>NC_138343.1:18745212-28745212 GCF_046562875.1 Panthera onca | reverse complement strand
CATAAATATTTATGACAGTTTTATGTGTAATAGCCATAAAATAAAAACAACCCAAATATCCATCAACAGGTGAATAGAAAAACAAATTGTGCTATACCCACACAATTGAATACTATTCAATAATATAAAAGGAATCAATTATTGATATATGAATATTATGGATAAACCTCAAAATAACTATGGAGACAGAGTGAAAGCGACAGACAAAAAAATGTGTACAAACTACATGACTTCATTGATGTAAAATTCTGTAAAATACAAACTAATCTTTAGTGATGGAAAGCAGGTTGACTCAGGATGGAAGAGGAGCAGAGTGGGGCAGAAGACAGAGGAATTATGAAAGGGGGAGTGAAAAAACTGAGGAATTGTGGGTAAATTTATTCTTTATTAATCATTCTCCTAATTGTGGGATGGCTGTATGTATAAGCACATACATACATATGTCAAAACAACAAATTGTACACCCAAACATGTGCAATTTATTACCCAATTACCCAATGTCAATTAACACCAATGTCAATAAAGTTGTAAAAATACATATATAAGTTGAGAATTGGTATTTGAGTCTGTATGTTATCAGGGGGACCACTGGAAGGTTTGAAGAGAAAGGTAATGTCCATGGTGCTACATATAATTATCATTCAATTCATGAAACTGATTTTTCTGAAAAAAAAAATTCAAAGTCTTACCCCCTAAAATGAGTTATATGGTATTAGGTTAGAGTCAGAGACATCAGAATGAGCTCATGTTTAGCCTATTACAGATACCAGTTGATACAGAAATAATTATATATAAGTGAGACTACATGGGTTAGTATGTACATATGATATCCTAGTTCTGCCTACTAAGAGGAGCTAGAAACAATGGTACCCCAGTAGCAACAAGCACACCTAGAACCCAGATCTTGATTTCTAATACCATTCTCCAATAAAAGGAACCAGGGCTCTTAGAGAAATGGCTGATTCTAAGGATTGTGACAAGGAAAATAGAAGGTGAGTCTGGAACATTTAGCGGTGCCAACAAGAAAGGAAGTATCCAAGAAACATAATTATTAGAACATATTGAAGGGACATAATAGCTAATTTGAAAGAGCTTCCAATGTCCAAATTTGGAACAATTTGAGCAACAAAAACAATAACATAGTATTGGACTGTAACCCAAAGTGTAAAATAAAAATCCAGGAGTCCATACTGATATAAATAAGTGAATGAATGAATGAACTAATGAATAAATAAATAAATAAATAAATATTAACAAATGTTACATATAGAAGAATTTTAAATAATTTATGTAGAATCTTTGCCCTCCAAGACATGTAGCTTAATTCTTCCTCCCTACCCCAGCCTCCTCCTGTGTAAGGGCTTTGCTTGATGATTTTGTTTGATGACTTGCTTCCAAAGAGAAGGGTATGGACATGGGAGGTGTAAATTTGTAGGTAGGGACACCCGGAAAACACTACTTCACTTATTTAATCAAGGCTATTATTACTAATAAGTCATGTTAATAGCATGTAGCCTTAATATGGTATGATGAGAATGGCACTTCAACTCTGTGGTCTTCCTCCCCAAAACTCATAACCAGAGTCCAACCATGAGCAAACATCAGACAAGCCCAAATTGAGGAACATTTCTACAAAATACCTGACCAACACTGCTCAAAACTGTCAAGATTAACAAAAATGAAGAAATTCTGAAAAATTGCCTCAGACCAGAGGTAGATGACTAAATGTAATGGTGGTATCCTTGATGGGATTCTGGAGCAGAAAAAAAAAAAAAAAAAAAGAAAAAAAAAGAAAAGACATTGGAAAAATTAGTGAAATCTAGATAAAATGCAAAGATCAGTTAATAGTAATGTTCCAGGGGAGAGAGGGAAGATGGCAGCATAGGAGGACGCTGGGCTCACCGCGCGTCCTGCTGATCACTTAGATTCCACCTACACCTGCCTAAATAACCAAGAAAACCGCCAGAGGATTAGCAGAATGGAGTCTCTGGAGCCAAGCGCAGATAAGAGGCCCACGGGAGAGGGTAGGAAGGGCGGCGAGGCGGTGCGCGCTCCAAGGACTGGCGGGAGGGAGCCGGGGCGGAGGGGCAGCCCACCGGCCAAGCAGAGCCCCCGAGTCTTGCTGGCAAAAGTGGAGGGGCCGGACGGACTGTGTTCCCACAGCAAGCGCAACTTAGCCTCTGGGAGGTCATAAGTTAACAGCTCTGCTCAGAAAGCGGGAAGGCTGGAGGACAAAGGGAGGGAGAGTTGCTGAGCCCCCGGAAGACAGAGCTCAGCTTGGTGGGGGAACAAAGGCGCTCACCAGCGCCATCTCCCCCCACCCATCTCCCAGCCAAAATCCCAAAGGGAACCAGTTCCTGCCAGGGAACTTGCTCGCTCTGCGCAAACACCCAACTCTGTGCTTCTGAGGAGCCAAACCTCCGGCAGCGGATCTGACTCCCTCCCGCTGCCACAGGGCCCCTCCTGAAGTGGATCACCTAAGGAGAAGCGAGCTAAGCCTGCCCCTCCTGCCCCTGTGCACCTTGCCTACCCACCCCAGCTAATACGCCAGATCCCCAGCACCACAAGCCTGGCAGTGTGCAAGTAGCCCAGACAGCCACGCCACCCCACAGTGAATCCCGCCCCTAGGAGAGGGGAAGAGAAGGCACACACCAGTTCGACTGTGGCCCCAGCGGTGGGCTGGGGGCAGACATCGGGTCGGACTGCAGCCCCGCCCACCAACTCCAGTTATACACCACAGCACAGGGGAAGTGCACTGCAGGTCCTCACCACTCCAGGGACTATCCAAAATGACCAAACGGAAGAATTCCCCTCAGAAGAATCTCCAGGAAATAACAACAGCCAATGAACTGATCAAAAAGGATTTAAATAATATAACAGAAAGTGACTTTAGAATAATAGTCATAAAATTAATCGCTGGGCTTGAAAACAGTATAGAGGACAGCAGAGAATCTCTTGCTACAGAGATCAAGGGACTAAGGAACAGTCACGAGGAGCTGAAAAGTGCTTTAAACGAAATGCAAAACAAAATGGAAACCACGACAGCTCGGATTGAAGAGGCAGAGGAGAGAATAGGTGAACTAGAAGATAAAGTTATGGAAAAAGAGCAAGCTGAGAGAAAGAGAGATAAAAAAATCCAGGAGTATGAGGGAAAAATTAGAGAACTAAGTGATACACTAAAAAGAAATAATATACGCATAATTGGTATCCCAGAGGAGGAAGAGAGAGGGAAAGGTGCTGAAGGGGTACTTGAAGAAATTATAGCTGAGAACTTCCCTGAACTGGGGAAGGAAAAAGGCATTGAAATCCAAGAGGCACAGAGAACTCCTTTCAGACGTAACTTGAATCGATCTTCTGCATGACATATCATAGTGAAACTGGAAAAATACAAAGATAAAGAGAAAATTCTGAAAGCAGCAAGGGATAAACGTGCCCTCACATATAAAGGGAGACCTATAAGACTCGTGACTGATCTCTCTTTTGAAACTTGGCAGGCAAGAAAGGATTGGCACGATATCTTCAGTGTGCTAAACAGAAAAAATATGCAGCCGAGAATCCTTTATCCAGCAAGTCTGTCATTTAGAATAGAAGGAGAGATAAAGGTCTTCCCAAACAAACAAAAACTGAAGGAATTTGTCACCACTAAACCAGCCCTACAAGAGATCCTAAGGGGGATCCTGTGAGACAAAGTACCAGAGACATCACTACAAGCATAAAACATACAGACATCACAATGACTCTAAACCCATATCTTTCTATAATAACACTGAATGTAAATGGATTAAATGCACCAACCAAAAGACATAGGGTATCAGAATGGATAAAAAAACAACACCCATCTATTTGCTGTCTACAAGAGACTCATTTTAGATCTGAGGACACCTTTAGATTGAGAGTGAGGGGATGGAGAACTATTTATCATGCTACTGGAAGCCAAAAGAAAGCTGGAGTAGCCATACTTCTATCAGACAAACTAGACTTTAAATTAAAGGTTGTAACAAGAGATGAAGAAGGGCATTATATAATAATTACAGGGTCTATCCATCAGGAAGAGCTAACAATTATAAATGTCTATGTGCCGAATACTGGAGCCCCCAAATATATAAAACAATTACTCACAAACTTAAGCAACCTTATTGATAAGAATGTGGTAATTGCAGGGGACTTTAACACCCCACTTACAGAAATGGATAGATCATCTAGACACACGGTCAATAAAGAAACAAGGGCCCTGAATGATACATTGGATCAGATGGACTTGACAGATATATTTAGAACTCTGCATCCCAAAGCAACAGAATATACTTTCTTCTCGAGTGCACATGGAACATTCTCCAAGATAGATCATATACTGGGTCACAAAACAGCCCTGCATAAGTTTACAAGAATTGAAATTATACCATACATACTTTCAGACCACAATGCTATGAAGCTTGAACTCAACCACAGGAAAAAGTCTGGAAAACCTCCAAAAGCATGGAGGTTAAAGGACACCCTACTAACGAATGAGTGGGTCAACCAGGCAATTAGAGAAGAAATTAAAAAATATATGGAAACAAATGAAAATGAAAATACAACAATCCAAACGCTTTGGGATGCAGCAAAGGCAGTCCTGAGAGGAAAATACATTGCAATACAGGCCTCTCTCAAGAAACAAGAAAAATCCCAAATACAAAATCTCACAGCACACCTAAAGGAAATAGAAGCAGAACAGCAAAGGCAGCCTAAACCCAGCAGAAGAAGAGAAATAATAAAGACCAGAGCAGAAATAAACAATATAGAATCTAAAAAAACTGTAGAGCAGATCAACAAAACCAAGAGTTGGTTTTTTGAAAAAATAAACAAAATTGACAAACCTCTAGCCAGGCTTCTCAAAAGGAAAAGGGAGATGACCCAAATAGATAAAATCATGAGTGAAAATGGAATTATTACAACCAATCCCTCAGAGATACAAACAATTATCAGGGAATACTATGAAAAATTATATGCCAACAAATTGGACAACCTGGAAGAAATGGACAAATTCCTAAACACCCACACTCTTCCAAAACTCAATCAGGAGGAAATGGAAAGCTTTAACAGACCCATAACCAGGGAAGAAATTGAATCGGTTATCAAAAATCTCCCAACAAATAAGAGTCCAGGACCGGATGGCTTCCCAGGGGAGTTCTACCAGACATTTAAAGCAGAGATAATACCTATCCTTCTCAAACTATTCCAAGAAATAGAAAGGGAAGGAAAACTTCCAGACTCATTCTATGAAGCCAGTATTACTTTGATTCCTAAACCAGAGAGAGACCCAGTAAAAAAGAGAACTACAGGCCAATATCTCTGATGAATATGGATGCAAAAATTCTCAATTAGATACTAGCAAATCAAATTCAATGGCATATAAAAAGAATTATTCACCATGATCAAGTGGGATTCATTCCTGGGATGCAGGGCTGGTTTAACATTTGCAAATCAATCAACGTGATACAACACATTAATAAAAAAAAAGAGAAGAACCATATGATCCTGTCAATCGATGCAGAAAGGTCTTTGACAAAATCCAGCACCGTTTCTTAATACAAACCCTTGAGAAAGTCGGGATAGAAGGAACATACTTAAACATCATAAAAGCCATTTATGAAAAGCCCACAGCTAACATCATCCTCAATGGGGAAAAACTAAGAGCTTTTTCCCTGAGATCAGGAACACGACAGCGATGTCCACTGTCACCGCTGTTGTTTAACATAGTGTTGGAAGTTCTAGCAACAGCAATCAGACAACAAAAGGAAATCAAAGGCATCAAAATTGGCAAAGATGAAGTCAAGCTTTCGCTTTTTGCAGATGACATGATATTATACATGGAAAATTTGATAGACTCTACCAAAAGTCTGCTAGAACTAATACATGAATTCAGCAAAGTTGCAGGATACAAAATCAATGTACAGAAATCAGTTGCATTCTTATACACTAACAATGAAGCAACAGAAAGACAAATAAAGAAACTGATCCCATTCACAATTGCACCAAAAAGCATAAAATACCTAGGAATAAATCTAACCAAAGATGTAAAAGATCTGTATGCTGAAAACTATAGAAAGCTTATGAAGGAAATTGAAGAAGATATAAAGAAATGGAAAGACATTCCCTGCTCATGGATTGGAAGAATAAATATTGTCAAAATGTCAATACTACCCAAAGCTATCTACACATTCAATGCAATCCCAATCAAAACTGCACCAGCATTCTTCTCGAAACTAGAACAAGCAATCCTAAAATTCATATGGAACCACAAAAGGCCCCGAATAGCCCAAGTAATTTTGAAGAAGAAGACCAAGGCAGGAGGCATCACAATCCCAGACTTTAGCCTCTACTACAAAGCTGTCATCATCAAGACAGCATGGTATTGGCACAAAAACAGACACATAGACCAATGGAATAGAATAGAAACCCCAGAACTAGACCCACAAACATATGGCCAACTCATCTTTGACAAAGCAGGAAAGAACATCCAATGGAAAAAAGACAGTCTCTTTAACAAATGGTGCTGGGAAAACTGGACAGCAACATGCAGAAAGTTGAGACTAGACCACTTTCTCACACCATTCACAAAAATAAACTCAAAATGGATAAAGGACCTGAATGTGAGACAGGAAACCATCAAAACCCTAGAGGAGAAAGCAGGAAAAGACCTCTCAGACCTCAGCCGTAGCAATCTCTTACTCGACACATCCCAAAGGCAAGGGAATTAAAAGCAAAAATGAATTACTGGGACCTTATGAAGATAAAAAGCTTCTGCACAGCAAAGGAAACAACCAACAAAACTAAAAGGCAACCAGCGGAATGGGAAAAGATATTTGCAAATGACATATCGGACAAAGGGCTAGTATCCAAAATCTATAAAGAGCTCACCAAACTCCACACCCGAAAAACAAATAACCCAGCGAAGAAATGGGCAGAAAACATGAATAGACACTTCTCTAAAGAAGACATCCGGATGGCCAACAGGCACATGAAAAGATGTTCAACGTCGCTCCTTATCAGGGAAATACAAAGCAAAACCACACTCAGATATCACCTCACGCCAGTCAGAGTGGCCAAAATGAACAAATCAGGAGACTATAGATGCTGGCGAGGATGCGGAGAAACGGGAAACCTCTTGCACTGTTGGTGGGAATGCAAATTGGTGCAGCCACTCTGGAAAACAGTGTGGAGGTTCCTCATAAAATTAAAAATAGACTTACCCTATGACCCAGCAATAGCACTGCTAGGAATTTGCCCAAGGGATACAGGAGTACTGATGCATAGGGGCACTTGTACCCCAATGTTTATAGCAGCACTCTCAACAATAGCCAAATTATGGAAAGAGCCTAAATGTCCATCAACTGATGAATGGATAAAGAAATTGTGGTTTATATACACAATGGAATACTACGTGGCAATGAGAAAGAATGAAATATGGCCTTTTGTAGCAACGTGGATGGAACTGGAGAGTGTGATGCTAAGTGAAATAAGCCATACAGAGACAGACAGATCCCATATGGTTTCACTCTTATGTGGATCCTGAGAGGCTTGACGGAAACCCATGGGGGAGGGGAAGAAAAAAAAAAAGAGGTTAGAGTGGGAGAGAACCAAAGCATAAGAGACTGTTGAAAACTGAGAACAAACTGAGGGTTGATGGGGGGTGGGAGGGAGGGGAGGGTGGGTGAGGGGTATTGAGGAGGGCACCTTTTGGGTTGAGCACTGGGTGTTGTATGGAAACCAATTTGACAATAAATTTCATATATTAAAAAAAATAATAAAAAAAATACCCCCCTCCCACAAAAATAGTAATGTTCCAATATTGGTTTCCTAGTTTTGACAAATTTATTAGGATTATGTACGATGATAACAGTGGAGGCTAGATAGGGCAACTCTCGGTCTCGCCCCTACTCTTCCTCAGCTCAATAAATATTTTGTATTAGTTTCTGTCCTAACATTACCACAAACTTAGTGACTTAAAACAACACAAATTTAATGGCTTACAGTTCTGTAGGTCAGAAGTCAGACATGGGTTTCACTGGGTTAAAATCAAGATGCCAAGAGGCTATATCCCTTTCTGTAAGTTGTAGGGAAAAATCTGTTTCCTTCTCACTTTGTTTGTTGATGGAATTTGGTTATTTGTGGTTGTTGGACCTAGACTTGTGTTTTATTGCTGGCAGTAAGCTGAGGTCTACTCCCAGCTTCCAGGGGCCTCTGGATTTGGCTCATGGTGCCATTCCTCCATTTTTATTTATTTATTTTTAAATTTTATTTTTTAAAATTTACATCCAAAATTAGCCTTTCCTCCATTTTTTTTTTTTTTTTTTTTAATTTATTTTTGGGACAGAGAGAGACAGAGCATGAACGGGGGAGGGGCAGAGAGAGAGGGAGACACAGAATCGGAAACAGGCTCCAGGCTCCGAGCCATCAGCCCAGAGCCTGACGCGGGGCTCGAACTCACAGACCGCGAGATCGTGACCTGGCTGAAGTCGGACGCTTAACCGACTGCGCCACCCAGGCGCCCAGCCTTTCCTCCATTTTTAAGGAATTGGAAGGTTGAGTCTTTCTCACATTGTATCTTTCCAAAGCATTCTTCTTTTGTCATCTTCCACTTTTAAGGATTGGGCCAGAATAATCTTCCCATCTCAAGGTCCTTAACCTTAATCACATGTTCAAAGTCCCTTTTGCCATGTACGGTAATGTATTAATAGGCACTAAGGATGGGGGACACAACATTATTCTGCTTACCACACATTTATTGAATGAATGTTGAATGAAAGAGTCAAAATTATAGGGTGAGGAGGTTTTTTTTCTTTTTAATACACTATACACTACAGAAACTTTGTTTTGTTTTTACTTCTATACTTTAAAAAAATTTGTTGTTACATCATTCCAGTAAGATTAATTTTGCTGTAATTGGCAGTGGCACCCTTAAAAACAAAAGAAGACAGTGTTCCACTATAGAAAATCAAATGATAAAAAGCACTTACTAAGCACTAAGATGACCCAGAGACTTGGCTAAGAGTTTCAGATGCATCAATTTTATTTAATTATCACAAACCCTAGAAAATGAATATAAGTATAATATCTTCATTTTGCAGATGAGGAAGCCAAGTTTTAAAGATTTAATACATCTCTCAAGTTTGTGCAGCTAGTGACTAGTGGAGGAGCTAATATTAAAAAGAAATTCTGACAAAAGTCCATGGCAGAAATATCTACCCAAGGAGCAACCTTGACTGGCATTAACAATTAGCTGAGTTTAGGAACTAGTAATTCTAAGAGGTGGAATAGATGGTGTCTACAGAGGGGGAAAAAGAGTCCTCGGTGGCCTTATTAAGAAAAAATTAGGAATAAGTGGGGCAAGGTTAAAACTGAGGGTAGATGAGAGGAGATGATCTGAGCCTGAGAAGGGATCCAGATACTGACCTCAGCCACTCTACTGACATTGTATATGGATATAAAATTTATTTTTGTCATTTTTAAACATTCCCAGCATTTTCCCCAACAGCATTATTGAATTATAATTCACATACCATGCTGATCCTTTTAAAGTGTACAATTCAATGGTTTTTAGTATATTTACAGAATTGTAAAATGATAGTAACAATCTAATTGCAGAATATTTTCATGACCTAAAAAGAAAGTACTCATCTGCAGCCACTCTCCATTCCCATCTCTTGTCCCCTATGCTAAGGCAAACACTAATTTACTTTTGGTATGTACAGATTTGCCTATTCTGGACATTTCACATGAATTGAATCATAACAATATTTGTCCTTCTGTATGTGGCTTATTTCATTTAGTATATGGTCTTCAAGCTTCATCTATGTAGTGGTATATATAAGAATTTCATTTCATTTTAAGGTTAAATAACATTCCATTCTATGACATTTTGTTTATCATTCATCTTTTGATGACTGTTTGGATTGTTTCCACCATTTGGCTATTGTGAATAATGCTGCTATGAACAGGAGTGAACAAATATCTGTTCAAATCCCTTGACCAGTGGAATTGTTGGGCCATACAGTAATTCTGTGTTTAATTTTCTGAGGAACCACCACATTATTTTCCACGGTGTCTTTGTCATTTTATATTCCTACCAGCAATGCACAGAGTTCCCATTTCTCCACGTCCTCAACAAAACTTTTTTTGTTTTGTGTTGTTGTCATTGTTTTATAATAATAGTCATTCTAGTATTGTGACATTATACCTCATCTTTTTTTTATGTGCATTCCTCTAATACTTACTGACATTTAACTTCATGTGTTTATTGGTCACTTTATATCTTCTTTGAAGAAGTGTTTAATCACAACCTTTGCCCATTTTTCATTTGACTTGTTTCTTTTTTTGGTGCTGTTGAGTTTTAGGAGTTCTTTATATGTTCTGTATATGAATCCCTTATGAGGTATGTGATTTGCAGATATTTTCTCCCATTCTATAAATTGCTTTTAACTTTGTTGATAGTTTTTGATGCAAATAGTTTTGTATGATAGAATCCAGTTTGTCTTTGTCTTGTGTTGTTTGTAATTTTAGTGTCATATCCAAGAAAGCTTTGCCAAATTCAATGTCATGAAACTTTCCCCCTAATGTTTTCTTCTAAGTGTTTTATACTATTAGTTCTTATATCTAGGTCGTCAATACATTTTTAGTTAATGTTGTATAAGGTATTAGGTAAGTCCATTGTTTTTATGTGAATATCCAGTTTTCTCAGCATCATTTGTTGAAAAGACTCTTTTTTCCGTTTGAATGTTTTAAGTACCCCTGCCAAAAATCATTTTAGTATTTATGTTATTTCTGGGCTTATTTATGGGGTCTCTGTCCTATCTTTTGGTCTATATGTCTGTCTTTATGCCAGTACCACAGCGTTTTGATTTCTGTAGCTTTGTGGTAAGATTTTAAATCAGGAAGTGTGAGCACTTCAAACATTTTTTTCTCTTTTTCAGGATTTTTTTTTCTTTTTTGGCTATTCAGAGTCTCTTAGGGTGGATTTTTCTATTTCTTAAAAAAATTACTGAGATTTTTAAAGTTAGAGAGTGGAGGAAAGGGACGGAGGGAGAGAGAGAGGAAAAAAATAGGGGAGAGAGAATTTTAAGCAGGCTCCACACTCAGTGTGAAGCCTGACACAACACTTGATCCACAGTGATTTTGAACTGAGCCAAAATCAAGAGTCATATACTCAACCAACTGAGCCAACCAGGTGGTTGGAATTATTGGGATTTTCATAGGAATTTCACTGACTGTATAGATCCCTTTAAGTAGGACTGACATCTTTAAATATCACAATCAATGAAAACGGAATGTATTTTTATTTATTTATCTTTAATTTCTTTCAACAATATTTCATAGTTTTCAGCAAAGTATTTTATCTCCTTGGTTAATTTATAGAGACTTTATTCCTTTCAATGCTACTATAAATGGAATTGCTTTCTTATTTCCCTTTTCAGATTGTTTATTGTAAGTGTATATAAAAACAAATGATTTATGTTGATTTTGTATTCTGCAACTTTGCTGAAATTGTGTATTAGTTACAACAGCTTTGTGTGTGTGTGTGTGTGTAATCTATCTTTCTACATATAAAATCATGTCATCTGTGAATAAAGATAATTTTACTTCTTTCCAATTTGAATGCCTTTTATGCCTTTTTATTGCCTAACTGCAATACTGCTGTGCTTTGGACTGATTGTCCCCCAAATTCGTATGTTGAAGTCCTAATCTTTGATGTGTTGGTATCTGGAGGTGGGGCCTTTGGGAGGTAATTTGGTCATGAAAATAGAGTACTGTGAATGGGCTTAATGCCCTTTTAAGAAAAGACATAGGAGAGATGATATTTCTGTCTGCAATGTGAAGATACAGCAAGGAGGAAGTCATCTGCAGACCTGAAAGAGACCTTAATAGGAATCAAACTGTCTGAGACCTTGATCTTAGATACCCAGCCTTCAGAACTGTGAGAAATAGACATCTGTTATTTAAGTCACCAGTTTATGGTACTCTGTTATAGCAGGCTTACTGACCAAGACAATTTATAACTTCCAATATTCTGTTGAATAAAAATGGTAAAATTGAACATTCTGATCTTGTTCCTGATTTTGGAGGGAAAGCTTTTTCAGTCTTTCACCTTCAAGTATTATGTTACTGTTTTGTTTTTTTTTTTTTTTCATATGTGGCCTTTATTGTGTTGAGTAGTTTCCATTCATTCCTAGTTTTTTATTAGTGTTTTTATCCATGAAAGAGTGTTAAATTTTGTCAAATGCTTTTTCTGCCCCACTTGAGTGATTGTGTGAAAATTTCCCCTTCAGTCTATTAATTTAGTGTGTATTACATGATTGATTTTCATATGTTAAGTCATCTTTGCATTGCAGGAATAAATTCCACTTGGTCATGATGTATAATCCTTCTACTATGCTGCTGAATTTTGTTTGGTAGTATTTACTGGAATATTTTTCCATCAATATTCATAAGGGATATTCATCTGTAGTTTTATTTTCTTATAAAGGTTTTGTATGGTCTTGATATCAGGGCAATCCTAGCCTCTTAAAAAGAGTTAAGAATTATTCTCTTCTCTTCAATTTTTTGTTTGATAAGGATTGGTGCTATTTTTTTAATGTTTGGTGGTATATACCAATGAAGCCAACTGCTCTGGGATTTTCTTTGGAGTTTCTTTTTTTTTTTCTTAGTGATTCAGTCTCCTCACTAGTTATAAATATTTGTCAAATTTGTTGATCTCTTTGAAGAACCGACTTCTGGTTTCATTGATTTTTCTCTTATTTTTATATTCTCTATTTTACTTATCTTTATTCTAATCTTTATTTTTTCCTTCTTTCTGCTAGCTTTGAGGTTAGTTTGTTCTCTTTCTAGTTCCTTAAAGTATAAATTAGATTGTTGATTTGAGATCTTTCTTCCTTTTTAATGTAAGAAGTTGCAGTTATAAATTTTCCTCTTTACAGCATTTAGTGCATTCTATAAATTTTGGTATACTGAATTTGCATTTTCATTTACCTATAAGCATTTTCTAATTTCTTTTGTGATTTATTCCTTGATGCATTGGCTGTTTCAGATTGTACTGTTTAACTTCCACATATTTGTGATTTGTTTTCTGTTTCCCCTGGTTATTGATTTCTAGCTGCATCTTACT
This sequence comes from Panthera onca, assembly GCF_046562875.1. NCBI lineage: Eukaryota > Metazoa > Chordata > Mammalia > Carnivora > Felidae > Panthera > Panthera onca. Next base: position 28,732,071 of record NC_138343.1, on the reverse strand, counting down.
GTGTTCAGAAGATACCTTGTATATCAGTCTCTTAAAATCTGTTGAGGCTAGTTTTGTGCCTAAACATATATGGTCTATCCTGGAGAATGTCCAATGTGTACTTGAGAAGAATACTTGAGAAGAATGTGTATGTTGTTTTTGCTGGGTGTTTCGTATACATCTGTTAAATTTATTTGGTTTATTGTATTGTTCAAATCCTCTATTTCTTATTTATTCTCTGCTTGGTTGTTCTATCCACAACAGAATAGGGTACTAAAATTTCCTCCTATTATTGTATGACTGTCTATATCTCTTAATTCTGACAGCTTTTTCTTTATATGTACTTTGAAGGTCTGTTATTAGGGGTGTAAATGTTTGTTATATCAACTTGCTATATTGAAATTTTATTATTATAGAATGTCCTTTTTCTCTCTTATAGACTTTTCTGATTTGTCTATTTTGTATGATATTCATATACCCCTTCCCCTATTCTCTTGGTTACTTTTTATATAGAGTATCTTTTTCCATTCTTTCATTCTAAATATATTTGTATATTTGAATCTACAGTGAATCTTTTATAGACAACATATAGTTAAATCATTTTTAAAAGTCCATTTTTTGGGGGAGGAGCCAAGATGGAGGAACAGCATGGAAGTTTTTTGTGTTTCAAACATCCATGAAATACAGCTAGACCAACACTAAACCACCCTGCACACCTAGAAAACTGATCTGAGGATCAACACAACAATCTGCACAACTTGAACCACAGAATTCAGCAGGAATTCACCCCAAAATAAAGAGCAGGAAGAAATGAGAGCCAGGGACTTAACCAACACAGATACAAGCAAGATGTCTGAACCAGAATTTAGAATCACAATAATAAGAATACTAGCTGGAGTAAAAAATAGATTAGAACCCCTTTCTGTGAGATAAAAGGAGTAAAAGCTAGTCAGGATGAAATTTAAAAATGCTACAAGTGAGCTGCAATCTCAGATTGAGACTATGGTGGCAAGGATGGATGAGGCAGAACAGAGAATCAGTGATACAGAGGAAAAACTTATGGAGAATAATGAAGCAGAAAACAAGAGGGAGATTAAGGCAAAAGAGCACGATTTAAGAATTATAGAAATCAGTGACTCATTAAAAAGGAAAAGCATCAGAATCATAGGGGTCACAAAAGAGGAAGAGAGAGAAATAAGGTAGAAGGGTTATGTGAGCAAATCATAGTGGAAAACTTTCCTAACCTGGGGAAAGACACAGACATCAAAATCCAGGAAGAACACAGGATTCCCATTAGATTCAACAAAAAGTGACCATCAACGAGTCATATACTCAAATTCACAAAATACTCAGGCAAGGAGAGAATCATGAAAGCACCAAGGGAAAAAAAAGTCCCTAACCTACAAGGTAAAACAGATCAGGTTTGCAGCAGACCTATCCACAGAAACTTGGCAGGCCAGAAAGGAGTGGCAGGATATATTCAATGTACAGAATCACAAAAATATGCAGCCAAGAATTCTTTATTCAGCAAGGCTGTCATTCAAATTAGAAGGAGAGATAAAAAGTTTCCCAGATAAACAAAAATTAAAGGAGTTTGTGGCCACTAAACCAGCCCTGCAAGAAATTTTAAGGGGAACTATCTGAGGGGAGAAAAGATGAAAAAAACAACAACAAATAAGTAAGGACCAAAAGCAACAAAGACTAGAAAGGACCAGAGAACACCAACAGAAACTCCTACTCTACAAGCAACATAATGACAATAAATTCATATCTTTCAGTACTTACTAGAGTGATATAATATGTAATAAATGTTCTAAATGTTCCATTCGAAAGACATAGGGTAACAGAATGGATAAGAAAACAGGATCCATCTATATGCTGTTTACAAGAGACTCACTTTAGGCCTAAAGACACCTTCAGATTGAAAGTAAGGGGATGGAGAACCATCTATCATGCTACTGGTCAACAAAAGAAAGCCGGAGTAGCCATACTTATATCAGACAATCTAGACTTTAAAATAAAGACTGTATCACCATTATAACCAAATAACCTGTCTAGTCATTGTATATATTTATCTGTCATTTTTGACAGATTGGGGCCAGCTTGATGTTTTGAATCTTTAGCCCAATATGAAACCTAAAGTCTCATTAAATTTTTTGCCATTTTATTGAAAATATTTACAATCTGTTTTTGCAGTTTTATTGGTAATCTGTGCCATAAAATTTGAAGACCACCATAAATCAAGGGAAATTTTGTATTCAGTTCCTTTTCTAGTGTAATGTTAAAATTGTAGATTATTAATGCATGTCCACTGAATATAACCCTGGTTTTGTGATATAACTGCTTACATTTTATTGGTGATATTAGATTATTGGTTGCATTAAATAACTAAATTCCCATTGTGATTAATTGAAATTTTGTCTTTTTGCAGAAAATTATTTGTGCATATAAGCTTTGTGCTTAGAGAATGTATGTGTTTTTGTCAGTATGGGAGGATGTAAACTTTGCATCATTAGTGAATTTACTAGATTTGTAATGCTTTGCAAAATATAATAGGTATTTGATGGAGCATTGAGTGTAGTGTGTGTGTGTGTGTGTGTGTGTGTGTGTGTGTGTGTGTGTTGGTGGGTTAGGTACTGTTTTGCCATCACTACCAATCAAGGTTTTGTAAAGTATTCTCTAAGTAACTTCTATACCCACGCTTTTAATTGAGGAACAAAAGGCTCACCAAATGTGGTAAGGGCCTTTGGATACATTCTCAATTTAAAATTTATTATGGTAAAATATGCATAACCAGATTTACAGTTTAAACCATTTTTATGGATACAAATCAATGGCATTAATTTAAGTACATTCAGTGTTGTGTACATCATCACTATCTAGTTCTAGAGCTTTCTCAGTATCCCAGAAACTCTGGACCCATTAAACAATAGCTCCCTATTCCTCTCCCCACCCTAAGCCCCCAAGCCCCTGGTAACCTTTATTCTTCTTTCTTTTTTTGAATTTGACTATCCAAATCACCTTTTATAGGTGTAATCATATAATATTTGTCCTTTGCGTCTTATTTCATTTAGCATAATGTTTTCAAGGTTCATCCATGTTGTGTTGATGTATCATATTTTGTTTATCCATTTATCTGTTGACGGACACTTAGGTTGATGAACACTTTTTTTGCTATTGTGAATAATGCTACTATCAACATTTTTATACAAGTATCTGAGTCCCTACTTTAAATTCTTTTGAGTGTATATCTAGAAGCAAAGTTGCTGGGACATAGAGTAATTCTATGTTTAATTTTTTGAGGAACTCCAGTTTTCCACAGGGGCTGCACCATCTTATATTCCCACCAGCAGTGTACAAGGATTCCAGTTTCTCTACATTTTTACCAACATTAGTTATTTTTGTTTTGTTTTTTGTTTGTTTTTAATACTATCCCAATGAATAAAAAGTATTAATTTTATTGTGGTTTTGATTTACATTTCCCTAATGGCTTGTGATACTAACTAAGCATCTTTTCATATGCTTTTTGGCTGTTTGTATATCGTCTGTGGAAAAATATCTTTTCAAGTCTTGCTCATTTTTAATTGGGTTGTGTTTTCTTGTTGAATTGTAGGAGATTTTAAAATCTGTTCTGGATATTAATCTATTATCTGGTATACAATTTACAAATAATTCTATCCCATTCTATGGGTTGCCTTTTTACTTTCTTCATAGTGTCCTTTGATACACAAAATTTTTTATTTTAATGAAATTTAGTTTGCCTATTTTTGTTATCGTTGCCTATGCTTTTGGTGTCCTATCCAAGAAAGAATTGCCAAGTCCGGTGTTATGAAGATCCACCTGTATGTTTTGTTACTCCTAAGAGTTTTAAAGTTTTAGCTCTTAAATTTATATCTTTGATCCATTTTGAGTTTTGTGCATGGATTCAATTTTGTTTTGTGTTTGGATATCCAGTTTTCCCAGCACCATTTGTTGAAAAGACTGCTCTTTGTCCATTGCATTGTCTTGGCAGTCTTAGTTGAAATTAATTGACCATATATATGAGGGTTTATTTCTAGTTATCATAACTAAGGGGTCTATCCACCAAGAAGACCTAACAATTGTAAACATTTAGCACCAAATGTGATAGCACCCAAAATATAAATCAATTAATCACAAACATAAAGAAACTCATTGATAGTAATACCATAATAGTAGGAGGCTTCAACACCCCACTCACAGCAATGGACAGATCATCTTATCAAAAAATCAACAAGGAAACAATGACTTTGAATGACACACTGGACCAGAAGGACTTAACAGATATATTCAGAACATTTCATCCTAAAGCAGTGGAATATGAATTCTTCTCCAGTGCACATGGACTGTTCTCCAGAATAAACCACGTAGTGGGACACAAATCAGCCCTCAGCAAGTACAAAAAGATTGAGATCATACTGTGCATATTTTCAGACCACAAGGCTATGAAACTCAAAATGAACAACAAGAAAAAATTTGGAAAGGTAACAAATACTTGGAGACTGAAGAACATCCTACTAAAGAATGAATGGGCTAACCAAGAGGTTAAAGAGGAAATTAAAAAGTATATGGAAGTCAATGAAAACAATAACACCACAACCCAAAACCTCTGGGATGCAGGAAAGGTGGTCATAAGAGGAAAGTATATAGAAAACCAGGCTTTCCTAAAGAAGGAAGAAAGATCTCAGATACACAACCTAACCTTAAAGAGCTGGAAAAAGAACAGCAAATAAAACCCAAAACCAACAGGAGACAGGAAATAATAAAGATTAGAGCAGAAATTAATGCTATCAAAACCAAAAAAACACACAAAAAACCCCAAACAACAACAGCAACAACAAAAAACAATAGAAAAGATCAATGAAACCAGAAGCTGGTTCTTTGAAAGAATTAACAAAATTGATAAACCACTAGCCACTTTGATGAAAAATTAAAAGGAAAAGACCCAAATAAATAAAATCAAGAATGAAAGAGGAGAGATCACAACCAACACAGCAGAAATAAAAACAATAATAAGAGAATATTATGAGCAATTATATGCCAATAAAATGGGCAATCTGGAAGAAATGGACAAATTCCTGGAAACATATACACTATCAAAATTGAAACAGGAAGAAATAGAAAAGTTGAACAGACCCATAACCAGTAAAGGAATTTAATTAATAATCAAAAATCTCCCAAAAAACTAGAGTCCAGGGCCAGGTGGCTCCCTGGGGGAATTCTACCAAACATTTAAGGAAGAGTTTACACCTATTCTCTTGAAGCTGTTCCAAAAAATAGAAATGGAAGGAAAACTTCCAAACTCTATGAAGCCAGCACTACCTTGATTCCAAAACCCGACAGAGACCCCACTAAAAAGGAGAACTATAGACCAATTTCCCTGATGAACATGGATGCAAAAATCCTCAACAAGATTTAAGCCAACCAGATCCAACAATACATTAAAAAAGTATTCACCACGACCAAGTGGGATTTATACCTGGCATTCAGGGCTGCTTCAATATCTGCAAAACAATCAATGTGATTCATCACATCAATAAAGAAAGGACAAGAACCATATGATCCTCTCAATAGATGCAGAGAAAGCATTTGACAAAATACAACATCCTTTCTTGATAAAAACCCTGAATAAAGCAGGGATAGAAGGATTATATCTCAAGATCATAAAAGCCATATATGAAAGATCCAACGCTAATGTCATCCTTAATGGGGAAAAACTGGGAGCTTTCCCCCTAAGGAAGGCCAGGAACAAGACAGGGATGTCCACTCTCACCACTATTATTCAACATAGTATTGGAAGTCTTAGCCTCTGTAACCAGACAACACAAAGAAATAAAAGGCATCCAAATCAGCCAAAAGGAGGTCACACTTTCACTCTTTGCAGATGACATAATACCCTATATGGAAAACCCAAAAGATTCCACCAAAAAACTGCTAGAACTGATTCATGAATTGAGCAAAGTGGCAGGATATAAAATCAATGCACAGAAATCTGTTGCATTCCTATACACCAACAATGAAGCAACAGAAAGAGAAATCAAGGAATTGATCCCATTTACAATTGCACCAAAAACCATAAAATACCTAGGAATAAATCTAACCAAAGAGGTGAAAAATGTATACACTGAAAACTATAGAAAGCTTATGAAAGAACTTGAAGAAGACACAAAAAAAAAATGGAAAAAGATTCTATGCTCCTGGATAGGAAGAACAAATGCTGTTAAAATGTTGATACTATCCAAAGCAATCTACATATTCAATGCAATCCCTATCAAAATAACACGAACGGTCTTCACAGAGCTAGAACAAATAATCCTAAAATTTGTGTGGAACCAGAAAATACCCTAAATAGCCAAAGCAATCTTGAAAAAGAAAACCAAAGCAGGAGGCATCACAATCCCAGACTTCAAGCTATACTACAAAGCTATAATCATTAAGACAGTATGGTACTGTCACAGAAACAGACACTCATATCAATGGAACAGAATAGAGAACCCAGAAATGGACCTACAATCATATGGCCAACTAGTCTTTGACAAAGCAGGAAAGAATATCCATTGGAATAAAGACAGTCTCTTCAGCAAGTGGTGCTGGGGAAACTGGACAGCAACATGCAGAAGAATGAACCTGGACCACTTTCTTACACCATACACAAAAATAAACTCAAAGTGGATGAAAGACCTCAATGTAAGACAGGAAGTCATCAAAATCCTTGAGGAGAAAGCAGGCAGAAACCTCTTTGATCTTGTCCGCAGCAACTTCTTACTCAACACATCTCTGGAGGCAAGGGAAACAAAAGCAAAAATGAACTACTGGGACCTCATCAAAATAAAAACTTCTGCACAGCGAAGGAAACAATCAGCAAAACTAAAAGGCAACCGACAGAATGGGAGAAGATATTTGCAAATGACATATCAGATAAAGGGATAGTATCAAAATCTATAAAGAACTTATCAAACTCAACACCCAAAAAACAAATAATCCAGTGAAGAAATGGGCAAAAGACATGAATAGATACGTCACCAAGGAAGACGTCCAGATGGCCAACTGACATATGAAAAAATGCTCAACATCATTCATCATCAGGAAAATACAAATCAAAACCACAATGAGATATCACCTCACACCTGTCAGAATGACTAACATTAACAACTCAGGGAACAACAGATGTTGGCGAGGATGCAGAGAAAGAGGATCTCTTTTGCATTGTTGGTGGGAATGCAAGCTGTGCAGCCACTCTGGAAAACAGTATGGAGGTTCCTCAAAAAACTAAAAATAGAACTACCCTACAACCCAGCAATTGCAGTGATAGGCATTTTTCCATGGGATACAGGTGTGCTGTTTTGAAGGGACACATGCACCCCCATGTTTATAGCAGCACTATCAACAATAGTCAAAGTATGGAAAGAGCCCAAATGTCCATTGATGGATGAATGGATAAAGAAGATGTGATACACACACACACACACACACACACACACACACACAATGGAATATTACTCAGCAATCAAAAAGAATTAAACCTTGCCATTTGCAACTATGTGGATGGAACTAGAGGGTCCTATGGTAAGTGAAATTAGTCAGAGAAACACAAATATCATATGACTTCACTCACATGAGGACTTTAAGACACAGAGCAGATGAACGTAAGGGAAGGAAAGAAAAAATAATATAAAAACAGAGAGAGGGACAAAACATAAAATACTCTTAAATATGGAGAACAAAGGGTTGCTGGAGGGGATGTGGGAGGGGGAATGGGCTAAATGGGTAAGGGGCATTAAGGAATCTTCTTCTGAAATCATATGCTAACTAATTTGGATTTAAATTAAAAAAATAAAATTTAAATTTAAAAATTCAATTTTTTCCAGTATATATTCATTTAAGAGTTTAATCTATTTTTATTTTTAAACTATTTATTAATAAGTAGAAATTTGTTTCTGCCATTTTGCTTTTGTTTTCTTTAGGGTAATAGCTGTTTTGTCACTCATTTCTTGCATTGCTGTATTATTGTACTGAAGATTACTGTATTGAATCATTATTATTCTTTTCTCATTTCCTTCTGTGTACATACTATAGTTATTTTTTCTTTTTTAAAAGTTTATCTATCTATCTATTTATTTATTTATTTATTTATTTATAAGTAATCTCTACACCCAACATACAGATCAGACTCCCAACCCCGGGATTAAGAGTCACCTAGTCTTCTGACTGAGTTAGTCAGGTGCCCTGTAGCTATTTTCTTTGTGGTTACCATGGGGATTACATTTAACATCCTAAAGTTATAACATTCTAATTTGAATTTATATTAGTTAGAGTTTAATAGCAAACAAATTTCTGCTCCTATACAGCTCCATCCTCACCCTTTCTAGTTATTGATGGCAAAAAATACATATTTATACATAGTGTGCCACAAACCATGACTAGAAATTATTTTTCTATGTATTTATCTTTTAAAATTCATGGAAAATAAAAAGTGGAGTTAAAAACCCAAATTACAATAATACTATGTATTACCATGTATTTACTTTCATTGAAGATTTCAATTTATTCATATGGCTTTGAGTTCCTGTCTAGCATCCTTTCATTTCTACCAGAAGTATTTCCTTTAGTATTTCTTGCAGGGAGGTCTAGTGCTAACAAACTCCTTCTGCTTTTATCTGGGAATGTCTTAATTTTCCCCTCTTTTTCAAACAAATTTGCTAAATATACAATTCTCAGTTGACAGTTTTCTTCTTTTAGCACTTTGAAAATCTCAACTCAGTGCCTTCTGGCCTCCAGGTTTATGGTGAGAAACATGCTGAAATTTTAATGAGGGTCCCTTGTATGTGATGAATAAATTCTCTTTTACTAATTTCAAGATTCTTTGTTTAGCTTTCAACAGTTTGATTATAACATGTTTCAGCGAGGGTCTTTTTGATTTATCCTGCTTGGGGTTTGTTGGGCCTCTTGGATTTCTAGATTTATAGCATGCTTCAAATTTGGGAAGTTTTTAGCCATTATTTTTTCAAATATATCTCTGTTTCATTCTCTCTCTCCACCTTTAGAGACTCCTAAAATGCTTATGTGGATCTTCTTGATGATATCCCCTAGTCATCAAAGCTGTATTTTTTTCTTTAATCTTTTTTTAAAATTTTTGTGCCTCAGACTTGATCATTTCAATTGTCCTTTCTTCAAGTCCTCCTATTACTTCATCGTCCTGCCAAAATGTTTTTTTTTTTACTTTTTTTTAACTATTTATTTTTGAGAGAGAGAGACAGAAAGCTGGGGAGGGGCAGAGAGAGAGAGGGAAAGATGGAATCCCAAGCAGGCTCCATACTGTCATCACAGGGCCCAAATCAGGGCTCAATCTCACAAACCATGAGATCATGATCTGAGCCAAAACCAAGAGACAGACATTTAACTGACTGAGCCACCCAGGCGTTCCACAAAAAAAATCTGTTTCTAAATTGCTTAATGTATTTTTCATTTCATTTGTACTTTTAAAATTCAGAATTAAATTTTGGTCCTTTTATGTTTTCCATGCCTTTATCATTGATATTTCTATTTTGCTCACACATCGTTTTTCTGCCTTTGTCCATGTGTTCCTTTGCTCTTTCAGTATCTTTAAGGAGACTGTTTTGCCTGGCTTGCCTGGCAAAGCCTGACTGGCTTGCCTTGTCCCTCAAACATAGCTAGATAACTATCAATCATTCTGAATACCCAATAAATTGACCTGAAGACTTGACCTCTCCCCACCACCTCTGCATAGGTGCAGAGACCTGCTGAGGGTGACTAACCAGAACAAACTGCACAACTAGGGGGAGAGAAGACACCACATTGAGGAAGGTAGGGAATGTGGAGACACGATTTGCAGAGAAACGGATTGTGAGTGTTGCAGAAGGCAGGGAGCCCTAGTCCCAGGGAAATACAAGAGAGAGTGGAGTGCATAGGGATACACACAAGGAGAACACTTCCCCAAAACCATTGACTGTGTAAACAAGAGAGGCTGATTTTTGTTTTTGCAACCATAGGAGCTCAAACACTGGAGTCTTAGAGGTCAGCAGGCTTGGTTGGGATAGAGACCTGAAGGCACTTCCCTACTCCTGGAGAGAAAGCAGGCAAGTAACCCCATGGTAGACAGAGCAATCTGAGGACCCTCTAGGTAGCATGGGGAGAAACTGTTCAATCTTCTTGGAGCACATCTGTGAGAGATGGTGTTTGTAAGACAGGTCTCCCAGACAAAAGAGCTGGTCAGCAGCATTTCTTCCCCCCACCCCAATCTCTGCATAGATGCAGAGACATGCTGAGGGTGACTAACCCAGACACTGTCTGTTTAGCCTGCTTTGCTCCAAATCTCATGCCTCTGTGCTCTGGCATGAGTGCCCTTCTGGGTCAAACTTGCATTCACACCAGCATGGAGACACCCTCCCCCAGAAGACCAGCTCAGGACCCTGCCACAGTATGTCCCTAAAGTCTCGATTCTTAAAATCCAGCAGGCATAACTGGTATAAGGCCAAAGTGCACTGTACTCCAGGCAGGCAAGGAACTGGAAGACAGACAGCATGAAAACAGTTATCTGAAAAATGCCTGGGACATAGGAGGGGAAATTATTCGCTCTTCTGAGTGTGTTTCTCTGAGAGCAGCAAGCACAGAGACCCTCTGCGGACAAAGGAGCTGGCTGACACCATTTCCCTCTCCCACCGTTCATCATAAACCAACCTCAGTAAATAGTGCCAATACTGGCTTCCTAACTTACTTACGCTGAATCCTGCCCCTTGCACTCCGCTAGTGCTGACTTTCCTGAGTAAGTGTGCCTAAGGACTAGCACAGTGGGCCCCTTCCCAAGAAGACCAGCTAAAAATCCCAAATACACCATATCTACTGACCATAGAGTTCTACAAGGCTTCAGTTCTTGTGAAAGTAGCATTAGGCCTCTTTTAACAAGCATACCAGAGCATTTCTAGTAAAAACTTGTCGCGCTCTGGACATCTCCAAGACTACCCAATGCAGGCAAAGAGAGCCTCTGCAGATGACTAACCTGAGGGACAGAACAGCCAAAACATAGCACCAGAGTGCGCACACACACACACACACACAACAAGTGATACTCCCTGACATTATATGATCTCTTCTTCATGAAGCCATTACTCTCAGGAGTAGGAAACATAACAAGATTTCCTAACATGCATAAGAAGATAGAGCTCTAGATAAAATGCCAAGACAGAGGACTTCATTCCAAAAAAAAAGAACAAGAAAAGTTCATGGCCAGAGATTTAAGAGAAACAGATATAAATATTATACCCAATGGACAATTTAAAGCAACAATCATAAGGATACTCACTGGGCTTGAGAAAGGCATGGAAGACATCAGGAAGACCCACATCAAGTGATAAAATAGCTTAAAAAGTCAGCCAGAAATGAAAAATGAAATAACTGAGATTCAAATCTGACTGGAGGGGTGCCTGGGTTGCTCAGTCAATTGAGCATCCGACTTTGGCTCAGGTCATGATCTCGTGGTCTGTGAGTTTGAGCCCTGCGCTGGGCTCTGTGCTGACAGCTCAGAGCCTGGAGCCTGCTTTGGATTCTGTGTCTCCCTCTCTCTCTCTGCTTTTCCCCGCTCATGCTCTGTCTCTGTCTCTGTCTCTCTCTTTCTCTGTCAAAAATAAATAAACATTAAAAAAAAAACTGGAAATAACAAAAGCAGGCCACCACCAAGACATTTGTATTTAAAGTGGCAAAATACAATAATAAAGAAAATCATAAAAACATCAAGACAAAAGAAGTCCCTAAATTACAAGGGAGGATGCACAAGGCTAGCTGCAGATCTCTTCACAGAAACTTGGCAAGCCAGAATACATGATATGTTCAACATGCTGAGTGGGAAAAATCTGCAAGAGATGAAGAAGGGCACTGTATCATAGTAAAGGGAACTATCAAACAAGAAGATCTAACAATTATAAATATTTATGTACCCAAAATGGGAGAACCCAAATATATAAAACAATTAATAACAGTCATAAAGGAACATGTTGATAATAATATAGTAATAGTATGGGACTTTCACACCCCATTTATGTCAATAGATCATCTAAGGAGAAAATCAACAAGGAAACAATGGCTTTAATTACACACTGGGCCAGATGGACCTAACAGATATATTCATAACATTTCATTTTAAAAGAATCTGAGAGATTCTCATCTGAGAGAATACATATTCTTTTCAAGTGCACATGGGTCATCCTCTAGAATAGATCACATACTAGGTCACAAAGTCCTTAAGTACAAAAAGATTGAGATCACACCAGGCATATTCAAGAAGCAATAAAAATATCAAATCAACAACCTAATCTTAAACCTAAAGAAGATAGAAAAGGAACAACAAATAAAGTCTAAAACCAGCAGAAAATGGGAATTAATAAAGTTTAGAGCAGAAATAAATGATATGGAAACAGACAAACAAACAACAACAAAGAACAGGCCAGTGAAGGGGAGCTGGTTCTTTGGAAAAAAAAAAGTCACAAAATTGATGAAACTCTAGCCAGGCTTATCAAAAACAAAAGAGAAAGGACCCAAATATATAAAGATCACAAATGAGCAAGGGGAAATAACAACCAGCATCACAGAAATACAGTTATAACAATGTTATGAAAAAATATATTGCCAACAAATTGGACAACCCAGGAAGAAATGGATAAATTCCTAGAAACATATGAACTACCAAAACTGAAACAGGAGAAATAGAAAACTTGAAGATAGAAATGACAAGCAAAGAAATTGAATCAGCAAACAAAAGTCTCCCAAAAAACAAAATACAGTGCCAGAAGTCTTCACATGTATATTTTACCAAATATTTAAAGAAGAGATAATATCTATTCTTCTCAAACTACCCAAAAAAATGGAAATGGAAGGGAAACTTTCAAATGTATTCTATGAGGTCAACATTACCCTGATATGAAAACCAGGCCAAGACTCCACTAAAAAAGAGAACTATAGGCCAATATCCCTGATGAACATGGATGCAAGAATTTTCAATAAAATACTAATAAATTATATCTAATAGTACATTAAAAGTTTCATTCAAAATAATAGAGTCGGATTTATTCCTGGGCTGCAAGGGTGGTTCAATATTCTCAAATCAATCAACATCATACATCACATTAAAAGAAGAAATAAGAATCATATGATCCACTCAATTGATGCAGAAAAAGCACTTGACAAAGTATACTTGACAAAGTATAACTTCCACTCATGAGAAAAACTCTCAACGAAGTAGGTTTAGAGGAAATATATCTCAACATAATAAAGTTTATATATAAAAACTCCACACTAATATACTCAAAGAGGGGGAAATGAGAGCTTCTCCTCTATAGTCAGGAATAAGACAGGGTGTCCACTCTCAGCACTGTTATTTAACAGAGTACTGAAAGTCCTAGATGCAGCAATCACACAAGAAAAAGAAAACAAAAAGGCATCCAAACCAGCAAGGAAGAAGTCAAACTTTCATTCACTATTTGCAGATAACATGATACTTTATAGAGAAAAACCAAAGGACTCTAATGAAATATTGTTAGAACAGATACACAAATTCAGCAAAGTCGCAGGATACAAAATCAACATGCAGAAATTTCTTGTGTTACTATACACCAAAAATGAAGCAGCAGAAAGAGAAATCAAGCAATTGATTCCATTTACAATTGTATCAAAACCATAAGATACATAGGAATAAACCTAACCAAAGAGGTAAAAGATCTGTACTCTGAAAACTATAAAACAGTGATGAAAGAAATTGAAGATGACACAAAGAAATGGAAAAACTTTTCATGCTCATGGATCTCAAGAACAAATATTGTTAAAATGCCATACTACTCATAGCAATCTACATATTTAATGCAATCCCTATCACAATACCACCAGCATTTTCACAGAGCTAAAACTAATAATCTTATAATTTGTATGGAAACACAAAAGACCACAAATTCCAAAGCAATATTGAAAAAGAAAAGGCAAAGCTGCAGTCATCACAATTTCAGACTTTAAGTTACATTACAAAGTTGTAGTGATCAAAACAATATGGTACTGGCGCCAAAACAGACACAGAGGTCAATGGAACAGAATAGAAAACCCAGAAATGGACCCAAATCCATATGGTCAATTAGTCTTCAAAAAAGCAGGAAAAAATATCCAGTAGAAAAAACACCATTTTATCAACAAATGGTGCTGGAAAAACTGGATAGCAACATGTAGAAGAATGAACCTGGACCACTTTCTTATACCATACACAAAAACAAATTTAAACTGGATGAAATACATAAATGTGAGACAGGAAACCATCAAAATACTAGAGGAGAACACAGGCAGTAACTTCTTGAACATTGACCATAGTAACTTCTTACTAGACACACCAGTGAAGGCAAGGGAAACAAAAGCAAAAATGAACAATTGCAACCTCATCAAAATAAAAGTCTTCTGCACAGCGAAGGAAACAATCAACAAAACTAAAAAGCAACCTTCAAAATGAAAGAAGATATTTGCAAGTGACATAACTGACAAAGGGTTAGTCCCCAAAGTATATAAAGAACTTATAAAAATGAACACCCCCCAAAAAATAATCCAGTTAAAAATGGGCAGAAGACACAAATAGGCATTTTTTCCAAAGAAGACATACAGATGGCCACCAGATACATGAAAAGATGCTCAACATTATTCATCATCAGGGAAATGAGATATCACCTCACACCTGTCAAAATGGCTAAACTTAACAACATGGGAATTACAGATATTGGCAAAGATGAGGAAAAGGGGAAACCTTCTTACACTGTTGATGGGAACTGTTGTAACCAGTCTGGAAAACAGTACAGAGGTTCCTCAAAATGTTAAAAATAGAACTACCCTACGATCCAGCAATTGCAGTAGTAGATATTTACCGAAAGGATACAAAAATACTGATTCAAAGTGATACATGCACTCTGCTGTTTGTAGCAGCATATCACAATAGCCAAATTATGGAAAGAATGCAAATATCCACTCACTGATGAATGAATAAAGAACATGTGGCATACACACACACACACACACACACACACACGCGTGTGTGTGTGTGTGTGTGTGTGTGTGTGTGTGTGTAATGGAATATTACTCAGCCATAAAAGAGAATGACATCTTGGGATTTGCAATGAAGTAGATGGAGTTAGAGTGTTATGCTAAGTGAAATAAGTCAGTCAGGAAAGACAAATATATGATTTCGTTCATATGTGGAATTTAAGAAACAAAACAGATGAATGTAGGCAGAAAAAAAAGAGAGAGGCAAACCATAATACAGACTCTTAACTACAGAGAAAAAACTGAGGGTTGCTGGATGGGAGGTGGGTGGGCAGATGGGTTAATTGGGTGATGGGTATTACAAAGGGCACTTGTTGAGATCAGTACTGCGTATTGTATGTAAGTGATGAATCACTAAATTCTACACCTGAAGAAAAAATAAAATAAAATATACTATTGTAGCTACCAAGCAAAAGGAATATTATGTTAAGCAAATAAATCAGAGAAAGATAAAGACCATATGATTTCACTCATGTTTGGAATTTAAGAAACAAAACAGGTGAACATGAGAGAAAAAAAGAGAGGCAAACCAGGAAACAGACTCTTAACTATGAAGAGCAAACTGAGGGTTGCTGGAGAGGAGGTGAGCAGGGGGATGGGTTAAATGGGTGATGGGTATTAAGGAGGGCACTTGTTGTGATGAGCACTGGGTGTGGTATGTAAGTATTGAATCACTAAATTCTACACCTGAAACTAATATTACATTATATGTTAACTAACTGGAATTTAAATAAGAACTTCTTTTTTTTTTTTTTTTTAATTTTTTTTTTCAACGTTTTTTTATTTTTATTTTTGGGACAGAGAGAGACAGAGCATGAACGGGGGAGGGGCAGAGAGAGAGGGAGACACAGAATCGGAAACAGGCTCCAGGCTCCGAGCCATCAGCCCAGAGCCTGACGCGGGGCTCGAACTCACGGACCGCGAGATCGTGACCTGGCCGAAGTCGGACGCTTAACCGACTGCGCCACCCAGGCGCCCCAATAAGAACTTCTTAAAAAAGTCTTTGTCTAGTAAGTCTCTCATTTGGTCTTTCTCAGTAATCATTTCTGTCAATCATTTGTACCTTTGAATGAGTCAGACTTCCCTGGATTTTTTGTTTTTGTGTGCCTTATGATTTTTTGATTTTTGAAAATTGAACATTTATATCTTTTAATGTGGTAACTCTGGAAATCAGAGGCAAAAGAAAGAAAGGCAGACAGACAAACTTTTGAATTATTGGGTGCATTAGGGCATATGCCACACAGTCTGACACTTTTATGTGACTTTTTATTGCTAGAAACTATTTACGAAGTGGGATAAGACCCTTACCTTATGTTTAAAAAGTGCAATTGTATGATAGATTTCTGATGTTTGCTAGGATATTTTCTGAGACCTTTTCCATTTCCACAAACTTGCAAATATATTTGTACCATAGCAGTTGAGTTTATTTCGAGGCACTTTCACAAAGAACAAAATCAAGTCAGACACTTAATCGACTAAGCCACCCAGGTGCCCCTCCCAATGCTATAAAAACTTAATCTTTATAGGTTTGTTTTCTCTTTTCCCAAGATTTCTTCAGAACATCTTTGGCTGTGCTGTGTTGTTTTGTGTAAATGGAAAAATATATCAAGAACTTCATTTTTGTGGCTGAATAATATCCTATTGTATATATATGGTACATCTTCTTTATCCATTTATTTATTGATGGACAGTTGGGCTGCTTCCATCATTTAGCTATTGTAAATAATGCTGCTATAAACATAAGGGTATATGTATCCTGTTGAATTAGTTTTTTTTTTAATATTTTGGAGGCAAATACCCAGCAGTATGATTAATGGATCATATGGTAGTTTTATTTTTTTATAAGAGCAAATACATTTATTTGAGACCTAAATTGTTTTAAAATTTAAATCCACGTTATTTAACATATAGCATAATAATGGTTTCAGGAGTGGAATTTAGTGATTCATCACTTACATGTAACACCCAGTGCTCATTCCAACAAGTGCCCTACTTAATGCCCATTACCCATTTAGCCCATCCTCCCGCCCCCCCTGCAACCCTCAGTTTGTTCTCTGTATTTAAGAGTCTCTCCTCGTATGTCTCCGTCTCTCTTTTTATGTCCTTCCCTTCCCCTATGTTCTATTTTTAACTTTTTGAGGAACCTCCATACCTCCATTCCAGAATGGCTGCACCAGTTTGCATTCCCACCAACAGTGCAAGGGAGTTCATTTTCCTCCACATCCTTGCCAACACTTGTTTCTTGTGTTTTTGATTTCAGCCATTTTGACAGGTGTGAGGAGATCTTACTATAGTTTTATTCAGCAATAATTGGAATGAAATCTTGCCATTTGAAATGACATGGATAGAGCTAGAGGGTATAATGCTAAGTGAAATAAGTCAGGGAAAGATAAATACCATATGATTTCAGTCATCTGCAGAATCTAAGAAACAAAACAAATAAGCAAAGAAAAATAAAAGAAAGGGAGAAACAAACCATGATGTGGACTCTTTATTACAGAGAACAAACTGACGGTTACCAGAAGGAAGTGGGTGGGGGGATGGGTAAAGTAGGTGATGGGGTTTAAGGAGTTCACTTGTCATGATGAGCATTGAGTGATGTTTGGAATTGTTGAATCACTATATTGTACACCTGAAACTAATATAACACTGTATGCTAACTATACTGAAATTTAAATTAAATTTAAATTAAATTAAATTTAAAAAAGAAGTTCATTTTTGTAAACAATTCTAATTTTTGTTTCCTATATTTACCAGCTCCCCTTCCATTTCTCTAATCCTTTTTTTCAGTTTTATTGAAATATAATTAACCCATAACATTATATTAGTTTCAGATGTACCAGATAATGATCTGATATATCTATATGTTGCAAAATGAGCACCATAAAAAGTTTAGCTAACATCTATCACCGCACATAAATACAAAAATGTTTTCTTGTGATAAGAACTTTTAAGATTTACTCTGTTGGCAACTTTCAAATATACAATACAGTATTATTAAATATAATCAACATGGTGTATACTATATATCATATATATATACTGTATATCAGAACATATTTATCTTATAACTAGAAGTCTGTACCTTTGACCAACTCTATTCATTTCCACCATCCCCACCACCTGGTATCCATCAATCTGTTTTCTGATTCTACAAGTTCTTTTTTGTGGGTTTTTTTTTTTTTTTAGATTCCACATATAAATGAAATCATACAGTATTTATATTTTTCTGTCTGACTTATTTTATTTAGCACAATGCCCTCAAGGTCTATCCACGTAACCACAAATGGCATGAATTTTTATGACTAAATAGTATTCCATCATGTGTATGTGTGTGTATATGTAATATTTCTTTATGATTCATCCATCAATGAACACTTAGGCTGTTTCCATGTCTTGGCTATTTTAATACTACAGTGAACATGGGGGTGCAGCTATCTTTTTGAGATAGTGATTTTATTTTCTTCAGGAGGTGGAATTGCTGAATTATATAGTAGTTCTATTTTTAACTTTTTGATGAGCCTTCATACTGTTTTCTACTGTTTGTAGCAATTTATATTCTCACCAATAGTAAACAAGGGCTCCTTTTCTTTACACCCTTGACAACATTTGTTATGTCTTGTCTTTTTGATAACGCCATGTTATCATGTGTGAGATGATAGCTCATTGTGATTTTGATTTGCATTTCCCTGATGATTTAGTGATATTGAGCATCTTCTCATTTGTCTGTTGGTTATCTGTATATCTTCTTTGGAAAATGTCTAGTTCCCATCCCCAATTTTATTCAGATTTTATGCTAGTTATGAGTTCATTGTATGTATTTTAGGTATTAACTTCTTGTCAGACGTATGATTTGCAAATGTTTTCTCCCATTTGAAAAGGGTGCCTTTTCATTTTGTTGATAATTTTCTTTGCTGCAAAGATGCTTTTTTAGCTTGATGTACTCCTACTTGTTTATTCTTGTTTTTACTGCCTTTTTAAAAATCAAATTAAAAAAAATCATTGCTAAAACTGATGTCAAGGATCTTACCCCCAGTGTTTTCTTCCAGAAACTATGTGATTTTAGGTCTTATGTTCATTCTTTAATCCATTTTGAGTTTATTTTTGTGGATGGTGTAAGATAAGCATCCAGTTTTGCATATGGCTTGTTCGATTTTCCCAATACCACTTATTCAACAGACTATCTTTTCCCAGTATATATTCTTAGCTCCTTTGTCACAAATTAACTGACCATGTATATATGGATTTATTCCTGGGGTCTCTATTCTGTTCCTTTGATTTATATGTGTTTGTATGTCTTACCTGTAGTGTATTGATTACTATAGCTTTGAGTTATAGTTTGAAATCAGGAAGTGTGATGCCTCTGGCTTTGTTCTTTCTCAAGATTGTCTTGGCTATTCAAGATCTTTGATGGTTCCATATAAATTTAAGATAATTTGTTCTGTTTCTGTGAAAATTGCCATTGAAATTTTGATAGAAGTTGCATTAAATCTATGGATTGTTTTGTGTAGTAATAGACATTTTAACAATATTAATCCTTCCAATTCATGAACATAGTAAATCTTTCCATTTATTTGTGTCTTCTTCAATTTCTTTTATCAACATCTTATAGTTTTCAGTATGCAGGATTTTTACCTCCTTCATAAAATTTATTCATAGGTATTTTGTTCTTTTCAGGCAACTATAAATGGGGTTGTTTTGCTAATTTCTATTTCTGATAACTCATTGTTAATGTGTAAAAATGCAACTGCTTTTGGATATTGATTTTGTATCCTGCAACTTACTTAATTTATTCTAACAGTTTTTTTGGTGAAATCTTTAGGATCTTCTGTATATCATGTCATCTGCTAATAGATGCCATTTTACTCCTTCCTTTCTAATTTGGATGTCTCTTTCTTTCTTTCTTTCTTCTTTCTTTCTTTCTTTCTTTCTTTCTTTCTTTCTTTCTTCTTTCCTAAAGAAAGGATAAAACAGGCATCCTTATCTTGTTTCTGATCTTAGAAGAAAAACTTTTAGCTTTTTGCCATTGAGTGTGATGTTAACCATAGTTTTTATCATGTTGAGGTGCTATGCTTTGTAAGTGTTGAAGGGTGCTCTGTGCTGGGTATCAGCCTACAGTGTAAAATTAAGGTCTTCTCGGGTCTTTTCTGAACCTGCATCTTTCCCTGGGCATGTGGGGTAACTTTCTAAATTCTCCCATATAAGCAATGCTTTTGAATGTCCTAATTCTTAAAGTCAGCCAAGCCTTTCCCTGAAAGCTGCAGGCCTTCCAGTAGACTTCCAGAGTCCCACAATCTGCCAGTAAAATTATTGTCTAGGTGGAGAAGAGAATTCCTGGAGTTTTCTACTCCATCATCTTTCCTGATCTCTCTACATTGAATTTCAGCATCTCCCTACATTGAATTTTAGAAGATCTCATCATCAACAGTGTGTATATATATATATATATATGCCTAGTTAAAAAAATTACCATATATTTCATATATTACTCTGAGTTTTATACAATTAAACAAATATTAAAAATAAAAACACTTAAATCAGATTAATTCTTTTCTTAATATGAAATTTATTGTCAAATTGGTTTCCGTACAACACCCAGTGCTCATCCCAACAGGTGCCCTCCTCAATGCCTATTACCCACTTTCCCCTCTCTCCCACCCCCATTCTCAGTTTATTCTCAGTTTTTAAGAGATGGTTATGGTTTGCCTCCTTCCCTCTCTGTAACCTTTTTCCCCCTTCCCCTCCACCATGGTCTTCTGTTAAGTTTCTCAGGATCCACAGAAGAGTGAAAACATGTGGTATCTGTCTTTCTCTGTATGACTTATTTCACTTAGCATAACACTCTCCAGTTCTAACCACGTTGCTACAAAAGGCCATATGTCATTCTTTCTCATTGCCAAGTAGTGTTCCATTGTGTATATAAACCACAACTTCTTTCTCCATTCATCAGTTGATGGACATTTAGGCTCTTTCCATAATTTGACTATTGTTGAAAGTGCTGCTATAAACATTGGGGTACAAGTGCCCCTATGCATCAGCACTCCTGTATCCCTTGGGTAAATTCCTAGCAGTGCTATTGCTGGGTCATAGGGGAGATTTTTTAAATTTTTTTGAGGAACCTCCACACTGTTTTCTAGAGCAGCTGCACCAGTGTGCATTCCCACCAACAGTGCAAGAGGGTTCCCATTTCTCCACATCCACTCCAGCATCTATAGTCTCCAGATTTGTTCATTTTAGCCACTCTGACTGACATGAGGTGATATTTCAGTGTGGTGTTGATTTGTATTTCCCTGATGAGGGGCGACGTTGAGCATCTTTTCATGTGCCTGTTGGCCATCTAGATGTCTTCTTTAGAGAAGTGTCTATTCATGTCTTCTTCCCACTTCCTCACTGGATTATTTGTTTTTCAGGTGTGGAGTTTGGTGAGTTCTTTATAGATTTTGGATACTAGCCCTTTGTCCGATATGTCATTTGCAAATATCTTTTCCCATTCCATCAGTTGCCTTTTAGTTTTGTTGATTGTCTCCTTTGCAGTATAGAAGCTTTTTATCTTCATGATGTCCCAATAGTTCATTTTTGCTTTTAATTCCCTTGCCTTTGGAGATGTGTCAAGTAAGAAATTGCTGTGGTTGAGGTCAGAGAGGTTTTTTTCCTGCTTTCTCCTCTAGGGTTTTGATGGTTTCCTGTCTCACATTCAGGTCCTTTATCCATTTTGAGTTTACTTTTGTGAATGGTGTAAGAAAGTGGTCTAGTTCCATTCTTCTGCATGTTGCTGTTCAGTTCTCCCAGCACCATTTGTTAAAGAGACTGTCTTTTTTCCATTGGATACTCTTCCCTGCTTTGTCAAAGATTAGTTGGCCATACTTTTGTGGGTCCAATTCTGGAGTGTCTATTCTATTCCATTGGTCTATGTGTCTGTTTTTGTGCCAATACCATGCTGTCTTGATGATTACAGCTTTGTAGTAGAGGCTAACGTCTGGGATTGTGATGCCTCCTTCTTTGGTTTTCTTCTTCAATATTGCTTTGGCTATTTGGGGTCTTTTCTGGTTCCATACAAATTTTAGGATTGCTTGTCCTAGCTTCGAGAAGAATGCTGGTGCAATACAGACTGGGATTGCATTGAATTTGTAGATTGCTTTGGGTAGTAGTGACATTTTGACAACATTTATTCTTCCAATCCATGAGCATGGAATGTTTTTCCATTTCTTTGGATCTTCTTCAATTTCCTTCATAAGCTTTCTATAGTTTTCAGCATACAGATCTTTTACATCTTTGGTTAGGTTTATTCCTAGGTGTTTTATGCATCTTGGTGCAATTGTGAATGGAATCAGTTTCTTTATTTGTCTTTCTGTTGCTTCATTAGTAGTGTATAAGAATGCAACTGATTGCTGTACATTAATTTTGTATCCTGCGACATTGCTGAATTCATGCATCAGTTTTAGCAGACTTTTGGTAGAGTCTAACAGGTTTTCCATGTATAGTATCATGTCATCTGCAAAAAGCGAAAGCTTGACTTCATCTTTGCCAATTTGGATGCCTTTGATTTCCTTTTGTTGTCTGAATGCTGATGCTAGAATCTCCAAAGCTATGTTAAACAACATTGGTGAGAGTGGACATCCTGTCGTGTTACTGATCTCAGGGGGAAAGCTCTCAGTTTTCCCCCATTGAGAATGATATTAGCTGTGGCATTTTCATAAATGGCTTTTATGATGCTTAAGTATGTTCCTTGTATCCGGACTTTCTCGAGGGTTTTTATTTAGAAAGGATGCTGTATTTTGTCAAATGCTTTTATTCATCAATTAACAGAATCATATGGTTCTTATCTTTTCTTTTATTAATGTGATGTATCACATTGATTGATTTGCAAATATTGAACCAGCCCAGCACCCCAGGAATGAATCCCACTTGATCATGGTGAATAATTCTTTTTATATGCTGTTGAATTCGCTTTGCTAATATTTGGTGAGAATTTTTGCATCCATATTCATCAGGGATATTGGCCTGTAGTTCTCTTTTTTTTTTTTTTCTGGGTCTCTGTCTGGTTTCGGAATCAAGGTGATGCTGGCCTCATAGAATTAGTCTGGAAGTTTTCCTTCCCTTTCTATTTTTTGGGACAGCTTGAGAAGGATAGGTACTATCTCTGCTTTAAATGTCTGGTAGAATTCCCCAGGGAAGCTGTCTGGTCCTGGACTCTTATTTGTTGGGAGATTTTTGATAACTGATTCAATTTCTTCGCTGGTTATGGGTCTGTTCAAGTATTTTATTTCTTCCTGTTTGAGTTTAGAAGTGTGACAGATATATTTAGAACTCTGCATCCCAAAGCAACAGAATATACTTTCTTCGGAATTTGTTCATTTCTTGCAGGCTGTCCAGTTTGTTGGCATATAATTTTTCATAGTATTCTCCGATAATTGCTTGTATTTCTGAGTGATTGGTTGTAATAATTCCATTTTCACTCAAGATTTCATCTATTTGGGTCATCTCCCTTTTCTTTTTGAGAAGCCTGGCTAGAGGTTTATCAATTTTGTTTATTTTTTTCAAAAAACCAACTCTTGGTTTCATTGATCTGCTCTACAGTTTTTTTCAGATTCTATATTGTTTATTTCTGCTCTGATCTTTGTTATTTCTCTTCTTCTGCTGGGTTTGGGGTGTCTTTGCTGTTCTGCTTCTACTTTCTTTAGGTGTGCCGTTAGATTTTGTATTTGGAATTTTTCTTTTTTCTTGAGTTAGGCCTGGATTGCAATGTATTTTCATCTCAGGACTGCCTTCACTGCATACCAAAGTGTTTGGATTGTTGTATTTTCATTTTAATTTGTTTCCATGTATTTTTTAATTTATTCTCTAATTGCCTGGTGGACCCATTCATTCTTTAGTAGGGTGTTCTTTAACCTCCATGCTTTTGGAGGTTTTCCAGACTTTTTCCTGTGGTTGATTTCAAGCTCCATAGCATTGTGGTCTGAAAGTGTGCATGGTTTTATCTCAATTCTTTTATACTTCTGATGGGCTGTTTTGTGACCCAGTATGTGATCTATCTTGGAGAAGGTTCCATGTGCACTCGAGAAGAAAGTATATTCTGTTGCTTTGGGATGCAGAGTTCTAAATATATCTGTCAAGTCCATCTGATCCAATGTATCATTCATGGCCCTTGTTTCTTTATTGATCCTGTGTCTAGATATTCTATCCATTGCTATAAGTGGAGGATTAAAGTCCCCTGCAATTACCACATTTTTATCAATAAGGTTGCTTATGTTTGTGATTAATTGTTTTATATATTTGGGGGCTCCCATATTTGGTGCATAGACATTTATAATTGTTAGCTCTTCCGGATGGATAGACCCTGTAATTATGATATAATGCCCTTCTTCATCTCTTGTGACAGCCTTTAATTTAAACTCTAGTTTGTCTGATATAAGTATGGGTACTCCAGCATTCTTTTGACTTCCAATATCATGATAGTTAGTGCTCCATCCCCTCACTTTCAATCTGAAGGTGTCCTCAGGTCTAAAATGAGTCTCTTGTAGACAGCAAATAGTTGGATCTTGTTTTTTTATCCATTCTGATACCCTATGTCTTTTGGTTGTAGCATTCAGTCTATTTACACTCAGTGTTATTATTGAAAGATATGGGTTTAGAGTCATTGTGATATCTGTAGGTTTCATGCTTGTAGTGGTGTCTCTGGTACTTTGTGGTGCTTGCAACATTTCACCCACAGAATCCCTCTTAGGATCTCTTGTAGGGCTGATTTAGTGGTGATGAATTCCTTCAGTTTTTGTTTGTCTGGGGAAACCTTTATCTCTCCTTCTATTCTGAATGACAGACTTGCTGGATTAAGGATTCTTGGCTGCATATTTTTTCCTTTCATCACATTGAAGATTTCCTGCCATTCCTTTCTGGTCTGCCAAGTTTCAGTAGATAGGGCCGCCACTAGTCTTATGGGTCTCTCTTTATAAGTTAGAGTGTGTTTATCCCTAGCTGCTTTGAGAATTTTCTCTTTATTTTATTTTGTCAGTTTCGCTATGATATGTCATGCAGAAGATTGATTCAAGTTACGTCTGAAGGGAGTTCTCTGTGCCTCTTGGACTTCAGTGTCTTTTTCCTTCCCCAGATCAGGGAAGTTCTCAGCTATGATTTGTTCAAGTACACCTCCAGCCCCTTTCTCTCTCTCTTCCTCTTCTGGAATTCCTATGATATGGATATTGTTCCGTTTGATTGCATCATTTAGTTCTCTAATTCTCCCCTCATACTCCTG
The DNA here is from genome assembly GCF_046562875.1 of Panthera onca. Taxonomy (NCBI): domain Eukaryota; kingdom Metazoa; phylum Chordata; class Mammalia; order Carnivora; family Felidae; genus Panthera; species Panthera onca. Next base: position 28,706,747 of record NC_138343.1, on the reverse strand, counting down.
GATTTTTTTTATCTTTTTCTCAGCTTCTTTTTTTTCTATAATTTTATCTTCTAATTCACCTATTCTCTCCTCTGCCTATTCAATCTGTGCTATGGCCACCACCATTTTACTTTGCACTTCATTTATAGCATTTTTTAATTCGTCATGACTATTTTTCAGTCCCTTGATCTCTGTAGTAATAGATTCTCTCCTGCCCTCCATGCTTTTTTCAAGCCCAGCAATTAATTTTATGACTATTATTCTAAATTCTTCCGTTATAGTACTTAAATCGTTTTTGATCAATTCATTATCTGTTGCTACTTCCTGGAGTTTCTTCTGAGGAGAATTCTTCCGTTTTATCATTTTGGTTATTTTCTGTCCCTTATGCATTTTAAAATCTTGTGTGCTCTGCACTTGCAAGCACTGCTATATTAAAAAAGAGGGTCATACACTGTCCAGGACCTGGCCCTCCAGGAGGTGTTTTCTCGGGGATTGTTACTTGCTCTCTGTTGTTGTGACTTTGGTAATTTTATTACCATACTCATAGTAATATTTTGTGCCTTCCACCTGGTGTGCTTTGATTTGTTCCTTGGAGTAGCCTTGTAAAGGAAAACAGATAGACAAACAGGAGACGATAACATGCAAACACACAGACAAATAACACAAATAAACAAAAACAAAAACCAAAGGCTAAAAACAAAAAAAACAAAAAGCACCTACTACAAGTAAAGAAGAGGGTGGAGGCAGTGCTGATGGAAGAGCATATACAAAGAGAGAAATGACAGGAGTGGGAGGGGAGGAGGATAAATGTTGATTAGGCAGAGAGACTAAAAGGCTTAATCCAGAAAGAGAGAAAGGAAAATAAAGAAGGAGGTGTGGAAGGAAAAAGAAGATAAAATTACCCAGACAGGGAAACTATATGGCTTGATTATTCCAGAGAGAGAGAAAGGAGTGTAAAGACAGAGGTGTAGAACATGTATCAAGACAATGGATTAAATATGCCTGTTTAGACAGATCAATAACCAGAGTAACCAGCCTAGGGGAGGGAAGAGATAAGGAGGAGAAATGGGGGGGGGGGTAGTGGTGAAGAATATATCTATATATCCAGAATTGACGTAGAGTTAATCCAGGCAGTGCTGCATCACTTGTCAGGAGGAGCTGTCCGCAGGGTCTCTGCTGCTCTGGTGGATAGCTTTTACCCAGTGCAAGGGGGTGTGGTTTGGCTTATTCTGAACCCACCTCCACTATGAGCCCCAGGAGTTGATCCCTGAGTCCCAGCCTTGGTGGTGGCAGTGGTGGCAGAAGCAGGGATGCCGGGGGGGGATGGTAATCTCCCAATCTCTTCTCCACAGAACCAGACCCAGTGGACTCCATTTGAGACATCCTCACTGTACTGCAAGCGCAGACAGGGTGGTCCTTCTTGCTCCACAAACCCTCCCCCCCCCCACCCCCCCCCCCCACCCCCGCTTGGCTAGGATTCAAAGTCCTGGTCCATGCTCTCTGGCACTGGGGAAGTGCCTCTCATTGTGGCTATATGTGGCCCTGGCTGGCTTTGTCTGTGTCACAGCACTTCAAGAAGGACTGACTTCTCCTATTGTGGAATGAGCCACCGCCCTAGCCATGAGCCCCCAGGGGTGGCAGAAGCAGACAGGCTTTGTCTTTTCCCACAGCACTCCACAGAAACGGAAACGGCCGCCTTATCCTTCTGCAAACTGAGCCCTCCACCCAGCCACTGTCGGGGGCGGGGGGGGGGGGGGGGGGGAGACGCAGACGCAGGCAGGTTCTATGCTATCATGCAGCCCTCCAGGGAGGGAACCACTTTCTCCAGCTGTGGACTGAGCCTCTGACCTACCTCCACACCCAGGGCTGGCTCCCCTTCTCCCCAGGTGCGTGAACAGGGAGGGCCCCAGGCAGAAGGAAGCCCCGCAGTTAGAGATCAGATCCCTCTCAGTCTCAGTCTGAGGTCTTTGTCCTGTCCAGCTATGGTCCTGCACTTCCCTAGCCACTCTTTCTCTTCCCTTTGTCTCTCCGCAGAAGGGGGTCCCTCCCTTCCATGCCAGCATGGCTTTTTTTTTAATCTTCCCCAGTTCGCAGTTACCCACCTATCCTTTTTCCAGCTTTCCTATTTTCTTCCTAGTAGATTCAGTCTCTTTTCCTTCCAGGCTCTGGTGTTCAAAGTCCTTTGGCTTCTACACTTCTTTGAGAGATGTAGGACATATGGATCCCCCTACTTCTCCACCAGGTTGGCCCTCTCTCCCAAAATTAATTCAATTATTTTTTCAACAAAACATCCCAGTGAGAACAGACTGCAATTTGTTATACAAGTTCACATGTCAATAAATGCACTCCACTGATGCCTCACAGCCAACTTACCAACAAATGTCTGCTATAGACCACTATCCAAAATCACCCATATAGGTAAATCATTTCCAGAGGAATAAATAAGCAACAGTAAAGTTATCACTTCTTAATTATTATTGTAAAAATTTATTCTTACACTTTATATTTTTGGTAGAGTCCTCACTAGATATTCTTTGCATTAGCACATTAACTTTAGTCCTCATTACATGAGTTATATAAGATGGTAACATCCATTTGATTTAGTGACTATATTCCAACATCATTTTGAAAAACTTCTGCTACTACATTATGTTGGCCATTATTATCACATAATAAAATCATTACACAGCCATATAGTCAGAATTTTAATTTTTAAGTGTCCTTTATCCATGTTTACTTTGTAAGTATAAGACATCTCTTGTTTAAAGGTCCATCTCATAATGACCATTTCTCTAAGAACAGTCCCCAAACGCAGACAGACTTCTAGGGTTAGGACTCATCTGCATAAATGCCCCTGACCTCAGAGCCATAGTTAATCAACCCAAAGGTGGGCATCTGACCTAACCTGAGTCAAATTGTTTCTCCCAGGGATTTAAAATCTGGAAGTAAGAATCCAGAGATGAGGAGTTGTTGGAGGAAAATCATGTAATTGCAGTATCCAGGGAGTGAAGCCTCATGAGTTCCTACTGATCAAATTCTTGGAGACATGCTGGGTATATCTCTTCTGACTCTTAGTTGCTTTACTTTTCCTTTGATTCTGTAAGATAACCCATTGTTCACTGCCTAGCCAAGAACTCTCCTTTGTTCTTCTTTGCCTAAAAACCCCAGATATTTCCCATGATAGTTTCATGAGATGACTTTCCAGGGTTCCCAGACAACATAGATTATCTTTGCCAGAAACTCTATTTTTCATACTTCCTAGAAAAAAAAGTGGCCATAAAATCCAGTTCTAAGCAAGGACGCATAAGAGAAGTTTGAAGGAAGGATTCTAGAATGTGTCTCCCTTTTCTTTCTGGCCTTCAATGCAGACATAGTGTCTAGAACTGCAGCAGCAGCAGCAACAACAGCAGCAGCAAACACATTAAAGATGGTGGAGTAGACAGGGTGTCTAGGTGGCTCAGTTGGTTAAGCCTCCGACTTTGACTCAGGTCATGATCTCATGGTTCGTGAGGTCAAGCCCTGCACTGGGCTGTGTGCTGACAGCTCAGAGCCTGGAGTCTGCTTCACATTTTGTGTCTCCCTCTCTTTCTGCCCCTCTCCCCATCCATGCTCTCTCTCTTTCAAAAATAAACATTAAAAAAAAAAAGATGGTGGAGTAGAAAGATGAAAGAGAAAAGAAATAAAAGATCCCGATGGACAACCCAACTTTGATCTCACTGCCTCCAGATCTCATTTTATCACAGAAAAAATATATCCCTATTTCTTTAAGTCACTATAGTCAGGTTTTTTATTTGTAGCTGCAAACATTCTTCACCAATGCTTTATAGTAGCCAGAATAATAGTCCTTCAAAGATGCCCACATTCTAATCCCTGGTACTTGTAAATATTTTGCTTTACATGGCAAAAAAATGACTTTGAAAATGTGATTAAGGTTAAGGACCTTGGAATAAAGAAATTACCCTTGCCCAATGTAAACATGTGAGTCCTTAAAAGTGGAAGATAATTAGGGGTGCCTGGGTGGCTCAGTCAGTTGAACTTCCTACTGTAGCTCAGGTCATGATTTCATGGTTCTTGGGTTTGAGCCCCACATCAGGCTTTGCGCTGGCAGTGCAGAGCCTGCTTCAGATTCTCTGTCTCCCTCTCTCTCTGCCCCTCCCCTCTTTGCTCTCTCTCTTTCAAAAGTAAATAAACATTAAATAAAAAGTGGAAGACAATTAAAGAAGAGCAAGTCAGAAAGATGCAATATGAAAAGGATTCAAGCTGTCAATGCTTTGAAGACAGAAAAAGCACCTAGTGACCTCTAGAAGCTGTAAATGGCCCTCAGCTTACAGCCAGCAAGAAAACATGAACATAGGCCCTACAACTGCAGAAAATGAATTTTGCACACAAACCAATGAGAAGGTAACAGATTTCCCCCTACAATCTCCAGAAAGGAATGCAGCCTACCAATACCTTGATTTTTGCCCTTTGAAACCCATGTCAGATCTCTCACCTACAGAACTGTAAGCTAATAAATGTGTGCTGTTTTAAGCCCCCAGGTTTGTGGTAATTTGTTAAAGCAGGGATAGAAAACTGACACATACATAGTATCAACTTAGTAAATTCAATTTATCTCCTCTAGAATGAAAAGAATCTTCAGTAATTCAATAATTTAGTCTTGTAAAATTAAATCCATATATTCTCTGAATTAAAAATAAAATATGCTCTTCCCAAACTCTCAGATATGTGCCTGGCCTTGCCCAGCTTTATCTTTCATTAGTCCCTACTCTAAGCAGACAAGGATAGTTCTATATTGTTATGTGTTGTTCTTCAGAATTAGATTTGGAGTTGTGGTTCCTCTTTGTTGCTTCCTCCACCAATGTAGATGAACTCAGCCAAAAAAAGGCAAATATTTGGCAGATGTTCTCCTTTTAGCAGAATTAAAATCACAGTAGATGTCCAAAAATGTAAGTGCATGAAATTTAAAAAAAAAACAAAAGGTTCTAAATCTGTGATTCTGTTAGTTCAACATATAAGAACTCTGTTAATATTATTAAAAATTTAAAATAAGTTTATTATTAAAAAATAGTTGTTAGAATTCCATATGGGATTGTATGTGATTATCTATAATGAAATACAAATAGTAGGTAAGTATCCATACTGTAGAAAGAGTTCACATTAGAGTAATGGTCAAGTGCTATTGCTCTGAAGCCACACTGCCTGGATACAAATAACACTCCTTCCACTTACTCAGCACATGATGATGAAGATTTACCTTCTCTTAACTTCTCTTAGCTCTTAATTCCCAATTAAAATGGGCTTATAGTACCCAAATCATAGAATCATAAGTATTAAATCATTTAATATATTTAAGGCATGTAGAAGAGTGCTGGCCTACAACAAATAATTAACAAATATTATTATTTATTGAACATCTTATGAAGAATATATTATAAATGAATATTTCAAGTATCTTTAATGAGATTTATCATCCTGAATTGGCAAGACTATTTTATTTTACATCTGGGCATCATTAAGAAATATTATTGCCAAAACAATTGCTTTCTTATTGGCTATGATGCTTTTAGCTGCAACAAATAAAACTCAACTAAATGTGCTTAAATCATAAAGAAATTTATTGCTTATCCAATAATTCTAGTTCCCTTGGCTTTTCATATAAATTTTAGAACCAGCTTATTGATTTTTACAAGTAATCTTTCAGGGACTATAAATGGGATTTATACTGAATCTATAGAAAAACTTTGGGGACATTTTACATTTAACAATGTTGAGTTTTTCAATTCATGAACATGGTATACCCTTACATTTATTAGATATTCTTTAATTTCTCTCATCAGTGTTTTGTTAATTTTAAACACACAGACCTTACACATATTATATTTACATTGAAGTATTTCATGTTTATTGGTGCTATTATAAATGGTAGGTGCGTAGGGGGATGGTTTAAATAAGGTCATGGGGATTGAGAAGTGCACTTGTGATGAGTACCAACTGTTTTATGTTGAATTACTAAATTGTACATCTGAAACTAATATTACACTTGTATATTAACTAACAGAACTTAAAAAATATAAAAATAAAATACTTAAAAAAAGAAAATTAATGGCACTATTCTTTAAAATTTAAATATCCTGGGGCACCTGAGTGGTTCAGTCGGTTGAGTGTCCAACTTTGGCTCAGGTCATGACCTCACAGTTCGTGAGTTCAAGCCCCATGTCAGGCTCTGTGCTGAAAACTCAGAGCCTGGAGCCTGCTTTCTATTCTATGTCTCCCTCTCTCACTACCCCTACCCCACTCTCTCTCTCTCTTTCAAAAATAAATAAACATTTTAAAAAAATAAAATAAAATTTAAATATCCAAACCGAGGGTTGATGGGGGGTGGGAGGGAGGGGAAAGTGGGTGATGGGCATTGAGGAGGGCACCTGTTGGGATGAGGACTGGGTGTTGTATGGAAACCAATTTGACAATAAATTTCATATTAAAAAATAAAATTAAAAAAATTTAAATATTCATTATTTCATTCCTATTTTATTTAAAAAATGATATTTTTATATTGATCTTGTAAGCTGTGGATTTGTTAAATTCACTTACTAGCTCTAGTGATTTTTTTGTATATTTTTAAAGATTCTCTATGTAATAATTATGTAATGTACAAACAGAAGCAGCTGTATTTCTTCCTTCTCAATCTCTATTATTTCTCCCCCTGCCCTTCTTTAGTGCTTTGTCTAGGATCTCTAGTATGATGCTGAATAGGAGCGGTGAGAGTGGACATATTGGCATTGTTCTTGATTGTAAAGGGACAGCATTTAGTCTTTCACCATTAAGTAAGTTTTTTTGTTTTTTTTTTTTAACAGAAATACCCTTTCTCAGGTTGAGAAAGTTCCCTTGTATTCCACGTTTGCTGAGAGTTTTGTTGGGAATGGATGTGGGATTGTGTCAGATGTTTTTGGTTTCTTTTTCTTTTCTTTTTTTTAATCTGTTCAAATGGTCATTTTTTTTCTGTAGTATATTGATATGGTGAATTACATTGTTTGATTTTCCGATATTGAATCAACATTGCATTCATAGAATAAGTCTCACTTGGTCATAATCTGTTATATTTTTATATATCAGTAAATTTGATTTGCTAACATTTTGTTTGGGATTTTCACACCTAAATTCCTGATAAATTTGGCCTGTGGTTTTCTTTTCTCATATTGTCTTTTCTGATTGTGATGCCAAGGCAATACTGGCCTCACAGAATGTGTTGAGGAATATTCTTTCTCTATTTTCTGGGGGATTCTGTGTAAGATAGTACTGTTTATTCATTAAATGTTTGGGATATCTAACTGTGAAGCCACCTAACCCTTGGAGTAATCTGAAGTTATTTATCAATTTTAAATTTTGTGGTAAAATATACATAACATACAATATGTCATTTTAACCACATTTAAATGCACAATTTAGTAGTGTTAAATATACTCACAACGTTGTGCCACCAAAACCACTGTCCATTTCCATAACACTGGCTTTTAAGGTTTTATTAAATTCCAGTTAAGTTAACATACTGTATAAACATTAGTGTCAGGTCTACAATATAGGGAGTAAACAGTTATATACAACACATGGTGCTTACCACAACAAGTGCCCTCCTTAATACCTACCGCCTATTTAGCCCATCCCCCCCTGCTCACATCCCTCTGATAGCCATCAGTTTGTTCTCTATTAAGTTAAGAGTCTGTTTCTGGTTTTCCACTCTTTTTAACCCTATATTCATTTTGTTTTGTTTCTTAAATTTCACATATGAGAGAAATCATATGGTTTTGTCTTTCTCTGACTGAATTATTTTGCTTAGCATAATACTCTCTAGCTCCATCCATGTCCTTACAAGGGACAAGATCTCATTTTTATAACTGAATTAATATTCTGTTTGTGTATATGGAATTATAACTGAATTAATATTCAATTTTGTGTATATGGAATTATAACTGAATATCCCATTTTGTGTGTATATATATATCCTATTCCATTTTGTGTATATGTGTGTATATATATATTCCATTCTACTAGTATATATATATATACATATATATATATGTATATATATATTCCATTTTGTGTATGTGTGTATACATATATATACACATATACATACATACACAAATATATATATATATACACACACACATATACACAAAATGGAATATACATATATATATATACATATATATACTAGTGGAATGGAATATATATATACATATATATGTATACATATGTATATTATATATGTATATATTCCATTGTATACATTGTATACATTGAATATACATGTATACATGTCTATATGTATATATATGTATATATTCCATTCCACTTATATATATATATATATATATATATATATATATATATTCTATTGTAAGTGTGTGTAGATATATATTTATATATTTGAATCATAGGATAGGTCTGTTTTTAGCTTTTTGAAGAACATCCATACTATTTTCCAGAGTAGCTGCACCACTTTGCAGTGCAAGAGAGTTCTTCTTTCTCTATATCCTCACCAACACCTCTTGTTTCTTGTGTTGTTGATTTTATCCATTCTTATAGGTGTGAGGTAATATCTCATTGTAGTTTTGATTTGTATTTCCCTGATGATGAGTAGTATTGAGAATCTTTTCATGTGTCTGCTGGCCATTTATATGTCTTTGGAAAAAATGTCTATTCATGTCTTCTGCCATTTTATAATTGGATTATTTGGTTTTTTGAATGTTGAGTTTTATAAGTTCTTTATATATTTTGGATATTAACCCTTTATCAGGTATATCATTTGCAATTATCTTTTCCAATTCTGTAGATTGACTTTCTGTTTTTGATTATTTCCTTCACTGTGCAGAAGCTTTTTCTTTTAATAAAGTCCTAATAGTTTGTTTTTACTTCTGTTTCCCTTGCCTCAGGAGACATCTAGAAAGAAATTGTTATGGACGGTGTCAAAGAGATTACCACCTGTGTTCTCCTCTAGGACTTTTATGGTTTCAGATATAATATTTAGGTCTTTAATCCATTTGGAATTTGGTTTTGTGTATGTTGTAAAAGGAAGTTGTCGAATTCATCATTTTGCATGTTGCTGCCAGTTTTCCCAACACCATTTGTTGAAGAGGCTGTCTTTTTCCCACTGGATATTATTTCTTGACTTGGTGAAGATTATTTGATTCATTTGTGGATTCATTTCTGGGTTTTTTATTCTGTTCCAGTGATCTCTGTGTCTATTTTGCACCAGTACCATACTGTTTTGATCACTCTATCTTTGTAATATAACTTAAAGTCTGGAATTGTGATGCCACCAGCTTCGTTTTTCTTTTTCAAGGTTGTTTTGGGTTCTTGGGATCTTTTGTGGCTTCACACAAATTTTAGGATTGTTTGTTCTAGCACTGAGAAAACTCCTGTTGATATTTTGATAGGGATTTTTTTTTAATGTGTAGGTTGCTATGGGTAGTATAGGCATTTTAACAATATTTGTTCTTCTGCTCCATGAGCATGGAACATCTCTATTTCTTTGTGTTACCTTCAATTTCTTTTATCAGTGATTTATAGTTTTCAGAGTACATCTCTACCCCTTTGGTTAGGTTTATTCCTAGGCATCTTATGGTTTTGGGTGCAATTGTAAGTGGGATTGATCTCTTAATTTCTCTTTCTGTTGCTTTATTATTGGTGTATAAAAACGCCACAGAATTCTGTACATTGATTTTGAAGCTGGGGACATTACTGAATTTCTATATCAGTTCTAGCAGTTTCTGGTGGAGTCTTTGGGTTTTCTCTATAGAGTATCATGTCATCTGCAAATAGTGAAAGTTTGATGTCTTTTATTGGATTTGATGTCTCTGATTTGGATGTCTTTGATTTCTTTTTGTTGCCTGATTGCTGTCAGTAGGACTTTCAGTACTCTGTCAAGTAACTGGTGACAGTGGCATCTCTGTCTTATTCTTGACCATACAGGAAAAGCTGTTTTTCTCCATTGAGGATGATATTAGATGTGGGTTTTTGTATGTGGCCTTTATTATATTGAGATGTGTTTCCTCTAAATGTATTTTGTTGAGGGTTTTTATCATGAGTGGATGTTTTACTTTATCAAATGCTTTTTCTGCATCTATTGAAATGATCATATGGTTCTTATCTTTTCTTTTATTAATGTGCTGTATCACTTTGATTGATTGTGAATACTGAACCATTCTTGCAACTGTGGAATAAATCCCACTTGATTGTGATGAATAATTTTTTTAATCTACTGTTAGATTTGATTTGCTAGTATTTTATTGAGAATTCTCGCATCCATGTTCATCAGGGATATTGGCCCATAGTTGTTTTTTTGGTGGGGCCTTTATCTGGTTTTGGTATCAGGATAATGGTGTCCTCATAGAATGAATTTGGAAGCTTTCCTTCCATTTCTATTTTTGGGTACAGTTTGAGAAAAATAGGTATTTTCTCTTCTTTAAATATTTGGTAGAATATATCTGTGATGCCATCTGGTCCTGGGCTTTTGTTTGTGGGAGTTTTTTGATCGCTGATTCAATGTCGTTGCAGGTTATTTACCAGTCTGTTAAAGTTTTCTATTTCTTTCTGTTTCAGTTTTGGTAGTTTATACTTTTTAGGGATTTTTCCATTTCTTCCAGATTGTCCAATTTGTTGAAATACAGTTTTTAATAATATTCTCTTATAATTGTTTGCATTTCTATGGTGTTGGTTGTTATTTCCCCTCTCTCATTTGTGATTTTATTTATCTGGGTCCTTTCTCTTTTCTTTTTGTTAAGTCTGGTTTATCAGTATTTTTTAAAGAATCAGTTTCTGGTTTGATTCATTGATCTGTTGTGTGTGTGTGTTGGTTGGGGGGGTTGTTTGTGTGTGTGTGTGTGTGAGTGTGTATGTTTTAGTTTCTATATCATTTATTTCTGCTCTAATCTTTATTCATTCCCATTTTATGCTGACTTTAGGCTTTGTTTTTTGTTCTTTTTCTAGCTCTTTTAGTTGTAAGATCAGGTTGTTTATTTAAGATTTTTCTTGCTTCTTGAGGTAGGCTCGTATCATTACATACTTCCCACTTGGGATTGCTTTTGCTGCATTCCCAAAGTTTTGGACCATTGTTTTTTATTATTGTCATTTGTTTCCATGTATTTTTAAAAATTTCTTCTTTGATGTCCTGGTTGACCCACTCATTGCTTAGAAACACGTTTAACTACCATGTATTTGTGGTCTTTCCAGATTTTTTCCTAAGGTCATTTCTAGTTTCATAGCCTTGTGGTCAGAAATGGTGCCTGACCATGATTTCAAACTTTTTGTATTCACTGAGACCTGTTTTGTGACTTAATATGTGATCTATTCTGGAGAATATTCCATGTGCACATGAAAAGAATATGAATTCCGCTGATTTAAAGTGGAATGTTCTGAGTCTATCTGTTAACTCCATCTGGTCCAGTGTGTCATTCAAAGCCATTGTTCCTTGTTCCATTGTTTCTGTTTAGATCATCTATCCATTGATGCCTATAGTAAGTCCCCTACTATTATTGTATTATCAGTTTGTTCCTTTATATTTGTTATTAGTTGTTTTATATATTTGGGTGCTTTCAAGCTGGGTGCATAAATATTTACAATTGTTGTATTTTCTTGTTGTATTGCCTCCTTTATGATTATATAGTGTCTTCTGTCTAGTGTTATTGTCTATGTTTTAAAGTCTAGTTTGTCTGGTATAAGTATTGCTACTGGGGCATCCCTCACTTTCAATCTGCTGAAGTCCTTAGGTCTAAAATGATTTTCTTGTAGGCAGCATATAGATGGGCGGGTTTTTTTAAAATCCATTCTATCACCGTATGTGTTTTGATTAGGGCATTTAGTCCTTTCACATTCAAAGTAATTATTGGTAGATATGTATTGCTATTGTATTATTTCTTTTCTTGTTTCTGGAGATTTCTCTGATCTTTTATTGTCTTTGTCACTTTTGGTCTTTCTACTCAAAGAATCCTCCTAAAATTTCATGCAGGGCTGGTCCAGTGGTCACAATCTCCTTTAATTTTTCTTTTATTTTGTTGGGGAAAATTTACTTTGCAAATTTAATTACAATATATCTTGATGTTGGCCTGCTTTTGCTGATTTTGGTAGGAGTTCTGTGTGGCTCCTCGATCTGGATGTCTGTTTTCTTCCCCAGATTAGGGAAGTTTTCAACTATTATTTCTTCAAATAAATTTTCTGCCTCTTTTCTCTCTTCTTCTTCTTCTGGGTCTTCTATCATATGAATGTTATTATGTTTGTTGGAGTCACTGGGTTCCCTAATTCTATTCTCGTGTTTCATAATTATTCTTTCTCTCTTCTGTTCAGCTTCATTACTTTCCATTATTTTGTCTTCTAGGTCACTAACTCATTCTTTTGCTACTTTCATTTTTTTCTTTTCATTGCATCAAGACTGTTTCCAGTCTCATTTATTTCATTCTTCATCTCTGATTGATTCTTTTTCAATTCCTTTATCCCTGTGGTAATGGTCTCCCTGATGTCTTCTATACTTTTCTTAACCCCAGTGAGTATTCTTATGATTGTTGTTTTAAATTCTCCATCAGGCTTGTTACTTATGTGTTTTGCTTAGATCTATGACTGTGACCTTATCTCATTCTTTCATTTGGGATAAATGCCACATTGGGATAAATGTCATTGCATTTTGTCTAAGTCTCTACCTTCTTAGTGTTACAAAATTAGTTATGTCTCCTGATTCTGAGTATAATGGTCTTATAAAGACAATGCCATGTAGCACCCAGGGCTTGGTTCTTCAGGGAGTGTCTCTGGTATATGCTGTGTGCACTCTGTTGTTGGGTTTTTGCTGCTATATCCTTCAAGCCAGTCATATGCAGAGTTTCTCTTGCCTGCTATGAGCAATGTTTGGTCCTTGGCTGAATGTGATGAGTTTTAACCAGGTGTGCTCTTGTATGCTTGTGAAATGAGACCTGACACTACTTCCACCAGAACTGAGGCCCTGCAGAACTCTCTGGTTGGGAGACATGATGTGGGCTAGGGTTTGTGCTGGTCTTCTGGGGAAGGAGCCCACCCTCCTGAGATTAAGGCTACCTTGACTGAGAAGAGCAATCCCACCAGGACACAGGGGGTTGGGGCCTACTGTATGCAAGTTAGGCATACAGTGTTGGTGTGTGCTGCTTCCCACAGGTGACACTATGTTTACGCTGAGGGGCATGGAAATAAAATGGCACCAGCCAGCTCTTTTTGTTCTCAGAGAGGTATCTTAGTGAACTCAGCCTCTCAGGGACATGCTCTGAGAAGAGTGAATAATCTCCCCATTATGTGTCCAACGTGTTCTTCAGATCTCTATTTCCACACTGTCTGCCCCTGGGTTGTTTTCCTGCCTTCTCTCCAGTAGTAGCATAATGCCCTCTAGGCTCTATCCCAGCCAAGCTTTTTGACCTTTAAAACTCCTTGCTTTAAGACCCTCTGGTTGCAAGAACTCTCAGAATTCATCCTCTCTCATTTCCCAAGTCCATGGGTTTGGGGAAACATTATCTTTGTATATTCCCGTGTATTTCTCTCTCTCTCTCTCTCTCTCTCTCTCTCTCTCTCTCTCTCCCTCTATCTCTCTCTCTTCCTACTCTGTGACCATGCCTCCCTCCCCTCCCTAGCACCTGTGATCCATTTCTCCCATAAATGACATCTCCACACTTCTTACCTTCTTCACTGTAGTCTCTACTCTCCCTTTAGCTGTGGAATTTGTTCTTTCAGTCTTCAGGTCTATTTCTGTGGTATTTAGGATGATATGATTGTTATCTAGTTGTGTTCATGGGACAAGGTGAGACTAGGGTTCTTCTACTTCACTGCCATCTTCCTCACCCAACCCATTTCCATAACTTTTTATCATTCCCAAACAGTAACTCCCCATTACTTCCTGCTCCCAGCCCTGGTAACCTCTATTATACTATCTCTATGAATTTGCCTATTCTAGATACCTTTTATACATGGAATCATACAGCATTTATACTTCTTTTCTGGTTTATTTTACTTAGTATAATGTTTTTAAGGTTCATCCTTGTATGAAAATTGCCTTCCTTTTAAGGTTGAACAATATCCCGTTGTATGTATAGACTACAGTTTGTCTCTCTATTCATCTTTGTTTTTCTACTTTTTTTAATGTTTATTTATTGTTGAGAGAGAGAGAGATAGAGAAACAGGTTGCAAGCTGGGAAGGAGCAGAGAGAGAGGGAGACACAGAATCCGAAGCAGGCTCCAGGTTCTGAGCTGTCAGCATAGAGCCTGATGCAGGGCATGAACTCACGACCCATGAGATCATGACCTGAGCTGAAGCTGGACGCTTAACCAACTGAGCCACCCAGGTGCCCAACTCTATTCATCTTTGATTTCATTTGAGTTGTTCTATGTTTGGGCTGTTGTGAATAATGCTGCAATAAACATTGGGGTACAAGTTCGAGTGCATACTTTCAATTCTTTTGTATATACACTCAGACATATAGTATCTACCCCTAGAAATGGGATGACTCTTCAAAGTATTTAATTCAGGAAGTTGAGTCAATCTGGTCAGGAGATGAGTTGAATTTGGGCTTTGGTTATCTTCAGTACACCACTGGCTTCAAATTCCTCTGGTATTACATTGTGCTTAGGGTAGAATCTCAGGTCCTAGAGAGTTTTCTTTAATGTTTCTGCTCCATTCTCAGCTTTGGCATTCCCTGGGATCCCACACCACACACATATTCTCCATGCTTGCCACTTCCCAGTGGTAGACTAAGGCAGGCCTAAGCGTGAAAGCTGGCTTTAGCCATTTTTTAAATTTCTTTGAGCCTAATTTTCTTATCTATAAAAAGAGAAGAATAACACCAAACTTCCAGGATTGTTAGGAGGAACTAGAAACAGTAAATTTAAGAAATCTGGTGGTGAAAACAATAACTACAGTAACATATATCTATTACTATGGGCCAACTAGAATTCTAATTGCTTTATTAATACTAACTCACTTGTTATTCCAGACTTAGTTTGAGTCACCTCCACTAGGTCACCTTTCTTGATTTCTCAAGACTTCATTAAATGTCTTTGCTGATTATTTCTATTTGTGTCTCCAGATCTTACCATTCTCTGTCTTACAAGTGCCCTGAGAGACTGTACATATGGAACACATCTCTTGGGCACCTTTTCTGGCTTCCATGAGGGTTTGACTTTTAAGTGAGATCAACTAGCAGTTGGAGAGCAAGGCCAGGATGTTTCTTCCCCATGGGCTTACTGATTGAGTTATGTTTCTAGCAATTGCTGTTTCCTTCTCTGTATTAGTTTGCTAGGGCTGCAGCTGTAACAAAGTACTACAGAATGGGCCAAAAACATCTCTTATTTCTTTAAACAACAGAAACTTATTGTCTCACAGTTCTGGAGGCTGAAAGTCCAAGACCAAGGTGTCAGCAAGTTCGGTTCTTTGTGAGGCCGCTCTCCTGCGCTTGTAGATGCCACCTTCTCCCTGTGTCCTTATAAGGTCTTCTGTGTGTCTGTATCCTAATATTCTCTTCTTTTAAGGACACCACTCATATTAGGGCCACCTCAATGACCTCATTTTACCTTAATTACCTCTGTAAAGATCCTCTTTCCAAGTGCAGTCACATTCTGAGGTACTGGGGAGTTAGGCCATCAACATATGAATTTTGGAGAACACAATTTAACTCATAAAACTCCTCAACTACAGCTCCAGTCAAGGGGCCTTTGTCAACCTCCTTCCATGGCTGCAGCTTCTAGTAGGCTCCAATCAATCTAGTCTTCCTTTCCTTAATTCAGGCCTAGGGATTACAACAGCTTCCCACTGTACTGGTCTCCTACTACCTTAGCAGTTATCTTGGGTTCTGTTAACCTTGAAACCTTTCACTAAGAAATTCTTCATTGCAGTTACTTGCACAATCTGACTGGATTCCATTTCTTCCTGAGATACTATTGTAGTGCCTTCCCTGTGGATCCCCTTATCAACTTTCCTCTCCTGCTCCCAATACCTAGCACATTATGTGGCAACTGTCCAATTCCTTGTCCATGTGCCCTATGGAACTGCAAATTCCTTGGGGGTAAAATATGTGTATTTTCATTTTTATATATTTAGGGCCTAGTCTGGTATATGGTGTATAGTAGGTGCTAAATGTTTGTTGTACAATTAGTCACTGACTAATGACTCATTTCCCCCTCCCCCACCATCACTCTCTTTCCAGCATTACATTTATAGAACCCTAATACAACATCTCTAGACTATGAAAACAGCTTCCTAGTGGGCCTCTGTTCCATCTTCAGAACTAATGACAGATTAATCTTCCTAATAAATTATTCTCAGAGAGATGTACTATTCATTTAAGGCATCCAACTCAACCTTAACCTACCTTCAATTTCTCATTCTCCTACTATGCCCCTAACTGCCAACCACTTTCCAGATGCCAGCCTTTGTGGTACTGCTCACACAAAGCAGTTGTTACTCTCTTTGTCTTCAGCTGGAATCTCATCAAGCCTCTAAGGGGTGGATGTTCATAATATCCTTATATTGGTTCATAATATCCTATATGGTATTGTAGAAATTGCATAAGCAGCTCGGAGTAGGAGCAGGGCTTAAAGTCCTAAAGTCTTTAAGTTTAGGGTACCATGGGTAAATCTAGTTTCTAGGTAGTGGGAAGGTTAGGGTATCCCAGAGGAGGGGCCTGGGTAATGAGAGGGGAACCTGGAACAGCAAATAATTTCTGCTACTGCTTATCTGTGTAGCCCTAAGAAAATCATTTAATGTTTTGATACCTGAGTTGCCAAATGTCTTAGACTAGAATCTGATGATATTCAAAGGCCCTTTGAGTTCTACAATTCAATTTTCTTTAGTATATACCAAATATGATTTGCTGATTTGGCTCATTGTCAACCGTCTATCTCTTGAGGCCAGGTTTTCCTCAAAACGTATAGGAGAAAAGGCTTCCCTTCACAAGGCTGAATATTTCCCAAACCTACATACCTGTATTTATGTATGTATGTATGTATGTATGCAAATATATATATATAATTATGTATGTATGTATTTATAATTATGTATGTATGCAAATATATATATGTATATATATATATATACATATATATATATATACATATATATATATAATTAAGCTGCTTTTATTTATTTGCAAATTCTATGAAGTTCAAAGTCTTCCCTTAAAGATGTTACCTGTAAGAATATGATAAAGGACAAGGTGAGAAGGTGGGAATTGGTGAGAGGTGGGAAGCCACTATAATCAGTTTGGCTTCGAAGGAAGAGCACATTTTGACACTGCCCTTATTATGTTTAGACATAAAGCATATGCATCACTTCCTATAATATCACTTTTGGAAATGACACCTTATGAACCAAGAATTTCAGAATGTGGCATTAAGACAGGTCAATCTTATATTACTGGCTCTAAATAACCAAAATCATTGTGCTTGAAACATGCATGAATGTATGTATTTGTAAAGAACCTGCATACCAGAAATAAGGAAATGTAAGAGCCAGCTAAGACAGTTCCATCAGTCCTTTCTGTAAGGTCCCAAAGCAAATTTTACAAACTCCATTATACCACATTACACGGAAATTATTTACATGTAAGACCTTTCCCATGGGCTTAGTGAATAAATGTGAGTTAAGCATGGGGGCAGTTTTGGGGTGCCTGGGTGGCTCAGTCAGTTAAGCATCCGACTTTGGCTCAGGTCATGATCTCACAGCTCGTGAGTTCAAGCCCTGTGTCGGGTTCTGTGCTGACATCTCAGAGCCTGCAGCCTGCTTCCAATTCTGTGTCTCCCTCTCTCTCTGTCCCTTCCTTGCTCGTGCTCTCTCTCTGTCTCAAAATTAAATAAACATTAAAAAAAACACATTTAAGTGTGGGGAAGTTTTGTTTATATTTCTGTATCCTGAGCATCTAACACAATGCCTAGAATATAAGTTTTCAATAAATGTTGGTTGAATAAATAAATAAGCCACCTCAATTCTTGGATGGGGAACGTGCATGAGGACATCCAAGACCATGTTACCTGGAGAGCATTAATTGGACTCAGGGACAGTAGGAAGTGAGGGGATTTAAGAAGTGGAAGAAGATGATTCGTTAATGGATTTATGTACCCAAACCCTCCACTTTATGAAAATATAACCACTTTTAGAAGATTGTCCGTTTCCTTTGAAATAATTACTCATTCTTTCAAGCATTGTGATATCTTCAATTTAATATCATGAGGAAAATATATTAGCCTCTCATAGTTATTCTGAAATAGTTTCTAGGAAAATATTCAAATGGAACCTAACACAACTCTTGACTTATTTGGGGAAAAATAAAAATATATTTTTCTCCAGGGAGAAATACTAACATTGGCTTCTCTTCAGCCAATATTTCCCTCTGGAAAGTATTGATCGCCCATTACAAACCTTTAGGAAATCCCAGTTCTTGCCTTTTGTGCAGCTTTCAGAGCTAAAAACAGCCTGGCCCTGCTTAGTGATGGGAGGCAGCTGCTCCCTTTCAACATAAAACACATAGAACTATTTTTAAATAAAGAAGAAGATGCTTAAATGATAAGTATTTGTTCTCATTTCAAATGAATTCATATTTCCCTGAAATACATCATAGCTGTAGGGTAACTGGCTGTTCTGGGTTGCCCAGGACTTAAAGGGCTTCTGGGGACACAAGACTTTCAGTCTTAAAAGCTGCAAAATCCAGGGGAAACTGGGACAAGTTGGTCACCTCACATGACAGATGCTTTATACCTACTCAGAGAACCAAATTTTCCCTTCTTTTTATGTGATGACTAAATATATTAGAAATAAGAAATTCTATAAATTTAAAAAGAACAGAAAGTGACTGATACAAACAAAAACCATATATTTCTTTAGGAAATAGGTAAAGAGGGCTAAGGGATTATTATCTTAAGTCCACAAAACGAGTACATTTAATAACTGGAAGCAAGCATGGTCTGTTTCAAGGTAGTTCTGCAATCAATTATTTAGACATTTTACCTCTGAAGCCCTAAGACAGACAGCTATGCAATTCTGGCAATTAGAATCAACACTTAGACTCATCCTGAAGTTCTAGAGTTGCTATTACTCAAGAAAAGAAAAACCCACAAACATACTTTTATCCAAAAAGAGTGTTCATACCATGGTTTGAATAAAATAACCACAATGAGGAAAGCGTCCTCCCCATTTGCTTGGTTATTATGACTTGAACAAAACCAGATTTTAAAAGCAAAAGTTCATTTTAAATTGGCCATATCTTAAAAATTACTGCAGTGAGGATGTATTGAAAATATCCACATAACAATATTTATTCTTCCAATCCATGAGCATGGAATGTTTTTCCATTTCTTTGTATCTTCTTCAATTTCCTTCATAAGCTTTCTATAGTTTCAGCATACAGATCTTTTACATCTTTGGTTAGGTTTATTCCTAGGTATTTCATGATTCTTGGTGCAATTGTGAATGGGATCAGTTTCTTTATTTGCCTTTCTGTTGCTTCATTATTAGCGTATAAGAATGCAACTGATTTCTGTACATCGATTTTGTATCCTGAGACTTTGCTGAATTCATGTATCAGTACTAGCAGACTTTTGGTGGAGTCTGTCGGGTTTCCATGTATAGTATCATGTCATCTGCAAAAAGTGAAAGCTTGACTTCATCTTTGCCAATTTGGATGCCTTTGATTTCCTTTTGTTGTCTGAATGCTGATGCTAGCACTTCCAACACTATGTTAAACAACATCGGTGAGAGTGGACATCCCTGTCGTGTTACTGATCTCAGGGGGAAAGCTCTCAGTTTTTCCCCATTGAGGATGATATTAGCCGTGGGCTTTTCATAAATGGTGTTATGATGTTTAAGTATGTTACTTCCATCCCAACTTTCTTGAGGGTTTTAATTAAGAAAGGATGTTGAATTTTGTCAAATGCTTTTTCTGCATGGATTGACAGGATCATATGGATCTTATCTTTTATTAATGTGATGTATCACGTTGATTGATTTGCAAATATTGAACCAGCCCTGCAGTCCAGGAATGAATCCCACTTGATCATGGTGAATAATTCTTTTTATATGCTGTTGAATTCGCTTTGCTAATATCTTGGTGAGAATTTTTGCATCCATATTCATCAGGGTTATTGGCCTGTAGTTTTCTTTTTTTCTGAGTCTCTGTCTGGTTTGGGAATCAAAGTAATGTTGGCTTCACAGAATGGGTCTGGAAGTTTTCCTTTCCTTTCTATTTTTTGGAACAGCTTGAAAAAGATAGGTATTATCTCTGCTTTAAATATCTGGTAGAATTCCCCAGGGAAGCCATCTGTTCCTGGACTCTTATTTGTTGGGAGATTTTTGATAACTGATTCAATTTCTTCACTGGTTATGGGTCTGTTCAAATTTTCTATTTCTTCCTGTTTGAGTTTTGGAAGGGTGTGGGTGCTTAGGCAATCTACACATTCAATGCAATCCCAATCAAAATTGCACCAGCATTCTTCTCGAAGCTAGAACAAGCAATCCTAAAATTTGTATGGAACCATAAAAGACCCCGAATAGCCAAAGCAATATTGAAGAAAACCAAAGCAGGAGGCATCACAATCCCAGACGTTAGCCTCTACTACAAAGCTGTAATCATCAAGACAGCATGGTATTGGCACAAAAACAGACACATAGACCAATGGAATAGAATAGACACTCCAGAATTGGACCCACAAAAGTATGGCCAACTAACCTTTGACAAAGCAGGGAAGAGTATCCAATGGAAAAAAGACAGTCTCTTTAACAAATGGTGCTGGGAGAACTGAACAGCAACATGCAGAAGAATGGAACTAGACCACTTTCTTACACCATTCACAAAAGTAAACTCAAAATGGATAAAGGACCTGAATGTGAGACAGGAAACCATCAAAACCCTAGAGGAGAAAGCAGGAAAAAAACCTCTCTGACCTCAGCCACAGCAATTTCTTACTTGACACATTTCCAAAGGCAAGGGAATTAAAAGCAAAAATGAACTATTGGGACATCATGAAGATAAAAAGCTTCTGCACTGCAAAGGAGACAATCAACAAAACTAAAAGGCAACTGATGGAATGGGAAAAGATATTTGCAAATGACATATCGGACAAAGGGCTAGTATCCAAAATCTATAAAGAACTCACCAAACTCCACTCCTGAAAAACAAATAATCCAGTGAAGAAGTGGGAAGGAGACATTAATAGACACTTCTCTAAAGAAGACATCTAGATGGCCAACAGGCACATGAAAAGATGCTCAATGTCACTCCTCACCAGGGAAATACAAATCAACACCACACTGAGATATAGCCTCATGCCAGTTAGAGTGGCTAAAATTAACAAATTAGGAGACTATGGATGCTGGAGAGGATGTGGAGAAATCAGAACCCTCTTGCACTGTTGGTGGGAATGCACTGGTGCAGCTGCTCTGGAAAACAGTGTGGAGGTTCCTCAAAAAATTAAAAAAATCTCCCCTATGACCCAGCAATAGCACTGCTAGGAATTTACCCAAGGAATACAGGAGTGCTGATGCATAGGGGCACTTTTACCCCAATGTTTATAGCAGCACTTTCAACAATAGCCAGATTATGGAAAGAGCCTAAATGTCCATCAACTGATGAATGGAGAAAGAAATTGTGGTTTATTTACACAATGGAATACTACTTGGCAATGAGAAAGAATGAAATATGGCCTTTTGTAGCAACACAGATGGAACTGGAAAGTGTTATGCTAAGTGAAATAGGTCATACAGAGAAAGACAGATACCATATGTTTTCACTCTTCTGTGAATCTTGAGAAACTTAACAGAAGACCATGGTGGAGGCGAAGGGGGAAAAAAAAGTTACAGAGAGGGAGGGAGCCAAACCATAAGAGACTCTTAAAAACTGAGAATAAACTGAGGATTGATGGGGGAGGTGGGAGGGAGGGGAAAGTGGGTGATGGGCATGGAGGAGGGCACCTGTTGGGATGAGCACTGGGTGTTGTATGCAAACCAATTTGACAATAAATTTCATATTAAACAAAGAAAATACCCACATATCACACTGTCTTATATATCAGTTATCTAGCTATCTTTCTACCCATCACTGTATTTGTCCACCTGTTGGGCTGCCCACAAAAACCTTACGAAGCAGAAAGAGGAACTGCCATTTAAAAGTCACAAAGTAGAGACCGATTTCATATCACCTTCGAGATGAACTATGCCTTTAATAGGGAAAAAGCACCATCACAGACCCTTTAATTACAAGAGAGGTAAAATAAGTACTTCCCTATATTTTGGAGCAGAATAGGGAATGAACTGATGTCATTATAAAGCCAAATATAAATGTTTTCAGATTGTGACATTGTTCTAGTATGTACAGTATGCAAGTTGTGTATCAGTGAAGCAGGGGTCGCTTTGCCTTTGACTTTCTTGCCCTTTTTAGGGGTTACTGGATGTATGAGTAGTCAAAGAGAAATATACCTTAACTTCCTCTGAACTGAATGTTCCCCATGCTATGACAGCTTGAACCTCTCTGCAGCTGTGGTTCTTGTGTTAGTCATTTGCACAGATCTGAAGTTGAAACTCTGCATAGAAAAGGCACACAGGTGTGACCAGCACTTGAAAAGTAATGGTCTTTGAATAACACAATGTGGCTCTAGGTGAGATCTTCTTGGCTGGGGGTTGGGGGTAGTTTGGGTGGTGAAGAGGAAGGTAGTCTCCTGGAGAACAGGTTTTCAGTGAGAAAACATCCTCACTTTGGTGTGGATAAGAAAGAAGATAATCCTGGTCTGTAGTCTAGCCTGAGCAGCTCTTTATGTATGACGGTTTTCTCATAATTCATAGGGTTTTAATGATGAATGACTAATCAAAATAATGATCAATGTTATCTAATGTAAAATCCAATAGAGTGTTAAATAATGACACCATTGTGTCATATGAAATGGACTTCCCCTCTCATGATAAGTGAAATTTCTTTTGGGACATTCCATTCTCTGAGGAAACCCCCTCCTCTCTCCAGCCCCCTACCCAGACATTTTAAGTATCTTCAGATATAGTTCAATTTCTGTTTCACACAAAAGGGTAAAAAACAAACAAAACTTACCAACACACAGCTTTTCACTGGAGAAAAACTCTAAAGGAACATTTAGCAGATGGATGTTATGTTTGCTAAGGAGGGCTGCTCTTGCCCAATCATTCCTCAGAGCTGGGGCTTCCCTTGCCATCTTCCTTTATATCTTCACTTCTGGGCTGCCCTAGGGCCCTGCAGGCATATTAAGAAGCAGAAGTGTGCCTTTAAGAGGGTGGCTGCCCATGCAGGTGTCATAAATGTGGACAGATGGGAACTCTGACCAGCGACATTTAGGGACCATCCCACTCCCCACTAGATATAAGGGTATGTGGTCACTTTGAATCAGGTTTTATGAAGATTTAGAATCCATTAACATAGTACTACATAGAAGGTAACTGATCAGAGCTCCTGGTGTATCTCTTCATGCCCAGGTGAGTTAGGGTAAGAAAGCAAGGCCCAAGCTATATTTTAGACCAGTACTGTCAGGCAAATTAAGAAGATGAATATTCTAGTGAATCTAAAAAGACATTAGTAGTTCAGATTTTAGTAGCTTTGGGCTTGGATCATCAACCATGAAAAAGCTTTCTTTTTCAAATCATGCAAATTATTTTTTTAATGTTTATTTATTTTGAGAGAGAAAGAGGCACAGAGAGAGGGAGAGAGAGAATCCCAAGTAAGCTTCATGTTGTTAGCACAGAGCCTGATATGCGGGGCTTAATCTTATGAACCATGAGGCCATGGCCTTAGCTGAAATCAAGAGTTGGATTAACTGACTGAGACACCCAGGATCCCCTAGACCATGGAAGATTTTAAAGAACTTGTTTGTTGTCTCAGATAGACCTTTCTTGGCAGATATAGGGAAGAACATAGGTCAATTGCACACAAGGAAAATAACCATAGCCAACCTGAAAGATGGATATTCATAAACCAGGAATGGTTTCTTAACCAAAGCTCAAAGAACAACATGATATCAAGGGCAAAACTACAGAAAGTACTGGGCTCCACCAACTACAGCTATGGCTGCAACTCAAGCAACAGAGTACAAGAGTACAGAGTACAAAGAGCTATGCCACATGGAAACTATTCTAAAAAAGGAAAAACAGGTAGATGAGGTATTGATAGAGTATCTAGCATATAAAAGAATGAATTATTCTTGAGCCTCACATGACAAATGCAAAAACGTCCCAGCTGTTTTCTCTCTTTAGTTAAAAAAAAAATCTGACAGTTTCCCCACATACTAGGAGCTATTATAGGTACTAGATACAAAGATTGATGACAACAAGTCCCTGCCCTCATGAAGCTTAGAATTTTGGAAGTTAGGTGTACTCACAATACACATGCATCCATGTTATGACTTGTAAGCTGACAATAGTGTCACCTTCTACTTGATTTTTAGGAACCAGGGCTCTTATTTCCTCCTTTGCCTGATAGTCCACTCTATAAACTCCTTGATAACCCCATTCCTCCAACACTGGCCTTACCTCTGCCACCCCTCCCAAGAACTCTACATGTAGCAGATTTTATTGGCTCCCAACTATGTCTGATAGCATCTCTCCACTGGCCTCCTCCCATATTCTCCAACCCCATCTCTCTGCCCTGCTTACCTACCTGCACGCCCATTCCTCTGTTCTTCCCTGATCTCACCAAATGCTTGTGCTCTGAGGTCTGGTCTCTCTGAACCTCATAAGGGGAAGGAGGACACCAAGTTCACAATCAGAAGACTACTTGGAGGGCTGGAAATTGGTGGCCTTTTAAAGGTTGAAGTCATTGAGGAGCCTATCCTTATGGTCAGGATGAGGTTGACCCCAAACAGTCAACTGGGTACCCTCTTTCTGGACGGTTTTGGAGAAACAAAGAAAATGTTTTGTGCTCTTGCTTAGTAGTCCTAGGCTCCAACTTTCTTCTCTCCACAATTTCTTAGCTTGCTTTTACTTTCAGTAATGCTTTGGTTATATTAGTTCTTCATCTCAACTTCTTGTTCTTAGATTGTTCTTGTTTTACAGCATAGCCTAAGAATTCTGTGGAGGATTAACATTATCTAATAGTATAGATTTAACTTGTTATAAAGTGAGAGAAAGAGAGAGAGGAAGAGTGACAGAAAGAGATTTCATCTCTAAAAGATCTCATCCTTGTGGCCCCATCATTCAGATGATAATGGCAGAAAGTGCCTTTTGCTCTCCAAGGACTAGAGATATTTCTCATTGTCACAACTGAGGGAATGCTACTGACATATAGTAATAGA
The DNA here is from genome assembly GCF_046562875.1 of Panthera onca. NCBI lineage: Eukaryota > Metazoa > Chordata > Mammalia > Carnivora > Felidae > Panthera > Panthera onca. The sequence continues at coordinate 28,681,472 of NC_138343.1, read as the reverse complement.
GACCAGGGGTATTCCTAAATAGCCTACAATGCACAGGATAGCCCCAAAAGCAAAAAAAAATCCAACCCCAAATATCAGCAGTGCTGAGGTTGAGAAAGTCTGGACCAAGGAAGATTACATAATTCCTTTTCACTTGGGCAGAGGTTTATCTCAATTCTCTGAAAATATCAGTAACACTCCTAATGATTTGGTTGACTATAATGATTGAGCTTCTGCTTGTGGGCTTTTGCATACTACTACCTTAATGTTCAGTTATTACTCACTAAATAACACCATTAACTGGTTGTCCTTCACCACATGTGTACAGACTCAGCTTAATAGACTACTCCTCTCTTGTGCACATGTGAAGGCTTTACTTATTTGGAGTCATTACCAAAATTTGTGGTTTTGATTGTGTTGAGAGACAGGAAAATGGCAAGAAGGAAAGTGGAAGTAAAAATCTTACTTGGAATGAAATTCCTCTAGGCTTATGATGACTTAAAAATTTTATGAGAGAGAATGTAAATGAATAGTTTCTACTTTAGATGTGAAACTTGCCAGCTTCATCTAGGAGTCTTCTATCTTCCCTTCTTTCTATAATCAGGAACTATAAAGAATAAAAGAAGACAGGAAGGCACTTGGAAATGGGAAGGTCACCTGTTAAGCATGAAAACTGAATCTGAAAATCTCTGAAGTGTTGCTATGAAAATGAAAAGAGAGAAAACCAGGATGTGTGGCCAAATTGGATAAGACTTTCCCTTTTCCATTTCTTTAGCCCCAAACTTGCAAGATATGACAAACTGTTAATTATTGTGTGCTGATGAAGAAAAGTAGGGTTAGGTTCTATGGTAGGATGGGGGAGTGCAGGCAGATAGTCTCCCCTCCCCGCTCACAAACGCACAAGAATATATTTTAAAAATCTGATTCTTCTGATTTCTGATGTTAATGGTCTCCTCTTTTCTCATTTAACCAAAAATAAAAACTTGCAATTGTGAAATGAGTTCTGGGCATGTGGATCTTGTGGGGCCACACTGAATGCAGGGCAGTGCACCCTTTTTGACTGTTAGGAGATAATCATTGCAGGTTCTGAGCCTAGGAGAGGTTGTAAGAAATGAATAAGAGAAAGGAAATATTCCAAATAGATTATAGAAGAAGAACTGGGTATGGATCTGCCATTTATGGGAAAATACTAACTTATGAACTTGTTGTGTTCTTCAAAGTTCATCTGACTCCCGGAACAACATCAGTAAAGTAGAGGGAAAAAGCAGTAGTTCATTTATTGCTAGATAGTATCTTCAAAAATTCAGTCAAATGCTCTCATTTTAAGGAGAAATAAAATGGTTCAGAAAAGTTGATTATCTTGCCCAAGATCACTCTGAGATTTAGGAACAAAGGTTGTTCTTGGGATTCCCCAGGCAGTCCGTTAACCATGCTTTGTTATTGATGAGCAGGAAGTCAGTAAAAATAGCGATTGTGAGGAGCAGAGGGATAGGAGTGACTTCCAAGTGACTGGAAGGTGGAGAGGAGAGGTGGACTGGAAGGTGGTAGAGAAGGAAAACTCCAGAAGCAAGGGTTAGGAAGGATGATGCCTGATCTGGGTTCTATCCAACCTATGGGAGCCAGTTTGGGTGTACACTGAGTGGGGGTTTCCTACATGTGGGGTTCTAGTCCCTGCTATTGCCCAGAAGATATGGAATATAAGGAGAGAAGTGGCTCAGATGGAATCTGGAAGTTCTTTTCAAAGTATCAGCATCCCTCAGAATATAACGGCTGTCTTCTCAGTCCCCTAGAATTCATTAATTTATTCAGCAAATATCTATGGAATCCCAATTTCTTGCCAGGTATTGTCTCAGGCCACATGACTATAGTAATGAATGACACCAAGTCCTTTTCATCTGGAAGCTGCTTTCTAGTGAGACAGATAAAATGTAAGAAAACAAATATGATAATGTCCAATTATGTTAAGTGCTGTGAAGAAAATAATACAAGGTAATATGACAGTGACTTGAAAGATCTACTTTAGATTGGGTGGTCAGGAAAAGCCTCTTTGAGGTGACATTTAGGCTGAGACCAGAGCCAGCTTTGCAAAGAGCTAGGTCTGTGTAGGGGGCACAGTCCATATAGAGTGCAAGGTTCAGCCTGGCAAGTTCAAGAAGCACACAGAAAGCCAGTGTGGCTGTAACTTTGTGAGCAAGAAGGAGCAGCTGAAATGAGGTCATCAGGGGTGAGCCTGGCCATATTAGATTGATGCACATGCTCATTTAACAAACATTTAAGCTCATATTGTGTGCAGAGCATTGCTGAAGATATACAAATAAAACTGAGAAACCTCTACCTCAAGGATTTCATCCCCAGGGAAGAAAATTAAGAGTTTAGTAGGGGGTGACAGAATTCTCAAAACAATTCTGCCACAGCTTAGAAAGTGTTCCACTCTAGACAGAATCATAATGCAGACATTACTACGTTGCATAGCAAGGACAGGGGCTTTCCAGAAGCAATTATATTAACACAACTATGCACCTACTACAGTTTACAATCTGAAGATGGGCACACACTAGTCGTCCAAAGCCACGGTAAGAGGTCTGAGATCCCGCCATCTGCTCCCCCAGGGTAGGGAGGTTAAGTCATCCCAGAGATGAGTCATTGAGCCCACCTTTTCCCACCGGGTGAGCCTTCTCGGTCTCCGTGGGTGGGGCAGGGCCATAGGAATCCCCCAACCCGGGCCTAAATCTGTCGCACTCAGAAAACCCAGGCAGGGGAGCCGCGAAGACCAAGGTTAGCACCTGATTCACCGAGGGAATCGAGGCAGGGTGGTGACTACTGGTAACAGGCCCCCCGAGTCGCCCCAGGGGAAAAGGTCTGCGGGAGTTTTGGTGACCCCGATCTCGGGGGACCTGGCCTAGAGACGCGCTGCGGCCGGGTAGAGGCGGTGCCTGCGCGACCACCAGACCCCGCCCCCGCCCCCGCCCCCGCCCTTCAGTCTACCTCCCGGAACGCGCGCCCCAGCAGTCCCCGAGGCTTGCGCTGCGCGTGCGCTTTGGGTTTCGGCTCCCGCCGCCAAGGAGCTGTGGGCCGCGCGGGGCGGGGCGAGCGGTTGCAGCTGCCGGGAGCCAGACTACAAGTCCCAGGGAGCCGGTCCGGCCAGGGAGGGGCGCTGGGGCGCACACGGGGCGTGCACAGGCAAAGCAAGACCATTTCCCGGCAAGGGCGCCAGTGCCTCTGCTCTGCTCGTCCGGGAAGTCCGGGTCGGACGAGCGGAAAGCCTTAGAGTCCAGGCCGGCTCCCTGGAGCAAACCCAGTGGCCTGGATGTCCCTGATTATTATTATTGTTGTTTATACTGCGAGCACGAAATTCTTCCCCAGGGCCTCCTCCCCCGCCCGCCCCACCTGCTCCCTCCTCCTCGTGTTGTAATATGCCTTTATTGAGCCTGCGACCTCATTACCAAGGGTGCTAGAGTTCGCATTCAGCCACCATGGGGAATGGGATGAACAAGGTAACGTGTCTTTCTTTCATTTGTTCTGGTTTTGCTTACACTTTTCAGCCTTCCCCGAGGCTGGTGTTTGCTGGGCAAGGAGAGAGCCTTCGACGAGTGCCCTGCTCTCGCTCCGACCTGTCTGGCCAGGTTCCGTTCCACAGCGACTTTGACACCTGGTGCGCTTTCCCCTGGTGGGAGCGGGAGGGCGGGGCGGCGCGCCTGTAGTGGTGCTCGCGATGTTTTTGTTTTTGAGGTGCCCCCGTCTCCAGCTTCCTGCGGGCTTCTGGGTAAGCAGTCTTCCGCACCTACCCTGCCATCCTGTGTGCTCTGCGACTGAGAGCAAGCCGTGCTCTTTAAAAGCGTTGACACTTGTTCCGCGGAGACCTCAGCTGAGCTCAGAGGGGTTGTGGTTTCTTTTTCTCCCTTCCCCTTCTCTCCCAGAGTCGACTCTTGAAGCATCACCACCCACATTATTAGTAAACTAGAGTAGCTATTTAATTCCTGTTTCTCCCATATTCTTCTTCTTCTTCTTCTTCTTCTTCTTCTTCTTCTTCTTTTTTTCTTCATGTGGACAAAGAAGTTGACAGAGACCTAAGTCCTGAGGTGTTACCTGGCAGGGGAAGGAGTTGTTGAGAAAACAGATTCAGATTTGGTTTATCCTGGATTATATGGCTCCTGCAGCAAGGGCAACCTGTCTGACTGGCTGTTTGTGCTGATTTTGCCTCACAGAAAATCCATATTGGTCTCTTCTTTTTGTCTCTGTTTTGCCCCCCACCCTCTACTCTCCAGTTTCCCCAGAACCCCCTTCTCAGGTTGTGTTTTTCCTGACAATGGAAGATACCAGGTTTAGCCCTGTAGTTGAGAGTTGCCTGGGGTTCATGTCACCCACAAGGTTAAGGATTTTGTGATCTGGTACTAACTGGTTTCAAGGAGAGACTTAGAAAACTTTTAAAAGTCCTCACCAAAGATAAGTACCTCTTCATAGGCCTTTAAATGATCTGCCTCCATTGTATTCCACACACCTACATCTCCACACAGACTCAGCTTTCATAGTTGGTGGGTATAACAATGTGGCTGTCTTTCTTTTCTTTTTTTCTTTGTGCACTGCGGTCAGCAGTGGCTTGGTTCTTTCAGCTAGAGTGTGAAGTGGGATGGGGGAGTATTAGAACTCAAGGTTGGGAAGAAGAGTTCAGTTAGGCATAATCCTGTGTACCCAGTTAAGTTTTTTTCACCTGCTTGTTTCATGTTTATTGTGTTCTGCAGACACAGTTTATGGAAGAACTACTGTATGATTTAGGCCTGCATATCTGAGGCTTTTGGCAACCAGAATTGTATTCCTTGTGTGTACGTATGTGTATGTGTGTGTGTGTGTGTGTGTGTGTGTGTGTGTGTGTTGGGGGAGGGGGGCAGTGATCAAGATTAGAAACAGACTATTTCTCTCTTGGGTAAATACTTGCATTATGTCCCCATTAGCACTGAAATCCATCAGCACCATGAGCCTTCTGCTTGTTAAATGAAAACAACAATAAAGGTGCTTCCATAAATTTGTGGTCTCTTTTTGCCTTCCCACTAGTTGTAGTCATACCTTAGCTTTCCTTTAGTTCTTTCTACTTTTTTTCCACTTGACTTCTTCACTCTCCACCTTTTTCAGCATTTAATTTGTAGTATTTTAATATTATAAGTCAAAGAACATAATACCAATGATTGCCTGAATGTTCAAAATTAATTTAAGGCTTTTCAGCAAAAACAGTCATAGTCATGATTTTTATCTTTTGAAGAAGTAATACATTTCTTGTTATTATCTTAACCATCTTGTATTGTAAACAGAGCCATTATATCTAACGTGCTGTGCTGTGCTAGTTGTAAGGGCAGAGGGAGAGTATAGTGGTAAATGACACAAAGGTTTTTCATAGAACCTTTGGTATAGACTAGCAATTGAACCAACGGAGGTGTTTGCCTCCATTGTCACAAGTGAGTTTCCTATGAAATCCATGGACAGCTTGATTTCCACAAGGCAGGATGCTTTTGGAGGACACAGAGCAGTGAGGAAAAAAGGGGCAATCAGCTTGGGCCGCTGGGTTCTGAATGAAGTAAACCAACCCTGGCAGTCAGTCAGGGGTTAAGGTGTCAGAACCAGAGGGTCCTCACATCCTACCTATAATGGTAGTGCTTTCTTTATCCCACGTTTAGGTGAGTAATTCAGGTTGACCGAGATAAAAACATGCACTTGGAGAAGCATTTAGAGTGGATTTCTCTGACATACTGCTCAGAGAGACTAGATTTTTGTTTGTAGTGGGACATTATAGTACTTAAAATTAATAAGACAGTATAGGAGTTTCCATTATAGGTCCTCACCCAAAAGCGTAGGAGGTTCAGACCCTTGAAAGAGCTTTGCATCAACTGGGAATTTTCAAAGACTCTACAGAAACATGACATTTTCATGCAATAGCCTATTTAGTTTAACTCTAATCTCACTATAGATGTTTACTAGATTGATCTTTAGCATCTTAGTGAGGCACTCTGCATTGTAGCTATGAGCCAGACACCTGTCTTTGAGTCCAGGCTCTTCCACTTACCAGCTGGGTGATTTTGAGTAGGTGATTTATCCTCTGTGCACCTCATCTATAAAACAGGGATGAAAACAATAGCGCTTCATGGGGTTATGGTGAAGATCAGATGAGTTGCTCTGTATGGTAAAGTCTCGAAATAGGGCCTGACACATCATAAACTTATTAGTGATTACAGTTTTGGCCAATTCAGAGAATCTATTTGGGAATTGTTTTAGTTGCCTGCCTTTCTCTCCTCCTTTTATGAATCTCAAACATGAAGGAAAAGAAAAGATGGCTTTTCCTATTTTGCAATTAATTTGGAGCTCTGGGGAGCTTTATCAAGTTATTTTTCAGAGTCTTTAGAATTCACTCGGGATAAACTGCCATCCTAGCACAAAGAAAAGACCTCCACTAACTGCCTTCACAATCAATGGAAACTAGGTTCCAAACCTAGCATTAGGAATTTAGTCATGTTACTTAATCTCTCTGATGGTCCATTTCCCACAAAGAGGAAAAGACAGACCTCCCGGGGTTATAGTCAGGGTTAGACTTTTTATGCTAGAGGCACATGACATGAGGCTCAAAACTAATAGATCACAAATGCTGTGTTCTCTTTCTCTACATCCTCACATCTTTAACTGGCCAGAACACAGAAGCCTCATTCCCTTAAATTGCCTGTGTTATATGCTCTGTCCACCTAACTGAGACATGATGTTTACCACACAAGAGACAGGAAAGTATTGATGAGAACATCTTCCATGAGGACATGGAATATAAGTAAAAACTGCTATTCTTGGAGCAGTCGTAAGAAAATCTACATTGTTTAGTTCCTAAGTTTTCTTTTGCTTTGCTCTCAGCACAGAGCCTGCTTGGATCCTCTGTCTCCCTCTTTCTCTGTCCCTCCTCCAGCTTGCATGCATGCACTCTCTCTTTCTCTCTCTCTCTCTCTCTCAAAATAAATAGATAAATATATTTTTAAAAGATTTTAAAAAATAAAATGTGGCTAACTGCAAATGAGATGTGATTTAAGTTTAAAATACACACCAGACAGTACAAAAATTGTAAACCATTCTATGAATAATTTTACGTATTGGTTACAGAAATAAGTTTGTATGTTGTGTATTATAAATATTATGAATATATATTCTGAATATATTCTGAATATATTTCAGTTAAGTAAAATATATTTTTAAAATTGATTTCATCTGCTGCTTTTTACATTTTATGTGACTACTAGAAAATTTTAAATAACATGTGTGGCTCACATTGTATTTCCATTGGGCCACCACCGTGGTAAAAGACAGAGGGGTAGGGCTATCACAAAGCCTGATTTGGGGTATCTCTACCACTCTGCTGCTTCATGAGTGTGATCTTGAACAAGTCACTTACTGTTTCTGAGCTTCAATTTTTTTACCTCCTTCAATTCATAGAGACGGTGGTTAGCTTATCTAGTTTTCTTTGCTCTAAAACAAATATGATGATACCTCCTCCAGATACTACCAAGATTCTTGAGAGAAGCAAATGAGAATTTATTAGAAGACATTCCTGCAAACTGTAAAGTACAAATATGCACTGCTATCAGTGTTCTTAGATTTGTCCCATTAATTGTTATAGTGATAACATTGGTTTAGGATAGCTGTGTTCTGCTTAGGAGGATAAGGGAATATAGTTGAGAAAGGAGTTTAGTTCAAGGGGAAAAGATCAAAGACATGAATATGCCTCCTTAAGCATATGGCAGGGTTCCTCAACTTCTACACTATTAACATTTTGGACAGGATCAATTTTTGTTGTGGGGGCTGTCCTATGCATTGTAGGAGGTTTACCAACATTCCAGGCCTCTACCCACTTGGTGCCAGTTGCCCCCTTCCCCCATTGTGACAACCAAAAATGTCTTCAGGTATTTCCAGGTGTCTCCTGGAGGGCAAAATCATCCCCCATTGAGAGCCACTGGCCTAGGCTTCTCCACTCAGAGGAGAAGGTGTGTGTGACTTAGGACTAGATTGTTATCAAAAGGTGTAATAGGGCCTTAAAAGTTGAGAAGCTCTGTTTTTGTATAGTAAGGGGCTGGAAGGTTAGACATCCTTGTGCTATGAATGCCACTGTTTCCATGTGACAGCACCTGACTTGGCCACCTTCATAATTTATTCATCTGTTCATCCCCCTGTTTATCATATTATATTATTGAACACCTGCTATTGTCAAAGCACTGTGCTAGAGCCTGTACTGGGCTTCTTGTCAAAGACAAGAAGACCCTGCCACCTGGCCCCAGGCAGCTTACAAGAGGAGTACTTCTGCAGGAGGTGAATATACCATGTACACAGCTGTACAGATAAAAACTGCTCTATGCTGGTAATCTCTGTCTTTGGTCCTCTGTACTACCTTCTGGATATTTTTTCTTTTCAACATTATATTTTTATTTTGTATTGAAGGAAAGATGCTTAAGGCAATGTTCTAAGTGCATACGAGAGTATTCTCAGTTTCTTCCTTTTGTAAATGCAAACTGGTTAAGTCCATGGCCAAATGGCATTAAGAAAGTGTGTGAAATTTAACCCTTCTGAGAATCCACCAGATTCTTTGAAACCCAGAAATTTCTGACTTGGGAAGAATTAAGATTCTCCTACCCCCCACAACCTTGTACTGCTGCCTGATCGGGAATTTTATCTCTTAAATCTGTTTGGGTGATGTTCTTAGACTCCATGGCATCCTGAAACACTAAGAGAAATGTTTAAAAAATAAACTCAAAATATTTACTGCCTTAGAAGTAGAATTCTTTTGTTCATAAGTGCTTTTTTTGTGGCTAAGGATTTGGTTTTATGTATTTCTGTATGGCCAGTGTTAGTATAGTGTGGGTGTGAACAATATTGATGAAGAGGATCCATTAACCATGGAAAATATTTAGCATGGTCTCAAAGTATTTCTTCAAGAGTCTGCCTTCATTTTCTATTTGCATACAGTCTTTTATCAGAAAACAAGAATCTTTTTTGACTAGTGTAGTGCCAGAGAGCATCTTCTCTTGCAGTTCATGCTATGCTCCATCACCTTTTATTATCTCTTCATGTGCCAGACTCTGTGGCAGGCTTTTGAGACAGAGTAGGGAACACAATAGAGACCTCCTTCAAGGTCAATCAAAAAAGCAAGCAAATAATAAAATAATTTTAAGTTCTGATAAATAAGATGAAGAAAATAACAGAGTGGTGTGATGAAGGGTGTCAGGGAGTTTAGTGGTCAGGAAAGCTGACCATCTCAGGAACTGTCATCTCATGGAGTATCTAAATGACAAGGAGCCACCCAGGTGAACAATGGAGGAAGACCATTCTCAGCAGAGGGAAAGAACAATTATTTTCCAGAAGGCCCAAAAATGATTAGGACCAATCTGGTTCTTATTTTAGAGTCATAGAACATTCCCAAATGCATATACACACTTCTTTCCTTGGTCTATGCTTTTCTTTCCTTCCAGGTGGTAATGATTTTCATGTGCTTTGCGTTCTTGCTTCTGGCTTGAGCTCAGACTTCATGAATTGACTGATTGATCAGCCACTTTGTCCCAGATGAACATTCTGCTCCTCCATGATCTCCTCTACAAGTCATCTTTATGCTGGAAAATGATTGTATTTCATTTTTCTCTTTCTCTGTACTTAAGGATTACCAGCAACAAGTGGATGGGTCAAATGTTTTGAGTTTCAAGTTTGAATTACGAAGCTGACTAGAGTAAAAGTTTAAATATTCATGGGGTTTTTATTTTTCTTGAAAACAAAACTGTAATTTCTCTTTCTGCCAATGGCCAGTCGTGTAGTCTTCCTTTATCTTGTTGTGTAATTCTATATGGAAGAAACTAAAGAAACTGGGATTGAGCTATTCACTTTCTTCTTTTTTTTCTTTTTTTAAATTTTTTTTTTATTTAACGTTTATTTATTTTTGAGACAGAGAGAGACAGAGCATGAATGGGGGAGGGTCAGAGAGAGGGAGACACAGAATCTGAAACAGGCTCCGGGCTCTGAGCTGTCAGCACAGGGGCCCGATGCGGGGCTCGAACTCACGGACCGCGAGATCGTGACTTGAGCCGAAGTCGGCGCTCAACCGACTGAGCCACCCAGGCGCCCCAGAGCTATTCACTTTCTATTTACAGCCCTTGAAACACTAGTTTACTCTCCTGGTCTTGAAAATGGAGTTAAAAGTTGACTGAAATAGCTCTGTCACCTCTTTGCATATGTGGAATTTAAGAAACAAAACAGATGAACATGGAGGGGGGTGGGAAAGGAGGCAGACCAGCAAACGGACTCTTAACTCTAGTGAACAAACTGAGGATTGCTGGAAAGGAGGTGGGCAGGGGGATGGGTTAAACAGGTGATGGATATTAAGGAGAGCACTTATTGTGATGAGCACCAGGAGTTGTATATAAGTGATGAATCACTAAATTCTACACCTGAAACTAATATTATGCTGTATGTTAACTGAAATTTAAAGTTTTTTTTTTTCAACGTTTTTTATTTATTTTTGGGACAGAGAGAGACAGAGCATGAACGGGGGAGGGGCAGAGAGAGAGGGAGACACAGAATCGGAAACAGGCTCCAGGCTCCGAGCCATCAGCCCAGAGCCTGACGCGGGGCTCGAACTCACGGACCGCGAGATCGTGACCTGGCTGAAGTCGGACGCTTAACCGGCTGCGCCACCCAGGCGCCCCTGTTAACTGAAATTTAAAAACTTGAAAAAATTAAATCATAAAAGTTTAAATGCATGCAAAAAAAGTGCATCTTAAATTATTTTTAGTAAATTGGCTGTTTGATTTTGGTAAATTTAAGCCTTCCTCTGCCAGCACTCTGCTCTGGCATCCCAAAGGGATGCCACTCTCCTCCAACACTGGCCCCTGTGCTTCTCCCTCCCAATATTTAAGGTGGTTTTTTTTTTTTTTTTTTTTTATGTAGTTGATAACAGTTGAAAATTGGGCTGTTTCCCTTAAAACCTGGATGCTGGAATTGGGGGTCCCGCTCTGCATCTTTGTGTGGTCACAAAGCTATGGGGAAGTTTGGGTAAAAAGCAGGCATGGGGCTGTGGCTGAAGACATAGCAACCTGAGTTCGTGAAGGTCTCTCTTGAAGTGCCAGATTTAGGCTTCATGGTGATAGATACTTGGAACCCTGAGAAGGTTTTAATCTGAAGAGTTACATACTCAACTTTGCACCTTAGAGGGGAGTTTGAGGATTCCTTTTGAGGGACAAGTCCAGAGGTAGGGAGATCTTTAGGCGGCTGTTACAATAAGCTAGAGGAAGTTGAACAAATGTAGTAAACAGAAGTTTCAAGAGGAGCAAATAAATTGGGGAGCTATTAAGGAGTAGAAGTAAGTGTTTAATGGGGTGCTAATAGAGTCCAGAGAAGGGAGGAATCTCTTGTCAGAGTGATCTCTAACTGATTCTGGGAGTGCCAATGGTGCTGCTGTTTACAGAGTGGATAGGACTTTGCTAGTCTGTGACTTGCCTGAAGGTCTGTGCAGCTCATTTGCATTTGTGCATTTTGTCTGGGTTGAAAGGCCTACATCAGGGGCTGTGGTTGTAAGCAACAAAAGCCAAATGTGGTTGCTTTGGGTATAATAGGTAGGATGGCCAGGAAGGCTGGAGAACCAAATTAAGGCTACCCTGCCAGAAGCAGATCCTAGAACTTGTCTGGGGAGAGCATTTCTGGGGCTACCCAAAGATACTGCTGCTGCTATTGTTAGGCTCCAGATGTGCCACCAGCCCTGCTGCCCCTAGTGTAGGAGAGAATGCTCTGGGTTATCTCTGGTTTCCAGTCTGGAGCAGCTGTGGAGACCTCTTGCACTTAGGTCACATTTCCATGTCACAGCAGCAAAGACAAATGAAAGTAGATATCTGGGTATTTGCAGCTTCTGTAGTAAAAGCTAGGCTGTGCTTCCCACCACTCTAAAGTGGGTGGTCGGGGGGATTCCTCAAACATAAGAAAGGGCTTCCGTGGCTAAGAAACCAATAAAATAAAATAATTGTCCATTAGAGTGTTTATAATTTTTTTAGTATAGCCAAGGGGGATGAGGGACCCCAAATAGTGGGGACTATTTCTCTGTTTATGTTTACAATTTTTTTAACGTTTATTTATTTTTGAGACAGAGAGAGACAGAGCATGAACGGGGAGGGTCATAGAGAGAGGGAGACACAGAATCCGAAACAAGCTCCAGGCTCTGAGCGGTCAGCCCAGAGCCCGACGCGGGGCTCGAACTCACGGACCGTGAGATCATGACCTGAGCCGAAGTCGGACGCCCAACTGACCGAGCCACCCAGGCGCCCCTATTTCTCTGTTTAAAGAGAATATTGAGAACAAAGAAATGTGACATTGCAAGGTAGGACCAGTAAGGGGTAATAGGAAAATAGGGGTTACTTGACTTGGCTGCATGTTAGAGAGAAATAGGGAAAATCCTTCAGGGGTAAGTTGGAACCATCCTGTGGAAGCCAAGTTGAAATTTTCAGTTAAAATTCAGTTTTGGAATAGAAATACCACATGAGCCAAGAATTCTACTATTGGGTATTTACCCAAAGAAAATGAAGACACTAATTTGAAAAGATATATGCACTCCTATGTTTACTGAAGTATTAGTCACAGTAGCCAAGATATGGAAGCAACCCAAGAGTCATAATAGACAAGTGGATAAAAATGATGTGAGATCTATCTATCTATCTCATGGAATATTACTCAGCCATAAAAAGGAACAAGATCTTGCCATTTGCAACAGCATGGATGGACTTAGAGGGTATTTTGCCAATTAAAATAAGTCAGAGAAAGGCAAATACCATACGATTTCACTTATATGTGGAATCTAAAAAGCAAAACAAGTGAATAAGCAAACGAAAAGCAGAATCACACCTATAAATACAGAGAAAACACTGGTGGATGTCAGAGGGGAGGCGGTGGGGGGGGGGATGGGCAAAAATGGGTGAAGGGGTGTGGGGAGTACAGGTTTCCAGTTATGGAATGTGTAAGTCATGGGGATGAAAGGTACAGCATAGGCAGTATAGTCAAGGGTATTGTAATGGTGTCATGTGGTGACAGATGTTAGTTACACTTGTGAGTGTAGTATAATGTATAGAATTGCCAAATCACTATTTTATACACATGAAACTAATGTTACAGTGTGTATCAACTATAATCAAATAAACATATTTTAAAAAATAAAAATAAAATTCAGTTTTGACTTTCTTTTTTCTAGAAAATAAAGGGTTTGCTATGAAACATCTAGAAAATGACCCAGTGAGAATATGACATTTAAAAATTAATTTGATGGGACAGAGAAGTTAGTTCAATGGATACTACTCTAGCCCATATATGAACTGAGGCTCTAATCTGGGGTGGTGGCTTTGGGCCAAGGAGCCAGGACTGTTCTGGGAATTTGTAACTCACTGGGGAGAGAGAGGCACTAAGGAAGAGAGAGGGAGGTACTGTGGTGGGAGTAGCCTCCAGGTTTTCACTCTGGGTGACTGGGAGAAGGTGACATCATCAGGAGACTTGAATTGATAATGTGGGTGGGAAGATAATGTTTGGTTTTAGATAGCCTTGCAGGGAGTGGAAGCCAGACTGGTGTTGGCTTCTAAAGGATGGATTTAGGAATCATAAAACTGGGGCACCTGGGTGGCCCAGTCAGTTAAGAATCTGACTCTTGATTTCGGCTCAGAGCGTGATCTTGCAGTTTGTGGGTTCGAGCTCCACATTGGGCTCTGTGCTGACGGTGCAGAGCCAGCTTGGGATTCTTTCTCTGCCCTCTCCTGATTGTGCTCTCTCTCTCAAAATAAATAAATAAACTTAAAAAAAAGCAATCATAAAACCATGGCTCTTAGAGCAAGGAAGAGAGGTGATCTCAAGTTCTTGCTTTATTTTATTTAAAGAATAATATGAAACATATTTATTTTAAAAGAGAAAGTAGTAGAAGTACAAAAAAGAAAAGAAAAACTGGGCCATAATCTTTTCCCCAAATAACCCCTCTTGACTTAAAAAAGTAGGGGCACCTGGGTGGCTCAGTCAGTTAAGTGTCCAACTCTTGATTTCGGCTCAGGTTGTGATCTCATGTTTCATGGGATGGAACCCCATGTTTGGGTTGTGCTGTTAGCACAGAGCCTGCTTGGGATTCTCTGCCTCTCTCTCTGCTCCTCCTCTGCACATGCTTATGTGCACTCTCTCTCTCTCTCTCACTCTCTCTCAAAATAAATACACTTAAAAAGAAAAGTAAATTGAAGTAATGTTCGCATGAAGTTAGACCATCTAAACCATATAGAAAAGTGCAAACAGCAAACAAAGTGGCCCTACCTGGACCCTCCCCACAGCCCCCCGTGTTCCCTTTACAGAGGTGAACATGATAATGAATACATTGACTACATATACAACTTTACCTTTCCTGTATTTTTATCATGACATTTCCAAGATATGTTAAATAAAAATATATGAAAAGATATTGCTAATGGCTACACACATCTTAATCATTTTAGTGGTACTTAATCTAGAGCCCTGAAAGCTTTCCATGGCTGTCTGTGTCTGCTGCATGCAGCCTGGTCCACAATCTGGACCACAGCCTCCTGTTCTGCCTTCTCTGTCTCTGCCTCCCTCATGTTCTCTCCTGGTAGATATTGGCCTTCTTTCTCTCTACTGGCAGTTTCTGTTGCTCCCCTGCCTGTCCTTCCCTCTCTCCTGGCCCACTACCCTTGAGCTGCAGGTCTCCTAAGTGTTGCTGCCTCCTGGAAATCTTTGGCGATCCCAGAGTGGTCAAGTCACCTCCTCTTTCCCTAGGCAAGGAGTTCCACAAGGGAAGTAGGCCTTTGGCAGGACCATGTCTCTCTCCATCACCCCTATATCCTGAGTGCCAAGCATGCTGCCCACATGTGACCAGAAATCAGTAAACATTCATCTACTGTTATATGTTCTGTGATTTTTGGCAAATACACATGCTTACATTATAGTTCATTATAATTGTCCATTTTATGAATCTGGAGCCATTTGTGGTCAATGTTATAAAAGAAAAATTATTCTGACACTTATTAAAAGTGGTAAAGAAGACCTTATTTGACGCTATTGAAATAGGGGGAGGTACTATTGCAGGTGACAGAACTCAACTCCCAATACAACAGGAAAAAGTGGGGATTTCTAGCCAACAGGCAAGTTGAGGGAAGGATGGAAAATTACTGAAAAGAACTTGATTAAGTATAAAAGGTATGAAATGAGCTTGACTGGATATCAAGAGTGGGAGGATTCTTACTAAACAGGCTTAGCAGGATTCTTTGCCAAAACTGGCAGGCCACAGATGAGGCCTAGTCAAGAGGAAGGCTCAAAGGAGCCTAACTGAAGTTTGGTCAAGGAGGAAGTCATTGTTACTATCAGCCAAGAGAGCCATGTGACGATTATACCCTTTAGTATCTAATGTTACCTCCTAATAAAGATAGGAGAGACCCTGTACAACAGGAGATTGCATATGAAAAAGCTCTATGCAGCCAAGAGCTGCCAGAGACTATCAGTTTGATCTATCTCTAAGATGAACTTGTATTGTTCTTATATTTTAAAATAGGAATAATGCAGTATTTTCTCCACCCTTCCTCCCAGGAGAATCCCAAAGACTGATTATGTTTCAAGAAAGACCTGTCAAATGTTTTAGCTCCTTGGCAATGGATGCTGTTGTTTTCCCCTGAGATACTGCTTCACATGTTCCTGGTTACAGATCTAACCTGGCTTGCCTCAGTGCTGTGACTTCAGTCATGAATATAACTGACCTCTCAGTCCCCAAGGGAACTCTCCAAACTCAGTTAGCCATGGTGATCACACATCCCCATGCCCTGCTCACTTCTGGGTCTTGCCTATTGTCCTGGAGTACTGTTAATCCTTGAACAACACAAGTTTGAAATACAAGGGTCAACTTGTACAAGGATTTTTTTTTTTTTTACAGTACTGTAAATGTATTTCCTCTTCTTTATTATTTTCTCAACATTTTCTTTCCTTTAGCTTACTTTATTGTAAGAATACAGTTTAATATACGTATAACATGCAAAATATGCATTTATAGGCTATTGGTCAGGCTCCCAGTCAAAAGTAGGCTAAATTAATAGTTAAGTTTTGGATAAGTCAAAAGTTATTCATGGATTTTCAACTTTGTGGATGGGGTTGATGCCCAATATCTTCATTGTTCAAGGGTCAGCTATAGTAATAAATTCTTTTTTCCTTCTCACAAGTATCCCTATTTGGTCGCTATGTTCTGTGGCCCCTCAGCTTGGCAACCTCTGTACCCCGGCACAGAAGCTAACCCTAGACCTGTATTGCTGTGTTCCAGCAGGCTGCCTTGACAGTGACACAGTACCTTCTGCCTGCAGTGACTTGCACAGATGCTATCAATTTTTAGCAAGGTAACTGGTTGTCAGGAAGATGCTCAAAGAAATCCAGGCATGTGAAGAATATTACCACATGCTGCTTTCAGCTTTCTTGGTGGGAGTGGATAAAAATAGGGAGTGTGAAGCAAATGGAGCTGAGGGATGGTGGAGCAAATGGAGCTAGGGTGTGGGGTGGTAGTACTGACAGGAGGGTGTCACCAGGGCACCAAGGGTCTGCAGTGGCCAGTATTCTGTATGCATTTGAAAATCATGTCAGCTTCCAAAAGCAGTGTCTGTATTTGGATTTCGAACTCTTTATACAAAGTAATGCCAGATAAGAATTAGCTTTGTATTTTGCAAAGTGGGGAGTTGCGTGTGAAAAACCCTGCCCTGGTTCTTATCTCAGATTTACTGAATCATTCTATATGGCAGCTGGGGCTGGGGCTTGTTCATAAATCTGAATTTTTAACACCTTCTGGTGATTCTGATGGATTGTCTTGTTTGAGAACCACTGCCTTAGGAGAAGTAGACATTTTGGAGCAAACATATGCTTTTATTAACCTGTGCATTTCTTTTTTTTTTTTTTTTTTAATTTTTTCTTTTTAACGTTTATTTATTTTTGAGACAGAGAGAGACAGAGCATGAACAGGGGAGGGGCAGAGAGAGAGGGAGACACAGAATCTGAAACAGGCTCCAGGCTCTGAGCTGTCAGCACAGAGCCCGACGCGGGGCTCGAACTCACGGACCGCGAGATCGTGACCTGAGCCGAAGTCGGCCGCTTAACCGACTGAGCCACCCAGGCGCCCCTAACCTGTGCATTTCTAAATGCACAGTTGATTCATTCATTTAGTAATTCTTTTTTTTTTTTTTTTTTCAACGTTTTTTATTTATTTTTGGGACAGAGAGAGACAGAGCATGAACGGGGGAGGGGCAGAGAGAGAGGGAGACACAGAATCTGAAACAGGCTCCAGGCTCCGAGCCATCAGCCCAGAGCCTGACGCGGGGCTCGAACTCACAGACCGCGAGATCGTGACCTGGCTGAAGTCGGACGCTTAACCGACTGCGCCACCCAGGCGCCCCTCATTTAGTAATTCTTTATTGAATAGTAATCATGAACCAAGCCCTGGGCCAGGAGCTGGATATACAGCAGTGAGTGAGAGGATGTGTTTGCTGTCCAAAGAGCTTTCTAGCCTAGCAGAGGAAACAGACCTTCACCTAGCAATACCCCTGTGACATCATCACTATAAGGGGAATACCAAGGACTGTGGGTGCTGAAACTGGGGCCTACCCCAGACTCTGGACTCAGGAAAGGCCTCCCCAGGGTGTGAGTCAGAGCTGAGACCTGAGGGATGAGGAGAGTAGGAGTATAGCTTCCAGACTTGGAAAGAGCATGCACCAAGATCTCAGCAAAGGGAGGTTTTCTGGAGCTATGAGATAAGTTGGGGGGGGGTATTTACGGTGTTATGAGAAAAGGAGGAGTAGAGGGGGAAGGGTAGGGAGGAGTGGTAGATGGCTTGGATTTGGGCCCCTTTGGTTTGGGGCTGTACTCTCAGAATGCTAAGGAGCATTGCAGGGCTTAAGTGAGGGAGAACATGTGGCTCTCTGTGAGGATCTGTGGGGGGATCTTGGTCTTTAAAGTCCCATGAGCTGATGGGTACCAACATGCAGCTATTCACAAGCTATTTGAGCAGGCTTTCTAGTGGCTGTGGGCAGGGCCAGAGCCCTGGAAACAAGGATGCCCAGTCATCTGTGCTGTCCATATAGGAAGGTGCCGGGAAGTGGGCATGGGAGGCAACAGGCCTGGGCTGTGCTCCCACTGCTATGGTGAGGGCCCAGCCTCTGTGTGCTTCAAGTCTGTAACACTCACATTTGATCTGTGTCTCTCTCCTAGATCCTGCCTGGCCTATACATTGGCAACTTCAAAGGTGAGTTATCTTTTATTATTGTGGTAACATACACATAATATAAAATGTGCCGTTTATACCATTTTTAAGTATAGACTTCAGGTGACATTAAGTACATTCATATTGCTCTGCAACCATCCTTCTCCAGAACTCTTTGTATCTTCCCAAACTGAAACTCTGTGCCCATTAGGCACTATTTCCCCCACCCTCAGCCCCGTAGAAACCACCATTCTACTTTTTGTCTCTTTGAATTGTACTGCTTTAGTGTTTGCAGTGTTTGTCCTTTTGTGTCTGGTTTATTTCACTGATCATAATGTTGATTCATATGGTAATATGTGTCAGAATTTATTTCCTCTTTAAGGCTATATATACATATATAGCCTTAAATATATATATGTATACATATGTATATATTTTTTATGTATACATATATGTACATATGTATGTATACATATATGTATATATGTGTGTATGTATATGTCTGTATATATATATATATATATATATATATATATATATATATATTACCTTTCATCTATTGATGAACATTTTGGGCTGCTTCCACCAAAGGTGAGCTTATTTCTTAAAAGATCAGCTTGAAGCTTCTCAAGCATGATTGAGTCAAGGTGTCGACTCAGTTTATACAAAATCTGATCTGGACATAGCCACCACTTTTGTCCAGGCCCCTTGCTGGGACCTCATACTTGTGCTCAACCCCTTAACCAATGGCTGACAGAGTGGTATGGGGCCACATAGGTTCCAGCTTACCTTTGATCTTCATTTTAATTCTGCATGCTTGCTGGAACATTATTATCAAAAGAAGATGGCTAAAAGGCACATTTAGCAGCCATGTAACTTATCTATAATCTTTTATCACTTTTGTTTTCTGGTTATTGTTAATACATTTTCAGAAACCTGGGAAAAATAAGTGGTAATTTTATCTCTGGTAGATTATCCTCTTCTTGTGTTGACTTTTCTTCTTACATATTTCTCTGCATCTTGTTCTATGTGTATTGATTCACTGTTAGCTACTGACTTTTTTTATTTTTAGTTCATCTGTCTCAAAATGCTCTTTAGCAGTAGAAGGGTGAACAGGCTTTTGTTAGTTTCCAGGGAGGGGCCTAGTTCCCCTTCCATGTGATGTTCTGAGTGTGTTTAAGTGAAGACACTGGTTCCTTACCACTGGAGATATGTATACTTAGTAGAATGGAGTAGACCTAGGAAACTTGCAAAAACAAGCCTGCCTGTTGGAGAGAGCCTAATCTCCTCAGAGGGCTCTGAAGTTCCTCCCCCCTGGAGCAAACCAGAATACATTCCTGTCTGCTTTGAAGTTGTTGCTTAAATTTGGGTTCAAGTTCAAAATGACTGTTAAAACAATCTTTTTTTTCCCCAATATATTTTAAATTACTTTAATGTCATAGGAAATTAACCATTAAGATAATTACTGAAAATATGCATAAAGGAACACCTATCTTTCATAGCCATATGATGACTATATCCACAAATCACTTAACTGTGAGATCCCATTACTGTATATCTATTTCCCTGTGAATCTGTATCAGGTTTTCTCCCCCCAAACAATTCTGCACTAGTAAAAAAAAATGCTATAGCATGCTATATTTACTCACCAAAACCATCAAAAAAGACTTACCTCTGTAAAGTAAATCTTGCTAAAGTGGTATATGAGAAACCAATAAAACACACATAAGGACAACCCAGAAAATTTTAGGTTCTGTACCCACTGATTAATAAAAATGCCTCAGGAGAAACCACATTGAATGAGAAAATGCATAATGCTGCTCTTTTTTAATTCTCTGCATAATGTTTATTTCCTTCTCTTCTCCTGCCAACCACCCCTTTTGGCTCCTAGTGCTGTTAATTGCCCTCAAAGAGAATTGAGCATAGGGAGCTGACAGCTGCTAATTGCTACTAGAACATTTTAAAAATAGTACTGGAGTTCCTAAATTAGTAAGCTTTGTAGTTCTGAAAAAGCAGCAAGTACTTTGTGGTAGGTAGGCGGTAGTACTGGAATACATTAAGAAGCAACTATCTTTTGGGGTTACTTAGGGAGTTATTAACTACTTTCATGAAGAGAGGGGAATGTCTTTGTGTTTGAGAACAGAGTTTAGGATAAATTCTTAGAAGTAGAATTGCTATGTGAAAGTGTTTACAAATTACAAATTGTAATGAATACCAACCCAATTAAGTATGTCTGCCAACAGTTTATGATATTTTTATCCTTATTCATAGTAGGTTACTTTCTTCTAGAAGGTCATGGGCGCATAATTACAGGGAACATTTAAAACTCTTTGTACTATGGGGTGCCTGGGTGGCTCAGTCGTTTGAGCATAAGACTTCGGCTCAGATCATGATCTCATGGTCCCTGAGTTTGGGCCCCACCTCGGGCTCTGCACTGACAGCTTGGAGCCTGGACCCTGCTTCAGATTCTGTCTCCCTCTCTCTCTGCCCCTCCCCCATTCACGCTCACGCGCACGCTCTGTCTGTGTCAAAAATAAATAAACATTAAAAAAATTTAAGCTCTTTGTACTAAAATCTATACCTATTTTCTAAGTATTCAGTGTCACGGGAATCCCTCACAGTTCCTGGATTCTTGCTGTGGGTTTTACCCATTAGAGATGTCTACACCAGCCCATACCTCTCCTGTTCAGATGGTTGATATTTTTTCATTGTCTTCATTTATTCTGACATTAGTATGTGGCCGTTTTTTATTCACTCATTAATTCACCAAACATTTATTTAACACTTACCAAGTGTAAGGCTTATCTAAAACAAAGGAATAATGATACAGTGAATGGACAAGAGGCTGGAAGGAAGTGTTGCTCTCCATACAGTTGCCTGTGAATTAATTCATTAATTTCATAAACATTTTGCAAGTGCCACTGTGCTGGGAGTCTGACGTGAATGTACATTTTGGTCCTCAGTGGTTCAAAGTCAAGAGGAGCAAGTACAGAACAGGGGAGCAGGTCCTACCATGGAGAGAAGCAGTGAGGCAGTCTGCCTTGGAATCTGGTTACCCCCCACCACACACGAGCCAGATGTTACCCTAAGACACATTACACAGCCTGGACACCAAGGGGGCTGTGATAAGGATGAACTAGACAGTGCAGCTGATACACTCCATTCAGTGTCTGGCACATAACTGGTCAGCAAGTGTCAGGCTGTTCTTGCCCTCTCTATCTGTGGAATAGGAACCACACACTTATTTCAGGATGTTGTGGAAAGGAGATAGAGCTCATACAGCACCCATGCCATGGTAGGTGCACAGTAGGCATTGATCATTGTTAGCTAGTAAGGGTGGAAGACCAAGGTGAAAGGATCATGACTGCTCCTGGAAAGTGAATCCAGCTGTCATAGGTGCTTTAGCATGATGTCTCATTTGTCGTTTTCTTCTCTTTTTAAACTACAAATAACACATGCCTACTGTAACACAACAACCAATACAAAAATGTATAAAGAAAAATTAATGGAATTTTTTTTTTTTTTTTTTTTTTTTTTTTTTTTTTTTTTTTTTTTTTTGCCTTTCTGAGAGATCTTCATTGTTTTACAGCATGGATTGGCACTGCTATTCAGGTCTTGGTTCTAATGGCTGTGGTCTCTTCAATCCAATCATTGAATGGTCTCCTGTCCTGGCTCCTTCCTCCCCTCCTTCACTCCCCCATCTCTTTTGCCTCTCTTCTCTTCCTTTCCTTCCTTCCTTCCTTCCTTCCTTCCTTCCTTCCTTCCTTCCAGTGTGATCCTTTACATGTCACCCAGAAACTTCCTCCTTTTTCTTTTTTAACTTTGCAATGAATCACAAATGGTTTTCCAACACCTGGTGATTTTTCTACCTAGAGAAAAACCCACAAACCAACCCAGCTTCTGGAGTCTGGTCTTTGATGAGGTTCTCTCAGTTGAGGTGTCTTAGCTGAAAGCTGGCTCTGCCTAGAAGCTAAGAGGGAAGGCAGGAGTGGAAGCTTGACGAGGAGCTCCAGGACAAGAGGCTAGGGTTATCTGCCGCTTCACAATTTGGCAGATCCCAAAGTGGATGTGAACTGACAGAGGACATGTCCTTGTTTGAAGGTGTCCACAAACTTCTAGAAATGTGGGAAATAAGCTCACACCTTATGTGTGTGCTGGTTATGTACATAGAGACATGCTTGAGGTCTCAGAGCCTTTGTTCTTCTGCATCTGCCAGTGAGAATGGCCATGGTTCCCAGTGGTAGTTCCCCAGTTGTTCAGATAAGGCTGACCTGGTGAACACTGATCTTTGGTAATCTGCTGTTAACTGAGCCTAAGAGAATCAGATGGTGAGTGATGAGCATCAGGTGGTAGAGCAAGAGCTGGAATTCAGATGTCTTCGAAATAAGCATGTATTTGGAAACATTCAGTGGTAATGGAGATTGAAGCCCATACTGCAGCCTTGAAACTTAATCTGGTCCTAATGATAATAATAATGATGGCAATGATGACATTTACTACATGTCAGCCAAACACTATTCTAAGCATATCATTTAGTATTTCCAGCAGCCCTTTGAGGTGGTACTCTAACCATTTTCCCACTTTAAAGGTGACAAAAGTGAGGCATAGAAAAACTTGCCCAAGGTCAACACCAATAAATGTTACAGCCCACATTTAGTAAAGAAGGGAATAGGTAGGAACTGCCCCATTTTGGCCCTCAGCCCAGGTTGGAAATGTATCCACTTAAAAGTTGAACTCACTAACAGCTAATTTATAACTCTAGAAGGTATTGTGACATACAATAATTTGTAACTCTAGAATTCATTAAATTTCACAGTGGGAAGTAGAACTACAAAACAGATCAGAATCACTTACCCACCACTGAGCAGATCTCAACTTGGAAGGCAAAAGTTGTTTGGGAAATGACTCAGAACATGGCTTGGGGATCAGGGTCAGAGCAGAGGGAATTGGGCCCTTCTAAAACAGAGACCTTCGTTCTCCTCTTCGCTCACTCATCCTGCATGGCCATGCTTTTAAGTCCACAAATCAGTGTAGCAGGTACTCTGAGTATTGGAAAGGCATTATCAAAGAAGTTCTTTCCTGCCAAATATCTGTTTCTCTAGAGTGCTTGTGATAATGGTGTTATTTTCTAGTGCTTCTTCCAATATATTTTTGTTAATTTTTAAATAAAATCAAAGACAATTAGAGACAATTCTGCTTGACTTTGATGGACTAGCTTATTTCCCATGGCCACTCTGGCATTTTTCACATCTTAGGACTGGTTACCCCTGTTCATCTTCTGTATCAGTATAAGATCTAGAGCACTAATTCCCCTTCCTTAAGGAAGCATGTGGCTGCCACTTTACCTTTTGAAGACAGCATCTTTCAGGAATCCACATGTTCCCTTAGCAAGGTCTTACCAGTGATAGATGGGATCTTCTGCTGAGGGAATGTGCAACACCAAAGGAGAAAGATCAGGTAGGTGTTTCTATTTCAGTGCTCCCACTATGTAAAAATGACATTTGCTTCTTCTGAAGTCCACATGAAGCCTCAGGGGGGTAAAGAAGCAGGTAGCAAGAGTGGGCAAGAGTCCAGGGGTCAGGGGAGATGTTGAGAGAGAGAGAGGAAAAGAACATAGTTAGCTGTTTTACCAATGAAGGATTGACTATTTGTTTTACTTATTAATGTAATTTATGTTGAATTTTGTGAGTAGTGTGTTTTTTAAGTTTTCTTTTCCTGATTATAAAAGTAATGTAGGCTCATCAGTCAAAATAAAATAAAAACTTTAAAAATCCAAATGTGATAGAAATATGTTAAATAGAGTGAAAACTTCCCCAAACTCTACATCCCAGGGTAACCATGGTCAGTGTATATTCTTCTAGATTTTTTTCCATGGGAATTCTAACTTGTAATCATCCAGTTGGCATTATTAATGCTATTGCATTAATAATGTTACATTTGTGATTGCAAGTGGCTGTGAGTTGTTTTCTGGCTTAGAAATGGCATTAAAATGGCATGCTACGGTGGGGAAGGGACATCATTGGCACCAAGTCATAGCTCACTCCCTGGAGGCCCTGCAAAGCTCCATATGTACAGGGCACACAGTCTTCTGGGGTTCTTATTCAGATGCATGTTCTGATCATGTAGTTAGGTAGTGGGCCTGGGAGTCTGCACTTCCAGCAGGTTCCCAGGTGATGCCATGTTGCTGCTTGACAGACTCTGGTTTGAGCAGCAAAGGACTAAGTTCCACTCTTTTGATTTTGTGCCCAAGGAGAGCTGGTGTGAAACTTCATATGCATGTGAGTGGGCTGATAACCCCATGGTCAT
This sequence comes from Panthera onca, assembly GCF_046562875.1. NCBI lineage: Eukaryota > Metazoa > Chordata > Mammalia > Carnivora > Felidae > Panthera > Panthera onca. The sequence goes on along the minus strand of NC_138343.1, from coordinate 28,656,940 downwards.
GTCTTACAGCTGCATTCACAGCTTGTTACCACAGTGCCTATGGTTGTAAGTAGTCATCCAGAACCATCAATAATTTGTAGTCCTAAAGAGTAAGAGTTCCGATGTCATCATCCAAAAGTATTGGTTAGGCACTTTATGTACTCTCAAATAGTTAGAGCATGTGCTTATGGAATAAGGTAATCCCAGAGTGGTGTATCAGTACAGACGGCACTCTAATAAAACAGAAAGGAGCACAAAACAAAAGGAACATTATTGTCTAAGAGTTGCTTCTCCTTTCTTTAGAGCCCAACAATCTGTTGTCTCATATGTGGTGTCAAGTGGTTCTCTGTATTCAAAACAGCATACTTTTATTACCAAACCACATTTTTTGTTTATTTTAATTTGTGTTATAAAAGTATATTTATGAGGTAATGAAAATGTTTTAAAGTTAGATTGCAGAGGCATCTGGGTGGCTTAGTTGGTTAAGTGTCCGACTCTTGATTTGGGCTCAGGTCATGACCTCACAGCTTATGAGTTTGAGCCCTGCATCAGGCTCTATGTCGTCAGTGAGGAGCCTGCTTGGGATTCTCTCTCTCCCTCTTTGCCCCTCCCCTGCTCTTATTCACTCTCTCTCAAAACAAAGAAATAATCTTTAAAAAAATGTCTAAAAAAAAGTTAGATTGCAGTGATGGTTCAAAAACTCTGAATATACTAAAAACCATTGAATCATATACTTTAAAAGGGTGAATTTGTAGCATGTGAATTATGTCAAGGAAAGCTATTTTTTAAAAAAGGAAAAAGTATATTTAAACAAATATTTAAAATTCAAATTCTGGGCAGAATCAGAATCCAGAAGATCCTGCCCTAGAGTGTCAGGAGGCTGCTTTGAAGCACTCCACCAGCTGCTCTGTATTGTCCCACCCTGTATTGTCCCACCTTGTCTGGGCTCTTCTGTGAGCACCCAAAGCTCTAGCTTGATCTTGCTTTACCACTTGGCTAAAACATACATACTGGTGGTGATTAGAAAAATTGCATGTTGGTGAGAATGTGGAAGCTGACTGCCAGTGAGATCTTAAATGATTCTAGTTCCTATTTAATTCAAACTCACTGATGCCAAAACTTGTGATAGTTGGGGGCAGAGTGGGGGATGGTGTTTGGAATTGAATCCCCCTATGTTTGGTGTAGATGGCTGCTGTGTAAATCTGAATTTGAAACTGGAGATGGTTGATTGATGAAGAAAACCTTAAAACCAACATTTTAGTATTACTTTTAAAGATTTCTTGTCTGACTTTATAAAGTGGTGCATGTTTATGAAAGTGCAAAATGTTTATGAAAGTGTTTCAGTCTCTACATAATCATCAAGGCTTATTAAAACTGCAGATTCCTCAGCCTTGCCATAGACCTTGAACTAAATTGGAGCCCCGAACAAGCCCCCCAGATAGTTCATAGACATGTTAAGTTTTCAGAACCAGTTATGTTGAGTATACAAAAAAAAACCCCAAAAAAACCCAAAAAAATATAAAAAAATATTAAAACACGTAATTCCATCTTTTCAAGATTATCAGTATTAGAGCTAATTCCTTGTAGCAATTTTTCCATATATGTGTTTGTCTTTATTATGCTTTTATAAATTGAGCTCATATTCTACTTATTGTTTGGTACCTGCATTTACAGTCTGCTTAACATTATATCCAAAGCATTTTCCCATATCATTAATATTTTCCAGAAACATGAAAAACATTTGACTTTCAGTCTTTTTTAACTTTCTATCATTTTACCCTGTGTCATTTAAAAAAGCTTGTCCCAGATCAGGACATGGGCATAGGGGGGAGCTGTTTCTTGGTGGACCCGTTTTGTAGGTTAGCAGAAGGGTTCCAACTTGAGGATATTCATTCAGTCTTTCTTGTACAGTATTAGACAGGAGCATTAGAAGAGAATGTTATTTGGTGTTTCCCTAGTTTCATACGCAAATAATTTAATAACCAACTGGTAACTTATGGACAATTCTGTTTGAGATTTCCAGAAAATGTTCCATTTTTACTTTGGCCCTGAAGTGAATTGTAGGTGTAAAACACAGTCTTATCTGCATTTAAACCCATCCCTGCCTTTAACATCAGGGTAAAGTCATCCCTAGCAGATTCATATATGTTACATAGCAAGTGGCTCTTTTGTATTTGATTGTAACTTAGATTATTAATTATTAAGAGGTAATTTTTTAATATTAATACATATTAAACAACTTTATAGTTAATATTTCATATAAGACTAACCTGAGGGTCTACAATTTAACAAATGGCAACTATGAAATGACCTCATAGTTTCACTTCCCTTAAACAGCAACAATCATGATTACATGATTCTAAATATAAATATAAATCTACATAAATCTAAATATATTTCAAGTTTTAGGTGACCACTTTGTATCAAAAAAAATCTGCCAATCACAAATAAATTTAGTTATCTGCAAAATACATTAAAGCAATAGTCCTAAATTTTCCTAGATATAGATTATTCTAGATTGGGTATGGCCAATTATGAAGTTTCAAGAAAGAAATATGCAGGTCATATTGTATTTTTTCCTGGCTAAACTTTAGGATTAATTCATTTGCAGAGAAGAATAAAATGCTCATGTTCTTTCTTCTATGACAGATGCCAGAGATGCAGAGCAATTGAGCAAGAACAAGGTGACACATATTCTGTCTGTCCACGATAGTGCCAGGCCTATGTTGGAGGTAAGGGAGAGCTACATGCATTTATCTTTATTTGTGTTTCCTGGGAGTGCATAGGACATTAGTGAAGGCAACTACCTTCTCTCTGACTCAATGTGCCCCTATTCATGTTGTGTACCTGTGGGCATATTAATTTTGTTTCCAGGCCATATTTGTGTCTATGCCCTGTCTGTGGCATGGCAGAAGAATGTATTCTTTTTCTGATTATACTCCTGCTACATTGCTAGCTTGGCTTTCTTCGCTAAGTACCAAAGAATAAGTTGATGCCGCATTTACCTCTAGATGTTAAAGACATTTAAAACTCATTTGCATTCTTTAAAAAAAATTTTTTTTAAATGTTTATTTATTTTTGAGAGAGAGAGCATGTGTGCATAAGCAAGCGGGGGAGGGGCAGAGAGAGAGAGACACAGAATCTGAAGCAGGCTCCAGACTCTGAGCTGTCAGCACAGAGCCTGACGTGGGGCTCAAACTCACGAACCGTGAGATCATGACCTGAGCTGAAGTCAGACGCTCAACCGACTGAGCCACCCAGGCGCCCCTGTTTACTTTGTTTTCAATAATATCCTTAGCTTTAGAATCCAAAAAAATTCAGCCTGCTCATTTCCTGATTTTTTTTTTTTCCCCATTTGAGCTCAATTATCTACCATTTACATTTAAGGACAAAAGACAATGGAAGATAAATTGTCACTGGAGATTTTCCGGGCTTCTGGTACAGGGACTATCAGTGTAGAAGCTCTTGTTATGGCTTAGGTTTTCGAGTAAACAGGGTGTGTCTGCCTGTACACTAATTCCAAAAGCACCTTCACGTCTTCAATTTTACCCTAATGGATGGTTTGAGCTGTTGGCCAGGAGTAAAATCTACTTCTATTTTTTAGCCTTGACAGAGCCCAAGTTACCTTTTTTTTTTTTTAGAAAATAATACATGTGTGGTTGTGACCCATAGGTGTTCTTCTATTTTAGGATGGGGTATTGGAAGGGGAGGGGTTACTTGTTCTGGAAGAAATAATCCTAGTTCAAGCTGTTTTCATTTAAATTCACATTATGCAAGAGCAGGTAACATACTTATTTTAAATTTATTTTCCTTATCCATTAGAGCTGCCAGATTTCAGTTAGTGTAAAGACATGAGAACATAGTGTAATAAGTAATTCTATTAAATGTTATAGTACCAGAGAACCATTGATGGTGAACAAACCTCTGTTCACTTCTCCAGATCTGTGAGTTCATACTTCCTTCTGTTGTTTCAGCTCTGGTTTTTTGTTAAGGTGCTATAATTTGTGTTGCAGCATGATTTTATTGAAAACAATAACAACAGCACATCATTTTTTGGAGATTAACAGTTCCTTTGAAAATAGCTACTCTGTTTCTTCATCTGTCAACAATAGTTTTATATTTAAAATATAGCCAAGCTATGGTCAAGATAATAAGTTAAACACAAACTGGTCATGATTGACTTCCTCTTAAATCACAAGATGAGGCTTGAGGTTTCCTTTATTTTAATAAATTACATAGATGTTCTTTCCACTCTCATCCTCCGGGCCTGCCTCACTACTTTATACTCCATATAATGGAACACATTGCCATGCATGAACACGGCCCTTAAATCTGTTCACATTGTAACTTCTGTCCAGAACCAAGACCCGCACATTAGAAATAAAAAAGCTCTGGACCTTTTTTGTCCAATCTCCCCCACGTTACATGTGGGAAACAAAGGGCTAGAAAGTAAAACAGGTTGGATTATAACCCAATATAAAGAGACACTCTTTGTGTAAAAACCTCAGAGCTGTGGAAAAACTGTGTTTCCCCATCAGTATTCTTTTTCATTCCCTTACCTCAGTCTATAAGGACTGCCTTGGGAAAAAAAAAAAAGAGAAATTCTGTGCCTTTTCTTTAGAGGTGGCTTGTATTTAGCAACATCCTGTTGTAGTCTTTGAATGCTGTTATTTACCTCAGCTTGATAATAAGTACTTTCCAAAGTTGCCTTTAAAAAATGGTGAAATAAAGACATGCCAGTCAAACTAAAAAAAAAAAAAAAAAAGTACTTTCCTGTGATTTAATATTCATTAAGAGTTAGACCATCATTTTATAGCATAATATACTTTAATGTTTCTCCTCTTATTTTGTTCAGTTTTAACTTCACAGGTAATTAATAAATACATTCCTATAAAAAAATTAAAACAGTAGTCTCTCTGTACAAGTGGGAAAACTCAGTCACCAAAAGTTATTTCAACTCATGTGCTCACATTAAGTTACTGGGATACAGGAGATTCACTAGGGTCCCAGAAGTTGCAGAACTTTGTTTAGCTCTCTGCCTGGTGCATAAAGGGACTCTTGTGTCTTAAATTGTAAATTCAGTTCCAGAAGCCATGATCTTACCCAGCCTGAGATGAATCAGGGAAATTGTTTGGAGTTGGTAGATTGAGGGATGGATTTTATTCTTCAGCAGCTCTGTGTTATGCTAGCCTTGATCACTGGAGAGAAGTAGAGCAGGGATGAAAGTGAGAGGGCAGGTTGTGTGCAGAGCCAAGCAACTGCAATAAGTTGAACCCCAAACTGGTAAGAAGCCCTAATATAAGGTGAAGGGATAAGGCATAGGAGACGAGATAGCTGGGACCTCCTTCGTGATCTGAAATCTTCAAAGCCATGCATGTTTATTGAATGGCCTCTAACTTACTCTGGGCAACACTAGTCTGGAGCTGGTCTGGGAGTGGCAAGGTTGTTATTATTGAAAATCGGAAGGGTTTCAGTGCTACTAATTCCATGCAGGAGTTTCCAAGCCCTGCTGCCATGTAGCCACTACACTGTAAATACTTCTTTTGTTCATTTCCAACAAATATTTGAATGGGTTTAAAAGCAATGGGTGCTTAGCATCAAATATCAAAGGCTTTTATAATCTTTACGTACGCTCTTATTGTAATGGAAGCTAGGTGAAAGAGGGTAGTCATATTGTGCAATATGGTTTCTAGTACAGAGCTCATAGGTCAAGGGCTTTGTGAAGATTCTAAAAGGGTAGATTGTTGAACAATAGCCCTGGGATGTGATACTTTGCAAAAAATAAAGAAGTTTAGGGAATTTAGCACACTATTGGCTCCTCTGGAAGATCCACATATTTATTAAAAGCTCTCAAGTTCTGCATTGAAGATACACACTTATCAATCTTTCTAAACAGGGAACCAGTTTGTGTGTGTGTGTGTGTGTGTGTGTGTGTGTGTGTGTGTGTGTGCTGCTTATGTAACACACTATCTAATAACATCCCATGGCACTATTTTCTGCTGAATAGAGTCATGGACATTTAGATTAAGGAGGACTCAGGAAAGGGGTCTGCTGGCCATTAGAGTCCAGGGTGAGCTTTCTGGGTGAGCACTTGTTCAGAGGGATACTTACACAGCTAGTAAGCTAAGGTGACTGTGATCAGGGAAAGGGTGCTAAACCCGATCTTATTACCAAATGGGGCTGCCTTAATATAGATTGTTGTGAGAACCTAATATTGGTAGGATGGAAAATTGCATAGTTTTTGTGCTTGTTACATCTTCCGTGGTCATAATGATTTGTAACCTGTTGTAACACCTGACCAGTGACCATTCTGGTGCATCTGCCATGAAAAGCCTCATGAATATGCTAAAGACATCTTTAGTTATGCATTTATTGATTTTACTTTAGGAAGGACTTTTAAGGAACTTGTGATTTGGTTGATTTCAGTTAAATTAGATGTGATTCTCTATTATTTAGGTACTTTTTAGAAGGGTTTCCCAATATAATGTTAGGGTGTTGTACTCTTTCTAACAATCCAAAGGCAGAAAAGAAATGAAAGAATAAAAGGTGCTGTTCTCAGGGTGGAGGGGCTGGGCCTCACCTCACCTCTGGTCATCTAGTAAAGCCAGGTGGTCTTTGGTGCTTCTTCAGTGGATGAGACAAGGTTTATTTATCTTTTGAATCATGAGGCAAGGTGGTCAGCCAAGATAAAGAGGTCCAAAGCCCCAATTTCTTTTTCTCCAGAAGAGTATCTGAGGAGTAGATTTTCTGGGATGATAACTCTAAGAAATAGTAGAAACTTGGGGGCCTATATATTCACTTGAGTCAGCCCTAAATTAACATCTACAATTCTGAAGAGCTCTGACTCCATTTCTATGCCTACTTTTTCTGTGTTTGACATAGGAATCCCAGATGAACAGGGTCCCAGAGATCACTTACTTTGATTCTACATTGTGTAGACAAAGAAGCTAAAGTTCAGAGACATGAAGGGACTTGCCCACAATCCCATAGTTGATCTGTGTAGCTTAATAGGAACCTGGATCTTCTTTCCCAAGCCAGAGATTTCCCCAGAGTGCCTTACTGCCTTGGTCCTCTCCTTGCAGGACTGATGCTTCTGAATCTGCAAGCAATATTAGTAGATATTGCCACATATGCTTTGGAAAGGGTTATACCATTTGTGCCTTTGCTGGCAATGTATGAAAGTTCCTGTTTTCCAATACTGCCACCAGCACAGAGTTCTATTCTTCATTACTTTTAATTGGCAATATTTTTTTTTGTTTGTTTTATTTGTTGTGAATGCTGTCCTCACACTGTTGAGTTTCTTTTCCAAACCGTTCTTGCCTTTGAAGGCAGGGAGTGATTGATTGATTGACTGATTGATTCAACTCCTGCTACGTGCCAGGCCCTGGGACAGATGCTGGAGATAACAGAAGGAATTAATCCCAGTATTTTCCCCAATGAAGCCCTTAGAGTGTAAACAAGATATATATTATGGGTATTTTATAAATACCAGTAATAATTAAGTCCAGTGCAGGAAGAGCTCTGGCTCAGGGTAGGCCCTTAGTACTAGGAATCAAGTAGGAACAGAGGCCAATGAAGATCAGAGAACAAGGTTTTTCCTCTGCCACATGAATCTGGAGACATTTGCAGTTGACCAGGCATTTGACTGGGTTTTTGGAGATGATAAGAATTTGAAAAATCTGGTCTGTTGCATTCCAGCCAGGAGGAAGCTGGTAGTCCCAAGACATGACTTTTGGTAGAGCTCTGATTCCATGACAGTCATACCAATCTCTTTCAATCCTCCAAAAAGACTGAGAGCCCAGCAAGGCGGATGGCAGTGTTCTGGTTCCTTCATAGCATAATCAGACCTGGTGACTTGCTCACATCACCTGTTAGCAAGTGGCAGGGCCAGGGGGAAAATCATTGCCACATTCATTAATTTCAAACAGAAGTTAAGTCCAGACCTGTAATTTAAATATTGAAGGCGGAAAAACCCCTTTGTCTATTTCTATGTGTAGGACTTGGTTGGGGAGTTGATTGCTTTTTCTGGAGTGTTTCCTTATCAGTGAGCTGTGTCTTCAGTGTCTACTGATTGCTCTAGATTTGAGGGGTAGTGAAAACTCCTGTCACAAAGATGGTGTTTTTTTCATATCAGGAACCCCATATTGTTTGTAGGTGCTAAGGAAGTAATATTGAGCAATGAAAGATTTCTCCCTTCCCCTGAAAAAAGAAACAGAACTCTATCTTTCTAATGTAAAAATTTCAGAGGTTGTTTCATTTTTCATTCTGTGTACTTAACCAGAGCACCTGCAGGAAACAAAACTATTTTTTGCTATTAACAAAAATGCTTTAAAAAGTATTCTCATTCCTTTGCTGAACTAATCCTCCAAATAATTTTAATTTTTAAATTATATTTTAGGATTACTAGAAAAAAAACCAGTAGTTTATATGCAGATAGTCAAACCAGGGTATTTTATGTATACCAGGTAGGTTTTTTGAGCTTGAGTTCAGCATGGATATGTATTCTTTCCATTTTAAGTTTTGGCTTTTATACTTTGAACCACTTAAGTTTTTTTTTTTTTTAAGAATAAGATGTTTTCATAAAAGACATTTATTCTTGGTGGTTCTGTTTTATATTTCCTTTAACACTAAAGACATATTTTGAGGTGCCCATGCTCACAATTTCATTTTGTTAGTTTTGTTTATAGTTGGCCACATCTTCTGGTTCTGATACTTATTGTTATCTATATGTCTGTACTGCTGTCTTCATTACCCACTTATTTTGAGGAAACTCTCACCAAGGTGAGATATTCAGTCTACTTGGACAGTGGTGTTGGCAGACTGAGGGGCTCCTTGATGTACTTTGGTTGTCTGCTACATGTCTGTCTGGTGACCCTCCTCATTTCACTACCTCAAAAGTTAAGTTGGTTTCCCAAGTGTAAATCAAACCAGAAACAAGGTGTTAAGTGGCATTTAAAGTTTAAGAAACTTCTATATGCTCTTCTTTCTTCTACCCTATTGCCTGCTCAAGCCCTACCCTTCCTCACAGCTTGGCCCCAGCTCTCCTTCTGAGAAGGACACTCCCAGTTTCCTCCAACCTCAGGACTTCTTCCCTTTTTTCTGTAATATTTGTAGTTTGTACTCTGAGCTGGGTTGTGAATTGTATACACTCTGTGACAGCCTCTGTAGTCTATCAAATGGCTATTTAATCTCTGTTTGATATCTAACTCTTTACTGTGTCCAGGCTCCTCAACTGGCTTCAGGCCTACTGCAGGCAAGTACTACACTGAGATTTCTTTGGGGTCTCCAGTACTCAGCCTGGGTCTGGTACACAGGAGTCCCTCTGCAGACACTTACTGATGAACTGAGAGCCACATGCATTTTCAACTCCATTCCAAAGTGGGAAATCAGGTCTTTGACCATTTGTAGTTCATTGAGAGGTGTGAAAGAAGAGCTGTGCCAAGAATGATTTATTAACCATGAGTTATAAGTGAAGCCAGAGGATCTGTTTAATACAGTGTAGCCTCATTTATGTGGTTTGTTTGTTGTGTTCCTCACTTGTCAGTAAGTGATAGCAAAACTTGATGTACTGTTTTGTGGAGTTCTTATGGACTCTAGTTCAGAATTATCTTTTGCTAAGTTATTATAACCAAGAATTCCCTGTGATACTTCTATGATGTTCTGATTGATCTCTTAAGGATCCTTTAGCCACCTTTGGTTTGAATTAGAAGCTTTGTCTTACAAGGAGGAAAGTACATTTTAAGACACAGACAGTGAATGATCAATTAGAAGGTTTGCCATACCCAAGGCAGTATGCTTGAAGTACAGGCAGAGTTGGTTGAGGCATTGTCTCAGACTTCAAGGACTTAATAGCCAGATCATGAGAAGCTGAGAGAACATTCAAGCATAGGGGTTTGTGTTCTGGCTCATGAGAAAGATCCTGTGGTCTTCCTTTGGCAGCCACATAAGGAAGCAAGCCACACACTTGCAGGGTGTCACCCCCAGCTCTGCCTTTCTACCTGGTATCCATGTTGGTCCTCAGCTTTCAGGACCCAAGGGCCCACCCTGCCCATGACCTTCAAGTCACAGGAGCTATAGGACACATTTCCCCTAGGAGGATAGGTAATTAATGAAAGCCACATGTTTTATCTTGTACTCACAGAGGTATGGGCAACGATGTTCACTGCAGCTCTGTTTGTAATGGCAAAAAATTGGAGCCAACCCACACATTCAGCAGAAGGGTAGTAATCAATTATGATACAACCATGTTAAGAAATACTCTGCAGCAATTCAAAAAGAGAAAGGTTTATAGGTATACACAGGAAAAAGTTAATTGTTAAGAAAAATAAGCAAGTTGTAAAATAATATCTACAATATAATCCCATTTATATAAAATTAAATATCAATTATATATTTCTGTGTGTACATTTATATGCATGTAAATGTACAGGTAAGGGTTTGGAAGGACCATGCCAGATTCTTCAGAATGGTAAGTGGGGTAGGATGGGAAAAGAGGGTAGGAAGGATGAATTTCACTTTTGTGTCTAGTTTTATTTTTTTCACAGTGGGAGTCTCTTCATAGTTTCTTTTTGAATGAAGAAAGGTAGGGAAGGGAGGTAGGCAGGTGGGTGGCCATACCCCTGGTCTCTGTAGTAGTGACAAGTGGATATTGAGGCTTGGCCAGAATGGGTTCTGTGGTAAAAGTGTTCCCTATGGATTCATGTGTGCATGTTGGACATCAGACACATTACATCCTTGTTGTCCATGATCAGGGGATATAAACCATTCATTTCAGTTATCTTAATCTTGAAAGGGAGAAGGTAGCCCGAGACAAACCTTTCAACTGTCTAGATTTTATTTTTGGTATCAATTAACTTCTATTTGATTGTTTCAGTTAAATGAATTTATGTCCTTTCTTAAGATTCACAAATCCCCTAGTGCAGCTTGAAGCATTGGGTGAGATTTCCTATGTAGATTGGCCAGTGTATCCAATGTGGATGATTTTAGTTAGTTTATTGGCATTGCAGAACCTTCACACTATCAAATTGCTAATGAGGTCCTGGGCCTTTGAAAACAAATCATTGTTTGACCATGGTTTTCAGATTGACAATTGTTTCCAGTGAACCCCCATTGTTTTCACCTCTCTAGGAAAGTCTTTGATGCCACCCAAGTATCAGTGGCACCTACCATACCAAAGGCTTGCAGCAGCTTTCATGTGTTGAGGTAAATTTGTTTGAAGCCAACCCCAGACTTAAATAGAAATGACTCAAATAGAAATGATTATGGTAGGTATCGAAAACTGTCTAGTAATCGCTCTTTCTTGAATCAAGCTGTATCTGAGTTCCGTGTGTGTGGGCAGTCAAGTGCGTAAGAAAGTTCCATCTGGCTGCTGACCCCTCTGTGACAAGCTCACTTGCAAATGGAGTTATAAAACCAGAATTCCAGCATGAATGGACTAAAAGGGGCTTGAAATCTTTATTTCTTCTAGAGAGGAAACGGTGCTTTTTTGTCTTTAAGTGAAACAGATCTATGTTAACCTTTCTTTTCTCTGGCTTTCTAGAGCACCCTGCATTTCAGATGTGAACCTTCTCTTTAGTACTCATATTTATTGTGCAGCCTCTCCACATAACTGAAGACTTTTACAAAGCACTCTTCCTAAACTTTTCTCTAAATCAAGTCCCAGTTTTTTTAGTATTTCTTGCTGAGTGCCCTTTTTTGTCTTTCCTGTCCTGACTCCCCTGTGTGTTCAAGTACTGAGCACACTGTGTGTTGAGTGTTTCTGAAGTGGGTTTGCCTTGTTTGCATCCCTCCTTTTCTTCAATGGGGAATATATCCCATTGATCTGTCAATATCTCCAAACCATGGTCTCAGGAGAAGTATGTAACTTGTGGTCTCCCCTGTGTGCTTCAGCTGGAGTGATAGTATGCATTGATACAACTACATAAATTGCCTATAAATGCTGAAGCACATGGTAGAAATTCTGTCTATTTATGCAAAATATTCAGACTCATGGGCTGGGAAGTTTGGGGAAGACTTTGTAAAGAGGGGTGTTGAGGCAACCTTGTAGAACCAGTATGGTTTGGTTCAGTGGGGAGGTATGTCTCGACTAGGAGCAGCCCTTCGCAGACCTTCCGGACTGGTCAGGAAGGGGGAAATAAGCCCTGGAGCCATAAGAGATGTGTGGAGATTGGCTGATTATAGAGTGGAGAAGGTGGTCAACATGGTGGGGTAAGGGTGGGGCCATACTCAGTTCTCCTTTTGGCTAAATTAGGAGTTATTCCTTCAGATTCAGCAGATGTTTACTTACCTTGTAACAAGGATTGGGGATAAAATACAAAGAAGTAAGATGGGGCCCAGCATTAAGAAGAGACAGGCACAGAAATCCTTGTAACAGTGCAAAGTTGTGAATGCATAACAGAGGTGAGGGGCTCTGGGGCACTTGTGAAAATGGCTAACCCAGCCAGGTCAGCCATGATTTGCCAAGGAGTTGACAATTTGGTGTGGTCTCAAGAGATAACAAAAGTTTTTTAGGTACTGATGGTGAACACAGACAGGGTGGGGGAATGAGATTTCTCTAGGCATGCAGAGGCACCAGATGTGCAAAGGCAAGGCATGTTCTGTGACTTGTGAAAGGCTCATCAGGGCAGAGTGGCCAGGCTGCAGAGACAGGCTCAGAGCAGATTGGAAAGTTTTTATTTGTCAAGTTGAGGAGTCTGAGCTTTATCTGTGAAGCAGAGACTCAGCAAAGATTTATGAACCAAGTCAGGTGACACATTCAGGTTCCTTTTCCAGGGTATTGACTAGGGAATGGGATGAATGAGGGTAATGGATATCAAGGAAACTTTAGGAAGCTCTTACAATAATCCTGGTCAGAAATGGTGACGGTTTGAACTGGGATGCTGAGAGTGGATTTTTCTGTAGAAGTGGAAGAGTCATTTCCACAACGTGACACAGCAAGGTTAAAAATCAAAGGATGAGCAAAGATTTTTCAGCATAAATGAACCAAAAGAAATGTGGCATAGGAATATTTTTATCAGACAAAATAGAATTGAAAGCAAAAGAATAAAATTGGATTAAGGAGGAACTATATAAATGAAACAAAGGAACAATCTGTCAAGAAATTTTAACAGCCATGAACTTGTAGGTACTTCATAAAACGGCTTCATAATACAGAAAGCCATTTTTAAGAATTGTTTATAATTAGATATGGGGAGTGAAGCAAGGGAGAAGCCAGGGATGTCTGAGGCCACAGCATGATGGGCTAAAAGACAGATGTACCACCAATGGATGGATGTGAGCATTCGGGGAGGCAGAGCTGGAATTGAAGAAGCAGCAAGATAAGTTCTGGGTGAAATGCTCATGTGATATTCCCAAATGAATAGAAATATATGTCCAGGGCTCAGGAGAGAGATCTAGGCTGGAGATGAAGGTTTAGCATCATCATTGTAGACTTGTAGCTAAGCCATTGAGATTGAATAAAACCATGCAAGAAAATGCTTCAACAGGATGAATAGGAGGCTAGAGAATGAACAGAATCCTGGGAGCATGGAAGCGTCTGACTTTTATGTGGTGTTAATAACATTGAAAGCATATAAACACATGCTCCCATCAGTCACGTGTCAGGTGAGGTAGATGAATCTTGATTATTATTCCTAAATTCACACCCCTTGATGGGTGCTAGTTAGTCTCAACTTTTTTGAGTACAGTCCTTGAGGTACTCTTTAGGGGCACCCCAGAGCACAGAGGGGTTAGAGAGAAAAGAGCTCTGGTGCAGATATAATGCAGTTCTGCAGTTCTTTGGCCATCAACCCTTAACAAGAAATTCTTGTGCATGGTTGTGCTAGATGCTAGCACTAGAAGGCAGGAGAACAAGTGACATAGGAGCAAACTCTGGAAAGCTTTTAATAGGGGCCCAATTTTACTAAGGAGTTTAAAAGGGAAGAGCAGCTTAATTTGGAAGATACAACCAAAGTAAGTATCCTCAGAAGGAAATATGTTTTTGGTTCCAGGTTAGGACAGCACAGCATGTAGCTGGCAGACCTTCAGGAAATCTGAGCATCATGGTGGTAATGGCAGAGGATGTCTAGCCCAAGGGAATTGGACAAATTGCAGGCTTCTTGGGTGAGGGGACTTTGAGTCTGTAGTCAGAAATTGGAATCAGAAGTTAAAGGTTATATTGGTTGGTTGGTTGGTTGGTTGATTAAGATCCAAAGCAGGGTATAATGGCTCTGTAGGCACTATTGTTTTTAGCCATAAGATAAAAAATATTTAAATGTAGTCTGGTTTACTGAAGATGGTTTAAGCAAATTTGCCATTTTTAGGTGCTCCTAGTAATTCATTGCTGGTAGGCACTGCAGGTGGACCTTGTGTCTGCCACAGCTGCAAGGGAAGTGATCCAAACTGACTTTAAAAGCCCAAGAGTAAACCAATGGCACCTAGCTAAGAGTCATCATCTCAGTTCAGGCTAAGTGGACAGGTCATGCCCATACTACTCTTTGAAATGTTTCCTCCTCTCTGTGGTCTGACTCCTGAGGTGTTTTACAGACCTTTATGTGTATGCTGGGGCAGAGAATTGTGTCAAACCCTGGGTTTGAATTGAGAAATTATTTCTCCTTTCAGTTATCACCACAACTAGTACAGATGTTGAGTTTCAACATGCATTACTTAGAAGCATCTTCAACTAGCTCTTATCTGCTTTTCTAATGGGAAAGCAAATGAAATACATGGTGAAAGTTTGAACTAGTCAAGCCATACCTGCTTATAGCACTGGTGAGGGAAAAGTAGTAGATGCATCCAAGATCTGAATTAGAGCCTTCTTCTCTTGAGGGCCAATATGGACATACTTATTTGCTTCTCAGATTTTTCCTAACTAAAGGGAAATGATCCATAATATTCCTTTGGTGGGAACCGTAGCCACCTTCCAGAGAATGGAGAGGACATGGGAAAGCTGCCATCAGGCTATGCCTTTACCCTTTAAATGGCTGCAAAGAGACAGCTTTTCTAATATTGTGTGAGCATGGGGTAAGGCATCACAGACAAACAGAGCTGATCCCAGACCTCAAATTGAACCATGGAAACTATTCCTAAGCAGAGTAGTTTAGAAATCATCTCAGAATTTACAGATCTTTAAAGCATTTGGGGCTTCAAAATGGTGGAACTGGTCCAACTTGACTTTACCTATTTAGTGAAATACCTTGTCAAGGAGACCATCCCCACAGCTACCCAAGCAGAAGGTAATTTCAAAGCTACTATAAATGATTAATTTAAGCTGCATTATAGAATGCTCTGATACTATGCCCTAAAGAACAAAAATTATCAGGGCACCTGATCAGGGCATCAGTCAGTTAAGTGTCTGACTCTTGATTTCAGCTCAGGTCGTGATCTCACAGTAATGAGATCAAGTCCCACATCTCTCCCTCTCTATGCTCCAGCCCCGCTTGTGCGTGCATGCACACACATGTTCATTCTCATTCTCTCTCTCTCTCTCTCTCTCTCTCTCTCTCTCTCTCTCTCTCTCTTCTCCCTCTCCCTCTCCCAAAATAAATAAACTTCTTTAAAAAAATAACAAAAATTATGTCATAGCTAACAAAGAATAACATTTCTAAGTATTTGGTTTTTTTTAAATGTTCCTTTACACTGAGGCTAGCCAGCTTTTCCAATGGAAACCTCTCTTGCTGTTGCTCCTGTATGTGTGGTGGCATTGTGGTTGAATAGTTCCAAACAGTAATCCTGAAGTCCTGCTGACCCCAATGAAGGAGGGACCTTTGACCTCCTTGGTGGCCAGTGCTCGATCTCTCCTTGTGAGTCCTACATGGGCTCTAACAAAAGTGGTCTGGGACTTCCTTCTGTGCCTAGTGCAAGAGGATGCAGCTGTCAAAATAAAAATAGCCCATCAGATTTCTTTCAATGGCAGCAGTGGGGGAGGGAAGATTTGGTAAAATGCTGCCCTTTCAAAGGAAGGCCATGAAACATTGGCCAGCCGATCCTTAAAACAGAGCAAGGAAAATGCACCCCCCCCATTATGTTTGGGTAATAGGACACCCCTTATCTGTTGTACATGAATGTTACATGAAACAGAAATTTAATGCAGTCTCTAATCCACATTTACCTTCATTGTAGAGGGATACTCTTCCTTATATTCAGGAGAAATGGGAGAGGTTCTGTTCTCTGCCCTACTCCTCTCTACCCTTCAGCCCATAGCTCTTTCTTACTGTTCTGAGTTCCATGGCCCTTCTTGTGTGGCTCGTGCACTGGCCTTTACCACCTGTAGCCTTTGCATGTCATAAACATTAGCCCTACCCATGTATGACTGGACAGCTCATAGGGTCAGTTTTGTTTCAAGAATGAAACCTGCTTGTTTTCATTCTTGAAACAAACCACTTCGAGGTCTGATCCCACATAGAGGAGGTGATGTTAGGCCCAAGAGATTGAGTGCTCTTTAGAAAAAGCTTCTTAGCTTTTTCAAAGCTGCAGATTGTATCCAAGACTGAAGACAAGTGGCAATCTACAAAGTCAGTAACTCAGTGTTCAGTGAATTTATTATTCTATCATAAGTGAGAGAGTCTGAGAATTCATTTGTTTAGTAATCTCCAAAAGAGGACACAAATAATGTTTGAAACAATGCTATGTTCCTCCCTGAGTAGAGAGATGTATTTAAGAAGGGAAACAGGCACCTTCTTGCTGAAAAGGTGAGGATGACTCAGGCAGGTGTGCTCATCCAGGCCTAGTAGACAAACAAGAGTGAATGTGGCTCTTCCCACTGGTTCTAGTGAGCTGTCTGCTAACAGCATTCTGAAGCCTGGTCTGTGTGACACTGAATTTGCTGGTAACCTGGGGCTGCAATCAAGATAGAGATGACTGACAACAAACTTGCCTTTTCCAGTTATTGAGCACCTACTAGCAGCACTTAGTGTGTTTCACATATTGCATCTAATTTCTTTGTTAAAAATGTCCTATATTAGAGGAAGATTCCTCTGTCCCCCTCTTTTGCAGAGAAAGAAGAGAACTGAGCACAACTAATGATTTAGAATATTGCAATTCTAAGAAGTTGCTGTGCTGTATCAGGAGCACCTGGGTGGCTCAGTTGGTTAAGCATCCAACTTCAGCTCAGGTCATGATCTCGCAGTTCATGAATTCAAGCTTGCATTGGGCTCTCTGCTGTCAGTGCAAGCCTGCTTTGGATCCTCTGCCTCCCTCTCTCTGCCCCTGCCACATTCACTCCCCACGTCTCAAAAGTAAATAAACATTTTTTTTTTAAAGAAGGTGCTATTCTGTATCGGATATCATTTAAATATAGAAGAAAAATTTGACATGCAAGATGAACTTGAAGCCATGAAAATGACTGTGAAATGTCATTGACTAGACCAGGGCTCAGCACACATTTTTATCAAGGGCCAGATAGTAAATATTTTGATCTCTGTGGGCCCTAAGTTTCCTGTTACAGTACAGTACTGTCTCCTGTACCATGAAAGGAGCTATTGACAATGTATAGATGAACAGGCATGACTGTGTCCCAATAAACACAGGCCTGTTTGCAAATCCTGCCAGCGTCATCCAGGAGCCTGTGTTGGGTCTAAAGCCTGGGGCCATTTATTCCCCAATTTAATGCAGTCCTGAAGATATCTGAGCATTTTTCCTGCCCTCACCTTAGTTATTATTT
This sequence comes from Panthera onca, assembly GCF_046562875.1. Taxonomy (NCBI): domain Eukaryota; kingdom Metazoa; phylum Chordata; class Mammalia; order Carnivora; family Felidae; genus Panthera; species Panthera onca. Next base: position 28,639,323 of record NC_138343.1, on the reverse strand, counting down.
CCCATTGTTAGTGAGACTGTTCACAAGATTCTGCTGAGACCATTTAGAGCTGAGACCATTTAGAGCATGTAGTAAACTAAATATGGAGACCTAGACCTTAAAGACCATTTGTGCCTGGCCTGTCTGCACTGGGTCATGACTTTGGAGCCAACTGCAAGTGCCTCTGGCCAGCCTAGGGCAGTGCTCAAGGACATATATGGGCCATTCTAGTAATTTTTTAAATATAATTTATTGTCAAATTGGCTTACACTCAACACCCAGTACTCATCCCAACAAGTGCCCTCCTCAATGCCCATCACCCACTTTCCCCTCTCCCCCACCACCCATCAACCCTCAGTTTGTTCTCTGTATTTAAGAGTCTATTATGGTTTGCTTCCCTCCCTCTCTGTAACTAATTTTTTCCCCTTCCCTTTCCCATGGTCTTCCGTTAAGTTTCTCAAGATCCACATATGAGTGAAAACATATGATATCTGTCTTTCTCTGACTGACTTATTTTAGAATTAAAATTGTGAAAATGGATCTTCTTTCCCATGCATTTCTTCCTTCACTTAGCAACCATTCTTTGAAGAGAAGGGTACTGGGATACCGAAAGAAAGATGACTAAGATAGGATTAGGCATTTAAAGAATTTAGGGTCTATTGTGAGAGACCATTCATAAGACAGTTATGGTCCTCTATTCTGTGGTCTTGATGCCTGTGTGCCAGCCATGTTGTGTGTTGTCAGGGCACTTGGAACAGGGAGGTGGAGTCAGCCTGAGGTGGAGGGAGATGATGTCAGGGAAGGTTCTGGGCATGCGGCTGGTAGGTTACATCAGGGGAGGTTCCACCAAGGAAGTACCCCTGGGAGGAGTCCTGAAAGAGAAGGGTATTCCAGATATGAAAAAAAAAATACTGGAGAGAAGAAGGAAGCCTGGGGAGAAGTGGGCAGGAAAGTACAGAACATTTGGAGAGACTCTCAAGCAGCCCAGATACCGGGAGTTTGGTGAGCTGGGGGAGGTGAGCTTAGGAGGTAAGTTGTAGAGAAGTACTGAAGGATTTTGAAGTGGATCTTCTTTACTTTACAGATATAATAAGGAGCCACTGAATGTGTTTTAGCAGCTGAGGCATATGATCGGATAAAAATTTATCTTTGTATCTTTTACAAGTGGTATTAGAGAATGCTCCTAAAATATCTACTGCTGATTTCTCCTGATTTACAAGCATCCATTTTCAGTCATGGTAATTTTTTGATATGGTCATTTATCATTAACATTCGTTAAGTAATACTGCAGAATTACTTGGTTTGGAGAGTTTTCATGAGTCACACTGGGTACATCAGCAGTGCTCAGACACAACTGAAATCACAGAAAACGGCTTTCAGTGGTGGGTTAGAGCTGGCATGAATCTCCCTCACTACCTTCCCATAACCCACCCATGTTGGCTCACTATGTGTGATGTGCTGACTATGCCCACTTTAGCCTTCATTGAAATAGCTCGAGCAAAAATAAGCATTTGGGTCCTCATCGGTTGATCTGACGAGTCAGATGTATGTCGTTTTTTGACTAACCTGAAAGAAGCCAACAGGTGTTGGAGGTTTCTCATTTGCATTTTTTCTCACAAAATCAAACCAGGGGCTAAATCTTGTTTCTCCACTCTGACCTTCCCACCCCTCCCCACCCCATCAAGTACCACAGAGTTCTTGGAAGTTGTTATTTGTAGTAGTGTTTCCTAAATTTAGCTGGTGCAGGAAGAATCAGTGGCAAATGGGTGCCTGAAGAAAATGCATCTTCAGTTTAGAATCTAGACTCAAAACATTTATTATATAGCACAACAAAAGGATTGCATTTATTTTCTGTGGTGATTTTCTACAGTAATTCCTATGAGATTTTGGTTACGGTACAAACAAAAAGAGAGATGGCTGAGAATCTCATCCCCGGACCTTATCTGTTCATGTTTTTTTATGCCGACTTCCAGTTCTTAGTCCACAGACATACATAAGTTTTTCCATATGTAATCTTTCTGTGGATATAATTTTGTATTCTACTTTTTGCCCTTAAAATGCTATTGGCCATATGAAAATTATTAAATTGAGGAGAAATAATATTCAAAATGTGTGTGCCAGCTACTGGGTTTGGCATCCACATACACAAACTGGATGAAAATCTTCATATGCTTTCTCTGGAGTGAGACACTCTGTGAAGAGGTGGCTTTATAAAGGAGAATAAGGTTGTCAAACCTGTGTACATCTGAAAACAATTTCAAGTCAGCAATTGCCATCTCTTGGGTCTGTGACCTTCCTAGCGTGGCTAGACTAATTTTTTCAGAGTTTACTTTAGGTTTATATGAAAGTGCAGAAGCAGTCAAATTCATAGAGACGGAAAGAGAGTGGGGGTTACCAAGGACTGGGGGAAGGGTTAATGGGGAGTTAGTGTTTAATTGACATAGAGTTTCCATTTGGGAAGATAAAAAGTTCTAGAGATGGATGGTGGTGATGAGAATGTGAATATACATGATGCCACTGAACCATTTAAAATGGTTAAAATGGCAAATTTTATGTATATTTTACTACAATCAAAAAAAAAAGCAGAATGTGACTTTCTCGAGTGGGAGAGACCTTTGTTTTTCACAGTGGTGTACAAACTGTGCTCTTCTGATCAGGTGTGGTACAATCTAAACTTAAATCTTTTAAAATTTTGTTTCTTTTTTGGAGTCAGATTTTTTGATAATTGGGTGAAATTAGGTCTTAATAGGGCCCCCAACTTATTTTGCTCAATTCAGTCATGGGTGTTAGATGATCAGTGTTAATAGAGTTCTGTGTGTAAGAATTACAGAGTCCGATGTCAGTGTGCCACACTGATATCTTGTAAATGTGATTGTCAAAGAAAAAACTGTCATCTCCTTCAGAGGACAACTCCATATTGCTACTAGTATTTGGATGGGATGAGATAAGAAACCAGGGTTTCTAATAAGGTCATTTTTATTAGCAGCTAAAATAACTTTTCCATCACATGGATTTCCTGATTCTGGCCCCTTAGTGAACTTCATTTCCTATTATGTTTCCTCTTAGTTTGTGAATAAGTCCTTACAGAAAATAGTTATATTCTATAACTGGTTTTTATTAGTTTTCCTGGGAAAGAGAGAACAGATTCTGAAGGGCTTGATCTTTCTTTAGAAAAGTAGAATGTCAGCTAGGTTCTTCAAAAGCCTCTTATGTTTCAGAAACAAAAGAACAGTGAATTTTAGAAATTGTACTTGAAACAAGCGAGAGTTTGATCTCTTACTAGTCCTGAAATCAGAATCTTGGCCCTGCTTTCCAAGTACTTGTCTATGTATCGTTTTAAGTGTAATCTTTAGTTTCAGCCCCAAAGAAAGGCAAAAACCTTACTTTTGGTGGTTACTATGCTTGTTGAAACAGAAAACAGAAAAATATTAGAACTTTTGAGAATATGGACTTAGAAAGCTTTAAACTTTGCTCAAAAAGAATATTCTGGAATACTTTCTAAACTTTCTTTTCAGTGAATTGATGTCTGCGGTGTCTTTCAAAACCTAACACAAAAGTTTTACCCAAAAAGCTTTCTTTGGATGATCTCATTGAAATGTAACCTCTTTCCTGTATTTTCCTAATTTTTTTTCCATACTATGTAATATTAATTGATGTGTTGCTTGTTATGAATATTCAGTATGTATGTGGTCAGTGTAAATATGAGGATTTTTCTTAATTCTTTGCATTCTTCCTCCCTCTAGTCCCCATCTTATCAGTATTAATAGCATTCGCAGGATGTGTTAAGCCATTCAAAATGCCATGTAGTCAAAAGAAATTATCTGCTCTTTCTTTGTACCTCCTAGAAATCATGACAGTCTTAAAGCATATACTGAGCCCCTTTCCCTTAACTGAACTGTTTTTGTATTCGTGGGCCAGGAACCTAACTTGAAAATCTGCAACTTGATGCTTACTAACTCCATAAAAGTTTAATGGTAATTGGCTTTCCACCAATCACTTTTTTAAAACATTATGGAAAATACTGAATTTTTATTTATTTAATAATAATTTTATTTCAAAGGTAATAAACTTCAGTTTTATTTGTTTTTCTTTTAGCTTTAGAGGTAATATGTAGGAGTAGGAGTAAATATCACACAGTAAGTGCTATACTAATGAAAACATTACTGTTATTTTTTTTATTCCTTTATAGTTAACATACAGTGTCATATTAGTTTTAGGTATATAATATAGTGATTCAAGAATTCTATACACATTACTCAGTGCTCATCATGATAAATGCACTTTTAATCCACTTCTCCTATTTTACCCATCCTCCCACCCACGTCCCCTCTGTGTTATTTTTATTACTTATGAATTTTTCAGATTGTTCTAGAATTTTGTTCTAGAGTAAGATTTTTATTACTTTGTTTTGTTTGCTATGCTTTCCATAATTTATCTAAACACATTGTGCCCCTTTTCTCTGTCTGACCTCAACATTAGAGAATGGTCTTTTGGGGTTCTATTAATACTAGGATAATTTTAAGTCTATCCAGCCTTCTTGTAGCACTGAGTTCCTTAATGGTGTCAGCACTCTTGCTGCTTTCTGAATTAGTAATTAACTGCCATGAATTGTACACATGTGCAGGCATCTGAAGGCTTTTTTCAGGTACTTCATGTTCTGCAGTCTGTGGCCTCCAAGAGAGATACTTTTCGTGCTTTGTTAATGACTAAGCCAAGATAAATAGATGTTCTTGGGTGGTGAGCAGCTGAACCTTTTTGACAGTTTTGACTCCTTTCTTTATAGTATTTGCATAGTTTGTTCACTGTGTGGACAGGCAGGAGACATCTGATGTCTGGAGCTTGTGCAGGGAACATGCCCTTCCATGGCATAGCTAAAAGTTCAGCTCCCTTGTTTTAGTGGTCACCAGGTTAAGGCACGGTCACTTTACAATATTTTTCTCACTTGTAGTATTCTTATAGTATGATCTTCATGTTAATTGATTTTCACCTTGTTCAACAGATATTTAGTGAGTGTTTACTATGTGCCAAGGTAGGTTATTGTTCTGTTTTTGAGAGAATATGATCTTGTGTTATATATTTTTTCTGTCCTTCCTTAAGAGTAGGGGATCCCCAAACTTGTGGCTGAGAGCTACTTTGTTCCTCCTTAGAGCTTCACAGATGGGAAGCTGTAGCTGCCACATGCCCATCCCAGTTAGTGAGGGTGAGGGGCCTAGCATGGCTGAAAGTCACCTCCTCATCATCTGTGGGCATGGAGGGAAGGATATCCTTTGCCATCTTCGTGCAGTTTTCTCCTGCTTTATAGGGCCAGTATCCTTTTCTTTTTTGCATTAGGCACCAAAAAGGGGAATGTGACCCCACTCACGGAACACCTAAAGGAAGTGAAGTACTTTCCAGTCACACTGATGTTGGCATTTATAGTAAATGCTCTTAATAAGCTAAGACCTATTTAGCCTCCTCTTCTGTCCATTCTCTTTATTTTTTTTTCTTTCCTCCCATCATATGGGCTGGGCTGATTTTAGATTCTGTTAGAATTAAGTGGCTGTCAGCATGTGTGACAGGCATTTTTATATCTTATGTTAGAAGGAATCCACCTCAGCATCCTTGATTGATTGAAGGTACTCAGGCTATGACAGTCACAGTGGAAGGGAGCATGGAAACCTGAAAATCCTTCACATCCCTCTGGAAGTATTGGTCTGAAAGAGGTTGGAGGAAGTGTGTGGGAGGAAAGAATTTCATAAGCTTCTGGGCCCGATCCATGGCCAACTCTCACTTAAGAGTAAAAGAAAAGAGTAAATGAGTCATTTCAATGACGGGTGTATGAAATGACCAGCATGTGTATCTATACTAATAAGCTTTTTGACCTTGATGGAGGGAAGGAGTGAAATCACTTATTTTTACAGTATCATTTCCTTTTCCATTTTTTCCTTTTAAATTACTTCTTTAATACCTCTTTGGGTTTGGAGGTGCTTTAGAACTTCAAACAACTGCCTTAATATTTCCAGCAGAGCACAGTGCCCAGAGTCCAGGGAAAAATGAGGATAGAGAGAAAAGGAGGCAATTAGGGATAACAAAGCAAAAGTTAAATGAGGGAGAAACTGCTGCTTCACCATCCTCTAGCGCTGATCCTTAAACCTTACCCTTGACATGTTTAATTGTGTTTGGTCTCATGCTGAAGTGTTCTCATATGTATTAACAGTGGTAAAACTCATCTTCTTTAAGAGTCTTTGCTGGAAGATGTAATGATTGACTCAAAGCTGGAAAAACATGAATGTGTATATGAATTAAACAGGAAAAAAGGGTTTTTCTGACTTCTCATAATAGTGGGAGACAGGGAGGGGAATTTTAGGGCTCAGGTCTTAGTTACAGACAGCTGATTCTACTCTGAGCCAGTTTAAGCAGGAAGGGGTTTATTAAGAAGTTGTTGAGAGCTTATGGTCTCCTCAGAAGAGCTGGAGAAACAGGCTTTCAGCTGAAGTTAAAGGAACAACACTCAGACCACATCACACAACTGGCCCAGTAAGATCTGCTGCCACGTCTCCCCACCCACCCCCAGTACCACCTGCCTCTGCTGCCACCTGTACCTGCCAAGCAGGTGCTCTTTACCCATCTAATTCTTCCCATGTCTTGTTTCCAAATCCACTTCAAGTAGGTATGTCAGGTGATGCAACTAAATCCTGAGTCTACACCCTAATAGCAAAGGAGATTGAGAAACATAATTTATGTGGATTCTGTATTGGAATAGTGGGATTCACAATGTTGGGAAGTATTGAAATGTGGAAGTCTGGAAGGGTTTGGGGTGGCTGCAAATTTAGATGTTCCTTATAAGACTACATTAGCAAATACAACACAGAAATGCCTCATAATATGAATTAACAGTAAAATTTTATGATCAACTGCAAAAAAAATGCAACTCTAGAAGACAAGTTCCTTTATGGCTTTATTTGCTGAGGGACTTTTGGTAGTCTATATCATGATTCTACATATTTATCCTTCATTTACTCTCTTAGGTTGGTTATTTTTCTAGTGTTTGATGTGTTTCTTCTCCTATTTATTATCCTTGACATGGCAAGATCCCATCAGATTAGGCTATCAAAGGAGGAAGGATTTAAAAATCATTCATTTAAGTCCTCACAGAACCATATTCTTTTGAAGAAGTTGCTGAGATTTCTAGATTTTGTACTTCTACTTGACATTGAAGACCTTTGGAACTATACTTTCAATCCCCCTGAAGAAGAAACAACTAGGTTTTTAATAAAACAAATTTAGCTTGAGTTTTTGTAGCATGAATTTACACAGACACTTTTTTTACTCATATAATCCATTTCAGATCTTTATTTTACTTAAGTCACTAAAGATAGACTTTCCCTCTTCCTCATTATTTTTTATTTTTTTTAATATATGAAATTTATTGTCAAATTAGTTTCCATACAACACCCAGTGCTCATCCCAAAAGATGCCCTCTTCAATGCCCATCACCTACCCTCCCCTCCCTCCACCACCCATCAACCCTCAGACTCCCAGACCTACCCTCCCCTCCCTCCCACCACCCATCAACTCCTCAGTTTTTAGGAGTCTCTTATGCTTTGGCTCTCTCTCCCACTCTAACCTCTTTTTTTTTTTTTCCTTCCCTTCCCCCATGGGTTTCTGTTAAGTTTCTCAGGATCCACAAACGAGTGAAAACATATGGTATCTGTCTTTCTCTGTATGGCTTATTTCACTTAGCATCACACTCTCTAGTTCCATCCACGTTGCTACAAAGGGCCATATTTCATTCTTTCTCATTGCCATGTAGTACTCCATTGTGTATATAAACCACAATTTCTTTATCCATTCATCAGTTGATGGACATTTAGGCTTTTTCCATAATTTGGCTATTGTTGAGAGTGCTGCTATAAACATTGGGGTAAAAGTGCCCCTATGCATCAGTACTCCTGTATCCCTTGGGTAAATTCCTAGCAGTGCTACTGCTGGGTCATAGGGTAGGTCCACTTGTAATTTTTTGAGGAACCTCCACACTGTTTTCCAGAGTGGCTGCACCAGTTTGCATTCCCATCAACAGTGCAAGAGGATTCCTGTTTCTCCACAATCTCTCCAGCATCTATAGTCTCCTGATTTGTTCATTTTGACCACTCTGACTGGCGTGAGGTGATATCTGAGTGTGGTTTTGATTTGTATTTCCCTGATGAGGAGCAATGTTGAGCATCTTTTCATGTGCCTGTTGGCCATCTGGATGTCTTCTTTAGAGAAGTGTCTATTCATGTTTTCTGCCCATTTCTTCACTGGATTATTTTTTGGGTTACACAGACATTTTTAATAGATTTTTATGGAGACCTATGTGAAGTTTTTGGTTTTTTTTTTCAAATTGGGCCATTCTTTTCTTTTTTTTTAAATTTTTTTTAACATTTATTCATTTTTGAGAGACAGAGCCAGATAGAGCATGAGTGGGGGAGGGGCAGAGAGAGGTGGGGACACAGAATCCAAAGCAGTCTCCAGACTCTGAGCTGTCAGCACAGAGCCCAACGTGGGGCTCAAACTCACAGACTGCAAGATCATGACCTGAGCCAAAGTTGGACATTTACAACTGAGCCACCCAAGCACCCCAGGGGCCATTCTTTTTAAAAAATGTATTAGTTTGGTACATAAACTTTTACTCTTTTGAAAAGCAAGCAAAATATATCAAAATATTTTGCATGTGTAAAGTTCCTACTAATGCATCAGTGAAATTGTAACTCTCTGATTACTAAAATATGATATAGAAAACTCTGTAACATAACATTACAATTTTTACTTAGCATGTTAAAGTTTTTACTAACAGTGCTTCTTTTTTGGCTACTCAAGATCTTAAATGAAATAGATTTTAAAAATGCTAAATATGTAAACAAGCATTTGAAATCATAGTTTTGAAACTTGTTGACACTTACTGGGAAGCCCTCAATTATTTCACTTTTTTGATAAACCCTGTCTAAACCTACAAGCTGTTTGCAAACTAGAGCATAAATATTTGTATGTATGGTCGCGGAAAATAACCAGGAACCTTAATTAAAGAGTTTTTCCCTGGTTCCTTGGCAACAAAAGATGAGTGAAAAACTTCTCCTTTTTACTTTTTATTTTTTGACCTGAGTAAATAGTTCCTTTAAATATTTTTCTCCACTAAGTATCGTCTTTTTACTTAAATTTTTTATATCATTCTACAGGGAGTTAAATACCTGTGCATTCCAGCAGCGGATTCGCCATCTCAAAACCTGTAAGTTGGTTTTTTCCTATATTTTTTGGAGATATTAAAAACAAATAAAGGACAGTAAAGTAAAGGACTGTGAAATCATTGGAGCCAATGGGATGCTTCATGCCATGCGTAGCTGCTGTTCTGCAGGGGAGGTAACAAGGCCCATAGGAGGTCTGTGCTGCCAAGTTAGGCAGAGCTGCAGCTGGAGGCATGCTTCTTGTTTGCCAGTCCTTCAACTACACAACACTGACTGATGGGATGTCTATAAGAGCCTAATTTTTAAAAAGGATGCCTTAAACCAAACCTTGAGCATGTTCATCTCTTCTCTAGAAGTAAACCCTTAAGGAAGCTATTGGGTTTTGTCTAAAAGCAGCACTGTCCAATAGAAATAGAATGTGGACCACAAATGTAAGCTGTGTAGGTAATGTTAAATTTTCTAGGAGTCAAATTAAAAAGAGTAAAAAAGAGGGGCACCTGGGTGGCTCAGTCAGTTAAGCATCTGACTCTTGGTTTTGGCTCAGGTCATTGTCTCATGGTTTGCGAGACTGAGTCCCAAGCAGAGCCTGCTTGGGATTCTCATGCTCCCTCTCTCTCTCTATGCCCCATCTCCCTCCCTCCCTCTCTCCCTCCCTCCCTCTCTCTCTGTCTCTTTCTCTCTCTCTTTCTCACTCTCAAAATAAATAAATAAACTTAAAGAAGACCATGATATGGAGTAAAATTTTACTGAAGCATGAATTTGAACCTTGCAGGCTAAGACACTGGGGCAGAAATAAAGTACTTAACCACTCATTGCCTCCAGTAGATACCAGCCCCTGCTTCCAAGGCTGGCCTTGTGCTTACATTGCAGGTCAAACGCAACCATGCTAGAATTATAGGTTACTGCATCTTATCTGGGAAGTTACAAGCTATGGTGATGTTTGTGAATTTGGGAGCCCACAGGCTTGTTGGGATTCATCCTTCGTGATTCTTAAGCTCTATTGCCTACAAATCCTGCATATTGGAGTTATAGACCATATAATCTTATGTTTAGTATCCCAATTGTTCATCTTTTCTGAAAGCTATCAAATACTGGAACATTCGCAAATCTTGATTTTTGATTGCTAGAGAGCAGTGAAATCCCAGGTTACACAATAATTTTGTGAGATCTACCTGTTTGAAAAAAAAATGGGGCTAGAGTCAGATGGATTGATGTAGGGAAGGACAGGGGATAGGTGGCATAGGATTAGATGAGATAAGGGCAAGGGTAGATTTGAAGCAGGGACAAATATGTTCTTGCATAAGGCCTTTTTTTTTACACTAACTCTCCATATTTCACAGAAAAAGTCAGTCTTTAAGGCTGAGGATGACAGAGGAAAGATTTTACTAGGATCACTAGGAAAACAGTAGTAGCTTGGGTCTAGGAGGAGAAGAAGCACCAGAGAACTTCCTTGGTTACTAGTCGTGTCAAGAAACAGAAGTGGTTGGAAGGGCATGGTGTATACGGAAGGAAGTGAGCCACTGCCTTTCTCTGGAGACCACAGCAATCTTCTGCCCATGTTTTGGTGGCTATTTTTAAAATGGTTGCTTTGTTCTTATCTCAAACTGAGATTCTAATATACTGCTGAACTTGTCAATACCTGATTGGCAATATGACTCTTTGGAGGAATCAGATTATAACACATCCTGGGCATTTGTTGTGAGGTAAGGTGGCCACCTGTACTTGATTGCCCTCAGGACATTTCAGCTTTGCTAGGAGCCAAGCATTGTGCTTGATGTCCAGGACAATAACTGACTTACCAAACGAAGATTGAGCATTGAGCAGTCCTGCACTATATAGACAAGTAAGCAGTAGACCTTGATGTTAGATATCTTAAATTTAAAACTAGTTGTATCTACCTTGGGCAAGTCATTTAAACCCATCTGAACTTCAGTTCCCTCATGTAAAAAATACCTGCCTTGAAGATTTTTGGAGATCAGATCACGTATGAAAGTGTTCTCTATGAACTCTAAGCACTTTTGAGAATAAGAATACACTTTTACTCTCTTAAAAGTGTATTCATATATCTTGAGAGTTATAAAAGAAGATAGTTGAAATAACTAGTTTTGGTGCTCAGGAGACCCACTTTAGTGGGAGATTTGGAAGATATGCTTACATGGAAAGACCAGAGTGACAGAAAATGTAGCAGAAGCTTCTCCAAGTTCCAGGGTCTCATGGGTCAGTTCAGGTCTTCTGGCAAAACCAGCCCAAACACAGTCACCTTGGGTCCAGAGGACTAACCTGTAAGATTTGAATTTGTTCTCTCCTGTCCCAAATATGTGCAGAGGTCTTGTTAAGCTGTGTGATTTGCCTTCTTAACTCTTTCCTTACATCTTGGTGAAAGTGTAGGGTGGGACACCAGGTTTCAATAGGTAGTTACCATAACATCCATGTTTGGGGCTAATGACAGAATGACTTCAAGAGGACGTGCCATTGCTGCTATGTTGAGGGAAGTCCTACAGCTGTACAACCTCTGTTTCAATTGGAAAAGAAAGTTAAGGCCGTAACTCATCGAAAGGCAGAAAAGCTGGCACTCGCCTGTTAAAAGTTATGTTCATAGGCATTTATGTGATTCTTTGGGAAAACTTTTATTTGTAATCCATTAGTAATCGCAAATCTTATGCATAAGTAAGACTTTGGGCACATCAATGTCCATGAGTTTATAAATATTTCTTGCTCTACTGAAGTTACATGGAAATTGTGGAGTTAAGTTTGTAATTTGAGTGTACTGTGTATGTTAAGAGACAGCCTATGAAATAACTTGAGTTTCTCTTTCCGTGTTACAAATGTTTCTTTGGGAGCATAACATACCTTTTAACAGCAAGCATGCTTTCATGATATAATTAGACTATTAACCATTGGCAAATGGAATACTTGACTTTTTATATGGCCTGTTCACTTCAGGTAGCCTGTGGTCACCAAATATTAGGAACATATAGCTGACAGTGAACCTTCACTTTTTGTACCCTCAACCAATGCAGATAGGAGATAAATACTCTGGTTAACAAAAGCAAGAGAAATCAAGTCCATCACTTGGAAAATATGCTCTGGCTAACTCAGACAATTATAACTAGTAGTTCTTTAGTCTAGCCACTTTTAATTACTGATGCCTGAAAAGTCTTATATTTAATGACAAAATAAATTCTAGAAAACTGTATCACTTATTGTTTTAAACCTACAGATTTTTTAAATTGTTTAACTTTAGATGTAATTTAAAGTTTTATATCCTAAATATTACCCCACAAACCCCTATACCAACAGGAATTCTTCTTGCTAATTATGCTTAGTAAGAGGTTTGTGACCTTTTGAAACTAACTGCTTTCACTTGGCATTCAGTGGTTGTAAGCTGCCCAGAAAGGTCAATTTTCTGTCTTGGCTTTAATCCTCACAAACTCCCCCATGATCTCCAGGAACTTAAAATGCAGAAACCTGGTTAAGATAACATTAACACATTAAAATTTTACCTCAGTTCCCTAACCACCTTGCCTTTCAAAGTCAGGAAATGTGAAAGTTCAAGTTCTCATAGTTGTAATACCCCCACAGACCCAGGCTGGGGTGTTTTGCATGATTTGTCACAATTAGAGGCATCCTAGAGCTTATATCACATGCATACACTACATGATCTCTGAGTGGCTGATGTGGGGTGGGTGGTGAATTGAGGCTTTTAGAAATACTTGCTTTTGCTTTCTCTGTGTACTTTCTTATGCAAGTCACTTTAACCTCACTTCTCATCTGTAAAATACCTATCTCACACAATTCTTATAGTATTAGGTTAGATAAGTGAAAGTATTTTTTATGAACTGTAAGCAATTCCAGAAATAAGATTATATTTGCTATCCAAGTAAGGAGTATTAATGTATTTCAAGAGTGAATTATTGGATATATGGTAGATAATTTATTCATTCTTATTTTAATATTTATTAAATTGGTATTTTTTATTTAGATATTGTTAAGGGAATACTTTTTTTAAATCTTCTAATGTCAAGTACAGGAGAGTTTGGTCTGTGCTGTGGAGTTGGTGGCATTGCATCATTGCAGTAGAACTTTTGTGACATTCAGTGGTTTGAGTATCGAGCAGGTCTCTAAATTTCTTGAGGTTTTTGTGGGGAGAAGAGGTAATTAGCAATACAGAAAGCTTATATTTAAAGTACCAGTAAAACTTCCTTGCCTTATTCTACCTCCCTTTTTGTGTATGTTTTCTTTAATTTAGCTGATGTCTTCTGTACATCCAACTCTTTCGTCCTCTTATAGTTTTTCTGTGTTGTAATTATTAAAAAGAAGTTTTGCAAAATCAAAGCTAGGTGGGCCCTTGGAGTGCTGTGGTTCTGTTTCCAGACAGATGCATACATACTTGAGCATACATGTGCACACACACACACACACACACATGATCACACATGACTCCTGAGGACTTTGCAGCCCATAGGAATGAGAAATACACAGAAAATGGATATTGAGTTTTTTCTATAAGACTTCACTTATTGAACTTAACTGTATTTTAGTCTTAAACTTTCTTCTCCTAGTTTTTCTAGTGTTCAATTATTCTTTGTGAAATAATGTTATAGTAGATGGTAGAGAGGTTTTTGTTTTGTTTTTAAAATGACCTTATATAGCAAAATGAAAAGCATGATAAAAATCCCCCCCCCAATTAAAAAAATGTTTAAGTGCAGGAAATATAAAAGTTGGGGAATCATTGATGTAAATATGAGTTAGTTGTATGTGTTAAATTCTGTGCACTGATAGAGCAGCTCTGCCAGTGTCTGTACTGGTGGAGAATGTTCCTGCTTGCTTCTGGGTGGGGTGAGAGTGTTCCAGCTGAGGGAGCCTACATGGTTTCTGCCCCAGGAGGAAACAGCTCTCCTATCTGAGCTCACCTTCCAGAGCACAGGCTCACTCAGATAGAACATTCCACCCATTTACTTTTTGCTTTATCTTTTTAAGTATTCCTTTTCCAGGAAAAAAAATCTAAGAGTGCTTACCTTTCCTGTTTTTTTTTTTCCTCTTTTGCTTTCATATACAACATACATGCACAGACGTGTACACGTGTCTGTGTGTACACATATGTGGGAAGGAAAAGTGTCCTCAGTCGCATGGCTTTGCTGTCAATACAGCCTAGTCTGATACTGCTGGCTTTGGAGTGAGCCCAGCTCCCTGAGCTCCTGCTCATATAAGCAGAGTCTTCAGCAGGACAGAGCTGCCTCAGATCCCACAATGGGGATCACAGCCTTAAAATCTTGCAGTGTTGGAGTGAGCACACATTGTTCAGCCTCAAAAGATGATCATCATGTGGTGTAGTTTTGCTAGATCCCATCCACCAGTCTTTTTGTGTACTCTCTGAAGGTCAGGAAAACCTGGCTGATCCTGGCTTTTGGCCTCTGGACAGAGAGAGAGAGGAAGCTGTTCAAGAAGGACAGCCAGCACAGACTGAGGAAGTGGAGGAAGGGCAACAGTGGCTGCTGCAGGGCTGTTTGCTGAGTGCTCATGGAGGACATGTCTCCTTGAGGGCCTACCAAAGGCCTGCCCCTCTGCCCTACCCAAGGTGTTCTCTTCAGATTATTGGCAGCAGCAACCACTGTTACGTGACTTTGTGACACACATGTAGGTCAGTGAGCCTCACTGGCTTTCCTCCAACAGACCTTACTCCATGTGTGGGTATGCAAGTGAAGGTACAAAATGAAGAGCAGGAATAGGGAACCTGTGTTCATTGAAACAGTCTGTGTTGGAATGGTATTTGAGATATGTGCTTCTGCTTCACATCAGAGAATTGGGCAACAAGGGCCAGAGTTGCGGGTATTTCCCGCTGTGGAGGAGGGAGTTTAATGACCAGTGCTAGAGCTTATGTCATCAGCTTCCCTGGAAATAACCCCCACTCCTGCAACACACCAAAGCAGTAGTGAATGCGCATGCCTCCTGGCTTTACTTGGAAAAGGCATTTCTAGGAATGTCTGCTTGGCGTGGCCTCCTGCCTAATTGTGTTTATGACTCAAGTTTTGTGGTGGGGCTTTAAGCCATCCCTTCACTAGCATCATTACACTCTCAGGCTGGGCTGTGAGCCACCCTCTCTCTCACAGATGCCTGCTGTGGGGTTCCTCAGCTCTTGCCCCAACTCAGTGGTGGACAGGTGCTGTTTGTGGGTTTATCTTAGGCTTAAGATTGATGCAGTTAGAACTAAGAGAAAAGGGCTGGCAGGGAGCAGAGTAGGAGCACCTCCTCATGACTTCCTTGCCCCCACAGCTCTTTCATATGCTCTCTCTGGTCTCTGACAGGTCTGCATGTTACCCTGCTGACCCCACTCGACCCCACACTCTTATTCTGAGAAGAGGCAAAACTGACTTTAGAACCCAGATACACCCGACAATATTTAAGACCCAGGTTTCATCATGCATGTGGTTTGGGACATGCAGGTATAAAATCCAGATATAAGCAGTTGTTCCCACTTTCAGGTTTCAGTAAAGGGATTCATTTGTTGTCACTTGAATTTTTCAAGTTCTTGATGAGCTCCATAGCACTGACCGTGTTCCCGTAAAACACTAAGTTCTACCCACTTAGAGTGGCATAGTTAACTTTCATGGCACTCGGGCTTTGCAGTGGGTTCTGGGGCAGTCTGTGACTTCTTCACTAAACTGGCAACTGTCATTCATTTCTAGATTTATTTTTCCTTTTCTGGTTACTGTATTCTTCTCTGCCTCTCTTATCTCAGATGCAGCTCTGCACGATTAGAAAGAGACCCATTAAATAGGCATGAGCATGGGCTGCAGGCATGGAGAGGACTCTCAGAACTCTTGGATATCCCAGCATGGCTACTTAGTGGACAAATATGTGTGCCCTCTAGCCACACCCCTCAGCTGCCAGGCTGCAGTCAGGGGTGAGCCTTGGGTTCTGGGCAGCCTGTCCTGGTCCTGGGATCTATAGTCAGACCCACCCCACCCTCTGGCGTGTCTGCCACATGCAGTGACCTACAGAGGAGGACAGGCTGCACTGTGCAAACCATGAAGCAGATGGCAGAAGGGCAGCCTGTAGCTGCTCCTAGGCCAGATGAGTTGGCTCAGTGTTGTTAAAACTATTGAATTGGTTGCTGATACTGGGTAGATTGTATTTGGCTGTAAGTAGCAGAGTGTCTGATTGATAATGTTTTAAGTTATAAAGAAATTTAGTTCAAGCCTTGACCAAGAAACCTGGTGATGGTTGCTCCCAGGCCAGGGCATCCCCTGAGGTCCCTCTTTGTATCCTTGCTGCCTTTCCACCCCAGGGGCTTATCACCAGTGGTTACAGAGCAGCTGATGTAGCTGTAAGCATGACACTCACTTCTAGTTTCCTAACAGAAATCTGAGGCAGAGATAGATAGCTTCCCTTTCATCAGGAAGGGAAAACTTTTCCAGAAGTCCCCACCTCACCCCACAACCTTTTCTTTAGTTCTCCATGGCTGGAGTCAGAGGTAGGATGGAGTATTCTGACAAACTAGTGCCCCAAACAAAATCAGAGTGATTCAAGATGTCTGCCACAGTTTTAATACTTCAAAATCAGAAAACTTCACTGCAGACTGTTTTTGCTTGAGAGATGGGAAGCTCTAACAGCACCGAGCCTTCACTCTTGCCTACAGTGCCTTGCCCTTGGGCCAGGATTCTGCCAGTCACATCACAGTGCCCGCATCCCTTCATCCTTCTGTGTGCTCTGCTACACTGCCTGGCTTCCATGGGCTTCTGCTTTACGGTCCTGTCTGAGGTCTGTTTCAGTGTTGACACTTCAAATTTCAGGAATTACAGCAGGAATCTTTTCTTGCCTGCTTTATACCAAGCAGTGTTTGCAATTAGAGTTGCAATGTCTTGAGTCATTTTATAAGTTTATGTCTGGGAGCATTTGTGCCTGGGAATGTTAGCAAAAGCATGTCTTTCAATATTCTGGTAATTAGAAATTTTAGGTAAGAATATGGAGCCCTTGGGTTAGACGCCTAGGACCTTCCATGTTTAGTGACATCATGCCTTATGGTGGGTTATGGAATATGTACAAGTATGCATGTGCATTGAGTTTCCTGTATTGCTTCTCTGTCTTAATCTAGCTGGGCAGCTACACTTAGGTTGCTAAGTTTCTTCTGGATTTGATACCTGGATGAGTTTGTTATGCCACACCTGAATTTCCCAATCTTTTTACATTCATTTGTCTTGTCATCTTTCATAGAACAATGGACCTAGCTTATGTGGTTAGAAACTACATCTCATTCTTCTCTGAATCTCCTGCAGCACAGTTCCTGGTAAATAGTCAGCACTCAGTTGGTGTTTAAAAGAAGATGAATTTATTCCATGGGCAACTTCAGGTGTTTTACTGCTTTACAAGTCATTCAGATGTAGAAGACCTCAAAAAGCATGTGCTCTGTAGGTTCCCTTGGAATATTTATAGTTAACCCACTAGGCAGTCCAGAATGTGCTCTAAGTGGTTGGTGCTGCCACACATATGTAGGAGAAAGGGTTTTTAAAAAGCTAAGGATTAGAAGAAATAAGGATCATGGTTTCATCATTATATAGGACTTTATGGTTTGCAAAGCATATTGACATATATTACCTCATTCCACCCTGTAAGACATTATTTCCACTTTTTAAGTGAGGTTGAGGGAAACTAAGTGACTCTCCCAAGGTCACACAGCCAGTAAGCCACTGAGCAGGGATTGAAGCTGCACTTACCATTTTCCCACAGCTCTCTGGTGACATGCTGACAGGACCTACCAAAGTCAAGGGAGACCAATATGGGAGAATATGATTAACTTTTTCAAATCATCAGAAGTAAACTACTTTTTTTTAATGTTCATTTTTATTTTTGAGACAGAGATACAGAGCATGAGTGAGGGAGGGGCAGAGAGAGAGGGAGATAGAATCCAAAGCATGCTCCAGGCTTTGAGCTGTCAGCACAGAGCCCGACTTGGGGCTTGAACTCACAAACTATGAGATGCTCAACTGACTGAGCCACCCAGGTGTCCCAGAAGTAAACTACCTTTTATTTATTTATTTTTTAATGTTAATTTATTTTTGAGACAGAGAGAGACAGAGCATGAATGGGGGAGGGTCAGAGAGAGGGAGACACAGAATCTGAAATAGGCTCCAGGCTCTGAGCTGTCAGCACGGAGCCCGACACGGGGCTCGAACTCACGGACCGCAAGATCATGACCTGAGCCGAAGTTGGCCGCTTAACTGACTGAGCCACCCAGGCGCCCCGTAAACTACCTTTTAAAACTGGGAAGCCTGAATGATAAGGACACCTTCTTCACCTGAACATCTGTGAATGTGCACAACTGGTGTGCAGATCATCAGTGTGGTGTCACTGCTATGGTCCTGAGTGTTCAGAGGCACCAATGACCAATGGGATAGGCAGAAGCCTCCCCCCCCCCCCCCCCCGACACACACACACACACACTGGTGAGTGGCAACTGTGTGTTTCAGGGATTCCTTGCAGAGAAATTCTGAAAATCCCAGAAGATGGGCAGCCCGTCCCAAGCCTCAGCATTGTGTATGAAAGGTTCTAAAGCTGAGGCAGCTCCAGACCCAGACAATGTGACCACGTTTTGAAGCTGTGGGACTCTGAGACCTTTTCAAGAAACCTCAGATGGATTTTTTCTTTTCATCATATGTTGAGTAAAGTAGAGAGATGTCACTTCTCTCTTTTTTTCTCCCCCTACAGGACAAGACATTTCAAAGAAAGTATTAAATTCATTCACGAGTGCCGACTCAGGGGTGAGGGTTGTCTTGTACACTGGTATGTATGCCTCTACCTAATTAATAATAGCTTAGCATTGCTTCTCAACCTGATTTCTGTCAAGTGTTTTTCTGTGTGTGATTAATTATTTCAGCTCTTAATAGTTCGTCTACCATCTGAATCTTGAACATACACCCCATCTGACCCCTGCCATTTGTTAGTCATCATTAGTTTTTGATGACAGAGAACCCTATGTTTTTTTTTTTTATTTTCATTTTCACAGTAGGATTTCTGTAGTGACTGTCAAGGTTACTGGACAACAGAAAACTCTTTTCTAGCCTATGTCTATTATTCCCTCAAAACAGCCTCCTGTGGAGGGTACAGATTTTGTGGGCTCATCCCTGAAACTTCAATGACCTTCCAAAACACCATTTCTTTCTGGAGAGTTTTGATCACATATGTGGGTGTTTAGCATTGTATTAGTGTAACACCAAAATAACCATTTCTTCTACATATGCAGATTGGGGCTTTTATGTATGTTTAGCTTAGTACTTTGAAAAGATAATAGATTCTTAGAAATAAATAGTTTATATATAGCTCTCTACCGCATTCAGCTATACTTTGTGTGGATATGTATATACATACACGAGTACGTACACACTACAGAGAAAGCTGTTAAAACGCACATAATCCAAGGACAATGTACATAAAGTTCTTAGCACTGTACCTGGCACATGGTAAGCTCTCAGTGAGTGTTGGCTCTCATATTTTATTTTTTTATTTTTAATTTAAATATAGTTGACATTAGTTTCAGGTGTACAATGTAGTGATTTGACAATTATATATATTATGAAATGCTTGTTACCACTAGTATTCATACTAATCACATAACTAATATGTCAAAGGAACCAGTAGCCAACATCCTAGAGCTGGAACTCTGCTGTTCATTAAAGTGCAGGCTGAGCATTTCCCTCTTTATATTGAATGAGGCTCCATATTGAATACTCTTCAGCCACAGAAAAAGATAAGATCTTGCTATTTACAGCAACATGGATAGATCTAGAGGGTATTATGCTAAGTGAAATATGTCAGAGGAAGCAAATACCATAAGATTTTACTTATATGTGGAATCTAAAAAACAAAACACATGAATGAACAAACAAACAAAAAACAAGCAAAAGGCAGAACCAGACCTGTAAATACAGAGAACAAACTGATGGTTGCTGGAGGGGAGGAGGTAGGAGGATGGGCAAAATGGGTGAAGGGGAGTAGGAGATACAAGGTTCCAGTTTTGGAATGAATAAGTCATGGGTATAAAAGGTACAGCGTAGGGAATACAGTCAATGGTATTAGCATTGAATGGTGACAGATGGGAACTACACTTGTGGTGAGCACGGCATAATGTAAAACTTGTAGAATCACCTGGAATTAATGTAACGTTGTATGTCAACTATACACAGTTTTTTAAAAAAGAGACAATATTATATTGTAAAATATAGATATTTTTAAAAAGCTTAACAGTCCTTTGAGTTTCCCCAAAGAAGTTGCTGTTGTAGTGAAAGCTCTTTGGAAATGTGAAGTGATGTCTCCTGGGCTGCGTTGCTGCTGAGATTGGTGATAAACTTGTCTTGACCAAGGAGATCCATTGCTTGATATCCAGGAGAGCCATCAATGAAAACTAAACTGTTCAAAGGACCTGTAACCCGTAATAGGAGAGCAGGGATAGTAGATCATTTGATTGCTTTAGAAAAAAATAGCATTCTGCAGTTTTATGCAGTTCTTGAAATAGTGTGATTTACTTTTTTTACTTTTAAAAAGAGTAGGACATGTAACACATTGTGGGTTTTGTAATGGTAATCTACATTTGATTAAAAGCACTTTGAGGAGTGCAGCTGGGACCATATAAGGGGAGTTCTGAAATCTTGTGCCTGTGCTTCTATGGCTCCTGGTGAATTAGAATCTCTAGGTTTGTACCCCAAGAGGATGTATTTTTTTAAAAGCTCTCAGTATTTCTGAAATAAAACCCTAAGAAAGAGCCACTACTTGAGAGTCATTGTTTTATTATTATTATTATTATTATTATCATCATCATCATCATCATCATTTGAATATGTATAGATATGATATTCTAGGAATTTGTATTTCATATGGTTGTATAAATCTGAAGATAGGCTTTTCTAAAAATGAGAAATTTTCTAAACTTCCCCATATTAAACCGTTGCTAGAACACTCTAAATCTGATGCAGCACAGCCTTCTGTGACCACCTTAATTTGCATATGCATTTAAAATTGGTCCCTTACTCAGCCTGCCTGATATAATTAACCGTTCTTGACCCATACATCCCAGAGCACATGGAATGTGTCCTCTCTTGTACTCTGCTTAGTTGTGTCAAGAAGAATAAATATTTCCTAAGAGCTTCTGTATTTAATGGGTTTTTCAGTTATAGATTGAGTTTTCATTTATCTAAGAAAACCAGACTTAAAAAAAATGAAGTCTTCTAAACTGCTGCAGTTTATGAATAGATTTATTGCATAGATCCAAGACCTTCAAGTTCCTTTGATGTGCTTTGGTTAGGTTTTTTTTTCTGTCCTGGGAAATGGGGAATATGTGAAGGAAGAGGGGCTAGGGAACATAGAAAATCATAAAACTGAAGTGTCCAAAGCCATAGCCAGTAGGAAATCTACAAAAAAATGAGGCTAACACAGATACTGAATGCCTGAGATTCTAGTGTATAATAAAGTAGAAGCGTATAATAAAGTAGAAGCTTATATGTTTCTGAATAATTTCATACTGGCTTGGTGTCCACTCATAATCCAAGGCAGGACGACTTTCTCAAACGAGATCCACAGACTCTCCTGCTCTCAGTGAATCATAGGATAGACTTCTGGACTGAAACCCTTTGCCCATGTGGGTTCTTTTGGCCCTACAGCCTGGCTGGCGTCTCCAGGAGCGTGACTCTGGTGATCGCATACATCATGACTGTCACCGACTTTGGCTGGGAGGATGCCCTGCACACTGTGCGTGCAGGGAGGTCCTGTGCCAACCCCAACCTGGGCTTCCAGAGACAGCTCCAGGAGTTTGAGAAGCATGAAGTCCACCAGGTAACCATGTTCAGGAGACTTTGGTGATGTAAACAGCAGCCCCTGGGAAGATGCCACAGTCTTTCTGTACATCATGGAGGTTGGAGTTAGAAAGGCCCACAGAAGACATCTAGTCCAAGAATGCCCCACCTGCATCCCCATTAAAGTCATCAGCTTAGAACATATCTTTTACCATCAGACCCCATATTAGCTTCTGTTTATCTCCCTTTGGGTCAAGTACCATTTTCTTGGTTTGGCTTGCTTTCATGTCCTCAGGCCACAATCTGGAAGAAGCAGTTATTTCTCTTGCTTGACACTGGCTGGCCAACCACAGACCCATGATTACCCAATGCCTATTTATTCCTTGTTTATATGTGGCAAAATCTGTACCGTTAAGTAATAGGTAAAATCTATGTGAATGCAGGTGTGTGTGTGACATTTTGGTTTTTTTAACTTCTCCAGTACCGACAGTGGCTGAAGGAAGAATATGGAGAGAGCCCTTTGCGGGATGCAGAAGAAGCCAAAAACATTCTGGGTAAATATAAAGAGCAAGGGCGTGTGGAGTCCCAGCCTGGTACGAGGCGGTGGAGCAGCTTTCAGACCCTGCCTCCTCTGGCCTACAGCAACTATACGACAGAGACCTAATAGAGTGATCTGGTGCCTGCCTTTCCATCCCTTGTCTTCAGTGCATTTCTGCTGGGTGCCCTGGAATACTGACTGCCCCCATGGAGGACAGGAGAGGGAGGGTGGCGAAGGTGGATCCAGGCTTCTTCTCCATGAACCCACCCCAGGCCCCTTCACTCAGCCAACTTCTGCCCTGCCTGAGCTTGGGGAGTCTGCTTGATTGCCCCGTACCAACTCATGTGTGCACCTGTGTGCAGGCAAGTGTGCATGTGTGCCCATGAGCGTGAATGTTCATATTGCAGCAACAGTAACAAAATCCATGCTGACAGCCTTGGTATCACCACCCTTCCTTTTTCCAAGACTCCACATGGAAGTCATTTGAAGTTAACATTTTAAAAGCTTCTCAGCCGGAAGCAGCCTGTGGCTGTGAGCAAACAGAATCCAGGGTGGTCATGGTGAGAGCAGCAGGAGTCCAGACTCCCTCCTGAGTGTTGTTCCAGGGGCCCTGGAAGACAGAGAAGGGGTGCTCTGAGCATTGCCTCAATCTTTCAGTGAAAGTGTCCCAGGCTGTGGCTCCTACCACCTCAAGTCAAGACCCCCTTCTCAGCCCATCATATCCCTGAGTTCTACTTAGTGTTTGTTCTTGGTGGCACTGACTATATTTAAGTTCCATGGGGAGACCAACCACTTCAACCCAGGCTGTATGCCCAGAGCGCCCTTCCTTTCTACTCCTGTCCAGCTTCACTTGCTCTCAACCTCTTGTTCTCTTGCTGTTACCACTCTGCAAGGGCCTCTTTGCAACATTTGCATGCATCTTCAGGAATTGGGAAGAGCATTTATTAGGCACTGTAGCAAGTTTGCATTTAAAAATACATTTTAAAATGCCTGAGCACTTATTAAGCACTTTTGTGTATGCTGTGGATTTGATATTCGACCTCAGCTACCTCATTAAATGTTTTTTGAAAAGGTGTTTTCGTTACTGTAATCAACTCATCGTTGAAAATGTTTGGTCATGATTGCTTTTGAAGCCAAAGTACAAAAGCATCAGTATCAATGGGCTATTTAAAATTTTTGACTGGAGCTCCAATGATGCTTTCTAGTGGGTAAAATTTCACATTCAGGCCGAGGCCAGCAGGCCTGGAGGACGTCTGCAGTTTGCAGCATGGGGCAGCAGGAATCTTGGAATGCTGCGAGCAATCTCGTGGTTCAGTCTTTTATACCACCTCAAATTGTTTAAACACACAAAGCCACAAGAATGAAAAAGTATGCTTGGCCTCTCCCAGAAAAGATGTTGCAACCCAGTTTCTCCAAATTCCACCAACAAAAGAGTCCCTGAATAAGAAGAGCAGTTTTCCTGTGCATATAGAAGGTATGTCACAGGTGAGCTCTTTGGGGACCAGAGAAAACTCTACACACCCACATAGGCCCCTGATATACACTGGGAAAGGGAAGCGTGGCCATGGACTTTTCCATCTACAGCTGAAATAATTTGTCTATAAGGTACATTTTTTTTTCTTAAACCAAAAGGAAATGTAAATATGTTCACAGAAATAATATTTAGGATATCAACTGGAATCCTTAAATATGTGTGTACATTTATGAACATCTAAATGTATTCTTATAGGTCTTAAAATGTTGCTTTAATATTTGTTGCCAGTAATATTCTTTCTCCACAGCCACTCCAGGAATTCTGAAGTATTGGGCCTTTCTCAGAAGACTGTAATGTACCTGAAGTTTCTGAAATATTGCAAAGCCACAGAGCTTAAGGCTGGTGCTGCCAAAAAGAAAAGCAACCTAGGGGCGCCTGGGTGGCTCAGTCGGTT
Organism: Panthera onca; assembly: GCF_046562875.1. NCBI lineage: Eukaryota > Metazoa > Chordata > Mammalia > Carnivora > Felidae > Panthera > Panthera onca. The sequence goes on along the minus strand of NC_138343.1, from coordinate 28,614,896 downwards.
AAGCGGCCGACTTCGGCTCAGGTCATGATCTCACGGTCCGTGAGTTCGAGCCCCGCGTCGGGCTCTGTGCTGACGGCTCAGAGCCTGGAGCCTGTTTCAGATTCTGTGTCTCCCTCTCTCTGACCCTCCCCTGTTCATGCTCTGTCTCTCCCTGTCTCAAAAAATGTTAAAAAAAAAAAAAAATTAAAAAAAAAAAAAAGAAAAGCAACCTAGAGTTTATTTTTAAGTATCCAGAAGTGATTTGTAAACTTGGTTTTCATTTTAAATTGACTACATGTACGATGGTGGTGATATATGTTGAGAACTAAGGGTACTCTTTTAGCAAGAGAAAATATTTTTACCTTAATTCCACTGCTGCATCAATTTCTTTAACCTTAACTTTGATGTTTAAGCAATTTTTTTAAATGTTTATTTATTTTTGAGAGAGATGGAGACAGAATGTGAGTGGGTTAAGGGCAGAGAGAGAGGGAGACGCAGAATCCGAAGCAGGCTCCAGGCTCCAGGCTCCGAGCTGTCAGCACAGAGACTGATGCGGGGCTCAAACTCATGAGCTGTGAGATCATGACCTGAGCAAAGTTGGACAATCAACCGACTGAGCCACCCAGGTGCCCCATGTTTAAGCAATCTGAAGAGCCCTGCTGCACTGCTTTGGTTACTATTTAGTAATCATGATTGTTTCTCATGAGAATTACGCTGTGTAAACTCTGCCTGTATGTTCTTCAATTCCCCAGCTTGGGACATATCTCTTGGTGTGTGTTTCACCCATGGTTTGCGTTCTCCATGGTGGAATTTACCAAGAGCTACACATTTTTGTTAATGAAGGGCAACCTAGCATTTAACTTCATGGGCAATGCATTCTTCCTGAGGTGAGGGGTGGACACTGTATGTGTTTCTGCCTATGAGGGTCATGATACAGGATTGGAGCCTGCTCTCATAGCAGTAATGCTGGTTTAATTGCAGAGGCAATGAAAAGTAAATTAATTTCACCATGAGAGAAAAATTGATCTTCAATGTAGAAAGAAATTCATAAATTGGACTTATAGTTTGTTTGCACACGTGTGAAAACTGAATATTTGGCACCCCTGGAATTATTGCACTTATCTCAGGGGTGTGCAGCCCAGGTACTCCATGATCATTTGCTGCACATTGTTGAATGCATTTTATTCTGATTCCATATTCAGCTTTTAATTTGAAGAAACACACTGGCCTAAAGAGCAATTTAAGTCAATTTCCTAAATTTTCCATTTCTAAATCCGGGGGAGAAGGAAGGAAATTTGACTTTTTAGTCTAAGGATAGGGTTGGCTTGAACTAAGGGCAGGTGAACACAGGAGCTAATGTACCTGGACCCTTTAACTGTAGGTGGCAGGCTTGACCTGTGTTCTAAGTTTCTGCTTCAACCAGGGAGGGGCTCAGGGAAGGGGCTGGGAGCTGTGTGTTGGGATGAAGAGGACCCTCTGTACTGGCAACAGCCCCTGATGGGTGTGAGATGATACACACTGATCAGTTTGGGTCATTAAAATGCTTATTCTGACTCAGCAGGCCTGCCTGAATGTAGTACGGGTAATCTAGTTGTAGGAACCTTTGAGTACTCCCATGTGTCATACTTAAAAGCCCCAAGATGTTTCCACTTCCCACTTGTGAGGATATGCCAGAGCCTTGTCTCTGGAAAACTCAGGGGAAATGGCCAAGGCTGAACACAGAGCCTTAGGAAGACCTCTGTTCTGTGTGTAGGACATGAGGTGGCAGAATTAGGAAAACAGGTTTGCTGGCAATGGCCCCAGTCCAGTAGGGTCACCCACCCCTTGCAGCCTGACATCCTTTCCTGTCCACTTCTTCTTGCTATAGGACGAGATCTGGCACCAACAATAATCATCTAATAATTGGTGTTCTGTGGATTACAAACTATCACTGCAAAGCTTTATAAACCCGCAGACAGGGTTATTCATTTGAGTCTCAAAAAGTCTAAGAAATACACTGGAAAGTGAAAATGTTAGTGCTTCTTTGCCTGAATCTGGATCTTTTGATCCCAAATCAGTGGGTAAAGTGAGAGGGAGGGGCTGAGCCACCTCTGGGCTTTGCACTTAGAAGTTTGTGAGCCTCTAATGAGGGCTAAGGGAGAACAAGCACCCCTGTAGCAAAGCTGTATGGCTTTTGAAGCCAGAACCTCTTATTTGCTTCTCCCCTTTTCTCCCTAGGGAGTTTGTTTTGATCCCCATTAATGGTGTTGACAGGAAAATTGACAATTACAGAGTAAGTCCTAAGGACTAGTATAGGTGCTCCCAAAATGTGTGGGAAAGGGAAAGAGAAACACCATTCCAGTTTTGGGGTGAGTTAGGCAGTGTTCAGGGAAGGCATCTTGGAAAAAGTGATACTTAATTTGAGACTTGAAGCTTAAGTGCTAGAATTAGCTGGGCATAGTGGGAGGAAAGGGAGTCCAGGCCCAGGCTCAGCATGCATGTTAAGTTGGTGGCATGAGGGAACACAGTGCACTGGGGTGACCCCAAGTCATTGCGTAAACTAAAGCAAGAACCAAGGGGTGGGCATTGGTGGTAAGTGGTACAGACAAAGCTGCACACACAAGCAAAGACTCAGCTGGCCAAGGTGATACCATTGCTTAGTGTCTGTTGTATAATAACTGGTTTACTTCTTATACCAGCCCTTGGAGCTGATCAAGCTCAGAGGTCAGGTGCCCTGCCAGCTTTCCACAGGCTGATTCTTGAGCTTGGAACCTCATGAGCAGCATGAGTACCATTATGCAGATATAATGGATATAATGGGTGGGGGCTCATTGAATGTGCTGGAGCAAGCAGGAACCATGGTTGGTGTGTAGGTGGAGAATTAAGGGTGGGGGGTGGCAGTCAGGGGGCAGCTGTTATGTCATCCAGGTGATTGAAACTAGTGCCCTGAACAGGGTCATGTTGATAGAGATGAAAAGGGACAAAGGAAGCAAATAGATTTGGGATTGAGGGAGGTTGGGGAGGGAGAAGCAAATTCTCTTAGTATTGGGATGAACATGGGGGACTATGGGTTTTGTGGCCTTGCCACTCTGGAATCTTCCAACACAATGGTTCTTTGTACCAGTATCCTCCTTCCCCATGATGATTGTTTGTAGGCTCTGAAATGTCAAGGTTAGATTTAAGGGGGCTGCCAGACCTAGGACCTCCAAAGGCAGTCATCCCAGCTTTGCAGATTAGGGCCTCAAGTTTATCCGCGTACACAGGACAGACTCCCTGGAATAGACTCATGACAATTAATGTGGAATTCAAATGTCCAGTTTCATAATTTATCATGAAAAATAAAAGAAAGTAGCTTTATGAAAACCAATTTTATTCACTAGACTATCTTTCATTATCAGATTTGTGGGGGAAGCCAAATTAGTCATTAGGCATTGTCTTGTAAGATGGACATGGAGCTAAGAGCCTTAGTGGTGTGCAGGGAGTAATCCTGATCTGGCATTCCCCCATGATTGGAGTGCTTTTCCCATAACATGCTTGAGTGGTGTTTCTGCCAGTCTCCTGCTTTGCTTCCTGAAGTCACTTTTCCAGGGTCTAGCAGACTACCCAGTTTATATACTTTTTTTTTTCCCCAAGGTGATCTTTGGTTTAAATCATGTTTTTTAGAGCACCTTCATTAACCTTGGGTATTCTCGTGTGTCTTCAAAAGCATTTATGCTTTTCCGTGAAGATGAGTTCCCACTAGTGGCTTTTTTAATTTATTAGGTGCTTGTTCTTTCTAGTTTCTGTCTCAGCAGGGAACCCCATTTACAACTTCTGGGGCTTCTTTGTGTTACTCATGCACAGAGACAGCCTATAAATTCTGGTGATTTGTGTTCATATGTGTGTGCACATACACCTGTGTTTTTTTGGTTTTTAGTTTTTAGAGAAATCTTTAACTTTCAGGAGAGTCATGCGTACAACAACAAAGGTACCTTGAACTCGGGTAACCTAGATGGCAGGTACCTGGAACACCCAGGGAAATGTCAGAGCTCATGTTGCACAACCAGAGCTCGTCACGAAGGGCTGCTCTTTACACCAGTATCTAGTCATAAAAATAGGGAACACACTAAAATTCAAAACCCTGTGATCCCACACTAGATGACTCCTCCCATCCTGGCCCTAAGTTATTAATAATTTTATTAAGAATGTGCTTTCAACACACTTATATTTATATATGTACTTAACAAGAAATCACCAAGACTTCAGAGGGAAGTTCCTCTTCCCTTTCCTTTTTATTGCCCAGAGAAAGGGAGAAACTGAGAAGCAAAAAAAAAAGAAAAAAAAAAAAAAGCTGCCTTTGATTTGTAACTGAAGGCTTGAGCATGTCAGTCATTACCTTAGGATTTAGTAGGGTCTCCTTAAACCTTGGGCTCATCAAGACTGTCATGGACTTGGATTCGTATAACACAATGGCCACATTTCATCATGCAGAGAGATCTTGACACTTTGCTCTTAGTTTCCTACCCCTGCTATAGATCTTGAGACCTGTCACTGCAATAACAGTACATAATTAGTTCAGCCAGTACCAAAATTAGTAATCAAAATTAGTATCTATTTTGCAGCTTAGGCTTAACCACCTAATAAGCATCTGACTAAAGGTTACAAGTGCTGTGTCTGTGTCTCTTTCCATCTGGGGAAAGAATTGCCAGTACGTTTTTGAACATCTGCAAGTTTGGGTTTATTTTGACTCTGGATATCTTATGCAAACTGTTGATCAAGAGTTAGTAATTTGCAGTTAATTTTCCTGAAGCTTCTAGTTCAGTTATTAGAGTCTGGTGTCAAAAGAGCTATTTTAGCAGGTGACTGAAATTACTAGGCAGTTCAACATTCTGAGTGTGGCGTTCACTGTTTATTTAGAAGTAGGGTTAAGAGATGTTTTAGATAGGATTATACCTGATCACAGCCTTTACACAAAGGCCTATTTAAGAAAACTAGAGAGAGGGGGAAAAATAAAACTGATTTTTACAGGGTTAACAATTCCTTCTAGGAATAATGTCACTTGCAACAATTTTGGGAAACAACACTGATCATGCCATTTCACCATTTGTCCAACTTGACCCAAGGAGGCCCCATTACAGGGGCCTTTCCACTCAGCTGCTCAGTCCTCCAGGGCCCACATCAGTGACAAGTGAAAATATAAATAAGAAGTTGCCATCGACATTATGTTGGCCTCTCTCTCCCCTCAGAGTCCATTTATCATCAAGTGTTTTGCCCTCAGTTTCTTGTGCTCTTCCCAGAAGTGGCCAAATCAGCACAAACAGGAACCATACTTTCTAGTGAGCAGGTTTGCCTTTTGTTGGTTGGCTGTGGGATTCCCCAAGGCACTGATATGGAGCCTTTTGGGAAAATAAAAATCAAAAGGCCTCTACATTGTGCACTAAAGAAATGTCACCTTCTGCTTTGCAAAGGGTGTGCCCTTCAAGGCAAGAGACCCAAGTGGCACTGAGCTTCCTCAGAATGGGAGTCCCTAGAGAAACTTGTCATGTGCCAGGAGTCAAATGTTTGGATGCTCCTTGGTTTGTATTAAGCCACACTGATGTGGTGACAGACAGAAAGTCAAGAAGGTGTGAGAGGAGAGGACCATTTCTTGACTGTTTGCAGAGGCCTTCACGGATCTCCCAAAATCAGGTGCATCCCAGAGGTGTATTGCAGGCGTGGGCTAAAACCCACATTTCATGCCTTGATATTCACTGCCCCACAGCACACAGCCCTGTTCTCTGCTTTGCCAGAGCTCCTTCCTATCATCTTCCACCTTCCAGGAGGAGGAAGGCACAGGTCCTCATTAAGCAGGTTGGGGGATAGAGGTGGTACTTAGTAAATGAGAGGCCAGGGCCCTGGACTGGTGACCAGGAAGCCAAGATAGTCACATGTCAGGCAGGCCTGACTCAGGTCCAGTTTCATCCTGGTTCTCTGGAATACCTTGGGGAAGTCCCAGAGGAGGCAGCCCACTCATGTGGGGAACATCTTCTAAGACAGGAGTGAAAGAAGCTCCCTAGGAGGGATGAGCAGTGCTAGAGGGTACCCTGTGTCATGGCACAGTGATGTGGCCAGAGGCAGCCTCACAGCCTTCCTGGGTGGCATTTTATGTGTCTATAAAGGCCCTTCTAATCCTGAGGAGCTCACATCTGGATAACAAGACAATCAATCTTGTGATAGTCAACAATTATTGAGTACATAATGTGGGAGAGAAGCTGGCATTGAGATTTTTCCTTGAAATCACTTCTGGCAACAATCCTGTTGGATAGATTTTACTATTATCACCATTTTTCAGATGAAGAAACCAAGTTCTAGAGAACTTGAGCATTTCCCAGTCTCAGGGCCAGAAAGTGGCCAAGTGAGAATTAGAATCCAAGCAATCTGACTGAGGTGTGCATAAATGTCATCACTCCTTTCAAAATGCCATTGGGGCGCCTGGGTGGCGCAGTCGGTTGAGCGTCCGACTTCAGCCAGGTCACGATCTCACGGTCCGTGAGTTCGAGCCCCGCGTCGGGCTCTGGGCTGACGGCTCGGAGCCTGGAGCCTGTTTCCGATTCTGTGTCTCCCTCTCTCTCTGCCCCTCCCCCGTTCATGCTCTGTCTCTCTCTGTCCCAAAAATAAATAAAAAACGTTGAAAAAAAAAATTAAAAAACAAAACAAAACAAAAAAAAACAACAAAATGCCACTACCTCTCAGAGGCTAAGCTAATGAAATACTAACAGTCATGTGCTTTCATGTTCAAGTTTTTTTCTGAAGGTGGGTTTACATTAGATCACAGGAATAGTGGGGAGATTAAAGTGGAAGATAGGTAGATCTATGTAAGTAGGCACATGAGAAAGACTTTTTTTTTCTTTTCATCAAAGCCTGCCCATTGTGCATACACTATGGCTACCACACATACTTCTGACTGGGCATTTCTGACTTAGCCTAGAGTAGCAGGCAGAGTACGGAGGTGTCCTGGGGCTCCAGGAAGTGCTTTGCAAGAATACAGAATGGCCCATGTTTGTATGGGAAGGGGGACGGGGCTAGTGCCTGGTACTTTAAGCAGATGGTATTTTGTACTTGATGTACCCTCATTACATAAATGGAGGAACTTCTGTGAGGGTTTTGCAAGAAGCTTAGGGATTTGCTGTCATTCAAGTCAAATAACTCAAATGAAGACACTCATTGAGGACAGAGACATGGGAAGCAACAGTGGATGTCAAAGCAACCAGAGACTGACAGGACCTCCTTCCAACCCCTGGGGCTGAGGGCCAGGGCTGGGAGATAGAGTTACTATAGCCAAGTAAGAAGTGGGCCGTGCAGGGCTGCCCAGAAGGACCTGGGCAAGGAAGGTCTTTAAGAAGTATGGGAGGTTGGGAGGGAGCAGAGTAGAAATTTCCCATCTGATTTCCTCCTGTCCTATCTCCCTGAACCTAATGGGAAGCTGGCCAGCAGAGGATTCTGAATGCTGTGGTCTTGGGGGACAGAACAGGATGATTGCCATACAACAGGCAGACCTGGAACTCAGCCTTGGGTAGGGCGGAGATTCAGCGATAGGATGGAGGAAGTGCCACAAGCTTCCAAGAAGCATCTGAGTGTCAGCAAGCTGATACTAAAAGTGGGTCTGAGTGGGGAGTCTGGTTCTCCTACACACTTTGTCCTGAAGTGTGCTATGTGGAGCTTGGCCTGTGACTCACTGCTTTCATCTGTAGAGAGCATTTAGAATCATCCATGCCTGCCAATGTGCCCTCACTGATCTGTGCTTTCCTATGGCTGGTGAAATGGCATCCCCTGAGAGAAGACCACCAGGGTCAGGTGGCATCTGAGCATCTGCTACAAACTTTGCCCTTGTGGGAGTCCCCCCTCCCCTGGACCACAGCCCATGAAGAGCAGGGGAGGATATTCTGCAGTGCCTCAATCATGCTACAGTGCCCACAGCTCACCGGGAGAACCACTTCATGAGATGTTTATAGAGCTAGCACCGTTCAGACTGCCATGAGGGAAAGGAAAATGAGGCAGGGCAGCCTTGTCTTCAGATTTTGAGTTGGGGATAGAAGAGAGTCACTCCCAAATGTTCTGTGAACAAATGCTGAGCATAGAAGCATGAATGCAGGCCAAGTGGACCACGGATGCTTCACGGAGAGTGTCCTGCTAGGAAAACTTGGAAGAAGAATCAAGTGCATCCAGGGAAGAGGGTGATATGCAGGTAAAGGCACAGGCAAGAGTGAACATGGTGTACTTGGAAGTCCAAGACCTTAGAGAAGGTGATTGTGAGGGAGGTGAGGGATGGAAAGTAGAGTGCTTAATCCCGTCCTGTCGTATAAACTGTAGGCAGCCGTGGGAGGGCCTTGGATTGATTTGGGTCCACCAGGATGGGCTAGAGTCAGGAAGTTTGAGCAGTTAGGAGACAGGCTCACTGGATGCCCCATGGGACCTCTCCAATGACAAATCTACCAAGTGAGGCAACATATATAGTTACCACCTTGAAGCAATTATAGGCAGTGCTGGTTTGCTTTCTCCAGAAGCAGAAACAGAGTTAGGGGTACAAAGGATTATTGGCAGATAGCATCTGTGACAGGAGGGCAGTGGGGCTGTCAGGAAGACAGTCCCACCTCCCCATCAGAGGAGCCTAGGGGCAGGCATGGCTGGTTGCCTCAGAAGAATGGCCTGTGCTGCCAGAGAAGGCACCCCTGAGAGGCCAGAGCTCAGGGATACTTACCATTCTCACACAGTAGGACAGCCTGATGCTCTCCAGGGACACCTGGTACCAAAGTGCAGCCTTGCAGAGATTTGTCTCCACAGTGTCTCATACAGCAGGACTTCCCAAAATGCTTTGCCCAAACTCCAGTGCTGGATTCTTCAATGTGGCTTGGTCATTTGGGTGCCTCTGGCAACTGAAAGTCCTCTCCCCTCTTCTCTCCTTCTCCCCTTGTCCCCCCTCTGTCCTCCTGCCCCTTCTCCCTCCTCACTCCTTCCTCCTCCTTCACTCCCACTCCTCCCCTCTTCCCCCCAGTTCTCAGATTAGAACTGGGTGTAGAGAAGGTTGAAAGCAATACCAGGGTTTAGCGGATTCCAACCATTCTCCTCACAATAATTGCAGCCTCAGCTGCCACCAGGGATGCAGCAGGACCTCTCCACTCCTGGGGCAGGAGATGTACAGACACACTGTTTATATAGCATTTATTAAAAACAAACTTTAGTAACAAGTAAAAGGGAATCTTTTATTACCAGCCAGAGCCACAATCCTAAACCATTCCAGTGATAAAATATGCCTCCCCTCAAAACTTACTTTGTTGATCTAAGTTCTAAGTTTAAACAATGGCTGTCTAGAGTTTTAATAATATATACATAAGGTTAAAATGTACATGTTTTTATTATATCCTTTAATTAACAATATGTTCTATATGGAAGAAGTGAGTGTGGAGAACTCCCAGTTAATGGGCATGACTGGGACATAGGAAATCAGCTGGTCGGTTGTGTTGTTTTGTTTTTATTTTCTTTTCCAGTAAATTCAGAGTGATTTGGAATCCAAGCTCCAAGGGGCAAGTTTGGTCTCCAGTCTCTGCGAGATTACATTTCTGCACTTGCAGAGTAGATTTGAAATAACCAAGGGTTTTATACTCAGCTCCTTTAATCTGGCATTCTGAGTGACCACTTGAATGTTTACTTGTCTAAATATTTTTGGCTGCAGACATATTAGAAAACCCCAAGAATTGGTCCCAAAGAAACCTAGACATGCTATTTATAGAATTTGATGTGGAATGGGATTTTTATGCATCTTGCCCTATCTTATCTTTTTATTTAACATTTTTTCTACCTACTTGTGTATCTGTTGTTCAACATGAAATAAATTTTTCAAAATAAACTAAGTGTTCTATGACCAATGATGAGTGAAGATCAACTGACAAATCTCACATAAAGGGAAGTTCAGTTTTGACAAAATCATTGACAAATTCATAGAAGTTATGGCTTAAAAATTGTAATTGTTCATTAATGTGGCAGACCAACATCTAGGTATATGTTCCTCCCGTTTTTCAACATATGCATTACTGTAATTAAAGAGTATTCATACATGACTTTTTCCTTTTTACTGTGATTTTTTTATTTATTATGATAATACAAAATTCAATAAAAGAACATTTTTACAGCATGTGTAAAATGGCCCCTATTATTCTTTACTTCATGACCATTACTGATTGTCACATAGAGGATCCAGGTGTGAAATGCACAGGTATGATTCTGGGTTCGCAAGGTCCTTCAGTGAAAAACAAAACACATTTTTATGTGCTTCACTTTCTTCTTTCTGTATCAGTCCTCTTTCCTGAGGCAATATTGGAGGCCCTGAAAGCCTGTCTGATTTCACTGTAGCCTGCATTAGTGGGTGCCCTGTGCCCCTATTCTAATTTGGTTTTATCACATTTCCTAACATGTAAGATTTGGCTGTTTCTATTCTCTATAGAGACAACAGTGAAAAGATAATGAAAATTCTCCAGCTTTTCACATGTTTCTTTCATTTTTTCTGGTTCTTTCTTCAAAGATAATTAAAGATTACTTTGGTTATTTTTGAGGACGGTGGGTGGGAAAGCTGCTTTATTTTCCCTGTGCTGTGTTCTCCTGTGGGTATACCTTCCATTAAGAAGCTCATTATAAGAGGGGCGCCTCGGTTGCTCAGTTGGTTGAACGTCAGACTCTTGATTTCAGCTCAGGTCATGATCCCAGGGTCATGGTATCAAACTCCATGTCAGATTCCATGCTGAGCATGGAGCCTGCTTAAGATTCTCTCTCTCTCCCTCTGCTACTCTCACTCTATCTCTAAAATTAAAAAAAAAGGTAAAATTTAAATAAAAGAGGCTCATTATACGAAATTCTACATTTCATAAGAGGTCAATGGAGGCTGAAATTTCCCTTTTCTCTTTGTTAAAGAATTCCCATTAGTGTACCATCTCCCTTAATATATTTCATAGAGTCAGATATAAAATTGCTCCATGTATATATAACTTATTAAGACTACTTCTTCTATTGAAAACATCACAGTACACCTCTGGTGATGGGACCTAATTAAAATATTTGTGCAGTTTTGATGACTCCCAGTCATAAAACATATCCTTCCTCTGTGCCAAAAATCACCAAGTCCTTTGGTCTAACAGAAGTATAGGCTTCTACCAGTAGACCATTAGCTTCTTGAAGACAGGACCTGGTGCACAATAGGTGCTTACATTCTTTTCTACCATGAACTCTTGTCCTGTGGTTTTCTTTGCTCCTGCCAGCCTTTCCTGCTGTCAGAGCCTCTTATGGTCTTGCTCTGTTTAGGTGGTCGCTGCACCCTTTGGGCCAGCAAGCATGGATGCAGGACCCCCTAGTAATTAACACTTTTTTAACACCAGGTGCCTTGGTTCCCCTCTCTGCCCTCCAGCACCAGAACTCCAGGGCACAAAATCTGTGCTTTTACTACTACAACTTCTCTCCTGTTTCCTTGCCAATGTGAGTGCTTGGAGCCACATGTTTTCTATCTCTTGTGTGCTGGCCAAACAATCTACCAATGAAGAAAAAGCCCCTCTTGTTCACTGACTCCTTCCTGCCCACCAGTTAGCACTTTGGGAATTGTAGAAACATGAGCACCGTGGAATGGGTAGGACCTGGTTTAGCACCTGGAGCTTCATTATCTTCCTTATATGCTGACGTCATTTGTTTCTGAGCCTTTCTTTAAAAAAATAGTCAAATGTTTGAGAATTCAATTTTAGCTTCTTAAACTTTCTTATCAAGGCCTTCCTACTAGCATCCTAATCTTGTTTTATTTTGCTTTTTCAGCAAATAAGAGGCTAATGTGTTCATTTCCTTTTTCTGTGTTTGAGACAACCCAAATTATTGGCAACCCCACCATGCATTCAGCAATGGGTTAGACCCCTGTCCAGCTGAGCCCACATGTCCACTCAAGAGGGTTGAGGACTGCATTTGGGTGCAGAGGAAAGGCCTTTACCAGAGTCTCCTGTGAATTGCTTCTGCAGCCCCAACCAGAGCCCATCCACCCTCTTCTGGCTTCACATATCTTCTTGTGGCTTTGATTTTTAAACTATTATATATTTCTTACAATATCATTGACCTTGTCACCTTTCACTCAAATCCATGCAGTTACTATCTGATAGCCTTGTTCTGTTTCCTGGATTTCTTCATTCACTGCCTTTCTCACAATTTACACTCATTTCTCAGAAGAGTTTGATGCTGATTGTTTGCTGTGAAATTAGCTCTGAACAAAGTTCATGGTACCAGTTGAAATAGCTGTTTAAAGCAACTTTTCTTTTAGAGATACACAGCGTCTGTTACTGGAATCCCACACCTCTCTAGAAAAGAACTGAGCTAACATCAAGCAATGTGAGCGATAAGCCCTAAGCCAACATGTTGATGGCCAAGACCCCCATGAAGAATCTTGATTCAGATCTGAAGTGTCTTTGGTATACTGCCATACACAAACAGTATCCAAGTATATAACTGTTTTAATTTACAACATCTTTTCTTCAGGTTTCTTTGGGGAAATATTAGACTGTCAAGATTTTCTGTCTAACAGCTTCTTTCTGAGATCATGAAAATTTCTCCCCACCAGCACCTAAATAAAAGTAGTCTACAATAAAATTCTGAAAATTACTTTTATTTGGCCAATTTTGTAATGCTTTATGTTTTCCACTTTCACATATATTAATTCATTTTACCCACAAACCTATGCATCCATATTTAGGGGCTAACTAGAAGGACCAGATCTAGATAGATGTCCGTTCTGACTCAGTCCAGTGCTCTTTGCACTACACCATGTTGGAGCCAATAGACAGCAAGCTCTTAATCTGAACAAAACACAAATATAACCTGCCAAAAGGATTTAGAAACAAATATTGAGGCAACTTTATCATGTGACATAGTTCTCAATGGATTGATTTATGAATTAATGAAGCAGAAATGAATAACAAGAGAGGCCACAGTTGACCATGAGGGAGTGTTGTCTGTACAAGATACATTTATGCTAGAAAATTCCTTTCTTCAAGGATAACTTTAATATGATATTGTCTTTGAGGCTTATGGACTTGAATTGGTTGTGCCTGGGATCCACTGAAGAAATCTGAATAAGCCAGTGGGTGGCATCTAGATTAGGAGGGGCAGCAGACAGAAATGGGGTCTTTCTGGGAGGGACACTGCTGGAAGAGCCAAGAAAAACCACGTTAGAAGAACTAAGAAAGACAAAGTTGCAGAAAAGAAGAAAGGGGCAAGGCAGAGGCTGTACAGGAGAGGGAGTGGAGGGTGGGGACCAAGAACTGAGCAAACAGCAGGGAATTTGATCTAGGTTAGGAAGAGTCTTGCAGGAGCAGGTGCTCACACAGAAGGAGTACCCATGTGCTCCTGGGAATCTGTGAGGGGCAGTGAAATGATGCTCACCATCTATAGTTGGACAGGTCAAGTGTGTACTTACACTTTTTAAGAAATACAATTCTGGACCAATGACATATTCAGTCTAATACCAGATCATCAGATGTAAGTTAATAAACCTTTAAGACCATAGAGTCAATCTTCTTTTGCCCAAAGGTAAGAATTGTTTTGCCCTAACCTTCCCCCCCCCCAAAAAAAACCCACACAACTCTGAAGTTCATAGAAAAGAATCCACTTTTTCCAAAGAAAATTTTGAGTAGGAAAAGAAGCAACGGGACAACTGAAAAGTAGTTATGACAACCATTTTAGAGAGACAATGAGTAAATATTTAAAAGGACAATGATTAAGTATCATAGTGAATATATCTCTTTCTTAACTAGAGTAAACCTAGTCAAGATGTTGAATCAGTACTCCCCACACACACTTTGGTTTCTGTAAGTTTAAAACTCTAAAGTGAAAAAGCAGAAAACCATGATGTTCTTTGGAAGCAAAATACAACTTAGTATTTCAGAAAATAGCCTAACTTACACCACTTAGGTAGTAAGGATTTTATTTTGTCCAACCCATATGTTTTTCAACCTGATTATGGAGCATGACAATTGTCAATACATGGAAAGAAAACTTTTCAAAATTATTTATTGACAAAAAAATAGGTAAGTAACATTTAAGGTAAAAAAAAATCTTTGGATCTTCTCCAGCAATGTCACCTTTTTCTTATTTCTATATTTTAGGAAATGCTTATTTTTTAAATGTGTTTGTTTCCTGAATCCTGCTCAGCAAAAATGGTGTGTATATATTTCACAAAATATGCATGGGACAAATACTGTTGTCTTGATAATCTTTCAGTGCATATTGTCCTAGTTGATCAGCAAAAATCAAAGAAAATGTTCTACATGACATTTTCTAGGAAATTGGTGGGATTTAATCAGGTAGATCAGCATCCTTCCTGTTCTCAGCCTCCAGTTTGCAAACTGGGCCTAATCAGAGTTATTTATTGCTTCAAATATTTTTCTTGTAATGTTGGCAGGCATCTTTATTGGGTGTATTGCCATCCTGGCTGCCTTCTTGCTCAAGTTGAATATGATTTCTCTGGTACTTAGTTTACTAGGCCTGAAAATAAAATAGGGGCAGAATTTCTCAGAATTATAATGTTCTTAACATATCAAATGTAGACTTGTTAAAAGAAGAAAGTATCTTTCATGTGTGTGGCTTTTGGGAAAAATTTAAATGATTGAAATGATCTCTTTCACACAGTTTCCAGCTGAATGGCGCAGGGGGAAGGGATGCAGAGGATGACTTTACTATCAATACCTTCCTTTACCCAAAACTTTGCCAGATAAAAGTCTTGGTATAACTTACCAAAAACGCCCCATTTCTAACCCATTTCCTTCTTTTCTTAGCTCCATCAGAGCTGAAGATTCTAGAAATTTCAAGTGCTGCCTCACTTAGGGTTGTGTATTCAGCCAAATTAGTGTTAATAACTTGACCAGGGAAGGCTCCTCCACCCCCTTTGCTTACACCCCAGATAGGCCATGAACCCCCTGAAAATGTGTAGGCCTCTAAGCAAAGAGTACATATTTTGGGCAGTAAATAATTTAAACAGCAGCTGGGCATTCTCCAAGAAGACATGTGCTGTCCCGTTTACAATAAGAGAGTCCCCAGAATTTCTGTGAATAGCAACAACAGCTGTCATTTAATGCACACCAAATAAGACAATTTTTTTTTCACCATGGCAGAAGTTTAAGTGGGTAATGGGGATTCTGGGTGATTTCAGATCTTTTTCCCCTTCACATATCATGTCACACTAGGCATGTTTCATATTAATGGGAATTATTTTATATGTTAACAGAAAACATAGAATGTCTTACAAGACAAACCCCTGATAATCACCCTGTCTTCTTTGCCATGTTGAACATGGGTGACCATGCATACACATTATTTTCCATAGAAAGATACACACCAGAACTAATTAAACAGCCCGTTGAGTTGCATCAGGTGCTAACAGACGTTGCAGCTGTCTGGCCAGCAAAAATATTGTGGCCTGCCCTAACGGTCATTTGGTTTGATAGAATGTGGGAAATCTGATCTCTCTGTTTTTAGGAGACTACTTCCCATAGTTAAAGGAAATCTATGGGATTGTGTTTACCTCATGTTTTCTCTTCTGCAATACATTTTATCCCCCTATATTTTCATGTTTTTAAAAAATACAGACCTCAGTAAAGAGGTCAAATTTACATACTATAAATGCATCCATCTAAAGTGTGCAATTCAATGATTTTTAGTACACCTACCAAGTTGTGCAGCCGTCACCATTATCCAGATTCAGAACATTTTCATCATCCCAATAAGATCCTTCATGACCATTTGCAGTTAACTCATTCTCACCCCCAACATGACAGATATTAATCTACATTCTGTCTCTGTAGATTTGCCTTTGCAAGATATTTCATGTAAATGGCATCATACACTATGTAGTCTTTTGTGTCTGGCTTCCGTCAACTAGCATAAAGTGTTTGAGATTCACCCACAGTATAGCATGTTTTGGTGTTTCTTTCTCTTTTATTGAATAGCCTGGTTTGTTTTTTATTGGAGTTAAGGGCTGATTGCTGGTGGATTGGACCAGTGGTTCTTCACTAGGACTTGATTGAGGGATATCTGGAGGCATTTTTGATTGTCACAGCAGAAATAGAGGCTGCCATGCACAGGACAGCCCCCATTACAGAGAATTACCAAAATGTTAATGATGCTAAACTTGAGAATCCTGGAGTTAGACTTTACTGAATTTTCACTTATCATTGGGGTACATATTTAAAACCAAATGTTGCATTGTGGAAACCCTTCATATGACTGTACTACATGTTTTTGCATTAGGGTTATGTTTGTCTCATTTTTATGTCTGTTTAAAATATGAACTCATTTGTGAAACAGATAACTTTTTTTTACCACTTGGGAAAACTGAAATCTCCTAAAATATTATTCAGTAGATTGAACTGTCTACCAGAGATAGAGACAAGAAAAAAAGTACACAATTCTCGTTTCCTGGTTGAGATCTCAATACAATCTGGCTGTGAAAATTTAGCAACAAAAAAGAAACAAATGATGTTGGTTTATACAGCATAAATTCCCAAGAATCTGCAGGAACTGTTGGAAGCCTAATAATAAAGGCATTTAATAAAGTACATTGTCTACTTAACAACAAATTGCACCATCATTTTTGTGGCATGACCACCAATGTTACACACTCTGGTTATATTTTTTCCAGTTCAGCTCCAGAATTTTGAATCTACTGTGTTATTCTTAACATTAGTAAACAAAGTTTTCATGGGGCAGAGATTAAAGGAAAACAGTACTGAAAAAAACAAAACTGAAGACTTCTTATCACCCAGCATTTGATGCATAAAACCCCTCTTAGGAATAAGAAGAAATTAGCCAGAATTAAAATATTTTGTTTTATCTGAGACCAGGGACTTGCTGGATGCCTGAGTTTTTCTCTGGGGTGGTTGAGATGCCAAGAGGTGGAATTCCATCTCTTAGGTCTTTTGAATTTTGTGTGATGATGAATTAGAAACAAAGTACTCTGTTTGGAGCTTAATAACATAAAAGGAGACTGATGTGATGTGAGTCAGTAAACCCTACTTGGCAGAGGGTACCTTTGGGAATTTGACAAATAAACAGTGGCGTCTCAGCTGCCCCAGGCAACTTCTCCTTGCTCTGACCCCTCTTTTGTTCCAGCGAGCAGATCTTCTTCAGCCCTGCCAGATATAGGCAGGGACTTAGAAGGGTGAGGAGGTGGACAAGTGGGGGTAGGTGTGCTGTCTGGGAGGAGAGAGGGAGCAGAATTGGATCTTCTGGCAGCTCTTCTGCATTTTAACGTCCTTTATTATCTCTGAGTCTCATTAGCACCTCTTGTTTATGCTAATAGTAAATCACATCAGAAATATATGGTGGAAGTAAACTGAGAGAAAAATACATGCATAAACATACATGTGTGCATAAATGCAACATGCATACATAATACACACATGTATACACATGCACACCAGTATGCACACTATATGCCTGTACAGTCATGCACAAATGTCTGCACATACACAAATATGTATACACAAACATACATACATCCATGCATACATATATGTGTGCACACAGACATACATACACACATACCTCAGAATTACCGTAAGCACCCTGTACACATTTATTCATCACTATCAGATTTTATGTGTCTGTGTTATAGTTGGGGATACTTATACTCCGAGAAGTTAAGAAATTTCCTCAGAGCCACACAGCTGATAGTAGAGCCAGGATTGAAACCTAAATTTTCTCTAAATCCAAATTCCAAAGAGAGAATTAGTACAAAAGAAAATTTTGACTTTAAAAAGATGAAACTCTGACAATAAAAAGATCAGTGGATGCAGGAGTAAGGGGAGATGAGCACATAGGCAGTGAAGATACTCTATATGAAATTATAAAGAAGGATACATGTCTTTAGACGTTTGTCCAAACCCATAGAATGTATAACATCAAAAATGTACTAGGGGCACATGGGTGGCTCAGTTGGTTAAGCATCCAACTTTGGCTCAGGTCATGAACTCGAGGTTCATGGGTTCGAGCCCTGTGTCGGGCTCTGTGCTGACAGCTCAGAGCCTGGAGAGTGTTTCAGATTCTGTGTCTCCCTCTCTCTCTGTCCTTTCCCTGCTCATGCTCTGTCACTCTCTGTCTCAAAAATAAATAAACATTAAAAAAAAATTTTAAAAAAGTGAACTCTACTGTGAACTTTAGACTATAGACTTTGGGTAATCATGATGTATCAATTGATTGTAACATATATACTACTCTGGTATGGGATGTTGATGGTGAGGTAGGGGAGAGGCCTATGGGAAATGTTTGTACTTTCCTCTCAATTTTGTTGTGGATTTAAAATTGCCCTTAAAAATATTTTCTGTTGAAAAAAAAGAATACATAAGTGTTCCAGGTCAGTCATTCCAAGACCGTTCACAGATGATTCAACTGAGTGATCAAATGACCTATCTGAATTTGAAGTTCAAGAATATTATAAACCTTAGTCTGTGTGGGCTTTTGTGTGTGTGTGTGTGTGTGTGTGTGTGTGTGTGTGTGTGTCTCAAAATAAAACTAGAGTTTTTACTGAAGATAAAAATGACATGTGCTAACTACTGAAATAGTACATATGTATATGAAATATAAAGAAGAAGTAAAAATTATCTCCATTTCTTCACCTACAGATAAGCCATCTTAACATCTCTTGAATATTCCTGTTGCTATCTCTTGAGGTAGGTAGATAGATACAAAGATACATAGATAAATAAATAGATGGTAGAGTTTTATATAAATGAAACTATAGTATAGATACTGCCTTACAGCAAAATTTTTTTACTGAACGTGTAGATTGACATTTCTCATTACTATATCTAATTCTAAATAATCATTATAAAGGCCACACTGATTCTAATTATAATCTATTTAACTTATACTCTCTTTCTTTAAGCCCTACTGTGAGGTTGGAACAAGACAAGTAGACCTCACAAGTCCAACAATGGGGCAAAGGATGCCAACGAGAAAGGAATCAAGCCAATACAATCTGCATTAAACAAACCTTCAGCAAGTCAAAACCTCTTGATTTATTATTTCTTAAAATTCTAGAGCTATCTTCAGCCTAAACTCTTTAAACCCAGCTGAGTATACTAAAGACTGGATTTGGATTAATGCAAAAGTTTGACACAAAAACTAATACAGTGGATACCTATGACCTGAAGAGTCCACACTATCCCATGAGCATGCCTTCCATTCTACAGAGAGCCTCAGTCACCTCTTTGAGCTGCTCTCCTTCATTCTAGAAAGGCTTCAAGGATCTTATGCTTGACCTTCTTGCTTACATCAATGGATTCATGGTCTGTGCTAAATGCTAGAAAGATAGATTCTCTTTTTTTGGACATTGAGATTGCAGTCATTTTTTCCCAGTGTTATTCATTTCATTTAACAAGTATTAACTGAACACCTATTGTATGCCATGAAGTCTTCTAGGTCCAGGGATACATCAGCAAACAAGACAAACATGAATGCTAGTGGGAGGGGAAAGAAAGTCAATTTCCACAAAAGGAGGTTAGCGAGTATGGGAGGCTGGGTAAGTACAGTACTCCCCTGCACACCCTCATGTACACAGTTTTACAAGGGTAAGTGATTTTCTCCTTAAGGTTATTTTCCGGAAGTGCTATCATGGGTCAATGGATCTATCTACATATTTAAACATTCTCCAGAAATACCAGATCAAAGTGTACATCATACAACAGAGCAGAACACTGGATTTTGGCTTTCCATTTAACTTCTCTCTCTCTTCTCTCTCTCTCTCTCTCCCTCTCTCTCTGGCATAGGTAATTAAATTAAAGAAATGTAGGGGCAACTGGGTGGCTCAGCCAAACATCTGACTCTCAATTTCGGCTCTGGTCATGGTCTCTTGGTTCCTGAGTTTGAGCCCCACATTGGGTTCTGTGCTGACAGTGTGGAGACTGCTTGGGATTCTCTCTCTCTGCCCCTCCTCCCTCAAAATAAATAAACCTAAAAAAAAAAAAGAAGGAAATGTAAGTGAAGGCCTCCTCCCCAACCTTCACCCTTTAATTAAAAAATTAAAAACTATTCCAGGGATAAGTATTTTGAGTTTCAATGATGAGAGAAGGGAATGTTCTTAGAATCATTTGTGTTCATCTCCCTCCAGAACTTATTAATGGATGAAGCTCTCACAATCTCATAGAGGAGCAGTTGTTATTTGTTCTTCTTACTATACTCATTAAAAATGTGTCTGTTCTTCCATTAGGATGCTACTCTGTGCTCCTGGGAAATGTTTGCCTCCATCAGAAAACTAAAAAATCTCTGGGAGCCAGAAACTCTCAGGTTAGAAGCTGTTACCTTTTAGAACTTTATCCCCAAACCTGTGTTCCTTGGATGAAGCTTAGCTCTACTTTGTCAGTAGTTTCTCTTCCCTCAGTACCTCCCTCCTCTTTTCAAGCCTGCCTTCTGTGATCTTCTTCTCATTCTTAGTCATCTTTGGAGACATTTTACTTTTTACATAAGATTTAAATTACTATTATTTTTAAAATGGTACTCAGGAAATGTTTATCCCAATTTTGGAGATCTGAAGTGCAGTGAGGAGGGAGAAGTAATGTCAATTCTAGATGGTGAAATACTGTCAAGTCATCCAGTGATTGGCAGACTCTGGCTTCCTTCACCTCAAAATGAGAGAATATGCTCTTTTGTATTTATGTGCTATCTCTTCTACTGAAAAAGCACTAAAAATTTGACAAGATTTTTTTTAAAACCCTCATAAGACTATCATTAGGAAGAAAAGGTACTATTATTGGTCCTGAATGGAAAGTAGATCTATTTCATTTTTACTCTATCACAGAGAACAGGATGATCACTAGAAGAAGATGGTACCACCAACTTGTAAAGGATTTTATAAGCCTCATGTGTTTCAGGCCCAGGTTAGTAGCAATATTTCCATTCTCAGTCTGTTGGGAAATTTTATTAGGATAACATAATTATAAATTGTGCAGCCATGACTCAAACTGAGTGTGGTCAGATCCATGGGCATGTTCTTGACTTTGCCACATACTACATAGGAACAGAAGTGCTATGGGCAAAAATGCCCCCATGAGTTCATGCCTTGCCCTGGAGCCAAGATGAACCCAACAGTAATCCAAAGAGTACAGATCCTAAATGTGCAGATTCCCATGGTCCCCTGAAACATAGGCTCTGCAGGAAGGACCACACAAGCAGCCTCAGACATAGCACATGCTCCACCCTTGGTCATGTAGATGCCTCAGAAGAATTGATGAGAAAGAGTTCTAGATTCTGAACCTTGAATGGAATGGGGCTGAGGAGCAGAGTTGTCAGCCACTTAGGGTCCTAAGCTTTAGTGGCTTTAAAAAAGAAGAAATGTGGGGTGCCTGGGTGGCTCAGTTGGTTAGGCGACTGACTTTAGTTCAGGTCATGATCTCACGGTTTGTGGGTTCAAGCCCTGTGTCAGGCTCTGTGCTGACAGCTCAGAGCCTGGTGCCTGCTTCAGATTCTGTGTCTCTCCCTCTCTCTTCCCCTCCCCTGCTCAAGCTCTGTGTCTCTCTGTCTCTCAATAATAAATAAACGTTAAAAAATTAAAAAAAAATAAATACAAAATATACAAAGTACAATATGGCAAATATCCAAGTTCTCACTGTTAAGAATTGGTAATTTAATAGCTTATCGTATTTACTTTTTTCTATAAAAGAATATGTTACAAATATAATTTCTATAACCTTTAAGAATAAGCAAAAATATTATTTACTCTTCACAGATGGGCATATAAAAGCTAGAAATAGGTAGGAGGCTTATGGGCCCAAATCACAGTTGTGGTGGCCTTTGAAAAAGTTCTGGGGGTAAGACTAGGGTGAAAGAAGCTGCAATTTAGGTGGGTCTCCATGAAGCCAGCATGTTCATACAGACATGTGGCACTCTCCTTCCCAGGACAATGGGATTCACTTGGAAACCACAGGGTTTACAGGCAATTTATGGAAGATTCATCTGGCATTTGTTACAGTCCTTTAGCTCTCTTGGAGATGCTGTGTGGCCCATGGGCAATGGTATGTGTGTGGGAAAATTTGACAGTCTGGTGGCCATACACATGTGCCCTTCATGATAGTCTCCATGTTGCCAGGTTCTCTCCTTGGGCCTTTTGCTGTCCTTTATGTATGCTGCACATCCTAGAGCTTCCTTGCTTCTGAGTGAGCTGATCCCTCAGTGTGGGCTGCTTCTGTCTCATAGAAGCCTGTCTCAGAGGGAGGCTGCTGCTGAGCCCCCTCTTCTCTAGGACTTAGTTCCTCATCCCCTGAGCCCTCCTTGCTTCCCCACCACATTCTTTGTTGCACCTACCAAACTTCATCCTGCAGGAGTCTTCTTACATACCATTTGTCACATTATATTATGCAGTGTGTGTGCATGCTCACACATGCTCTCTCACAAGCCCCTTGAGGCTGGAGATGGGTATCTTATTCATCTCAGCACTCCTGACTTCCAACATGCTGCCTGGTGTAAGTGTTATAGAATGAATCATACATTCAGTGAGTGTAGGGTTGGGGTGATTCTAAGCCTGTACTTTTACATAATGTATCTCTGTGGAGTGGGAAAAAGTTAAGCTCACACTTCCCATCCCCTGTGATAAGGTTGATATCAGTAGCTAATACCTTAGAGTAAAATATATATCTAGTATGAGGATCAGTGTTAATGACTAGAGCATGGAAATCCATTATAGTCATTTATTTGAGCTTCTGTAACAAACTACCACAGACTAGGTGGCTTAAACAATAACTATTCTCATGTTTTGGAGGTTGGGAAGTCCAAGATCAAGGCACCAGTAGATCTGGTGTCTGGTGAAAACCCTCTTCCTGGTTCACTATGTCCTCACATGATAGAAGAGGCTAGGGTCTCTTATATAAGGTAAGGTATCTGAGGTCTCTTTTATAAGGTACTAATCCCATTCATGAAGGCTCCACCCCATGACCTGATCACCTCCTAAAGACTCTTCCTAATACCATCACTTTGGACATTGAAGTTTCAACATATGCATTTTGTGAGGATACAACCATTCAGTCTACAGCAACCATATTTTAAATAGCCATTTTGGGAATTTCAAATGTAAGAGGCTGAGTTCTTGTTAGATCTTGCTATATTAGCACCAAATGTCTTTAATCTGGAGAAAAACAGGCTCTGCCATTTCCAGTTTGCTTCCTCTTTATTACTATTATCTTTCATTCATAGTTTCTTTCATAATAGTTCTTTTTGGGGTTGTCTACTTAACACCAGAAGATTTTACTTGCAAATTCACTTGAAGAGGTCCCTGTAGTGTGCTGTGGCAGTCACCATGGAAGCTACTATTGCCAGCCTCTGCCTCAGGGAGATCCACCTCCTGTTAGGACCTTCCTGTGTGTATCATGAAGCATGATGGCCACCTGGGGTGGCCAAAGTGGGTCCATTGTCACTCTCTAGCTAAGGATGAGTTCAGTTTATTGTTTAAATTTTAGATTAAAAAAATAGAAGCAGATGTTCTAATATATTCTTTTGAGATCCCTTTTGTGCTCTGCTCACTAAGGATGTAAGATCTCAGGGGGCCAGGAGTTGCCCTATACCTACTGTATCCCAGCCTCTAGAATAATGCTTGGCACATGATGGATACTCAACACATGCTTACTGAAGGAGCAAAAGTATTTGGATTGAAATCAACTTTTTTGTGAACCAAAGACTGACTTCATAGCAGGTAATAAACATTCAGGTGGAGTTCTGACTTCATGTCTAGACCAGTCTTCTCCAGACTGGAGCCCCCTCTAGTCTGGAAGAACATCAAACTCCCCAGACTCACACACTGCACCCATAGAGTCTGAACAAGTTCTCTAAAAATTAATAGAGGGGTTATGGAGTGGCTAGTACACAATTTGGGGGCCTTCAGATATGCAAAGAGTTTACTAAAAACAAAATTTGGTTATAGCTTCTCAAATAGGGTAAAAATGTAAAAGTAGTAATAGTCACAGCAGCAGCAGTAGAAGTAGCAATGATGGCAGTGGTAATAGTATCAGCAGTAACAGCAGTAGCAGTAGTAGAAGTAGCAGTGGTGGTTAGTAGTAGTAGTAGCAGCAGCAGCAACAGTTGTAGTAGCAACAGTGTCAGTAGATGTAGTAGTATTAGCAGCAGTATCAGTAGATATGGCAGCAGAATGACAGCAGTAGCCACCCTTTATTGAATACCTCCTCTGTGCAAAACACTGTCCTGGATGTAATCTAATTGAATCCTGAAAATGGCTCTGTTTAAAACTTTTAGTAGCTTCAATTGCCCTTAAAATAATGTCTGAGCTCCTTGACTTGACTTACAACACCCTTTGCAGCATCTAGCTCCACTTACCATCCTCTAGCCACATGCCCCGCCAGCACTCAGCCTGCATCCTTCTTTCAGTTCCTCTGCACATCCTGTCCTCTCTCCTGTTCAGGTTCTATGGGAACAGGCACCAGTCCTTACCATTCCCAGCCTCCTAGCCCACCCCCCACCCCACAGTCTTAGCTTATAAGCAGTCCTATTAGGTAAAAGCACCTCTATGCATGGTAGTTCTGTGTTATTGTAATTGCTTGTTTAACACTTTATCTGCTCCTATGGAGTCAGAAAAGAAGGAAGCACTCAAAAAAGGATGGGGACATATCAAAAGGGCACAAAAGCCAACCTGTTGGAGCTCCCAATGGCAAGAGCAGGAAGAGTTGAGCAAAAGAAAAAAAATAATGATAGTATGGGATTCTAATCCATAGGAAAAAATAAATTTCCATGGGTCTATGTTAATATAAAAAATGCAGACCCGGTAAGAGGAGGAATTCACTTGTCTTGCCCACTACCCATTATTGTATCTCTCTAGTGTCCAGAATACAAGATGACACATAGTAGGTGCTTAATGAATAAGACTTAAATGAAGGAATTGTGTTATCACCATTTCACAGGTGGTTGAAAAGTTAAATGATTGCCTGATGAAGTGCAGTTAGTAAGGAACAGAGCTGGGATTTGAACTCAAGGATGTCTCTTTAAACTCTGCTTTTTTAAAACTCTTACCTCCCAAAGATGAGGCCCAAACTCAATTAGCTTCCTAGTTGTTGTCTTGTCATGTGAGTCGGGAGCCAGGATTGACACTTACCAATTTTGTAAGATACTGAAACCTTTGGCTCCTCATTGTAAGGTGTATAGAACTACTATTTACACTGTAATATGCCATAACTCATCAATCTTTGTGATTCCAAGCAGTGAATCTCCTTGGTTTAACAATACAATAATGGCAAATGGAAAGATTGTTCTGGCATATCTTATGCCATTCAAACTTTATTTTTGAAAAGTTAATTGAGTTAGAATGTTTTGCCAATGATAAAGATAACTGATAAATTTTAAAGTACCTTATTTTAGATGAGTTTAACAACATTTAGCAGAAGCTCTAATGCTTCATACCTTGTTATTTGGAGTCAGCCTTATTCCAAATATTCTTATACATATTTGACTACCTGACTGAGCAGCTAATTGGCTGTCTGTCAATTGTTGGCTTATAAATTTGGCATGTGTGTGCCAATGCATTCTTTGGAATTTGTGTCAGTATTGCACATTGCAAACCAACCGTAATGATTAATGGTTACTGACATGTCATATGATATATCCCTGTTTCCTTATTGCTTGAAGTAGCATTCAAGCATGTGGTATGACTTATGCTCTCCTAAATTCTGTTGCATTTAAACACTATATTTAGAAAAATTGGGACAGAGATTTGATTGCTAGTTTCAGGCTTCCCAGGCTGAAAGAAGCTAGAATTACTTCAAAGCCAGTCACCAGAACTCTCTGCTGAGTAAAGAGAAGTCCCTAAAGGATATGGGAGTAAGCCAACCTGTGTGCATACAATGAAGAACACCTGTGGGCTCCTAAACTATGTTAGGGGCTGTTTTGGGTGGTATGGAAATAACCATGACCAGGCAATGTCCCCACTCTCCTGAAGCCAAAGTCTCCATGAGAAGTTGGTGACTGGAATGCAATTATGTTTTAAAAATGTGAGGATGGATTTTGTGGAGATGTGGTTGATTCCAATATACAATGGAATATTATTCAGCCATAAAAAAGAATAAAATCTTGCCATTTGCAATGACATGGATAGAGCTAGAGAGTATAATGCTAAGTGAAATAAGTCAGTCAGAGAAAAACAAATACCATATGATTTCGCTCATGTGGAATTTAAGAAACAAAGCAAACAAATGAAAAAGAGAGAGAGAGAAAGACCAAGGAATAGACTCTTAACTACAGAGAACAAACTGATGGTTACCAGAGGGGAGGTGGGGGGGGCGGGGAATGGGGGAAACAGGTGATGTGGATTAAGGAATGCACTTGTAATGAACACTGAGTAATATGTAGAATTGTTGAATCACTATATTATACGCCTGAAACTAATATGACACTATATTTTAACTATACTGGAATTAAACTAAAAAAGAAAAAAAGAAGTGGTTGATTCCAGAGCCGGAGCAGAGAAAATATCAGATAAGCCTGAGACTTGTGGGGCCAGAAAATAGGAAAGTGTTTGAAAAAGAAAGTGAAGGCACAATATCCAATTTGAATGAGCGCCCATTGGCCAAATTGGAATAATTTGAGCGACACAATAAAAATGGATTTTAATCTGTAAATTAGAAATTATGTATCCTAATCCACAAGACAAAATAAATATTCATGAATCTATAATGATTAGATAGATAGATAGAAATGGCAAAGGAGCAGCTCTTCTTTTTTTTATTTTTCAATATATGAAATTTATTGTCAAATTGGTTTCCATGCAACACCCAGTGCTCATCCCAAAAGGTGCCCTCCTCAATACCCATCACCCACCCTCCCTTCCCTCCCACCACCCATCAACCCTCAGTCTGTTCTCAGGTTTTAAGAGTCTCTTATGCTTTGGCTCTCTCCACTCTAACCTCTTTTTTTTTTCCCTTCCCCTCCCCCATGGTCTTCTGTTAAGTTTCTCAGGATCCACACAAGAGTGAAAACATATGGTATCTGTCTTTCTCTGTATGACTTATTTCACTTAGCATAACACTCTCCAGTTCCATCCACGTTGCTACAAACGGCCATATTTCATTCTTTCTCATTGCCATGTAGTACTCCATTGTGTATATAAACCACAATTTCTTTATCCATTCATCAGTTGATGGACATTTAGGCTCTTTCCATAATTTGGCTATGGAGCAGCTCTTCTTTACATGAGAATTCAAGTTAGTAAATGTGGAAGGAATGAGGCAAATATAAAATCACCAATAGACAAACAGGATCATAATAATCATTGCAAGCAACTTTTTCTGATGAATACAAAAGTCTCTGGTCTAAGCCTGAGAAGAAACAGGATATTTTCAGTCTCAATTTATTTTCCCCAAGTGATTGACCAATTAGAAAGAGAAAAATAGTAACTTTGTAGTGGAGAAACTCTGTAGCCACCTTAACAAAGTGCTTAAGGAAATATCACCAGGAAGACCTACCAGGTCACATACCCTTGCTATCATGCACCAAAGAGGATGCAGCATCATTTCCTTGGGATTCCTGCCAAAAATGTGTTACCTCAATATTACCTCAATATATAATCACTAATGAGAAAACATCAAACAAATCCAAATTTTGAGAGATTCTACAAACTAGTACTATCAACAGTATCAAGGGCATGAAAAACAAGGAATGACAAAGGAAATGTCAAAAAAAAAAATTGGTAATCTGCCCTTCTAAAAACAAAAAGGGAAGAGTTGGATAAAAAGAGGCTCTTGAACTCTGGCAGGAGTTGGATATTATCTGGAAACCTTGGGAAGTTGAGTAAAATGTATCTCTGAGGTTTCTATAAGGATAAAATGAAGTATCAGAGAAAAAACATCTGAATTTGGCCATTGTAGATGAACAATTAGGATAATGTAAACCCAAATATCTTATTTGTCTCAATAGCAGGTTGGAAAAATAACCTTTATTTGAAAAATTGCCTAAATTCTCATTTTTCCTGTCAGGTAGCTTACTTTGTGCACAGCACTATTTTAAGTCCTGTGGAAAATAACAAAGACCTAGAAAATGTAACTCTTGCCTTTAAAACTTAGGAGGGAGGTGCCTGGGTGGCTCAGTCGGTTAAGTGTCTGATTTCGGCTCAGGTCACTATCTCATGGTTTGTGAGTTCAAGCCCCACATCGAGCTCTGTGCTGACAGCTCAGATCCTGGATCGTGCTTCAGATTCTGTGTCTCCCCCTCTCTCTGCCCCTCCTCTGCTCATGCTCTGTGTCTCTCTGTCTCTCAATAATAAATAAATGTTAAAAAAATAAAATTTATTAGGAGGAAGTAGGATATTACAAGACAAATACACAAATCAGAGATTAAAAACATGCCTGTACTGAATGGATAAAGAAAATGTGGCATATACATGCAATGGAATATTATTCAGCCTTTAAAAAAGAAGGAAATTCTGCCATTTGCAACATGGATGGGCCTGGAGGGCATTGGGGTAAGTGAGATAAGCCAGATGCAGAAAGACAAATACTGTACAATCTTGATTATATGTAAAATCTAAAACAATCAAACTGATAAAAGCAGCAAGTAGAATGGTAATTGCCAGGAGTTGGCAGGAGGCAGAAAGAGGGAGATGATGGTCAAAGGGTACAAAGTTTCAGTTATGCAGGATGTGTACGCTCCAGAGACCCACTATATAGCATAGTGCCTATAGCTAACAAGACTGTACTGCATACTTAAATTTTGCTAAGAGCATGGATAGATCTTATGTTAAGTGTTTTTACCACGAAATTATAATAATAAGGGATGGGAGGAAACTTTAGGAGGTGATGGATGTATTTATAGCCTTGATTGTAATGATGATTTCACAGATGTATACCTCTCTCCAAACATAAGTTATATCCATTAAATATCTGTATCTATATCTATATATATATATGTATACACACATATGTGTATATATATATATATGTATACACACATATGTATATATAGCTTTTTACATGTCAATCATACCTCAGAAAAGTGGTTTTAGAAATAAATAGATAATTGACTTTAAAAACCATGCCCATAGATATTACACAAGGGTCAGCCCATTAAAGGTAGGTGGGACATAAAGGATCAGTCAAGGAAGAGGAAGTTGAAAGCTGTGATTGAATGGTTTAATTAGGGCTGTGAAGAGAGTATTCCCAGATTCAGCCTTTTCCTGCTGAAGACAGAGCACTTGGATCCTTAGGCACTAGGGGTATAGTAGAGGTTAAAGGAAAGCTTTGAGGTGTATTTTTTTGATTGAAGATGGCAGCATAGGCCACTAGGCCCAAGGTTATGAGAGTAATTGGTGTCATGAAGATAAACATCTTTGAAGTGTTTGGTCAGATAATTGGGGTTGATTCAAGAACATTGTGAGGCTTAGAGATTCTGAGAAGCAGGAAAGGAGTTCAGTTAGACACCAAAGGATTGTGAAAGCTATGATGCCAAAGATCAGATTAGGAGGGATGTCCTAGAGAAGGGGCTGCTCAGCCTAGGTAGAGGAGCTGAGAGGCCCAGAGGCTCAGAAAAGGGATGAGGACATTGGATTTTTGCCAGAAAAATCATTGGTGTTTTAATATAAGTAGTTCTTCCAACAACTAGTTCCAGAGAACTAGAGCTACTAAAGTAAAAATTTATTGAGGGAAGGAAACATGATTTAATATATCTTTGTATTTCCCCCAAATACCTAACCCAGAATATCATCTTCCAATTTTCACAATGAAGGTTGTGAATGTTTCCCTGCCGAGAGCTTCAACCCAAACCAGATTGCAAGCAATCCAGAAAAAGCACATATGTAAAAATAGTAGTAATTTGCACCAAAGATGTGTTTAAGAAATGAATTGTATACTAAGGAGGAAAATATGGAGGGCTGGCAAAGATTGAGGGATTGAGTAAAAGTGAAGGTCAAGAGATATTGTCATAGTATTGACATAAATCAACATGATCAATCTTAATACGTGTTAATTTTCTGTTAAGAAACTATTTTTATGGTTTTGATTATATTTTTATGCCCCTAAAAGTTTAAACTTCAGAAAAAATGAAGATAAAAACAATTTATATAAATAATGTGTGACCTCACCACACATGTTGGGGTTTTCCCTAACTCTTGTTCATTTTTCTCAGTTAAGATGGTATCATGCATACAATTTTGCATTCTGCTCTTTTCCCTTAACTTTGTATCATAAGTATTTCCCCTAAATTAACAAAAATTTTCATAAATAAATTTTCCAACTATGTGAATGTACTAACATGTATTTAATTTAATTTAATTTAGTTTAGTTTAGTTTAATTTAATTTAAATGATTAGGTATTTAGATTAATTTCAATTTTTACAGTAACAAATGCTGAGATGAACATTTTTAAGAATATCCAATTGCTTTCTAGAAGGAGTGTGTTTATTTTAGCCACATAGATGTTGTCTCATATGGTATCATTTAAATGGGTATGTATTTTCTCTTTTTAATGATCATTTACTCATTTATTTATATAGAAAACATGTATTGAACATCTAATATGTGTGGAAACTTTTGTATGCATTGGCTATGCCAGTGATCAAGAGCATCAAAATCCCTACCTTCGTGGGGCTCACACTTTAGGTAGCTGAGATGAGCCATCAATAATATCAACAAGTAACAGAAACAGACTGTGAAAAGCTAAGTGCCATGTGGAAAGATTAAGGCAAGTGTCTAAGCATTAGTATGGGGGGGGTTCCCTGAATAGTGGTCTGAGTAAAGGCCTGATGAAAGACAGGGAGCAGGCACAGATAACTGTGAAGAGTTTTCCCAGAGAGAGAGGTTATTAATGAGGCTGAACATTTTTTTCAATATTAATCATATTGGGTTCATTTCATAACGAGGTATGTGGCCAAGAGCCGTCCTTACTGCTCAGCTCTTTCTGTTGACATGGGGCACCTCTAATAACCCTATCTATCTCAATGTGTTCATCTCTAAAAATGGGATCATTATGTCTGCCTCACTTTTCCACTGTGTTATAGTGAAAAATGATTGAGGAATCAGTGAAGAAAGTCCCATTTAGTTAGCTGTAGACCAGATGTTAGGTTGGCTCCTTTGCAGTTTTCCACAGAACACTAATCCAAAGTAGGATTTTTGTGGAGACTTTGCTATCTTGACCATGTGAAGAGGTCTCTGACTGAATATGTGGCCCCCAAGCTCCCTCCTTCCAGTGCAGGACAGAACAGCTTCATGTTTCAAAACAGTTTAGGGGAAGAATTGTCCAAAAAGTCACTGTATTCATAGGAGCTCCCCATCTTCCCTCCTTTGCCTGCTTGCACATGGCACCTATTTTCCTTTCTTCCCTCACAGCTCCCAAGTCTGCTCTGACCAGGCATAGCATAGAGCAGTGTTTCCTTCCAGGGAAAAGGAACCTGCAGCAGCCCATAAAGGAAGTTACCTTGGGTCGTTCCCACCCAGAGCCACTCCACAACCACACTGAATGAAACCTCTGTTGGAGGGAAGTGATCAACCTCCATGGTGAGAGGAAGCTTAGTTCCTCCTGACCTCCTCCTGCCCCCAGCCATACAAGTTTGGGTCAGGCAAATAGAGAAGCCTGCTGTTAACTAAAATAGCCACTGTGTTTAAGATAATGAGTCCTCTGCTATCTCCCTGTCTGCCAGTAGGCCATATATACCTGGTCCCCTACCTTACCTGCTTCCAAAGTTAAATTCCAATTGTTTTTTATGGGACAATCTGTCCAACCATCCTTCTTGGTGCTTCAAGCCCAAATTCCCAAGACAGACTTGACACCCTCACACTCTGTTATCATTTCCTGTTCCTGGTTCTCAGTATGTCTGGTATCTCTCTTGCCTATACCTCAGTGAGCCATAAATCTCTGTCACAGTACCTCCTTCTCTGTGACTTCCTTAGTCTCCAGGGCCTGCGTCAGACCCAGAAATACCTAGACTTTCCACCTACATGCTCTTGCACCTCCAATCAATGTTGTACCCACTGCAAATTTCCCTTTCTGAAACTTGGGTTATGGCATTTCTTGCTCCAAAACTGTTAATGTACCTGCCCCATGTTATCTGAAGTGTGTGGTCCTGGAACCTCTGAATCAAAATCCCCACTGTCTAATAAAAATGCATATTCCTAGGCCTACTGACCGGGTCTGAATCTCTAGGATAATAGCAATGTTGAAGGACCAACATTCTGCTGATAAAGTACATGTCTCTTAGTTAGTTTCAAGGCCCTTCATGGTCTCCCTTGATGGGATTTAAGCCTCCTTTCTGGCCCCTGTACCCTGAGTCCTCACCTCTACTCTGTAGTGTGTTCTTCTAACAGCAACCCACTGTCATACTTCAGGACGTTGGCCATACTTAATCTCAGCCTAGAATGTCCTTTTCTGCTATGATATTGAAACTTTGTGACTTCAAGGTCCAGTCCAAATGTCACCTCCATGATGCTCTCTAGCTCCCTTAATTTCCCTTCTCCTTTTCTCTTTTGTCATAATTCTATTTCATTCTGCTTTGTGTTTCCTCCTGTGGGTGAATGGTGTGTGCACAGTCTAGGCCCATAATGTGGTAGGTTCCATGTAATGGTTATACTTAGGTCTTCCTTGGTGCCTGGTGCTGTGCCTCACAAAAGCACCCCATCTGAAATAAACCACAGAATCTTGAAAGACAATCATGCTTTGTTGAGATTCAGGATATAATTCAAGCTTGAATGGGTACAAGAGAAATGTTATGTACTTGCTGCCAATTTTAGGACTCTGCTTCAGCAAGCTCTGCCTCTCCAGAAGAGAGGGGGAACCTGCAGCAGAACTGAGAGAGGATGGGTGCCCTAGACAGTTCACACAACCACTCTGGAGAAGGGACTCAAAGAATGCAGTGGAATGTTTGAATGAATTGTGTAGTGGGAGAGTGGGACTTAGAGTGCTCCAAAATCACGTAATGTAAGCCCCTCTTGTAGTTCTCTAAGAGACCTGGTCATAAAATGGGGTTTGCACTCCCCTGGAAAAGTAAATGCCTCCTCTGGTCATACTTTTGCACATTGAGACATCTTCTTCAACTGGACAAAATTAAATAGTGAACAGAAATCTCTCTCAGATGGTCAGAAAAAGCGATGAGCCTGGGGACGGGGTGGGGGGGAAGGGGAGTGAATGCACATCAGTAGAGGTCATGGAGTCTCATCACAAAATACTAGGGAGACATGTGTCTACAAAACCCACGGTGAGGACAGTGCTAAAATTACTGAGATCTATGCATGATAAATCAATATTTCAAGAATAGACCGTTTTCTGAAAATTATTTGATAGGTTAATGCAAAAATAGTACCCACAAAATATATACTCATCTAATGGGAGTTTTAACATGGGAATCAAAATTAACATATCCTAGAACTTAACGTTGCTGATAGATCCTG
The DNA here is from genome assembly GCF_046562875.1 of Panthera onca. NCBI lineage: Eukaryota > Metazoa > Chordata > Mammalia > Carnivora > Felidae > Panthera > Panthera onca. Next base: position 28,581,552 of record NC_138343.1, on the reverse strand, counting down.
AACTTGATTTTCAAAAGGAAGAAACATTGAAGGAATTTGGAAGTTTCTATGGAAAAAAAATAATAATAACATTCATTTCAGATTTATAAAGATGGAGGCAGAAAATAACTTTTTGTTAACCAAAAGTTAAAGCCAACAAACAGTAAAAAATTACCCAAACAAGGACAGTATATTAATTTATTTTAAAAGTTCATATAAATCACAGACTTGCAAAATGCAACATGTTAAGCCTCCTAAAAGTTCTGTGTAGGTCACCCAGGATGAACACGCCCAAGTACAACCTGTAAGAATTCATTTATGAAATGTGACTACATTGTTAGGGACTATAGTGACACGTTGATTGTTCAAGATAAAATTAAAGTACATCTGCCAAAGAAGCTTAATTAAAATGTTTATAGCATAGCCCCTCTGAGGCCTTGTCTTTTATAGAAGTTGGTTCCTTTTTACACTTGACAGATGATACTAAATAAAAACAGAATCAAATTCAGTGAGCAGAAAAGGACAGACAAGTCCCTGGATTTATTAAAACTGTACTGCCTACTGGCCTTTAGTAATATTTTGCAAAAAGTTGAAGAAAAAGCCACAACATTGAGAGGAAATAGGGAATTTTTTAATGGAGTTTCAAAAGCAAACTTTCAGTTTAAACTGGATGAAGGACACAGGTTAGTTCAGGAACATAGGTTAGTTTTGTGAGTTGGGTGTCTTCGAGGTGTTGCAGGAGAACACAGGTAGCCTGAATGGCCCCAGGGTGGCCCCTCACACAAGGGCCCAAAAGGCATGGAGGAGAGAAGAGCAGATAAGACTCTCACAAAGTCAGCAGGAAGGAGAGCTCACATCTCACTGGAGACCTCAGGCATTTCTGAGCAGAATCATCCTCTTAAAGACCTCTGCTGTTCACAAAAAGTGCCATTATCTGATGCTGTCAGATAAGCATTATGGAAAACAATTTATAACAACATATGCCTTTCAAGAATGTTCAAAAGTTTTGTGCAACTCTTCCTGTCAGTTGAATGACACCAACATGATTTATGTCCATTCCTGTGAAGTCGTGAGTCCCTTCACACATCTTACTACCCTGCTCATACGTTCCTTTTCAGAACTTTGAAGGTTTAAGGTGAAATGGCTAAGCAAATGTAAACATGAATCTTACCAAGCACCTGGGCCTGACTGCACTGGGTGCTTAGAGGGAAATAGAACAAGCATCATGGTGGTGCCTTTATTCACTCATTCAGCTGTATGAACAAGTTGCAAGTGGAAGCAGAAACTCCCTCTGGGACAGGAGAAGGTGGAAGGGAAGTTGCCTGGGCAGTCACATCTCCTGCCTCATCTTCTCTGCAGGGGAGGGAGGTGGGGGTGAGGGACAAGTGGGGCAAAAGCATGCAACATTATGCACTGTGAGGAGTCAGGGAGAAAAATGGAGAGGACAAAAGCCAAGCCTGCAAGGCTACCAAAACACAAGAAAGGCTAAATCTGTGTGGCTTTATTTTCTCAGGACTAGCCTGAGTGAGAGAAAGGAAGCAAGTGGAGGTGGCATAGGTGACAATCTTGGGTAGGGACTGGCAGAATGGCTGAGTGCAAAGTCAGAGGTCAGGGGCCTGTGGGCATCAGCAAGTCATATGGCCAAAGGCTGTCTTTGCTGCCCAGTTCCTTCTGTTGACATAGGCACCTCTAAAAACTCCTTAATCTCAAGTGTTCCTCTCTAAAATGTAGACATAATGCCTATTCTACTTCCCCATTGGGTTATAGTGAAAAATGATTGAGGAAACTATCTTCAAATGTGTCACAAGCCTCTCTGAATTATCAGAAACAAGGTCTGGCATTGCCAGCAGGACACGGGTCTAGTGGGAAAATGCCAAGCTGCACCAGTGAGATTGAAAGGAAAGAAGTTCTAATCCAATCAGATCACATCTGGGGAAGGGGATGTGTTTCCAGCCCAGGTGGAGCAGGCCTGGTGTTGCCCTCTGTGCTCCCCCAAAGTATCCAAGCTTGAAAGAGTGTGTGGCCTTCTTGGCATGTGCTATGCCACATTGCCTTAGAGAAACCCCACTCACCCCCAGACAGATTTAGAAGACCCTTGGAGGGCCAGCCCTTTATTGCAGTTCAAGATCAAAAGCAGGGGTTCCTATCAAACATCCAAAGGTGTCCATTTCCAGAGCTGCTGGTGGCTTTGTAGGATAGGTGGAGAACATATATCAAAACCACCATCCAAATCAAATTGCCACCTGACTTAGCCTAGGTAGCCCTCTCAAACTTCTGAAACAGAACAAATCAGCTGCCTTACAACATTAAAAAGAAAATATGTTCAGATTTTTTAACCTAAATATATGTGGAGGGATGTGGAAAGAGAATTTGTTTGAGTTGCCTAATATTCAAGTTAAAATAAACTTAGTCACTCTTTTGCTCAAATCCATTAATGCATGCAAAGCTCTTCAACTGCTATTTGACAGGGGCCATTCTAGCATATAAAGTAGGGAGCAAAGAAGAAACCAACAATTTCTCACTCTAAAATATACTCTGTGAACCCTCTCCAAACAGCCAGAGGGATGATTCTCCTCTCCTGCCCACTCCTTACCCATCTGCTCTAGGTGTCAAACCTCCCTCCAGCCCCTACACTAGGCCTTGGGATCCTCTAGTCTATTTGTCATTGTCCATGGTTCCCCTACCTGAAATGTACCTCCACCCTGACCTGCTTAGAAACCCCCAACTCTCCCATCAATGTTCTGTTCTAATATCACTTCTTTCATTAAACCTTCTTACAAATTCCCAACAGCCTCATTATATATTGCTTGGTTATGCAAGTGATGTCTGTAGTCTTTTTCTGCCCTTACCTCAGAGTTACAGAGGTAAAGGAAAAAGTTGGTAGACAGCACAGATAGGAACACTGAGGCCCAGAGGAGACATGCACTGCCCTTGGTCCCTGTGGCTCGTGCTGGGAGTCACCACCCACACTGCTTTGAGGAAAGGATTTATACCCTCAGCTGCTAGAAGAAGCACTACAGAAAAGCTTGAGTCCTCAGTTTCTCCTGAACAAATGCTCTGAGCCAGCAGAAGTCACCTTCCTTCCTACAAAGAGTTTGTGTTCCCCCTTATTTGGAAATGATAGAGGCTTCTCTTCTGTAAGAGAACATATACTCCCATCAGGCTCTTCCCCATTGCTCCTCCTGGCCCTTAAGCCAATAACCAGGGTCAAGTTACTAGATAGCCTAACTGGGAATGTGCAGAATGTGCAAAGGGAGCAAAAGGATAGTTCTCTGAAGGAACCACAGTGCTTATCTACATGTATGACAGGATCTTGGAGGGTACTCATGGGACTGAGTTCTGAGAGTGCTGGGATAAGAAGGTGGGAATTACCTTCAGCTAAGAGTGACAAGATTGAACAGTCAGCAAGACCCCAGGAGATGTTGGAAATATGCAGGTAAGATGGTGCCTAGAAATATGAGAAAGCAATGGTGTACATTAAGTAAAGCAGAAATGCCATAGCCATGGGTGGGTGATGGAGGAAGCCTTCAGAATGCTTCCTATTGTACTTGTCCCCAGCAGGACACACAGGTCAGGGAACTAAGGGGTGGAATTAGGAGCGACCCACTATCATCACTCTCAGAGACCACTTGGGGAATATGTGCTGCAAAGCTGGGCTCAAGCAAGGTTCCCTGTTCTAAAGGAGACAATATACTCCAGGAGACACAGCAAGAGTGCTACTGAGCTCTAAGCTATGGTAGCCATCTGAGAGGCTCCTGAAGCCCAAGAAACCACTGGAACCCCGGAGAAGCTGCTCCCAGAACCCATAAGAGAAAATGAATCAAAGTAAAACAAAGAGTATACTTTGATGGATGCTGTCATTCACTGCTCAGATACCCACTTGAGAGGTAAGAAGTCACCATGCTGAACCTGCTCAACAGAAGATGTAAGTTTCTTATACAATAAGGTGAGAATGAGTGACCCATTTGGGCTCCTCTTGTGCTATCTTGTGTGGTTTTGGTGGCGGATGGTAAGTGGGGATGCAGCAGTGGTAGGTCAGTAAGGGCATGAGGGGGTCAGGACCCTCAGGGCTAAAGATCTAGGTCTTGTCACCAAGTCAGACACTGGCCCAGCAGAGTGGCTGGCTAAAGGTGAAAGAATCTGGAAAGGACAGAAGAGGAGGCACAATTGATAAATTTCCACTGGGGCCCCCAAACCAGCTACAGTGATGGGCTTATAATTTGCCTCACTAAACTGTCTCTTCAAATTTTCCTCCAGGATAGGGTTGTGAGATAAAATATAAGTTTCCCAGTTAAATTTGAATTTCAGATAAACAATTAATGGTTTCTTTAATATAAACATGCCTCAAATATTGTATGGAACATACTTATACTAAGAAAATTACTCATTGTTCATCTGAAATTCAAATTTAACCAAGAGTCTTATATTTTTATTTGTTAAATCTGACAACCCTACTCTAGGAAGAGAAACCACTAGAAGCCTGAAGGAGCTACTCCCAGAACCTATAAGAGAAAGTGAATCAAAGTAAAGCAAGGAGTATACTTTGGTGGCTGTTGTCATGCACTACTCATATACCCACTCCAGAGTGATGGATTCAATCCCCTGGCTACTGGGATCTTCGTGGAAGATGGTACGCAGCAAGAAGCCCTCTCTGAAGGTTGTTCCAAGTAAAGAAAATCACCTTGCCAAATTTATGCCTCTCTCCAAGGACAGCCGGCACCTGTGACTGATCAGCCCATGAGTTTGACACTATCCCTTCACCCCAATTTGAAACAGGCTCTTTCCAGCTCTAAAACTCTGAGGCATTGACTGAGACCTTTACAGTAGGCATTTAACTGTAGCTTCTCTCTCTGCCCAATCCTGCTTCCTTCTCCTGACTCCATAGGTATTTAGCCTATAGGTATTTACTCCCTAATACTCATAAGTCCCACAAGCTAACTTCCATCTTAGGGTCTGCTGCTGTTCCACTGGTTAGAGACTCCTCAGTCTTTAAGGACCCCATTGTAATCTTGTCTCCAAAAGCATCCCCTTAAAAGCAAGACACATTCATTTTTAGAGCTCATTGGTACAAGGCACTCAGCATATTCAGGTGTTATGGTTCAAAGATGAGCAAGAGATAATTCTGTGTTTCCAAGGCAGGAAAGGGATAATGCCCATAAATGAACCACAGCACTTAACTAGATCAGCCTGGATGTTGAGATGTCATTTCAAATTTCCCCTGTCTATTCTCCCACAAACCCCTTCCTCCTCCAGATGTCTTTGTTTAGGTTCTTAGTCACATCATTTCCCCAATCTATTAACCTGGAAACTCTCCAGTTATCTCTGACCCCTATCTTGTTGCACCATATCCACATAACCCCTTATGTACTCTTCTTTCCTTCTAATTAACTTTCCAACTGCCCCTGTCTGAGAACTCCTTGTCTCTCATCTGGCCCTTCTTAGGATTCTTGGCCTTTTTTCACTCTTCTACCTTACCCATGCTACTGCCAGGCAATTCTTCCTTCAGTGTAGTTCTTACCTCATAACAGGAGAACATGAGTCACAGTGATGTAAAACTTAAAGAACGAGTATGTGGTTCTCCCTGTATGATTTATCTATGCCATGTGACCAGGAATATACTAGATAGATGTTGCTGTGTTAGCCTGGATTCTCAGAGTAGTGATAACCAATCAACATATAACTCATGTAAACAAGAAGTAGTCCTGCATTATTGTAAGCCCCTGAGATTTTGGGGACTTGTTACCAAAACATAATCTAACCTTTCCTGAAAATATACTCTACCACCCAAAGTGCCCTCGAGTCTCAGAAGTAGTACTTCATTTGGCAAGTAATGGCGTGTTATTTCACAATGTTCAGCTGCAAGGGCAGTTGATGAACTTTAGAATAGCCCAATATTATGAACTGCTACAAATGGGTGGAATTAGACAAAGCTATTTGGTTTTCGCCTATTGCTTCAATTTTCAGAAAATGCCCAGAGTTATTGCACTTGCATTTTTATTGGCTTGGTGAAGAGAGTTGGCAGCATCAAGTGGCCCCTTGTTTAAAACCACGTCATTACTTATGTAGAGAGCATAACAAGTCAGAGAGAAAAGAAATGTTACAAGGAGACTTCTTAGAATACTGGCAAAAAGAGGAGATAAAATGAGAACAGTTGTTTCTAAACAAAGGCACAGGAGACAATGTTGCCTTAGTCTTTGACTTTGTGACTTTTTAAAAAATATAATTTATTGTCACATTGGCTAACATATAGTGTGTAAAGTGTTCTTTTGGTTTTTTGGGTATATTCCCATGATTTATCGCTTACACATAACACCCAGTGTTCATTCCAACAAGTGCCCTCCTCAATGCCCATCACCCATTTTCCTTTCTCCCCCACCACACATCCACCCTCAGTTTGTTCTCTGTATTTGTCTGTTATGGTTTGCCTCCCTCCCTCTCTGTAACTATTTTTCCCCTTCCCTTACCGCATGGTCTTCTGTTAAGTTTCTCAATATCCACATATGAGTGAAGACCTATGATATCTGTCCTTCTCTGACTGACTTAGTTCACTCAGCTTAATACCTTCCAGTTCTATCCATGTTGCTGCAAATGGCATGATTTCATTCTTTCTCATTGCCAAGTAGTATTCCATTGTATATATAAACCATATCTTCTTTATCCATTTATCAGTTGATGGACATTTAGGCTCTTTCCATAATTTGGCTACTGTTGAAAGCACTGCTATAAACATTGGGTTACCTGTGCCCCTATGAATCAGCACTCCTGTATCCTTTGGATAAATTCCTAGTAGTGCTATTTCTGGATTGTAGAGATGTTCTATTTTTATTTTTTTGAGGGACCTCCACACTGTTTTCCAGAGTAGCTGCACCAGTTTGCATTCCCACCAACAGTGCAAGAGGGTTCCTGTTTCTCCACATCTTCACCAGCATCTGTAGTTTCCTTAATTGTTCATTTTAGCCACTCTGAACAGTGTGAAGTGGTATCTCAGTGTGGTTTTGGTTTGTATTTCCCTGATGATGAGTGATGTTGAGCATCTTCTCATGTGTCTATTGGACATCTGGATGTCTTCTTTGGAAAAGTGTCTATTAATGTCTTCTGCCCGTTTCTTCACTGGATTATTTGGTTTTAGGGTGCTGATTTTGGTAAGTTTTTTGTCACAAAATTGATTAAAATGACCAGTCCAATTTCCTAGAAGTCTGAAAGCAGATTATAGTCTGCTTAAACAAAAGCCACACATTTTAGGTCTGTGGCCAAAAAGAGTTCACAAGCTAGTCTCGAACAGCCTGTGTTCTGGAAATGCTTATGATGAAATTGTGCAAAGTTCTTTCATTGAAGAAACTCAGAGCACTTTGCAAATTAAAATTAGGAAAGGTTACATTGAATGAAAAAAAATCATGTTTACATACAATACTGGTATTAGAATTTATCACTTTATGGGGCGCCTGGGTGGCTCAGTCGGTTGGGCGACCGACTTCGTCTCAGGTCATGATCTCGCAGTTTGTGAGTTCAAGCCCTGTGTTGGGCTCTGTGCTGACTGCTCAGAGCCTGGAACCTACTTCGGATTCTGTGTCTCCCCCTCTCTCTGCCCCCTCCCCTGCTCACACTCTGTGTCTCTGTCTCTCAATGATAAATAAATGTTAAAAAATTTTTAAAAAAGAATTTATCACTTTACAAAGAAAGATTAATATAATTCCTTTAAACCGGGTATGCAGTGAAAGCATTTAACATAGAATTTCATTTCCAGAGTATTCCATCCCAAGTCCTCTTCTGTATAGTAGTTTATAAGGTTAGATTTTTTTCAAAGGATTAAATACTTGAGAGTAGTGGCTGAGAAGCAGCACCTGTTTCCTCCAATTTCCTCAAAGTGAATATAACTTCATGAAGAAGAATGAAGACCAGTGGTTAGGCCAGTGACTTAAAAAAAAAATACAGCTTTTCTTACTAGGAATATACCATAACCAAAAAGGCCACTGGACTGTCATTAATGGTTTTAAGTTAGAGCAGAAATAAAACAATTTGTTTAGGGTTGGAAGAAGGTTGCCTACTGCCAACCTTCACTTCACAAACAAGGAGACCAAGGTCAGGAAGACTACATCTTACCCAAGCTGTTTTAACTAGTAAGTGCCCAACTGGAATTACTATGCTACCTCCAGACTAATAGGTCTGCACTCAGAGGCTGATTCTGAAATACTAATGCAACAGGCAGCTAAATAACTGTAGACAAGGGGAAAGAACTGTTGGTCAGAATGTGTCCTGGGCAAACCATTTGGACTCAGTGGACCTCTTTCCTTATCCATACAATGGGGCTAAATATTGCCTGCTTTGCTCACCAGGAAGTACTGGTTGGGAGACCAAATGAGATAAAGTGTAGGAAACTTCCTTAAATGTTGAATAATAAATGATAATAATCCCAATTTGTTGAACACTTGGGACATGACAAACATTGTGCTAAGCATCATTTCATTATCACAGCACACATTATCACAGGCAAGAAAGCCACTATCTTCATTGTATATATGAAGGTAAGACTTTGGCTAAACAGTTCACCTAAGACCTCATGGATTTGAATCAGATCTAGTAGACCCCCATACTCGAGCATTTAATTATTAATAGTACCATACAATAATTGTGCTATAATATTATATAATGTAATACTATAATACTACATTATATTACTATAGTACATTATATTACTATAGTAGTGCTGTAGTGCATATTACTATATCACTACAGTATACTGTATATTACTATACTAGTACATGTTATACTATTATATAATATCATTAGTATTACCTATGATACATATAATACTAATATATAGTATTACTATTTATATAATAATACAATAATAGTATAATAATACTGCACCACAAGATGCATAGCTAATGGTAATACTTGACATTGCATACACATATTGCCAAAGAGGAGATATTTATCCTAATGATCCTACATCATAACAACAAAAGATTTTATTATTTTCCTGATTTTTACAAATAATTATAAATGCCCTTTAAACTTTTTCAAGGATATAGTTGCTTTGTTTTTAACAAATTATAATGTCACCTCTTTTAAAAAATGAATTAGTAAGAAAATAGGTTTATCAAAAACAAGACTTCAATAATTTATTTTTTGTGCCTAGTATGGGTTTTACAAAATATTTTTCTTGTATATGAATGTGTAGTTTTAAAAGATTGATTTGTTACCACATTGAATTTAAGTAAATTCAACTTTTCTTACACTCTATGATGTTATAAACTGCAAATTGCAATGCTTAACTCAGATTGGGCTCCATTTAAACTTCTGGACAACTCACTGAAATAACCTCCTCACAGAGTATAATGATCAGCCTTTGTTTTGGATAGACACTCAAATAACTGATTTCCTATTTGTTTTCACTTTTTAACAAGTTGTGACTTTTGAAAATAAATGTCTAGTCTTTTATCAAAGAATCCTTTGATTTTCTCAAGTAGTATGGGGGGGTGGGGTTGCTCAACTTTAAAAACTTTTGTCATTTTTGTTTCAACTATGACTAAGAGGTAAGCCTTTGGTGAGTAACTGGCAACTTCTACCTGTTCACTCCCTTCCCTTCCCCAGGGGTAATGAGGACATCAAGAGTTTTAGTGTTTAACATATATTCTTTGTATTCTCATCATAAAAAAAAATAGCAGATCAATATGACAAATGAGTAAACCAGAAGATGGCGTTGAAGATTAGCAATCACATTTTACAGCAAGGTAGATGTGAAGTTTCAGAAAGTATCATGCAGTGACTATTGTTTTGCACTTCTAAACCTGGCACAGAGGACACGTGTAGAAAAATGCAAAAAGCTCATTTGCCATTATTCTTAGCAATCTCTTTCTGTCTATTGTTTGAGAACACTTTAAGAAAAAGTAACCCATTGATTAAAATGTAATGCAACATGAAGGCAGTGACCTTTTATTTGCTTTGTTCACGTAAGTATCCTAAGTGCCTACCACAGTCTCTGATAGGTAGCATGTGCTCAAGAAAGTATTTTGTTGAATGAATCAGTGAAAGGAGAAGAAAGGAAGAAAAACAGGTTGTGACTAGAATTTTCTTTGAACACAACTTTGTTGTTTATTACATAGACTCTGATAATGGAAAATTGCTTGGGTGAATAAAAATGTGGCATCCTGTTAATTTCTGAGAAAGTCTTTTAGTTGTAGGAAAAGCATACTGAATCTGTGTCTCACTGCTTGTTTTGCTCTAGACTAAACTTAGCTTTATCATTGAGTAGGAGACATTGACCATATACATAAGTTGAAAAGAGAAAAACTGAGAAGTAAGTGAAATCAAAAGCTTTTCAAAAGTTGCAAGTTGACCTAGGGTGGTGGTGGTCTAAAATCATATAGAAACCAGTGATCTGACGGTTTACCTGAAATTGCTAAGTACATAAACATGTGGAAGCATCCAAGATGCTCTGGTGAAAGCTTAGTGGACAGGTGCACAGGGAGTTTAATTTTAACATTAAGGATATCTTGGAAAATTAAGTATTATCACAGTTCGATTTAAATATTCCTTTTCTGGACATTTATAACCCACTAGAAATTTGCTTCCTACCAGATTGAGGTTAAAACTATGCCATTTTAAGGTGAACTGAAGTCCAGAGGCAATTAAGTATTTGGATACTTCAAGACTCCTCCCCCAACTCATTCATGTTGCCATAATTGACTTTGGGGTCTATGCATTGTCTGTCTGAGTCACCTCAAGGCAATTTAATAGATACAAAAGTCTGTAAGCATTTCAAACATGTAGATAGTATTTGAGCCACAGTTTATTGTTCAAAGTATCTGAACCATGTTTTTCTTCTTTTTCTTTTTAATGAGTAGGATGTTCTCTAAACACCTAGGAGGGCAGGGCTGTCAGCAATAGCTGCGATGCCAAGGGTGCCTCCCACCCACCCTCCATTCTACAATGTGAACAATTCCTACGTTTTTGGTTACATACTCTGCAGGTGAAGTCCCCGTCACACCAGATTCCCGCTCCTACACGTCCCCCTCAACTTCCCTCCCTAGCCACATCGCCCTCGTTTAGCTGTTATTAGTTATCATTAATCGGCCTTCCTCAGGACCTGGCGCTGAGGCGGGGTCCCCATTTTAGTGCCTTGCCCTTTGTGGGAAACCGCCCCAAGTGAGAGTCCCCCAGGCTGGGAACGCCCGACTCGAGTTGCGCTCTCCGCTCACAGCGCGACGAGGGTCGCAGCCAGCGCGAGAGCCTCCAGCCTGGCGGCGGCGGCGGCGGCGGCAGCAAACCCTCCAACACACACTCCTTCTATCCTTGGCCCTGGGACTCTCCCGCGGGGCCCCAGTCTTCACTCACAGCGCCCCCTTCACCCCAACCCGGCAGGCGCATTGGTACGCGCCCAGCCCCGCCCCAGGCTCCTCCCCAGCGGGGCTTTTAAGCTTTATAAAGTTCCTCTTTCCCATCTCCGATACTTAGTTTCAACAGTTGAACTTGGGACCCACTGCTGCCCTCAGCTACGAGTTTGGGGCGAGGTAAGGCTTGGGGTCGGGCAAGAGCACGGATGTGAGGCTGGCACTACAGAGAACCGGGAACGCGAGACTAGAGGTCCCGGGGTTCATATCGAGGGCAATGCAGGGAAACCCAGCTTAGGAGGAGGGAGGGAGCATACCCCTTGTGGGAGCTCCGATTCTCACCTCTTCTGCTCTGGGCCCCGGGGCCTCTGTGGGAGCTCCGTGGAGGGCCAGACGGTGCAATGCCCAAGCATTGCCCTCACCACTCTGTGGGCCGGCTCCGCCCAAGCCCGGGAGAGGCCACGCGCTGGATGGGATAGGATAAAGAGACTGGCAGGGCCCCAGGAGTGCCCGAGGCGGGACCATCGAAAGGACCCACGTAGGACTACAGGCTTTCCCTGAGAGGGGACATCCCCTTACTCCCAAGACTTCAATCTCAGACTCTTTATCCTGTGGCCCTGAAGGGCCCAAACTCACGGTGGCCTCCCGCGCATTTTTCCCCGGCTGGTGGTGGTGGAGGAGGAGATCCAAATTTGGGCCACTTAGGGCCCTATGCTCTGCTGCCACAACCCCATGCCCTCTGAGAACCCTCCCGGCACCCTCCCCGCCTCCGCTCTCGCTTGCTGGCCTCCGGGGTCCTGCTGATGCTCTGCGCGCCAGAATCTTCATCTACTAGGGTGCGCCGCTCGCCTCGTCGTGACCCGGGTCTCAGCCGCGTGTTGCTCCCAGGGCCCACTAATCCTTGCTAGCTGCAGAGGGCTCAGGGATACTCTTGAGGCAGAGCGCAGGTACTGGAAGAGAAGGCCCAGGCAAGAGTTAACTGGTACTGAGCACCTAGAACGTCCAAACAGCAGACGTTCCCACGTGCGAGATCCGTGGCGCTCGGGGGCCACCAAGGGAATGTGAATGGGAGAGTGGGCAAGAGTGGTAACTGAAAATGAAGGGAGGAATGGACTGGCAACGGTTTGGGAATGGGTAAAGACGAGCAGGAACTAAGAGTGAGCAAGCAAACGGTGCCAAAGATTGGTGGCGGCTGGATTTTGCAATGTGCACAAAGGCTAGAGTTGTGTTGCCTGGGCAGCGTTTGGCTTGTGGGATGTGTAACAAGAATGGAGAGTCCAGAAGGTGGGGAAGGAGGATGGACTACGCCGGGTGCACGCTGGAGGGGCGGCAATACCGGACGCGCCAAGGGATGAGACAGGGTGTCTTCTCTCAGGGGCCTTTGGCAACACCGACTTTTATAGAGCGCTCTTAGCTGCCTCAGAGACTCCAGTGCCTCGTGGTCAATGCCAGAGGGGTTTGAGAAGGGTGCTCAGAGCGCTGTTCCACGGTGGCTAAAGGCCGGCCCTCTTCTCTGTAGCGCAGAGCTAGAGCAGGAGGCGGATCCTAGGCGCGTGAGGGCGACATTAGGCGCGCTGGGCATGAACCTGGAGGGCAGCGGCCGAGGCGGAGAGTTCGGCATGAGCTCGGTGAGCTGCGGTAACGGGAAACTCCGCCAGTGGCTGATTGACCAGATCGACAGCGGCAAGTACCCAGGGCTGGTGTGGGAGAACGAGGAGAAAAGCATCTTCCGCATCCCCTGGAAGCACGCGGGCAAGCAAGACTACAACCGCGAGGAGGACGCCGCCCTCTTCAAGGTTACTAGCACGAGGGAAGCCCCGGGTGGGGGTGGAGGGAAGGCCCCAGGAGCCTGGTGGGTCCCTAACCCAGACTCCATGGCGAACCCTGTAGGCTCCTGACGGTTCTCAGAGGAAAGGGGACCTCGTGGGAAGGACGGGATGGAATGAGACCCGCGGGGCGGGCGGTCCGGGAGCATCAGGTGGCAGTCAATTGGCAGAAGGCTTGAGAGGAGAGAGATTTCAACCTTTGTAGTGTTTTTAGAAATGGGGGACTAGGTCCCAATCCTGAGCGTGTGGCATGAGCAGTAGACAGAGAGTCAGATGGCTCCAGCAGCAGGGAAATAAATGTCTGGAGGCTCAGTCCGGGGAGAGCAGCAGTCCAAGGACTCTGACTTGAGTGTTCTTGGTTGCATTTCTGTGATTTTCTCTTTCTGTACCTCTGGATACCTCCTTGCCTTCTTTGGTCAGCATGTGTCTCTCTTTGTCTTCTTGTGTCTTTTCTGTGAACACCCTTAGATGTGCTTGAGTCTGCCTCTCTTTTCGTGTCCCTCTCAGTATGTCTATCTGTCTTTTTCTGTTTCACTGTTTTTCTATGGAGACCTTTCTGGATTTTTTTTTTCTTTAGTTCAATGTCTCTGGTGCTGTCTCTATCTTTTAACTCTCTTTGGTCCTTCCGTGTGTTTTTTGCTCTCTGTCTCTGACTCCCTCTTTTCAAGCCTCTCTCCATAGACATGGACATAGACATATTTCTCTAGTTCTCTCTCTCTCTCTCTCTCTCTCTCTCTCTGTGTGTGTGTGTGTGTGTGGTGATGATTGTTTTCCCCTAGAGCAATTTACCCAGTGAAGTGTGCATTAGGGCCCAGCCCCACCACCTGCAGGCAGAACACGCAAAGGGGACTTCCTCAGGAATTTGCTCTCAGAATACCTCAGATTGACCGTTCAGACATACTCTATGGGTAGCAGCTGACCCCACAACTCTGCCCCTAGTTCCAGTGTAACTCACTTCAGATACTGAGAGGATGGGCTGATAAGGGCCCCTTTCCAGGGATCCTCCACATCTCACCTACCTTTTATAAATACCTAGAGAATGTTCAAACCACTTGTCTTGAAGTCAGCAATGATAGAGTCCAAGGTGAAAAGTATTATGCCTAGAGTACACCAGGTGTCTTTTTGTCCCATGTTTTGAGCAAAAGTGTAAATCTAAGGCACCTAAGCATCATTCTTTCCTTTAGAAATACAATTCTCAGGTTATTTTTTTTTTTAAGACTTGTATTTTAACTTTTTAATCTCTTCTTTCCTACAAGGCTTGGGCACTATTTAAAGGAAAGTTCCGAGAAGGCATAGATAAGCCAGACCCTCCTACCTGGAAGACACGTTTACGATGTGCTTTGAACAAGAGCAATGACTTTGAGGAACTGGTTGAGAGAAGCCAGCTGGACATCTCAGACCCCTACAAAGTATACAGGATTGTTCCTGAGGGTGCAAAAAAAGGTGGGACTTCCTGGATTGGGGTCACAGAATATAGACAACCAGACACTTGTAATGCCTTAATTTCATTCTGAGGATTGATTTGTCTATTATATTTCAAATAGCCTGCCTGCTTTCTGCCTCATGCTCAACCCCGGCAGGCTCTTTGCCAAGTCCTCAGGGCCATAAATTGAAATTCTTGTGGTATTGGTTAGGATATTTCTCAGATTCCAACTCTATACCTGTGGGTGTATATATATGCATGTGTGTTCATCTGTGTGTGCATATTTTTCAGTTAGTTCTATCGATGTAAGATATAGGCCAAATTTTTCAAACAAAAAATGGAAAACTTGTTTGAAGCTTTATCTTTACTTATCAGTGTTTCATGGTTAACCATTTTGTAGAAAGGAAGCATACATATATCTGTATATTGTTACTATTTTAAGTAAAAAATGTCAACTTTTAGAGTGTTCTGTGGTCAGCTGGGATGCTTATTGAAATTCATAACTTCTCTTCCCAAGTTTCTGACCAGTGTGTCAGAGTAGAACCCAAAAATATGCATTTTAAACTAGCCATACAAATTACTTCACTTATGGAACATCTTGCTGGTGGGGCTCTTTATGTGACAAGGTGCATTCACACACAGTATTTCATCTCCTTCTCTACCTTTCCTACATAAGTCAGACCTTGTAGAAACCAGTTTAATGGACAGAACAAGTAATTGCCCATGGTAATTGCTGGAAAAAAATGCCTTATTTGTCAACACTGTTATGCATTCTAGGAATTAAACTCTTGGGTATTTTTCTAATATTTCACTTTTAGTTATGATAGTTCCTTTTTTCACACTTTGCCATTTGTCTTTTGCTCAAATACATAGGAGCAAAGCAGCTCACCCTGGAGGACCCACAGATGACCGTGAGCCACCCCTACACCATGACAGCTCCTTATACCTCACTCCCAGCTCAGGTATGGTGGAGAATGCAGGGATTCTAGAAGGGGAGGCTGGGTCTGGGTGAGGCCATGTGAGCAAGCTAATCCCACATAGCAGGAAAAATACACAAACAAAAACAGCAGCACTTTGTTTTTGCTATTAGTCAATTAGCCAAACCAAATTCCCAATCACTGGATGAATATCTCACTTTCCACCTGGTGTTACTATTAGTGTTGGTCTTAAGGACAGGAGAGGTGGGTGTATCTGCCTGTTGGTAGAGACTTCTACTGATTCTGAAATCTGGGAAACAGATATGTTGTGGAAGATGAAACTTTTGGAAGCAATGCTTTATCATGTGAAACCACAGGGCAGCTGATCTCTTCAGACTTTTCTGATGTGAATTGCAGCTCTGTTTTATTCACTCTGGTGGGTAAAAGAAGGGAAATTTCCCTGCAGTACTTTTGGTGCCAGGTTTAACCATATGATGAAGCTTTACATAAGTTATTACTTTATAACACTGTCTTCATTGTGCTTTTTAATTCTTTATGGCTACTTTCCACCTAGTGTGATGAGCTATTCACTCCAAAGTCTTTTGAGATGATAAAATTATTTGGCTGTCAGCCAAATAAGAGATTCTGTGAGGAGTTTGAATATAAAAGAATCTGCCACTCTTTCCCAGAACCAACCAACTGATCTTTGCCGAGCTGGTTGCTTTTCATCTCAGCTTCTCCCTCATGTTCCTTTAGCAGGTTCATAACTACATGATGCCACCCCATGACCGAAGCTGGAGGGAGTACGTCCCTGATCAGCCTCACCCAGAAATCCCATATCAATGTCCTGTAACGTTTGGACCCCGCAGCCACCACTGGCAAGGCCCAGCTTGTGAAAATGGTAAGGAGTGTGCTGGACTGGTTCCTATGCCTGTGGCTGACCCAGTGGAACAATCTGGGCCAAAGACCCTGTTCTCTCCTGATCTGTCCTTCTGAGCAGTACCCCAGTTCTTTCCCCTTCTCAGAGCTGCTAGGAAAGACCTCACGTGCAGTGGAGAGAGGGTTTTCTCTCTCCTGCAGGATGGTAAGGCCCTCAGGGGAAGGAATCCAAGGCCTGCTTGCACCAGGATCTGTGCTGGGAACTGCCTTACGTGAGATCTTATTTAAACATCACAAAGATCCATCCCAGGCAGTTAAAAACTGCCCCACATTTTTGAGACAGACACACATAATATAAGTAATGCCCAAAGTTATCCAGTGAAAGTGAGGGGCTGGGGTTTAATTTCAGATCTAACCCCAAAGGCCAGCCTTTCATTTAAGACAGGAGATGTCAGATATCAAACTGGTTGGCTGTAGTTTTTAAATTATCTGTTGGTTAGGGTAACATTTTTCATCCTCCCTGAAACAGTCCTTGGTAAAAAGTAATAGATTTTGTTAGTCTTCCCTCCTGGATTGTCCCTTAATGTTGACAGGGCCACATAATCTCACTGGTCTGTTTCTTCCATACTATAGCTGTGCCCAAGCACTCCCTCTATAGGGATACCAGGAGATTATTGAGCTGGTATATTTCTCTTAACCAATAGTGTGCCCATGGAACACTCAGCTGGCTCAATTGGTAGAGCAGGAGACTCTTGATCTTGGGGTCATGAGTTCAAGCCCCACACTGGGGGTAGAGTTTACTTAAAAAAAAAAAAACCAATAGTGCATCCATTATAGTTGTTCTTGGGATTAAAGGTGATAGTAAGAATGTAATGAATAAATACTACAAAAATAAAATGGTCTCCAGGAGGTGACTAGTGCTGGTATTAGGGCCCAAAGAACTTTGCTCACTCTGGATTAGATGTGGTCCCATGCCCGTAGGAGCTCCCCAGACATCAAAATGAGAACTCTCAGTGGAAGCACTAATCACTAAGAGCAGAGAAAACTTCACACAGTAGATTGAATACAGCAAAACACAAGCTTTTAGGACTTTTGAGTTAGTTATTTAAATAGAAATCCTGAGACAGGTAAACACTCAAGTCCTTCTCTATGTTCTAGGAATATTTGGTCCTTCACAATTTAATCTGTTTTTCTAATCATGTTTAGGTTTACCATCATTTAAAATTTGCATTGAGTGGCATGTTTACAAAAAAGCTCAGAATTTGATTTTATTAGCTTTTCAAGAGTGATTTGCAACAAAGGTTGTTTTCCATACCACAGTGGAGGAGTTAGCTAACTCATTTCTGAAATTCAGACCTATGGCTAGTGCATCAGGCTCTATTGAACTAAGAACTTTATTAACAAGGCAATGCCTCAAACTATACAAAAATATGGAATAGGTAGATATATTTTGAAGCATAGGTGACATTAAGTGAAGTGCCAACAAAATTAGGTTCTATTACATATTGTTTCTCTATTAATGTTTAGTGTGACCCAAAGCTACCAGGCTGCCAAGAGACATGGTTCAATTTTCTCCTGAACCCAGAAATAGAAACTAAATAAGTGTGAACTAAACAAACTTGGAAGTTTTTAATTGGGCTCTTTGGCATCAGAGCTCAGGTAGACCTGAGCTCACGACTCTACTGTGAACTTGCTACGTGAACAGGAATAAATCTTTCTGAGCCTAGGTTACCTTGTTTATCAGGGTAATTATGGAGGGATGTTGGTCAAAGGGTACAGACTTCCAATTATAAGATAAATAAGTCCTGGAGATCTAAAGTACAACATGGCTATAGTTAACAATACTCTATTCTACTGAAAGCACCTAAAAGAGTAGATCTGGAATGTTCCCAGTATACAACACACACACACACACACGCACACACACACACAATGGCAATTATGTGAGGTGACAAAGGTGTTAACTAACTTAAAAAAAAAAGAAAGAAAAAATAACAGAGGGATTGTTCCAAGTTTCCTTCCAAAGCTGTGAAAGGCTCCTTCCCCTTTCAGTCTTGTTTTTTCTGATTGGACCTCATCTTGTCTTAGTTCCTTGAGAATGCCAGTGGTCAGTTCTAGAGGGCCCTTGGCCCATCCCTCCCAGGGTTGGTGCACCCCTCAGGGGCTGAGTGGCCATATCCCAGGGAGAGGAGACCTTCCAATGCGTCGGACAGATTCTGTTTAGACATGATCTGATTCTTATTTACAAATGCAGGTTGCCAGGTGACAGGAACCTTTTATGCTTGTGCCCCGCCTGAGTCCCAGGCCCCCGGAATCCCCATAGAGCCAAGCATAAGGTCTGCTGAAGCCTTGGCGCTCTCAGGTGAGTGCAGCGTTCTGTTCTAGAGACACCCCCAGGAGGCTGGCTTCTGCTGTGACTCCACCCTCACTTTGGGGTAGATTTGATTGGGGGGGGGGTGTCCCTGAGTACAGCCCATGGACACTGGCTTTCTTCCATCTGGGGCCTCAAGTGGGTGTATACACATCTGACTCCCAACTTGTGTGAATGAGGAACATCATTAGAAAACTTCGCACTAAGAAACCAGCTTGCTATTCTGATGCCAATTCTAAATGCTGGCTTGAATTGAGTCATTTTAAGGTCTCCATTTGACATCTATCTGAATTTCCAGAAATATGCAAACACCTCAGCTTTACATACTAAGGGCCCCTCTTCAGCCAACATTCTCACAATGTAGTATAATTTCTTAGAAAAATACACAAGGACTTCTCATTTTGAAAAGCTGATCATCCTTCCAGGTTTAGCTGCAAATAGGTCATCCTCTTTGGCATTGAGATCTTCCTCTGAAATTTGACATATCCTACAAAAAATTTGGATTAGATCTGATTTTTAAAGTTTCATTTCCCTGCAGTTCAGAGATGTTGCCTATTTTAAGGAAGTCACCTCAAAGCTTACTAAACATATGTGGTATGTGTGTATTTATATTTTAGATAACATTTAGATTGTTTTAAAATGGGACTTGTAATTATATTAAAAATAAATAACTTAAGCTTCAGAATTCTCACCTGCCCCTAAGGCTTTTTAAAAATCAGATATAGAAAATATAAATTCTCAAGGTTTCAGGGAGTTGTGGGCACCTTTCTCACTTCCAGGTTAACCATTTATTTCTTTTCAGTTCTGAAGTTCCAAATGAGGCTTACTGCCTTTCTTCTTAGATGCTCCTAAATGATGGAGGGGAGATGTTACTGAAAAGAAAGAGTTGTGTCTGTTTTTAGAAACTTTCTAACCCTTCTCTTCGGCACCTAAGACTTGTGTGGGTGCCTGAAAAGTAGGAAATAAACAGCTATTTATATCACTGGGAACTTGTGATTTCTGATGACATTAAATGAAATGAAACCTGCCCTGAAAGTCAACTCAAATGGCCAACACTCACTGTCATCAGTGATCCTCAGGTACGCTGTCTGAGCTCACTCTCACCTAGTGTGTTTACAGCAGCAGAAATTGAAGTGGAGAATTGACACAGTGATGTGGGTTGTTTAAGTCTCAAAACCTGCCATTGAGGAATAAGAAGGTTTTGTGGATTTTTTTTTCTTTTTTTGGTATGCGTTATACAGATTATCAACCTTGAGCACATTTGTTGGACAACTGCAATTCCCATTCATTTGAAATCCCATACAGTTATGGGTGGGTAACTGTTGCCTTTCCATAAAGCCCTTTTGCATTTCAGTTAAGGGGCCCTTTGCAAACCTAGCTTGGTCCTTCCAGTTTGTGAAACCTTCAGAAGAAGGTTCTGAAATCCAAAAAATTTCGTAAGTGAACTCATCTTGTTTAATGTTTTAGAAAGCAGTTATTTTCAAGGGAGATTTTGAAAGCCTAGTGGGACTTTAGCCTTTGAACATTGTTCTTATTGATTCTTTTCTTTCCACATGAATTAATTTTATTATACAAGTCGTACACATATAGCATAAAAACTAACTTGACAATCAGGAAAGCAAAAATGGAAAAAAAAATCATTCCCATTATACTTCCTGAAACTTAAACATACATATATGTATATGTGTGTATATATGTATTTTTATGTAAGTGACATCATATTGATATTTTAGGACAGTTTCAGATGTAAAATATTTGTTTATTTTTTGAAACATCATTATATTCTTTTTGGTAGTAGAAATTTAACTTAGGGTTTACTTCCTCCAAAATCAAAACTTATCACCATGCTTAAAGAGGAATTTTTGTTCAGTGGCACATGACTTCGTATTTTAGACATAATTGTCATGACCACTATCATCATCATGAAAACAATGACATAGAAAGTTCGTAAGAGTGATGCTCTCTAATACAAGTCAAACATATGGTGCAGAAAACTAATGTAAGGGGTGCTCCCTCTCCACAAAAATATCTATGGTCACATAAATTTGGAAAATTCTGAGTTCAATAACATTAAATAGATTTTTGCAGGATTTCTTTAATATTGGTCACTATCCGTGACTCCAGGAGGGAGATGAGGGCATGTAACATTTCCTACACTTCCTTCACTATGGAACTTTCTACTTTTTATGGAATATCAAATAAACATGTTCTGGTTGAGTAGTTTGGCATCCTGGTGGGTATCCAATGTTCCTTGGTCCCTTAGCACTGACTTTGAAATCTCTATTTTTACAGACTGTCGACTCCACATCTGTTTGTACTACCGAGAGATCCTGGTGAAAGAGCTAACCACATCTAGCCCTGAAGGGTGTCGGATCTCCCATGGGCATACCTATGACGCCACTAACCTGGACCAGGTCCTTTTCCCCTACCCAGAGGACAATGGCCAGAGGAAAAACATTGAGAAACTTCTGAGTCACCTGGAAAGAGGTGTGGTCCTGTGGATGGCCCCTGATGGGCTTTATGCCAAAAGACTATGCCAGAGCAGAATCTACTGGGATGGGCCCCTGGCACTGTGCAGTGACCGGCCCAACAAGTTGGAGAGGGACCAGACCTGCAAGCTCTTTGACACACAGCAATTTTTAGCAGGTAATACACCAAATTATCTGTTAGAATAGAGCATCCCACACCTGTGAGCCTAAGAGAAAGAATAGAGGGGGTGACAGTGTGCCTGCCACAGTGGTTCAAACAGAAGGTCACTCCCACACCAGACAGAGGTCTTCCTTCTATTAACCCCTGAGCCCAGCCAGCATGATCTGAAAATAGATTTCCTGTTTGTTCATCTCTCACCTCTGCCTCTACCACCTGCTCCTCTCCATCAGCAGAGGGGTGTGAGGAGGAGGGAGATTGCTCAAGGGCATTGTGGTTCAGGCTGATATCTTAAAATTCTGGTCTTCAACCAATTGTCACTGACTAATAAAGTTCACACTTTATTGGTAGTATGATCTCAGCAAGCATGTCTGCTAATGTGTCAGCTTTTTTAAGATTCCTAGGAAAGTCATAAAGGTTAGAAGTGTATTGTTAATGTTCTTGGTTCTGAGATGTGTTACCCCTATGCAGATGCCCTCCAGCAGGTGGGACCAAGGATAGAGTATGTAGAACTGATTTTGCAAAAGGGAAATTATGAGTTATCTCATAATTTGAGATATCTCAAATTAGGATTTGAGTTAGGATTTGAGTTATCTCTATGATATGCATGTTTCAAAACATATTTTCTAAAACCAGTAAGTTTTGTTTTTCTAGGTTTGATTTCATAACAGTTAAATTAGCCGTAGGCTGGCTTTTGTGAAACCACTTTTGTGAAATTATTGTTGAAGTTTCATCCAGAGTGTTCATTCAGCTATCTATATGGATGATGCCTCCTTTGGAGGGAGAAAGGTGTTCCATTAGCTCCCTTCCACCTTTTTCTGTATCTTATCCTTAAGTTATTCTTTTATAAGTACCCCTTCAGAAATACCCTATGTCTTTGGATTTTCATGTGACTTTACTTTCCCTGAATGTGCTTCTTGATTCAATTCATTTAAAATAAAAATATAAAGCATCTATGTGCTTTGACACCATTGACATTTGCTTAGCCTTTTGGGTCTAAGTTGCCCAAATTTGTGTAGGCTCATCAAATTCTCTTTAGTGCCCCAAGAAAAATATGTCTCTATATGACTAACCCTTGACTAAGATGTGTGACAAGAGGAAGAGGGAGAACTGAGTTTCTGGTTCCCCGAGGCAGCACCAAGGTGAGAAAAGCATGTGGGCCTGAACACCTCTTCCTCTCTATGAGCTGCAGAACTGGCTCCAAGCCTGCACTGTGACTGTTTTGTCCATCCTGGGGTCCCCTGTGGTAATCATGGTGGGCACCCAAGGAAGAGTCAAGAACCACAAAGGGTCATCTTGTCTGTACTTCTTATATCTGCAGTGAAGTCTGAAAGAGCCCTTATGGGGTTGGATCTCCTCATAGATATCCTCACCAAGACTGTGAATCTTGGTCTCTTTCAATTCAGAAGATGCCACAGAACTAGGGCTTTAGTTAAGGTGTCCCAGAGGAATGACACTTGCTTCTGTGAGTTTCTCTCATCTTGTATGTTTTAGGAAGGTAGAATCCTCCCATTCTATAGTCAAGAAGAAGGAAAGCATATTCGACCAGCTATGAACATCCTCAAGCTGTGAATTCACTTGCCTAGAATTTAATACTTATCTGTGAGCAAGAATTGTTTTTTCTTCATCTGTAACTAAGGGCTGTGCTTTTTGCTCACTGCAACCTCCTATCTTGAAGTATTCACTGAAGTTCAAGGAAGAACCTGTGAACTTAAAAACTGCAGCTATGTAGACCAGCTTCTGCATAATCAAGGATTCCCACAGAATGTTCTCATGTTATCAAGCACTTGAGGCACGACTTTTTCGGAGAATTGTGCCAACTCGCCACTCTGATTAGCTTGTGTAGGTGTAGTCTCAGACCTCAGTAGTGTGAATGCCTTTTACACATTCTGACTAAGTCAGTTAGGTTTGATTTGAATTCTGGAAGAAGAAAAAAAAAAGCAGGAAGTCAAACAGTCCAGTGAGTTAGTTAGAAACTTTTCTTCAGTTGAAGAGAACAGTGGAGATCTTTGATATCTACCCATTCAGGATTTGCAAACTACTAGGGACAGCCCCAAAAGGCAAAGCCCGAGGGTGCATATCTGATCAAGATGCATGCGCACACTGTTCTGCAGAAGTTGTTGCAGCAACCGTGTAAGTGTGTTTTCTTTTGTGGAGGTGACATTTAACTTTAGCGGAAAGGAAAGAATAGGAGCCACAAGAGGCATAAGAATCATCTTGAATGTGGGCAAAGGGACATGGGTCAATGTCAGGGATTGTACAAGTGTTGTTTCCACAGTGCTCAGTCTCTGTTTTGAATCCTTAGGGTAGGGATGGTGCCTTCAGGATATACATATCCAAAAAGTGGGGACCCCTAGTGCTTCATCACTACCTTTCTCATTTCAAATCAATGTCTGTCCCAGAAGATAGGCAAGAAGTCAGCTCAAAGTCCCACAGTTTAGGCTTAGTGCCAACTAGGACACAGACGCCCATAACTGGTGCTTGGTCTCCAAGATAATGTGAAGATTTTCAGTGATGCCTCAGTCACAGAAAGGTCCCTCTCTTGGGTCAATGCTGCAAAGCAAGGTTCTTAATCTGCAGGGCATATTTCCTCTAAAGAATCAAGTGAAACCTGGAGCCCTCTCAGGAAAAGCACACGTATGAACATATAGATGAAATTCTGTATCTGGGGTCTAAAAGTTAAGAACCCCACTTAGAGAAATAAAGAATACTCTTATTTTAGTTTTCCAGATCAATGGTAAACTTTTGCTTCCTGCTTTAACCTGTCCTGTTCAGTGATGGTTTCTGATCAGGTTTATTTATTTTTTTTTATTGTGGGGCTTCTCCAGAGCTACAAGCATTTGCTCACCATGGCCGTCCCCTGCCAAGATTCCAGGTAACTCTGTGCTTTGGGGAAGAGTTTCCAGATCCTCAGAGGCAAAGGAAGCTCATCACTGCTCACGTGAGTATTTAGTCACATTCAAATGATTGAATTTCCCTGTTTTTCATCAATGGCAGGGTCTCAGGAAAGTCTCAAAGGAAAAGTAAATGTTAAGTGACTTGGGAAAATTATGAGGGAGGAAGCAGGGCCCAGTGAATGGTGCAGGGAGCACAGCCCAGAGACCCATTTGTTTTTCCCAGACGTAGAGGTCTACTAATCACAAACCTGCAAACATGGGCTTTATTTGTCCCATCTTGTGTATTGATCAAGACATTGTCCTATTTTCATTTTATAAGGATCTAAAAGGACTGGCGGTTATAGTTGCCCTTTAAAAGTCTCCATGTTTAATATTGCTTTTAAAATGCTGTCTAGCTGATCTTCACTTGATGGAGAAGTTTTCCCAAATGGTAAACTATTTACTGACTTATGTATTTTGCAGTTTCTCCAAAAGTTTTCCAAATCCTATTTTATATCTGGATTTTTAGAAATTATTTTAGTGGAAACCAAGGGCCATGTATTATTTGGAGGAGGCTCTTTCAAGGAGTTTAAGTAGACCAGACCACTGCAATGTTCTCTAGCAGAGTTGAAAACAGGTTGAACTGCACCAAGTAAACATCTTTTTCATAAAAAAGAAAAGAAAAAAGGTTTATATAGGTCATATTTAGAATAAGTTTGCCACAGGAAACAGAGTTTTGAATACCTAAGATTTTTGAATCCGAAAACTTTATATTGCTACTTAGCTTTGAGAGTTATTAATGGGTCCAGACAATTAAAAAAATTATAACAAATAATAAAAACATTAAGGTCATATTTTAGTTCTGATAGTGTTTCTTGTTGAAAACTGAAATAGCACACTAATTTTAAACACACAGTCCGGCCTCTTGATTGTAAAATCAAAAACCAACCAACCAACCAACAAAAATATGGTCTTTATATATTTTAGAGCTTTGTCATGAATTCTCTCCAGTTATTGATATAATAATTGATATCTTATTAACAGCTGACTAAATATACTTGGGATTGATAAATAACATTTCAAAAGTTGGTGGAAAACTCCTGCATCTGTCTGAGTTTAAGGGGTTTTTGGATGCACTAGCTCTCCTCTGAGTTAGGCAATAATGGGTCTCTGGGAGTTGTCTGGTATGGAAAAGAAAAATGGGTATGTGTATACCTAGGAGTTCATACTCCTTTTTACTATGGATTTAGTTTATTTTAGGTATTTCATGTGAATTATGCTTAAGTTTCTATATCTCAAATGACAGAAAGGCTCAATTTAATGGCTTAGTTGATTGACAAACTATTCAGTTTTCTTAGATGCTGTAAATTAAGGAAATACTGAAAGCTGAATTTTTTTTAGTGAATGTGAACCACACAAATAGCCAAACAAGATGAATTTGGGGTTAATTAACCTCTCTTTCCCCATAATAGCAATGCTGTTGTTTGATTTTGCCCCTTTTGTTTTCCTTTATTTTAGGTTTAGAAATATACAGATTATGTAAGTCATCCAGGAATTGTAAATTGTTCAGGATTTACACCTTCATCCCTGTCAAACTGTGGTGGTGAAAAATTCATTGGCCTAAATTATCCTGAATTATCTCAAACTTCATTAATCATCCCAAACTTCCTTTTAATTTGGCCATTTTACTTGATGTACTTAGGCTTAAACATAAATTTTAAGTGGCTATTGATTTAAAAGTATCATCTTTGACTTTAACTTCAGTTAAAACCAAGAATGAGTTAGAATCTTTTTAAAGGTTAGTATGTGTAAAGGCTAACAAAAAGTTACTTCTTCAGAATGTTTTGATGTGTGTAGCACTTACCTTTGGATTTAACCTTACCATACCTTCAGATATTGAGTTATTTAATTATAAGCCAATTATAGGATGTTAAAAAGAATATTTCAAAAATATCTTTTAAAATTTCTTTTTAAAGGTCGAACCTCTACTAGCCAGACAACTATATTATTTTGCTCAGCAGAACAGTGGACATTTCCTGAGGGGCTATGATTTACCTGAACATGTTAGCAGTCCAGAAGATTATCATAGATCTATTCGCCACTCCTCCATTCAAGAATGAAAACCAAGACAAGTGATTTTGTTTCATTTAAACATCTGACTTTGACAGGAACAGCTGATTGAACTCCCTCTTTTTCTTTTGAGAAACTTGGAAACTGGGGCTTCAGTTCAACACTTCAGGAGAATCTCAGCGAGAATGAGTGTAAAAAACCAGCTCCATGTAAATGACAGATGAGTTTATTCCAAAAGGAAGGATGGTCTTCAGGGTCTTCTGTAGACTGCCATCTTTGATAATTACTGTGAAAATTGACCAAAGAAGGTGTTTACATTTACTTAAATGATATATTTAATTTGATGTGGATTATTTCTTGCTTTAAAACTGAGAAAACGTGTCTTTCAGTATTTACCACTAATTAGAAGGATAAAAGTACTTAAGTGCTGTACTATTTCTCAGGGAAGTAATATCTAAATTTGAGGTGACTCTGCCTACAAAAGAAATGTATTAATGCACATAGGTGATGTTGGTCTTGTAGAAAATGCTTGCTAATAGAAAGGAACAGAATCTTTGACCGAGGTTGGACCACGGGGCCTCCAGCTTTGGGGTGGGTCATCACCCCCGCCCTGGCCTGGGTCTCACCCTATGATGGGCTTTCCTGCCCTGCCTCACACTGTCCCCCAATTTTCTCTCTTCCTGAATGCCCCTGGAAGCCAGTTGGTATTTTGTGGAACCAAAAAGCATTAGTGCTACACTTGATTAGTATATTTTTGTCTGTTCTACAATCTCATAATGACTGGTTAAGATATTTTTTGTTTGTCTTTTTGTCTGTCATTCTATAGAAATTATTGGTAAAACTTTTTTTCTTTAAAGAAGAAAAAAATATCAACAATCCAAATACTAAAGATATATTTTTGAAACTCGGTGACATTTCCCCTCTTATCCTGTTTGTTTTGTTTGGCTATCAGTTAGTTATCCATGACAACACTAAAGAGGAGGAGCCGATGCTTTTCAATTTGGTGAACTCTGTTAGGAAAGATGATGACAGGATTTCACTGATTGCATAACTGCAGACTCAGTGGGCTGTTTTTGCTTATTTTGTATATTATATGCTTCCTCATGCCAATATGGTTTAACAGGGCCTTTACTTGCTTAAGTAAACCTGATCACTTCCTTGTTGATTGTTTTGGAAAAGTACAGATGTTTAGACTGTGATGCTGGCAACTGATATTTTTATCATACTACAAAAAAATTGCTATTACTTTCAGGCCCAGAAAAAGACTTGATAGTTCTCAAATATATACCACTCTTATTCTAATCTATATTTTTTAAATCACTCAACAAACTGTATCCCTTGCATTAGATAGATTATAGATTATATATAGCCTTTATCCAGTTTAGTAAGCAATGAAGCATTGGAATGTTATTTTTTTTAACTTTTTAAAAGGAGTTTTTAATAATAACATAATACATATTAACTATGGAAAATGTAAACAGTATAGACAGGCAAAAATGAAGCACATCATCCTTCTTTACTGCAACCCAAATCCTTCTCCCTAGAAATATCTTCAAGAAGAGTTTGACTTATTCTTCCAGTACACTTCATTTCTCTATACATATGCATCAGCTCAAAAAAACCTGATAGGATCATCTTGCAACCACTTTTATGCAGTGCTCTTTTAACCTAACAATACAGATTTACCTCACTCTTTTTAGAGGCATTGTCGTCATAGAACTCCACCACCGTGCAGTCAGTAGCATAGTTTATGGAATTTCATCAGCCGCTAAGAATGAATACACGTGGACAGCAGATTATACTTCATGAATTGCAGTAATTTATACATCTTATAGATGCAAAATGTTTTAGGGTATATTATCCTAAGGACGAATTGGAAACAAAATTAGGAATGGCTGTGACACAGGCCCCACGTGTGTGGCCCTCTTCCCTGGAGAATAACCCCATCCCAGCACATCAGAGAAGCTCTATGGTGTCAGTCCCAGGGCTGTTTTGTCTTCTGAATTCTCCAAGCAGATGCTTGATTTCAAATGCTGTTGTGAATTCTTTACTTTTTTTTTCATTCTTTCTTTTTTTAATATTAAGCTGCTTTAACACTGGAGTTAAATTTTCTGGAAAATGCTCTTGGCTTGGGCCACTTTACCTTTTCTTATTTTTGCTCTCATCTACATTGGCTTTTTTTTTTAATTTGGAAGAATCCAGAGTGGGCATTAGTGAATGAATTATGAAATAATCAGGGTGAAGAATCCCGACAGCTGTCTCAGAACTTTGAAAATGAATAACTATTCATTCCTTGACTCATTCCTTGACTTGATGAAATGGGATTAGCAAAGTGGAATTTAGTTTGTTTTCAGTAGAAGATACTATAGAAGAGTTTAGGCATTTTTTATGCTAAAAAGCTTCAGATGGCAAGGTTTAAAAATGTGTAAGTCTCATAGGTGCATGTTCTAAGGGCTTATTTCCTGTTCTTTGGATTTAGTAGAACTGGGCAGTAGTTGATGTCTTCTGGAACACTATAGAGAACCAGGGTGACCAACCCATTTAAAACCCAAACCTTGGAACCCCCTCAGTCCTGGGCAAAACAGGACAGTTAGTCACCCTATAGAGAAACCCAGCAAGACTATTGCCTTTGAGCAAAGAAGACACTGTTCTATTGGGAGATAAAATTTATCTTGCATGGAATGAGCAGCAGAACAACATGGTTATCACCAAAGCACCGATATGCCCAGGTTCATGTTTAGAAAAAGGCACGCACTGGGCTAGGGTCTAAACAAGGTTTTCTTTGCATGTCACTGTATGTAAACCCCAGAGTTGGACAACTCTGGTGCAGGGTCTGGCATGGGTTTTCGCTTGAGAGGCTGAGAGACAGGTGGACATGCATCCCAAGAGAATCCTTGCTCCTGTGTTGGCTGTACCAGTGAACATCAATATTTTTTCCCATCAGTTATTTTTAGCAAAAATTCTTTTAGTTCAACCCCCCTGTTATTTCTCTTTGATCACATTTCTCCCCTTTCTCCAGGTGAATGTTTTTCTGGAAGTGGTGAGCTTCCTTAAGGTCTATATTTTTCTATGTATCTCCTTAGTTTATAATTGACTGGCATCTATTTAAATATTGCAATAGGGCCATTGTGCCATATGTATTGTTCTGCAATTTACTTTTTTCATAGCCCCATTTTTGAGATTGTTCCATGTCCGTGTTCTCATCCACCTCTTGTTAACTGGTGGCAAATAGCTTGTCACATGATTGCAGTGAAGGTCAATTTTCTTGGTATTTATTTTCACTGCTTTCAGGAAAGCCTGTATATGAAATGTAGTTGAAGTGAAGGAGAAGAAAGAGGAGATGTGAAAGATAAAAGAAAGGTCAGCAGGCCAATCCTTCTCCAATATAAACTCATATTTTGTTTTAGACTCTTTGAGATGGAAGAAACCTAATGGGTAGTGGGGTTCATTTTGCTGCACCCCATCTGTATAAGTGGATAGGACCAAGCAGCCCCCTGACTTCAATCCAAAGCTATGTTGGTTCCATCTTGCTGCTAGGCCTCCCAGGCAAGGGTGTCTGGAGAACTAGGTAGATCATCTCATGGACAATTGTTGTATATAATCATGCATGAATTTTATTATAAAGACTTTTTAAAAAAGTAATCTGTTGTGAGCTGTGTGTGTGTGTTATTAAACACTCATCTTGATAGCTTTTAAAATACTTCCTCCTTCTGTTGTGTTCTTTCAGAGAGGCTGCTGCAGCAGCCTGCTTCCTTCCTGGTTGTTGTATGGGTCCATAAAATCTGATCGCAAAGTGCTCTGCTTGTTTAAAAAAAACCAGCAAAACTTGTCCCAGCATACGGCAGTTTCTCCAGCCCATGGAAACACATCTAAGGAGAGTATTGAACAATCTTTTCCCTCTTCTCCCTTGTGTATTTTAAAAGGTCTAGTAGACCCAAGGAAATTGTTAATGTTTCCTTTTATATTCATTGCTTCTTTGATTTTGTCATTGTAGTTAAAGGGGAGGGGATGTAGGTTAACCAGCATCCGGAATGTGAAATATAACATAAAACTGTAGAAAAAGAACCTATCAACTGCTTACAAGTCTACTGGGAACACTAGAAGGACGGGGCTGCAGCTTGTGGTGTTAAAAGCCTTGCAGCCAAAAATTTTGTGGAACTGTCAGAAATGTTTGTAATCTGCATCTAGGAGCCCCAGAATACTAGTTCAGAATAATTTTGAATTTTCTAGGTGGTAATCAAATAGAGCTAATGGGAGTATAAACTATCATACTGCTTTTGGGGGCTCTATCTGCTCAACAGATATGAATAAACTTGAGTCACTATATATAAGCAGGATTTTTTTTCAAATAATATATCAACTCTTTATGTCTAAAAAAGAATTTCAAAGGGATTTTGAGCCCTTGAACTTGTTCTTAAGTAATATAACACCTTCCTTAGGTACCAATGTTTATAAGCCTTTCTTTATACATAGTGCAAATTTGACTATATTGAGTTCAGTTTTCTTAAAGCAAGTTTTGTCTTGACAAACACATACTTTTATATAGACTGCACTGGCAGTGTTTATCAATGCCAGAAAAACATCATCAAGTTCTACATCATCTCTTTGGAAAGACACTCCAGGGGTCATAATATCTTTTTTTTTCTAGGACAGTCTATACCTAATTTAACTCAGGTAGATAAATCTCTTCTGAATTAGTAGAGAGTTATGAATTCTAGAGTGTTATAGATATCAGAAAACACTTTCAGTGGCCCCTGTTCCTGCCAGGTTGGCAATATGTTGGCATATGGCAGTCTTTAGATCTGCCATTTTTGTTTAGACCACCTGTCTGTCATAATCTGTTATAATGTTCATTTTATCCCTGTCCTTGAGTGACTGTTCAAAAGTTTGGAATCCATAGAGTTCAATTATGAACAATTATTCTTGAAAAGCTGTTGTGTCTCTACTTTAGGTAAATTACAATTCTCATTTTTTCCCCTTTTTTTCATAAGCCTGGGCTTGATGGTAGCTTTAAAGAGAATTGTACCAGGAAATATAACTTCCTATGCTTTTTCTTCCCCCTCTCCTCCTGAGTCAGGTTTCCATAGCAATCTTTACCTGGAAGAAAATTAACAAATGCATCTGAAACCTCCACCTTTATTTCTTGTCATCCCCCTTTCTGTTTTCACATTCCAGTTCTGCCAGACTATTGCAATGCCCAAGGGCACCTGTTCTCTCTCCTGAAGACTTCTCCTGTTGCTACCTGGTCACCTGGCTAACCCCCTTTTCTCCGCTAAGTCTTAGCCATGACATTTTCTCTTGCTGGAAGCATTTCTTCACCTCCTACAACTAGGTCAGGAGGCTTTCTTATTTGTACCTTCTGTTTGGATCTGTAAAGGATCATGTTGTTGGAGTATTTTAAAAAGCACCCCCACTATGTACACTCTCCCCTCTGCTTACTGCCAAGCAATTAGGAGAAAGAAAGTAACTTGCCTGTATACTTCTGGCATTTTTCTTCTAAAGATACTCTTTCTGGGGGGAAAATAGGACTCAGAAAGCTGGGAATTTAAGAAAGATAAACTCTTTCACCATTTCTGGTTTCCCACTCCAGACTAGAGAAAGATGATTGAGCATCAAAGAAGAAGAATGAGAAGAAATGAATGTATAGACTTCAGCATCTCCCTGATAAAAAAATAACAAAACCACAATGAGATACCACCTCACACCTGTCAGAATGACTAAAAATAACAACTCAAGAAACAACAGATGTTGGCGAGGATGTGGAGAAAGGGGAATCATTTTGCATTGTTGGTGGGGTGCAGCTACTCTGGAAAACAGCATGGAAGTTCCTCAAAAAAATAAAAATAGAACTACATTATGACCCACCAGTTGCACTCCTAGGTATTTATCCAGAGGATACAAAAATGCTGATTCAAAGGGGTACACGCATTCCAATGTTTAAAGCAGCACTATCAACAATAGCCAAATTATGGAAAAAGCCCAAATATCCATCAACTGATGAATGGATAGAGAAGATATGGTGTGTGTGTGTGTGTGTGTTCCATATATATATATGGAATACTACTCTGCAATGAAAAAGAATGAAATCTTGCCATTTGTAACAATGTGGATGAATCTAGAAGACATTATGCTAAGTAAAAAAATCATTTAGAAAAAGATAATGTGATTTCACTCATATGTGGAATTTGAGAAACACAACAGATGAATATAAGGGAAGGAAAGGAAAAATAATATAAAAACAGAGAGGGAAGCAAACCATAAGAGACTCTTAAATACAGAGAACAAACTGAGCATTGCTAGAGGGGAGGTGGGGGGGATGGGTTAAATAGGTGATGGGCATTAAGGAGGGCACTTTTTTGGGATAAGCACTGGGTGTCATATGTAAGAGATGTATCACTGGGTTCTTCTCCTGAAACCAAGACTACACTGTATGTTAGGATTTCAACTTGAATTTAAATTAAAAAAAATATCTACTGCTTCTTAAAAAGAGACTTTAAGGGACAAATAAACTTGAGAAAAGTCTGTTGAAAGGAATAGTGATGAAGCATAGGTTATGGAATGGCAGAGGGGAAGGACTGAAGGAGAACCCCATAGTAACCTGTGTGGACCAGTGACCATTTGGATGGTGGGCATCCCAGGATGTGTTTCAGTGGAGACCACACCGAGGACCAGAATGCCCTCTCCACTTTCTCCCCCTACCACCTGCCTGGGCCCTAAAGAAGCAGTGCTAAATTTAGTGCCAACTCAAAAGATACAAAGTGAATTGAGATTGAGTTTTCATTATCCTTGTGGAATAAGAGCTAAAATGAAAAATATATTGTTAAAGAAAATTTGAATTATATTTCTTAAAAACTTTCACTATAGACTTAGATTTGTACTTGCTGTGTCTATAGTACAACACTGACCATTCTTTATTGTAATTGCCTATTTATTAATTTTTCTTCCCTAACATAACTCCTTGAAGATAGAAGCTGGGTTTGCTATTGTATAGCCAGTACTTGGAGCAGCATCTGACCCTTAGTATGAACTCACATGGATTTGCCTAATAGGTCCAACAGTGTCCAAAGAGGTATTAGCTAAATAATGGGCCATCTATAGAATGAAATGTTATGTAACCACTTAAAAATTTGTATGGCATGCAAGTATTTTATGACATGGAAAAATGTTTGTTACTTTGTTAAGTGAAAAGGAAGCAAGTTTCAAAACAATGTGAGATTTGTTTTAAGTGGTGGCAATTTTTAATTTTCTTGTGTGTTCTTTTATATTTTCCAAAATTTCTTCAATGATCACTTATTTTGTTATCAGGAAAAAAAGCAGAAAAGTTTGTATGTTTCCTTCTAAGTTTGTATGTTTCTTTAAACATGTGTGTGTATTTCCTTTCTTACTCATTGCCTTTCCAGGGGAAAGGCACAGAACATGAGTGGATCTTTTCTGCCACAGGAAGCTCTTCCCTGACTGTGGGGCAGGGAAAAAGAGAGAACTCTTTCTTCCCTGCCTTTCTCTGGGGTTCTTGTCTTTACTTCCCCTTGGATGCCCTTTCTCTCCCACTCTTCATCTCTCCAAGATGAATGGTATGCTCCTCCCAGCTATCCTATTGAAGATGAACACTGTCTTGGCTTCCTGGCTGTAGCTATGGCCCTCTTTTACCCCCATCCCCTACTCTCCCTAGGAAGACTTCCCTCTATCATTCCCCCATCCTCTTTTACTCCTCTAGACTCCACACTTTGCCTTTGCCTCCACTGTTTACTTTCATGTGAATGACAACACTTGGGGTTGCTCGAAAACAGGAAGGAAAAGAACACTTTATTCATTCACTCATGCAGTCATTCATTCATTCATTCATTCCAGTATAGTTAATGACAGTGTTGTGTTTCAGGTGTACAATATAAAGCATCAACAATTCTATACATTTCTCAACACTCATCAAGGTAAGTGTATTTTTAATCCTCCGTATCTATTTCACCCATTCCCCCTCTACCAACTTCTGGCAACCACCAGTTTGTTCTCTGTATTTAAGAGTCTAGTTTTTTGTTTGTCTGTTTTTGTTTTTTCTTCATTTGGTCATTTATTTTGTTTCTTAAATTCCACATATGAGTGAAATCTTATGGTGTTTGTCTTTTTGGGACTTATTTCACTTAGCATTGTACCTTTTAGGTCCATCCATGTTGTTGTAAGTGGCAAGATTTCATTCTTTTTTATGGTTTAATAATATTCCATTATATTCCTATATATATGTATCATGTATATGTGATATATATATTCCAATATGTATATCACATCTTCTTTATCCATTCATCTGTCTTATCTATGGACATTTGAATTGCTTCCATATCTTGGCTGATGTAATGTAAATGATACTGGAATATACATAGTGTGCATATATCTCTTCAAATTGGTCTTTTTGTTTTCTTTGGGTAGATATCCAATAGTAGAATTATTGGATGATATGGTAATTCCATTTTTAATATTTTGAAGAATGTCCATACTGTTTTCCACAGTGGCTTCACAATTTGCATTCCCACCAACAGTGTACCAGTATTCTTTTTTCTCCCCATCCTCACCAACCCTTGTTATTGCTTGTGTTTTTGGTTTTAGCCATTCTGAAAGGTGCAAAATTATATCTCATTGTGGTTTTTAATTTGCATTTCCCTGATGAATGAAGATATTGAATATCTTTTCATGTATTTACTGGTCACCTGTATGTCTTAGAAAAATCTCTATATTCTTAGAAAAATCTGCCCATTTTTTTAAGTTTATTCATTTATTTTGATGGGGGGGGGAGAAGGAGATAGCAGGGGAAGAGAAGAGAGAGAGAGGGAGTGAGAGAATCCCAAGCAGTCCCCACACGTGAAGCCCAATTTGGGGCTCAATTTCACGCCCCATGAGATCATGACTCAAGAGTCCATTGCTTAACTGGCTGAGCCACCCAGGTGCCTCTCCTCTGCTCATTTTTATTTGAAATATTTGTTTTGTTGGTGTTGAGTTGTATACATTTTTTAATATATTTTGGACATTAACCTTTTACCAGATATATCATTTGCAAATATCTTCTCTCGTAATTTTTTAAAAATTTGTTTGAGAGAAAGAGCAGGGGAGAGGGAAAGACAGATAGGAGGGGGTCTCAAGAAGGCTCCATGCCTAGCCCAGAGCTTGACACAGGGATAAATACAATGATCCCGGGATTACAACCTGAGATCAACCTTGTCATTCAGTAGGTTGCCTTTTTGTTTTGTTGATGGTTTCCTTTGCTATACAAAGCTTTTTATTTTTGTGTAGTCTCAATAGTTTAATTTTGCTTTTGTTTCTCCTGTTAAAGGTATATATATATATATATATATATATATATATATATATTCAACAGGACATCTTAGCCTTGAGGGTGTCATGGGATGGCATATATATATATATATATATATATATATAGTGGCCAAATACACAAAAAACAAAACGTGCCATTTTCAAGTATACAGTTGTACTATTGTACAACCACCACCACAAAACTCTTTCATCTTATGAAACTGAAACTCTGCATTCATTAAACATTCACTCCTTTCCTACTTCCCTCTAGCCTCTGGTAACCCCCATTCTACTTTCTGTCTCTATGAATTTGACTACCCTAGGTACCTCATATAAGAGAAATCATACAATATTTGTCCTTTTGTGACTGGCTTATTTCATTTAGCATAATGTTCTCAAGGTTTATCCATGTTGTAGCATGTGTCAGACCTTCCTTCCTTTACAAGCATTGTATGTATATACCACATTTTCTTTATCCATTCATCTTTCTATGAATGAACATTTGGGTGGCTTCCAACTTTTGACTATTCTAAATGATGCTGCTATGAACATGGGGGTACAAATATCTGTCCAAGACCCTACTTTTAGTTTTTTAGGATATTGGAATTGCTAGATCATATGGTAATTCCATGTTTAATTTTTTGAAGACTTTATGTGTTTTCGATAGCAGCTGCACCATTTCACATTCCTACCAACAATGCAAAAGAGTTCCAATTTCTCCACATTGTCTCAAACACTTGTTACATTCTGAAGAACTTAAAAGAAATTATTAACTCAACAAACATCTCCTGAAGATCCACCATGTTCCTGGCCTTCTGCTGGTTTCCAGGGATACACAGCTTCAACAGGACAACATCCTAGCCTTGAGGGTGTCTAAGGATGGCATAGGTATGGTATGGGCTATGTAGGTGCTGTGGGCAGGGCACCTTCACCAGTCAGGGGTAGGGGGTGGTCAGTGATGACCCTTGAGAAGGAATTATTTTCATCCCCATTTTTAAAGTGAAGAAACTGAGGCTCAGAAACCTTAAGGCACTAGCCTAATGTTGAACAGCTACTAAGAAGCAAAGCCAGGATTCTAATCCAGATCTTTCTGATTTCAAAGCCTCATGTTGATTCTGATGCCAAGCTGTAGTTGAGGGACTGAGTAGTCAGAGAGGTGACAGTTTACCCCATTCACATGATTGGTGAGCTTCCCACCAGCATCAAACCCAGACTAAGACCTTTGGCCTTTTTTCACCAAGATGAGTCCCACAGATGGGAGCCTATCCCTTTAGATGAAGAAAGAGACTAGAAGCAAAGAGAACACCAAGACATCCAGAAAGAGAGAAAATCCAAGGATTTGAGATTTTGCTTTAAGATCTGGCTAATACCCATTTAAAATCTCATTAAATTACCATTTATTGGGTACTAAATGCTTTAATATGTATCTGCTCATTTGATCCTTGAAGTAATCCTAGAAGACAAGTGTTGTATTTCTCACCTTACCAAAAGAGAAACTGAGGGCCAGGAGGTAACATATTAAGGTTGCATGATTAACAAGTGTCAGGGAAAGAACATAACCCCAGCTCATCCTATACCAGGTACTCTACTTGTCTGCTATAAAAATCGGTCTTTTAGTTTACTTTGTAAAATGAGCATTTACTTCATGGGATCATTGTCAGGATTAGTGGGTAAAGTGTCAAGAATAATGTCTGGGATATAGTTAGTGCTATGGAACTATTGGTTATTATTATTTTAAGCTCAGTATTTATTATAAGCTTCTTTGAGAGTTAGAGAAAGTAGCTTATTTCAGTAGTCACATATATACTGCACTCAAAATTTTACGATTATTTATATATTACCTAATTAAAACTTATGGCAAATATTTATTCATTCAATATCTATTTAAAAATGTGACTTCTCAAAATACATTTTAAAATATTGTTATTTTCTTAAAATCTTTAGGTGGACTCACTTTTAAAATTTAAATGTCTAGCATCATTGTAAACAATAAAAATTGGTAAAAGACACAAAGTTGACACACTTGTATATCTATTTTCTAATATCCATTTAAAATAAACAATAATGGGACACAGGGAGAGAAGATGGCGCAGTAGGAGGACACTGGGCTCACCGTGCGTCCTGCCGATCACTTAGATTCCACCTATACCTGCCTAAATAACCCAGAAAACCGCCAGAGGATTAACAGAACAGAGTCTCCGGAGCCAAGCGCAGACTAGAGGCCCACGGAAGAGGGTAGGAAGGGCGGTGAGGCGGTGCGCACTCCACGGACTGGCGGGAGGGAGCCAGGGCGGAGGGGCGGCTCGCTGGCCAAGCAAAGTCCCCGAGTCCGGCAGGCAAAAGCAGAGGGGCCTGACGGACTGTGTTCCGACAGCAAGCGCGACTTAGCATCTGGGAGGTCATAAGTTAACAGCTCTGCTCAGAAAGCGGGAAGGCTGGAGGACAAAGGGAGGGAGAGCTGCTGAGCCCCCGGACGACAGAGCTCAGTTTGGTGGGGAACAAAGGCGCACGCCAGCGCCATCTCCCCCGCACATCCCCCAGCCAAAATCCCAAAGAGAACCAGTTCCTGCCAGGGAACTTGCTCGCTCTGCACAAAAACCCAACTCTGTGCTTCTGCAGAGCCAAACCTCCGGCAGCGGATCTGACTCCCTCCCACTGCCACAGGGCCCCTCCTGAAGTGGATCATCTAAGGAGAAGCGAACTAAGCCTACCCCTCCTGCCCCCATGCACCTTGCCTACACACCCAGCTAATACGCCAGAACCCCAGCACCACAAGCCTGGCAGTGTGCAAGTAGCCCAGATGGGCCACGCCACCCCACAGTGAATCCCGCCCCTAGGAGAGGGGAAGAGAAGGCACACACCAGTCTGTGGCCCCAGCGGTGGGCTGGGGGCAGACATCAGGTGGGACTGCGGCCTCCCCCACCAACTCCAGTTATACACCACAGCACAGGGGAAGTGCCCTGCAGGTCCTCACCACTCCAGGGACTATCCAAAATGACCAAACGGAAGAATTCCCCTCAAAAGAATCTCCAGGAAATAACAACAGCTAATGAACTGATCAAAAAGGATTTAAATAATATAACAGAAAGTGAATTTAGAATAATAGTCATAAAATTAATCGCTGGGCTTGAAAACAGTATACAGGACAGCAGAGAATCTCTTGCCACAGAGATCAAGGGACTAAGGAACAGTCACGAGGATCTGAAAAGCGCTTTAAACGAAATGCAAAACAAAATGGAAACGACGACAGCTCGGATTGAAGAGGCAGAGGAGAGAATAGGTGAACTAGAAGATAAAGTTATGGAAAAAGAGCAAGCTGAGAGAAAGAGAGATAAAAAAATTCAGGAGTATGAGGGAAAAATTAGAGAACTAAGTGATACACTAAAAAGAAATAATATACGCATAATTGGTATCCCAGAGGAGGAAGAGAGAGGGAAAGGTGCTGAAGGGGTAGAAGGGAAGAAATTATAGCTGAGAACTTCCCTGAACTGGGGAAGGAAAAAGGCATTGAGATCCAAGAGGCACAGAGAACTCCCTTCAGACGTAACTTGAATCAATCTTCTGCCCGACATATCATAGTGAAACTGGCAAAATACAAGGATAAAGAGAAAATTCTGAAAGCAGCAAGGGATAAACGTGCCCTCACATATAAAGGGAGACCTATAAGACTTGTGACTGATCTCTCTTTTGAAACTTGGCAGGCCAGAAAGGTCTGGCACGATATCTTCAGTGTGCTAAACAGAAAAAATATGCAGCCGAGAATCCTTTATCCAGCAAGTCTGTCATTTAGAATAGAAGGAGAGATAAAGGTCTTCCCAAACAAACAAAAACTGAAGGAATTTGTCACCATGAAACCAGCCCTACAAGAGATCCTAAGGGGGACCCTGTGAGACAAAGTACCAGAGACATCACTACAAGCATAAAACATACAGACATCACGATGACTCTAAACCCGTATCTTTCTATAATAACACTGAAAGTAAATGGATTAAATGCGCTAACCAAAAGACATAGGGTATCAGAATGGATAAAAAAACAAGACCCATCTATTTGCTGTCTACAAGAGACTCATTTTAGATCTGAGGACACCTTTAGATTGAGAGTGAGGGGATGGAGAACTATTTATCATGCTACTGGAAGCCAAAAGAAAGCTGGAGTAGCCATACTTCTATCAGACAAACTAGACTTTAAATTAAAGGCTGTAACAAGAGATGAAGAAGGGCATTATATAATAATCACAGGGTCTATCCATCAGGAAGAGCTAACAATTATAAATGTCTATGCGCCGAATACCGGAGCCCCCAAATATATAAAACAATTACTCATAAACATAAGCAACCTTATGGATAAGAATGTGGTAAGTGCAGGGGACTTTAACACCCCACTTACAGAAATGGATAGATCAAATAGACACACAGTCAATAAAGAAACAAGGGCCCTGAATGACACACTGGATCAGATGGACTTGACAGATATATTTAGAACTCTGCATCCCAAAGCAACAGAATATACTTTCTTCTCGAGTGCACATGGAACATTCTCCAAGATAGATCATATACTGGGTCACAAAACAGACCTTCATAAGTTTACAAGAATTGAAATTATACCATGCATACTTTCAGACCACAATGCTATGAAGCTTGAACTCAACCACAGGAAAAAGTCTGGAAAACCTCCAAAAGCATGGAGGTTAAAGAACACCCTACTAACGAATGAGTGGGTCAACCAGGCAATTAGAGAAGAAATTTAAAAATATATGGAAACAAACGAAAATGAAAATACAACAATCCAAACGCTTTGGGATGCAGCAAAGGCAGTCCTGAGAGGAAAATACATTGCAATCCAGGCCTATCTCAAGAAACAAGAAAAATCCCAAATACAAAATCTCACAGCACACCTAAAGGAA
The DNA here is from genome assembly GCF_046562875.1 of Panthera onca. Lineage (NCBI taxonomy): Eukaryota > Metazoa > Chordata > Mammalia > Carnivora > Felidae > Panthera > Panthera onca. The sequence continues at coordinate 28,541,029 of NC_138343.1, read as the reverse complement.
ATAGAAGCAGAACAGCAAAGGCAGCCTAAACCCAGCAGCAGAAGAGAAATAATAAAGATCAGAGCAGAAATAAACAATATAGAATCTAAAAAAACTGTAGAGCAGATCAACGAAACCAAGAGTTGGTTTTTTGAAAAAATAAACAAAATTGACAAACCTCTAGCCAGGCTTCTCAAAAAGAAAAGGGAGATGACCCAAATAGATAAAATCATGAATGAAAATGGAATTATTAAAACCAATCCCTCAGACATACAAACAATTATCAGGGAATACTATGAAAAATTATATGCCAACAAATTGGACAACCTGGAAGAAATGGACAAATTCCTAAACACCCACACTCTTCCAAAACTCAATCAGGAGGAAATGGAAAGCTTGAACAGACCATAACCAGTGAGGAAATTGAATTGGTTATCAAAAATCTCCAAGAAATAAGAGTCCAGGACCAGATGGCTTCCCAGGGGAGTTCTACCAGACGTTGAAAGCAGAGATAATACCTATCCTTCTCAAGCTATTCCAAGAAATAGAAAGGGAAGGAAAACTTCCAGACTCATTCTATGAAGCCAGTATTACTTTGATTCCTAAACCAGACAGAGACCCAGTAAAAAAAGAGAACTACAGGCCAATATCCCTGATGACTGTGGAGGCAAAAATTCTCAATAAGATACTAGCAAATCGAATTCAACAGCATATAAAAAGAATTATTCACCATGATCAAGTGGGATTCATTCCTGGGATGCAGGGCTGGTTCAACATTCGCAAATCAATCAATGTGATACATCACATTAATAAAAAAAAAAGAGAAGAACCATATGATCCTGTCAATCGATGCAGAAAAGGCCTTTGACAAAATCCAGCACCCTTTCTTAATAAAAACCCTTGAGAAAGTCGGGATAGAAGGAATACTTAAAGATCATAAAAGCCATTTATGAAAAGCCCACAGCTAACATCATCCTCAATGGGGAAAAACTGAGAGCTTTTTCCCTGAGATCAGGAACACGACAGGGATGCCCACTCTCACCGCTGTTGTTTAACATAGTGCTGGAAGTTCTAGCTTCAGCAATCAGACAACAAAAGGAAATCAAAGGCATCAAAATTAGCAAAGATGAAGTCAAGCTTTCGCTTTTTGCAGATGACATGATATTATACATGGAAAATCCGATAGACTCCACCAAAAGTCTGCTAGAACTGATACATGAATTCAGCAAAGTTGCAGGATACAAAATGAATGTACAGAAATCAGTTGCATTCTTATACACTAACAATGAAGCCACAGAAAGACAAATAAAGAAACTGATCCCATTCACAATTGCACCAAGAAGCATAAAATACCTAGGAATAAATCTAACCAAAGATGTAAAAGATCTGTATGCTGAAAACTATAGAAAGCTTATGAAGGTAATTGAAGAAGACATAAAGAAATGGAAAGACATTCCCTGCTCATGGATTGGAAGAATAAATATTGTCAAAATGTCAATACTACCCAAAGCTATCTACACATTCAATCCAATCCCAATCAAAATTGCACCAGCATTCTTCTCGAAACTAGAACAAGCAATCCTAAAATTCATATGGAACCACAAAAGGCCCCGAATAGCCAAAGTAATTCTGAAGAAGAAGACCAAAGCAGGAGGCATCACAATCCCAGACTTTAGCCTCTACTACAAAGCTGTCATCATCAAGACAGCATGGTATTGGCATAAAAACAGACACATAGACCAATGGAATAGAATAGAAACCCCAGAACTAGACCCACAAACGTATGGCCGACTCATTTTTGACAAAGCAGGAAAGAACATCCAATGGAAAAAAGACAGTCTCTTTAACAAATGGTGCTGGGAGAACTGGACAGCAACATGCAGAAGGTTGAAACTAGACCACTTTCTCACACCATTCACAAAAATAAACTCAAAATGGATAAAGGACCTGAATGTGAGACAGGAAACCATCCAAACCTTAGAGGTGAAAGCAGGAAAAGACCTCTCTGACCTCAGCCGTAGCAATCTCTTACTCGACACATCCCCAAAGCAAGGGAATTAAAAGGAAAAGTGAATTACTGGGACCTTATGAAGATAAAAAGCTTCTGCACAGCAAAGGAAACAACCAACAAAACTAAAAGGCAACCAACGGAATGGGAAAAGATATTTGCAAATGACATATCGGACAAAGGGCTAGTATCCAAAATCTATAAAGAGCTCACCAAACTCCATACCCGAAAACAAATAACCCAGTGAAGAAATGGGCAGAAAATATGAATAGACACTTCTCTAAAGAAGACATCCGGATGGCCAACAGGCACATGAAAAGATGTTCAACGTCGCTCCTCATCAGGGAAATACAAATCAAAACCACACTCAGATATCACCTCACGCCAGTCAGAGTGGCCAAAATGAACAAATCAGGAGACTATAGATGCTGGTGAGGATGTGGAGAAACGGGAACCCTTTTGCACTGTTGGTGGGAATGCAAATTGGTGCAGCCGCTCTGGAAAGCAGTGTGGAGGTTCCTCAGAAAATTAAAAATAGACCTACCCAATGACCCAGCAATAGCACTGCTAGGAATTTATCCAAGGGATACAGGAGTACTGATGCATAGGGGCACTTGTACCCCAATGTTTATAGCAGCACTCTCAACAATAGCCAAATTATGGAAAGAGCCTAAATGTCCATCAACTGATGAATGGATAAAGAAATTGTGGTGTATATACACAATGGAATACTATGTGGCAATGAGAAAGAATGAAATATGGCCTTTTGTAGCAACGTGGATGGAACTGGAGAGTGTGATGCTAAGTGAAATAAGCCATACAGAAAAAGACAGATACCATATGGTTTCACTCTTATGTGGATCCTGAGAAACGTAACAGAAACCCATGGGGGAGGGGAAGGAAAAAAAAAAAAAAGAGGTTAGAGTGGGAGAGAGCCAAAGCATAAGAGACTGTTAAAACCTGAGAACAAACTGAGGGTTGATGGGGGGTGGGAGGGAGGGTAGGGTGGGTGATGGGTATTGAGGAGGGCACCTTTTGGGATGAGCACTGGGTGTTGTATGGAAACCAATTTGACAGTAAGTTTCATATATTAAATAAATAAATAAATAAATAATAAAATAAAATAAAATAAAATAAAATAAACAATAATGATTGAAATAAAAATACCCATCACTGCACCATCTAAAACACTCCTCACTCTACCTATGGGGCACACCACTCCTTGGGGAGACACCAAATACTCCTGTCTTCCCATCTTTCCACAGCACCTGACATGGTGCTTTATGACAGAGTGTTTATCAAATGAATGGCAGATTTAATTAATTAAGAAGAATTAACTTCTTGATCGATTATTGACTTCATAGGAAATTTTCCATATTTTACTGTGCAACTTCAATTAGCAATGATGTATTAATGGAAATAGTGTAATGCATTTAAGGATTTTTTTAAGACAGTTCATGTGTTAAATTTGAAGAAATGGAACATAGCAGGTTCTAAAGAAAATCTACTATCCCCCTCCCCCAAATGACCAAGCACCCTCTGCCCACTGGGATCTAGAGTGAGTGCTAATTCCTTCCACCTTCCACCATCTGATGATCAGATTGTATAGACTAGAAGGGAGTATTTACTCTTTAGAAAACATTTTCTCTGACCTACCATAACCCTCAAGCAAATAAGCAAATAAGCAAATCCCTCTTTTAAACTTGGCTGGATCTCTTTGTGTAATTTCAGTCTTGTTGAGAAGTGTGGTTCAGCCCAGGGCTTCTCCAGTGCTGCCTTTCTTCTGGATAAGAAACATAAACTAAATGCCCTTGGTTAGTCTCATGTACTGACTTATGGTTTTTTTCATGTTGCTAAAACATTTCTCTATAAATGATGACATGTTAGAGCCTTTTCCTGGCAGAAAGACCAAGAAATGCAAACTTTAAAGCTGGGACATTAAATTAAGAAGCATGCAAACATTTCAGTCATTCCTGTCCCTGGGTTGCTTGGGCCATCTCGCCCCAGGTCTTACTCACCACTGTGTGATTTGGTTATCACATCACTCCTGCCCAGTGCTTCAGTGATTCCTGTAATGCAGCTAAGTGGGCTGCTTCCCATTATATTAACAAACAGCAAGGCACAAAGTTTTCTGACATTTAGGATCCCAGTCATCATAGACAACATTAAACTTAAAAAAATGTGTAGGGTTAGATACAAATAATACTCTATCTTCTACTTTTGAATAAAAAGTGGGAGAGGAAGCAGAGTGAGTGGTGTTCTCTGTGTGAAATTTTCCCTCAGCTATCATGGGCATTAATGGGTCCTTCCAGTCATTTGTCTCCTTTTCTTCTATAAAAGGCCGCTACCTTGTGGATCTCTGTGCTTCCTTGCAACTGGAACATGGGCTCTAGCTCACAACTTTCATCTCCACAATGACCAAAATGGGTTAACAGGGAAGAAGATTTCTTAGGAGAGTTCTTTCCTATTTGAGAAACTTTGGGTGAGGAGGAAGGACTCATGAATCAGGGAAAGTGGTTTCACTGTTGGCTTGATCAGGCCTCTCTGCATACTGTCTCCTCTCCTCAAACATGGGCATGGGCCACAGTGGGTGGGTAGGGCATGAGGAGCAGAGGAACACCCTTCCTACTCCCTAATTCCATATTCTTTCTTCAGGCAGGTCAGTTTGCCACCTAATCTTTAGGGTAAAGACAATCAGCCCTCAAAGGCCCCATTGGAAATGCAGAAGAAAAACTCAGCTGTTTAGTGCAACTACTTTGAGAATGGAAAGAGATTTGTGGGACCAGAGAATTTGAGTGAGTATCTGGTGGATCCTGAGCATTCTGGACAGAAGTTTCTGCCCAAGAGATGCTAGAGAGAAATATTGCCCCCTGAAGGATGGACATGGCCAAAGAGGAAAAGAGAGTGGAGTACGGAATGGAGAGGCACATTGGGAGCAAGCTTTGGGGCAGAAGCAAGGACCTTCAAAAGCAAACTTAAGCCTCACGTCAATTTCATGTAGTGAGTTCTAAGGAACTTCCAAGCATTTTCCATTGGCACAAGGTTGGAGAGACCTAGCAACTACCAGTGATGGTTAAGATTCTGGCAGGCTCTGCTCCACATGTCAGCCCATCTGTGGACATCGAAGTTCAGGGAGGATTCATGAGAGGGTTTAATGGTGTTTGTGAAGGGGATAGCACACAGTTCGTATGAAATTATATGCACTTTGCTTACTTTTCTTAAGCACAGGACAAATATGGCTCTCCCAGGGCCCTATTTTGCTATAGGCCTGGACAAGTGCAAGAACCCTGGCCAGTCTATTCCTGGTAAGCCCAGCAAAAGTCCCCACCAGTCCACAATGATGAATAACTGCTTTGCAATTAGAACACGACACCAGCAACAGAAGCAAAACCTCTGGTCAGGGGAAAAACAAACCTTTACTCATCTGACAACTGAGTTCTTGTGGCTCTCCTGGTGCCAGCAGCATGGGCTCCCACAGAGCTCTACATCCCTGGGGCCACTGCCTCTCAGGCTATAGTTGGCCTTGTGGGGATTGTTGAATCCTGAACCAGGAACCACTCCCCTGGTCTTGCCAGCTGGTTAACATGTCCCCCAATTCAAGGGATTCTTGGTTTTTCCTTCTGCTGCCACCACTCTTCTGCTCTGAGTCTCTGCCAGATGTCTGGATGTCAGTTCTCCTCCTAGGAAAGAGAGAGGCATTGGGAACCTGTGGAAGTCTGCAGGATTTCTCAGCTGTATGGTTTCCCATGATGGTGACTCTGGTATCTACTACCTGGCCAGGAAGTCCCTCACAACTGAAAGACTGGGAGCTTCTGTGGGGCAGAAGGGGAGAGGGGAGCTGCAGCCTGCATAGAGTGAGCCTGAGGGGATGACTATAGGGCCTGTAGAGAAGGCAAAGTCAGGTACAGAGAGGGACAAGAGCTTGAGGTGCGATAAAAGAGAGTGCAGAGCTGAGTGGCAGTAGTTGAGTGGCTGCTGGGAGGCTTGTCCTAGGGTTATTGAGCAAAGGCTTGGGCAGAGCTGAACATTTAGACCCAAGACCTGGGAGGCCTCACAATCTGGAAGCCAACATGTGGGATCTCTCGCAACATGTGAGGCTGAACAGAAACCAAAAAACTCCCAGATCTCCTTCCTCAGGTGCATGTTTGCATGTCCCCTAGTGTCACTGCTGCTTCTTTACAGGGAGAAGAAAGAGGTGACTGCAAAGTGGGGTTTCCTGTGAGTCAGAGCCCTTGTGTTCTCTCTGCCCTGAGAAATAGTCCCTGAGTACAGAACTTTGTGAGGGTGAGGGGCACAGAAGGAGGAAGCTGACTGAATGGGATGCCTACATTGACATGCTGAGCATCACTGACACACCTTTTGCCTCCTTCCCTGTACCATAGCCAGGGCTGTGAGGTACTGGAGCTGGCTCAAGCTAGCTATCAACATCCGAGTGTCTACTTTTCAGTGGTCATCAAATAAAGCCATTATTAGAAATTAAACTGTATAAATATATGATAAATTATACTAAACACAAGGTAACAAAGCCCCAAAATACTCATTACTTCTAAATTATTTGACTACAATATACTATTATCTCTGCTTTGGGCATTATTTCATATTTTGTATGTGTATGGTGGAAATACAATACCACATAACCATGTGTTATTGAACACATTATCCCAACTCCACTTCTGTGGCATCATGTTGTAGCTTGAAACTAACCGTGGCAGGAGTGTTTACACCACAGGAATCAGTAAGCACTACAAATCAGGGTTTCCTCTCCTCTTCCACTTCCAGCCTGTTGTAAACCATGTGTTTTACCAGCACACCACTTGGTGGAATTTGGCTTGCTCTTTCACTGCCAGCTTCTCTCACCTCTGGTTTTAGCTGCTTTGGAGGCTATTGAGGATGAGAGGAAAGATAGCAGATAACTCTAAGAGAAGGTCCACAGGACACAGGACACTCCTCCCCATACCTCCCTTGGAGAAATGCAGGCTGTGACCACATTTCCACAGTCCCACCAGCCCCTGAGAGGGGGTGAGGCAAGCTGGTCTCCACCTATGGAATATCTTTAATGGGCCCAGGGCCCGAGGTGAGGTCAGCAAGATAGACTTGCTACGATGACCTGGACTCACATGCTGTATGTGCTGAGTTACCTGCTCATCTAAAGGTGAGTCATCTGTGCCTAGCAGAGCCCTTCTCATCACAACATCCTTCAAATACTTGGCTCCTGCTCTCCTGTCCTGGCTGAAACTTCTCTTCTCCAAATCTAACAAAGTAAGGCAGAGGCTGTGAATTTAAAAAAAAATTTGGGGTGCTTTACTGGCTCAATTGGTAGAGCATGCGATTCTTGGCCTCAGGGTCTTGAGTTTGAGCCCCACATTGGGTGTAGATATTACTTAAGTACATAAACAAACTTTAAATAAATAAATAAATAAATAAATCAGGGGAAAGCTGGTCCAAATGGTAAGCTCCATCTTACCTCCCTTTGCTTACTGTCATTATACCATGGTTGCACTAATTCTCTTTTATCTGGTTCGAGTACATCAGTTATTAATTCTCTTTCTCATGCATGTCACTCAGGCTTGAGAAAAATCCCTTTGGTATCATAAAAGACACATGGCAATGAGATGCCTAGTTGAGTGATCTGATTATCTGGAGTAAAGATTGGGGAGCCCAGTCCTTCACCCCAAAAGAAGCATCATCACCTCAGAGTAGATTGTGTGGACTACATGAATGAACTAGGTTTTGTCCTCTCTCTTATATCCTGTTCCTGAAATAGTCAATGTCAAACATGATTCTTAACCAATTGCTATGGAACAAGAGGGGACTATCAGTTTGCTATTTCTAGGTACCTTATTTATATCAAGGCAGCTCAAATAATATACAAAGTACTATGTAATGGATAGTGCCTATGTTAGAAAGTATGTGTCTGGAATTGAATGGAAAGTGTTGCAATGGATATAATTTTTATCTTTATCCCAATGATGTTATTCTCTTAATTTAGATACTTTAAGTTCAACTTCATATCTGCACCAGTGTTGTGTCATTATTAATAATTCCAATTTCTTGTTTAATTCCCATTCAAGAAAGGGCTTGCCTGTAAAATACATTGACAGAGACAGTGTTCTATATTTAGTGAAAGAGATGTTATCTATAAATTACAGGGAAATCATTACATCAAGGTCCTCTATTGGTGAAATAAACCACAAGAAAGAAATAAAGTGTGTTAGAGGAACAACATCCTAAAAGTCACTAAGAACAAAAGCTGCTTGACTTTCTTGCATCTGAAGATTCCTTTGCCCACAAGTATCCTCCAAGAGAATGAGCAGCATGGTCTTTGTGCCCTTGGTGGAGGGTGGGAGGGAGATTAAAAGAACAGCAATACTGTTATAACTATTACTTCTATATCCTAAGAAAATGATCTTCTCTATTAGATGGTTATGTATCTAAACCACAAAACCACAGGGTAATTGGATGTGTTTCAAGGAAGGATAAGAAGCATGGCACAAATATCCCTTTGGCTTCCATAAAACTTAAGAGTCGGGAGAGAGTTTACTGCCACCTATCCTCCCCAGTATTTCTGCTTTTCTTAAGAAAACTGAGGCACAGAGAGGGATACGAGCCTGCTTAGGACCAGATTTCTGAATGAGCTGGGACTAAACCAAGTCTTCAGACTCCCCGTACCATTCTTCCCATCGAGGAAAATGAATTCTCTCAGCTTCTCCTACCAATCAGAGGTATCCAGTAGAAGCACAGTGCAAGGTCCACTCTGCTATCCACAAAAGTGAATCACTTCTGTATTTTTAGGTTTCCTAGTAGCCACATTTAAAAAAAGAATAAAAAGAAACAGGTGGAATTAGTTTTTATAATATATTCTATATAAATTCAGTCTACCCAACATTATCTTTCTAATGTACTCAATATGAAACAATTGTTAATGAGATGTTTTACATTCTTTTTTTGTATTAATTTCAGTGGGTATGTTACACTGATTGCATATTTCAATGCAGATTAGCCACATTTTAAGTGCTCCATGGTCATGAATGGCCAGTGGCTATTAGACTGTGAACATATAGACTCTTAACTCAGGGGGCGTGAGCCCTGGTTTCCCATTCTGGTGCTGCCCCTTGTTACAGGTATGACTTTAAAAAATCTCTTAGTCTCCTTGAACTCAGGTATCCTCACATGTAAAATCAGGATTTGAATACCTGTTCTATCAGGTTGTGAAGACTATATGATCCAAACAAATTCAAGATGTCCAGGAAGCAGCCTTCTTTGTTCCTGGCACCTAGTGACATGTTTATATTTATTACTATCACTAAGGCTAGTGTCCTCATTAGGTAAATTTCCTTCCAGCTATTTTGGGAAATACATTCATTTCTCAGAGTATCATTTAAGTAATTCAAGACCACATTTTGGTAGAAATCACTAGGGGTGAGTAACTTGATTCAATTTTTAAATAAAAACTTGTATTGAAAACCTATGTTCCAGAACTTGGGTTTGGATATGGGAGCTTGATGTTTAAAAAGACATAGTTCCAGGAGTGTCTGGGTGGCTCAGTTGGTTAAACATCTGATTCTTGATATGGCTCAGGTCATGATCTCATGGTTCCTGGGTTCGAGCCCCAAGTAGAACTCTGTGCTGACAGTGCAGAGCCCACTTAGGATTCTCTGTCTCCCTCTGTCTCTGACCCTCCCCCACTCATGCACGCATGCTCTCTCTCTCTCTCTCTCTCTCTCTCTCATTGTGTGTGTGTGTGTGTGTGTGTGTGTGTGTGTCTCAAAATAAATCAAGAAACTTAAAAAAAAAAAGATACAGTTCTGATGACTGATTGGCTTAGCATGATCTGGGGGTTGTAAGTTCAAGCCCCAGGTTGGGTGCAAAGATTATTTAATAAAATCTTTTAAGAAAAGAAATAAAGAAAAAAGAAAAAGACACAGTTCCTTTCTAGGAGATGGGGTGAGGGGGGAGGCAGTATTTAGGAACTTTCTGTACTCTCTGTGTAATTTACATAAACCTAAGCCTGCTCTAAAAAATAAAGCCTATATATTAAAAGGAAGACATGGTCGATTTCTGAAGAGGAGGAGGGGCCAACGTGGTGGAGAAGAAGGGGGGATCCATACTTCCTGCATCTCTCAAAGAAGGGCTGAAGCCAAAGGACTTTGAAGCCCAAGAGTCTGGGAGGAAAAGAGATTGAGTCTAAAAGGGAGACACCAGGACAAACTTGGGCTATAGGTGGGTGATTGCAAACTGGGGGAGATAAAATGGGCCGCATAGGCACAGAGGGAAAGGATCCCCTTCTGTGGAGAGACAAAGGGAAGAGAAAGAGCAGCTTCAGAAGCATAGGACTGTATCTGGACAAGAGAAAACTTTGGACTGGGACTGAGAGGGATCTTATCTGTAACTGCAGGGCTTTCCTTAGACTGGGTCCAGCTGCCCTGGTCTCACACCTGGGGAGGAGGGAAGCCACCCCTGGGTTTGGTGTTAGGTCAAGGGTGCAATCCGCAGTAGAAGAAAGCGACACCATCCCTGGAGTGCTGCAGGATAAGACAAAATCTGCCTGCGACCGACACCCTGGGCTCAGTGGCTAGGTTGAGGGTTCAGTCCACAGTAGGAGAAGGCGGTCCCTCCCTGGAGTGCTGTGGAACAGGACAAAGCATGACTGCATCTGCCACCCCTGGGCTTGGTGGCTAGGTCAGGGACACAGTCTGCAGCAGGAGAAGGCTGTCCTCCCTCAAGTGCTGTGGCACAGACAAAGCCAGCTGGGACCACATATCAGGCCATACAGAGACGCACTTCCCCAGTGCCAGAGTTCATGGAGCAGGAGTGTGAATCCTAGCCAAGCGCTGGGTCAGGAGAGTTGGCAGAGCAAGAAGGACTGCCCACCCCATCTGCACCAGCGGTACAGTGAGGATGACTCTGAAACAGAGTCCACTGGGCCTGTGGAGAAGAGACTGGGGAATCGCTTCTCCTTCTTATCTCTTCCCTCCTCTAGGCTGGTTACTCTTGTTGGTTTGTTTAAGCAGACATATTTAATCCATTCTCTTATTTATGTATTTATTTATATTAATATGAAATTTATTGTCAAATTGGTTTCCATACAACACCCAGTACTCATCCCAACAGGTGCCTTCCTCAGTATCCATCACCCACCTTCTCCTCCCTCCCACCCCCCATCAACCCTCAGTTTGTTCTCAGTTTTTTAGAGTCTCTTATGGTTTGGCTCCCTCCCTCTCTTTTTTTTTCCTTCCCCTCCCCCATGGTCTTCTGTTAAGTTTCTCAGGAGCCACATAAGAGTGAAAACATATGGTATCTGTCTTTCTCTGTATGAATTATTTCACTTAGCATAACACTCTCCAGTTCCATCCACGTTGCTACAAAAGGCCATATTTCATTCTTTCCCATTGCCACGTAGTATTCCATTGTGTATATAAACCACAATTTCTTTATCCATTCATCAGTTTATGGACATTTAGGGTCTTTCCATAATTTGGCTACTGTTGAGAGTGCTGCTATAAACATTGGGGTACAAGTGTCCCTGTGCATCAGCACTCCTGTATCCCTTGGACAAATTCCTAGCAGTGCTATTGCTGGGTCATAGGGTAGATCTATTTATAATTTTTTGAGGAACCTCCACACTGTTTTCCAGAGTGGGTGCACCAGTTTGCATTCCTACCAACAGTGCAAGAGGGTTCCCATTTCTCCATTCTCTTGATACGTGTTCTACACTTCCTTCTTTACTTTCTTTTCTCTCTCTCTGGAATAATCAAGCAGTATAGTTTCTCTGGGTAACTTTATCTTCGTTTCTTCCCCCCCCCCCCCCACCTCCTTATTTATTTTCCTTTCTCTCTTTCTGAATTAAGCCATTTAGTCTCTGCCTGGTCAATGTTTATTTTCTCTTTGTCTTCACCCCTGCCATTTCTGTCTGTATGTGCTCTTCCATCAGCACCACCTCCACCCTGTTCTTTACTTGTAGCTGGTGTTTCTGGTTATGTCTTTTGGATTGTTTTTGTGTTTTCTTTTGTTTGTGTGTTTTTTGTCTGTTTGTTTATTTGTCTGTGTGTTTGCATGTTTTGTTTCCTGTTTGTGTGTTTGTTTCCTTTTCCATGGCTACATCAGAAAACAAATTAAAGCACATCTTGTGGAGGGTCCAAAACATCGTTAAAAGTAGAGAAATAAAATAACCAAAGTCACAACAACAGAGAGCAAGTAACATTCTCCAAAATACACCTCCTGAAGGGCCAGGCCCTGGACAGTGTATGACCCCCCTTTAATATAGCAGTGCTCACGGGTGCAGAACACATAACAAGATTCTTAAACTCATAAGGGACAGAAAGTCAGCCAAAAAGACAAAACAGAAGAATTCTCCTCAAAAGAAATTCCAAGGAGAAGTGACAGCTAGAGAATTGATCAAAACAGATATAAGCAATATAATGGAACAAGAATTTAGAGTAATAGTCACAAGATTAATTTCTGGGCTTGAAAAAGGCACAGAACAGCAGAAAATCTATTGCTGCAGAGATCAAGGACATAAAAAATAGTCATGATGAATTTAAAAATCTATAAATGAGGTGCAAAATAAAATGGAGGTGGGCACAACATGAGCTGAAGAGGAAGAGGGGAGAATAGGTAAATTAAAAGATAAATTATGGAAAAAGAGTTAGATGAGGAAAGGAGAGATTTAAAAAAATCCAGGATCAAGAGGGGAGAATTAAAGAACTACATGATGCAACCAAACAGAACAATATATGTATCATAGGAATTCCAGAAAAGAACAGAGAGAGAAAGGGGCTGAAGGTGTACTTGAACAAATCATAGCTGAGAACTTCCCCGATCTGAGGGAGGAAACATTGAAATCCAAGAGGCACAGAGAACTCCCTTTTGACGTAACTTGAATCAATCTCCTGCATGACATATCATAGTGAAACTGGCAAAATACAAGGATAAAGAGAGAATTCTGAAAGCAGCTAGGGATAAACAGGCCTTAACATACAAAGGTAGACACATAAGGGTAGTAGCAGACTTATCTACTGAAACTTGGCAGGCCAGAAAGGAATGGCAGTAAATCTTCAATGTGATGAACAGAAAACAATATGCAGCCGAGAATCCTTTATCCAGCAAGCCTTCCATTCAGAATAGAAGGAGAGATAAAGGTTTTCTCAAACAAACAAAACTGAAGGAATTCATCACCACTAAACCAGCCCTACAAGAGATCCTAAGGGGGACTCTGTGAGTGGAATGTTGCAAGGACCACAAAGTACCAGAGACATCACTACAAGATTGAAACCTACAGATAACACAATGACTCTAAACCCATATCTTTTTTTTTTTCTTTTTTTTTATTTTTTAATATATGAAATTTACTGTCAAATTGGTTTCCATACAACACCCAGTGCTCATCCCAAAAGGTGCCCTCCTCAATACCCATCACCCACCCTGCCCTCCCTCCCACCCTGCCCTCCCTCCCACCCCCCATCAACCCTCAGTTTGTTCTCAGTTTTTAACAGTCTCTTATGCTTTGGCTCTCTCCCACTCTAACCTCTTTTTTTTTTTTTTTTTCCTTCCCCTCCCCCATGGGTTTCTGTTATGTTTCTCAGGATCCACATAAGAGTGAAACCATATGGTATCTGTCTTTCTCTGTATGGCTTATTTCACTTAGCATCACACTCTCCAGTTCCATCCATGTTGCTACAAAAGGCCATATTTCATTTTTTCTCATTGCCACGTAGTATTCCATTGTGTATATAAACCACAATTTCTTTATCCATTCATCAGTTGATGGACATTTAGGCTCTTTCCATAATTTGGCTATTGTTGAGAGTGCCGCTATAAACATTGGGGTACAGGTGCCCCTATGCATCAGTACTCCTGTATCCCTTGGATAAATTCCTAGCAGTGCTATTGCTGGGTCATAGGGTAGGTCTATTTTTAATTTTCTGAGGAACCTCCACACTGCTTTCCAGAGCGGCTGCACCAATTTGCATTCCCACCAACAGTGCAAGAGGGTTCCTGTTTCTCCACATCCTCTCCAGCATCTATAGTCTCCTGATTTGTTCATTTTGGCCACTCTGACTGGCGTGAGGTGGTATCTGAGTGTGGTTTTGATTTGTATTTCCCTGATAAGGAGCGACGTTGAACATCTTTTCATGTGCCTGTTGGCCATCCGGATGTCTTCTTTAGAGAAGTGTCTATTCATGTTTTCTGCCCATTTCTTCACTGGGTTATTTGCTTTTCGGGTGTGGAGTTTGATGAGCTCTTTATAGATTTTGGATACTAGCCCTTTGTCCGATGTGTCATTTGCAAATATCTTTTCCCATTCCGTTGGTTGCCTTTTAGTTTTGTTGGTTGTTTCCTTTGCTGTGCAGAAGCTTTTTATCTTCATAAGGTCCCAGTAATTCACTTTTCCTTTTAATTCCCTTGCTTTGGGGATGTGCCGAGTAAGAGATTGCTACGGCTGAGGTCAGAGAGGTCTTTTCCTGCTTTCTCCTCTAAGGTTTTGATGGTTTCCTGTCTCACATTCAGGTCCTTTATCCATTTTGAGTTTATTTTTGTGAATGGTGTGAGAAAGTGGTCTAGTTTCAACCTTCTGCATGTTGCTGTCCAGTTCTCCCAGCACCATTTGTTAAAGAGACTGTCTTTTTTCCATTGGATGTTCTTTCCTGCTTTGTCAAAGATGAGTTGGCCATACGTTTGTGGGTCTAGTTCTGGGGTTTCTATTCTATTCCATTGGTCTATGTGTCTGTTTTTATGCCAATACCATGCTGTCTTGATGATGACAGCTTTGTAGTAGAGGCTAAAGTCTGGGATTGTGATGCCTCCTGCTTTGGTCTTCTTCTTCAAAATTACTTTGGCTATTCGGGGCCTTTTGTGGTTCCATATGAATTTTAGGATTGCTTGTTCTAGTTTCGAGAAGATAAACCCATATCTTTCAATAATAACACTGAAAGTCTGAATTAAATGCTCCAATCAAAAGATATAGGGTATCAGAATGGATAAAAAAAATAAGACCCAACTATTTGCTGTCTACAAAAGATTCATTTTAGACCTGAGGACACATTCAGATTGAAAGTGAGGGGATGGAGGACTATCTATCATGTTACTGGAAGTCAAAAGAAAGCTGGAGTAGCCATACTTATATCACACAAACTAGACTTTAAATTAAAGGCTGTAAAAAGAGATGAAGAAGGGCATTATATAATAATTAC
Organism: Panthera onca; assembly: GCF_046562875.1. Classification (NCBI taxonomy): domain Eukaryota; kingdom Metazoa; phylum Chordata; class Mammalia; order Carnivora; family Felidae; genus Panthera; species Panthera onca. The sequence goes on along the minus strand of NC_138343.1, from coordinate 28,525,852 downwards.
AGGGTCTATCCATCAGGAAGAGCTAACAATTATAAATGTCTATGAACTAAATTGGAGAGTACCCAAATATAGAAAACAATCACAAACATAAGCAACCTTATTGATAAGAATGTGGTAATTGTAGGGGACTTATAACAATGGCTGGAACATCCAGAAACAAGGTCAATAAAGAAACAAGGGCCCTGAATGATACATTGGATCAGATGGACTTGACAGATATATTTAGAACTCTGCATCCCAAAGCAGCAGAATATACTTTCTTCTCAAGTGTACATGGAACATTCTCCAAGGTAGATCACATAACTGGGTCACAAAACAGCCCTCAATAAATATAAAAGGATTGAGATCATACCATTAACACTTTGAGATCACAATGCTATGAAACTTGAAATCAACACAGGAAAAAGTCTGGAAAACCTCCAAAAGTATGGAGGTTAAAGAATATCTTACTAAAGAATGTCTGGGCCAATTAGAGAAGAAATTAAACAATCCAAACCCTTTGGGATGCAGCGAAGGCAGTCCTGAGAGGAAAATACATTGCAATTCAGGCTTATCTCAAGAAGCAAGAAAAATCCCAAATACTAAGTCTAACAGCACACCTAAAGTAACTAGAAGCAGAACAGCAAAAACACCCCAACCCAGCAGAAGAAGAGAAATAATAAAGATCAGAGCAGAAATAAACAATATAGAATTTTTAAAGAACAGAACATATCAATGAAACCAAGAGTTGGTTTTTTGAATTAATAAACAAAATTGATAAATCTTTAACCAGGCTTCACAAAAAGAAAAGAGAGAGGACCCAAATAGATAAAATCACGAATGAAAATAGATTTATTACAACCATTCCCTCAGAAATACAAGCAATTATCAGGGAATACTATGAAAAATTATATGTTAACAAACTGGACAACCTGGAAGAAATGGACAAATTCCTAGGCACCCACACACTTCTAAAACTCAAGCAGGAAGAAATGGAAAACTTGAACAGACCCAAAACCAATGAAGAAATCGAATCAGTTATCAAAAATCTCCCAACAAATAAGAGTCCAGGACCAGATGGCTTCCCTGGGGAATTCTACCAGACATTTAAAGCAGAGTTAATGTTAATACCTATCCTTTTCAAATTGTTACAAAAAAAAAAAAAAAGAAATGGAAGGAAAACTTCTGGAATAATTCTATGAAGCCTACATTACCTTGATTCCCAAACCAGCCAGAAAACCAGCAAAAAAAGAGAACTACAGGCCAATATCCCTGATGAATATGGATGTAAAAATTCTCAGCAAGATACTAGAAAATCAAATTCACCAGCATATAAAAAGTATTATTTACCATGATCAAGTGGGATTCATTCCTGGGCTGTAGGGCTGGTTCAATATTCACAAATCAATCAATGTGATATATCATAATAAAAGAAAAGGTAAGAGCCATATGATCCTGTCATTTAATGCAGAAAAAGCATTTGACAAAATATAGCATCCTGTCTTGATGAAAACCCTCAAGTAGGTCGGGATATAAGGACATACTTAAACATTATAAAAGCCACTTATGAAAAGCACACAGCTAATATCATCCTCAATGGGGAAAAATTGAGAGCTTTTCCCCTGAGATCAGGAACACGACAGGATGTCCACTCTCACCACTGTTGTTTAACATAGTGTTGGAAGTCCTAGTATCAGCAATCAGACGAAGAAATGAAATCAAAGACATCAAAATTGGCAATGATGAAATCAAACTTTCACTTTTCACAGACGACATGATACCCGGAATACATGGTATACCCGGAATACATGGTATTCCATGGTATTTCCATGATACATGGAAAACCCGACAGCCTTCACCAAAAGACTGCTAGAACTGATGCATGAATTCAGCAATGTTGCAGGGTATAAAAGGAATGTACAGAAATTGGTTGCATTTTTATACACCAATAATGAAGCAACAGAAAGACAAATAAAGAAATTGATCCCATTCACAATTGCACCAAGAACCATAAAATACCTAGGAATAAATCTAACCAAAGATGTAAAAGATCTGTATGCTGAAAACTATAGAAAGCTTATGAAGGAAATTGAAGAAGATACAAAGAAATGGAAAAACATTCCATGCTCATGGATTGGAAGAATAAATATTGTTAAAATGTCAATACTACCCAAAGCAATCTACACATTCAATGCAATCTGAATCAAAATTGCACTGACATTCTTCTCAAAGCTAGAACAAACAACCCTAAAATTTTTATGAAACCACAAAGACCCCGAATAGTCAAAATAATATTTAAGAAGGAAACAAAAGTGGGAGACATCACAATTCCAGTCTTTAGCCTCTACTACAAAGCTGTAATCATCAAGACAGTATGGTATTGGCACAAAAACAGACACACAGACCAATGGAATAGAATAGAGAACTCAGAATTGGACCCACAAAAGTATGGCTAACTAATCTTTGACAAAGCAGGAAAGTGTATCCAATGGAAAAAATACAGTCTCTTTAGCAAATGGTGCTGGGAGAACTGGACAGCAACATGCAGAAGAATGAAACTAAACCACTTTCTTATACCATACACAAAAATAAACCCAAAATGGGATGTGAGACAGGAATGTGAGGCAGGAAACCATCAAAACCCTAGAGGAAAAAGCAGGAAAAAAATCTCTCTAACCTCAGCCACAGCAATTTCTTACTCAACACATCTCCAAAAGTAAGGGAATTAAAAGCAAAAATGAACTATTGGTACCTCATACAGATGAAAGCTTCTGCACTGCAAAGGAAATAATCAACAAAATGACAAGGCAACTGACAGAATGGGAAAAGATATTTGCAAATGACATAAAGGAAAAAGGGCTAGTATCTAAAATCTATAAAGAATTCACCAAACTCCACACCTGAAAAACAAATAATCCAGTGAAGAAATGGGCAGAAGATATGAGTAGACACTTTTCCAAAGAAGACATCCAGATGGCCAACAGACACATGAAAAGATTCTCAGCGTCACTCAGCATCAGAGAAATAGAAATCAAAACCACACTGAGATACCACCTCACACCAGTCAGAGTGGTTAAAATGAACAAATCAGGAGACCATAGATTCTGCTGAGGATGTGGAGAAATGGGAACCCTCTTGCACTGTTGGTGGGAATGCAAACTGGTGTGGCTCCTCTGGAAAATAGTGTGGAGGTTCCAAAGAATGGAAGTACATTATGACCCAGCAGTGACATTGCTACGAATTTATCCAAGGTATATAAGAGTGCTGATGTGTAGGGGCACATGTACCCCAATGTTTATAGCAACACTTTCAACAATAGTCAAATTATGGAAATAGCCTAAGTGTCCATCAACTGACAAATGGATAAAGAAGATGTGGTTTACATAAACAATGGAATACTACTTGGCAATGAGAAAGAATGAAATCATGCCATTTGCAGCAACATGGATGGAGCTGGAGGGAATTATGCTGAGTGAAATAAGTCAGTCATAGAAAGACAGATACCATATGTTTTCACTCATATGTGGATCTTGAGAAACTTAACAGGAGACCATGGGTGAGGGAATGGGGGGGGAAGCTACAGAGAGGGAGGGAGGCAAACCATAAGAGACTCTTAAATACTAAGAACAAACTGAGGGTTGATGGGGGTGGGGGAGAGGGGAAAGTGGGTGATGGGCATTGAGTAGGGCACTTATTGAGATGCACACTGGGTGTTGTATGGAAACCAATTTGACAATAAATTATATTAAGAAAAGAAGAAGAAGACAGGGTCATTGACATCTAGTTGCTTACAATCAGCATCATAGTTAGCATGACTGGACCTTTGTGCAAGTTAAACAAAAGCACCTCTTTCTGAAAGTATTTATTGCTAACAAACAGAAATATGTATATATTTATAAATAAAACTACATTGATTATGAGATAAATGGTGCCCCTAGACTCATGCAGTGTAAAACATTTGCAACAGTCTTCAGTGGCCCTACTTTACCACTGATCCACTGGGGGAGGTAGGCATACAAATTAGTTACTAGATTAAAAGAAAGAGTAAAACATGTCCAATAACAAGGAGAAGATAAAAACAAGGGGAAGCAAAGGATAAAAGAGGGAATAAGCCTGGGAAGACAAGTGGAAGAGGCCAGGAAGGAAATGGGGGAGGTAGATGAATGGAATTGAAAGGCAGTTACCTGTGCTAGATTCCAGCTCCAGCTTTCCCTGACCCACTGTGACTTGTCCATAATTCTGTTATCACTGTTGCGTGCAAGTTGAGTGTCTGTTGATGGGTTTCTAGGTTTGTCTCTGAGGACTGAGGATGCCCCACTTGTACCATAAGGCCATGTGAACATAATATACCCAGTTAAGCCTTATAACTCTCCTGGGACCCCATTTATACCAGGAAATGATTCTTCTCTCTCCTGTGGGTGTCACCACCACCTAAAACAGGCCTTGAAACATACTGGGCTCCCACAAAGGCTGAAACCTTGACCTATCAGCACTAAGACAATGTTGTTTTCCCAGTGATGGGCAACTTTGGGCTCCTTCATCCATGGACATCTTTTTCCCAGATGTCCATGGAAACATGTATTTTGGAGATAGCTAACTCCTGGTTGGCACCCACTGGTTCAATGTCATGGCGTTACCCTTATTCACTAGACAAATCCACTAAACCAGCCTCAGCTCTATGGATAATTGCCCCCACAGTCCATTTTCATATGAGCCTTTCTTAATGAATTATGAAAACTCAAGCTCAAGGCACAAGACTCATGCGTAAGGTAAAGATAAAAGTGGAGTGTGGAGCTCTGACATCTGCATCCTGCTACAGTGCAGTAGAAGGGAAGTTCCAGAGAACTGTTCTGCCTCAAGAATTCATGAAGTCAGGGTTGAATCCAATAGCTACCTCAAACCACTTCTTCATGGGAAGAGTCATGGCCTTTCAAAGAGCTGAGGAGAGACTGTTTGGTGAGACCACATCCACCAGAGGCTATACTCACATCTTAACCACTATGCAAACAGGCTATAGGAGAAAAATCAGAACTGGTAAACAATAGAACAGACACAGCTTTGCCAAGCTTACAGAGGCTGTCAGAAGATAATGGTTTTGAGAGGTAGGTCTTTAAAATTAGTGACAAACTCCATTTCCATTGTATTTTTCCAGAAATACTCCAGTTTAATTCTACCTCTCCAGCTATATTGTGGGTGTCTACAAAAGTAGTAAGTGAACAAGAATATTCATGGGAATTATATATGTCAACTTCAGGGTGGTAGCTAAATCTCATAGATGTTAGTGGTCAATAGCAGATGAACATCTGTTCTATTAATATCTGTATGTTTAAAGTATTTGACTAACAACTAAACCTCTCCGCAAAAAATATATGGATGGCAAATAAGTACATGCAAAGATGTTCTCTATAATTAGTCATCAGAGAAATTCAAACTACAAAGAATTCTATAACACCTGTTAGCATGGCTAAAATAAGAAAGAAAAAACCTGACAAAAACAAATGTTGACAAGGATGTGGAGCAGCCCAAACTCCCATAGGTTGTTGGTAAGAAGACAAAATGCTACAACCATTTTTGGAAACAGTTTGGTGGTTTCTTACAAAGTTAAACATGCATTTAATATATTACCCAGAAACTCTACTACTAGGCATTTAACCAAGAAAATGTAAAACTTATTTTCACATAAACATGAATTAATCTTAAATGAAATTTTTTAAGTGATAGAATCCAGACTCAAAATGTACCTACTAGATATTTCCACTTACATGACATTTTAGAAAAGGGAAAAAACTATCAGGACAGAGAAGAGATCAATGGTGAAGATAGGGGGTAGGTTTTGGGAAATGATAGGACTGTCCAGAGTCCTGATTGGTGATAGTTACCCAACTCTATGCATTTGTGCACCAAAAAGAGTGAATTTTACTGCATGTAAAATGTTTTATTAATCAACATCAAAAGTTGTTAATTCTAGTGGCTTCAGATCTCAGAAAAAGTATTTTCCCTTCTGAAAAATGTGATAGAATTCTATTTTTCTAATAGATAATATTCCTAGAAGATCCAAGCATAAATTAAAAAAAAAAAGAAAAGACAGAAGCTGATACCACTAACAACTTTTGCAGAGCTTATATATTTCAGGGTCAAGAAATAATCAGAAAACAGAAACAAGCTTCTAGGCAGGACATGGCAGAGTACCTTAAAAATGCAAAAGTTTAAGTTGGAAGACACCTCCAAGAACAAATGTTAGTTTTTTTGTTTTGTTTTGTTTTGTTTGTTCTTCAGAGATGTGGAAGCTGAGGTCATATTTGGACAGCATAAAGTTGGGCCTGGACATCAGCTCTTTGGGGCCATGACTGGCAAGTAGTGTGCTGTGGGGTGGGTTGGGGTGGGGGAGAGAAAGGAGGGATCAGGGTGGATGGCAGGGGGCATGTACCCTCAAGGTGTGCACCTGGTACTGTTTCTCTATCTGTCATCAAAACCTTATGGCCCTTCCTCCTTCCTTGGCATTTTTCTCTTGCTGGACAAAGTTTCAAAATGCCAAACCACAGGAAATCTTCAGCATCCCAAGCCAGGTATTCTCAAGAAAAGTCAAAATTCAAAAAGGAAAGTTCACTTTCCTTGGTCTGCCTGCCTGCTGGCTTCCCTAAGAGATATAGAAACACAGAGCTTTGGTTTGAAGATGCAGTGGGCACCCTGAGCATTCAGCATTTTCTTTCCACTTTTATATTCTTTCCACTTTTATACTAGTTGTATGAGCTGTGTCTTACTCATTCTACATCCCCAACGACCAATAAACCATGTGAGATATCACTGATAATTAATGAAAAGGTACTTAAAATAATTCGGGCAAAGTAACTGGGCTTGCACTGCTGTCCTTGATTCTGCCCCACAGAGGAAGGGGAAAAAACTCCAGAGACATTAAAATATGACGTCTTTTTAGGGCGAGGTAACTAATCTTAGGTGGATTATTTACACAGCACTTCAGGTCACACCACTCAGAACGAATATTTTATAGTTAAAAAGAGAATTCCCTTAATTGCAGAAAATGATTTCTAAAGGAAGTAAGTTCAATTTATTTTGGTCCAGCAAGAAAACACAGGGACTCTTTCTGTGCTGTGCTTTGTCTGTTTCTTATGCTGGTGGGGTTGCCTTTGTGACCCTCCCCCTTGTGCAAGGCAATGAAGACAGACCAGAGAAGAGGCAGCTGCCCCACAGCCAAGATGAGTGGTCAGAGAGCAGTGACTCATTTCTCTGCCAATGTTCATTTTACATTCTCTGCAGACTTGATCAACTGTCTGCTTTCACAGGGAAAACGCCCAGGTCAAACACAGTTCTTCAGTTATTAGAAATGCTGTGTAGTTTTCCCAAAATCCTTGGCCTTATTCATTGGCATAAGCTGAAATGCAAGAGGCAATTTGCCCACAACTGGCCTCATTTGTTTTTTATTAGGATTAACTTTGGGCTAAGAAGGGACAGAAACAAATTTTTGTGAATACCAGGTACTATGGCCCAGAGTTCAGGTCTGCAAAGCTGCAGAGGCAGGAATTTTGACTCCAGAGGCTCTGATGGAGTAAAGCCAGCAGGTGTCAGATGCCACCGTGAGAGTCAGGGACCTAAACTTTGCTTGTAAGATTGGGAAGCCGTCCAGAAAAGAGTCCATGCTCTTTGACCTCTGGGACCCAGTCAGAGCCTGGTCCTGGGTTCCTGGCCAAGGACACACTTGTTTCATGAATGATGCTGCAAACACTTTGTGGTGGTCATACATCTGATTGCTTCTGGGCTTCACAGTTGCATCAGTTTGTTGCCACGCATAACTTCTGAACTGAACACTTTCTGTTGACTTGACCCTGAGTAATAGTTGGCTGTTTCTTCAACTCAACTGTGAATATTCAAAAGAACATGTTACACTCTGCTCTGGAAAGAATTCCAAAGGAGGATACCAGGCTCTGAGCCAGGGCAGAGGATAAGGAGATAAAGGAAAGTTTGACTTTAATCTCTTTTTTAAATACACATAACATAAAATTTACCATTTACCATTTTCAAGTGTACAGTTCAGTGGTATTAAGTACATTCACATTGTTGTACAACCAACACCACAGAAGTTTTTTGACCCTGCAAAACTGAAACTCTGTATCCACTAACTCCCATCACTCCTTCCCCAACCCCTGGCAACCACCATTCTACTTTCTGTCTCTTCCTATTTGACTACTCTAGGTACCTCACATAAGTGAAATAATACAGTTTTCATCCTTTTGTGTTTGGCTTATTTCACCAAAAATAATGTCTTCAAAGTTCATGCATGTGTCAGAATTTCCTTCCTTTTTACAATGGAATGTGTATCCTTTATATGCATGTGCCACATTTTGCTTATCCATTTATCCCACTTTGGATGGATACATGGGTTGCTTCCACCTCTTACTTATTATGAATAGTGCTGCTATGAACATGGGGACACAAGTATCTCTCCAAGCCTGTACTTTCATGTCTTTTGGGTATATATCCAGAAGTGGAATAGCTCTATCATGTGTTAACTCTGTTTAATTTTTTGAGGGGTCACCATACTGTTTTCTACAGGGTTGTACCACTCTACATTCCCTCTCTGTTATAGTCCATTTGGGCTGGTATAACAAAGTACCACAGACTGGGTGGCTTACAAACAACAGACATTTATTTTCTCACAGTTCTAGAGGCTTGGAGGTCCAAGATCATGATGCTGACAGATTTGGTGTTGTGTAAGATGAAATAAAATGGAATCACTTATGTCAAGGGGTTTAAAATGGAGCTGGGAGGTCTTGAAAGAGATCTTCCCTGGAAAGACCATGAACTTTTGATCTGGGCCAAACTGCAAACATTCAAGGATTCAGTCCAAACACCTGTAACTTTCCACTGTAGGAAACTTTGCTTAGTGATAGCCTTAGCAGCCAATAATATTCAATCAAGATTAGTTTTCTGCTGCTAACACCAATCCAAATTCTTTGTAAATAAATAATATATACTAGTGCTTCCTTTTGTCTTTAAAAAACTTTAACTTTTATTCCCCAAGGAGTCACTATTTGGGTTGATGTGTTCTTCAAATTATGATTCTGAAATGCCAAATCATTCCTTTTTTTTTTTTTAATTTTAGCTCTGCCCCTTTGCTTAGTGACAGTGTCTAATGAGAGTTTCCTGGTTCATAGACAGCTGTCTTCTCACTGTGTTCTCACATGGTTAAAAGGTCAAGGGTGCTCTCTGGGGTCTCTTTTATAAGGACACTAACCCCATGAGGGTGGAGACCTCATGACCTAATCAAAGGCACCTCCTCACACCATCACCTTGGGGGTTAGGGTTTCAGCATATGAATTTGGGGATGAGGCACAGGCACCAGAGCTTTATTTTCTTTAAGTTAGAGACAGGTGTAAGTTGCAATTTTAACCATAGTTCATGGCAAGAAGGGGTATGTGCAGTGGCAGCAGGAGCCCAGGGTAAGTGCACTAGCTCTCCACCATTTTCAGGGCAGCCTTTGTCAAAGGGATGTGTCCTTAGTCAAATTTTGAAGGAGAGCACATTGGCAGGAGACAGTGGTGAAAACAAACACACTCTGCACGGAGGTCCCCAGGGGTGTGCCCAGAGAGGGTCTCTGCACTTGTGTCTCAGGGAGCCCTGGCAGCCAAAGGTTGCCAAGTCTTGGGTGATGGGAAGGAAGTCCCTTTATATGAAAGCTGCAGTGGCTTGAACCTGGCAAGAGTTAGAGAGTTCAATATTCTTTTTGAACCGATTGGATTTGGTGGGGGGTGGAGGGAAGCAGCAGTGGCCAAGGAAGGTAGATCTAAGAAAATCAACAAGGACATTGTCTTATACAGATATAAAACAAAAGCAGTCTGAATTCATTTCAGCTGCTGACATGAATTCAGACTGCTTTGTGGATAATAATCATAGTAACATATAAAAAGCAATTTATTCACAGGTATTAACTTTTTGATTCATGAAAACAACTCCACATAGGAGGTACTATCATCATTCTATTTTACAGATGTAGCACAGAGAGGTCAAGTAAATTACCCAAGGTAAAACAGTTAATAAAGAGGAACTCAGACTCAGCTCCAGGCAGACTGGCTCCAAAGTCCATGGTCTTGTACTTTTTTGTCCTCTCTACAGAAGAAAAAGTATGAAACAACCAGATACCTGCCACCAAGGTACTTGAGGTAGTTGGGGATATAGGTATAATCCTATATTTAGGTTTTTCAGGCCAAGAAGAGAACCTGAGGATATGATGTAAGTCTCTGTTGAAGTTACTCAAGGGTACTATTGGAGCATGAAAGCAACCACAGAAATAATTGAGTGAGCATGGCTGCAACTGAACTTTATTAGTGGACACTGAAATTTTCCATGTTTGATGATACTGGGCCACCAGAATGGGGCTGCTATGCTAACTGGGGGTGACTCATGCCTTCATTTTGTCTTAGACTCCTCTCTACGTGATATTACATCAAGAGTCTGCAAACTATAGCCTATGGATCAAATCCAGGTCACTGGATATGATAATTTTTTCAACCATTAAAAAAAACATGAAAACTATTCTTAATCCCATGGTATTTGATCTCATTAAACACTTTTCATTACTGACAGTGGCACCAGGAATTGCCAGAAATTGCCTTAAATAAATTTATCTGCTCAAAGTGTAAATACAGTGACTTTTAAATCATTCATTATATGTCAAGCATATACTAATATAGACAGGATAACACAATGACCCTAGGCACTCCTTGCCAGCTCTAATAATTCTAGACTCATGGCCAGTCTTGTTCCATTTGTGAGTGTCTCACCACCCCCTAACCTCAGGATTGTTTTAAATAAATCCCAGGCATCACACCAAGAAATAAATTAATTTTAAAGGCATACATACCTCAAAAAACCTTTTATTTAACAAAAATATATCATGAAAATCAGTGAAGATTGTATTAAATATCTACCAATTTGTATTTTTTAGATTCATCTGGGTCTACTAGAAAAAAACAAAACCTTAATATTTCCTCATATAAATGCACCAAATACATTTTGCTAATCTAGGAGCATTGAAAATCAGATTCTAGTGCATATTTATTTTCCAAAAATATGGCCCAAAAGAGCATCACGCAATATTAGAAAACATAAGAAATTTAAATTTCCCAGGAGAGCTCTATTGATCTGCTGATAGGGGTGTAACAAAACCACTCCCTGCCAAATTTGGTTGTGGAAACTCCAGAAAAGAGTGTTTACAGCAGCTCTTCTGAAAAGAAGTTTCCAACAAGATGGACTCAACCTAGCTGCCGTGCATTGTAGCTGGGATCAAAATTTTCTGTAATAATTAGCACTTTGTAACCTGTAAACTGTGACTTGGGTAATAATGACATATCTGACATTTGTCCTGCACGTTTCAACAAAGCACTTTTACTTGCATTAACTCACTTAAAGCCTCTATCCCTTGCAGTTCACAAAATGAATTTTGTATCAAAACATAGATTAAGTTCAGATCATAGCAGGTTCTTTCAAACTACCCAGTCTGGGTACATCCTATTCCATCTCCTGAAAATATCCTTTCTTGTCACATCTTCATAGTGAACTATGTTTATCCTAAATACCATGGCCATCCAGAAAGAGACCTTTGTCCTCACGGAGACAAGGCTGGGCGGGGCAGTCACCAAGGACTTGAAGAGGAACAGATGGACCCATTTCTGGGCTAGAAGCTCAGTGGGGCTGACCCCAGCTTGTGGGGAGTAGGCTTCTATTCTGCAGGAGCCTTGAGAAGTTGGGTGGCTGGTCAGACTACAGACACCATTCCATTTATGGTCCAGAGGCATGGCCTTTTTTCAATGTCAAGCCTTTCCCATCACTGAAGACAAAAATTTCCTCTTATGGAAATCATTTGGGCTGTTGACAAATGCTCTGGTTCTTCACCTTGCAAGCACTAGGTAAGATTATACTCCTTTGCCTTCTTTGTAGATTAGTACTACAACACTCCTTACTTTGATGGATGAGGTGCAAGAGCAAGTGACACAAGTCACATCAGGTGGAGATTTTAAGAGCTAGTACGCAGTTTGCCACATTCTCTTTTCTTTAGCCAAAGGGATCCTGAAAGCTTGCATGTGGACAGGGTTTCATCCACCTGGTGCACCAGTGGCCATGATAGCCAAGTTCTGCTGCCAATTGTCTTGGGATTCCTGCCTCTGATCCTACCGCTCCTCCAGCCAAGGAACCCATGTCCAGCTCTTGTCCTCCAGATGCAGAGAGCTCCCTGGTTTAACTCCAAACATGCTTTTCTACCTCTTATATGCTTAGTGGAGAAATTAGATTAGTCCATCGACAGGGTGGCTTGAGGAGAGCAGATAGGGCTCAGTGATATTTAGCTCCAGACCTGCCCTCTGTGTACCAGGTTGGAGATGCCGTTGCTGTCCTTCCCTGTGATGCTTGCCATGACTCTGTTGGTTTAGTTTGCATCCTTCGTTGGCACCTCCTCCACACCAAGACATGCCACCACTAGGATCTGTCATAGATGCATGGTGACTAACATCCCAGCTTGCCCAGAACTGACTAAGGAGGTTCTGGGACTCTGGAATTTCTGTTTTAAAAATGAGAAGATCCCAGGCCAATCAAGACAAACTGTTCACTCTCCATGTATCTATAGCCCCATCACTGTATTTGTCTCAGGCATAGTTTACTATTCCAACCATTATATTTTGTTTTCTTCTCTCTACAATATACTGTTTCCTTTGCTTTTTTTCCCTCAGAATAAAAAGCAATATATATGGTAAGAATCACTGCCTCTGTACTTCAGAAAAGTGTTGGGCACACTGTGACCACAAATGTCCATGAAGAACCAGACTCTAAAACCATGCTCCGTGGGGCCTGTGGATGCTCATGGTACCATGAGAAACAGTTAACCTTGCCTCCCACAAGCAGGGGATAGCAAATGTCCCTTGTTCACTAGGTCACAAAGACAGTGAAAATAAGCAAAGTGGGCAAAGCAAATTAAATGTCTCCCTCCCACCTTTCATCCATGTGTTGTGGTTATATAGTTGGAAAAATGGGAAGAATAAACAATAAATGACCTCCCCAAGTAGCTTAAAAACTGGGGGCAGGATTAACCATGTTCTAGAACTTTCTAATAAGTTCTAGAAAGGTTGGTGGGAGTGCTACTTTGGGGAGAGAAGATTTCTCAAAGCCCCTGAATTACACCAAAGGACCCTGGGCAGACTCTCATTGTCTGACAGGATCATGTCTACACTAGAACAAGCCACCACTAGGATTTTTCAGATGTGCAGAGTGACCAACCATCTTATTTTGCCCAAGACTGAGGGACTTCCTGGGACTTACTCTGGCCTATCACAAGTTCTTTCCTCCAATTTCCTCCAATCCTCCACTCTCAAGGAGTGACCTTTTCATTGCCCAACATCCACTGTTTTGGTGGCAGAACAAGGCTCTCCAAATGGCCTGGCCCATTAATCACATTCTGTTTGTGGATGTTTGGTGTGCAGGTGGAAGGCAGGTTCAGAATAGACTAAGGAAGTATGGGCAATGTGTGCCTGGCTGCCTTCTGGGAGAGGCCCAGTCCTGAGGACAGGCAGTGAGGTTAGCTGGCAGGAGCAGGGGTTTCTGATTTTCCCCTTAGTGACTCATTTGGGCAGGTTATTGCAGCTCTTTCCAGATGTATCCAAACAGTGCATGATGAGGTCAATGCACAGAAAGGTATGGAACTTACTTCAGGGCAACTTTACCCCCTACCAATACCACCAGTTGGACAATCCTGCCTGTGGGACCCAATGTGCATCTTCCCTAAGCAGGCAGCCCCCCAGCTCAGGGCTCCACTGGGCAAAGGTCTGGCTGGAGCAGTTCCCAAAGATGCAGGATACCTTCTGTGCTGTCATCATTCAAGCTCAGACACACATCCATGTGTGTCAATTCTCCTTGTAGCCAATGCTGTGGGGTCCTGCCTATATCCTCCTTGCACTCCTCATGGGATTCCAATCCCAGGTCCATCTGTATGTAGGATGGCAGTGAGAGAACCCCCAGGCAGCAGCATGTGGGAGTGGAGGACAAATGCCCTGCTTCCTTGCCTTCAATGGTGGGTTGGATTCTATTTCCAGTGTCCCAGGCATCCCCAAAACTGACCTCCTCCCCCCACCCTCCACCTTGCTCTCCACTCCCCATCCTGCATCTTGCTTACAATTCTTGTCTCAGGGTTGGAATCTGGAGACAACAGGCCCTCCCTGTGTCATCATGGATAAATCTATTATTGGGTCAATATATCTAAAGCTTTTGAGAACTTATTTGTATAACCATATTTTAGAATTCTCCAGGCAAATAAGGTTCATAACTTCACTTCATAGTTTGTGAAATATTCCTTCCTTAATTTTTCTCTTCCAGCCTTCATCCCCACAGCCACCTCCTAATTTCAGGGATAGCCATTCTTAGTCTTCAGGTTTCCTCATCAGAAACTGTCTTAGTCCATTGGGCTACTATAATAAATTACCATAAACTGGAGGGTTTAAACAACAAACATCTATTTCTTACAGTTCCAGAGGCTGGTAGTTTAAGACCAAGGTGCTGGCTGCTCTGGTATCTGGTTCCCTCTTCCTGGTTTGTAGACAGCTCTTTTCTCACTGTGTCCTCAAATGTAGACTCATAATAACTTCTTATAAGGGCACTAATCCCACTCATGAGGGTTCCAATGACCTGACCACCTCCAAAAGTCCCGACCTCCTAATACCATCAACTGGGAGGTTAGGCTTCACCATATAAATTTGGGGGGCATAAATTCACTTCATAGCAAAGACTTCCTCTTTTTAAAACATTATTGTGAAGAAAATGCCATCTCACCCTCATCCTTTCTCTTGCAGTTCTTAGCACAATTAAAATGGCATAAAAATTGTGTTATTAAACCTTAAGCTCCAGGAGTGCAGGGCTATTTTTGTTTGGCTCACATAATGCCTGGGACAACATGGGGGCTTTGAATGGAGACATGAATGAAAATATAGAACATAGTCTCCCATTATACACTTCCTAACACAACAAATATTTTCACTTTCTTTATTTCTTTCCAATTATTGTCCATATTCATGTAGTTTTGCATGGCTATAATCATAGTATAAAGCATAGTAATGCAATTTTATTGTCTGCTTGTAGTATAATACACATTTTCCATGTTGCAGCAGTATTAATATGTTATAGCAAGTTTAAGTACCATATTTCATTACTTATTTTTCTATTAACATTTATGTTGGCTCCATTAGATATATTCATGTCTATCAATATTTCCAGAAGAACACATTTTCACAAGTGGAATGAATAGGTCAAAGCTATGCCTTTTGAAATGATTGTATACACATATTGGGGCTTTGCTTTCACCAAGGGTGGGACAGTCCTGAGAGCAGCACCTTTACCTTATCTTGGGAGCCTTCAAATTTTCCCCTATAAACCTTTATCCCCTGTTTAAATGGTACTGTATGGCTTTCATTAGAGTCTTAATTTATTTATTTTTATTTATGGACTGTTTTTCACATGTTTGTTCCTCCCCTTCTAATAATGACACTATTGCAATACTACTACCACTATTGCTACTACCTGCAACACACAGCTGACAAAATACCTATAAGGCACATTATCTTCTGTGACCCATGCAATAGACTCTGAGAGGGTAGGTGAGGCAGGTATTCATTATCTATGAGGCAGAAAACTGTTGTCAAGGTAATAGCTGATTATTAGTAACTGGTAAAACCAAGACAAGAACCCAGCTTTTCTGATTCTTAGTTCATTGATCTTTAAAAAAAATCAAGGCAATTTTTACATGGTAAATTGTCAGAGAATACAACAAGGCTTAGAATAAAAAGAAACAGTCCTGGCACAGCTCCTTCCCCCAGGCCTGGTTCCCAGAATGCCATATTTGGCATTCTTTCACCTGTCCTCATAGCAGATACATCCATGTCCCTCCATAACATTTGAGCACAACTGTTTTCTGTGTTATTAATTTTAAGCATGTTCTACTGACTTCCCCAGAAGACCAGACCTGAGGATTTCTTTTCTTAAACCTGTCCTTTGTTCACTCACTCTCTCTTACTGTTGCCTCTCTGTTTCTAGGTCTCTTACTGGCAATCTGTAAATTAAAAAATACTTGTATTTTCTCTCACTGAGCTTAGAAAGGAGGCCCTCCTTTGCAGCATGCAGAAGCCTACCCCAGCCAGCTCCTCTGTAAGCTGCATTATTTTATGTGGTTAAATAAAATACTTTACATTCCCTATGTGACCAAATTACAGCTGATAATACCAACTCTCTGTTTAGTCACCATAATGAAGTCTTCCACTCCTGGTCCCTCAGTTGACAAGGCAATGATGTGCTTACATATGAAGACTGCTTTTGTACAGTCAAATAAGGTGCTTTCTTGTCCAGGTTTCACTTTCCTTAGAGTTTCTAATTGTCTAACTGGAAACCCAGACTGAAGCAAAGTGGGAGAAATGAGAGAAAGGAACAGAAAAAGATCTTTAAGATACCCGTCTTATATTTCATCTCCATGGGGGGTCATTAGAGATGAGCAATAACGGAGTATGTTATTGAGAACAGAGCAGGTGAGCGTCCAGTTGTGTGAGAAGAGTTGTCCCTGCCCCTGACCCCCACTGGGGTCTCAAGAACTGAGAGACCAGCAAAGAAACAAGCAACAAGTAATAAATAAAGTATTAACATTTAGGAAACTGGGTAGAGGGTATATGGGGATTCTTTACACTATTTTAACAACTTTTTTTGCAAATCTACATGATTTCAAAATAAAATATTAAAGAGCAACAACACAAAAAGAATTGGACCCATGGCTACATAGCTATCAGTAGAGGTCTATGAATATATATGAATATCAAGAATATAGTAGTTTTACTGCTATTTTAAAAATACATAAGATTCTGTTGTGATAAAGCAAATGTAAAATTCATTTTAGCTCCTTATTTTATATTTCATAAATTGATGCATATTTGAAAATACATTTTAAAGGGAGATAAGGATGACACAGGAATGGCAACACTTTGATCATTATTAAGGCAAGGTGATGGGTACATGGAGGTTCATTGTATTATTTCTAGCTGCTTTCAAGTATGGTTGAAGTTTTCCATAACAAAAATTTAGAATTTTTAAGATTTGAGTGTGTTTGAATTTGTCAAGAGAAGTGTGTACTGTGAAGAAAAAGAAAGAATGCTTTTCCAGTGATGTTTTGGGAAACAGTGAGGCTGAGGTCACTGAATATCTTGGTGCCCATTTGTAAAATGGGGATGTCAACCACTACCTCAGACACAAGTCCAGGAAACGAGTAGGCCTGTGAGCTTTCAGTAAAGTGCTTACAGTTCCAGGGTGAGGAGGATTGTCTAACACAAACTGTCAGCACAGAACCCATCATCCTTCACTTATGGTAGTTGAGAGAGGTACCAACCCCACCCCAGAGGAAAAGCCAGAAAGTGAAATGGGTCTTGATGTAAATGTTTTGGCCAGAATGATGGAAAGTGGGAACCAATGACAAATGCAAATACATGAAAATCAGTGCTAGAGAGACTGGAAGGAAGATGGAAGATATAAGGAGGGAAAGAAATTGTGCCTGTTTTTTAAATGACTGAATTGGAGAGAAATGCAATGGAAGAAAACAAAAGAGCAGAAAATAAGGGGTAAGAGGGAGGGTAGCAGGAAAGAGCAGTGAGGAGATGAAGGTGCTCAGGGCCCCAGCACTGCCAAAGCCCTTGTAGCTGTACCCTGCTAACAAAGCTGGAAAGAATTGCCATTTTGGGAGCAGTGAGGAAAAGCTGAGCCTGAGAGATCAAATGAGAACCTCAGCCAGCCAGTGCAGGAAGACTGGCAATCACACAGCCATCATTAATCCCAGAGGGCAGAAGTGAGTCAGGAGGTGGCCTGCACTGCCTAAGCCTTCCCCAGCAGCACCAGTTCTGAGAGCCAGGGGATGCGACCCCAGGGGAACACTTTGGGAGCAGTAATGGTGTTGGACTGGAGGGGATGGGTAACCAGGTAGGAGCTGTGAAGTGCAATGACCCTTGAAATACCAGTGACAGCATAGAAGGCAGAGGGGTAGCATATAGATAACAGGGTGGGCAGCAACTTGTCTGACCTAGGTCCTCCCTGCAGCATCTTCACCCAGGGATCTGTCAGCTTCATCCTCTTCAGGAACAGATAACACACCCACCAGGGACAACCCTGTTTTCATTCAAGGACTCAGCCAGAGTGTTTCCTTTTCTTGAACTGAAACCATCTTTTCCCTACACTTTCAATCCCCTGGACTAGAGTCATTTCCTTCCTCTGCCATGAAATACTCCCTGATTACTCAGCCCATAAAAATACCTTAGAAACCAAAACTAAATACTCTTCTTGGCTCTTGGAGCCCCTGCTGCATAGCTTTTATTTAGCCTCTGCAGCATTTGACTTTTCTTGGGTTGGCCCTTGTCTGCCTCACTTCAAGGTAACATCTGTCTTCATGTCGTCTGCATTCTGCCACTGACTAGTTGAGTGCTTGGAATGACCTAGTTAGCCTTGCTGTGCCTCAGCTTCCATCATCCATTAAATTGGGGTGATGATAGTACATGGTTCATAAAGCAGCTGTGAATGATCCCAAACTATGACAAGTGCTTACAAATGTCTAGTTCCATGAGCCACAGCAGCTACATACTTTTATACACTGAATAAACAGAGCCCAAAATGAGACCATATATAACCAATTTTTGCCCTCTCAGCCTCATGTCTTGGGGGAAGACTGGAGCTTGCAGGGAAGACTGGAGCCCCTCATGAGGCACAGAGGGCCCCAGGAGCTCGGATGGACGTGGCACAATGGACTTTCAGTAGGTGTTTGGTGAATTGATGTGATAACATGCTCATCAGAATTTTGGTGAATGAATGTTGAATGAATTTGAAATCAAAGACCAAACCACAACACCCATGAAGAGGAAATGAGAGGATGGTTCTAGACAGAGTGAGGGTTACATCGCAAAGAAACAATGGAAAAGCAGCCAGCACTCTGGGCGGGGCTCAGAAACCCCAGACTGTGTGAAGTGTGCTTAGAGTTGTTTTTGTTTTTCCCTTTCAGATGACAGTAGTGGCTGGTTTTTTTTTTTTTTTTTTTTCTTTTTCGGATTTTTCAGAGTTTCAAGTAGTAAGTTAGGGGACTCATAAGAATCACTGTAAATAAACAAAATGGAACACATCTTCATGCCTGCTGGCTGGTAACTTTGGTTTCTGTGGTTTTTAACCTTGGTATGAAATAGAGTCTCTGAAACAAAACAGGGTTAAAGAGCTGTGCTCAGGAGCCCAGGTTTGGGCCTTTTCAGAAGCCACCATAGGAACTGTTCCAAAAAACAGTTTAAAAGAAAAATGGAAAAAATAGATTGGCAATGACAAGCATATCTGCCATGTAAGACAGTCTAGCATTGTATTAAAATTGGAGATTCAGATAGAAAAACTGCAGGGGCAATCAATCCCTCAGAGAGCAGGGAATATGATCTGGATCCTGCTTCATCTCTGGAAGTCAGGATAAGTGGTCCCCTCCAATTCTGTAGCCCCCTGGCTTGGGGTCACCAAGCCTTTAGGAAAGCCTGAGGCAGTAGTAGGACTTTGAGACTCAGGTTAACAGCTGGATATGGTTTTTGGCACATCTACCCTTACGGGAAGGGACAATGGGAATTTCTAGATGGGTCAATGAGAGCAAAGGGATTTGGGGCACTGGGAGGTGGGGCACATTCACTATAGATGTTGGTGGTGTGAAAGTACTGGACTCACTGTGGGCTTTCAGAAAAGGCTAGAGTGGGGACAGCCACTATGGTTTGAAGAAGAGCAGGGCGTGGTCTGGATACAAGGAATGGGGTGAGGGTGGAAGCTGTGCAGCTGGTAGAGGAGTGAAGGCAGTTGCCACTCAAGAGTTGCTGCCCCTGCAAAGGAGCTTCTCAACCAGCCCAACAGGGCCAACGTTTCTGCCCATGGGCTCCAGCTGGCTTCTTTACAGGAAACAAACAGGGTCTCTATCTGCTAGGGGACCTTCAGACTCCTACCCTGGATTCTAATTCTTGTTTTCCCAGACTCCTGGGCTTCTGAAACTTTCCCCATCACATTTCCAGGACCTGGCCATCTGCCTGCTTGGCCTTCTAGGTGGGACCTCTACCAGCCTGGATGAGCTTCTGGTCCTTCCCTGAGCCCAGCCTGCCCTGGCTCACTGCCACCCAAGTCCCTGCAGTGCAGATTCCATTTGGAAGGATGGGGAGTGGGGATATCTTCTGCTGGGGTTGGGAGAAGGGACATAAATATGGAGAATGCTCTTGGCTGTTATCATCTATGTATAGGCAGTGGGAGGACTCTGAAGTGCTGAGTGGGGGACCAACATGGGAGAAATTATTGTGGCTCCACCTAGAATGTTATAAAACAGATAGAATTTAGCAATAAGGAGGGATGCAGATTTGAATGACAATAATGAGAAGGTTCAACCTGACCATGGATTCCACTTGTGTCATTGCTTCAGGGGAGCTTATTCTGCCCCCAAACTACACTGTCTCTGTGTCCCTGAGCATTCTTGGCTCTTGCCAAACTTCCTAATTTGGGCTGAGACATCCACATTCAAGCATCTCCTGAGCAGTGAGTGCCAGTAAGGGAGACTTCACTGCATTAGGCATGTGGACAGTTGGTGAGCACACCTATGATCGCTTGTCACCTATCTAGTGACTTATGCAATCTTTAAAAAAAAACTCACACATACACACAACACACAAAACAATGTGTGTTTCAATGGTTGAGTTCCACCAGGAGAGTAAAAATTTTTAGTGGAAATAATGATATAGCACTCATGTTTCACTGGCATTAAGCAGCTGCAAGCCAGGTGCCCAGAGAGGGGGACTGCGGCAGAGCCTGACTCAGTGGAAGGAAGTGGTGTGTTTCCATTGCAGAGCTCAAAAACAAGGTGGTTTGAGGAAAGGCTTGCGTGTCACTGGCATTTCCCTGTTGTGTTTATGAAATAAGGTGGGAATAAAGCTTCGGGGTTTCTCTAATCTTGTCTTTTACAAGAAACCACGAAGCCCCCGTGGAACACCGGCAGGGGGCTGTGACAGCCCCAGGAGGTGCTGGGGAAACCCAAGAGCACCTGGCTAGGGAGGGAGGGGGGCACAGCAATGCCCAGCAATCTGAGGCCCTATTTTAGGGATGAAAACCTGAGGAGGCTCTTTGTCCAGTTGTTTCCTTCTCTAGATGGTCAGTGTGGGTGCAAACAGTAGGCACTGTGTAGATGGAACTGAATGTTCAGGCCAGGGAGAGGCACTGGGGTCCCTGGGAGGCATCTTAGAAGATGGATTTGCATACAGCAAATGTGGAAGATGCCAGTGTTCTTGAAACATACTGACCACCTGGAGCATACCATTTCCTCTGCACTGGTGTCATGGGAGGACTTTTACTAAAGTTGTCAGTTTTGCCAGAAACCAGCTCCATATTTCACAAGTCAGTTCACAATTTCTACTGCATGGGGGAGAGAATAGCATTGAAAAGAACTTCCAAGCATCCAGCAAAGAGAGAGAATGACCCAGTGATGGTTTGGATGGTTTCCTTACCAGTGAGAAAGCAGGGTGGCATTCCCAAAATGAAGAGCTGACAAAGAGCTCAAACAGAAAAATGCCAAGGTGCTCAGGAATGGTCCTTCTCTTTCTGGATGGCAACATTTACCACAGTCTCCTAGCCCATGCAGCCCCAGAAACTAAGACACCTTTGAAGTACCATATCAGGGGTTCATTTCTATATTTAAAACAGAGTGAAAGACAATGAGCCAGATGAAAGGGTGCCTATAAACAGCAAATACAGAGTAAGCAGAGGTGCCTGCTAGTCATGCATCTGTGGCCAAGCCCTGATGTTCCATTCACCTGTTTGGGTTGTGATCAGACAGCAAAACAATGGGAGAAAAAAAAATCCCCACACTTTCACAAGGAGGCTTACTGGAAAATCTTCTAACAAATAGAGTCAGAAGTGTAAGCACAGCAATCTTGAAACCACCTTCTCATCATTCAAATGTTGTTTTCAAAATTGTCTCTCTCCTTAGCCATTGCCTTGGCAGCCTTATAATTGATTCTTGGGCATGAAGTCCCATCTAGAGGCCACACAATGTGTCTCAAATGCTATGGGCTAAATTGTATACCCCCCTCCACCAAATTCATACATTGATACCTTAATCCCCCATACCTCAGAATGAGACTGTTTTTGAAGGTGGGTTTTTTTTTAAATATAATTTATTGTCAAATTGGTTTCCATACAACACCCAGTGCTCATCCCAACAAGTACCCTCCTCCCTGCCCATCACTCACTTTGTCCTTTCCCCCACCCCCCATCTATCCTTAGTTTATTCTCAGTCCTTAACGGTCTCTTATGGTTTGCCTCCCTCCCTCACTGTAACTTTCTCTCTCCCTTCCCCTCCCCCATGGTCTTCTGTTAAGTTTCTCAAGATCCACATACATATGAATGAAAACACATGGTGTCTGTCTTTCTCTGCCTGGCTTATTTCACTTAGCGTAATACCCTCCAATTCCGTCCACATTGCTGCAAATGGCCAGATTTCATTCTTTTTCATTGCCAAGTAGTATTCCATTGTATATATAAAGCACATCTTTATCCATTCATCAGTTGATGGACATTTAGGCTTTTTCCATAATTTGGCTATTGTTGAAAGTGCTGCTATAAACACTGGGGTACATGTGCCCTTATGCATCAGCACTCCTATATCCTTTAGGTAGATTCCTAGCAGTGCTATTGATGGGTCACAAGGTAGTTCTATTTTAACTTTTTGAGGAACCTCCACACTGTTTTCCAGAGCAGCTGCATCAGTTTTCATTTTAAAGTGTGGTTTTTTAGAGGTGATTAGGTTAAGAAGAGGTCACATGAGTGGGCCTTAACCCAATAGGACTGATGTCCTTTTAAAAGAGGAAATTTGGACACAGACATACATGAGGGAAGACCATGTGAAGACACATGGAGAAGATGGCCACCTACAAGCCAAGGAGAGTGGCTCTCAGTAGAAACCAACCCTGCCAACACCTTGATCCTGGATTTCCAATCAAAGAACTGTGAGAAAATAAATTTCTGTTGTATAAGGCACTCAGTCTGTACTTTATTATGGCAACCCTAGCAAATTAATACATTGTGTTTCTAGAGACTAATTTTAAAAAATGAAAGAAGAATATTGGAAGTCAGTGAGACCCCTCACTTTATAAATGAGGCAACTGAGGCCTTCCAATCTAAAGTGACTTATATGAGGTCACACATTTAAATAGCAGTCAATCAATATTTACTGAGCATCCAGTAGGTGCCAGGCACTGTTTTAGCGCTAAGCAAGACTGACAGAGTCCCTGCCTTCACACAGCTTATATTATACCACAGGAATCAAAGAATAAATAAACACATTAATATGTGTTGTCGGGTAGTGAAAAGTGATATGGAGGAGAAATAAACAGGGTAAGTGAAGCCGCACTTGGTGAGTTCTAGAAGAGCAGGGAGGAGGGTGTGGCTGGAATGGAGAGTGAAGAGAGACTGCCAGGAGGTGAAGTCAGAGTGGAAGGGGGAGCTAGTCCTGGCAATACACAGTAAGCACTGGGGCTTTGCTGTAGGTGGAATGAGGAGTCTGGGAGAGTTTTGAGTAGGCCTGACAGTTCCTATCTTCATTGTGAAGCCATCACCTGGGCTGCATATGGAGGACTGGCTGACCCAGGAAGCAAAGAGTGGAAACAGAGCAACTATGAGGCCACTGCAGTGCCCAGGTGAGAAGTACAGTGCTAGTGGTGGGTAAACTCTGGATCTATTTTTAAGAAGAGTGGACAATATTTGCTCATAGATTATATTGGGGTGCAAGAGAGAAAAAGAAGACTAAAGAATGATTTCAAGAGTTTGGGCTGAGCTCTTGATAGAATGGGGATGTGTGAAAAATCAGGTTTTAAGCACACAAAGCAGGAAGCACTTGTCAGACCCTCAACTGGACCTGGCAAGTGGTTGGCTGCTGGCCTCACCAGCCTGAAGCTGAAAGACGTTAAGGCTGTAGATGTAAAAACTTAGGAATGGGGCACACAGAGGTGGTATTTCAGGAACTCAGCTTGGACAAACTCACTGTGTGCAGAAGATAACTGAGAGGGTCAGAGAGAAGAGGAGAGGCCACACAGAGCGGGAAGCCACAAAGCTGAGAACTAGGACAAGGCTTCCAGGAATACAGCAGAGGCAGCATTTCAAGAGGGAGTGAGTGTTGATTGTGTATTTGCTGCTGAGACATTGACACAGGGACTGGGAAATGAACGCTGGCTATGACAAGTGAAAGTTCGGTGGCATTAACAGCTGTTTTGGTGGGGACAGTGAGACAAAAGTCTGAGTCAAACAGAGTATGAGTAGAAGGGATGGTAAGGATAAGCAATTCAAGGGGTTTTGGCTATCAGAGAAGCAAAGAAATGGGGCAGTGGCTGGAGGGATGTATGGGATCAGGGTAGGGATTTTCGAGGTCGGAGATAGAGTGCCTGTTTGTATGCTGCTGAGAATTATGCAGTTTGTTCATGCATGGAAGACAGAAAGGGAACAAATGCTCCACTGATGTCCCTGAAGAGGCAGTGGGCGGGGGGGTGGGGGAGGGGTGGAAGAGGCTGGAGGTTGTGGTGACAGGCACGGGCACTCCTCCACTGTAATGAGGGATACATGACTGTTTCCACAAGGCACTCCCCACTTCTTCATTACTCATAGAACCCAGATTTTGTCCACCACCTGTGAGAGGCTATATCATTCAGGAGAGGTTGAGCCTCCCCTAGGCCCCTCAAGTGAACATTGTTTGGTGTAAGCCAGTTGCAGAGATCTGTCTTCTTGCCAAGACATATCCTTAATGCAGGCAAATACAGTTCTGAGAAGGCCTCACTTGAATGAAGGCATATGAGACAAAAATATTCCCTTCTTTTGCCTGCCCTACATTTGGGATATCGAGGGACCATTTTAATAAGAAAAGCTATGCATTGTTAATGGAAGTAGCCTGGGTCCTTGAAACTAGCACTGGGTCAACCCTAGAGCTGCCACCTCCAGGCTTCTCACTAAGTTAAATAATAAATGCCATTGCTCTTTCCAATACATCATACAGTATCTACAGTATCTGGGTTTTCATTTACTTTTGGCAAACAAGCAAAGAAGATCCGTGCTAGTTCCATAGTCAGTTATTGGTAGTTCTGGAGTAATCAGCCCCACAAGAGTGTGAATGAGACCAAAAATTCAGACACACACTTGTGACATGAACTGTAGGCACAGGGCATCCTGGAACTACAGGACCAGAATGTGTCCTTGGTACAGAGGTTTGCATGACACCTTTTGGGTACTTTCAGTAGGACTTTGGGAAAATAACTTAAATGATCTGTGCTGCAGTTTCCTCAAATGTAAAGTGGATGTTATAATAGTACCTACCTTATAGAATTCTTGTGAGGATAAAATAAACTTACATGTGTTAAGCTGTTTAAACAGTGCCTGGTCTATACTAAGTGCTATGGTTTTAGCTTTTAATTGGCCCTTTGCCTATGGCCATTTCTTTCCTATTGTAAGAAATAATTAAATATAAAAACAGCTAAAAACTATTGAACATGTATTATGTGCCAGGCACCACACAACGTGCTCTATTAGTTGTTATCTCATTAACCCAAACTGATTATTTATTCTCTGAGGACTGCTGTTAACCTTGAGCTACCCAAGAGTCTTTTTCTTTGGATCAGTCTCCCCAGAGACTCCCAACATATTTCAGAAAGAAAAAAGATAGTGTCACCTAGCTTAGCTTTGACAAATGTGCAAATGCTCCAGACAGCATCCCAGAGACTCCTGCTACAAGCCATTTGGACCCCTCATGGGGATCATCCAAGTTTCTTCTTTGCCCTTACATCCCTCCCTGAAGTGAAGGGAGTAGGACAAAGGACTCTAAAGGCAAAAGGGGGACAGAAGTGGGGCAACAATATCATCCATCAGATTGGGTGGGGAGTACCCCCTGTGGATGCACCTTTGAGTCCACCCACATCTCTCCTTGCTCCTCCATGTGGCCAGAGAGAATGACCCAGAGGGGCTTTCCCTTGTGTGACAAAGGAGGAGCCCCTTCCTTTGGGCAAACAAGTTGTGCAAGGAAACACAGCAGGATGCCTTAGCCTGAGAAGGTAAAGGCCATACAAAGTCCTGGGCAAATGCAAGGAGACCTGGAAGTGTTCCTTACTGCTAGGGTGAATTGTCTGGTGTAGCATTCCTTGGCAAATTCTCTAAGACCTCGTCACTTCAGGTTCTCAACAAAGTTACATCTGATGTATGTACAGTTCAGATTTCCGATAAAAACTCCAAACACTTCTGTGGTCATGTCTCTACTCTGCTCAGAAACCTCCAAGTGCTTCTCGCAGTTCAGTGAATTAAGTCCAACCCCTCACAGGATTTTGAAATGACTGAAGCAGCATTTCTGGCAAAGGCTCAGACACACTGAAGGCTACGTCCTGTACACAGAGCCCAAGGTTGAGACCTCACTCTGTGATGCCTGCTATGTATGGCTTCAGAGCAAGGCAGCTCCCCTCAGGGCCAGCTAAGACAGCTGCTGCTGCTTCCATGAGGAGCTCAGTCTTACTGGCTCAGTGAGCGGGGAACAGTGATGAGTGCTGACCCTTCTTGCTTCTTAGGCCCTCATGTGATAATCCCATCACCTGTCCTCAAACCAAGGCTATTCTGGAAGGAGTCACTGGGGGCAGAGTACACTCTGAGCACTTCATAGATGTCTTAACTAATCATCACTCTAACAATATGAGGGTGGAATTACTCTACATAGTGTATAGACTAGGGCTGCTCAATAATATTTGGTAAAGGTTATACAACTGGTGGGCAGTGGAAATGGAATTTGAGCTGAGGTTTGACCCCAAAGCTAGTGTATTTTTCTGCATCTATTGAAATGATTATACAGTTTTCCTTTTTTGTCTTTTCTTAAGATGAATGACATTTATTACTTTTCAAATGTTGAACCAGGCTTTCATTTCTGGTCTAACTCCTCTTGGTCATATTTTATTCTTTTTATATACGGTTGACCCTTGAACAACATGGGTTTGTGCTGTGCATGTCCCCTTACATGTGATTTTTTTAAATAAATACAATATGCTGTAAATGTATTTTCTTTCCCTTATGATTTTCTTTAAAACATTTTCCTTTCTCTAGCTTACTTTATTGTAAGTATATGTATATAATACATATACAAAATAAGTGCTGATCAACTCTTATTAGTAGGTCTCTGGTCAATAGTAGACTATTAGTAACTACTTTTTGGGGGAGTCAAAGTTATATGTGGATTTTCAACTACACAAGGCTCTATGTCCCTAACCCCTGCATTATTCAAGCTGTATTGCTGGATTCAATTTGCCAATATTGTATTAAGAATTTTAGAGTCATTGTTCATGAAGGATATTGGTTAGCAGTTTTCTTCTCTTGTAATGTCTTTGTATGGTTTTGGTATTAGGGTAATATGGGTATCATAAAATGAATTGAGTGTTATGTGGATCCTGAGAAACTTAACAGGAACCCATGGGGGAGGGGAAGAAAAAAAAAGAGAGGTTAGAGTGGGAGAGAGCCAAAGCATAAGAGACTCTTAAAAAATGAGAACAAACTGAGGGCTGATGGGGAGTGGGAGGGAGGGGAGGGTGTGTGATGGGTATTGAAGAGGGCATCTTTTGGGATGAGCACTGGGTGTTGTATGGAAACCAATTTGACAATAAATTTCATATATTTAAAAAAATAAAAAAATAAAATGAATTTAGAAACATTCCCTTCTATATTTTGAACAAGTTCTATATTCTAAAAGAACTTATTCTTTAAGCGTTTTATAGAATTCACCAGTGAATTCACCTCTCAGCTTGGAGGTGTCTTTAGGTGGGAGGATTTTAAACTCTGAACTCAAATTATCTGATAGATACAGAATGATTTAGGTTATCTAATTCTTGAGTGAACTTTGGTAGTTTGTCTTTCAATAAATTTGCCCATTTCATTCATGATATCAAATGTATTGGCATAAAACTGTTCATAAATTCCCTTATTAGCCATTTAATGTCTATAGAATCTGGAGTAATAGCCCTACTTAGATCTCTGACATTGGTCATTTGTGTCTTCTTTTTTCTACCCCATTCTGGTCATAAATTTATCAATTTTATTGACTTTTTTCAAAGAACTACATTTGGTTTTGTTGATTTTTTCTATCTTTTTTTTTGTTTTGTTTTTAATTTTACTCATTTCTGCTCTTGTATTGATGATTTCCTTCCCCATGTTTACTTTAGACTTCATTTGCACTTCTTTTCCTATTTTCTTAAGGTGAAAGCTTAAAGTATGGATTTCAGACCTTTCTTGGTATTTATTTATTTATTTATTCATTCATTCATTTTTAGAGAGAGAAAGAGCATGAGTGGGGGAGAGAGGCAGAGAGAGAGAATCTTAAGCAGGCTCCACACTCAACACAGACCCTGATGCGAGGCGTGATCCCATGACTCTGGGAACATGACTTGAGCCAAATTCAAGAGTCAGACTCTTAACTGACTGAGCCACCCAGGCTCACCTGCTGTTTTCTCAGATAAGCATTTAATACTATTCATTTCCTTTTAAGCGCTGCTTTAAATGTGTCCCACAAATTTTGATATATTGTATTTTCATTCACTTAAAAATATTTTCTAAGTTACGTTGCTATTTCTCTTTGAAACTATGGGATGTTTAGAAGTGTGTTTTTAATGTTTTATATTTTATATTGGTGAATGATCCATTTGCACTTGCAAAAAATGTGTATTATGCTATTGTTTGGTGAAGTGTTTTAAAATGTCAATTATGTAAGTTTATTGACAGTATTATTCAAGTCCTCTATATTTTTATTGATTTTATCTCTATTCTGTCAGTTATTACAACTGTATTTATTACGGCTATAGACCCGTATATTTCTCCTCTTAGTTTTAACATTTCCGTTTTATATGAAAGTTTTTATTAGATACATACACATATAAAATTACTTTTTCTTCTTAATGAATTGATCTTTTGGTCATTAAATAATGCTCCCTGTTGGGGCACCTGGGTGGCTCAGTCGGTTGAGCGTCCAACTTCGGCTCACAGTTTGTGGGTTCGAGCCCCGCATCAGGCTCTGTGCTGACGGCTTGCTCAGAGCCTGGAGCCTGCTTCAGATTTTGTGTCTCCTTCTCTCTCTGCCCCTCCCCTGCTCATGCTTTGTCTCACTCTGTTTCTCAAAAATAAATGTAAAAAAAAAAATTAAAAAAATAAGGCTTCCTGTTATCATTGGTAATAGTTCTTGTTCTGAAGTTTACTTTTTCTGATATTAATATTGTCATTGTAACTTAATTTTGAGTTTGTAGGTATACCTTTTTCCATTCTTTTACTTTTGGCTATCAGTGTTTTTATATTTTACAGTGAGATTTTTGTACAGAGAATATAATTGGGCCTTCCTTCCTTCCTTCCTCTCTTCCATCTGTAATCTGTTTTTAACTAGGAATTTTGCATTTATTGTAATTATTGACGTAGTTGGATTTAAATTTATCATCTTGCCAATTGTTATTATTTGTTTCACTTGTTCCTTGTTCATTTTTTTTTTCTTTATTCCCTCTCTTCTTTCAATCAAATACTGGATTGAGTATTTATTATTCTAGTAAAATAATCTCCACTGTTGTTAGTATGTTTAAAAAGTTCCTTGTTGGGGCGCCTGGGTGGCTCAGTTGGTTAAGCGTCCGACTTCGGCTCAGGTCACGATCTCATGGTCTGTGAGTTTGAGCCCTGTGTCGGGCTCTGTGCTGACAGCTCAGAGCCTGGAGCCTGTTTCAGATTCTGTGTCTCCCTCTATCTCTGACCCTCCCCTGTTCATGCTCTGTCTCTCTCTGTCTCAAAAATAAATGTTAAAAAAATTTTTTTTAAATAAAAAGTTCTTTGTTGGGGCGCCTGGGTGGCTCAGTCAGTTGTGTCCAACTTCAGCTCAGGTCATTATCTCACAGTTCGTGAGTTCAAGCCCCACATTGGGTCCTATGCTGACAGCTCAGGGCCTGGAGCCTGATTCAGAGTCTGTATCTCCCTCTCTCTCTGCTCCTACCTCCCTCCACTTGCGCATGGTCTCTCTCTCTCTCTTAAAAATAAAATAAACATTCAAAAAATAAAAAAAATAAACAGTTCTTTGCTAGTGGGTATTATAGGGTTTATATTAACATATTCAACTTCTCATGCTGTACCTTCAAATAATTTACCACTTCCATATAGTGTAGAAACTTAAATTATGGTTTTCTCCTTTCTTTTTTTTCTTTTAAAAAAATTTTTAAATATAATTTATTGTCACATTGGCTACCATATGGTGTGTAAAGTGTGCTCTTGGTTTTTGGGGTACATTCCCATGGTTCATTGCTTACATACAACACCCAGAGCTTATCCCAACAAGAGCCCTCTTCAATGTCCATCACCCATTGTCCCCTCTTCCCCACCCCCACATCCACCCTCAGTTGTTTTCTGTATTTAAGAGTCCCTTATGGTTTGCCTCACTCTCTCTCTGTTTGTAACTATTTTGTCCCCTTCCCATCCCCCATGGTCATCTGTTAAGTTTCTCAAGATGCACATATGAGTGGAAACATATGATGTCTGTCCTTCTCTGACTTATTTCACTCAGCATAGCACCCTCTAGTTCTATCCATGTTGTTGCAAATGACCAGATTTCATTTTTTCTCATTGCCAAGTAGTTTTCCATTGTATATATAAACCACATCTTTCATCCATTTATCAGTTGATGGACATTTAGGCTTTTTCCATATTTTGGCTATTGTTGAAAGCACTGCTATAAACATTGGGGTACATGTGCCCCTATGCATCAGCACTCCTGTATCCTTTGGATAGATTACTAGTAGTGCTATTGCTGGGTCATAGACTAGCTCTATTTTTAATTTTTTGAGGAAGCTCCACACTATTTTCCAGAATGGCTGCATCAGTTTGCATTCCCACCAAGAGTACAAGAGGGTTCCCATTTCTCCACATTCTCACCAGCATCTGTAGTTTCCTGAGTTGTTCATTTTAGCCACTCTGACCGGTGTGAGGTGGTATCTCAATGTGGTTTTGATATATATTTCCTGATGCTGAGTGACATTGAGCATCTTTTCATGTGTCTGTTGGTCATCTGGATGTCTTCTTTGGAAAAGTGTCTATTCATGTCTTCTGACCATTTCTTCATTGGATTATTTGTTTTTCAGGTGTTGAGTTTGGTAAGTTCTTTTTTTTTTAATATGAAATTTATTGTCATTTGGTTTCCATACAATACCCAGTGCTCATCCCAACAGGTGCCCTCCTCAATGCCCATCACCCACTTTCCCCTCCCTCCCACTCCCCATCAACCTTCAGTTTATTCTCAGTTTTAAGAGTCTCTAATGGTTTGCCTCCTTCCTTCTGCAAAAAGTGAAAGCTTGACTTCATCTTTGCCAATTTTGATGCCTTTGATTTCCTTTTGTTGTCTGAATGCTGATGCTAGCACTTCCAACACTATGTTAAACAACAGCGGTGAGAGTGGACATCCCTGTCATGTTCCTGTTCTCAGGGGGAAAGCTCTCAGTTTTTCCCCATTGACAATAATATTAGCTGTGGGCTTTTCATAAATGGCTTTTATAATGTTTAAGTATGTTCCTTCTATCCCGACTTTCTCGAGGGTTTTTATTAAGAAAGGATGCTGAGTGTTGTCAAATGCTTTTTCTGCATCTATTGACAGGATCATATGCTTTCTTTTATTAATGTGATGTATCACATTGATTGATTTGTGAATATTGAACCAGCCCTGCAGCCCAGGAATAAATCCCTCTTGAACATGGTGAATAATTCTTTTTATATGCTGTTGAATTTGATTTGCTAGTATCTTGAGAATTTTTACATCCATGTTCATCAGAGATATTGGCCTGTAATTCTCCTTTTTTGTGGGGTCTCTGTCTGGTTTGGGAATCAGGGTAATACTTGCTTCGGAGAATGAGTCCAAAAGCTGTCCTTCCATTTCTATTTTTTGGAACAGCTTGAGAAGGGTAGGTACTACCTCTGCTTTAAATGTCTGGTAGAATTCCCCTGGGAAGCCATCTGGCCCAGGACTCTTATTTTTTTGGGAGATTTTTGACAATTGATGCAATTTCTTCACTAGTTATGGGTCTGTTCAAATTTTCTATTTCTTCCCATTTTTTTGGTAGTGTGTATGTGTATCTAGAAATTTGCCCATTTCTTCTAGGTTGACCATTTTGTTGGCATATAATTTTTCATAGTATTCTGTAATAATTGTATTTCTGTGGTGTTGGTTGTGATCTTTCCTCTTTCATTTGTGATTTTGTCTATTTGGGTCCTCTCTCTTTTCTTTTTGAGAAGTCTGGCTAGTGGTTTATCAATTTTGTTTATTTTTTCAAAAAAACAGCTCTTAGATTCATTGATCTGTTCTCCTGATCTATTTTGTTTATTTCTGCTTTAATATTATTTATCTTCTGCTAGTTTTGGGGTTTCTTTGCTGTTCTGCTTCTAGTTCTTTTAGGTGTGAGTTAGGTTTTGTATTTTGGATTTTTCATGTTTCTTTAGATAGGTCTGGATTACAATGTATTTTCCTCTTATGACTGCCTTTGCCTCATCCCAAAAGTTTTGGACTATTGAGCTTTCATTTAATTTTCTACCATATATTTTTAAATTTTTCTTTAATTGCCTGGTTGACTCATTCATT
This sequence comes from Panthera onca, assembly GCF_046562875.1. Classification (NCBI taxonomy): domain Eukaryota; kingdom Metazoa; phylum Chordata; class Mammalia; order Carnivora; family Felidae; genus Panthera; species Panthera onca. The sequence continues at coordinate 28,493,160 of NC_138343.1, read as the reverse complement.
CTTTAGTAGGATGTTCTTTAACCTCCATGCATTTGGAGGATTTCCAAACTTTTTCTTGTGGTTGATTTCAAGTTTCATAGTGCTGTAATCTAAAATATGCATGGTATTATCTCAATTCTTTCATATTTATTGAGGGTTGTTTTGTGACCCAGTATGTGATCTATCTTGGAGAATGTTCCATGTGTACTGGAGAAGAAAGTATATTGTGCTGCTTTGGGATGTAGAGTTCTAAATATATCTGTCACGTCCATCTGGTCCAATGTGCCATTCAGGGCCATTGTTTCTTTACTGATTCCCACTAGATGATCTGTGCATTGTTGTAAGTGGAGTATTACAGTCCCCTGAAAATACCATATTCTTAACAATAAGGTTGCTTATGTTTGTGATAATTGATTTATATATTTGGGTTCTCCCAAGTTGGAGGAATAAACATTTACCATTGTTAGCTCTTCTTGATGGATAGACCCTGTAATTATGATATATTGCCCTTGTTCATCTCTTGTTATGGCCTTTAGTTTAAAATCTAGTTTGTCTGAGGGGCGCCTGGGCGGCTTGGTCGGTTAAGCGTCCAACTTCAGCTCAGGTCATGATCTCATGGTCTGTGAGTTCGAGCCCTGCGTTGGGCTCATGCTGACAGCTCAGATCCTGGAGCCTGTTTCAGATTCTGTGTCTCCCTCTCTCTCTGACCCTCCCCTGTTCATGCTCTGTCTCTCTCTGTCTCAAAAATAAATAAACGTTAAAAAAAATTTTAAAAAAATCTAGTTTGTCTGTTATAATAATGGCTACTCCAGCTTTCTTTTGACTTCTAGTAGCATGATAGATGGCTCTTCGTCCCCTCACTTTCAATCTGAAGGTGTCCTTGGGTCTAAAATTGGTCTCTTGTAGACAGCATATAGATGGTTTTTTTTAAATCCCCTGTGTCTTTTGACTGGGGCATTTAGTCCATTAAAATTGATAGTTATTGAAAGAGATGGATTTAGTGTCATTGTATTATGTATAGGTTTAATGTTTGTGTTGATGTCTCTGGTCCTTTGTGGTCTTTGTAGCATTCCACTCATAGAGTTCCCCTTAGGATCTCTTGCAGGGCTGGTTTAGTGGTCATGAACTCCTTCAGTTTTTATTTCCCAGGAAAATATTTTTCTCTCCTTTTATACTTTTAAAAATTTTTTTTAATGTTTATTTTTGAAAGAGAGACATACAGAGTGCTAGCAGGGGAGGGTCAGAGAGAGGCACAGAATCGGAAGCATGCCTCAAGCTCTGGACTGTCAGAACAGAGCCCGATGCAGAGCTTGAACTCACAAACCCTGAGACCATAACACAAGCGGAAGTCAGACACTTAACCAAGTCACCCAGGCGGCCTCTCTCCTTTTATTCTGAATGAAAGCCTTGCTGGATAAAGGATTTCTGGCTGCATATTTTTCCTATTCAGCATATTGACTATTTCCTGCCACTTCTTTCTGGTCTGCCAGGTTTCAGTGGACAGGTCTGCTACTACCCTTATGTGCCTACCCTTGTAGATTAAAGTCCTAGCTGCTTTCTGAATTCTCTTTGTATTTTGTTAGTTGCACTATGATGTGCCATGGAGAAAACCTATCCTTGTTGAATCTGAAAGGAATTCTCTGTGCCTCCTGGATTTGGATGTCAACTTCCTTTGTCAGATTAATCAAGTTCTCAACAATAATTTTTTCAAATAAACCTTCTGCCCCTTTCTCACTTCTTATTCTGGAACTTCTATTGTGTAGATATTATTATATTTCATTGAATCACTTAGTTCTGTAATTCTCCCCTTGTGGTCTAGGATTCTCTTATCTCTCTTTTTATCAGCTTCATCATTTTACCATAATTTTAGCTTCTATTTCATTTATCTTCCCTTCTGCTTCCTCCATCCTCGCTTTCACTGCATCTAGTTTATTTTGTACCTCATTTACAACATTTCTTAATTCATTGTGACAATTTCTTAGTTTCTTGATCTCTGGAGCAGTAGATTCTCTGCTGTCTTCTATGCTTTTTTCAAGCCCATCTACTAATCTTATGACTATTATTCTAAATTCTTGATCAGATCAATTTTTTATATTTGTTTTGAGTAATTCTCTGTCATTTCTTCCTGGAATTCTTTTTGAAAATTCCATTTCATCATTTTGGCCAGTTTTCTGTCCTTTATGTATTTTAATATCTTGTTACGTGTCCTGCACCCATGTACACTACTATATTAAAAAGGGGTCATACACTGTCTACAGCCTGGCCCTTCAGGAGGTGTTTTTGGAATGTGTTGTATGCTCTTTGTTGTTGTGACTCTGCTCATCTCCATACTGGTAGTGGGGCTTTGGAGCTTGCACCAGGTGTGTTTTGATTTGTTCATTGAAGTAATCCTGAAAAAAAACCTTAAAAGTGGGGTGGTTGTAGGAGAAGACTTATCTCTTGTGAAGAGAGAAATGACAGGGGTGGGAAAAAAGAAAAGAAAAAAAATTGACCAGGCATAGAATCAGAGAAACTATACAGCTTAATCCAGAAAGAGAGAAGGAGAGGTAAATAAAGGAGATACAGAAGAGGAGTAAAAGTAATAGATTAAAAATATCTATTTAAACAAACCAACAACCAGAATAGAGAAGGGAAGAAATAATAGGAAGAAATGGAAGAAAAAATATATATAATAATTGACCAAGAATCAAATTAGAAAATGCAAAACCTTTGGACTGATGGTACCCTAGAACTGGTGGCTGCACTGGTCTGGAAAAGGGGCCATTTGGTTCAGTCAGTGTCAATCTTACTCTAGTAGATACACAGTTACTGTGCATAGAGGGGAACGGTTTGGTGTAGGCTGGTTCCATCTCCACTGTGGGCCTGCTCTCCCTTCCCTGAAGCCCTACCTTGTTGGTGATGGGGAGAAAAATGGCCACACCCCAGTATCTCCTCCCCAGACCAGGTGTCCTAGACCACTCTGTTCAGGCCATCCTCACAGTGCCACATGGACTTGAGTGGGATGGTTTGTCCCACTCTACAGTCTCTCATGCCTTCCAGGTGGTTGGCTGGGATTCAAACCCTAATGTCTTAAAGGATCCCACTCCACATGCCCTAGTCATGGGGTAGTGCCACTCCACCCAACCAGCTGACAAAGGGCCTCTGGTTGGAGGGCGCCTGCATGGTCTTTTGTCCTTGGAGTGGCTGTATATCTTCTTCCCACAGCAGTCAAGGGAGGGGACTGCTTTCTCTGCACCTCTGAACTAGCAACTGAACCTGGGGCTGCCCTCCCACGCTATACCCCCCACAGATGCATGTACAGTGAGGCAGGCCCCAGTCCAGAGAAAGCCCTGAAACCCTCCATGATGATGCTGTCTGTTTTGTCTCTCCCAATTCACAATCACATACCCATAGCCCACTAAGTTGTCCCCATGGGCCCCTGGAGATGTTTCTGTCACTCTGTAGCCTGGATTCCTGGAATTCCAAGCCTTCTGGCCTCAGTACTGCTGTATTTGAGGGATGAGGGAACCTTGGGTGCCTTTATTCTCCACCATGTTGACTCCTCTCCCCGATATCTAGCTTTTTTTTTTTTTTCTTTTTAACAAGCAGACTTGGGCACCTGGGTGGATCACTTGTTTGAGTGTCCTATTCTTGATTTTGGCTTGGGTCATGATCTCATGTTTCATGGAAACAAGCCCTATGAAGGGCTCTGAGCTGACAGCACAGAGCCTGCTTGTTATTCTCTCTCCCTCTCTTTCTGCCCCTCCCAAGTCACACACTATCTCTCTCAAAATAAATAAATAAACTTAAATAAAAACAAGCAGATCAAAACACACATAGGATCAAGCTAATCTTTTTTACTTTTTCTGGATAAAATGACAAGATGGGGGAATTCATCCCAAAAGAAAGAACAGGAAGTAGAAGTAATTGTCAGGGATTTAATCAATATAGATATAAGTAAGATATCTGAGCTAGAATTTAAAACAACAATTATAAGGATACTAGCTGGACTTGAAAAAAAGCATAGAAGACACTAGAGAATCCCTTACTGGTTAGATAAAAGAATTTAACTCTAGTCAGGTCAAAATTAAAAGCTATAACTGAGATGCAAACCCAAATGGATGTCATAACAATGAGGATGGATGAAGCAGAGGAACAAATCAATGATATAGAAGATTAAATTATGGAAAATAATGCAGCTGAAAAGAAGGCAGGAAGGTATGGAATCACAAATGTAGATTCAGAGAACTTAGCAACCCATTAAAATTGAGTAACATTCATATCATAGGAGTCCTAGGGATGAAGAGAGGAAAAAAGGGGCCAGAGGGTTTATTTCAGCAAATCATAGCTGAAAACTTTCCTGGGAAAGAACAATGACATCAAAATCTAAGAAACACAAAGAATTCCCATTAAATGGCTTGGAATGACACACTGGACTGGTTGGATTTACCAGGTATATTCAGAACATTTCATCCTAAAACAGTGGAATACAGTCTTTTTGAGTGCAGATGGACCATTCTCCAGAATATATCCCATACTGTGTCACAAATTGGCATTCAACAAGTACAGAAAGATTGAAATCATACCATGCATATATTCAGACCACAGTGTTATGAAACTTGAACTCAACCAGAATAAATAATTTGAAAACACCACATATAAATGGTAAAGAACATCTTACTAAAGAATGAATGTAATAACCAGAAAATTTAAAAAGAAATTAAAAAAATACATGGAAGCAAATGAAAATGAAAACAGGATAGTCCAAAACCTTAGGATACAGCAAAGGTGGTTTAGGAAGAAAGTATATTGCAAAACAGGCCTACCTCAAGAAGCAAGAAGAGTCTCAAATACACAACCTAACCGTATACCTAAAGGAGCTAGAAAAGGAACAGAAAATAAAGCTGAAAGCCAGAAGAAGGGGAAAAATAAAGATTAGAGCAGAAATAAATAATACAGAAACAAAAAAATCAATAGAACATATCAACAAAACTGAGAGCTGTTTCTCTGAAAGAATTAATAAAGTGGATAAACCCCTAGCCAGACTTACGAAAAAGGAAAGCTAAAGGACTCAAATCAATAAAATCATGAATGAAAAAGGAGAGATTACAACCAACCCCATAGAAATACAAACAATTATAAGAGAGTACTATGAAAAAGTATATGCCAACAAACTAGGAAATCTGTGAAAAATGAACAAATTCCTAGAAACTCACACACTACCAAAACTGACAGAAATGGGAAGAAATAGAAAATTTGAACAGACCCATAACAGCAAAGAAATTGGATCAGTAGTCAGAAATCTCCCAACAAATAAATCTTGGGCCAGATGGCTTCCAAGGGGAATTTTACCAGGAATTAAAAGAAGAGCTAATATCTATTCTTCTCAAAAGTTCTTAAAAAAAAGAAATGGAAGGAAAACTTCCAAACTCATTCTATGAGGTCAGCATTACCTAGACTCCAAAACCAAAGACCCCACTAAAAAGGAGAATTAAGGAAAATGTCCCTGATGAACCTGAATGCAAAAATTCTCAACAAGAGACTAGCACCAACAGTACATTAAAAGAATTAGGAACCACGATTGAGTGGAATTTATTCCTGGACTGCAAGCATAGTTCAATATTTGCAAATCAACCAATGTGATACATCACATTAATAAAACAAAGGGTATGATCCTCTGGATAGATGAAGAAAAAGCATTTGACAAAATACAGGATCCATTCTTGGTTAAAAAAAAAACTCAACAAAGTAGGGATAGATAGAACATACCTCAACATCATAAAGGCCATATATGAAAGATCTACAGATAATATCATCCTCAATGGGGAAAAACTGAGAGCTTTTCCTCTGTGGTCAGGAACAAGACACTGATGTTTACTCTCACCATTGCTATTTAGCATAGTACTAGAAGTCTTGGCCTCAGAAGTCAGAAAACAAAAAGAAATAAAAGGCATCAAAATCAACAAAGAAGTCAAACATTAATTGTTTGCAGATTACATGATAATCTATATAGAAAACCTGAAAGACTTCACAAAAAAATTGCTAGAACTAATACATTCAGCAAAGTCGCAGGATATAAAAACAATGTACAGAAATCTGTTGTACTTCTATACACCAATAATGATGCAGCAGTAAAAAAAAAAAAAAAATCAAGAACCAATCCTGTTTGCCACTCCACCAAAAACAATAGATACATAAGGGTAAACCTAACCAAAGAGGTAAAGGACCTATACTCTGAAAACTATAGAACATTCATTAAAGAAATTGAAGAGGACACAAAGAAATGGAAAACATTCCATGTTTATGGATTGGAAGAACAAACATTGCTAAAATGTGTATACTACCCAAAGCAGTATACACACTTAATGCAATCCCCACCAAAATACTACCAGCATTTTTCACAGAACTAGAACAATCTTAAAATTTGTATGGAACCACAAAACACTGCAAATAGCCAATGTAATCCTGAAAGAGAAAATCAAAACTGGAGGCATGATGATTCCGGATTTCAAGCTATACTACAAAGCTGTAGTCATCAAGACAATATTGTACTGGCACAAAAAGAAACACACAAACCAGTGGAACAGAATAGAAAACCCAGAAATGAACCCACAACTATATGGTCAACTCATTTTTGACAAAGCAGGAAAGAATATCCAATAGAGTAAAGACAGTCTTTTCAGCAAGTGGTATTGGGAAACCTGGATGGTGACATACAAAGAATAACTGGACCGCTTTCTTACACTATACACAAAAATAAATTCAAAATGGATGAAAGACCTAAATGTGAGACAGGAAATCATAAAAATCCTAGTGGAGAACATAGGCAGCAACCTCTTTGACCTCAGCCATAACAACTTATTACTAGATCTTGCTGAAGCAAGGGAAATAAAAGCAAAAATGAAATATTGGCACTTCATCAAGGTAAGAACCTTCTGCATGGTAAAGGAAATAATCAACAAAACTAAAAGGCAGCCTACGGAATGGGAGAATATTTTTGAAAACGACATAACAGATAAAGGGTTAGTATCCAAAATCTATAAAGAGCTTCTCAAACTCAACACTCAAAAAACAAATAGTTCACTTAAGAAATGTGCAGAAGAGGGGTGCCTGGGTGGCTCAGTCGGCTAAGTGGCTAATGTCAGCTCAGGTCATGATTTCAGTTTGTGAGTTTGAGCCCCACGTCGGGCTCTGTGCTGACAGCTCAGAGCCTGGAATCTGCTTCAGATTCTGTGTCTCCCTCTCTCTGGCCCTCCCTCCCTCACACTCTGTCTGCCTGTCTCAAAATTAAATAAACATCAAAAAATAATTAAAAAAAGAAATGTGCAGAAGACATGAATAGGCACTTTTTTAAAAGAAGACACCAGATGACTAAGACACACAGGAAAAGATGAACATCACTCATCATCTAAGAACTACAAATCAAAACTACAATGAGATACCACCTCATACCTGTCAGAATGGCTAAAATTAACAATACAAGAAACAACAGGTGTTGGTGAGGATGTGGAGAAAGGGGAATGTTCTTGCACCATTGGTTGGAATGTAAACTGGTGCACCATTATGGAAAACAGTATGGAGTTTCTTCAGAAAGTTAAAAATAGAACTACACTACAGTCCAGTAATTGCACTCCTAGGTATATACCCAAAGGATACAAAAATAAAGATTCGAAGGGGTATGTGCACCCAGATGTTTATAGCAGCATTATCAACAATAGCCAAACTATGAAGACAGCTCAAATGTCAACTGACTATAAATGGATAAAGAAGATGTGGTGTATATACACTGGAATATTAGCCATCAAAAATGAAATTTTGCCATTTTCAACAACATGGATGGGCTTGGAGTGTATTATGCTAAGCAAAATGAGTCAGTCAAAGAAAGACAAATACCATATGATTTCACTCATATGTGGTATGATAATATGTGGGGTTGTAGGAGAGGGAGGGAAACTAACCAGAAGAAATTTTTAATGATAGAGAAGACATTGAGGTTTGGTGGAGGGAGGTATGTGGAGGGTGGGTTAATGGGTGATGGGTATTAAGGATAGCCCTTGTTATGCTGAGAACAGGGTGTTGTATGGAAATGATGAATCCCTGAATTCTACTCCTGAAACCAATATTGCACTGTATGATAACTAACTAGAATTTAAATAAAAATTTGAAAATAAAAATAAATAAACAAACAAACAATAAATAAATATATAAATATATAAACAAAGTAATAGTCATAAAGATATTCAATGGACTTGAGAGGAGAGCAGAGGACCTCCGTACAACCTCAACAAACAGAAAACAAAAAGAACCAATCAAAGATAAAGAATTCAATAACTGAAATTAAAAATTCACTAAAGGGAATAAATTGTAGACTAGAGAAAGAAAAATAAAGGAGCAGAGTAACAGAAAACAATCATGCTGTACAGGAGAGAGAAAAATTATAATAACAAATGAAAATATATTAAGGGAACTCAACACTACCATTAAGCATAAAAACATTCACTTTATAAGGGTCCCAGAAAGAACAGAGAAAGGGGGCATAAAATTTATTTGATGAAAGCTTCCCAAATCTGGAAGGGAAACAGAAATCCATATAAAGAGGCACAACCACAGGAGATCCAAACTAAGACACATAGTAATATAAATTTCAAAAAGCAGCTATAAAAATGTTTAAGAGCAGCAAGAGAAGACAAGGGAAACCCTATAAGGCCATCAGCTGATTCTTTAGGGAAAGCTTCAGGCCAGAAGGGAGTGGCATAATATACTCAAAATGCTGAAAGACTCTATTCAGCAAGGGTATCATTCAGAATAGAAGGAGAGATAAAGGGTTTCCCAAACAAAAGTTAAAAGAAATCATGACCGCTAAGCTAAATCGGTCCTATAAGAATTGTTAAAGGAGACTCTTTGAGTGGAAAGATAAGACCATAAGTAGGAATAAGAAAAGTAGGAAGCATGAAACCAGTAAAATTAAGTATATAAAAACCACTTATGGGATTCACAAAATAAAAAAAGGTAAAATATGACACCATAAACCTAAAATTTGGGGTTGGGGGAGTAAAGATTGGGTTCAAACTTAAGGAACCAACAACTTAATATAGACTGCTATATCCAGAAGATGTTATATACAAACCAATGTTAACCACAAATCAAAAATCCGCAATATATATACAAAAATAAAGAGAAAGGAAAACAATTATATCACTAAAGAAAGCCAGCAAACCATGAGATGATAGCAAAAGAAGTATGGAACAGAGAACTACAAAAATAGCTATAAAGCAAGTAACAAAATAGCAATAAGAACACACCTATCAATAATTACTTTGCAAATAAACTAAATACTTTAATTAAAAAACATAAAGTGAAGGAATGGATAAAATAAAGCAACACACATCTACATGCTACCTACAAGAGACTCATTTCAGACCTTAAGACACTTGCATATTGAAAATGAAAGGATGGAAAAGAATTTATTATGTAAATTGAAGTGAAAAGAAAGCTGGGATAGCAATGCTTATATTGAACAAAATTGACCTTACAGCAAAGACGATAACAAAAGACAAAGTAGAACACTACATAATTATAAAAGGAACAATCCAACAGAAAGACATAACAATTGTAAATATTGATGTATACAACACAGGAGCCCCCAAATACAGAAAGCAGCTAATAATAAATATAAAGGAACTAATCAATAGTAATACAATAATAGTAGCAGGCTTTAACATCCTACTTACATCAGTGGATAGATGGCTTAAACAAAAAATCAATAATGAAATAGTGGCTTTGAATGACACACTGGGTAAGATTGCTCTAATAGATATATTCAGAATATTCCATCTTAAAATAGAAGAATACACATACTTTTCAAGTGCATGGAACATTCTCTAGAATAGGTCATATGTTAGGCCACAACACAAGTCTCAAAGAATTTCAAAAAGATTAAAGTCATAGTTATGCATCTTTTCTGAGCACGATGCTATAAACTAGCAATCAACCACAAGAAAAAAGTCTGGAAAGAATGCAAATACATGGAGGTTAAATAACATGCTACTAAAGAAATATGGGTAAACCAAGAAATTAAAGATATTTAACTTAAAAATACATGCAAACAAAGTGAAAACAAAGGGTCTAAAATATTTGGGATGTAGTATAAGTTGTTATAACAGGGAAGTTTTTGGCAATAGAGAGTTAACATAAGAAGCAAGAAAAATCTCAAATCACCAGCCTAACCAAAGACAGCTTGAAGAACAACAAACAAAACCCTAAACCAGTAGAGGGAAGGAAATAATGAAGATTAGAGCAGATATAAAATAGAAACTAAAAAGAACAAAAATAAATAAATAAAAGCCACAGATCAATGAAACCAGGAGCTGGTTCTTTGAAAAGATCAACAAAATTAATAATCCTTTATCCAGACCCATTCATAAAAAAATTAAAAAAAAAACAGAGAGAGAAAGGACTCAAATAAAAATCAGAAATGAAAGAAGAGACGAAACGACAAACACCACAGGAATACAAAGGATTATAAGATAATATTATGAAAGATTATATGTCAACAAATTGACAACTTAGAAGAAATGGATAAATTCATAGAAACATATAACCTCCAAAAGTGAATGAGGAAGAAATAAAAAATTTGAACAAACTGATTATCAGCAATGAAATTGAATCAGTAATCAACAAACTCCCAACAAGAAGTCCAAGTGCAGTTTCACAGGTGAATTCTACCAAACACTTAAAGAAGAGTTAATACCTATTCTTTTCAAACTACACCAAAAATAGAAGAGGAAGGAAAGCTTGCAAATTTATTTTATGAGGTCAACATTACCCTGATATCAAAACCAGATAAAGACACTACAAAAAAAAGAGAGCTGCAGGCTAATATCCCTGAAGAACACCAGTGCAAAGATACTTCACAAAATATTAGCAAACCAAATCCAACAATATATTTAAAAAATCATTCATCATAATCAAGTGGGATTTATTCCTGCGATGCAGGAATAAGGTTCAAGATTTGCAAGTCAATCAACATGATACATCACATCAACAAGAGAAAGGATAAAAATCATGTGATCATTTCAATAGATGCAGATAAAGTATCTGACAAAGCACAACATCCATTCATGTTAAAGACCCTCAACAAAGTAGGTTTAGGGGGAACATATCTCAACATAATAAATACATTATATGACAAACCCACAGGTAACATCATAGTCATTAGGGTAAAACTGATATCTTTTCCCCTATGGTCAGGAAACAAGACAAAGATGTCCACTCTCACCATTTTCATTTAACATTGCTAGGCACAATAATCAGACAAGAAAAAGACATAAAATGCATTCAAATTGATAAGGAAGAAGTAAAATTTTCACCATTTGCATATGAAAAGATACTATATAGAGAAAACAGTAAAGACTCCACAAAAAATCTACTAGAATTGATAAATGAATTCAGTAAAGTTCTGGTATACTGTGGAGAATAAGCTTAGAAATTCCCTGGGCTTACACCAATGGGTTAACAAGGCATTATGGGTTAACATAGAATTAATGTTATGGGTTAACAAAGAATTATGAAGCCATAGGATGCTCACACCTGAGCTTGGGTAAACAAGACAAGGCCACCACGAATAGGGAGGTGCAAAGGCACCCGATAAATAGGTATATGAAATAAATAAGATTAGATATCAGGGTGGAAGCACTCCCAATTTAGTACTATAGCAGAAAGCTGCTTTTACATGAAGGAAGGACCTAGCTAGGTAAACAGGTAAATTGGGCTATAGACCGCTGCAGTGCAGGTGAGACAGCCCAAAGGGGAAATGATTAATAAAAGAAAAGATGTCTTGTTAACTCTGAGGTCACATGTCCTACCTGTCTCATCCCCTAGGCTAGCTAAGATAAACAGAGGTGGTGCCTCATATCTGTTGTAAACAACCTTCTGCCTGACTGCCCAACATCAGGATTTTGCTTTGTATAAACCGAAACCCCTAACCCCAGATATGTTCAAGACCCCCTTTCCCTCATGTTCATAAGTTAATGTTCACAGATTCATTGTCACTTTGTGTACATCCATCACCATGTTTGTAAGGCTCTGATCCTAATAAAAATGGGGCAAGGAGACTTATTCAGGGCTCTTGTCTTTTCTCGGACATTAGCCATCTCTTGCTTTTCATCCTGCATCCCACTCTCTTCCTAGACAAGAGAGAACTTTAGACCCAGAGTCTACGAAAGTATACAACATCAACAGATGGAAATCCTTAGTATTTCTATACACTAATAATGAAGTAGCAGAAAGAGAAATTAAGGAATCAATCCTATTTACAGTTGAACCAAAAACAATAACATACCTAGGAAAAATTTAACCAAATAGGTAAAAAACATATACTCTGAAAACTATAAAACATTGATTAAAGAAATTGCATATGACACAGTGAAATGGAAAGACATTTCATGCTCATGGATTAGAATAAGTATTGTTAAAATGTCTATACTACCCAAAGTAATCTACAGATTTAATGCAACCCATATCAAAACATGAACAGCATTTTCTCAGAACTAGAACAAATAATCTTAAAATTTATGAGGAACCACACAAGACCTCAGATAGCCAAGAAAATCTTGAAGAATAAAACTGGAGGTATCACAATCCCAGAAACCAAGATATATTACAAAACTGTAATAATCAAAACAGTATTGTACTGGCACAAATTTTGACAGATAAATCAATGAAACAGAAGAGAAATCCAGAAATAAACCCATGATTATAAGGTAAATTAATCATCCACAAAGCACAATAGAATATGCAATGGGAAAAAGGCAATTTCTTCAACAAATGATGTTAGGAAAACTGACAGCTGCATGCAAAAGAATAAAATTGGATACCCTCTTACACCATACACAAAAATAAATTCATTATTGATTAAAGACTGAAATGTGAGACCTGAAGCCATAAAAATCCTGGAAAAGAGTGCAGGTAGTAATTTCTGACATCAGCTGTAGCAACATTTTCTAGATATGTCTCCTGAGGCAAAGGAAACAAAATCAAAAATAAATGATTGAGAATACCTCAAAATAAAAAACTTCACAGCAAAAATATTCAACAAAACTGAAAGAGAATTTACTAAATGGTAGAAGATGTTTGCTACTGATATATCCAATAAAGGGTTAGTACCCAAAATATATAGAGAACTTACAAAATTCAATACAAACAAAAAATAATCCAATTAAATCCAATAATACAATTAAAGTAATCCAATTAAAAATCAGGAGAAGACATAAACATTTTTCCAAAGCAGACATATAGATGGTAAACAGACACATGAAAACATGCTCAACATCGCTCATCATCAGGGAAATGAAAATTAAAACCACAATGAGATATCACCTCACACCTGCCAGAATAGCTAAAATCAATAACACAAGAAGGATGTGAGGATGTGGAGAAAAAGGAACCCTCTTGTACTATTGGTCAGAATTTAAAATGGAGCAGCTACTATGGAAAACAGTATGGAGGTTCTTAAAAAAATTAAAAGTAGAATTACCATGTGATCCAGTAATTCCACTTTTCGGTATTCACTGAAAATATGGACACACTAATTCAAAAAGATATATGCAGCCCTATTTATTGCAGCGTTATTGACTGTATATATACATATATGTGTGTGTGTGTGTGTGTGTGTGTGTATGTATAATTGCACCATTATTGACAATATATTCTACATAATATAATTATTATTATAATAAAATTATTAAAACCATAACCATAAAAAGGAACCATAAAAAGGAATGAAACCATACTCAACCATAAAAAGGAATGAAATCTTGCAATTTCCAACAACATGGATAGATCTAGAGTGTATAATAGTAAGTGAAATAGATTAGTCAGGGAGACAAAACCATATGATTTTCAATTCATACATGGAATTTACGAAACAAAAGAAATGAACAAAGAAAAAAAAAAAAAAATTGACTCTTAATTATATAGAAGAAACTGCTGGTTATCAGAGGGGATGCTGGTGGAGGGATGGGTGAAATAGGTGGAGATTAAGAGTAAATTTATCATGATGAACAGTAAGTTAGTAATTGTATAGAATTGTTCAGTGACTATAGTGTACACTTGAAACTAATATAGCACTGTAAATTAACTATGCTGGAGTTAAAATTTTTTAAATTTTTAAAAAATAAATGTAAAATATTAAAAAATAAGAAAAGTGTCTGATATATATTCTCATTTTTTTTTAATTTTCAGTGTTCTGTGTGTGTGTGTGTGTGTGTGTACGAATTTCTAAGTAGTATCACATTCCTTTTGATTGAAAAACTTCCTCTAACATCTTTTATAATGTTAGTCTGTTCTAAATAAATTCTATGAGTTTCTGTGTTGCTGGCAATGAATTGCCTCATCTTCAGTTTATCTGAAAACATCTATATTTACCTTTATTTTTGAGAGATACTTTCATTTGGTATAGAATTCTGGATAGGTAATTTTTTTCTTTCAGTGCTACATGTGTTTACCCATTGTCTTTGTCATGCATAATTTTGGATACGAAGTCTTCTGTAATTGTGTATGCAGTGGTTTTTTTTCATTTTTTCATTTTTTTGAATTTTTAAAAAAGTATTTTGATTCAGTTATTTAACATACAGTGTTATATTAGTTTCAGGTGTACAATAGAATGATTCAACCATTCCATACATCACCCAGTGTTCATCATGACAAGCGCACTTCTTAATCTCCATCACCTCTTTCAGCTATCCCCCCATTTCCCACTCCTCTGGTAACCATCAGTTTGTTCTCTATAATTAAGAGTCTATATTGCTTGGTTTGTCTCTCTCTTTTTCCCCCCTTTGCTCTTTTGTTTTGTTTTGTAAATTCCATGTAAGAGTGAAATCATATGAAATTTGTCTTTCTATGGCTTATTTCACTTTATGTTATCTAGCTCCATCTATGTCACTGCAAGTGGAAACATTTCATTTTTTATGACTGAATGACATTACATTGTATACATATACAAATAACACTTCTTTATCCATTCATAAATTTATAGACATTTGGTTTGCTTCTGTATCTTAGCTACTGTCAATAATGCTGCTATAAACATAGCATGCATGTATTTTTTACTTTTTGAGGAAACTTAATACTTCTTTCCACATTGGCTGCACCAGTTTGTATTCCCAACATCAGTGCACAAGTGTTCCTTTTTCTCCACATCCTCACCCAATACCTGTTATTTCTTGTGTTGTTGATTTTAACCATTCTGACAGGTGTGAGGTAATATCTCATTGTAGTTTTGATTTGCATTTCTATGATGATGACTAATGATTAACATCTTTTAATGTGTCTGTTGGCCATTTGTATATCTTCTTTGAAGAGATATCTGTTCATGTCTTCTGCTTATTTTAATTGGATTATTTGTGGAAGGTTTTTTTGGCGTTGAGTTTTATATGTTCTTTATATATTTTAGATATTAACCCTTTATTGGATATGTCATTTGCAAATATCTTCTCCCATTCCATAGGTTGACTTAGTTTTGTTGATTGTTTCCTTTGATATGCAGAAGATTTTTATTGTGATGAAATCCCAACAGTTTATTTTTGCTTTTTTTCCCCCCTGCCTCAGGAGACATATTTAGTAAGAAGTTGCTATGGCTGATGTGTAAGAGGTTATTGCCTGTGTTCTTCACTAGGAATTTGATGGTTTCCTGATTCTACTCCTGAATCTAATACTACACTATATGTTAACTAAATTGAATTTAAATTTAAAAAAAAGGAAAAGAAATAGAAAAGATTTTTTAAAAAGTAAATAAAATAAAGTGTGTCTCTTGTAGACAGCATATAGATGTGTCTTGTTTTTTAATCCATACTGTCACCCTATGACTTTTGATTGGAGCATTCAGTCCACTTACATTCAAAGTAATTATTTATAGATATGCATTTGTTGACATTTTATTTTATTTTGTGATTGTTTCTAAAGATTTTCTCTGATTCCCTCTCTGATCCTCTGATATATTCCCTTCATGTTTTGCTGATTTTCTTTAGTGATATATTTAGATTTATTTCTACCTTTTGCATATTTATTAGTGGTTTCTGATAATAAGGTTACCACTGGGTTTGTATATAATATCTTGTGCATATAGTATTCTATATTAAGTTGATGGTCGTTTAAGTTTCTTTTTTCCTTTACTGTCCATATTTTAGGTATATGTTATTATATTTTATATCTTTTTGTGTATGAGTGCCTTGACTGATTTTTTTTACAGAAATATTTCTTTTTACTGCTTTTGTGTTTTCTACTTTCATATTGTCAATTTTGGTCTCTCTTTTCCATGCAAATAGTCCCCTTTAATAATACTTGCAAGGCTATCTGGGAAACACTTTATCTCTCCTTCTATTCTGAATGATAGTCTTGCTGGATAGAGCATTTGTGGCTGCAGATTTTTCCTATTCAGCACTTCGAATATATCATGCCACTCTCTTCTGGTTATCAAAGTTTCTGTTGAAAAATCTTCTAGCTTTACAGGATTTCCCTTGTATGTTACTTACTTCTTTTGTCTTGCTGCTTTAAATTTTTTTGTTTATTTCTCACTGTATTTTGCCAATTTAATTACAATATGTCTTGGTGTGGGTCTGCTTTTGTTGATTTTGATAGGAGTTCTCTGTGCCTCCTGGATCGGGGTATCTGTTTCTTTCTCCAGGTTAACAAGTTTTCAGCTATTATTTCTTCAAATAAAATTCTGCCCGCTTTTCTCTCTCTTTTTCTAAGACTTTTATGATACAAATGTTATTGTGTTTGATGGAGTCACTGAGTTCCCTAAGTCTATTCTCATTTTATAAAATTCTTTTCTCTCTTTTGTTCAGCTTGATTACTACCCATTACTCTGTCTTATAGCTCACTAATTTGTTCCTCTGCTTCTTCCATCCTGCTATTCATTCCATCAAGTGTGTTTCTCATTTCATTTATTGAGCTCTTTATCTCTATTATGTTATTCCTCATCTCTGTGTTAAGGCTCTCAATTATGCCTTCCCCTCTTAAATCCAGTGAGTATCTTGATGATCTTACTTCAAATTCTTTATCAGACATGTGACTTTACATCTGTTTCACTTAGATCTCTGACAATGACCTATTCCTCTTCTTTCCTTTGGGATAAATTTCTCTGTACCCTCATTTTGTCTTCCTTTTTGTGTCTGTTTCTCTGTGTTAAGAAAGTCAGTTATGTCTTCTACTGTTTAAAGTAGTGACTGTATGAAGAAGATGTCCTTGAGTGCCCTGCAGTGCAGTGTTCCCTGTTCATCAGAAATTGGCACTTCAGGAGAGTATCATATGTGTGTTGCTAATGCCCTGCTATTGTGTCTCAGTAGAGTCTCCTTTCAATGCAGTTGTCTTCATTGACTCTCTGCCTGTTGTTGACTGTGCTTGCTCTGGTTTTGTTAGTGGGACCCAGGCAGGCTAGCTCTGAGGGGGTGTGCCCACCAGGGAATTTGGGAGCCAGGCAGGGATGATTATAAAATTTTCACTGAGCTTCTAGTTCTATGCTAGATCCCCTCCACCACAAGTGCTGTGGTGGCTGGGGGCTGTGAGCTGGGGTGGCTAGGACACAAGACTGGACATGAAATATGGTGTTCATCAGGCACAGCTGGGGCTGGGTGTGAAGGTGGCTTGTGGCAAGTGGCTGGGTGTGGGACAGTAACTATGTGTGGCTTGGGGTGGCAACTGTGTACCCAGCAGCTGAGTGAGGTGCACTGCAGTGGCTGGCCATGGTGTGGCAGCTGGGTATGGCATGCAGGATCAGCTGTGCATCCAGCATCTGGGCAAAGCATACACACTAACAAAATTTTTCCTGAGCCAGGGCCAAAGCAGGCTTGGAGTGGACAAGTCCTCAGGAGAACTCATTGGTGTGGCACACCGCTAGCCAGTTCAGTAGCAAGTGTCTGCACAGCACCACCTCCCGCAGGTTGCTCTGTATTTATACTGGGGAGCAGGAGAGAAAAATGATGTTTGCCATCTCCCTCTTTTTTTTTTAATATGGAATTTATTGTCAAATTGGTTTCCATACAACACCCAGTGCTCATCCCAAAAGATGCCCTCTTCAATGCCAATCACCTACCCTCCCCTCCTTCCCACCATCCATCAACCCTCAGTTTGTTCTCAGTTTTTAAGAGTCTCTTATGCTTTGGCTCTCTCCCACTCTAACCTCTTTTTTTTTCCTTCCTCTCCCCCATGGGTTTCTGTTAAGTTTCTCAGGATCCACATAAGAGTGAAAACATATGGTATCTGTCTTTCTCTGTATGGCTTATTTCACTTAGCATTACACTCTCCAGTTCCATCCACGTTGCTACAAAGGGCCAGATTTCATTCTTTCTCATTGCCACGTAGTACTCCATTGTGTATATAAACCACAATTTCTTTATCCATTCATCAGTTGATGGACATTTAGGCTTTTTCCACAATTTGGCTATTGTTGAGAGTGCTGCTATAAACATTGGGGTACAAGTGCCCCTATGCATCAGTACTCCTGTATCTCTTATCCCTCATTTTTGAAGTCCCTGAAGATGCTCCAAAATCAGTATGAACAGATCTGTCTCCTGTTTGCCCCCAGAGCTGTGTTAAGTGCTGTTTTTAAGTTGCCTTTCTGCACAGGCTGCTGTTTCTTTAAGGGAAGCAACCCACCTATCACTTTACCTCCCAGCTTGCCCAGTGCTGATTCAACTAACTTTTAAACTCCAGGCTCCAAGTCCCACTGGTTTTACAATCTCATGAAATTTAGCTCCTCTGGTTTTCAAAGCCAAATATTAAAGGATTTAGTCTTCCCCATGTGAGCTCCCTGGTGAGAGGGCCTGTTTCTCTGCCCTCTCCACACACCCAACTCCCCCCCTCATGTCAATAGCTTCCCTCCACAATTTGGACCTTCCTAAGCTTTCAGAAGCAACTTTTTCTCTATATTTAGTTGTGGAGTTTGTTCTGCCACTGTTTGGATTGCTCTCTGGTTTATTGACTTGGATGTAGATGATCTAGTTGTAAACATGAATGAGGAAAACTCAGGGTTGTCCTGCTCTGCTGTCTTCCCAAGGTCCTTAAAGCATATATAGCATTTCTTTTTCTCTGGCTGCCTTGAAGACTTTATACTTTGGAGCATACTACTTTATGTAACTAGGTGTGTGTGTGTGTGTGTGTGTGTGTGTGTGTGTATTTGTCATATTTGATTCCTATGCGTTTATTGGATCTTTGGTTTGTTGTTTTCATTAATTTTGGAAATTTTTCAGCTATTATCTTTTTTTCATTCTGTCTCTCTTCTAGAGACCTGAAAGGGATGCATTAGACCATTTGATATTGAACCATATCTTTTGGATGCACTGTTCAGTTTTTTATCCCAATTCTTTTATTTACTTTTAGATAATTTCTATTGACTTCTTTCCTTGGTTATGTCCATCTGCTAAAAGCCCACTGAAGGATTTCTCTGATACTATGTTTTTATTTCTAACATTTATACTTGACTCTTTTTTATTACTTCCAATTCCCTGATGAAATTTCAAATCGGTTCATGCATGTTATTCATCTTTCCTACTAGGTTCTTGGAGATTAATCATAGTGATTTTATTTTTTTAATTAATTTATTTATTTTGAGAGAGAGAGAGCATGCACGAGTGGATGAGGGTAAGAGAGGGGGAGATAAGTCCAAGCAGAGTCCATTATGTCAGCATGAAGCCTGATGCCAGACTCAATCTCTCAAACCGTGAGGTCATGACCTGAGCCAAAATCAAGAGTTGGAGGTTTAACTGACTGAGCCACCCAAGCACCCCTAATCATAGTTATTTTAAAGTCCTGTATGATATTTCAAATATATGGGTCATCTCTGTGTATACTCTGCTGATTGCTTGATTTCTTGACAATGTTTTTTTAAAATCTTTTTTGAATCTCAATTTTTGACTAAATGACAAGCATCATGTATAGAAAAGTAGGTACTGAGATAAATAGCATACACACAATCACTTCTTCAGGCACACCATTAATGTAGAGGATGGAGTCAATCTGGTCAGTAGTTAAGCTGGATTGTTTTTGCTTTCATTATCTTCAGTGCCTGCAAGCTTCCAAATTCTCTTGTAGTGGGCTTCTGTTACTCTGTGTTTAGTGGGTACCTGAATGCAGAGAGCTCCACCCTCAGTTTTCAGTCATTTTTGCATGTCTGTAAAGGTTATCTATTTCTATGTTCATGTTCCTCTCCCAGAGGTTGACTGATGTGATGTTTGAAAGATTCTTAATTCTCCAGGTCCAGCTGCAGTCTCAAGCAAGACTAATGAACCTGGGCTATGAGGAGCAGGCCTTCCCAGTGTGGTTTTCTCTTTCACTGCTGTCTCTATTAACATTTCAGAAACCATCTTTATTAAAGATTTGTTTAGCCCTTAAAATTATAAATTCTAAGACCTAATGGGGACATTTAAGTCCAACTACTCATCCAAGTTCATGTAGCCATCTAATTGCCCAGGCAATTAGGTTATTTATATAACCTAGAATTAATAGGACACTAACATTAATGCAGACTATTCTATCTCTGGACAGCTCTGATTGCTAGATCTCTCTTATGTCTAGTTGTGATTGGTCTTCTCATAATTTCCACTAATTAACTATACCTGTTTAGGCTCAATATAAGTTCAATATATCTTCTATATAATAGCTCTTCAAATACTTGAAGACAAGAATTATTCATCCATATTTTAATTTAAAAAATGTATTGAATGCCAATGTGCCAAATACTCTATTTGTTACTATAGCTTTGAAAAAAGTTATAATTCTTGTTTTACAAGATCTGAAATTCTAGTGGTAACGATAGAAACTGTAATGCAATATGGTAAGAGAATTAACTGACATAAATTTGAGCAGAATGTTTTAGGAACACAGAGAAAGAATATCTACTTGGAGGGACAAAAAGTGCTAGGGATGGCTGCCTAGAAGAGCTGAGACTTGTAGGAAAGTAAGAATTAGGTATATGGCAGGAAGAAGGACATTTCAGGCAATGAGTACTATTAGCAATGGCTTGGAGGTGTATATAGTGGAAATAAAAAGAAATTCAGGTACAGATATGAAGGGTAAGGAAGGCACACCTGGGAGCACATCACAGTGTGTACTATATGCTTTATCCCATAGGCAGCAAGAATCATAGTCTACAAAGTCCTTGTAGAAGACAAGCATAGTGTATAGTATAGTATAGTATAGTATAGTACAAACAGACATATGCAAAAGATGTTTGTAAGAGTTCTACTTGTGCATAAAGTGGAGAACAGTAGTATTTCAGGGAGTGTGTTCATCATGCTGTTCAGCATGAAAATAAGCACTCTCAGAAACATCTTTTATACATATGTGTCTAAACAGTGTTTTATATGTAGAATAGTGGGTGAATGCATTCATTCATGGAAGTAACATTTGGAATACTTGGAAATGTATAGGCACATTTTTGGCTCATAGTGACTAGAGATTATAGCTGGCATTTAGTGGGGTGGAGCTGGGAATGCTAAATTTGCTGTAGTGTCCTATAATCCAGAGGATAGTGCTATATGACAAAGGAAGTGTGAACAGCACCCCCTTGGGAAGCTTAAAGAACAAAATCTGGAAGGTGGCAGGAAAGGTTGGAATCAAGGGCACAGGTCCAAAGGTAGACCTAAAACAAAAAGGGAAATAGCACATTTTTAGAGACTAGTAAACAGGAATAAAGAACTAGTAACAGAGGAATGAAGTTTATTTTAGATAATGTTAGAGGTCGAGGAGGAATCATACCTGAGAACTAATAAAGAGAAAGCAAGTTTGTCTGAAAATAAAGAAGAGGATCATTGAGTGGGTGGCCTGAAGACAGAGGTGATGGGTGACCCAGTCATCATGAGCGTAGAATAGGAAGTAGGCAGGGCAGGATTTGTGGGAGATCTGAGCACCCTGCTGAGTACTGAAAAGATCCAAAGAGTATCAGAAAACATCCTACCAGGAATCAAATAGTGCTCACAAACTAGGATAATTTAGTGATAGTTTAATAAAAGGACTACTTACAGAGGTGTGAGACGGTTGTTTAGAAACAGGATATGCAGTATCCTGGGGTTAGTGACAGCAGATCCCTATCACCCTTAAGCCTGAAAGACACCTGTAGAGAGGGTTACTGTGAAAGGAGGGGTGGTTTTGGGTCAAGGGTGCAGTTAATCTCAGCACATTCTCCTGCCTTTCTCTTATTTCCTGCCAGGCCTTCCCAGTGTTCATACTTAACCAGAAGTCAGAGTTCATGGTAGCCTGTTATATAGCCTATTATCCAAGTCAGAGTAGGGTAGGGAAGGATGGATAGTCTGAGGGACAAATAGAAAATGTCTAGTTCTCAGAGTATGGTTTAAGATTGAATAACAGAAAAAGATAACTTGGTGTTGATGAGATCCAGGAATTTAGAGATTGTTATTTAGTGGAGCTTTAAGGACATCAATGGCAGAAGTTGGATAGAAAATGTGACAGCAATCCATGGAGTTTACCTGTCTTGTATCCTTTCAAGAAAGGAAGTAAAGTAAGCATTGCAGTTTAAGAAGAAAAAAACAGTTTTTTTTTTGTGGTAGAAATGTGTGTGGTAGAAATGAGTACAGTTCACCAAACCTACTTTCTTTTCTGTTCAGGGCATATGGCTAGACTCCATTTGCCAGCCTTTGGTTCAGTTAGGAAGGGCCATAGAGCTAAGTCCTGGCCAATGGCATGTGAGTAAGAGTCATACACACTGCTTCTTGGCCTGGCCCTTAGAAGCCTCCTGCATGAGTCTCCATGTTTCCCACTTCCATATGTTGCCAAAGGGGTCACCTGACCATGAAATAACATTGGACTTCTTTGTGAGCACAAAATAAACTTTATTGTGTCAAGTCACTGAAATTATGAAATTTTCATGTTGATAGAATAGTTATATTTTCCTTTAAGATGTCATTCCTCCTGGGTCAAGCTAAGGATATGGTGATGAGTGAGTAGAATCCTAGAAGCCCTGTGTAGCAAAAATGGGCAGACAAGTGCTGACCAGGGGAGGAGGTGGAGAATAAAGGTAAGAGGAAATTAAAGAACATTTCAAGATGAGACTGAGGAATCTTTGAGAAATGATGACATTGACAGCAAGAGGAAAAAGAAGAGGAGAGGAACAAAACAGATCTGTGGTTGATGAGCCTGGCTTTGAAATTCAAAATGTTAAATTCTAGTTGGCACTGAAGATGCCAGGAAGTACCTGGAGACAAGAAGGTAAGAGGGAAGTTTAGTCTAGCATTCATTCAGTTGTTTGTTGAGGACAATGAGTTCACTGAGGGACAAAGAGTACTCTGAGTCACAGGAAAATGCCTGTGGTCACTTCGCGGTGGGAAAGATATCAGAATGAACACTGAAATCTGCCCAAGCAGTTAGAAATCTATGAGAAATGGGTTAGTCCACTTTGATTAGTTCTGAATGAGCCTTTTACTTCTGACTAGCATGACACTTTACATGGAGTGGGTATTGAAAATAGTCATTGCAGAAAATGAATAAAAGAAGGAATAAAAATGAATCCTTTAAAAGTTTTGGAAATATTCCTTCTGGTAAAATTATGACTCAGGACACAGTGTGTGTACATGGGAAGAGTCTGTTTGTAGCCTTCATGGAGTCAGGAATGTCCCAACCCCAATTCCATTTGGAAATCATCAAAGTAGGGACAACAAAAGGAAAGTGAGGATTTGTTTAGTCAGAGAGTGGATAGTAGTGAACTTGAATAGGGGTGCATTCTTTTTAGTGAAGTTGCTAGAGCTGATTGGAAGTAGTATGAGAAAATGCTCCATTCTGACTACCTTTCCAAACCACTTCCCTTGCTTGTAAGGCCTGTTTTAGACAACAGACCCACTCCCTCTAAATCTCTTCAGGTGGCAAGAGGAAGGGCTGCTTGTCCATTACTCACTTAAACTTCTAGTAGATTTAGAAAGTGGTCCTCAGTTTTTTTCCCAACTGAAGAAAATTATTTTGAAATAATTTTAGAATTATGGAAGAGTTGCAAAGATACTACAGAGTATTCATATACATACTCACCTAGTTTCCCCTAATGTTAATATCTTATTTAAACATAGTACAATTATGAAACTATTATTACTGTAAAAATTATTACAGTAAAAATACAGATTTTTAATTCAGATTTAACTTGTTTCAATGAAAGCTATTATTGCATCATTTGCAGGCAGCCAGTTTTTATCATAGTCAACAGCAAGAGATCATCTAACACACAACTATTTTCAAGTGACAATTCAGTTTTCAACTCTTAAAGCTCTGTTTGCAGATAAGTAGGATATAAAAAGGAGATTTAAGGCTTTGTCTTTACCACAGGGAATGAAGTTTTAATGGAGTTCTGAGAACAGGTGACAACTGTTGAAAGAGGCATCAGGAAAGAGGCAGCGCTGGGATCCTGAAGGAGGCAGACACGGGGACTGGTGGTAAAGATGGTCTTGTATGGCAAGACATCTTGACTTCCTTGTCTCACTCACATCCCCATCTGAAAGGGTGAAAGTACCAGTAGGTCAATTCTGTGGTAGGTTATTGTGGGAAGAGACAAACTACCTGATAGAGAGATAATGGTTGTGGAGCTCTTTACAGTTTACAAACTTTTTCACAAAATTACTAATGGGTGTCCAGAACCCGAGTTTGACTAACCACAGATTAGTCTTAGAGCCATGAGGAGCCTCAGAGAGGATCTTGCCCAAACCAATAGTCATAGAAAAGACACATGGGCCCAGAGTTGCTTCTGCTGGGTGACAGCTGAGGGAGGGCCAGCCCAGCTTCTGACTTTCCATCCCATTTTTGTTCTACTCGATATTTTCACTTAAATCTCCAGAATACCCAACTTGGGTAGTAAAACTCACATCTGAGAAAACAGAAGTGACATGACTTGTTCTTGGCAGTCTTTTTAGTTAGGATCATAAGGTTGGTGCAGAGAATCTGAGACTTTACATCAAGGTCATCCAAAACAGAATAGGCCAAAGAGAAGAAGAAATCCTGTTTTGAGTTAATAAGGAAGAGTTAGGAAATTGCTGGCTTGGAATGTGGAATACTCTTTTACAGTATTCTATGGCCATGTGCTCAGAGAAGCTGGTGTGGAGCATTTTCTAAACCTCTGAACCTTCATGGGAAATTTTCATGCCTAATGACTTTCAGGTCACTCATTGTTTTTTTCATGTGCTTTAAATGAGTATCTTTATGCTTTAAAAATATCCCAGAGTACTTGAGTTTCATTTGTAAAGTGGGTTATCAAATGTATTGTCTATTTTTGTAAAGAAACACTTGTTGTTTTACTGAATGAAAGTATTTATGGGATTTTCTTACAAATGAAACAACACTGAGGTTTCCTGAAATGAAGTGAAACAAGGTCTTGCTCTGGTCTGGCCTTCGTGAAGTATGCATAGGAACCTCTTTCTCTGTCTCAAAAGTGACAACGTGGCCTTTGTAGAGACATCTCTCACAGCATTTGCCCGTGATACAGGGAGAAGTTTGGGGCCTTTAGAGGAGTTTCGACTAGTTTCTATTGGGTCCCTAACAACATATCTCCCAAACCTCTCTGCCTCCCATCCGGGATCCCAGATTGGGAAGAAGATATGTATCTGTGCTTGGAGGGAAGAAGGGAAGTAGATGCAGGGCCCTTTATGCCTGAAGCCACCGGGGTGATTAGATGTCAACAATCTCAGTGACTGATGCTTAGTCAGTGGATGACCTTTTACTCTAGAGCGTTTAATTAGAGAAAGTACTGCATATGAAGACAGATTAGGAGGCTTTCACTGAACCGTAATGGGTTTTTTTAATGTTTATTTTTAGGAAAGAGAGAAAGAGGATCTGAAGCATGCTCTGTGCTGACAGCAGAAAGCCCGATGGGGCTCGAACTCATGAACCAAGAGATCATGACCTGAGCTGAAGTCAGATGCTTAACCCAGGCACCCCAAACCATAATGTTTTTAAGCAGACTCTTCACACAAATAGGAGAGAGTCCCTTTGGGTTGGCTTGAGGGTCCCAGGCTGGACTCTCACACTTGCCAAAATCTACTTCCATGTTCTGTCAATGGGGCAGATTTGAACTGCTAATTGAGCTGACACTGCTTACAGAAAATAAACTTTTAGTATATAGTATATCCTTGAAAAGTGAAAACAGAAAAACTAGTATCTTAGCAAATTCCCTTTTTTCCTTTAAAAAAAATGCTGGGGATGAGGTGAAGAAAGGGAAAGAACAATTGTCCCCATTCATGCTTCTTGTCAGCATAGCTGATCAAACTCTTTAATTTCAGAATTGCTAGATGCTATGGTGGTATTCTTCAGGACATCTCATTTTCCTACCCTTTTCCAGGCACCCTTCACTAATATATTTGCTCATTGCCACATGTGCTTAATAAGATAAGCCTTCATCTCAGAGGCAAGGGCTGGCTGTCCCTATGGTTGACTTTCTCTTCCATGAGATGTTCTGCTGTTCTTGTCCCTACCCATGGATGTCCCACTCAGTTCCCAGGGAGGCCATTTTTGTCCCCCACAAAGCAAGCTCTAGGCAGTGTGGTTGTTGGAGGAAAGATTTAGAATCACCCCAGTCTCCCTAAAGTTTATTCCAGAAGCATGGGTGGAGTCATTTGTTTTCATCAACATTTGAGCTTAAAGCTTGGCCATGGAATTTAATAAAACAATTTAAGAATCTTTCACAGAGATATATAAAGTAGAAGGAAACTCTTTTAAGGTAACAAATATGTGGATATAGTATACTTGTTCAGAGCCAACACTGGAGAATGGGGTAACTTTGTTTTGGATTCAAATGAGGTAAAACTCTAAAGGAGTGTGGCTCAGTTTCTTTGTGGTTCATAAATCAATTCTGAGGGCATTTCTGAAAATTAAATAACAAAAACAAAAACAAAACATTCAGGCAAAAGAACTGTTGTCTATCCAGGTTGTATAATTTATCTGCATAAAATTAACACTGCCATATTGTTGAAGCAGAGCCTAAATCTCAGGCCATTTTGCATCCCTGATATCAGCAGGAGTCTTAAAAGTAAGGCCATTTTCTTACACAGGTGCAATTCATCATCACACCTACCAAAACTAACTTCTAAATATTGTCCATACTTAAGCTTCCTCTGATTATCCCTAAAATGTCTTTGAACACTTGACTTACCAACTATTATATTGAAATAACATGTTACAAATTACATTGAAGGCAGAATTTGTTTGAATGTAGGAGTTCCGATGTGGGTTTGAAACTATTCAATGTAAATACTAACCTCTCCAAAAAACAGTCCCTTTTCTTAGGACCTCAAATTTCCAGGGCAATCACTTAGTGCTCTGGAGCAAGAACTTGATAAGAAGAGGTATTTCTAGAGAAGGGTAGAAGAAACTCTTTCATTTCTTGAGGTTACACACTGATAACTTCATCCTGACCAGAGAGAGCTCTAATGTGAAGGAGTTTGCACTAAGTGAGACTCAGTGGGTCTTGGTTATAGCTCATCCCTTTCTTAAGCTAGTTTTGGGATCATAGGAAGGCACTAATTTATTTTAGCCTCAGCTTTCTACTTGGTAAAATCCACATGTAAATATCGTTTCTGCTCACTTGACAGGGGGTAAAAAATCTTGTGCATGAAGGTTCTTAGAAAAGCAGTGTGCTAAAGCTATGAGAGGCAGTGCTGTGAACAGAAATGATGGTTAAATACAGGCATGCTTGTACAGACATGTGCTCATGAGCTGGCCTTTTAGCATATTAGTGTGCATGATGATATCTATATTTTGTTATTTCCACAGAGGAATAGTTTGTTATATAATAGCAAATAGACTTCACATGACTGGTGTTCATGAAGTGCAACAGTATTTCTTCCATAAATCTTAGGAGATATAGTATAAAACAAAGTGCCATCAGGAGACAAAATTTACTTGTAGAATTTCCCCCTAAAAATTATAGGACACTAATCACTTAAATGACTGCAAAGTTTGAACACATTTTCTAAAAGTAAACTTTTATGTAACTGTTTCTTTTGCTTTTGGCCCTGAGCCTCTGTGCACTTCTGACTTCCTTCCTCTTGGGCCACTCTGAATGTTCTCTGCACACCTGTCTTCAGAGATCTGCCTCTCAGGGTGTACCTTGGAGTTTTTCCTGTACCTGTCTATGTTCAAATTTATTCCATGGGATCAATTACCATCTACTTCTTTTTTAAAAATTTCTTTATTTATTTTGAGAGAGAGAGTGCATGCAAGTGGGATAGGGACAGAGAGATATGGGAGAGAGAATCCCAAGCAGGCTCTGCACTGTTAGTGCGAGCGGGGCTCGAAGTCGTGAACCATGAGATCGTGACCTGAACTGAAATCAAGAGCCAGACACTGAAGCAACTGAGCCACCCAGACACCCTTGACTGTGACTTCTTGTGCTCATGGCCATGGGAGTCCAGAATGGTTCATCCAATTTCTTCAAAACCAAACAGAAATATCAAGGAATTGGAGAAAATAATGAAACTCAGCTAGAACTTCTGTCAACCTACCTTTTCATGGGTTAAATGCTTCCCTCCTTTTTTTGTGATCATAGATTTGCCAAAGGCAAGCAACCAGAAGGCCAAAAACAGACATTTTGTTACTTGATGCTTATACCTCTCCTTATATGGAGCACAGATTGGGGTCCTATGTCTAGTTTTGCACTCCTTGAGACCAGAGCTAAATGTGATTTATCTCTAAAACCTCATGGAGCCTGAGAATTACCAATTTATCTAGGGTAACACCTCTCAGTTGTGACATTTGACAGATGAATTTGTGTTTCTCCTCTGTGACTTTGTTACTTTAAAGAGGACCCTCATTCAGCAATATTTGCTGTCACATGGTCAGTTTTATATCAGGCAGTACAGGCCATAGTTAAGTGCACAAGCTCTGGAGCCAGGCTCTTTGAGTTCAAATCCTAGACTGTTCCTAATCAGTTATGTGGCTTTGGGCATTAGTGGACCTCTTTGTATTTCAGTTTCCTCTTGTGTACAATGGGGATAATAGTATAGATCTGAAAAAGCTGTTCTAAGAATAAATGCTAATACATGTAAATAAATGCTAATACATGTTCTAAGCGTTAGAATGATGTCTAACAAATAGTAAGTACTCAATGTTATCAAAGTGCCTAGGGAAGGACATGCCCTTGAGAATGGGGTACATGTACAGAATCTAGAACATGCAGATCTTAAACCCTAAACTGTGTTGCTCAGACCTTAATGTACCTCAGAATCACCAGGGAGTTAGGTAAAAATACAGATGCCTGGGTCCGCTGCCCCAACCCCCCTGATTGATCGCATTGCAACCAAGTTTGAGAACTACTTCATAGACAAAACTGGATTTTTTCCCCTTCACGAAATAAAAACTTTGAAAAGTAGGTAACCAAGGCACTTCTTTCCTCCTAAATTCTTTTAATCAGTCTAAGCTAGTGGAGGAGTATTCAATAATGAGGGCTGACTTCCAACAGGGACTGCAGGGCTGCTGTGAGGATCATCATTTGTGTGTCATTAACAGATGGCAAGGTATTCTTAAAAACAGTGGCATTTTTCAAAGGTTCTGATTAGGAACCTACAGTTTCAAAACCCATTTGTCATTGGAAACATCACCATAGATAATATATCACCCATCAACTTATATATAATGGTTTTTGTGTTGTGACTTGGTACTGTCAAGCAGGATAACAAACCTTTAAAAAATAATATATATTAATTTCCTCCTCAAAAGAATCTCCTTATTCTTATGAAGATATGTTTTAAGTTCTTTATCAAGTGACTGACAGGACTGAGATGGGATTGGGGAATGGCTCACTCAGCTTTGAGTAGCTTTTCCTGTCTGGTAAGGATCCCAAGCATTCTTAGGAGGTGGTTAAGCCCTCAGCTTGCTATGTTCAGGTAGTCAGTCTGATCACAGAACTATCTTCCTTTTAAAAAGTGATCGTATATTTTGTTATGTTTTCCTCCTAATATTTATGCAATCTCTTCTCCCCCTCCTCCCCCTCCTCCTCCCCCTCCTCCTCCCCTTCCTCCTCCTCCCCCTCTCTCCCCTCTTCCCTCTCCTACCCCCTTCTCCTTCTCTTCCTTCTCCTTCTCCTTTTTCTCAGTCTTGTCAGGTTTTGTCCCCATTCTCTTTTACATTTTCTCAGAGAACCAACTTTCAGCCTTGTTGGTTTGATCATCTCTGGTGTATCTTTGTTTTGTACTTCTTTCATTTCTGTTTTTTATTATTTCCTTCCTTTTTTTTAAACTTTTGAGTTTGAGACTTACCTCATATTCAATCTCCTCTGCCCTTGAAGTAATTCTTCAACTGCAGCTCACATTTTGATATGAAAAATTTCATTATTGTTTAGCTCTCAATTTTTCTAACTTTTGTGATGTTTTCTCTTGTGACCAAGATGTTCTTCAGTAATCTGATCTAAAATTTCCAAACATATATGGGGTTTTAAAAGTTTTCCTGTTACTGATTTCTAACAGAACTTTATTGTGGTCAGAGAACTTGTTAGTGATTATTATTTCTTGAGCCTTGCTTTGGGGCCAGTATGTGGTGAGTCCTCTAATGACTGTAAAGTTCTATAAATTTCAGCCAGATTTTTTTCTAATTATGCTTTTTATTTACTTTTTTTAATATGAAATTTATTGTCAAATTGGTTTCCATACAACACCCAGTGCTCATCCCAATAGGTGCCCTCCTCAATACCCATCACCCACCCTCCCCTCCCTCCCACCCCCCATCAACTCTCACTTTGTTGTCAGTTTTTAGCAGTCTGTTACATTTTGGCTCCCTCCCTCTCTAACCTCTTTTTTTCCCTTCCCCTCCCCCATGGTCTTCTGTTAAGTTTCTCAGGATCCACATAAGTGTGAAAACATATGGTATCTGTCTTTCTCTGTATGACTTATTTCACTTAGCTTAACACTCTCCAGTTCCATCCACATTGCTACAAAAGCCATATTTCATTCTTTCTCATTGCCACATAGTATTCTATTGTGTATATAAACCACAATTTCTTTATCCATTCATCAGTTGATGGAAATTTAGGCTCTATGAAGAACTCACCAAACTCCACACCCAAGAAACAAATAATCCAGTGAAGAAATGGGCAGAAAACATGAATAGACACTTCTCTAAAGAAGACATCTACATGGCCAACAGACATGAAAAGATGTTCAACATCACTCCTCATCAGGGAAATACAAATCAAAACCACACTCAGATACCACCTCACTCCAGTCAGAGTGGCTAAAATGAACAAATGAGGAGACTATAGATGCTGGTGAGGATGTGGAGAAATGGGAACCCTCTTGCACTGTTGGTGGCAATGCAAACTGGTGCAGCCACTCTGGAAAACAGTGTGGAGGTTCCTCAAAAAATTAAAAGTAGATCTACCCTATGACCCAGCAATAGCACTGCTAGGAATTTACCCAAGGGATACAGGAGTTCTGATGCATAGGGGCACTTGTACCCCAATGTTTATAGCAGC
Organism: Panthera onca; assembly: GCF_046562875.1. NCBI lineage: Eukaryota > Metazoa > Chordata > Mammalia > Carnivora > Felidae > Panthera > Panthera onca. The sequence continues at coordinate 28,461,755 of NC_138343.1, read as the reverse complement.
ACTTTCAACAATAGCCAAACTATGGAAAGAGCCTAATTATGCTTTTTTATATTTTCTTCAAATTTGATAATTATTTTCCTTGCTTAACCCATTAATACTAAGAAAAATGTGTTTAAATCTACTAATATAATTGTGGGTTGTAAATTCCAGCGATTTTTAAATTACATATTGAGGTTATATTGTTAAATGTACCTAAGTTTAGAATCATTTTATCTTTCTGGAAAATTGTTACTTTTATCACTATATAGTAGCAATTTTTATTCTTAAATAGATTTTGCTTTAAAGTGTGCTTTAGTTGATATCAAATTAGCACTACTAGTTTTCTTTCCATGAATATGTTCTTGACATAATTTTTTTTAGCCTAGTATTCTTTTGCTTTTAATATTTATGAGTCTTTTTATTTTATTTATTTATTTATTTATTTATTTTTTATTTATCTATTTATTTTATTTTATTTTATTTTTTTATTTTAGGACGCAGATATAACACATTTTAAAGTAACATATAGATGGATATTTTTGTTCTAAAGATCTCTTTTATTGAAAAAATCATTTTTGACATTAGTTAATTAATTTAAAAATATTTTTACCTGCTTCATTTGCATTTTCTGTTTACTCTTTTGATGCTTCAATCTCCCCATATTAGTTACTTCTATTGGTTTAGTTTTTAAAAAACTTCCTCACCAACATACACTGATTTGAGTTTCTATTCTATATTTTTACTTAAAAGTTTTTTAATGTTTATTTTATTTTTGAGCAGGGGAGGAGCAGAGATAGAGGGAGGCACAGAATCTAGAGAAGGCTCCAGGCTCTGAGCTGTCAGCACAGAGCCTGACTTAGGGCTTGAACCCTCAAACCATGAGATCATAACCTGAGACAAAGTCAGATGCTTAACCGACTGAGCCACCCAGACGCCCCATCTTTACTTAAAAAAAAAATCAAAACACAACATTTTTACTGCAAAATAATTTAAGACTTACAAAAAAAGAGCTTCAAAAATAGTATAAAACATTCTGTATTCTTCCTCTTCATCTAGCTTCTTCAAATATTAATATCTCACATAGACATAGTACAATGGCCACAACCAGCAAGTTAACATTGATACAATATATTATTAACTCATCTACAGATCTTATTCAAACTTCACTGATTGTCTCACTGATGTTCTTTTCTCTGTTTCAGGATCCAATCCCGGATCACACGTTACATGTTAACTACATCTCCAATTTGAGACAAGGCCTCAGTCTTTCTTTGTCTTCCATGACTCGACACTTCTGAACAGTATTAGGTATTTTGTAGAATGTCCTTAGTTGAGCTTGTTTAAAGTGTCTTTGTGGTTAAATTTAAGTTATGAGCATCACTTCTCTGCTTTTTTTTTTTTTTTGCCAAAAGTGTATTAGTGCTACCTGTTGGCAAATTGGAAGTGTTCAGTGCCAATGTGGTTTGCGTCCCGTTGTTATGCTTTTCACATCCTGTTTTTCTATCTCATACCCCCTAATTCACAGACAAGAAAATGCTCAGATCCAGGCAACCTGCTAAACTTCAAGTCGTCCTGGACCATAATGGCCAACAGGCCAAAGGAAAGACCCTTTTAACAGTTGCTGGTTATAGCTGAATGTGAGAACTCTTGGGAACTGGTCTGGAGAACATGTAATTTGAGACTATGTCCAATACTACTTAGGAGGAACAGTAATTTATTTATTCCCTTTAAAGCCTCCAGATTTCGGGGCACCTGGGTGGCTCAGTTGGTTGAACGTCTGACTTCGGCTCAGGTCATGAACTCACGTTTCATGAATTCCAGCCCCGCGTGGGGCTCTGTGCTGACAGCTCAGAGCCTGGAGCCTGCTTCAGATTCTGTGTCTCCATATCTCTCTGCCCCTCCCCTGTTCACACTCTGTCTCTCTCTTTCTCAAAAATAAAGATTAAAAAAATTAAAAAAAAAAATAATGTCTCCAGATTTCAGTGGTGTGGTTCCTTCTGGACATTAAGTATATTCTAAATCGTTATTTTAAGAATCCAGTAATTTTAAGAAAAAAATCTCACTTAGTGAGAGCTAAGGGAAAAATCAAGGATCCTCCTTTGTAGCAGTCTCACCAGAATTTATTTTGAGGCAGAAAACATTTGGCTCTGCTGAGTGTCTGATTAAATCTTAAAAATAATGCAGACAACTCATGTGGGGAAATAGGCCCACAGAACAAAGACAATGATTCTCCTAAGGGCCTCAAGTTTAAACAAGTCAAACAGAAATCAAGCTTGGAATCTCTAATCTCTGCTTTGCAGTCCAACACTTGCACATGTTCACTTTTAGCTAAGCTGTCTAATGCTTAATACAAAACATTGTATTTGTGTATCATGTCTATGTTCATGACATATATTCCTTTGAGTATTAAAATACAAACTGATCAGTTATCGATTGTATAAGTAAATACTTGGAAAAATGATATTATGAGGTTTCCTTTATTCAGCATATTTATGAGCAACTACTAGCACATGCTTATTTTTAAAATTCCATTATTGTAGCTCTTCCACTTCTGCAAGCACCTAAAAATTTAGAGCACTTTGTGTGTCTCTAAGTCCAACCTCCCTTAATATGTAAATGAGTAAACAGATGCATTGAAAGGTAAAGTGACTTTCTCAGTGTTGTGCAGATTTAATGACAGAGCTGAGGGAGAAACCAGCTCAGAACCTTTTGATTTCATTTTCTCTATTGCTTACGCATTTTCTATTTCACTGATTTGTGCTCTTCATTATTTCCTTCATTCTACTTGCTTGGGATTTAATTTGCTTTTCTTTTTAAAAACATTTTTTAATGTTTATTTATTTTTGAGAGAGACAGACAGAGCATGAGCAGGGAAAAGGCCGAGAGAGAGGACGACACAGAATCTGAAGCAGGCTCCAGGCGCTGGGGCTGTTAGCACAGAGCTCGATGTGGGGCTTGAACTCACAAACCCACGAGATCATTACCTGAGCTGAAGTCAGACACTTAACCGACTGAGCCACCCAGGCACCCCTAATTTGTTCTTCTTAAATTTCTTAACGTGGAAAATTAGATCATTGATTTATATTATTTTCTTATCTAACATAAGCATTTAAACTTTATAATTCCCCTCTAAGCACCCCTCAAATTTGGATGATGTTTCATTCAGCTAGTTTACTTCTCATTTAAACATTCATTTTCAAACTATTTTCTAAATTCTCTGGTGATTTACTCCTTGACTCATGGGTTATTTACAAATCTGTTAACTTCCGAATATTTATGTTTTTCCTAGACATTTTGTTTTGATTCCTAATTTGATTCCACTGTGATCAGAGGGCTAAGTCTGTGTGATTTGAATATTTTTATTTTTTTGAGATATGGCCCAGAGTATGGTCTATGCTGGTGAATGTGCGATGCAACTTAAAAAACACTTGCAGTGTGGGCTGTAGTGTTTTATAAATATCAACTAGGTCAAGGTAGTATTGCAAAGAATCCGTGTCGTTGTTGATTTGTCTAGTTGTAGCAATCTCTGTAGAGTTTAAAACTCTCCAAATATGAGAATGATGGAATGGCCTACCTTTCCCTTTAATCTTATCAATCTGGCTTCATTTTTTTTTCTAGAAGTTGTGCCTCTTAATTCCCTTCACCTATTTCACCCATTGTATCTACTGCTTCATTATATTTTAATGCTCTACATGTTGTTTTATTAGGCCATGTATGATGGTCTTTCTGACTATTTTATGGTTATGAAAAATTCTTCCTTGTCACTTACATTTTTTTTTGTCTTAAAATCTACTTTATCTCGGGGCGCCTGGGTGGCTCAGTCGGCTAAGTGTCCGACTTCAGCTCAGGTCACGATCTCACAGTTCGTGGGTTCGAGCCCCACGTCGGGCTCTGTGCTGACAGCTCAGAGCCTGGATCCTGTTTCAGATTCTGTGTCTCCCTCTCTCTCTGACCCTCCCCCGTTCATGCTCTATCTCTCTCTGTCTCAAAAATAAATAAACGTTAAAAATAAAAAAAAAAATTAAAAAAAAATCTACTTTATCTCATTTTAACACAGCTATTCCAGTTTTCTTTATGTTTGCTGTTTGTATGGTATATTCTTTCCCATAGTTACTTTCAACCTATCTGATGCCTTTAAATATAAAGTGCATCTCTCGTATATAGCGTACAGTTGGGTAAAGCTTTTTAAAATCAATTCTGAAAACCCTGCCTTTTAATTGAAATGTTTAATCTATTAATATTTAATAAAATTATTGCTGCAGTTGTTTTTTGGTATATCATTCTATTGTTTGTTTTCTATTTGTTCTATTTTCTGTTCTTCCTTTCACGTTTTTTAAATATTATCTTAATAATATTTAAGTTATTTAAAAATTCAGTTAACAATTTTCTTATTGGGTTTTGTTATACTTCTCTACATTATTGTTTTAATGATTGTCCTGGGATTTAAAATACATATACTTAACTTGTCACAGTCCATTTGAAGTTATATATTACTCCTTGTTAAATGCAGAAATCTTGCAAATATGTATGTCCATTTTCCCCTTTTTATGTTACATCTATATATGCTATAAACCATGACAATGCTATAAATTTTGGTCCAAACAGTAATGCGTATCATATGTATTGTATATGTCATACGCATTTAAGCTTCTTCCATGTCTTTTCATAGCTTGATATGTATGTTTTTAACACTGAATGTTTTCCTGAATGAATATACCATAGTTAATTTACCCATTTACTTATTGAAAGACATCTTGGTTCCTTCCAAGTATTGGCAATTAAAAATAATTGTTATATCTAAAAAATCAAACCCAAGATCATGTAGATTTTCTCTCATATTACCAGGAATTTTATAGTTTTGCTATAAAACTATATTTAGGTCCATGATCCATTTGGAGGTAATTTTTGTAAAATGTGTAACGTCTTTGTCTAAATTCTTTAGTCTCCATGTGCTGTCCAGTTGTTCCAGCACCATTTGGTGAAAGGATTATCTTCTCTCCATTGTATTTCTTTGCTCCCTGTCAAAGGTTAGTTGACTATATTTGTGTGGCTCTATTTCTGGGCTACATATTCTGTTCCATTAATCTATCTGTGTGTTCTTTTGGTGATACCAGTTTTGGTTACTGTAGCTTTACAGTGACATCTTATATGTCATGTTATCATGTCATTTATAAAGAGTTAAAAGATAATGACTTTTGAAAATTATAACCACATATCCACAACACATAAGATAGCAACAATAAATCTTTAATGTAATCAATGTTATTTCAATATTGTTAGAACAATAGTGTTTAAAATTTTCCCAAGTGTCTAGTCTTCTTTTTTAATTTTTTTTGATCTTTATTTATTTTTGAGAGAGGGAGACACAGAATCCGAAGCAGGCTCTAGGCTCTGACCTGTCAGCACAGAGCCTGACTCAGAGCTCAAACTCACAAACCGTGAGATCATGACCTGAGCTGTAGTCAGACGCTCAACCGACTGAACCACGCAGGCACCCCACCAAATGTCTAGTTTTCTAAAAACAATTTGTTGGGTCAACTCAGGATCCAAATAAAATCCACAGAGGGGCACCTGAGTGGCTCAGTAGGTTAAGTGTCCTACTTCGGCCCAGGTCATGATCTTGTGGTTCCTGGGTTCAAGCCCTGTGTCAGGTTCTATGCCGGCAGCTCAGAGCCTGAAGCCTGCTTTGGATTCTGTGTCTTCCTCCCTCTCTGCCCCTCCCCCCACTCACATTCTGTCTCTCTCTGTCTCCTATCAATAAATAAATGTTAAATTTAAAAAAAAAATCCATACAATGCAGATACATCTCAAGTATATTTTATTATGTAGGATGCCCTCTGGCCTCTCCGTAATTTTTTCTGAAATTTGTTTATTGAACAAAGGGTCATTTGCTTTAATTTCCAGCAATATTGATTTTGCTGATTATCCATAGATAATCCCCTGTATTTCCTACAAATTGTTAAGTAGATTTAGACATTCAGGTTCAACATTTTAGCAAGAATACATCAGTGGTGTATTGTAAGACTTGTTTCTAAGTATGGATAAAAGGTAGTTTCTGTGTGCTAAGCTTGATTTGGTACCTTTAGTGTCCAGGGATTGGGGATGGGATCAGCTGAATAGAAAATTCCTTTCAATGTTTAAAAATTGTAGTAAACAATAATATCTTATGAGCTACAAATCTGAAGCCCATGCAGATGTGAACAGTTTGGTGTTATGATCAAATAAAACAAAAAAATCTGACCTTTCAAATATAGATGGCAGACTGAAACCACACATTTACTTTAGCTCTAACTAAAACTTTCTCTATCTATATACCTATATATAGAACTGTACTGTCATTTTATATATTCGTGTGTGTGTGTGTGCGTGTGCATGGGTGAATATGCACCCATGCATACATGCTGTCTATACATAAACACCGTATGCATACTGCATATAACCATGTATGTTACTACAGACAGTTAATAATACAGTTAAATATACATAAAAGGCATACATCCACAAAGAAAAAAAGGAGAGGAAATAATAGGTATGAGTTTGAAAGCTGCCAAACATATGGGTATGTGGAAACTGATTTAGAAGATCTAAACAAGTCATGGGGCGCGTGGGTGGCTCAATCGGTTGGGTGTCCGACTTTGGCTCAGGTCATGATCTCATGGTTTGTGGGTTTGAGCCCCGCGTTGGGCTCTGTGCTGACAGCTCAGAGTCTGGAGCCCGTTTTGGATTCTGTGTCTCCCTCTATCTCTGCCTCTTCCCTGCTCGTGCTCTGTCTCTCTTAGTCTCTCAAAAATAAATAAACATTGAAAAAAAAAATTTTAAGAAGATCTAAACAAGTCAGATGCTAAATTGGCAATAGGAAAGACAAAAAGATGCAACCTAGTTTACATTGCAAATTTCTCAAAAGGCTCAAGAGTTTGTGGTATGGGAACTTCTGGAAGTGGGGATAAAGTGGGGGTTAAAAATCAAGCGATCAGTTTACAGGGTGTTTAACAGTTAGATGTTCCCAGGTCTCCTCTTCCTCCCCACATAGTTGGGAATATGCCCTCTACCTTCCCACTTGATCAGAGGACTAGCATTTTATTCTCTGGAGGGTAAATGCAGAAAGCTGTGGCATACCACATCTAGTTGAGAGCAGGTGTACTGTCCTAACAAAAATGACCTCTGAGGCTTCTTCTTTCTCTTGACTTTTAGGATACTGAGAGCAGTTTATTTGCTCACGGCATGAGACTGGAAGCACCTTGTCTGAGGAATCTGACCAACCCCAGAAAAATGACCTAAATATAATAATATTAGAGATTCTCCCAGTGAAAAGGCCCATCCTACCTTAATTGAAGCTCATAATTGATAAGCCCTATCCATTCCATGGAACTTACAATGCAATTCAGCTTTTGAGTGCTCTACTGCTAAATATGAATAAATATCAAAGCTTGCTAGAAATTTTAGAAAAGCTTATGATATTTATTCTAATAATATGAGAAGAATAAATAAATTTGGAGACTATGCAAAAAGGAAAGACCAACTTTGGGGTGCCTGCGTGCCTCAGTTGGTTAAGCATCTGACTTCAGCTCAGGTCATGATCTCGTGGTTCATGGGTTTGAGCCCCACATTGGGCTCTGTGCTGACAGCTCAGAGCCTGAAGCCTGCTTCGGATTCTGTGTCTCTATCTCTGCCCTTCCCCTGCTTGTACTCTCTCTGTCTCTCTCTTTCTCTCTCAAAACTAAGTAAACATTAAAAAAATAGAAAAAAATTCTAAAATAGTGTAATTATTTCCAGATAAACAAAAAATCAACAGAATTATAAAAAGGAATATTCAGAGAAAAAAAAAAAACTTCTAATAAATTAAAAACAACAGAAAGGAAAAATCAATAAAAAGGTTGGATGACCTGAAACTAATATAACACTATATGTTAGCTACACTGGAAATAATAATAATAATGATAATAATAATAATAATAATGTTGGATGGTTTCTCAGAAAGTAGAATAAAACCCAAAAAAGAAAACAAGAGGAAAAAGATGTAATTTTTTAAAAAAAGGACCAGGATAGGAGATCCAAATATTAAAGATAAGGATAAAAACTGGGACCAAAGGGACTCCAATAAACAATTTAAGAAAAATTCCTCCAATATAAAGACATTAGATTGACTAAGGGCATCATACCCAGAACAACATAATGAACTTTCAAAAAACTGGGAGAAGATTCTACAAGCATAGATTGACAGATACTGGAGGACAAAAGTGAAAATGCTTGACAATCTTGAGGAAATAGGATTTCCAACCTAGAGTTCTATATCTAGCCAAGCTATCATAAAGATTTTCGTCATATATTCAAGGCTAAAAAAACTTACCTCCCATATACTCTTTTCCCAGAAAGTTATTGGAGGTTGAACTCTATCAAGCTAGGGAGCAAATCAAAAAAGTGGATGCTATGGGATAAAAAAGCAGTTGATTCAACACAAAAGAAGGGCAGAGAAAAATTCTAGGATGATGAATATTATGGGAGACCCTAAGATGGCAGGTGTCGGGCCGACTTAGGGGGTACCCAGTCTAGACTACAGAAGGTTGAGAAGCTGTGGGTAAGTTCGTTCAAGTAGATAAACTTGATGAAATATCTATGTGTTTGAATATGGTTCAAGGATATTTTTCATAACTTGGGTGGAGGAAGTTTTGGGATGACAGAAAACTACATATAATACATAAAAATATGAACATTTTGTCAAAATATGAAATATGTTCTTCACAGATGAAAAGTACAACAGGATGAGGATGTTAGTATATTATTGGCTTATGACCAAATTGCATTTACATACGTATAATAACTTGAACAGTGAATAATGACCTAACCAAAGCAAATATACTTGGAGGAAAGGCTAGGGAAGTGTGCTTGTATGGTAGAGGCAATGAAAGCAAGCTAAGTTCTCATCTTCTGCTTTAAGGAAGACAACAATGACTAAGCAGAAGAATTAAAAAGTAGCAACATAAACCTATTTAGAGATATTGAACTAAATGCCAAAAGAGTTGAAAGTGAATGGCTTTAGGGAGTAGGCAAAGGAGGAGGGAGGAGCTCTGAACTGCTTAACAGATGACCACAGGAGAAGGGAAGGGAAAATAAGATAAAAACAGAGAGGGAAACAAACCATAAGAGACTCTTTGAAATACAGAGAACTGAGGGTTGATGGGTGTGAGGGGGGATAGGGAAAATGGGTGATGGGTATTGAGGAGGGCACTTGTTGGGATGAGCACTGGGTGTTGTAAATCAGTAATGAATTACTGGAATCTACTCCTGAAGCCAAAACTACACTGTATGTTAGATACCTTGAGAATAAATTTTTTAAAAATTGCATATAAACTACATATGTAATTTGACACTTTTGCTACTCTAACTTCATCAATAGCATTGAAGAAAGATTTCCTGAGGGCTTACTTGTTACCAAATGCTGGACTAAAACCTACAGTCACCACACTGATGCAGCCCAATGGCTACTGCCTACAGCACACGGAGCTCCTTTGGGGATGGAAGGGCTTTGGGGATCAACTGAGAGCAGGGCACAGGACACACAGCAGAATGAAAGTCAACTCCATAGCCATCTGACATTGGGTACATATTCAGGTGAGGCCTGGTACTAGGAGCCCCTACATGGTAGAGAAATTTAATAAGCATTTTGAAGGAAAACACTTTGGAGAAAAGAAAAGGATGTGTATAAATCTTTGTAAGTTATTTCAACAGGCAAAGGAGTAGAGGCAGAGGAACTGATCAGACACTCAGGAAGAGAATTTAAAGAGAAAACGAAGCTAAAGAAGAGCTTTAAAGGCTGACCCTTAGGAAGAGAAATGACCCAAATAGATAAAATCATGAATGAAAGAGGAGAGATAAAAACCAATACCACAGAAATACAAACAATTATAAGAGACTACTATGAAAAAATATATACCAACAAACTGTCAATCTGGAAGAAATAGACAAATTCCTAGAAACTCACAAACTACCAAAACTGAAACAGGAAGAAATAGAAAATTTGAACAGACCCATAATCAGCAAAGAAATTAAATCAGTTTCAAAAATATCCCAACAAACAAGAGTCCTGGTTTGTTTGAAGGCCAGATGACTGCACAGGGGAATTCTACCAGACAATTCTTAGCCTCGGCAATCAGACAACACAAAGGAATAAAACGCATCCAAATGGGCCAGGAGGAGGTCAAACTTTCACTCTTCACAGATGACATGATACTCTATATGGAAAACCCAAAGATTCAACCAAAAAACTGCTATAGCTGATCCATGAATTCAGCAAAGTCGCAGGATATAAAATCAATGCACAGAAATTGGTTGAAACAACAGAAAGAGAAATCAAGGAATCGATCCCATTCACAATTGCACCAAAACCCATAAAATACCTAGGAATAAATTTAACCAAAGAGGTGAAAAATCTACACACTGAAAACTATAGAAAGCTTGTGAAAGAAATTGAAGAAGACACACACAAAAAATGAAGAAAAATATTGCATGCTTCTGGATAGGAAGCACAAATTTGTTAAAATGCCAATACTACCCAAAGCAATCTACATATTCAATGCAATCCCTATCAAAATAACACCAGCATTCTTCACAGAGCTAGAACAAACAATCCTAAAATTTGTCTGGAACCAGAAAAGCCCCCAAATAGCCAAAGCAATCTTGAAAAAGAAAACCAAAGCTGGAGGCATCACAATCCCAGACTTCAAGCTGTATTACAAAGCTGTAATCATCAAGACAGTATGGTACTGGCACAAAAACAGACACTCAGATCCATGGAACAAAATAGAGAACCCAGAAATGGACCCACAAACGTATGGCCAACTAATTTTTGACAAAGCAGGAATGAATATCCAATGGAATAAAGACAGTCATTTCAGCAAATGGTGCTGGAAAAACTGGACAGTGACATGCAGAAACATGAACCTGGACCACTTTCTTACACCATATACAAAAGTAAACTCAAAATGCATGGAAGACCTAAATGTAACATAGGAAGCCATCAAAATCCTAGAGAAGAAAGCAGACAAAGACCTCTTTGACCTCAGCTGCAGCAGCTTCTTACTCAACATGTCTCCAGAGGCAAGAGAAACAAAAGCAAAAATGAACTATTGGGACCTCACCAAAATAAAAACTTTTGCACAGCAAAGGAAACAGTCAACAAAACTAAAAGGCAACCAATGGAATGGGAGAAGATATTTGCAAATGACATAAGAGATGAAGGGTTACTATCCAAATCTATAAAGAACTTTTCAAACTCAACACACAAAAAATGAATAATCCAGTGAAGAAATGGGCAAAAGACATGAATAGACACTTCTCCAAAGACATCCAGATGGCCAACCAACACATGAAAAAATGCTCACCATCACTCACCATCAGGGAAATAGAAATCAAAACCACAATGAGATACCATCTCACACCTATCAGAATGGCTAACATTAACAACTTAGACAACAACAGATGTTGGCGAGGATGTGGAGAAAGAGGATATCTTTTGCATTGCTAGTGGGAATGCAAACTGGTGCAGCCAATCTGGAAAACGGTATGGAGGTTCCTCAAAAAATTACAAATAGAACTACCCTATGACCTAGCAATTGCACTACTAGGTATTTATCCAAGGGATACAGGTGTGCCATTTCAAAGGGGCACATGCACCCCAATGTTTATAGCAGTGTTATTCACAATAGCCAAAGTATAGATAGAGCCCAAATGTCCACTGATGGATGAATGGATAAAGAAGAAGTGGTGTATATATATATATATATATATATATATATATATATATATATATATAATGGAGTATTACTCAGCAATAAAAAAGAATGAAATCTTGACATTTGCAACTACGTGTTTGGAACTAGAGGGTATTATGCTAAGCAAAATTAGTCAGAGAAAGACAAATATCATGTGACTTCGCTCATATGAGGAACTTAAGATACACAAATGAACAGATGATGAACAGATGAACATAAGGGAAGGAAAAATAATATAAAAATAGGGAGGGGGACAAAATATAAGAGACTCTTAAATATAGAGAACAGAGGGTTGCTGGAGGGGTTGTGGGAGGGGGGATGGGCTAAATGGGTAAGGGGCATTAAGGAATCTACTCCTGAAATCATTGTTGCACTACATGCTAACGTGGATGTAAATTTAAAAATAAATAAATTGAAAAAATAAATAAAGAAGAGTTAATACCTATTCTCAAACTATCTCAAAAAATAGAAATGGAAAGAAAACTTACAAACTCATTCTATGAAGCAAACATTACTTGGATTACTTGTCTCCAAAACGAGACAAAGACCTCACTAAAAAGGACAATTACAGGCAAATATCCCCGATGAACCTGTATGCAAAAATTCTCAACAAGATACTAGCAAATCAAATTCAACAGTACATTAAAATAATTATTCACCAGGATCAAGTGGGATTTATTCTTGGGCTGCAGGGGTGATTCAATATCTGCAAATTAATCAACGTGATACACTACATTAATAAAAGAAAGGATAAGAACCTATAATCCTCTCAATAGATGCAGAAAAAGCATTTGACAAAATACAGCATCAATTCTTGATAAAAGCCTCAACAAAGTAGGGATAGATGGAACATACTTCCACCATAAAGGCCATGTATGAAAGACCCACAGTTAATATCATCCTTAGTGGGGAAAAACTGAGAGCCTTTTCCTTATAGTCAGGAAAAAGAAAAGGATGCCCACTCTCACTATTACTATTTAACATACTACTGGAAGTCTTAGCTTCAGCAATCAGACAACAAAAAGAGATAAAGGGCATACAAATCAGCAAGGAAGAAGTCAAACTTTCACTATTTGCAGATGACATGATTCTCTATGTAGAAAGCCCAAAAGACCCCATCAAAAAATTGCTCTAATATATGAATTCAGCAAAGTCGCAGGCTATAAAATAAACGTGCAGAAATGTATTGCATTTCTATACACCAATAACAAAGCAGCAGAAAAAGAAATTAAGCAATCGATCCCATTTATATTTGCACCCAAATAAATAAGATACATAGGAATAAACTAAAGTAAGGTAAAAAGATCTGTACTTTGAAAAATATAGAAGACTTCTGAAAGAAATTGAAGAGGACACAAAGAAAGGGAAAAGCATCTCATGCTCACAGATTGGGAGAACAAACATTGTTAAAATGTCTATACTACTGAAAGCAATCTACACATTTAATGCAATCCCTAACAAAATACCACCAGCATTCTTTGCAGAGCTAGAGCAGACAATCCTAAAATTTGTATAAAACCACAAAAGACCCTGAATAGCCAAAGCAATCCTGAAAAAGAAAAATAAAACTGGAGGCATCACGATTCCGGATTTCAAGCTATGTTACAAAGCTGTAATCATCAAGACAGTATAGTATTTACACAGAACAGTCATATAGATCAATGGAGCAGAATAGAAAAACCAGAAACAAACCCACAACTTTATGGTCAACTCATCTTCGACAAAGTAGGAAAGAATATCCAATGGAATAAAGACAGTCTCTTCAACAAATGGTGCTGGGAAACCTGGGCGGCGACATGCAGAAGAACGAAACTGGACCACTTTCTTACACCACACACAAAATAAATTCAAAATGGATGAAAGACCTAAATGTGAGACAGGAAACCATCAAAATCCTAGTGGAGAACCTAGGCAGCAGCCTCTTTGACCTCAGCCATAGCAACTTCTTAGTAGATACATTGCCAAAGGCAAGGGAAACAAAAGCAAACATGAACTCTTGGGACTTCATCAAGATAAAACTTCTGCACAGTGAAGGAAACAATCAACAAAACTAAAAAGCAGCCTATGGAATGGGAGAAGATATACGTAAATGACATAATAGATAAACGGATACTATCCAAAATCCATAAAGAACTTATCAAACTAAACACCCGAAAAACAAATAATCTTGTTAAGAAATGGGCAAAGGATAAGAATAGACAATTTTCCAGAGACATCTAGATGGCTAACAGACACATGAAAAGATGCTCAACATCACTGATCAACTGGGAAATACAAATCAACCACAATGAGATGCCTCCTCACACCTGTCAGAATGGCTAAAATTAATAACACAAGAATTGACAGGTGTTGGTGAGGATGTGGAGAAAGGGGAACACTTTTACACTGCTAGTGGGAATGCAAACTAGTGAAGCCACTATGGAGAAAAGTATGGAGGTTCCTCCAGAAAATAAAAATAGAACTATCTCATGATCCAGCAATTTCACTAGTAGGTATTTACCCAAAGGATATAAAAATAATGATAGGAGGGGTATATGGACCCCAATGTCTATAGCAGCATTATCAACAATAGCCAAACTGGAGAGAGCCCAAATGTTCAAATTGATGAATGGGTAAAGAAGATGTGGTATGGATATACATTGTAATATTACTCAGCCATCAAAAATAATGAAATCTTGCCACTTGCAATGACATGGATGGAGCTAGAATGTATCATGCTAAGTGAAATAAGTCAATCAGAGAAAGACAAATACCATATGATTTAACTCATATGTGGAATTTAAGAAACACAACTGGTAAACATATGGGAAGGTGGAGAGGAAAGAGGAGAGAGGGAAACAAACTATAAGAGACTCTTAATGATAGAGAACAAACACGGTTGATGGAAGGAGGGTGTTTTGTGATCTTCAAGAAAGAGACAGCTTTCTTGACAGCTCTGTGGGCAAGAGAAAGTTTCTCTGATTCCTTCCTTATCATTCGCTGGTCACTTATGATTTTCCAAATGCCAAGATTAGCAGCCATTTCTCAGCATTTATCCTTTGTACACATCTGCAACATTTGACCTTGTCAACAATCTCTATATTCCAACATGATTCTTCTTCTTCCCTTTATTTTTGTGACCCCCATAACTCCATCGTTCCCTGGCTCCCCTCATCCCTTTGTGATGAGTCCTTCTGTGGGCCTTCTTTGGCAGGTAGTGATCAAGTAGTTGTCTTGGTTCTCAGGAATCTGGGCCTAGCTGAAGAGTTTGTAGGCAGATGGGACAGGAATATTCAAGAAATATGTGATAGAAATAATGAGAACCACAACACTATCAACAATGATTACAGCAACACGGCCAGTGGGACAACCAGTCATGGTTATGATGCTGATGAAAACAGGGTGACCAGCTTCAGTACTTCCTTTACCTAAGGATAGAGTTTATAGGCTGGACAGGAAAAAGGTAGTTTGGCATCCTACTGACTTTTATTAGCCAAGTTACAAACAGATAACCCAAAGACCCAGATCCTGTTAGTAAAATATTTGTTATGTATTTATAACCTGGCCAGGTACAAAAAGGCTTTCCAGTGATCCAGTGATATGATAAAACTGAATTACAAATGTGGGTGAATAGAAAGAAGACATCAACACACCAAAAACATGACTCTAATATATAAAAATATGCATTCAATGCAAAGCTTGAATCATTTGCTGTTCTGACATATTTATTAAAAAAAACCTTGCTGTCCCAGTTGAGGTATGCATATCAAATATTCAATATATCTTTTATATTGTTAGAGCATTTTATATATTCATATGAAAACCTTTATAACTGCTACAAAAATGTTTAATGACAAAAATGTATGCTAGTTTCAGTCTATAGTTAAATGTAATTATTTTAAGCATATATTAAATAAAATAGAGCTAACTTTACTTTAGAAACATAATCTTGATTTAAAATGTTGAAATTTATAACTTTTCAGAAAACACATCATAATGCTCTTACATGTCTAAAATATCCTACAGCACATAATCAAAGCTGAAACACATCGCCATCTTGCACCAAACCAGAATTAAAGTGTAACATTTTCTATTTATCCCCTCTAGGAAAGCTGCCTACAAGGATTGAAGAGCCAGGAGAGTGCCTCAGAAAGCCTGCCTATGGCAATGATGCTTGTCTTGCAATGCCAGAATCATTTCTAGAGCATGCCACTTTCATGGCATACTGATAAAGTCTTAGTAAAACCAAATTATTCCTAATACATTTTTTAGTATTGAAGGTGGGGCTGACTTTGCTAACTGATATGAAGCCAGGATTATCACATGAATGTGGGTGTGCTAAGCCCAAATGCTACCTATGTGTGAAAGCACTTTTGAGTATCTTAATTCTTTTTATGTTTTTGTCAATTTGCTCCAAGTCCTGGTTTATCTCTCAGCTTTCTGCTAACTTACATTATATTCAGCTTTCTCCTCTTAACCACTAAATTCTTCTGTACCTCAAGAAAGTCTTGAAATACTCCTTTCTTCCAAGAAGTTCCCCTTGACTTGTTGGAATAGTAGTCCTTGAACCACCTCATTTGGGTATGGGGTTTTTATGTGCCTACCCTCAATTCTCTGAGCCATAAAAAAGCACTTACTTGTCCCTATTTTGCTTAAGTTTTATTATCCTCTAGCACTTATATACTTCCCTGAGCCATGTCACTTGAGGGACAGCAGAAAGTATATTTGGCTGGGGGGGAAGAACTGGCCATGGTTAAATTAAAGGGCAATGAAGCCAGACAACTCTGAGTGTGACACATCCTGCTCTTACCAGCCTTGTAGTCTTGAAGTCATGAACTTCTCTCTTAAGTCCTGATTTCCTCATCTGTGAAATGGACATAATACCTTCTAGCTCATTAGGTTGTCATAACACTATTGGGAAGCCTAAATGAGATAATTTGGTACAATGCCTAGCATCTGGTAAGCCCTCAACAAGTAGAGAATTAGGTGGACAGCTGATAAATGCTTTCTGACAATGATTAGGCAAATATAAGGTAAACTAAAATTTAAGTATTTATTTTGTGTGTTAAAACTATATATATAAAAGTGATACAACTAATGAAAATGCTGACATAAAGATGCTTAGGGGAAAAAATGACATCTAAGTTATATCTTGTATTAAAGACACATTTTTTTTTTGAGAATCAAACCTAATGTCTTATTTTTTATTTTTTAATATAAAATTTATTGTCAAATTGGTTTCCATACAACACCCAGTGTTCATCCCAACAGGAGCCCTCCTCAATGCCCATCACCCACTTTCCCCTCCCCCCCACCCCCCCACCCTCCCATCAACCCTCAGTTTGTTCTCAGTTTTTAAATGTCTCTTATGGTTTGGCTCCTTCCCTCTCTCTCTCTTTTTTTTCCTTCCCCTCCTCCATGGTCTTCTGTGAAGTTTCTCAGGATCCACAGAAGAGTGAAAACACATGGTGTCTGTCTTTCTCTGTATGACTTATTTCACTTAGCATAGCACCCTCCAGTTCCATCCACGTTGTTACAAAGGGCCATATTTCATTCTTTCTCATTGCCACGTAGTATTCCATTGTGTATATAAACCACAATTTCTTTATCCATTCATCAGTTGATGGACATTTGGGCTTTCCATAATTTGGCTATTGTTGAAAGTGCTGCTATAAACATTGGGGTAAAAGTGCCCCCATGCATCAGAACTCCTGTATCCCTTGGGTAAATTCCTAGTAGTGCTATTGCTGGGTCATAGGGTAGATCTATTTTTAATTTTTTGAGGAACCTCCACACTGCTTTCCAGAATGGTGCACCAGTTTGCATTCCCACCAACAGTGCAAGAGGGTTCCCATTTCTCCACATCCTCACCAGCATCTATAGTCTCCTCATTTGTTCATTTTAGCCACTCTGACTGGCATGAGGTGGTATCTCAGTGTGGTTTTGATTTGTATTTTCCTAATGAGGAGTGACATTGAGCATCTTTTCATGTGCCTGTTGGCCATCTGGATGTCTTCTTTAGAGAAGTGTCTATTATGTTTTCTGCCCATTTCTTCACTGGATTGTTTTTTGGGTGTGGAGTTTGGTAAGTTCTTTATAGATTTTGGATACTAGCCCTTTGTCCAATATGTTCTTTATTGGATTAATGTTCTGTACTAGATATTTAAAATAACACAAACATTCAGGCTTGCAGATTTGTAATTTAGTTCATAATCATGTTAAATATAATAGTTACCAGGCTTAAGAGAGACAATATTCTGTATATTTCTTAGTAAATTTTATGGAGCAAATTCATAGAAATTACACTTTTACTTCCAGTTAGTATGATTTCCCTCATACACCAAATGAACAAACATAACAACACTGAATTATTTTAATTTTTTTTAATGTTCATTTATTTTGGAGAGAGAGAGCGAGAGAAAGAGAAAGAGAAAGATGGAGTGTGAACAGGGGAGGTGCAGAGAGAGAGGGAGACATGGAACCTGAAGCACGCTCCAGGCTCCGAGCTGTCAGCACAGAGCCTGATGAGGGGCTTGAACTCATGAACTGCCAGATCATGACCTGAGCCGAAGTCAGACTGAGCCACCCAGAAGCCCCAGCACTGACTTATTTTAAATGATACTGTACTTGGCTATACTGTACTCTAAAATTACTTATATTAGTGTGTATCCTGAGAAACTTAACAGAAGACCATGGGGGAGGGGAAGGAAAAAAAAATGGTTAGAGAGGGAGGGAGCCAAAACATAAGAGACTCCTAAAAACTGAGAACAAACTGAGGGTTTATGGGGGGTGGAAGGGTAGGGTGGGTGGGTGATGGGTATTGAGGAGGGCACCTGTTGGGATGATCACTGGGTGTTATATGGAAACCAATTTGACAATAAATTTCATAATAAAAAAATAAAATAAATAAAATAAAATTACTTTTATTAGTAAATATATTAATTTCCACATTAAAAAAAGGGGACTCTGCGACATCCACAGAAAAATTTGAGAACCCTGACATACAGCCTGCAGGTAAGAGAATTACTCAGTTTTCTGAAGCAACTGGTATGATGCAGCTAGGTAGGGGAAGCTGACTTTGAAAGAGGTTATGGTGCCCTGCACCTATTCTGGTAAACGAAGTCAACATCGAATGTAGGACAAATGGCACGAGGTGCATCAGCAGTTCCTACTGCCTGGTAACAGAGGAATGTCTTTAAATCTTCAGAAAACATAGACTCTGCCAGAGCAGTGTTCTTTTAGCTACTGAGCAAGATGCTTCAAAGGGGAGAGAAAAGACATTACCAGAGGGGGAAGGACTCAATAGCAGTGGGCAGGAGTGCCAGCTGTCACCAGGGGACCTGGCTTGTTCTTTAGGAGGCAGTGAAGGCTGTGGCTATTCCCACCAGCACCTACTGGGGTATCCAAGCTCCACTGCAGTAACAATGGGGTCCTCAATGACAGGCAACACATTGACATGAAAGGACACATTACATTATGAGTGAATTCAACAAAGAAAGGCTACACACTGAAAGGTGCTTAATGTTTATTAGCGCAGTGAGAAATAAAAATTAGGCAGAATAATACAAAGTTAACTCATGGACATCTGGGCACAAATAATCTACCCCAAATATAACATTTTCTTAAGCAGATGGCAAATTTTCTAAAAATCCACTTGAGTTAGGAGAGTGAGGTATTTGTATTTTTAAGTACAGATGTACAGTTTAGGACAGTTAAAGTTCCAAAGATGTCTAAATATAACTTTCTAAATCTCTTCTTATCAATGTCTCCATGTGCCTTGGAAGCTGCAGACACTACAGTCTGGTATATGAGACACTGAAGAATGCCTTTGTTACCTCATATGCCATCTTGAAGCACTCTCTGGAAAGGTATCTCTTCCTGTAGCATTAATCATGCAACATCTAGCTAAGAATATATATATTTAAAGGTATTTTAAAGCCATACAGGGCCTAATGTAATAAAAATGACAAAACAAATTACTGCTCGGGCATTTCAAACAAGGTCATTTTGGTTGAAATGAAACATATACCAACGTCTTTCTAAGCTACCAATTTGGGGAAAAGAGACAGAGATTGCAAACCTAATGCTTTAATATGCTAATACCTGTAAGCGCACTTAACAAAGTAATAACAATTTATTACTTGTTATCTTTAGACTGCCCTTACTGTGGAGGTATTTATGTTTTCATCATAGTTGAAGAAGCAGCTTGGAAACAGGTGAGCTGCAAATGCATGCTACTCTTGAACTTGTTCAGCAGCTCTTCCAGTAACCTGCAAGGAGGA
This sequence comes from Panthera onca, assembly GCF_046562875.1. Lineage (NCBI taxonomy): Eukaryota > Metazoa > Chordata > Mammalia > Carnivora > Felidae > Panthera > Panthera onca. The sequence goes on along the minus strand of NC_138343.1, from coordinate 28,441,747 downwards.
GAGGCTATTTTACAACCTGGCAGAGTGAAGGTTGCCTAGCAACATGAGAAAACATTGGGGGGAGCCAACTGCCTAGTTTTAGCTTCTACTTGTTGAAAAGTTATTTACATATGGATTCTTAACTCAATAACAGAATTAATCAAAGAAGCTAATCAAAAGGAATACACACACACACACACACATGTATATTTATATATAAAAATCTCCCTCCTGTCTCCTTTCCCTAGATTAATTAGATTTCTCCCTAAAACACATTAATGTTTGCACCTGCATTTTTTTTTAAATTCACTTAAAAATTATATACACTAAAATGTACTCTTTTTGGCATACAGTTCTATGAATGTTAACACATATTAGCAACCTAATAACTCCCATAATTGGGCACAGAATAGTTCCATCACCCTCCAAATTCTCTTGTGTTGCCCCTTTGTGGCCACCTTTCTCTTCATCTTGACCCCTCACCAACTAACAGTCTATTGTCTGTTCCTCCTATTTTGCAGTTTTGTCTTTAACAAATATTAGAGAGTGGTAAACTCAGGTGGTGAATTAAGCACCAGAAGAGTAAGGGCTAGTTCTAATTCCACTGGGTAAATCATTCTACTACTTGATAATCAATTTCTTTAACTGGTTTGATGTATAATTTTAGGGCCAGAAATCTTAGAGTGCATTTGGTTCAGAAGAAGCAACCAAGAAGTGCGTTTAAGGACATTGGGGTCAACAGATTATTTCATGGGTTTAACAATGCTCAAAATTGTCTCCATGTGACATTTTCCTCCCATTTTCCCAGACTCATGTGTTCTCTCTGCCTTCTGAGTTTCTATAACATTAACCTATGCAAAACTACAGAGCTTACACCAAGGTTTTCATGTCTATAGACTGATCAGCCAAATGCAAAGGCAGGTGGACTTCAGTTATGGTTAGTGAAGGAACAAAGACCTACATTGTTTCCGCTGCTTCAGTCTAGGGTAGGTTGAGCATTTATGAAATTTGCCTGGCCTACATTTTGTCTCAGGTAATAATTTCCTGTTTTATGAGTAGCAAAGTTTAAACTCTGACCAAGACCATTAACATAGTATTACTGAAACATATACAACTTTTTTATGTCATGTGTACAAATTTACTTTCTATTGCTGAGCTACTCAAAAGAAAAAAATCATCAAGTGCTGCATTTTATCATGCTGTCCTTTTTACATTTCTCTAAGAATTATCTTCTTAAAAATGTAAGGCAATAATACAGTTTACTGAGTGAGTCAAAATAAACTTTCTTAAAATGTTTTCTGTATTAGTCACTTAAAGCAAGAAAGGAACTAATTTCTGAACTATCATAAACCCAGGGGAAAGGTTTTATCTTATTCTGTCACTTCAGAGACAAGCCAGGTACAGCATACTATCAAAGGCTATTAAGTACAAATCATTATCTATACAAAGAGTACTTTTAGGTAACAAAATATCATTCAACACATCTTAACTGGCCCTTGAAAACAGTATATAGTACTTACTTTTTATCTGCTCCACTTGAGAGCTGAGGCAGAGCTTCCAAAGCCTGTTTAAAACTAGACCTGGAACACAGAGAAGCAAAATTTAAGTTGAAAAATTTCATATTTCTATGGGGAATTAAGAGCATCATTAAAAATTCTTAAGCATATCTTAAATATAAAGAAACCAGTATAAGCTAGTGAAGCATGTAAAAATATGAGAAAAAGTAAAAGTGAAAAACAATAGAAAAAGTAAAAGTAAAAGTTGAGGGTACAGGGTATAGTTCCCACACAGAGGCCTTGTAGGAGTAGGGTCAAAAACTCAACTATGAAATGAAACAGAAAAGCTAAAAGAGACTGATTTTTACAAAAGATGCTACTTTAATGAGGGCTTAATGTGGACATGTTTAATTTTTAAAAAGTCTTTTCAAAACAAAACTGAAGTGTTAAGCAACTGGTAAGAAAGGAAGGAAACTAAGTAGAAATAGGGATGGTCTTGTGACAGATTATACAAATGGGGACATTTACAGTATTGACATGTACAGGGCCTGATTAACAGCCAATCTCTTACAATAACTAAATATGGTCTCTGACATTTAGTTATTATTATATTTAAAATTTGTAGAATAAGTAGAGATTGACTGATTGATTTTAATTCAACATCACTTCTTTTCATAAAAAACATAAAAAGTACAAATTAAAAAAACATCAATTTGGTAAGCTTAACTATTTAAAAGAGAAAGTACCAAAAAATTTCTGCATCAAATAAAAAGCATTTTAGGGGAAATTATTTGGTAGTAACTTGTACTTGTCACTAAGTAATAATTTTTAACTTCTTATCTCTTCTTCTTTTATAGCTTGTTGACCATGGGTAAAGAAATTAATTTTTCTTGACTTTACGGTGGTTTTTTATTTTGTTATTATAAAAACAGATCCTCATCATTGTACCAGTAAATATACTTTTGAGCAATGTTTCTCCTATTTGGGGCAAATATCACAGTAACAAATAGACTACAAAGTCCTAACAGATTATAAAAACTGGTATTGGGAAGCTTCAGTTGTTCTTGGTTAAGGCAAGGGATGGGTTACAGCTTGTGGGGACACTTAGCTCCCTTTCCAAAATGACTTTCCTCTTCCCTGATGTAGAGAGGAGGGTCTGCTGTTATCACCTTGTTTCCTGTAAACCTTTTCTCAATCAAAAAAATGTAATGCTATTATTTCTTTATTTTTACATTATGACAATAATGATGATGATGAAGAGGATACCATTAATTATTTGTAATGCACCAATAGTTTAGAAGGTAACTTGGCATATTTTTTCATTTAATTCCCCTAAAACTTTGCCTAGAAAGTATTTATTATCTTTCTTTTATAGATGAGGCAGTTAGGCACTAAAAGGTTAAATTAGTAGGAATAAATATCTAGGTACTTACACAAAGCATGCACCCACATCAAATTTGGACTGAGTGCCCTCTATCATCTATTACTTAACACTTTGTGTAGAAAAATGATGGTTGGGAAAAGGAGTCATTAAATAACATGGGAACCATCCAGAAATGTCTTCTGGTCAGGCATCATGAATAAGAATAAGAAGCTAAGTTCAATTCATTAGGAAAAAACTTTTTAAATGTCCTTAAATATTTTATTTGTATACTACTTGTATTCTCAGGCATATTAACAATATAACCCAGTTTTTCCTAAGTAATATTGCCAATGAAATAAACAATTTTGTATAGGCAAGTAGTTACTGATGTTTCAGTTCACCTACTGATACTTCGATGATAGGAAATCCTGACTTTCATTCAAAACAGCTAAAAATTATCATCAAATTTCCACTACAAAAATTTTCAGAGAAACCACAAGGCTTCCTCTTATGCTGATATTTACAATCTTTAAATTGTCCCTCAGAGTCTGCTATGAATAGAGTAAGACTCAATTCTCATTTTCTCATTTTAAAAAGAAGTATATAATGCTCTGCTATATCATTTATGAGACTGAGATTTATCTTAGTGAATAAAAACATAAAATCATACTACATATTTTTTCTTTTATATTATGCTACAAAGAACCAGTATTAGGAGTCATTGGCTTATTATGCTTTTTAGGTAAAAATTAATCAAATATAAACCTTATCACATCACGATCATGAGCACTCACTCTGATCAGTTATCTTTACAAAGATAAGCTTTATTTTTAGTGAAGCACTCATAACAAGAATGTTAAGCATCTCACTTGCTTTCAGGTGTCAGGTGAACAGCCACAGTATCCCTCAAAGCACAGATTTCAAGCCGTGCCTGAAGATGAGAAAAGGACAAGTGACAATATAGAACTGCATCAATTATTAAATTGAAACAAGTGATGTGGGGACAGTCTCTAGACTGCTTATTACTGCAGGGACAGGGTTGACAGAAGACTACTGCCATGTAGTTTTACCCCCCACCCGCCATGGTGACTGTTAGTTATGAACAGATTTTCTAAAACACTCCACAGAAATCAGGTATGATAAAATATTATTTTACTGAAAATTAAGTTAGAGTCAAGTATGCCTGTGTGAAGGCAGAGAGCCAGATACCTTATTATAAAAAGTTCAACCTGTCCAGGTGTTTTCCCACAATCTGTATTTTCTACCTAACTAGTAATTTTTCCTTTAGTCTGCTTGTTGAGAGGAAGCAAAACTTGAAACACTATCCCTGGATTATAACCCCACACCACAGATTTAAGGAAGTGGATCGGTTTACTTTCTTACACCTATGCTCTTTCAGGCACACTGACTTTAATCTCAAAAACTAAGATACAGCTCTGCAGATTCAATGCAATGTCTATTAAAATCACAGCTGGCTTTTGTTTGTTTGGTGGTTGTTTCTTTTACAGAAACTGACAGGCTGATCCAAAACAGACAAAACCATTTTGAAAAAAGAATACACAAGTAGAGAAACACTTTCTGATATCAAAACTTACTATAAACCTACAATATTTAAGATAGTGTGGCACTGTTATATGGGCAGAAATACAGATCAGTAGACTAGGAGTGTCCAGAAAAAAACCCTTAACATTTATGTCAATGGATTCTGACAAGGGTGCTGAGACCATTCAATAGGGGAAGGAACACATTCTTCAACAAATAGTGCTGGGAAAACTGGATAGCCACATGCAAACGATTGAACCTGGATCCCTTTCTTAACACAAAGATGAACTCAAAATGGATCACAGACATAATGGAAGGGATAAAATTCTGAAACACATAGAAGAGAGCAGGAGTCAATCTTTGTAATGTTAGGCTAGGCAAGCCTTCTTAGAAACGCTATCAAAAGTGTAAGCAACGAAGGAGGGGAAGATGGCAGTGGAGTAAGAGTACCCTGGGCTCACCTCATCCTACGAATACAACTAGATAACTATCAAATTATCCTACATACCCCAGAAATTGACCTGAAGACTGGCAGGACAAACTCTAAAAATAAAGGTAGAGAAGAGGCCACATTGAAGAAGATAGGAAGTATGCAGATGTGGTTTGAAAGAGAAACAGATTGTGGCCACCATGGTCACAGAGAAGGATAAGAGACAGACTAGCACATAGGAGAGTGCACAAGGAAAATAAATTCCCATAGCAATTGGCTTGGAGAGTGAGAGGGCCCAAATTTTGTGAGCTCTTGGAATAGGCAAAGCTTACAGCCTAAGTTTTGTAAAAGGTCAGCAGGAGTTGGGAGATGGTAGCAGTGTATGAAGACTCTAGGCTCACCTTATCACATGAATACAGTTAGATAACTACCAAATCATCTTAAATACCCCAGAAACTGACCTAAAGACTGACGGAAAAAACTCCACAATTAAAGGTAGAGAAAAGGCCACATGCAAAAGGGCAGGAAGTGCAAAGATGCGGTGTTGAAGACATATCACGGCAGCTGCAGTGGGGAGGGAGCCACAGTCACAGAGAAGGACAAGAGATAGACATAAGGAAAATAAATCCCCATTGCAATTGGAAAAGAAAGTGAGAGGGGCCGAATATTGTAAGTTCTTGCAACCAACAGGGTGGAAAGTCTAGAGTTTTAAACAATGGACTTGGCTGGGACAGAGTCCACAGGGCACTGTGCTGCTCTTGGAGAGAAGGAAGGAAACAACCTTGATACAGCATGGAAACAGTGATCTGAAAAGCACCTGGGGCACACAGTGGGGAGGCTATTTGCTCATCATGAAGCGTGTCCCAGGAGACAGTGTTCACAAAGAGACCCGCTCAAGGGAACAAAGGAACTGGCAGGCACGATTTCCCGCCCTTGTCCGTCAGCATAAGCACAGGACCACCTGTGGGAACCAGCACAGCACCACACTCACTACCTAACTTGCTTCATCAAGCCCTGTCCCCCAAGCTCCTGTGGAACTGCCCTTCCCAGTCACACTTAGCTCAGTGATGGCATGGTAGGTCCCCTCCCCCAGAACACTGGCCCCAACACCTGCCAACACAATGTCTCTCCAATCAGGAGTTTTTCACAGCCTCAGTTCTGGCAGTGATGGTGACAGGTGTCATATTATAAGCAGACCAGAGCACACCTAGTTAAAATGTGCCACATGCAGACCAGGGGCCACACATTGCCCACAACAGGCAAAGAACCACTTGAAACAACTGGCCTGAAAGATAAAGTGGCCAGAACAAAATAGCAGAGCACACGCAGCACACACTGGAGACACTCCTGGAAGCACCAGGCCCTAGAAAACAGGAGACACTACACAGCGGAGCACTGACCTCTTCCAGGTAAGGCCATTACTCTCAAGAACAGGAGACATAGCTGATTTTCCTAACAGAAAAAGGCACAGAGACTTAGGAAAAATTAAAAGACAGAAATTTGTCTCATGAAAGAATAGGACAAGGCCACAGCAAAACATAAGTAACATTCCTGATGGAGTATTTAAAGCAATGATCATAAAGATACTCCCTGGACTTGAGAAAAATGGAAGGCATCAGTGAGACCCTTAAAATGAAGATAAAAAAAGAACCAATAAGAGATGAAGATTGCAATAAATGAGATTAGAAACATGCTAGATGGAATGAATAGCAGGCTGGAAGAAGCAGAGGAATGAATTAATGACCTAGAAGACGGAGTAATGAAAAGTAATCAAGGTAAACAAAAAGAGAAAAAGAAGTATGCAAAATAAGAATAGACTTAGGAAACTCAGTAACTCCATCAAACATAATAACATTTGTATTATAGGAAATCAAGAAGAAGAAGAGAGAGAAAAAAGGGGACAGAAAATTTATTTAAAGAAATAGTAGTTGAAAACTTCCCTAATCTAGGGAAGGAAACAGATATCCAGATCCAGGAGGCCCAGAGATTCCCCAACAAATTCAACAAAAGCAGACCCATACCAAGATATATTGTAATTAAATTGGCAAAATACAGTGATAAAGAAAAAAAATTTAAAGCATCAAGACAAAAGAAGACAGTAACATACAAGGGAAACTCCATAAAGCTAGCAGGGAATTTTTCAGCAGAAGCACTGCAAGCCAGAAGGCAGTGGCATGATATATTCAAAGTGCTGAATGGGAAAAATCTGCAGCCAACAATATTCCATCCAGAAAGGCTATCATTTAGAACAGAAGAAAAATAGAGGTTCCCAGAGTTTGTGACCACTAAACCAGCAATGCAAGAAATAGGAGACTCTGAGTGGAAAGGAAAGACCAAAAATTACAGTATGAAGATAGGAAACATAAGAGTGGCAAAAAGGAATATTTCTGTAAAAAAAATCAGTCAATGAACTCATAAAATAAAAGCATTTGACATATGACACCATATACCTAAAATGTGGGGAGGAGAAAAGAGTGGGTTCAAACTTAAACAACCATCAACTGAACATAGACTGTTATATGCACAAGATGTTACACACAAACCCAACGGTAACCACAAATCAAAAACCACTAATAAATTTACAAAGAATAAAGAGAAAGAAATCCAATGATATCACTAAAGCAAACCAGAAAACCATGAAAGAAAGAAAGATCAGAGAAAATCTTCAGAAGACAACCCAAAACATGAAATAACATGTCAATAAATACATATCTATCAGTGATTACTCTGAATGTAAATGGACTAAATGCTCCAATCAGAAGACACTGGGTGACAGAATGGAAACAAAACAAAACGAAACAAACAAGATCCTGCTGTCTATGGAGACTAGAGAGACTCATTTTAGACCTAAGGATACCTGCAGATTGAAAGTGAGAGGATGGAGAAACATCTATCATTCATATGGATGTCAAAAAAAAGTGTCAGCATAGCAATACTTATACCAGACAAAAATAGACTTTAAGACAAAGACTGTAACAAGGGACAAAGAAGGATAGTATATAATAATAGAGGAGACAATCCAACAAGAAGATGTAACAATTCTATATATTTATGCACCCAATATGGAAGCAACCAAATACATATAACAGTTAATAACAAAATAAAAGAACAATTGATAATGATACAGTAATAGTAGAAGACTTTAACATCTCATTTACATCAAATGGGTAGGTTATCTAAATAGAAAATCAACAAGGAAACCATGGCTTTGAATGATACACTGGACCACATGGATTTACAGATATATTCAGAACATTCTCTCCTAAAACAGCAGAGTACACATTCTTCTCAAGTGCACATGGAAGATTCTCCAGAATAGATCACATATTAGCCCACAAAACAAGCCTCGACAAATTCATAAAGATCAAAGTCATATGATGCATCTTTTCTGATCACAATGGTATGAAACTATAAGTCAACTACAAGAAAAAAATCTGGAAATAACACAAATATATGGTGTTAAATAACATTCTATTAAACAATGAGTCAACCAGGGTCAAAGAAGAAATAATAAAGTACATATAACAAAATTAAAATGAAAACACAACAAGCCAAAACCTGTGGAATGCAGAAAAAGCAGTCATTAACAGTGAAGTATACAGGCTTACCTCAGGAAGCAAGAAAAATCTCAAATAGCCTAAATATACCTAAAGGAGCTAGAAAAAGAACAACAAACAAAACTGAAAACTGGCAGAAAATGGGAATTAATAAAGATTAGAGAAGAATGATATAGAAACTTAAAAAAAAAAAAAAAAAAGAACAGATCAATGAAACCAGGAACTGGTCTTTTGGGAAAAAAAAAATCAATAAAATTGATAAACCTCTAGCCAGACTTATCAAAAAAAAAAAAAAGACTCAGAAAAAAAATCACAAATGAGTGAGAAGAAATAACAACCAACAACACAGAAGTACAATTATAAGGGAATATTATGAAAAACTCTATGCCAACAAATTGTACAGCCTGGAAGAAATTGTTAAAGCCATCGTGATCAAACAGTATGATACTGGTATAAAAACAGACACACTGATCAATAGAAAAGAATAGAAAACTCTGAAATAAACCCACAACCATATGGTCAATTAATCTTCGACAAAGCAGGAAAGGAAAGAATATCCAATGTGAAAAGAACAGTCTCTTCCACAAATAGTGTTCAGAAAACTGGATAGCAACATGCAAAAGAGTGAAACTGGACCACTTTCTTATACCATACACAAAAATACATTCAAAATGGATTAAAGACCTAAATATGACACCTGAAATCAAAGCATCCTAGAAGAGAACACAGGTTGTAACTTCTTTGACATTGGCCATAGTACATATTTTGTACATACATGTCCTGAGGTAAGGGAAACAGAAGCAAAATAAACTATTGGGACTACAAAATAAAAAGTTTCTGGAGAGAAGGAAACAATCAACAAAACTAAAAGGCAACCTTACGGAGTAGGAGAAGATATTTGCAAAGACATATCTGATAAAGGGTTAGTATCCAAAATATATTAAAAAATTATACAACATCTAAAAAACAAATACTCTAATTAAAAAATGGGCAGAAGACATGAACAGACATTTTGCCAAAGAAAACATAGATATGACCAATAGGCACATGAAAAGATGGTCAATATCACTGATCACTGGGGAAGTGGAAACAAAAACTACAATGGGGTAACACTTCACATCTGTCAGAATGGCTAAAATTAACAACACAAGAAACAACAGGTGTTGGCAAGGATGTGGAGAAAAAGGAACCCTTGTGCACTGTTGGTGGGAATGCTAACTGGTGCAGCCAATGTAGAAAACAGTATGGAGGTTCTTCAAAAAGTTAAAAATAGAACTACCCTATGATCCAGCAATTACACTACTGGGTATTAACTAAAAGAATACAAAAACAGAAATAAAGAGATATGTGCACCCTGTGTTCACTGTGGAATTATTTACAATAGCCAAATTATGGAAGAAGCCCAAATGTCCACTGATCGATGAATGGATTAAAAAGATGTGGTATATATATACAATGGAATATTATTCAGTCATAAAAAAGAATGAAAGCTTGCTATTTGCAATGACATGGATATAGCTAGAGTATTATGCAAAGCAAAATAAATTCAGTTGGAGAAAGACAAATACCATATAATTTTACTCATATGTGGAATTTAAGAAACAAAACAAAGAAGCAAAGGAAAGAGGGAGAGAGAAATAAAAAAAACAGACTCAAGTATAGAGAACTGATGATTGCCAGTGGGGAGAAGGTGGGCAATGGGTTAAATAGGTGATGGGTATTAAGAAGTGCACATGTCATGATAAGCACTGGGTGATGTATGGAATTGGTGAATCACTATACTGTACACCTGAAACTAATATAACACTGTATTTAACTGGAATTAAAAACTTTTTTGAAAGGTAAAAGCAACAAAAGAAAAATTTATAAATTAAACTTAAAATTAAAAACTTATGTGCGGTGAACTATAGCATCAAGAAAGTAAAAAAACAACCCACATAATGAGATACCCTTGACATACACTAAGATGTCTATAATCAGTAACATAAGGTAGTAACAAGTATTGGTTAGGATGTGGAGAAATTGGAATCTTTAATGCATTGCTGTTAGGAAAGTAAAATGGAACAGCCAGTTTAAAAACAGTCTGGCAGGGGCACCTGGGTGTTTCAGTCAGTTAAGCTTCTGAATCTTGATTTTGGCTCAGGTCATGATTTCATGGTTCGGGAAAACATGTTGGGCTCCGCACTGACAGCAAGGAGACTGCTTAGGATCTCTCTATGGTCCTCCCCTGCTCACGCTCTTCCCCTCTCTCACAAAATAAATTAATAAACTTAAAAAAATAATTTTAAGACACTCAAGCAATTCATCAAAAGATCAAACATAGGGTATCCATATGACCTAGCAATTTCCCTCCTATGTATATACCCAAGAGAAAATAAAACACATAAATATGTTTATGTGAAAAGTAGAAAATAACCCAAATGTCCATCAAATGATGAGCAGATAAATGTGGTATATTTATACAATGGAATATTATCCAGTCATCAAAAGAAATGTACTGGTATATGCTGCAATATGTGTGCACCTTGAAAACATTATGCTAAATGAAGGCAGCCAGTTACCAAAAGTCATATTTGTGTGACTCCATTTGTATGAAATTTTTTGAATAGGCAATTCATTGGGATAGAAAATCACGGAGAAAGAAACCAGAATGCTGCTTGTCTGTGGATGGGAAGGGTGGTTGGAAAGACAGTGGAAAGCAGCTGCTAATGGGTTCAAGGTTTCTTCTAGGGTGCAATGTTCTGAAGTTGAGTGTGTTGATGACTGTACAACTCTGTGAACACAATAAAAAAAAATCACTGAACTGTGTGCACTTTTACCTTGTAGACAACACAACACTCATCTACCTTGTGGCAGATGAGTTATATCTGCGTAAAACTTAAAAAAAATTTTTAAAAATGTTTGTTTATTTCTGAAGGAGAGACAGACAGAGCATGAGTGGGGGAGAGGCAGAGAGAGGGAAGGAGACACAGAATCTGAAGCAGGCTCCAGGCTCTGAGCAGTCAGCACAGAGCCCAACGCAGAGCTCGATCTCACGAACGGTGAGATCATGGCCTGAGCTAAAGTCAGACGCTCAACGGACTGAGCCACCCAGGTGCCCCATATCTTGCATAAAACTTTTAAGAAAACAAAACAAAACAAAACATGGTAATCTAAAGCTTAAACTTCTTTGCGATCTTGAAATGACTTTACGTGCAGATCACTTGTTTTCAGAGCTCCTGAAGAGGCTCTGAATGACAACCACATTACACACCTTCTACCTTTGACTCAGGCATCCACAGTGTGTATAATGTTCAGGAGACTATTAAAAAGAGATAGCTCTGGGGCACCTGGGTGGCTCAGCTGGTTAAGCATTGGACTTTTGATTTGGTCAAGATCTCAAGATTCGTGAGTTCGGGCCCTGCCTGTGTCAGGCTCTGTACTGACAGTGTGAAGCCTGCTTGGGATTCTGCCTCTTCCTCTCTCTGTTCCTCCCCAACTTGTAAATAAACTGAAAAAAAAAAAAATTTAAAAAAAAAGTAAAAGAGACAGTCCTTATTCTCCAGGAGTACATAAAACATAAAACAATGGTAAGAGAAATTTTGTAAATAATCAGGATAAATGCTGATTTATATAAGACACAGTATATTCAGTAAAACTTTTTCTGCTTGGAAAGCAGTTGTTTGGTTTCGTTTTTCAGTGCTTTAGAAGCCTAGAAAATAGTTTGTAACTAGAAAGCATGCACATGACAGTTTGTCTCTATTGTTGATACTCTATATATTGAAACAGATCTACAAAGAGAGTATCAAAAAGTAAAAATAAGGTAGGACTTTTAGTTGAATATTGCAGGATTAAATCACTTTAAAACTAATCTTCATGCCCAAATTGTATTCAAAGTGATAGGTGTTTTAAATTAATCTATGAATTATGTGAACTATAAAAGCTGTGGTTATTTATAAAATATACATAGAACTGTACACCAGAAAATGTCATGTTAAAATATCAGCTAAAATTACCAAACTGTCATCCCATTCCTCTTTAAACTGGCTCTCAGGAAGGTTCTGAAGATTGAGGTATGGGCCCTTTATGTAAGTGATTATTACAGGTTAACTTGTAGTCCTTCTGAATTATCTGCTTAATAGAAAAACAGTCTAACACAGGGATTCCCAATGGGAGAGGGGGAAATGGGGGGTTTAGACTCACTTGAATTTTTCCAATATAGAAATGACTGCCTAATTCCTAGGATGTATTAGAATATTAGAAGTTGGAACAGTCATGGTGGTCAGCAGTCTCCTGGACATGTATTTATCAAAAAAGTTCTCTAGCTAAATCTGGTACCTCTTCCTAACCCTTCCCTGCTAGTTTTGAGAGAATTTAGCCAACAGGCCCTTCCCTAGTTAATCTCAACCACCCAGAGGAAAGCACTATCCTGAGACTTTTTCCACCATAGATAGTTTTATCTATTTGAGAATTTCATGTGAATGAACCCCATACAGTATATGAGCTTTTGTGTAAGGCTTCCTTCACTCAGCTGAATGCTCCCGAGATTTATCCAGGTGGTACCAGTAATTCTGTCCTCTTTAATGCTGAATAGCATTTGGTTTTATGAACATATCACAGTTTGCTTATTCTATTGATGAATACCTGGGCTGTTTCCAGCTTTTGGCTATTATGTTTTCAGCTCTCTTGGTTAGTTTTTTTTTTTTTTAAAGCAAGAGGTTTTCTTTTCTATGTACATCTATATATATGTATATAAATGTATACATATGTATAGATATACATATGTATATTTGTTTATTTTCTAAATATAATTTATTGCCAAGTTAGTTAACATACAGTGTATACAGTGTGCTCTTGGTTTCGGGAGTAGATTCCCATGATTCATTGCTTACATACAACACCGTCAGTGCTTATCCCAACAAGTGCCCTCCTCAAAGCCCATCACCCATTTTCTCCTTCTCCTGTGCCCCCCACCACCAACCCTCAGTTTGTTCTCTGTATTTGAGAGTCTCTTATGGTTTGCCTCCCTCCCTCTCTGTTTGTAACTATTTTATCCCCTTCCCTTCCCCCATGGTCTTCTGTTAAGTTTCTAAAATTCCACATACGAGTGAAAACATATGGTATCTGTCTTTCTCTAATTTATTTCAATTACATAATGCCCTCCAGTTCCATCCACATCACTGCAAATGGCAAGATTTCATTCCTTCTCATTGCCAAGTAGTATTCCATTGTATATATAAACCACATCTTCTTTATCCATTCATCAGTTGATGGACATTTGGGCTCTTTCCATAATTTGGCTATTGTTGATAGCGCTGCTATAAAACATTGGGGTACGTGTGCCCCTATGAATCAGCACTCCTGTATCCTCTGGATAAATTCCTAGTAGTGCTATAAGAAAGAGCTTTTCTTGTCACTGTACTATTTTACCGTCCCAACAATTCGTACGATCTCTAATTTCTCTTCAGTCTTGCCAACACTTGCTATTTTTAAGTCTTTAATTTTCTTCATCATGGTGGATATGTAATGGTATATTATTATAGTGTTAATTTTCATTTCTCTGATAACCAATGATGTTGACCATCCTTTCATGTACTGATTAACCATTTCTGACTCTTCTGGAAATTGAATTACATGTATGCTAGACCTTTTGACATTGTCCCAGCGGTCTCTGAAGTTGCATTCATTTTTTTCCAATGATTCTTTTCTCTGTTCTTCAAATTTGGTAATTTCTGTTGATCTACAAATTCACTGACTTTCTCTTTTGTCTATTCTGCTGTTATTCACATCTAGAAGACTTCAAAAAAATCATATTCTGTATTTCTCCATTCCAGAATTTCCATTTAGTTCCTTTTTTAGGGTTTCTATTTTTCTGCTGAGATTTCCTATCTATCTATTCATTATGAGTATGGATAGTCACCTTTACATCACTGAATAGGGCAGCTTTAAAGTCCTTGTCTTCGAATTCCAACAACTGCATTATCTCAAGATTGGTCTCAGTTGATTGTCTTTTCTATTAAGAGTGGGTCACATTTTCCTGTTTTATCTTGTTTGTGCCTTAAGTATATTTGGATTGTTTCCTGGACACCGTCAATAATGTGACTGGAGATTCTGGATTCTTTTTTTTTAATATGAAATTTATTGTCAAATTGGTTACCATACAACACCCAATGTTCATCCCAACAGGTGCCCTCCTCAATGCCCATCACCCACTTTCCCCTCCCTCCCACCCTCCATCAACCCTCAGTTTATTCTCAGTTTTTAAGAGTCTCTTATGGTTTGGCTCCCTCTCTCTCTCCCTCTCTCTCTCTCTTTTTTTTTTTTTTTTGAGATTCTGGATTCTATTACATGACCCTGAAGAGGACTGATCTTTGTTTCATTCATTTTAGCAAGCAATTAACTTATCTGGACTCAAAATGAAAACTCTCAGCTCTTGGGCAAGCACTTCAATTCTTACTTCAATTCTTCTAGTCTAACTGGGCTGGTTGGAGTAGAGTTTAATCATGCATGTGTAGTTCAGGGGTCAACCTGTGATTTAGGCAGTGTACATACAAAATTTGTGGTTTTTGTTTTCTGCTCTCTGGGATACCACCCTCACTTTCCTGTAACTGTGGTTGCTCTGAAGCCTATTCTTCAAGCCAGAAAGATAGCAGGTTTTGTGAAGTTTTAGGCATCTGTTGGCCTGTAGGCTAAAATTTGTAAAAAGTGAAAAATTCCCCAAGTACCATTTCTTCTAGAATCACTCACTAATGGTCATTCTATAATATCTTCAGGTTTTTGTTTTTACACCTTTTATTCTTAAACATTATTCAAGATTATATTATCTGTAGGGAATTGGTTGACAGAAACTTCCTCAGCCACTACTGGAAGCAAAACTGCCAGTCCTTTGTATTTTCTTATTTATTTTTATTTTTTTATTTTTTAATATGAAATTTATTGTCAAATTGGTTTCCATACAACACCCAGTGCTCATCCCAACAGGTGCCCTTTAAAAGCGCAATTGCAATGCTCTAAATCACTGCAGTTCATAGGTAGCAGATAACTCTCCCTATGCATGAACACCTTTGCTATTGTCAATTTGGTTATATGCATACCAAGACGTATTTGGTTTATAGAAGTTATAATTGTTATTATAACTATGTAATTTAAATAACTACAACATAAAACCAATGGATTATGAGTGTGAAGAGACTGTTGTCATTTCTATGAAAACTGCATTGAATGGTTTGAAAAGATTTATTAAAAGTTAAGTTGCTAAAAATTCCTGTGAAACTGGATGTAGTGAAGACAGCTGCAAACTAAAAAAAAAAAGTCACATAACTTTAGAAGGAATCTGCATTCAGAAAATTTCATAAGAGTTGTTAAGATCTTGCTCTACTCTACAGAAACAGAAACTCTAAAATTTGTAGACAATGCATGGGTATGGTATGGCTTATGCAATAGAGAAGATGTAGATCTCCAATTGGTAGATTCACAAACACCTGTCTGTATATAAGAATGATGACTACAAATACATTTTATATGTTTTAAATGAAATAAAAGTTCAACATGGAACTGAATGATTTTGGTACCTGTAATGCTCCATTTTTGCTGAAGGATGAAACACACTGCATCAGTCGACTTAGCTCTTCAGAAACTGCTTCCACCACCTTGGATAGAACTCGAGGTACCAATTCTTTGGAAATAGTGAACACCTGATGGAAGGGTTTAAAGTAAGAGCAAATGATGTGTTATAGGAACATTTCCTGACTTGAATTTGTTAAAAACAAAGAGATGCACAAAACAAAATAACTCACAGGCCTTCTAAGCCATATTTTTAAAGGATCACAATTATGAATGAAAGGAAGATACAGACAGAAGATACAATTGTACTAAGTGATTAATGGCAAAAACTAATCCTCTAAAAATATATAGGCAAATATAATTTTGAAAAGTGTTGTTGATGTTGACAAACTAAAAATAGTTTCAAAGATTTCATCTTCCTCTTGCCCTTTTCACAAAAGGAAATATTATAGAAATTATAGAAATAAAATTATAGAAATTTAGAAATATGAAATTATAAAAATAAAAACACATTGTGTCAGTTTTTTTACCACAATTAAAAGAAAAACATATGGAGTCAGACTCTTCTTAGATCCAAACAAACACCGTATCAACTGGGCACATTACTGCATATTGGACAACAAAGTCCCCAATTTTATTGTTTGCCAAATTTCATATGTATTTCCTTTCATTTGACAAAAAAGATTATTTTTCAACTTTGAATCTTGGTATTTTCAGAATAAGAACTATTATATTTGAAAATGTGGTGAAACATTTTACTATGCTGATTTATAAATTTGTCAAGTTAAGATCATGTGAGAAATAGTAAATAAACATTATGAATGAAATTCTACTTCCAGTTACTGAGATAAATTAGAAGGGGGTTTGAAAAACCTCATACAAATCATGGTTACTTATAGTGGACATTAATAAAGCTGCCTCTTTAGGAATTACTGTCATCACTAAAAGGCATACATATTTTGCAATTCCTCTGACTACCACCTGTTCATCTACCACAGAAATGCTTTCACTGACTGATGATTTAATTTTATACTCTAATTTTATTGGAAGCTAACATAACAAAAAAGCATTTGTATATCTTTGATGATAAAATCATTAAAAATGTATGTGATAAATTCTTGCTGGAGTTAAATCATATATAAAATACTTCCATAGAAGAATGTGTATGTTTTCCTTTACTAAGAAATGAAAACATAACATACTACGTTTCTCTTTCTGCTCTAGCTGTTTCAAACTTAGAGACAAATTCAGGAACAAGATAGCATTCTCTGTTCCCTTTGGTTACTCTTTTGCTTTAGCCTTGATTATCCATGTTTTCCAGTTTATCTTGACAACCTCTGATACTTTTTGATTAAGACAGTGGTATAAACTAAATACACCTACATCAGATGCATGCAGCTTAAAAGGCACTCAAGCAACAGTGGAAATTATCTAATGATAACATCTTTGTGGGCCTTATTTTATCTGGTCACCAATCTGTGTATGAGCCATAACCACTCTGAAAGTACTGGCAAAGCAGTGAGTAATGGATTGTGAAATTATAGAATTGGTAGTCATAGTGGTGATAATGGTGGTAGCTGTGCCTCTTTTGATGTTCCTTAGAAGAGTCCTTCTAAGAAGGACGTTAACAAAGGATGTTAATGTAAAGCTTAAGATGATAATGCTTCAAGTGAGGGCAAGTTTTAGCATGAACCAGAAGCATCAACATCCACATGTACCTAAGTCAGTCACTGATAGGAAACCATGCACTTGCTTCCTAACCTCAGCCTGCCCTTTCAGCCAATCTAACAAGTCTAGTTTTCTGGATTCCCAGCCACTATGTAAGAATACATTGCCACGTGAATAAGACACCAAAGCTTATTTGTATTCTGGTTAAAAAGAGGTTAATGAATTTTGCAAGATAAGGGATTTAACATTCCTTCCAAACCAAGGTGAAAAAACAATCTCTCTTCTCCTTACCTTTTGAACATTAATGGATTTAGTTTTAAACACAATTTCAGAAAAAAAAAAACTCTCATAGTAAAAGCACATGCGTGTGTGTGCATGTGTTAGAGTTGTTTTTTATTTATACCCAAGATATATTCTGAAGGGAAAAAAGACTACCAGAAAAACCATCAAATTTGCCTCTTTGTGTTGTTTTCCAGTTACCCATATTTCTTAAGAACATCTAATGACAGCTTACCTCTGCGTGCACAGCAATTATATTCACCAATGCTTCTTTTAAATAGTTTCTGACACCTGAAATCAAGAAGAGGGAGGGAAAAAAGGCATTTAATGGAAAAAAGCTACCCACCTCCCTTGACGGCATTACTGTGCACTGTACTACTGCCTTAGAGTTTTCTAAGGAGAAACAGAAAGTAACACTACCACTGTCTACTTCCTTTGAGAACCAAATGGTATAAGGGCTATTTTCGTTCAGGTTAAAAAAAAAGTTAAACATTTTCTTTCATTGTTTCTCTGTAACTGATGGTCAGTCTGCTTCAAAACTGAATTTAAAACTGTCCTTCAGTTTCTTTATATACATGTTTCTTTATTTGTGTGTGTGTGTGTGCGCACTTGCCTACCTGGTACACACATACATTAGCAGATCAAAAAAGAAAAGACAAAAGGAAGATATTTACTAAAGCTTATAGAAGCTACATATCTATTGTAACCTTTTACTTCCAAAGGTAAAAGTTAACTTATGTAGGCTATTTTGATCTTAAAAAATTACTTCTGGGAGAAATGTCTGACAAAAATCACAATCTGATTTTGTAAAGCAAGTTAAAGGTTAGACAAAATACAAGATTTAAGGACAGTAAAGAATTAACAAATACTGCTTCACTCAAAAGTAGGCACTCAATAGCAGGTGTGTGCAAGATTTAATAGTGCAGGAGTCTGAAGTCAGTTTTGTCACCTACAAGCTATGACTTTCGGCAAGAAAACTGGGAGCCCAGGTTTCTCTCCCATTAAAAAGTGTAAGAACAGTACCTATCTTGCAGGCTTGTAGTGAGGATTATAGGAGATAATGCATGTGACTGGTCCAGGTACCCACAGGGCTCATTAAGAACTTTCAATTATCATTATTTTGCAAGAAAAAAAATGTGAAAACAAGAAGCTGCTTTACTTTAATTCCAAAGAAATTATTTTTACTTGGAGTGGACTATTATTTCAGAATGCCTTCTAGAATTAATTGCAAATATTGAGAATTCCTTTTATACCAAAACAGAGAAAATTCTCTATTGTAAAATCATGGATGTTAACAGTAACAATGTTACAGTGTTAAGGAGAGTCTTTTCCCATAATGTCATCTAAGCTACTGATGATTTAGAAAAGTTGAGAATTTAAAAGCCAAGAACTATAACCAACTTTCTGAATTGACAGTTTTAGATTCTAAATGTATAACTAGTTTTTGATTCTGTCATATGCTATAGTTTTAAATAGGCACACTATTTTTCTTTTGAGGAGCCAATTTATATATACTTTGGAATATGGAGAGGTTCACGTATTCTATTTTTCTGGTGGAAAAATTAAGAAATCTGTTGAAGAGTAAACAAATATAATCCAGAAATTAGTTGAAATCAACTAATTGCAAGGAAACAAGTCTTATCTGGGAGGTAAGCCAGGAAAATACAAGGAACCTATTATAAGTGAAAGTGAAATAAACTACTTTGTGCTCAAGACCAGAAAAGCTTTCTTCCTCTAAGAGGAAAGGCATACCACAGAGTTGTTCCCCTGGATTGTTTACCTGCTACAGTCAGAGCAACAGGGAGACCTGGGTGTGACATCTGTCTCTGATGACTATGATCACCTCAGTCAGTATGCCTCATCTTGTTCCTTGCTCTCTGGATAGTTCTTTCAAAGTGAGTGGCGGAAAGCAGGGAAGGGCTCTCTGGTTCCTGAGTTCATAATCACTGTGCTCAGGTCAAGAATTTTTAAGTTGCAACCCTGTAAAAGACTAGCTCGTATCTCTCTCTCTCTCTCTCTCTCTCTCTCTCTCTCTCTCTCTATTTCTACAGATAGATAGATAGAGAGAGATAGACACACACATACATGCCATGTATATAGTTACTAAAAATAGAAGCACAATCTTAGGCCAATGATGATATAAGGAACTTAAGAAATTCAGCAGTTTCAGGACGCCTGGGTGGCTCAGTTGTCTCTGTGTCTTCTGTGTCTCTCCATCTCTTTGCCCCTCCCTCGCTTGCACTTTGTCTCTCTCTCTCTCAAAAATAAATACTAAAAACATTAAAAAAAATTAAAAATAAAAAAGAAATTCAACAGTCTCTGCTCTTGGTGAAAACCAGGATCCTGTCAATGCTACTATATGAACAAATGTCAAGAGGTTGGGTGCTAGAAATGTTCTAGCAATGATGACTAGAAATGTGAGGGCAATTTTTAACTTCTAAAATTCTTCAATGTAAACGTGGGGCCAGAATGCTGACTAAAAAGCAGAAAATTAAACTTAGAATAAAGCAAGCCAGTGTCACATGCTATCAACTCAACTCCCACTCTGACCCTGATAGGAAAAACATTTCCTGGCAAGAACCCATCAGACTGGAGCATTACTAATAAAATACCCTGTAAAAGACATAAATCTAAATTACTCAATATAATTCTAAAGGCAAAGCTGTGAATAATAAGAATAAAATCACAGGACACTTTCCACCATCAGAACTATATTGCTGTTAATAAAAAAAATATGAAAACAAAATCAAGCTTCCTGTTTTAGGTTGACCACAGGTTTCACAAGGATAGTATGCTAAAAGGAACACACAGCCTCAACCGTAACAAATTGAGAAAAACAAAAACAAAAACAAAAACAAGAACCTGTATTTCTTGGAGACTTACTTTTTTTGAATAGAGAAAATGAAATAATACCCCCCCCCCCACACCACCAAAAAATAAAACAACAACTGCTTCAAGGAATAAGTGGTAATGTTGGGAGGAAAAGGGAGGAAAAAAGTTTCTGTCCCTAGGGATGAACAGAAAGAGAATTCCTGGTCAAACCACATGTCAGGTCAGTAAGGGTTCAAAAAGATAACATTAAATTGAACGCATATGAAAAATACATGCTAACTTAGAGGAGGAGATTTATGAAATATTATTATAACCTTCCAAAGCAATGTATATGCTGGTGTTAAGAACTTAACAATTTTAAAAATATGAAAATAAATGATTGTCTCTCTCTAAAAAGCTACCCATTGTGTTAAATACAGAGATAAGTATTTTTTTACTGCATATTGGGCTGAAATTGTTGTTAGTTCTAAGGGAATGGCTAAAAGTTCTCATTCATTCATTTAACATCAATTTGTTGAGATTCTACTTCATGGTGGACTCTGATAGGCACACATCAGATTTAGTGACACATTAGGTCTTTCAAGTAGAATATGTGTATATCCCCAGTATGTGTAAGACCCCAAAGTGCTTAGCTGTTAAGTTTTACCCTAATGTACTAGTATTCATATAGGTGTTTAAGTTTTATGTAGCAAATACATAGTATGAAAGGGTTTTATACTGTAAAACAAAATCTTTGTTTTATACTAATTTGTGAAACATTTATTTGTGATTTCCTTTTTGTCAAGTTCTTGAAAGGGTAAAGAATAGTATTTGGGAGGGGTGGAGGAAGGGCACTGGACCTAGAGACTAGACAGCGTCCGTGTCTAGAGACTGAGGTCTGAAGGTTCACAAACATGAAACAGATAAGATCTCTGTGGTCTTCCTAGTTAAGAATTTCAACTCCTTTCTCTTTATTCCACTCAATAGCCAGTTATCAGCCTAAGGAGAAACAAAACCAGTATCACACCCTACACACTAGCCAACCTAGTACCTACCCTACTCTCTCAGGGGTCTATACTGAGACTTCAGATGTGTTTCTAAAAAACGAAACATAGATTAACCCCTTGGTTTTAACTGCCTTTTGAGTTTTCTGGCTCAGTTGGTTGAGTGTCCAACTTCAGCTTAGGTCATGATCTCAGCCCGTTTAGTGTCCAACTCTTGATTTTGGCTCAGGTCATGATCTCACAGTTCATGAGATCAAGCCCCATGTCAGACTTTATGCTGACAGTGTAGAGTCTGCGTGGGATTCTCTCTCTCCCTCTTTCTCTCTCTTCCTCAAAATAAGTAAATTTTTAAAAAGTGTTGCTCCAATTCTAGCTGTAGGAGGATGTCAATTCTTTCAAAGATCTGTACCAAAAAAAAAAAAAAAAAAAAAAAAAGCCTATAACAGTGGCAGGATGCCAGAGGTTGCCTCACTTGCTCATGTGGCACTATGTCAAAGGACCCCATCAAAACACAGGTGACAGAAGGTAGCAATCTTCTTTTGGGTGGCTAGACTGATCGATTTGTTCTTTTCTGACCTCAAAGAGGAAAGTACATGGAGATCATGACAAAAGGAGAGAAATACAATTACTCAGAGTTGAAAGAGAACAGATTTGGGTTTTGGAGAATGTAAAATTGGGTCTTCCCACTAACAGCTGAGCTAACTTCCTTGAATGGAACAGGTTAGATTTATAAAGCAAGAAAGAGGTAGTAAGGATGCCAAGAAAGATCCTAGAGCCATCAGAGAAGAGTTGTACATAAATTTTGTTATTAAATTGGCTGAGGCCTTGAAGTGGATGGCAGGGTTTAAAGGGACCATGGTCATGGTACCTGGAGACAGGACCAGGATTTTATTTTAGGTTATGGTACTATTTTCAAAAGTTCCATGTCTATGACAAAGGGACCATTTTGTAGTTGATTTTGGTGGTATATGTTTCCTTCCGACTAGACTTTATTCTAATTTTAAGATTTTTTTTTTTTTTTTAAATTTTTTTTTTTTCAACGTTTATTTATTTTTGGGACAGAGAGAGACAGAGCATGAACGGGGGAGGGACAGAGAGAGAGGGAGACACAGAATCGGAAACAGGCTCCAGGCTCTGAGCCATCAGCCCAGAGCCTGACGCGGGGCTCGAACTCACGGACCGTGAGATTGTGACCTGGCTGAAGTCGGACGCTTAACCGACTGCGCCACCCAGGCGCCCCAAATTTTAAGATTATTAACATTAATGGTTGATGATGACTTTTAAGTTCATTGAGGTAACAGAAAGAATACTCAATGTAAAGCCAGAAGACTTGGGATCTATACATAATGATATGACCCTAGACAAAGATCAGTTCACCTTTTAGACAACTGCCTACTTTACAAAATGTAGACATTACAATGTCTGTTTTGCTATCAGAGCTGTTACAAAAATGTGATATATATTTATTTATTCCCTTATTCTTTAAATATTTTTTGTGTATCTATTATGTGCTAGGCACTGACAGGTGATGGTGTACAAAAGAGAGCAAAACAGAAACGGCCCCACCCTAAGAGAACTTATCTCCATGGTAGGGAGCACTTTGTAGATTACAAAACAGTACACATATTTCAGGTAAATTTTTTTTTAACAAAGACATAAATAGTTGGGTAATAGGTATGGTAACTAGAAAAAGTACACCAATTTATTTTTCTGAAACACACAGTGAGAAGATTGGGCATTCTTTTTTTTTTTAAATGTTTATTTTTGAGAGACAGAGCACAAGTGGGGGAGGGGTAGAGAGAGAAGGAGACACAGAATCTGAGGCAGGCTCCAGGCTCTGAGCTGTTAGCACAGAGCCCGATGCGGGGCTCGAACCCATGAACCATGGGATCATGACTTGAGCCGAAGTCGGATGCTTAACCAACTGAGCCACCCAGGTGCCCCTGAAGATTGGACATTCTAACACATCATGACTGTCACCAGGCTACAGCATATCCTAATTGTAGGTAAAGTTCTTTTGAGTGGCACCAGCGATCTCTGAACAGCTTAAGAACAGGACAGAGGCAGACTGCCCAGATACAATACCAAATGTTACTGGGATGTGCTAGAACTGGAGAGATTTGCCTTTGACTATACTCTTGTTTTGCTAGTTTACACAAAGTTCTCTAGAAGTTGGAATTTTGGTGGAACTGTTTTGTCATACTGTGCACTGGTTTGGAAAGAAGGGCTGAATAGAACATACTAGCAATTGTTAGGGAAGACCTCTCGTGTCCTCTTGGCGCCAGCTCTCTCTCCTCCCACTGTAACAGCTTTCCACTGATTTATAAGATGACCTGATTAATATCTATCTACCTTGCTAGATTGTTAACTCCACATGCATGGGTATCACCCTTCACTTACCTTGTCTTTGTATCCTTACTACCTACCACAGTGGCTGGCCTGTAACACAAGTTCAGAAATAAAAGAAGGCAAACGCCATGTAGGTCTTGCTCACTAGTAAGCTCCCTTAACCCTCTTAAATAAATTGATAAGTGAATGAATGAGTGAACAAATACATCTGAGAAAAGTTTTAAATAATATATAATTTTGTACTTGAGCCATTCACTAAAAATGTACATGCGTCAGTTTATGTGTAAAGGAGATACTCTGCTAAAGCATGTATCTCTTACTTCTCATAGGGTTAAAGAAAACAAAAAACAGTCCTTTCGAAATAATTTTTCAGGATCCATTTGAAAAATATAGTTTGGATAAATTAAGTATAGCAGCATAGAATGCTGTTAAGTCTAAATACATTAGTTTGACAAATATGCTTTGTTTTTCTGGCTATATACTTAGCAAACAGCTATTTCAAATAATAAACTTAACATTTTTGAATGTTCACTATAGGCTTGATACTCAGAAAGAGCTCAGATATATTAGGACATAATGAACATTTAGTTATGTGTTAGGAAACCAGGGTTTTAGCTTTAGCTTCAACATTAGTGGGCCATAAATGCCACATTTTACTGTACTACAAGGAAATGAGCTGTCCATGTGAATAGTGCACACAGAAAAATAAGGCAAACTGTTTCTTGGAGTTACAAATGCTACATTATTATGATGTAGTAATAAGTATTGTTTTTAAAAAGGTTCCCGTTTAGATAAGCCCCCACAACTTTCCAAGGGACTGAGAACAACTTCTAAGTATTTATAATATGTATCTCCTCTACTCTGTGAATATAAAATTAGAATGTGTCATGCTATTTGACCAAAAAAGTGTCCCCACCCACACAGTATCAATCTAGACTATCAGTTAGCAATTAATCTAGTAGCCCAGTGTGGAAATTCCCCATGGAGAAAACAAAGCTCATCTCTGCTCTGAGCAAGAACCTGTAGGCTTCTTCTCGCAGGGTGAGCTTCCTGTAATTGGGCCTGGACCACATACCATCTTCTTCAACAATGAAGGTCTTGATTTTCATACATGAAAGTGGAAAAGAAGTCTTTTCTTGCTCTATTTGCCATTTTCTTCTTTTAATCAAATAGGGAGGGCACTTGATTTTGGAATGGGCATACTACTAAAAATATTTATTGAGTGCCTATTACTATTACATGGCAGACTCTCTTCCAGGCACTAGAGATATAGTAGTGACCAAAATAAGAGAAATTTCATAAAAAATAAAGCCCCCTCTCCTCACATTCTAATGGGGACACTACCAGAATTAAGAGAACACAACCATCTTGCACACGGGAGAGAGGCTTACATTATCTATAAAACAGCACAAGAAAGCAACTGCACAAAAGAAAATTGTTCAGCAAACACTAAAACCCACACTGGTAAACAGAGGGCTCTGTTTGATGAAATCCTCAGCACCACTGTGAAAAAAACAATTCCCTGACATGTTGGAAGGATCTTAGTGTTGCTTTTGGGCCAATCTCATGAAATAATGCCTAGCAATAACCTAATAATAGATAATGTAGAGGTGTGTATAGAATGGCTTGGATTTACATTTTAGCTGGACAATCAGTTAATTAACCGGGGCTTCAGGTATTTTTTCAAGTATGGGAAAATGTTTTATAAATTAAAAAGTGTTACATAAATGGGTTTGACTCCTCTTATAATAGTAATTTGGACAAATCACTAAGCAGACTTCTCTAAAGAATGTCTTTATAAGAACAGAATAGTGAACATTTTGGATTAATCAGGTCTTCTTGATTTCTTACTTTGAAAAACATTAAATGCTCACTGAAAAGAATTAAAACACAGAAGTATAAGTTTTCATAATAACAAATAAAAGTCCAATAAACTTCTCCATCAGTCTCCTTAGTATGGCATGTAGTCTTCCCAATCTCTTCCCATGAATATAATTTTTTCCTCTAAAAAATGAGATTACACTACACATTCCAAGTAAAACTTGTTTACTTCATTTTGTAACATATCACAAACATTCTTCCATGCCAGTGTATATATATTTACCTTATCATTTTCAAGTGCTGCCTTGTATCCTATATTATGGATGTACCATAATTGATTTATTCTGTTATTTACGATTTATTCATTTTTTATTTATTCATAATTTATTCTATTATATTAGACAATTATATACTACTATAAATAATTCTGCAGTGAACATCAATCCTTATATTCTCATAGAATAATTTATGTATGATATATTCCTAGAAATGAAATTGCTGAGTCAAGGGTTTTCAGTTTTGATCAGTTCTGCCAAACTGTCATTTAAGGCCATAAAAATTATAACCTTGCTTTTTCATACCTTTTTGTTTTCTTAACTTGGATTTTCTAATTACTATAATTAGTAACTATAATATATGCTCCTTCTCAACTATGATAAAGACAAAACTTTCCATTAAAACACTAAAATAAAATTTTAATCAAAACACAAAGGTCAAAGGAAATTTACTAAAATTTACATGAGACTTATGCTCAATCTAACTACATAAAGACTGTCTAAAACAGAGCTGGAGAGAAAGAACAGTGTATAATTACAGAAAACAACTGCTACACTACTTGAACCTATACCAAGAGCGCAAACTTTTCCATGAAGCATTTCCTGTCTTAATTGGACAGACGACTCCTTTAAACACAGACTGATTTCAAGGTACGCTGCCTAATGTTGTTTTGAAACATGATACTCTTCAGTCAGTACTATAAGAAATCAAACTTTGGAAACTCTGGAGATACTACCTACTTTATAAACCACATTTCCTGTTTTTAACCCCTATGCCCTAAGGCAGTTATCAGTCCTAGTCTACAGATAAAAATAGATTGAAAAATACTATAAATATCCCACAATGTACTTTTTTTGGTAAAACTGAAACACTACATGAAAAAACTTTTTTTTTCTGAAATAAATTATTCAATTACACTCTTAAGGCACATTATTGAAATTACTGCCTATTAAAAAAAGGTAACCAGGAACTGTATCAGTATTGACAGACAGAAAGGCCTAAATATTCTACAATAAAATTAGTTTTGCTGGAATAGAGAAAGGGTTTTAAGTTCCAGGTCTTCATGTTTTAGTTTGTTCATTCCTAAGTTGATTTCATTGCCAAAATTGACAGAGTGTCTTTGCCATATAGGGGATTTTAAAAGTGAACACTTGAAGAGAGGATATGCTTCATATGTAGTCTCTGAGTGAATAACCTCAACCTCTACAGTTCTCAATTTTATCAGAATCTTTTTTTGGCTTTAATTAATATGATCTTCTATATTTTATTTTATTTTTAAAGTCTATTTCTTTTGAGAGAGAAAAAGAGAGGGAGGGGCAGAAAGAAGGGGAGAGAGAGGTTCCCAAGAAGGCTCTGTGCTGCCAGTGCAGAGCCCAATGCAGGGCTCAAACTCATGAAAGTGTGAGATCATGACCTGAGCTGAAACCAAGAGTGGGGCACTTAACCAAGTGAGCCACCCAGGCGCCCCATGATCTCCTATCTTTTAAATAAGAAGAGGAAAACTTTGTCTCATGAAAAGAGAAAACATTGCCAGCAGTGAAAATAACAATAAAATTATTTCATGGCTTATGTTTTCCATTTTTAAGAAAATATTTCTATTTATTAATAGTTTAGCATTCATATACATCATAGACAAATGTCTTTCAAGACTCAAAAATGAGCAAGGGTATCACAACATCTCCCATTCCAAAGTTAAAGTCTGATGGGTAAAACAAATTATGAGTTACACTACCATAAATATTACAGATCACCTCATACATTTAACAGAGAATATCAGTTTCATCATTTGATACATGATATACTGAATTTCAGACCTAAAGGTAGACATTTAATCAATTTAACATCAGTTGATAAAACAAACTCATTTGTTTCAATTTAGCCTTCTGGCAGAAAATATTTTTTCATTAGAAAGTACTTCAATTAGCAAAGTCAAAGAGACAAGATTCATTTTAACTATGCAAAGGAATGTATTTTGTTTTACACTTAAAACGTTTTATTACATTTGTATATAACATTTCATAAACAAGTCTGTAGTGACTTTAATTTCAAAGTCTCAAGTTGTTGTTTTTTTTAAAATAAAGATGACCTCAATTAAATCACAACTAATAAAATGGTTATGAGAGAAGCCAGGCTGAAGAACATGGCACTAAAGCCTGACTGGTTGGGTTAGAATCCTGCCTTCTCTAGTTAGCTGTGTGGGCCTCTGTGATTCAGTGAATGAACACACAGAAAGTGCTCTACTACTGTCTGGCCCACTGTAGATGGTATGAAAATGCAGAGTGGTACTATCCATGTTATGGAGCAGCTATTGTATCCCTATCAGTGGAATCACCACTGTGGAGCACAGCAAAGAAGTAATAACATAAAGTCCGTATTCTCAACATTTGGTCTTGGCCTGGGTGGCTCAGTGGGTTGAGCATCCGGCATCGGCTCAGGTCCAGGTCATGATCTCACTGTTCACGAGTTCAAGCCCTGTGTCAGGCTCTGTGCTGACCGCTCAGAGCCTGGAGTTCGCTTTGGATCCTGTGTCTCCCTCTCTCTCTGCCCCTCCCCTGCTCGCATTCTGTCTCTCTCTCTCTCTAAATGAACATTAAATGAACATTAAATGAACATTAAATGAACATTAAAAAAATTTTTTTAATGAGACATGGTTGATAAAAAAGTTACATTAGTTTCAGGTGTACAACATAGTGATTTAACAACTCTAAATATTATGCTATGCTCATAAGTGTACCTACCACCGATCACCACACAACACTATTACACTACCATTGACTGTATTCCCCATGTTGTATCTTTCAACGGTGACTTATTCATGCCATAACTGGAAGCCTACACCTCCCACTCCCCTTTGCTCACTTTGTCCATCCTCCTATTCCTTAACCTTTTGGTAAATAATAGTTTTTCCTCTTTATGGGTCTGTTTCTGTTTTTTTGTTGGTTTTTAGATTCCCCATAAAAGCAAAATTGTATGGTATTTGTCTTTCTGTGTCTGACTAATTTTACTTAGCATAATATCTTCTAGGTCCATCCGTATTGTCACCTCACACCAGCCACAACAACTAGTATCAAAAAGACAAGAAATAACAAGTGTTTGTAAGGATGTAGAGAAAAGGGAACCCTTGTGCACTGTTAGTGGGAATGTAAATTCGTGCAGCCACTGTGCAAAACAGTTATGGAGGGTCCTCAAAAAACTAAAAATAGAAATACCATATGATCTAGTAATTCCACTACTGGGTATTTACTCAAAGAAAGCAAAAACACTAATATAAAAAGATATATGCATCCCTATGTTTACTGTAACATTATATACAGTGCCAACATATGGAGGTAACCTAAATATCCATAGATAAATAAATGGATAAGGAAGATGTGGTGGAATATTAGCCTTAAGTGAAACATTAGCCTTAAAAAGAATGAAATCTTGCCATTTGTGATAAAATCTTTTAAATCTTTCAATAAGTATCTTTTAAGCCTAACTGTGACAATTAAAACTACTAAGCAATTGGTTGTTAAATGTTTGAAATGATGAAATTGAAGAAGCAGTATAGCAAGGTAGAAAGGGCTTTGATGGTAGCATCTGACTTTGACAAGCTGTTTACCTACATTAGCCTACATATGCATTATCTATAACGCTGGATATAAAGTTTATTGTAAGGACTATCAACTACAAAGGCACGGGAACTCAATAGTAGCAAGAAGGAGCAGGAAAGGTAGTAACAACAACTCATTTTATTGCTAGGATTTTGTTTCTCTGACTCTGCAACAAAATTTCTTTCCAATATCTGAATTCTAAGTTATTTTTTCTCTTGAGGTTATTATTAACAATTACGCAGTTGCTCTTCCATCTTCAAAATCAATGCTTCCTTTTATTACTCTACCAAATTTATTGTGAAGGGAAGATTCTGGTACAGTTTTATCCAAAAACAAAAGTAACCTCTTTATTCTTCCTGATATTTTTATCTTTCATTATAGTAACATTTATAATTCTATCATACATTGAAATGATCCAGTATAAGTCACTGTTTTTCACAGAAAAAGGAAAACTGAATACACATACTGTCCTTTTAGCAAGCCGCCACTTGTTTCTTCAGCTGGAGTAGGACTATGAGACCAAACCTATGAGCCCTCATTCAGGGAAAGTGGCAGCTCTCCCTCTTCATACCTTGTTAGGGGTACCTCGGACAGAGAAAGGCACAAAGTGCTTTTGTAATCCAATTATTTACAAAATATTAGGATGGGCAAAATTATATAGTATTGTTATCTCTCTGGTCTCCTATACCCTATATACTTCTCCAATAAGAATGATAAAGTTAGAATTTAGAGACAGAAGAACAGGGCTGAGGTCCTAAGTCTAGTATCTTGAACAAGTCTGATTCCTTTTCTGATTCTTCAAATTTTAAAAATCAGCCAAATGGGGAACATAAAATCTTACTCCAATGAGGTTGTTGGAAGGATAAAATGTGATAATGTATGTAAAAATAACAGTTAAACTGTAAATTATTTTTATTTAAAAATGGACCAAAATGCAGTATCTTAACAAATTCATCAAGTTTTCAATATGACCCAAAGCAAAATGATGTTTGGTATTTCATTTTCAATGCTACAAGCTTAAAAATGACAAAAATGGGGCAACCTACATGTTTCCATTTGTACAATTATGACTTACTGTGTTACCAGGTCCTCTCTCATGCTCTTTCTAAAGCAGTGTACACAAAAGGTGTCACCTACATTTGTACAGGCATCTGAAAACACAAATGCTACCTGTTTGAAATGTTTTCTTATCAGGAAAAAATGTTAAGACTTAGTATAATTCTCATATTGGGGAACCATTCATTTACTAAAATACTCATTTGTTCAAACATATGTTGAGAATCCACTATGTAAAGGGACTTCCTATGGTGGGGACCCCAGTGGGACTAAGGCATGGTACCTGCCATCAAGAGGCATAGTCTTCAAACTTACTGATTATCCAAGTTATAAGTAAAATAAATTTGAACCCTCTTGATATAAGATTATAATGTGTGATACATAACATCTGATATATAAAACTATGTGCCACTATGTTAATAAATAATTATATTGTTTAAAACAAATACATAAATGTATAAAACATAATTTATACATATAGATGTATATTATATATTCCATGCATTAAAAATAAGAAAAACAGAAAAGGAGAATGTAAAAAGGAAATAAAAATTATTTTATTAGTTTAAATATGCTAGGTTATGTTAAAGTTGAAAAAAAAAACAACCAATATCATCTTAACACAATAGCAAATGCATGTCCTCATGAGACATGTCCAATGGGGGCCAGGGGTCTTGGCTTATGAGGCTTCACCTTAATATAAGTTTTCTAAGTTTGACATTTAGCAGAACAAAAAATGTTTTTAAATTGAAATAACAGTGATTTGAAGGTCTGAATGTTCATTTTGTTTAGATACTTGGATTTAGTGACTTTCATAGCTGAAAATGTCCTACACAAAATATTACACAAAGATATGTATTTGAAAAAGGTAAGCAATTGGCTGTACTTACTAAATGATGATACTCTGTTTTTCAAGATTTTTAAATTTTCAGTTTTTCCCTCTTTTAAAATTAAGTATAACTTACAGAGGGCTGTCACAGTGGATCCATTTGGCTGAGAGTGTCTGAGGATCTGTGGACAGTTTACTGAGCCCATTAATGCCCCTGCCCAGACTCATGTTGCTGTCATATCACGCTACCTGTGCACACCCCTCCCTCCCAACGCCATCTCTGTTTGTAAGGAATGTGGCCCACAATATCAGACTGAAGGTTTACAATGGGAATTTGGTCATTATGGTCCTATAGTTCATATGTATGCTCCACTTGATTTTTATACCTGCTATCCAAGAGGATTTGTTTATGTTCAACCAAGGATGTGTGACACTGAAGATGCTTTTCGTAATTTGGATAGAAAATGTATTTATGGATGCCAAAATGAAATACAGTTTGCACAGAGGGATCAGAAGACTCCAAATTAAATGAAAACCAAGGAAGGGAGGAATGTGTACAGTTCTTCACACTACGACGATTATGACAGATACAATATAGATGCTCTAGGAGAAGTTATGAAAGATCAAGAAACTGGTAGTTTGATTACAACTATAGAAGTATTTATAGCCTTTGAAACAGACCAGCTGGAAGACCAAAGTGTAGCAGAAGCCATTCTGACAATCATAAAATTCAAACGCTGCCATCGATCTTTTCAAGATCAAATCCAGTTCAAGATCACAGTCCAAGTCTCAGCTCAAGAAAGAAATGAAGGCTATCCTGAACAGAGGCAGCCAAGCGTTGCCCTCCCAGGGTAAGGAAAGGGCATCTTCCCTTACCCACCCTCCCCAAGCCCACCAGCATGGTCAGACTTCAGAGGGAAACACAGCGCCACCTAGTGGAGGCCAGAGTTGCTTACACCAAGTCCCACTCATCTGCACTTTGGAGCCGCATTTCCACTGAAACAAGGCCCCCTGACAATCAGCACAGCAGGCCCCTCCCAGAGAAGACCAGGACAAACCCCTTCCACCTGTTTAGTCTACAGATCATAGGGTGCTGCAGCTCTAGGGGTGTTTCAGCTCTAGGGGAAACTGGATCTAGCTTTATTTGGGTTTCTTTTTATTTGTTCTTTGCTTCTGTTTTTGTTTATAGTTTTTTTTTTCTTTCTATTTCTTGGATAAAGAACATTTTTATTCTATTCTATTTTATTTTATTAAAAATTTATTTATTTTTTTCTCTCTTTTCTCTATCAAGCCTCTCTTACCAAGCAGACTGAAACACACCTAAGATCTAACTTCATTTACTGAAGTTTTTTCATTTTGTTTTAATTTTTAATATTTTTAATAATTTTTTTAATGTTTATTTTACTTTTGAGAGAGAGAGCAAGCACACAAGTGGGGGAGAGACAGAGAGAGAGAGAGGGAGACACAGAATCCAAAGGAGGCTCCAGGCTCTGAGCTGTCAGCACAGACCCTGACACGGGGCTTGAACTCACAAACCCTGAGATCATGACCTGAGCCAATGTCAGATGCCTAACCAACAGGGTCACCCAGGCACCCCTGATTTTTATTTATTATTTTATTTTATTAATTTTTTTCTTTCTCCAAAATGACAACATAGAAGACTTCATCCAGAAAAGAAGAGCAGGAAGAAATGACAGCCAGGGATTTAATTGACACAGATATAAGTAAGATGTATGAAATAGAATTTAAAAGCACAATTATGGGGTACCTGGGTGGCTCAGTCTGTTAAGCGTCTGACTTCAGCTCAGGTCATGATCTCGCAGTTCATGAGATCAAGCCCCATATTGGGCTCACTGCTGTCAGCCTGTCAGTGTAGAGCCTGCTTCAGATCCTCTGTCTCCCTTTCTCTGCCCTTTCCCCACTTAGACTCTCCCCTAAAATAAATAAAATATTAAAAAAAAGCTAAGAGTGCCTGGGTGGCTTGGTCAGTTAAGTGTCTCATTTCAGCTCAGGTCATATCACAATTTGTGAGTTCCAGGCCCACATTGGGCTCTGTGCTGACAGCTCAGAGCCTGGAGCTTGCTTCAGATTCTATGTCTCACTCTCTCTCTGCACCTTCCCTGGTCACACTGTCTCTCTTTCTCTCCCAAAAATAAACATTAACTCCACCACCCCACAATTATAGGAACAAGCTGGGGTTGAAAAAGGCATAGAAGACACAGGAAAAATCCCTTTCTGCAGAGATAAAAGAGCTAAAATCTTGTCAGGTTGAAATCGGAAGATGCTATAACCAAGGCACAATCTTGAATGGATGCCATGATGGCGAGGATGGATGAAGCAGAGCAGCAAATCAGTGATACAGAAGGAAAAATTATGGGGAAAAATTGAAGCTGAACAGAAGTGTGAGAAAAAGGCAGAAGGATCATTATACAAGACTTAAAGAACTCAGTGATTTATTAAAGAGGATTAACATTCGTATCATACAGAGGGAGAGGGAAGATGGCGGCGTAGGAGGACGGTGGGCTCACCGTGCATCCTGCTGATCACTTAGATTCCACCTACACCTGCCTAACTAACCCAGAAAACCACCAGAAGACTAGCAGAATGGAGCCTCCAGAGCCAAGCGCAGACGAGAGGCCCACGGAAGAGGGTAGGAAGGGCGGAGAGGCGGTGCGCGCTGCATGGACTGGCGGGAAGGAGCCGGGGCGGAGGGGCAGCCTGCCGGCCAAGCAGAGCCCCAGAGTCTGGCTGGCAAAAGCGGAGGGGCCGGATGGAGTGTGTTCCGACAGCAAGCGGGACCTGACATCTGGAAGGTTATAAGCTAACAGCTCTGCTCGGAAAGCGGGAAGGCTGGAGGACAAAGGGAGGGAGAGTTGCTGAGCCCCGGGACGACAGAGCTCAGTTTGTTGGGGAACAAAGGCGCTCACCAGTGCCATCTCCCTCGGCCATCCACCAGCCAAAATCCCAAAGGGAACCAGTTCCTGCCAGGGAACTTACTCGCTCCGCGCAAACACCCAACGCTGTGCTTCTGCGGAGCCAACCCTCTGGCAGCGGGTCTGACTCCCTCCCGCTGCCACAGGGCCCCTCCTGAAGTGCATCACCTAAGGAGAAGTGAGTGAAGCCTGCCCCTCCTGCCCCTGTGCACCTTGCCTACCCACCCCAGCTAATACGCCAGATCCCCAGCACCACAAGCCTGGCAGTGTGCAAGTAGCCCAGACGGGCCACGCCACCCCACAGTGAATCCCGCCCCTAGGAGAGGGGAAGAGAAGGCACACACCAGTCTGACTGTGGCCCCAGCGGTGGGCTGGGGCAGACATCAGGTCTGACTGCAACTCCACCCACCAACTCCAGTTATACACCACAGCACAGGGGAAGTGCCCTGCAGGTCCACATCACTCCAGGGACTATCCAAAATGACCAAATGGAAGAATTCCCCTCTAAAGAATCTCCAGGAAATAACAACAGCCAATGAACTGATCAAAAGGATTTAAATAATATAACAGAAAGTGACTTTAGAATAATAGTCATAAAATTAATCGCTGGGCTTGAAAACAGTATAGAGGACAGCAGAGAATCTCTTGCTACAGAGATCAAGGGACTAAGGAACAGTCAGGAGGAGCTGAAAAACGCTTTAAATGAAATGCAAAATAAAATGGAAACGACCACGACTCGGATTGAAGAGGCAAAAGAGAGGAATAGGTGAACTAGAAGATAAAGTTATGGAAAAAGAGGAAGCTGAGAAAGAGAGATAAAAAAATCCAGGGGTATGAGGGGATAATTAGAGAACTAAGTGATACACTAAAAAGAAATAATATACGCATAATTGGTATTCCAGAGGAGGAAGAGAGAGGGAAAGGGGCTGAAGGTGTACTTGAAGAAGTAATAGCTGAGAACTTCCCTGAACTGGGGAAGGAAAAAGGCATTGAAATCCAAGAGTAACAGAGAACTCCCTTCAGACGTAACTTGAATCCACCTTCTGCACGACATATCATAGAGAAACTGGCAAAATACAAGGATAAAGAGAAAATTCTGAAAGCAGCAAGGGATAAACATGCCCTAACTTATAAAGGGAGACCTATAAGACTCATGACTGATCTCTCTTTTGAAACTTGGAAGGTCAGAAAGGATTGGCACGAGATCTTCAATGTATTGAACAGAAAAAAATATGCAGCCGAGAATCCTTTATCCAGCAAGTCTGTCATTTAGAATAGGAGAGATAAAGGTCTTACCAAACAAACAAAAACTGAAGGAATTTGTCACCACTAAACCAGCCCTACAAGGGATCCTAAGGGGGATCCTGTGAGACAAAGTACCAGAGACATCACTACAAGCATAAAACATACAGACATCACAATGACTCTAAACCTGTATCTTTCTATAATAACAGTGAATGTCAATGGATTAAATGCGCCAACCAAAAGACATAGGGTATCAGAATGGATAAAAAAACAAGACCCATCTATTTGCTGTCTACAAGAGACTCATTTTAGATCTGAGGACACCTTTAGATTGAGAGTGAGGGGATGGAGAATGATTTATCATGCTACTGGAAGCCAAAAGAAAGCTGGAGTAGCCATACTTATATCAGACAAACTAGACTTTAAATTAAAGGCTGTAACAAGAGATGAAGAAGGGCATTATATAATAATAACAGGGTCTATCCATCAGGAAGAGCTAACAATTATAAATGTCTATGCGCCGAATACCGGAGCCCCCAAATATATAAAACAATTACTCATAAACATAAGCAACCTTATTGATAAGAATGTGGTCATTGCAGGGGACTTTAACACTCCACTTACAGAAATGGATAGATCATCTAGACACACAGTCAATAAAGAAACAAGGGCCCTGAATGATACATTGGATCAGATGGACTTGACAGATATATTTAGAACTCTGCATCCCAAAACAATAGAATATACTTTCTTGTCGAGTGCACATGGAACATTCTCCAAGATAGATCACATACTGGGTCACAAAACAGCCCTTCATAAGTATACAAGAATTGAAATTATACCATGCATACTTTCAGACCACAATGCTATGAAGCTTGAAATCAACCACAGGAAAAAGTCTGGAAAACCTCCAAAAGCATGGAGGTTAAAGAACACCCTACTAACGAATGAGTGGGTCAACCAGGCAATTAGAGAAGAAATTAAAAAATATATGGAAACAAACGAAAATGAAAATACAACAATCCAAACGCTTTGGGACGCAGTGAAGGCAGTCCTGTGAGGAAGACACATTGCAATCCAGGCCTATCTCAAAACAAGAAAAATCCCAAATACAAAATCTAACAGCACACCTAAAGGAAATAGAAGCAGAACAGCAAAGGCATCCTAAACCCAGCAGAAGAAGAGAAATAATAAAGATCAGAGCAGAAATAAACAATATAGAATCTAAAAAAACTGTAGAGCAGATCAACGAAACCAAGAGTTGGTTTTTTGAAAAAATAAACAAAACTGACAAACCTCTAGCCAGGCTTCTCAAAAAGAAAAGGGAGATGACCCAAATAGATAAAATCATGAATGAAAATGGGATTATTAGAACCAATCCCTCAGAGACACAAACAATTATCAGGGAATACTATGAAAAATTATATGCCAACAAATTGGACAACCTGGAAGAAATGGACAAATTCCTAAACACCCACACTCTTCCAAAACTCAATCAGGAGGAAATAGAAAGCTTGAACAGACCCATAACCAGCGAGGAAATTGAATCGGTTATCAAAAATCTCCCAACAAATAAGAGTCCAGGACCAGATGGCTTCCCAGGGGAGTTCTACCAGACGTTTAAAGCAGAGATAATACCTATCCTTCTCAAGCTATTCCAAGAAATAGAAAGGGAAGGAAAACTTCCAGACTCATTCTATGAAGCCAGTATTACTTTGATTCCTAAACCAGACAGAGACCCAGTAAAAAAAGAGAACTACAAGCCAATATCCCTGATGAATATGGATGCAAAAATTCTCAGTAAGATACTAGCAAATCGAATTCAACAGCATATAAAAAGAATTATTCACCATGATCAAGTGGGATTCATTCCTGGGATGCAGGGCTGGTTCAACATTCACAAATCAATCAACGTGATACATCACATTAATAAAAGAAAAGATAAGAACCATATGATCCTGTCAATCGATGCAGAAAAGGTCTTTGACAAAATCCAGCACCCTTTCTTAATAAAAACCCTTGAGAAAGTCGGGATAGAAGGAACATACTTAAAGATCATAAAAGCCATTTATGAAAAGCCCACAGCTAACATCATCCTCAATGGGGAAAAACTGAGAGCTTTTTCTCTGAGATCAGGAACACAACAGGGATGCCCACTCTCACCGCTGTTGTTTTACATAGTGTTGGAAGTTCTAGCATCAGCAATCAGACAACGAAAGGAAATCAAAGGCATCAAAATTGGCAAAGATGAAGTCAAGCTTTCGCTTTTTGCAGATGACATGATATTATACATGGAAAATCCGATAGACTCCACCAAAAGTCTGCTAGAACTGATACATGAATTCAGCAAAGTTGCAGGATACAAAATCAACGTGCAGAAATCAGTTGCATTCTTATACACTAACAATGAAGCCACAGAAAGACAAATAAAGAAACTGATCCCATTCACAATTGCACCAAGAAGCATAAAATACCTAGGAATAAACCTAACCAAAGATGTAAAAGATCTTTATGCTGAAAACTATAGAAAGCTTATGAAGGAAATTGAAGAAGATATAAAGAAATGGAAAGACATTCCCTGCTCATGGATTGGAAGAATAAATATTGTCAAAATGTCAATACTACCCAAAGCTATCTACACATTCAATGCAATCCCAATCAAAATTGCACCAGCATTCTTCTCGAAACTAGAACAAGGAATCCTAAAATTCATATGGAACCACAAAAGGCCCTGAATAGCCAAAGTAATTTTGAAGAAGACCAAAGCAGGAGGCATCACAATCCCAGACTTTAGCCTCTACTACAAAGCTGTCATCATCAAGACAGCATGGTATTGGCACAAAAACAGACACATAGACCAATGGAATAGAATAGAAACCCCAGAACTAGACCCACAAACGTATGGCCAACTCATCTTTGACAAAGCAGGAAAGAACATCCAATGGAAAAAAGACAGTCTCTTTAACAAATGGTGCTGGGAAAACTGGACAGCAACATGCAGAAGGTTGAAACTAGACCACTTTCTCACACCATTCACAAAAATAAACTCAAAATGGATAAAGGACCTGAATGTGAGACAGGAAACCATCAAAACCCTAGAGGAGAAAGCAGGAAAAGACCTCTCTGACCTCAGCCGTAGCAATCTCTTACTTGACACATCCCCAAAGGCAAGGGAATTAAAAGCAAAAGTGAATTACTGGGACCTTATGAAGATAAAAAACTTCTGTACAGCAAAGGAAACAACCAACAAAACTAAAAGGCAACCAACGGAATGGGAAAAGATATTTGCAAATGACATATCGGACAAAGGGCTAGTATCCAAAATCTATAAAGAGCTCACCAAACTCCACACCCGAAAAACAAATAACCCAGTGAAGAAATGGGCAGAAAACATGAATAGACACTTCTCTAAAGAAGACATCCGGATGGCCAACAGGCACATGAAAAGATGCTCAATGTCGCTCCTTATCAGGGAAATACAAATCA
The DNA here is from genome assembly GCF_046562875.1 of Panthera onca. Taxonomy (NCBI): domain Eukaryota; kingdom Metazoa; phylum Chordata; class Mammalia; order Carnivora; family Felidae; genus Panthera; species Panthera onca. Next base: position 28,402,488 of record NC_138343.1, on the reverse strand, counting down.
AAACCACACTCAGATATCACCTCATGCCAGTCAGAGTGGCCAAAATGAACAAATCAGGAGACTATAGATGCTGGAGAGGATGTGGAGAAACGGGAACCCTCTTGCACTGTTGGTGGGAATGCAAACTGGTGCATCCACTCTGGAAAACAGTGTGGAGGTTCCTCATAAAATTAAAAATAGACCTACCCTATGACCCAGCAGTAGCACTGCTAGGAATTTACCCAAGGGATACAGGAGTACTGATGCATGGGGGCACTTGTACCCCAATGTTTATAGCAGCACTCTCAACAATAGCCAAAGTATGGAAAGAGCCTAAATGTCCATCAACTGATGAATGGATAAAGAAATTGTGGTTTATATACACAATGGAGTACTACATGGCAATGAGAAAGAACCAAATATGGCCCTTTGTAGCAACGTGGATGGAACTGGAGAGTGTGATGTTAAGTGAAATAAGCCATACAGAGAAAGACAGATACCATATGGTTTCACTCTTATGTGGATCCTGAGAAACTTAACAGAAACCCATGGGGGAGGGGAAGGAAGAAAAAAAAGAGGTTAGAGTCGGAGAGAGACAAAGCATAAGAGACTCTTAAAAACTGAGAACAAACTGAGGGTTGATGGGGGTTGGGAGGGAGGGGAGAGTGGGTGATGGGTATTGAGGAGGGCACCTTTTGGGATGAGCACTGGGTGTTGTATGGAAACCAATTTGACAATAAATTTCATATATTGAAAAAAAATGGAAAAAAAAATTAGTGAAAAAAAAAAAGAACAAAAAAACAACAACAAAAAAACCCATTCATATCATAGGAGTCCCAGAAGATGAAGAGAGAGAAAAAGGGACAGAAAGTTTTTGTGAGCAAATTATAACTGAAAACTTCTCTAATGTGGGGATGGACCCAGACATCAAAATCCAAGAAGCAGAGAACTCCCATTAAATTCAACAAAAGCTGATCATTGCAAAGGCATATCATGGTCAAACTCACAAAATAGACAAGGAAAGAGTCATGAAAGCAGTAAGGTTCGGGAAAAAAGTCCTTAACCTACAAGGGAAGACAGATCAAGAATGCAGTAGATCTATCCAAAGAAATTTGGTAGATCAGAAAGGAGTGGCTAGATATATTCAACATGCTGAATCAAAAAATATGCAGCCAAGAATTCTTAATCCAGCAAGGCTGTCATTCGGAATGGAAGGAGAGATAAACAGTTTCCCAGACTAACAAAAACTAAAGGAGTTTATGACCATTAAACTAGCCTTGCAAGACATTTTAAGGGACTCTTTGAGCAGAGAAAAACAAAACAAAACAAGATCAGAAGAAACAAATACTAGAAAGGACCAGAGAGGATCACCAGAAACTTCAAGTCTACAGGCAATGCAATGGCACTAAATTCAAATCTTTCAATAATCACTCTGAATGTAAATGGACTAAATGCTCCAATCAAAAGACATAGGGTATCAAAATGTATAAAAAACCAGGATCCATCTATATGCTGCCAATTAAAGACTCATTTTAGATCTAAAGACACTTGCAGATTGAAAATGAGGGGATGGAGAACTGTCTATCATGCTAAGGGATATCAAAAGTAAGCAAGAGTACCCATACTTAATATCAGACTAACTAGATTTTAAAACAAAGGCTGTTAAAAAGAGATGAAGAAGTGTAGTATATCATAATTAAGGGGTCTCTCCATCAAGAAGATCTAGCAATTATAAATACTTATGCTCCCAACTTGAGAGCATGCAAATATATAAATCAATTAAAGCAATTAATAATAAACATAATGAAACTCATTGATAATAATACAATAATAGTAGGGGACTTTAACACTCCACTTACATCAGAGGACAGATCATCTAAGCAGGAAATCAACAAGGAAACAATGGCTTTGAATGACACACTGGACCTGATGGACTTAACAGATATATTCAGAGCATTTCATCCTAAAGGAGCAGAATACACATTCTTCTTGAGTGCACAAGGAACATTCTCTAGAATAGATCACATACTGGGTCACAAATCAGCTCGCAATATGTGCAAAGATCATATCATGCATATTGTCAGACCATAATGCTATGAAACTTGGAGTCAACCACAAAAAACAAAAATGTGGAAAGATCAAAGATACTTGGAGGTTAAAGAACATCCTATTAAAGAATGAACTGGTTAACCAAGAAATTAAAGAGGAAATTAAAAAGTACATGAAAACTGATGAAAATGAAAACACGACAATCCCAAACTTCTGGGATGCAGAAAAGGCAGTTAAAAGAGTAAAGTATATAACAATCCAGACCTTCCTAAGAAGGAAGAAATGTCTCAAATACACAGTCTAACTTTAAACCTAAAGGATCTGGGGAAAAACAAAACAAAACAAAAAAACCCCTGCAAATAAAGCCCAAAGTCAGCAGAAGACAGGAAATAACAGAGATTAGAGCAGAAATCAGTGATATCAAAATCAAAACAACAGGAGAACAGATCAATGAAACTAAAAGGTGGTTCTTTGAAAGAATAAACAGAATTGATAAATACCTGGCCAGACTTATCAAAAATAAAAAGGAAAAGACCCAAATAAGTAAAACCATGAATGAAAGAGTAGTGATCACAACCAACAACACAGAAATACAAACTATTATATTATGAACAATTATACCCCAAGAAATTGGGCAATCTGGAAGAAATGGATAAATTCCTAGAAACACATAACCTAAGAAGAAAGGGAAAACTGAACAGACCTATAACCAGTAAAGAAATTCAATCAGTAATAAAAAAAAAAAGTCTTCCAACAAACAAGAGCCCAGGGCTGGATGGCTTCCCAGGGGGAATTCTACCAGTCAAGAAGAGTTAATACCTATTCTTTTCAAACTGTTCCAAAATACAGAAATGGAAGGAAAACTTCCAAACTCATTCTATGAGGTCAGCATCACCTTGATTCCAAAACCAGACAAAGACCCCGCTAAGAAGGAGAATTACAGACCAATTTCCCTGATGACCATGAATGCAAAAATTCTCAACAAAATAGTAGCAAATTGAATCCAACAATACATAAAAGAATTATTCACCACAGTCAAGTGGGATTTTTTTCCTGGGCTACAGGACTGGTTCAATATCTGCACATCAATTAACGTGATACAGGACACTGACAAAAGAAAGGATAAGAACTACATGATCCTCTCAGTAGATGCAGAAAAAAACATTTGACGAAATACAGCATCCTTTCTTGATAAAAATCCTCAAGAATGTAGGGATAGAAGAAACATACCTCAACAACATCATACAGACTATATATGAAAGACCCACAGCTAATATCATCCTCAATGGGGAAAAGCTGAGAACTTTCCCCCTAAGATCAGGAACACAGAAGGGATGTCCACTCTCACCACTCTTGTTCAAAATAGTACTAGAAGTCCTAGCCTCAGTAATCAGACAACAACAACAACAACAACAACGACAACAACAACAAAAATAAAAATAAAATAAAATAAAATAAAATAAAATAAAATAAAATAAAATAAAATAAAGTAAAATAAATAAAAGGCATACAAATTGGCAAGGAAGAAGTCAAACTTCCACTATTTGCAGACATGATTCTCTATATGGAAAACTCAAAGACTCCACCAAAACATTGCTAGAACTGATACGTGAATTCAGCAAAGCTGCAGGATATAAAATCAACATGCAGAAATCTGTTGCATTTCTATACATCAATAATGAAGCAGCAGAAAGAGAAATCAAGAAAACAGTCCCATTTATAACTGCACCAAAAACCATAGGAATAAACCTAACCAAAGAGGTAAAAGATCTGTACACTGAAAACTATAGAACAGGTATGAAAGAAATTGAAGAAGACACAAGGAAATGGGAGAAAATTCTATGTTCATGGATTAGAAGAACAAATATTGTTAAAATGTTGATACTACCCAACACAATCTATATATTCAATGCAATCCCTCTCAAGATACCATCAGCATTCTTCACAGAGCTAGAACAAACAATTCTAAAATTTGTATGGAACCAGTAAAGACCCTGAATTGCTGAAGTAATGTTGAAAAAGAAAACCAAAACTGGAGGCATCATAATTCTGGACTTCAAACTATATTATAAAGCTGTAATATTAAGACAGTATGGTACTGGCACAAAAAACCAGACACATAGACCAGAGGAGAACAGAAAACCCAGAAATGGACCCACAAATGTATGGCCAACTAATCTTTGACAAAGCAGGAAAGAATATCCAATGTAAAAAAAAAAAAAAAAGACAGCTTCTTTAGCGAATGGTGATGGGAAAACTGGAGACATGCATAAGAATGAAACTAGACCACTTTCCCACACCATACACAAATTCAAAAAGGATGAAAGACCTACATGTAAGACAGGAAACTATCAAAATCCTAGAGGAGAATAAAGGCAGCAACCTCTTTGATGTATGCAGCAACTTCTTACTTGACATGTCTTCAAGACGCAAGGAAAACAAAACTAAAAATGAACTATTGGGATCTCATCAAGATAAAAAGCTTCTGCACAGCAAAGGAAACCCTCAACAAAACTAAAAGGCAACCAACCGATGGAATGGTAGAAGATCTTTGCAAATGACATATCGGATAAAGGGTTAGTATCATTTTAATTATAACCATTTGCCCAGTACAGGGAAAACTGCCACGTGTTTTTGAAGCATTGTTGCAACATTGTATTCCTGATAATTTAAGTAAACAAAACCATGAGTAAATGAATGATACATGCCCCAAAATATCGAGATTTATCCATTTGACTTAACACTAGTGTCTAAGACTTTGATTTAGATTTTGACCTAGACCTAGATTGTGATCTTGACTAGATTTGAATCAAAGTGGTTCTTTTTTCCTTGATTCATTTCCATATCTTGAGCCAGCCTTATAATGTGTTTTGGAATCTGTTTTAGAAGCAAATGCCTCTAAATCTATAACGAACTTATCAAACTCAACACCCCCTAAAAAACAATAATCCTGTGAAGAAATGGGCAGAAGACATGAATAAACACTGTTCCAAAGAAGACATCCAGATGGCTAACAGACACATGAAAAGATGCTCAACATCACTCATCATCTAGGAAATGCAAATCAAAACTATGATGAGCTATCACCTCACACCTGCCAGAATGGCTAGAATTAACAACTCAGGAAATAAAAGATATTGGCGAGGATGCAGAGAAAAGGGAACACTTTTACACTGTTGGTGGGAATGCAAACTGGTACAGCCACTCTGGAAAACAGTATGTACGTTCCTCATAAAGTTAAAAAAGAACTACCTTATAACCCAGTAATTGCACTACTAGGTATTAGCCAAAGATACAAAAATGCTGATTTGAAGGGCACATGCAATAGCAGCATTATCAACAACAGACAAACTATGGAAAGAGCCTAAATGTCCACTGACTGTTGATTGGATAATGAAGATGTGGTACATATACACAATGGAATATTAGTCAGCAAGCAAGAAGAATGAAATCTTGCCATTTGCAACAACATGGATGGAACCAGAGTGCATTATGCTAAGCAAAATAAGTATCAGAGAAAGACAAATATCATATGATTTCACTTATATGTGGAATTTAAGAAACAACCAGAGAGGAATGGAAGGAAAAATAAGACAAAAACAGAGAGGAACTGGGTGGGGGGTATGGGCTAACTTGGTGATGGGCATTAAAGAAGGCATTTGTTGGGATGAGCACTGGGTGTTATATGTAAGTGATGAATTACTAAATTCTACCCCTTAAACCAATGTACTACACTGTATGTTAGCTAACTTGAATCTAAATAAAATTTAAAGAAACAAATGAAGGCTTAATCACATTCTAGGTGTGCATCTCTTACAAAAACCAGAGGCATTTACTTCTAAAACAGATTCCAAAACACATTATAAGGCTGGCTCAAGATATAAAAATGAATCAAGGAAAAAAGAACCACTTTGATTCAAATCTAGTCAAGATCACAATCTAGGTCTAGGTCAAAATCTAAATCAAAGTCTTAGACACTAGTGTTAAGTCAAATGGATAAATCTCGATATTTTGGGGCATGTATCATTCATTTACTCATGGTTTTGTTTACTTAAATTATCAGGAATACAATGTTGCAACAATGCTTCAAAAACACGTGGCAGTTTTCCCTGTATTGGGAAAATGGTTATAATTAAAATGATAGGCAGTTGAGCAGCCACTCTTAAGAGCCAGTTTGTTTAATGTTATGGGCAGCTACCAGTTTGTGGTATCTCCATGTATTAAAATTTTTTTAATGTTTATTTATTTTTGAGAAAGAGAGCGAGTGCAAGTGGGAGAGGCGCAGAGGGAGAGGGAGACACAGAATCCGAAGCACGCTCCAGGCTCCAAGCTGTCAGCACAGAGCCCAATGCGGGGCTCGAACCCATGAACCATGAAATCATGAACTGAAATAAAGTCAGACACTTAACTGACTGAGCCACCCAGGTGCCCCCTCTGTATATTTTTGTAAAGATTCTCATTTTTTATGCTTGAAGTATTGGTGAAGAGATGTTGGTTGACCATAATTTGCAACACTATCTTATTAAAAATTTACTTTCATATCCATATTTGGTATAACTGTTAACACAGAAATGTAGCTTGCTAATAAGATAGAATGATGTAAAAGTGAAGTTGTAGCCATAGTACAAGTGAGACTGATCAGACACATTTAGGGTAGACCTTTTCATCTTAAGATGTCTACTAGATACATGATAATAGTTAACTTATGACACTGTGGAATAGTTCTTTTGCTAACTATCTTGGGGAATGATGTCAACAGGGTTAAGTGGGACTTGGGGGAAGATTGAGTTTTTGACTGAAAGATGTAACCTTCACTGCTTTTTTCTGGTTTCTATGATGATTTCGAACATATAAACATTGGAAGAACTCATCTTAAAATCTGAGCAGGTCAATGATGGCAGAAATAATTTTAAGGGGAAAAAATGCTCTCAAGTAGTTACCTTAAACTTTAAAGAGCATTGCTAGTCATATTGCTTAGTTTTCTTACTGCTATCAAAAAGCAGCAAGTAAATTGCTTCAAACTAGGCTTATGTTTATGCATATGCATAGTACAAAAGAACTGAATTTTGATGTTTATAGCACTCGGTCTGTGCATTTGTATCAAAATTTGCCTACCACTTTATGAAGGAAGCTTGTTTTTCACACCTGTTTATTGCATGTGAGGCAAGTTGAAAGAGTAGTCCCATTCTAGTTGATTCTGTGGTGCCATGAAATTTAAAATATTTTGGAAAAAGAATTAACTTTAAGTAAGAGTCACATCTCTGAGTGTGGCCGGTTATCAATGTAGTGTCTGGCAATACCTGACTAAAAAAGAAAATTATATCTCAACCATTTATAATTTCTAGCATTTCTGTGAGAAATCATTTGGGGGGCAATAAAAGGGACATGCCCAAACTCATTTCAGAATAAAGGCTGGTATCTTTAAAAATTACAGATAACTTGTTTGCAGGTATAAGTAAGAAATATTGTGGGGAGACAATTCCTTTTGGAGGATCATTTTTATCAATTTTTGTTTTAGTAATATAGGCCTTGCCTGTAAAGAACAAAACATAGTTTTAAAATACTACTTGTGGAATGTTTTTAATGGACTGATTCTAGAACTTTTGTATATTTGATAGTATTTTGAACTTTCATTTCTTTACTTTTTGCAGTTAATGTTTATGTTCTGCTATGCAATAATTTATATGCACATCTAATTTTTTTAGATTTTCCTAGATGTACACTCTACAACAAAAAGTCTATTTAAAATTGTAGCAGTCGTTTGCAGTTCTACCAAGGAGGAAGGTTGTGGGGCTAAACTTCATATTTTCTTTCTTATAGAAGCTTCTCAAAAGGTATTTTTTATATGTTCTTTTTAACAAATATTGTGTCAACCTTGAAAACATCAATGTTTAGATCAAAACAAGACCCAGCTTATTTTCTGCTTGCTGTAAATTAATCAATCATGCTATAATAAAAACAAAACGAAGGGGAAAAATTAAGTATAACTTATAATAAGCCATGTAAATCTTAAGTGTATAACCTGATGGGTTTTTTTAAAATTTGTATACACATATATAACCACCATCCACATCAAGACATAAAATATTTATATCCAGCATCCCATCAGGCTCTTTTGTAGTCTTTCCCAGAGAATATACCCCCACCTATAAGGTAATCATTATTCAGACCTCCATCTCCATTGATCACTATGTTGGCTTTCATACAAATGAAATAAGGAACTCCTACAGAAGCAGACAGTATGTATTCTTTTGGATATGGACTCTTCCTCTATTATATCTGTGAGAACCATTAATATTGCATATGGAAGAGCTTGGTCATTGTCATTGCTATACAAATCTTACTGTATGGCTACACCACAATTTATGTACCCATTCTAACTGCTGAATAACATCTGAATTGTTTCCAATTTTTAGCTATTTTAAATAAAACTGCTATGAATGTTGCTGTCTTTTGGTAGGCATAACACTCATATCTCTTAGGCAATATACTGGAATCAAATTGGGTCATGGCAAAAATGCAAATTTATATTTAGTGGACACTGCCAGTTTTCCCATGGTGGAAGACTATGTGCCCACCAAAAGCACTTCACTGTCAACATTAATTTATGCATGGTCTTGCTGGATACTGGCACATGTGTCCAAAAATAGCACTTGTTCTAGTTAAAAAAAACGGGGGAAGGGATTTGTTAATCACTTTTCCTTAGTAGAAAACAAAACAAAAAAAAAAAATAAGCCATAGCACAAAATCAAAAAAGAAGAGAAAAAGGTCTAAGAAAATATACCAATTTTTCTTTTCATTATACAACCCAACTGTAGAATATTAATCTTTTTCATATCCATCATATTTAAACTCCTTGAAGGTGGCTTTTTGTGTTTTCATAAAACCTATAACTAAGCTCCTTCAATACACAAACTTACTAAAAGTGATATGCATTCTACATATAATTCTTAAAGTTCTTGTTATTGTAATCATAGGCTGTCACTCCATTTGCAATCAGAAAGGACAGCAATTTGAAAAAATGAAAAATGGGTTTTCAAATATATCATATTTATGAATTTACTTTGGTTGTCACTCAAACATTTTTATTATCTGTATGAAACATTATCAGTAAATTGATACAAAAGAAAATCCCTATCCCAAGTAAATATCTTATACATTATAAAGATTTTATTATCATGTTTAACTTGCTCCTATAGACACAAGCTGCTTTGTTGATGGCTATTGCTCTAATCACTTAAAACTTAGTTCCAAACTGAGTTTTGGATTCAAACAATATCACTGTTGGACTGTTGATACAACACAGAGTTTACCAAATTAGCTTGCTGATAAATAATAAATCGAGGCAGAAAAAGTCCCAGTTTTGTCAACAACATGGTGCTCCAGGGCCTTCAGTAACCCTTCACCTGAGACTTGGTTTCCTCTGTTCTGAAGAGAAGAATGTGCCAGGTGTCTGAGCCCCTTTCAGACCTGTCAGTTTCCCTTCTAATGGGGACTCCCAGGAAATATTCAAGATGTTGTTGTTTTAAAAAACACATACTCAAAAGTTTTCCACTGTAATGTTCAACAGTTATCAAAATGGCTTATTCTTAAGCTATACTAAAGTAATTAGGGGTGGGCATTTGTTGCTTATTAAGAGAAGATGGTTAAGGAAGTTGGATGTAATTAACCCAATAAATATTTATCAACCTGCTGTTTATCTATGAGGTTCTCTCCTGTACTGGGGGAGAGATGCAGACAGAGATGGCTTTTCTGACCCTGACTGATGACATATTAGAGAAGATGAAACCCAAAGAATTGTTCTACAGTTTAGCTTTCTCACAAAATTCTATAGGTGTGCATCTTCTACTAGAATGAGTAAATTCATGTGCCTTTTCCATTCACTGAGCACAGTTTTTGAGTACACAATCTGCCTGTGGCACTTTCTCAGTGGCTTCAGACTTGGTGGTGATGAAGATGCAGCCCCTCCAGGGGTTCTCTGGAAGCTCACACCTAGGTGCACACAAGGACCTTAGGCATGCTCAGGTGGGAAGCTCTGAGAGGAGTTGGAGTGCTCCAGCAGAGCAGAAGCCCAGAGGAAGGTACAGGGGGATGCAGGAGCAGCTGAGTAAGGGCTGGCAAAGCTAAATGAGGGCAAGAGATATCTTTGAAGGTTATTGTGAAGGGAAAGTTATAGGAGCCAATGACCAGATTTGTACATATAAAAAACTTTAAGGAGAATGATAAACAACAATGGCTTAGTTATAAAGTAACAGTTTTCAAAATTTTCCCTTTCAATACTAGCCACAGTAAAGGCATATGAATGGTTTTGCATTTGATGAAACTATAAACATATTGGTTTTTACAGAATATGCCAGAAACAATAATATTGTTATGGTATAAAGAAGAGAACACTTGAAATACACATTTTTCAGTTCTTCCTAGAAGTTAGCAACTAGGAATCCTAACTTACTCCCACACTTCCCCAAGTAAAGAAACACAAAGAGAAACAAAGAAATTAAAGAACAAAAAACCAGGAAGGCCAGTTAAGGGAATGTGGGCATTGGAAGTGAATAGGAAAATAGAAAAAAAAAAAATTCTTCTCTTAACATCTTTCTGTCCTTTCCACACTGAGTTTTCTGATCTCCTACCTATCCCTGGCTTTTTTGTAATCTCTCTTGTTCTCTTTAAAATCATCAAAATAGGGGCGCCTGGGTGGCGCAGTCGGTTAAGCGTCCGACTTCAGCCAGGTCACGATCTCGCGGTCCGTGAGTTCGAGCCCCGCGTCAGGCTCTGGGCTGATGGCTCGGAGCCTGGAGCCTGTTTCCGATTCTGTGTCTCCCTCTCTCTCTGCCCCTCCCCCGTTCATGCTCTGTCTCTCTCTGTCCCAAAAATAAAATAAAAAACGTTGAAAAAAAAAATTAAAAAAAAAAAAAATCATCAAAATATCCGTTGGATATAAGGCAATTCCAGAGAGCTATGCAGACCCATCTAAGCACAAGTAGTTTTGGAGCCAAAGTATGGCCAATTGGATTCTAGGTGTGTTGGTATAACAGGGCACATTATAGTCTTGAAGGAGAGATAACAACTAGCAATATTTTAATTAAATAATAATTTTCAATCAAAAGAGAGACCATGTACATACACACACACACACACACACACACGCACAGTGTTTAGGTATCTGCAGTGAGTATAAAGTAGCTTTCAGGGTTGTTTTTTTTTTTTTTTTTTTTTTTTTTTTTTTTTAGACAACTTGTCTGTCCTTAGTTTCACTTCTGTTATTTTAATGCCTTAGAGTCTGTTAACCAGTGACTAAGGAATAAAAACACTTTTTTTTTTTTTTAGATTATTGCAAGGAAGAATTCATTTTTTTAAAATGTTTATTTATTTTTGAGAGAGAGAAAGAAGAGAGAGCGCAAGCAGGGGAGGGGCAGAAAGAGAGGGAGACACAGAACCTGACGCAGGCTCCAGGATCTGAGCTGTCAGCACAGAGCCTGACACAGGGCTAGAACTTGAGAACCATGAGATCATGATCTGAGCCGAAGTTGGATGCTTAACCAACTGACCCATCCTGGTGCCCCAGAAATAAAAAACTTTTGATGGTGACTTAAAATTTGTTAAGAAGTTCAAATATAACATTTGGAAGTCATCTGAACTTCAGCTTTCTATTGTGATGCATGTTATAAATAACGGGGGAAGCATAACATTTGTCAGAGCTTTCCAGGTTAAAGTAATAATTTGGAATTGTCTACTCATTCTACTAGTCCAATGCACTTCACCCATCTAAATACTAAGACAATATAAAGTGTTTCATTAAAGTTTACATATAATGCAGAGTGAAGAGATACTAAAATTAATCAGTTTGTTGTATCAGGTCAATAAAAATTTCTGAATATGAACAAAGTGGAAATAAGGTAACTCCTTGATAGTAGTTACAACACCTAGGCTAAATTATGAAAATGATGATCCAAATATCAACAGTACCTGTAAGGTGTCAATGTTACCAAACCTGGAGCTATGCAGTTACATTTTGGACCTGCAACTAGCCAAACAGAAGAGTGGACATAGCCACTTGCTCATCGTGTCTGACAGGCACCACAGACTTACACAGGTTTTCAGGGCATGCCCTAAGTCAGAGATCAAAATAAAGGCAAGCCCTCCAATGCCCTTTAAAATTTTTCACACAGAACTATTTAAAGACAAATATTTTTAAATTAGTGTAGCCAAGGTCACAAGGAAATAATAAAATAGCTGGGTGGAGAAAAGAATGCCAAAATGGTAGAATACAGACAAATATCTGTTATCTTGGGTTTTACCATGGTGCACACAACTGTGAAGTGTGTATATGACTTTTAGAATGACTCTTTTTTTTTAATGAGTCAGATAATTTAATAAGTAAACATATTATTGAGACATGCAGTGGACAATTGGATTCTAACTTTTATATGACAAAACTTTACAGAATTTTCATTAAAAAAATGAATTTACATATAGCCTCACCATGAGAACTATTAATTTTACTGTCCCTTTAAACATTCATATATGTCTCTGAATTGGCATTATAATAATCCTTGTTATTATTATTTTTAATATTAAATTTATTGTCAAATTGTTTTCCATACAACACCCAGTGCTCATCCCAACAGGTGCCCTCCTCAATGCCCATCACCGACTTTCCCCTCCCTCCTACCCCCACCAACCCTCAGTTTATTCTCAGTTTTTAAGGGGAGGGGAAGGGAAAAAAAAATAGAAGGACTCCTAGGTATACAAAATCAGGTAAAGTAAGGAAAATAAAACCCTAACACCTCCCACAGGCCCTTTTTATAGATTCATAATTACAGAATATACATATATAGTTCTTCTAATGTCTTCCTGACTAGGAGACACCTCTTTACAGGGGACATAACCTTTTACTACCTGACTGGTAAGAACTATGATGTTAAGGAATGGGCTTACCTGGTGCTGACTTGAACAAAAGCAATGGTATTGTTGGAACATAAGAAGCCACCAGGTAATGTGATTGCTGCTAACACTGCTTATCTAATTACAGAATGAGCTTTTTGGATGAGAGTTAATGAGACAGAGAGACCACAAAAAAGCCCAGGGGACACAGGAAGAACAGGAACAAAGTATGAAAAAAGTAAAAGCAAAGTAAAAGAAAAGAGGTTGCTTCAAATTTTACATTATTTCAATATTTATATTATTTCATTTCCTTCCAATGGCTGATTCCACATCTGGGACAAGAAAGCACACAGTAAGCATGCAACACCTCAATATACCAGGGAGTAAGGGAGCACCATGAAGCTGTACTTTCAGGGTCAGGAGCCCATCTGAAGAGATTCCCCAGACAAAGAGGGCACAAATTGATTATTAAAAAAATAACTACTGTAATAAGTTGAAACTCATTAAATATGTTCAAACCAACAAAAACAATAATTTTTTTAAAATCTTATTGATCACTTTTTAAAATGTGAGAGAACCAACTCAATCTGAAAACTGATTTAAAAAAAGAGAAAGAATTAAGCATATCTTGCCTTTCCTTTAGGAACTTCACTTCAGAGTAACGAAACAGTTGATAAAAATTTTCTATTTAGTGTTTCAGCAAACAATCATGAATTTGTAATCCTTAAGGAAAAAACTGATCATGGCAACAATTCCCAATGATGTTAAAACCACCAGATGAAAAGTTTATGACAAACTTTTAAAGACTGGATTGAGCCAGCAACACTCGAATTCAATTTTCAATCTTAACATCACAAAAAAAGACAACCAAACCCTATGTACCTCCTGATGGCAGCAAGCAAAATTAAAATAAAACCAAGCCTGAAACTGATAAAGTTACTTTATTAATCACAAATTTATAGGAAGCACAAGGAACGGAAGAGAAAAGTATATGACACTATGAGGAAGCAATGTGAAAAATGCAGAAAGTGAGAATACATACAGAACAATCAACCTGATTTATTCAACAAATAAATTAAAGAGGGGACCCTAGAGGAAAAAAAGAAAAAATTAAGAGACATATCAACAAAATGCAACATATAGACCTTGGCTGAATCCTGATTTGAACAAACTATCTAAAAAGCTTTTATGAGAATTCTGAACATTGACTAGATATTTGATAAAAGTGAGAAATTATTAATTTCCTCCAGATCTGATGATGGTATCACGGTTATTTTTTTAAAAATCAGTCCTTATCTGATCTGTGTATGGATGAAATGATCTAATGTCTGGGATTCACTTCAAAATAATATGTCCAAAGGTAGTGGGGAATTGAGAGGTACAGATAAAAACAAGTTTGGCCATGAGCTCATAATTGTTGAAGCTGGCCAACATGTCAGTCAAGATTTGTTTTACTATTCTATTTTGATATATGCCCGAAATGCCCATAATGAAAAGTTAAAAAAAAAAAAAGTGATTTAGACTGTTTATGTGTACAAAAGTACTTTAGTTTACCCTGATGCCAAACAGCATAGCTTACAGCTATCTATTTAATACATAATACAATAAATGCTCTAACAGATAAAGCATGTAATGAAGAAAATATGCAGGCCACAGGTCATCTCAAGGTTAATAAATTTCACATCGAAAAATGTTTGGCAGACAAAGAAATTATAACCAAATGTTCAAAGCACTGTACAAATGGCTTTATAGCACTGACTCTAATATATAAACTGCTTAGAAAGAAGGAGAAAATGTCTGGAAAAAAGGTAAGGTAAAATAATGAAACCATGATAAAAAAAAAAAAAAAAGACTGACTAGGATTATTCTCCCTAGAAAATGTAAAACTGCTTTTCTCATAAGTAGATCAAATACAAGTTTACTGAAATCTACTTTGTAATACTTTTTAAATGAAATTAAGAAAACTAGTCCAAGAAATTAGTAAAACTAGTTTTTCAGAGTTCAGTAAAGGAAAAGATTATTGACTTAGACTTCTCTCTTCAAAGAGAAAGTTCACTCAATTAGCATTTGTTTTGATCAAAAGCAGAAGTAATAAAGTGTCAAACCACTCCAAGATTAGAAGGCAGGAGACTTGTGGAAGATAGGTCAGAAGAGAAACATAAAAGAACCAGTAATGTTCCAAATTCAGAGAAGAGGGCAGATTTTTAAAAGTGTTCAACAAATAGCAAAAAGAATATAATGTTCAGAATGGTGCCCTTAAAATTCTGCAAGACTCAAAGAATCTTCAGAATAATTTTAGAAAGGTAAAATTACACTTAGAAGATCTTTGGTGTTAATGTACTTTACAATATTCTGATCATTTCTAAATAGGTTGTTAATATGTTATTTTTCGTAACTTGTATCTAATCAACCAAAGTTCTCTTTGACATTTACTGAATTGTAAAAAGATAATTAAATCAATCATTCTGTTCAAAGTATGTATTACTCTTAAAAACTAAACTGTAAACTGGTACTTTACTTGATGTTTAATTTTCCCTATCATCTCTGGCTTGAGTAACTTATGATAAGGTAGTTCTCATTAATCAATTAAGTGAATAAATCTTACCAATGGCTTACTATGAATCAGGCACCATTTAGGAGCTATGAACACAAAGATGAGAAACAATGTCAAAGACCTGGAGAAAAAGAAGGTTGATGGCATGTGGCCTCTAAGAGGGTAGCAGGGATTGGATCAGAGAGCAGGTGCAATTAGCCTTCAACAGGCTGAGAGGGGAAGAATGGGTACACATGCAGTCATAGGCAGAAATTAGAGGGAACAGAAGTGAAGAAGGTTTTGATTGCTGGATTCCATCATTCAGAAAACCAGAAGTTGGATGCAGAGTGAAAAATGCTTCAGAGTCAATTTAGAATGTTACCATCTTTATAACTGACCCTTAAACAGCTGGCTGAGATATTTTATTTGTAATAAGAATGGATATTTAGATTCTGAAATAATTCTGCTTCTTGGTATATAAATGGACACAAGTTTTTTATTTGCTGAAATCAGCTTATATCTTTTGCCTGCAAACCTAGAGCTAGGTATCTTTTGCTGGTTATGTTTTTTAATAAGGGGGATGATGTCTTCCACTCTTCTGGTTTTTATGAGTGGGATTTTCCCCTGACACTCGTGACCTCTTGCCACCCCCACCCCACCTCCCCCCGCCCCGCCCCTACTCCTCTCCTACAGAAATGGGACTTCCCAGTTGGTGAAGCACAACCATTAGTCCATCTCTTGGTTGGGTCAAGTGAATCTACTGAAGTCCTGAGCAAGGGGCTTGCTCTCTTTCTTCTTCCTTCTCTGCTCTGGAACAGTGTGAGGCAGTGACCTGGGTATTTGCTCGGCAATCAGCCTTTCCCTTTAGTGGCCTGTTTCAAGATGGAAGTTGGAGGCCAGGGAGCCCATCTGGCTCTTATATCTAAATCATATTCTCCAGTATCAGCTTCTTATCTGCTGACTCTTTTGTGTTATTCTTTGAAAACCTGAAACTTGGGCAGAGAAGGGTGTTGTTATTCATTGATTCCCTATCCTCAGAGATTCAAATAGTATTATTCTTTCTTTACTTTGTTTAGGTTTAGATACTAATGGGGTGAGACAGTCACTTCTTTTCTCTCTTCTCTAATATTGAATATGACTATTAAGCAATTTTGCAACAATCTGTGTATACCCTGTCCCAGGCATGAATATGCATTTTAGTAAACTCTCCAAAAATTTTCAGAGAAAGATTTTCCCTATGGAAAGTTAAACACTTGATGAGTGTTCAATTAAATGGGCAGTGCTGATTTAATGATATAAGTGTCAAGTAGCTTAGCCACGAGGTCAGAGTTCTTCATGCAGAGATAAGTGCAACTAACTCAATGAAATACAAAGATCTAGTTAAAAATCACAAAATAGTATTACCAGAAAAATGTTGGAAAAAAATATACAATAACAAATTAGGGTAGCCTTCACATGTCAGTGGAAATATATTTTCCTTAGGTAACTGTAAAGAAATGATGATAATTTAAAAGAAAATAATAGATGAGTAGTCAAATGAACAGAATTACAGCTGGTTTTCATATTTTCCTCCCATATAACTCACTGGATTTTAATTTTAAAGGGGAGAAAAATCTCAAGTGTTCCAAGAAGGTATTGTTTTCAAAATAAATGGATATAAAATCTTATGAAAATAACAGACCTATTTTGGCATGTAACTTTTTTTTTTGCTACCTAATGTTAAGATATTTTTCACCAAAATACCTACCCTCACAACACACTACCAACCAACCAATAACAAACAAAAGAGAAGCATGCACCACAGATACAGATACAGATACTAAGAAAGTTTCAGGAGTATCCTCCAGCAAATGCCTTTATTCTAAAAATATTCCAGAGTATAAAGAACATTAGGTGGACACACTCAAGTTTACTGCCCTGGTTCCCCATACATTTTTCAATTCTCAGAGTAGAACACAGGATATAGAAGAATATGAGCGCCTTCTAACTTACTTAAGTAAAAATCACAATGATTTCATCTCTTTTATACTGTCAGCTTCTCTACTTAAATTTTAAACTTGGAAATCAGGAACTGCTATCTTTAACAACCTGGAAAGCTGGATAATATTTGCTGAATTTGTGAATGAAAAGCAAATGTATGTTCTATCTGTACATGAGGGAAATATTTTACAGGCATTGAGTACAGAGATTAACAGACTGATCTTAATTTTTTATTCTAGTCTCAGTGTTCCAAATACATATATTTCTGTATCTGTAAATCCAACTTACACTAACTTTATTTTTTTTTTAATGTTTATTTTTGAGAGAGAGACAGAATGTGAGCGGGGGAGGGGAAGAGAGAGAGAGAGGGAGACAGAATTTGAAGCAGGCTCCAGGTTCCGAGCTGTCAGCACAGAGTCCAGTGAGGGGCTTGAACCCATGAGCAGCAAGATCATGACCTGAGTTGAAATTGAACACTTAACCAACTGAGCCACCCAGGTGCTCCAACTTACACTAACTTTAAACAGGGCAACAAACGTATAGTTTTCTTTGGTTAGTGTGTAAAGTACAATGAGGTCCTTTAAAATCTTGTTGGTCACAAATGATAACTTGTATGACTGAAATGCAGCATTCCAAATTCTTTAGAAGAATGTACTATTTAGAATGGAAAAATACCTGTATTTTCCACTGAATTGGTATCTTTAATAAAGTACTATTATACGAAGGCAACGTTTGGTGGCAGTATGTATGCAAGGGTGGGCATGCAGAGCTGGTCAGAAATGATACTGCAGTAAAAGTATATTTGAATGCTTTAACAAAAACCTGAAAATGAAGCTAAGGGAAGAGAAGTTTAAGTTAAACGGAAGGGATAACTTTGCTTATGTATTTACTTTTTTTGATAGAAAAGTATGCTCAGTGAAAAGAGAAAATCTTTGTAATATTTATTCAGGTGTTCATTAGGACACTGACATATGGGGAGAGAACTGTTAGACTTACTAGGGTCCGTAGTGAAACAGTATTGCTCCTGCCTCAAAGACAGTCAGCAGAGTCATGCAGCGACTGAGTGTCAACTCAGGCCCTATTGGGAACTTACAGACGACAGAATGCCAGGAAAATCTATTTCTAAAGTGATAATCTGCTTTCTTAGTTTAATATCCAAGCAATACACATACTTGAGCAGTGATATACACTAAAGTCAGTGAACTAAAAGAATTGACTTTTCCCTTTAATTTCTAAACATGTATAAGAGACTCAATTCCTACTCTGGCAGTTTTACTTACTTAATCTCAAAATTAATTATTTTTTTTTCTAGCAAAAAACAGATACTGTGCTGACTGAAATGTAAAAAGGCTTGTCTGAGAGTTCTCCCCAAGTTGGTAATGTACCTACTGTATTTAATATTGCTAACTTATCTACCCATAGTTCATTATAAATGAAATCTTATCTGTCCTCTGACCACACCCAAGCTCACAGTCCATTCTTTTCATTCCAAGACTTCCAAAATAGTGTCCCTTTTTTGTCTCCCAACCCACAACCATGCCGTCTTGCTATCCCAACCCACAACCATGCCATCATCTTAAAACATCACTTCAAGGGGTGCCTGGGTGGCTCAGCCAGTTGAGCATCTGACTCTTAATTTCAGCTCAGGTCATGATTCCAGGATTGTGGGATTTGAGCCCCACATCGAGCTCCATGCTGAGTGTGGATTTTCTCTCCCTCTTTAAGATTTTCTCTCCCTCTCTCTCTCTTTCTCCCTCTGCCTCTTCCCCCGCTTCCCTTGTGCTCTCTCTCTAAAAAAAAAAAAAAAAAGTCACTTCAAACACATTACTTACTGTTTGGGAAACTTTCAGGGATTTGGAATTTTAATTTTCCAAAACCTATTTGTTCCTCAAGACACCTACAATATAACGCCAAGTCTGATCATCCCAGATAAAAGTAGGAGGGTCTCAGTCTGCCAAGTCTTCAAGTTCATTCAGATTCAACAAAAGTCCCTGATAAACAGTATACACACTTGTTTTTGAATGCTCATCATTGATGTAAACACTGGCAGCTACAGAAAATATGTTTCTTAAAAGGCTAACCACTTTTAGGAAATTCTAATTACAACTGCTACCTATTGATTGTAATTCTAACTCCCCACCTATACAGAACTGATTTTGTTTTGTTTTGTTTTGTTTTATTTTCTTTTAAAACCATTTGAAGAGAACTATTAGATCTGTCCCTAACACTTTCTCCAGGCCTAATATAGTCTGTTCTGACAATCATTTCTCAAAAAGCTTGGCTTTAAGACCAGATGTGATGACTCCAAGGCACAGGTATCTGCCCCTCCTATCCTGGAAACTACACTTTTATAATTGTAACTACCATTTCAATGGCTACTTAGAGGCAGCCACATCATAGAGCACCTATAAACAGAATTGCAAATTATCTAAAACATTTAGAATTTATGCATTAGCTCTTAGTAAGCTATTATCTCTTTCTTCCTATTGTAAAATTAAACCATCCCCATAACTATTCTTGTTCAATTCACACATGTTAACTTTTTTACACCTGAATAAGTATTATAATAATTTTTTCTTTTCATGGAGTACACTTTTCTATCAATAAAAAAATAAATCTATTAGCAAACTTATCCCCTCTGTTTAACTTAAACGTCAAGTTCTCTTTTACATTTCTAACTATACCTCTTTATTTTGTGTATTCTTTTCCAGTAATTCAATTTTTATTGTAGGACTTTAAATTTTTTTCCAGTCATTTTTTTTAGGTAAAAAAAAAAAAAAAAAATTAGGTAAAATTTACATATAGTGAATGCACATATAGTGTACAATATGATGGGATTTGATTAAAGTACATAACTGTGTATCCTCTACCATAATCATGACATATAACACTTCGAAGGTGCCTCTCCATCAGTTCCCACCATCCTCCCACAGGTAATCACCATTCTGGTTCTGTCACCATACATTATTAGCCTGTCCTTGAATTTCCCTTAAATGGAATCCCATTTTATGTATTCTGTATTTGGCTTATTTCATTTAAACATGTTTTCGAGACCTATCCACATTGATGGGTAACAACAATAACAAGGATAAGTTGCACCCCCATTGTATGGATATTGTTGCACTGTATGAATATATTATAATTTCATACATTCTCCTCTTGATGGATAGTTTGGTTGTCCCCAGTTTTGGGCTATTATGAATAAAGCTGTGATGACCACATTGTACAAGTCCACTCGTGCTCTTATTTTTCATTTTTCTTGGGAAAATGCCTAGAAGTGGAATTGGTAGGTCAAGGGGTAGATTTACGTTTAACTTTATAAGAAGCTGTTTCCAAAGTGGCTCTACCATCTTATAGGCTCATCAGCAATGTCTGAGAGTTCAGTTGTTCTACATCCTTGTCAACATGTAGTATCATCAGTCTCTTTAATTTTAGCTATTCTAGTAGGTCTGAAGTAGTGGCACATTGTGGTTTTTACTTATTTACTCCTGATTACAAATAATGGTGCATACCTTTAATTTGTTATTGGCCATTTATGTATCTTCTTTGTGAAATGCTTGTTCATATATTTATGCACTTGTTTCAGCATATCTTGAAAAGATTTCCTTTCTTCATGGAAATGTTTAGGTGCCTTTGTTAAAAATCAACAGACTGTGATGTGTAGGTCTTTTTATATTTTCTATTTCCTGGATCTATTTATCTATCCTATTATAAAACCACACTACCTTTATTCCAGTAGCTTTAAAAAGTCTTTAAATCAAGTAGTGTGAGTATACCAACTTTCTTGTTCTTCTTCAAGATTGTTTTGGCTATACAAAGTCCTCACCTTTTCTAAACAAATTTTGGAATCATCTTATTGAACTCTAACTAGAGGCCTCCCTCTAGGCTGACCTTAAGACACCCTGGCTATAATTACTCCAGCAATGATGATTCCAAAAGCAAATCAGCAACAAGTTTCAAATGACTTGCTGAAATTCTAGATTTGCCCTGTATGTCATTTCTTTGACTATTAAATCAAGTTCGTGTCCATGAAAAAAATTAGTGTTACATGCTTCTTTTTGAGTATGTTGACTCCATGGATAGTTTTTCTTCTTTTTTAAAAATGTAAAATTCTTTTCAAAGTAAAAATGAATGTCCCTTGAAAATACTCAAATAACACATAATTTTAAAGTAGAAAATTATACTTTTCTGAAATTCTACCTCCCACCCCTTGTCAAGATACATTTGCACATGACAAATTTTACAAACTGTAAATTGTATGTTGTCTTTTTAAAATAAAAGTGAGAAAATAATGAACATATTTGTCTACCAAATATATGAACAGTATCTGTGTGTGTGTCTCCATCTCATCTACTATAGAACAGCTACCTCTACTTAAAAGCAGCCTCTTCCATTATAAAGAATGCATAATATTTAATGTGTATGTGTTTGGTATAGATATGCCAATTTATATTCCTAAAAATATGATAGGATAGTTTTCTTTTTAGTATTTTTGCCAAAAAGCATTATCAAGCTTTTTAACATTTGCCATTCTAGCACACTTTATGAAAACGAAAACTTAATGCTTTTTTTAATTTGTATTGAATATTGAAGATTTTTAGTATTTTTTCATGTTTTTGATCATTTTAGTTCTTTTGTGAATTTCATGATTGTGTTTACACAATCTTGTCTTTTTTAATAGATTCTTAATGGAGGTTATTAGCTCTTTGCCTAACATCACAAGATAGTGCTTTCAGGTAGGGGATGTCTGGATGTGAACTCTGAATCCAGCTCCACCATTTCCTATCTATGTTACCTAAGGCAATTACTTACCCTCTTCTGTGCTCAATGACGTCATCTATAAAATAAGAATAAAAATATCAACTGCTCCTTGAGGTGCTGTTATAAGGATTAAATCAGATAATCCATGTAAAGCCCTCTGCCTGGTACATAGTACATACTCAATAAATGCTATGTATGTATATAATAACATATGTATGTGTGTATATAAATTCATACACATACAACATACCCGACTTATTATTTTACACAGGCCTTCAAATATTTTGATGATCCCTTTTCCCAAAAAGCACAAACCAAGCTTCAAGATATGTAGTTTTCCATTTTTTGTAAATCAAATAAAAGATACTATTTTCTTTATCTCCATTCTTCTAACAACTTATTCTCTAGAAATGCTGAACTGGCCTCAGCTCTGAATCACTGAAAGTTACAAAAGGCAAAAAATAACATAGCTATCCAGTGGCTATTACAAAGTTCAGACAATGTAAATGTGTGAAAAATTCTGAAAGGTAGAGATCTTAAAATAAAACTGAAATTTTCTTGAACAGACTGACTACAGACTTAAGAAAAGCTGTACATTTGTCTTTGTCTCCAAGCTGGTGGTATAGAAGATCCTGAACTCATGTTCTCTCATGGACACACTGAATCTACACCTACATATAGAGTAATTCCTCCTGAAGAATAACTGAGGACTGACTGAAAAGGCCCTGCACAACAAAGGATAGAGGGACCACATGAGGTGAGAGGAATGAAGATATGGTAACTACAGGAAACCCACCCCCCAAAACTGCAAACTGCAGGGGGGAGGGATAGCACTAAAGGGCCCCTGGACAGATTTGCCCAAGCTGGGCACAACAAAAGAACAGTGGTTTCACAAGAAACTAGACTATTAGTGAGGAAAACCCATTTCTAACCCTAGAGAGTCCACAAAACAGTAAGAAACTGCTACTAAACTCTCTCCAGGGTTGGAGGTGCAAGTGAGAAATATTGTTTATGTTCTCCCTCTACCTTGATAACACAGGCAAGAATTGGGTCCAGGTGCTTTAGCTGGCCTGCCACCTCAATAAATCCTGGGCTTTTTGCCCACACCATCATCAACATCCTTCCAAGGCAGCATCTCCACCTATGACCAACCAGCTCCAGGTGTTCCACCAAGGCAGCCCCAGCCCTTGGCCATGAAATCTCCAGCTATCTTGCTGGAGTGCCCCTTGCCAAGAGTATCCTGGGCCTGTCTCAGCTCCAGCAGTCTCGATAGGGTGGCCCCAGTGCAGAGTACCATGGGACTTGTCAGCTCTCATCCACTTCAGCTCCAGCCATCCCACTGGGGTGTCTCTTGCATGGAGCATGCTGAACTGCTCTGTCCTGACTCCAGCAATCCCACACCAAGGGAGCCCTGGCAAAGAACACCCCCGGGACTACCAGACCATGCCCATTATAGTTCCAGCTAGTTAAGCCACCAGGCAACACCATGGGGCATTCCTAAATATGTCTGAGAGAGGTATCAGTTTTACCTAATTCATAGAAAGAAACATAGAAAGTAAAACAAAATGAAGAGATATAGGAATATGCTCCAAATGAAAGAACAAGGCAAAACTTCAGAAAAATAACTAAACAAACAGAAATAAGCAATCTACTTGATAAAGAGTTCAACATAATGGTTATAAAGAGGCCCACTGAACTTGAGAGAAGAGTGGATGAACTCAGTGAGAACTTCAACAGAGATGGAAAATATAAAAATTAACCAATTAGACCAAAGGAATACAGTAAGTGAGATTAAAAATACACTGGAGCAAATCAACAGTAGATTAGAGCATGCAAAAGGAGGGATGAGCAATCTGTAAGACAGGGTAACAGAAAGTACTGAGGTTGACCAGCTAAAAGAAGCAGGATAATAAAAAATAAGACTAGGTTGGGAACCTCTGAAACGTCATCATTTACGTTATAGGAGTCTCAGGAGGAGAAGAGAGAAGAGGTAGAAAACCTCTTTGAAGAAATAATACCTGAAAACTTCGCTAACCTGGGGAAGGAAACAGACATCCTGGCCCAGAAAGTGTAAAAAGTCCCAAACAAGATGAACCCAAAGAGGTCCACACCAAGATACATAATAGTTAAAATGTTGAAAATTAGGGTGCCTGCGTGGCTCAGTTGTTAAGCATCTGACTTCGGTTTAGGTCATGATCTCATGGTTTATGAGTTTGAGTCCTGCATCGGGTGAACTCAAGCCTCCCTTTGGGTGAGCTTGTGCCCCACTTCAGGTGAGCACCAGCCCTGTGTTGGGGGAGCATGAGCCCCGCTTCTCTCTCTCTCTCTCCCTCATTCACTTGCCCCTCCCTCTCTCTCAAAATAAAATAAAATAAAAAAAATAAAATGTTGAAAATTAAAGATAGAGAATCTTAAAAGCAGCATAAGAAAAGCAAAGAGTTGTGTACAAGGGATACCACATAAGGCTATCAACTGATTTTTCAGCAGAACCTCTGCAGGCCAGAAGGGAGTGGCATGATACATTCAAAGTGCTGAAAGAAAAAAACCTTACAATCAAGAATACTCTACCGAGCAAAATTATCATCCAGAAATAAAGGAGAGAGAAAGAGGTTCCAAGACAAACAAAAATTATGGGGTTCATCACCATTAAACTGGACTTACAAGAAATGATAAAGGGACTCAAGCAGAAAAGGAAATAATTTGAACTAAATTTTGGAAGAAAATGATTTTACTGGTAAAAGCAAACATATAGTAAAGATAGTACTCAATTACTTACAAAGTTATATGAAGATTAAAAGACAAAAATAGCAAAATTAATTATATCTAAAAAATCAGTCAAGGGATTCACAAAATAAAAAGATGTAAAATATAACATATACATAAAATGTATAAGTGGAGAGTAAAAGTACAGTGCTTTTAGAATGTATTCATACTTAAGTGACCATCAATGTAAAATATATTGCTATATACTTAAAATGTTATATCTGAAAAAAATGCCATTTTTTAACTTTATGGTAACCACAAACTAAAAACACGATACAAAAAAAAAAAAAAAAAAAAGAAATTGAAGTATAACACTACAGAAAGCTGTCAATCATAAGAAAGCAAGGAGGAACAGAGAAGAACTACAAAAACAACCAGAAAACAGTGAACAAAACAACAATAAGTACATTACTATCATTATTTTAAGTGTAAATGGTCTAGAAAACTTCCAGAGAAGGTGGTGGAATAGGAGGATCCTGGGCTTACCTCGAACCACAGATACAATTAGATAAACACACATCAGTGTAGATAAACAGAAAATATGAGGAGAAGACTGGCATAACAGACTCTTCACAGGTAAATGTAGAGAAAGGGCCACATTTAATAGGGTAGGTAGCAAGGGTGGAAATGAAATGGGGTCAGGAGGCAAATGAACCTATGGGACTGTCCACAGGAAGGAGGGATATTGTGGGCATGGAGAGGGGAGAAGAGTAGACTGGGCTGGGATTCCCAGGCACAGAGGGCATGTACTAGGAAGACAAATCTCCATAAAATTTGGTTTTCAAGGCCAGAGTTCCCTGACTTCCAGAGTTCTTAACAATCAATGGGGCTTAACACCTGGACTTTTAAAACCTGGCTGGCTTGGCACTGGAAGAGCAGGGAGGGTGAGAGGAAACTGAATCCCCATCCTTAAAGAGACAGCACAACAAACAGCACTGGTGAGATCTAGCATAGAAGAAGCAATTTGAAAATGCCTGGGATATATGGGAAGGAGATTTATTTAATGATCTCAAAGCCTGTGCTGGAGGAGCAGAGATCTTTGGAACCTTCTCAATCACAAAAGAGCTGGCAGGCACCATCTTCCTTCCCATATCCCAACCTAGATACATGGACACCTACAGAAGCAGGACAGTGCCAACCCTCTCCACCTAGCTTGGTAACAGCACATGAGGCATTCTTCTGTGGACAAACCAGCAGGCCTCAGCAGTTTTCCCAAGTGCCTATAGATCCCTTCCCACAAGGACCAGCCAGACAGAAAATCAACAAGAAAACAGTGGCTTTAAATGACACATTGGACTAGATGGATCTAACAGATATATTCAGAACATTCCATCCTAAAACAGCAGAATATACATCCTTTTCTTTATTTTTTTTAAATTATTTATTTATTTATTTAAAAAAAAATTTTTTTTAACGTTTATTTATTTTTGAGACAGAGAGAGACAGAGCATGAACGGGGGAGGGTCAGAGAGAGAGGGAGACACAGAATCCAAAACAGGCTCCAGGCTCTGCGCGGTCAGCACAGAGCCTGACGCGGGGCTCGAACTCACGGACAGCGAGATCATGACCTGAGCCGAAGTCGGCCGCCCAACCGACTGAGCCACCCAGGCGCCCCAACATCCTTTTCAAGTGCTCATGGAACATTCTCCAGAAGAGATCATATGTTAAGCCACAAAACAAGTCACAACAAATTTGAAAAGCCTAAAGTCATACCGTGCATCTTTTCTACCAATGCTATGAAACTAGACAGAAATCAACCACAAGAAAAAATCTAGAAAGAATACAAATCCATGGAGGTTAAATAACATTCTACTAAACAATGAATGGGTCAACCAAGAAATCAGAGAGGAAGTCAAAAAATATATGGAGATAAATGAAAGCAGTCTAAAACCTTTGAGATGCTGTAAAAGCTGTAATAAAGAGTAAAGTTTATAGCAATAAAGGCCTACATCAAGAAGAAAAATCTCAAATAATCAATCTAAACTTACACCTAAAGAAGGTAAAAAGGAATAACAAACTAAACCCCAAACCAGCAGAAAGAAGGAAATAATGAAGATTAGAGCAGATATATATGAAATAGAGAGTAAAAACACAACAGAACAGATCAATGAAACCTGAGGCTGGTTCTTTGAAATGATCAAGAAAATTGGTAATCCTTTATCTACCCCCTTATCACAGATAAGGAAATAGACAAGGATGTCTACTCTTACCATCTTTATTCCAGAGAGTATACCCACTTATCGTCAGTGTTTTCCTGGCACTAAAAAGGGCAGAAGGGCCCCGGGATTTGCTGCTTTTCCATCATGGCAGTACTCTCTTTTCAGCCTTTGTGACACTTGCAGACCCAGCTCTGTTAACTGGTGGGTGGTGAGCATGTGTGTGCACACATGGTCTCTTCCTCTACTCTATTTCTCCCTGATCCTTGCCAGAGAGCCCTGTCACTGCCAAGCCCTGCCGTCTCAAACCCCAACTTGTGACCCAAGTGCAAGGCGGATCAGGAGCTGGGGAGCTCAAGTGACCCTTCTCTATGGATCTTCCCTGGGCTGGGGCCAGCGGTGCTTAACAAGGAAGGGGACCAATGTAGCAACTTGCCTGGGACCCTACCATTCCCTCACATGGGGGCTTGTGCACTGGGTATAGGGGTTTCCCCAGGGGTCAAAGGCCTGGGACAGTTCAGTAGCTGCTGTTCATGCAAGCACATATGGCCACATGCATACCCCCTAGATTCAGATTGCTTGGAACTTTAAAGCTGTTCAATTTGGTTTTGTTTGTGCTAATTAAAAAAAAAAAAAGTTTTTAATGAGGAAAAAATTGGAACACCCTGGGAAGGTCCTGGTTTCTTTGCTTCTCAGGGTACTGTAAGGCCTTACCTCTAGGAATCACTCTCTGCTCCATCTTTCTGGAAGCTGCCTAAACCTGCCCACATCCCCAGAGATCTGTGTCCCCCTTCACCCTCTGCTCCACAGAGGCTGGGCCAGCTGCATCTCCTAGGGACCTTGCATGGAGGGGAGGGATGCTTGGGCCTTGGCCCAGGCCACCCCTTTCTGTATACCTAGTGCTGCCTGCCTTGCTTGTGTCTGCTTGTGTATGTCAAGAGGCTAGAAACTAGAAAACAACAACAACAAAAACAAGCCATGGCAATCGCAAAGGAAAAAAAAGTCATCTAACTGGTGAAGGAAAAAGTAAAACTGTCACTATTTGCAGATGACATGATACTAAACAGAAAACTTTAAAGACTCCACCAAAAAAAATTGGAATAAATGAATTCAGTGAAGTTGCAGAATACAAAATTAATATACAGAAATTTGTTGCACTTCTATATACAAATTATAACGTGGCAGAAATTAAGAAATTAATCCCATTTACAATTACACCAAAAATAATAAAATACATAAGGATAAACTTAACCAAGGAAGAGAGAGACCTGTACTCTGAAAACTATAAAACTCTGATGAAAGAAACTGAAGATGAAACAAAACAATGGAAAGATATTCCATGCTCCTGCATTGGAAGAATTACAATGTCTATACTCAAGGTACAGATTCAACATAATCCCTATCAAAATATCAACAGTATTTTTCACAGAACTAGAACATAATCCTAAAATTTGTATGGAACCATGAAAGACCCCCAAATAGCCAAAGCAATCTTGAGAAAGAACAACAAGCTCTAGGTATCACAACTCCAGGTTTCAAGATATACTATAAGGCTATAATAATCAAAACAGTATGGTCCTGGCACAGGAAGAGCTACATAGATCAATGGAACAGAATAGAGAGCTCAGAAATAAACCCATGCTTATATGGTATCTTAATCTATAGCAAATGAGGCAAAATACACAATGCAAAAAAAAAAAAAAGTCTCTTCAATTAATAATGTTGTAACAACTGCATGCAAAAGACTAAAACTAGATCACTTTCTTATACCATACATAAACTCAAAATGGAGTAAAAACCTAAATGTGAGACCTGAAACCATAAAACCTCTCTTAAAAGAAAACATAGGCAGTAATCTCTTGGACATCAGCCTTAGAAGAATTTTTCTTTTTTTTTTTTTTTTTTTTTTTTTTTAATTTTTTTTTTTTTTTCAACGTTTTTTTTTTTTTATTTATTTTTGGGACAGAGAGAGACAGAGCATGAACGGGGGAGGGGCAGAGAGAGAGGGAGACACAGAATCGGAAACAGGCTCCAGGCTCCGAGCCATCAGCCCAGAGCCCGACGCGGGGCTCGAACTCACGGACCGCGAGATCGTGACCTGGCTGAAGTCGGACGCTTAACCGACTGCGCCACCCAGGCGCCCCAGAATTTTTCTGTATCTGTCTTCTCAAGGAAAGGTAACAAAAGCAAAAATAAACAATTGGTACTACATCAAATGGAAAAGCTCTTGCACATCAAAGGAAACCATTAACAAAATGAAAAGGCAACTAACTTACTGAATGTGAGAAGATTTGGAAATGATAACATCTATTAAAGGTTTATATCTCAACTATATAAAGAACTCCTACAACAACAAACACCTCCCACAAATAATACAATTAAAAGGGCAGAGGACCTCAATAGACATTTCTCCAAAGAAGATACAGAGATGGCCAAAAGACACATGAAAAGATGCTCAACATCATCAGGAAAATGCAAATCACAACTCCAATGAGATACCACCTCACACCTGTCAGAATGGCTAGTTCAAAGAGATAAGAGAAAATAGTGCTGGTGAGGACATGGAGCAAGGGAACATTTGTGTACTACTAGTGGGGATGTAAATTGGTGCAGCCACAATAAAAAAAACCATATGAAGTTTCCTCAAAAAATTAAACACAGAAATACCATATGACCCAGTAATTCCACTTCTGGGTATTCACCTGAAGAAAACAAAAGCACTTGAACATGAAACAAAAACATGAAAAGACATATGCACCCCTATGTTTATTGCAGCATTATTTGCAAAAACAAGATATGGAAGCAACCCAAGCATCCTTGGATAAAGGACAAATGGATAAAGATATGGTACCTGCATACAATGGAATATTACTCAGACATTAAAAAAGAATGAAATCTTGTCATTTGCAACATGGATGGACCTAGAGGGTATAATGCTAAGTGAAATAGGTCAGACAGAAAAAAATAAATATCGTATGATTTCACTTATATGTGAAATCTAAGAAACAAAACAAACAAAAACAGAAAAAGACTCATAAATACAGAGAATGAACTGGTAGTTATCAAAGGGGAGGTGGGTGGAGGAATGGCTGAAATAGATGAAGGGGATTAAGAGGTACATACTTCCAGTTATATAAATAAATATGCCATAGGGATGAAAAGTACAGGATAGGGAATATAGTCATTAATATTTTAATAACTTTGAATGGTGAAATACAGTAACTATATTTACTATGTGAGCATTTCACAATGTATAGATTTGCTGAGTAACTGTGCTGTATATCTGAAACTAATATAATATTGTATGCCAACTATACTTCAATAAAAATTGATAATTAAAAGTTAATTACCTATATAAAAATGGTTAAGTTTAAATTCATTAATTAAATATATATAAGGAATACATATATAAGTTTATATGCCTTTTAGATAGAAAAAATCATTAAAACCAAATTTAAGTAAAAATTTAAAGAAAAATTATTTTTATTTAATTATAAAGATGTGAATTTCCATATGCATTTGTAAATGGAAAACAATATTCTTAATTTACTTATAATTTATCAAATGCAAATACTCAGAGCTCTTAATAACTATGGATAATAGAACAATTAAACAATCAGGTGACTCATAACTAACCAGAATAATCTTTCCTGACATGTACACAAATAAAGGGGTGACAGCAATTTAAATATCCAACTGTCAGGTTAAAAAAGCATAGCAATGGCTCTAACGGATATCTCCTCTTGAATCATGAAATTAATCAACTGGATTTTTTTTTAATTACTACATACAGTATCAGAAACTAAATTTATTGCCAACTACAGTAATAAGTAATCAGTTACCTATCTGATTTGCAAAATTGTTTTTCAAGATGAAAACTCTAAAGATAATACTAATGTTGTTAATTGAAATTATTTTGCAAGATTAACAGTCAAACTATTTTGGCTGTTCACTTTACATGAGGTCTCAACTTAAGTCAACTTTAAACAAACTAAGAATCACTATATGACTATGCAAGACAGGTTCAGTTAGTGATCATGAAGTCAAAACTACACAAAGAACAGTATTAAAAACAGTTTATAAAAGGGAAACAAACATTGACAATTTCTAAGTGTTTTTGGAATTTGGGAAAGAGTAAATAAATTGCTGACACTGCAGTGCCATGTGCCTTCTATTCTTGAAAGGATGTTTATTAAAAAAAAAAAAAAAAAAAAAAAGGAGGTGAAAGCCATACCACTTAATGTCACACAGGCAGGAGAATCTTAATTTTTTACAAAAAATTTATCCAGAGGCCACAAACCATTATTACTCACATCAGTGGCTTAAACTAGCTCAATTTTATGGCTGAGAAAATATGAAGGTAGTAGAGAAGAAACTTTGAGTACCTTAAATAAATATTATAAAGGGAGGACTGGGAAACTTTGAATCACTGAAATCATCTAATTGGATGAAATAGAAACCAAAAATCCCTAACAGCCTGGCATTGCCTTTCCCACACTCCTTGCTCTCTTGTGACTCCTCACTGAGGTCATTTCCTGGCATCCACCATGGCATAACAGTGGCCAGCAATCACAGCTTCTGAAGTAGTAAAAGGACCATGCCCCTTTAGGGAAAAGAAGACCTCCTGAACTGCTCTTTTCCAAAGACACCCCTTAAAGGGATGAGCTAATAAGAAAGACCTCAGTCCTACCCCATCAGGAATTCTGTGATTGCTGTTGCTCGTCTTCAGCATGCACTAAAGGCACCTAACTGCTTATTAGGGGAAGCTCCAAGTCTGGGGTAGGGAAGGAGGTGGAAAGACAGCCCTCCTCTGCATCATTTACAAGTAAATTATGTTTCTCAGTAACAACCAGAGTTTCAATGGAGATAGATATGAACAAGTGTTAGTGGAGACTGAAGCTTAGTGACCAAGCCTTGTTGTAGCAATCATTGAACATGCAGGAAACTTGGAGTGGCTATGTCATGATTTTTCCCATTCTCACAGAAACATCACAAATAATTTCATAACCTTAAACAAATACCAAATAATTTAAGAACAATGTCAGTGCTAACAATTATGTTCAACACATGCTAATCATCGGAAAAAAATATTAAATTTAACTAAATTCACTTAAACTACTGATGTGTGGGATATACTTTATATTCACATTTTAACTCAGATGCAATTGTTCAAACTTTAGGGAGTG
Organism: Panthera onca; assembly: GCF_046562875.1. NCBI lineage: Eukaryota > Metazoa > Chordata > Mammalia > Carnivora > Felidae > Panthera > Panthera onca. The sequence goes on along the minus strand of NC_138343.1, from coordinate 28,370,197 downwards.
CATAAAACTACCATATGAGAATTCACAGAAGATAAGAACATGAGTGCTAAAGGCTTATTTTGGGGCGCCTGGGTGGCTCAGTCGGTTAAGCGGTCGACTTCGGCTCAGGTCGTGATCTTGCGGTCCGTGAGTTCGAGCCCCACATTGGGCTCTGTGCTGACAGCTCAGAGACTGGAGCCTGCTTCTGTTTCTGTGTCTCCCTCTCTCTCTGCCCCTCCCCCGTTCGCACTCTGTCTCTCTCTGCCTTTCAAAAATGAATAAATGTTAAAAAAATTAAAAAAAAATAAAAGGCTTATTTTAATTCAATTCAACAAATAATATCTACTGCGTACCACCTAAAAAAAAGTCAACAATAATGGAAACTAGAAGATTACATGATTAACTCTTTTATTGAAAAAAATTAGAATAATCACTGCAAAACCATGTAGCAAATACTTGAAAGATAACAAACTGAAGACTGACCTACAGATTTAGTTAAGACTGTATACTAATAAATTACCCATCTCTGTTCACTTAACAAGCATTTACAGAGCATCTTCTGTTATGTAGACTCTGCTAAACCCTGGGAGTATGGATATGAAAAAGTCAGCCACTGTGCTACGGAGTCCCAGCACAGCAGAACAGCAGCAAGCAGATGATGACAATTCCTATGTATAAGAGGGACAGAAAACTGCTTCAGGAGCAGGAGGGATGAGGGAAACCAACCCAACCTGGAGGTGTGCAAGGAGGTGGAAAGGAAAGCTTCCCAGAGGAGGCAGTGCTTACTTATCAGAAAAGAGCAGGCGTGGAAAAGGCTTTCAGGACTGAAATGGCTCTGACTGCTAGTTGCCTAGAGAAGGGATGTGTAAGAGGTATAGGGAAGAAGCATGAGGGAGGTAAAGGATAGCCATAATTAAGTGTAAGCAATGTCTAGCAAGTTTAGGTTTAAGCCTGAGGGAGAATAGGTCATCCTGAAGCGTTTGAAGCGGAGGAGTGACAGATCTCATTTATATTTTAGAAAGAGGAGTTTTTCAAAAAGGCAGAAGTGAACCTGAAACAGGCAAGATTGGGTGCTGGTACGAAGAAGAGAACCCTCAAGTATCTTGACAAGAAACAGTGAAAAATGATGAGGGGCAGAACTCAGAAATGGAAATGAGGGGACTCATAACCAAGTGTTTTCTTGAACAAGATGGAGAGGGGAGTCTTAGCTGAGGTCTTACCCATTCCCAGTGAGTGGAGGTTCAGCAGCAGAAAGAGCTGATGTGGTGATGATGAGAAAGCAAAGGTGATGAGTTTGCTTTTGGACTTGCTAAGCTGAAGAGGTCTCTGGAATGTTTCAGTGGAGACATCTACTAGGAAGGCTGATAGAAAGACCTTGATCTCAGAGTGGAGAGATTAGGCTATAGATGTAGATGCTGGAGGCACCAGTCAGTCTGATTTTATCTATATTATGGTGGATGAAATCACTCAGAGATAGTTTGAGGACAGTCTGACAAGAAGAGAGAAAGATAGAGTCCTGGGGATACCAGCAGTGTAAGGCTATGCAGAGGAAGAGAAGCCAATCCACCAAGGAAGCTGAGGGCTGTCAACTAGTAGTGGGATCAGAGATGCCACAGAAAGTCTCAGGAAGGGAGTTCAACAATGGGAGTACTACAGAAACATGGAATATGAAGTGTTTGCATCACAGATTCCAAACTACAGCTGACCCTTGAACAATGCAGAGTTTGGGGTGCTGACTCCTAAACAATGGAAAATCCACTGTAACTTTGTGCAAAAAGTTAATTACTAATAGCCTACTGTTGACCAGAAGTCTTACCAATAACATAAACAGTCAATGAACACATATTTTGTATATTCTGTGTATTATTTAATATATATAATACATACAATATATATTATATATTTATATATTATATATATAATACATTTCTACTGTATTCTTACAATAATGTAAGCTACAAAAAAAGAAAATGTTATTAAAGAAATAAGGAAGAGGAAATACATTTTCAGTGTTGTGCTGTGTTAAAAAAAATTCATGTATGAGTGGAACTGTATAGTTCAAACCTGTGTGTTCAAGGGTCAGCTGTATAGCATCAGAGGTAGCTTCAGTGAGAACAGTCTCAACTGGGGGGGGGATGTAGCAGGCTTCAGGGGATAAGAGAGATCAAGTGACACAAGAACACAGATAGCCCTAGCATGGACTCTTTGAGGGAAGACATAACTTTTTTTTTTTTTTTTTTTTTTTTTTTTTAACGTTTACTTATTTTTTGAGACAGAGAGAGACAGAGCGTGAACAGGGGGGAGGGGCAGAGAGAGAGGGAGACACAGAATCTGAAACAGGCTCCAGGCTCTGAGCTGTCAGCACAGAGCCTGACGCGGGGCTCGAACTCACAGACTGTGAGATCATGACCTGAGCCGAAGTCGGACGCTTAACCGACTGAGCCACCCAGGCGCCCCAAGACATAACTTTTTAAAAGCTGGGTTGTAAAGAGAAGAGTGATGGGGATTGTGATTTACAGTTAGGGCGACTACAGCTGCTAGTTTAGTGCTTAATGTCCTACCCCCTGGATTCACAAGAGATTATAAATAATCTGGTTATTTTAAGATTGCTAAAATTTAGAAAATTAGAACCACAGGTAGTAAGTGGTAATTATATGCAAGTCATTTAGTCAGATGTTATAAGGACACAAATTAACTAAAGCCATCTGCCTGCAAGAGACTTAAAACTTAGGATGTACATGCCTGTGTGCATGTGTGTGTGTTTGCACGTACATGGCCTGTCTATAACAACTGCTTTATTTTTGAATATCTGGGATTGCTAAACTATTTCCACAAAAGTTTGGCATAGCAAGGCCCAGGCTTTTCTTTCCCTATGAGATAATTTATTTATGTATACACAAGGGGAGGTGTTCCAAATGAAAAAGGAAAAGTGGTCACCAGATGCCATCCCTCTCAGCAGTCTTAGAAGGTGAAAGCAGCCCAGACGAAGGAGAAGCAGTTATCAGGCTGGTCCACAGCACTTGGCAATTTTTGTCTAATTCTTCTAAGACTGGGGAGAAAGGGCAGGGCAGTGACATTTAGCTCACTAGCAGTGGTCCAGGAACAGTAAGGGCAATATCTCAGTATTGTGCACTGTTACCCTGAGTAGAAAATAGATTTTACTGAAATTCAACGCTTCTAATATCCATCCTTGGAATTCTGAAACTTTCAGTCATTGCTCTACAAAAATACTTAAATAATTTGAAGTCTGTAAATGTGAAAAGAATCTCCTCACATCATTAAAAATTCCTCCAAAATTGGGGAATAAAAACAGATACAAAAATATATATATTATGTACATATACTAAAGAATTATAAAAGAGGTTAAAGGGTGTAGTAGGGATTCAGGAAAAAAGAGTCCTGTTAGGGTTGATGGAGGAAGACTTTCCAGAAAAACCACTCCTTTCATAGACAGATCCTGAAGCATGCACAGGCCAGCTAAGGAAGAGATGACCAGGAAGTGAAGACACTAGCAGAGGCACCCATGGTAGCTACAAAGAGGTCATCCAAGTAGTCGCTGAACAAATATTTACTGACCAGACTTACGTACCAAGCAGTAGTTTAGATACTGGAGGTACAGAATTCAAGAAGCAAAATTTTGTTTGTGAATTTGCAAATTTGTGATGAATTCTTCTGGTGGCATTTCTCACCTGATTTGAATAAGGATACTACATTATCACTCCTCATCTAAGTATTCTTATGTTTCCCTGCAGAAATCCTTGCTGGGAATGTAACATAATATATGGCACAAGCACTATGTGTTTCTAAAATCCAAAAATATTGAAATTCCAAAATCTGGGCCCAAGAGTTCTGAAAAGGGATTATAGATGAAAAATTCCAGAGGCTACTGACTGATGATCTTGAGAATGATAATTTGTTGTTAAAAGTCATGTGTGTTCACTTAAAGTGATAATTAACCCACTATGACCTCATAGATTTAGCTGCAATAAGTTCAACCAGTATAAAGGCCAGTGCTGAAACCACATCTATAGCATTCTCCCTTGTAACTAATTATTTTACAAGTAAAATATGAGTAGTTTTCATAGGTTAAATTTAAAACACCACACTTATTGTCCATTGGCCATGTCATTTCTTCAGGTTGGATGGCTAGTATGGTGATATTTAAGTTTAAGACCTGAATGATAAAAGGGAATCAGTTCTATGAAGGGAGAATTACTGCCTAAGCAAAGGGAAAAACCAGTCTTGAAGGGGTAAGGTGGAAGGATTTGGAAACAAAAAGATATGGGCAACAAAAAGGCTCACTGTGCTAAAGTGCAGCTGGAGAGAGGCCATGGGGTACACTCATGGATGATGGGCCAAGCAACCAGGGCACCAGTCAAGGGCCTGCCCTGTCCTGTTTTGCACATTTTACTGTAAATATAATGGGAAGATATTGCAAGGATTGTAAAATATGAACAGAATTTGAGTTAAACTTTAAAAGGATATATTTGGAGGCACCTGGGTGGATCAGTCGGTTAGGCATCTGAATCTTGATTTTGGCTCAGGTCATGATCTCATGGTTCGTGGGTTTGAGCCCCACGTCAGGCTCCACAGTAACAGTACAGAGCCTGCTTGGGATTCTCTCTCCTTTTTTCTAAAACTTCCTCACTCATGCTCAAGTGTGTTCTCTCTCTCTCTAAAGATAAATAAATACACTTAAAAAAAAAGAATTACAAAAGGATACATGTGGACATGAACTATAATCCAGTTTGGACAAAGTGTGTGTATAGAAAAGTAACAGAGTTTAAGGAAAAAAGATTAATTATGGCCAGCTGTAGGTAGAAGAACTCATATGACTACAATGATCGTCAGAAAATCAAATACTTATATAGTCACATAAAATATCTTTTTTTTTTAAATGTTTATTTATTTTTGAGAGAGAGTCAGAGACAGAGTGCAAGCAGGGGAGGGGCAGAGAGAGAGAGAAGGAGACACAGAATACGAAGCAGGCTCCAGGTTCTGAGCCATCAGCACAGAGCCCAACATGGGGCTCAAACTGAGCCATGAGATCATGACCTGAGCCGAAGTCGGACGCCCAAATAACTGAGCCACCCAGGTGCCCCAAATATCTTTAATTTAATGATTATGGTTTTTAGTTTTGACTTCTAGCATCAAAATTATGTTATCACCTAATATTAACACCACACAATAAAAATCCAAAGTTATTTAAAGATTAAACAATTTAATCACCATCTAAGAAATGCACTACACAATTTAAAAAAAGGGTTTAAACAATTAGGTAAAAGAATGAAAATTAACTCAAGCCTATTAACAATTCACTGCTATATCTACATATATACATCTAAACAGAATCTATGCCTAATATCAACATGACCATTTCTATGTAAGACTCTTATAAAAAAGGTTAATAGGGAGCCTGGTTTTACGTATTTCACATTATTTCATACTACACATAATCCACACATAATCATAAACATTTGAGCATCAAGAAGTTTGATTCAGCAAGCAATAGTTATTTTTAAAATATGTATCATGAAGTGATTTAAATGACTTCATTTGATGTCACAGAAAGAAATAATACTGGAACTGTCAATCATCCTTCTCTGGCCCAATTTTCTTTGTTAAATTACTATAATGATCATACTCTTACACATTTTTCCTCTATCTTTCACCTTTTCAGCATTAATAATTAGGTCATATATAGAAGTGACCAGATTTCTTAAATTTTTGGATGATAGTCACAAAGTTATCATATAACTGTCACTCATAGTATATCTATGCAATGAAGCCACATTGCGGGAAAAAGGTACATGTTACTAAAATGATTGAATACTATAAGGTGTAACTAATTACTTTCTGGAATTTAAGAATAATTTTAAGTCTTAAATATTAATAATATAAAGTACACTAATATCCAAACTATCAAAAATGGGTTTAAGCTAGTAAAACGTTAAAATCAAACTAATCCCTGAGTAAATATGAGAAAAAATGTGAATAAAAGAAAAGCATTTTAAGAATATGCTAATTGAGGGGTACCTGGGTGACTAAGTTGGCTAAGTGACTGACTCTTGATTTTGGCTCAGGTCATGATCTCACAGTTTGTGGGTCTGGGCCCTGCATCAGGCTCTGAACTGTCATTATGGAGCCTGCTTGGGATTCTCTCCTTCTCCCTCTATCTCTGCCCCTCCTCGGCAATTGTGCTCTCTCTCAAAATAAATAAACTTAAAAAAAAAAGAATATACTGATTGATAATATCGTATCCATATTTATTACTCTAGATGTACTGGACTACTTTTAGAGAACTTCAGTAAATTGAAACCATTTACCTGTTGGTGGCAGGCAGTCTTTCCAATCAAAATAGCCTGCATAAATTCCAGGTTCTAAGGAGCCAACAATAGGATCTGCTTTCAACTCAATGTAATTTTCAAAGAGTCTTTGATCTAATTCTTTCAATGAGGCCATGCTAACCTATAAACACATAATAAAGAAAAACTGTGAGTTGTCTATTTGAGCATGAAGGAAAAAGTAAAATAATATAAATACTTCAGTATATTTTAAAAATACTTGTAATTTTTCCTAGAAAAATCACGATTTTTGTTTATTTTCAGTAACAAAGACCACAGGTATTTAACAAGAACTAATTACCACATATGGACTATACACAGAAAGTTCAGCCTACATGAACTGCAAGTTCCTGCTGGTAGTGGGAATAGAACAGGGTAAGGAAGGTAGCCTCAGTCCTACAAGTCTGTGCCTGGTCTCACTGGCACTCAAGAGGCCAAGATGTTGCAGAGTAGGTAGGTAGAGTCCTAAATTTAAGAGTAAAGAATCTGTGGGCCCCGGGGCCTCTGCCGTGGACTACTGGTGATCTGTCTGCTTCTATACCACATACTCTAGCAGCTATAAACAGGAATATCTGTGAAGAAGTAAAATTCAGATGTAGAAAAGACAAGCAACAACTTGAACTTAGAAAAATAATGAAAACACTTAAGGAGATTAATGTACAATACAACATAAGACTTTACGGAGATAATACACATGATTTCAAAAAAGCTAACAATTGAGTACATTAATTGGAGCAACCAATGGTCACTACTGAGACTGAAATTGAGTGTAATAAGTACTTCAAAGCACTGAGTAAAATGTAAAGGGGTGGAAATTATGAAAGAAGAGACTTAGATCCAGGAACTCTTATATGCAAAGAAACAGAAATTCAAATAGGATAATATGAGCAGTCACAGAAGAGATAATAAACAAGCAATAGTGGGGAGGAGTTAAGAAGGCAGAATAATAAGAGGGTCCTGGGCTTGTCTTGGCCCTCGAACACAGCTAGAACAACAAACCATTTTGAACACCTAGGAAATCGATCTGAGGATTAATAGAACAATCTGCCTAATTTGTGGAACAAAACAGGGCTGGTACGTGGTGTGGAGAGGTGAACTGGGGGAGAGAAGAGCTGCAGTGATGCAGAGGGGAGGGAGAGGAACAAAGAAAGACGGGGAGAGTGCAGTGTGTCATCTTTGCTCAAGAAAGTACTCCCCATGAATGCAGCTAGAGAGAAAGAGTGAATACATGCACAGGGGACTGCACAAGAAAATTGTTCCCCAATATCAATGGCAGAGAAAAACGGAGAGGTTTCAATACAAGTTTTTTATACACAGTGGAGCACAGAGTCTGAAGTTTCAGAGGTCAGTGCCTGGCAGTGCTCCACTAAGAAAGCAGGGCAGAGGCCTAGGAGCAGACAGTACAGTCTGAGATCCCCTGGGTGGCATAGGGAGAAGCACTTCCCCTGTTTAGAGTGCATTTGGTAGTGGCGATAAGGCCTCTGTGAGGCAAAAGACTGGGCAGGCACCATCCCATCAAGCTTCTATGTTCACCCATATAAGAACAAAGATGCTGGCTGAGGGCAGCAAACCCTCACACCAGCTGTGTATTGCAATTTACCCTAAAGTCTGAGCTGCTGCTGCTGCACATATGCATGATCATTTCCTGGTCTCAGCGCGGGGAGACCCTCCCCCAGAGGATCATTTTGAGTCCGAACCTCAGGGTTTTTTTAAGTGCAGGGTTTTGAAGCAGCCAAGCCTGAGGTAAAACTGTGGAAGGAGGCACCAACTGGTAGGTGAACAACTCTGGGGTAGGTGGGGAGCTGACAGAAGCAGGGAACACAGGAGAGGTAATCCTCTTTCAGTGAGAATACTAAGAACTTCCTCCTCTGGAGATTTGAGAGCTGGCAGAGCCAGTTTCACCATTAGCCCAACAGGGACAGACTCCAGTGAGCTAAACAGCACCACCAAACAGAGAATGGAGCCATTACACCAAAGCCACACTGCCCACTCCAGGTACAGCTCCACTGTAGCAAGCTGACCTGAGAAACAAAGTGGCAGTATCCTCCCCAAGAGGACCAGCACAAATCCCTTCCATGTGCTCAGTCTACTGTACATAGAGTGCTGCAAAATTTCAGCACTAGGAGATACTGAATCTAGATTCACTTGGGTTCCTTTTTGTTTGTTTGAATTTTGCTTCTGTTTTTTTTTGTTGGTGTTGTTTTCTTTTGTTTCTTTGATACAGAAAGAGCAAATTTTTTAAATTTTATTTTATATATTTATTTCAACTTTTAGTTTTTTTTTAATTTTAATGTATTTTCTTCTTTATTCTTTTAAACATTTTTTTTTAATGTTTATTTATTTTTGAAAAAGAAAGACAGAGTGCAAGTAGGAGAGGAGCAGAAAGAGAGGGAGACATCAAAACCCACTGGAAGCAGGCTCCAGGCTCTGAGCTGTCGGGAGGGAGCCCGATACAGGGCTTGAACTCACAAGCTGTGAGATCATGATCTGAGCTAAAGGAGGATGCTTAACAGACTGAGCCTCCCAGGTGCCCCGTTTTCTGCTTTTTTCTTATACCTATATTCTATCAAGCTTCTCTTAACAAGCAGACCAAAACACACCTAGGATCTAGCTTCCTTTAATTGATTTTTTAAAGATGTTTAATTTTTTATTTCATTCTATTTATTATTATTATTGTTACTATCATCATCATCATCATCATCATCATCATCATTTTTTCTTCCTCCAAAATGACAAGACAGAGGAGTTCATCTCAAATAAAAGAACAGAACAAATGACAGCCAGGAATCTTATCAATGCAGATATAAGTAAGATGTCTAAACTAAAATTTAAAATCATGATTTATGGGGCACCTGGGTGGCTCAATGAGTTAAGTGTCTGATTCTTGGTTTCAGATCAGGTCATGATCTCATGGTTTGTGAGTTTAAGCCTTGGGTCAGGCTATGTGCTGGTGGTGCGGAGCCTCTTTGGGATTCTCTCCTTTTGCCCCTGCCCCCCACTAGCACTTACTCACTCTCTGTCAAAACAAATAAAAAATAAAAACACGATTGTAAGGATACTAGCTGGGCTTGAAAAAAGCATATAAGACCCCAGAGAATCCCTTTCTGCAGAGATATAAGAACTAAAATCTAGTCAGGCCAAAATTAAAAATGCTATCACTGAGACAGATGTAAACCCAAAAGGAGGCCATAAAAACGAGAATAGACAAGGCAGAGGAGCAAATCAGTGATACAGAACACAAAATTATGGAAAATAATGAAGCTGAAAAGAGGAGGGAAACAAAAGTCAGGGATCACAAAGGCAGACTTAGGAACTCAATGATTTATTAAAACCTAATAACATTCATATCATAGGAGTCTCAGAAGATGAAGAGAGAGAAAAAGGAGCACAAGGTTTATGTGAGCATATTATAGCTGAAAACTTCCCTAATTTGGGGAAGGACCAAGACATCAAAATCCAAGAAACACAGAGACCTCCCTTAAGTTCAACAAAAGTTGGGGCACCTGGGTGGTTCAGTTGATTAAGCATCTGACTTCGGCTCAGGTCATGATCTCACAATTCATGGTCTCAAGCCCCACATCAGGCTCTGCACTGAGAGCTTAGAGCCTGCTTTGGATTCTCTGTCTCCCTCTCTCTCTCTGCCCTTCCTCCACTTGTGCTCTCTCTCTCTCAAAAGTAAATAAACAAACATTAAAAAAAAAATTCAACAAAAGCCAGTCATCATCAAGGCATATCATAGTCAAATTCACAAAACACAGAGAGAAAGAAAGCATCATGAAAGCAACAAGGGAAAAAAAGTCCTTAACCTACAAAGGAAGAAAGATCAGGTTGTAGCAGAACTGTCCACAGAAACTTGGCAGGCCAGAGAGAAGTGGCAGGATATATTCAGTGTGCTGAATTGGAAAAATATACAGTGAAGAATTCTTAATCTAGCAAGGCTGTCATTCAGAATAGAAAGAGAGATAAAGAATTTCCCAGACAAACACTCAAGGAATTTGTGACCACTAAACTAGCCCTGCAAGAAGTTTTAAGGGGGACTCTTTGAGTGGAGAAAAAAATGAAAGACCAAAAGCAACAAATATTAGAAAGGTCCAGAGAGGATCACCAGAAACATCAACTATACAGGCAATACAATGGCACTAAATTCAATCTTTCAATAATCACTATGAATGTAAATGGACTACATTTACATAGGGTAACAGAATGGATACAAAAAACAGGAGCCATCTATGTATTGCCTACGAGAGACTCATTTTAGACCTAAAGACACCTTCAGATTGAAAGAGAAGGGATGGAAAAACATCTATCATGCTAATGGACATCAAAAGAAAGCAGTAGTACCCATACTTACATCAGACAAACCAGATTTTAAAACAAACACTGTAACAAGAGATGAAGAAGAACATTATATCATAATTAAGGGGTTTATGCATCAGGAAAACCTAACAAGTGCAAGACTTTATGTCCCTAACATGGAAGAACTAAAATACATAAATCAACTAATAACAAACATAAAGAAACTCACTGATAATAAAACAACAATAATAGGGGACTTTAACACCCAAATTATAGCAATGGGCAGATTATCTGAGCAGAAAATCAACAAGGAACCAATGGATTTGAGCAACACACTGGACCCAATAGACTTAACAGATATATACAGAACTTTCATCCTAAAGCAGAATACACATCCTTTTTGAGTGTGCATGGGAAATTCTCTGGAATAGATTACACACAGGGTCATAAATCAGTCCTCAACAAGTGCAAAAAGACTGAGATCATAGTATGCATATTTTCAGATCACAATGCTATGAAATTTGGTGTAAACCACAAGAAAAAATTTGGAAAGCCCTCACATACATGGAGGTTAAAGAACAACCTACTAAAGAATGAATGGATTAACCAGAAAATTAAAGAAGAAATTTAAAAAAAAAAACATGGAAGCAAATGCAAATGAAAACATGACAGTCCAAAACCTTTGGGATGCAGCAAAGGCTAAGAGGAAAGTATATTGCAATTCAGGCCTATCTCTAGAAGCAAGAAAGGTCACAAATACATGATCTAAACTTACACCTAAAGAAGCTAGAAAAGAAACAGCAAATAAAACCTAAAGTCAGCAGAAGGCGGGGAATAAAGATTAGAGCAGAAATAAATGATACAGAAACAAACAAAAAAACAGTATAACAGATCAACAAAACTAAGAGATGGTTTTTTAAAGAATTAACAAAATTGTTAAACCCCCTAGTCAGACGTATCAAAAAGAAAAGAGAAAGGACCCAAAAGATAAAAGCATGGATGAAAGAGGAGAGATCACAATGAACATCACAGAAATAAAAACAGTTGTAAGAGAATACCATGAAACATTATATGCCAACAAATTGGGCAATCTGGAAGAAATGGACAAATTCCTAGAAACATACAAATTACAACTGAAACAGGAATAAATAGAAAATTTGGACAGACCCATAACCAGCAAAGAAATTGAATCAGTTATCAAAAATCTCCCAACAAACAAGAATCCTGAGCCAGATGACTTCCCAGGGGAATTCTATCAGACATTTAAAGAAGAGTTAACATCAATTCTTCTCAAACTATCCCCCCAAAATAGAAGGAAAACTTCCAAACTCATTCTTACAAAGTCAGAATAACCTTGATTCCAAAATCAAAGACCCCACTTAAAAGGAGAATTTAGGTCAATATCCCTGATGATGGATGCAGAAAGTCTCAACAAGATACTAGCAAATCGAATTCAACAGTACATTAAAAGAATTATTCACCATGATCAAGTGGGATTCATTCCTGGGCTGCAGGGCTGGTTCAACATTCACAAATCAATCAACATGATACATCACATTAATAAAAGAAAGGATAAGAACCATATGATCCTGTCAATAGATGCAGAAAAAGCATTTGACAAAATACAGCATCCTTTCTCAATAAAAACCCTCAAGAAAATGGGGATAGAAGGAACATACATTAACATTATAAACGCCATGTATGAAAGACCCACAGTTAATATCATCCTAAATGGGGAAAAACTGAGAGCCTTCACCCTTAGGTGAGGAAAAAGACAAGGATGTCCACTGTCACAATTAGTATATAACATAATAATAGAAGTCTTAGCCTCAGTAATCAGACAACAAAAAGAAATAAAAGGCATCCATATCTGCAAGGAAGAAGTCAAACTTTCACTATTTACAGATGACGTAATAGTATATGCAGAAAACCTGAAAGACTCCACCAAACAATTGTTAGGTCGACCTAACACATGAATTCAGCAAAGTCATAGGATATGAAATCAACGTACAGAAATCTGTTGCATTTCTATACACCAATAACAAAACAGCAGAAAAAGAAATCAAGGAATCGATCCCATTTCCAGTTGCACCAAAACCAATAAGATATCTAGGAATAAACCTAAAGAGGTAAAAGATCTGTACTCTGAAAATTATAGAAGACTTACGAAAGAAATTGAAGGGGACACAAAAAAAATGGAAAAGCATTCCACACTCATGAATTAGAAGAACAAACACTGTTGAAATGAATATACTAGCCAAAGCAATCTACACATTTGATGTAATCCCTATCAAAATACCACTAGCATTCTTTGCAGAGCCAGATCAAACAATCCTAAAATTTGCATGGAACCACAAATCACCCTGAATAGCCAAAGGAATACTGAAAAAGAAAAACAAAACTGGAGGCATCCAATTCCAGATTTCAAGCTATATTACAATGCTGTAATCATCAAGACAGTATGGTACTGGCATAAAAATAGACACACAGATCAATGGAACAAAACAGAAAACCCAGAATGGACTCACAACTTTATGGTCAACTCATCTTTGACAAAGCAGGAAAGAATAACCAAAGGAAAAGTCTCTTCAACAAATGGTGCTGGAAAAACAGGATGATGCAGAAGAATGAAACTGGACCACTTTCTTACACCATGCTCAAAAATAAATTCAAAATGGATGAAAGTCCTAAATGTGAGACAAGAAACCATCAAAACCCTAGAGGTTACAGACAGTAACATCTGTGACATTGGCTGTAGCAACTTCTTACTAGATATGTTTCCTGAGAGAAGGAAAACCAAAGCAAAAATTAACTACTGGGACTTCATCAAAATAAAAAGCTTCTGCACAGTGAAGGAAATAAACAAGAAAACTAAAAGGCAACCAATGGAATGGGAGAAGATATTTGCAAATGACATATCAGATAAAGGGTTAGTACCCAAAATCTATAAAGAACTTATCAAACTCAACACCCAAAAACCAAATAACCCAGTTAAGAAATGGGCAGAGGACATGAATAGACACTTTTCAAAGAAGACATCCAGATGGCTAACAGACACATAAAAATGCTCAACATCACTCATCATCAGGGAAATCTCAAAACCACAATGACATACCACCTTACACCTGTTGGAATGGCTTAAAATTAACAACACAAGAAACAATGGGTGTTGGTGAGGATGTGGAGAAAGGGGAACCCTCTTACATTGTTGGTGGGAATGCAAAATGGTGCAGCCACTCTGGAGAACAGTATGGAGGTCATTAAAAAAACTAAAAAATAGAACTACCCTACAATCAAGCAACTGCACTATTAGTATTTATCCAAATGATTCAAAAATATAGATTCAAAGGGGTATATACATGCCAATGTTTACAGCAGCATTATCAACAATAGCTAACCTACAGAGAGAGCCCATATGTCCATCAACTGATGAATGGATAAATATACCACATCTGTGGTATATACAAAAAATGAAATATTACTCGGACATCAAAAAGAATGAAATCTTGCCATTTGTAATGATGTGGATGGAGCTAGAATGTATTAGGCTAAGCAAAATAGGTCAATCAGAAAAAAGACAAATACTATATGATTTCACTCATATGTGGAATTTAGGAAATAAAACAGGTGAATCTATGGGAAGAGGGGGAAAAAAGAGAAGAAATGAAACAAAGCACAAGAGACTGTTAATGATAGACAACAAACTGGGTTGATGGAGGGATAATTGTGGGAGATGGGCTAGATGGGTATTAAGGAAGGCACTTGTTGTGATGAACACTGGGTGTTGTATGTAAGTGATGAATCACTGAATCCTACTCCTGAAACCAATATTGCTCTGTATCTTAAATAATTAAAATTTAAATAAAAAAAAACAAATAGAATAAAATATCGAGATCTACAGACTGACTTTGCAATTTGAATAGGCTTGCTGGGTTCCAGGCTAGACATATGAGATACTGCAAAAAATGTTTAAGTGCCTAATTTCTAAATATTTAAAAAAGAGAGAGAAAATTTTTAAGCTTCCAGCTCAAAAAAATAAATTACTTAAAAAGAATAATCAGTTTGACATGAGATTTCTCAGATGCAACACTAGAACTTAAAGTCATTGGAATAATATCCACAGGAATGGAATACTATATTAAGCCAAGATGTCATTCATTTAACAGAGTCTAAGAAACAGGTTTCTGGCCATGCAAAGATTCAAAGAATATATATCACCATACACTTGAGAAAGGGTTGACACCTAACAATAGTAAATATATCAGACTAAGAAGGATGAACAATTGAGGATAACAGTGACAGGCAATGAACTTTGAGTTCCCTTCTAGCCTCCCTCATCTCTCTTTTTCTAATAGTTAGAAACATAAACCTACAAGATGATTAGAGATATTCCAGACATGTGAAATACAAATGCTAATACCTGAAAGAGAGGAGGCATCCAAAAAGGAAATACTAATAACAATCTAGAATGACAATGAAAATACAACATATCAAAATCTATGTGACAGAGATATAGCAGTGGGTTTTATAACTAAAAATGCATTAATTAGAAAAAAAAGTTTCATAGGAAGAGAAGGTTAAAATAAATGCTTTAATCTTCTCCCTCAAACAGCAAGAAAAAGAAAATGAAATTCATAGAAAGTACAAGGAAAAATTAAGAAGAGATATCTATTAAATTTTTTTTAAGATTATTATTAGAGGAAAAAATGCGAAAAGTGGGTTCTTTAAAGGGTTATTATAGTGTTATGTTAGTAAGTATGACAACTACAACTACAATCTACAAATAAGTTATAAAGAAGTGGAATTATCTCAATAGATGACAAAAATGGACTTAATAAGTGTCCCTTCTCACCATTTAATTCAAAATTGTACTAGAGATCCTAG
Source organism: Panthera onca (assembly GCF_046562875.1). Lineage (NCBI taxonomy): Eukaryota > Metazoa > Chordata > Mammalia > Carnivora > Felidae > Panthera > Panthera onca. Next base: position 28,354,694 of record NC_138343.1, on the reverse strand, counting down.
TCCATGCACTATAGTAAAAAATATCAGGAAAGAAAACTGTTTTTTTTTTTCAAGAAATACTCTAATATATATCTATAAAATAATAACATAATATTAACACCATGTAATAATAAAAAATAGATCAGGGGCGTCTGGGTGGCTCAGTCGGTTGAGCTTCTGACTCTTGATTTCAGCTGAGGTCATGATCCCAGGGTTGTGGGATAGAGGCCTGCATCAGGCTCCACACTGAGCATGGAACTTGCTTAAGATTCTCTCTCTCTTTGCCTGTCTCCTCTGCTCACAGGTTCCCTCTCTTGCTCTCTAAAATTAAATTAAATTAAGAAACAGAATAGATCACACACCTGAATATAACAGTTAAAACTACAAAGCTTCTGGGAAAAAATATTCAGTACACTTGAGTAGGTAAAGATTTTGACAGGGTTCTAAATGATAAATTGGACCTCATCAAAACTAAAAATTTCTACTCAGAAGATAGCATTGTGAAAACAAAACAGCAAGCCATAGAAAAAAATATATATATCTGACAAAGAATTTACATGCAGATTTCTAAAAATCACTCATAGAAAGGTGAACAATCCAATTAAACTATAGGCAAATGATTTGAAGAAGCACTTCCAAAAAGAAGGTATCTGAATAAGAATACCTAAATGTATAAGAATAAGTGCTTAATAATATTATTTATCAGAGAAAGCAACAGAATTAGCTAAAATTAAAAAAAGAATGATAAAATATTAAGTGTTTGTAAGAACAACATGGAGCAAAAGGAATACTCATACACAGCTATAAAATGAGCAATGAAATGACACACCCACTCTGGAAAACTATTCAGAATTTCAACCCATGACCAGCAATTCCACTTCTAGGTTTATATCCAAGATGAAAGAGTACAAATGTCCACAAAAGACTTTCACAGCAATGTTCATAGCAAGTTTATTCATAAAATCCTCAAACTGGAAATACTGTCTGTTACAATGAGAATGATTAAACAAAACTGAGTTATCCAAACTTAGCAAGAAAAGAAAATAAATTACTTATACATGCAACAATTTGGATGGATCTAAAAAATTATTAAGCTGGAGCAAAGCAGCTAGACATAAAAGATTAGTAACTGGTTCCATTTTACATGAAGTTAAAGAACAGGCAAAACTAATATATGCTAACAGAAATCAAAACAGTGGTGAGAAGGTGCCTACTGACTGGAATGGGGCATGAGGAAAATCTATCTATCTATCTATCTATCTATCTATCTATCTATCTATCTACGTGTGTGTGCGTACACACACACAAGGTATAGATAAACAAGTTACCTATCAATGCACACTTAATTTTAATTTTGTGTGTTTTACTACATATAATCTATACTTCAATTTTTTTAATGGTTCAAAATAAATGAAAGGGCAGATAGATAATGAAACAAAGAGAAAGTGGAGTGCCAATATTAACGTCTAACAAAGCAGAACTGAGGTCAAGAGTACCAAATAAATTTTGTGGAAATTGAAAAAGATAATGTATGAAACTTATGTAGCACATTTAAAGTACATCATAAATGTTCTCAGCTATTATTATTATTATTATTAAATTAATTTCAACATGCTCAATTTTCACTTAAGCCCTGTTCACACCAGCTGATGAACAAAGATGTTAACTAAGTTTTCTTGACCCTACTTTGCAAGGATAAGGTCTTCCCATAATTTAGGCACTATCTAATAGTGATGAATGAAAGTTAAATGAAAAAAAATTATATTACAGAAATCACAGTCTAATAGGGAAGAAAGGCAAGAAAACTTTGATAAAACATTAAAAGAATATGGCTATTAAGGCAGAGAGGGAGTACTTATGGGGCACTTCTAAGGGCACTGCGAAAAGCTTTCTTAAGAAAAAAAAAAAGGTACTAATTCAGTAATTATGCAACCAGAAATAGATGTACTCACTAAATTCTTAACAAATTAGAACTGAGGAGCACCTTTTAAAGTACTTCAAAGAGTTGGTAATAACTTATAGAAATATAGAATACACCAGGAAGGTAGCATTTCTGATGCAGGGGCAAATAATACTTGGGACAATCTACCATTACATCCTCTTAAGCAGCAATATGCACATCAAAAGATATTCTTAGAGCACACAGCCTGACCTGTGCTGTGTGCACATCAGACAGGTGCTGGAAAACAAACACCGAAGCATGTCTCTCATTTCCTCAATTTCTATATGGTTGTCTTCAACTTACTCAAAATAGTTTTAAAAAATCATTAATTTTAATGTTTCCAATTTAAATTTTCTAATTTACTATTTTAAAAACTTTTTGCTGATTAAGATGGTGGAGAAGTAGGGGGACTGGGATTTCCCTTGCCCCTCAAACGCAGCTGTATTGAGATCAGGTCACTTGGAACACCCAGAAAATCAATCTGCAGGGTGATAGAAAAATCTCCACAGGTGAAGGAAAACAGCGTGGCAGGACAGAGGTGCATGTATGTGAATTGAGGGAGATAAAATGGCAGTGTAGGCATACAGGGGAGGGAAACCTTTCTGTGGAAAGACAAAAAGGAGAGAAAGGTTGTGGAATTACGGTATATTGCTCATACAAGAGAAAAACCTCTCTGGATCATGGACTGGAGAAGGAGAAATACAGAGAGTGCCAGTTTCTATTTTGCAAATAGATTCAGGAACTGAACACTGGAGTTTTCAAAAGTGCCCACTTTCATCGGCTGTGTATGCATATCTGGGGAGAGGAGAGCCACCCCGGGGTACAGTAGCAATCTCAGGTGAGCACTGGGAGACACCAGTCCCTTTCCTCCAGTACTGTGGGAAGTGGCTTTATAGCCTCCCCAAGGATGAAAGACCCTGCAGGCCCCAGTCAAAGGCCCTTTATCGGCTGAGTTAAGTGGCGCTACACCAGAACAGAATCCACCTGCAGGGTTCCTTAAGACATCAGGTTTTGCATCCCAGCCAAATGCTTAGGAGGCATGGGCTGACTGCTACCCTCTGAGGGCTGCTTGAACAGCATGCTTCGAGATACCTGGTCTGTGGAGGAGAGACTGGGGTGTTGCCATTTCTCTCCCCATCACAAAGATGGTGGGGCTTCAGGGACCCCCAGTGGAGGTGGGACCTGCTTACACCAAACACTGCCCCTCCATGCCTGACAACTGCTTATCTACTGGAGGGAGACTGGTACTCAGCAAACCAGACAGTCTGTCCTCCAGACCAGCACAGCCACTGGTCCCAGGCACCAACAGACAACTGTCCTGTGGTTTTCTATGTTAGCCTGGTTTCTTTCCCCCACCCCCTTTGCTTTTTTTTGCTTCTCTTTTCTTTTTCTTTCTACCCTCTTCTTGTTCTCCTTTGGAATCAGGCTCATAGTTTCTGATTTGAGTTTTGGTCAATTCTGTATATATGTGTGTATGTGTATGTGTGTGTATATATATATATACACACACATACACACATATATATATATACATACATACACACATACATTTATTTATTTATTTATTTATTTATTTATCTGTTCTATTTGTTTAATCAGGCAATTTTACTTTATTCTTTTTACACCTTTCCTGTATATATATATATATATATATATATATATATATATATATATATCACACACACACACATACACACACACACACACACACACACACACACACACACACACTTATTTATTTATTTATCTGTTTGTTTAATCAGGCAATTTTACTTTATTCTTTTTACACCTTTCCTGTAACTCCTCTCCTTTATTTTCCTTTCTCTGTCTCTGGATTAAGCTTATAGCTTCTTTGATTCTCTGCTTGGTCTTTTTTTTTTTTTTCACTCCTTGCATTTTTCTCTTTGTATGGGATCAGGTTCCACCCCTGCTTTCCTTTTTTTCCAGGGTTATTTCAATGAACAACTCAAAGTACACCTAGTGAAAGGTCCAAACAATCCACCACTATGAGCAAGGAGAAGCTTTGCAGAGGACTGACCATTGGGAAAGAGCAGCCAAATACACAACAACAGAGTACCCAGAACACACTCCAAAAACACTTCTTGAAGTTCCAGGCCCTGGTCACTGTACGACTCCTTTTTAATATAGTAGTACTAGCAGGCACAGGACACATTAACAATCTACTAAAACAAGTAAAAGACAGAAACCTAGCCAAAATCACAAAATGGAAGAATTCTCAAAAGAAAATTCAAGAAGAAATGACAGGCAGAGAATTGCTCAAAAGAGATATAAACAATATATCTGAATAAGAATTTAGGGTAACAGTCATAAAAGACAGCAGACAATCTATTGCTGTAGAGATAAAAGACCTAAGAAATAGTAATGATCAATTAAGAAATGCTATAAATGAGATGGAAAATGAACTAGATACAGTCACAGTGAGGATGGAAGAATCAGAGAAGAGAATAGGTGAAATAGAAGATGAAATTGTAGAAAATGATGAAGCTGAAAAAAAGAGGGAAATGATATTACTAAATCACCAGGAGAGACTTAAGAGAACTAAGTGATTCCATGAAACAAAACAATATCCACATCATAGGAGTTCCAGAAGAAGAAGAAGAGAGAGAAGGGAGCAGAAGGTTTATTTGAACAAATTATAGCTAAGAACTTCCCTTATCTGGGGAAGGACACAGGCATCCAAGTCCAAGAGGCACAAACAATTCTCTTCAAGATCAACAGAAACAGGTCAACACCATGACATAGTATAATGAAACTAACAAAATAAAAGATAAAGAGAGAATTCTGAAAGCAGCTAGGGACAAACAGGCCTTAACCTACAAGAGTAGACACATAAGGGCAGTAGCAGACCTGTCTACTGAAACTGGGCAGGTCAAAAGGGAACGGTAGGAAATCATCAATGTGCTAAATAGGAAAAAGATGCAGCCAAGAATCCTTTATCCAGCACGGCTGTCTTTCAGAATAGAAGGAGAGATACAGGCTTTCCTAGACAAACCAAAGCTAAAGGAGTTCATGACCACTTAACAAGCCCTGCAGGAGATCCTAAGGGGGACTTTGTGAGTGGAAAGCAGCAAAGACTACAAAGGACAAGAGACATCACCACAAACAGGAAATCTACAGATAACACAATGAAACTAAATCCGTATCTTTCAATAATCACTCTGAATGTAAATGGACTAAATGCCCCAATCAAAAGACATAGGGTATCAGAATGGATAAAAAACAAGATCCATCTATGTGCTGCCTGCAAGACACTCATTTTAGCCATAAAGACACCTGAAGATTGAAAGTGAGGGGATGGAGAACCATCTATCATGTCACTGAATGTCAAAAGAAAGCCAGAGTAGCCATAGTGATATCAGACAAACTAGATTTTGAAACAAAGCCTGTAACAAGAGACGAAGGGCATTTTATCAAAATTAAGGGGTCTATCCTTCAAGAAGAGCTAACAATTGTAAATATTTATGCCCCCGATGTGGAAACACCCAAATATATAAATCAATTAATCACAGGCATAAATAAATGTATAGATAACAATACCGTGATTGTAGGGGACTTTAATAGTCCACTTCCAAGAGAGAACATCTAGGCAGAAAATCAACAAGGAAACAATGGCTTTGAATGGCACATTGAACAAGATGGACTTAACAAATATATTCAGAACTTTTCACCCCAAAGCATCAAACTACACATTCTCGAGTACACATGGAACATTCTCCAAAACAGATCACATACTAGGTCACAAAACAGCCCTCAACAAGTATAAAAGAATTGAGATAATACATGCATATTTTCAGATCATAACTCTATGAAACTTGAAATCAACCACAAAAAATTTAGACAGCCCCAAAATACATGGAGGTTAAAGAACATGCTAGTAAAGAATAAATGGATCAACCAGGAAATTAAAGAAGAAATTAAAAACTATATGGAAGCAAATGAAAATGAAAACACAACAGTCCAAACTCTTTGGGATGCAGCAAAGGCAGTACTAAGAGGAAAATATATTGAAATTCAGGCCTATCTCAAGAAGCAAGAAAGGTCACAAATACACAACCTAATCACAGCTAAAGGAGCTACAAAGGCAGCATCAAAGAAAAACCAAAGCCATCATAAAAGAGAAATAATAAAGATTAGAGCAGAAATAAACATAGAATCCAAAAAAACCAGTAAAACAGATCAATGAATCTAAGAGCTGGTTTTTTGAAAGAATAAACAAAATTGGTAACCCCCTAGCCAACTTCTCAAAAAGAAGAGAGGACCCAAATAGATAAAATCATGAATGAAAGAGGAGAGACCACAACCAACACCACAGAAATACAAATAATACTGTGAAAAATTATATGCCAACAAACCAGAAATGAACAAATTCCTAGACAATCACATACTAACAAAACTCAAGTGGGAAGAAATAGAAAATTTGAACAGACCCATAACCAGCAAGGAAATTGAATTGGTTATCAAAAATCTCACAACAAATAAGAGTCCTGGGCCAGATGGCTTCCCAGGGGAATTCTACCAGACATTTAAAGCACAGTTAATACCTATTCTCCTCAAACTGTTTCAAAAAATAGAAATGGAAGGAAAACTTCCAGACTCATACTATGAGACTAGCATCACCTTGATCCCAAACCAGGTAAAGACCCCACTAAAAAGGAGAATTATAGGCCAATAACCCTGATGAACCTGGATGCAAAAATTCTCAACAAGATACGAGCAAATTGAATTCAACAGCATATTAAAAGAATTATTCACCATGATCAAGTGGGATTCATTCCTGGGATGCAGGGATGAATTTGATTTGTTGCAAATCAAACAATGTGATACATCACATTAATATAAGAAAGGATAGGAACCATATGATCCTGTCAATAGATTCAGAAAAAGCATTTCACAAAATATAGCATCCTTTTTAAATAAAAACCCTCAAGAAAGTAGGGATGGAAGGAACATACCTTAACAACATAAAAGCCACATATGAAAGGTCCATAGCTAATATCATCCTTAATGGAAAAAAAAACTGACAGCTTCCCCAACTTGAGATCAGGAACACGACAGGGATGTCCACTCTCACCACTGATGTTCAACATAGTGTTGGAAGTCCTAGTCTCAGCAATCAGACAATAAAACAAAAGGCATCCAAATTGTCAAAGAAGAAGTCAAACTTCCACTCTTCACGGATGACACGATACTCTACATGGAAAACCTGAAAGACTCCACCAACAACCTGCTAGAGCTGATACATGAATTCAGCAAAGTCACAGGATATAAGACCAATGTACAGAAATCGGTTACATTTCTTTACACCAATAAGGAAGCAATGAGAAGAAATATCAAGGAATCGATCCCATTTACAACTGCACCCCATAAATATTTATATTTACATTTACAATTTACATTTACAATATTTACATTTACAACTGTACCATAAAATACCTAGGAATAACCCTAACCAAGGAGGTAAAGTATCTGTATGCTGAAAATTATAGAATGCTTACGAAAGAAACTGAAGACACAAAGAAATGGAAAAACATTCCCTGCTCATGGACTGGAAGAACAAATATTGTTAAAGTGTCAATACTGGGGCACCTGGGTGGCTCAGTCGGTTGAGCATCCGACTTTGGCTCAGGTCATGACCTTGCAGTCTGTGAGCTCAAGCCCAGCGTCTGGCTGTGTGCTGACAGCTCAGAGCCTGGAGCCTGCTTTGGAATCTGCATCTCCCTCTCTCTCTGCCCCTCCCCCGCTCATGCTCTCTGTCTCTCTCTCTGTCAAAAATAAACATTAAAAAAAAGTTTTTAAATGTCAATACTACCCAAAGCAATCTACATATTCAATGTAATCCAATCAAAATAGCACCAGCATTCTTCACAGAGCTAGAATAAGCAATCCTAAAATTTGTATGGAACCACAAAAGACCCCGAATAGTCAAAGAAATGTTGGAAAAGGAAAACCAGAGCAGGAGGCATCACAATCCCAGACTTTAACCTGTTTACAAAGCTGTAATCATCCAGACAGTATGGTACACACACAGACCAATGGAATAGAATAGAGAACCCAGAAATGGACCCACAACTTTATGGCCAACTAATCTCTGACAAAGCAGAAAAGAGTATTCAACGGAAAAAAGACAGTCTCTTGAGCAAATGATGCTGGGAGAACTGGATAGCATCGTGCAGAAAAATGAAACTGGACCACTTTCTTACACCATACACAAAAATAAACTCAAAATGGATGAAAGACCTAGATGTGAGACAGGAAACCATCAAAATCCTACAGGAGAAAACAGGCAGCAACCTCTTTGATCTCAGCCAGAGCAACTTCTTAATTGACATGTCTCCAAAGGCAAGGGAAATAAAAGCAAAAATGAACTATTGGGATCTCATCAAGATAAAAAGCTTCTGCAAAGCAAAGGAAACAATCAACAAAACTAAAAGGTAATGGTGGAATGGGAGAAGATATTAGCAAATGACATATCGGATACACGGTTAATATCCAAAATCTATAAAAAACTTATTAAACTTAACACCCGGAAAACAAATAATCCAGTGAAGAAATGGGCACAAAACATTAATAGACACTTTAATGTCTATTAAAGAAGACAAAGAAGACATCCACTGACAAACAAACACACGAAAAGATGCTCAACATTGCTCACCATCAGGGAAATACAAATTAAAACCACACTGAGATACCACCTCACAATCTTCAGAGTGGCTAAAATTAACAACTCAGGAAACAACAGGTGTTGGCAATGATGCAGAGAAAGGGGAACCCTCTTGAACTGCTGGTGGGAATGCAAACTGGTACAGCCATTCTGGAAAACAGTGTGGAGGTTCCTCCAAAAATTAAAAATCAAATTACCCCATGACCGAGCAATTGCACTACTGGGTATTTAGCCAAAGGATACAGGAGTGCTGATTCGGAAGGGCACCTGCACCCCAATGTTTATAGCAGGCTGTTGACAATAGTCAAATTATGGAAAGAGCCCAAATGTCCATCAACTGATGAAGGAATAAAGAAGGTGTGGTATATATATACAATGGAATCCTACTCGGCTGTGAAAAAGAATGAAATCTTGCCATTTGCAACAACATGGATGGAACTGGAGGTTATTATGCTAAGCAAAATAAGTCAGGCACAGAAAGACAAATATATGATTTCACTCACATGTGGAATTTAAGAAACACAACAGATAAACATAGGGGAAGGGAAAGAAAAATAAGATAAAAACAGAGAGGGAGGCAAACCGTAAGAGACTCTTAAATATAGAGAGCAAACTGAGGGTTGGTGGGAGTGGGAAGGAGGTGAAAATGGGTGATGGGCACTGAGGAGGGCATGTGTTGCAATAAGCACTGGGTGTTGTATGTTAGTGATGAATCATAGGAATCTACTCCTGAAGCCAAGACTACACTACTTGGCAACTAAATTAGCTAACTTGGCAATAAATATAAAATAATAACAATAATAGTAATAAAATAAAAAAATAAATAAAAATAAAAACTTTTTTTGCTAAAAATGCTTCTTAAAAAGTATGTTTCTGAGAAAGAAAAAATAATTTTTAAAAAGTTATTTTCATTTCAAAGACAACAGAAAGGATACATTGAACTGAACAATCTTTAAAGAAATAAAATTATCAAACTATAATTAGAACATCTATCCAAGTGAATCTGGATGACTAGGTTCAGTCAAAGTAATATACTTTAAAATTTTTTTACAAATGGATGATGGCTGTACAAATAGCAAAATGGCATTACTTTATGTTATTGAACCATAATTGTCAAATATGGACAAAATAAATGCCAATAACTGCTTTTTAAAAATAAACACTTAATCTCTAGTTGAGGCGGCACTATGAAAACAAATTTGAAAAAAGAACCAAGATAAAACAGGATATACTGTCACCCTGAAATAGAAGAACAGATGATGTCTCTAGGACTCAGGAAGAGCTATCATTCCTTGCTTCCTTCACATTTCATTGTGATTCTAACCTGGTGACTTACTACTTATCTTCACCATTCCTAAAACTAATTTTTCTGTCAATTTTTTTTATAATCAAGTTAACCGTCTTACATCCCATTGTTGAGGCTTCACTTAAATGCTCCAATCTTCTTCTCCTTAATAGGATAGTCTTTTACTTCACAATAGACTGTTTTATTTGGTCACCTACAAAGAATGATCTAAGGGGCATGGGAAATAACTTTACTGCTACTACCTCCTACACTGATGTTTGATATCAAACCATTCTAGAGTAAGTTAATCATTTTCCTTTACTTAATAACTTCCAAAGAATTTCTGGAAATGAAAAACAACTGAAATAAAATGTGAATAGACAGCAAATTTCAACAAGATTATATACAAGTGAAGAAAAAGTCAATGAGAAGAGGAAGCTGAAGCAATTATTCCTAATCATTACAGAGAATTAAAGATGGGGGCGGGGGGAATGAAAGAATAATGTAAGAGACATGGAGAACAGAGTGAGACGGTCTAACATATATCCAATAGGAGATCTTGAAGGAGAGAAAAGAGTGAATAGGAAAGAATAAATATTAAAAGAGGTAACAGCTGACAAATTTCCAGAACTAATTAAAAGTATCAGAGACAAAGGAAAAAAGACAAACAAAACATATCAAGAGACACATAATAGTGGAACTATGAACTATTAGAGATAAAATTTTAAAAAAATCTAGAAAGTAGCTAAAGAAAGACTTTAATATATCTCTCTAAGTAAATGACAAATTATAGACCAAACACACAAAAGGAATGAATACAGAACAACATAATTCACAAACTTTATCTAATAGACATATATGAATGTGGTATTCAAAACTGAAAGATATAATCTCTTCAAGCAAGGGAGAATATTTAAGAAAACTCAAGTTTCAATAAAGTTAACAACATGACATTCTCTGAACTCAGCATGATTAAGTTAGAAATCTCTAACAAAGAGAAAACTATTTCCCATTATGGAAACTAATTGCTGCCTACTCCCCCCACCCCCACCACCAAAATTTTTTGGAAATTTAAAACCATGCTTCTATATATGTGGGTCAAAGAAAGACTCAAAATTAGAAGATATGACAGAACAACTAAAATATCTTATGTTAATATGGGGGAAACAGCTAAAGTGATAGTCTGGAATGTTTATATTAAAAGGTAGAACAGTTTGGAATCAATGAGCTACATAAATAAAACAAGCTAAGGGCTCAAGTTACTGTGACAGAAAACAAGGACATAAAGAGAGATTAGTAAAGCTAAAATTTGGTTCTTGAGAAGACTCTAATAAAGTAAAAAGACTGAAAATACTAAGTCTAAAAAGGGATCACAGTCTTAGGTGCAGCTAAAATTGAAATAAGATGAAATAATCATAAAATAGTTTTATGTCAATAAATTTAGAAATTTAGGCAAAATGGACAAAATCCAAAACAAAACAACATAGGTCACCACAACTAACAAGAAGAAACAGAAAATTCGAATGTTTTTTTTAACCACTGAAGAAACTGAACCAGTCATTAAAAACCATCTCACAAAGGCTTTACCACAGAGTTCTTGTAAATATTCAAAGAACAAATAATTCCAATGTTACATAAACTCAGAGGAAGAAAAAAGGGATATACTCTTTATTTTACAAATTAGCATAAGCTATATATAGCAACATGGATAAATCACAAAAATAATAGAGTAGAAAAAGCAAGTCATAGAAAAATAGATACCATACAATCCCATTTATGCTATCTAAAAGTCAGAAACAGGTAACATTAAACAAGGTATTGTTTAGAAACCACAAAATGCAAAAGTGACTGTCCATAAGGGAGACAGGATGATGCATATATGCAAAGCATGAAGGCTCCTGAGAATATGTTCCATTTTTCATCTCGGCGATGGATGCACTTGTTCATTTTATTTTTCTTTTTTTAAATTTTTTTTAACGTTTTATTTATTTTTGAGACAGACAGAGACAGAGCGTGAATGGGGGAGGGTCAGAGAGAGAGAGGGAGACACAGAATCCAAAACAGACTCCAGGCTCTGAGCTGTCAGTACAGAGCCCGACGCGGGGCTTGAACTCACGAACCGTGAGATCATGACCTGAGCCGAAGCTGGATGTTTAACTGACTGAGCCACCCAGGAGCCCCCATTTTATTTTTCTTATATCTCACACCTACAAAAGATCCAGTCTTTTGTACACATAAAATATGTAATATAAAAAATATATGAAAAAAATTAAATCTAGTAAGGAAGTACACCAACATTAACCTAATAGTAATGTAATGTGTTAAAATGTTATTCTAGGGTTACAAACAAAGCATCATAAGAATAAAGAAGAGGATTTGATCCATTTGGCAGTTTGGGAGAATGCGTAAGTAGTCTTTCCACAGGATGGAACACCTGTATCTGAGACAGGTTTTGAAGGATGATCAAGATTTTGTCTAGTTGTGGTTGAGGAAAAGACATTCCAGACCAACAGAACAATACAGGCTATAGGTATATATTCTTAAAATAGAACCTGGTAAAAGCTGATGTTGAATGAATGTTAGCTGAAGGAATGAATGAGCCGAAAAAAATCATATGAAATACTCAAGGAAAGATGAGTGGCTAAAAATCTCTAACAAAGAGAAAATTACTTCCCAGAGTAGAAACTAACTGCTGTCCACCCCTCCCAATTTGGAAATTGGGTATTGTGCTAGGTTTTAGGTACTGGAATACAGGAGATGAATGGCATGAGAGAAAGAGGTAAGAGGGGCCAGATTAAAACAATATGAACAGCAGCCTAAGGAGTTTATGTTTTATTCCTCAGTCAATGAGGAGATGAACATAAGGCAAGGAGGAAGAACAATATAATCAGATCTGTATTTCTGAAAACCCATTCAAGAAAGTCCATAGATAATGAGTTAAAGAGTGAAATTTAGAGCATAAGCAAAGCACTTAGAAGGTAGGTTTCTGCAACAGCACAATGATCAGATGATGAAAAAGAGCTGGTTGTGGACAGAAGAACAAATTAGGGAGGTAGAGACAGATTTGGATGATGGTTGAGTCAAGAACAATTCCTAAGACTCTGGCTTGCTGACTCAATGACTACTAAGGCAGAAAACACATAAAGAAAAGCTGATCTGGAGGAAGAAAGAGAAATAAGTTTTTGGTTTGGGTAAGTTGATCTGAAATCGCAGTGGCAACTTTAGTGATGATGTCTGACAGGAAACAGATCTGCAGCCCAGGAATGAAATGCAAGCTAAAGATATAGATTGGGTAGGAATGCAAGCTGGTGCAGCCACTCTGGAAAACAGTATGGAGGTTCCTCAAAAAACTAAAAATAGAACTACCCTATGACCCAGCAATTGCACTAGTAGGCATTTATCTACGGGATACAGGTGTGCTGTTTTGAAGGGACACATGCACCCCCATGTTTATAGCAGCACTATCAACAATAGTCAAAGTATGGAAAGAGCCCAAATGTCCATCGATGGATGAATGGATAAAGAAGATGTGGTACATATATACAATGGAGTATTACTCGGCAATCAAAAAGAATGAAATTTTACTTGCAACTATATGGATGGAACTGGAGGGTATTATGCTAAGCGAAATTAGTCAGTCAGAGAAAGACAAAAATCATGACTTCACTCATATGAGGACTTTAAGAGACAAAACAGATGAACATAAGGGAAGGGAAACAAAAATAATATGAAAACAGGGAGGGAGACAAAACAGAAGAGACTCATAAATATGGAAAACAAACTGAGGGTTACTGGAGGGGTTGTGGGAGGGGGGATGGGCTAAATGGTTAAGGGGCATTAAGGAATCTACTCCTGAAATCACTGTTGCGCTATATGCTAATTTGGATGTAAATTTTAAAAAATAAAATAAAAAAAAAGATATACATTTGGGACTCATGGGCATCAGTGATAAATGAAGTGGTGGGAATAAATGAGCTCTAAGGAAAAGGTACAGAGTGTGAAGAGGAAACAAGCACAAGCCAAGAGAACAGAAACAGTACAGGAATGATAAAAGATAACTGTCTAGGTTTTTGAATTGTACCTGCTTAGGTTTAAGGTTTTTGATTTAGGACCCCACACCCTATCCAACTGATGACCAACAGTCTTACTTATTGCCAACTTTCCAAAGAGACTTAGTCTTTCTCTCATCTCCAAAGCAACTACTTCTATGTGAAATCTAATATCCTTCCTTGCTTTGGAAAAGCTTTTCTGATTTACTTTCTGTATTGGGGAAGCAATATTTTACTTTATAAATTACGAGGTTCTTGTGTCATTACTATTATCTCTTTATGTCTGTTTCATTTTTCCCTTACCATTTATAAAAGAACTTGAGGCAGTTAAATAATGTCAAAAATCACCTTTCGTATGTAGTAGACAGGGACACATCTGATCAACTTATAATTCCTGTCTCTAATCTATTAATTTACAACTAACTTATTATATAAAAATAGCCTCTAAACAAAACTTAGCAGGAGAAGAAATGAGAGAAACAAAATATAAAGAGATAATATAATGAGGACACAAAACTATAGTCATTCACAAAATATATTGAATTCAAATGGCTTCAATGAAACTTGAGAATTATATACAATTAAGCTAAAAAATTATCAAATATATAAAATATGGTATGTATGGTTCAAGTGATACAAAAATCTTTAAAACTGATTGCTGTATGTAAAGGATCTTTCTAGACATGTGAACAAAAGAAGCTGCCCTCTCCCCACCCACCATGTCAGAATTTCTGAAAGAGATTTAGGTGCATAAAATAAAACATCATTCAAGAATTTAATGCCAAAAAAAAAAAAAAAAGAATTTAATGCCCAACTTGTTTAATGACTACAGTCCCAAGTCAGTCAAAAATCTGCAACTATACAAACTCTAAATTAGAAGTTCACTTTTTAAAGACTGGAACAGGTTAAAATAGCATTTTATGTAAGAAAAAAAATTCTTTGGAATTATGTAATTACAGCTACCACAATTATGTGCTAAAATTTATTAACCATATAGTTCTGGTCGTCTGTTCTCAAAGGTCTCAAGAGTTAATGACTTACAGCAAATTTGGTTTGAAAAACTGTATTTCCTTAACCTTGTAAGTATGTTTGTTTGTTTGTTTAATTTTTTAAAAATGTTTATTTATTTTTGAGAGAGAGAGAGAGAGAGTGTGTGTGTGTGAGCAGGCGAGGGGAAGACAGAAGCAGACACATAATCGAAGCAGGCTCCAGGCTCTGAGCTGTCAGCACAGAGCCCAATGCGGGGCTCGAACCCACGAACCATGAGATCATGACCTGAGCTGAAGTCAGAGACTCAACAGACTGAGCCACCCAGGAGCCCCTGTAAGTACCTTTAAAATGAACTCTACTAGAATATCAACAATGAACATATCAAAAAGTGTTAAACTACCGAATAGGGAAAGCATGCAAATTAAAATACCATGAAAGAGTATTTTTATCTATCAAATGAAAATATTAGCATCAGCAATGATGACCAAAATGTGATAAAACCAGCTGCTGAAAAGCAACCTGGTAATATTTACCAAGGGTCTTTGGAGCTCTAATTCCACTTCTAGGAATCAGTTTTGAGAAAGTAATAAAACATGTTATCAAAGATTATCTTTACCTCTCAGTCACAACAATAAAAATAACCTTAAGGTTCCCACTAGGAAACAATTTAAAAAAAAAAATGGTACATCCACATTAACTATCGTTAAGACATAAAATTCACATCTACCTATTTAATAAAGGTCTTCACAACAGAATAGTCAACAGAAAAAGATATATTCAATACAAACTGAATTCAGAAAAATGTTTCATATTTTATTACATATACACATATAGGTATATGCTATATATAAAGTACTGCTTACTATTACTAGATATACTAAAACACAACAGTGTTTATCTTGGGGTATTATAGATAATTAAATTTTTTAGACTTTTCAGTATATATTTTTAAAAAATGTTTATTTATTTATTTTGGGAGAGAGAGATGCACACGCAAGTGGAGGGGGGGCAGAGAGAGAGACAGAGAGACAGGGACACAGAAAGGGAGAGGGAGAGGGAGAGGGAGAGGGAGAGGGAGAGGGAGAGGGAGAGGGAGAGGGAGAGGGAGAGGGAGAGGGAGAGGGAGAATCTTAAGCAGGCTTCACTCTCAGCACAGAGCCCAAGATGGGGCTTGATCCCATAACCTCAAGATTATGATCTGAGCCAAAATCAAGAGTCAGACACTCAATTGACTGAGCCACCCAGGTGCACCAGTATTTCTCCTTGTTAAAAATAATGATTGATCTTACTTTTATAAGCAGGAGAAAATGTATGCCTGGGAAAACACATTTTCAAGGATTACAATAAACAAAATGGAATTGGCAATGCGAATGGAAGTGCATGCAAATGACAAGACACTCACTGCTGGAACTTGCCATTTGGGATCCAACAGCACAAAGTCCATTTAAGGCTTATAATAGGGCTTATTATAAAAGAGGTAACCTATAGGATGAGTTTGATACACTGATCTGATGAATTACCATTTAATGTTGTTTCATAAAGTCCAAAACAATATACATTAGCCAACTGACTTAATGTCCTATTTGGTTTATTTTCATGGGAACAATTTTGTTTTTTATTTTAAGATGTATGGTACTGGACCAGAAAGCATTCTGGATTCAGAATTAGAATACTTAATTTTAGGTTCTGCTTTGCCCTACTACTTACAGGTCAAGTCATGAACATCTCTAAGCATATTTCCATATGAAAAAAAAAACAGAGTTAATATTTTCCTTAATTACTTCACAGAGTTATTTGCACTAAAAAAATGTCTATATGAAATCATTCCAGTTTTAAATGATCATTGATCATTAAATTTTAACAAACTCCTGAAACATATAGTTATTAGTGTACTGTTTCTATATTAAAATTAATTCCGCTTTTGAAGAGGAGGATCAAGATGAAGGGAATTAACAACTGGACATTTTCACGCTTCTACTGGTAGAAGTACTAATAAGAAAGCAGAAGGAAATATGCCTAGAAGACCCTCAGTAAACCACCAATCCTTTCTGGAAGGAGATCTGAGAGAATGTCTAATGTCTTGTGACACTAAATTAGAAGTCCATAATGCACTGTTATTTCCAAGAGCAGAAACAGAGTGACAACATGGATAACAAACTATTTGTGTAAACAATGTGCCCCATAGTTTCGCTGGGATCTTAGCCTCTAGAGTTGTCATTTGAGAAGGGAACTATGTAAAACAATGGAACTTGGCAGTGTTTTTCCATTAATGCAAGAAATATATTTTACTTGGTTGGCATCATGAAATTAATGGATTCACTCATAATAAACAAAATCAGCACATCTACTATCATCTAAATCTAGTTTACTGCCTATTCATTTAATATACAATTAATGATTTCAAAGTATTCAATGTCAATGATTTAAAAAAATCCTAATTCTGAATGTGAAATATAGCCCATCATTTATCCTAAGCTGTACCCCCAGATCCAATAACATATTACCTTGATTTCAAAATGATATCAAGACTAGGAAGGATATCAAAGGCATGTCAATTTCATTCTATTTCTTTATTACACAAACTGAAGCAACAATTACTACTCATAACTTTGTAAAAACCTAAAGAAAACCAAGATTACTGCTTCTGTTATATGCAAGTCCTAATCATTTTATGTATTTTTAAATGATCAAAAAACTGTTCAATAAATATATTTGTGTCACTATTGTTACTGCACAAAAGCAAAGTGCCCACTTTCTACAAATACTAATTCTTTGCTGCAAGAGAGCATCTTGCAATTCTCAACACAAAAATTTCTGGAAATAAACTCAACATTTGACCCTACAACCTTAAGTCACAACATTTCTCATCAGGATGATTAATCTTTACAAAAAGGCAGGAAAACAAGACAGAGCCACCCACTTTGACATTTTCATTCTTTGAAGAAAAAAAAAATCCATTTCTAGTTCACAAAATGGAACTATCACTTATAAAAAGCATGCAATCCATCACAAGTACTTTTTGATTATAAGATTAACAAGATCATTATCTTTCTTATTTTTTGCACCGAGAAAACTGTAAAAATGGTTCTTCGTTTTACTTAGAAATCTGATAAATCTTTGCCC
The DNA here is from genome assembly GCF_046562875.1 of Panthera onca. NCBI lineage: Eukaryota > Metazoa > Chordata > Mammalia > Carnivora > Felidae > Panthera > Panthera onca. The sequence continues at coordinate 28,336,644 of NC_138343.1, read as the reverse complement.
AAGAACCAACCAACCTTTAATAACAAGGTTACTTCATTTTTTTCCTTTTCTGCTTACTTGAAAAATATCAACAACAAAGTATAATATCCAAAAAAAACCCCTACTCCATGGATTTATACAGGACTCATTTTTGTCCGACTTTGCTACATCCATGGATTGGAGAGTAGAAAGCATGTTATTTTTCAGGTAAGTTATTAAGCATCCTAAAGCAGTTGTAAGCCAGGCTCGTGTTGTGTGTATCTGTGTCTGTGTGTGTCTCTGTGCTTGTGCACCTGTACCCATGCTTAAGTAGTAAAAAGCAAAAGCATCATTGTGGTCATTTGGAAAGGGGGAAAGGAAGAAGAGGTGTGTATAAGCAGGAAAAGGTTTTTCTGCAGGCTCAGGGAGTTTGCTGTTGGCTCTAAAGTAAAAGCTTTAACCTAAAAGGAGACAAATACGAGATGATTCTTAAAGATTTCGGTTTGAAACCTTTCTTTCCTATTTCCTTCCCTTACTTTGAGCAGGTTAGGTGGGGAGTAAATCAGTTTTCACCTTGAGAAAGCTCTGATCTAGAGAAAAGAGAGAATATTAACAATTCAAGGTGAGTTTTAAGGACAGGAATCATTCAAAGTCAGGGTGGAGTGAAGATGGGGAAGGAATATGGATGTGGGGAGGATCAGGAGAGAAAAGTTTAGGAAAACCAAAAGAGAAAGGGTGCTAGGAAAATAGTTTGGAAACTAAATTGATAAAACCACCAACCTGTTCAATTTAACATAATTTATTTACCTGTGTTATTTTTTCTATTCCCTGGAAGTTGTGCTTTTCAAAATGTTCTGCTATGTTTAGGAAGGTGTGACGTTCTAGGTAGCAGCAGTTACTTAGGACTATCAAAAGTCTCTGTTCCTAAAAGCAAAACAAATATTTAGAAAATTATCTTTATAGTAACAAATTGAGAGTTAGCACTTATTAAATTTAATTATACTCTCTTATAATTCAATAATGTAATTACAATGTCAATATTCAATGTTTTACTTTCCATGGTTCCTTCTTTCCCAATAATAATATAAAGAAAAACAATACAATTCTATAATTCTACTAACTGCTTGTTATTACATAATACACTAAAGAGTCAAATAATGCTGCCTTTGAAATTTAATAGCTATATGGAAAAACAGTTAGCTAGTAAGCTGTTGTTCTTATGAAAGGGGTTCTACTTTGTTGGTTATTCTACCTAACATTTTTTGTACCAAAAAATGCTATAAAAAGGGGTATTTTAAAATAATTACAAAAAATGCATAAACTAATAGAAAATAATTTATAAATTTTTCATAACTTGAGAGAGAATTACAATGCTATCCATACTATGGGCTCCTTCAAAAAACTGGGCCTTCATAGATGTTTTTATGTAGAACAGTTTCCCTCCTTATGGGGAGGGATGGGACAGGAGCTAGGAACTCTCCCACAGTAACAGTCATGAAGAGGGCTAAAGCCTCATATTCTATACTCTCCAGGGTTCTAGCCACTTTAAGGTAATTTCTTATCAAAATTACCAGACCTCAAGGCTGATGAATAAACATCACTTTACAATTCAGAAGAACTATTTTTGTAAACAAAATTCCAGGAATGGCATTTGTCACTGCTGTTATGGCTCACCAAGAACACTTTCCCATGGTCCCTCAGTGTCAGAGCATTCTCTAGAACAATTTTGAGTAATTTAGAGCCTTGATTGAAGATCCCTTAACTAAACACTAAGGCAAAAGTACTTTTCCAGGAAAAATTTTCAGCCATATTTTACTTACTGTTTTGTCTATAACTAATGTTAAAGTCAATATAATAAATGTGAGGAAAAAACAATATAATAGATATGGAAAATAAATATATCCCTGTTTTTTGAGGTACACTCTGAACTCAAATGTCAAGCATAGCTATATCTCCCAATAATTTCATTTAGCTCCATCAAAAATTTTAAAACTTTCTGGATTTCTTTATTTAAAATATTACTATATTTATTGCTAGCTGAATTTGGCCTATTCAACAAATATAACTGAAGGGCAAGGAGTTATTAAATGCCTTCAAAGAAATGAAAGGTTGTTAGTGGTCTTGAATGAATCTGTGGATGGGAAATAAATTATAAAACAAGGAAAACAGGGTTATGGTATATATACCACTCCTCCACATTTTGTGTATAAATGGCAAGTAAGAATCAGAAAGAATGTAGTAAACAGCCCTGCATAGGCACTCAGGCCACACTTGGGGAGGGGTATATTCCCTCTTGCTCCATGCCTGGTGTTACCATTATGGGGTCCTCATAAAGAACATGAAATAAAGTAAGCGTAAAGTTTCATCAGCTGCTCTAAACATGCTCTGCTCTGTAAAAATCTCAACTGGTTTTTCAGTTATAAGATCAATCCTCAATTACCTTTCCCTTCAAGAGTCTTCCCCCCCAAATATTAGCCTTATCTAATAGACCCCTAAGCCTGCCACATCTTCTTTGCCTGGTTAATTAACTCTCTTAATTTTTCTCCTTGTAATTTGCATGGTTCTTCCCCCAAAATGGAAAAATAATTTGAGTGATTTGAAGTCTTACTCTTGGTAAGCGTATTTTTCTTCTCACATCTAACCAATCATAAGAAGTGAAAGTGGGAGGAACTGAACACCACAAATAATCAAATTCTTAAACTTGGATGACAAATTAAAAGCTTATTAACAATTTAGATGAATATGTATGTTTGAAAATAACAACTCAATCTATCAAAGGTAGTACTTGCTAATTAGGCTATGGCTTTATGCATTATTTCAATTATTTTTCACAGAATCTCTCAGATGTAGGCATTACCATCCCAATTTTGTCCAGGAGAAAACTAGACAACCTCAATGACATGTTCAAGATTCTTCAGTTAGTAAAAAGACCAGGCAAACCTAGACCTTCCTTACCATAACTGCTTCTCTGCTGGATAACAGAACAAGACCCTAAGAAGATCTTGATGATCTGTACCAAATCTAATGAGAGATCATCCAAATGTAGCAAAACAGGAACTGAATTTGGTACCAAATGAATAATTTTGGGAGCAAAATGGGAGCGACAAGGCCCTTGATTAGCAGAATCAAGTATGAAACACCTGGAGTTTGGCTGACAGTAAACTCAATAGGAGTCAATAGAGGTGTTAACATAAGGTGTAGTTCTGGCTGCTTCCCAGTTACCAGGGTCACATCAGAGTCCTATACTCCACCCTTGAAAAAGGACAGAAATAGACTAATAGGAAAACCACTGCCATATTAACTAGGAAATGCCTAAATGATTTAGGGTCTTAACCAAGAAAAAGGAAGATTCCAAGCCCACACAACAACTGTTTTCAAACACTGGAAAGATTGTCATGTAGAAATTAGGCTTGTTCTAAAGGACAGAGAAAAAAGCACAGCTGGCCCAATAACTCACAAGGCCCTTCTCAGTTTAGCTCTTTCCTCCAGCCTGTGTCCTTCTCTAGTCTTCTTTCTATGTTCACAGTGGAAAAAATGGTTTAAACTCACTACATCAACTTCCTCAGCTCCTACTGGATCTTGACCCAGTGCATACAGATGGCCCATTAGCAATCCACTGATATGTTTCCTCTACAGTCACACATGACCAACTAACTGTCAAGCCCACAAGGCTCTAGTTTTCATTTGACCCCACCTAATCCTCCATCAGTCTGCAATACTGTTAAATATTCTTTGGTTAAACACGCTTTTCTATCTCAAGAACACTGCTCCATCTGGATTTTCTTCTTTTTCTCTATTATTCTTTTTCAGAAAACTTTGAGGCTCTCTGCTTCTGGTCATCTCATAAATACTAGTATGTTCCAAATTATTTTTATATATTATATTAATTTTATACATTTGGCCCTCCTCTCATTCTACTAGTAGTTTTCACAGTATACTCATCCACTCCCAGGTCTTATCTTGCTTATACAGTTGACCCTTGAACAACACAGGTTTGAACTGCAGTGGTCCACTTACATGCAAATTTTTTTCGAGGTAAACACAGCACAGTATTATAAAGTAATTTTCTCTTCCTTATGATTTTATTAACATTTTTTTCTCTAGCTTACTTTATTGTAATACAGCATATAGTAATAACACAAAATATGTGTTAATTGACTGTTATTGTTAAGATTTTCACTCAACAGTAACTATTTGTAGTTAAGTTTTAGGGAAGTCAAAAGTTATATATGGATTTTCGATTGAACAGGGCATTGGTGTCCCTAGTCCCCATATGCTCAAGGGTCAAGTGTAAATTACTAGTTCACAAATCTGTATCTAGATTTCTCTCTTGGGGTCCAGGCAAGTATATCTAATCACCCACTAAATATCTCTCCTTGAATGTCACTCATTCAGTACATCTGGTCCCAAACAAAATTTTTAATCTCTCCTAATATAACAAATTTCTTACTTAGGAATTCACACTTATAGTGTGTAATAAATGAATGAATAAATAAATATAGTGTTTGTGGGAATGATATAGGGCAGGAAATTTTGGTCATATGTTTTCTTTCTTGAGAGATACACATACATATATACATATACACAACCACATCCTTCAAGCAAATGACAAACCAGAGGGAGTTATTTTTTTTAAGATGGATGGGTTTAGAATTGAAAAAAAAAAAAAAAAAAAGATAGATGGGTTTGGATTTCAAGACCTGAATTTATACATGTAATAAAGTATGTGTGTGAATCATCCCTAAATACATATATATGTTGAAAACTAATCTAAGTGTGTGTGTGTGTGTGTGTGTGTGTGTGTGTGTGTGTATGTGTATATATATATATATACACATACACACACACATATATATATAAAAGGTAGTATAATTTTGTTTTTACTATGGAACTTTATGTTCAAATGAAATACTATTAGAAACTATTAGGAATCAGAGCTTCTCTGATTAAAGGGGAAGAGTATGGGGAAATGGGCCCTTTTCTTCTGCTTCCTCTGCAACTTTCACACACCAGGGAACCACTAGGGCATGTATTTTCACAGTCACAAACCTGCATGATGCAGGAGTAGATGGAATTACTTAAGTTACAACTTTGGCTAAAGAGTTTTTAAGTATGGAATACATATAAAATTATGTTTTTACGAAAATTTTCACAAAAAACCAGTCCCAAAGTATAGAGCAATATATTATAGCAGTTATACAATAGTAATCAAAGTAATTTAGGCTGATTTGTAAGTCATTATATAGTTTTAAAATGATATGTTTAGCTTTCTATTTATCATCTTACTTACAGAAGTCAAACTGAAGTCTTCATGGATACTTCCAAACAAATCAGGAGAAGAAACGTCAACAGAAAGACTAAATACAAAAACAAGTAAGAGAACAGTGACAATTAAAGTACTAAAATTAAAAATGTTAATATAATGTTATATGCTTATTACACCTCAATTAAAAAAATGCAATAAACCCTATGTAAATTTGACTTTAAAATCTTGGTCAAAAATCTCATAACTCTGTTTTTTATATTAAACAATTAACAGCTCAAAGTAGACACTATAGGCTATCTATTAACAGAGGCCATATGACATTTGCTTTTGGATCTTCCCAATACTCAGTTAAATTTTTTAAAAATCACCAAAGGGGAAAATACCAGATAGTTTAGTTTTTAGGTATAGACTAAATTAATTGAAATATTTTTGCCTATCAGAATCTCCAGAGGGCTTTTTCAAGCTCATTTTCATAGTAAATCACTTATAGGTGAGTTGAGTTAGGAAATTAGTTAATAACCAACAAGTGACCAGATATACAAAATTGCAGGGAAGGATATACTATAAATCTACTGATTAACTGATATAATAGAATCATAATAAATACTTCAGTGAAAATTCTTTTCTTTAAACCTAACCAATGGATTTTAGATTCATATGGAACACTAAATAGATGAAAATAATAAATAATATCTTAAAACAGAAGCAATAAAAGTACCAATCTGAAAAATAATAATAAATGAACTAAAGAACATTAAAATAACACAAACTGGTATAAAGCATATATGAATGAATGGAACAGAAAAAACAGTTAAGAAATATATAGAGAACCCTAAAGACTTCACCAAAACTACTAAAATTAATAAATGACTTTAGTGAAATCATAGGCTATAAAACCAATGTGCAGAAATCCATTGCATTTCTATACATCAATAATGAAGCAGCAGAAAGACAAATTAAGAAAAAAATCCCATTTACAACTGCACCAAAAATAATAAAATACCTAGGAATAAACTAATCAAACAGGTGAAAGATCTGCACTCTGAAAACTAAAACAATGATGAAAGAAATTGAAGATGACACAAAGAAATGGAAAGATATTCCATGTTCATGGATTGGAAAAACAAATATTGTTAAAACGCCTGTACTACCCGGGGCGCCTGGGTGGCTCAGTCGGTTAGGCGGCCGACTTCGGCTCAGGTCATGATCTCCTGGTCTGTGAGTTCGAGCCCCGCGTCGAGCTCTGTGCTGACAGCTCAGAGCCTGGAGCCTGTTTCAGTTTCTGTGTCTCCCTCTCTCTGACCCTCCCCCGTTCATGCTCTGCCTCTCTCTGTAAAAAAAAAAAAAAAAAAAAAAAAAAAAAAAACCGCCTATACTACCCAAAGCAATCTACACATAATGCAATCCTCATTAAAATACCAATAGCATTTTTCAGAGCTAGAACAAACAATCCTAAAATTTGTACAGAAGCACAAAAGATCCCAATTAGCCAAAGCATTCTTGAAAAGAAAAGCAAAGCTGGAGGCATCACAATTCTAGACTTAAAGTTATACTACAAAGCTGCAGTGATCAAAACAGTTATGGTACTGGCACAAAAACAGACACATAGATCAATGAAACAGAATAAAAAACCCAGAAATAAACCACATTATATGGTTAATGCAAGAATAACCAATGGGAAAAGGACAGCCTTTTCAATAAATGGTGTTGGGAAAACTGGACAGCCACATTCAAAACAATGAAACAACCTCTTTCTTACACCATACACAAAAATAAATTCAAAATGTATGAAAGCCCTAAATGTGAGACTTGAAACTTTAAATCCTAGAAGAGAACATAGGTAGTAACCTCTTTGACATTGGTCAGAGCAACTTTTTCTAGATAACTTCCCTGATGCAAAGGAAACACAAACAAAAATAAACTATTGGACTATATCAAAATAAAAAGCTTCTGCACCCCAAAGGAAACACTCAACAAAACTAAAAGGCAACCTATGGAATGAGAGAAGGTATTTACAAATGACATATCCAAAAAAAGGTTAGTTTCCAAAAATTATAAAGAACTCTAAAACTCAACACCCAAAGAACAAATAATCCAATTTAAAAATAGGCAGAAGGGTGCCAGGGTAGCTCAGTCAGTTAAGTGTCCAACTCTTGATTTCAGCTCAGGTCATGATCTCACGGTTTGTGAGTTTGAGCCCCATGTCAGGCTCTGAGCAGACAGCATGGAGCCTGCTTGGGATTCAATCTCTCTCTGCTCCTCTCCCATCTCAAAATAAATACATAAACATTTTTTAAAAATAGGCAGAAGACATGAAAAGACATTTCTCCAAAGAAAACATCCAGATGACCAACAGACACATGAAAAGATGTTCATCACAAATCATCAGGGAAATGCAAATCAAAACTACAATGAGATATCACCTCACACCTGTCAGAATGGCTAAAATCAACAATACAAGAAACAAAAGGTGTTGGCGAGGGTGTGGAGAAAAAGGAACGCTTATGTACTGTTAGTGGGTATGCAAACTGGTGCAGCCACACTGGTGCAGCCACTCTGGAAAACAGTATAGAAGTTCCTCAGAAAGTTAAAAATAGAACTACACTATGATTCAGCAGTTGCACTACTGGGTCTTTCCCCAAAGGATACAAAAGTACTGATTCCAAGGGATACATACACTGTGATATTTATGGCAGTTTTATCAACAATAGCCAAATTATGGAAAGAGTCCAAATGTCTATCAACTAATGAATGGATAAAGAAGATGTGGTATATATGCAAAGGATTATTCCTCAGCCATTAAAAAAAAAAAAAAAAAAGGAATGAAATCTTGCCATTTGCAGCAAGGTTGATAAAGCTAGAGAGTATTAAGCTAAGCAAAATAAGTCAGTCAGAGAAAGACAAATACATGATGATTTCACTCATATGTGGAATTTAAGACACAAAACAAAGAGAAAAAGAGAAAGCATGAGAAAGAGGCAAACCAAGAAACAGACTCTTAATTTTAGAGAGCCGATGGTTACCATAGAGGAGAGAGTAAAGGGACAGGTTAAATAGGTGATAGAATTAAGGAGTGCACTTGTGATGAGCACCAAGGGATACATGGAACTATACTGCACACCTGAAACTAATGTAATACTGTATGTTAACTATACTGGAATTTAAAATAAAATAAAATAAAATAAATAAAAAGTTCAGAAATATATTGCACTATTTGGTAGAATTCAATGGTGTCTGAAACAGAAATTGCAACAAAATAATACGGAAAGAAAGACTTATTAATCAACAATATCAGCAAACTAACAATATAAGTTCTTGGTGGATTATGTTAAATATATAAAAGCAAATCACAGAAAAACTAGAAGAGTTAAGTATTTATTAGGTCTCAGAGAGGTAGTAGTATTATATACCTAAAGGCAAAAACCAATACCAAGAAAATCACAAAAATGGAAAACTTCTGAAATTATCAATTACAGATATAAGAGGCATCTATTTCAGTATTTAACCTTAGGTTCAGAAAAGTTACACGTGTCAAATACATTCAGGTATCATTCAGATAAAATAGATTTCTGAAAGACCCTATAGAACAACATTATAAAATAATTATTACCAGAATTCATAAATATTAACAATCAAAATGTGTTCTTCTGGAACTCAAATAACTAAGCCCGACCCTGACTTAATTCTACTAGCAAAATTAGTCTTTAACAAAAGTATTGCTAAATCTCTAACACCAGAATTCTAAAGGTTATCAACTAGGAGTTATATATTTTAATTTTCATTCTTATTATTTATAAAACTTGTTCCTTTCAATAATTAGTAAGCTAATAAGGTGTTCAGTTTGCTCAACATGTCTCTAGTAATACTAATTAAGATGAGTTCAGAAGATAAATCATATAAAAAATATAGGTCAAATATATAAAAATATGATTTCAACATACGTAATCTATCTCTTCCATTGCCTTAGGATATAAGATCACATATAAAACATTATTCTGTATTTTTAATCTTCCTAAATACATCAATGAGGTTAGTGTTAGTTTACTTACTGTGTAGTATCTACATCTGCATCAGGCTTAGTGCTCAACTGTTCCAGACAGTATATAAAAATCTAAGTCAAAAATAAGAAGTTTCAGTGGCATGAACTCTTAGATACTGACATATTTGGACATTAAAACTAATTTTATGTAAATAAAAAACCAGAAATATATATACTGTGTTATATGTGTATGTACGCATGTATATCTCCCAGAAGTGATAGAATATATATCCTATATACATACTGTTTATGTATGCTCTGGGTATATATATGACAATGCATATAACATAAGTAATGGTCAATTAAAAGCATCTGTGTTTTTCTCTGACTATAAAATCTTGAATATATTTTAGGAAAAAGACCTTTTCCTTCCTCTCATCCACTCAGTCACATGCTCAACTTTATTAATGTCCTAAGCACTGGTTCCAATCAAAGAATTTCATACTCTAGATACGGTATAAACAACTATCACATCATTGAATTTGTGCTCTAAGAGAAATAAATGTAAAGTACAATGAGAACACAAAAAAAGCAAGTATAATATAAAGGGGTATTGCTAGAATAAGTTGGAATTAACCATACCTTGAACTTTATTTTTGTTACCTTACTTCCTATAAACTATTATGGGCTCAGATAAGATGAAAAAAGAATACACATTCAATATATGTTACACATGTATTATTAATAGAAGGAAGTTTACTATAATTTGCATTATTTTAGGCTTCAGGACATCAGTACTTTTACATATTACCTGCATGATATTGATGCTGAGTTGACAAACCTCCTCCTGTGTTTTAGGTTGTTGAAAGACCTATAAGGAAGAATTTTGATGAAAGTTTTTAGATTTAGCTAAGAAAACAAAACTTTTTGTTTGTGAAGTTCCATATAAAAAATTAACTTATGGGAAACTGCTTCCAGTGTGGGTAACCTTACTCCAAAAGGGACAGGTATGAAGAGCTGCCCTACAGGCAGTGTTTTGGCGCCTGTGTAAGACACTGGCATGGAGCTGGTTGACAACATGCAGGTCAGTTATTCTCTCTGTATACAAAGTGCCAACAATTCCAAGTACTCTATCTACAAGACTTACATTCACATTTTAACTTCCATCAGCCTATCTGGGAACCAAGAAATGGACACACAAAATCAAATAAAACAAATAAGTATCTGAGGGAAAAGGTCTTTTGTGCTGAAATGACTCATTTACAACTGTGATTCCCAAGGGTTCCTGGGAAAGTCTGAAATAGAAGTTGAATTTAATAGAAAACTTACACTGGCTTCTCCAGGCTTGCACTCTACAACTCCTTTAAGTGACTGCAGAGAATGTATAATGCACTGTTCAAATTGACATGGCTGAATGAAAAAAAAAAAAGTACATTACCTTAAAATTCAAAAACAAGCAATGGTGATTAAGACATTTAACAGAAGCAAATTATGGCCCCAAACTCTCAATTTTACAGATTTATTGAAAGGAAAACAGATGCAAACAACTTGACAAATAATCTCCTACCCATCGAGATTTAGATTTGGCAAGTTTGCACTTGATATTTAAATATGGGTAAAACTTAACTCTAAAGTACATCTAATTCAAATAGAACAGAAATCAGGTATAATTAAAGTTCTTCTTAAAAATCCTACTCTTCTAAGAGGGAAATGACTTGATGAAGAACAGATACAGCAAGTTTATATTTTAAACACTACTTCGAAGATATATTCTGAGCTCAATCTTCCAGATCTTTCACATCTCTGGTAGTGTTCAACAAAATTTAATGTTACTAATAATGATTTGTAGAAGGTCCAGGAAATTCAATTCAAAAGTCATTACAGTCATTTTTTATATACATTAAGTCATAAAATAAGTGAAGATATGTCCAACAACTGGCATTCAGATAAATCTGAATGAATTGTAACACCTTAGCTCCTACTGTACTTAAAGTTTCACTTTGTGCTAGGCATACTCTAAGTGATGGGGATATAGGAATAAGATTGAGTTCTCATTAAGTGTATGCTCTAGGATAAGAGTCACAACCAAAAAAGTCACAGTCAACAAAACTGTTACTTTTTACTAAAAAAAAAAAAAAAAAAATACAGAAATAAGTCAACTACAAACTAGAGTAAGTGCCATGGGGAAAAAAAAAAAAAAAACAGAACTCAGAAATGATGATGATAGAGGGGAATCTGCTCTAAGATGGTCAAAGACAGTGAGAACATTTAAGTGGAGACTTGAAGGGCTAGAGGACTCAGCCCCGTAAAAGATAAGGGAAGGGAGTGGTGAGCTCAGGGAGACAGGGCAATATGTACACAGGCCAGGGAGGGCAGAGCCTAAAGGAACTCAGAAACCACAAGAACAGCAGTGCATCACAACCACTAGGCATGAGTTTGGCAGTACAAGATGAGGCTAAGGGTCTGGGTTTCACTCAGACAGAGGGCTGTATAAGACACATAGTTGAGGGGCGCCTGGGTGGCTCAGTCGGTTAAGCGTCCGACTTTGGCTCAGGTCATGATCTGGCGGTTCGGGAGTTCGAGCCCCGCGTCGGGCTCTGTGCTGACAGCTCAGAGTCTGGAGCCTGTTTCAGATTCTGTGTCTCCCTCTCTCTCTCTGACCCTCCCCCGTTCATACTCTCTCTCTGTCTCAAAAATAAATAAAGGTTAAAAGAATTTTTTTTTTTTTAAAAGGCACATAGTTGAATTAAAAAACACACACACACACACAAAAAAACCTCTGTGCAAAAATCTGGAGTCAGAACCTCTCCTCACTACATGCTTCAATTTGTTAAAAGAGATTGGGGAAAAAAACTGAACAGAAGAGACAAGTTTATTTTCTTACAAAAAGGAACCCAGATTTAATGAAAGCTAAAATAGTGCCTCAACATAATGTTATTTTAATACTGCACTTTGAAGCCACCAGAGGGCACCATAAAAAAACAAAACAAAACAAAAAACAACTTCTAAGTACAAAAAAAAAAAAAAAAAGAATATGGGATAAAATACCAACTGCACAGAACTATTTCAAGAGGTATGTTTGTTAACTACCTGACCTAATGCCTCCAACTTACCCACCTCAAAAGGTAGGAAAATCTAAGAATAATGGTGAAAATTAAATCCAAAATTCAACTGTGGGTAATTAAACCTGTTGTTACTTGGATTTCTTGCATTAATATTTGGACTAGATTTTCTTAATTTCTTTTTATATCTACACTAATACAATAAATGGATAATACCAGAGAACTGAATTAGTAGTTTCAGTTAAATTGGGAGTAATGATAGTCTAAACATCTGCTATTTCTTTTTTCTAAAGAGAAGCAGTGCTATTTCTGCATATTGTCAGTGAATCATCCAATTTAGCTGACTATAAGAGCTATCACAAATCATTCCAGTTCTTATGAAAGAAAAAAATTCTCAAAATTATCCAAATTGAAAAAAGCAGTACACATTTTCAATATGAAAAGAAAGCAGGATGCTTTCAAAAAAGCTGTTTCAGAGCACTGAAGTGAGGTTCAAATTAAATATACAGTACTTCAGGGGTGCCTGGGTGGCTCAGTTGGTTGAGGGTCCGACTCTTGATTTCGGCTCAGGGTCTTGGGATTCGGCTCAGGGTCTTGAGCCCTGAGTGAGGCTCCACACTGAAAATGTAGCCTGCTTAAGACTCTCACACTCCTCTGAAGGGTCTGCATCCCTCCAGGTGCTGCAGGCCCCTCCCCAGGGGACCACCAAAGAAAAACCTATCTGAGCGTGCCCCTCCCGCCCCTGTGCACCTTGCAGATCCACCCCAGCGTATAAGCCAGATCCCAATGAAGCAGCACCACAAGGCTGGCAGTGTGCAAAGAGCCCAGACAGGGGCCACACCACTCCACAGTGAGTTCTGCCCCTGGGAGAGGGGAAGATAAGGTACACACCAGTCAGACTGTGGCCCCAAAGGTGGGCTGGGGACAGACATGGGGTCTGATTGTGGCCCCGCCAACTAACACAGGTTACTCCAGACAACACAGGGGAAGTGCCTTGCAGTTCCGCATAACTCCAGGGACTAACCAAAATGACAAAGCAGAAGAACTCTCCTCAAAAGAAACTCCAGGAAGTAGCGACAGCTAACGAATCGATCAAAAACGATTTAAGCAATATAAGAGAAAAAGAATTTTGAATAATAGTCATGAAATTAATCGCTGGGTTGGAAAAAAGTATAAGGACAGCAGAAAATCTATTGCTACAGAGATCAAGGGACTAAGAAATAGTCATGAGGAGCTAAAAAATGCTATAAATGAGGAGCAAAATAAAATGGACACGACCACAGCTCGGATTGAAGAGGCAGAGGAGAGAATAAGTGAATTAGAAGATAAAATTATGGAAAAACAGGAAGCTGAGGAAAAAAAGAGATTAAAAAAATCCAGGAGTATGAGGGGAGAATTAGAGAACTAAGTGATGCAATCAAACGCAACAATATCCGTATAATACGAATTCCAGAAGAGGAAGAGAGGGAGAAAGGGGCTGAAGGTGTATTTGAACAAATCGTAGCTGAGAACTTCCCTGATCTGGGGAAGGAAAAAGCACTGAAATCCAAGAGGCACAGAGAACTCCCTTCAGACGTAACTTGAATCGATCTTCTGCACGACATATCACAGTGAAACTGACAAAATACAATAAAGAGAAAATTCTCAAAGCAACTAGGGATAAACACGCTCTAACTTACAAAGGGAGACCCATAAGACCAGCGGCAGACCTATCTACTGAAACTTGGCAGGCCAGAAAGGAATGGCAGGAAATCTTCAATGTGACGAACAGAAAAACTATGCAGCCGAGAATCCTTTATCCAGCAAGTCTGTCATTCAGAACAGAAGGAGAGATAAAGATCTTCCCAAACACACAAAAGTGAAGGAATTCATCACCACCAATTCATAGCCCTACAAGAGATCCTAAGGGGGATTCTGTGAGTTAAATGTTGCAAGGACCTCAAAGTACCAGACACAACACTAGAAGCATGAAACCTACGGACATCACAATGACTCTAAACCCATGTCTTTCAATAATAACACTGAATGTAAGTGGACTAAATGCTCCAACCAAAAGACATAGGGTATCAGCATGGGTAAAAAAACAAGACCCATCTATTTGCTGTCTACAAGAGACTCATTTTAGACCTGAGGACACCTTCAGATTGAAAGTGAGGGGATGGAGAACTATCTATCTACCATGCTACTGGAAGTCAAAAGAAAGCTGGAATAGCCATACTTATATCAGACAAACTAGACTTTAAATTGAAGGCTGTAACAAGAGATGAAGAAGGAGATTATATAATAATTACAGGGTCTATCCATCAGGAAGAGCTAACAATTATAAATGTCTATGCGCTGAATATGGGAGCCCCCAAATATATAAAACAATTACTCACAAAAATAAGCAACCTTATTGATAAGAATGTGGTAATTGCAGGGGAGTTTAATACTCCACTTACAACAATGGATATATCATCTAGACACAGGATCAATAAAGAAACAAAGGCCCTGAAGGATACATCGGATCAGATGGACTTGAGAGATATATTTAGAACTCTGCATCCCAAAGCAACAGAATATACTTTCTTCCCAAGTGCACATGGAACCTTCTCCAAGATAGATCATATACTGGGTCACAAAACAGCCTTTCATAAATATAAAAGAATTGAGATCATACCATGCACACTTTCAGACCACAATGCTATGAAGCTTGAAATCAACCACAGGAAAAAGTCTGGAAAACCTCCAAAAGCATGGAGGTTAAAGAACACTCTACTAAAGAATGAATGGGTCAACCAGGCAATTAGAGAAGAAATTAAAAAATATATGGAAACAAATGAAGATGAAAGTACAACAATCCAAATGCTTCAGGATGCAGCGAAGGCAGTCCTGAGAGGAAAATACATTGCAATCCAGGCCTATCTCAAGAAACAAGAAAAATCCCAAATACAAAATCTAACAGCACACCTAAAGGAAGTAGAAGCAGAACAGCAAAGACACCCCAAACCCAGCAGAAGAAGAGAAATAATAAAGATCAGAGCAGAAATAAACAATATAGAAACTAACAAAAACTGTAGAGCAGATCAATGAAACCAAGAGTTGTTTTTTTGAAAAAATAAAATTGATAAATCTCTAGCCAGGCTTCTCAAAAAGAAAAAGGAGATGACCCAAACAGATAAAATCATGAATGAAAATAGAATTATTACAACCAATCACTCAGAAATACAAGCAATTATCAGGGAATACTATGAAAAATTATACGCCAACAAACTGGACAACCTAGAAGAAATGGAAGAATTCCTAAACACCTACACACTTCCAAATCTCAAACAGGAAGAAATAGAAAGCTTGAACAGACCCATAACCAGCGAAGAAATTGAATCAGTTATCAAAAATGTCCCAACAAATAAGAGTCCAGGACGGATGGCTCCCTGGGGAATTCTACCAGATATTTAAAGCAGAGATAATACCTATCCTTCTCAAGCTATTCCAAAAAATAGAAAGGGAAGGAAAACTTCCAGACTCATTCTATGAAGCCAGCATTACTTTGATCCATAAACCAGACAGAGACCCAGCAAAGAAAGAGAACTACAGGCCAATATCCCTGATGAATATGGATGCAAAAATTCTCAAGAAGATACTAGCAAATCGAATTCAACAGCATATAAAAAGAATTATTCACCCTGATCAAGTGGGATTCATTCCTGGGATGCAGGGCTGGTTTAACATTCGCAGATCAATCAATGTGATACATCACATTAATAAAAGAAAAGAAAAGAAACACATGATCCTGTCTATCAATGCAGAAAAAGCATTTAACAAAATTCAGCATCCTTTCTTAATAAAAACCCCCGAAAAAGTCGGGATAGAAGGAACATACTTAAATATAATAAAAGCCATTCATGAAAATCCCACAGCTAATATCATCCTTAATGGGGAAAAACTGAGAGCTTTCTCCCTGAGATCAGGAACAGGATGTGGACAGGGATGTCCACTCTCACCGCTGTTGTTTAACATAGTGTTGGAAGTACTAGCGTCAGCAATCAGATAACAAAAGGAAATCAAAGGCATCAAAATTGGCAAAGATGAAGTTAAGCTTTCACTTTTTGCAGATGACATGATACTATACATGGAAAAACCCGACAGACTCCACCAACAGTCTGCTAAACTGATACATGAATTCAGCAAAGTTGCAGGATACAAAATCAATGTTCAGAAATCACTTGCATTCTTATACACTACTAATGAAGCAACAGAAAGACAAATAAAGAAACTGATCCCATTCACAATTGCACCAAGAAGCATAAAATACCTAGGAATAAATCTAACCAAAGATGTAAAAGATCTGTATGCTGAAAACTATAGAAAGCTTATGAAGGAAATTGAAGAAGATACAAAGAAATGGAAAAACGTTCCGTGTTCATGCATTGGAAGAATAAATATTGTTAAAATGTCAATACTACCCAAAGCTATCTACACATTCAATGCAATCCCAATCAAAATTGCACCAGCATTCTTCTCGAAGCTAGAACAAGCAATCCTAAAATTTGTATGGAACCACAAAAGGCCCCGAATAGCCACAGTAATATTGAAGAAGAAGACCAAAGTGGGAGGCATCACAATCCCAGACTTTAGCCTCTACTACAAAGCTGTCATCATCAAGACAGCATGGTATTGGCACAAAAACAGACACATAGACCAATGGAATAGAATAGAAACCCCAGAACTAGACCCACAAATGTATGGCCAACTAATCTTTGACAAAGCAGGAAAGAATATCCAATGGAAAAAAGACAGTCTCTTTAACAAATGGTGCTGAGAGAACTGGACAGCAACATGGAGAAGAATGAAACTAGACCACTTTCTCACACCATTCACAAAAATAAACTCAAAATGGATAAAGGACCTGAATGTGAGACAGGAATCCATCAAAACCCTAGAGGAGAAAGCAGGGAAAAACCTCTCTGACCTCAGCCGCAGCAATTTCTTACTTGACACATCCCCAAAGGCAACGGAATTAAAAGCAAAAATGAACTATTGGGACATTATGAAGATAAAAAGCTTCTGCACAGCAAAGGAAACAATCAACAGAACTAAAAGGTAACCAACGGAATGGGAAAAGATATTTGCAAATGACAAATTGGACAAAGGGCTAGTATCCAAAATCTATAAAGAGCTTACCAACTCCACACCCGAAAAACAAATAATCCAGTGAAGAAATGGGCAGACACATGAAGAGACACTTCTCTAAAGAAGACATCCAGATGGCCAACAGGCACATGAAAAGATGCTCAACATCGCTCCTCATCAGGGAAATACAAATCAAAACCACACTCAGATATAACCTCACGCCAAAATGAACAAACAGGAGGCTACAGATGCTGGCGAGGATGTGGAGAAATAGGAAGCCTCTTGCACTGTTGGTGGGAATGCAAACTGGTGCAGCCACTCTGGAAAACAGTGTGGAGGTTCCTCAAAAAATTAAAAATAGACCTACCCTATGACCCAGCAGTAGCACTGCTAGGAATTTACCCAAGGGATACAGGAGTACTGATGCATAGGGGCACTTGTACCCCAATGTTTATAGCAGCACTCTCAACAATAGCCAAAGTATGGAAAGAGCCTAAATGTCCATCAACTGATGAATGGATAAAGAAATTGTGGTTTATATACACAACGGAGTACTACGTGGCAATGAGAAAGAATGAAATATGGCCTTTTGTAGCAACATGGATGGAACTGGAGAGTGTGATGCTAAGTGAAATAAGTCATACAGAGAAGGACAGATTCCATATGTTTTCACTCCTATGTGGATCCTGAGAAACTTAACAGAAGACCATGGGGGAGGGGAAGGAAAAAGAAAAAAAAAAAAAAAAAAAGGTTAGAGAGGGAGCCAAACCATAAGAGACTCTTAGAAACTGAGAACAAACTGAGGGTTGATGGGGGGTGAGGGGGTGGGTGATGGGTATTTAGGAGGGCACCTGTTGGGATGAGCACTGGGATTTGTATGGAAACCAATTTGACAATAAATTTCATATTAAAAAAAAAAAAAAGATTCTCAGTCTCTCTCCAACACTCCTCATTCATGTTCTCTCTCTTAAAAAGCAAACATAGGAGAGACCTAAACCTTATTAAACAAATAAATAATAAACAAACTTCAGCTGAAATAAGTCATAGTGAGGCAAAGTATAATGTTCATTTCATTTCTTTTTTTTTTAATATATGTTTATTTTTGAGAGAGAGACAGAGTGTGAGCAGGGGAGGGGAAGAGAGAGAGGGAGGCAGAGTCCAAAACAGGCTCCAGGCTCTGAGCTGTCAGCACAAAGCCCGACACGGGGCTTGAACCCATGAACCGTGAGATCATGACCTGACCTGAAGTAGATAGCTTAACTGACTGAGCCACGCAGGCGCCCCTCTTTTTTTTTTGTTTTGTTTTGTTTAATGTTTATTTTTTTCAGAGAGAGAGAAAGTGCTACCAGCATGAAGCCCAATCTCACAAACCATGAGATCATGACCTGAGCCAAAACAAGAGTTGGGTACTTAAATGACTGAACCATCCAGGTGCCCCTATGTTACATATTTTTTTACCTACATCTGGGTAGACGATATAATGGCTGACATCAGAAGGGTAACATTCTCTGGGTCATTCATCCACAAAGTTTAGTCTTCTAGCTTGTATGTGTGACAAACATGAAATTAGTTATTCTATGGTTCCAGTTTCTTACTATTATAGTCAAACTTTAAGTGGACTACAAACAAGTTTCTATGGTAAACATTTCAAAGTATTTTCAAAGAGGTTTATCTATTATAATCAAACAACCAAAGTTAGATGTGGCAGCTACCAGATAAGCACTAACTGGGAGAGGGGGAAAGTGGCTTCTTTAAGACTGCATGGCTAATGGGGTGCCGGGCTAGGTCAGTCAGAAGATCACGTGACCCTCAATCTCAGGGTCATGAGTTTCAGTCCCACATTGGGTGCAACGATTAAATAAATAAACTTAAAAAAAAAGAAGAAAAAAGATTGCATGGCTATTATGTGACAGAACTATGGACTGAACCAGATTATGATTCCAAATCCAGGGCAGCACATTTTCCTCCATATCAGCACTGTTCAAAAGAAGTATAATGTGAGCCACAAACATAAGTCATATATATAAGAGTTTCCAGTAAACACAATAAGAATATTAAAAGAAAAATTGATTTTAATATAATTCAGGTTATGCAATATAACAAAATATTATATCATCATGTAATCAATAAAAAGTTGAGATATTTCACGTTCTTTCTTTGTACTGAGTCTTATACAAACCATGTCTATAATGACTGCTATATTGGATATTGGACCATGCAGGTCTACTCTACGTTTCCTTTCTCTAAATATTTAGTATGACAGAATTAGCTATAGGATAGTTTGTATATAAGCACAAATAATTATGAAAAGTAGAATAAGCCAAATAAAAGTAATTTTTATTAAAAACAAATCCTTTAAAATATAATTGTATTTATTAAAACTAAATTTCCCTCATTTCAAACATGATTTAATTTACAAAAATTTGTAAGTAAGCACTGATGTTCTAAACCACATTGTTATATAAAGGTATATTTTAGTGTACTTAGGAGGGATAGGAGGAAAGAATTTCAACTTGTCAAAAATTTCCCAACTCCCAAAGTAAGACTGTCAATAGGAAGTATACAATTATTTCAAAAAGTACAGCAATTTGAAGAACTGAAGAAATATTACATGAGATCATTCTGTCTCAACAACCTCATTCACCGTGATTTTGTAAATTTGGGCAAGTTAAAACCATCTTATTCTAATTTCCTCACCTACTAAACAGGCAGAAACCTGACTGCCTCCTCCAGATTTATTTTCTCCATTTTTCTTACTAAGGTAAGACAGAAATTGTTGGGATTAGCAATGTGCTCTGCTAAAAAAAAAAAAATAAAAAAAAAAAAATACTGCATTTTTCCAGCCTCCACAGTAGATAGGGATGGGCATGTGAATCAATTCTAGCCAATTAGACGTGGGAAGAATTGTCAGCTATGGCTCCTGAAAAAGTGCTGGGCTTTTCTCATGACAGAAATAAGGCCATGGTGGTTGGAACAGCAATGGCCTTCCTTTGATCATGAGGCCATTGTGAGACAAAAGCCACAATAAAGATCACAAAGAAGAAAGTCAGAAGGAGCCTTGTGTACTGATTGCATGATTAAGCTGCCACACCAGTCCTAATTTCTTTAATATTAGAAGAAAAGGAAATGCCCATCTCCTTTAAAGACCCTGGATGTTTTAGCAGCTGAATGTCAATTTAACTGACACACCCACCTACAGGATCATTGTGGGAATCCATGAAACAGATGTGAAAACATGATAAATCATGAAAACTATTTTCAAAAGTATTTTGATAATCTATAAGTCCCATCTAAACAGATGATGACTCTAAAATGAACAGACCATGTTTATAATTGCCTGCCTGACCCATGTATCTATCTGGAGAGGTTAGTTATTGTTGGTTTGTTTTATTTTGGCTTAGGGGTCAGCAACAGAATTTTTTTTTCCCACTCCGCTTTTCTGAAAAATTCAAGTTACTGGGAAACTTAGAATGAAGCACAATCTATTTTATTTTTTTAACTTATTGTCAAGTTAGCTAATATACAGTGTATATACAGTGTGCTCTTGGCTTTGGGAGTAGATTCCCATGACTCATCACTTACCATACAACACCCAGTGCTCATCCCAACAACTGCCCTCCTCAATGTCCATCACCCATTTTCCCCTCTCCCCTGCCAGCCCTGGCACCAGCCCTCAGTTTGTTCTCTGTATTTAAGAGTCTCTTAGGTTTTCCTCCCTCCCTGTTTGAACTATTTTTCCCCCTACCTTTCCCCTATGGTCTTCTGTTAAGTTTCTCAAATTCCACATGAGTGAAAACATATGGTATCTATCTTTCTATGACTCACTTATTTCACTTAGCATAATACCCTCCAGTTCCATCCACATTGTTGTAAATGGCCAGATTTCATTCTTTCTCATTGCCAAGTAGTATTCCATTGTATATATAAACCACATCTTCTTTATCCATTCATCAATTGATGGACATTTGGGCTTTTCCCATAATTTGGCTATTGTTGACAGTGCTACTCTATACATTGGAGTGCATGTGCTCCTATGGATCAGCACTCCTGTATCCCTTGGATAAATTCCTAGTAGTGCTATTGCTGGGTTGCAGGGTAATTCTATTTTTTTTTGAGGAACCTCCACACTAGTTTCCAGAGTGGCTGCACCAGTTTGCATTCCCACCAACAGCTGAAGCACAATCTATTTTAAAATGTAATGCAGGGGCGCCTGGGTGGCGCAGTCGGTTAAGCGTCCGACTTCAGCCAGGTCACGATCTCGCGGTCCGTGAGTTCGAGCCCCGCGTCGGGCTCTGGGCTGATGGCTCGGAGCCTGGAGCCTGTTTCCAATTCTGTCTCCCTCTCTCTCTGCCCCTCCCCTGTTCATGCTCTGTCTCTCTCTGTCCCAAAAATAAATAAAAAACGTTGAAAAAAAAAAATTAAAAAAAAAAAAAATGTAATGCAAATAAAATATAGTGACACATGATGAAGAAAGAGCACGCTAAAACAAATCCACTGCTTTTATTAATTTTTAAATATTTGTAGTGTTAAGCAAAAATGAGTCTAAAAAAGAAAACTTTAAGAAGTTTATTTTTCTGTTTCCAGAGATGATTTAGAATTACAATGCAAAAGAACATATGCTCCCTATTAATAAAATTAGTCATTTATTTTGAATATTATATACATTAATCATTAATCATTGAAAAGTATTTAAACTTACAAGAGAAGTCAGTCCTTCATTATCGACAATCCAGTCTTCCTTTTCAGCTAATCTCTTTATTTCTGCAGGGAAAATAAGCACACAGTACTTTTTATTTTAATTTCTCATTGAACTTTATATAAATAAAAATCTATAAAGGTCATGGTTTTTCATTATTTTATATAGATTTGTAAAAAAAATGGAAGTAGGTAATAGGCATAAGACATATTTCTGGTAGACTCAAGTTTTTAAATGTGTATTGTTTTTCTGGATATTTTTAATAAAACATTAATGTAAATAAATTTAGCCCCATTTGGAGACTGCTAGGCTAGGCTTAATGACAACTTTTGACAATGGTTTATTACTTAAAGAGGACTCTTGATAATATTCAATATGTACAAAATAAACTACAAAATGTTTTTTCCCAAAATATCTGATGAAAAATTTATATTGTTTTAATCCTATATACTTCTGATGACTGGCACTATGATTCTCACTTGGCTAAAGGAATCCTACCTGTCCAAACCTTTAGCATTTCATGCTGTCTCAGGTCCTTGCGGGGAACACGTAAATGAATTCAGAGGATACTGCTGTTTCTCACCTGGATTCTACTCCTTTTCTGTTGACACAGTATATTTAGTCACCAATTCTTAGAGATGTGACCTTCTTACTCAAAAGTCTTGGTGACAGATAGTTATGGCTTATGTCATTTATAATGATGTTCTTGATTGTTTTCAACAATATTTAATATCCAGAAGGTGGCTTTGTAAAGATAACCTTGTTTTTTATGATTGTGTATACAAAATTTTTCCTGAAAATTCTAAAATGTATAAAGAAAATGAGCATCACCTATAATTTCTACTATGCAGAAAACTATTATTTATCTTTCTTCTGAATTTACATTCGTATTTTTAAATATTTAAAATGCACACACATTTTCAAAACTGGGATCAGACGTTATATTCATTTTATACTATACTTTTTCTACTTAACATTTGCCATAAGAATGTTCTTATATCCTTAAATATTTTCAAATATATCCACCTTAATTTATGCATGGTCTGGCATCTCAAGTAAATAGATTTGAAAAGATATTCAAAGCAGGAAAAAAATTCTAGGGGTGCCTGGGTGGCTCAGTTGGTTAAGCGTCTGACTTCAGCTCAGGTCATGATCTCATGATGGGTTCATGGGTTCAAGCCCTGCATCAGGTTCTGTGCTGACAGCTCAGAACCTGGAGAGCCTGCTTCAGATTCCTTGTCTCCCTCTCTCTCTCTCTCTCTCTCTCTCTGCCCCTCCCCATCTCATGCTTTGTCTCTTGCTCTCTCAAAAATAAATAAACATTAAAAAAAAAAAAAAAAAAGAAGGAAAAAATTCTATTGAGCAGCTACTGGTGATCTAAAATATTCAAGTTTCCATAAAAGGAATTTTCTCATTTTCAAGGATTAGGAGCTACAAAGAGGTGGGATATTCAGATAATCATTGTCTAGCAAATGTCATCAATTTCTCTTAACATACCTTCCGCTGTATGTTGCAATGTGACCATCACACAACGTACTCGGAGATCTAAAATGAGATCCTGGATAGTCTGTAACATGTCATTAGGAATTTCAAGGGCAGTCAACGATTCATAAGTAAGCCTGTAAAAGAGACACAACAAAACAAAAGTAAGCAGAGTGAGATCTCAAAGCAATTCCTGTCATCAGTTTGGCCGAGGCAAAAGGACAGAGTAAAATTCTTTGTTGAACATGTTTTTCTTTTTTTTTCAAAAGGGCAAAAACAATTTACCCCTTTTTAGAAGACATTCTTGTTAAAAAAGATATTCCATATTTACCTTATGGTCTGGATGACATGAGCAAGCCACTGTCCTGACAGCTCAGACTTTACCTCCCAGCCTCCATACTGCCTCACTCCACTCTCTGGGATGCTAAATGGGAGCAGGGCTCCACGGATCAACTTCACAAGACACTGCATTACTTCTTGAATCATTTTCTAGACAATGATGAAAGTAAAACTGCATTAAAAGTCATTAATTTGATTAAATCAACTAAAGGAATCTGCCTGAACAATGATGAATAGTTCGAACATAAAGTTTTCTAGCAACTTTGGTTGAGAAAATCCTATCTTGTGAAAAAGTCTACATGCTTATCCTTAACTTACCTTAAAATCATTTTGTCTTTGCCTTACATTCTTCGATCTTTCAATCTGGCCTGATTTCTCTGCAGTCTTAAAAATCAAAAAACAGCAAAATAAAATATATTAGTTATCTTTAGAAATAATGTATAAAAATAAGAAATACTTTAGCAGCTGTATATAAAGAGAGCATTGTATACGGTTGTAACTTGATTAAAAGGAATGTATAAGACAAAATCTAAGTTTCTGACTTAAAAACAGACTTAATTAGAAAACCTTTCTTATTCCAACAAGAAGTTACTTATCCTCCTAAAACCTTTAAGTGCAATTTGTATAAATAAACCTAAGCATTAAGCTGAAATTACCTTTTCTGTAGATGAATTCCATGTGCCATGCTCATCAACAATTTTATATATTGTTAAGCCTAAATCATACCCAAGACAACATTTTCAACCCTATTTTTCATTAGCTGGTACAGAAGTAAAAGGAAGAGTAAACTCCGGATTAATGTCTAAGAATCTTAGGATATCCATTCCCTTCCCTTCCCTATTTATAAATAAGCATTATATTTGGCATTTTATTTTTACAAAACTAAAAGTCACGATTCTTCTTTCAGGGATTTTACTGTCTAATTTAGGAGAGAATATATTCTAGAATCCTAGAATTAAATTTTTATTTGTTTCCTGCTAGCCGTACTTTCCTTTGATATTCCTTTCTCCTTAAAGTAATATTTGGAAGACTACACTGATTAAAACAGGAATCTATTCAATTGGATTTCATTTAACTTTTTATTCCCAAATTTTCTAACAACTAAATATTACCATATAACATGCCTGGGAAGGGCAAGCCTAGAAAACTTTCCAAATAAAGGAAAAATAACAAGATGGTATGATGTAAACAAAAATTCTGATAATTCATTAACATAATGCAAAATTATCCTTTAAAGTTGAAATGTTTATGTATTATTGGTTAGAGACATGTTAAAAGAACTTTCAAGTTAAGAACAACTGCGTTATAGGGGCGCCTGGATGGCTCAGTCAGTTAAGCGCCCAACTCTTGATTTAGGCTGAGGTCAAGATCTCACAGTTTGTGAGTTTGAGCCCCACACCCGACTCCTCATTGACTGTGGAGCCTGCGTGGGATTCTCTCTCTCTCTGCCCTTCTCCCCCTCTCTCAAAATAAACTTAAAAAAAAAAAAAAGATTATAAATGATTATGATACTGACATCAAGTTGATTTTAAAATACAATGTTATATATATCTTTTGTATAAGCTAGAGAAACAATGTATAGAGTTCATTATTATGATGAATATTACTAATGTGAATGACTAAAAGAAGGGTAAGGATTGCTAAATGTTTTCGACAAAAAGCATCAGATGTACCTGATAAAAAGTGGTCAACATACATATACATACACACCTCTTCAGGCTCTGATTTACATTTATTTTACAATTTTATATTAAACTGTAGCTTTTTATCATTTAAAAACATTTTTGGGGGGGCGCCTGGGTGGCTCAGTCGGTTGAACGCCCAACTTTGGCTCAGATCATGATCTCATGATCAGGAGTTTGAGCACTGTGTCGGGCTCTGTGCTGACAGCTCAGAGCTTGGACCCTGCTTCAGATACAGTGTCTCTGGCTCTCTCTGCCCCTCCCCCACTCGCACTCTCTCAAAAATAAACATTGAAAAAAAATTTTTTTTTAATTTTAGCATTTATTTTTGAGAGACAGAGACAGAGAGTGAGCGGGGAAGGGGCAGAGAGAATCCAAAGCAGGCTCCAGGCTCTGAACAAGCTGTCAGCACAGAGCCTGATACAAGGCTCAAACCCAGGAACTGTGAGATCATGACCTGAGCTGAAGTTGGACGCTCAACTGACTGAGCCATCCAAGCGCTCCTATCATTTTGTCTTTGTAGAAATGCATGTTTGCTTTAAAAGATAAAAGTTTAATTTTTGAAAAATCTAAACCTAAAATTCACTTCAATAATGTCAATAAGCCAATTCCTAAAATTTACTAGGTAACAACACTCAAAATTCTTTTAACACCAGGATTTAACTCAGAAGCTGATGTTTTTGTCCCTTTATTTTTAAGACAAATGAGAAGTAATTAAAGAGTTTTAAAGCAACAGTGAGAACTGACTAGAGGGGCTAATATTAGGAACACAGCCAGCTAGGAGGATGCTACACTAACCAGGTGAGCAATCACAGCACCTTAGACAAAAGGAGATGGAGCATGAACTCCTGTTGATGGCTTAGCCACAGGCTTCCAAGGTAGAGTAAACTGATCATGGCAATTCTACTGGGTGTTGCAGTGAGAAAGGAGAGATGATGTCAAGAGTGACTGCCATCTGAGTCATGACTACTCAGGTAAGTCCAACCAGCCTTGAATGTCTGTTAGCCTACTTTCTGTTTCTGTCAAGTGTGATGCTCTGATTCAAAGTAACACTTTGGGCAATATAGTGGCCTAGGTGTAGAAAAACAAATGAATGGCCACAGCCTTACTGAGGTGATGAATTAACTATTCTCTAAATACTGCAGTTTGTCAGGTCTTAGTCCTAGGCACTTTTTTCTCTATACACTCTCACTAATTCATTCTCATGGCTTCAAATATCATTTCTATGTAATGCCTTCCTATTTTGGATTCTGCACTCAATTCCAACATGTGTGGGTAGGGGTAGGGGCCTCCCCTTAAAAACAAGCAGTTTTCCAGATACCAGTTGTGAGAAGTGACATGATTCATTTTCAGAAATACCAGATAAAAGCTGCGCTGTCTAGTAGCAAGAGGTTTACAACCTATTGGAAATACGTACGAACTGCCCGCCAAAAATGCAGTCCCAAACCCTTAAGACACTGCATTTCCTGGTTCCTCTTCCCCACCCCCTCTCCATTTTGCAGGCTTATTTTTCGCAGGCTTCACAATGAGCATGCATCAGAGAACTGAAGTCTCTGTGTCACCTCAAGGAATGTACATTTGTTCCAAACAGACTACTTTTTGGCCTTACAAGGGCATAGGTGACTTCCCAGTAAGGCTATAACCTCTGTAGTACTCAGCCAATGAGGAATCAGGAGAAGGACTTCATGCTAGGAGATAAACTGCCTGCTGTAACTGCCACCCACTCTTGCAAAAGTGTTCATTTAAAGCCTTGCTTCACTGTGCTCCGAGTCTCTGCATCCCTCCTTTGATTGGGGCAGTGGGCTTATTTGTCACACCAGCTGAGTGTCCTACAATTCAACTCACTTCTGACACTCTCTACCTGGGAATAAAGTGAGATCCCACAGGTAAGGGCTTAGTCCTACAAGATTTGTGCCACCCCCTCCCACTAACACTTAGATGCCAATTTCAAGACCAGGCCAATTTCAAGACCTGTGCTTCTGACCTACTGGCTATAGACTGGACATTCCCATGACTCGCTGCCTAGGTTCAAATAATTTGTTAGAATAGCACATAGAACTCAGAAAATGTGTTCACTCACTCAATTACCAGTTTATTATAAAAGGATATAATTCAGAAATGGCCAGGTGGAAGAGATGCATAAGGCAAAGTATAGGAAAAGGGTGCAGAACTTCCATGCAGTCTCCAGGCAAGCCACCTTCCCTGAATTTCCAAAAATTCATCAACCTGGAAGCTCTCTGAACCCTGTCCTTTGGGTGTTTAAGGAGGTTTCATTAACATAGGCACAACTAATAAAATCACTGGTCATTGTCAACTGATTCAACCTCCAGATCCATTCCTCTCCCAAGAGGTCTGAGGGTGAGACTGAAAATTCCAACCCTCTTCCTCCATAGGTGGGGACAAAAGTAACATAACATAACATAACATAACATAACATAACATAACATAACATCATTACTTCTGCACTCCTCACTTAGGAAATTCTCAGGGTTTTAGGAGCTCTATGCCAGAAACCAGAAGACCAAATATATATTTCTTATATATAACCACAATGTCACACTTCCAAATTTATATTTCCAGCCCAAATCTTTCCTCTGAAGCCCAAATCTGAATATCAGATTGCCCACTTGATGTCTCTTCTTGAATAATTCACAGGAATTTCAAATCCAATACATTAAAAGTGGAAAACTGCATGTTCTTCAAGTCTTTCTGATGAGGGACTATAAAGCATGCTGAGGTCCAACACAAGCTAGTACACTCCCCACCCCCAGGAGGGACACATGTGATATTCCTCAGGTACTCCTGGATGCCCAAGAACAAAGGAAAGAAAAGAAAACAAATGGCTAACTGATAAAGATCACAGTCATGCAGGACACAGTCTCCATCAGTTTACAAATACCTTAGTAAATTACAAGAAAAAGGCAATCTTATCAATAGCCTAATATCCAGAAACTTATAGACTCAAGTTTCCTGGAGCCCATAGTATCACCATCCCAACCATTCTGATGTGGGGAACAAATGCAAGAAGAAAAGGGCAGGTAAAATTAAATTTCTTTATAACCTGCAGCCCGCTGGCAAATACTTGAGGCAACACAAAGTATAACATTACTCCAGGAACTCCTTACTATCTATCTTAATGTTAATGCTTCGCTAGAGGGAAAAACAACCTTAGCTTGACAACAGGTAGGCCTCCAGTAATCTGTCAGTCTTCAGCACGTGAAAGTCTCTTCCGAAACTTCTCTTTTAACTTTACCTCTCCCAAGTACATGGTATATAACCAGCCATACAACAACCCCAGTGCAGCTCTTTCTTCCCACAGGCTTTAATAAAATCACTTTTTTGCACCGAAAAAGAAAACCAAAGATGGAGGCATCAGAATTCCAGACTTCACGATGTACTACAAAGCTGCAGTCATCAAGACAGTATGGTACCAGCACAAAAACAGACACTCAGATCGATGGAACAGAATACAGAACCCAGAAATGGACCCACAAACGTATGGCCAACTAAGTTTTGACAAAGCAGGAGAGAATATCCAATGGAATAAAGACAGTCTCTTCAGCAAATGGTGCTGGGAAAACTGGACAGCAACATGCAGAAGAATGAACCTGGACCACTTTCTTACACCATACACAAAAATAAACTAAAAAATGGATGAAAGACCTAAATGTAAGACAGAAAGCCATCAAAATTCTAGAAGAGAAAGCAGACAAAAACCTTTTTGACCTTGGTCGCAGCAACTTCTTACTCAACATGTCTCTGGAGGTAAGGGAAAAAAAAGCAAAAATGAACTATGGGACCCCACAAACCCCACTGTCACCTCAGAGCTTCATCATTTCTGACTTTATAAGTGGCTTACCTACTCACTCAGGGGTCGGTCCATTTGGTAGCTCTATGTTAATTCCTGTCCTTATCTTACTCACCTGATTTATCAGTAAATTTGGTCAACACTACTTCCAAAATACAAATGAAATCCATCATCTTCTTTCCAACTCCACTAACAAACCTTAATCCAACCACCATCATTTCCTGTCCAGACAGCTTGAACAGTTTACCCACTTTGATTTTTATTCCCTGACAATTCATTCTTGAATAGGTAACCAAAGTGGTCTTTTTAAAACCAAAACTCTGATCAGGTCACTCTACCACTTAGAGTCCATGCATGGCTTCCTACCACACTTGGAATATAAATCCCTTACCATGTCTGTACAACAAAGCCCTGTCAATTGGTCCCTGCTCAGTATACTCAGGATGTTATGACCTTCTGTTTTTCAAATATGCCAAACTCTTTTCCTTGGCTTTGCATGTGGCATTGTCTCTGCCTAATACATTTTTTCTCCCTGATTCTTCGTGAGGTTATTTCCTTCTCATGCTTTGAGTTTTAGTTTCAATATCATCTCCACAGAGAGATCTTCCAGGATCTCCATCCCACTACTGACATTCTTTATCTTAGAACCCTATTTTTTTTATAGCTGTTAGCAAAATTTAGGATAATTTTTTAAAAATTTATTTTGGGGAACACCTGGGTGGCTCATTTGGTAAAGTGTCTGACTTCAGCTCAGGTCATGATATCATGGTTCATGAGTTTGAGCCCCGCATCAGGCTGTGCGCTGCGCACAGAGCCTGCTCTGGATCCTCTGTCTCCCTCTCTCTCTGCCCCTCCCCCACTCATTTCTCTCTCTCTCTCTCTCTCTCTCTCTCTCTCAAAATAATAAACATTTAAAAAAATTATTTTGGTTCTGTCTCTCCAGGAGGAGAGAGATCATGTTTATCTCGGTCATCTTTATATATATATTTTTTTCAATTTATGCATGTGTGGGTTATGTGTACATACACGTATACGTGTGTGTGTATGTAAATCTATCAGTGCCATAGAGTGTTCAGGGTATTCATGAAATATTTGGTGAATGAAGGATCACCTAGGGTTAGGGTTAGTGTTCTTCAGGACCTCCTGGGATATATTTCAGAAAGCCTGAGGGCCCTGAACAGTACTGTAATAATCTGAAGGTTTTCTTTAAAAAACTCAAAGTCCTGGGTCTCCACATGGCAGACTGGCCCTTTGAAGGGTATCTGCTAGGCATAATCCTATGATATACTCCTGAAAAGTCCAACAGACTTACTGTTCTCCTAGAGATTTAAGATATCAACAAAAGGGTATGCAGAAGTTTAAGAATTTCCTAGGGGTTAGGAGGACTACTGTAGGTGTGGAATTCAGATGTTGCTGAGGAGCCCTGTACCTACTGTGATGTCAGGAGGCACAAATGACACTGGAATTCTATACTGCAAAATCTAAGTTAAGGACCTTGTGATGGTTAAGTCTATGTGTCAACTTGACTGCACCCCATATTCCTTTAACATTATTCTGGGTAAGTCTGTGAAGGTGTTTTTAGATGAGATTAACATTTGAATTGGTAGGCTGAGGAAAGCAGATTGCCCTCCTTAATGAGGGTGGAACCCACCCAATCAGTGGAAGGCCCGAATACAACAAGAAAGCTGACCTTCCTCCAGTAAGGGGGAAATCCTCCAGCTTGACTGCTTTGACTGAGG
This sequence comes from Panthera onca, assembly GCF_046562875.1. Classification (NCBI taxonomy): domain Eukaryota; kingdom Metazoa; phylum Chordata; class Mammalia; order Carnivora; family Felidae; genus Panthera; species Panthera onca. The sequence goes on along the minus strand of NC_138343.1, from coordinate 28,305,521 downwards.
ACACTGAACTGAAACACTGGTACTTTCTGGGTCTTAAGCCTCTTGGCTTTCAGACTGGAACTACAACATAGGCATTCCTGGGTTTCCTGCTTGATTACTGCAGATTTTGGGACTTGTTAACCTCTATAATCATGTGAGCCAATTCCTTATGGTTAATCTTTCTCTTTATATACACAGTTAGATACAGAATCAACATCCTATTGGTTCTGTTTCTCTGAACCCTAACACACACTGGTTTAGTATGTTGTGGACAAAGGGATGAAGCTCTGAAATAAAGGCGCAATTTGTTTCAATAATGAGTCAAGCCAGTATAAAATTCTAAGTATACTGATCAGTTGGTGCCTTTCTAATTATATCTGTCACAGTACCTAATACTGAACTTTTTGTTAAATGGGCTAGTTATTTCATAGTCCTTCTGTGAAATATTTTTAAATCAAAGAAAAGAGTGAAAAGCAATTTTTAAAATTTGATTATTTATCAAAATTAAAACTAAATTTTGACCATCAAACAGGTATTAATGAGTGCATAATGGCATCTACTAGACAAAATAATCTGTGAACTTTAAGGACTGGTCTCCAAATATATAGAGAGTGGAGGGGGACAGGAATTAATTGTAAGTCATACCTCTTAAAATTATCAATTAAAAAAACAGTTACTTATTATTTTAATTTGATGAAGAGTCAAATATCTTTAACATACTGAACTATATAATTTTTGCCCTATTTTTAAAAGAAAATCTAATTTGGGAACATAAAGTGCATTTTAATCTACATTTTATGAGTTATGCAACTTAAAAAATGTCAATTACTAATGTTGAAAATTATTTGGATGCTTTACAATTTTTCATTCCAAATTATACTATATTTAAAATATGTCTAAAGGTGAGATCTCAAGCTACTGTTAACCATTTCTTTAAAAACCTTAACTCTTTCCTGCACACACAGACCAAAACTACTTTGTGGTGAGACCAACGGCTAAATTTCACTGTTTTGATTCACGTATGTTACTTCACATGGGCATGACTGGTTTGAAGAACTATTTTTTAAACTGTTGGAAACTCCATCTAAATATTTAACGGATGGGCTCTTAATATAGCAAATAGTTACTATAACTAGAAAAAATTTTTCAGGTAAATTTTGTTTAAATATTACAGAGCTTTCTTGTATGAGTTTGAATACCAAGTATCAAAAACCTCAGAACTCTTCCCAGTTTTAATATATATAATTAAGTTTCAGGATTTCACTAGTAAACTGACATGGTAGGCACACGTTCCTAACTCATCCATTCCTTTCTAGTACCCTTCAGTGTCTTTCTAGCTTTTCAATAGAGGGTTGACAATTTAAAAACATGCCCAGATCTGCATAATGAATTACACTCAATTAACAATAATTACTATCAACTCTTAAAAGCTTACAAATACCACAGACATATCCAATTCAGTACAACTAATGTTTCACTAAAATATCCCAGATCAAGGGACACCTGGGTGACTCAGTTGGTTAAGCATCCGATTCTTGATTTCAGCTCAGGTTATTTTATTTTATTTTTTTTATGAAATTTACTGTCAAATTGGATTCCATACAATCGGCTCAGGTTATGATCTCACATGAGACTGAGTCTCAGGTGGGCTCGATTGTGAGACTGAGCTTTCAGCATGGAGCCTGCTTGGGACTTTCTCTCTTCCTTTCTCTCTCTCTCCCTCTCTCTCTCTCTCCCTTTCTCTCTGCCCCTCCCCTGCTCCCGCTCTCTGAATGAATGAATGAATGAATGAATAAATACCCAGATCAAAAACTTGGGAATTTTACAAACTCCAAAAAGACTCAAAATAAGGCAACTACGATCCTTGTGTGGTAGGCCACCTACGAGAACCAATCAAATTGGAAGGAAGAAACATTTGACTGGAAACAAATAACTAGGTTTAAAATCCATTTCCTAAGGTACTAATGCTTTTGATGAGTCAATCTATCTTGACATTATTCACCATGACTCTAGTAGTTCATCAGTCCACTATTTCTTAATGCTACTAAACTTTGTTCCCTGAATACCTATTATGTGCCACGCCAATGAGATTTCAAGTACTAGAACAAATATTTTTTTTCCAAATAATATGAGCACATTTTCATTTACCTGCTGGACACTGCTATAAGTACTCCACTGACATTAACTCGTTTAATTCTCAAACCACAACTATACAACTAGGCATAAAGAAGTAAAGTTATTTGCCTAAGGTCACAGCTAGTAAGTGAAATATATTGGATGTTTCTATTAAAACACTTCATGTTCTGTAAGAGGAGCTGTGCACACAATCTGTCCAAGGCACTTATATGGAAGCATCTACCTTTCCAGTTGTCATGAGCAATCAGGATTAGAGACAGAGCAGATAAGAAGGGGAAGTTATGCCATGATATGGGTGGTACAGCTGTTCCCCACTGTGGCAGAGGGCAAGAAATCCAAACCTGTCCTCAGCACACAGTCACACAACTCTCATGCAGCTAAGAGGGATAAAAACGCAAACTGATGGAGACATGTATGAAAGCGGAATGTTGAGAAAACTTTTTTCAGGACACCAGAAAAGCTGAAATTAAAACATTCTCTTCCTTGGTTTGGGAGGAGCTAAGATGGAGGTGTGTAGAAAATAGAGGTTTGTAGAAAATCCTAGGCTTGTCCTCAAATACCACTAGATAACTATCAAATCATTCTGAATACCCAAAAATCTCCCTGAGGACTGACAGAACAAACTATACAACTAAAGGAAGAGAAGAGGTCACATCAAGGAAGATAGGAAGTGCAGAGATGTGGTTTGAGGGACAAAGAGATCACAAGTGCTGTGGAGGAGAGGAAGTCCTGGTCTTGGAGAATGGCAAGAGAGAGAGTGGAGTGCCCAGGGAAATGCATAAGGAGAACACTTCCCCAAAGCCAGTGGCTGGGAAAATGAGAAGAGCTGATTTTTGTGAGTTTTTGCAACCAGTAGGGCTGAAAGACTGGAGTTGTAGAGGTTGGCAGATTTGGCTGGGATAGAGACCTGAGGGCATTGCCCCACTCCTGGAGAGAAAGCAGGCAAGCAACCCTGGTGGCAGACAGAAATCTGAGGATCACCTAAGGTGCACAGGGAGAGACTAACTGTTTGCTTTTCTTGAAGCATACCTGTGAGAGGTAACATTCACAAACACACCTCTTGGGGGACAAAAGAACCAGAGGGAGCCATTTCCTTTGCCTGCACCTAAGCACAGGTGCAGAGACATGTGCTGAGGGTGGCAAACCTGGACACTGACTGTTTAGCCTACTTGCTCCAAATCCCACACCCCTGAACTCTTGTGTGACTGCTCTTCTGGGTTAATCCTCCATCTGTCCCAACCCAGGAAGACCCTCCCCCAGAAGACCAGCACAGGCCCCCACTATAGCAGCTCCTTAAAGTTTGGAGTTTTAAAGTTTGGAGTTTTAAAAGTCAGCAGGCTTGGCTGGTATATAACCCAAAGTGCACTGGACTGCTCCAGGCAGACAAATAATGTGGACACAGATAGCATGAAAACACCAATCTGAGCAGTGCCTGGGTGGCTCAGTCGGTTAAGCATCCGACTTCGGCTCAGGTCATGATCTCACAGTCTGTGAGTTCGAGCCCCGCGTCGGGCTCTGTGCTAACAGCTCAGAGGCTGGCGCCTGCTTCGGATTCTGTGTCTCCCTCTCTCTATGCCCCTCCCCTGCTCATGCTCTGTCTCTCTCTGTCTCAGAAATAAATAAAAACATTAAAAAAAATTTAGAAAAAAAGAAAACACCAATCTGAAAACCCCCTGGAATGAATGAGGGGGAAATTATTCACTTTTCTGGGAGTGCTTCTCCAAGACCAGCAAGCATGGAGACCACTCTCTGGAGACAAAGAAGCTGGCTAGCACCATTTTCCCTCCCCTCTCCCTCAGCATAAACCAACTTCAGTAAACAGCACAGTCCCAAAACTGGCTCCCTCACCTACTTACACCAAGTCTTGTCCCCCTGCACTCTACTGGTACTGCTTTTCTTGGGCAAGTACACCTAAGAACCAGCACAGTAGGCCCCTTCCTCAGAAGACCGGCACAAACCCCCACACGCACTACATCTACTAACTATAGAGTTCTTCAAAACGTTAGGTGTGGTGGAAATAGCATCAGATCTAATTTAACAAATAGACCAGAGCACACCTAGTTAAAACTGGACATGCTTTGGCCAAGGTCCAAACACTCTCTGATGCAGACAGGGGAAACTCTGTAGACAACTGACCTGAGGGATAAAGCAGACAAAAATACAGCAGCAGAGTACATGCAGTACACACCAGAGACACTTCCTGAAGCTCCAGGCCATGGACATTATAGGACTACTCTTTCATAAAGCCATCACTCTCAGGAGCAGGAGAAGACAGAGACCCAGATAAAGTACACAGATGGAGGAATTCATCCCAAAAGAAAGAACAAGAAAAGGTCACAGCCAGAGATCTAATCAAAACATAAATAATATGCCTGATGCAGAATTTAAAGCAACAGTGAAAAGGATACTTGCTGGGCTTGAGAAGAGTATGGAAGACATCAAGGGGACTCTTACCACAGAGATAAGAGAGATAAAAAACAACCAGTCAGAAATGAAAAATGCAGTAACTGAGATTCAAAACAGACTGGATAAAATGACCACAAGAACGGAAGAAACACAGGAATGAATAAGTGATATAAAAAACAGTATAATGGAAGATGAAGCCAAATAAGAGAGAATGAATTATGGATTGCAAGAACAGACTTAGGGAATTCACTCAGGGAATTCACTGACTTAATTGAATGTAATAACATTTTCTCATAGGATTCCCAGAAGAAAAAGAGAAAGAAAGGGGTGACAGAAGGTTTATGTGAGGAAATAACAGCTGAAAACTTCCCTACTCTGTGGAAGGACAGACATCCAGATCCAGGAGTAAGAGAGAACTCCCATCAAAATCAACAAAAGCAGACCAACCCCAAGATATACTGTAGTTGAATTTACAAAATATAGTGATAGCAAAAAATCCTAAAAGAAGACAAAAGAAGTCCCTATACTACAATGGAACACCCATAAGGCTAGCTGCAGATCTCACCACAGAAACTTGGCAAGCCAGAAGGGAGGGGCACAATATATTCAACACACTGAATGGGAAAAATTTGCAGCCAAGTATAATCTACCCAGCAAAGCTATCATTTAGAATAGAAGGAGAGATAAAGAGATTCCCAGACAAAGAAAAACTAAAGGATTCTGTGAACACTAAGCCAGCCCTGCAAGAAATATTAAAGGGGACTCTTCGAGTGGGAAGGAAATACCAAAAGAAAGAAAGACTAGAAGGAACAGAGAAAATCTCCAGAAACAATGACAAAACAGGTAATAAAATAGCACTAAATACATATCTATCAATAATTACTCTAAATGTAAATGGACTAAATGCTCTTTTGATTAAAAGACATAGGGTGTCAGAATGGATTAAAAAAAAAAAAACCCCACAACCAAACCCATCTATATGCTGCCTACAAGATATTAATTCTAGACCTAATGACATGTGCAGATTGAAAGTGAGGGGCTGGAGAAACATTTATCATGTAAATGGACTGTAAAAGAAAGCCAGAGTAGGAATACTTATAACAGACAAACTAGATTTTAGACCAAAGACTATAACAAGAGATTAGAAAAAAAGGAAAAGCCACTATATCATAATAAAGGGGACTATCAAACAGAAGACACAACAATTGTAAATATTTATGCCCGCATCATGAAAGTGCCCAAATATGTAAAACAATTAGTAACAAACATAAAGGAAGTCCTTGATGATAACATAATAATAGTAGGGGTCTTTAACACCCCCACTTACATCAATGGACAGATAATCTAAGCACAAAATCAACAAGAAAACAGTGTCTTTGAACGACATACTGGACCTGATGGACTTAACAAATATATTCAGAACATTTCATCCCAAAGCATCAGAACATTATTTTCAAGTGAACATGGGGACATTCTACAGAATAGATCACATACTAGGTCACAAATCAGGCCTCACAAATACAAAAATTGTGAGATGATACCATGCATATTTTCTGATCATAATGAAATGAAACTTGAAGTCATCCACAAGAAAAAAATCTGGAAAGATGACAAATACAAAGAGATTAAACAACATCCTACTAAAGAATGAATTGGCCAACCAGTAAGTCAAAGAAGAAATAAAAATAATACATGGAAACAAATGAGAATGAAAACATGATTATCTAAAACCTCTGGAATGCAGCAAAAGTCATCCTAAGAGGGCAGTATATAGCAATACAAACCTACCTCAAGAAGCAAGAAAAGTCTCAACCTAACCTTATAGCTAAAGTAGCTAGAAAAAGAACAACAAACAAAACCTAAAGCCAGCAGAAGAAGGGAAATAATAAAGATTTGAACAGAAGTAAATGATATAGAAACTAAAAAACAATAGAAGAGATCGATGAAACCAGGAGCTGGTTCTTTGAAAAAATTAATAAAATTGATAAACCCCTAACCAGGCTTATCAAAAAGAAAAAAGACTCAAATCAATAAAATCACAAATGAAAGAGGACAAATAACCAACACCACAGAAATACAAACGATTATAAGAGAATATTATGAAAAATTATATGTCAACAAATTAGAAGAAATGGATAAATTCCTAGAAATATATAACTACCAAACCTAAAACTGGAAGAAACAGAAAACTTGAACAGACTGATAACCAGCAAAGAAACTGAATCAGTTATCAAAATCTCCCAACAAACAAAATTCTAGGGCCAGATGGCTTCACAGGGGGAATTCTACCAAATATTTAAAGAAGAGTTAAGGAGCACCTGGGTGACTCAGTCAGTTAAGTGACTTCAACTCAGGTCATGATCTCACGGTTTCAGTTCAAGCCCTGCATCGGGCTCTGTGCTGACAGCTCGGAGCCTGGAACCTGCTTCAGATTCTGTGTCTTCCTCTCTCTCTCTTTGCCCCTCTCCTACTAGTGCTTTGTCTCTCTCTCAAAAATAAATAAACATTAAAAAAATAATAATAAAATAAGAAGAGTTAATACCTATTCTTCTCAAACTATTCTGAAAAACAGAAATGGAAGGAAAATTTCCAAATTCATTCTATGAGATCAGCATTACTCTGATTCCAAAAACAGCAGACTCCACTAAAAAAGAGGAGTACAGGTTGGTATCTTTGATGAACATGGATGAAAAATTCTCAACAAAATACTAGCAAATTAAATCCAACAGTACATTAAAAGAATCATTCAGCATGATCAAGTGAGATTGATTCCTGGGCTATAAGGTGGCTCAATATTCGCAAATCAATCAACATGATACAGATATTAATAAAGAAAGGATAAAAACCATATGATCCTTTCAGTAGATGCAGAAAAGCATTTGACAAAGTACAACATTGCTTTCATGATAAAAGCCCTCAACAAAGTTGATTTAGAATGAACTTCAACATAATAAAGGCCAATATGAAAAATGCACAGCTAATATCATCTTCAATGGGAAAAAACTCAGAGCTTTTCCTCAATAGTCAAGAATGAGACAGGGATGTCGACTCTCACCAGTTATTTAACATAGTCCTAGCCATAGCAATCAGGCAACAAAAAGAAATAAAAGGCATCCCAATAGGTAAGGAAGAAGTCAAACTTTCACTGCTGATGACATATACAGAAAATCAAAAGACTCCAGCAAAAAATTGCTAGAACTGATACATAAATTCAGTAAAATCACAGGATACAAAATCAATGTACAGGGGCGCCCGGGTGGTTCTGTCAGTTAGGCATCCAACTGCGGCTCAGGTCATGATCTCACGGTTTGTGGGTTCCAGCCCTGCACCGGGCTCTGTGCTGACAGCTCAGAGCCTGGAGCCTGCTTTGGGTCTGTGTCTCCCTCACTCTCTGCCTCTCCCCCACTCTCACTTTGTCTCTCTCTTTCTCTCAAAAATAAATAAACGTAATAAAAATTTTTTAAAAAAATCAATGTACAAAAAGCTGTTGCACTTCTATACACCAATAATGAAGCAGCAGAAATAGAAATTAAAGAATTGATCTGATTTACAATTGCACCAAAACCCATAAGATACCCAGAAATAAATTTAACCAAAGAGGTAAAAGGTCTATAAAAAAACACTGATGAGGGAAAATAAAAATAACACAAAGAAATGGAAAAACATTCCATGCTCATGGATGGGAAGAACAAACATTGTTAAAGTGTCTACACTCCCCACAGAAATCTACACATTTAATGCAATCCCTATCAAAATACCACTGGAATTTTCATAAAGTTACAACAAACAATCCTAAAATTTGTACAGAAGCACAAAAGGACCTAAATAGCCAAAGACATCTTGAAAAATAAAAGCAAAGCTTGAGGCATCATAATTCCAGATTTCAAATTATACTACAAAACTATAGTCATCAAGACAGTATGGTAATGGCACAAAAAGAGACACATAGATCAATGGAACAGAATAGAAAATCCAGAAATGAACCTACAACTATATAGTCAATCTTCAACAAAGCAGGAAAGAGTATCCAGTGGAAAAAAGACAGTCTCTTCAACAAATGGTGTTGGGAAAAGTGGACAGCAACATCCAAAAGAAAGAAACTGGACCACTCTTACACCATACACAAAAATGAATTCAAAATGGATGATTGACCTAAATGTGAGACAGGAACTCATCAAAATCCTAAAGGAGAAACTCTCTGACATCAGCTGTAGCAACTTCTTATTAGATATATCTCCTGAGGCAAGGGAAACAAAAGCAAAATAAACTATTGGGATTTCATCAAAATAAAAAGCTTCTGCACAATCAATAAGCAATCAACAAAACTAAAAGTCAACCTTCAGAATGGGAGAAGATATCTGCACATGACATATCGGATAAAGAGTTAGTATCCAAAATCTATAAAGCACTTATAAAACACAACACCCCAAAAAACAAATAATCGTTAAAAAATGGGCAGAAGACATGAATAAATGTTTTTCCAGAGAACACATACAGATGCCTAACAGACACAGGAAAACATGCCCACCATCTTTATCATAAGGGAAATACAAACCAAACTACAATGAGATATCACCTCACACCACTGAGAATGGCTAAAATTAACAACACAGGTAGCAAGAGTTATTGGTGAGGATGCAGAGAAAGGGGAACCCTCTTACATTGTTGGGTGGAATGCAAACTGGTGCAGCCACTGAGAGAACAGTATGGAGGTTCCTCAAAAAGTTAAAAATAGAACTACCCTACAATCCAGCAATTGCACTACTAGGTATTTACCCAAAGGATACAAAAATACTAATTCGAAGGGGCACATGCACCCCAATGTTTATAGCAGTATTATCAACAATAGCCAAATTATGGAAAAGAGTTCAAATGTCTATCAGCTGATGAATGGATAAAGTAGACATGGTAAAGGATAAAGAATCCAGATTCTAAGAGACATATACACCTCGATGTTTATAGCAGCATTATCGACAGCCAAACTACGGAAAGAGCCCAAATGTCCGACTGCTGAATGGATAAAGGTGTGACATACATATATGTGTGTGTGTGTGTGTGCGTGCACACGTGTGTGCATGCAATGGAATATTACCCAGCCATCAAAAAGAATAAAATCTTCCATTTGCAATGATGTGGAAGGAGCCAAAGAGTATTATGCTAAGTGAAGTAAGTCAGAGAAAGACAAATATTATATGATTTCTCTCATATGTCGAATTTAAGAAACAAAACAGAGGAACATATGGGAAGGGGAGTGGAGAGAAAAGAGGGAAACAAACCACAAGAGACTTTGAATGACAGAGAACAAACTGAGGGTTGATCAGAGGTTGGTGGCAGACAGGTTAGATGGGTGATGGGTATTGAGGGGGGCATTTATTGTGAGGAGCACTGGGTATTATATGTAAGTGATGAATCAGCAAAGTCTACTCCTGAAACCAATATTATACTATATGTGAACTAGAATTTAAATAAAAATTCACAAAGATAAAAAAAAAAAATAAAGATTTGGTGTGTGCGTGTGTGTGTATGTATGTGTGTGTGCGTGTGTATGTGTACACATACAATCAATGGAATATTATTCAGCCATAAAGAATGAAATCTTGCCATTTGCAAGAATGTGGATGGAGGTAGACAGTATTATGCTAAGTGAAATAGGTCAGTCAGAGAAAGACAAATATAATATGATTTCACTCATATGTGGAATTTAAGAAACAAAACAAATGAACATGGGAGGAGAAAAGAGAGGCAAACCAAGAAACTGACTCTTAACTATAGAGAACAAATTGATGGTTAGGGAAGTAGGCAGAAGGGGAGGAGGTAGGGCAGTAGAATGGTTTAAATAGATGAGCATTAAGGAGGGCACTTGTAATGAGCCCCAGGTATTGTATGTAAGTGATGAATCACTAAATTCTACACCAGAAACCAGTATTATACTGCATGTTAACTAACTAAAATTTAAATAAAAATTTGTAGAAAAAAAAAAATAAAGCATTCTCATCCTCAGTAGCAACAAGCAACTCTGCATTTATCAAGGGCAGCCAAACTCTACATTTATTTTATGGAAGACTCACTTCCCTTGTATAGTTAACTTTTCAATAGAGTTTTTGTATAATCAAGTGATACAAAAAGACAGAAGACATACATTATTTAAAGCTATAATATTTTAATGTTATAAAGCACAGTAACTAATACACTGCTGAAAAGGAAGAAAAAAATATGGTGATAACTCATGCTTAAGAGTTCAGTTTTTATGCACTAAGGAGTTTTGTCATACACTATAGTTTTTCCATTTTTCATACACCAAGGAAATTTTATGGTTTAGATAACTAACCATTCATACAAACAAGGATCTACCTGGTTTAAAAGAAAAGAGTCAGTGAACCAATGAGAATTAAACATTCAAAGGAAAACAAATTGCTCCAGAAAATAATTCTATTTCTTTTAGAAGTCGCGTGAATAAATGTCCATGGGTCAAGAGAGAAAAGATGGACCCCTGGAGTACCAAGACACCCAACCACTTTCCATGAAGGAGAAGAGATCTTGAACCACAAAGGTGTGCTTACATTCAAAATACCAAAACCAGTTAGCCCTTTCCATATACAATTTCTATGTTCTATTTCTATGCAAGTATAAAAGAGCAGGAAATAGCCATTATCCTCATGAAGATCTCTACCTGTCCCAGCTCCCAGGGACAAAAGGAGTTCTCTGTAGAGAGACAAAACCAGAGCTATCTTCTCCTTGTTACAGGTGGGGCCTCTTTGGCAGCTGAAGGTGAAGGGCATTAGTGTCTACACTCCAGGGCCTGGGGGCTTTTCATGGGGCACTTGAACTGAGAGTCTAGAATGATGAGTCTGAATTCCGTGTGCTACACACAAAAATCAGTCATTACTGTGGAGGGAGAATGCCACAGGCTGAGGGGCAATGCACAAGATAGCACCCCACCCCTACCCCAGGTGGTATCTGTGTGATATTCCTGGACACTCCCAGCTACCCAAGAACAAAGGAAAGGGGTTTAAATGCCTGCAACTAAGGCAAATGAAAAATTAAATTCCCTTACTGCCTGCAGCCCAGTGACAAGTCCTTGAAACCAGCAGAGTGACCTAGCTTTAGGAGCTCAGCTGCCTCCATGATGACACTTTGCTAGGGGCAAAAGAGAACCTTGACTTAACATTGTCTCAACCTCCAGAGGATCCTGTAAATCTATTTCCTTTATCTCAACTGCTCCAGGACATATGCTGGCAATCATGCTCCAAGCTTATGGCCCCTGATATGCATCTGAAGGGTCTCCTGACTGAGGTTTTATAAAATGGTGATAAGGGTGTTTCCCCAGCAACAGCTAGCCCCTCTGAGGTCCTGAAAACCTTGTTTCCAAAATTTCTTAGAGACTTATTCTGTCCCTGACTCCCTCCCAACCTGAGGGAATATAATGAGTTATCCCTCAGGACCCCAGTGCAGCTCTTCCTGCCCATGGGTCCTCTCCCCCATGCTTTAATAAAATCACCTTTTTGCACCAAAGACCTCTTCAAGAATTCTTTCTTGGTCGTTGGCTATGACCAAGACCCCACCATCACCCCAAAATGTCATCAGTTACTTTCTGTTCATAATTTCTATGCTACCAATTATATTATGATTAAGACACTAAGTGAATGTGCGACTTTTGAAAATTTAAATGCAATAGCTTCTATGCGCTGATCACAGTGGGCTAGAAAACAAGATCATTTAATTCTTTCCAGCTAGAAACCTCCATAATTACATGGGTTATTTCAGAGCCATGTGCAAGCTCCTTTTACCTTTGTTTTATCTTCGTTTTACCATTTGTTCATAATCAACTGTACAATTTCATCTATAATTTTACCTAACTGGCAATCTACTCAACTCTAAATCCTTGAAGATATTTCACATTTTCTTTTTTTCTTTAACTGATTCTCATTTAATCCTCATGACCACCTTTTGAGACAGATACCCCTACTCTCTTTTTACATTTGAGAATACTCTCAGAACAATGAAGTAACTTGTTTAAGATCATACAGCTATGAAGTGTTAGAGCTTTATAGAACTCTTAATCTTAAAATATCTGACAATATTAATAGGCTTTGGGACTCAAGTTTTTAAAAAGTCACTTAGAAACCTAAATTTTTTAAGACTAGAAGTTAATTCACAATGACTTAGCGACATCTACAGTCAAATTTGTATACATACCTCACTGAAAAGGCTTCCATTAACATAAGAAATCCAGAGTTTCCAGAAGTTAGGCAGCTGACTTAAAACAAGCTTGGTCAGTTTTTCAACAAATGCCACCCGGTGAGGAGTTTTGTATCTCCATGCTAAGGGGGGAAAATACTATGAATATACTTTGAGTCAAGAATAAAAATTGGTTTCAACATATTACTGCTCCCCCACCAAAAAATGTGTTGCACTTTGTCCCACTTTGGCTACAGAGCTTTAATTTATTGATAGACCGATATCAGTAAATGTTGTTTTCCACATCACACTACCAAAGCCTGCCAGCACACAGAATACACTTTAACCAGAGGTTCCTGTTTTTCTCAAAGGGGCATGGCAGACTGGTCTGGAGGGCACAGCAGGAGAAGGAGAATGCTTTGGCTTTTCAACCTTGTCTTCAGGATGTTCTACTTCCCTCAAAAGTCCTACCCTCAAACAGCAAAGTAAGGCAAAGTCAGGGCAAGGCCAATTAGCCTTAAATTTGAGGCAAATTATCAACCAGTTGGAAATACCACTGTATGGGGGTGCCTGGGTGGCTCAGTCAGTTAAGTGTCTGACTTCGGCTCAGGTCATGAACTCACAGTTCTTGAGTTTGAGCCCCACATCCAACTCTGTGCTGACAATCTAGAGCCTTGTGCCTGCTCCAGATTCTGTATGTCCTTCTCTCTCTGCCCCTTCCCAGCTTGCGCCATGTGTGCGTGCTATCTCTCTCTCTCAAAAAATATATATAAACATCTAAAAAATTAAAAAAAAAAAAAAAGGAAATGCCACTATGATAACTTGATTCATTACTGAATTTTCACCATGTATAAAGGAACATATTCAAGTATAATCATATAATGAATAACTTCCCATGACAAAGAAATTTAAGAAAAAATAAAAATACTGAAGTCTCTTGGGTTACATATCATTTAATGCAGTTATTGTTGCAAGTGGGAAATAATATCTTATAGATTTCTTATGGGAATAAGTTCATTGGAATAAAAACAAATTAGTAATTCAAAGAGCATTAATCACTTCCAATCTCTTTCCTTTTTCTTTATTGCATTCTTTCCTGTTTCCTTCTTCCTCCATGCCTTGCTTCCTGGCCCTGCTGTTCTGTTTCACAGCCTCCAGCAGGAGCAGGCAGAGGCATCCCCACTGTCCAGTTTCACAGCAATGATCAGGAGAACTTCTGGGGTCAACTTCTAACTTCTATTCAGCAATTTCAAAGACCGGCCAGATAAGAGAACTTTATTAACTCCTTTATCAACTGTCAGCTTCCTTTCAAATTACTCCTAGGCAAAAAGTTTTGTTGCTATAATTACTGTTGTTATTCTGGGGGGGGGGGGGGGGGGGAGGAGGGAGATGGATTTTATTTATTTTAAATGTTTCGTAGTATTTTAAAAAGACAAGATGTGGTTGGAAAAGAAAGCTTAAAAGGTATACAGAACAAAGTCTATCTTCCACTAGTTCTCCATTTGCCCAGTTCCCAGCTGCAGCCATAAGAAACCACTGTTATTAGTCATTTGTGATTCTTTCTGAAATGTCTTTTATATACACAAGCAAATATAAATACATATTCTCCCCCCCCCCCCCCACCCATCCAAATGTTCTTTCACACAAATGAAAGCAAACTCAAGACAATCTTTTGACACTTGGCCTTTTTTTCATTTAACAGTGGATCCTGAAGTTCTTCCCTATTCGTACATAAAATGTTTCTTTTTCTCCCCCCACAATTACATTTGTGTACAGCTGACCCTTGAACAATACAGAGGCTAGAGACACCGATCCCCTGCACAGTCAAAAGTCTATGAATAACTTCTGACTCCCCAAAAACTGAACTACTAATAGCCTACTGTTGACCAGGAAAGTTACCAATTACATAAAGCAGTCAATTAATACATATTTTATGTGTTATATGTATTATACTGTACCCTTACAATACCTTTTTAATTTTTTCTGTATTTCAATGATACCTGGTTCATCTTAAGAGTTTTTTCAAATTGTCACAAGTCTCCAAAAAACTTTCCAATATATTTACTGAAAAAAATTTGTGTATAAGTAGACCTACACAGTTCAAACCAGTGTTGTTCAAGGGTCAAATGTATTTCATATTTTGTATGTATGATAATTTTTAAAAATTCCCTTTTAATGGATAAGACTGTTTCCAATGTTTTGTCATTAAAATTAGTACTTCAAAAAAAAAAACCAAAATAAGTGTTTTAATCAATAACTTTTTACCTACAACATTTAGCACATATGCAAGTATCAGTGTAGAATAAATTCTTAGAACAAGAACTTCTAGGTCCAAGAGTACATGAAGTTGTGATTTTGATAAGTATTATTAAACTGTCCTCTACAGGGATTCTTTACACACCCACCAGCAACACACATAAACACATATAAGCTTCTTTATAATCTTACCAATGAACAAACCAAATACATAAAACCTGAAACAATAAAAATTTAGGGATTTTGCCAAACTCATATCCCATCGTTCTTACATAGCCTTTTAAATTTTTATTGTAAGTGAGGCTGAATACCTGCCTTCATATACTTAAGAGCCATTCAGACTTCCTATTTGTGGCCTACAGAGCCTCTTTACCTCTTAGGTATATTAGCCCTTTGTCTATGAGTTGGGGGGAAAAGCTTTAAATTGTTGTCACATATGTGAAAGGCATAGTTCTTTATTTAGGGGTACATTACAAACTGTACTTGTCTATTTGGCCAATATTTGTTAAGTGTCCTGTGTCTTAATCCTGTGGCTATACCATAACGTCTGTCTGTGATGCTGACCACTAATACTGAATGAACAGAACAGGTCTTTGCCTTCATGGAGTCTACAGTTGAACAGACAACCAATGAAAGGAGTCCTAATGATAATGTGATATGAGTCTAATGAAATTAGAGGTATTTTTCATCTTGAGACAGAGCTGAAAGAGACAAACCAAATACAGATAAGCACTATTTTCCAAATGGCAGGCAGCATGCTACATAGCATAGACCACAGCCCAGTGCATGATGGGCCAATGATAACAAATAGGAGAAGAAAATCTAAAAACTGAAGCACTGAAGCACTGAAACACGTGCCTCATGTGGTGGCAAGTAGACTGTTATGATATCTTCCCCCAAATTAGTGTTTCAAAGGTTTGAGCTCCTCCATGCAGCTATATTGATCATTACTTATATAACACTATTGTGAGAAATTCAACTAGTATCCTTATCTCATATATTCTTTGCAAGACTATTTGCTGGGAAATTAAAGTGAAAACATCCTATGCTGAACCAAGTCCTTGTTGGCTCTGATGCTGAACAAGCTCTCTGAGTGGCCTGGCTTACTGCACTTCCATGTATTCTACATATACACAGTATATAGACATTCTACATATATAGACCACTGGGTCTCAAAGATCAGTCTGTCATGGAGAATGCCTCCACTCCAAAGAAAAATAAGGAACAACTGTTTTCTCACCAACGTAAAGAAAAATTTCTTTAAAAACAAAACAGAGGGGTGCCTTGGTGGCTCAGTCAGTTAAGTGTCCGACTTCGGCTCAGTTCATAATCTCACGGTTCGTGGGTTTGAGACCCACGTCAGGCTCTATGCAGACAGCTCAGAGCCTGGAGCCTGCTTCAGAGTCTGTGTCTCCCTCTCTCTCTGCCCTACCCCACTCACGTTCTGTCTCTCTCCCTCTTGTCTCAAAAATAAGTAAACATTAAAAAAATTTAAAAAATCACACACAAAAAAGTAAACTCCAATACTTATAAGAATAACATAAAATACTTTAAAATAAACTTTGAGGTATTTACTTTTAATATAAAGTAAGATATTTCTATTAGCCTATTTGGATTTCTTTTTTTTAAAAAAAAAAAATATTCTTAAGTAATCTCTACACCCAACATGTGCCTTAAATTCACAACCCCGAGATCAAGAGTCACATGCTCTACTAACTGAACCAGCCAGGTGCCCCACCCTAGTTGGATTTCTTAGATTTGTTATTGAGGTTATAAATAACTAGTGACTAACAGCATTTAACTGGTACCCAAATGCATTATAACCAATATATTTTGTATCTCACACAGGTAAATAAACAATAGGTAAATATCAACTTTACAAAGGAAATGTAATATAGTTAAAATTCAAGATACTTTATTCTCAGGAAAAAATGGTTAGTAATTAATATATTATTAACCCTTCTTTCTAAACCAAGTTTTAAAATGCATACAAAAGGTGTTTCTCTGTACTGACTATAGAGATTACTTTTATTACAAATGTCATCTTAAAGAATTTCTCACAAAATATTTTCTGTAGCATATTTTTTAAAAGTCAACCACAGGAAAAATTAAAGTAGACTTTAACTATGTATGTTGAATATACATTCACCTGTGAAGGTTGGTAATACTTAGCAGCAGCAACACAAGGAAAATTTCTAATTTTCCTTGGACATTCAAGACAAAAATGTTTGAAATTATACAAGTGCAAATTTAAAAGACAAAGTAGGAGTAGAGAGAGATACTTACTGTCATCTCGACCAGACTGAAAGCTGCTGCCCCTCTTCAATGATGCTGTCTGACTAAGATGACCCAACACCAAGGGACGTGTATCACTGTCCAGATCCAACATGGGACTGTGAAGGCCTGGGGTACCTAAAAGAGAGGTGACATTTCCATACATTCCATATATTCTTATTTTGTTGATGTAATGAACTGCTTCTCAGAGTTATTTCTTGATCAATTGTTCCGTTCTTTTAAATAAAACATTCACTAAGCAAAATAAAAAATGTTTTCTCTTAATAGCTTTAAAAAGTCATTCCCACCATGACAGATTTGTAGGATTCAATCCATTTCTTTGGCTTAATACAGAGAGGTAACAAACCATGAAAGAAACTTATGTTTCATTTTAGAATGAATATTCAGCAATACTGGCAGGGGCAAGGGTGGGACAAAGTCTACAAATAAAAATCAGGATGAGACATCCTTTTTTGAAAAACAACTTGGCGCTTGGAAGTCACGGAGTTCTGATTCTTTTAATGGAGCAGACTTACAGCATAAATCTTTAACTTTCCTGTAAAATTTAAATCTCCAAATCCTATGATTTCTTTGGTATGTGGGATTTGATCCCCTATTTCTATTCCTGATGCCAGCCGCCTAATTTGGATCCTTCCCACCTCACACTGTTAATATTCCAGAAGCCTAACATTTTACTACTGTCCAGAAACTCTCTTTACTGTCTGGATTAATATCACCAAAATAGTGCTTTCTTGATTCTCTTCTCAGAAGTCTTCTAGAAAACCCTTAGACATCCAACCCAGGGGTGCCTGGGTGGCTCAGTCAATTAAATGTCCAGATTTGGCTCAGGTCATGAGCAGGTACCCTGTGAATTCTAGCCCCACATCAGGCTCTGTGCTGACAGTTTAGAACCTGGAGCCTGTTTCAGATTCTGTGTCTCCCTCTCTCTCTGCCCCTCCCCTGCTCATGCTCTGTCTCTGTCTTTCAAAAATAAACAAACATGAAAAAAAAAATTAAAAAAATAAATCCAACCCAAATTATTCTAAGAACCAAGAAACATTTTTTCCTAAAATGGATATCAAGAACTATTCACCTCCCCCATTCGTGCTCTGTCTCTCTCAAAAATAAACATTAAAAATTAAAAAAAAAAATAGGACTTGAATTACAGCTGCTCCATGAAGTCACCTCTTACTCCAACTCAAAGTGTTACCTATCTTCTCTGCCTTCTGACACAAGTGAAAAGTAACATAATTCAACTGACTTGACATTCTACCTTCTGATGTTCATTAACAGTCAAGTTACTCCTGTTTCCAAATCAAAATACTATATTCTCAGGTATAAGGATTAAATATTATATCTGTGTCCATAATCACTGGACCTTCTGCAAATAACTCCCTCAATATATACTGAGTATATACTAAATTATTCAGTAAGAACTCTATTCCTTCTTTTATAACTTAGTAGAATAATAAAAGCTTATAGATTTGTTTTCAGATGCAAAAGATAAAACATATCTATGCCACTGATAATATTAGTTATTCAGTAACACTGACAAGTATTTATTGAGTACCTCCTATGTGCCAGTAACTGTAGACCCTGAGGATAAGGTGATGAATAATAGACAAGGCTCTGCTCTCAAAATGTTTACATTCTGGTAGTGGAGGCAAAAAAATAAAGAAATAAATTAAAAAATACAGTAAAAACATGCTATGGAGAACCTGCCTTCACAAGCTCCTCCTAACATGAGCCATTTAAAATGATACACTATGAGCTATTTCCTTGTATTCTCACAAATTCTACTAAGGTAGGGTTTGTAAAAATAGAAATTAAATCATTTGAACAGATTTTTTAGTGGAACAGAATTTTATTGAAGACATACTATGTTCTACTAAAGTGCTAAACATAAATACTTTATTTACCTGCATTTCTACTTTGGAAAACAAAATAAATGATATGTGATACAGAGTAAAAAAATACAGTGGAGAAACAGTATTTTTATAATTGATTGTTTTCTGTATTAAAGAAGTTGTGTGTAGAAGCTTTAATGATATGACATTTTCCTTTGCAGTTACACAGTTGCCACTGCTATTAACTGTAGAATTCAGGAAATTAGTATCATAATATCAATTTTCTGACATACTTTAATAGGAAATATAAAGAAGACCAAACTTATTTAGCATCACAATAAGTACTTACATTAAAATTATAAATAAAATTTTATATAAAAAGGTACAAAGAATGTTTTACTTAAAAAAGTTTTTTTAAAAATATTTATTCACCTTTGAGAAAAAGAGTGCAAGCTAGGGAGGGGCAGACAGAGTGAGAGACACAGAATCCGAAGCAGACTCCAGGCTCTGAGCTGTCAGCCCAGAGCCCGACGCAGGGCTCAAACCCACGAACTTTGAGATCATGACCTGAGCCAAAGTCAGATGCCCAACCGACTGAGCCACCCAGGAGCCCCTAGAACGTTTTAATTTTAAAATGTTAAAAGTTACTCTTCAAGGTTTCAGAAATATACATTTTAATTTTATTTTTTTTAATTTTTTTAATGTTTATTTATTTTTGACAGAGAGAGAGAGAGAGAGAGAGAGAGAGAGAGAGAGAGAGAATGAGTGGGGGAGGGGCAGAGAGAGAGGGAGACACAGAATCCGAAGCAGGCTCCAGGCTCTGAGCCATCAGCACAGAGCCCAACACGGGACTCGAACTCACAAACCGCAAGATCATGACCTGAGCCAAAGTCGAACACACAACCGACTGAGCCACCCAGGCGCCCCCCAGAACTATACATTTTTAATTAAGAAGGAAAACACTTCCTAGTTTCCTAAAAATACATTATGTACCATTCCTACAGAAAAACATAATTATCATTGTTCAAGTAGATCCTCAGAAAAAGATTTTCCCCATAAATCATGTCTTTACAACTTTAATTTAAATAGTTTAATTTTAAGTAATTTATGAAGTTTAAGTAAATCTTGGAATTTTGAAACTGTTAAAGCACTGATTTATCTTCCCCTTTAATAACAGAAATTATATTATGAATATGCTTTTCTTCTATTAGAAACCATATCATCATTTTCTATAATATCAGGAAAAGAAAGTTTAACATGAACTGATTTCTTAATTGGCAGTGTCAAATTACCATCCAGTGTAGCACAGCATCAGGGAGTTAAAACAGCATATACACCCTCAGGACTAACCAGCATCTGGAACAAATCTGTTAAGACGCATTTTTGCTGAGTGACCAGAAGATAGCGCAACAGCACCACACACATTCATCAGCCCTGAAAACTCAACAGTGAGCATTAAACTCGCAAATGCATTTCTCTAACATTTTTTTTCTTTTTACTCAAAGAAAAGGTCTTATCATCAGTTATTTTACAGGGAATTAGGAAGTTTATCCTTTGAAGAGAAAATTAAAACATTTTAAATCTCATTTATCAGAAACTATTTACTATCAAGTGTCAAAAGAAAAAAATCCTTGAGGATTGACAGCCCTTTTAAATTTAAATTACATGATGTGGCATTCCTACACTATAAAATCATTACAAATATGAAGTAGTTTTGACGATAAGTAAAAAGAAAACAAAAAATGAGAAAAACTATTTCTGTAACATCAAATCAACAAAAGGCTTTAAAATACCTTACAAGAAATCAGCATATTTTCTTGGCTGTTTTACAACACAATGATAGCAACATCTTTTGATGTGTTCATGAGACATACATACATTATACAAAACATATGTTTATTAAATGAGAATAATTAGGAAGTTTCATAAAATCATGCTCTGACTTATGTGCAACTGAAACTTATGTTACTTACTTGTGTTTTCCCTGACAACCTAAGTTATCTGTCCCTGCATACAAGATGGTGTTCAAGTGTATACACACAACTTCAGTTCTTTCATTAGAATTTTAGCTTGCAATGGAACATTTTACAGGTGACAGAGACTAAAGTTTTTGTAAAATTGTGT
Organism: Panthera onca; assembly: GCF_046562875.1. Classification (NCBI taxonomy): domain Eukaryota; kingdom Metazoa; phylum Chordata; class Mammalia; order Carnivora; family Felidae; genus Panthera; species Panthera onca. The sequence continues at coordinate 28,284,321 of NC_138343.1, read as the reverse complement.
TTGACTATGTCTTTCTCAATACTGCATTAGGTTATGAGAAATCATTTGTTTTCTTGACAGTAAACTTTCTCCAGAAATTAACTGTTCCGACAATTTTTTCTAGATGAAAAAAAATTAAAAGTAGGATTGCAGCCTTGATGAAAGGTTATCACTTTCTGGCTTCATTTGTGCTAATACTAACAACCTGTTCACTATATTTGAAATTGAGGCAGGGATTAACCCAGGATTCTCATGGTTTTACAACTGGAATGGAATTCTACAGCTAGCTGAAGGAGTCATAATAGGCCAATGCTTCATCACCTGTAAAAATCAGGACTTGAAACTATAAAAATTTTAAAGTCTTTTTTGGCTGTAAAATAATGATTCTAAGATATGAAGTTTAAATCTGAAACTTTATATCACCACTGAGAATAAAATGGAAAATATGTTTCTTTTGCTCACTATTCCTACAACTTAGGTCACTGATTACTGTTGTTATCGAAATGTATAAAAAGTCTGCCTCTACAGAGTAAATGTGAAACTTAAGCCTTAAATGGAAATTATATAAAGAAAATATAAAGACAACAAAAAAGTAACAGTGAAACCTATTTTGAAATTCATCAGAATTTGTTACTATGGAACTTACAGCTTGGCTATTTTAAAGATACGAAGCAGGGTAACCAATAAATACATTCAAAGGAATAAATGCTTATAAGATCAAAATTATTTGGCTATAAACAGTTAGCCGGGGAACAGTGTAAAGACTACTCTGGAGACAAAATTCCACACAGAAACATACCCGATAGCATGAGAACCAACACTACAGTACTTCTAGTTCTAAAATCCTATGTGGTATTTGCAGGAAAAATGATAAAAACAAAATCCTAGAACTAAAAGGGTATAGCCATGTCTTCTAAATTCTACAAACTAGTATTTGAGTTACAGTTTCACCAATATATCAAAAAAAAAAAGATACATGGCTTATCTACAGATGCTGAAAGAAGCATATTGGGAAAAAAAAAACCTTCAAACACTTAAAATTTTTAAAAATAATAACTAAACTTCTTAATTACTGACAATCAAAAATCTATGTTTTATTTCTCCAGTTAAAGCTTCTATACCTCAAAAGGAACTTTTTCTAATTGTGAGTATGTAGGAGAAATTAACAGATTGTAAACAAACATAAAATCAGAAAAACCCTTTTAAGGATACTATATAAACAGAACAGAAAATTTGTTTTAATTAAGAGAAAAAGAAAAAGATGTTTTCAAAAGCTGCAGAAGTTTTCTATAGGACACTAATAAAACAATCCTAGTCACTTCACTAAAAGAATAAAGCTGCAAGCATAGAAATAATCAAAAGTTTAAAATGTATTACTTTTCTAAAAGAAAATAAACAATCTTTCACAATTTGCTCTTAACAAATTGAAACACTTGCTATTTTTTCCCAACTGTGAGATTTCTACTAGATAAAAAGTCTCCAGCTTTATACTAACCTATAGATCTGAAAAGATCTTCCCTGAAGCCCAAAAACTTAATGGTTTACATTAAAACATTGATTCCTAAGGAAAAAAACCTGATAATGAATTTGATTTTGTAGAAAATGCTTATTGTACCTAGTACTCCAAAAGAGTTCCAGGAAACCTTATCATGTATCAATCAAATCCTTTCAACTCAAGCTGTGCAAGTTTTCCCTATTTTCAATGCAAATAGTAGTCAATATTTACTTAACAGACTATACAACATAAAGGGCAGAAGAGTCCTTTCTTAAGGGAAGGCTGCAGATGTGGAACCAGGTGAATAAGTTTACTATATTTTCTCATCCTTCATGCCTCCTGCAGCAAGTTTTCTCACAGTCTACAATAGTGTGGAGAACACTGATCTATAGCCCCCGGAATCTCAGAAGGGCGGCTGACTTCCTTACCGCCCTTAAACACCTTTGAACACATTTTCCTGCGCACAGCGGGCCCTTGTCCTGCACTGCAGCCCGACCACCCACTGTTGCTTGTTGACCAAACACACGGGCCAGGAGCCTCCACAGACACAGGCAGGATAGGATTCCTTTCAAGCACACCACACAGAAGAATTCAATGCCAAAGCTGGAGGGGGTGGGGGGTGGGGGTTATATCAAGACAGAATTAGAAATTCCTCACGAATTAGACCTGTGTCAACAGATAAAAATGTTCTTTTTGATCTTACTGTTGTCTCTATCTTTAAAGTTGCTACAGGGGCATTTCCTTAATTTAAAGAGGATCATTTCATCTAAATTAAATGAAGGGAAACATATTTAACATACTCTTTGTTAACCTCACTTTACTTTCTAGGATGTCACAACTGTCCTAAGCAGGTTCCAGGCAAAAATTCTGGTGTACTTTAACATCATTCAAAACAGTAGGTAAAACAGTAGAATATATTTTAAAAGCAAAACTAGAAGTGTGAATTTTGAATAAGTATTTATTAGCTAACATTAGCTATGTAAGCAAGAACCAGATATTTGAAATAAGCTAGAAAGATGAATAAACAAAATAAAATTATTTATGCTTTTATTAAAATACTTGTATTTTTTTAGGGGCGCTTGGGTGGCTCAGCCGGTTGAGCTTCCGACTTCGGCCCAGGTCATGATCCCGCGCTTCGTGGGTTAGAACCCTGCGTCGGGCTCTGTGCTGACAGGCTCAGAGCCTGGAGCCTCCTTCAGATTCTGGGTCTCCCTCAATCTCTCTGCCCCTCCCCCACTCTATCTCCCAAAAATAAATAAACATTTTAAAAAATATTTAAATAAAAAAAATAAATAAGTACTATATTTTTTTGCAATTTTTTATAGATCTAAATAGAAAAAACATGCTCAGAATATATAAGCAATAGAATTATTACAAAATGACATAACACAAAATATTTGTAATGAATATTTTAAAATTACCAGTTAATGCTAGCATTCAATGTGTGCTTGACACGCACTGTCAAAAATTTTTTTCTCTCTTAAGGATAGGGGGACATGAATTAGACATGAAATGGCTCCCAGCTGCAAGATGTCTTCTTTCCAGATGTACAGTAAGCCAAGACAGTAGAAAAGAACCAGCTGCTAGGATAACAAATTTAAAAAAAGGTCCTTTTGACATAAGCCTTATTGGCCTGTCTTAACAAAGATGGATCACTCATTCATTGTAAGGTGAATGGAATCTAGTATAAAATAGAAGAAACGAGTAAAAAGAACTTAATCCAACTCTTTCCTATGATGTTTAACAGCTGTTATTTTACTATGCAAATCTACAAACAAATGCTATGTTATTCAAAAAAGTAAATAAAATTCTCAAGTCCTAAGTTACTGACTTTAAAACACTACTTAAATTACTAGTATTAATTACTACTCTTAATTTTAATTTGGTAGCTAAAATTCTCTTTTCAAATTAGATTTAAAAACAAATGTACAGTCATTATATAAAAACCTGCTGATCTGCATTCAGGTAGTGAATACTGCTTATATAAACTTACACTTATTACAAACAACAGGGATGACTTCTAATAGTATGCCTTGTAAATCTAATTCATGGCACCCTGAACATCACCTGGGTTTTTTCCCTTTCTGTAAAAAAGGACAAAGGGGAAAAGAAAATCAGACCACCACGTTGCTGAATAGAGTTTTTTTATAACAGTCCTAAACTGGTCCTACTTCTCCCTCTTGAATCTGCCTTATTCTATATATCCCTTGTAGCTTATAAATCTCAAAGCAAATGACTAAAATCCCATTAGAAGCATTTAATCTTCTAGAGCCAATTAAAAAAATCCTCTAGTCCCAACAACAACAACAACAACAAACAAGGGTACAGATAAAGCTGGGGTTGTATAATCTACATCAGAAGGGATTTAGGAAGAGCAGGTAGATCAATCAAAATCTTCTATCTGTAGCTGCTGTTGTGCCTTTCCTTTTTTTCTTTTTAAATAAACTTCTATTTTTCTAGATTCATACTGTTATGATCAAAATTCAGGAAAGAAATTATTTTTTAAATCTCCAGAAAATAAATTTCATAAAGAACCATCCTTAGGTACAACCTCATTGTAACAACTTAAAAAAATTATAATTTTATTAAAATATTTAATATATGTATAACAATATTACTATATATCGTTATGTATATAATATATATTGTTAAATATATAACATTAAATGCATGTATAATAATAAAAAGACACATTTTTACTGTCTTTTAACTATGGAAATATTTTTGTAGTTCTACAGAAAATATGATTAATCTGCTGCCTATTCCCTATAGAGGTTGCAATTTAATCAAGAGTACAGGAAATTTACCTAACCCTACATTATAAAAATACCAGAATTATATTTATTAACTCCACTAATTAAAAGTGTGTATGTATATGTATACATACACACATATACATACATATATATATGTATGTATACATACACACACATATACACACGTATAAATTATGTACACATAATTGTACACATAATTATGTACACATAATTTATGTACACATAGGTGCACTTTTTAAATATCAAGAAAAGTAGTTTAGTTATACTCTGTAAATTCAGAAAATTGAACATAAGTTTTAAAAAATATTTTATGCACGTTATTTTTTAAATTCTTTTATTAAAAAAATTTTTAACATTTATTTTTGAGAGACAGAGTGCAAGTGGGGGAGGGGCAGAGAGACAGGGAGACGCAGAATCTGAAACAGGCTCCAGGCTCTGAGCTGTCAGCACAGAGACTGACACAGGGCCCGAACTCGTGAACTGCAAGATCATAACCTAAGCCAAAGTGGGATGCTCAACCAACTGAACTACCCAGGTGCCCCTATGCATGTTATTTCATAAGCTGGAAAATACAGCCTTTTATATCTTTAGATCATCAGATAAACATAAATATTTTTATTTCAGCAAGTAATCAATAATCTGCTCAGTGTTTGAAAAAATTGAGAGTAGATATTTAGCACAGCCTCTATTCTTAATATTTTTTCTTCCATAATAGATACACACCGTGATGATTCAGAATAAACCTTTCAAGTATGACATATCATCTCAAAGTTTTCAAAGAGAACCTGAGCCACATATAAATGTATTTTCTTCTGTTGTGTGACTATTTTAAAGAATCTGCTGCTTACTTAAGCTATTGCTCCTATTCTAAATGCCCCTGATTATGCCCATACTCAAATACATCCTTTGGGGGAAGTCCTAATTAAATACATACCTGAAAGAAGGGAATAATTACTCTATGAGTAGGCTGATACCTTTCCCCTTGAGTTATTAGATATCGCCGGCATATATTTTAAGAGTTAAATTCATTTTCAGAACAAAGAAAAAAACACCTTTGAAGGCTACCTTTAAAAATCCTGTTTGAGAATGTCAGTAGGGGGCTAACCAAAGGCTTTTCCTGACAGGAAACCTGAAGACTTAGTCTAATTTTGGACCTGTTTCACAGGAATTTTAAGAGAGGAATGACACTTCTTATAAGGTGGTAAAAGTTTTCTGTACAACAATTCAGGACATAAAGCTGCTGTGAATGTAGGGGAACAGTAGCAAAATGGTTAAACAGTTTAGGCTGGCGGGGGGCGGGGGGGACAATCAAACTCTTCCTTTAGTATTTAAGCTAGGATGAGTTTTAAAAATATTAATCTTTATGCCTATTCCCTATGTTTTTTCCCTTGTGTCTCCCCTTAGAAAAGCCAAAAGTCACATTTGCGCTATAGAGGTAGGTCATAGAAACGCAATGAAGAATATTTGGGGATAAATGTCAAAGCGTGTTTAAGGTACAATGGTAATCTCTTGTTCTGTGTGTTTATAATCTGGAAGACACCATCCACTAAGTCCAACCTATGTTGTTATTATTATAAAAATAAGAATTCAGAGAAAGGTCTAATGCAGTGTCCCTAAGAATATCAATATTATGACCTAGCTCTGCTAACAAAAGAATAGCTCTGCTATACAAAAGAATCCTTCTTGGAAAAAGGTGGTTTTTTTAATATAGGATTGCTGTCTCTGAAAATCTATCACCATCTTTGCTTATGAAATTTTCTCTGAAGACCACAAGACTAAATATAATTAACATTTTTTTTTCCTTAAACCACTATGTAAAGGCTTTAAGACTTGAAAAAAAAAATGTTAGATTTCTTAAATTAATGCATAAAGACCAACTTAAAAAGACATTAAGAAACCTTTTCCTGTCTGAAATACGTATAGTCTATCTATTTAAAATTGTATTTTATTTCACAGGACTGTCTCCGTTCTTGACTACTGTTCTTTGCCTAGGGGTTTAAACAATTACAACCATTTATCTTACCCAGCGTTAAAAGTCAAAGTACAGATATTATAAGAGAGGAACTTACAATTCATTCTTTAGATTTAGAATGCAATAAGGTTTCATTTTGAAAACAGTATGCTGGGAATACCTGAATAAAAGCAATGAAACTTCATAATGAAGTGCCAGATGAAATATAGGCACTGTCATCATCATGATCATCATGTTCAGAAATCCTGTTTGATGAAATATTTGCTCCTACAATAGAATACAGAGAACCTGCTGTCCTACCTCACTGGTCCAGAAGGAGTAGAGTCTGGTGGAATGGGGAGAAATCTGAACCGCTCACTACTTCCACCCCTATTCAGGACAAGGGGAAACTGGGTTGTCACTCTCTGAGATACCGCCTTCACATGCACAATAGACATAAAGTCATCAATTGAACTAGACACTATCCCAGGTTTTTTACATTTCTAAAATGACATAACAATGAGAAGATAGCCAATAAAAAATCCAAATGATATTTAGGAGACCTCCCCCATATTACCTTACACTTATACATTTAGACACTCAAATATCAACTGAGAGTACATCATGAACAAACAGCTTATTCCCAGCACACTTCTAATTAAGACATATATTTTATATAAACACATCCACACATACATACACCTATACTATATATGATTACATCTGTGTGAATGTAGTAAATGTGTATTATGTGTATATAAGAGCTAACATGTGTCCAATGACATATACATGCATTAATAAGAGCAACCAGAACAGAAATGGGCCTGTGGGCCATATTTTACTAATGGCTAGTTTTTCCATTTTAGGAAACACATGTTCAGTCTATATCTATGCCACATTTCATGTCCTTTGCCTTTGCATTGAGTGTAAGTTAAAAGGGTAGGGTATCAGTGTACTTAGATACATCAAACTGATCTGAATTTTGAAGACTAAATATTTGATATTAAGAAGTTATTAATAACTTTTAAGTAATGATAATGGTGTTTTGGTTACAGTTTTTAAAAGGAATTTTTATCTCAGAAACTTACATACTGAAATTATTATGAATGAATACGACCTGCTTCAAAAATAATTCAGGGTGAGGGGAGGTAAAAAACAGGTAAGAGTACAGATACAGTAAGACTGGCTATGAATTGATAACTGCTGAAACTAGGTTAGGTACACTGGAGGTTATTTTATCACACTTTCTGCTTTTAAGTATGTTTGGAATTCTGCAAATAAAATCATAAAAACTCATCCTGATATGAGCTCAAGGAACACATCAATTTTCCAAGTAAAAGGCTCTTCCATGTTAGGATTATCTATGTTGTTTTTATTAGTCGTATTTGCTGACAATAAAAGAGGGCAGTTAAGGGGCACCTGGGTGGCTCAGTCAGTTAAGCAACCGACTTCGACTCAGGTCATGATCTTGTCATTCATGGGTTTGAGTCCTGCATCAGGCTCCGTGCTGACAGCTCAGAGCCTGGAACCTGCTTCAGAGTCTGTCTCCCTCTCTGCCCCTCCCTGGCTCATGCTCTTTCTCTCAAAAATAAATAAATTTTTAAAAAATTAAAAAGAAAAAAAGAGTGCAGTTAAGCATGTTCTTTTGAAAGACAAAAATTAAAATATAACCTATAAATATGTGACTAATAATATATTTAGGAAATTTACCTTGTATGGTTATAAAATCTGTGGAGTAACTTATAAATTCTTATGTTTTTACTTCCTAATCAAAAAGACCAACTTATGAAAATAAATTTAGGTAGAGCTCATCACTAACAAATGGATCTATTTAACGTACATTCTTTTCATTATTTCATGAGTACAAGTGATCTGCAATAACTTTGGTCAGTGAATTTAAAAGGTACGGCTCCAGTTACACATAAGCTATCATCATTTTTTTTCAGACATACTGATTTTAACCAGTTCTAGATAAATACATATGGCGATACATAACATCAAGATGACAGGGAAGGAATCCATCAGGTAAAAGTGTGTCTCCATTTATCTTAAAGAAAGATTCAGACCTTTAGCAATGGAATACTGGTTATAAGATATTTCAGGTATGGACATAACAATATGTGTTATCAGGTGTTCAGATAAGTGAAATTTCATGGTACATTTCCAATTTCAAATAGTCTACATGTTGTCTTTATAAATTACACATATCCCAAAAATTCAAATATTTTCATAACCAAATTACACAATCAGATGTCTCTTATAAGTAGGAAAATCCTTAGTTAGACCACATATCCTCTTTGAATCTGGAGATATATGTTAATCACTGTTACTTATTAACCATTTAGTGGATTGGGGAATAGGGTGACAATATTGAGCCCTCCTAGGAATCTGGGCTACTCTACACTTCTTTATCTGGATAACTGATATTTATCATTTAGACTCAATGGAAATATCATCTCCTTTAGAAACTTCCTTGGACCTCCCCCTCAATAGACTGAAGTAGAATTTTATACTCCCTACTTTATGATGTTTTTCACAATTATATATGTGGCTTTTAAAAATATATATCTCTCCCACTAGGCTACAAGCTCTAAGAGGTCAGAGACCATGTCGCCTTGCTCACCACTGTATTTCCAGTCCCTAGCACAGCACGTAGTGCACAGATTCAATCCAGGCTATTCCTGAATCATCTGAGAGCATTAAAAAAATATACTGATGCCCAGACTTAGAGATTCTAAAATAATCAGTAGGAATAAAGTAGAGGTCAGGAATTGACAGTCTTTAAAAAGATCCAGGAAATTCTGATGGGAAGTCAATGTTGAAAGTCCTGGCTAATAAAGTACACCCAATAAACAAATGTGTAAGGCCTTTTAAATATCCCTAAAGACTACATACAGACTGTGTATATAATTTGAGGTCATTTTTACCTGCTAAAACTTTAAAGTAATTAATGACATTAATAGGAATTTTCATGTGGCATCAATAAAGCGATATCTGGGTTTTCCTAAATACCTAGAATAGAACAAAATTACAGCTGGGAAGTACTCAAAACCAAGCCAAGTAATTCATGACAAAATGATGCTATAAACAAATAATTGTGACCTCTCTATTATACTTCCTTCTGTTCCAGGACTGTTTTTATGTTACTTCACTTATTCCTCCTGGAAACCTTGCCATGTAAGTATCACTATGTCTCATTTATTTTTACATTTATATAATCTATTTGGCATCTCATGCCACTGAAACTACATTTACCGAGGTCACCAACAATAGCCTCAGTGCTAAATCTAAAAGACATCTTTTCATCTTATTCTTCATCTTAAAACAACTTGCTGATCACTCCTCTGTGATGTCATGACATTAAACGCCCTGCTTTCCTCCTACCCCAGCAGACCACTCCCTCTTTGTCTCTTCTATCAGCCCTGTAAACATTGTGTCCCAGATTTCTGCCTGAAATTTTCTCCTTTTTTCCTCTTCTTGGGTGAATGCATCAACTCCCAGGGGCCACCTACACTCAGATCACATCCAAATCTCTTGTTCTGTAAATCCAAACTACCTATTGGATATCTTCCCTTGTATGTCAGACAACTCCAAATCAATCTTCCCAAACAAAAGAAAAAAAAATAAGTTTTTTCTTCTATGCTCCCTAACTCAACGGTGCCATTGTCCTAACTAGTTGTTGAAATCAGATATCTGGGAGTGACCTTTGACCCCTTCTTCTTCCTCATTCTTCAATCACCAAGTCTTATCACTTCCAGTTTCTGAACAGCTCTTGTATCTCTTTCTCCATATCCACCACGTCCATGTGAGGCAAGATGCCTGAATCAATGTAGCAGCCTCATAACGAGCTTTGCTGTTCAGTCTTGCTCCCTCTCATCCATTCACTACATGGAAGCCAAAGGAGTCTTTCAAATACTAAGTCTCAGTGGGTCTTTCCCCTGCTTCAGACTTCAGACCTGTAACTGTCAGCCCAATGTCCTCTAGATCAAGTCCAAACCCCTTGAAGTGGCTAACAAAGTCCATATAAGCCTTGGCACCTCCTAACTCTGGCCCCTACTCTTGCCATTTTGATTGTGCACTAAGCTCCAGCCACAGAGAATTCACTGGCCTTCTCTTGCTTGAAGTCCTGTGCACATTCTATTTTCTCTTCCTGGAGTGGTCTTTCCTCTTCTCCTCCTCTATTTCAACTGGCCCATACATATATCATTCCGATCTCAAAACAAGTGTTATTTCCTTCAGATTTTGGAATGTCACTGTGACCTCAAAACTCTGATTTGAATGCTGTTTTTTTTTTTTTTTTTAACGTTTATTTATTTTTGAGACAGAGAGAGACACAGCATGAACGGGGGAGGGGCAGAGAGAGAGGGAGACACAGAATCGGAAGCAAGCTCCAGGCTCTGAGCCATCAGCCCAGAGCCCGACGCGGGGCTCGAACTCGCAGACTGCAAGATCGTGACCTGAGCTAAAGTCGGACGCTTAACCGACTGAGCCACCCAGGCGCCCCTTGAATGCTGTTCTTAAGTGCTACTACGATGGCACTAGGAACTTCCCAGGCTTAGCAAGTAACACTGTATTCTACTAGTCCTTTCTACTTTCCCTGTCCATATCCCCCTGCTATTTTATAAGTCTCATGTGAGCCAGGCCCCTGTCTGCCACACTGACCGTTATATCCTTAGCACCCAATAGTGGCCAACACACAGCAGGAACTGAATATATCCAATATCTGTGGAATTATAGAATTATACAAATAAAAGTTGACAAACCCGAATGTGAATGCAGCTGTGACTTCTTCCTTTAAAATTTACCCCAGGGCCTTTCTAAATGTTTCTTTTTTTCAGAAAAAAATGGCCATCTAACGTATTCTCCTCCGTTCTCCTCCCGCAAAATATTATGATTTTTCTTTATATTACTTGTCAATAATTTCATCTTTTGTTAGTTTAACACCATCTGTACTTGGCATAGTACTTGGCACATAGCGGGGTTCAACGTATATTTGATGAATAGTGAGTGGACTCCTACCATTTATTAAAGACTAATATTTCTACAGTAACATGTTGCTTCCCATAAAAGTTTATTCCCGAAACCAAACCTTTATCAATACTGGGTGCCAACCATAAATATAGGCATCATCAAGAATTTTCTCCCTTCCCTCCCGTTTTGTTAATCACTCAGGTATAATGCTAAACCAGGAGCAAAACCAAAACCAAACCAAAACAAAACAAAAACCAGGCACAAATATCAAGAAAATTAATCATTCCCTTAATCATTAAGCATTTCCAAATATTAAACTGACAATAAGGAATGGCATGACAATAAGGAATGGCATAAGGCACTAGAAGAGAAGCAGGCTTGCCTTTCAAATCTTGTATATAGCCCTCTTTGCAGCTGTGCATGAGCTGAAGGATCCATCTGTGTTGGGCACCAATACATTGCCAAGCAGGGTCACCTGGTGCATGAATGTCAGACAGGTACCTGAAAAAACAAGGCCAAGTTTAACCAAGTAGGCTTCCTCTGTACAGCCATAAATAAGGATAAAAGGAAAGCTAGCATTTTTCTTTTAAATCATTACTTTTTTTAAGAAAACCTGAAAATTTATAAGGGGGGCCCAGGTGGCTCAGTCGGTTAAGCATCTGACTTTGGCTCAGGTCATGATCTCACAGTTTTTGAGTTCACATGCCACATCTGGTTCTACTGACAGAGTGGAGTTGTCTTTGGATTCTCTGTCTCCCTCTCTCTCTCTCTCTCTCCGACCCTACCCGGTTCATGCTCGCTCTCAAAAATAAACACTAAAAAAAAAAAAAAAACCAAAAAAAACTAAAATTTTATCAAATGGTAAAAGCACCTGTTAACATTAGTCTTCAAAATTTTTAAGTTTGTTTGTTTGTTTATTGAGAGAGAGAGAGAGTGAGAGAGAGAGGAGCAGAGAGAGAATCCCGAGCAGGCTCTGCACCATCAGCACAGAGCCCGAGTGGGGTTCAAACTCACAAACCATGAGCCAAAAATCATGACCTGAGCCTTGGACGCTTAACCAACTGAGCCACCCAGGAACTCTTTTAATAGTTCATTCTAAATGAAATATATTCAAATTTCTTTTCATGCAAAAATAAACAATAAAACTGTATTTTTTAAAAATTAGGACTTTATACAAAAACAACCGAGAAGACAAATTTACAGCTTGCAATAATCCTAAAACCTTAGAACTTAAATTTATATTTATATTTAGTTCACAGAGTGTTTCCATACTTAGTTCTCAACCATTATAAAAAACACAAGTGGGAGCCAGCAGAGGACACCTAGTGAATATTCTTTTGATTTCAATTGCTTTTTTATTCCTTTCTGTTCTGAAATATGGCCTCTAGATGGCAGTGTGACACCATTTTCTATACATCCTAATAGGCTATTTTATTACATGAAGAGATTCGGTGACAACACTTAACCTCCAAAGTCTGAACTCTACTTTCATGACTGTTTGAGAAAACACCTCTCTACAAAATGTAGTATAGATGGGCATTTTTCTTAGTTTCTAAATAGTTTCAAATATTTAACATCTTCTTTGTACAATAAAACATCCAAACGCAGAATGACAATTGAAATGCATTTCATTTGAAAAATTTCTGACAAATTCCAGATTTGGCCCTCGGCTATCACAAAATATATAAACATCCAGTAGTCACCCCTTATCCAAAGGGGGAATATGATCCAAGACCCTGAGGAGGATGCTTGAAACCACAGACAGTACTGAACCCTATATGTATAGTATGTTTTGTCATCATATATGTGACAAAGTTTAACTTATAAACTGGGCACAGTAAAAGATTAACAACAATAACTGATAAAAATAGGACAATTATAACAATATACTATAATAAAAGTTATGTGAATGCAGTGTCGCTCTCTCTCAAAATATCTTACTATACTCACCCTTCTTGTGATGTGAAATGACAAAATGCTTACAAGAGGAAATGAAGTGTGAGGAATGATGTAGGCACTGAGATGTAGCACTGAGCTACTACTGGCCTTCTGACTACACTTCAGAAGGATGAATGCTTCCAGATCATAGTTGACTGCAGGTAACTGAAATCATGCAACTGAAACTGCAGACAAGGTGGGGACTACTGCAGTAAGTTAAATCCAATTAAAGCAACTCCAAAAGCTGAATTTATTGTCTTGAAATTATTTTTAAACCATAAGCTAACTATTGTCTTGAGGTTAAAGAATTTTGTTCAATGATAAATTTTAATTAATGGTTACAAGCTGTGACTCTATCCTAATCACTGAGGGATACACCAGATGCTTCTCTTCCACGTTCCTCTAGTACTAGATATTTCCTAACTCACCAATATCTCAATTAGCAGCTAATTAGAGGAGAAACATTTTGTAATAAGCAATAAATAAAATGTTGAGACATCTGACATCAATCACATTGAGGAACTATCCACCCTGACCCTCACAAGCTAATGCAGATAGCCTGGGCTCTGAGCAGAGCCTAGGATCATCCTGCAAAAGGGCCCTTTAAACAATGTAGCTCACACTGTACAGCACTGCTTCAAAGTAAGCCGAAGAGCTGGCCCTTTTCCGTCTCCTTGACCGTCTATTTACAGACTGCAAATAGGCTATGTCTGTGTTGAGAAAGGCACAAATCAATTAACAGCACCCAAAAATAAAACTACAATCTAACAAAATACATTTAGTCCGGCATAAATATTTCAACATAATCTGGTTCTTCCACTCACACAAAGCTTTCTCCTCTTTGTTCATCTGTAATATAAAATGACAAATAGTACACTATGTCATTTCTTTTCAAAAAACATAATTTTATTCTTTCTTGTTGGGGATAATTTGTCTTAGCATTCTCCTTAGGTAGGTTTGTTTTGCCTCCGAATACTTCTACAATACTTTTTCCTAACACTTTCACTCATATAACATCCTCAGATTTAGTGTCAGTGGTAAAATATAGGAATACTCTTTTAGGAAAGCTGCTTCCTTTTAATTTTTAAACTACTGAATAGGAATACAAAGGGTCCATTACAAGAGCTCAATACAGCAAGAGAAATCAATATGCTCTTTTGCTTAATAACTTTTAAAATTATAAGTTCCTTTAGTATGTTGCCTAGGTCCTTGCAAAATTTACTAATAATCCTTTACAGCATCTTATTAGTGGGTATTACATTAAATGTGATATAAAGATAAATGTGTTCTCTCATAAATTCTACAGTGTTGCAGTTCAAAAGTATAATCTGTGGTAGGCTTTTCCTTGCTTACATGACTTAATCGAATAAATTTCTTCTTTTCTTTTAGTAGTAAACAATAAGTACAACTAACCTTTCAAAACACAAGTTTGAACCGTGTAGGTCCACTTATACAAAGATCTTTTAAGTACTGTACCATAAATGTATTTTATCTTCCTTATGATTCTCTCAATAACATTTTCTTTGGCTTATTTTATTGTAAGAATAGAGTATATAACACGCAAAATGTGTTAATCGGCTATTCACGTCACTGATAAGGCTTCCGGTCAACATTAGGCTGTAAGTAGTTAAGTTTCAGGGGAGTCAAGTTATACATGGATTTTCGACTGGGCAGACAGTTGGTGCTCCAACCCCCACACTGTTTTAACACTCAACTGTATTTCATTTCAAAGATCGTTGTTTAAAACATGCCACATGTTAACTACTATTTCTTCTAAAACTGTGTATCAAAGAACAAAACAGCTTTTTTAGAGGGGTAAAGAATGCTAATTATGAGCACAGCCTCAGTATTTTAAAATTAAAGAATTAAAATTTTTAGCCATATTCTAACATGATTTTTAACAATTACCAGGAATAAGATCACATTCATATGGAAAGAAGTATATATGACATAACTTTGCTTCTCACTAAAGCTACTAGAATCAAGACAAGATAAGAAGAGTGAAAATAATCAAAAGTTTTTAATTATACAAAATAGTGAACAAAAATGAAATATAAAAGTAATCTGATTTTTAATCACACCATGCAAAACTTCCGAATATGTAAGAGAACTAATAAAGACATGCTTTGCTGATGATAAAGCCCTCTCCATCCCCTCTTGATGTTCACAGTACCTATCATCATAGATTCCCAAGTCCAATAGATACTTGACCTGGTTGTGATGTTATTTTTCCTATTTATTAATAACTAAAAACTTAATTTAAAAAGGGGAGGATTAATTGTTCAGTGTCTTCTCAAAGCATCAAAAATAATTATTACAAAATAAGTAAACTACTTGATATTTTTGTTAACATTCTTATTCTTTTCCCCTTTTAAATGACAGGAAAAAAAGCACCTAAACAGGCCATTTAAAAAAAAATCTTTTTTAACACCTACCATCTTTAAAATAATATTCAATAGATTAACTAGTTACAAGAACTACACATTATGTAGATAAATGGGAATTCACTATATAAAGACACTGTACATTCAATAAGGTTTAACATATTACTATTGGCAAATTTAATAGCATAAATATAAATACAAAGCAAAATTAAGTAGCATGGTGGAACACAGACAACAAGACACTAACCAGCTGTATATCCCTGGACAAGAGGATTAACCTTCCTGGAGCTTTTCTTTACATGTAAAGGAAAAAAAAAAAAAAAAAGCAGATGGAGAACTAACATATATATAGTTTATTTCTAGCTTTAGATTTCCATTATTCTACAAGCCAGAAAAATCCCCCAAATACATTCTTTCCTATATGAAGACAGCTTAGAGAAAAGCAAAGATAAGCTTTGAAAGCAGACAAACAGAGGAATCCTACTGCTAGCCGTGTGCACTGAGCAAGAATGAAGTCTGAGGTTCAATTTCCTGATCTATATACAACGGGTATCAGACAAATGCCTCCACAAGGTAACTATCAGGATTAGAATTTATGTACATAGTGCATCTAGCATGATGCCCAGGGGTACTACAGACTCCAGGTAGTGGCAGTAATCAATGTTAGTATTCTCTACTCCCCTGCTAAAGCCTCCTCTCCCTTTCTTCTTTAGTAACACAAATGTGCTGATAATGACAAAGGCTCATGTTGCTACTATTCTACTGAATCACCAAGAATGCAAGTCTTGAGTGTGGATCATTGTCCCCACCACCATTGCAAACACAGCAGCTTTCAGGCCAGACCTTCTTTTCATACCTGGAAATCATTTTCAATGGTCATATGGTAACAACAGCCAAATGCATAAATATATATAGTCAATCTATTATTTTATAAGTACTGAATACTCCATAAACTTCACTAATTAAAGAGAGAGGGCATTAAGTTTGGAAAGTAGCTTATTCTGAGAATAAAGGCCACATTCAAAAAAAAAAAGTTAATACTTTTAAATCATAGATATAAAAAGTTTGTAATTTATATGCTTTATCTCCAAATCCTGGTATAAACATTACATATGTATGTAATATATTGACTGCTTATGTGCCAGGTGCTGTATTAAATCCTTAAATGCATTCTTTGATTATCTTTATAACTACCCTAAGATGTAGATTGTGTTATCATGTCATCTCAGATCAAGAAACTGAAAAGAGAATGCAAGTAAGTCACCGAAAGGGAACAGCCAGTTACCAACCTGCTATAATGCTTCCTTCTAAGGCCTTCTTCTCATCATACCCTGTGGTATCCATCACTTTTCATATTACTGCAATTTTTAAAATTTATTTTTTCTTCTCAATACTAAAACCTTTCAGAATTTTCTATACCACTGAGCCACAGCCCACTCTTGTGGCATGAAGAATTTCCCACCCAGAATGTGACAGTGTTGTGCTCTAAACCAGACAAGAAGCCCCCTGCCTGTGATCTCTGGGTGCCCACAGAGTGCAACACCCACACTGTCCGGCTAGGTTAGGTAAATCCTTATTGAGCAGGAGGAAGAAATGACTAAACAGTGAGGCCACTTTCCCTTTCCCCAAACAAGCAGAATTTTCTTGCCCTGAATACTCCCAAATTTGTTAGTATACAAAAGAATTTTGGTGTCCTATACTGGATACCACTAAATTTCTATTTATCTTCCCTTTCACCATTTCATCAGTCTCCTAATTTCCCCCAAATGATGTATCTAGTACTATAAGGTACATGTGATTTGTCAAAATTCTTGCAAAAGGTTTACCTTATGTAACGTTTTTGGTCATGTAGAGTTGATGGTGTCTCAAGCAATTTATCCAGAAGTAATTCTCTTAAAGTTTCAATCCGTGTTTCTACTTCAGCATAATCTATTTAAAAAGGAAAGAACATATAAGATTAGAAAATGGAGACTTAAAATCAAATTATGGCAAGTAGAACAGTGATTGCCTTGGGGGATAGGGGTTGACTAAAAAGAGGCACAAGGAAACTTGCTGGGTGTGGGTTACATGGGTGTGAGCATTTTGTCAAACTCACTGACCTGTAATATGTAAGTAAGGTTTGTACATTTCATTGCATGTAAATTTACCACAATAAAAAAATGAAATTAAGTTTTCTGAGTCCTTATGGATTTCATTTAGAAATTTAATAAAGCCCTATGATATTTCTCCTAGTTGATAAGGCATTACCATAGGACATTTTAGGCTTTTCTTACTTTTTATAACTCTTGTATTAGAGACAATTTCAAAAATTGTGTTAGTTCACTTTAAGGTTAGAATTCATAAACATAATCTTTTTTCCGAAAAGAGAAGATTAAAACTAAGTTTCCATCTCTATAAAGTATCTGTAATTGATTCTTTCCAGTAAAAAATATTTTTTTAATAGCATTATGATTAACAAGCAGCACAGAATGTACAAGACTAACTTATCCTATAGCTGCGGTTGTTCATCTTTGCTACATCTTGGTAAGAAAAGCCATTTTATTTTTGAAGCAACTGTTTTACATTTTAAAAAGAGCACCATATAACAAAAATTAAAATTCAAATAACTTTCTCTGCAGAATGCATTCTACATTCTTCCTGTAAAAGTAAAGTAGAAGATCTAAAAGTAATAAACAAATCTTACATTTCTTGAAAACCTGCACCTCCGTTTTCCCAAAGAGTGACTTGGCCTTTTCATAATCATTAATAACCACATCATAATCACCCTTTAAAATAAAGAAACATTTTGGAGACTGTCAGTAAAGTATCATGAACACATTTGGTTACGATAAAAAACTATCTCAATAACTCTTTAAAATTTATGACATCATAACCATGGGCACATAAATATGTACTCTACCTTTTGGATATTCCTTTCAATATTTAGAGGAAGGTTGAAGAGAAACTTAAATCGCTGAAGCACATTGAGTGCATTTCTAGTGGAATCTGCCTTGTCCTTTCGACCTAATACTTCTTGAAATAATGTGTCCGCAGTATTACTTGCTCCTATTTTAGAAAGACCAAAAGAAGCTTAGACAAAACAAAATGTTAGGCATGTTAGGCTACTATTATAGCTTTACATTAAAACTCAACAGACTTTTTTTAAAGTTAGCTATATTGGAGATCTTTTATGGTTTGTTAAAATACATTTCCACTTTCCCTACAAAGTCCTTTTGTATATTAAAAATAACTATATTTACCAGGCCCAAATAAAATTGCTGATGTGAACCTACATTTATTTTAGCTACTCTTCCAAATTTTATAGCAATTACGGGTCCTTAGATTATTTCATTAGTTCAGATAATAGGTTAAAACACACATATACACACACACGCACATGCATGGGCATACTAGATACTAGGTACTATACTAGATAAATTCTCTGGATTTAATATCTGCATTATATGGTAATAAAACAAGAAAAATATCTTTCAGGAAAGTTGTTCAAAAGAAGTATTTTAGAACTAATCCTATTTCTTGGTAAAATTATCTTCTGTTCATGCAACAGGCACAAAAATTACATAAGCAATTTAAATGACAAATTATAACATATCATTAATGAATACTTGCTTCTTAAATCAGCTAATTCAAATTATACACAAACTGGACATTATGTGTATATTATATATATATATATATATATATATATATATATGTCTTCAAACTATACAAATCACTATAATGACAGAGTTGCTTATCTAAAGCAAAATTTACTATGGACAAAAATAGTTTAACTTTTTCAACTTGTGAATTATTTTTAATTAACCACAAAGAAAGGGGAGAAAAAGACTAACTGTTTTTGGCTATTTGATCGCTGCTCATAAAAAGTTTCTACATTATCTGGTCTACTGACTATACTTTAAGCAAAGATGAAAAAATGACCTCAGTCTCACTGGGTGGCTTGCATGCCATATTCTTTAGCCCACACTGTGGGTGGCCTGATCACGTTAAAAGTTGTCTTTGTAACATAATTGTTTTATCTAAATAATGTTGAAATTCTGTTGAAATTTTAAAGACCTTATATAAAAACTTTGTCAAGATAGCCATTTTCCCCACATGCTTTTAATGCAGAATGCTAAATTTCTGTAACATGAGAAAAAAATATATTCCCTTGTTCCCATCAAACCACATAATGGTGGCTAAATGAATATTTGAAATCTGATTAAAGGTTAAAACATTTTTCTTCAAAGACAATTATTATTAAGTATTTGTCATTTAAAAATATAAACTTTGTGATCTGAGGCTTCATAAATGAAAAGATACATCAATGTGACCGAATAGTTTTAAAAGGCCGATTACTAATCGGTAGGCTGTGGATACTAAATTCCCAAGCACTTTTTTTTGTGTGTGTACAATAAAAGAATTTGGGACAAAGCTATAAAAGCTCAAAATTAGGTTTTAGTCATTGTATTTTAAAGGTAACAAAAAAATACCAACTAATAATTTTAACTCCTCCAAAAAGTATGAAAACAAGTACAAGTAAAAAATTCACTTATCATTATATCTTTTATAGTGAAAATTTAATAGGCAGAAATTAGACTGTAAAATAACGATTTGTACAGAAAGGTAGATATGGAGAATTTTAATATGTGTATAGCGAAATCATAATTTTAATTAAAAAATAACTTCTATCCATAAACTGTTTTTGTATTGTGAATTTTACTGCATACACAATAAAATTTGGGGAGTTCATAACTCTTTGATAACTGAATGATTCTATCAGTAATAAAAAATGAAAGCAGTGAAACTAAGATTTCTTTGAGCAGATAAAATCACCAAAAGCTCACAAAATGTATTTTAATGTCTTAATTCTCTAGGGCTACTAACAAGAAAAACGAAACCACTAAACTCAGTGGTGCTGTTCACACATGAAGTGGCACTGCAGATAAACCATCAGTTAGACATCCGTCAAGTCTCCCAAGAACAATTTCCCCCACATACCAATCCATCCACATCTTCACTCCACCTTCTCACACCAAGAACACCCAATTTTAAGACAGCAAGCAGGGGTTTTAACATCCAGTATGTACCCACAAAACAAAACTAAATGAGCTATATTGTAGTGAAAAACATGACTTAGGTCTTATAGTTTGCAGAACCAACCCTGATCTTACAAATACCAGCCCTGGGCAACTCTAGACCTGAAAGTTGGTCATTTCTCCCCACAAAGGGTGTCTTAACTCCAACTCACTGGACTGTGACTATGTTCGTCTCAGTTACAGATGCACCCCAAGCACCAAGAGCAAGCCTGCTGTAATGGCACTGTGGCTGCCACTATCATAGTCATGTTGACAATAGCAGTAAAATATTCCTCATTGTAAGATAGGAGAACATGGATGGACCTTTAGGGTATCATCCTTAAGTGAAATAAGTCAGATAGAGACAGACAAATACTACATGGTATCACTCACATATGGAATCTTAAAAAACAAAACAAAACAAAAACTCAAGTCATAGACACGAAGACAGAAATAGTGGTTACCAGAGGCTGGAGGGTGGGGGGGAAGAGGGAGATGTTGATAAAGGGTACAAATTTCCAGTAAGAAGATGAACACATTCTAAGGAACTAATGCACAGTATTATGAATATAGTTAAAATTATATATCATATACTTGAAAACTGCTTAGATTAAATTTCAAATGTTCTCATCACAAAAAAGAAATGGAATTATGTGACGTGACAGAGGTGTTAGCTAATGCTAAGGTGGTAATCATGTTGCAAGATACATGTACATGTATATCAAATCAACATGGAGAGGAGCCAAGATGGCAGAACGGCATGGGAGTTTTTTGTGTGTCTCCCGACCATGAAATACAGCCAAACTAACATTAAACCACCCTGCACACCTAGAAAACTGATCTGAAGATTAACACAACAATCTGCACAACCTGAACCATAGAATTCAGCAGGAATGGGGTGTGGAGAGGGGAACTTGGGGAGAGAGAAGCCATGGAGAGAGGATGGAGATGAGGGGGATGGAATATGGGAAAAGCACCCCTCTCCAAAAGCAGCTGGAGAGAAAGTGGAAAATTGGAGACAGCCACAGGGACTGAACTAAAAAGGGAGAAAGGAGAAAGGAGAAATGAGAGGGTTTAAATTCCATTAAAACGGTAAACAGGGGGAGCACGGAGTCTAAAACTCTGCAGCTCGATACCTAGTGGTGCTCTGGTGGAAAGAGCAAATCCCCAGGAACAGAGTGGGGTCCAGGAGGTTCTTGGGCCACACGGGGAGAAGCAGTTCCACTGCTGGAAGGACATTTGGTGGAGGCTGTGAGGCCACCTGGGCCCAGGAGACCCCAGAGAACGGCCACATTCACTAGTACTGAAACAAGGTCATTGCGGGTGAAGCCTGGTGCCATATGTGTGTTGTGATTTTCCATAATCCCTGAGGCGCTGCTGTTACACTCTCTCACAAACTTTTTCTGGGGTGGACTGGCACATGGCCACAGTGTCTAGGCATTGGCAACAGCATGGTGTCACAAGCATTCCAGGGTGCAGCCAGCACCTGGCCATTGCTCGATGAGACCCTCTGCAGACAGGCAGTGCAGGTCGATGCCACATTCCCTTAGAAGTGGGGGGCCGGGGAAGGCAGCCCCATCTGAGACAAAACTGGGGAGGCAGGTGGTGCCTGGGGCTTGGTCACGGACAGTGTGGAAGTGGTAGTGGATGGAAGCTGAAGACAAAGGACGGGTGCACAATTGCTGATTGTGGAGAACAGAGTTCCAATACTAGAGACTGGGTAGCTGGGTGACACCATTTTCACCGCTCCTGTGCATGCGCATACGCACCTACAAGCACCACAACAATCCACCCCAGTATGCTAGCACTGCCATCTAGAGGAGAATGGAGCCATTACACTAAGCCCTGACCAACTGGGCCAACCTCACTCTTCAAGAACACAAGTCTCACCACCTGCTTAGCTTACGGACTATAAAACGCTTCAGAGTTTGACTTCTAGGGGAAAACGAAGTAATTTCAGTCATATTTCAGTCTGTTAGCTGGTCCAACTATTCAATTTTCTTCCTTTGTTTCTTCCTTTCTTTCTTTCTTTCGTTCATTCCTTCCTTCATTCCTTACTTCCCTTCCTTTTTCTTTTTTTCGTTTCTTTTCTTTTTCATGAATACAGAAAAAGAAAAAAATTCATTTTTACTTTCAATTTTTATTAAAAATATTTTTCTTTATTTTTTTTACTATATTTTTTACTTTTGTGTAAATTTTTTCAAATTCTAGTTTACTTCCATCATTTCATTTTAGTCTACATCAGTGTATTCATTTTTTCAAATTCTCAAATGATTTCTTTTTTTCCCCCCTTTTCTCTAGTCTATCAAGCCACTTTCAACACCCAGACCAAAACACACCTAGGATCTAGCATCATTTATTTGATTTGTGTGAGAGTGTGTGTGTTCGTTTGTTTTTAATTTTTTATTTTATTTTAATTTTAATTTATTCTACCTCATTAATTCCTTTTCTCCCTTCAAAATGATGAAACGAAGGAATTCACTCCAAAAGAAAGAGCAGGAAGAAATGACAGCCAGGGACTTAACCAACACAGATAAAAGTAATATGTCTGAACCAGAATTTAGAATCACAATAATAAGAATATTGGCTGCAGTCAAAAACAGATTAGAATCCCTTTCTGCGAAGATAAAAGAAGTAAAAGCTAGTCAGGATGAAATAAAAAATGCTATAACGGAGCTGCAATCTCAAATGGATGCTGCAGCAGCAAGGATGGATGAGGCAGAACAGAGAATCACAATATAGAGGACAAACCTGTGGAGAATAATGAAGCAGAAAACAAGAGGGAGATTAAGGCAAAAGAGCACAATTTAAGAACTAGAGCAATCGTGAGAGGGACATCAGAATCATAGGGGTCCCAGAAAAGGAAGAGAGAGAAACAGGGGTAGAAGGATTATGTGAACAAGTCATAGCGAAAAACATCCCTAACTTAGGGAGAGACACAAACATCAAAATCCGGGAAGCACACAGGACTCCCATTACATTCAACAAAAACCAATCATCAACAAGGCATATCATAGTCAAATTCACAAAATACTGAGGCAAGGAGAGAATCATCAAAGCAGCAAGGGACAAAAAGTCCTTAAACTATAAGGGAAACAGATCAGGTTTGCAGCAGACCCATCCACAGAAACTTGGCAGGCCAGAAAGGAGTGGCAGCGTATATTCAATGTGCTCAATCAGAAAAATATGCAGCCAAGAATTCTTTATCCAGTAAGTCTGTCATTCAAAACAGAAGGAGAGATAAAAAGTTTCCCAGACAAACAAAAATTAAATGAGTTTGTGACCACTAAACCAGTCCTGCAAGAAATTTTAAGGGGGACTTTCTTAGGGGAGAAAAGATGAAAAAATTAATAAACAAATACAAAAATAAATAAATAAATAAACACCAAAAGCAACAAGGATTAGAAAGGACCAGAGAATACCACCAGAAACTCCAACTCTACAAGCATCATAATGGCAATAAATACATATCTTTTAGTACTCACTCTAAACGTCAATGGACTCAATGCTCCAATCAAAACACATAGGGTAACAAAATTGATAAGAAAACAAGATCCATCGATATGTTGTTTACAAGAGACCCACTTTAGACCTAAAGACACCTTCACATTGAAAGTAAGGGGATGGAGAACCATCTATCATGCTAATGGTCAACAAAAGAAAACTGGAGTAGCCATACTTATATCAGACAATCTAGACTTTACAATAAAGACTGTATCAAGAGATGAAGAAGGGCATTATATCATAACTAAGGGGTCTATCCACCAATAAGACCTAATAATTGTAAACATTTATACCCCCAATGTGCTGCGCTCAAATATATACATCAATTAACCACAAACATAAAGAAACTCATTGATAGTAATACCATAATAGTAGGAGACATCAACACCCCACTCACAGCAATGGACAGATCATCTTATCAAAAAATCAACAAGGAAACAATGGCTTTGAATGACACACTGGACCAGATGGACTTAACAGATATATTCAGCACATTTCATCCTAAAGCAGCAGAATACACATTCTTCTCCAGTGCACGTGGAACATTCTCCAGAATAGACCACATACTGGAACACAAATCAGACCTCAGGAAGTACAAAAAATTGAGATCATACCGTGCATAATTTCAGACCACAACACTAAAAAACTCGAAATCAACCACAAAAAATTTGGAAAGGTAACAAATACTTGGAGACTAAAGAACATCCTACTAAAGAATGAATGGGTCAACCAAGAAGCTAAAGAGGAAATTAAAAAGTATACAGAAGCCAATGAAAATGATAACACCAC
Organism: Panthera onca; assembly: GCF_046562875.1. Taxonomy (NCBI): domain Eukaryota; kingdom Metazoa; phylum Chordata; class Mammalia; order Carnivora; family Felidae; genus Panthera; species Panthera onca. Next base: position 28,259,476 of record NC_138343.1, on the reverse strand, counting down.
AATCCAAAACCTCTGGGACGCAGCAAAGGTGGTCACAGGAGGAAAGTATATAGCAATCCAGGCCTTCCTACAGAAGGAAAAATGATCTCAGATACACAACCTAACCTTACGCCTTAAGGAGCTGGGAAAAGAACAGCAAATAAAACCCAAAACTAGCAGAAGACAAGAAATAATAAAGATTAGAGGAGAAAATAATGCTGTTTAAACCAAAAAAAACACAGTGGAACAGATCAATGAAACAAGAAGCTGCTTCTCTGAAAGAATTAACAAAATTGATAAACCAGTAGCCAGTTCAAAAAGGAAAAGGAAAGGACCCAGTAAATAAAATAAAGAATGAAAGAGTAGACATCAAAACCAACACAGCACAAATAAAAACAATAATAAGAGAATATTATGAGCAATTATATGCCAATAAAATGGGCAATCTGGAAATGGACAAATTCTTAGAAACATATATACTACCAAACTGAAACAGGAAAAAATAGAAAATTTGAACAGACCCACAACCCGTAAAGAAATCAAACTGAAAATCAAAATCTCCCAAAAAAACAAGAGTCCAAGGGCAGATGGCTTTCCAGGGGAATTCTACCAAACATTTAAACACCTACTCTCTTGAACCTGTTCCAAAATAGAAATGGAAGGAAAACTTCCAAACTCTATCTATGAGGCCAGCAGTACCTTGATTCCAAAACCAGAAAGAGACCCCACTAAAAAGGAGAACTATAGACCAATTTCCCTGATGAACCTGGATGCAAAAATCCTCAACAGGATATTAGCCAACCGGATCCAACAATACATTAAAAAACGTATTCCCCACGACCAAGTGGGATTTATACCTGAGATGTAGGGCTGGTTCAATATCCGCAAAACAAGTAACGTGATTCATCAGATCAATAAAATATAGGACAAGAACCATATGATCCTCTCAATAGATGCAGAGAAAGCATTAGACAAAATACAGGATCCTTTCTTGATAAAAACCCTCAAGAAAGTAGGGATAGAGGGACCATACCTTGAGATCATAAGCCCTATATAAGCCCTATATAAACGACCCTTAGTCTTAAGCTAACCAACATCTTGAGGTATATATGATTTTGGAGTCACTAACATAGAGATAATAGTTGAATTTAATGGGAGTGAATGATTTCTCCCAAATCTTATGTGTAAAATTAAGAGAAGAAAGACAAAAACTTAAAACACTAAGGAGTATCCAGCCAAGTTTGTAAAAAAGGAACTGACTTACTCAGAGGTAAGCTGATACACATTTAACTATTGGCATTCCAGAAAAGAAAAAAAAAAAGGAAAAAGAAAAATAACCTTAATATTAGCCTTTCCAATGTGTAAATATTCCCATCATGATTGATTTCAAGCTGTCAATTTGGGATTACTGAATGGAAGTTGAGGACATGGGAACAACTGGCTCCTGGGAGTGGTATGGAGCTCTTTTCTTATCCCCCAGATTCCAGTTCTCTGTACTTTCAGTGGTACTATAGAATTCCAGTACCAACTATGGCTGTCTAAATAAGCATAAGCTATTGGTAATGGTGCTGTTCATGTAATATCATGTTATAGATAGCACTGTGTCTGATCATTTTCTGTAATCAGTTAAGAGAAACTGAGACACATAGGGTAGGTTGTTAGGTCTTTTTATGGTCCTGGTTTTACTATGAATTTAAGTGTACGTATTAAAGTAACTTTAAATTGTGAGGTACTTTAATGTTTCCCTTTCTAATCTCATTCAACTTGCTTATTCCTGGAATAAATTGTGTTGTGGTATGTGTGTGTGTTGGAGGAACACTCCTTCCAGCCACCTTCACCCCAACTTACATCAAGCAGAGAATGTAGGTTAAAATCACTTCTATGATCTATGGTCTCAAGGGTCAGTGCCATGAAAAGGACCAAATAAGAGAAATTATTCTCTTCAAAATAAGAGAAACTATAATGTTTAAATAAACATACTTGAAATTATGAGACAGTCTTAGAATTATATGTCAAGTTTTTATAGATGACAGTTCCTGGCACAGTTAATTTTTTTTTCATTATTAAGGTTATAAGATCAATAGGGAGATAGTTTGGTTAGTGTACAGTGCCACAGTGACTTTTCTTGCTATCTTTTCAGCTTTATTGAGATAGAATTGACAGATAGCATTGTGTAAATAAATATAAGGTGTTACCTCATGTTGATTTTTTATTTTTATTTTGCTTTTAATTTATATCCAAATTAGTTGGCATATAGTGCAACAATGATTTCAGGAGTAGATTCCTTAATGCCCCTTACCCATTTAGCCCATCCCCTCTCCCACAACTCCTCAGGTAACCCTCTGTTTGTTCTCCATATTTAAGAGTCTCTTATGTTTTGTTCCCCTCTGTTTTTATATTATTTTTGTTTCCCTTCTCTTACGTTCATCTGTTTTGTCTCTTAACGTCCTCATATGAGTGAAGTCATATATTTGTCTTTCTCTGACTGACTAATTTCGCATAGCATAATATCCTCCAGTTCCATCCATGTAGTTGCAAATGGCAAGATTTCACTCTTTTTGATTGCCGAGTAATACTCCATTGTATATATATACCACATCTTCTGTATCCATTCATCCATCAATGGACATTTGGGCTCTTTCCATACTTTGGCTATTGTTGATAGTGCTGCTATAAACATAGGGGTGCATGTGTCCCTTTGAAACAGCACACCTGTATCCCTTGGATAAATGCCTAGTAGTGCAATTGCTGGGTCATAGGGTAGTTCTATTTTTAGTTTTTTGAGGAACCTCCATACTGTTTTCCAGAGTGGCTGTACCAGCTTGCATTCCCACCAGCAGTGCAAAAGAGATCCTCTTTCTCCACAGCCTCGGCAACATCTGTTGTTGCCTGAGTTGTTACTGTTAGCCATTCTGACAGTTGTGAGGTGTATCTCATTGTGGTTTTGATTTGTATTACCCTGATGATGAGTGATGTTGAGCATTTTTTCATGTGTCGGTTGGCGATCTAGATGTCTTCTTTGGAGAAGTCTCATTTCATGTCTTTTGCCCATTTCTTCACTGGATGATTTGTTTTTTGGGTGTTGAGTTGGATAAGTTCTTTATAGATTTTGGATACTAACCCTTTATCTGATATGTCATTTTGCAAATATCTTCTCCTATTCTGTCAGTAGCCTTTTAGTTTTGCCGATTGTTTCCTTTGCTGTGCAGAAGCTTTTTATTTTGATGAGGTCCCAGTAGTTCATTTTGGCTTTTGTTTCCCTTGCCTCTGGAGACGTGTTCAGTAAGAAGTTGCTGCGGCCAAGGTCAAAGAGGTTTTTGCCTGCTTTAACCTCGAGGATTATGATGGTTTTCTGTCTTATATTTAGGTCTTTCATCCAGTTTGAGTTTATTTTTGTGTATGGTGTAAGAAAGTGGTCCAAGTTCATTCTTCTGCATGTCGCTGTCCAGTTTTCCCAGCACCACTTGCTGAAGAGACTGTCTTTATTCCATTGGATATTCTTTCCTGCTTTGTCAAAGATTAGTTGGTCATACGTTTGTGGGTCCATTTCTGGGTTCTCTATTCTGTTCCATTGATCTGAGTGTCTGTTTTTGTGCCAGTACCATACTGTCTTGATGATTAAAACTTTGTAATACAGCTTGAAGTCCGACAAGTCACATTAAAGTTACTGAAATAATAATTTTTTTAGAGGTATCATGGTTTGATGACAATTTTCCCAGTGAAAATAGCATCCATGAGTAGAACTATCTTTCCAAGACCATAAAATGTCTGACTATGCTCATATAGAAATAGCTTTAATAAATGTTTATTTGGGTTGAAGTCAGAATATATTAATTTCAACCAAGCTGGTGATGGTTCTCAGACAAAAACAAGGCAAAATATCAAGGCAAAATAATAACAACAACAACCACAACCCTCCCCCAAAAGCACCAGAAGGAAAAATATTTAAAGTGCTGTTAAACTCACAAATTTAGGATAAAATCAAAGTACTCAAATTCTACTACCAAGGAAAGCCTATATCAAATTAAAGCTTCATTCCAAAAACTACTTTATCAGGGATCCCTGGGGTTTTAAAATAGATACTTACAGAAAAGTTCAGAAAGTTACACTCATAGGAGTAAACTGAGCTAGAAGTACAAAACTAACTCAGTATCACAATCTTGCATTCACAGAATCATTATAGATATGATGTGAAGGTTCTTAGATGTTTTAGTTATTATTAGTCCTATTTCATGAGGAAATCATTTGCTATACTTACATTTAAAAACAAGGAGATTCTCCTGGACATTATTGCTCTTTGTCAAATGTTTATTATATGAGTGAAAGAGGGTAATTTACTTTTAAGCTACTAATATTACAATAGGGATCAATTCATCTGATTATTTTTTTTCCAGATCATTAGGGTAAATAGCTGGGAACTAGGATGTCGGGGGGGGAAAAAAAGAAATATAAGAGGAAGTGGATGGGACCCAAAACTCTGTACATTATCAGTTTCTCTTGGCATACAATTTTAACAAAATGCCTCAGAGTTAGAAACACTCTTAAATATGAAGCTGCCTTAACTCACTTTGGAAAAAGGCATGCCATAGATAAATAAATGACATGTAAGCATATGTCATTCTAGCAGCTAATATTATTTATATTAACACTATCAGATACACGAAGATGTTTTTCAGATTTCTGGTCAATGACAATCCTGGCTACTGCTTCAGCACCATTTTATATTTGATAATGCTATTTATATATTGGTCTCTTTTATGGTAGCAAGTTTCACTTCTTAAGAAGCATATTGGCTTATTTTCAAATTATGATTTCTTATAAACAAAATGCAAACAGAAACAGAACATTCATTTTCCATGTTTTTATTCCCCTTTATATTTATTAATTCATTACTATTCAGAAATAAATATTAAAATGCAACTCACTGTCTTGTTCTGTGAAACCAGGTCAAAGAATTATATGAAAGCTTGTTATAAAGTCCATAAATAGTTTTGGGTAGGAGGATAAAACTTACTGTTCAGAACATTCTCCAGTTTTTGCGTCATGGATCCTTCTACTTTTTCCGTTCCATCCGCTTCTAGCTTTTGATGGATAGCTAGAAAAAACATCTAGTTAAAGTGTGGGCTATTTTAGTGGGTGGGAACACATTACATCAAAATGACATTTTTAAACAACTTTAAAAACAAAAAAAGGTCATATTATTTTCACTGCTGGAAAGAAGCACAAACATGCAAAAACTCTGCAAAGTAACCAGCAGACACCAGTCTAAGTTATTCACAGATTAACACTATTAAAATAGTACATAATACACATACTCAAATCATCTGATAATCCAGGCTAAGTGGTAAACACAGTTAAATTAAAAAAGAAAAATGAGATGTAAGTAACTAATATCTTTGATATTTGGCCACCGGAAAGTCATTTTTCTTTCTCAGTTTTACCATCTGCAAAACAGAAATACTAGTATTTGAAGTCTACCAACCTCAAAATATTTCATTTCAGCCTTGGACATAAAATGGCAAAATACATATCATTCATGTTCTATTCATTCTGTTATTACTTCCTTGGAAGTTCTCAAGAACTATCTAGTAATATCTAACAATATATCAATTTGTGGATATACAAATGACATTGGTGTTTTTTGCTACTGATATATGTCTGCATGGTTCTGATACACATTATGAAAAATAACTTTATATTTAAAAACTGCTTTACCTACTAGAGGGTAGGTTTTAAACAGAGCAAATCAAGCTCATCTAGGTAAAGTATTAAGAAAATTTACAAAATGAAATAACCAAATTCAATTTCAAATCATAACTGTGACATAATAAAAATAATAAAATTAGAAAGGCAAACATTAATTGAGCCATGACCATAAGTTAGGCACAATCATAAAATTCTAATGAATATTGTTCATCTGGCAGGAAGTCAATGAGGCATGTTCTAATATTTTTATTTCATAGATGAGAAATTACATGGCTCAGTGATACTAAATAAGTTGACCAACTTCACAAAGCCAAACCCAGAATTTGAACTCAAGCTGTCTAGTCTCAGAACAAAACTTCACCCCATACTGATTATATGCACAGGCAAGCGATTTAACCTGTGTAAGCCTGTTTTCACATTTATAGAATGAAAAGGATAGACTTACTATGTTAGTTGGGAACTGCATTCAGATACAAATAAAAGATATCTCTCTTCCAAATAATAGCTGCTAAAACACCCAGGATTTTATTGTTTCACATAACTTCCTTTGGCAAAAACTCAAATGTAAGATGTGTAACTCCAAGGGTTTCACAGCCAGTACAATGAAATTACATCACTCTTACAGTCCTTATTCTCCAACATTCAAATAGCATGTCAAACTCTTCTTAAAAGGAATTTACAGGTTCTGCCTCAACCCATCAGTCAAGCATGGTAGATTTGAGGGAGTGGGGGGTCTGCTTAAGAAAAAAAAAAATGAAGTGTTTTGTTTTAATCAATCACAATTTGATTTGTTTCCTTTGACTCATTGATTAGAAAATTCTGGGCAAATTCAGTGTTCAAATGCAGTATAAAAATATTCTCAATGCATAATAACATCTATTTCTCTCCTTCTTTAATTACTTCCTAATTTTGATCCTGCCTTTTTTTTTTTTTTTTTTTTTTTTTTTTTTTTTTTTTTTTTTTTTAGAGAAAGAGAAAGCACAAACATGAGCATGAGCTGGGCAGAGACAGAGAGAAAATCTTAAGCAGACTCCATACTCAACACAGAGGCCCAATGCAAGGCTTGATCCTACAACCCTAGGATCATAACCTGAGCCGAAATTAAGAGTAGGATGCTCAACTGACTGAGCCGCCCAGGAGCCCCTGCCCATTTTTAATACCTTTTTTAAAGCAATTTCAAATTGTGTTTGAAATTTATAAACAGAATGCTTCTGTTAGAGAAACACATTCAGAGAGAGAAAAAGAAATACATTTTGAAAACAAAGTCAGCCAGTATATTCTTAATTGTCTTGGTTGATTCAGGAGTGAAAAGAAAGTTATTTAATGCTCCAAAATTGGATTATGCAGTAATAGCAACATAAAATGTTTCCACATATTAAAACCTAAACTTAACTTGAACTTGTTAAATGGAAAAGAACTTCCCTATCTTTAAAGAAAAGAGATAAAAATGCCCAAATATAAAAAATAGAAACTAAAAAGACTACTCACACTATTTATTTAAATGCTGGTGTAATTTTCTGACAATCTTGCTGCAAAAGAATATATGGCATACATTGCATTTTATTAAGGGGGCATTGCAAATGGTTCTTCCATGGCAATAAGATATTGCATTTTACAGTAGCCTTGCTTCAAATGTTGCTTTCTAAGTCAAAACCGTTAAAAACCATGCAGCCACATTTCTGTTGCTGACAAAACCCATCACTGATCAGCAGGTCAAAATGAGGTAAGTCTGGCTCCCCTCAGCTCAGTTTACAACCTTTTTATGCTGACAAAGCAGCTTCCTGCCACCCATCTCCAGCACAGCAGAGTCACTGTCAAGCTGTCAGCCAAGCATGAGGACCAAGAGACACTGGATCTGATAAAGGCAATCCTATTTTCCAGAAAATTAAACCAAATAACCCAATGTCTGGTTCACTTGACCTTTTATTTTCTCTAAAAACATTTTTAAACAGTATAACTCAATAAGCAACTTGGTACATGATCACAGGTTTGTTATTGTTTCTAATCTATTAAAACTTAAATATGTGAAACAGTTGCACACCATAAAATTGTATTTGGGAAACAAAAAAGTATGTATATAAAAGTTCTATTCAAAGAAAATTCAGAGTTATAAAAAGACTGCCTATTGATTCACTGAAATTTGTTTTATTTAACTCTCTAATTAAATATGGACATCAAATTTGCAGATTTCAATTAAAAAATTCATAGCATTTGTCCATACATTTATATAATGCCATTATTAAATGAGGCACTAGAAATGATACGTGCGTATAGGCAATGTCTGTAAGATTTAATGTCGGGTACACTGTGATCTACACACTCTAACCACTATATATTACTACTAGCCTATATGAGACAGGAATATTCAAACTAGGTCAAAGACTAGCAAACTATTTCTTTTCTTTTTTTTTTTTTTTTAATGTTTGTTTATTTTTGGGAGAGACAGAGCACGAGCAGGGGAGGGGCAGAGAGAGAGGGAGACACAGAATGCGAAGCAGGATCCAGGCTCTGAGCTGTCAGCACAGAGCCCGACACAGGATTCAAACTCATGAACCGCAAGATCATGACCTGAGCCCAAGTCAGATGCTTAACCGACTAAGTCACCCAGGTGCCCCACCAACTATTTCTATAAAGAACCACATAGTAAATATTTTAGGCTTCATGGGCCACATAGGGCCTCTATCAAATATTCTACAACTGCTTCCCTCTTTTTTTTTTTTTTTTTCTCTCAAACAAACCTTGAAAAACACAGCCATCTTTAGTTCCTGGCCTGTACAAAGACAGAAAATGGCCAATCTGGCCCACACACCAACCTCTGAGGATAATATTTACTAAAATAGGAGACTAGGAAGAGTTAAAATGAGATCTCTTAAAAATTTAAATTTGTAAAGAACTTTTCAAACATTTAGTTTTTACTTACACAAATTTTTATGAGTGGCTAAATTATATAAATTACATTTAAATAGGCCAGGTAATCTGTGAATCATTTCCTCAGTTACACTGGGAAGAAAAACAATAATGAAATAATTGTGACTATTACATAGAAGGCTAATAGGTATAAAGGATTCTCACTTAGATAACTGGATCCTAGACAACCATACCTGCTTAAATAACCTTCAGATACCAACAGACACTAACAACAGAATGTGCCAAAAAATCAGTTATGGCTACACTGTCTCAAGTAGCAGCAACAAAAGTAACATGGGAGGGAAGGTCAATTGTGTATCGAGCACCATGTGTTATTTACTCTGCTTTGGGCCTCTTAGTTATTCTTTAGCATAACATGAATAAAAATAATTCATACAGTTTTGGTCCATAATTGTCCTCAAAAAAAGCAAGTGATAATGTTGGACTTGCCCATAAAAACAAGAGACCAAACAGGTGAAAAGCTCAAGGGGCAGTCAGGGAAATGTTCACCAAAACAAAGATGACAATCAGAAGGCACTGAGAAGGGGTGCCTGGGTAGCTCAGTTTGTTAAGCGTCCAACTTCGGCTCAGGTCATGATCTCACAGTTCATGAGTTCAAGCCCTATGTCAGGCTCTGTGCTAACAGCTCAGAGCCTAGAGCCTGCTTCAGATTCTGTGTCTCCCTTCTCTCTCTGTTCCTCCCCCGCTCACACTCTGGTCTCTCTTGCTCTCAAAAATAAATAAGCATTTAAAAAAAAAAAAAAAAATTGAAGAAGGCACTGAGGAAATGAAGAAGGCCTTTAATAATATGAAAAGCTCCACAAACATCACCGTGGCCTGTGAGAACTGGTGTGAACTCATATCTGGTAAGAAACTATATGTCTCATCAAGACTTCAAAGGATTGAAGGGGCGCCTGGGTGGCTCAATCAGTTAAACTTGATCTCAGCTCAGGTCTTGATCTCAGGGTCATGAGTTCAAGCACTGTATTGGGCTCTGTGCTGGGTGTGAAGCCTACTTACAAAAGAAAACAAACAAACAAACAAAAAAGTACTTCAAGACTTCAAGGGATTAAAAGAGAATGGCAGGGTGACTGCCATGGAAAAGTAACACAAGATGCTGGGAATATCTTTGCAGAACATAGTAAAGTAAAAATTACAATAAACATACTGAGGTTAACACTGGAAGTTATACCAGATACACTAGTCAAGTTCTAATTAAAATATTTATGGATACACACATGAAAAAAGAACATTGACAACAGCATAAATACTTCAAGATAAATAAAGGCCAGACAAGAGGGCAACAGCCACTGTTTACCTGACTGGGATGGCCTGAAAAACACCCTTGGATACATATCAAACAGTCTACTTAATCAAAAAGAAGAACACAGATGATACCAAAAAAAAGAAGAGTAAGGTGTTTATTTATACTCTGTCATCTCTATCTAGCCTAATTCTGACACAACACATCTAATTTTTTTTACAACTATCCTCAGGACTATAATTCTGCTCCCCCATTTTTCTTACTCCCTTCTCTTTACAATATTTAGAGACCACATTTCCTAACACCCAGTATGGCAGGAAACAGAAGGAAACTAGTTGAGGCATACTACTATTGGGCAGCATACTGAAAAACAGAAAAGGTACTGGGTACCATATAGGAGAGCAGAAGGAAAGGAATAATATTTTTATACAAGGCCATTCAGAAACAAACCATAAATGATAGTTGACACAACAAAAGAAAAGTGTTGAAAACCACAGATATGGGTCTACAGATTCTAAAAGCTTATCAAGTATTGGGAAAAATGAATAAAGACAAGACCTACATTCTAACATATCCTGAAAGGCATTTGGTTTTTTTAATTCAAGTCGAAACAAATATATCTTTTAAGCATTTAGGGAGAGAGAAAAACATCAATTCATCTATAAGTAATAAAGAATTACACTGGCTCAGGACTTCTCTCTGTAACACTAAAAGATACTGGATCAATGTTTTCAGAAAATAATTCTGTATGAAGCAAGACACATTTCCAGATATGCAAGAATTCAAAAGCTCTAGCACAAAACATATATCCCACTGTTCAAAAAATTCAAGGATAGAAAAGATGAAATGTAAAATGACTGGCAAGAAACATTAAAGCCAATTAAATTTATGTGAATAGATGGTAAATTTTAATTAACTGTGGTAAATGTGTTATAAAATGAAATGCAAAAACAAAAATAATTGAGAAACATAATAATGAAATGGAAAAGAAAAGGTAAAATAAAAAGCTATGTCTATAACTCCAGATTAAATTAAGACCAGAAAAAAAGGAAAGAGCATGAGAAATATAGATGTCCTGAACCAATGTTATACACAACAGGAGGCAAAAGGCAACCTATAATAGAATTTAAAAATATTTCTTGCCAATGTGCAACAACATGGTCTGTCTATATAGCACAGAAGGAAAAATCAAAACCGAAAAATATAATAGAACAATAAAAACGAAAAGACAAAAATGTCAGTTAGGATAAATGTATATGGCTTAAATTTTTCTATTAAAAGGCAAAGACTCCCAAACTGGTATAAAAATATAAAAATTCTACCATATGTTGCTTACAAGAGAAATGCCAAAATCAAAATTTCTAAAGTTTAAAAAGAATATGATGTATAATATATTAGGCAAATGCATATATAATATTTCATATTAATATAATCGTATACTAAAGAATTTAATCTTATCCAAAAAGAGGTCTGGCCTTTGTCTTTAGCTTCTGAGAGGTTACCTCTAAGCTTTTCAAATTCTTACCTGATAAAAGTATCTTTGTTTACTTGGGAGCCTTGAGCTATACCAGATAGTGTAACAACGTAATTTACAGTGAAGACTTTGGGTCACTCCATATCAGCTTGACCTCCAGAGGGACCTCTAGATGGAGGTCAGCCATTGGAGCAGTCAACTACGTCTATGTGACAGAGCTCTAATAAAAACTCTGGACACCAAGGCTTGGATGAGATTCTCTGGTAGGCAATACTCCATGTACACTGACTCACATCATACCAGGTAAATCAACATTGTTTATGACTCGACCGTGAGAGGGCAACTTTCACTCCATGCACAGAACTTCCCTGGACTGTGCCTCATGCATCTTCTCCCTTGGTTGATTCTAATCGATACAAATACCAATACCCACCCCACTGGGGAACCCACTTGATCCATCACAGTGTCTCTACAGGAAAAACATGCAGACACTAAAGGGCTCCTGAGGAGTACACAGTACCATATATGACCAAAAATGTTGAAAACCAAATCTAATGTCCAAATAAGTCCAAGCAATACAATGGAAACTAAAATAAATTAAATAACACCATGAGGAAATAATCAGTCAAATCCAGAGTATGGGATATCCTATAGGACAAACAGCCTCATGTCTTCAACATAATCAATTACATGGGGGAAAACAAAAAGTCAAGGTAGCAAAGGTAAGGGTATTCTAGTCTAAAAGAGGCTTAAGAGACTTAAAAAAAAAAATGAAATGCTTGGACCTTATTTGAATCTTGATTTGGACAAACCAACTATAAAGAAAGTTGGTGGGTAAATGGGGAAATTTGAGTATGACATGGGAATTAGAGGATATTGAAAAATTACTGAAACTTATTTTGGTTGTAATAATAGCATTGTGGTTATGCAGGTAAATGTCCTTATTTGGGTGGGAACCATATACTAATGTATATAAGAGGGAAATGTCATGGCACTTTAGACTCACTGCTTGAGATCAGCAAAACACAACCAACCTCAAAAAATATCACTGAAGCAAGTTTGAAAAAAATTACTAACTTAAATCTGACAGTTATACAGGGGTGACTGTACTATTCTACTTTTAACATGTTTGATTATTTTTCAAAACAGAAAAGTAAAACAGATTACCTGAGCAAATAATTTATTAGTTCTTTCAATGTATTAGCTCTTTCAAATTTCCAACTGATAATTCCTACTTTACATAACCCATCACATAGTACCTACATATATACACATACAGATTCAAATGCTTCTGTAAAACACTAATACCAAAACCTGACCAAAAAAGCATTTCAAAAAACTACAGATCAATTTCACTTAAGACTATAGTCAGAAAATTTTCTAAAGAGCTACCAACAAATCAAATGCTACAGTATATTAAAATAATTACCCAAAGGAACACTCTAAAGAGTAAAGGAGGTTTCTAGCATACACAATTGAATATACAATGCAACTCCAATTTTGTAATATGGACTCATATAGGCCAAGAGCAAAAAGACCAAAAGAAAATACATCAAAATGTTAATGTAATTATCTTTACAATGGTATTACAAGTAGTGTCTGTTCATTACTTATTTACTGTCTTTTTGTAATATGCATTTCATTTACATTAAAACACAGAAAAGCTAGATATGTGTGTAGCTAAAATCTTGGAATTTTATTATTAAAATCACTTTCTATATGTTATAGAGTTACCTGCTTATATGATTAAGCAATTGGTCAGAATTATCTTTGTTAAATGTTAAGTTACCAATATACTTAGGTGAAATAATTTTAAATACAATCATTTCTGAGAACTGCTAATCACCTATGGCAAATTATTATTTGCATAGCTACTAGGGAATTACTAACCTAATTCTGCTTGATAATGCTAAACTCTGTTCATATATGCTCAGGTTTCTATTGTTAATATAGTAACATTAGTAACTTAAGACAGAATATCAGTAAGTACAAAGAACGAAAGAAAAGCATCCCACCAAAAAATATAGGGCACAGAGTGTTTATCAAAGAAAATTATCTAATTTCTGTTCCCCCTAGGCATTCACATTTTGCTCCTTCAAAAACCTAACTTCTACCTGGCAAGGAAAGAGCAGTATCAGATGCACATTAACTTCCCAGAAGTCATCTATGCTTGTTTGACCCAGGAGAAGGGTTTTAGAAACAGTAACAGGATGTCTGTACTTTAAGAATACAAATTAATAAAAAAAAATTAAGTCTTACTGAATTAAAGGAAGTGTGGCTTCTTAGTCTACACTTAAAAGTGCTTATGTGCAGGTACTTAGTTATAGGTATCTTTGTTTTTAAAAAGAATTAGGCTAACTTTTATTAATATTTTTTACTAAACAGTAATTTGATTTCTATTAATTAAACATGATTTTAGGGGTGCTTGGGTGACTCAGTCAGTTAAGCATCAGACTCTTGATTTCGGCTCAGGTCAGTGAGATGGACCCTGCATCTGGCTCTCCTCTGACAGCACAGAGCCTGCTTGGAATTCTCTCTCTCCCTCACTCTCTGCCCCTCCCCCTGCCCAGCAGGCACACATGTGTGCTCTCTTGCTCTGTCAAAATAAATAAATAACTTAAAAATTAAATAAATAAAGTTAATTTTAGGTGAGAAAAAAACCCTACCCAACATCTTTTCCATGATATGTCTAAAACTATGCTATATCTATTTAATATACTTGCTCCCCCTATAAAGATGACAAAATGGATGGTGGACATTTAACTATTGTGTATGAGGCTCATGGGGTGATAGCTGAAAAGAATGACGCATTATCATCAGTCCTTACCACACACCAAACACACAATGGATCACATTTACAGAATTAGTCACATGTGTAAGATATTGATGGGTATAAGAGGATTTTTAAAAATTCTAGAATTTTACCTATTGGGATTTAGTTTCTTATCAGCCCTGGAGATTGGGCATTGTGGGAAGGCAAAGTAGTCTCCTATTTCACATATGTACAATGGGTCAACAAAAGCCTCAGAGACAAATATTTAAAGTACCAAGCCTTCAAAGAGATTCCAGCCTGGTCTGCAACAAATATTTATGGCACATTTTAGATCTCTACTTTTATAAATACAGACTGAATGTCACACCCTGTAAACACTCTGCAAACACAGTGTTGGGTTTCTGTTGTGGAAGCCCCAGCAGATGGCTCTGAGGGTCACCTTACCTGAGAGGGCATCCTGGGCTTCAAAGAAAGTACTAAGACCTCCTTTCACATATGCCAAGCTGCCTTCACTTTTCTTGTTAGCCTGTCTCTTCAGGTTGGTGACTGCCATTTTAAGCTGTTCAAAACTGAAATGAAATTAAGAAACCAAAAGTTTGACACTCCTAAAAAGCAAAAAAGAAATCAGATAATGCATTAAATGTAAAATACAGAAGCCTAAGAAAGACATAGATTGACACAAGATGTAACCAGATTAAAACAAAAAGCTTTCAAATTCTTACCTACATCTAAACCTTTTTTTTTTTTTTTTTTTTTTTTTTAAGAGAGAGTGCAAGCGGGGAAGAGGAGCAGAGGAAGAGAAAGAGAGAAGCTTAAGCAGGCTCCATGCTCAGTATGGAGTCCGACACGGGGCTCAATCCCACACCCTGGGATCATGACCTGAGCCGAAATCAAGAGTAGGACATTCAACCGACTGAGCCTCTGAGGCACCCCTGCATCTAAACCCTTTTATTATAAATAACAAAATTACAGCAACTATAAAACAGATCTGTAGCCCTCAAATGGTCATTGCAAATGTCAGACCCTTAAGAAATGAACATACATATAAATATTTCTATAAGTAATATGTATCATGTATATGATTTGCCAGGTAAGGAGTCCTGAACATCATGTCCCTTTGCACAGACTTAGATCAATGCAGTGGTTATCTAAGTTATCTAAGGCAG
The DNA here is from genome assembly GCF_046562875.1 of Panthera onca. NCBI lineage: Eukaryota > Metazoa > Chordata > Mammalia > Carnivora > Felidae > Panthera > Panthera onca. The sequence continues at coordinate 28,244,207 of NC_138343.1, read as the reverse complement.
AACTCCTCTGTATGTTCATTTCTGTGTCCTACATCAAAATTAACCGTATCATGATTCACCACATCAATATCCAGTCCTCTGTCATTAACAGTGAAATTATAGAAAAACCTGGGGGGTGGGAGTGGGGGCGGTCAACTCAACAATTTAAATAACTAAAAAGACCAAAATATTTTATCTCTACATCTCAAGCAGAGAAAATTGGTAGATCTCTATATTTTTTTATTTCCAGCTGGGCTAAGAAAATCTGGCTGTAAAACTTTGAATATATTATTGAGTGCCATGATAGTCCTACTCAGAAAACAGAGATGAATTCTGAAATACAGTAATAGAAAAAGCACATCCGTGATGTAAAATTAGAACCATCTTCTGCAATTAAAGATTTGACATTCCCTTTAAAAATGTATCAGGATTCTCTCTCTCTCTCTCTCTATATATATATGTACACACACACACACACACACACACACACACACACACACACACACACCAATGTTTCCTCATGTTTTCTAATGGTTTTGACTCTAACTGGTGAAGGAAAAATTTCTCCTAAGGTGTATTTTAACAAATTAACTTTTCAGGAATGTAAATCTTTAGCAATAAACCATTCATTTATTCAAACACTGTTACTAAATTTAATTGCTGCAAAAAAGTTACAAACCTACTCTTATCAAGAGTGTGGCAAAATGTAATTAGCAGACAATAAGGAGCACTTTAATTTGGATATAAGACCTTGACTATTTTTGGCTAATTTTAAGGCAAGTCTTTGCAAAATGATAAATCAAATCATCTTCCTTTGCTCTATGGTCAGGAAAAGAAGTATGTTTACTATTTTACACCAGGACTTGAAAGTTTTGTTATTTGAATAGAGAGAGATCACATCAGTTTAGGTACCCAGCTGAGACTCCACAAAGTTTTAATGGGTTGCACAAATATGAATCATACAGAAACAAGATAGCAGGAAATAAGGGACTGCTAATTATTAACACCATTTCATAAATAGGAGAAAAGATAACCTGAGATATTCATGAGCTCACCCAAAGTCAAAGGGTTCCTACGTGGCAGAGGCCAGCCTAAATCCCTTTGTATCATATAATCCTATTAGGTACAACCACATGAAACAATAGTCCAACATCCACTGACCTGGTAGTTGAGTGGTTTTCTATAAGATACCAAGCAGCTGAAAAATTCTCACTTGTAAAATCAGCACTCATTCCAGGGAACAGCATTTCTAAGTCCTTCTGGGGAAATTTACTTCTAAGGGAGAAAAAAGATTTAAAATATACTTCAAATGCTATTACTACAATAATGTAACAGACATCCTAGAGTACCTAATGTAATAAACAGGACTACAAACCATTAAAATTATACATCTTACATTATGGAGTCTATATTTACATGTGTATACAAAATATATTTCCTACACCTCAGCTCATTTCTTATTATATAAACTTTATGTATATGTAAGAAATTAGTTAAAATACAGAAATTACATCAATATAGAATTTAAAGAGGCTGAGTTGATACTTTATGATATCTATCCAAATATGCAATCATTCTCTATTCAATGAATAAAAATCAAAATTTGTATACACTGAAATTTAAACATTAGTTTGTTAAAATGGTTTTTGTTAAAGACTTATATGAAAGTTGTTTTAAAACGTACTAAAGCCTATTAATAAAAATTAGAGCTAATTAATAAAATAATTATATTTATACTTCTATGTCTATATCTAGAATAATTTTAAGAAAAGCTTATAACAGGCAATCCCCTATCTGCAGCTGACTTTATTGCCTACATTTTTAAGGTCAACTTCCGGATCATTTCATTTATGTATCCATTCAAATAATAACTAAATACTACTATAGTTCAGGCTCCATGCTGGAAGTCAGACAGTTGTATCTAAGAGCAAAAGTAGTATGGGCAAACCCTGTTATGGGCTTATGAGCTAGCAGCCCTCACCACCTCCCCAACTCTTCATCTGTAGAGGATAAAGTCCAAGTTCTATAGTCAAGTCTCTCCATGATTCAAAACTGCTTACCTCTCAGGACTCATTTCTGCTCATCTAATCCTCAAAACTGGGAGATTCAGTAACTTCAAAGGGATTATACTTTCTTGCACACATCATGTTCATTTTCACTTCACTCCTCTGATCTTGGTGTCCTTTATGACTGAAGTGTGGTCCTCAACCCCATACACTGGATAAGCCAAACTCATGGGACATGGACGAGACACAGCACTGTTTTATAGCCCAGTGTATTCAGGGATGTGGGGAGCCATTTGGAGGGGGGGTGCAGAATTATCACCACCCTGTAAGAAAATGTGAGCAGGTGCAATGACTTCTACTCACTCTTATCTGAGAGAGACTTGATTTCACATTATTATGAACACAGCCTCAATTCAGAAATCACATAGTGTGGTCCAAGATCAGCACTCCATCTTTACCCACAACAACTCTCTGATGGAGCTCCTTGACTTACAAGTGACCTTACATACAACTTACAATGGCCTGGGGCCTACTCTCTAGTGAGGTGCTCATCTTGTCCCAAGAAACATCTTTCCCAGGGCAGACACCTCTACTGTCTATGTGCACTGTTCCTGTGCTCTCAGGTGCCAGGACCTCTGTTTCACAAATGCAGGGAACACTCCATGGAAGCCACACTCCCCAGTTATGAGTTAAGAAAAGCAGATGTTTGTCATACCTCCCCTTCACAGCCTAGCACAGCTCCTGTCAAAGAATCTCATAAACTCTTCCCCTTCACTCCTGGCTCCCTTCATCCCTTCATAGTCCCTAAAAGGGCAAGAGATGCAAAGAGCAAAACCAGTTCTCTATGATTTCCTTTGTAAACCCTACACTTTAATCTAGAATCCAACATCTATTTGTCAGTACGTCAGTCAATAGAAAGAGACCCACTTTATTTCCTATTACACTTACCTTTCTCACTATGACATTTTCTTTCTTTTTTTTTTAATGTTTATTTATTTACTGGGTGGGGGAGTGCATGTGGGGGAAGGGGTGCTGGGGGCAGAAGGAGAGGGATAGAGAGAATCCTAAGCAGGCTCCGTGCTGTCAGGGCAGAGCCCAATGTGCGGCTTGTCATGACCTGAGCTGAAATCAAGAGTCAGATGCTGAACCAAGTGAGCCACCCACATGCCCCACAATGTTTTCTTTTTTAATTAGTGGGGAAAAAAGCCTTGCTTAGCACTACAGTAACAGACAAGATAAAATGAGACTTTAAGAGAATCATGGACATCAAGCTGGCATTACCTCAGTAATCAGTAATTCAGAGAGTAAGTCAATCTCACAGCATTCCTCACTGGCTCCTAAAGTTAGATTATAGTCTGAATCTTCTTGGGGTGCATATGTGTTCCAAAAGTTTGTTGGTCATTTTTACCAGACAGAATCTCTGAGAGGACTCTGGAGAACTCTGCATTTTTAGAAGTTTATTTTGATTTGGATTCTTCTTGCTGGTTTGGTACTTTACTTAGTAATAAAATCCTGTCACCTTGGGAAGTTTTTCTCATTTATAAATAAAATGTACATCATGACTCCAAGTTAGAACTTTGGGGCAATATAATGACTGAGTTGAAAGGGCTGAACCCTACCTAAGTAACTAAAAACACTTCCTTATGATATGCATAGTCCATACCCCCTAGTTCTACCTTAATTGGTGGGCAGTGTCTGTCTAGAGTGTTGTGTCAAAGATCATATGTCTAAACTGGAAAGAACAGCATAATGAATTAGTGGGGTCTGTCTATGGTGTGAAGGAAAAGTACATGGAGAAATGCCTAACATTTTTTTGTCAACCTTACTTCTTTTTGACACTTAAACTGGTATTCTATGTAGTCCTAACACTTTGCTTGTTCAGAAAGTTGAATGATCTTAACAGAATCAAAAAGTACTACAGAATCATCTGATATCAACTAAATCCCTACTATTAACATTCTTTATGAATTATTCAACTATGTGAAATCCTCTTCTAACAAGGGTCAGTTCCAAACTCACAGATTAAAGACACAGCTAACAAAAAAGCAGCAAAAGGGGACTCTGAGAAGGCAAACTGAACTTTACCCTTCACTCAAGCCCTGTAGTTTTATTATGGTTGCATGGGTTCCCTACCCATAATCAGAGCAGAAGTGTGAAGAGGGATTAACATCAAAAAAGGATAAAAAAAATGCAGACACAAATCCAAAAAATACAGCAGTTGTATGTATTGGTGAAATGGCTGAGACTACATAGTTCCCATGGGTTTGACATTAAATCACGCTTAACATAGTTTAAAAAAAAAAAAAGAAAGAAAAACTGTTATTTGTCTTTCTCTGTGTGGTATAATGAAATCAAGGTCCATTCATGTTGTTGTAAATGACAGGATATCCTTCTTTCTCGTGGTTGAATAATATTCTACTGTACATATATACAACTTTTTCATCCATTCATCCATTAATGAAGTTAGGTTGCTTCCATACCTTGGCTATCGTGAATAATGCTGCAATGAACATGGGAGTGCAAATATCTCAATATCCTGTTTCATTTTCTTTGGATACACACTTAGAAGCAGAATTTCTGGGTCATAACGGTAGTACTATTTCTAATTTTTGAGGAATCTCCATACTGTTTTCCAGAGTGGCTGCACCAGCCACTTATAACTAATAAAACAAAATAATGTCTAGAGGCGCATGCGCACACACACATGCACACACACATGCACACACACACACACACACACGCAAAAGCTAAAGAAAACATATGTGAGGGGTTGGATGTTAGTTACCTTGATGGTGGAAATCCTTTCACAATGTATACGTTTATGCGCACACACACATGCACACACACATGCACACACACACACACACACACGCAAAAGCTAAAGAAAACATATGTGAGGGGTTGGATGTTAGTTACCTTGATGGTGGAAATCCTTTCACAATGTATACGTTTATAAACTCATCAAGATGTACACTTTAAATATCTTACAAATTTATCTATCAGTTATGCCTCAATAAAGCTGATGATGTGTAAAAAAAAAAAAAGAAAAGAAAAAACAACCTTGGATACACACAGCACATATGAAAAAGGTCACATCCTAAACAGTTAAAATGCTTAAACTGGTGATACTGAACGATGTAAATATGCAGCTATCTACAACTTCCCATATTTAAAATTCATCTAATTCTTACACTTCAATATTTTTTGGTGTTTTATTTTTGGGGGGAGAGACAGAGCAAGAATGGGGGAGGGGCAGAGAGAGAGGGCAGATCCGAAGCAGGCTCCAGGCTCCAAGCTGTCAGCATAGAGCCTGATGTGGGGCTCGAAATCGTGAACTGTGAGATCATGACCTGAGTCGCAGTCGGGCGCTCAACTGACTGAGCCACACAGGAGCCCCTAATTCTGACATTTTAGAAACGTGTCATTTACACTGTACTAAACTGTTATTTCAACAAATATAAATAAACTTGTCTTATCACAAGATAAAAGACTCATGTCTGGTAAGGCTCTAGGAGGTGAACCATTAAGAAACTCTCCTACTCCAGGACACCTCCATATCTCCCTCCTCCTCAAGAGGGAGCAGAAATGGGCCTGGCCACATTATTAATAGCGGAGTTTTTTGGTGATAAAGAAAAGCACATGGGACATGGCCAGGCTTCCACAGGCTTTGCACCCTCATCTCCTCAATCATAGGCACATCATGCCACTGGAAGGGCAAGGGTGAGTGGAAGAGAGGGCAGATCTTGAAATGGAGCTTTGGAATTAGTATAAGTGGTAAGGAGGCACTTCGGATATTTGGAACTATGTGCTACTAGCCTCTACTATGTAGGCTATGTGCTTCTACTAGAGAATTCTATGCTGAGATATGAAGCATTAATCTACCTACTAGTATCTCATTTCTCATGTACTATACTATTATTTCTCATTCACATAGCTTCTTCAGGCACCTAAATGAGTCAGAGTTTGAAAAGTATTGGATCTTTTGGTCAAAATACTATCTCCTCATAATCACCCTTAAGACTGAGTTTACTTTACAGTGATTTCGTACTGAAGACATTAAAACTCATTTACCAATGTTACTATATAAATTTAAATAGGAAGAAGAGTATTGAGACCTACCCTAAGAATCAGAATTATAAGAATAAGAAATTATAATATCAAAGATGACAAAATTCTAAGAGAGAGGTCAAATAATTTGCCCCAAATCACACAATTAAGTCTAATTTTGGGTAGTGATCCAACATGCATTCTCCACCCTCAGACCAAACAATCCCACACACCAGCGCAATCATAAATATCAATTATCCTAAGCAAATCATGGTTATCATATTTCTCTTGCTATCTACTGAGTGATCTTGTTTTGACCAGTGATGTCTGAGGAAGATCTACTTGAATATTTCTGGGAAAGGTCTCCAAACTTTAAGAAGGAGAATAAAGAAGAAATAGGGTCCTTCTGCCTCTAGACATTATTGTGTTTTATTAATTATTGTGTATTATGGCTTCCATATTAGATTTTTATATTATTACTTACTGTGTGTTATTATTGCTTCAATAGCAGAAATTGCTTTAGCCACTTGACAATTACAAAGAAAAAAAGTGTTATGGTAAGGACCACAGAATAGCACACCAACATTCCTTACATCTGGGTGACATTACTAGGTCACTGACTCAACCAACAATGGAGTCCACCATCTCTGGACTCAGTATATTATGAGAAAATAAATATTTTTTTTTGTTTAAGCTTAATTTTCATTTTCTGTTACTTATAGCTGAATGCATCCTGAGTCAGTATATGATCCTAAAATATATGCCTAACATATGCTTTACACAAATACCTCAAAATGAACATGCAATAGAAGATCTGGAAAAAACACAATGAATGACAATGCCTAGGGAACATATCTACAAAAAAGCAGAGATGGCTCATAGCATTATATAAGTGGGAGGCAATAATAATAAGTAGTGGTTAAGAGCTCAGGCTCTAGGTTCAATCTCGGAAGTTTGCTAGATTTGTCTGTATAACCTTCGAGAAGTTATTTACTCTAAGGTCCCAGTTACTGGGTAACTAGGATCATAATATCTTCCTCCCAGGAATGTTTTGAGAATTAAAATAGATAATGCATTTGAAAGGCTTAGCAGTTTTAACACACAATAAATTTTCAAAAATGTTATTTGCTGTTATTGTTATTCTTTTTATTTAGTTCTTTGTATTTCACAGACTATTTTCATAAGTATCATTTTATTTGATTGTCATAACAACATACTGTCATAACAACATATTCCCATATTACAGTGAGGAAACAGCCTCAGAGACATTGCATGTAAATAGTTGAGATTTGAACCTGGTACTTCTATTGTCAAATAAAGAACCAGTGACTCTGAGGCATAAAATAAAACCACAACTACATATCTAGAAAGATAGAAATTTAAGGAGAGTGAAGGCAGCACTGTTTTAGAATACAGAGAATTATTAATGGTCTTTATAACAGTATTAGGAGAGGAAGAAGCACTGTGTCAATGGTGCTGACAAAGTAAGAAAGTTAAAACTTAAGTGTTTGTTCACAATAACCAGATTTTAGGATAAGGCCCACCAAGTGAAGTGATGGCTTAACAAGTCAGTAAAAGCAAGGTATATTCTGAGTAATTTAAACTAAATTTACACTTTAAATCTACTACCATAGTTGGGACAGTGAAAGCAACACATATTCTACTAAGCAAGTTCATGAATCAAAACAATTTCAGTAGCTGACAACTCTTGCCACCCCTAAAATATACACTTTCCATCAGATGGCAGTGTAAGCTCAGATTTAAATCTTCTGAAAAGATTTAGCTCATGCCATGGGAAGATCCAGGTATATAGAGTCACTGGTCAGATTTAAAACTAACAGGAATGTTTTTAACATATCAGAATTTGCTTTCAAGTATGAGAACAATCTGCAGTAATGACCCTTAATCTGCAGTAATGACCCTTAAGCAAGCAAAACAAAATCATTTTGAGAAAAATTCTAACCACCTCACATAGAGTGAGGCCTGGTTACATTTGTGTTACTCTGTGTTTGCATTAAAGAGAACATGTTTTCTTGATTTGGCAGATGGAAAGATGAAAGGCAGGGAGGCTAACACAGTAAAAGTAAGCTTATATAGTTCTTTTGAGTGTGTGTATATTATACTCAATTCTTTTGGCTTTCAATTTTTAGCATCACTATTTTCACTTTGGTGTATTAAATATTATGAGCTTGTTTTTGGTTGCATGTGTGCTGTTGTTGTTTTTTTCTTTCTTTCTTATTTTGGGGGATAGGGCATGACAGGTTCTGAACTTAGGCACTGTATCACAGCCCACAACCTGTTTTATAAAATTTCTAAAAGACAAATTTATCCAAGGCTTTTCTCTTCTACACTCATACTAAGAATTATTTTTCCACCTGTCTCTGGTTTCTAAATCTACTGGGAAAACTGGTCACCTTTTCTTTCTACTGAAAAACCTAATTGATGAGAAGAAAATCAGATCTGCAATGCCCTAAAATCCACATGGAAATAAAACAGGTAAATGGCACATCAAATGACTACTCTAGATAGCCTTTCTTATGTAACTATTTCACAAAAAAGTTGTAGACCATATAAAAACAAGGGCAAAGTTTCATTTTCATGTCCTCACTCCCATATATGTACAATGTCCAAAAACATTACTTATAAATATTCCATTAGACAAATATTTATTTTAAGAAATATAACCCAGTGAGGGCTTTTACTTAACATGAACCTGTTTTGCCTTCTCTTTCAATTTAAATGATTTGTCTCCATTACAATTTAAGCTGTGCAAAGAACACATACATCTGTGACAATCAATATAACAAATCAGAAATATACACTTTTTACAACTAAATCCTAGTGTCAGTTCAAGGTGAAGTTATCTTTTTTGAAGCAATTGGTAACATTTTTATAAATATCAAGGCACCATCTGTGCAAAACATCAGTAAAAAATTTAGGAATATGAAGGACTTAAGGAGGCAAATGAAGCCAATAAATGCCAGTTGTTAAACCCATAGCTGAAAGACAACAGGATGCATGCTGAGCACAACAATAAAATGTTTATTAAACTCTGACTCACACCAAAGAGCAACCAGAAAACTATATTCTGCTACTCTCACTCGCTTTTTCAAATTCAGATGAACTGGCCACAACACTACAGGACACCCCACTGTTCCACGTTGCACATTTGACTGTCAGCTGAAGAGAATTTCATAAACATTCACAATGCAATTACCAGCAACTGATTCATCTTCCAAAGTGACCTGACCACTTTAATCTGATAATTCATCAGGACCACAGTATTTTATAACATAATTCAAACTTTCTCAATTAATATATTTCAACAAGCAGGTAATAATTAAAATCCTGGTGTTCGTTCTCTAACGAAGTTTTTTAAAAAATTAAAAGTAGATCCTCTTCCAACCTTTTAAATAAAAGAATCCCCCAAATGACATTAATATACAGAAATAAAAACCAGTACGGAAATGCTCTTACGGATTCTAACCTGAAAGTACATCCTTCTCTACAGACAGCAAAACTTTTATCTAAAAAATATTGAGTCAGGGAAATAAAATCCATCAATATTTTAACATCTGCTTTTCCTTTCCTTTTCTCTTTTTCTAAAATAAGATTTCTATCTGAGGTTAGAGAATTCAATAAAATAAATGCGGTTTTCCTGGCAGTACCTTTAAAAAATAAAAAAGGAACCTGAAAAAGCATGTCTAGCCAAAAACATTCTCTTCTCTTGTTGTCTATAACTCTTCCTACTTTCACCTTTCATTTTCTTTACTGGAAAATTTTCAAAAGACTTTAAATAAGCAAAAGGATTATTGGGTATCCTTTCACTGTCTGGAGGACCTTCCCAGTATTTTCTGATTCTTATAGGGATCTATGCCTTTGTCCCTATTTTGCAACTCTGTTAGAAACACAGAAGTTAAACTGTAGAGGGCTGATGGCAACCAGGAATACCTATCAGGTAAAGATGTAACTAATTACCATGCAGTATAAGTGCCCCATCTGCATCTGTTAGCATTCCTCATTGCCTATTATGTCTACCCTCTGGAATTCCCCCTGAACTGGTTTTAACATTTTACTCGTTTTCCCATTAATTAATGAGTGAAATAATGCTCTTAAAATGTGTTCATTTTATATTTGTAGGACAGTCATGATTTTACCTTTTCAAAAGGCTACTCTTTAATTATCCCATGGCTGAGCAAATTATTATTTGAAACTTAAGAGCTTGAAAGAAGTATTACTGTTAATTTTATCCCCATTTAAACACTTCTTAAATTAATGTACATAATGCTATTTTAAGATTTTAATACAATTTATTACCCCAAAATCTTAATAGTCATTAAAAAGAAATTCTCCTCCTAAGTGACAGAGCAAAGCCAGGAACAGTGTATTATACAAGAAGAGCACTGAATCCTTGTAATGATGACAAACATTTTTTAAGCACTTGCTATGAGAGACACTCTTCTAAAGCACTCACTCACTGAATCTTCACAACCACCCCATGACACAGGTACGGCATGTTCTACCTAAGGAAACTGAGTCAGAGTAGTTAAGTCATACTTCTAGTAAGCAGTAGAGCTATGATTCAAACTGAATTTGGCTCTAGACTAAATTAGATTACCTCTCAGAAAAGAAAAAAAGAACTTTTAAAGAGCCAAGAACTTTAAGTGCCATTATTCCTGGCTACTGTTACCAATGTTAGCAAAGAATAATCCTGACCCGTATTATGAAAAAGTGCTATTAGAGAGATTTTAAGCCTAACTCCTTTGTGGGTAGCAGCAATAACAGGAATAATAAAGGCGGTCAAAAGGTGGAAGGGCCTAGGAAGGTAAAAAAGTCATAGAAGGGGTGGGTTATATGCCAAACTGAAAATTAAGAAAATCTATTTTATGATAGTAAACATTCAATTTAATCCTAACTTTGAAAGTTTTGTCTCAAGCTCATACAAAATTCATACAATACTCCTAAACTGTATTTTCCTCACGAAAGAACAATCATATAGGACCTCCTGCTCTACACTTCTTTTGTGGCAGGACTTGGAAAGAAGCTGGCTTTCAAGGGTATTGAACCAACCTATTAAAAGGCTTAGTATCAACTGTAAAGTCTATTCATGCTTGAAACTGTGCTCAACTAAATAGCTAGTAATTACCATTCTTTTCTAGACTTTCTTGATCCTCAAACTCTTTATAGAGCACTGAAATCCTTAAAACAGCTCCAGAATGACCCATACTGCCAAAGAGCTTCAAAGATGTGACCTAGGACAGTCCAAGCTCACTAAAAGCTGCTAAACCCGAGGACTTCTCAACACATCGTAAATTCCAAGACAAACACTTGCTCCCTTCCTCTTAGCCAGAGGTAAAAACCTCACTAGGTGAAAAAGCAGCTTACTATTTGAATTACTAATGGTCTTCAAGTGTAGGCTTGAAGGTTAAATATATAAAGATTAAGCAGAGAATTTTCCCAATTCTTAGAAAAACTTAAAGCTATGGTTAAAGTGTTAATAGAACTAACTTGTCACCCTCAGTAAGTGTTTACAGAGCAACACTCAGTATATAACTTCATGAGCAGAACCATCAAGGCTAGAAAATAAATTAGACACGATTGATGTGTTAGATGAACTGATTAAGTAAGATGTAAGGATAAAGGTACTAATTATAAAAGTTACTAAACATTGTCCTAGCAATTAAGAATAGAAAATTACAGATTCGATAACATCTTGAAAAATATCATTTACCTGTCACAATACTGATCAAGTAAGTCTGGATTAAGTACGACTTACAGGCAGGGATCGTAAACAAAATAAAAAACTACACTGGGCCTAATTATTCTAAAATATTTCCACAAAACATCAAGCACTTGGAAAATTGTTTTGAAAAAAAAAAATTAATGTTTATTTATTTTTTATAGAGAAAGAGAGAGACAGAGCATGAGTGGGGCAGGGGCAGAGACAGAGGGAGACACAGAATCTGAAGCAGGCTCCAGGCTCTGAGCTGTCAGCACAGAGCCCCACGCGGCCTCAAATTCACAAGCCAAGAGCCAAAGTCTGAGGCTCAACCAACTGAGCCACCTAGGCACCCCAGAAAATTCTACTTTGATTTCAAGTGCCATCTAAATATTTAAACTCACAAACCCCAGATAACACATTTTCCTATCATTAAAAGTATTAGTTATTAAATATTTCAAGATACTTTTCTTCTTCACAAAGTGTAAATTCAAAAAACTAAAAGAGGTAGGTAGTTTTCACCAAAAGTTTTAACTAACTGGAACACTCACAAGCAGCAAACCTGACAAGGCTTCAGAAATACAACTTGTCTCCCAACAACAGAGATGTCTTCAACTGTGCTTGCCTGGATATTTCTGGAGTGTCACTCTCTTCACTCTTAAGTATATAAAAGTTTTCAGCAATAAAGAAAACTGAAGGCAAGATGGTACTCACTTTTCAATGTCAATGCCAAGTGGATTAGCAGGACGCAGAGACAAGGGAGGAATTCCTTTATTCCTGTCAGTACGCATATCATAATAATTCATTTCATCAACCCACACAGCAGACTGATCCAAAATACCTACCAAAATGAGGAGCACATCCTTAATAAGACACAGGTTAAGTCTTTCGCTATTGCTTCACTTTTTAAAGACCTAAAACAAAATGCACACTAAGGTAATTTTTGAGAGATTTGACAGCACAAAAGCTCTGTTTGTTTTTTGGGTGTCTTCTTTTTTTAATGGCTTGTGGCTTGATTAAAAACACTAAAAATCTATCAAATGGCAAAAATAATATCTCTTGCTTCATGGTTACATTGTACATTATTCAACACAGAAGACAAGCTAAGCCTCTGAGAAAAAGTTCTGCTCAAACAAATGTATTTTATAAAAAATAAACAGTATAATTAAGTTGGCTAATTCAAAAAAATATCCAACAATTCTTTATATAAAGATATCAGTCAAACACTTTCCAAGAAATGCATGGCTTGAGTAATGGAAATGACTAGGATATTCAGGAAAAATGGACAGACACTGTGAACAAAATGTAATCTCTGAAAATGGTACTCTCTTTTATGTGACCAGATTCTTGACATTCACTTTGGCATAGGACTAACAGGCTTACCACTTCTGAATGTGGGTTGAAACAGAAAATGGGCAAAGGGCCAATGGGTGGCTTGAGGCTGTGAAGGCTTCATGGAAGGTATTTGATCCCAGGCAACTTCTAGCTGTATGAACCTTTGTGAACCAACTAATTCTTTTAGTACCCACAGTTCTGACAGAATGCAACAAGAGGCTTTGTTAGAAGTTATGCTCAAGTCTAGATACTCCTGAGTTCAGTCTGATAAGCCTTTACTGAACCTATACTGTGCCAGGTCCTGGGCAGGATGTTTTAGAATAAAGTTAAAACTTTCGATTAAGTTGTCTTTATCTGTTGTATAAATATAAGACATTGCTGGGTTCTGCCAAAATGTTTTAAGTTCCTCCAGAAAACTGATAACAAGTTCCTGCTTTAATTTTTAATTTTTGACGTTAAATAAAAATGAGTAAATAAAAACAGGAATATTATATATGTACAACGTATGCAGACACATATGTGTGCACATGTGTGTATATACATGTATAAATATGTGTGTATATATGTATATATGTGTGTGTGTGTGTGTGTATATATATATATTTTTTTTAATTCTCCCTTAAATTCCTTATCTAAGTTTTTATTTATGGAAAAAAAATCCAGGAATATAAGGAAGATAATGCTGTAGAAAAGCTCTATGTTTTATGATAGAGAACAAAAACAATTTGCAAAATTATTTACTTTTCAGTTTAAGAGAGATATGTGACCTGGGCTTAATTAAGCCTGTGATAGCCCTACTTTAAATAAATGTTTATCAAGTACAGACCATGTACAAGACATTGCAAGACCAGAAAGATGAATCTGACACTATCCTAATTTTAGTAGGCGAGATGGCCATACACAGAAATAACTATGAGAAGAATAATTTAAAGTGATTAATTAAACACTTACTTAGGGTAAGGGTCTATACTAAGCACTATACAATACATGCTCTAACTCATTTAATCCTGTGAGGTAGGTAATACTGTTGTTCCACTTTTACCCACAAAAAAACCTAAGCATTCAAGTTCCACAGCTTGTAGTGCTAGAGCGCAGGTTTGTATTCAGAGTGACTCCTCAGACCAATTTGAGGAAGCAAGTGTTAAGTTCATAAAAAGTAACATATAAAGTACTATAGGAGGTTCCGGAAGATGGCGGCGTAGGAGGACGCGGGGCTCACAGCGCGTCCTGCCGATCACTTAGATTCCACCTACACCTGCCTAAAGAACCCAGAAAACCGCCAGAGGATTAGCAGAAGGGAGTCTCCGGAGTCAAGCGCAGACTAGAGGCCCACGGAAGAGGGTAGGAAGGGCGGCGAGGCGGTGCGCGCTCCACGGACTGGCGGGAGGGAGCCGGGGCGGAGGGGCGGCTCGCCGGCCAAGCAGAGCCCCCGAGTCTGGCTGGCAAAAGCCGAGGGGCCGGACGGACTGTGTTCCGAAAGCAAGCGCGACTTAGCGTCTGGGAGGTCATAAGTTAACAGCTCTGCTCGGAAAGCGGGAAGGCTGGAGGACAAAGGGAGGGAGAGCTGCTGAGCCCCCGGACGGCAGAGCTCAGCTTGGCGGGGAACAAAGGCGCCAGCGCCATCTCCCCCGCCCATCCCCCAGCCAAAATCCCAAAGGGAACCAGTTCCTGCCAGGGAACTTGCTCGCTCCGCGCAAACACCCAACTCTGTGCTTCTGCGGAGCCAAACCTCCGGCAGCGGCAGCGGATCTGACTCCCTCCCGCTGCCACAGGGCCCCTCCTGAAGTGGATCACCTAAGGAGAAGCGAGCTAAGCCTGCCCCTCCAGCCCCCGTGCACCTTGCCTACCCACCCCAGCTAATACGCCAGATCCCCAGCAACACAAGCCTGGCAGTGTGCAAGTAGCCCAGACGGGACACGCCACCCCACAGTGAATCCCGCCCCTAGGAGAGGGGAAGAGAAGGCACACACCAGTCTGACTGTGGCCCCAGCAGTGCGCTGGGGGCAGACATCGGGTCGGACTGCGGCCCCGCCCACTAACTCCAGTTATACACCACAGCACAGGGGAAGTGCACTGCAGGTCCTCACCACGCCAGGGACTCTCCAAAATGACCAAACGGAAGAATTCCCCTCAGAAGAATCTCCAGGAAATAACAACAGCTAATGAACTGATCAAAAAGGATTTAAATAATATAACAGAAAGTGAATTTAGAATAATAGTCATAAAATTAATCGCTGGGCTTGAAAACAGTATACAGGACAGCAGAGAATCTCTTGCCACAAAGATCGAGGGACTAAGGAACAGTCACGAGGAGTTGAAAAACGCTTTAAACGAATTGCAAAACAAAATGGAATCCACGATGGCTCGGCTTGAAGAGGCAGAGGAGAGAATAGGTGAACTAGAAGATAAAGTTATGGAGAAAGAGGAAGCTGAGAGAAAGAGAGATAAAAAAATCCAGGAGTATGAGGGGAAAATTAGAGAACTAAGTGATACACTAAAAAAAAATAATATACGCATAATTGGTATCCCAGAGGAGGAAGAGAGAGGGAAGGGTGCTGAAGGGGTACTTGAACAAATTATAGCTGAGAACTTCCCTGAACTGGGGAAGGAAAAAGGCATTGAAATCCAAGAGGCACAGAGAACTCCCTTCAGACGTAACTTGAATCGATCTTCTGCACGACATATCATAGTGAAACTGGCAAAATACAAGGATAAAGAGAAAATTCTGAAAGCAGCAAGGGATAAACGTGCCCTCACATATAAAGGGAGACCTATAAGACTCGTGACTGATCTCTCCTTTGAAACTTGGCAGGCCAGAAAGGCTTGGCACGATATCTACAGTGTGCTAAACAGAAAAAATATGCAGCCGAGAATCCTTTATCCAGCAAGTCTGTCATTTAGAATAGAAGGAGAGATAAAGGTCTTCCCAAACAAACAAAAACTGAAGGAATTTGTCACCACGAAACCAGCCCTACAAGAGATCCTAAGGGGGATCCTGTGAGACAAAGTACCAGAGACATCACTACAAGCATAAAACATACAGACATCACAATGACTCTAAACCCATATCTTTCTATAATAACACTGAATGTAAATGGATTAAATGCGCCAACCAAAAGACATAGGGTATCAGAATGGATAAAAAAACAAGACCCATCTATTTGCTGTCTACAAGAGACTCATTTTAGATCTGAGGACACCTTTAGATTGAGAGTGAGGGGATGGAGAACTATTTATCATGCTCCTGGAAGCCAAAAGAAAGCTGGAGTAGCCATACTTATATCAGACAAACTAGACTTTAAATTAAAGGCTGTCACAAGAGATGAAGAAGGGCATTATATAATAATCACAGGGTCTATCCACCAGGAAGAGCTAACTATTATAAATGTCTATGCGCCAAATACCCGAGCCCCCAGATATATAAAACAATTACTCATAAACATAAGCAACCTTATTGATAAGAATGTGGTCATTGCAGGGGACTTTAACACCCCACTTACAGAAATGGATAGATCATCTAGACACACAGTCAATAAAGAAACAAGGGCCCTGAATGATACATTGGATCAGATGGACTTGACAGATATATTTAGAACTCTGCATCCCAAAGCAACAGAATATACTTTCTTCTCGAGTGCACATGGAACCTTCTCCAAGATAGATCGCATACTGGGTCACAAAACAGCCCTTCATAAGTTTACAAGAATTGAAATCATACCATGCATACTTTCAGACCACAATGCTATGAAGCTTGAAATCAACCACAGGAAAAAGTCTGGAAAACCTCCAAAAGCATGGAGGTTAAAGAACACCCTACTAACGAATGAGTGGGTCAACCAGGCAATTAGAGAAGAAATTAAAACATATATGGAAACAAACGAAAATGAAAATACAACAATCCAAACGCTTTGGGATGCAGCGAAGGCAGTCCTGAGAGGAAAATACATTGCAATCCAGGCCTATCTCAAGAAACAAGAAAAATCCCAAATACAAAATCTAACAGCACACCTAAAGGAAATAGAAGCAGAACAGCAAAGGCAGCCTAAACCCAGCAGAAGAAGAGAAATAATAAAGATCAGAGCAGAAATAAACAATATAGAATCTAAAAAAACTGTAGAGCAGATCAACGAAACCAAGAGTTGGTTTTTTGAAAAAATAAACAAAATTGACAAACCTCTAGCCAGGCTTCTCAAAAAGAAAAGGGAGATGACCCAAATAGATAAAATCATGAATGAAAATGGAATGATTACAACCAATCCCTCAGAGATACAAACAATTATCAGGGAATACTATGAAAAATTATATGCCAGCAAATTGGACAACCTGGAAGAAATGGACAAATTTCTAAACACCCACACTCTTCCAAAACTCAATCAGGAGGAAATAGAAAGCTTGAACAGACCCATAACCAGCGAAGAAATTGAATCGGTTATCAAAAATCTCCCAACAAATAAGAGTCCAGGACCAGATGGCTTCCCAGGGGAGTTCTACCAGACATTTAAAGCAGAGATAATACCTATCCTTCTCAAGCTATTCCAAGAAATAGAAAGGGAAGGAAAACTTCCAGACTCATTCTATGAAGCCAGTATTACTTTGATTCCTAAACCAGACAGAGACCCAGTAAAAAAAGAGAACTACAGGCCAATATCCCTGATGAATATGGATGCAAAAATTCTTAATAAGATACTAGCAAATCGAATTCAACAGCATATAAAAAGAATTATTCACCATGATCAAGTGGGATTCATTCCTGGGATGCAGGGCTGGTTCAACATTCGCAAATCGATCAACGTGATACATCACATTAACAAAAAAAAAGAGAAGAACCATATGATCCTGTCAATCGATGCAGAAAAGGCCTTTGACAAAATCCAGCACCCTTTCTTAATAAAAACCCTTGAGAAAGTCGGGATAGAAGGAACATACTTAAAGATCATAAAGGCCATTTATGAAAAGCCCACAGCTAACATCATCCTCAACGGGGAAAAACTGAGAGCTTTTTCCCTGAGATCAGGAACACGACAGGGATGCCCACTGTCACCGCTGCTGTTTAATATAGTGCTGGAAGTTCTAGCATCAGCAATCAGACAACAAAAGGAAATCAAAGGCATCAAAATTGGCAAAGATGAAGTCAAGCTTTCGCTTTTTGCAGATGACATGATATTATACATGGAAAATCTGATAGACTCCACCAAAAGTCTGCTAGAACTGATACATGAATTCAGCAAAGTTGCAGGATACAAAATCAACGTGCAGAAATCAGTTGCATTCTTATACACTAACAATGAAGCAACAGAAAGACAAATGAAGAAACTGATCCCATTCACAATTGCACCAAGAAGCATAAAATACCTAGGAATAAATCTAACCAAAGATGTAAAAGATCTGTATGCTGAAAACTATAGAAAGCTTATGCAGGTAATTGAAGAAGATATCAAGAAATGGAAAGACATTCCCTGCTCATGGATTGGAAGAATAAATATTGTCAAAATGTCAATACTACCCAAAGCTATCTACACATTCAATCCAATCCCAATCAAAATTGCACCAGCATTCTTCTCGAAACTAGAACAAGCAATCCTAAAATTCATATGGAACCACAAAAGGCCCCGAATAGCCAAAGTAATTTTGAAGAAGAAGACCAAAGCAGGAGGCATCACAATCCCAGACTTTAGCCTCTACTACAAAGCTGTCATCATCAAGACAGCATGGTATTGGCATAAAAACAGACACATAGACCAATGGAATAGAATAGAAACCCCAGAACTAGACCCACAAACGTATGGCCAACTCATCTTTGACAAAGCAGGAAAGAACATCCAATGGAAAAAAGACAGTCTCTTTAACAAATGGTGCTGGGAGAACTGGACAGCAACATGCAGAAGGTTGAAACTAGACCACTTTCTCACACCATTCACAAAAATAAACTCAAAATGGATAAAGGACCTGAATGTGAGACAGGAAACCATCAAAACCTTAGAGGAGAAAGCAGGAAAAGACCTCTCTGACCTCAGCCGTAGCAATCTCTTACTCGGCACATCCCCAAAGGCAAGGGAATTAAAAGCAAAAGTGAATTACTGGGACCTTATGAAGATAAAAAGCTTCTGCACAGCAAAGGAAACAACCAACAAAACTAAAAGGCAACCAACGGAATGGGAAAAGATATTTGCAAATGACACATCGGACAAAGGGCTAGTATCCAAAATCTATAAAGAGCTCATCAAACTCCACACCCGAAAAACAAATAACCCAGTGAAGAAATGGGCAGAAAACATGAATAGACACTTCTCTAAAGAAGACATCCGGATGGCCAACAGGCACATGAAAAGATGTTCAACGTCGCTCCTTATCAGGGAAATACAAATCAAAACCACACTCAGATACCACCTCACGCCAGTCAGAGTGGCCAAAATGAAGAAATCAGGAGACTATAGATGCTGGAGAGGATGTGGAGAAACAGGAACCCTCTTGCACTGTTGGTGGGAATGCAAATTGGTGCAGCCGCTCTGGAAAGCAGTGTGGAGGTTCCTCAGAAAATTAAAAATAGACCTACCCTATGACCCAGCAATAGCACTGCTAGGAATTTATCCAAGGGATACAGGAGTACTGATGCATAGGGGCACCTGTACCCCAATGTTTATAGCGGCACTCTCAACAATAGCCAAATTATGGAAAGAGCCTAAATGTCCATCAACTGATGAATGGATAAAGAAATTGTGGTTTATATACACAATGGAATACTACGTGGCAATGAGAAAAAATGAAATATGGCCTTTTGTAGCAACATGGATGGAACTGGAGAGTGTGATGCTAAGTGAAATAAGCCATACAGAGAAAGACAGATACCATATGGTTTCACTCTTATGTGGATCCTGAGAAACATAACAGAAACCCATGGGGGAGGGGAAGGAAAAAAAAAAAAAAAAAGAGGTTAGAGTGGGAGAGAGCCAAAGCATTAGAGACTGTTAAAAACTGAGAACAAACTGAGGGTTGATGGGGGGTGGGAGGGAGGGCAGGGTGGGAGGGAGGGCAGGGTGGGTGATGGGTATTGAGGAGGGCACCTTTTGGGATGAGCACTGGGTGTTGTATGGAAACCAATTTGACAGTAAATTTCATATATTAAAAAAAAAAAAAAAAAAGAAAATAGCCCAGAAATAGTAAAAAAAAAAAAAAAAAAAAAAAAAATAAGTGCTATAGGATACAAAAAAGAGAGATTATTTCTAGTTTGGAGGGCTAAAGGCACATTCTGGCCAGGCAACATTGTGTCCTGGCCTCAAAGGATAGAGAAAAAGAAGGAAACAAGAACATTATTTAGATACTATGATTGCTAATTTGGCCACATCAGGAGGATATTTTACCTCAAATCTCAACTGCATAATACAAAGAAATGCAATTACTGTGTTCAAGATCAAGGAACTAAAATTGGCAAAGCAAAATGTTAAATAAACAGATTTTATAAAGAATTTAGGATAATAATTCTCTCATGACCATCCTCCTTAGGTTTTACTGTTAGCTCACTAAACTGCGTTTCCAAAAGTAATGCAAATTTTAACCAATATCCCATTCCTGTCAAAATAAATATAATCTAAGTTAATGAGATGTGAAAATAGGAACGTTTTATACAAATCTACCAGTTATAGATTTTAAAAGACAAAACGTATTTTCATTTTCCTCTTTAGAAAAAAAGTCATAAAAGATGGATACCTATTTTTTCAGGTTTGAGTAGCTTGAAAGACACTGTTGAGGTTCCTCTGCCACCTGACTTGGTTGTGACAATAATGTCTCCTTTGTCATTTTTAGCTTGTCCCACTCGGCATACTATTTTACTTGCAGACATCCATTCTGCCGTCAGGAGGCAATTATGTCCACAAATTGTCAGACCTGAAAATAAAAGCATGCATGTAACAAAGTTCAAAAGAACAAAGATCTTAGTCATGTCTGTTACATAAAAAGACAATTCTTCTGTCAGTCTTACCAGGTTTTTTCCATGAAGAAAATAAATCTAGAAATAACATTTCCTGTTCAATAGTTATTTCTATTACTGAATATACCCAATGTTATTTGCAAACATACTGTCTCTATTGATTTTTGTCTACTCTTTTATCTCTAATATCAAAGACTTCTTTAGATAATACTTAAGTTTCTTCAAACACCAATGGGATTAAAAAAAAAATGACCATAATAATTATGTGTAGGCATTCCATATACTCAGTTTATGAGAATCTTAAATTATGTTCGTAGGTTTTAGAAGGGGAAATTATTACTATTATTAGAAATCAAAGTTGCTGATATAAAATTCTACAGTGTACAAAGAAATGTATATATCATTCCCTACAAACAAATATATTTATCCATCTTCCTAAACATAATCTGCACTTACTTTTCCTAGTGTTTAAATTATATATTGCATACATGGAGGATATTTTATTCCAGGCACAGCTTGAAATCAGGTGAATGTAGTTAATGTTCTTGGGAATTACTGGATTACTATTTCATTTTTAATATCTGCATCCTATAAAGGTAGTGCATGGTGCCTTTGAGTTTCCCTAATGATACTATTACTATACTACATTCTGTTCTCATAGTAAACCAACACTCCCAAAACCTCAACTCGTGCCCGGCATCTCAGGCCCGATACCAAGTAAATTATTATAATTTAGGCAGTAGCCAAATATGGAGGCACTGAAAGATTACAGTGAGGAAGATGTACCCCAGACAGAACACCAATATATCACCATATGGACATACTGCCAGCTCTTCTACTAACTTATTTTCTTTGTATTTTCTATTCTGCAAAGCAGAGAACAATGTAATAAATTTTATGGAAAAAGTAAACCGAACTGTATGTGGTAAAGACCCAGACACTTCACACTTTCTTTTCTCATTATTTAACTTTTTATACTGCTCAACAGTCAAGTTTGGTAATACAATTTTTTTTCAGATACCAGGAACACCTCAATTAATGCCAAATTTGGTTTAAAAAATGTAGGAAGGGAGTCAAGTCATCCTTCGTTAAAATGAAAGCACTATTTAGTAGGAATGTTGTACTAACCATTGAGAAAAATAACTACATTTCAAAGATGCATTTATTGAAATAATGAATTTTAGAGATTTCCCTAAAACAGCTATATGATTTATACATGTATGGAATCCTAATAATAGCATTTAAAGGCTTCTTTAGGACTAAGTTTTCTTTTGGTTTCTTTAAATGTGTAATGGCATTTACACATTTTTAAATGCATTCATAATTCAAAATTATTTTTTCAAAATGGGAACATCTTTGATATCTTTCCTGAAAATCAATTTTGTTTTGAAAAATGTAAACAATCTAAGAGATTGAAAGCACCCCTAGAATTCCTCTCCATCTTTAAGATAAGCACTGAGTAGGGAGCTTGGGTGGCTCAGTCGGTTAAGCATCAGACTCTTGATTTTGGCTCAGGTCATGATCTCACAGTTCATGGGCTTGAGCCCCACATTGGACTCTGTGCTGACAGCGGTAAGCCTGCTTGGGATTCTCTTTCTCCCTCTTTCTCTGCCCCTTCTCCCATGCTTGCTCACTCTCTCAAAATAAATAAATGAACTTAAGAAAAAAAGAAAAGATAGGCACTGTGAAACACTTCAGTGTATATTTGCTCAAATAATTTTTATGCATACATAAATCAGTCTATGTATTTTTTAAATGAATGAAAAAAGTTTTAATTAATAAACTGAATACTTTTAGTGTTATATATGGTGGGTATTTTGATATTACTCTAGGTCAATACGTTAATGTTTTTAAAGTTTATACTATCAGAAAGATTCTTGTCATTTTAAATATTAACTCATTTCAGAAAGGAAAATTACTCAACAATAAATGTCAGGATTTAACATAAAGTCATTCCTAATATAGGTTCCTTGCTAAAGAACAACCTTATGATTAAAACTGAGCAATGAGGGGCGCCTGGGTGGCTCAGTCAGGTAAGTGTCCAACTTTGGCTCAGATGATGATCTCACTGCGCTGACAGCTCAGAGCCTGGAGCCTGCTTCAGACTCTGTGCCTCCCTCTCTCTCTGCTCCTCCCCCACTCATGCTCTCTCTCTCTCTCTCCCCCTCAAAAATAAACATTTAAAAAATTTAAAAAAAAAACACAAAAACTGAACAATGAGAGAGGCACCCGGGTTAAACATTGGACTCAAGCCCCATGTCCAGCCCCACATTGGGATTCTCTCTCTCCCTCTCTGTCTGCCCCTCTCCCACTCCCACGTTCACATACTCTAAATAAATAAATAAGTAAATAAGTAAATAAATAAATAAATAAATAAATATTTTTTAAAAATTAAGAAATGGAATTAGCTTTCCAATATACTGACAGGAAGCCTAAAAACATGTTCAGATGAACAAACATGAATGATATCCATGAAAGCACAAGTTGGAAAAAAACTACCCAGAATAAGTTTATTCATCTAGTTGTAGCTGCTATAAAGTTTTCTCTGATTTAATATCTGCTTTGCATTTTAACTAAAAAAAAAATTAATAATCCTCATTTAATTTTAAACATAGATTTGAATAGATCATTTTAAATGTCATAAAAGTTAAATAAGATAGTAAGAAAGATTTCTTAATTTCTTAAGGACATTTTTAGTAAGTCACTGCAAGCTAAGAAATCTGCTTCATACAATATAATATCTTTTTTTTAAGTAACTTGTAGAATTTCAAATAAACTGCTTTTATAATGTTTTACTTGGCTAGTGTAGACTTCATCTGAGCTAAAAACACTCAAATTATTTAGCAGGTTAAGTTTGCTTTTTTTATAAAATGGTTTCTTGGCAATACATAGGCAGGTTGAAAGCTGAACTAGTGAGGTTTATAAAAGTATACACACTTAGTCAAATAAGAACAGCACTGCCTGAAGCTAAAGCAAGATTAAAATTTACATAGACTAGTAACTGTCATGTTGGGAGCTTCTAGTTAAAATGTAGGACACAACCTCCATCTGTATGGTTTATTTGCCTGCATTCTAGGGACTATTCTACTTTGGATGAAGAAAAAACTAAAATGAGCTACGTCAAAAAACCAAGACAAAAGTTAAATAAGACTATCTTCATAAGAATAATTAATTTAAATATTGTTTACTGGAGAAACAAAAACCATGGCTAGAGAAAAATATAAAATAAGACACTTAAATAACACTAGTGAAAAGAGTTAGCTGGGAAGTACAAAAATCAGTTATTAAATATAGTGCTGAGCTCCAATTTACTTTCTCTTTTCCAAGGGTTTTCCAGATGGCCAAAAAACAATCTGTCAACCTGCACCAATAATGCAAGAAAAACAAGTTCCAACTCATAATCTCCAGTATTTTACCAATAGGTCCCTCATAAATTAAGAAGAGTCAAGAGAATGTCTGAATCCAGAAAAGTTTATATGGGAAATTGGCATATACATGCAGTAGCATATACTGAAGCCTCTCCCTTCCTCATTCTGAATGCACCTCTACTCTGAATGCACTTCAGAGTTCACAGGAAAATAATCCTAACTGACCATACAATTATATTTATAATTAGCTCTCTACCCTGGCTGTACATGACACTTATTTGCATTTTCAAAAAGATGATTAGGCTCCATCTTTAGACTGAGACATAGCAGCCCAGAGCATTTGTTTTAAGTTCTAGAGGAGATTAAGACAAGACAAGGGATGGCCCCCAATGTTTACAGCAGCAGCATCTACAATAACTAACTTATGGAAACAGCTCAAATGTCCATCGACTAATGAGTAGATAAAGAAGATATACATATACAGAATATCACTCAGCCATAAAAAATAATGCAATCTTGCCATTTGCAATGACATGGATAGAGCTAGAGACTATTATGCTAAGTGAAATAAGTCAGTCAGAGAAAGACAAATACCATGTGATTTCACTCATGTGTAATTTAAGAAACAAAACAAATGGGGATAGGGAAAAAAGGAAAGGGAAAGGCAAACTAAGAAACAGACTCTTAACTATAGAGATCAAACTGATAGTGTGGTACCAAGGAGAGAGAGTTTAGATTTGATTTGAAGGGCAATAAGAAACAGAAGAGGCATAATTCACAGAGCACTAGAGAAAGAACACAAACAGTTGTATAATGGAGGGAAAAACTAAAGACAGCATAAATAGCTAGGAGGCTGTTTGAGCAATCAAAGCAGGAGAGATCAAAACTGAGGAAATGGAGGCAAAATCTCACCTGTGGGAAACTTTCTGAAGGACTTAGTGATAGGCAATTTTGACAAGATTTGATAAAATAATGATTTTAACAGAAAAGTCATAAAACCAAATAATTCTTTAATCTTTATTCAGATCATTCTGTACAGATCACAATGTTGTTTTTATATCATCTTGTCTCAACTGCCCACTATAAAACTGCATTTACCATGGAAACACAGCACAGTTCTTGCTCTTACCAATGAGGTCAGTTGGGCCAGTCCCAAGGTTTTCTCCTCTAATTATGACCTTTGTCCATGGTATTCCTTCGTTTGGAGAGATGCCTGTCACAAGGGGGGGTTGTCGCAATCGGGACATTCTGCTTTGTTGAGCAAATTGGAGATCTAGTTACAGAAGTAATCTGTTAGAAAGAAAAGAAAAGGATTAAGTGACAACTGAAATAAGCGTTGACTAAAAATACAAGAATGCTAGACACGAAGTACCAAAACATAAAAACAATTCTTAAACATATAGTTCTGAATTTCTTAGTTGTCATTTAGCTTCTCTGCCAACATCTCATGAACATTAAATTTACCAAGGACACTGTATCTAGTACTGTGAGGGAAATGTCAGAAAAATAATAGACAACTAAGCCCTTGGTTCTAGAACTTTCAATAAAATGACAGAACCTCATGTCACCATTTAGTTCTATGCTTATACCTGCAGAACCCTCAAAATATGCTAGAAATTGTTCTACTCTCAAAGTTGTTAAAGGAAAATGTTCTGATTATCATGTTCACAAATAGTAAAATACATCTATATTCCCATAGGTATACTGAACTTCACTTTATTTTTGTATTATACTTAGTATAACAACTCTTTTTCAATGTGATCAAATCAATATATTGACATTTTTACAAAACCTAGAATGTAGACGTACTGGCAAAAGCATGAATTTGCCAACTGTTCTGAGTGTAGCAGAGTCGGTAAAATTGCAGTTTCTGAGGTCAAATACACTTGCTTTCACAGCCTGGTGCTCCAATTTACTAATTCTGTTCTAAACCCTCTGTTTTCATATATGTAAAATGAACCTCATAATAGAACCTTTCAAAGATTACAATTAAGGTTACAGAGGATAATCCTAGCACAGTACCTAGCATATGGTAGGCAACCAATACATAATAAAACCTCACTAATACACTCCTGAAGAACTCAATTGCTCAAGGCTTCAGATGCCCCAGAAGATGAAGGGGAGGTTCAGAGCAAAATAGCAAGAAATTGCAGGTTTTCTATATCTTCACATACTGAGAAGTTAAGACACCCTGGCATCTGCCTTCAACCTTGCAGTCCTCAGGAGATTAGAAGTTTAGTCTCTGAAGAGCCAAGCTGAAGAGGACCTGTAATCAGGAATACCAGGCACAGTAAGGGTGATTAAGTGTCAATGTGCACACCTAACTGTGAGAATATTCAGGCCTCTTCCTTCTCTGCTCTTATACCTCTATCAGCAAGGTGTGAAAGCTCACCCTGCAATAAGTTGAATATTATTCTCTGGGGAAATTAAAGGGGAAAAAGACCAAAGATCTTGACATGTAAGGGTCTTCTCCCCCAAAAAGAAGGGCTATTTGCAGTCGTATTACCCAACAGAAAATCCACTTACAAACTCTGCCCATATACAAACTAAACAAACCAGCTATTCCCAGACTCTAAAATATACAAGGACAGCCAAAGACTATAAGATGGTCAAGGAAAATATGTAAGAGAGAGATGGAAGTCAGATAAACAAAAAAATCCACAGAAAACAGAGATAAGGCAAATGTAATACACTAAACTGTGTCCCCTAAAAAATAGCATGCTATAAAGGTAAAATGAGTTTATATAGATGGGATCTAATCCAATATGACTGGTGTCCTTATAAGAAGAGGAAATTAGGACACAGACACACATGCAAGAAGACAATTTGAGGACACAGGGAGAGGTCAACTAGCTATAAGACAAGGAGAGAGGCTTCAGATGAAACCAACCTTGCTGACCCCTTTAACTTGCAGCCTCCAGAATCATGAGAAAATAAATTTCTATTGTTTCAACTTTTTAACTACCCAATCTATTGGACTTTGTTATGGCATTTTTAGCAAACAAACACAGAAGAAAAACAAAAATAAGGCCTTTAAAAGTATTATAAGCTTTGACCCCAAATTAGTATCTGCAGAGGGAGAAAATTTTTATCTTAAAGAATAGGATGTCATGAAAAGGAATCAATCCAAGAGTAAAAACTCTTGAAACTTTCAAAAGAGGCAAAAGAAAACAAGATTTATATTGTACTTTTAATGCAGGAACTGACACTGGTTTAACCAAAGGTAGCAATAAGGCTGCAAATAGGCAGATGTGTGTTTGGGAGGAGGAGAGGTGAATAAAGAGAGAAATGGAATTATACATTTTATCTAAAATTGATTATCAAGATAATGGCAGATTAGACACAGAATCTGGAAATGTGGAGGTAGATGGCAGAAGAGTTATAGGTGTCTGGGTTATGTTGTATAATAAAAAATGCTACTGACCTTTGTCCCTAGTTTCTGGGAGACTCAAAATCCAGGAAGTATCTTTGTTATTCATGAGCCTTCAATATCATATGTATGTAATATTCATGACATCTCAATATCAAAGCCTAACCAGAAAGGGCAACCATGTGATTAGAGGGTTAGGGTTTTGAGCCATCATCAGCTTGGCCTCTTCTAGAAAAGGGGAATGAGGCCTGAGATTGAGTTCAATCTCATAGCCAATGAAGCAATCAATCATGCCTACATAATTTATTTAATACAATTAAAATAACAAAACAACAACAACAAAAGAAGGACAGGAAAGAGATTACCAATCATCCAACAAACCAAATAAGAAAACTCAAGTTATTTTGAACCCCTCCCCTTCCCTATCCTACTTCCTAAATCAAAGAGTCAAAATCTTTCTGTTAGAATCCAAAGTCAACTATTCATCTCAGAGCTTGTGGTTTTCCCAGTTAAGACATTCACCTTCTCAGGGTGCCTGGGTGGCTCAGTTGGTTAAGCATCCGATTTCGGCTCAGGTCATGATCTCACAGTCCATGGGTCAGGTTCTATGCTGACAGCTGTGGTCTGCAGCCTGCTTCGGATTCTGTGTCTCCCTCTATTTCTGCCCCAACCCCACTCATGTTCTGTCTCTCTGTCTCTGTCTCTGTCTCTCTCTCAAAAATAAACATAATTTTTTTTTTTAAATAAAGAAAAATCCTGTTTAAAAAAAAAAGAAACATTAAAAAATTTTTTAAAAAAATTCATCTTCTCTCCCTGGATATTTAACAGACTTCTAACTGGTTACTCAGCCCCGATTACTTCTCCACTACAATCCACTCTCAGCAAACACCTGCTAAAATACAGATCTAATCAACATCATCCCAGATTTTAAATTTTTTTTTTTTAACGTTTATTTATTTTTGAGACAGAGAGAGACAGAGCATGAACGGGGGAGGGGCAGAGAGAGAGGGAGACACAGAATCGGAAACAGGCTCCAGGCTCTGAGCCATCAGCCCAGAGCCTGACGCGGGGCTCGAACTCACGGACCGCGAGATCGTGACCTGAGCCGAAGTCGGACGCTTAACTGACTGAACCACCCAGGCGCCCCATCATCCCAGATTTTAAAAAATCTTCCACGACACTCCACTACTCAGAAGTCTCCAGTGCCCACAAAATCCTTACCATTTTATTAAAACCTGTCACAACTATTCTGTATTTCCTACTTCACTCTCAATCATTTCCTTCATTTGATACTAACTATATAAGCCCAGTCACCTTTTATGAACCGTCAAGAACTTTTATGCCTTCATGATTTATCTTATTTTGACTAAATAGAAAGTCTTTCCAAGTTTGCTAAACCCTTACCAATATTTCAAGGTCAATCTAAAATAGTCTCCCTGATCCTCTACAATGCTTCTGATACATAATTCTAATATTCACTGCGTTAAATCTTAGATATCATGTTTACATCTCCTCTTTGAAAACACAAGATGTTTAACCAACTCTATACAACCAATGCTTGTCATACATATCTCACAAAATAAATATTATCATATGACTGCTGAAAGAAATCACATAAATTCTGAATGTTTTCTGAATGTTTCATGGTATCAGTGGAACACTGGAATTAAAATAGGACAAAGAGAAGAAATACAAGGGGTAAAGTAAAGAGACATAGTCTATATAACCTATTGGGTATAGAGACATAGTCTATATACCTACTGGGTATATAGACATGTATATTAGGTATATCCATGCAAAAATCTTTTAAAAGTTTAAAGGACACTTGTATACAACACCTTCACAAAGAATAAAATACTCAGTAATACATTTTACAAAAATGCAAAACTAGTACTTTGAAAACCACAATATAATATTGAAAAAGATTCAAAAGCTAAATAAATGGAAAGATATGGACAGGAAGGCTTAATACTGTTAAGATGACAATACTCAACTTGATCTGTAAATAAAATTCAATCCCTATTAAATTCTCAGCTGGCTTTTTTGCAGAAATTGACAAGCTGATCAGGAAACTGTATGGAAATGGAAAGGAACTAGGACACCTAAAGACACCAGCAGATTGAAAGTAAGGGGATGGAGAACCATCTATCATGACAATGGTCATCAAAAGAAGGCCGGATTACATCAGACAATCTAAATTTTAAAATAAAGACTGCAACAAGAGATAAAGAAGGGCATTCTATCATAATTAAGAGGTCTATCCACCAAAAAGATCTAACAATTGTAAGTATTTAGGCTTCCAACATGAAAGAACCCAAATATGTAAGTCAATTAATCACAAACATAAAATAACTCATTGATAATAATACCATAATAGTAGGGGACTTCAACACCCCACTTACAACAATGGACCGATCATGTAAGCAGAAAATCAACAAGGAAAGAATGGCTTTGAATGACACACTGGACCAGATGAACTGAACAGATATATTCAGAACATTTCATCCTAAAGCAGAATACACATTTTTCTTGAGTGCACTTGAAACATTCTCCAGAATAGATCACATACTAGGTTATAAATCAATGCTCAACAAGTACAAAAAGATCAAGATCATACCTTGCATATTTTGAGACCATAATGCTATAAAACTGGAAATCAACCACAAGAAAGACCATGAATACTTGGAGATTAAAGAACATCCTACTAAAGAACGAATGGGTTAACCAAGAAACTAAAGAGGAAATTAAAAAGTACATGGAAGCCAATGAAAATGAACACACGACAATCTAAAACTTCTGGGATGCAGCAAAGGCATAAGAGGGAAGTATATAGCAATCCAGGTCTTCCTAAAGAAGCAAGAAAGGTCTCAAGTTCACAACCTAACAGCTGGGAAAAAAAAAAAAACAACAAAACCCGGCAAATAAAGCCCAAAACCAGCAAAAGAAGGAAAATAATAGACATCAGAGCAGAAATCAATGATACAGATATTAAAACAACAGAACAATGAAACCAGGAGTTGGTTCTTTGAAAGAATTAATAAAATTGATAAACCCCCAGTCAGACTGATAAAAAAAAAAGTACCCAAATAAATAAAATCACGAAAGAAAGAGGAGATCACAACAAACACTGCAGAAACACAAACAATAAGAGAATATTATGAACAATCATACACTGAAAAATTCTGGAAGAAATGAACAAATCTGGAAGAAATTAACAAATTCCTAGAAACATATAAACTACCGAAACTGAAACAGAAAGAAATAGAAAATTTGAACAGACCCATAACCAGTAAAGAAACTGCATCAGTAATCAAAAATCTCCCAACAAACAACAGTCCAGGGCCAGATGACTTTTCAGGGGAATCCTACCAAACATTCAAAGAAGAGTTAACACCTACTCTTTTGAGGTTGTTCCAAGAAATATAAATGGAAGGAAAACTTCAAAACTGATTCTACGAGTCCAGCATTACCTTGATTCCAAAACCAAAGACCCTACAAAAAAGGTGAACTACAGACCAATTTCCCTGATGAACATGGATGCAAAAATTCTTAACAAGATACTAGCAAATGGGATCCAACAATACATTAAAAGAATTATTCACCACAATTAAATGGGATTTATTCCTGGGATGCAGGGCTGGTTCAATATCTGCAAATCAATCAATGTGATACATCACATTAAAAAAAGAAAGGATAAGAACCTCATGATACTCTCAACAGATGCAGAGAAAGCATGACAAAATACAGCATCCTTTCTTTATAAAAACCCTCAAGAAAGTAGGGAGAGAAGGAACATACCTCAAAATCATGAAGGCCATATATGAAAAATTCACAACTAATATCATCCTCATTGGGAAAAAACTGAGCTTTCCCTCTAAAGCCAAGAACAAGACAGTGATGCCCACTCTCACCACTGTTAATCAACATAGTGTTGGAAGTCCTAGCCTCAGCAATCAGACAAAAAAATAAATAAATAATAATAATAATAATAAATAAAAATAAATTAAAAAAAAATAAAATGCATCCAACTCGGCAAGCAGAAAGTCAAACTTTCACTCTTCGCAGATGACATGATACTCCACTACATCAAAAAACTGCTAGAACTGATACATGAATTCAGGAAAGTCGAAGGACATAAAAACAACAAGCAGAAATTGATACACCGATAATAAAGCAACAGAAAGAGAAATCAAGGAATTGATTCCATTTAAAATTGCACCAAACACCATAAAATACCTAGGAATAAGCCTAACAAAAGAGGTGAAAATCTATAAACTGAAACCTATACAAAGCTTATGAAAGAAACTGAAGAAGAAGACACAAGAAAGTGGAAAAAATTCCATACTCATGGATTGGAAGAACAAATATTGTTAAAATGTTGATACTACCCAAAACAATCAGCACATTCAATGCAATCTCTATCAAAATAACACCAGCAGTCTTCACAGAGCTAAATAAACAATTTTAAAATTTGTATGGAACCAGAAAAGAGCCTGAATAGCCAAAGCAATCCTGAAAAAGAAAACCAAAGCTGGAGGCATCACAATTCTGGACTTCCAAGCTGTATTACAAAGCAGTAATCATTAAGACAGGAGAGTACTGGCACAAAAACAGACACATAGATCAGTGGAACAGAACAGAGAATCAAGAAATGTTCCAATGTATGGCCAACTAATTTTTGACAAAGCAAGAAAGAATATCCAATGGAAAAAAGTCAGTCTCTTCAGCAAATGGTGTTGGGAAAACTGGACAGCAACATGCAGAAGAATGATGGGGCGCCTGGGTGGCTCAGTCGGTTAAGCGGCCGACTTCGGCTCAGGTCATGATCTCGCGGTCTGTGAGTTCGAGCCCCGCGTCAGGCTCTGTGCTGACCGCTCAGAGCCTGGATCCTGTTTCAGATTCTGTGTCTCCCTCTCTCTGACCCTCCCCTGTTCATGCTCTGTCTCTCCCTGTCTCAAAAATAAATTTAAAAAAGTTAAAAAAAAATTTTTTAAAAAAAGAATGAACCTGGACCACTTTCTTATACCATACAAAAAAATAAACTCAAAATGGATGAAAGACCTAAATGTAAGACAGGAAGCCATCAAAATCCTAGAAGAGAAAACAGGCAACAACCTCTTTGACCTCGACCGCAGCAAGTTCTTAGTTGATATGTCTCCAGAGGCAAGAAACAAAAGCAAAATGAACTATTGGGGCCTCATCAAAGTAAAAAGTTTCTGCACAGTAAACAATCAGCAAAACTAAAAATGGGAGAAGATATTTGCAAATGACATATCAGTTAAAGGGTTAGTATCCAAAATCTATAAAGAACTTTTCAAACTCAACACACAAAAAAACAAATAATCAAGTGAACAAATGGGCATAAGACATGAATAGACACTTTTTCAAAGAAGACATCCAGATGGCTAACAGACACATGAAAAGATGTCCAACATCACTCATCATCAGGGAAATACAAATCAAAACCACAATGAGATACTACCACACACCTGTCAGAATGGCTAAAATTAACAACTCAGGTGATAATTGATGTTGGTGAGGATGCAGAGAAAGAGGAACCCTTTTGCACTGCTGGTGGGAAAGTAAACTGGTACAACCACTCTAGAAAACAGTATGGAGGTTCCTCAAAAACTTAAAAATAGAACTACCTATGACTCAGCAATTGCACTACTAGGTATTTACCCGACACAAGACTGCTGATTCGAAGGGGCACATGCACCCCAGTGTTTATGGCAGCACTATCAACAATAGCCAGAGTATGGAAAGAGCCCAAAGGTACATCGACTAATAATTGGATAATGAAGATGTAGTGTGTATACATATAATGGAATATTAGCAATCAAGAAGAATGAAATCTTGCCATTTGCAACAACATGGATGGAACCAGAGTATATTATGCTAAGTGAAATAAGTCTATCACAGAAAGATAAATATCATATGATTTCACTCATATGTGGAACTTAAAAAAATAAAACAGAGGGGAAGGGAAGGAAAAATAAGATAAAAACAGAGAGGGAGACAAACCATAAGGGACTCTTAAGTAGAGAGAACAAACTGAGGTTTGCTTGAGGGGTGTTGTGTGGAAGGATGAGCTAAAT
Source organism: Panthera onca (assembly GCF_046562875.1). Lineage (NCBI taxonomy): Eukaryota > Metazoa > Chordata > Mammalia > Carnivora > Felidae > Panthera > Panthera onca. The sequence goes on along the minus strand of NC_138343.1, from coordinate 28,210,361 downwards.
GGGCGATTACCATGAAGGAGGGCATTTGTTGGGATGAACATTTGGTGTTACATGTAAGTGATGAATAACTAAATTCTATTCTTGAAATCATTAATACACTATATATTAACTAACATATTTTTTTAATTAAAAAAGTGTTAAAAAAAAGATAACAAAAAATTTCTTCAGGGGGTATCTGGGTGGCTCAGTCGATTAAGTGTCTGACTCTTGATTTCAGCTCAGGTCATTGATCTCACTGTTGGCAGATCAAGCCTCAGGTTGGGCTCTGCACTGAGCATGGAGCCTGCCTGGGTTTCTCTGCCTCTGTCTCTATCTCTCTCTGCTCCTCCATCCCCCCCTCCCCCACCACCGAATGTACGTGTGTGTGCGCGCTCTTGCTCTCTCAAAATTAGTAAGTAAACATTTAAAAAATTCTTCAGATAAGTTTAAAGAGGCATACAAAGTTTACAGTATTTTGCTAGGATATTTCAGAGAATTTAAAAATCACTCAATACACAGATATTAGATACTCAGTTTTCATCTGAGAGAACTTCCCAGTTTACTAGCACAGGGAGCTAAACAAAATCATAAAGCCACAGTCCTATGGCTTGAGGAGTAGGAGGATGGAGATTTGAGCTAACAGTAACTAGAAAGAGAGGAACAAAGTCCTGGAGCAGATGGAGCCACAGAGGCAGAAAAACATTACTGAAACCCTGGGCTGACCCCTGAACAGTACGTGAGAGACTCCAAATAGCACAGTAGACAGCAACAGCTTAAAGAATGAAAGAAGCAGTGATTTCAATTGCTGCCCACTACAGGAGAGACAAGATTTTGAAATCTGAATCTAATCAAATTAACAATGTCTGTTAAAAAATATTCTTTAATGAAAAATTTTTAAAAAGCCAATGCTCTTCAGAAGAATACAAAAGAATCCAAAGTCTTAAAATGTATTATCCACATACCTAGGATACAATAAAAATGATTGGACCCATTTAAAAAAAGTGAAAAATACATAGCCCCTAGTCAAGTAACAAAGCAGACAATAGAAACAAAATGAGCCAAATCCAAATTAGTAAACAAGAATCTGAAAGAGTTTATAACAAATAAACTATTAAAGAACATATTATCATAATGAATGAATGTATGGATATTCAAAATAGCAAAACTGAAATCGAAATTCTAGGTACAATATATGAAATGAAAAATACACTGATGAGTTGAACAAAAGATAGTTGAAGAAACAATGAACATGAACATAGATCAATAGAAACTATATAATGAATGAAGGTTTATTTTTAACGTTTATTTATTTTTGAGAGAAAGAGACAGAGCGTGAGTGGGGGAGGGGCAGAGAGAGGAGACACAGAATTGAAAGCAGGCTCCAGGCTCTGAGTTGTCAGCACAGAGCCCAATGTAGGGCTTGAACTCACGAGCAGTGAGATCATGACCTGAGCTGAAGTTGATGAGCTGATATGTTCAGGGGTTTGAGCCCCGCATCAGGCTCTGTGCTGACAATGTGGAACCTGTTTGGGATTCTCTTTCTCTCTTTCTGTCATTCTCTTAAACTTAAAAAATTCTTGGGGCACCTGGGTGGCTCACTCAGTTGGGCGTCTAACTCTTGATTGTAGCTCAGGTCATGATCTCACAGTTCATTAGTTCCAGCCCCACACTCGTCTCTGTGCTGACAGCATAGAGCCTGCTTGGGATTCTCTCTCATGCCATTCCCTGCTTACTCTCTCAAAAATAAACATTTAAAAAAATTCTTCTAATAAAAAAGAGATTAACAATGTTAGCTGTAGACAAAACAAAAGCACTTATATACTGCTGGTGGAAATGGAAATTGGTACAGCCACTATGGAAAATAGCAAGGAGGGTCCTCAAGAAATTAAAAATAGTTTTTCACAATAGGTTTGCCACCAGAACAGAGGGTGTCATGAAACCACTGCTAAATCTAAGCCAAAATGGATAAGGAAAAGGCTCAATCCAACACCATTATCATTAGACATGTAGATTTGGGCACGTTTACCACCCTTGGCAATCTTATCTACAAATGTGGTGGGATCAATATAAGAACCATTACAATATTTGAGAAGAAACCTGCTGAGATGAGAAAGAGCTCTTTCAAGTATGCCTGGATCTTGGATGAACTGAAAATTGAATGTGAGTATGGTATCACCACTGATATCTCTGTGGAAATTTGAGACCAGCAAGTGTTATGTGACCATCATTGGTGCCCCAACACACAGAGACTTGATAAATATATATGTATGTGTATGTGTGTATATATAAATATATGATTATAGGCACACATCAGACTATGCTGTCCTGGTTGTTGTTGATGGTGTTTATGAATTTGAAGCAAGTATCTTCAAGAATGGGAATGATGAGGGATAGAAGCAGAAAAATGTTCATCTTTAGCCTAGAATGCTGACCTCTAACCTGCATAGTTCTGATAAGGATCAAATACATGCTGGTTGCTATATTCTTAAAAGGTATAATGAATGCTTGTAAATCTCACCTATAATTAAGCACCCAAGAAATCTTGGGAAAGTAGTTTTACAAGTAGAAATTCGAAGAAAACATTTATGATCTAATACTCCCTCCGTGTCCCCTCCCCCATGATCCCTAAGCATATAAGCACTAGCCTCATACAGAAAAGTACAACTCTTTCTGCCCACAGGTCCTATGCCCATGCTACTTGAATGAACTTACTAAGTTGTACCATGAAATGTCTCAAGGATCCTTGGAGACTCTCTCAAATGATCCCGCAACAGGAAGACACATGAGCATGTCCCTCTGGCTTACACACTGGGTCTGAAACAACTAATTATTGGTATTAACAAAATGGATACCATTAAGCCACTCTACAGCCAAAAGAGATATGAGGAAATTAAATAAGTCAGCACCTACATTAAGAAAATTGGCTACAACCCTGACACAGTAGCATTTGTGCCACTTTCTGGTTGGAATGAGAACAACATGCCTTGGTTCAAGGGATGGAAAATAATTCTTAAAGATGGTAATGACAGTGGAGCGATGCTGCTTAAAGCTCTAAATTGTATCCTACACCCAACTCATCCAACTGACAAACCCTTGCATCTGACCCTCCTCCAGGACATCTACGAAATTGGTGGTATTGGTTCTGTGTCTTTGGACTGAAGGGAGACTCTCAAACCCAGCATGATGGTCACCTTTGTTCCAGTCAACATTACAACTGACTCTTGAGTGAAGCTCTTCCTAGGGACAATGTGGGCTTCAATGTAAAGAATTTGTCTGCCAGAGATGTTGATCGAAGTAACATGGCTGGTAACAGCAAAATGACCCATCAACAGAAGCGACCGGCTTCATGGCTCAAGTGATTAACCTGAGCCCTCCAGGCCAAATCAATGCTGGTTTGTGTCTGTGCTTGCAAGTTTGCTGAGATGAGAGAAAAGATTGATCATCATTTTGAAAAGTAGCCAGAAGTTACTCTTGAAATGCGGATCCTGTCATTGTTGATATGGTTCCTGGCAGGTTCACATGTGTTGAGGGCTCCTCTGACTATCCTCTTAGGGGTCATGTTGCTGTTCATGACGTGACAGACAGTTGCTGTGGGTGTCATCAAAGCATGGACAAGAAGACTGCTGGAGCAGGCAAGGTCACCAAATCTTCTCAGAAAGGTCAAAAATCTAAATGGATATTATCCCTAATACCTGCCACCCCAATCTTAATCAGTGGTGGAAGAACAGTCTCAGTACTATTTGTCTCAGTTCATTTAAGTTTAATAGTAAAAGACTAGTTAACAATAATAATGCAGAGAAAACCTTAAGAAGGAAAGGAGAATAATCTGAACCATTTGGCATGTGGGTGGGGGCAGTGTGTATATATGGCAGTTTTAAATTATTAGTTTTTAAATTCATTATTTTTTTTTTAATGTTTTCATTATTTATTTTGAGAGGAAGAGAGAGAGAGTTTATACTGACAGTGCAGAGCCCAACACGAGGCTCCATCTCATAAACCATGAGATCATGGCCTGAGCCAAAATCAAGAGTTGGACATTTAACCAACTGAGCCACTCCAGGCACCCCTTAAATTCAGTACTAAAAGAAAAAAAATTTTTAATGTTTATTTTTGAGAGAGACGGGGAAGGGGGGGGCGGGAGAGGGAGGAGCAGAGAGTGGGAGACAGGATCCAAAGCAGGCTCTGTGTTGACAGCAGACAGCCTGATGCGGGACTCAAAGGCATGAGCCATGAAATCATGACCTGAGCCTAAGTCACACAACTTCACCCACTGAGCCACCCAGCACCTCTAAATTCAGTACTTTTTGATGGAAAGAACTTGACCAAAAATCTGTAGAAATTTTGAAACCCATTAAAACAATGTTTAATGAAGAAAAAAAAATTTTTTTAAAGAAACTTTCATATGATGCAGCAATCCCACTTCTGAATATATAGCCTAATGAAATAAAATCATTATCTCAGGGAGATATATGTATTCTCATGTTCACTGCAGCATTCATTATTCACAATAGCCAAGATATGGAAACAACATAAATGTCAATGGATGGATGAATGAATAAAAGAAAATGTAACATACACATACAATGGATTATTATTTAGCCTTTAAAAAGAAGGGAATCTTGTCATTTGTGTAAGATGGATAAAACTAGAGAACATTACGCTTAGTGAAATAAGGCATTCAGAGAAAGACAAATATTACATGGTATCACTAAAAAAATGTGGAACCTAAAAAAATAAGTAAAAAATAAAAACTTTTTTTTTTTTTTTTTTAAGGCTAACTCATAGAAACAGTAGAATGATGATTGTTAGGGGTTGTGGAGTAAGGGAAAACGGGGAAAAGCCGGTAAAAGGATACAAACTTTCAGTTACAAATAAAGTCTAAGGATCTAATAGTGACTATACCTGGTAACACCATATTGTATATAACAAATTTGCTGAGAGAATAGAACTGAAGCATTTTCACCAAATAAATAAAACAAAAAAGGGTAAATACATGAAATGATAGATGTGTAGATCAACTATAATTGTTGAATGTATATATCTCAATGTATATAATATCAAATCATTATGTTGTATACTTTAAGTATAATACAATTTTATTTGTCAATTATATACCTCAATAAAGCTGACCAAAAAAAGGAATAAAACTGGTTATTTTCAAATAAAGGAACCTCACTAGGAATAAATCTGTATGACAAGAAATGCTGAAGAAATTTCTTTAATCTGAAAGAGAAATTAAATCACACACAGTAACCTGAAAGACTTTATAATGAGAGAGGGTGAATTCATCAGGACATAACCATCCAAACTGTGTATACAGCTAAGAATAGAGCTTCAAAACACATGAAGCAAATACTGAGTGATAGGGCAAAAGAGATAAATCCACAATCATGGTTAGAGATTTTTATACTCTTTAAATAGGGATAACAATTAAACAAAAATAAAGAAATCAGTAAGGCTATAGAAAATATGAACACCACTATGGATCATCTTGACCTGACATTTACCAAAGCTCCTTTTCAAATGGGTAAAGAATTTTCACCCTATAAATAAACTATATACTGGGCCATAAAGTATGTCACAATCAATTCCAAAGACTGAAATTCCAAAGACTACAAAGGAATTAAAATAGAAAGGAAAGCAATACAATTTATCCAAGTATTTGGTGATGTGGAAATGTTGGGGTTAGGGAGTGAATAATCAAAAAAGAATTCTTGAGATGTCTTCAGTGCAAAAAGGTGGTTTTATTAAAGCACAGGGACAGGACCAGGCAGAAAGGGTTGCATCAGGGTTGTGAGGAGTGGCTAATACACTTCCAAGTTGGGAGGGGATTAGAAATGGCATAAGTCTAAGGAATTTGGGAAGCAAGGTTTCCAGGACTTTGAGGGGGCTAGCTATTGTAAGGAAAAGGTCATTTATTACTGTCTACTAAAACCTTAGTCATGAGACCCTACAGATACGTATCAGTGGGCCATATGCTTGAAGGATGACTGCCAACAATTATCTTCAGGAAATAGAGATAAAGGAAGTTTCCAAAGGAATTTTTATAAGTTAAAGAAGACTTATCAGGATCCTAGAGGTCAGGATAATGTGAAGCTAAGATTGCTTTTTGCCCTTAGCAAAAAGTATTAGCATCAAGGCAGCTGAATTCCTATAGGAAGGTCACTCTGCCTGTCTCAAGGATTTGTCAATGGGCTCAAGTTGTAATGAAAATTTAATTTTTCTTTTGCCTTTGTTCCCCACATCATTTGGAAATTAAACAACACACTTAAATAACCCAACAGTCAAAAAAAATAATGAAGAGGGAAATAAAAAAAAAAATGTATGAACTGAATGTTAATGAAAATATAATCAAAATTTGTGGGATGGAGACAAAATGGTGCATTAAAAGCTCATGATAGGAGGAAAAAGATTAAAATTAAGGTCATATGTTTCTATATCAAGAAATTAGAAAAGGCAAATAAGTTAATTAAATGCAAGGTGGCAGGGAGGAAGAACAAAGGAAGCAGAATAAGGAAAATAACAGAGTGATAATAATAAATAAATAAATACATACATACATACATAGAGAAAAAAATTGTAAAGCCAAAAGTCTTTCTTCAAAAATTGATCAATTAATACTAGCAAAACTCTTTTCAAAAGAAGAAACACAATTACCAATTTCAGAAATGAAAGAGCAGATAACTATAGATACTAAAGATATTTTTTAAGGAGTAATGAAAGAATATTATGAAAAACTTTATGAATGAATTTTACAACTTGGATGAGGAGAAGAATTCCTTAAAAGGACAAGTTACCAAACTAACACAAGATAAATAAGAAATCTCTATACATTTATCTTTACTAAATAAACTGAATTTGTGGTAGAGCCCCTCCTTAAGAAATGTGGTGAAAACCTCAAGACAAGGGAAGGTAACCTGGCTATGTGCACCTGTGTGACATTCTTCATGACTCTGTAATGTAGACTGCCCATTCAGACTGTATGTTACCATATATGGAGACAAAGGAGCAAAAATTGTCCAAAAGGCAACCTCCCCCCCAGCTCCCCGCTGTGCTCAGGACTTAGTTTTTCAAGTATGAACTCACTGAGCCTGTGCTGGCACAATGAATAAAGCTGTTTCCTGGACAGAAAAGCCCTGGTGTCCCATCCCTCTGTGCAAGAATCCTGCTACATTTCTTGGGGGCTTAAGTCCAGGTTTTGGAGACGGTGCGTTTCCACCTCTTTTGTCACCAGGGTGCAAACCTTGGAGTGGTGGGAGAAGCAACCTCACCTGATGCCAACAGACCACTTGATCCATAAGTGACTAGCCCCTAACAGGATGCTAGGGTGAATACCCTGGATGCACAACAGAACCCGGTGAGGTCCAGAAGCCAGTTCAGGGAGAGCCGCCTGTCAGATGGGTAAGAACTGGGTTTGTTTGGTAGACCTGCCCGTAAGAGGCAGAAGGGGAGCCTGATCACCTCACAGAGTTACCGGAGTAGTTCCCTAAGGAACAAAACCACAATTCCAAGGCACTAGGCGCCGGGTGGCAGGTTAGAGTCACTGCATGACTATGTGTGAATGAGACAGTCAACAGAAAGTTTCCAACCTGACCTACGTGCTGAAGTGAGTGTTCGGTCCCGATCTGCGGTTCCACGGCAACCTCAAGAGTTTGATCTAGGTCAGGGCTGATACTGACCCACCAATGCTAAGAGGCTCCTGAGGTATCTCTGAGAGGCGAGCAGCCAGAAACAGACAAAGTGAGTGTGCGTCCTTCCCAAATTAGTCCCTCCCTTCCCCCTTTTTCCTCTCCTGTGCATGGAAGTTGTCCATTAGGGGGAGGAAACGAGTGGAAAACAGAGTAAATCAACTCCCCTGGAGTATATGTTGAGGAATTTCAAAAAGGGATATTCAGGAGATATGGCGTGAAATTAACTCCCGGAAAGCTCCAGACATTCTGTGAAATTGACTGGCCATCATTGGCCATCATTGGACTGGCCCTCTGAGGGCTCACTTGGTAAGGAATTAGTTGGCTGAGTGTTCAGGGTCGTTACGGAGGATCCAGACCACCATGACCAATTTCCTTACATTGACTGTTGGCAAGACCTGGTCCTATCCCAGCCGCCTTGGCTAAATGTCTGTACTGAAGAGAACTGTAAAGTTATGATGGGTCGTGTCACAGCTTCTTCCATATGCTGGCCAAAAACTGAAAAAACCCACACTGTCAGGAGAGCCTAAGGGGACCCCACCACCATATGCCCCACTGTACCCCTCACTGCCACCTGCACTTCCAGCTGCCCCGGCTGCCAAAACCCCACCAGAACCTGCCCCTAGTCCTGAGTCCTCACCACCTCTAGCACCCTTGGCCTCTCTGGATGTGACCAGCTCTCCCGGACCACTGGTCTTAACCCCATACACCCCTCCCGGAAGGCGACTAGATCAGGCTAGCAGAGACATCCCCCCCCCCACCCTGCAGCAACACCAGGGAGCCCTACAGATGCCACTGAGGGAAAATAGGGGACCCATCTATTATGATCAGGAAGGCCAGATCCAAGGAGGCCAGTGTGTTTTAGTGTACTTTACTACTTCCTAAGTTGGAAGTACCACACTCCCTCCTATACGGAGAAGCCCCAGGCTATGACTGAACTAATGCAGTCCATAATTCAAACCCATAAACCTATATGGATCGACTGCTGCCAACTCCTCCTGACCCTCTTTGACATGGGGGAGCATCACCAAATTACCCAGATGGCTCTAAAATGGTTAGAGGAGAATGCCCCAGCTGGGACACTAGATACCCAGGCTCATGCTTGGGCTCACTCCCCCAGGAAGGACCCCAAATGGGACCCAAATGACTCAAGTGTAGATGGAAGGCTTGCAAGGACTGGACGTTATCAAGAAGCCCTTCTAAATAGCCCTTCTAACTGCATTAGTTCAATCACAGCCTGGGGCTTCTCCATACAGGAGGGAGTATGGTGCTTCCAATTTAGTAAGTCTGTAGTGGTAAAGGGTCAGTACACAAAAACACACTGGCCTCAGATCTGGCCTTCCTGATCATAATAGATGGGTCCGCTAGTTTCCCTTTTTATGGAAAAAAGGCCATAATTATGAGTAAAACATCAGAAGTGCTCCAGAGACCCAAGGAGAGCCCGAGCCAGTTTTAAGACAGACTATGTGAGGCATTTCGTCTCTACCCCCCTTTTGATCCAGAGGTACCAGTTAACCAGCAGATGACCAATGTAGCTTTCATAGGTCAGGTACACAGGGACAAGCAATCCTAAAATTTGTATGGAACCACAAAAGACCCCGAATAGCCAAAGTAATATTGAAGAAGACGACCAAAGCAGGAGACATCACAATCCCAGACTTTAGCCTCTACTACAAAGCTGTAATCATCAAAACAGCATGGTAATGGCACAAAAAAAGACACATAGACCAATGGAATAGAATAGAAACCTCCGAATTAGACCCACAAAGGTATGACCAACTAATCTTTGACAAAGCAGGAAAGAACATCCAATGGAAAAAAGACAGTCTCTTTAACAAATGGTGCTGGGAGAACTGGACAGCAACATGCAGAAGGTTGAAACTAGACCACTTTCTGACACCATTCACAAAAATAAACTCAAAATGGATAAAGGATCTGAATGTGAGACAGGAAACCATCAAAACCCTAGAGGAGAAAGCAGGAAAAGACCTCTCTGACCTCAGCCGTAGCAATCTCTTACTCGACACATCCCCAAAGGCAAGGGAATTAAAAGCAAAAATGAACTATTGGACCTCATAAAGATAAAAAGCTTCTGCACTGCCAAGGAAACAATCAACAAAACTAAAAGGCAACTAACAGAATGGGATAAGATATTTGCAAATGACATATTGGACAAAGGGCTAGTATCCAAAATCTATAAAGAGCTCACCAAACTCCATACCCGAAAATCAAATAACCCAGTGGAGAAATGGGCAGAAAACATAAATAAACACTTCTCTAAAGAAGACATCCAGATGGCCAACAGGCACATGAAAAGATGCTCAACATCACTCCTCATCAGGGAAATACAAATCAAAACCACACTCAGATACCACCTCATGCCAGTCAGAGTGGCGAAAATGAACAAATCAGACTATAGATGCTGGAGAGGATGTGGAGAAACGGGAACCCTCTTGCACTGTTGGTGGGAATACAAACTGGTGCAGCTGCTCTGGAAAACCAGTGTGGAGGTTCCTCAAAAAATTAAAAATAGATCTACCCTATGACCCAGCAATAGCACTGCTAGGAATTTACCCAAGGGATATAGCAGTGCTGATACATAGGGGCATATGTACCCCAATGTTTATAGCAGCACTTTCAACAATAGTCAAATTATGGAAAGAGCCTAAATGTCCATCAACTGATGAATGGATAAAGAAACTGTGGTTTATATACACAATGGGATACTATGTGGCAATGAGAAAGAATGAAATATGGCCTTTTGTAGCAACATGAACGGAACTGGAGAGTGTTATGCTAAGCGAAATACGTCATACAGAGAAAGACAGATACCATATGTTTTCACTCTTATGTGGATCCTGAGAAACTTAACAGAAGACCATGGGGGAGGGGAAGGAAAAAAAAAAAAAGAGGTTAGAGAGGGAAGGAGCCAAAACATAAGAGGCTATTAAAAACGGTGAACAGGGGAGCCTGGGTGGCTCAGTCGGTTAAGCGTCCGACTTCAGCTCAGGTCACGATCTCGCGGTCCGTGAGTTCGAGCCCCGCGTCGGGCTCTGGGCTGATGGCTCAGAGCCTGGAGCCTGCTTCCGATTCTGTCTCCCTCTCTCTCTGCCCCTCCCCCATTCATGCTCTGTCTCTCTCTGTCTCAAAAATAAATAAACGTTAAAAAAAAAATTTTTTTTTTTAAATAAAAAAATAAAAAAAACGGTGAACAAAGTGAGGGTTAATGGGGGGTGGGAGGGAGGGGAGGGTGGGTGATGGGTACTGAGGAGGGCACCTGTTGAAATGAGCCCTGGGTGTTGTATGGAAACCAACTTGACAATAAATTTCATATTTAAAAAAAAAAAATCATTGCTTGATTTGGGATCCCTATCACTATGGGATCAGATAATGGGCCAGCGTTCATGGCTGAGGTGGTGCGGCTGGTGGCAAAGGGGTTAAAGATCACCTTGAAGTTACACACGGCATACCAACCCCAGAGCTCCAGGAAGGTAAAATGAATGAACCGAACCCTGAAGCTACAATTAAGTAAACTATGCCAGGAAACCCACCTACACTGGGACCGAGTGTTGCCAAATGCCTTGTTAAGAATCAGGTATAGCACCACTAAGCAGATGGGGTTCTCCCCTTATGAAATCTTTATGGGTGCCCTTTCCCAATTATCAAGGGCATAAGGGGGGGACCTAAATGAGATAGGCAATCTAACCCTAAGGCAAGAGATACAGCCCCTTGGCTCTACCCTAATCACCTTACACCACTGGGTTAGGGAGTGATTACCTGTGAGTCTGACCACAGAGGCTCACCCCTTTGAACCAGGAGATGCTGTATGGGTGAAGAAGTAGAATGTCCAACCCCTAAAATCCCTCTGTAGGGGCCCGTTCACTGTCATTCCGTCCACCCCTACTGAGGTAAAGATAACCGAGCTGGGTCTCTGGATTCACCACAGCAAAATTAAGCCAGCATCTTGAAACTGGGAGCTGATTCATCAATGCCGTGCAAGCTGACCATATGGAAGAAGCAATGTGCAACTCCAGAGGCTCTGGGAGACTGCAGCCCTGCAGTGACTGGGGACAGTCACTCCAGACGCTGACTAATCTACACACAGCAGAAGCTTGAGAAATCGATGGTCTGGTGGAACAGATAGACTGTCCCTATTTTCTATATCTGTTCCCTTACTGTGAAGAGCTGTCACCCCTCGTGTCTTGCCATCACTGTGATTCTTGCTCTACTTTTTGCCACAGGATTGGCAGCGGCCGCCCTGGCCAGATGGCAGTATGGTGAGAGATTTCTGCTAGCACTCACCTTCCTTTTGTGGATAGGATGCTTCATTGGTATCGGTTGCTTCTAATCTGGACCTTTTCTGTAGACCTAGATTCCTCATCATGTGACCCATGTATTCACATAACCAAGTCAGGCCAGGGAGTCACTTGGACCTTACTATACCATACTCACTTCTTATGCCAAGGAAAAGTCCTGGGGACCTGCAGACATAATAAGACCACATATTCTATCTGCCAATGGGAGAGTCAGTATACTTGCTTTGACCCACAATACTCCCCCAGTGAAGATTGTTTAGAAGTCCGATCCTACCAAGAGTAGGGGGCCTTGGTCAGCTAGACACAAATTATTAACCCAAAACGACAGGTGTCAATGCTGTTTGACATATGTGTGGTTATAGGTATTGGCCCAGAGGCATCTGTCATATGAAAAAAGTGGGCACTTGTCATAGAGGGCCCAAGGACTCTTGATATACCATGCAGAGGCTTAGATTAGGAGCAGGAATACTGACTCAATGACAAACACGTGTGTGAGGAAAATGGTTTTTGTGCCGATACACCTGAGTTTTTATGCCCTAGCAGGAGCTGTGTTTCATGGACTACTTGGGAAAAAAGAAGGCATGACAGCATTCTTTCAGAAGGGAGTGACTACACCAAATTGTCAGTTGGGGACCTGTAATCCGGTTAATTTTACTACTCTTAACCTGGGAGACCCCTGATGGAATGGTAGCTGGCAGATGGGGATATATATCCATGGACGGGGCACAGACACAGGAACAGTGTCGTATTTTAAGAGTTATTGTCACACGTAAGGCCACAACTCACCAGGTCTTTCATTCCTTTTATGAAGAAATGGAGAAGGGTCCTCCTCCTGTCTGTCACGATGAAAATCTATTTCTAGCCCTAGCAGAGACTATAGCCCAAACTCTAAAGATCTCTTCTTGTTATGTATGCGAGGGAACCAACATGGGGGATCAATGGCCATAGGAGGCTAGAGAATTAGATCCCTGAGAACCTTATAATGGAACAGAATGCCCCAACCCTACTACTGGGGTTTGGCTCCTCAAAACCTCAATTACTGGAAAAAAAAAACAAAAAACTGCCTTGCCCAGGGGGAAAGGAAGTTCACCATCTCTGTTGGAAGCTTAACATGCCTACCTAGGCCAAAGATTTTATAACTCAGGAAACCCAAAGGTGGGGAACCCCAGATCACCTTGAGCCAGATCCCCACCCCTTGTCTAACTTCTCTCATCTCCAAGAGGCCTGGGACATTGTCGACACAGTCATCAAATGGTGGGCCCCAGGTGGACTATACTGGATATGTGGAAGGACAGACTACACAACACTTCCCTCAGGCTGGTCAGGGTCATGTGTGCTGGGAACTATTTGTTCATCTTTCTTCCTGATCCCACTTGCCAGAGGGGAACATTTGGGAATCCAAGTGTATGGGGACAGGGAGACTCAAAGGAAACAACATGCCCTACAAATTGGCAATTGGAAAGATAATGAATGGCCTCCCAAGTGTATAATCCAATATTATGGCCCTGTCACCTGGGCAGAAGATGGATCCTGGGGCTAACGCACTCCCATCTGCATGCTAAACCGCATAATCAGACTGCAAGCAGTTGTACAAATTATAACCAATGAAACTGCCAGAGTTCTTAACTTAATAGTCAAGCAGCAAACTAAAATGAGCAATGTTATCTATTAAAATTGCTTGACGTTAGATTATTTGCTTGCTTTGGAGGGAGGAGTTTGTGGAAATTTTAACCTGAGCAACTGCTGCCTACAGATAGGTGATGAAGGAAAAGTCATAGAGGCGATAAATCGAATGAGAAAGGTTGCTCATGTCCCAGTCCAGACCTGGAAAGGTTGGGACCCCAGGGAGTTATTTGGAGGATGGTTTTCAACTCTTGGGGGATTCAAAATCCTCATAGGTATTATTCTCTTAATTTGGTGACCTTGCTTAATCCTACCTTGCCTAGCTCCCCTGGTTATGCAGTCTGTCTCCAGCCTCACTGACGTAATGGTCAAAAAGAAAACAGCCATGCATGTGATGATGTTATGGAAGTATAAACCCCTAAACCAAGATGATGCTCTTTGACCCAAAGTAAGGGGTCCGAGCATCAATAGGGGTAATGTGGTAGAGTCCCTCCCTAAGGAATATCGTGAAAACCTAAAGCCAAGGGAAGGCGACCTGGCTATATGCAGGTGTACAACATTCCTCACAACTCTGCAACAAAGACCATCCTTTCAGACTTTGAATGTTACTATATATGGGAGACAAAGGAGCAAAACTTGTACAAAAGGAAAACCCCCACTGCGCTAGGGGCTCAGTGTTTTGGGTACAAACCCACTGAGCCCATGCCAACACGATGAATGAAGTTGCTTCCTGGACAGAAAAGGTTCAGTGTCCTGTCTCTCTGTACAAGAATCCTGCTACAAATTCATCATCAAAAACTTTCCTACAGGGGCGCCTGGGTGGCTCAGTCGGTTAAGCGTCCGACTTCAGCTCAGGTCACGATCTCACGGTCCGTGAGTTCGAGCCCCGCGTAGGGCTCTGGGCTGATGGCTCAGAGCCTGGAGCCTGCTTCCAATTCTGTATCTCTCTCTCTCTCTCTGCCCCTCCCCCGTTCATGCTCTGTCTCTCTGTCTCAAAAATAAATAAACGTTAAAAAAAACTAAAAAAAAAACCAAAACTTTCCTACAACGAAAACTCCAGAAGTGCACCTGGGTGGCTCAGTCAGTTAAGAGTACGACTTTGCCTCAGGTAATGATCTCACAGTTTGTGAGTTAGAGCCCCAAGTTGGGCTCTGTGCTGACAGCTCAGAGCCTGAAGCCTGTTTCAAATTCTGTGTCACCCTCTCTCTCTCTGCCCCTCCCCTACTCATTCTCTTTCTCTCAAAAATAAACATAAAAAAAAGAAGAAGAAAGAAAAAAAAAGAAAACTCCAGACCTAGTGGTTTCACTGATAAAAACTATCAAAGATTTAAGGAAGAAATAATACCAAGCCTGAAGCCTGTTTCAAATTCTGTGTCTCCTTCTCTCTCTGCCCCTCCCCTACTCGCTCTCTTTCTCTCAAAAATAAACATTAAAAAAAGAAGAAGAAAGAAAGGAAAAAAAAAACTCCTGACCTAGTGGTTTCACTGATAAAAGCTATCAAACATTTAAGGAAGAAATAATACCAAGCCTACATGAATTATTTCAGAAAACAGAAGCTGTGGGAAGACATCATGACCGTGTGGGGTTTATAAACTCTGCTGTGCAAAGGCAGTTTCCCTTTCAAAACTCAATCACTGTAAATAACATTAAAGTAAAAAGAAAAACCATGTATTTATCTAAAAAGATGTAGAAATCATTGACAAAATTCAATACCTATTCATGATTTAAAAACCTCAACAAACTAGAAATAGAAAGGACCTCTTAATAAAGGAAAACGGGGTGGGAGGGATCACCTAACATTACACTTAATGATGAAATATACAGTGCTTTTCCTCTCAGACCAGTAAATAAAGGAAAAATGTCTCACTCATCTTGTCTATATAACAATGCTCTAGAGGTCCTAGCCAGTGCTATAAGACAATAAGGCTAAAGAAATAAGTGGCATAATGACTGCAAAGGAAGTATTTCCATTTGCAGATGTCATAATTGTTTATACAGAAAATCCTAAGGAATCAACTAAGCAACTAATAGTACTAATAACTGAATTTAGCAAGATATCATTATTCATGGTTAATAATCAAAAAGTATCTACTTTAAATTCTAGTGGGAAACAATTACAGTCAAATTTTTAAAAGTTCTGTTTAAGAATATCATTGTAAAAACCAAAATACTTAAAAAATACATTTAATAAAAACAACATACAAGACTTCTTGAAAACTTTAAAATAGAGAAGGCAAAAAAAGAACTAAATAAGTGAAGAACTATACAGTCTATGGGCCAGATAATTCAATGTTATTGAAATATCAATTCTCCCAAAATGGAAGAGTAAGTTATACAAGCTTATGTAAAGAAACTAGCAAGCTGATGCTAAAATTCCTACAGATCTTCAAAGAACCTACAATAGCCAAAACAGTTTTAGGAGGGGAAAGTTTTTTAACTTTTTTTAACTCTTACAGAACATGATTTAAAGACTTATTATAAATCTACAGTAATCAAGACAGTGAGTTGCTGGCATAAGGATAACCTAATGAATGAGAAGAACAGAGTTCAGAAATGGACCCATGCTTATATAACCAGTTGATTTTTGACAACACAACAAAACAATTCAAGGGAAATAAAAACATTTTCATCAAATGGTATTGAAATAATTCAGTTTCCACATAGGGGGGAAAGGAATCTAAATATAGCCTCACACCACTTACAAAAATTAATTCAAGATGGATCACATCTAAACATAAAATTATAAACAATAAAGAAGATAAAATAAGAGGGCATCTCTACACATAGAGTTCTTCTCCAACATGGCAAACAATAACCATACATTGAAACACCTGGTATTTTTAGACTTCATCAAAATTGAAACTTTCTCATCAAAAGAAAATAAACAGGCAACCATACACTGGCAGAAAATATTCTCAATAGATTTATCTGACAAAGGACTTTATATCAAAAACACAATTTTTCAACTTAAGCAACCCGATTTTTAAAAAATGAGCAAAAACTCTGAAAATCCTCTTCACAAAAGATGAACTCAGAGTTTTTAATAAACATATATATGACATATATGATGGACAGATACACAGATAGGCAGATGTATGTATCCGATAGATTGTGAGTGTGTGTTTCCTAGCTCTGTACACAATGAGAGAGGCTACACGTAATATTACATAAGTAGCAATGAGCATACCTAACTTCTAAGTACCATCATCCAATAAAGGGAACCAGAATCCTTGGAGAAACTGCTGATTCCAGGGCCAAAGCAGGACAACTACAAGATAAACCTAAATCATTTTGTTACATCAGTAGGGAAGTACTCACCGAAGGGGCTCCCATTACCCAAATCTGAGACATTTGGACATCAAAAAAATTAATGATAGCAATGCATTGTAATCTATTATATAAGAAAATATGCAAGACCATCCTATTAACATAAACCAGTAAAAAAAAATAGAGAAGAAAACTCTCCTTACTACAGAATGTTAACCAATAAATAAGAAAGTTATGATACAATTATTAATTACCAATGGATGCTAAAACTAGTGTTTGGCTTAAAAAAATGGATATTTACATAGTCTCAAAGCATCTCTCTACAAATTACCTACAAAGGGAAAAACAGTAGTTTTACAAAAGATCTGACACCTATCACGTTAACCAAGGGATCCAAATTAAAATCACCAATGTTGCAACAAACATGATGTCGTTGATGTATTACACTGGGAAGAATCTGACATCACTTCTGTGATAGTCCTGCTAAAAATGCATAACCCAAAACTAATCAGACAACCTAAATTCACAGACATTCTATAAAATCATTGGTCTGTACTCTTTGAAAATGTCAAGGTCAATAAAAACAAAGAAAAGCTGAAGAACTATTCTATATTAAAGGACAATAATGAGACAGTACAACTAGAGATGCCTAGGTGGCTCAGTCAGTTGAGCATCTGACTTCAGCTCCAGTCATGATCTCATGTTAGGTGAGATCAAGCCCCATGTCTGGCTCACTGCTGTCAGCACAGAGCCCACTTAGGATCCTCTGCCCCATCCCCTTCTCTGCCCCTCCCCTGCTTGCACTCTCTCTCAAAAATAAATAAAATATTTTAAAAAAGAGAGAGAAAAGACACATTACAATTAAATATACTGCATGATCCTGGATGGATTCTAGAAGAGGAAAAAAATACCTTCTATAAAGTACAAAATTGGACAAATTATCACCATCTGAATTGGAACTGCATTTACATAGTATGGTATGTAAATTCTCACTTTGATAAATGTACTGTGGTAATGTAAGAGAATGTCTTTGTTCTTAATTACCTACTGAAGTATGTAGGGAAAAAATGTTTGCACCATATTTTCAAATGAGTTAAAGAAATACATACTGACAGACTGACAGAATAATAAAAATAAATGGGACAAAAAGTAAATATATCAAAAGTGGGGGTTGGGTTAAATAGGTAATGGGGATTAAGGAGGGCACTTGTGATGAGAACAACGTGTTGTATGGAAGTGCTGAATCACTAAATTCTTCACCTGAAATTAATACTACACTGTATGTTAACCAGCAGGAATTTAAATAAAAACTGGAGAAAAAAAGAAAAGTAAACAATTGGTCACTCTAGCTAAAGAGCTTACAGTTGTTATTTACCATAATTTTTTTTCCTTATATGGGCTCCATGCCCAACATGGAACCCAACATGGGGCATAAACTCAAGACCCTAAGATCAAGACCTATGCTGAGACTGGACTCTTAACTAACTGAGCCACCTAAGCACCCCACCACTGTATTTTCTTATAAGTTTATAGGAGTGAGTTACTTTTACTATTTTTTTTAAGTTTTCTGTAAGTTTGAACCTGTATCAAAATAAAAAGTTCTCAATAATGCTTTGTTAATATTTTAAAATAAAGCAAAACTAAATCAAATTATTATTCTCCTACTAATCAATGTACAAGGTCCACTGTTAGTCAACAGATAAATATTTACTTGCATATTCATATTAACAAAATGCACAAATAAGCAATGAATAAACAATTACTAAGCAAAAGACATGCTAAAACTAATGTTTGGTTAAAAAAAGAATATTTACCAAGTCCCATATATTTAACTATATTTAGTAAATACACTAAAATTATAAAAATTTCAAAAATAAATATTCTTTTAATGGGTCATATAGTACTATCGCTTTAAACATGTTTCTAAGCATGTACAAAAGAGTATAAAGCTTGTTTTGAGAATGTGCTTGAAAACTATTATAAATTGTTAAGCCTGAAATTTAGTAAGCTAACACATATTAATAAAATTTTTCAAGAAAGCATAGACATATTTCAACACAAAGTTCCAACAACTGCTTTAATAAACAGAAATTATATTGTTCCCAAAGATACCATAACACTGCAGGGAAAACAAACACTAAGGAAAGAGTAGGTAATTAAGCTGCCTCACTGATTAATGTCTACAGTTCTGGACAAAGGAAAATGCTTTGTTCAATTGGCATGGAAAATTAGACCACTGCTGAGTGGTGGTTTAATTATCTTTATATTATCCCTGTCCTTAGTATTAGACTATAAAACAGATAAGCATGTGGCTTCAACTGATTACTTTCAGAATCTAAAGAACAAATATTTAGGCAGAAATATCTTACAATCTTTATTTCCAGAAAAACAGTAGGATGAAAACATTCAGAATATTACTGAAAAGGTAATTAATAAAATATTAGACTGTCAGCTACCCTTCACATGGTGGTGGTGATTATCAGTAGGACATGTCAGTACTCAACAGAATCAAAGCCAAGAGACTTGATCCAATTAATGCCTAGACCTGTCATCTGAAGAAATTGCAACCCAAAGATGTTAAATGATTATTTCAAGGTCACACATCTAATTACTTATAAAACAGACCATATCCTTGGTTTCCTGACTCCTAGGAGTCTAATATCACTCTTTCCTTTATACCACACTGCATACTATGAGGTCATTTTTCTATCTGATAGCCCACATTATGAGAACCTTAGTTGCTTCCTATGTGACTGAGTTACTACTGCTCATTCTGGTGTGAAAAAGAATTGAAATTAGAGTAACTCTAGTTTAAAAAAAAGAAAAAGAAAAAAAAAAGAAACCCTCCCCACTCCAAAAAACAAACAAACAAACAGAGAAACACTACTAAGAAGTAGTTTCCAATTTACTTCCAGTATTTCAAATCCATTTTGAGAGCATTTATAGAAGATCATAATCTTAACTATGTTAACCTCAAAGTTTGTCCAAGTAAAACAAAGTAATGTCTGGTAACAATAGGTAATGTCTGGGCCACTACTAATGATAATGAATCAAAAAATATGATCTATTTTCTTATTTATGATTGAGGAGTATAGCTGTGTTCCAGACATTCAAATCAGAGGCAGCTGAAAACCCAGCATTCATTATACTGGCTCATATGTAAAAATTAATGGTATTTCCTTACCATGAAACATTACTTACATGTCCCCAAACATGGGCAAACCATTATCTCAGGAAGACCATTTAGGCATTTAATTTAGAAATATAAGAATATCTGCTTTTTACTCTACAAGGTCCAAAACACATAAAACAATGCCCACCACACAGTATGTACTCAGTAATTATTTGTAAAATGAATTATAGAAAGAGATCTCTTTTCAACCTGCCCTAAATTAGAAATATCCTACATTATAATGTTTTGTTTAGTGTCACAAATAAATAATTTCTTATCACTATGAGGGAAGAGTCTAAGCCTTAAAAAACAGAATTCATCTCCAAACGTTTTCAGTTTCACAACCCATGCCAGGCTAACAGAGACATTTTTAAAGGAAAATTCTCATCTATGCTTGTCATTAAGTGTCTACAAATTTTCTTCACAAAGATTTCCAAATGCAAGAAACCAGTAGTCTTTGAAAATCTGTCCTAAGGTCTTTCTTATGCAAATATACTAAACAGGTTAACAAAAATTTGGCTTTGCCTTGTCATAAACCTCATTTAATTAAAATAATATAGTATTAACCTTACACATTTCATCAATGATTTATTTTCTAAAGATACAGTGAAACATAAAAGCCTAAGTGTTTTCCTGCTTCTTAGTAGTGTTTCTCTAAAATAAAGAAACAGAAGCTGAAATAATTTCTAAACTTGATGCCTTGATTTTTTAATGTGTATTGGTCTTCCAGAGAATTATCATTTTCTGGCAGATAAATCCCTTCCTACCTGCAAGAACAAAGGACATCTTCACACAAGGACAGTAGACAACAGCTTTTAAAATGTTTTGGACTTTTTTCATTTAAATTTTATCTTTTCAGATAAGTAATAGAGTCACAAGGCAATCTAGATTTATTTTAATAAACAAAAGTATATCCAATCTGTTAAGTCTCTAAACTAAGCCATAATAGACCAAGCTCAAATACTTAACATACATAGTTTGTAGATCAGGGTTTTAAAATGGGTTCTGGCATTAATAATGGCAATACAAGATAAAAGCCCTGGGGCATCTGGGTGGCTCAGTCAATGCTGCATAGGACTTTGGCTCAGGTCACCATCTCAGGGTTTGTGGGTTCGAACCCCACCTCCGGCTCTGTGCTGATAGCTGAGTCTGGAGCCTGCTTCGGATTCTGTGCCTCTCTCTCTGACCTTCCCTTGCTCATACTGTCTCTGTCTCAAAAATAAACATTAAAAAAGAAAAGAAAATTAAAAGCCCTTAGTTACTTTTATGCTCTCTGAAACTGTTTTCTTATCTATAAATAAGGTGGGTAGATGAGATCATCCCTAAGGATGATTCTGTAAGAATTTTACTCATTGGACCAGGCTTTAAAATTCAATTAATAATTGTAAGACTAGAAACTGGCAATGCCTGACTTTTCACAACTAAACTATAATAAAAACATGTTATTTTAAAATGTTTGTATTCATTATAAACATTTTTTACTAGACCATTGAAAGAATCTGAATTTTTAAGACCTTATATTTAGATGTTACAGTATGAGATGGTCTTTTAATTTTTCTTTAATAGCAACATACCTGTAGGTTGAGTAGAGGAATAAATTACACCTCTCGTTTTCAAAAGTTACATTACAAAGACTAGGCTACAAAACTTTTATAGATACTTTCCGTTAATGAATTATTAAAAGTTAACCATCATAATAATTTACCTTAAAGTGCACAAATATGTATTTTCCAAAATAAACAATAAGTTTTTTTTCATTTTCCTGGTTTTATTAAATACAGAGAAAAGAGGCACAGGAAAAGATAGAGGGAGAGAGGGAGAGACAGACAGACGGAGGGAAGGAAGGAGAGGTAAAAAGGCAGACTTTTACTACAGCTTGAAAATTCTCACTTAATTAATAAACTAAAGGAAAAAAAATTGGAAAAGATACTAGAAACAAGTATGAGAAGTCATTTCTGTGTTATGCACAGAAAAAAAAAAGTGCATATCTTATAATTTTCTCACTGAGTTAAAGATTTGTTTTACATTTTCATCTTTCATTTAAAAAGCTTTAAAATATTCACCAAGCAACTGTGTTTAATTCATAAATTAGAAAAAAACTTAAGCCATAATTCTGAAAGTTATGTTAATAATTTTAAGATACTATGTTTGAAATAATTTTTAAAACAACTATTTAATCTTCTTATATTGAAACCCTCAGAGGACTGAAATGGAATCTGCTCAAACTGAAAGATCTTAAAGAGCCAGAGTTCAAGTGACTTGCCTAGGTCTCATGTTTCTGTGTTCTTTCCACAACACCATGAATGGAATTTACAAATCAGCAAAACAAAATAAATTAGCAAATTTAAGCATTTTATCACCAAATCGAGTAGGAAATTATTCATTAGTGATTAAAATGTAGCCATGGGAATTCACTGAGTCTGCAAAAATAAAGGCTGCCAAGTTAAAGACTTGTCTTATTGCATAAGCCATTAAAAAAGTAAAATTTAATATGAAAGAATATAAACCTTCCCTCTAATCACTGTAGTAGTCCTTTATAACTCCTCCTTCCTCTTCCCAAAATAATGAAACATTAAGAATCATTTTCTATTAGAATAATGTAATACTATGGGGAAAAAATGAAAACTAGGTTTATATAAAAGTTACCCATAAGAAATATCTTAGTAAACATAAATTGACCATTTCCTTGAATCACAGTGAATAAGATGCACTATTAGTGAGCCTAATAACCAACTCAAGCTTTGTAGATGATAAATCTAAAACTATGAATATACATTAATACATACTTTGACCAAAAAACAGCTTAATAAAAACTATGTAATACACGCAAATGCTAAATACCTTTCAGGTATCATATCAAGCTAAGAAAACTCCCTCAGAAAATTATACTTGCTTTAAAAGAATGAAGTTCCCATTTCACATGGTAGCATTTTATAATAAAAACTGATCCAATGTTTCAGGATTCAAAGTTTTTATTTATTTTGTTACAATCCTTTTTGTTAAAAAGAGTTAAAATAGAAAATCTTTTTCTTGTTGGCATCTTAAAAAGTATGAAAAAAACTGATAAAAGTCCAGAAACATAAAAAATGAACTATCCAATTCTTTCACCAATGACTTTTTTAATAAAAGCTTTGTAAAGGAAGAAGGGCTGAACAAAATGTACATTCTATATAGGTCAGTGAGGGTGCAGACTTGCAACCCAATTAACTCAGGGTCTGTTTCAGTTTTGAAAAGACCGTAAGCTTTAAAAAGAAAAAAAAAAAAAAATACAGGCCGCTTGAATTTTTATAAGCAAAAATAAAATACTGAAAAGAGACATCTTCATGAACCAAAAACAAGATGAAGAAGAGTATTGCTCAAAATATTGCATAAAGCTATTGTAGGATTTATTTTGCTGCCCCTCGAAAAACTACAGAAGCTTCCTACTTTCCACTGGTACTTGCAACATATTCTCAGGGTTTCTATCTTGAGGCATATCCTGAGCAGACTTGGAAGGATTTTCCAAAATTGTTAAAATAACTTTTAACAGACACAACATCAGTTTGTACCCTCAAGTTCATTTTGCCATTTAGATTTGCTTCAACCAGCACTTGATCACCCAAGTTTGCTAGCCTTTCTATAGTGCTCTTCAGAGTCTTCAAAGCAGGACGAACACTAACATCATGGGCTTGCACACTGGGCTCCGGGAAATCTTCCAACACCATTCTGGGAAGCAACCTCACAGGCAATCAATCGACTGTGTACCATAAGAGTCCAACCTGTGGGCAATGGCAGCTCCACAGCCACAGCGAGGTGGGGAGGCCACTTATTGGTCAACTGGGGCTTCAGGGCAGAGGCATTCCCTGTGCTTCTCACCGCTCTGAACAAATGATCAGATGGCACCTCTAAATAAATCTCATTAAACTCCTCTGAAACATCTTTCATGTGAAACCAGTGGAAGAAGTCTCCCGCCTCACCTCACACCACACTCTAGCATCACAGATGACCCTGCAGTCATCAGGCCTAAAGCACACTTGTGCTGGCACATGTGGAGCCCACAGACTCTCTCCAGCTTTGATACGGTGCTGCAGATGTGAATAAAGAGCTCCATAAAGTCTTTGCCAGAAATGCTGGCACAAAACTTCATGATGCCATGAGGATGGCATCCAGAGCTTGGTCAGCAGGGGACGACCCATGTAGCAGGTCCCAACAGAGCCAATACTCGGGTTCCACTCACCTGCAGGCCCCCTGAGAAGGGCAACAAGGCATGGCAGACGTGGGGTCCCTAAAACCAAGGCCTCTGTTCCCATCTTCATCTTCCCTCTACCTCCTCCCTTAAAAAGAGCTTTACTGTTTCCACTCTGCTAATTAAAAGGACAGGCATCCCACCACAGAAACTTCTAAATATTCTTTCTAAACTGTACAAAGAAAATTGAAATCATCTTTCACAGAACCACATTTCACTCTGTTGGTATATGCATTAATACTGTCTTCATCAACCAGGACATATATGTACATACAGTTACATGTGCTTTCTAAAACTGTAGCATGCTTAGGCATACATTTGCAACTGATTTTTATACATAAACTATAAGATGGCCATCTTTCCTCACTGGCAAATATAAATCTACATCATTTTCAGGCTGCTTAGTATTCCATTGTAGTGATGTATAATCAAAGTGACAATTCCCAATTTTTTGCTATGATGAATATGACAATGAACATTTTTCTATAAAACTTTTTGCACATTTATCCAATTATTTCCCTACAGTACATTCAAAGACGAATTACCAGTCAGAAGTTGTGCATTTAAGATCCTAACATGTACATATTACCAAACTGGCCTGCAGAAAAGTTTTATCAACACACCCTTCCACCAGGGACACTGGGTAGTAGCA
The DNA here is from genome assembly GCF_046562875.1 of Panthera onca. Classification (NCBI taxonomy): domain Eukaryota; kingdom Metazoa; phylum Chordata; class Mammalia; order Carnivora; family Felidae; genus Panthera; species Panthera onca. Next base: position 28,185,439 of record NC_138343.1, on the reverse strand, counting down.
ATCTGTTTAATCTGTAGCAATTTGATAGGCAAAGTAAAATAAATGCTCTCAACCTGCATTGTGGGTGAATTCCATTTTAATGATCATTGCAACTTTTTATTAGGTTTATTTTCCTTGATTTTAAGACCTCTAGTAAAAACATTAACTCTCTGTCCACTTTATACACTGTGAATATCTTTCCCAGTTTATCCTTTGTCTTTTCACATTGTTTATGGTGCTCTTTGCTCTTAGGAAATTGAGTCTTTTTTAATGTCAAACCTATCAACCTTTTCTTTGCTACTTCTAGAATCATGCTTTCAAAGTCATGTTTCTGGTACTTTAATGTTGTTTTATCTTCTTAATTACCTAACTCATTTGGAATCTACTTTGGAGTATTAAATAGCTAGTTGACCAAATACCATTTCACTGAACAATCCATTGTTTTCTCCACTAGTCTGAAATGCCACTTTTATTAATGACAAAAATCCTCATTTGAGACTATTTCTAGACCTTCTATATTTTGTCCCACTGACGTATTTTGTAACTATAACATAGTTATTTTAATGAAATATTCAATAGGACAAATAATCTTTAACAAGTTATCTTAACCATCCTGTCATAGGTATTGATCCAGATGAACTTTAAAATATTGTGTAAGATTCTAAAAATAACCCTACTAAAATTTTGATGGGATTATCATGACCCTGACATACTATATTCCTGCTTCTTTTATTTACCTCTACTAACCAGACTGTAAGTCCCAAAGAAAAGGGTTTTTTATATTTCCATACACTGCTATACACCCAGCATTTAGAACATCTACCTGGATATCACTGACACTCAACACGTATTTGTTAAATGAACAAATATATCAATTACATTGACTATCTAGATAATCTCAGGACATTTAAACTATCTACAATACTGAATCTTCCCACATATTCAAATCATTTATAACTGTCAATAAACTGTTCAGCTCTGTTCACAGAGAAGCCCATGTAATTTATCTTGAAGCCAGGCAACTTACTGAGCACTGAGTCTCTCTCAATTGAAATCATTTTCCAAATGATCTTTTTCTTAATGTTTTCTCTACAGAAAATCTTATTACCTTCAAATACTATCATAACTTGGACATTTGCTCTTCAATATTTATGTGTCACTTATTTTAGTTGCCTGACTGTTTTTGCTATATAACTTCTAAAACAATGCTAAATAACTCCATTACTGGGGTGGCTGGGTGGCTCAGTCAGTTAAGCGTCCGACTTCGGCTCTGGTCATAACCTCACAGCTCGTGAGTTTGAGCCAAACGTTGGGCTCTGTGCTGACAGATGAGCCTGGAGCCTGCTTCAGATTCTGTGTCTCCCTCTCTCTCTGCCCTCCCCTGCCCCTCCACTCATGCTCTCTCTCTTTATGAAAAATAAAAAACATTAACAAAATTTAAATAACTCCAGTATTAGCAAGTATCTTTGTCTTACTTCTAAGTAAAGAGACTTTTTAGGTTTTATCCTCATTGCCCCCCCCAAATTTTAATATCATAAATACACCACATTTATGTACTTTATGCATAAAAATTAAGATCTTTTTTTGTCCCCTCATGGGCTAATTTTCAATTACAGTTCCTGTTGAGAATACATGCTCTATATCCAAAATCTATAAAGAACTCACCAAACTCCACACCTGAAAAACAAATAATCCAGTGAAGAAATGGGCAGAAAACATGAATAGACACTTCTCTAAGGAAGACATCCAGATGGCCAACAGGCACATGAAAAGATGCTCAATGTCACTCCTCATCAGGGAAATACAAATCAAAACCACACTCAGATACCACCTCACACCAGTCAGGGTGGCTAAAATGAACAAATCAGGAGACTATAGATGCTGGCGAGGATGTGGAGAAACGGGAACCCTCTTGCACTGTTGGTGGGAATGCAAACTGGTGCAGCCGTTCTGGAAAACAGTGTGGAGGTTCCTCAAAAATTAAAAATAGATCTATCCTATGACCCAGCAATAACACTGCTAGGAATTTACCCAAGGGATACAGGAGTGCTGATGCACAGGAGCACTTGTACCCCAATGTTTATAGCAGCACTTTCAACAATAGTCAAATTATGGAAAAAGCCTAAATGTCCATCAACTGATGAATAGATAAAGAAGATGTGGTTTATATACACAATGGAATACTATGTGGCAATGAGAAAGAATGAAATATGGCCATTTGTAACAACATGGATGGAACTGGAGAGTATTATGCTAAGTGAAGTAAGTCAGGCGGAGAAAGACAGATACCATATGTTTTCACTCATATGTGGATCCTGAGAAACTTAACAGAAGACCATGGGGGAGGGGAAGGAGGGAAAAAAAAGGTTACAGAGAGGGAAGGGGCAAACATAAGAGACTCTTAAATACTGAGAACAAACTGAGGGTTGATGGGGGGTGGGGAAGAGGGGAAAGTGAGTGATGGGCATTGAGGAGGGCACCTGTTGGGATGAGCACTGCGTGTTGTATGGAAACCGATTTGACAATAAATTATATTTAATATAAAAAAATAAAATCTTAAAGAGAAAAAAAGAGAATATACGCTCTAGTACTGTACCATTAGGTAGGATGTTTGCTATTTTATTACATAGTAACAATTATGTTACAGAAAACAGCTTTCGATCCTTAGTTCACTGAAAGTCTGTTTTTAAAATTAGAAATGGACAGTGAAATCTATCAAATATTTTCACAGCATCTTTTGACATAACTTTATTTTTACCTATTAATATAATGAATTGAAATAAATTTCTTAATGAAGTAGTTCATATTCTAGGAATAAACTTTAATTGGTTCCATTTTACCAATCCTTTAAACATTCCTGGATTTGATTTGCTACTACTTTAAGAGTTTTATATCTTAAATCTTATTTTCAGTTAGTCAGAAATTATCTTTTCTTGTACTTCTTTGCTCATTTATTGTAATATCAAGAAGCATTCAGTAGTTTACAAATATTACTGAGCATTTACTATATCTGGAGTGCTATGCTGGCCTTACAGAAAGAATGTGAAGTTTTCCTATCTGCTATCTTACAGTTGTTTAATTATAGAAATATTCTATTCCTTATATGTTTCCTGTTGCTTGCTTGTAAAACAATCTACATCTAATGCATCATTAGCTAAGATTATTTGAGAATTTTCTTCATGATTATGGAACCACATTTTATAAATCTTAAAATAATTAGTATGTTTCAGAAAGTTAGATATTTCATTCTGATTTTCAAATTTAGTATCACACTACTTTCTTGAATAGCTGTGGTTTTATCACTTTTTTCATTGTCTTCAGTATCTGTAAATATCTCTTTTTTCATGGTTAGATTTGTAAATGCTTACTGTTTTAGTGACCTTTTATAATAACAGACCTTGATATGTTATAAATTCTACCTTTTTTCAGGAGAGGTGTTCATTACCTATAGCTTCAACCTGCAGCTTCAACATTTGCTTAAGTCCTCTTCCATGCATTTTATTTTGCTTTGCTTTTCCTACCTGTCTAGATTGAATTCTTAGTTCATTTGTTTTAGTCTTCCTTTAGTAATAACTTTTAAGGCCACCATTTTTCCTACTTATAGCTTTAGTCACACCATAGGGTTTGGCAAGCAGTGGTTGCATTGCTCACTTGTAAATGATCCGTAGTTGCAGTTTTTATTTCTTCTTTGATCCAAGATTAACTTTAGAAAACTTTAAAAACTTCCAGTTAACAGTTTATTGTGGGACTTTTTTTTTTTTTTTTTTAATTCCAGCTTTTACTTGCTTCATTCTTATTCCAGAGTTTGTTTACTTGTTTTGGTCAGAGAATGCAGTCCACAAATGTCCTAACTGGGGAATTTATTGAGAGTTCTCTTCTTAAATCTCTTCATTTACTTATTCACTGAGCTTCTCCAGTGTCTATTTTAGATCAGGAGTCAGCAAACTACAGCAACCAAGAAATTTGGTCTGCCCACCCGTTTTTGTAAATAAAGCTTTATTGGAACACAGCTACGTGAATTCATTTCCATGTTGTTTATGACTGCCTTCTCACTGCAACAGGAAAGATGAGTAGTTGCAATAAAAACCTTAAGGCCAAGAAAAGCCTAATATTTACTATCTCACTTTTCAGAAAAAGTCTATCAACCCCTGTTAGGTGATGGCAGGTCAGGTCAGCATCCCCTGCCTCAATAGGATTATAATCTGAAAGACTTGCAGCTGAAACTGTCTGAATTTCCAGGTATATGTTAAGGTTCCCTTCTGTTTCCAGCACTGGCATTTTCCTCACAGTGATTAGAACATATAAGAAAATAAGAGAGAAAGTAAAAAATATTGGCATATACGATGGCATTTTTATCCTGTAAATCCTAATGATACAAAACTGAATGAATCCTCCAAATATTACTTACGCTTACAAAAAGAATTTCAAAAATTGTTTTAACATCCCTTCTAGAAATTAAGGTCTGTTAAATCAGAGTTCTTGCACAGAACTGAGAGTTGGTACTTAGCTTTGTTTCTTTTAAGACTTGACAAGTTAGATGTTTTTCTGAATAGACTTTTTAATAGTTTTTGGCTTACAGGAAATTTAAGTAGAAAGTACAGAGAATTCCCATATACCTGTAAATATTAGTTGAGGGAAACCTCATTTAGGATGGAGTCAGGAAGCCCTGAAGGAGTTTTCCATCACAGCTTACTTCACATTCCTGGGCAGGAAGAATCCAATTTACTACTCCAGCAGGTGGAAGATTTTCTCCTTGCCCAGCAACAGCTCAGCCACAACTCAGACGATGGGAAACCATCACTGTTAGGTGGAAGCTAGGCATGAGTGACAGGATGATGGACCTTAGACATCTTGATGGAAAGACCCAACAGAGGACTGCCCAGAGACAACCCCATTTCACCCCTCTAGCAGGCTGTTTATGGTTACCAGATCCTGGCAGAGGAAGAGCTACGTTTGTTGTGCTTGCCCTTATTTGACCTATGTCTCTAGAATAAAAATACTGCTGCAGTTTCACAGGAAAGGGCATGCTTAGTTAGCTATTTATTGTATAATCCAAGCCTGTCATTCAAATGTTGCAACCCTAGGACCCACACAAAAGAAAAAATTGGAGTTTCTAGGGCCTTTGCCTCTCTTGACTGGCCCTCTTCTCCCTTGGAGTGTACTTTAATAAAACTTTTCTCACTTTACTTTCATTTATCTGTCCTGTAATTCTTTACTGTGGCAGCAAAAAGAACTGAGGCTTCTGCTAGTAAAATAACAGTTTTATTTTTTAGGTTAACATCATTAATATTTACTTTATTAGAACTAGAAACCTATAGCATGCTTCAGTGGCTTTTTCATTTTTAGTTTGAAAAGTTGTAATAGTTGTGCCTAAACTTAAAAAGCGCATTCTGGGGAAGCCTGGTGGCTCAGTCAGTTAAGCATCCGACTTTGGTTCAGGTCATGATCTTACAGTTTCTGAGTTTGAGCTCCAAGTCAGGCTCTGTGCTGACAGCTCAGAGCCTAGAGCCTGCTTTGTATTCTGTGTCTCTCTCTGTCCTTCTTCCATTCATGCTGTCTCTCTCTCTCAAAAATAAACATTAAAAAAAAAAAAAAATGGGGGTCGCCTGGGTGGCTCAGTCAGTTAAGCATCCAGCTTCAGCTCAGGTTACGATCTCATAGTTCATGAGTTCAAGCCTCAAGTACCCATGATTTTCCTCTCTCAACTGCCAAGTATATAGTCAGTCTCTCTTCATGGTCCCAGGGCAGCTCTTCCTGACCATAAGTCCTGTCCCAGTGCTTTAATAAAATCACCTTTCTTGCACCAAAGACGTCTTCAAGGATTCTTTCTTGGCAGTGGGTTCCGAATCCCACCCCTCCACTCTAAAAAACCTCATGAGGGCCATTTTTCCTCTGAAGAGTTCACACACACTATAAGAAAATTATCTTGTACAAAATGTAGACTGTGAATACTTCCCAAAGCCTACCAGTAAAAATGAGTTTGGACTATGGTAAACACAAAAGAAAGCGTATCTCCAAAACACAACAGTAACTTCAAAAATAATTGGGAGAAGGGGGTTAGATATCAAATGCTTTCTCTCAATACTCTTTTCTAGGTCATATTTATGCCTCTTCTCATTGTCAATATGATTCACTACTATGATCTTTGCTCTGCTCTGCTACTAAATCGTGAAGCTGTGATACAAAGTCCTGGTCCATGTATTAATCATGGTTTTTGTTTTTCTGTATTTTATAATGCTTTGACATCTTGGGGCCTTGCAGACTAGGAAAGGAACTGCCTCTCAGAGGGTTAGCTAATTCCTAGAGAGAGCAAACAACTTGCCAGGAGCAGGCCTTTGATATGCAAACCAACCAATCCAGAGTCCACAGCTACCTTTTCTCAGGCTCCTGCAGTCCAGAACAACATTCCCCAGCCCTAAACACACCAAGGTCAGATACTAGACACCTGAGGATAACTGTAGTTTGCCAAAATCAAACTATCCAATCCTAAACTTGCTCAGCTTGCCTACCCTGCCTTGCCTGTTCCTTCTGAAGAAAAACACAATAAAGGCTCTAGCCATTCTCACACTTTCTGCCTACTGACCAACCCTAGTACTTTCCCCAACCCTGGCTTCTCCCACCCTGCCTGGCAAGGTATGCCCCCTCCTCTTAGGGACTGTGAATAACAAACTGTCTTTTCAAGAGCTACCTTTTCTCCTGCTGTTGGCCTCACTATAACTGAATAATAATAAAACCTACATTTAAAACAGTCCTCCCTTTTCAATCTTTTCTGGGCCACTATGAGTAAATGCCAATCTTCGCTCTTCACCAAAGAGTCTCAGGCTAGCAGGAGGGAAGAAAGAAAGCAAAAAATATTTAGAAATTCCTTAACTCCAAGTGTTTTAAGGGAATCTGGCCACAGTTATGTTTTTATATTATTTATCCAAGGCAAATTAGTGACAGGAGAATCCAGGATTACTGACCTCTGACTTTTGCAGACTACATGAAGAGATGCTTTATTCATTCTCAGAGATGTGTACCATATCACCCATGGTTCCAAACTGACTCTTTGGAAAGGACAGGTTTTCCTGGTGACTCTGAGGATGCAAGGTTCTGCAATTTCCCACATGACACTTTTTGGGGATCTTGACTACTTAATTAGTGGATTAAAGTTTTCATGTGTAATGGACAGTTAGCATTTGAAGTGTATATTTAGAAACAAATATGGCTTTTGCCTTTATTTAAAATATTTTTCAATATAATGTAACACAAATAACATCAGTAAAGGACATAGCCATTAATTAAAAAATAACACAACACGTCTTAGATAATAAGCAAACATCAATTAATAATAGTAATAACAGTTATAATTATTGAACGCTATATTATCCTTCCCATGTAATAACTTTTAATCCTCACAACTTCCCTGTGAGGATACCCTGTTAATACTTTGTATTAACATCCCACAACTAATAACTGAAAGAGCAGGATTCACACGTAGGCAATCTTGCTCAAGTGCCTGTGTCTGTAATCTCTCTCTCTCTCTCTCTCTCTCTCTCTCTCACACACACACACAGATGTACTTCATATATGAAAAAAGCACCAAAAAGAATAGTTTTCACAAGTGCTGACAAGCTGACCTCTCAGCCCAGCTCCACAGTGTGGCCATGTTAATGCACTAAGAGATGCAGACTGCCATTAAGGGCACCACCAACAGTCTATATCAGAACAAAGCAAATTAACTTAAATGGGGTAAAGCACACTGATGTCATTAGAACACACTTTAGTAAGAAAAACCGACCTGTTCAGTTGGGAAGGAAATAAAACCCTAGAAAAGCCAATTAACTAGTAGGAGTCAAAAGACACAGATGCAAATCCTAACTATATGATTTATTCAGGCCCCTTTAAACTCCTAGTTTTCTCATCTATAATATGGGAATAATAGCTAACTTTACAGGTACCCTGAGAGGATTAAATGAAAAATCTCTCCAAACTTTAAAGCTCATTATAAGAATAATACAGCATTGCTCCTCTGCATATATAAAAATCCAACTTTAAGTGAATTTATGGGCTGGGTGAGTCGTTAACTGTGCTGTCATGTTGGAGACTGGATGTGAAACTTTACAGGAGGATGGCCTTAATCTGTTTTAAGACAGAAGAGATATTAACAAAGAAATAAGAAAATTATAAGATTCATGCCACATAATTTGGGAAAGACCCAAGAAGCAGGAGGGAGATGGCTAAATATAATACTGCAACTGTAAACAATTATATCTCAAGACCAGGGAAACTACTTCTTTAAAGCCACAGCACTGTAGTTCACAATCCAATGAAACAATTCCAAATGCTGACTATGATATATACCCAAGATAGTCAAATACTAAGCTTAATAGTCTAAACAATTACTTTATTTTCTTGTTTTTTTTAAATTTTTTAAATGTTTTTATTTATTTTTGAGACAGAGAGAGAGCATGAGCAGGGGAGGGGTAGAGAGAAGGAGACACAGAATCCGAAGCAGGCTCCAGGCTCTGAGCTGTCAGCACAGAGCCTGATGCGGGGCTCGAACTCACAGACTGTGAGATCATGACCTGAGCTGAAGTCGGACGCTTAACCGACTAAGCCACCCAGGTGCCCCATCTTTGTTTATTTTTAATATATTAATTTGAATACCCAAAATAGTTATAGTCCAAAGCATAATTTTCTTGCTTACATTAATTCAAGCATCAATATAGTTTAAGAATTCTTGGTTAAAGAGTCAAATATAATTTTGATTAAGCAAAAAAACCTAGAATAACATAAGAGTGAATGTATATTACAGCTTTGAGCATGGAAAGACTAAGTTTGAACCTGATGGAACAATCCGAACAGTGAACACATCATATAGAAATGTACACCTTCTGGGGTGGTTCAGTCAGTTAAGCGTCTGACTTCAGCTCAGGTCATGATCTCACGGTTCATGGGTTCGAGCCACACGTTGGGCTCTGTGCTGACAGCTCAGAGCCTGGAGCCTGCTTTGGATTCTGTATTTCCCTCTCTCTCTGCCCCTCCCTGCCTGACGTTCTGTCTCAAAAATAAATAAGCGTTAAAAAAATTTTTTTAAAGACATGTACACCTTAGTAAATGAGACAACCAAATTTAAAAGCCAAATGGGAAATTAAAGAAAATGTTCAAAATAAAACATGAATAGCTTTATTATAAATACATCTCACAAAATCAACAGAAAAACACTAAGACTCAAAAAAAAAAAAAATAGAGAAAGGCATAAAGCAGAAAATTCCCAATAGAGGAAATGCAATCAATAAAGAAAAATATGGGAAAAAAAATCAACCTTACAGAAATAAAAATTACAAGGGATTCCACGGTTGGACAATTAGTGAAAAATATTTAAGACAATCATGATTGTCCAGTGAATCTGTGTAGTGCTCCCATGTACTGCTGGCAGCAATACAAACCATTCCAACCCTTTGGAAAACAAAAATTTAGCAAAATGTGTCGAAGTCTTACAAATGCTTGGAATATATTCTTTTTTTCCCCAACATATTGATTCAACAACTCTATACCTTATGCTATACTCACCACAGGTAGAGCTACCATCTTTCACCATACAACACTATTATAATACCATTGACTATATTCCTTATGCTATACATTCATACTGTGCCTTATTCCACAACTAGAATTCTGTACCTCCCACTCCCGTTTACCTGGTTTACCCATCCCTCCTTTCTCCCTCCTCTCTAGCAACTATCAGTTTGTTCTTTGTATTTATGGGTCTGTTTCCACTTTTTGTTTTTTTTTAGATTCCATATATAAGTGAAAGTATATTGTATTTGCCTTTCTCTAACTTATTCACTTAGTATAATGCCCACTAGATCCAACCATTTTGCACATATGGCTAGATCTTATTCTTTTTATGGCTGAGTAATGGTCCACTGAATATATATACCACTTCTTTATCCATTCATCCAATTTAGGTTGCTTGTGTATCTTGGCTATTATAAATAATAGTGCAATAAACAGTAGTGCAAATTAGTGTTTAGTAGTGCAATTTAGTGTTTAGTTAGTAGCTTCAAATTAGTGTTTTCATTTTCTTGGGTAAATACCCAGCAGTGGAATTACTGGATCATATGATATTTCTATTTTTTTTTTTAATGTTTATTTTTGAGAGAGAGCATGCGCAAGGGGAGAGAGGTGCAGAGAGAGAGGGAGACAGAGGATCTGAAGCAGGCTCTGCACTGAGAGCAGCGAGCCCCATGTGGGGCTCAAACTCACGAATCATGAGATCATGACCTGAAGTCCAGCGCTTAACCGACTGAGCCACCCAGGCAGCCCTCTGTTGTTGTTGCTGGGTTTTTTTTGTTTTTTGTTTTTTGTGTGTGTTTTTTTTTTTTTTTTGAAGAACCTCCATACTGTCTTCCACAATGGCTGCACCTATTTACGTTCCTACAAACAGTACACAAGAGCTTCTTTTTCTCCACATGCTCACCAATACTTATTTCCTATCTTTATTTTAGTCATTCTCACAAGTGAAAGGTACTATCTCTGTGGTTTTGCTTTGCATTTAGCTGATAATTAGTATGTTGAATATCTGTTCATTAGTCTGTTACCCATATGTATGTCTTCTTTGGAAAAAATGTCTATTCAGGTGCTCTACTTTTTGAGTTAATTTGGTTTTTTGGTGTTGAGTTCTGTAAGTTCTTTATATATTTTGGATATTAGCCACTTATTATTTGCAAAAGGTGGTAAGTTGCCTTTCTGTGTCATTGGTTTCCTTCATTGTGCACAAGCTTTTTATGTGATGTAGTCCCAGTAGTTTATCTTTGCCTTTGTTTCCCTTGTCTAAGGAGACACATTTAGAAAAATGTTCCTAAGGCCAATGTCAAAAAGATTACTGTCTATGTTTTCTTATAAGAATTTTATGGTTTCAGGTTTCACATTTAGGTCTTTAATCCATCTTGGGTTTATCTTTGTGTATGGTGTAAGAAAGCAGTCCAGTTTTCCCAGCACCATTTATTGAAGAGACTCTCTTTCCCCACTGCATATTCTTATCTCCTTTGTCATAGATTAACTGACCAAGTAAGCATGAGTTTATCTCTGGGTTCTCCATTCTGTTCCATTGATTTATGTGTCTATTTTTGTGCCAGTACCATACTGTTTTGATTATTATAGCTTTGTAGTGTATCTTGAAATCTGGGTGATACCTCCAGCTTTCTTCTTTCTCAAGATTGCTTTGGCTATTTGGGGTCTTTTGTAGTTCCATAACAAATTTTAGTATTATTTGTTCTAGTTCTGTGAAAAATATTGTATTTTGATATGACTGGATTGAATCTGTAGATTGCTTTGCGTAGTAGAGACGTTTTAACAATATTAATTCTTCCTAACTGTAAGCATGTTCTTTCCATATGTTTTTGTGGTCTTCAATTCCTTTCATCAATGTTTTCTAATGTTAAGAGTACAGGTCTCTTACCTCCTTTGTTAACTGTATTCAAAGGTATTTTATTCTTTTTGGTACAAGTGTAAATGAAACTGTTTTCTCAATTTCTTTCTGCTACTTTGTTATTAGTGTAAACACAACAGATTTCTGTATATTAATTCTGTATCCTGTAACTTTAGTGAATGCATTTATTAATTCCAATAGGTTTTTGGTGGAGTCTTCAAGGAATTTTTTTATATAGAATCATGTCACCGGAAAATAGTGACAGCTTTTCTTCTTTAACAATCTGGATGCCTCTTGTTTTTTGCTTTTTTTGTTTTTTTGTTTTTGTTTTTTGTCTGTCTTGGCTAAGACTTCCAGTAGTGTGTTGAATAAAAGTGGTAAAATGGACATCTTTGTCTCATTCCTGATGTTAGGGGAAAAGCTCTCATTTCTTCACCATTGAATATAATGTGAGCTATGGGACTGTCATATAAGGCCTTTATTACACTGAGGTATATTCCCTCTAATCCCACCTTTTTGAGATTTTTTATCATGAACAGATGTTGAATTTTGTCAAATGCCTTTTATGCATCTATTTAGATAAATATATGATTTATATCCTTCACATGTTGATTGATATGGGAATACTGAGCCATCCTTGCATCCCATAATAAATCCGACTTGATCATGGCAAATGATCTTTTTAACGTACTGTTGAATGTGGTTTGCTAATATTTTGAGACTTAAAACATTCTTAAAAGGTGACCAATGTATAAAATAATCCAAACCATGAGGATTATTAGGCATGAAGGTTTCCATAACTGCAATTATTTATTAACACAAGGGGGAAAAAAATAAAAACATCCCAAACAACTAGAAAACGACTTACGTAAAATATGAAGGTCTATCCAAGGAAAAAATTTTTTTTAAGTTTATTTATTTTTGAGAGAGAGCATGTGCAAGCGAGAGGGAGAGGGGCAGAGAAAGAGGAGAAAGGAGAAACTGAATCCCAAGCAGATTCCACACTGTCAGGGCAGACCCTGACATGGGGTTCAAACCACAAACTGTGAGATGATAACCTGAGCTGATATCAAGAGTCAGACACTTAACCGACTGAGCCACCCAGGTGCCCCATCCAAGCAAATATTATGCAGTAAGTGATATATTACAAAAAGATGCCAGAGCAAGAAAATATTTATAACAAATTAGTTTTTAAAAGGGGCCGTGTGTGTGTGTGTGTGTGTGTGTGTGTGTGTGTATGTAAATATGTAAATCTATATTTAGCAAATCATTTAGCATTTTAGAATACTTACTTCAAGGAACTTTGTGGTATATTTTTAAATCATTTTGTGTATGTATGTATATACATTATATTATGCATAATATATTATAAAGCTTCCATGGGACAGTCTTCTGACTAGATGTTTGGAAAAATTTCAGCCTGCTTATCAAATGCCCTTTACTGGTCAAGAGCCTATTGGGAAGAAAGAGAAAATTGACTCAATGGACATCATTCTAGCACAGACAGTTTCTATTAAAAACGTAACTATGGGGTACCTGGGTGGCTCAGTCAGTTAAGCGTCCAACTCTTGGTTTCAGCTCAGGTAATGATGTCACGGTTTGAGTTCAAGCCCCACATTGGGCTCCCTACTGTCAGCGCAGAGCCCACTTCAGATCCTCCGTCCCTCTCTCTCTCTGCTCCTCCCCAACTTGCAGGTTCTCTCTCTTAAAAATAAACAAAACATTAAAAAATATATTAAAAAAAAAAAAAAGAAAAAACCTGCCTTTGTACAAGTATATATGTTTGAATGGATATGGGAAAGTCTAAGATGGATAGACACCAGAGGTTAACATTACAGGAGGAATGAGACTGGAGAGGGTAGAGGGGTCAGAGAAGTCATGTTTTTTATACATTTTTATATTGGTTTCCCTGTGGCAGTGAACATGTATACAAATTTTTCAGAGATGTAGTAAGGCCTTGGACACAGAAAGGTCAATTCCAGAGCATGGTATGGAGTAACCCTATGAATGGGGATACAAGGCAGTATATAGCTTCCTTGGTAATGCTGACCACATAATGTTTCCTCTTGACAGATCTGGAACTGCTGATTTCTCTTATTAATGGATTTTCTTATGAAAGAGATAACAAATAATATTCCCTACATTTAACAAAAAAAGAAAGGATGGGGCACCTAGGTGGCTCAGTGAGTTTAGCGTCCAACTCTTGATTTCAGCTCAGGTCATGATTTCATGGTTTGAGATCAAGCCCCACATCAGGCTCTGCACTGATAGCATGAAGCCTGCCTGAGATTCTCTCTCTCTACCTCTCTCTCTCTGCCCCTCCCTTGTTTGCACACACACACACTCACTCTCTCTCTCTCAAAATAAATAAGTAAACATTAAAAGGCGGGGGTGGGGGGAGAATTGCTGTACCAAGGTCTCTGATAAAGAACTGTCCTCAATGGGCTTGGCTAAGACTGCATCATGTGCTTTTCTTTACTCCTAGGACCTAGTCCAGTACCAGAACAAAGCACATACTCAGTAAAACAGTGGTTGGGCTGAACAGACCTGGGAACACATGGGCTGTCAATTCTCTCTTCTTTTGGCTCTTCAGGGACAGCAGCAAACTTTAAGCCATGTGGAATTTTAGCTATGAGAATTGAGATGTGGTCTTTGAACAGAATGTCCGCTTGATTTGTACCACTGCAGGATATACACCATTTCTTGATTCTGTATCATGTCCCACACACTATTTTTTAAACCAGTAAATCTATCACTTGTTAGCCTCCAGGCTAAGATCAAATGTAAACTAATAAATCCATGCCACACTAGCAATCAAAAACTACTAAAAAATTGAGTCTTCTAACTACAACCTAAAAGTTTACTCAAACTGTGACAGCTCCTCTTAATACTCTATACAGAAATGCTAACTATAAAGACAAGTTATTTGTTCATGCCACAGAAAGGAATCAGAAATGAATCCAAATTAACCACAAAGTGCAGAACAACTCATCTTCTATGGGTCACCTCTGAGTGACAGTAGGTCAAGTTCAAACGTGGCCTCTAATTACAAGGCCCAAGAGGTGAAAAACTTGATACTGTATTGCCTCTTCCATAAAGAATTACCTGAAAATCAGAAATTCTAATGAGTAGGGTCAGATCTTTAATACTGTGTCCTTTTCAAAAAAATATCTTAAATGTCTAAATCAAAATTAGTTGTACCTCTCATAATTCTTTACATTAGAAAAATACTTATTTTTCAACCATCCTTTATTTCTATAAAAACTAGGCCAAAACTGACTTAAGTTTGATTTTTCAAATGTCAAAATCCACACATAAAAAAGAAGAGCAAAACCAAAAATATATTCTAAAATTCTACTTTTTGGTTCTAAATAATAAAAATTCCAAAGACAGTAATTTTTGTCTTAGATTTAAAGATGAACTTGTATTCAACAAAGATGCACTTAGAAATGCTATTTTAAAAATGCTGCCAAAGCAGTGTAGCTCAAAAGACAATGTTTCTCTGCCCTTGAAAGAGAATCAACTGCTGTTGAGGCCAATTGCCACCTCCGTTACATAGACCAAAACTCTGCTCCTCTTCCTTTTCAGTGTTCATTAGCCCAATAAAAGCAAAGCAGGAATGGAGGGATTTGGTTCAATCAGGATTTATCCTTTTAGAGTTCTAGATCAAATTTCAAAAGCCAGTTAGCAACGGCATTGCTCAGTTCAAGACAGGATGAGAACAGGTCCCTGCATGACTTACT
This sequence comes from Panthera onca, assembly GCF_046562875.1. Taxonomy (NCBI): domain Eukaryota; kingdom Metazoa; phylum Chordata; class Mammalia; order Carnivora; family Felidae; genus Panthera; species Panthera onca. Next base: position 28,170,301 of record NC_138343.1, on the reverse strand, counting down.
CCTACAAGGAAGGGCTGGGTGACTGACATGGCATTTCTATAAAATATAAGCCTAGAGCATTTCACAGCTCCTGTTAAATATTTCTGAGTTTCTGAAACATAAGTTCAATTCTACTTATAATGTTTACTTGATTATACCCATCGTTTATCAATGTTTTTTCTATCTATAGAATTTTCACTCATTAGGTAAAAGAAATAGGGTAATGACTGACACCATGCACATATTTTGCCATAGTCAACACAAAAGGTTACATATTATATGACTGCATTTATATAAAAGTTCAGAATAAGTAAACCCATAACGATAAAGTATATTATTGGTAGCTAGAGAAGGGGGGATGGAAAAGGATTGACAGGATTCAGAGTTTTCTTGTGGAGTAAGGAAAATGTTCCAGGATTAGATAGTAGCAATGTTTTGCATAACACTAATTTTGCTTCAGAATTCTTGGGAGCAATAGATTACCATTTTCACCACCAAACAGAACACTCAAAAAATGGACACAAGAGGAAATACAAGATGATAGCATTAAAAAAAAAAAAAGCATTTGACACTACTTGAATTCTTAAAGTCTTCTGATTTAAGATCAAATGAGATGAAAGAAAGAAAACCTTGGCCAGGACGAAAGAACAGGAGGGAGTAGGAAAGACTTTATTTACCCTCCCAGTGATGGAAACTGAGTTCATTAACTAAAACTCAGGGTAAAAATAATGGGGAAGAGGTACCTGGGTGGCTGAGTCGGTTAAGCATCAACTCCTGACTGCAGCATAGGTTGTGATCTCATGGTTCCTGAGGTGAGCCCCACATTGGACTCTGTGCTAACAGCCCGGAGCCTGCTTGAGATTCATTCTCATTCTCTCGCTTTTTCAAAATATATAAACTTTTAAAAAATAAGTAAATAAAACAAAAATGACAGGGAAAATAGTGGAACAACAATAAGCTAGACATATTAACCTCTCTGGAAAATGTCAGTGGCCGAGACTTTCCAGTCCTAGACAACACATCGGTAACACCAACTCCATTCCAGCAAGACTGTGGGGAAGATGGGGAAATAAAGAAGCTAAGCAATGCGAAATCCCAAGTGATATCAACAGTCTAGTGTTTACTTAAATGACAAAATACTTGACTATCTTAGTAATAATGTTCAGAAGTGAGAGAGGAACAAAAATCAAGATACTACTGCTAATTTATTTACAATGAAAGAATTAGAAAAAAAGATATTGTCCTAAATTTATACTAATGCATAAAAAGTTTCACTTGTCTCAACCTGTCAGATCTGTATTATAAGCCAATATCACTGTATTATAAGCCAATATGACAAATATAATAATTACAGTAAACAGGCATGCCAAAATCAATGCAGATTTTCAAAAAGGGTCAAGGAATCAACTGTCAGCTTAAATTGGTTAATTCTATTAAAATTGTTAAACATGACAGACTGTTGTCACACAACTCCCAGATTCTTTTACATGAGCAGAGTTGGATTAATTTGACCCAATTTTGTATAATAGCTTTTCCTATTTCTAAAAATACATCAACTTTGTCACTTACTTAAAATCTCTGCTTTACTTCTCTAGCTTGACCTCAAAAGAAACTTCTTCAAGGCCATATATCTTGACATAGTGAAAGCAAAATAATCACAGCACTCAGCAGTGCTATTAACATTTCTGAGCCACAGGGATTAAACAGGCAGATGCTATGGAAAGTGCCTGTTGGGAGAAGACAGGGAGTTGAGACTGCACCACAGCTGTGAGGGATTGAAGCTGCTAGCTATGGAATCAAGTTTAGGAGAAACTCTGGGCACAATTCCGGCATCCGAAATAAATTAAAGTAAACAGTCTTGCTCTCTCTCATCCACCCTGTTAGCAGCCTCTCGACTGAGTGAGACCACACACTCAGACCACACAGCGCCAGCTGAACTCCTCGCACGCAACATCTACAAGCTGTCACTCGGCAGCACAGAGGGCAAGGGGGGGGGGGGGAGGTTGAAGGAGAGTGAGAAAAGAGAGAGGGAAAGCGGGGAGGGGAAAGTGGAGAATCTCCTCTACATACAGCTGGACTGAGTGATATGTGGTTTAGAGAAAGGGAAAAACCTCCCTGAGAAAACAAGCTGGCCATGGCCTTGTGTATCCTTGACCTGTACTCCCCCATACCAATTTAGTAGCTGATGAAGGATTAACAAAGCATGCATTTAACATCAATTAACCTTCTATCCATCACAGGTCAAAAGAGAAAACTGTCATTATAAAAGTATTTCATTAAAATAAAGAGGAAAGGCCACATTTTCTTACAATTTATAATGTATACTTAAACAAGTGCATTTTCTTTTCTTTTATATTATATTGGTTTTAACCCGTCTGCTTCTTTTCCTTTAATGGAGCACACAGAATGAATTTAGTGTTTCTGCAACAGAGGTCAGAAAATTTTAATTTTGTAATTTTCCCATACTTCACTGTAACACAACCTTTGATTTTCCAAAATATTTACTGGTAGAATAACAGAGGGTAAAATATCTTTTACATAACTTCAGTCTAAATATACATTTAAAAAAATAACTAGTAACAAAAATATTAAGGGAAAGAAACAGAAAAATAGTAACCACAAAAGTAGCTTTAGAATGATTAACCAAATTTTTACTATATATTAAAGAAGAATTTTGCTGATTTTTTTTTGTAAATTTTTTTTTAAATGTTTATTTATTTTTGAGACAGAGACAGAGCATGAATGGGGGAGGGTCAGAGAGAGAGGGAGACACAGAATCTGAAGCAGGCTTCAGGCTCTGAGCTGTCAGCACAGAGCCCGATGCGGGGCTCGAACCCACGGACCGTGAGATCATGCCCTAAGCCGAAGTCGGACGCTTAACCGACTGAGCCACCCAGGTGCCCCTGCTGATTTTAATAGCTAACAAGAAATAAGTGATCAGGTGTCTTACCCTCTGAGGTCCCCAGAGGCTCGGTTCAGCTAAAGGGATAAGACCAGGAGTTGGAAATAACAGGAGTTCTGATTCACTGGAGACTTGAAGAACCCTCACCAAAGAGGCCAGGGAAAGCCTCCTGATGTTAAAGCACTATTTTCTTAAATCAGGCCACAGAAAAGTGAAAGTTTTCCCCCAAAAATAATAGCACTAGATAGATTTTTCCTGTCCAGAGTCATCATGGATCCAAAGGACCCCAGAAAAATCTCATTACAGAGATGCCTAGAGTTTCAACGATAAAATTACATGCCACTAGACTCAGGCCGCCCAGCAACAGAACCAAATGAAGAATTCACCACATCCTCTTTGAGTCATGTTCAACCTGTTCTAGAATAGACTTGCCTCTTGGGGTTGGGCTGGGCTAACCCCAGAGGGATCTCCTTGAGATACTGGAAAAGGGTTTTAAAGAATGGTAATTTGTTTCCTTCCATTTTCTGTAAACTCATTCTACTTTTCCTGTGCAGGGTCAAGATCAAGTTATCTCAGCACAAAACACATTTTACCATCTAAGGGCACAGGGTGGGACAAGTCTCAAAGACGGGGACATGAATTCTTCTATCCAACATTTTTTTTTTTTAAGTATGCAAGGCAGGGATGGATGGGAGGGGGAGAGAAGGAGAGAGGGAGGGGGAGAAGGAGAGGGAGGGAAAGGGAGAAAGAGGGAGAAAGAGGGAGAAAGAGGGAGAAAGAGGGAGAAAGAGGGAGAAAGAGGGAGAGAGGAGAGAGGGAGAGAGAAAGAGAATCTCAAGCAGGCTCCACTTTCAGTGTGGAGCTTGATGCAGGGCTGGATCCCATGACCCTGGGATCATGACGTGAGTCATCTGCACAAAGGAAGGACTGAACAAATAAGAGATAAAGCATCCCTACTTTCCCAGCTCTTTTTAGACTTCTTTCCTTCATCACTCCTACAAACAAAATATAATTTAAATACACAATTTTTAAAATTTTTTTAATGTTTTATTATTTATTTTTGAGAAAAAGAGAGACAGAGAATGTGAGGAGGGGAGGGACAGAGAAAGAGAGGGAGACCCAGAATCCAAAGTGAGTTCCAGGCTACACGCTGTCAGGACAAAGCCCTATGCGGGGCTCGAACCCACAAACCATGAGATCATGACCTGAGCCAAAGTCAGACACTTAACTGACTGAGGCACCCAGGTTCCCCAAAATAACTATGTTTTTAAATGAAAGCATAACTTTTTATGTGTTAATTCGTTTGGGAAAAAAAAAACAATGATTTTAAAAATAAAACTTTCGAGGGGCGCCTGGGTGGCTCAGTCAGTTAAGCGTCCAACTTCGGCTCAGGTTATGATCTCGCGGTTCGTGGGTTCAAGCCCCATATCGGGCTCTGTGCTGACAGCTCAGAGCCTGGAGCCTGCCTCAAATTCTGTGTCTCCCTCTCTCTCTGCCCCTTACCCACTCACACTCTTGTCTCTCTCTCTCTCTCTCAAAGATGAATAAACATTAAAAAAAATTTAACTTTGATAAATGGCACTGAATTATGTATCTATAAACTTATGCATCTATAAATATTACATATATATAGGGGTGCCTGGGTGGCTCAGGTCAGTTAAGGGTCCAACTTTGGCTCAGGTCATGATATGATCTTACGGTTTATGGGTTTGAGTCCCACGTTGGGCTGTGGGCTGACAGCCTGCTTCGGATTCTGTGTCTCCTCTCTCTCTGCCCCTCTCCCATTTGTGCACTGTCTCTCTCACTCTCTCCCAAAAATAAATATTTAAAAAATATACAAACACACATACATAATGAAAAAAAAAACCCTTCACTCTTGCTATAATGTTTTGCAGTAAAGGGAAGGGAATGTACAAGAAGTAACTAGAAAAGAATACTGGAAGCAAGAGAGTATATAGGGGAAAAGCCTGACAATTTGGCTCTCTAGAGCTCCCACATAACTGATCTGTTACATAAATACTTGAGTACACAGCTAATCTAAAACAAACACTGGATTCCATCTTAATTAGTTCCATCAATTAAAAGTCTCATTCTTTATTTCCCAGAAACTTTAAAATCCCCTGCCTCAGCAGGCTAAGTCTTCCTAGAAGACAATTAGCTTCACTACACTTCAAAGTCAAAAGCTGTTAGGTCTAAAGGTGGCTGGTTCTCTAAATTATGTCACTGGACACTGATAGCATACTGAAAGTGAAACAGGCCAGTGCAAATCCACCACCCTCCAAAAACACAAACAAAAACAAAAATTTTAAAGAAAATACACTACTCAATGGAAGGAAAAAGGAATCGTAGTTCATGTAAAAGCACAGCATTATTCATTCACCAGTCTATTGCCAATTGTACCCATGTCCCTTACCACCCTCATCTTCATTAGATTTACATTGGGTGAACAAAACATTACTTCTTGATATTTCAGAAAATATTATTTCTTCAGAAAAGAAAAGCATCCCAGTGTTTTTTTTTTGTTTTTTTTTTTTTTCAGAAACACAGATCACGTGGACAATACTGAAGAAGGCATTATCAAATAAAACTGATTTTTATCTTTGTTTAGTCCATCAAGAAGATTTGGGATATATACAGATTGGTCATCTAGCACCTCAAAAGATGACAGTGCTGGATTCCTCATTAAAGAGATAAATAAACTAAAATTTGGAACAAGGAACCTCAGATAATTCAGTCAAAACAAATATTTATTAAGGACTTGCTATGTCCCAGGCACTATACTGGGAAAATGATAGGAACAAGATTTTGTGACAAGGAAGTCATGGATGACCCTGACATTCAATAGAGTGATAGGTACTGAAACCAGAAAGCAGTGGGATGAGTGTGAAATGGACTTAAAACAACTATTTAAGAATTTTGCCTAGGATGGAAAAAAATTTGAATAGAGGAATGCGAAATCAAAGGAGCATGCTAGTTTTTTATTGTTACTGTTTTTCTATTTTGCTTTAATTGTCATCTGTCTCTAGGCATGATTAAAGGCTGACAAGAATGAGCCTTTGGCCAATGAACAACTAAATAAAGTGCTCCCAAAGGCAAGAGTGGATACAGAGGCCTGGGACATATGTCTTAGGATAAATGCAATCTCTTTTGGGGTAACTGGGGAAAGAAGAAAGGTTTTTTGGAAGAAAAAGCATGGGATTCTCCACTGATAGTTCTATTCGTTGTGAAGTAGGTGGCAAGAGTATCTGCTGGGAGTATAGATTATGTGAAAGGATGAGAGATTTGAGAAAAATGGAAAATGCTTAAAATACATTCTGCAGAGAGCAGAAGCAAACACTTACAAGGAAAACCCTAGAAAACTCTTTGATGGTCAGTTGAGACTGATGACCATGGATCCATAGGAGTACAAATCTAGATGCTAGAATTTTCCCCTGTTGGTTTCAGCAACTCAGTTCAAGCATTAAAGAAGGTAAAGAACTGAGATGGTCCAGGGTGGAGAATTTGCCAGCCAGATGCTACAAACAGATAATAATACAATTGAGCATTCTGGTATGAGAGTGACCAAAGATCCAGTAAAAGTGCAGCTGTAATGGAGGTAACTGAGTGAGGGTGAGAAAGATAAGACCTAAGCAAAGAGTGGAAGATTTGAGCTTTGCATTTCAGAAGTGGACTAGTTTCAGGTATCGGCATTTTAGTCCTGCTTCCCCACTCCCAGGTACATCTCTGGCAATAGCCATACCCCTTTGCTTGGCTCCAGCTCTCAGTAGGCTGTAGTTTGTCCTTTTGTTCCCTCTACTTGTTGTCAGTTTCTCTTTGGGCCTCACTGTCCCTTGTTTGTTCCCTAACCCTGCCCACACCTCTGCAAGTAGTGCCTTTATTAAAATCTCCCTACTTGAACCATCTGGCATGAATTCTGCTTCATTTATCCAGATACACATCATGTCAATCACATGGGGATTTCATTAAACTAAAACCAAATATCCCTGGCTTTCAGTCTTGTTTTGTCTTTCAGTAAAATTATAATACAACCAAAGTTAAAATCATATAATCTTCAATATCACATAACTTTGTAAGTGGAAAAGGCCTTTAAAAATTCAGGAAATTTGGGGCAGCTGGGTGGCTCAGTCAGTTAAACGTCTGACCTCACAGCTCGTGAGTTCCAGCCCCACGTCAGGCTCTGTGCTGGCAGCTCAGAGCCTGAAGCCTGCTGACACTGTCTCTCACTCTCTCTCTCTTTCTCAAAAATAAATAAACATTAAAAAATAAAAATTCATCAAATCTTACAGATGAAACTATGAGACAACCTTACAAGAGCAGCACAGCTAGCGAGCAGCACAGCTAGCAAGCAGCAAAAGGAGAACTCATTCATCAATGCACATTATTGAATGCTAACTTTGTGCCATGCACCACTCTAGGTGCCTGCTTGGATCCACCTTATGCAGCTTACATTCTAATTAACTAAACTCCAGGTTTCCCAAATCCCAGTGTCCACTGTTGTTCCCACTACCAGCACCAAGACATATTTTAAGCAGGAAATAGTAAGTAGAAGGAATTACTAAAATCAAAACCGAAAATTAAGCCTGGGATGCACCCCAGTCTTAAATGCTACCAATGGTATTAAAGTTAAAGAATGTTGATGAAACTTTAGAGCAAGCCTAATACAATTTTCCTGGGGGAAAAAAAATGCATAATAAGTCAGTTCCAAACCCCTCAGCTTTACCTTCAAGGCACTCCATAATCCAAAACATACTTACTTACCAGCCTGTGGGCCTTCTTCTGTGTGCCACCCAGGCGTTCCAGTGCCTTCCCTATGAAGGGCCACATCCTCCCCATTAAGGTCTGACCTCCATGAAGTTTTCCCAATTACTCTAACCCCAAAAGATCCCCTTCTCTGAATTCCTGCTATTCTTACACTAAATATTATAGTTTAGTTCTTAGATATTCTTTAATTGAGAGCAAAAATGCCCCTTCTGAATCTAAGCTAATATTATTTCTAATGTGTATGTCAAGCATATGCTAAAGTGGGAGATACAAAAATGGCCAAAACTAATCTCCATCCAGCCAGAACTTAGCCTTTTGACAGATGTAAATACCAGTAATACCTATAGCCCCTAAAACAACACAGGGATAGGACAAGTGCTAACTGGTTTTGGATTCACTGAGCTGAAAAATTTCAAACCCGGAAAAAAATCTTAATCTAGTTTTATATATTCCCTGACTACAGGAAAAAGGAAACTGAAGCCCAAAGAGGCTATGCCCATGCTATGAAGAAGGTAGGTGGTAGCTCACAGACAAGTAAATGGCTGCTTTGACTCCTAAGCTGAAAAACCTTTTGACTCCATAATTTTCAAACTGAGGGCCAAAGATGACTATAGATGTACCCATAGCTTCAAGAGTCATATTCTCTACAATTACTTTAAGTTTGTGTATTTGTATCAAGAGTAATTATTTTATGGGCCCCTGGGTGGCTCAGTCAGTTAAGCGTCTGCCTTCAGCTCAGGTCATGATCTCACAGTTTGTGGGTTCAAGCCCCACGTCAGGCTCTGCACTGATAGCATGGAGCCTGCTTCCGGTTCTGTCTCCCTCCCTCTCTGCCCCTCCCCCACTCACTCTCACTCTCTCAAAAATAAATAAACATCTTTTTTAAAAGAATAATTATTTTAAATTAACATAAACATACACTGAACCATGTGATAATAACAACACTACTACCATGCAATTTCACCAGGCAATCCAGGAGATGCATGAACACATTCCTCACCATCTGAGAACAATCAACATTCTAGCATACTGCTTAGCACAGTGATCAATGTTATTTCCCATGCCAGTCAATTTCAAAATCCTCTCTACTCAACACTGGCCTAAAACTTATCCATTCAATAAACACTGAAGCTCCTGGGATGTGGTAGGTGCTAACTAGATCCTGGCTACATGAAGATGAATAAATTGGAAAATGGGTGAAAAAGTAATTAAAAGATTAACTATATACATAACTATACATAGCATTTCCTATACTCTGGCTTAATCCTGCCATTTCCTGGTGCTAGAAATTATGCAAAGTCCTCTACTAGAAGGCTGTTTTGCAAAATTTGAGTTCTGATTTCATTTTCCCTACAATTCATACATAACAGGCTCTCAAATATTAGTGCAATGAGTGAAAATTTAAGCAGATTAACAATCATCTTTTCAAAAGGTAACATTTCAAAATTATATTCAGTACAGAAAATTAAATGCTTGCCACGATAAAAAAGAAATTTCTGAACCTTTCAAGAGTCATTCCAAATTACACTGGGGGATCCTGTTTCCTTGTTTAAATTAAGTTCCTACTTAGGGGCCCCTGGGTGGCTCAGTCAGTTAAGTATCCAACTTCAGCTCAGGTCATGATCTCACCTTTGGTGAGTCTGAGCTTGAATGGGACTCTGTCTCCCTCTCACTCTCTGTCCCTCCCCCGTTCACATTCTCTCTCTCTCTCTCAAAAATAAAAATAAACATTAAAAAAAAAAATGTTTTAAAGTTCCTAAACAGAAGAGAACATTTGAGTAGTAAACACACATCATCCTCTTTTTATTACCACCCTTTCAGTCAACAACTTTGGACACACAGATGATCCTCAGGAAGCTTCTGGCATTGTTTCTGTTAGTAGAGTCAGTTACACAGAGCCTGACTAGAATGTACTAATGTTTATACAGAAAATATAATGTATTAGGAGACTGAGCCACAAGACCTCAGTTAGAACTAGCTTTACAGGGTGCCTGGGTGGCTCAGTCGGTTAAGCCTCAGACTTCAGCTCAGGTCATGATTTCATGGTTCATGGGTTCAAGCCTGGCATCAGGTTCTGTGCTGACACCTCGGAGCCTGGAGTCTGTTTCAGATTCTGTGTCTCCCTCTCTCTCTGCCCTTTCTCCGCTAGTACTCTGTCTCAAAAACAAATAAACACTAAAAAAACATTTTTAATAAAAAATTAAAAAATAACTAGTTTTTCAATATAGTGCCATCCAAATGATTTAATTAAAGTGTGGCTGGGTAAGCCTTTTTAAAAGGTTTCCTTGTAAGTTTACTCAGATTCATGGGAGGAAAAAAAAAAAACTTTCTCATACCTATCATTATAATTGACCTTTACTGATTAAGAATAGCTTATTTCCATTTAAAGACAATCTTTTGCAAGAACCGTTTCTTGGAAATTAAGGAAGTGTCTATACAAAATCTTGGGATAGCAAGCTAGCATCACCAGGCGTACATGAGAGATGACACCGTGTTTGGGTGTGCAGGCTGTAGAGCTTCGGTGCCTTGTCTCGAAGTTAAAAGACTAACTACAGGCTAGTTACATAACCACTCCGGGCTTCCGTTTCTCCCTCTGTAAAATGGGGATAATATACAGCATCTACCTCTCGTGAGAATTAAGTTAGTAAATGTAAACGCTTAGAACAGTGAATGAAAGGCACCTAGAAAATGCTCAGTATAGCTCTAAATGACGCAAACTTAAGCAAAACAAGCAAAACATGTCTCACATTCGCTCTTCGCGAATAAATTCTTACACCTGACACAGTGACAATACGCAGGGACGCAAGGGGGACGAGTGAAGCCGACTACAACCAACCGGTCGATGGTCAGTGTTCTGGAGGCCCATGACCGGCGCAGGGGTGAAGGTCTCTGGGCCTCTAGCAGGTGTCAGGGACGGCGCGGAGGTGCGGACAGGAACCGCGCGGCGCCTTCCTCCTCAGTCAAGGACTGAAGAGCGGTGCAGGAGACTGACACCGGCGCCGGCGGACCACTTCCACCCGTCTCTCTGGGAACCAGGCCAGCCGCCGGCGCTCGCCGCCCTGCCTGTCCGTACCTCCCCAGGCTGGCCTTCAGCCAGGACCTCCAGGCTCCACAACGTACCTCCAGCCTGCCTGCCGCCCCCTACGGCCTGCAACGACCGAGCTCCCGGCGGCTCTTGCGAAGAGTCCCGGGCGGTGGCTACCCTAACCGCCGGCGCCTTCACTTCCGCCCGCTGGGAGCGCCGAGAGCGTCGATCCGCCGGATAGTCGAGCTCCGAGTCCTAGATGATCCAAGCCTCTGCGGGAAGAGCTGGTGGGAGGGTCGGGACAGGCTTCCGGTAGGGCTGGGACTGGCGCTGGGGCCGCAGGACAGAAGGCGTGGCTGGGACGCTGGAGGGTTGGGGCGGGGAGGCCGAGGGGATCCGCAGCTTGCAGCGTCGGTTCGGTACCCTCTGATCTCCTCTAGGAGGATGTAGGATGAGACGGTGCGTTTCTGGTGGGTTCTGCACCGAATCGGGATGTTGTAGTTCCTACCGAGGCTCTTGAAGGGTAGGCAAGACACAAAAGCCACAGGACCTTGGATATTGTGGAGGAGAATGCCAGGCTACCACCTGGAGACTCTGAGACTTGGTAACTGTTGTAGTTAAATTTAAGGAACAACTGCATGGGCTAGGCGCTGTGCAGGGCATTGGAGATATAAAGGTGAATTAAAGGCAGTCACTTCCTTTCGGGATCTGGCTGGGCTGAGGATAAATCAGAGCCTGGTTAGAGGAAAAAGAATGGCACTTAGGGAGTGACTACAACAGCCTAGGCAAGAAATGACTGGTTTGCACTGAAAAGACAATGGTGGGGATGAAGGGAAAGTGGTGATAGGAAACTGAGAAAATAGAATTCTGGTTGTTTCTACTTTATTAGCAGAAGACTCAGTAAGATCATCCATGAAAATGGAGGATGGGAGGCAACGGAGGTTTAAGGAGAAAAGGTGAAATCTTTGTCTTGGATACTGCGAATCAAATTACTAAGAAAATATGGCAAGATTTCCAGGCAGGGCTGAGAGCTTTCTTGGGATGTGTAGTCCTAAATTTAAAATGGAATCAGTCAGCATGCTTGGTTATGCTTTGGCTGCTCTGGTGTAGGTAGAGAAATAGTAGAAAATTAGTTCTAAGTGAGGATGGAGTTTTACAAGGCAAAAGGAGCAGGAAACAAAGGAGTTGAAAGTCTGTGCAAAGAAATGTTATTATGGAGGACAATGGAGTTTAAGCTTGTGTAACAATATTTAGAGGGATTTTTCTGGTTGTTCTGGAATTTAAATTGGCCACTTAGACTATTAACGTATCAAATAACTAGGATGATCATTTGTCCCACTCTGCATGAGATAGCTCTGGTTTTTGTCTGTTATCCTGGCTTAACTGTTAAGAGTGTCCCTTTCATTGTCAAAAATGCCTCTGTTTGGACAATATGTAGTCACACTAAAGTCACACTGCTTTATAAAGAGAGATGCAAACAATTGAGATCAGACATCTTTTCAGGGCTTAGAAGGGATTCCCTCACCTGGCTCCAAGCAAAGTTAGTATGTGCTGACCTGAGGTATACAGGAGCCTATGTTTGCTATCAGAGTGGAGCTGAGCATAGGAACAAAGTTCTTGGAAGAGTTGGCCTGCCATTGGCACTAAACAGAATTATGAGTATGCTAAATCTGCTTTTGGTCTAGAAATTCCCAAAGATATGAGACCTGTTGGAGTCACCAGTTATAGCTAAGTGGAAAGGAGGATAGCTGTGAAGCAGAGGCACAACCATGATAAAGGTTTTGCCATCTCTCATTCTAAGAACTCAGACATGTGCTTCACCCAAATTTCATCTTTGGTCAATTTTTATGTCTCACATGAATGCCCACCATAGAGCATCCACAGCAGAGGAGAACTCAGTACCCAGGATGATTTGACCAACACCCTCAGTCCTGGGTCACACCAATGTTTATGCAGTGGGCCTGTGAATGGTATAGCCATAGTAACAGGGATGGAGCTCCATGGACCCCTTTCAACAAGCAGATCCAGATAGTGTGTCCACTCCCTCCAACTGCAAAGGCCAGTGCAACTACTTGGCAAATTAATTTCTTCAGACCCAGTTACATATCCTGGGTTTTGGTTTGTCTTCCCTGTCTGCAGAGCCCTGACAAGCATCACTATCCAGTTGCTCACAGAGTGTTTTATTTATCATCATGGGATTTCCCATAATAATATCTGGGACCAGGGACACACTTAAGAGTGAAACAAGTCTGACAAAGAGGACAATACAAGATCTACTAGTTCTACCCTACATCACACACCCAGAAGCTGCCACTCTGAGAGAACTTTAGAATGACCTCTTAAAGGCTCCAGCTTGGAGAACTAAGGCTCCAGCTTGGAGAAAATATTTTGCAGGGTTGAGATGCTATGTTATTCGATGCAATATGTATTTTGAACCTAATGCCAGCATATGGTACTGCACCTCAGATAGAGTCCTGGCTCTTGTGGTGGGAGAGAATGCTCTTCCAAGGAACACAAGGTTCCATTAAATCTAAAGGCCTCTCCTCATTTGGGCTCCTCATTTGCGCAACAAAAAATGACCATTATGGTCAAGAGGAAATAGGACAGGGAGTATTTTTTCTAGAACTCAGGGCACTCCCTGGGCATCTTTCCATGCCTGATGATAACAGTAAATGGGCAACATAGCAACCCTGGCCTGACAAGGGCATGGCAACTGGCTCAGACCCCACAGGTATAAAGGTCAGGATCACTTCATCAAGCAAGCAGTACAGGCCAGCAGAAGTGCTAGTTGAGAATGAGGGGAATCTAGAATGGGTGGTAAAGAAGGAAGGTGATGGAATCACTGTGGCCTCAGGACCAACTACAACATGAGCCCATATTTCGATGTATCAATACATCTGATGTTGGTATGACTGGACATCAGCATAAGGAATCAGAGACAGAACAAAGTGAACACAACACAGCATGCAAAGGATAGATAGTAGCAGAGGCTGTCAGAGCCTACCCATACCCCTTTGCTGTCCCCTTTACTCTCTAATGGCTACTTTCCTGGAACACATACCCCTTTTTGCCTTAGGGCTTTTTTTCCTAGACACAGGGCAAGCTGGAAGCACTGGAGAATTCATTGGCCCAGATGCAGGCTTCAGCCAAAGGTAGGCAAGGATTTTGTATATAACTATCCAGTTGCCTCAATCCTAGGGTAGCTCAAAAGCATGTTACCCAGCATATTCCAGACCTTCCCTTAAGATTGAACTCCAATGGCCTCAGGAACACCTTCACAGTATACTTTTTATTGGCTTCCTTCCCTTTCCCTCCTGGCTTCCTCACTTCCCTTCTGTGTTTCCTTAGTATCATCTCCTAAGTTAAATACTAGCCCTTGAAACCATATCTCAGAGTGGGCTTCTGGGGGAAATCCAGCTGAGATAGTCATTATCATAGACCAAAAAAAACCTATAATTATTACAACTCAAATATCTGTATGTGCTGAATTACAAACCTATTAGAGAAATATATCCTAAGAAAAGGTGATTTTTTTGTATAGATGCTTTGAGTGGTGGGATTTAGCATGACTCTCTTCAGTCTGTACATCAGAAGACTTGTTAAGGAGTATCTGGGTAGCTCAGTTGGTTAAGTGTCTAACTTTTGGTTTCAGCTCAGGTCATGATCTCACAGTTTGTGGGATCAAGGCCCACATTGATTCTCTCTCTCCCTCTCTCTCTCTGCCCCTCCCCTGCTCGTGTTCTCTCTCTCTCAAATTAATAAACTTAAAAGAAGAAGAAGACATGTCAAAGTGTTGCTCCAATGTGCAATAACTTGACTGTCCCAGGATCATCCATGTTAAAAGACACAGAAAACATGAGTCGGACACCTGGAAGCAGAAGCTGAAAGGAAATTAAATTTTCTGTATCCCTGGCAGTGATACCCTGCTTAAAGTGAAACTAATCCCTGTGCTAATCTTCTCCCCTTTGGGTCTCAGTAACACACCATTTCTCAAATTAGGCAATTCTTCAATTATGCTGGTATGAATGGCTCTTGAGGACTCATAGATCTTTCCTGGATCAAAAGAATGGCAGTACTGTATACCTGAAACAAAAGCACAAAAGAGGAGAGAATCTTGTGCTAATATAAAAATTACTGGTGGTATTTTCTTTTACTTAAATTTCTGGTCTGTATTCTGAAGCCAGCTAACAAATGTTAGTGCAGTATATGCAGAAGCTGGCAGCAAATAATATCATTAAATTAAAATTGCAGTGGTAGATACTGAGGCAATTCAATATCACCATATAACTTTGTGTTTTTAATTCTACATCAGATTTAGTTTGACCTAAAGAGAAAAGAACTTTGAAGCATGAAATTCCTTTGGTTTCAGGCTTAGAAAACACTATGACAGTCCCTGTTTTTTAGATTTTTTTTTACATTAAATGAACACCTGAAGTTTCATACTGCATGGCATATCAGTTTGTAATGGACCATAGTTTTTATAGAATCTAATCCTCAAAACAACTGTAATTTGCCATATCTTAGTGATGCTTTTTATCAGAGACTGATAATTGTTTGGTCTGTTATTTCATAGATTCTAAGTCCTTTGCTGGCAGATTCCTGTCTTATTCATTGTTTTAGACACCACAGAACCTTACATAGCAGGTTTTGAATACAATAGCCACCCAATGATAGCACTAATCACAGACTACAAATATATTATTGCCTACTTGTTTACTTTTTTTGTCTCCTTCCACTGGGATATAAACTCCTTGAGGGAAGGGACTTTATATTTTGCACTCATGCCTCACACATTGTAGATACTCAATGAATGTTTAATGAAAAACTAAAACTACTGAAAATAGCAGTACCTTATAGTAGCAAAGCTGGAGAGATGGCTGTTTTCAGCTGTCTATTTTAAAATATGCTTAATGGTCACTTAAAAGCATAAAAGATAAGCAAAATCTGATATGTAAATCTTGACAATATATGAATGTTTGAGATCTTTCACTCAATACCACCCAACTTTGTCATCCTTTGCTGGTGTCTTTTATGGTTTAAAATCACAAGAACAATTTGAAATACTCCAAGGTTGTAACAATTACAACTCTATTGTAGCCGTTCCTGGATTGGGTTTATTGGTTAAGGAAGCCCCTTGCATCATTTTGCTTTTACCTTAATCTCACTATTGTGTAATTCTAGCAAATACCTTTATGTTAGGTTTTAGCATCTATGTTTCTCATCAGCTTCAGAGCTCTTTTTGTGTAAAGTCCTCAAAATAGTCAAATGTCTCCACTCAATTTTACAGCAAAGTAGAGCTCTGTGGTTTTCTATTGACTTGCTATTTGCATATTTTATTAAGAAAACTGTAAATAAAGCTGGATCTATGTAGGGATATGGTGTTTCAACAGTGTTACTCCAACCATATGGTCATCACTGCCACCCAGCCCAACGATGCAGCTGTGTTTACCACCTGTGTTTATACTGGGGTGCCTCTGGCAGTAGACTGTATCTGTAGGTGGTCTGGAGAACAGAGAGATGAAGGAAAGTCACTTACTACCAGAGAGATATGAGAGATAATGAACCTGCAGAGAGGGAAGTGGGTCAGAATGTGAAATGACTCATTTTAGTGGCCAGGGGGTCTCCCTTCCGTGATAGGTCTACCCTGCTGCTACAGAGAGGGCAGGACAATCTGTGATTTTCTGTGAATAGGAATTTAGACCTCTTTCTGTTCTGAATGAAGAACTTATTACAACATAAGATAACATTTCATTTATTTTAAATTGTTAGACAATAGATGGTTGGCATTTTTGTTTTGGGTTTTATGCGTGTTTGTGGGTTTTTTCTTTTTTTGTTTTTTAAAACTTTCCACTTGAAGTTTCTATATATTTCAGGAGGAACAAGGCCAATTTGCATTTTATCAGTAGTGTCTGCAATCACAGAAAAGACTTAGAAAATGGTACCATATTTCCAGTTGATTCCACTGACATGGTATTTCCCCTAATAAATAGATCAGGGCTTAGGGCAGCACACCAGCTGGCTTGCCACTTTATACATCTGCTGTCAAGGAATATCACCCCATTGAGAGCAGGAGCACCAGTTGGGTTTCACTTAAGTAGGGAACCATGTTCCTGGCCTCTGGATTTTTGTGTAGGATTTGAACCCTATTGACACTCCTTTGTGAAGACTTCCCATTTCCAAGAAACTTTAGAAATGACTTGCATAACATTTGAGTGTCTGGCTTCATATCTTATTTCTTTTTGTTCTAATATGACACAATTTTTATCTGAGTCCCTTCATCACAAGTCAGATATCACCTTGGTTTCCCATAAACCCAATAAAAGATTTTAAATTCCCTAAGGAGAATTTAAGGAATTTAAAAGCAGGGATGTCTGGCTGGCTCAGTCAGTTGAGCATTCGACTCTTGATTTCAGCTTAGGTCATGATCCTAGGGTCATGGGATCAAGCCCCATGTCAGACTCTGCACTGAGAGTGGAGCCTGCTTGAGATTCTCTCTCTCTTTCTCTCTCTCTCTCTTCCTCTGCCCCTTTCCCCAGCTTGTCCTCTTTCTCTCCCTCTCTCTCTCTCAAGTTAAATGAATGAATGAATGAATGAATGAATGAATGAATAAATGAATAAATAAATAAATAAATAAATAAATAAATAAATAAATAAATTCCTTAAAGGCAGTTTTCTCCAAATTCAATAGATTTCACGTATTTATACTGTTAACTCAGCCGAGTTTGCCTTGTAGTTATTGGCTATAATTCCTGAAGACAATTACGAGCATCAGTGTGCAAAATGCCTGCTCAGTGTGCCCTCTGTGGCTGTCTCCTGGCTGCTCACAACTGAGTGCCCTGGAGGACTTACCCTGCCCACCTGCACCTAACTGCCTTCCATGAGCTCATCTTCAAGCTGCTGCTGGTATTCTACTGCTGACCAGTATCCCAGGCCAGTCCCCCAACAGGGCAGAGCTTTCTGAGTTCTCTTTATACTTTCTGTGGTATGAAGAGACAAGAAACACACAAAAAATAAAAAGCCAAAGATAATTTTCAGTTCATACTTTGGACAACAGTCTGAACATTGGTTCTTTCTGACTGAACTCATAACAAAAGTGGTAACATAGAGTATAGCCAATTGATTTGAATGTGTACTTATTTTTCCATCCATAGTGGAGTATGAGGAGTGAAATACCAAGAGAAACAAAAATATCCATAGTTCTTGAAAAATCAACAGCTGACTATAGTGCTGTTGGTTGATAGGTACAGATGATATAGGTTAATTACACTTGCAGTCCAGAAACCCACATTTTGGGTAGAGCCTGATATTGACCCTGATCAGATGTGTTCTTTGACCTCTTGAGAGGTCTAGTTATCTCTTTTTTAAAATAAGGTGGTTAGGAGAGAGAAATTTCAAGTCCCTTTAAGTTCTAAAATCCCATGACTGCGCTTTTCAACAAACAACTATTCTGCAGTGAGTTTTGGCTGAACTACAGGGCCTTCTCTCTGGCAACTTTATCTGGCCATCTGCGTATGACAGGACATATGGGTGGTGTTAGTGGAGTTTTTCCAAATAACTCTATATGCCAGCAGTAGTGGATCACACTAACTGTTCTTGTTATTCAATTAAAGGAAATTTTTTTTCTCCTGGATACTTTGTTCTTTGAATTTGTTACCTGTAAAGCAATCCATTTTCACACTGAGAACTTCTTGGTTGCTTTCTCAGACCTTGAAGTACATTGTCCTTTAGTGTTTCTGTAACATTTTGCTTTTTTGTCCCAAATGACTTCCACACCTCAGCCCTTGCCCTGTGAACTAATTGCTTTTCTTCTTTGTTCCTTGCTAGGTTATTGTAGTAGAAAGCCAAACCATAGTAGACTGGCTGTGAAGAAAAGTAATAAAGAGGAAAATAGTGTAATGTTAAATACCTAGGTTGAATTTTCAATTTTGTGATTTTATAGAAGTCCTACTTTTCCATGAAGTATTTCCTTCTAAACTTGGCCATGTTTTATCGGATCCTGAATGTGTGGGTGTTTGTTGATTTGCATTATTATTATGTTTTACATATATTTAACATGATACATATTCATCCAACTAACATAGATTAAAAGCTCAAATGAATGCACAGATATGAATGATAGATTTTAGCCATACATATGGTTTCTTTATGATAAAGAAAGAAAGCATAGCTTTTCAGGACTGTAGACTTATGAGGATTCCTAAGAAAGTTTTATTTAAGAACAAATGGCAAATATCTCTCTAATGATGTAATTATAATTTTATCCTAGAGATTTGTATACTCTGCTGATTTCAAATTGTGAAAGAAAATTTCATCAATCACTATTCCTTTCACATCATTTTGTATTTTGGATATGTTTAAATATGATTGTTATTGCTGTTAAGTGGCATCCTGTTTATAAGCATATATTTGTTAAAACACATTACAAGGGAAGTTTTCATTCTTTAGAAAAATCAGTTTGAACCAGAATTTATAGGCCATATTTTTCCTTGATTATCCTGGCTTGCTTTGAAGTGTCCGTCCTCTGCCACTGTCTAGTGGAAAAATGACCAGCTTTGGTGTGACAAGGCACAATGTTGATTAATATCCAGGAAAAAATATTAAACACCATCTAATTTTCTAATGCTTTGCATAAGTATGCTGGTAACTGCTGACTGTAAATATGGCAGCAAATTTTCTAGTAATCATAATTTCAAGCCAGAAACTCTATGTAAAGTAGGATATCATTCAAAGGAAAAGGGGAATGAAATGCATTGCTATACCAGGCTTTGTCCTTCCTCCCAATCCCCCAATGGGTTTTGTCATGCTTTAAGAGAAATAAAAGATAAATTAATTCTCAAAGAATTTAGATTGTTCTTCCTGAACAAGACGAGTCAGCTTTCCACATCAAGCAGAGAGAGGAGCGTTTTGTATTTTTAGTTAATCTTCTATATTTATAGAATTTACACATTGCTTTCTTTTCTTGGTTTATAACAGAGTAATTTTTCCTTTAAAGATGTCGAAGTCCCAAGCTCATCGAATAGTATACATTAAACATGCAATTTTTTGTATATCAATTATACCTCAATAGAGATGTTAAGTTTTTTAAGTGTCTCAGGGATCTGTGTTTCATCCTAGAGGGAGTGCAATTCTAGAAATCACATTCAGAAAAGGTCTATTTCTGCATAAAACTAATTGTCTAACCACTAATTCAGAGAGATCCTTTGTACATGTATATTACAGCAATTCAGGCTTGTTTTTGTGAATCAACAAATATTGACATGGTGCCTCTTATACTTCAGGCACTAATCCTCTCTTGGTTTCTATATATTAAGTTAATCTGCCATTAAGGTAAAGATATTATAGTTATTATTTTTTCAATATTTATTTTCCAAAAGCAAAATAAAATCATATTTTGAATGGTGGGAAGTAATGAGGATAAATGAAATATCCTATTTTGTATTCTTTTAATTTTTGTGCCCATCTTATTTGATAAATGTTTACAATTAGGGCTGATACAAATTGATTGCCTAGGAGAATCTGTTGGGGAAAAACCTTTAAAAAATAAGAAAATATCAGCTAAAACTCTGAAGAATCCATCTTTCCTGCTAGCTTTTCAAGTATACTCTAACACATTTAAATATCAAATTTTGAGTAGAACCAAGTAGAGGACTGTTCTGTTAGTTAGGTTTATGAGTAAATACAATTATGTAAGCAATATTTGGAGGTGGAAATAGTCCCAGGCACAAGGCTATTGACACAACTAAGGTTGTTACAATGCAAACCGGAGCAAACTCACTACTTTAAAAACACAAGTGACCCATATACCATTAATCTTTGAAGTTTTTAATATGAACTTATTCATATTGGAAGAAATATGTATATTGTAATTCACATTATGGGTATACATTTACATTATTGTGATCTCTACTGGAAATATAGAAATATAGGCACTTGTAAGCTTCATATGAGAATAAACATGCAATTAAATACACATTATTACTGCTATTTTTGAAAACTGATACTGAGAAATCATTCAAATGTGTTTTGAAACTATATGAACATCCTGATTAGGAATATAATAACTACACATTAAACAGTTTTAAATTACCAGAAATGTTATATATTGCATGACATTTAATGAATCTAAATAACTAGAATATGGACCTTTATAAAGTATAATTATAAACTGTAGTTCTTTTATGGAATCAAAGCTTTCTACTTTATGCATGAGATTTCATATTATCTTAGCATATCAACTAATAGCAACAGTTAATTAACTTCTATAAACTTGAGAGACTTTATATTTTTTAAAAGGGAAATTAGAATATTTCTCATTGTAGAAAAATTTTAATGAATGACAATTCCAATAAGGCTACATAAGCACTGTATTTAAATATGAAATAATATAGGGGTGCCTGGGTGGCTCAGTTGGTTAAGCATCCAACTGATTTTGGCTCAGGTCATGATTTCATAGTCGTAAAATCGAGCCCAGCATCAGGCTCCATGCTGGTGTTGGAGCCTGCTTATGATTTTTTCTCTGCCCTTCTCTGCCACACACCTCCTCTCTCTCTCTCTTTCACTTTCTCTCTCCCAAAATACATAAATAAATAAATAAATAAATAAATAAATAAATAAATAAATTTAGCAACTTTGATGCATGAACTTATGCTGGCTTATTATCCTTTCAGCATATCTACAATAATTATAATTAGTATTGTTAATATTTATAATTAATAATAGTCTTCAACTGCTAAGAAACACTTGGAGACAAAAACCTTCTTTAATGTATAAAATCTATGGGAGTCTGAAGTATTAAATCTCGATCCAGTTTTGGTCACTGACACATCCCAAGTTCTTATCAGGCCTTTGTAAACATAACATACGCAGAGATCCTAATGGCCAGTCCAGGGAGTGCCCATGCTCCAGGGGTGGTCAGTAGATGGTGGCCACAAGAACAATTGCAGAAGATTGAAGCAAGCAGATTGGTCTGCGAGTAATGGTAGCAATAGATGTCAACTTCTTATT
The DNA here is from genome assembly GCF_046562875.1 of Panthera onca. Lineage (NCBI taxonomy): Eukaryota > Metazoa > Chordata > Mammalia > Carnivora > Felidae > Panthera > Panthera onca. The sequence continues at coordinate 28,148,630 of NC_138343.1, read as the reverse complement.
CCTTTTGAATAAATAATTCATCTTAGATTCATAGGGATGGATTATATCCTATGGCTTTTCATTTCATAGAAGAAAAAGATGTTACAAAGCCACAAATGACCAGCAATAGGCAAGTGAGAATAATTACCTAACTAATCAAAATTTAAGAGAAAAAAATTCAGTGGAACTAGACAGAAGAAAGAATTGAGTCAAGATAGACTGGCTAGTTTCTTGTTTCCTCCTTCCTTCTCTTCCACCCTCTCTTCCTTCTTCCTTGCTTTTATTTTCATTTTTGAACAGAACAAATAGTTCTGAGAATATTAGAAGTTTTTTTTAAAACAATTTCCATGACATCATTTTATCTTTTACTCTGTTTAAGCTAATGACAGTGGCAGATTAAGGCAGGCCTCCCAAAACCTGAAGAAGAATGTCCCTTATTCAAACTCAAGGGGTCTCCTATTTTCTCTGGGCAAACCTCGCCTGGCAGGCCATCCAAAGGCTTGCAGTGTGGTCAGGCCAGCGGTGAACATTGTGGGTCACTGCCCACCACTGCCTACCACACACACACGTGCACACACTCATACACACCCTCTTAAAACAAGATTGAAAACTTAAACTGAATTTGGAGGTAGCAACTACTGAGAAAAGCTAGAATGGGGTGAGTAGGGGGCAGTCCCTCTGGAATCATGTTCCTGATGGTGGGTGTAAGGAACTGGGGGTGGGGAATGGCTGTAGGGACTTGAGGCCTTTTGAATGTTTAGATTCCATTTTGTCTTAGCCCCATTTTAACCCACCTTGTGTCAGACTATCTCATCAATCACAATTTAAATATTTATTTTCCCTACATCTCTTTCATCTTTTTTGTAAATTGAGGTTTTCAGCAGAATTCAATGTAAAAAGAATGCTGATAGCAGCATTCTAATTTTTAAAAAATTCTCTGATTAACACATTCCTCTTTTGTGGCTGACCTACTCATCACATGAAGAGTGTAAACTGGTACTTTGCTTTCAACAGCTCTTAAGATCATTCGTGACCTATGTAACAGGAGAATTGTGTTTGGGAGAATTTGGGCTTCCTAGCCACAAGACATCTCTAGTCTTGAAGTGAGTAGGAAGTCTACACTGGTAGATCCTTAGGCCTGGAGGTCTGTTAGGCACCTTGTTGTCTGAGTTATATAGCCTTTTTTTTGCTTCTGTCACAAGAAAGTGTTCAGAAGAACCAGCTTACTTTTTCAAGAAAAAGAAATCTGGAACCTGGTTTATTTTGCCTTATGCTTTGGATAAACCAATCCAAATCAGGTAAGTTGTCAGTTGTTTACAGTTGGAAGTCAGATGTAGAAAACAGATACATAGATCCAATAATTCTATTATCCAACATTGTACATCTACCCTAATTTTCTAAGTTTCAAGAGCAAGGAAAAATGAGAAAATAGTTCATACTTACACTTTCATTTTGGGGGGGGGGGGTGCACACCCATTTGGCAACCTTGTGCCTCTCCAGCTTGCTCAGCACATAATGGCCCATCCTCTGTTACATAAATCTTGCAGCCCAGACTTTACATTTCTATTAGGAATAGTTTTGAAATTTTAGGAATTAATTTCTTTTGGGAAATACCTAAATTCAGCTATGAATTATGTTTATGTATAAATTGTAAAATATACTCTGGAGTCACACATCTCTACTGAAAGGAAATGGCAGCTCTCTGCTCTATGCCGGAAAGGGTAAGTCACCAGAAATGGGTTTTGTTCTGGCTTATTCTGTCAAGTATTTGTTTTAAAAAATATTTTAATTTTGCTATTTGACATCTAGGGAAGAAATCATCAGCCATACTAAAATTATTTAAATCTAGCCAAGAGGAAATTAGAGTAGGCAATCTTAGAAATGTGTCATTTTTATTTTTTGAGACTTTGTACAAATAATATGTCTTTCCCCAAATATATTCAGATTTAATTACAAAAGGCAAGTCTGTAAATGGACTATATCCCAGATGGCATTTTTATTTTTATTTCCTTGAGGTATAACATAACAAGACAGACACAATAAGAGGCCCACAACTGTGAGAAAAATGATATGGTTATGAAAATGTAATTTGCTTTTAGTATTTTATTTTAAAAAGTCAAATGGAAAGAAAAACTACTCAATAAAATATATTTGAATTTACCAAGTTAACTTCTGCTAGGCTGTTTTCCAAACCGCTCAGAAGATTGAAAGAGCTGCAATAATCCTATTCCTCACTGGATTAAATATTCAGCACAGCCATCTAAGGTTAAGTATCTTCTTTATGTAAACTGCCATATTTTTCCTATTTTTTCATACTTGATTCTATTAGTATGTGTGTCTTTTTAATAAACGTAAACTTATTTGCCTTTAATTTTTTTCTTGAGGTTAATATGCTTTTTAAAAAGTGAGCCTCAGAGAATTATAATGAACCTTAATTATATATGCGGAAAAATACTTTTACAGCTTAAGAAGAGCTATACAAATATGAAATGATCATTGTTAATTGCACAGCATGTCTTATATAATGAGTTTCAAATAAACAGTATCACATGAAAAACTGTAATTATGTTATTTAGCTCACATGTGTAATTCAAAATAAGTACTTCAGCTAAGTAATATTTGCATAGTCCAAGCAGAATTTTTTTCCTCTTTAACATATTTAATTTTAAGACAAAATCTGTATGGAAAAGAAATCTTGTTTATGAATTATGGTAAGGCATTAAAAAGTTTGTTCAGCTGAGAAGTCAGATACCTGTATGCACTTATTCTTTATGTAAAGATATGACTTAAGTGTGATTGTTATTTATTTTTTGACAATTTAATGCTAGATCCAATTTATAAAAGTAACTCAGAATAGCAATTTAATACTGTCAAGTGCTTGACTAAAATGAACAGATGACATTTTTTTATTTCCCAAAGCAGTTGCTCAAACCAAATAGGACAAATTGGTTTTTAAGATTTTACTTTTGGCTCACAACCTTGGCAACCTTTGGTCTACAGAAATGCCTTACCATTTTCCCATTTGGAGTTAACTGATGTATAATTAGTGTGCCCATCAGTTATACCAATGGCAGAAATGCTATAAAGCAAGGGAAGGTAGCTCTCACGATTAAGAAAACAATCTAGACTCAGTTCTGTTTTAAAGGTACAAAACTGGAACTGTATTTGCCCCTCAGTTGGCACACTTGCAGGGAGTTGAATTAAACTAATTGTTTTTAGTAAATACCTCTAACGTGTATATATTTCAATCATCCTAAATCTTTCTTTTAATATATTTTATGCAAAAGGTATCACATGTTAAAAATTTACTCCCCCTATATACTCTTAATTCAGAAATGAGAGATGCACACATCCAGGGTGAAATCAAAAGTCAATTTGGAGGTGTAAATTCTATAAACCATGTATATAAATTTAAGTTTTGCCAAAACTGTGCTTTTACACAAATTCACTGAAATACAGTCCTCTTTGAATGTTAGGCAATACAAAATTTACAGCAGTGGTAGATTATTAGAACAACATGGCATAACATCTTGATAAAATTAAAAGTTTCACTGTTAGCCTTCATATTCCTAAAGAAAAATTCTCATGCAACACATGCAGGCTGTAATCGGTATGAAACTCCAGTGTTACAGGATGGTGAAGCAAGATTTTTGGATTTTTTAAGAATACATTTATTAATCTGACAGGAAATTTGAGCCAGTGCATTTTATGAAGATTTAGATGTGGACAGTCAGTTGTTAAATTTTAGCAAATAATTTTTAATATTACCTCCTATTTATCTTTTATTTTTCCAGTAACTTAGTACATCACTGTGTTTTCTCCTTTTCAAGGAGAAAGTAAACTTGTCTTTTCAGTTGCATGAAAAAACAAAAAAACTGATTGCTTACATTTAGTTACAATTTATAAAGGCAGTACTGCAAATTCAAACGGGTGGGGGGCATACAGTCTTCTTTTGTTGTGTGTCTGTGTGCTGATGGGGACTGGCTTTTCTTCCCATTGTCCTAGTTTGAAATGGAAATGCTGCACTACTGAGAAAATGCCATGAAAATATAACCCACTGCATTCCAGGAAAATAAATAAGCAAGGCCACCCAAATTTTCAATTAGTGCTCATGCTGAATGCAGGAAATGGCAAGATATCCGTCCAAGGCGCCCTAGGCCGGGTCGTGGACACGGAGCAGTGACAGGAAGGCTGGAAAGGGGATCGCAGGCACAATGTGAAGATGGCTTGTCTCCAAGGAAAACTGCATGCTAATAGGCTAGTACTGACTTCCTAAAGCAGACCAGTGGGTATTACATCCTGACCAAGGGTAAGCTTCAAGATTTGGAAGTTTAATAGTGAAGTAACACTTGAAATTTCTGGTGGCATTACTTATTTTATGTCATAGGCTTATTAAGCACTCTCAGTATTCCCCACAAACAGTTTTAACCACCGGAAACAGCACTACTCTGGACAGTTGGTGAAAATTACAAAATGCTTTTGATTTAAAGTATTAGGCATAAGGATCGATTATTTCCCACTTGGTGGCATTGCTTGCTAACATACCAGAGCCAGCGGGGGTTCATGGGGGGAGTGGGGACAACTGGTTCAGAAGCAAAGCAGTTCTGTGATGTCTCCTGAGTCAGCAAGAGATGTAGGAGCACAGATTTCTAAGGGAGGCAAAAAGTTATGATTTAAAAGCCCCTTTCCTTGATTGTGTTTTTCTGAAATGCTCAAATCACTAGTTTGAGATTAGTACTTGAAAACCAAAAAAAGAATGATAGAACAGTGGATTCTTCGGGGATCATGTACTCTCCTGCTTTGTCACTCTTTTATTTGCTTTCTGTTTCACTTCTCAGATCTTCACTAAGCATTTGGAGTTTTACAGCTCATCATATTAAAGTTAGTTAAGGAAAAAAGAAGAAAAGGGGTTAGTTTTTCAGCAGCATGGTGTTGGTTGAGCTTACAAAAAAGCCCCTATCATTTTGGATGGATTTTATCTGTGTTGTGGATCTAATTGTTTTTAATTTCAAGCTAAACTAAATTCTTTGATCACCGTTACACCACACTGATGAAAAGTAAATCTACATATTTGATGTATTCTTACAACCAAGAAGTGAAATAATTGAGGAGCTAATATGGACTATAATTATTAAAAGAAGGAATAAAACTCAAGTGATCTCACCAAGCTATAATTATGTGGGCAGAAAGAATGATATGGGTAAGTAGAAGACAAATATTCATCAGTCCAGCTGAAGATTAAATGTGAAATTCAAATTATGCTTTGTAGTTATTTGGATAACAATGCTGTGTACTCGTGCTAAATTTAGGAGAGTAAATGGGAACAAAAAAAGTACTGACTATTTTTCTCCTTAGCTGATTCCCTTGACTTGAGAGCATTTTCTTGGCAAATCAACTATTTTGTTAGTTTTCAAAGGCTATCATTTCCTTTTCACAGTAAAATCAGGAATTTCATTTTTATACAATACTGCAACATTTCCTATAACTGAATTACAACAGTTTCAGAGTGTGCTCTTTACCTAGTTTTCCTATATAAAATAAGGAACAGAAAAAAGCCCAAACCTCTTTCTATTTGCAATAGTTTAAAAGTATATTTGTCTTTAGATTTAGTAAGCTAAGCAATTTTACCCATAGGGAAATTTCAGCCATAGGGAAATGCAGAACTGTACATAATATATGCTTTCAGTCACAGAACTGCTCTAAAAGGAACTACCCAGGAACTGGAGCATTCTCAGCCTTGGTTTTCCAGCTTGCCTTTATCCACTCACGTGCTGTGTTTTTCATTTCTGTCTTCCTTCACCACAGCCTGAGGCTCTCAGTGCTCTCCACATTCCATCATTGGAACCTGCTTCCAGAAAATTATCTAATGAATATGCACAAATGTGTAAGTTATTTGTAGGGTTTAGCTTATTTATTTAGCAAATGTTTCCAAGCACCATACTTGGTGAGGTCTCTGAGAAATGTAAAAATGGTACTGGCACTTGTCTGTTGAATAAGATAACAAAACAAATAACCATAATGCAAGGCTTTTGGCTCAATGGCAGAGTTGGAAGGGACCTTGATACTATGTAGACCAAACCTCTGATTTTATAGATGAAACAGTTAAAGCCTAGAGTCAGACAATCAACATGATCACATTTTCACTAAAACTCAATAGGAAACTGCTGGTCTAGTGTTCTTTCTGGATTGCTACAATATCTGAATCTTTCTCACATATTGTGGTAGATGAAATTATTGTTTAAAATATTCATTGCTCCTGCTACAGGTTTCTTCCTCTGAGGGAATTATATACTCTCAACACATTAATGTCAGTTTTGGTCATGGACTTGTTTTAACAATGAACAGGAGCAAGAGTGACCTGTGCCGTGTCCAAGAAAAGCTGAAAAAGCCATCACATGGTCTGTCACCTACTTCTCCCTCTTTTGGGACATCTGCATTGTTCTGGATAAAGGCTAATTCTTCTAGGTCCTAAGAGAGAATGGATGGAGCAGAGCCATAGCCAAGAAAGATATAATAGGAGTGAGAGAGAAATCTTTGTTGTTGTAAGCCTGAGATTTCAGAGGTGTTTGTTGTTGTAGCAAAACACAACCTCAGCTGACTGATACATTGCATTGCTGCCAAAACAGAGATTGGTTGGCTAGTGGTTACCCATTCCATCTGTATAGTTTAACCTTAATCAGGGAAATTATATACATCATTATGTAATTTTTTTTACTAAGATCAAAAAGTAGATTCATGGAGGGCAGACACCCAGTGCAATGTTCCAGGATTCCACAGATGGTCTCTTCTTTTTGGAGGCCAGACCTGGGTGAGAAGGGCACACCCAGAAAGCTATGGATACCACTGTTCAGTTAGTAACTGAGTCCATATATACCTTGAAGTACATTTATTTGACTGAATTTCAGAAACATCAACTTATCTGCCAAGAGAGGAAGAAATTCTCCAGGAAAAGGGAGAAAGGTGAACTTTCTCTCTTTGGTAACTTCACATGGTCTTGACCTGAGCCATGTGTTCTTGAAAGCAAAAATCAGAAAAAATCACCATGACATAGGTTAAAAAGTGATCTATTTAGAAGATGGTAGTAAAGCAAGCATACAGCATATTCAGATTAGGGAATCAATAAAATCTTCTTTGAAGGAACAACTTTTCTAGTAGACTTTGAAGAACATTTAGAGATAGGATGTGGCCATTCACCCCACAGGTTCATTATGATCAGAAACACGATGGTAGAAAGGCCTGAAGTATTTCACAAAGTGTGTTGCCTCTTTCAGAAAAACTCTTTAACTCAAAGAATATTTACTAGGTTTGGACAAGAGGTTTTTTTTGTTTTTATTATTTATTTATTTATTTATTTATTTTTAAATGTTTTTTAAATTTATTTTTTGAGAGAGACAGAGAGAGAGTGCGAGCACGGAGGGACAGAGAGAGAGAAGGAGACACAGAATCTGAAACAGACTCCAGGCTCTGAGCTATCAGCATAGAGCCTGATGCAGGGCTTGAACCCACAAGCTGGAGATCATGACCTGAGTGGAAGTTGGACGCTTAACAAACTGAGCCACCCAGGCATCCCTCAGCTCATTGTTTTTAAATGACAGTTACAACAATCTAAATTTTTCCTCCTGCTTCAGCTCATGCTAAGGTCTAAGTACATTTCTGAATCATAGAGCTATGATCCTTAGAAGCCTGTAAAGCTATCTATTAGAAGGATGTGCCCTTTGAGAGCATCTCTCTGCTGGCCAGTGTAAACTGGTAGGAATTACCAGAGTCATGTCTTTCATTCCTCATGAAAGAAGCCACAACAGTTAGGATGCCATGACTAGGATGTCTAGTGCAATATAGATTTTTAAGAGGTAACAAATTTATTAGTATATAAATGGCCAGAATAATTAATATTAACAAACTAGACACTCTCTCTCATCACTGGAGGCAGTGTGGATAAACATAAATAGATGGAAAGTGGGCTTTGGAATCCAAAAGACTCATGATTTTATTTTGGTTTTTCCCTGTATTGCCGTGGGAAAGTGGATTAATGTGCCTTATGGAGATAATGTTTTCTGTTTCCAGCATTGTAGTGCACAAAGCAGATGCCCCTTATTTATTTCTTTCTCTTTTTCTGTTGTAAGTATTTATCATATACTATATGATAAATTATTACTATTTTGAGTATTACTGGTTTCGGTAAATATAAAATATTTATCAAGGTCCTTCTGTGTGCAAGGCAATGGGCTCAGCACTGGTTCAGTGCTCATTGTGGGGTTTCTTTTCCTTTCCCTGCTCTTAAGCTTCCTCCCTCCCACCATCCTCTAGATGAAATGCAAACCCAAACCATAGTCTATTTAGAGGTTGCGGCGCATGGCCATCTTCGATGTAGCAGTCCACTCTGAATTTAAATTTGTCACCATTTTCCTTAGAGGGAATGAGAGAGAAAATGAATTTAATTTAGCATAAAAAATAAACATTTCTGGGCGCTGGAAATGTCTGTGGTGTTTTAAGAGCTGTTATCATTAATCAGTGAAGCATGTTTACCCATACCCATGATTGCTTATGAAACTGAACCACACACACTGAGCTCTTCAATGAGAGATGGCCACCAAAATCTGAGGCAAAGGTTTATGTTCCCAATAATCATTATATGCCTTGACTGGCTCATGAATGTAACTTCTTTCATACTATGTTTTTCATGGCTAAAAGGTGACATTAAACAGTAGTTCAGAGTATCGTAAAGCAATATTTGTACTGTTGTTACCTTGTGATTCTTAATTTTTCCCCACAGCATTTTCTTGTGTTTGTGCTTTTTAGTAGTTTATCCTGTTATAATTTTGAGAGGCAACACCTTCTTCAGAAATATCTTTATTATAGTTGTAAAATGGCCGTGGTAATTATTATCATTGGCTAATTCTTACCACACAAAAGGGTTTGGCATGGCTTGAGAGGAGAAACTTACTTAGCAGTCAACAAGGCATGGCAGGCTTACAGTATCCATAGTAACCTCGGAATGCATGGGAGTCTGGAGTGGGAGGAGAGCTAGTGAAATATCCCTTGAATGTACTTCTACAACAAACAAAAGAAACTTTCCTAAGAAGTTAAGGCAAAAGGGAAGCCCAACACAGAAAATATTAAACCTTAACAATAAGTTTTTTTCTAAGGTATTTTCTTAACAGAAAAATAAGGTTCTATTTAGAACAGAATTTGGCCCAAGTCAGTAAGTGTTATTATCATTATTATTTGTGAATTAAGCAACTAGGTGAATTTGGCACCATTTACTGTGATGGAGAAGACTGGAGGAGGAGTAGGTTTCGGGGAAAATATCAGGAATTCTATTTTGGAAGTGTTAAGTCTAAGATGTTCATTAGATTTTTAAGCAGAGTTGTTGAGCTAGACATAAGAATCTGGAGTTGCAGGGAAGAGGCCAGAACTTGGATATGGATTTGATCTTTAAAACAAGAGTCCTGAATGAGATCGTGAATATGGAGAGGCTGGGGAAAAAAGGAAGAGCCAGGAGGAGGAGTAAAAAGAAGGAACCAGTAGTGTTGGAGGGAAATAAGAATGCATTTTCTAAGGGAACTAGTAACTCAAGGAAGAAGTGTGGTCAACTGTGTTAGTTCTTACTGAAAATTCAAATGAAGTGGGTTTCAGGCTCGACATGGAATGTGGTAAATGCAGGTAACTGGTAACTTAGATAGGAGGGGCTTCAGTGTCAGATCAGAAGCCTGCATGGAGTGAACCATGGAAAACAGGGAAGTGAGGAAGTGCAGACAGCTCAGTAAAAGACAGCAGCCAAGCACAGGCCCCAGACCCTTCCTATTCTTATTGCCTAGGTCTGCGCAAGCTTGAGCTCTTCAAACCCTTAACCTTCAGACTGGCACTTCTCTGAGGCCCATGGTATTTTCAATTCCTTCCCAATTCTTTAAGAAGGATTGAGAAACAACAGGGATTGTTCTGTTGCTTAAAAGTAGTGAAGCCAACTGACATACTCACCTAAATGATGCACAAATTGGCACAAAGAAATTTGTGGGTGTAATTTGGAAGTTAAGAGATAATGTGTCCTAAAACTGATCTAGATCCTAAATCCTAAAATCAATATAGATTATGCTCTTCAAGTAAACAAAATTTTTTTTACCCTTTAAAATGATTATAATGTGCTTACTATGTAAAATAAATAATATATCTGTAACAGCAATGAAGAACAATTAGACAAATCATGTAATTTTGGAGGTCATCATTGATGCTTCTTAACCTAACAGATCTTCTTTCCTGTTGTGGACTGAATTTTGTACCCCCCCAGCCCCCCCCCCCCCCGCCATATTTATATGTTTGAAGCCCTAACCCCCAACCTGACTGTCTTTGGAGATAGAGACTTCAAGGAGGTAATGTAAATTAAATGAAGTCATAAGGACAGAGCCCTAATCCAATAGGACCAATGTCCTTAAAGAAGACACACACACACACACACACACACACACACACACAACAGTGAGAGGACAGTAAGATGATGGCTATCTGCAAGACAAAGGGAGAGGCCTCAGGAGAAAACACCCTGACAATACCTTTGTCTTGGACTTCCAGCCTCCATAACTATGAAAAGTAAATGTCTGTTGTTTAAGAAGCTCGGTCTATGGTATTTTGTTACAGTAGCACCAGCAGACTAAGACACTCCCATTTTCATTTACCTAGCTGATCAATTCTAGTGCTGTAATATCTCTTGAATTTATTCACTCTCCACCAAGCTCACTGCTGGGGCCTTATTATCTCTTTCTTGAACAATTAAAATAGTCTTCATATTGGTCTTGTGTCTGCTGTAATCAACTCACCCTTCATACTCTAATTCTTTAGCCTCAGGGACCAAAGCCAGGAATATAGAATTGGAATCAGAGTTTCCCTTTAAGGCACTTCTGGTCTTAGGGAACTAGAGGAAATCTGAGGAGGATACTCACTGGGGCACATGCTCTGAAGCACTGCGAGTATACCAAAGAAGAAGAAACAAACCATATACCCAGAGACGTGTTGGGGAAGGGGCAAGTCATAGCATTCATGGCATGTGAGTTGGGCATGTTGCCAGTCACAGGCCAAGGAATTTATTCATTTATTGACTTGTTCAATAGTATGCTATGTAATGAACACTTGACACCTAGAATCTAGTGGTGAATAAGCAAGAAGGGATCCCTGACTTTGTTGAGCTTACATTCTGATGGATGGAGATACAATACATACATAAAATCAATAAGGTGGCTTATATTTCTAAGTTTCTTTCTTTCTTTCTTTCTTTCTTTCTTTCTTTCTTTCTTTCTTTCTCTCTTTCTGAGAACAAATGGGTAAGGACAGAGAGTGGGGAGCAGAGGATCTGAAGCAGGCTCTGTGCAGCAAAGAGCCCAATGCAGGGCTTGAATGCACAAACTGTGAGATCATGAAGGGAGATAAAGTTGGATGCTTAACCAACTGGGCCACCCAGATGTCCCAATAAGGTGGTTTAAAATAGGGAAAGGTGCTAGGAACATTATGAAAAAGAGTAATGGGATAGTAGAAGGGGCTTCTTTTGGCAGAGTGGTCAGGGAAGTAGTCAGAGAAAGTGACAGTGCACTTGAGATATGAAAGATGAGAAGGAGCTAGCAATGCATAGGGAGTCAAATGCCAAGCACAGGAAACAGCTCCTGACAAAGCAGATAAGATGGATGAAACATAGGCAGGAGTGGAGGAAATGTAGATGTAGATGTTTGGCAAGAGCTAGGTGATGGAGTGTCTTGCTGGCCATGGGGTATGGAGAGTTGTATCTTCTTCTAATTTGAGTGGGCAGCCACTGGAGGGTTGGAAACTGGGAAATAAGATTCTACCTATCTAACTCTATAATTTTTTTTAGAAATGGAGAGAGCAGAAGCGGGGAGGGAGAGGCAGAATATTTTCTCTCTCTCTCTCTCTCTCTCTATATATATATATATACATAGATAGATATGTTATATATCTATATCTCTCTCTCTATATATAGATATATATATAGATATGTATAGATATATAATATAGATATCTGTATATTCTTATGATATCTATATAGATATATCTATCTATCTGTATAGATCTATAGGTAGATAGATAGAGAGATAGAATCTTAAGCAGTGTCCATGCTCAACACGAAGCTCAATGCAGGGCTCAGTCCCATAACCCTGGGATCGTGACCTGAGCCAAATTCAAGAATCAGAGGCTTAAGCAACTGAGCCACCCAGGCACTCCTGACTCTATACTTTTAAAAGGTTTTTCTGGGGACACCTGGGTGGCTCAGTCGGTTAAGCATCTGACTTCAGCCCAGGTCATCATCTCACAGTTCGTGAGTTTGAGCCCTGCATCAGGCTCTGTGCTGACAGCTTCAGATTTTGTGTCTCCCTCTCTCTCTGCCCCTCCCCAGCTCATGCTCACACTCTGTCTCTGTCAAAAATACATAAAAAAAATTACAACTGTGAGGAGATGGCAGTTTCAGAATTTATCCTGGTGGTAAAGTGGCCAGGATTTGCCATTGGATGGGATATGCTTGTGAGGAAAACAGAGAAGGTGAATCTGACTCCTGGCATTTTGTGGATGCTGATGCAGTGAACTGGGAAGTATAAGCAGGATTCAGGGAACAGAGCTAAAGCTACAGTTTGGCTTTAAATATGAGGTACTTTATTAGATATTAAAGAAAGGGAGGCTGGTTAAATGTGTCAAATGCCACTTAGAAAGTAAGTAAAGAACCCAGGAGGGATCTCTGGATTTTGCTAGAGGAAAATAATTGGTGCTGTTGATAAATGCCAGTTTAGCTGAGTCATGGGAATGGCAACTGCTTTAAACCGAGTGTGTTAAATAAAGAGAGAATGTGAGATGAGAATGTGGAAATTTTGCTGGGAAGATGAATAGACAAATAGGGGTAGGGTAGCTGGAGGACATGTAGGGTAAAGAGTGATGCCGTTTATGATGAACAAGAATTAAGTTGGTGTGCATGCTGTTGGGAATGGTGTGTTCAGACTGAAGGGGCTAGGTTCTGAAGTAGGAATGAGAAGGGAATTGGAGCATAAATAATTATGCTGAAAAAGCTAAAGTTGGAGAATTGAAGTTTTCTCCTAAAATGAATATTGCTATTGTAAGGAGCTTGACTGTTTAAAAAGTTGAATATGTTTAAACCTTTGCAAAGGTACATAATTTTCTAAGTCTGTAGATAATCTACTAATTTTGTAGATCAGACCATTCATAATTAAAGCACTAGCTTTTGTATTTCTGTGTTATGAATATTAAACACTGCTTTGATAGTACTATATCAAGATGTATACTATAAGGATTCACATTAAAATTATAATTTTAAGGAATAGTTTAAAGAATGTAATGATATTCAAATATTACATTAGAGATTTAGTAAATAAAAAGTAAATACCCTGTATGTATTTCTAGCAGATTAATAAAAAGGTGATTTTTTTGTAGAGGGGGGTCAGGTAACAGTAAAAGAGTAATTTTTGAGTTTGAAAATTCACATTAAATTCTGTTGCACAGACTTTGGAAATGCCCTGTTGCTCTCCAGCTCCAAAACTGCCACCACTAGAGGGAGTATGAAAGGCCTCTGAATGGTCAAGGATTCTGAAACTTGGACAAAATTTAAGCAACTTTTGCATCGTAACAGTTATAGCTTACTCATTGCTACCTAGAATTTCCTAGGGTGCAGATTTAATAGTAATGGCCAAAAAGCTAAAGTTGGAGAATTAGTTTTTCCCCTTATTTGAATATTTCTCTTATAAAAGCATGTGTGGTTAAAAAATTCAACATTTTTAAACTTTTTCAGAGACATATAAGTTCCTAATGTGTATAGAGATTAAAAATTATCTCAGGGTCATGAGTTCAAGTCCCACGTTGAGCATAGAGCTTACTTAAAAAAATATGAAGCGAAATACTGATATATTTTGAAATAAACTTCTCTGTTGTATTCTGTATTTAACCAACCTTAATGGGGAATAAAAATATAGGATTTCACTGCTATTTCTTTGTGGAATTAAAGCTATGGATATCCCCTTCCCTTTCTTACCAGTCTGTTCTCTGATTTTAAACATTCAATAAGTTCCCAGCCAAGGAATGCATTTTTTCCCTTTTGATATTTTTCTGTGGTTCCTTATTATCGTTTATAGAATATACTGTGGTTCTGTTTACCTCTGCCTGCAGCTTCCAGACCTTTGTGGTTTCCTCTACAGCTGTGGGTATTTCTCATGTGAAACCATAGGTCAGTACAGAACCACAAAACTGATCCTGACAATTAGAATTTTAGCCACTGTCCTGTGGGGTTTTCAGAGCCACAACTGACTCCGTATTTTAAATCCAGATCCTTAAATTACTACCATCTGATGTTAGGCATCATTATTTTAGAACAATCATGGTTTCTCCAGGGGGCCTAGGTAAGCCTTTCTTCATTTTATTTAATGTTAGTGTGCACCTATCTTTAAATGAAGCTTCACAAATACTCTCACTAGGTGTGAGATCTATGAGAATGAGGATTTGGTTTTTGCTGTGTGTTCTGGCACCTGTCCACATCACTTAGTATGTTGCCTTTGTGGCATGAATGCATCTTTACTTAGGTCACATTTTGAGCAATGGGTCTCAAACCTTAGTAAGCGCCAGAATCTGCTAAAGAGCTTGATAAAATACAGATTGCTGGGTTCTACCCCCAGAGTTGCTGATTCAGTAGGTCTCGGAGGGGCATTAAAGAAAAAATTGATCATGACATTTGTTAAAAGCGGTAGGAAAGACTTTATTCAAGGGGGCTACTTTAACAGGGTTTTGTAGGAGAGGAGAGAGATTGGGCTTAACTCTGAATACAACAAGGGAAAGTGGGAATTTACAGCTAAGGAGCAGAGTGGGGGTGGTACTCAGTGATAGAAAATTACTAAAAGGAAATATCAGGAGTGAAGGAAGATTCTGACTAAACCAACCTAACAGGATTCTTTATGAAGGCAGGCTAGAGTGATCAGATATAGGAGGGGCTTGGTGCTGAAACCTGATTAGATATTGAGGGTGGGAGAATCTGGCTAAACCAACTTAGCAGGATTCTTGCTAAAACTGGACAATGCAGAGAAACACACGGGAACCCAAAATTCAGGGCCTGAGAAAAGAGTTTGGAGGAACCTGACTGAAGTTTGGTCAAGGAGAGAGTCTTTGTAAGGGGGTGAGAATTTGTATTCCTTACATGTTTCCAGGTGATGATGCTCTTGGTCTGGGAACCAAGTTTCAAGACCCACAGGTTTAGAATATTATGAGTTCCATCAAGAAGAAGAGTTGTTTTAGAGTTCGACTCAGACTGAAAGAGCTGGAATTGCTATTTCAACTTTTGGCTGATCTACTTGCGGAAAAAGACTTTGTTAGAGGTAATATTTAACTTCTAGCTGAGTAAGACATGTAGTACCTGTCAATGCAATGGGAGCCATGAGCATGGAGAATGGCAGAGACCCAGTCAGATTGTTAGTTTGGAAGAGAGTGTTAATTTTGTTATTAATAGTGTGACAGTGTTTAAAGTATGAATTATTAACTAAGTGTGATTTTTAACAATGGAAGAGTTTGCCTGAATATTATGGTCAGGGAAAGTGTTACTTTCCTCATTCATTTTTGTGGTGCAGGTTTGGTCCTCCCTTTGAGGTAGCAAGCACGGACTGGTAGGAGAATTGAACTTTGGTCCCCATCCTCACATATCTCTCTGGGCAGCAACCTGGGCTCTTCACCTCTGAGTGAAGTCTGCCTGACCACTCCCTCACTCAGCCTGGGCTCCAGGAGGCTGACCCTGAGTCAAATTCCATAGACAGCCTGGACTTTTTTTTTTTTTTTAACCTATTTGTTTGTTTGTTTTTTTTAACCTATTTGTTTGTTTCTTTAAAGACACCTATATACACAGCTTCTAAATTCATGCTTCTCAAATAGGTTATGTGTGATCCCTGCCATGTGCTAGGGAATATGGGAAAGTACAGGATCAGCATGGCACTTGCTGGAGTGATAATTCTATTGGAGATTTTTGGTGGAACCAGGATGCCATCTGTGCTCTGTGCCCCACCATCATCCCTCTGACTTCTGCTGCAGGGTGGGGCACTTTCCTTGTGCATGCTTCACCACCACCCCAGGCTCACTCCATCTCTCAGCTCCTCTACAATGGGCTTTCTCCAAAACAGAAGTTCTTCCTCACCTAGAACTTAGACACTTTGGAAATGCCAAAGGAATTAATGCCCCTGGCATTGACTCTTAGTCAGTGAGGCCAGGAATCAGTGCATATATTCCCCAGCTTCCAGTCCTTCAAAAGGTCAATTCTCTGAGGTGCACTCTGTGTAATTTCTCAAAAGATCTCAACGAAGTTCAATTCCATTTGCCCACAGTTGCAGTCAGCTCAACGATACACTCTTCATGGCTTTCTTTCCTTCTCCATCTCCTTCCCTCTGCTCTCTCACTTGCATGGGGAAAATTCAAAACTATGATACACAATACTCAATATCACTCAAATGCAAAATAAGTACTCTGTAAAATTTACACAAAATTTTAAAATACACAATGGCACTTAAAAAATTGAGGATGGAGCTGTAGTGTGGTACTAGGCATTCTCCTTTCTGTCCGTGGGGGAAGAAAATAGAGGATGGTAGCTCTAAATTCTACAGAAGATTATTTATTTGCTGCCTGTTTTCTTACTGCACATTCACACCTCAAACTCTTGCACTTTGGCTTCAGACCCCACCTTTCCACTGAATCTCCTAATAAGTAACTTCTGATCAGCCAGACCCAGTGGACAGTTTTGAGTTATTTTCCTAGACCTCTATATTGCTTTTGACAGTGATACCTTCTGTCTCCTTGAAATTTCCTTCCCACTTGTTATGTTGGATGTAAACTTTGTGGTCTTTCTCTACATGCTTGATTCTTCCTTTTCTTGTTTAAATCCACTGACATGTAGCTTTTCTGCTCACATTGTCTTATAAATCATGTTGCGTTTATTTGGGCTATTTATTTTCAGTTGCCTTAATTTAAAATACAAACTAAAAGGCAAATCACTTAAAAAAATAAATTTTCTTATTCTGTATTGTTTACATTTGTATCAGAAAAGAAATGGGATTGGAACACATAGAAAATTCAGACTTGACTCCAGACATGATGTAGCACTTCTTATAGCATTCCAAGCACAAAATAAGTGACCAACATGTCAAATGATATGATTTGTCATTTTTGAACCATGTATAAGCAGTGACCTGCTTGATACCTAGTAAATTTAGTAGGTGGTTATATGTATGTAGGTGTAATCTGTGTAAGAGATCATAGTCTAGTGTATTTAACCTGAGAATAATGATGGGGAAAACATTTGATACTCAAGAAATGAGATTTACATGTCTTAATAAGATTGTAATATTGTTCTCCTGAAGTATATCCAATATTACAAGCAAATGCATTTACACGAAAAGTTTGAAAAATGTATTTTAGCATAATAATCCCAAGCAGGCTATCATTTTCAGGGCAGAAATGCCCAGAGTTGACTAGCCATCAAAATACAGATGTTTTAAAGATAAGAAGGAACAATCTTAACCTGCAGTTGAAAAAAAACTTGTCACGGTGACATGATTATTAGACTTCTTGTTGTTTTCAAAAAATGTAGATTGAGAAGTTATAATTTCATCAGAATACATACTTTATTCCAAGTATCTATTTTAATAATCATTTAAAATTTTTGTTCAAAGTAATCAGAAATGTCCCATCTTCTCTAGCAATAATTTATCTTTTATAGGAAGGGCATTCATTTTTCAGAGACAAAGTCACTAATTATTTTACATGTGTTTGTTTTTCTGTATTCATTGATTACCCCCTCCTCTCCTCTGATCTCCCTTCTTTTTCTCCCCTTTCCTTCCTTTTTCTCCTTTCCCTTTCTCTTCTTGACACTCCAAGTGCTCAAATTTTTGTATCAGTTAACTGTTTGTACCTTCCATCTTTATAAACATCATGCTTTTCCCTTTAGCTCATGACTAAGTTCCTTGGCCAAGTGCTTTATGGAAGTGTTGGGAATAGAAATGTCACATAAAAATGGAATGAGTTGTGAAAACAGTCAGTTCCCATCTCTCCTAAGATAGGCAAATCTTTGAATGACCTCCTTGGGAGGAAAGAGCCTAGGGCATATTCTGATTTGTAGCACAAAGTTCAGGATATTGAATGAAATACAGTTACGACATGATTAAAAATGAAGTGCATTTCAGACATCTTTAAATGTCCAAATGGCACTAAGACAAATTTTACTATATTCATGGTTATTCTTTTTACTATTTCACTTTCCAGTTATTCACCATGAATCTTATGTGAAATCTATGGCAGGATGAGACAAAGCAAGAGCAGGAAAAGAGCTCAATTAATACTTCAAAGCCATTGTCATTTTCCTTGCCAAAGATGGCATTGTTAGGGTGAACATATATAAACTTTCTTTCCCACTGAGTAGACCACGTGGAAAAATGCTTTATTTTTTCTTATAAGAATAAAATTGCAATCTTTCAACAGAACATGTTGATTATGCCATCTGGCACATAATTTCTATGCTTAAATTAAGCTGAGAAATAAATTCAGTGTTGAAAGATATTATCCGTTTAACATTTTTTTGCCTTCAAGCAATTTGAGAAAGTAGGACAAAAAATAAATTGTTTTCATTTCTTAGTATGTGAATCATATATTTCTTGAATATTTTCTTCCACATAGAGGAAAATTATAATTTATAAGTGGATAGCTATGATCTACTGGGATTTCTAGTCCTGTAGTTATGCCAAAACTATACTGTATTACAGGAACCTACCCTGAGAGATCAGGTGATTGTCAGTTGGAGATTAGCATCAGTTAATGGATGGTGTAATTAACTGAGAATAAAGAACGCTCGTAAGGAGTTGCTTATATTTTGTTTGGACTTTTCTTTATTAAGCAGTTTGTGACTTCAGGTTGTTGCCAATACTAAAGGCACAAATAAATGAGTGTAATATACACAAATTAGGCTGCATCTAGGGCTACCTACCAAAGTTAAGTAACTAGCAGGTGGTGGAAACTCAAAAAGAGTGGAAATGTCTACCTTTTAACTGGGGAAGGAGGACTCCTTCAACAGGATCTCTTCGTCAGTTTTTTCTTTCCCTCTCTCTCCCTGTGAAGATATAAATCAATGCTCAGTCACCTAAGAACTTCCTAGTGAACAGTTTAAGTCAAGAATAATCTTTGACGAGCCTATAGCTGCTAAGACAGCATGGAGTTGATCAATGAGTGGTAGTAGCAGGAAGCTCAAACATTTGGAACAAATTGCCAGCAAAAGAGAGCTTTGAACTGAATGTATACATTCATATGGCAGAAAAACTGGGGAAAGATAACAATTAGAATTTCTCCTTTCGTTATTTAAAAAATTATCTTTAAAATAATGATTACCTTTAAGCTTTGCTGCTTTTTAAAATGGTTTTTAGGGGGGTTATTTATTTTTGAGAGAGAAAGAGAGAAAGGCAGAGGCAGAGAGACAATCCCAGGCAGGCTCCACGCCTCTAGCGCAGAGCCCAACACAGGGCATGATCTCACAAACTGTGAGATCATTACCTGAGCTTAAATCAAGAGTCAGACTCCTAACCAATTGAGCTACTCAGGCACCCCCTTCTGCTTTAATTAAGGAACAAAGAATGGGAAATTTACACTTATTGGGGGAGAACGCATCATCTAGGTTTAGCCATCTGGAGTCACACTATCCTGAGTCTTTGATGCCCACCTGCCTATTGAGGTCTTGGCACATCTGTTGACTGCCTGGGGCACTCAGGAGAAAAGAAAAGTTAAATGCTTTCCTATCAAAGGAAGTGTATGAAGTAACTGCAAGCACTGCAAATGGAGATTTTAAGAAAGTCTAGATTCTAGTTCTAGCTCAGAGATAGATTCAGAATAGATTTGGAAAATAGATACTATAATTTTTGCTACAAGGACTTTGCATAATGATAATAACAAAAATGACAATAATAAAAACAATACTTTTCACAGCACTTAGTTTTCAAAGCACATCATATGAACTATGAGCTGTGCTTCCCATTAACCTGTTATAAGCTAATATAGTAGAGAAACACAGAACATAACAGTAGATGCAGAATTGGAGAAAGATTCAGGATTTGGGAACTGAGGAAGCTGAAGTGCTCTGTCCACTGTGGAAAAATGACATATACTTGGCACATACGCTTAGGATATGCTCTCTCACTATGGTACTAATTGAAAATCATGGTAGAATTTTACAGTTAAAATGTAGAAATACTATGGTCAGAATATTTTATGAAAGGGCCCAAACACATAGTAAATTAAGATTGATTTGCATGAAATTTTGCAGATACCCAGATGACAATTGTTTTTATAAAGGCAAAAAATTAACCATGGGAATGAAAGTCCTCTTAGAAGCTGCTCTGTAACTTCATTGAGTCTGAGACATGAGGAACAGAGAACACATGTATAGAAGCCCCTTTCAAGGCTTTGCACTCTGCTGCTGTCCTGGCAAGCTCCTCGTGACTCTAGAACAGTCCTCCTGAGCATGGCTCTGTGCATTGTGGGAATTGGACCCCATACTCTTGGCTCTCAAAACTGAGAAAGAGAGGGGATAGAGGAGGGAGAGTCAGAGAGAGAAAGGCCAGGCAAGAAATTAGAAAAGATCAAAGGTACATTGACCAAAAAAGATGAAAGGCACTTTGGCAAAGACAAGCATGACCCACTGCTCCTGCTAGAAAACTCGAGCTGATGAAACATTTCAGAAGGATTAGTATATATAAGTGCACCTGGGAAAGAATTTCTCTGATGCCTTAGCTTTCAGACCATTTTAGCAATGAATCAACAAGTCCCATTTGTAGAAAGAAGAAAGCTAATGTAATGAACAATAAAAGTACAACTCCAGGACTCACCTCATTACTTCAGAGATGCACAGCCAGACCTTTCTTGCACTTAACCAGCCCTTTAGTTCAAGTGTTCAGTATCATTGAAGCCACCAGGACCTTCTCCAATTTTTCTATTTGTTCAAGAAATTAATTTTAAAAAGTGAATTAGAAGACTTTTAAGTTCAAACTCAATGTGTTTCATCTCTTTGCCATGGTTTATAGTCCTAGCAATGCCTCCCGGCTCTCCTGACCACTTTTGCTAACCATTGCCAAACACTACAAGATACAAAAAATGATAGAAAATGAATTACCCACGTTTTTAAGGATGGGGAAAGGCATGAGCTAAAGAAATTCTAATAAAATTCTGACTCATATACAATTTGACCTCCCTACCTTTGCAATATGAAATTTACATTTTATATGCAATTTCCATGGCAATTTACAGGTGTTAAATTAGGAACAGGAGTAGAGTACAGACAAGGGGATAACCTAATATAACAGCAATAGAGTTCAAACAAAGTTTGTTTCCTTTTTTTATATTATCATCTGGGTATCTGCAAAATTTCATGCAAATCAATCTTAATTTACTATGTGTTTTGGCTCTTTTATAAAATATTCCAACCTTAGTATTTCTACATTTTAACAGTAAAGTTCTCCATAAATGGGGCACTTATTACATTTTTTTAATATGTAGAATGATTCAGTTACTACAAAAGTCCTGAAGAAGAAATATTTACTCCAGGTAGAGTAATCTAGTTTTTTTTTTACCAGTTCCCAAGGGCATTGCTAATACCTTGTATTATTCAGACTTAGAGAAACATACTAGGAAGACAGTGTTAGAGCATGCTGTCCCTAGTATTTCTCTCATATGTTTCTACCGCAAATCTAGGTTAATTTGGACCCAGCTCTACTGATAAACGAATTGTAAAACTAAGTGAGCACTTTGTAAAAACTCTCAGGTAGATTTGGGCTAAATCAAAAGATTTTGTCGATAACCCAGTCCTGAGTTTGAAAGAGCCTTGTCTCATTTCTATCTTGAAATTTACTCTTTCACATTCATTTTGGTGGATGGCTGAGGGGAGGCAATTGAGTGATAAGCAAACCTTCTCTGGCCATCATAGTTTCAGTGGTTGGAAGAAAATTAAGGATTAAGCTCGGGAGCTTATTCTCAAATGATGGTTGATTAGGCTGGTCACGTAAGAATCAAATCAGGAAAGCACTGCAAAGCCCAACATTTGGTGTTACTTAGGGAAAGCTTGAAAATTAAGAAGGCTCTTCAATTTAAGTTAGAAGGATTGGGGGTGGCGACACAGGGATTCCTTGGAAGGCCTCCTGCAAGAAGTTTTTGTAAGTGTGTGTGTGTGTATGCCCTTGTTTTTACAGGAGAATCACATTCTTCAGACCACCCGTCTATCTCGCACAGGCAGAGCACGTCATGGGTCCTGTCTCCCAAAAGTGAGTTGAACGTTATTGGGGCTTTTGCTATTGTATTGACTTGTGACTAAGAGAGATCAGTGTTGCATTATTTGGATTTAGTATGCTCAAACTCATTTCTTTTCCACATTCCACGAAGATTTCTTCCTTAAAAAAAGGGGGGATAAGAAAGCAAATTCCAGTGTTTTTATTCAAACATAATCCCTAATATCCTTTCTGGGAGCTCCCCAAAAGGACAGTTGTTTTTAAAAGGAAAGTATCAGTTAAGACATACCATGTCACTAAAGGGACCTTTAAAAAGTCATTTGGCCTCCTAGCAGGACCACACTCAAAGCAGAGATCACAATCTATCCCTTTCTTTAAAATCTCCAAAGTGTTTTTGAAACAGTTAGTAATAATAAACAAGATAAAGAGAATCCAGGTGGCATGGCCACTGGGGCACCAACAGCAGCTCCTTTATATGTTAGGTGTCAGCCAATTTGCAGAACAAAGCTGACCACATTTTATAAGTAGTATTTTAAGAAGTGAAGTATTATGTACCTTTCAGAACATGTGCTTCTATTTATTCTTTGTCAGCATGCTGGGGCACCTGTGTTAGTTTTATGCCACTGCATGCAGATTTTTTGACAAGTAGAATTCTGGTGAGTTCCAGCTGTTATTTCACCTGTGTGAGCACAAGAGCAAAAAACCCCTGGAACTTTGAATCTGAAGCACTAAAATTATTTGGAAATTACCACCACATTTGTAATATATTAATTCTATGTATTAAATGCCCAATTAAGACATATTGGTTCTTCTTAAGGGTAACAACAATGACTAAAAATGAGCAAATATATTTGTAAGGTTAATATGTGCTCATTATGGTTGTAGTGAGAAAACAAAATAAGAACTGGATATCTTCGTGATATATGTTATTTACATAGCTACGATGGTCATTACTTATTATCCACCAAGTACTGTGCTAAGCACTGCACATGCATTATCCAGCTGAATACTTCTAATAACCCTATGATCTGATAGAGCTATCAGATCCTCATTATCTAAGACAAAGAAATAGAAACTTTAAAAGGTCTGCCAAACAATAAGTCAGATAATGTACTCAAACCCAAGCAGTCTGATTTCAGAGCCTGAAGTCAAACCACTGCACCAGTGTCTCACAGAGGATGGGAGCCAGAATGCCAGATGTGAAATACTTTCAGGTAGAACATGGATGAAACATGTACAACTATCAAGAAAGGTTTATTTATTCTTTGTATGTATCAGAGAAAAAAAAACTAACTAGCCAATCCACCTATTTCCTCCACCTCCACCATTACTACCATCCCACTCCTCACGGCCCCCTTAACTTTAGAAACCTTCTAAGTGGTTCCCAGAATTTCTACTCCAAGGTCAGTTCACACAAAAGCCTGAGTAATGATTATGAGTGAAAAACATTTAATGTCATTCCCCTGCTAAAAATTCTCCAATGATTTCTCATTATATTCAAAAGAAAATCCAAACTTCTTCCCAGGACCTATGAGATCCTATCTGTTTTGGACCTTGCTTGACCCTGAAGTCTCACCTCCAGGCCTCTCTGGCTTCCTTTCTTTGTTTCAGCACATCAGCCTTCTTGCTATTCCTCGAGTATTTTCACAATGGGGCATTTACCATTCTGTTTTCCATTGCTGAGGCCTTCATGGGTTTGCAGTCAAGTCTCCATTCAAATATCACTACTTCAGAGGTCATTTACTCTACTCCATCTTCCCCTCCCCCCCACTTTCCTTTAGCTTTCTTCATAGCACTTAGCTAACATTGTATTTGTAGAATGCCCTGTATTGATTGATTGGCTGATTGATTACCTTCTTCATTAGAATGTAATCCTCATGACAGAGGATTGTTATAGTTGTATTTTAAGCTCCCCAAAATGTGTCACAAAGTGTGTGATAGACACATATTTTTAAAATTAATTCATGAATCAAATGGATGATTTCATAGTTACTATCACTTGGAATGAAGATAAAGATAGGTTTACAAAGAAATATATTAAGGGAATTTAAAGAGTTCTATTAAGAAGGGATAGTACAATGGAGCTGATGAAAATCATGAAAGTAGAATAAGAATACCTAAAGTTTGGACAACATTGTTTATGTTATATTCCATGTAATTAGTTAAAAGTGAGGTTATTGCATTTTCTGTAAACTCTAAATGATGAATAAGATTCATACATAAAATAAGGCCATCAGTTAAAGCTATATACCTGCCTATGTAGACTAGTAAATTTCTGTAGAAGGTTAGGATTGCATTTAGAATTTGAGTAGCTAGCATTATTAAATAAACTGAGAAATCTTATTATAACTCCTTCTGAAATCCCTAGGACAAATGACACTAACTGATCTACAGATAAATAAGTTTCTATCCCATTTAGAAACAGCAGTGGCTAGTTAATAATATCTTTTTGTTTTCATTTCACTGTGTATCAACTTCTGTATACTATCAACTTCTATAAGCTAGATAAAGTGTTGAATTAATAGTTGGATGAAACCAGTAAGAAACCAGTGTGATAAAAGAGAAAATTGATTATTTTACCTAAGTTTATTTTACTATTGAGCCAGCTAAGGAAATTGTAATGGACCAAAATCAGAGTGCAAGTAGATAATTTTTAGTCCACATAACTCTGCTTCTACAAAGGTGGCACATAGAGGAAACACATGCAAATTACAGTTTTCAATGCTGAGATTGCACTGAGATTTTATAATTCAGCATGTAAAGAAAATATAATGCTAAGAATTAAGTTGACTCTTTTGGGGATTTTGAGCTGCTTTATGAATATAGAGTTTATTATAAGTTAGTAGTAGCTGCATGAGGTTGAACGTCTCCGTCTTGGTGGGTGTTTAGGTCCATTGCCATCACTCAGTGTTCCTTCACTGCTCACTTTCATCATCACCACAGCATGCTTTAGCTTCTCTCAATCATGATGCTAATTGCCTTTCATCATTCCTGTAGTGAACATGTACTATTAAAAATACCAATAATTAAATCTCTCACCAGAAGAAATTAAAAGAACTTGAAGGTTTAAGGATTTTAAATGGAGAGAAAAAACAGGGTATGGAAAGTAACCTAAGAATGGCAGCTGCTAACTGATTGCTTGACTCATTCCCAGCATTGGGTTTCTTCTTTGGGGAGTGTGTTGAAACATTGTTTGGAGGGTTTTGGCAAGATCTATTGGAAATAAGGGATTTTTCTATAATGTTTATTTGATTCAAAAAGTGGTCAAAGGGAGAAAAATCTTTGAATGAATGTACCCTGCTCTATAATTCTGATTTGGTAGCGAGGCACAGAAGACGGAGGGTTGCTGGCAATACTCCTAAATTACTGCATTGGCAAACCCTAATAATTATAGTAAATAAAAATCTTGACTAATGTCAAGAGTTCTTAGGTGTATTTTTCCTCTCATCATTATTCAAAATAGTTGACTATAGGTGGCCTTCTTTCATTCATTTATTCAAGAATATTTAGTGCATATATACTATGTGCTAGGTACTCTTCTAAGTGAGACAGAGTAGGAATGAAATGGCAGAAATCCCTGTACCTACACAGTTTACATTCTAATGGGGAAGGTAAAAAATAAAAACATTAAAAAAATTTGTGATATGTTAGATATGACAAATGCTATGGAGAAATAAAGAAGAAATAGGGGTTAAGCCAAAGCTTAAAGCATGTAGAACATGCTCCTGGATATATTGTATGTTAGACCACAAAACAAGTCTTAGTAAATTTAAGAAGATTGAAATCATATAAAACATCTTTTCTGACCATAATGGTATGAAACCAGGAATCAATACAAGAAGAAAACTAGAAAATTCACTAATAAATGGAAACTTAACATGTTACTGAACAACCTATGAGTCAAAGAAAATCAAAAGGGAAATTAAAAAATATCTTGAGACAAATGAAAATGGAAACATAACATACCAAAACTTATGGGATGTAGCAAAAACAGTTCTAAGAAGAAAATGATAATGATAAATGCCTACTTTAAGAAAAAAAAAGAGCTCAAATAAACAACCTGACTTTATATTTCAAGGACCTAGAAAAAGAACAAAGTAAACCCAAAGTTAGTGGAAGGAAGAAAATAACAAAGATTAGAGCAGAGATAAACAAAATAGAGACTAAAATGGCAATAGAAGAAATCAACAAAATTGAGTTGTTTTTGAAAAGAAAAAACGAAATAGACAAACCATTAGCTAGACTTGCCAAGAAAATAAAGAGAACAAAATAAAATTATAAATAAAAAAAGGAGACATTACAACTGATACCACATAAGTACGAAGGACCCTAAGAGACTACTATAAGTAATTATAGACAAAAAAAAAAAAAGAAAGAAAAAATTGGACAACCTAAAATAAATGGGTAAATACCTACAAACATACAATCAAACAAGATTGAATTGCAAAGAAATAGAAAATCTGAACAGATCAATTACTACTATAGGAGAACGAGTCTATAATAAAAATACTTTCCAACAAGTGAAAGTATAGGACCAGATGGCTTCACTGGTGAATTCTACCAAACATTTAAAGAAGAATTAATACAAAATTTTCTCAGGCTCTTCCAAAAAGTAGAAGAAGAAACACTTTCAAACTTATTTCATGAAGGCAGCATTACCCTGATATCAAACTAATTAAGGACACTACAAGAGAAGAAAATTACAGGCAAATATGCCAGATGAATATAGTTGCATTGGCGAGCTGAATTCAACAATGGATTAAAAGGATCGTATACTATGGTCAAGTGAGATTTATCCCATGGATGCAAAGATGGTTCAGCATTTGAAAATCAATTAATACACCACATTAACAAAATGAAGGATAAAAATTATATGATCACTTCAACAGATGCAGAAAAAGCATTTGACAAAATTCAACATCAATTGGGTAAGAAAAGAAAATAAATGGCATCAAAATGTGAAAGAAAAAGTAGAACTATTTGTAGATGATATGACATTATATACAAAAAATCTCTAAAGACTCCACTGAAAAATTTAGAGCAATAAATAAGCTCAGTACAGTTGAAGGATATAAAATAAGTTGTGTTTTTATACACTAACAATGAACTACCAGAAAGAGAAATCAAGAAAATATTCCTATTTACAATTACATCAAAAGAATAGAATACCTAGGAATCAATTTAACCAATGAGGTAAAAGATCTGTACACTAAAACCTGTAAGACATTAATGAAATAAATTGAAGACGACACAAATAAATAGAAAGATTCTGTGTTCATAGATTAGAAGAATATTATTAAAATGTTCATTCTACTCAAAGCAATCTACAGATTTGATGCAGTCCCTATTAAAATTCCAATGACATTTTACACAGAAATATAACAAGCAACCCTAAAGTTTGTATGGTACTGCAAAAGACCCCAAATAGCCAAAGCAATCTTGAGAAAGAAGAAAAAAGCTGGAGGCATCACACTTCCTGATTTCAAAATATATCACAAAGCTATAGGAATCAAAACAGTATGGAATCGGCGTAAAAACGGACACATAGATCAATGGAACAGAATAAAGAGCCCAGAAAGAAACGCATGCAAGTATTAAAATTTTAATACTTTTTTTAATGTTTATATTTGAGAGAGAGAGAGAGAGAGCAAGCATGAGGAGGGGAGGGGCAGAGAGATGGAGACAGAGGATCTGAAGCAGGCTCTGTGCTGACAGCAGAAAGTCTGACATGGGGACTGAACTCACTAACTGTGAGATCATGACCTGAGCTGAAGTCAGACACTTGACTGAGACACCCAGGCACCTCTGGTCAGTTAATTTACAACAAAGGAGCCGAGAATATAAATAGAAAAAGCATAATCTTTTCAATGACTGGTGCTGGGAAAACTGGACAGCTATATGCAAAAGAATGGAACCGGGGACCCTATCTTACACAAAAATTACACAAAAATTAACTCAAAATAGTTTAAAGTCGTGAACATAAGACCTGAAACCATTAAACTTCTGGAAGGAAACATAGAAAGTTCCCTTAACATCGGTCTTGGTGATGATTTTTTTAGATTTGACACCAAAAGCAAAGGCAACAAAAACAAAAATAAACAAGTGGAACTACATCAAACAAAAAACTTCTGTATAGGAACGGTACCTGAATGGCTCAGTCAGCAGAGCATATGACTCTTAATCTGGGGTTTGAGTTCCAGCCCCATATTGAGGGCAGAGATTACATTTAAATTTTTTTTTAATAAAAACTTTTTTTTTTAAATCAAGGCGTCTGTACAGGAAAGGAAACCATCAACAAAATGAAAATACAACCTGCAGAATGTGAGAAAATACTTGCTAATCATATCTGATAAGGGGGTTAATATCTAAAATGTATAAAGAGCTTCTAGAACTCATCAAAAAAACCCAATCTGATTACAAGATAAGCAGAGGAACTGAATTTATATTTTTCTAAAGAAGACATACGGATAGCCAGAAGGTATATGAACAGGTTGTCAATATCACTAATATTCAGAGAAATACAAATTAAATCCTTAATGAGATACAACCTCATACCTCTTCAAATGGCTATCATTAAAAGGACAAGAGATAATAAGTGTTTTTGAAGATGTGGAAGAAAGAGAATCCTTGTGCGCTGTTGGCAGAATGTAAATCTGTGCAGACAGTATGTATGTCCCTCCAAAAAAATAAATAAAAGCCCAAACCCCCATATGACCCAACAATCCCACTTCTGGGTATATATTAAAAGGAAATAAAAATAGGATATTGAAGCAATATCTACACTCCTATGTTCACAAATATTCTCCTATGTTCACATTATTTACAAATGCCAAGATATGGAAACACCTAAGTGTTTATCAGTGGATACACGGATACAGAAAATGTGGTGTATATGTACAAGGGAAAGTTATTCAGCCATGAGAAAGAAAACAAACCTGTTATTTGTTATAACATAGATGGAACTCAAGGGCATTGTGTTATGTGAAATAAGCTAGACAAATAAAGACAAATACTGCATGGTATCACTTAGATGTAGAATCTGAGAGAGAGAGAGAGAGAGAGAGAGAAGATCCAACTCATAGAAATAGAGAGTAGAAAAGTGGCTGCCAGTAGCTAGGGGGTGGGAGAAATAGGGGGAGGTTGATAAAAGGGTACACATTTTCAACTATAAGATAAATAAGATCTTAGGATCTAATATAAAACATGTTGACTATAGTTGACAACACTGTAACACTGTATTGTATAAATGAAATTTGCTAAGAGAGTAGATCTTACACGTTCTCATGAAAAAAAAGTGAGGTGATGAATGTGTTAATTAACTAAGTGGGGCAAATCTTTTCACAATGTGTATAACATTACCACAATGTATACTTTAAATGTGTTATGATTTTATGTGTCAATTATATCTCAAAATGAAGAGGAATAAGAAGGATGAGAAGGAGGAAGAATGGAGGATAGGAAATGCTAAGGGAGGGGTTTCAGTGTTAAATGGCTTAGCAGGGAAGCCTCACAGAAAAAGATGACTTTAAAAAATGTTTACTTATTTATTTTTGAGAGAGAGAGAAAGAGAGCAAGCAGGGGGCACAGAGAGAGAGAGAGAGAGAGAGAGAGAGAGAGAGAGAGAGAGACAGAATCCAAAGCAGGCTCCAGGCTCTGAGCTGTTAGCACAGAGCCTGACCCGGGGCTAGAACTCATGAACCGCGAGATCATGACCTGAGCCAAAGTCAGACATCCAACAGACTGAGCCACCCAGGTGCACCAACAGATCATATTTTAAGTGAATCTAAATTAAAATAGCAAATTCCAACATCTATTTTAATTTCTTCAAGTACTCCAAAGAGAAAATATTAAATTTTGTATTTCAACACCTAGTATTTTCTATAAGTAGTCTGTGGACTGTCAGAAAAAAAAATCCTTATTAATCAAGCACTATTTGGGTATAATATAAATAAAAGAAATTGATTCTTTAAAAACAGCACAAAGTTTTGGCATTTGAATGAATGTTGGGCTCTTCTGGGTTGTCATTTAGGAATTTGGACATATATTCTGGTAAATGACCATTCCTCAAAATATTTTGCATTTCCTATTTTGAAATTGTTTTCAATGATTGTAAAATTGAAATGAAGCTTTATTTTTTTTTAAGTTTATTTATTTTGAGAGAGAGTGTGAGAGAGGGGCAGAGAGGGAGGGAGAGAGAGAATCCTAAGTAGGCAGAGCCCAAAGTAGGGCTTGATCTCATGAACTGTGAGATTATGACCTTATCCTAAATTGAGAGTGAGGTGCTTAACCTACTGAGCCACTCAGGTACCCCATGAAACCTTATATTTGATCATTCTTTGCTTTCGGTGTATGAATTTGATTTCTGAACTCACAAGTCATTTGCAATGATCCTACTGATTACAGAGGGTTGTCTGTTGCAAACTGAGAGCAAAATGAAGAGGATGTTGAACTTGGTGCAGAATTAAACTTTAATTAATTGAACAAGCCATGGTTCAGGATTTTCTCTGATTTTTCAAATACAAGATGGGGATAAGGAGGCAGAGGAGAAGGGTTATTGTAAAAATGTTTAAACATTCCTATGGGTGACTTTAGGTCTACAGATATTTTAACATATTAGGTGTGCTTTTTGTGGGCAAAAAAAAAATCATTTTATAAATTGTAATTACCCTTGATATTTTGACATGGGTTTGAGTTCAGCAAAGTTATTTCAAGTTAAACTAAAACAATTTTATTGAATAATACATGTATAATTTGGGGAATAAAAAGAAAGTGAATCCCCATGAACCTATCACCCACCTAAAGAGTAAAATGACAGTTGCACCACGGGAGTCTCCTCTGTGTTTCTTCTCTATGCCTTCTCTCCTGACTGGTTGGAACCACTGTTCTCCAGCTTATAATTCTAGTTTCTAATCTAATCATCTAGGCTGTTCAGGTTCTGGTTTTTTTTTCTTTCTCCTAAGGAGTGGTCCATTAAAATCCAGAACCTAGGCCACCAAGATTGAGCATAGATTGGAAGGCAATCAATCTGTGGCTCCAGTGCTGCTTACTCCTGTGGATAAGAACTTTCCTTCTCAGGCTTCTGAGGAATTCCTTTACTTTCTGCCAGCCCAATCATGTGTTATACTAGTTTTTTTTTTTTTTCATCTCCCCATACCTCCTGCATTTTTGTGTTCTACTAAGAGTGGTTTCTGTGAACATCTACTTTACTATATCTTATATTACAGTCAAATAACACACTTTTTTGTATTATATGAATCTAATAATTTTGTGACAAAAGGGGGAAAAAAAACTTCAGGGCACCAATATCAGGTGAATGTCCAGTTTAATAAGGAAAAACAAGATTTGTTTTGTTTTGTTTTGTTTTTAAATGCTAGAATGTGACAAGGGGAATTAAGGAGAATTTAAGTGCCACTAAGACGAAACTTCTTTCTAGGGCCAATTTAATGAAAGCATCAAAGCAAGATATTTAATTATTTGGTTTTCCTGATGTACCAAATTAGAAAGAGTCTAGGAAAGTTTCTGGTGGAAAAAAGAAATCCTATACTTGTAAGTCAATTTTCTACCTCATGTTAGAACTCTAGTACCTTTGTAGTTTTTAAATGTATCACCAGCTTATGAAACTTAGCTGATGAACAACATTCTTTTTATATTTGAGGAGACTTAACCTAGAAAAGTGAGTCAATTTACATAATTCTATCATTGTGTTTGAAGTTCTGGCAGAAATGTATTAAATACTGCCTTTGACTAGAATTCATTTGACAATCTATAGGACAGCCAACTAAGTTCTTAACAATTTAAAATTATATTTAGCAAAAAATGATCTAATAAAGTATTTGCCTTATATTAGCATGTAGCAACCAGGTTAAAGAGAAGAGCTTATTAATCATGAATACAGTATTTGGAAATGGAGAAATACCTTGTTTCTCTAACATGGGTCATTTGGGCTTTTGTTTTCATTAATTCCTTTTAAATAGAAACTGGACTACACTTGTGAATCCCTTTTTAAATTTTGAGCAAACTCGTCTATATCCTGAACATTTTTTCAACAATTTTTCCTATTTCTTCATCTGAATGAAGTCTGACTTTCCCTCCACTCTTTCCCTACAAATCCTTCCAAAAGGAGTCTGTTCCGTCTTTTCCTCCAGATCATTCTTTCTCTCTATTTCTCCTGTTTGCATTCATATCAGGTGGCTGTACCTGGCATGTCTTTCTTTCTTTCTTTCTTTCTTTCTTTCTTTCTTTCTTTCTTTCTTTCTTTCTTTATTTCTTTCTTCCTTTCATTAAAATTTTTTATGCACCACCAGATTGACCTGGTGTAGAGGTTATATCAGTAAATGCTATACACATCTCTCCTTTCATGTGTGCATCATTCACCACTTCTCCAAAGTTCATGCTGTCAGAACTGATGTTCTGGACACCTTCCTTGATGATCTAGGTAACTAGTCTTCCTCCCTGACTTCTCTGCTGTCATAACTCATTTTATTTAGGCGTATTCCCATTTCTCAAACTTTTAAGCCACAGCTTTCATCTGTGCTACACTTTGCTCCACAGACACGACCTTATATTCTTTTAGAACTTTTCCCCTTGACACTTTGAACTTTGGAATTCCCGTCTAGCAACTTTTGACATTT
Organism: Panthera onca; assembly: GCF_046562875.1. NCBI lineage: Eukaryota > Metazoa > Chordata > Mammalia > Carnivora > Felidae > Panthera > Panthera onca. The sequence continues at coordinate 28,115,737 of NC_138343.1, read as the reverse complement.
CCTACTTGCCCAGTCCTCATTAACAGGAGAATGAAGATCATCTGATTAAAATAAATCAGTCTCTGCCTTTGCTTTCTAATGAGATACTGTTTATAAAGAGTTTGTGAGCCAAATATGATCAAAATAAATAAATAAGAATTTTTATTTCTAAGAATTTTTATCACCATTTAGTTATACCTTCTTTTTTTTTTAATTTAAAAAAAATTTTTTTTTAACGTTTATTTATTTTTGAGACAGAGAGAGACAGAGCATGAATGGGGGAGGGTCAGAGAGAGAGGGAGACACAGAATTGGAAGCAGGCTCCAGGCTCTGAGCTGTCAGCACAGAGCCCGACGCAGGGCTCGAACTCACGGACCGCGAGATCATGACCTGAGCCGAAGTCGGACGCTCAACCCACCAAGCCACCCAGGCGCCCCTAGTTATACCTTCTTGCAAGAAATTTTGACAAAAAACATATATGACAAAAACACAATTTATATTCTCTTATATAGAGGTGGCTCTGTACTTATATGATTAAACAATAAAAATTGCCATCTTTAGCCTTTGTGTCAGTAGACACGTTCTGAAGAATTGCAAAGTCACTGGCACAAAAACAGACACTCAGATCAATGGAACAGAATAGAGAATCCAGAAATCGACCCACAAATGTATGGCCAACTAATCTTTGACAAAGCAGGAAAGAATATCCAATGGAATAAAGACAGTCTCTTCAGCAACTGGTGCTGGGAAAACGACAATGACATGCAGAAGAATGAACCTGGACCACTTTCTTACAACATACACAAAAATAAACTCAAACTGGATGAAAGACCTAAATATAAGACAGGAAGCCATCAAAATCCTCGAGGAGAAAGCAGGCAAAAACCTCTTTGATCTTGGCCGCAGCAACTTCTTACTCAACACATCTCTGGAGGCAAGGGAAACAAAAGCAAAAATGAACTATTGGGACCTCATCAAAATAAAAAGCTTCTGCACAGCAAAGGAAACAATCAGCAAAACTAAAAGGCAACTGACAGAATGGGAGAAGATATTTGCAAATGACATATCAGATAAAGGGTTAGTATCCAAAATCTATAAAGAACTTATCCAACTCAACACCCAAAAAACAAATCATCCAGTGAAGAAATGGGCAAAAGACATGAATAGACACTTCTCCAAAGAAGACATCCAGATGGCCAACTGACACATGAAAAAATGCTCAACATCACTCATCATCAGGGAAATACAAATCAAAACCACACTGAGACACCACCTCACACCTGTCAGAATAGCTAACATTAGCAACTCAGGCAACAACAGTTGTGGCGAGGAAGCGGAGAAAGAGGATCTCTTTTGCATTGCTGGTGGGAATGCAAGCTGGTGCAGCTACTCTGGAAAACAGTATGGAGGTTCCTCAAAAAATTAAAAACAGAATTACCCTACGACCCAGCAATTGCACTACCAGGTATTTATCCAAGGGATAGGTATGCTGTTTTGAAGGGGCACATGCACCCCAATGTTTATGCCAGCACTATCAACAATAGCCAAAGTATGGAAAGAGCCCAAATGTCCATTGATGGATGAATGGATAAAGAAGATGTGGTATATACGTACAATGGAGAATTAGTCGGCAATCAAAAAGAATGAAATCTTGCCATTTGCAACTACATGGATAGAACTAGAGGGTATTATGCTAAGTGAAATTAGTCAGAGAAAGACAACTATCATATGACTTCACTCACCTAAGGACTTTAAGAGACAAAACAGATGAACATAAGGGAAGGGAAACAAAAATAGTATAAAAACAGGGATGGGACAAAATATAAGAGACTCTTAAAATATGGAGAACAAACAGAGGGTTACTGGAGGGGTTGTAGGAGGGAGGATGGGCTAAATGGGTAGGGGCATTAAGGAATCTACACATGAAATCATTGTTGCACTATATACTAACTAATTGGGATGTAAATTTAAAATTTTTTTTAAAAGGCTAAAAACCATGAAAAAAAATAATTGCAAAGTCACATTTCTGGGGTGCAGGTAAAGTAAGTTGGTTAGGGACTCTGGCAAACTAAGGAGTACTTGTTGTAATTGAAGGAAGTAATTACCTATCAAACAAATGGGCCCCAACTGGCAGATCATCTGAGTTTTCAAGTTGGAAAACTGGATTTTTATATGAAATCTCCAAATTTTTGTATGTTGACAACTAATGCAAACTTTAAAAACATCACTATGCCAAATCAAAATCTTTTGCTCGTAGATCACTGGCTTATAACCTGTGTGATAAGTAAAAAAATAAGTATATATTTATATAGGAAAATAATGATAACATGAAAAGAATTAAAAAATTGACTTTTATTGAGAACAGCTGAAATTTGAAGGCTCGGCTCAAAATAAGTGCTGTGGCCATGCTCATTCTACATTGGTATTGTATCCATGGGCACAATATAGATGTACATCTTTAGTAGAAAAGGTTTCTACTACTTAGACTGTGTTTTAGAAATTCATTCCTTAGAAGTGCAGTCCAATATTGTGTTTCTTCCGTGGTTTGGTGCCTACAAGGTTAATAGCTTAAGCCTTTCGGCTTGGGTTATCAATTGTTTAATTTCTCCAGTTAATTATATAGTTTTAATATTATTATTTTTGGGGTAATTCATCCAAATAAAGAGTATTTTTCTTTTGGCCATGATTATGATGATGATTGATATCCAAAAATATTAAGCATGTATATTAAGGAAGATTTTAATAGATCCAATTGTGAATAGAATGTAGGACAATATTTTAGACAAATTGATGAAGGAAGATGAATGTTTTATAATACACATTTACAAAATTCATTTTCTTTTTCTTTTAAAGTTTATTTATTTATTTATTTCTGAGAAAGTGAGTGAGTGGGGGAAGGGCAGAGAGAGAGTGGGAGAAAGAGAATCCCAAGCAGGCTCCAACCTGTCATCATGGAGCCCCACATGGGGCTCACTGTTAGATCATGACCTGAGCCAAAATCAAGAATCAGATGCTTAACTAAATGAGCCACCCAGGCATCCCTCTTTTTACACTTCTAGAATATCATCAAACATTCATGGAAAATGAATTTTGTAGGGGTACCTGGGTGGCTCAGTCAGTTGAGTGTCCAACTCTTGACTTTGGCTCAGGTTGTGAGATTCAGCCCCACGTTGGGCTGCACACTGAGCACGGAGGCTGCTTGGGATTCTTTCTCTCCTTCCTCTGCCCATCCTCCCACTCTCAAAATAAATAAATAAATGAACATTAAAAGAAGTGTAAAAAAAGAGTTCTACCCTGTTAATATATGTCACAATATAATATAATATAATGCCATTAGTAGGTAGCCTTTTACGTTACATTTAGGTTCTTAATCCCAGTAATTATCCAGATATAGGACACTTTCTAAATCAGTTTGAAGGTAATAGGTTATTCAGAAAATTGAGAAGTGAATGAATGATGAAGTATTCCAAACCATCAGTAAGTTAATATTTGTTTTTTTTTTAATTGTTTATTTTTTTGAGAGAGACAGAGCATGAGTGGGGGTGGGCAGAGAGAGAGGGAGACACAAAATCTGAAGCTGGCTCCAGGCTCTGAGCTGTCAGCACAGAGCCCAATTTGGGGCTCGAACTCATGAGCAGTGAGATCATGACCTGAGCTAAAGTTGGATGCTCAATCAACTGAGCCACTCAGGTACACCTATTCTTTTTTTAAAAAAGTGTTTCTTTATTTATTTTGAGAGAGAGAGAGAGAGAGAGAGAGAGAGAGCGAGTAGGGGAAGGGGCAGAGAGAAAGGAGGGAGAGAAACCCAAGCAGGCTCCACAGACCCCAATGCAGGACTCAATCTCATGAACTGTGAGACCATGATCTGAACCAAAATCAAAGTCAGATACTTAATCAACCGAGACACCCAGTTGCCCCAATATAATATTTGTTCTTTTTATTAAAAAAATTAATGTTTATTTTTGAGAGAGAGGGACAGCACAATCACAAGAGGGGCAGAGAGAGAAGTAGACACAGAATCTGAAGCAGACTCCCAACTCTGAGTTGTCAGCACAGAGCACGGTGAGGGGCTTGAACTCACCAACCATGAGATCATGACCTGAGCTGAAGTTGGATGCTTATCCGACCGAGCCACCCAGGCTCCCCAAGATAATATTTGTTCTTAATGTCATAAGCTACTGAGACCAAAATAGGATTGACGTATTTATTTTCTTAAAATTTTTATATTCTGAAGATTACTTACATTTGGAGACAGAAAGCACTGCTGAAGCATAAGGGATTTGTAAAGGAAAATACATTAATATCATTTTGGAGTCTCTTCATGCTTAGGTCTTTTTTGTTTCTTCTCTTTCTTACTGTTAATCTGACTCATTAAATGATTATTTAGGAAAATTTTAACCTGATTTACTAAATTAAAATAGTTTCTTTTACTTTATTTTATTAATATCATCTTTTATTTAAATCAAGTTAGTTAACATATAGTATAATAATGATTTCAGGAATAGAATATAGTGGTTCATCACATACATATAATACCTAGTGCTGACCCCAAGTGCCCTCCTTAATGCCCATCACCCATTTAGTCCATCCCCCCACCCAACACCCCTCCAGCAACCCTCAGTTTGTTCTCTGTATTTAAGAGTCTCTTATCATTTGTCTGCCTCTCTGTTTTTTATCATATTTTTCCTTCCCTTCCCCTATGTTCATCTGTTCTGTTTCTTAAATTCCACATATGAGTGGAATCATATGATATTTATCTTTCTCTGACTGATTTACCTTAGCATAATAAACTGTAGTTACATCCATGTTGTTGCAGTGGCAAGATTTCATTCTTTTTGATCACCGAGTAATATTCCATGTATGTATGTATATACCACATCTTCTTTACCCATCCATCAGTCTATGGACATTTGGGCTTTTTTTCATACTTTGGCTATTGTCAATAGTGCTGGTATAAACATTGGGGTGCATGTGTCCCTTCAAATCAGCACTTTTGTATCCTTTGGATAAATACCTAGTAGTGTAATTGCTGGGTCATAGGGTAGTTCTATTTTTAATTTTTAGAGGAACCTCTGTGCTGTTTTCCAGAGTAGCTGCACCAGTTTGCATTCCCAGTTTGCAAAAGAGTTCCTCTTTCTCCACATTGTCACCAACATCTGCTGTTGCCTGGGTTGTTAATTTTAGCCATTCTGATATGTGTCATCTCAATGTGGTTTTGATTTGTATTTCCCTGATGATAAAAAATTAAAATTGTTTTAATGTGTATATTCTTTTGACAAATGTAATCTACATTCATATTATCTTCTAGTAGAGAATGAGCAAAACAGTCTTCATTGAAGCAGAGGAAATTAAGATAACTGTTTTGGTAAGAAATGTAAAAATCCCATTTCCTTTTTCTCAAAGACATAATTGTACTCTTACCCTTTCAATATAAAATTATTTTCATTGAATAAATTAAAATGGAAATAATGTTTGTAAATATTTTTTTGAAATATTTCACTTGCTTTGAACATGTGCTCATAGAAAAACTGTCTAATCTTGCAATATTATTTTGAAATTTTTCTAAAACATACTTACTTCAGCCTCTCATGTCAGACACAGTGGATTCTTACATGTTTGTGTCCACATTACCCTACAGCTGTCTGTCTCTTTGTTCTTTTGAGGGTGTGACTACATAAGCCAAAACATAGGCAAAATTTCTTTTGGTTGTATTTATTATATGTTGTTTTGTAATTTTTTTAATGTTTATTTATATTTGAGAGAGAGAGAAAGAGACAGTGTGAGCAGGCAAGGGATAGAGACAGAGGGAGACACAGAATCCGAAGCAGATGCCAGTTTCTGAACTGTCAGCCCAGAGCCCGATGTGGGGCTTGAACTCATGAACTGTGAGATCATGACCTGAGCTGAAGTTGGACGCTTAACTGACTGAGTCACCCAGGCGCCCCTATTTATTATATCTGTTAATCTTTATGACCTCTTCTTACCCCTTTTCATTTCCATTCCACTTTCTTATCTGAGTGCAACATCCGGATACTACCTACACTCTCAAATCCCACCCCCCCCCCCACTTCAGTGGCCTATCTTGTGGAGTGCAGTGGCCTCCTACTCATGCTTCCAGATCTACCTCCTTCTTAAGTCCACCCTCCCAAAATGCATCTGTCCTGTATAAAATCTCTTCAGGATCTGTTTTTTTGTTGTTGTTGTTCCTATGGTTCCTCACAGCAAAATCCTTTAGCTCACTTAAAATGCCAAACATTTCACCCATTCAAGCCTTTCAGTTGAAGAAACAAATAAGTACATGGAGGTTAAACAACATACAATCTCCAGGATTATCTTTACGGAGAAAACAGAACTAGTGTTTTAGTCCACCCTGAGAGGGGCAGCAAGGAGCAGGGCAAAGAAAGTAATTAGATACTGACCTTTGCCTGGTAGTTCTAGGTTGCTCTGTAGAACTGCAGCACTGACTTCTAAATGTATTGGACATAAGAAACTACTAATAATAATTCTTAGAATATCCAGGAGAAATATGATCACTCCAAGATAACTCTAAAGAGAGATTAATCTACTCTGTTATGTTGGAGAATATACATATTGCCTTTTCCTTCTAAGCCTGAAATGGCGATCAAGGTCTGTTAATTTTTTTTTTAAATCAGGTTCTGTTTGATACAGATAACAGTCTTACCTGGCATTTCATTAACAAGATTTGTTCATTTTCTGTATTTTTATAATAAATTAAAATAATATTTGATACAAAAGAGTATATGTAACATATAGAAACTATGAAGCATAATGTCAGAGTATAAACTCACTCTGAAACTGACACCATTCCCACTAACTGGTGCCTCCCACTTATGGGCCAGAAGTGAGCACTATCTCAATTTTTATTTTTATCATTTTCTTACCCTAAAAAGTAAAATTTTATACTTGTCTACACTTCTAAACAATATATTGTTTAACTTTTTTAAGCTTGACTATTATGTTTTTTAATTTTAAGTGGTCTAGGACTTTCTTTTTATGCTCAACATGAGATTTCCATGAGTCTTCCATGTCACTGCATACAGTTCATTCATTTTCAACTGTAATGTAATATAGTCCATTGTGTAAGTAGAAAAATTTCAATTTATCTACCTATCATTGGACATTTGGGGGTGTTTCAAGTTTCTTTGTTACTAGGAACAGTGCTGCTATGAACATTTTTGTACATGTCTCATGATACACATGTTTAAATATTTTCTAGGATGGTTAGCTATGAGGGGTCATTGGGTAAATGTTAAATTTTATAAGATGATGCCACATTTTTCCTCAAAGTGTCTGTGCCATTTTACACTTCCACTGGCAGTCTGCAAGAATTCCCATTGGTTCATTTCTCTCTAACATTTTATATTATCAAATTTCTTAATTCTTGACAATTTTTGAAATCTTATATGATCTTAATTTACATTTCTGTGATTACTGATATTGAGAGCATTATCATATGTTTCCTCTTCTGTGAAACATCTGTTTGAGTCTTTTAGCTATATTTTCACTGGGTTGTTTGTTCTTATCTTGCTGGATTTTTAGAATTTCTTCATATATTTTGTATATGAATATTTTGTAAGTTACATGTGTTACAAATAATTTCTTCTAGCTTAGGAACTGAATTTTCCATATTAAAGTGATGTCATTTGATTAAAAGAAGTATTTGGTTTTTATATACATTATGCTTTTTTTATATTCAAATTTTTTGGAGATTTGCTATTACATATTTATGTCTTTGATCTGTTATTGATTTTTGTGTATGGTGTGAGGTAGGGATCAATTTTTTTTTTACCCATATTGATAGCTAATTGCCCTAGCACCATTTATTGAGTAGTCCCTAATTTTCCCACTGATGTATTCACCTCTGCCAATTATCAGAATTCCACAAATGCACAGCTATCTTTCAAGTTCTCTTTTCTGTTATTTTCTGTCAATTTTTAAATCTCTATCTTAATTAAAAAATGGTTATTTATATGTATATTCATTTTCTGGCAAGTCAAGTTCTTCCATTTTAATTTTTCTTCAGGAGTATTTTATCTTTTTTCAGTCCTTTGTCCTTCAACATATATTTAAGAATTAGCTCATCAAATTCCATGGAAGCTCTGTTGGACTTTTGATTGGAATTGCTTAGAATCTATATATCAAATCAATTCTTTAATTTTTCATTCATTAATTTATTTAAGAAACATTTATAGAGCCACTATGGTAGGTTCTGGGAATAAGGAAATGAAGGAACATAACCTCTGAACTCAACAAACTTTCAGTCTAGTAGGGAGGTAGGCAACCAGACACAACTACAACATAGCAATAGTAGAAAACTCTTATGGGCTTTATCACATCAGGCATTTTTCAAGCAGTTTATATACATTTATTTGTTTAATCCATGAAAAATCATATGGAGTAGATATTATATTTTACAGATGAGGAAATTGAGGAAGAAAAGTAGAAACAGCCCAAATATTCAGTGACAAGAGAATGTATAAAACATTTTTTTTAAATATTGACACAATGAACTATTATACAATAGTTGAAAGTGAATGAAGTATACACAACAACATGGAAGACTTGTAGAAATATAATTAGTTTGGGTAGTCAGCAAAGGTGAAGTGGGAACAGATTACATTGTAATTTAAAAAAGGATAAAGTAAATGATTAGAAGTTGATGTGAAGTATGTTAGAGGGGCCTAGCTTGCTGCCCTAATAAGCAAACATAAGAAAACCATAACCCTTGCCCCAAATCTGGTCTGCTGCCTCTTCTTGTAAATAAAGTTTTATTGGAACAGAGCCACGACTGCTCATGATGACTGTTTTTGCACTATAGCAAGTGGAGCTGAGTAGCTGTGACAGAGAACATCTGGCCTGCAGAGCCTAAAATATTTTCTATATAACTTTTTGCAGAAGAAGTTTGCCAAGCCCTGAATCTGTTATAGTTAACTGGGTGAATGAAATGCACTGAGTTTGGAAATCCACAAGATAAGTAGTTTACCTTGGGAGAATTCAAATTTGAGGTGTTGATGTTAACCCAGAAAAATATTTGACACTTGATTCTTGAGTAAGCATTTATACCTTTGTTCCTTAGGCACATATCACATTCTGATATTTGTGCAGACCATATGATGTTCACCTCAACATTTTACTCTGACCTTAAATTCCCTGTTATATATAGGGCACCTGGAATTTTTCCTTTTCTTACTTTTGAGGTCAGATATACATTAAATTTTTTTAAAAGATCAAATCCAACATTTCTTTGGTTTTGAGGAAGTTGGACAAATCTTCATCCATCTGTCATAGCGATAAGATATTCTAAGTTTTAATTTTGATTTTTGTTTCTAATACAGATTCTTTTTTTTAAATTTTTTTTAACATTTATTTATTTTTGAGACAGAGAGAGAGAGTATGAACAGGGGAGGGTCAGAGAAAGAGGGAGACACAGAATCCGAAACAGGCTCCAGGATCTGAGTTGTCAGCACAGATCCCAACGCGGGGCTCGAACCCACTGACTGGGAGATCATGACCTGAGCTGAAGTCAGAGGCTTAACCGACTGAGCCACCCAGGCACCCCTCTAATACAGATTCTTGATAAAACCCAATGAGACATTTCTTCAGGGTATTAAAAAATAGAATAATAAAGACAAGTATTTCTGGTGATCTAGCTTGAAACAAGGTCTGACCTTAATAATCTAGTTGAATAAGAAGTTATTATGTTTCTCATATTATTCTGATATAATATGAATTCAGCCCACAGTGTTCAAAGCAACTGTAAAGTGAAGATTAAATTTTCTGCTGAAAGTATAAATTTGGATAGACTCTTTGGAAGATTGTTTATAGTATATTCTAAAGTTATACAGTATATTCTAAAGCTAAACATACATATACCCACTCTTTGGTAATATCCAAGAGAAATGAATGCTTATGTCCACAAAAATATGCATGCTGAATATTTGTAGTAGTTTTATTCATGATAGCCACAAACTGGAATCAGCCTTAATGTCCATCATAGGAAAGTGAATAAATAAACTATGGTGTATTTATACAATGGAATACTATGCAGCAGTAAAAGAGACCAAAATACTGAAACATGTAACATCATAGATAAGTCTCGAAAAACAATATGTTGAGCAAAAGAAAACAGATGCTAAAGATACTAAATGATTCCATTTGTATTTCAAGAATAGGAAAAGCTAATCTATGATGCTAGAGTTCAGAATAATGTTTATCTGTGGGAGTTCAGAGCACTGGTTACCATGTAGATACACAAGGGATCATCTTTAGGTGCTGAAAATGTTCTTTATCTTGATCTTGGTGGTGATAAAATAGGTCTATTATAGCACATGCAAGAATTAATCTAGCTATATATTAAATTTTTTTAATGTTTATTTATTTTTGAGAGAGAGAGACAGAGTGTGAGCAGGGGAGGGACAGAGAGAGAGGGAGACACAGAATCCGAAGCAGGCTCCAGGCTCTGAGCTGTCAGCACGGGGCCCAATGTGGGGCACGAACCTACAAATGGTGAGATCATGACCTGAGCCAAAGTCAGATGCTTAACCAACTGAGCTACCCAGGTGTCCCTCTAGCTATATATTTAAGATTTGTGCACTTTATGAAAGTTACACGTCATTAAACAAGAAAAGAACTAGTTGTTTTGGTAAGTGCCTAGAGTGTATATGATGATGTACATAGGTAAGAGAGACACTGAATATATGAACCTAAAAGTTTATAATCTCTTATGAAAATGATAGATACTTTTATTCTTGCCCCAAAGAGGTTCTATTCCATCTCCTAATACAAATTAGCTGTAGATGTAACCAGACAGAGGTCATTTCTCAAAGAAAGTTTTGGATTTGCTCATATATTTGGGCAATTATTATTTGAGATCTTAGAATTACATATATAGAAAATAGAAAACTATAAGAGCAGGTGTTGATAGTTACCTGTCTGAACTATAGATGAACTTGAGGCTATGTCTCTTGTGGAGCCTGATTTTCTATAGTATCATTTTCTTTTTTAAAAAATTTATTTTTATTTTTTAAATTTATATATTTTTAATGCTTATTTATTTTTGAGAGAGAGAGAGAGATCAAGCAGGGGAGAAATAAAGAGAGAGGGAGACAGAATCTGAAGCAGGATCCAGGCTCTCAGCTGTCAGCACAGATCCCGATGTAGGGCTCAGATTCACAAACCTCTAGATCATGACCCAAGCTGAGCCACCCAGAGGTCTCACTGTACTACCATTTTTTAATGGGCATGCCAAGATGAGTTAGCTGCAAAGATATTCCCAGGAAGTTGAAGAATTAATTTGGTTGATATGAATGTGAGTTAGATTTTGGCATAGTTAATATTGAGCTTTCTTGTTTCTTAGTCATTCTTTATTCATAACAAACTATCTCACGCATACAGTTTGGTTTTACTTTGAAATACGTTTTAGTATTTGATACGTCTTTGAAAATGTATACCTCACTTATGAGAAGTCACAATTATTATTCAGGATAGTTAATTATTAAATTTATATGCTAACCCAGCTGCATATGTTATGTTTTACAATTTTCTGATTTTCCTAAATCTTCCTAAAGGAACATGCATTACTTTTTAATTAGAAGAATAATTATATAGTATATTATATAATTTACTGTAGTTATATATAATTTATATATTATTTATATTATATAATACTAACAACATATGTTTATTTACTTCAGTTATCCTCCCTGAATTCCATAGCCATCTATTAAATATTCAGCTATAATATTTAATAAGCAAGTCTCTAGTTTATCATATCTCCAATCAAAATCTTCTTCTCTGTATTTGAGACTAGCACCTTCATGGAGACAGCAACCGAAACCATCAACTGGGGTATGATCTCCATCACCTTCCACATTCTACCTAACAAGAAGGCATGTCTGTTTTACCTTTTTAGAGTGTCTCTTACCCACTTCATCTCTTCACCCTTATATTACTGTCCCTCCAGTTCATCTTCCATAAAGCCATAAGGATGAGCTTTCTAAAACACATACCTGATCATATTACACCCTTGCTCAAAATACTATTGCCTGTTACATTAAATTCAAACTTCTTAGCATACCTGGGGCCTTGGTTCCCTGACTCCTGCCTACCTAGCCATACTCAGAACTTATGCTCCAGTTGTGCCAAGCTTCTTGCAATGATCTTTACCTGCCAGGCTAATGTAATCTGTTGTACATGATGTTTTTTTAATGCTCTCTCATTCCATCTGCCATCATCCACCTGCACATCTTTCAAGATTAAAAGGTATCTACTCCAACTAGGTTAATCTACTCATTTTTCACCAAATATGTCCTATGGTTTTCAACACCTATACTTGTGTTGTTATGCGTTCCCTTAACTTGAATGTCCTTATCAATTATCTTCAAGTTTCCAGGACTGCTATTTTCAAGGCTATTTTAATAGATAGATGAGATAATTCAGATTAAGAATCTGTTCTGGGACTGTAGAATTTAGATCTTCCCATTCACTTAAGGCCATTCTAGCACACTATAAAAGCAGTTATGTGGATGAGCAGAAGGACAGGGATCTGACCTTTTGGCTCCATTTTGTTATGCCATGGCTATACGGAAATATGTTTTCAAGTAACTAAAGCAAACAGGATGCTGAGCAATTTGGCTAACTAGGGACATTCTTGATAACCATTCTGGATATTTAAGATGAATGAATGCCTTCAGACTTGGGCTTGGATTAAGGGAATTGGCTTGCCAACTGTTGCTTTGCTGTGTAGATACAGCTGGTGTTAGATATTTGCATTTGATAATATTTGACTTACTCTGATGTCTAAATCTAATTTTTGACAGGGATACCTAAAAGGAAAAAAATTGCCTTGAAGATTCCTTGTGAAACACTCAGGGATATATGCAACTTCTTTCTTCTGCATAAATCAAAATTTTGCCTTTGAATTAATAAGGAGTTCTCAAGGTTCAGGAGAGCCAAGTCTCTGTCATACTCCATTACACAATAGGAAATGGGAAAGAGAAGAAAGAAATGTGCTGGGAACACAGTAAGCCAGCCACTCTACTGATACTCTTGCTGTGGCCTAATTATGACCAATTTGTGGAGGGTCAGTTGTATAATAGATAAAATTAAGGGATTCTTAAGCCAAAACATTCTGCGTAGAGAAAAAAAAAAAGCCTACAGCAAACTGACAGTACCATATGGAAATTTGTTTCTTTATTTGTGGTATCTTGGATAAACTTACACAAAATATTGTGCTTCTGGCAATGTTAGAACAAATGGCCATTATATTATGTCTATATTTAAAATATTTTCCCCTTTTTACTACCACAATAATTTGAAGGGAACCAAGCAGCTGCCTCATTGTTTGAGAAACAGTTGTTTCATGGCTAAATTGATCCCAATTTCAGCAGCCACCAGCTTGTTAGGGATTTACTTTGAACATTTCAATGATAAGTGACAAAGTCCTAATGTCTAAGTATATTATGATGTGAGTCACATCCAGAGAAATTAGGAAAAAACACACTGGTCAAGCTTTTTGTTTGTTTGTTTCAATGTTACACATAAGGTTACTGCCAGATGTTCACATTTCATCTTGCCTGGATAAAAATTTGTATTCAAGCATGTCAATATCATTTAACAGCAAAAGCAATATAATTACAGTATTCAATAAACATTTAATAAGACACAGACATTTTCAGTCAGAAGAGGACTTACCAGAGTGTACCTTTTAGCAATTTAGTAGTTAAATTAGGACCCCCCTTTTTTTCTTACAACATCTGGTGAACAGTCTGTAATTTCTAATGTTTTGCAGTGAAAAGCCACTGCACAAATTCATTCCTATGAACAATTTGCCAGTTGTTTACCTTTATGCCAATCTTATACCCCTATCAGGCATATATATTTCAAATGTGTTTTCTGCATTAAAAAACAAAACAAAACAGAACAAAACAAAACAAAAAACAAAACACTAGAAACTTCAGGCTTCTGGGCATAAAGTTAATGCTATTCAGTTCACCAACTGTCATCCATGTTTTAAGATGTCATCATCCTCTCAGCATTGTAAAATAAGCCACATTGGGAAGAAAAATGATTTACTAGCTCTACTTTTGCTTCAATTTGCTATGTTATCTAGATAGACAATGCACCGGGGGAAGGGAGGGAAGAAGGTAGTTTCAATTTTCCCTTCTTCCCTGTGTTGGTAGTTTGAGAAGTTAACATGAATGATCTTAAGAATAGGTTTAAAAATATCTAGCAACCCACAAGAATCGCTATTCCTTCCCACGCTTGTCAATGTCATCACAATGTACAAGATGGCAGTGAGTAGCACCAACAGCCTGAAATACTTACATTGTTCTGTATTTTAATCTACCAGCCAAGGCCCCTCTCTTTTAAATTTTTAAAAGAGTTTTATGGCTGAATTAATTTACATGCCTGGTTTACCCAGACAATATCATGCTACATTTTGCTTTGAAATGTATGACATCAGTCATTGACATATATCAGAGGTCAAAATTTGGATCATTGTTGGAGCAACACCCTGTATTGATTAGATATATTTCTTTTAAGAAACATTAAGTATGTATACGTTCACAATATGAATCCTCATAGAAACCACTTGAATTTTCATAGATAAGTGTAGCTTCAGTTTATAAATGAGAAAATAAAGATTAACGACTTAATTCAAGCCAAAAGGTTGGCCCTTGGCGGGAGGCAGAGCTCTTTAGTGGAAAGAAAGTTGGTCCATAAATCAAAGGACCAGGGTAATAGTCTCAATTTTGCCATTAGCTATGAGAAATTGGACAAACCATCTGTTCTTTCGATACCCTTGTTTCTCCATCTGCAAGTGGAAGTGAAATTCAGTTCATTTTTGTATCCTCAGAACTGTAGATTCAGAGTTGCAGTGAGTATGTATTTATATCTTTCTAATAAAATTCTTTGAAAAAGTATAATTGAATAAACATTTAATGAGTAAAAGTCTTCTAAGAAAACAGAACTAGACCTTGTTTTTATTGGAGGTACCCCCTGATAGTCTGCTTGTCTGGGGAGATGAGGTCCCTCAAGGGACTGCTTGAAGAAACATAGATTGTCCCTTCAAGGCTGGCTAACTGGTGGTTTTTGGTCTGCTAAGTGGCTTGTGAAAATGAAGACAAGAGTTTAATATGTGGATTTGGCAGAAAGAATTTTTATAGGTCCTATAAGGAAAGAAGAGGAAAGTAGAGTTAGTTGGCAGAGAAGAGAAATTTTGAGGAAAGGAACAAAACTGCTTAATGGAGATTTTGGTTAACTTCCTTTGGGAACTATACAATTTAGCTTTTTATCCATAACTCCACAGGTCCTGAGTGGGCAATCCGGTTCTTATCTGCATATTGTCCAGCTGGACTGCTTTGAAGATAAGAGAAATGCTAAGTGTGGTCTTAAGACGGCATACAGTTTTGGCTATGTTGCCCTCTGGGGGCTTGCTTACAGGTTACAAATAAGTCAGGGGGAGGAAATGTCTGATCACACAACCTAAAGATAGCAAGATTAGCTATAAGGACAGTGTTCTATTGTGGCAGTGAAATGACAAATGACTTAAAATATTTCCATCATGTATTTAAGTTCTTCATAATTTCAGTTTCATACACAGGCAGCAAATTAAATAGATACTCATTCAGATGCATTTTTTTTAGTGTGTGAACAAATGAAGTCTTTAATTCAGTCCTCCAGTTTAAATATAACCAAGTAAGTGGACTTTATCTTCTTAAAGAGCAAGAGAAAATGCATGAAGAAGCTGAGATTGCAGTTATATTTATTTATATAGAAGCTGATATTTTATCATAACTTCCATTACATAGTAAGCACTGTATAAATGTTAGCTAATATTGTTGTTATTATATCAAAGGCTAACTTGTCAAAAATATGAAATAAGAGAAATGTATCATCCAATTATAAATAATTTACATCTTAAGTAAACTAAACAAAATCACCTAAGAATTCTGATTTCATTGGCAGGGACATTTTAGAGCTCCCTAGTGATTTAATGTGCAGTGGAACTGGAGGACAACTGCCTTCAATAGATTCACTATTGGACTTTTTTATTAAGAAGTGAGATGAGAAAGAGAAAATATATATAAGAAACTGATAACAGTTCTACTTCTGAAATATTTTTATTATGATGGTGATGGTTGAGGGATGGGCCATATGTGACAGGAAATATGACAAAGTTAGGTTTGGATGTTAAATATTTTATTTGCTTGCTTAATACTCATTTAAGGCTGATTGCTTTTTCCTTATTTTGCCAGTGGTCTTATTGGTTAGTCTATTTTCTAGTTAGTTCAGATTGTATTTATGTAGACACAAAATCTACTCCCCTTGATTGCTGTTCAAAATCATGCTTTTTTGAAACATCTTATCTAAGTGCAAATAAATCCATGTTTATTCCATAGTTAACTGAGAGAAATCTCTGTGCCATTATTTTTAAAAAATGTTTGTTTATTTATTTATTTTGAGAGGGAGAGGGCTCAAGCTGGGGAAGGGCAGATAGAGAATCCCAAGCAGGCTTCATGCTTTCAGTGCAGAGCCCTACCCAGGGTTCAATCCTACAAACTCTGAGATCGTGATCTGAAGAGTAGGACACCTCACCAGCTGAGCCACCCAGGCACCCACTCTGTGCTACTATTCTAATTGTTATATTCTTATAGGTGTATATTGATATCTCAGTGTTATTTTAATTAGCAATTCCTTACTTGCACATGATGTTGAGAATCCTTTCATTTGCTTATTTGCCATCTTCTTTGGTGAGTTGTCTGTTCAGATCTTTTGCCCATTTTGTAACTGAGTAATTTGTTTTACACTTTTCCCTATTACTTCATTTTATTTATATATTTTTGATAAAATTATATATATTTAAAGCATACAATGTGATTTGATATACATACACATAGTAAAATGATTATTATAGTTAAATATAACATATCTAACAGTTACCATTCTTTTTGCTATGATGAGTACACCTAAAATCTACTGTCTTAGCATATTTCCAGTGTTCAATGTGGTATTTTAAGTATAGTTGTCATGCTATAGAGAAGATATCTAGACATATTCATTCCATATAAGTGCAATTTTGTACCCTTTGACCAATATCTCCCTATTTCCCATGCCTCCTCATCTCTGGTAATCACCACTCTACTCTCTGCTTCTTTGAGTTTGATATTTGTTTTCTTATTATTGAGTTTTAAGAGAACTTAGTATATTTTGGATACTAGTTGTTTATCAGATATGTGTTTTACAAATAGTTTCTCCCAGTTTCTGGTTTGTATCCTCAAACTCTTAAGAATATCTTTTGCTAAGCAGAAGTTTTTAATTTTAATGAGGTCTCACCTATCAACTTTTTCTTTCATAATACTTTTGGTGTTGTATCTAAAAAGTTATTGCCAAGCACAAGGCTACCTCAATTTTCTCCTATGTTGTCTTCTATGAATTTTAGGTCTATAGTCCATTTTGGTCTAAAATCCATTTTGAGTTAATTGTTATGAGAGATGTAAAGTCTGTGTCTAGATTAATTATTATTATTTTTTTGCATGTGGATGTCTGAATTTCCCAGCACCATTTGTTGAAAAGATCCTTCCTTACTGAATTGTCTTTGCTCCTTTGTCAAAGATCAATTGACTATGCAGGTCTATATGTTGTTTCTCTATTCTGTTTAATTGATCTAGTTATTCATTCTTCCACAAATACCACACTATCTTAGTTTTTTATTCTCAAGTTAGTTAATATATAGTGTAGTTTGGCTTCAGGTGTAGAACCCAGCGATTCATCTCTTATGTATGACACCCAGTGCTTATCCCGAAAAGTGCCCTCCTTAATGCCCATCACTCACTTTTCTTATCTTATTGCATTAGCTACAACTTCCAATACAATATTCAATAAGAGTGGTGAGAGGAGCGGTGCCTGGGTGGCTCAGTTGGTTGAGAGTCCAACTTCGGTTCAGGTCATGATCTCACAGGTCACAGTTCAAGTCCCAGAGCCCTATGTCAGGCTCAATGATTGTCAGCACAGAGCCTGCTTCAGATCCTCTGTCCCCCTTTCTCTCTGGCCCTCCCCCATTGTTCTCTCTCTAAAAAATAAAATAAATATAAAAAAGAGTGGTGAGAGATGTCCTTTTTTTAAAACAATTTTTTTAAATGTTTTTATTTGAGGAGGGATGGAAGATGGCAGCATAGAAGGACGCTGGGCTCACCTCATCCTGCTCATCACATCTGCCTAAGTAACCCAGAAAAATGCCAGAAGACTGGCAGAATGGACTCTCTGGAGCCAAGCAAGACAGGAGGCCCACAGAAGAGGGTAGTAAGGGCAGAGAGGCAGTGCATGCTACATGGACTGGCAGGAGGGAGCCAGGGCAGTGGAGGGGCAGCCCGCCCAGCAAGGCAGAGCCCCTGAAGTCTCGCTTGCAAATACAGAGGGGCCAGACTCTGTGAGTCATCTGGAATATTATAGTCAACAGCTCTGCTCAGAGAGCAGGAGGGTGAGAGGACACCGGGAGACAGAGGTGTTGAGCCCTGGAAGACACAGCTCAGCTCTGCAGGGAACAAAGGCACTGGCAAGCGACTTCTCCCTCTCCCATCCCCCAGTCAAAATCCCAAAGGGAACCAGTTCCTGTCACTGAACTTGCTTGCACGGTGCAAACACCCAACACTGAGCTTCTGTGGATCCATGCCTCCGACGACGAGTTAGCTTCCCTCTCAGTGCTGCAGGGCCCCTCTCACAGGAGACCACCAAAGGAAAAGTGAGCTGAGACTACCCCTCCAGCCCCTGTGCACCTTGCGGATCCACACTGGCTAATACATCAGATCCCATCAAGGCAGCACCGCAACCTGGCAGTGTGCAAATAGCCCAGACAGGGGCCACACCACTCCACAGTGAGTCCTGTCCCTGGGAGAGGAGAAGATAAGGTACACACCAGTCTGACTGTGGCCCCAGTGGTGGGCTGTGGACAGATATTGGGTCTGACTGTGACCCCGCCCACAAACACAAGTTACTCCATACAGCACAGGGGAAGTGCCCCCGCAGTTCCGCACCACTCCAGGGACTATCCAAAATGATGAAACGGAAAAATTCTCCTCAAAAGAAACTCCAGGAAGTAGCAATAGCTAACGAATTGATCAAAAATGATTTAAGCAATATAACAGACCATGAATTTTGAATGATAGTAATAAAATTAATCACTGGGCTTGAAAAAAGCATAAAGGGTAGCAGAAAATCTATTGCTACAGAGATCAAGGGACTAAGAAAAAGGCATGAGGAGCTAAAAATTGCTATAAATGAGGGGCAAAATAAAATGGAGGTGGCCATACCACGGATTGAAGAGGCAGAGGAGAAAATAGGTGAATTAGAAGATAAAATTATGGAAAAAGAGGAAGCTGAGAAAAAGAGAGGTAAAAAAATCAAGGAGTATGAGGGGAGAATTAGAGAACTAGACGATGCAATCAAACAGAACAATATCTGTATAATAGGAATTCCAGAAGAGGAAGAGAGAGAGAAAGGGGCTGAAGGTGTACTTAAACAAATCATAGCTGAGAACTTCCCTGATCTGGGGAAGGAAAAAGGCATTGAAATCCAAGAGGCACAGAAAACTCCCTTCAGACGTAACTTGAATTGATCTTCTGCACGACATATCACAGTGAAACTGGCAAAATACAAGGATAAAGAGAAAATTCTGAAAGTAGCTATGGATAAACAGGCTCTAACTTATAAAGGGAGACCCATAAGACTAGTGGCAGACCTATCTACTGAAACTTGGCAGGCCAGAAAGGAATGGCAGGAAAACTTCAATGTGACGAACAGAAAAAATATGCAGCTGAGAATCCTTTATCCAGCAAGTCTGTCATTCAGAATAGAAGGAGAGATAAAGGTCTTCCCAAACAAACAAAAACTGAAGGAATTCATCACCACTAAACCAGCCGTACAAGAGATCCTAAGGGGGATCCTGTGAGATAAAGTACCAGAGACATCACTACAAGCATGAAACCTACAGACATCCAATGACTCTAAACCCATATCTTTCAAAAATAACGCTGAATGTAAATGGACTAAATGCTCCAACCCAAAGACATAGGGTATCAGAATGGATAAAAAAAAACAAGACCCATTTATTTGCTGTCTACAAGAGACTCATTTTAGACCTGAGGACACCTTCAGATTGAAAGTGAGGGGATGAAAACTCTTTATCTACCATGCTACTGGAAGTCAAAAGAAAGCAGGGGTAGCCATACTTGTATCAGACAAACTAGACTTTAAATTAAAGGCTGTCACAAGAGATGAAGAAGGGCATTATATCATAATCACAGGGTCTATCCATCAGGAAGAGCTAACAATTATAAATGTCTATGCGCTGACTATGGGAGCCCCCAAATATATAAAACAATCACAAACATAAGCAACCTTATTGATAAGAATGTGGTAATTGCAGAGGACTTTAATACTCCACTTACAACATTGGATAGATCATCTAGACACAGGATCAATGAAGAAACAAAGGCCCTGAATGATACACTGGATCAGATGGACTTGACAGATATATTTAGAACTCTGCATCCCAAAGCAACAGAATATACTTTCTTCTCGAGTGCACATGGAACCTTCTCCAATATAGATCACATACTGGGTCACAAAACAGCCCTTCATAAGTATACAAGGATTGAGATCATACCATGCATACTTTCAGACCACAATGCAATGAAGCTTGAAATCAACCACAAGAAAGTCTGGAAAACCTCCAAAAGCTTGGAGGTTAAAGAACACCCTACTAAAGAATGAATGGGTCAACCAGGCAATTAGAGAAGAAATTAAAAACTATATGGAAACAAATGAAGATGAAAATACAACAATCCAAATGCTTTGGGATGCAGTGAAGGCAGTCCTGAGAGGAAAATACATTGCAATCCAGGCCTATCTCAAGAAATAAGAAAAATACCAAATACAAAATTTAACAGCACACCTAAAGGAAATAGAAGCAAAACAGCAAAGACACCCCAAACCCAGCAGAAGAAGAGAAATAATAAAGATCAGAGCAGAAATAAACAATAAAGAATCTAAAAAAAACTGTAGAGCAGATCAATGAATCCATGAGTTGTTTTTTTGAAAAAATAAACAAAATTGATAAATCTCTAGCCAGGCTTCTCAAAAAGAAAAGGGAGATGACCCAAATAGATAAAATCATGAATGAAAATGGAATTATTACAACCAATCCCTCAGAGATACAAGCAATTATCAGGGAATACTATGAAATATTATATGCCAACAAACTGGACAACCTGGAAGAAATGGACAAATTCCTAAACACCCACACACTTCCAAAACTCAAACAGGAAGAAATCGAAAGCTTGAACAGACCCATAATCAGCAAAGAAATTGAATTAGTTATCAAAAATCTCCCAACAAATAAGAGTCCAGGACCAGATGGCTTCCCTGGGAAATTCTACCAGACATTTAAAGCAGAGATAATACCTATCCTTCTCAAGCTGTTCCAAAAAATAGAAAGGGAAGGAAAACCTCCAGACTCATTCTATGAAGCCAGCATTACTTTGATCCATAAACCAGACAGAGACCCAGAAAAAAAAGAACTACAGGCAAATATGCCTGATGAATATGGATGCAGAAATTCTCAAGAAGACACTAGCAAATCGATTTCAACAGCATATGAAAAGAATTATACACAATGATCAAGTGGGTTTCATTTCTGGGCTGCCGGGCTGGCTCAGCATTTGCAAGTCCATCAATGTGATACGTCACTTTAATAAAAGAAAAGAAAAGAACCATATGATCCTGTCTATCAATGCAGAAAAAGCATTTGACAAAATTCAGCATCCATTCTTAATAAAAACCCCGAGAAAGTCGGGATAGAAGGAACATACTTAACATCATAAGCCATTTATGAAAAGCCCACAGCTAATATCATCCTCAATGGGGAAAAACTGAGAGCTTTCTCCCTGAGATCAGGAACACGACAGGGATGTCCACTCTCACCGCTGTTGTTTAATACAGTGTTGGAAGTACTAGCGTCAGCAACAGACAACAAAAGGAAATCAAAGGCATCAAAATTGGCAAAGATGAAGTCAAGCTTTCACTTTTTGCAGATGACATGATACTATCCGTGGAAAACCCAAGACTCCCAAGACTCCACCAAGAGTCTGTTAGAACTAATACATGAATTCAGCAAAGTCTCAGGATATAAAATCAATGTACAGAAATCAGTTGCATTCTTATACACTACTAATGAAACAACAGAAAGACAAATAAAGAAACTGATCCCATTCACAATTGCACCAAGAAGCATAAAATACCTAGGAATAAACCTAACCAAAGATGTAAAAGATCTGTATGCTGAAAACTATAGAAAGCTTATGAAGGAAATTGAAGAAGATACAAAGAAATGGAAAAACGTTCCGTGTTCATGCATTGGAAGAATAAATATTGTCAAAATGTCAATACTACCCAAAGCTATCTACACATTCAATGCAATCCCAATCAAAATTGCACCAGCATTCTTCTCGAAGCTAGAACAAGCAATCCTAAAATTTGTATGGAACCACAAAAGGCCTCGAATAGTCAAAGTAATATTGAAGAAGACCAAAGCGGGAGGCATCACAATCCCAGACTTTAGCCTCTACTACAAAGCTGTCATCATCAAGACAGCATGGTATTGGCACAAAAACAGACACATAGACCAATGGAATAGAATAGAAACCCCAGAACTAGACCCACAAACGTATGGCCAACTAATCTTTGACAAAGCAGGAAAGAATATCCAATGGAAAAAAGACAGTCTCTTTAACAAGTGGTGCTGGAAGAACTGGACAGCAACATGCATAAGGATGAAACTAGACCACTTTCTCACACCATTCACAAAAATAAACTCAAAATGGGTAAATGACCTGAATGTGAGACAAGAAACCATCAAAACCCTAGAGGAGAAAGCAGGACAAAACCTCTCTGACCTCAGCCGCAGCAATTTCTTACTTGACACATCCACAAAGGCAAGGGAAAGGCAAAACAGAACTATTGGGACTTCATGAAGATAAAAAGCTTCCGCACTGCCAAGGAAACAATCAACAAAACTAAAAGGCAAGTAACATAATGGGAAAAGATATTTGCAAATGACATATCGGACAAAGGGCTAAGTATCCAAAATCTATAAAAAACTCACCAAACTCCTCCCGAAAGACAAATAATCCAGTGAAGAAATGGGCAGAAAACATGATTAGACACTTCTCTAAGGAAGACATCCAGATGGCCAACAGGCACATGAAAAGATGCTCAATGTCACTCCTCATCAGAGAAATACAAATCAAAACCACACTCAGATACCCTCTCACGCCAGTCAGAGTGGTGAAAATGAACAAATCAGGAGACTATAGATGCTGGCAAGGATGTGGAGAAACGGGAACCCTCTTGCACTGTTGCTGGGAATGCAAACAGTGTAGCCGCTGTGGAAAACAGTGTGGAGGTTCCTCAAAAAATTAAAAATAGATCTACCCTATGACCCAGCAGTAGCACTGCTACTAATTTACCCAAGGGATATAGGAGTGCTGATACATAGTGGCACATGTACCCCAATGTTTATAGCAGCACGTTCAACAATAGCCAAATTATGGAAAGAGCCTAAATGTCCATCAACTGATGAATGGATAAAGAAATTCTGGTTTATATACACAATGGAATACTACTTGGCAATGAGAAAGAATGAAATATGGCCTTTTGTAGCAACGTGAATGGAACTGGAGAGTGTTATGCTAAGTGAAATAAGCCATACAGAGAAAGACAGATACCATATGTTTTCACTCTTATGTGGATCCTGAGAAAGTTAACAGAAGACCATGGGGGAGGGGAAGGAGAAAGAAAAGGGTAGAGAGGGAGGGAGCCAAAACATAAGAGACTATTAAAAACGGTGAAGAAAGTGAGGGTTGATGGGGGTGGGAGGGCGGGGAGGGTGGGTGATGGGTATTGAGGAGGGCACCTTTTGGGATGAGCACTGGGTGTTGTATGGAAACCAATTTGACGATAAATTTCATATTAAATAAGTAATAAAATGTTTTTATTTATTTTTTTTTTTTGCGAGACAGAGACAGAGCACCAGTGGGAGAGCGGCAGAGAGAGAGGGAGACACAGAATCTGAAGCAGGCTCCAGGCTCTGAGTTGTCAGCCCAGAGCCTGACATCAGCCTGAACTCACAAACCAAGAAATGATGACCTGAGCTGAAGTGGGACATTTAACTGTCTGAGCCACCCAGGTGCCCCAGGAGATGTCTGTTTTTAAAGATTTTTTAAAATGTTTATTCATTTTTAAGAGAGAGTGAGAGAGACAGAGGGCAGAGGGAGAGGGGCAGAGAGAGAGAGTGACATACAGAATCTGAAGAAGCCTCCAAGCTCTGAGCTGTCAGCCACCGCCCCAGGTAGGGCTCAAATTTAGGAATTGTGAGATCAGGACATGAACCAAAGTCCAATGCTTAACCGACTGGGGCACCTGGGTGAGGTGATGGACAGAGATGTCCTTGATTGTTACCGATCTTTAGAGGGAAGCATCTAGTTTTTCACCATAAAGTATGATGTTAGGTGTGGATTTTTTATAGATGATCTTTATCAAGTTGAGTATGTTCCTCTCTATACATTTTTAATTAGAAAAAATCATACAGATAATATACATGAGCACATTCTAAGTTCAAAGACCTCAATAAAGAGCTATATGATAAAATATTTCTTTTACTTTTTCTACAGCTCTGGTTCCCACTCCAAATCATGTTATCATCTCAGAAGAGATATTAATAGTTTTATGCATATTATTCCACTGAATATTCTACACACACACACACACACACACACACACACTCAACTCTTTGGGGATTATTGTTTGGGTTTCCTTCTTTTATGAATAAAATGCTATGCAAAAATGACATCTGTTGACTGGTCATTACATGCTAGGCACAATTCTTCATATATTCATGCACTCAACCCTCACAATACTACCTTTGATGTAGATGTTTTTAGCATTCTTATTTTATAAGTAACTTAAAATATACTTATTTTATAAGTAATAAATAGAGAAAAGTTAAATAACTTGTCTCTATTAGACCAATACTGCTATTTCCAAGGTCAATTCTCAGTTCTCATCTTACTTGTTCTATTAGCTGTTGATAACCCCTACCTTTTTATTTTGTTTTACATTTGGTTTCAAAGAAATTACCCTTTTTCCAGTTTTTATATTTCACTGGTCATTCTTATTTGGTCTTTTTTGCTGGGTCCACCTATTTTCACTGAATGAATGTTGGAGTACCTCAGGGCACACAATTTGGTTCTTTTTTGTTTTCTGTCTACAGTTATTCTCTGAGTATCTCATCTAGTCTCCTGACTGAATACCATCTATATGCTGATAACTCCTGAACTTCCGGCTCTGAGCTCTTTTTGAAATTCACATTTATGTGTCCATTCACCTACTCCATGTATCCAGTTGATATTTAATAGACAAGTAAAATCAACATGCCTCGAGTTGAACTTCTCATATTTCTCCTCTACCTGCTCCATCAACAATTCCCTTCAAGTTGTTAAAACTTTCTAAGTATTATGCAAGTGCATCTAATTGGCAGATTCTTATACATATACCAGAACCCCAACTTCAGGGGAATATTGGAAAAATTGTTCTTTATTTTATATCTTGTCCAAATAGAAAGGGGCTTAAAAGGAAGTTGAGAGAGCCAAACCAGGCATTTACCACTATCAGTTTACTTATTTATTTGAAAAGAAAAGCAAACTGAAAATTTTATAATTTGTTAACTAATGCTCTTGTTTTTAATTTTATTTGATTTTCTTAGGTTTATTGTAATGTTTTCTTCTAAATTTTTATTTTATTTATTTATTTTTAATATTTATTTATTTTTGAGAGAGAAAGAGAGAGACAGAGTGCGAGCAGGGGAGGGGCAGAGAGAGAGGGAGACACAGAATCTGAAGCAGGCTCCAGGCTCTGAGCTGTCAGCACAGAGCCGGATGTGGGGCTTGAACCCATGGACTGTGAGATCATGACCCGAGCTGAAGTCGGGTCAACCACCTGAGCCACTCAGGTGCCCCTTTCTTCTAAATTTTTTAAAAAGTAATCTCTATGCCTATAATGAGGCTTGAACTCATGACCCTGAGATCAAGAGTCACATGCCCTACTGACTGAGATAGCTAAGCACCCCATCTTCTAACTTTGTAAATTGGATGCTTAATTTATAGATTTTCCTCTTTCTTATTTTTATATGTGCAATTAGGGCTATGAATTTCTCACTGCTTTATGTGTATCCCATAAGTTCAGATATGGAGTGTTTCTATGATAATTTCTAATAATGTCTATAATTTCATGACAAGTTAATAGCTTTTTTTCAATTTCAATTTTATTTCTCTGTGAACAGTTCTGTTTCTCTGTAAACATTCTAAAATTTTGAGGTGACAGGGATTTATTTTTATTTCTTGTATTGTTATTAATATATATATATATATATATATATATATATATATATATATATTGTTTTTGTTTTTAATACTGAAACCACTCTTGGTCTCTCACTCTTTTTTTTTAAGTTTATTTACTGAGAGAGAGAGAGAGAGAGCGAGCGAGCAGTTTTACATTTAAGGGGCAGAAAGAGAGGGAAAAGGAGAATCCTAAGCAGGCTCCACTGTCAGTGCAAAGCTCCATAAAGTCTGGATAGGGAGCTTGATCTCATGAAGCATGAGATTGAGACCTGAGCCAGAGTCAGAGGCTTAACTGACTGAGCCACCCAGGCACCCCATATTAATGTATAGTTTTATTTCATTTTGACCAGAGAATGGTGCCTATATTATTTATACTTTTAATTTTTTGAGGGATTTTTATGACCTAGTATATGGCCAATTTTATGAATATTCCATGTTATGTGTCAAAATAAGATATATTGTTCCTTTCAGGACATAGAATTCACCATATATCCATATATATGCATCTCCTTATATCAATTAGATCTTTCCATATTTTTTATCACTTCATCTGTACTGAACTGAGGCTTGTAAAATAAAGTTTCCTATAACTAGTGCATTTCTGTATAGTTCTTTTTAGAGTAATTGTATAATTTGATTTATGAAAGTAGATTTGATAGATAGAATTTAATAAATTTACCTTGGTATAATTTACTACTTTTGCTCTGA
The DNA here is from genome assembly GCF_046562875.1 of Panthera onca. Classification (NCBI taxonomy): domain Eukaryota; kingdom Metazoa; phylum Chordata; class Mammalia; order Carnivora; family Felidae; genus Panthera; species Panthera onca. Next base: position 28,088,573 of record NC_138343.1, on the reverse strand, counting down.
AGTCAATCCTAAATAATGTTAAATTTACAATTTCTTTTTTGTTTGTATTTGCCTAATACCCTCTATCATTTGATGTTTAATATTTAGATTATATATGGCATAATGTTGGATTTTGCTTTGTTGTGTATTTTGTAAGTCTGTTTCTGTAATTAAGAATGTTTTACTCATTTACATATGTTGACATAACCCTTTGCCAATTCCTATGTGCCACTATATTTAACACTAAACCTTTGATTTTAATTTTTTTCATAATATGGCTTATATTTTCTTTATTTTTTTACTGTTTTTCTGATAACTTAAATGGTTTACATTTTTGTTCTAATGATTAACTTTATAACTTTACTTTTTTATTTCTTTAGATAATATACTTTGACCTCTTGCTATGAACAATATTATAATTAATGTTTTCCCTTCTTTCTCCTTGTTCCCCTCTATTATTCAGTATTAATTATTTTATTATTGGTTTTATTTTTATACCTATAAATGTACTTATACCTTTATTATTTGACTCATCAGCTCCAGGTGGCATAATCGTATAACCAAGAGTAAGAGGTAAGGATAAAACCAGCATATTTTTACTTTTTTCCATCTTTTCTTTTTTCTTCTTATATCTTTTGTGGCATTATTTATATATTAATAGGATTTATAAAGTTTACTGTATTTATTCCATATTTGTTTTAATCCTATTTCTGCAATTCAAACTCCATCCTTTAATAACTTTTTAGTAGGAGGTCATGGGAACTGAGTTCTTACATGTTCATGAAATTTTACTGTTTGTCTTTTTATGTAAATGAGAGTTCAGTTGACTGTAAAATTCTTAGACTACTTTTTATGTCTTTGAAGATGTTGCAGGTATCGTTCACTGTCTCTTAATGTGAAATCTATGGAAAAAGCTGAGGACTGCCTGATAGTTTCTTTTAGAAGGCTTCATCTAGTGTTTTTTTCCTTGCTGTTCAAGATATTCTCTCTAAAATCCAATTACTTTACCAAGATATTTCTTAATGTTTGTCATTCTTTGTGAGCTTTTTCTGGAACTTTTTAGTAGGTAAATTAAAATCTAATTTTATTTCTTGTAAGCTTTCTTGAATTATTTATTCTTAATTATAAAATAATCTAAATAAACATAAAAATATAGAGAATAAAACAAGCATCTCCATATCTAGCACCCAGCTTTACCAAATCATATAGTTTTACTATATTTGTCTTAGTTTTATTTTATTTTATTTTATTTTATTATTTTATTTTAAATTTCATTTTATGTTTTTGGAAATACAATACAGTTGAAGCCCCAAAACTCATAATTCCACTCCCTCTGACCTCTTCAGGAGTAGTTATTACTCACAATTATGTAGTTTTCATTTCTTTGCACATTTTTATCAATTACCATGTATGTAAATAATACATATGTAGTATTTTGCATGTTATCAAACTTTATATAAGTATTACAGGACACATATTATTCAACAGAACTTTGTTTTAGATTTGGTCACATCAATATATGTGCTGTGTATGCCATAATTTATTCTATTATCCTTTTTCTCCATTAAAAACACTGTAATGAAAGAATGCTATAATGAACATTCTTACAGTCTCCTTGAAGATATGTGAACTTTTTTCTTGGCTTTAGCTAGAAATGAAATTCCCGGTGTTTAGTAAATACACATCTTCATTATTTAATGGATATTGCCAAATTTCCCTCAAACGATTTAACATTCTACATTTCTACGAGCGTTATATGTGCATTTCTAGTACTTCATATTTTGGCCAATGCTTATTGTTTTCAAATTTCAAAGTTTTCCCAGCTGATGAGTGTGAAGTTAGTTGTATCTCGTGTTATAATTTGCATTGCCCAGATGTCTAGCAAGAGTGAAAATTATTTTTCATATTGTCAATGTTCATTTGGGTTTTCTCTTTTGTGAATTGCCTGTTCATAAACTTTCTCCAGTTTTTTTTTATTGTTTGTCACTTTATTAGTAATTCATAGGAGTTCTCTTTGTATTATGGATAATACAAATAATCCTTTGTTTTATTTATTGCAAACATCTCTTTCTAATTTTTGGCTTTAAAATTTTTTTGAAAATCTCTTGTCATAGAAAAGTTTTAAATTTAGATATACTTAAAGTAAATCCTTTCTCTCCTTTATGAATAATGTATTTTTTTTGTGTCATGTTGAAGAAATCATACTACCCCAGGATTAAGAAAATATTCTGCTTTATTTTCTTCAAAAAATTTGTTTTTCACATAGAAGTTTTTTTTTTTTAACTTATCTGGAGTGTGTGTGTGTGTGTGTGTGTGTGTGTGTGATAAGATAGGGATATAATTTCATTTTTTTTCCATATGATAACCCATTGTTCCAGAATTATTCATTAAATAATCTCTCATTTCCCTTGATTTTTCTTGCTCAGTATGTATATATTTAATCTTATATATGAGTTTATTACTATATTTAGGAGGTAACTTTTGAATACTTTTTTAAGGCTTATTTATTTGTTTTGAGAGAGAGAGTGTGTGAGCAGGGGAGGAGAGAGAGAGAGAGAGAGAGAGAGAGAGAGAGAGAGAGAGAGAATCCTAAGCAGGCTCCATGCTGATAGTGTGGGCTTGAACTCCCAAACTGTGAGATCATGACCTAAGCCAAAATCAAGAGTCCGGCGCTCAACAGACTGAGCCACTCAGGTGCCCCCTTTTCAATACCTTTTATACTGGAAGTTTTGGTAAAAGTAGACAAAATAATAATGAATACCCATGTACCTATCTCCTGAATCAACAACCATCAACACTTGGCCAATTCTATCCTATTTAAGTTTTATTCATTTCCTCTGATATCATATTATTTTTGAGGGAAATCCCAGCCACCCTATACTTAATATCAATGCTGTTATATATCAACTGTTCATATACTTTCATTTATATTTCTGTATTCTGCTTCGTTTGTATATTACACAATCCAGATGACAATAAAACACTATGTTAATTATAACAGCTTCATAAGCTTTTCTATCTGTTAACAAAATTTCCTCTTCCTTGTTTTTCAAAATTTCTTAGCTCTTCTCAGTCCTTAATTTTTCCATATTTGTTTCAGAATCAGCTTGTCAAAATTCCATAAAATCTTGTTAAAATTGTTATTGTAATTTTTTAAATTTATATTTTAAATAAGGAATAATTGATAACTTTATGATTTTGAGAATCTTTCCTTCCATGAATGTAGTTCAAATTTTAATTTATCCAATTCTTCTTGCTCTTTAGTAATGTTTGGTAATCACTAACAAAAAAAACCTTTTACAACTTTTGCCATATATATATATAGTTATAGTTTTCATTGCTGTTAGAAATAGGATATCTTGGGGTGCCTTGGCAGCTCAGTTAGTTGAGCATACAACTCTTGATTTTGGCTCAGGTCATGATCTTGCAGTTTGGGAGATCAAGCCCCATGTTGGGCTCTGTGCTGACAGTGTGGAGCCTGCTTGGGATCTCTCTGTCCCTCTCTCTCTCTGCCCCTCCTCTGCTCATACTCACATGCTCTCTCTCTCTTTCTTTCTCTCTTAAAATAAATAAATAAACTTAAAAAAAGAAATAGGATGTCTTTTTTCTTCCCACTGTTGAATTTTGCATGGTATATTGTAATATTTTATAAGTTGCTGTTTTATTCCATAATTTGCTGAAGTTTCCTATTAGTTTTAGTAATATTCTGTGGATTCTCTTAGGTTTTCTATGAGACAATGTATCACATGCAGAAGAAAATGTTTGAGTCCTTCTTTTGTAATTTCTACACTTATTATTATTATTATTATTTGCTATGATACATGGTTAGGGCATTCAGTCTAATATCAAACAGAAGTAATGATAGGGGGAATCTTTGCTTATTTCTGATTTTAATAGAAATGCTTCTACATTTTCATTATTATATGTGATATTAGCACTACAATGATAACTATCTTTTATTAAATTAAAAGATAGCTCTTCTATTTCTACTTGCAAATAACGCTTTTTACTTATATCATATATATAAATGTTGAATTTTAGTAAATGTTTTCTCCCCATTATTAAGATGATAAGATAGTTTTTCTTTAAACAGTTAATATGTATTAATATATAATAAATAATATAAATACAATTATATTTATTTTATTTTTATTCCTGGGATAAACTCTACTTGGTTGTTTTTGATAAATATTGTTCAATTTTATTTATTTATGATTTTTTCATCTGTATTAATCAGTGAGATTAATGAATATCTTTTAAGATAGAAATTTGGCAGCCCATTTTAAAATATTGTGATTAGGTGTTAGAGATGTATCCTTGTTTTATCAAAGATAGAAACTGCATTTATGTTTCTTCTTACTGCTTTTGAGCAATTTATGTGGACAGCTATTTTATAGGAAAATCCTAAGTTTTTCTTTTTTTGTGTTTTTTTATTCAGATTTTAATATCAGTAATCCTTAGAATGATAAAAGTAATGCAAAGCTTTTCTTTCTAATTCTGTGACAGTTTAAATAGAATTAATAGTATATACATTTTGAATAACATTTGAAATGATTTAGTGATGGGGTGCCTGGATAGCTAAGTCTGTTAAGCATCTGACTTTGGCTCAGGTCATGATCTTGCAGTTCATCCCCACATCCTGCTCTGAGATCAGTGCTGAGCCTGCTTCAGATCCTCGTCTCCCTCTCTCTTTACCCCTCCCCATGCTTTCTCTCTCTCAAAAATAAGTTAAAAACATTAAAAAAAAAAAAAAGAAATTGGGGCACCTGAGTGGCTCAGTCGGTTGAGCGTCCAACTTCGGATCAGGTCATGATCTCACAGTTTGTGGGTTCGAGCCCCGCATCAGGCTCTGTGCTGATGGCTTGCTCAGAGCCTGGAGCCTGCTTCAGATTCTGTCTCTCTTTCTCTCTCTGCCCCTCCCCCGCTCACGCTTTGTCTCACTCTGTTTCTCAAAAATAAATAAAATGTAAAAAAAAAGAAAAAAAGAAAAAAAGAAAAAAAGAAATGATTTAGTGGTGAAATGGTTTGGACCTGGTTCACTTATAAGGAGATTGCTCTTTGAGAGTGTTCTCAGTTGAGTTTGTGTCTTACCCATATATGCATTTCTAACTCCTAATGGGGTACCTAGTAGGCACCAGATACATATTGTGTATATTTGATTAGAATGTTAGTGACCAACCTTCAGGCACAGGAATATCCTTCCTGACACTTATTATTGCCTAAAATTCCAAAATTATATCACTTTGACCTAATTTCCTTAAAAAGTCAGGGGTGCCTAGCTGACTCAGTCAGTTGAGCCTCTGACTCTTGATTTTGGCTTAGGTCATGATCTCAGGGTCATCGGATCCCCGCTTGGGATTCTCTCTCTCTCTCTCTCCCTCCCCCTGTCCCTCCCCCTCTTGCTCACATGTGCACATGCACACTCTCTCTTTTAAAAATAAAGTCATTGTCTTCTATGAAATGATAGCAGTTCATAAAGTTATAACATAATAAGCCTTGTTTTTCATTTTTACTTTCAGTGTAAATGACCTGCTTAGATACTTTCCTAATTCTTGAAATTAGAATTTAAATGGAGTGTGAAATTTAAATGGACTGCATAGGTTATAGCAGTCATTTTAAAAGAAATAGGGATGAGAAAGAAATAGGGATGGGAAAGAAATAAGGATGGGTGTGGGAGAGAGAAAGAGAGAGAAGAGGAGGAGAGATAAAGGATGAGAAGGAAACACAGTGTCTATGGAGTTAAGGAATGCTTGCTAACAAGTGGAGAAAGAACACAGAAATCAAATAAAATACCAACTTTGCAACTTTGTTTATTTCACAGTTTTACCCAGAATTGACCTTATGCTATATGGCATTGGATTTCTTGATTAGGTAAGGCCAATATTTTTCCCGGGCATATTCAATTTCAGCCATTTTGTTTTTCTAAACTTCCTGCCTCAAACTTCTTCATTCTGTTCTTCTTCTTGACTGAGTATTTTCCCCTTCCTACTCTATTATAGGCAGACGACTTAACTTTCCAGAACATGACTTTTTAAAGCCAAATTATCATAATTCACAATGAAATTTTACCTTCATTTAGAAGAGTTTTAAAAGGAATGTAATACTGGAATTTTTTTAGATGAGCTTCCTACTAAAATCAAAAAAGGTATTGCTTTCATTTTATTGAAATTTTTGGTCAGTTTCATTTTTCTAAATAAAGCACTTTGAACTATTTTATCTCATTAACTTTAAAACCACTATATGGCCATTTCAAGGCCAGAGGTAGTTCTATTCCCAAGGGGATGGCACTGAAAAAAATCCCTCTATAGGGGCTAGGGCACCACCCAACAAGTACTATCTCCTTTATGCACTTGTACAATATAAAAAAATGGATGGAGTCAATAGCATGAGTTAGCTCATAAACACACCTGAATTGATCAGATTAGCCAGTCACTGACAACAATGATAGTTCTAAGGAAATAGAACATAGAAGAGGTCAACATGTGTTCACTAATAGGACATGTTTGTTTGCAATGAAAATTATGAGAGTATTGAATAACCTTTTGTTGTCTTTGTCAGAGCATTTGAGGGCTGTGGGGGTTTTAATGGGAGAGAAGTGAAGTGGAGTGAGAGGGTGGCAGCAGCAGCAGTAGGCCCCCACCCTCCTTGACCTGCTTCACCTTGTTGTCTGGCTCTGGGTGGCGATTTTCTAGTGATAACGTCAAGGAAAGGTTTTTATTTCACAGTGTTCTGGGTATCTTTTGTTGGGCCTCCAGGTCCTCTCTCCACTCTTTTCCCTGCTGCCCTGCTCCTAAGAAGGTAAGCCATCTGTTCTGTGTCAAGGAAATTGCTTGTGAAACACCAAAAGAGTGAAGTTGGGCTGTTTATCTTCCAGCTCCATTCAGGACCACATGATTTGGCTGTATCAGCCTGTCAAGGCCACAGTTCTTTCTATATAGCTCTCTCCATATAGCTATTCTCTCTGCTTTCCTGTAATAGAACTTGCTCCTTGAAAGCTAGGAGTGGTAATGGCTGTCTATTGTTGTATGTTGTATGTTGAAATGAGATACTTCATTATTCCTAATGGGTTTATCTAAACTACTCCCATGCCATCCATCTGTCTATTTATCTATTCATCAATTATCTATCTACTCATCTATTTATCTATTAATCATTTATCCTCTATGTATCTATGTTTTTGAAAAAAAATTATGTTTATTTATTTTTGAGAGAGAGAGAGAGACAGAGTGTGAGCAGGGGAGGGGAAGAGAGAGAGGGAGACACAGAGTATGAAGTAGGCTCCAGGCTCTGAGCTGTCAGCACAGAGCCCGACGTGGGGCTCGAACCCAGGAGCTATGAGATAATGAAATGAGCTGAAGTTAGAGGCTTAACCGGCTGAGCCACCCAGGCGCCCCTGTATCTCTGTTTTTGTTCAAATCTTTTGAAGTAGTTCTTTTTTTTATTAAACTTCCCTCAAATACTCCATTTGAGTATGATGTCTATAACATCTGATTGACATAGTAATTGGTACCAGGAATGGCCCTGGGAACAAAACCCTCAAAATGTAATTCTGGCATTGGTTTGCTCATATATTAGAGGGCTATACAACAACTTTGCTAGGAGGAAATAAGACTCTGGTCAGCTGTAGCATATTGTGACATCACAGTCACTCAAATTCCCAGTGGTGGCATGAGATGAAGTACAGGTGGAGGACTAGCAATGGGGAGATCAAATGGCCCTGGTCATTATGGCAGCAGTGATACTAAGGATTGTAAGGTCAGCTGGCTGTTTCTGTTGGCATTAGAAAATGTAAAAAGAGAAAAGGAGAAATTGAAGATTGTGATTATTATCACTATTTACTCAGAACACACTCAGACAATTAGAAAGTTTGGAAGCTTTATAGAAGTTCATATTTTGCAGACACACAGCAGATATGGCTGAGGTACAAACCCTGGGAGCCTGATGATGTATGGGTTGCAGAATTGCAGCACCAAAGGGTGTATAGCCCTATGGGTCTTTAAGTTAATGGCATTTGTGGGGAATAAGTGGGACCCCACGATAAGGAATGGGGCCATTTGGGCAGACACAGAGAAGGCTAAGAAGTTTAAACCTCCAAATCCCCCTGAACTCTTGCCATTAGGCAACCCCTTCCCATACATAAGTGTCCTCTATGAATGTGCCCAAGGAATTTGCTAATAAAAGGATACTGGTTCTCCTCAGCTATATGTTCCTACCAGCCCTGATTGCCTCCAGGCCCATATGAGAATTAGATCCCAGTAGAACCCAGATGGAGGAACACAAAACCTATTTTTGTAGGAGATAGCCTATCCACCAAAAGAGTTATAAGATCTTGCCAGTTTTTATCTGCTAGAGCTTGGGGGGAATGTATGGGAATGTATTTTAAGGGTATGAGGCCAATAAAAATGAAACATAAGGGTTGTTTAGGCTGTATTTATTGGAATAGATGTATACATTTGTGATTTGGAATTTAATGTGTTGGCTTGAGTCTACTAGATTGAGTAATTGAAACCTGGACTCAATAGTGACCTGGAGTTAGAGAGATTCTAATACTTCCCTAATGGCTCAGGAAAATAAAAAAGTTGAAATGTACCTATTGAGTACAACTTGATTAGTTAGCTTCTAATCAGGTCTCTTTCTCCCTCCTTCTCCCCTTCTCCTTCCCTGGCAGGGCCTATAGGATGTTCCTTTAATGGAGGCATTTAGCTAGCAAAGGAGAACCAGCATTTTTGAAAAATTCTATGTGACTGACATCTATAGGCCAGAGGTGATGGTGGAAAATGTTGCACCTAGAAGTGGCAGATGGCAGTTGATGGTGCTTAAGTGGCAGAGGCAAGTTGGGCAGAATTACAAAGAAGCCACAGGATGAGTGGTAGCCATGGATCTACAATAATGGCTAATTGATCTAACTGCTACAAATGAAATTGATGGGAAGCATATCAAGGATATAATGTATATCAGAGGAAAAATTCTAATTTTGGTGGGCAGAAATCCAACCTAAATCATTGTGGTGGGGATCCATGTCTAATATTAGTGCCTACACCTAAGGCAGTTCCCAGACCCAAGCTTCTAGAATGAAGGAAAAAACATTCTCTTAAAGGAAGGACGCTGCAAGGTGGCCCTAGACATATTTTGTCATTCTCCCCCCAGGCTTTCCTAAAAATACCTGTGCATTCATCAGGGCGACTGGACATTGGGAGAAATGGATATCCAGATCTCTTGTAGATTATTCGATAGTGGCTTCCAAGTGACCTGAAACCCCACCATGGTCTGCCAGTTAGAGTGGAAGTTTAAGAAAGTCAGGTAATTGAAGAATCTTGGTCCAAGTCTGTCCCAGTGAGGCCAGTAGGACCACAGTTTTTCCCCCAGGCCAAGAATGTATATAGAGAAGAATATACTTAATTATATATATAATTAGTATCTGACAGAATCTTCACTTTTGTTCTCTGGTGAAAAGATGAGGTGGAAGGGCCTGGAAATGTGCCTATTTTCTTGTTCATTCCATAAAAAAACAGTATAAACCAAAATCAATAATGGAGCCCTGGGTGAATTTCAGAGATTTCAAAGACTTGAAATATGTATGATAGTGATTTCCACTATATCCCAATTTAAATAGCCTCTTAATCTTAATTCTGCTATTGCAAAATCCAGATGATTCATGGAGAATACCTGTAGATGAGTTGTAATTGAACTTTAGTAAGCATCAGAATCACCGCAGGGTCATTAAAACACAGATTCCTGGGTTCCATCCCTAGAATTTCTGATTTAGCAGGTCTGGGGTAAAACCTAAGAATTTCCATTTCTAACAGGTTCTAGGTGATAGTAATCTTGCTGGTCCTGAGACCACTCTTTGAACACTTCTGTCAAAGATATCCAAATTTATTAAGATGAAAATGCTAATTTCATTTGTTTATTTCCTGCCATATGATATACAGCATTAAACTAGATTAAAAAAATTCCCCATTCTTGAAAACAAAAGTACTCAAAGTAATTTGCCTCTTTGAGGTTGTATATCCTTTCTCTCATGCTTCTGCTCACTGTCATAATGTAAACTGAAGGGAAATTCATTATTCTGATATCCCATAGACCAACAAGGTGGCTTATCATATTGATGATATTATGCTAATAGACCTAGAGGGCAGGAAATATCAAGCATTCTAGATACCTTGATGACACATATACGTGGCAGAGAGTAGGAGATAAACTCTGCAAAAGATAAGGAACCTAATAAATTAGTGATGTGTTTAGAGATCTTGTGGTCTGGCATATATTGGAATATAACCACAAGAATAAGAGATAAATTGATGTACCTTATACTGCCTACCATGAAGAAAGAATTATGGTGCTAGTGGGATTTGAAAACTTTGTGCATCACATTTTAGGGTGTGGTTATGGCCCAGTTAGTGGGTAGTCCATAAATAAACCTTTTGTTTTTTCAGCCTGGTTGAAGTAAGATTTGTACAAGGTAAAATTAATTAAATTGATGAATTTTGACAAATGCGTTCAATTGTGTAACAACCACAAGACAACCAAAATCATGATATAGAACTTCTCCATCATCCTGAAATGTTCCATTGGGATTTCACTCAACCCCCTTACCCCACCCACTTATCCCTCATCTGCCTCCTATTTATGGTTTTGGCTTTTCTAAACTTCCATATAATGAGATCACACTGCATGTAAATCCTTTAAATATGACATATTTTTCTCAGCCTGGGTTTCTGAGCCTGGGTGGCTCAGTCAGATGGGCGTCTGACTACAGTTCAGGTCATGATCTCACGGTTGGTTCCTGGGTTCCTGAGTTCGAGCCCCACGTCTGGCTCTGTGCTGACAACTCAGAGCCTGGAGCCTGCTTCGGATTCTGTTTCCCTCTCTTTCTGCCCCTCCCCCGCTAACGCTCTGTCTCTTTGTGTCTCTCAAAAATGAATAAATGTTAAAAAAAAAATTAAAAAAAAATTTTAAAAGAAATTCACAAGCTGATTTTCTTTTTTTCTTTTTTTAAATGCTTATTTTTGAGAGAGAGAGAAAGAGAGAGAGAGAGAGAGAGAGCGCAAGGGGTAGAGAGAGAGGGAGACACAGAATCCAAAGCAGGTTCCAGGCTCTGAGCTGTCAGCACAGAGCCCTATGTGGAGCTCAAACTCATGAACTACGAGAACATGATCTGAGCTGAAGTCGGATGCTTAACCCACCGTGCCACCCAGCCGCCTCCACGAGCTGATTTTCAACATGGCTGTAGCACTTTATACTTTTATTTTTTTTTAATATTATTTATTTTGAGAGAGGAAGAGAGCAGGGGAGGGGCATAGAAAGAGGAAGAGAGACAGAATCTCAAGCAGGCTCCATATGCCATGTGGAGGCCCAATCAGAGGCTTGATCCCACCACCTTGAGATCATGACCTGAGCCAAAATCAAGAGTCTGACACTTACCCAACTGAGCCACCCAGGCACCCTGGATGTAGCACTTTAAATTCTCACTAGCAGTGTATAACATTTATAGGTGCTCTACATTTCCATCAGAATATGGTATTGTTAGTTTATTATTTTTTTAAATTTCAGTTATTCTCAAAGATGTGCAGTAGTATCACATTTTGGTTTTTATTTGTATTTCCATAATAACTGAAGATTTTGAATATCTTTATCATCTATATATCTTCTTTGGTGAAATGTCTGTTCAATTTTTGTATCTATTAAAGTTTTCTTATTGTTGAACTTTGAGAGTTTGTTAAACATTCTGGATACACATCCTTTGTTAAATACATGATTTGCAAATATTTTCTCCTAGTCTATGGCTTGTCTTTTCATTCTCTTGACAGTCTTTTACAGAGAAAGTTTAAAATTTTGATGAAGACTAATTTATGGATTTTTTCTTTTATGGATTATGCTTTTGGTGTCATGGTTAAAAAATTTTTGCCTAACCCCATGTCATGAAGATATTGTTCCTGTATTTTCTTTTAAAAGTTTTACATTTAGATCTATAATATATTTTGAGTTAATTTTCAGATAAGATGTGATGTATAGGTCAAGTTTCATTTTTGTTTTTTTATATGGATGCCCATTTGTTCCTGTACAGTTGGTTCAAAAGATTCATTCTCCACTGAATGGCTTTTGCACTGTTATCAGTTACCTATTGACCACCTTTGTGTACTATTTTCAGACTTCCTATTTGAATTCATTGCTATAGTTACCTATCCTGTCACCAATTTCACACTGGAATGATTATAAATAGTAAGTCTTTAAATCAGGTGGTGTGAGTTCTTCAAGTTTGTTATTATTTTTCAAAATTGTTTTGATCATTGTTGTTCTTTTGCTGTTCCCTATAAATTTTAAGATTAGCTCATCTACGCAAAAGTCCCCACTGTAATTTAGATTGGGGTTATATTGAATATATATATCATTTTGAGAAGAACTGATATTATAGCCATATTGAGTCTTCTGATCCATGAGCATGGTGTAACTTTCTATTTATTCAGGTGATCTTTAAATTATGTCAGCAATGTTTGGTTTTATAGTTTTAATGTATAGACCTTGCACATTTTTGTTAAATTTATTCTTAAGTATTTCACACATTTTAATGCTATTATAAAATATTAAAAAATTTCAATATCCAATTGTTTATAATTAGTATATAGAAACACAACTGAGTTTTGTATATTGACCTTGAATTCAGTGCTTTGCTTAACTCATTTAATAAGTCTAGAAATATTTTAGTACATTCATGGGGTTTTCTATGTAGACAATCATGTTGTCTGAAAATAGGGAGAATTTCTTTCATTCTTTCCAATCTGATTGTCTTTTGTTTCTCTTCCTTGCCCTAATGCATTGGTTGGGACTTCCAGTACAATGTTGATTAGGAACAATGAAAGAAGACATTTTTATCTTGTTCCTGTTCTTAGAAGGAAAGCATTCATTCTTTGTCCATTAAGTATTATGTTAGGTGTAGGTTTGTCATTGATGTTCTTTATCACATTTAGGTTATTTCCTTCTATTGCCTATCTGCTAAGTTTTTAATGTGAATGAAAGTGGAATCTTATTAAATACATTTTCTTCATTTAGATAATTATGGTTTTTCCTCTCTGCTAATGTGTTAAATTACATTGATTGAGTTTTGAATGTTCAAACTTGCATTCTTGAGATTACCACCACTTAGTCATGTTGTCTTACTTTTTAAAAAGTGTTAAAACTGAGAATAAACTGAGTGTTGATGGGGGGGTGGGAGGGACAGGAGGGCGGGTGATGGGTATTGAGGAGGGCACCTGTTAGAATGAGCACTGGGTGTTATATGGAAACCAATTTGACAATAAATTTCATATTAAAAAAATAAAAAATAAAAAGTGTTGCTTGATTCAATTTGTTAACATTTTGTTGAAAATGTTCCCATCTATGTCCATAAAAGACATAGGTCTAGATTTTTATTTTCTTGTTAATGTCTTTGATTTTGGTATCAGGTAATGTTGGCCTTATAAAATAAGTTGGGAAGTGTTCCCTCTTCTTCTGTTTTCTGGAAGAGTTTGTGTAGAATAGGTATTACTCATTCCCTAAATGTTTGGTTGAGTTGAATAATGGAGATATCTAGGCCTGTATATTCTCTCAAGTGTATTTTATTAATTTGTCTTTCAAGGAAAGGTATTTCCTTGTCCATTCAAGTAAAATTTTAAAATTCATTTGCATAAAATTGTTTATAATATCCCTGTATCATCCTTTCAATGTCTGTAGGATTTATAGAAAAGTCCCCTCTCTCATTTTTATTGTTAGTGATTTGTGTCTTCTCTTTTCTTTCTGATCAGCCTAACTAGAGGTTTATCAATTTTGTTGAGTTTCTCAAATTGACTTTTGTTTTCACTGAATTTCTCTTTTGTGTTTGTTTTCTATAGTATTGCCTTATAATTTACCAATATTCTTTCTTTTCTTCTACTTCTTTTGGACCAATGGGAAGAAAAATTGGAGAAATTGGAGAAATTCTTCAGGAAATTGGAGGAGAATGAAGTCCCTCTACCTGTTTGCACCTCCTGTCATATATCATTCTCTGAATTCTAGGAATTCCTCTTCAGGTAAAAGAATAGTGAGAACTTCCCGCTGTCATTAGCACTAAGATACTAAATCACCCCTTGTTGACATTCCTAAACACCATCCACACATTTATAATGTCCTCTTCATTAAACTCTCCTTACCCAGTAAATATTTGATTTCTTGATGTTTCCTGTCTGCTGATACAGATAAGTTTTTACAATTAATTAATTAGCTAATGGATTTCAAATAGGATGTTTTCAGGTTCACAGCAAAATTGAGTGGAAGTTACCCATCTGAGCCTGGAACTTTCTTTTTTGGGAGGTTATTAATTAATATTTCAATTTCTTTAATGTATGCTGGCCTATTCAAATTGTTATTCTTGTGTGAGTTTTGGTAAACTGTTATCAGGGAATTCCTAAATTTTATGTAGGTTATCAAATTGATGGGCATAGAATTATTCATAATATTTTTTTAATGTTCATAGGATCTGTAGTAATGATTTCTCTTTCATTTACTTTTTGTTTTGTTTAAAGTTTCTCTTTGCTTTTGTTTTTATCAAAGTAATATAAGCACAGAAAAATAGAATTGTGCAAATAGAAAAAGCAGAAGTATTCCCACTCCATCCCTCCTCAGGCATCCTTAAAGCAACAAAATTCTTTTATAATTATTTACTTCATTCCATTATGTGGATGTATCATTATTTAATAAATTTCCTAAAGAAGTTTGGATCATTGACATCCTTCCCCACCCCTGCATTTTATTTTGGAAATTTTCAAACAAATCAGAATGTTGAAAACTTTTACAGTGGGCACCCATGTCTGCACTACTTAGGTTCTTCCCCTTAACGTGTTACTATACTTGTTTTATTATATATATATCTACTCAATGATCCATCCTCTATCCACCCATCAATCCATCAATTTTTTGATGCATTTCAGACTAATTTAGAGACATTATTTATACTTCCTCCCAGATGCTTCAGTCTGTATGTGATTGACAGGAGTTCAATATTTGTCCGTGATTCTTTTTTATTGTTGTTTTTGTTTTTTAATATGAAATTTATTGTCAAATTGGTTTTCACACAACACCCAGTGCTCATCCCAACAGGTGCCCTCCTCAATGCCCATCACCCACCCTTCTCTCCCTCCCACCCCCCATCAACCCTCAGTTTATTCTCAGTTTTTAAGACTCTCTCATGGTTTGGCTCTCTCCCTCTCTAACTTTTTTCCCCCCACTCTTATGTGTATCCTGAGAAACTTAACAGAAGACCATGGGGGAGGGGAAGGAAAAAAAAAAGTTAGAGAGGGAGGGAGCCAAAACATAAGAGACTCCTAAAAACTGAGAACAAACTGAGGGTTTATTGGGGGTGGGAGGGAAGGGTGGGTGGGTGATGGGTATCGAGGAGGGCACCTGTTGGGATGAGCACTGGGTGTTATATGGAAACAATTTGACAATAAATTTCATAAAAAAAAAAAAAAGGATCATACCCATGATAGTGTAAGATTTATTTTAGGGATGAATAGATGGCTCAACAGTAGCAAATCAGTCAATGTGATACACAACCTCAACAAAATTAAGGATAAAAATCATATGATCATCTCAATAGATATAGAAAAATCATTTGACAAAATTCAACATCAATTTATTGTAAAAACTTTCAACAAAGTGGGTGGAGAGGGAATGTACATCAACATAATAGAGGCTATACATGACAAGTCCACAACTAATACTCAATGGTAAGAAGCTGAAAGTCTTTTCTCTAAGATCAGGAACAGACAACGATGCCCATCATTGCCACTTTTATTCAACATAGAATTGGAAGTCTTAGAGCAATTAGGCAAGAAAAATAAATAAAAGGCATCCAAACTGGAAAGGAAGTAAAACTGTCACTATTGTCATTTTTAAATAAGTTTTTAATTTTAATTCCAGTATAGTTAACATACAGTGTAATATTAATTTCAGGTGTATAGTATACTGATTCAACAGTTCTATACATTGCTCAATGCTCGTGATAAGTGTAATCTCTAATCCCCATTGCCTATTTTATCCTTCCCCTTACTTACCTTCTCCCTGCTAACGATCAGTTTGTTCTCTATAGCTAAGAATCTGTTTCTTGGTTTGTCTTTCTTCTTTTTTCTCCCCTTTGCTTGTTTGTTTTGTTTCTTAAATTCCACATAGGAGTGCAATTATATGGTATTTGTCTTTCTCTGACTGGCTTATTTCACTTAGTATTATACTCTCTAGCTCCATCCATGTCATTGCAAATGGCAAGATTTCATTATTTCTTATGGCTGAATAATATTCCATTACCTATTTATATCACATCTTTATTCATTCATCTTGGTCTGCTTCCATAATTTGGCTATTGTAAATAATGCCATAATAAACATAGAGGTGCATGTATTCCTTTGAATTAGTGTTTTTGTATTTTGGGGGGTAAATACCTAGTACTGCAATTATTGGATTATAGGGTAGTTCTATTTTTAACTTTCTGAGGATGCTCTATACTGTTTTCTACAGGGGTTTCACCAGTTTGCACCCCCATCAACAGTGCACCATGGTTCCTATTTCTCTACATCCTCATCAATGCTTGTTGTTTCTTGTGTTTTTTATTTTAGCTATACCAACATGTGTAAGGTGATATCTCACTGTAGTTTTGATTTGCATTTCCCTGATTATGAGTGATGTTGAGCATCTTTTCATGTGTCTTTTGACTGTCTATATGTCTTCTTTGGAGAAATGTCTTTTCATGTCTTTTGCCTACTTTTAAATTGGATTATTTGTTTTTGTGTGTTGAATTGTATAAGTTCTTTATGTGTTTTGGAGACTAGCCCTTTATTGAATATGTCATTTGCAAATATCTTCTCCTGTCCGGTAGGTTGTCTTTTAGTTTTGTTGAGTATTTCCTTTGCTGTGCACAAGCTTTTTATTTTCAAGAATAAAGCTGTCACCATGTTCAGGTGTTACTTTTTTGTTAACTGTTTGGTAGAATTCACCTGTGAAGCCATCTGTTACTGAGGTTTTCTTTGTTGGGAGGTTTTGATCACTGATTCAGTGTCCTTACTTTTTATTGGTCTGTTCAGATATTCTATTTCTTAATGATTCAGACTTGGTAGGTTGTATGTTTCTAGGAATTTACCCATTTATTCTAGGTTGTCCATTTTTGGGTGTATAATTGTTGATAGTAGTCTCATGATCCTCTGAATGACTGTGGTATCAATGGTAATGTCTGCTTTTTAATTTCTAATTTATTTGAGTCCTCTGTTTCTCTGTTTCTGTAAATTTATCTAAAGTTTATTTATTTTATCTTAAAAAACCCAGCTTTTGGTTTTGTCTATCTTTTATATTTTTCTCTGTTCTATATTTCAATTATTTCTGCTCTCATCCTTGTTTTCTCCTTTCTTCTGTTCATTTGGTAGCTTGTTATTATTTTTCTTGGTAACTGACATATAAAACTAGGTTCTTTGAACTCTTTCTGTTTACTTAATGTAAGCATTTATTGTTATAAATTTCCCTCATAGCACTGCTTTTGCTAAATCTCATATATTTTGGTATGTTGTGCTTCCATTTTTATTTGTTTCAAGATATATTTCGATTTACCTTTGATTTCATTGATTCATATGTTGTTCAGGAATGTGTTGTGTAGTTCCCACATGTTTGTGAATTTTCCAAACTTCCTTCTGTTACTGATTTCTACTTTCATACCATCGTAGTTGGAAAATATACTTGGTATAATTCAATTTTCAAAAATTTCCTGAGACTTGTTTTGTGACACAACATATACTCTATCCTGGAAAATATTCCATGTACACTTGAGAAAAATTTATATTCTACTGCTATCAGATGGATTGTATGTGTCTCTTAGTTTCATTTGGTCTAAAATGTATTTCAGGTCCAATGTTTCCTTACTTATTTTCCATCTCAATTGTCCAAATGTTGTTGAAAGTGGAATATTTAAGTCCCCTACTATTATTGTATTGTATATTACTAACTTCAGCTCTGTTTGTGTTTGCTTAAGATATTTAGGTGCTCTGATGTGTGAAGATATATTTACAATTTTATATCTTCTTGATGAATTGACTCCTTTATCAATTTATAATGGCCTTAGTCTCTTATCACAGTGTTTTACTTAAAGCATATTTGTGTAATATAAGTTTGGCTACCCCTCCTCTCTTTTGGTTTCTGTTTGCATGGAATATCTTTTTCCACCTCCTCGCTTTGATCCTATGTGTGACCTTATAGGCAGCATATGTTTGGGTCTCATTTTTTTAAAAATCAGTTCAGTCAAATAAATAAATAAGTAAATAAATAAATAATCAGTTCCACCATTCTATACCCTTTGACTTCAGAGTTTAATCCATTTACACTTAAAGTAATTATTGGGGTAAGGACTTAGTACTGCCATCTTGTTAATTATTTTCTGACTGTATTGTAGTTCCTTTGTTCCTTTCTTCCTCTGTTGTTGTCTTCCTTTTTGAATTGATGATTTTCTGTAGTGGTATACTTTGATTATCTTATCTTTATCTTGTTAGTACCTACTATCCGTTTTTATGGTTACCTTGAAGCTTCCTTGAAATACCTTATGGACAAATCAGTCTGTTTTAGGCTGACAACAACTTATCTTTGATTGTATACCAGAACTTTCCCCTTTTTCTTCCTTGCCACATTTTGTTTTTCGGTAGCAATTTAAAATTTTTTATATTGTTTATTAACAGGTTATTATGGCTATAGTTATTGCTAATACTTTTGTCTTTTAACCTATGTACTAGAGTTAAGTGGTTAATACACTGCATAATACAGTATGAGAGTGTTTTGGATCTGACTATATCTTTACCTTTTTATCAGTGTGTTGTGTGGTGTCATGTGTTTTCATGTTACTAATATCATCCTTTTGTTTCAGCTTTTTAAAAAAAGTTGATTTACTTATTTTGAGAGAGAGAGAGAGAACACAAGCAGGGGAGGGGCAGAGAGAAGAGAGAGATAATCCCAGGCAGACTTCATGCTATCAGCACTGACTGAACCACCCAGGGGCCTCTTGTTTCAGCTTTAAGAAATATGTCAGCAATTGTTATAAGGCAGATCTAGTGGTAATGCCTTTCCTCATTTTTTGTTTATTTGGGAAAGTCTTTATTTCACCTTCTTTTCTGAAGGACAACTTTATTGGTTACAGTATTCTTTGTTGGCAGTTTTTTATTTCTTTTAGCACTTTGAATATATCATCCCATTGTCTCTGAGCCTGCAAGATTCTTGCTGAGAAACCTGAAAGTCCTTTGCAGACTCTCTTGGATGAGAATTTTTTTCTCTTCCAATTTTTTTTCCTCTTGATATTCTCATTCTCTTTTTCCCTTTGATTTTAGGCAGTTTTATTATAATATATTTTGGAGAAAATTGTTTTGGATTTAATTTTGCGGTGACCTATTAGATTCATGACCTTGAATGTCCAAATACCTCCTAGGTTTGGGAAGCTCTCAGCCTTTCTTTCTTTCTTTCTTTCTTTTTTTTTTTTAATGTTTATTTATTTTTGACAGAGACTGAGTGGCGAAGGGACAGAGAGAGAGAGGGAGACACAGAATCCAAAGCAGGCTCCAGACTCCAAGCTGTCAGCACAGAGCCCGATGCAGGGCCTGAGCCCACAAACCCTGAGATCATGACCTGAGCCGAAGTCAGACGCCCAACCAACTGAGCCACCCAGGCACCTCTCAGCCTTTATTTCTTTAAACAAGATTTCTACCACTGTTTCCACCTCTCGTTCTTTTCAGAGTCCAATGATGCATACATTGTTTCTGTTAAAGGTGTTCCATGAGTCCCAAAATATTTATTTATTTTTCATTCTTTTTTGTCTTTTTGTTCTTCTGATTGGATAATTTCAATTGCTCTTTCTTTGAGCTCACTGATTCTTTTCTACTTAGTCAAGTGTGCAGTTGAAACTCTCTATTGAACTCTTCAGTTCAATTATTATATTCTTAAGCTCCAAAATTTCCATTTGGTTCCTTTTTTTTTTTTTTTTTTTTTTACATTTTCTATCTCTTTGTCGAAGTTCTCATTTTGTTCTTGTATTGATTTCCTGATTTCATTACACTGTTTATCTGTGTTTTCTTGTAGCTCTCTGTGAATCTTTATGGCACTTGTTTTGAATTCTATGTCAAGCAAGTCCTGGATCTCCTTTTCTCCTTTTCACTTACTAGAAGTTCATTGTGTTCCCTTGGTGGTATCACATTTGCTTGATTCTTCATGATCCTTGTAACTTTGTGTAGGTGTCTACATATTTGAAGAAGCAGTTGCGTCTTCCAGACTTTATGGACTAACTTTAGAATGGAAAGATCTCACTTGTGGATGGAGGCACACTGGAGCATGTTGTGACCCCAGGTTTAGTTGTGCAGAATGCTAGCTGCAAGGGTGTGTTGTGGCTCCAGATTTAGGAGGGCATGTTGTATCTTTGGCTCAAGCCACTGGGATCTATAGCATTGACAACCCTTAGTCCTTGGCTAGCATTTTGAGTGTTTTCAGTGGCTGCTAGGGCTATTGGTGTCCTCAGAGGTGCATTCAGGTCTAATGGTTAGGGACCAAGACAGGCAGTAGTAGTGACTGGAGCCAGTGGTGTTCATACTTGGCTGTGAGAGCTGTGAGTTTCTGTGTGGTGGTAGGGGCCTTTTGCAGAACATATGTAATAGTGGCAGCCAGAGCAGGCAGCAAGACCTGGCTACAGAGAATGCAACTTAGGAAAACTTGGCTATTAGCATGCTTTACTGTGGCTGCTGGGTCTCACCACAGGCACACAGAAGTTTAGGTCAGTATTGGAAGTCAGGTCAGGGACATACAATTACACAGCCCCTTCAGGGGCTACCTGGAGGTGAGCCCCATGGTGCTAACCAGTGACAACAGACAAGGCCTGATCCAGATCCACAAGCAACTGTAGGATCTTTGGCTCTGAGTATATACCCTTGTGGCTACACTGTCTTCCCATGGGCACATGGCATTGGAAATCTATGATAGGTTTTAGTTTCCTTGCACATGCACAGTTGGAGGGGCTAGCCCCATGGATGTGCATATTGTTGTGGGATAGCTGCAGGGGTCTAGCCTAGCCTCTTACCCTTGTGCAGCCTCATTTGGCAGGTGTGGGTGCTGGTATAGGTTCTGGCTCTGTCAGGGAAGGGTATGAGGGAAGAAACCAGGAGAGACTCGGGCATCTGCCATACACAAATGGAAAAACCAGATTAATTTCCAACGGGTGTGCCACAGCTATGCTGGCTGTCCATTGGTTTCTTCAGTGGTGAAGGTTGTTGGAGTCAGCCTTAGGAAAGATCATTTGGAAGTTCAGTTCTTCCTACTACATGTATACATCTCAGCATTGACAGTCTCTGGGTGGGGTAAAGTCATAGTGGGTCCTTTGTGTGGTGCTCCAAAAGGCTGGGGAAACTGGTAGCTCACTCTGTTCTCTTTTCCAGTGGGAGGAACTCTCTAGCTGGGAGTTTCCTCTTGGTGCTGAGCAAGGCCAGCCTAGGGGTTGGGGGTGGGTGCTGGCAAAATGAAGCTGTTTCTCTTCCCTTTTTGTGCAGTTATTTTGTTTTTTGTTTGTTTGTTTGTTTTGCTATTGTTTTTCTACTGTGTTGCTGAAGTTTTTTAAGTGGACTCCATGTATCCCCTAGAGCTGTTTTTGTTTGTAGATGGCTAACTATTGATCTTTGTGGAGGGATGGATGTTGTCTGCGTCCATCTCATGTTGCTATTTTGGTGATAACACTCTTTCCTTCACTTTTGAGGGATAATTTCATAGGGTACAGAATTCTAGGTTGGTTGTTTTTTCCTCTCAATACTTTAAATATTTTATTCCACTCTTCTCTTGCTTGCATGGTTTCTGGGCAAAAGGTGAATGTAATTCTTATCTTTGTTCTTTCATAGGTAAGATATTTTTCCTTTTCTGGGTGCCTGGGTGGCTCAGTTAGTTAAGTCTCGGACTCATAATTTCAGCTCAGGTCATGATCTCACAATTTGTGCGATCGAGCCACACACTGGGCTCTGTGCTGACAATGTGGAATCTGCTTGGGATTTTCTTCCCCAACCTCTACTCCTCCCTCACTCTCTCTTATCTCTCACTCAAAATAAATAAATAAACTTAAAAAAATTTGTTTTCCTCTACCTTTTTCAATATTTTTTATCTTTTATTTTCTGCAGTTTTTTTTTTGTTTTTTTTAGAGAGAGAGCACACAAGTGGGGGAAGGGGCAGAGGGAGAGAGAATCTTAAGCGGGCTCCACACTCAGCATGGAGCCCAATGTGGGGCTCTATCCCATGACTCTGAGCCAAAATCAAGAGTCTGTTGCCCAACTAACTGAGCCACCCAGGCTCCCTTGCAGTTTTAATATAATATGTACAGGTGTAGTATTTTTGTTTTTGTTTTATATTTTTCCTGATGAATCTTCTCTAAGTTTCATGGGTCTGTGGTTTTGAGTCTGACACTTGTTTTGGGAAATTTTTTGTCATTATTGTTTCAAATATTTCTTCTGTTCTTTTTTCTCTCTTTTTGTTCTGATACTCCTTTTATGCATATGTTATACATTTTGTAGTTGTTCCACAGTTCTTGGCTATTCTGTTCCATGTTTTTTCATTCTTATTTTCTTTTTGCTATTCAGTTTTATAAGTTTCTATTTTCATATCTTCATGTTCAGAAATTCTTTCCACAGCCAAGCTCATTTTATTAATGGACCCATTGAAGCATTCTCCACTTCTCTGAGTGCTTTTAGTCTCTGGCATTTCTTTTTTGTTCTTTCTTAGGATTTTTATCTCTCTACTTACATTACCCATTTGTTCTTGAATACTGTTTACTTTTTACATTAGAGCTCATAGCATATTCATTAGAGTTCTTTTAAATTCCCAGTGGATAAGTACAACATCCCTGTCATGTCTGATTCTGATGCTTGCTCCATCTCTTCAAAATGTACTTTTTGCCTTTTGGTATGCCTTTTAATCTTTTCTTGATAGGTAGTCATGCTGTACCAGGTGAAAGAAACTGCTATGAATAGGCCTTTAATATGTGCTATGAAATGTGAAAGGAGAGAAATGTTCTATCATCCCATGATTCAGTCTTTTAGTAAGCCTGTGTCCCTGGACTGTGAATTTCATAAGTATTTCTCAGTTTCTTTCTCCCCACTTAGGTGAGGCAGGATGTATTTCCCTCAGGTTGGTTTGGTTCTGAAGAAACCCAAATAGTTTAGGCTCTGATTAACCACTTTCTCTTGAGGACAGACCTTGTTAGGAAAAACAGCTCTAGGGTAATTCAAAAAAGTTACTTCTTCCCTTCCCCTGCTGCATGCACAAGAGGATTTGTTTTTGGTATTCACCATGATGATCTGGTCAAGCTCTAGGTAGTGAAACTCACAAAAATGTGAATGCTCCATTATTGGGTCTCCCTGGAGTTTTTAACTTTCAGGGTTGTCCATAGTGAGCCTCCAATAATTTGTTAATTATAGTTCAGGTTTTCCTACCTCATTCCTGGTTCCTGGGGAGAATCAGCTCATGGGTTTCTGCTACAACAAGTTGTGATTCTCTGTATTTGCTTGTCTATCTCTTCCATTTTGGGGACATCAGTTTGTCTTGTGACCTTCCTTCTCTGATAGGTATAAGAAGAGCTGATTTTTCAGTTTGTTCAGCTTTCTAATTGTTAGAATAGAACGATGACTTTTAAGCAACTTACATACCAGACCAGAATTCAGAAGTCCAGAATTTGTTTTTGAATTTTAACACATATTTATAATTTTAAAAAAGACTGGTAGAAAAATTGCAAAAATATTCTATTATTATGGTTCTGTTGCTAAACTTAAGCTGGTTTGGTAAAGTCAGTCTGAAATTGTTAGCCTTGGAATCCATTGACTTAATTTTCCAGAGATCTTATAAAATGGTAGAATTGGAAACATTCTTTGACCTGTATTGATAATTTATTTTTAACTTAATCTCTTTAATAATGGCTTTGTGACCATCTGTTGTACTTGCTGTGGCTCTATAAAACTAATTGACTCTGCAGCTCTCCAAGAAAATTATAGAGAAGGCAGAATTTGCAATAGTTAGGGAAAACACCAATTATTGAAAACATTTTTGCCAATGTGTGGACCTCATTTCAGGAGGCACAGATGTGTTTAGAGCGTGGTTCCTGCCCTTAAGGAGCAAGTAATGAAGTGGAGAATGCATTTGTAAGAAAATAATCATATAAGTCAGTCTGTTTTGAGGAGTATGATAAGCAAAAACTAAACATTACAGGGACACAGGAGCTTCACAGGTAAAGTGCTATTGCTATATATGGTAGCAAAATAATTTCTCCTCCTCCCCAAGCTCCATGAAAAATTTCCACATCCTAATACCTAGGACCTGGGAATATGTTACTTTACATAGCAAAGGGGAATTGAAGTTATAAATGGGATTAAAATTGCTAATTATCTGACTTTAAGGTAAGGAGATTATTTTGAATTATCTAGGTAGGTTCAGTGTAATCACAAGTGTCCTCAAAAGTGGAAGACAGGCTTAAGAAGAGAATCAGAGGGAGCAGTCATGACTTGAAAAGTGATCAGAGAGATGCAATGCTGTTGTTTTTGAAGATGGAGGAAAGATGCCATGAACCAACGAATGTGAGGTTTTTAAAAGTTTTAAGGAAGAAAGAATAGATTCTCCCCTAGAATCTCCAGAAGGATCCTAGCCCTGTCAAATGCTGTGATTTTAGCCTGGTGTCATGTCAAACTTCATGCCTAATGAACTGTAAGATAATTAAGTTGTGATAAGCCACTATATTTGTGGTATTTTGTCATAAAATCATAGGAAGCTATTATATCATTTCTGGGAAGAAGAGAAAAAGACATTGTGGGCAAAGGGACAACAAAGGAAAGAGATAGAGGAACAAACCCTTACCTTTTCAGAGAATCAGCTGAGGGTCAGGTGTGGTTTAGGGCCAGTTTTGGGAGAACCTTAAGTACCATACAAGAATCTGGCCTTTAATCTTTAGAGCAAGAAAAGAATCAGTAAAGTTTTTGAGTACAACATTGAAATTCTTGGTTTTGTCTTTTGAAAAGAAAAAGTGGTATTTCCTAACCCAGAGTAGACTATAGGGGATAGTTGCGAAAGACACTCACTTTTCTGTTTTGCCTGAGTA
This sequence comes from Panthera onca, assembly GCF_046562875.1. NCBI lineage: Eukaryota > Metazoa > Chordata > Mammalia > Carnivora > Felidae > Panthera > Panthera onca. The sequence continues at coordinate 28,063,459 of NC_138343.1, read as the reverse complement.
ATATCTTTATAGTGAGGCTTTATGTTCTGTTTGAATTCCCAGAATAAAGGAATATTGGTATGTAAAGCCAAGTTGTGAAGACATAACAAATATCTGCCATGTTCACTCATAAGGCCACTCCATTACTAGAGTGTTTGGATTGTTGTCTGATCCATTCTGTCACACTTTATAATATATTAATGTAAGTACAACTCATTTTAAAGTCAATTCTTTGATTTTTTTTTTTAACAATCTGCCGTTTTGGATTATCTCTATCTCTAGTTTCTATCATTAATGTAAATAAGCATAAACTGCATGGTTAACCAAATTGATTGTGGAGGAATTGGCCATTAAAATAGAAAAATATAAAAGAGAGATTAAGTTAAATATCCACGCTTTCCTTTTCCTAGCTGTGAAAATTTCAAAACCAGCTCCGTACCAAAAATACTCAAGTTGCAGTCCTCTAGGTTCTGTGATAACATAAGTTTGGAAAATTCTGGTTAAGTAAATTTATTTAATTATAAATCTCTATGAGATAAAGATGCTATACAGCCCAATAAGTTTCTAGACATGGAATGCTTTTACTTGGAGTGGAAAAGGAGGTGAGGGAAAAGAGCACTACATGTTGTGTACAGAGACTGATTTTCTGGAACTGTTGATGACTCCAAGAAGCTCAGAATTTAGAGGAGAGACTTTACATTTTGGATCCTCAGTTTCCAGGTTCTGCTAAATCAACTTATTATCTTTAATTCTGCAGTTTCTTAAAATTAAATATGAAAATCTTGTTTTACATATTATTTCATAATCACTGGTAGGTTTTTATCAGATTTTTGTAATCCATCATTAGAGATTCCTACTAATGCTGTATATGAGTGCTAAGCAACATGAGATTATCTCAAAACTTGATGGCTGGAATAGAAAGAGTTTCAGGAGAGTATTTCCTGAAGAGTTTCAGGAGATGTATTTCTATACATATTTTCATCCTTATATCAAAGTTAGAATGTCAGAAGTGCAGGAAATGTGCCCACATCACAGTGAGAAACTAGAGTCTTATGAAGACAAACATACTCAGGTTATGTAGCTAGTGAAGCTCCATGTGTCTAAATCTGCTGATACTATGACATCTTGCTGCTTTGGATGGAAAATAGGGTTTTATTTAACAGTCTTTTGACATCTGTTCTAAAATATGGATTTTGATGCACATTGGATTTTTTCTGAAGGATCTAATTTCACCACAAATTAACAGAGACAATTATTGGGAAGGAAAAGGGGATTTAGGAACCGGAAGTGTGATGTGTGATAATGATATATCTTTTTATTTTTTATTATTTTTAAAAAAATTTTTAATGTTTATTTATTCTTGAGAGAGAGAGAGAGAGAGACCGAGCGTGAGTAGGGGAGGGACAAAGAGAGCGAGAAGGAGACAGAATCTGAAGCAGGCTTCAGACTCTGAGCTGTCAGCACAGAGCCTGATGAGGGGCTTGAACTCATGAACCGCGAGATCATGACCTAAGCTGAAGTCGTACGCTTAACCGACTACCACCCAGACGCCCCCATATATTTTTTTATATATAGGTCTGTGTCTGCATGTGTGTGTCCATATGGATGCGTGTATCTATGTATATACACATATATTCTATATTATATATGTGTATATGTAAATATATGTAGGTATACACCGAAAGGCATACTTGAAGGAAATACACTGAAATGTTAACAGTGGCTCTCTTTGAAGTGGAATTATAAATGATTTTTCTTCTTTTCTTTCTTGCATTTTACAAATTATCTAAAGTGAATATGTATTATTTTTGTAACCAGGAGAAACAGAGATTCTTTTAAAAAGGTAAAGAAAACTATGCTATGCTATATATATATATATAGTATATATATAGCTATATATACTAAGTATGCTATGCTTTTTGGTGCATGCTCTTTTTTTTTTTTTTTTTTTTTTTGGACTCAAGACAAACATTCTACATTTTCATATTGGATAGGAATGCCTTTGTCTTACATTTCTTCAATCCATTTACCTAGTTAAGCTGTATAAACCAGGGTAAGTCAGTAGTTGTCCATTACCATTCTGTTTGTCTTCACTGTATTTATGTCTGAACTTTGACAGGAAAATATGATACTGTTGCCCCTGAAATTCACAAAACAACTTAATTTTAGTTCAATTGAATCTTAAAAATAAGTAAAATAGTGACCAATGAAATATAGACAGGATATTTTAATTCTTGTTTTATAAGATTGGGGCTGTGTGATAGTTTTATGTGTTAACTTGGTTAGGCTATAGTACCTAGTTGTTTAATTAAACAGTATTATAGGTGTTTCCATGAAGATATTTTGTAGATGTGGTTAACAACTACAGTCAGTTAACTTTAAAAAGTAAAGGAGAGATGGCCCTGGATAATGTAGGTGGGCTTCACTGAATCAATTGAAGGCCTTAAGAGCAGAACTGAAGTTTCCTAGAGAATTTATGCATCAAGATGATAGCATCCTGCCAGCCCTACACATTTTGGGCTTTCCATCCCCCATAATTATCTGAGCTAACTCCTTCAAATCTCTATCTACCTATCCAAAAGAGATACTTTATCTATCTATCTATCTATCTATCATCTCTTTTATTAAGATAGATTGTTTCTCTAGAGCACACTGACTGATACAGATATTGGTGTGAAAGTTGCTTTGGCATTGGATAGTAGGTAGAGGTTGGAAGAATTTGGAAGCACATCTTAGAAAAAGCCTAGGTTGCTTTGAAAAGAGTGCTGGTAGAAATATGGATGTTAAAGTCTCTTTTGATAAAGTCTCAGAAAGAAGTAAAAACTATGGTAGAGAAAGTTTCCATTGTCTTAAAAAACACATATATTATCATGATCTGAATGTTGCCAGAGATGTGAACATTAAAGGTGCTTCTGGTGAAAACTTAGAAGAAAGTGGGAAAATGTTGGACACTGAAAGCCTTGTTATACAATGGCAGAAAATTTGGCTGAATTATATTCTACCATTGGGTGAAAAGTAGTACATATAAAGTGATGAACTTGGATATTTAGCTGAGAAGATTTCCAAAGTGTGGAAGGTGTGGTCTAGTTTCCCCCTGCTGTTCATAGTAAAATATATGAGGAAAGAGATAAACTGAGAAAGGAACTGGTAAACAAAAAGGGATGAACATTTGATGATTTGAAAAATTCTCAGCCCATTCATACATGCCAAAGATGTGCTCTGGAGAAAAGGCCATGGGTGAGGCTGTACAACCTTTGTGAAGAGATTAGGTATTTCCTTATGGAACTACTTAAACATTTCAACAGAAGCTAGAAATAGGGATGGAGTTATCCAGGAAAAATTTATGAAGGACCCTTGTATCTAATAGCATGGGTACCTGTGATATCCATAGAAGACCAATGAAGTTTTTGAGAAAGCTATACCAGCAGACACCCTGGCAGCTTGGACTGCAGTACAAGAAATGCACTGGAATGCAGGATGAAATGACGGCTGATTGGCAGACTTCTGGGATTTCACAAACAGAAATGAACTGCTCTAATAGCAAACCTGACTGGACTTTACCTGGGGTCTGAACAAGCCTGAAGAATAAAGCATGGAGACACAGAGAATTATTCCCTTCAAGGCCTCCACAGGCCTTGAAACCTAATGGAATCTGCCCTGTTGGGTTTTGAACTTGCCTGGGACAGTGACCTTTTTATTCCTTCTATTTTCCCTATTTTGGAAAGAGAATGCCTATCTATGCCTGTCATACCATTTTATTTATTTATTTATTTATTTATTTATTTATTTATTTATAAATTTGAGTATAGTTAACACACGATGTTACATTAATTTCAGGTGTACAGCTTAGCAATTTGAAAAGTTATGCTATGTTCACCACAAATGTAGCTACCATCTGTCACCATACAACAGTATTACAATATCATTGACTTATGCTGTGTCTTTTATTCCCATGACTTATTTATTCCTTAACTGGAAGCCTGTATCCTCCACTCCCCTTCACCCATTTTGGCCAACCCCCCACAACCATCATTTTGCTCTCTGTATTTATAGGTCTGATTCCACTTTTTGTTGAGTGTATATATGTGTATATATATATATATATACACACACACACACATATATATGTATATATACATACATATATATGTATATGTTTATATATATGTATATACATATATATGCATGTATATATACATATATGTATATGTTTATATATGTATATACATATATATACGTGTATATATATACATATATATATACACGTATATATATATATATATATTAGATTCCACATATGAGTGAATCATATACTATTTGTCTTTTTTAGTCTGACTTATTTTACTTAGCATAATAGCCTCCAGGCTCACTTCCTTACACCATACACAAAAATAAACTCAAAGAGATGAAAGGCCTAAATGTGAGACCTGAAACCATAAAAATCCTAGAAAACAGAGGCAGTAATTTTTCTGAGATCGGCCATAGCAACATTTTTCTAGATATGTTTCCTAAGGCAAGTGAATAAAAGCAAATATAAACTATTGGGACTGAATCAAAATAAAAAGCTTTTGCACAGCAAAGAGATCATCAACAATACCAAAAGGCAAACTACTGATGGGAGAAGATATTTGTATATGATATATTTGATAAGGGGTTAATATCCAAAATATATAAAGAACTTACACAACTCAACACCAAAGAAGCAATCTGATTTAAAAAAAAATAGTCAGAGGACCTGAATAAACATTTTTCCAAAGAATAGAAATGGCCAACAGACACATGAAAAGATACTCAAAATCACTTACCATCAGGGAAATACAAATCAAAACCACAATGAGATATCACCTCGTACCTGGCAGATTGACTAGAATAAAAAAGATAAGAAATAACAAGTGTTGGTGAGGATATGGAGGGAAAGGAACTTTTGTACACTATTGTTGGGACCACCATTACATTTTAGAGGCAGTTAATTTGTTTTCTATATCAAAGGTCCACAGATAGAACCATCCCAGGATGGTTCATATCAAGGTTCTCATCCATATCTGATTTAGATGATTTAGCTGATGAGATTTGGGTTTTTTAAGTTGACGATATTTAATTGAGATTTTGATGTGTTTATTTATTTTAATGGTTATTTATTTTTGAGAGAGAGGCAGACTAAAAGTGGGGGAGGGGCAGAGAGGGAGGTCGAGAGAATTGGAAGCCGCTACAGGCTCTGAGCTATCAGCACAGAGCCTGATCTGGGGCTTGAACCCATGAACTGTGAGATCATGATCTGAGCCAAAGTTGGGTGCTTAATGGACCGAGCCACCCAGGTGCCCTTTTATTTGAGATTTTGGACTTAGAGTTGGAATGAGTTGAAGACTTTTTGGGGAAGAGATGGGGTAACTGTATTTTGCACATGGGATGAACATATATTTTTGGAGGCTAGCAAGTGGACTCTACAGATTTGAATAGTGTTTCCTCAAAATTCACGTCCACTTGGAATCTCGGAATGTGACCTTATTTGGAAATAGGGTGTTTGCTGATGTCATTAGCTGTGTTCATACTTGAGTAGGGTGGACTGTAAATCCAAAATGACTGGTGTCAGAAACACACAGAGAGAAGATGGCTATATGACCACGGAGGCAGAGATTGGAGTGATTTATCTTCAAGCCAGGAAATGGCAAGGACTGCTGACAAATACCAGAAGTCAGAAGAAGCAAGGAAGGATTCTTCCCTAGAGTCTTCAGAGGGATAACAGCCCTGTTGACATCATGATTTCAGACTTCTAGCTTCCAGAATTATGAGGACATAAATTGCCATTATTTTAAATTACCCAGTTTGTGGTAGTTTGTCTTAGCAGCCCTAGGAAACTAATCCAGAATGGTTATGCATGTTACGCCCAGGTCTTGGCAAATGGATAGGAAACACTAAGAAAGAAAATGAAAGCTCAAATTACTTTTTCTAGCCTGGAAGGCATATTTCTCATATATATAACCTCTACATGTTGGATACTTTCTTCAGTCACTGCAGTGACTATTAAAAGTGAAATAGGGGCGCCTGGGTGGCTCAGTCGGTTAATCATCCAACTTCAACTCAGGTCATGATCTCACAGTCCGTGAGTTCAAGCCCTGTGTCAGGCTCTGTGCTGACAGCTCAGAGCCTGCTTTGGATTCTGTGTCTCCCTGTCTCTCTGCCCCTCCACTGCTCATGCTCTGTCTCTCTCTGTCTCAAAAATAAATAAAAACATAAAAAAAACTTTTAATAAAAAATATAAAAAAGTGAAATAAGTACACTTACCATTATGAGCATTTTGTATTTTTTTTTTTTGGCTTGAATTTTTTTTTCAATATATGAAATTTATTGTCAAATCGGTTTCCATACAACACCCAGTGCTCATCCCAAAAGGTGCCCTCCTCAATACCCATCAACCACCCTCCCCTCCCTCCCACCCCCCATCAACCCTCAGTTTGTTCTCAGTTTTTAAGAGTCTCTTATGCTTTGGCTCTCTCCCACTCTAACCTCTTTTTTTTTTTTTCTTCCCCTCCCCCATGGGTTTCTGTTCAGTTTCTCAGGATCCACATAAGAGTGAAAACATATGGTATCTGTCTTTCTCTGTATAGCTGATTTCACTTAGCATCACACTCTCCAGTTCCATCCACGTTGCTACAAAGGGCCATATTTCATTCTTTCTCATTGCCATGTAGTACTCCATTGTGTATATAAACCACAATTTCTTTATCCATTCATCAATTGATGGACATTTAGGCTCTTTCCATAATTTGGCTATTGTTGAGAGTGCTGCTATAAACATTGGGGTACAAGTGTCCCTATGCATCAGTACTCCTGTATCCCTTGGGTGAATTCCTAGCAGTGCTATTGCTGGGTCATAGGGTAGGTCTATTTTTAATTTTTTGAGGAACCTCCACACTGTTTTCCAGAGTGGCTGCACCAGTTTGCATTCCCACCAACAGTGCAAGAGGGTTCCCGTTTCTCCACATCCTCTCCGGCATTGATAGTCTCCTGATTTGTTCATTTTTGCCACTCTGACTGGCGTGAGGTGATATCTGAGTGTGGTTTTGATTTGTATTTCCCTGATAAGGAGCACGTTGAGCATCTTTTCATGTGCCTGTGGGCCATCCGGATGTCTTCTTTAGAGAAGTGTCTATTCATGTTTTCTGCCCATTTCTTCACTGGGTTATTTGTTTTTCGGGTGTGGAGTTTGGTGAGTTCTTTATAGATTTTGGATACTAGCCCTTTGTCCGAGATGTCATTTGCAAATATCTTTTCCCATTCCGTTGGTTGCCTTTTAGTTTTGTTGGTTGTTTCCTTTGTTGTGCAGAAGCTTTTTATCTTCATAAGGTCCCAGTAATTCACTTTTGCTTTTAATTCCCTTGCCTTTGGGGATGTGTCGAGTAAGAGATTGCTACAGCTGAGGTCAGAGAGGTCTTTTCCTGCTTTCTCCTCTAGGGTTTTGATGGTTTCCTGTCTCACATTCAGGTCCTTTATCCATTTTGAGTTTATTTTTGTGAATGGTGTGAGAAAGTGGTCTAGTTTCAACCTTCTGCATGTTGCTGTCCAGTTCTCCCAGCACCATTTGTTAAAGAGACTGTCTTTTTTCCATTGGATGTTCTTTCCTGCTTTGTCACAGATGAGTTGGCCATACGTTTGTGGGTCTAGTTCTGGGGTTTCTATTCTATTCCATTGGTCTATGTGTCTGTTTTTATGCCAATACCATGCTGTCTTGATGATGACAGCTTTGTAGTAGAGGCTAAAGTCTGGGATTGTGATGCCTCCTGCTTTGGTCTTCTTCTTCAAAATTACTTTGGCTATTCGGGGCCTTTTGTGGTTCCATATGAATTTTAGGATGGCTTGTTCTAGTTTCGAGAAGAATGCTGGTGCAATTTTGATTGGGATTGGATTGAATGTGTAGATAGCTTTGGGTAGTATTGACATTTTGACAATATTTATTCTTCCAATCCATGAGCAGGGAATGTCTTTCCATTTCTTTATGTCCTCTTCAATTATCTTCATAAGCTTTCTATAGTTTTCAGCATACAGATCTTTTACATCTTTGGTTAGGTTTATTCCTAGGTATTTTATGCTTCTTGGTGCAATTGTGAATGGGATCAGTTTCTTTATTTGTCTTTCTGTGGCTTCATTGTTAGTGTATAAGAATGCAACTGGTTTCTGTACATTGATTTTGTATCCTGCAACTTTGCTGAATTCATGTATCAGTTCTAGCAGACTTTTGGTGGAGTCTATCGGATTTCCATGTATAGTATCATGTCATCTGCAAAAAGTGAAAGCTTGACTTCATCTTTGCCAATTTTGATGCCTTTGATTTCCTTTTGTTGTCTGATTGCTGTTGCTAGAACTTCCAACACTATGTTAAACAACAGCAGTGAGAGTGGGCATCCCTGTCGTGTTCCTGACCTCAGGGAAAAAGTTCTCAGTTTTTCCCCATTGAGGATGATGTTAGCTGTGGGCTTTTCATAAATGGCTTTTATGATGTGTAAGTATGTTCCTTCTATCCCGACTTTCTCAAGGGTTTTTATTAAGAAAGGTGCTGGATTTTGTCAAAGGCCTTTTCTGCATCGATTGACAGGGTCATATGGTTCTTATCTTTTCTTTTATTAATGTGATGTACCACGTTGATTGATTTGCGAATGTTGAACCAGCCCTGCATCCCAGGAATGAATCCCACTTGATCATGGTGAATAATTCTTTTTATATGCTGTTGAATTCGATTTGCTAGTATCTTATTGAGAATTTTTGCATCCATATTCATCAGGGATATTGGCCTGTAGTTCTCTTTTTTTACTGGGTCTCTGTCTGGTTTAGGAATCAAAGTAATACTGGCTTCATAGAATGATTCTGGAAGTTTTCCTTCCCTTTCTATTTCTTGGAATAGCTTGAGAAGGATAGGTATTATTTCTGCTTTAAACGTCTGATAGAACTCCCCTGGGAGTTCCATCTGGTCCTGGACTCTTATTTGTTGGGAGATTTGAAAACCGATTCAATTTCTTCACTGGTTATGGGTTTGTTCAAGCTTTCTATTTCCTACTGATTGAGTTTTGGAAGAGTGTGGGTGTTTAGGAATTTGTCCATTTCTTCCAGGTTGTCCAATTTGTTGGCATATAATGTTTCATAGTATTCCCTGATAATTGTTTGTATCTCTGAGGGATTGGTTGTAATAATCCCATTTTCATTCATGATTTTATCTATTTGGGTCATCTCCCTTTTCTTTTTGAGAAGCCTGGCTAGAGGTTTGTCAATTTTATTTATTTTTTCAAAAAACCAACTCTTGGTTTCCTTGATCTACTCTACAGTTTTTTTTAGATTCTATATTGTTTATTTCTGCTCTGATCTTTATTGTTTCTCTTCTTCTGCTGGGTTTAGGCTGCCTTTGCTGTTCTGCTTCTATTTCCTTTAGGTGTGCTGTGAGATTTTGTATTTGGGATTTTTCTTGTTTCTTGAGATAGGCCTGGATTGCAATGTATTTTCCTCTCAGGACTGCCTTTGCTGCATCCCAAAGCGTTTGGATTGTTGTATTTTCATTTTCGTTTGTTTCCATATATTTTTTAATTTCTTCTCTAATTGCCTGGTTGACCCACTCATTCGTTAGTAGGGTGTTCTTTAACCTCCACGCTTTTGGAGGTTTTCCAGACTTTTTCCTGGTTGATTTCAAGCTTCATGGCATTGTGGTCTGAAAGTATGCATGGTATAATTTCAATTCTTGTAAACTTATGAAGGGCTGTTTTGTGACCCAGTATATGATCTGTCTTGGAGAATGTTCCATGTGCACTCGAGAAGAAAGTATATTCTGTTGCTTTGGGATGCAGAGTTCTAAATATATCTGTCAAGTCCATCTGATCCAATGTATCATTCAGGGCCCTTGTTTCTTTATTGACCGTGTGTCTAGATGATCTATCCATTTCTGTAAGTGGAGTGTTAAATTCCCCTGCAATTACCATATTCTTATCAAAGTCCCCTGCAATTACCATATTCTTATCAATAAGGTTGCTTATGTTTATGAGTAATTGTTTTATATATTTGGGGGCTCTGGTATTCAGCGCATAGACATTTATAATTGTTAGCTCTTCCTGATGGATAGACCCTGTAATTATTATATAATGCCTTTCTTCATCTCTTGTTACAGCCTTTAATTTAAAGTCTAGTTTGTCTGATATAAGTATGGTTACTCCAGCTTTCTTTTGGCTTCCAGTAGCATGATAAATAGTTCTCCATCCCTTCACTCTCAATCTAAAGGTGACCTCAGGTCTAAAATGAGTCTCTTGTAGACAGCAAATAGATGGGTCTTGTTTTTTTATCCATTCTGATACCCCATGTCTTTTGGTTGGCGCTTTTAATCCATTTACATTCAGTGTTATTATAGAAAGATACAGGTTTAGAGTCATTGTGATGTCTGTATGTTTTATGCTTGTAGTGATGTCTCTGGTACTTTGTCTCACACAATCCCCCTTAGGATCTCTTGTAGGGCTGGTTTCGTGGTGACAAATTCCTTCAGTTTTTGTTTGTTTGGGAAGACCTTTATCTCTCCTTCTATTCTAAATGACAGACTTGCTGGATAAAGGATTCTCGGCTGCATATTTTTTCTGTTTAGCACACTGAAGATATCGTGCCAAGCCTTTCTGGCCTGTCAAGTTTCAAAAGAGAGATCAGTCACGAGTCTTATAGGTCTCCCTTTATATGTGAGGGCACGTTTATCCCTTGCTGCTTTCAGAATTTTCTCTTTATCCTTGTATTTTGCCAGTTTCACTATGATATGTCGTGCAGAAGATCGATTCAAGTTACATCTGAAGGGAGTTCTCTGTGCCTCTTGGATTTCAATGCCTTTTTCCTTCCCCAGTTCAGGGAAGTTCTCAGCTATAATTTCTTCAAGTACCCCTTCAGCACCTTTCCCTCTCTCTTCCTCCTCTGGGATACCAATTATGTGTATATTATTTCTTTTTAGTGTATCACTTAGTTCTCTAATTTTCCCCTCATACTCCTGGATTTTTTTAATCTCTCTTTCTCTCAGCTTCCTCTTTTTCCATAACTTTATCTTCTAGTTCACCTATTCTCTCCTCTGCCTCTTCAATCCGAGCCGTCGTGGTTTCCATTTTGTTTTGCATTTCGTTTAAAGCGTTTTTCAGCTCATCGTGACTGTTCCTTAGTCCCTTGATCTCTGTAGCAAGAGATTCTCTGCTGTCCTCTGTACTGTTTTCAAGCCCAGCGATTAATTTTATGACTATTATTCTAAATTCACTTTCTGTTATATTATTTAAATCCTTTTTGATCAGTTCATTGGCTGTTGTTATTTCCTGGATATTCTTCTGAGGGGAATTCTTCCATTTGGTCATTTTGGATAGTCCCTGGAGTGGTGAGGACCTGCAGGGCACTTCCCCTGTGCTGTGGTGTATAACTGGAGTTGGTGGGCGGGGCCGCAGTCAGACCTGATGTCTGCCCCCAGCCCACCACTGGGGCACAGTCAGACTGGTGTGTGCCTTCTCTTCCCCTCTCCTAGGGGCAGGATTCACTGTGGGGTGGGGTGGCCCGTCTGGGCTTCTTGCACACTGCTAGGCTTGTGGTGCTGGGGATCTGGTGTATTAGCTGGGGTGGGTAGGCAAGGTGCTCGGGGGCAGGAGGGGCAGGCTTCACTCGCTTCTCCTTAGGTGATCCACTTCAGGAGGGGCCCTGTGGCAGTGGGAGGGTGTCAGACCCGCTGCCGGAGGGGTGGCTCTGCAGAAGCACAGTGTTGGGTGTTTGCGCAGAGCAAGCAAGTTCCCTGGCAGGAACTGGTTCCCTTTGGGATTTTGGCTGGGGGATGGGCGAGGGAGATGGCGCTGGTGAGTGCCTTTGTTCCCCGCCAAACTGAGCTCTGTGGTCCAGGGGCTCAGCAACTCTCCCTCCCGTTGTCCTCCTGCCTTCCCACTTTCTGAGCAGAGCTGTTAACTTATGACCTCCCAGATGCTAAGTCCCGCTTTCTGTCGGAACACACTCGGTCTGCCCCCTCCGCTTTTGCAAGCCAGACTCGGGGGGCTCTGCTTGGCTTGCAGGCTTCCCCTCCGCCCCGGCTCCCTCTGCCAATCCGTGGAGCGCGCACCGCCTTGCTGCCCTTCCTACCTTCTTCCGTGGGCCTCTCGTCTGTGCTTGGCTCTGGAGACTCCGTTCTGCTAATCCTCTGGCTTTTTTCTGGGTTATTTAGGCAGGTGTAGGTGGAATCTAAGTGATCAGCAGGATGGGCGGTGAGCCCAGCGTCCTCCTATGCCACGATCTTCCGACCTTCTGAGCATTTTGTAATGTATATAATTGTTGAATCACTATGTTGCACACGAAAACTAATATAATATTGTATGTCATCTACTTTGCAATTAATTTTTTTAATTAAAAAACGAAACAATTTCTAAAAAAATGAAATGAGGGACATCTGGGTGGCTCAGTTGGTTGAGCATTCAACTTTAGTTCAGGTCATGATCTCACAGTTCATGAGCTCTTGCCCTGCATCAGGCTCTTTTCTGTCAGTGTGAAGGCCACCTTGGATCCCGTGTCCCCCTGTCTCTCTGCACCTCCCCTGCTCAAGCTCACACTCTCTCTCTCTCTCAAAAATAAATAAACATTTAAAAAAATGAAATGAGATATTGAGAGATTTGATATAATTGGTAGCAGTGTTCTGTATGAGTCATTTGCTAACTAGTCTAGCCAAAGTAGCCTGGAGAGGTATGGAAGCACACCCCAAATCTGAAAGATTTTCAGATTTTGAGGAACACATGTCTTCTCCAACCATCTATAGTTTCAGCCCCAGGAGAAAAACAAGTTCTTTGATTGTATTTAGGTTTCTAATTTTCATTTTATTGCTTTCTAGCTCTAATTGCTTTTATCACATTTTTACTTTTATGGATTCATGTATATGAGCTGTGGGGTAGAATACTTGGCCACCCACACAACCCAGTCATTTCTCACTCTGGTCAGAGTGTGTTTGCTCTTGGCAAAATACAACTTCTTTTTTTTCGGAGAAAAGGATTTGAAAAGGCTTCTTAAATGGCTCCCAAGACTCCTTGAATAGTAAATAGCTTTTAAAGACAACACTTTAATGGGCCATGGATAACCAGTTCAAAAACAAAAGTATTGAATATCCCTTTATATGTCCCTTTTTATGGGTTTAAAGAGAAAGAGGGAGATAGATTTGGCAGTTTCTTTTCAATTTTATAGAATTCAAAATGTTTGAAAAATTTCGACATACATGACCATACACAACTGCAAAAATTTTATAAATGACCTGGGAAGATAACAAAGATGATAGATGCCAATCCAAATAGTATACAGCTTATGCATGATGGAAATAGTTATTTCTTCTATAAGCTTTTCTCTGTGGAAGGGGAATGGAGAAGGCAGGGACAAAAGGAAGGAGGAAGAGAACTACACTGCAGGAGTATCATGGCTTCTCTAAATAGTCACTGGCATTGTTCTATAAATGGAACCATTTGCTACACATTTTGAATTGCTAACATTTGGGAGAATAGTGGACAATGGATCTTCATGTAAATTAAAAATTTTATAACAGTAAATTAACATGTTCATTTAACAGAGAGTAAACAAATCTTAGTGCAAAATGTATTGAGTATATAACCTCACTTTTCCACTGCTTAATGAGTGGCGGTGATAAAGCCAAAACAAACAGCTTTATGCTTTGTAAAGCACAAGGAAAAATACTTCTTGGTTTAATTACTGCATGGTCAGTGACAGGCTGGTACCTGCTTGGACTAAAGTTTTCTAAGTTTGTAGCAGCTATTCCTTAGCAACTTGGATGTTGAACAAATTATTACACTGGCTTTGGAATAGACAAAGAAAAAATAGATACAATGAATTCTGGGAACCTCCCAATATCTGTTAAGCACCTACTGTATGCCAGGTACTGGGGATATAAAATAATGATAATGAGATGGAGGCACTTGAATTGCTCAGAACTCCAGGAAGTGTGGAAAAGGTAGGGCATGATTATTTCAGTTTGGAATCCCCAGAAGCAGACACTGAGACAAAGATTTGAGGACTACTAGTTTATTTAAGAGTGATTCTGGGAAGCATGCACAGGAAAGTGGAAAAAATGAGACAGGGAAGGCAAGGAAGACAACTAAAGCTAGCCACCAGTGTAGGCAACAGGTAATTCTGCTGGGAAATACAATACAACCTGATGTTACTCTACCCAAAAGTAAGGGAGACCAGTAGTTATCTTCTAAGTCCTAGCCATCATTAGGATTGCTCCTGAGAGCATTTACTCCCCAGCACTTCTGGTTTTCCCTGTGCAGTCAGGAGAAAGCCTTCAGCTGGAGAGTTGCAGTTTCTTGCAGTAAAATGGTCTCAACAGGTCCCAGTGAATACCAGGATGAGGCATCCACAACATCTGCTATAATAATTGAGTGGGTAAAGAGTGGTCTGGCAATAAGTATATGAGGAGCTCAGAGGAGAAAGAGAGTACTATCGGATGTAGCAAGAAAGGAGAAATTTATAAAAGGGTTTTGGAATTGATCCAGGCTCCGAAAGGTGGGAGGGGGCACAGTGAGCCAGGGTGGTAGAGTGAGTTATTTTAGGGGCTTCTGAAAGCCTGAGCTGCTAATGAAAGATTGAGAAGGGTCTGCTCAGGAATATCCTGTAATGCAAGCTGCATGGTCCATCTTCGACTATATTTATAGAACTGTAGATACTCAATGTGACATTTTGAGAGGAGACATGTGAAGTATTCTGGTATGACCATCTCCTACTTGTCCCCCAATGTCTGTTCTTTCATCTCTCATCACAATATAATTTTTAGCTTTTAAGAGCTGAACAAAATATAGACTTTATTCCCAGACTTTCTTGTGGGTGGGTGTGGCCATGCGACTAAGTTCTGGCTGGGGGGGGATGTGAACAGAAATAACATAAGCAATGCCCATGCTTTACCCTTATTAGACATGCTCTCCTCTTTCACTTCCTTTTTTTGTAGTGGCTTGAAAGTGAGCTTGATGGAGAAGGTCATGGATAAAGAAAACACTTTTGGGAGAATAGAATATCAGGGCAGATGGAACCTAAGCCAATAGACACTTTATGGAGTAGAAGCACATACCATTATTTTGGGTCTTTGTCAGCAAGGCTAACTCTATATTGTAATTAGTAGATTAGGGAAATTAATCTGGCAGTAATATTAAGAGTAAATATTGGAGGGGCACAGAGGTCCTTCTGTGTACAATTGTACATGTGTTGCACAATTGTCATGATTCTGTGGTTAGCGTTCTCTATTGTGTTGAGCTTTTTCATGGTTCTGATACTTAACTCTTAGATTGTTACTTCTTTTAGACCTCAGCTTTCATATTTGAAAACTAATATGGTGACAAGAGTTCCTATAATATTGGAAGGTGGTATAGCCTGACAAAGTGGAGAGAATGTTAATGGGGGGTCTTGGGTAGATGTGACTTGAAAAAAAGAAAGAAACTTGAAATAACATCCTTGGAAAATATTAAAGGAAAAATTTTAATGAGTATGACTTTAAGCACATTTCTTGATATGTGAATGCTTATCTTTAATGTCAGTTTGAACGTAGGGTAGAGGAGGGGTATCTGGTTGAGAAAATGAATTGAGTTGGGTTTAGAGTTGCAGTAGTAATCATCTTAAACAGATTAATTTGATATCTGGAAATTAATAAATTGTATATTGCTCATTTACAATCACATCAAATAGTCCAGATTTATGTAATATAGCCAGAGATTAAAATCAGATGTATATTTATGCTTGGTTGCTTTGTGATGCTGTGCTTGGTGCTCAATTCTCGGCCAGACACAACAAAATAACATCATCTGCCTGCATCCTAAGGATGGTTCCAGGCCAAAGAACAGCAGGGGGTGCCCCAGAAGGCACTTTCAAAGACTCAGAAACTATGTTTCACAGAGGAATCAAGCCTCTTCCATAGGGTATACCTTATGAATTGTACTTAGTCACACTCCCTTGGACTATTCAAGGAGAGGTGTCAGTGTCATGAACTGAGCTACATTTTACTGAGACTTTTGTGCATAGCCACAAAAAACCTTCCCAGTGATTACGATGTCAGGCACACGGTAGATACTCAATAAATGTGTGTGGAATAAATGAAAAAAATAATTGACCATAAACTTGGCACCAAACATCAATACCTATGTAATAGAGTGTTGAGCATCCCAGAACTTTAGTAATCATGTGCTCATTAGAAACTCGGTCTCCCAGGGGGATGTCAATCCTTACTTTTGTCCAAGTTTTTTTCTTTATAAGAGTCTATGCCCTCTCCCTTGTCCTAATCAGCCTCTTTCTGTAGATCAATATGTACATTCATATCTTTAGCTTTTATTGGGCAGCAATTTTGCACCCATATGTAATTCATTAATGTATGTAAAATGCTCTGCTATTTGAGCCAAGATAATATACAAGCTGTCTGAAAAGTTTGGCAACAGAGAATAAACTTATTTCAAATAATTTATTAGTTACATTTTCAAATAACATAATATACTTTCCCTCAACCTCCAGACACCTTTTTAGGTAAAGTAACTCTAAATTTAAAGCAATAGGTCTGATCCTTAGTCTGAAAAAAGTACAATAAATATATTATTTCCCCTTTGTTTACAAAATATTTGCACACTCTGTAGGATACTTATTGTAATTTTGTTTCAGATTAACACTAGGATTATTGCTTAAATTTAGAGGTACTTCATCTGAAAAGTTATCTGGAGGTTGAAGAAAAACACACTGAATATATCTCTTTTTTTGATATTGCAAATAACATGCTGTTTAAAGGTAAGATTTTCATGTTTTTGCAGAATTATTGTAATTCCTGTAATTTATAAGCATCTTGGAAAGTTTATTTTAAATTCTTTGTTATGGATTAGTTAAAAGAGAACAAGTGTTTCAACATTTATTTTCAAGTGTCTACCTACAATATGTTCAAAAATAAAATGCAAAGATTGAGGTTTTGGCTTGATCCAAACTTTACTCTCTGCAAAAAATATTTTAAAGGGAGAGAATAATAAATTTGAAGTAGGAAATAGGGAAAAATGCATAATATTCTCCATCAACAAATCTGTCTTTGCAATATCCCAAGAAGCCAGCAAGTTCCATATGCTCTATAAACTCACTTTACAGGGGAACTTAATGGGTTGGATTTGCAGCAAGTTAAATGAGATTTTTTTTTAACTGATGTAGTTTTCACAGGCTGACGCCCTTCACTCTTTGAGTGAAACCATCTTGGTTTTGAATTCTTTGGCACATTTCACCATCAGCCTTGTGTCAAATGACCCTGAATTTGAAATGAAAGTACCCTTCAGATCTTCATTTTGGGTTGGTGTCATAAACAAATCTGAGTTTTGTTCTCATGGCTTATCATGATCTCTTCCAAACCTTTGATGTATTTATGTCCAAGTTGAAGGATTATATGAGAAGCTTTGCACATTTACTTCTTCATTCCATTATGAATGGGCATGAGGCAGAGCCTCTGCCTCCAGCTCCTATGCTATCTGTGATGATGGTTCAGGACTAAAATCTTTATCTGGGAGCCCCTTTAGAAAAAAATGTTGCCTTGGTATATGTAAGCCCATTACAGAAATATCAGTCTTAGTGGGGATATGTTGATAGAGTTCATGATCATTAACCACATTCTTGGAAATTACCAAGATAGGCAAACTTCAGATTTCAGCCAAAAGTAGGGCTTAGAGAAAATCAATAGAAAGAGTAATAATGCATTAAAAAATTCTAGAAGAAATTTGCTTCCAAGACAAAATAGGTTGATTAATGTGAAAACCTGCTGGCACAGTTATTTTCCCTCCTGAACCACATTCTTTCCATTTTTGGGGAGCATAGCACTGTTTCTCTTGAGGCAGACTTGCTTACAAGTTTTAGTTGTACAGCCAGCACCTCTTTAAAAGTTTTTGCACCAGCCCTTACTGGGTTGAAATGTAATATATTTTATACTTACATTTTACTCTCGTTTTGTCTACATAAGCCTCAGGGGGAAAATGCTTATATATCCTCCTGACCTTTTAATAAATTATTTTTGGGCACTGAAACACATTTTTCTCTGCACCTAGTTTTCGTGTCCTATGTATAGAGATGCTGGGTTGTGAATACATTCTCTTTGTGTGCATTATCTTAGACACCTGCTAACATGTGGGGGTGTAGGGCCATGACAGTAATGGTGTTTTTATTTTAAGGGACTGATTCATATAGACTGAGAAATGTCAGTCTGGAAACACAAAGCCTGATTATCCCAAGGTATTTGTAGATTAACTTCACATTGATGTAGAGCTTTATAACTGGTTAACCAGTTCATATTCAGTATAACATTTGACATGACAGATTGCAACTCTTCCTCCCTAGTAGTTAAGTAGTTAGGCTAGCACACCCCATTTTGGTCACTACTATCTTTCATCTCTCTCTCTGATTTTCCCTCCCTCTCTTCCTTTCTTGTGCATGGCACAAACAAACTTGCTTATATTACAAATGCAAACTATATTTTAAAATGTAGTCTATATCTTCAGTGGCCTATAAAATTGTTTAGGATGCCATGAAATGTAACAAATAAGGCTTATACAAGACACTATCTGATAAGACCTATGAGAGGTATAAGGACTAAGTACCACTAAATCCATAAAACCCAGAGGTCAAGATTATTTCTTCTGGTGAGGAAAGAAGACTCATGCAGAGTAAGCAAGATTTGAACTCAGTCCAGCTTGGTTTTATGAGACTTTCCTCCAGGCTAACATCAATTGATGTGTCAACACCTTTTGGTGTGAACACCATTGTCGTTACATCAAATACAAACACATCTACTAACACTTTATTCAGCCCTCTCTTCTCCATCAAGTAAACACTTTGCAGGAATCACACTGCTGATGTTCTTCTGATCTACACGTGTAGTGACTCCATCAAAAATTAAATAGTCATTGGTTGGATGAATTCTTTAGTTCTTTTTTAAGTATAATCAAGTTGTCAATAAATTGACTATTCAATAATATCTTTTCAGGTATCTGAATCAAATATACCAGGTTAGAACCCTAAATCCATCTTCTTGTTCTTTCTTATATAAAATTAGCCCATTTATTTGTCTCCAGTGTTCTGGTACCTCTCTTTGTACAGCATGATTCATCAGATATTACTAAAAGTGGTCAATTTAAGATTTCCTGAGGGGGATTATATCCAATAGCCCAATAAAATCTCCCCAAGTAAAGGCTTTTCACGTATATGAGAACATGAAAGAGGACGCTGGCCACTGCACGGCCTTGAATTTATACCTCTTCATTCTTATTACTTTCCCTTTAGATGATCTTCCATGGCACAAGTAAAATCCAAGGAATTGCAAGTGGTCTATTGCTGAGTATTCCTTCAGCTTGTTACTCAGGAGACCAGGGGAAAGGAACAGTGATTGGAAGAGTCACACCCTGGTAGGAATTTTTCAATGCATTCAGTAACTATTTTCATAATGCCTAAAAGAAGAGGAGTCTGGAATCAATTTGTAGCCCCTTTTCCTGCCTTCCCACTCTGCTTACTTTTTGGATGGGAAGTTTTATGGTAACTACTAACAGAAGATTTGCCCTGGTTGGGCAATCTGTGCTCCAGGTCACTGCTACCTGGAGAGTGTGTGCCTGTGAATAAATCAATTAATTAATGTCTCTGTGTTTTAAATGTACTAACTGTGAAATCAGGATCCCTCTGGCATTAACAGCTGTAACATCCAGTAAGTAGGTGTGCCATATTTGTAATAAGAATAGCTTTCCTTGTGTGATAATTGTGTTTCACGATTAATATCACTTGGAAGTGATCCAGTGCCATACTTGTTCTCTCCACTTCTTTCCAGCTTACTGCCAACTTCTTGTATCCATCTCCTAAGGTTTGTAAAAGTTCTCTGGGACTTTCATCCTTTGTGCATCCTAAGTCCAAGTTCTAGTTAAATTTTTCAGAAATGTTAACATTACATTCTGCATTGCTGGGAGAAGCCGAAGGAATTTATGAAAACACACCTATATGGCAATTCTTCTATACCCAAATAATGAGATTTTGATTTGTTTTCCTGATTAAAATGCCTATTCTCTTTTGTCCAGTTCTTCTGCACACACTTAAAGTGGCTTTTCTTGGTGTGTGTCCTCTTTTGTTTAACCACCCGGAAATTGAAGTGCTTCAGGCCTTTTCATTCTTGCATAAAACCTTGGCTGCTTTTTCTTCCAATATTTGGAAAAGTCAAGGTATCATGTGAGCTGCCAAGCACACTGGGGTGGGATTTGGAAAAGATCCAGGGCCATATTAGTTCTCTCCACTCCTTTTCAGCTCATTGCAAACTTCTTGTATCAGTCTCCTAAGATTTGTAAAAGTTCTCTGGGACTTTCATCCATTGCACATTTTTCTTCATACCCTCAAAGAGTTTAATTCCAAAACCATCCATTAGTATGGATTCAGATTAGCAGTATACCAACTGGCAGGGAGGCATTTGAAAATAACCACTTCCCTGGTAGGAGCATTGGACACAGAGAAACTTGTTAAGACCTCAGACTTATACTGATTGGCTGTTAGGTGAATGGCTGAGACCTATTTCCCCCTTTTGATTTAATGGGAACAGGTCAAAGGGCCTTTGAAAAGTATGCAACACTTACAGTTTAAAATAGATCTTGGAAGACATTGAAAGAAGAAGGAAGAATGTGGGAATGCAATGAGACAGGGTTCTTTGATCCTAAACACAGTCAGAATTTTAATTAGCAGTATATGTAAGACCAAAGAGAAGGACCTCCCATAGAGCAGGCCAAGTGAAATGGAAGTTCCAAGAAATTATTGATTTGTCCTATTTCCAATTAAATCCATCATAAAATCCTGGGAGGTTCAGAATGAGGAATCTTCCTTGTCTCCATGTATTTTGAGTAAAATTGTTGGTAATACAGATGATGTCCTTGAAACACAGAGAGAATGTTACCTATGAATTATGTACTATATGTTATACATACACTTAGCATAATGGGAAGAATTTACTACCCTATTTCCTTTCTGCTCTTCCTCTATCCAATTTCCCCTCAAGAGTTCTGGAGAATTCACCAGTGAGGATTAGGAGGATGAAGAGCAGCTCCAGGAAAGAATGGAGGGAACTTCCAATATTTGGAGGTTGAGGCAAGAGGAAAAACTAGCAAAGGAACTTTGAGCCATGAAGGTAGAAGGAAAATGGAGAGTAGAATATGGCCTAAGTTAAGAGACAAAAACATCTTCAGAGGTAATTGGTGTGAAAACTGTTGAGAAGTTGAGTAAGATGAATCAGAAAAGTAACCACTATATTTGACAATAGGGAAGTCCTTGCTGAACTTGACAAGAGTAATTTCTGTGAACAGTGGAGTAAGAACTCCATTTGCCAGACTTTACGCAAAAATGTTTAGTTATTCAAGAAATAGGCATATTGGTTGTTTGCAATAATGAGAAATTTAGGGAAATAATGTGATGTGGTCTTCAAGGCTTTTCTAGACAATGGGACAGGATCTCTGGCCCTCATTCCCAACTACCTCCTCTTGTGGGACTTACCTATAAAGGAGCATTACCAAATCCTGGACCAAAGCTCTCAGATGTTTATGAGACTAGGTGACATGGATTAAGGTAATTTGGAGTAGGAATGTACTTCCAGGGGAGTGTGATTCTTACACATAAAACTGGGGTTTATGGAAGGCTATGGGAGGGAATTCCCATCAAGACACTATACTAGAATTTCTTTTTGTAATCTGTTCCAATTCCTACTTCTATTCCTTCTTTCATTAAAAAAAAAAAAACATTTTGGACCACCCATTAGTTATCAATATTAGTGATGATGGGAAGTAAAGTCATATGTAAAACTGCCAAAGTCCCTCCTTAATCAGTAATCATATTCAAGTAAAGATATCTATATATATTCAAAACTTGATGCAAATAAAGACACAGGATGCCAAAGGAGAAGGGAAGACCTGCTTAAGGCACTGGAATAGTAGTTTTCAACTGTGGATACACATTAGTATTGTTTGAGTGCTCAGCCCCCTCTCTGATTATGTCTGGGGATAGACCCAGACATCAGTACAATCTCCCCAGTTGATTTCAGATTTCAATATGCACCCAAAGTTGGGGACTGCTGCATTAGAGAAGTGGCTCTCCAAGTGTGCTCCTGGACCAGCAGCAACAACATCACCTAGGATTTGTTGGAGATGCAAATTTGCTGGCCTCACCCCAGACCTGTGGAATCAGGAAATCTGTGGTACCAAACCCTCCAGGTCATTCGGATGTGGACTAAAGTTTGAGAAAAGACTGGGTACAGCAATGTCTCAGGTCATAGTTTATTTTTAAGGATATAAATATTTAACAACCAATTAACACAGTGTGAAGAATGTTCTGTGTCCTAGTTCTATGAAAAGCAGGAGAAAAATTCTTGCCTTCAAGGAATTTACAGTCCTCACTGGGAACATACAGAACAATTAGAAATCAATAAGTCGCATGGAATTATGTATAAATAATTATACATTTAAGTTTATACATTTATGGGTGGTTTTCTGGTAACATAGGTGACATTATAGAGACTACTTAAAAAACTTTAATAGGGATCTTAAACTTGAATAACAAGTTCAATGCATGAATATTCATAGACACATTTCTCTCCTACAGAATTTCATAGACTTTCTTCCATCGTCTTCTGGAATTATTTGTTGGAAAACTCTGAGCTTAAAAGGAATTTTCCCCTTTGTAGGTGAATTTCTTTTCTTTGCTTAGATATTAGGATAAAATATTCATAATTTTTACAATTTAACTGAAATTCAATAATCTAACCAGGATGTGTCTCAATGACTAATCTCTATTTTGTTTTCTGAATGAAGGTGTACTGTTTTCATCTGCAAATTCAGTACTTCACTCATTTCAGAATAATTTTTGTATTGTATTATATCTCTGATTTTTAAAAACACAATTGAATAATTATATGGGCTAGTTAGTCCTAGTCTCCCATGACTATCAAAAGTTGCTAGAGGTGTTTAGAGTAGAATATTATCATAAGCTGGAATTGGCTTCTTAGATATGATACAAAAAGGACTAGCAATAAAAGAAAAAAAAAAAAAACAGATAAATTAAACTTGACCAAAGTTAAAAACTTTTGTGCCTTAAAGGATACCATCATGAAAGTGAAAGACAACTCAGAATGGATGAAATATTTGTAAATCAGTTATTTGATAAAGGTCTAGTATCCAGAATGTACAAAGAACTCTTAAAATTAAACAATAAGGGCCGCTGGGTGGCTCAGTCGGTTAAGCATCCAACTTTGGCTCAGATCATGATCTCACGCTCCATGAGTTCGAGACTCGCATCGGGCTCTGTGCTCACAGCTCAGAGCCTGGAGCCTGCCTCGGATTCTGTGTCTCCCTCCCTCTCTGCTCCTCCCATGCTTCTCTCTCTCTCTCTCTCTCTCTCAAAAATAAATAAACATTAAAAAAAATTAAAAAAATTCAACAATAAAAAGACAACCCACTTTTAAGGATTTGAACATTTTTTTCAAAGAAAGCATATCTGAAAAGGTACTCAACACAGTTATTAGGCAAATGCAAATCAAAGCCACAGTAAGATACCATTTCACATACACTATAATTTAAAAAGATGTAAAAAGACACCTGGGTGACTCAGTTGGCTGAGCATCTGACTTTTGATTTTGGTTCAGGGTTGTGGGACTGAGAGCCACACTGGGCTCCAAGCTTAGATTCTCTCTCTCTCTCTCTCTCTCTCTCTCTCTCTCTCTCTCTACTGTTTGCTCTCTCTATATAAAATAAGTAAATAAAATAAAAAAAATAAATAAATAACTTATACAAAAAAGATGGGCGAGGCACCTGGGTGGTTCAGTCATTTAAGCAGCAAACTCTCAATTTTGGTTCAGGTCATGATCTCATGGTTCATGAGATGGAGCCCCATGCTCATGGCACAGAGCTTGCTTGGGATTCTCTCTGTCTCTCTCTTCCCTTCCCCCCACCATCAAAATTAATAAATAAACATTAAAAAAATGGACAAATAAGAAGTGTTGCTGGAGATGCAGAGATATTGGAACACTTACACATTACTGGTGGGACTGAAAAAATGGTGCAGCCACTTTTGAAACCAGTCTGGTAGTTACTCAAAGTTAAATACAAAGTTACCATATAACCCAGAAATTGCACTCCTAGTGGAATACTCAACAAAATTGAAAATATATGTACACACCAAAATTTGTACATGAATCTTGATGCCAGAATTATACATAATTGGAAAAAATAGGAAAAACTCAAATGTCTATCTGATGACTATAAAAACATTATGTAGTATAGCCATACAGTGAAATGTTATTCAGCCATAAAAAGGAATGCTCCATAAGAAGGAATTTTGCAGCATGGATGAATGTTAAATCATTATGTACATGAATGAAGCCAGACACAAAAGACATACTGTATGATTTGATGCATATGAAATTTCCAGAATAAGCAAATCTATAGAGACATTAAATAGATCTGTGGTTACCTAGAAGAGGGTTGGTGAGGGGATGGTTGGGAAAAATCCGATGAGTATGAGGTTCCTTTCTGTGGTGAGTCAAGTGTCCAAAATTGATTATGGTGATGATTGCATAATACTAAATTGGCAATTTTTGTAGTATGTGAATTATGTATTCATAAAGCTGTTAAAAACTTAGTAGGTTTCTATCTTGTATGCTTCTAGTCAGTTCCATATGCCATTAGCCACACTCAAAAGGTATTTTAAGAATAATTCTCAAAGTTGTTTAATTTCTCTGCTTTCTTGTCTCTTTAGCTCCCCCACACTCTCCTTAATCTCAGTCTGGCTCTTGCTCTCTGTCTCCTTGTTTCATCCCTGGGGTTCACTGTAATAACTGTGTAACTGTGGAGGCCACACCTTCCATGTGTTCATTGCCCTTAGTCATTTTACTAAATTGAAAGGTTTTATTCACCTTTGCTCTCAAAATCTCTTTTAGTTCCATCTGTTAATGCTTGGGATTTAGAAGTATTTGGTATTTCCAATCCTTTAAGACTCTGAATTTATGGATTTTTTTCTATTTACTTTTATATCTGCTTATTGCACACTGGGTGAATCATTCCTGAGACTATTTCTTGAAACACCTCCATGATTGGAGCCAGTACAGCCACATATAGCATTCACCACCAGTTTTCCTACATTTCCCCTCCAGTTTTGAGGAGTAGGCATTGGCCTGTCCCCTCTGTCATTACAGGCAATATCTCTCCCAAACTCCTAACTTCTGGGTAACATGGAGTTCTACCTTTCCTGCCTTCCATATTAGTTTCCTTGCCTGCTGTCCAATGCCCTATACTTTAGATGTATCTTAGTTAGGGCTGGTATCCTTGGTCTATAGTGAGGTACCAGTGTGGATTTTTGAGTGAGCGGAAAAAGTTCAGAATACAGGTGTGTTGTTGTTTAACATAACATTCCCAAGGAAGCAGAATTGTCTCTATTATTTAGCTCTATCTGTCTGTAACAACCAGTTTTAGAGTTGACTTTGTAAGTGAAATAGCATAATAGAGACACAAATCAGCTCTGAAAGAATCACCGGTGCTGAACATTGGTCAGGGTCAGCCCAGATTTTTGCTTCTACCCTTTTCCTCTTGTCATGCTATGTAGTATTTGGGCACTTTTAATTATAAGTTTCCAATGAGGAGCTATAAGGAAGCTAGTTGGCTGGAGGGAATGAGAAGAAAGGTGGTTTCTAGCCTTTTCATATTGGAAGAAAATAATTCTGGGACCCAAGGAGATCAAGATGAAGAAAGACTGAGCATAACATGTCTTTACACTGTTTCAATTTGAAAATGGAAGGGAAAAGCACCAGAAAGAAACCACATGAACACTTTCCTATGGAGAGGGTACAGAAATTTTGGTTCAATGAAAGTGAAAAGATGTTTTTCCTTTTTAAAGCAATATTTCTTGAACATTTCCCCATGTTTAACCATAACTACATTGATTTAACCAAACCCCTACTGTCAGACATTCTCATTGTTATCAACTTTTAATAAAAGTCAGTTTGTTGGGGCACTGGGGTGGCTCAGTTGGTTGAGTGTCTGACTTTGGCTCAGGTCATGATCTTGAGACTCATGGGTTTGAGCCCTGCATTGGGCTCTGTGCTGACAGCTCAGAGACTGGAGTTTGCTTCAGATTTTGCCTCCATCTTTCTCTTTGCCCTTCCCCTGCACTGTCTTCCTCTCTGCACTGTCCTCATGCACTGTCTTTCTCTCTCCCTCTCTCTCTTTCAAATATAAATAAACATTTAAGAATTTTTTTTAAAATGTGAACTTTGTCTTTAAAACTATTTTATTTTGGGAAAAAAGAGCAGAACTAGTACAATCTGCTTCCGTAACCCTAAAACTAGGTTCATAATTTCTTAACAGTTGCCCTATTTTTTTTTTTACTGTTATCAATGTGACATTATGAAAAGAAGAGGTCATAGTAATTTTTTATACTAGGCAACCCCACTAACAATATAAGTATACAAAAGCACCAATCAGCCAACTAAGACTTAGTTTCAGGGGCGTCTGGGTGGCTCAGTCAGGTGAGCACCCAACTCTTGATATCAGCTCAGGTCATGATATCATGGTGTGTGAGTTCGAGCCCTGCATCAAGCTCTCTGCTGTCAGCAGAGAGCCTACTTTGGATCCTATGTCCTCCCACTCCCTCTCTCTGTCTCTCCCCTGCTCATTCTATCGCACTCTCAAATACATTAATAAAAACTGAGGATACAAAGAGAAAATGAACTATGGCACCTGTTTTCAATAAGCTTATAATGTAGGTGGAGAGAAATACTAACTTAACATGAAATGATGTTAAATAAGAAGAGACTAATAGAAGTTCATAGAAGCCTGAAAGAATTCTAAAATTTTTAGTTACAAGGAAACTTAGAACTTATCTCTCCAACCTTCCTATTTTATGAATGATTCCTCTCTACATCATTTCTTTCTAGAAATCCTACAGTCTTTGCTAAAACGTTTTCAGTGTGAAAACATACCACCTTGCAGCAGAGCCCATTCTATGTCAGCTCTGTGCCAGTGTTCTTCCTTATACTCAGCTAAAAAGGGGTTTGCTCTGGCCTTCACCTCTTGGTCTCAGTTTAGCTCCAGTAAATTGTACCTGGCTAATACCATCAGATATTTTTGGGTGGAGTTTGAATGCAAAAGGCAGAGCAAAGTCTAGACTTAGAGCCAGGAGGAATATGAGATGCTGTCCAATCTCCTTCACCCCCAGCCAGCTGGCAGTTCTGGATTCTCTGTTACTTTCTGTACTTGATTAGTCTGATTTTAGCCTGAAGATTCTGAACCCTAGAGGAGCAAGCCAAGTCTCTCCTGAGAATGCTCTGGAGGTTGCTAAAGGCACTGATGCCACAAATTTTTAGATTGGAGGAAACCTGATCTGCCAAGCTAGCCCCATGTCCATGTTGCATTCCAGGTTGCTTGTCTGTCCTCAGCTTCTTCCAAAAGGATCAAAAGCTGTGTCACAGGTAAGATCCTCCTCCTCCTTGGTCTCCATATCTCACTTCACAAGAATCAAGATGGAGCCATAGGGATCAGCATTTCAGAATTTAGAACAGAGCCCTAATGACCTACAACTCAGACCACTCTTCTGACCCTGTATCACCACTGTGAAATGAAGAAGTGGCCAGGACTCTGGGTCGTTACCACTTACTGCTTCTGCCACTCCTATCCCCCATTGCCAAATGCTATTACTGATGTTTGCCTCAGACCACTAATCTCTTTATCCCATCCACAAGCCCAGGCCTCTGGAGTCACCATCCCTATCCCCACATGGTTTTGTACATCCTCTTTTCTTCTTTTTTAAAGTTTTAAAGTTTATTTATTTATTTTGAGAGAAAGAGAGGAGAGCATGAGGTCAGAGAGAGTGAGAGAGAGAGAATCACAAACAAGCTCTGTATTGGCAGTGCAGAGTCCAATGTGGGGCTCATACTCATGAGCCATGAGACCATGAATTGAGCCAATTTTCATAGGTGGACTCTTAACCAACTGATCCACCCAGGTACCCTGTACATCCTCTTTTCTGACTCTTTTCCTTCTCTCCCCAACTCCTGAAATCCAGAAATGGATATACTATGATGCCAATAAAGTTTAGGTTTCAGGACCCCTCATGTCCCTTCCAAGGCTAGCTCCTCTAGGGCAAGGGAAGGAAAGCCACTGTGACAGTCTGATGTTGAAGGGCTGGAGTGCTGCTTCCTCACAGGTGACCTCTCTATATACCCTGGAGGGGGTCCTCACCACCTGCACTTAGAGACAGTCTGTTCTTGTAGACATCTTGGACATCCACACCCTAGGAGAATAAAATGAATGTTATGTGGCTGATGGGACCCTTCCCAAGTGAACCACAAAGGCTACAGTTTTTAGGGCACAGGTCCCTGAACAAGAGCCTCTGAATAGGAAACTGGAAGATGCTTCAGTTGTAGCACTACCATTAAGGAAATTATTGAAATTGAAAGAAAAAAAACTATCAATTATTAAGAAAACACAAACTATAAATGTTAAAGAACCCCCAAATTTCAATCAGCTACACTTGAGAAAAGACAGAATTATTTTGATATTCCCTCTATAGAAAATATTACAAAATCACTGTCATATGAAAAGATAACTAAAGAGGATTCAGGCAAATAACAGGAATGTCAGGCAGTTAATGCTACTAATAATAGTAAGGTTTTCTCTTGTTCTGGGTTTTTTGATGTTTACTTGTCATTTTGTATTCATTTTAAAAAAGAAGGTTCTCCAAATTGTATAACATTGTCTTGATAAGACATGTATTTACTCCAGAGTATTCCTTGAAGTTTTCAGCTACTGTCTCCTTAGTCATTTCAATGCTATTCTGATCTTAAACTTGATTTTAATGCCTATGGATATAACTTCTCTAATATCCTGGCCTCTTACTTCCTTGCCATTTTCTTCTTCAAAGACAGTTTCCTTCACTCAACCTCAGTCACTCATTCCCTTGATGGCGTCTTCAGACATTGTTGCTATTGATAAGGACAACCCCTCCATCATCTCAGTTCGAGCACCCCTCCACTCAGACTCTCATCTTTGTGGTGCATATGCTTTCTATCCAAGATCCTACAAACTTGGACCTTACCCAGACACCACTGATTCCACCACTTTTACTACCTCACATCACCCCATCTACCTATGTCCCTCTTTACCCAGTGTGAAGTCTGTGTGCCACCATTATAATCCATCCCTCACATATACCCTAAAACTCCCCTTTATTCTCTTTTTAAAATCAGAATCATTTGGTCAAAGCCAAATCCAGCCTAACATGAACTATCTAGCTCCAAGTTGTGGAGAACATTCAACCATGTTGACAGGTCTTCTTAAACTTTATGACTAATCATCTCCAGCGGGCCCTTATGGGGTTGAACTGTCCCTTCACTCAGTCACTTTCTTCAACTCTTTCATATCTTCTCTACCTGCTTCAAGCATGCAACACTTTCTCCTTCATCCTCACTCTCAGCTACTTTTCATTTCACAAAAAAACATAAAAACACACAGAAGATATCTTCCAAATGCTCCCACCAGGAATGTACCTACTTTCCTGCATCTGCTTTTTTCTTGCACACTGTCTTTTGGTGGCCATAGGTTACATTTTCCCTTCACTGATTGAATGCACAGAATTCCATTCTCTTTTATTTGCCAGTAGATATCTCTACAACAATCTCTCCTCTGTCTCTATACCTTTGATCTCTCTCTACTGAATCATTCCTGGCCATGTACAAACTTTTGGCTGTTACATCCTTCAGCCTAACAGTCGTTCTTCGATTCTCTTCTACAGAAAATCTCTTCAAAAATTGTCCATATTTGCTATTGTGATTACTCTCCTCTTATGCTTTCTCAAATCCACTCTGGTCAAGTTTTTTCCTTATTAAGGTCACCAAAGACAAATATTGCTAATCCAGCAATCAAATCTAAGGCTTTCTCATACCTTTATGGTCAGAGACATTTGACATAGTCAATCATTCCTTCTTCATTGAAACATTTGCTTTGCTAAGCTTTCAGAAGATGACATTTCCTTGGTTTCCTCTAAGCTGACATCCTTCTCCTTCTGTTTCCTGTGCTGGTCTTTCTTATCTCTCTGTCCTCTAAATTCAAGTTTCTCCTGAACTAAATGTTTGGATCTCTTCTCTTGAATGAATATACTCAAATCTTGGACTTCTTACACAGTGTTGTAGCTTTCAATATCATTTGATGTCCTAAAAGCTCTCCAAATTTGTCTCTAGCTCAGATCTTTCTTTTAGAATCCAGATTCAGATATGTTGTCATCTCTCTGACATTTCCAATAATATTTAATAAGCACTTAAAATATATCACCTCTAAAAGCAAATTTCTGATTATGTCAGTAAGTTGCAAACTTGTCCTTCTTGTTTTTTGCCCTAGCATACTTAGAGTCATTTTTAAAAATTTTTTTCTTTATCTCACACTTCACATCAAATCCATGGATAAATCATGTTAAAATGCATCCCAAATCATAACTCTTACCTTTCCACCATGCTTTTTCATTTGAGGGCTTGGAATAGCTTCCTAACTTATTTTCTTGCTTCTGTTCTTCAATCACTGCTCCTATATCCCCGTGGTGTTTTCTCAATAGGACAGCCAGACTGATTCTTTGTATATGTAAATCAAATCATGTTTCTTGTTGACTCAAAACCTCCTAAGGCTTCCTATCTCTCAAAAGGAAAATTTAAGTGTATGTGCCCTACACAAGCTGGCATCCTATTGCCTCTCTGACCTTCTCCTACCATTCCACCATTCACTAACTTGGCTCCACCTTGGCTTCCTTATTCTTCCATTCCAGGCACACACCACTGCCTTGGGGCCTTTGCACTTGTATTTCCTCTGCCTGGAACTCTCTTCCTCTAGGCAGTCTCAAATCTCATTCCCTCATCTCTATCAAATCTTTGCTCAAATGTCACTTGCCTGATCACCCTCTCTAAAATTGCACCCTTCCTGCCCTAGAAGTCCTCACTTTCTTTGCTGACTTTCCTTTTTCATGTAATAATTTTCATCATCTACACACTATTTTTTGTATTTACTCATTTTGTGTATTGCTTTCACTAGAATGCAGGCTATAGTTTTGTTTAATACTGTAGGCCAAGTGCCTGAAGGAGTGCCTGCTACATATAAGGTGCTCAAAAAATATTTTTTGAATAAACAGGTAAATGGTACATTGGTGCTAAAGTGAAGAGATCAGCAGAGATGAGAGGGTGAGCAACAGCTTTGCGTTAGTTGAGGCAGCAGATTCCATTAATGGGAGCAGAGAGGATAGAGAGAGGAGAGTTGGTTGTGGCAGAATTTGGAAGAGCAGGAATACAGACAGGGAGCAGCTGTGCCATTTGGATAGTCCATCAGCTATAAGAGGAACAAGCCATGGCACTGTGGGAGGGAGACTTCTAGACACACTAGGGAGTCAGGGAAGCTAATGTCAAACCACAGAGCAATTCTTTGTTTTGAATGACATTTCAGTCTCTGTTACTTCTGAGATTTCTTTTTGTCTCTTTTACTTTTACATATGCTGTGTTTGATAATACAGAAGATGCATTATTTTCCCCCAAAATAATTATAACAGTGCCTGTGTTATGAATGGAATGTTAAAAATTGGAGACATAAAAGAAAGGATTGGCCTAAAGGCAGAAGGAAGTTCATATTATCCCACTGTCTCTACTTAACAGTATACATAGCTCACATCAGAATAATTTATTAAATTATTTAATTGCTCTGTTAACTCTGATAAACACTTATGCACACTATGAATGAAAAGTATACCTAGAAAGGTTTGGGAAATGTTGATAGAAAGTCCAATCCATAAGTCTATTATTTGCAAAGAATGCATGAAGGACAATAGCCATGCCGTGGTGGGATGATATAACAAAGTAACTTAGCCAAGCCTAAGGTTTCACATCCATTTTTTTTATTTGAGAGAGAGACAGGGAGAAAGAGAGACCGCAAGCATGAGTGGGGGAGAGGAGAAGAAGGAGGAGAGAGAATCTTAAGTATCTTGAGTGTGATCCCCATGTAGGTGTCAATTCCACAACCCTGGGATCATGACCTAAGCCAAAAATCAAGAATTGGATGCTGAACCAACTGAGCCACACAGGTGCCCCCATTTTTTTAAAAAGGAAAATAGCACAGCACTTTGTTATAGGTAGAATTTTGGTTATTCCTTTATCATTTTAGTTTTATATTTATTGGTACCATAATCCACAGCTCAAATTAATAGATATATTGCTCTAATATTAGGTAGATGCTCCTTATTAATGATTTAGTAAAA
This sequence comes from Panthera onca, assembly GCF_046562875.1. Taxonomy (NCBI): domain Eukaryota; kingdom Metazoa; phylum Chordata; class Mammalia; order Carnivora; family Felidae; genus Panthera; species Panthera onca. Next base: position 28,031,179 of record NC_138343.1, on the reverse strand, counting down.
TAAATTAGGAACAAGTTTGCTGAGTAGCCTTTTGCTTATTGAAACCTGAATAGACAATGAAGATTCTAGAAATCAAGAAGAGAAGCAACAAGCTGGTAGATGTAACAATACCACAAGAACAAATGAAACAATCTCCACAGTGGCCACAACCACATCTTATAAGCTTGCATATTAGATAAAGGAAACTCAGAATTTATTAACCATTGAAATGAAAATGTATCAACTATTGGTAGAAATACACAGATAGATCAACTCTTTTTTTTTTGCTACAGATTAATGAGGAGAATAGAGTTATATCAAGCACAAAATACACCTAGTACATAGTAAGTTAAAATCATCAACTTAAATAAATTATAATGCTAGGAGAAAAACCAAATTTTGCCTTTCATAGATCAGATATATTGCCAAAGTTCTTTTGATATTTATGGTGCATAGCAAAAGAAAAAAAGAAAGAGGTGGACTCTTTTAAAATGTACAATATGTGCCTGTTAAAATTTCTGGACATGAGAAGGAACACTACAGATTTGTGTTAGCATGTGCCAATTTCATGAAAGGTCGTTGTGTCTAATTATAATAATAAATATTGTATCAAAAGAATCTCAAATGAAATTTATATGTGTGTCCATGCAAATGGTGGATGAACAAGGATGGAATAAAACTGTGATCAGAGAGAGATCCAGGCAACCTGTTGGGCTTTTTAAAATCTTGGCTAGGAATTTACCCAAGGCATACAAAACTGCTGATGCATAGGGGCACATGTATCCCAATGTTTATAGCAGCATTTTCAACAATAGCCAAATTATGGAAAGAGCCCAAATGTCCATCAACTGACGAATGGATAAAGAAGATGTGGTTTATATATACAATGGAATACTACTTGGCAATGAGAAAGAATGAAATATGGCTATTTGCAGCAATGTGGATGTAACTGAAGGGTATTATGCTAAGTGAAATAAGTCAGGCAGAGAAAGACAGATACCACATGTTTTCACTTATATGTGGATCTTGAGAAACTTAACAGAAGACCGTGGGGGAGGAGAAGGGGAAAAAGAAGTTACAGAGAGGGAGGGAGGCAAACCATAAGAGACTCTTAAACACTGAGAACAAACTGAGGATTGATGGGGGGTGGGGGAGAGGGGAAAGTGGGTGATGGGCATTGAGGAGGGCACTTGTTGGGATGAGCACTGTGTGTTGTATAGAGAACAGTTTGACAATAAATTGTATTAAAAAATAAAAAAAGTCAGTATCAATAATAAATTAAAATAAAATCTCGGCTTTATTAGTCTGTACCAACTGTTCAGAGGATACACTTATGTAGCTGTAATTCTGAATAGGCAAAGGGCAGTGTAAACTTCAAATGTGACTGTCCTTGTGTATTTAAAGGATTCAGAAAGAAGGAATGGAACAGGTGGGTATATGGCAGGGCTTCTGAAATGACCCTGACAGGGGAAAGGAAGTGGCCCTCTTTGATAAGCGTGTAAATGAATTAGGACGTCATGGTATGTTGAATAGCAAGAGGTAGTGCTAAAGTCCCTTAAATGTATGGAATTAGCAATGTCTCCAATTCTATGTAGAATGATTTATTATTTGAAGAGAGTGGTGGTTCAGTATCTGTAGAGAGAAGCCAGTGATGATGAAAGAGAATTTTCTGGATTCTAGCAGTAAGAATGGATTTCTAGGAGGGCCGTTTCTCTGCTTTTGAAGATGAGGGCTTTACTCTAGTCTTTGAGGATAAGAATTGAAACTTTTGGTACTTTTTTTTCATACTTATTCTGCTTATTACATCTGTACAAATGATATTGAAACACCAGTTTCTATTATAATGCATTATATATTATTTTATTTTCCTATTTAAGGCTGGATTTTCTTTCTTTCAGACATTTTATTCAAGATTATTTTTCTACATTTTTGTAACTTAAAAGATTTGTCTATATATACTAAAAACTACCTGTTTAGGAATTCCTTCAATTTTATTTTGCTGCTTGTTTGTATAAGATTTTACTGCTGTATTTGCCTTTAGTGTTTTCCATTAGACGACAAAGTTATTTTATAATGTGGCTTGCCTTTTAGTCCCTAATATGCACTAAAATACAATAATGTTATTTGCTCTGATAGTGCCTGTGTATAGTGTAAAATGTAATTTTCTAGCAAATATGTTCTGTTTTGTTACCTAGTCCATGTCCATATTAATACATTTAATTACATATTAGTACATTTTCTTTAGCTTTGGGATTTAATATTTTCCTTTCGGAATTAGTAGCTTACATCACATATCCAGAACTTTGAAATCACTTTAAATTTTTTCAAAAAAATTTCTTATAAAATTGAGGTGCATCTTATATATCTGTACATTATGTATGAAAGTAAATATGATATTTACAACAAGTAATTAATAGCTAGGTGATGTAAGAGTATCAATTTTCCAGTAACCTAAAATTATTTAATTAATGTAAACATACGCACATTGAATTATATTTATTTTAATGTAGTTTTAATCTTGATGTACTTGGTTTGACAATGAAGAGATTGGAAGAATTTGAAGAATTAGGGACATTTGTATCTATTATAGCTATTGTAGAAAACCAAAATATTAATTTAGTAGCAAGCACTACTTTGTCATTTCTGAATTCTTCTTTCTTTTTTCCAGGAAAGAAATATTCAATTTATTAACAAATTTAGGGATTAGAAAAATAAAATGCATATGTGATTTCAAATTTACTAAGTAAGTTTGTTAAGATTTCTCAGGAAATCTTAAATTTTTTGTCTTGGTATTTTGTGTTTAATGTCTTGTGCTGCTTTTTCTATCTGAAAATTAAAAAAATATAAATACTGAAAATAATATAGCAAAAACTCAGGTGTTCACCTTTCAAGATTAATAAATGTTAATGTTAAAGTATTTGCTTCAGTTCATTCTTTATATAGAATAAATAAGCCATGCAGGTAAAGTCAAAGTCTCTTTTACATCCCTTCTCTACTAAACTATTATAATTGGAGAAGAATAATGGAGGGAGAAGCTCCCTGTTGTTTGCTTTTCCTGCTCACAAATGGAAGCATTGAAGGCACTGCAGAATTTGATTATGTTAGAAACTATCACTCATGTCATCTCCACGTTGATTTTGCAGACTGTTGGGGAAAAACACAACCAAAAAGAGATGAGTGAAGATTGGGATGATCTAAAACTCTGAGATGCTTCAACTTTGGGGTCTAAGTAATTTGGATCCAGACCATTTTGCCACTTGCTCTCCTCTTTTAGGGTTTATTCAGGAGCGTCTCACAGTCCCCTGTGGGTGTCAGAAAGTGGTGGGCTCAAAATTCTATTTACCAAAATCATGGATTTGGAAATTCAAGTCTTGGGATTATATGGCAAACCATCTTCATTTTACAACTGAGGAAACAGATGTCCAGACAGTAGGAGAAATGTCTTCAAGACACATGGCTAATTGGTGAATGAACAAGGCCTGATTCCATATTTCCCCGTTTCCTTCTCCCAATTAATTCAGCTGTTTTCTAATCAATTTGAACCAGAGCCAGCAATCTTAATATTCAGGAAGTTTCAAGATCATATTTCTTATACCAGGTTTAGAATGGAGGGAAAACTGAAGACATGCTTTAATTTGCCTACTGTCTAAGAGGACTTAACTTCTAAGAGAAGTTGCATAAAACAGCAGAAAAAAGTCCTCTGGATATAAAGTATCTTTTTCCAAGTGAATATTGTGTGATTAAATGGTTAACAGAGCAAAACTTCCCAGATGTCATGGACTGCCTTCAAAATACTCTTGGGGATGAAAATAGCATTGGCTGAATACTCAATGATAGAAAAACATTTTGTGCTGCTTGCTAATTCTAGAATGTCCCTATGCCCATGGAGACGTCTTTTATGTAGGTCTTGTAAGAGAATACTGTGTCTTAATGCATATTTCATCAACTTTTCTTATCATTAATGAAGCCTTAAAGACTGGTCCTCATAGGCGGAAGAGAGGAGCAGCACTATGTCAGGAGGGTCACATGAGTTAGCTCATTCACTCTTCACAACAGCCTGGAAGTGCATATTATTTAGCAGACTCATAAGAATTTTAGAGACAACAGCCTAAAGAGACTTCCTTCAACATTAAAAATTACTCCTACTCAATTTGAGAGTTTGTGCAATAGGGCATATTTTCTACCCTCTAGAATTTTGGTTTCTGTGCTCTAGATTTGAAAATAGGTTATGCTAGTAATATATTTGGGTACTTCCTCCAATTGTACCATTTGAAAATGTGATAGAGTTATAGTAGCTAAGCTCAAAGTAAGATAGAACTGGCACAGTTACATAAAAGCTGGGTGCCCTTGAGTTTGTTGTATAGCTCCTCATCTGTAAAATGGGCACAATGACATGTTAATTATTGTGAAAATTAAAATGGGAGCTATTATTGCTATTATGCATATAGTAATACAAAGTAAGCATGGAAGGATGTATTGTATGCCTGCATGGTGGAAACCCATGGGTGGGCTGTAAATCCCCATATCCAGAAAATCCTGGCTTAATTCTCTATAAAATTGTCCTGTTTACTCCTCACTTTCCATTTTCTGCTCATTTCCTATTGAATTGGGCCTATTGAGGAGATCTGTTTTTCCTTCAGGTTTTGCACTGTTTCCTTGAGAGTTACAACTATTGACAAAATCCTGTAGTGCTATTCTTACTTTGTCATGTTTTGTCATTCTATATGGCTCAGAGTGGATGAGCTGACTTGTGTTAACTGAGGGCTAGCATGGAAGTTTCAGATCACTGCAGCTTTCTCAGCAAATTAGTTGCAACCAGAAAAGCTGAGATTACGATGGAAATCAATCACAACCTCATTTAGGGCAACCAGATATATCACAACATTTGAAACATTGATTTAAGCAACAAGCTTTCTTTGGAAATAAGACAAATCCTTAAAACTCTTGACAGGGTTTGTTTTCATCTTGAAAAGGAAGTGGGTTGCTCTGTTAATGAGCAATCAGCCCATTTATTTTCTTGGATAGGAAAAATAAATTATAAGAAAATCTGTTCATTTTCATTCATTGCAGCAAATTTATCTCTTCATTTCTTAACTAAGGAAAAAATCACAATAATAATTCAATGCAATGAAAATCCAGAGAAGTATTTATATTTGACTTTGGGATTTATTTTTGGTCTTACATTTTAATATGTGCCTGAAGTTCTGTCTGAAATTTCACTCTTTACGCAATAAAGAAGCCACTCCTCCTCCCGTAAAGCTGAAGAACAGGAGAGGGTAAGAAGCTGTTCAACTTTTCTTTCAGCCTGGGTCCAGATGCTCCCTGGCCTCTCAGCCAACTCTGAAATAGACAACATTTTCTTTCAGACCTAAACTAGCCAAGCAGAACTGCCTGTTCTCCCTCTCCTCTCTCTCAAACATCCCACCTCTGCTTCAGAAGGAAGAAGGAAGAATAAACAGACTGTGAGATGCAAAGGACTAATGTAAACAAATGATGCTATAACTAAAAACTGAAAACCAAGATTCGCTCCAGGTATTTTGTGATCGATGTAGATGTGGCACAGGACTATTTGCTATTAGAAACATGCATTTCATTTTCTGACCACTCCATTACTATTTGAGGATCCCTACGGGGCATTTTAGTACTCCACGAAAGCTTTAACGAGCTCCAACACGTGTATAATAAACGTAAGCTCTGACATTCAATTTTGACTCAGCTTTTAAAATGGCATTAAATGTAACAAATGCAATTTCTTTTCCATTTCAGTTTTTAGCATTTTATTTGTAAGTTTTACCACAAAAATGAGGTTTTCTTAGATCATAGAATCTAGAAATTAAAATGCAGTTTGAAAGACTTTTGTGGGTAACGTTTCTAAAGTATTTTCCTTATTCACATTCTATTTTTCATTCATATACTTAGACTTTTTTGTACTTCTCCTTTTTACTTAGACTTTTTAATAGAAATAATTTATTCAATGTTTTTCATCAGGATTTATTTTAGAGTATCTCAAGAACCTAGCATCTGGGTATATGCTGCTTGAAAAAAAGTTATTTTCTTTTAAAATTGTATTTATAAACTATTTTGATATTTTAACAAAGTTTAAATGAGTTAATTATATCATTTTCATACATGGACATAAATACATACATACATATAATTCTTTGTCATATATGTAGAAAGCATTTAGTGTTCAAAACCAGGTTAATTTAGTAAAGTGCACTTGTGGTCTGGAATGTGTAACAAAAATGCTCTGATAAGTTTCTAGCTTTAATCCAATCACTGGATCTTTTTCACAAATTCATAGTGAATTTGGTTAGATGCCCACTTAATGCTGAAAGTTGGGACATGTTTTTTGTGATAGTGACTTAATTTTTATTCCTTGACTTGGCTAGCTCTGTTGAATAGGGGGAGAGAGAGCACTGTGGCGGGGTGGTGGTGGTGGTGGTGGTGGTAGGCTGAGATGACCTTGGTAGTCTAGTGAGTTTGGAAGACTGTGTATCTAATTTTAGAAGACAGTGGTTAAGTCTTCTGGAGGAGGACATCTTAATGGGAACAACTGCACCACACTCAACACACACCATCCCTGAGGAGGTTTCTTTCTCCAAGATCCTTCCTATCTTCCTTCCCACATTATTTATCTATTAAGGGGGAAGCAGTGAGGAAAAGTTTCTTATTTTTCTCTAGCTGAGCATTTCCCAGTGAACCCTAGATATTGTTCAGCCCCAATCCCCAATTCCCAATCCTTTGGTAGTAAAGTTAGTAAAGAGTAAGAGAATAACACTTTGAATATATTGTATATATATAAAGGTGACAAAGGTCACCTACAATTAAATAAATGTGAAAAAAACTTTGAAGGTAATAGTAATTTTGTCAGGAAATAAAAAAATAAGTTTCTTAATAGGTATAATGGCATAGAGGGCTTTTTATCTAAGTAAGTATTAGATAACTTAAAATGTTCATGGAAAGTTTTTAGGAAATATCAGATTCACACATTTCATCAGTTCACAAAAAAAAAAAAAAAGCAAAGATGTCTATTGTATAAAGTAAGACATTTAGGGGCGCCTGGGTGGCTCAGTCAGTTAAGCGGCCGACTTCGGCTCAGGGCATGATCTCACGGTCCGTGAGTTCGAGCCCCGCGTCGGGCTCTGTGCTGACAGCTCAGAGCCTGGAGCCTGTTTCAGATTCTGTGTCTCCCTCTCTCTCTGACCCTCCCCTGTTCATGCTCTGTCTCTCTCTGTCTCAAAAATAAATAAGCGTTAAAAAAAATTTAAAAAAAAATAAAGTAAGACATTTAATCATAATAACCATGTTAGTAATATCCCCAGTTACCCCTGGGAACACTGCCTCCCAGACTGGAGATGTGCCTGTTACTGCCATCTGTTTTAAGGTCTCCATTTGGATGCTTCTGATGACGGATTCCTGTCCAAGACTTAGAAGCAGGTAACAAATGCAGACTGATAAGAAATGGAAGCTATAACTATAAAATCTTAGCACAGAAACAAAAGGCTTTCACTGTGTCTGGCAGTCCTCATTACCTTGTCAGGGTCAGGATGTGGCTCCAGGTTTCCTACTGTAATGAAATTATATGGGGCTATCACTGGAGCATATGGCCACCATAGAGGGCAAAGCTGGGATCAGGCATGCAGGTTCTAATCAGGTGTCCTGCCCAAGTCTGTTTCCTATAAATTTGCTTTACCCAAAGCATCTACCTTACTGATCTCTAACATCTTCATTGCCTTAAGAGAAGGCACTTGGAGACTGCTCTTAATTTGCTTTTGTCACCAATGATCTTTTGTCTTTTTCTCTAACCTCTGCAACATGGGAGCTGAAGAGCAGAGGGATCAGGTTTCAACTGAACATGTGTTTCACTGTATTGAAATGTGCACTGCTTAATAGAGTAAACATCAATATATCTGAGGGCCAGGAGACTGAATTCACTGATCAGTATCAAAGAGTGCTGGAGTTGTAAACAGTAATTGGCTATTTTCCAAGGAAAGGTAGAACTCCTTTAAGACAAGGTCTTCTATTCTCAAGGAAGATTAGAAATCATCATCTAGTATCACCAGGCCAAGAGAATAAATCATTTTATAATTTTTTATTTCTTTTCTTTTGATAAGAAAGAGGAGTTGAGCTAGCCTCTTATAAAATGTAAAACAAACTTAGAAAATGCCTTGTGGCCATTTTAAGGTTCTCTTTGATTTTTTGACAAAGTAAAGGTAAAAGATCCTATAGTACAAAAATAAAGGTTACCTACAATTAAATAAAGGGTATTAGAAACCCCATGAGAAATGAGGAATGATAATATTCTTGAAATAGATGAGAAATTAAGGCTGTTTTATTAAAAAATCAAGAACTTGGATCAAGCTTGCAGGCAATGCTATATAATAAAGAGGGAAAGGAAAATGTACCCAGCATTATTTTTTTCTGTTAAAATGTGTAAATTTTACCATTTGAAAGAGGTAGCTGCAGTAGTGAATATAAAAACATACTTTATATATGGCAATAATGATCAATGTAAACATGTTCCCCTCATCCAGTTTTTCTTTACTCATAAGTCCTGCTGATAATCCTGAAAATAAGATATTCTCCTTTGTAATGATGGATGAAGACCAACTGCCCTTTCCCTTCCTTCTCCCTTCTAACAGATGATGAGATCCCTATGTTCAAAGCCCTGCGATGCATTTCCTGTGACTGATCATGCTTTGTTAACCTTCGGGAACCAAAGCTTTTTATCTAAATGCAGGTTTAATGCAACATTCCTTTCTTCATTGTACTCTGCATAAGTATAAAATGTCCCAAAAGACATAATTTGTTCTCCATATCTTCCTTACACATTTCCTTTTAAAATATTTTATTAAAAAATTAAATACAGTAACCCAGTTTGTATTCTGTAACTCAAAAGATTTATTTACACATAACTGATTAAAAAAATTCTTTGCCCTATGTGGCACATGGATATGTTTTGAAATTTCCAGAAAATGGAATAAAGTACTTTCTGTAAACTTACCCAGCACATATAAATAATAGCAAATTAACTGAAAGTCAAATAAAATACACTCATTCATCTGTCCCAAATGAATTTTTTAATGTTATTTCTTCTTCTTTTTTTAAATCAGGAGAGAAATTTGGGGTAATGTATATTAAATGAAACATTCACTTCTGAAAATTTCTAAAACTTTCTCTAAGACTAGAGGATAATGGTATAAAAATGGCTGAATGCCTACTAAGACTTTTAAATATATTTTGAAGCATGAGATGGCATTTTATTGACAATTTAAAAATAATTATAATGTTTATTATGCTGGAACACTAAATATTTTGTTATGAAGACCATAGAAAAATTTTTATAAATTTTACCTACTTTGACTTAAAAAAATGAAAAGAAACTTAATATTGGTGAAATATTGGATAAATATTGAAGTTTCAGTTTGAAAGACACTTAAAATTGAGTGATACTCAAAGAGCAATATGTATGTTAAGTAATTATACTAAAAATAATTTTTGCATGGTTCTAAGCCTTAGAGAAACTTTATTGTTATTTATACATGTTTTGAATTTTTATATTTATTTTTTCCATTTTTATTAGTCTACACACATTGCTTTAGCAAAGTCTTTATCACTTGTATGTTTTATTCTTTTCAGAAGTCTTTCAGCTTTTATGTTTTTGTTAGGACTGAAATGAAATTTTTTAAGATTAAACATTTTCCTTGTGAAAAATAAGAAGTGTTAAGAAGGTAAATATTTTGGACAGCGTTTTGATTAGGCCTAATTCAAAGATTTATAATTTCTAGGAAAAGAATAAGATACACTCAGCAAACAAATTTAAATGACATTTTATAACAATAATTATGTGCTCTGTTCAGTATTTTAAGATTTAAGCAAGGAAAAGAGTTCTAAGGGACTGATTTTGAAAATACATTAATACATTCAGCCAGCAGGGGGCACAAAAGAATATGCAATGACTTTGGAATACTTCTCTAGAGTTTCAGTACGGCAAAACATTTCTCATGCTCCTGATGATAAAACTAAAACCACATTTTCAAAACTGGGAAAAATGAAGTTTGAACTAAATTTGCAAAGTCCCCCTTGAAAAAGAGACAAAAAATAGAGATTTGAAGAAATGCCTCTATGGATTTTTTTTTTTTTTTAGGTCTTTAAAAAATGTGTTTAACTAGTTATAAAGGACCACATATTGTTTGATTACACTTACATGAATGTCTCAAATTACAAAATAGAGACAGAAAGTAGATGGTTGCTTACTGCTGTGGTGGAAAGGAGGTTTGGGGATGATGGCTCAGAGGAGTAGGGTTTCTTTGGGGTAAAAGGACATTCTAAAATTGTGGTGATGGATTTAGGAGTCTGAATATATTTTAAGAAAACATTGAATTGTACACTTTAAATGAATAAATTATATGGTATAAAAACTATATCAATAAAACTGTTAGCTTTAAGCATATGGTACTTTCAAAATCTTAATGTGGAAAACTAAATTTATTTTCTAATGAGTATTAGTGGGTTTTTGGATAACAAAATATAAGAAGAATTAATGATTTAAATTTCTGTCAGTTATTTCATTTCAAACAAATGCAGATTAATTTATATTATTTCATGTGAACCCAAAATAGTTATCAGGAGTCCTGGGAGAGAATAGGTCTGCCAGGAGAAACTCCCTGGAGAGAGGAGTTTACAAAAGGCTTCAGGTTCTGAGCCTGACTTTTGTACAAGCTCACAGGTGGCTTTGGGTAATTTGCTTTTCCGTTCTAGATTTATTTTTCTTATTTGTAAAATGACTGGCTGAGTTTTATCCTTCAGGTGTCATTTTAGTTTTCCAAATCACATAGAATCTTCTCAGTCCACTTGCTTATTTGGGACTTAGTGAAAACTTAGAAGCCTTTCTGTTAATTTCCAGCAACCTCTGTATAACATTTACACATTATTTGAGTGTGGGTGGAGAAACAATTTTATTGTCTAACATTTGCTAAGCCTGCTTTGGAAGCAGATGTTTGAACCTTGCTAAATTATTTGGATTTGGACATCTGAATAAAACATTACTTATATTTTAAAGCTTTAATAAAATTAGCTTTTTATTAAAAATACTTAATTAAAATTATAAGAATTTCCAAAACTGGAATTTTATGTGTAATAAATGATAGAGCAGGCAGTCAGATTCATATATGTATTTAATAAATTATAGTGTAATTATGCCCCTTGACTTTTTAACTTAGCAGTTTTAAATGTAGAGAAGTGGTGATATGTATTTTTTCAGACATAGGAACATTTTCAGAGAAATGTGTTTTGAATCATAGAAAGAAAAATTCCAAACTGATTAACTTTACGCTCTTCACTTCTTTATGATGATAGTCTCTTGTGGTTCACACTTGAATTCTCTCATTTCACTAAATCTTTATACAGCAAGTATTTGTAACATACTAGCTTTTTATTTTTGTTTTTTATTTTTTCCTCTTCAGGATAACACTTTAAAGATATCAAAATGAAAAGCTGTCTGTCTGACTTTCTCAAATATAGACAATCTTATAGTATTGTCTAGCTCTCACAACATACTGAGATAAGATGATAAGGTAGGTGAAGTATGTCCTGACATTTTTTACTTTGCCAGTTTTAACTTAGCTCCTCAAATCCTTTCCTTTCATTGTCTTCTTACCACCAGCATCCAGTATGCAAAAAGAAGGTTGAAAACCACCAAAAACATCAAAGTACAAAAGCTGCAAAGCCTCGAGGAAATGGCCTTCCTTGATCATGTGTTGGTTTGCTTTTCTTTAGTTCATAGGATCTGAGACTAGTGGCCATGTCTGTGTCATCTCTCTTGAGGCTTATTTCTTTGCTGTTAAACATTTCAGCTCTTTAAACATAGAGCATCTCTCATTTATAGGGAGAATCTAGAATCTTAGAATTGGCAAAGTACTTTGAAGCTATCTGGGTCAATTTCTCATCCACCAAGTAAGACAAATGCTACTTGTTATGTTGAGCACTGGGTGTTATATGTAAGTGACGAATCACTAAATTCTACTCCTGAAACCAATGTTACACTGTATGTTAACTAACTAGAATTTAAATAAAATTTGAAAATTTTGAAAAACTTGAAAAAAATAAGACAAGTGCTTTTATTAAATTTTTCTGCATTAAGGATATGGTATTTTTTTTCCAGGAACAAGTGGCCACTACACCGCTTTAGAGCAATGAACTGCTTTTGTGTTATCATAGCTAGACCTGTCTCATAACATAGGTGTGATTCTATAGCTGTCCAGTCTGCCTATCCAGTGCTCAGGCCATTTAACTCCCCTGCTGAAGTGTCCCACCATTTTAGAGCCCTGCTGAAGTGTCCCACTATTTTAAGTCCAGTTTCATTCATATGTTGTCTTAGACTGGAGGAGAAAGTCACCACTGAAGACCCTGGATGCCTGTCTGGGTACAAAACTGTGCTCATCTGAGCAGTGATCTTGTATTTACATATAGTACTTATAGTATAATATATAAGAGTAATAAGGCCACCAACCCTATATCTTCTTACTGTAGGATTATGAGCACAGATACATTAGGCACTTGCTGAAGGCAATTCCAGTATATTTTATCAGGAATAATTGATTTAAGAAGTTTCTTTTTTACAATCAAAAAGCAATCATTGAGCAGTTAAAGGATCTATGATACCCGATGCTTAAAAAACAGAGTATTGCTTAGATTTGAATTCTCTGGTTCTTTATAATTTATACAGTAAGGAGATTTGGAATTATATTGTATCTGAATCATCAGAGATGGAAAAATAACAATTTAAAGTGGTGTATAATTAAATATTTATATAAAAATCATCTTACTGATCTAATGCAGAGATGGTGACTGCATCCTTTTCTCTTTCTATTCTGCCTTCCAGGTTTTTAAAGTGAATGAAAGCTAAATCACAGAATGAATGAATCAATGAGAGAATAAATGAGTGAAAAAGTACTTTGTGTACATACATATATATGAGCAGACAGACATAAACACTTTGCCTTCCTGATACCCATGCAATATGAGTTGTAGGGGTTACATTTTCCTGACTCTGCATTAGACAGAGAAGCTCAACACATGGAACCTAATGTTAAAAAGTGACAGGAAAAACAAAGTGATTAAGGCATTATTAGTCTAAGCATTTCAGCATTTAAGTTTATATATTCAGATTTCAGTGTAAGCAGCTGGATGTTAGAGCTTCATTTTTTTTTACTACTATTTATTTACATGTTTTAGCTGACATAGATAGAACCTATGCTCAGAGAGAACAAAAATAATGAACACCTGACTTTTTAAAATCAGAATTAGAAGAATCTTTGAGAAGTAGAAGTAGTGTAATTAGGTAAATGTTTTTTTTTTTTTTTACTATTTTTAGGACATGAAATTTTTTTTAATATATGAAATTTATTGTCAAATTGGTTTCCATACAACACCCAGTGCTCATCCCAAACGATGCCCTCTTCAATGCTCATCACCTACCCTCCCCTCCCTCCCACCCCCCCATCAACCCTCAGTTTGCAGAACATGAAATTTTATTATATATTGCTTTACAATATCCTTTTTTCCCAGTTTTATTGAAAAAATAATTAGTTGGGGCCCCTGGGTGGCTCAGTCGGTTAAGCGGCTGACTTCAGCTCAGGTCATGATCTTGCGGTCCGTGAGTTCGAGCCCCGCGTCGGGCTCTGTGCTGACAGCTCAGAGCCTGGAGCCTGTTTCAGATTCTGTGTCTCCCTCTGTCTGACCCTCCCCTGTTCATACTCCGTCTCTCTCTGTCTCAAAAATAAATAAACGTTAAAAAAAAAAAAAAAGAAAAAATAGCATACATCATTGTATAAGATTAAGGCATACAGCATGATGGTTTGATTTACATATATTGTGAAATGATTACAATAGGTTCAGCTAACATGCATCTTTTCATATAGATATAAAAAGAAAAGAAAGAAGAAAAGAATAAAGAGGAAAACATTTCTTATTGCAAAGAGAACTCTTAACTTTCCTTCATATCACACAGCAGTGTGAGCTATAGTCATCATGTTGAACATCACATCATTAGTACTTATTTTAACTGGAAGTTTGTACCTTTTGACAACCTTTTTCCAATTCCCCCAGGCCATCCCCTGCCTCTGGGAACCACAAATCTAATTTCATTTTCTATGTTTTTATTTATTCCACATATAAGTGAGATCATGCAGTATTTGTATGACTTATTTCATTTAGCATAGTGCCTTTAAAGTCCACCCCTGTTGTCAAAATGGCTGCATAATATTCCATTGTATATGTATACACACACACACACACACACACACACACACACACACACACAAACACACATGCATCTATACCATAACTTCTTTATCCATTCATCCATCAGTGGACACTTACTATGTTTTGGCAATCGTGCTACTGTGGACATGGGGGTACAGATATCTCCTCGAGTCAGTGATTTTGTTATCTTTAGAGTTATTCCCAGAAGTGAAATTGCTGGATAATATGGTAGCTCTGTTTTTAATTTTTTGAAGACCCACCACTATGTTTCCCATAGTGGATGTACCAATTTACAATACCACCAATGGTGCACAAGGGCTTCCTTTTTTCCATATCCAGGCTAGAATTTTTGATGTTGGCCATTTTAAAAGGCATGAGGTGATATCTCATAGTGGTTTTAATTTGCATTTCCCAAATGGTTAGTGATGTTGAGCATCTTCCCATGTACCTATTGGCCTTTTGTGTACCTTCTTTGAAGAAATGTCTATTCGGGTCCTTTGCCCACTTTTATTAAATTTAAATTTTAGTTAACATACCTTTGCCCACTTTTTAATTAGGTTATTTGTCTTTTTGCTATTGAGTTGTAGAAGTTCTTTATATGTTTTGGATATTAACCCTCTATCAGATATATGGTTTGCAAATATTTATTCTCATCCCATTGGTCACCTTTTCATAGTTGTTGATGGTGTCTTTTGCTGTGTAGAAGTTTGTGATTTGATATAGTCCTCACTTGTTTTTGTTTGTTGTTGCAAGTGTCGGTGTCATATCCAAAAACTAATTTCCTAGACCCATGTCAAGAGGATTTCTTCCTATGTTTTCTTCTGGGAGTTTCATGGCTTCAAGCCTCACATTGAAGTCTTTAATTCATTTCAAGTTAATTTTTGTGAATGGTGTAAAATATGGGTTCAGTTTCATTCTTTTACATGTGAATATCCAATTACTTCTGCATCATTTATTGAAGAAACAGTCTTTTCTCCACTGAATGTTCTTGGCTTCCTTGCTGAATACTAGGTGACTGTTTATACTTGGGTTTATTTCTGAGCTCTTGATTCTAGTCTGTTGCTCTATTTGTCTGTTTTCATGTTTTGATACTGTTTCAATGACCGTCATTTTATAGTCTAGCTTGAAATCAGAAAGTGTGATAACTCCTGATTTGTTTTCCTTTCTCAGGATTTCCTTAACTATTTCTTTGACTATTTCCTTGAATTTTTTGGTTACATATAAATATTAAGAGTATTTTTTCTATTTCTGAAGAAAATGCAATGGAATCTTGTCAAGGACTGCACTGATTCTATAGATGGCTTTTAGTATTTTAACAATATTAATTCTTCCAGTTCATGAACACAGGCTACCTTTCCATTTATTTGTGTCTTCTTCAATTTCTTTCATCAATGTCTTATACTTTTCAGCATAGATATCTTTCCTTAAATTTATTTTTCTGTATTTTTTTTGATGCTGTTGAAAATGGCATTTATTTCTTTTCAGAAATTTCATTATTAGTGTATAGAAACACTACTGATTTTTGTGTGTTTTGTGTCCTGTGACTTTACTGAATTCATTGATTTTATCTAATATTTTTTTTGTTTGAGTCTTAAGGATTTTCTATTTATAAAATCATGTCATCTGCAAATTTTTTTTTCCTGATTGCTCCACCTAGGACTTCTAATACTATGTTGAATAGAAGTGATGAGAGTGGGCACCACTATTTTGTTCCTGATCTTAGAGGAAAACCTAACCTTTCACTATTAAGTATGATATTAGCTATGGCAGTGTCATAGATAGTCTTTATTATGTTGAGATATGTTCCTTCTGTGCTTAATGTGTTAAGAGTTTTTATAATGAATGGATGCTGAAGTTTGTCAGATGCTTTTTCTGCATCTATTGATATGATCATATGATTATTTTCTTTCATTCTATGAATGTGATGTATCATATTGATTGAGTTGCATATGTCAAACCAGTTTTTCATCCCAGGGGTAAATCCAATTTGATCATTTTGAATAGTTTTTTCAATGTGCTGCTGAAATCAGTTTTCTAGTATTTTATTGAGAATGTTTGCATCTATACTCATAAGAGACATTGGCTTGTAGTTTTTTCTAGTGGTTTCCTTTTCTGGTTTTCGTATCCAGATAATGCTGACTTCATAAAATGAATTTTGGACTGTTCTCTTCAATTTTTTACAAGAGTTTGAGAAGGATTGGTGTTAATTCTTTCTTTCTTTCTTTTTAAATATAATTTATTGTCAAACTGGCTTACATACAACACCCAGTGCTCATCCCAACAAGTGTCTTCCTCAATGCCCATCACCCATTTTTCCTCTCCTTGCCCCCCCATTCACCCTCAGTTTGTTCTCTTTATTTAAGAGTTTCTTATGGTTTCCCTCCCTCCCTCTCTGTAACTATTTTTTCTCCTTCCCTTACCCCACGGTTTTCTGTTAAGTTTCTCAAGATCCACATATGAGTGAAAACATATGATATCTGTCCCTCTCTGGCTGACTTATTTCACTCAGCATAATACCTTCCAGTTCCATCCATGTTGCTGCAAATGGCATGGTTTCTTTCTTCCTCATTGCCAAGTAGTATTCCATTGTATATATAAATCACATCTTCTTTATCTTGGTATTAATTCTTTAAATGTTTGGTAAAATTCATCAGTGAAGCCATCTGGTCCTGGATTTTTCTGTCTTGGGAGATTTTTGACTACTGATTCAATCACCTTACTGGCAATTGGTCTATTCAGATATATATATTTTTTTATCTCTTCCTGATTCAGTCTTGGTAAGTTGTATGTTTCTAATAATTTTTCCATTTTTTCTAGATTTTCCAGTTTGATGGCAAATAGTTATTTATGGTTGCTTCTTATGATTCTTTGAATTTCTGTGATGTTAGTTACAATTTCTCCTTTTCCACTTATAATTTTGTTGATCTGAATCCTTTTTCTTTTATCCTTGGTTATTTAGGTAAGAGTTTGTCAATTTTACTTAATTTTTCAAAGAACCAACTCTTAGTTTAGTTATTCCTTTCTATGGTTTTTCAGTTCTCTATTTCATTTATTATTTTTTCTTTTTTAAGTAGGACTCACACCCAGCAGGGCTTAAACTCATGACCCTGAGATCAAGACCTGAACTGAGATCAAGAGTCTGACACTTAACTGACTACCACCTAGAAGCCCCTCATTTATTTCTGCTTTAATCTTAATTACTTCCTTTCTTCTGTTAACTTTGGGCTCAGTTTGTTCTTCTTTTTCTAGTTCATTAGGGCACTGAGTTAGGTTGTTTATTTGGGATCTTACTGTAGACATTTTAGTGTTATGAACTTCCATCTTAGAACTGCTTTTGCTGCATCCCATAAGTTCTGATATATTGTTTTCTATTTTTGTTTGTCTCAAGAAACTTTTATTTTCCCTTTAATTTTCCCTTTGATTCTTGATTGTTTAGAAAAGTGATTTTTAATTTTCATGAGTTTGTGAATTTTCCAGTTTTCCTTGTTATTGATTTCTAGTGTGGCCAGAGAAGACGCTTGGTATGATTTAAATCCTTTTGAATTTGCTGAGACTTGTTATGTAGTCTAGCATATGGTCTATTCTAGAAAATGTTCCATGTGCACTTGAGAAGAATGTTTATTCTTTTGTGATTAGACATAATGTTTTATATGTCTATTAGTTCCATTTGGTCTATAGTGTTATTCATATATGCTGTTTCCTTATTGATTCTTGATCTGGATGATCAATTCCTTGTATAGAGTGGGATATTAAGGTCTCCAATAATTTTTGTATTACTGGTTTTCTTCCTGTTAGCTCTATTAGTTACTTCACAAATTAAGTACTCTCATGTTAGGCACATAAATATCTACAATTGTTATATCTTCTTGATATATTGACCCCTTTATTATATAATGACTTTGCTTCTTTTTATAATTTTTAGTTTAAAGTCTATTTTTCTTGATATATAGTGAATCATGATTTTTTGTTGTTATTATTTGCTTGAAATGTCTTTTTCACTCTCCTCTTATGTATGTCTTTAAGGCAAAAATGAGTCTTCTGGGGGGTTCCAGAAGATGGCGGCGTAGGAGGACGCGGGGCTCACAGCGCGTCCTGCCGATCACTTAGATTCCACCTACACCTGCCTAAAGAACCCAGAAAACCGCCAGAGGATTAGCAGAAGGGAGTCTCCGGAGTCAAGCACAGACTAGAGGCCTACGGAAGAGGGTAGGAAGGGCGGCAAGGCGGTGCGCGCTCCACGGACTGGCGGGAGGGAGCCGGGGCGGAGGGGCGGCTCGCCGGCCAAGCAGAGCCCCCGAGTCTGGCTGGCAAAAGCGGAGGGGCCGGACAGACTGTGTTCCGACAGCAAGCGCGACTGAGCGTCTGGGAGGTCATAAGTTAACAGCTCTGCTCGGAAAGCGGGAAGGCTGGAGGACAAAGGGAGGGAGAGCTGCTGAGCCCCCGGACGGCAGAGCTCAGCTTGGCGGGGAACAAAGGCGCCAGCGCCATCTCCCCTGCCCATCCCCCAGCCAAAAATCCCAAAGGGAACCAGTTCCTGCCAGGGAACTTGCTCGCTCCGCGCAAACACCCAACTCTGTGCTTCTGCGGAGCCAAACCTCCGGCAGCGGATCTGACTCCCTCCCGCTGCCACAGGGCTCCTCCTGAAGTGGATCACCTAAGGAGAAGCGAGCTAAGCCTGCCCCTCCAGCCCCCGTGCACCTTGCCTACCCACCCCAGCTAATACGCCAGATCCCCAGCAACACAAGCCTGGCAGTGTGCAAGTAGCCCAGACGGGACACGCCACCCCACAGTGAATCCCGCCCCTAGGAGAGGGGAAGAGAAGGCACACACCAGTCTGACTGTGGCCCCAGCAGTGGGCTGGGGGCAGACATCGGGTCGGACTGCGGCCCCGCCCACTAACTCCAGTTATACACCACAGCACAGGGGAAGTGCACTGCAGGTCCTCACCACGCAAGGGACTCTCCAAAATGACCAAACGGAAGAATTCCCCTCAGAAGAATCTCCAGGAAATAACAACAGCTAATGAACTGATCAAAAAGGATTTAAATAATATAACAGAAAGTGAATTTAGAATAATAGTCATAAAATTAATCGCTGGGCTTGAAAACAGTATACAGGACAGCAGAGAATCTCTTGCCACAAAGATCGAGGGACTAAGGAACAGTCACGAGGAGTTGAAAAACGCTTTAAACGAAATGCAAAACAAAATGGAAACCACGATGGCTCGGCTTGAAGAGGCAGAGGAGAGAATAGGTGAACTAGAAGATAAAGTTATGGAGAAAGAGGAAGCTGAAAGAAAGAGAGATAAAAAAATCCAGGAGTATGAGGGGAAAATTAGAGAACTAAGTGATACACTAAAAAAAAATAATATACGCATAATTGGTATCCCAGAGGAGGAAGAGAGAGGGAAAGGTGCTGAAGGGGTACTTGAACAAATTATAGCTGAGAACTTCCCTGAACTGGGGAAGGAAAAAGGCATTGAAATCCAAGAAGCACAGAGAACTCCCTTCAGACGTAACTTGAATCGATCTTCTGCACGACATATCATAGTGAAACTGGCAAAATACAAGGATAAAGAGAAAATTCTGAAAGCAGCAAGGGATAAACGTGCCCTCACATATAAAGGGAGACCTATAAGACTCGGGACTGATCTCTCCTTTGAAACTTGGCAGGCCAGAAAGGCTTGGCACGATATCTTCAGTGTGCTAAACAGAAAAAATATGCAGCCGAGAATCCTTTATCCAGCAAGTCTGTCATTTAGAATAGAAGGAGAGATAAAGGTCTTCCCAAACAAACAAAAACTGAAGGAATTTGTCACCACGAAACCAGCCCTACAAGAGATCCTAAGGGGGATCCTGTGAGACAAAGTACCAGAGACATCACTACAAGCATAAAACATACAGACATCACAATGACTCTAAACCCATATCTTTCTATAATAACACTGAATGTAAATGGATTAAATGCGCCAACTAAAAGACATAGGGTATCAGAATGGATAAAAAAACAAGACCCATCTATATGCTGTCTACAAGAGACTCATTTTAGATCTGAGGACACCTTTAGATTGAGAGTGAGGGGATGGGGAACTATTTATCATGCTCCTGGAAGCCAAAAGAAAGCTGGAGTAGCCATACTTATATCAGACAAACTAGACTTTAAATTAAAGGCTGTAACAAGAGTTGAAGAAGGGCATTATATAATAATTACAGGGTCTATCCACCAGGAAGAGCTAACTATTATAAATCTCTATGCGCCAAATACCCGAGCCCCCAGATATATAAAACAATTACTCATAAACATAAGCAACCTTATTGATAAGAATGTGGTAATTGCAGGGGACTTTAACACCCCACTTACAGAAATGGATAGATCATCTAGACAGTCAATAAAGAAACAAGGGCCCTGAATGATACATTGGATCAGATGGACTTGAGAGATATATTTAGAACTCTGCATCCCAAAGCAACAGAATATACTTTCTTCTCGAGTGCACATGGAACATTCTCCAAGATAGATCATATACTGGGTCACAAAACAGCCCTTCATAAGTTTACAAGAATTGAAATCATACCATGCATACTTTCAGACCACAATGCCATGAAGCTTGAAATCAACCACAGGAAAAAGTCTGGAAAACCTCCAAAAGCATGGAGGTTAAAGAACACCCTACTGGTTGATGGGGGGTGGGAGGGAGGGCAGGGTGGGAGGGAGGGCAGGGTGGGTGATGGGTATTGAGGAGGGCACCTTTTGGGATGAGCACTGGGTGTTGTATGGAAACCAATTTGACAGTAAATTTCATATATTAAAAAATAAAAAAATAAAAAAATAAATAAAAAAATAAAAATAAAAAATAAAAAACTAAATAACAAAAAAAATAAATAAAATAAAATAAAAAAAAAAAAAA
Source organism: Panthera onca (assembly GCF_046562875.1). NCBI lineage: Eukaryota > Metazoa > Chordata > Mammalia > Carnivora > Felidae > Panthera > Panthera onca. The sequence goes on along the minus strand of NC_138343.1, from coordinate 28,010,025 downwards.
AAAAAGAACACCCTACTAACGAATGAGTGGGTCAACCAGGCAATTAGAGAAGAAATTAAAACATATATGGAAACAAACGAAAATGAAAATACAACAATCCAAACGCTTTGGGATGCAGCGAAGGCAGTCCTGAGAGGAAAATACATTGCAATCCAGGCCTATCTCAAGAAACAAGAAAAATCCCAAATACAAAATCTAACAGCACACCTAAAGGAAATAGAAGCAGAACAGCAAAGGCAGCCTAAACCCAGCAGAAGAAGAGAAATAATAAAGATCAGAGCAGAAATAAACAATATAGAATCTAAAAAAACTGTAGAGCAGATCAACGAAACCAAGAGTTGGTTTTTTCAAAAAATAAACAAAATTGACAAACCTCTAGCCAGGCTTCTCAAAAAGAAAAGGGAGATGACCCAAATAGATAAAATCATGAATGAAAATGGAATGATTACAACCAATCCCTCAGAGATACAAACAATTATCAGGGAATACTATGAAAAATTATATGCCAGCAAATTGGACAACCTGGAAGAAATGGACAAATTTCTAAACACCCACACACTTCCAAAACTCAATCAGGAGGAAATAGAAAGCTTGAACAGACCCATAACCAGCGAAGAAATTGAATCGGTTATCAAAAATCTCCCAACAAATAAGAGTCCAGGACCAGATGGCTTCCCAGGGGAGTTCTACCAGACATTTAAAGCAGAGATAATACCTATCCTTCTCAAGCTATTCCAAGAAATAGAAAGGGAAGGAAAACTTCCAGACTCATTCTATGAAGCCAGTATTACTTTGATTCCTAAACCAGACAGAGACCCAATAAAAAAAGAGAACTACAGGCCAATATCCCTGATGAATATGGATGCAAAAATTCTTAATAAGATACTATCAAATCGAATTCAACAGCATATAAAAAGAATTATTCACCATGATCAAGTGGGATTCATTCCTGGGATGCAGGGCTGGTTCAACATTCGCAAATCGATCAACGTGATACATCACATTAACAAAAAAAAAAGAGAAGAACCATATGATCCTGTCAATTGATGCAGAAAAGGCCTTTGACAAAATCCAGCACCCTTTCTTAATAAAAACCCTTGAGAAAGTCGGGATAGAAGGAACATACTTAAAGATCATAAAACCCATTTGTGAAAAGCCCACAGCTAACATCATCCTCAACGGGGAAAAACTGAGAGCTTTTTCCCTGAGATCAGGAACATGACAGGGATGCCCACTGTCACCGCTGCTGTTTAATATAGTGCTGGAAGTTCTAGCATCAGCAATCAGACAACAAAAGGAAATCAAAGGCATCAAAATTGGCAAAGATGAAGTCAAGCTTTCGCTTTTTGCAGATGACATGATATTATACATGGAAAATCCGATAGACTCCACCAAAAGTCTGCTAGAACTGATACATGAATTCAGCAAAGTTGCAGGATACAAAATCAATGTGCAGAAATCAGTTGCATTCTTATACACTAACAATGAAGCCACAGAAAGACAAATGAAGAAACTGATCCCATTCACAATTGCACCAAGAAGCATAAAATATCTAGGAATAAATCTAACCAAAGATGTAAAAGATCTGTATGCTGAAAACTATAGAAAGCTTATGGAGGTAATTGAAGAAGATATAAAGAAATGGAAAGACATTCCCTGCTCATGGATTGGAAGAATAAATATTGTCAAAATGTCAATACTACCCAAAGCTATCTACACATTCAATGCAATCCCAATCAAAATTGCACCAGCATTCTTCTCGAAACTAGAACAAGCCATCCTAAAATTCATATGGAACCACAAAAGGCCCCGAATAGCCAAAGTAATTTTGAAGAAGAAGACCAAAGCAGGAGGCATCACAATCCCAGACTTTAGCCTCTACTACAAAGCTGTCATCATCAAGACAGCATGGTATTGGCATAAAAACAGACACATAGACCAATGGAATAGAATAGAAACCCCAGAACTAGACCCACAAACGTATGGCCAACTCATCTGTGACAAAGCAGGAAAGAACATCCAATGGAAAAAAGACAGTCTCTTTAACAAATGGTGCTGGGAGAACTGGACAGCAACATGCAGAAGGTTGAAACTAGACCACTTTCTCACACCATTCACAAAAATAAACTCAAAATGGATAAAGGACCTGAATGTGAGACAGGAAACCATCAAAACCTTAGAGGAGAAAGCAGGAAAAGACCTCTCTGACCTCAGCCGTAGCAATCTCTTACTCGGCACATCCCCAAAGGCAAGGGAATTAAAAGCAAAAGTGAATTACTGGGACCTTATGAAGATAAAAAGCTTCTGCACAGCAAAGGAAACAACCAACAAAACTAAAAGGCAACCAACGGAATGGGAAAAGATATTTGCAAATGACACATCGGACAAAGGGCTAGTATCCAAAATCTATAAAGAGCTCATCAAACTCCACACCCGAAAAACAAATAACCCAGTGAAGAAATGGGCAGAAAACATGAATAGACACTTCTCTAAAGAAGACATCCGGATGGCCAACAGGCACATGAAAAGATGTTCAACGTCGCTCCTTATCAGGGAAATACAAATCAAAACCACACTCAGATATCACCTCACGCCAGTCAGAGTGGCCAAAATGAAGAAATCAGGAGACTATAGATGCTGGAGAGGATGTGGAGAAACAGGAACCCTCTTGCACTGTTGGTGGGAATGCAAATTGGTGCAGCCGCTCTGGAAAGCAGTGTGGAGGTTCCTCAGAAAATTAAAAATAGACCTACCCTATGACCCAGCAATAGCACTGCTAGGAATTTATCCAAGGGATACAGGAGTACTGATGCATAGGGGCACCTGTACCCCAATGTTTATAGCGGCACTCTCAACAATAGCCAAATTATGGAAAGAGCCTAAATGTCCATCAAGTGATGAATGGATAAAGAAATTGTGGTTTATATACACAATGGAATACTACGTGGCAATGAGAAAAAATGAAATATGGCCTTTTTTAGCAACATGGATGGAACTGGAGAGTGTGATGCTAAGTGAAATAAGCCATACAGAGAAAGACAGATACCATATGGTTTCACTCTTATGTGGATCCTGAGAAACATAACAGAAACCCATGGGGGAGGGGAAGGAAGGGAAAAAAAAAAAAAAAAAAGAGGTTAGAGTGGGAGAGAGCCAAAGCATAAGAGACTGTTAAAAACTGAGAACAAACTGAGGGTTGATGGGGGGTGGGAGGGAGGGCAGGGTGGGTGATGGGTATTGAGGAGGGCACCTTTTGGGATGAGCACTGGGTGTTGTATGGAAACCAATTTGACAGTAAATTTCATATATTAAAATAAATAAATAAATAAATAAATAAATAAATAAATAAAAATAAAATAAAATTATATAATCAATGTACTATATAAATCTTATAAATATGTGATATTTGAAAGTGATATTATAAAATCTTATTAGCAATATATAATTATATAGAATAAAATTATACATATGATTTTTGTTGAATTCAAAAAAAAAATGAGTCTTCTGTAAGCAGCATGTTTTTGGACCTTGTTTTTTCATAATTTAATTAATTAATTTTTATCCATTCAGGCATCCATCCTATGTCTTTGATTGGTACATTTAAATCATGTATGTTTAACGTAATTATTGATAGGTAAGGACTTACTATAGACATTTTGTTAATTATTTTCAGGTTGTTTTGTAGATGCATTGCTCTTTGTTTCTTATCCTGCTGAGGTTTTTTGGTGTGTTTTGATATAAGCATGCTTTGACTTCTTTATTGTGTTCTTTTGTGTAATTACTACTAGGCTTTTCCCTATTTTAAAATTTATTTATTTTTAAATTTATATCCAAGTTAGTTAGCATATAGTGCAGCAATGATATCAGGAATAGATTCCAGTGATTCATCCCCTATGTATAACACCCAAGCTCATCACAACAAGTGTCTTCCGAAATGCCCCTTACCCATTTAGCCCATCCCCCCACCCACAGTCCCTCCAGCAACCCTCTGTTTGTTCTCTACATTTAAAAGTCTCTTATGTTTTGTCCTCCTCCATGTTTTTATATTATTTTTGCTTTCCTTCCCTTATTCTCATCTGTTTTGTATCTTAAATACCTCATATGAATGAAGTCATATGATACTTGTCTTTCTCTAATTTTACTTAGCATAATACCCTCTAGTTCCCTCCACATAGTCACAAATGGCAAGATTTCATTCTTTTTGATTGCTGACTAATACTCCATTGTATATACATACAACTTCTTTATCCATTCATCCATCGATGGACATTTGGGTTCTTTCCATACTTTGGCTATTGAGAGGAATATGATAGTGCTGCTATAAACGTTGGGGTGCATGTGCCCCTTCAAAACAGCGCTCCTATATCCCTTGGAAAATGCCTAGTAGTGCAATTGCTGGGTGTAGGGTAGTTCTATTTTTAATTTTTTAAGAAACCGCCATACTGTTTTCCAAGTGGCTGCACGAGTTTGCATTCCCACCAGCAGTGCAAAAGACGTCCTGTTTCTCCGCATCCTTGCCAACATCTGTTGTTCCTGAGTTGTTAATGTTAGCCATTCTGACTGGTCTGAGGTGGTATCTCATTGTGGTTTTGATTTGTATTTCACTGATAATGAGTGATGTTAAGCATGTTTTCATGTGTCTGTTAGCCATCTGGATGTTTTCTTCGGAGAAGTGTCTCTTCATGTCTTTTGCCCATTTCTTCACTGGATTATTTGCTTTCTGTGTGTTGAGTTGGATAAGTTCTTTATAGATTTTGGACATTAACCCTTTATTTAATATGTCATTTGCAAATATCTTCTCCCATTCCATCAGTTGCCTTTTAGTTTTTCAGATTGTTTCCTTCGCTGTGCAGAGACTTTTTATTTTGATGAGGTCCCAATAGTTCATTTTTGCTTTTGTTTCCCTTGCTTCCAGAGACATGTTGAGTAAGAAGTTGCTGTGGCTGAGGTCAAAGAGGTTTTTGCCTGTTTTCTCCTCGAGGATTTTTATGGCTTCCTGTCTTACATTTAGGTCTTTCATCCATTTTGAGTTTATTTTTGTGTATGGTGTAAGAAAGTGGTCCAGGTTCATTCTTCTGCATGCCGCTGTCCAGTTTTCCTAGCAGCATTTGCTGAAGAGACTTTTTTCATTGGATATTCTTTCCTGCTTTGTCAAAATTATTTGGCCATATATTTGTGGGTCCATTTCTGGGTTCTCTATTCTGTTCCATTGATCTGAGTGTCTGTTTTTATGCCAGTACCATACTTTCTTGATGATTACAGCTTTGTAATACAGCCTGAAAGCTGGGATCGTGATGCCTGCAGCTTCTGTTTTCTTTTTTCGGATTGCTTTAGCTATTCGGGCTCTTTTCTGGTTGCATGCAAGTTTTAGGATGGCTTGTTCTAGCTCTGTGAAGAATGCTGGTGTTACTTTGATAGGGATTGAATTGAATATGTAGATTGCTTTGGGTGGTATCAACGTTTTAATAATATTTGTTCTTCCAATCCAGGAACATGGAATGTTTTTACTTTTGTTTTGGTCTTCTTCAATTTCTTTAATAAGATTTCTACAGTTTTCAGTGTACAGATTTTTCACCTTTTTGGTTGGGTTTATTCCTAGGTATTTTATGATTTTTGCTGCAACTGTTAATGGGATCAATTTCTTGATTTCTCTTTCTGTTGCTTTGTTATTGGTGTATAGAAATGTAATTGATTTCTGTGCATTGATTTTATATTCTGCGACTTTGCTGAATCGATGGATCAGTTCTAGCAGCTTTTTGGTGGAATCTTTTGGGTTTTCCATATAGAGTATCATGTCATCTGTGAAGAGAACTTTGACTTCCTCCTTGCTGGTTTGGATGCCTTTTATTCCCTTGTGTTGTATGACAGTTGAGGTAAGACTTCCAATACTGTGTTGAATAACAGTGGCAAGAGTGGATGGCTCTGTCATGTTCCTTACCTTAGGGGGAAAGCTCTAAGTTTTTACCCATTAAAGATGATATTAGCAGTGGGTCTTTCATATATGGCTTTTATGATCTTGAAGTATGATCCTTTTATCCCTACTTTCTTGAGGGTTTTTATCAGGAAAGGATGCTATATTTTGTCACATGCTTTTTCTGCATCTATTGAGAGGAATATGCGGTTCTTGTCCTTTTTTTATTCATGTGATGTCTCAGTCACATTGTTTTGCAGATATTGAACCAGCCCTGCATCCCAGGTATAAATCCCACTTGGTCGTGGTGAATAATTCTTTTAATGTATTGTTGGATCTGGTTGGCTAGTATCTTGTTGAGGATTTTTGCATACATGTTCATCAGGGGAATTTGTCTGTAATTCTCCTTTTTTGTGGGGTCTTTTTCTGGTTTTGGAATCAAAGTAATGCTGGCTTCATAGAATGAGTTTGGCAGTTTTAGTTCCATTTCTGTTTTTTGGAACAGCCTCAAAAGAATAAGCGTTAACTCTTCTTTAAATGTTTTGTAGAGTTCCCCTGGAAAGCCATCCGGCCCTCAACTCTTGATTTTTTGGGAGACTTTTGATTACTAATTCGATTTCCTTACTGGTTATGGGTCTGTTCAAATTTTTCATTTCTTCCTGTTTCAGTTTTGGTAGTGAATATGTTTCTAGGAATTTGTCCATTTCTTCCAGATTGCCCATTTTATTGGCATATAATTGCTCATAATATTCTATTATTATTATTTTCATTTCTGCTATGTTGGTTGTGATCTCTCTTCTTTCATTCTTGATTTTATTTATTTGGGTCCTTTCCTTTTCATTTTGATCCAACTGTCAAGGGGTTTATCAATTTTTCAGTTTTGTTAATTCTTTCAAAGAACCAGCTCTTGGTTTCATTGATCTTTTCTACTTTTTTTTTTTTTTTTGGTTTTGATAGCATTAATTTCTGCTCTAATCTTTATTATTTCCTGTCCTCTGCTGGTTTGGGGTTTTATTTGCTGTTCTTTTTCCAGCTCCTTAAGGCATAAGGTTAGGTTGTGTATCTGAGATCTTTCTTCCTTCTTTAGGAAGGCCTGGATTGCTATATACTTCCCTCTTATGACTGCCTTTGCTGCATTCCAGAGGTTTTGGGCTGTGGTATTATCATTTTCATTGGCTTCCATGTACTTTTTAATTTCCTTTTTACCTTCTTGGTTAACCCATTCATTCCTTAGGAGGATGTTTTTTAGTCTCCAAGTATTTGATATCTTTCCAATTTTTTTCTTGTGCTTGATTTGACTTTCATAACGTTGTGGTTTAAAAATATGCATGGTATGATTTCAATCTTTTTGTACTTGTTGAAGGCTGATTTGTGTCCCAGTATCTGGTCTTTTCTGCAGAATGTTTCATGTGCACTGGAGAAGATGCTTTAGGATGAAATGTTTTGTATATATCTGTTAAGTCCATTTGGTCCAGTGTGTCATTCAAAACCATTGTTTCCTTGTTGATTTTCTGTTTAGATGATCTGTGCATTGCTGTAAGTGGGGTGTTGAAGTCCCTACTATTATGGTATTCCTATCATTGAGTTTCTTTATGTCTGTGATTAATTGATTTATATATTTTGGTCATTTCACATTTGGAGCATAAATGTTTACAATTGTTAGATCTTCTTGGATCTTCTTGGATAGACCCCTTAGTTATGATAGAATGCCCTTCTTCATCTCTTGTTGCAGTCTTTATTTTAAAATCTAGATTGTCTGATAGAAGTATCAGTCAGTATCTGGCTTTCTTTTGATGACTATTAGCATGATAGATGGTTCTCCATCCCCTTACTTTCAATCTGAAGGTGACTTTAGGTCTAAAATGGATCTCTTGTAAACAGCATATAGATGGATCTTGTTTTCTTATCCATTCTGTTACCTTATGTCTTTTGATTGGAGCATTTAGTCTATTGATATTTAGAGTGACTACTGAAAGATATGAATGTATTGCCATTATGTTGCTTATAGAGTTGGAGTTTCTGGTGGTGTACTTTGGTCCTTTCTAGATTTTGTTGCTTTGGTCTTTTTTTTTTTTTTTTTTTTGTCTTTTCTCCCCACAGATAGTCCCCCTTAAAATTTCTTGCAAGGCTGGTTTAGTGGTCATGAACTCTTAGTTTTTGTTTGTCTGGGAAATTTTTATCTCTCCTATTTTGAATGACAGTCTTGCTGGATAAAGAATTCTTGGCTGCATATTTTTTTTTTTATTCAACACACTGAATATATCCTGCCACTCCTTTCTGGCCTGCCCAGTTTCTGTGGATAGGTCTGCTGCAAACTTGATCTGTCTTCCCTTGTAGGTTTGGGACTTTTTTTCCTTGCTGCTTTCATGGTTCTTTCCCTGACTTAGTATTTTCTGAATTTGACTATGATATGCCTTGTTTTGGTCAGTTTTTGTTGAATCTAATAGGAGTCCTCTGTGCTTCCTGGATTTTGACGTCTCTGTCTTTCACCAGGTTAGGAAAGTTTTCTGCTATGATTTGCTCACAATAAACTTTCTATCCCTTTTCTCTGTCTTCATCTTCTGGGACTCCTATGATTCTGATATTATTCCTTTTTAACGAGTCAATAAGTTCTCTAATTCTTATATAGTGCTCTTTTGCCTTAGTTTCCCTCTTTTTTTTTTTTTGCTTCATTATTCTCCATAGGTTTGTCCTCTATATCACTTATTTACTGCTCTGCTTCACCCATCCTTGCCTCTGTGACATCCATTTGAGATTGCAACTCCGTTATAGCATTTTTTAATTTCATCCTAATAAAAGAAGTTTTACTTCTTTTATCTCTGCAGAAAAGGATTCTAATCTATTTTCAACCCCAGCTAGTATTCTTATTATCATAATTCTAATTTCTGGTTCAGACATGTTACTTGTATCTATATTGATTAGATCCCTAGCTGTCATTGCTTCCTGTTCTTTCTTTTATAGTGAATTCCTTTGTTTTATCATTTTGAAGGAAGAAAGGGAATTAATAAAGTAAAAAAAAAATTAAAAAATTAAAAACAACACAAAAAAATCAAATAAAGGAAGCTAGATCTTAGGTGTGTTTTGGTTTGGTTGTTGAAAGAAGCTTGATAGAATAGAGAAAAAAGGGAAAGAGAAAAAAAGGGAAAACGTGAAATTTGAAAAAATGAATAGAATAAATTAGAATAAAATGAAATGATGAAAGTAAAATAGAATTTTAAAAACTTACAAAAAAGTGAAAAATATAGTAGAAAAAAATTAAGGAAAAATCTTTTTTATAAAAATGGAAAATAAAAATAAATTTTTTCTCTTTCTATATTTAAGAATAAGAAAAGAAAAAGGAAAAAAAATACTGACTAGATGGACCAGCGAACAGAATGAAATACGATTAAAATTACATCCAGTTTCCGCTAGAAGTCAAACTATGAACCACTTTATAATCTGTAAACTAAGCAGGCAGAGAGACTTATAGTGTTCCTCGAGAGTATGATTGGCCCAGTTGGGCAGGACTTAGTGTAATGGCTCCATTCTTAAGGAGATGGTGTTGCTTAGCTTACTGGGGTGGATTGTTGTGGCGTGTGTAGGCTTGTATGCACATGTGATGCGTGGGAGGGGTGAAAATGGTGTCACCCAGCTACCCAGTCTCTAGTATCAGAATTCTGTGCTCTCCCCAACCTGCAATCAAGCACTGCCCCCTTTGTCTCTGGCTTCTGTCACTCCCTGCTTCTACACTATCTATGACCAAGTTGTCAGGCTGCCAAGCAGCACCTCTTTCCTGAGTTTTATCTCAGATGAGGCTGTGTTTCCCACCCCCTCACTTCTGAGGGACTGTGGCTTTGATTTGCTCTAACCCTTCATGGTGGAGGGTCTCACTGAACAATGGCTGGGTGCCAGCCTGCCTCCAGGAATATTCAAGCAACTGTTCTGCTGCCGACATCCAGAGACTGCAGCTGGATGCCAGCCTGCCCCAGAAAAATTTCACAGGATCATGTAGTAGCAGCATTTCAGGGATTGTGGTAACTCATAAGACACATCTGGCACCAAGCTTCACTCTTACCATCCTTGTTCCAACACCAGTGAGTGTGGTTGATCTCCAGGGTCCACTGGAACCATTGTCTGCTAAGTTCTGTGGTTCAAGTTGTGCAGATTGTTGTGTTAATTCTCAACTCAGTTTTCTGGGTGTGCAAGATGGTTTGGTGTTGATCTGGCTGTATTTCAAGGACAAGAGATGCAAAAAAAACCTTTCATGCTGTTCCACCATCTTGACCCTTTGTACAATATTTTCTAAGATGGTTACCATGAGGTTTACACAAAATATCTTAAACTTATAACACCCTATTTTATTTTATTTATTTATATATTTAACATTTTTTAAAGATTTTATTTTTTAAGTTATTTCCACACCCAATGCGGGGCTCAGACTCACAACCCTGAGATCAAGAGTTACACTCTATACTGACTGAGCCAGCCAGCTGGCTCTATAACACCCTATTATAAGGTGATAACAACTTAACTTTAATAAAATTTGTTTGCTTTATACTTTTACTTCTTTCCTTCATGTTTTAGGTCATTACTATTATATTTTACACTTTTTTAAGTGTAACTAATAGGAGATTATTTTGCTTGTAGTTATTTTTGCTATATGTGATTTTTTAAACTTTTAAACTACCATTGTAAATCTATTACTACATATTGAGCATTACCAATGATATTTATGCTACATTTTTGTGTTCTTATGATGTTAATTAGGTGTTCTTTTACTTCCATTCATAGATCTCTTTTTAGTATTTCTTGTAAGCCAAGTCTAATAGTAATGAACTCTCAGTTTTGTTTGTTCAGAAAACTCTTTATTTCATTTCTGAACAAATTAAGGAGCCTTCATTTCTGAAGGAGAGCTTCACTATGTGCATAATTCTTAGTTGATAGTTATTCTTTTTCAATATTTTGAGTATATCATCCCATTATCTCCTGGACTGGAAAGTTTCTATTGAGAAATCTAGCAGTAATGCGGATTTTGTATGTAACTTCTCTCTTTTGCTGCTTTTAAAATTCTTTCTTTGTCCTTGACTTTTGACATTTAATTATAATGTGTCTCATGATAGCTTTATTCAGGTTCAACATACTTAGGGTCCTTTGGGACTCATGGATCTAGAGTTTTGGATCTCATTTCTTTTTCCAGGTTTGGAAAATTTTTAGCCATATTGCTTTAAATATACTTTCTGTGTTCTTTCTCCTTTCCTTCTGGGATTCCCATAGAGAAAATATGCTTTCCTTTCATTGTGTTCCATAATCCATGTAGGTTTTATTCATTCTTTTTTCTTTTCACTCCTCTGACTGGGTAATTTCCAGTGTCCTATTTTCCAGGTCCCTGATTCTTTCTCTTACATGGTCAAGTCTACTTTTAAATTCTCTATTGAATTCTTCAGTTCAATTATTAATTTAATTGTTTAATTAAACATCATTTAATTAATTAATTAAACTCTAAGATTTCTGGGGTTTTTTTTCTGTGATTGCTATTGCCTTGTCAAATTTCTCATTTTGCTCATGCATTGCTTTCTTATTTTTGTTTAGTTGTCCCTCTGTTTTTTTGTAGGACACTAAAGTTCCTTAAGAGGATTTTTCTGAATTTTTTGTTTAATAGTTCATAGTTCTCCATTTCTTTAGAGTCAGTTATTGGAGCATTATTAGTTTCCTTTCATGGTTTCAAATTTACCTGATGTTTTGTGATCATTGATTTCTTATGCTAGTATCTGCACATTTGAGTAACAGGGTTCTCTCTTCCAGACTTATAGGTATGTGTTGATAGAGATAGACTGTCACTAGTTACTTCAGTTTGGATTTTTGGATGTGTTTGCTAGTGATGTCTTTGGGCAGATGGGGCCTGCTATGATGAGGTAACTATTCAAACTCTGAGCAAAGGGGTGATGGGGGGTATGCATTGTCTAAGAGCAGTTGGATAGGACTGCTGGCCTGGTAGGATGGACACCACAGTTTCCTGAATTCTCTGTTCAGGTTTACTCGAGGGTTGGGACTGGGGACCATATTTGGTAGTAGCTGAAGCTATGAATTAGCATTCCTGGTATGACAGAGCAGCAGACTATGACCTAGAGCCTGTACAACACATTGTTTGGGGGTCCAAATCAGGCCTGAGTATGCACTGAATTCCCTAGTCAGTTAAAAAAAAGTCTTCAACCATTATTGCTTTAAATATATTTTTAAATATATGGTGTCACCAGCTTTTCATGCAGATGGGGGAAACCAAAATCTGTACTCTCTTTTCAAGTTCCACTGTACACAGGATGTTGAATGTCTATGCAGCTTCCTATTTGCTCTGGTTAGGTTCCCTGGTTAGACAGACTGAAGGCTGTGTTCAGAGATGAGCTATGAATTAGATTTCCTGCTCTAATGCAGTGGGAGAAGCAGTTCTAAAGCTGGGAAAGCTCTTTTGTTGTCTTAACTCAAGTTGATTTGCACTCCAAATTCCTTGGCTGAATAAGCCAACTGGCTTTGTTCTGCAAACTATTGGCTCTGCCCTTCTCTTGGCTCCAGCTCCACTGGGCTGTACAGCTTTCAGTTGTTTTTGACAGCCCTTCTGGTCAGATGGGACCAGAAGACACTCTCTACCACGGGTGGGGCTATGTCCCCGCTTCCCTGCTTAGGTGCAAGAGAGACAGGTCACGCCAGACTACTCTCAATTTCCCAAACAGGATATCCAGTTTGAAGGGGTTAGGAGCTATTCTCATCTTTGAGAATTAATCCCACTGCCTGTGTATAGCGTGGAAAGACTCCACTTGGTACAGGCTTTGCTCTGGGGTGATCAGCTCTGCTACCCACTTTTCAGCACAATCACCGCTGGGCTGCTCAGCTACTACTAAGAGTTGTCACTAGGTCTTCTGGTCAGATGGGGTTGGCTGGGCTGTGACTCAGCATTTTGTCTGGGTGTGGGCAAACCATGCTCTAGGTCTGGAAGAACTCATTTGAGGACATAAACCAGGCTTATCTGCACTCTACTGAGTTCCATGGTCCGAATGCATCTCCGACTTGTTTCTGGAGATGAGAAAAACCTGTAGTTGGCATTACTATTTAGGCACTGCAGATATGAATTTGGCCTACCAAGATCCATGTGCTGGTTGTTGCAGACCCCTCCTCCCTTCTCTGTAACAGATTCCCAGTGATTGGGCCATCTAGATTCCCCTGCAATCCCCATGATGCAAGATCAGAGTAGGACTTCCCATAAAGTTACACAATGCTAGAACAGGAGCTGACACTGGTTGTCTCCCCTGGGTTCTCTTTTCCCACTGGAGGATCTGGAGGTTCAGGGGGGCCTCCTTGTGCTGCTACACTGCCCTGGGGAAGGGGGAGTGTGGTCAATGTGTCGCCATTTCTTTTACCCTTCTAATGCAGTCTGTCTTGGTCTCTGATTTGCAGGAAGGTACTTCAGCCTCATTCCTATGTTCTAGGATTTTCTCAGTGGTATCTTGTTCTTAAATAGATGTTAGTTCTTCTTATGAGGGAGAGCAAAGTCAGGAATAACCTATGTCACCATCTTGATGATGTCACTATGTGAACTAATTTTACATAAATATTTGTAGTAGCTTTTAAAGTTAACACTAAAATAAATCCATGAAAGAGAATGACAGGAGTAAATTTTCCTTTGTATATTATACAGTAAATTTATGCTATACATTGCAGAACAATGGTAACTTTTAACAATATCTAACCATTCATAATGTTCCCATTCAACATCTGCATTCAGCCAGTGTAGTAAAATCTGTTATATTTTATTTATCAATTATATATCACACAGTTTGCTATAATTTAACCCAATTTAAGAAATTATATTTTCCATATCAATAAATATGTAAAATTTTCCCTCTGGGAAAAGACAACTGAATTTTTTAGAGTTCCAGATGTCCAGTTTTAAACCATGCTGTCTGGTATTTGAAGTTTTATACTGTAAACAAATTGAGAAAACTGTGCATATAGTTATGGCAAATACATTCTAATTAAATCATCTTCATCATTACATGACATAACTAGCTCTGCTCATTCTCTTGAAGTTGAAGTTCTCAGGCAACTGATCCCAGGGCACAGAGTCAAGGCCTCCTGGCACCTGGCCACACTGGTATAACCTGAATTTAAGTTTACACTGCCTTCCCTGCCAGAAAACAGGCAACTTCATGAAAGAACAGTGTGTTCTCATTATAAAATTGTGATTCATTGGAGAAAGTTTTCATTTTTCTAGTATATAGCAATATTGTTTTGTGGGCAAAGAATGCCTGATAGTTTTCTTTAGAAAAAAATACTGATTGCAATACAACAAATCTTTCTTTTCTGCCAGAGTTTAAAATGTTTTCTTTAATTTAAAAAATATTAATGTTCTTTTTAGTATTTTCTTGTAAAAGTAAAATGTCTGGCAGTGCTTAGTTAAATTAAATATACACTTACTCATTTACACAGAAATTCTGCTCCTGGGCTTATACACCAAAGAGATCACACCTAGCTTCATGAGGCATTATTGAGGAGACAGGGAGTTAGGGCAGCCTGGATGTTCATTCTTGGGAGGGTGAATTGATTAAGCACAGGAAGTCATGCCATGGAGCAATTAGAAGCAATAGACAAGCTGCATACAACCTGCAATATGGGTAATAGTGAAACTATAGTGCTAGATTAAAACATGAGGGTCAGAACAGATAACAATATCATTTATATAAATGAAGATATATTAATACAAAACACACAAAGAATAATGCATATTAAAGGCATAAATATGGCTGTATCATTTATATAAATGAAGATATATTAGTACAAAACACACAAAGAACAATGCATATTAAAGGCATGAATATGGCTGCCCATAGGGAAAGGCAAAGAGGAGATGAATAGGGAGAAAAGGGAGAAACTCATAAATATGCCACAAAATGAGAGACAAGCCTTGAAGGATTAATGATAATAACATGCTATAAATGGAGGGTACCTGATGCTCTGAACCTTAGGTTAAAACAAATGCAACAATACATAAATGTGTAAATACGTAAAGCTAAATGTAAACCTGTCTTGTTAACCCTGGCCCAATTCCAGTTTCTAGAGGTGGCAATTGTGAGCAGTTTGAAACAGTTTGTTCTAGCCTCATTTCTGTGCATATATACAATCTAATTTTGTTTTTACAAAAATGGGATCATGCTATGCTTACTGTTCTAAACTTTGCTTTCTCTCTCTCACACACTATTACACTCTCTCACACACAGTTACACTATATATAATTGTTCTTCTGTGCCTACAGGTATGGATTATTTCCTTCCCCTTCCCTTTTCTTCCATCCTGCTCCACCTTCTTTCTTTTTTTTTTTTTTGATTTAACTTTATTTTTTATTTTTTAAAATTTACATCCAAATTAGTTAGTATATAGTGAAGCAATGATTTCAGTAGATTACTTAATGCCCCTTACCCATTTAGCCC
The DNA here is from genome assembly GCF_046562875.1 of Panthera onca. Lineage (NCBI taxonomy): Eukaryota > Metazoa > Chordata > Mammalia > Carnivora > Felidae > Panthera > Panthera onca. Next base: position 27,994,659 of record NC_138343.1, on the reverse strand, counting down.
TTCCCCCCTCCCACAACCCCTCCAGCAACCCTCAGTTTGTTCTCCATATTTATGAGTCTCTTCTGTTTTGTCCCCCTCCCTGTTTTTATATTATTTTTGTTTCCCTTCCCTTATGTTCATCTGTTTTGTCTCTTAAAGTCCTCATATGAGTGAAGTCATATGATATTTGTCTTTCTCTGACTGACCAATTTCACTTAGCATAGTACCCTCCAGTTCCATCATGTGGTTGCAAATGGCAAGATTTCATTCTTTTTGATTGCTGAGTAATACTCCATTGTGTGTGTATATATATATATATATACATATATATATATATATACCACATTTTCTTTATCCATTCATCCATCAATGGACATATTTGGGCTCTCTCCATACTTTGGCTATTGTTGATAGTGCTGCTATAAACATGGGGGTGCATGTGTCCCTTCAAAACAGCACACCTGTATCCCTTGGATAAATGCCTAGTAGTGCAATTGCTGGGTCGTAGGGTAGTTCTATTTTTAGTTTTTCAAGTAACCTCCATACTGTTTTCCAGAGTGGCTGTACCAGCTTGCATTCCCACCAACAATGCTAAAGAGATCCTCTTTCTCCGCATCTTCGCCAACACCTGTTGTTATCTGAGGTGTTAATGTTAGCCATTCTGAAAGGTGTAAGGTGGTATCTCATTGTGGTTTTGATTTGTATTTTCCTGATGATGAGTGATGGTGAGCATTTTTTCATGTGTCAGTTGGCCATCTGGAGGTCTTCTTGGGAGAAGTGTCTATTCATGTCTTTTGCCCATTTCTTCACTGGATTATTTGTTTTTTGGGTGTTGAGTTGGATAAGTTCTTTGTAGATTTTGGATACTAACCCTTTATCTGATATGTCATTTGCAAATATCTTCTCCCATTCCATCGGTTGCCTTTTAGTTTTGCTGATTGTTCCTTCTCTGTGCAGAAGCTTTTTACTTTGATGAGGTCCCAATAGTTCATTTTTGCTTTTGTTTCCCTTGCCTCAGGAGACGTGTTGAGTAAGAAATTGCTGTGGGCAAGATCAAAGAGGTTTTTGCCTGCTTTCTCCTCGAGGATTTTTATGGCTTCCTGTCTTACATTTAGGTCTTTCATCCGTTTTGAGTTTATTTTGTGTATGGTGTAAGAAAGTGGTCCAGGTTCATTCTTCTGCATGCCGCTGTCCAGTTTTCCCAGCACCAGTTGCTGAAGAGACTCTTTATTCCATTGTATATTCTTTCCTACTTTGTCAAAGATTAGTTGGCCATACGTTTCTGGGTCCACTTCTGGGTTCTCTATTCTATTTCATTGATCTGAGTGTCTGTTCTTGGGCCAGTACCATACTGTCTTGATGATTACAGCTTTGTAGTATAGCCTGAAGTCTGGCATTGTGATGCCTCCAGCTTTGGTTTTCTTTTTCAAGATCACTTTGGCTATTCAGAGCTTTTCTGGTTTCATACAAATTTTAGGATTATTTGTTCTAGCTCTGTGAAGAATGCTGGTGTTACTTTGATAGGGATCATGTTGAATATGTAGATTGCTTTGGGTAGTATCAACATTTTAACAATATTTGTTGTTCCTATCCAGGAGCATGGAATCTTTTTCCGTTTCTTTGTGTCTTCTTCAATTTGTCTCATAAGCTTTCTATAGTTTTCAGTGTATAGATTTTTCACCTCTTTGGTTAGATTTATTCCTAGGTATTTTATGATTTTTGGTGCAACTGTAAATGGGATCGATTCCTTGATTTTTCTGTTGCTTCATTGTTGGTGTATAGGAATGCAACTGATTTCTGTGCATTGATTTTAAATCCTGCAACTTTGCTGAATTTATGAATCAATTCAGCAGTTTTTTGGTGGAATCTTTTGGGTTTTACATATAGAGTATCATGTCATCTGTGAAGAGTGAAAGTTTGACCTCTTCCTGGCTGTTTTGGATACCTTTTATTTCTTTGTGTTGTCTGATTGCAGAGGATAAAAGACTTCCAATACTATGTTGAATAACAGTGGCGAGAGTGGACATCCCTGTCTTGTTCCTGACCTTAGGGGGAACGCTCTCAGGTTTTCCCCATTGAGGATGATATTAGCATTGGGTCGCTTGTATATGGCTTTTATCACCTCGAGGTATGATCCTTCTATCCCTACTTTCTTGAGGGTTTTTATCAAGAAAGAATGCTGTATTTTGTCAAATGCTTTCTCTGCATCTATTGAGAGGATCATATGGTTCTTGCCCTTTCTTTTGTTGATGTGATGAATCATGTTAATTGTTTTGTGGATATTGAACCCGCCCTGCATCTCAGGTATAAATCCCACTTGGTCATGGTGAATAATTTTTTTAATGTATTGTTGGATCCGGTTGGCTAATATCCTGTTGAGGATTTTTGCATCTGTGTTCATCAGGGAAATTGGTCTATAGTTCTCCTTTTTAGTGTGGTCTCTGTCTGGTTTTGGAATCAGGGTAATGCTGGCTTCATAGAATTTGGAAGTTTTCCTTCCATTTCTATTTTTTGGAACAGCTTCAAGCAAATAGGTGTTAACCCTTCCTTAAATGTTTGGTAGATTCCCCCTGGAGAGCCACCTGGCCCTGGACTCTTGTTTTTTGGCAGATTTTTGATTACTAATTCGATTTCCTTACTGGTTATGAATCTGTTCAAATTTTCTATTTCTTCCTGTTTCAGTTTTGGTAGTGAATATGTTTCTAGGAATTTGTCCATTTCTTCCAGATTGCCCATTTTGTTGGCATATAATTGTTCATAATATTCTATTATTGTTGTTATTTCTGCTGTGTTGGTTGTGATTTCTCCTCTTTCATTCTTGATTTTACTTATTTGGCTCCTTTAATTTTCCATTTTGATCAAATTGGCTAGTAGTTTATCAATTTTGTTAATTCTTTCAAAGAACCAGCTTCTGGTTTAAGTGATCTGTTCTACTGTTTTTGGTTTCAATAGCATTGATTTCTGCTCTAATCTTTATTCTTTCCTGTTCTGCTGGTTTTGGGTTTTATTTGCTGTTCTTTTTCCAACTCCTTAAGGCATTAGGTTAGGTTGTGTGTCTGAGATCTTTCTTCCTTCTTTAGGAAGGCCTGGATTGCTATATACTTTCCTCTTATGACCGCCTTTGCTGCATCCCAGAGGTTTTGGATTGTGGTGTTATCATTTTCATTGGCTTCTGTATACTTTTTAATTTCCTCCTTAGCTTCTTGGTTGGCGCATTCATTCTTTAGTAGGATGTTCTTCAGTCTCCAAGTTATTTGTTACCTTTCCAAATTTTTTGTGGTTGATTTCGAGTTTCTTAGTGTTGTGGTCTGAAATGCACAGTATGATCTCGATTTTTTGTACTTCCTGAGGTCTGATTTGTGTTCCAGTATGTGGTCTATTCTGGAGAATGTTCCACATGCACTGGAGAAGAATGTGTATTCTGCTGCTTTAGGATGAAATGTGCTGAATATATCTGTTAAGTCCATCTGGTCCAGTGTGTCATTCAAAGCCATTGTTTCCTTGTTGATTTTTTGATAAGATGATCTGTCCATTGCTGTGAGTGGGGTGTTGAAGTCTCCTAGTATTATGGTATTATTATCAATGAGTTTCTTGATGTTTGTGATTAATCGATTTATATATTTGGGTGCCCCACATTCGGTGCATAACTGTTTACAATTGATAGGTCTTCATGGTCTATAGACCCCTTGTTTATGATATAATGCCCTTCTTCATCTCTTGATACAGTATTTTAAAGTCTAGATTGTCTGATATAAGTATGGCTACTCTGGCTTTCTTTTGTTGACCATTAGCATGATAGATGATTCTCTATCCCCTTATTTTCAATCTGTAGGTATCTTTAGGTCTAAAGTGGGTCTCTTGTAAAGAGCATATAGATGGGTCTTATTTTCTTATCCATTCTGTTACTCTATGTCTTTTGATTGGAGCATTGAGTCCATTGACGTTTAGAGTGAGGTGAGTACTGAAAGATATGAATTTGTTGCCATTATGATGCTTGTAGAGTTGGAGTTTCTGGTGGTGTTCGCTGGTCCTTTCTCATCTTTTATTGTTTTTGATATATATAACATCTTTTCATCTTTTCTCCCCTCAGAAAGTCCCCCTTAATATTTCTTGCAGGGCTGGTTTAGTGGTTACAAACTCCTTTAATTTTTGTTTCTCTGGGAAACTTTATATCTCTCCTCCTATTTTGAATGACAGCTTTTCTGGATAAAGAATTCTTGGCTGCATATTTTTCTGATTCAGCACACTGAATATATCCTGCCACTCTTTTCTGGGTGCCAGGTTTCTGTGGATAGGCCTGCTGCAAACCTGATCTGTCTTCCCTTGTAGGTTAGGGACTTTTTTTCCCTTGCTGCTTTCATGATTGTCTCCTTGCCTGGGTATTTTGTGAATTTGGCATGATATGCCTTGTTGATGGTCAGTTTTTGTTGAATCTAATGGGGTTCCTCTGTACTTCCTGGATTTTGATGTCTTTGTCTTTCCCCAGGTTAGGAAAGTTTTCTGCTATGATTTTCTCATAACCCTTTTTCCCCTATTTCTCTCTTCCTCCTCTGGGACCCCTATGATTCTGATGTTGTTCCTTTTTAATGAGTCACTGATTTCTCTAATTCTTAAATTTTGCTCTTTTTCTCTGCTTCGTTATTCTCTGTAAGTTTGTCCTCTATATCATTGAGTCTCTGTTCTGTCTCGTCCATCCTTGCTGCGGCTCCATCCATCCATGATTGCAGCTCAGTTATAACATTTTTAATTTCATTCTGGCTATTTTTTATTTCTTTTGTCTCTGCAGAAAGGGATTCTATTTCTAGAATCCAGCTAGTATTCTTATTATTGTGATCTAAATTCTGGTTCAGACATCTTGCTTGTGTCTGTGTTGGTTAAATCCCTGGCTGTCATTTCTTTGTCCTCTTTCTTTTGGGGTGAATTCCTTCGTTTTGTCATTTTGAAGGGAGAAAAGGAATTAATGAGGTAGAAAAAAATGAAATTAAAAAAATTAAAATTACAATAATATTAAAATTAAAAATTAAAAACACACCTACAGAAAAATCGAATAGGTGATGCTAGATCCTAGGTGTGTTTTGTTCTGGGTGTAGAAAGTGGTTTGACAGATTAGAGAAACAAACAAAAAAAAGGGGGGAAGAGAGAAAAAAAAGGAAATCATTTGAGGATTTGAAAAAATGAATAAACTAAAAGTAGACTAAAATACACAAAAGTAGAGAATATAGTAGAAAAAATTATTGAAAAATATTTTTAGCAAAAATTAAAAAGAAATATGAATTTTTTCATTTTCTGTTTTTATGAAGAAAGAAAAGAGAAGAAAAAGAGAAAAAAGATTAAAAAGGAAAAGGCAAAAAAAAAAGAAATCGTTTGAAAATTTGAAAATGTGAATACAATGTAGTAGACTGAAATAAAATGATGGGAGTAAGATAGAATTTGAAAAAAGTTAGATAAAAGCAAAAAACATAGTAATAAAAATTAAATAAAAATATTTTTAAAAGAGGTTGAAAGTAAAAATGAAGTTTTTCTCTTTCTGCATTCAAGAAAAAGAAAACAAATGAAAAAGAGAAAAATAGAAAAGAATGAAAAAAAGGGAAATTTTTTGAAAATTTGAAAAGGTGAGTACACTGAAGTAGACTAAAATAAAATGATGGAAGTAAAGTAGAATTTGAAAAAAATTACACAAAAGTAAAAAATATAATAATAAAAATTAAAGACATATTTTTACTAAAAATTGAAAATAAAAATGAGTTTTTTCTCTTTCTGCTGAATTCTATGGTTCAGATTATGCAGATTGTTGTGTTAATCTTCCAATCAGTTTTCTAGGTGTGTAGGATGGTTTAGTGTTGGTCTGGCTGTATTTCATGGACTCAAGACACACAAAAAACTTCCATGCTGTTCCATCATCTTGGCTCCTCCCTCCCCCTTCCTTCTTTATTTCCTTTTGGACCCTGTTTTTTGGTAACAGGGACCCACTTTATAATATGTACGTATAATATGTACATTAGTCTAGCCTAATATACTTCTCATGTTTGCTATTTTCAGGGTCCAATTTTTGTTAGTTAGCATTATTATTTTTACAATGTCAATGTTTGTAACACTTATGTTTGTTTCCATAACTATAATTAATACAGTTACTCAGCCTTAGTCCTATAGCTTTGTTGATTCAGTATACACTTTTCGTTGTTTCCTAGTAGTGTTTCCCTTAACATCGTCTGGCTTTTAATGTTGAAATGTTGATATAGAAAAGGCTGAGTCAGCCTGAGCGTTAGCCTGAGTTTTCTTACTTTCATATGAATTATTTTTGCCTAATTTGTCATAGATTCTTTCTTTTCCCTTGGAGATAAGTAACTTCACCAGAAAATGTCTAAGTCAGCCTTTGCTTCTTTTGTTTTATGCATGGTTGATGAAAGGAGCTCAGCTCATCATGATGCCAGGACAGATAGGATGTGCCAGAATAATGTAGAGTCTGACTCAGTGTCTTGAAGTTAAGGCCTCAACAGATCACAGTGTTGGTAGGTTACTGTTTGTCTACTCAAAAGCAAGTCCTGTTTTTATTTCTTTTTTAAAAAAATTCTTTTTGTATCTTGAGAGAGAAAAAGATAGAGTGTAAGCAGAGTAGGGGCAGAGAGAGAGTGAGAGAGAGAGAGAGAGTATCCTAAGCACAGAGTCTGACATGGGGCTTGAACTCATGAACTGAGATCATGACTTGAACCAGTATCAAGAGTCAGCTACTTAACCCACTCTTAACCCCGGTGCCCCCTCTTTTTATTTGTTAACAGAAGACAAATTTTATGTAGTTGGCAGTATGCCTCGTACTAAGGGATAGTTATGATTGCTCTCTTCTGGCAAGTTTCTCTTTCCAGTCAGCGATAGGTATTCACATACTCATGCTTCTGAGATTTAAAGAGAAGTCAGTTAGAAGAAAAAGTTTCCTCCTTGTTACAAAGCTACATGAGGATAAAGCCATTGACCCCTTCTGACTTTGTCTACTTTGAGCACTCCATGGTAACTTTGGCTTTGCCATCATCCACGTATCAAACTTTTTTCATGGATTCAGGATGACTACCAGCAACAACTGGGGCAAAAGATTTTTTGTTCATATGAACAAATAAGAGGTACTTCTTTCTGTTTCCCAGAAACTCCCAAACTTTTCCTTACACTCACTGGCCCAAGTGTAAATAGAGGGTCAGCATTACTGCAATTGGGTTCTACTACCTGGGGTAGAAAAGATGTTGAGAAATCAACCACATTGTCTACTCAACACAAACTGTTGAAGACTTTAAAAGGGGGAGGCTTGCTGTAGGAAAGACTAGAGAGATACATTTTTTTCTCTCCTAATCAGAGTAAAACTGGAGAACAAGAGATTGAATTCTTTGGTGATTTTTAGGAGAGCACAAAACCTCACATGGAAAGTTTTCTGGAAGAAACTGACAAAATCAGAGTCAGACTCTTCCCCACAGATACTTAAATTTTATTTAATTTACATATTACATATTTTAATATGTTTAAAAATTATACATTCTGTCTTTTTATTTTTAGTGATTACCCATAGGTTTATTATTATTATTTTTTTTAAATTTTAATTCAAGTTAGTTAACATACAGTGTCTTGGCTTCAGGAGTAGAACCTAATAATTATCCATAGATTTAAAAACAGTATACAAAGTGGAACCACAAAAGACCCCAAATAGCCAAAGTGGTATTGCAGAAGAATACCAAAACGAGAGGCATCACAATCCCAGACCTAAGTCTCTGCTACAAAGCTGTAATCATCAAGACAGTTTGGTATTGGCACAAAAACAGACACATAAATGAATGGAATAGAATAGAGACCCCAGAGTTGCACCCACAAATGTATGGCCAACTAATATTTGACAAAGCAGGAAAGAGTATCCAATGCAAAAAAGACAGTCTCTTTAGCAAATGGTGCTGGGAGAATTGGATAGCAACATTCAGAAGAGTGAAACTAGACCACTTTCTTACACCTTACATGAAAATAAACTCAGAATGGATGAAAAACCTAAATGTGAGACAGGCAACCATCAAAACCCTAGAGGAGAAAGCAGGAAACAACCTCTTTGACCTCAGCTGTAGCAATTTCTTGCTCAACACATCTCCAAAGGCAAGGGAATTAAAAGCAAAAATGAACTATTGGGACCTCATCAAGATAAAAAGCTTCTGCACTGCAAAGGAAACAATCAACAAAACTAAAAGGCAACAGATGGAATGGGAAAAAATATTTGCAAATGACATACCGGATAAAGGATTAGTATCCAACATCAATAAAGAACTTACCAAACTCAATACCTGAAAAACAAGTAATCCAGTGAAGAAATGGGCAGAAGACATGAATAGACACCTTTCCAAAGAAGACATCCAGATGGCCAACAGACACATGAAAAAATGCTCAACATCACTCATCATCAGGGAAATGCAAATCAAAACCACATTGAGATACCAACCTCACATCAGTCAGAGCGGCTAAAATGAACAACTCAAGAACGGAAGTTGAGAGAAAAAAGAACCCCCTTGCACTGTTGGTGGGAATGCAACCTGGTGCAGCTGCTCTGGAAAACAGTGTGGAGGTTCCTCAAAAAAATTAAAAATAGAACTAAACTACAACCCAGAAATAGTACTACTAGGAATTTATCCAAAGGATACAGGAATGCTGATGCATAGGGGCACATATACTACAATGTTTATTGCAGCACTTTCAACAATAGCCAAATTATGGAAAGAGCCTAAATGTCCATCAACTGACAAATGAATAAAGAAGATGTGGTTTATATATACAATGGAATACTACTTGGCAATGAGAAAGAAAGAAATCATGCCATTTGCAGCAACCTGGATGGAACTGGAAGGTATTATGCTGAGTGAAATAAGTCAGTCAGAGAAGGACAGATATCATATGTTTTCACTCATATGTGGATCTTGAGAAAATTAACAGAAGATTGTGAGGGAAGGGAAGGGGAAAAAATAGTTACAGAGAGGGAGGGAGGGAAACCATAAGAGACTCTTAAATACATAGAAAAAACTGACGGTGAATGGGGGGGTCAGGGAGAGGGGAAAATGGGTGATGGGCATTGAGGAGGACACTTGTTGGGATGAGCACTGGGTGTTGAATGTAACCTATGAACCACGGGAATCTACCCCAAAAACCAAGTGCACACTTTACACACTGTATGTTAGCCAATTTGACAATAAATTATATTTAAAAAAACAGGATACAAAGAAAGAGGATAAAAAAGGATACAAATTAACTTTCAGATTTTGTTGAAAAATGTACATTGAAGACGATTAAATTAAAAGTGCATTGGTAACCTGTGCCCTAAACTTCTGAGTGTCCTTTAGCATTGCCTCCTGAAGGATCTTTGGATCACCCTTAATCCAGCAACTAGAGGGATAATGCCTATCTCAGCAAGGTACCTTTTCCAAACTAAGACAAATGTCCATTATATTCATTTGTTCTTGAGTCACACCAAGTTTAATCTACTTAAATTGTCATTCCTATACATTGATATCTTGTTGTTGCTAATGAAGATGGGAGTTCTTTTAAAATTTTTGTTGATGTGTAGAAATATCATTGCTTTCTGTATATAAATCTCAGAGCCAGAAACCCTCCTAATATTCTCTTATGCACTTGTAGCTTTTCTATGCAGTTAATCTTATCATATGCAAATAATAATAGTTTTATTTTCTCCATTCCAGTGGTACAATAACATGTATTGTTAACAAATATTTATTCTTTTCTACTAAGTGGACCATGAATACGCTGACACCATCTTTAAGGAGGCACTCTGAAATTGCTTGCATTTTTGGACTAAGCCTGTTGAACTTTCCCTCCTCTTGAGAGAACTACAAGTCCCCACTAGTGCATATCCTATAACCTATGACCCAGAATGAGGACACATATGGTGCAAGAATGCTGAACCTAACTTTTAGCCTGGAGTCAACCTCAAATGAGGCCAGGCGACTACAGCTAATTTGGCTGCATTTTATTTGTTTATGTTTTATTCAGAAATTTTGCATCTAGGCTTATGCATGACATTGAGTTGTAGTTTTCTTTATTGTATTTTCTTACATGATTTTGTTATCAAGTTTAAAATAGCTTTGAATGAGTTTGAAAAAGTTTCCTCTTTTGTCCTAAAAGATTTGAAATATGTGTTGTGTTATCAGAACATGACTGCAAAAATATCTGGGCCTCATGTTCTCTGTGTGGAATACTTTGAGATTTCAGTGTTCTCTGTGTGGAATACTTTGAGATTTTATTTCATTGTTATAGGATAATCAATGTTTTAATTTCTCCCTAAGTCATTTTTTGTCATTTCTCCCTCTGAGAAATAAATGTACATTTCAAATGTGTTGACATAAAGTTGTCAAGAGTATTCTTTGACTAGCTTCTAAAATTTCTGTTGTATCTCTGTTAATATAGAAATTAAATACCTATGAAGAACAGGTTGTGACCCTGAATTCTCAGGGTCAATCTGTTTGGACAATCTATACCCAAATGCAATGATGAAACTGTCAATGTTCCTTGCTACCTGACTACGGGGCATTTTGTTTCCTAGTCCACATTTTTGCTGTTTCTTGGTTCTCACCTCTGGTAAGCAAGCAATTTTGTAGATTAATTTCTTTTGGTTCTTCAAAAAAAGTAAAAGGAATAAAATAACAAATATCCATGTTTTTGGCATCTTACCATAATTGCTTCTAGCCTTTGCTTTGATTATTGTTTTAAGGGCAAATATCTATTGTTCTTTTGAAGTAATTTGTGTTTATTATAAATAATTTAAATGCTTAAGGAATGTTCACATATAATTATTAAAATTCACCACAATTTTACCCTCCAGAAATATATACCATTAACATTTGATGGACTTCATTCTAGACATAGTTCCTCACATATGCATACACATGGTCCCTGACTTAGGATGGTTTGACTCATGATATTTTGACTTTATGATGATGAGAAAGTGATACCCATTCAGTAGAAATGACAAGATGGTACTTTGAATTTTTAATTTTGATCTTTTCTGGGTCTAGCAATATGCAGTATGTTACCCTCTTATTATGTTGGGCACTGACAGTGAGACACAGCTCCTAGTTGACCACAACATCATGAGGATAAACAACCCTTACTGATGACCATTCTGTACTTATATAAACATCCTGTTTTTTACTTTCAGTAAAGTATTTAATAAATTACTTGAGATATTTAATACTTTATTATAAAGTAAGCTTTGTATTAGATGATTTTGCTCAACTATAAGCTAATATAAGTGTCCTGAGCACATTTAAGGTAGATTAGGCTAAGCTATGACATTCAGTAGGTTAGGTGTGTTAAATGCATGTTTGACTTTATTTTCAGATTACAATGAATTTATTGGGCTATAATCCCATCACAAGTGGAAGAGAATCTATATATAGAAAGACAAGTAAATGAAAATAAATTTAGGAAAATAGGCCCATTGTATAGATGCTGTTGTTAATTTTTTAAATGCTCCAAGTTTAATATTACTTGAATGTATCAGAAAGAAAAGAAATTGAAGTAAAACTGAAGAAACTATTGAACTCCAAATTAAAAGAAAGCTGTCAAATTCCAATACTTTTATAAGTTATTTTCTCCTAGACGATTCCTCTAAATTAAAAAGAGAGATAGTAATAGGAGCACCTGGGTCGCTCAATATGTTAAGCATCCAACTTTGGCTCAGATCAGGATCTTGTAGTTCGTGGGTTTAAACCCTGCATCAGGTTCTGCACTAACAGTGGGGAGCCTGCTTGGGACTCTCTCTTTCTACCTCTGTCTCTCTCTCTATCTGTCCCTCCCTCATTTACATGCTCTCTCTCAAAATAAATAAATAAACTGTTTAAAAAGACAATACTAAATATGGAAATCATTGTGTCTTTTAAATGATATGAATCAATTTTAGATAGTATTGACATCTTCTTGTGAAAAATGAAGAGGGCCCCTCCTTTCACCTTCTAATTTCTGGTGTAGTATTTTTACATTGCCTCAATTTATAATGTACACCTTCCACTTTGCAACAAAAATGTCTATGGTTATTTAACATTATTTACATATTTAAATGAGCTTAATATTTACCATATGTCCTTTAAGTATTGCTATTCTGATACTGAGGTATTTATTTGAATTCATCTTTTTAAAATTTTTTTTAACGTTTATTTATTTTTGAGACAGAGAGAGACAGAGCATGAACAGGGGAGGGGCAGAGAGAGAGGGAGACACAGAATCTGAAACAGGCTCCAGGCTCTGAGCTGTCAGCACAAAGCCCTATGCGGGGCTCGAACTCACGGTCCGTGACATCATGACCTGAGCCAAAGTCGGACGCTTAACGGACGAAGCCACCCAGGCTCCCCTGAATTCATCTTTTTTAGAGGCTGGGGAGCCTGGAATTATTGATAGTAGTTTTGTTATTTGTGAGATGTGCTTGTAGGAACTGTAGCCCTTAAAGTATTTTATATTTTTGTGTTTACATTATTTTAAGCTTTGTCTTTTTATCACAATTTCCCTTAGGTCTCTGTATGGCATTTCAATATATGTTGACATTTAATGCTGTTATAGAAAACACAGAAGACTAATTTTTGTCCCTTAAAATTGATTTGCTTTTTTTTTTTGCATGAAGTAATGGTTTCTTTCTTTATCCTTGAATTAGAATAGACTACTAATATGTGTTGCTCTCACTTTTGCATAAATTTTCATAACCTAAAAATTAAAACAAATATTATCTATATAATTTGCTGCTTCTGATTGAATCTCTACTTCCAATTGGCTTTACTACCAGTTATCTGTATGTTCGATCATCTGTCTTCTATATCTGTTCACTTTGCTCCAGTTCTCTTAACTTTGCCATATCCATTGACTGGGATTATTTTGAACATTTCCTCTATGTATGAAATTCAGCTTTTGGTGATGTCTGATTTATAAACTGATATTGAACATTTTCATTATGCAGTAATTTCTTTTGGCTTTTATTGTGTTAATTAGATCTGAAATTCACTTATTAAATAAACGTTTGTTTACTGAGTGCCAGATACAGTGCAGTTTATTCAATTTTATTATTCAATTTTTACACTTTTATTGAGTTGATTACCTGGTTACCTTGCATTATATAATGCAATTACAGAGAATTTTCATGTGTGTGTGTGTGTGTGTGTGTGTGTGTGTGTGTGTTTGGGATATTTATGTTTTGATTGGTAGTTTTTCTTTTTTTAAATAAATTTATTTCTTCTGTTATATATTTATGTAGTTCCCATAATATTTGGTAACTCTGTCCTGACATTCCTTTCACTCTTCTATAAAGAGGGTAACTTTTGTTGTTCTTTTTCCACAAAGTTACTATAAGCAGCAAAGAGCTTGTAAATTTTTAACATTTCTTTATCACAAGTAACTCAGTGAAAACAGTTGGAGGAAGGGAAGAATGCTGCTTAAGAGGTAGATATCTTTACTAGAAAATGTAGAGCCTAGTCTTCTTCTGAAGCATTGTTAAATATATACACTATGGTTTAACCCATACCCAATTTAAACAGCTTTTTAAAAAGTTTATTTATTTATTTATTTATTTATTTATTTATTTATTTTGAGACAGAGAGAGAGAGGGAGAGAGAGAGCGAGAGCTGCGAGGAAGGGGCAGAGAGAGGGAGACAGAATCCCAAACAGGCTCCATGCTGTTGGCACAGAGCCAGAGGCAGGGCTTGAACTCATCAACTGTGAGGTCATGACCTGAGCCCAAATCAAGAGTCACACAATCATCTGAGCCATCCAGGCACCCCTAACCCATACCCAATTTAAAACAACACTGTATTGTGTTAAAAACACTTAACACAAATCTTTACATGTACAGTACATTATAGTTGACTATAGGTACAAAGTTGTACAGCAGATCTCTAGAGTTTAAGCATCTGGCTTAACTGAAATTTTATGCATATTAATTTGTAACTCCTGATTTTCCTCTTTATCAGCCCCTGGAACCACTATAATATGATTCTATGAATTTGAATATTGTGTATCTTTTGTACACATGAATTATACAGTATTTGTCTTTTGTTTATTTCACTTAGAATAATGTTTTAAAGTTCATCCATGTTATAGCATATTCGGAATTTCCTTCCTTTTTTAAGTCTCAGTAGTATTGCATTGTATGTATATACCACATTTTCTTTAACCATTCATCTGCCAATGGACATTTAGGTTGTTTTTACATCTTTGCTATTGTGAGTAATGCTGCAATGAACATGGGAGTGCTAATATCACTTCAAGATCCTGATTTTGCTCCAGGGATGCAAGGATGATTCAATATTTACAAATCATGTGATATACCACATCAGCAAAACAAAGGATGAAATCATGTGATCATCTCAATAGATGCAGAAAGAGGATTAGACAAAATTCAACACCTATTTATGATAAAAACTCTCAACAAAGTAGATGTAGAGTAAACATATCTTAACATAATAAAGGCCATATATGAAAAACCCACAGCTAATATCATACTCAATGGTGAAAAATTGGGAGTATTTCCTCTAAGATTAGGATCAAAATACTCTCACTACTTTTACTCAACATAGTACTGGAAGTCCTAGCCACGACAATCAGACAAGGAAAAGAAATAAAATGCATCCAAATTGGTAAAGAAGAAGTTAAATTGTCACTATTTGCAGATGCTATGATAGTATACATAAAAAACCCTAAAGACTCCACCAGAAAATCATTAGAAATAATAACTGAATTCAGTAAAGTTGCAGGATACAAAATTAATATGCAGAAATCTGTTGTGTTTATATGCTAATGATGTATTAACAGAAAGAGAAATTAAGAACACAACTCCATTTACTGGGGCACCTAGGTGGCTCAGTTGGTTAGGCATCCAACTTCGGCTCAGGTCATGATGTCAGCGCTTGTGAGTTCAAGCCCCACATCGGGCTCTGTGCTGACAGCTCAGAGCCTGGAACCTGCTTCGGATTCTGTGTCTCCCTCTCTTGGTGCCCCCCTTCCCCCACTCATGCTCTGTCTCTCTCTCAAAAATGAATACATGTTAAAAACATATACATATAAAAAAAGAACACAACTCCATTTACAATTGCACAAAAAAGAATAAAATCTCTAGCAATAAACTTAAGCAAAGAGGTGAAATACCTATACTCCAAAAACTATAAAACATTGATTAAAGAAATTGAAGACAACACTAACAAATGGGAAGATATTGCATGATCTTGAATTGGAAGAATTAATATTGTTAAAATGTCCATACTACCAAAAGCAGTCTACAGATTCGATGCAATCCCTATAAAAACACCAACAGCATTTTGCACAGAAATATATCTTGAATAGCCAAAGCTATCCTGAAAGCAACAACAACAACAGCAACAACAACCACAAAAACCAAAGCTACAGATATCACATTCCCAGATTTCAAAATATATTAAAAAGGTCTAATAATCAAAACAATATGGTGCTGGCACAAAAATAAATACTTAGATCTATGGAACAGAATAGAGTCCAAGATAAAACAACACTTATATAGTCAATTAACCTATGACAAAGGAGGAAGGGTATACAAGGGGAAAAGAGAGTGTCTTCAATAAATGGTGCTGGGAAAACTGGACAGATACATGTGAAAGAATGAAACTGGACCACTATCTTACACCATACACAAAAATAAAGTAAAAATGGGTTAAAGACCTATATGAGACCTGAAACCATAAAACTTCTAGAATAAAACAAAGGCAATAATCTCTTTGACATTGGCCTTAGCAACATCTTTCTAGATCTGTCTCCTCAGGAAAGGGAAAAAAAATAAATAAAACCATGAGACTGAACCAAAATAAAAAAGCTTCTTGCCAGCAGACACACAAAAATATGGTCAACATCACTTATCATCAGGGAAATTAAAATCAAAACCATAATGGGATATCACCTCACACCTGTCAGATTGGCTAAAATAAAAAGGGCAAGAAATAACAGGTGTTGGTGAGGATGTGGAGAAAAAGGAACCCTCCTGTACTATTGGTGGGAATGTAAATTGGTGAAGTCACTGTGGAAAACAGTATGGAAGTTTCTCAAAAATGTAAAAATAGAATTACCATAATCCAGTAATTCCACTGCTGGGTATTTACCCAAAGAAAATGAAAACACTTATATGAAAAGATACATGCTCCCCTATGTTTATTGAGGCATTATTTATTATAGTCAAGATATGGAAGCTACCCAAGTGTCCATAATGAATGGACAAAGAAGAAGATATGGTACACACACACACACACACACACCATGGAATATTAGCCAGTCATAAAAAAGAACGAGATCTTGCCAGTTGTGACAACAGGATGGACCTAAATGTTAAGTGAAATAAGCCAAAGACAAGTACTATTTAATTTCATTTATATGTGGAATCTAAAAAAAAAAAAAACACAACAGAAAATGTAGCAACAAAAAGCAGATAAAAACACATGAATACAGAGAACAAACTGATGGTAGCAAGATGGGTGGGGTAGGGGGATGGACAAAATGGGTGAGGGGGTGTGGGAGATACAGGCTTCCAGTTATGGAATAAGTCTGAGGATAAAGGGTACAGAATAGGAAATATAGTCAATGTTATTGTATTAGCATTGTATGGTGACAGAAGGTAACTATACTGTGGTAAGCATAGCATGACATTATAGACTTGTCAAATCAGTATATTGTATACTTGTAACTAATGTAATATCATGTGTCAATATGCTGTAATAAACAAATGTGTATTTCTATTGTTTTGAATAAATGTCTAAAAGTGGGATTACTGGACGATATAGTAATACTATTTTTAACTTTTGAGGAGCCCCCATAATATTTTCCACAATGATTGCCTCATTTAGCATTCTTACCAGCAAAGTGCAAAAATTCCAATTCCTCTGCATGCTGACCAACGATTCCTTTTTTTTTTTTAACGTTTATTTATTTATTTTTGAGACAGAGAGAGACAGAGCATGAATGGGGGAGGGTCAGAGAGAGCGGGAGACACAGAATCGGAAGCAGGCTCCAGGCTCTGAGCCATCAGCCCAGAGCTTGACGCGGGGCTCGAACTCACGGACTGCGAGATTATGACCTGAGCCGAAGTCGGCCACTTAACCGACTGAGCCACCCAGGCGCCCCTCCTTTTTTTTTTTAAATAGACATCATGTCAGTTGTGAGATGATTTTTCCTTCTTGTTTTGATTTGCATTTCTCTGATGATTGATGACATTGAGCATTTTTTTCATATGCTTGTCCATTTGCATGCTTTCTTTGGAGAAATGTTTATTCAAGTCCTTTGCCCATTTTAAAAATCAGTTTCTTTAGTTATTGAGTTACATATTTCTCATATATTTTGGAGATTAACTCCTTATCAGATATATGTCAGGAAAATATTTTCTCCCACTCTGGAGGTTGTACTTTTACTCTGTTGATTGTTTCCTATACCATCCAGAGGCTTTTTAGTTTGATGTAGTCCCATTTGTGTATTTTTGTTTTTATTGCCTGTGGTTTTATGTCATATCCAAGAAATGATTAAGACAAATGTCATGAAGATTTTTCACTGTTTTCTTCTAGAAGCATCAAATTTTAAGGTATTTAATCCATTTTCAGTTTATTTTTGTGTATTATGTAAGATAAGAGTCCAATTTTATTCTTTTGACTGTTCATACTCTTTTTTTCAGCACCATTTATTGAGAAACAATCCTTTCCGCCTTGAGTATTTTTGGCAGCTTTGTTGAAGATCAGTTGACCTGTATGGACTTATTTTTGGCTTCTCTATTCTGCTCCATTGGTCTATATATGTGTTTTATGCCAGTATCATACTGTTTCTTAAAAATCATTATTCTATATTATTATACTTTATTTATTTCTATTTTTATTTTTTTAAGTAATTTATTGTCAAGTTAGCTAACATACAGTGTATACAGGATGCTCTTGGTTTTGGGGGTAGATTCCCATGATTCATTGCTTACATACAGCACCCAGTGCTCATCCCAACAAGTGCTCTCCTAGAACCATACTGTTTTGATTACTGTAGCTTTATAATGTATTTTCAAATCAGGAAGTGTGATGCCTTCTGCTTTGTTCTCGTTTCTTTGGATTGATTTGGCTATTCATGATTCTTTCTTGTTTCAAATGAATTCTTATTTTTTGCTATTTCTTTAAAATATGTCTTTGGGATTTTGATAAGAATTGCATTGAATCTGTAGATTGCGTTGGGTAGTATGGACATTTTAACAATACTGAGTCTTTCAGTCCATCAACACAAGATATGTTTCCATTTGTTTGTGTCTTCTTTAATTTTTTCATCAATCTTTTGTGTTTTTCAGCACACAAGTCTTTTACCTCCTTATTCCTACATCTTTACATCAGGGATATTGGACTGTAGTTTTCTGTGTGACATTTTGTCTGACTTTGGTATCAGGGTAATTCTTGCCCCAGTTTTACTTAACTCCTGATTCTGAGGCAGTATTGAAAATTCTAAAAAAATATTATTTTTTCAATTCTTTAAAATTCTTTCCTTCTTTTTTTAAAAATTTAAATCCAAGTTAGTTAACATATGGTGTAATAATGATTTCAGGAATAGAATTTAGCAATTCATCACTTACTTATAGCACCCAATGCTCATCCCAGCCCATTCTCCCACCCAACACCCCTTCAGCAACCCTCAGTTTGTTCTGTGTACTTAAGAGTCTCCTCTTATGGTTTGTTTCCTTTTCTGTTTTTATATTATTTTTCTTCATTTCCCTTATGTTAATCTGTTTTATATCTTAAATTCCACATATTAGTGAAATCATATGATATTTGTCTTTCTCTGACTGACTTGTTTCACTTAGCAAAATACACTCAAGTTCCACCCATGCTGTTGCAAATGGCAAGATTTCATTCTTTTTGATTGCTGAGTAATATTCCAGTGTGTGTGTGTGTGTGTGTGTGTGTGTGTGTGTGTGTGTATCCCACATTCTTCTTTATCCATTCATCGGTTGATGGACATTTGGGCTCTTTCCATACTTTGGCTATTGTCAATAGTGCTGCTATAAACATTGGGTGCATTTGCCCCTTTGAAATAGCACTCCTGTATTTTTTGGATAAATACCTAGTAGTGCCATTGCTGAGTCATAAGGTAGTTCTATTTTTAATATTTTGAGGAAGCTCCATACTGTTTTCCATGTGGCTTTACCAATTTGCATTCCTACCAGCAGTGTAAAAATGTTCCTCTTTCTCCACATCCTTGCTAACATCTGTTGTTGCCTGATTTGTTAATTTTAGCCATTCTGACAGGTGTGAGGTGATATCTCATTGTGGTTTTGATTTCCCTGTATTTCCCTGATGATGAGTGATGCTGAGCATTTTTGCATGTGTCTGTTAGCCATCTAGATGTCTTCTCTGGAAGTTTCTATTCATGTCTTTTGCCCATTTCTTTACTGGATTATTTGTTTTTTGGGTGTTGAGTTTGATAAATTCTTTGTAGATTTTGGATACTAGCCCTTTATCTGACATGTCATTTGCAAATATCTTCTCCCATTCTGTCTATTGCCTTTTAGTTTTGCTAATTGTTTCCTTTGCCACGCGGAAGGTTTTTATCTTGATGAGGTCCTGATAGTTTATTTTTGCTTTTGTTTCCCTTGTCTCCGGAGACATTTTAAGTAAGAACTTGTTGCAACCAAGGTCAAAATGTTTGTTGCCTGTTTCCTCCTCGAGGATTTTGATGGCTTCCTGTCTTACATTTAGGTCTTTCATCCATTTTGAGTTTATTTTTGTGAATGGTGCAAGAAAGTGGTCTGGGTTCATTCTTCTGCATGTTGCTTTCCAGTTTTCCCGACACCGTTTGTGAAGAAACTATCTCTTTTCCATTGGATATTCTTTCCTGCTTTGTCAAAGATTAGTTGGCCATACATTTGTGGGTCCATTTCTGGGTTCTCTATTCTGTTCCATTGATCTATGTGTCTGTTTTTGTGCCAGTACCATACTGTCTTGATGATTACAGCTTTGTAATGCAGCTTGAAGCCTGCATTACATTTTGTGATGTCTCCAGGTTTGGTTTTCTTTTTCAGGATTGCTTTTGCTATTCAGCCTCTTTTCTAGTTCCATGCAAATTTTAGTATCGTTTGTTCTAGCTCTGTGAAGAATGCTGGTGTTATTTTGATTGGGATTGCATTGTATATGTAGATTGCTTTGGGTAGTATTGACATTTTAACAATATTTTTCTTTCAATCCATGAGCATGGACTGTTTTTACATTTTTGGTGTGTGTCTTCTTCAATTTCTTTCATAAGCTTTCCATAGTTTTCAGTGTGTAGATTTTTCACCTCTTCATTTAGGTTTATTCCTAGGTATTTTATGATTTGTTGGTGGGGGCAATTGTAAATGGGATTGATTTCTTGATTTCTCTTTCTGTCGTTTCATTGTTGGTGCACAGAAATGCAACTGATTTCTGTACAATGATTTTATATCCTACGACTTTGCTGAATTTGTGGGTCAGGTCTAGTAGTTTTTGGTGGAGTATTTTGGGTTTTCCACATGTAGTATCATGTCATGTACAAAGAGTGAAAGTTTGACTTCCTCCTTGCTGAATTCAATGCCTCTTCTTTCTTCCTTCCTTCCTTCCTTCCTTCCTTCCTTCCTCTTTCTTTCTTTCTTTCTTTCTTTCTTTCTTTCTTTCTTTCTTTGTCTGATTGCTGAGGCTAGAACTTCCAATACTATGTTGAACAACATTGGTGAGAGTGGTCATCCCTGTCTTGTTCTTGGCTTTAGGGGGAAAACTCTCAGTTTTTCCCCATTGAGGCTGACATAAGCTGTGAATTTTTCATATATGGCCTTCATGATTTTGAGGTATGTTCCTTCTATGCCTACTTTCTTGAGGGTTTTTATAAAGAAATGATGCTGTATTTTGTCACATGCTTTCTCTGCATCTATTGAGAGTATCATGTGGTTATTACCCTTTATTTTTTTAACGTGATGTATCACATTGATTGATTTGTGAATACTGAACCAGTCCTACATCCCAGGAATAAATCCCATATGATTGTAGTGAATAATTCGTTTAATGTATTGTTGCATCCAGTTTGCTAGTATCTTGTTGAGAATTTTTGCAGCCATGTTATTCAGGGAAATTGGTCTGTAGTTCTCCTTTTTTGTGAGGTCTTTGTCTAGATTTGGATACAAGGTAATGCAGGCCTCGTAGAATGAGTTTGGAAGTTTTCCTTCCATTTCTGTTTCTTGGAACATCCTCAAAAGAATAGGTGCTAACTCTTCTTTAAATGTTTGGTAGAATTCCCCTGGAAAGGCATCCAGCCCTGGACTCTTGTTTGTTGGGAGATTTTTGATTACTGGTTCAATTTCTTTACTGGTTATGGGTCTGTTCAAATTTTCTATTTCTTCCTGTTTCGATTTTGGTAGTTTATATGTTTCTAGGAATTTGTCCATTTCTTCCATATTGCACAATTTGTGGGCATATAACTGCTCATAATATTCTATTATTACTGTTTATATTTCTGCAGTGTTGGTTGTGATCTCTCCTCTTTCATTTTTGATGTTATTTATTTGGGTCCTTTATTTATTTATTTATTTATTTATTTATTATCAATCTGCCTAGGGGTTTGTCCATGTTATTAACCCTTTCAAAGAGCCAGCTCCTGGTTTCATTGTTCTGTTCTGTTTTTTTTTTTGTTGTTGTTTTTTGGTTTTTGTTTGTTTGTTTTTGATTTTGATATCATTGATTTCTGCTCTAGTCTTTATTTTCCTTCTTCTGTTGGTTTTAGGCTTTATTTGCTGTTCTTTTTCCCGATATTTTAGGTGTAAGGTTATGTTGTATATTTGAGACCTTTCTTCCTTCTTAAGGAAGGCCTGGATTGCTGTATACTTCCCTCTTATGATTGTCTTTACTGCATTCCAGAGGTTTTGGGCTGTCGTGTGTTCATATTCTTTGGCTTCCATATACTTTTTAATTTCCTCTTTAATTTCTTGGTTAACCCATTCATCCTTTAGTAGTGTGTTTTTTTTTTAAATTCTTAAATGATTATTTATTTTTGAGATAGAGAGAGACAGAATGTGAGTGGGGAAGGGGCAGAGAGGGAGAAACAACTTGAAGCAGTCTCCAGGCTCTGAGCTGTGAGCACAGAGCCCGATGCAGGACTAGATCTCACAAACCATGAGATCATGACTTGAGCTGAAGTCCAAATGGTTAACGACTGAGCAACCCAGGTGCCCCAGTTGTGTGTTCTTTAACCTCCAAGTACTCATGGTCTTTCCAAATTTTTTTTGTGGTTGGTTTCGAGTTTCATAGCATGTTTTGAAAATATGCAAGGTATTTTTTCCCATCTTTTTGTACTT
Organism: Panthera onca; assembly: GCF_046562875.1. NCBI lineage: Eukaryota > Metazoa > Chordata > Mammalia > Carnivora > Felidae > Panthera > Panthera onca. Next base: position 27,972,344 of record NC_138343.1, on the reverse strand, counting down.
GTCAAGGACTGATTTGTGTCCTGGTATGTGATCTATTCTGGAGAATGTTACATGTGCACTAGGGAAGAATGTGTATTCTGCTGAAGTAGGAGGAAATGTTCTGAATATATCTGTTAAGTTCATCCAATCTAATGTGTCATTCAAAGCCTTTGTTTCTTTGTTGATTTTTTCCTTAGATGAATTGTCCTTTGCTGTAAATGGGGTGCTGAAGTCCCCTACTATTATGGTACTATTTTCAATGGGTTTCTTTGTGATTAATCGATTTATATATTTGAGTTCTTTCATGTTGGGGGCCTAAATGATTACAGTTGTTAGATCTTTTTGGTGGATAGTCCCCTTAATTATGATAGAATGCCCTTCTTCATCTCTTGTTACAGTCTTTTATTTTAAAATCTAGTTTGCCTATTATAAGTATGGCTACTCCAGCTTTCTTTTGATGACCATTAGTGTGATAGGTGGTTCTCCATCACCTTACTTTCAATCTGAAGGTGACTTCAGGTCTAAAATGGGTGTCTTTAAGCAGCATTTGATGGGTTTGTGTTTTTATCCATTCTGATACCTTATGTCTTTTGATTGGAGCATTTAGTCCATTGGCATTTAGAGTGAGTACTGAAAGGTATGAATATAGTGGCATTGTGTTGCTTGTAAAGTTGGTGTTGTTCTCTGGTCCTTTCTAGTCTTTGTTGCTTTTGGTCTTCTTTGTTTTGTTTTATGAGTCCGCCTTAAATTTCTTGCAGGTTGTTTAATGGTCATGAACTTGTTTAGTTTTTGTTTGTCTGGGAAACTATCTCTCCTTCTATTTTGAATGGCAGCTTTGCTGGATAAAGAATTCTTGGCTTCACATTTTTTCTGTTTCAGCACTTTGAATATATCCTGTCACTCCTTTCTTGCCTGCCAAGTTTCTGTGGACAGATCTGCCGAAACCTGATCTGTCTTCCCTTATAGGTTGAGGACTTTTTTTTTCCTTTGCTGCTTTCAGGATTCATTCCTTGTCTATATATTTTGTGAATTTGACTATGATATGGCTTGGTGGTGGTCTGTTTTTGTTGCATCTAATTGGAGTTGTCTGTGCCTCTTGGATTTTGATGTCTGTGTCCTTCCCCAGATTAGTAAAGTTTTCTGCTATAATATGCTCACATAAACCTTCTCCTTTTTCTCTCTTCTCATCTTCTTGGACTCCTATGATTCAGATGTTATTCCTTTTAAAAAGTCACTGAGTTCTCTAAATCTTGTATTGTGCTCTTTTGCCTTTGTTTCCCTCTTTTTTTCTGCTTCATTTTTCTCCATAATTTTTTGTCTTTTATATCGCTGATTCACTGCTCTGCTTCATCCATCCTTGCCATCCTGGCATTCATTCGAGATTTCATCTCAATTATAGCATTTCTAATTTCATCCTGACTAGATTTTACTTCTTTTATCTCCACAGAAAGGAGTCTATAATTTTTTTTCAGCCGCAGCTAGTATTCTTATTATTGTGGTTCTAAATTCTAGTTCTTACTTATATCCTGCTTATATCTGTTGATTAAATCCCTGGCTGTCATTTCTTCCTCTTCTTTCTTTTTGGGTAAATTTCTTTGTTTTGTCATTTTGGAGGAAGAAAACAATTAATAAAATAGAAAATTAAAATTAACAAATTAAACACAAAACAAAAAAATCAACTAAAGGGAGCTAGGTCCTAGGTGTGTTTTGGTTTGCTTGTTGAAAAAAGCTTGATAGGATAGAGAAACAAGGGAAAGAAAAGGAAAAAAAAGTAAGAAAAAAATTAACAATTAGAAAAATTATATAATGAAATAGAATAAAATGAAATAAAGAAATTAAATAGAATAAAAATTAAAATATAAACTAAAAAATAAAAATCAATAAAAAATAAAAAGTAAAAGTGAAAATAAAAATAAAAATTTCTTTCTTTATTGAAGAAAATAAAATAAAGGAAAAGAAGAAAATATTTAAACAAAAACAGAATGAAAAAAAGGAATAAATGAACCAGAAAACAGAATGAAACCCAAATTAAGTTATATGCAGCTTCCCTTTAGAACTGAAACTAGGACACACTCTATTTTCTATACACTAGACAGGTAGAGGGACTCGTGATGGTCTAGGGAATGTCCTTGGAGGGCCCAGCTGAGAGGGGCTTAGTGTAATGGCTTTCATTCTCCACTAGGGCGTGCTGCTTAGCTTACTGGGGTGGATCAGTGTGGCATGCATGTGCATCATGCTCAGGAGAGGTGGAAATGGCTTAACCCAGATCCTTAGTCTCTGGCACAGGAACTTCTCTCTCTCACTGACCCATGATCAAGCACCCCTCCTTTGTCTCAGGCTCCACTCCCTGCCTCTATCCTGGCTGTGTACAAGCCATCTTCTTGGCAACCAGCACCTTCCTCCATGTTTTATCTCAGATGGGGTTGTTTCAAAACCCTACACTTCAGGGACCCCTGCAGCTTGAACCTGCACCAACTCTCTGGGAAAGAGTCTTTCTGAGCAATGGCCAGGGGCTGGCTTGCCCTGCAAAATGTTCATGCCATTGCACAGTGGCAGAGGTTCAGAGATTATGGCAAATCATAACACACAGCCAGCACCAGGTTTCACTGAATTCTGGCATCTTTTCTCTAATACCAGTAAATGTGGCTAGTCTCCAGGATCTACTGGGACCTTTGCCTGTGGGGAAGCTGTATGGCCGCAGGGGAACTGCTTCTACCTGTGTGGCACATGGACCCCTCAGATCCTTATACCCTTCTGCCTGCCCCTGGGGATTTGCCTTACTTCCTCATTGGAGCACAGTGAGGCAATGGGCTCCAGAACCTCAGACTCTGCTCCATTGATTATAGAATCCTGTTAGTATTGAAAACCTCTCCTTTCTTCCCATCAGTGGTTTTGGGGAACAGATTTGTTGTTCAGTCCCCTGTGTTGTTTTCACTCTTTCTCTTTCTTTCCAGATACTTTTTGGGGAGTATTGCTCCTACACTTCCCTGATGCACCACACTCTCCTCCTTTCTCTATCCTCTTTCCATAAAAAGAGCTCCCTACCCTCTGCAGCTTTTCTCTCCCCCAGCCCACCTCTCCACACCATGTACCTTCTCAGTTCTGTGGCTCAATTTATGCATATTGTGTTAATCCTCAGATCAATTTCCTAGGTGTGCAAGATGGTTTGGTGCTGATCTAGCTGTGTTTCAGGGATGAAACAAGCTCAGGGACTCCATGTGGCTCTGCAATCTTGATCACTTACAGTTCTAAAATTCGGAGTCCGAGGACATGGTGAACCAGTTAAGCTTGACTGTGTAGTGCAACCAAGACCGGGTAAAAGAGAGAGAGAAAGCATAGGATGGAACCAGGTCTTTGACTGTGCAGGGGGTGCAGGACTCAGCCCTTATGGACATCAGTTGTGGGATCTGAAATGGTGCCTTGGGTGAGCTGTTCTGCAGTAAAGAAGGGAAAGAATTTTTGTTTTGGCTACTTACCTGAAAGGGTTTTGCTGTTTCTCTAAAAAAAATTATTGACTCATCCATATAGCTTCTTATGAGGAGAGATGAAAGGTGAGATTAGGATTCATTGTGAACTTTGATGCTTTTTTCCAGAAATGTATGTTTCTTTGATTGGTTGCCCAGTTTTGAAATGTATAGAATTAAGCTATTCTGTGGGTGAATTTTTACTGTGGTAATAGCACATAACATTTGTCCCTTTAAAAATTTAAATGTACAGTACAGTATTGTTAACTATAAGCTCAAAGGTTGACAGCCAATCTATAGAAAGTGTTCATCTTGTATAACTGAAACATTATAACTGTTGAATAGCAATGCCCATTGCCCTCTTCCCTAATCCCTGGAAACCACCATTCTGAATTTTGCTTCTACTAGATTGAATATTTTAGACACCTCATATACGTGGAATCATCCAGCATTTATTCTTATGTAACTTGGTTACTTCCCTTAGCATAATGTCCTTAAAGTTCATCCATGTTGTTGTATATGGTTAAATTTCCTTCTTTTTCTTCTTTATCTTGTTGTCACCATATGAATATTTTTTAAGTTTTTATTTTGATTCCAATTAGTTAACATACAGTGTGATACTAGTTTCAGGTGTACAATATAGTAATTTAACACTTCCATACATCGCCTGGTACTCATCATGACAAATGCATTCCTTAACCTCCATCACCTATTTAACCCACCCTCCCCCAAACACACATCCCCTCTAGTAATCATCATTTTGTTCTCTAGCATTAAGAATCGGTTTCTTGGTTTGAATCTCTCTCTCTGTCTTTTTTCCCTTTGCTTGTTTGCTTTGTTTTTTAAATTCCACATATGAGTGAAATCATATGTATTTGTCTTTCTCTAACTGACTTATTTTCTTTAGCATAATAGTCTCTAGCTCTATCCATGTCATTACAAATGGCAAGGTTTCATTCTTTCTATCACTGAGTAATATTCCATTGTGTGATATCTATCTATATCTATATCTATATCTATCTATATCTATATCTATCTATCTATATCATCTATATCTATATCATCTATCTAATCTATATCTATATCTATATCTATATCACCTATATCTATATCATCTGTCTAATCTATATCTATATATCTATATATATCTGTCTCACATCTTCTTTATCCATTCATCAGTCAGTGGACACGGGCTGTTTCTCATAGCTTGGCTATTATAGATAATGATGCTATAAATATGAGGGTACATGTATCTTTGAATTAGTGTTTTTGCATTCTTTGGGTAAATTCTTAATAGTGCAATTGCTGATTGTAGAGTATTTCTATTTTTAGCTTTCTGAGGAATACCCATGCTGTTTTCCAGAGTGGCTGCACCAGTTTTCATTCCCACCAACAGTATAACATTCCTTTTCTCCACATTCTTGCTAACACCTATTGTTTCTGGTGTTGTTGATTTTAGCCATTCTGACTGGTATGTGGTGATACTGCATTGTAGTTTTGATTTGTATGTTCTTGATTATCACTGATGTTGAGCATCTTTTCATGTGTCTGTTGCCCATCTGCAGGTCTTTGGAAAAATGTCTATTCATGTCTTCTGCCCATTTCTTAATTAGATTATTCCTTTTGTGGGTGTTGAGTTTTATAAGTTCTTTATATAGTTTGGGTACTAATCCATTACCAGATATGTCATTTGCAAATATCTTCTACCATTCCATTGGTTGCCTTTAAAAAAATATATATATACTTTATTGTCAAGTTGGCTAACATACAGTGTATACAGTGTGCTCTTGGTTTTGGGGGTAGATTCCCATGACTCATCACTTACATACAACACCCAGTGGTCATCCCAACAAGTGTCCACCCCAATGCCCATCATCCATTTCCCCCTCTCTCTGCCCCCCCAACAACCCTCACTTTGGTCTCTGTATTTGAGTCTCTTATGGTTTGCCTCCCTCCCTCTCTGTTTGTAACTATTTTTCCCCTTCCCTTCCCCATGGTCTTCTGTTAAGTTTCTCAAGTTCCAAATATGAGTGAAGATATATGATATCTGTCTTTCTCTAACTGACTTATTTCAATTATCATAATTCCTATTCCCATTCCATCTATTGTCTTTTAGTTTTGTGGGTTGTTTTTTTCACCGTGCAGAAGCTTTTTTTTTTAATGAACTCCCAGTAGTTTATTTTTGCTTTTGTTTCCCTTGCCTCAGGAGACATATATAGAAATAAGTTGCTACTGCCAATGTCAAAGAAGTTACTGCCTGTGTTCTCCTCTGGGATTTTTATGGTTTCATGTCTCATATTTAGGTCTTTAATCCACTTTGAATTTATTTTTGTGTTTGGTGTAAGAAAGTAGTCCAGTTTCATTCTTTTGCATGTTGCCATCCAGTTTTCCCAACACTATTTTTTAAGAGACTGTCTTTTTCCATTGACTACTCTTTTTTGTTTTGTCAAAGATTATTTGACCACATAGTTGTGTATTCATTTCAGTGTTTTCTTTTTTTTTTTTAATATATGAAATTTATTGTCAAATTGGTTTCCATACAACACCCAGTGCTCATCCCAAAAGTGCCCTCCTCAATAGCCATCACCCACCCTCCCCTCCCTCCCACCCCCCACCAACCCTCAGTTTGTTCTCAGTTTTTAACAGTCTCTTATGCTTTGGCTCTCTCCCACTCTAACCTCTTTTTTTTTTTCCTTCCCCTCTCCCATGGGTTTCTGTTAAGTTTCTCAGGATCCACATAAGAGTGAAACCATATGGTATTTGTCTTTCTCTGTATGGCTTATTTCACTTAGCATCACACTCTCCAGTTCCATCCATGTTGCTACAAAAGGCCATATTTCATTCTTTCTCATTGCCAAGTAGTAGTCCATTGTGTATATAAACCACAATTTCTTTATCCATTCATCAGTTGATGGACATTTAGGCTCTTTCCATAATGTGGCTATTGTTGAGAGTGCTGCTACAAACATTGGGGTACAAGTGCCCCTATGCATCAGTACTCCTGTATCCCTTGGATAAATTCCTAGCAGTGCTATTGCTGGGTCATAGGGTAGGTCTATTTTTAATTTTCTGAGGAACCTCCACACTGCTTTCCAGAGCGGCTGCACCAATTTGCATTCCCACCAACAGTGCAAGAGGGTTCCCATTTCTCCACATCTTCTCCAGCACCTATAGTCTTCTGATTTGTTCATTTTGGCCACTCTGACTGGCATGAGGTGATATCTGAGTGTGGTTTTGATTTGTATTTCCCTGATAAGGAGCGACGTTGAACATCTTTTCATGTTCCTGTTGGCCATCCGGATGTCTTCTTTAGAGAAGTGTCTATTCATGTTTTCTGCCCATTTCTTCACTGGGTTATTTGTTTTTCGGGTGTGGAGTTTGGTGAGCTCTTTATAGATTTTGGATACTAGCCCTTTGTCCGAGATGTCATTTGCAAATATCTTTTCCCATTCCGTTGGTTGCCTTTTAGTTTTGTTGGTTGTTTCCTTTGCTGTGCAGAAGCTTTTTATCTTCATAAGGTCCCAGTAATTCACTTTTGCTTTTAATTCCCTTGCCTTTGGGGATGTGTCGAGTAAGAGATTGCTACGGCTGAGGTCAGAGAGGTCTTTTCCTGCTTTCTCCTCTAAGGTTTTGATGGTTTCCTGTCTCACATTCAGGTCCTTTATCCATTTTGAGTTTATTTTTGTGAATGGTGTGAGAAAGTGGTCTAGTTTCAACCTTCTGCATGTTGCTGTCCAGTTCTCCCAGCACCATTTGTTAAAGAGACTGTCTTTTTTCCATTGGATGTTCTTTCCTGCTTTGTCACAGATGAGTTGGCCATACGTTTGTGGGTCTAGTTCTGGGGTTTCTATTCTATTCCATTGGTCTATGTGTCTGTTTTTATGCCAATACCATGCTGTCTTGATGATGACAGCTTTGTAGTAGAGGCTAAAGTCTGGGATTGTGATGCCTCCTGCTTTGGTCTTCTTCTTCAAAATTACTTTGGCTATTCGGGGCCTTTTGTGGTTCCATATGAATTTTAGGATGGCTTGTTCTAGTTTCGAGAAGAATGCTGGTGCAATTTTGATTGGGATTGCATTGAATGTGTAGATAGCTTTGGGTAGTATTGACATTTTGACAATATTTATTCTTCCAATCCATGAGCAGGGAATGTCTTTCCATTTCTTTAAATCTTCTTCAATTACCTTCATAAGCTTTCTATAGTTTTCAGCATACAGATCTTTTACATCTTTGGTTAGATTTATTCCTAGGCATTTTATGCTTCTTGGTGCAATTGTGAATGGGATCAGTTTCTTTATTTGTCTTTCTGTTGCTTCATTGTTAGTGTATAAGAATGCAACTGGTTTCTGTACATTGATTTTGTATCTTGCAACTTTGCTGAATTCATGTATCAGTTCTAACAGACTTTTGGTGGAGTCTATCGGATTTTCCATGTATAATATCATGTCATCTGCAAAAAGTGAAAGCTTGACTTCATCTTTGCCAATTTTGATGCCTTTGATTTCCTTTTGTTGTCTGATTGCTGATGCTAGAACTTCCAGCACTATGTTAAACAACAGCGGTGAGAGTGGGCATCCCTGTCGTGTTCCTGATCTCAGGGAAAAAGCTCTCATTTTTTCCCCGTTGAGGATGATGTTAGCTGTGGGCTTTTCACAAATGGGTTTTATGATCTTTAAGTATGTTCCTTCTATCCCGACTTTCTCAAGGGTTTTTATTAAAAAAGGGTGCTGGATTTTGTCAAAGGCCTTTTCTGCATCGATTGACAGGATCATATGGTTCTTCTCTTTTTTTTTTGTTAATGTGATGTATCATATTGATTGATTTACGAATGTTGAACCAGCCCTGCATCCCAGGAATGAATCCCACTTGATCATGGTGAATAATTCTTTTTATATGCTGTTGAATTCGATTTGCTAGTATCTTATTGAGAATTTTTGCCTCCATATTCATCAGGGATATTGGCCTGTAGTTCTCTTTTTTTACTGGGTCTCTGTCTGGTTTAGGAATCAAAGTAATACTGGCTTCATAGAATGAGTCTGGAAGTTTTCCTGACTTAGAATAAGAGACCCATTAGGTTAAGCATTGAATTGATCCTGGAACACTCCAACCTTTATAAGTAAGCCTTCATCTTGAAACTCACCCAAGTCTGCCTTGGAAACACATGAATTAAGGAATTCTTCAAAGCCACCATACACACCTTCCGATTCTCTATCAGTCACTTGGACTGGAAATGTAAGACTTCAGTTTTACTTATATATGTTCTGTGAAGTAGTTGCCTAGTCCCACCTACAGTATTTCCACTCATTGTTGTCATTATAACCACTAAAAGCAACAGCAGTTTGATATCCAGTGTTCTCCTCTGTACCTGAATTTTATTCAATATTACCAAGAGTGATGATTTGAGAAATTATGGTGCTACAACATTCCACAAATTATGAATACCTTATCCTCCCCAAAGAGATTATAGGAGTGCTCATAAAGTATACAAGTAACCCAATTTTGAGGGACTATTTCTTGAGTCTGAACCCATTACTCTGTCAGTCAAGCCTTTCAAAATAATAAGGTACACTCAATAGGTATAACTGAAGATAATTTAGTAAAGGCACTATTTTAAAAGTACTGGCAGAATTAAAAAGCAACAACAACAACCAAAGATGATGAAGCACCCAGGGACTAGCAACAGCAGGGGAAATGTTAGCACCCTAGGCCATGAGAGAAAAGGATTAAGATCAGGACCTCCAAAACCTCAGGAAAGCTGTGACCATAGGTGAGAAGACTTCTTCCAGGAGCTAGAATCATAAGTAAAGGACACAGCAATTCACTACAAAACCACAAGCAGTCAGGGAGAGAGTGGGAGATACAGACCCAACTCCTTCATTTCTGGCCTTCTTATTTGTTGCCAATGGCTTGTAAGATTTAGCTTATAAGCCACAGGTAGTTGATCAGTGCTTGTTTTCAACAGTGCAATAAAGCAGAGCATGTATTCTTTCTGGCTTCTGGAAAGAAGACTATCATATATTTGTAAGAAATAATTCTATGCATGTGTAGAGTTTTTCTAACATAAATAGATTATAGATATAGATAAATGATAGATAGATAGATATAGATAGACAGATGATAGACAGATATGGAGGAATGGAGACAGAGAGAGAGAGAGAGAGAAGAGAGATTTTCAAAAAACAAAACAAAACTGTCAACTGGCATTATTGAGGAAGATATGGTTTGTTGGCAGGAACAGTTATTAATGTCCTATAGGACATAGCCCTACTGCATCATCCTAAGGGTCCAGCTTCCCACCGGGAAATATTCTAGGAATGGGAGAAAGGGCTCTGGTAAAATAATTGAAAGATAAAAATTGACAAAAACAAAACATTGTATTTCCTGCATGCTGGATCACTTTACTTCAAAAAGGGAACTATGATACTGTATTGCAGTTCTCACGTATCACAGCTGTGGAATTTGAAAAGTAAAGCCTAAAACAGTGACTTAAGGATGACTAGAACATATTGGTACTTTAACTGATCATACATACATTAGCTTGCACTTGTCAGGAGAATATGGTGGGATACTTGGAATAATTACATACTTCTTTCTGTTATTGTGTATATAATGTAATCTATATTAGTAGTAGGTAATTCTATTCTAAAACAAGATAAATACAAAATAGCATTTTTATTACAAATGCCAACCCTATTCATTTATTTATCTACTCAGAAATATATATTGAGCACTTATGGAATTCCAAACTGGAAATGCAAGTGATACTCACACAAGGTTTGACTGCAATAAGCCACCTCTTACAACTTCATACTGATGGAAAGGTGATTTTTCAGATATTGCAGAAAATGTAAAGATTTGAACCTTTACTTTGTTAAAAGCAAGGAAACATCAAAATCATATTAAATTAGCAGATAGATAATGACGTAAAAATTTTTATTTTTAAATTTATTTGCCTTGTAATTGTGAGGAACAAACCAAGGTGTATGGTATATATGCCAAATAGTAAATTGAATTTGAATATACAATGCCCTAAAGTAATTAGCATTACTTCCCTTTCAATGTTCATAAAACTTTTCTCTTTTTTTAATGTTTTTTTAAAATTTATTTTTGAGAGAGAGAAAGACAGAGTATTAGTGGGGGAAGGACAGAGAGAGAGGGAGACACAGAACCTGAAGAAGACTCCAGGCTCTGAGCTGTCAGCACAGAGCCCAACGCAGGGCTCAAACTCGTGAACCACGAGATCATGACCTGAGCCAAAGTCAAATTCTCAACCTACTGAGCCACGCAGGTGCCACAAAAAACTTTTCCTTTTTGTAATAAAATAGTTTTTCCTGTTTTTGACTTTCTAGAAATCAGAGCTCTACTAATGTCATTCAAATCCATGTTAATGTTCTATAGCAATTATTGTGAAAGCTTGTTCTGATTTTCAGCAAAGTGTCTCCCTTATAGTAGGTACCAAAAAAGGCAAACAAGTTGGTTATTCAGAACTTTTATTTTGTTTAATACATAATACTACTCTAAACTTCAGTACGTTTTTTCATATTTGATGTTCTGAGGTATGTACTAGCTTAGTACAGAACATAATATTAGTTCTTCAGAAATCTAGCTTGCAAGATTTTCTGTTCCTTAGTTAAATATACTCTTCCTGCTATGTGCACATTTGCATTATTTTTATAGAGAACATGGGATAACTGTTGCCATGCTTTCTCTGATGGCAGTCACCATACGGTTGTAGTTGAGGATTATAAAGATAGAGAGATGGCAACTCTCTTTTTTCTTAATCAGTATATGAGTTATCACTTTTTATTTTTATCTGGTTTTTTTGGAGGGGGGAGGGTTAGAACGAGAGAGAGAGAGAATCCTGACATCAGTCTGTTTTCTTTCCTCTACTTAGCCCCCCAGGGTCCCATAGCCAGACTATCCTTACTTTGGGTCCTATTGATCTATTCAAGGAAGCTTGGTCCCAAACAGACTATAGATCTAGAAGTGACCTAAGAGAACATCCATTCTAACCTCCCCCACAGAGGATGACAGAGGCTAAGCAGTTACCAAGTTCATGCTCGTTCTGCCTCAGAGTCAGGTGGTCCAGCATGGGTCCATCAGCAGTGTCACCAAGCTTCCTTCTGAGACATCTAGCTTCAGAAATTTCAAGATCTTCAGCTTTGCTATCAAGCTCCTCAAGTCAATTATATCCCAAATTCTGTGTTGTTTTCCTGTATCTAGGAGTAAACAAAGACTTAGAAGAGTATTTCCTGCAATTTCACCTAGTACAGTTTCTCCAAACCTGTCTAATCATCAAAATCACTGTGAGAAATTTAGAAATCAGATTCCTAGTATAACTCATACCCCCAGGGTGCTCATGGTGGGCAACAGAGGCCACAAACTCAGGAGAAAGGCTTAAATTTCCCTCCAAGCTATGGCTAATGGAACCAGGGTGTTCAGACAGAAATATTTCAGCCTGGAACATTCTGTCCTCATTCGGAGGTAGGCCTAGTTGGAATTCTGAGCCTGAATTTCCAAGATTTCTAGCGTGATGGCTCTAAATGCACAAGTATTCCTTTTTGGCACTTGGCTGAATATAAATGAAACATATATTTTTTAATGTTTATTTATTTGGTTTGAGAAAGAGAGATGGGTAGTGGCAGAGAGAGAGACAGAGAGAGAGAATCCCAAGCAGGGCTTTACACTGTCAGCACAGAGACTGACACAGCTAAATCCCAAGAACCATGAGATCATGACTTGAACTGAAATCAAAAGTTAGACACTCAACCAACTGAGCCAGGCACCCCTATAAATAAGACATATTAAGCACTGAGTCTACAATAAAAGCAAACTTTTAGCCTGAAGAGAGAATATGTGTGGCCTCTGCCTGAACTTGGTCAAGTCTAATTAATATCTTAATTGAGTTACAAGTCCAATCCTATGCAGGTTCAGCTAATTCTTTCTTGGGTAGTTAGTTGATAATTAATAATCTAGAATGTCTGCCAACTCTAAGTGGTTTGTGCCTGAACAAAGTCTAAGCACCAGACCCCTGGAAAGACAGAATTCTGGGAATTAAATACTATCAGGAAAAGAGCCTGGCCCAGAAATGGTGGCAAGCAGCAGAGGGAGCTATATTTGATTTCCTATAACTTACCTTCTACTAGGAGGAGGGAGCTAACTCACACCTGTATATCTAAATAATTTATATAACCTTCTTCTTCTCAGACTGTGTAAACAAAAGTGATCACATTAACATTTTAAACATTAGAGATAGAAACACTTCATAGCTTCATATGGGGAAGGGGAAATGAAACAAAGAGAAAGTGAATAATTATCCCAAGGAATGAAGCACAAAGAAAATAATTATTTTGAGGTTAAAGAAGAATTTGTCCTCTGATTATAGAAAAAGTGTCTTCCTTTAAAGTGACCAAAGATTCTTATAGAAACAGAAGAATGTTATAGCAGACGTGGAAAACATGAATAAGAATAAAACTGCAACAGTGGCAAGTTTGAGGCAACAAATGTGGGTCATTGACTGATATAGATGCCAAATGTATGTTTAAAAAAAAACTGGAAACAACTCTGATGTCCTTCAGTGGTTGTATGATTGTCATGGTATGGTACATCCATACCATGGAATCCTATTCAACAATAAAAAGGAACAAAATATTTGTATACACAACAGTTTGGATGGATCTCAAGGGAAGTATGTTGAATAAAAAAAACCCTCAAAAGGTCAAATACTGTAGTATTAGTTCATTTATATAACATCTTAAAATAACAAAATTATAGAGATGGAGAACAGGTCAGTGGTTGCCAAGAGATAGGGAAGAGAGTGTGGTGGAAGTCAGTTGTGGCTCTAAAATGGCAGTACACAGGATCATTATGATAAAACTGCTCTCCACTCTGTATCCTGATAGTGGTTCTGGTCACAGAAATCTACACGCATGATGGAACTAAAATGCACACACAAAAAACAGTGCAGGTAAAACAGTGAAATCTGAGTAAGATTTGTGGATTGTACCAGTGTCAAGTTCCTGGCTATGATATTGTGCTGTAATTTTTCAAAATGTCACCATTGGGAGAATTTTGGTGATGAGCACATGGGATCCATCTGCATTGTTTCTTACAGTACAACTCCATGTGAATTTACATTTGTCTCAGAATAAAAAAAAAATTAAAAAACAAACAGTGGGTATATTTAAGGAAAAGATGTCAAACAGGAAAGTCTTTGAAAGAAGGGTAGGTTACATATGAATATTGTCTATCTAGAATACTTCAGAATACCCCAACCCTCACTTTCAGTACACCAGAAATCTTGCTAGTAACAAAAATACATTTAAACATTAGTCCTCATACATACAAACTGTGTTCTAAGGCAGGAGGAGAAGGGTGTGTTTTTAAATGTCGGTTTTATTATTATTTAGGTACAGTGAGGCCGAAGGTCAAGAGATAATGGCAACTGAAGAGACAGTTTATTACTCACAGTTTCTAAGAGTAGAAGCCATGTAGGACCAATCACCAGGATTGGTCAGGAGACAGGAGGAGAAAAAGGGATACATGGGCAAGAGCCTTTACTGGGGTTTCCACAGGGAAAGAACGTACCAGGCAGGGTGCATAGGCTTAGGATTTTCTAGGGTGAATCAGTGAGCAGTGGGGCACAGTGGGCATATGGCAGGCTCTTGATCGGTTGTTTTTCATGTGAAAGGCATACTCCCTAGAGAGTTGTGTACTATCTCTAAGAATTAGCTAACCCTAGGAAGACCAGTCCCTCAGTGAGGCCCCATATATCAAATCATCAGAATCAAAAGACAGACTTAATATAGAGCAGTGTTCACCATCACTTATGAAGAACAGACCTCTTTTCACCACAGTTTTCACACTTAATCAGTCAGGAAAAAATGTTTATGTGAAAAGACCTCCTGAGGTATGCAGTAATCATTTCTTCTATACTACAAAACTTACAGCTTGTAATTGCTGATTTTGTTAACAGTAAGATCATATCCAGATATGTAAATTTTCATGTATGTATATTATCTGTCTGACCAGATACTTTTTACGGGCCAGAATGCTTTCTGTTACCTTTGTTATCTGTAGTATTTAGATCTGTGCTAACCCTACAGTCATGGTTCACTAACCAATTGAAGGATTAATGATGACCTGCTATCATTAGTATAGATTCTTTGAAATACCTTTCTTTTCCCCAGAAGTAGCACCTGATCAACATAGGTTCTCTCTGACCCAGCCCTCACTCACTCCTATCCTTGAGAGAGAAGCTGAATTATCAGATTAGTGAGGTTGGGAGAAAGAATTGAGCCAGCTCTGCTCAGCTGTCCCTTACATCTTTCAAGTCTCTCTGCCTGCACTTGATGGGAGTCTTGTCCATGTGGTACATTGAAGGGGCCTATAGCTGTCCAGCTGTGCCTGAAGTGAGTAGGTACGTTTATAATCAAGCCCATTTGGCCATAAATCTAAAGCTCTGCCTCCAGTCTGCTCCTTCAGCAATATATCTGGCACTCTAATTATTACCTGAAAATATCCTGTACCTTATCTCTCACTTGGTTCCAAACACAGGAGTGGGGGTGGTGGTGGTGGTAAAAGGTGTTATTTCTGGCCCTTCCCAAAATGTTAATAGTTATAACAAAGTCAAGAAAAAATCACCACCTCTCAGCATTTGCCTTTACAAGGCTGACTGGCTATAGGAATAACTACGTTATCTTATGATACTTTGAAGTAGAAATCCTAGATTGGTCCAACAAATAAACAAAACTTAATTTTAGAACTTTCCAGTTCTTCACCATTTGAAATAAAGACATCTGGAGTAACAAAATTAACATTAAAGCTCCTATTTAAGTTTTTAAATTCCTGAAAGTATTGCTATTATATAAATAGTTTAAGATTTTTACGCAAGGTTAGGTCACAATGTTGCAGTTTCCAACTTGCCCTCTCTTGGATCACTCTGGAGTAAACCTGCTCTCCATGTTATGAAGACATTCAAATAGCCCTATGGAGAAAGGTCCATGTGGGAAAGAACTAAGGCCACCTGCCAACAACCAACTCTAACTTGCAAGGCATGTGGATGAACCACATTGGAAGTGAGTCCTGAAGTCCCAGTGAAGCATTCAGAGAACTTCTTCCTCAGTCAACATCTTGACTGCAACCTTATGAGAAACCCCAAGACAGAACCATTAAGCCACTCTTGAATTCCTGACCCTCAGAAACTGTGTGAGATAGGGGCACCTGGGTGGCTCAGTTGGTTGAGCGTCCGACTTCAGCTCAGGTCATGATCTCCCAGTTGGTGGGTTTGAGCCCCGCGTTGGGTTTTGAGCTAACAGCTCAGAACCTCCAACCTGCTTTTGATTCTGGGTCTTTCTCTCTCTCTGCCCCTCTCCCTCTCCCTCTGCCTCTCCCCCACCTACTTACGGTCTCTCTCTCTCTCTCTCTCTCCTCAAAAATAAATAAACATTAAAAAAAAGAAACAGTGTGAGATAATACACATACATTGTTTTAAACTACAAAGTTTTTGTCAATTTGTTATATGGTAATAGATAGTAATAAAATTGTAAATAACTGCATAAACAAAATTTTTAAGCCAAGTGAAAGAAATTAAGGCATTATGCTTAAAAGTCTCCTGCTAAAACTTATTCTTATAATCCTTAAGCACTGAGGGTCACCAGCTTTGAGTTAGGTGCATGGCCATAGCACCCTGCAGATAGTCCAAGTGCAGTCATGGTACTCTGGATTCCACATTGAGAAGAGGAAAATATTCATCTGTGAACTCACACACAGCCAGTGATAGATGTCAAAACATATCTCTTTTTCAGAGCCCCTTTTCAGCTTCTTTTCTAGGATCCTTTATGTAACCCTAGAAAATTTACTACACTCTTTCAGCTTTTAGTGTTCTTTTCATTTCATTAGAAATCACATTTCTCATTACCAATGAGTCAAACATATTTATAGAGTTCTTGAAAAACTATGGTTGCTTTGTAAAATAAAAGGCACTTAGCCTAGTGTGTCAAGTTTAGGTGCAAGCAACAGAAACCTGCTTAAATAAGCTCAGGTGAATGACCGTTTATTTTATGGATATAAATCCCATGATAGAAGAATAACCAAAGTAACCCATCAACGTACCCCCCAGGAATTTATTTTAAACAGTTCATTTAGATGTTTAAGGGCCAAGAAGTACATCTCATCTACCCTATAAGTTTTTAATCAAAAATTTTAACATATCTGAAGATTCAGAACCAACTGACAGATGCAAGCATAAAATGACTATTTTCATATTGATAGAAACCGGACCAAAGAATATTGCTTGCATGAAAGGCCAGTGGCCTCTATACAATAATCATTAATTATTAAAGCATTTTACTTGTGCAATTATAAACATGCATTTATACTTCAGCTGGCCATTATAATTTCAACTTATAAAACACATAAAGATATGGTTTTACTCCAACTTACATCTTTGAATGACACTTTATCTGAAAGTGAACATTCAGATATTAACAAAAAACATGAGGGGAGCTTGTCTGGCTCAGTTGGTGGAGTATGCAACTCTCGATCTCAGGGTCATGAGAGGGACATGGAGTCTACTTAAAATTTAAAAATACATATATTAAAAAAGCAATAAATATGAATGCCTCATTTGTGATATAGATATTATCAAGCCTACAAGGTATGATGATTAATAACAATATCATTGATTAAACAAGTCAGGAATGTCAGAAATGACAATAAATAGGCATTTTCTATTTGGTCTTCTAAAAGCTGAGACTCAAACCAAAGCTGAAGACAGACTTTGACAGAATTTTGAGGTCTATTCTGTAAGTTCGGTGCCTCCATAAATAAAGAGAGATAAAAGAGTAGAGAATAGATTGGTGGATAGACCAGTAGATACATACTTTAGTAGTGTCTTCTGAATTATCAAGGGGCCTCCTCCTTCAGACTCCTGAAATTTGGTGATTTCATCACGAGTTATAAATAGAAGGCATGCAAGGTCAAATAAAATATATAAAACCCATCAAATTCTGGTTCATTGATATTCAATATATCTTTCAAAATAGTGGAAAGCAAGACAGTTATTTAGAAACTAAAATTAGGGATTTTATGGGCAACTATGAGTTTCAGTTATTTTTATTTCACTTCATTGTAATAAAAACATTGGTTCTATAAATGTACACCTGGGTTTAGTTATAAGATTTTATTTTATTTTTTTTTTTATTTATTTATTTTTGGGACAGAGAGAGACAGAGCATGAACGGGGGAGGGGCAGAGAGAGAGGGAGACACAGAATGAGAAACAGGCTCCAGGCTCCGAGCCATCAGCCCAGAGCCCGACGCGGGGCTCGAACTCACAGACCGCGAGATCGTGACCTGGCTGAAGTCGGACGCTTAACCAACTGCGCCACCCAGGCGCCCCTAGTTATAAGATTTTAAATCTTTCCCATTTGGAGGCACTTCACAACAATCTTTTAAAAAAATATTACTAATGTGCTTTGGTTGAAACTCTTGGCATTAGTTACCAGAGAAAAAACTATTCTGGCTCATATGCTAAGAAGTAGCAGAGCTCTCTTAATGTGTAGCCTAGAGAACTGATCAAGTATGAACTGAAATATCTTAATTCTCTACATTTCAATGTTAGATTTTGTCTAAGTTACCACACACTCTGAAGAGGAAAATATTTCAATACAAACTGTTGTTTTTATGTAGTTTATTTCAAACCCCATTAATAGGTGTTTTGAAATTCATCCCCTAAAATCAAATTTTTGTGCATTTTTCTATGTATCTCATCATGTGGGTATCTCAATCCCTTCTCTATTAAAGGACTTGAACTTTGCCCTAGCCCCATATATCCTTTATCAGCATCTGATCAAACATATGCTCTCATGCCAACCATAGAGTAAAACAAGTGTTTCCTTTCTCAATTAAAGGCCGACATGAAATAGTGTCCAATAGCCCAGCCCAGTATACATATTATATACCTTCACATATTTTCAGATTCAACATCCATGACAGGCTTCAAGATGGTTTTATAGCTAACATTAATGTTAACAATTCTAAGATATTCTGCATATGCTGTTATTAAAATCTCATGATGATTGTTTTCCAAAGTAACAATGAGATGTCTCCACACAAAACATTCCTATATGGAACATTATAAAGTCTTCATGAAGTTTCTCTAATGTATACTTCCTCCAATTTAAGGGTTTGGGCTTATTTAGAATATCAATAAGTTGTTAGTATGATTTGACTGAAGAAGTTGTAGAATATTTAGGGGACATAACCCAATACAATCTGATATCTTCAGATTGTATAGGAAAAGATTCACAAATGAGGCCTGTCTTTACTCTAAAACTTTAAAGCCACAGAGGTATTGATGAACATCTTGGCTACCAAAGAGAGTATTTACCAATTGACACTAAACTTGTTCAGTAGATTTTACTATACAGATTAATGTATAAAAATTATACTCAATGGAAATGAATGTTAGATGTTTATATTCTCTAACACACACTGACATGACAAATTTGGAAGTCAGTCAGTGCCCAATATTTTAAAGAGAGCCTAATGAATTGTATTTTTCCAGACAACTCAGCAATGACTGACTGCAGAGGGAAAAGTCACACTAGAAATTGAGCAGGCCCTGAAAGAATGCAATTATTGTTGTGCTTGAGGAATTGGCACAAATAAGCTAAGGAATTTAGGCAATAAATAGTACCTCTTTCTTTATTGTATTTTCTTAGAAATTTGTTGTATTGAAATCACATTGTATTCCTTGACACCTTTTTTGAGAAACATTTGGTTTCTGTTTGTTTGTTTTTTAATGAAGTATAATATACAATGGTATATTAGCTTCAGCTGTACAACATATTGATTCAACAATTCTATATATTACTAAATGTTCACCATAAATATAGGCACCATCTGTCATCATACAATGTTATTACAATATCATTGACTATATTCCCTATGCTGTACTTTTTAATCTCCTTGACTATTTTGTAACTGGAAGTTTGTACCTCTTAATCCACTTTATTTCACCCATCCCTCCTCCCACATCCCCTTTGGCAACTTACCGATTTGTCTCTGTATTTAAGAGTCTGATTTACTAATGAGAATAGCATCAAACTATGACACTGTTCATTCATGCATTGCATACACCATATTGCTCCTTTCTATGCAGACGTAGAGGGAGAAATTTTGCCCCTTATTTCAATCTCATCCCTCTTGTGAAAGGTAATATTGTTCAATCCTAAAAGGTGTGGGAAGTTATACTAATGTACTCAATTATTTGTGTCTTCCTATTAGAGAATGACATATTACTATTGATTGCCACAGAACTTTCAGTGACATGTAGCCACGATTAATGCTCAGATGTGGCCACATGACTTGTTTTGGGTAATGGAACATGGCATACACCATATCTAATGTGGGATTTAAGAGCCATTCTATGATTCAGCTCTGACTCGTTTTTCTTCTCTCATGAGAATAGTATGTTCTACATGAAGGCTATTGCTCAAATTTATATCTTGGAATGAAAACACAAAGGTAATATAGCATAAGAAATATAGATCTGTTGTTTAAATTTGGATGTTGTAGCTGAAGAATAAATTAAAAGAGATGAATACACAAGACAATGAAGCTAAAGATGAGAAGCCCACACAATAAGGATGGCAGTTTTGAAAGACAGGAGTGTTGAATTCCTTGTTCCAACCTTTGAACCATCTACCCTTAGAAATTTCAATATAAGACAACTAAATGTAATTACTGTTTAAACTTTGTTAGTTAAGCTTATCTTAATTGAGCTGAGAGCTTTACTAACTGATATGATGTTTATCCTTTCCTCCTCTCTTTTTCTTACAATATAAGAAGTCTTTATCCTGCTGTATGTGCTGGGCCCTCTCTCATTCTCAGGACTATTTCCTCATCATTTGTCATGTCTCTGTGTACTGGTTCCTTCCATTTACATTTGAGGATGATCAGGTACTATCTCTTTCTGGAAGTCTATACTGACCTGTCACTATTTGCCTGATTATTAGTCTGCATTTGGCTGCCTACCTATAAGCATCTCCAGTGTGCTATGCTTCACTCTGTCCTAACACCTAACTTTTAGGTATCCTAACACCTGTACTTTATCTTAATCATCTGTTTTCTTGTTTTCTCTATTATATGTAGGTTTTTAATTATTTACTCATGGTTATTAAAGTGACATACATTCAGAGAAAATTTGGAATATTTAGGAAAGCATAATGTTTTATTCATAGCGCCACCAAATTATTACAGACAAAATAAGAAATTGATATATGTTTATTGCACAAATTAACAAAGGAAGAAAGGAAAGAAATATTTAGTACTAGTGTCCAGTGATTGTAGAATGTGTGAGTAATGGAGATTAGGTTGGAATTATAGGTTGTGGTCTGATCATACAGAGGTTAGAAATTCATATTAATTGTTAGTTTTTCCCTTTGTAGACAATGGAATACAATTGACCTTTGAATTATGTAGGGGTTGAGGCACTGAACCCTTGTGCAATCCAAAATCCATATATGTCTTTTGACTTCCCAAAAACTTAAGTATTAATAGGCTTGACTATAAAGTTAACTAAGAAGCTTACTGATAACATAAACAGTAAGTACATATTTTATATCTATTATATACTGTATTCTCACAATAAGGTAACCTAGAAAAAATAAAATGTAATTAAGAAAATAGTAAGGAAGTGGAGTACTTGGGTGGCTCATTCACGTAAGTTTCTGACTTTGGCTCAGGTTATGGTCTCACATTCTGGGAGTTTGAGCCCTATGTCTGGCTCTGTGCTGACAGCTCAGAGCCTGGAGCCTGCTTTGGATTCTCTGTCTGTCTCTCTCTCTCTCTCTGCCCTTCTCCCACTAATGCTCTGTTTCCCTCTCTCTCTCTCTCTCTCTCTCTCAAAAAAATTAAATAAATAAACATTTTAAAAATTAAAAGAAAAGAAAATCATAAGGAAGAGAAAATACATTTATACTACTGTGCAGTATGTATCCAAAAAAAATGTATAAGTACACCCACACAGTTTAAATCTGTCATTCAAGGGTCAACTGTACAATTAAAATATTTTGAGCAAGAAAAAGAATAATTCAACCTGCATTGCAGAAAGAATGTTGGTGGGGAAGACCCAAGATGGCGGGACAGCATGGAAATTTTTTGTGTGTCTCGCATCCATGAAATACAGCCAGACCAATATTAAACCATCCTACATACCTAGAAAACTAACTGCACAACCTGAACTACAGAATTCAGCAGGTACATGGCGCAGAGAGGTGAATTTGGGTAGCGAGAAGCCACGGAGGGTGGGGAACCGCTTTTGAGGGCAGAGACAGGATGGAGACTGGGGAAGGGGGGGAAAATATGGGAAAAGTACCCCTCCTCAAAAGCAGCTGGAGAGAAAGTGGAAAATTGGAAACAGCTGCAGGGACAAAACTAAAAAGGGAGAAGGGAGAAAGGAGAAAGGAGAGGGTTTAAATTCCATTAAGACTGTAAATAAGGGGAGCACAAAGGCTACAGCTCCGCAGCTCGATACCTGGTGGTGCTCTGGTGGGAAGGGAGAATTGCCAGGAACAGTCTGGGAGGTTCTTGGGCCACATGGGGAAAAGCAGTTCCACTGCTGGAAGGATATTTGGTAGAGACTGTTGAAGCCACCTGGTCGCAGCAGACCTCAGAAAACAGCCACATTCACTGGTGCTGGAACAAGGTCGCTAAGGGTGAAGCCTGGTGCCAGATGCGTGTTGTGCTTTTCCATAATCCCTGAAATGCTGCTGCTACACTGTCTCACAAACTTTTTCTGGGGTGGGCTGGCACCTGGCCATAGTCTTGGGGCACCGGCAGCAGCAGGGTCCAGCAAGTGTTCCTGGGTTCAGGCAATATTTGGCCATTGCTCATTCGGTCATTGCTCGCAGAGACTCTCCTGCAGAAGGGTGCAGTGGGTCAAAGTCACAGTCCTTCATAAGGTGCTGGAGAAAACAGCCGCAACTGAGACAAAACTTGGGAGAGAGGTACTGCCTGCAGCCTGGTCACAGAGAGTGAAAAAGCATGGAGTGGACCATAGCTGAAGACAGAAGATGGGTGCGTGATTGCTGATTCAGGAGAACAGACTGGGTAGCTGGGTGGAGTCATTTTCACCACTCCCACACATGTGCATACGCACCTATGAGCACCGCAACAACCCACCCCAGTAGGATAGCACCGCTAGTGGAGAGCAGAGCTGTTACACCAAGCCTGCCCCAACTGGGCCAAATTTGCTCTTCAAGAACGCAAGTCTCACCACCAGCTTAATTGATGGCCTATAAAGCACTACATAGACTGACTTCTAGGGCAAAACAAAGTAATTTCAGTCTTACATCAATCTGTTAGCAGGTTCATCTATTCAATTTTCTTTTTTTGTTCTTTTCCTCTTTTACACCTCTTTTTCTTGAATACAGAAAGAGAAAAAAATCATTTTTATTTTCAACTTTTATTAAAAATATTTTTCTTTAATTTTCATAACTATCTTTTTACTTTTGTATAAATTTTTTCAAATTCTATTTTACTTCCATAATTTTATTTCAATCTACTTAAGTGTATGCACCTTTTCAAATTTTCAAACAATTTCCTTTTTTTCTTTCTTTTTCTTTTTTCTCTTTTTTGTTTCTTTTCTTTTCATTGAAGACAGAAAGAGAAAAAATTCATTTTACTTTCAATTTCTATTGAAAATATCTTCATTTAGTTGTTTAATATATTTTTTCTTTTATGTAATTTTTTTCAAATTCTATTTTACTTTCATCATTTTATTTTAGTCTACTACAGTGTATTCACTTTTGCAAATTTTCAAACAATTTCCTTTTTTTCTTTCTTTATCTTTTTTTGTTTCTTTTCTTTTTTCTTGAATAAAGAAAAAAATTCACATTTATTTTTAATTTTTATTAAAAATATTTTTCTAAAAAAAAGAAAAAAATAAAATCACTAAGTAAAAACCATTCTTCTAGTAAAGAAAGATTGAAAATGAAAGATGGTTGTATTTTTTTATTTTAATCAAGGTGAGTGTTTATTTCCAGGCACTCAGATTTACTTTTTCTAATTTCAGAAAAAATGTTTATGACAAGTTCAGTCCTTGAGGCACTAATGTCAGCTTTCTAATAAAATAAGAATAAGAATATGCAAGGCCAATGAAAGTGTCTGGCATATTTAAAAGATATATTTAATATACAGGATACTCAGTCATTCAACAGAAGCACATGTCCTTTTTATATACTTCTTTTGAAAAACACAAAATAAAGGTGACCTAAGAATTCTCTCACAGTTTGCTTTAAAAGGTTTAACTGATTGATGGTAACTGACAGCAAAAAGACAAAAAGAGGTTAGAAAAGATTACTCTATAAAAGTAAATACACACCAAGATCAATGTCGGTTGTGAATTAGCCGTGTTAGTTTTCATAACATTGTTATCATATAATAAATATATGTATTAATATTCCAAATTATTTTAAACAAGTTCTAATTCTACTGTATTATTTTTCTCCCTGATACTTAAATAAATTCATAACATTCCCACCATGATAAAAAAAATAAAAATAAAAAAATAAAATAAATAAATAAAAATATTTTTCTTTAAATTTTTTCTACTCTATTCTTTATTTTTGTGTATATTATTTCAAAATCTATTTACCCCATCACCTCATTTTAGTCTACTTCAATGTATTCACTTTTTCAAATTCTCAAAAGATTTCTTTTCTTTTTTCTCCCCCCCACCTTTTTTTTCCTCTAATCTGTCAAACCATGATCAACACTGAGACCAAAACACACCTAGGATCTAGCATCATCTATTCAATTTGTGTGTGTGGGTGTGTTTTTAATTTTTAATTTTAATACTTTTTAAATTTTAATTTTTTAATTTCAATTTTTCTACCTCATTAATTCCTTTTCTCCCATCAAAATGACAAAATGAAGGAATTCACCCCAAAAGAAAGAGTACGAGGAAACGACAGCAGGAATTTAATCAACACAGATGCAAGCAAGATGTCTGAACCAGAATTTAGAATCACGATAATAAGAATAATAGCTGGAGTCAAAAATAGATTAGAATCCCTTTCTGAAGAGATAAAACAAGTAAAAAATAGCCAGAATGAAATGAAAAATGCTATAACTGAGCTGCAATCATGGATGGATGCAGCCATGGCAAGGATGGATGACACAGAACAGAGAATAAGCAATATAGAAGACAAACTTATACAGAATAATGAAGCAGAAAAAAAAGAGGGAGATTAAGGCAAAAGAGCACGATTTAAGAATTAGGGAAATCAGTGACTCATTAAAAAGGAACACCATCAGAATCATAGGGGTCCCAGAAGATGAAGAGAGAGAAATAAGGGTAGAAGGGTCATGTGAGCAAATCATAGCAGAAAATTTTCCTAACCTGGGGAAAGACACAGACATCAAAATCCAGGAAGCATACAGGACTCCCATTAGATTCAACAAAAACCGACCATCAACAAGGTATATCATAGTCAAATTCACAAAATACTCAGGCAAGGAGAGAATCATGAAAGCAGCAAGGGAAAAAAAGCCCCTAACCTACAAGGGAAGACAGATCAAGTTTGCAGCAGACCTATCCACAGAAACTTGGCAGAGCAGAAAGGAGTGGCAGGATATATTCAGTGTGCTGAATCAGAAAAATAAGCACCCAAGAATTCTTTATCCAACAAGACTGTCATTCAAAATAGAAGGAGAAATTAAAAGTTCCCCAGAGAACAAAAATTAAAGGAGTTTGTGACCACTAAACCAGTCTTGCAAGAAATTTTAAGGGGAACTTTTTGAAGGGAGAAAAGATGAAAATAAATAAATAAATAAATAAATAAATAAATACCAAAAGCAACAAAAGATGAGAAAGGACCACAGAACACCACCAGAAACTCCAACTCTACAAGCATTATAATGGCAATAAATTCATATCTTTCAGTACTCTAAATGTCAATGGACTCAATGCTCCAATCAAAAGACATAAGGTAACAGAATGGATTGGAAAACAAGAGCCATCTATATGCTGTTTACAAAAGACCCACTTTAGACCTAAAGACACCTTCATTTTGAAAATAAGGGGAGGAAGAACCATCTATATGTTAATGGTCAAAAAAGAAAGCTGGAGTAGCTATACTTATATCACACAATCTAGACTTTAAAATAAAGACTGTATCAAGAGATGAAGAAGGGCATTATATCATAATCAAGAGGTCTATCCACCAAGAAGACCTAAAAATTGTAAACATTTACGTGCCAAATGTGAGAGCACCCAAATATATAAATCAATTAATCACAAATATCAAGAAACTCATCAAGAGTAATACCATAATAGTCAGAGATTTCAACACCCCACTCACAGCAATAGACAGATCATCTAATAAAAAATCAATGAGGAAACAATGGCTCTGAATGACACACTGGACCAGATGGACTTAACTTCATCCTAAAGAAGCAGAATATACATTCTTCTCCAGTGCACATGGAATGCTCTCCAGAATAGGCCATATACTGGGACACAAATCAGCCCTAAGTAAGTACAAAAAGACTGGGATCATACCGTGCATATTTTTAGACCACAACACTATGATACTTGAAATCAACCACAAGAAAAAAATTGGAAAGGTAACAAATACTTGGAGACTGAAGAACATCCTACTAAAGAATGAATGGGCTAACCAAGCAGTTAAAGAGGAAATTAACAAGTATATGGAAGTCAATGAAAATGATAACACCACAATCCAAAACCTTGGGGACACAGCAAAGGCAGTCATAAGAGGAAAGTATATAGCAATCCAGGCCTTCCTAAGAAGGAGGAAAGATCTCAGATACACAACCTCACCTAATGCCTTAAGGAGCTGGAAAAAGAACAGCAAATAAAACCCGAAACCAGCAGAAGACAGGAAAGAATAAAGATTAGAGCAGAAATCAATGCTATTGAAACCAAAAATGAAAAAAAAAAAAAAAAAAAAAAAACAACAGTAGAACAGATCAATGAAACCAGAAGCTGGTTCTTTGAAAGAATTAACAAAATTGATAAACTACTAGCCAATTTGATCAAAATGAAAAATTAAAGGAGCCAAATAAGTAAAATCAAGAATGAAAGAGGAGAAATCACAACCAACACAGCAGAAATAAAAACAGTAATAGAATATTATGAGCAATTATATGCCAACAAAATGGGCAATCTGGAAGAAATGGACAAATTCCTAGAAACATATTCACTACCAAAACTGAAACAGGAAGAAATAGAAAATTTGAACAGATCATAACCAGTGAGGTAATCGAATTAGTAATCAAAAATCTGCCAAAAAACAAGAGTCCAGGGCCAGGTGGCTCTCCGGGGGAATTCTACCAAACATTTAAGGAAGAGTTAACACCTATTCTCTTGAAGCTGTTCCAAAAAATAGAAATGGAAGAAAACTTCCAAACCCTTTCTATGAAGCCAGCATTACCTTGATTCCAAAACCAGACAGAGACCACACTAAAAAGGAGAACTATAGACCAATTTCCCTGATGAACACAGATGCAAAAAACCTCAACAAGATATTAGCCAACCGGGTCCAACAATACATTACAAAAATTATTCACCACCACGTGGGATTTATACCTGGGATGAGGAGTTGGTTCAATTTCCTCAAAACAATTAATGGGATTCATCACATCAACAAAAGAAAGGACAAGAACCATATGATCCTCTCAATAGATGCAGAGAAAGCATTTGACAAAATATAGCATCCTTTCTTGATAAAAACCCTCAAGAAAGTAGGACTAGAAGGATCATACCTCGAGATCATAAAAGCCATATATGAACAACCCAGCGCTAATATCATCCTCAATGGGGAAAACCTGAGAGTGTTTCCCCTAAGGTCAGGAACAAGACAGGGATGTCCACTCTCACCACTGTTACTCAACATAGTATTGGAAGTCTTTTGTCCTCTGCAATCAGACAACACAAAGAAATAAAAGGCATCCAAAACAACCAGGAGGAGGTCAAACTTTCACTCTTCACAGATGACATGATACTCTATATGTAAAACCCAAAAGATTCCACCAAAAAACTGCTGGAATTGATTCATGAATTCAGCTAAGTTGCAGGATATAAAATCAATGCACAGAAATCAGTTGCATTCCTATACACAAACAATGAAGCAACAGAAAGAGAAATCAAGGAATCGACCCCATTTACAGTTGCACCAAAATCCATAAAATACCTAGGAATAAATCTAACCAAAGAGGTGAAAAATCTATACACTGAAAACTATAGAAAGCTTATGAAACAAACTGAAGAAGCATGAAAAAGATTCCATGCTCCTGGATAGGAACAACAAATATTGTTAAAATGTTGATACTACCCAAAGCAATCTACATATTCAACGCGATCTCTATCAAAGTAACACCAGCATTCTTCACAGAGCTAGAACAAATAATCCTAAAATTTGTATGAAACCAGAAAAGCTCTGAATAGCCAAAGTGATCTTGAAAGAGAAAACCAAAACTGGAGGCATCACAATCCCAGACTTCAAACTATACTACAAAGCTGTAATCATAAAGACAGTGTTGTACTGGCACAAGAACAGACACTCAGATCAATGGAATAGAAAAGAGAACCCAGAAATGGACCCACAAACATATGACCAACTAATCTTTGACAAAGCAGGGAAGAATATCCAATGGAATAAAGACAGTCTCTTCAGCAAGTGGTGCTGGGAAAATGACAGCAACATGCAGAAGAATGAACCTGGACCACTTCCCTACACCATACACAAAATAAACTCAAACTTGATGAAAGACCTAAATGTAAGACAGGAAGCCATAAAAATCTACCAGGAGAAAGCAGGCAAAAACCTCTTTGATCTTGCCCGTAGCAACTTCTTACTCAACACGTCTCCTGAGGCAAGGGAAACAAAAGCAAAAATGAACTACTGGGACCGCATCAAAATAAAAACCTTCCCCACAGAGAAGGAAACAATCAGCAAAACTAAAAGGCAACTGACAGAATGGGAGAAGATATTTGCAAATAACATAGCAGATAAAGGGTTAGTATCCAAAATCTACAAAGAACTTATCCAACTCAACACCCAAAAAACAAATAATCCAATGAAGAAATGGGCAAAAGACATGAATAGACGCTTCTCCCAAGAAGACCTCCAGATGGCCAACTGACACATGAAAAAATGCTCACTATCACTCATCATCAGGGAAATACAAATCAAAACCACAATGAGATACCACCTTATACCTGTCAGAATGGCTAACATTAACAACTCAGATAACAATAGATGTTGGCAAGGATGCAGAGAAACAGGATCTCTTTTGCATTGTTGCTGGCAATGCAAGCAGGTTCAGCCACTCTGGAAAACAATATGGAGGTTTCTCAAAAAATGAAAAATAAAACTACTCTATGACCCAGCAATTGCACTACTAGGCATTTATCCAAGGGATACAAGTATGCTGTTTTGAAGGGACACATGCACCCCCATGTTTTTAGCAGCACCATCAACAATAGCCAAAGTATGGAAAGAGCCCGATGTCCATTGATGGGTGAATGGATAAAGAAAATGTGGTATATATATACAATGAAGTATTACTCAGCAATCAAAAAGAATGAAATCTTGCCATTTGCAACCAGGTGGATGGAACTGGAGGGTATTATGCTAAGTGAAGTTAGTCAGAGAAAGACAAAAATCATATGACTTCGCTCATATGAGGACTTTAAGAAACAAAATAGATGAACATAAGGGAAAGGAAACAAAAAATAAAAACAGGGAGGGGGACAAAACAGAAGAGACTCATAGATAACAAAATGAGGGTTAAAGGAGGGGTTGTGGGAGGGGGGATGGGCTAAATGGGTAAGGACATTAAGGAATCTACTCCTGAAATCATTGTTTCACTACATGCTAACTAATTTGGATGTAAATTTTAAAAAATAAAAAAATAATAAAGTAAAGGTGAATAAAAAGAAAGAAAGAAAGAAAGAAAGAAAGAAAGAAAGAATCAAACAAAGAAACAAAGAAAGAATGTTGGTAACCTAAAGGATATGAATGGGAAAGGAAAGAGTGAATACTGTGATATATGAAGCCTAATAAATGTCAGGCTGAGACATTAATTACCAAAACTAAGGTAATAATAGTACAGATAAAAAAATATAACATAAGGTGTGTTTAAGAAGTAAAGTTGAGGGGTGCCTGTGTGGCTCAGTTGGTTAAGCGTCTGATTCTTGGTTTGAGCTCCAGTCATGATCTCACGGATTGTGAATTTGAGCCCTGCATCCAACTCTGTGCTGGTAGCATGCTCCCTACTTGGGATTCTCTCTCTCCCTCTCTCTCTCTGCCCCTTCCCTGCTCGTTCTCTCTTACTGTCTCATTTATTATGAATAAATAAACTTAAAAAATGTTTTCAAAAAAGTAAAGTTGATGTAGATCAAGCATTGGCTAGTTTTGCAAAGGAAGAGGGGATAAAGTGAAAAAGCTGAAAAGGTTTGCTGGTGGTAACATTAATCAAGACTTGAGTACAGAAGAAGGAAGTTGTCCTGAAGGAAGATGAAATCAGTTGTGGAAACACTGAGATTGCAGTGTTGGCAAGTTTCAATACAGCAGTGTTATGGCTTAGCAAGTATTGGTACTAGACATGAAGATCTTTGAGTTAATGCAGAGAAATAATAATTAGGAGGCAGAAATGGATATATCCCAAAGGGGAAGTTTGGTTACAGAAAGAGAATCCAGTTAAAGACACAAGCTTACAAGATGACTGTATGTCAGAACATCTTAGAAAGAAGCACTAGTTACACTATGAGGAGTGGTCACAAATGAAGAAGAATCAAGAAAATATACCCCACAGAATCTAAAAGCAAAAGGAGCTAAGGAAGGAAGGGCAGCATCTTCAAATGCTGCAAAGAGAAGAACATTGACTCTTAACCAAACAACTCTCTGACATACATAATTTTTTTAAAGTAATGTCCACTACTCCTAGAGTCAGATAAATTAATGATGAGATAAAGGATAAAACTAGAAAAAAGAGATAAAGGATAAAACTAGAAAAATAAATTAATGTAAAGATATGAATAAGATTGTTTGTAAACAGAAAACTTGGTTTCTAGTTATGATGTTTTCAGTGACTACATAACCTTATAGAAATCATGTATGTAGTCCCTGGGGCGCCTGGGTGGCTCATTCAGTTGAGCATCCGACTTCAGCTCAGGTCATGATCTCACAGCTCGTGAATTTGAGCCCCGCGTCAGGCTCTGTGCTGACAGCTCAGAGCCTGGAGCCTGCTTCTGCTTCTGTGTCTCCCTCTCTCTCTGCCCCTAACCCACTCGCATTCTGTCTCTGTCTCTGTCAAAAATAAACATTTTTAAAAAAGAGGAAAAAAAAAAAGGAATCATGTAGTCCCTCCAGGGTCTCTGTTTATCAGCTGTAAAGTGAGTTAATTACATTAGAATAATCATTTGACTATTACATTAACCTCTGAGTCTGTGTATGTCATTTTAAACTAAAATTGTAAATAAATTTGCTTGCATGAATTAAAAATACAATATCCAATGTATATAACTCTGTGCGCTGCCTCCTTCATAACTTTATTCTGTAGAGATGAAAAGGATTTTTAGGTATTAGTCACTAATTTTCTTATGCATATTCCCAACTCTCAAACAATAGCCAAATCAAAGCTGTAAAAGCTCATAAAAATTTAAAACTGGAATAATATGCAGATGTCCTTTTAAAAATTGTGAAATGCTTATGAATGTCCTTTTAAAGTCTCATCCCAAATCACAAAAGTATTTTTGCAAAGAAGGGTATAGTGTGATGTTTATTCACCACATTTAGGTATCATTTTTTCCAACACTTATCAGTAATGATTCCAAAAGTCCCGATTATAGTAGGCAAATATTTCCATAAACATCTGGCTTTTTGCAAAACCTTAGGTGGTTTCACTAAGAAGTGGAATAACTTCTCTGAGATGCGTTGTGCTCTGATGATGCAAATACACTATTCTTAGGATGCTTAATGTTTTTCCCTTTGACTTAGAAAGCACTTCCTTTTGACTTGTTTTCTCATTATTATTCTGGTTCTGTTCCGGTTTTAATGACAGTGCCAGACTTGAGATTCAGTTTTTCACTTTTTCACTCACATGTTTTCATCTATACATTTTCTTTATTCTCTAAGTTTTATTTTATGCATGGAGTCTAAAAGTATATATATATATATATATATATATATATATATATATATATAACATATATGTAAATTATACCTATTATTTTTTAAGCCCTGGTTCTGTTCAACTATTGTCTTATGGCTCCAGATACTTTATATTTATGAGGTTTGTCATTAGGGTCATGATGGCAGGTAGAGCACATATGGATATCTCTCTTTTACTCTCTGAACAGATAAAAATGCCAGTATAATATAAATTATTTAGAGCCAATCTCTAAAGTATGAAGTAAAGCCTTAATGGAAGCAGAAACACATAGTAGTAAGTAGGATGTGAAGATGAAGTGCTCCTGGAGATGATTGGAATTTGGGTTTTAACATTTGCTCAAACAAGAGTCAAAATAGCATGTCCCAAACCAAAATAAAATTCAAAATTTGGGTGCCTGCAAGAAGCTAAAATCCCATAATGTGCTGCCTCTCTGTGAATACAAATCTGAATATCTCTGTCCACTAACATTGGACAGTTATTTCTAACTTCTAACTTAGTGAATTGAGATTATATTGCAAAATCTCCCAAATATTGGGCTTACACAAAAATTCACCTGCAACTTAATGTCCATGTACAAATAAATAGATAAAGAGAAGGTGGTACACAAAGGAGCTGTCTGGTGCCATCTCTCTCCTCTGCCCCTCAGCATAAACACAGAGCCATCTGCAGGAAGAAGCACAGCACCAAACTGGCTGCCTAACTTCCTTACACCAAGTCCCACCCCCAGTGCTGACAGGACTTCGCTTCTCAGTCAACCTTGCCTCATTCCCAGCACGGTGGGTCTGTTCCCCAGAAGATGGGAACAAATCCTTGCCTACACCACATCTCCTGAACAGAGAGTTCAGCAGAGCCTCAATTCTGGTGGATTTAGTGTCAAGTCTCATTTCACCGGAGCACACCTGTTTAGAACTCACCACCATCAAGCCAGGGAGTCAACACTGCCAGAGCAGGCAAGGAGAGCCTTTCTAGGTAATTGGCCTGAAGAATAGAGTGGCAAAAACATAATACACAGAGTGCACATGGCATACACTTGGAGATACTCTGTGAAGCACCAGGCCTTGGGTACTACTTGATATCTTCTTCATAAGATCATTACTTTCAAGAACAGGAGACATAACTGGCTTTTCTAACACAGAGAAGAAGGCAGAGACTTAACTTAGCCAATATGCCAAGATTGAAAGAATTTATCCCAAATGAAAGAACAAGATAAGGCCACAGCCAGAGCTCTAAGTGAAACAAACATAAGTAACATGTCTGATGGAGAATTTAGAGCAATGATCATTAGGATACTAACTGGGCTTGAGAAAATAATAAAAGACATTGGTGAGACAAGAGTTTACCACAGAGACAAGTGTTTAAAAAGAATTAATCAGAGCTGAATGATGCCATAAGCGAGACTGGAAACAGTCAATACAATGAACAGCAGGTTGGAAGAAGCAGGGGAATGATTAGTAACCTAGAAGACAAACTACTAGAAAGTAATGGAGCTGAACAAAAGAGAGAAAGAAGAGTTATGCAACATGAGAATAGATTTAAGGAACTTGATGACTTTATCAAATGTAATAACATTAGTATTATAGGAGTCCCAGAAGAAGAGAGAAAAGTGGAAAAGAAAATTTATTTTAAGAAATAATACTACTTGGCAATGAGAAATAATGAAAAATGGCCTTTTGTAGCAACGTGGATGGAACTCAACAGTGTTATGCTAAGTGAAATAAGTCATACAGAGAAAGGCAGATACCATATGCTTTCACTGTTATGTGGATCCTGAGAAACTTAACAGAAGACCATGGGAGAGGAGAAGGGGGAAAAATGTTAGAGAGGGAGGGAGGCAAACCATAAGAGCCTCTTAAAAACTGAGAATAAGCTGAGGGTTGATGGAGGGTGGGAAGGAGGGGAAAGTGGGTGATGGACATTGAAGAGGACACATGTTGGGATGAGCACTGGGTGTTGTATGGAAACAAATTTAACAATAAATTATATATTAAAGAAAAAAAAATAATAATAGCAGAAAGCTTATCTAATCTTGGGAAGAAAACAGACATCCAGATCCAGAAGGCACAGAGAAATCCCATCAACATCAACAAAAGCAAGTCAAAACCAAGACATGTTATAGCTAAATTTGCAAAAGATAGTGATAAAGAAAAAAAATCTTGAAGGCAACAGAACAAGAGAAGTCCTTAACTTACATTGGAAAACTGATAAGGCTAGCTGGAGATTTCTCAACAGAAATATCCCAAGGCAGAAGGAAGTGGCATGATATACTCAAAGTGCCAAGAGGGAAAAATCTGCACCAAGAGTACTCTACAAAGCACGATTATCAGTCAGATTAGAAAGAGAGACAGAGTTTCCCAAACAAAAACTAAAAGATTTCATAACCACAAAACCAGCCCTGCAAGAAATTTTAAAGGGGACTCTTTCAGTAGAAAAGAGAGACCTAAAATGACAAGAAAAGAAAGGATCAGAGAAAATCACTAGCAGCAACAACAAATAAATGGCAATAAATACATATCTATCAATAATTACCTGGAATGTAAATGGAATAAATGATTTCATCAAAAGACATAGGTGTCAAATGGATTGAAAAGAAATAAAGGCCCCTCTATATACTGAATACAAGAAACACATTTTAGCCTTAAAACACCTGCAGACTGAAAGTTAGAGGGTGGAGAAACACTTATCAGACAAAAGAACGTCATAAGAAAACCAGAATAGCAATGCTTCCATCAGACAAACTAGACTTTTAAAAAAGACCATGAAAAGAAACAAAGAAAGACATTATATAATCATAAAGGGGACGTCAGACAAACTAGATTTTGAAACAAAGACTATAAAAAGAAACAAAGAAGGACATTATATAATCAAAAGGGGGACAAATCTAACAAGAAAATATAACAATTTTAAATATTTATACCCCCAACATAGGAAGATCCAAATATATAAAACAATTAATAACAAACATGAAGGAACTCATTGATAATAAACTGTGATACAGGGGACTTTAACACCCACTTATTTCATTGGACAGATCAACTAAATGGAAAATAAACAAGAAAACAATGGTTTTGAGTGAAACACTGGACTACATGGACTTAACAGTTATATTCAGAATATTCCATGATAAAACAGCAGAATATACATTCTTTCCAAGTGCACATAGGATATTCTCCAGAACAGATCGCATATTAGGTCACAAAACAGGCTTCAACAAATACAAAAAGTTTGAATTCATACTGTGCACCTTTTCTGACCACAATTCTGTGAAACAAGAAATTAACCACCATAAAAATTTGGAAAGACAAGAAATACATGGAAATTAAACAACATGCCACCAAACAATAAATGGATCAACCAGGAAACCAAAGAACAAATTTAAAAATGCATGGAAACAAATGGAAATGAAAACACAATGGTCCAAAACTGTTGGGATGCAGCAAAAGCAGTCCTAAGAGGGAAGTATATAGCAATACAGGCTTACCGCACTAAGAATGAAAAATCTAAAATAAACAACCTAAATTTACAGATAAAAGAGTGAGAAAAAGAACAACAAATGAAGCCTAAAGCTAACTGAAGAAAGAAAATCATGAAGATTAGAACAGGGGAAAAAATGATATAGTAATCAAAACACAATAAATCAGATAAATTAAACCAGGAGCTCATTCTTTGCCAAAAATTAATAGCATTGATAAACCTCCAGGCAGACTAATGAAAAAGAAAAGAGAAAGAAACCAAATAAATAATATCACATATGAGAGAGGAGAAATGACAGCAACACCACAGAAATACAAACATAATATTATAAGATAATATTATGAAAAATTTATGTCAACAACCTGGACAACATAGAAGAAATGAATAAATTCCTAGAAACATGTAACTACCAAAACTGAACCACGATAAGCAGAAAACTTGAACAGACATAACCAGCACAGAAATTGAAGCAGTAATCAAAAACAAAACAAAACAAAAAACAAACATACAAACAAAAAAACACAATAGTCCAGGGCCAGATGGTTTTACAGGTGAATTCTACAAAAGATTTAAAGACCAGCTAATACCTATTTTATTCTATTTATTTTTGAGAGACAGAGAGATAGGGTGTGAGCGGGGTAGAGGTAGCAAGAGAGCAAGACACAGAATCCAAAGCAGGCTCCAGGCTCTCAGCTGTCAGCACAGAGCCCAACGCAGGGCTCAAATCCATGAACCATGTAATTATGACCTGGGCCAAAGTCGAACACTCAACCGACTGAGCCATCCAGGCACCCCAATTTTTTTTTGAGAGACAGAGAGAGGACACAAGTGAGTGAGGGGCAGAGAGAGAGAGAGAGAGAATCCCACGAGGGTCAGAGAGAGAGAGAAGTGGGGCTCTCTGGGGCTAGTGTTTTACTGGAAGCAGGGCTCATGCTCACCCAAAGTGGGGCTTGAGCTCACTCAATGTAGAACTTGAACTCAAAAACTGTGAGATCATGACCTGAGTTGAAGTCATATGCTTAACAACTGAGCCACCCAGGTGCCCCAATTCGCTCTCTACCAAACCAAATTTAAAGAATAGCTAATACGCATTCTTCTCAAACTATTCCAAAAAGTAGAAAAGAAAGGAAAACTTCTAAATTCATTCTATGAGGTCAGCACTACTCTGAAACAAAAACCAGATAAAGACTCCACTAAAAAAGAGAACTACAGGCCAATATCCCTGATGACCATGAATGCAAAAATTCTCAGTACAATACTAGCAAACCAAACTCAACAGTACACTAAAAGAATCATGCACCATGATCAAGTGGGATTTACTTATTCCTGGGTTGCAAGGGTGGTTCAATATTCCCAAATCAATCAATGTGATACACCACATTAATAAAAGAAAGGACAAGAACCATATGATCATTTTAATAGATGCACAAAAAAACCCTCAACTAAGTAGGTTTAGAATGAATTTACCTCAAGATAATAAAGGCCACATATGAAAAATCCACAGCTAATATTATCCTCAATGGGGGAAAACTGAGAGCATTCCCTCTACAGTCAGGAACAAGACAGGGATGTTCACTATCACACTGGTATTTGTCATAGTACTAGAAGTTCTAGCCACAGCAATCAGAAAATGAAAAGAAATAAAGAGCACCCAAATGAAAAGGAAGAAGTAAAACTTTCACTATTTGCAGACGACATGATACTCTATATAGAAAACCCAAAAGACTCCACCAAAAATACTGCTAAACTGAGAAACAAATACAGTAAATTTGCAAGAAACAAAATCAACACGCAGAAATCCATTGCACTTCTATACACCAATAATGAAGCAGCAGTAAGACAAATTAAGAAATCAATCCCATTCCCAGTTGCAGCAAAACAATAGGATCCTAGGAATAAACCTAACTGTGGAGGTGAAAGATCTATTCTCTGAAAACTACAAAACACTAATGAAAGAAATTGAGGATGACACAAAGAAATGAGAAGACATTCCATGCTCTTCTCATGGATTGGGAGAACAAGTATTGTTAAAATGTTTATTCTACCCAAAGCAATCTACACATTTAATGCAATCCCTATGGAAATACTAATGCATTTTTCACACAGCTTGAACAAACATTTGTATGGAACCACAAAGGCCCTGAATAGCCAAAGCAACCTTGAAAATTATGGAGGCATCATAATTCCAGACTTCAAGCTATATTACAAAGCTGTAGTGATCAAAAAAATATGGTACTGGCACAAAAATAAACACATAGATCAATGGAGCAGAATAGAAAACGCTGAAATGAATACACAACTATGTGGTCAAATAATCTTTGACAAAACAAAAAAGAGTAGTCAATGGAAAAAGACAGTCTCTTAAAAAATAGTGTTGGGAAAACTGGATGGCAACATGCAAAAGAATGAAACTGGACCACTTTCTTACACCAAACACAAAAATAAATTCAAAGTGGATTAAAGACCTAAATATGAGACATGAAACCATAAAAATCCCAGAGGAGAACACAGGCAGTAACTTCTTGACATTGGCAGTAGCAACTTATTTCTATATATGTCTCCTGAGGCAAGGGAAACAAAAGCAAAAATAAACTACTGGGAGTTCATTAAAAAAAAAAAAAGCTTCTGCATGGTGACAAAAACAACCCACAATACTGAAAGACAACCTCCAGAATTGGAGAAGATATTTGCAAATGACACATCTGGTAAAGGGTTAATATCCAAAGTATACACAGAACTTGTAAAACTCAATGCTCAAAAAAGGAATAATCCAATTAAGAAATGGACAGAAGACATGAATAGACATTTTCCCAAAGACTGCAGATGGGCAACAGACACTTGAAAAGATGCTCAACATCATTGATAATCCCGAAAACACAAGTGAAAACTACAATGGAATTTCAGCCCACACCATTCAGAATGGCTAAAATCAACACCAGGAACAACATGTGTTAGCAAGAATGTCGAGAATGGGGAACACTTTTACAGTGTTGATGGGAATGCAAAATGGTTAAACTATCCTTGAAAGCAGTTTGGAGGTCCCTCCAAAAGTATGAAATAGACCTCCCCTATGATATAGCAATTGCACTACTAAGTATTCATCAAAACACACAAAAATATTAATTAAAATATGGATGCACCCTGTTGTTTTTAACATTATTATCTACAATAGCCAAACTATGGAAACAGCTACATGGATGGAGCTAGAGCATATTATGCTAAGTGAAATAAGTCAGTCAGAGAAAGACAAATACCGTATGATTTCACTCATATGTAGAATATAAGAAACAAAACAAATGAGCAAAAGGGAAAAAAAAAAAGAGAGAAAGGCAAACCAGAAACAGACTCTTAACAATACAGAACAAACTGAGGGTGAGTGGAGGAGATGGACAGGGGCATGGATTAAATAAGTGGTGGGGATTAAGGAGTACATTTGTGATGTGCACTGGATGTTGTACGGAAGTGTTAAATTATTATACTGTGCATGTGAAACTAATATTTTACTGTATTTCAACTAATTGGAATTAACATAAATTAAAATTAAAATAAATTGAAAAAAACTAAAAAAAAGAGGCATCCCTGAGGAATCAGAGGCATAGGATTTAGTAAACAAAGATTTATTTATTTACTTATTTATTTATTTACATATAATTGACATACACTATTATATTAGTTTCAGGTGTATGAAATAATGATTTGTTATGTGTACATACTGTGTAATGAAAACCACAATAATTCTAGTTAACATCCATCACCACATATAATTAATTACAAATTTGTGTTTATTGTGATGTGAACTTTTAAGATCTACTTTCCCAGCAACCTTCAATTATATAATACAGTATTATTAACTATAGTCACCATGATGTACATTATATTCCATGACTTATTTATTTTATAATTCAACTATGGTATACTGTGACTACCTTCATCCATTTTGCCCAAACTCCAACCATCAATCTGTTTCTGTATCATGAGTTCAGTTTTTAACATTAGGTTCCACATATAAATGAGATCATATGGACTTTTTCTCTGTCTGACTTATTTCATTTAGTATAACACCCTTAGTGTCCATCCATGTTGTTGCAAATGGCCAGATTTCTTTTTTATGGCTTGATGATATTCCACTCTGAGTGTGTGTGTGAGTGTGTGTGTGTGTGTGTGTGTATCACATTGTCTTTATTCATTTATCAATGGACACTTAGTTTATTTCTATGTAAGTAATGCTGTGATAAACATGGGTATGCAGATATCTTTTTGAGTTAGTGTTTTTGTTTCCTTCAGATAAATACTTGGAATGGCTGGGTCAAATGATGGTTTTGTTTTTATATATTTATATTTTTGAGGAATTTCCATACTGTTTTTCATACTGGTTGCACCAATTTATATTCCCAAATATGCATCAGAGTTCTCTTTTCTCCATATCCTCTCCAACATTTATTATCTCTTGTCCTCTTAATGATAGCCATTGTAACAAATGTGAAGTGATATCTCATTTTGGTTTTAATTAGTATTTCTCAGATGCGTGATGATGTTGAGCACCTTTGGACAAAGACTTTAAATCTACTTCTTAAATATGTGTAATCAGCTAAGGAAAGTCACAGGCAAAGAACAAGAGAAACCAGGAAAACAATGTCTCAACAAGAATATAAAGAAATAGAAATCATCAAAGGAATTAAATAGAACTTATAGGACTGAAAAGTACAGTTACTGAAATGAAAAACTTACTAGAGTGGTATAAAAGCAGATTTGACAGGCAAAAGTGTCAATGAATTTGAAGATAGGTCAAATGAAATTATCTAGCTTGAGGAGCAAAAAGAAAATAATGAAGAAAAATGAAAATAGCTTAAGGACACAAAAAATACCAACATACACAAAATGGGAGTTCCAGAAGTTGATAGATACAGAGGCAGAAAGAATATTTGAAGAAAGAATGGTTGAAAACTTACCAATTTCATAAAATACATGAAAATTCTGAGAAATTTGAAAGCATCAAATTGATTAAAGATAGCTGCACTGAGAGCCATTACAGTTAATCAAAAGCCTAACATAAAGAGAGGATCTTGAAAGTGGTAAGAGAACTGACTCATTATGTACAAGAGATAATTAATCAGATTAGCAGCTGATTCTTCAGTACAAATCATGAAGACCAGAATGCAGCAAGAGGCCATATTTAATGTGCTAGAAGGAAAAAAAAAAAAAAAAGGAGTTCAGCCAAGAATTCTATATTCAGCAAAACTATGCTTTATGAGGAGGAGACCTGGGGAAGATGGTGGCGTAGGAGGACGCTGGGCTCACCGCGTCCGGCCGATCACTTAGATTCCACCTACATCTGCCATAATAACCCAGAAAACCGCCAGAAGACTAGCAGAACGGAGCCTCTGGAGCCAAGCGCAGATGAGAGACACGGAAGAGGGTAGGAAGGGCAGAGAGGCAGTGCGCCTTACACGGACCGGCGGGAGGGAGCTGGGGTGGAGGGGCAGCCCGCCGGCAAAGCAGAGTCCCCAAGTCTGGCTTGCAAAAGTGGAGGTGCCAGATGGAGTGTGTTCTGACAGCAAGTGAGACTTAACATCTGGAAGGTTATAAACTAACAACTCTGCTCAGAGAACGGGAGGGCTGGAAGACAACGGGAGGGAGAATTGTTGAGCCCCTAACAACAGAGCTCAGCTTGGCAGGGAACAAAGGCGCTTGCCAGCACCATCTCCCTCACCCACTCCCCAGCCAAAATCCCAAAGGGAACCAGTTCCTGCCAGGGAACGTGCTTGCACCACGCAAACACCCAACCTGTGTTTCTGCAGATCCATCCCTCTGGCGGGTCTGACTCCCTCCTGGTGCCACAGGGCCCCTCCCGAAGCCAAACTCCAAAGGAAAAGTGAGCTGAGCCTGCCCCTCCCGCCCCTGTGCACCTTGCCAATCCACCCCAGCTAATATGCCAGATCCCCAACACCACAAGCCTGGCAGTGTGCAAGTAGCCCAGACAGGCCACGCCACCCCACAGGGAATCCTGCCCCTAGGAGAGGGAAAGAGAAGGCACACACCAGTCTGACTGTGGCCCCAGGGGTGTGCTGGGGGCAGACATCAGGTCTGACTGTGGTCCTGCCCACCAACGCAAGTTATTCAAGACAGCACAGGGGAAGTGCCCCACAGTTCCACACCACTCCAGGGACTATCCAAAATGACAAAATGGAAGAATTCCTCTCAAAAAAACCTCCAGGAAATAACGACAGCTAACGAACTGATCAAAAACGATTTAAACAATATAACAGAAAGTGAATTTAGAATAATAGTCATAAAATTAATCACTGGGCTTGAAAAGAGTATAGAGGACAGCACAGAATCTATTGCTACAGAGATCAAGGGACTAAGAAACAGCCAGGAGGAGCTAAAAAAATGCTATTAATGAGCTGCAAAATAAATTGGGGACAACCATGGCTTGGATTGAAGAGGCAGAGGAGAGAATAGGTGAACTAGAAGATAAAAGTATGGAAAAAGAAGAAGCTGAGAAAAAGACAAATCCAGGAGTATGAGGGGAAAATTAGAGAACTAAGTGATGCACTAAAGAGAAATAATATACGC
Organism: Panthera onca; assembly: GCF_046562875.1. Classification (NCBI taxonomy): domain Eukaryota; kingdom Metazoa; phylum Chordata; class Mammalia; order Carnivora; family Felidae; genus Panthera; species Panthera onca. Next base: position 27,930,646 of record NC_138343.1, on the reverse strand, counting down.
ATAATTGGTATTCCAGAGGAGAAAGAGAGAGGGAAAGGTACTGAAGGTGTATTTGAAGAAATAATAGCTGAGAACTTCCTGGATGTGGGGAAGGAAAAAGGCATTGAAATCCAAGAGGCACAGAGAACTCCCTTCAGACATAACTTGAATCGATCTTCTGCACGACTGGCAAAATACAAGGATAAAGAGAAAATTCTGAAAGAAACTAGGGATAAACGTGCCCTCACATATAAAGGGAGACCTATAAGACTCATGACTGATCTCTCCTTTGAAACTTGGCAGGCCAGAAAGGCTTGGCACGATATCTTCAGTGTGCTAAACAGAAAAAATATGCAGCCGAGAATCCTTTATCCAGCAAGTCTGTCATTTAGAATAGAAGGAGAGATAAAGGTCTTCCCAAACAAACAAAAACTGAAGGAATTTGTCACCACGAAACCAGCCCTACAAGAGATCCTAAGGGGGATCGTGTGAGACAAAGTACCAGAGACATCACTACAAGCATAAAACATACAGACATCACAATGACTCTAAACCCGTATCTTTCTATAATAACACTGAATGTAAATGGATTAAATGTGCCAACCAAAAGACATGGGGTATCAGAATGGATAAAAAAACAAGACCCATCTATTTGCTGTCTACAAGAGACTCATTTTAGATCTGAGGACACCTTTAGATTGAGAGTGAGGGGATGGAGAACTATTTATCATGCTACTGGAAGCCAAAAGAAAGCTGGAGTAGCCATACTTATATCAGACAAACTAGACTTTAAATTAAAGGCTGTAACAAGAGATGAAGAAGGGCATTATATAATAATCACAGGGTCTATCCATCAGGAAGAGCTAACAATTATAAATGTCTATGCGCCGAATACGGGAGCCCCCAGATATATAAAACAATTACTCATAAACATAAGCAACCTTATTGATAAGAATGTGGTCATTGCAGGGGACTTTAACACCCCACTTACAGAAATGGATAGATCATCTAGACACACAGTCAATAAAGAAACAAGGGCCCTGAATGATACATTGGATCAGATGGACTTGACAGATATATTTAGAACTCTGCATCCCAAAGCAACAGAATATACTTTCTTCTCGAGTGCACATGGAACATTCTCCAAGATAGATCACATACTGGGTCACAAAACAGCCCTTCATAAGTTTACAAGAATTGAAATCATACCATGCATACTTTCAGACCACAATGCTATGAAGCTTGAAATCAACCACAGGAAAAAGTCTGGAAAACCTCCAAAAGCATGGAGGTTAAAGAACACCCTACTAACGAATGAGTGGGTCAACCAGGCAATTAGAGAAGAAATTTAAAAATATATGGAAACAAACAAAAATGAAAATACAACAATCCAAATGCTTTGGGATGCAGCAAAGGCAGTCCTGAGAGGAAAATACATTGCAATCCAGGCCTATCTGAAGGAACAACGAAAATCCCAAATACAAAATCTAACAGCACACCTAAAGGAAATAGAAGCAGAACAGCAAAGACAGCCTAAACACAGCAGAAGAAGAGAAATAATAAAGATCAGAGCAGAAATAAACAATATAGAATCTAAAAAAAACTGTAGAGCAGATCAATGAAACCAAGAGTTGGTTTTTTGAAAAAATAAACAAAATTGATAAACCTCTAGCCAGGCTTCTCAAAAAGAAGAGGGAGATGACCCAAATAGACAAAATAATGAATGAAAATGGAATTTTTACAACCAATCCCTCAGAGATACAAACAATTATCAGGCAATACTATGAAAAATTATATGCCAACAAACTGGACAACCTGGAAGAAATGGACAAATTTCTAAACACCCACACTCTTCCAAAACTCAATCAGGAAGAAATAGAAAGCTTGAACACACCCATAACCAGTGAAGAAATTGCATCAGTCATCAAAAATCTCCCAAAAAATAAGAGTCCAGGACCAGATGGCTTCCCAGGAGAATTCTACCAGATGTTTAAAGCAGAGATAATACCTATCCTTCTCTAGCTATTCCAAAAAACAGAAAGGGAAGGACAACTTCCAGACTCATTCTATGAAGCCAGTATTCTTTGATTCCTAAACCAGACAGAGACCCAGTAAAAAAAGAGAACTACAGGCCAATATCCCTGATGAATATGGATGCAAAAATTCTCAAGAAGATACTAGCAAACCGAATTCAACAGCATATAAAATGAATTATTCACCATGATCAAGTGGGATTCATTCCTGGGATGCAGGGCTGGTTCAACATTTGCAAATCAATCAACGTGGTACATCACATTAACAAAAAAAAAAGAGAAGAACCATATGATCCTGTCAATCGATGCAGAAAAGGCCTTTGACAAAATTCAGCAACGTTTCTTAATAAAAACCCTCGAGAAAGTCTGGATAGAAGGAACATACTTAAACATCATAAAAGCCATTTATGAAAAGCCCACAGCTAACATCATCCTCAAGGGGTAAAAACTGAGAGCTTTTTCCCTGAGGTCAGAAATATGACAGGGATGTCCACTCTCCCGCTGTTGTTTAACATAGTGTTGGAAGTTCTAGCATCAGTTATCAGACAACAAAAGGAAATCAAAGGCATCAAAATTGGCAAAGATGAAGTTAAGCTTACACTTTTTGCAGATGACATGATATTATACATGGAAAATCCGATAGACTCCACCAAAAGTCTGCTAGAACTGATACATGAATTCAGCAAAGTTGCAGGATACAAAATCAATGTACAGAAACCAGTTGCATTCTTATACACTAACAATGAAGCCACAGAAAGACAAATAAAGAAACTGATCCCATTCACAATTGCACCAAGAAGCATAAAATACCTAGGAATAAACCTAACCAAAGATGTAAAAGATCTGTATGCTGAAAACTATAGAAAGCTTATGAAGATAATTGAAGAGGACATAAAGAAATGGAAAGACATTCCCTGCTCATGGATTGGAAGAATAAATATTGTCAAAATGTCAATACTACCCAAAGCTATCTACACATTCAATCCAATCCCAATCAAAATTGCACCAGCATTCTTCTCGAAACTAGAACAAGCCATCCTAAAATTCATATGGAACCACAAAAGGCCCCGAATAGCCAAAGTAATTTTGAAGAAGAAGACCAAAGCAGGAGGCATCACAATCCCAGACTTTAGCCTCTACTACAAAGCTGTCATCATCAAGACAGCATGGTATTGGCACAAAAACAGACACATAGACCAATGGAATAGAATAGAAACCCCAGAACTAGACCCACAAACGTATGGCCAACTCATCTGTGACAAAGCAGGAAAGAACATCCAATGGAAAAAAGACAGTCTCTTTAACAAATGGTGCTGGGAGAACTGGACAGCAACATGCAGAAGGTTGAAACTAGACCACTTTCTCACACCATTCACAAAAATAAACTCAAAATGGATAAAGGACCTGAATGTGAGGCAGGAAACCATCAAAACCCTAGAGGAGAAAGCAGGAAAAGACCTCTCTGACCTCAGCCGCAGCAATTTCTTACTTGACACATCCCCAAAGGCAAGGGAATTAAAAGCAAAAATGAACTACTGGGACCTTATGAAGATAAAAAGCTTCTGCACAGCAAAGAAAACAACCAACAAAACTAAAAGGCAACCAACAGAATGGGAAAAGATATTTTCAAATGACATATTGCACAAAGGGCTAGTATCCAAAATCTATAAAGAGCTCACCAAACTCCACACCCGAAAATCAAATAACCCAGTGGAGAAATGGGCAGAAGACATGAATAGACACTTCTCTAAAGAAGACATCTGGATGGCCAACAGGCACATGAAAAGATGCTCAACATCGCTCCTCATCAGGGAAATACAAATCAAAACCATACTCAGATACCACCTCACGCCAGTCAGAGTGGCCAAAATGAACAAATCAGGAGACTATAGATGCTGGAGAGGATGTGGAGAAACAGGAACCCTTTTGCACTGTTGGTGGGAATGCAAATTGGTGCAGCCGCTCTGGAAAACAGTGTGGGGGTTCCGCAAAAAATTAAAAATAGACCTACCCTATGACCCAGCAATAGCACTGCTAGTAATTTACCCAAGGGCTACAGGAGTCCTGATGCATAGGGGCACTTGTACCCCAATGTTTATAGCAGCACTCTCAATAATAGCCAAATTATGGAAAAAGCCTAAATGTCCACCAACTGATGAATGGATAAAGAAATTGTGGTTTATATACACAATGGAGTACTACGTGGCAATGAGAAAGAATGAAATATGGCCCTTTGTAGCAACGTGGATGGAACTGGAGAGTGTGATGCCAAGTGAAATAAGCCATACAGAGAAAGACAGATACCATATGGTTTCACTCTTATGTGGATCCTGAGAAACTTAACAGAAACCCATGGGAGAGGGGAAGGAAAAAAAAAGAGGTTAGAGTGGGACATAGCCAAACCATAAGAGACTCTTAAAAACTGAGAACAAGCTGAGGGTTGATGGGGGTGGGAGGGAGGGGAGGGTGGGTGATGGGTATTGAGGAGGGCACCTTTTGGGATGAGCACTGGGTATTGTATGGAAACCAATTTGACAATAAATTTCATATATTGAAAAAAAAACTATGCTTTATGAAAGAAGGAGAAATCAAACCATCCCAAGGTAAACAAAAGTGAGAGAGATCATTTCTGGTATACAGGAAATGCTAAAGGAAATCCTTCAGGTGGAAATGCAAGGACACTACACAACAGCTTGAAGCCAAAGGAAGAAAAAAAAATTGGCAAAAATAACTGCATAGGGAAATATACAAGCCAGTATTATTGCATTTTTGGGTTTTAACTCCTATTTTTTTCTCCTATATGATTTAAAAGACAAATGTATGAAACTATTATTATGTATATATTTTAATGGGCACACAATGTGTAAGATGCAATCTGTGACAATAGCAGTGTGAAAGAACAGGGACAAAGCTGTATAGAAGCAGTTTTGTGTGCTCTTGAGAGAAGGTTAATAGTAATTGAAACTATGTTGTTTTAAGATGTTAATTGTAATCCCCAAGGTAACTACTAAGAAAATGATTTAAAAATGTAGTTTTGTAAATAAAATTTAATAAGCAAGACAAAATTAAAACACTATACAAGTAAATGGAGCTATTTTTTTTTAAGTGTGAAAAGTCACAGTGAGCCTACTTTGTCATCTCCTAATTTGCCATGCAGGTTTAGAGATCATTTAAATGAAATTACATATGCAAACATATATGAAAGTATTTTTCTTAATCGTAAAGCATTATAAAGTATTTGTTAAAATATTGTTAAAATTAAAATTAATTAAAATAAAAGTTAATTAAAAAATTAAAATTGTTAAAAGAGATCTATTTCTAGACAAAAAAATGTTTAGTAAAATTAAATAAAAGCCATGAAAAAAAATTACCAAAAAGGAAATAAGAAAGGACTCAAAGTAATGCACTACAAAAATTAATTAAATATAAAAAAGGCAGTAAGGGAGTAACTGAAGGACAAAAAATTATGACATACAGAAAACAAATAGCAAAATGGAAGAAGCGAAAGATAGGTCAGTGAACCTTGTTCTCCTTATCATTAAGAAAGGGACACAATGCTGAATGGGCCTCTCTGAATTTTATAGACAACATAAATGACATTTGAGCATGCTGCTCTGTAAACCTGAGTGGAGCTCATCATAAGAAAAGATTCTGTGTGACTCTAGCTTCTATGCAAGCTGTCCTCATTCTTAAGCCTATAAGCCTGTAAATGCAATGTTACTCTGTGACAGACAGGGATGCTGAAGGAAGCCCTGGAAAGCAATAGGAGGATCACAGAGCAAATGCCTAAGGTCTTAGAGTATGTCCTCTTCTGGATAAAGTTATTTTCTATTTGAAAAGCAGCAACTGACTACTGGTTCTTTGTGGACACCAAACACTTAACCATTAGAGACCAAATGACAATGTGATAGACCCAAGATGTCCATTGTAAACTAGGTATTATACTACTAATTGAATCATAAAGTTGAGCTGCACATTATACATTCAATTATTAAATGAATTGGTATGTATGAGACTGGATCTAAGCAGGTCCAAAAGGCACTGGTAAGAGGTATACATGGATAGATATACAGATACCCATGATACTTTCACCTAGTGCCTCACCATCTCTCCTGCAGGCTTCAGTAGGAGTTCCCCATATAAAATTAATGAAATGGGAAAAAAGCAGAGGCCTGGTTAATGACTGCATCATGTAAAAAAAAAAAAAAAAGTACACATTTCAGCATGCAACAGGGTCTTGGCATGAAATAGATACTCTGTAAATAGTATGTGTTTATAAGTGGGTAAGCAGAGTTAAGGGAAAAAAGGACTAGTTAGCAACCCCTAACAACCATGAGAAACTGATAACATTCTAGGCTTGAAAAGGGAAGGGAAGGGATGGCTATGTGAGTCTGAAGAGACTTGAAGCTGACAGAGAAGTCAGCCCCCCAAAAATACGTGGATTTGGAAGAATCCACTGCCATGCTGTAACCCTGGAGAGAGAAGATTCAGAGAATAAATGCCTTGACCTCTTTCATCTTACAAACCCAAATTCTCTTCTGATGCCTGTAATAAGGAGTTTGAGGGATTTAGGGCTAATCTAGAAAAAAGATATGACCATGAGGGGGTGTAACACTCAACAAGCTTTATTGGGTGGCTCATGGGCAGGTTGCATGACAGGGAAAGTCCCTTACAGCAGGAATCTGTCCAAAGGCTCAATGAGAAGGGGTTGCCATCCAGGAGAGGAAAGTAAAGGATATCTGGGGAGAGGGAGCTCACATTTCCAGAGGATATTGCTCAGGAGCTTGATGGGGAGTATCTGGGTTAAAGAGCTCTGAAAGGCCCTAGCAGCATGGTGGTCTTTAAAGCACAGGGCTCTATCTTATCAATGGTCAACAGATGTGGGGTGAGGTTTCCTCAGTGATTCAAAGCAGGGAGACCATAAATAGATACAAATGTGCTTGTTTGGGTAATTTAAAAACAACTGGATTTACAAAAATTGGAATTTGACACCTGTGGGCTTTTGAGCTAATGGAACTCAGCCTGCAGTGAAGAAATAAACAACCTAGGAACAAATACACAGAGGCCATCTTTTACTATTTAGATAATAGCTTCAAATTGGTCAAGTTTAATTGAAAGCTGGAGAGCCAGGAAGCCTATTTAATGCATTTTTAGAGGTCTGGCCCCTTGAATATGGAATAAAGTAGACAGAAGATCTGGAGAGGTAAAGAACAGATAGCAGAGGTGTTCAGGATCAGCACAACACCAGCCAGAAGCAGTAATAGCAACTATATCATAATCCTACTCCAGTGGTTGTGAAAATATGTTGCAAATTTAACTGGTTCAAATTTTGAGTGATACCTCTGGTTTTCTATTTACTCAAGGTACAGATTTATGTATAGTGGATTGACTGGGTGGTGAGAAATGTGCAAAGAACAAGGTGATAATATTAGGACAAGTAGGTATGGGGAAGAGATATGGGACACTCTTCTCAGATATTTGTGTCTTAAACTGCTTCTATCTTTTTAGTTTATCACTGTAGTATAAGACTTTCTCCTCAAATACTGAAGTGGAAGAAGAGATTCATGGAGGATTTCACACTGACAATTCAATGCACACATCACTTCCACTCTCATTTCATTGACCTGAACTAGTCACATGTTCCTGCCTGTGAGTGGGAAACTATAATCCAGGGGAACTGATTATCAGTGAGCCCAATAAAGCTCTTCTACATGCTCACATAAACTATTTTAGTTCAGCACTATGATGATAATTTCTCAAAAACGGTTGTGAAGTATTTAAAAGTATGGGTTCCAGAACCATATTATATGAATTTAACTCAAATTTTGTTACTTTCTAGTTCTGTGCCTTGAGTAAGTTACGTATTGTCTTTGAGATTCAGTTATTTCACTAATAAAACTGGGCTAATAAAACTTACCTCATAAAATTGATGTGAGGATTATGTCAATGAACATATTCAGAGTACTTAGCACAACACCAACTACCTAGTAAATTTTCAATACCTGTTCATATTATTTATGAACTGATTTTTATGAGTGGACACTTTTTGGAAGATGATGGAGAGTTGAAATAGAATTTGCAAATTTATTGTCATTTGAATAAGTACTATTTTATTTTTATATACTTAGTGAAAAATTTTGTAAGTGGTATCATTCCAATATATTTAATCATGCAGGGTTTATTCCTGTGTTTTAGTCTGATGCATTCACCACAATTACAGGCATACCTCAACCACATTGCTGGTTTAGTTCCAGACCATCACAACAAAAAGCCAATATCAGAATAAAACAAGTCAGATATTTTTTTTTTGTTTCCCAGTGCATATAAAAGCTATGTTTACACTGTACTGTAGTCTACTAAGTGTGAAATAGCCTGATGTCTAAAAAACAATGTAAATACCTTATTAAAAATACTTCATTGCTAAAAAATGCTATCATCTGAGATTTCAAGAAAGTCATAATCAATTCTCTTTCTTTCTTTTTTTCCCTTCCTTCCTTCCTTCCTTCCTTCTTTCCTTCCTTCCTTCCTTCCCAGGGAAGACTGCCTTAAGCAAAGTAACAACTATGATGTACCTGTTCAGTATAAGAAGCAATGACACTGGACAGATTTGAGGGCCTTTGTTTCTCAAAGAATTCCAGAAAGACTGGTCTTCATACTTCTCATTAATTTAAAATAAATTAGCTTAAAATTCACTGATTTGTCTTCAAGATGATGTTTTCATTGGGATTTACATCTCCCATCCCTCTGAAGACTCTATTATTGAAAGACATTTGTGTTCTGGGTGTCTGAATAAGATACTTTTCAAAGGGGCTGAACTTTATTCCTTATCGTCATATAAAACAGAAATAACCTCCATGTGTTAATTATCTCAAGATCCTTAGGTATAACGTTTCATTTGAAGGATTTTACAGGGATATTTACACATGGTGAATGTTCCAGTGGCTCTTCTTGCCTAACTCTAGGGCTTTATAGTTCCTTTTGGTTATGCATGTTACTAAATTTACAAAATATTTTATCTGTTGCAAAATCCCAAGATCATTCTCACCCAGAGGATATCTTTAGATCAGTAAACATTTGAATATGACTACTGCTAAGCAAAACTTCAAAAGAAAATAATTTGTTGTATTTGCCTTTTTAAAATTTTTGGTCTAGATCCAACTGAGGAAATTTATGTGTAGCTTGCATGTTGGTTCTGTGTGCGTGTATCCTGGAAGTTTGAGGACATGCACCATTCCTTAATGCTGTATTTATTCAGAATTTAAGGAAACTTGCACCACTAAAGAAAATTGCAAGGTCAAAGAATTTTCATTACATAACATTGTAAATATAAATAAAATCCACAAAAAGATGTGGGTAGTGCAGCTAAAACATAAAAAATAGAGGAAAATAAGTAACTGCCAAATATTTGCATCAAATTAAGACACATAGCAGTATTTAGAAAATTTACGAGATAGAAAAAACAAGTCCAATTTTCTTGCGAAGATTCTGGAAAAATTATTTGAAGGTAAAACAAGATTATCAGAGAAAAGAAAAGAGATACACATGCAGGAGATACCAAGAGGAGCCCATGGTCATCACTGAGACTACTAGACATGAGCAGAAGCATTTCAAAAGGTCTAATCTTAGAGATTTTTTTGACTACATTTAGAAATCTGAGCTCAGTTATTATCTGACCAGTTTATAAATCTGAAAATAGCAATATTTTGATTTTTCTCTAAACATCAAGCTTTATTACTGTAGCTTAATTTCAAAGATCCTTTGCAGTTGGGTGAAACAAAACAAAACAAAAAGCTATAGATTTTTTAGCTGATTTAATGAACACTCTTCATACTCCTCAGATGCTGGTTTTGCACTAATTTTCACAGTGCTGTTAATGAAGACAGACAAGTTTGAGAGATTCTGCCTTGTATTCCAGCACAGGCTGACCTGAACCACTCTGGGAAATGACTCATTTGTTTTTTCTTTTCAAACATTAAATTATGTTGTGAATCCTGCCTATGTCTAATGCCTCTACCAACTTTTTGTATGTGCATTCATAAATTGGTTGTTAAAAATATATGACCTGAACGTTTAGATGCTTTTTGTGACATTAAAGAATTCTACAACTTTGAGTTGTTTCTAGTTGTACCTCTCCATATGAGCAAAGTGTTGCACAGTACCTATTTTGTGAAAGGGAGAAGTATTTTTATTCTGACAATGTGAATTGACCAAAAATGTGTTGGTTAGGCTCAGTGTGGGAAGGGGAAAGTTTTCATGTGGAGACATATCTAATTTTAAAACATTCATTAGGAAGTTTTGTGAACTTTTCCTGGACTGCCAAAATTGTTAATAATATTGTTAATTCATATTAACTCATCCAACAACTTACTTTCTTCCTTTCCATTTGTTCTGTCCCTTCTTCCCTCCCTGACTTCACACATTGGTTATTTGTGCCAGGTACTTTCTGACAGGCTCTGGGAAGACACAAAGTGGAAAAACTGTCCTTGACCTTAAAGTGCAATGGGAATAGAGAAATATGCATCCTAACACAACACAGGCTATGGTAGAATCTTCACAGGATGCTTTTGGAGCTAGGTAGGAGAGGAGAGCAACTACATCGTATGGCAAAAGTTCAGGAAACTTTTCATGTGTTTGTTGGTTATCTGTATGACTTCTTTGGAAGTCTTTGGAAGACTTCTTTGGGAAAATGTCTATTCATGTCTTCTTCCCATTTTTATTTGGATTATTCATTTTGGAGTGTTGAGGTTTATAAGTTCTTTATATATTTTTGATACTAACCCTTTATCAGATATGTCATTTGCAAATATCTTCTCCCATTCTGTAGGTTGATTTTTACTTTTGTTGACTGCTTCCTTTGCTGTGAAGAAGCTTTTCATCTGATGAAGTCCCAGTTTATTTTTGCTTTTGTTTCTCTTGCCTTAGGATCAACAACACAAGAAACAACAGGTGTTGGTGAGAATTTGGAGAAAAGGGACCTCTCTTGCACTGTTGGTGGGAATGCAAACTGGTATAGCCACTCTTGAAAACAGTATCTGTGTTTCTCAAAAAGTTAAAAATTGAACTACCCTATAATCCAGCAATTGCACTACTAGATATTTATACAAAGGATACAAAAATACTAATTCAAATGGAAACATGCACCCAGATGTTTATAGCAGTATTATGTACAATAGTCAAAATATGGAAACAGCCTGTGTCCATTGAGTGATGAAAGGATAAAGAAGATGTGGTATATATGCATATATACAATGGAGTATATTCAGCAATAAAAGGGAATGAAATCTTCCCATTTGCAATGGCATGGATGGAGCTAGAGAATATAATGCCAAGTGAAATAAATCAGTTAGAGAAAGACAAATACCACAGTATTTCACTTATATGTGGAATTTAAGAAATAAAACAAATGAGCAAAAGGAAAAAAAGAGAGAGGCAAAACAAGAAACATACTCTTAACTATAGAGAACAAATTGGTGGTTACCCGAGGGGAGGTGTGTGGGGATGGGTTATATAGGTGATGGGGATTAAGGAATGCATTTAGTGTGATGAGCAGTGGGTGTTGTATGGAAGTATTGAATCACTATATTGTACACGTGAAAACCAATATTACACAGTATGTTAACTAACTGGAATTTAAATAAAAACTTTTTAAAAAGGTTCAGGAAAACTTCATGGAGAGAGTGGCATGTAAGTTGCATTTTAAATGTCATAGTGGTTTTGTGAACAAGGGTAAGAAAGAACACCTCTGGCCAAGAGAAGAGCCTGGAGTATGAAACAGGAGGCTGAAGAAGACAAGAGGTTACAACTAATGAAGAGCTGGTTGGGCTACTTTGCCTGTGGACACTTGACTGAATAAGCATTCATCTACTATTGCTTGGGACTTGGGGTTCAATTGTTAGGTGGTGGCACATGCTACTTAGATAACAGAACTATTTCCAGAGTCTTCTCTCTGTCTCGTACCATCACTGCCCTATTTCCATAAGAATTTCTGGGGCAGAAACAACAGTATCTTTCTGTTGCAGGGATCTTTTACCCAGGCTCCTTGGTTATCACACTGGGATTAGATCTGCTGGTTTTACTGCAGTAGTTAAGTAAATATGAAAGTGAGGAAATTAAAGCAATATGATTTATAACAACAAATTGGAATGACTTTGATCTTTTCCTTATACAGACTTAGAATATGATCTGTGAGATTCTATACACTTTTATGCACCCTTTTGGTCAGTATTCATTCCTTGATTAGTTCATGATATACATAGCATAATATATATTAATATAATATAAATATATAAATATATTATAATATATACTATAAATATATTACATAATATATAATATAAATATAAATCAATATAATAATAAATTAATATTAAAATAATGTATATGATACAATATACATATATTAATATAAATATGTATATTATATAATATAAATATATAATATATTAATATAATTAAGTAATATATACATTTTATATCATATGACTAATTATATATATAAAGAAGCTACTTTGGGATCCTTTAGCATAGTTTCCCAAACTACCACAATAATTATGAAGGCTGGAAATTCCCTGGAAATTCTGATTAATGAATCAGAGTCTGTCTGAAAGAAGGCCATGGATACTTCTTAAGTAATAAGTGCGCCAGGCATTTATGTTCAGGCTAATTTGGGAAACAGAGCACTTAATATATTACTGGATATTAGGTAGTAAACAAATATTTCCATCTGTACCATACAAGGTAAGCATAACAATGATGGTGAGGATGATGATGATGATAATGATGATGATGATGTACATTTTATGAATTAGTGAAAGATGAAAGAGAATCACTTGCCTAAAAGCACATCATTAGCATAGAATGATCTAGCTTTGAATCCAAAGCTTCTGTGTTCCATTACATTATAGATTGAATTACAGATATTAAAATGATAAGACCTGATTATGATATATGCTAGGACTTGAGAATTAACTTTTCTCTTAAAAAATGCTTATTTATTTATTTTGATAGAGAGAGACAGGAAGAGGGAGGTGCAGAGAGAGAATCCCAAGCGGGTCTGTGCTAACAGCACAGAACCCAACGCAGGGCTCCATCTCAAGAAGCATGAGATCATACACTGAGCCAAAATCAAGAGTTGGTGCTTAGCTGACTGAGCCACCCAGGCACCCCAGGAATTAACTTTCTTTTATTGGATTTCAATTTTTTTTTAGGTTGCACAACTTCAGATGTGCATAGTTTTAAGGTAGTGACTGAAAAAATTTGAGAGCAAATCAAGCTAAGTAAACTGAATCTGGTGGAATTTGACTTTATGAATTCAGAGATAGCTGATTCAGTTAAAATAGTTTTCAATCCAAAGAAGGGTATATGTTGTTTAAAAATATAAAAAAAAAATATAAGTTACATAAATGTGTTTGTCTTTTTTCAAAATAAAGCAAACCAAACATAAATGAATAAAATAAATCAATACACAAAAGTATACTAGAGAATTATTTATGTCAATCAAATTAGTTCCTGTTTGTAGATCTAATATTTATGAAGTAATGCTAAATAGCTTTTTTAGCCCACCTTAATGTGTGATAATCTTATTAGAACTAGATTGAAATTTACCTCTGAATTGCTTACTAGAAAACTATTTGCTTAGCAGATTGGTAACATAAAAAGTTTTAAGGAAAAAATACATTTTCCCCCAACTATACAAATATAATTAATTACAAATTACTCAGCACAGACCTTGTAGAATCTGTACACAGTAACTGAATGCTAATATACTCAATTTTATTAAAATAATGTTTATAGTAAAAAAGTAATTTTTTAACATTCCACATTACATTCTATGATACATTCACTTTAATTCACTGTTTCTCTTTGATTAGTTTAACATATAACAATTTTACTAAGCTCTATGACAAAAGATTTCTTCCTATTTATACACAATGTTTCAGTCATATATGAAGCAGCATTGGATTTTCTAGATTAATTAAATAAAAAGGTAATTATAATATTAATAGTGGTAGCTATGAAATTATGTATTTAAATAAAATGCATTTATTTGTTCAATAACAATTACCTACTAAGGTCTTTGCTAAGTCATTGGAATACAGAGATGCACAAGTCACTGATTTTGCCTTTTAGGAGCTTGGCCTCTTATGGGAGAGGCAGACAAGTTGCCCACAGTCACTATACAGTGTGGCAACCTCCATTAGGGATATGCACAGGGTGCTCCCAGATAACTACCTCAGGTTGGAAGGGCTGGGAAAAGCTTTCCATAGAAAGATGTTTTAAAGACATGTGATATGACCCAGGTAGAAAGTTTGAACCCAAGGGAGAAGGTAAAAGGCTGGGATGGTGGGAAAGACTGAAGTTCAAGATTTGGCATGGCAGCCTATCCCCCTACCACATGACATGTTTTACTCCAATTTCTCTTCATAGTCATTATTGTTGATGTGTAACCCAACTTTCATTTTCCCTTGTGGAAACTTCTGTTTACATTATGGTAGCATATTGGTTTCATAATACTTGGAAATCTCTAGGATTGTTTAAACATCATTGTTCTGGATTCTAATATTGATAAAGCACAATGATATATTCTAATTAATTGCTCTTGGGAGTTACTACTACTAATGGAACTCTCCATTTATTGAAAATCTCTCAAAGTCAGAACTCCAATTTTTAGTGTTTGTTCTCCCAATGTTTTGTATGCTTTAAATATAGAATACCTTTGGTTACTTTGGACTATTTTCTGTGACAGTTTAACTCTGTGAGAAATGAATTTTGGACCACTGATAATATTCCTTGGCAAAGTAGTCATAAGAATTAAATTCTAGTTGAATAGTTCTACTGAAAATCAGTTCAATTTTGAAAAATATGACCTAGTTTCATCGATTTCTAGGAAAATTGGTGCAAGGTATCCCATGTAGAGTGGTAGTTTGTTGTGGATCTGCCTTTTACAAGTGGAGTTAAGTGAAAGCTCCTTTCTCTTGTCATCCTTACAATCTTTAGATGCAAAGGTGGGCTTTACATTCATGAACATATGTTGAATCATAGATTAAGCCCCTCAACTAACTTTTTTTTTCAGTGCCCCTGACCCCCAAACCATGCAGGAAATCCCTTTGTAAGCAAATTCCCATTCTCAGCCTCCTGGCTGTTTAGTCTATACCGGGTTAAGCATGGGCTTACTTATTCCTTTGATTGGCAAGCCTAGTACTAGTAAAAACAAATGTATGGAGCAATTCTCACCAGAAGTTCCCTGCCCTCCATCCTCCTGATCTGCAAACTCTTGCAGCTTTATTTGGACTGAAACTTGACAAGAGCTTCACTAGACAGGAAACATACCCCTCCTCTTGAAAATGCCACTGACAGGAGAACATAGTTTCTCACATATGCAGTTTCCATGCTGTAGGGACCAGAGCTATCCCACAGCTTGGGAATTTTGACTACTGTCACAAAAAGAAATATCTTAAACTATTTATTTTTACTGAAGGTGAAGTTAATTGTTCGATTAAAAACTTCAGTTCCAATGGCACATGGACTTGGTGAGTAAGATGGGCAGAAACATTAAGCAACTTATGACACTCATGACGTACAAGAAAGAAAATAAGAAAAAGATGTGAAGATTATGAAAATTAAGAAAAAAGGTGAATTTCACATCTAAAAAAGCACAAGAGATGAAAGAAAAAAATAGATAAATTAAACTTCATCAAAATCAAAATTTTGTGCTTGCAAAGGACACCAGGATGAAAGGGAACAGACAATCCACAAAATGGGACAAAATATTTGCAAACAATATATGTGATAAGAGACATATATCTAAAATGTATAAAGATATCCTACAGTTCAATGTTAAAAAGATAACCCAATTAAAAATGTCTGAATAGACAGTTCTTCAAGAATGATACAAAAATATCCAATAAGTACACGAAAAAGTAATGATGTTCAATATCATAATAAATTATCACAATAATAAGGGTGAACAATTCTCCTCTTAGGTAGGTAGATACATAAGAGATTTGAAAACAGGCCCACACAAACACTTGGTACATGAGTGCTCATAGTAACTTTTTTCATAATGGCTAAAGAGTGGAAACAACCCAAATGTCCATCAACTGATGAATAGATAAATAAAATGTGATATATTCATACACTAAAATATTCAGCCATAAGAAAGGGATAAAGTACTAAAATATGCTACAACACTGTTCTACCTTAAATATATATGCTAAGTGAAAGAAGTCAGCCACAATGGTTCCTGGGTGGCTCAGTCAGTTAAGCATCTGACTTTGGCTCAGCTCATGATCTCATGGTTCCTGAGTTTGAGCCCTGCGTCAGGCTTTGTGCTGACAGCTAACAGCCGAAAGCCTGGAGCCTACTTTGGATTCTGTGTCTCCCTCTCTCTCTGCCCTCCCCTGCTCATGTTCTGTCTCTCTTTCTCTCTCAAAATAAACATTTTAAAAAATATTTTAAAAAAGAAGAAAGAAGTCAGTCACAAAAGGTCACATACTGGGTGACTCCAGCTATAAGAACCATCCAGAATAGAAATCCATAAAATTAGAAAGTAGGTGAGTGATTTTCAGAGGATTAGGGGAGGGGGAAATGAGGAGTGACTACTAATGCATATGGGGTTTCTTTTGGAATGATAAAAATGTTCTTAATTAGGTGATGGTTGCACAACTTTGTGAATATTCTTAAAACCACTGAAATTGTAAACTTTATAAGGATAACTTATACTCTGTGAATTATATTTCAATTAAAAAAACCTAAGGGGGGGGTGTGCCAACATAGTGGAGAAGTAGGGGGATCCATACTTCCCACGTCTCTCAAACAAAGAAGTGATGAAGCCAAAGAACTTTGAACCCCAAGAGTCTGGGAGGAAAAGAGACTGAATCTACCAGGAAGAAAACTGGACTTGAGAAACCATAGGTGGGTGATAGCGAACTGTGGGAGATAAAACAGGCTGAGTAGGCACGGAGGGGAGGGATACCCTTTTGCTAAGAGACAAAAGGAAGAGAAAGAGTGGCTGGGGAAGTGTAGGACTGTATCTGGACTAGAGAAAAACCTCAGACTGGGACTGAGAGGGATCTTATCTCTCTAACTGCAGGGCTTTCTTTGGACTGGGGCCGGTTCCCTGTTTGCGCACCTGAGGAGGAGGAAAGCCAACCCTGGGTTCCATGGTAGATCAGGGGCGCAGTTCGCAGTAGGAGTAAGTGGTCCCCTCCCTGGAAGGTGAGGTCAGTGGTGTAGTCCGCAGCAGGAAAAGGAGGTCCTACCTGAAGTGTGGTGGCACAGACAAAGCCAGCCGGGACGATATATCCAGCCACACAGAGAGGTGCTTCCCCAGTTCCAGAGTACACAGAGCAGGTCTTTCAATCCTAGCCAAGCGCCAGGCCAGGAGAGTTGGTGAGGTGAGAAGGACAACCCTGTCTTCACCTGTGGCATAGTGAAGATGACTTGAATGGAGTCTACCAGGTTGTGGAGAAGAGACTGGGGGATTGCCATTTCCTCCTCCCTCCCCACCACCAAGGCAGGGCCTCAGGGATCAGTCCCAGGGCCCATAGTGGATGTGGGATCAGTCTACAACAAACCACTCCCCTCCGTGTGGGGTAACTGCATTTTTGCTGGAGCCAGATAGATGCTGTGCAACCAGACAGCTCCTTCACTCAGACCAGTGATGCTGCATAGTCTGGATTAATTCCAGGACAATTCTTGTTATTTAGATATATTCTCCCTTCCTATCTCTTCCCTCCTCTAGTCTGGTTACTCTGATTGTTGGTTTCTTTAAGCAGACATATTTAATCCATTCCCTTGATACATATTCTATATCTCCTTCTGTATTTTACTCTCTCTCTCTCTCTCTCTCTCTCTGGAATAATCAAGCCATATAGTGTCTCTATCTGGGTAACTTTATCTCCCCTGCTCCCCTTTCTTTTTTTTTTTTTTTCCTTTCTCTTTCTCTGGATTAAGCCATTTAGTCTCTATGCCTGGTCAATGTTTATTTTCTCTTTGCCCCCACCCCTGTCATTTCTCTCTGTATGTGCTCTTCCATCAGCACTGCCTCCACCCTGTTCTTTACCTGTAGGTGGTATTTCTGTTTTTTTTTTCTTTTTTGTTTTGTTTTGTCTTTTTTTGTTGTTGTTGTTTTGTTTTGCTTTTGGGCTATGTGTGTGTGTGTGTGTGTGTGTGTGTTTATTTGTTTTATTGTATGTGTGTTTGCACACCTTGTGGAGTGTCCATAACATCACTACAGGTAGAGAAATAAAATGACCAAAGTCACAACAACAGAGAGCAAGTAACACTCTCCAAAAAACACCTGAAGGGCCAAGCCCTGGACAGTGTATGACTCCTGTGTAATGAATCAGTGCTCACAGGTGCAGAGCACATAACAAGATTTTAAAACTCATAAGAGACAGAAAACTATTCAAAATGGTGAAACGGAAGAATTCCCCCCAAAAGACATTCCAGGAAGAAGTGACAGATAAATAATTGATCAAACCAGATATAAGCAATAAACTGAACAAGAATTTATAAAAACAGTCATAAGATTAATTGCTGGGCTTGAAAAAGGCACAGAAGACAGCAGAGAATCTATTACTGCAGAGATAAAGGAACTAAAAAATAGTCATGAAAAATTTTTTAAAAAAAGCTATAAAAAAGGTGCAAAATAAAATGGAGGTGGCCACAGCACAGATTGAAGAGGCAGAGGGGAGAAGAGGTGAATTAGATGACAAAATTATGGAAAAAGAGGAAGCTGAGAAAAAGAGAGATAAAAAAAATATAGGATCAAGAGCCAAGAATTAGAGAACTAAGTGATGCAATCAAATGGAACAATATCCGTATCATAGGAATTCCAGAAGAGGAGGGAGAGAAAGGGGCAAAAGGTGTACTTGAACAAATCATAGCTGAGAACTTTCCCGATCTGAGGAAAGAAACAGGCACTGAAATCCAAGAGACACAGAGAACTCCCTTTAGATGTAACTTGAATGGATTTTCTGCATGAAATATCAGTGTAAAACTGGAAAAATACAAAGATAAAAAGAGAATTCTGAAATCAGCTAGGGATAAATGGTCCTTAACACACAAAGGTAGAAGCATAAGGGTAGTAGCAGACCTATCTGCTGAAACTTGGCAGGCCAGAAAGGAATGGCAGGAAATCTTCAATGTGATGAAAGGGAAAAAAATGCAGCCAAGAATCCTTTATCCAGCAAGCCTGTCATTCAGAATAGAAGGAGAGAAAAAGGTTTTCCCAAACAAACAAGAATGAAGGAATTCATCACCACTAAACTAGCCCTACAAGAGATCCTAAAGAGGATTCTGTGAGTGAAATGTTGCAAGGATCACAAAGTACCAGAGACGTCATTACAAGCATGAAACCTAGAGATAACACAATGACTCTAAACCCATATCTTTCAATAGTAACACTGAATGTAATTGGACTAAATGCACCAACCAAAAGACATATGGATTAATGGAATGGATTAAAAAAACAAGACCCATCTATTCGCTGCCTACAAGAGACTCATTTCAGACCTGAGGACACTTTCAGATTCAAAGTGAGGGTATGGAGTACTATCTATCATGCCGACACTTTCAGATTGAAAGTGAGGGTATGGAGTACTATCTATCATGCCACTGGAAGTCAAAAGAAACCTGGAATAGCCATACTTATATCAGATAAACTAGAGTTTAAGTTAAAGGCATACACAAATATTTAAAACAATTAATCACAAACATATGCAATCTTATTGATAAGAATGTGGTAATTGCAGGGGACTTTAACACTCCACTTACAGAAATGGATATATCACCTAGACACAGATAAAGAAACAGTGGCCCTGAAAGATGCATTGGATCAGATGGACTTGACAGATATATATAGAACTCTGCATCCTAAAGCAACAGAATATACTTTCTTCTCAAGTGCACATGGAACAATTCTCCAAGATCACATACTGGGTCATGAAACAGCCCTCAATAAATGTAAAAGAATTGAGATCATACCATGCACCCTTTCAGATCACAATGCTATGAAATTTGAAATCAACTACAGGAAAACGTCTGGAAAACCTCCAAAATCCTGGAGGTTACAGAACATCCTACTAAAGAATGAATGGGTCAACCAGGAAATTAGAGAAGAAATTAGAGAAGAAGAAGATATATGGAAATAAATGAAAATGAAAATACAACAATCCAAACCCTTTGGGATGCAGCAAAGGCAATCCTAAGAGGAAAATACATTGCAATCCAGGCCTATCTCAAGAAACAAGAAAAATCCCAAATATGAAATCTAGCAGCACGCCTAATGGAACCAAAAACAGAACAGCAAGGACACTCCAAACCCAGCAGAAGAAGAGAAATAATAAAGATCAAAGCAGAGGGGTGCCTGAGTGGCTCAGTCGGTTAAGCGTCTGACTTTAGCTCAGGTTATGATCTCATGGTTTCTGAGTTAGAGCCCCACGTCAGACTCTGGGCTGACAGCTCAGAGCCTGGAGCCTGCTTCAGATTCTATGTCTCCCTCTGTCTGCCCCTCTGCTGCTTGCACTCTGTCTCTTGCATTGTCTCAAAAATGAATAAACATTAAAAAAAAAAGGTTCAGAGCAGAAATAAACATTATTGAATCCAAAATAACAGTAGAACAGAACAATGAAACCAAGAGTTGGTTTTTTGAAAAAATAAACAAAATTGATAAACCTCTAGCCAGGCTTCTCAAAAAGAAAAGAGAGAGGACCCAAATAGATAAAATCACAAATGAAAATGGAATTATTACAACCAATCCCTCAGAAATACAAGCAATTATCAGGGAATACTATGAAAAATTATATGCCAACAAACTGGACAACCTGGAAGAAATGGACAAATTCCTAAGCACCCACACATTTCCAAAACTCAAACAGGAAGAAAGAGAAAATTTGAAAAGACCCATGACTAGTGACGAAATTGAATCAGTCATCAAAAATCTCCCAACAAATAAGAGTCCTGGACCGGATGGCTTCCTGGGGGAATTCTACCAGACATTTAAAGCAGAGTTAATACCTATCCTTCTCAAGCTGCTCCAAAAAATTGAAAGGGAAGGAAAACTTCCAAACTCATTCTATGACACCAGCAATCTTTGATTCCCAAACCAGAGAGAGACCTAGCATAAAAAAAGAACTACAGGCCAATATCCCTGATGAATCTGGATGCAAAAATTCTCATTAAGATAGTAGCAAATCGAATTCAACAGCATATAAAAAGAATTATTCACCAGGATCAAGTGGGATTCATTCCTGGGATGCAGGGCTGGTTCAACATTCGCAAATCAATCAATGTGATATATCATATTAATAAAAGAAAAGAAAAGAACCATATGATCCTGTCAATCAATGCAGAAAAAGCATTTGACAAAATTCAACATCTTTTCTTAATTAAAACCCTCAAGAAAGTTGGGATGGAAGTAACATACTTAAACATCATAACAGCCATTTATGAAAAGCCCACGGCTAATATCATCCTCAATGGGGAAAAACTGAGAGCTTTCCCCGAGATCAAGAACACGACAGGGATGTCCACTCTCACCGCTGTTGTTTAACATAGTGTTGAAAGTGCTAGCATCAACAATCAGACAACAAAAGGAAATCAAATGCATCAAAATTGGCAAAGATGAAGTCAAGCTTTCACTTTTTGCAGATGACATGATACTACACATGGAAAACCCAACAGACCCACCAAAAGTCTGCTAGACCTGATACATGAATTTAGCAGAGTTGCAGGATACAAAATTAATGTACAGAAATCAGTTTCATTCTTATACACTAATAATGAAGCAACAGAAAGGCAAATAAAGAAACTGATCCCATTCACAATTGCACCAAGAAGCATAAAATACCTAGGAATAAACCTAACCAAAGATCTAAAAGATCTGTATGCTGAAAAGTATAGAAAGCTTGTGAAGGAAATTGAAGAAGATATAAAGAAATGGAAAAACATTCTGTGCTCATGGATTGGAAGAATGAATATTGTTAAAATGTCAATACTACCCAAAGCAATCTACATTCAATGCAATTTCAATCAAAATTGCACCGGCATTCTTCTCGAAGCTAGAACAAGCAATCCTAAAATTTGTATGGAACCACAAAAGACCCTGAATAACCAAAGTAATATTGAAAAAGAAAACCAAAGCAGCAGACATCACAATCCCAGACCTGAGTCTCTACTACAAAGCTGTAATCATTAAGACAGTATGGTATTTGCACAAAAACAGACACATAGGCCAATGGAATAGAATAGAGTCCCCAGAATTGGGCCCACAAATGTATGGCCAACTAATCTTTGACAAAGCAGGAAAGAACATCCAATGGAAAAATGGATGAAGGACCTGAATGTGAGACAGGAAACCATCAAAACCCTAGAGGAGAAAGCAGGAAAAAACCTCTCTGACCCCTGCCGCAGCAATTTCTTACTCGACACATCTCCAAAGGCAAGGGAATGAAAAGCAAAAATGAACTATTGGGACATCATGAAGATAAAAAGCTTCTGCACTGCAAAGGAGACAATCAACAAAACTAAAAGGCAACCAACGGAATGGGAAAAAATATTTGCAAATGACATCTCAGACAAAGGGCTAGTATCTAAAATCTATAAAGAACTCACCAAACTCCACACCTGAAAAACAAATAATCCAGTAAAGAAATGGGCAGAAGACATGAATAGACACTTTTCCAAAGAAGACATCCAGGTGGCCAACAGACACATGAAAAGGTGCTCAATGTCACTCATCATCAGGAAAATACAAATCAAAACTACAATGAGATATCACCTCACACAGGTCAGAGAAGCTAAAATGAACAAATCAGGAGACTATAGATGCTGGCGAGGATGTGGAGAAACAGGAACCCTCTTGCACTGCTGGTGGGAATGCAAACTGATGCAGTTGCTCTGGAAAACAGGGTGGAGGTCCCTCAAAAAATTAAAAATAGAACTACCCTATGACCCAGCAATAGCACTGCTAGGAATCTACCCAAAGGAGAAAGAAGTGCTGATGCATAGGGGCACTTGTACCGCAATGTTTATTGCAGCACTTTCAACAATAGCCAAATTATTGAAAGAGCCTAAATGTCCATCAACAGACGAATGGATAAAGAAGATGTGGTTTATATATACAATAGAATACCACGTGGCAATGAGAACGAATGAAATCATGCCATTTGCAGCAACGTGGATGGAACTGGAGGGTATTATGTTAGGTGAAATAAATCAATCAGTGAAAGACAGATACCATATGTTTTCACTCATATGTGGATCCTGAGAAAGTTAACAGAAGACCATGGGGGAGGGGAAGGGGAAAAAAAAGTTACAGAGAGGGAGGGAGGCAAACCTTAAGCGTCTCTTAAGGACTGAGAACAAATAAGGGGTAGATGGGGGAGGTGGATAGGGGAAAGTGGGTGATGGGCAGGGAAGAAGGCACTTGTTGGGATGAGTACTGGGTGTTGTATGGAAACCAATTTGACAAAAGATTATATAAAAAATAAATAAAAAACTATATGAAGGGAGTAAAAATTGCAAAATACCCTCTTGAGCCACAGATTCAGAGAAAATATTTGCACAAGACCTATCTGATGAAAAATTGTTACCCAACATATACAAAGAATTCTTAAAACTCAATAATAACAAAAAATCTAACAACTAGATATTTTAAATGACCAAAAGATCAGAATAGACACCTCACCAAATAAGGTATACAGATGGCAAATAAACACATGAAGAAATGTTTAACATCCTATGTCATTAGGGAGTTGAAAATTAAAAGAACAATAAGGGGCACCTCGGTGGTTCAGTAGGTTAAGAGTTTGTCTGTTGGTTTTGGCTCAGGTCATGATCTCACAGTTTGTGGGTGTGAACTCCACGTTGGGGTCCTCACTCTTAGTGTGGAACCTGTTTGGGATTCTCTCTCTCTGCCGCTCTCCTGCTTGTGCATGTGCTGTGTGCTCTTTCTCTCAAAATATGCAAATAAACTTTAAAAAATTACAATAAGATACCACTACATATGTATTAAAATGGCAAAAATCCGAAACACTGACAGCACCAAATGCTGGGAAGATGTAGAGCGTATACATTTTTGTTCACGCTGGCAGGAATATAAAATTATGCAGTAAAGTAAGTAAATGGTAGTTCCAAATATATTACTTACAGGCTGTTATAACAACATAGCACAGACTAGGTAGCTTAAACAACAGAAATTTATTTTCTTTTTTCTTTTTTTTTAATTTTTTAATTTTTTATTTTTTAATATATGAAATTTACTGTCAAATTGGTTTCCATACAACACCCAGTGCTCATCCCAAAAGGTGCCCTCCTCAATACCCATCACCCACCCTGCCCTCCCTCCCACCCCCCATCAACCCTCAGTTTGTTCTCAGTTTTTAACAGTCTCTTATGCTTTGGCTCTCTCCCACTCTGACCTCTTTTTTTTTTTTCCTTCCTCCCCCTCCCCCATGGGTTTCTGTTATGTTTCTCAGGATCCACATAAGAGTGAAACCATATGGTATCTGTCGTTCTCTGTATGGCTTATTTCACTTAGCATCACACTCTACAGTTCCATCCACATTGCTACAAAAGGCCATATTTCATTTTTTCTCATTGCCACGTAGTATTCCATTGTGTATATAAACCACAATTTCTTTATCCATTCATCAGTTGATGGACATTTAGGCTCTTTCCATAATTTGGCTATTGTTGAGAGTGCTGCTATAAACATTGGGGTACAAGTACCCCTATGCATCAGTACTCCTGTATCCCTTGGGTAAATTCCTAGCAGTGCTATTGCTGGGTCATAGGGTAGGTCTATTTTTAATTTTCTGAGGAACCTCCACACTGCTTTCCAGAGCGGCTGCACCAATTTGCATTCCCACCAACAGTGCAAGAGGGTTCCTGTTTCTCCACATCCTCTCCAGCATCTATAGTCTCCTGATTTCTTCATTTTGGCCACTCTGACTGGCGTGAGGTGATATCTGAGTGTGGTTTTGATTTGTATTTCCCTGATAAGGAGCGACGTTGAACATCTTTTCATGTGCCTGTTGGCCATCCGGATGTCTTCTTTAGAGAAGTGTCTATTCATGTTTTCTGCCCATTTCTTCACTGGGTTATTTGTTTTTCGGGTGTGGAGTTTGGTGAGCTCTTTATAGATTTTGGATACTAGCCCTTTGTCCGAGATGTCATTTGCAAATATCTTTTCCCATTCCGTTGGTTGCCTTTTAGTTTTGTTGGTTGTTTCCTTTGCTGTGCAGAAGCTTTTTATCTTCATAAGGTCCCAGTAATTCACTTTTGCTTTTAATTCCCTTGCCTTTGGGGATGTGTCGAGTAAGAGATTGCTACGGCTGAGGTCAGAGAGGTCTTTTCCTGCTTTCTCCTCTAAGGTTTTGATGGTTTCCTGTCTCACATTCAGGTCCTTTATCCATTTTGAGTTTATTTTTGTGAATGGTGTGAGAAAGTGGTCTAGTTTCAACCTTCTGCATGTTGCTGTCCAGTTCTCCCAGCACCATTTGTTAAAGAGACTGTCTTTTTTCCATTGGATGTTCTTTCCTGCTTTGTCACAGATGAGTTGGCCATACGTTTGTGGGTCTAGTTCTGGGGTTTCTATTCTATTCCATTGGTCTATGTGTCTGTTTTTATGCCAATACCATGCTGTCTTGATGATGACAGCTTTGTAGTAGAGGCTAAAGTCTGGGATTGTGATGCCTCCTGCTTTGGTCTTCTTCTTCAAAATTACTTTGGCTATTCGGGGCCTTTTGTGGTTCCATATGAATTTTAGGATTGCTTGTTCTAGTTTCGAGAAGAATGCTGGTGCAATTTTGATTGGGATTGCATTGAATGTGTAGATAACTTTGGGTAGTATTGACATTTTGACAATATTTATTCTTCCAATCCATGAGCAGGGAATGTCTTTCCATTTCTTTAAATCTTCTTCAATTACCTTCATAAGCTTTCTATAGTTTTCAGCATACAGATCTTTTACATCTTTGGTTAGATTTATTCCTAGGTATTTTGTGCTTCTTGGTGCAATTGTGAATGGGATCAGTTTCTTTATTTGTCTTTCTGTTGCTTCATTGTTTGTGTATAAGAATGCAACTGGTTTCTGTACACTGATTTTGTATCTTGCAACTTTGCTGAATTCATGTATCAGTTCTAACAGACTTTTGGTGGAGTCTATCGGATTTTCCATGTATAATATCATGTCATCTGCAAAAAGTGAAAGCTTGACTTCATCTTTGCCAATTTTGATGCCTTTGATTTCCTTTTGTTGTCTGATTGCTGATGCTAGAACTTCCAGCACTATGTTAAACAACAGCGGTGAGAGTGGGCATCCCTGTCGTGTTCCTGATCTCAGGGAAAAAGCTCTCAGTTTTTCCCCGTTGAGGATGATGTTAGCTGTGGGCTTTTCATAAATGGCTTTTATGATCTTTAAGTATGTTCCTTCTATCCCGACTTTCTCAAGGGTTTTTATTAAGAAACGGTTTTGGATTCTGTCAAAGGCCTTTTCTGCATCGATTGACAGGATCATATGGTTCTTCTCTTTTTTTTTTTGTTAATGTGATGTATCACATTGATCGATTTGCGAACGTTGAACCAGCCCTGCATTCCAGGAGTGAATCCCACTTGATCATGGTGAATAATTCTTTTTATATGCTGTTGAATTCGATTTGCTAGTATCTTATTGAGAATTTTTGCATCCATATTCATCAGGGATATTGGCCTGTAGTTCTCTTTTTTTACTGGGTTTCTGGTTTAGGAATCAAAGTAATACTGGCTTCATAGAATGAGTCTGGAAGTTTTCCTTCCCTTTCTATTTCTTGGAATAGATTGAGAAGGATAGGTATTATCTCTGCTTTAAACGTCTGGTAGAACTCCCCTGGGAAGCCATCTGGTCCTGGACTCTTATTTGTTGGGAGATTTTTGATAACCGATTCAATTTCTTCGCTGGTTATGGGTCTGTTCAAGCTTTCCATTTCCTCCTGATTGAGTTTTGGAAGAGTGTGGGTGTTTAGGAATTTGTCCATTTCTTCCAGGTTGTCCAGTTTGTTGGCATATAATTTTTCATAGTATTCCTTGATAATTGTTTGTATCTCTGAGGGATTGGTTGTAATAATTCCATTTTCATTCATGGTTTTATCTATTTGGGTCATCTCCCTTTTCTTTTTGAGAAGCCTGGCTAGAGGTTTGTCAATTTTGTTTATTTTTTCAAAAAACCAACTCTCGGTTTCCTTGATCTGCTCTACAGTTTTTTTAGATTCTATATTGTTTATTTCTGCTCTGATCTTTATTATTTCTCTTCTTCTGCTGGGTTTAGGCTGCCTTTGCTGTTCTGCTTCTATTTCCTTTAGGTGTGCTGTTAGATTTTGTATTTGGGATTTTTCTTGTTTCTTGAGATAGGCCTGGATTGTGATGTATTTTCCTCTCAGGACTGCCTTCGCTGCGTCCCAAAGCGTTTGGATTGTTGTATTTTCATTTTCATTTGTTTCCATATATTTTTAAATTTCTTCTCTAATTGCCTGGTTGACCCACTCATTCGTTAGTAGGGTGTTCTTTAACCTCCATGCTTTTGGAGGTTTTCCAGACTTTTTCCTGTGGTTGATTTCAAGCTTCATAGCATTGTGGTCTGAAAGTATGCATGGTATGATTTCAATTCTTGTAAACTTATGAAGGGCTGTTTTGTGACCCAGTATGTGATCTATCTTGGAGAATGTTCCATGTGCACTCGAGAAGAAAGTATATTCTGTTGCTTTGGGATGCAGAGTTCTAAATATATCTGTCAAGTCCATCTGATCCAATGTATCATTCAGGGCCCTTGTTTCTTTATTGACTGTGTGTCTAGATGATCTATCCATTTCTGTAAGTGGGGTGTTAAAGTCCCCTGCAATGACCACATTCTTATCAATAAGGTTGCTTATGTTTATGAGTAATTGTTTTATATATCTGGGGGCTCCCGTATTCGGCGCATAGACATTTATAATTGTTAGCTCTTCCTGATGGATAGACCCTGTGATTATTATATAATGCCCTTCTTCATCTCTTGTTACAGCCTTTAATTTAAAGTCTAGTTTGTCTGATATAAGTATGGCTACTCCAGCTTTCTTTTGGCTTCCAGTAGCATGATAAATAGTTCTCCATCCCCTCACTCTCAATCTAAAGGTGTCCTCAGATCTAAAATGAGTCTCTTGTAGACAGCAAATAGATGGGTCTTGTTTTTTTATCCATTCTGATACCCCATGTCTTTTGGTTGGCACATTTAATCCATTTACATTCAGTGTTATTATAGAAAGATACGGGTTTAGAGTCATTGTGATGTCTGTATGTTTTATGCTTGTAGTGATGTCTCTGGTACTTTGTCTCACACGATCCCCCTTAGGATCTCTTGTAGGGCTGGTTTCGTGGTGACAAATTCCTTCAGTTTTTGTTTGTTTGGGAAGACCTTTATCTCTCCTTCTATTCTAAATGACAGACTTGCTGGATAAAGGATTCTCGGCTGCATATTTTTTCTGTTTAGCACACTGAAGATATCGTGCCAAGCCTTTCTGGCCTGCCAAGTTTCAAAGGAGAGATCAGTCACGAGTCTTATAGGTCTCCCTTTATATGTGAGGGCACGTTTATCCCTTGCTGCTTTCAGAATTTTCTCTTTATCCTTGTATTTTGCCAGTTTCACTATGATATGTCGTGCAGAAGATCGATTCAAGTTACGTCTGAAGGGAGTTCTCTGTGCCTCTTGGATTTCAATGCCTTTTTCCTTCCCCAGTTCAGGGAAGTTCTCAGCTATAATTTGTTCAAGTACCCCTTCAGCACCTTTCCCTCTCTCTTCCTCCTCTGGGATACCAATTATGCCTATATTATTTCTTTTTAGTGTATCAGTTCTCTAATTTTCCCCTCATACTCCTGGATTTTTTTTATCTCTCTTTCTCTCAGCTTCCTCTTTTTCCATAACTTTATCTTCTAGTTCACCTATTCTCTCCTCTGCCTCTTCAATCCGAGCTGTCGTCGTTTCCATTTTGTTTTGCATTTCGTTTAAAGCGCTTTTCAGCTCCTTGTGACTGTTCCTTAGTCCCTTGATCTCTGTGGCAAGAGATTCTTTGCTGTCCTGTATACTGTTTTCAAGCCCAGTGATTAATTTTATGACTATTATTCTAAATTCACTTTCTGTTATATTATTTAAATCCTTTTTGATCAGTTCATTGGCTGTTGTTATTTCCTGGAGATTCTTCTGAGGGGAATTCTTCCGTTTGGTCATTTTGGATAGTCCCTGGAGTGGTGAGGACCTGAAGGGCACTTCCCCTGTGCTGTGGTGTATAACTGGAGTTGGTGGGAGGGGCCACAGTCCGACCTGATGTCTGCCCCCAGCCCACTGCTGGGGCCACAGTCAGACTGGTGTATGCCTTCTCTTCCCCTCTCCTAGGGGCGGGATTCACTGTGGGGTGGTGTGGCCTGTCTGGGCTACTTGCACACTGCCAGGCTTGTGGTGCTGGGGATCTGGCGTATTAGCTGGGGTGGGTAGGCAAGGTGCACGGGGGCAAGAGGGGCAGGCTTAGTTCGCTTCTCCTTAGGTGATCCACTTCAGGAGGGGCCCTGTGGCAGCGGGAGGGAGTCAGATCTGCTGCTGGAGGTTTGGCTCCGCAGAAGCACAGAGTTGGGTGTTTGCACGGAGCGAGCAAGTTCCCTGGCAGGAACTGGTTCTCTTTGGGATTTTGGCTGGGGGATGGGCGGGGGAGATGGTGCTGGCGAGCGCCTTTGTTCCCCGCCAAGCTGAGCTCTGCCGTCCGGGGGGCTCAGCAGCTCTCCCTCCCTTTGTCCTCCAGCCTTCCCGCTTTCTGAGCAGAGCTGTTAACTTATGACCTCCCAGACGCTAAGTCGCGCTTGCTGTCGGAACACAGTCCGTCTGGCCCCTCCGCTTTTGCCAGCCAGACTCGGGAGCTCTGCTTGGCCGGTGAGCCGCCCCTCCGCCCCGGCTCCCTCCCGCCAGTCCGTGGAGCGCGCACCGCCTCGCCGCCCTTCCTACCCTCTTCCGTGGGCCTCTCGTCTGCGCTTGGCTCTGGTGACTCCATTCTGCTAATCCTCTGGCTGTTTTCTCGGTTCTTTAGGCAGGTGTAGGTGGAATCTAAGTGATCAGCAGGACGCGCGGTGAGCCCAGCATCCTACGCCGCCATCTTCCCTCCCGCCATTTATTTTCTTATTTGTGTAGCCTGCAAGTCTTTGATTAAGGTGCCAGCAAGGTTTTCTCATGAGATCTCTCTCTTTCTTTTACAGAGTTCTTACTATGTCCTCATATGGTTTTTATTTCTGTGCACTGCTTGAAGACAGAGGGAGAGCTCTGATAGTCTCTTTCTCTTCCTTATTTTTTTAAAGTTTTTTTAAATGTTTATTTTATTGTGAGAGGGTGAGAGAGAGAGAACGCGTGAGCACATGAGTGGGGGAGGGGCAAAGAGAGGCTCCAGGCTTTGAGCTGTCAGCACAGAGCCTGATGAGTGGTTCCAATTCACAAACTGTGAGATCATGACCTGAGTGAAGTCAGATGCTTAACTGACTGAGCCACCCAGGTGCCCCTCTCTTCCTCTTATAAGAACATTGGTACCATTGGATTAGGGCCTCACCTTTATGATCTCATTAAACCTTACTTACCTTCCTAAAGGCGTTATCTTCAAGTATAGTTATATTGGGTATTAGAGTCTCAACATATAAATTTGGGGGGGACAAAATTCAGTCCACAGCACCATATGTTGTTTGGTATTTACCCAAATAAAATAAAAATTTAGGTATAGCATTATTCATAATTGCCAAAACTTGAAAGCAACCAATATGCCCTTCCATAAATGGATGATAAAGATGGTAATTTTCTGAAGAACATAATGGTTTGATTATTTTTGTTCTTAGACAAGTGGCTAAGCAATCTGATATGTGCTATCTCTCTTCACTTAGTATTTTTCTAAGAAATAAGGCAAGAAGATTAGGGGCACCTGGATGTCTTAGTCTATTGAGTATCTGACTCTTGGTTTTGGCTCAGGTTATGATCTCATGGTTGTGAGAATGAGCTCTACATGAGGGCTCACAATTACTAATTGTAGCCATTATGCTGTACATTACATCCCCAGAACTTATTTACCTTATAACCAGGAGTTTTTACCTTTTGACCATGTTTATCCCATTCTCTTTACTTCCCATCCATGGCAGCCACAAATCTGTTCTCTATTTCTGTGGGTGTGGTTTTTTTTAGATTCCACATGTAAGTGATATCATATAATATTTTTCTTTCTTTGTCTGACTTATTTCAGTTAGCATGATGCCCTCAAAGTCCATTCATGTTGCCACAAATGGTAGAATTCCTTCTTTTTTAATGCTGAATAATATTCCTTTGCATCTATATACCATACCTTCTTTATTCATCTGTTGATTGACACTTAGGTTGTTTCCATGTCTTGGCTATTGTAAATAATGCTGCAATGAATATAGAGGTACAGAAACCTCTTTGGGATAGTGATTTTATTTCCACTGGATATATACTCAGATGTGCAATTGCTGGATCATATGTAGTTCTATTTTTAATTTTTTGAGAAATCTCCATACTAGTTTCCATAGTAGCTGCACCAGTTTACATTCTCACCAACAGTGCACCAGAGTTCCCCTTTCTGCACATTTCTGACAACATTTGTTATCTCTTGTCTTTTTAATGATAGCCATTGTAAGAAGAGTAAACTGTCTCACTGTGGTTTTTGATTTGCAGTTCCCTAATAATTAGTGACGTTGAGTCCCTTTTCATATACCTGTTGGCCATTTGAATACCTTCTTTGGAAAAATATCTATTAAGGTGCTTTGCCTACTTTTTAATTGGATTATTATTATTAATTATTATTATTATTTTGCTATTGGGTTGTATGAATTCCTTACATATTTTTTATATTAATAAGCCTGTTGTGTGCTTTGTAAATATTATTCCGTTCCAAGGGTTGCATTTTCATTTTGTTGATCATTTGCTGTGCAAAAGCTTTTTTATTTGATGTAGTCCCACTTATTTATTTTTTATTATGTTGCTTGTGTTTTAGGTGTTGTATCCAAAAAGTTATTGCCAAGACCCTTATTAACATGCTTTTTCTTATATATTCTTCTAAGCATTTTGTGGTTTTAGTCTTACATTGAAGTTTTTAATCCACTTTGATTAAATTTTTATGAGTAGTATAAGATAGGAGTCTAGTTTGTTTTTTATTTTGCTTTTGCACATGAATATCCAATTTTCCTAGCAAAATTTATTGGCGAGATTATTTTTTCTCCATCAGATACTCTTGGCTCTCTTGGCACATATTAGTTGACCAGGTTTATTTCTTGGCTCTTGATTCTGTTTCATTGGTCTATGTATCTGTTTTATTTGCCAGTGGCATACTGTTTTGATTGCTAAAATATTTTTGTAATATATTTTGTAATCGAGAAGTGTGATGTTTCCTGCTTTGTTCTTCTTTCTCAGGATTTCTTTGGTTATTCAGGGTCTTTTGTGGTTACATATGAACTTTAGGATTGTTTTTCTCTTTCTGTAAAAAAAATGCCATTAGAATCTTGGTAGGTATTGCATGGAATCTATAGATGGCTTTGGATACTATGTACATTTTAACAATATTAATTTATCCAATCCATGAACATGGTATATTTTTCCATTCATTTGAGTCATCTTCAATTTCTTTCATCAATGTACTATAGTTTTCAGTATAGACATCTTTCATCTCCTTTGTTAAAGTTATTCCTAGATATTTTGTTGATTTTGATGTTATTGAAAATGGGACATTTTTCTTTATTCCTTTTTCAGATAATTCACTCTTGGTGTAAAAAAATGTTACTGATATTTGTATGTTGATTTTTTATCCCACAACTTTACTAAATTTGATCAGATTGAAGTTTTTTGGTGGAGTCTGTATGATTTTTTCCTATATAAAATCAGGTCACCTGCAATAGAGACAATTTTGTTTGTTCATTTCCAATTCTGATACTTTTCATTTATTTTTCTTGCCTGATTACTCTGTCTAGGACTTCCAGTACTGTTGAATGGGAGTGGTGAGAGTGGGAAGCCCTGTCTTGCTCCTTATTTTACAGGAAAACCTTTCAGCCTTTCTATGATATTACTTGTGGGTTTGTCGTATATGGTCTTTATTATGTAAGGAAAATATTTCTCTTTTAAATCTACCAGTATAAAACAACAAATATGTGTTATCTCCCATTTCTCTGGGTTGAGAGATTGAGAGTATTTTAGTTGGATGGTTCTGGTTCAAGTCTTTTAAGAGGTTGCAGTCAAACTACCAGCCAGGACTACAATCTCCTTTAAAGGCTAGGCTGGGCTTCTGGGTTCAATTATGTTCTCACTGGCAAGCCTGTATTTCTTGCTGGCTGTTTGATGGAGATTTAAATTCCTCATCGTGTAGGCCTCTTTATAGGCTTCTAGGACTGTCCTCTCAACATGTCAGCTGGATTCCACCAAAACGAGAGAGGTGATAGAGAAAAAAGAAGGAGAATCTCATACAGAAATCATAGTCTATTTGTATAACATAATCTCAGGAGTGACATAGCATCATTTAGCTATATATTGGTTGCACAGTTCACTTTTAGTACATTGTGAAGGGAAACCACACCAGGAGGTAAGGATCATGGGGGCTGTCTTATACTCTGCCCACTATATTGGTGTTTGAGATCTTTAACACAAGAGACAAACTTTCAAAAATTGTGATTTTTACTACTTTAATCATCTTCTCATCTAATAACTTGTGGCAACATGCTACTCCTGTGTAAAAACTTGGACGAAATGATCCCTATGGTTCCCCCCAGTTCAGACTATGGTTCTGTAGCACTTTTGTGCCTACCTTAAAATGACTGGATGCTTTCCTAGTAGAGGAAAGAGAGATATGAAGAACTGGTACCCTAATGGGTGTTCATATTTACTCAAAGAATCAAAAAGAGATAAACATGAAGCTAGGGGGGCAGCTGAGGTGAGAGATTGAGAAACTTGATAATGTATTCAGATGGAATGTTGAAATGAACATCTGCAGAGATAACAGGCAACACACCTACTAGCCAAGGGTGCAGGGAAAATGGAACCAGGACTGCATTGAAGAGTGGGTGAGGCTGGGGGTCTTAAGAATAACCCCATGAGGGGTGACTTTGTGGTTCAGTCAGTTAAGCATCTGACTTTGGCTCAGGTCATAATCTCGTGGTCCAAGAGTTCCAGCCTTGCGTTGGGCTCTGTGCTGACAGCTCAGAGCCTGGAGCCTTCTTCGTATTCTGTGTCCCCTCCCCGCCCCCCGCCCCTTCCCTGCTCATGCTCTGTCTGTCTCTGTCTCTCTCTCTTTCTAAATAATAAACATTTGAAAAATTTAAATAAAAATATAAAATAAAGAATAACCCCATGAAGCTAGGTGTGTCAGGCTTGTCTTACGGCATCTAGGAATTTGGTTACATACATGTCCATTCTACTGCTGAAAGCCTTACATATTCCTAAATATATAGATCAACTATTGGATATTGACATAGAACATATTACACTCCATATGGAATTTCTTTCCATTTTTATACATGTGGTTGTTGTTACTTTCTATCTGGTCAGAACTTTGTTGAAGAAATCTTCTAGGGGAAGTGATTCTCCAAAGGGTTTAATATCCTATATATGGATATGCATTTTCAGTGGCTAATCCCAGATGTTATTTCCCACTACTGGATGAATTAAACATTTTTAATTTTAGAAAATAGAGTAAGGGAGTAAAAAATGAGTCATTATGAAGTTCCATTGCATAAGGTCAGGAAGGAGTAAATAAATGCAAGAATATTTCAACATTGTATCCTCCATTCAAAAATGGACATAAGCGTTTATCACAGGTATTTTTCTCCCCAGGTCTAATTCCAGTCTCATTATGGTTTTGGGAAGTCACATGCAAAACTGGGCAAGAACCTGGTTCACCGGTTGAAGTGACTGTGCCCAACCTAATCTTAAATAATGAAGCATCTGTCGTTCTTATGCACTGTGCTGTTTTGCAGTACAATTTCACTTTGTAGCCTGATTTTCAGCCACTAGTATGTGGCATCCACTATCACTATTTTTTCCAGAACACACAATAGTTTTGTTTCTCAATCTCTTCCCATTTTGAAAACTGCTCCAAGTTTTTGTGCTGCGCACTGCATGGTGCCCATCAGCATCAACATTCCTTGTAGACCATGCTATGGAGACAGTGAACAGGCACATTTCAGAATGTTTTGCTAAGTGCCCCCACCTCCCAAAATCCACAAAAGGAAATCAAGTTATAGTACAACAATAATATGTGTAGAAAATTTATGGCTAAGTTTTCATGTTGACAAAATACTCTATATATCCATTCCATTAGTATAAGTTTAGTAAAAGGTATTAATTTATAGTCTCAAGTACTTTGAAATCCATTTCATGCAAATATGGGGATACTGATGAAAGTGGAAATTAAATATCATATTCTTATGAAATGATGAACCTAACATCTGGCTCCTTAATAATGGACAAAGAGTGACTAACACTGAGAATCCTTTTAGATTTATATTTAGACTTTTTTCGTAGTTTAAATGTGCATATAAAATTTATAAATAAGGAAACATCTTTAAAACGTTAAGCACGAATGGAATTCAACCATTTAGGAGTATGCTCTATATATTTCTGAATTTTCTCAGCACTCAATTTCAGAATGGATCTGTATTATGTTCTGGGTCCTTGAGCTTTACTGATTATAACCAGATTCCCTCTGTTATTATCCTGTTTAAATGGCTGATGCCATCATGCTTCCCTGAAAGACAAAGAGGAAAAGAAAAAAAAAAAAAAAAAAAAACAAACCTCTTCTATGTATTTTCAGATCTCTGGGCATTTTTTGTGTCATAGGTTGAAATTTAAACACAATTCTGCCAAGAGAAAAGAAGCATTAATTTTATTCTGAATTTATCATTATATGACATATGGACTATTCTTTTCTCCACTGTTGGCACTCAGGTCCACAGGAGCAAGGCAAGATATTTGGCTGACTTCCTCAGAGCACTGTTCAAGCAGAGATGAGAGACAGCCAGGTACGTGAGTCAGTGGCAGCTCTTCTTTTCTGATCAAGTGAGGTTGACATTTCTATAAAAATGGAAAAGCAGATTTTGGACAAACCTGGGCCTCTCTTGTGCTCTTATTATATTTTGCTTTGGCAACTCACAGGCCTGGTTCTTAAAGAAGCAGATGGTTTTTTAAGACTTAAAGGGAAAAAACGGTATCAGATTCCATGCTTGTGATTGTCACAAGTGCACTTGCCAAGAAGGGAACTCTGCACTGAACATCCAGAAGGGCAAAGGATACATTCAGAGGTGCTAAAGAGCACTTGCAGAATATCTTTTAAATAAAAAATGAATTATTTCTTAGGGCTGGTCAAAACTTCCTCAGTCCTTGTTCATTTTGATCTTTAGCCATAAGGATGCAATTTGTCGGGAAAGAAGATGCCATTCCTGTGGTTTTCTACCTAGGAAGTCCTATTGTGTTGGGGACCTCATGACTCTCCAACTACCCTGTATGTGCTTTGAGGACTGGGAAGGTTTATCTCTTCACTGCGTGGATTCCCACATCATCCCATCATTGGCCTTGAGCATAGTGGACACTTAAAGATATGTCTGAAATCCCTTAATTCCACAAGGATATACCAGATTTAAAGCATTTTGATTCCCCACTGCCCTTTGCTTTGGTGTTACTTTTCAGGAGAAGAGGTAAATTATATTAGCACAAGAAGGATACATTTAAATAGATGAACACTGCAGAAGCTGACAGACTAAAGGGTTGCAGGGGATTTAGGATGAGGGAAACTGGCAAACTAAGTGTATCTAAGCTGCAGGCCACAGAGGCAGTGCTAGAGTGGCTTCTGTCCTTTGCATGTAAAATTGCATTTTTATCTCCCATGTACTATCTTTGTACTATCTTCGAATGTTTGGTATTTCAGTGGTGGTATGGACTTAACTGTGCCCTCCCAAATTTCATATAGTAAAGTCATAACCCTCAGTACCTCAGAATGTGACTGTATTTGGAAATAGGACCTTTAAAGAGGTGATAAGTTTTAAAGGAGGCCATTAGAGTGGGCCCCAAACCAACCTAACTAGTGTCCTTTTAAGAAGAGATGATTAGTGGGGCCCCTGGGTGGCTCAGTCGGTTAAGTGTCCGACTTCGGCTCAGGTCATGATCTTGCGGTCTGTGAGTTCGAGCCCCGCATCGGGCTCTGTGCTGACAGCTCAGAGCCCAGAGCCCGTTTCAGATTCTGTGTCTCCCTCTCTCTCTGACCCTCCCCTGTTCATGCTCTGTCTCTCTCTGTCTCAAAAATAAATAAACGTTAAAAAAAAAATTTAAAAAAAAAAAGAAGAGATGATTAGAAAATACAAAGAGACACCAGGGAAGTGTGTGCACAGAAGGAGAAGATGAACATCTACAAGCCAAGGAGAGAGGCCTGAGAATAAATCAACTCTTCCAGCACCTTGATCTTGAACTCGTAGCCTCCAGAGCTATGAGAAAATAAATTCATGTTAAGTCACCCAGTCTGTATTATCTTGTTATGACAGCATGAACAGACTAATACAGATGACTTTTTCCATTCTTGTGGTATTTGTAAAAATGTTAAGAAATTATTTCCCTCCATGTGGCAATATTCCTTTGTATTATGACTTTGCAGCTTGGGAGGTGAAGATTGTTGCCTATAGTTTGACTTTGTTGACTTGCTCTAGCCAATAAAATGTGCCAGAAATTACTTTGTGCCAATTTCAAGGCTGAACTTTAAGAGGTTTTGCATGCTTCCTTGGGGCCCAGGTAGGACCCCTGTGGAGAATTGCAGACTAACTTGCCCATAGCCATGCTTAATTCTTCAACCCTATACCTCCAAGTAAGGAAGACACAGAAGAGTAGAAATAAAGTTGAAAAGTGAATTAATTATGTCTGCTTAATATTGAATTATTTTTCTAATAATTTGACCAACATGCATAAAAGAAGTTTTGGCCTTTGCTTCCCCGCCACCCCCCTCCCTCCCGCTCCAGCCCCCTGACCACTGCTCCTGGAAAACCAAGCATATCCAATGACTGTTAGTCTGAAAACATTCTGTATTGGGGCTGGGGACCACCATCCATCCCTATCTTTTGGTGGCTGCACTGAAGATGCTACAGGAGGATAGGAGTCATTTTTATATTTTTCTTAAGTTAATTTCATAATTTGTCCTTGTGACTTTCCCACTTTCAGAATGTTACACTGGCTACTATCCAATGAGAAAAAGAGAGCTCCATTTTAAATAGAAAATGGACAGTTTGGCACATCTTGGTTCTCACCTTCTCATTGAGAGTGTCTGCTTTCTGATTTTGATGCCAAATTGTGTGCCTGTCTGGGAAGGAGATTTATAAAATAGGGCAGTTAGAGAAACACAGCAGGTTCTGTATCTGTCAGGAGGACATGTTGAGGCTATTCTGACAGAGGGAAGTTTGGACTTAAGGCTAGCTTCAGCTCTGCCTTTGTCGGCTGAGTTCCCTCCTAGAATGTGGAGGTCCACATGGCTTTGCTCTTCTCCATTGTTTGGGAAGGCATTTTCTAGCATGTGCTCTTTGAAGGATAAAAAAGGTGAGCCACGTGTAGATCATTTGTGGCAAATGTGGCATATGGGCTCCTTGCCAGGTGCAATCACTGGTTTTAACTGCTGCAGATCTATCATCTGTAAGGCATCTTTTACATTTTCTGAGACAGAGCAGTAAAGGAATCTGCCCCAGATCATTAAAGTCCTGTGTGTGGGAGGTCTGTGTGGGGGGAGGGGCTGCTGAATGTTTCACATGACCATTCCAGACCCTAAGCCCCTTGGAAAAACTTTGTGGCACTAGATTGAGGGAGTTTAGCAAGTCTAAACAGTTCCTGATGATCTATATATATATATTTTAAACTAAAACTAAACTGTATCTACAAAAGAACAGATTAGTGTACACACACACACACACACACACACACACACACACACCATCCCACCACTCCCCTAACCCCCTGCTCAAATAAAAACATTTCAAACGTTTTGGATCTGATTTCTTATTTCCTGTGAGCAGTTGTTGGCATTATTTTATGTGGAGAGGTTTGGTTGTAAGATGAGCAAATGCCCGTGAGCTCTATCCATTGTTGTAAATTAGGCCAATAGGCAGTGATACTCTTTAGGCTGATGCCAGTTTTCTTTCTAAGAGCATAATCCTGTAATGCAGAACAGAAAGTTTTTGCTCCTTTGAATTAAAGCCTTAATACTTCGCTTGATTTTTGTTTGAGATTTTTTCTTCCTTGAGTAGAGACAATTTAATCTCAAAATTTCAAGTAACCTCAAACTTTTCTACTCTATTTTAAAGTGTATTTCATTTTAAAATCATCCAGGAGAAAAGTGGGAAAAGTTATGTCCTTGGGCACGTTAATGCTCTCCTTACCATGGTAGAGACTGCTAAGCTTGATAGAGACTACCATAATCAGACTGATAGAGATAGAGATTGCCAAAAGATCAAAACTTGTATCTGTCAAGCTGGTTTCACAGCAAAGAGTGAAGGTACTTGCATGACATTTTGTAGTCTGCATCTCACTTCCACTTAAATTATCTCCCAATAGGCCCATAAGATCTGTTTGCAGCAGGTATGACTACTACTCTGTGAACATTTCCACCCTACGAAATGGCCCAGTCCAGGTTTTCTTAAAACCAGTCCCTCTTCTATCGTATTTTTTTTTTTTAATTATGGTGATTTTGTATATGTATTCACTGTGAAAGGAATCCCCCCCCCATCTAATTAATTAACGCATCCATCACCTCACATATTTATCTTGCTTTTTATTTTGATGAGAACATTAAAATTCTCTTTTAGCAAATTTCAGTTATACAACACAGTGTTATCAGCCATAGTCACCAGACCTCAATAATCTTATAGCTAAAAGATACCCTTTTACAAATCTATTTCTATTTCCTCCAACCCCCCTCCCCCCAGCCTCTGGCAACCACTTTCCTACTCTGTTTCTATGAGATTACTTTAAACACTTTTTTAAAGATACCAGATATGAGTGATACCACACAAATTTGCCTTTCTCTGTCTTGTTTCACTTAGCACAACACCCTCAAGTTCTATATTGCTGCAAATAGAGAATTGCCTTCCTTCTCATAGCTGAATAACATTTCACTGTATATATCATTTCTTTATCCATTCATCTGTTGAAGAACACCTAGGTTGTTTCTGTATCTTGTCTATTGTGAATAATGTTGCAATGAACATGGGAATGCACATATCTCTCCATTACCTCTTTTCATTTGCCTTGAATATATACCCAGAAGTGAGATTGCTGATTCACTTGGTAGTCTTATTTTTAATTTTTTGAGGAAACTCCATATGATTTTCCATAATGGCTAT
Organism: Panthera onca; assembly: GCF_046562875.1. Lineage (NCBI taxonomy): Eukaryota > Metazoa > Chordata > Mammalia > Carnivora > Felidae > Panthera > Panthera onca. The sequence continues at coordinate 27,890,234 of NC_138343.1, read as the reverse complement.
ACTGATTTACATTCCCACCAACAGAACACAAGAGTTCTCTTTTGTCCACATCCTTGCCAAAACGTGTTATCTCTTGTCTTTTTGATAATAGTAATTCTAACAGATCTGAAGTGATATCTCATTGTGGTTTTAACTTGCATTTCCTTAATAATTAATGATATTGACCACCTTCTCATGTATCTGTTGGCCATTTATATGTCATCTTTGGAATAATGTTTTTTTAGTTCTTCTATCCATTTTTAAAATCTGATTATTTTATGCTATTGAGTTATTGAGTTCTTTATATATTCAGATATTTTCAAATATTTTATCCCATTCTGTAGTTGTCTTTTCATATTATCAATGATTTCCTTTGCCATGCAGAACCTTTTCAGTTTGATGTAGTACCCATTATTTTTGCTTTTGTACCCTTAATCCAAAAAATTATCACCAAGATTGATGTCAAGGAGCTTACCAGCTATGTTTTCTTCTAGCAGTTTTATGGTTTCAGGTCTTACATTCAAGTCTTAAATACCCTTTGGGTTTTATTTTTGCATATGGTATAAGATAGTGTTCTGGCTTCATTCTTTTGCATATAGCTGGCTGTCCAAGTTTTCTAACACCATTTGTTGTAAAGACTGTCCTTTCCCCACTGTATATTTTTGACTCCTTTGTTGTAAAGCAATTGATCATATATGCATGGGTTTATTTCTGGGCTTTCTATTCTGTTACTGATCTATATGTCTTTTTTTATGCCAATACTATACTGTTTCAAAAACTACAGTGTTTACAAAATGGCCACTCCATTTCTTTAAATCAGTTCCTTTTCCATCATATTTGATTTTACTCTGTTTCCTATCCTATGGTGTGAGTGAGCATTCTTTCTCTGTTGTTACTCAATTATTCTCTCCTGGACACAAGAGAAGGTCTTGGGATTCCCAGGTACTCACGTGGACCAAGTTTTTGGGGAATTTTCTCCAGCTTTTGGCCTCCATAGTTGCTGCTGAAATACCCACTGCCCCCATCTGTCTGGTCCCTTGTAAGTCTATGGTTCTTTTGCCTCTTTGCTATGTGTGAGCTCAGGAATCCTTCCTCAATACCCCTAATGTTGGAATCCTGACTTCCTAGGTGCACCATCTAGAATGTTCCTCTGAGGCCTTGCCACCTTCCAGGGCCCACTGTTGCAGGCCCAGGGCTTGCAGTTTTACTGCCCTGCCCTTTATCTGCCCACTTTTGCCCTCTGTTTCTGCCTCTTGCCAACTCTGTAATATAATCTCTAAAAGATGAGACCTTTCAACTGTTTCTCAGCTGTTTGGCTAAAATCAAGTGTAAAAGATTAGACCTTGGGGAGATAAGAGTACCTGGGTGGCTCAGTCAGTTAAGCGTCCAACTTTTGATTTTGGCTCAGGTCATGATCTCATGGGTTGTGAGATCAAGCCTTGTGTCGGGCTCAGTGCTGACAGTGTGGAACCTTCCTGGGATTCTCTCTCTCTGCCCTCCCTGCTCAAAATAAGTAAATAAACATTAAAAAAAAAGACTTGGGAGGTAAAGAACCAAGAAGGGAAGAATTTACAGTCACAAAGAGATTGCACACAAAACACTCATCACATTAGTAAACCATTTAACTTGTTTTTGGATGAGGAAAGTAAGGTGCAAAAAAGATATATAATGATACATAGAAAACCACACAGCAAATGAATCACAGGTTTGGGTATGAATGGAGCCTTTTGAATGAAGATCATTGTTCTTTACAGACAGGAAAACTGAACCAGGGGGCTTTCAGTTTCTGAATCCAAAGAATTTTACAGGATGGAATGCAAGTTAAAGTCTACTCTATGGAACAGAAACAGGAATTATTTTCTTTCCGTGGTTTTCTTTTCTTTCTTTAGCTTTTCTTTTCTTTCTTTCTTTAGCTTTATTCATCAGCCAAGCATTTTCATAACCTAGTCCCAAGGCTGTAGGAGTCTGATTGCTGGTGTCAGGAGCCAATGACAGAACCTCCTGTCTCAGTACTTACTACTTAGTTATGATACCAGTCAGACAGGCATCCAGGGCATCTGTCAACAACATGTGGTAGGTTTCAACCATAGCCTTGCCGGTTGAGTAGCAGATGTCTATTTTTCTAATCTCTTTAGAAAACATAAAGTGTTGTAGTAAATATCAGTGCTCAAAGACTGAAAACTGAAGATGTAGGTGGCCACTTGAGTCAGAAACTCTAAAAATCATTCAGCTGCAGGAAAGCATGGGTTTAAAAATTGGAAGTTGCTAGCCTTCTGGAAAAAGCAAATCAAGTTATTGAGTTGTAGCTTTTTAAAAATTATTATTAAAAAAAAAAGGTAGAAGAGCACCTGGGTGGCTCAGTTGGTTAAACGTCCTATTTTGGCTCAGGTCATGATTTCACAGTTCATGAGTTCGAGCCCTGCATCAGGCTCTGTGCTGACAGCTTAGAGCCTGGAGCCTGCTTAGGATTCTGTGTGTCCCTATCTCTCTGCCCCTCCCCTGTTCAAGCTCTGTCTCTCTCTCCTTCAAAAATAAATAAACATAAAAATAAAGAGGGAGAGAGAGATTGTTTATTTCCACAAGTGAAAATGCTGGCAGGAGCCTTATAGAAAAAAATGATAATATCTCAAGAAAATGCATAGTTCCTGCTTAAGGCATTCTAGTGTTTTTAGATCAGCCACTTTAAAATGTGGCTGGATATTTAGGCTTATTGCACCATTGCTGCAATTTTTCTTTAGGTTGATCTCGTCAGATGAAAGAAATTAAAATATAGTAATTGTGTTAGCAAAGCTCAAACCTCAAAAAGTATGCTAGGAGGTCAGATGATGAAGACTATGAAATGTACATGTGAGAATACCAGCTCAATGGGAAGTCCAACATCGCTACCATTCATTCATTCATTCATTCATCCAGCCAGCCATCTACCCATTCATTCACTTAACTAATAGTTACTCCATATCTGCTTTGTGCCCAGCACTGGTTTAAGAGCTTGCGTAACAGAACTGAATAAAATAGGCAGACTTCTCTGCTTGGAGCTTCTTCTCATTGAGACTGATGCAAATGGGAACTGTTTTCTACATGGTGGGCATTTGCCAGATCTCTGCACTTTCCCCGAGGTGTCAGTGTCTGAAAGGCTCATGTGTCAGGAAGCCATGTCCTGGAAACACAGCAGGAAATTACAGTTTTCATCACTGGCTCAATTGATGGTTAAACTTTTCTTTTTTCTTACAAGCAAGAATATTAAAGGAATGAACAGAAACCATGGCATCCCCTAAACTGCAAAAAGAACACATGTTTGCATTGTATTTTGCAAATGATAACATTCTCACTAAGGAAATGAGGTAAACTGTAAAGTAAAAATAACAAGCAGTTTTCAGCTTAGACTCAACTCTCAAGAACTATTTTCCTCCTAGAGCACATGTTTCAGGAGGGCCTGGGTTTCTAACTCCTCTACATGAATTACCTCATGGTGTCTATTTCATAGCCTCTCCTATCAGATGTTCACTTGTTTTCTCTGTTGTCTGCACTTTTTGCCATCATTATATCGCCTAATCTGGGTAAAGTAATTTGTGCCAGTATAAATGCCAGTCATGTGTAGCCTGTTCAAATATTTTTCTAGATGGATTATGTCTCCATGAATTCCTCCTCAAATCTATCAGCTGAGACTGATTTATCTTTATTTTTGTCGTATCACACCTTTTGGCAATACATAGCTCATTGCCTGGCATATAATTGATGATCAATTAATTATTTGTGAACAAGTGAATGAATATATATATATATATATATATATATATATATACATACATATAGGTATATCAATTTCTTCAAAAAATTTTTTTTCGTAATTTTTTAAATGTTTATTTATTTTTAAAGGAGAGAGAGACAGAGAGTGAGCAGGGGAGGGGCAGAGAGAAAGGGAGACACAGAATCTGAAGCAGGGTCCAGACTCTGAACTGTCAGCACAGCTGATGCAGGGGTCAAACTCACAAAATCAGACACAACCGACTGAGCCACCCAAGCACCCCAACAATAATTTCTTGATATTTAAAAGACCTAAAAGATCTTTCTCTTCTATTTTTCAGACATTCTTCCGATGAATAAATAACCAGAATGATGTTTATCCTGTACTTCCTTATCTTTTTCTTCACTAGCTTGTCATTTGAACATTCTTTGAATTCATTTGCATTATATTGCAGCTACATTGCATTCCTGGTTAATTGCAGTACAAACACTCTTTGGTCTACAACAGATCTGCACTCTGGAAAAATTGTCAAAATATCAAAAGTGAAGGAGAAACATTCTTTGTTTCAGTGGAAAAGTCTGCATTGTTGCAAATCCTGTGTGTTGCTGAGAGGTCAGGTCAGTAAAATGCTCTCAGGAGGGCAGTTTTTTTTTTTTTTTTTATGTTTATTTATTTTTGAGACAGAGAGAGACAGAGCATGAACAGGGGAGGGGCAGAGAGAGAGGGAGACACAGAATCTGAAACAGGCTCCAGGCTCTGAGCGGTCAGCACAGAGCCTGACGCGGGGCTCGAACTCACAGACCGTGAGATCATGACCTGAGCCGAAGTCGGATGCTTAACCGACCGAGCCACCCAGGCGCCCCAGGAGGGCAGTTTTTAAGAGGTGACCACTCAGAGACTAGCTGCAGATGGAGAAGGCAGCTGAGTGCAGTAGATAAACCCCATGCTGGAGAAGATTTTAGGGCCCTAGTCCTAATTCTGTCCTAGCTTGTGGCCTTGGGCTACATTTCCCTCCCAAGGCTACAGTTTCTTAATTTTGAAAGTGAGAGGATGGGGCTTCCATAGGATCTCAACTGGCAGTTGTTGCTTGATTGCTTTATAGTTTGGTGATAACAGCTCATTTTGTAGGGGTTGGACCTTCTGTGGGCCACAGTCTTTCAGAATAAAAGGCATGCTGCAGGGCACTGTGTGGGAAGCCTCATAATTTCCATGAAAGACTGAAAACTAAAGATGTAGGTGGCCACTTGAGTCAGAAAGTCTAAAAGTCTTTCAGCTGCAGGAAAGCATGGGGTTGAAAACTGGAGGCTTTCAGAAAGCCATGTCTTTCTCTTTCAGCTTCTTCTCCTCTCCATCTCTATATGACCCAAACACAAACTTGCCATTCCCTGTAGGCCTGTGATGTTTCACTCCTCTGTGCCTTTGCCCTTTGCTCATGCTGCACATTTTCCCAGCTCACCTCCATATTCCTTTTTTTGACTGACTCTTGTTTATCCTTCCAGAGTGGTTTAAGCCTTCTGTGCCCCAAGGCTCTGCTCTGCCTTTCTGCATTTCTTTCCCTGTGTTCCCAAAGCTGGGTCTTCATGACTCTGTCATTATCTTTATTACATTACATAGAAATATTTGGTTCTTGAGCAGACCATGAACTTTTTGTGGGTAGGGGTGGTGTCATGGTCAGCATTTTAGCCCCAGCAATTAGTATAGAGTATATGATCAAAGAATATCAGTTGAATGGAATTTCAGAGAAATAAAGGGGGGCAGTTGGTGAGCTGCTATTATACAGACACTCTACAGTCTAATTGGTAAAATAGGATGGATGTCTATTTCTCTCTTCTGTAAAAGCTTGGATAGGATATGGAGGGCTGGTCTTTCAGTTACCTAATCACTGGGGTTTCAGGCATCTATCCTATTGTTCTACCATTCTTAATGTATAGTTTCCATGTGGGAATATAAGATGATGTTATACCTCCTACTAGGGTGTCTCATTCTAGTAGATATGGAGCAGGAGAAAAGGAGAAGGGGGAGTGTGTCCCTTGTCTATAAGGATATAGTTTGGCTCTTGTATCACTTTCCCTCACATCCCCCTGACCAGAGCGCATCATGTGGCTGTATCTAGCAATATGGGGGATTTGGATAAATAGTCTTTTAGATAGATGGCCATGTGCCCAAACACAAATTCTATTACTTTATAAGGAGGGGAGAATGGATACAGAAAGACAACCAGGAAGTCCTACTAAGTAAAAGCTAAGTTTCATTGTATGCAAGGTACTGTAGCATGGTACCTCTTGGAGGCCTGGCAGAGGCCACTTCTAGATGCTAGTGTGATGGAAAAAATGTAATTAACCATAATGCCTCTTAGAGTATTGCACTTGTTTGGAGGAAATATTTCAGCAAGTTGAGGGTAAGACCCCTAAGGACATGCTCAAGGAGAAAAGATAGTCTCTAAATTGTCTTCTAAGGGTAGGGATGGGCAATGAAAGGGAAACCTGATTTGTTGAGTACTTAAATAAATTTTAGTATACATGTTTGGGGATAGAAACTAGGGCAGATGAATTGTTATGCATAAAATGGAAAAGAAGTGCCTGGAGAGGTCAGTTCTGGGGTAGAAGAAGGGGAGAGAAGAACCACCGTGATGTTGGCATGGACAATTTGTAGGTATTGGGTTTTGAGTGGAGCATGCAAACTTTGTTTCTTTGACCTCATTATGAAATTTTAGGCAAGTTATGCATTATTCATAATACTTCTGAGTAAGTGGGTCCTTTGGAAAGCCTCAAGACTCTCTGGTCTATGTCCAGATTGGCTTTGGGGTAAAAGCAGAGCTAGCTCATGGGGATGCAAGAACTGGAGGATAGTTTTGGGGATGCATCACCGATGTTACTGAATGTTACTGATATGTCATGAACAAAAGGTTGCTACAGGATTCCTTTGGTTTCCTGGAGTCTCTCTGCTGGCTTGTCTTCATCCATTTTGCTTGGTTTAAGACCTAACCCATGAGATTGTTTATGGTTTAGACAATACATGATGGACAGTTATCATATGAGCAATCCCTAGAGTCTCTTCCACACAACACAAATGATCTAAGATGGGTATTCCACCATAACAGGTTCTGTGGGGAAAAAAATTTGGGGGAACATGGAGTTGAATTAAATGAACAAGTTCAATGCTGTGGGATTAGTGGAAGCCTTTAATATAATTTTATAATAATGTGCCTTTATAATGTGCCTTTATAATAAAGTGCCACTCAAAATATGTGTTGTTTTATAAACATTTTAACCACAGAGTCTGGGATCTGTGGGATTTGTGTGTGTGAGTATGTGTGTGCATGTGTGAAAGAAAACTAGAGAGGAAGAGAGAGAATCACATATTCAAATTTACAGCTGGTGCTCTATGGAACACGCTTTGGAGAAATGGACAACAGGACCAATGAGAAAAACCCAGGGAATACTAAGCTAGTTCTGTCATCCAGAACCAAGCACATTCTAATGCAGCCTTTGGGATCCCAGTGTCCACATGGACTTGAGGAGGACATGAGGTTTGGAAAACACAGTAAAAGCAAACTGAGAACATCTGTGACTGGGAGCACCCCCAACAGAACACCTGACACTCCTTTCCCTAGAAGGTCTCCCAGGTTTGCACACCTTCCTTCAGCTACTTTCTACTGCCCCATGGGACACCTCTGTTCTGACTGTTCTTGGCCTACACTTGGTCTGTATTTCTGTTGTTCCTCTTGCATGAATCTGGTCACACTGCACACTGTGCAGACAAGTCCCACATCAGCCTCCTAATCCTTTCCCATTATGTTTGCCTCCCTCAGAATTTTCACAGTCTCTTTAGGTTCTCTGGCTCAATAGTCTAGGGATGGACTCAATGAGCAGCCACTTTCTGATTGATTGGAGCAGGACTTGTTCTCCAAGAGACTGGATGGAAGGCAACCCCTGCAGCCACCTTGATGGAGGCAACCCCTGAGGCCACCCCTGAGCTCTAAGAGGCTCAGAGCCCTGAATACCACTGCTCAGGGCTGAAGAGAAGAAAAGTAAGACAAAGAAAGTCTCCAAGGGGAGCAGATAGAGAACCCACATGTAGAACACGTTGCTTTCGGTGTCATACTGTTTTTGTATCTGGAAACAGAACTGACAATGCAGTGCATAGTTGGAAAGCAGCCATTTTATTAAAAGGGGGTGTTAATGGCAGACTAACATGCCATGCTTCTTGGATAAGGGACAGCTGGCAATGACACTTGATTAATTCTGGTTACAGATTAAATCTCATTACACTAAATAACTTGGTAGTACACTCTTCTATTATCACAAGACTTTGCTTCAGGCCATTGTCTATTTATTCAAAGGGTTATTTAAATGAATTGCAATATTCCAGTAACATGCAATAATTTGGATGATCCCTGGATATGTTAAAGTAGGATTTTGCCAATGGAATCAGAACACAGTGGTTGTGAACTGCAAATATCTTTCAAAAGTGTCTTTTATAGGTAGTTTATTTAAAGGAGAGTGCAAGAGAGAGGTTTGTTTTGTTTTTTTACCTTGGAGAGTTAATGTAGTCACATCCAAGAAGAGAAATAATTGTCCAAAACTAGCTTTATTTTTTCTACTTTAGTAAAGTTCCCCAATGTCATTCTATACCTATTGGTAATTGATTTGTGTTACTATTTTGGAAATATATATTACTGTACACCTGAGACTAATATAACACTCTATGTTAACTAACTGGAATTAAAATAAAAACTTTAGAAAAATTAAACAACCCAAGACTCAATTAGAGGTCTCTCATTGCAAACAAAATAAGTAAAATAAAAATTTAAATACAAATACTATTAAATACTAATTCATTTTATTTAAATAATATAAATTGACATTTCATCTTACTACTTAAAAGATGATCTATGTATACATTTTAGGACATACACAAATATTTCTAGCCAGAGAGAAGTGTGGTAAAGTGGTGAGAGTAAATTAAATTCAGGGATTATTTAAAAAATAATCCAAATTAGTAAAACTCCATTTTTTTCAGTGGGGCATCCAAAATTATTTCCAGGTAAAATGTAGTGAGGCATTTACTTTTATGGACAAAATTCGGTATCTTCTCCCACTGCATCTTTCCTTCCCCCATTCTCTTGTGAATCTGTAAGATCAACTTATTTAATTCAAGAAATAGAAACCAATAAAATGTTAATTGAGAGGGCATGTAAGTAAAGCTAAGAATCTTTTCAGAGTATTAGAAGTAACCTGGGACACTGTTCAGAGTAAGTGTTCATAGTTCTAACATTTATTTAACTACTATGTTTTCCCAAATTTTTTCTTAGGGAAAGAAAATCCTCAAAAAAAGGTCTTGTCAAGAACATATGAGGCTGAGCTTTCTGTAACAACCTAGTTTTTATTTTATTTTCGAAGTCATTCCAGAGCCTAGAAACATTTGTTTTTTGTCCTCTAAGGGAAAACACATCTAATGGGAATATAGCAGGGAAAGCACTTGTGTATTTACTGAATTTCTTTATGGGAGAACATAATCGGTGAAATTTCTTATTTGCACTCTACCTGCTGCTGTTTACAAGAATGGGTGTAGTAGCCAAATGTCAATGGAACATGTTTGAGGGCAGTTGTTCTATATTTTCTCTAGGATTTTACTGCCAGTAGTTCCAACCTCGTTAACCGGTCCTGTTCTAAAACCACATGTTTAGAAAAGAGTGTTAGCTATTTGCCTTGATACTTCAGTGTTTTGGTTCTAATGTACCAGGTTTTGATGAGAATACTACAGACAGTGAAGTGAGTGGAAATCTGGGCTTCTGTTTATCTAACCTTTACTGAGTATTTTCTGTATGCCGGGCACTGTACTAGGTACTGGAGACAGAGAACACGTAAAAAAAGGTGCTGCTAAAGATGCTCACTGTCACATGAAGTCAGAGACTTCAAGGAAACAATCTGTTTCATCCAGCAGGACGAAGGATGTGAACCCAGATGATTTTACATCCAGCAGGAGGTGACACATCCCAGCTGAGGCTTGGAGGGTAAATGAAATGGACATGAGGTAGAGACACCTTATATGGAGGTCCTTAGACCCCCGTGGGGGTGTACACCTGCACCACTACCCAAGCACCAGGGGACTGAACTGTGTTAAGACCAGAATATCCTTTCATGCAAGGTGACCCTTTGGTCACTCTGAAATCATTAAGGAAAGGGTATGAGGGTGGCCAACTCAAGAATGGCAGTTAATTTTTCAGAAATGCATTCTCACACCCTGCCCTCCCTCATGAAAAGTGTAATCAATTGTCCCTAGACAATGTTTTCATAGTTAATTTTCAGTTTCCAAAGGCTAATCTCAAGTGGTATTTCTCATATTAACTATAAGTAGAGTACACCCTGTTTGTTTTGTAATTCCTTCATCTTACCCAAATAAGGACAATAGATAGCATCTCCTTTACAAATTCACACCTTTCTTGAAAGATGTGATAGGTGATTGAAAGGTGATAATATTGAAGAGACCCAGGCTATCAGCTCCTGTTTCAATACTGACATTTGGAATGATAAACTGTAATATAAACAGGTACTTAAGACAAAAGGGTTCAACTGATCAGAACAAACCCTGAGGGCTGAAGCAAGGCTTACCAAACCTACTATGACAAAAGACAAAAAATAAGAGCAGCACCAAAACATAAAAACATAAACACAATTTGAGGAAGTATAATCAAGTGAAACCAAAAAGTGAAGAAGGGTGTGGGCTTTTCTTTAAAAAGTATTCTTCCATTTTATCTTCTTTTTATAGCTCAGAGTGGAATTAATCTTTCTTGGCTTGCCTAGGTGATGACTGACCTTAGTCACTCCTAACTTAGCTCCCCATGCCACAGAGCCCTTCAAGACCAGTGAAGTTGGGCTGGCTGGAGAGTTTTCAGTTGGAAATTGTCAGTATCAGACTAGGTACTTCCTGAAATTATTATAGTTTTCCCCTCAAGAAATCATTTCTTTTGAAAACAACAAATATGGAGATATCTTACCCAAACAGGAATAAAGGATAGATTTATTTCTGTGATGTGGTTTTTCCTCCTCCTTTGGTGCCTGAAATAAAAGCAAGTTGCCTAAAGGAAATGTGTCATGAAGGAAGGTAGGGAGCAATAAAGAAGGCTGGTATGAGGAGGTAAAAGTCTAAACTTGGATTTTAGATTCTTTATCTATCTATTTGAGATTATTTATCTCCATAGACTACAGATAGACAGGCCAATTTGTAATAGCAAATTAACCAGCAAACTATAATTGTATATTTAAATTTAAGAAAAACAGGCAGAAATGCTAACTTTTGAAGCTTGCCCATTATCAAGGAATAGGGTTACAACCATAGAATTTAGAATTGAATGATTCCTTAGAGATGTTATATATTCTGTCTCCACTTGAATTTGATATATTTGGAAATTGACCTCTGCCTACTGCCAAAAATACTTTCCAAAGGTTTTTGGTAATTAAATTACCAAGGTATGTGATACACTGTCAGAAAATTAATAAGTTGTAGCTCTGCTTGTGGTGACAAACTTATATTTGCTGAGACAAATTTGTTTGGTAAATGTTTTATAACATAACTATCACTAACAGCAAATGTTTTTTTTTTTAATTTTTTTAGAAATGTTTTAAATTTTTTATTTATTTGGGGGGGCCTAAGTGAGGGAGGGGTAGAGAGAGAGAGAGGGAAAGAGAGAGAGAATCCTAAGCTGGCTCTACACTGTCAGTGTAGAGCCCAGGGTGGGGCTCAAACTCGTGAACCATGAGATCATGACCTGAGCAGAAGTTGGACACTTAACTGACTGAGCCACCTGGGCACCCCCTAACAGCAAATATTTTGTGTATACCATTACTCTAACCAAAGCTCAAACTGGGACTTATGAACCATCTCAATGACTGTTAGTAGCTAGTAGTGAACTCAGAAATTCAGAGGTTTAGCTGATGTGTTTAGCTAATTATGTTTTATGGACTTTGGACCATGCATAGAGTTTTAAGATTTGCTCTTATGAATAACAAATTAAAATGACTTTTGGGGCACCTGGGTGGCTCAGTTGGTTGAGCGTCCAATTTTTGATTTCAGCTCAGGTCATGATTCTGTGGTCAAGGGTTGGAGCCCTGCTTTGGGTTCTGTGCTGAGCCTGGAGTATGCTTGGGATTCTCTCTCTCCCTTGTGTTCTCTCTTTCTAAAATAAAAAAAAAATGAAAAAAAAATTTAAAGTGAAAATGACTTTTTAACAAAGAGAAACAAGAATTTTAAGAATCTGACTCTGGTTTCATATTTACTTCAATATCTAGTGACATCAGCCAATCTTGACCTAGACACTAAAATCATAGACTCTTCATAGTTGGCTGTTACTTCAGAGTCCATTTGGCCTAAACTGTACCTCAACCAGAAATCTTTTACAATATTCCTGTCATTCTAGCCAGCTTTCTCCTGGACACTCTTATTAAGGAGGAAGTGCTGACTCTCTCCTACAAGTGAGAAGAAAAGCTAGTAAAAAAAAAGATAAAAGGGGCCAGCCAGATGCCCGAGGCTGGATACTCCCCTTGCATATTTTTGGCTTCTGTAATCTTATTTGCTTCCTGTGTCCACCAACTGCCAAGATAGCACCACTGATAAGGGCTCCCTCCCATTTTTCTTTTGTCTCTCAACCCCCTACCATCCCAGCCATAAAAGGAGGCCGATGCCAAGATTAGGGGCTCAGCCTTTGGAGATGACTCCCCTGGGCCAGCACCGCTGTGCAATAAGTAGTCTTTTCTGGTTCCCCGAGTGTGTGTGACTTGTCTCTTCTGGGCACTGAGTATTTACTGTTAACATTTGGTGCATTGGCCAGGAAACTCAACAGCATGCTGGCCCCTTGAGCCACCATTGTCGGAGGCCAGCAGAGAGGTCACTCTTCCAGCGCCCTGTGATGGAAAGGAAAGCACGTTGCCAGTGATTTCACTGGACCCCCACCCTTGCTGGGCCTGGCAATAGTCAGCCCCCCTGTGCTCGCACAGAGTCCGGGGGGAATCAGAAAATTCTGCCAGGACAGGACATCAGATCAGGTAAGTGTCCCTGGACCCAGGACTGAGTTCAGGCCCACCATAGAGGCAAAAGGGGGGTCTGAACACCTCCCAGGTGACAATAGTCACCACATAGGAAGGGAAGTCCTGGGTGGAAGTCTGGAATCTGTCTGAAATATGTGTGAGGGCCCATGCTCCACCGTCTTGGCTATGAAGCCTGAGTGGGTCCTATCCTGTGATTCTGTGACGACCTCATACAGCTCAAGATAAAATCAGGTCTGCAGAGGTCTGATCCAAGTCAGGAGTTTATACTGACCTGCCAATGCTAAGAGGCATCTAAATCCCCATAAGGGCAGGGCCAGGTGGTTGAAGCAACCTCTTCCTTAGTGTTTGTCCTGCCACACGGTACATTGGGAAGGATCTATCTAGGATACCAGGATGGGGAGAAATTCCTCAAAACCAACTGTTTTGGAATGTATGATTAAGAATTTTAAAAAGTGATTTTCAGGTGACTATGGGGTCAAAACGACCCCCAGGAAGTTACACACCATCTGCAAATTAGAATGGCCCACATTTGGTGTAGGCTGGCCCTCTGAGGGCACCCTAGATGTCCCCACAGCCCGAGTTGTTTATAAAGTAGTTAGTGGAGACTCTAGCCACCCAGATCAGTTCCCATACATTGATCAATGGCTGGAAATAGCTCAAGTCAAGCCTCCTTGGGTCTGGTTCTGCATTAATAGCAAGGGACAATGTAGGGTCTTAGTGGCATGGGCTGAGAAGACTTCACATCTGCCCCCCATTCCCCAAGAAAATTCAGAAGTCCCTCCATTTCTTCTACCAATGCCCTAAGCACCCCATCAATCGAGGGAGGGGAACCTCATCTGCCTGATAGTCCACCTCCATCAGTCATGCCTCCTCCAGCAGCCAGCCTGCCCTAACTAGGGACACCTGAAACATTAAGAAGATGCCTTAGGTCTGAGGCTTAAGGTCCAAGGCCCCCAATGGCAGTGCAGACGCCATTGCAGGAGACTAGGGTCCCCAGAGAATAGGCCCCAATGGGACCCTATAAGAGGGGGGATCGGTTTTCTACTACCAACCGTTCTTTCTCCACTCCTGACCTCCTCAACTGGAGACACCACCCTCTGTCCTGAGAAGCCAAAGGTGATGATAGATCTCCTAGAATCCATAATCCAGACTCACCGCCCTGCCTGGGTTGACTGTAAGCAGCTTCTTCTTACCCTTTCCAACATGGAAGAGTGCCCACGAATTGTCACTGAAATCAGAAAATGGTTCCAGACTCAGGCACCAGAGTGCCTGAGTGGAATCTAGAAGTTGAGCCTTGGGTACGGGAGGCTATGCCTGAAGCGGAGCCCTGCTGGGACCCCAACACAGAAGTGGAAAGGCCAGATTAGAAAGATACCGACTTGCCTTCCTCCAGGGGGTAAAAGCAGGGGCCAAAAAGCCCACCAACATGACAAAGATATCTGAGGTCCTACAAAAGCCAGAAGAGAGTCCAGTTGATTTCTATGAAAGATTATGTGAAGCCTTCAGAGTTTACACTCCATTTGACCCAGAAGCCCCCCAAAATAAGTGCATGGTTAATGCTGCCTTTGTGGGAAAGGCCCAAAGTGACATTAGACAGAAGTTACAAAAATTGGAAGGATTTGCTGGAAAAAATGCCACCGAATTATTGGAAATTACAAACAAGGTTTTTGTAAACTGGGATCAAGCTGTTGGAAAGAAGACAGACTGAAGAATGAAACAAAAGGCAACTCTCCTGGCCGCTGCCTTGGGGCAACCACCCCCTCCAGAAGGGCCCCCATGGAAACCAAGAGGGATGCAAGAACAAAAAGGAAAGGCACCACTGGGATGGGACCAATGTGCCTACCGCAAGGAATTTGGACATTGGAAAAATGAATGCCCCAACTGCCAAAAAGGGAAACCAAAAACCTCTGCTCCACCCAGCCACTACCAACCAGAACCACCTGAGGCAGACCTGATCAGACTGGCAGGAGGGAACTCTGATTAGGAAAGACTGGGCTATATCTAACTAGGCCTCCATGAGCCCATGGCCAAAATGAAGGTGGGGGGGGCAAACAATAGACTCCACTGTTGACACTGGTCGTAGGAGCCACAGGGGCACAAACATGAAGCCATTTTGTGGTCCCCAACAGTGCCCGCTGGGGGTCACCAAGTAGTTTATGAATTCCTGTATCTACCCGACTGCCCGGTCTCACTGTCTCCTAGCCAACTTGAACACAGAAATATCCTTCTCCTCAGATGGACAGATGTAATCATGCCTGAACAAAAAGACCCAACCCATGATTTTGTCCTTGATGATTCCATGGGAAGAGAAATGGAGATTATATACTTCCCCTCTCAGTGAGCCAACTGTGGCCCCCAAGCTGAAGCTGAATTCCCTTGAGTTTGGGTGGAAACTCCCTGGTCTGGCAAAAAAAAAAAAAAAAAAAAAAAAAAACAACACCCACTGATATTAATTGACCTAAAGCCTGGATCCCAACCTGTCAAAAATACACCAATATATGGTCCCATGGGAGGCACGCCTGGGGATTCAGACACACTTGGACAGGCTACTCAAATGAGGACTCCTAAAATGATTCCAGTCCCCATGGAATACTCCCCTGCTGCCCATGAAAAAGCCTGGGACAAATGATTACTGCCCAGTGCAGGACCTAAGAGCCATTAATGAAGTAGTCATCATGCTGCATTCAGCATTGCCTAACCCACTCAACTAAGACTCACACCCTTGGAAGAAGGATGGTTCACCTGCCTAGATTTAAAAGATTCCTTCATCTGTCTCCAGCTAGTACCTAATAGCCCACCCCTATTTGCTTTTGAATGGGAAAACCCCACCACAAGGGCAAAGGAACAGTTCACTTGGACTAGACTGCTGCAAGGATTCAAAAATTCACCAACCTTATTCAGTGGGGCCCTGACATCTGATTTACCCAGGTTTCCAGGACAGGGCTTAGGATGTGTCCTCCTCCAATATATGGACAATCTTCTGCTAGCTGGTCCCACACGGACCCAGTGCTAGGAGGGAACTGGGGTCCTACTCAGGCTATAAGCAGAGGCAGGATACCGGGTGTCAAAGAAAAAGATACAGATTTGCCAACAGGAAGTTAAATATTTGGGCTTCAAAATTAACCAAGGCAAATGGATGCTGGGAGCCAAAAGTAAACAGGCAGTCTGCCACTCCAGTTCCCACTACCCATTGGCAGATCTGAAAGTTCTTGGGAGCAGCAGTATTCTGTCGAATATGGATCCCAGGGTTCTTAGAGTTGGCCAGACCTCTATATGAGGCACTAAAGGAGGAAGAGAGAGCACCCCTTTTCTGAACCCCTAATTAAGAAAAGGCATTCAAAATTATAAAAACAAAACTCATGGAGGTACCAGCCTTGGGACTCCCAGATGTATCATGAGATTTCAACCTGTTCGTACATGAGAAGAATGGGGTGTCCCTGGGGGGTTCTCACCCAGGAATTTAGACCTTGGCAAAGACCAGTGGCATATTTTTCAAAGCAAATTGACTCAGCTGTGACAGGATGGCCACCCTGCCTGAGGCCACTAGCAGCCACCACACTTTTAATCAAGGAAGCAGACAAACTCATATTGGAACAAAACCTAACATTAAGGTTCCCCATTCTGTTATTACCTTGATGGATGCCTGAGGGCAACACTGGCGAATGCATGCTTGGATGATACAATATCAGGGACTGCTATGTGAGAACCCACGAATAAGATTGGGAGCTGTAAAAACTCTAAACCCTGCCACTTTCTTGTCTGCAGTGGTGGGGCCCCCAGAGTATGATTGTATTTGATAAATTCTATTCTAGCTGACCCAACATATTAGACAGGCCGTTACAAAATCCTGACCTCATCCTGTACACTGATGGCAGCAGCTTCATGAATGAAGGCAAAATATATGCTGGTTAAGTAGTCTCTGATTATGAGTTCATAGAATCAAAAGCCCTTCCACAAGCATTGTCAGCTCAAAGAGCAGAACTGTGGGCCCTAATGAGAGCACTAGAACTCAGTAAAGACAAATGGGCCAACATATACACTGACTCATGCTATGCCTTTGCCACTCTACATGTACATGGTGCTCTATACAAGGAGAGAGAGGACTTTTGCCTGCAGGAGGAAGAGAAATAAAAAATCAGGAAGAATCCTAAAACTATTAAGGGCAGTCTAGGAACCGAGGGAGGTAGCAGTCATCCACTGCAAGGGACACCAAAGAGGAAAGGACTCAGCGTCAGAAGTGACGAGCTGATGCCACAGCTAAACAAGCAGCAGGAAAACAAACACACCCTCAAAAATCATGCTGGCCCCGGAACTGCCAACTTCCCCAAAGTACACAATCCAAGAAATAAAATGGGCACAACAGGAAACAGGAAGTCAGACAAAAGAAGGATGGTGGGTACTTCCAGACCAAAGAGTCTATATACCGGAGCAGCTAGCATACCAGGTAACATGAGCTCACTCACCTAGGAAAAACAGTCCTTGAAATCTTATTAAACTTTACTATGTAATTGCTCGACTTCTGTTCCTTTGTGCCTTGGTCTCTCAACGCTGCCTCCTCTGTGCTCAAAATAACTCCAAACAAGGCCCCACTGGGCCCATGGGAATCCAGCGCTGTGGTCAAGTACCCTTCAAAGATTTAGAGGTAGATTTTACAGAATTAAGACTCAGTAAAAGATAAAAATATCTTTTGGTTTTCATCTGCACGTTTTCAGGCTGGGTTGAAGCCTATCCCACACACACCGAAAAGGCAAGGGAAGTAACTACGGCCTTTATAAGGGGTGTCATTCCCAGAGTTGGAATGCCATTAACCATAGGCTCAGACAAGGCCCCAACTTTCGTGGCTGAAGTGGTGCAACAGGTAGCCAAAGCCCTAGTTATCCAGTGGAACTTACATGCAGCCTACTGGCCTCAGAGTTCAGGGAAAGTAGAACGTAAGAACTAGACCCTTTAATCAGCCATGGCAAAACTATTTCAGGAAACTAACTTGCCCTGGCCAGATATACTACCCTTAGTTCTTCTCCGAATACACTGTACACCCTGGGCAAAAATATGATTCTCCCCATTCGAGATCCTATATGGAAGACCCTCTCCACTAGTCAAATTCAAGGGGGACCTGACAGAGCTTTAGAAATAGAAAAACAACTACAAGGACTAGGGAAAACTGTATCTGAGATACATAGATGGGTAAGAGGGTACCTATTTCCCTAGAAATAATTGTACACCCCCACAAACCTGGGGATCAGGTTTGGAGAAAAGATTGGAAAAAGGAACTGCTTAAACCTACCTGGAAGGGACTTACTTAGTTGTGCTAACCACACCCACAGCTCTCAAGGTTGTGGGACTAAACACTTGGATTCACCATTCTCGAGTAAAGGCAGCCCACCTGTCACCTGACAACCACTTGAGGTGGAAAGTAACTCCTAACCAGAATAATCCTCTACAGATCACCATTAAGAAGATAACAGATGATAAGCAGCCTGCAGCCAACACCTGAGAACTCTCTGTAACCAGAAGCTTGAGGAAAATCACCAAGCAACTTAAATGAACTATAGCAAATTGTTCTGTCTCAGATTTCATTGTCATCTCCTACCTATTTCTCTTTTCATACTTGTTGCTATACTCTTTGCTGTAGGGATGGACCTGCTAACTGCTGAAAGGGGAGGACTATATCTCTTCCTATATGAAGAATGTTGCCTCTATGTCAACCAATCAGGGATAGTCTGAGATATGGTCCAGCAGTTAAGGGGGAGAATCAACAAAGGAAGACAGGAACTAGCAGATTCATGGAACTCTCGGAGCAACATATGGAATTGGGCATCTTGGCTCCTCCCTTTAGCTGATCCTCTCCTAATGCTTTCCATAGCCCTCCTGTTTGGTCCTTGTATTCTTTTTTTTTTTTTTAATTTTTTTTTCAACGTTTTTTATTTATTTTTGGGACAGAGAGAGACAGAGCATGAACGGGGGAGGGGCAGAGAGAGAGGGAGACACAGAATCGGAAACAGGCTCCATGCTCCGAGCCATCAGCCCAGAGCCTGACGCGGGGCTCGAACTCATGGACCGCGAGATCGTGACCTGGCTGAAGTCGGAAGCTTAACCGACTGCGCCACCCGGGCGCCCCGTCCTTGTATTCTTAATATGCTAACCAAGTTTGTCTCCTCTTGTCTGGAAGCTATAAAACTCCAGATGATGCTCCAGTTGGACGATTCTAGCTGTGTCTACTCTCCTTTGGATGATAAAGAACCCCAGTTGCTTCACTCCTTTCTTCAATGTCCCTGTCCAGCAGGAAGAAACCAGAAAGGTCTTTGCCTCTCTTCCCATGGCAGCGAAGGGTTCCCTGGCCCCCACAAACTGATTTTCTCTAAGTCTGCTACAGCAGCTGGAGAATCAAGAGGGGGAGGGATGAGAAGAAAAGCTAGTAAAAACAAGATAAAAGGGGCCAGTCAGATGCCCGAGGCTGTATACTCCTCTTGCATACTTTTTGGCTTCTGTAATCTATGTTTGTCTCCTGTGTCCACCAACTGCCCAGATAGCACCACTGATAAGGTCCCCCTCTCCTTTTTCTTTTGTCTCTCAATCCCCTACCATCCCAGCCATAAAAGGAGGCCAATGCCAAGATTAGGGGCTCAGCCTTTGGAGATGACTCCCCTGGGCTAGCATGAGTGTGCAATAAACAGCCTTTTCTGATTCCTTGAGTGCATGTGGCTTGTCCCTTCCTGGGAGCCGAGTATTTGCTGTAACACAAGGACTTCTTTTTGGGGCAGATCGTTCTTATTTGAATAAAACCCCACCTCCCTGCTACTTCCTCCACATTCTTTGGCTCTCCAGTAGCCTTTGGATATTTGAAGTCATTGCCCATTGACTCCAGCCTTTCCACCAACCCATTTTTTTTCCCCTCCAAATTAGATGTGCCTGCTGTGTTCAGCTGTTTATGCTATTTTGTGCTTTCCAGATCCCTTCTTCCTCAGTGTGTCCCAGGGGAGACATCTGGGGGGTGATGGCTCCAGATCTAATCTGGCCCACAAGGAGAAAACCAGAGTCATGCCCTCCCTTATCTCCCAGAATTGAAATCTGCTGTCTGGGCAAAAACTATGACATCCTGAGAAAGGATTGGGATAGAAGGTATGAAAACAAAGACTTGAAATAATTTCACCTTCCAGCCTTGAGAAAGACTAGCTATCTTCTCTTCTCTCCTCTGTTTCATTTCATCTTTCACAGAGCCCTGGCTGTGCTGCAGTGCTCTGGGGTACCTTGAACAACAGCAGCAGGCTCCCCTCTCTTCTGTGCTGAAGCTCCAATGACACTTCTTACTTTTGAAAAATTCTATCGTGGAGTCAACAGAACTTTAACAAATAGAATGTTTTTCTTGGTATTTTTGGTTACTTCTACCCTTCCATCACTAGGCATCTTACCCATTCTGCCTTTATTCCCCCAGGAAAAGGAATAACAACAGAACACACATAATAAGCAAATTAAATTAGAGACTTTTGAATTTCAAATGCCTCGACTCTGGCATAAGACTAATTGACAGGTCCCAGGCTGGATTTCTTGAACTTGGGGAGATGGATGACCAGAGGAGAAGTGGGCCTCTGTACTGATAGGTCCCTTCACAGGGACTCTATGTTCTGCTCCTTACTCCCTGGGCTGCTGATGGGGAGGGGGCAGGGGTTGGAGGCATGGTGGTGGAGAGTTACAAAGAAAATTTTGGTAAAAAATCTTAAAATTCTCAGAGTAGAGTGGGAACAGAAGAGAGGTTTGCTTGTTGTGCCCAGGAAGGCCTGATGGAGATCCCTATAGATGTGTCCATCCTGGAGTGAGGGAACATTTCCTGGGCACTTGAGGGTGGCATGGCCTAGAGGGTAGATGTGAGGGGATCATAATTAGGGAATAGTGAGGAAACAGTTGTGACCTGCCTGGATCAATTACAAGAAAGGTGAGCAGAGTGTCTCAGGATGGACCATGATGCCAAGCATCCCTTGGCAATCTCTCATTTCTCCTGCGGAATTATGGGGAGACCCGAAGTTGGTGCAGTGTGTTCCCGTCTCTCTAGAATGTGGACTTACAATTGATGTCAGCTCACTTCAGAACACTAAAGTGGTTTATTACACACTTGAGTTAATAAATTGAGAATAATGCCATGTATTTAGTAATAAATAGCCTCTTGTTTTGGTTAAAATGTCTATTGTAGGTAGGAGAAAGATGAAAAATATTGCCATGCAACTAAACAACACACAGTAAACCCATTTTCCAAATGGCCATGTCCTATATTTCAGCATAAATGCTAACATAATGAAGACTGGAGAAAAAAATATATGAGTTTTTTATTCATCCATCCATTCATTCAACAGATATTTATGGAGCATTTATTACATCAGAAAATACAGTGACTAAAAAATAGACTAAGTTGTTAAGCAACAACTGCATTGAAATTTCATCTTTCAGTGTATAACCATATCCTCAGGAGAAAACTCCACAGAGACCTCATGGTCAATGATGCCAAGGAGAATAGCTTTAAATGTTTCTCTTTGTATTTACCATTGACCTTTCCCTCCAGGTGTGCCCACATCCATCACTCTGAAGGAATGGGGTGGCTCCCAAATCATACTTGATATTCTAAGGGTTATTTGAGATACAATTCATATGCCTTGTTTGTACCTTTTTGAAGTGTACAATTCAGTGGGTTTTAGTATATTCATGGAGTTGTGCAACAATCATCATAATTGATTTTAGAATATATTCACCACTCCCCTCCAAAATAAACCACTGTACCCATTAGCACTCACTGTCATTTTCTCCTACCCACCCACCCCTTGACAACCATGAATCTACTTTCTGTCTCTATAGATTTGCATATTCTATATATTACATGTGAATGGAATCATATAAGTGGATATTTGTGACTGGCTTCTTTCACTTAGCATAATATTTTCAAGGTTTATCCATGTTGTAGCATGTATTGCTACTTTATTCCTTTTTTATGGCCAAACAATATTACATTGTAATGGATTTACCACATTTTACTTACCCATTTATCAGTTGATGGACATTTGGATTGTTTCCATTCATTGGCTATTATGAAAAATGTTGCAATGAATGTTTATTTACAAGTTTCTTGGGTGTATACATATGAATTTTGCTGAGTTATATGGTAACTCTATATATAACATTTTGAGGAACTTCTAGAATATTTTTCAAAGTAGTTGCACTATTTTATATTCCCAAGAGCAATCTACAAAGTTTCCAATTTTTTCCACATCCTTGCCAAAATTTGTTATTGTCTATCTTTCTGATCATAGTCATCCCATTGGGTGTAAAGTGGTAGCTAATATGGTTTCGATTTGGCTAATGATGGTGAACATCTTTTAATACGTTTATTGGCTATTTGAATAACTTTAAAGAAATGTCTGTTTATATGCTTTGCATATATTTAAGTTGGGTTATTTATCTTTTTATTACTAGCATACTTCATTTTATTGTGCTTTACAGATATTACATTTTTTATAACTTAAAGGTTTGTAGCAACTCTGCACTCAACAATTCTATCTGCAGTATTTTTCCCAAAGCATTTGCTCACCTTATGTCCCTGTGTCACATTTTGGTAATTCCTTCAGTATTTTAAACTTTTTCATATCATTGTATTTGCTATGGTGATCTGTGATCTGTGATCTTTGATGTTATCATTGTAATTGTTTTGGTGCATTATAAACAGCATTCATATGAGATGGCAAACTTAATAAATACCCTGATCTTCTGACTACTTTACTGAATAGCTGTTCTCCCATCTCTCTCCCTCTTCTTAGATTTCCTTATTCCTTGAAACAGAACAACATAGGAATTAGGCCAATTAATAATCCTACAATGGCCTGTAAATGTTCAAGTGTAAGGAACATTTAAATCAAAATCACTTTAAATCAAAAGCTAGAAATGGCTAAACTTAGTGAGGAAGACATGTCAAAAGCTAAAATAAACTGAAAGTTAAGTCTCTTTCCCCAAACAGTTAAACAGGTTGTGATGCAAAGGAAAAGTTCTTGAGAGAAATTAACAGTTCTATTGCAGTGAACACCACTCAAATGATAAGAATTGTGAAACAGTTCTGATTACTGATATGGAGAAAGTTTTAGTGGTCTGGATAGAAGATCAAACAAGCCATAACATTCCCTTGAGCCAAAGTCTAATCCAGAGTAAGGCCATAACTCTCTTCAATTCCGTGAAGGCTGAACATGTGAAGAAATTGCACAAGAAAAGTCTAAAGCTTGCAGAGGTTGGTTCATGAGATTTAAGGAAAGAAGCCATCTCCATAACATAAAAGTGCAAGGTGAAGCTGCAAGTACTGATGTAGAAAGATCTAGCTAAGATAATTAAAGGAAGTGGCTACACTGAACAACAGATTTTGAAAGTAAGTGAAACAGTCTTATACTGGAAGAAGATGCCATCTAAGGACTCTCATAGCTAGAGGGAAGAGCCAATCCCTGCGTTCAAAGCTTCAAAGGCCAGGCTGACTTTCTCATTAAGGACTAATGCAGTTGGTAACTTGAAGTTGAAGCTAATGCTCATTTGCCATTTCTAAATCCGAGGGCCCTTAAGAATTATGTTAAATCGACTAAGCCTCTGCTCTATAAAAGGAAGAACAAAGGCTGGATGACAGGATGTCTGTTTACAACATGGTTTACTGAATGTTTTAAGTCCACTATTGAGGCCTATTACTCTGAAAAAAAGAAACAAAAAAAGATTTCTTTCAAAGTATTACTGCTCATTGACAATGCACCTGGTCACCGAAAAGCTCTGATGAAGACGTACAATGAGATTAACATTGTTTTCCTGCCTGCTAACACAACATCCATTTGGTAGCCCATGGATCAGGGTGTCCTTTAATCTTTTAAGTCTTATTTAAGAAATACATTCTGTGAGGCTGTAGCTGCCAAAGATAGTGATTGCTCTGATGGATCTGGGTAAAATAAATTAAAAACCTTCTGGAAAGGATTCACCACCCTAGATGCATTAAGGACATTCATGACTCATGGGAAGAGGTCAAAATATCAACATTAACAAGACTTTGGAACAAGTTGATTCAAAGCTGATTCCCCATGGATGACTTTGAGAGGTTCAAGACTTTGGTGGGGGAAGTAACTGCAGATGTGGTGGAAATAGCAAGATAACTAGAATAAGAAGTGGAGCCTGAAGATGTGACCAAATTTTTGCAATCTCATGATAAAACTTGGATGGATGAGGAGTTGCTGCTTATGGATGAGCAAAGATGGTTTCTTGGGGTGGCACCTACTCCTGGTGAAGATGCTGTGGAAATTGTTGAAATGACAATGGTTTTAGAATATTACATAAACTTAGTTGGTAAAGCAGTGGCAGGATTTTAGAGGATTGACTCCAACTTTGGAAGAAGTTGTACTGTGGGTAAAATGCTATCAAAGGACATCTCATGCTACAGAGAAATCACTTGTGAAATGAAGAATCATTTTATGTGGTAAACTTTATTGTTTTCATAAGAAATTGCCACTGCCACCCCCAACTTTCAGCAACCACTACCCTGATCAGTCAGCAGCCAGCAACATGGAGGCAAGACTCCTCACCAGCAAAAAGATTGCAACCTGCTGAAAGCCCAAATGATGGTTAGCATTTTTAGCAAATAAGTATTTTTAACTAAGGGAAATACATTTTTAAGGCATAATTCCATCTCACATTTAATAGGTTGTAGTATAGTGTAAACATAATGTTTTCATGTACCGAGAAAACAAAAGAAAATTAATTTGAGTTGCTTCATTAGGTTGTTTGCTTTATTGTGGTGGTTTGGAACAGAACCAATTATACCTCCAAGATATGCCTCTATTGAGCTGTGTTTTTCATATATTCTAGATAAAAGTCCTATAAATTCCTATTAGATATATGATTTGTAAATATTTTCTTTCATTTTGTAGGTATCTTTTGAAACACAAAAGTTTTAAATTTTAATCAAGTCTAATTTATGTGTTGTTTTTCCCTTTGTCACTTCATAGCATAGTTTCTTAATCTTAAAAAAAAAATAAACCTTTTGAAGGCCAGTTATCCCTACAGAGATTATAGTACGATTTTTTAAATGTGGTATTAAAGATGAAAGCACTGTTTAATTTTTTAGTTTAGAGGTAAATGGTTATGGTTACATGGAAAGAGAATGTTTTGCTGCATTAGTGTCACAAAATGCTAGCTCTCTTTCTACTAAATATCAGATACAGCCTCATTGAAGATATGTTTTTTTTTTAATTTTATTTTTAATTTTTTAAAATTTACATCCAAATTAGCGTATAGTGCAACAATGATTTCAGGAGTAGATTCCTTAATGCCCCTTACCCATTTAGCCCATTCCCCCTCCCACAATCCCTCTAGCAACCCTCAGTTTGTTCTCCATATTTATGAGTCTCTTCTGTTTTGTCCCCCTCCCTGTTTTCATATTATTTTTGTTTTCCTTCACTTATGTTCATCTGTTTTCTCTCTTAAAGTCCTCATATGAATGAAGTCATATGGTTTTTGTCTTTCTCTGACTGACTAATTTCACTTAGCATAATACCCTCCAGCTCCATCTACGTAATTGCAAATGGAAAGATTTCATTCTTTTTGATTGCCGAGTAATACTCCATTGTATATACATACCACATCTTCTGTATCCATTCATTCATCGATGGACATTTGGGCTCTTTCCATACTTTAGCTATTGTTGATAGTGCTGCTATAAACATTGTTGATAGTGCTGCATGTGTCCCTTCAAAACAGCACACCTGTATTTTGTGGATAAATTCCTAGTAGTGCAATTGCTGGGTCGTAGGGTAGTTCTATTTTTAGTTTTTTCAGGAACCCCCATACCATTTTCCAAAGTAGCTGCACCAGCTTACATTGCCAACACAATGCAAAAGATATCCTCTTTCTCCACATCCTTGGCAACATCTGTTGTTGCCTGAGTTGTTAATGTTGCCATTCTGACAGGTGTAAGGTGATATCTCATTGTGGTTTTGACTTGTATTTCGCTGATGATAAATGATGTTGAGCATTTTTTCATGTGTCAGTTGGCCATCTGGATGCCTTATTTGGAGAAGTGTCTAGTCATGTGTTTTGCCCATTTCTTCGCTGGATTATTTTCTTTTTGAGTGTTGGGTTGGATAAGTTCTTAATAGAATTTGGATACTAACCCTTTATCTGATATGTCGTTTGCAAATATCTTCTCCCATTCTGTTGGTTGCCTTTTAGTTTTGCTGATTGTTTCCTTCACTGTGCAGAAACTTTTTATTTTGATGAGGTCCCAGTAGTTTATTTTTGCTTTTGTTTCCCTTGCCTCTGGAGACGTGTTGAGTAAGAAGTTGCTGCGGCCAAGATCTAAGAGGATTTTGCCCGCTTTCTCCTCGAGGATTTTTATGGCTTCCTGTCTTACATTTAGGTCTTTCATTCATTTTGAGTTTATTTTGTGTACGGTGCAAGAAAGTGGTCCGTGTTCATTCTTCTGCATGTTGCTGTCCAGTTTTCCCAGCATCACTTGCTGAAGAGATTGTCTTTATTCCATTGGATATTCTTCCCTGCTTTGCCAAAGATTAGTTGGCCATACATTTGTGGGTCAATTTCTGGGTTCTCTATTCTGTTCCATTGATCTGAGTGTCTGTTCTTGGGCCAGTACCATACTGTCTTGATGATTACAGCCTTGTAGTACAGCTTGAAGTGTAGGATTGTGATGCCTCCTGCTTTGGTTTTCTTTTTCAAGATTGCTTTGGCTATTCGGGGCTTTTCTGGTTCCAAAGAAATTTTAGGATTATTTGTTCTAGCTCTGTGAAGAATGCTGGTGTTACTTTGATAGGGATCGCGTTGAATATGTAGATTGCTTTGGGTAGTATCGGCATTTTAACAATATTTGTTGTTCCTATCCAGGAGCATGGAATCTTTTTCATGCTTCTTCAATTTGTTTCATACGCTTTCTATACTTTTCAGTGTATAGATTTTTCACCTCTTTGGTTAGATTTATTGCTAGGTATTTTATGGGTTTTGGTGCAACTGTAAATGGAATCAATTCCTTGATTTCTTTTTCTGTTGCTTCATTGTTGGTGTATAGGAATGCAACCAATTTCTGTGCATTGATTTTATATCCTGCAACTTTGCTGAATTTATGAATCAATTCTAGCAGTTTTTTGGTGGAATCTTTTGGGTTTTACATATAAAGTATCATGTTATCTGCAAAGAGTGAAAGTTTGACCTCCTCCTGGTTGTTTTGGATGCCTTTTATTTCTTTGTGTTGTCTGATTGCAGAGGACAAAAGACTTCCACTACTATGTTGAGTAACAGTGGTGAGAGTGGACATCCCTGTCTTGTTTCTGACCTTCCTTAGGGGGAACACTCAGGTTTTCCCCATTGAGGATGATATTATCATTGAGTCTTTCATATATGGCTTTTATGATCTCGAGGTATGATCCTTCTATCCCTACTTTCTTGAGGGTTTTTATCAAGAAAGGATGCTGTATTTTGTCAAATGCTTTCTCTGCATCTATTGAGAGTATCATATGGTTCTTGTCCTTTCTTTTGTTGATGTGATGAATCCCGTTAATTGTTTTGCAGATATTGAACCAGCTGGATCCCAGGTATAAATCCCACTTGGTGGTAGTGAATAATTTTTGTAATGTATTGTTGGACCCGGTTGGCTAATATCTTGTTGAGGTTTTTTGCATCTGTGTTCATCAGGGAAATTGGTCTATAGTTCTCCTTTTTCGTGTGGTCTCTGTCTGGTTTTGGAATCAAGGTAATGCTGGCTTTATAGAAAGAGTTTGGAAGTTTTCCTTCCATTTCTATTTTTTGGAACAGCTTCAAGAGAATAGGTGTTAACTCTTCCTTAAATGTTTGGTAGAAATCTCCCAGAGAGCCACCTGGCCCTGGACTCTTGTTTTTTTGGCAGATTTTTGGTTCCTAATTCGATTTCCTTACTGGTTATGAATCTGTTCAAATTTTCTATTTCTTCCTGTTTCAGGTTCTTCTAGGAATTTGTGCATTTCTTCCAGATTGCCCATTTTTATTGGCATATAATTGCTCATAATATTTTCTTATTATTGTTTTTATTTCTACTGTGTTGGTTGTGATCTCTCCTCTTTCATTCTTGATTTTATTTATTTGGGTCCTTTCCTTTTTCATTTTGATCAAACTGGCTAGTGGTTTATCAATTTTGTTAATTCTTTCAAAGAACCAGCTTCTGGTTTCATTGATCTGTTCTACTGTTTTATTGGTATTGAAAACATTAATTTCTGCTCTAATCTTTATAGTTTCCTGTATTCTGCTGGTTTTGGGTTTTATTTGCTGTTCTTTTTCCAGCTCTTTAAGGCGTAAGGTTAGGTTGTGTATCTGAGATCTTTCTTCCTTCTTTAGGAAGGCCTGGATTGCTATATACTTTCCTCTTATGACCACCTTTGTTGCGTCCCAGAGGTTTTGGATTGTGGTGTTATCATTTTCACTGACTTCCATATACTTTTTAATTTCCTCTTTAACTGCTTGGTTATCCCTTTCGTCCTATAGTAGGATGTTCTTCAGTCTCCAAGTATTTGTTACCTTTCCAATTTTTTTCTTGTGGTTGATTTCAAGTATCATAGCATTGTGGTCTGAAAATATGCACAGTATGATCTCGATCTTTTGTACTTACTTAGGGCTGATTTGTGTCCCTGTATATGGTCTATTCTGGAGAACGTTCCATGGGCACTGGAGAAAAATGCATATTCTGCTGCTTTAGGATGAAATGTTCTGAATATATCTGTTAAGTCCATCTGGTCCATTGTGTCATTCAAAGCCATTGTTTCCTTGTTGATTTTTTGATTAGATGATCTGTCGATTGCTGTGAATGGGGTGTTGAAGTCTCCTACTATTATGGTATTACTATTGATGAGTTTCTTTATGTTTGTGATTAATTGATTTATATATTTGGTTCTCTCACATTTGGCACATAAATGTTTACAATATTAGGTCTTGGTGGATAGACCCCTTGATTATGTTATAATACCTTTCTTCATCTCTTGATACGGTCTTTATTTTAAAGTCTAGATTGTGTGATATAAGTATGGCTACTCCAGCTTTCTTTTGTTGACTATTAGCATGATAGATGGTTCTCCCTTCCCTTATTTTCAATGTGAAGGTGTCTTTAGGTCTGAAGTGGGTCTTTTGTAAACAGCATATAGATGGATCTTGTTTTCTTATTCATTCTGTTACCCTATGTCTTTTGATTGAAGCATTGAGTCCATTGACATTTAGAGTGAGTACTGAAAGATATGAATTTATTGCCATTATGATGCTTGTAGAGTTGGAGTTTCTGGTGGTGTTCGCTGGTCCTTTCTCATCTTTTGTTGCTTTTGGTATATATATATATGTATATGTACATATTTTTTTTTCATCTTTTCTCCCCTCAGAAAGTCCCCCTCAAAATTTCTTACAGGGTTGGTTGAGTGGTCACAAACTCCTTTAATTTTTGTTTTTCTGGGAAACTCTTTATCTCTTCTTCTATTTTGAATGACTGTCTTGCTCGCTAAAGAATTCTTGGCTGCATATTTTTCTGATTCAGCACACTGAATATATCCCGTCACTCCTTTCTGGCCTGCCAAGTTTTTGTGGATAGGTATGCTGCAAACCTGATCTGTCTTCCCTTGTAGGTTAGGGACTTTTTCCCCTTGCTGCTTTCATGATTCTCTCCTTGCCTGAGTATTTTGTGAATTTGACTATGATATGCCTTGTTGATGATCAGTTTTTGTTGAATCTGATGGGGGTCCTCTGTTCTTCCTGGATTTTGATGTCTGTGTCTTTCCCCAGGTTAGGAAAGTTTTCTGCTATGATTTGTTGACATAACCCTTCTACCCCTATATCTCTCTCTTCATCTTCTGGGACCCCTATGATTCTGATGTTTTTCCTTTTTAATGTGTCACTGATTTCTTTAATTCTTAAATCATGCTCTTTTGCCTTAATCTCCCTCTGTTTTTCTGCTTAGTTATTCTGTATAAGTTTGTCCTCTATATCACTTATTCTCTGTTCTGCCTTGTCCATCCTTGCCTCGGCTGCATCTATCCGTGATTGCAGCTCAGTTATAGCACTTTTCATTTCATTCTGGCTATTTTTTGCTTCTTTTATCTCTGCAGAAAGGGATTCTAATCTATTTTTGACTCCAGCTAGTGTTCTTATTATCGTGATTCTAAATTCTGGTTCAGACATCTTGCTTGTATCTTTGTTGGTTAAATCCCTGGCTGTCGTTTCCTTGTGCTCTTTCTTTTTGGGTGAATTCCTTCATTTTGTCATTTTGACAG
Organism: Panthera onca; assembly: GCF_046562875.1. Taxonomy (NCBI): domain Eukaryota; kingdom Metazoa; phylum Chordata; class Mammalia; order Carnivora; family Felidae; genus Panthera; species Panthera onca. The sequence goes on along the minus strand of NC_138343.1, from coordinate 27,860,178 downwards.
TAGAAAAGGAATTAATGAGGTAGAAAAACATGAAATTAAAAAAATTAAAATTAAAAAAATATTAAAATTAAAAATTAAACACACACACACACACACACACACAAAGTGAATAGATGATGCTAGATCCTAGGTGTGTTTTGGTGTGTGTTGAAAGTGGTTTGACACATTAGAGAAAAGAAGAGGGAGGGGATAAAAAAAAAGGAAATCCTTTGAGAATTTGAAAAAAATGAATACACTGAAGTAGACTAATGTGAGAAGATGGGAGTAAAATAGAATTTGAGAAAATATACACAAAAGTAAAGAATATAGTGGAAAAAATTAAATAAAAATATTTTTAATAAAAAATTAAAAATTAATAAGAATTTTTTCGTTTTCTGTATTTAAGAAGAAAGAAAAGAAATGAAAAAGGGAAAAAAAGATAAAAAAAGGAAAAAGAAGAAAAAAGAGGTAGTTTGAAAATTTGAAAAAGTGGATACACTGTTGTATACTAAAATAAAATGATGGAAGTAAAATAGAATTTGTAAAAAAATTACATAAAAGCAAAAAAATATAGTAATGAAAATTAAGTAAGAATATATTTAATAGAAATTCAAAGTAAAAATGAAGTTTTTCTCTTTGTGCATTCAAGAAAAAGAAAAGATGAAAAAGAAACAGAAAAAAAAGGAAATTGAAATTTGGAAAGGTGAATACACTGAAGTAGACTAAAATAAAATAATGGAAGTAAAGTAGAATTTGAAAAAAAATTTACACAAAAGTAAAAAAATATAGTAATAAAAATTAAAGACAGATATTTTCAATAAAAATTGAAAACAAAAATGATTTTTTTCTCTTTCTGTGTGCAAGAAAAAAAAAGAATTGTAAAAGAGAAAAAGGAAAAAATAAAAGAAAGAAAATTGAATAGATGAACCTGCTAACAGATTGAAGTAGGACTTAAATTGCTTCGTTTTCTTCTAGAAGTCAGTCTATGTAGCTTTTTATAGTCCATAAATTAAGCCGGCCTTGAGACTTGTGTTCTTGAAGAGGGAAGCTGGACCAGTTGGGCCAGGCTTGGTGTAATAGCTCTGCTTTCCACTAGATGGCGCTGCTAGCCTACTGGAGTGGGTTGTTGCAGCGCTCATAGGTGCGTATGTGCATGCGCGGGAGTGGTGAAAATGGCGCCACCCAGCTACCCAGTCTGTTCTCCTGGATCAGCAGTCATGCACCTGTCTTCTGTCTTCAGCTGTGGTCCACTCCCCACTTTTTCACTCTCTGTGACCAGGCCCCAGGCAGTACCTCTCTCCCAAGTTTTGTCTCAGTTGCGGCTTTTTCTGGCCCCTTACTTCTGAAGGACTGCGGCTTTGACCCATTCTGCCCCTCTGTGGGAGGGTCTCATGGAGCAATGGCCTAATGAGCAATGGCTGAATATCGGCTGTACCCAGGAATGCCCACTGAACCCTGTTGTTGCCGGTGCCCCAAGACTGTAGCCAGGTGCCTGCCCACCCCAGAAAAAGTTCGCGAGACAGTGTAGCAGCACCGTTTCAGGGATCATGGAAAATCGCAACACACATCTGGCACCAGGCTTCACCCTTAACGACCTTGCCCCAGCACCAGCAAATATGGCCACCTTCTGGGGTCTGCTGAGACCAGGTGGCTTCAACAGTCTCTACCAAGTGTCCTTCCAGCAGTGGAACCGCTTTTCCCCATGTGGTCTGCAAACCTCCCGGACCCTACGCTGTTCCTGGGGATTCGCCCTTCCCACCAGAGCACTGGCAGGTATTGAGCTGCAGAGTTGCAGCCTTTGTGCTCCCCTTGTTTATAATCTTAATGGAATTTAAACCCTCTCCTTTCTCCCATTTTAGTTTAGTCCCTGTGTTTGTTTCCAATTTTCCACTTTCTCTCCAGCTGCTTTTGGGGACGGGTGTTTTTCCTGTATTCTCCCCCTGTCCCCAGTCTCCATCCTCTCTCTACCTACAAAAGTGGTTCCCTACTCCCCACGGCTTCTCGCTCCCCAAATTCACCTCTCTGTGCCATGTACCTGCTGAATTCTGTGGTTCAGGTTGTGCAGATTGTTGTGTTAATCCCCCAATCAGTTTTCTAGGTGTGTAGGATGGTTTAGTGTTGGTCTGCCTGTATTTCATGGACGTGAGACACCCAAAAAGCTTCCATGCTGTTCCGCCATCCTGGCTTCTCCTAAAGATATGTTTTATAGAAAACTTTTATGACAGTATATGAGCATTCATGTTAGAATATTTCCATCATATTATCATGCAGGAAAGTAATGGCTGTGATATACATTATTGGGCAAGGTTACATTTTCTATCTGTTAATTTTACCTGATTCTTGGAGAGTGGGGTCAGGGTCCTGTGAATGGGGAAGAAAGCTCTTTGTGTTATTAGGAGGCTATTTGTGAGAAGCATTCAGGAAGTCAGCTTTCCTTTTCTGAATTTACCAACATAAGGTAAAGCAATCTTTGAAAACCTTTGGAGGAAAAGAAAACCATAAAATCCTGTCAGCTCTGGACAGCCAAGAGCTCTCCTGGCAGAGCAATAGGTCTGCTCTCAAGCAAGGGACTGAGGTTTGTCTGTGGTGTTGTTTCTTTTCTCATTATGCAAAATCAAAGTTACCAACATTTGGTGGTTTTTGCCATAAATCAAGCTATAGAACAAATTGGGCCAGCCTGAATTTTCTAGGTTCACTAAGATCAGAGATCATTTTTTGGACTTGGTTATTGAGATGGAAAAGTGAAAAAAAAATAAGATAAAATAATGAATGAGTTCAAAATTTTAATGAAACGTTCTGTCCTATCCATTTGTCATGGACTGAATTGTGTCCCTCCAAACTCATGTGTGGAAGTCCTAACCCCAGAACTTCAGAAAGTGACTATATTTGGAGATCAGGTCTTGAAAGAGGTAATTAAGTGAAAATGAAGTCATTGGGGTGGGCTCTAATCCAACACAATTTATGTTCTTTCAAGAAAGGAAATTAGGACACAGACACACACAGAGGGAAGACCACATGAGGACAAAGGGAGAAGGTTATCTGCAAGTTAGTGAGGAAGGCCTCAGAAGAAACATCCCTGCCAACACGACGATCTCAGATGCCTAGCCTACAGAACCATGAGAAAATAAATTTCTCTTATTTAAGTCACCTAGTCCTTGGTACTTGCTGTGGCAGCACCAGCAAACTAATGCACCATTTATTTTCATCAACTTTCATGAAAAGAATATATTTTCCTCTTAGAAATGAGGAAAATATATAGTATTGAGAATGAAAATTAGCTTGTATGTGACCACTATTTTTTGCTTCAAGCAAAACTATTTATCTTTCTAGCTAACATTTGTAGAGCATTTATAAAGCACTTTTAGTTTTATCTTCACAGTTGATCATTTTTAATGTTATTATTATTAGCTATAGTTTGCACAGGAGGAAGCTGAGAAACTTCCCTAAGAAATTCATCCAGTAAATAGTAGAGAAAGGCTTGCACCCAGTTCTTTGGACTTGAACCCCCTTTTCCCTCAGGTCAAAACTGTATTCCTGGAACTTATGACTTCTTATGTTTCTGGGAAAGGCACTACAAGTTGAAATGATGTAAGTCTAATCTAATTTATATTATATGCATATATATATATATATATATATATATACACATATATATTTTAACATTTATTTATATTATAATGGAAGTTATAATACAGACCAAGTGCTTGATTTTCAAATTATTATAAAAAGAACAAAAATACCATATGTGATCAAGTCTAAGTTATATACCTAGACAGTATACAGTGAAAATAGGAGTATAATATCTTCTCTTATAAAACTTAATTTAATTTTTAATATAATCCCAAGAGAGGTCTGTACAGAATGGGATGAAGGGCTAGAGGTTTTGTGGATACAGCTGGAGATTTCTGGTTTCCAGAGGATTTGCTTGAGGCTGAGGGCTATAATGACCCATGGGAGAGATGCTATAGAGGGTAGGGAAGGTCTCTTGAGTCTCACACTAGGACACTGTGTCTTCTCATCAGGATTCTTCAGAAGGCAGGTATGAAGGCTGGGGTGTCTGTGTGGGTAATATTGTAGGCAGAACTCCATGCGGGAATTTATGGTTGAGCTCTTGTTTGTGGAGGGAAGCCTTATCTGTCCTTTGCTCTCAGAGTTAGCCAAAGGATCAGCAGCAGACCCAGGCTACTTTGCTATATAAAGCTGTTTCTCACCCGTAGAAAACAAGTGCTCAGCACAAAAAAAAAAAAAAAAAAAAAAAAAAAAGCAAGGCTCAGGAAGGAGCTTGTGTGCAGCAGGATCCCTCTGCATAAGGATGAAACATTCCAAACCAAAGCCTCTCTGAAAAACTCGCTCCTGCTTTGCAGAGAGGACAGGATAATCAGTGAACTGCTTTCCCTGATGGCCAGGGTCCCACCCAAGGTTGCCCATAGCTGCCCAGTTTCCTGATGATCTAACAACAGTGAGTAGTAGCTTGTTTTCCCTCTTTCAAGTTATCTTGGTCACAATGGATATGAAATTTAGAGCATCTGTGTAGGGAGTCTTTGGCCATCTGTGTCTAGTCCTCATAAAGCAGGAAGCATTATTTTGCTTTGTTTTGTTTCATTTTGTTTTGTTTTTGAGAAAGTCCTTGTCCTAATCCTGCAGCTGGAAGGAAGGATGGCTGTTGTTATTTTTAGAGGGTCAATGAGTGTGTAGGTGTATGTGTAGACCATGGCCCAAGTTGGGATCTGCAAATGGCTTCCCATTATGGTGAGCAATTTTTCCGTGGAGCTCCAGCATTCTTCTGGGCCCTGTAATGAGGAATATAACCTTGATGCCTATTTAGAAATTTAGATGGAACAGTGATTTGTCATGTCACCTTTTTCCTCTGTCTTGTTGAGAAGTTTTGCAATAGTTAAGCTAGAAGAGAAATGTAGAGCTTCGTGACAAGGAGTTCACTCAGTCACAGTCTTCACAATTCTTTTTACTCCATCTTTTCTTTTTTGTTAATGTTTATTTATTCTTAAAAGAGGGACAGAGCATGAGTGAGGGAGGGGCAGAGAGAGAGAGAGTGAGAAACAGAATCCGAAGCAGACTCCAGGCTCCAAGCTATTAGCACAGAGACTGATGCAGGGTTTGATCTCACCAGCCATGAGATCACGACTTGAGCCAAAGTTGGATGCTTAACCAACTGAGCCACCCAGGCGCCCCTCCATCTTAAATAAAAACAAAACCAAAAAAACCCACAAAATAACAAAAAACCCTCTAAAAAGTGGTACAGACTACTTTAAAGCTATTTGTAATTTTTCTAAATTTTCCCCTCCTCTCCTCTTTCATATATATCCCTATCTATCATCTATCTATCATCTATCTATCTATCTATCTATCTATCTATCTATCATCTATCTATCTATCATCTATATCTATCTATCTATTTTTATTTTTCTATTTGCTTAAATTTGAGAGGAAACCAGAGAGTCATGGATGTCTCACACCCTTACATTTTCAGTGGGGAAATTTGTCTCTTACTTGCTGTGAAAAATCTCACTGCATTGATCTTTTGATAGATATTTGGGCCTGAGACAAGTGGCCCATTTGGGTCTTATTTTCTGTAGACCTGATGGAAAAAGAGTTGGATCCTAAAAAGGAAGAAATAATATGAGATTGTTCTTTGAGAGATGTCCTATGATACTGTTCAATTCAACTCCAGGTTCTCTGTGGAAAATGAGACCAGATTACACCTAGTAGGTGAGTACCCATTGTTTTCTCTTCAAAATTTCTCAAAGAAGGTGATCTTCTCCAGTGGTGTTGTAGCTTTTTCTTTTCTGAGGTTCAGATTTAGTATGTTTTGCTGTTTGCTTTTTAATGCTGACAAGCCAAGATTAGGTGTTACACTGAATTGAGCTTCTAATAATAATGTTAGCAAACCAGATTGTCAATCCCATTTTACACTCTTTCTCTGATCTAGGTAGGATGTTTCAGGAAGTGAATATTTAGTTAGTCTGAAAGTTTAATTAAAGACATGTTTGATCTTTTTGATTTAATAATTTCCAGTGAAATTGTCTTTTCCCTATACCTTATTGTCAGTGGGTAGGTTGGTACCCTTGACTGTCAGAAATTTTAACAGGCCCACAATCTCTGACTGGATTCTCATGAGAAAAAGTGCAGGAGAGACAGGAAATGGGACCTTGGGAGTCTGTTCTCATGACATGGAATCAGTGGAAACAATGGGATGGGTCCACTCTTTTTCAAATTTTCAGTTAACTTTCTTCTTTGATGATCTTTCTTTCTTCTGACCCTTCCACTCACCCCAATCCTCTCCTAGGGGTGGGAAGCAGGATATTTTCACAAAGCCTTTGTTCCTGTGAGGAGCCCATGATCTTTCTCTAGCCAAACTCTCATTTCCCAATCCAACTAGTCAGGTGCCCTGTGGACTTGTTGCAGGAATATCTCTGGATAGGTGAGGCTTTCCTCCCCTGTTATATTAGAAAGGAATGATAAATAATCCTATAAAGTTCTAAGTTGCTGTTAAAAATATGACAACACAGGGGCACCTGGGTGGCTGAGTCAGTTAAGCATCTGACTCCAGCTCAGGTCATGATCTCCTGGTCTGTGAGTTTGAGCCCTGCGTCAGACTCTGTGCTGACAGCTCGGAGCCTGGAGCCTGCTTTAAGTCCCTCTGTCTCTGCCCTTCCCCCACTGACACTCTGTCTCTCTCTCTCTCAAAAATGAATAAACATTAAAAAATTAAAAAAGTATATATCACAACACAGAGGTGCCTGGGTGGTTCAGGCGGTTAAGTATCTGACTCTTGATTTCGGCTCAGGTCATGATCTCATGGTTTGTGAGTTCGAGCCCCATGTTGGGCTCTGTGCTAACAGTGCAGAGCCTGCTTGGGATTCTCTCTCTTTTCCTCTTTCTTTCCCTCCCTTGCTTGTGCTCTCCCTCTCTCAAAAATAAGTAAATAAACTTAAAAGAGTGTATAAACATATCACAACATATTAATGATTATTATATAATATAATTAATATAATAATATTAAACACCACTTGAAATATCAATTGTTCTTTTAATGTCAGTGAAGACCTCACCCAAACTGTTAAAGGAAGGTAACACTCTTTCTGGGGGTAAAAGCTTTAATGTGGGCTAACTGTGATCTGGTAGGCTTGGAGGAGATGCTCAGCAACCAGGAAATTCAGGGTGTGAATGGAAGCTGCACCCACTGGAGAGAGCTGGCTAAGCAGGGAATTCAAGAATGTGGTCATTATTAACTTACATAGTGAGTGGTTTCAATAGCTGATAGGACACTGCAATGAGTCTTTTTATTGCTTTTTTAATCTCCCCAAATCACCTGGTTCCTACAGAGTGACTAGGGCTATTCATTTGTGGTAGCTAACTAGTCAAGGTGGACTTAAAGGAGATAGCTTTCTTCATTCAGCATCCTAACTTATAGGCAGTTGTTCTCAGTAACCCAAGCTTCCAAACATATTTTCACAATGGCTAACACTTCTTGACTTAAACAATAAATTTTAAGGAAACTCCACTTTTCTCCACCTCATTCATTTTGAGACCTACTTTGCAACATTATTTCAACATCACCCTTGAAGAAGCAAATGACTCCTCAGCTTCCATGCCTCTTGTCAGGGATAGCTGTTATTTTTTGACTTTATCTGGCTCAGGCCTTAAGTTACAGTGGGTTTGAAAGACCACATTCAGGTGCTATCAACATGCTTTGCTAAACTAATATTGCTATGTAAAAATGCTTCAAATATACAGCTTCTTGCAGCTTAATCTTAATTGGTTTATACATAGTAGTTCAGGATGAAATCAATCTCCCTCACTCTTTGATTTAGAATGCAATTTCTGATGCTTGAAAGAAAGATGTTTGCCTTTCCCTACCCTGAGAATAACCTTCTTCTCCAACCAAGTGTCTGTGTAATCAATATCTGATAAGCAGCAGGGAATTTAGATTGTTCAGAATACAGTTGAAAATTTGAGAATCTACAAAGATAGGTTTGCAAACCACCATTTAACTTGGACTCAGACAAGATGAAGAGAACTGTCCATATTGTTTATCTTCTCTCCCTTACCTCCTCCTTCCCTATAATTTAATTTCACAAGTCAGTTTTATACGGGAAGCTGCAAATTATCCTGAGGCCCCACATGTGGGCATTGTGGGCTTTGTATATCTATGATCTTAACATGATGCACAAGAACATGCAACTTGTGCAATTTGGGAAACTCAATAGCAGGTTTTCAGAGAGTTTCCTGTTTCCAGAAGGATGTTATCATCTTCAGGTCAATGGAAAAACTAAAGTAAATGGAGGTAAACTTCCCTGAAGCCAAGTAAGTTTATTCTCCTGCTCAAATGATCCATGCACACTTTAAAACTGGAAAAGGAAAACCAGTGCATGTCTTAGCACTGCCTACTAATCCCAACTCAGATCTAATCACACTATAAGAATGTGCTTATTGGTATTCATATTCCTTGTTGAACTATATGTTCAAGGAAAAGTTTGCTCAACCAGATAAACAGGTTGGCCATAGAACAAAATACTTAGTCTAGCTAATTGGTTTTAGCTTTATAAATTTATAACTCCTAGATTATTGCTATAGGAATATCACTAATAGTTATGAGTGGCTTATCGCTTGTAAAACCATATCAGTGGAGCTACAGGTGCAGAGCAAGTAAACCTGAGTGCCATTGCCACAGGCACAAGATATGCTTCGAAGAAAACTTTTTGAAACAATGTCCTCTGAAGCAAATTCCATCTCTCCTCTTCCATATTTCTTTAAGCATTTTCCCACCTCAAACTTGAAAAGAGAGAAAAGAAAGGAAATATACCAAAGTATACTGACTACACAGTTCTGCAAAAGCAAAAATGTTTTACGTTCCACTAGGAAAAAAATACAAATTAAGAAACTTTTAGGATAATGGGATTTCATACAGACATTGACTCAATTTTCTTCCCTTAAACTGCAAGGAATCTAAAGACAAGATTTCTCACTTTTCCCAGTTTAACTATTCTACTCACCAAAGCAGATGCCATTACTGACCCAAAACTATTCTTTTAAAAGGAGTGATGTCATGGATGGTGGAGATGGTGGAATCAACAATGGGAGTGTGTCATGTTGCAAAAATGTCTAGGAAAGTCTTGAAGTGTCCTTCAGATGCCTACCTTAGCCCTTGGCATGTATTGAAGAAGTTGTCAAAATGGGATCTGTCTTGATATCCTGATAAAGTAGGGTTGGAAAAAGCACTTCACTCATAAGTTCACTTTAGGTTATCATGGGATCTTAAACATAGATCCCAATTCAGGCCATGAATGTTTAAAACATTTTGCCCTAAGGAAGTCATCTAGACGTAGGATAACCAACAGTCTGTTTGCCCTGGCCTGAGGGATTTCCAAAGGATGAAGGACTTCCAGTGCTAAAACAGAAACAGTTCCAGGCAAACTGGAGTGAGTTAGTTATTCTAAAAGGTCACTCATACTACTTACAATAAACTTTTCAGATTATAAAGGAAAGCAGTGAGTTAAAAATTCTCATGGAGAGCTCATAGAAGATAAGACTATGTCTGTGAGAAAAGCTAAGCCAGAGCATGGTCATATCTACATATTTTAAGCAAACATACTTACCTTCTTTCTTTCTTTCTTTCTTTCTTTCTTTCTTTCTTTCTTTCTTTCCAACATGGCCAGGTGTCTTGCTCAATTCTGGAGTTACAGTAATACACAGAGCAGTTATGGCCTGGCCATCACTGAGCTCTAGATAGCTGCAATTCACTCCTCTGGGAAAGGCTTGTCTTTTGAGCTTTGGTTTTATTTCCACATGTACAATTTTCTTAAACAACTGGTGTTAGCAAAATTATTTACTCATTTTTGTTTGTTTCTTCATTTTTTGGACTGTCTTTATATAGAAGACAGAGTGATTTATTTTGCCAAAGAAAACCAAAAAAGGTATTATCTAGCCTGGCCAGAAAATGGATTAATGGCCAGAAGATGTGAGTTCTAGCTCCTTCTGTGAATATTATGGCTCTCTGACTCATTGTCTTATCAGTATTATGGGATAAATAATACATGCCCTTTATTTCCTTGTGATACAGTGGATTTTTTAAAAAAGAAACATTCATGAAAATGCATAATATGCTATATAAGTGTTCTCAAAAATACTGTATATGTGCAGTCATTAAGATTTCATGGAGAAAGTAGTATATAAATTGGATGTTAAAGAATAGGAAAGATTTTATTAAAGATTATTTCTTCTTGTAATGAGAAATTTGGAATCCTTCCTTTAGAAATTACAGAAAGATAAAAATGAAATAGTCTTTCCACAAAACACAACCAGTGTAAAAGCACTTTTCACTAGTCTTACTATTACTCAGATGAAAGTCTTGACCAGGATCTTGGTTATCACCTCCATTATGGAGGTGATGGCCGTCCCAGAATGGGCACACTTGGATTGTAACTTCTGCCCTCTGCTGGCCCAACATGCTTTCCTATGCCTCCGTGAGGCCTACTTAATTAATCTGAGCCCTCTAATTCTGGACTGCAAAGGACAGGACAGAGAGATCTGAAACAGGAAAAGCAGAAACAGTCAAACGAATTTGTGGGGCTGCTGACTGAAGAGCATGGCAACATCTGGTCTTGGGCAGGAACTGCCTCTCTCCGGCCTCTTCAAGATTAATGGGAACAGTGGGCATCAGGCAAGGGCCTGCCTCCAGCCCAGAAGGTTCTGCTCCAACACCATTAATCTTTTCTTTTATGAACATTTGTGGAGTAATTTGCAAAATAAAAAAAAATCATAAAGAGGGTGTCATCTTTTATTATGGTCTAAACAACTGCTACCTCAAGTTCCAACAGAACATGGGCTTCCTTCCGTTTCATCAGAGAGTAATTCAGTAATAAACAGTGGTGATTTGATTAAGGTAATTGCTAATAAGAGAACCAGAAACAAACAACTACCATGATCTGAAGCCAAGGACACAGTGTGCCACCTCAAAGAGGCCCAGCTGAGGTGGGCTCACCATCACTGCCCTGCCCTTGGAAGATAGTCATAATGACCCCCACTCACCATGGCTTGTGAGGGAAAGAAGAACTTTAATGTGAGAAAGTCTAAGTCAGACTTTCTCTTTCTCTTTCTCCCTCAAAATAAAAATAATATTGATGTTTACATTTGTTCAATGGCTTTCTCAGCTAACTCAAAACAACTCTGCCTTTGTTTTCCACTAGTAAATTACTGTATAATTTTCAAGCATTTTGTTCTAGTTTTACAATGAACCAAAAAATTCATACAAATTATGATGAATTTTATTTTTGAGGAAGCAGTTTCAGAGATGTTAGAAGGTTTGCCAAAATTTGTATTTCAAAGATAGAAAGTTGTGCGTAGTTTGGAGCATAGTTCTTATTCCAAATTCTGTCTTTCTCAGCTTCTCACCTGTGCTAAGTAGAACTCCATTTAGCATCTCTTTTTCTCCTTTCAGTTATAACATTATTATTGAGATTCTTCAAAACAAAATCACCAATACAGATATTCCTAGTTTTTTAATCATTTAAACATGAGCAAATGACTTGGCCATTTTCCTCCATGTCTCCAGTTTTAGTTGAGTAAACAAAAAGTATTTTGCATTGAACACTTGTCATTTGCAGGATATTTGGCTAAGCCCATTATTTACATGATCTCATGTCATTGCACAAGAACCCTGTGATGTAACTACTCTATAGAAGACAAAGACAAGAATTAGAAGGGTTAAGTACATGTTAACCTACAAGTGTCTGACTCAGAGTCAGTGATAGGTAGCCTTTCAGTGACAGAGGTCATCAGAATTAGACCCAGGCCTAATTCCTAGTGCTATGTTTGTTCAATAGGCTGTAATCAAGATGTTAGCTCTTTCTGGAAAGTCTAAAATTATAGTCCAGAAGATATTTCACACAAGGATGCTCTAGAGCTTCCTCAACCTGCATGAATGCCTTCTAGCCTCCCCCTCTAGTACAGGTTTCCATAAAAAGCACTTGGGGTGCCTAGGATGAAACACCATTAATGCATGCCTTCATACTTCACTGTGTCACTTATGGCTTTGCCTAATGGCTTTCCTTTCTCTTTGGAGTCATTATTTATTTCTTTTTAACCCAAAATGAAGGAAGGCAACTGGAAGCTTTTATACTGTATGTAACTTGGGAGGAACTTTGCCTGTAAGCAGTGGTCCACTAGGAACCTCAGCAGGCTGTGCTGCTATAAGTTGAGGCAAAACTTCTACAGTCCAGTTTGATAAAAATGTGCAGAGGTGTTAAAGTGACTTGAGATTGGAATGTTTTCAAAGACCCTGTCAGCTTCCATCAGTGGTTCAAACCTTATCTTGTGGAGGAATGCGGTATTGAAGCTTTCAACCAGCAGAGAAACATAATTTAAGCTGTTCTTGATTATGGTCACTCTGGAGAAGCTTTGAGGGTAGTTACATGAGAAAACTGAAGGCAGCTGGACAACCAAGTGGGTTATTCCAGTATTCAGAGAATTAGGAACACATATCTTAAACTCAGAAAGCAATAATAAGAATGCAAAAAAAAGAGTAAAATTCAAACACCACCACAGTGATAAGATGTAGAAGATGAGAAAGAGAGGAGTCAGAGTTGATGGACGTTTCAATCCTGGATAACTTAAAAGGAGAGACCATAAAGAGAAAGGGCCAGGAACATATACAGTGACTGGCTTTGGCCACATAAGTTTGGGACACAAGCAAAGAACCCAGAAGAAGATGTCCAATAGAAGGTTGAAATGGTCAACTGAGGAGAAAAGCGGTTGGGGTTCAGGTTGGGTAGTAATCTACATAGGGGTGGTAGCTAAATTTCTAATGGTGAATATAATTGTTTGGGGACAGGATATAGGGGAAAATAATTCCAGATTCCTTTAAAAATCTTAGAGTTTCTCTGAGGTATGGTTCTTCTTTCATGGTGATGGTTAGTTCAGTGCAATGACTTTGTTACAAATAAGAATGTTAAAAAATCATCACTGTCCTTACATTAGCATTTGGGTCACACTTAATATGCACATGGCTTCTGATTAAAACACATTCTTTATCTGTGAAAGAATAAGAACCCTGCAACACAGTTTCCTTACTACTTATTTTTCATTAAGAAACATTTAGTCTTTAACAGTAAAACAAATAACTATTCCATGCTTTTGAATGTCTGCATGATTGTTTTTACCTCCCCATATTGTTGATCATAAGCCTTACAGAATGGCTTCTCCAAATAAGCAAAAAACACCCAGCTGTTTAACCCTAAATCAAAGCCAAATTCATTTGAAAATGAGAGAGAAAAATTATCTTAGAAGCAAAGTTGACAGCCCCTCCCTTCTCAAGATCAAACGAGGTAAAGTGACTTTTAGTATTTTTGAACTCCATACCTTAATCACCCTGAGAATATAGGCAGCTGACGTTAGTCATGTCTAATTAAAATTGTTCTGTGCCATTTAGTTTCTAATGACTGCCACTGCATCGTTTCCCACATAGTGGTTGGTCAATTTGCCTCAATCTATCACCAAGCTTTCTCGATTAGTAGTAGTAATTATAACTACAAAGTCAATAGCAGTATCAAAGCAAGGTTAAGTAAACACCATAAAGTTATTAGGGAAGAAAAAAACTAAAAGCATAGCAATATCCATAGTCATACAGTAGAATCTGGATAGAACATAATCTCTTTAAAAAGATAGGAATTAAAAGTTGGGGAAAATGGAGGCAGATGTGATTGGGAGACTTTGCATAAGATGATGAAGTGGGACTGCCAACAGGCTCCAGACCTTTTGCCTCAAGGACATAAATTCAAAGTCAGCCCCAAGGGGTGGAGGTGGAATATTTTCAAAAGGTTCTGAGTGATGGACCAAGACCAAGGAATGACTCTCTGCACCATTCTCACTGAGCTTTCCTGAAAGCAAGCCTGGTTGGGGAACAGAAACAAAAAGAAATAAAAGTCTAGATTACCAGCAAAGACTCTAATCAGTGTTTTTGCTAATGAGTTTATGTAAGGAGAGGAAATGAGATTGTGTTGACTTAGCTAACTCCTGCCATTTATTTGTGGGCATTTCTTAACCAAATCAAACTTCAGCCCAGGCCCTAGAAGGGCAAAGAAAAGGTACCATTGTCAGGCCACTCCCTGTTCTATTCTTTCCTGAACTGATAGAGAATTTCCTGCTCTGAAGTTATAAATCTCTTACTCCATGAGAATATTTAAGTTGCTTAAATAAAGCTTAGTATCAATAAAGGGGCCTTGGACTTGAGCTCCTTCACACTCTCCATAGACTGATTCAGTGCTATTTGGTGACATGTATATGTGTGTTTGTGTTTGTGTGTACACATATACACACATATGAGGACTATATCTATTGGAGATACACACACACACACACACACACACACAACACACCATGGACTGAGAAAATTCATCTGAGTGCTGTAGACTAGTATCACATAGTTATCTGAACCTTATTCAGTTTTCTATTACATTAGTTCCTTGGGAAGTATTTCTAGGCAGTAAGAACAAACAATTAGCTTTATGAATTTAAATAGGATTAGCATGGACTAGCCTGGAGAATAAAACAATAACTCCCTCCCCACAAAATGTTTTTTCTCTCTCTTTTTCCTTCTCTGCACTCCTTAACAATGCTATGAATTCATTTCTTGTGTATCCAGTGATGCAGGTAACAGATGGCACATTTCTCTCCCCATCCCCACATTCTATTACCCAGAGGATTAGTCCTGAAGAAACACCAGGACTATTTGCTGAATGAAAAATTTAATACTTCTCTGTACATTATGTGCATTATTCTTCAGGAGTATAGAGAAGGGTCAACTCATCACCTGTTCATACATGTATATAGGTTGAATACATATGTATACACATACATAACACACACACACACACACACACATACACATGATAAAAAACGCAAAACAAAAAACTTATCATTTTGATCATTTTTAAGCATGCAGGTTGATGGCATTAAATGCATTCACAATGCTGTGCAACCATAACTACCATGCATTTCCAGAACTCTTTTTATTTTGTAAAACTGAAGCTCTTTCCCCATTAAATAATAACTTCCCATTCCCCTCCCCACAACCCATGGCAACCCACATTTCACTTTCTGTCTCTGAATTTGACTACAGACCTCATATAAGTGGAATCATATAGTATTTGTCCTTTGTGCCTTGCCTATTTCATTCAACATAAGGTCTTCAAGGTTCATCCATGTTGTAGCAAGTGTCAGAATTTCCTTCATTTTTAAGGCTCAGTAATATTCCATTATATGTTTATGTCACATTTTGTTTAGACATTCATCTGTCCACTGCCTGCTTTTGTAAATAAAGTTCTTCTGGGCAGTCATGACTGTTGGTTTATACATTGTCTGTAACAATGGTTACTCTGGCTAGGCAGAGTTGAGTAATTGTGACAGAACTTTATGAACCACAAAGCCAAAACTATATACTCTCTTGCTTTTTATAGGGAAAAAATGCAGATCCCTGTTATCAAGAACTTTAGAATAAGAAATTGTTTGGTCTGACATAGAGAAAAAAAAAACATTTTAAAGGCCTCACACAGTCAAAATCTACCTCCTTCAGCAGTGCTCTCTGCATCCACCAGCTCAGCCAAGTGGCCATTCTTTACATTTGACCTGGAGTCTGTCCCTTTCATAATGGAACCCAGTGTGACTTCCCAGTTGGGGTATAGGCAGCAAGTGCCTATTTGTAGTAATTTGAGGAGTTCTTTGCAAGCTCTCTCTGACCTCACCCTATCCCCTCTTGCTTTTTTCTTAGCCATATGAGAGTATCTGTGGCTTGCTATACAACCATGCAGAAAACACAGTAACTGGAGTAGAAGGAACCAAAGTGGGTAGAATTGGCTTCGCTCCCCAGCATGTTCCTTCACAGCTGTCCTTGCTCCATGCCTGCCACACATATTCCCCTGCCACCAATGCTCTGAGAACCTGTATCCACAACCATAGGCAGCTGTAAGGTGTGTGGGAGATGAAGGCCTTCTGTCCTCACTGTGCACAGAGCTTCCTGCGTGACAAGGGTGACCCTCCCTGGCTGTGAGTGTGCAGGGAGTCTGTTGGTCTAGGGGGGAGGCAGTGGCTTGAGAACCAGCTTGCCCCTGTGTTCACACCCCCTTAGAGGGTGAGATCTGTGAAATGGGATCCAAAGTTCCAGGCCATTTGTGACAGATATTCCTAAATCTAGGTAGGCTCCTCTTAAGCTGATGAAAGAACCCTAAAAAAGAAGTTCTACTGCAAACTGCTTTAAGGAAAATTTACTTCAAAGTGCATTTTTAAGGTATAATTCATGAATCAGAAGCTTTGGTGAAATTTCTTGCCAATTCAACCTGTAAGACATTTCCTAAATTAGAAAAGAAACTTTGAACTAAAGTTTGAATTCCAGGTGAACATTGTTGCATGGACACTCTTAATGAAATAGTAATCTTTGCTTGAGGAGAAAATGCCCTTATGCCGGGACTTGTTAATGGAAACATGCTAACTTTCCTATGAATGACTTTGCTTTTATCATTAATCATTTCTGTGAACAGCTGTTTCCTTAAAGACAAAGGAGTATTCTATAAAATGGCATCAGTTTTCTATCTCCAAGTGAGTTGGCCACTTACACACATTGACCATTCCACAGCCTCAGTCATTGAACCTCTCAGGGCCTGAAATAGAGGATCCTTCATTTATAGTCTGCATTTGTTTTTAGGAAGCATGTTCTCATTGTAGTTTTGCTATGGATGAAATCTGTACAAAGCATATGAAAGCAAAAGCACCAGGCTTCCTGATTCCCTCATCCAGAAGGCATTATGCTTCACTGGGACTCCTGATGGGCTATGTGGGGTCACACAGGGCACACTCAACAGGTAGCCAAGTCTGGGTGTTGCTGAATCAACGTGCAAAGATGGTGATTCTGCTGCCATAGCTACCAATGTACAGTGGCTGACCAAAAGGCACAGTTAATTCCAGTAAGAATAACCCTACTTCTTCTCTTTTCCAAATTTGAAAATAAAAACTTCCCATTTCCCACTAGTCAGCCGGCTTCCATAACTAGATTCACCTACTTGAGTGATACATGCATTTTAAACTACTCTCCCCGAGGGCTGAGGTGTTGGATGAGTTGTTCACGCTTTCTGAGCTACAGGTGCCATGCCCAGTGATGTGACTGGAAAGTCAGGGTAGGACTTTATTATATGTCTTCACACCTGTGAGTATAGCAAGTGTCTCAGAAACTCCAGGGTTTTATCAAATTCATTAGTTAGACTAGGAGTTGGCAAACTGCCCTCCATGCCAAATCCATCTTGCTGCTTATGGACTAAAAGGGTGATGGGCATTAAGGAGGGCACTTGTTGGGATGAGCACTGGATGTTATATGTAAGTGATGAATCATTGGTTTCTACTCTTGAAACCAGTACTATAGTGAATATTACCTAACTTGAATTTAAAATAATAAATTAAAAATAAAAGAAAACAAAGGAGCTAAGAAAAAGAAACAGAGAGAGAGAAAAACCAAGAAAGTATTTTTTTAAGTTTATTTATTTATTTTGAGAGAGTGAGAGAGAGAGAGGGAGAGGGGCAGAGAGAGAGGGAGAAAGAGAATCCCAAGCAGGCCCCACACTATCAACGTGGAGTTTGACATGAGGCTCAATCTCATGAACTGCTAGATCATGACCTGAGACGAGATCAAGAGTTGGTCACTCAACTGACTGACCCACCCAGGTGCCCCGAGACTCAAGTATAGAGAACACACTGCTGGGTTACCAGAGGGGAGAGGGGTAGGGAGATGGGTGAAATAGGTGATGGGGATTAATGAGGTCATTTATGATGAGCACTGGGTGATGTATGGAATTGATGAATCAGTATATAATACATCTGAAACTAATATAACACTGTTAATTATACTGGAATTAAAATTTTAAAAGCAAATATTTATAGAAATAGACTCACAATTAAGGAATTTGTTTAGATTTTTCACACAAGAATGATACAAATGCACTAGGTTTCACTTTGTCTCATTTTTGGAACCTAGAATCATTGAAAATCATTACAAGTCTTCCTAATGAGATTGGCCTAGGGTCATACTGTTAGTTAGTGACAGTGGTGAAACCTGCATCAAGGTCTCCTAACTCTAAGTTGAATGCTTTGATAGCAAAATATCTGCAAATCAGGCCCTCATTTCCGTGAGCAGTCTCTCCTTTTCCTGACTGCTAATGTCTATTATGTCAGCACTGGCACAACTAGTGGGGCATGGGAAGAAATGAACATGGAAGCATTGAATGGTGGGGGGTAAAGGTTAAAGGTAAGTGATGAAACAAGCTTCAACAAAGGTAAATGACCCAAAGAGAAGAGAAGAAACTTTTGGCTGAGTCCTTAAAATAACCTTAGGGTTATTTTAACTGATGTTATACCCAGATGGAAGGGATACTGATAATTGCATATGCAGAAGTAAAACAGATGAGGATTAGAAAACATTATACATAGTATATTTTCTCTTATGTCCACTTCATCAAATAATTGTCTTTTCCAAGCATGCTCTGGTAGAAGTAACTGTTGTGTACGAACTGGAGAGATCTATACACAGGATCTCTGACCTTTTACATATAGCACCTCATGACCTTGAGTTACTCTTCATCATTAGCCTAGGTCAGGGGTTGTGAAACTTTTTCTGTAAAAGGCCCAGTAGTAAATATTTTGTGCATTGCAAGTCATAAGGTGTCTGTGGCAGCTATTCAAGGCAGCCTTGGTAGAGGGAAGGCAACAATAAAAGTGGCCAAAGACAATATGTAAACAAATGAGCTTGGCTGTATTCCAATACAACTTTATAAATAAATATTACTTTATATAAAATATTACTTCTTATGTCCATCCATCTATTGATGGACCCTTGGGCTGCTTCCATCATTTGGCTATTGTAATTAATGCTGCAATAAACATAGGGGTGCATGTATCCCTTTGAATTAGTGTTTTTATATTTTTTCAGTAAATACCCAGTAGCACAATTACTGGATCATAGGGTAGTTTCATTTTATAACTTTATGAGGAACCTCCCTACTGTTTTCCATAGTGGCTGCACCAGTTTGCATTCCCACCAACAGTGCACAAGGTGTCCTTTTACTTCACATCCTCACCAACACTTGTTTCTTGTGATCTTTATTTTAGCCAATCTGACAGGTGTATAGTGATATCCAATGGTGGCTTTGATTTGCATTTCCTTGATGATAAGTGATATTGAGCATCTTTTCATGTGTCTGTTGGCCATCTGTATGTCTTCTTTGGAGAAATGTCTGTTCATGTCATCTGCCCATTAAAAAAAATTAATGTTTATTTATTTTGAGAGAGAGAGAGAGAGCAGACAGGGGAGAGGCAGAGACAGAGGGAGACACAGAATCCAAAGCTGGCTCCAGGCTCCGAGCTGACAGCACTGAGCCCAATGCGGGCCTCAAACCCACAAACCGTGAGATTGTGACCTGAGCCAAAGCCAGACGCTTAACCGACTGAGCCACCCAGGTGCCCCGTCTTCTGCCCATTTTTTAAACATTTTACTCTTTTTAAAGATGTATTTATTGTTTTGAGGGAGAGAGAGCGCAAGTGAGGGAAGGGGTAGAAAGAGAGGGAGAGTCCCAAACAGGTTCCCCACCATCAGCATGGAGCCGGATACGAGGCTTGAACTCACGAACTGGGAGATCATGACCTGAGCTGGTCAGTTGGACACTTAACGTACTGAGCCACCCAGGCACCCTGTCTTCTTCCCGTTTGTTATTTGGATTATTTGTTTTATGGGTGTTGAGTTGTATAAATTCTTTATAAATTTATATATTTTGGATACTAACCCTTTATCAGATATGTCATTTGCAAATATCTCCTCCCATTCTGTAGGTTGCCTTTTAGTTTTGTTGATTGTTTCTTTAACTGTGTAGAAGTTTTTTATTTTGATGTAGTACCAATAGTTTATTTTAATTTTATTTCCATTGTCTAAGGAGACATATCTAGAAAAATGTTATTACAGGCCATGTCACAGACATTACTGCCTGTGTTCCCTTCTAGGATATATATGGTTTCAGATCTCATATTTAGGTCGTTAATCTACTTTTATTTTGTTTTTCTGTATAGTGTAAGAAAGTAACCTAGTTCCATTTTTTTGCACGTAGTTGACTAGTTTTCCTACCAGCATTTGTTGCAGAGACTTTCTTTTTCCCATTGGATATTCTTTCCTGCTTTGTTGAAGATTAATCCACCATATAGTTGTGGGTTTATTTCTGTATTTTCTATTCTGTTCCATTGCTCTATGTACCTTTTTTTTTTTTTTTTTAGTTTATATGTCATTTGTTTCTTCTCTAATCTTTATGTACCAAAACTACATTGTTTTGATTATAGCTTTGTAGTATAACTTGAAATCCAGAATTGTGATATCTCCAGCTTTGTTTCTTGTTTTTCAAGATTGCTTTGGCTATTTGAGTCTTTCTTTCTTTCTTCATTTCCTTTCCTTTTTTTTTTTTTTTTTTTTTTTTTTTTGTGGTTCCATACAAATTTTCGGATTGTTTTTTCTAGTTCTGTGAAAAATGCTGTTGGATATTGTTGTGGTCAGGGCTTCTAGTATTATATTGAACCAAAGTGGTTAGAGTGGACATCCTTGTTTTTCTCCTGATCTTAGGGGAAAAGATCTAAGTTTTTCCCCATTGAGGATGATGCTAGCTGTGTGTTTTTCATATGTGGCCTTTACTATGTTGAGGTATGTTCCTTCTAAATCTACTTTTTTTGAGGGCGTTTATCATGAATGGATGTTGTACTTGGTTAAATGCTTTTTCTGTGTCTACTGAAATGATCATTTGGCTCCTATCTTTTCTCTAATTGATGTGATGTATCACGTTGGTTGATTTCTGAATATTGAGTGATCCTTGTATCCCAGTAATAAATCCCACTTGATTGTGTTGTATGATTTTTAGAACTTATTGTTGGGTTCAGTTTTCTAGTATTTTGTTGAGGATTCTTGCCTCTATGTTCATCAGAGATATTGGCCTGTGGTTGTGTGTGTGTGTGTGTGTGTGTGTGTGTGTGTGTGGTGTTTATCTGGTTTTGTATCAGGGTAATGCTGGTCTTGTAGAATGAATTTGGACCTCTTCTTCTTTTTTTTTTCTTTTGGAATAGTTTGAGAGGAGTAGGCATTAGCTCTTCTTTAAATGTTTGATAGAATTCCCCTGTGAAGCCATCTAGCTCTGAACTTTTTTTTGTTGGGAGTTTTTTGATTACTGATTCAATTTCCTTGCTGGTTATCGGTCTTTTCAAGTTTTCTATTTCTTCCTGTTTCAGGTTTAGTAGTTTATATGTTTTTAGGAATTTATTCATTTCTTCTAGGTTGTCTAATGTTTTGACATATAATTTTCATAATATTCTCTTACAATTGTTTTTATTTCTGCAGTGCTGGTTATTATTTCTCCTTTTCCATTTGTGACTTTGAGTCCTTTCTCTCCCTTTCTCTCTCTCTCTCTTTCTCTCTCCCTCTCTCTGTGAGTCTGGCTAGAGGTTTATCAATTTTGTTGATTTTTCAGAAAAACATCTCCTGGTTTCATTGATCTGTTCTATTGTGTGTGTGTGTTTTTTTTTAGTTTATATATCATTTATTTCTTCTCTAATCTTTATTATTTCCTTCCTTCTGCTGGCTTTGGGTTTCCTTTTTTCTTCTTTTTTTCTAGCTACCTTAGGTTTTGATTGTTTTTTTGAGATTTTTCTTGCTCTTGAGGTGGGCCTATATTCCTATAAACTTACCTCTAAGGACAGGTTTTGATGCATCCTAAAGTTTTTTGGACTGCTGTGTTTTTACTTTAATTTGTTTACATGTTCTTTTTAAAATTTATTCTTTGATTTATTGGTTGATCCATTAGTTATTTAGTAACATATTATATTTGATGTCCATGTACTTGTAGTCTTTCCGGATTTTTTCTTGTGGCTGATTTCTAGTTTCACAGCATTGTGATCAGAAAAGATGCATGGTATGATTTACAATCTTTTTTAATTTGTTCATAATTGTTTTATGGCTGATATGTGATCTATTCTGGAGAATGTTTCATATGCACTTGAAAATGATGTGTATTCTGCTGTTTTAGGATAGGATATTCTGAATATATCTGTTACATCCATCTGGTACAGTGTGTCATTCAAAGCTATTGTTTCCTTGTTGATTTTCTGTTTATATGACCTGTCTATTGATGTAAGTGGGGTGTTAAAGTCCCCTAATATTATGGTATTAATTAATTAATTCCTTTAATTTGTTGTTAATTGTTTTAAGTATTTGGGTGCTTCTATATTCAGTGCATAAATATCTGTAATTGTTACATCTTGTTGGATTGTCCCCTTTATTAGTATATAGTGTCCTTCTTTGTCTCTTTCTACAGCCTAGTTTTAAAGTCTAGTTTGCCAGATATAAGTATTGCTACTCTGACTTTCTTTGACATTCATGTGCATGATAAATACTTCTTCATCCTTACTTTCAATCTGCAGGTGTCTTTTTTTTAATGTTTATTTTTTGAAAGATAGAGAAAGAGAGAATGAGAACAAGCAGGGGAGGGAAGACAGAGAGGAAGAGAGAGAATTCCAAGCAGGCTCCACTCTGTCAGCACAGATCCTGACATGGGGTTCAATCTCTTGAACCATGAGATCATGACCCGAGCCGAAATCAAGAGTTGGACACTTAACTGATTGAGCCATCTAGGTGCCCCAATCTGTAGGTGTCTTTAGATATGAAATGAGTCTCTTGTAGGCAGCATATACATGGATCTTATTTTATTATCCATGGATCTTATTTTATTATCCACTCTTCACTCACTCTTTTGATTGGAGCATTTAGTCCATTTATAATCAAAGTAATTGTTGATAGATATGTATTTAATGACATTTTGTTAGTTGTTTCATGATTATTTCTGTGGTTTTTACCTGATCCTTTTTTCCCTTGCTCTCTGTCATGGTTTGCTGGTTTTCTTTAGTGATATACTTGAATCCCTTTCTCTTTATTCTTTGCATTATATATTAGTGTCTATATATATATATATATATATATATATATATATATATAGTGGGTTTTTTTTTTAGAGGGAGAGAATGCAAGCAGGGGAGAGGGGCAGCAGGAGGGAGAGGGAGAATCTTAAGTAGGCTCCATGCTCAGTGCAGAGCCCAGGCAGGGCTTGATCCCATGACCCTGGGATCATGACCTGAGCTGAAATCAAGAGTCTGACACTCAACAAAATGAGCAACTCAGGTGCCGTTATTAGTGGTCTTTGATATGTGTTACTTTTAAGTTTGTATATAACATCTTCTGAAACATCAGTCTATATTAAGTTGATGGTTGCTTAAGTTCAAACCCATTCTTTATTCCTCTTCCTCTCCACCTTTTAGATATATGGTGTGATATATAACATCCTTTTATTTTGTGAATCCCGTGACTGACTTTTTACAGGTTTCCTGACTAGACCCTGACTGATACAACCATCTTACAACTAAAAGTACACATTAAATGATGACTCTTGCATTTTATTAATTTTTCAAGAGCATTTGAATAACTCAGGTTGCTAGTTCTCCTGAAAAATACTGATCAATTTTAAAAACTGTCCATTTCTAAGCAAAAGTATTTTGCTTTATTTTAGTATATGAAATTGATTTATTAGAATAAAAAGATCAACATCTGGTTAAGAAGAATTCATTGAAATGCTCACACTATAAGATTAAGGTTAACCACTTGTTGCAGTAAGTATCTTGTGCATAGTTTAGAAATATCAAATAAAAGTTTGTCTATTCTTTCCATTTTTTGGCTTGAAAACTAAAATCAGATTCAGTACAAATAATCTTATATTAACGGCATTTACAAGCTAATTAGGTATTTTTTTTAAATATGAAATTTATTGTCAAAATGGTTTCCATACAACACCCAGTGCTCATCCCAACAGGTGCCCTACTCAGTACCATCACCCACCCTCCCCTTCCTCCCCCCCCCCCATCAACCCTCACTTTGTCTCAGTTTTTAAGAGTCTCTTATGGTTTGGCTCCCTCCCTCTCTAACCTCCTTTTTGTTTTTCTTCCTTCTCCTCCCCCATGGACTTCTGTTAAGTTTCTCAGGATCCACATAAGAGTGAAAACATATGGTACCTGTCTTTCTCGGCCTGGCTTATTTCACTTAGCATAACACTCTCCAG
This sequence comes from Panthera onca, assembly GCF_046562875.1. Classification (NCBI taxonomy): domain Eukaryota; kingdom Metazoa; phylum Chordata; class Mammalia; order Carnivora; family Felidae; genus Panthera; species Panthera onca. Next base: position 27,836,014 of record NC_138343.1, on the reverse strand, counting down.
TTCCAACCACATTGATACAAAAGGCCAGATTTCATTCTTTCTCGTTGCCACGTAGTATTCCATTGTGTGCATAAACCAATACTTCTTTATCCATTCATCAGTTGATAGACATTTAGGTGCTTTCCATAATTTATATTGTTGAAAGTGCTGCTATAAACATTGGGGTACAAGTGCCCCTATGCATCAGCACTCCTGTATCCCTTGGGTAAATTCCTAGCAGTGCTATTGCTGGGTCATAGGGTAGATCTATTTTTAATTTTTTGAGGAACCTCCACACTGTTTTCCAGAGTGGCTGCACCAGTTTGCATTCCCACCAACAGTGCAAGAGGGTTCCCATTTCTCCACATCCTCACCAGCATCTATAGTCTCCTGATTTGTTCATTTTGGCCACTCTGACTGGCGTGAGTTGGTGTCTGAGTGTGGTTTTGATTTGTATTTCCCTGATGAGGAGTGACATTGAGCATCTTTTCATGTGCCTGTGGGGCATCTGGATGTCTTCGTTAGAGAAGTGTCTATTCATGTTTTCTGCCCATTTCTTAACTGGATTATTTGTTTTTCAGGTGTGGAATTTGGTGAGCTATTTATAGATTTTTCATACTAGCCCTTTGTCTGATATGTCATTTGCAAATATCTTTTCCCATTCCGTTGGTTGACTTTTAGTTTTGTTGATTGTTTCCTTTGCAGTATAGAAGATTTTCATCTTCATAAGGTTCCAATAGTTCATTTTTGCTTTTCATTCCCTTGCCTTTGGACATGTGTCAAGTAAGAAATAGCTGCAGCTGAGGTCAGAGAGGTTTTGTCCTGCTTTCTCCTCTAGGGTTTTGATGGTTTCCTGTCTCACACTCAGGTCCTTCATCCACTTTGAGTTTATTTTTGCGAATGGTGTAAGAAAGTGGTCTAGTTTCATTCTTCTGCATGTTACTATCCAGTTCTCCCAGCACCATTTGTTAAAGATATTGTCTTTTTTCCATTCGATATTCTTTCCTTCTTTGTCAAAGATTAGTTCGCCATACTTTCGTGGGTCTAATTCTGGGGTTTCTATTCTATTCCATTAGTCTATGTGTCTGTTTTTGTGCCAAAACCATGCTGTCTTGATGATTACAGCTTTGTAGTAGAGGGTAACGTCTGGGATTGTGATGCTTCCCGCTTTGGTCTTCTTCAAAATTACTTCAGCTTTTGGGGTTTTTTGTGGTTCCATACAAATTTTCGGATTGCTTGCTCTAGCTTCGAGAAGAATGCTGGTGCAATTTTGACTGGGATTGCATTGGGAGTGTAGATAGCTTTGGGTAATATTGACATTTTAACAATATTTATTCTTCCAATCCATGGCATGGAATGTTTTTCCATTTCTTTATATCTTCTTCAGTTTCCTTCTTAAGCTTTCTATAGTTTTCAGCATACAGATCTTTTACATCTTTGGTTAGGTTTATTCCTAGGTATTTTATGCTTCTTGGTGCAATTGTGAATGGGATAAGTTTCTTTATTTGTCTTTCTGTTACTTCATTAGTAGTGTATAAGAATGCAACTGATTTCTGTACATTGATTTTGTATCCTGCAACATTGCTGAATTCATGTATCAGTTCTAGCAGACTTTTGGTGGAGTCTATCGGATTTTCTATGTATAATATCATGTCATCTGCAAAAAGTGAAAGGTTGACTTCATCTTTGCCAATTTTGATGCCTTTGATTTCCTTTTGTTGTCTGATTGCTGATGCTAGCACTTCCAACTCTCTGTTAAACAACAGCGGTGAGAGTGGACATCCCTGTCGTGTTCCTGATCTCAGGGAGAAAGATCTGTTTTTCCCCATTGAGGATGATATTAGCTGTGGGCTTTTCATAAATGGCTTTTATGATGTTTAGGTATGTTCCTTCTATTCCGACTTTGTCGAGGGTTTTTATTCAGAAACATGCTGAATTTTGTCAATGCTTTTTCTGCATCGATTGACAGGATCATATGGTTCTTATCTTTTCTTTTATTAATGTGATATATCACATTGATTGATTGGCAAATGTTGAACCAGCCCTGCATCCCAGGAATGAATCCCACTTGATCATGGTGAATAATTTTTTTTATATGCTGTGGAATTCAATTTGCTAGTATCTTATCGACAATTTTTGCATCCGTATTCTTCAGGGATATTGGCCTGTAGTTTTCTTTTTTTACTGGGTCCGTGTCTGGTTTAGGAATCAAAGTAATGCTGCCTTCATAGAATGAGGCTGGAAGTTTTCCTTCCCTTTCTATTTTTTTGGATCAGCTTTGAAGGATAGGTATTATCTCTGCTTTAAATGTCTGGTAGAATTCCTCAGAGAAGCCATCTGGTTCTGGACTCTTATTTGTTGGGAGATTTTTGATAACTGATTCAATTTCTTGACTGGTTATGGGTCTCTTCAAATTTTCTATTTCTTCCTATGTGAGCTTTGGAAGTGTGTGGGTGCTTAGGAATTTGTCCAATTCTTCCAGGTTGTCCTGTCTGTTGGCATATAATTTTTCATAGTATTCCCTGATAATTGCTTGTATTTCTGAGGGATTGGTTGTAATAATTCCATTTTCATTCGTGATTTTATCTGTTTGGGTCCTCTCCCTTTTCTTTTTGAGAAGCCTGGCTAGAGGTTTATCTTTTTTTTTTTTTTTTTTTTCAAAAAACCAACTCTTGGTTTCCTTGATCTGCTCTACAGTTTTTTTAGATTCTATATTGTTTATTTCTGCTCTGATCTTTATTATTTCTCTTCTTCTGCTGGGTTTAGGATGCCTTTGCTGTTCTGCTTCTATTTCCTTTAAGTGTGCTGTTAGATTTTGTATTTGGGATTTTTCTTGTTTCTTGAGATAGGCCTGGATTGTGATGTATTTTCCTCTCAGGACTGCCTTCGCTGCATCCCAAAGCGTTTGGATTGTTGTATTTTCATTTTCGTTTGTTTCCATATATGTTTTAATTTCTTCTCTAATTGCCTGGTTGACCCACTCATTCGTTAGTAGGGTGTTCTTTAACCTCCATGCTTTTGGAGGTTTTCCAGACTTTTTCCTGTGGTTGATTTCAAGCTTCATAGCATTGTGGTCTGAAAGTATGCATGGTATAATTTCAATTCTTGTAAACTTATGAAGGGCTGTTTTGTGACCCAGTATATGATCTATCTTGGAGAATGTTCCATGTGCACTCGAGAAGAAAGTATATTCTGTTGCTTTGGGATGCAGAGTTCTAAATATATCTGTCAAGTCCATCTGATCCAATGTATCATTCAGGGCCCTTGTTTCTTTATTGACTGTGTGTCTAGATGATCTATCCATTTCTGTAAGTGGGGTGTTAAAGTCCCCTGCAATGACCACATTCTTATCAATAAGTTTGCTTATGTTTATGAGTAATTGTTTTATATATCTGGGGGCTCGGGTATTTGGCGCATAGACATTTATAATAGTTAGCTCTTCCTGGTGGATAGACCCTGTGATTATTATATAATGCCCTTCTTCATCTCTTGTGACAGCCTTTAATTTAAAGTCTAGTTTGTCTGATATAAGTATGGCTACTGCAGCTTCCTTTTGACTTCCAGTAGCATGATAAATAGTTCTCCCTCCCCTCACTTTCGATCTGAAGGTGTCCTCAGGTCTAAAATGAGTCTCTTGTGGACAGCAAATAGATGGGTCTTGTTTTTTTTGTTTTGTTTTGTTTTGTTTTGTTTTGCTTTTGTTTTTGTTTTACCCATGCTGATACCCTATGTGTTTTGGTTGGAGCATTTAGTCCAGTTACATTCAGTGTTATAGAAAGATATGGGTTTAGAGTCATTGTGATGTCTGTAGGTTTCATGCTTGTAGTGATGTCTCTGGTACTTAGTGGTCCTTGCAACATTTCACTCACAGAATCCCCCTTAGGATCTCTTGTTGGGCTGGTTTAGTGGTGATGAATTCCTTCAGTTTTTGTTTGTTTGGGAAGGCCTTTATCTCTCCTTCTATTCTGAATGACAGACTTGCTGAATAAAGGATTCTCGGCTGCATATTTTTTCTGTTTGTCACATTGAAGATTTCCTTCCATTCCTTTCTTGGCCTGCCAAGTTTCAGTAGATAGGTTTGCCACTAGTCTTATGGGTCTCCTTTTATAAGTTAGAGCCTGTTTATCCCTAGTGCTTTCAGAATTTTCTCTTTATCCTTGTATTTTGCCAGTTTCACTGTGGTATATCATGCAGAAGATTGATTCAAATTACGTCTGATGGGAATTCTCTGGGATTTCAATGCCTTTTTCCTCCCCCAGATCAGGGAAGTTCTCAGCTATGATTTGTTCAAGCACACCTTCAGCCCCTTTCTCTCTCTTACTCTTCTGGAATCCCTATGATATGGATATTGTTCCGTTTGATTGCATCACTTAAATCTCTAATCTCCCCTCATACTCCTGGATTTTTTTTATCTCTCTTTTTCTCAGCTTCCTCTTTTCCATAATTTTATCTCCTAATTCACCTATTCTCTCCTCTGCCTCTTCGATCCGAGCTGTAGTCCCCTCCATTTTATTTTGGACCTCGTTTATAGCATTTTTTTAGCTCTTCATGACTATTTCTTAGTCCCTTAATCTCTGTAGCAACAGATTCTCTGCTGTCCTCTATGCTTTTTTCAAGCCCAGCGATTAATTTTATGACTATTATTCTAAATTCTTGTTCCATTATATTACTTAAATAGTTTTGGATCAATTTGTTAGCTGTTGTTACTTCTTGGAGTTTCTTTTGAGGAGAATTCTTCCGTTTTGTCATTTTGGATAGTCCCTGGGGTGGTGCCAAACTGCAGAGAACTTCCCCTGTGCTGTCTGTAGTAACTTTTGCTGGGGTGCAGGGCTGCAGTCAGACTTGATGTCTGTCCCCAGCCCACTGCTGGGGCCACAGTCAGACTGGGACGTACCTTATCTTCTCCTCTCCCAGGGACAGGACTCACTGTGGAGTGGTGTGGCCCCTGTCTGGGCTACTTGCACACTGCCAGGCTTGTGGTGCTGCTTTGATGGGATATGGCATATTAGGTAGGGTGGATCACAAGGTGCACAGGGGAGGGAGTGGCAGGCTCAGTTCGCTCTGCCATGGGAGGGGCCCTGCAGCCTTGGGAGGGAGGCAGACCCATCGGAGGGATGGATCCACAGAAGCACAGTGTTGGGTGATTGCATGGTGCAAGCAAGTTCAGTGACGGGAACTTGTTCCCTTTGGGATTTCAGCTGGGGGATGGGAGAGGGAGATGGCGCTGGCCAGTGCCTTTGTTCCCCGCTGAGCTGAGCTCTGTCTTCCAGGGCTCAGCATCTCTCCCTCCCAGTGTCCTCTCACCCTCCCACTCTCTGAGCAGCGCTTGACTTATAGCATTCCAGATGTTAAGTCCTGCTGGCTGTCAGAAGTCACGCAGTCTGGCCCCTCCACTTTTGCAAGCCAGACTGGGGATTCTGCCTTGCCAGGAGGGCTGCCCCTCCACCGGCCCGGCTCCCTCCCACCAGTCTGTGTAGCATGCAATGCCTCTCTGCCCTTCCTACCTTCTTCCAAGGGCCTCTTGTCTATGTTTGGCTGTGGAGAGTCTGTTCTGCTAGTCTTCTGGCAGGTTTCTGTGTTATTTAGGCAGATGTGGGTGGAATCTAAGTGATCAGCAGGACGAGGTGGGCCCAGCATCCTCCTAGGCCTCCATCTTCTGAAGCTCCCCCAGTAAGATCTTAATGTAAACCCTGAATGTTTATTATAAAATTTAAAAAGATTATGATTAATTAATTTTTTTTTTACTTTGCAGATAGTATCAACATTTGATGTGGAGACACCTCCCTTCCCCATCTATGTGCAATTATGTAGTTTGTCCCACTTGTCTGCTCCCTTTCCCTCAGTTCTGTTTTCAGCTGTTGTGCCTTTTGTCTGCACACCCCACCCTCTTCTTCTTGGGCTAAGTGCCCCTCTTATTCCATAAGTATGCCACCCACACACTTATTAGGATCCTTACCAGGCTGCACTGAGATAATCTGTTAAGGGATGTCTATCCCATTAGATCATGAACATCTTTGGGTCTGGGTTGGCTTCAGTAATACTTTTGAATCATAGCACATTGCCTGGCCCCTCAGATGCTTGGTGAAGGTATGTTGAATAAAGCACTGCATGATCTTTAGCCAGGTTTCTCACTCACATGAGAAGGGTAAGGTCTCTAGCTTAGTGCTCATCATCCAAGCAGTGGTATGTGCACCTCCCACAGTGGAGATCTGATAAGTTCTAAGTCACTGCCATGTTCCATGCCCTGAACCTCCTGTGCCATGGCAGCCAGTCAGGAGGCAGGGGATAATATAAATGCATTGCAGCATCTAGTGTATGAATACAAACACACCAGGGACTTTCTGTGCCCTTGTGTTGGGATATTGAATGTGGGTGAATGCCAAAGGTGGCAATTGTACAGTCAGAATGTTCTGGATAAGCTCTCTCTTTCCATCAAACTGAAAAGACCAGAGAGATATTTAATCTGCCCCCATCAACTGTAGGACTCCCCTATGTGAAGGTCCCTAAGAGCCCACTGGGAGTCTGTGTGATACCGACAATTCATTTCTAAGTAAATGACCTGTGATGGAAAGTCCAGTTCTGCTCAGCCTTTGTTTTTGAACCTAAGACATTTGCCTTTTCTCTGCAAGCAACTTCTTTTATTGCATGAAGTTTCATGAGCAATAGAAACTGTTTTTGTAGATAGCTGCTTTGAGGGTTACACATACTGTTTTAAGGTTGGTTGAGATTTAGACTGGCATGACTGATATTTTTACTAATGTTGGAATTTAATTGAAATACTTAGTTTATTGGCACTAGTTAATCTAAGTTATTTTTTCCTAGTTAAGGAACATGCCAAGAGCTGTAATTTGATCATTTTTATATGAACCAAAATAGATTTTGGCTTCAGGATGGGAGCAGGGACAAAGATTTTATTCCTTTTCAAAATTGGCCTGACAGTTTAACTAGCAAAGTTAACAGAAATGAGAAGAAAGAAATTTCACAGGAAAAAAAAAAGTTATGAAAATTCCAAGATGTTTTCACAGAAACTTGCCTGGGGGTGCAGTTTGAAGCAATCTGCAGCTCCCTGCATGGGATGCTCCCAGGCATGTCTCTCCATGCTTGTACAACTGCCCAACACTTGAGTTGGGTCACAGCAGAGGTAGGGAAGCCAAGTGGTAACTGAGCCAACCTGAAGAGACAGTGGCAGAGTCCCTTCTCTTTGTGTCCCCATAGGGAATGTGCTGAGGCTAGTGAGACCTGGGAACATCCCTTGCCCCCACCATGTCCCAGACATGGCAAGTGTTCCATGTTAGGTCACCAGCTTACTAGCCCAGCCCTGTCTCCTCCCATTGTGCCCCTGGGAACTGAAGCCAGAATCTGTTCTCAGTCACAGGAGTGGGCTGTGGTCCAGTAACCAATAAGCTTCCATTCAGCCAGTATTTACTGACCACATGCAAGGTCAGTTACCAACAAGGGACAGGAAACAACTAGTGGTGAGAAAAATAAACACAATTCTTGTCCTTAAAATATTTACTGCTTAGTTAGACATATAATACATGCATATATTAAAATTTAGATTATGATAGAAGTTAAATAGCGATCCAAGACTTCCAGACAAAAGATATCACTGGCTACTGCATTATCTGCCAGATAAATATCACAGATCCACATGTAATGACTTCTAAGGAGGGAGACGCAAGGGACTGTCAGGGCTACTACAAGGATCCATCATGTGTCACTTCTGTACACAATTATTTCAAGTCCCAAAAGCGAATGAAAGTGCCTCAACATCAAACAATTCTTAAGTGATAACTTCAGATGTTTAAGGGCTAGGTGACATCAGTCCATCATCACCATTACCACAATCTCCATCAACATGAACATAATCATTGTCACCACCATCACCTCCTATATTAATCAACATTTATCCTTGGTGACCCTCTTCAGGCCTGTACAAGGTGTGAACAGGTTCCTTTGATGGTGGGGGCATCCAAGAATCCCAGGGGTTCCCAGCATTCTGCTCTTGCTTTCTCATGCTGTCATAAGGTTGGCTGACACTGTTTTAAGAACAGTCTTGAACATATAAAGCATTGCTGCCTGGGTTCAAATCTTGGTTCATTCTCCAATTCATCAATGTGGTTCTTGTATTTCAGCAGTGATAAAAATGTTTTCTCCTTCTCTACTTATATGGATATGGCAGATATTAATTATTAATAAAACAAAATTTGTGAAGGGCTTGGAAAGCACTTTATAAACACAAAGCATCATTATCCTTGTGGATCCTGGGACTTTACAATTTTTTACATAAGATTCAACAAATGCTTTAATCAAAATGCCTTCTTCCTCTAATGAAAACCACTCAAAAGTGTTCCATTTACCCAGCCAAAAAAATGCTACACTTTCCAATGAACATGCCTTCATGAGTGGCAGGGAGGTAGGGCAATCCTGAGCCAGTGGTCTGTACAGCTGGTCAAAGGACTGGAGTTGGCTCTGGCTCTCTATATGACTAGTTTTATGTGGGAAGTTTGGGAGGTACAGGTAAACTGCAATGTGAAAGTCAGAACTGTCTTCCACTTTATGAATAGTCTGTGAAGCATTAGCCTTTTGCTTGGTGTTTAGGTACTTGGCAGGTAGCTCTGTGCTCATAGGCCTGGGGCTGATGGTAGTCTCTAGAGGGCCATGAGAATCTTGATTGTTCTCATTTTACTCTTCAAATAGATGTTTAAGGGGTAAGAAAAATAGCAGCAAGTGTCTCTTGAAGTCTAGATTTTAAAATTTTCTGCAAAGATGTTTAGAGGTGTTTTTACCGAATTGTCTGAAGAAAGTATTTGGAAGCTTGGCACTGCTCTAACGTAGGCCCTGGCAAAGAACATGCTGATATGATCTAGCCTCAGTCTACCTTATTTTGTTTCTAAAATGATTTTTTTTCTTTCAAATTTTTTTTTTATTTGAGTATAGTTGACACACAATGTTACATTAGTTTCAGGTGTACAACTTAGTGATTTGACAAGTCCATGCCTTCCTTATGCTATTTCACAAGTGTAACTACCATCTGTCCTGTTATGCGACTGTCACAATATCATTGACTGTATTCCTTATACTCTGCCTTTTATTCTCGTGATTTATTCATTCCATAACTGATGACTTTTAGCATCCACTGCATCCTCCTTTCTATATATTCTGAGTTCCAGTGGTTCTAGGGGGCTTATGGTTTAGGAATGGATGCCACTTTTCCTGTCTAGATTTGCTCCAGATTCTCCCTGTCCCACTGTGTGTAAGGACATGCCTCTCCCAGGATGCCTTGTCCTCTGGCTTCTAGGGAGGAAGACACTGACTGGAGGCTGGTGGGTCTCTCACACTGGAGGAGGGGAGAAGCCACCCTCTACCTGAGGGATCTTTAACTGTTTCTTTCTCATGACTCCAGCTCCTCTCCTGTCATGGTCCATTGTCACACTGGACAGCCTTACTCTGGCTGTAGTTCTAGTTGGTTTCCATTTCTAGTTTCTGGAAATGTCACCTCCTGCCACCTCCTACAGTTGTTCCTCCAGCCCTATGGCTGTTATCAACTTCCTGTTTTTACTAATGTTTTGATTGCTCTACCCTCTCCAGTGTGGTTTTCCAGCATTTTCATTGCTTCTGTAACCAATTTTCTACTCTACTATAATGTAAGCTTCAGGCAAGCCAGGGTTTGTATTGGCTTTCTTAGCTGCAGTATCTCCTACATTTAGCAATCTAATATACAGGAGAGCTGTAATGTCTTCCTCCTGCTTGGTGTTTAGGGAAACATACCTAAACTATTATGTAGCTCCATGCCCACACGCCTGAGGTCAGTTGCCATGTCTGGTAGGGCATGAAGGGTATTGATGTGTATACTCAGTAAGTATGTAAGTGTTGCAGGCATTTGTAGGTAAGTGGAGACTGATAGCACTTGTGCTTGCATCTGTACCCCAGTCCTTGGACCTTCTCCATACCATCCCCCAAGAAGTGGATAGATGTTGACCCCAGAGGGAGAAAAATGAAGAGAGGAAAATATGAAAGATTAGGCTGACCATCAAAATGTGCAGGTATGAGACTTTCAGATTTCCATTATCCACATTGCATAAGGCAGGGCTCCATTCATTAGATGCTGTTCAGAGCTGGGCACTGGGCTAGTGGGCATGAGGTGGCTAATGGGCATCTGTATAATGAGGAGAGCCCAAGGAAAACAGGTAAGGTTTTTTTCTACTGAAGATACAGTTTCTCTTCTCACTTTATTTCTTTCTTCCTTTTAATCTTTCTGTAATTGAATTCATTCTTTAGTGTACACAATGTAGGAGCATTTCTTTTCTAACAAAACTTATTAAATACATGATGCATTTTACACTTGATGTCATTAGGATCAAGGACATCTTTTCTCTTGTCATCTTCAAAGCAGATAGTCAATACCTTGGGAAAATAGTGGTAGTCTCACCTGGCCTCCCTCTGATGTTGTTCTGTCCCATGAAGACGTATGCTGGAACACATCTCATTTTGTTAGGCTATGGGACATCTGGAAAAGTAGTCTTGCTATGTTTATGGGAAACAAAATCACCCACCTCTAGAAGGTGGCTTAGAGACCCTAAGGTAGGATCCTTTAGGCTGCTCCAGGACAGTGTTTTTTGTTTTTTTAAAATAATTTTTAAATGTTTATTTATTTATTTGGAGAGAGAGAGAGAATCTCAAGGAGTCTTCATGCTGTCAATACAGAGCTTGACATGGAGCTCAATCCCATGAACCATGAGATCATAACCTGAGTAGAAATCAAGAGTTGGACACTTAACCAAAGGAACAACCTAGGTGACCTTCCAGGACAGTGTTTTAGGGGTCAGTCTTAGCTGGGGAGTGTACATTTTGATATTGAGAATCTGGTCACAGCTATGCACATAAGCACATACACAGGACCTGTGTAAGTGTGATTTTATGGATGTCATCAACTTAACCTTTCTTTTTTCCTAGGGATTCTGGAAAAACAATGTTACTCACTTTAAAGATATTATAGACTACTGCCACAGAAATGGAGGAATGACTTCAAACGATGACAGGTGATTGATCCTCCTTTCTATTTATGCAGGAAGCTTCATGGATGAATTGACTCAATATTAGGGTGGAACAGAGGGTAGAAAGTGGACCTGTCCAGGCATTTACAAAGTTGAAATAACAATTCTTTCCAGGCTCTGTCATTAAATGTTATCATGGCCTTGGTTCACCATATCTGAATTCCAGTATCATTAATGACCCTCAAGGTCCTTTTCATAATTAAAATTCAGGAAGTATTTACTGTGTAACTTCTATCATCAAGCACTGTCCCAGGTGCTGGAGTAAATTTGGAAAAAAAAAAAAAACAGATGAGACCTCTGCCTTTATGGGTTTATGTTTTAGGATTGGGGAAGGAGAGGGGAGAGAGAGAGAATAAACTATACATGTAGCAAATAAGTAAATGATATATTAAAGTTAGATCAGGGACCTAATATTATCTAAACTCTTCCTATAAAGGGCCAACAAGTAAATATTTAAGACTTTATGGTCCTTGAAAGTCTCTGTGCAACTCTGCCTTATTATGGAAAAAGTAGCCATAGATGACACATAAATGAGATGGCTGTGTTGGCCGCTGGCTGTGGTTTGCCAACCTCTGCATTTGAAGAAGGAAGTGTGGTTACAGCGCTACCTATGGTGACAGACTTGTGGTTTTTTCCTCCTCAAATCTTTACAGACAAGTAATTTTGTAAAATACAGTAAAGTGAGTTACTAGAAAATATGATTAAAGAAAGACATACAAAATATAAGCCCACTGTTTTGTCATTAGATTTACCAGACAGGACCTGCTCTTTCCAGAGACTACACAAAAGCAGGTTCTTGCTCCCTCCTCCTGGCTCCTTGTTGTTTTCTATCCTACCACCGTCCTTTTCTTTCTCTTTCACTCTTCCCTTTGTTCCCCCCCTTCCCTTCTCTTAATCTTTCCCTTCATTGGTTCAGAGCTTTCAGCTCTATATCTCACTAGGAAGAGGGTCTGGCTTGAAGACCTAGCTTTTATCCAGGTCTGGTTATACAGGTGATGTTGCACCAATAAACAAGTCCATTAAGGATGGTGGGAGTCCACACTGTTGGAAAAGGAAGCTTCATTCATGCTAAGAGGAATTGTTAAAAATAATGCTGTTGGATTGGAATTAGAGGTATTTTTGTGAATCCACGGTCTTTAGTATATATAGATACGTTTCTAATATATATTATATTTATTATGTATATTAATGATACTATTAATATAATATAGATATAGATCTATATATATCTATATATCTATATAGATATAGATATAGATTTAAAACATATGTATATATGAATAAATGTATTTCCTAACTCTATATATGCTGCAAGGGTCTTGAAACAATAATACTCTGGTAACAATAAACATGTCTAGTCTCCAGAGCTTAAATTCTAAATGCTACACTCCACTTTTTGGAGAAATGTCTGACTCCAGGTCTGGGCAGAGAAAATAAGATAAACCTGCAGCATTTGTTTTGTGTCAGAAAGTACAGAAGCAATGACTGATGCAGACATTGTTAAACCAACATAGGAATCAATTTGAAGGCATTCCTACTGGCCAATGGAACATTTAAGTATCAAAATAAATAATGACAGTTTGTAACCCCTTGAGCAAAGTATGAATTCCTGACTTCATAGTGATATAAATGAATTGGAGAGAAGGGAAAGGTGTAACCTTCTAGAAGTCTCAAAGTTTCTCCCCACAAAATATGCATTACTTATTTTTAATGAGTATAAGATACTTATTAACTAACTTTACAGTGGAAAAATCTGGCAGACACCTTCCTAACTAGTGATAAAATTACCGTCACTAGTAATAGGACAAATCAAGGTTGGGTGCCCCAGACACGGTACATGGAGAAGAACACAGGACCACTTCCATGAGATTTTGTCCCAAATGCACAAACAACAAGGAAACATCAGACAAACCTGAATCAAAGAATATTTTTTACTAAGATACATATTTTTCAAAAAAGGCAAGAGACGAAGAAAGGCTGAGGAACTTTTTCTGATTGGAGGGGGCTAGAAGTGTGAAAGTGTGCACAAGGAATGGTCTGGGTCAGGTCCCAGCCCTGTAAAGAACATTGTTGGTGCAAGTATGGAGATTTGCAAGGGATGGAGACTTTATGGTACTGTTAGATCAGTGTAAATTTCTGGATGGTTGTGCTGTGGTTATATAGAAATATGTCATTATGGCAAATACATAATGAAGCAGTAAGTAATGGAACATCATGTCTGAGTCATATCAGGTGATTCAGGAACACATACATATACACACAGAATGTTAACACACTGTGATAAAATGTAATAATTAGGACGTCTAGGTTAAGAGTATATGGAAGCTCTCTGTATTCTTTTTGCAGCTTCTCTGTGAATTTGCAATTATTTCAGAATGAAAGTGTAAAATTTACTAGAAAAGTTTCTAAATGTTTACTCTGAGTTTCTGTTCTGGTTTTACTAGGGTGGGCATCTTATAGTTAGTAAAGAGGAATTTCGAACAACACTGATCCAGCAACACAATCAATGAATTGAATCTGTCACTTTCTAACACACTGGCTCATATCTAGCAAGGAGTGCCATGTGCTAAGGCTACCTATACCTAACGTATCAATGCTTGGTATTGAAGTGAAAGTAAGAACAGCTATTCTCTATAGTTTCAATAATGTAGCTGGAGAAATTCCCATTAAATCCTTTTTTCTTTTAATACAAATGGGCATTAAAGTCATCACATGAGGAGTCCTTGTATTTAGCTCTTAACTAATTCTGTATCACCTCTAAACATCAACTGGAGATGTTTTCTGAAGAGAGGAAAAGCCAGGCCTTGGGTAGTCCTAGTGTAGAAATCTTACCAGCCCAGTAACCCTGGGTAGTGGGACCTGCGCGAATCAGGTGCCTTCCCACCAAAGGCAAAAGGCAATTTGGCAAAGAAGTAACCGATTGTTTGAGTTGCCTGCCTCTCCTTTTGTTTCATTGCCTGAAATCAATTTATTTTATAGTGGTAAATGTGTGATCCTTCTTATTACATTCTTTAGAAAGCAGCTTTACTTTACACAGGGACACCTGTCTATATGAAAGTCCGTAAATGCTTTTTCACAGGTCTTCAAGCAACTTTGGGCACACAGCTGGCCAAAGAGCCCCCGGTGGAAAAGGACAGCTGTTTGGCTGACAGAATTGGAACCGGTGCAGGACATGTGCAGCAATTGTAAACAGGAATGAATTTTCCTTAACCTTTATGAGTCAAATATTTATTTTGGGATTATTAACAAAATCAAAAGAATTATGGTGTTCTTTTAATTTTAAGTCAAACACACTGATGTCCAGCTTTTAAGAAATTTTATTTAATAGATACTCTTAAATTGAAGCAGAAACAAATTCAGAATTACTGGAATTTCTTAGCTAGTATATACAGCAACATTTAAAAAAATCGTTAATGTTCTGTAAAAGAGGGAACAAAATCCCTCTTTCCATACACTGTCCATCAGATATTGAGGATCACATTAAAAACTCCTAAGCATGCTGTGGATAGAAAGCTCTTGGTGTGTGGTATGTCTGTGTGCATGTGTGTTTGTGTGTGATGTGTGTGTGTGGCACTTTGTGTAAGCTCCCTAGCTCACCTGTCCTCCCTCCTTCCCCTTTCCCTTTCATAAGTACAGGCACTTGGGTAGGAGGATATAGGAGTTGCTATTTAAATTTTTTTTTACATTTTTAAATTTATTTTTGAGAGAGAGAGAGAGAGAGAGCGAGCACACAAGTGGGGGAGGGGCAGAGAGAGAGAGAAAGACACAGAATCCAAAGCAGGCTCCAGGCTCTGAGCTGTCCACACAGAGCCTGACGTGGGGCTTGAACTCATGAGCTGTGAGATCATGACCTGAGCCAAAGTTGGACGCTCAACCGACTGAGCCACCCAGGCATCCCAGGAGTTGCTATTTTAAAGTGACTAGTAGCAGGCCCATGGAAAAGGAAGTATTTCTCTGTATGGAGATGGGGAGAAAGGCAAAACATTCTTTCCCAAACTTTTCTAAGAAATATTTCTTCAAATGGATTGAAATTAAAGAAAGGGAAAGAAAGAAAGAAAGAAAGAAAGAAAGAAAGAAAGAAAAAGAAGAAAAGAAATAATGCTCACATTGTCCTAGAAACTTTTGGTTTTCTTGTGATTGCACACTGTGGGGAATTTTGTGACTGACTCCACACACAAAATGCCCAGGACCAGCTATATAATTTTCAGGCCCAGAGTAAAATGAAAATTCAGGGTCCTTGTTTAAAAGGATTAAGAATTCCAAACAAGGATACCACCATTAACACAGCCTGGTGCATGTGCGACTGCCCAGGTCTTGTGCCCCTGAAGTTGTTCTCTAAAGACCTAATTATTCTAGCTGTAATCCTCAAATGCAGAGTAAGTTAAAAAAGCTGAATGTTTCCAGAATAAATAATGGTCAATGACTGAGTAACTGCTAAGAGCAAATTTTAATTTCAGCCTGTAGCCAAGTTCAATTAAAAGTTAATATTTTTTTTTAATTTTTTTAAACGTTTATTTATTTTTGAGACAGAGAGAGACAGAGCATGAATGGGGGAGGGTCAGAGAGAGAGGGAAACACAGAATCCGAAACAGGCTCCAGGCTCCGATCAGTCAGCACAGAGCCCCAAGCGGGGCTCGAACTCACGGAACGTGATCATGACCTGAGCCGAAGTCGGATGCTTAAAAGACTGAGCCACCCAGGCGCCCCGAAAAGTTAATATTATTTTAAAACCAGTGATTGGAAGTAAGACTTCACAGTTTGAATCAAAGGATTATGTGGTAAAAGGTTATCAGAATCTTAATAAGTTTCATAGCTTGTCAAATATAAACCTCTCTTCTCCTTTACAAAATGGAAGTATGGTCTTTCAAAATATCAGAGCTGGTAAGGGCCTTAGAAGCCATCTAAGGTTTGACATCATACTGTGCAGGTTAGGATAATCCAACCCATGAAAATAAAGTGATCAGGAATTTGAATCTGATACTTGAGACTCAATACGTGTCTCTTTTTGCTATATTAAATTTGTATCCATATTTTCCTGTCCTGAGATAGGTACAAGACTTCACAGGAAAAAATAAATCTGTTGAATGGTTGACAAATTAGGTTTACAGGTGGCTTGATTTTGTATATTAATCAAATTAGTCTGGAATCATTATAAGGTTAGGTCCCTAGCTTTTCCAGGCTGTATTTACCCGTGGCAGGTTGTACATGGCAAAAGGAAGTAAGTACTGGTGAGCATGTGGGACAATAGAAAGTCTTACACATTGCTGGTAGGAGCATAATTTTCCAGAGTCTAGTTACAATTCTGCAACTTAGAAATTCCATTTCTAAATATTTACCCAAGAAAATTTGTAGATATGTGCTCCAGCAGATATTGTAAAAAATGGTCATAGTAATATTCTTTGTAAAAATCTCAAACTGGAAATAACAATGAAAATATGTATAAAGAATGGATAAATATATTTGGTATATTCAAACCATTGAATTCCACACAGAAGTGAAAAAGGATTAATTACAACTATATGCATTGAAGTGGATGAATTTCAGAAACATGTCAGGTGAAAAATAAGTTACAAAAAATGCAAACAGCATGGTATCATCTGTATAAGTATATACAAAACTAAACAGTACTGCTATGGAAATGTGTGTATAAAGAATACTATGGAAGTAACAAACATAAAATCCATGATAGTGGTTATTTGAGGAAGAAGCAGAGCATGAGAGGTCATAGAAGGGCACTGAAGAACATCTAGGGAAGTGGTAAGGTTCTATTTCTTAAGCTTCTGGTGCTATAATTATTATTAAGCTGCTAGTCAGATTATTCTTCATGCCTTGTGATTTATCTATCATATTGTTTGTATCTATCTATCTATCTATCTATCATCTATCTATTATCTATCTTCTATCTATCTATCTAATCTATCTATCTAATCTATAATCTATCTATATATCATTTACCTATCATCTATCATCCATTCATCCATCCCTCCATTATGTTGCTATCTAATCATATTTTTTTTTTCTCAGTGGTATACATTTTATGAAAGTGTGAAAAAGTAAATGTGAAGGACATTGGCTCAAGATGGCATTTATAATTTCATTTTGAGCCACCTCTCATAAAGTTCATACATGCTTTTTTCATGAAAACTGAAAATTCCACAAGTTGCTTATACAAGGTAGATGTTTATGTTGATCTCATCTAGGAAGAAGACAAGCAATTGATGTCATTGGGGAATCAAGTCCATTCTAAATTTCCATTCTGCCTCTCATAGGACATGAGCCTTTTTGTCATGCTCACAAGATGGATGGTTGCTGGCACTCAAGCCATCACATCCATATTCTGGCTCAAAGAAAGGACAGAGACAAGCTAGCCAAATCTGTTCACTTTTATTTTTTTATTTTTATTTTTTTTAAATATGAAATTTATTGTCAAATTGGTTTCCATACAACACCCAGAGCTCATCCCAACAGGTGCCCTCCTCAATGCCCATCACCCACCCTCCCCTCCCTCCCACGCCCCAACAACCCTCAGTTTATTCTCAGTTTTTAAGAGTCTCTTAAAGAGCTTTCCCTGAAGTTTGACTTGTCAAACTTGAAGTTTGACTCAGGGATTTTTGCTTATACCTCATTGGCCAGAACTATGCCCTATTGCCACTATGAGCTACAAAGGAGGCTGGAAAATGTAGCTTAGTAGAAAGTTGCTCTTAACAAAACTGAGGTCTTGTTAGTAAGAAAAAGAACAGTGGACAATGGGTAGGCAATTATCAGTCCATGCCAGGGTAATTTGTTGTTTCTGAATAAGAAAGCTGAAATACAGTTATAATTCTAATATTGTAAAAAATTATTTAGGCTCTTATTGATAAATACAGGACCATTATAGTAATCATTGATTCTGCTCAACAAATATGGTGGAAAAATAATTGTTTTTGTTTTAAGGCTCTGAGATTTGTTTTTATTTTAATTTCTCTGTTATCAGAGCATTGATTTGACTACATTTAATTTGACTTCTTTTTGAATATATCTGATTTATATTAATTTGAGTATATTGACATATATTACTGATACATTAAATTCCTATTAATCTAGAATTAATTTTTTAATTTTTTCTGTTGGTATATTTTGCTACACTTTGTTTTCAAAATCTCATTAATTTCTATACAGTTAGCACATAGCTTTAGTAAATCTGAATAATTCTTCAACTAGAATAAATTACAGCATCATCTTTAGCACTGTGCTCACCTGTTATGTAATATTTTTGATATGACAGATACCATTTATTTCTTTCAATTGTTGAAACCACTAAAGCTCTCCATCTTTCAGATATATTTGAAAATATTTAAGAAAATATTCAGAAAGCAAATTATTTTTCTCTTCTGTGAATAAAAACCTGCCTTTTTGTATCAGGGAAAAAAAAAAGATTTCTTTAATCCTCTGGATTGTTTTACAAAATTTGTTGATGCAAATTCTATGAACATGGCTGAGAGTTCAGCTGCAAGATAAACAAAGATCTAACACGTACCCCCCACCGTTGAAAATGAATTCCCCCAGACAGAAGCAGACCAGTGCCCGTCACAATGACATCAGCTTATTGTAACCTCTCCACAATGTAGACAAAATAACTGATCGGTCTCTCAGATCCGCCCAAGCCAAAGTCATGAGTCACCCCTCCCTGTGCCCCCGTGACTTCCTTTGAGACACCACACAAGGGGACTGCCTTTGAATAGCATCTTTCAAACAGATTGCCATCCCCCCAAATGCAGATTAATAGTGGATGCTAGCCCTGATATGCAACAAGCAGGTGGATATAAAAACACCTGCAGAGAGAGCTCCATTGTGTCTGTGCCAGACACCTCATCCTGCTTCGCAATGTTACCCTGACGACCTGAGAGAGAATGCCAGGGCCCGGGGTATCACAAAGTACTCCCAAGCAGCCTACATCAATGGTGGTGATAGTTGTGAACATGACCACGTTTATGGCATCCTATTCATTTCTCCAGGTTTGCTATTCATTATATTCTTTCAAAGAGTTCTGAAAACTGAGACTTATTTTTTCTTTACATCTTAAATACCTCTTAAGGAAGCCAGAAGCAAATTTAAAGAAATACACAAAAAACAAATACACCTCCCCCTCCACACACACATCTATTGGTATTTGGGGCAGCAAAGATATTTCTCTGAGTGCTCTAATTTATTTGAAATACTTAATTAACAATAAAATCCTTATTATTTACATAATGCTTTCTACCATAACAATCTGTTTCACACAGTTCTCACACCTCTGAGAAACACAGGGCAGTGTTTTTGACCACTTCCCTCTGTGTACTCATTACTTCCATGGACTTGGACAGATCACTCAATCTTCCCAGACTTCTGCAAATGGGAAAATAATATCTTCCCTACTTCCTTACCTTACCATGTTGGATGTATCAATATTAAAATAAGAAAAAAAAGAAAAGTCTCATAAACTCTTATATTAGCACAATAGGTAATACCAACACTCACAGTATGTAAGCTTTCTCCCTTTTGTGGATGATTTTGTCTGGCAGATTTGGAGATGATGTGACTTCCATGTTGCCACTTAGCACAGGAGCCCAGGCACTCTATGCAAGTGATCTGACTTCTAGTCCCCTCAGGGGCCAGTAAAAGCAGCATCCTTGATTACCTCTACTCACGATCTTGTTGCAGCTTTATAAGTGCCTCTGCTAAGTTAAGCACAAGTTAAATCAGGGTGTGACTCCACAAGCTCAAATCTTGGGAAGGTGTTATACTTACCCAAGAGACAGAATTCACTTTGGATCAGAGAGTGGCAAGTTGTAATGTGAGGCTTCCCTTTGGCTATTCAATAGTCACAGTCTGTTTAATAAAACTTAAGATTTCTTCAAGAAGAGGGCAACCTAAGTCAAGGATGATTGAAGCCACTTTTGTCTAACTATAAATAGCTCCTGGGAACCAACTGAGTTTTTGCAAACAGTAATAGTCTGCACGTCTATTTTCCATCTCTGGATCAGTGATATCACAGTGGTCAAGAGATCAGTGAAGTTGAAGAACTTCAACTTGAAGCTACAACATTTTTGTACCTTGAGAAAGTCTTTGATGGGGATATAGCCATAAATACCTGTCCTGCAAATAATCTGTTTTTAGCAATAAATTATGAAGAGAAAGGATAAAAGTGGGCATTTGCCAGGAGACTTTTTGTAAATGTTGATTAATGACAAGCAGTTGGACAGTCATGATAGCTAAGTGACAGCTGGAAACAACTTTCATGTATGGATGCTCCTCCCCGGCTGAAATTCAACATGGCACCATGATCTAATCCACCTCTCCACAAAGCCCCAGGATATGCCTGCAAAGGTGGTGGATCACACTTTCTCCATTATTCACAAATTTAGGTCGTATGAATTCTTTTTCTGCCCTTTTGCAAAGACAATTTTTGCTGGTTTTTACACATTCACTTATTTCCTTCTTTTATTCAATCTGGTACATTGAGTGTGTGGAAGAATTCGTGGCTATTGGACCTCACTGATCATTTATTGAACTTTATTGAACTCTGCACATTTTAGTGGACGGTCTGATGATGTCTTCAGATGACACTTTTCTTTTGGAAATTATGGATGGTATTTTCCTTTACTCTCTCTTGACCCCAAAGATCCTAAAGGCCTCCTATTTCCTGGGAAAAACAAAACAAAACAAACAAACAAACAAACAAAATACAACCCACAACTATTGCCATTTATTGGGTAATTACTATGCCCCAGACACCGTTCTGGATACTTTATGAAAGTTAACATAAGTATCATGACCATCTTATGAAGTTTATACTATTATACTCATTTTAAGATGGGTGACATACAGGATCACACAGCTAAATGGTACAACTGAGATTTAGACCAGCTTGGCTTTTCCTTGAGGATAGATAAACCACTTCCTCTGATTGAGGACAGATGGTCATGGAAGGAGACTCATATGTTCTGTCCAACAATGTCACTGGTTATCCCCACTTGGCACACACTTATTTTCCCTGAGACCCTCATAAAACACTTCCCTGGATCATTGTCCTCTACATTGTAAGGTTATTAAATGATGCCCAGAGTATCCCTGAAGGATAAAATAAGCAATCCAACATGAAGAGCCCTGGAAAAGCCACACACTCTTTGGTCCCTACATGCTGAGCACTTCTATCAGTTCTGTCCTCATCATGTTAGCAGCCCTCTGAGAAGTCATCTTCCTCCTGGGTCTCAGGGCCACCTGTGCCATAGCCACATAGTCCCAGTATAGCCACTGTGGGCAAGCCTGGGGTTAGATGTTTTAGAAAACTCACAGAAAATTCTAGGTGCTCTCTATCTAGCATTTATTATTTTGCTGATCAGAAAATAAAAGCAATGAAAATATTTTGAAAGAAAGGAAAGTCACAAAGGGAGCTTCTCCTTCCTTCAGTGTGCTTGAACCACATCACACAACCAGGAGCACGGATGACTGCCCACCCCCCAGGAAGGGATGTGTCAGTGCCTATATGGCCCTTTTGCACTATAACTACTCTCCTCACCTGTAGGGAAACTGAGGCTCCTGCACAGCATCCAGCAGTGCCCGAATGCTTCTTCCCTTGGCTTATGAGGACTTCCTTCTTTTGCACAAAGTGGAGAATATTTGAGAGACTTACTTAAGAAGGCTTCCATATAAAAGTCATTTATCCCTGGTATGTGCTAGAATTTCAATCTGCCCCAGACAGAAAAGTGCTCTTGGCATCTCTGTGGAGAACTTCCAGCAGCAGACTCAAGTAGTAGCTAAAATGGGTTACACTGTGATTCTCACACAGGAACACAGACAGACAAATATTCACTGTGATGAGAGAGAGACAGAGAGAGAGAGAGAGAGAGAGAGAGAGAGAGATCTGATACTTAAAATGTAAGCTCCAAAAAGGTAGGGATGTATGTCTGTCCTGCCCTTCAGTCATTCAGAAAGTGACTGGCATGTGGCAGGTGGTATATTAATTAAAGAATAAATGGCAGAATATGTTTACTGCTCTGAATTCTGGAATTTTAGAAGAGGGAGAAATTGGGATCTAAGATGCTCAGCCCCTTGTTCTTATCCACTGGTGCTAGGAGACAAGACACACCAGGCTATGTCTTCACGCATGGTACCAGTGCTATTTCCTCCAAGTGTCCACACTCACTCAAAGAACACTGTTTTATGGGGACCCCCAGTTTGGGTAAATTCTACTCCAAAATGCAGTTGTCTTACTTTATTGACACTGCCATTTTCTTTTCATAACCCAGTCTCAGCAGGTAACATTACCTGGGCAATGCATTAAGCAAAGATTTCCTCCTCGCTATCAGTTTCTTGGAAAAATAAGCTCAATTTCTGTTGTAGCTTTTAGAGAATTTAGCAGGGTGGAACTGGAAGCTTTCATTTCTGCCTAAGTTGATTTGAAAACCAAAAGCAGATCATCTGCCAGGCCACAAGAGGACAGCAGTGGTTTGAGATCCTGGTTGCTACTACCTACTCTGGATCAGCATTACTATGTTACCTGCATGGTTTAAAGACTTGTTTTGTCATTTTGTTCCAGGATTCTAATTTGAAAAAATGCTTATTTGTTAAAATAGGCAGGAAAAATCTCAGAATGATTTAAGTGTTGCCAACCTAGAATTTTGCTGTGTTTTTCTTTTCTTCTAGGTATTCTCTTTTTAAAAATGTTCATTTATTTTTGAGAGAGGGGGGAGGGAGGGCAGAGACTGAGACACAAAATCTGAAGCAGGCTCCAGGCTCTGGGCTGTCAGCACAGAACCTGATGCAGGGCTCAAACTCACATACTGCAAGATCATGGCCTGAGCTGAAGTCGAACGCTTAACCGACTGAGCCACCCAGGTACCTCTGGAATATTCTGACATCACTATTATCTCTATTATGACAGAGTCTGAGAAAATATGTGAAATGATTTACTTAAAAGGCAAAACAGAAGACATTCCTATAGTGTCTTCTGGCCTACATAATCCGAAATGGGGTAATATTTAACACCTTTAATAGAATATGCTCAATATCACAGATTATTTCCATATCTAATGTTACAACATTTTTCTTTATTCAGTAATCCAACAAAACTTTATGACTCTGACAGTTTTTTTTTTTTACTAAATAAATATTTCACTCAAAGAGCATTTATTGGATACTTACTATGTGAATACATAATATATGCCAGGAATAGAAACACGCATAAGCCACAGCTTTGGGTTGGAGCTTTTTGCTCTTAGGGTGGTGTAAGCAAGAGACAGGCATTTAACATAAAATTAAAAGTCAACATGAAGGGTGCTAAGTGCAGATTATGTAAAAGTCTGGGGGTAGGAAAGAATTACTGTATTGTGAGGATAGGCACAGGGAGCCCCCAGCAAAGAAGACTCTGCAGGGACTGAGATAGTTAACAGATGAATGGGTTCTTTGGGGTAAAAGTATTTAACGTCTTGTCTTTACCTCAAAACCCTGATATCCATTATTTATTTATTTATTTATTTATTTATTTATTTATTTATTTTTATCATTACTTTTTAATTTAATTTATTTTTTAAATTTACACCCACATTAGTTAGCATATAGTGAAACGATTTCAGGAGTAGATTCCTTAATGCCTCTTGCCCAGTTAGCCCATCCCCCCTCCCACAACCCCTCCAGTAGCCCTCTGTTTGTTCTCCATATTTAAGAGTCTCTTATGTTTTGTCCCCCTCCCTGTTTTTATCTGATTTTTGCTTCCTTTCCCTTATATTCATCTGTTTGTATCTTAAAGTGCTATTATGAGTGAAGTCACATGACATTTGTTTTTCTCACTAATTTTGTTTAGCATAATACCCTCTAGTTCCATCCATGTAGTTGCAAATGGCAAGATTTTGTTCTTTTTTGATTGCCTAGTAGTATTCCATTGTGTGTGTGTGTGTGTGTGTGTGTGTGTGTATGTGTGTATATATACACCACATCTTCTTTATCCATTCATCCATTGATGGACATTTGTCTCTTTCCATACTTTGGCTATTGTTGATAGTGCTGCTATAAACATGGGGGTGCATGTGCCCCTTCGAAACAGCATACTTATATCTCTTGGATAAATACCTAGTAGTTTTCCAGAGTGGCTGCACCAGTTTGCATTCCCACCAGCAGTGCAAAAGAGATCCTCTTTCTCTGCATCCTTGGCAACATCTGTTGTTGCCTGAGTTGTTAATGTTAGCCACTCTGACAGGTGTGAGGTGATATCTCATTGTGGTTTTGATTTGTATTTCCCTGATGATGAGTGATGTTGAACATTTTTTCATGTGTCGGTTGGCGATCTAGATGTCTTCTTTGGAGAAGTCTCAATTCATGTCTTTTGCCCATTTCTTCACTGGATTATTTGTTTTTTGGGTGTTGAGTTGGATAAGCTCTTTATAGAATTTGGATACTAACCCTTTATCTGATACGTCATTTGCAAATATCTTCTCCCATTCTGTCGGTTGCCTTTTAGTTTTGCTGATTGTTTCCTTTTCTGTGCAGAAGCTTTTTATTTTGATGAGGTCCCAGTAGTTCATTTTTGCTTTTGTTTCCCTTGACTCTGGAGACGTGCTGAGTAAGAAGATGCTGTGGCCAAGGTCAAAGAGGTTTTTGCCTGATTTCTCTTCTAGGATTTTGATGGTTTCCTGTCTTAAATTTAGGTTTTACATCCATTTTGAGTTTATTTTTGGGTATGGTGTAAGAAAGTGGTCCAGGTTCATTTTTCCATATGTCACTGTCCAGTTTCCTCAGCACCACTTGCTGAAGAGACTGTCTTTATTCCATTGGATATACTTTCCTGCTTTATCAAAGATTAGTTGGCCATATGTTTGTGGATCCATTTCTGGATTCTCTCTCCTGTTCCATTGATCTGAGTGTCCCCTGGTCTCCATCACTAACAACTAATAGTGAAATTTTATCACAAGGCAGTCACTGTGGTAACTGCTTTCCATGTATGATGTTTATTCACATAGTAAAATTGTGAGAGAAGAATTAGGACCATACTGTTTCATAGCTGGAAAAGCAAATTAAACTGCCTGAAGTCTTACAACTAGTGATTTGGAGTGCTCAGGTTTGATTCCAGATCTTGAGAGTTGAGAGCTCAGAGCTAACCATTATTCTGTGCCATCTTTCAATTCTGCCTGCTGTGTTCCTGCTCAGGATCCCCTGATCCCTGTAATCACCTCTGGCCCTCTTCCAGGCCCAGAGGCCACTCCATCTGGGCTTTACCCAGGTCAAACAACAGGAGCTTCCTGTTAACTCACTGAGCTGTGCAGGCAGCCCTTTCGGCAGTGATGGATGCTTGCACCCTGGCTTTGGGGGTCGGGGGGCTCTGAACTAGGTGCCCATTCCACTGACTTCATCCATGGCTGGTGCTTCTTCGACCTTATCTGCCAAAACAGTTTTTGTCACAGTGATTCTAAGCTAAGGCAAGGGTGGTATGTTATTCATTGTAACATTTCTTGTGCCAAGCACAGGGCCTGACATGTTCACTAATCATTCATTCAAAACAAATGAGTGACTATAAGAACACAAATTCTGCTCATTTAAGAGTAAAACTTATGGCCCTACTTCTCTTACCTCATAACATCTCTCTGTAAGTAAGTGTGTATTTTTTAATGTTTATTTATTTATTTTGAGAGAGTGAGCAGGGGAGGAGCAGAGGGAGGGAGGGAGAGAGAGAATCCTAAGCAGGATCTGTGCTAAAAGCATGGACCCCCATGTGGGGCTCAATATCACCAACTATGAGATCATGACCTGAGCTGAAATCAAGAGTCAGACGCTTAACTGACTGAGCCACCCAGGACCCCCATCTATAGGTAATCCTTTGTAAGTGAGCAATCTGTAATCTCTTAATTGCTGTTCCACCAGATTGAGCATTTTGTTATTTTATTTTATTTTACTTTTTTTAGTTTATTTATTTATTTTGAGAGAGAGAGTATGCAGGGGAGGGGCAAAGAGAAAAGAGAAAGAGAATCCAAGAAGGCTCCGTGTTGTATTGTCAGTGCAGAGCCCAACATGGGGCTTGGTCTCAAGAACCTTGAGATCATGACCTGAGCCAAAATCAAGAGTCAGATGCTTAACCAACTGGGCCACCTAGCTGCCCTCAGATTGAGCATTTTGTTTAATTTTATTTAAAAAAAATTCTAAATGTTTATTTATATTGGATAGAGAAAGAGAGAGATAGTGTGAGCAGAGGAGGAGCAGAGAGAGAGGAGACACAGTATTTGAAGCAGGTTCCAGGCTCTGATCTGTCAGCACAGAGCCAGACGTGGAGCTCGAACTCCTGAGCCATGAGATCATGACCTGAGCTGAAGTCGGATGCTTAACCGATGGAGCCACTCGGGCACCCCTCAGATTGAGTGTTTTAGATTATACATCATTTAAAGCTTCTTGGTTACCCATCTTTTATATATCCATGACAATGTTGCATATTTCTTGGGCAGCGTTCATCCCTTATTCTTTATGTTCTGTTATCTCTCTGAACAATATTTTTATTATATTTTTAAAAAACCAAATTATATGACATAGCAGCCTCTTTGAAACCATTCTTCTTCATGTTCACTCTTGAAATGAAAAAAAAAAAAAGCAGTTCTATGTTTAATTTAAAAATAACCAGTAGTGAAGACATCTGGATGGCCAACAGGCACATGAAAAGATGTTCAACGTCGCTCCTTATCAGGGAAATACAAATCAAAACCACACTCAGATATCACCTCACGCCAGTCAGTGGCCAAAATGAACAAATCAGGAGACTATAGATGCTGGAGAGGATGTGGAGAAACGGGAACCCTCTTGCACTGTTGGTGGGAATGCAAATTGGTGCAGCCGCTCTGGAAAGCAGTGTGGAGGTTCCTCAGAAAATTAAAAATAGACCTACCCTATGACCCAGCAATAGCACTGCTAGGAATTTACCCAAGGGATACAGGAGTACTGATGCATAGGGGTACTTGTACCCCAATGTTTATAGCAGCACTCTCAACAATAGCCAAATTATGGAAAGAGCCTAAATGTCCATCAACTGATGAATGGATAAAGAAATTGTGGTTTATATACACAATGGAGTACTACGTGGCAATGAGAAAGAATGAAATATGGCCTTTTGTAGCAACATGGATGGAACTGGAGAGTGTGATGCCAAGTGAAATAAGCCATACAGAGAAAGACAGATACCATATGGTTTCACTCTTATGTGGATCCTGAGAAAGTTAACAGAAACCCATGGGGGAGGGGAAGGAAAAAAAAAAAAAAGAGGTTAGAGTGGGAGAAAGCCAAAGCATAAGAGACTGTTGAAAACTGAGAACAAACTGAGGGTTCATGGGGGGTGGGAGGGAGTGGAGGGTGGGTGATGGGTATTGAGGAGGACATCTTTTGGGATGAGCACTGGGTGTTGTATGGAAACCAATTTGACAATAAATTTCATATATTGAAAATAAATAAATAAATAAAAATAACCAGTAGTCTCTGAATACAAGTGAGTAGAAAGAGACCACGTTTAGACACCTCCAGGCCAGCATCATCTCACATTCATGCAATACACCTGAGACATCTGTGTATTTAATTTCTGTTTTTAAAATGTGCTTTCTGACCATGCAACACACTAAAATTTACTTCAGTTGTACCCATATCTCTGGCTCCAAGACATCTGAAAGAGGTTCTGATGATGCTAAAGCTTTTACTGTTGCATTATGTGAATTTACCTTGACAGAAAAGTAATTCCATGAAATAAGACAGTTGGGGAATGGCCCAAAATAGTTTGAATTCTACTGTGTCGCTAATGTTCTGGTACAACCAAATAACTTGACTTCACAAGATTTTTCTCTGTGAGCTCCCCCTCAGGGAGATAACAACACAGCCAAGTCTATGAGCGACAATTCAGTTACAGGAAACCTCTGATTTAATGTACATTGCCGTCCTCACTCCTCTATGCCCATGCCAGGCACATCTTGTTTTACCACCTGAATCCACTGACTTTGACCAGGTCTGAGAGCCTCAGACCAAGCCACCACATTTCTAGGTAAGCTTGAGGTTGCAGTTGTGATAATATCAGAGTTTTAGAGTCATGAATAATTTGTAAAACAAAGACGTTCTTAAAACCTGTAATGAAGTTTCTGTTTTACCCAGATTTTTCTGTGATGTAAACAAAGATGGACACTTCTAGTAAAAACTTATCAGGTTACTATGCATCAATGACTAAGGATTTACCCCTTCTGGTATTTTTTTTTCTATATTCCTTCAAATTACTCATGAAAAAAAGAATAGCTTCTAAGGTATTACAGAAAAAGAACCAAATCACAGTTTTAAAAAACCTATGCTCTTCATCTACCTCTAAGCTGTGTAAATGTCATAACCTCCTGTCAGTCACTTAAACTGCCACAGCCATAGTGCTTCAGTCACTTAAACTGCCACCACCATAGTGTCTATATCTGTTTAGTGGGGATGTGTGCCCTGTCTACCTCATGAGATCCCTGTGAAGATGAGGTAGGAAAAGTTATTTTAACTACATATACTATCAAACTGTTCTTTCTGAAGGTGATGATCTGCTCTCCTTCCCAGTGCTCTTCATTCACAGGTTTTTAAGTTTTTAAGTATTTCCAGAGAGCCTACAATGTGCTTGGAATTCACCATTGGTGCCCACCATTACCAAGAATCAGCTTCTGTGTTCTGCCACCTCCAGTTCTTTTCTTCAGCAAATACTTACATGTCTACGTTGTGTCAAGAGCTCTGGCAGCCACAGAGGAGTCAAGGACGACTGCAATACAGCCCCTGTTTAGCAGGAGTGACAGACAATTCTTGACATCATGATCATTGGGACTCAGTGATAAAATGGGTCACAGGGACTGCAGGGGCACATTGGGGACACTTTACCAGACTGGTGAGACCAATGTGTGGGCTTCAGAGGCTGAGGAAGGGTAATCTGTGAAGGACCTGATGCTTAAATATATTCTAAAAGATGAGCAGAATGTCTAAGTAAAGGGGAGGAGAATGCATTCAGGTAGAAGAAAGAGCATGATTAAATATTGGCCTGGAAACTAGGGAGCCCAGTGGGAAAGTCTAAGAGGGCCTATGTATTCTAAACCTTGAGGAATGCCAACATTTAATGGCCATGTGAAAGATATGAGATTTGCAAAAGAAAAAGAGGAAAACCAGCTGCTGGCAGTGGTGAGGTGGAATGGGGTGGGGCAGAAAAAAATATAAAAACAACCAGACTAATGGTGTGGCAGAAGCCAAGGAAAGAGAGAGTTTAATGAAGGAGGTTTCTAACAACGTGGAAGGCCAACCAAGACAATGAGGACTCAGCTTAGTGGTTTTGAGTTATTCATACCTGAGTGGGCTTGTTTAATCAGAATGCTTTTTTTTCAACTTTCAACAGAGATTAGAATTTAAAGGTAAGAATTTGATAAAAAATTAGGGCAAAATATTTTGGAATATAATAAATATATGTTTTTGTAAGTTTCTTAGATGTGCTTGTGAGAAGGTAGGAGACAGACTCAGGAAAGTGAGGTGGTAGAAAGACACACAATCAAATTTGCCAACCTCAAAATAAGAGTGTAGGGCTGTCCCCTCCCAGGGCCCTGTAGGTCTGTGGGTATTTACAAAGATTAATCATAGGCCTGATGCTACAAGTTAAAAATAAGCAAATTATGTAGTTTAAGAGGTTTCTTAGTCATGAAATTTTACACTGTCTTTTAGACCTTAAGGCTAAACAAAATTAACTGCCTGCCCAGTTTCTAATTAAATACTTCACTTGTTATTCACTTTACTCAGGCTATATTTTACATTGTTTCTAGGCTGTGTTGCTGTGAGATTCATTATTGTGGTCAAGGCAGGCATGAGAGAAAACATCTTCTGTAGCTATATGATTACTAATTTTATTGTGTGCATATTATTTTTATTATATGGCTAAGATATTATTAAATTGTGCACCTGGAATGGGTAGGATTTGGAGCTCTCTCTCTCTCTCTCTGCCTTGTGTGTGTATGTGTGTGTCTCACCTTAATGAGTCATCTAAGACAGAGCTGATCACCCAAGCCAGGTGGTCATCACAAAGGGAAAATAGGCACATAGAAAGTTATTTTTTTCCCCTAGAAGAGAAATTAGAAATGAATGTGAAGTTGAGTTCCCATCTCAGACACAAGAAAAGGTTCTGTTTTGGAAAATCAGAATGTTTCCTTGAATAAAGTAAGAAATCCAGGTGAACCAGTTCCCTGTTTTCTGGGAAACAAGATAGTACTCAAAATGTTGAGAGAAAGGAAATCAGGCAAGGGGAGGGTGGCGGGGTGGGGGACATTCAAGTTGATATTTTAAGCATAACAACAATAAAAGTGGAGACCATGTGGAGTTCAATCCCTTTTCCTAAAAGGATTATTGATTTACTTAAAATTAGAAAATGTGGACAATGTTTTTTGTTTATTTTCTTAATTTTTTATTACATTACATTTATGAAATGCCAGACTAATTCAGACTAAAGGAAAATATTTAGATCCATGAGTGGATCCAGGGTCCAGGTGGAGATAAGGGCCTTGAGGTGAGCTGAAAAATCAGCAGAGAAAGTTGGTTTTGCTGATTTATCACCCCTTCTACTGGTGGATTTCTTTCAAGAGTTTTCTTTTCTCTCTGAACAGCATTTTCTAAGGTGCCAACACATTTTTTGCTCTATAATGAGTTTGCAAAACAAAAACTAAACACTCTCTATGTTGCGGTCCTTCTTGCAGGGCATTTGGGTGACATTTGTTATCCCGAAATGGTTCACTGACATGATGAGACATAGAAGACCAAAAACTTCTGCAGATAAACAGTTTTTTTGTTTTTTTTTTTCCTCTTGGGACCACTCCCAGGGCTCTGTAGGGAAAGGAATTCATAGGACCAAAGTCCTTTAGAGATCATAATGTGCTCTTTGGCTACTCTTTATACTTCATGAAAGAGTGGAAAACATTGACAAGATAGAAAATGGGCTTATGACCTACCAGTGCGTTTTCCAATTTGCCATATGCCTTAGTACAAATCTCTTCTATTTTCAAGGGGATGATCATGCCTTTGACAGGACAAGAACAGAAATTTCATGAATAGAAATAATCTTTAGGCTGCTATTAATTGGAAGAATGCTAGAAATAGTTTGCAATGATAATAAAAGAACAAAAAAAGACCAAAATATTGAACATATAAACTTATTTGTAGATAAGAATAAACATGGAGCAACTTTTCTTGAACATTTTCTGTAACACATTTTTATAACTTAATGGGCAGAGGACCATTATGGGTTATAGAATTACTTTCAGGGCCTCTGGCTGGACTTTTTAAAATGCATGATCATGAAGCAAAATTTTACTATGATGAAGTTATTTAAATGTGATCATTTCTTTAGGGGTACTAATCCCAATGGAAAATTTCCAGGTATTTAATAGTTGTTTCTAGTTTTTAATTTCCCTCAAAGGAAGGTCAAAGAGAAGTATTTATTTTAAACTATTTATGACCCGGTACTATGTAAGAGACTTATATGAGCCCCAATTAACATCACCTTTCCCTCTTTTTCTTATACCCAACAGCAACTGCCTGGAATTGGCATCAGGTTAGATTCAGAGCTGGAAATAGTCACTGGCAGATTTCATCTCGAACCTGGGGGGTAAGAAAGCAGTTTCATAAATTCTTACTCAGTAGCCATCAGACACCATCAGCACTCTCTTTGCCAACAGTTCCTTATGAGACAGATGTCAATTTCAGCCTATTTCCTCCTCCTCCATAAATGGAGTTGCCCCATTGTATTTTTATTAATTAGTTTGAAAGGTATTTACTGAATGTGCAAAGCACTTTGCTCATAGTGAGAAAGTTGTGAAGAATCAGATTTTAAGAGATTTACCCTTTTGTTGGCTGGAAAAGAGGCAAGATCCATTAAAAATTTTAAATAAATAAAAAAGGTAAATAAAACCAGAGATCAAGGTCAACATTAACAGTTTAAGTCACGTTAATAGCATGTACTTTTAAGTTTCTCAAGATCCACATAAGAGTGAAAACATATGGTATCTGTCTTAACAGGAACCCATGGGGGAGGGGAAGGAAAAAAAAAAAAGAGGTTAGAGTGGGAGAGAGCCAAAGCATAAGAGACTCTTAAAAACAGAACAAACTGAGGGTTGATGGGGGGTGGGAGGGAGGGTAGGGTGGGTGATGGGTATTGAGGAGGGCACCTTTTGGGATGAGCACTGGATGTTGTGTGGAAACCAATTTGACAATAAATTTCATATATTGAAAAAAATAGCATGTACTTTTGATATGAGAATGACACTTTATCCCCTTTACCCCTGGAGTTTCCTTCCCAAATCCCATCACCCCAGTCTGATCATGAGAGAAACATCAGACAAACCCATATGAGGGACATTCCACAAAATACCTGACCAGTGCTCCTCAAAATTGTCAATGTCATCTAAAACAATGAAAGCCTAAGAAACAGTCATAGCCAAGAGAAGCCTAAGGAAACATGACTAAATGTAATGTGACATCTTGGATAGGATTCTGGAACAGAAAAAGGACATTCAGTAAGAACTAAGGAAATCTGACTAAAGTATGGACTTAATAATAAAATATCAATATTGGTTAATTATAACAAAAGAACTACACTATTGTAAAATCTAATACCGAATTCCCTGTACTATTTTAAGATTGTTTGATAAGCCTAAAACTATTCTAAAATAAAAATGTTATCTTAAAAACTGAAATAAAAACAGATATTTGGACAAGAGAGTGCAAGGCGGAATAAATGGTAACAGCTAACTTTAATTAACAAGGTACTCTGTACCTGGCACTGTGCTAAGTATTTTACAAAAATTAATCTGTTTAATCCCCACAACAATCCTTTGAGGTAGATGTTATTACTATCCTCATTTCAGAGTCCAAGAAACTGAGGCACAGAACAATGCAGTGATCAACACAGACCTCAAAAACATTCTGGGTACAGGTAGGCTTAGAACCCAGGCACATGTGCTCACTACATCCATCTGTTTCTCAGTATGTGAGGAGGTGTTAGATGAGGTACCTGGACAAGAAATTGTTGGTAGTTAGAGGATGAGCCATGCCATGGCCTTGGATGAGTGAAACCCTCATGGAGAGGGAAAGACTTGATCAAAGCTTTGAAGTGTGGCTGGAGGGAAACAGAAGAGATGTTGACAGCAGGAACAGAGAAAGTAAATTGGTCTAACTGTAAGAGACAGCAGGGAGGAAGTGTGACCTGGTAGTTAAAAACTCAGGTCTGGCACTTTCAGCCTTGACTGTAAGAAGCTATTGTAAGAAACTATAAAACTGGACAAAAAACATAAACTGCTGAACAGCAGGCAGTGCAGAACCATGACTCTTAAAAGAAGGGGAATATGCAGTGAGCACACTTATACCCTGACTGTCTGTCGGGGGGTACTTTCTGGGTTGCAGCAAAGGCAGATGAGCACAGAGAACACAGATTCCTGCTGCCCCAATGAGGTGGAAGGAGAGCTGATAAATGGCCTGGGAAACCCAGGACAGGCTGAGGAGGGGCCCAGATGTCCTGGTGGAATGCTGACTGCATCAGAGCTGAGTTGTGCTTCATACAGGATGAGAGTCCATGAGGCCGCCAAGCAAGCATGAGCAGCTGCTGTGGGGCTGAGGGGTTGATGGGGTCACAAGGGCTGGGACATGTAGGAGTTGGGACCCAGCCAGAGGCCAGAGACCACACTGAGCACTCTGGGCATTCAGATGAAGCCTCTAAAGCAAGGACTATGCCACAGGCAAGATTAAGGACAAAGCTGAATCATGCAACTCTAGAAATGAAAAAAACAAAACAAAACAAAACAAAGCCTGACAAAATCATGAGAGACAACCAGAAATTTAACTACCTGACAGAATAAAGTTTTAGTACCTGTTAAAGGAAACAACATAATCCAGAATTCCAGAATTTTGGCAATGTATCATCTACAACGTTCAGCATGACATAAACACACACATGCACACATACACAACTCTAGGCGAAAACTTGAACTGGCCTACTGCAAATATGTTCAAGGACTTAAAGCAGACAAAGGGAAATTATTTTGTTAATAAAAGGAAATTCTAGAACTCAAAAGTACAAAAACTGAAATTGAAAAAGCACTGACTGTCCTAACAGCACACTGGAAAGAATAGAAGGAAGACTTAATGAACTTGAATAAAATCAATACAATGATCTCATTGAGGAAAGAAGTGAAAGCAAGATTTAAAAAATTAAGCCTTAGTGATTTTGGAGATGTACCGAGGAGTATAATGTATATGGAAGGACACGGGAGCTAAGGGAGTAAAAAAGTATTTGAAGAAATCATGACTGAAATTACCCCAAATTTATTTATCATACATCAACTTTTCTTCAAACACCAAGCAGGGTAAATATGAGAAAATCACACCTACATACAAAGTTAAATTCTGAAAATGTAATATAAAGAGAAAATATAAGCAGTCAGAGGAAAACACATTTCCTACAGGGGAACAGTGATCCAAATGATGAATGATTTCTCATCAGCATCAATGAAGTTCAGAAAATAGTGAAATAATATCTTTAAAATTTCAAAGGAAAAATGAAACTGTCGACTGAAAATCAAATCTAACAATATATATTTTAAAAAGATAATACAACATGATCAAGCTGAATTATTCTTTGAATATAAATCTAGTTTAATATTAAAAAATCTATTGACACAACTCAAGACATTAACAGAACAAAGGAGAAAACCATTTGATCATCTCAGTAGATGGAGAGAAAAAGCATTTCATAGAACTAAAAACTTGTTAATATTACATTCTTCCAGCAAACCTGGATGGTACTTCTGCTACCATAATTTAATGTATATATTTAATGCTTTCTCCCTGAGATTAGGAAAAGGCAAGTATGTCTACCATCATCATTTCTCAGGCAGGAGAAGGATATAAAAGCAATAAAGTTTGGAAGAACTAAAACTGCCTTTTTACAGAAAAGAAAATTGTGTATATAAAAATCATAAGAATTTACAAAAAGCCTCTGGTGGAATACATTTATTTAGCAAATTCATAGGACTCAAAACCAATATACAATACTCATTTGCATTTCTACATTCTAGCAATAAACAGTGGGAAAACTAAATTTAAAAATTAAATTTTACAATAGCATCAAATATTTAGGAGTAAATCTAAGCTGTGTACAACTGCTACACTGAAAAATATGAGACGTTTCTCAGAAATTAAATAAGACCTGCATAAGTGTTGCAATATACCACATTTTCTTTGAAAAAGTCATTATTGTTAAGATACCAAATCTCTGCAAATTGATCTGTACATTCAGTACAATTCCTAATCAAATGTCCAGCTGTTTTTTTAGATACTGGAAGTAGATTCTCAAACTTATATGGAAATGCAAGAGAATAGACAAAACTTACTTCTTTTTTTTTTTTAATTTTTTTAACGTTTTTTTTTTTAATTTATTTTTGAGACAGAGAGAGACAGAGCATGAGCAGGGGAGGGTCAGAGAGAGAGGGAGACACAGAATCCGAAACAGGCTCCAGGCTCTGAGCTGTCAGCACAGAGCCCGACGCGGGGCTCGAACTCTCGGAGCGCGAGATCATGACCTGAGCCGAAGTCGGATGCCCAACCGACTGAGCCACCCAGGCGCCCCAAAACTTACTTCTTAATAGGAACTGGAACAGTAGTTTCCTCAGGGGGCAGGGACATGGGTATGGACTAGGAAGATATATGAGGAAAACTTCGGAAGCCCTGGAAATTTTGCATCTGAGCTCAGTAGTTGTTACAGGCTTACACATAAATAAAATCCATCAAGCTGTACAATTAAAATAATGCTCCTTAAGCAATTTATATATGTAGCTCAAGACAAAAAAGACAGATATATGATTTCACTCATGTTCGGAATTTGAGAAACACAACAGATGAACATAGGGGAAAGGAAGGAAACATATGATAAAAACAGAGAGGGGGGCAAACCATAAGAGACTCTTAAGTACAGAAAACAAACTCAGGGTTGCTGGAGGGGAGGTTGGTGGGGTGATGGGTTAAATGGGTGATGGGCATTAAGAAGGACACTTTTTGGGATGAGCACTGGGTGTCATATGTAAGAGATGAATCATAGTTCTACTCCTGAAGCCAAGACTACACTGTATGTTTAACTAATTTGAATTAGAAAAAAAAAAGACAAAAATAAATAGAATAATAAACAAAAAAAAAAATGCCATGATGAATTTTAAAGTATTTAGCATTGATACATAGTAAATACACTACATAACAAACCTGGGATATAAAGCTAAAGCAATAATTAACGGAATATATATATAAATCAAATAATTTTATTTGAAAAACTAATTAATGAAATCAAGACAAGATCAACCAGAAAGCAGGACAAGAACAACTCAGCAAATGCAAAACAAATCAGAAGGAAAGGAAACATAATAATACTGGAATCATTGAAATAGAAGCAGAAAGAGTAATGTAAAGGCTAATATAAAAGGTTAAATGAAGATCTGTTGTTTTGAACAGCCTCCTGATTATAAACAAATCATTATGATCAAGATGGCATAGTAAAGGTCCATATAAAAATATTGGGACTGATAAGAACGAGAAGTGCAAACACAGTTGAAATTGAAATTGTAAGCAAATATAAATAAATCTTATGCAAGTTATTTTGATAACAAAAAACAAATGAGAAAATTTCTACAAAAAAATAAGCAATATATGTTGTAACAGTAAACTAGAAAGTGGTCTTTATTAAAAGTGCAGCAAACACAACACTTAGTGGTGAAACTTGAGGAGCATCTCTGTTAAGGTCAAGAACGAGACAAGGCTGCCCGTGGTTCCAACTCATGTCATATTAAATTGAAGTACTTGCCAAAATGTATAAGATAAGAAAAAGAAAAAAAATTATAAGAACAAGAAAGGAAGAAATATAACAGACATTACTTCTGAGTTGATTAAATTTTCTAAAGAACATAGAATTCAAAAAAATATATTATCCCCAAATATTACCAATTTCAATCAGAAATTTTGAAGAGCTAACAGGAGAAAAACCTCACAATCATATAAAAATTGTAATGTACTCACCTTTGTGGATACACCTCTGGGCATATAATATATATATAATATCTCTGTAGGGGAAAATTGCAAATCATTGATTAAACACATAAAGAAAGTCCCAATATAAATGTTAATGAATGGGAAGAG
Organism: Panthera onca; assembly: GCF_046562875.1. Classification (NCBI taxonomy): domain Eukaryota; kingdom Metazoa; phylum Chordata; class Mammalia; order Carnivora; family Felidae; genus Panthera; species Panthera onca. Next base: position 27,798,785 of record NC_138343.1, on the reverse strand, counting down.
TCATTAGCAAAATATAAGTAATTTCTCTCAAGTCAATCAAAAAATTAAATGTAGTTCCAGAAAAATAGGGATTTTTATAGAACTTAAGCTCATCCTAAAATAAGTATGGAAAAGCAATAGACCAGATAGTATAGAGAGATGATTAATTTTTTTTTCAATATATGAAATTTATTGTCAAATTGGTTTCCATACAACACCCAGTGCTCATCCCAAAAGGTGCCCTCCTCAATACCCATCACCCACCCTACCCTCCCTCCCACCCCTCATCAACCCTCAGTTTGTTCTCAGTTTTTAACAGTCTCCTATGCTTTGGCTCTCTCCCACTCTAACCTCTTTTTTTTTTTTCTTCCCCCCCCCCCCCCCCCCGCCATGGGTTTCTGTTACGTTTCTCAGGATCCACATAAGAGTGAAAACATATGGTATCTGTCTTTCTCTGTATGGCTTATTTCACTTAGCATCACACTCTCCAGTTCCATCCACGTTGCTACAAAAGGCCATATTTCATTCTTTCTCATTGCCAAGTAGTATTCCATTGTGTATATAAACCACAATTTCTTTATCCATTCATCAGTTGATGGACATTTAGGCTCTTTCCATATTTTGGCTATTGTTGAGAGTGCTGCTATAAACAGTGGGGTACAAGTGCCCCTATGCATCAGTACTCCTGTATCCCTTGGGTAAATTCCTAGCAGTGCTATTGCTGGGTCATAGGGTAGGTCTTGTTTTAATTTTCTGAGGAACCTCCACACTGTTTTCCAGAGCGGCTGCACCAATTTGCATTCCCACCAACAGTGCAAGAGGGTTCCCGTTTCTCCACATCCTCTCCAGCATCTATAGTCTCCTGATTTGTTCATTTTGGCCACTCTGACTGGCGTGAGGTGATATGTGAGTGTGGTTTTGATTTGTATTTCCCTGATAAGGAGTGACGTTGAACATCTTTTCATGTGTCTGTTGGCCATCTGGATGTCTTCTTTAGAGAAGTGTCTATGCATGTTTTCTGCCCATTTCTTCACTGGGTTATTTGTTTTTCGGGTGTGGAGTTTGGTGAGCTCTTTATAGATTTTGGATACCAGCCCTTTGTTTGATATGTCATTTGCAAATATCTTTTCCCATTCCGTTGGTTGCCTTTTAGTTTTGTTGGTTGTTTCCTTTGCTGTGCAGAAGCTTTTTATCTTCATAAGGTCCCAGTAATTCACTTTTGCTTTTAATTCCCTTGCCTTTGGGGATGTGCCGAGTAAGAGATTGCTATGGCTGAGGTCAGAGAGGTCTTTTCCTGCTTTCTCCTCTAGGGTTTGGATGGTTTCCTGTCTCACATTCAGGTCCTTTATCCACTTTGAGTTTCTTTCTGTGAATGGTGTGAGAAAGTGGTCTAGTTTCAACCTTCTGCATGTTGCTGTCCAGTTCTCCCAGCACCATTTGTTAAAGAGACTGTCTTTTTTCCATTGGATGTTCTTTCCTGCTTTGTCAAAGATGAGTTGGCCATACGTTTGTGGGTCTAGTTCTGGGGTTTCTATTCTATTCCATTGGTCTATGTGTCTGTTTTTGTGCCAATACCATGCTGTCTTGATGATGACAGCTGTGTAGTAGAGGCTAAAGTCTGGGATTGTGATGCCTCCTGCTTTGGTCTTCTTCTTCAAAATTACTTTGGCTATTCGGGGCCTTTTGTGGTTCCATATGAATTTTAGAATTGCTTGTTCTAGTTTCGAGAAGAATGCTGGTGCAATTTTGATTGGGATTGCATTGAATGTGTAGATAGCTTTGGGTAGTATTGACATTTTGACAATATTTATTCTTCCAATCCATGAGCAGGGAATGTCTTTCCATTTCTTTATATCTTCTTCAATTTCCTTCATAAGCTTTCTATAGTTTTCAGCATACAGATCTTTTACATCTTTGGTTAGATTTATTCCTAGGTATTTTATGCTTCTTGGTGCAATTGTGAATGGGATCAGTTTCTTTATTTGTCTTTCTGTTGCTTCATTGTTAGTGTATAAGAATGCAACTGGTTTCTGTACATTGATTTTGTATCCTGCAACTTTGCTGAATTCATGGATCAGTTCTAGCAGACTTTTGGTGGAGTCTATCGGATTTTCCATGTATAATATCATGTCATCTGCAAAAAGCGCAAGCTTGACTTCATCTTTGCCAATTCTGATGCCTTTGATTTCCTTTTCTTGTCTGATTGCTGATGCTAGAACTTCCACCACTATATTAAACAACAGCGGTGAGAGTGGGCATCCCTGTCTTGTTCCTGATCTCAGGGAAAAAGCTCTCAGTTTTTCCCCATTGAGGATGATGTTAGCTGTGGGCTTTTCATAAATGGCTTTTATGATGTGTAAGTATGTTCGTTCTATCCCGACTTTCTCAAGGGTTTTTATTAAGAAATGGTTTTGGATTTTGTCAAAGGCCTTTTCTGCATCGATTGACAGGATCATATGGTTCTTATCTTCTTTTGTTAATGTGATGTATCACGTTGATTGATCTGCGAATGTTGAACCAGCCCTGCATCCCAGGAATGAATCCCACTTGATCATGGTGAATAATTCTTTTTATATGCTGTTGAATTCGATTTGCTAGTATCTTATTGAGAATTTTTGCCTCCATATTCATCAGGGATATTGGCCTGTAGTTCTCTTTTTTTACTGGGTTTCTGTCTGGTTTAGGAATCAAAGTAATACTGGCTTCATAGAATGAGTCTGGAAGTTTTCCTTCCCTTTCTATTTCTTGGAATAGCTTGAGAAGGATAGGTATTATCTCTGCTTTCAACGTCTGGTAGAACTCCCCTGGGAAGCCATCTGGTCCTGGACTCTTATTTGTTGGGAGATTTTTGATAAGCAATTCAATTTCTTCGCTGGTTATGGGTCTGTTCAAGCTTTCCATTTCCTCCTGATTGAGTTTTGGAAGAGTGTGGGTGTTTAGGAATTTGTCCATTTCTTCCAGGTTGTCCAATTTGTTGGCATATAATTTTTCATAGTATTCCCTGATAATTGTTTGTATCTCTGAGGGATTGGTTGTAATAATCCCATTTTCATTCATGATTTTATCTATTTGGGTCATCTCCCTTTTCTTTTTGAGAAGCCTGGCCAGAGGTTTGTCAATTTTGTTTATTTTTTCAAAAAACCAACTCTTGGTTTCCTTGATCTGCTCTACAGTTTTTTTAGATTCTATATTGTTTATTTCTGCTCTGATCTTTATTATTTCTCTTCTTCTGCTGGGTTTAGGATGCCTTTGCTGTTCTGCTTCTATTTCCTTTAAGTGTGCTGTTAGATTTTGTATTTGGGATTTTTCTTGTTTCTTGAGATAGGCCTGGATTGTGATGTATTTTCCTCTCAGGACTGCCTTCGCTGCATCCCAAAGCGTTTGGATTGTTGTATTTTCATTTTCGTTTGTTTCCATATATTTTTAAATTTCTTCTCTAATTGCCTGGTTGACCCACTCATTCGTTAGTAGGGTGTTATTTAACCTCCATGCTTTTGGAGGTTTTCCAGACTTCTTCATGTGGTTGATTTCAAGCTTCATAGCATTGTGGTCTGAAAGTATGCATGGTATAATTTCAATTCTTGTAAACTTATGAAGGGCTGCTTTGTGACCCAGTATATGATCTATCTTGGAGAATGTTCCATGTGCACTTGAGAAGAAAGTATATTCTGTTGCTTTGGGATGCAGAGTTCTAAATATATCTGTCAAGTCCATCTGATCCAATGTATCATTCAGGGCCCTTGTTTCTTTATGGACCATGTGTCTAGATGATCTATCCATTTCTGTAAGTGGGGTGTTAAAGTCCCCTGCAATTACCACATTGTTATCCATAAGGTTGCTTATGTTTATGAGTAATTGTTTTATATATTTGGGGGCTCTGGTATTCGGCGCATAGACATTTATAATTGTTAGCTCTTCCTGATGGATAGACCCTGTAATTATTATATAATGCCTTTCTTCATCTCTTGTTACAGCCTTTAATTTAAAGTCTAGTTTGTCTGATATAAGTATGGCTACTCCAGCTTTCTTTTGGCTTCCAGTAGCATGATAAATCGTTCTCCATCCCCTCACTCTCAATCTAAAGGTGTCCTCAGGTCTAAAATGAATCTCTTGTAGACAGCAAATAGATGGGTCTTGTTTTTTTTTTTTTTCCATTCTGATACCCTATGTCTTTTGGTTGGCGCATTTAATCCATTTACATTCAGTGTTATTATAGAAAGATACGGGTATAGAGTCATTGTGATGTCTGTATGTTTTATGCTTGTAGTGATGTCTCTGGTACTTTGTCTCACAGGATCCCCCTTAGGATCTCTTGTAGGGCTGGTTTCGTGGTGACGAATTCCTTCAGTTTTTGTTTGTTTGGGAAGACCTTTATCTCTCCTTCTATTCTGAATGACAGACTTGATGGGTAAAGGATTCTCAGCTGCATATTTTTTCTGTTCATCACATTGAAGATCTCCTGCCATTCCTTTCTTGCCTGCCAAGTTTCAGAAGAGAGATCGGTCACGAGTCTTATAGGTCTCCCTTTATAAGTTCGAGCATGTTTATCCCTTGCTGCTTTCAAAATTTTCTCTTTATCCATGTGTTTTGCCAGTTTCACTACGATATGTCATGCAGAAGATTGATTGAAATTAAGTCTGAAGGGAGTTCTCTGTGCCTCTTGGATTTCAGTGCCTTTTTCCTTCCCCAGATCAGGGAAGTTCTCAGCTATTATTTCTTCAAGTACATCTTCAGCACCTTTCCCTCTCTCTTCCTCCTCTGGAATACCAATTATGCTTATATTATTTCTCTTTAGTGCATCACTTAGTTCTCTAATTTTCCCCTCATACTCCTGGATTTTTTTTTTATCTTTTTCTCAGCTTCTTCTTTTTCCATAATTTTATCTTCTAGTTCACCTATTCTCTCCTCTGCCTCTTCAAGCCGAGCTGTCGTGGTTTCCATTTTGTTTTGCATTTCGTTTAAAACATTTTTCAGCTCATCGTGACTGTTCCTTAGTCCCTTGATCTCTGTAGCAAGAGATTCTCTGCTGTCCTCTGTAGTGTTTTCAAGCCCAGTGATTAATTTTATGACTATTATTCTAAATTCACTTTCTGTTATATTATTTAAATCCTTTTTGATCAGTTCATTGGCTGTTGTTATTTCCTGGATATTCTTCTGAGGGGAATTCTTCCGTTTGGTCATTTTGGATAGTCCCTGGAGTGGTGCGGACCTGCAGGGCACTTCCCCTGTGCTGTGGTGTATAACTGGAGTTGGTGGGCAGGGTCGCAGTCAGACCTGATGTCTGCCCCCAGCCCACTGATGGGGCCACAATCAGACTGGTGTGTGCCTTCTCTTCCCCTCTCCTAGGGGCGGGATTCACTGTGCGGTGGCGTGGCCATCTGGGCTACTTGCACACTGCCAGGCTTGTGGTGCTGGGGATCTGGTGTATTAGCTGGGGTGGGTAGGCAAGGTGCAAGGGGGCAGGAGGGGCAGGCTTAGCTGGCTTCTCCTTAGGTGATCCACTTCAGGAGGGGCCCTGTGGCAGCAGGAGGGAGTCAGATCCACTCCCGGAGGTTTGGCTCCGCAGAAGCACAGAGTTGGGTGTTTGCGAGGAGCGAGCAAGTTCCCTGGCAGGAACTGGTTCCCTTTGGGATTTTGGCTGGGGGATGGGCGAGGGAGATGGCGCTGGCGAGCGCCTTTGTTCTCCGCCAAGCTGAGCTCTGTCTCCCGGGGGCTCAGCAACTCTCCCTCCCTTTGTCCTCCAGCCTTCCCACTTTCTGAGCAGAGCTGTTAACTTATGACCTCCCAGACGCTAAGTCGCGCTTGCTGTCGGAACACACTCCATCAGGCCCCTCTGCTTTTGCCAGCCAGACTCGGGGGCTCTGCTTGGCTGGTAGGCTGCCCCTCCGCCCCGGCTCCCTCCCGCCAGTCCATGGAGCGGGCACCGCCTCGCTGCCCTTCCTACCCTGTTCCGTGGGCCTCTCGTCTGCGCTTGGCTCCAGAGACTCTGTTCTGCTAATCCTCGGGCGGTTTTCTGGGTTATTTAGGCAGGTGTAGGTGGAATCTAAGTGATCAGCAGGACGCGCGGTGAGCCCAGCGTCCTCCTATGCCGCCATCTTACAACCTCTCCCCCGATGATTAATTTTTTTAGTCAAGTATAACTAACATACAGGTATACAATATAATGATTACATATATATGTATTTATTTATTTCACCCACCCAACCCCACTTCCACTCTGACAATGACCAATTTGTTCTCTGTATTTAAGCGTCTTTTCTTTTTGGGGATTTTCTTCGTTTATTTGTTTTATTTCTTAAATTCCACATATGAGTGAAATCATATATTTTTCTTTCTCTGACTTATTTCACTTAGCATCACACTTTATAGGTCCATCCATGCCATCGCAAATGGCAAGATTTCATTATTTTTTGTGACTGATATTCCATGATTGAATATTGAAATTGAATATCCATCTTCTTTATCCATCTGTCTATTGCTGGACACTTGGGCTGATTGTGTCTTGTTAAAATGTTCATACTACCTAAGGCCGTCTACAAATTTAATACAATCCCCATCAAAATATCAAGAGCATTTTTCACAAATTTCACAATCTCAAATTTCAAGATGTACTACAAAGGTGTAGTAATCAAAACAGCATGGTCCTGGCACAGAAGTAGACACACAGATCAACAGAATAGAGGAGAGACCAGGAATAAACCCACACTTCTGTGGTCAGTTAATCTATGACAAAAGAGGCAAAAATATACAATGGGGGAAAGAGTCTTTTCAACAAATAGTGTTGGCAAAAATGCACATCCACATGCAAAAAAAAATGAAACTGGAGAGATAATTTTGAAAAAGAATAAATGGGGGTTGCCTTAGGAGATGTCCAGGCTTAGGAGAATGCTAGACTATTTAAGACTATGTGGTATTGGCAGAGATAGGCAAGAACAAACAAATAAAAAAACAAAAAAAACCCAAAAAAATAAAACCAGAAACAGACCTAGATACATACAAAACCTCCCTGTGATGGGAATGGAAATTTAGAGCAATACGTTAAAGAAATATATATTACTAAATCAATAGTGTTTGGGAGACTGGCTTTCCACAAATAAATAAAGTAATAAAAATCATTTTTATCTCACATCATTCATAAAAATACATGTAATATATACTCAAAACCTAAATTTGTAGAGCAAAATGTAAAACTCTTAGAAGCTTTGAAACTTATTTGATGATATCATGTTAGGAAAAGGTTTCTCAAACAAGATGCAAATGGCACAAATCATAAAGGAAATATTGGTAAATTGATAATATTAAAAATAAAAACCTCTACATGAGAGGCTCTATAAGCCAAGTGAGAACACAAGACTTAAGTGGTCAAAGTTACTTGTAATAAATAAAACTGACAAATACCCAGAACATAAAAAGATTTTCAACAAGATGAGGAAAAAAAAAAATAGAAAAATGAACAAAAGCTATAAAAAGATAATTCAAAAAGAACAAAGTCCAAATAGCGAATGAATGGGTGAGAAGATGTTTAAGCAAATGCAGAGTAAAATGAGGCCCCATTCCACATCCAGAAGACAACTAGTCAGTGTCTGATGGAAGGTGTACAGCAGGTGATGGCAGGGAGAGTGGGAGACAGAGGTGGGGGAACTTGTGTTCTTTGACCCTGTCAAGTCATAGCATATAGTGTACCAAATTTGAAATCACTTGGAAGCTTGAGGGTCCTATGTAATCCACAACTTGGAAATTCTACTTTCATGTATGTGCCTTAGAGAGATCCTTGTGTTCCAGAGATCAGTATAAGAATGTACATACCCTTAATGTTTAAATGGACTGGATATATAAACCGTAGTTTTGAAATAACACAGCAGTTAAAATGAATACGCTTCATCTACATATATCAGCATAGATAAATTTGAAGTGTTAAATTTTTAAAAGCTAGTTTTACAATGTTATATGCCATCTAATCCAATTTATGTGATAATTAAATATACAGAAAACAAGTACGTGTTGTTTTTAAACACATACATATGTAGCAAGAGTCCAAAACATATGTGGAATAATGCATACCAACTTGAGAAGTTATCTCAGGAGAAGACAGGGTAGAGACATAAGTTTTGTTTGTATTTGTCTGCATTTGTAATGCTTTATTTTAAAACAAATAGTCTACAATAATAGTAAAATGTTAGCTTCTGCTCAGCCTCAGGGTAAAGCAGTGGCTGACTATTGCATTATTCAACTTTTCTGTGTTTGAAATGTCTCACAATGCAAAATAAAGAAAAACGTAAAGCAAGTACATTTATTATTAATAATAATTAAGGAACTGAAATATCCTCACAAGCAAAAGCAAAATATCCTCAAAAGCAAAGACTGTTATTCACTGAAAACACATTTCTGTGCAGTCCAAGTGGTACTTGGGGCAAAGAGACTATAAAATCAGGATGGCTTCATCCTTATTGTTGGGGTTTGGCCAGAACACAAATGGGACCCACAGGGTGGTAGCCATCAGGGGTTGTGGGTCAGACCTCTGAGAGCTTTGTCCAGAGGGTGCAGGGAAGGTTTCACTCAGGAGGTTGGTGAAGAACCAAATCCTGCAAGATGAGTAAGTACTGGCCAAGCAGACCAGTAGGAATGTGGAAGAATGGGTGCACAGAGCCCTGTTAAGACTACTGGACATCTGGGCTATTCAATTAGCATTGATGGAGCATACCCTAGGTGTCAAGTGTTGTGCTCCATGGGTGGGAAACCCTGACCTCCTAGAGCTTACTCTTCACGCTAAAAATTCAGTGTGGGCTTTGTTGTCTATGACTTGTAAGGCTCTCTAGAGAAAAAGTGTCAGAAATTCAGGTCTCAGCTCTGTTCCCTGAGCTTCTCCGTTAGGAGATTGGTAGTGGAAATTTTGTGACCTATCACGGGGGCCTCTAGAGAGGATGGGAAGAGAAACAGGAGAGAGGTTCAAGGTACGGAGCTAGAGAGAGCAGGCCCACTACCCTACGAGATAGCTCTGCACAAATTGGAAAAAAATAAATTAGAAAAGTGTTTCCTTTACTATAGCACAGTTTGGCAGGCAGAGTATAGGACAGACTTCAATCTGGCACCCTTATTCAATGCACAAACTGCAACTGTACGTGACAGCCCCGAGCAAAGGCTCCTTAAGCCATGCTCAGGCAAGACGTGAATGTGGCCTACTTCTTTGTTGTCTGGGTGTGTGCCTATGTCCGCCTGGGAATTGGAAGGGACTGCTCATCAACTCCTGATCTGGAGATAGCCTGGATGCCCTTGAGCCTTGTTCTCATGGGGGCTGCAGCCCACTCCCTCAGGAGATCTGATAGGGGTTCTGTTCCACCCCCCTGGGCTGGGTGCCTGGTTCCTTCTGTCTTAGCTCTGGCTGCTATGACAAAAATACCATAGACTGGATGACTCTAACAGCAGAAATTTATTTCTCATAGTTCTAGAGGCTGGAAGTTCAGGATCTGGGTGCTGCTTATTTGGTTCCTGGTGAGGACTTTCTTCCTGACTTGTAGACTTCCAAATTCTCACTGTGTCCTCATATGGCTGTGAGAATGAGAGCTCTGGTCTCTTCATCTTCTTTGTAAGGGTGTTAATTCCATCATGGAGACTCTACCTTCATCACCTCATCTAACTCTAATTACCCCCTCTAATACCATCACACTGGGGTTAGCATGTCCACATACAGAATTGTGGGGACACATTCAGTCCATAGCATCTTATTTCTGCTGTCTCTGACATAGCTCCACAAGATCTGACAGAGAAAAGAGGAGAGTGAGAGTTTGATGTGGTGTCACAAAAAATTGTGCCATGAAGAGAAGAAGAAGCATGAGGAGAAAGACTGGAGGGATGGGGCCGAGGGGTCTGAAAGGCAGTGAGCTTGGAGACAGAAATCCTTTGGAGCAGGAGACTGTCTGAGGAGAAAGGGCAAAGGATGTGAGTGTAGCCATACTTCAGGGACTCTCTGTGGTTCAGATCTCAGAGGAGCAGCATACTTGGGGAGGCCACAGTGACAGGAAGCAGTGGTGAGGCAGAGTTTTAGAGAGCATGTGAGTATAGTGATTGGAGGAGAGTGCCGTGTCTAAAGATAATGGCTCATTCATTCATTCCCTTGCAGGAAATGTTTACCCATCAAACACCTGCTGAGTTTCAAACTCCACTCTCCTAAATCTTGAGATGGGTACTGCCCTGAAACACACCAGAATGGTTTGTACTGAAAGCCTTCAAGCCTCTGGGAGCTCAAGGCAGCATGTCATGCAAAGGTCCCATCTGGGAGCCGGGTGGCTCCCTTTTCAGAATGTGATTCCAGTGCTGGGTCACCCTTCCCCGAGCCACATCTGTGATTTTTCACCAAATATGACCCCAGTGGCAGGGTGAATTCATTGCCCAGGTCTTTGGAGCAAGAGTGGGAGGCCTGGTCCAGTGATTTGTTCAGTCCAGACCTGACAACTCCCATAAGCAGGTCTTGACTCTCCCACGTGGTGTGGCAAATGCCTGCCTATAGTTCAGCCATGTGACCTTAGAACATAGTCTTCTATTTAACCTAAGCTAAGGTACTGATAATTTCAGTCCCGATTTTGGGTCTTGGAGGAAGGAAGAATAGGAAGAACTTTTTCTCTGTCTCTGAAGGCCAGTTCACAGCAATGTTCATCTGCTGGCACCTCTTGCTGCCTGAGTGCTCTTCTGTCCTGCTGCCTTCTCTCCTGTCAGTGTCATGATGCTACCTGCTCCCCTGAGCCATCCTTATCTCCCAAAGAGCTACATATTCTCAAGTTACTAACCATCCCCTTATCACCAAGAAAAACTTCATATTGGCTAGCCTGGGTGAATTCATATTAAGATAAGGATTACCTAGTATTAGAAGAGATCTTTATTAGGCAATTAAATTTTTAAAATATTACTTCTAGTTAAATGATTTTTAATAGACTTTTATTTTTAAAGAGCAGTTTTAGAATCACAGAAAAATTGAGGGGAAAGTACCAATTTTCCTTATAGCCACTGTCCCTACACGTACATGGTCTTCACCACTATTAACATACCCTGACAGAATGGTGCATTTATTACAATTGATGAGTCCACACTGACACATCATTATCAGCCAAAGCCCATAGTTTACATTAGGGCTCGCTCTTGATGTCATGCATTCTTTTTTCTAATTATTATTTATTTTTAAAATGTATTTTATTTTATTTCTTAATTTAAATCAAAGGAAGTTAGCCTACAGTGTAGTATTGGTTTCAGGAGTAGACTTTAGTAATTCATTACTTACATATAACACCCAGTGTTCATCCCAACAAGTGTCCTCCTTAATGTCCATCACCCATTTAGCCCATCTTCCTACCCAACACCCCTCCAGTAACCCTCAGTTTATTTTCTGTATTTAAGAGACTCTTATGGTTTGCCTCGCTCTCTCTCTGTTTTTCTTATTTCTTCTTCCCTCCTCCTATGTTCATCTGTTTTGTTTCTTAAATTCCATATATGAGTAACATCATATGATATTTGTCTTTCTTTGCCTGACTTATTTTGCTTAGCATAATGCATTCTAGTTCCATCCATGTTGTTGAAAATGGCAAGATTTCATTCTTTTTCATTGCCAAGTAATATATCATTGTGTGTGTGTGTGTGTGTGTGTGTGTGTTTGTGTGTGTGTGTGTGTCTGTGTGTGTGTGTGTCTGTGTGTCTGTGTATATCCTTTCACTAGTCAATGGACATTTGAGCTCTTTCCATAATTTGGCTATTGTTGATAGTGCTGCTATAAACATTGGGGTGTATGTTCCCCTTTGAATCAGAATTTTTGTATCCTTTGGATAAATACCTAGTAGTGCAATTGCTGGGTCATAAGGTGGTTCTATTTTGAATTTTTTGAGGAACTTCCATACTGTTCTCCAGAGTGGCTACAACTAGTTTGCATTCCCACCAACAGTGTAAAAGTGTTCCTCTTTCTCTAAATTCTTTCCAACATCTGTTGTTTTCTGAGGTGTTAATTTTTATCCATTCCGACAGGTGTCAGGTGGTATCTTATTGTGGTTTTGATTTGTATTTCCCTGATGATGAGCAATGTTGATCATCATTTTATTTGTTAACAATCTGGATGTCTACTTTGGAAAAGTGTATAATCATTTATTCTGCCCATTTCTTCACTGGATTGTTTGTTTTTTTGGGGTGCTTTCTTAAGTTCTTTATAGATGTTGCATACTAACCTTTTATCCAATATGTCATTTGCAAATATCTTCACCCATCCCGTTGGTTGCCAGTACCAAACAGTCTGGTAATTACAGCTTTGTAATACAGCCTGAAGTCTGGAATTGTGATGCTTCCAGAACCAATTTTCTTTTTCAACATTACTTTGGCTATTCAGGGTCTTTTGTGGTTCCATACAAATTTTAGAATTGTTTGTTCTAACTCCATGAGGAATACTGGTGTTATTTTGATAGGGATTGCATTGAATATGTAGATTGATTTTGGTTGTATCGACATTTTAACAATATTTGTTCTTCCAATCCTTGAACATGAATATTTTTCCATTTCTTTGTTTTCAATTTCTTTCATAAGCATTCTATAGTTTTCAGTGTATAAATTCTTACCTCTTTGGTTAGGTTTATTCTTATGTATTTTATGGGTTTTGGTGCAATAAAAAATGGGATCAGTTCCTTGATTTCTCTTTCGGCAGCTTCATTATTGGTGTATAAAAATGCAACCAATTTTTGTATGTTGATTTTATATCCTTCGACTTTGCTGGGTTCATGTATCAGTTCTAGCAGGTTTTGGTGGAGTCTTTTGGGTTTTCCACATAGAATATCATGTCATTTGTGAAGATTCAAGGTTTGACTTCTTCCTTGATGATGTGCATGCCTTTTATATCTTTTTGTTGTCTGATTGCTGAGGCTAGGACTTCCAGCACTATGTTGAACAACAGTGGTAAGAGTGGACATCTCTGTCGTATTCTTGACCTTAGGGGGAAAGTTCTCAGTTTTTCCCCATTGAGGATGAAATTATCTATGGGTCTTTCATATGTGACCTTTATGATGTTGAGGTATGTTACTTCTATCCCTATTTTCTTGAAGGTTTTTACCAAGAAAGAATGCTGTATTTTGTCAAATGTTTTTTCTACATCTATTGAGAAGATCATGTGGTTCTTATCCCTTCTTTTATTAATGTGATGTATCACATTGACTGATTTGTGGATATTGAACCAGTCCTGCATCCCAGGAATAAATTCCACTTGATCATGGTGAATAATAGTTTAAAAATTTTTTTTAACGTTTATTTATTTTTGAGACAGAGACAGAGCATGAACAGGGGAGGGGCAGAGAGAGAGGGAGACACAGAATCGGAAGCAGGCTCCAGGCTCTGAGCCATCAGCCCAGAGCCCGACGCGGGGCTCGAACTCATGGACTGCGAGATCGTGACCTGAGCTGAAGTCGGACGCTTAACCGACTGAGCCACCCAGGCGCCCCAATACTTTTAATGTATTATTGGATTTGACTTGCTGTCTTGTTGAGAAATTTTGCATCCATGGTCATCAGGGAAATTGGTTTGTAATTCTTTTTAGTGGGGTCTTTGTCTGGTTTTGTAATCAAGGTAATGTTGGCTTCACAGAATGAGTTTGGAAGTTTTTCCTTCCATTTCTATATTTTGGAGCAGTTCAAATGTATTTGAGACATTTCTTCCTTCTTATGGAAGGCCTGGAATGCTATACATTTTCTTCTTATGACAACATTTGCTGCATCCCAGAGGTTTTGGTCTGTAATGTTTTCATTTTCATTACTTCCATGTATTTTATTTGTTTTTTCCTTAATTTCCTGGTTAACCCATTCATTCTTTAGTAGGATGTTCTTTAATTTCCAAGTATTTGTGTTCTTTCCTAATTCTTTCTTATGGTTGATTTCGAGTTTCACAGATATATTCAGAACATTTAATCCTAAAGCAGTAGAATACACATTCTTCTCAAGTGCACATGGAACATTCTCCAGAATAGATCTGTTAAGCCTATCTGGTACAGTATGTCATTCAAAGCCATTGCTTCCTTATTGATTTTTTGCTTACATGATCTGTCCATTGTTGTAAGTGGGGTGTCAAAGTCCCCTACTATTATTGTATTATTATCAGTGAGTTTCTTTATGTGTGTGATTAATTGATTTATATATTTAGGTTGTTCAATTTGGGGACATAAATGTTTACAATTGTTAGATCTTCCTGGTGGATAGATTCCTTAATTATGATATAATGCCATTTTTCATCTCTTGTTAGTCTTTGTTTTAAAAACTAGTTTGTCTGATATGAGTATGGCTACCTTGGCTTTCTTTTGGCGACCATTATCATGATAGATGGTTCTCCATCCCCTCACTTTTAATCTACAAGTGTATTTAGGTCTAAATGAGTCTCTTGTAGGCAGCATATAGATGGGTCTTGTTTTGTTGTTGTTTTGTTTTGTTTTGTTTTGTTTTGTTTTAAATCCATTATGATACTCTATGCCTTTTGATTGGAGCATTTAGCATGTAGAGTGATTATTGAAAGATATGAATTTAGCGCCATTGTGTTGTCTATAGAGTTGGTGTGTCTAGTGATGTTCTCTTGTCCTTTCTCGTCTTTATTGCTTTTAGTGTTTTTTGTTTTGTTTTGTTTTGTTTTCTCCACTCAGAAAGTCCCCCTTAAAATTTCTTGCAAGGCTGGTTTAGTGGTCATGAACTCCTTTAGTTTTTGGTTTCCTGGGAAACCCCTTATCTCATCTTTCATTCTGAATGATAGACTTTCTGGATAAAGAATTTTTGGCTGCATATTTTTCTGATTCAGCATGTTGAATATATCCTGCCACTCCTTTATAATCTGCCAAGTTTCTGTGGACAGATATGCTGCAAACCTGATATGTCTTCCTTAGTAGGTTAAGGACTTTTTTCCCCAAACCTTGATGCTTTCATGATTCTTTTTTTTCTTTGTCTGTGTATTTTGTGAATTTGACTATGATATGCATTGGTGATTGTTGGTTTTTGTTGAATCTAAGGGGAGTTCTCTGTGCCTCTTGGATTTTGATGTCTGTCTTTCCCTGGATTAGGAAAGTTTTACTGCTTTAATTTGTTCACATAAAACTTCTGGTCCTTTTTTTCTCTCTTCATTTTCTGGGACTCCTATTTTATGAATGTTATTCCTCTTCAATAAGTTGCTGAGTTCTCTAAGTCTTTATATTGTGATATTTTGCCTTTATTTCTCTCTCTTTTTCCTGCTTCATTATTTTTCATAATTTTATCTTCTATGTCACTGATTTGCTGCTCTGCTTCGTCCATCCTTGCTGTTAAATCATCCATTTGAGATTGCATCTTGGTTAAAGCATTTTTAATTTCAGCCTGACTATATTTTAATTTTTTAATCTCTGCAAAAAGGGATTCTCTGGTGTCCTTTGTGCTTTTTTCATCACCAGCTACTATTCTTATAATAGTGGTTTTAATTTTTAGTTCAGACATCTTACTTATACCTGTGTTGAGTAAATTCCTGGCTGTCATTTCTTCGTGTTCTTTATTTTGGGGTGAATTCCTCTGTCTTATCATTTTGGAGGGGGGAAAAGTTAATACAATAACAAATTAAAATTAAAAAATTAAAATCAAAACAAAACAAATGAAGTAAGCTAGATCCTAAGTGTGTTTAAGTCTGCTTTTTGTGAGAAGCTTGATAGAAGGGGAAAAAAGAGAAAGGATAAAATGTTAAAAAAAAATAATTTAAAGATTAAAAAAATTAAAGATAAAATAAAGAAAAAAAACAGAATAAAACATTTAAAAATTTAAAAAGTTTGCTCTCTCTGTATCCAAGAAAGAGAAAGAAAAGAAAGAAAGCAAAAAGAAAAAAAAAAAACATAAGCAAAAACATAAGCAAAGAAAATGAACAAATAAATAGAATGGAACCTTAATGAAGTTACATCCAGTTGCCCCTGGAACTGAAACTTTGCAGGAGGTGGAAGGGATTTGGTCTTCTGTGGGATGTGTCTGGAGGGCGCCGGTGGGTGGGGTTTGGTGTAAAGTCTCTGTTCTCCACTTGGCTTAGTTCAGTGGGGTCTAGCCATGTGCATGTGCACTAGAGGTGAAAATGTCTTTTCCCAGCTTTTTTCTCTGGCGTGGGAATTTGTGTCCCCGTAGACACATAATCAAGCACTCTTCCTATGTCTCAGGCTTCTGTCATCTCCCCACCTTTACCCTGTCTCTGTCCAAGCTGTCTGATTGCCAAGTGGCACTTCCCTCCAGAGTTTTATCTCAGATGCAGCTTGGACCCACCCTGATTCTATGGGGGAGGGTCTGAGCAATGGCTGGTGTTGGCTAGTCCCAGAAAACATTTGCACAATCGCATAGTGGCAGAGGCTCAGAGATTATGGTAAATAACAACACACAGCTGGCACCAGGTTTCACTGCACTCTGATATCTTTGTCTCAATACCAGCAAATGTGGCTGCTCTCTGGGGTCTGCTGGGACCTTTGCCCTCCAGGAGGCTGTATTGCCTCTTCCAAATGCACTCCAGTCAAGGGAACCACTTCTCCCAATGTGGCGCATGGACCCCTCAAACCACACTGCCTGCTCCTGAGGATTCACCCTACTTCCTAGCTGGAGTATTGCCAGGCACTGAGCTCCAAAACTTCAAACTCTGTGCTCCACTGTTTGTAGAACCCTGGCAATTTTGAAATCCTCTCCTTTCTCCCCATCAATAGTTTTGGGGGAAAGACTTCTTGTCCAGTCCCCTGAGAGTGTTTTCGCTCTTTTTCTCTCTCTTTCTCTCCAGCTACATTCAAGGGGAGTTCTTTTCTTGCATATGATTCCAATGTGCTGCACTTTCCCCCTTTCTCTTTATCTCTCTGTCTTCTCTCTGTGAAAATGGATCCCTATTTCCCATGGCTTCATGGCTTTCCTCTCCCCCACTTTACCTGTCTGCACCCCATACCTGCCAAATTCTCTGGCTAAAACTATGCAGATTTTTGCATTAATCTGCAGATCAATTTCCTAGGTGTTTAAAATGGTTTGATGGTGATCTAGCTGCATTTCACGGATGAGACAAGCTCAGGGTCCCTATACTACTGTACCATCTTAATTCTCTCCAGTGTCATGCATTCTATAACAAACTTGTAACAACACATATCCACCATCAGAGTATCATACAGAACAGTGTCACTGTCCCTAAAAATCTTCCGTGCTCTGCCTATTCATTTTGCCCTCCCTAAACCTCTGTAGGCCTCTTATTTATTTATTTATTTATTTATTACTGTCTTCATAGTTCTGCCTTTTTTGAAGGCAATAAAATTTCAATGGTAAAATAACAAAACAATTCAAGAAAGAAGATATACAATATTTCTAGATCTGAGGAAGAGAGAAAGGACTGGCATATGGACAGGTGGGCCACCACCATTCTCTCCCACTTTTTCTACTTTATTCTGCTTCTTAATTCACATGTTCTCTATAAGGCTTCAAGATGTTTTCATTCTGCTTTCAGGCACTGGAACTGCATGGAGGTTGCATGGCATTGTCTGTGTGTGGGCCAGGTGGGCATGTGATGTTTTAAATCATGTGATGTTGCTCGTATCAGAAACTCTCAGTTGAAGAGCTTTTAAAGTCTGCTAAGATTCCAAAGTAGAACTTTCCAGTTCATAGTTCTTTGGTTGATACAGCCCAGCCCCCTCCCTAGTTAGCTCAAGTCTATTTAAAATTCCCTTTCCCAGGTGAAAATAAATATTTGGCTTCTTTAAAATTACTTTAGAAAAGGTGCAAGGTGGAGACATGTGGACAATGAGTTCAAACACTTGCCTCGTCCTGAGCTTCCACAGTGCCTGTATAGGAAATGTAGATCCACTAATCAATTTCCTCACTTTTATAACAAGCTAACTTCTCTTTTTTTTAATTAAACATTTTTTTAAACATTTTTTATTTTTGAGAGAGCATGAGTGGGGGAGGGGCAGAGAGAGGGAGAAACAATCTGAAGCAGGCTCCAGGCTCTAAGCTGTTGAGCACAGAGCCTGGCATGGGACTCCAACTCACAAACTGTGAGATCATAACCTGAGCCAAAGACAGCCACTTAGCTGACTGAACCACTCAGGCGCCCCTCTATTTTTTTTTTAATTTATTTTGAGAGAGAGAGAGAGAGAGAGAGAGAGAGAGAGAGAGCAAGCAGAGGAGATAGCAAACAAACATCCTGATCCTGAACCAGATTGCTGCTAACGATGGGTGGAACATTTTGGGAAGTTAGGGCCCCTTTCTGGTGAAGAAAAGGCCCCTTTAGTGCACATTGTCCTTGGATATTTTTAAAAACTTTCTCCTTAACTTGATCATGTGCTCAGATCCTATCATATTAATAAGTAACCTTGAGAATTTTTCCCATAAGTATAAAGCATAATGCATTTATAGGAGGAAGGATCACATTAAAGGAATAATACTCAAACTTGGAAGACTTTGAACTCTCATTTGAGGAAACAAAAAATTTTAAATATATTGTAAGATTGCTTTTATAAAGCAATTGTAACTCTAGTTATGATCAGCTCTGCAGGAATTAAATGCTGTTATATTGCAGAAAAAGGATGTTCAAAACCATTTGTTTCCCTAATAGGTGAAGGATATTTCAAACCACTCTTGTGTCTAAATATTGTTGCACAAGAAATATTCCTCATTTCTACAAATAGCAGGCTTGAAAGTGTAGTGTGAGACTGTCTTGTAATATCCGCCTTTTATAGATAAGGAAACAGGTTGAGATTGAGATCTTTCCTGAGATTGTAGGCCTAAACACTGCAGCCCTGAGGCTGGAGTCATGTCTCCTGAGTCCCAGACTTTTCATAATATACTGTATTTCTCTATTTGGGAGGAAGAAATTGTTAATTATTTGGTTTTTTGTTGTTGTTGTTGTTTTGTTTTTTAAAAGAGTCTAATACTTTTAATAGCCACCTTCATGGTAAACATAGTGTAAATATGCTAAAAAATTAAAAACAAAAATATTTATCTAAATCTCAGTTAGGATTTAATATTAACAAGGTGGAAAAAAACAGTACCAAATAATGGGTTTGGGGTAATGTTATAAAAATATGTCTACCATTGAAAAATCTCCAAATTTAATTATATAACATTGTTACAGTCTCCTTTCTTTTTTTTTTAATTTTCCTTTTTCTTTTTTAAAATTTACATCCAAATTAGTTAGCATATTGTGCAACAATGATTTCAGGAGTCCATTCCTTAATGCCCCTTACCCATTTAGCCCATTTTCCCTCCCACAACCGCTCCAGTAAACCTCAGTTTGTTCTCCATATTTATGAGTCTCTTCTGTTTTGTCTCCCTCCCTGTTTTTCCATTATTTTTTTTTTCCCTTTCCTTAGGTTCATCTGTTTTGTCACTTAAAGTCCTCATTTGAGTGAAGTCATAAGATTTTTGTCTTTCTCTGACTGACTAATTTTACTTAACATAATACCCCCCAATTCCATCCACGTAGCTGCAAACAGCAAGATTTTGTTCTTTTTGATTGCCAAGTAATACTCACTTGTATGTATATACCACCTGTTCTTTTTTTTATATGAAATTTATTGTCCAATTGGTTTCCATACAACACGCAGTGATCATCCCAAAAGGTGCCCTCCTAAATACCCATCACCCAACCTCCCCTCACCCCACCCCCCATCAACCCTCAGTTTGTTCTCAGTTTTTAAGAGTCTCTTATGCTTTGGCTCTCTCCCTCTCTAACCTCTTTTTTTTTTTCTTCCCCTCCACCATGTACTTCTGTTAAGTTTCTCAAGATCCACATAAGAGTGAAAACATATGGTATCTGTCTTTCTCTGTATGACTTATTTCACTTAGCATCACACTCTCCAGTTCCAACCACATTGCTACAAAAGGCCAAATTTCATTCTTTCTCATTGCCACGTAGTATTCCATTGTGTATATAAACCACAATTTCTTTATCCATTCATCAGTTGATGAACATTTAGGCTCTTTCCATACTTTGGCTATTGTTGAGAGTGCTGCTATAAACATTGGGGTACAAGTGACCCTATGCATCAGTACTCCTGTATCCCTTGGGTAAATTCCTAGCAGTGCTATTGCTGGGTCATAGGGTAGGTCTTGTTTTAATTTCCTGAGGAACCTCCATACTGTTTTCCAGAGCAGCTGCACCAGTTTGCATTCCCACCAACAGTGCAAGAGGGTTCCCATTTCTCCACATCCTCGCCAGCATCTATAGTCTCCTGATTTGTTCATTTTGGCCACTCTGACTGGTGTGAGGTAATATGTGAGTGTGGTTTTGATTTGTATTTCCCTGATGAGGAGTGACGTTGAGCATCTTTTCATGTGTCTTTTGGCCATCTGGATGTCTTCTTTAGAGGTGTCTATTCATGTTTTCTGCCCATTTCTTCACTGGATTATTTGTTTTTCAAGTGTGAAGTTTGGTGAGCTCTTTAGAGATTTTGGATACTAGCCTTTTGTCCGATATGTCATTTGCAAGTATCTTTTCCCATTCCGTTCATTGCCTTTTAGTTTTGTTGATTGTTTCCTTTGCTGTTCAGAAGCTTTTCATCTTCATGAGGTCCCAATGGTTCATATTTGCTTCTAATTCCATTGCCTTTGGGGATGTGTCAAGTATGAAATTGCTGCAGCTGAAGTCAGAGAGGTTTTTCCCTGCTTTCTCCTCTAGGGTTTTGATGGTTTCCTGTCTCACATTCAGGTCTTTATCCATTTTGAGTTTGTTTTTGTGAATGGTGTAAGAACGTGGTCTAGTTTCATCCTTCTGCATGTTGCTGTCCAGTTCTCCCAGCACCATTTATTAAAGAGATTGTCTTTTGTTAATTGGATATTCTTTCCTGCTTTGTCAAAGATTAATTGGCCATACTTTCGTGGATCTAGTTCTGGGGTTTCTATTCTATTCCACTGGTCTATGTGTCTGTTTTTGTGCCAATACCATGCTGTCTTGATGATTACAGCTTTGTAGTAGAGGGTAGCGTCTGGGATTGTGATCCCTCCCTCTTTGGTCTTCTTCATAATTACTTCAGCTTTTGGGTTTTTTTGTGGTTCCATACAAATTTTAGGATTGCTTGCTCTAGCTTCGAGAAGAATGCTGGTGCAATTTTGATTGGGATTGCATTGACAGTGTAAATAGCTTTGGGTAGTATTGACATTTTGACCATATTTATTCTTCCAATCCATGAGCACGTAATACTTTTCCATTTCTTTATGTCTTCTTCAATTTCCTTCATTAGCTTTCTATACTTTTCACATACGGATCTTTTACATCTTTGGTTAGGTTTATTCCTAGGTATTTTATGGTTCTTGGTGCAATTGTGAATGGGATCAGTTTCTTTATTTATCTTTCTGTTGCTTCATTATTAGTGTATAAGAATGCAACTGCTTTCTGTACATTGATTTTGTATCCTGCGACTTTGCTGAATTCATGTATCAGTTCTAGCAGACTTTTGGTGGAGTCTATCGTGTTTTTTTTTTAATTTTTTTTTAATGTTTATTATTGGGAGACAGAGAGACACAGAGCATGAGCAGGGGAGGGGCAGAGAGAGAGGGAGACACAGAATCTGAAGCAGGCTCCAGACTCTGAGCTGTCAGCACAGAGCTGGATGCGGGGCTCAAACTCACAAACTATGAGATCATGACCTGAGCCGAAGTCAGTCGCTTAACCAACTGAGCCACCCAGGCACCGCAATCATGTTTTCAATGTATAATATCATGTCATCTGCAAAAAGTGAAAGCTTGACTTCATCTTTGCCAATTTTGATGCCTTTGATTTCCTTTTGTTATCTGATAGCTGATGCTAGCACTTCCAACACTATGTTAAACAACAGCAGTGAGAGTGGACATCCCTGTCGTGTTCCTGATCTCGGGGAAAGCTCTCAGTTTTTCCCCATTGAGGATGATAAGAGCTGTGGGCTTTTCACAAATGGCTTTTATGATGTTTAAGTATGTTCCTTCTATCCCGACTTTCTCAGGGGTTTTTATTAAGAAACGATGCTGAATTTTGTCAAATGCTTTTGCTGCATCGATTGACATGATCATATGGTTCTTATCTTTTCTTTTGTTAATGTGATGTATCACGTTGATTGATTTGCAAATGTTGAACCAGCCCTGCAGCCCAGGAATGAATCCCACCTGATCATGGTGAATAATTCTTTGTATATGCTGTTGAATTTGATTGGCTAGTATCTTCTTGAGAATTTTTGCATCCATATTCATCAGGGATATTGGCCTGTAGTTCTCTTTTTTTAATGGGTCTCTGTCTGGTTTAGGAATGAAAGTAATGCTGGCTTCATAGAATGAGTCTGGAAGTTTTCCTTCCCTTTCTATTTTTTGGAATCGCTTGAGAAGGATAGGTAATATTTCTCCTTAAATGTCTGCTAGAATACCCCTGGGAAGCCATCTGGTCCTGGACTCTTATCTGTTGGGAGATTTTTGATAACTGATTCAATTTCTTCGCTGGTTATGGGTCTGTTCAAGCTTTCTATTTCTTCCTGTTGGAATTTTGGAAGTGTGTGGGTGTTTAGGAATTTGTCCATTTCTTCCAGGTTTTCCAGTATGTTGGCATATAATTTTTCATAGTATTCCCTGATAATTGCTTGTATTTCTGAGGGATTGGTTGTAATAATTCCATTTTCATTCATGATTCTCTTCTATTTGGGTCATCTCCCTTTTCTTTTTGAGAAGCCTGGCTAGAGGTTTATCAATTTTGTTTATTTTTTCAAAAAACCAACTCTTGGTTTCCTTGATCTGCTCTACAGTTTTTTTAGATTCTATATTGTTTATTTCTCTATGATCTTTATTATTTCTCTTCTTCTTCAGTGTTTGGGGGTGTCTTGCTGTTCTGCTTCTATTTCCTTTAGGTGTGCTGTTAGATTTTGTATGTGGGATTTTTCTTGTTTCTTGAGATAGGCTGGATTGCAATGTATTTTCCTCTCAGGACTGTCTTTGCTACATCCCAAAGCGTTTGGATTGTTGTATTTTCATTTTCGTTTGTTTCCATATATTTTTAAATTTCTTCTCTAATTGCCTGGTTGACCCATTCATTCTTTAGTAGGGTGTTCTTTAACCTTCCATGCTTTTGGAGGTTTTCCAGACTTTTTCCTGTGGTTGATTTCAGCTTCATAGCATTTTGGTCTGAAAGTATGCATGGTATAATTTCAATTCTTGTGAACTTATGAAGGGCTGTTTTGTGACCCAGTATATGATCTATCTTGGAGAATGTTCCATGTGCACTTGAGAAGAAAGTATATTCTGTTGCTTTGGGATGCAGAGTTCTAAATATATCTGTCAAGTCCATCTGATCCAATGTATCATTCAGGGCCCTTGTTTCTTTAGTGACTGTGTGTCTAGATGATCTATCCATTTCTGTAAGTGGAGTGTTAAAGTCCCCTGCATTTACCACATTCTTATCCATAAGGTTGCTTATGTTTGTGAGTAATTGTTTTATATATTTTGGTGCTCTGAATTTGGTGCATAGACATTTATAAATGTTAGCTCCTCTTGATGGATAGACCCTGTAATTATTATATAATGTCCTTCTTCATCGCTTGTTACAGCCTTTAATTTGAAGTCTAGTTTATCTGATATAAGTATGGCTACTCCAGCTTTCTTTTGACTTCCAGTAACATGATAGATAGTTCTCCATCCCCTCACTTTCAATCTGAAGGTGTTCTCAGGTCTAAAATGAGTGTCTTGTAGACAGCAAATAGATGGGTCTTGTTTTTTTATCCATTCTGATACCCTATGTCTTTTGGTTGGAGCATTTAGCCCATTTACATTCAGTGTTATTGAACGATATGGGTTTAGAGTCATTGTGATGTCTGTAGGTTTCATGCTTGTAGTGATGTTTCTGGTACTTAGTGGTCCCTCCAACATTTCACTCACAGAATCCTCCTTAGGATCTCTTGTAAGGCTGGTTTAGTGGCGATGAATTTCTTCAGTTTTTGTTCGTTTGGGAAGACCTTTATCTCTCCTATTCTTAATGACAGGCTTTCTGGATAAAGGATTCTCAGCTGCATATTTTTTCTGTTCATCACATTGAAGATTTTCTGCCATTACTTTCTGGCCTGCCAAGTGTCAGTAGATAGATCTGTCACGAGTCTTATCAGTCTCCCTTTATATGTTAGAGCCTGTTTATCCCTAGCTGCTTTCAGAATTTTCTCTTTATCCTTGTATTTTGCCAGTTTCACTATGATATATCATGCAGAAGATCTATTCAAGTTATGTCTGAAGGGAGTTCTTGTGCCTCTTGGATTTCAATGCTGTTTTTCTTTCCCAGAAAAACTTCCCTATCGGGAAGTTCTCAGCTATGATTTCTTCCAGTATACCTTCAGCCCCTTTCTCTCTCTTCTTCCTCTGGAATCCCAATTATGCGTATATTATTATGTTTCATCGCATCACTCAGTTCTCTATTTCTCCCCTCATACTCCTGGATTTTTTTTTATCTCTCTTTTTCTCAGCTTCCTCTTTTTCCATAATTTTATCTTCTAATTCACCTATTCTCTCCTCTGCGTCTTCAGTCCTAGCTGTGGTCTCCTCCATTTTATTTTGCAGCTCATTTATAGCATTTTTTAGCTCCTCCTGAGTCCCTTTATCAGTGTAGCAATAGATTCTCTGCCATCTTGTATACTTTTTTCAAGCCCAGAGATTAATTTTATGACTTTTATTTTATTTTATTTTATTTTTGTGTGTGTTTTATTTTTTTTAATTAATTTATTTTTTTAATATATGAAATTTACTGTCAAATTGGTTTCCATACAACACCCAGTGCTCATCCCAAAAGGTGCCCTCCTCAATACCCATCACCCACCCTACCCTCCCTCCCACGCCCCATCAACCCTCAGTTTGTTCTCAGTTTTTAAGAGTCTCTTATGCTTTGGCTCTCTCCCTCTCTAACCTCTTTTTTTTTCCTTCCCCTCCCCCATGGGTTTCTGTTACGTTTCTCAGGATCCACATAAGAGTGAAAACATATGGTATCTGTCTTTCTCTGTATGGCTTATTTCACTTAGCATCACACTCTCCAGTTCCATCCACGTTGCTACAAAAGGCCATATTTCATTTTTTCTCATTGCCACGTAGTAGTCCATTGTGTATATAAACCACAATTTCTTTATCCATTCATCAGTTGATGGACATTTAGGCTCTTTCCATAATTTGGCTATTGTTGAGAGTGCTGCTATAAACAGTGGGGTACAAGTGCCCATATGCATCAGTACTCCTGTATCCCTTGGGTAAATTCCTAGCAGTGCTATTGCTGGGTCATAGGGTAGGTCTACTTTTAATTTTCTGAGAAATCTCCACACTGCTTTCCAGAGCGGCTGCACCAATTTGCATTCCCACCAACAGTGCAAGAGGGTTCCCGTTTCTCCACATCCTCTCCAGCATCTATAGTCTTCTGATTTGTTCATTTTGGCCACTCTGACTGGCGTGAGGTGATATCTGAGTGTGGTTTTGATTTGTATTTCCCTGATAAGGAGCGACATTGAGCATTTTTTCATGTGCTGTTGGCCATCCGGATGTCTTCTTTAGAGAAGTGTCTATTCATGTTTTCTGCCCATTTCTTCACTGGGTTATTTGTTTTTCGGGTGTGGAGTTTGGTGAGCTCTTTATAGATTTTGGATACTAGCCCTTTGTCCGAGATGTCATTTGCAAATATCTTTTCCCATTCCGTTGGTTGCCTTTTAGTTTTGTTGGTTGTTTCCTTTGCTGTGCAGAAGCTTTTTATCTTCATAAGGTCCCAGTAATTCACTTTTGCTTTTAATTCCCTTGCCTTTGGGGATGTGCCGAGTAAGAGATTGCTACGGCTGAGGCAGGAGAGGTCTTTTCCTGCTTTCTCCTTTTAGGTTTTGATGATTTCCTGTCTCACATTCAGGTCTTTTATCCATTTTGAGTTTCTTTCTGTGAATGGTGTGAGAAAGTGGTCTAGTTTCAACCTTCCGCATGTTGCTGTCCAGTTCTCCCAGCACCATTTGTTAAAGAGACTGTCTTTTTTCCATTGGATGTTCTTTCCTGCTTTGTCAAAGATGAGTTGGCCATACGTTTGTGGGTCTAGTTCTGGGGTTTCTATTCTATTCCATTGGTCTATGTGTCTGTTTTTGTGCCAATACCATGCTGTCTTGATGATGACAGCTTTGTAGTAGAGGCTAAAGTCTGGGATTGTGATGCCTCCTGCTTTGGTCTTCTTCTTCAAAATTACTTTGGCTATTCGGGGCCTTTTGTGGTTCCATATGAATTTTAGGAAGGCTTGTTCTAGTTTCGAGAAGAATGCTGGTGCAATTTTGATTGGGATTGCATTGAATGTGTAGATAGCTTTGGGTAGTATTGACATTTTGGCAATATTTATTCTTCCAATCCATGAGCAGGGAATGTCTTACCATTTCTTTAAATCTTCTTCAATTACCTTCATAAGCTTTCTATAGTTTTCAGCATACAGATCTTTTACATCTTTGGTTAGATTTATTCCTAGGTATTTTATGCTTCTTGGTGCAATTGTGAATGGGATCAGTTTCTTTATTTGTCTTTCTGTTGCTTCATTGTTAGTGTATAAGAATGCAACCGATTTCTGTACATTGATTTTGTATCCTGCAACTTTGCTGAATTCATGGATCAGTTCTAGCAGACTTTTGGTGGAGTCTATCGGATTTTCCATGTATAATATCATGTCATCTGCAAAAAATGAAAGCTTGACTTCATTTTTGCCAATTTGGATGCCTTTGATTTCCTTTTGTTGTCTGATTGCTGATGCTAGAACTTCCAGCACTATGTTAAACAACAGCGGTGAGAGTGGGCATCCCTGTCGTGTTCCTGATCTCAGGGAAAAAGCTCTCAGTTTTTCCCCGTTGAGGATGATGTTAGCTGTGGGCTTTTCATAAATGGCTTTTATGATGTGTAAGTATGTTCGTTCTATCCCGACTTTCTCAAGGGTTTTTATTAAGAAAGGTGCTGGATTTTGTCAAAGGTTTTTTCTGCATCGATTGACAGGATCATATGGCTCTTCTCTCTCTCTTTTTTTTTTTTTTTGTTAATGTGATGTATCACGTTGATTGATCTGCGAATGTTGAACCAGCCCTGCATCCCAGGAATGAATCCCACTTGATCATGGTGAATAATTCTTTTTATATGCTGTTGAATTCGATTTGCTAGTATCTTATTGAGAATTTTTGCCTCCATATTCATCAGGGATATTGGCCTGCAGTTCTCTTTTTTTACTGGGTCTCTGTCTGGTTTAGGAATCAAAGTAATACTGGCTTCATAGAATGAGTCTGGAAGTTTTCCTTCCCTTTCTATTTCTTGGAATAGCTTGAGAAGGATAGGTATTATCTCTGCTTTCAACGTCTGGTAGAACTCCCCTGGGAAGCCATCTGGTCCTGGACTCTTATTTGTTGGGAGATTTTTGATAACCGATTCAATTTCTTCGCTGGTTATGGGTCTGTTCAAGCTTTCCATTTCCTCCTGAGTTTTGGAAGAGTGTGGGTGTTTAGGAATTTGTCCATTTCTTCCAGGTTATCCAATTTGTTGGCATATAATTTTTCATAGTATTCCCTGATAATTGTTTGTATCTCTGAGGGATTGGTTGTAATAATTCCATTTTCATCCATGATTTTATCTATTTGGGTCATCTCCCTTTTCTTTTTGAGAAGCCTGGCCAGAGGTTTGTCAATTTTGTTTATTTTTTCAAAAAACCAACTCTTGGTTTCCTTGATCTGCTCTACAGTTTTTTTAGATTCTATATTGTTTATTTCTGCCCTGATCTTTATTATTTCTCTTCTTCTGCTGGGTTTAGGATGCCTTTGCTGTTCTGCTTCTATTTCCTTTAAGTGTGCTGTTAGATTTTGTATTTGGGATTTTTCTTGTTTCTTGAGATAGGCCTGGATTGTGATGTATTTTCCTCTCAGGACTGCCTTCGCTGCATCCCAAAGCATTTGGATTGTTGTATTTTCATTTTCGTTTGTTTCCATATATTTTTAAATTTCTTCTCTAATTGCCTGGTTGACCCACTCATTCGTTAGGAGGGTGTTCTTTAACCTCCATGCTTTTGGAGGTTTTC
Organism: Panthera onca; assembly: GCF_046562875.1. NCBI lineage: Eukaryota > Metazoa > Chordata > Mammalia > Carnivora > Felidae > Panthera > Panthera onca. The sequence continues at coordinate 27,770,798 of NC_138343.1, read as the reverse complement.
CAGACTTTTTCATGTGGTTGATTTCAAGCTTCATAGCATTGTGGTCTGAAAGTATGCATGGTATAATTTCAATTCTTGTAAACTTATGAAGGGCTGTTTTGTGACCCAGTATATGATCTATCTTGGAGAATGTTCCATGTGCACTCGAGAAGAAAGTATATTCTGTTGCTTTGGGATGCAGAGTTCTAAATATATCTGTCAAGTCCATCTGATCCAACGTATCATTCAGGGCCCTTGTTTCTTTATGGACCATGTGTCTAGATGATCTATCCATTTCTGTAAGTGGAGTGTTAAAGTCCCCTGCAATTACCACATTCTTATCAATAAAGTTACTTATGTTTATGAGTAATTGTTTTATATATTTGGGGGCTCCGGTATTCGGCGCATAGACATTTATAATTGTTAGCTCTTCCTGATGGATAGACCCTGTGATTATTATATAATGCCCTTCTTCATCTCTTGTTACAGCCTTTAATTTAAAGTCTAGTTTGTCTGATAGAAGTATGGCTACTCCAGCTTTCTTTTGGCTTCCAGTAGCATGATAATTCGTTCTCCATCCCCTCACTCTCAATCTAAAGGTGTCCTCAGGTCTAAAATGAATCTCTTGTAGACAGCAAATAGATGGGTCTTGTTTTTTTTTTTTTTTCCATTCTGATACCCTATGTCTTTTGGTTGGCGCATTTAATCCATTTACATTCAGTGTTATTATAGAAAGATACGGGTATAGAGTCATTGTGATGTCTGTATGTTTTATGCTTGTAGTGATGTCTCTGGTACTTTGTCTCACAGGATCCCCCTTAGGATCTCTTGTAGGGCTGGTTTCGTGGTGACAAATTCCTTCAGTTTTTGTTTGTTTGGGAAGACCTTTATCTCTCCTTCTATTCTAAATGACAGACTTGCTGGATAAAGGATTCTCGGCTGCATATTTTTTCTGTTTAGCACACTGAAGATATCGTACCAGACCTTTCTTGCCTGCCAAGTTTCAAAAGAGAGATCAGTCACGAGTCTTATAGGTCTCCCTTTATATGTGATGGCACGTTTATCCCTTGCTGCTTTCAGAATTTTCTCTTTATCCTTGTATTTTGCCAGTTTCACTATGATATGTCGTGCAGAAGATCGATTCAAGTTACGTCTGAAGGGAGTTCTCTGTGCCTCTTGGATTTCAATGCCTTTTTCCTTCCCCAGGTCAGGGAAGTTCTCAGCTATAATTTGTTCAAGTACCCCTTCAGCACCTTTCCCTCTCTCTTCCTCCTCTGGGATACCAATTATGCGTATATTATTTCTTTTTAGTGTATCATTTAGTTCTCTAATTTTCCCCTCATACTCCTGGATTTTTTCATCTCTCTTTCTCTCAGCTTCCTCTTTTTCCATAACTTTATCTTCTAGTTCACCTATTCTCTCCTCTGCCTCTTCAATCCGAGCTGTCGTTGTTTCCATTTTGTTTTGCATTTCGTTTAAAGCGCTTTTCAGCTCCTCGTGACTGTTCCTTAGTCCCTTGATCTCTGTAGCAAGAGATTCTCTGTTGTCCTCTATACTGTTTTCAAGCCCAGTGATTAATTTTATGACTATTATTCTAAATTCACTTTCTGTTATATTATTTAAATCCTTTTTGATCAGTTCATTGGCTGTTGTTATTTCCTGGATATTCTTCTGAGGGGAATTCTTCCGTTTGGTCATTTTGGATAGTCCCTGGAGTGGTGCGGACCTGCAGGGCACTTCCCCTGTGCTGTGGTGTATAACTGGAGTTGGTGGGCGGGGCCACAGTCAGACCTGATGTCTGCCCCCAGCCCACTGATGGGGCCACAGTCAGACTGGTGTGTGCCTTCTCTTCCCCCCTCCTAGGGGCGGGATTCACGGTAGGGTGGCGTGGCCCGTCTGGGCTACTTGCACACTGCCAGGCTTGTGGTGCTGGGGATCTGGTGTATTAGCTGGGGTGGGTAGGCAAGGTGCACGGGGGCAGGAGGGGTAGGCTTAGCTGGCTTCTCCTTAGGTGATCCACTTCAGGAGGGGCCCTGTGGCAGCGGGAGGGAGTCAGATCCACTGCCAGAGGTTTGGCTCCGCAGAAGCACAGAGTTGGGTGTTTGCACAGAGTGAGCAAGTTCCCTGGCAGGAACTGGTTCCCTTTGGGATTTTGGCTGGGGGATGGGCGGGGGAGATGGTGCTGGCGAGCGCCTTTGTTCCCCACGAAACTGAGCTCTCTCGTCCGGGGGCTCAGCAGCTCTCCCTCCCTTTGTCCTCCAGCCTTCCCGCTTTCCGAGCAGAGCTGTTAACTTATGACCTCCCAGACGCTAAGTCGCGCTTGCTGTCGGAACACAGTCCATCAGGCCCCTCCGCTTTTGCCAGCCTGACTCCGGGGCTCTGCTTGGCCGGTGAGCCGCCCATCTGCCCCGGCTCCCTCCCGCCAGTCCGTGGACGCGCACCGCCTCGCCGCCCTTCCTACCCTCTTCCGTGGGCCTCTCGTCTGCGCTTGGCTCCGGAGACTCCATTCTGCTAATCTTCTGGCGGTTTTCTGGGTTCTTTAGGCAGGTGTAGGTGGAATCTAAGTGATCAGCAGGACGCGCGGTGAGCCCAGCGTCCTCCTACGCAGCCATCTTCCCTCCCTCTCCTGACTTTTATTTTAAATTCATTTTCTGTTATATTGCTTAAATCGTTTTTGATCAGTTCATTAGCTGTCACTACTTCCTGGAGTTTCTTTTGAGGAGAATTCTTCCATTTTGTCATTTTGGATAGTCCCTGGAGTGGGGCATAACTGCAGGGCTCTTCCTCTGTGCTGTCTGGAGTAACTTGCATTGGTGGGCAGGGCAGTCAGACCTGATGTCTGCCCCCAGTCCACCGCTGGTGCCACAGTCAGACTGGTGTGTACCTTATCTTCCCCTCTCCTAGGGGCAGGACTCACTCTGGAGTGGTGTGGCGCCTGTCTGGGCTGCTTGCACACTGCCAGGCTTGTGGTGTTGCTTCAATGGGATCTGGTGTATTAGCCAGGGTGGATCCACAAGGTGCTCACTTGTGGGAGGGGCAGACTCAGCTTACTTTCCCTTCAGTCATCTGCTTTGGGAGGGGCCCTGTGGCACCGGGAGGGAGGCAGAGCTGTCGGAGGGATGGATCCACAGAAGCACAGTGTTGGGTGTTTGCACGGTGCAAGCAAGTTGAGTGTTGGGAACTGGTTCCCTTTGGGTTTTGGCTAGGGGATGGGCGAGGGAGATGGTACTGGCCAGTGCCTTTGTTCCCCACCGATCTGAGCTCTGTCCTCTGGGGCTCAACAACTCTCCCTCCTGTTGTCCTCTAGCCCTCCCACTCTCTGAGCAGAGTTGTTGACTTATAGCATTCCAGATATTAAGTCCTGTTGGCTGTCAGAACTCACACAGTCTGGCCTTCTGCTTTGCAAGCCAGACTCGGGGGTTCTGCCTTGCCAGTGGGGCTGCCCCTCCACTGCCCCGGCTCCCTCCCGCCAGTCCATATAGCGTGCACTGCCTCTCCACCCTTCCTACCCTCTTCTGTGTGCCTCTTGTCTATGCTTGGCTCTGGAGATTCCGTTCTGCTAGTCTTCTGGCAGTTTTCTGGGTTATTTAGGCAGATGTGGGTGGAATCTAAGTGATCAGCAGGACGCAGTGAGCCCAGCATCCTTCTATGCCGCCATCTTCTGCAGTCCTCCTGCCCACATGTTCTTTATCCATTCATCCATCGATGGACTTTTGAGCTCTTTCCATACTTTGGCTATTGTAGATAATGCTGCTATAAACATGGGGGTGCATGTGTCCCTGTGTCCCTTCAAAACAGCACACCTCTATCTCGTGGACAAATGCCTAGTAGTGCAACTGCTGGGTCATAGGGTAGTTCTATTTGTAGTTTTTTGAGGAACCTCCATACTGTTTTCCAGAGTGGCTGCACCAGCTTGCATTCCCATGTTAATTATTGTTAATGTCTGTTCTCAATGCAGCCATGACCAATGTATGCATGGTCCACAGTATAGGGACTCGTGCTTGCTGGCTTCCTTTCTCTATCTTTAGCAAAAGAAATGCTAAGTGAGTGGAATAGCAAACATTATATGAACTGTCCTTCCAGAAAAGATATCTGTAACATATTAAGCATGTTCTGGCTATTTCTATGTTCTTGCATCCATGTCACATGGGACTTGATAAGAGGGTCCTTCCAGAGTGAATATTCTGGGATCTGTGATGCCTTCCTCCATATATAAGATGCCATGTATCCAGAGGTAATGTGCCTCATCTAGGCTTTGCCTTTTCCTGAAGAGGCTGTTTACTTTCAACAGACTACAACCTCATGATTTCTGTCTAAGCAGCATTTACCTAGGAGACCCTATTTGAATGCCGGAGTTTATTAACCATGTTCTTTTATCATCTGTATTTGCTTTGCTATCTGGAGCCTTGTTGACCCTGGAAAGACTGTCCCTTTAAGGGCTAGTCATAGTAACCCCAGGAGTGCACCTGGAAAGTGCAACCAATCCAGAGCCCACACTCCAATTTACCTGCTTTATCAGGCTCTAGTACTCTAGGTCACTCTGTACCTGCTCTACTAATTCCAGGACCAGGTGCCAAACAACCAGGGATGGCTCTCTGTCTCAGACCCTGTTGAAATGATTCAAGCCAGCTAATAAAAAATCTGCTTACCCTGCATTACCTGTTCCTTCCTTCAGAAGCTACAATAACATGTTTACCCCTGGCTTCCTGCACCTCCTGAACCACTGTGATGCTTTCCCATGTGTCCCTGCATGATGTGGCATGCCCCTCCTCTGGAGATCTGTGAAAAACAAGCTATCTTTTCAAGGGCAATCACATCCTAATCTGTTGGCCTTATTATACTCCAAATTTTCTATTAATACACTATACTTGAGAACATAAGAGATGACAACATCCAGATTGGCAAATTATTTGCCCTCACACTTGGGTAGTTTATGTGCCAGACCAGACTCAACCTGGGACAATTCATACCTTTAAGGCAGGTTTCTCCTCTGGCACATTTGACTGAACCTGATCAGCCACACTTCTGATCATCCTCAAAGATGACTTTTCTGAAAGAGGGAGTTTACATATAAGCCAAGTTCTAGTACAAAGGGGAAAAAAATCATTTCAAAATCTACTCTAGTTGGCTTTCTCCACTTTTAATCTCCTGGGATGGTAATTTAAATTCCTTTCTATTAATGTGCAATAATAGGGTGGGGGCTGAAATCCTAACCTGAATCATCCTGTCTCCACCCTGGACTCAGGTGCCTGACATGAATAATATCCTCCCTCTCCATTAACTTGAAAAAGCAGCTGCCAAGCTGTGATCACAAGCAAGCTGTAGGACAGAACTGACCTAGGTTCAAATGAAGGTAAACTACTGTTTGTTCTTCCTTGCAAAGGGACAAGGAAGTGGACAAAGAACTTGCATGGGTTCCATGGAGTAGGCAGATAAAAGAAAGTTAATAGTATAAACAATGGGACACACAAGCCTGGCTTAGAATCCTCACTCCTGCTCTGATTAGCTGTATGATCTTAGACAAATTAATTAACCTCTCTGAGCCTCAGCTTCTTTGTCAGTAAGATGACAAAATAAGAGAAAAATGAGAAGTAACATTTTCTGAGCAATTTTGATGTGCCATTGTTTTCAGTGCTTTCTATTATTAACTAATTGAATAATAGTTAAATGTGATGTAGGTCCCATTGTATGCATGAAGAAACTAGGTGAAGAGGTTAGGATGTACATCCACGCAGCCTGCTGTGTTCAGGAGTTCAGGCCATTTCATGACCATGACAACATGTATGTAGAATAATGCCAGCCCGTGGTCAGCATCCATTGCTATCATTGACTGGTAGAGACTGAGTAGAGCTATTCTTATTCATAAACAACAGCTGTTAATGCTTTTTGGGAACAAAGCTGCTCTCACTTGTGTGGTTATACTCAATGTGCCAATTCCTCCTCCTTATGGTTTCTTTCCAGTCTTCTTCCCCAGAGCTAGAGGGGAAGGAGCCTGGTTCTGGTAGCTCCTCCTACTATTTCACTGAGGGAGAAGAGTTCAGACCTGGCTGGGAGTGGGGCAGGGATCCTCATATCCTGACCCCAAGATACGTCTGGAAATCCATAAGCGTTATCCTCAGTCATCCCTGTCCCTAACATGCTCCAGTGTCCCACAGCCATGGTCTCATTGCAAAAGCTGTCTAACTGGTTCTCAAACTCTTCCTTGCCTTCATTCAACCTTAGGTTCACACTTGTCCTCTCAGTCATGTCTCATTTGAGAAGCTGTTCTCATGAAGAGGTATGGGGCATGGAGAGTTGAATCTCAGAGGGAGGAAGGTTGAGGAGAGTGATGTGTGATCAGCTCCATCACCAGTCCAGGGTAAACATTGTGGGTACTCAGGCTCAGTCTCATCAGGTGCTTAGCAGTATCTTCACAACAGAGGCTGGGCTGACGCTGACCAGAAAGATGGAGCTATGTGGAAGGCATGGGGAGGTCATCCCACATGGGCACAGCAGAAATGGAGTGGAAAACAAAAGTCCTGTGACTTGTAACATAAGCTCATTCTTCCAAATTTGTGGATATTGTGGGGATATGGTGACAAATACATAAAATAAAGATTCTCTACAAGCTGGATTGATGGTATCGGAGGTTCAAAGCCCAGGAGGAGGAACTTGGATTTGACCTTCAGCCCCACCACCTCATTTGCACTTGTGGCATCCGTCCTAATGGTTCTGTTGGGGCTTACATCTGTGACCAAGCTAAATTCATGATAGAAGGTGCAGCTGAATGTTCAAGGGCCCTGCACTTTCAGGGCATTGCTTCAGAATAAGGTGGTTAAATTGGTAGTACCTGGGCAGAAACACCAATGCCTGTAATTTTCTAGCTCCATCCTGGCCTTGAAAATTGAAAGACTCAATTTCTGCTAGTTAGTACAGATTGCTGATCAGATGAGTTAGGAGAATTAGGAGATACAATTGGAGAGCCATGTGAGGAAATCAGATTTTGGGAAGTTGAATCATATTTCAAATGCATTGTGTAAGCCTTCCGTTTAAAGGTTGCCTTCTAGAAAATTCTCTTATAATACTGAGGAATCTTTTCACAGAATAAGTAGGAGCTCATTCCTAAACATAAAACCTACTGCCATTGGCTAGATTTTCCCAAGTCTTTAAGAGTTTCCAGATGTGACAAAACAACTTTTCAAAAACGACTCATGGAGTAAAAAATAATTGCAAAAATATGGAAAAATTTCTTATTGCTCCTTTTCTTATTAACAAGATAAATCATAAACTTAAATTGCTTGAATGAGTGAGAGATGGTGTCCTGATGACTTTGAAATTGTCCTAGATGGAATGGCAGGGTGTGTTAAGGGGGAAAACACAAGCTCACTTTGTAAAGGACAAAGCTGTGGAAGATAAAATCTTTGGAGTCAGCAAAGATGACTGTGATGGGTTTGATTCCCAACTTCACCCTAAATAGCAAGCCGATATTGGGCAAGTTTTATAATCCTGTGAACCTCAGTTTCTTCATCTGTAAAATGAGACTAGTATTTCTCTTATAGGTTTACTTTGAAGATTTTGATCAATAACCAATAAGAAGCGGTCAATTAATATTAGTTTTCTCCTTCTCCCTTACCAAACATGTTTTAGATGAAACAGCAGAAAGGAGCACAGAGTCATCTAAACATACCTCAGCTTCTCTGTGATGAGGAAGGGTACACAGGCAGCCAGTACAGGGTGCTCCTTCCTGCACCCCTAGCATATTTTTATTTTCTTCTCCCTTGTCCCTTGCTGGCCAGATTAAATGAATATCCCACCTAGTAAATGCTTCCAAAGTACACAAAAGACAGTGAAGGAAAAATCACAGCTATAAAAGGATTAAACGCTCCTGATGTTTCTCAGTTTTCTTTGTGAGGTGAGTTCTGGCCTTGTTTATTCCCTCCATATCTCATACGTGAAATGGCCTCTGAGATGTCTTTCATTTTGAGCTTTCTATGATCCGTTCTTACTTGCTCTCCTGCCTAGGTGATGTTCTAAGCCCTTTAGCTCTTTAACTCACTTATCTTGATAACAACCCGTGAGGTAGTCACCATTGTTCCCCCTTTCACAGATAAGGAAACTGAGGCATAGAGGGATGAGTAATGTGCTCAACATCATAGAATGAGCAAGTGGCAGAGTGGGATCCAGGCCAAGCAATCTAGATCCAGAGTTTATGCTCATTCTGCTGTGTGCCTTTCCACCAAAATCAAAATAAGAAAACTAAAGTCAGAGAGGCTTGGCTTCATGATATTGCCCTAAGCAGGGTATTTGAACCACAGTTTCTCTTGGAGAAAGACATGTGGCCCATAGACTCCTTTAGAAATCTCTACTTCCCTTGTTTTTCTGATGAAACAGAAATTTAATCACTCATCTTTTGGTCTTAGGACTGTGCATTTGGCTTGAGATCCTGAAAAAAAAATTTGGTGGGAGTAGGATAACATTGGGAAGGGGCTGCATCCACACCTGGGGCTTTGTATGGGCAGAGCCCAGGGAAAGCACAGTTGGGTTTTCTAAGACAACAGTGCACAAAGGGATTAGTCAGGCAAGGCCAACACAAAGTGGTCAGATGGAGTTGAACGTGGCTTCTCAGGATCCTAGGAAGCAGTCTATGTGGGAAGCTAGACTGAGTGGCAGTCAGCCCCAGAAAGTCCATATTCTGACCTGTAGCTGGATACCATGAATACAACCATTGCAAGAGGGTCTTGTTCTCCACTCCATTGGCAGTGCAGTACAATGCCTGAAACATACTGAGCATTTAGTAACATACTGAGCATTAAGTAACAGGAGGGCTGGGACCCAAGATGGATCCAAGATCTAAAGAAGAACAGAGGATCGAGGGAGGTACTGAGACAGGACTGTATGGACATTTGCAACAAATTGCTATGTGGGCACTGAGGACATAGGAATGATGAGGCTGGGCCTCTTAATCTGGGGTTTAACTGGGTGACAGTTTCCAGATCCACTGAATGGTGAAGCCAAAATTTCTGTTCATTTTCTTCTTTAAAATTTACTCAAAGACTGAAAGCATAAGGGATCTGCAGCAAGCAAATACAAGGGACTAAACATAGGTAGCTGTAGAGGGCAGAGTAGAAGAAACAATGCAGGGCCTGACACTGCCAAGCCTTCTTAGGTGGCTTGGCACCAATAGGTTGGTAGGAAGTTGATGGAGCATTCATGGTAATAATTTTTACCTACAAGCAATAAGCATAACAGATACCAGGGAAACCTATATTTGAAAGACTATTTTCGTATTATAGAAATCCTAAAGAAGCCATTAACTGATCATTAGTGACTGGGTAACGTCTATAATTAAAACTATAGTGGGGTGCCTGGGTGGCTTAGTTGGCTGTCTGACTCTTGATTTCAGCTTGGGTCATGATTTCACAGTCATGAGATCGAGCCCTGCCTCAGGTTCTGCACTGAGCATGAGCCTGCTTGGGATTCTCTCTCTCCCCTCTCTGTCTGCTCCTCCCTTACTCACGCACACACATGCTCTCTCTCTCTCTCTCTAAACAAATAAATAAACATTAAAAAGGTAAATAAAAGTATAGTTAATAAGTTTGAAATAAATTTAATAGTCTTGAACAATATTTATAAAAAATTAAACAATGACACTAGGAAATATCTATGCATTGTACATAGTAAGATAGACTATTTTTTCATGAAAGTTTTGCTTCAATTTATAGAGTCATTTGTGTGTTTCTACTGAGTTGTGCTCAAAATGTATTTATAGCTGTGGATTTTAGTTAAAACAGGTTGAGAGTCATTCCTCCAAGCATTTGCTGAGAGCCTGTGATGAGTCAGATTCTATGCGAAGAGTGAGGGCTTTCAAAGCTCAGTTCTGCTCTAGGATAACCTTGGTGGACAGAAGGAACTGATACATGTTCAGTGTTCTATTAAGGGAAAGAGGAAAGCATCATAGAGACATGAGGAACAAAATGATGGGCATTTCAGGATGGATAGGAGTGCTGGGGAAGCCCTAGCAAAAGGTTGACATTGTATATTATACATATAGTTTACATGTTCACTACCTTCCAAACATTCTGATTGCATCAGATCTGATGCCATTCCCTTTGAGTTGACACCTAGTATGATCTCACCAAGACCCAAGAACTAGAACTGTCTGGGAATTAAATTGATGACTGTGACATCACAAAGACATATTTTGGGAGCTACATTAAATTTTTCTTATAAAACAACATCAAATATCTGCTTGTGCTTGAGGAAATTTAAACAAATGTACGAATGTAGTGTTCTCTTTTGTCATTTTATGTTTTGCAATGGTGTTAAGAGTCTCTGACTCAGGTAATGTGGTAATGTCATATCGTTGCTTCCAAATAAATATGCTACCAAAAAATGACTTCTGTTTCACAACTAATGTTACTCAATCTCTGAACCTGCCAAACACAGTGTCAGTAGTCTTTCATACTGTGTAAGTTTTGCATGCCATCCTAATAACCCTCCCAAAGAGACCTTCAGGACATTTAAGACTAGCTCATCAGTTGTCTTTTCTGGAAGTACGTGCGAGTGTGAAAATTGGAGCTGTCAATAGACTGAGAAAGATTACAACAATGGAAATGCAGTCTATGGGTGTGGTTAAAAAGATGTATATGTGATACCAAACACATGGACTAAGTGTCACCATCCGCAGAACATGAAACCTCACCCATCTATTCACCAAGGGACAGATAGCCATTTCTAACTGGTAAAATGTTGTCTTTGGTTTAGAATATTCCTTAATGGGTTGCTTCTTCAAAGCAGAGAAAGTGGCTCAAGAACTTTAAGGGAAATTTGGTGTATTTAGAAATAAATTAGTTTGTAAGTTTATATAAACATATACATTATTTTGTAATAGTCATTTATATCCGACTTTCTGAATTGTGGCTGTTTCATACAGGCTGTCTTCCAAGTGATTGTCACTATGGTACAATTTTGTCATCTGGGTTTAGTCAAAAGGTTTTTCAAGGGGAGGTCATAAGCTTTTCACCAACTTTTTATTATAGAAAATTCTAACCTAAAAAATGGAGGTTGAAAGAATGGTACAATAAAAACACATTTAATTTCTGTCTAGGTTCAATGATTGTTACTATTTTGGATATTTATGTATACACACACATATAATATACATATAACTACATATAAATACATATAATTAATACTTATGATTTAAATAAATATGTTTCTAATATAAAATAAATAAAATTTAAATAAAATCTTCATATCATGATTATAAAGTATTAAATTATAGGCATGATGAAGACAGACAAAGGAATTAGGGTTAAGACAATGCTTTATGATTCTAATAATCCTGGAAACATGGCATTTATACTGAGTAAAAAAAAGAGGATGGCAGGTAGGGGTGATAAAGGGCCAGAAAAAGGAGGGAGGCTCTTTGTTCCTCTGAGGATGAATATCACTGGGATCATAGGTTCTGAAGGGAATTAGGGTGATAGTCCAGTTTGAAGACTGGGATGCTTGAATTTGAGATTATGGATGAATAACAACTATTGATATGACAAAGTCTAGGGCACAATTAGGAGATAAAGTTGAGAACATAATCATTATATGAGAAAACCAAGAGACCAAGGTATTAGAAGGATTTATGTGGATGTAAATAAACATCACAAAGTGTAAGAACAGAACTAGTGTTGAAGAAAGTGAAGGTGACTTATTTTTTGCTTGTTGGTTTGCTTTGTTTTGTTTTTAGGAAAGAGTGAGAAAAGATTAGAATGGAGTGAGAAGAAAAGAAGACATACTCTGCAGTCCCAATGGTATGAGAGGTAATGGGATAAAAAAAAAAAAGCGCCACCTCTGAGACAGCCATGAAGGGACATTGTGGAAGGGGCAGCTTTCCATGAGAACAAGGTGAAAAGAGCGTTCAGCATAGCTTTGGAAATTACTTTTGAAAAGCAATATAGTTTTTTGTTTGCTTTCTTTTACAATTCAGTGCATTTTAGTATATTCACAGAACTATGCAACCAGTTACCCAACAAGAAACCCTCTACTCATCAGTAGCCCTTTCTTCTGCCAGACCCCAGCCCCATGCAACAAGTTAATGAAACATTATGCAGTTATTAACTTTTTTGGTGAAGAGTATAGAATTATGGGGAACTACTTGAGAAAGCATAAAGAAAAAATCCAGAAGACAAAATTCTTCACAATATTCCATGCAATAACTCCATGCAATAATTATTGCAACCATATAACACATGAATAGATATTGTCAAAGTGAAGTGAAATATAAAAAATATATATACTTTTTGCATGGTGGAGTTATCATCTCTGAAAATAAAATGCCTATGCTTTTTACCTTCTCAACCCTGACCTATATGTACGATATAGGACATATACCCAGAACGATATTGTCAATGGTCTGCTGGATCTAATTGAATATCCATTTTCTCATCCCAACTCATTATGTCTCAAATCCAGTTAACTTGTGCCATACTTGCTCCTCTTGGGGTTTATAGCATCTTTTAAAACTGGAAAAGATTATGTGACCCCCTTCCTTCCCACTTACCATATGCAATTTGAAACAATTTAAAAGCTAAAGCATAAAGTAAGCATAAGAAAGTCTAAGTTTTTCAACATAGCACTTTGGATGTTTTCTTCTAAATTGTCAATTTATTTTGTAAAATATTGCTGCTTTCACTTTGCTGGTACCCCTGAACTCATGAGTAGGCTGCAATGCCCTTTAGGTAACTTCTTCATTCAGTAATTATTGTTGTTCTAGGAAACCACACTTGAAAATTGGAAGTATTTTCTCTATTGTTTTTTCTTTATTCCCTATATCCAAATACATAAATGAATCAGCTGATTCTTCTTTTCAAGCATCTCCTGCTTGAAAAGGTGTTTTTCCTTGTCTTTATTCACATGGACACCACCCTAGGCACACTCTCCTCATCTCAGCCCTAGGTAAGGAATCACTGTCTTCTCAATCTTCCACCTCTTTTGGATCCAATTCAATATACCTCCTCCAAATGCCGCCTTTAGCATCTTATTCCATGGCTCAAGAACTTCCAGTGACTTTCCAAAACCATACTTCTAACTCCAAAGTCCTAGCTTCCCAGTCTAGATTACCTTTAAAGAAGAGCTAGTTCATTTATTTGAGTTCACCTTTCCTGCTCTTCTTCATAAATCCCTCTTCTGGGTAGTCTTCCCATGACCTGTCTCTGAGCTTTAGTGAGCACTGCTTTGTTACCTAGCATGACTTCTTGCTTTTGCAAATCTTCCAAGCACATACCTTCCATTACTCCTTTAGCCTCTACTTCTACCTCTCTTGTCTAATTTAGTACATACAATACTTATTTTTGTGTCACATATTATGGTATTTCATTCATTTCTTCAACAAATGTTTATACAGCATGTCTTCTGTAGAAGAAACATTTTTCTAGGACTTGGTTAGTTTTGTTTTACATATTCCTCCAATTATTTAATATTCACACCTTGCCTCTTTAACTAGTCTCTGCATTCTTATAACACATGTAAATTATTAGTTTGTTACTTGTTGGATTATGAGAATAAAATTCAAGAGGGAAAGCAACTGCACATGAAATGTCAAAAAGAGATACAATATCAAAAGTATTCTTGGACAGGAGACTATGAAAACTAAGAAACCTGACATCAAAAATAAATCATTTTCTTCATTGTATTGGCTCAGTTCTTCCTAATGTACCCTGGCGCCACTGATAATAAAAGTAATCAGTTTTTTTTTTAAAGTGGGGAGGGGGAAACTTTATACAAATCTTAATGTTAAATTTTTACAGATCATTTCGTTTTATGATATTTAGGCACTGGGATATTTGACTTAGCAAATAGTAAATAGGAATTTGACAATATATAGTCAGCAAATATTCACCAATCTTGCAATCCATGTTGATTAACTACCACGAGAGGATATCAGATTTAGTCAGGAATCTGAGGGTGGTAGCTTTAATTGTCTTGGCTTTATCCACCTTTTTCTTTTTTCAATTTCAAAATGGCAACTTGTAATTATATAATATAAAATAACTGCCTCAGGTATGTAGGTAGGGCCAACATATTTTCTTCCCATTTTAAGCTACACTGGAATAGGTGTCTTTATTCTACAACAAAATGTGCATTTTTTAAAATTTGAGAAGTCTCAGGAAAAAAAAAATAGACCCCTATCTGGCTGCTGACCCAGGTCAGTTTTTTTTTTTTTTTTTTTTTTTTTTTTTTTTTTTTTTGCCTGTTGGGTTGTCCTTCAGAATCTTTACATTTCTTCCAAGTGCATTTATTTTATTTTTCCTCCTTCTCTGATTGTGTAACTACCTATATACTTATATCTATTTATTTAAAGATTGTTTTCATATTCATGAAAGGAATTGTGTTTTGGGTATAAGATGTAGTCAATATATAAAATGTAAAAAAGGAAATGAAAATTACCCATAACTCTACTACTTTATAACAATTTTTCTAGACTTGAATAATATTATATAATGAATCAATTATATCATGTCACACATTGATCATCATAAAGATTTCCATGGTTTTAAATATTCCTTTAAAAACATGATTTTTAGCTCTGGTATAATGTTTTAATATATATAAAGTTTAACCATTCCTTTTGTTGACCATCTACATGGTTTCTGAGATTTAGCTATTGAATCATTTGTGATGGTCTTTTTTAAAGTAAAGTCCTGATCATATTTTTGGTTATTCTTTAGGATAAGTTTTTAGAAGTGAAATTCCTAGAAATTCTTGATATATATTGAAAATTTGCTTTCTAAAAATTTGTACTTAAGTATTCCCTGTAGGTGTTTCTGTTAGAGTTCTTGGATGATGGATTTTCTATATACTATACTATATTCCTTCCAATATTAGGTAAATAATTATGAAATCCAACAGAGTTATTTCTTTCATATGCTCCCATGGCTATAGCTGTTTCTTCTGGCTGTATATCCGGGTCCACACCTCCTGCTACCAACTAAATCTTTTCTCTGTTTTCTTCTTTTGTCTTGTTTTCTCTGTTTTCTTCTTTTGTCTGGGCATCGGTGCTTCCATCCACCTAGTTTTCCTAAGGAGGAGCTTCAGAATCTTCCTTGACAACTATCCTTGCCACATCCACCTTTGGTTACTCTACCCACTTTTGCATCACACTCTTTTCACTGCCATTTCCATAGTTTAGCTTGTCTGAATTCCCACATTCCTAAATGCTTTCCAACACCAATCTGTCTACCTTCTAACATTACTTCTTAGACTCCCCCAAATATGTTTGAAAAAATAGATACGATTATGAAATTCTTCTGCTTTATATTCATTGTGAATATAAATTCTCCTAGAGAATTATTACCAGGTTATTTAATATGGCACAGAACTCTTATACATTTTCCATGAAGTCATGCCCCAGTTTACCAATGAAGTCATTTCCAGCCATCCCTAATGCCTATGCCACACAAACCACAGACTGTCTCTTCCATGCCCTCTTCTTTGTTCATTCCTTTTCTCTTGATAGAATTCCTTTTCCTTTTTTCATTGCAAACTTGTTTTTCATTATTCAGTTCATAGGTCACTACTTTCCATAGCCAATCTGACTCCTTAGACCACAAAAATTCTTAACTAAATATCGCTTCTGTTTTACTAGCCATCATATTATATCTATTTGTCATTGTGATTATCTTTTTATTGAGCTTTTTGAAGTCAGTATTTGTGAACAGATCATCTTTATGTCCCTTGTGCCAACCAAAAGGTAGTGACACCCAACTTTTCAGTATGCAATGCATGCTTCAACATGTTTGTTGTGTTGTTCTATATATTCACGTGTTGCTTTTGGTGTATATAGTGTTTTCTTTGCCAGTCCCGGTATGTGATAATTTGTGTTGGGCTTTCTGAGCACTCATTGGCCATATTTTAAAGCTATCCATAAAGTTTAATTTAATCTGTTGCAGAATATTTACATTGTCTTAAGAATCATATCAATCTTATTTCTGATCCATTGCTTATATGTAGAACATTTTAATAACCAGGAAAAGCAGAAGCTTGAAAATGTTCTGTTCAGAGGATCCAAAAGTAGGGACAACCAAGGTTGTTTATTTTTCATGGTCATGTGACTGAACATCTTGCCTCATCCTTAAAAATGTTCAACACTTACAAACAAGCAATTAAGCCATAAGTCTTTTGGAGAAATGAAATATTTAGAAGCAGCAAAAGACAGTGACTTCTGGGGTAATAATAAAGATTACAAATTGACCCATTGGATGATTTTCATTATACTGGTAGGATATTATGTGGTCTTTGGAGTAGGATATTCCATGGTAAACTTCAAACTGTCATCCATACATTGATTGGTTGTGATTTTGCTGTTACACTGGAACTTGTTTTTCAAATGCTGACTATAACAGTTTTTTTCTTCTCTTTTTGATCATAATCATAAATATTCTAGAATGGATATGTTAATATGAAAAGTTTAATGGGCTCTTCAACAGGAAAGCCAATTCTGGTTTTGGTCAGAATTTATTTTTCTTTTAGTTCTCTAGTTGCAGCAAGGTTTCAGATTTCAGCATGGAGTTTAATGTGCAGACTGGAAAGGGTTTTTATCAACTCTAATTCTGATGAATGAATCAATAACTTCCTGGATACTAGTATTGTATTTTTAGATTAATACTCTAAATGTATGAACTTTGGATAACTTAAACAAACATTCTCTCTTGCATTAATTGTACTGAGGGTTAATGTTATTTATAAAATGAAATCAATATGATCTCTATTGCTCATTAACTGAGATGTTCTGGGCTTAATTCTGTTTTATTTTTCAATTAAGTTCTATTAATTTTCCTTATTGGCCCTTGAAAAATAGCTGTATAGGGGCGCCTGGGTGGCTCAGCCGACTTCGGCTCAGGTCATGATCTCACAGTCCGTGAGTTCGAGCCCTGCGTTGGGCTCTGTGCTGACAGCTCAGAGCCTGGAGCCTGTTTCAGATTCTGTGTCTCCCTCTCTCTCTGACCCTCCCCCGTTCATGCTCTGTCTCTCTCTGTCTCAAAAATAAATAAACATTAAAAAAAATAAAAAAAAAAGAAACATAGCTGTATAAACAAACTGAAAATGTCAGAGTCAACAAAATGCCCTATGGAAAACGCTATATATTTGAGTATAAAAAAGAATCCATTGGGAATTATAAGACAGTTTATATACCTAATCTTTATTCTGCATTCTTTTTTAAAGTGAGTGACTTTCTCTCAGTTTTTCATTTCATTTTCTGCATAAAATCAAAAGCCTCATAGTGCTTTTGTTATTGCTGATAACTATGGGACTAACAAAAAGGCAAATACTGCAAGACAAGGGAAGGTACACTTCCAGAAAGACCTCACTACCTGAAAGCTGCTATTCAGAGGGTCTGCTCTAGGTGCAGCCTTGGTCCCTCTCCTTTAGGCTCTGTGGTTGGCTGAGTAATGGTCTCCAAAGATATCCACATTCTAATAACTAGAACTTGCGAGTTGTCATTTTTCCTGGCAAATACCTTACATCAAGAGCAGATATGATTAAGTTAGCATTTTTTGAGATGGAAAGATCAACCTGGATTATCTAGGTGGCTCTCAATGTAATCACAATGGTCCTTATAAGAGGGAAGGAGGAGGGTCAGAGAAAGAAGAAGATGTAACAACAAAATAGACCAAAATAGAGGTTGGGGCATCCAAGGAATGTGGACAGCTTCCAGGAGCTGGAAAAGGCAAGTAAATGAATTCTTCCTGAGAACTTCAAGGAAGAGCCAGCCAGGCCAATGCTGTGGTTTTAAACCAGTGAAATCCACTCTGGATTTCTGATCTCCAGAACTTTAGATAATAAATGCAGGCTGTTTTTAAGCCACCAAGTTTGTGATAATTTGTTACAGCAGCAACAGAAAACCAGTACTGAGCCAGGAGGGCTCTGTACATATTGTGTTTCTAGAGAGATGATCATTAGAGCTCATCATGAAGGAACCCTTTCTGTCAGTTAAGAATTTGGTACCTTTAAAAAATAATTTACCTGAGAAGAGTAAGACATTTACCTCCAAGGTCACTTTTAATAACCTGACTCACAGCTTCTGAAACACATATTTGAAGCACTGTTCCAGGTCTGCACCAGCTGAACACTGTAGAACTTTCCTTTTCTTAGGGTCTTCCTCAAAAGCAGTTCACCAATAATAGGCAAGTATGATGAAATATTAGAATTAGGTTTACCTGGTCTCCAACTAAGTTTGCTTGGTTTATTCCAGGAAATTAAAAAACAATTTAAATATTCTTGAAATACAATATTTAAAACTTAATGTTTTCTTAATGTTTATTCATTTTTGAGATAGAGAGAGACAGACAGACAGACAGACAAAGTGTGAGCGGGAGGGGAAAAAATAGATGGAGACACAGACTCTGAAGCAGGTACCAGGCTCTGAGCTGTCAGCACAGAGCCTGAGGCAGTGTTCAAACTCACATACCTTATCATGACCTGAGCCGAAGTTGACTGCTTAATGAACTGAACCACCTAGGTGCCCTAAAAATGTTTTAGTTTTTAAAATTCTAGGTAAGTGAAAATTATGAGATACGTTTTTCTAATGATTTTTTACTCACTGTTTAAATTTTTCTTAGGCTAGGAAGGTTTTGTGTGTGTGTGTGTGTGTGTGTGTGTATAAACTAATAAAACTTGCCTCTTTGAGAGGGAGGAACACCTATTACCCCATATAGCAATCACACTTTGAAGTAGAGAAATGATAGCAGTGTTTCTATTTATATATTAAAACTTCTTGACTGAAAAGTCCACAGGGAGAGAACTTTCTGTACCATTTTATCAAAAAGATAATCAAGGGGTGCCTGGGTAGCTCAGTCAGTTGAGCATCCAACTTCAGCTCTGGTAATGATCTCATGGTTCATGAGTTCGAGCCCCACATCAGAATCATTGCTGACAGTGTGGAGCCTGCTTTGGATCCTTTGCCTCCCTCTCTGCACCTCCCCCCCACCTCAAAAATAAACGTTTAAAAATTAAATTAAATTAAAAAAATGTTAAAAAAAGATAATCAAAATATAGAAACATTTAGCCCTCACAACATGGATAAAATGGTGGCCAAGGCCATTTTCAGTTCATGTCCCTGAAAGTCACATTTTTTGGTGTTCTTTAGGAGAAAGATCAATGTCATAAAGAGGAACTGTGGAAAAAAAAAATAGATGGGTTTTGGAATCACTGCCCCCTTCTCAGCTGTACTATGTACTTTCAAACTACCATAGACTGAGGCTAAGTTTCCTCAGCTACAAGGAGATAATATTGCCATTAGTGGTCATGTTAACATATTAAATAGATAGATATAAAGTGCTCAATCTCTGCGTTTCAAACTTGGCTGTGCCATGAACCAGAAGTGTGAGTTTGAACTAATTTCTAAGTTCCTGTTTGAGGAACTGAAGTAATAGGAACTAAAAAATGGCAGCCAGTATTATCACTTTGGTAAGGTATAGATTCATTTAGATACTTGAAAAAAAATGTAACCTCAATCCTCCTATCCAGAAAATAGCTCACAGAAAATGCTTGTTGGTTTTATGGCAGGTATCATAATAAACCTTTTCTAATTATCTACAACAGTGATGGGTTGGTTCTTTTATTATACCCATTTCATAGTTCTAAAAGGGAATGTTAGGGAAGGTTAAAGGATTTGTATGAAGTTGTATTCCTAGTCAGTGGTACAGCCAAAAATCAAACATGGCAGGGAGCCTCTTGCATGCAAGCTCTGAACCACCTCTTTAAACCATATATAACGGTGGCCAGTGTTAGTTTTAAAAATATTAAATGGACTGGCACAAGCAGATGGTTTAGGTTGGTGTTTAAGGTCATTGGGTTCATTAATGAATGATTAATAGTTGTTGCCATTTATTGATTTCTTACTGTGTACCAAGTGGTATTTTGGGTGCTTTACCTATGCCGTCTTATTTAATTTTTCTAAATATTCTGTGACGTCAATGTTATTTTTGTTATATAGATTGGAAAACTGAGGGTCAGGTCACATTAAAGCTAAAAGTTATGCAATTTGTGCATAACAGATGTAGGATTTAAACCAGAGTCTGTTTAAATTACAAGGCTATGCTACTCCCACTGCTACAGTGCCTCCCATAAATAAGTCATTTTGTTCTTTGAAATACTGAAGATTGGGATTTTTGTGGAGTCCAAAGCAATAGTTTCTTTTGCTTATTTGTTCTTTGGAATATCAATGTGGTTACATAATTGATTGGATTTTTCTTTTAGATCTAGTTACCTCCAAAAACATAATAATTTAAAATATATACAAGTATTTAGAGAGATTTGGTCACTCTTCCCTCATTCAACAAATGGCATAAGACCTGCCCTTCAACAGCATGTGCAATGGATTGAGTACCAGTTTTCATAGTTTCATCTGAAAGACTCTATAGGAAACAGATGGGAGGGATGAGTAAGAATTGAGTCAAACTTACAGGTGCCAAATCTTTGGTTATAAACCATGAAACCATCCCCTCAAGTGAAGGGGTTATAAACCAGATAGAGTAAAAATAACCTTCTTTGATCCAGTGGCTAATGTGTTCTCCACTAGACAACCGCTGTATTTAGTAGAAGCCTAAGAATAAAATCCTTCCAATTTACCATTTAATATGGTAAAATACATATGAGACACCACCTTGCACAGACACTATTCCTAAGATTATGTTTTATTCATTTGTTATTTAGTTTATATTGTAGTCTTTAATTTTTTTCAGGTAGATATGATGGTGTCTAGCTCTCTCAAGGTTATATCTGAAGCATGAATGAGAGACATCTTGCTGATATTTACAATTCTAGAAATTATTTTCCACTAAAATGTAGCTACCTTAAAAGTTGATTAAATTGAAACTTTACTTTTTTTTAAAATTTATTTGCTTAGAGAGAGAGAGAGAGAGAACATGTATGTACACACATAAGCAGGAAAGGGACAGAGAGAGAGGGGGAGAGAGAATCCCAAGCAGGCTCCATGCTGTCAGCCTGGAGCCTGATGCAGGGTTTGATCTCAGGAACTGTGAGATTATGACCTGAGCTGAAACCAAGAATCTAGTCTCTTAACCAACTAAGCCACCCAGGCAACCCAAGTTGAAACTTTAAAAGAATATTGTATACAAATCATCGGATCAGATGCTTCCTTATATAGTTTATCTATTTTTTTTATGAAAGACAAATGACAGCAAACATTATTTCCAACAAGTTATTTCTATTATAAGAAATTTATCACTGTTTTATTTCTACACATGGCCTCCCTCTAATATAATAATTAAACAAAATATTTAAATTATATTTAATCTTATCACTCTCCCTCAATCTTTTTTTCCCAGAATAAATTTAAAAAATAATAATCAATAATTTTAAAAACTGATGTCATTTTTATTTTATGTATATTCTTGAGACCAGTTTGGTTGGTTTAGAACGAATTAGTCCATTATGGTAGCCACTTAACCATAGGTAACTATTGAGTCCCTTAAATGTGGCTAGTCTAAATAGAGTTATGTTTAAGTATAAAATACAGACTAGATTTTGAATGTGAAACATATCAATAATTTTTAAATTGATTGTATGCTGAAATGATAGTATTTTTTATATATTGAGTTAAATAAAACATACTATTAACACTAATTTTACTTTTTCCCTTTACTTTTAAAAAAGGTGGCAATTAGAAAATCTAAAATTGCACACATAACTTGACTTTTTCTTGTTCTATTTATATTAAACAGTACTGATCTAGAGTCTCTTAGTAAGTAAAAATACCCTTTCTGGTTTTTCAACCATCTAAAAAATATCAGAATGATTCTTTTAACCCCATTTCATTCTCAAGAATTCATTGTAACCATCACTTACCAAATTGTACCATTTCCTTGTAAATTGTACCCTAGTGGCAAAAGGCATGTAATTCACCTTCTTAATTGGCTCTGCTTTACAAGCAGGGAGTGACTTTCTTTGAAAAAGTTTGGCTTAATAAATTTTAATTGAGAATAATACTAATAAATGAAAGGGGAAATTAATTTACAATTATGGTTTAGAAGTAACAAGTAATAGAAAACTTTGAGAATGTATCATAATATATACTGCATATAACTTAATACTATACTATTATAATATAAAATTACATGATTATAGATCTGTCTTATTCTTGCCTTCTTAGCTACTGGTAAATTGGCAGAGTTTTAAAATATAAAATTAGCTTCTTAACAGTTAGGCATAATTAGTTATAAAATTTTTCTCCTATCAAATCATTAAAACATGCTCACAGGCAATGACTTGTAAAAATAATCCACTGTTGTTTGTCTGTGGGGTGGTAGGTATCTCTTTTCTCCATCAGTGTTCAAGTTTAGAATAGCAAGAGTTCTTTGAACTGAAGTAAAGCTGGATTTTTCATTTTGACAACCACCCATGGCAAAGTGATACAAATACTTGAAGACCATGTTCTTGTCCTCATCAAGATGCCTGGTAGGCCAAGTTTGTGTGTCTTTATGGCTTCTCATTTACATACGATGCTATTTTTGTTACAATACTAATGGTTTGTTTTCATGCTTGTACAGACCAACAAGTCTTCTTGCCAGGCAGTTGCTTTGTTCTTTGTGAGTTGTGTTATCTCATCATTCATCTTTGCCTTCTATAGAATGCTTCTCCTTAACTTCTTTTCCTCTATTAAAGACAAACTTTGAAGGATGTTCTAAGTCCTTCCAGATAGCTTTAAGTTGAAACAGAAGAGGAGGGAAAAGATAGATCAGTTTAGTAAACATGATTAGTTAAAAAAAATACCAAGTTTCAAATGTAAAATATCCAGTGGTGGGCTAAAAAGCAGTTTCATGAAATGATATGCTTTAATGATTAAAAAAAACCCCACAAATGTTCAGTTAAACAGTAACTATTCTTGTTATAGACTAGAAACACTATGGCAACAGATTAGTTTTATTTACAAACTTAGATTTTTTTGGTTCATTAAAAAATTAATATTTGAAGTAACTGGAATATTGTCCACATGGTTTACATGCCAGAGTGGTTTCCTGAGAGAATGTAGTGGTTTAGGACAGCATGATTTAGCTGACCAAGTGGTATTTCACTCTGTTTCCACTGGAAAGAGACAGCAATAGTAACATGGCCTTTCCTGATACCGAATCAAAGTGATAGCATTCTAAGAAGGTCATTGACCTGGGTTCAGGTCCCTTTGAAGTATTCCACAGGACTTCAGCCACAAGCTCCACTGAAATACAACAGCAAAAGAAGACCATCTGGATTCATTTCAGTGAGGAAAAAGCAACAAATTTGAACATAAGTGATTTTAGCAGGAATTTATCTTTTCCTCCTACAAAGTTTGATGCATGAGGTTTGGACTTCTGGGCCGCAACACTTCAACCTGTCAGGTGATCTCCCCTTTCTCTCCTTGCCCTTTTTGGCTTACTCTGCTTGTAGAGTGCTCAGTATATTCATGGGGAGAAGCTTCCAAATAGCTGGACTGGGACGTTCAGGCACCTGGACTTCAGCAGTTTTCACAAGATGCCTTATAGCAGAAACCACAACACATCTTTACAACATCCTGACCTAGAATCAGAGACACAAGCCATGGGTCATGTGGATTTTCCAAGGACCCTCTTTCTCAACCTGGTATGATACTCCAGACACAAATGGATCTTCTAGCAGAAAATCTCCAGATGGCTTATTTGGGTGGGGAGGGACTGGGAAGACATACTATGATCTTTGGCCCTGACATATTTTTCTGATTTTCTTCCTGACTTTTCTTTCTTACTTTTCAAACTTTTCTATGTGCATTTGGTATACAAACCAGTGCCTCATTCATCAACTTTTGTTACCAACTCCATCCCTTTCCTATACCTCTATTTCTAATCACGATACTGTCACTTTTCATCACCTATGGTGATCTTTGACACTTTCTTTACTTTTTTATCTTGCCAACTTCACATCTAACCAATTGCCAAATCTCACAAATTTTCCATATTTTGTTTCCTCTGCCATCACTCACTTGGATCCAGGCCGTCTTCATCTCATGCTTAGAGCATTATAATTGCCTTCTGACTCATCTTCCTACCTTCTGAAAGGTCCCTGCTTGTGTATATTCTACACCCTCTGTCAGGCTAAACTTCCTAAGGTCCTATGGTCATTTTGATATACCACTAATGTGAAGACTTTGAGATTCCTATAGGATAAGCTCCAGCTTGACATTTAAGGTTTTGCAGTGCAGAACTGACTCTGCACTGGCTCTCACATCTCCTTAGGTGAAGCCTGTACCTAAAATTCTCTCCTCACACTTTCTTGGCCCCAGAATTTCTCTGTGTCTGTGATTTCTCTCACATCATGCTTCCTAACAGAATTGCTTCTCCCTGATTTTCATTCACTGTTTACTCATGAACTATTAACACCTACCTCTTCTATGAAGCTTCTTATATGATACCTGCTCATAATGATCTCTTCATATACTCCTAACTCACAGCTCTTAGACAAATAGTTGGGTACTGCATTTTGATACCTCTTACATTTGAAAAGTCCTATTATTTCGTACATGTATTGTTAATTTACTTTTCACCTATGTACATCATTTTCCCACAAGAATATACATTCATAAGCAGAATCTCTTGAGACTCTTAGATTCAGGAATCTTTGTTTCAAATAGTCAGGGCTCATCTTCTGATTGGTCATGAGTCTTTCCTCCAATGTCCTTGTTTGTGTTACTTGATTATTTTATTCCTCATTTGGACATCAATAAGAGTTTGTTTAATAAACAGATTATTTGTGTAATGTTCTGGTAAAATAGTAAAATTTTTAGTGTTTTGTTTTCTATAAAAAAGAGCCTTTTAATTTATTTTTTATTAGCTATTAGTTTTTGTTTCATTATCCCAATTGCTTTCTAAAGAGAGTGTATCCCATTAATGGGAAGGGTATGGCATTCCAGAGCATCTTGAAGAGATTCAGTATATAATCCTGGGAGCAGTAAGTGAGAAAGCTAAATTGCTCTGACAGTGACACAGGGAGAGGAAAAGGGGAAAGGAGCCAGAGGAAGACCCAGTAGGACAGGCAATAAGGGAAGAAGGAATAACTGAACTCAACTGAACAGTGAGACAGAACTTGGGGACAGAAGTGCTGCAATTGGGATTTGTTATACTGTTTGATGTGGGCTGGATGGCTCACCTTCATCTCCACATCAAGGATCTTAATAAAGATGACATTGTTTACTGATACTTTTGTTAAGAATGGGTTAGTCAGAGGAATTCAAAGGGATGTTGAGTTTCATGTCTGGGCCAACAAAGTGCAAAGACTAAAGAGGGTAACTCTGTTCTCTGGGTCACATCTAAAGTCTTTTAGTGTTGGTAACTCTCAAAGCTTTCCCTGATCTTCAGATGAGAGACATGAAAACATTTTGTATTGATGTGGCACGAAACAGCTTACATCCTAACAGAAATTTTGTGTGGCAAGTGGAGTATATTTTAGTAATTACACACTAGAAACTTAAAAATGGAGATTCAGAAAAGTTAAGTCATATGCCAAAAAGGACTCAAGGCTGTGATCTTGTTCTTGTTATTTAAATTCTAGTGTTATATCCATAAAATCCATTTTTTCTCTTTCTCCCTCTTTGCTATTGTATAGCTGGAGTCTGTAGGCTGACTTGCTGCTCTATAATTCACAACATTACCCTTGTGTTTTTCAGTTTTGTTTTGCTTTCAGAAAATTTGCTTTCAGAAAAACAGTTGCCCTGTTTTTCTCTTGTGTACCAAACTTTGTCCTGATTCTTCAGTCATTAAAATATTCAGCTACCTTGTTGCCCTCTAGGTTTCAGGATATATGTCATCAAAATCTGAATTTTGTACCCCAAATTATCTACATATGTTAGTTCAAATTCTGATTTTTGTTAAGGCCTGTTCTATAGTTTTTTCTTTACTTTGTCATTTTCCATCATAATTTTATTTTGACAACTATGACTATTATTATTATTATTTGTTTTAATTGCATTCTACTCTATTGGTTTATGGGTGTTTCTTCCTTCTATGTCATTTGCCTCCATGTATTTATAAACTTTTCTATCACAAGCCCTTCTGAACCATAAGTCTATGATTCATAGCATCCTGTTTCCAGATCCACCTTAAAATATATTATTAGATGAAGATATTATTATTTTTTTTCTTGACATGATTCTTTTGGCCTAATCACCAATTAACCCTAATCGGATTAATTTCCTCATTGGAGATCAAAAGTTATCTTTTTATTCTTTATTTTTTAAGAGACTAGGTCTTTTTTTAAATGATTTTATTTATTTTTGAGACAAAGGCGGGGGGAGAAGGGGAGGGGCAGAGAGAGAAAGAGAGAGAGACAGAGAGAGACAGAATCTGAAGCAGGCTCCAGGCTCTGAGCTGTCCGCACAGACAGACCCAGACATGGGGCTCAAACTCACAAACCATGACATTATGACCTGAGCCGAAGTCAGACACTTAACCAATTGAGTGACTTAATTTGTCACCCAGGCACCCCAGTTATCTTTTTAAATGAAAATAATTATTTTTCTTTTATTTTTTTCTTAAATATGCTAGAGAAAATCAGAAAATAGATAATATTTTATGTTCTATCAGTGATTTAAAAAATGTGCTTCAAAATTGGTTTTCGTTATTTGTAGTAGGATAGATTCACAAAAACTTAAATGTCTAATTTCTACAGAGAATTTTAAATAAATTATTATAAAAGCTTTAAAACAGATAATGAGCTTTATGAAGAGTAACTTGAGAATATTTATACCCTTTATGCTAGCAATCTCAGTTCTAAGAATCTATTCCCTGGAAGTTATCAAAAATATGGTTATAGATTTATATAAATTGATGCCTCCAGAGTGTGATTTATAAAGATAAAAAAATGGAAACACTTTAGGGGCACCTAGGTGGCTCAGTCAAGCATCCCACTTCAGCTCAGGTCATGATCTTGCGGTTCATGAGTTTGAGCTTCACATCAGGCTCTGAGATGTCAGCACAGCTAGAGCTTGCTTTGGATTCTGTGTCTCCCTCTCTCTCTGCCCCTTGCCCATTCACCCTCTCTCTCTCTCTCAAAAATAAATAAACATTTAAAAAATGTTTATAGCAGCACTCTCAACAATAGCCAAGTATGGAAAGAGCCTAAATGTCCATCAACTGATGAATGGATAAAGAAATTGTGGTTTGGGGGCGCCTGGGTGGCTCAGTCGGTTAAGCGTCCGACTTCAGCTCAGGTCACGGTCTCATGGTCCGTGAGTTTGAGCCCTGCGTCGGGCTCTGGGCTGATGGCTCAGAGCCTGGAGCCTGCTTCTGATTCTGTGTCTCCCTCTCTCTGCCCCTCCCCCATTCATGCTCTATCTCTCTGTGTCTCAAAAATAAATAAACGTTAAAAAAATTAAAAAAAAAAGAAATTGTGGTTTGTATACACAATGGAGTACTACATGGCAATGAGAAAGAATGAAATATGGCCCTTTGTAGCAACGCTGATGGAATTGGAGAGTGTTATGCTAAGTGAAATAAACCATACAGAGAAAGACAGATACCATATGTTTTCACTCGTTTGTGGATCCTGAAAAACTTAACAGAAACCCATGTGGGAGGGGAAGGAAAAAAAAAAGAGGTTAGAGTGTGAGAGAGCCAAAGCATAAGAGACTGTTAAAAACTGAGAACAAACTGAGGGTTGATAGGGGGTGGGAGGGAGGGGGAGTGGGTGCTGGGAATTGAAGAGGGCATCTTTTGGGATGAGCACTGGGTGTTGTACGGAAACCAATTTGACAATAAATTTCATATATTAAAAACAATTTCAAAAATGGAAGCAGTTTAAAGGATAATCGTTTAATTAAATACTATAGAGTTATAAAATCATGTTTTTGAGAATTAGGTTTAATAAAAGTGTTCATGATATAATTTGAATAAATAAAATCCAGGGTATTAAAATATACATACAGTTTGATGCCATGTTCCTTCTATATTTAATAAACCCGACTGACTCCACGAAAAGTCTGCTAGAACTGAGCCATGAATTCAGCAACGATGCAGGATACAAAATCAATGCACAAAAATTGGTTGCATTTTTATATACCAATAATGAAGCAACATAAACAGAATTAAAGAAACTGATCCCATTCACAATTGCACCAAGAACCATAAAATAAACCTAACCAAAGATGTAAAAGATCTGTATGCTGAAAACTATAGAAAGCTTATGAAGGAAATTGAAGAAGATACAAAGAAATGGAAAAACATTCCATGCTCATGGATTGAAAGAATAAATATTGTTAAAATGTCAATACTACCCAAAGCAATCTACACATTGAATGCAATACCAATCAAAATTGCACCAGCATTCTTCCCAAAGCTAGAACAAACAATCCTAAAATTTGTATGGAACCACAAAAGGCCCCAAATAGCCAAAGTAATTTTGAAGAAGAAAACAAAGCAGCAGGCATCACAATCCCAGATTTTACCCTCTACTACAAAGCTGTAATCATTAAGGCGGTATGGTATTGGCACAAAAACAGACACATAGACCAGTGGAATAGAATAGAGACCCCAGAATTGCACCCACAAATGTATGGCCAACTAATCTTTGACAAAGCAGGAAAGAGTATCCAATGGGAAAAAGTCTCTTTAACAAATCGTGGTGGGAGAACTGGACAGCAACATGAAGAATGAGACTAAACCACTTTCTTACACTATACACAAAAATAAACTCAAAATGGATGAAGGACCTGAATGTGAGATAGGGAATCAAAACCCTAGAGGAGAAAGCAAGAAACAACCTCGTTGACCTCCACAGCAGTAATTTCTTTCTTGGCATATCTCCAAAGGCAAGGGAATTAAAATCAAAAATGAACTATTGGGACCTCATCAAGATAAAAAGCCTCTGCACTGCAAAAGAAACAATCAACAAAACTAAAAGTCAACAAACGAAATCAGAAAAGATATTTGCAAATGACATATTGGATAAAGGGCTAGTATCCAAAATCTATAAAGAACTCACTAAACTCCACACCCAAAAAACAAATAATCCAGTGAAGAAATGAGCAAAAGACATGAATAGACACTTTTCCAAAGAAGACATCCAGATGGCCAACAGACACATGAAAAGATGCTCAATATCACTCATCATCAGGGAAATACAAATCAAAAGCACACCCAGATATCACCTCACATGGGTCAGAGAGGCTAAAATGAACAAATCAGGAGACTATAGATGCTGGCGAGGATGTGGAGAAATGGGAACCCTCTTGCACTGTTGGTGGGAATACAAACTGGTGCAGTCATTCTGGAAAACAGTGTAGAGGTTCCACAAAAAATTAAAACTACACCTACCCTATGACCCAGCAATAGCACTGCTAGGAATCTACCCAAAGGATACAGGAGTGCTGATCCATAGGGACACATGTACCCCAATGTGTATAGCAGCACTTTCAGCAATAGTCAAATTATGGAAAGAGCCTAAAATGTCCATCAACTAATGAATGGATAAAGACGATATGGTTTATATATACAATGGAATACTACGTGGCAATGAGAAAGAATGAAATCATGCCATTTGCAGCAACAAGGATGGAACTGGCGGGTATTATGCTAAGTGAAATAAGTCAGGCAGAGAAAGACAGATACCATATGTTTTCACTCATATGTGGATCTTGAGAAATGTAACAGAAGACTATGGGGGAGGTGAAGGGGGAAAATGTTATAGAGAGGGAGGGAGGCAAACCATAAGAGACTCTTAAGGACTGAGAACAAACTAAGGGTAGATGGGGGAGGGAGAGGGGAAAGTGGGTGATGGGCAGGGAGGAGGGCACTTGTTGGGATGAGCACTGGGTGTTGTATGGAAACTACTTTGACAATAAATTATATTTAAAAAATAAAAATAAAAACAAAAATTTAAAAAATAGAAACATTTTAAGGGATAATTGTGTAATTAAATACTATAGAGTTATAAAATCATGTTTTTGAGGATTAGGTTTAATAACAGTGTTCATGATATAATTTGAATAAAGAAAATCCAGGGAATAAAAATATACATACAGTTTGATCCCAAGTTCCTTCTATACTTAATAAATGATATTAACTTAGTGGGAAATAAAATACTTCTCATTATGTATTTGTGTTTATTTTGCTTAAAATAAGAACTGCACTGTCATTATATTCTTCTGCTTTTCATTTTTAACATAATAAAAAATGACATCTATATTTGGAGCATTTATTCAAATACAGAAAAGTATGTAGAAAAGAAATGCTGTCTGTACTATCTTGAAATAAATCCCCTAAGCAACACAGAGTAGGTTAAGCATGGAAAAAAGAAGTAGGTAATCTGGGCCAGTGACTCATTCATTCTAAAAGGGCCCTGGCGCCCCTGGACTCATCTACCAATTAACATTTCACTGGTGAGCAGGTGTGTGATGTGAGTAGAAACGAGGAACGCATTTAGTCAAAATAATGTTCAAAAAATAACTTGATTCTGCAGACCCTTTTATTATGAAGTGCTTCAGAGAAGGGTGTGGAAGGTTTTAGCAGAGATTTAAGACTTCTTGCACTTAGTTCCTACCAAAGAGAATTTTCAACAGTGAAGCCAATGAAACAGAAACAGATGGCTCAAATTTTCTTTGAAATGTAGGCAGATTGAAGAAGAAGACATTTGGCAAAAATACATTTGGGGTTTGGCCAAACTGAAAACATTTTAGAAATAATGCTATGAAACACTGGAAAAACATTAAAGCACTCAAACACTCACACTAAGTGTAACGTGATGGATACACAAAGAGAAATGGAGCTTAAAGACAGGCCTCAGTTTCTGGTCAACCATCACAGCAACTGTTTCATTCTGGGTCAGGATGGACACCGATGACTAGTTGTTCTACCTGTGCAACAGAAATTACTTGCAAAATTCAAAGAACTTGTGCAACTGAAACACCCCAAATGACTGAAATGCCCTGTGGGACCAAAACAAACATCCTGTACTGCTGAATCTATTGAGACATCCTTCTCAAGTACACATGACATTCTCCAGGATAGATCATAACTTAGGCCACAGATTAAGTCTGATTGGTTTAGATATCATAGAAAGTAGCTTCTCTGGTCACAGAGATGAACTTAGAAAGTAATAATAGAAGGAAAACTGGAAAATCAGATTTTGTGGAAACTCACCAGTACACTCTTAAAGAATTAGCAGATCAAAGAAAAAATCACAGGGCACCTGGGTGGCTCAGTCGGTTGAGCGTCCGACTTCGGCTCAGGTCATGATCTCACGGTTCATGGGTTTGAGCCCCACATTGGGCTCTGTGCTGGCAGCTCAGAGCCTGGAGCTGGCTTCAAATTCTATGTCTTCCTCTCTCTCTGCTCCTCCCCAGCTCACGCTCTGTATCTCTCTCCTTCAAAAATAAATAAAAACATTAAAAAAAAAAGAAAAAAAAGAGAAAAAATCACAAGGGAAGTTAGAAAATACTTAGAGATGAATGAAAGTGAAATCACAACACATCAAAACACCTGAAAGCAGTTCTGAGAGGGAAACTTATAGCAATAAATGCTGATATGGAAAAAAAGAATAATCTCAAATTAATAAACTAGCTTGACCATTTAAGGAACTAGAAAGGCTACTATCAAAAAAAAAAAAAACTGAAAAAAACAAATATTGATGAAGATGTGATGTTAGTACCCTTGAACACTGTTATACAAATAGTTTAGCCACTGTGGAAACCATGAAGTTTCCTCAAAAATAAAAAATATAACTACCATATGATTAAGCAACTCTACTTTTATGTACCCCAAGAATTGAAAGTAGGGTATTGAAGAGATATTTGTATACCTGTCTCTATAGCAACATTATTTACAATAGAAAAAAGGTGGAAGCAACTTAAGTGTTCCCTTACATATTATGGATAACAAAGTATATGGTATATACAAACAATAGAATATTATTCAGCCTTCAAGGAGAAGGAAATTCTGATACATACTCTAACATAGATGAACACTTCAGGACACTATGCTCAGTGAAATAAGCCAGTCACAAAAGAACAAATACTGTATGATTCCATGGGGTCCCTAGAGTAGTCAAATTCAAAGAGATAAAAATGTAGAATGTGGCTCCAGGGCCCGGAGGGAAGATGAAATGAGGAGTTTGCATTCAATAAATTCATAATTTCTGTTTTACAAAACAAAAACAGTTTTCGAGATGGATGGTAGTGATAGTTGCAAAACAATATGAATATACATAATACAACTGAACTGTACACTTAAAAATGGGTATGATGACAAAATTTATGTTACATGTATTTTACAATTGAAAAAAATTTAATGAAATAATGAAAATTTAAAAGTAATACATAGCTTAAAAAATTAAGTTATGTAGAACAAAATGTACCAAACAAGAAAGAAAAGTTAAGAAAATTATATATGTTCAACATTAAAATAACAGAATTTCCAAAAGCAGAGAGAAAATAGAGGGGAAGAAACATCAATGAAGGAATTTTAATAGTTCCCTAGAACTGAAGTATACAAGTTTCTGGACTGAGAAAGACACTAAACCCAAAATGATTCATGAAAGTAGATCCACATCAAGCCAAAGCATTTTGAAATTTCAAAGCAATGATGACAAAATGTCCTAAAGCCTTCCAGAAAGAAACCCAAACCAGCAGCAATAATACCACCAACAGGTCACAAGAAAGGAAAAGGAACTAGAATTCAGCTTAATTTGGGGGCTGTTTGGTGGCTGAGTGGGTTAAGAATCCATCTGATTCTTTTTTTTTCAATATATGAAATTTATTGTCAACTTGGTTTCCATACAACAACCAATGCTCATCCCAAAAGGTGCCCTCCTCAATACCCATCACCCACCCTCCCCTCCCTCCCACCCCCCATCAACCCTCAGTTTGTTCTCAGTTTTTAAGAGTCTCTTATGCTTTGTCTCTCTCCCACTCTAACCTCTTTTTTTTTTCTTCCCCTCCCCCATGGGTTTCTGTTAAGTTTCTCAGGATCCTCATAAGAGTGAAAACATATGGTATCTGTCTTTCTCTGTATGGCTTATTTCACTTAGCATCACAATCTCCAGTTCCATCCAGGTTGCTACAAAGGGCCATATTTCGTTCTTTCTCATTGCCAGGTAGTACTCCATTGTGTATATAAACCACAATTTCTTTATCCATTCATCAGTTGATAGACATTTAGGCTCTTTCCATACTTTGGCTATTGTTGAGAGTGCTGCTATAAACATTGGGGTACAAGTGCCCCTATGCATCAGCACTCCTGTATCCCTTGGGTAAATTCCTAGCAGTGCTATTGCTGGGTCATAGGGTAGGTGTAGTTTTAATTTTCTGAGGAACCTCCACACTGTTTTCCAGAGCGGCTGCACCAATTTGCATTCCCACCAACAGTACAAGAGGGTTCCCATTTCTCCACATCCTCGCCAGCATCTATAGTCTTCTGATTTCTTCATTTTGGCCACTCTGACTGGCGTGAGGTGATAACTGAGTGTGGTTTTGATTTGTATTTCCCTAATAAGGAGCGACGTTGAGCATCTTTTCATGTGTCTGTTGGCCATCCAGATATCTTCTTTAGAGAAGTGTCTATTCATTTTTTCTGCCCATTTCTTCATTGGGTTACTTGTTTTTCGGGTGTGGAGTTTGGTGAGCTCTGTATAGATTTTGGATACTAGCCCTTTGTCCGATATGTCATTTGCAAATATCTTTTCCCATTCCGTTGGTTGCCTTTTAGTTTTGTTGGTTGTTTCCTTTGCTGTGCAGAAGCTTTTTATCTTCATAAGGTCCCAGTAATTCACTTTTGCTTTTAATTCCCTTGCCTTTGGGGATGTGTCGAGTAAGAGATTGCTACGGCTGAGGTCAGAGAGGTCTTTTCCTGCTTTCTCCTCTAAGGTTTTGATGGTTTCCTGTCTCACATTCAGGTCCTTTATCCATTTTGAGTTTATTTTTGTGAATGGTGTGAGAAAGTGGTCAAGTTTCAACCTTCTGCATGTTGCT
Organism: Panthera onca; assembly: GCF_046562875.1. NCBI lineage: Eukaryota > Metazoa > Chordata > Mammalia > Carnivora > Felidae > Panthera > Panthera onca. Next base: position 27,736,861 of record NC_138343.1, on the reverse strand, counting down.
GTCCAGTTCTCCCAGCACCATTTGTTAAAGAGACTGTCTTTTTTCCATTGGATGTTCTTTCCTGCTTTGTCAAAGATGAGTTGGCCATATGTTTGTGGGTCTATTCTGGGGTTTCTATTCTATTCCATTAGTCTATGTGTCTGTTTTTGTGCCAATACCATACCGCCTTAATGATTACAGCTTTGTAGTAGAGGCTAAAGTCTGGGATTGTGATGCCTCCTGCTTTGGTTTTCTTCAAAATTACTTTGGCTATTCGGGGCCTTTTGTGGTTCCATATGAATTTTAGGATTGCTTGTTCTAATTTTGAGAAGAATGCTGGTGCAATTTTGATTGGGATTGCATTGAATGTGTAGATAGCTTTGGGTAGTATTGACATTTTGGCAATATTTATTCTTCCAATCCATGAGCAGGGAATGTCTTTCCATTTCTTTATATCTTCTTCAATTACCTCCATAAGCTTTCTATAGTTTTCAGCATACATATCTTTTACATCTTTGGTTAGATTTATTCCTAGGTATTTTGTGCTTCTTGGTGCAATTGTGAATGGGATCAGTTTCTTTATTTGTCTTTCTGTGGCTTCATTGTTAGTGTATAAGAATGCAACTGATTTCTGTACATTGATTTTGTATCCTGCAACTTTGTTGAATTCATGTGTCAGTTCTAGCAGACTTTTGGTGGAGTCTATCGGATTTTCCATGTATAATATCATGTCATCTGCAAAAAGCGAAAGCTTGACTTCATCTTTGCCAATTTGGATGCCTTTGATTTCCTTTTGTTGTCTGATTGCTGATGCTAGAACTTCCAACACTATGTTAAACAACAGCAGTGAGAGTGGGCATCCCTGTCACGTTCCTGGTCTCAGGGAAAAAGCTCTCAGTTTTTCCCCATTGAGGATGATGTTAGCTGTGGGCTCTTCATAAGTGGCTTTTATGATGTTTAAATGTGTTCCTTCCATCCCGACTTTCTCGGGGGGTTTTATTAAGAAAGGGTGCTGAATTTTGTCAAAGGCCTTTTCTGCATCGATTGACAGGATTATATGGTTCTTATCTTTTCTTTTATTAATGTGATGTACCACGTTGATTGATTTGCAAATATTGAACCAGCCCTGCATCCCAGGAATGAATCCCACTTGATCATCGTGAATAATTCTTTTTATATGCTGTTGAATTCGATTTGCTAGTATCTTATTGAGAATTTTTGCCTCCATATTCATCAGGGATATTGGCCTGTAGTTCTCTTTTTTTACTGGGTCTCTCTCTGGTTTCAGAATCAAAGTAATACTGGCTTCATAGAATGAGTCTGGAAGTTTTCCTTCCCTTTCTATTTCTTGGAATAGCTTGAGAAGGATAGGTATTATCTCTGCTTTAAACGTCTGGTAGAACTCCCCTGGGAAGCCATCTGGTCCTGGACTCTTATTTGTTGGGAGAGTTTTGATAACTGATTTAATTTCTTCGCTGGTTATGGATCTGTTCAAGCTTTCTATTTCCTCCTGAATGAGTTTTGGAAGCGTGTGGGTGTTTAGGAATTTGTCCATTTCTTCCGGGTTGTCCAATTTGTTGGCATATAATTTTTGATAGTATTTCCTGATAATTACTTGTATTTCTGAGGGATTGGTTGTCATAATTCTTTTTCATTCATGATTTTATCTCTTTGGGTCATCTCCCTTTTCTTTTTGAGAAGCCTGGCTAGAGGTTTGTCAATTTTGTTTGTTTTTTCAAAAAACCAACTCTTGGTTTCCTTAATCTGCTCTACAGTTTTTTTAGATTCTATATTGTTTATTTCTGCTATGATCTTTATCATTTCTCTTCTTCTGCTGGGTTTAGGATGCCTTTGCTGTTCTGCTTCTGTTTCCTTTAGGTGTGCTGTTAGATTTTGTATTTGGGATTTTTCTTGTTTCTTGAGATAGGCCTGGATTGCAATGTATTTTCCTCTCAGGACTGCCTTCGCTGCATCTCAAAGCATTTGGATTGTTGTATTTTCATTTTTGTGTCCATATATTTTTTAATTTCTTCTCTAATTGCCTGGTTGACCCACTCATTCGTTAGTAGGGTGTTCTTTAACCTCCATGCTTTTGGAGGTTTTCCAGACTTTTTCATGTGGTTGATTTCAAGCTTCATGGCATTGTGGTCTGAAAGTATGCATGGTATAATTTCAATTCTTGTATACTTATGAAGGGCTGTTTTGTGACCCAGTATATGATCTATCTTGGAGAATGTTCCATGTGCACTCGAGAAGAAAATATATTCTGTTGCTTTGGGATGCAGAGTTCTAAATATATCTGTCAAGTCCATCTGATCCAATGTATCATTCAGGGCCCTTGTTTCTTTATTGACTGTGTGTCTAGATGATCTATCCATTTCTGTAAGTGGGGTGTTAAAGTCCCCTGCAATGACCACATTCTTATCAATAAGGTTGCTTATGTTTATGAGTAATTGTTTTATATATCTGGGGGCTCCTGTGTTCGGCGCATAGACATTTATAACTGTTAGCTCTTCCTGATGGATAGACACTGTGATTATTATAATGCCCTTGTTCATCTCTTGTTACAGCTTTTAATTTAAAGCCTAGTTTTTCTGATATAAGTATGGCTACTCCAGCTTTGTTTTGACTTCCAGTAGCATGATAAATAGTTCTCCATCCCCTCACTCTCAATCTGAAGGTGTCCTCAGGTCTAAAGTGAGTCTCTTGCAGACAGCAAATAGATGGGTCTTGTTTTTTTATCCATTCTGATACCCTATGTCTTTTGGTTGGCACATTTAGTCCATTTACATTCAGTGTTATTTTAGAAAGATACAGGTTTAGAGTCATTGTTATGTCTGTATGTTTATGCTTGTAGCGATGTCTCTGGTACTTTTCTCACAGGATCCCCCTTAGGATCTCTTGTTGGGCTGGTTTAGTGGTGACGAATTCCTTCAGTTTTTGTTTGTTTGGGAAGACCTTTATCTCTCCTTCTATTCTGAATGACAGACTTGATGGATAAAGGATTCTCGGCTGCATATTTTTTTCTGTTCATCACATTGATGATCTCCTGCCATTCCTTTCTGGCCTGCCAAGTTTCAGAAGAGAGATGGGTCACGAGTCTTATAGGTCTCCCTTTATAAGTTAGAGCATGTTTATCCCTTGCTGCTTTCAGAATTTTCTCTTTATCCATGTGTTTTGCCAGTTTCACTATGATATGTCATGCAGAAGATCGATTCAAGTTACGTGAAAGGAGTTCTCTGTGCCTCTTGGATTTCAATGCCTTTTTCCTTCCCCAGATCAGGGAAGTTCTCAGCTATTATGTCTTCAAGTACACTTTCAGCACCTTTCCCTCTCTCTTCCTCCTCTGGGATACCAATTATGCGTATATTATTTCTTTTTAGTGTATCACTTAGTTCCCTAATTTTCCCCTCATACTCCTTGAGTTTTTTATCTCTCTTTTTCTCAGCTTCTTCTTTTTCCATAATTTTATCTTCTAGTTCACCTATTCTCTCCTCTGCCTCTTCAATCCGAGCCGTGGTCATTTCCATTTTATTTTGTATCTCTTTTAAAGCGTTTTTCAGTTCCTCCTGACTGTTCCTTAGTCCCTTGATCTCTGTAGCAAGAGAATCTCTGCTGTCCTCTATACTGTTTTCAAGCCCAGTGATTAATTTATGACTATTATTCTAAATTCACTTTCTGTTATATTATTTAAATCCTTTTTGATCAGTTCATTAGCTGTTATTTCCTGGAGATTCTTTTGAGGGGAATTCTTCCGTTTGGTCATTTTGGATAGTCCCTGGAGTGGTGCGGACCTGCAGGGCACTTCCCCTGTGCTCTGGTGTATAACTGGAGTTGGTGGGCGGGCCGCAGTGAGACCTGATGTCTGCCCCCAGCCCACCGCTGGGGCCACAGTCAGACTGGTGTGTGCCTTCTCTTCCCCTCTCCTAGGGGCAGGATTCACTGTGGGGTGGCGTGGCCTGTCTGGGCTACTTGCACACTGCCAGGCTTGTGGTGCTGGTGATCTGGCGTATTAGCTGGGGTGGGTAGGCAAGGTGCATGGGGGCAGGAGGGGCAGGCTTAGCTGACTTCTCCTTACGTGATCCACTTCAGGAGGGGCCCAGTGGCAGTGGGAGGGAGTCAGACCCGCTGCCAGAGGGGTGGCTCCGCAGAAGCACAGGGTTGGGTGTTTGCACCAGCAAGCAGGTTCCCTGGCAGGAACTGGTTCCCTTTGGGATTTTGGCTGGGGGATGGGCAAGGGAGATGGTGCTGGTGAGCGCCTTTGTTCTCCAACAAACTGTGCTCTGTCTTCCGGGGGCTCAGCAACTCTCCCTCCCTTTGTCCTCCAGCCTTCCCACTTTCTGAGCAGAGCTGTTAACTTATGACCTCCCAGATGGTAAGTCTGCTTGCTGTTGGAACACACTCCTTCCGGCCCCTCCACTTTTGCAAGTCAGACTCAGGGGCTCTGCTTGGCCGGCAGGCCGCCCCTCTGCCCCGGCTCCCTCCTGCCAGTCCGTGGAGTGCACACCGCCTCTCCCCCTTCCTACCCTCTTCCGTGGGCCTCTCGTCTGTGCTTGGCTCCAGAGACTCCATTCTGGTGGTTTTCTGGGTTATTTAGGCAGGTGTACGTGGAATCTAAGTGATCAGCAGGACACACGGTGAGTCCAGTGTCCTCCTACGCTGCCATCTTCCTGAAGTCCTCTGACTCTTGATTTAGCTTCAGGTCACGATCTCACAGTTTGTTGGATTGAGCCCCATGTTGGGCTCTGCACTGTCAGTGGAGCCTGCTTGGGATTCTCTCTCCCTCTCTCTCTGCCCCTCCCCCATTCAAGCCCTGTCTCTCAAAATAAATAAATAAACTCTAAAAAAAATAAAAGAATTTGGGTTAATTTTTTACCCAACTGTAACGTTGAGTAGTAGATTACAAAGAAACAATGTTTTTAAAATTCTGAAGGAAAATGATTTTCAATTTAAAATTGTATTTCCAGCCAAACTATCAGTTCAGTGGGAGAAGAAAGATATCCTTTCAGACCCGTTTTAAAGAAGGTAATGTAAATGTGCTCCACCAAATAAAGCCAATAAACAAACAAAAAGAAATACATAGAACTCAGAAAACTGGATATCTAGTTCCAGAGTGTGATGAAAGGAATCTTGTGGAGAATGGTGATTGTGTATTTAATAATCACTGCTGTGCACCAGGAATGGAGAGCAATCAATCCATATCAGGGTAGTTCTAATATTTGTGGTCAAGGAATGTGCAAGAATCTATATCCTTTGCCAGCCTGTACAATGAAAATGTGGAATAAAGAAAGTCAATGGAGCCATCTGTTTTATTAATGAGGTTCACAAGGCTGATGGTTCATGCTTGAGACCAAAATGATAAGACACAAACTGTGTTCCTATTATGAATAATCACACTGTCACTTAATTCCTCATGTTGGTAAGAGCTTTCTGATTCCTAAGACAACAATGAAGATGAGAATTCCAATCTATCAAAATAAGATATCATTGTTTAATGTTAATGGAATATCTCTGGAAAAATACACAAGAAACTGGGTGCCCCTAGTGGAGCAGAACAACAGCATCGTTCTGAAAAGCTGTGCATTAGAGACGTATTTTTCACATATTTGTTTCCTTAGAACAATGTACTAGGTAATGTATTATAGCATCAAAAAAGGATTAAAATAAAGTTCATTTTCTACAATGATAAAGACAAAGGATAAGAAGAGAGAGAGAGAGAGAGAGAGAGAGAGAGAGAGAGAGAGAGACACTGAAATTCAGAACAAAAGACCAAGTTGGTTAGAATCTCTTTCTGAGGAAGCTGACTTAATTAACACATCCTGCCACACAAAGATGGTCTGAGGCTGGGAATCTGAGTCTGAGACTCATGAGTCCCAGGGGTGGAGGTGTGAGGAGACAATGGCAAACTGCAGGGAATTGTTGAGAGATGATTTAATGTTTTAAACTATGACAAGCAAAGAAAGTAATTGGAAACTGTTCACCTGTAACTCACCTTAGATAAATATAGTTTGTGTTCCGAGGGTCTCTCTTCTTTATAAAACTGTATAACCTTGATCCCACTGAACACAACCTTTAAACAATGCAAAGTATTGGGAAAGAAACAGGTAAACAAGAAAGAACATAATCCCTTTATCAGAAGGAGGAGTAAGCAGAGGTCTTTAAATGACTTCTTTTGTTTGTTTTTGGTATGGTGTCAGCAAGCAATCATCAGAGACAATAATGAAGAGATTGATGTGGGAAATTATTTCAGAGCTGGCCTTGGGATATGCCTACTTCATTATATGGCGCAGTTTATTCTCAACTCACCCTCCATGAGAACAACCAAAACTACAGAAAATGGGATTAGACGAGTGACAAAGTATTTTCAGATTTATTGTCCTGTTTTGCAACATAGGTGCCCTGGGCCCCTTTCAGGTCACTGGATTGCAGTTCAGGGTCCACTCTTCTTCCCACACTGGCCCTAGGATGAGACAAGACTCAATAAGAAGGTAGGCAAAGTCTAGAAGAAAAGAGTGCTCATGGTGGTCAACCAATACAGGGCCAAAAAAAAAAAAAAAAAAATTAGGGAAGCAGGGCTCCAGCTGGTCCTCAGGATGAAGTTGGGTGCTGTCCTCAGATCCTGAAAAGGAAGGGGATGAGCCTTCACACCCTGCAAAACAAGCCTTTGGCTTGGTGTTTGCTGAGCTTGGTGTCTTTTTTCTCCTCAAAACGGTTCCAAAGACAGCAAAGAGTGGAACTACAGGGAATATGGGGAGAACTGCCAGGATGATAAGAAAATGTCAAAACAGAAAAGAAAATGCTAACACTTCTTATGCATCACTGATTAAAAATGTGTCTCTAAGTATAAAGCTATCTATAATGGGAAATGTATGCCCAGGCTGGATGGCTTAATTATAAGAGATATAAGAAACAGAATAATAAGACCAAACTGGCGATGTATATGAAGAATACCTGAGAGCCAAGAGCTTAAAAACAACTGTAATTTATCAAAGGTTTAATTGAAGAAAATTACTATGGACTATACATATATTTTAGAGATAATTATTTTAGCATATTGGTGTTTTATCAATTTGGTTGCTTTGTTGAATAACAGATCTATTTCTGTTATAATAACACAAACTCAACCCAGAATGCTTTTAACAATAGATAAAAATTTTTTAAATAGCTTTTCAGGTGAAATTTGATTTAGTAACAAAGTGAAATAGGATTTCTATTTATGAAAGTATGTTCCAGAAATTATGTCCTCCAAAGAAACAAGAAATTGTGTGTTTATGAGTACAAATTGTGTTAATTTAGTAGGTGGTTGGTAAGTGTTTTATTTTTAAAGAATGTATATTAGTTTGCTAGGGCTGCCATAATAAGTATCACAGACTGGGTGGCAGAAAAAACAAAAAAAAATTATTTTATCACAGTTCTAGAGACTAGGAGTCCAAGATCAGTGTTGATTTCTTCTGAGGTTTCTCTCCTTGGGCTGTGTTATTTCTCTACCTTTACATGGTCTTTCCTTTGTGTATATTGGCATCCTCATTTCTTCTTCCTGTAAGGAGACTAGTCATATTGGAGTAAGGCCCACTTTAATGACCTCATTTTAACTGAATTACCTCTTTAAAAAACTTATCTCCAGGGGTGCCTGGGTGGCTCGGTCGGTTGAGCGTCCGACTTCGGCTCAGGTCATGATCTCACGGTCCGTGGGTTCGAGCCCCGCATCGGGCTCTGTGCTGGCTGCTTCCGATTCTGTGTCTCCCTCTCTCTCTGCCCCTCCCCCGTTCATGCTCTGTCTCTCTCTGTCTCAAAAATAAATAAACGTTAAAAAAAATTTTTTTTTAAAAAAACTTATCTCCAGATATGGTTACACTCTCAGATACTGGGGCCTAGGGTTTCAACATTATGAATTTGAGGCTGGGGCACAATTCAGCGCAGAATAGAATGAATAAGTTATGAAACCATTGGAAAGGAGATGAGGAAGAAAATTGCTAGGACATTTTAACAAATTTAGCATTTTATGTAAAAGTGATTTGGATTCACTTGATGAGTGAATGAGAATAAGGCAAGTTTGATGAGTGAATGAGAATAAGGCAAGAATAAGTTTGATGAGAATAAGGCAAAAATGTTCAGGAGGGGTGTTTGTGATTACCTGGTTTTCCTGAACAAAACAAACAGAGGAAAAGTCTTTGTAACACTCCTTAACTCCCAGGTAGGTGTCTGAAAGGCTCACCTGGCTGCATGGACCACAAAGCCATGACTCCCAGCCTCCTCTCCATTGGTGACATTATGCCTAGGACATGCAAAATCAATAGCCTTATATGTCCTTCCCCTGTAAGCCCTATTGGATATTTAGGTGACATAAAAATGTCTTTCCTGTCATGTGCTCATTATGTCACATGAAAACAAAGTCCTTATCTGGATTTTATCAATTGTATTACTAATAAGATCCCTGGATCTTTCTAATGAATTTTTTTAACATACTTATTTCTTGTCTTTATATAATTTATTGTCAAATTGGTTTCCATACAACACCAAGTGCTCATCCCAACAGGTGCCCTCCTCAATGCCAATAACCCACTTTCCCCTCTCCCCCACCCTCCATCAACCCTCAGTTTGTTCTCAGTATTTAAGAGTCTCTTATGGCTTCCCTTCTTCTCTCTCTGTAACTTTTCTTCCCCCCTGAACCTCCCCCTGGTCTTCTGTTAAGTTTCACAGGATCAACATATGAGTGAAAACATATGGTATCTGTCTTTCTCTGCCTGACTTATTTCACTTAGCATAATATTCTCCAGTTCCATCCATGTTGCTACAAATGGCCAGATTTCATTCTTTCTCATTGTCAAGTAGTATTCCATTGTATATCTAAACCACATCTTTATCCATTTGTCAGTTGATGGACATTTAGGTTCTTTCCATAATTTGGCTATTGTTGAAAGTGCTGTTATAAACATTGGGGTACAAGTGCACCTATACATCAGCACTCCTGGTGGGAATGGATCATTATAACAAATTGGAGAACCACTGTCCTTAACTAGCCTACATAAAATTCTCTGCCATCTATTCTAGAGCACTTACTTTGTAACAACCACTACCTTTGTAGGCTGGCTTTGTGAGTTTCTTCTCCACTATATTATAAACTCTTTCATGACAGGGATTGAGTTTATGCTCTCCATTTTTGGGTGTCTGGTGCTTAACATTGCATCCTTCAAATACAAGACATGAGGCTGATTAAGATGAAGATTTCTGTCCCAGAATTATTGTTTATAAATGGTAATAAAGATGGGTCTGAATTCTAGGTGATGTGCCTGACTCCAAACTCCAAAATTGGGAAGGAAATGATGTGAAATTGAGGATGTTTTAGCTGGTTGGAGATTTGGTGAAAATCTTAATCATTACAGACTGTGGAACTCAATCTTAATTTTTCTTTTTTTATTTAAATTCAAGCTAGTTAACATATAGTATAATAATGATTCCAGGAATAGAATTTAGTGATTCATCACTTACATATAGTACCCAGTGCTCATCCCAACAAGTGCTCTCCTTAATGTCCATCACCCATTTAGTCCATCCCCTGGCCCAAACCCCACCAGCAACCCTCAGTTTGTTCTCTGTATTTAAGAGTCTCTTATGGTTTGTTTCCTTCTTCATTTTTATCTTAGTTTTGTTTCCTTTCTCCTATGTTCATATGTTTTTTTTTCTTAAATTTTACACATGAGTGAAATCATATGATATTCATCTTTCTCCGACTGACTTATTTCACTTAGATAATACACTCTAGTTCTATCCATGTTGTTGTGCATGGCAAGATTTCATTCTTTTTGATTGCTGAGTAATATTTCATTGCATATATATACCACTTCCTCATTATCTATTCATCAGTCAATGGAAATCTGGACTCTTTCCATACTTTGGCTATTGTTGATAGTGCTCTTATAAACATTGGGTTCAATGTGCTCCTTCGCATCTGCATTTTTGTATCCTTTAGATAAATACCTAGTAGCACCATTGCTGGATCATAGGGTAGTTATATTTTTTATTTTTTGAGGAACATCCACAATGTTTTCCAGAGTGGCTGCACCAGCTTGCCATCCCACCCGCAGTACAAGGGTTCCTCTTTCTCTGCCTCCTGCCAACATCTGTTGTTGCCTGAGTTGCTAATTTTAGCCATTCTGACACGTGTCAGGTGGTATCTCATTGTGGTTTTGATTTTTATTTCCCTGATGATGAGTGATATTGAGCATATTTTCATTGTCTGCTAACCATCTGGATGTCTTCTTTGGAAAAGTGTCTATTCATTCTTTTTCCCATTTCTCCACCGGATTATTTGTTTTTTGGGTGTTGAGTTTGATAAATTCTTTATAGATTTTGGATACTAACTCTTTATCTGACATGTCATTTGCAAATATCTTCTCCCATTCCATAGGTTGCCTTTTAGTTTTGCTGATTGTTTCCTTAGCTATGCAGAAGCTTTTTATCTTGATGATGTCCCAATAGTTCATTTTTGGTTTTGTTTCCCTTGCCTCCAGGAACATGTCAAGTAAGAAGTTGCTGCAGCCTAGTCAATGGCTTCCTGTCTTAGGTTTAGGTCTTTCATCCATTTTGTGTTTATTTCTGCATATGGCCTAAGAAAGTGGTCTAGGTTCCGTCTTCTGGATGTTGCTGGTGAAACTCAATCTTAATGTGTATTTTAGAAGGATATCTGCATTCTACTTCAAAATTATGACCAAAATGTGTGAAAATTTAAGGCATTTCTCACTACAATATTCATCTGGGTTTCCTTCATGTAATAAGTTTATTTTAAAAATCATTTTCTTAAAAATGTCTGTACTCACAATTTTGAAAATAAAGTATTATTGTTTCCTTATGAATGAATATTTTTATCCATCCCTATGTCCAGATTATGATCAACTTGGGAACAGACTTGTTTCTTCAATAAGCCTGCTAGAACTTTAAGGTTTGTGATATTCCTCTCTCTTTATTTACTTTAAAACACAAGACTATTGTTTACTTTTACAAAAACTATATCAAATAAACTGAAACATAAGAACTTTGTGTACAAAAAAAAAGAGTAAACATATACTGTAGGATGTCAAGTAGTGAATGCAATATATTTTAGATAGAGAAGTGCTCCTGCATTCTCACCAAGCTTCAGGGTAAAGGTGAAATTTGGGTTGCTTCCTGACAAAGGAAGAGTTAGTGACTCTATCTGGAGAAGTTTTTCAAGATCTGAGGGTACAAGTGGGGAAGACTGGAGTCAGGGTATTAATAAGAGCATAATGGAAGAGTTTTTTCCTAGCAAGTAGGACAAGGCAAGTAAAGTAGGAAAAGAACCTATCACAGCCTCATAGGTGAGCCTACCTCAAACATTCATGCAGGATGAAAACAGGTAATAAAACAATTGTTCCTGGATACTGCCCAAGCCCACAAACATGTCATACTTGGGTACAGATGAAACACTGAACTTTAAGTAGTAGCTATAAAAGACAGATGGCGATGTTTCAAACTTTCAATAATCTTTCCTGTTTATATGCCTTAAAAAATTAAGATGAGAACTTTCTATTCTTCTAATGAAACTAAATGAAGAATAGTTTATAGTTTTACCATAAACTAGTATACTATCATTAACTAATAAACTATTAATTAATGCTAAAACTCTTCCAGAGATTTACATCATATGCACATTAATTTTTATTTAATGTTTTTGGGGAATAAAACAGTAGCAAATAACTTTCAGATTTTAATTAGAAAATTGGGTGGAATCACATAGGTCATTAGATTTTAGGTTTCCTGAGGGCATGCATAATATTTTATTCATTTCTTAATTTCCCACCCAGACTGGCATGACACATAGCTTAATAGTGTGAGTTAAATTGAATTGGTTTTATTGAATAGAGTGTCAGATGTTCCTTGAATAAAAAAAGATCTTATACCTCATTATCATACATATTCATAATGTATGCTAAGTTTGTTACATAATAAAATTGGATTAAAATGTCAGGTCTACCTAGAATCCCTCTTAGACTTCTAGTTATATAAGATGATATCAAATTGTGCTCACTTAACAGTTTAAGCCTTAACACTTAACACTTTTAGTGACCAACACTTAAAATTGAGGTGAAATGTTGGGTTGATAAAGAAGTAAAGTGTTGAGAAAGAACTCTTAAGCCATCTTCAGTGCAAAAAGGTGGTTTTGTTAAAGCACAGGGACAGGACCTTTGGGCAGAAAGAGCCACACTTGGGATTGTGAGGAGTGACCAATTATATGCTTTCAGGTTGGGAAGAGGTCAGGGATAGTGTAACTTTCTAAGGAATTTGGAAGCAAGGTTTCCAGAACCTTGAGGAGTCATTTACTACTGTCTAGTAAAACCTTAGTCATGAGACACATCAGATGTATATCAATTAGCTATATGCTTGGAGAATGATTGCTAATATATATCCTGGGGGGCAGAGATAAAGGAAGTTTCCAAAGGGATTTTCATATGTTAAAGAAGACTTATAGGATCCTGGAAGTTGAGGATAATGTCAAACTCATGTTGCCTTTCACCTCTAGCAAAGTATTAACATTGAGGCAGTTGAATTCTTGGAGGAAGGTCACCCTGCCTGTCTCGAGTACTTCTCAGGGGAGCCTCGGTGGGTCAGTTGGGTAAGCATCTGACTCTTCAGTTCAAACTCAGGATCTGTGAGTTTGAGCCCAGCGTCAGGCTCTGTGCTAACAGTGTGGAGCCTGCTTAGGATTCTCTCTCCCTCTCTCTCTGCCTGTCCCCCCACTTCTTTTTCTCAAAATAAATAAATAAACATTTAAATAAAGTACTTCTCAAGTTGAAGGACATTTTATTTTTCTACATTTCTTTTACCTTTGTTCTCCACATCAAAAATGACAGAAAATTTTTTTGAAGAGATACTTTGTTTTAAAATTTTCAGTTGGGTAGGGGCATCTGGGTGGCTCAGTGGGTTGCACATCTTGACTCTTGATTTCAGCTTAGATGATGATCCCAGGGTCATGAGATAGAGCCCCATGTCAGACTCCTTGCTGAGTGTGGAACCTGCTTAAGATTCTCTCTTTCTCTCTCCCTCTGCCCCTCTTCCCAACTCATTCTCTCTCTCTCTAGAATAAAAAAAGTAAAAGAAAAAAATAAAGAAAAAAATTGAGTTGTGTAAAATAAAAAGACAATAGCATTCTAAGCTCCCCTGATTACTCAGAATATACATTTGTTGTTTTTTAAAGTATTTTCTCTTTAACAATCTCTGCCCTACAATTTTGAGTATAATGTATAGTTATCTCACTGTGAATTAATATTTTCATTTATCCTATGTTCTGGCTGTCATGATCATTAATAGGCAAAAAAAAAAGAATTTAAATGAATTAAAAAAATTAAATAAGCTTCATGCCCAACATGGAGCCCAACACAGGGCTTGAACTCACTACTTTGAGATCATGACCTGAGTTGAGATCAAAAGACAGGGACTTAACCAACTGACCCGCCCAGGTACCCCTAAATGAATTCTTAAAACCAAGTTAGCTACCCAACTTGAAGATTTATTATAAAGCTACTATAATGAAGACAGTGTTGTATTTGTGAAAGAGTAGAGAAATAGATCAATGGAACAAAGTAGAGAGACTAGAAATAAACTCACACAAATATAGTGAACTGATTTTTGACTAAGAAGCAAGGTAATACAATGGAGAAAAGATAACCTTTCAACAAATAGTGGTGGAACAATTAGATATCCACCTGCAATAAAATAATAAAATAAAATAAGATAATTTAAACCCCAGCTTCATTCTTTTTACACAAATTAAAAATAAATTATAGACCTGAATGTTAAATGCAAAACTATAAAAGTTTTAGAAGATAACAAGGAAGAAAATCTAGGTGACATTTGGTTGACAATGATATCTAAAAGATAGGACATTGAAAGCTTGATCCATGAAAGGAAGAATTGATTAGTGGAAACTCATTAAAATTAAAAATTTCTGCATGCAGAAAACAACCTGATTAAAAAGTGGGGAAAAGTTCTGAACAGACAACTCCTCTAGAGAAGATATACAGATAGAAAATATGTATTTGAAAAGATGCTCAGCATCATATATCACTATGGAAATACAAATTAAAACAATGAGATACCACTATTCATTAGAATAACTAAATCAAAATGTAGGCAAAGACATGGAAGAAGAAGAACTCTCTTTCATTGCTGGTGGAAACGCAAAATGGTAAAGTTGCTAAATGATTTTACCATGCAGTCCAGCAATCTCATTCTGCAGTGTAAATGCCTATCATTGAGCTTTTTGATTGTAATGCAAGTACCTGACATTAAGCTTCCCATTGCTGAGGCATCCATTTCAAAGACAATCTTTTTAAATAAATACCTTGCCAGCTGTAAGACACAGCTACTAGCAAAACCACTAGGTGAGGTATAAGGCCACCTTCACCCATGAAGTTTTCTTCATAGAAAGCCAACCTAGATAACTGACCACTTGAATGAACCTGCTTCTCCCTTTCTGCACTCCAATTCCCACTCTTATGCTTTATATTCACCAATAATGAGCCCGAGAAACCCGAAGCACCCTACCCTAGTAGAGATAGAGCCCCAGGTCTGTGTTCCATCCTTCTCTCTCTTTACCAGAGACCTCTTTGTGTGGTCTAGGGTGTGCCATGTAACCTCTAGGACTTGTCAGTGATAAATCTTGTTCCTCAAAGTTCTATGAAGGTTGTTGATGAAGTGCATCCTTCCATCTTATTAAGACCCACAATGTTGTCTAGCTACAACATTGGCTCTGGTTGAGGAAATGTCTGTGGGGCATTCCTAGCCAACAGCATCACTATCAATAGGGTGAGACTGATACAACACACTCTTTGGTATCTAGCCAAATGAACTGAGAATGTGTCCACATAATAACCTGCACAGAGATGTTTATAGCAGCTTTATTCATAATTGCCAAAATCTAGAAGCAATCAAGATGTTTTCAATAGGTGAACGTATAAATAAACTGTGGTACATCCAGACAATGAACTACAATTCAAGAATAAAAAGAAACAAGCTATCAAGCTATAAAAAGACACTGAGAGACTTAAATTCATATTACCAAGTGAAAGAAGCCAGTTTTAAAGGGCTACATATTGTATGATACTAACTCTGTGACATTCTGGAAAAGGTAGAACTATGAGCAGAAGACAAAGATCAGTAACTACCACAGGTCTGGGGAGAGGAGAAGGATGACTAGGTGGGATAGAAGGGATTTTTAGGGCAGTGAACCCTTCTTTCTGGGTGATATTGTAATGGTGACTGCATGATATTATAATTTGTCAAGCCAATAGAATGTACGATACATGTACATGTATTACATGTATTATATGTATTACATTATGTTAAGGAAACATATTATGTTACCATATTATAATAAGGCAATTATTATGTTAACATAATAATTAATGTAATAATGCATCAATATTCGTTCATCAGTTATGACAACAGTACCATACTGATGCATGATTTTAATAATAGGAGAAACTATGAGGGTAGGGGTTGTATGAAAACTGTCTGTACTTTATTCTTAATTTTCTTTAAACCTAAGATTTTTCTAAAAATAAATCTAATTTAAAAAACAAAAACAAAATTAAAAACCAAAGCCCAGTAAGTCATTCACTTTATTTTCTAAAGTATTAAGATAAATACTATTTCTAAAAGTAATTTAATTTTTCCTTCTTATAATTTAAAAACATTTAAATACAATTCATTACTGATAATTTGCTCTATGAAATTAGAATAAATTTTAACTGAAGATCTCCAAAATGAGTAGTTTGCTTCACACTATCTCAGCTTCAAGTCCAAGAAATGATATCTGATTTTAATTTCAACCCTCAGTTTATTTTTGATGTATAGATGAATTTTCCAGTAGAAATGTATACATATATTCTATATTGTTGGCTTGCAGTGTCACCACAAGCATAGCTGTAATGTCAAATCTTACATCACAGGTTTGAGTTCAGAAAATATATTCTTCATTGTTACTCTTAGAGAAGTTGCTAATCCACAAAGCAATTGCATGCCTACTTTGCCCTGCAGGGTATTGTTATACTAACCCCTTGATATTACCTCAGTCTTTCCCCCAAAGGTAATCAGCTCCTCAGAGGGCTTCTGATTTTAAAACTAAATCTCAGGTGGCAACTCAGAAAAATTAACAGAATAGAGACTTCAAGTTCCTAAACTAATACATTTGTATTTAATCCTCTTGAATTCACCTCGTACTGAAAATTCAGAAAAACTGAAGCCCCTCCATGTTGTGTAATATTTTGGGTTTGTAACCTGAATCCCTTGAATGCATTTGCTCAGTTAAGTAAATGGCTGATATAAGTTTGAATGGGCACCCTGAAGAAACATAAAATTAGGAGACAGCACCGATTATGAGTAAGGGAACTAGGGTAACAGCCAACAGGACCTGGATTGCTTGTTTTTTAGCATTTATAAAAAATATACAAATAGTACTTAATGTACACAACACAGATGAAAAGATATTTTTTAAAGGGTTTATAACTAGCAATATGGTGGATTTATTTGTTTGTGTTAATTCTTTAGTCAAAAAATTTTTAGCAAAAGATTTAATATTTACAGAAGAAGAAGAGAAAAAGCAAGCAGAAAAGAATGATATATTAAAAGGATGTTCCCCAGCATCAGTGAAAATTAGGATGCAATATTTTTCACCTAAGAATACATAACATATACTGTTATATAAAAATTCATGTGAACCAGCAATTCCAAATTGTTAACATTTAGGAGATTTGAAAGTCAAAGAGTCAAATAATTGCTTAAAATTTAACACACTACAAAAATTCAAGCTGACGTAGAGAAATAGGAAAATTGAAGAATAAAATCTACCCAAGGAGACTAGAAAAAAACTCACTGTTTCTGACCAGTTACAGGAGACTACAGGGTTTTCCTATTTTGGCAATGTGTAATGTAAATGTAATTTACACAATTACAGAAGTGCCTTTCAAATTCTTATAGGTTTTTTTCATTTTTTTTAATATGAAATTTATTGTCAAATTGGTTTCCATACAACACCCAGTGCTCATCCCAACAGGTGCCCTCCTCAATACCCATCATCTACCCTACCTGCCCTCCCACCCCCCATCAACCCTCTGTCTGTTCTCAGTTGTTTTTTTTTTTTTAATTTTTTTTAACGTTTATTTATTTTTGAGACAGAGAGAGACAGAGCATGAACGGGGGAGGGTCAGAGAGAGGGAGACACAGAATCTGAAACAGGCTCCAGGCTCTGAGCCGTCAGCACAGAGCCCGACGCGGGGCTCGAACCCACGGACAGTGAGATCGTGACCCGAGCCGAAGTCGGACGCCTCGCCGACTGAGCCACCCAGGTGCCCCTGTTCTTAGTTTTTAAGAGTCTCTTATGCTTTGGTTCCCACCCTCTCTAACCTCCTTTTTGTTTTATCCCCTCCCCTCCCCCATGGTCTTCTGGTAAGTTTCTCAGGATCCACATAAGAGTGAAAACATATGGTATCTGTCTTTATCTGTATGGCTTATTGCACTTAGCATCACACTCTCCAGTTCCATCCACGTTGCTACAAAAGGCCAGATTTCATTCTTTCTCATTGACACGTAGTATTCCATTGTGTATATAAACCACAATTTCTTTATCCATTCATCAGTTGATGGACATTTAGGTTCTTTCCATACTTTGGCTATTGTTGAGAGTGCTGCTATAAACAGTGGGGTACAAGTGCCCCTATGCATCAGCACTCCTGTATCCCTTGGGTAAATTCCTAGCAGTGCTATTGCTGGGTCATCGGGTACGTCTATTTTTAATTTTTTGAGGAACCTCCACACTGTTTTCCAGAGTGGCTGCACCAGTTTGCTTTCCCACCAACAGTGCAAGAGGGTTCCCATTTCTCCACATCCTTGCCAGCATCTATAGTCTCCTGATTTGTTCATTTTAGCCAATCTGACTGGCGTGAGGTGATATATGAGTGTGGTTTTGATTTGTATTTCCCTGATGAGGAGCAACGTTGAGCATCTTTTCATGTGCCTGTTGGCCATCCAGATATCTTCTTTAGAGAAGTGTCTATTCATGTTTTCTGCCCATTTCTTCACTGGATTATTTGTTTTTCAGGTGTGGAGTTTGGTGAGCTCTTTATAGATTTTGGATACTAGCCCTTTGTCCGGTATGTCATTTGCAAGTATCTTTTCCCACTCCGTTGGTTGACTTTTAGTTTTGTTGATTGTTTCCATTGCAGTACAGAAGCTTGTTATATTGATGAGGTCCCAATAGTTCATTTTTGGTTCTAATTCCCTTGCCTTTGGGGATGTGTCAAGTAAGAAATTGCTGCAGCTGAAGTCAGAAAGGTTTTTCCCTGCTTTCTCCTCTAAGGTTTTGATGGTTTCCTGTCTCACATTCAGGTCTTTATCCATTTTGAGTTTGTTTTTGCGAATGGTGTAAGAAAGTGGTCTGGTTTCATCCTTCTGCATGTTGCTGTCCAGTTCTCCCAGCACCATTTTTTAAAGAGACTGTCTTTTTCCCATTGGATATTCTTTCCTGCTTTGTCAAAGATTAGTTGGCTATATTTTAGTGGCTCTAATTTTGGGGTTTCTATTCTGTTCCATTGGTCTATGTGTCTGTTTTAGTGCCAATACCACGCAGTCTTGATGATTACAGCTTTGTAGTAGAGGCTAAAGTATGGGATTGTGATGCCTCCTGCTTTGGTCTTCTTCTTCACTATTACTTTGGCTATTCGGGGCTTTTTGTGGTTCCATACAAATTTTAGGATTGCTTGCTCTAGCTTCGAGAAGAATGCTGGTGCAATTTTGATTGGGATTGCATTGAATGTGTAGATAGCTTTGGGTAGTATTGACATTTTAACAATATTTATTCTTCCAATGCATGAACATGGAACATTTTTCCATTTCTTTGTATCTTCTTCAATTTCCTTCATAAGCTTTCTATAATTTTCAGCATACAGATCTTTTACATCTTTGGTTAGCTTTATTCCTAGGTATTTTATGCTTCTTGGTACAATTGTGAATGGGATCAGTTTCTTTATTTGTCTTTCTGTTGTTTCATTAGTAGTGTATAAGAATGCAACTGATTTCTGTACATTGATTTTGTATCCTGAGACTTTGCTGAATTCATGTATTAGTTCTAACAGACTCTTGGTAGAGTCTTGGGAGTCTTGG
The DNA here is from genome assembly GCF_046562875.1 of Panthera onca. Classification (NCBI taxonomy): domain Eukaryota; kingdom Metazoa; phylum Chordata; class Mammalia; order Carnivora; family Felidae; genus Panthera; species Panthera onca. Next base: position 27,717,709 of record NC_138343.1, on the reverse strand, counting down.
ATTTTCCACGGATAGTATCATGTCATCTGCAAAAAGTGAAAGCTTGACTTCATCTTTGCCAATTTTGATGCCTTTGATTTCCTTTTGTTGTCTGATTGCTGATGCTAGTACTTCCAACACTGTATTAAACAACAGCGGTGAGAGTGGATATCCCTGTCGTGTTCCTGATCTCAGGGAGAAAGCTCTCAGTTTTTCCCCATTGAGGATGATATTAGCTGTGGGCTTTTCATAAATGGCTTATAATGTTAAGTATGTTCCTTCTATCTCGACCTTATTGGGGTTTTTATTAAGAATGGATGCTGAATTTTGTCAAATGCTTTTTCTGCATTGATAGACAGGATCATATGGTTCTTTTCTTTTCTTTTATTAATGTGACGTATCACATTGATTGACTTGCAAATGTTGAGCCAGCCCGGCGTGTTTTTCCATTTCTTTGTATCTTCTTCAATTTCCTTCTTAAGCTTTCTATAGTTTTCAGCATAACGGATCTTTTACATCTTTGGTTAGGTTTATTCCTAAGTATTTTATACTTCTTGGTGTATTTGTGAATGGGATCAGTTTCTTTATTTGTCTATCTGTTGCTTCATTATTAGTGTATAAGAATGCAACTCATTTCTGTACATTGATTTTTTATCCTGCAGCTTTACTGAATTCATGTATCAGTTCTAGCAGACTTTTGGTGGCGTCTATCGGGTTTTACATGGCATCTGCAAAAAGCGAAAGGTTGACTTCATTTTTGCCATATTTGATTGCTTTGATTTTCTTTTTTTATCTGATTGCTGATGCTAGCACTTCCAACACTATGTTAAACAACAGCAGTGAGAGTGGACATACCTGTCGTGTTCCTGATCTCAGGAACTGAGAAAACCAAGAGCTTTCCCCATTGGGGATGGTATTAGCTGTGGGCCTTTCATAAATGGGTTTTATGATGCTTAAGTATATTCCTTCTATCCCGACTTTCTCAAGGGTTTTTATTAGGAAAGATGCTGAATTTTGTCAAATGCTTTTTCTGCATCGATTGACAGAATAATCTGGTTGTTATCTTTACTTTTATTAATGTGATGTATCACATTGATTGCTTTGTGAGTGTTGAACCAGGCTTGCAGCCCAGGAATGAATCCCACTTGATCATGGTGAATAATTCTTATTGTATGCTGTTGAATTCGATTTGCTAGTATCTACTTGAGAATTTTCTCATCCATATTCACCAGGGATATTGGCCTGTAGTTCTTTTTTTGCTGAGTCTCTGGTTTAGGAATCAAAGTAATACTAGCTTCATAGAATGAGTCTGGAAGTTTTCCTTCCCTTTCTATTTTTTTGGAACAGCTTGAGAAGGATAGGGATAATCTCTGCTTTAAATGTCTGGTAGAATTCCCCAGGGAAGCCATTTGGTCCTGGAATCTCATTTGTTGGGAGATTTTTGATAACTGATTCAATTTCTTCACTGGTTATTGGTCTGTTCAAGTTTTCTATTTCTTCCTGTTTGAGTTTTGGAAGTGTGTGGGTGCTTCGGAATTTTTCCATTTCTTCCAGGTTGTCCATTTTGTTGGCATATAATTTGTCATAGTATTCCCTGATAATTGCTTGTATTTCTGAGGGGTTGGTTGTAATAATTCCATTTTCACTTATGATATTATCTATTTGGGTCATCTCCCTTTTCTTTTTGAGACACCTGGCTAAAGGTTTATCAATTTTGTTTATTTTTTCAAAAAACCAACTCTTGGTTTTGTTGATCTGCTCTATAGTTTTTTTAGATTCTATATTGTTTATTTCTTCTCTGATCTTTATTATTTCTCTTATTCTGCTGGGTTTGGGGTGTCTTTGATGTTCTGCTTCTATTTCCTTTAGGTGTGCTGTTAGATTTTGTATGTGGGATTTTTCTTGTTTCTTGAGATAGGCCTGGATTGCAATGTACTTTCCTCTCAGGACTGCCTTCGCTGCATCTCAAAGCATTTGGATTGTTGTATTTTCATCTTCATTTGTTTCCATATATTTTTAAAATTCTTCTCTAATTGCTTGGTAGGCCCATTCATTCTTTAGTAGGGTGTTCTTTAACTTCCATGCTTTTGGAGGTTTTCCAGACTTTTTCCTGTGGTTGATTTCAAGCTTCATAGCCTTGTGGTCTGAAAGTGTAAATGGTATGATCTCAATTCTTATATACTTATGAAGGGCTGTTTTGTGACCCAGGATGTGATCTACCTTGGAGAATGTTCCATGTGTACTCGAGAAGAAAGCATGTTTTGTTGCTTTGGGATGCAGAGTTCTAAATATATCTGTCAAGTCCTTCTGATCCAATGTATCATTCAGGGCCCTTGTTTATTTATTGATCCTGTGTCTAGATGTTCTATCCATTGTTGCAAGTAGAGTATTAAAGTCCCCTGCAATTACCACATTCTTATCAATCAGGTTGCTTATGTTTGTGATTAATTGTTTTATACATTTGGGGACTCTGAATTTGGTGCATAGACACTTAGAAATGTTAACTCCTCTTGATAGATAGACCCTATAATTGGTGATATAATCCCATTCTTCACCTCTTATGGCAGCCTTTAATTTAAAGTCTAGTTTGTCTGATATAAGTATGGCTACTCCAGCTTTCTTTTGACTTCCAGTAGCATGATAGATAGTTCTTCATTCCCTCACTTTCAATATGAAGGTGTCCTCAGGTCTAAAATGAGTCTCTTGTAGACAACAAACAGATGGGTCTTGTTTTTTTATCCATTCTGATACCCTAAGTCTTTTAGTTGGAGCATTTAGTCCATTTACATCAGTGTTATTATTGAAAGATATGGGTTTAGAGTCATTGTGATGTCTGTAGGTTTCATGCTTGTAGTGATGTCTCTGTTACTTTGAAGTCCTTGCAACATTTAACCCACAGAATCCCCCTTAGGATCTCTTGTAGGGCTATGAATTGGTGATCATGAATTCCTTCAGTTTTTCTTTGTTTGGGAAGACCTTTATCTCTCCTTCTATTCTGAATGACAGACTTGCTCGATAAAGGATTCTCAGCTGCATAATTTTCTGTTCATCACATTGAAGATTTCCTGCCATTCCTTTCTGGCCTGCCAACTTTGAGTAGATAGATCTGCCACTAGTCTTATTGGTCTCCCTTTATATGTTACAGAGTTTATCCCTAGCTGCTTTCAGAATTTTCTCTTTATTTTTGTATTTTGCCAGTTTCACTACGATATGTTGTGCAGAAGATCGATTCAAGTTAGTCTGAAGGAAGTCCTCTGTGCCTCTTGGATTTCAGTGCCTTTTTCCTTCCCCAGATCAGGGAAGTTCTCAGCTATGATTTGTTGAAGTACACCTTCAGCACCTTTTTCTCTCTTTTCCTCTTCTGGAATTCTATTATATGGATATTGTTCCGTTTCATTGCGTCATTTAGTTCTCTAATTCTCCCCTCATACTCCTGGATTTTTTTATCTCTCTTTTTCTCAAATTCCTCTTTTTCCATATTTTTGTCTTCTAATTCACCTATTCTCTCCTCTGCCTCTTCAATCTGAGCTATCGTCGCCTCCATTTTATTTTGCAGCTCATTTATAGCATTTTTTAGCTCCTCCTGAATGTTTCCTAGTCCCTTGATCTCTGTAACAATAAATCCTCTGCTTTCCTCTGTACTTTTTTCAAGACCAGCAATTAATTTTATTACCATTATTCTGAATTCTTGTTCCGTTATATCGCTTAAATCATTTTGATCAATTCATTAGCTGTCGCTACTTCCTGGAGTTTCTTTTGAGGAGAATTCTTCCATTTTGTCATTTTGGATGGTCCCTAGAGTGGCGGGGAACTGCAGGGCACTTCCCCTGTGCTGTCTGTAGTAACTTTTGTTGGTTGGCGGGGCCGCAGTCAGACCTGATGTCTACCCCCAGCCCACCATGGGGGCCACAGTCAGACTGGTGTGTACTGTATCTTCCCCTCTCCTAGGGGCAGGATTCACTGTGGAGCAGTGTGTCCCCTGTCTGGGCTACTTGCACACTGCCTAGCTTGTGTTGCTGCTGCAATGGGATTGGCGTATTAGCTAGGGTGGACCCACAAGTTGCACAGGGTCGGGAGGGACAGGCTTAGGTAGCTTTGCTGCCAGTCGTCCTCTGTAGGAGGGGCCCTCCAACACTGTGAGGGAGGCAGGCTGACCCATCTGAGGGATGGATCCACAGAAGCACAACGTTGGGTGTTAGCATTGTGCAAGCAAGCTCAGTGATGGGAACTGGTTCCCTTTGAGAGTTTGGCTGGGGTATGGGAGAGGGATATGGTGCTGGCCAGCACCTTTGTTTTCTGCTGAGCTAAGCTCTGTCTTCCAAGGCTCAACACCTCTCCCTTCCGGTGTCCTCTTGCCCTCCTGCTCTCTGAGCAGAGCTGTTGACTTATAGCATTCCAGATGTTAAGTCCTGCTGGCTCTCCGAATTCATGCAGTCTGGCCCCTCTGCTTTGCAAACCAGACTCATGGATTCTGCCTTGCCAGTGGGCTGCCCCTGACCACCCCGGCTGCCTCCCACTAGTCTGTGTAGCATGCACTGCCTCTCTGCCCTTTCTAACCTCTTCCGTGGGCCTCTTGTCTATGCTTGGCTCTGGAGAGTCCGTTCTGCTAGTCTTCTGGCAGTTTTCTGGGTTATTTAGGCAGATGTGGGTGGAATCTAAGTGATCAGCAGGATGTGGTGAGCCCAGTATCCTCCTATGCCACCATCTTCTCCCTCCTTCTTATAGGTTTTTTTCAATCTGTAGTAAATTATTTTACAACTTGTGTTATTTTTACTAAACATGTACTGTGACTATTGGCTTTTCTCTGTGCTTCCTAAAAAAAGGTTTTAAAGGGGTATTTTTTAGAGGTACCTGAGAGAACAAAGATTTTTGATTTTTTTCTTTGAGACACGATTTGTATTTTTGGCATGATCCTGGCCAACATCCCTCCACAGGGACAGTATAAATGGCTGCCCCTGGACACACTGAGAACTCCACTCTGGTGGAAGGCCTGGCACAAGTGTAACACATCATCTGTACCACTTTAGCCTGTATTTACAGGATAGTTAACACTATCATGCAATGGTTTTCAACTGTAGCTCTGTATGAAATGTCATACCTGTTTCATCCTATGCAATGGAGTCTGGGTATCTGCATTGTTAAAGCTGTACAGGTTTTTCTGATGTGCAATCTGAGCAGGAGATCACAACTGTAAAAATACCTGATTTCCATATTATCCAGGATCTTACTGCAGGTTCTAAAGCCAAGCTACCTGACTTCACAGGATCCAAATAGCAATGGTAGATCTAATACATAGAAGGGACCTGACTGAAGGGGATGGGGTAAAAGGTAGATTTTTCCATTTCATTTTAATTATGTAATGAATTTTTAAAAAGTAAATAATTAAATGATAAAAATTCAAAAAATAGGTATTTTAAGCATGGGGCTTTCGAGAATTTTTTTAGGGGCTGAAGAGCTATAGAGAACACAATTACGAGATTTGTTATATGTGGAGCTGACCTCCAGGAAACTTTCTGAATTTGAGATATTCAAGCATTTCTGAAGCATTTTGCAAAGGTAGGTTCATATGAGACTTATACATATGGAAAACTCTTTATATGCCTTTTGTGTAAGAAACAGAATAATTTACTCCCTCAGGGGAAGTACAGAGGACTATTTAACTTCTCATTCCATTGGTAGGGTATTCAAAGGCAGTTATTGACACTAAAAATGTCTACAGAAGAGGACTGTAAACAGCATTTAAAAAAAGAGAAAGTAGGGGCGCCTGGGTGACTCAGTCGGTTGAACGTCCAACTTTGGGTCAGGTTATGATCTCATGGTGTTTGGGTTTGAGCCCCACATTAGGCTCTGTACTGACAGCTCAGAGCCTGGAGACTGCTTCAGATATTCTGACTCCTTCTCTCTCTGCCTCTTGCCTGCTCTGTCTCTCTCGCTCTTCCTCTCTCTCTCTCTCTCTCTCTCTCTCTCCCTCCCTCAAAAATAAACATTAAAAAAAGATTTAAAAAAAAGAAAAGAGAAAGTGCATCAAGAGGATGAACACTGAAATTGGCATGTAATGGCAAAGCATCCTCCTTGTTATCTTTAAAAATGTACCCTCTTAAAAAAATTTACAGGCTAAGAGAAGTAGAGCCACTTGTTCAATTTCAGACAGTCTGGAAAATGACAAACCTTAGATTTATACCAAACCTCTTTGCTCAAAGTCTGTCTTTTGTATTTTATCAGGTTGTCTCACCGTTTATAAAAAGGCCCATGCCTGAAGTAAAGAAAAATGAATAGTATCAAGGCTCAAGAAGTCTAAGTCTAGTAAAGATGACAGAATTTTGGAATTTTTAGTCAAGGCCATAATATGAAAAATATTAAGTAAATTAATAAGTAATTAAGTAATTAAGTAATTACTTATTAAGTAATATTAATTAAGTAATATTAAGTAAACGTTTGTGGGTCTAGTTCTGGGGTTTCTATTCTATTCCATTAGTCTATGTGTCTGTTTTTGTGCCAAAACCATGCTGTCTTGATGATGACAGCTTTGTAGTAGAGGCTAAAGTCTGGGATTGTGATGCCTCCTGCTTTGGTCTTCTTCTTCAAAATTACTTTGGCTATTCGGGGCCTTTTGCGGTTCCATATGAATTTTAGGATTGCTTGTTCTAATTTCGAGAAGAATGCTGGTGCAATTTTGATTGGGATTGCATTGAATGTGTAGATAGCTTTGGGTAGTATTGACATTTTGACAATATTTATTCTTCCAATCCATGAACATGGAATGTTTCTCCATATCTTTATATCTTCTTCAATTTCCTTCATAAGCTTTCTATACTTTTCAGCATACAGATCTTTTACATCTTTGGTTAGATTTATTCTTAGGTATTTTGTGCTTCATGGTGCAATTGTGAATGGGATCAGTTTCTTTATTTGTCTTTCTGTTGTTTCATTGTTAGTGTATAAGAATGCAACTGATTTCTGTACATTGATTTTGTATCCTGAAACTTTGCTGAGTTCATGTATCAGTTCTAGCAGACTTTTGGTGGAGTCTATCAGATCTTCCATGTATAATATCATGTCATCTGCAAAAAGTGAAAGCTTGACTTCATCTTTGCCAATTTTGATGCCTTTGATTTCCTTTTGTTGTCTGATTGCTGATGCTAGAACTTCCAACACTATGTTAAACAACAGCAGTGAGAGTGGACATCCCTATCGTGTTCTTGATCTCAGGGAAAAAGTTCTTGGTTTTTCCCCATTAAGGATGATGTTAGCTGTGGGCTTTTCATAAATGGCTTTTATGATCTTTAAGTATGTTCCTTCTATCCCGACTTTCTCAAGGGTTTTTATTAAGAAACATTGCTGAATTTTGTCAAATGCCTTTTCTGCATCAATTGACAAGACCATAAGGTTCTTATCTTTTCTTTTATTAATGTGATGTACCATGCTGATTGATTTGCGAATGTTGAACCAGCCCTGCATCCCAGGAACGAATCCCACTTGATCATGGTGAATAATTCTTTTTATATGCTGTTGAATTCGATTTGCTAGTATCTACTTGAGAATTTTTGCATTCATATTCATCAGGGATATTGACCTGTAGTTCTCTTTTTTTACTGGGTCTCAGTCTGGTTTAGGAATCAAAGTAATGCTGGCTTCATAGAATGAGTCTGGAAGTTTTCCTTCCCTTTCTATTTTTGGGAATAGCTTGAGAAGGATAGGTATTATCTCTGCATTAAACGTCTGGTAGAACTCCCCTGGGAAGCCATCTGGTCCCGGACTCTTATTTGTTGGGAGATTTTTGATAACCAATTCAATTTCTTCACTGGTTATGGGTCTGTTCAAGCTTTCTATTTCCTCCTGATTGAGTTTTGGAAGCAAGTTGTTGTTTAGGAATTTGTCCATTTCTTCCGGGTTGTCCATTTTGTTGGCACATAATTTGTCATAGTATTCCCTGATAATTGCTTGTATCTCTGAGGGATTGGTTGTAATAATTCCATTTGCATTCTTGATTTTATCTATTTGGGTCATCTCCCTTTTCTTTTTGAGAAGCCTGGCTAGAGGTTTATCAATTTTGTTTATTTTTTTCAAAAAAACAACTCTTGGATTCATTGATCTGCTCTACAGTTTTTTTAGATTCTATATTTATTTCTGCTCTGAGCTTTATTATTTCTCTTCTTCTGCTGGGTTTAGGCTGTCTTTGCTGTTCTGCTTCTAGTTCCTTTAGGTGTGCTGTTAGATTTTGTATTTGGGATTTTTCTTGTTTCTTGAGATAGGCCTGGATTGCAAGGTATTTTTCTCTCAGGACTGCCTTTGCTGCATCCCAAAGCATTTGGATTGTTGTATTTTCATTTTCGTTTGTTTCCATATATTTTTAAATTTCTTCTCTAATTGCCTGGTTGACCCACTCATTCTTTAGTAAGATGTTCTTTAACCTCCATGCTTTTGGAGGTTTTCCAGACTTTTTCCTGTGGTTGATTTCAAGCTTCATAGCATTGTGGTCTGAAAGTGTACATGGTATGATCTCAATTCTTATATACTTATGAAGAGCTGTTTTGTGACCCAGGATGTGATCTATCTTGGAGAATGTTCCATGTGCACTTGAGAAGAAAGTATATTCTGTTGCTTTGGGATGCAGAGTTCTAAATATATCTGTCAAGTCCATCTGATCCAATGTATCATTCAGGGCCCTTGTTTCTTAATTGACCGTGTGTCTAGATGATCTATCCATTTCTGTAAGTAGACTGTTAAAGTCCCCTGCAATTACCACATTCTTATCAATAAAGTTGCTTATGTTTGTGTATAATTGTTTTATATATTTGGGGGCTCCTGTATTCGGCACATAGGCATTTATAATTGTTAGCTCTTCCTGATGGATAGACCCTGTAAGTATTATATAATGCCCTTCTTCATCTCTTGTGATAGCCTTTAATTTAAAGTCTAGTTTGTCTGATATAAGTATGGCTACTCCAGCTTTGTTTTGACTTCCAGTAGCATGATAAATAGTTCTCCATCCCCTCACTCTCAATCTGAAGGTGTCCTCAGGTCTAAAATGAGTCTCTTGTAGACAGCAAATAGATGGGTCTTGTTTTTTTATCCATTCTGATACCCTATGTCTTTTGGTTGGCACATTTAGTCCATTTACATTCAGTGTTATTTTAGAAAGATACAGGTTTGGAGTCATTGTGATGTCTGTATGTTTATGCTTGTAGCGATGTCTCTGGTACTTTTCTCACAGGATCCCCCTTAGGATCTCTTGTAGGGCTGGTTTAGTGGTGACGAATTCCATCAGTTTTTGTTTGTTTGGGAAGACCTTTATCTCTCCTTCTATTCTGAATGACAGACTTGATGGGTAAAGGATTCTCAGCTGCATATTTTTTCTGTTCATCACATTGAAGATCTCCTGCCATTCCTTTCTGGCCTGCCAAGTTTCAGAAGAGAGATCGGTCACGAGTCTTATAGGTCTCCCTTTATAAGTTCGAGCATGTTTATCCCTTGCTGCTTTCAAAATTTTCTCTTTATCCATGTGTTTTGCCAGTTTCACTACGATATGTCATGCAGAAGATTGATTGAAATTAAGTCTGAAGGGAGTTCTCTGTGCCTCTTGGATTTCAGTGCCTTTTTCCTTCCCCAGATCAGGGAAGTTCTCAGCTATTATTTCTTCAAGTACATCTTCAGCACCTTTCCCTCTCTCTTCCTCCTCTGGAATACCAATTATGCTTATATTATTTCTCTTTAGTGCATCACTTAGTTCTCTAATTTTCCCCTCATACTCCTGGATTTTTTTTTTATCTTTTTCTCAGCTTCTTCTTTTTCCATAATTTTATCTTCTAGTTCACCTATTCTCTCCTCTGCCTCTTCAATCCGAGCCATGGTCGTTTCCATTTTATTTTGCAGCTCGTTTATTGCATTTTTTAGCTGGGGGATGGGCGAGGGAGATGGCGCTGGCGAGAGTCTTTGTTCCTCGCCAAACTGAGCTCTGTCGTCCCAGGTTCAGCAACTGTCCTTCCAGTTGCCCTCCAGCCTTCCTGCTCTCTGAGCAGAGCTGTTAATTTATAACCTTTCAGGTGTTAAGTCCTGCTGGCTGTCTGAACACACTCCGTCCGACCCCTCTGCTTTTGCAAGCCAGACTTGGGGTCTCTGCTTGGCTGGCAGGCCACCCCTCTGCCCTGGCTCCCTCCCATCAGTCCGTTTAGCTCGCACCGCCTTGTCCTTCCTACCCTCTTCCGTGGGCCTCTCATCTACACTTGGCCTCGGAAACTCTGTTCTTCTAGTCTTCTGGAGGTTTTCTGGGTTATTTAGGCAGGTGTAGGCAGAATCTAAGTGATCAGCAGGACGCGGTGAGCCCAGTGTCCTCCTACGCCACCATCTTCTCCCAAAATTGCATCTAAGTCTAACCTTTAATGTGTTATACTCGAGCATGGTGAGTGTGACATCATGGTTCATTTTTAATCTTATTGGAAATATGATGTGGGCATGATTTGTCCTATCTCAATTTTCTTATCTGGAAAATGGAAAAGAATATCTAAAGTGGGAAAATTTATCATTTTGAGGATATTATGAAATCACAAAAGTTGTGTGCCTGGCATGTGATAGGTGTCCAATAATGTTAGCGCCCTCTTCCCCCATTTTGCAGGACTCTGCCAGAGGCTAATTTTTTGTTTGTTAATGTTAGCTCTAAAATTGTGTGGAGAGAGGATAAAATTGTTTCCAAAAAAAACCCCACATTTTTAAAACAGATACAATTATAGACTGTGGGTGATGATGAGGTGTCAATGTAGGTTCATCAACTGTGACACACATATCACTCTGGTGAGTGGTGAGCACTGTTGATAGTGGGGGAGGCTGCACATGCAGGGGGAAACAGGTTTATGGGAAATCTCTGTGCTTTCCACTAAATTTGATGTGAACCTAAATGTGCTTAAAAAATGAAGTTTATTTTTTTTCCCTTCCCCTCCCTCATGGGTTTCTGTTAAGTTTCTCAGGATCTACATAAGAGTGAAAACATATGGCATCTGTCTTTCTCTGTATGGCTTATTTCACTTCACATAACACTCTCCACTTCCATCCATGTTGCTACAAAGGGCCATATTTCATTTTTTTTCATTGCCACGTAGTATTCCATTGTGTATATAAACCTTTTGGGATGAGCACTGGGTGTTGTATGGAAAGCAAATTTACAATAAATTTCATATATTGAAAAAAATAAAAAAAACATAAAAAAATAAAAAAATGAAGTTTATTTTTATTTAATTTTTCAATGAAGTTTATTAAAAAATTTTTTAATGTTTATTTATTTTTGAGAGAGAGAGAGACAGAACACAAGCAGGAGAGGGGCAAGGAGAAAGGGAGACACAGAATCTGAAGCAGGCTCCAGGCTCTGAGAGGTCAGCACAGAGCCCAAAATGGGGCTTGAACTCATAAACTGTGAGATCATGACCTGAGCTGAAGTTGGACACATAACCTACTAAGCAACCCATGCACCTCTAGTGAAGTTTACTTTTAAAAAGAGAGAGAGAATATAAATATAAAGACAAGCTGAAGGGAAAATTTTTTAAAAGTTATTTGTAAAAAGAAGGTATAATGCATGAAGACGAAGGGAAACAAAAATACAGATGCCACAGAACCACAGACCACAGACCCTCTACTCCCACCAGTAAGTCAGGGGACAGAGTCACATAAAATATCAATAGAGAAGCCTACAGCTTCGTGTTTTATCACCTCTCACCAGTGGGTTTTTGTCTGTGTGCACACGTACCTACATGAATTTTAACTTGTAATCTGAGGAGGAGTTTTTGGTGGCTTCTTCCATATTTTGGTCTACCTAAGTAAGAGTTTACCTGGATCTTAATAAGTTATAGTCACCCTAGTAACTTTACTTAATTCAATATTTTGATGTTTTTAAATACACAAAACATGTTCTAACACTAAAGACCAATGATTCAGTGCCTGCCTCAAAGCCTCAGGCTAACTTTTGCAGGTAACAAAAGGTTATGAAGACACAGCTTGGGAGTGGGGAGGGGCTGGTAATAAAATCTAATTGGGTATTCTTTATTGGGTAGCTTCATTTTGTTTTAAGGAGAGGATTTTAGGCCAGATAATAATGACAGTAATGTATTCAACTTATGTAGAAAAGTGTTTCAGATGATATTAATAGACTTAAGCTATGTTTACATTTTATATTTGGTGTACAGTTCCCTATGGAGACAAAGCCTTAAGCTGAGATTTCATGCTACTCTTCTTTTTCCACCTAGATCAAAAATACAATAATTCAGTTCTTCAGATATACTTTGGCAGTAGATTTTCTGAGCATTATGAATGTTTATATTCCCGAGCAGTAGTTTCAGTGTTTCCTGGGGTTTTAATTGTTTTACTTTGTGAACTGTTGAATAAACTTAAGCCATCATCATTATAGTACAAAGTTCAACACTGCTGTAGTATACCTCAGCATCACATTCATACTTGCCCCAGAATGGTGATGGAAGCTGTGCAAGTTATCTGCATACAGAAAGTCTAAATTTCTTGCTGAAAACATTTGAAATGTAAACCTTACTGCTTGGTATTAAGTAGATGATTAACGCCTGTGTTGAATGAATAGAATTCAAACCAGTGGTCAACCTCTGTCTCCTGCTCATCTCCTGTTGCATTCACTTTTTCAAGGAGGTGACTCACACAATTTTATTGGTGCCCCAATTTCCGCCTATTCTCTTCTAAAAAATTTTTTTAATGCTCATTTATTTTTGAGAGACAGAGTGTGAGTGGAGGAGGGGCAGAGAGAGAGAGAGAGGGACACAGAATCTGAAGCAGGCTCCAGGCTCTAAGCTGTCAGCACAGAGCCCGATGCAGGGCTCAAACTTACTGACTGTGAGATCATGACCTGAGCAGAAGCTGGACGCTTAACTGACTAAGCCACCCAGGCACCCCTTCCCTCAATCTCTTCTAAAATTTCCTGTGTACTTATCCATGGTAGGTTGGTTTCCTCATAAGCAGACTGCTTCTGGAGATGCAGGGCTTTGGACCTTCCCAAGGTTTGCCTACAACTGAGGCAGACCCTGAAGGAGCTGACAGCAAGGGATCTCAGCTCCTTTGTAGTCCTAAGGAACGTTTCTGTTTATGTAAACTTTTGAGTCTGTAAATTTCCCTATTATGCACATTCATACGAATAGAACCATATGATATGTGGTATTTTGTCCTGATTTCTTTCACTTAGCACATGTTCTTGAGGTTCATCCATGCTGTAGAATGCATCAGTACTGCATTATTTCCTCTCACCAAATAGTATTTCATTTTATGCATTTTTTAATCCATTCATCAGTACATGGAAATTTTGGTTATTTCCACCTTTTGGCTATTATGATATTCACATACAAATTTTTGTCTGGATACATGATTTTATTTCTTTGGGGTATTTACCTAAGTGGATTTCCTGGGTCATATGGTAACTCAACATTTAACCTCTTGAGGAAATGCCTCAGACTGTTTTCCAAAGTGACTGAGCCATTTTATATTCCCACCAGCAGGGTGTGAGGGTTCTGATTTCTCCACATCCTTACCAACATCTGTTATTATCTTACTTTTTATATTTTAACCATCCCATGCATTTAAATTGGTCTTTCATTATGGTTTTGTTTCCATTTCTCTGATGATTAATGATGATAAGCTCAGGAATCTTTCATGTGGTTATTGGCTATTTACACATTTTCCTTAGAGAAATGTCTATTCAGATCCTTTGCTTATTTTTAATTGAATTACCTATATTGATTATTAAATTGTAAGTGTTCCTTATTTAATCTGGATATTAATTTCTTATGAGATATATGATTTATAAATATTTTCTCACACTTTGTGAGTTTTTTTTTACTTTATTGTTATTAATGCATAAAAGTTTTTAATTTGTCTGAAGTCCAATCCATCTATTTTGTTGTTGTTGTTGTAGTTGCTGCTTGTGTTTTTGTTGTCATTTCTAAGGATCCCTTGTCAAATACACAATTATGAAGATTTGATCCTCTGGTTTCTTCTAAGATTTGTGTAGTTTTAGCTCTTACATTTAGATTGTTACTCCACATTGAATTAATTTCTGCATATGGTGTGAGGTAAAAATCTTTGCTTTGGCTATCCAGTTGTCTCAAATTATTTGTTGAAAAGACCATTATTTTTCTCTTTGAATGGTCTTGAGACAATTGTTGAAAATGTGTTGACCATAGATGTATAAGTTTATTTTTGCATTCTCATTTCTATCACATTGATCTATATGTTTCTCTTTATGTCATTATCATGTTGTTTTGACTATTGTTGCTTTGTAGTAAGTTTTGAAATCAGGAAGTGCTTGAATCGTATTTTACTCTTCGTTTTCAAGATTTTGGGCTATTCTGTGTCCACCAAAATTCAATATGAATTTTATAATCACCTTGTCTATTTCTACAATGAAGTCAGCTCGGATTCAGATTGCATTGAATCTGTAGATCACTGTGGGGAGGATTGCTATCTTAACAATGTTAAGTCTTCCAATCCATGAACATGATTTTTTTTTCATGATTTTAGATCAATTTCTCCGAGCAATATTTTGTAAATCTAAGTGTATAGTATTTCATTTGTGAAATTTATTTTTTATTTGATAAACATTTATATTTGTATTATGATTGCTGTTGTAGCAATATTTAGCCTCTACTCATTATATAATTATACTTTCATTTTTGTGGTTAGGATAATTAAGTTTTAGTTTCTTAGTAAGTTTGTTTATTGTAGTACAATGTTGCTTGTATTTATTATATTGTGCATTAGATCTCTACAGCTTATTTACTACTCATTGTAAGTTCATGACTTAAACATCAATTTTGTCCCTACACCTCCATTTCCTCATAACCACCGTTTTATTCTCTGCTTTTTTCATGAGTTTAACTTTTTAAGACTTTACATATAAGTTATATGATACTTGTCTTTCTCTGACTCATCTTATTTAGCATAATGTCCTCAAGTTTCATCCATGTTGTTGTAAATGGCAGAACATCCTCCTTTCTGTGCCTGAGTATTCATGTGTGTGGCTGAATATTCTTTTGTGTGTGCGTGCATGGATGTGTGTGTGTGTGTGTGTGTGTATAACATCACTTATATTCATTCATCCACTGATGAGGATTGGTTGTTTCCAAATCATGATTATCGTGAATAATGTAGCAGTAAACAGGGGAGTGCATATATCTCTTCAAAACCCTGTTTCTACTTCCTATGTGTATATACCAAGAAGCAGAATTGCTAGATTGTATGGAAGATATAATTTTAAATTTGGAGGGACCCTCCATATTATTGTCCACAGTGGTTGGATCAATTTATATTCCCAGCAAAAGTGTAAGGGTTCCCTTTTCACTATATCCTTGCTAGTACCTGTTGTCACTTGTCACAAAATCTCATTGTGATTTTGATTTGTATGTTAAATTTATTCTTAAGTGTTTAATTTTTTGATGCTACTTTGAATGCCATTTTGTCTTTTTAATTTCACTTTCAGATTGCTCATTAAATTGTACAGAAATGTAGTGGATTTTTTGTATGCTGATTTGCATGCAATATTGCTGAACTCAATTGTTACTTTTAATAGTTTGTCACTGTGTAGAATGAATTAAATACTGAAATTAAATTAATAAATAATTAATTAATAGTTAATAGTTAATTAATAATTAATAAATACTGAATTAAATATTGAAAAGTTAAGCAACTGAATCAACTTTGTCAAAAGTCTAGAGAGTGATCAAAATTTCAAGCAACCAAATGAACACTGAATCAAGAGAAAAGCAACCTAAAAACAGCTCAGAATAGGCAGGAAGTGAAAGCTAAAGCAGAGTTGCAAATAGCCTGAATGAGCATTATAGGAGTCTCCTAACACAGTGATAATTTACAAATACTGGAGAGGGTTTTTATTTTCTTCTTTCTTTTCTATTGTTTTGGGAGGGCTTCAGATGTTCAAGGAAGTATCTGTCAAAACATAAGCTAACCAGTCTTATTAGGAAGGTGGCGGCATAGGAGGACGCTGGGCTCACCACATCCTACTGACCACTTAGATTCCACCCACATCTGCCTAAATAACCCAGAAAAATGCCAGAAGACTAGGAGAATGGACTCTCTGGAGCCCAGTGTAGATGAGAGACCCATGGAGGTTAAGAAGGGTGGAGAGGCGGTGTGCTCTACAAGGACTGGTGAGAGGGAGCCAGGGCAGTGGAGGGGCAGCCCACCCACAAAGCAGAGCCACCGAGTCTGGCTTGCAAAAGTGGAGGGGTCAGACAGAGTGTGTTCTGACAGCCAGTGGACATAACATCTGGAATGTTATAAGTCAACAGCTCTGCTCTGAGAACAGGAGGGCTAGAGGACAATGGGAGGGAGATTTGTTGACCCCAGAGGACAGAGATTGGCGGGGGAACAAAAGCGCTGGCCAGTGCCATCTCCCTTGCCCATCCCCCAGCCAAAATCCCAAAAGAAACAAGTTCCCGTCAGGGAACTTGCTTGCACCGTGCAAACACCCAACACTGTGCTTCTGTGGATACATCCCTTGGACAGGTCGGCCTGCCTCCCTCCCAGTGCTGGAGGGCCCCTCCTGCAGTGGATGACCAGCAGCAAAGTTAGCTAACCCTATCTCTCCCACCCCTAGCACCTGGTGGGTCCACCCTAGCTGATACGCCAATCCCATCGCAGCAGCATCACAAGCCTGGCAGTGTGCAAGTAGCCCAGACAAGGGCCACACCACTCCACAATGAGTCCTGCCTCTGGGAGAGGGGAAGATAAGGTACACACCAGTCTGACAGTGGCCCCAGCTGTGGGCTGGGGGCAGACATCAGGTCTGGCTGCAGCCCCGCCCACCAACACAAGTTACTACAGACAACACAGAGGAAGAGCCCTGCAGTTCCGCCCCACTCCAGGGACTATCCAAAATGATGAAACAGAAGAATTCTCCTCAAAAGAAACTCCAGGAAGTAGTGACAGCTAATGAACTGATCAAAAATGATTCAAGCAATGTAACAGAAAATGAATTTAAAATAATAGTCATAAAATTAATCACTGGGATTGAAAAAAGTATAGAAGACAGCAGAGAATTTATTGTTACAGAGATCAAGGGACTAAGAAACAGTCAGGAGGAGCTAAAAAATGCTATAAATGAGCTGCAAAATAAAATGGAGGCGACTACAGCTTGGATTGAAAAGGCAGAGGAGAGATTAGGTGAATTAGAACATAAAATTATGGAAAAAGAGGAATTTGAGAAAAAGAGAGATTAAAAAATCCAGGAGAATGAGGGGAGAATTAGAGAACAAAGTGACACAATTAAATGTAGTAACATACACATAATTGGGATTCCAGAGGAGGAAGAGAAGGTGCTGAAGGTATACTTGAAGAAATCATAGCTGAGAAATTCCCTGATCTGGGGAAGGAAAAGGGCATTGAGATCCAAGAGGCAAAGAGAACCCCCTTCATATGTCACTTGAACCGATCTTCGGTATGACATATCATAGTTAAACTGGCAAAATACAAGGATAAAGAGAAAATTCTGAAAGCAGCTAAGGATAAACACGCTTTATAAAGGGAGACCCATAAGACTAGTGACAAATCTATCTACTGAAACTTGACAGGCCAGAAAGGAATGGCAGGAGATCTTCAATGTGACGAACAGAAAAAAATATGCAGCTGAGAATGCTTTATCCATCAAGTCTGTCATTCAGAATACAAGGAGAGATGAAGGTCTTCCCAAACAAACTGAAACTGAAGGAATTCATCACCACTAAACCAGCCCTACAAGAGATCCTAAGGAGGATACTGTGAATGAAATGTTGCAAGGACCTCAAAGTACCAGACACATCACTACAAGCATGAAACCTACAGACATCACAATGACTCTAAACCCGTATCTTTCAATAATAACACTGAATGTAAATGGACTAAATGGGCCAACCAAAAGACATAGGGTATCAGAATGGAAAAATAAACAAGACCCATCTGTTTGCTGTCTACAAGAGACTCATTTTACCTGAAGACACCTTCAGATTGAGAGTGAGGGGATGGAGAACTATCTATCATGCTACTGGAAGTCAAAAGAAAGCTGGAGTAGCCATACTTATATCAGACAAACTAGACTTTAAATTAAAGGCTGTCACAAGAGATGAATAAGGGCATTATATCATAATTACAGGGTCTATCCATCAGGAAGAGCTAATGATTATGATTGTCTATGAGCTGAATATGGGAGCCCTTAAATATATAAAACAATTACGCACAAACATAAGCCACTTTATTGATAAGAATGTGGTAATTGCAGGGGACTTTAATATTCCACTTACAACAATGCAAAGAACATCTACACACAGGATCAATAAAGAAACAAGGGCTCTGAATGATACATTGGATCAGATGGACTTAACAGATATATTTAGAACTCTGCATCCAAAAGCAACAGAATTTACTTTCTTCTCAAGTGAACATAGAACATTCTCTAAGATAGATCACATCCAAGATCGGTCACCAAACAGCCCTTCATCAGTATATAAGAATTGAGATCATACCATGCATACTTTCACCACAATGCTATGAAGCTTGAAATCAACCACAGGAAAAAGTCTGGAAAACCTCCAAAAGCATGCAGATTAAAGAACACCCTACTAAAGAATGAATGGGTCCACCAGGCAATTAGAGAAGAAATTAAAAAATATATGGAAACAAATGAAAATGAAAATACAGCAATCCTTTGGGATGCAGCAAAGGCCGTCCTGAGAGGAAAATACATTAGAATCCAGGCTTATCTCAAGAAACAAGAAAATCCCAAATACAAAATCTAACAGCATACCTAAAGGAAATAGAAGCAGAACATCAAAGACACCCCAAACCCAGCAGAAGAAGAGAACTAATAAAGATCAGAGCATAAATAAACAATATAGAATCTAAAAAAAATCTGTAGAGCAGATCAATGAAACCAAGAGTTGGTTTTTTGAAAAAATGAACAAAATTGATAAACCTCTGGCCAGGTTTCTCAAAAAGAAAAGGGAGATGACCCAAATAGATAAAATCATGAGTGAAAATGGAATTATTACAACCAATCCCTCAGAGGTACAAACAATTATCAGGGAATACTATGAAAAATTATATGCCAAAAAACAGGACAACCTGGAAGAAATGGACAAATTCCTAAATACCACCACACTTCCAAAACTCAAACAGGAAGAAATAGAAAACTTGAACAGACCCATAACCAGTGAAGAAATTGAATTGGTTATCAAAAATCTCCCAACAAATAAGAGTCCAGAACCGCATGGCTTCCCTTGGGAATTCTACCAGACATTTAAAGCAGAAATATTACCCATCCTTCTCAAGCTGTTCCCAAAAATAGAAAGAGAAGGAAAACTTCCAGACTCATTCTATGAAGCCAGCATTACTTTGATTCCTAAACCAGACAGAGACCCAGTAAAAAAAGAGAACTACAGGCCAATATCCCTGATGAATATGGATGCAAAAATTCTCAAGAAGATACTAGCCAATCAAATTCAACAGCATATACAAAGAATTATTCACCATGATCAAGTGGGATTCATTCCTGGGATGCAGGGCTGGTTCAACATTCACAAATCAATCAACGTGATACGTCACATTAATAAAAGAAAAGATAAGAACCATATGATCCTGTCAATCGATGCAGCAAAAGCATTTGACAAAATTCGGGGCGCCTGGGTGGCGCAGTCGGTTGAGCGTCCGACTTCAGCCAGGTCACGATCTCGCGGTCCGTGAGTTCGAGCCCCGCGTCAGGCTCTGGGCTGATGGCTCAGAGCCTGGAGCCTGTTTCCGATTCTGTGTCTCCCTCTCTCTCTGCCCCTCCCCCGTTCATGCTCTGTCTCTCTCTGTCCCAAAAATAAATAAATGTTGAAAAAAAAAAAAAAAAAAAAAGCATTTGACAAAATTCAGCATCGTTTCTTAATAAAAACCCCTGAGAAAGTCGGGATAGAAGGAACATACTTAAAGATCATAAAAGCCATTTATGAAAAGCCCACAGCTAACATCATCCTCAATGGGGAAAAACTGAGAGCTTTCCCCTGAGATCAGGAACACGACAGGGATGTCCACTCTCATTGCTATTGTTTAACATAGTGTTGGAAGTGCTAGCATCAGCAATCAGACAACAAAAGGAAATCAAAGGCATCCAAATTGGCAAAGATGAAGTCAACCTTTCACTTTTTGCAGATGACATGATATTATACATGGGAAACCAGATAGACTCCACCCAAAGTCTGCTAGAACTGACACATGAATTCAGCAAAGTTGCAGGATACAAAATCAATGTACAGAAAGCCGTTGCATTCTTATACACTAATAATGAAGCAACAGAAAGACAAATAAAGAAACTGATCCCACTCACAATTGCACCAAGAACCATAAAATACCTAGGAATAAACCTAACCAAAGATGTAAAAGATCTGTTATGCTGAAAACTATAGAAGGCTTATGAAGGAAATTGAAGAAGATACAAAGAAATGGAAAAACATTCCGTGCTCATGGATTGGAAGAATAAATATTGTTAAAATGTCAATACTACCCAAAGCTCTCAATGCAATCCTAATCAAAATTGCACCAGCATTCCTCTTTTCACCAGCTTAGAACAAGCAATCCTAAAATTTGTATGGAAACACCAAGGCCCCGAGTAGCCAAAGTAATTTTGAAGAAGAAGACCAAAGCAGGAGGCATCACAATCCCAGACTTTAGCCTCTACTACAAAGCTGTAATCATCAAGACAGCATGGTATTGGCACAAAAACAGACACTTAGACCAATGGAATAGAACAGAAACCCCAAAATTAGACCCACTAAAGTATAGCCAACTAATCTTTGACAAAGTAGGAAAGAATATCCAATGGGAAAAAGACAGTTTCTTTAACAAATGGTGCTGGGAGAACTGGACAGCAACCTGCATAAGAATGGAACTAGACCACTTTCTTACACCATTCGCAAAAACAAACTCAAAATGGATAAAGACCTGAATGTGAGACAGGAAGCCATCAAAACCTTAGAGGAGAAAGCAGGGAAAAACCTCTCTGACGTCAGCGGCAGCAATTTCTTACTTGACACATCCCCAAGGTCAAGGGAATTAAAAGCAAAAATGAACTATTGGGACCACCTGAAGATAAAAAGCTTCTGCACTGCAATGGAAACAATCAACAAAACTAAAAGTCAACCTACGGAATGGGAAAAGATACTTGCAAATGACATACCGGACAAAGGGCTAGTATCCAAAATCTATAAAGAGCTCACCAAACTCCACACCTGAAAAACAAATAATCCAGTGAAGAAATGGGAAGAAAGCATGAATAGACACTTCTCTAAAGAAGACATCCAGATGGCCAACAGGCACATGAAAAGATGCTCAACGTTACTCCTCATCAGGGAAATACAAATCAAAAGCACACTCAGATATCACCTCACGCCAGTCAGAGTGGCTAAAAGGAACAAAACAAATCAGGAGACTATAGATGCTGACAAGGATGTGGAGAAACGGGAACCCTCTTGCACTGTTGGTGGGAAAGCAAACTGGTGCAGCCACTCTGGAAAACAGTGTGGAGGTTCCTCAGGAAATTAAAACTAGACGTACCCGATGACCCAGAAATAGCACTGCTAGGAATTTACCCAAGGGATACAGGAGTGCTGATGCATAGGGGCACTTGTACCCCACTGTTTATAGCAGCACTCTCAACAATAGCCAAAGTATGGAAAGAACCTAAATGTCCATCAACTGATGAATGGATAAAGAAATTGTGGTTTATATACACAATGGAATACTACGTGTCAATGAGAAAGAATGAAATCTGGCCTTTTGTAGCAACGTGGATGGAACTGAAGAGTGTGATGCTAAGTGAAATAAGTCATACAGAGAAAGACAGATACCATATGTTTTCACTCTTATGTGGATCCTGAGAAACTTAACAGAAGACCATGGGGGAGGGGAAGGGGAAAAAACAAAAAGGAGGTTAAGAGAGTCTTAAAAACTGAGAACAAACTGAGAGTTGATGGGGAGTGGGAGGGAGGGGTGGGTGGGTGATATATATTGAGGAGGGCACCTGTTGGGATGAGCACTGGGTGTTGTATGGAAACAATTTTGATAGTAAGTTTCATATTAAAAAATAATTAAAAAATTAGTGAAAAATCCATTATTACCACAACTTTGTTTTTTAACTCTGCATGTTCTTTTCTACAAAATTTAATAGACTGATGTATTTAAAAGAGTTATTACTTTATATTTTGGGACAGACAGTATATAAAGATCTAATTCTGGCCACATCAACAACCCCCAGTATGAGAACAGAGATGTAAAGAGGCAGAGTTTTTGTTATTAAAGTTAAACTGGAATATATTTAAATGAGTGTGTTCTAAGTTTAGGGTGTTTAATATGGTAATGTAATGCTGATGGTACCCACAAAGGAAATACCTATGGAGTATACACAAAAGAAAATGAGAAAGTAGTTTAAACTTTTCACTACAAAAAATTAACTCAAAAGAAGACAGTAATGCAAGGACAAAAGTGTCTAAATCATATGAAAAGCAAATAACAAAGTGACAGAAGTAAATCTCTCCTTATCAGTTATTACTGTAAATGGGTTAAACCCTCTAATCAAAGACAGATGTTGGCACAATGAAGAGATATATGTTGCTCCAACTGTATACTGTTTACAAGTGACCCAGAGACACAAATAGATTGAAAGGATGGAAAAAGATATTCCATGCAAATAGCAACCACAATAGTATAGTTGGCTATACTAATATCAGACAAAATAGACTTAAGTAGAAAAAAAAAAGATTAAAAGAGACACAGAAGGATGTTATGTTGTAATAAAATTTCAGTACAGCAAGATGTAATATTTATAAACATTTATGCATCTAATTACAGACCATTAAAATATAAAGCAAAAACTGATAGAAATGAAGGGAGAAATAGACAGTTCTACAGTGGTAGTTGGAGACTTCATTACCCTGTTCACAAAAATGGACAGAACAACTGGACAGAAGGTAAGTTAGGAAATAGAGGACTTGAACAACATGATAACTAGATCTAACAGGGCATGTACAGAACATGCTCTCCAGCAACAACAGAATACACATTCTTCTCAAGGGCACACAGGACATTTCCTGATCTGCCACCCAGGTTGATTGGGGCTCTGTTGCTGTGAGAGGAGGGTGAGGCTAGGACACTCACTGGCTCAGTAGTGGTCCATCTGTTGTGTGGTTTGGGTAGGGTGCAGGGCACTTTCCCAGCCTACTATGGCATGAGGTGGGCAGATCATGCTCTCTGGTGCAAGCAGGCTAGAGACAAGGTACCAAAAATGGTGCCTGTCAGTTCTGTCATCAGCAAGTTAGGATAAGATTGCAAAAAATGGCATCTACCAGTGCTCTGTCCCCAGATGAAGTCCCTGAAGGTTCCTGCCTCTCTGGCAGCCATGTTACAGTTAGTAAGTGGGTGTTCCTCACTTATGGTCTAAGAACTTTTAATCTTCTGTATTTGCACTGGATCTCAGGGCAAGTGGGTTTGCCTGTGATCCCTTTAAGAGTGGGATCTCCATTCCCTATAGGTCAATGATTCTCCTGGTATTAAGCCCCATTGATCTTCAAAACCAGATGTTTTGTGTATTGATCTTTCCAATGCCAACTCCTAGGGTTGGGGGAGCCTTGTATGGGGCACAATTCTTTCACTCCCTGAGGAGTTCCATATTTTTAGGATCCCCTCAATTGTGGGGTCACCATATCTGTGCGGAGTCACAGGCTTCTATTCTTTTCAGTGTGTATCTTTTCTCTTTTGTTGTGGAGTCATTGTTCATCTATTTTGCAAGTCCTTTTTTGAGGAAAATTATGCCATATAGAGCTATAAATTTACTGTGTCCTTAGGAGAAGGTGAGTTCAGGATCTTTCTTTCTTTCTTTCTTTCTTTCTTTCTTTCTTTCTTTCCTTTCTTTATTTTTCTTTCTATGTTTATTTTTGAGAGAGAAAGAGCACAAGCTGGGTGAAGGGCAGAGAAAGAGGGAGACACAGAATCTGAAGCAGGCTCCAAGCTCTGAGCTGTCAGCACAGAGCCTGAATTGGAACTCGAACTCATGAACCATGAGATCATGACCTAAACCAAAACCAAGAGTCCGACGCTTAACCGACTGAACCACCCAGGCACTCCAGTTCAGGATCTTTGTATGCCACCATCTTGAACACCCTTCCCCCAGCAATTACTTTTTAGAGGCTAGAGATTGAGAATTTTGCATTATTGGATAATGAATTTGTTATATTTAAAATATGTGTTAATCTTAGATCTGGAACACAGTTACATTGCTTGGAATCAGTTTGAGTACACTGATATTTTCATTTAAGTTCAGTTAAGGTAGATCCAGACTATCCTCAGTATATAGGGCTGAAGTGAGCCCATTTTGGAGTCAATATTCTGAGAGTTTCACCTTGTTCTGCATATGAGCAGTTCTTTCCACTCTGGCTTGTAGGAGCCCTGCATTTACTCTGAGGATTACTCCCCTACTTTTTTCCATTGGTGTTGCCCAGCTTGGCTGGTTTTCTCATAAGTATGTGCAGATCACTATGAAGGCAGACTCAAGAAGAACCCTCCACAAGTATCTGGAGTGCATTCCTTCATTCCAGCTGTTTACTTTCTGGCATTCAGCTTCACAAATTCCAGTTGCTTAAGTCTCTGTTCCTCCATCAGGCCTGAAAATGGAACTCTTGAAATCATGGCTTTACCATGCAGAGGAATATTGTACAATTCTATAAAAAGAAGAAGGATGCTCTCAGTGGGAATATTGAACAATCTCCAAGGTATGCTTCTAATTGTAAAACAGCAAGTTTCATAAATGGAACAAGGAAGAAAAATGGGAATATAGTTTCACGTTTTCTTGTATTTACAAAAAGTAACCAGGATGTTTATAAAAGATTTACTAAAAGTGGTTATGTCTGGGTGTGCAGGTGGGAAAATGAATTGTTGAAGCAGGGTAAAGTATGAATTTCCACCTATGTCATTTGACAGTGTTTTGATTCTTTGATATGAACCCAGAAATTTTTAAAAAATCAATGTTGCTAGTTATCAAATGGAAAAGAGTGAAAATGATTTTTTATAACATACCACTCAAAAAAATAAATTCTAGGTAAAATAAATAAATATGAAAGGAAAATTTATAAAAGTTTTTAGAGGATTATATAGGAAAATATCTTTACTTGCTTAGAACAGAGACAATCTTATTATAAAAGACAAATATATACAAATAAAACAGCTGATAAATTAGACCATGTTAACATTTAATAATTTAATTTTAACTCAATTCATTTTATTATGTTTATCAAAAGATAATTTTAAAAGAAAAAAACAAAAACTGGGAGAAAATTATTTTTATCGAATAAACTAATAAAGAGTTTGTCTGCAAAATATATAAAGAACTCCTTTGAATTGACAATAAAAAGACCACCTAATAGGAAAAAAATAGTCAAAAGCTTTGAATAATCATGTAAAGAGGGGGAAACATGAATAGTCCATGGTCTTGTGAAAAGATGTTTCACTTGGCTTGTAGCAGGGAAGGGCAAATTAAGGCCATGGTGACATTTCATTCCACTTGCACCAACTTCGCAAAATTAGTCAGGTGGAGCTGAAATTAGTGAAGGTGTGCAGGGGTGCCAACTCTGACCCATTATGTGTGAAGGTGTAACCTGATAAAAACATTTGGAAAAGGTCTGGACTGACTTAGCAAACTTGAATATGTTTATACTCTATGAACTGACAACTCTATTCCCAGATACGTAACCTTGAAAAACTGTGGACCATGTGTACTGATAAAGGAAATTTTCAACTTTTAACATCTGTGGCCCCTGCTCCTAGACTCCTAGGGAAGCTATACTTTTAACATTTACCAAGTTCAAAATGACTCCACAAACCTTAAAGCATGGGCTCTATTTCTGCCGTGAGCACACATTGTATGGCTTTGGTAAAAATAAATAAATAAATAAATAAATAAATAAATAAATAAATAAATAAAAATAAGTAAATAAAAACCAAAAGGAGCATTCCAAACATAAAGATAAGGAAAAAAAAAAACTTTCTGAGTTCCCATAAGGTTAAAGCCTTGCACATACTAAAAATCTAAGATAGTCTGTAATTTTCTGGAATGCCCTCCATCTTGATTATTTGTAACTCTTTATGTAAAAAACATATATAACCCTGCATCAAATGCTCCTTCTTTGAAGCGCTTCTTTGTGAAGTCTGTGTATCCCAGGAAGATACCCTAACTTGGTCTTGAATAAAGCTCTTTCCTTTCTCTTTGAAATTTTATAAAAAGGTTTATTCATTTTGCATAAACAGTACCAAGACACATAAGCAACAAGACCCATAGCAACACTATAACAATGGAGAATCTACACAATTTATAAAAGCAGCACAGTCAGCATGAAACTGGAATCCACCCAAATGGCTATCAATAGTAGAGTGCATAAATTGTGATTAATCATACAATGAAATACACAGTAATGAATGCACATGAACCACAGTGGCACATATCAACATAGATGTATTTTAACAATAATTTAGTCAAAAGGTGAGTCAGATAAATATACATATACAATATAAAATTCCAGTTAAATAAAGTACAGAAAAAAAAGAAAAATATACTATGTGAATGTATATTATCTATCTATCCATCTATCATCTATCTATCTTCTGTCTATCTGCCTATCATCTATCTTTCATCTACCTAAATATCTTAAAGGAAAGCAAGGAAATAATCAACAAAATATTCAATCAAGATAGCAGTTAATTAGTTTGGAAGGTGATATATACAGAGGAGCTATAATGAAGCTTAAGTCTACATTATTGGGGATATTCTATTTCTTAAGTCTTTGGAAGATACATAGGTATTTGTTTTATTATTATTTAAATATCACATGGATATTATTTTTACTCTTGTGTGAAGAATATATTTCACAAAAACAATTAGTAGGGTAAAGTCGTACATTTTCTCATCAAGTAAGTTTTTTTCTTTTCTTTTTCAGGTTTTACACCATTATTTATTTTATAAGGAGAGATTTGAATTAAACATTTCATATTAACAAATTTAAATAAACTTGAATGTTTAACAAAAAGCCTAAATTGATCCCCACACCAATGGAACAGTAAAATTTATAATTTGTAATTTATGAGGAAAATTTTCTTTCTGAATCGTAATTTTTTTCAGTCAACAGTTTAAATAAATTTATATTTTGGGTGCCTATTGCTGGTCAGGTTTCCTAGGAAGCTGACTTTGTTATAGAGATTACCATGCAGGATATTTCCTAAGGAAAGGTATCAGAACTGACACGTGCAGAAAAAGGTGGGCAGCCAGATGGGCAGAGGGAGAAGTTGGGCTTTGGTGTAGTCTCAACAAAGGCCTCAGCTGACCCCAATAAGAGGATGTGTGGAGCTGGGACAGCCCTTCACAGTTATTCCAAATTGGGGTGAAAGGGCGGGGGCCTTCCTGTCATGTTGATATCATGTTGATATCATGTTGTTGGATTCAAGCTGTTCCCATGACATTGTTCAAGGTGGACCCCTCCAGCTGAGGGCAGTGCCTGGAGAGGGGACAAGTGGGGATGACAACAGCAGCACTCCAAGCGATGGGGACATAAATCTCTTCATCTCTCAAATCTGAAGGGGAAAGTCAGTAATGTGTTCCAGCTTCATACTTCCTAGAGGTAAGGTCAGGTGTTAGATGCCCTGGGGTGTCAAGATGGATAAAGTCTGGTTCGGGGCTGGGATGGGGGATCATCAGAGGAGTGATGGAAAACTAACAAAGGAGGAAGACACAGATAGAGCTCAGGAACTACAGAAAAGTCTTGAGAAGTCTGCTTTGGGGAATGAGCTGGAGGCAGGAATCTGGGTGGAAGCTGGTTACACAATTCTCTCCAGAAACTCTGGAAGCTGGTAGCAAGAGGTGACAGGGTTTTTGTTGTTGTCTGTTTGTTTGTTTGTTTGTTTGTTTGTTTTTTAGGGTTAAGATTGACCAAGGGAGAAGGGCATGAGGCCAGGAAGGAAAAGATGTAAGGACTGCGTCTCACTGGTTGTTCTGTGACCTCTGTCCCCTTTCTCCCTCTACTCCCTTTCCACACTCCCTTCTTGCCAGCTTCCTAGCAGTATGAGTCCAGGAACAGGATAGAGCACTGAGGGAACAGAAGTGGATCACATGGTATCTTTAAGGTGGGGAATGAAATGTGAGGCAACCAATCCAACCACTGATGAGTAGATAGACAAAATGTGGTCCATCCATACAATGGAATATTATTCAGTCACGTAAAGAAATGAAACACTGAAACATGCTATGACATGGATGAACCTTGAAAAAGTTATGCTAAGGAAAAGAAGCCGAGTTGTTGTATGAAATGTGCAGAACATGCAAATCCATAGAGACAGAAAGTAGATTAGTGGTTGCCTAGGACTTGGGGCCTGGAGTACTGGGGGGAAGTAGGAACACAGGAGTTCTTTCTGGGGTGATGAAAAATGTTATCAAACTGATGGTGGTGATGGTTGCACAATTCTGTGAGTATGCTAAAAACCATTCAACTGTATACTTTAAATGGGTGAATTGTGTTCTATCTGAATTATATCTTAATAAAGTTATTATTAAAAAGAAAGTGAGAACATGAGAACCAAGTCCACAGTAGAGATGTATATAGACTGCTAAATATTGTTTTTTCTCTTCTCTTTTCCCTTTATTTCTCTTTTCTCTTTTTTCTTTCCTTCTCTCTGCCCCCCTATTCTCCCCTTCCTCTCCTCCCCTCCTCTTCCCTCCACCTCCTCTCCTTTCCACTCTTTTTTTTTTCTTTAGGATCCTCTAGCATATTAATCTTTCTTTTCCACAGAGCAGTGCTGAAGGACAATGGACTGTTGCAGGGCCAGGGAAGATCATGGTTGCCACTCCCTTCTGCACACATCCTCCATATATTCTCCATCAACTCACCTCTCAAATCACCCTAGAGGAATGTAGGTTCAGAAGTAGTATAGGTATAGTAACAAAGCTGTAAGAACATTCTTGATATGAAAATGTAACTGCAAGACCACTCCCTAGTTGCCCATTCTAAGCACACATACCGCTAAACCCACTTTATTTGGACTCTCTAGAGATGCCTTGTTTTCAGGGTTCTCATGTCTTGTGCCTTGCTATTTTGCACAGTTGGAAATACTGCATTATTTTCTGAACACTCCCTCTGGATACCCTTCAGTCCTGTCTGAAATGATGTGCTGGGTCATTTCACCATGCCTATCTTGTCTTCCTCCCCCCTGCTACAACATTGCACTGAGGCTTACAGCACTGCCTTGCACAGGATGGGGGCTCAGTAAATACCTGCTGAGAGGCTGAATAAATCCTGACCTTCAGCATCCCTGGAGAGCCACATTTACTACTTACCTCCATGGGTGCTGCACAGACCCAGAGTAAACTTGAAGTGGTCTGGGGTCAATTAATGCCTGTACAGAAGTAAAAGACCTTATTTGTAACCCATATCAGGTGTTTTCTGTGCATGTTAATTTATTATCTTTACCATTTATTAAATACTGCTCTATAAGTGCAATATAAAATAGAAAACTTGTAGAACATATAATACTGGTGTAATAGTTTTAGTCTGCATTTGCTAAGCATTTACTACATGCCAGATGCTCATTAATGCTTTCAATCTTCACAACATACTATAAGAAACACACTATTGTTATTCTAATTTTTTATTTTTATTAAGATTTGTCTTATTTTTTATTATTTATTTTTAATTAAAAAATTTTTTTAAATATAATTTATTGTCAAATTGGCTTACATACAACACCCAGTGCTCATCCCAAGTGCCTTCCCCAATGCCCATCACCTTTTATTCTAATTTTTTAAATAAGAAAACAGACTTCAGATAAATAGAAGATCCCTGTGCTCCATAGCCAGTAAATTCCAGGAATACTGGAAACCCATGTCTTTCTATAGCTTGGAAGGAAGAGAACACACTTCTCACTTCGCAGATTGCCATCTCCCATGTGCCTTTGACTTCCAGGTGTCTTAGTGCTTGCCCCAGGAGCTCTGACATCCTTTGGCATGCCATGGATACTATAGGTCCAATGTACCTATGTTCTGTGCTCAGCACCCCATCCTCAGTTCCACCTGCTTACCACTCACCTGCAGCCTTGTGTTTCTCTATCAGGCATTGCAAAAGGGCCCACCTGGCTCTCACCTCAGGTGGCCTTTTCCTTCTCTTTCTTTTCAACATGCAGCAGAAACTTCACTATTTCTTTCTTTTTTTAAATATTTATTATTTATTTCTGAGAGAGAAAGACAGAGAGGAAGAGAAAGAGGGCACATGAGTGGAGGAGGAGCAGAGAGAGGGGAACAGGGGATCTGAAGTGGGGTCTGTGCTGACAGCAGATAGCCCAATTTAGGGCTCAAACTCATGAACTGTGAGATCATGACCTGAGCCAAAGTCAGAGCCTTAACAAACTGAACCACCAAGGCCCTCCGGAAACTTCACTGTTTCTTAGAGTTAAACTGCTTTGGCTCAGACTCCAAGCCAGACCACAACACGTGTCTTGCCAGAGAAAAGAGACTCCTACCACCTTCCTTCTCCCCCAACAATGGTCAAGACCCAACTACCTGCTTTCTGTCTATCCCATTTTATACCAGAAAGTCATTTTTTTTCTTTCAGTTTTTCACCAACCGCCTTCCCCAGAATTAAGTCAATGAGTTTGCATTGTCTGGTTCTCTTTGAAGCTTTCTGTATGCATACATACCAAAGAACAAAAAGGAAAAATTCAGAAACAGATATCACAGCTGGGTGGCTCAGCTCATATTGTCACAGTTCATGAGTTCGAGCCCCACATGGGGCTCCCTGCTGTCAGCACAGAGCCCACTTTGGATCTTCTGCACCTCCCTTGCTCATGCTCTCTCTCTCTCTCTCTCTCTCTCTCAAAAATAAATATTTGAGCACTGACTTAAAAGAAAAATAAGCTGATGTCAATATACAAGTAGTAGAACATTGGCTTAACTGGCAAGACATTTTCAATACTGATGAATTAAATAGTATGTGAATCTGCTTAGCTGCCATAACAAAGTGCACAAACTGGGTGGCTTAATAACAGAAATGTACTGTCTCACAGTTCTGGAGGCCAGAAGTATAAAATCCAGGTTGTCAGAGCTGGCTCCTTCTGAGGCTGTGAGGGAATCTGTTCCAAGCACGTCGACTGGGCTTGTAGCTGACCATCTTCTCTTTGTGTCTTTTCACATTTTCTTCCCTGTATACATATTTCTGTGTCAAAATTTCTCCCTTTTATAAGGATATCAGACATATTGAGTATGAATATGAGTGGACTGTGAATATATATGGAATTGGATTGAATAACTTGATTACATATATAGAAACCTATTTCCTCCAAATAAGGTCACATTCTGAGGTACCAGACTCCAACATATCTTTTTGAGGGGACAAAATTCAACCCATAACAGTTATCAATAGTGGATTTCCCTTGGCATGATAATTCTTCATTTATAATTAGCTTTGGGGTACAGTTAAAAGAGATGCACTCATCATCCCCTATGTACATAGACATACACAGAATCTCCAATTCTGCCACAGCCTTTTGCAGGCTGGGCCTTGTGGGCTGTTGGCTGTTTCTGTGGCCATAAATCAGTAGGGAGACCTCTTGGTCATTAGGGGACACCTAGACAGGTGACAGGTTCCATGCAGATGAGTAAAAGGTAGTTCCTTTGGCGCTTTCTGGGACAAATCTGAAATGTAGAGAAGATACTAATGACTATCTCTACTTGTACTCAACAAGTATTTGTAAACGTGGTGAAAGCATCAAGGAGATTGGGTGGAAGTTAAGCAATTCAGTAGATCTGAACAATCCATAGTGGGATAGTCATGATTTTTTTCAACTGTGACATTTTCTCAGTTTATCATAGTTTATATTTTTAAAGAAGAAATCTTGAGAGAAGCATTTAATGTACCCTTTAGTGAATCTCTAACCCTAAGCTGGCCACAGAGAAACATGAGACCCTAGACCAGGGAACTGCCTATATCTGACCTATCCATTCCTAGTTGCCCAACTGAGTCAGAAACATTTGTTAGCATGACTGAAAGTCTTTTTGTGTTATGTTTTCTGGCCTGGCTTACACTGTTTTCTGGGAAGCTGTCCACTGACAATGGACTTGCTTTACAGAAATGATCAAAGACACCATCTTTAACTGTACAGTCTTCATTTCTGAGCAGAAATACTAGGCCTTCCAGCCTCTGCTATTATATGAAACTATAAATGGTGCTGTGCCCTTTGCTCACCTCCAGCTCTTAATTCTGATCTTATTTATCTTTCAGAAACAAGCACTTGACAATAATTCCAAGAATTCTATGCTACTTACATTGGTAGAAAATCCTTTTATTTTAGTATGTATGGTTTCTAGATCTGCCCCTGAACTGAACTGTTAATTTTTTTTCAAGAATATGTAATGTTTAGAGCTCAAGAGGGAAAAAAGATTTAGAGTAAAATGCCCCCAGAAGGAATTGTATCAGGCACAATGATTACCAGGGTCCATACATGCTTTTCTCTTTTGTCTTCCAGTTTCATAATAAGATACCCAAAAATGATAACTGTATGCTCTCATTATTGGTCCTATAAATTTCCATGACACTGTGTTTTTGTATGACAATGTTTTTGTCAATCACTGTTCCAGATAAGTCTTTGTAACAATTGGGCTAGTTTATCTTCGTCTTACTTTAGACATAGAGAATGCATGTTAAACTCATTTATCTGCCATCTTACTATACCAGTTAATCTTTCTGCCATACTTTTGAAAGGAAACCAAACAAGCAAGCAAACAAACAAACAAAAACCCTGCTAGTAATTTTTTAAAAGAGCTGTATGGTGTTTTATCCTACTCCTCCACCCCACTCTTCATTTAGAAAATGTGTTATTTAAATTTTTTTAATGTTTATTTATTCTTGAGAAAGAGCATGAGTGGGGCAGAAGGGCAGAGAGAGGGAGACACAGAATCCAAAGCAGGCTCCAGGTTCTGGGCTGCCAGCACAGAGCCTGATGCAGCTCTCAAACTTACAAGCCATGAGATCATGACCTGAGCTGAAGTCAGAGCTTAACTGACTGAGATACCCAGGAAACCCAGAAAGTATGTTATTTTTATTGCAAGTTTTTCTCAGTAGCATTATATCCGTGCCATTCCAAGGTACAGTGACATCGGATTGGACACAAGGTAATAATGGCAGTCTCCACTCTCTGAGTTCAATGTGTTTAGATCATTTATGGGACCAATCTAGACAAATAGTTGACCTCCTGCAGGAGGTCAGTACTTACTGGACAGTAAAGTTCCTCTTTTTGAACCATGGGGAGGTCCTTTTCTGTGTCTGCACCTTTCATTTTACCAGGAACAGTGTGAAGAAAGAAAAGCCCATATCTGTGTTTTCATGGCCTCCATCCATCTCAGGCCATTTTTCTCTCTCCATTTCAGCCAGATCTGTATCTGTGAGCCTCCCTTTTAACAAAGCAATCCATAGATTCTTTCAAGCCTTATCTGATTCTGGCCCGAGTCTGTCAAATTTTATCAAGGGAGAAATCCCAGAATAATTCTTAAAAACAAAACGCCAATAACAAACTTCTCAAACGAAAGGTAAATATATGGCATTGTGTTAGGGTTGGGATGTGAAAGGTGAAATACAGGAAAGGGGGTCAAGGTCCTAGGTAATCACTCTGAGGGTTGGGGGGACCTATGTCTTACCTGGAGGGCAGACACTGTGTTGAATATCAAATGGGACCCACATTAAGTGCTTAAGAATTACTTATTTACTGTTATTTTGTTTAAATATAATTTATTGTCAAGTTAGCTAACACACAGTGTATACAGTGTGCTCTTGGTTTTGGGGGTAGATTCCCATGATTCACCACTTACATACAACACCCAGTGCTCATCCCAACAAGTGCCCTCCTCAATGTCCATCACCCATTTTTCCCTCTCCCCCATTCCCCCCATCAACCCTCAGTTTGTTCTCTACATTTAAGAATCTTATGGTTTGCTTGCCTGCCTCCCTCTCTGTAACTATTTTTTCCCCTTCCCTCCCCCCATGGCCTTTTGTTAAGTTTCTCAAGCTCCACATATGAGTGAAAACATATGAGATCTTTCTCTGACTGACTTATTTCACTTAGCATAATACCCTCCAGTTCCATCCATGTTGCTGCAAATGGCAAAAATTTCATCTTTTCTCACTGCCAAGTAGTATTCCATTGTATATATAAACCACATCTTCTTTATCCATTCATCAATTGATGGAGATTGAGGCTCTTTCCACAATTTGGCTCTTGCTGAAAGCGCTGCTATAAACATTGGGGTACATGTGCCACTGTGAATCAGCACTCCTGTATCCTTTGGATTAATTCCTAGTAGTGCTATCGATAGGTCATAGCGATAGGGTAGTTCTATTTTCAAATTTTTGAGGAATCTATGCACTGTTTTCCAGAGCGGCCGCACCAGTTTGCATTCCCACCAACAGTGCGAGAGGGTTCCTGTTTCTCCACATCCTCACCAGTATCTGTTGTTTCCTGAGTTGTTAATTTTAGCCACTCTGACTGGTGTGAGATAGTACCTCAGTGTGGTTTTGATTCATATTTCCCTGATGATGAGTGATGTTGAGTATCTTTTCATGTGTCTGTTGGACACCTGGATGTCTTCTTTGGAAAAGTGTCTATCCATGTTTTCTGCCCATTTCTTCACTGGCTGTTTTGTTATTTGGGTGTTGAGTTTGGTAAGTTCTTTTATAGATTTTGGATACTAACCCTTTATCCTGTATGTCATTTGCAAATATCTTTTCCCATTCTGTCAGTTGCCTTTCAGTTTTGTTGAATGTTTCCTTTGCAGTGCAGAAGCTTTCTATCTTGATGAGGTCCCAATAGTTCATTTTTGCTTTTACTTCCCTTGTCTTTGGAGATGTGTCCGGCAAGAAATTGCTGCTGCTGAGGTCAAGGAGGTTGTTGCTTTTCTTCTCCTCTATGGTTTTGATGATTTCCTTTCTCACGTTTAGGTTTTTCATCCATTTTGAGTTTATTTTTATGTATGCTGTAAGAAAGTGGTTTAGTTTCATTCTTCTGCATGTTGCTGTCCTGTTCTTCCAATACCATTTGCTAAAGAGACTGTCTTTTTTTCCATTGGATACTCTTTCCTGCTTTGTCAAAAATTCGTTGGCTATACAATTATGGGCCTAATTCTGGGTTCTCTATTCTATTCCATTGGCCTATGGGTCAGTTTTTGTGCCAATACCATACGGTCTTGATGATTACAGCTTTGTAGTAGAGGTTAAGTCTGGCATTGTGATGGCTGCTACTTTGGTTTTCTTTTCAACATTACTTTGGCTATTCGGGTGCCATACAAATTTTAGGATTGTTTGTTCTAGCTTTGAGAAGAATATTGGTACAATTTTGACTGGGATTGCATTGAAAATGTAGATTGTTTGGGTAGTATTGACATTTAACAT
Organism: Panthera onca; assembly: GCF_046562875.1. Lineage (NCBI taxonomy): Eukaryota > Metazoa > Chordata > Mammalia > Carnivora > Felidae > Panthera > Panthera onca. The sequence continues at coordinate 27,682,247 of NC_138343.1, read as the reverse complement.
TATTTGTTCCTCCAACCATGAGCATGGAGTGGTTTTCACTTTCTTTCTGTCTTCTTCGATTCCCTTCATAAGTTTTCTATAGTTTTCAGCACACAGATATTTTATATTTTGGTTAGGTTTATTCCTAGGAATTTTATGGTTCTTGGTGCAATTGTAAATGGTATTGATTTCATCATTAGTAATAGAAATGCAGCCAATTGCTATACACTGATTTTGTATCCTGTGACTTTGTTGAATTCACGGATCAGTTCTTACAGATTTTTGGTGGAGTATTTTGGGTTTTCCATGTAGAGTATCATGTAGTCTGTGAAAAGTGAAGGTTTGACTTCTTTGCCAATTTGGATACCTTTTATTTCATTTTGTTGTCTGATTGCTGAAGCTAGGACTTCTAACACTATGTTAAACAGTGGTGAGAGTGGACATTCCTGTCTTGTTCCTGATCTCAGGGGGAAAGCTCTCAGTTTTTCCCCACTGAGGATGATATTAGTTGTGGGCTTTTAATATATGGCTTTCATGATGTTTAAGTATGTTCCTTCTATCCTGACTTTCTTGAGGGTTTTTATTAAGAAAGGATGCTGTATTTTGTCAAATGCTTTTTCTGCATCTATTGACAGGATCATATGGTTCTTATCCTTTCTTCTATTAATGTGATGTATCACATTGATTGATTTGCAAATATTGAACCAGCCCTGAAACCCAGGAATGAATCTCACTTGATCATGGTGAATGTTTTTTTTTATATGTTGAATTTGATTTGCTAGTATCTTGAGAATTTTTGCGTCCATGTTCCTCAGGGATATTGGTCTGTAATTCTCCTTTTTTGTGGGGTATCTGTCTGATTTGGGAATCAAGGTAATGCTGGATTCATAGAATGAGTCTGGAATTTTTCCTTCCATTTCCATTTTTTTGGAACAGCTTGAGAACAATAGGTATTAACTCTGTTCTAAGTGTCTGGTGGTTGTGGAAGAAGCCTTATCCCATACAAAAAGAGAAATAATAGGAACAGGGAAAAATAAAAAATAATAATAAAATAAAATAAAATAAAATAAAATAAAATAAAAAGGTAGATCAGGCAGAGAAACTATAAAGCTTAATTCAGAGAGAGGAAAATAAAAAAGGAGATACAGAACAGGTGTAAAGAGAATAGATTAAATATGGCTGTTTAAACAAACCAACCACCAGAATAACCAGACTAGAGAAGGGAAGAAATAAGAGGAAAAAAATGAAGGATATATATATATATATATGTATATATGTGTGTGTATATATATATATATATATATATATATATATACATATGTATGTGTGTGTGTGTATATCCACAGTCTCCTGTGCCTCCCAGGTAGTCGCCTGGGATTCAAACTCTGATGTCTTAAAGAATCCCACTCTGCATGCCTTGGTTCTGGGGAAGTGACACTCTGCCCCACCGACAAAGGGCCTGTGGCTCCTCATAGTGCTGCATGGCAAGAATGACGCTGTTTGTCCCACTCCACAGTCTTCCATACCTCCCAGGAACTTGGCTGGGGTTCAAACCACAGTGTATTAAAGGATCCCACTCTTTGCTCTCTGGTTCTGGGGTAAAGTCACTCTGCCCCACCAATAAAGGGCCTCTGGCTGTCAGGCGCAAGCAGGGACCTTTGTCTTTGGGATGGCTCTTTTCCTTCTTCCCACAGCACTCAAGGGAGGGGAATGATTTCTACTACTGTGGACTATGACTCTGAGCTAGTTACCAAGGCTGGGGCTGGCTTCCCTCCTCCTTAGGCACACTAACGGGGCAACCAGACCCAGTCTGGAGAAAGCCCCTCTGTTAGAAATTGGATCTTTCTCTGTTTTTTCCAATACCCAGTCCATGCTTTTTCTCTTGTCTAAATAAAATCCTATACTTCTACAGTCTCTCTCTTCTTTTTGTCTCTCTGCAGAAGGGGATCCCTCCCTTACATGCCTAAGTCTCCCATTTTATCTCTCCCAGTTTTCACTCATGCACCTATGGCCCACCATGTTGTCCCTGTGGGCCCCTGGAGATGTCTCTGTCACTCTGTAGCCCAGAATCTTGGAATTCCAAGTCCTCTATCCTCAACACTGCTGTGTTTGAGGGACAAGGGAAACTCAGGTCCCCCTATTTTCCACCATGTTCTTCTATTCTCTTATTTACTGTTGTTAAGTAACAGGCCCAATGTTACTTAAGACTACCTCACATAGCCATGCAGATTCTTTGCTGTTTTAAAATTTGGTTGTGCAAAAAACTGATTAAAAAGAATGAGGCTTCTTGAGGTTGAGATGCTTTTTGTCCAAAAGCAGACATTGTTTCATTTACTGTACTAGATAGGTCCACACTCCATGTTTGTGGTCAGGAGGAAGCTTTGGTAAGGACCACCATGGCTTCCCTGAAATTCTGGTGTTCAGGGGTCACTTGAAGCTTTGAAAACACAGATTTCTTCTGAGGTAAAAATTAGCAGAATCAAAACCCTCTGAGGTGATGTCTAATGCTGTTTTCAAAAGATTGGAAAGGAGAAATTTTGTCTTCATATAAGGTTTCCAGTCAATTTGGTTCCAGACCAATGATGCTTACATAAGCATCTGAGAGTTAGCTGGCTCCCTCCTCACTCAGAATCTTTTGATGCTTACCGCGACCCCCACTAACTATGGCATGGAATGCACTAGCCTAAACTCCATGATGAAAACCAAATAAGCAATGATTGGGTCTAGAGACCAGAATGTTGGGCCAATAATCTAAAGAGAGAGATGTCAGTTACTAAATAAGCTTCATCTAAAAGGAGGACAATGAAATCTGAAACCCGGCAGGGCAGACACATGTTTGCAACTGTGGCCACTAAGCTCAAAGCATCGTCAGAACAGTATGGGTTCTCCCGTATGTTGATGGTTATTTAAGTTCAATTCCTGAGAATTACTTGAAACAATCATTCTGTAAGCCACAAATTATTGTTATTTTCAAGTTTGCAGCAAATTATGTCTCAATTCATCCACGTTAGTGAATTCTTTCTAAAACATGAGAAAATGTAGTATATGTAGTAATCTTCTCTTTGTGTTCTAAATCAAAATCCAATCATGCATAGGATATAAAACAAACTTGACCATCTCACTTTTTTCTATGTACCTTAATTTTATAAAAATATATGTTGCTTTAGGAAAATGCATTCTACTTACATATTCTTGATTTGCATATTCTTTTGGGTTAGGGATATGACATACAGTTACAAGATGACCTGGAAGAATGGGGCTTTTGAGAAAAACTCAAAGGAGACATCCTGAATTCATATATTAGACCCAGTATAAGATGCTTCATGTTGAAAAATATCACTGAAGAAAACAAAGCTTTTAATCTGCCCCTTTGCATATCAGGTTAAAATATGAAGACGGGAAGACCCAAGGATAGGAAAAGAAAAATCAAGAAGAGAAATATTGGGATTAGAAGACCAGCCAACTCTCTGCTCCAAAGCTTCACTTATTCCCTTCTGTGAGCCACTGGTGCCCACCAATTCACCCCTTTCCTCCTCATGTTAAGCTTTTGCCTAGAAGATAAATTTTCTTTAAAACACTGTCTCCATGACAAAAGGAGCAACTAGGAAATTAGAGATATTATATCTACATATTTATTTTTTCAGTTCATACTATATCCTGGGTATTTTGTTCTGCTACTGACAAAGACTAACATGCAAAGCACCTTAGAGTCTGCAAGAGAAAATAATATTAAAAAAAAATTATGGGACACCTGGGTGGCTCAGTCGGTTAAATGTCTGACTTCAGCTCAGGTCATGATCTCGTAGTTTGTGAGTTTGATCCCCACATCAGGCTCCATGCTGAAAGCTTGGAGCCTGGAGCCTGGAACCTGCTTCAGATTTGGTGTCTCCTCTCTCTCTACCCCTCCCCTGCTTGCATTCTGTCTCTCTCTCTCTCTTTCTCAGTTAATTTTTTTAATTTACTAGGCACCACTGGACACACCTCTTTTTCTCTTCCTTCTCCCACCCATAGGGTGAGGGTGGAGACTCTCATCCATGAATACCTGAGTAAAGGAGGCTGAGAGTGCGCTACAGAAAAAATTCTCCCCACTGAAATGCCAGTGTGGTACCCAAGAAGGGGACCCTTGCACTTCAATTCATCTTCTGGAGAGGTTGGTCCTGGTGACATCTGACTAGCTATTCATAACACTGGCACATGCACCCTCATGTGACTATTGATCTCTGGCTTGATGCTTGCTGGTTAGAGTTCAGAATGCAGCACATCCCCAAACCCCACAATTCCATCCTCCCTACCACTCTCTTCTCATTCTATAACAGAGAACTTTCTACCAGGGATGTCAGCCAGGCTCCTGACTTGACTTTATGGAGTATCTGAGTTCTGAGGCAGATCCGAGTGCTCCCTGAACTCCAGATTTGTAATTTCAACTACAGGGCAAATAGATCTATAGGAATGTTCCATAGGGGACACACACTCAACTTGTACAAAGTCAAAGTTATTATATGGAGTTCTTCTATTCACAAGTGAGAAAAAACACAAGCCTAACAACTAGGGAAAGAAGAAAAATATTTTGCAAAGAGATCTGGGCATCTGTGTAATTGTGAGAAATGTTGGGGTTGGGCCTCTTAACCACAGATGAGAATCTCTCACCTCCCCCTGCCACTGCCCCTCTTCCACTTCTTCCTGTGTGTTGGTTTCATGTTCTGTTGCATACCACCTTCCTCAAGAATGTGAGGGGAACATGCATGGCAGAGGCTGGATTAACTCTTTTCCTTAGTTCTGGCTTCAAAAAATTACAGGAGGGACTCTGCTCTAGAGATAAACAGTGACCCAAGCCAGGGTCAATCAGTTATAACCAAAGGAACAGAGTACGTGGCACAGACATGTCACTGAGACTGGCTCTGCACATCAGAAGAGTTGCTGTGGTCCAGAAAACCAGTTCGTGGGTGTCAACTACACAAGTCATCATCTTTCCCCTCAAACCTGGTTCCAAACTGTGCTGGGTGTTAACACTGTCTATAGGCTAACAAATGCAAAATTCACAGCTTATCTCCAACTGCAAAATGACCTCTCTAGATCACTTAGGGGCACTCACTGGTCTAAAACTGACCCACTGATTCCTCCCATTTTCATATCTAATTATCATCAAGTTTTGCCAGTTTTACCACCAAAGTACACCCAGAGCCCACCCATTTCACTCCAAGTCCACCCTCACCTATCACATAACTTAAGTCATCACCACCCCTTATCTGGACTAATTTAGTGGCCTCCTCAATTGTCTTCCTGGGTTCACTCTTGTTTTGGTATAACCCATCCCCCACACAGCTGGTAATGTCACTTTGGGGGTATGTAAATCAAATGGCTTCTTACAGTGCTTAAGGAAAAATCAAGGTCCTTACCAAGGACTACAGACCCCTAGGATGATCGAGGTTCTGCTTGCTTCTTGGACTCCTTCCCCTCCCTTCATATTGCAAGACTATAACAGGCCCTCATCCACCAAACCCACCATGTTCTAGCCACACTGGCCTTCTACCTGTTCTTGCCAAGCTAGTTTCCAATCTTTACATCTTTATTTCTGCTGCAACACTTTCCTTGGGTCTTTTTCACATCCATGATGCAGCATTAGTTACTCTTTATACATGACCAACTATTTTTGTTTATAGCAGTTATCTCTAGCAGGAATTATCTTTTTTGCTATTTGTTTACATGTTTTCTGTCTCACTATCATTTTGATATTTGGAATGAAAATATACATAAAGGAAAAAAAAAAGAGAAGGAAAAAGCCAAGGAAGAGAAAGTAAAGTGAGGGAGTCCCCAGAGTGGGATTGTGTGTGTGTGTGTGTGTGTGTGACTATTTTTCAAGGAAAGTTTTAGTATACAGCAAAAGAAATTTTGTTTTAGAAGTTCATTTTAGAAATTGAGAATAAGACATGTAACAGTATTTGGAAATTCTTTTATGTGCTCGAGATAGATGTAAATTAATCAGAAAAAAATTAGTTCCTTAAAGAACTACTATTAGAAATAACTCTACATTCTTCAATCCTTATTTGTGTTTAACACCACTTTGGGTTAATTCTTTCATATTGATTAGTCTTAGAAAGGAAAGAAGGAATTGAAAAGACAGCTTTAAAACTTGGTCTTCAAATTTGGGAAATGGGAGTGAGTTTCTGACATCATAGCTTTGTCTTGGTGGTGGTTAAGGAGAATCACAGCACAGGTGAAGATTTAGTCTTTTGTGATTTTGAATCAGTTTTCAGCCTATTGTCTAGGGAGAGCACAAGGAGGCCATATGATGAAGAGCAGGCAATAAGAAAGCTGGAGAAGGCTATGACTATGGAAACCATCCTCAAAGATCATCAATGCCTCAAGGGACAAACACCATTCCAAGCTAGTATAAAATAGCAAACATTTTATGGTGCCAACTCAGAGCCAACTATGCCCTTAGTGCTACATATATATTAGCCCATTCATCCTCACCCTTATTTCATTCTTACTCTGTGCAAATGGAGAATGTAAGGTCCAGGAGTCTCATTACCCCAGCCAGGGTCACATGCCAGTAAGTGGAGATTTAAACAAAGGCATTATTGCTGCAGAGGATCTCCCACCACTCCCTTTCTGAGAAAGAGCAACTTTAATCTAATTCTAGCAATTTCTAGAAGTCAGCAGTTTTTATATCACAATATCACATTATCGTCCTGCCATGGACAATTGGGATGCATTACAGGTGAAAACAATTTGTTGTTTTTCTTGGCACATAAATGAGTTACACTTATGATTATTTAATTAGACTTTAATACAGAAAATTGTAGACAAATTACCATGTTTTTCTAGACTCATTTATCCTCTTAAATATTACTTTACTATTTATACATTGTTAATTTTTCAGAATAGTGACTCTCAATTTGAGATAGCCATCTCCATAAGGTCCACTTTGTAGTAAACAGAGTATAAGAGATTGTCTTCATATTTAAGAAGTTAATGGATTTGGTAAAGTTACCCATGAAAAAGCCAAATATGAACTTTTCTGCTTTCACATGGAAAATGTTGGTAATTATTCTACAGTTGATTTGCCCATGTCATATTAATAGCTATTTGCTGTAGAGTAAGTATAACCCTCAGTTTGATTTGGATATATCATTGATCCATATGTAGAATACGTTATCCCATTGTATCTCTTACTGGCCAAATCTAACTGCTGGCAGTCACCAGAAACCTTGGCAGAGAGAGCAGGAAGGGATCAGGCACTGAGACAGGTTGTCTGATATTGGAAAGACTGTTGAAAAGTTATGACAAGCATGTATTCTGACCCTCACTCAGAAAGAAAACCCCAATTTTTGCAGACAGTTTAAGGGGGTACATGGCTTTCTAAAACTGTTTTAATAAACTATTTTTGGATTTATATAATACATTTCAGTCTTTTAAACATTTTATTACAATTAAAACCCAAATTTCTAAGCCACAGAAACAGATCCATAAAGAAGTGAAATGATTTAACTGATGTTAATGGGCAGACATATTAACATGATATTCATAGACTTCCTGCTCACCTTTCTTGGATAAGATATCCTCTAATTCAGTTATCATCTCCATTTCTCCTTCCCCAATGTCCTAAGGAGGATATTCTTGGATATCTTGGAGGATATTGAAGGGATATCAGCTTTGTGGGAGGTGCAGGTGGAGGTGCTTAAGCAACTGTGCTGGGTAAGAAAGGTGACTAAGAGAAAAGCTGAAATAAATATGATGTAGACTCTTTATAGATCTCTCAAAGGTACAATTTATTTTTCAAATCTTTTATGGCTGTCGAGAAGTACTTTGAATGCCACATAACTCTAATATCCAATTAAGTGACACTCAAGGTGTTGGAGGACTGCAGTGTTACATGAAAAGTAGAGACACATTTTCAAACAGCTTCCACCTTCTCCTCAGGATTGAACAGGCCCCTTCTGGATATGGTTTCCTTTCTCTTTCTCTGTCCCCAGAAAAAGGGGAAACAAACGAACCCTAAGTTATAAGTTTCTGCCCTAGGAGATACTAGGATTAAACCCAAAAATGTCCATAATAATGAATATCTCATCTATTAAATAGTACCTTACCTCCTCAATCCCATTTCCCTCTATTTTCACACACACACACACACCTCACTCCAGGCACAGGTAAGGATAAAAATGATTCTTTCCTAGAGATGTGTGTTTCAACAAAATGCCAGTGTCTCAGAGGAGTGAGAGAATGGGTATGGAGAAGTTCCGAACACAGGTCCCTCTTACTTAAGGAAGTTATTAACAAGGTGCAGTGATTTCACCTTTCAGGAAACAGAAGACATCACAAATGCTCTCTCTTATCTGGGGATACATAAACATCACATGGGAGCTTTTCTTTTACATAAGATTAAAAGCAAGTCATATACTCACAAACTTGATTTTGAGATGAGTCATAATGTGAACTAAAATTCTTGTGGTTTTATTGAGTTCATACTGGAGAAGGGCTTGGTTGATCTGCCTCAGAGCAAACTGTGTAACTTTTACAGAGAAAAACATCCAGGATTTATGATGTGGACAGTTTAAACTTAAAATCCACTGGATATTAAGAAGTCTACCTGTCCTCAGATAATTTCAAGACTCTCTAAAATGAAGTTTGTGTGGTGTTTATGTTCTCTTCCTTCTTCTTTCCCTTATTTCCTTCCTTTTTCTTTCTTTCCTTCCCTCCCTCCCTCCCTCCCTCCCTCCATTTCTTCTTCCTTTGTTAAAAATGTGCCAGACCCACTAAAAGGAATCAGAGCTCCTTAGTGAAATGGCCAACTCCAGGGCTGGAGCTATAAAGAATAAGATGAGCCCCAGAAGATGAAATTGTTTAAAAAAATAATGAGGACATGCCAAAAGCACACAGGAATTAGTTTGAAGGGGCTGTCCCTGGCCAAACCTGAAGCAAATTGAGCATCAAAACAAATAGTGACTGTAATGGATTATAACTCTTTGAATAAATAAATTAATAATAAACCTGTGACTACATACTAGTAGCAGAAAATAAAGAAATAAATAAAGGAATAAGGTAGAAGGGAAAGCTCTTCCTTAGAGTAGAATGCCAACAAATTAATGAAGAAGGAGCAAAAGAATTAGAAATTTACTACTTTGCAGCCATAATAATAATAATTGATCCAGGAAAGAATCTTCACTAAATAATTCACTAGGTGAGATTGGGGGAGGTGCAGATCACTTACACAGTCTCTTAGTATCTGTCCATAGATTACTTACTATCCAAGAGTAAAAGGAAGCTTCCTAGTGGAGAAATTGAAATGGCACCACCATTGCTAAGGGACTACACACAAACTGAGAGATGGTCTACAAAGCAGTAATCCTGAGTTCTTTAGAAATGTCAATGTGACAACAAAACACACAGGCACACAAAACAAAACATAAAAAAAAACCCAGAAATGTCAGTGTCACAGAAAACAATGAAAGGTTGAGGATAGTTCTAGATTAAAGGAATCTAAGTGGACATGATATCTAAATGCCTGTATAATCCTAGATTGGCTCTTGAATTGGGAAGTGAAAGTTAACTTTTACGATAGTTTTGGGACAATCAATAAAACTTGAAAATTCACTGTATTATCTAATGATAATAATTTTCTATCCATATTAAATTTTCTAAATTTGATAATTGCATTGTGATGATGTGAAAGATTGTTCTATTTATTAGGAGACACACTAAATATTTATAGGTGAAGAGTCATTATTTCTTTAAACTTATAGCAAATAATTTTTAGTTTTTTTTTTATTTTGAGAGACAGCATGAGAAAGTGAGCATGCACAAGTAGAGGAAGGGCAGAGTGAGAGAGAGAGAGGGAGGGAGGGAGAGAGAACCACAAGTAGGCTTCTGCTCTGCACTCAGCATGGAGCCTGAGGCAGGGCTCGAACCCACGAATTGTGAGATCATGACCTGAGCCAAAATTAAGAGCCGGACACTTAACCAACTGAGCCACCCAGGTGCCCTTTAAATAATTTTTTAGCAAAGAAGAGTTGAGTTAATGGATAGACAGAGAGACAGACAGACAGAGAGAGTCAATGTGGCAAAGTGTTCATGGTCAGAATAGAGGTAAAGGACATATGAACATTAACTGGTATTATCCTTGCAACATTTTTGTTGTCTTTAATGTTCTTTTTTCTTTTCTTTACATCTTTCTTTTATTGAAGTATAGTTGACAAAACTTGTATATATTTAAAATGCACAGGGGCACCTGGGTGGCTCAGTCAGTTGAGCCTTGGACTTTGGCTCAGGTCATGATCTCCAGGTCTGTGAGTTCGAGCCCCATGCCCGGCTCTGTGCTGACAGCTCAGAGCCTGGAGCCTGCCATGGATTCTGTGCCTTCCTCTCTCTCTGCACCTCCCCCACTCATGCTCTGTCTCTCTCTCTGTCAAAAATAAATAAACATTTAAAAAAAGTGTGCAATGTAATGGTTTGATATATGCATACATTGTGAAATAATTACCATAATCAAGCTAAATAACATTCATTACCTCACATAGTTGCCTTTTTTTGTGTGTGTGGTGAGAACACTCACAATCTACTCTCAGCAAATTTAAAGTATTTAATACAGTAATATTAACTATAGCCACAATGCTATATATTAGATTCTCCAGAACTTACTCATTTTTTTAAACTTTTTGTTTTATTTTAATTCCAGTGTAGCTAACAGACAGTGTTATATTAGCTTGGGGTGTACAATATAGTGATTTAACAATTCTGTGATACTTAGTGCTTATCACAACAAGTGCACTCTTTAATCCCCACCATCTATTTCACCCATGTTCCCACCCACCTGCCCTCTGATAACCATTAGTTTGTTCTCTATAGCTAAGGGTCTGTTTTTCTGTTCTTCTCTCTCTCTCTCTCTGTCTCTCTGTCTCTCTGTCTCTCTCTGTCTCCTTTGTCATCTTGATTTTTTTCAAAATAAAAAGTTTAATAAAAAATAACTTCCTGAGAGAATTTAAAGTGAGAATACTTTCTTTCTAAAATTATTACTCTTTAATAGTAATATGTGTATTTATAAAAATATTTGAAAACAGGGGCACCTGGGTGGTTCAGTTGGTTAAGCATCCCACTCTTGGTTTTGACACAGGTTGTGTTCTCATAGTTCATGAGTTTGAACCCCGTGTGGGGCTCTGAGCTGACAGTGTGAAATCTGCTTGGGATTCTCTCTCCTCCTCCTCCTCTCTCTACTCGTGCTTTCTTTCTCTCTCTCTTTATCTCAAAATAAATAAATAAAATTAAAAAATATTTTTAAAATGTTTGAAAACATGAATCAAAACATTAAAGTTATCTGTTCTTTTACCACATAGATTTAGTAATGTCAACATTTAGAATGAATATTGTAAATGTACTTCTTTCTTTTGCTTTTTTCACTCAGTATTTATAATCAAAGATTCTCAGGATTTCATTTTTCTTAATGATTTGAAATTATTTATTGTTTTACTTTATTAGATACAATTTCGTCTATTTTTTTTTGTGTTCTCATTATAGAGGCCACCACTTTAATATTAAAGAAAATGGCATACAGGTTTTGTAGCTAATATTTCTTTTATTATTTTTAAAAATGTGCCAGATACTATGATAAGCACTAGAGATATTTAACAAAAGTGTCAGATCCCTGTGTCCCTGAGACCGTGAGGTAAATTCAGCAAGAAGATCATATATGATGGATATAGACAGCCAGATTTCATTTTTTGAAATATGTTTACATATGTTCTCTATTTTGGATATTTTAAAATGCAGATTTGTTCTCTTTCTTTCTTTAAAAAATTGAAAATTAAATATTGTTTTAAATCTATATGTACCCTACTTTCACATATGTAAAAAAAAAAAAATCAAAGGCTCAGCTCTTTAGCAGTAGAATATTTCTTTGTTTTTCTACATTGCAAATATATTTCTATCATTATCAAGAATAATGAATTGATATAACTTTTAAATCTCTCAGCTCCCTAAGTAGGTTTTCATCCCGTTTCTCCAATGTGTACTTGGCTCTGTAGTTCCTAAGCCCAACATTCATTGTTTCTGTGGCTCTGTACATGGTCCCAATGGGAACATGGATGTACTTGACAGAGAGTTGCCAGCATTCACAGTTAGAAGGTATAGAGTCTCTTTAATGTCAAAGTTAGGACACTTAGTAAGAGATGTACACAAAATGCAGATAGTACAGTGTCTTCCCAGACAGGAATGTCTCTTTCCAGGTGACTGAAAGCGTCCCAGGTGGGCAAACAGCTAAGGGTGACCCCATCTACGAGAAGTGAGGGTTTCACCAGGTGCAGAAGGCTCTTTTGTGCTTGTTTAAAAGATATTTTTATGTCCCTGTGACTTTTCTCCTGCTTGACTGTTCTGGCATCTTGCAACCATACTTCCTGCACATTAGGTGCAAGCAACAAGTGTGCCACTTCCTCAGCACATTCCTGGGTGTTTTCTTGGAAGCAGAAAAGGGATTCACTCAGGGTAAGGTGGGTAAGGTGTTTTTCAATGTTCTTATAGGTCAGATTGTATGTTTTAGAATCAAACAGTGAGATAGGTATTAGGACAGTCCTAAAATGATGAATCAAGATATAGTAAGACAGTGTGTGGAGCTTGATATGCTCACCCAACAAGAGACATTGCCCTTCAGAGATAGACCCTCAGAGTCCTCATGAGCATGGCTTGAGTTCCTAGCAAAGCAATAAAATGAAATTTCATGGCCATTGTTCAGGTAGAAGGAGCCAAAATTGTGCTTCCCTGAAAAGAAAGGGACAGAAATTTTGTTCCAAACTTCATAGAGACCACAACTGTCAAAGAGTAACTCAAAGACATCTGGTTAATTGTCATCAGTTTTTTACTTGTATTCACATGGGAGGCAGTAATCCGCTTTATCAGTGTTCTCTGACAAAGGAAAAAAGAGATGCATATGAGAACAGAAGCAGACAGGGAAGGCAAGGCTGCAGAAAGTTTGCATGTTTGGGATAAACTGATTTATGGTCAGCTAGCAAAGAGGTCAATACAGATCAGGTTGACTATCAATACTAGTGAAAACATTTCTAGTTGTTATGGACTCTCCAGAATTATTTAAATTTGGTGCACATGTGACAAGCATCCCTATGTCTGCCAGTGTCCTGTCAGCACCTGCACTTTAATAAGTCCAATTCCGCCCCCCTTTCCTTATTGAGATTTCTCACTACAATCCTGAGTACCAAATGGCAAGCTTCCATCCTATCAATAGTGTTGCTATCCTTGTTAGCAGGGTAGGCATCTATGCACAGAAGTATATCACACCACGGTATATGACTCAAATGTAATCTGACCCCTTGTTGAATTGTCAACACTGGGCCAAAGTAAAAAACAACAACAACAACAAACAAACAAACAAAACAAAAAAGCAGCATTTTCTGTAAGGTCATGCTACTCAAAGTCAGAGAGAGTGTTGCCTGTGCTCACAGGCAAGGAGAAGGGTTTCCCTAATTCTAGGTGGGCAAAATGCAGCCTCACACAGAAGAGCAGGACTATGGACTATGGAGACCAGGACACCAGCGGTAGTGGACAAGTTCTATGGGGCAGTAGAAGCATCAGCCACCAGAAGACGCTACCACGGGGTAGACTTCTCAGGTCAAACATACCAGTAACCCAAGAGTTTCTTTGGCCACAGAGGAAGGCTCAGGGACTACCCATGTATTGAAGAAAGGACTGCAAGGCTAGACTTTCTGCATCTCTTCCAGGTAGGGACGAGAGTTAAAAGAGGTGCCTCTGACATCCATACACTTAATTAGCCCTCAAGTCAGGAAGAGTCTGGGGGAGTCAGGGTTGTTAGCTAATTTGACCTGATAAGAACTTCATTATTCTAGAAAGGCATTTTCTCACTATAGATAGTGAGCTACCAGATCACACCATCTTGAACACATTCTGGTATAATTTTGTACTTTTGGACAACAAGGAAACATACTCATGTTGTGACTACATCAGACTGATTTAGAAATATGCCAGATTTGTCAGCCTGATCCCAAAGTATCTCAGAAACACAATGGATTAGAATTAGAATCTTAAGGACTACTTAGTCGAAACATATGCTTTTACAGATAAGAAAACTGAAGTTTAGAGAGGTGCAAAATGTGTTGTTTCCAAGTTACTACAGGAGTCTCGAGGTAAAACCAGCGCTGGATTTGATATCTGCTTATAAACTGGATTATGTGTTGGCAACATGTGCTTGGCTCCCCATTTGTTGCTAAATAATTGTATCCGTAATGAATGAGAGTGCTTGTGATAGTCACACATTTTAGTCTCTTTTTTACTGTGGTAAAATACACACAACATGAAATTTACCGTTTTAACCATTTTTAACTTTAATGTCAACCATCACCACCATCCATTTCAGAACTGTTTTTATCTTGCAAAACTGAAACTCTGCACCCATTAAACACTGTCCCTGTCCTTCCCCACCAGCCCCTGGTAGCCACCCTTCTACTTTCTGTCTCTATGAATTTGACTACTCTAGGGACCTCATATGAATGTAATCATAGAGTGTTTGTCTTTTTGTGTCTGGCTCATTTCACTTAAAATAATGTCTTCTGGATTTATGCTTACCATAGCATATATCAGAATTTCCTTCCTTTCTGTGGCTGAATAATATTCTACTGTATGTGTATACCGCATTTTGTGTATTCATTTATCCACTGGTGGACATTTGGGTTGTTTCCACATTTTGACTATTATAAATAGCACTGTATAAACATTTTTTGTAAAATAGCTGCTTGAGTCGCTGCTTTCACTTCTTTGAGTATATACCTAGAAGTGGGATTCTGGATCATACGACCATTCTGTTTAATTTTTTGAGGAATTGCCATATTGTTTCCACAGTAGCTACCAGGGTTCCAGTTTCTTCACATAGCTCTTGTCTATTTGTTTTCTTAGTTTCTTTGATAGTAGTCATCCTAGTGGATGTGAAATGGTTTCTTCTTGTGGGTTTGATTTGTATTTCCCTAATAATTTAGTGATGTTGAGCAGCTTTTCACATGTGTAGCTTCTGTTTATAACCCATTTTTTTCATTAGTCATCTTTTCTCTGTGCGCACAGGTAGCTATCTATTTGCAATAGGGCACTGTGAGATCTGAGGCTTTAGAGCACCCATCTGTCTGTGACTTTTTGGAAGGGCAGTTTGAAGTTGAAAACTCAGTGAGCTGTGTCCAAGAGAGATGAAAGGATTGGTGGAGGGGGTGTTTGAAACAGGAAAGGCCGGTATTAGTGCATATAGGACAAATTGTTAAGTCTTATTCTCTCTTTCCCTTACTGCTGACATCTAGTCAGGGGCAGGTCCTTGAGCTTTACTGAATCATTCAACACTGATGGTTTCTCTTACTTCCACTCCTTCTTTTCCATGCTTACTGCCAGTCCAGTTCTCTTTCCCAATACATTACATTACAAATATAAAAGTATTATGCAAATGCAAGGAGCTATTAAATAGAAGGCATGCACTAACCTTAGACCCTTGTCCCATACCACTTTGTCACTCATCCAGAGCTGACAAAGTAACTCCCAGAGGTATAGGATCAGAGGGCTGAGAGTCAAGGCCTGTTACAATTTGACTTTAGTCCCCTCTTCCTACTTTCCCTCATGCCTGCCTCACAACCAGCTTTCCTTCCTTCTTTCACCCTCCCTCCTTACCCTTCTTTCTTTTCTTCTTTTCTGGTCATTTTTTCTCACTGTATACTAACATGACAATTATTTTCCTACCTCAGGATGCTAGTTCCCTGTTTCCTGGTACTGAAACATCTCCCACCTTCTTCTCTAATTGCCTAATCATGACCGTCTTACAAATTAGTAGAGTCTTTCCTCCTTTCAGGTATGTTCTAGTCATTGAAATCTTCAGGGCTGCTTTTCCAGACTCCTTAGATCTAACTGACCTTAGCTCTCAGGACATGTGTGGTGGATTGCTCTCCTACATTTAATTTTATTTTTCTTTAATTCCTGTGCTAGTGTGCACATGTCTTGATGCAGAGATCATGTGTCGCTCATCCAGAGATACAGGAAGCCAAAAGAGCCCTTGTCTCAGGGCATAGACTTGACATCAACTTGTAGCCCTGCTGCGTGCTGGCTTTCTAGTTTGGGGTTGTTTTTCTTATTATTTTACAAGAAGGTCCTGCTAAATAATCATTATAATCACTTTTTGCTCTGATGCTTATGATTTTTTATGTCTCATAGTGTGGGATCATCTCATAAACCTATATTGTCTAATGAGTTCCTTGGCTTTTGTGTTCCCGGACTAGTGGCAACAAAGCACACACAGTAATGTCAACTCTGAAAATTCTTACTCCAAAAACAATTTTTCAATGTCCAACTACAAATTTTGTGTGTATCTCTCTCCTATTAATAACCCTAGTTTCTGGTGCTTTGAGTAAATGAGGTACAATTTTTGTCTTTATTATATAGTAAATATGCAGACCAAAAGAACATGTGCATCCTAGGAAAAACCAAGAACATTTTGTTTCATCTTTAAATGTATGTACAGGTACTATAACAAGATTACTTCTGTAAATGAGTTAATTTGACTGGCTTAAAATAAATCTGGTCAATTAAATTTCATATGCTGAAAATAGTGTACTTCAACCTTATTTACAAGGCTTATTCTAGAGTATTTTTTTTTCAAATAATGTTTTTCCCCAAACAATTTTCCTTTAGTAACTGGCCCAATTCCTAAAGAAATAATGGTGTTGCCCAATTTGAAGTTTCATTACTTGTGTAGACTTCCTACAGGTCCTCATCAAGGCCATTTAGAAAATGGGTTTTCTGTTAGAATTGGTAATTCCAATACTCCACCACCCAAGTCTTCTGAATTCACTCTGCAAAAGTCTCCATAAGGATGGATCTCCTGAGACATTTTTGTTCAAGTGTCCTTGGGTGTTAGCAGTTCAAGTGCACCACAGAGGCAAAAAATGTTTCAAGAGTCTTCAGCTCCAAGGGCCAAGCGCAATACTGCCCTCAAGATGCAGTTTTCCCAGTGGTCTCTAGCTGGTGATGAGGGCTTTTATTTGTTTCCTATGGCTACTATAACAAATTATCAAAAACAAAGACATAAATTTATTATATTACAATTTAGTAAGTCAGAAGTTCAGATGGGTGTCAATGCACTAAAATTGAATTGTCAGAGGGCTAAATTCCCTTCTGGAGGCTCTATGGGAAAAACCATTTTCTTGCCTTTTGCAGGTCTTAGATACTGTCCACATTTCTTGGCCTTGTGCCTCCTTTCTTCAACGTCAGAAATATCACATTTCTCTTACCTTTCTTTGTTGGCACATCTCTGTCTCTGACCATAGCCAAGGAAGATTCTCTGCTATTAAGGATCTGTGTGATCACATTGGCCCCACCTGGATAATCTAGAGTAATCTCCCCATTTCAGGGTCCTTAATCCTACCTACAAAGTTCCTCTTGCCATGTAAAGTAACATTCATAGTTTCTAGGGATTAGGATGTGAACATCTTTGTCAGAACATTTTTGTGCCTAGCGAAGGGTGGAGGGGAAGATGAGGCAGACTACCACTCACTTACTGTTGGGAATGCTTCTAAGCCAGATCCCTGTATTTTCTCCTTTTATACAGATCTGGTCTACATGTGTCTTCCATCCCACAGCTGTTTTCTTGCTGCTATCACAGTCTACACTTTTCATAAAAAAATTCTCTTCCTTTCTGGGTGTGATTTTCTCTCCACTAAATGCTTCAGAGCCAATCTTTCCAAATCTTCAGTCCATAAAGGAAAGCTCTTAGCAATCTGTGGGGCCAGTTGTCAGCCAGTTGTTGCCATAAAAGACAGAACTCAGCCAGGGTTCTCTAAGCACTTTTCCTGTTCTGAGGAAAGAACTCATCTCTATAATGTTATGCTCTGGAGCACATATTTCTAACCATTATGAATTTAATAAATTTGCTTAAAACCCAGAAATTTTAAGGACATTTCTTTTTGTGACTATCAGTGACTTTCAGAATGTGTGTATTGCTTAAATACATGATTACAATTTACTATGCCTTCAGTAATGGCTATCAAAGAGTTTGCATTTTGTGAATCACAATGGCATCTATATAATTTGAAAGATAGGACAGGAACGGGTAAGAGAGGGGATTTATCTGATCTAGTTAAATCATAATGCTAGCTGTGCATATGGATTTGTGGGCACCAAATATGAATCCTAGTCTTACTGGCAAATTTTTATCTAAGGGTGACAGGCAGTATCCCTGCAGTCTTATTAATTTTTCTAGGTTCCCCATGAAATGACCCATATATTGTAGGTTTTCCAGGACTTTCTTGAAGTAAAAGTTTTCCAAGCCCTGTCCACAGTAACAATCGAGACAGAATAGCTGTGTATTCATGCCCCTCAACACATGTTCCTCTTGGCGGCAAACTCCCACTCAAACCACCATGACATTTGATCTCCTTTCCAAGTCCTACTCATCTTGTCTAACTTTTAATTTCTCTCTTCCATCTGTACAATTGTCAGCTCAAGGCACTTTTTGTGATCTGATATTTTCAAGAACCCTGGAAAAAATGTTAACTTTCCTGCACTACTTTATGTTTTGGTCAATTTAGACTTTTTTCCCTCTTAAAACTTCAACTCTACCCATTGTCTTCTGATAACTCATTATGGGCTTGAAAAATGTACTTCAGCTAAAACATATGAAATCATACTATATTTATGATTTCTTTCTTTTGATGCAGCTACCCATTAGGCAAAGTAAATATATATCAGACTCACAAAATGTCCTATAAAAACATTCACTTGCAATTTTACATTTGGTTGAGATTATCTTCCTGCCTCTACAAGACAGATTTTTCATGAGCCTTCACATTTTGTAATAAATATTCTCCACTCAGTGTTTTCACTTTCTACTTGTAGTACTGACTCAAGGGGTGTTTTCCAACTGAAATGTATTTCAAAGTCTTCATTCTTAATAATGGTTCCCCTTAGCACAAGGTGTTTTTTCTTAGCATCTCAACGTACCTACGTTTATTTTTTTTAAAAAAATTTTTTTAACGTTTATTTATTTTTGAGACAGAGAGAGACAGAGCATGAACGGGGGAGGGTCAGAGAGAGGGAGACACAGAATCTGAAACAGGCTCCAGGCTCTGAGCTGTCAGCACAGAGCCCGACGCGGGGCTAGAACTCACGGACCGCGAGATATGACCTGAGCCGAAGTCGGCCGCTTAACTGACTGAGCCACCCAGGCGCCCCTCAATGTACCTACTTTTAATAAGTGGAGCATTGGTAGAATCCTATCAGTGAAGTAGAAGCTATCCAGAGATTTATTCATTTCCCTCCTTATACCTAGCAGCATAAGTCTAAACCAAAGGAAATGCCAATTTCAGACTTTTCTGGACACATTTTAATGGTATTTGTGGTATTTTTCTCTCCGGTGTAAATCTTCAGTGATAGTATACCTCAATGAAAGTTTCACCTGGAGGTCATACAGGAGGTTTTGATCATACAGACATTTCATGACAGGCCCAATCAAGCCTTGGGGGTCTGCTTGGAGCTTTCAGTTCTTAAAATAATCCTATGAGGTAAGTAAGCAGAAAACAGATCTAACAAGGCTCAAGAATATAAGAAATTAATGCAAGTCAGGGCTAGATGGGTCTTCCAGAAATAAGTCCAGTCTTCTTTTCCATATAAAGTGTGGCTCCTCAGTTTTCCAGGTAATGAAACCTGCTGCCTTGAAGTTGCTGAGGAACTGAGCCCAAACAGGCTTTCCTTGACCTTCCCCTAATCAGAAATCTTCAATGAGAAGCTGAATGGGGAGCATGGGCTTCACTATGTGAGAGGCCTATATGACACAAAGCTAACCTTTTGTGTTTGAAGTAGATTCTGGGACTGTTACACTCAATATGGAACACTGAGCTTCTTTGTCCATGTTTATCTAAGCTTCTTCATGAGCGACTGAGTGAGGACTGGGTAGTGAATAAATCAGTCTGACTTCAGTGAGCTGGACCCTCCCACTTGAAGATCTATAACTGTAGCATCTACAACCCAAGGGACGCATTGAAATATGGGGTGTTGGTGACTGTTAATGCATCCAAGCCATGGGAAATCTTGTTAATTGTTTATGTGATTAAATTTTTTTGCTCTTCAGTCTGACATCAGGGAGTGCATATGCACACCCCCCCCAACACACACACACTGACTCACTCATACTTAAAGACCAGCACGACCTCCAAAGCTTCTGATATAGAAATTAATCTAAAGACAGAAGACAGAACATAAATAAAGGAAATAAACAGATGCAGAGTTGTCACATTTGTTTTCCTTCTTCTTGTTTACTCACTGTTTATGGCAGTCCTGTAAAATCTCTCATAATAAATCCTCCTATCCAAAGGCTATAGAGACAAACCCTTTTCATAGTGATTGCATTTTTAAAGTTTCCTTTGAACAAGGGTCCTAGAGGATCCAATGTATGAGGTTAGCCTCCAGTTTTCCTATGTGCAAAATTAAGTAGTAAAAAAATGAGACAATTTTGGGACTTAGATCTTCAAGCTCACATGCTTATTCAACCGTCTATTCATTCCCTCATTTACTTATTCAATAAAAATATACATGTGTCAGTCACTGGACTAGGGCAGAGGGAAGTACAAAAGATTGATCCCTAGTTACCTGGTGGTTTCTGATCTAGTACAATCCATAATACAGTTCACAGATAATCAGAACAGAATAATAAGAGAAGCACTACAATAGAAGTATAAGAAACATACTCTGAGAAGACAGAAAAAAGAGTAATACATTATGCCTAATTGAAGGAAAAGAACAAAGACTTTATGGAGAAAATGTCTTTGAACTGGGCATTGATTAGAAATTTCTGGTAGGTCAAAATCTGGGAGAAAGAAGAACAGAGGAAAATGAAAAAGACTGCAGATTGGAGAAAATGAGTGAAGAAAGACAATGAGCATAAAGGCATGAGCAAAGGCATAAAGTTACCACCCACCTAAGAGTACAGAGACTAGGTTACAGACAATGCTTTAGGGGGGTTGAGGTGATGCACACATGAATAACCTGGTCAATCCTCAGCATTCATTCACTTAAGGGAGCTTTGTACATTTACGTTATCCTGAGCTGTAGTCTATTCTACAAATGCTAGTTGCTTAATATTAACTCATAACTTGCCCACCACAGACTCTGATATTCTACTGACAGTTTCAGATATTAAAAGTGAAGACAGAAAAATTGTAATCAACTGGATTCAACCAAAACAACACTCATTCTGAAAGGCAAGAAAAAGAGAAAAGATTGGAATTGACACAGAATAGAAATGAATGAGAGGCACTTGGGCATTATAATACCAAAGGGAGGTGATAAGCTAAATTTCACATGTAGAGGAGGGGTAATAAGCATTCTCAAAATACTTAATATTTAGCTTTGAGATTGGCGAAATATTTCCATTGGAGACTCAGAAGAAGGCATTCTTATTTAGAGAAATCAAGAGGTACCAAAAGAATGGTCTCTTATAAATTCCTATATATTCCTCTATATTGCCTCCAAAGAAGTATTTTTGTTGATAAGTTAAAGGTCAATAATTTAAATACTTATAAATAATATTCAGGTTACAAGATATAATATGATTTTTGTTTCATAAAAACCCTATAAATACATAAAATAAACATATACATAAAAGGTAAATTCTACAAGGGTATTTATAAAAATATTAATAGCATGTAGAAGAATGACTGGGAATGTTTTTCTTATTGTTTGCTTGACTTTCTAATTTTCTAACAGGTACAGAAACATTTGATACCTTCCTTACTGATACCTCAGTATAGCCTCTAGTTATCACTATGGGCTCTGGAGCTTGAGTCCTAGCTTCATTAGTCACACTTGCTGTGTGACATGCACCTCTGCTTCCTTATCTGTAAAATGGGGGATGTTAATAGTGTAGAGTTGTGCAGATTATGAATTAATACATACAGAGACAGAGTACTTAGAATAGGGCCTGGCACACAGCAGGTACTATCCCTACTATTCCCTCTGTCTCAAAATAACAGGAATATACGACCTATGGAAATTTATTTATATGATGGGTTGACTACTAAATGATTTTGTCTGTGGATGTCAGTGAGCGTATGCTGACAGGATCTCAGCTGCCTCCTATTCCCATATCACCCAGCCTTGTTGTCAGGCCCCCAAGGCCAGTGATCTAGAATCTCTAGAATGCCAGGAATTGTTCATGTCATGGAATTTCATACATATTGACAAAGTAGAAGTGAACATTTTAGTTTATATTCAGAAAAGGAGAACATGTTAACCAGTAATTTGGGTTTGATATGCCTTGAGAAACAGATAAGCTGGGTAGCTGGTCTCCGAATAACAAAGTCCAGGGGGGATGTCTGTACTAGCCTTAGACAGGTGAATGTCCACACCTCACTGGGAGCCAGCATGTAGAGTAGGGTGGTCTATGCAAGATGCCTCCCACAGCACTCAGTGTGTTTCCACCAGTGTGAGGTGGCACAGAGCTAGGGGATTTTTTAAGTTCCCTGGGCAAATCTTTGCAGCCAGGGAGGAGAATCAGAGGTGCTGTGAAAGAACACCGGCTTGTGTGAATCTGAATTCACAGGATAATTAATCACTAATTATGTAGGCTTCAGCCACTCATCTTACTTCTATGAGACTTAATTTCTCATTTGAAAAAGAGAAAAAAATGTAGAGAGAAGACATTTATGGATAGATTCCTTTGAAAATTAAGTGAAATAATAATAGAAGATGCCTAGTAAACTTTTTGCATTTACCAAGTGCTCAATAAATGCTCAGTACGAATATCAATAATATATTTTTATTCTTTTTTTTTTTTTTTCAACGTTTTTTATTTATTTTTGGGACAGAGAGAGACAGAGCATGAACGGGGGAGGGGCAGAGAGAGAGGGAGACACAGAATCGGAAACATGCTCCAGGCTCCGAGCCATCAGCCCAGAGCCTGACGCGGGGCTCGAACTCACGGACCGCGAGATCGTGACCTGGCTGAAGTCGGACGCTTAACCGACTGCGCCACCCAGGCGCCCCTATATTTTTATTCTTAACATTAAAGTCAATGTGTTATAGGAAGAGGGTTCTAATTTATAATTTTTTCTTCTACTTAAAAAAAATAAACGTCAACTGAACAGAATAGAACAAGCATAGTACATCTCAGAATGAAGCAAATACCCTGGCATATGCTAAGAAGAATTAAAATTACAAGAACACATTTCTATTTGATTTTAAGGAAAATATATATTAATTGAACTTTTCAAAGTTTAGATTATGGACATTTAGCATTGTGACCAAAATAGATTCTAAATTTTTTAAATTAATTAATTAATTTATTAATTTTGAGAGAGAGAGAGACAGAGCAGAAAGGGTCAGAGAAAGAGGGGGACAAAGAGAGTCTCAAGCAGGCTCCAGACCATCAGCACAGAGCCTGATGTGGGTCTTGAACTCACAAACTGTGAGATCATGACCAGAGCCGAAACCAAGAGTCAGGCCTTTAACCAACTGAGCCACCCAGGTGCCTCATAGATTCTTTTTCTTAATCAAAGATAGCTTCATTGATAATAGCCTCATTGGGATAGTTTAAAATCTGCTTTTTGGTCAAGTAGACAGTAAAGCCACCTCTGAAATTTCAGTCCTTACTGTGACTAACAGCAGGAGCTATGCGCTAAAAGATCATAAAACTGCAGTTAGGTAACCCTATGACTACCCACACCCCACCTCTAGCATGTTCACCCCTTAGTAACAAGGGAGTCCAGGGGAAAAGCCCACCCTGACTGGAGATTCTCTGGCTTTACTTTGTAGGCAAAAATCTAAAGGGTTCTTTATTTTTTGGTGAGCAGGTCCCACTAAGTGTTTCCACCTGTACATCCCAGAGCTAACCCCTAGCTTGTTTCAGTTATAGGCTCAAATAATATACATACACATGAAGGCTAATTTGCGTGATTTGCTTCTCTGGATTTCCCAAAAAAAAAATCCACTCAAAATTCTTCCACATTTAGAATGGGAAAAATAAATCTGTTCTTTGCGTTATCATGAAAAGAATGCTATTTAAGAAATTCATGTTCTGTAAAACCATGGTGATTCATGTCTGTGTTTAGATCACACTACCATCCACACTTGTGAGAGAACACTTGGAATGTTCATTAATAAGGACTACACTGAACTTTCATAGCTAGCAGTAATCCTTTATGTGAATAATGTGTCTTTGACTTTATTAGAAATGTTTGCACCTGTCTGTAAATAGTACATGTGAATTTCTACAAAACATGTCCATTTTTCAGTCCATAGCTAATATAGGTTGTATACCAAGATTTATAATCAAAGAATTATGTTTAGTAACATTAACTGTTACCTCAAAATGCTGAAACAGGAAAAGGTTAACTAATTTCTTAGCATTCTTCCTTACTGTACACATGAGTACATGATTTTAAGCTTTCATAACATATACATATTATTTACTATCACAGGTCTTTATATCTGGAAAGGAACTCAGAGATTACTTAATTAAAGCATATAGTATTCACTTTACAAATGAAGAAATGGAATTGGGGTTCAAACATCTTCAGTAATTTACCCAAGATTATTTTGTGTTTTGTAGAGTAAATTAAACTAATTTTTACTATCATCCGTTAATTTACTGAATAACTATTTGTTACACAGTTTCTACATGCTAAGTATCATGCTGTGCTCCAGGAATACAATGTGTAAGTCCCCCTTCTGCCTTCCAAGAGACTTTAGTTAGTCTAGTGGGTAAGAAAATAAGTTAGCAGGCAATTACATTGTAGTGGGATAAATGGTAAGCCAGGGAGCCCAGCTGTGCTCTAGAATCCTCAAAGAAAGGAAATGATTCTGACATTGAGTGTTCAGGGAATCCCTTATCTGATTTTCAATTCTTCATTATTAAAATGGTGAGCACTGGAAACATGCCTTGACTCAGGGAAATCCAAAAAACTACATTTTAATTTAATTTTGCTACATACTTGCTCTATGGACCTTGGACAATTTACTTAACCTTTCTGAGTTCCATCATATTTCAGTGAAGATAAATTAACCCTGGTTATTTGAAAGACTCTATAATGAATACAAAATTCTAAGTATTCACTAAATAGACACTGCTATCCAAATAATAATTCATTTATTTTTAAAATTTTGTTTTTGTTTTTGTTTTCAGAAAGAGAGAGAGAGAGAACATGAGTGAGGTGGAGGCAGAGAGAAAGGGGGACAAAGGACCCAAAGCAGGCTCCCTGCTGACATCAGAGAGCCCAACACTGGGCTCAAACTCATGAACTGCGAGATTATATATAACCTGAGCTGAAATCAAGAGTTGTACACTTAACCAACTGAGCCCCCTAGGCACCCCACCAATATATTGATTTAAAATGTAGCCTTTTGGGGATGATACAATATAATTCAGAGTATGTCTTTCAGAGTGGAGGAGAAAATGCCAGAGATACTCAAGTAAAAGGCTTATGAGCCTCCCAATACAATGTTCTCTCCTACCTAAACACACTGGGTAAAGCTACTGCAGGGGCAGAAGCTTGGGGAGAAAAGGACACAAAAATTCAGGTTCACGAGTGATCACAGAAGCTGTGGCAATCTGGAGAGGCATACAGTAGAATGGGAGTGGGTGATACATGTTATGAACAGCTGCCAGAGGAGATCCTGGGAAGGAGACCTATCTTCCTGATTCAAACACCCCATATCCCAAATTTTTTAACCTGTAAAATTCACTAATGAACATAAGTTCTCCATTGCATTAGGAATTTGGGTGTGACCTGAATTAAAGTTCTTATCACACAAATAAAATTTCCTTCCTTCTTTCCTTCCTCCTTCCTCCTCCCTCCCTTTCTCTCTCTTTCTTTCTTACTTTCTTCTAATTTTATTTAAATCCAAGTTAGTTAAATATAGTGTAATAATTATTTCAGGAGTAGAATTTAGTGATTCATCACTTATATATAACACTCAGTGCTCATCTCAACAAGGGCCCTTCTAATGCCCATCACCCATTTAGTCCATCCCCCCACCCAACTACCCTCCAGCAACCCATAGTTTGCTCTCTGTATTTAAAAGTCTCTTATGGCCAACAGCACATGAAATGATGCTCAACGTCGCTCCTCATCAGAGAAATACAAATCAAAAGCACACTCAGATACCACCTCATGCCAGCCAGAGTAGCTAAAATGAACAAATCAGGAGATTATAGATGCTGGTGAAGATGTGGAGAAATGGGAACCCTCTTGCACTGTTGGTGGGAATGCAAACTGGTGCAGCCACTCTGGAAAACAATGTGGAGATTCCTCAAAAAATTAAAAATAGATCTACCCTATGACCCAGCAGTAGCACTGCTAGGAATTTACCCAAGGGATACAGGAGTGCTGATGCATAGGGGCACTTACACCCCAATGTTTATAGCAGCACTCTCAACAGTAGCCAAATTATGGAAAGAGCCTAAATGTCCATCAACTGATGAATGGATAAAGAAGTTGTGGTTTATATACACAATGGAATACTACATGGCAATGAGAAAGAATGAAATATGGCCTTTTGTAGCAACGTGGATGGAACTGGAGAGTGTTATGCTAAGTGAAATAAGTCATACAGAGAAAAACAGATACCATATGTTTTCACTCTCATGTGGATCCTGAGAAACGTAACAGAAGACCATGGGGGAGGGGAAGAAAAAAAAATAAAGAGGTTAGAGAGGGAGAGAGCCAAAGCATAAGAGACTGAAAAACTGAGAACAATCTGAGGGTTGATGGGAGATGGGAGGGAGGGGTGGGTGAGTGATGGGTATTGAGGAGGGTACCTTTTGGGATGAGCACTGGGTGTTGTATGGAAACCAATTTGACAATAAATTTCATTTTTTAAAAAAATTTTTAAAAAGTATCTTATGGTTTGCCTCCCTCTCCATTTTTATCTTATTTTTCCTTCCCTTCCCCTATATTCATCTGTTGTGTTTCTTACTTTCCACATGAGTGAAATCATATATTTATCTTTCTCTGACTGACATAGTATTTTGCTTAGCATAATACTCTCTAGCTCCATCCACGTTGTTGCAAGTGAAAATACTTAATTCTTTTTGACCATCAAATAGTATTCCATTGCATGTATACCACTTCTTCTTTATCCATTCTTCAGCTGATGGACATTTGGGCTTTTTCCATAATTTGGTTATTTTTAATAGTGCTTCTATAAACATTGGGGTGCATGTGCCCCTTCAAATCAGCATTTATGTATCATTTGGATAAATACCTAGTAGTGCAATTGCTGGATCGTCAGGTAGCTCTATTTCTAATTTTTTCAGGAACCTCCATACTGGTTTCCAGAGTAGCTGCTCCAGTTGGCATTTCCACCAACAGTGCAAAAGGGTTCTCCTTTCTCTGCATTCTTGCCAACATCTGTTGTTTCCTGAGTTCTTAATTTTAGCCATTCTGACAGGTGCAAGGTGATATCTTGTGGTTTTGCTTTGTACTTCTCTGATTATGAGTAATGGTGAACATCTTTTCATGCGTCTGTTAGCATTCTGGAGATCTTCTTTGGAAAAGTGTCTATTTATGTCTTTTGCCCATTTTTTCACTGGATTCTTTGTTTTTTGGGTGTTTAGTGTGATAAGTTCCTTATAGATTTTGGATACTAATCCTTTATCTGACATGTCATTTGAAAATATCTTCTCCCATTCTGTCAGTTGCCTTTTAGTTTTGTTCATTATTTCCTTTGCTGGGAAGGAGTTTTTTATCCTGATAAGATCCCAATAGTTCATTTTTGCTTTCATTTCCCTTGCCTCCAGAGATATGTCTAGTAAGAAGTTGCTGTGGTCGAGGTCAAAGAGGTTGTTACCTGTATTTTCCTCTAGGATTTTGGTGGTTTCCTGTATTACATCTAGGTCTTTCATTCATTTTGAGTTTATTTTTGTGTGTGGTGTAAGAAAGTGGTCCAGATTTTACATGTTGGTGTCCAGTTTTCCCAACACCATTTGCTGAAGAGTCCATCTTTTTTCCACTGGATATTCTTTCCTGCTTTGTCAAAGATTAGTTGGCCATACATTTGTAGATCCATTTCTGGGTTCTCTATTCTGTTCCATTGATCTATGTGTCTGTTTTTGTGGAATTACCATACTGTTTTGATGATTACAGCTTTGTAATACAGCTTGAAGTCTGGAATGCCTCCAGCTTTGGTTTTCTTTTTCAGGATTGCTGTAACCATTTGGGGTCTTTTCTGGTTCCATACACATTTTAGAATTGTTTCTTCTAGTTCTGTGAAGAATGCTGGTGTTATTTTGATAGGGATTGCATTGAATGCATAGATTGCTTTGGGTAGTATTGACATTTTAACAATATTTGTTCTTCCAACACATGAGCATGGACTGTTTTTCCATTTTTCTGTGCTTCTTCAATTTCTTTCATAAGCTTTCTATAGTTTTCAGCTTACAGATCTTTTACCTCTTTGGTTAGACTTATTCCTAGGCATTTTCTGGTTTTGCTGCAATTGTAAATGGGATTGATTCCTTGATTTCTATTTATGATGCTTCATCATTGATGTATAGAAATACAACCAATTTGTGTACATTCATTTTATATCTTTCAACTTTGCTGAATCAATTCTAGCAGTTTGTTGGTGGTCTTTTGGGTTTTTCACATAGATTTTCATGTTGTCTGTGAAGAGTGAAAGTTTGACTTCTTCCTTGCTGATTTGGATGCCTTTTCGTTTTGTTGTGTGATTGCTGAGGCTAGGACTTCCAACACTATGTTGAACAATGTTGGTGAGATTGGACATCACTGTCATGCTTCTGACCTTAGGGGGAAAGCTTTGTTTTTCCCCAGTGAAGATTATATTTGTTGTGGGTCTTTCATATGTGGCTTTTGTGATTTTGAGGTATTTTCCTTCTATTCCTACTTTCTTGAGGATTTTTATCAAGAAAGGATGCCATATTTTGTCATATACTTTTTCTGCATCTATTGAGAGTATCATGTGGTTCTTATCTTTTCTTTTGTTATGTGATCTATTATGTTGATTGATTTATGGATATTGAACCACCCCTGCAGCCCAGGAATAAAGCTCAGTTGATTGTGGTAAATAATTCTTTTAATGTATTGTTGGATTTGGTTTGTTAGTATCTTGTTGAGAATTTTTGCATCCATATTCATCA
This sequence comes from Panthera onca, assembly GCF_046562875.1. Taxonomy (NCBI): domain Eukaryota; kingdom Metazoa; phylum Chordata; class Mammalia; order Carnivora; family Felidae; genus Panthera; species Panthera onca. Next base: position 27,653,137 of record NC_138343.1, on the reverse strand, counting down.
GAGAAATTGGTCTGTAGGTATCCTTTTTGTGGGGTCTTTGTCTGATTTTGGAATCAAGGTAATGTTGACCTCATAGAATGAGTTTGGAGGTTTGAATAAAATATTCTTAATAGTACCTTGGATTCTGAAATTCTAAATCTATAAATTTGTGTATGAGACCAAAATACAGACAGGTAAACTGACTTGGCCACAGCCACTTAAAATTTACCAATATGAGGCTGGATGTGCAAGAATTTTATACATCCCCATGTGAGAGAGAATGGGCAGGGAATGGAGGAAGGTTGCAAAAACCATCAGACTGAGAGGCAAGTGTGTGCTGGAGTGATAGAGTGGAGGCAGTGTGGTGAGGTGGGGTGGAAGGAATCCTCCTACACTGCTATTAAGCCAGTCTGAGAGTCAGTCTTTTTTTTTAAATTTTTAACGTTTATTTATTTTTGAGATACAGAACATGAGCAGGAGAGGGGCAGAGAGAGAGGGAGACACAGAATCGAAAGCAGGCTCCAGGCTCTGAGCTGTGAACACAGCTCTGTGAACACAGAGCCTGATACAGGGCTTGAACTCATGAACTGTGAGATCATGACTGGGTTGAAGTTGGACACTTAACTGATTGAGCAACCCAAGTGCCCTCAGAGAGTCAGTCTTTAAGCAAAAGTCAGAGGGGCGCCTGGGTGGCGCAGTCGGTTAAGCGTCCGACTTCAGCCAGGTCACGATCTCACGGTCCGTGAGTTCGAGCCCCGCGTCAGGCTCTGGGCTGATGGCTCGGAGCCTGGAGCCTGTTTCCGATTCTGTGTCTCCCTCTCTCTCTGCCCCTCCCCCATTCATGCTCTGTCTCTCTCTGTCCCAAAAATAAATAAAAAACGTTGAAAAAAAAAATAATAAGCCACTTATTGTGGCTTAAAAAAAAAAAAAAAAGTCAGAGAAGCCCATTTCTTCCAGGGCTGGCTTTGGGATCTCTGCTGCCCTGTTATTAGCCAGGAAGAGGGATGGCCATGGCACAAATATGGTGATAGACTTCAGAAGGCAGATGCTGGGCCCCTCATTCAATTATTCCTCTATGGTTAAAGATCATACATTTGGGAGCAGTACCTCCCTGGCTCCTGTGGGGCTTTCTCCAAAGGGAAAATGCAGAATAGGGAGATGATTAGGATGAACTGTATCCTCCTTTTCCATTATGAAAGTTGACTTGGGGGCACAACCGGTACTTATCCTCCCCCTACTCCACTATCTGTTCTAAATGTCCCTTATGCTGAGAGAGGGCCTAAGCAGATCATGTGCATTTATTTTATGGGATGACCCAAACCTTCATTCATGGAGAGTCCAAAACTTGATAAGCATATTCTTCTCAGCCCAGGGTTGCTCAGAATGTCCATTCTTGCTTACAAAGGAGAATGTCCCATTTGGGCCTCTGGCTTCCACAGGTGTCCGTTTATGTTCCAACCATGTAAAAGCAGCCCCAGCTCGTCCCTCGATCAGGGTCAATTTCCCTGCCAGTATGGTAACACCCCTTTCTGCCTGCTGGTTCTTGAACACAGGAGTCCAGCGTGCCCTGTGATCATTATAACTTTTATTCAATAGGACTCTTGTTGTATCATCTACAAGGGTATACCGCCCTATAAGACCTGGAACCTCTAACTCCTCTGAGGTAGATGAAAAGCATAGCAGTCTGTGGAAGTAATTGGGAGTGATATTAAGTGGGGCCCTGCCTACGTATACCTCTTGATTTTCAGACCCAAGTATCTTTCCTACTGGGGACACGGCACCACTGTGGGGTGACTGATTTAATAAGTATGCCATATTTTCAAGGATAGTAACCTATCCTTTCAGAGAGGTTTCTCTAATCTAGTACCTCAGTTCAGCCTTCAGAAGGCTATGCCAGTGTTCTACAAGACCAACTGCTTCTTTAGGGCAAGGTTATGATATACCCAGTGTATTCCATGGTCATGGGCCCACTCCTGCACTGCCTTTGCTCTGAGGTGGGTGCCCTGGTTAAATGCTATACTGTATAAGGTTCCATACTTGTGGATCAGGCATTCTTCAAACACCTGGATTGTGGTGCTGGCTGAGACTATGCAAGTAGGAAAGACAACCCTTCTTCCTTTCCAATATGGATGTATTTTATTTGTTTTTCTGACATAATTTCTCTGGCTAGGACTTCCGATACTATGTTGAATAGAAGTGGCAAAAGTGGGCATCCTCATCTTATTACTGATTTTAGAGGAAAAGATTTCAGCCTTTCTCCACTGAGTATAATGTTAGCTGTGGGCTCATCATATACGGTCTTTATTATGGTAAGGTAGGTTCCCTCTTTACCACTTTACTGAGTACTTATCATACATAAATGTTGAATTTTATCAAATGCTTTATCTGCATCTATTGAGGTGATCATATGATTTTTATTCTTTATTTTGTTAATGAAGGGTATCACATTGATTTGCAGATGTTGAACCATCCTTGTATCTCTGAAATCCCACTTGATCAGAGTGTATGATCCTTCTAATGTTTTGTTGAATTAAGTTTGTTAATATTTTGTTCGGGAGTTTCGGATCTATGTTTATCAGGGATGTTGGCCTGTAATTTTCTTTTCTTTTGATTTCCTGTCTGGTTTTGGTATTAGGGTAATTTTGGCCTCCTAACATGAGCTTTAAATATTCCCTCCTCTTTTATTTTTTGGAGGGTCTTAAGAAGGATTGCTATTAATTCTCTTTTGAATTTTTGGTAAAGTTCACTAATAATGTCTGTTTAGTTTTTGATTTTTGTTTGCAGGGAGTTGCTTTTTTGTTTGTTTTTGTGTTTTTTGTGGGCTTTTGTTTTTGTTTTTGTTTTTTGTTTTGTTTTTAGAGAGCACAAGCAGGGAAGGGGCAGAGAGAGGGGGGGAAAGAGGATTCAAAGCAGGCTCTGCACTGACAGCAGTGAGTCCAATGTGGGCCTTGAACTCATGAACCTCGAGATCCAACCTGAGCCAAAGTCGGATGCTCAACCAACTGAGCCACCCATGTGGTTGGGAGTTTTTAAATTACTGATTCAATATTCTTACTTGTAATCAGTGTGTTTGATTTTCTATTTCTATGGGGACCTATTATTCCTGCAACACATTAACTTTGATGTTAAGAATAAAAATATATTATTGATAATAGTACTCTGCATTTATCAAGCACTTGGTATATACAAAAAGTTTACTAGGCATCTTCATCATTATTTCACTTAATTTTCAAAGGAATCTATGGGTAAATATGGGTAATGAGAAATTAAATCTCAGAGAAGTAAAATGAGTTGCTCAAGGTTATGCAGTTAGTAAACAATAATCCTGAGATTCAGATTCACACAAGCCTGTGTTCTTTCACACTACCTCTGATTGTTTTTCCTGAATGCACAGATTTGCCCAGGGAAGTTGAAAACAAATACCCTAGCCCTGAGCCACCTCACACTGATGGACACACATCTCTGAGTGGTGTGTCATTCTGGTTCCCAGTGAGGTGTGGACATTCACACCTAAGTCTAGTCAGACCTCCACGCCCCCACCCCGCCCTGGATTTTGTTATTCAGAGACCAACTATCAAACTGATCTGTTTCTCAGGCATCTCAAACCTAAATTACTGGTTAACATATTCATGATTCAGTCTTGGTAGATTATGTTTCTAGGAATTTATCCATTTCTACTAGACTATCCAATTTGTTAGCATATAACTGTTCATAGTAGTTTCTTATGATCCTTTGTATTTCTGTAGTATTCGTTGTAACATCTCCTCTTTCACTTCTGATTTTATTTATTTGAGTCCTCTTTTTCTTTGTGAGCCTAACTAAAAGTTTGTCAATTTTGTTTGCCTTTTCAAAGAACCAGCTCTTGGTTTCATTGATCTTTTATATTGTCTATTTAGTTTCTATTTTATTTATTTCTGGTCTGATCTTTGTTATTTCCTTCCTTCCACTAAGCTCAGGCTTTATTTGTTCTTTTTCCTAGTTCCTTGAAATGCAAAGTTAGGTTGCTAGTTTGAGGTTTTTGTTTTTTTTTTTTTTTTTTAGGTAGGCTTTTATTATCCCTTTGAACTTTCCTCTTAAAACTGATTTTTCTGTATCCCATAGGTTTTGGTGTGTTGTATTTCCATTTTTGTTTGATTGAATGTACTTTTTGATTTTACTTTTGATTCCTTTGTTGACCCTTTGTTTGTTTAATAGTGTGTTGTTTAGTCTACATATCTTTGTAAAATTTTCATTTTTATTCTTATAATTTATTCTAGTTTTATGCAGTTTTGGTCAAAGAAGATGCTTTGATATAATTTCAGTTTTCTTAAATTTGTTGAGCCACTTGTTTTGTGGCTTAATACATTATCTATCCTGAAAAATGTTTCATGTGCATTTGGGAAGTATGTATATTCTGCTGGTTTTGGATGGAATGCTCTGCATTTATCCATTAGGTCCATCTGACCTAATGTATTTTTTAAAGCCAATGTTTCCTTATTGATGATCTCTCTGGATGATTTATCTATCACTGTAAGTGGTGTATTAAAGTGCTCTACTATTATTGTTTGCTGTCTATTTCTCCAGTTAGGATGAGATATATATATATATATATATATATATGTATATATATATATATATATATACTTCTATGTTGGGTGCATAAGTATTTATAAATGTTATATCCTCTCTTTGAAATGATCTTTTTATCAATATATAATATCCATTGTTGTTTCTTATGGCAATCTTTGTTTTAAAGTCTATATGGTTTGATATAACTACCCTAAATATATATATATATATATATATTTCCATATATATATATTTCCATATATATATATTTCCATATATATATATTTCCATATATATATATATATTTCCATATATATATATTTCCATATATATATATATATATAACTACTATATATACATACACACAAACATATATATATGTGTATATATATACATACACACAGACACATATACATATATATATATGTATACATATACATACATATACATATATATATATATATATATATATATATATAATTTGTATGTTCCCATTTGCATGGAGTGTCTTTCCTCATCTCTTCACTTGTAGTGTGTGTGCTTCCTAACATTTGAAGTGAATCTTTTGTAGGCAGCATAGAGATGAATGTAGATTTTTAAAATCCATTTAGCTACCCTAAGTCTTTTGATTGGAGAATTTAGTTCATTTACACTTAATGTAATTATTGATAGATATAACTTATTGCCATTTTGTTATCTTCTGGGTGTTTTGTAGTTCATCTCTTTGTTTCTCTTTCTTCTGTTCTCCTCTTTTGTAGTTTGATGATTTTTTGAGTAGTATGCTTAGATTTTTTTCATTATCTTTTGAGTTTTTATGAGGTTATTTTCTAAGTAGTTTACATATAACAAATTATATTTATTACAGTCTATTTTAAGTTGATAGCAAGTGAAGTTTGAACACATTCTAAAGCTCTATATTTTATGTTTTTGATGTCATGTTTTACTTTTTTATCTTGTGTATCCCTTTACTATTATAGTTACAGTTATTTTCACTTTTAAACTTTATATTAGCTTTATAATTGATTAATCTACTACCTTTATCACAAATTTACCTTTACAAGTGAGATTTAGATTTTTATGTTTCCCTTTACTAATTAGCACTCTTTCTTTTCAGTTTCTTGTAAAGCTTGTTTGGTGGTGATGAATTCTTTTAGCTCTTTTCTCTCCCCACCCCATCTTATTTTTTTTTTTCATTTAGCTTCTTAAGTTTTTATTTTATCCAGTTGGTTAATATATAATATTATATTAGTTTTAGGTGTACAATACAGAAATTCAACAATTCCATACATCACTTGGTGCTCATCACAAGTGCACTCCTTTATCCCCATCACCTGTTTACCTATCTCTTCACACTCCTGCCCTGTAACCATGAATTTGTTCTCTGTGGTTTGTTTCTTGATTTGTCTATCTCTCTCTTTTTTCCCTTTGCTCATTTGTTTTGTTTCTTAAATTCCACACATAAGTGAAATCATATGGTATTTGTCTTTCTCTGAATGGCTTATTTCACTGAGCATTATACTCTCTAGCTCCATCTGTTTCATTGGAAATGGCAAGATGTCATTTTTTTTAATGAAGGAATACTATTCCGTTGTAGATATATATTTGTTCTTTTGTTAACCATTTATAAACTGATTGACACTTGGGCTGTTTCCATATCTTGGTGATTTGAAATAATGCTGCAATAAACATTGGGTACATGTATTCCTCTGAATTAGTGTTTTTGTATTCTTTGTATAAATAACTAGTAGTGCAATTGCTGGATCATAAGGTAGTTCTATTTAATCCTTTTGAGGAACCTCCATATTGTTTTCCGCAGAGACTGTACCAGTTTACATTCCCACCAAGAGTGCAAAATGGTTCCCCTTTCTCCAAATCCTCACCAGCACCTGTTGTTTCTTATGTTTTTGATTTTAGACATTCTGACAGGTGTGAGGTGGTATCTCATTCTGGTTTTGATTTGTATTTCTCTGATGATAAGCAATGTTGAGCATCTTTTCATGTGTCTGTTTTCCATCTGTGTGTCTTCTTTGGAGAAATTTCTGTTCATGTCTTGTGCCCATTTATTAACTAGATTATTGGATTTTTGGATGTTGAGTTTGATAAATTCTTTATATATCTTGGATACTAACCCTTTATCAGATAGGTTGTTTGCAAATATATTCTTCTATTCCATAGGCTACCTTTTAGTTTTGTTGATTGTTTTCTTTATTGTGCAGAAGATTTTTATCTTGAAGTCCCAATAGTTCATTTTTGCTTTTGTTTCCCTTGCCTCCAGAGACATGTCTAGTAAGAAGTCGCTGCAGCCAAGGTCAAAGAGGTGGCTGCCTGGGTTTTTATCCAAGGTTTTGATGGTTTCCTATATTACAGTTAGGTCTTTCATCCCTTTTGAATTTATTTCTGTTTATGGTGTAAGAAAGTGGTCTGGTTTCATTCTTTGGCATGTTGCTGTCTAGTTTTCCCAGCACCATTTTTGTAAGTTTTATTGATTTTATTTTTGACAGAGACAGCACAAATCGGGGAGTGAAAGAGTGAGACCTAACTGTATCTGTTTTTATGCCAGCACCATACTATCTTGATGACTACTGGTTTATGGTATGCTTCAAGTTGGAAACATGATGCCTCCAACTTTGCTTTTCTTTTTCAGGATGCTTTGGCTATTCAGGGTCTTTTGTGGTTCCATACAAATTTTAAGATTGTTTGTTCTAGCTCTGTGAAAAATGCTCATGGAATTTTGATAGGGATTGAATTAAATGTGTAGATTGTTTTGGGTAGTATAGACATTTTAACAATATTTTTTCCTCCAACCCATGAGTATGAGGAGTATGAGATGCTTTTCCATTTCTTTGTGTCCTCTTCAATTTCCTTCATAAGTGTTCTATAGTTTTCAGAGTACAGATCTTTTACTACTTTAGTTAGGTTTACTCCTAGGTATCTCATGGGGTTTGGTGTAATTGTAAATGGGATCAATTCTTTGATTTCTATTTCTGCTGCTTCATTATTTGTATGTCAAAATGCAACAGACTTCTGTACATTCTTTTATATCCTGAGACTTTGCTGAATTCATGTATTAGTTCTAGCAATTTTTTGGTGAAGTCTCATGTTTTTCACATTAGAGTATCATGTTGTCAGCAAATAGTGAAAGTTTGACTTCTTTGATGATTTGATTGCCTTTTATTTCTTTTTGTTGTCTAATTGCTGAGGCTAAGACTTTCAGTACTATATTAATTAGTAGAGGTGAGAATGGACAACCCTGTCTTATTCTTGACCATCGAGGAAAAGTTCTCAGTTTTCCCCATTGAGGATAAAATTAGCTGTGGGTCGTTCATATATTGCTTTTTTAAGTTGAGGTATATTCCATCTATCTCTACTTTCTTGAGGGTTTTTATAAAGAATGGATGATGTATTTCATCAAATGTTTTTCTTCATCTATTGAGAGGATAATATGGTTCTTATCCTTTTGTTTATTAATGTGGTGTACCACATTGATTGATTTGTGAATATTGGGCCACCCCTGAAGCCCAAGATTAAATCCCAGTTGATCATGGTGAATAATTCTTTTTATATGCTGTTGACTTTGATTTGCTAGTATTTTGTTGAGAATTTTTGTGTCATGTTCAACAGGAATATTGATCTTTAATTCTCCTTTTCAGTGGGATCTTTGTCTGGATTTGGAATCAGGGTAATGCTGGCCCCATAGAAGAAATCTGAAAGTTTTCTTTCCATTTGCAGTTTTTGGAACAATTTGAGAAGAATAAGTATTAACTCTTTTTTAAATGTCTGGTAGAATTCCTCTGGGAAGCCATCTGTCTCTGGACTTTGTTTGTTGGGAAATTTTTGATTACTGATTCAATTTCTTTGCTGATTATGGCTCTGTTCACATTTTCTATTTCATCCTGTTTCAGTTTTGGTAGTTTGTTTCTAGGAATTTGTCCATTTTTTCCAGATTTCCCAGTTTGTTGACATATTTTTCATAATATTCTCTTATTATTATTTGTATTTCTGCAGTGTTGGTTGTGATCACTCCTCTTTCATTCATGATTTTATCTACTTGGGCCTTTTGTCTTCTTTTTAATAAGTCTGACTAGAAATTTATCAATTTTGTTAATTCTTTCAAAGAACCACTTCTTAGTTTCGTTGATATGTTCTACTGGGTTTTTATTTGTTTTTGTATCATTTATTTCTGCTCTAATCTTTATTATTTCCCTTCTTCTGCTGCTTTGAGCTTTGCTGCTACTTTTTTTTTCTTTAGCTCCTTTAGGTGTAAGGCTAAGTTGTGTTTTTGTGACTTTTCTTGCTTCTTGATGTAAGCTTGTATTGCAAAATACTTCCCTCTTAGGATTGCCTTTGCTGCATCTCAAAGGTTTGGGACTATTGTGTTTTCATTTTCATTTGCTTCCATGTACTTTTTTATTTCTTTTATTTTCCTGGTTAACCAAATCATCCTTGAATAAGATGTTCTTTAACCTCCAAGTATTTGTGGTCTTTCCAGTTTTTCTTCTGGTTTTTAAGTTTCCTAGTATTGTGGTCTGAAAATATGCATGGTATGATCTTGATTTTTTTGTACTTTTGGAGGGCTGATCTGTGACCTGCTATGTGATCTATTCTGAAGAATGTTCCATGTGCACTGGAGAAGAATGTGTATTCTGCTGCTTTAGGATAAATTGTTCTGAATATGTCTGTTAAATCCATTTGTTCCAGGGTGTTTTTCAAAGCCATTGTTTCCTTGTTGATTTTCTGTTTAGATGATCTGTCCATTGGGGTAAGTGGGGTTTAAAGTCCCCTACTATTATTATATTATTGTCAAAGTGTTCCTTTATGTAGGTCATTAATTTTTTTTTTTTTTTTTACATACTTGTGTGCTTGGATTTGGGAGGCATAAATGCTTACAATTGTTTTATCTTCTTGTCGGATGGTCTCCTTTATTATGATATAGTGACCTTCTTTGTCTCTTGTTAGTCTTTGTTTTAAAGTCCCTGTTATCTGATATATTTATTGCTACTCCAGCTTTCTTTTGACATTCATTTACATGATAGGTGTTTCTCCATCCCCTCACTTTCAATTTGCAGGTCTAAAATGAATTTCTCATAGGCAGCATACAGATGAGTCTCTTTTTTTTTTTTTTTTTTTTTAGACTGAGTCTTATTTTAATCCATTCAGTCACCATATGTCTTTTGAATGGAGTGTTTAGTTTATTTGCATTGAAGTAATTGTTGATAGATATGTATATGGTCATTTTATTATTTGTTTTGTGATTGTTCTGAAGATTTTCTCTGATTCTTTCTTGTCTTTCTCTCTTTCATGGTTTGCTTAGTTTCTTTAGTGATCTATTTAGATTTATTTCTCTTTATTCTTTGCATATTTATTTGTGTTTTTTGATATATGGTGCCATCAGTTTTGTATATAAGCTCTTCTGAGTATAACTGTCTATATTAAGTTGATGGCCCTTTAAGTTTGATCTTATTTTTTACTCCTCTCCACATTTTAAAAGTATGTGGTCATATTTTATATCCTTTCATTTTGTGAATTCTTTGACTGAATTTTACAGAAATATTCATTTTTACTGCTTTTGTGTTGTCTACCTTTATACTATCACTTTTGGTCTTTCCTTTTCATTCAAAGGGCCCCTTAATATTTCTTTTAGGGTTGGCTTAGTGGTCATGAATTCCTTTAGCTTTTGTTTGTCTCAGAAACTATCTCTCCTATTCTGAATGTTAGCCTTGCAAGATAGAATATTGTTGGCTACAGATTTTCCCATTCAGCACTTTGAATATATCATGCCACTACCTTCTGTCTTGAAAAATTTCTACTGAAAAATCCCCTGCTAGCCTTATGAGTTTTCCATTTTCATCTTAATATCTTCTTTTGTCTTGCTGCTTTAAATTTTTTTCCTTATTATTATATTTTACCAATTTTAATTACAATATGTCTTTGTGTGGATCTTCTTTTTGTTTATTTGATGAGAGCTCTGTTCCTCCTGAATTTAGATACCTATTTCCTTACTCAGATTAGGGAAGTTTTCAGCTATTTTTTCTTCAAATACATTTTCTGTCCGCTTTTTTTTCCTCTTCCTCCTCCTCCTCCTCCTCTTCCTTCTTCGCTTCTGCTTCTGCTTCTGGATTCCTATAATATAAATATTATTATGCTTGATGTAGTCACTGAGTTCCTTAAGTCTATTCTCATGTTGCATATTTATTTTTGCTCTCTTTTGGTCAACTTGATTACTTTCCCTTACTCTGTCTTCTAGGCCATTGGTTCATTCCTCTGTTTCTTCCAGCCTGCTGTCCATTCCATCACACATTTTTCTCATTTTATTTATTGAGCCTTTTATCTCTACTATGTTATTCCTTATCTTTGTATTAAGATTATCACTCATGTTTTCTACTATTTATCGAGTTCAGTGACTATCCTTATGATATTACTTTAAATTCTCTATCAGACATGTTACTTGTATCTATTTTGTGTAGATCTCTGGCCATGGCCTTGTACTTTTCTTTGTTTGGGATAATTTTCATTATCTTCTCATGTTTTCTAAGTCGCTATGCCTGTTTCTGTGTGTGATGAAAGTCAACTATATCTCCCATTCTTATGGATAATGGCCTTATGAAAAAGAGGTTCTGCAGTGCCCTGCCATGTAGTGTCCCCTGTTGCCCACAGCCTGGCTCTTTCAGGAGTGTCTCCAGTGTGTGTTATGTGTTCTCCGGTGGTTTGTCCTGGCTGCTTTATTTTTCAGGTTAGTCATCTTCAAAGGCTCTCTTTGCTCAATGTGGGCAGTGTTTGGTCCTTAGCCTGAATGTGGCTCATTTTAACTAGGTGTGCTTTGGTCTATTTGTGAACTGAAACCTGTTGTCACCACCATGGACACAGAGGCTCTGCAAAATTCCTACATCAGGAGATAAGGTGTGAGCAGAGGTTTGGGCTGGTCTTCTAGGGGGAGGGTGCCTACTGTAATGGGACTGAGACAAGGGTGACTGGAAGGGTTGTTCTTTTGGAATCCAGGGCTGGGGTTTAGTGTAAGCAAATTAGGTAGGAACTATTTGTCTGTGCTAGTTCCAACAAATGTCTCTCTGTTAATGTTGAGGGGTGGGGGAAGGAAATGCCACAGGCTATTTCCTTTCTTCCTGGAGGGGGTTTCTCTGTGATGTTGCCTCCCTGGGATATTCTAGTGATGATGTTTTTTTGAAGTGATGGTAAGGTTTGTTGCTAATGGTCAAAAAGAATTCTCAAAGATGTCTTTGGTGCAAAAAAAAGAGGCGATTTTATGAAAGCACGGGGACAAGACCCATGGGCAGGAAGAGCTGCCCTGTACCTTGAGGACAGACTGATTATATACTTGGGAGTTTGGGGAGGTGAAGTCAAGAGGAAGTTTCCAAAGAGATTTTCATATGCTAAAGAAGACTCACAGGATACTGGAGGCCTGGTATTGTCAAACTAAGGTTGTATTTCCCTCTAGCAAAACATTAACATTCAGACAGTAGGGCATTCTTGGAGAAATGTTTACTCTACCTGCCTCAAGTATTTGTTAATGGGCTGCAGGTTAAAGGAAATTTAATTCTATATGCCCTTTCCTTCTGCCTTTGTATCTCATATCACTAGGAGATGAGTGAATAACCTCCCTACTGTGTGCCTCAGCTACTTTTTAGATCTCAGTTTCCTCACTGTCTGTCAGGGGTTGTTTGTATGCCTTGACTCCAAAAGCAATGCAATGCCCTCTGGGCTCTATCTCAGCCATGGCTGTTGACCTTTAAAACTCCAGACTTTATGCCCTACTGGGGCATTAACTATGAGGATTTGTTTTCCCAGTGTGCTCTCCTCTGTGTCAGTCTGTCTCACACCCTTCTTGCAACCATGGCTCCCTCCCCACTGCAGTAGCCATGATCCACTTCTCTCCCAAACCACATCTCCACACTTCCTACCTTCTTCAACATGGCCTCTTCTCTACCTTTAGTTGTGGAGTTTGTTCTGCCAGTCTTCAAGTCAATTTCTTGGGGCATTTGGGATCATTTGATAGTTATCCAGTTGTGTTCATGGAATGAGGTGAGCCTCGGGTCTTCTTACCCCACAGCCATCTTCCAACTCCTATTTGTTTTGTTTGTTTTAGCACTTTGAATATATCATGCCAGTACATTTTATTGTGCAGGGTTGCTGCTGAAGAAAATCTGCTAATAGTCTTGCAGGGGTTTTCTTGTATCTAGAAAATTGTATTTTTTTTCCTGTCTTTAAGATTCTCTTCTTGTCTTTAACTTTTAACATTTTAATTATGATTTGTCTTGATGTGTGTCTCTTTGGGTTCCTCTTATTTGGAACTCTGTGGGCCTCCTTGACTTGGATGTCTGTTTCTTTTCCTAGGTTAAAAAAGTTTTCAACCATTATTTCTTCAGATAAAAATTTTCTATTCTCCCTTCTTCTGGGATCCTTATAATGCAAATGTTAATCTGTTTGATGCTGTTCCATAAGCCCCTTAAGCTATCTTCATCTCTTCATTGAAGTTCTCACTGTATTCATCCATTCTTCAGTTTGGTGAACATCTTTATGACCATTACTTTGAACATTTATTTGGTAAACTCCTTATCTCAATGACATTAAGGTTTTATCTGGGATTATATCATATTCTTTCATTGAGAATGTATTCCTCTGGTTCTTCATTTTGGTTAACATTCATATTTATTTCTATACATTGGGACAGATAGCCACCTCTCTGTCTCAAAGCACTGACCTTGTATAGGAGATGAAATTTATCATTCAATCCTGCTCTAACTCTTGGTTTTCTCTCAAACTTTTGTGATTTCCAAGTAGCTTATGTTATTTTTAACAGCTCCTTGTAGTTGAGGGTGTGCCAAGATCTATCAGTGTCCCAAAAAGAAGTATCTCAGATACTAAAAGAAGTATCTGCATTTAGATTTAAGTGATTGGAAGTGAGACCCTCAGGCAATAGCTTTATAAAAAATGCAAAATATACAGTCCTGTCACATATTTTAGCCCTATTGCCCCCAAGACCTGGTAATCTGGAGTTGTTCCCTGGGTAGCAGTTACAAAAAGTAGGGCTCTAGACAAACTTATAAGCTCTTTTCTGGAAGATAAAGGTGAGGCAGACAGAGAGAATAAACATGGCATTCCTCAGCCTATATTCACTGAAAGCACTTCTATAGCCTCTACATGTGTGCCTAGCATGAAGACTGCCACTAAGGCCAAATCTCCAGGACTAACCCATTGACCTCTTTCCTGAAAGGCTGGGAGTGTGTATTACTATCTTGTTTGTACAGTGCCCTGGAGGTGGCAGCCCATCAAGGGATGTTTCTTTGATTGTTATAGTCCAGGGGACCCAAGAATGTTAGCCCCTCTACCAGTTCCAGGATATCAAAGAGTACCCCCTTTGTGGCAGCTGCAAAAACCAGATCACAAGACATAAACTAGAATACCAAGCATGTATAAGAACTCCTCTTTAATGGATGAGCACTCTGGCACTCTGGATCATGGCAGAGGGAAAGCATGAAGGTAGTGCTCTCCTTCTGAGGTCTCAGGAAATGTTTACAGTCAGCCCTTAGATCTGCCCCTCAAGCTGCAGCTGTGATGATAAACAAATAGATCTCTTTTCAGAAATATTGAGCTTCTGGGTCAGTGCCTTTCACTGTGCCCTGGTGGTGGTAACTATTTAAGAACTCTTTCTCCATTGGTTATAGTTTTGTGGGATCCATCCATAAGCATAATCATCACTGGTCACGAGAGCCAGATGATGTACAAGTGTCCTCTGGTAGCAGATGAAAATTTAGGGCACCAGAAAAGGATGTAAGCTCCTTTCTGTATGATACTGATGAGCTGTAGTGAAGCAGAAGAAAGCACAAAATTGAATTTATCAGCCTCCATTCCCTGGAAGCTCCTCTGTAGGCTACTCTAAGTGTCCCTGACAACTCTGTGGGCTGTTGTAAGTGTACCAAACCAGAAAGCTGCCCTTCAAGCCAAAGCTCCTGGATAAGCAAACAGACCTCTTTTTCAGAAAGACTGGAAGTGTGTTTCAATCTGCTTTCAGTGCAGTACCCTCGGAGTAATATTCTGTCCCAAACTGTCTCTCTCATTGTTACAGCTTTATGAGACCCAGAAATGAAAGCCCCTTCCTTGACCTCCAGATCCAGGCAATCAAGGAACGCCCCTGGATGGCAGCTGCAAAATCCATATAACTAGACATAAAAATCAGTCAACAAACATGTGTAGAAGCTCTCCTTGGGGAGATGGGAGCATTCTGGAATACAGCAGATGCTCTTCTCCCAACTTTTTTTTAATCCTAAGAACATTTTGTTCTATTAACAATCTCTAAAACTCCCTGTAGGTCAGGTATCTATGACTACCTCTCCATTGATCATGGTAATTATGGCTTCCTGGTTTCTACTTTCTATTACTTTGGGGCCCTGTCATTCCCAGGATATTATTGAATCCAGTTTGGTGACCCAGTGTGCAGAGAAGGGTTATCCAAACTTCCTAGTGTTCATGCCCTTCTCACCTGTGCCTTCCTATGCCCTTGGTGCCACTGGGCCCTCTCATGAAAGATAGTCATTTTGTAGCCCTTCGGTTTCTTACCATGTGCCTATTTCTACACATTCCATTCTCTTAGCCTCTTTGTACGTACCTCTACATCTACCTACTTTGCTGATATTTAGCCACCAATTTTCTCTAGTCTTCTCAAAGTCACCTCAATAGTGAGTTAGTTCCATTCTAGGACTTCTGACTAAGGTATTAAATCCCATATCCTAAAACACACACACACACACACACACACACACACAAACCAAAAGAAAACAAAAAACAAAAAACAAAAAACAAACCAAAAAAACCCCACAAAACTTTAATTATTGCTTATCTGACTTTATATTCTGAGCCCTTTGATCACACACCCTCAAAATCCATCCCAAGTATACTCCCTTTGCTCCTGCTTGGGAGTATTTCAATTCTTTAGATGAATAGTCTTTTTCCTCCCTTATCAGGCCCAGCATATCCCCAACTGGGCTGTGTTAATATTTAATCTTAGTTGTTGTCTTGGCAGCTAGAAGAGGAAAGTGCCTATTGGCTTGTGTACGGGGGTGGGACCTTCTGAGCTCTAACTGGGAAAGGGGAGGGCACCTCTGTAGTCCTGAAAGACAATGGGATCTGTAGAATCACCATCCAAAGGGATCTCCACCAAGATACTCCTGTCATAGTTTTCAGGTTTCCAAGTTTCTCCCCACCAAGGTTCTGACTTGCATATCTCACACCTGCCTTCACTGGACATTCACACCACTATAGAGATCTAAAACTCTCACAAAGACCCTCAGCTATATTGCAGCTTCCTGCCAACCACAGATGATGAAAATCTCTTTGGAAGCCCTGGCTGAAGCTCTCTGGTTCCTATGCTTACTCATACATGTAAGTAAATCTCACTCTCTCCTTTTTTTGCTTCAGGACATCGGCTCAACATAGCAATAACTGACCAACTCTACTATCTTTGTCAGCACTGTTCCCTCATGTTTTTCAAATGCTTGTATCATTGCACTTAGCTCAGCAACATTCCACATAGGGTCATTTTCCAAGGCCAACTCCAGTAAAATCTTTAGTAATTGAGCTCCCATCTTGCATCAGGCTCTATATGTGCCCTTTCCATCAAGGATTGTGTCTTCTTTATCTCATAGCCAGTGTGAGATCCAATCCCAAGCCCTCATTTTGTGTCTCCTTTTTAAATTTTAATATAATTTATTGTCAAGTTAGCTAACACACAGTGTATACAGTGTGTTCTTGGTTTGGGGAGTAGATTCCCATCACTCATGGCTTACATACAATATGCAGTGCTCATCCTAACAGGTGCCCTCCTCCCTGCCCATCACCCACACAACCCCCCATCAACCCTCAGTTTATCCTCAGTTTTTAAGAGTCTCTTATGGTTTGCCTTCTTCCCTCTCTGTAACTTTTTCCCCCTTCCCCTCCCCCATGGTCTTCTGTTAAGTTTTTCAGGATCCACATAAGAGTGAAAACATATGGTATCTGTCTTTCTATGCCTGACTTATTTCACTTAGCATAACACTCCCAGTTCCATCCATGTTGCTACAAAAGGCCAGATTTCATTCTTTCTCATTGCCACGTAGTATTCCATTGTATATATAAACCACATCTTCTTTATCCATTCATCAGTTGATGGAGATTGAGGCTCTTTCCACAATTTGTCTCTTGCTGAAAGTGCTGCTATAAACATTGGGGTACATGTGCTGCTGTGAATCAGCACTCCTGTATCCTTTGGATTAATTCCTAGTAGTGCTATCGCTAGGCCATAAGGTAGTTCTATTTTTCAATTTTTGAGGAATATCTGCACTGTTTTCCAGAATGGCTGCACCAGTTTGCATTCCCACCAACAGTGCAAGAGGGTTCCTATTTCTCCACATCCTCACCAGCATCTGTTGTTTCCTGAAGTTGTTAATTTTAGCCACTCTGACTGGTGTGAGGTAACACCTCAGTGTGGTTTTGATTTGTATTTCCCTGATGATGAGTGATGTTCAGCATCTTTTCATGTGTCTGTTGGCCATCTGGATGTCTTCTTTAGAGAAGTGTCTATTCATGTCTTCTGCCCATGTCTTCACTGGATTATTTGTTTTTCAGGTGTGGAGTTTGGTGAGTTCTTTATAGATTTTGGATACTAGCCCTTTATCCCATATGTCATTTGCAAATATCTTTTCCCATTCCATCGGTTGCCTTTTAGTTTTGTTGATTGTTTCCTTTGCAGTGCAGAATCTTTTTATCTTGATGAGGTCCCAATAGTTCATCTTTGCTTTTAATTCCCTTGCCTTTGGAGACATGTCAAGCAAGAAATTGCTGTGGCTGAGGTCAAAGAAGTTGTTGCCTGTCTTTTCCTCCGGGGTTTTGGTTTCCTGTCTCACGTTTAGGTCTTTCATCCATTTTGAGTTTATTTTTGTGAATGGTGTGAGAAAGTGGTCTAGTTTCATTCTTCTGCATGTTGCTGTCCAGTTCTCCCAGCACCATTTGTTAAAGAGACTGCCTTTTTTCCATTGGATATTCTTTCCTGCTTTCTCAAAAATTAGTTGGCCATACATTTCTGGGTCCAATTCTGGGTTCTTTATTCTATTCCATTGGTCCATGGGTCTGCTTTTGTGCCAACACCATACTGCTTGATGATTACAGCTTTGTAGTAGAGGCTAAAGTCTGGGATTATGATGCCTCCTGCTTTGGTTTTCGTTTTCAACATTATTTTGGGTATTCGGGGTCTTTTTGGCTCCAAACAAATTTTAAGATCATTGTTCTAGCTTTGAGAAGAATGCTGGTGCAATTTGACTGGGATTGCATTGGATGTGTAGATTGCTTGAGGTGGTATTGACATTTTAACAATATTTATTCTTCCAATCCATGAGCATGGAATGTTTTTCCATTTCTTGGTGTCTTCTTCAATTTTCTTCATAAGTTTTCTATCGTTTTCAGCATACAGATCTTTTACATCTTTGGTTAGGCTTATTCCTATGTATTTGTGGGTTTTGGTGCAATTGTAAATGGGATCGATGTCTTGATTTCTCTTTCCATTGCTTCATTATTGGTGTGTAGAAATGCCACCGATTTTTGTACATTGATTTTGTATCCTAAGACTTTGATGAATTCATGGCTCAGTTCTAGAAACTTTTTGGTGGAGTCTTTCAGGTTTTCCATGTAGAGTATCGTGTCATTTGCAAAACATGAAAGTTTGACTTCTTTTACCAATTTCTTTTTGTTGTCTGATCGCTGAGGTTAGGACTACTCAGATTTCACTTGTTGTTTAATAATAACTAAGACACTACCTGGAAGCCTTTTTTTTTTTTTTTTTAAATATAACCTACCAATCATTGGTTTGCTGGTGAACTGTCCCTTCAATCAAAAAAGTCCTAATTGGTAGCATTTACTGATTTCTGTGATATGAATGTCCCATGATGGCTGGTTCTCAGCTCCCAACGTGATGTGTGGATGTGGAATGGAAGGAAGTGAGCAGCATCTGTCTTATGAGTGGGTATAGGCCTGCTCCAGGAGAACACTTTTGCCAAACCTATCTGTTTAATTTTTTTAAATGCTTTTTTAAAGTTTATTTTTGAGAGAGAGAAAACAACAAAGTATGAGTGGGGGAGGGGCAGAGACAGAGGGAGACACAGAATCTGAAGCAAGCTCCAGGTTCTGAGCTGTCAGCACAGAGCCCAATGTGGGGCTCAAACCCATGAACCATGAGATCATGACCTGAGCTGAAGTCGGATGATTAACTGAGCCATCCAGGGGCCCCTTGCCAAACCCATCTTTGATTGATTGTTTAGTATCCATGTACTGCATTGTCTACGTTTCAGCTGAACAAAAACACAAGCTCATTAGCACAGACACAATACAAATGCACTACACCCTTTAAGTGCTCAGATACTAACACTAATGTTTGGATAGAGTTATTGTTACCAAGTATCTCCATATATATTTCCCTGTTCAGTCATTACAACTGTCCTGTAAAGTCAGTATCATTTTTTCCTTTTTAGGTTTGGAAGCTGATGCTCAGAAGGGTTCAGTGACTCACCCAGTCAGCCCTGATGCCAAATCAGGGTAATCCAGTCTCATCTCACTCCATTCGATCCAGTCCTCTTCCCACTTGGCCTCTCTTGATTTTCCTAATGACATGCTGGAGGTCATAGCCAGAGTGGGATTGGAAGAATTAGAACATTGACTTGGATCTTTTTTAGGGATAAATTGGTAAACTTCCTGGAATACAGTGTTTTTAATCTCCATTTTGTGGATGATAAAGGGATGCAGTAGCTCTTTGTGAGAAAGAAAAATCATAACACACACCTGAGGTAGAGAAGGCAGCCAGTGGAAAAGCACAATAAGGCTTCATGGCTGGATCTAAGCCCCTGCCATTTCTTCCCTACTGGGCCCAGCACCATCAGATGGGGCAAGGATAGGCCTCTTCCTCTTTAGAATACCTGAGTATGGACAAAACACCAAGTCTCTTTTCTCTGTCTTTGCACAGCTGAGAAAGCATAGGATTTTCAAAAGAAATTTTACTTAAACATTACAGAAAAACAAACAATGAGTGAACAAAGGCAAAAACCATAAAGGCAAAAAGAGCCTTCAAAGTTTTGACATGGAGACCCACAAAAGCTTACCCTTTCATCAAGCATAGATGCTTATTTAGCAACATACCTTGTCTGACAAGCAGAGCCCTTCCCTTGCAATCCCTGTACCTCTTTACCCTGCCAATTTGTCACAGAAGAGTCCTGCTACCTAAGGGAGAAAGGGTACAAAATGAACGGGGTAGTTCTGTAGCTGGCAAATGCAGCCCTTCTCTCCAGAGGTTACGAGATGCAAAGGGAGTAAGTGGTGGATCACTTTTGTGCAGCACAATGTGTGGGTACCTGGGCTTGGGAGCCAGGTGGACATAGTATAATGCCCAGGTAAAGTGAGAGACTTGGATGAGTCCTCCATCTTTGGTCAGTAAGATGGAAATTATTATCTTTTTTTAATTGTTATTCAAAAAATCTTTTTAACATTTATTTTTGAGAGAGAGAGATAGAGAAAGAGAAAGAGTGTAAGCAGGGGAGGGGCAGAGAGAAAGGGAGACAGAATCTGAAGCAGGCTCCAGGCTCTGAGCTGTCAGCACAGAGCCAGATGCGGAGCTCAAACTCACAGACCATGAGATCATGATCTGAGCCTAAGTCAGATGCTTAACCCACTGAGCCACCCAGACGCTTCTGGAAATAACTATTTCTTAACTCTTGCTGGGCGTTATGAGGACAGAGGGAAATGACACATGTGATGGACTGAGCGTAACTCCGGACTCATAAGTCCTCAGGATGGGCCATTAATGAATGTCACTAACAACAGCTGATTTGAGCCTGACCTTTCCAGGGGCCCTACCCTAGTTCTTTACAGGGGCAAATTACAACAGCATATCCATGTATGTGAATAGGACTTGCATTGGCAAAGGTCTATGAATTCTATGCCTATAGACTAAAGATACTGGCCCCAGATTCTGTTCTCACTAGGTAGGTTTTCATGACCTCCAAGGGAAACATGAGGAAGGAAAATGGAGAGAAGATGGACAAAAGAGGCAAGAAAAAAGAAGAGCAAACCATTCAAGACAGCAATACTGAGTTCCTGGCTTTGGGAATGTGTTGCATAATGCCAAAAGCCTGAAGAAATAGAGAAATTGTGCAACTGGAGTTTGCCTTGGGAATATTAAGAATCAAAAATCAAGAAAGCCCAGATATATGCAGCATCTATTGGGGAAGGCCTATGTCAACTGGGACTTCCTTTACTATTACTGAAACTTTCCATTTCTTCATTCTGCTTTGTTGCTTTGTTCCTTATGCCCTACCTATAAATAAGGAAAAGGGACTGTTACATGGAATACAGCAATGGTTTTATACTTTTTTGAAAAAAAAAGTATTTTCCCCCAAATTATGTCTTATACCATAGACTATAAATGTCAAGAAGGCAAGAGAAATGTCTGTCTTAATTATTGTTGAAATTTCAGCCTCAGTTAGAACAATGTCTAGCAGATACTCAAAATACGTTGGTTTAATGAACAAAGAAGAATCCGAATCATAAAGCTGAAAAAAAAAACGTTAATTTGGGACTTCGAATTAAAAATTAGAAATGAAGAGGTTTACTCTCTTCCCATCTCTGGAAGTCATAAAAATGAACAACAACAAACAACAAAAAGAAAATGAAGTAGAAAACTTCATCTGTAATTAAATTAGGAAGGAGTTCAAGAATATTAAGAATTCCAACAGATAAAGTGACATTTTGATCAGCTGAGAATACTATGGTTGCCTCCACACCTTGTACCCATTCTCTCCTCATAACTGGACTCCGGTCTCCTGGCCATGTGGTTTCAGTGGAATTGAACTTTCCTCCCAGCCCAAGCAGAGACTCTGATTATCTTGAGACCATCTCAAACCCCTGGGCTGAGATTATTTGTTCAATTCTGGACACAGAACCCAAGTTAGACCCAAAAGGGCCTATTAGACTAATCTCCAATACTTTGGCTGACATACTGGAGAAGCAGTTCATTTCTTTTTCCTCTTGCAAGTAAATGAGAATTATATTGGCCCATATAGTCAGTCAGCCTCTTGAGACCACCAAAAAAGGCCTGCTTGAGAACTTCCAAGATGCAAAGACAAAAAAACAGAGAGAAAGTGGTTCATGGTCACGTTGCTTAAGGCCTGGTTAAATCTCATTTGAAGCCAGATATGCCCTTGGATTCATCAGCTGTGGGAGACAATTGACTTTGTTTATTTAGAGCTCTTTCAGTTGGGTTTTCTATAGCTTGCATATGCATCTGAAGTGGAACTATCTCAAAGCTGATAATACACCTCTCAAGATTTTTAGATTGCTCTGAAGGTAAGTGGACCTTGAGGAATCTGATGAGGCTATACTTGAAAATCAAAAGGTGAGAGCATGGATATAGGAGAGGAGTAGTAGGAGACATACAATTTTCCATCTTGAAGACTGGCTAAGGGTGGAGGTCAACACTAGACATTCTTATTTATTTTCTATAAACAAGCCTTAATCTGGAGAAGCAGCTGGAAGTAAGAAATTGTTAACCAGAGTCATGGGAGCAGAGAAAAATCAATGTTAAATTATTATCAATGTTAAACCTAATAACTTTTGAGCTATGAAACATCTCTGGAAATCACTGCCCAGCTGCTGTTGGGAGATCATTTTACTTCAATAAAGTGAAGACTCCAAATATAAGGAAAGAACTATGCCCACCAAGTGGTAGATTTTGTGGAAAAAGCATTTAGTGACAATAGAACTAATTGGAAGCTATTGACTGATTGGAAGCTAATACTCTCTGCCCTCCTCATCTTTTTTTTTTTTTTTTTTTTGAGCAAATAGAAGGTACAGACAAACCCATCCCAATAAAAATGACTAATATGCAGAAAGGATATGAAATAGACCATGTGCACAAACATCGCAAATTTTTAAGTGAAAGTAAATGATAATTACAAGCAAAGAGCAAAGAAGAATACACTTAAAAAGAAAACTCATTGAAGGTAAAAAAAAGAAAATTTTAGGAAAATATTTCTCTGTACTCTCAAATTGAAAAGTGAATAGATTCTTTTGGCAGTTAGTTGGGAAATTGTTTGTTTTAAATAAGCTCTAAGCCCCAACATGGGGCTCAAACTCACAATCCTGAGGTCAAGTTACATGCTCTACTGATTGAGCCAGCCAGGCGCCACCAGTTGGGAAGTACTTTAAAAAAGAGATTTAGAGGATATAAAATGAGATTGCAAAACTCCGAAAGGCAGTCAGTGATAACAATATAATTCTTACTGGGAAAAAAATTGTTAGTTTAGAAAAATATTAGAATATATATCACTGAACACAGTGTCAGTAATATGAGGAAATCACCCAGCAAAGTTAAATAAAAAGAGATTCCGATTCCTGGGTGGCTCAGTAGGTCAAGCATCCGACTTTTACTCAGATCATAATCTCTGGGTTCACCAGTTCAAATCCCACCTTAGCCTCTGTGCTGACAGCTCAGGGCCTAGATCGACTTCAGATTCTGTGTCTCTTCTCTCTGCCCTTCCCCCACTCATGCTCTAGCTCTCTCTCCCTCAAAAATAAATAAACATTAAAAAAATTAAGAAAAGGGATCGTGAATAGACAAAAAATGAAAAATATCTAAAGCAAGACAGAAAAAATTAAATTGAATAGAGTTAGTGTTCCTGAGGAAATGAAGAGAATAAACAGAAAAGTAAAAGTACTCAAATATAATAGAATGAAACATTTCTAAAATAAAAACAAGAACTGAAACTGCAGGCACACTTCGTACTGGGTAAAAATTGATACAGAATTATTAACACTGAGTCATACCTTAGTAAACTTATTGAGCTTTAAGGATAAAGAGCAAAGGCTGTAGACATCCAGGAAAAAAGCAAGTCACTTATCAAGATGAGCCTCAAACTTCTCTAGAGGCAGACACAGTGCTTTAAGATAAAGTAAAAAAATATATATATTCAAGAATTCTGAAGGAGGAAAAGTTCGACCTGAGAATTTTCTACCCAGTCAAATGTTAATTCATCATATAAAAACTTAGGCATATAATAGCTATGAAAGATTTTTGAAAAATTATTTGACAATTGTATTTATTCTACTAAGAGAAGAATCAAAATAAAGAACTAAGAACATTACATTACATATAAGTATAGGGATAATAATATCTATTTAATAGGATCAAATCAATTCTTCCAAATTGTTAAAACCTTTAAGTTTTTAGAGTAGTTTTGTTTATAATAAAATTAAGAGAAAGGCACAGAGACTTCCCATATATCTCTTGTTCCCACACATGCATGGCCTCCCCTATTATCAACATCACTAACCAGAATGGTACATTGTTTTCAACCAAGGGTAAGCCTACATTGACACAACATAACCACCCAAAACCCATAGTTTACCTGAAAGTTTACCCTGGGCATTGTATATTCAATGCATTTAGACATGTATCCATCATAGGGTATTTTCACTGCCCTAGAAAAGGTTTACACTCTACTTATTCTTCCCCACCCTCCCACCCTCTGGGAACCAGTGATGTTTTTACTGTCTCCACAGTTTTGCCTTTTCCAGAATGTCTTATAGTTGGTGGAATCATACAGTATGTAGCATTCTCAGATTGACTCCTTTCACTTACTAATATGCATTTAAGTTTCTTTTATGTGTTTTCATGGCTTGGTAACTCATTTAATTTCAGCGCTGAATAATATTTCACTGTCTGCACGTGCCATTTATTTATCCATTCATTTACTGAAGGCCATCTTGGTTGCTACTAAGTTTGACAATTATGAATAAAGCTGCTTCAAATATCCGTGTGCAGGTTTCTGTGTAGATATAAATTTTCAACACTTTTGGGTAAATACCAAAGAGTGTGATTGCCGGATTGTATAGAGGAATAGTTTTATAAGAAACCACTAAACTGTCTTACAAAGTGGCTGTACCATTTCACATTTCCATCAGCAAAGAATGAGAGTTCTTGTTGCTCCATATCCAAATGCTATTGTCAGGTGTCCCAGATTTTGGATGTTCTAATAGGTGTGCAGTGGTATCTCATTGTTTTAATTAACTCTGCTTATGACAAAGAAGTTATCAAGAAATGAGAAATAATAAGCTTTAAAACTGAGATAAATTCATAGAATATAAATATTGTGATTCCTCATAGAATAAAATTAATCATAATGTAATTTAAATATCTGGAAATACAGAGTGAAAAGAAAGCTAGGAGAAAATTTAAGTGCTTTCATGTCCTCATATGTAATATCAGAGAATCAATGAAAATTATATTTAATTAATACAACTTTACTTTAAAATCTAAAGTTAAAAAAATACTTAAAAGGTAAATGAATGATAATCAAGATTCTTTTGGTGACCATGGAATTTGAAATCAGGGCATATGGATTTTGTATAGTTCCAGTCTTCAGCATATTTCTGTATTTATTTTCATTACACAGACATGAGAAACTCATGATACATTCAGATAATTAGTTGTAATTGATTTTTTTTTTATTTTAATGGCTAGTCTTGGAATCTCAAGGTACTCTAAATGTGTCAGGTTGAATAACTAAAAGCAGACCACAATTGCTCTCATTTCTAAATAGACAAATACACAGTTGAGAAGGAATCAGTGAGCAGATTCCTCAGACAATTAACATCTGTATTATTTGACAGAAAAAAAATGCCTTTCAAATATACGTAGAGTATTTGACTATGCGGGCTGCCATAAACAAAATATCACAGACTGGGTAGCTTAAGCAACCGGCATTTATTTTTTCACAGTTCTGAAGATGAGAAGTCTAAAATCAAGGTGCCATCATGGTTTGTGTCTGGTGAGAGTTCTTTCCTTTGCTTGCTTCCATCTTGCTGTGTGCTCACAGGGCCTTTTCTCTGTACCAGTGGGAAGACAGAAAGTTCTCCGGTGTCTCTCATTTTCTTGTAAGGACACCAGTCCTATAGGATCAGGGACTACCCTTGTGACCTTGTTTAGCCTTAACTACCTTCCGATCTCTAAAGAGAGTCCACCTTGTGGGTTAGGACATATGAATCTCAACATGTGAATTTTGAGGGAAGAAAATTTAGTCCATAGTACCTAGTAATAGTTTAATATGTTCCATGGTATCTTTTTCAGAAATCTCAAATACTTGACAGATTAACCTCTGTCAAGTTTACTGAGAATTAAAAATTTATTTTATTTATGTTATGGACATTAACTCAAAATAGAAGAATTCACACAACAGGGAATTGTGAATGTATACTGAATTATGTCAGCTTACTAATTAGATCAGCAAAACACATAGAGCCGATTTATGATAATATTTTAGCTAATAGAGATTCCTTATCACTTAAAAGTAGTGATTTATTGTGCATTTAAATGTTTGGTTTAGAATCTTACTTTTTGACAACCAAAGAACTTTGTTCACTTCTCATTAAATAAAATCCTGAGAATAACTATCTATTTCATGTTATATAACTGAAATTTTTGTAATAGAAAACTGTACCTAATCGCTATTAGAAAAAGAAAGATGTTACATGCATAAAAATTGGATTAGAACAGGTAAAGTTATCATTGTTTACAGATCATATAATTATAAACATGAGTAAAGAAAGAGAACTAAGTGCACTGGTGGTAGGAATACAAAATAGTGCAGCTGCTATAAAAAATGGTATGGTGGGTGCACCTGGGTGGTTCAGTTGGTTGAATGACTGACTCTTGATTTCAGGTCATGATCTCACGGTTTGTGACCCCACATCAGGCTCTGCACTGACGGCATGGGGCCTGCTTGGGATTCCCTCCCTCTCTGCCCGTCTCCCACTCTCACTCTCTCTCTCTCTCTCTTAAATAAATAAACCTTAAAAAATGGTATGGTGATTCCTTAAAAAATCATTACTATATTATCCTGCAATTTCACTTCTGGGAATATATCCAAAAGAATTGAAAGTGGGAAGTCACACAGATATTTGCGCACTCATATTCATAGCAGCATTATTCACAATAGCCAAAGGTGGAAGCACCATTATTTGGCCTTAAAAAGGAATAAAATTCTGATACATGCTATAACTTGGATGAGTGTTAGGACATTATGTTCAGTGCAATAAGCCAGGCACAAATGGGCATATACTGTATGACTCTATTTACATGAGGCTTCACACTAAAGTAGTCAAATTCTTAGAGTCAGAAAGTAGAATTTTGGTTTCCAAGTCTAGCAGAAGAGAGTAATAGAGAGTTATTGGTAAATGGATATGAGTTTCAGTTTTGGAAAAATTTGAGACAGCTCATGATGATAGTTGCAGAACTCTGTGAATGCCATGAAACTATACAGTTAAAAATGGTTAATATGCTAGGTTATATGTGATTTATATTTTATTGCAGTTGAACAAAAAAAGAAAAGTAAGAAACTGTTATCAATACCCTACTCCATTCCCCAAAATTCAGAATAATGGTTGGGTATACAATTAATATCTAAAAGTCAATAGCCTTCATATATATAAAAGCAAACACACAAAAAACAAAAACAAAACAAAGCTCCCAAAACCAAAAAAAGAAAAAAAAAACAGAAATTATAATCAAGGGCCTATTTTTAAAATTTTGTTTTGTTGTCACTTAATATGCATTACATAAAATTTACCGTTTTAATCACTTTTTTTGTGTGTAATTCAGTGACATAAAGTATATTCACAATGTGTACAACCATTACTATTATCCTTCTATAGTACTTTTTCACCATCCCAAACAGAAATTCTATACTTATTCAATAATAATTACCCATTCCAGCCTTCTCTTATTGCCTGGTAACCTCTATTCTACTTTATGTCTCTATGAATTTGCCTAGCCTGAGTACTTCATATAAGTGGAACCATAAAATACTTATCTTTTTTGTCTGCTTTATTTCATTTAGCATTGTCAATTTTCATCCATTTTGTAGCATGCATCAGATGTGTCTTCCCTCTTAGACTGAATAATATTTCATTCTTTATATACATATTTTGATTACCCATCCATCCACTGATGGATATTTGGATTTTTCCGCTTACTGGATACTGTGAATAAACTGCTATGAATATCACTACAATTGTCTTGGTTCCTGGTTTCAATTCTTTTGGGTATATTGCTAGGAGTGGAATTGCTGGATCATATGGTAATTCTATTTTTAATTTTTTAAGGAACCATCAAACTGTTTTCTACAGCAGTTGTACCATTTTACATCCCCATCAAAAATGTACACAAGTTCCAATTTCTTCACAAATTTGCCAACTCTTGTTATTTTGTTTTTGTTTTGTTTTCTTTTGTTTTGTTTTGAATAGCTATCTTAGTGGGTGTGAGATAGTCTCCCATTGTTATTTTGATTTGTATTACCCTAATGATTACTGATATTGAGCATCTTTTCATGTACTTAGCCATTTGTGCATCTTCTTTAGAGAAATGGCTATTTAAGCGTTTGTTCATTTTCTAATTGAGTTGTTTGTTTTCGTTTTTATGGAGTTGTAGGAGTCTTTTACATATTCCTCACAATAATCCCTTATCAGATATATGACATACAAATATTTTCTTCCACTTACTTGATTGTCTTTCCATTCTCTTAATAATAACCCTTGATGCATACATTTTAATTTGATTAAAAAATGCAATTTATTTATTCCTTGTTACTTATTTTGGTGTCACATCCAAGAAATCATTGTCAAATCTAGTATCATAAGGATTTCTTCTGTGTTTTCTTCTATGATTTTTATAGTTTTAGCCTTTAAATTTTGGCCTTTGATCCTTTATGACTTAACTTGTTTTGCATTATGGCACAGGGTAAGGGTTAAATTTCATTCTTTTGCATGTGAGCATCCAGTTTTCCCACACTATCTATTGAAAAAAAAAACTGTCCCTTCAATGAATGATATTGGCAAGCTGGCTAAAAATCAATTGACTATATGTTATTTCTGGTGTCTCTATTCTAATCCATTGGTATATATGCATGTTTTTGTGCCAGTAAAAGACTGTTTTGCTTATGGTCACTTTATAATAAGTTTTGAAATCAGGAAGTGTGAGTTTTCCAACTTTATTCTTCTTTTTCAAGATTGTTTTGACAATTCAGGGGCCCCTGAATTCCATATGCATTTGAGAATAGAATAAATTATGTTTTTGCCAAAACATCCTTGGAATTTTCATAAAGATTGAATTTAATCTGTAGATTGCTTGGGCAATCATCTAAGCAACATTGAATTTATAATCCATGAACACAGGATGTTTTCCCATTTATATTTCTTTAATTTTTTTTTCAGAAATGTTTTGTAATTTTCAGTATACAAGTTCTTCATCTTCCTGATTACATTCATTCCTAAGTATTAAAATTGGTGCTAAATGGAATTGTTTCTCATTTTCTCTTTGGATTTTTAATTTTTAGTGTATAGAAATGAAACTGATTTTTGTGTTGGTTTTGTGTCCTTCAACTTCACTGAATTTGTTTATTAGCTCTAACAGTATTTTTTGTATGTGTTTTTTAGGGTTGTTTACATATAAGATCATGTCATCTGCAAACAGATAATTTTACTTCTTCCTTTCCAATTTGGATACTTTGTATTCTTTTTTCTTACCTAATTACTCTGGCTAGAACTTCATGTTGAAGAGAAATAGTGAATTCAGTCATCCCTTTCTTGTTCCTGATCTTTGGGGAAAAGCTTTCATTCTTTCATTATTGAGTATAATGTTAGCTATGGCTTTTTCCTATTGGATTTGATCACAAGAAAGTTTCCTTCTATCCCTAGTTTATTGAGTGGTTTTATCATGCAATGACTTTAATTTTGTCACTTTATTGTTTTTTTGCATCAATTGATATGATCATGTTTTTCTTCTTCTTTCTTCTTCATCTTCTTCCTTTCTTCTTTCTCCTTCTCCTTCTTCTTCCTTTCTCCTTCTCCCTCTCCTTTTTCTTCTCCCTCTCCCCTTCCTCCTCCTCCCCTTACTCCTCTTCTTCTTCTTCTTCTTCTTCTTCTTCTCTCCTTCTTTTTCTTCCTTTCTTCTTTCTCCTTCTTCTTCCTTTCTCCGTCTCCTTCTCCGTCTCCTTCACTTTCTCCCTTCTTCTTCTTCTTCTTCTTCTTCTTCTACTGGCTTTGGT
Organism: Panthera onca; assembly: GCF_046562875.1. Classification (NCBI taxonomy): domain Eukaryota; kingdom Metazoa; phylum Chordata; class Mammalia; order Carnivora; family Felidae; genus Panthera; species Panthera onca. The sequence continues at coordinate 27,623,486 of NC_138343.1, read as the reverse complement.
ATCAAGATAATTCTGGCCTCAGAGAATGAGTGAGGAGGCGCTCCATGCTCTCGTCTTTTGAAAGAGTTTGAGAAAGAAATGGTATTAACCACTTTTTAAATGTTTGGTGGATTTCACCAGTGATGCCTTCTGATCCAGGTCTTTTCTTTCTTGGGAGATTTTTGAGTAGTGATTCAATCTCCTTAGTAATTAAAAGTAAAACACTATTTTTTAAGTTGATTTATGTTGAGAGAGAGAATGCATGAGCAGGAGGGGCAGAGAGAGAGAAGGAGAGAATCCCAAACAGGCTTTAGACTGTCGGCACAAAACCCAATGTTGGGCTTGAACTCATGAACTGTGAGATCATGACCTGAGCCAAAACCAAGATACAAAACTTAACTGACTAAGCCACCCAGGTGCCCCTATTTTAAAGCACCAAAATATGTATAAATTGCTTCAAATAAGTTACAAGAACTGCATGAGATATATAAGAATAATTGTAAAATCTATTGGTGTATATTTTTGTGATTTGAAAAATATTCTCTCTCACTCTATCTTCTTGAATAAGATTCAGTGTCATTTTTAAAATTGACAATATTTCTAAAGTAATTTATAAATGTAATGCAAAATCAATAACAGAAAAATATTTTGAGTGAAAATGTAGAGAAATCTTGATAGGGGATTTAAACATTTATATAGAAAATTAGGGGTGCTTGGGTGGCTCAGTCAGTTAAGGGTTCAACTTCAGCTCAGGTCATGATCTCATGGTTCATGAATTTGAGTTCCACATTAGGCTCTGTGCTGACAGTTCGGAGCCTGGAGCCTACTTGGGATTCTGTGTCTCCCTCTCTCTCTGCCCCTCTCCTGCTCCCACTCTGCCTCCCTCTCTCTATCTCTCGAAAAAATTGAAAAATTTAAAATTTATATAGAAAATTAAATATGCTATTCCTGGAGAAATTCTGACAGAAAGGAGTAATGAGATAAGATTACCCTATAAACCATGAAAACATAACATAATTAAAACAGTGAGGTACTGATATACTAATAGGCTGACAAATTAATGCACAGGATGATGTAACATCAAGGAATAGGTTCATGTATCCCTAGAAATATAATATTCAGCAAATATATATTATTTTCAAAATCACATAGTCAAATAGAAAATAATATGAACTTGGATTCAAATTATCTACCAAAACAAATCCCAGAAAGATCAAATATTTGAAATGGAAAACAAGAAACTTTTAATTTTTTTTCTAATGTTTATTTACTTTTGAGAGAGAGAGAGAGAGAGACAGTCTCTCCTCTCAGGAGACACAGAATCTTAAGTATGCTCCTGGCTCTGAGCTGTCAGTACAGAGTCTGATGCAGGACTCGAACCTATGAGATGTGAGATCATGATTTCATATATAAACAATAAATATATATATTTATATACATAGCCAAATATATATTTGTATATATTCATTTTATATATTATATATTTTATATATGTAATATATAAACAATATATGTATGTATGTGCATGTGTGTGTATATATATATATATATGTATATATATATATATAATCAGTAAGAAAAAATACCAATAACCCAACAGAAAAATAAGCAAAATATATAAACAACAAAAAAAGAATTACAAAACTACAGATTATTTTTAATATATTGAAAGATGTTCAATCTCATTTATTATTAGAAAGATGCAAATTAAAATTACACTGAGATGCCATTTTTTCTCCTATCATATTGGCAAATGTCTAAAAGCTTGATAAATTTCCCTGTAAGTTTGAGTGTAAGTGTATGAAACATGTCTGCTAATACATTGCAAGTGGGAGTGTAGACTGGTACATCTCAATGGTGAGCACTTGGCAGCATCTATCAAAATTATAAATGAACCTACCTTTTGACCCAGCAATTCCATTTCTGTAATTTACCTTACAGAAATACTTATACCTGTGCTACTTGATGTATGTACAAGACTATTCATTGTATCATTGTTCTTGTAACAAAGAGTTGGAGATAATCTAAATATACAATGTAAGACTGATCAAATAAATGATGGTACAATCATACAGTGGAATGCTATGTAGCTTAAATAAACAGTGAGAAAGCCTTGTATGTACAGATATGGAACAATGCTCCAAATCTATTGTAAAGATTTTTTTTAAAGACCATGACTTAAAAGTATGAGTATTATTAGTTTTTTTGTTTTTTTGTTTAAAGAGAAGAGAATATGCATAAAATATCTCTGAAGAGATAGGCAAGAATCTGATAACATTGATTTCTCTCAGAGAAGGGAACTTGGATGGTTGCAACAATGAGTTTTTTCACTGAATTCACTTTTGTCCAATTTTATTGTCATAATTTTATTTTTTAATAATTTTCATTACCTATTTCAAGGTTAGTAAATAAAACATAAGAAATAAAGCAAAATAAATATGTTCCTTCATAAAATTGGCAATTTTTGTATGGGATTCTCCCACACTTTGGGAACCTGGCTATTGCTAAGCTTGGGTTTGCCCACCAGCATGATGTGACAATGTTCTTGTGTTTCTTTTGCATCATTGATTTAGTTGTCATGCCATGTTATTACAAACATATGGAATTTATGGATGCATGAAAAATTCTAATTAATACATGAAACAAATACACTAATATCAGTACATGAAAACTAATATATGAAAAATTTTCCTTTTTTTAAAAAAAAATAATAAAAATTCCTTTTATTCATTACGTGAGAATATTATATGAAAATAAAAAGTTCATGTTCCGAGTCCTCATTATTTTGAGGACTAATTGAAATTTTGCTAAATCTGTAGTCTTATCTAGTTGAACCATAATGATTTGATATAATCTCATCATCTAAATGAGTGAAGAATATTGAATTTTTTTCTCTAGTTTGCATTATCATATGTTTTCAAATGACACAGTGGGATCCTTTAGTGGGTTATGGAATTTGATGGGTCATAAGCAGATTTTTAAGAACATGAAATACAATAAAACAGAGTGAATAACAGAGTGAATCACATACAATAAAAAAATATGTTCTGGATTGTGATGAAAATTGTGTTTCTTTTTTATTTATTTATTTTTTTTAAGTAAGCTTCATGACAGCACAGAGCACAGTGAGGGGCTTGAACTCATGACCCTGAGATCAAGACCTGAGCTGAGGTCAAGAGTCAGACACTTAACCAACTGAGCCACTCAGATGCCCCTGAAAATTGTATTTCTTACATACCAGGTACTGAGGATTCTGGTGCTGAGAATGCAATGGCAAACAGGACTTTGTTCTAGCCCTTATAAAGTTTACACTCTATTGGAAAGAGTCAGGCAAGAAAGAAGCATCAAATAAGCCAGTGTGGATTATAAACAGTGCCAAGAAGGAATTAACAACATGCTGAAAGGAAGAATACCAGGGATAGTAATATCTTAAATGGAGAACCTGAGGAAGGCCTCTAGGAGATGATGGTCAGGTGGCAGCTGAAAGATGAAAAGAAGCCAGCCATTTCATGGTCCAGAGAAGAGAGATCAAGGGACAAGGAATGGCAAGTGTGGACCCCCAAGCAGAGAAAGAATAAGGTGTGTTCTAGGGATGGAAACAACAGGGAACATAGCATAAGATAAGACTATGGAGAGAAACAGGAGTCAGACCATGCCAGGTCTCCCAGGCCAGAAAAAAGCAAATATGGATTTTGTTCTAAGTACAGTATGAGGTCACTAAAGGACTTTTATCAGGGCAGTTATAAGTTAGTGCTTGAATTTTAAAATAACATCCTGGTTTTCAGTGCAGGATGAATTGAAAATAGGGCAAAGGTGGCTGGTCGAGAATGCTTTGGAGGGACAGGAGGTGAGAAGGGAATGAGTTTGCCCTTGATTTGGAGGTAGAACTGACATTTCATCAATGTAGAGTTAAACAGAAAGGAAATGTCAACAAGAATGACCAGCCTCATGGCTTTAATAGCTGGGTGCATGACAATACCATTGGTTGCATTTTTGTGGCTACCTATTCATCTAACAGACTTAATAGAATGTCCCTGGCATGGCATGTGATTAGCTTTGGCTTTATGGATTGTGCTTTCTTGCATATATAACATGGTAACTTAACTTTGAATGACATTCAACTTTAATTTTTTTTTTAATTTTAGAGAGAAAGAGAGATCATGAGTGGGAGAGAGGGGCAGAGGGAGACAGAGACAGAGAGAGAAACAGAGACAGAGACAGAGAGAGAGGGAGAGAAAGAGAGAGAATCCCAAGCAGGCTCCATGCTCACAGTGTGGAGCCTGAGGCAGGGCTTGATAACATGACCTTAGGATCATGACCAGAGCCCAAATCAAGAGTCGGATGCTCAACCAACTGAGCCACTCAGGCCCCACTCCAAGTGATATCCAAATGTATGCTCATTGTTGAATTTAAATGTTATGTATATATACATTTGTTATAACTTTGAGCTATTCAGTTTATCATGAAAAAAATTTAGAGCCTCATATCTATTCTCTAGAGAGTTTTCTATTGATCTGATAGGTTACAAATGATGTTTCTTATTGCCAGAATTCATAAAGCTATTTTCCAAAATTTCATAAAATGGTGAGGACTTGGGCAATTTGAACTTCTTGCAGAGTGAACCCACCCTCCTGAAAAATAAGTTGTATCACTTCCTTATTTTTCATCACATTGCTGTTATGTCATGCTATTGGCAGTTTAGATGCAATTGAAACATCAGTGCTGTGTAATATGATTTGTTATTGATCTTGAGTCTGGTCTATCTTTTACATTTATTTTCAATTAAAAATATTTTTAATTTTTAACTAATAATCGATTTCTAATTTTAAGGAAAAATTAGAAAATAATTTAAAAATAGAAAATGATGAAAGAGAGATCTGGTTGGAAGATGGCGGCATAGGAGGACGCTGGGCTCACCGCGCATCCTGCTGATCACTTAGATTCCACCTACACCTGCCTAAATAACCCAGAAAACCGCCCGAGGATTAGCAGAACGGAGTCTCCGGAGCCAAGCGCAGACAAGAGGCCCACGGAAGAGGGTAGGAAGGGTGGCGAGGTGATGTGCACTCCACGGACTGGCGGGAGGGAGCCGGGGCGGAGGGGCAGCCTGCCGGCCAAGCAGAGCCCCCGAGTCTGGCTGGCAAAAGCGGAGGGGCCTGATGGAGTGTGTTCCGACAGCAAGCGCGACTTAGCGTCTGGGAGGTCATAAGTTAACAGCTCTGCTCGGAAGGCGGGAAGGCTGGAGGACAAAGGGAGGGAGAACAGCTGAGCCCCTGGACCACAGAGCTCAGTTTGGTGGGGAACAAAGGCGCTCACCAGCACCATCTCCCTCACCCATCCCCCAGCCAAAATCCCAAATGGAACCAGTTCATGCCAGGGAACTTGCTCGCTCCTCCACGCAAATACCCAACTCTGTGCTTCTGTGGAGCCAAACCTCCGGCAACGGATCTGACTCCCTCCAGCTGCCACAGGGCCCCTCCTGAAGTGGATCACCTAAGGAGAAGCCAGCTAAGCCTGCCCCTCCTGCCCCCGTGCACCTTGCCTACCCACCCCAGCTAATACACCAGATCCCCAGCACCACAAGCCTGGCAGTGTGCAAGTAGCGTAGATGGGCCACGCCACCCCACAGTAAATCCCGCCCCTAGGAGGGGGGAAGAGAAGGCACACACCAGTCTGACTGTGGCCCCAGCGGTGGGCTGGGGGCAGACATCAGCTCTGACTGTGGCCCCGCCCACCAACTCCAGTTATACACCACAGCACAGGGGAAGTGCCCTGCAGGTCCCCACCACTCCAGGGACTATCCAAAATGACCAAACGGAAGAATTCCTCTCAGAAGAATCTTCAGGAAATAACAACAGCCAATGAACTGATCAAAAAAGATTTAAATAATGTAACAGAAAGTGAATTTAGAATAATAGTGATAAAATTAATCACTGGGCTTGAAAACAGTATAGAGGACAGCAGAGAATCTCTTGCTACAGAGATCAAAGGACTAAGGAACAGTCACGAGGAGCTGAAAAACACTTTAAACGAAATGCAAAACAAAATGGAAACGACGACGGCTCGGATTGAAGAGGCAGAGGAGAGAATAGGTGAACTACAAGATAAAGTTATGGAAAAAGAGCAAGCTGAGAAAAAGAGAGATAAAAAAATCCAGGAGTATGAGGGGAAAATTAGAGAACTAAGTGATACAGTAAAAAGAAATAATATACGCATAATTGGTATCCCAGAGGAGGAAGAGAGAGGGAAAGGTGCTGAAGATGTACTTGAAGAAATAATAGCTGAGAACCTCCCTGAACTGGGGAAGGAAAAAGGCATTGAAATCCAAGAGGCACAGAGAACTCCCTTCAGACGTAACTTGAATCGATCTTCTGCACGACATATCATAGTGAAACTGGCAAAATACAAGGATAAAGAGAAAATTCTGAAAGCAGCAAGGGATAAACGTGCCCTCACATATAAAGGGAGACCTATAAGACTTGTGACTGATCTCTCTTTTGAAACTTGGCAGGCCAGAAGGATTGGCATGAGATCTTCATTGTGCTAAACAGAAAAAATATGCAGCTGAGAATCCTTTATCCAGCAAGTCTGTCATTTAGAATAGAAGGAGAGATAAAGGTCTTCCCAAACAAACAAAAACTGAAGGAATTTGTCACCACGAAACCAGCCCTACAAGAGATCCTAAGGGGGATCCTGTGAGACAAAGTACCAGAGACATCACTACAAGCATAAAACATACAGACATCACAATGACTCTAAACCCGTATCTTTCTATGATAACACTGAATGTAAATGGATTAAATGCACCAACCAAAAGACATAGGGTATCAGAATGGATAAAAAAGCAAGAGCCATCTATTTGCTGTCTACAAGAGACTCATTTTAGATCTGAGGACACCTTTAGATTGAGAGTGAGGGGATGGAGAACTATTTATCATGCTACTGGAAGCCAAAAGAAAGCTGGAGTAGCCATACTTATATCAGACAAACTAGACTTTAAATTAAAGGCTGTAACAAGAGATGAAGAAGGGCATTACATAATAATTACAGGGTCTATCCATCAGGAAGAGCTAACAATTATAAATGTCTATGCACCGAATACCGGAGCCCCCAAATATATAAAACAATTACTCATAAACATAAGCAACCTTATTGATAAGAATGTGGTAATTGCAGGGGACTTTAACACTCCACTTACATAAATGGATAGATCCTCTAGACACACAGTCACTAAAGAAACAAGGGCCCTGAATGATACATTGGATCAGATGGACTTGACAGATATATTTAGAACTCTGCATCCCAAAGCAACAGAATATACTTTCTTCTCGAGTGCACATGGAACCTTCTCCAAGATAGATCGCATACTGGGTCACAAAACAGTCCTTCATAAGTTTACAAGAATTGAAATTATACCATGCATACTTACAGACCATAATGCTAGGAAGCTTGAAATCAACCACAGGAAAAAGTCTGTAAACCTCCAAAAGCATGGAGGTTAAAGAACACCCTACTAAAGAATGAGTGGGTCAACCAGGCAATTAGAGAAGAAATTTAAAAATATATGGAAACAAACGAAAATGAAAATACAACAATCCAGACGCTTTGGGATGCAGCAAAGGCAGTCCTGAGAGGAAAATACATCACAATCCAGGCCTATCTCAAGAAACAAGAAAAATCTCGAATACAAAATGTAACAGCACACCTAAAGGAAATAGAAGCAGAACAGCAAAGGCAGCCTAAACCCAGCAGAAGAAGAGAAATAATAAAGATCAGAGCAGAAATAAACAATATAGAATCTTAAAAAACTGTAGAGTAGATCAAGGAAACCAAGAGTTGGTTTTTTGAAAAAATAAATAAAATTGACAAACCTCTAGCCAGGCTTCTCAAAAAGAAAAGGGAGATGACCCAAATAGATAAAATCATGAATGAAAATGGGATTATTACAACCAATCCCTCAGAGATACAAACAATTATCAGGGAATACTATGAAAAATTATATGCCAACAAATTGGACAACCTGGAAGAAATGGACAAATTCCTAAACACCCACACTCTTCCAAAACTCAATCAGGAGGAAATAGAAAGCTTGAACAGATCCATAACCAGCGAAGAAATTGAATCGGTTATCAAAAATTTCCCACAAATAAGAGTCCAGGACCAGATGGCTTCCCAGGGGAGTTCTACCAGACATTTAAAGCAGAGATAATACCTATCCTTCTCAAGCTATTCCAAGAAATAGAAAGGGAAGGAAAACTTCCAGACTCATTCTATGAAGCCAGTATTACTTTGATTCCTAAACCAGACAGAGACCCAGTAAAAAAAGAGAACTACAGGCCAATATCCCTGATGAATATGGATGCAAAAATTCTCAAGAAGATACTAGCAAATCGAATTCAACAGCATATAAAAAGAATTATTCACCATGATCAAGTGGGATTCATTCCTGGGATGCAGGACTGGTTCAACATTCGCAAATCAATCAATGTGATACATCACATTAATAAAAGAAAAGATAAGAACCATATGATCCTGTCAATCGATGCAGAAAAGGCCTTTGACAAAATCCAGCACCCTTTCTTAATAAAAACCCTTGAGAAAGTCGGGATAGGAGGAACATACTTACACATCATAAAAGCCATTTATGAAAAGCCCACAGCTAACATCATCTTCAACGGGGAAAAAATGAGAGCTTTTTCCCTGAGATCAGGAACACGACAGGGATGCCCACTCTCACTGCTGTTGTTTATCATAGGTTGGAAGTTCTAGCATCAGCAATCATACAACAAAAGGAGATCAAAGGCATCCAAATTGGCAAAGATGAAGTCAAGCTTTCGCTTTTTGCAGATGACATGATATTATACATGGAAAATCCGATAGACTCCACCAAAAGTCTGCTAGAACTGATACATGAATTCAGCAAAGTTGCAGGATACAAAATCAATGTACAGAAATCAGTTGCATTCTTATACTCTAACAATGAAGCAACAGAAAGACAAATAAAGAAACTGATCCCATTCACAATAGCACCAAGAAGCATAAAATACCTAGGAATAAATCTAACCAAAGATGTAAAAGATCTGTATGCTGAAAACTATAGAGAGCTTATGAAGGTAATTGAAGAAGATATAACGAAATGGAAAGACATTCCCTGCTCATGGATTGGAAGAATAAATATTGTCAAAATGTCAATACTACCCAAAGCTATCTACACATTCAATGCAATCCCAATCAAAATTGCACCAGCATTCTTCTCGAAACTAGAACAAGCAATCCTAAAATTCATATGGAACCACAAAAGGCCCCGAATAGCCAAAGTAATTTTGAAGAAGAAGACCAAAGCAGGAGGCATCACAATCCCAGACTTTAGCCTCTACTACAAAGCTGTCATCATCAAAACAGCATGGTATTGGCATAAAAACAGACACATAGACCAATGGAATAGAATAGAAACCCCAGAACTAGACCCACAAATGTATGGCCAACTCATCTTTGACAAAGCAGGAAAGAACATCCAATGGAAAAAAGACAGTCTCTTTAACAAATGGTGCTGGGAGAACTGGACAGCAACATGCAGAAGGTTGAAACTAGACCACTTTCTCACACCATTCACAAAAATAAACTCAAAATGGATAAAGGACCTGAATGTGAGACAGGAAACCATCCAAACCCTAGAGGTGAAAGCAGGAAAAGACCTCTCTGACCTCAGCCGTAGCAATCTCTTACTCGACACATCCCCAAAGGCAAGGGAATGAAAAGCAAAAATGAATTACTGGGACCTTATGAAGATAAAAAGCTTCTGCACAGCAAAGGAAACAACCAACAAAACTAAAAGGCAACCAACGGAATGGGAAAAGATATTTGCAAATGACATATCAGACAAAGGGCTAGTATCCAAAATCTATAAAGAGCTCACCAAACTCCACACCCGAAAAACAAATAACCCAGTGAAGAAATGGGCAGAAAACATGAATAGACACTTCTCTAAAGAAGACATCCGGATGGCCAACAGCCACATGAAAAGATGTTCAACGTCGCTCCTTATCAGGGAAATACAAATCAAAACCACACTCACATATCACCTCACGCCAGTCAGAGTGGCCAAAATGAAGAAATCAGGAGGCTATAGATGCTGGAGAGGATGTGGAGAAATGGGAACCCTCTTGCACTGTTGGTGGGAATGCAAATTGGTGCAGCCGCTCTGGAAAGCAGTGTGGAGGTTCCTCAGAAAATTAAAAATAGATCTACCCTATGACCCAGCAATAGCACTGCTAAGAATTTACCTAAGGGATACAGGAGTACTGATGCATAGGAGCACTTGTACCCCAGTGTTTATAGCAGCACTCTCAACAATAGCCAAATTATGGAAAGAGCCTAAATGTCCATCAACTGATGAATGGATAAAGAAATTGTGGTTTATATACACAATGGAATACTACGTGTCAATGAGAAAGAATGAAATCTGGCCTTTTGTAGCAACGTGGATGGAACTGGAGAGTGTGATGCTAAGTGAAATAAACCATATAGAGAAAGACAGATACCATATGGTTTCACTCTTATGTGGATCCTGAGAAACTTAACAGAAACCCATGGGGGAGGGGAAGAAAAAAAAAAAAAGAGAGTGGGAGAGAGCCAAAGCATAAGAGACTGTTAAAAAGTGAGAACAAATTTAGGGTTGATGGGAGGTGGGAGGGAGGGTAGGGTGGGTGATGGGTATTGAGTAGGGCACCTTTTGGGATGAGCACCTGGTGTTGTATGGAAACCAATTTGACAATAAACTTCATATATTGAAAAAAAAAGAAAATGTTGAAAGATTACTACTTAATATTGAAATAGAAGTATCCCAATATCCAAATTTATAATAATTCCATCTTTTATATCACAGACAAAAAAATTCCAACCTATGCTTAAAAGTACCTATGACTCTTGTCTCTTATTAGGAATACAGGCTGTTTTGGGTTCACTTATTATTAGGAAACGATTATGCATTGATAAATGCTTACCCCAGATGATGGTCTGTACTTTTCCTGGCCTTTAATTGAGGGAATGCCCGTGGGCCATGCAGGTGAAGTTTGACTTTCTGGGGCCTGAGCATCCACAGGTCTCCACCTAAAGAAAGATCAATGCAGGATTATACTTATTAATCACTGATATATGAATAACAAGGTAAAATTTAAATACAGGTATTGGGAGAAAGAAATTTTTAAAAGTGTTTTGAGAGAAAAAACTTACACCCATACTCCAAACCATTGTATTATTAAATATGGCTGATGAATTTGAGGACACATGCTCTTTTCTATGGCTTTGAAACAGTTAAAAAATGTATTTTTCAAATTTGAATTGGAAAAGAATGTTTGCAGAACCACTAAAACATATCCCTGAAGCCCAAATGGTCCGGGGCATAGTTCAAAAACTATAATAACAGACAAGATTGGTGACTTATGAGGACACTGAGAAGAAGTTAGATGCTGCTCTGCAGGTTCTACTCTGATGATCCTCTCCCAGCCATCCCATCACTTCTCTGGAGTATTCAAAGCCATGGTTTTAGAAAAACCCCAAATATTTTTTTACAATTTCTGTACAGTATCAGAAGGGCAACCAAAAAAAAGGGGGGGGGGGAGAAGAAAGCCTAGACTTTGCTACTCTCTAGCTCTATGGCCCTTGGGCAAATAAACTAACCTAAGTTTTATTTCCTCATCTGCTAACATCTGGCACATAGGGCAGTTCTGAGCAATAAGTGAGGAACTATATGTATCTGATCTAGCACATTGCCTGATATATATTAAGAATTCACTAAACAGTAGATATATTAATTAGTCAACAAGGGTATATTATGTATCTACTACATGCAAATTTCAATTATAAGAGCTGTGAGAAAAAAAAAAGTAGACCACAGAACCCTGCCCTTCATGAATTTATATCAACAATGGGTGGAAGAAGGCAAACGAAAGGCTGATAGTCCTTGTACCAGGTTGTACTAGGTTCAGAGTGATAGATTCTGTTCAAAGAACAAAGTGAATGAAACTCATGTTTAAATTAAATAAATCATGGTTAGGGGCACCTGGGTGGCTCAGTTGGTTAAGTGTCTGACTTTGGTTCAGGTCATAATCTCACCACTTGTGGGTTTGAGCCCTGCATTGGGCTCTGTGCTGACACCCCAGAGCCTGAGGCTGCTTCGGATTCTGTGTCTCCCTCTCTCGATGCCCCTCCCCACTTATGCTCTCTCTTTCTCTCTCTCTTTCTCTCTCAAAAATAAATAAACGTTAAATAAGTCACGGTTAGTCTGCGATTTCATTTCTAAACTGTTAATTTCTTTGTGCAGTGATCAGCTGTTGCTGTTTCCAGTAATTGATCAGGGGTCAGAGTGCTGGACTTAAGGTGTAACATCTATAAACTGGGGAGAAAAACCTGATTTCTTTATATGTAAACCACTCTGTACAATGGGAATATGTAACTCAAGTCCAACATCTGCTGAGATTTTTAAAGAAGAGACCCTATTCAGTGACAAAGCAGAAGAGCATGGCCTTCTCACTTAAATACAAGTGCCTGTTGCTAAGCAAGAGGCAGACATTTCTAGAACTAAAGAACAGTCAGATTTGACTAGAACCCAGAATTCTCTGGTTTTACAATGTTTCTGATTCAGTTAAATCATAAGTGTGTTTTGCTTAAGTGCTTTTCAACCCTGATTTTCAAATGTAAATTTTTCCAACGTTATTTAACCAATGTTAAAAATTATTTTCTTGAATCCGAACAATTTTTAAGAACTATAAAAAACTCTTTGTATCTACTCCTCTCTCTCTCTCTGTATATATATATATATATATATATATATATATATATGAATGTTGAATTTGCTGTTCAAACCTTCAGCACAGCCATTAACACCATGCTCCCTTCCTAGGAGGCTTAACATTTGTGGAAGAGGCTAAAATGCTTTCACACATATGTGAGGTAGGTAAAAGAGATGTCATTGTCTGAATGTTTCCAGTCAAGAAACAGAAGTTAAATATCTAAGGTCACGTGGCCAATAAATGTTCAACCCCGGTCTAGTACTCAGGGCGATGGATTCCATGTCCTGTACCGTCAATGACAGGGATACATAACCTGGAGTCAACTTGTTGGCATTTGACCTACTGTATGTATGTGTACATAACCCAAGCTCCAGGAAGAAAAAAAAATTCCCCAAGGAAATCATGCCAATGGGTGGGGACAGGAAGAAAGGAACAGAAGAGATTCTGTAAGTAGAACTCACTGACTGCCTTGATTAATTGCCACCCACACAACTCGGTGTTGTTACTGTTTACTTAGAATTCTGCCAGCAGTGACGGTTCTGGATTCCTGAGGATTGCTCCATTTCTAGTACCAACTGAAAGTCATTATCAATTATATCTAATGGATGACCACCACCTCAGCCATCGACTCTCACCATGTTGGATCCAGGCAGCCAGCTGTGTACACACACACCATTAAGGCTGTCCCTGCGTGTTCTTCCCTGTGGCTGCACCCTCAGGCCCTCTCAGGAACTTCACCCCTCTGTTTCACCATGTCAAGTTTCTACTTGTGGCTTCATTTTGTATTTCTCAAGGCTTAGGGGAACTCTGTGGGATTTGTCCTGAAGACAGGGGCAATGATAAAAAGGACTGGACAAATAAAAGATGAGAACAGAGAGAAGTAGAATTCATCTCTAAAATGTGGACTTGATTGGCTGTCAATCCACCTGAGCGAAGACCTACACAGCCTTCAAGGGGAAATGGCCGGGAAAGGTACAGAAGCTTCTCTTTCCAATCTCTCTGCTGCTGTGGTTTTCATTAGACTTCCAGAGCTCAGGGAGGAATTGAATAGAAGTCTGAGGAGACCCACCTAAGAATTGGAGGAGGGCCCTGGGCAGATACTGGTTCAGGGTACACTTATTCCTCCCAGAAGCTTTGGTGTGCTTACTGCAAAATTACTGATTCCTTGCCTAACTGAGCCAGGAGCCTCCATTCTCTCCCCTTGAGCCTCTCCCAGGCAAAATAGTAGTTTCCCAGAATTATCCCTCCTACCAACCCCACGTCCTGCCTCCATCACACACAGGGAGGCATATTCACAGGGTATAAGATGGATAAGAGGGATGCCTGTAAACAACATTCCTGTCACAAATGATAATTCTCTCTCACTGGCCTGTAATTTCATGCCTAAATTTCTACCTCTAGTCTTCATTATTTATTGGGTTTCCTTCTTCTAATGGCCTCTCTCTGTCTCTTTAAATACTTTTTTTTTTTAATTTTTGGTTAAAAAAACCCACATAGCATAAAATTTAGTATCTAAACATTTTAAGGGTACAGTTTAGTGGTGTTAAGTATATTCACATTGGTGTGCAAAAGGTCTGTGGCCCCTCTTTGAGAACACAATGTCCCTGGGAGGGATAGCGTATTATGAGTGGATGAGCTTTCTGAAGCCAGGATATCATGTCCCTTCAGTAACAGGAGACACACAGGGGTCATAGCCAGGGAACATGGGACAGCTGGGACAAAGATGGGCTCAGATGCCTTGGGAAGGAGGAAAGGGGGACAGAACTGTCACAACCCATGCCCCTGTGAGCTACACCTACCCTAATGCCACATGACTCCCTCTCAACTAAAGACAAGGGGAGATGCTTAAAGAAAACCAGAATGATTACCAGAAGCCTCATTTCTTTTACTGATTATAGATGGCTAATGTTTACAATACATGGGCAAAAACCATTAAATAAAGAATTTTATTAAACAAAGGTAAAGTAAAAAAGTGTTTTTTTTAATTCTTAACCTTTCACTATTCACCTAAATATTTACCAGAATACAATTATTTTAAAGTACATTGCTAGTTCCTAAGAATAGAATTATCTTATTTATATAGTCTAAGATATGGGCAATCAGTGCAGAGCCCAGAACAAAATAAAGGTTTGTTTTTTGCATACCAAAAATAGTTCTTCCATAATATACTACAGGCACTATGGCCAGAAACAAATGATATAACCAACCTTTTCAGTGGAGGAACAGGGAAAGAAATGCTTCTTGCATTTCTTTTTCAGTTGTGGTAAAATATACACAACATAAAATGTACCATGTTATGTTTAAGTGTACAGTTCAGTGGCATTCAGTGTGTTTACATTGTTGTGCAACCATCACCACCATCCTTCCACAGAATCCTTTTCATCTTGCAAACTGAAATTATGTATTGTTTAATTTCATTAAACAATAACCCCCATTCCCACCTCCTCCAGCCCCTGGGAACCACCATTCCACTTTGTGTCTCTCTGAATTTGACCACTCTAGGAACCTCATATAAATGAAATCATTCAATACTGGTTCTATTGTGGCTGACTTATTTTAGTATAGTGTCTTCAAGATTAATCCATATTGTTGCATATGTGAGAATTTTCCCCTTCTTAAAGCCAAGAAATATTCTATTCCATTGCATGGTTATGTCACATTTTATTTATTCATGTACCTATTGTTGGATACTTGAGTTGCTTCCACCTTTTTGACTACTGTGAATAATGCTGCTGTGAACATAAGGGTACAGATATCTTGCTTTTTAAATTCAATTGCCATCCAGAAAAAATCATGACCCATCTCACTGCTGTCTCATCAGGGACCTCAGAGTCATGGTTAGTTTTTGAGTCTGTTAGTCCCTCTTATAATAATGTTAGGCTTCACAGTAGGCAGTCCTCAATCAAAATGGTTTTTATTATTCCCTCCACTTCTTTGGAAGTCAGGAAGGGTCATTAATTGGAGCTTTCTTGAGAGTTGTAACTTCTGATCTTGTCCCCTGTAAGGTTTGAATCAAAGTTCTGAATCATGTCAGGGATGAAAATCTTGGTTGAAAATGAGTTGAACTAGTGTGTAAAATAATAACAAAAAAATAATAATAGGGGCACCTTGGTGGCTCAGCGTCAGACTCTTGATTTTGGTTCAGATCATGATTTCATGGTTTGTGAGTTTGAACCCTGTGTCAGGCTCTACATTGACAGCACAGAGACTTCCTAGGATTCTTGGTCTGCCTCTCTCTCTCTCAAAAATAAATAAATAAGCATTTAAAATAATAATAATAATAATAATAATAATAGGCTGAATCTGGTGTAAAACAATGATGCTTTCATGGGTTAGCTACTCTGAGTATAGGTCTGAAAGCCTAAATAATCAAAGCTGGGCAAACAAATGTCAGAAGGTAGGCTTATATTGGGAAGTCATCAACAGCATGGGGACATTAAATGTACAGGAACTTACAACCTGCTAAAGAAAAATTAACAGGATATTTATATAATTTTTAAAAAGCATTTTGCTTTAAAAAAACATGAAATACATATTGAAGTATCAAAGTGTAAGTAAACCATAGCAATTTTTGAGTTAACGTAGTTTTCCTTATGGTGATAAATAAAAGCTTTATTGACCCAAAATTTGCCTGATAATAGTAAAGCAGGTAATCATTGAGTCCTGGGTAGAGCATGGCTTGATTTGGATGTCAGGGGGTCAGGGTTTAAATCCTACTCTGCTGCCTGGCTAAACTACTTACCCTCCCTGATTCTGTTTCCTTTACTGTATAATGGGAAAAATGATTTAAAAAAAACCTCACAAGAATATTATCAGAATTAAATGGCACATATGTTAAAGTGTCTCATGCAAGACAGGTATTGAATGTTTGCTCATACTCATTTCCCTTCTCTTCCATCTGCCTAGTAGATAGATTTCACAGGTCAGGCAATGGTGTTTTTTCAAATACTTATGTCTGTGTTGCCATCATTGAAGAGTAACTTCACCTGAGCCAAACCAGTTCAGTCGCTAAGTTAGAATAAAGATCTCTTTTCAAAAAAAAAGGATATTTGGCCCAAATGGAGAGCTGAATACTCTAGGACAAATACCCCTAAGGTATTTTCTAATCTCTGTTAATTACACTTGGTAAGATGTTGGAGGATCCAAATCAACGGGATGTTAAATTACTCCTGTGTGGGAATGTTATGCCTCAGAAGATGTGTCTTTGGTTTTACACTGAAGGTCTCATTCTCCACGGTCAAGTCAGCATGTCAAGGCTAACTGAACAAAGGGAATGGCATGTGATGATTCAGGTTTTTTTTCTCTGAGTTCTTGGCATTTTTTTTACCAGAAAATTTACATGTATGGAGTGTTTTGGTACCAGCTGCATTTAAATATACCTCTTATATGTTGCTTTGTTCTTTTAGTGACATAACTGCCCTCCAATTATTGCTGCAATCAGCGCTTTGCTTTCTTCTCCTTGTAGCTCTTTGTATAGTGTATACAGTGAGGGAAATGATGTATGCTGTTTAGAAATACTCTGGTCAATTCACTTCTCTTTCTTTCTTCATATGATCATCTGGAGACATGCTGTGTTTACCAGTGGTAAGCCATGAAACATGCACTTCCCTTGGAAGAGTACTGGAGAAGAATGGCATGTGGTGGAGATTAGCATAGAAAACCAGGGACAGGAATCCCAGACCTAGATCTTAAACTCATCTCTACACCCAACCATTTGCTAAATTACAAAGAGCAACTGTGAGTATGCCATTCTCTGATTACTTCAGTAGTGTTTTTCAATCTTATTTATTCATTATTGAGTTGATTAAGCAGCAGAGACAGGGAATGCCATGTATCGACCAGGGAAAGGCTACTATTCCTTCTCTAAAATCCTTCTGGGAAGATAGATATTAAATAACCAATTCCAGGTGTGTTCAGGGTCTCAACAGAATAAAGTCAGAATGCTATTGGAATGTAATTTAAGCCTCAGTGCCTCAAAGGAGGATTGAATTGGCAAATGCCATTAGAGACAAGTCATTGGAAACCCCAACCCTGCCTTAACTGAGAACTCCACATATCCTAAATTGTTGTAGTCACAGGTCCTGGGTTGTGATAGGTCAGTGTGTTCTCCAATGCCACATCTTTCTGGAGTGGCCAGTGTACATCCATTCCACAGTCTCCAGGCTGTTAAGACCAAAATTTTCCTGTGAGTATGGTGGTGAAGGGCAACTCAAACTTTCTTGGTTCATTGAACACCCACACTTCCTCCTCAGTAGGTGTGTTTACAGAAGAAAGTAGTTATCAGGTGCACCATAAGCATACTTTTCAGAACAATTGCCTGCAACCAATGTTTTTATCAGCTTGGCTTTCTTGTCCGGAATGCAGTCCTTGGCAGGAAGTCAGCTGTCTATTGACTTTACTAGTAGGATAAACAAGCCTCCTTTGACATACAGAATAGCAGAAACTGTGACTTCCTTCCCACCTCCCATAAAGGCAAAGCAGTTCAAGTTGGAGAAGGAGAGATTCCGGCTTAAATGGATTCAGAAGGAAAGTCATATTAAATATCTGGCAAAATGCTCCAGGCAAGGAGTGAAAGGCATAAGAATCACCCAGGAAGCCTCAAATAAGAAAGGAAGGGGAAAGAGTCCAGGAAGAAAGGGATAGAGCCACTTCCCAAGAGGTATTTGTTTTGCAAACAATGATGTCTAAATGAGCTTTTTTAGCTTTGAGTTTGCACTCTGAATCTGCTGCATATTATTTAGTGATATGATTGTAAGTGAACTTGAATGATCAAGAAGCATTTTGGTAACTGTGGAATTAGTACATTGAAAAGCAAGATTTAGGAAATGTAATAACAAAAGCATCTTTCATTTTTGTGCTTCTGCTACCCATTTAAATTTGCTCATTACAGTTTAAAGGTTGTCTTCTCCTGCTCCTGGCTGAAAAATCAAGCCATCTCCATGACACTCTACTCATTGTTTTGTAATAGAAAATCCTACCCATACTGTAACATTTAAGGGCAAATGTAATTAGAAAATTACAATGTTCAACCAAATGATAAATAGAACTCTAAGCAATACTGTATTAAAGCTTCAACTCCCTGTACCAAGCTTGGGTGGGCTGGAGGCTGCTTGTAGTAGTGGCATCAGTGTGGGGAAAGATGGGCTTGGTTCTTCTCTATTTCTCCACTTTGTGTACTAGGTTTCCAATCTGGGCATGGTCAAGGGTTGGTAAGAGAAGGAACAGATATAAGAAAGTTTTTACTTGAATGATGCTGTCATAAAATGGCTTCAGGGTCACTGAACCTGGTATATGTTTATAGCTGGCTTTCTATGGGCATTTTTATGGGTTCATTGGGGGTAGGTGGCATTGAAAATTTTGCTTACACTTTCCAAAATGAAGACAGTATATTTTCTTCTGAATAATCCTAGAAAAATACTCAATGTTAGGAAATTTCTACTTGGTGGCAAAATTGATGCATGTCAATAAAGAGCATGTATTATTCCATATGTAGAATTATTATAATGGAGACAAATCGGGACAGAATTTGTTGTCTCCCTCTTATAATATGTAGCCAGTCCAGTTTTTGTACATGTGGCTGACCAATGTCTTTGTCCTTCCCCTTCTAATCCTGGACATCCATTCCTCTGAGATCCTGTCCCATGGAAAGAATGCTCTCCTGGCCCTTCCTCCAGGTCACTGAGGAATAGGGAGGATTTAGTGCTGCTAAAGGAAGGAGAGGTGCTCTTGGCATTGCATCTTGGAACTCAGATCTCATTTTGCTGAGAAATTTTAAGTCTCCCAATTTGAGAAATGGGAAATATTATTACCCCACAGGATTTGGGAGAATTTATGGAATTAATCAGTGAAAGTACCCTTCCTAGAGCCAAAATGCAATAAACATGAGTTCCTTCCCTATTTCTTCTAAAAAAAAGTTTACTGTGAATGAGTGGGGAAAAGAAAGACTGAAAGTACAATAATCATAAGTATCCATTATGTGACAAGCAATGGTTAGGATAAATGGTGCTACCAATGTTCAAAATCAGTTCCTTTGTAGATTAATCAGGATTTTATAGATTAATCTGAAACTTCATAACCATTTTGGCAGGGTTTTTTGAGAAAAATGTGGTATAGATTCTGAACAAGTGTTTCAACATGAAATTTGGAACTAAAATATGGCAAATGCTATATATATATTATAATATATATAATATAATATAATATATATAATATAATATATATAATATATTATATTAAATATATTATATTATATATAAATGCTATATATAATATATATGAAATCATCAAACATATATTGTGAAATATTCTCCATTTAAGATTAAATGAATTTTAACCCGTTTTGCTAGAAAATTATAATTTTTAATTTTTTGTTACCAAAATTGCCAAGATTTTCTGCTTAAAGCTTCAAGGAAGTAAATTAGATTAATTAGAAAATAGATTGTACCACTCAACTATCTTTTGGGTCTTCAGATAAACATATACCCAAAGGATATTTGGGAAGAATAAATTTCTCAGAGCAGCCTAAAGGAATATATGACACTCTGCTTCCAGGATTAATCTGGGCTAGAAAATAGGAAGATTGTGGCTTTCTCACCTGAAAGTAGGTATCTATTGTTCTCCTTCCTGGTAAATTGCCATATAGCTGTTAGGTCGGCTCATCCCTGTGTCCCCATGTCACAGAATTTAGATGATTCAAAGGCATATCACCACTCTGAGAAACGCCAAGATACAAGGTCCAACAGCCTGTCATTGTCAAGTGGGGTGGACCATCTTGGTTCATGCAGGAGGGGAATCCCACCAGAAGAGAGCTTCTGAGGAAGTCTGTGTCTGGAGAAAAGACACATTTGGCTTTCCCTGTGGTGCTAGCCTGTACACTCTAGGAATATTCTTTGCATTAATCCTGATTATAGAGACCAAATCATTGAAGACTTAGGATGTGTTAAGCAATTTCTGATGTCTAACCAGTGTATTATTTATTGAACTTCTTTTCCACTCTCTTCATTGAGTCACCCATCTGTCAGCATCAGATCTATTCTCTACAATACTGTTCCATGTGCCATGCAGATCTACCTATATCTTGAATCTTCATTTTGCTTCTTTCCTGTTGTCCAAATTCTTTCTAACTTTCTATCCAGCTCAAGTTCTACATTTGCTCTCAGTGATTCTCTTGAATCACTTGAGATTCACCTGGAAGGCTTTTGTCAGCTATGTATTCCCACCAGAATCTTGTAACCAGTGGAATGTTGGCTCTTAATACATATTGGCCTTAATTATTCAAAAATGGAGTTCATCTCTTCCACACCTAAGTTTGCAGACTGTGTTACTTGGTACTCATGCTGCATCTTTCTCCTATATTGAGAAAACCCTATAGAATTGGGAATATGTTGATAATTTTTTAATATCTTTTCTTGTAGCTAATTTAAAATGGTATCTGCACAGAATCTAAGGAATGTTGAAAGACTGAAAGAACATAAGCTAGAAAATAGAGTACTAACATGTTCTGTTTTTCAGGCTTTCCATCTGTTCAGTGGGAAACACTATATCTAAAGTAGATCTCTCATACAAAGATAATTCCTGCTAAATCCTTGACAGATGTGAAGCTTCATGAACAGTTCCGGGTGGGTTGTGAATATCTTTCAGATATCACTTGAGTCATTCAATTTTCTTTTAAAATTTTCAACCTTTTCTTTTGGCAGAGTTTGTACTTGTTTAGCAACAATCATGCTGTTAATCATGCTGTTAAAAATGATCATTGCTTTCATGAGCAAATCATTACAATATTTTTAAAATTTCTGCCTTCTATTGCTACACACACACACACACACACACACACACACACGCCCTTGCATGAAACACATCATAGGTCATTTCTTGATTACACTAATGCTTTTGTACAGAGATCTCTTATCCTTGTTTGAACTTTTTGCCCTTCTCCCCACCCACCCCATCTTCCACAGGGAAGAAGACCAAAGAAATTATTGGTGTGCTTTCCCCCTCGCACCATCACCTCAAGACTTTCTTCCCAAGCAAAGCCTACCTTAAGCCACTCCCCATGGCCTCTGGCATGCCCTCTGACCAGCAGCTTTGAGGAAGGTCAGGATCCTTTGCGTGTCTCTGTTGCTTGCTGTCAGGCACCAAAATAGTATCTCCCCTTCTTTCCGTCTCCAAGCACACATACTTTTCTCTCTTGCTTACTTGCCTTGTACAAAGGAAAGAAAACATCCTCATGTCCTGGACTTCTGCCAGTTTTAACAAAAATAATTGAACTTCCCTTACTTTCAAAGAGACCAGTTCTCTGTGACTTCTAAGCTCAGATGTTCAATTCTGTGGGTGCTACTTAAGCTTTGACTGACCTTTCCTCAGGACCCTCTGATGACATAACAGGCAACTCTATGGGCTGAGGAGCAAGTGTCTTGTTATCGTAGCCACTGAAACTGGTGGGGACCATGGCTCCAGGGGTTGGAGGAGAGGCTGCTACTGAGGACAAAGGTGTGTCCATAGTCACCAGCATCTTCAAAATAAAAGACTCAGTGCATTTCTATGGCCAGCCTCTTTGTTCTGTTCTGCCAAGTGAGTTTTTAGTTCTGATAGTAAATTTCAGCTTTCTGATTTAGCTTCGTCTCCTCTAGTTTTTCCATCCTGAAGCCTCAAGCCTACTGACAAACATCACCAAACAGCATGCAACATGATGGCTGCTGTGGGAGCAATTCTTTCTCATCCATAGTTGTCAATTTGGAAAGCAGTGGGGTATAGTGGGGAAAACAAGTTCTTTGCAGCCAGACTCACCTGGGCTAGTCCAAATTCAGCACTTATTACAATTTGACATTGGGCAGGAAATTGGCCTTTCTGAACCTCAGTTTCTCCACCTTTAAAACTGAGGAATGCCTTACAGGCATTTTTTTTTATTTTTCTTTTTTTCAAATTAAACATCATCCATGCAAAATTCTTCGTGTTATTCTTGTTATGAAACAAGTCATCAGTACCTTATAGTGTTATTACTGTCAAAAATATGTTTTCCATGCTCTTTGAAACTTTGCTTGACCTAGATCACAAAAGGAACTTAGGCCAGCTACAAAACAATAGACAAGAATATTTTTCTTCCAAAACTTCAATTTTTTAAAAAAAAAGTTTATTTTGAGAGAGGGAGAGAAAGCCCACATGTGCATGTGAGTTGCAGAAGGGTAGGAGCAGAGGGGGAGAGAGAGAGAGAATCCCAGGCAGGATCCTTGCTGTCAAGGCAGAGCCAAATTGGGGCTCAATCTCACCAACCGTGATACCATGACCTGGGCCAAAATTTAGAGTAGGATCATTAACCATCTGAGCCATCTAAGTGCCCCAAAACTTCAACTTTTTAAATTTAAAAACTCGAGAGACTTTAAAATTAATATTGTAAAAGAAAATGAATGTTCACTTCTCTTGGTGCTTGGAAACATCCTGTATTTCCATCTACATTATGCTTGCTCTTGAGTATCTCCTGAAAATACAGTTATTCTGGCAGATTCCAATACTTCTTTCATGTGTACTCATGAAGAGGCTTATAATGCTCTTCTAACCCACTCCCTTATTATCAGGATCGGTATTAGTCTGGTTAGGCTTTTATAATAAAATGCCACAGACCGGGTAGCTTAAATAATAGAAATTTATTATCTTACCATTCTGGAGGCTGGATGTCTGAGATCAAGGTGTTGGCAGGGTTGCTTTCTTCTCTCCTTGGTTTGCCTTCATATTGTATCCTCACATGGTCACCTTTTGGTCAGTATGTATGTCTATATTCACTCCTCTCAAAGGAAGAACAGTTGGATTAGGGTCTAACCATGTGACTTCATTTTACCTTAAATATTCTTATAAAGACCCAATCTCCAAATATAGTCACATTCAAAAATACTAAGGGGTTAGAACTGCAACACACCTGCAGGTGAGTGCAGGGAGGAGACACAATTCAGCCCATAAAAAAAGTCTCTGGAAGAAAGACATTTGAAGGTGACACTTCACCAAGTTCTGCTCCCAGGGAAGACACTGATGTTTGAGCCAGAAGTGTCATCTCCCTGTGTTCCTACAGCTGCCAGCCTTCAAAATGTAAAATCTCCTTGTGTATTTTTTGGTCCTTTTTGCCAAAGACAACCTAAGCTCTCTACTCCTCTACCACACTTGGTCACTGAGCTGGACCCCACTGTATCTTCATGAAGACAGTGTTTTCACCTTCAGTCTCATTTTCTTGTTTCACAAGGCTCAGAGATGAGTCCTATGACTTCGCTGGTCCTGGACCTATGTGGCCTGCCCACCCAAAGGGGTACTCAGAGCCACTTCTATCCCAAGAAGGAGGCTTGGTTACTGGCATGCAACTAAAATTCCCAGCTCTGTATCCCTCAAGGATAAGTTCATTACCAGATGATTCCACAGATTCACATCATTCTATTTCACTTGACATGCCCATAGGGATATAAACCTCAATTGTGGACTAAACTGAAACTTAGGCTACCATTCATATGTCTATACTCTGCTGTGATATGTACCTTTTCATAAGTTTTTAAGCTAAAAGATTTTTTTTAAGAGAGAGATAGATACCCCATATGCTTTTAAAGGTGTCCTCTTGCAATATCTTTGTTGTTTGTCTTCCATAGCTTTCTGTCATAAACTAGGATGGAACTTCATGGAAATTTTGAAAGAGAGATAAAGTAAGCAAACAAGTGATTACTTACTCTATGAGGATTAGGACAGGACATTGTCTGCTTTATCCAGCCATGTATACTCTGTGCTTATCAAGGTGACCAACACATAGTTGGAACTCAAAAATGTTTGTGGACTGTTGAAAGGCATATGTGCTAGAGCAAGTTCTAGTAGAAGGCAGAGATCCAGTAACTTAACTACTATTCTGTATCTCAAGCCAGATTTTCTGGGTACTTTCTTAGACCAGGACATGCTGCAAGTTTTAGCCCTCTTAGCTCTTAGCTGAGACTAAGTTCTATCCATAGCCATACACACAGACACAAACATGCACATGCACATGCTCATAGCAGTGGTCCTTTGCCTTATATAGATCACATGCAAACAAAAAAAATATGCAAATGGAGTTGATCTCACTAAGGGCATCTTTGTCACATTTCCAGCATCTTCACACTAGCATCACACAGTGTGCAAGTGTAACATGACATCATGGCATCCTGGATGCTGGCTGGAAAGTAGTAGCTCTCTTCCTTCATACAGACAGTCCAGTACACATTATCTTGGATTCTATAAGCCATTTATTATTTTGTTACCATTTAATTGGTTCAAAGTTTAGAAATAATTCAAAAATTTATGGAATTGTACTGAAGAAAGACTCAGACATTCTCCACATATAGGATGTTGGGTTGAGTTTCAGAACATTTTCTCATTGATGTATTATTTTGTATCTGAACAAGTCACTGATGTACAAATCTATCCTTTTGCATACATAAATCTCAAACCTTTTCTGACTCATAAATCTCTTCAAAATGTCCAGTGTTGGACTAATACCAAGATATTCAACCTTTTGGAACTCATCACTGGGTTGAGCACTACAAAGGGTCCTTCACAATAACTTCATTGATAGCGTTAATAAAATGAGGAATCCTCCAGCCTCACATAAATTTTTATGATACATTTTCTTGATATTTTTTAAAAAATTGTAACGTTTATTTTTAGAGAGAGAGAGACAGAGACAGAACATGAGTGGGAAAGGGACAGAGAGGTGGGGAGACGTAGAATCTGAAGCAGGTTCCAGGCTCTGAGCTGTCAGCACAGAGCCTGATACCGGGCTTGAGCTCATGAACCATGAGATCATGACCTGAGCTGAAGTTGGACGCTTAACTGACTAGCCACCCAGGCACCCCACATTTTCTTAGTATTTAATGTGTTACGTTTTCATCACCAATTTAAGTAATTATTCATAGTTACCTATGATGCATGATCTTGAAAAATCTCGCACCCACTCTTCCCTTCCCTCTCAAGAAATAAAGTTTCAACTGTAGCACATCCCTCTGTCCACGATAGCCTTACACACAAAATGATTTGATTGTCTATTTAACAGCAGCAACCAGAAGAGAAAAAAATGTCTTTTATTACAATGAGACATAATGTGATGAATTATATGATTCTTTTTTTAAGTTTATTTCCTTTGAGAGAGACAGAGGGAGTGCGAGCAGCGGAAGGGCAGAGAGAGAGAGAGAGGAAGAATCTTAAGGAGCCTCTGTACTGCTATCACAGAGCCCCACAGTGGCTCAAACTGATGAACCATGAGATCATGACCTGAGCCAAAATCAAGAATTGGATGCTTAATCTACTAAGCCACCCATGTGCCCCAGATATTATTCTTAAATATCCTACTCCAGTAAAAACATTGCCATCAATCCTGGTTCAGGAGCCTGGGATTTCCTCTGCTCCTTATAAGGAAAGAAGTAAAAATAAATGCTAGAATTTACAGAGGGGAAAATAAGATAATATGAAAGAGAAAAACATAGATCATGAAGATAATAAATGGAGAATAATAACATAGGGAATGTGTGGATCCATCAGAAGGCTGTATATGAGACTTATGATGTAATTCTAAGGTGTTACAAAACCTTGAGGCAGCCTCCTTCAGTCTGACAACTGGGGTAAGTATGGGGGTGATGAATAGGAAGATAAAATTTCCCATAAATAACAATGAAACACTTCTCAGAAACCACATCAAAGTGCATAAATATTGCTCTTCAAATTCCACTCATGCCAGGAATAGATGCCTATAGAAGGAATTCTCAACCTTGGCACTTTTGATATTTTGGGCCAAATAAGTCTGTTGTGGAGGACTGTCCTGTGCATTATATGATATTTAGTAGTACCCATTAGATACAGTACCCCCCTCCTCTTAGTCGTTACAACCAAAAACACCTCCAGACATTGCCAAATGTTGCCAACATTGTTCCCACCAGTTAACAACCATTGGATACAGAGGGGGAGAAGGGAATAGATATGACAAGGAAATTCATATTATTCTCCTTGGACTCACCACTGCATAAGGATGTCAGGCAGTAGAGGTAAGCAAATATGTAGAGAGGTTATCTTAATAAAACTTAATTTTAACTTGGCTTTCAACAACCCTCTTTCCCCATCTTCCTACCTTCCTCTACCTGTGCACATTCTTTCCTTTTTCACTGGGCCTGTTCCAATAGCTGTGTGAGTCTTCCAAATCAAAATCATTGGCCTTTGACAATCACCTCTTTGATTCTACTGTAAAAGGTGGGGGAAGCCATTCTGTCCTGTTGTGAAAGCTTCTTTGGTTTTCTGTGATCTCCCTGGGTGTGTAGATTGCAAAACCCAGGTATAGACAAGGAGCTTAGACAATAGGAAGGCTCATTAGTAAATCCTTTGAACTGTGCAAACAAGGCAATGGCAGACACCTCTTCTTTTTCTTTCTCCCTCCCTCTTTCTTCCCATCCTTCATTCCAGATGCCAATGGTGGGAACTGGCAAAGTAATGGAAGTAAAGAAAGAGATCAGGAAAGAAAGGAGTCTTCAGAAGTGACATGGAGAAGACTGCCAATGCTTCCTTTCCCCACTGGGAAAGAACTCAGAAGGCAGCAGTCTGTACCCTAACCTGAGGCCTGGATCCTAAGGATAAGGGAGGCACTTTTGAGAACAGGTCTCATGTGATCATGGGTAGCTGTTATGGCTTGGTTTAGGGACTACGAGTCATGCAAGCTTGACTGATTAGCCTTGGCTGCAATAAGTTATGGCCTAAAATGTGCTAGAGGAGCACAACTCATCTGTATTGCAACCTTCTTTTTAACACTTGGTTTAAAAAGTCAGTTTGAAGTATTCAACACCTACCTTTCCTCTCTATCCTTGGTAAGCTATCACTACTCTTGGCCAGCTGTACTGGCTTACCAGGAGAAGATGATATGCTTATTCACCTCTGGGATTCCTGACTTCATGTCTTCACTCTGGGAAGGAGAAAAGTCTACAGGTACATTTTGATATTATAGGGGAGGAAAACTTTACCTTTCTTCCTTTCTAGGTCCTTTGGCTGATCTAAAAATTAATTAGAAATAAGACATAAAGCTGATCTAATTAATAAATAGACAAAGAAAACAATTTTAATTCATCCATACAAGAGCTCATAGAAATATGAGATCCAGAAGTGAAAAAAGCAGATAGATTTTATATCTTTTAGATAAAGAAACAATAAATTTGCAAACAGTTGAGGAGACAAAGGGGTTAAGTCTTAGGATAGAAAATTAGGAAAGAAGTAACAAGGTTTTTCATACAATGTTCTTAGCCTTGACTTTCTTATCTCTGATGGTAAGGATGCCTTCTACCTCCAGATGCAATGGAGGTACCCTTCACTTGAGGAATTTATTTTCTGCTTTCAGGAAGAAGGATGAGGGTCAGACTGTCCTTCTTTCATTGGCTGTTTCTTAATAACTTTAATCAAATATAATCAATTTGTTGGGACTTCTGGGTGGCTTAGTCAGTTAAGCATCCAAATTCGGCTCAGGTCCTGATCTCATGGTTCATGAGTTCAAGTCCCTCATCAGGCTCTGTGCTGACAGCTCAGAGCCTGGAGCCTACTTCGGATTCTGTGTCTCCCTCTCTCTCTGCCCCTCCTCCATTCATGTTCTGTCCCTGTCTCTCAAAAATACATAAATGTTAAAAAAAATTAAAAAAAATAGTCAATTTGCCAAAGTGGCATATTTTGGGACAGCCTTCCGGTGCCCCATAAATTTCCTCCTCTGAAACTTTACATGTTAAGAGCTGAGCTGATTGCTGTGGAGAGCACGTTTGGGTTAATAGTGAGTAGTAGATTGTTCCATATCTCATCAAACAAGTTTTTTAGTCCTGAGAACAGTTAAGGCAGTAATGTAGGTGGGCTTCCAAAGTTAGGCTATTGTATAAGCAATCAGGTATTTAATAAGAAGCATTTCTTTGGACACAAAAGAAAAACAATAGTTAATGGTTAGAGGAAATTTCAAACCAGTTTCTGAGTTCTGAGTGTACCCAATCAAGAAGATGGCAGGCTCGAAGCATTTTCAGACAGAGTGACAGAGGTGATGACCATCTGACAGATTTTTTCTTGTGTGCAGTCTGAATGTCTCTGATGATCTGTCTGAGTATTTCACACAGCAACAGGCAGGAAGATTATCTATACAGGAACTGTTGTGATGATTTACCTAAAGTTTATATAGAGTTGTCTAACTAGTTTCTAATGGTTACAAGTCAGAAAAGTGGGAGAAGAATTATGTTAGTTTGGAGAGTTGTAGCCAAATATTGAGGGAAACTAGAAAAATTCAGGATATGACCAGTTTATAGGTGGAAAACAAAACCTCAAAGACAATTAAGAGAATGAGAATCCAATCTCCATGAGTGTTTATTATGGCTGCTACTAACACATACTTTTTCTTATAATTATTCTCATTTTTAAATTAAAAAAAAACTTTTGTAATGTTTATTTTTGAAAGAGAGAGAGTGTGAGTGAGGAGGGGCAGAGAGAGAAGGAGACACAGAATCTGAAGCAGACTTCAGGCTCTTGAGAATGCCAGCACAGGAGAAGGGGCCAACATAGTGGAGAAGTAGGGGGAACCCATAGTTCCTGTGTCTCTCAAACAAAGAAGTGTAGAAGCCAAAGGACTTTGAACACCAGATTCTGGGAGGAAAAGAGACTGAATTACTAGGAAGAAAATGAGAAAGCTGCAAAGAAGATAAGTGAGTGACTGCGAACTGGGGGAGATAAAAAAAAAAAAAGGCTGCATAGGCACAGAGGGGAGGGATCCCCTTCTGCAGAGAGACAAAAGGAAGAGAAAGAGCAGCTAGGAAGTGAAGACCATATCTGAACAAGAGAAAGACCTTGAACTGAGACTGAGAGGGATACAATCTCTAACTGCAGGGCTTTCTTCTGATTGGGGCTGGCTCCCTGTTCACACACCTCGGGAGGAGGGGAGCCAGGGGCCTGGGTGCTGTGATAGGTTAGGGACTTAGTCCTCAGTTGGAAAAAGTGATTATCTCTTTGAAGGGCTGTGCAATAGTACAGAAGCTGCCTGCGTCCACTACCCCTGGGCACATTGGCTGGGCTGAGGGTACAGTCTGCAGGAGGAAACAGTTGGCCATCTGCCTGGAGTGCTGTGGGAAAAGACAAAGGCTGCCTGCTGTCTGCCACCCCAGGGGCTCCAGGTGGTGAGGGCGGTGGCTCTTGGTCCACAGTAGAAGGCTGTCCTCCCTGAAGTGCAGCAGCACAGACAAAGCCAGCCGGGATCACATATCTCTGCACTGAGAGGTGCTTCCTCAGTGCCAGAGCTCACAGAGTGGGACTTTGAATCCTAGCCAAGCACAGGGTCAGGGGAGTTGGCAGAAAGAGAAGGACTGCCCCGTCTGCACCTGTGGCACAGTGAGGACGACTCAAACTGAGTCCACCGGGTCTGGCTCCATGGAGAAGAGACTGGGGAATCACTATTCCCGCCCCCCCAACCATCACCAAGGTGGGGCCTCAGGGATCACTCCCAGGGCCCATAGTGGAGGTGGGTCCAGATACAACAAACACGCTCCTTTGTACTGGGTAACTGCATATCCACCATAGCAGCACAGACCCTGCGGACAGCTACTCCCGACAAGCAATGCATCATTGCCTGGATTAACTGTAGGTCAATTCTCCTCATCTCCCCCCATTTCTCCTCATCTCTTCCTTCCCCTAGGCTGGTTACTCTGGTTATTGAGACATATTTAATCCAATGTCTTGATACAGATTCTAAACTTCCTGCTTTACACTCCTTTCTCTCTCTCTGGAATAATCAAGCCATATAGTTTCTCCGTCTAGGTAACTTTATCTTCTGTTTCATTTTCTCTGCCTCCTTCTTTATTTTCCTTTCTCTGTCTCTGGATTAAGCCTTTTAGTCTCTCTGACTAATCAATGTTTATTTTTTCTACCCACCCACTCCTCCCCCCGTCATTTCTCTCTTTGCATGTGCTTTTCCATCAGCACTGCCTCCACCCTCTTCTTTACTCGTAGTCAGTGTTTTGGGCTTTTTTTGCTTTTAGTCTGTAATTTTTGTTGTTGTTTATTTGTTTGTTTGTGCTATTTGTGTGTTTGTGGGTTTTTATCTTCTGTTTGTCTATCTGTTTTCATTTACAGGGCTACTCCAAGGAACAAATCAAAGCACACCTAGTGGAGGGTCCAAAATATCACTAGAAGTAAGGTAATAATATAGTCAAAGTCACAAGAAAAAAAAAAGCAAGTAACAATCTTCGAAAAAACATCTCCTGAAGGACCAGGCCCTGGACAGTGTATGGCCTTCCTTTAATATGGCAGTGCTCCCAGGTACAGAGCACACAAGCTTTGAAAACACATAAGGGACAGAAAACTAGCCAAAATGATGAAACAGAAGAATTATTCTCAAAAGAAATTCCAGGAAGTAGCAATAGCTAATGAATTGATCAAAACCAATTTTAAGCAATATAATGGGACAAGAATTTAGAATAATAGTAATAAAATTAATTTCTTGGCTTGAAGAAAGCACAGAGGACAGCAGAGAATCTATTGCTACAGAGATCAAGGGACAAAAAACAGTAATGATGAATTGAAAAATGCTATAAGTGAGGTGCAAAATAAAATGGAGGCAGACACAGCATGGATTGAAGAGGCAGAGGAGAGAATAGGTGAATTAGAAGATGAAACTATGGAAAAAGAGAAATAAAAAAAATCCAGGAGTACAAGGGGAAAATTAAAGAACTAAGTGATGCAATCAAACAGAATAACATTTGTACCATAGGAATTCCAGAAGAAGAAGAGAGAGAGAAAGGGGCTGAAGGTGTACTTGTACAAATCATAGCTGAGAACTTTCCCGATTTGGGGAAGGAATCAGGTATTGAAATCCAAGAGGCACAGAGAATTCCCTTCAGACATAACTTGAATCGATCTTCTGCATGACACATCATAGTGAAACTGTCAAAATACAAGCATAAAGAGAGAATTCTGAAAGCAGCTAGGGATAAACAGGCCTTAACATATAAAGGTAGACACATAAGGGTAGTAGCAGACCTATCTACTCAAACTTGGCAGGCCAGAAAGGAAAGGCAGGAAATCTTCAATGTGGTGAACAGAAAAAACTATGCAGCCAAGAATCCTTTACCCACAGTCTGTCATTCAGAATAGAAAGAGTAAAAGGTTTTCCCAAACAAACAAAAACGTAAGGAATTCATCACCACTAAACCAGCCCTACAAGAGGTCCTAAGGGGGATTCTGTGAGTGAAATGTTCCAAGGACCACAAAATACCAGAGACACCACTACAAGCATGAAACCTACAGATATCACAATGGCTCTAAACCCATATCTTTCCATGACACTGAATGTAAATGGACTAAATGCTACAATCAAAACACATAGGATATCAGAATGGATAAAAAAAAAAGACCCAGGAGAGGAGCCAAGATGGTGGAACAGCATGGAAGTTTTTTGTGTGTCTCACATCCATGAAATACAGCCAGACCAACACTAAACCATCCAGCACACCTGGAAAACTGAGTGGAGGATTAACACAATGATCTGCACAACCTGAACCACACAATTCAGCAGGAATTCACCCCAAAAGAAAGAGCATGAAGAAACGACAGCCAGGGATTTACAAAAACAGATGCAAGCAAGATTTCTGAACCAGAATTTAGAATCACGAAAATAAGAATACTAGCTGGAGTCAAAAATAGGTTAGAATCCCTTTCTGTGGAGATAAAAGAAGTAAAAACTAGTCAGAATGAAACAAAAAATCCTATAACTGAGTTGCAATCATGGATGGATGCCATGGCAACAAGGATGGATGAGGCAGAAGAGAGAATCAGCGATAACCAGGACAAACTTCTAGAGAATAATGAAGCAGAAAAAAAAGAGGGAGATTAAGGCAAAAGATCACAATTTAAGAATTAGAGAAATTAGTGACTCATTAAAAATAAACAACATAAGAATCACAGAGGTCCTAGAAGAGGAAAAGAGAGAAATAGAGGTAGAAGGGTTAAGTGAGCAAATCATAGTGGAAAAATTTCCTAGCCCGGGGACAGACACAGACATCAAAACCCAGGAAGCACAGAGGACCCCCATTAGATTCAATGAAAACCGACCATCAATAAGGCATATCATAGTCAAATTCACAAAATACTCAGACAAGGAGAGAATCATCAAAGCAGCAAGGGAAAAAAGTCCTTAACTTACAAGGGAAGGCATATCAGGTTTACAGTAGACCTATCCACAGAAACTTGGCAGGCAAGAAAGGAGTGGCAGGATATATTCAATGTGCTCAATCAGAAAAATACACAGCCAAGAATTCTTTATCCAGTAAGCCTATTATTCAAAACAGAAAGAGATAAAAAGTTTCCCAGACAAATAAAAATTAAAGGAATTTGTGACCACTAAACCAGCCCTGCAAGAAATTTTAAGGGTGACTCTCTGAAGGGAGAAAAGATGAAAAAAAATAATGAATAAATGCAAAAATAAATACATACATACATACATACATACATAAATATCAAAAGCAACCAAGTTTAGAAAGGACCAGAGAACACCACCAGAAACTCCAACTCTACAAGCAACATAATGGCAATAAAGTCCTGTCTTTCAGTACTCACTCTAAATGTCAATGGACTCAATACTCCAATCAAAAGGCATAGGGTAACAGAATGGATAAGAAAATAAGATCCATCTATATGCTGTTTACAAGAGACCCACTTTAGACCTAAACACATTTTCAGATTGAAAATAAGGGGAGGGAGAACCATCTATCATGCTAATGGTAAACAAAAGAAAGCCAGAGTAGCCATACTTATATCAGACAATCTACACTTTAAAATAAAGACTGTATAAAGAGATGCAGAAGGGAATTATATCATAACTAAGGGGTCTATTCACGAAGAAGACTCAACAATTGTAAACATTTATGCGTCAAATGTGAGAGCACCAAAATATATAAATCAATTAATCACAAACATAAAGAAACTCATCAAAGATAATACCATAATATTAGGAGACTTCAACACCACACTCACAGCAATGGACAGATCATCTCATCAAAAAATCAACAAGGAAACAATGGCTTTGAATGACATACTGGACCAGATGGACTTAACAGATATACTCAGCACATTTCATCCTAAAGCAGCAGAATATACATTTTTCTCCAGTGCACATGGAGCATTCTCCAGAATAGACCATATACTGGGACAAAAATCAGCCCTAAGTAAGTACAAAAAGATCGAGATCATACCATGCATATTTTCAGACCACAACGCTATGATACTCGAAATCAACCACAAGAAAAAATTTGGGAAGGTAACAAATACTTGAAGACTGAAGAACAGTCTACTAAAGAATGAATGGGCTAACCAAGAAGTTAAAGAGTAAATTAAAAAGTATAAGGAAGTCAATGAAAATGATAACACCACAACCCAAAACCTCTGGGACACAGGAAAGGCAGTCATATAAGGAAAGTATATAGCAATCCAGGCCTTCTAAAGAAGGAAGAATGATCTCAGATATACAACCTAACCTTATGCCTTACGGAGCAGGAAACAAACAGCAAATAAAACTGAAAACCAGCAGAAGACAGGAAATAATAAAGATTACAACAGAAATTAATGCTATTGAAACAACAACAACAACAACAAAAAAAAAAAAAAACAGTAGAAGAAATTAATAAAACCAGAAGCTGGTTCTTTGAAAGAATTAACAAAATTGATAAAACACTAGACAGTTTGATCAAAAAGAAAAAGGAAAGGACAGAAATAAATAAAATCAAGAATGAAAGAGGAGAGATCACAGCCAACACAACAGAAATAAAAACAATAATAAGATAATATTATGAGCAATTATATGCCAATAAAATGGGCAATCTGGAAGAAATGGACAAATTCCTAGAAACATATACACTACCAAAAACTGAAACAGGAAGAAATAGAAATTTTGATCAGACACATAACCTTAAGGAAATCGAATTAGTAATCAAAATCTGCCAAAGAACAAGAGACCAGGGCCAGATGGCTATCCAGGGAATTCTACCAAACATTTAAGGAAGTGTTAACACCTATTCTCTTGAAGGTCTTCCAAAAAATAGAAATGGAAGGAAAACTTCCAAACTCTTTTTATGATGCCAGTATTACCTTGATTCCAAAACCAGACAGAGACCCCACTAAAAAGGAGAACTATAGACCAAATTCCCTGATGGACATGGATGCAAAAATCCTCAACAAGATATTAGCCAACTGGATCCAACAATACCTTATAAAAATTATTCACCACAACCAAGTGGGATTTGTACCTGGAATGCAGGGCTGGTTCAATATCCACAAAACAATTAATGTGATTCAACACATCAATAAAAGAAAGGACAAAAAACATAGAATCCTCTCAATAGATGCAGAGAAAACATTTGACAAAATACAGCATCATTTCTTGGTAAAAACTGTCAAGAAAGTAGGGATAGAACAAGCATACCTTGAGATCATAAAAGCCATATATGAATGACCCAATGCTAATGTCATCCTCAATGGGGAAAACGAGAGCTTTCCCCCTAAGGTCAGGGACAAGACAGGGATGTCCACTCTTGCCACTGTTATTCAACATAGTATTGGAAGTCTTTCATCCTCTGTAATCAGACAAAAAAACAAAGAAATAAAAGGCATCCAAATCAGCCAGGAGGAAGTCAAATTTCCTCTCTTCTCAGATGACATGATACTCTATATGGAAAACCCAAAGGATTCCACCAAAAACTGCTAGAATTGATTCATGAATTCAGCAAAGTTGCAGGATACAAAATCAACACACAGGAATCGGTTGCATGCCTATACACCAATAATAAAGCGACAGAAAGAGAAATCAAGGAATCAATCCCATTTACAGTTGCACCAAAACCCACAAAATACCTAGGAATAAATCTAACCAAACAGGTGAAAAATCTATACTCTGAAAAGTATAGAAAGCTTACAAAACAAATTGAAGAGGACACAAAAAAATGGGAAATGATTCCATGCTCCTGGAGAGGAAGAACAAATATTATTAAAATGTAAATACTACCCAAAGCATTCTACTTATTCAATGCAATCTCTATCAAAATAACAACAGCATTCTTCACAGAGCTAGAACAAATAATCGTAAAATTTGTATGGAACCACAAAAGACCCCGAATAGCCAAAGCATTCTTGAGAAAGAAAACCAAAGCAGGAGGCATCACAATCCCACACTTCAAGCTATACTACAAGCTGTAATCATCAAGACAGTATGGTACTAGCATAAGAACAGACACTCATATCAATGGAACAGAATAGATAACCCACAAATGGACCCACAAACTTATGGCCAACTATTCTTTGTCAAAGCAGGAAAGGATATCCACTGGATTAAAATCCAGTGGATTATTCAGCAAGTGGTACTGAGGAAACTGGACACTAACATGCAGAAGAATGAACGTAAACCACTTTCTTACACCATACACAAAAATAAACTCAAAATGGATGAAAGACCTAAATGTAAGAGAGAAGCCATCAAACTCCTAAAGGAGAAAGCAGGCAAAAACCTCTTTGACCTTGGCCACAGCAACTTGCTCAACACGTCTCTGGAGGCAAGGGAAACAAAAGCAAAAATAAACTACTGGGACTTCATCAAAATAAACAGATTCTGCACAGCGAAGAAAACAATCAGCAAAACTAAAAGGCAACTGACAGAATGAGAGAAGATATTTGCAAATGACATATCAGATAAAGGGTTAGTATCCAAAATCTATAAAGAACTTATCCAACTCAACACCCAAAAAAACAAATAATCCAGTGAAGACATGGGCAAAAGACATGAATAGACACTTCTCCAAAGAAGACATCCAGATGGCTAACTGACATATGAAAAAAAGCTGAACATCACTCATCACCAGGGAAATACAGTCAAAAGCACAATGGGATACCACCTTACACCTGTCAGAATGGCTACCATTAACAACTCAGGCAACAACAGATGTTGGCGAGGATGCAGAGAAAGAGGATCTCTTTTGCATTGTTGGTGGCAATGTAAGATGGTGCTGCCACTCTGGAAAACAGTATGGAGGTTCCTCCAAACACTAAAAATAGAACTACCCTATGACCCAGCAATTGCAGTACTAGGCATTTATCCATGGGATACAGGTGTGCTGTTTTGAATGGACACATGCACCCCCATGTTTATAGCAGCTCTATCAACAATAGCTAAAGTATGGAAAGAGCCCAAATGTCCATCGATGGATGAATGGTATATAAAGATACCATGGATAAAGGAGATGTGATATATATATATATATATATATATATATATATATATATATACACACACACACACACACACACAATGGAGTATTACTCAGCAATCAAAAAGAATGAAACCTTGCCATTTGCAACTATGTGGATGGAACTGGGGGTATTATGTTAAGTGAAATTAGTCAGAGAAAGATAAAAATCATATGAATTCACTCATATGAGGTCTTTAAGAGACAAAACAGATGAACATAAGGGAAGGGAAACAAAAATAACACAAAAACACGGAGGGGGACAAAACAGAAGAGACTCATAAATATGAAGTACAAAGTTAGGGTTACAGGAGGGGTTGTGGGAGGGAGAATGGGCTAAATGGGTAAGAAGCACTAGGGAATCTACTCCTGAAATCATTGTTACACTATATACTAACTAATTTGGATGTAAATTAAAAAGAAATAAATAAATTTAAAAACAAAACAAAAAACAACACCCATCTATTTAATGCCTAAAACAGACACATTTTAGACCTGAGGACACCTTCAGGTTGAAAGTGAGGGTAGGGAGAATTATCTATCATGCTACTGGAAGTCAAAAGAAAGCTGGAATAGCCATACTTACATCAGACAAACTGGACTTTAAATTAAAGGTTGTAACAAGCAATAAGAAGGGCATTATATCATAATTACGGGGTCTATCCATCAAGAGGAGCTAACAGTTATAAATGTCTATGCACTGAATAGGGGAGCCCCCAAGTATATAAAACAATTAATCTCAAACATAAACAACCTTACTGATAAGAATGTGATAACTGCAGGGGAATTTAATACTCCACTTACATCAATAGATAGAACATCTAGACACAGGATCAATAAAAAAAATAAGGGCTCTGAATAATACATTGGATCAGATGGACTTAACGGATATATTTAGAACTCTGCATCCCAAAGCAACAGAATATACTTTCTTCTCGAGTGCACATGGAACATTCTCCAAGATAGATCACATACTAGGTCAGAAAACAGCCCTTGATATGTATAAAGAAATTGAAATCATATCATGCACACGTTCAGATCACAATGCTATGAAACCTGAAATCAACAACAAGAAAAGTCTGGAAAACCTCCAAAAGCATGGAGGTTAAAGAACACCCCACTAAAGGATGAATAGGTTAACCAGGCAATTAGAGAAGAAATTAAAAATATATGGAAACAAATGAAAATGAAAATACAACAATCCAAACGCTTTGGGATGCAACGAAGGCAGTCCTGAAAGAAAATACATTGCAATCCAGGCCTATCTCAAGGAACAAGAAAAATCCCAAATACAAAATTTAACAGCACACCTAAAGGAAATAGAAACAAAACAGCAAAGACACCCCAAACCCAGCAGAAGAAGAGAAATAACAAAGACCTGAGCAGAAATAAGCAATATAGAATCTAAAAAAAAACAGGGGCGCCTGGGTGGCTCAGTCGGTTAAGCAGCCGACTTCAGCTCAGGTCATGATCTTGCGGTCCGTGAGTTCGAGCCCCGCGTCGGGCTCTGTGCTGACAGCTCAGAGCCTGGAGCCTGTTTCAGATTCTGTGTCTCCCTCTCTCTGACCCTCCCCCGTTCATGCTCTGTCTCTCTCTGTCTCAAAAATAAATAAACGTTAAAAAAAAAAAATTTAAAAAAAAAAGAATCTAAAAAAAACAGTAGAGAAGATCAGTGAAACCAAGAGTTGGTTTTTTGAAAAAAAAAAAAAAATGATAAACCTCTAGCCAGGCTTCTCAAAAAGAAAAGGGAGATGACCCAAATAGATAAAATCACGAATGAAAATAGAATTATTACAACCAATGCCTCAGAAATACATGGAATTATCAGGGAATACTATGAAAAATTATATGCCAACAAACTGGACAACCTGGAAGAAATGGACAAATTCCTAAGCACCCAACACTTCCAAAACTCAAACAGGAAAACATGAATGGACCCATAACCAGAGAAGAAATTGAATCAGTTATCAAAAATCTCCCAAAAAATAAGAGTCCAGGACCAGATTGTTCCCTGGGGAATTCTACCAGACATTTAAAGTAGAGATAATACCTAGCCTTCTCAAGCTGTTCCAAAAACTGGAAAGGGAAGGAAAACTTCCAGACTCATTCTATGAAGCCAGCATTAATTTGATTCCTAAACCAGACAGACCCAGCAAAAAAAGAGAACCACAGCCCAATATCCCTGATGAATATGGATGCAAAAATTCTCAAGAAGATACTAGCAAATTGAATTCAACAGCATATAAAAAGAATTATTCACCATGATCAAGTGGGATTCATATTTGGGCTGCCAGGTTGGTTCAACATTCGAAAATCAAACAATGTGATACGTCACATTAATAAAAGAAAAGAAAAGAACCATATGATCCTGTCAATCGATGCAGAAAAAACATTTGACAAAATTCAGCATCCTTTCTTAATAAAAGCCCTCAAGAAAGTCGGGATAGAAGGAACATACTTAAACATCATTAAACCCATTTATGAAAAGCCCACAGCTAATGTCATCCTCAATGGGGGAAAATCAGCTTTCCCTCTGAGATCAGGAACATGACAAGGATGTCCACTCTCACCGCTGTTGTTTAATATAGTGTTGGAAGTGCTAACATCAGCAATCAGACAACAAAAGGAAATCAAAGGCATCAAAATTGGCAAAGATGAAGTCAAGCTTTCACTTTTTGCAGATGACATGTTATTATACATGGAATACACTATAGACTCCACCAAAAGTCTGCTAGAACTGTTACATGAATTCAACAAAGTTGCAGGATACAAAATCAATGTACAGAAATCAGTTGCATTCTTATACACTAATAATGAAGCAACAGAAAGACAAATAAAGAAACTGATCCCATTCATAATTGCACCAAGAATCATAAAATACCTAACCAAAGATGTAAAAGATCTGTATGCTGAAAAGTATAGAAAGCTTATGAAGGAAATTGAAGAAGATATAAAGAAATGGAAAAACATTCCGTGCTCATGGATTGGAAGAATAAATATTGTTAAAATGTCAATACTACCCAAAGCTATTTACACACCCAATGCAATCCGAATCAAAATTGCATCAGCATTCTTCTCAAGGCTAAAATAAGCAATCCTAAAATTTGTACAGAACCACAAAAGGCCCTGAATAGCCAAAGTAATTTTGAAGAAGGCCAAAGCGGGAGGCATCTCCATCCCAGAATTTAGCCTCTAATACAAAGCTGTAATCATCAAGACAGTATGGTATTGGAACAAAAACATATACATGGACCAATGGAATAGAATAGAAACCCCAGAGTTAGACCCACAAAAGTATGGCCAACTAATCTTTGCAAAGCAGGAAAGAATATCTAATGGAAAAAAGAATCTCTTTGACAAATGGTGCTGGGAGAACTGGACAGCAACATGCAGAAGAATGAAACTAGACCACTTTCTTACACCATTCACAAAACTAAACTCAAAATGGATAGAAGACCTGACTGTGAGACAGGAAACCATAAAAACCCTAGAGGGGAAAGCAGGACAAAACCTCTCTGACGTCAGCCGCAGCAATTTCTTACTTGAGACATCTCCAAAAACAAGGGAATGAAAAGGAAAAATGAACTATTGGGACCTCATGAAGACAAAACCTTCTGCACTACAAAGAAAACAATCAACAAAACTAAAAGGCAACCGACGGAATGGGAAAAGATATTTGCAAGTGACATATCGGACAAAGGGCTAGTATCCAAAATCTATAAAGAGCTCACCAAACTCCACACCCAAAAAGCAAATAACCCAGTGAAGAAATGGCAGAAAACATGAATAGACACTTCTCTAAAGAAGACATCCAGATGGCCAACAGGCACATGAAAAGATGCTCAACGTCGCTCCTCATCAGGGAAATACAAATTGAAACCATACTGAGATACCACCTCATGCCAGTCAGAGTGGCCAAAATGAACAAATCAGGAGACTAAAGATGCTGGCAAGGAGGTGGAGAAATGGGAACCCTCTTGCACTGTTGGTGGGAATGTAAAGTGGTGCAGCTGCTCTGGAAAACAGTGTGGAGGTTCCTCAGAAAATTAAAAATAGACTTACCCTATGGCCTAGCAATAGCACTGCTAGGAATTTACCCAAGGGATACAGGAGTGCTGATGCATAGGGGCACTTGTACCCCAATGTTTATAGCAGCACTGTCAACAATAGCCAAATTATGGAAAGAGCCTAAATGTCCATCAACTGATGAATGGATAAAGAAATTGTGGTTTATATACACAATGGAATACTACTTGGCAATGAGAAAGAATGAAATATGGTCTTTTGTAGCAATGTGGATGGAACCAGGAGTGTTATGCTAAGTGAAATAAGTCAGGCAGAGAAAGAAAGATACCATATGTTTTCACTCTTATGTGGATCCTGAGAAACTTAACAGAAGAACATGGGGGAGGGGAAGGGGGGAAAAAGTTACAGAGAGGAAAGGAGGCAAACCATAAGAGACTCTTAAAAACAGAATAAAGTGAGGGTTGATGGGGGGTGGGTGGGTGATGGGCACTGAGGAGGGCACCTGTTGGGATGAGCACTGGGTGTTGTATGGAAACCAATTTGACAATAAATTTCATATAAATAAATAAATAAATAAATACATAAATAAATAAATATAAAAAAAAGAAAAAAAAGAGACTCAAATACGGAGATCAAACTGAGGGTTGATGGGGGGTGGGGGAGATGGGAAAGTGGGTGTTGGGCATTGAGGAGGGCACCTGTTGGGGTGAGCACTGGATGTTGTATGGAAACAAATTTGGCAATAAATTATATTTTTAAAAAAAGAGAGATAGAGAATGCCAGCACAGAACAGGATGTGGGGCTCCAAGTCAGGAGCTGTGAAATCATGACCTGAGCCTAAGTGGCTTAAGTGACTGGGTGACCCAGGCTCCCCTTAATCACTCCCATTTTTATTAAAGGTAACCGCAGTGAACTAATTTGTTTGTAAATTAGATCCCATTTCAATAAACTTGGCCTAGTTTTTTATGTAAGTGCAGCAAGAATAGTGATTGACCATGTAGGTTCTTTTAAGTCTGCTTTGTTGGAACTTTTCATAAGAAATCTCAGATTGAACAGTTAAAAGCCTCTTCAGGATAAGAACTTGCCATGAAGTTTTGCCAGTAATACCTGAAAATTCGGGTGAATTCGTCTCTTCTTAAGGACCCCATATTATCCTGAGATTTCTGGGCCTGCCAGGAAATTATTTTCCTTTCTCACTTGATAAGGCTGCTGGGAACCCTGGAAACAAGGTACCAGACTGATATTTCCAGAAGGCTTTATTGGCTCCATAAAGCTCCGCCTTAGCTATCTGATAATATTTATGAGTCTCTCTCAAAATTGACATTCCAATCATATAAACAATGTTTCCAAGTGTGCCCTGTTATAAAAACAGATTCTTATTGAACTTATGTAAATAACTGTATTGCCATGAAAATAAGAGTATCCACTGAGAGTTTCTGAATTGTGAAGGGATAAGGTAGGGAGAAAGAGATAAATGTTTCATCTTTATTCACAAAGGTATATTTTGCCAAATTGCTGTAAGTCATGGACAGCCTAAGAGGAAAGATAAAAAGGTTTCCTTAAATCTGGAAAGAGAAAACAGTTTTTACAAATCAGCAATGTTTCAAACAAAAAGCCATAAAAAATAATTATACTCTTCAGTTCATTTAGTCCCATGTAATTAATATTTGTTCTGTTAAAATCCAGTTTTTTTTAATTAGCTCTGGAAATATTTACCCAGTTCAGTTATTTTTTTATCTTAAAGTTATCAGAAATCTGTATTCTAGAGTATTTTCTGTGAGTCTCCTTTGCAGATGAAGCACTTTTACAAACACTTTCACAAAAGAATCAGAGTGAAACCATAACCATTTATAAATGACAAGACTTAAAAATGGTTGTGATTAAAGATCTGATGAGAGCTCATTACAATGCAATTGACAAAGAATTTTTTATTTCTGTGACACATACCTTTTTAAAGTAATAACTGGAATTACCACCAATAACATTAAACCAGGACAGAAATTAGATTTCTAAGAAGTTCATGTAATTTGTACAACATGAAGAAGCAATAATATTACTTTTTATTCAACAAGTTTCCCAGGCAATTTAACGTACCAAATAAGCCTAATTAGTGTAACATCTCTTTTTATTTATTTATTTATTTTTGTATGTATGTATGTATGTATTTATTTAAAAAATTTTAATATGTATTTATTTATTTTTTTTAGAGAGAGACAGAGTGTGAGTGGGGGAGGGCAAAGAGAGAGAATCCGAAGCAGGCTTCAGGCTCTGAGCTGTCAGCAGATAGCCCAACACAGGGCTCAAACTCACTAACTATGAGATCATGACCTGAGCTGAAGTTGGACACTTAACTGACTGAGCCACCCAGAAGTCCCATCTCATATATATATATATATATATATATATATATATATATATATACACATATACATATGGAGAAAAAAAACATTTTTTATGTGGATGATTTTCCAGGAACCTTTTCAAAAATCCAGTTACTTGTAGGTCAAAAGACTCCATTTTGAATTTGGTTTTGGAAAGTTTATCAAAAAGGTTTTAAAACACTTCATCAAACAGGATCATAGGCCATTGTGAAATAGTACTCCATTACCAATTTAACCTAAGTGACAATTAAAGTCTTCACAGGCAAATACAGAAAATTTATAAAACCTTGGTTTGCAAGCATAATTCATTCCAGAAACATGGCTGTAATCCAAAGCACTTGTATATCAAAGCGAATTTCAAGAACCGTTGGCTCACTTGTGATCATGTGACATTCAGCATCACATTCTACTTGTATTGCAAGACATCGCTTGTTTATCAAGTTAAAATTTATTGGAAATGTTTGTTTTTCTTGCAGAACACTCGCAGAGCAAGTTATTCCCAATCCAATGTGTGTGTGTGTGTGTGTGTGTATACAAATATATATACAAATATATTTTGTCTCTTTATCTCAGAAATCTTTATGTCCATATATCTTTATCTCAAATATCTTTATCTTTATTATATATATGTGTGTGTATATATATATGTATATGGCTCCTTTAGTAGAGAAGACTTGGTTTTA
The DNA here is from genome assembly GCF_046562875.1 of Panthera onca. Lineage (NCBI taxonomy): Eukaryota > Metazoa > Chordata > Mammalia > Carnivora > Felidae > Panthera > Panthera onca. Next base: position 27,579,354 of record NC_138343.1, on the reverse strand, counting down.
AGTAATCCAAGACCTAATGAAAGCAGTGTGAAGCACAGTTCATAAGACACAAAATCTTTGTTTTCTAAGTAGATTACTTAAAAGATAAAGAAAAACCTTTGCTTAAATTTCTTATTAAGAACAGACCAATAATCTAAAAATACCTTTCTCCATTTAACTGAGAGAGAAAAAAAAATTTTAATTCTGTACCAGATTATTTTTGATATTAGAAAATTCATTTAACTTAATTACATTCATTTTATTTTAGCCAGCTTGACTACACATTAAACTTTCTTTCCAAAGATTTTTTTTCCCACAAACCTTCTATAACTTTCTTTTTTACATTCAGATTTTGTCCTAGGTTTTCCTCTTTCCCATTTTGAAATAATTAGCCTCTCTTTAGGACAAAATTACTTTCGTTTCTCCCAACAAAAATGTATTTCCATTCCTCATAACTTCTTTTAATGAAAACACACATGCTGCTTTCCTTGTATTTGGAGATGTTTTCCTTATTATTTCTAGTGGTCTTAATGACATATATTAGAATTTTAATCCTTAAAAACCTTAATGTATAGTGCAAATAAAGAAGTAAACAATTATAAACTGTCTTTTGTATTGGCATTCTATATAATTTATAAATACTTTTCATGATTTCTAGAAACATATTTTTTCACAGTAAATATCTCAGTGTGACAGAAACCTATTTACTAATAGAAAAAAAAAATGCCTTTAGTTCCTCTGTAAAAGGCAGCAAAAGGGAATGAGCCTATGCTCAGTAATTGATGTTTTAGTACTTTATCTTATTTGGAAATGATTTGAATATTTAATTACTATCCATCATTTAATTTAATTTGGCAAAACTCAACCATTTATGTCACCAAAGAGATTTGGGTAACTATTTTAAATTAGACATACCATGAAACAATCATTATTGAAAAGTTCACATAAAAATTCTTATCGCACTTACATCTATTTAATTTACCTGTTCTTTACAATCATACTTAGATTATTCATGGAAATTTCATGAGACATTAAAGCAGCTAGCCATCATCTTAAGTTATTTTTTCTGGCTGACAAGTTTTGTAACAGAGATAATATGAGCTTATTTGACTTTAAGTAAACCTAGCTAGAATAAAAGTTGCATGTTTGCACTGCATTTAAGGCTGATAACTCTGAAGACATGAATATTTAATTAAACCAACAAACTTAAACTAGATTTTATTTACTAAACATTATCTTAGATCATGTGAACTTGAAAAACATTTGGGTTAGTTTTTATATTTCTGAGAGTTTAAAAATACTAAACTCATAAATGCTTATTTTTAAGCCAATTGAACAGAGCTCTTTTACAAATTAATTTTGACAATACCATCCAGATATAGAAAAATGCCATATCTATAACCCACATATACATAAATATATAGACATAAATAAACATACAGATAGATACAAACAGATTTTATTGCTTTCATTCTGAAACTTGAGCTATGAATCAGTGCAATACAAAACCAGTTTATAAATAATTGTGTCTCTGGCAGATGGAAAAAGTTAAGGTTACCCACCTAAAAGTTGGGGTTTTTTTTTGTTGTTTTTTTTTTTGCTGGCACTTGTGGAGTAGATTTTAAGATTTGTATTTGTTCTTGATGAGTAATCTTAAGGAGCCTATAGTATAGAATTTAAGCAAGGGAACTTTTCTAGCATTTTGTACTTTTAAAAAGCCCCCCCCCCCCTTTTATTTCAGCTTGAAGAGTTTTAGTTACTTCCTAGGGTGTTTATAGTTCAATGGTAAGATTTGCATCTTGAAGGGACCGGGAAAGAATGTCACTTGGTTTCTTTCTCTGTCTCAGCTGTTTTTGGTTTTGTTTTGTTGTTGTTGTTGTTTTTGTTTTTTTGTTTTTTTTTTTTTTTTGTATTTTTGGTAGGATCTTCTGAAAGTGGAGGTAAAAGGGCTTTTGTAATTTAAAAGATTTGTTGTTCTGCATTCTTAGTGTGGAGTTCTAGGATATATCTGCAAAGAACATCACATAGGAAAAGCTTGAAGCTGGCAGAGCTTGATTCTAGAGCCCAGCAAAACAAGCATTATTGTTCATCCCAAGTACTCTTGCTAAATTTACTTCTTGGGTTTCACTATTTTCATGAGTAACTGTATGCACTGGGCCCAGAGATTAGGCTGGAGTGCTTACTGGGAAAAGGAAGCTAAAACAGGCAACTGGGTTTTTAAGGGATTTTCTGGAGAAGGTAGAGGAGTTTTAGGAGTTAAGGTAATTTGCTAAGAGGTTGGGGCTGGATTTTAAGAAGAGGAATTTATGTTGGATATAGACTTTAATTTTGTTTTAACTTTAATTGCTGTTCTTTCACCTTGTTAAGGGAGTCCCTAAGGCTAGCTGTTATAGTTTCTTGTATCTACTTTTTAATTTGGTCTTTTTACAGGTACCCAAAAGACACTTGTTTAGGATGAGAGATCTCTAAAACAAATTTGTTTTGTTAATAGCCAATTCCATGGATCTATCATCTGGCCGTTGACAAGTAAGATCTTATATTAATCTCAATAGCAGCTCAGGACAATAAGTCTTTTTATGGCTTAACCAAGGATACAAGAGGCATCCCACAAGAGTGCAAAAGAGGTAGCCCTCACACAAGATGCAGACAGGTAGTCTAAGAAAACACAGATGATAATTATGAGGGACCTTCTTTAAATAGTTGTTCCAAAACACAGAGAATCATGTGAAAGGGAATCCAACCCCCTTTTGAACAGAATAAGGTAACTTAACAAGCTAAGCCAAAGTTCACCCTTATTTATTTATTTATTTATTTATTTATTTATTTATTTATTTTAGATCCTCCCTTAAACCCAGATCCATAGCCTGTCAGCTACCTACCAGATGCCTATGCTGATGGAGTTTTGGGGTAATGGTGGGGTGGTCCAGAGCCAATGGCCAAGAAAGAATTCTTGAAGACCTCCTTGGTGCAAAACAGTGATTTTATTAAAGCACAGGGACAGAACCCGTGGGCAGATAAATCTGCACTGGGGTTGTGATGGGTAACTGATTATATACAGTCAGGTTGGGAAGGGGTTAGGGATAGAGTAAGTCTCTAAGGTATTTTGGAAACATGGTTTCCAGGACCTTGAGAAGCTATGTGCTGTTATGAAAATGCCATTTATTACCATTTAGTGAAACCTCAGTCATGAGAACCTTCAGATGTATATCAGGGGCCATAAGCTTGCAGTATGATTGCCAGCATATATCTTGGAGGAGCTGAGATAAAGGAAATAGACTTACAGGATCCTGGGGGTCAAGATAATGTTAAGCCAAGATTCATTTTTGCCCCTAGCCAAGTGTCATTATTGAGGCAGCTGAGCTCCTAGAGAGATGTCACTCTGCCTTTTTCAATGACTTGTCAGTGGGCTATAGGCAGTAAGGGAATTTAATTTTTCATTTGCCTTAGTTTCCCACATCACTATGGTAAGTACTCAAACCCCTTTCCTTTGTTCCTGGGTAGCCAGGAGTGTCCAAAGAATATCAAACATATCCCACTTGGGGGATGGTGCTGTTAGCTGTCAGCTTGCCCCATGCTCCTTCATCATATGCATCCTGCTACTGGCAGAGACCAGAGAGAATACTCTTACGTGTCATAGACATAAAAAAACAATGACCTTCTCTGGGAGGAAAAAGGATCAATAGCAAAAAAATCCTTACCAAAGTTGATATACCCAAGGAATTAGTTTACACAAATATTTTCTCCTGTTGATTTAAATTTAGAAAAAGAAAAAAAGATTCTCATAATTCTCACCTTTAACAGACCCTGAAGGCAGAGCCCAGAGACTGGTGTTGGTAAGAATTTTTATCTTCTGCAGACATTTGTCAGAGGTCCCAGGATCTCTTAGTCACAGCAGCCCTCAAGTGAGCAGGGTTCAGACAGAGAAGTCTCCTGGCTGGCTGGCCACAACTGTAGAGGAGGAAGGCTTTCCTTTCTTTCCTTCTAGTTTCTTTGGCTGGTGTAATAATTAAATTGATAGAAGACAGATTAGCAGAAGAAGAAAAAAATTGACTCATACTTATGGAAACTCAGAGAGATATGCAACTCAAATATGTGATCAAATAGGCAGTTTTTATATCTTTTAGACAAAGAAACAATAAATTTGGGAAGAATTGACAAGACCAGGGGTTTGATTTTGGAGTAGTAAATTAGTAAAGAAGTAACACATTTTCTCAGTCCTGAATTTCCTACTTCTAGCAATTAAGATGCCTTCTACCTTCCAATATCAAGGACAGTAGGAGAATTTACTTCCTGCTTATGTGGGAAATTTATTTCCTGCTTTCAGAGGGACAGAGGAAGTTCAGAGTGTCCTTCTTACACTGGTTGTTTCTTAAGTAACTTTAATTAAAAATAATCAATATGCCAAAGTGGTATATTTTGGGGCAGGCTTCCCTGAACTCTATGAATATTTAATAAACATTAAGAGGCTGCTCTGACCTTACTTTATTCAACGTGGAAAGGTGGGCAGTTACATGAAAAGAGATGAGATCAGGTATTCTACTGGGAGCTACCAAGGATTCTACCAGGTATCAGTGAAGAGACATATCTAAAATCACACCACAACAGCCTTTAAAATCAAAGGTAAATTAGAAAAACATCCTGAGACCTCAAGACACAAATCAATAACATCTAGGCAGATCTCTCTTCTTGATGCTTTTCAGGGTTCCATATCTGAAGTATCTTCAAATCAATGCTTCACACAGAGGATTTTTTTTGCTAGAGAGAAACCAGGCCCTTCAAGAGCATTACTGTGAACATCATCACAGCAAATGCACTCCAGAGGAGGGACTGGCAGTGAAGTTGTGGACTAGTGCCCTTACTGGGAAAGTCATGGCCAAATCTGGAAGCAGGAGGCTCCATGTTGCTAGGTGACCTCACCCCGTGTGTGGGAGGTAGTGAGGGCTGCACAGTGCTTTAACTTTGGGAGTGACAAAAGATGCATCCCACACAGGATACAAGGGGTCAGTTTGCTGTCCACGCTCCCCACTCTGAGCTGTTCTGCATGCTCTTCCCTGGGCATACACAAGACCTCTTTAGGTTCCAAGACAATGTCCGCCATCTTTAAATAACGTGATGTCTCTTTCTACGAGCAAGTCTGAAGTTATTTACCAGTTATTGCTTTCTTAAAAATTGTATTATTTTTATTACAAATGATTAGAGGTTTGCTGTTAGAAATTTTTTGAAAAAAAAAAGAAGCAAAACAAAAGAAAATCAACCATAATCCCAAACTGTTTTGCAAAGATAACTTGTGCTAATATTTTGTCTATATTCATCTAGTTTTGTTCTTTGAAAAGATGTACACTTTTAAAAGAAAATTCACTTACTATTTTTCTTTAATAATTTCCCGAAAACTATTATGTTTTCAGGAAACATGATATCACATATCACATGATAACACATATCACATATGTGATACGTGAGTGTGGACTTCTTAGAGTAATGGTTCCCAAATTTTGATGTGCATTGTATTCCCCTAAGGAATTTTTTTATTTACATTTTTAAAATGTTTATTTATGTTTGAGAGAGAGAGAGAGAGAGTGTGTGTGTGTGTGTGTGTGTGTGTGTGTGTGTGAGTGGGAGAGGGGCAGAGAGAGAGGGAGACAGAATCTGAAGCAGTCTCCAGGCTCTGAGCTGTCAGCACAGATCCTAACACGGGGCTCAAACTCATCAACTGTGAGATCATGACCTGAGCCAAAGTTGTATGCTTAACCAACTGAGACACCTGGAGGCCCTCCCCTAAGGAATTTTTAAAAATACAGATGCCTGGGTTCTGACCCTAAAGATTCTTTTTTATGGGGGGGGGTGGGGGGAGTATAGTCTGGAAATCTGGATATTTAAAAGCTCTCCAGACAATTACACTTGCAACCCAACTTCAAAACCTGCTCCTAGGTTTTTTTTTACTAATAGCCTCTTTTATGGACTAATACCAGGTTTCTGAACCTGCACCAGTCTTCCTATGTTATAAAAAAACAACCAAAGCACAGTCTTCATTTAAGCCCTAATGTTGCTCTACTCCAGCCCTTAAAATCTTACCTCCACCCTAGTCTATCCTTTAGTGCTCCACTGACACATCCTACCATGTAAGGAACTAGTTGAAATAACAAGCCAGTGGTGATCTGATTGCTTTATGCAATGTAGATATGTAAGCTCAAGGGTGGATCAAGCAATTTAAAGAATTAAAATGTAGGCTGACACCCATGTCAACCTTGCATCTGTTCCCATAATCCCCCAGGAGGCAGTGGAAGTTTCAGGGACAAGCCCATAGCTTTTTAGAACCACAGAATTGAGTCTCCTTGGGGTTTGCCAGCTGCCTACTCTCCCTAAAGTGGATAAAGAAGATTTATTGTTTCTTGAACAAATCTAACTGTTGGGTTTATGGTAAGGGTCATTTATCATTTGTATTCAGAAAATGCCAATCTGAATAGGAAGAGTATTAAAAATCTCCTGATAGATTTTGTTTTTGTTTTTAAAAAGATGAAGATTTACTTAATGCCTTTTCTTACCATTCCGTTTCTCTGAGACCTTTAAGGAGCCCACACACCATTGCTTTGGAATATTTGAAAATATGCTTGAAATATGCTTTGCAATATTTTTGTACCCTTTCAGATACCCTACAAGCCCTTTACATACAGATCTGAACAATATAGCCAAAAGAGGTTTGGAAAAACCCTTTGTTTATCATAACTTACACTGGCTTTCCTTCCAACACTCACACTCTATGATTCCAAGTCCAAGGAAGATGACACAGTAGGGGTGAGCTGTTTAGCACACGAGGCATAACAGTTTATTCACGCAGTGGTTCTGGTCAGAGGACAGAAAGCACAGTGTGATGATGATTTTATATGAAGCCTCTTAGTTTTGGGACATCTGGGTGGCTCATTTGGGTAAGCATCTGACTCCTGATTTCAGCTCAGGTCACGATCTCATGGTTGGTGAGATTGAGCCCTGCATCAGGCTCTGTGCTGACAGCATAGGGCCTGCTTGTGATTCTTTCTCCCTCTCTCTCTGCTCCTCCACCTCACACACACACACACACACACACATACACACACACACACACACTCTCTCTCTCTCTCTCTCTCTCTCTCAAAATAAATAAATATATATGAAAAAAAGCCTTTTAGTTTAAATACCACAATGTCAAAATGTTTACCAGTGTGGGACTATTGATCAGGAGACATAAAGGAGGTAAAAACTGAAACCATTTGTAACTCTTGTGCCCTGTTGGTGGGAATGTAAAATGGTACAACCACTCCAGAAAATGGTATTGTAATTTCTCAAAAAATTAAACATAGAATTGCCATGTGCCCAGCAATTCCGTGTTTGGGTATATATCCAAAAAAATTAAAAACAGGATCTCAAAGAGATATTTGTGTTTTTTATGTTTTATTAATTTATTTTGAGAGAGAGAGAGAGAGAACACGAGCAGGGGAGGAGCAGAGAGAGGGAGACAGAGAATCGCAAGCAGGCTCCAGATTACCAGCATAGAACCCGACACAGGGATCCCACCCATGAATGGTGAGACCATGACCTGAGCTGAAATCAAGAGCTGCACACTTAAGCAACTAGACTTCCCACAGGAACCTCGAAGAGATATGTGTACACCTATATTCATAGCAGCATTATTCCCAATAGCCAAAATGTAGAAACAACCAAGTGTTCATCAATAGATGAATAGATAAGCATAACATGGTGTATACATACAATAAAATATTATTCAGCCTTAAAAAGGAATGAAATTCTGACATGTACTACAATATTGAGGACATTATGCTAACTGAAATAAGTCAGCCACAACAGGACAAATACTGCATGGATCTACTGATATGAGGTTCCTAGAGTAATCAAATTCATAGAGACAGAGAGTAGAAGCGTGGTTGCCAGGGGCTGGGGGGTGGGGAGGAGTGAGAGTTAGTGTTTAATGGGGACAGAGTTTCAGTGTGGAAAGATGCAGAGTCCTGTGGATGGATGGTGGAGCTGCTTGCACAGCAGTGTGAGTGTACTAAATTCCACTGAAATCTACACTTAAAAATGATTACAATGGTGTATTTCATGTTATGTGTATTGTACCACAATAGGAAAAAATAAATAAACTGAACTAAAACCTTGCTTTTGTGAACCATGCACAGAAAACAACACAAAATCCCCTCGATACAATAAAGAATCACTTTTGCTCCTATAACATTTCAAAGAAGGAAAGGCCAGGCTGAGGCAGAGGAGGGAAACCTGGAAGAGGAGAACATTCAGAGCAGAAGCGCAAGATCTGGTAGGCTGAAGGAACCCTGGGACCCAATAATAATAGAGAATTTGATTTAATTCATGACTATTAGATACACTACTTTTTCTCTTCATTTTCTGTTCATTTTTTTCCGATTTACTATTTAGCAATATTTTTTTCAGAGACCCAGACTCACAAAGGGTGAATGAGAAAGAGGAACGCTGGTGAATAGGAGGAGTGTAGCTGAGGAAGAACCCTGCATGCTCTTCACCCAGAGTCTCCAATTGTTATGTCACCAAACTTGCTTTATCATTTTCTTTTCTATGTATCTATATTTAATATATATGTGAATTTCCCCCCAAAATACATATTTCCTTAAGGCAGAGAGAAGAATTTCCTACAATCATAGTACAAACATCTAAATCAAGATATTAACATGAACAACAATGTGAATATATTTGCCACTACTGAACTTTACACTTAGGAATGATTAAGATGATAAATTTTATGTTATACAGTTTTAACACAATAAAAAAGGAAAAGAAACAATATTAATACTAATGCATTACTCTCCTCTAACCCATGGAGCTCTTGAAATCTCATTATTCCAATAATGTTCTTAGTAGGGACAGAGGAGAGGAGAAGACAGGAGAGGAGAGGAGAGGGGAGGAGATGGGAGGGGAAGGAAGGAAGGAAAGAAGGAAGGAAGGAAGAAAAAAGAAAGAAAGAAAGAAAGAAAGAAAGAAAGAAAGAAAGAAAAAGAGGTGGTCCAGGATCTAACAGAAGACTGTGCATTTGACTTAGCTACTACCATGGTCCTACTTCCCTTCACTTAGGAAGAGCTACTCAGTTTGTCCTTGTTTTTCAGGATCTCAACATTTTTGAAGAGAACAGCCAGTTATTCTATAAAATATCCCACAATTTGGATTTATCTGGCATTTTCTCATGATTGGGTTGGGGTCATGCATTTTTGGCAGGAATCCCAGAGAAGTGATTGGTGTCCTTCTCAGTGACTCATCTCAGAAGATGCAGGAATTTGCTGAGTTTAATCACCACTGATGTCATCTCTGGTCACTTGTTTTGGGGTCTTCCAGGTTTCTCCACTGCAAAGTTTTTATTTTCTTTCTTATAATTTATGAGCATTCTGTGGTGAAATAGTTTCAGAAACTCAAATACCTTGCTCTTTATCAAATTTCCACCCACTGGTTTCAGCATTCATTGAGGATTCTTGCTTGAATCAATTGTTACTATTTTGGTTGCTAAGTGGGGATTTTCTAATTTCATATTTCCTTCTACATTTCATAGTTGAATTCTATAGTGAAGAAAAAACTTTACTTCCCCCCACATGTATTTATTTGTGTCAGAATGAACTCATGGATTCCAATTTTATTCAATGGGTTATAATCTGTTACTATCATTATTTATTGTGAGGCTCAGATTATCCAAGGTTTGGCCAGTGGAAGCCCTTCTGCTTGGCTTCTGTGTATTCTTCACATATCCTCATTTTGGAGTACTTTGTTTTCTGGTGGAAGATATTCCAGGCCCACCTGTACTTACCATGTCTGAACCTGAAATCATCAATTTCTCCAAGAAGCCCTCAATCCTTTTAGTGGAGAATGTTGGTTAGCATTTAAGATCTGGGCATAAGGTGTACTCACCAACACTGTGGTATGATTGCTTGTAGGTCTTCTCAGCAGAGAGAACTAGGAAATATATGTATGTATACATATCCTTTGCATAAAATAAACCTATCTCTGAATTGTATGTTAAAAACCATGAGTTCACAAGGTATTCCACCTCCAATCCAATAGTCCAGGGCTTATTCTGGCTTTCCCACTTCCCATTTTGGTAATTATCTTCTTCAGTGCTGAGAAACCTGACTCCCATCATCCTCAGTATATTTACTTATTTTGGTCTATGCCTTGTATGTAACCATGTCCACATTGGTCACTTCCTCAGCACTCCGCATCCTGGCTCCCTCCTAAACACCTCCTGTTCCTTGACCTGGTTTATCTCCTCTTCATCTCCTTCTGTGGTCCTGACCCTACCTCACTGGCTGCCTCCTTGGCTTTCCCCCATACATATTTTTACATAAAATAAAAAATGGAAGCAAAGAAAAGAGCAGAAATTTTAATTTGAACACGACTTTTATATTTACAGAATACTGTCTATCTCTAATTTGTGGTTCTTAAAAACCTTTAGTAAACAAAGTTAATCTAAATCTGGAGGGTAAAAGGATTAGAATGGAGTGGGAATGGGGGTTTGAAAGTGTTCTCTAGGAGATTCCCTTTAAGTGACCCCCCTACCCCCAACTGATAACCACTTCTCTAGATGAAAAGTCTGCTTTCAAAAGTTTTTCATCTGGGCACCTGGGTAGTTCAGTCAGTTAAATGTCCAACTCTTGATTTTGGTTCAGGTCTTATCACCCAGTTCGTGGGTTCAAGCCTCATGTCAGATTCCACACTGGCAGTGTGGAGCCTCCTTGGGATTCTCTTTCTGTCCCTCTCTCTCCGACCCTCCTCTGTGCTCTCTCTCTCTCTCTCAAAATAAATAAATAAACGTTAAAAACAAAAGTTTCCCATATACTGCTGAAACTAAAGTAAATATCATCTGTATTTTTTGGATCCTATGACAATGATTATAAAATTTGTCATAGATTTAACATTAGCTTTTTCAGTGGAAAAATTCCCTTTACCTGAAATGTATGTATTAGACAAGATGGACTAGGTTATGAGGCAGTAACAAATAAACCCTACATTTACTACTTAACAATGGTTTATTTTTCTTTCATTTCTCAGTTGAATGCAGGTTGGGCAGCTTCCTTCCTCTTAGAGCTATGTGATCAACAGTACATGACCTCCAAGGTCAAGGGAACAGAAAGCTGAAGAAGATTCACAAGGTTTTAACTGCTTCAACTGAAAATGACAATATTTTAGCTCCTCTTTTGCAGGCTCAGAATAACTGCAAGGAAGCTGGGGGATGCAGAGAATCCCATGGGTAGTTAGTGAGCACCAACAATCCTTACAGACTGTTATTCCTTAATTTCAAATGTCTTAAGATGAGGGGGCTACATATGGCTCAGAATTAAGGAAATATGTTATTACTAGAACACTTTAACTCAAAGAGAAATTATAAACATTAGTTTCAATTATAAATTTAGCAAAATTTTGTTGTAGCTTTAAACTTAGAAACTTTAAAAAAATTTTGCACATATTTTACTTTGTTTTATTTTCTTCAACCAACATTTCACTCATAAGTTGATAAACTCATGCTCAGCATATTGACCAGGCTGGATTTTTTTTGTCAAAAATTGTGCATGCTTTTGGTGAAATATCTGCCTTCTTGCAAGCAAAATATTCCTCTTTGCAGACATTCAGAGCTATGTAAAGACTGTTTCTCAGGCCATGTGTTTTTGTGTTAGGCACGCTATCATAACAACTCCCTTTTAAAGAGCTTGCCTTGTAAAGTGGACATCAAATGACCTAATTCCACTGGAATTTTAGTTGATTTGAGAAGCAAATGTAGGGATTTAGCTAGAAATTGTCATGAAGTTGCTCTCATAGATATCACTGAGTAAATCAAGCTCAAATGTGGTTACCAATAAGCGTTCTAAGTCACAAATTGCTTCCCTCTATTGGTAACCTTTCTATGCACCACTCTCTGAAGGCCTGAGTCACTGCCTGGGCAGCTCTTAGAGAACTCCATGTAGACACTGAGAACAGATAACACATTTTTATAAGTCAGTGAATCAATGTCAGTTGTAGCTGAGGGCATGTCAGTGCTGTAGAAACAGTATAAAATTATACAGGGTGTGAACCAGGCATAGAACAATAGAGAGGCCATGTGTTTTTATATTGGTGATTAATAAGAAAAATGCATGCTTTATTTATCCTGGGGTCAAGCCAGTTTGTGGGCAGTACGTGGGTGTGTGAGGCTGTTTGTAGTGAAAACCAGCATGGAGGGGAGATGTGTAGGAATTACCTTCTTCCTCTGACCACGTAAGGCAGTCTTCCTGCAAGGAAGTCAGTCCATTTACATCTCTGCTTTATCTCCTCCTTTCAGGGTGGTCATAAACATGGGAAACATGTTTCCCAAAACATGCCTAGATTGATAGTGTCATGTACTCTAACACTATGCTCAAAAAAGTATTTTGCCCAGAATGTCAAACGCAGAGGGAACACTTTGGCACAAACACTTGTATAAACAACACTGAGGAAGGAGGGCCCTTCACCACAGTCAATGTCTGTATTGTCTTTCATTAGAAAACAAAGAACGTTCATGCCCATTGTCTCCTGAATTCCTCTCAATATCCCTGTAAAGGAAGGAGGTCAAGGTCCTTATCCCCTACCAAGTAAGGAAACAAAAAAAAAATTAAGGGATTAGTTTACAATCAGACAACTAGTAGATGCCAAGACTTGTAGCCAGGTGTTTACACTTCAAAGTTTTTATACCATTTTGGGTCACTATGCTCAGACTTCCATACTCTGTCACAAAATTAAATGTCTTCAGAATTTGGGTAAAGATAGCAGGTGATGGAGGGCAGCTGGAAGCTGGTTCAGACCTCCCTGGGAGTGGGGGATACTGGAGAGAGTCTATAACTCCAGGTGCCCACATTCACTCCCCCTCCTCTGATTCTTGCCTTGTGCAATACAGACCCAGTGTTGAATGTTCTTATGGCTTTCAGAAGAGCCAGACACCCAAAATATTAAAAGCTTTCTATTTTTAAGTATGTTGGCAACTAATTTGATTTTTTTTTTAAATCACACACCTGTGAACTGAATTTGGTTTTTAGATTGTAACCACTACCTTGGAGCATCTCTGGGCAGAGAGTTAGAGCAAGGATGGATGGAAGGCAAGTAAGGTACAGGAGACCCTAAAAGAAATAACAAAACATGGAGATCTCTTTGGAAAGGGAGAGATCTGTAACAAGGTTGAAGCAAAGGAAATGATCAAAATGGGAGTAATTCCCATTTTTTTTTTCTCTGAAAAAGGGAACCCCAGGAAAAACTTGTGGTACAGAGCCTCATAAGAAGAGCTTGCTTTTCAGTTCAGCTAATGGAAACAAGTTGCTAATGATGAAGAAAGATAAAGAAATAAATGCTGAGTAAGACTGTGTAAATAGACTTAAGAATTTTGTACATTTAAGATGCCAGAGAGGTGGTATAATAACCATAAACATTTCAAGCTCCATTAAACACTTGCTACATTTGTAAGCACTGATGAGGTACTTACCATAATTATGTCCATGTTAGAATGGGGAAACAGAGTCACTAGTTGGTTAGCTAACTTGCCTGAGGTTACCCATGAAAATTGTGGCACCTGCTAGAGCCTAACTCCACACTCATGTTTGTAGCTACTTTGGTATTATACACTCAGATCTGAGGGAATAGAATGTTCTCAAGACTGGATATGAATAGATCAGAAGGACTGACACAGATGTAGTGATGGCCTCCTTCTCCAGAAAATCCCAGAATTCTTGGTGGGATTCTTGTCTAGACATGATTCTCTAATCTAATCTGTTATAGACAGACTTGACCAAAGACTCAGTGATATGGATTTTATCAATGTCTAATCACCCGTCAATTCACTACTGAGTATTTTCAGAAGACTTGTTAAATATCAGCAAGTATAAATCATGGTTCTTACCCTTAAGGAAATCAGGGAGACAAGATTTATGCTACAGAAACAAGAACAAACAGTACAATCTCCACTTTCGTGTCCATCCAAGATGGATGAGGAGGTAACACGTAGGCCAGGAGACACCAGCATGATCTTCTACAACCAGAGTTTAAGGAGCAACTACTCTTTCTAGTTTCTTAAAGAAATATCAAATTCTGAGAAATAAGTTTCAGATGAGGAACTTCCTCACTTCTATCAGTTGGAGGAACAGAAGCATGCCAGTGAGTGGAGGGAAACAAACATGAAAATGCTCAGTCTCCTTCATCCTTGACACCTTTGTCAAGCTTCAGACAAGACCTCTGGTTCTTACAGTTTTCTGGCTGTGCAGCTGCTGATGCAGTGTGTTTTAACTCTCTTCAGCAACACCCACAGGGCTCATTTCAGATGGAATAGATTAAACTAGAGAGCAAGAGAGAGTTTTGAAGAAAATATAATATTCCAGAAAAGCACGTCTTCAAGTTTCATAATCACAGACTAAAATAAACACATGTATAAGACTTGTGTGATGTTTCACTAGCCAGGCAGTTAGTTCAAAACAGAACAGGTCTGAGCATGCTGTCATAAGCACATGCTCTTTATCAATTCCAGAGCTATAAATTAATAATTTGCAATGATTTATCTAACTTAATTTACACAACTGTCCTCACAAGTCTATCTAAAACATTCTCTAACCCTATTATCTTAACAGTGCCTTCATTGGTAAAGGATATAATGAAAGACCTTAAAGCAATAAATTAAAAGAATAAAGTTTCTCCTACATGTAAAGAAGAAAGCAGGACAGTTTGAATCTTGTCCTGGTAAATGCTGAAGACTGATCATGTGACAATGAAGAAATCAATTCTTTTCTCAGAGCTTCTGTTTTCTTGATGTGAATTCAGTAAGAATAACAAATACTTCACTCTGTTGTTGAAACCACTGGTCATCAGACAGAGTATATGAGTTCTTGGGAATTTCTAGTGCCATAAAAATATAGATATTGGAAAGATATTAGCTGGCACCTCAAAGATTGTACCTCATGTTGATAATTTAAATAAGTAGTTTTCCTTGTCATTTGCTGGAATACTCTAAGGTACCGCTTTTTATTGACTGGAAGCCTGGAACAGGAGCTGCAGATTCCAGGGTTCCTATCAAGTGAGAGCTACTCTACTTCCACATGAGGAGATGCATGCATTCTCAGCTATAGATGGACAGAACAGTGACCTCCTTTACAGGAAGCACAAAGCCGATTTGAGGCAACATCAAGCCTAAGGAACTTTCTTCATCAAAGCCAAAAGCACATGGTGATTAACCTGCTTGTTTATAGCCATAAGAATAGACAAGTATTAATTTCTAGAAAATGGAGTGCTTATTAAGCAGGCCATTCTGAAGAAAAATCTCCACACTATTCACTATGTATGAGTCTGACGTGTGTGTGGTATGTGGTATGTGGTGTGTGTGTGTGTGTGTGTGTGTGTGTGTGTATGTGTGTGTTTCTGGTATGTTGGTATTGCATGTGGTGTGTATGTGGTATGTGTGTGTGATGTGTATGCATGGCATGTGTATGTGGTTTGTGTGTGTGTGTGTGTGTGTGTGTGTGTGTGTGGTATGGGTATGTGTGGTATGTAGTATGTGTAGTATGTATGATATGTGTGTGGTATATGATGTGAGTGTGTGGAGTGTGTGTGATATGTGTGTGGGGTGTGGTATGTGTGTGGGGGATGTGTGTGTGGCACATATGTGGGTGACTTATCAAGTTGTCAGCATATCAATGAACAGACATCCTTCTTTAGTCAGGGTTCAATAAATGGTGAAAGCTGAAAGAGCAGTGAGGAAAAATAACAGAAGGTGAAACCAATACAAGCAAACAAACGTTGACTCACTGTTGAAAATTGTCTCCAAACATAACATTCTTGAAAAAAATAAATAACTCAAGCTGATAGTGAAATCATCAGAAATACCAAAATAGACCTTTTTTGATAGGATATAATTTCTTGAATTATTTTTATTTTAGTACTACTTATATACATATAATTCTGAAAAGTGCTTTACCAAGTACTAAGAAGGCAGAACTAGTCATCCAATCTACCCCCCTCTTTCTAAATTCAGAGTTATCCTTATTAGAGATTTTTTTTTCCTTTTCCATTAAAAAAAGTCTACAAAAATGGTTGATATTCTGTGTTATTGTGAAGATATAGTTTGTAATTATGTTTGTTGTCCTCAGTGTAGGAAATGAAACACACTTGAGTTCTCAAGATGAAAAAGGGATTTATACTGAGGCTCTGTGTGCACAGAACTGGAGGGAACAGACACCAAGAACCAAAGTAAGCAGTTCCTCTATTTCTTCTCTCTCACTTTTCCTGATGGCCCAGCAGGTAGCAGTTTCCATTATCTTCCTCTGTCTCTCTCAATCCTGATCCATGTGTGTGTGTGTGTGTGTGTGTGTGTGTGTGTATGCATTCAATAAATTCCCTCCTGCAGACTATCTTCCACCTGGGCACAAAACCTCTTCAAAAATGAATGAAAGTGGCTTTAACTGCATTTCCTAACATCCAGAAGATTAACCAAATCATTAATTTCCAAATACTTGTTTAGCATTATACAGGGAATTTTTAAATACTTATCCTAATAGGATGGTTAAGATGGAGCTTATTTACTTTTATTGGCTAATGTTCTTAGACAACAATATTGAGCCATCCCTGATCTCCCTGAAAGATCAAAATAACATGACTCTCCCCAGATAATTGATCAACTAAGACTGTCATCACAGTTAGCTTAATACTGACTTTGATGTATTATCAGTGGCCCCATCTATAATAATTAAACTAGGGTTAAATGTTACGAGTTACATCATCCCTCCGCTAAGATGGCAGTGACTGCAGTTTTCCTGTTTTCCATCTTTCACAAGATAAATCACCCACAATCCTTTGGCTCAAACCTTGGATTGAAGCCCCTCAGCTGTATGTAGTAGACAGGTGGACAGTGACATAGACCTCAGTGCTGTGACCTCTCCTTAGAACAGAGCTGATCTTCCCAAATGCCTGTTTCAAACTGGACCAGCTTGGAAATTCTTAAAATTTAAAATCACATTTCAGAGCTCTCTAAACGGTGTTTCACATCTTCTAGATTCCTACAGAGGATGGGCCAGTGTCTGACTTACCATTGATTCCCTCCATTTGCATGTCTCTGATGTGGGGTAGCTATGCCTTCTAGGGTTTTGCTTGTAAATCTTCCATATGATAAGCTGGGCATTGGCAGGTGTTTTCAGGACTTGTCTTTGCAGTGTTATATGGCTATATGCTGTCGTTTCCAAAGGGCACCACTTATCAGTAGATTACTTGGGCTCAGGTCCTCTTGTTTCCAGCCTGTCCTCACTGCTGTCCTTGCTATGTCTGCTGCCAAAGCCTCCATGACCAGGTAAAACTAGCCATCATGCCCTCTCCACCTCCTTTCCTGTACTTATCTCTAAGATTCTTGAAGCTACACAGATTTTCTTCAGGGTAACCCCCTAAGTCTGCATCAGTTTTAGCACTGGATCACTACATCCTAGGAACCCCTCACCTTGATGCTGCTTCCCTGTGCTGCTGGTGAACATGTCTCATTGAATCAAATCACTCCTAACAGCCATGGGGAATAGTAGGCAGTAGGCTGACCTCTAGAAAGTACCAATCTCAGAAACAGAGAACCAGAACTGGAACCAGAAAAAAAAATCAGAAACCAAAGAAAATAGCTGCTATTCCTTTTTCTAATGAACCGAGGGGTCTCAAACTCTGCTGAACTAGAAATCTAATTCATGAGGACTTTGCATATTCTAACCCAGCGCCTTTAAAGAGCTTAAGAAGTCCATCTTACTGTGATATTTCCAGGTCTTCCTATAATAAAAGCAAACAAATCCCAAACCACACAATATTTGCTTAATGTTTCACTTGTACCTCAGAGCCATTGATCTAATCTGCTGGGTGCCGATATGAAGAGGGTGAATACCCAAAGCCTACTTTCAGGGAATCTGCAGGCTGGCAAAGTCTTAGAGCAGGTCTGTGAACAACAGAGAAGGGCAGGCAATGGGGCCACATCAATGTGACAGTAAGTATCACAAGAATTCAGAAGGGGCCAGGATCTCTTTCCCAGTCATGAAAAAGTGATATTTGATCAGAGCCTTGATAGATAATAATGTTGATGAGTTCAGAGAGATGAAGAACAACATTTCAGGTGGAAGAAATATGTGCAAATAGCAAGAGTGCACATTCAAACAGGCTTCAGCCCAGTACACAGTAAGCATTCAGTAACTTCTGTATTGTTGAATGGGGATATAAATATCTGCAAATAAGCAACTGCTGTGTCAAAGCTTTCAGTTTCCGTTACTTGAGCCTGGGAAAAGAGAAGGCATGAAAAAGAGTAAAATGGGATTTTATTCAGGGAAGCCATCTTTAAACCTTACCCACATTACAGCAGAGATTCAGCAGCAACTCAGCAGAGCCTTTGTTTGAAATCAGACATTATACTTTCATTCCCTTGTACATTTCTGAGTAGACTTCTGTGTTTTCCATGAGAAATGTACTGCTATCCTCCTGGCAGAAGAATGCTCAGGAGTTACCCTAGGTCATGTGGCAATAGGGGTTGCAACACTGAACCATTTGTTCCAAACACTAAGAGCCCTGAAGATATGGCCTCACCATCCAATTACTGGCATGACTGGGGAAGGCAATTACCATTTACTTGGCCCTCATTAAGTTAAATCCACAATTGCCACATGGCACAGCATCTCCATGTGTAACCTAAACTCATCAGTGGCCAAAAAGGGTGTGGCCTGGGAGAAGGGTGGGAGTGGAAAGGAGCCAGGAGTTAGGTTACTATGGTGATTTTCCTCACTAGGTTCATTACTTAAAACGGTTCTAGGAGCCAACACATACCTCTCAACCACTACAAAGCCTGATGTGGCTAGCACTGGTGGTTTGGGTATTCCCCAGCTGAAGAAGTTGCAGCAATATCAGGCTAAAAAACATAGAGTGGGAAAAATTAGACAACATTAGAACTAGAAGAGACTGTAAAGTTGATATAAGGTAAAAGTTCCCAACATGTATGCTCTAGATCTTGGGGACATCAGGGCAAAACTGAATTATTAAAAAAGGCCCCCAGATCCCTAGGTGTAGAAAGAAAAGACATCTGTTGGGAACCACCTATGTGATCTAATCTCACATTTTAGCTGACAAGGCTGGAGACAGAAGTAATTTGTCTGTGTCTGTAAAGCTGATTTGTAGGGGAATTTGTACTAGAATCCATGTTTCCTGATTTCTACTCTTTCCTCTTCACCCCACTTGCTTATGTCCTCCCACACATGTTTGGGCAGATTAACTTTTCCCACTGGGATTGAAAATTGAAAATGAAGCCCATGATCTATAAGCACAGGGAACTCAGACCTGAAGATGAGAACCTGTGGTATCCAACATGAGGCAGTGGCTTTAATGTCATGGAATTATCTCTACCAGGAGAATGGACTTTGTCTCCTTGAGGTAGGTTCTTCAGGGCAAATGTGAGAAAGCTTCAGTCTGTCCTATGCCTTGCAGACTGCTTACTGCTTGTATAGTGCTCATTACTAAAGGAAATTCCAGAAAAATGGGCAGAACACTCCCCTACCCGACCCCTCACACTGATAGATAAAGAGAGGAGAAAGTCACTGTAGAGATAACCCCAAAAACCCTGAATTCATCTTGAATAGAGATACCAAATTAAAGTGAAGAGTGAGGACAAAATATCTACATTTGGACTACAACTTCCCAAGCAGCCAGATTGACCAGGAGAGTGATATGCTCTGTGCTTTCCTAAGACGTCTGTCCTGGGAATGTAAGGTCTAGAAAAATCATCCCAGGATCCTGTAGACTCATCCTCTGCTCAGGCAAGTACTTTTCCACCTGCTGAAATGTGCATTCATGCCAAATATCAATTTGGTCCTGAAGGGCGACATCAGTTGCTGAAAAAAAGAGCATATAGCCTTAGAGCATGTGTGGGCAGGACTTGGGTGGTCCCAGCATTTCCTTTAGTCACCTAAAAACCCTGTGTGACAGTAAATCACGACCTAGTTGTAAAGCATCTTGAATATCCTCACCCCACCTCCTGCCATTAGAGTCCAGCTACTTGACAGTGCTCACTTCAGGTGGTGCCTGGAAATTACCTAAGGAGCCTTTGAAAACTCGTCTGATCTGGACCTCAGTAGATTGCACAGGGATTCTGGTTTCACCTCGGGTAGGACCTGTGTATTAGTATCCTTAAAAATTTGGTTTTAATGTGTAGCCAGGTGTGAGAACCACTAAGCTAGATGGAGACATGCTAGAAGGGTACAAATCATCTAAAGATACTGCTGCTGGTGACAGTGGTTGCCGTCTTTCCTGGCTACATCAGAACAATCTCCCGGTATTTCCTTCCCAGGGAAATGTCTGAATTTATCTAATAATAATAATAATGATAATAATAACGAAATATATTACCACTACCTCAACAGCAGCTACCATTTCTTCTTACGTGTGTCACATAATAAGCTAATTATATTGTACACATTTTTTTTCAGTCAATCCTTGCAGCTACCCAGTGAAAGAGGTGTTATTGTCTCCATGCCATAAATAAAACAAGCACAATGAGGCTCTAAGTTAGTGCCAGAGGAGCAGGGGTTAACTCAACCTTCTCCCAAAGGCTGCATGTAATAACCCCTGCACCCACAGGCAAAGCTTCCTCAACCCCCTCTTTCACATCTCTTATTTTAAAGTTTCTTTCCTCAGAGGGATTATGAGAAAGCCAGATAAAAGAAATAAGTACCAGCCAACCAAGTTTTCTTGGGGTTGAAACAATGTCAACAGAGTAGCAGTGGGAAGGCTAATGAGGTAGAGTGTGAATAGTGGAATCTGTATAAAAAGAGGCTCTATCTTTTTCAAGTAAATATAGTAACTCCTGTGAGGTGCTCAAGTATTTTTGTGGAGAAGTTCTACCCATCCTGACTGAAGGCTCCTACACCAGCCCCTCTGAGAGAAAGTTCACCTTTGCAACACCCTCTGACCATAGGGAGAGCTTTCACCTTGTCCCTGCCCTTCCTCACACTGAGCCTGCCTCCCATCCCTGTCTGGCTCCCCTGACCACCCATGGACACAGCCCTCCCTCTCACTGAGGTCTCTGCCAGCCCCTGGGATTCCCGTTCCAGCTGATGATCTGCTATGGTGGCACCTTGCCCTGGGTAGAACCTGATGTCTATCTTTCTTGAGACCTGTGAGATCCCAAGTTTCACATTCTTTGATTGACAAGGGGCCTGGGCCCTGCAGCAGCTCAGTCCTTTGTTCCAGTTCAGGGAGCACTCTCGCCCATTTCTCTTCCTCCCTCCCATATTCTCTGCTCCTTTATCTGCTTCCATATGCACTTTCAGTCTCCTCTGGGTTTGTTTGAGGCCACCACCTCCAGCACCAAATGAAAAGTATCTTCCTGTCCTCCTGACCCTTCCTTCTGCTAGAAACATGCCTAGGTATGACCATCTTCAATCTTCCAGCAGACAACCTTCCAGCTTAACCATGGTGCTGAAATTTTAGTGTTCATAAAAACCACCCCTGAACTCTTCTAGAATGAAATTCTGTATACAGTGTGCTCTTGGTTTTGGGGATATATTCCCATGATTCATCGCTTACATACAACACCCAGTGCTCATCCAACAAATGCTCATCACCTATCTTCCTGTCCACCTACAACCCCCATCAACCCTCAGTTTATTCTTTGTATTTAAGAATCTCTTATGGTTTTCCTTCCTCTCTATTTGAAACTATTTTTCCCCTTCCCTTTCCCCATGGTCTTCTGTTAAGTTTCTCAAATTACACATATGAGTGAAAACATACTGTATGTTAGCTAACTTGACAATAAATTATAGTTAAAAATAAATAAATAAATAAATAAATAAATAAATAGAAAGTTGATCTATCACCCCCCCAAAAATGATCTCCTTTCTGCCCCTTTTCTGCCTTTAAAAACCTTGTCTCTTCTATAGCTCGATAGAGCTCCTTTCTTTCACTAAATGGAATGCTGCTTAATTCATGAATCATTGAATAAAGCCAGTTTGATCTTTAAATTTAAGAAAAAATGAAATTCTGATCTCATCACCCTATAGTGTCTGACTCAATACATCTGGTATAGCCCCAAGAATCTTACTGAATATTCCAGATGATTCTGATGTGGTGGATTCAAGGATCACACTTTGAGAAATTTCCCAAAGCCACCACCCCAAATCTACAACCTTTTTCTAAAAAGAAATGCATTTTGTGATCTCTGCTTCTTCCTCTTATCTCTTCCCTGTAATCTGATATCCCTGTCCCTCTTCCAGTCTTCACTGAACTGATCCCTGGTTGATGAAGCAGTGACCTCATGCTTAGCAAATCAATGACCTAGCATTTGCATCTCATTTCCCTGCCCTGTCTCTGGTGTTTGGAGGGGCCACTCACCCACTTACCCACTTCTTAGAACTTGCAATCTTTATCTGTGTGTGTGTGTGTGTGTGTGTGTGTGTGTGTATTAAAATATACACAACATAAAATTTACCCTTTTGAAACTTTTAAGTGTTCATGAAGTGAACACTGAAGATGGCATTAAGTATATTCATAATGTTCAGTTCTCTTACTTGAATAACTACACACTGTTCTTTTCTCTCAAATTCTTATCCAGAAAAATTCTTTGCTATAGCCTCTTCCTCCTCCTGGTCCCTAAATTCCTGCCCTCAGTCCTGACCCCCAAAACTTTCTACACTGGCTCTCTCAATTCTTTCTCCTCTATATCTGTTATTTCTAACTGGTGAACACCCAAATGTTTCTCTCTAGATTTGGTCTCCTTCCTGGACGCTAAATGCACATTTTGCACTGCTTGCTGAACTTCTTTAGTTTGGTACCCAATAGGCATCTCAGATTCGACATTGCCAAACTGATTTAATCACTGTCCTGTAACACACTTCGTGGTTTATGCAATGGCATCACCATGTTTCAATTACTTCAACACAAGCCTGGGAATAAATTGTAAACCTTTCCAGTACCTTAGCCTATTGACCTACACAAGTAATTGAAAAATCCTATTGATTATACCTTTAAAAATATTTATGTCCATGTACCTATTAGGAATTTTCTATAGTTTGAGTATATTTGGGATACTGTGGTGAATAGGGCTCATAAGCTTACTAGCTCATTGGGGAGACCTTGACCATAGAGTATCATGGGAATTACAGACAAGCAAACCCCTGAATCATACCTAGGATACCAGGTTCCATGAGCACACAGAAGAACAAGCATCCCTGGCTGCATATTAGTACCAGAGGAACTTTTGGAAAATACCAGTAGTTTCATCTTAGGTTAATTACACCTCCTGTTCATTTCATCTGCCTAAAATTGGTCTAATACATACAAACCATTTTAAAAATATAATTTATTAAAGAAATTGTGGTTTATATACACAATGGAATACTACGTGGCAATGAGAAAAAATGAAATATGGCCTTTTGTAGCAACATGGATGGAACTGGAGAGTGTGATGCTAAGTGAAATAAGCCATACAGAGAAAGACAGATACCATATGGTTTCACTCTTATGTGGATCCTGAGAAACTTTAACAGAAACCCATGGGGGAGGGGAAGGAAAAAAAAAAAAGAGGTTAGAGTGGGAGAGAGCCAAAGCATAAGAGACTGTTAAAAACTGAGAACAAACTGAGGGTTGATGGGGGGTGGGAGGGCGGGGAGGGTGGGGGATGGATATTGAGGAGGGCACCTTTTGGGATGAGCACTGGGTGTTGTATGGAAACCAATTTGACAATAAATTTCATATATTAAAAAAATAATAATAATAAATAAAAAATAAATAAATAAAAATATAATTTATTGACAAATTGGTTTCCATACAACACCCAGTGCTCATCCCAACAAGTGCCCTCCTCAGTGCCCATCACCCACTTTCCCCTCTCCTCCACCCACATCAAGTTTGTTCTCTGTATTCAAGAGTCTCTTATGGTTTGCCTCCCTTCCTCTCTGTAACATTTTTCCCCTTTCCCCTCCTCCATGGTCTTCTGTTAAATTTCTCAGGATCCACATATGAGTGAAAACATATGGTATCTGTCTTTCTGCCTGACTTATTTCACTTCACATAATACTCTCCAGTTCCATCCACATTGCTACAAATGGCCAGATTTCATTCTTTCTCATTGCCAAATAGTATTCCATTGTATATATAAACCACATCTTCTTTTATCCATTCATCAGTTAATGGACATTTAGGCTCTTTCCATAATTTGGCTATTGTTGAAAGTGCTACTAAAAACATTGGTGTACATTTGCCCCTATGCATCAGCACTCCTGTATCCCTTGGGTAAATTCTTAGTAGTGCTATTGCTGGGTCATAGGGTAGTTCTATTTTCAATTTTTTAACGAACCTCCACACTGTTTTCCAGAGTGACTGCACCAGTTTGCATTCGCACCAACAGTGCAAGAGGGTTCCTGTTTCTCCACATCCTTGCCAGCATCTATAGTCTCCTGATTTGTTTATTTTAATCACTCTGACCAGCATGAGGTCATACCAACTATTTTTAACAGTAGTAGAAAGGTATTTAAAAAGAAAATACCATACTAATGAAATCAGATGATTTCTGAGACTTTGTTTTCTAAGAATCCAAGAAAAGGGAGAAGTAGATGGAATATAGGTAAAACAAGATTGATCAAAAGTTCATCACCCTGCAAGGGGGTTGATTATGCTATTTTCTATTTCAGATAAGTCTGAGATTGTCCATTATACATTTTTTTAAAGATTGTGTGTGTGTGTGTGTGTGTGTGTGTGTGTGTGTGTGTGTAATGAGTAGAAGTTACAGAAAGCAAGTGATTAAAAAAACTTTGAATAAAGAAAATATATGAATGGGCACTTTTCAGGCAGAGAGCATTAGTATCTTTTTAATTCCCGCTCCCAGAAACCAGCTTCATTCAGGCCTGTACTGTCTTTCTCCTGGGTTGTTACATTATCCACCTATAATAAACTGAATGCTTGTGTCCAGCCCCTAAATTCATGTGTTGAAACCCTATCCCCCAGTATGATGATACTAAGAGGTGAGGCCTTTGGGAGGTGATGGGGGATTAATGATATTATGAGAATGGGGCCCTCCTAAAGTGGATTTACTGCCCTTCTAAGAATCAAGCAAGACTCTTTCTTCCTTCCCCTTTTTGCTCTCTGCCATGTTAAGGCTACAAGAAAGTGGCAGTCTGTAACCTAGACAAGGGCTCTCAACAGAACTTGGTCATGCTGGCATGCTGATTTTGGACATCTAGTCTCCTGAACCATGAGAAATAAATTTATTGTATATATAAGACATCCAATCTATGGTTCTTTGTTATAATAGCTAAAACTAACAACTTCTAACTGTCTTTCTATCTCCAGTTAATTCATTTGTTCTCCTTTATTCAATAAATATTTATTAAGAGCCTTTTATGTACTACTCACTATTCCTGACATTGGGAACACAGCCATTTACAAAAAAAAAAAAAAAAAAAAAAAAAAGACAAATCTTGTCTCAGGATATTTACACTACATAGGAGGACAGAAGTAAGTAAACTTGTTTTTAACTGAAGTATAATTGACATTAAAATATCCTATTAGTTTTAAGTGTATGCCATATAGGTACATAGTCTTATTATGTCAGGTCCTAGTATTCTGATATGATGGTATCAGTGGTGGAAGCTATGTGTTTGCATGAGTGATTTTCTATCTCCTCTAGGCCTGCAAGTGTCTTTGAGAATAGGCTGGTTATTCCCCTTTCATCTCCTTCTGGAAGGAGATGGTGAGCACTAGTTCCCTTTCAGATGGGCTAAGTGCTATACCAAACCTCAGGCATGGAGAGCTTGCAGAACAAAGCCTCTGGGAAATAGAGAAGGTGCTAGGATCAACTGAGGAAATATGCAATGAGGCAGCCCACGGACTTAACAAGGCATTCTTAGCTCTGAGGCTGATTTCAGAATCATATTAGATGGAGAAGAAGACGACTGGATACTCATAGCCCAACTTCTATGGCTCAAACTGATGGTTGGTTAGGGAGACCAAGTGTCCCAGCATGTCCCAGACTTGGGGATTCCCTAGGATGTGGGGCTTTTAGTAATAATGTGAGGATGTTTCCAAGCAAATGAGGACAGATGGGCACACTAGTGTAGGGCTGTGCCATTAGGGCTGAAGCATTTCTTTCCAAAGGAACATTCTAGTATATAATATGGTGTATGGCGATGTTTAAAATGACATGATACAAATAGGCAAATTATCTTTAATCAGTTGATGTCCTCCCCCAATGTGGTCTTTGTGAACCAATGGCAGACATAAGTCTGTGTTGATGTGAACATAGGAAGAGTCCCCACCTTGCCTTCTGCCAGGATTTATCACCCACTGTTTAAAGTCTGAGGAGTCCTTCTCTGTGGGGTATGTAACTTAAGAATCCCCTAAGTTGTTTAGACTTTGATATGACTAAAGAAACTTGTTAAATTGATATCTCACTGTTTCAGTAACCAGGTTTTTAGACTAAATGAGAGCACTAGTATTAGTACTTTTTGGGGTACCCAGATGTCTTCTGAGAAGTGCCTCACTGGTAGCAGGGATAGTCTTTACTTTCCTGGGAATCACAGTCTCACAGAAGATTGCACAAATAGTGGATGCTGGCTCATGACTGGCTAATTTATTTCTTCCTCCCCACAGTGTGAAGTTTAGCCAAGGAATATCTAGTTAGCTATGGAGACCGTATTTATTCAATTATGACTGTTCTGTCAAGGGGCTAGTTAATAAAGAATTAAGATCTTTCTATGCATTTGATTCTCTTTGAGGTATGGGGATTCCAGAATGAGATACTTTCTTTGAGGATGCCCATTTGGAACCACCACACCAGCAAGTAAGCAGAGAAGGATGCTCTGCAAAGAAATGCTGGAAACTGTAGAAGTCTCCATGTCAAACCAGATATGAGAGACCTGGGTTCAGGAAGGAGGAAAGAAAAGAAAGCTTGACCACATCCATGCCCCATTTCTGGTTCTATACCACCTACCCTTAGTCCCAGGAGGTCCCTTGTGTATTTCCAGTAATTGTTTCCTTTTATATGCCCAGGTAGGCTTTTACTCCTTCAACCAGATAAACTCTGAATTTATTTTGCCAATACTCTACAGATGAGGATGAGCTGGTGAATTGGTTTGAATCCATTCTTCTGTTCCCAGAACATGTTCAGAATGTTTCTTCTTCAATAGTTTTCCCAAGCTTGCTGTGTAATGGTGGTGATTCTCTTGCTGTCTTCTGATTAATGCAGAAGCAAGGAAAAGCAGATTAGGAAAAAACACATGCAAACGGCAGCACTTGTACTTTCTTTTTCTCCTGGTCTCCTAGAATCTTAAACATGTGATACTGCAAAGATGATATGGATACCGTGTGAACATCCAAACACTTATTTACCAAAATTAACAACCATCAGAGTTCAATCTTAAAATAATTTAGTAACTATTTTTCCCATTAGTCTCTAATTCAGATTATTTTAGTCTATTAGCTAATTTGTTTAAGATTCAAATATATCCATGTGAGCTGGAAAGATTCTTCATGGGCATAATGATCCTAAATTTTCTCCTGGTCTTTTATACTTGAGAAACCTGAAGATTTGGTTTATAGAGGGCATGCTTCTTGTTCCAGAATTTCATAAAATTTGAACTTAGCCACAAATTTTGGCTATAGCCACAAATAAGAAGGGATTTCAATGAACAATTCATTCGTATGGGTTAACCAGAAAGGTGAACCAGAAAGGCACTTCTGATGGACACAGGATCCCACTTCATGTACCCACATCTGCTCTGAGAATCCCTGGGGAAATATCAGAAATGGATTCAGTGTGGGAAGGTGGGAGGTGGGCAGAGACCATACAAAGTACCCCCTGACTCCCTAACCTGTGCAGACTCCCTTCCCTTCTGGCTCCTTGAACCACCCAGGAAGCTCAGGAACCTGGATGCTGAGTAAAACCTGCATCACAGAGTTAGAACCACATTGTACCCTTGATCTTTTAGACCAGAGTCAGCAAACTACAGCCCACAGACCAAATCCAGGTCCCCAACACTGTGTTCAATGTTTTGTAAAATTCTCTTGAAAACAGCCACAATATTTGTTTATGTATTGCGGCTGCTTTGCTGCAACAGCAAAGTTGAGCAGGTGTGACAGAGACAAAGCCTAAAATATTTACTATCAGGTCCTTTATAGAAGAGATTTGCCAGCCCCTGTTCTTGACCTACAATAAGTAAAAAGCATCAGAACTCTTGCAAGTGTTCTAGTACTTTCTTCTTTATGACTAAGCCTATTTCAGACTGTAAGTTTATGGGAGTGGCAAGATAGGTCATTCTATTTGGAGTTTAAGTGAAATGTTATCAGAAGCCATTCCCTTGATCAACATGGACGGCTTTCTTAGATAAGCTCTAAATTTGTTCTCAGGCTCCCCTAGAGATTTCATAATTTTATGGGGTGGATGCAGCCATCGCTCAAGTCTGACACAGCTGCCAATGTCATGATATCCAGTAAGAGATGTCATCTACAGGCTGCCATGGAGTCAGAGGAGTAAGCTTGCCCCTTCCTCCTTATGGCCTTTGCTTAGTGCATAGTGAAGCTAAATCTCTCTGTTCTGCATTGTGTTAAGTTCTGTGTGGCATATAAAACAAAAATGTTACAAAGGGCTGCCACCTTCAAGAAGCTTACAATCTTGCTAATATTCCTAATAACTGTGCAGACAGCAAGTAATTATAATTTTCCTCCAAAAGGGGAGATATGAAATAGATAATTAGGTTATAAGCTTATCTGAAACCAGGGATGAAAATGGAGTCATAGAAAATAGTAAGAAGAAAGCTTTTTTTTTTTTTTTAGCATATATGCTATATGCTATATATGAGGAAGACATTTCTCCAATTGACCAGGATATATTTTACCTAGAATTAAAAGTGTTCCAAGATCAGTGCAATAGAGGTAACTACTTAAACATGCTCTGGGATGAAATGGGGAAAATTGCTGGCAGCTGACAGAGTACAGCTGTTTGATAGACATACACAAGAATTATTCCAAGTTCTATAACTTCTATATAATAGAGGAGCCTTATTCAATCTGGAATTTGCTATACCCACCTGAGCGAGAAGCATAGGCTCCTACTGCACTAAGGCACTCAAGGAGAGAGAACATAAAAAGCTACAGTTTCATGAAAATAGAAATACATTTCTGGGATAGCCAAGCAGAAGTCTTTTGAAAAATGTTTTGAAGGCAGAGAATGGCCCTTTAGATCTGGAAAAAACACAGCTAACTCAATAGATAAACAGGGAGAAAGCCTCATCACTTAAAGTCTGAACAAACATCAGACACAGGAGAACTTAGGGTTTGCAAAAATAAGTATGAATGCCCTGATAGGAGATGCAGCCACACTGGAGCAGAGCAGAATGGAACATGACATGTAACTTCAGCACACAGCACAGAGCATACGGAGACCAGGGACAGGCAAGGGACCCTTTGAGGCTATGAGTTATTATCACTCCTTGAGAGGGAACCTAAAAGAAAATATAAGGACCCAACCGTGTGATTTATTGCCCATAATGTATATAATTATAATTAAACCAGGTAAAATATTTTTTTTTGGTAATAAGGATGAAGTTCTTTTTCTTGTTTCTTAAACCTCAGATAGAAGAAAACCTTTATTGCATGGACAGTAGCACCCAGGATCAGATGGCTGGTGCTGGTGAGTTGTGAAGTAATCCTGCAGAAAACTTTCTCAGGCTCAGGCCCATCTGGGGCACCACTGACACACAATTACTGTGTGCAAGGCACTGTCCTTCCCTGAGGCTGTTCACTTTTCCCTCTGAGAATATTCAGTTCTTTATTTTTTTAATGCCTGATGGTCAAGGAAGGGTACAAAATTTTCATGGATCATATTTCTTCTCCTCCATTTTGTTACCTTGAAAGCAACCCCCCCAAATAAATCCAGGACAGCAGACCTAAGTGAAAACCGTAGCCAGTGAGTCCTGGTGGGATTAGCAGCTTTGGGAGCAAAGATTTGTTAAAGAGGTTAGGTCTACTGGTTATTAACCAAAACAATTTAATTAGGTTCAATGATACTGCATGTGGCAAGGCAGGAAATATGTGCTGATAGTTTTAGAACAAAATTGTGCGAAGAGTTTAACAATACATGAATGCTTTGTACAGTCCCTAGGAAGACATTAAGAAAAATTAGACTTATAGACACATTTCCCAAAGCATTAATTGCATTCCAATTTTTCTAGAAAAGATATTATGATTTATATTGATTACAGTTTCTGATGTAGGCTAATATCCTTTCGGGTCGGTTTCTAACAGTTCTAAGAACTCTTAGAAATGTACGTAGTGTAGCTAATTGTTCCTCCACAAAATTTAAGTAATACTGGCTTAAGAATTTTCACTTTTGATACCTGAAGCTTTTGTTTTTCAGATACATCTGTTCTATCCCTCGCTTATAAACACCAAGCACTCTGAGAGCAATAAGGCTGTCTACTGTCAGAAAGCCAGGCCTGCTAATTAGACCACAGGAAATCCTCAGCTCAGCACACTGGACAGGCCCACGGTGAAGGAGCCCAACCCACTCCTTGGAAAAAATCCAGCAAGTTATCAAAGTTCTGCTCCCTATGTTATTTCCATGACACATATATTATATATACCAGAAATGTTTATCCAGCAGGGAATGCAAACCCAATCAAAGGTGCCTTATCTTATATCAAAGCCATGCTAAATTAAAAAATAGAAAATATTTCCCCTATGTCCTGATTTAGATAATGCTGATGAAATATAATCAAGAAGTACATGTCACACAACTCCAAAAGAGGAGACACAAACACAGACAATCTATGCATAGGAAAAACATTAAAAGAATAAAGCAAAGGTAAAAGGGGGACTGAGGTTTTTATGAGCATAAATTATTTTAATAATTTTTTTTTCCAAAAAATGAAACCTGCACCTCTATCCCTAACAACTTTCTGACATCACTGCCCAGGAAAGCCACATAGCTCTTAGATTGGATGGGCTTTAGGATTCCTCAGGATGTGGAATCCACTAGCTTTCCTTTCCTATTAGTGCTTTCCCCCTCTTTGCTAATGGATCATAATTATTTATAAACCCACCTGTCTGGTATAAGAGGGTGGGCCACCAATGCTGGGAAGCACAAATTTCCCACACCATCCAACCACCTTGCCACTGCACTCACTGTCCTTGCCCTGACCTCTGCTTGACCACACCTGTAGGAGGTTTACCTGGGGCAGGGGGAGTAGGAAGGAGTAGGTAGGGCTTTGGGTGTCAGTCAACTGGAGACAGGCAACTTGCAAGGTGCATGATCTGACCCTGAGTCAGCCTGAAGTCTGCTGACCAACACTGGCCGTTCCTTACCTGGCTGCTCCATCCACCCTTCTCACCAACTTCCAGGAAGTACCAAAAAGCAAACATAAACTCTGATATGAACAACTCCAAGCTCTTGTTTTAAAATAGTTTAAATGCCTCTCCAGAGTAAGCCTGTTTGAGACCTCCAATATTCTTCAACTGGAGGGGCACAGGTAAGAAAGTCAGGTTCCTCTTTATGTACCTGTTAAAATTGCATCTGTAGCAATTTAAACAGCCAGCACAGATGCCCACGCCAAACCCTCAGGAACCAGTCAGCATGAAGCATCTCAGCTGAGATTTGCAGAACTAGGTTCTTGAGCTGTGAAAGGTCATTACCTCGAGTTTCTGTTTCAAACTTTTCGGACTGTGCAACTCTAACACATACTGAGATATAGGAGACTAGGGGAGAGGGAACCACCAAAAAGGGGAAAAGGAACTAATATTTACTTCCACTATCATGAAGAGATTATTCTGCCCTGTACACTTCGATATGGTGATTGCTCAAGTGTTTAACTCTTTTTTTATAGATTGCAAATACCAGTGTGAACCGGTTTTGACAAGGAGTTCGCCTTAAAACTGCTCTGCCATTTGCAACATCTGATCAAGAGATTCCAGCTCCTCAGCTGGTGAAAAGAACCCTCAGTTCGTGAAATTATTAAAGTAAGTCTAAATGAAGCTTAATAACACTTAGCACTTCAAAGCACACTGAACATATTAACTAATTAATCACCACCTTACCCCTTCCAGGTATATAAATAACTATTATCCTCACTTTATAGTTGGGATAAATGAAGCAGAGGGTGGCAGTGCAGTTGCCCTGGGCCCCAGATGAAGTCGGCATCTATAGTAAAAGCAAAATCAGGCATTTCTGAAGGCCTTGTCTTTTGGCATATCCACTCTTCTCAAATTTTCCTTCCTTCTAGATCTCTGTTAAAACATTTCACATTTGAAAAAAATTTTTTCACGTTTAGAGTTGGAGAGATTTCAAATCTTTTCCTAAATGTGACTGTTTCTGACATAGATACTTTAAAACCAAGGGGGTCCAAACTGATTAAAGTTGTAACAAATTGGAATGCTGGAAAGTTCATGTCATCAACCAAGGAAAGAGGTTAATCTGATTGAATAATGAGTTTCATCTGGATTTGCCTGTGCCATCTGTTGCAAAATGTTTTCCAAATTGTGCAGTGTGAATGCAGGATTTCACAGAATAGGAATATCAACTATTATAACAAAAGTAACATGTTTTTATCCTTCCTGAAAAAAAAAAGGTAAATCTCTCCCCAATGTTCATATCATATAAAGCAAACACATGGAGACATGACAGAGCAGGATTTAGAAAGCTGTACATGCCTCTGAGCAGTAAATTCCCCAAATTCCCCAAATTAGTCTGTAAACTTTTTTAGGCATTGATACTTCTTATACCAACACCTCATTGTCTCTAAAACCTTCAAGGCATATAACGTCTGATAAAGGGAATAGTTTTCTGATAAAGGAATATTAGAGCAGAAAGTGAAATTTGAGATTGCTGGCTTTAAGCCACAAAGTTGACAGGTAAATCTAGTCAGAGAAATGAAGCAACAAGAATGCAGATTCAGGTCTCCTAATTCTCAAGCCACTGCTTAGATAGAAGGGGATATTGTGTGTATTAGTTTGTAATTTTGC
Source organism: Panthera onca (assembly GCF_046562875.1). NCBI lineage: Eukaryota > Metazoa > Chordata > Mammalia > Carnivora > Felidae > Panthera > Panthera onca. The sequence continues at coordinate 27,546,381 of NC_138343.1, read as the reverse complement.
AGATGGCAGTTAGAGACAGACCAGCAATAGAACCCAAGGAAACTGACTCCCTGTTCTACATTCTCTTTACGGTACCATACTGACTCTGCAATTTCTTTAACTTTATTTTGTTTTGTTGTATTTTATTTACTGAATTTTCTATTTCATTTTAGTTGTCTTGATTCAGTGCATTCCCCAGTGCCACCATGAATAAACCATTGCTAGGTGGATAACAATTTCTTATGGGAATAATGATAAAATCAAGGGTTGTATTTTTAATCAAGAATGTAGCATCAACCAGACCATATATTTGAACAACAACATTCATATGGGCAAAGATTAAACATCCACAAACCTTTAAAACAATTTTCATCTCTCTAAGCCTCAATTACCTCATCTCTAAAATAGGCATAATGGTGGGGTCTATCTCATAATACTGAAGGATTTATAGAGATAATGTTACTAAAACACTCAACAAAGTGCTTCCTTAGCTTTTAGTAAGTGCTCTTAAAGTACTGGTTTAACTTTCATTAACTGTGAGTTATTTATAGCATCCTTCAGATTTTGTTGCTCATAATCCTCATAACAGTATTAAAAGTTAGGTGCCATTAGTATTCTTATTTTTTAAATGAAAAAAATAAATGCCCAGGGATGCAAAGTAACTTTCGCAAGGCACATAGCCAGTAGGTGACCCAGCTGGTATTTCAATCCAGAGGATTTGACTTCAGAGTCTATAACCTGTTCCACAAATGCAGTTGACATGTAATAAGTAATGTTAATATGATCACTTCATTTAAATAGAATAATTGGTATTCGGGTACATGTATTGGGAAAATTATTTTATAAAAGACTTCATTTTACTATAAAGTGAAATACATCAAAATTTAAACCTACTGAGCATGACATTGGCCCCAAAACTAATACTTTGGAGATATATGTACAGTAATTTAGAGGTGCTTTATACTTACATATGACCCATATTATTATAAAATATGGTCTAAGAAAGTTTGAGGTCAAGTTTCCTGTTTTTCTTCTCAATAAATTTCTTAGTCAACATAAATTGTCTAAAACTATTGTGTGAGGTTGGTGTTCCATACTTGTCACTGTTGTTAAGGACATCTGAGCTGTTTTTTTATTACTTGAAAGCACAGAGTTTTGTTTTTGTTTTTGCTTTTTCTAACATTTATTTTATTTTTGACAGATAGAGAGAGACTGAGCATGGGTGGGAGAGGGAGACACAGAATCCCAAGCAGGCCCCAGGCTCTGAATGGGGCTCGAACTCATGAACTGTGAGATCATGACCTGAGTTAGATGCTTAACTGACTGAGACACCCAGGCACCCCTGATTTTTTTTTAATTGTGAGAGATTTAAAGTGTACTTAAAGTAATAGAAAATAAAGGAAAGTGCTCAAACATACCACCACCCAGCTTTGTCAGACTTTTATGTTTGATAAATTTCAACACTATTTAATTAAAACTCTTAGGAAAATAGGGATAGAGAGGAAATTCTTGAATTGAAAATGCATAGCTACCCACATTCCACAACTAACAGATTTTGTGTGTTGTTCCTTTTAAAGCTGATAATGCCTACACAAGAATGACCACTCAGCATCCTGTGTCCACTGTTGCTCTGGGCTTGGAGGACTCAGCTACAGCCAGGGAAAAAATGGAGGAAAGATGCAAGGGAAACCATAAAACTGGAATCACTCCCTTTGTGGTGGTGGCAATGAGTTTTGTTGTTATTTTCTAGTTTAATTGAAAGTTTGCTAGAGAACATGGTGTAATAACAATTCTTTGATTTTGTTGAGACTTGCATTTGGGGCAAATGTGTGGTCAATTTTAGGCAATGTTCCATTCATACTTGACAAGAATGTGACCTTTTAACTTGGGGGCACAGAACCCCTTATATTACAGTTAAGATGGTTGATCTTGTTAATTGCATGGCTAGACACGGTGTAAAAACTGTTCATTGTGCTCCTAGCCCCTTAATTCCTAATCTTTATGAGGGTCCTCTGTGCCCAAAAGACCCAAATTGTCACTGATTGTCCCTGCTTTGAGCCAGGCATCACCAAGAATTATCCTAAACTCAATTAAGCTACATAATCAGAGAATTAATTTGATTGACTCTTTGGGTGCTTGAATTTCTTTTGCAAAGATCCCACTAAGCAGCATGAACCCTCCAGGACTGGGGTGCTTGGCCTCTGGGAGAACAACCTGCTGGGATGGGAGATCTCAGGAGCTCTCACTCAGTTGTTTTCCACACCACAGGTAAATGGCTGCAAAAAGGTCAGGGCAAAAGTCTTGACTTTTTAAAGATATTATTTACCAGTTCTTTCAACAAATATTAGTTGAGCACCTGCTGTTCTAGTGCCTTGAGGTAAACTGTGATTTCATTCTACCCTCAAAGTAATTCCATGCTTTAGAGGAAGAGGGAGAGAGTAAATGCAGATACTAATTATTTAAATCCCAGGCTGCACTAGTTTAAACGAATCTAAGATTTATGGCTCTTTTATGCCATACAACTGAATCCCAATGCCTCCTGTCATGCCTTTTCTTCTCTTTGCTTCCAATAGTAAATATTTTGTCATAATAAAAAGTGACTTTATGAATGGTTTCTCCCCAAACCTCACATCAAGTTGATGGCAGGGTCAGCTTTTCAAACTTCTTTCAACAAAGTGTCTCGTCCCTGGCCCTACCCATGCTTCTCTCTCACATGTGTGCATGTGGGCGTGCACACACACAGACACACTTGTCTCATCTTGTCATTTATGACCCCCAAACAGATCAGGCATTTTCTTTACGTGTGCTATTTTCTCTGCTACTGTCTCTTTCTATCATCCATTCATTGTAAAATATATTTATTAAGTGCCATTGTTCTAAGCACATCTATGGAATACAAAAGGGAATAAAATCAGCAAAAATCCCTGTCCCAAAGAGCTTCACATTCCAATGACTCATCATCATTATTGCTACCATCTATTGAGCACTTCCTGTATGCTAGACTCTGTTCTAGCTGCTTTACCTATGCATTATCTCTAATTCTCAAAATTTCCCTGTAAGATGAATTATTAATCCCATTTAACAGATGAAGAAATTTAATCTCATATAGAATAATGAGTCACCTGATTCCAAAGTCTTCACTGTTTCATACCATGGTGATAATCTTCCAGCTGACCAAAACAAACAGCTTGCTTCTTTGTGAAATCTTTGCTGACCCCCTTTACCCCTAAGCCTCCTACCCATCTTCATGATGTCACTGGGCTTCCGCTATAGTTAGCTGCGATGCATCTTTCTCTCCTGGGTCACTCAAGCTGCAGATCAGAGAACGTTCATCATGGTATTGTCAGTGCTGAGCACAGTACCAGATCAAATTAAAATAAGAGATATTGAATTACTAAACAAATGCCTTCTGGCCAACCTTAGTCCTCAAGCATCTTCATGGAAGCCACCCATCAGAGGTGATGGTAATTGTCTCAAGGTTGTACAAACAGATTGGGAACTTCTTTCCCTATTTGCTCTTGTTCTGCCATTATTCTTCACAATAAGCACCTAAAATGCTGAGTCATGCAGCTGGGTGGAGTATCCTAACCAACTTAAATGAGACAATGTACTTGTGTAAAATCATATATAATAAAAGATGATACAATGTAATAAAAAACAAAGCTGGTATTATTACTGTTGTTTAAGCAAGTTTTTGGCCCTTTAGCTAACAAAGCCCCATAAGCCCCATTAGGCAGCTGTTCATTTTGTCTTAAGTACTGCAGTTTTACTCCAAAAACTTTATCTATATTCTTCCTCTATAAAGTCATAAATGAAGTTTACTTTTCAAAATCAAGATTAATTTGCTTAGCAAAACACATTTCTAAAATATTTTCCAAACTTAATAACTGATGTTCTAAACTCCAATCTTCTTTTTCTTCAAAGCAATTTGCCCTTTTCTCAGAGAATCACTAGATAAGAAACAATCATGGCAAACATCTTCTATGCTTCATGTGTTCCAGGCACTTGTATAAATGGTTTCCAACTACTATCCTCTTTTAATCCTAAACTATGGTTTGGGCACTATTATTATCATTCTCATTGTATGTGTGAGGAGATAACTCAAGATCACTAAGTGGCAGAACCCGGATTTGAATCCAGGAGAGCAAATTCTGGAGTCCACACTTTACTTTTTAATTTCTCAATTAGATGATTCAAAAATCAAAACAATCTAAAGAGGTATACTGTGCAGAGTCTTGCTCCCACTACAGTCTGCCTGTTTTCTCTTTGCCCACTGACTTCAACTCTAATATGCAGGTAGCATTTTTATTAGTTTCTGGTGTATCCGTTTGGAGTTTTTAATGTGAATGCCAGCACATAAAAGTAATATGTTCTTATGTTCCTCCCTTTCTTACACAAAAGCTAGTGTGTGACACACACTTTGCTTTTCTCTGTTAATAATAAGTCTTTGAGATCTTTCCACATCAGTTCATAAATAAGCCTTCTCAACCTTTATACATACATATTTTGTCATATGGGTGTGCCATAGCTTCTTTAACCAGTTCTGTATTGATGGAAATTGGATTGTTTCAATTTTAATTGCTTCTGCATTGTTGCCTCAAATAATCTTGTTGTCCATCTTTTCCTATACGTTTGGTGTATCTGCAGGGTAAATATCCAGAAGAGGGATTTTCAGGTCAAAAAATAAATGTTTTTATGATTTTCTTAATATTGACAAATTCCTCTCTATATTCATTGACTAATTTACGTATCTTCCTGCAAATGTCTATTTTCTTGCAGCCAACAGAATGCGCTATTAAATGTACTTGAATTTTTGCCCATTTACAGGTGAAAAAAAGATACCTCATTGAATTCGTATTTCTCTTATTACCAATGAGGTTGAACATCTTCTCACATGTTAAGGCTTGTTCATCATGTTTTCTTTTCCATTCTTTTTTCTTGTTTGTATCCCTCACTCACTTTTCCATTGGTTTATTGCCCTTTTTCTTAATGAAATCTGGGATGTTCTTTAAACCATTTTGCTATGGTTTAAACTTCCCAGAAACCTGAAGGCAATATTACTAATGTTATTGAAATGTTTTAAGTTAAAAGACCTCCCTGATTACTTAAAAAAAAAAAAAAAACATTTATTTATATTTGAGAGAGAGCACCATGAGCAGAGGAGGGAGACAGGGGATCTGAAGTGGGCTCTGTGCTGACAGCGGAGAGCCCAATAGAGGTTTGAACTCACGAACTGAACTGCGAGATCATGACCTGAGCCAAAGTCAGAGGCTTAACCGACTGTGCCACCGACGCACCCCATCACTGATTACTTTTAACATTAAACTCTATTCAGCAAATAAAATAATTCATATTAACATTCTATAAACTCTAGTCTGTTAGTTATTCATTAATATAATAGAGACAAAGAGAGACAATAATGTAAAAATGTAAATAAGATTCAGATCTCAAGAATTTCACTAACAAGAGATTGATTAATCCTAAGAACCTTTCATGTTTACTCAGCTGATAAATAACCATTTCAAGAGTGAGGAAATAAAAGAAAATTAAAATATTTTTCTTATGTCACCTTTCTGAAGCATGTGGAAATTATATTTAGTGTCTAGATTTCTCTGAATTTCTAAAACACTGTGTAATTTTTAAAAATTTCAAAGCACTCTTAAACTCATTGGAAATCAACAGACCATCTCCTTAGAGACAAGAACTGAGCAGTTGCCCATAGCAACCATCCTAAACCTTCTGACTATTTATATCTCCAATCCCCAGATCTCAGGCAACTGGTTGTCTTGGATTGTAGGTACTCAAAACTGTAGGAAACACTTTGCAATTTCTAGCCATCGGTGCATCTTTAAATACCAGTGTAAATTCATAGTCTCTCCCCATTTCTCTGGTCTGGGGAAAAGGAAGCTGAATGAGTCCAGGGTCTTCAGAGCCTGTCCTGGAACCAGAGCTCAACCAAGAGCTGCTACAAGGTCAGAATCAAAGGTGAAGGGTTAAGGCTATCTACCAGACCAAGGTGTTCAATGTCTCTGTGATTATTTGGTTATAAAAAGCTGGTAGAGTACTCCTGTATCCCTTGGGTAAATTCCTAGCAGTGCTATTGCTGGGTCATAGGGTAGTCTATTTTTAATTTTTTGAGGAATCTCCACACTGTTTTCCAGAGCGGCTGCACCAGTTTGCATTCCCACCAACAGTGCAAGAGGGTTCCCGTTTCTCCACATCCTCGCCAGTGTCTATAGTCTCCTGTTTTGTTCATTTTAGCCACTCTGACTGGTGTGAGGTGATATCTGAGTGTGGTTTTGATTTGTATTTCCCTGATGAGGAGCGACGTTGAGCATCTTTTCATGTGCCTGTTGGCCATCCGGATGTCTTCTTTTGAGAAGTGTCTATTCATGTTTTCTGCCCATTTCTTCACTGGATTATTTGTTTTTCAGGTGTGGAGTTTGGTGAGCTCTTTATAGATTTTGGATACTAGCCCTTTGTCCAATATGTCATTTGAAAATATCTTTTCCCATTCCATCGGTTGACTTTTAGTTTTGTTGATTGTTTCCTTTGCTGTACAGAAGCTTTCTATCTTCATGAGGTCCCAATAGTTCATTTTTGCTTTTAATTCCCTTGCCTTTGGGGATGTGTCAAGTAAGAAATTGCTGTTGCATGGATGGAACTGGAGAGTGTTATGCTAAGTGAAATAAGTCATACAGAGAAGGACAGATTCCATATATTTTCACTCCTATGTGGATCCTGAGAAACCTAAAAGAAGACCATGAGGGAGGGGAAGAAAAAAATGGTTAGAGAGGGAGGGAGCCAAAACATAAGAGACTCTTAAAAACTGAGAACAAACTGAGGGTTTATGGGGGGTGGGAGGAGGGGTTGGTGGGTGATGGGTATTGAGGAGGGCACCTGTTGGGATGAGCACTGGGTGTTTGTTGTATGGAAACCAATTTGACAATAAATTTCATAATAAAAAAAAAGCTGGCAGAACCAGGACACTTCTCCAAAAAGCATACACTTACATTAATACATGTAGTCAGATGGTATATATTGAGTGCTAACAGGGCAGGGCATGTGTATAGGCGCATCTTTTGAGAAAAATTCTGAAGCCCACAAATCCCACTGAGGGATCAAAACCAAACACCTACAAGGTGATAAGGGCCTCTGGTAAATCCAGTCATAGCAGGATTTGAGTAGAAATTTTCCTACTGGAGTGATTTGCTGATGTAAGTAATATGACACTTCCTTATTTGTGTCTTTGAGTTTCTTGACATAGCAGCAAGATTTTTTTTAAGCCAATCACACTCTTATAATTCCATTATATTAGAAAATAGATTCAAGCCTTTCTAACTCCTCTTCTTTAGGAGTTAAGAAATTGTTTGCACACACTCTCAAATCTATAATGGGTGCAATATTTATGTACATGGAGCATAGGGTTAGGTTCATTTATCATATAATCCACAAACAACTCCTGCATGAGTCAGTAAAAACTTGTAGTCAGGTTTGTTCTATATTACATGGGGAAATCATGATGAGTGAAGAATGAATGTTAATCATGCACATTTAGAATTCAACAGATAATATAAAATAACATTGATGATATCCACTAATTATTTATACCACAATGACCAACACAACAACCACAACCAGAAGCAATGTTTTCCCCTTTTCACATTCCACTTTCATGGCTGATTCTCCCCTCTAAACCCAAAATGCAAAGCTATCCTTCAGTGCAAGATGTCATTTCATTTCAGACTGACTCCCACAAATTGTATTCACAATGAAGTACAAAGCTGTATCCTGGGAGCCCTACCGTAAGGGAGAAGTGTTTCCCAGTGATCTGAAGACAGTGGACTAGAGCATGTCCCTTCATGACATTATCCCAATGACCTTGAAACAAAAGCTCATCTTCAAGAGATCAATGTTTTGATCTTAGCATCGATAGAATACTATATATAAAATCCTAGACCACCTGGTATGACCCCTGCCTCCCCTTCTGGTATCTTTTCATCTTGTTCTCCTTGCCTCTGTGCCCCAGCCACATAAGGCTTCCTTCAATTCTGCAAACACACAGCGCTCCTTCCTGTTCAGGGCCACCTATAGACCTTCATCTCTTCCCTCTGTTTTCACTCCCACCAGCCTTTGCTTTGGTTAGCTAACATCCCCAGAATCCCAGAATACTTGTAACTTTTGAACAATGCTTCCTTGACCCCCAGTTTCTCCTTGTAGCACTTAAAAAATTACTTGGTATTTGAACTCCCTGCCAGAATGTGAAATCTATGAAGGCAGAGACACACTTTGTCTTATTCTACTCTGCCTCTAGCAGCTAGCACATAGGGGACAACTGTTTTGTGAGTATATGATGTAGGCTGTGTTGTATTTGTCTTTATCATCACTGCCTGCATACAGGAAATACTAAATAAATGTCTTCTCAGTGAATGAATGGATAAATCAATGAAAGACTTCACATAAATACAATTTGGCACTAAAACATCTAATATAAATATTAAATATTTTTTTATTTTATCCATTAAGTTACATTCAGGTCATTTTTCTCCAACATGGGTTCTTGGAAATTCTATTGTAAAAACCAACAATTCTAGGGTGACTGAAAAATTCCCAAGCCCACAAAGAGCTGACTTGGAATCTTTTTATGGGTATCACTTCTCCCAGAATTGGACTTCTTTTAGGGAGTAACTCATTGTTCCCAAGATCAGAGATGTTTCTCATTGAGCCGGTATTGTGCCCCTTTTCTGAACTTTGTTGATTTTTCTTTCTTTCCTTCTTTCTTTTTAAAAAATAAGTTTGGCCCAAAGTTTAAAAGAAATGAGAGCTTTTTGCTGCATCCTAGAGGTTGATAGAATCTGGTTGTACTGGATTATAATCTAAGAGATTCCTGTGTTGTGGCTTCTCCTTATTGCCCTAGAACCCCAGGAAGCTAAGAGCAAAACCTCCAGGGTCAACGTCTAAGTTTAAAGGGAGGGGCATTTCATGCATATACCCATACTCCAAAACAATCCTGTAGACACCCAACACATACCCACACACCCAGCACTCACAGATATCCCTACCACATATGCAGCCTGCACACAACACCCACAAACACCCCAACATACACACACATACCCCAGATGGGAACCTAACTTTTCTTAATCCTAGAATAAGGGTCCCCTTTAAGTCCTGTCTCCTTTATTCTTTCCCTTCCCCTGTTCCCTCCTTCAGTCTAGCCTGTATTTAAAGCTATTTGCCCTTACACTAAAAGTTATTTTGATTAGGGAAAACTCAAAAGAAATTTCAGATCTTAGAAAAAGTTGTAATGAAGAAGAATTTGGGGTTTGACCCCTGTCATGGTTTTTTACTCACTTTTGGACCTTCTTTTTGGGGATTATAGTTATATCACAGAAAATTGGCAATAGATGATTTAGTAGTTCTGAATTCAAATGCAACTGCTCCATTCTAGAATTAGCCCTTTTCCTCGTTTACTTACCAAACATGAGAATTGTCTTTCTTATATTCTACATTAAAGCCCCCACCCCCAGCTATGAAGAAGACAACCAATGTATTAAACCATTGACAGATTGGTGCTATTTAATCATTTCTCATAGGAATGTTGCCTTTTAAAAGAGGATACAGGCAATGTTAGGAGAAAGCTATTTTTCATCACAGGAATAACCCTGTAAAGATGGAATTTCAGTACTGTGGTGTCTGAGTGGGGACATGCACATAGTTTATTTCTGGTTATTCCTCCTCATAGCACAACATAGAGACATGAGACAATGGGAATGTGAATCTTAGAGATCCCCTCTGTCCCCAGCTGCCCAAGGAATCACCACAACTGTTGGTGTCTCCAGGGCTTGAGAAACAGAAGATAATTTACACTCTTCTTACATGAGAGTGACATAGACAGGTGCTGGCAATCCAGTGGAGGACAGATTTCCTGAGGGCAGCCCAGGCAGAGTGGCCTCCGTAGACCATTGCATCAGGCATTCTGCTTGGAAAGGTCTCAAGGATTGTTTTGTAAATAGACAATTTTATAGAAGCACTTTTTTGAGTTCACATAGCACTAGTTACTACAGTGATGAATACAGCTAGAAGCTAACCTGAAATTTCTGAAATACCTAAGGAAAGGTGTCAAAGGGAAGCCTCATTACCATAAACCACTGTTCAGATATAAAAGGAAGGGTAAAAGTTCTACTCCCTCAGAATCACCATGTGACATGCCTAGAACAATAGCATAAACAAGGACATTTAAAGCATCAACTATAGAGGCTGAATGGACAGCAACAATTCACTAACATTTTCTGAATGAAACCTCTTTCTGTTCTATCCAGCTGATCTTCTACAAACGCCCTGTTTCTGCACAATGCATGATGTGATACTGTTTTCTGTGAATAGATATAAAGTAATAAGGTCTTAAGGGGGCTTGCAAACATCCATCCCCCATCTCCCACAAGTTCTCTAAAAATACTGCTTCTGACTTGCTTTATCTTCAACTTGTCAGGACCAGGTGGTATTCAAGGACTGGAGGTCTGTTGGCCTCTGGCCTCCACACTTCATTCTCCTGAAGTAGTGGGGAAAAGTGCCTTTGGTGACTTCCAGGGCCTTCAGTAGTCAGTGGGTGGTCATTGGTGGTTCAAAACATCCTTACCCAGGGAGTGTCAGCCCTGGGCAAAGGGATGGCCAATCTACTGACCTCAGAGAAGGATTTATTTCTTCATTTTTTCCCTCACTTCCAAATTTTGATTTCACATAGCTTACATCTCTAAGTAGCAGTGACAGCCATGTGTTCTTGAGCACCTACTGCATGGTGGTTGTGTCCTGGACATTTTGCATTATTGTATTATATCATATTATATATACATATATATACATGTATATATACATATATATGTGTACATATATACATACATATATATACATATATACATACACACACACACACACACACACACATATATATATATACACACACACACGTGTGTGTGTGTGTGTGTGGTACCTCTTTCCTACTCCGTCCCTCATTTTCTCTTCTTTAGCGACATTAACCCTTGAACATGCCAGGCCCAGCCCACTCTGGCCTTGGCACTTCTAGCCTGCTGTTGCCCCTGATTCTTTCCCCCTTTTTGTCGTTTCTCTCCTTCCTTTCTTTCTTTTCTTGAGAACTTTACTTAAAAGTTACCTATTCAGACTACAGTATTTAAAATTTCTACCCAAACCCACATCTAGTGCACCCCAGAGCACATACACAAATTATATTCTCCTCCTTCACAGTTTTTTTTTCTCCTAAGAGCTTTCACTTCATACAGAGTACCATATATTTTGCTTACCAGTTTCATTTATTGCCTGTCTCCTCTCAACTCTAAGCTCTGGGAAAAGGTCCTTTTCTATTTGTTTGCTGCCATATTCTCAGTGCCTAGGATAGCACCTGGCATACAGAAGGCACTCAGTGGAATCAATAGCTGAACAGTACCTGCCTCCCTGGGTTGTTGTTATTAGTCTTGCTTCTCCAATGAGCACTCTTGATCTCAGAGAATTTGAATGACGAGTGCAAGGGTGCATGGTTGCAGGTGAATCTGGCTCTGGATTCTGCCCAACCCTGGGACTATGCTCCTAAACAGTCCTCCTGCCACACACACTCTTCCCTGACTGTTTGGTCCTTGGGATAATGCTGTCACACAACCCTCAAAAAGTGAGTGGGCAGGAGGATGTGACAGTGAGGAGGAAAGCCTGCCCTGTCCCTTGTGGATCAACATCAGCCCCACTGGGTATTGATGAACCTCATTTATGTTGCATAATATTAATAACAGTATATTCCCTCCATGTCTTGATTTCTGATTTACAAAGAATACATATGTCTCATTTGATCATCAGCACAGATTTGCCAGTGAATCATGACAAGTATTATTTTCTCCATGAGGACACTCTAGTAAATGGAATTTAGGTGAAATGTAACTTGCCCCACATCTTCTGATGAGCAGGGGTCCTGATGGGACAGAAAGTTGGCTTCCTTTTTGAGTCCCTCCACTATTCTCTTTCTTCACACTGGGCACTGGGGTTGGCTTGTCCACTCTGCTGAAAGCACTATTCTGCAAAGAGGGATGCTCACCAGCCCTCCATCACTTCTCACTGAGCAAAATTGGCTACTCAGAACCGTAGAACAACATACTGGGCACTGGCCGCTCCCTGGCCCAGTGGGTAGAATCAGTTGATTGGAGTCTGTAACCAAAAAGAAGCAGAGTTCATCCACTCCTTTGCTTATACAAAAATCTACCTCATTTCTTTTTAAAATTTTGATTATGGGGATGCCTGGGTGGCTTAGTTGGTTGAACATCCAACTTAGGCTCAGGTCATGATCTCACAGTTCATGAGTTCAAGCCCCGCATCAGGTTCTGTGCTGACAGCTCAGAGCCTAAAGCCTGCTTTGGGCTCTGTCTCCCTCTATTTCTTCCCCTCCCTCCCTCTCTCTTCCTCCCTCTCTCTCTCTCTCTCTCTCTTTCAAAAATAAATAAACATTAAATTTTAAAAAATAAATAAATAAAAATTTCTATTATGGAAAGTTTCAAACATAAATGAAAGCAGAATTGTAAAATAAATTCCCCTGTGCCATCACCTATCTTCAACAAATGACTCATAGCTAGTTTTATTTTTCTGTATTCCTGTATTTCTCATACTTTCCTGGGTTACTTTGAAGAAAAGTCCAGGAACCACATTATTTCAAAAAAAAAAAAAATGTATCACCAACAGGTCTGGACTCCCCTTTTAAAAATAACCCCAATGCCATCACCACACGAAAAATTCATATTTCTTCAATGTCTACGAGTATCTTATCAGTTTTTACATTTTCCCAACTGCTTAATTAATTTTTTAAAAATGTATTTGTTTGAATAAGAATCCAAACAAGGCCTATACTTTGTGATTGGTTAGGTTCATTCTACATTTCTTTCTTTTCCCTAGATTTTCTTTTTGCTGAAGAAGAAAACAGGTTCTGTCTGAATTTTTCTGATTGTATCCCTGTGTTTTTCTATCCCTTTTATTTTCTCCAAGTAGGTTGTTGCATCTAGAAGCTGATCAAATTCAACTTAGCATCTTTAGTAAGAATCTTTTGTAGGTGGTGTTGCATGTGTACTTGTACTGGGAGCCACATGTCTTCTTGTCCTGCTTTTGTGATGATCCTTGTCTAGACTTGACATTGCTCATAACTCATAATCTGGAAGGGAGGTCAGGAGGAGATACTAAACAGATTAATGAATATCAGGTACAACCCATGACATATCCTGCTTCTTCCACACTTACATAAATTTACATTGGACTGCATGTGAGTTCTGATGTCCTGGGGTGGAATGGTTGAAAACCTCAATGATTGTCTATTCAGCTCAGTCTCTTGACCAGCCCCCAACCATCAGGTCCTTCTGTTCTTTTTATGCTACTTTCTTAGAGTGCAGGTGAAAGTATGGCCTCTGAGTTATGAACAACCCAAATAAAAATCCTATACAGACACTGACTGTGGGGCTTGTCTAGGAGATTCCATTGCTTCTATAATAGTGGTTCTCAACAGGGTAATTGTATCCCCCAAGAGACACTTGGCAATGTCAGGAGACATGGGTTGTCATGAAGAAGGATGCTATTGACATCTATTGGATTGTGGCCTGGGATACTGCTCAATACCCTGCAGTGCACAGACAGGCCCCTAAGACAAAGAATGATCAGGCCCCAAATGCCAAAGGTACTGGGGTAGGAAAACTCTGCTCTCTAAACAATGGTAATTTCTACCTTGCAAATTTGTTGGGAAGATCAATTGAGATAATGTTACACCAAACAAGTATACAAGTGTGCCAGCTTCCTTCCTTTCTCAGTAAACCAGTATGAAGTCCTCATTCTAGCTCAAGATAAGATGTGAGTAACATGCCAGGAATAAAACAGAGACTCCAATTGAGCCTGTAGTGGCTTAGGGGACAGGGGCTTTTGTATTGGACCTGCCAGCAGCTGGCTGAGTGACTTTGAGTATGGTTTGCTCTTCTCTGCCCTCAGTTTCTTCATCAGTAAAACGAGATGGACTCTGAGGATTTCTTTGCCCTCTAAGCTCTAAAACTCTTTGAGACTAATTTTATTCATTTCTTGGAAAGACTTAATTATGTTTTGTAGATGCCGGATATGTAGATTAAGCAGGGATATGATGGGAATTACCACCATTGTACCTTTCAAGGCTTTATGATTAACACTAATCTCAATTCTTGAGGAGGCAATATTATTTGTGATTTATTTTCTTAAATGGAAAGGAGGCAGTTTCAGAGGCTTCCAATTGGTTTTCCATGGGATCTTAGAACACAGGCAAAAGGAGAAATATTAGGTTTATTCCAACTACCAAGTATACTTACCCTGATTATACATTTAAGGACCAAGGAAGTGACAGTAACAGTCCCTGGATGCAGTGAACTCACTGTGAGTCAGACAAAGACTTCATTTATGTTCTGGATTTCATGGACCTCCACTGTAAGATGACAGCCACAATGATACTTTAAGTTCCAGAGGTCAATGCCAATTCAAACTCTGTGCTCAACACTCCTCAAAATTCTTGAGTATTCTCCTTTCTGTAGTAGTTCTTACCCAAGTAAATGGTCATAGGTCCACTTGGGGAAGGACTGGGGGAATCACTACCATAGACATATGGTGTGGTATTGTTAGGTGCTTTCTCATAGACACCCAGCTGCTCCTTTAGTCAATAGATTCCAAGTATGAGAATTTTCCCAGTTCCAGAAACTGGGCAAGAGATCATGACTTGGTTATAGAAGTTAAGCAATACCTTTATTGGCTGCATATCTATCTTGCCTTAAGAATATTTTATTCAGGACTCCTTAAAAGCTACTCTGACATGCTGTTCTAGTAACTGTGTCCACCTTGCTCCTGAAAGGTAAGCACTACCAGTTTGCCTTTATTATTTCAGTATCCTGTCATCCCTGTTGCTATCAGGGACCCCAGTTCTGTAACTACCCTTGTTGACACTCTGGATGATAGAGGACAGTCACCACTGTGCTTCTTAGTGATGCTGGTCCCCTCTCATCAACACATTCCTTACTGTTCTGCCAAATGAAATCTCTCTTACACACAGATGGTGCATTTTCAGCCTCATACATGAAGGTTCAATTCTATGATTCTGTATCCTTTTCTCTACTCTGCTATGCCAGTCTGGCACATCTAGTTCACTGAGTGTGAGTCATTGCTTTGTACAAACCTTTGCTACTTATTGTAGTAGTCTGTGGACATTTTCTCCCAGGGTCCATGGCATGTCAAGGTCATCTCTTTCCTTCACTGTATAGTCTCTTTTCTCCCTTAGCATGCTAAAATTTCCCTGGATGGGTTATACAGTGATCTGACCTCAATTGTTGGTCTTGTCACCAGGAAGGGAGATAACCCTGAGGGGGATGTATGTTGTACATAAGCCTCTGTATTGTCTTCAAGCCGGTGAGAGAATACTAGCCTTTAATAGGGAAGAGCATGTCATTCCTGAATACCTAGAGAATTCAGGAGAATCTGGATTTTGAAGTACTTAATTGCATCAATTCAGAAGTCTCTTTTCTAAGTCAGAGACAATTTCTTCCTTAGCAAGGTCACAATTTCTTTTTTCTTTGCATGTCTTGTAATTTCTTATTGACTATTAAACATTTTATGTAATGTATTGTAGGAATTCAGGAATCTGATTCTTCCCAAGGTAATAATTGTTATTATTCTTTCTTTATTTGTTTAGTAACTTAGTGGGACTGTGTCACTCTCATTGTATAACCATTGATATCTCTGAGTCCCTTCCTTCCTTCCTCCCTCCCTTCCTTCCTTCCTCTCTTCCTTCCTTCTTTTCTTCTTCCTTCCTTTCTCTCTCTATTTCTCTTCCTTCCTTCCTTCCTCTTTCTTTCTTTCTTTCTTTCTTTCTCCTTCTTTCTTTCCTTTTAAGCCTGGTTTCCTAGGACTTACCCATGTGTCTGCATAGCTTAGTGATTAGAGGAAGATTGATCAATATTTATAATGATTGATCTCAAACCAGTATGGCTTTCATTCTCTGATGATGGATAGGCATGCGGTTGGGGAGCACATTCAAAGTGCAGACTATTTCCAATACTGCCCGGTTTTTGCTTTCTACAGGGCCCTCTTGTTTCTCCTATGTGTGCACACTCAGACTCTGTTGACCAGGAATATGTGGGTGACTGCAGGTGGCTCTGGTCAAATCCAGATGTGTGGACAGGTGGTCACATTCAGTTGTCCCTGGCCCACAACACATGTTTGACAATTCAAGAAAAAGCCTATTGAATTTGGCAGTTTTGAGGGATATCAGATCCTATGACTCCATGTTTATTTATAACTCTGGCCTAGTCACATGCTTCCCTTTGGAATGGATGTGGCTGCCAACAGATGCCCAGCAGTGGCTCTTGACTCAGCCATGAGTTTCCACATCTTTCCTGTCCTGAGGCCAGACTAACAAGTAAGACTAACAAGTTAAGCCTCACGCTAGGAAGACAGATACAACACCAACCTCAGCACCTCCTTATTTCTCCTGTCAATGCCCCTCTGCCCCACTCTGCCCAGGTACTTGCCCATTACAGCCAGGATGCTATGTCAGAAGTGAGGGTCTGACCTTGCAATGGGCTATAGTGCTTCCAGGTAAGACCCAGTCAGAAGAGCGGAGGCTCTAATCATTACAAGACAATATTTGACTAGAAGTAGAAATTGCAATGAAAACATTTCTTTGGCAGGTTCTGTTGATCAGCACAAAATCATTACTGAATCTTCCAGTATATACTTAAATATCTCACCTGAACATCATGAGATAGCTTCTACTTTAAAAAGGGGGGAAATGATAATATCACTCTGTACAAAAATTTTCAAGTACAGACTGAGAGCTACCTTATCTTTTTAATCCCAACCCTTAAAATAAGCTAATCATAAGTAGAATTTTTAAGTACAGAGAATATATTGGTAATTCTCAATGTAGTCCCACTAAAGTCCTCCTGATTTTTTAAACTTAAAAATGTTAACTTATATTATCATTTAATATCTTATTTAAAAATATCTTTAAATCACTCAATACTTTTACACTTTTATTCAGCACAACTCCTGAGCTTATAAGTATTTGCCATTTTTTTTAAGTGATCTCTACACCTGATGTGGGGCTCAAACTCATGACCCTGAGATCAAGAGCTGTATGCTCTACCAACTGAGCCAGCCAGGCACCCCTTGGAAATTCCTTTTTTTTTTTTTGGAAACATTAGGTACCGTAGAGGACTATAAAACAAAAGTTGCTCTAAATGTTTATTTAAAATATCTTTTGTTTATTAACAATAGTTGTGAAGTTCTTAATAAACGCAAATACAGCTCTAACTAATAATGGATCAAAACTTTAAATTTTTTCCTAAGTGATTTTTTTACTGTGTAAAGGTAGAATTTATACTTTAAATTAAATAATTAAGACATTCTGCTTTTGATGTTGATTACAGCCTCAAGAATTATAATTTACTAATATAATTCATTTAAATAGATTTAATGTACATAAATCAATTATCTCTTTTGAAATGCTACATTGTTAATAAATGAATATCAAGAATGCATCCATCTATGTACAGGAAGGTGAAAAAGTATTTATGATAATTGATATTAATACATGGTTATGGTAGTATCCTCCTCCTGTATACCATCATTCAGATAGTTGTTTCCTGTGAAGTCCAAGCTAAAGAGAAAAAATACATTGGCCATTAAGATAAGTTTTAGTTGTATTAAACTGTGTAGTAGTGGAGGGCTTGAAAGAGCCCTAACTGAACTAGGCCAGTAAGGTAGATATAGAGTCTGTGGAGTAGCAGAGCAATAACATAGAGATTGCCAGCAGCCTCAAAATGCATTCAAAGGCAGGGGTTAGTGCTGAGTTGGGGCTTAGGGAGCTAAGGCAAGAGTGCAGGCAATTTGGAAGAGGGGGGTTTTTCTACTCAGTTCCTGTTTACTCCACCTCTGATCTGAGGGTCAGTAATAGTGAAGTTAAAAACCAGTTCTGCACACTGAAGAAAATGTGTAAACTCAGGATTATCATGTTGAATCATGGTGACATATCTCTCCATTGTTTAAAAACACTCTAATGGTTGGAACCCAGCAAATATTGTAGGGAGCAGTACAACCCAGGCTAACCTGAAGCTTCTCAGACACGTTATTACTTGCTACTGTGGAGTGTTCCTCAAATAGTTTACTTAGCTGCCGAGCATGTCAGAGACAAGAAGCAATTTACCTCTCACTTAAAGAACAATGATTGTTATCAAATACAGCAGATATTTAAAAATAACAAACCAACGAATGAACGGATCCCCTCATTCATTCTATTGGCACTCATGCTTAGCTTTTATTTTTCTTTGCCTCTCTGTTGTGCACACACTCTCTCTGGCTCATTCTCTTTCTCTCTCCTCACGTATTAAAGAACTTGCTGTTGAAATTGTTTCAGGCAGCAATAGTATTGGTTGCAAAGTAGCAATAGTAGCAATAGTATTGGTTGTAAAGTAGCAATAGTATTGGTTGCAAAAAGAACTTGATGACTGCATATGTTTAGCCATCTTAAAAATTAAATCAGTTTTGCTCCTCAATTTTCCTGTGGAGGAGGATCTCACTGTGTGGGGCTGGAAATCACTCTAAAACCGCACCTAGGTAGATATTATCAGAAGAGAGTGGTGACCACAGAATTGAGTTGTCAGGTAAAAGTCAAATCTTCCAAGTTCAGGGCCTGGGCCTGGTTCTTTAGTAAGCAGAGAACAAGGAGAATATGGGAAAGCTATTTCTGTTATCATTTATTTTTTTCTCTATGGATTGCAAGGATTGAAAAATAACATTCTGGAAGGTGCAACAGAAAACTCTAAAATGAAGTGAGGCAGATTTTATGTCTTCTAACCACCCTCTTGTGGAGCTGATTTTGAAGAGAAAAGGAGAATTATATGTCAAGACACCTTTTCCAAGAATCCAATATGTCTAACATCATAGGGTCATGTTGTGAGCACTGTAGAGCACTCGGCACGTTGTTCCTTAGTCTTACTACTTTCTCTGCTTTAAATCTCTCTCCATTCCTCCAAATCCTAGCAAACCTGTAACACAATTGTGATGGAGCCAGAAGCTATTAAGTGTCTTCTGAGAGAAAGGAGAAGGATCAATGAGGCCACCAGATCTTTTCCTATTTCCTCATCATGGCCTCCTAGGAAATCCACCCATGGTTCTATCTATCTATCTATTTATCTATCATCTATCTATCTATCTATCTATCTCAAGACACAAATGTACTGACATGTGAGCTCTGTGTCTAATGCTAAAACAACAAACTGCCTCATTAGTTTTTAAGTTTTCAACAATTTGTGGAAAATAAGGGTTTTTAGTGAAGTTTTAGTTTATAGGACTTCATGGAATGGCTTTTCAAGAACACTAAAGAAAGAGCTCCTGAGGGGAAATAGAATTGTTTGCTCTCTTCTCTGTCTCTTCTTGCATCCTTCTTTCTATCCCACTGAGAACTCTACAAACATGAAACTTGATGATCCTATCTTTCTAAGGTGATAAGATGACACATTCTGGCCAGATTAGATGCTATTTGCATAAAAACTGCTGAGGTGAGGGGTGCCTGGGTGGCTCAGTCGGTTGAGCGGCTGACTTCAGCTCAGGTCATGATCTCACAGCTTGTGAGTTCGAGCCCCACGTCAGGCTCTGTGCTGACAGCTCAGAGCCTGGAGCCTGCTTCAGATTCTGTGCCTCTCTCTCTGTCTCTGCCCCAACCCACTCACATTCTGTCTCTGTCTGTCTCAAAAATAAATAAATATTAAAAAAAAAAAAACTCCTTAGCTGATAACCTGATGCTGTAAATAAGGGTATAATCTAATATCGTAGTCATCTTTTGAATCTTGGCAATGATACACACTTTCATGGATCATTACTGAGGGAAGGCTCATATATCCTTAGAAACACCTCAATTGATCTTCACAACAATGCCCCAGATGAGTACTGCTTTAGTTCCATTTACATGTGAGGAAGTCAAGGCACAGAAAGAATGATTCCTCCAGGTGACACAGGTAGAAAGAATGCAACCCATACTAACTCCAAGTGCTAATCTTCAAACCACCTCCTCTATTGCTTCTGCTTTATACACAGACCCTGGCTGAAAACTTTGGCATTACCAGCCATGCAAGAAGATGCTAATGAGTTCACTTAGGCTGGATGTAAGAATCAAGCAGAGTTAACCTTGATATTCAACCAGGGTGCAGTATTGAAAGAGAGTGTCACATACAGGCACCTGTGTGGCTCAGCCAGTTAAGCATCTGACTTCAGCTCAGGTCACAATCTCACAGTTCATGAGTTTGAGTCCCATGTCGGGCTCTGTGCTGACAGCTCAGAGCCTGGAGCCTGCTTCAGATTTGGTGTCTCCCTCTCTCTCTGCCCCTCCCCTGCTCATGCTCTCTCTCTGTCTCAAAATTAAATAAAAACATTAAAATTTTTTTTAAAGAAAAAGGGACTCACTGAGGAAAAGGAGCTCAGAATGGCCTTGAAGAATTGCATTACTTAGTGACAGAGGTTTTTCTAGGTAGATGCAACAAAATCAGCAAAATCATGGAAGTGGTAATGATTAGGGAACATAGACAGGGTGGTAACAAGGGTCAGCCCCTATGAGACAGAGAATGCAATAGATGATCAGCAGGAGAGATTATCACATGAGCTGGCAGGGCTCTGGGATACAAGAAATGGAGTCTAGATCTCACAGCATAAGCAATGCAACCACCATAGTTTCATCTATTTAATAATTATTTGCTGAGGGTATCCTACATGCCAGGCCCAATGCCAGCTCATATGGATATAGCAGTGAATGAGTCAGGCTAAGTTCCTGCCTTCACAGACCTCATATTCAAACAAAGGAGGACATAGACACTAAAGAAGTTATTTTTTTTCTTAAAGTTCACTTATTTAGAGGAGGGTAGGGACAGAGAGAGTGGGAGAGAGAGGGAATCCCTAGCAAGCTCTACACTGTTAGCACAGAGCCCGACATGGGGCTGGATCTCACCAACCGTGAAATCATGACCTGAGCCGAGATCAAGAGTCAGACGCTTAAATGACTGAGCCAGCCAGGCACCCCAAGGAAGCTTAATAAGTCAAATAGAGTTCACCTTTAATTGACATTCTATTTTCAGAGACATCTGTCTTCCCTTCTACTAGATCTCCAAACAGCAATAGCCTGAAGATGTCTGTTTCAAATGTCAGTTTCAACCTTGCCTTCCACACATCAAATCCCATCTTAGGCTAAAGAAGCACAATATATTTGTGTTGTGGGTAAACTTAGAAATCATTTAGTAAATGCTATTCATTTCACAGGAGAAAAAACTGAAAGCCCAGAAAGGCGATTTCACCGGCATAAAGTCACACAGAGAATTGGAGGCGGAATTAGAATTAGATTCATTTCCAGATCCTCTATGCCATCCACCTCCCAGTCATTCCCTTTTCTCTTTGTGTCTCTAATCTTTCTCTTCTGGAAAACTCACAGTGAGAAGGATGACTTCTCTTATACCGCATCCTTAGCTCCCTGGGACAGAGCAGATTCTCTGTCTTCCAGCCAGCAAAATTAGAGATAGTGGCTACCAAATAAGGACAAATTTTGTAGCTTCCCTGCTGCCCTGGAAACAAGATAATGGCCTCAGCTTATCAAAATAGGAGTCGGAGTCGGGCAGAGCCAGGAAGAAATAGGGACAAGAGTTCCTATATAAATGCTTTCCTAAAGGGAGAAAAGTCCTCTAGAGATGTAAATAACTACTTTTCCATTTATGTTCGGCAAACATATGTATAAACGGAAGGTTTATACAGAGAAACCACAAACAACCAGTATTAAAATGACCCCCACACAACCCCTTGCATAATGCTCTGGAAATGCACTGACAAGTCTGGAAAAAGTCCAAAATAAGCTGCGTGGCAAGAGGAAGCAAGTCTTGGTCTCAGACATTCAGTAGAATCACTTAGTCTCCTGAAGAAACCATGCAAATTCTGAATACATATGGTCTCTTAGTATTCTTAGTGCAGAGGAATCATAGAAGACTGAAGTGAGTAGTTTAAAAAATAACTCTTGATCCAAGACCACATACAGACCCACCTGAAACAGGTAGCCCAAAGAAGATACCTGCATGCATTAAGCAGTCAATCCTCTTGGGTTCCTTGCTGGTCTAGATGATTTGTTCATTTGTTTTTATTTCAGCAGACTCTTATCTTTCTGATTCAGAAAACCATAGTGAAGTTCTCCCTCAGGGGCCAAGTGCTCATCTAGTTTCTCAGAGACTCAACATCAGGCTGTGTTCTGGGATTAAGAAATATCAGTGAAATTCTCAAATATTCTTGCTTGACAACATCTCTAACTCAAAGCGGACCCAAAAAGCACCCCAGTAGAATCAAAGCCCTGACAATTGCAAGCTCACCGTTTATTGTTTCTTCATTTGGCCTGTTGAAAGATAAATTATAGGGGGAAATAAAAACAACACATTGCCTTCAGTAGATTATTCTTTACTGAATAACACCTTGTCTTTTAACACTCCTCTTAAGAAATAGCTTTCTGCCTGGGGGTTCTCTTGTTGTGTTATACCTAAGATAGCCTACACACTTATAAACTTTCAAAAGCAAAACCCATGATTTCACAGACCCAGAAATGTTTATTTTCTCTTAGCCAATAACACATGCTTGGGTTTATGCCAACTCTACACTAGAGTCACACAGATTATAATGAAGCATGAAGTCCAGAAAAATAGATTGCGGAGAGTTAAAAGAAGCTGAGAGCCCATTTAGACCAACCCCTTTCTTTGACAAAGGAGTTTCCTGATCCAGAGAGGTTGAGTTTATTGTAAGACACCCTGGCTGGTTGAAGGCAGAGTTAGCATTTGAAGCTAAGTATTCTGATCCCCAACTTTCTAGGGTTCTTGCCTAGGAGTCACACTACCATGTGAACCAATATGAAAGCAAGGGGAATAAAAATAACAAGCATTGTCCCCTGAAAAATTCTCACATTTTCTTTGGGCCAATTTTCTTTGCAATTGCCTTTAAGTAAATATCCAGAAATAAATTTTAGATACAGTCCAAAGGTTCTTCCAAGGAATTTAAAGTCCTATCCTGATTAAAGATATATTATCTAAGCAAGAACCTATCAAGTATTTCCTGGAAAATGTAAATATGATATGAAGCCATAAAATTACATTTTATCATATGTCTTTCCTGTTTGAGAAACCTTAGCCAGTGAAAAAAATGTACTACTTGAGGGATGTTGACAAAAATGTATCTTGTCTTTGTAGAAGTTGCCATGCTAAGAATGGGAAGAAGAGAGATAAGTTACAAAAAGAGACAAAGTCTAAATGCCTCGGTCAACTTTTCCCTGTGAGATAACTTCCAGATTTATCATTCTTCAAAATGCCACATATAATTACCATTTCCCTTTGTCCACAGAGGACATGACCAGGAGGCTCTGGTGGAAAAGGAATTTAAAATGTGGTAGTTTCAGGGCCAAGATGCATGAAAACATCATCAGTTACTGTGCTCTGTCTGGTGTTTGGGGCACTGTGTGGGATTTCAGTGGGGCCTGTTTCCTGAGAATGAAAGTTTGTCTTCTGGAAGTGACACACAGGGACCACCTGCAGATGATGTTTATAAATCCATTGGCAGGGACTGACTGATCTTACAATGGGACCATGTAATATAAACATTTCTTTATTCTACAAAGGAATATGCACAATGCCACCTAAGGTCCTCTAAGAGCAGGTCTGTGGAGTTTTGAAGGGAAAATGCCACTCAGAAATAGAGCCTTGTTCCTTTTAAGCAATGTTAATATTAACTTTACCACTTAAAAATGGCATTTTAGCTGGAAGGTTGTTTGCAATCTCTTTACATATCTAAGATTAAATTAATATAGAACTCAGAGCTCCAAATTTCCTAAATTCGGGGATTAATCTATTTCAACAGACACCCTTGGCATGCATGTGAATGTGTGTACTTCTGAGTTTGTGCATGCATGTTTTTTGAGGTTTGCTTATTTGGTAGCATTAATTTAAAAGTGACAGACCCAGAGAATTTTATTATGTGGCATGCTAGAATGTAGGAGTTAAAAAGAGAATTAGTATTTTCCTGGTAATAGCAAGCAGATGAAATTAAGTATGGGAAGGAAGGAAGGAAGGAAGGGAGGGAGGAAAGAAGGAAGGAAGGAAGGAAGGAAGGAAGGAAGGAAGGAAGAATGAAGAACAGCCTTTGGTTTTCTGAGGTAAGCAGCAATAAATATCATTGTTTCACACTGCTGAACATAGACTGGCAAAGTTTTTTTGGGGGACGGAATCAATTGCTTTTAACCTAATACAATCCATTCAGTGCTAATTAGGACTCAACAAAAAAAAATCAAAATAATTTGGTGTGGATACAATTTGAAAACAGTGCTGACATCTAAACAAAATAGATGTAAGAAATGAATTTTAGATCAATTCAGAGCTGAGTTATTTCTAGAAAGGGCAGGAAAGCAGACAACAAACCCTTTTTAATTTTGTCCAAGTGCCTTTAGGAGAAGGGCTGTTAGCAGCAGAGAGATAGTGGTGATTCCAGTGAAATAAAATTACCCTATATTTGGAAATAAACAAACTCTACATGGCATGGAGATTTATGACCACTGGGATCGCCTGTGGGAACATGTACAACTCAGACACTACAAACTATTTTCCTGTTGTAGCCATAACAAATCTCCTTCAGGTGATTACACATCTACAAACTGAAAAATAAATTATGAACAAAGTCTCACTTAACATTGCATCAAAGGCTCTAGAACAGCATTTGGAACAAGAACAGGAAGGTGAGGAATGCATGTGCTGAATCACCACTGATGCCTCTCCAGTGTTTGGAAATCTCTTTTTTCCTAACTTAAAGTTATAATAATAGAAAAGAGTAAAATCAATTTTAAAAGGAAAGAGACAAGACTTACATTACTCAAAACTATAGATTTTGGAGTAAATTTCAGTCTGAGATCAGATTATTCAAAATGCAATTTGATTTTTAACAGGTTAATGATTTATGGAATGTTCTATAGTTAAGTGTCCAAACTTCTGAGTTGGTGCTCATAATGAGAAAAATAGGAATTGGAGCAGGAATAGGTAGAGGAATAGGTAGGAATAGCTAGAGGGGTGCTGCTGCAGATTTGGTATTTTCTGAATTCATCTCCCCTTTAAAGGGTAGAATATGCTAAACTTGTGACATGAAAATCAGGACAGCTGACTCAACCAGGAAGCTAACACCAAATCAAAGCACACTTCTGAGACAAGGCTGAAAGGTCATGGGCAGCCTTATTTGATGCCATGTGGAGAGACCCCACTGCAGGAAGAGTGTACAGATGGTCCTCGGCTTAACAATGGTTCAACGTACAAGTTTTTGTCTTCGTAACAGTGCAAAAGCAATACGCTTTCTTACTGAAAGCCATACTTCAGATTTTGAATTTTGGTCTTTTCCCCTGGCTAGCGATGTGCAGGACAATCCTCCCTCCTGATGCTGGGCCTCAGCCACAGCTCCCAGTTGGCCACATGATCACGAGGTGAACAACAGATATACTTACAACCATTTTGTTACCCATACAACTATTCTGTTTTTCACTTTCAGTACAGTGTGCACTCTATTACATGAGATATTCAACACTTTATTATAAAATAGACTTTATATTATATTATTTTGCTCAATGGTAGGCTACTGTAAGAATTATGAGCATATTTAAGGTAGGTTAGGCTAAGCTATGAAGTTCAATAGGCTAAGTGTATTAAATTCATTTTTCACTTAGAATATTTTCAACTTACAGTGGATTTATTGGTATGTAATCCCATCATAGTTCAAGGAAGATATGTAGTTGACCCTCAAAAAAATTCTGATAAAAGAAATTGAATGAGACCTTGTGACCTCTGAGTTCCTGGTTCTTGACATGTCTAAGGCTCGGACTCATCCTTGAACCATGATGCAGAGAAAATGAGGTTTTACAAAAATGGAAACTATAAGGACAGTGAGAGTGGTCATGATTGGGAGATGTGGTCCTTCTCTCTCATATCCCCAAGATACACTCCGATGCCTGAAACATGGAAGGAATTCACTAAAGCTATGTTGAATAAATGAATGAACAAATAAATGAGCAAATAAATCAAAAAATGAATGAGCGGATGGATGAACGAATGAATATTGTGAAGGATACAGAAAGCTTGTTTAACATAGTCAATACAATCAGGGAGCTTACAATCAAGTTGAAGAAAAAATTAAGCAACAAAACTAAGAGCAATGCAAGAAAGTGGAGTGTCTCCTTTGCCCTACATACCATCTCTTTCTTCAGAAACCTACCACACCCACATTCCTGCTCTGGGTATGGCTGTAGGACTTTACTTTCTGTCTCATGAAACACCACCCACCCTCTAAGCCAAGCTCATTGGACTAAAAGAAGGATTTGATACAACACACAGCAGTGGCCTGGCACAAAAATGTTCTCCCTGAATGGGGCATATCAGATTCTGTTCTCAGGAAACTGAGATAATTAAGTGGCAAACACTGGGAGTGGAAGCTTAAAAGATACTGACAGAAGCCAATACTAGACTTTATGTTAACTAACTTGAATTTAAATAAAATCTTGGAAGAAAAAAGGAAAGAAAAGATGCTGACAGAGGCACAAACAAGTCAATACCATGAGGATTCCAGAGTTGAGAGGGCATATAAATTATGAACAAATTGAGTAAATTTTGAGAAAGGATATAGAGATTGGTAATAGGTAAAGTACAAAAATACATGGGAAAAGATATAGTGGTTGAATCATGGTAAGGTGCTTCCCTGGGATGATGAACCAGAATCTCCTGTGGAAAAAGGTTTTGGAGCTGCTCTGGGATTCAAATGACCTTCCAGGTTTAATTTCCATGAGGTCAAATTTTACTATGCAATTTTCCTTCTCAAATTTCCATGGGATTCTTTTGTCCTTGTTGTCATGCACAGCCCTACAATACATTTCAATTTTCTTTAACTGCTCTGAGTGAATTCTTATGTCTGGAAAGTCCTTACAAGAAGGACTCTTATAAAGCAGAGTTTGAAAATAATTCGCCAAGATGATGAATGGCACAGGCTCTTGGCACAGAAAATAATACTTAAGTTTGAAGTGATCAGTACACTTTAGAATGAATCTGGTTCCCACCACTCTGGAAAACAGTGTGGAGTTTCCTCAAAAAATTAAAATTAGATCTACCCTATGACCCAACAATAGCACTGCTAGGAATTTTCCCAAGGGATACAGGAGTGCTGATGCATAGGGGCACTTGTACCCCACTGTTTATAGCAGCACTTTCAACAATAGCCAAATTATGGAAAGAGCCTAAATGTCCATCAACTGACGAATGGATAAAGAAATTGTGGTTTAGGAAGATGGTGGCATAGGAGGACGCTGGGCTCACCGTGCGTCCTGCTGATCACTTAGATTCCACCTACACCTGCCTAAATAACCCAGAAAAATGCCAGAAGACTAGCACAATGGAGTCTCCGGAGGCAAGCACAGATGAGAGGCCCACTGAAGAGGATAGGAAGGGCGGAGAGGTGGTGTGCGCTACACAACTGGCGGGAGAGAGCTGGGGCAGAGGGGTGGGCCACCGGCCAAGCAGAGCCCCCGAGTCTGGCTTGCAAAAGTGGAGGGGCCAGACAGAGTGTGTTCTGACAGCAAGCGGGACTTGACATCTGGAAGGTTATAAGCTAACACCTCTGCTTGGAGAACGGGAGGGCTGGATGACAATGGGAGGGAGAGTTGTTGAGCCCCGGACAACAGAGCTCAGCTTGGTGGGAAACAAAGGCGCTTGCCAGCGCCATCTCCCTCGCCCATCCCCCAGCCAAAATCCCAAAGGGAACCAGTTCCTGCCGGGGAACTTGCTTGCACGGCACAAACACCCAATGCTGTGCTTCTGAGGATCCATCCCTCCTGCGGGTCTGACTCCCTCCGGTGCCACAGGGCCCCTCCCGAATCGGATCTCCAAAGGAAAAGCGAGCTGAGCCTGCCCCTCCCGCCCCTGTGCACCTTGCCGATCCACCCCAGCAAATACGCCAGATCCCCAGCACCACAAGTCTGGCAGTGTGCAAGTAGCCCAGATGGGCCACACCACCCCAAAATGAATCCCTCCCCTAGGAGAGGGGAAGAGAAGGTACACACCAGTCTGTGGCACCGGGGTGGGCTGGGGGCAGACATCAGGTCTGACTACGGCCCCCCGCCCACCAACGCAAGTTATTCAAGACAGCACAGGAGAAGTGCCCTGCAGTTCCCCACCACTCCAGGGACTATCCAAAATGATGAAATGGAAGAATTCCCCTCAAAAGAATCTCCAGGAAATAACAACAGCTAATGAACTGATCAAAAACGATTTAAACAATATAACAGAAAGTAAATTTAGAATAATAGTCATAAAATTAATCGCTGGGATTGAAAACAGTATAAAGGACAGCAGAGAATCTATTGCTACAGAGATCAAGGGACTAAGAAACAGCCAGGAGGAGCTAAAAATGCTATTAATGAGCTGCAAAATACAATGGAGACAACCATGGCTTGGATTGAAGAGGCAGAGGAGAGAATAGGTGAACTAGAAGATAAAATTACGGAAAAAGAAGAAGCTGAGAAAAAGACCAAAAAATCCAAGAGTATGAGGGGAAAATTAGAGAACTAAGTGATGCACTAAAGAGAAATAATGTACGCATAATTGGTATTCCAGAGAAGGAAGAGAGAGGGAAAGGTGCTGAAGGTGTACTTGAAGAAATAATAGCTGAGAACTTCCCTGATCTGGGGAAGGAAAAAGGCATTGAAATCCAAGAGGCACAGAAAACTCCCTTCAGACATAACTTGAATCAATCTTTTGCACGACATATCATAGTGAAACTGGCAAAATAAAAGGATAAAGAGAAAATTCTGAAAGCAGCTAGAGATAAACGTGCTCTAACATATAAAGGGAGACCTATAAGACTCGTTACCAATCTCTCTACTGAAACTTGGCAGGCCAGAAAGGAATGGCAGGAGATTTTCAATGTGATGAACAGAAAAAAAATATGCAGTCGAGAATCCTTTATCCAGCAAGTCTGTCATTTAGAATAGAAGGAGAGATAAAGGTCTTCCCAAACAAACAAAAACTGAAGGAATTTGTCACCACTAAACCAGCCATATAAGAGATCCTAAGGGGGATCCTGTGAGACAAAGTACCAGAGACATCACTACAAGCATAAAACATACAGACATCACAATGACTCTAAACCCGTATCTTTCTATGATAACACTGAATGTAAATGGATTAAATGCGCCAACCAAAAGACATAGGGTATCAGAATGGATAAAAAAAAAACAAGACCCATCTATTTGCTGTCTACAAGAGAGTCATTTTAGACCTGAGGACACCTTCAGATTGAGAGTGAGGGGATGGAGAAATATTTATCATGCCATTGGAAGTCAAAAGAAAGCTGGAGTAACCATACTTATATCAGACAAACTAGACTTTAAATTAAAGGCTATAACAAGAGATGAAGAAGGGCGTTATATAATAATTACAGGGTCTATCCATCAGGAAGACCTAACAATTATAAATGTCTATGCACAGAACACAGGAGCCCCAAATATATAAAACAATTACTCACAAACATAAGCAACCTTATTTCTAAGAATATGGTAATTGCAGGGGACTTTAACACTCCACTTACAGAAATGGATAGATCATCTAGACACATGATCAATAAAGAAACAGGGGCCCTGAATGATACATTGGATCAGATGGACTTGACAGATATATTTAGAACTCTGCATCCCAAAGCAACAGAATATACTTTCTTCTCGAGTGCACATGGAACCTGCTCCAAGATAGATCATATCCTGGGTCACAAAACAGCCCTTCATAAGTATACAAGAATTGAAATTATACCATGCATACTTTCAGACCACAATGCTATGAAGCTTGAAATCAACCACAGGAAAAAGTCTGGAAAACCTCCAAAAGCATGGAGGTTAAAGAACACCCTACTAAAGAATGAATGGGTCAACCAGGCAATTAGAGAAGAAATTAAAAAATATATGGAAACAAACGAAAATGAAAATACAACAATCCAGACGCTTTGGGATGCAGCAAAGGCAGTCCTGAGAGGAAAATACATTGCAATCCAGGCCTATCTCAAGGAACAAGAAAAATCCCAAATACAAAATCTAACAGTACACCTAAAGGAAATAGAAGCAGAATAGCAAAGGCAGCCTAAACCCACCAGAAGAAGAGAAATGATAAAGATCAGAGCAGAAATAAACAATATAGAATCTAAAAAAAACAAAAACAAAACAAAACTGTAGAGCAGATCAACGAAACCAAGAGTTGTTTTTTTGAAAAAAAAAACAAAAACAAAAACAAAATTGATAAACCTCTAGGCAGACTTCTCAAAAAGAAAAGGGAGATGACACAAATAGATAAAATCATGAGTGAAAATGGAATTATTACAACCAATCCCTCAGAGATACAAGCAATTATCAGGGAATACTATGAAAAATTATATACCAACAAACTGGAAAACCTGGAAGAAATGGACAATTTCCAAAACACCCAAAAGGTTCCAAAACTCAATCAGGAGGAAATAGAAAGCTTGAACAGACCCATAACCAGCGAAGAAATTGCATCAGTCATCAAAAATCTCCCAACAAATGAGTCCAGGACCAGATGGCTTCCCAGGGGAGTTCTACCAGACGTTTAAAGCAGAGATAATACCTACCCTTCTCAAGCTATTCCAAAAAATAGAAAGGGAAGGAAAACTTCCAGACTCATTCTATGAAGCCAGTATTACTTTGATTCCTAAACCAGACAGAGAC
This sequence comes from Panthera onca, assembly GCF_046562875.1. Lineage (NCBI taxonomy): Eukaryota > Metazoa > Chordata > Mammalia > Carnivora > Felidae > Panthera > Panthera onca. Next base: position 27,515,546 of record NC_138343.1, on the reverse strand, counting down.
CCAGTAAAAAAAGAGAACTACAGGCCAATATCCCTGATGAATATGGATGCAAAAATTCTCAATAAGATACTAGCAAATCGAATTCAACAGCATGTAAAAAGAATTATTCACCCTGATCAAATGGGATTCATTCCTGGGATGCAGGGCTGGTTCAACATTCGCAGATCAATCAACGTGATACATCAAATTAACAAAAGAAAAGATAAGAACCATATGATCCTGTCAATCGATGCATAAAAGTCATTTGACAAAATCCAGCACCCTTTCTTAATAAAAACCCTCGAGAAAGTCTGGATAGAAGGAACATACTCAAACATCATAAAAGCCATTTATGAAAAGCCCACAGCTAACCTCATCCTCAATGGGGAAAAACTGAGAACTTTTTCCCCTGAGATCAGGAATACGACAGGGATGTCCACTCTCACCACTGTTGTTTAACATAGTGTTGGAAGTTCTAGCATCAGCAAGCAGACAACAAAAGGAAATCAAAGGCATCCAAATTGGCAAAGATGAAGTCAATCTTTCACTTTTTGCAGATGACATGATATTATACATGGAAAATCCGATAGACTCCACCAAAAGTCTCCTAGAACTGATACATGAATTTATCAAATTTGCAGGATACAAAATCAATGTACAGAAATCAGTTGCATTCTTATACAGTAATAATAAAGCAACAGAAAGACAAATAAAGAAACTGATCCCATTCACAATTGTACCAAGAAGCATAAAATACCTAGGAATAAATCTAACCAAAGATGTAAAAGATCTGTATGCTGAAAAGTATAGAAAACTTATGAAGGAAATTGAAGAACATACAAAGAAATGGAAAGACATTCCCTGCTCATGGATTGGAAGAATAAATATTGTCAAAATGTCAATACTACCCAAAGCTATCTACACATTCAATGCAATCCCAATCAAAATTGCACCAGCATTCTTCTCGAAATTAGAACAAGAAATCCTAAAATTCATATGGAACCACAAAAGGCCCCGAATAGCCAAAGTAATTTTGAAGAAGAAGACCAAAGCAGGAGGCATCACAATCCCAGACTTTAGCCTCTACTACAAAGCTGTCATCATCAAGACAGCATGGTATTGGCACAAAAACAGACACATAGACCAGTGGAATAGAATAGAAACCCCAGAACTAGACCCACAAACATATGGCCAACTAATCTTTGACAAAGCAGGAAAGAATATCCAATGGAAAAAAGACAGTCTCTTTAACAAATGGTGCTCGGAGAACTGAACAGCAACATGCAGAAGATTGAAACTAGACCACTTTCTCACACCATTCACAAAAATAAACTCAAAATGGATAAAGGACCTGAATGTGAGACAGGAAACCATCAAAACAGTAGAGGAGAAAGCGGGAAAAGACCTCTCTAACCTCAGCCATAGCAATTTCTTACTTGACACATCCCCAAAGGCAAGGGAATTAAAAGCAAAAATGAACTACTGGGACCCTATGAAGATAAAAAGCTTCTGCACAGCAAAGGAAACAACCAACAAAACTAAAAGGCAACCAACGGAATGGGAAAAGATATTTGCAAATGACATATCGGACAAAGGGCTAGTATCCAAAATCTATAAAGAGCTCACCAAACTCCACACCCGAAAAACAAATAACCCAGTGAAGAAATGGGCAGAGAGCATGCATAGACACTTCTCTAAAGAAGACATCTGGATGGCCAACAGGCACACAAAAAGATGCTCAACGTCGCTCCTCATCAGGGAAATACAAATCAAAACCACACTCAGATATCACCTCACGCCAGTCAGAGTGGCCAAAATGAACAAATAGGAGACTATAGATGCTGGCGAGGATGTGGAGAAATGGGAACCCTCTTGTACTGTTGGTGGGAATGCAAATTGGTGCAGCCACTCTGGAAAACAGTGTGGAGGTTCCTCAAAAGCTTAAAAATAGACTACCCTATGACCCAGCAATAGCACTGCTAGGAATTTACCCAAGGGATACAGGAGTACTGATGCATAGGGGCACTTGTACCCCACTGTTTATAGCAGCACTCTCAACAATAGCCAAATTATGGAAAGAGCGTAAATGTCCATCAACTGATGAATGGATAAAGAAATTGTGGTTTATATGCACAATGGAGTACGACATGGCAATGAGAAAGAATGAAATATGGCCCTTTGTAGCAACATGGTTGGAACTGAAGAGTGTGATGCTAAGTGAAATAAGCCATACAGGGAAAGACAGGTACCATATGTTTTCACTCTTACGTGGATCCTGAGAAACTTAACAGAAACCCATGGGGGAGGGGAAGGAAAAAATAATGGTTAGAGAGGGAGGGAGCCAAAATATAAGAGACTCCTAAAAACTGAGAACAAACTGAGGGTTGATGGGGGGGTGGGAGGGAGGGGAGGGTGGGTGATGGGTATTAAGGAGGGCACCTTTTGGGATGAACACTGGGTGTTGTATGGAAACCAATTTGACAATAAACTTCATATATTGAAAAAAAAAGAAATTGTGGTTTATATACACAATGGAATACTAGGTGGCAATGAGAAGAATGGAATCTGGCCTTTTGTAGCAACGTGGATGGAACTAGAGAGTGTGATGCTAAGTGAAATAAGTCATACAGAGAAAGACAGACACCATATGTTTTCACTCTTATGTGGATCCTGAGAAACTTAACAGAAGTCCATGGCGGAGGGGAAGAAAAAAAAAGAGGTTAGAGAGGGAGAGAGCCAAAGCATAAGAGACTCTTAAAATTGAGAACAAACTGAGGGTTGATGGGGGGGGGGTGGGAGGGAGGGGAGGGTTGGTGATGGGTATTGAGGAGGGCATCTTTTGGGATGAGCACTGAGTGTTGTATGGAAACCAATTGGACAATAAATTTCATTAAAAAATTAAAAAATAAAAAATCAATAAAATAAATAAATAAATAAATAAATAAATAAATAAAATGAATTGGGTATTGGAAAGTTGAAAAGGGAGAGAAAAAAAAAACTGTCAAACAAGCTGCCTTAACAGAAGCCTAGAGACAGAAAGGCAGCCATCCTCGCAGAAAAAGAAATAGTCATGCTTGCCATTTGGCCTTTCTATCATCAGACCCTGGCCCCACACTTTGCTGACTTCCTGTGCATTACTGGACTACATTTCCCAGTGTTCCCTGCTTTGTAACTCTCTGCTAGGTTTGGGCAATGGGAGAATTTGTTAGGAGCTAGAAGGGCAAGATGAAAGGAAAAGTTAAAGTGTTTAGTGTTTGTTCCTCTGTCTTTGAGGAACAAAGGTAGGTTAGGTTGTATCCCTAGTAGCATCTGCATCTCCAAAAGAAAGGAAAAAAGAGGCAATTTAATATCAGTTACAATTCTTTAGGAGTTAGGTGGTTAGAAATAAAAGGTTATTAAATATCCAGAGTTAGTAGAAGTGTGGAAAAAAACCTTGCTTACACTTTGGTAGAAATGCACATTGGTACCACCATTTTGAAGGGCAATATGTCCATGATAAAGGCAGAGAAGGGAAGTATCTAGTGTAACTTGAGAGTTGTAGACCTCTGACCATAGCAATGAGAAATCTAAGGATCATGAGTCTATAAACCTAGGAATCTAGGATTTTACAGTTTTGGATATATTTCATAAGTCATATTTTATACACAGTTATTCAAGGGTTGTAGTAGAAAAACAGAAAAAAATAGAAACAATATAGTTCTCCATCAGTAGAGGAAATCTTAAGTGAATTACAATGTATGGAATGTTTGGTCCTCTGAAAAGCATAAGGTAGATTGTGCTATACTGACATGGGAAAAAATGATATATTGTTATATTTAAAAAGCAGGAAGCAGTGAGAGCAACAGTTATTTGCCTACCCAGTAGCCTCATCCTCACAGGTATTGACTCCATACTGAATAAGCTAGGATAATCACACCGATGCCAGTGATTGGATTAGGAATGGGTTAATGACTAAACTAGGTCATTAAAACCTGAGAAATCTGCTAGGAAGCTTCTAAGAAAGGATTTTTTTTTTCTCTCTGATAAAGAGAAACAGGATGAGACTTTCTGTCTTTTTCCACTAAATGTCTAATATCTGCCTATGATGGCTATAACTTCAGTGGCTATCACAGCCTGTGATTAACAAGCCAAGTATAAAACTCAACAGCACAGAAGGAAGGGGTGAATGTGGAAACAATCTGAGTTCGAAATGACATTGTAGAGCTACTAAATTAACATGGAGCAAACTTAGCTTGGGACTTCTTATTATGTGAAGTAATATATTATCTTTACTGTTTAAGAATCATTGAGTCTGGCTTTTGGTCAGGCAAGGAATTCAGATGTGGGAACAGGGAAACTAACTTTTTATTTTTACTTTATATTTCTCTCTCTCTCTCTCCAGTGAAAGTATATTACTTTTCCAAATAAAGGTGAGGGAAGAGCTGTGTCTTCTGCCAGGGATCTCATACATAGATTATAACCAGTTTAGCCCTGGTTCATTAGTGAATGGCAAGTAAGACTATCAAAGAAAGCTGCAGAGATGAGGGGTGTAAAGTATGGCGTGGGGAATTAGTAAGTCCAGGTTCTCGAGCACCGGTTACCTAACTTTGAATTGTTCTTATAACCTCTCCATCAGTTTTTTCATCCCAAATGTGGTTAATAATAGTTGTCCAACCTACTAGCAAAGTACATGTGAGGAACAAACAAGGTAATTGCATAAATATGCTTCAAGAACTGTAAAACCCCGCAATACATAGGAGGTGCTATTATCACCACCATCATTGTGATGGCTATGGTTTACACATTTGTGTTTCCTCAAAATGAATATGTTGAAGGCCTAACCCCCCATGTGATAGTATTAAGAGGTGGGAGCTTGAGGGATGATTAAGTCATGAGGGTGGGGCCCTCATCAATGGAATTACTATTATAAATGAGACCCCAGAAGGCTATCTAGCTCCCCAGGGAGCTCTCATGTGGGGAAAGAATGAGAAGTCTTAGACCTGGAAAAGAGTCCTCACCAGAACCCAAGCATGCTGGCACCCTGATCTGGGACTTCTAGCCTCCAGAACTTTAAGAAATAAATTTCTGTTATTTATAAACTACCCAGTCTCTATTATCTTGTCATCACAGCCCTAAGTGACTAAGACAGTCACCATCATCATCTTTGACTCTTTGAAGCCATCATTATCTTTGGAAAGGGAAATGTTGAGTCATGTGGCTCACCAATTCAAATCTAGAGTTTTAATGCACTGGTTGACTTTCCATTCTGCTCAAAGTGGAAGATGATTTCTTGCTATCTCCTCTTTCATTCTGAGCAGGGTAGTAAGCCACTTTGCCTGAGAAAGTGATACTGCCAGTGCCATAAATACAGGCCTGCAGGGCTCTTTTCCACTCAGAAGGCCAAGTTTTTGTCAACTCATCTTGCTCTTGGCAGGGGCAACATTTTCTTTGAAAATAATCTAGGATGTGGGCCGCATGAGTCCTTCAACATCTAAGTCACTGAAACTCCAGTTTCAATAAATTTTCTATTGTAGAAAAGGATATCCTTCATTTTTTATGTATATTCTTTGTAGGAGTTTAAATAGCTGCTAACTCATGCCAATTAACCTTACTTGAAGAAAAAAAGTAATCATCTAAAAAAACAAAACTGAAATCTGCATTGCTACAAAATGAAATGAAATTAAACCAACTGGATTCAAACAAAGGTACATAGAGCACCTATAAGGTGCTGGTCCCTCTGCTAGGTACTTTAAGTAACACAGAGATTAACAAAATTCATCACTAAAACACAATGGCAGACACTTGGATTTGAATTAAAGAAATCTAGACAAATTCAAAATCCTAGTTTCCATAAAATTGTAAACTCTAAGGGATGACAGCTAATCTGAGATTTGTTTTTCTAAGCAAGTTTTTATGGCTCTCTTTTATGGTACTCATCATGCCTCAGAGAGCCTCCATGATGCGGTTCAAGATATTTTATAACCTTTTCTAGGAAGCCATTTAGCTTCCCAAAGCACATAGAATAGGAAATTCTCCATAGCTTTACCAGATCCCCAAGTCTCAGATTAAGCCAATTTCTCTTCTCAGACCTAAATGACTATTTTAAAGCTCATAATTTTTACAGATGGGAGATAACTAATTACTCACCAAATTTCTTCATTCTTCAATTTATCATCAGAATTGATCAAATTGCTTATCTCTACTGGGGCTATGGGAGGGAGGCTTTGTGCACATGAGTCTGAGGGAGACCCATCCTGCCCCTGCAAGGTCATTGCCAGCAGAAAAGGAATTAACAGACAATGGAGAAGGGGGGATAAAGTGGGATTGGCGGGAAAGCTTCCCATTTTTGTTGAGACTTGAATAATAAATATTCTGTGCTGAACAAACCAAAATCATTTAACAATTACTCCTGTATCCTTTTTTATGTAAGCCTGTTTTCCACATATAACCACAGATGTGATAGCCTCCTTCCATTCTCCAGGTGTGCTAAATCTCCCTTAACTTCTCTTATTTTTAGGGCATGAATCTTGCTGCCTAATAGGCTATCAGCTTCTCAAGGATGGGTATTACGTTGCTTTGCAGCATTTACTGTACTCAGTCCAGGGTAAAGCCCATGGCAGGTGCTGGGGAAGCTCTTGCCAATAGGCTGGCCATCCTCATGCCACCACACTCCAGCTCTTGCTGCCTTGATGCTTCTGTGAAACCTCATACCCCATATCATAGGTGCTTTTTTAATATACCCACTGAGTACAACTTAAACACAGCTACTAGGGCAGAGACTTTCGAGCTTGGTAAAAAATATGTTTCTATCACCACCCATCATACATGTATATAGCTGAAACAAGAGCTTAATGAAATAAAGCATACATTGTGTGATGCATATGTTCTGTTTTTTGGTATTATGTCCTAATTTATTATAAACTTTATAGTACTATTCTGTCTTGTTTTATCCTTTAAATGTTGGAAGTATGTCCACCAAATTGATGTCACAACCTACTAATGATTGCAAATTTCTGCTCTAGAGGTTCCTGACATCTTGGGGCTCTGTGTGATAACCTCAATTTGCAAAAATGAGTAGGACACAGTTGCAGCCCCCAAGAAGCATACTTTCCAAGGGCTGAAACAGCTACGTTAAAAATAACACATTCAGCATTTTCAATTAGTATGTATTATGCAATTGATGTGTTTTATTTTTTCTGGATCAATTGTGTGTAAAATAATGAATAGTGTCTCAGAAGCAGTGAGAGGCCATGCTTTAAGGATGATGTCCCATAACCCACTATACCTACCATTTTCCTATTCTGAATACCCCATGTGAACCACTTCAGCTAATTTCAGGAAAGGTAAATTGTTATACTTCCCAGATAGCTAGAGAGTAACTTCCCATACAATTTGCCCATTCACTGGAATATTAAAGGAGACCATCAATTCAGACTCTTTTCAAGTTGTTACTACCAAAGACCCTGGTGGTACTCTGGTTCCACCAAGCCCAGGATTGACAAGCTATTTCCAGAAAGGACCAGATAGTATTGAGGCTTTGAGGATCATAGAATCTGCATTGAAACTCCTAAATTCTGCTCTTGTAGCACAAATACTTAAAGAATGGTGTGGTTATATTCCCATAAAACTTTATTTATAGACTCTGAAATTTGAATTTCATATCATTTTCACATGTCATGAAATACTATTCTTCTTTGACTTTTTCAACATTTAAAAATGTAAAAAAACCATTCTTACCTCATGGGCTGTACAAAAACAGGTTATGAGCTGAATTTGGCTGCAGGGACTGAAGTTTATTGACCCCTGCTCCAAGCCAATAGGACCTTGGAAGATGGAAAATATTTTATCTTTAACCATGAGCTGAGACTCTCCAACTTAGGCCCCCCTGAGAACGCTGAAACAGAGACAAACTAAAGAGGCTGTCCAGGCAATTTTCTCTTGATATGTGTACTAAAGAAGGGTCACGTGGAAAATATAAAGAGTTGTTTATAAAAAGGTTGTTGCCTGGGGCAAGCTATCTTAAAACAACCATAGCTTTTTTAAAAATAGGAACAGTTTATAAATGGAAGGGCAGGAATTCTCCTCCACTAGTCCTTGTGGTCACAACTCCTTTTAGGTTAAAAGGAATAAATCCACCTTTTAAAACAATCAGGCTCAGCCCATCATGTGGATTTTTCTATTGCACAGCTTTCCAGGATAAACTATCACCTTGTTTCACAATGTGTTCATCCAATCTTAGCTAGAATGGAAAATTTTCATAATCCAATAGGCAGTATGCTCAATGAAGTGTTTCATTATCCGGATCAGTCTGATCAATCTTCAATGTCCAATGAGCAGCTGCACAGACCAGACACATTACTATGTGGCCAATGTTCCAAAATATAGTGCTAAGCCCTTAGGCAAGTCTAGATTAGTTCCCCACTCTTGCATTGGGACATACAGCCATGTCATTTCTGGAGGAATAAAATAGTGCAGGAAAAGAGACAATTTGATCACACCTTCCATCTTTCTTTTTCTTTGCTCTTTTATTTACAAAATTAATGTGCTTATATTTAAAATTTAATCCAGAAGTGTCCAGACTGAATGAACAAAAGATCATCTTGCCTTATCCCTTCCTCAACCAATTCTATCACCTCCCCCACTAAAAATTACTTTTTGGCAACTTGTGGTCACCTGTATAAATACAAATGCATCATATACATGTTTGTGACATTTTTAATGTATTTTTGCATGTTTTTCAGCACTTTGCTTTTTGATTTAATAAGGTTTTTCCATTGAAGTCAGTGCATGTGGAACCACCAGCTTCATGGGCATCTATAAGTTCTATCTTCTTTACATGTTATCAGTTGAGCATGATATTTTTACCTTAGAAAATGACAAGCTCTTTTCTCTAGAAGAAGCAGTGAACAGAATAAGTGATATTTAATTGCTTGTTTTTTTGCCATCCTGACATTCTGTGTGTGCCACACCTATAGACACTTGAATGTTCCACCAAAAGACAAGTTTCTAAAGTCTAATTGGGAGGAACTTGCTACCAGAGGTTCTTCTGCATAGCATTTTTTTTTTAATTTTAATACTTCTGAAGTGCATTTTAAAATAACTTCACTGGAATGGAATATCTGTGATATCTAGGCAAATTTGACTTGAGAGTATTCCTTCAGAGTGAAAAATGTTTGAATTCACCAGCAGACATGTAGCCCAGAGGATGCTCTTTGCTAGTCAGAATCTGTAGTACAAAAGCTGGCCTGAAGAAAAAAGGAAAAATTAGTTTGGGAACAGTTGGGAACAGAGGAAGTAAATAGCTTAAAAGAAAAGCTTTATTGAAGAGTAATCTATATTGAAGAGTAATACCAGCATATAGGATTCACCCTCTTAAGTATGCAAATTAATTGTTTCCAATAAATATATACAGTTGTGCAACTTATCACACCATTTCCATCACCCCCTCCCAAAGAAGCTTTCTACTCATTTATAGTCACTTCCTATTCCCAGAAGTTACCAATCTACTTTCTGTCTCTATAGATTTGCTTTTACTAAAAATCTCATAAAATTGTACCATATATCATGTGATCTTTTGTGACTAGCTTCTTTCACTTAGCATAATATGTTCGTGGTTAATCCAAGTTGTAGCACATATCAGTACTTCATTCACTTTTTATGGCTCCATTGAATGAATATACCACAGTATGTCACCAGTTGATGGACATTTGGATCGTTTCCACTTTTTTGGCAATTATGCATAATGCCATATAAAATGCTGTAAACATTTGCATACAAGTGTGTGAACATAGGTTTTTATACATTTATTTATTTATTTATTTAGAGATAGATAGAGACAGCGTGAGTGGGGTGAGGGACAGGGAGAGGGGGAAAGAAAGAATCCCAATGTGAGTTCCATGAAGCCATGAGATCATGACCTGAGCTGAAACCAAGAGTCAGACACAACCAACTGAGCCACCCTGGCTCCCCATGAACATATGTTTTGAATGTTTTTATTTAGGTATATTCCAGGAGTGGAATCTAGTAATTCTATTTTTAACATTTTAAGAAACTGTCAAACTATTTTCCAAATTGACTGCACCATTTGAAGTATGTATTTTTGCTACTTGCCTTTAAAAAAGACCTGGAGATTGTTATTATCTAAACTAACAGCAACTCAGGATTAATTATTGCAGCTTTTTGGCTCATTATGGGGAAAAAGTATTTATTTTCAATTTGTCATGTACATAACCAATTTTATTTCAATGGTCTGTAGTGATTTGTAATGTCTGGGGATTTCCATTCACCTCACTTTTGAAACAACAACAATCATATTCAGGAGGCTTTGCCCTATTCTGACCATTTCTACTGAATCTATTATGCATGGGTAGTTAATGTTTGTGACAACAATTATTCCTAGAATGTGTGTAAGAGATGGAGATCAAGGCAGAGACAAAGACATCCAGATGCAAATTCACTATATAAATAAATGCTTCAATAGTCTGAAAATGCTTGTGGTCTTTTATTTTTTAAAACATCTGCTCCTGCATTAGTCATGCTCTCTTCCAGCAAAAATTAGCAAAGATATATATATATATATATACACACACACACATGTATACATGTATATATGTATATATATACATGTATATGTATATATGTATACATACATGTATATATGTATATGTATATATGTGTGTATATATAAATATATATATATATATATATATATATATATATATATATATATATCAGGACTTTCTCTTGTGAGTTTTTATATTTCTAGTAGGACTTTATATCAGAGCCCATTAAAAGGCATGCCTTTGCCATTCTTACAAGTGTGCTAAGAAAGTGATGGTGATGGCTAGGTCTTAAGAGTTACTTGGGAGGTGATATGATCTAGTGAATTAAGAACAAGACACTATTTTTTTTAATTCTGAATATACAGTGAGAATTGCCACAGGTCAAAAAGACCCCTTGAGAAATTATCTGATCTACCTGTGCCCCTGTAGCGTAGAAGTCAAGCATGCTTTTGAATCATTTTAGATAGATAAAGTTCTATCTTCAGTGTACAAAGAGAAAAGGATTCTATTGGAATCTTCTAAGGGAAAAGATTCAAAAGATCTTTCTGACCACCAACTCTGAAGACTAGTAACCTTCAATTTCTTCCATTTTTTTTAAGGTAACTAACTCAAGCCTCTCATCTTGAGGCTTATGTCAGGTTACTTTTGTATATGCTCAAGTTCAGGGAACTGAAAGAAGTCCAGGATCATTGGATCCTTAGAGCACAGAGAAAGAAGGGAGTGGCAATGATGAAACACAGATCAGATCAAAGAGGGACTCGGGCATCAGGAAAGATTTTAAACTTTATCTTAAGGGCAAGTGGCTTGGTATGATAATTGAGGTTTTGAGTAAACATTCCAAATGAGACATGATGGTGGCTTGTGTATGATGGCTATATGAGAAGCAATTGGAGAATTTAAGATAAGTGATAAGTGTTTGAAATTAGAAATGATATTGAGAATTGGTTGGCAATGAAGGTTCAGAGAAGGTGTTTGAAGTTTCTAACAAGGAGCTGGGAGACTGATGGTGCCATGTACTGAGGAAGAGAATATTAATACTGTAGGAAGTGCAAGTTTGGGGGAAAGATCATGCATTCAGTTTTAGACAGGTTCAGATTAATATGCCAATGAGATCTCCAAGTGGATTTGGAATTCAAAACATAAAGATATAATTTTTCAGTTGTTGAAAAATTGATAACTGAAATTATAAAAGCACCTGAAATTGCCTGAAGAAATAGTTAGCAAGTAAGGAAGGAAAGCCTAAGGCAAATCTTTGATAAATTTTTTTAACTTAAAAAAAATATTTATTTATTTACTTTGAGAGACAGACAGAAAGAGAGAGAGGGAGAGAGAGAGAGAGAAATCAGTGGAGGGGCAGAGAGACAGAGAGGAGAGAGAGAATTCCAAGCAAGCTCCAAGTTGTCAGAGCAGAGCCCAAAGCAGGACTTGAACTCACCAACTGTGAGATCATGATCTGAGCCACTGACTGAGCCACCCCAGGTGCTCCTTGATAAACTTTAAAGCTCAGGAGAAGAAAAAGGAAGCTCAAAGGAAATGAAGTCACCACAGGAGAAAAAGAGAGAGAGTGAGACTGAGAACGAGAGAGAGAGAGAGGGAGAGAAGTCACCATGACCTTGTTGAAAATAGCCTCTATGAGGTGCTGGAGAAGACACTGACTATAGTGGATCAAGGATGAGAAAAATATAGGATAGCCTCTTGAATGGGATGTAGGACGGGCAGTGTTCTAAAAGTAGAGCCAGGTTGTGTTCAGGCAAAGAAGTAGAGTGAATGTCCAATCAAAAAGCCTGAAAAAAAAAAAAGAGGCTTTCTTTAAACGCTTAAGTTATACTGTTTGGCTTGCATTTTACATCTCACTAGGCTTTTATTTTTCCTCTCCCTCTCATCCTTCTCTCTTTTTGGGGGCAGAACCAGAGGTGAAAGATTGGAATTATGGTGGCATCTTTTTCAAAACCTTTCTGTTCTCTCCCTTCTTCTCTAGCCCAAGAACAAGGTAAACCACATTTCCTGCCACCCTCCTGAAAACAGTTACTGGTCATTCTCTTTCTCTATTTTTTGTTTTAAAAAGTTACTTCTACCCTGTTACTTAATGAACAAGCATGTTGGTTTTCTTCCTGAAAACATCAACCACTTATGTTCCCTACATTCTGATGGTAGAAGGTCACATTCCCTTCTGTCTTTGGACATCTTGAGTATACTTTTTCAGAAAGTCTTCTCTGACTCAGAGTAGAGTGAAGCAGCCTCACAGCTCAGCCAAAACTCACCAAAACGTTTATGTCACAGGCCCCACAACCAATGGGAAAGGAGCCACATAAGCTCAGGACATTTCCTCCTGAAAACAAAATTCCTAACACCTTCCCACCTTTTTCTCCTTTTCCTGTCCATCAGTTTCAGTAACAGTCCATCCCTCCCTCCCTCATTCCTGCCCCTAGACCTTCTCCTGGTACTAAGTTAAAACAGCAATATTCTTACTGGCCAGACATCTTGAGGGTCAGCTCAATTACAGAAAACAAGGGGAATTTTCTAAGAATAAAAACATGTTGTATTCAGGAAGGGATCACAAACGTAATCCAAATACATCCCTCCTCTCTGGAAGCCTATCATGGCTTAGAATCTTAGAGTGTGATTTCTCAAATATTAGGTGTCCCCTCATCTGCAGGAGGAGATGAGTTAGAATGAAGCCCCTCCTTTAAGGGTCTCCCCAGTACTGGCATGGTGTATACAAACTTTTCTACTCCTAGAATAGGGCAATTTCAAGAGAATTATACTGTAGGTAGGAAAGTGGTACATTTCTAGTGAAGTTGGATGTCCCCTGTGTCTCACAAGATACCCACCCTTTATGAAGAAGGAGTTCCCTCCTGGACTAATCTAACTTGGCCTTCCTATATTTAGGTTTGCCCCCATCTCCCCAAACAACTCCTTCTTCATATTCCAATCTGACCATCATTCCCCTTCCTAAGGGGCAGGGAAAGGGGAAAATATCTTTTCTCATAGCAAGACATCTCCTTCCCTGGATCCCCCTACCAAATCAATGACGTGAAGTGTTGGCTAGTCTCAGGCTTCAGCCATGCAGGAAGTTAAACCTCTACATTGAATACATCCTCGCACACCAACTGAGAACATGAGGAGCCTAGTAAAGAGGAGGGTGGGCCCTTCAAATCAATGTTCTTTCTAATAGCCCCTTACTGTATGTTTTAGCTCTGTTGAAACTCTAAATTAACACTAAAATATTAACAATAAAAGATGTTGTGGGTGCAGCCATGTAGGAAGTTCAACTTTAAAAATAAATATGTCTTTCAAGTCCAAACATAATGTTTTTGGGTCACTATTGTCCAAATCCATGAGAAAGAACTAATACTTCAATTATGAAGACAACCACTCTGCTCATGGAGTCTCTGGGTCTCCAGCATTGCACAGAAGCACAAGTAGTTTTTCCTGTCTCACCCAGCACCTGCCAGCATCATGAAGGAAAAACACTGGATCCAATGATTTAGATCCTATTGCCCCTTCTTGAGGAAGGGCATGGAAGCTGTTGCTTCTCTTCAATAGACACATTGGATCACTATCCAGTCTCTGGCTGGTACTGGGACAAATCAGGATGTTGAGTTCAAGGTGAGGGACCAGGAGAGGAAAGTGTCTAGAAATATATGCAGTACCTGTAGCAATAAGGAAGAAGGAGAGACAGAAAGTGAAGGCAATCACAAGACATAATAGCAGGTAGAGAGAAGAGTTTCCTGAGTCTGGCTGCCATTTGTAGAAGGCATATCTGGAAGCCAGACATTCAAAAATCAGACTCTTGTCACATTTGATAAGAGTCTGTGGTTATGTCAGTCCCTCATCCAAATGATTTGTAGCATGTGATATTAATTCTCATTTATAGGAAGGAATCTAATCAACAAGCTCAGACTCATTGATATAGCAGTCTGCAAACTTGGATCATTGTTAGAGTGCTCAGCTGGCACTTTAAATTGAGTGATTCTTAATCTTCAGAGGGTCAGGAATCCTTTGAGAATCTACTGCTAGAGACCCCATCTCCAGAACAACTTACGTCCAGCTACATATTTGCACAATTTTTGGGGGGGGTGAGGAGTGCTTCATTGATGTTGAAGCCATACAAGGAACTCCTTTTTACAGTAGTGCTTTTTAATCTTCTTACAAAATAGCCCACTTTTGAGAAATATACAAATCTCTTTTAATGTTAATTGCAAAAGAGCCTAAACCTTGTAGCTAAAAAAAGAGCAAAGCAGTGAGACAAAAAACAAACAAACAAAAAGGCCTTTCCTGATTATAAGAGCTGCTTCCCACTCTTGAAAACCACTGTTCTACAGGAGCATGGAGCAGTGAAAGGGGCAAAAACCAAGCCCTGCACAATAGGAGTTATTAATGTCATGTAGACAATTGATTTCATTATTGATATGTGATCAGTTTATAAGTATGGCATTGTATGCATTTTAAAATTGTACACATTTGAACTTGTAATGGTCACACATAGAAGGACCTGATCCCTGTTTTCTGATTTCCAATTCTGTGTTTGGTCAATTATTTTTCCACTTGGTATACCTTGTCATGCTGTATTTCACAAAGTTTGCAATACACAAAGTAACTAGAATTTATATATGGTTAAAAGTTCATTCCATCCCTGGAAAGAGACTTAGCAGGATAAGGAAACTGAGTGAACCAATTGTCAATAAAATAGAAATCTTTCAACTTTTTTCAAGATAATTTGAAGTAATTTTATCATTTTCTGCAAACAAAAGAAACGTTTCCCTTTCCTAAGAAATATTGATTATAGAGAACTATAACAATTTGTTAAATTATTATAATTATCAACAATTAATATCATTGGAACTATAAATAAGAGTAGGAAATAATCATCCCCTCCTACCTTGGAATTTGGTCCATCTCTGCTAGACCATTTGTGCTGCCACTCCTCCCCAACCCAAGACTATGGCACTGGATAGAGTGGGAGGCAATGTCCAAGCATAGAGAATGCAAGAGAAAATGCAGAGGGGAAAGGGACCATATCTGAGGGAGGTTCTGAGGTTGGGCAAAGAAGCAGTGAGAATGATCAAGGGTATTGCCCAAACCACCTTCCTCAAATCAGAATCCTGTTATTACCACCTATCAATTTGCTCTTCTAAATGCCAGAGTCCATGATTTTGTAAATAAAGTCATAAAACAATAACAAAATAAAAAGCAGAGCATAAACCTTTGTAGACCAGCTTTACAGCTGGTTTCCTAATGCATGGACAGTTCTACTCTGTTTGCACAACAGTATGACTTTGTTGCATCTCTTATAGCAGATGAGGAGAGGAAAGCTCTCTATCCCTGTGATTCACCCAAATAATAAAGTATAATGGAAGGTTTTTGCTTGATTTTGATGACTCAAAAAAGCAGTTTTTTCTTTGATAATTTGGACCTGAACAGTTAGTTGTTCACGTCCCTGTCTTCTCTTCCTAGTCCCTCAGCCATTAGAATTTCCCTTGTCTAGAACTGGGTTAATGACTACTTGTGAAAAATAATGTTTTAACGGCCACATGGGAAGTCTTACATTCCATCTCCTACTAGTGAGCATATCTTTATGCCATTTTAGTAGCTATTGTAGGATATTAGCTAGATACAGACTAAGCTATTATAACAA
This sequence comes from Panthera onca, assembly GCF_046562875.1. Taxonomy (NCBI): domain Eukaryota; kingdom Metazoa; phylum Chordata; class Mammalia; order Carnivora; family Felidae; genus Panthera; species Panthera onca. Next base: position 27,499,388 of record NC_138343.1, on the reverse strand, counting down.
AAAAACCCCAAATAGGATAGCTTATTTCTCTCTTAGGTAATGATCCAGTGATGAATAATGCAATGTGGGAAGCTGCCCCACAGCACTTGGCTTGGAAGTTTGTTCCAATCTCCACTGTTTTCCAACTAACAGGAAAGGAACAAAAAGGATGTCTAATGTGGCATCACTTCCACTCACATCTCATTGGATCAAACTTTACCACTTGGTCACAATTAGCTACAAAGTAGATAAGAAAATGTAATCTGTTGGTGGATGACCTTGTGCCCATCAGCCAAACTGAGGGTTTCCAAAAGGAAAACTAGAAGAATGGATATGGAGGAGTAGTTAACCATCTCTGTTACATGAGGTAGCTATGGCTCAGCTTGATATCTTCATGTTATAAGGCCACATTCACGGATTGGCTAGAAGGATCAGCCAAATGTGTTAATTCATTTTATTCTATCCTTTACTGACACATTGCTCTATTGTCCCATGCCTATTTCTTCCATCTAAGTTGCCACTTTTGGCTTCCCTGAAAGTTCAAAAATTAGTCCACACGTCAAGCACCTAAACTTTTATGCTGCCTATACAGAGTTTTTAGGTAATGACCTTCTGCCCAGAGCATCACCTGTTTGTAACCCCCCAATAATCTGTACTATCATTTGAGCCTCTTATGTCTTATTTGGTATCACCCAAATATTGTTCATTTGGTGAATCAGAAATAAGATGAAAATGTTCCGTGGACACCATGCTTTTCTCCTGTGGCTGCACCTCTGTAATCGAGCTCTACATCTGATTTTATTACCAGGAAAGGTCTTATACCAAGTCTTGATATCCGGCTCTGCCCTATTTGTCCCAGATTGCCTTGAGTGGTCATGCCCCCATGACCCATGCTTTTCACTCCAGCCCTTCTGGTGACATGTGGTAGAAGGAGTAGATGGTCCACAGACATCTGTCACCTCTGTTAGGTTCTTTCAGGTGTACCTTTCAGAACTACTACTATCAGATATATAACTGAGGTAGAACTTGGACAGATCAAAGAATTTAGGGAATATGTTTAACTGATCTGCATTTCCTTATTGATCCTATGTATTAGGAATTTGATATTTTTGTCTTTCATTGATAAGAGCACTAAGAAACCAAGAAGCATAATTTAAAATTTTTCTATGATTTTACTGTTGTGGAGCCTGAACCAGAATTACTATTCATAACTTTACCTTTAACCTTAGAATCCTACTTTAAGGAATCCTTCTTGAAGAAATAATTACACATTTAAACAAAGAACTATGTACAAAGCTATTCATCCTATCACGATATATCATAGATAAACATTGGTAACTACTTAACAGTCTAACAAAAGGCAAATCATTAAGAACACTGCTTTCTAGACTTCAGTCATTCACAATTTTTCTATATTGATAATCAACTTGGACTTTCACTCTTTAACACTTTAATTCTACTTTTAAACCAATTAGTCTTTTTACTTCGCCTCTTTAAGCAATAATATCCATGATGTAACAGGACTATGTAGTAAGTATACATTTTTTTCAAATATATATTAATATAAATGTATAGCTGTTAAAATAAAAATATTCATCTGTGTGCTAGCTAAAATAACCTTATATACTACCAGTAATGCAGGTATCCTAGGTTTGATAACTTGAGGAAATCATACTATATCCAGATAGCAAAATACTATTCCGTCATTAAAATTAGTTTTTTTAGTATGGGAAAATGTTTATTGCTATAATGTAAAGTGGGTAGAAAAAAATACAGCATAAACTAAGTTTTATAATTATATATGTGTGTATGTGTATATATATATACACATATAAATGGATTTTTTTAATGTTTATTTATTTTGAAAGAGGGAGAGAGAGAGCATGAGAGTGTGAGAGGGGAGGGCAGAGAGAGAGGATAGAGAAAATCCCAACCAGGGGCTCTGTGCTGTCAGCACAGAACACGAGGCAGGGCTCCATCTCACAAACCTTGAGACCATGACCTGAGCCAAAATCGAGTCAGATGCTTAACTGACTGAGCCACCCAGGCACCCCTATATGTGGAAAATTTGAATGGAAATACACAAATATTAAGGTTGATTATCTCTAAGTGGTGAGATTAATTCTTGGTATTTTCTTCTTTATGCTTTATTTTTATTTTTTACAACAATGAATATACACTACTTTTAAACCAGGGGGAGGAAAGTTTTAGTTTTAAACTTTTTTACTAAGCATCTATTTAATGAGTCAGTAAGCTAGGTATTGCCCAAGGACACCTGTAACACAGAGAAACATAGAGCACAGTGAACATAAAGCAATGTGTGAGTGTAGTACAAAAGCTGCTACCAAAAATTAAATATCTTTCCCTTTGTGTAGTGCTTTTCCTGTCTCACATTAGAATTCAATAGTTTCTCAGTGACTGAAGTTGGGAGAATCAGAATAAGCCCTTCTGAGGACAAACAGATGTCCAATAAGACTGAGTGATTTTGATTGGGTCGGCAATAGCTGAGACCTCCCGGAGACACCTTAAAAGTGAGCCCTTGAGGCATTTTCACAGGAGTTTCCATTTTTACAGATGGGACCCCCTCCTGGCCTACTAAGACCCATGAGAATTAGAAACAGATGAGGAATCATGCCTTATTCTCATACATGAGAAAAACTGACCTACTGAAATCCCACAACGTTCTCTGGAAAAAAAAGAAAAGTCAACCTGCTCTTACAACAAATAACCTCAATGATTATATAAATGATATATGTGATTGTTTTAGAAAGTATGAGTAATACTAACAAATTAATATGTCTACTAATAATAAAAAAAGTCGACTGCCAGCAAGTCTAAGCAAGGGAAGCCCAAATCTGTTTTTGGATATAAACAATGACCACCAGGGCTAGACCAACTCCTGGGGTGAACCCTGGGAGTTGAGAGATAAATGATCTAAAGTCCCAGGCTTCAAGGAACTCAGACTAGAGCTGGGGCAACAGTCAATCATGTAACCTCCTGGGATTCTTTATTAATGCAGGTCTGAACATTAATGCTAAAAAGGCATTTTTTTTATAATCAAATTTTTCCATGTAATAAATTCTTCTCATTTTTTATGTGGGTTAGTTCAAAGGTGATAATTATAAGTTTTACATCCTAACACCAAATAGCTAGTGAGCCCAATCTAAATAAACAATCTTTATAAGAGAAAATGCAAGAAATTTAATAAGGGATATTTTGATTTAATTAATTTTTCAAGTAAATAACAATCACAAAATCCAATAATCTTTATAGAGATTAATGGGAAACAATGGTATTTTGAAATTTTAGTTATTTTAGAACAAGTTTTAGAAAAGCCTGCTTTGGCTGCGGAAGATGCAGAATCCCTAAAGAGGAATCCAAAGAAGTGTTGGTACACAGATCCCATGTTCCACCTGAACTAAGCAGGAACTACACACATCCCCCCAAACACACATTTACATACCTACACACAGTGAAAATACAAACACACCCAGATCATCTTAATTACCATCAATCTTGACAGTATGTTTTCCTAGATGCCAGGAGCTCTGAAGGCCAAATGAGATGGCTCAAGATTGTTCATGTAGGTCAATAGGGATTAACTCTTAGAAGGTAAAAAATCTAGGTATCATCTAGGTGCAAAAGATATCTGGGAAAAGATGTGAATACTATTTTTTCCTTGGATTCTGCCCTAATGCTGGTCTCCAACTCAACTAGCCTCAAAGGCCAAAGCTGGACTTAATGCCGAATACTGCCCACTAGTACCTCGTGTTGTGGTCAAGAAAATATCTAGTACTAATCCTCTATTTTCAAGTGCACAGAGTGCTGCAATCAGACCTTAACTTCAATTCTTTGATTTAGACCCAAGCACCAAGCACAAGGCAAAGCATGAAAGGGAGCCTCATGAGTCTCTTAAGAGTGCTGTAGTATCAGCATTTTCCCAAACATCAGATTCCTTGTGTGCCAAAGATTAATGTTCCTATCTTCTAGTTGTGTCAGGTGTATATAATGCCCATACATCTCATTCTAGAACTTTTAGTTTTTTAAAAATATAAAAAGGATCCCGATCCCTTTTACAATCTAGAAATCTTCCTTTCTGTTCAAGTATTTGAAGGCTGTATCCTGAACCTGGAAAATAATGACCAGACTGGATAAGAAAGATGGTGAGATCAGGAGAAGTGTTGATCCATATGCCCCTTTCACTCTCAGAATAAGAATTGAGCGCATCACTTTTAATCAGGAAGAAAAACAAATTAATTCAATGCCCTCACTAATATTTTAGCACATTGTATCATAGCAGATCCAGTCACTGCCCTAAATAAGTATAAGCAGTAAAACAATGCAACTTCCAGTTAAATTTAAATAAGAATCAAATGTCTACTTTTTTTAAGTATGATATAAAAATAAATGAATAACAGTATTGATCAATAGAATTTTTTTAAGCACAACTATGTGATACTTTTTACAAGCTCTGTTTCTATAAAAAGAAGTGGAAAATTTTCTGTGGTTAAGAATCTTAGAACTAGCTAGAAAGATGAATGTTATTTTATTTTTTTCTTTTTCTACTGAAGTATAATTGACCTATAACATCATATTATTTTCAGTTTACAATGAAGAGACAAATTTTAAATGAATATGTAGGAGAAACTGGATATTGCCTTCTGGCACTCCCTTCTTCTTCTTCTCAGTAATAGAACTCCTGAGTTTCAGCTAAGCATATGGCCCTTAGGTAAAAAATATGCACCAGCTTCCTTTGCAGCTAGGTATGTTAAGGACAATAGGTCATGAATAGGAATAAAGTGTAAAACTGTGAGCTATCTCAATGAAGATGAAGCTTTGGTTCTCTCCTGTCCTGTGGGGTTAGGAATGGCAAAGAGTGAAGCCATCTCAAATGTCACATGTTGAGAATGACAGAGCCACCCTGCCAACCCTACAGCACTCAACTCTGGACTGTGACCATCAGAAAGGAAGAAACATCATCATACTTAACTTATATTGGGGGTATTTCCTTAATAGCAGCTTAGGTTAAAAGACACAATTTCATAATGGCAAATCTCTGTATGGGAGTTTGAGAGATGGCAAAAGTTAAGGAACAAATAATAGAAAAGCAGATAGAGGGAATAAGAGCAGCATAGCTGCAAGTTGTCAGAGTGAAATGTCACCTGAGGTCAGCCTTGAAGGTAGGACTGGAAGAAGCAGGAGAAGTGGAGGGAGCCATGGGCTCTTTTTTTTTTAAGCTTGTTTATTTTTGAGAGACAGAGAGACAGAGTGTAAGCTGGGGAGGGGCAGAAAGAGAGGGAGACACAGAGTCAGAAGCAGGCTCCAGGCTCTAAGCTGTCAACACAGAGGCTGATGCAGGGCTCAAACTCACAAGCCATGAGATCATGACCTGAGCTGAAGTCAGATGCTTAACTGAGTCACCCAGGCACCCCTAGCCATGGGCTCTTCTAAGAGAGGGTGGCAAGATGGGAGAAGGATGCATGGACCTGCAGCAAGCATAGCATTGTGCAAACAGTAGGCACTCAGTAAATTTTTTGAGTAATGGCTGAGTAGGGCTCAAAAGCTCACTTCAGCATTGGAACCTTACCCTGTAGGCAACTGTAAGGCATCAGAATAATGTGGTAAAAGGGTTGCTTGAGGAAAATCAACTTGACAGAATCATGCAAAATTGGATGGGAGTATTGTAAAAAAAAAATTTTTTTTTAAAAAGCAAGCAAAAAAAAATCTGTAGACTAGGGTAATAGAGAAGATGACCACATAATTTGTCATCCAAATTGGCACTAAATGGGGTGCTGTTAGTAATTACACTGGGACACTGGTCATAAACTGGGATTTTCCTGGGCAAATCACCATGTAACATCAACTTGGAAACAGATAACTTGAACAGACTTCTCAGGGTATACTCCTTCATTTGTAATGCCTGTTTGACAACCTCCCTCCCCCCCTCCCCGCTCCTACCATAGACTTTCTATAGTCTGTCGATAGGGTCTATCTTCATACTGGATCCAAAGACTGGGCCAATTTTATGTTCTATGTTCCACTGTGTTAGGTGAGAAAGGACAGTAATTTTCAAGGATTTTTTCTCATCACTTGCTTCTTTATTTATCTTCACAGGAAACAAACACTGAATATTTTTTAATCACTTTTTCTTTTGCCATCATCTCTGGAGCAGTGTGTTTATTACTTTTAAAACCCAGACGTAAGTAAAATTCCTGTGTTTTCTTTTTTCCTCTCTACTCTATTCATAGAAATAGATTGATGTTCTCCCACCTGGTATAGAGAGATGAGGACAGCAGCATGGGGCTCTTCTGTGTGGAAATCCACAAGTTGGGCAAAGTTGGAAAGTGTGGATGACACTCAGAAAAAAGGTAGCTATAGAAAGAATGGTGACTGTGAGAACCCCCCCTTAAGAATTTGGGATTTGGGATTAACATGGCTGGATTTTTTCACCTCTCCTTTGAAAAATATTCCAGATTTAAAAATTTGCAGCACTAAATCCTTTGGAAATGTCTTAAAAGGAATTAATCTGAGTTCACTGTTCATGTATTACACAGGTATTTGTAGATTTACCATTTTAGAAAATGAACAATCCAAACATCCCTGCCCTCAGATTTCTCATAGAGGTAAATTCCAAGACAGAGTGGTAAACAAACCTCTCTGCTCTGGGGCTCCCATGAATCAGATTCAGGCAAGGCAAGCACTGTATCTGGTGGGTGTGAAGTACTTGGGGAGTTTTCAGGCTGTAAGACAAGTGAAAACATGCTTGAGCTGCCACCTAAGAGTCAAGTATTTACCTGCTGAAGCCCAACAGCTTCAGGCTCATGCATATACCCTGTGCCACCTAATGGAATTGTAATGGATTCCAAAGCTTCACAGCCCCCACCCAAGGTCAGTCTAAAATAGAAATTTCTGTCATATATAATGTAAAGGACCTGAGAAATCTGAGACATTGCCCAGATTATCTCCTAATATTATGAATGTAGAAGTGGAGCCTGGAAAACCAAGGGGTTCATCTAAGGTCACCAAGTAGTAGCTGTGTTATGTTGTTGGCTTTATCAAAGCTCCAGGTACTGGGCATGTCAGAACAATTGGCCAGACTATGGGTAAGGGGGGGTGGGGAGGCCAGCAGGAATGGGGGACATGGGAGATAAGAGGGGTACCCCCAGGCTACCGACTTCTCCAAAGAAGCCAGGGAACATGACCACATTGCTGCACAGGGAGATGGTGTCTTTGGCAATCACAGACCACTGCTGGTCCAGCAGCTTGCCAGAAAGTCAGAAATGCACAAAAATGTCTATTACCCTCTGATTCAGTCCAGTAAAAAAACAAAGAGAAGTAGAATATTCACAGATTTTGTATCTTCACAACTTGTCTGTGAAGGCAAAAGACCCACAGAAGCTGTTGCATAATTGGGTGACTTTAAATGGTCAAACCAGTGATTTAAATTTCAAATCCATTGACTCCCCCTTCTTGAGCCTGTCTCCAGTATTAATCAGCTTTTTCTTTTATCCAAATACTTAAAAAAAGAAGGTTCTTTTTTCAATGACTGGTACCTGGTATACATATAACACAAAAATGTTAACATGAATCAAAATTTCAGAATGAATTATTACAGACATTCATACTCTGTTCAGAAATTTATCTTTTCATACCATCTCAGTACTGGTAACCATTTAAATAGAGAGGTGGAGTCAGAGGATGTGAGGCATCCTTTGTCACTTATTTAAGAAGGATGCTTCTGTTTTGAGTTCCATATAGTGATACTATAAGTGACCCCATTTCTACTCTGAGACTTAGAGACAGCAGTGGGAGCCATGGCAGAAACTAGCAGAGCTCAAGTGGTGCCATGAACTGATGACATCTGTATACATGGGCATTGACACTGTCAAATGCACTTGCCTACCCATGTGTAGACACAAACTATTATGCTTTATGCTGCAACTAATATAGCCTTAGAAATTACACAACAGCAAAAGAAAAACAGATCACAGAAATATGTAGAAGAATCAAGGCTTGCAAGCTCTAGAACAGAAAGATTACCATGTTTGAGTGACAAATATGGCTGTAAGAATTCTAGCCACAAAGTCTGAAGTGAAAAGTGAGTTTAGTTGGCTAGAACTGATACATGAATTCAGCAAAGTCGCAGGATACAAAATTAATGTACAGAAATCAGTTGCATTCTTATACACTAACAATGAAGCAACAGAAAGACAAAGAAACTGACCCCATTCACAATTGCACCAAGAATCATAAAATACCTAGGAATAAACCTAACCAAAGATGTAAAAGATCTGTATGCTGAAAACTATAGAAAGCTAATGAAGGAAATTGAAGAAGATACAAAGAAATGGAAAAACATTCTGTGCTCATGGATTGGAAGAATAAATATTGTTAAAATGTCAATACTATCCAGAGCAATCTACACATTCAATGCAATCCCAATCAAAATTGCACCAGAATTCTTCTCAAAGCTAGAACAACCAATCCTAAAATTTGTATGGACCACAAAAGACCCAAAATAGCAAAAGTAATATTGAAGAAGAAGACCAAAGCAGGAGGCATCACAATCCCAGACTTTAGCCTCTACTACAAAGCTGTCATCATCAAGACAGCATGGTATTGGCACAAAAATAGACACATAGACCAATGGTATAGAATAGAAACCCCACAACTAAACCCACAAACGTATGGCCAACTAATCTTTGACAAAGCAGGAAAGAATATCCAATGGAAAAAACATAGTCTCTTTAACAAATGGTGCTGGGAGAACTGGACAGCAACACACAAAAGAATGAAACTAGACCACTTTCTTACACCATTCACAAAAATAAACTCAAAATGTATAAAGGACCTGAATGTGAGACAGGAAACCATCAAAACCCTAGAGGAGAAAGCAGGAAAAAACCTCTCTGACCTCAGCTGCAGCAATTTCTTATTTGACACATCCACAAAGGCAAGGGAATGAAAAGCAAAAATGAACTATTGGGACCTCATCAATATAACAAGCTTCTGCACTGCCAAGGAAACAATCAACAAAACTGAAAGGCAACCAACAGAATGGGAAAAGATATTTGCAAATGACATCTCAGACAAAGGGCTAGTATACAAAATCTATAAAGAACTCCCCAAACTCCACACCCAAAAAACAAATAATCCAGTGAAGAAATGGAAAGAAAACATGAATAGACACTTCTCTAAAGAAGACACCCAGATGGCCAACAGGCACATGAAAAGATGCTCAATGTCACTCCTCATCAGGGAAATACAAATCAAAAGCACACTCAGATATCACCTCACGCCAGAGTGGCCAAAATGAACAAATCAGGAGACTACAGATGCTGGTGAGGATGTGGAGAAATGGGAACCCTCTTACACTGTTGGTGGGAATGCAAACTGGTGCAGCCACTCTGGAAAACAGTGTGGAGGTTCCTCAAAAAATTAAAAATAGATATACCCTATGACCCAGCAATAGCACTGCTAGGAATTTACCCAAGGGATACAGGAGTGCTGATGCATAGGGGCACTTGTACCCCAATGTTTATAGCAGCACTCTCAACAATAGCCAAATTATGGAAAGAGCCTAAATGTCCATCAACTGATGAATGGATAAAGAAATTGTAGTTTATATACACAATGGAATGCTACTTGGTAATGAGAAAGAATGAAATATGGCCTTTTGTAGCAACGTGGATGGAACTGGAGAGTGTTATGCTAAGTGAAATAAGTTATACAGAGATAGACAGATACCATATGTTTTCACTCTTATGTGGATCCTGAGAAACTTAACAGAAGACCATGGGGGATAGGAAGGGGGAGGTAGAAAGGGAGAGAGGCAAACTATAAGAGACTCTTAAAAACTGAGAATAAACTGAGGGTTGATCAGGGGTGGGAGGGAGGGGAAGGTGGGTGATGGGTATTGAGGAGAGCACCTGTTGGGATGAGCACTAGGTGTTGTATGGAAACCAATTTGACAATAAATTTCAGATTAAAAAAAAATAAAAGTGAGTTTAGCTATGATACTTTCATTGTCTGATAATAGAATACGCAAATTACAATGAAGACTCTTTTTTATAAAACTGAACACAGGTAGAAAAGAAGTTGCTGGAACTAGGGTGGAAGACAGTTCCATCAGTGGGATCAGAGCAGAGACCACTGCTCGCTTGGCCCATGCAGACCTGTGCATAGATCAGGGGCCATTTGACAAAAAGACCTGAATGCCGTAGACAGAGAGCAGCCCAACAGCAAGCACCTAACAACACATGTTAAGTTTAGCACTACCACAAGCATACCAACCTAGAGCAGATCAGGTTTGCCCTTCCATACTCAGAAGTATAATTCCGACACATATTGAATATGAATTTTCTGCCTCTTTACAACAAACAATAAACAACTCTTTACCAAATTATTTTTATGGAGAACTGAGAAATGGAGAAAAATGGAGGCTGCCTAGATTACTATGCACTCATCAAAGTTATTGATAGCTAATAATAAAATGGACTCTGGTTCATGTTGTTAAAAAAAAGGAATTTATTGGAAGCTAGCTATCAAATCATCAGGAAGGCCAAGAACTAGACTTATAAAATAGGCAGGAAGTAGAATCATCTGGTGGCTATGGACACAGTTAAGTCCCTTCCACAGAACCAGCCCATCATGACCCTGTCTCATGGATAATTTCCAACTGACACTGTATCTTTTAACCTCTCCCTCTATATTCAGAGTCCCACATGAGCCATCTAGGTGACCAAGTCTTGCCCACATTTGACACACTAAGGATATGAAGAGATCATGACTGACCGCTTCAGGGTTTTATACATAGATGGAAGCAGCACCCTGCCTCCCACTAAGATGCATGTATTGGCTGATACCCCATCCCACAGAAAGAGAGTGCAGATGCTGGCCAGTAGCAGTGAAGTAATAACACCAGCAGCAACAACCACAAAACCTAGCAATTGTCCACTACAGGGAGAACTGATCAAGTGTATGTGTGTGTGTGTGTGTGTGTGTGTGTGTGTGACTCAAGGAGGAGGGTGGAGGTGGTCATGAAGCATAATGAAGAGGGGAGCAATTACAGAGAGAAAGGACAGCCAGAGAAAAAAGCAAAGGAAAAGGAAAAGGAAGAAACCAAAACTATAAGAAATACTGAATTTCATCATCGTTCCACTATCCCATGGGCCGTGTATGATTTCTCTTCATATCAAGGAGTTGAGAACTTCCAATGAATATCCTCAAAATTATAAAGGTGCAGGGCACCTGAGGATGAAGAATGGAGACAATCTTATTGAATCACTTTTATTGCTTTAAACTTACAAGGGATAGTGTGACCATGAAAGTACATCTGCTATAAAGCAAATACATAGGTTTCAAGATGTGACTGTAAATGGAATTAAAGCCAAAGCAGACACATTTCCAAAAAATTAGTTTTCCTAATTTTCCCTTTCTGGATATCATTTCACAGTCATCAATTCTTTTCTACTTTTAAAGGCTATTGTGCTGAACATCTTGCAAATGGAATTAGAAGTCATCTCTGGTATGACCACACATGAAGTGAATATTCAATAACTATTTTACTGATCCCAATTTCAAAGATGTTCTATCTTACTTTACTTTTATGTATCCTTTTGTAATATATATTTTTGAAAGTTATTCGATGGCAATTCATTTACAAATCAATTTTGCCCACCTGTGTCAAATAGAAGTTAACCAACAATAAAAATGCATAATAAGCTACAAATTCTCCTCCAAATATGTGAATCAGAAGTCAAGCACCATAATTCTTGATCACCAATAGGTATCACAGGAAATGTAGCCCTTGAAAAGCCACATCGCCCATACAGCACAACACAACAGAGGCAACACGAAACTTGAAACCACAATCTAATGTCTTGCTGTTACCCTTCTGGCAGCCAAATTGTTATTATCATTATTGTTTTGTCCCCTATGCTTTATTACCCTTTATAAGAAATAAAAGTAATTTTCTAGACATTCTTCTGTAGCTTTCCAAATGCAGTCCAACAATTTGGGAAGAGGGTGATTTAAAGTCAGAGAAGAAAAGCCACTAACACTTTCTGCATTACCTTGTTACCCAGAGGTCTGGACCATGATGATCCAAGTATTTCCACCCTGTATTAAGCACACACCTCATCTTCTCCCTTTTAAATAACCTGATATGCCTTCCTCTCATCAATATGTCTGGAGAGCATGTTTTCCCAAGTAAACCTGGTCTGGCTCAGGAATCTTGACATTCCATTCAAATGAAAGAGCATATTGTTGAAAACCAGCTGCAGAGAGACAGATAGGGATATACGCAGTGTCATCACTTGACACCTTCATTTCTAAGAATGTAGTTAAGCAGCAATAGACCATTTGGGGGTGGGGGAATGTTGTGAAAAACTTGATCCTGTGATATTACATCTTGACATTCTAGAAGATACATAAATGATACTTGACTTCTGAACACCTATGCCCCTTTTATCTCAAAGTATGGTGAGAAAGTAAAAAGCCCAGTTTCACAGTTAAGTCTATAGTTGATTTAGGAACTGAAGAGGAGGACACACTCCTTTTCACCTTGAACCCATCATCAATGCCTACAGAAAAACAGGACAACACTCAGACAAGTCTCATCAGAACCACCAAGTGGGCACATGTGAGGACAGACTCAGGGCTCAGAGATAAGATTCCAGAAAAAAAGAAAGGTTCCTCCAGATTGGATGCAGATCACTTCAGTGTTATTTATCTCTCTAGCAGAGGGCCACCTTTGGAGACCTGGAGCTCAGACCTTAGGGGAAGGACTTGAAGGTGCTGCTTTGCTTGCAGCCTCTGAAGCTTACAGACAGCTCAAACAATAGCTGAGATGTTGAGGTTCTTTTTGCTTGTTTTTTTGTTTGTTTGTTTGTTTGTTTTTGTTTTTAATTTCAAAATATGATTCCTTGCTGAAGTAGCTGACCCAAAAAGGCCAAAGATTATTATTACTATTCCTCTCCAACTTTAAACATGCTATAATGCTTTTATTTTTCAGCATCTTTTTAAAAATTTTTTAAATGTTTATTCATTTTTGACAGACAGAGAGAGACAGAGAACAAGTGGGAGGGAGGGTGGAAGAGGTTGGGCAGAGAGAGGGAGACACAGAATCCGAAGCAGGCTCTAGGCTCTGAGCTGTCAGCACAGAGCCTGATGCTGGGCTTGAAGTCACAAACCATGAGATTATGACCTGAGCTGAAGTCGGACACTTAACCAACTGAATCACCCAGGCACCCCTCTTAGGATCTTTGAAATCACCAGAGAATGGCAGGGTCAGAGTGCCTTCAGTATTGGGTGTCCATTGCCAGGAATTCACTGAAGTATCAGGATCATGGAGTGACTGTTGGCCACAGTCTTTGAAAAACTGGAATTCAGCTGGCACCTCATCTGAAGAACAGAAACAACTTCATGGAATTTGGGGCATATACTGAGTTTGGAAGAATCACCTCTTCGTTCCACTGTCATTTACTCATCCCAGAAAGCAGAAATGATTTTGAATAAAAACTGAGAACAAACTGAGGGTTGATGGGGGGTGGGAGGGAGAGGAGGGTGGGTGATGGGTATTGAGGAGGGCACCTTTTGGGATGAGCACTGGGTGTTGTATGGAAACCAATTTGACAATAAACTTCACATATTGAAAAAAAAAGAAATTATTTTGAAGACACTTTGCCTACTGGGTTGGTTTTCATAGTGAGCCTCCATAGAAGCCACTTCTCTGGCTTGTTCAAATAATAAGCTATTTCCTCTGCCTCACTTACTGAGTGTATAGTGAGCTGTGGCAGATGGAAGTAGAGGTTTGTTCCAGGGCACACCATGGTAGCCTTCACAGAAACTGAACGGCATGGTGCTGCTTTCTAAGGAAGTCCAGGGAAGTATTTAGAATCTTCCTGTCCTCTTCCATCTGAGGCCAGGATGCAGGATGGGCTTTTATACATGTTTCAATGACTACATCCAGGCTTACACTAAAATTCATTCTCCATGGTTCTTCATCTATCCAACCCTCAGAAAAGGGTTCTCTATTTACCAAGATGTTTGAAAAAGGTTTGAGCCTGGCTCTTCTAAAATCTGACTTAATTGTTTAACCAAAGTGGACAGCACCCTTGTTTCTGAAAGGACTTCCTGGTTATTATAGTTATGTCAGAAACTGAAAAAAATGAGACTTCCACCTTACCAACAATGGATGAATCCCACTACACAAAGAAGAATGTGCTATAATCACTTTAAGTATCCTTTTCTGCTGACTCAATGAACCTCAGCCTGAGCTCCCAACAGAGAGACCCAGAACAGGAATCTCTTTAGCAGGGGGTGAAGTCCATCAGAACTGAAAAGGCTGACTTTTACTTTAGCCTGAGGTATTCACATTTAGCCATTTAAGTAAAGAAAAGCCTGATAACTTGTCACTAAAATAGCAAGTCAAAGAACAATTTTTGTAGAAACCTAGTGTTACAGCGTTTCTAAAGAGTGTATCAGACACTCTGGCAGGTAAAGAAATAAGGCATATAGGGGCTCTGGGTGGCTCAGTCGGTTAAGCATCTGACTTCAGCTCAGGTCATGATCTCACAGTTTGTGAGATTGAGCTGCGTGTCAGGCTCTGTGCTGACAGCTCAGAGCCTGGACCCTGCTTCAGATTCTTTGTGTCTTTTCTGCCCGTCTCCAGTTCTCTTTCTCTCTCTCTTCCTCTCTCTCAAAAATAAACATTAAAAAATAATAAAATGCACATAGTTACTGCCCCCAAGAAGCATGCTGTCTTACACCCATGAAGTGCTCAAGAAACCTTCTAGGGTGGGGTTATCCAAAGACTATAGGAGAGACTCCACCTGATCTAGGAATTCTAGCTACTCCTTGAAGCAGGTTTGACTTGACTATTGTCATTGAAGTAGACTTTGTGGAATAACTAAGTAGAATGGAAAGGGGACTTAGATTGGATATTTGGGAACAAATAAGTGCATCCCAGATCTAGATATGAACAGTTTATAGTAGGGCTGTATCCTAGAAGGAAGATTAAACATCAGAGTGAGGCCCCTCCCATGACATCTCTAAGTAGTCCCATGGACTGACTCAGTTAGACCACTGTGGCCATCACCTGTCTCCAACAGTTCTTTTCTCTGCCTCCAGAAGCCAGCCTTTTTCTCCTTCCCTCTCTCATCCTGTTTGCTCCTTGTTAATGTTCCCAGTCAATTGGTATGTTGTGGTGTGATTCAACAATTTTTTCTCTGGCTCACATGACAGATTCTGTGTGTTAGTCCCAGAGTACCAGAAATGCCCATAGGAGTAGAGACCACAGACAGCATTAGTCCCAGCTCTGACATGCAAGGCACAACACTCAGCACTCTAAATAAACTTGGGGAAAAGTTAACAGAGCAGCTGTATGTATAGGATATCACAGCTTCTTGGCTAGAATAATTTACACACTGAATTTTACCTTTAGTTTAAAGTTAGAATTTAGAGAAGACTTAATTCACTATTTAAAAATGTCTATTTTCAATGTTGACTTTGGACTTAGATTTAACACCGTGTGTGTGCGTGTGTGTGCGCGCGCTCGCACACGTGCATGCGCACACGCACGTATCTGTGTGTGCTAGATCTGCTTGGCCTCTTTTCAATTAGAAATTCATAACTTGAGCTTAAGAATTAAAGGAGGGATGTATGGTGGGGAGCAATGAAGAGTTGTCTCTTATTAAAGTGTAGATATCTCTGTTTAATTAGACATTTCTTTCTCAGAATAAATGCACCCCATTGATCTTTAATGGAGATTTGATTTCAGCTGGAATATCAATTGTCCAGTCTGCACATTTCATGTATGAGGAAACTCCGTTCCATAAAGGGGATGTGACTAGTCTGTGATCAGCAAGTTTAGGAGGGAAGTCAGATCTCCTGACAGCCCAAGCAGGCATTTTCAATCATAGTCCATTGCATCTTGATCTTTAGCACTCCACCTTACCCCCAAAATACAGTTTCAAATTAAATTAATTATACTACCTTAATTCCCAAATTCTTGGAAATGTCTTCCTTAAACTCAGAGTCAGTGAGTCAATGATGGCTGGCCCTGGAATTCTCACTTGGGCTTAATGGGCTGGTATGTTGAGCTTGTCCTCGAGTGGAAACATCCTACATAAGGTGGAGTAAGGGAGCACACAAACTTCACACAGAAACAACTTTACAACTTCAAGATGAGTAAGTTAAGTAATTACTAAATAAAATCATTACATTATTGAGGGGACAGTGAGCTCAGAATCTCCACTATGAGGGTTCCCAAACAAGATTCATGCACACTTCAATTTTTGGTGTTTTCCAGGACCTATGAAAAGACCATTACTTTGAGGTCATTTTGCTTTATTTTATCCCACTAGAGTTTGTATGGACAAGACTTCTCACTATTCTCCTCTTCTCTCAGAAAAATGAGAAATTAATAAAATGTAATCTCTAATAGGAAGAGACTATGCCTGTCTTATTCTATGTTTTATTCCCATCACATAACACAATGCCTTGGCACATACTATGCCTTCAGTAAATATTTTTATTAGATAAATACATGGAAAATATGGTTAAATAAAATATATTATATTTATATGGTTACACTTTATATCAAATATTCTGTTATGATAAACTGGGTATGTTATGGAGTTGACATCTCAATAAAAACATATCATAGAAAAGATGATTTATGGAAAGTCAATCCTACAAATAGATTCCTCAGGTAGGAATGTTTTCATAATCTGATAGGTCAAGAGTACAAATATCTCAAGCTTTTAGTAGTGAAGCAGCAGCTCTTATTGCTACCCTCTCATGGATAACAACTATAAACATTGGTCAAGAGAAGAAATTGGGGGATCCTGGGTGGCTCAGTTGGTTAAGTGTCTGACTTTGGCTCAGGTTACGATCTCACAGTTCATGAGCTTGAATACCACATCAGGCTCTCTGCTGTCAGCACAGAGCCTGCTTCAGATCCTCTGTCTCCCTTTCCCTCTCTCTTTCTCCCCCCAACTCCTCCAGTCAGGCACATACTCTCTCTCTCTCTCTCTCTCTCTCTCTCTCTCAAAAATAAATAAACATTTAAAAAAAATAAAGAAAATAAATTGAAGAAGACACAAATAAATGGGAAGATACTCCATGCTCATGGACTGGAAGAAATAATACTACTAAAATGCCCATAGTACCCAAAGATCCAATGCAAAAGCTCATCAAAGAAACATACATTTATTAGGAATAAAATAGAAATTCTAGATCCAAAAAGTAGAATATCAAAATTCCAAAGATATTTTTCACAGAAATAGAACAAACCATCCTGAAGTCTGTATAAAACCACAAAAGATCCTGAATAGCCAAACCAACCTTGAGAAATAAGAACAAAGCTGGAGGCATCACACTTCCATGTTTTCAAACTATATAAAAAAGCAATAACATCAAAACAGTATGGTATTGGCATAAAAATAGAAACAGAGAAATATGGAACCCAATAGACACCCCAGAAATAAACTTATGCATATATGGTGAATTAATTTATGTGAAAAGAACCAAGAATATACAATGAGAAAAGAACAGTGTCTTAAATAAGTGGTGATGAGAAAACTGGCCACATGCAAAAGAATGAAACTGGACCATTATCTAACACCATACACAAATATCAACTCAAAATGGATTAAAGACTTGAACATAAAACCTAAAACCACAGAACTCCTAGAAAAAGACACAGGGGGAGGCTCCTAAGCATCAGTATTTGCAAAAGCAAAGACAACAAAAGCAAAAATAAATAAGTGGAACTACATCAAACTAAAAGGCATGTGTATAGCCAAGAAACCAACAAAAAAATGAAAAGGCAACCATTCCAAAACTGGGTCAGGAAGAAACAAAAAATTTGAACAGACCAATTACTAAAAATGAAATTAAATCAATAATGATGGAGTGCCTGGATGGCTCAGTCAGTTAAGTGTCCAATTCTTGGTTTCAACTTAGGTCATGATTTCATGGTTTGGTGGGTTCTAGCCCCACATCATGCTCCACTCTGGCAATGCAGAGCTTGCTTGAGATTCTCTGTCTCCTTCTCTCTCTCCTCCTCCTCCACTTGCACTGTCTCTGTCTCTCTCAAAATAAATAAATAAATAATTTTAAAAAAAGATATTGAATCAGTAATCAAAAAACTACCAACAAACAAAAGTCCAGGACCAAATGGCTTCACCGGTGAATTCTACCAAACATTTAAAGAGTTAATATCTATTCTTCTTAAACTATTCCAAAAAAATAGAAGAGGAAGGAAAGTTTCCAAATTCATTTTATGAAGCGAACATTATCCTGATACAAAACCAATTAAAGATGCTACAAAAAATATATATAACTATAGACCAATATCTCTGATGAACTTATACGCAAAAATTCTCAACAAAGTATTAACAAATCAAATGCAACAATATATTCAAAAAGTTATTCACCACACTCAAGTGAGGTTTATTTCAGGGATGCAAGTGTGGTTCAATACTTAGAAATCAATCTACAAAACACATCACATTAACAAGAGAAAGGATATGATCATCTCAATAGATGCAGAAAAAGCATTTGATAAACTGCAACATATATTCATTATACAAATTCTCAACAAAGTAGGTTTAGAGGGAATATACTTTAACATAATAGAAGCAATATATGAAAAACTTACAGCTAATATAATATGAAATGGTGAAAACCTGAGAGCTTTTCCTCTAAGATCAGGAAGAAGACAAGGGTGTCCACTCTCACTACTTTTAACCAACATAGTACTGGAGTCCTAGCCACAGCAATCAGAAATAAAAGTCATTCAAATTGGAAAGAACAAGTAAAACTTTCACTATTTGCAGATGACATGATATTATAAATAGAAAACCCTAAGGACTCCACTGGAAAACTACTAGAACTGATAAGTAAATTCATTAAAGCTTCAGGATACAAAATTAATGTACAGAAATCTATTGCATTACTATACTAATAGTGAGGTAGCAGGAAGAAAAAATAAGAAAACCATCGCATTTACAATTGGATCAAAATGAATGAAATATCTAGGAATAATTTTAACCAAGGAGGTAGAAGACCAGTATTCCAAAAACTGTAAAACATTGGTGAAAGAAATTGAAGATGACACAAACAAATGGAAGACTATTCCATGCTCATGGATTAGAAAAAAAAATAATATTGTTAAAACGTCCATACTACCTAAGCAATCTACAGATGTAATGCAATCCCTGTCAAAATACCAACAACATTTTTCACAGAACTAGAAATAATAATACTAAAACTTCTATAGAACCACAAAAGATTCCAAATAGCCAAAGTAATCTTGAAAAAGGAGAAGACAGAAATACCACAATCAAAGCTGTAGTAATCAAAACAGTATGGTACTGGCACAAAAACAAACACATAGATTGATGGAACAGGATGGAGAGTCCAGAAATAAACCCACCTTTTAAAAAAATGTTTATTTATTTATTTTGAGAGAGAGAGAGAGAGAGAGCATGCAAGCAAGGAATGGGCAGAAAGAGAGGGGGAGAAAGAGAATCCCAAGCAGGCTCTGCACTCTCAGGGCAAAGCCCAATGCAGGACTCGAACTCATGAGCTGTGAGATCATGACCTGAGCTGAGATTGAGTCAGACGCTTAACCAACTGGGCCACCCAGGCGTCCCATAAACCCACCCTTTTATGGTGAATTTTCTATGACAAAGGAGGCAAGAATGTGCAATGGGAAAAAGACAGTCTCCTTAAAAAATGCTATGGAAACCAATTTGACAATAAATTTCATATATTAAAAAAAAAAGAAAAAGAAAAAAATGCTATGGGAAAAACTAAATAGCTATATTCAAAAGAATGAAACTGGACTTTCTTACATCATACAAAAAAATAAAATAAGTTCAAAATGGACTAAAGGGCTAAATGTGAAACCTGAAACCATAAAATTTCTAGAATAAAACATAGGCAGTACTTGGTTGCATAAACATTTTTCTAGTTATGTATCCTCAAGCAATGGAAACAAAAGCAAAATTAAACTATTGGGACTATATCAAAGTCAAAGGCTTTTGCACAACAAAGAAAACCACCCATAAAACAACAAGGCAACCTATTGAATGGGAGAAGATATTTGAAAATAATATATTTGATAAGGGGTTAATATCCAAAATACATAAATAACTTATACAAGTCACCACCAAAATAATAATAATTAATAATAATATTAATAATAATTCAATTAAAAACGGACAGAGGGCCTGAATAGACATTTTTCCAAAGAAGATCTACAGATGGCCAACAGAAACATGAAAAAATTCTCAACATCCCCAATCTCCAGAGAGTGCAAAGCAAAACGACAATGAGATAGTACCTCACACCTGTCAGAATGGCTAAAATGAAAACCACAGGAAATAATAAGTGATGGCAAGGACGTGGAGAAAAGGAAGCCCCTGTGCACTATTGGTAGCAATTCAAACTGGTTCAGTCACTGTGGAAATTAGGATGGAGGCTATTCAAAAAATTAAAAATAGAATTAACCATATGATCCAGCAATTCCGCTAGTGGGTATTTACCCAAAGAAAACCAAAACACTAATTTGAAAAGATATTTGCACATCTCTATTTATTGCAGCATATTTTACAATATCCAAGATAAGGAAGCAACCCAATGTTTATCTATAGATGAATGAATAAAGATGTGATACACTCACACACACACACACACTCACAGTGGACTATTACTCATCTATAAAATAGAATGAAATCTTGCCATTTGAAACAAAATGGATGGATCTAGAGGGTGTAATGCTAACTAAAATAAGTCAATTATAGAAAGACAAATACCATATGACTTCACTCATATGTGAAGTTTAAGAAACAAAACAAGGGAAGAAACAAAATAAAAAGAGACAAAAAACAAGACTCTTAAGTACATAGAACAAACTGGTTATCACCAGAGGCGAGGTAAGTAAGAGCATGGGTGAAATTGGTGAAAGGAATTAAGAATACACTTATCCTGATGAGCGATGATAAATGTATAGAATTTTTCAGTCATTAAATTGTATATCTGAAACTAATATGGCACTATATGTTAATTATACTTTAAAAAAATAAAGAGGCAACATATAGAATGGGAGAACATATATGCAAATCATATATCTGATAAAGGGGTAATATTCAAAATATGTAATGAACTCATGCAATCCAATAGAAAACAAGCTATCAATAAAACAGCAACGTGTTGGGCATGAAGCCTACTTAAAAAAAATGAATTAAAATAGGCAGAGTATCTGAATAGACATTTTTACAAAAAGACATGTAAATTGACAAAATGTATATATATAAAGATGCTCAACCTCACTAATCATCACAGAAATACAAATCAAAATCACAATATCACCTCAAACCTATTAGAATGGCTTAAAATACAAGAAATAACTAGTGTTGGTGAAGATTGTTGGTGTAGAAAAGAGAATCCTTGTGCACTATTGGTAATAATGTAAATTGGTGTAGCCATATGAAAAACAATGTGGAAGTTCCTCAACTAGTTAAAAATAAAACTATCATATGATCCAGCAATTTCATTTCTGTGTATTTATCCAAAGAAAATGAAATCACTGTCTCTCAAAAAGATATCTGTACCCCATGTTCATTGTAGCGTTATTTATGATAGTCAAGACATAAAAACAACCTGTGCCAAACATATGGATGGATATAGAAAAGGTCTGTGATTATATAATTAAGCCATAAAAAAGAAAGAAATCTTATCATTTGCACCAATACGAATGGATCTTGAGGGCATTGTGCTAAATGAAATAAATCAGATGGAGAAAGACAAATACTATATGATCTCACTAAAATTTGTAATATTTAAGAAAATGAAGTCATAGATACAGAGAACAAATTGGTGGTTTCCAAAGGCACAGGGTGGGACTGTGGGTAAAATGGGTGAAGGTGTCAAAAGGTACAAACCTTCTGTTATAACATAAATAACTGCTGAGGATATAAAATACAGTTTGGTGACTATATAGCTAATAATACTGTATTGTATATTTGAAAGTTCCTAAGAGAGTGGATCTTGAAAGTTCTCATCACAAGACAAAAATTGTGACTACGGAGTTAATAGATGTTAACTAAACTTCATTTGGTAATCATTTTGTAATATACATGTACATCGAATCAATATGTTACACACCTGCAATTAATACAATTTTATATGTTAATTACATCTCAATTTTTTTAAAACTGATGTGCTCCCAGAGAAAGAAAAATGTCTCCTAGATCCTAGCTTTTTTTTCTCTAGAAAAGCAGATTCTTCTGAGGTGTATGCAACCCTCTTCTTGACCCTTCACCTATTACTTTAGCAATCTGAGAAATCAGCTGAAGGAAATTTCACTTTTAATTTCCCTCCACAAATACCATTACAAGTATTAACAGTAAAACAACCTAACCTCATCTGAGCCCCACACTGACAAGGGCACAAAGGGTCCTTTCCTTTTATGCTTTCTGCAGCTGTCTTAACCACATATGACACACAGGAAAGAAATTTCAATTGAGGCCTCCAAAGTGCTACTTTAATTCTTTCCATATTTCTTGCTTTGGGGCATTTACTAAGAGTTTTATGAACTGAGCAACCAACCACATTGTTTATTCACCCTGCACTATCATCAAACTTGCCAAATCCATCCAAAAGTTTCTGGGGGTAGGGAAAAATGGTTATCAAATATAAAAAAACAACTCCTTGCAGTCACTACCAAAAGGAGGCATAGGTGTAGGGGAGTGTGCACTTGGAAGAAAAGAACCATTCTGGATAGTGAAGTTTCAGGAAAGTCAGGTTAATAATCTGCTAAAATACAAAATCAGTATTTTCAGAGAAACATGCTATAAATGAGAAACCCTACAACAAATAAATTACAATTTCCATAATAGGATCCAAAATTAGACAGTTGAAGAAACTCAAGAGTTTCAATGGAGACTGACCCAAGATGACCCAGATGTTGTAATTAGCAGAAAGGGATTTTAAAACTCTGCTCTAGGACATAAAGGAAATAATACTTGTAATGAATGAAGTTCATCAGAGATTCATTAAGAATCAGATGGAAATCCTAAATCTAAAATAAGTTGAACATCCAAAAAGAAAAATTTACTAGATAGTCATAACAAGAGAGTGATGATGACAAAACAAAGATTTAGCAAACTTAAACATTGAGCTCTAGAAATTAACCAATCTGAAGAACTAAGAGCACAAAGATGGAAGAAAAGTTAACAAAGTCTCAGTGACAAAATTAGAGGATCTAAAATATATGCAGTTAATGTAATTACAGTCATAGAAGGAAAGGAGGGAGAGGGAATGGTGCAAAATGCTGGAAAAAATAATGGCCTAAAATTTCCTAATTTAGTGAAAGACATAAATTTCAAGAAGCTCAAAAGAGTCTAAAAACTTTACAATTATAATGTATAGAATATCTGTATTCAAGTACTTGATACTTCTTTCTTGCTGTCTTGCTTGTATCATAAGAACTGGCATCCTATGACTGTTCAGATATGGGATTTTTTGTTTTGTTTTTTGTTTGTTTGTGTTAGAGAGAGCACATGTGAGCAGGGTAAGGGGGCAGAAGGAGAGAGAGTATGTGTGCATTCGAGAGAGAATTTCAAGCAGGCTCCATGCTTAGTATGGAACTCAAACTGGAACTCAACCTCACAACCTAGGATCATGATTTGAGATGAAATCAAGAGCCACCCAAGTGTCCCTGTTCAGATGTTTTATTGCTTCTGATTACACTTGAGGTTAGGGAAACCATCTTTCTCTCACATCTTCATCCTTCTTATTCTCATAGAATAAGATCCAAACACTTTTTTATTTTAGGGTTTAGTTGTTTCTAAATTATTTTAATTTAACGTGTAATAATTTTTAATTCTTAAATACACACTTCAGTTTGAAATATTGAACTTAAAGACATGACATGCAACATTATTATCATATTATTGATTATATTCCCTATGCTATACTTTTCATCCCTATGACTTACTTATTTTATATTTTTATCTCCATCTATTTCACCTATGGCCCAACCCCACCCTCTAGAAACCACCAGTTTTTCTCTGTATTTATGAGTATGTTTCTGCTTTTTGTTTGTTTGTAATAATATTATATGGTGACAAATGATAACTGCATTTATTGTGGTAAGCATGGTATAATGTACAGAACTGGCAATTCAACATGCTGTTCATTTAAATTAATATAACATTGCATGTCAACTACACTTTTTTTCTTTAAAAAAAAGTATATTCAAAAATCCTTTGAGGTGGAGTTACTATTTATTGAGCACAGAATTTGTTATTTGAGATTATGAAATATTTTTGGAAATGTGGTGGCTTTACAAAATTGTAACTAATGCCACTGAATTGCACATTAAATATAATTAAAATGGCCAATTTTATGTATATATGTTTTACTATTATTAAAAAAATAATAATGTAACATACCAAAAGTTGAGTTATATACCTCAAATGGGTGAATTGTTGGCATGTGAATTATATCTCAATAAAGCTGTTAAAAAATTTTTTAAAATAAAAACATGGCATGGATTTGTAAGCAAGGCAAGCACAAATTTCAGTTTATTCCCCATGATAATAAATAGAATTGGCCTTGAAACTTCAGTGACTTTCTCTTTTCAAAAGGGAGATCTTAATTTTGCTAACCTGAAACTGGATTTTTTTTTTTTGTGGGCTATTTGTCTATGCCTTTAAAATAACATGAAGGAATGATCTCCTTTGTCTCAGCATTACCCTTCCCACTTTTGTTTGGAGTGCATCTGAATAAGCACCCAATGCCCAGGTCACCTCAAGATCATAAAATTATAAAATGACATTAAGTTCTTTGGGCATCATTACTTGGAAGAGGCATGTCTAGCTACTGAATAAACAAAAACCAGTATATGGCTCTCCAGACATTTCTCCAGAACAAAGAGGCTAAGAGGTTGCTGAAGGGCTTTCTTCTCAGTTGTTTGATCCTTTCCAATAGACCAGAAATTAGCCCTTCAATTTAGGCCAATAAGACACATTTGTTTGGCCAACACAGGCAACTGAAGTGTGGCTCAGGCTCTTGGGAATCAATGTACATTGACAGGTTATCCTAAGTCCTTGCTGCCAACATTGATCCCATTTTTGTAAGCTCCATAGAGATAGTATGAAAAACAGTTTTTCTCTCTCTTGCCAAATATCTCCTTTATTATTATCATCATCATTATTTGGAGGAATTTTAAAAATGTGCTATGCTCTTCAAAAAGGTGCAAGCTGCCAAATGCTCTGCATGAGGTGGAGGGTTAGTCATCCGACACTGTCAGTTTTTCTTTTTGACTTTGGCAGAAAGGTCCATTTCAGCAGGGAAGAATCAGCAAGTCAGCTGAGACATGTGATCTTTTCTCAGCGTCACTGCTAGTGCCAACTCGTAGTAAATTAGGCGCCTAACTTATTAATAGTGATGAATCCATTAGAGTTGACAGGAGCCTGGCTGCACTGCCTGGAATTAACTATGAGTGGTCAGAAGTACTTTTGGTGTGATCAAGCACGAAGTCAGATAATGAGTGGAGCTGCCACTTACTTCTCCCTGGGCTTTTACAAAATGGACAGCTTAGGAACCAGATAGACAAAGATGCACATTATGTTTGAGATAAAGGATCTGGACTAAAATTAGAAATATTTATGGGTTGGCACAAAACCTTAAATTGCTGTAATAACAGGCCATTAAAAAAAATCTCCACAGCTTGGCATAATTGAACTCTCCCTCCTTGTTTGAAACACTTTCTCATAATGGCATATAGCATTTAATAAGAAATTCCAGAATCCCACCCCTGGGTGGGTCTGCCTGTTGGCAGTGTGCCAACATGCTTTAAAATCCAATTTATTGAGGGGCACCTGGGTGGATCAGTCAGTTAAGCACTGGACTTCGGCTCAGGTCATGATCTCATAGTTCGTGGGTCCAAGCCCCACGCCGGGCAATGTGCTGACAGCCCAGAGTCTGAAGCCTGCTTTGGATTCTGTGTCTCCCTCTTTCTGCCTCTCTCTCTCTCTCTCTCTCTCAAAAATAAATAAAACCTTAAAAATTAAAAAAAAAAGGAATCTAGTTTATTGAAATTACCATACAACTATTTGAATGATTTTGAAAAGTGATTAATGTGTTTCAACCCATAGGCATACACTTAAAAAAAGATACTGTCTGCCACTTTAACAGGGCCCAAATGTGCCTTGGGATGGAGCATAAACTATGTCTGTACAGACATTTACAAGTAGGTATTTGAGCAGAGGTTCAAATGCACTTCTGTTTGATGAACACATAATAACTCAGAACCTGGCTGAGCTAGACACGAAGTTCTGTAATGTAACGTGGCACTTTGTAATTATCTTAAATAATTTGACTTGCTTTATATACAGTAAATAGAATTTTAAAAAATAGAGGACAGATATCATATGTTTTCACTCATATGTGGATTTTGAGAAACTTAACAGAAGACCATGGGGGAAGGAGAGGGGGAAAAAATAGTTACAAACAGAGAGGGACGGAGGCAAACCACAAGAGACTCTTAAATACAGAGATCAAACTGATCTCTGGGGGGAGGGTGGGGGAGAGGGGAAAATGGGTGACGGGCATTGAGGAGGGCACTTGTTGGGATGAGCACTGGGTGTTGTATGTAAGCCAATTTGACAATAAATTATATTTATTTTAAAAAGTCTACTGCTTTGTAAAATCAAGTTGCAAAAATCCCTGAGTGACATTCCCAATTGCAGCATCAAGAATTCTAATGATATATTTTAAATGCTAATATCACTCATTCTTGATACATTCATAATTTTTAGATTATAGAATTTGTAACATAAAAGAATAATTCATTGTAAATGATCTGAAATGGGAAACTTAGTAAGTTTTACATTGTAGGACTATGTGTAAACTTTAACATTAATATTTGAAGGAGTCAAAAATGACCCAAATTAAAAAAGAGCTATTTAGAATTAGGAAAGATGTTTTTCAAAACACTAAATAACCACTTAGTGGCTACTTAGTAACTACCTAGTCACTGCACTCCTGTTATACTATAAAATCCAACATGCTACAAAAAGCTAAATTTTTTACACAATTGATAGGGTAATGGCCAAAAAACAAAAATTTGATCACGTCACTTTCACTGCCTAAATATACACCTTACCTTGTCACTAAACTAAACTATTTTCTTTGTTAGGTGGTCTCATCATGGCCTGAATTTTCCCCATCTTTACACAGAGTGCCTATCTGCTATTATGTGTTGAAAGTGAGTATTTTCATCCTTAGAGCTTCATTAATGACGGCAGGAACTGTATCTATTTTTTTACCACCATATTCCACTTTGTACCGTATAAATATGTATTTCTGTTGAAAAAGAAGCATAATTTTTTCCTTAATCCAATTGCTTCTGTCATCTTTCCTTATATTAATAAACACTTATAGCGGATGCTTCAATTTGGGCTAGTGAATCATGGAGATTATGAGTGGGCCTTATTTCCATTTTCTAATTCCATTTCTTGTTTTTCTATCATAAACTCCAGCCTACTTTAAATTATACAGCTTCTAACAAGAACAAAATCTTCATAGAACTGGTAATGATCAAACTGACTTTTGATATATAATATAGGCAACCTAGATACTAAAATACTAGAAAATAAAACAATGTGATCCATGAGAGTAAATTGTGCTAAGCTTAGAGTTTCTGATAATTTACAATGACTTCCTTCTCCTCCTTTACAAATTCATATAACTATCTGACTATTGACATATTATATAAATAAACCAAAGATGACCTCTGTATATACATCCTCAGATTATTTCTTTTCTCAAAATCCCATTAGCACCAAACTCAAATTTGTACATGTACAATTATTTTTAAAATTTCCCAAAGAAGCAGATATGGAGCCACTTTGAGTCTGTCTATTTTGTATCCCCATAAAGCATCCCCTGATAGTTGTTACCCATTGATAAAATAGGGCTTGTAATTATAAGGCCCCAAGCCACCAAACTGCCCTTAGGAGTTCTTTGATCCAGGGACTCCCTACCATGCTCTGAATGACATCATTTAGACATGTAAACCTCCTACCTGATCACAGGGGGTTCATTTGCTTTCTTCATTTTCTAGATGGTGACTCCCCTCACTGTTAGCCTCTGAATGATCTTCTATTTTGAGAGACTTTGCATCTCATGAAACTCTATCCAAACATCATCCAATAAAGCTTTTTGTGTGTCACTGCCTCTCATGGCCATGTCTTTTTCCTTGACCAAACCAAATTCCCCTGAAGCCCTATTCATCATATAGTTAGAAAGAGGTTGACACCTGATAATATATTGGTAAAAATTTATATCCAGGAGGGGCACCTGGGTGGCTCAGTTGGTTAAGCAACCAACTTCAGCTCAGGTCATGATCTCACAGTTAGTAGCTTCAAGCCTTGCATCGTGCTCTGTGCTAACAGCTCAGAGCCTGGAGTTTGCTTCAGATTCTTAGTCTCCCTCTCTCTCTGTCCCTCCATCATTCATGCTCCCTCTCTCTCAAAAATAAATTAATATTTAAAAATTTTTATATACAGGAAACCTCTTCACTATTAGCAATCTCTAAATCATGAAAAGAATATGTTTCGCCACAATTCCAAAGCTAGAGCTCTTAAACTAGAACACCCCATGAATATACTTTCAAAGGTCTACAACTATCATCCTCCATCCAAAAATTATATTCAAGTGCAGGGCACTTGGGTGGCTCAGTTGGTTAAATATCTGATTCTTGATCTCAGCTCAGGTCATGATTTCATGGCTTGTGAGAATGAGCCCCAAGTCAGGCTTGGTGCTGACAGTGCAAAGCCTGCTTGGGATTATCTCTCTCCCTCTCTCTCTGCTTCTCTCTTCTCTCTCAAAGTAAATAAATAAACATTTTTTTAAATAAAAAATATATATACCAGTGCTATATACTTCTTTAAAAAAAATTTCTAACGTTTATTTATTTTTGAGACAGAGAGAGACAGAGCATGAACGGGGGAGGGTCAGAGAGAGGGAGACACAGAATCTGAAACAGGCTCCAGGCTCCAGCTGTCAGCACAGAGCCCGACGCAGGGCTCGAACTCATGGACCGCGAGATCATGACCTGAGCCGAAGTCCGCCGCTCAACCGACTGAGCCACCCAGGCGCCCCTATATACTTCTTTTAAGGGAGAGAATTGCCAGACTTTGTTTGATTCTTCAAGGAATTAAAAATCCCTAGAAGTTAAGAACCACTACTTTGTAATCTCCAGTGAACTAGAGATCTCCCTTTCATTTCACATGAGTACAGTTGACCCTTGAATAACATGGGATTTAGGGGTGCCAACCCCTTGCATAGATAAAATTGCACATATAATTTCTGACTTACCAAAAACTTAACTATTAATAGCCTACTATTGACTGGCAGCCTTATTGATAACATAAACTGTTGATTAACACATACTTTGTATTTTATACGTAATATATACTGTAATCTTACAATAAAGTAAGCTAGAGAGAATAAAATATTATTAAGAAAATCATAAGGAAGAAAAAGTACATTTGTCAAAAAAATCTGCCTGTAAGTAGATCTGTGTAGTTCAAACACATGTTGTCATACTTTGAGCTGGACTTGCTCAGTTGGAAAGAGCACAGAGTGGGAGGGAGACATCAAGACCAAGAAGAAAATTTACCTACCAGATTCTTGACCACTTCCATTGCAGTTATGGAATAACAATAGAGTCTTACAAGCAGAACTTGATATTCAAAGATTAGTTACAATAAATATATGGCATAGTCAATTGTGTAGGTTTGAGGAAAAGCAGTCAAGTGCCTCAACAGGTGTGGTGATAACGGGAACCATCAGCATGTTTGAGCAGAGCCCTCTAAAGTCAGACCAGTATTAGTTGAGGGAATTGGAGGTTATTGCCAGTCAAGGGATTCATTCCTACAGTGGGGAATGGCTGCAGAGACAAGAACCAGGCTGGTTTAGAAAAAATATATAGCTTTGCATTAGAAGTCCACCAGGAAACAAGGAAGGGTGGATGGATGAACAAAGAAAAAGAAGCAGACAGAAATAGAGAGACACAGAAAGAAAGGAAGACAATGATTGTTTCAAGACACTGGACATCTGATAATAAAGAATCAAGATTCCTGAGAGATCAGAAACAAACAAGATCAGCCTTAAAATTGCCTCAGCTTAGTGCCTTAAGAAAACCCAGATGGAGCCTGGAAAATTCCCTGAGTTGAGGAGACAGATGCTAATGTTCAGGGAGAACAAAGCAACTACAGTTTTCAGAATACTGAAAAGAAGACAGTTACAGAGACAGAACTCTAGTAATCTTCAGAGGGTGTCTCTTGGATATCCAGCAGAAACTAAGAGAAACTGAGGAAAAGTCTCCTGAAAGGATTAAGTATGGTCCTTGGTGTTCACACAGTGCTGATAATAGTGCCTGATTCTACCATCCAGGTTAGAAAAGCCCATATTGAAAAAGGTCTTGCCTCAGTAATGAGAATTAATTGGCCCTAGATGAACTCTGGACTGCTCTAGACTCACCCAACAAATCATAAAAGCAGTACCTAAAAGAACCAAACTTATCAAGTAATTTCATTGCATCCCAGAACAAAGATAAAAAATACTCATGAGAATGCAGAAATATCTAATACCCCACAAAGTAAAATTTCCCACAAAGATTACCAAACATATAAAATTGCAGGGAAACATGATATATAATGAATAATAAGTTAACTGAATCAACCCAGAATTGACATATGTTAGAATTTGCAGAACAGGACATTAAAGCAGTTGTTATAATTGTATGCCATATACAATTCCATATTCAGTTCAAAAATTCAGCAGACATACGAAAGGTATAAAAAGGACTCAAATAAAACTTCTAGACATGAAAACCTAAATATATGATTTTTTAAAATACAATGAATGGAATAAATAACACATTATACACAGCAGAATAAAAAATCAGTGTACATGAAGACATAGCAATATAAACTGCCCAAAATGATACACAGACAGTAAATAGAAAAAAATTAAAGAGTATCTCTGAGCTTTGGGACTACTTCAAATGGCCTAGTATCTGTATATTTGGAGTCTTCAGATATAAAAATATTTGAGGAATAATAGTCAAAAGATGTCTGAATTAGAGGAAAACCATAAATCCACAGATCTAAGAAGCTCAGTGAACCCCAAGCACAAGAAACATTGAAACATTTGATCACCTAAGCATCTTGTGATCAAATTGCTCAAAGCAGTGCTAAAGAAGAAATTTTGAAGAGTGACCAGAGAAAAGGACATATTACACAGAAAGGAGTTGATGTAGAGACCAAATAAAGATGCTTCAGACATACAAAAGCTGGAATAGTTCATCACTAGAACATTTGCCCTTTAAGAAAGTTTAAAGTCCTTCAGACAGAAAAAAAAATGATATCAGATTGAAATATAGATCTACACAATGGAATTAAGAGTACTTGGAATGATAACTACATGAGCAAATATATAAGAGTGATGTTTTGTTATTTAAATTTTTATAAAAGGTAATTGGTTGCCAGGGGATGAAGGAAGAGAAGGATAAATAGAGCACTGAGGATTTTTAAGGCAGTGGAAATATTCCTTATAATACTATAATGGTGGATATATGTCATATATTTGCCAAAAAACATAGAATGTACAAGTCTTAGAGTAAATCCTAATGTAATTTGTGGACGTTGGGTGATAAGGATATTTCAATGTAGGTTCATCAGTTGTAACAAATGTACCACCCTGGTAGATGTTGATAATGAGGGAAATTGTGTATGTGTAAAGGGAGGGAATGCATGGGAAATCTTTATTTTTTATTTTTTTATAATTTATTTTTGAGAGAGAGAGAGAGAGAGAGAGACCGAGGGTGAGTGGGGGAGGGGCAGAAAGAGAGGAAGACACAGAATAAGAAGCAGACTCCAGGCTCTGAGCTGTCAGCACAGAGCCCAACATGGGGCTGGAACTCACGAACCACGAAATCATGACCTGAGCTGAAATCTGACGCTTAACTGACTGAGCCACCCAGGCACCCCACAGAGGAAATCTTTGTATAAGTACACATAGAGCATTTACCAAGATAGACTGTATTCTGGGCCACAAAATAAATCTTAACATTTAAAAAAATGTTTTTTAAATGTTTATTTTTGAGAAAGAGAGACAAGTGTGTGAGCGGGGGAAGGAGCAGAGAGAAAGGGAGACACAGAATCCAAAGTAAGCTCCAGGCTCTGAGCTGTCAGCACAGAACACGATGCAGGACTTGAACCCATGTACTGTGGGATCATGACCTGAGCTGAAGTCAGACACTTAACCACCTGAGCCACCCAGTATACCAAATCTTAACAAATTTAAAAGCATTCAGGTTGTACAAATTATGTTCTCTGATCTCAATGTAATTAAATTAGAAATCATTAAACAGAAATATATCTGGAAAATACCCAAATATGTAGAAACTAAATAGCGCACTTCTAAATGGTGTACCATATATAAAATAAAATCTACATTCTTTACCAGGACCTTTGGGACCCGTCTTCAGTTTTCTTTGCTATTGTCCCTTGGTTGACCATACTCAGGTCACACATCAGTCAAGCCTCTGATGATTTGGCATTCTCTGAATGTTCATGTCCTATATGTTGTTAAGAGTTCACTGGATATCTTTCTTCTGGGAAATTTTCTGCTTTGTCAATCTTTGTTTTCTGTCAATTTCCGCTTTAGACTTTATCCCACATCATGATGAGCTTTAACTATTTATGTTGTTTACTATTTCTTTTTTCACACTTGGACTCTAATTTTATAGGAAGAAGACATGTGTTTTTTAATTCCTATCTATAGTTCTGGCTACAAAAGAGTCACTCAAACTCTGGGCTTATTAACTGCTATGAGACAGATGAGGGAGAGAGCCTTCTCTTAGAATAGTGTTAGGGAGATGCTATATAGTGATGACTGCAGACTCGGTAGTCAGACTGCCTACATTCAGGTTCCAATTCTCCCATTTTTTGGGCTAAGGAACAAAAGCAAGTAACTTCATGTCTCTTAGCATCAGTTTCCTCATCTATAAAATGGGGACAATAAGAGTCTGACTAATAAAATTGTATTAAGGACTAGAAGAGCTAATATGAAAATAATGTATCATAGTGCACATCACTAGTAACTATTGCCCAAACATTATTTGTTACTGTATACTCACTTAATGAGGATCTCTTGAATATCCACTGGGAAACATTCAAATGGTGTATGAGATACAAGGGAATTAACATATTTAAGCACATAGTTTGTGTCAGATATAATGCTAGGCACATTCCGGATTTAAGTTGGTGGGGAAAAAGAATGTTGAATAAAATTAAAACAGATATACAACATATCAGAATGTGCGGGGTACTGCTCAAGCAGAATTTATGAGGCAGTTTCAAGAAGTAAATAAACACTTATATTAGAAAACAAGAACTGTCTTAAATCAATTACCTCAGCTTTCGCCTGAAGAACTAGAAAATAAAGAGCAAATTGAAGGCAAATCAAGCAGAAAGAAGGAAATAATAAAGACCAAAGTTCCATGGAAACAGAAAACGAATAGAGAAAATAAATAAAAGTTTCCTTGAGAAAATCAATAAAATTGATAAACTTCTAGCCAGACATATCGGGACAAAAGAAAGAATAAACAAATACCAATATTAGGAATGAAGGTAATGGCATCACACTAGAGTTTAACAGATATTAAAAGAATTATAGGGGAATGTTATAAACCATTTTATGCCTATAAACTTGATAACTTTGATGAAATGAACTAGTTCCTTAAAAGAGACACTCTACCAAACTCAAGAAGAAATATATCCCCTGAAAAGACCTATATGTGTTAAAGAAATTTAATTTTTGATTAAAAACCTTCCCCCAAGGAAACCTCCAGGTCCAGATAGCTTCAGTGGGGAATTCAGGAAATTCTAACAAACATTTGGGGAAGAAATATTACCAATTCTATTCAAACTCTTCCAGAAAACTTGAAAAAGAGGCAATACATCCCTACTTATTCTTTGAGCTAACATTATCTTGATACTAAAACTAGGTAAAAGCATTACAAGAAAAAAAAATATAGACCAATATTTCTCATGAACATGAATACAAACACAATCACTTTATTTATAGATAACATAATCACCTATGTAGAAAATCTAATAGAATCTAAATTAAAAAGATGCTAGAATTAATAAGTAAGAATTAATATCAAGGATTCAGTGTAGAAGATCAATATTAAAAAAATCAAATGCATTTCTATATACTAGAGATGAATAAACAATTGGAGATTTTAATTAAAAACACAACACCATTTACAATGGCATCAAACTTATAACTAAATCTGACACAAGGTGCGTAAGACCTATAAAACATTGCTGAGAAAAATTAAGGTCCTAAAGGTGTAAGAGATACACCTTGCTCATGAGTTAGAAGACTCAATATTGTTAAGATGTTGGTTCTCCTCAAATTGATCTATAGATTTGAAGTAATCCCAATCAAATTCCCAGCAGGCTTTTCTAAGCCTTCTGTTAAAGCCTTCCTTCACAAGTTCTATCCAGCTTTTTCCAGTGTCTACAATGAAACTCAAAATCAAAATCAAAGAAACCTAATCACTAACATATAACACATCTAAATCCTCTCTTGGCCATTCTTTTTTCTTTCATATATCACTGATTAGTATTTTTTATTTCTTTTTTGATGGATCTACTTCTGGGGAGAAGAAAAGAAAATTTGTTTGTTACAGGAAGATGGTTAACTTTCATAAGGGAAGAAATAAAAACAGAAATTGAGACTAGCCAGATAAGAACGGATTTGGTCAATGAAGGTTAATCCAATGAGGACTGTGCCAATCAAAGGCCTTCTGAAGGATCCTGAGAATTTCATAATCATCTATGCAAAGCTTGGGAACCTGAGAGCCCTCATGTGATGCACAGGGTACCAGACAGCAGCTTCCAGTCTGCAGGTGAGCGAAGCTCTTCACCTCCTACCTTCCTCATGGCAAAAAGGGCATATGTTAACACCAGTGCTTTCTAAGCTGTGTCCATTAACATCCTGGCCTCAAAACTTTTTGAAGTGTATACTTCTTCTCCAGGAAAATCTTTGAATATCTATACCTAGTAAATGTATATCTATCTCTGTAAATTATATATATATGTATATGTTCAACCATATCAATATACTATATAAATTATAAAATGTTACAGAAATGACTTATTTTTTTATTAAGTTGTTATTTTAATTCCAGTTAGTTAACACAGTGTTTTATTAGTTTCAGGTGTACAATATAGTGATTTGACAATTCCATGTATCACCTAGTGCTCATCATAACAAGTGCACGCCATAATCCCCAACACCTATTTAACCCATCCACCTAGCCAGCCCCCCTCTGGTAACCACCAGTTTATTCTCTGTAGTTGAGTCTGTTTCTTGCTTTGTCTCTCCTTCTCTCTTTTTTCCCATTTATATATTTGTTTTGTTTCTTAAATTCCAAATATGAGTGAAAACATATGTTATTTACCTTTCTCTGACTTATTTTTGCTAGCATTGTACTCTCTAACTCTATCCACATCATTTCAAATGGCAAGATTTCATTCTTTCTTGTGGCTGAATAATATTATATATATATATATATATATATATATATATATATATATATATCTATCTATCTCACACTTTCCTTAACCACTCATCAATCAATAGACACCAGGGCTGCTTCCATACCTTGGCTATTGTAAATCATGCTATTATAAATCTAGCAATGCACATAGCCCTTTGAATTAGTTATTTATATTCTTTGGGTAAATACTTAGTAGTGCAATTACTGGATCATAAGGTAGTTCTATTTTTAACTTTTGAGGAAACTCCATACTGTTTTTCACAGAGGCTGCACCAGTTTGCATTCCCACCAACAGTGCATGCACAAGGGTTCTTATTTCTCCAAACCCTTGTCCACCCCTTTTGTTTCTTGTATTTTTGATTTTAGCCATTCTGACAGGTGTGAGGTGGTATCTCACCATAGTTTTGATCAGCATTTCCCTGATGATGAGTGATGTTGAGCATCTTTTCATGTGTCTGTTGATCATCTAGATGTCTTCCTTAGAGAAGTGTCTGTTCATGTCTTCTGCTAAATTTTTAATTGGATTATTTATTTTTTGGCTGTTGAGTTTTGTAAATTCTTTATATATTTTGTATATTAACCCTTTATCATAAAAGTCAAGAAATTACTTCTTTAAAGGTGAGATAAAAACAAATAGATATTCTCACATTTTCTCTCCACATATCCACTCATCACTTTGGAGCACAGGTTCAGCCCTGGGACTCACAGTCCATCACTGCTGAAATGGATGGAGTGACCACATGAGCAGGGGTTCTTGAGGCTCCCACATGCCTCAACCAAATTGGCTTCACTTTTATCTGTCCTATATATTAGAGGTACACTGACTAAATAAATTTTGAAACCCATTAAACTAGATGTTGTCTAAAGGTTTTTTTTGCTTGAAGAAACTATTTTCCTCATTACATTTCCTACCATATATAATATTATGCATTCTTCCTGACTGATGAAACATATTAACTTTTTCAACTTTTGTTTTATTTTGTTTTTCAACATGACCAACCTCAGCTGTCACACTACACTGTGAAGTGAAGTATAAAAGAAGCTGGGCAGTTGACCATTCCCATGAAAAGGATCAAAGAGAATTTTTTTAAACAACTAAACATAGTTATGTGAGACCCACTGTATAAACCATTTCTGTTCATACCAAAATTTTCCTAAGGAAAACGCCCAGAGGGACAATCAATTCTCAAATTAGATACAATCCTTAATGTAGCTTTCAAGAAACAGCTCCAAGTGGCAAAAGTTATGGTGAAATTGGTAGTCCTAACAAAGAGTCTCTGGGAGTCATCTGGTGATGTTGTTAAATTACCAATTTATAAAAGGAAGGAAAACACAGCCTGTGTCCAGGAGAACATCTCCTGGATGTCAGCTGCACTTCAGGACAGAGTGGCCCTGTGCTGCATTTCTGGTTGGGCCCTCCCAGAAGGCAAGCAGGCACTGAGGGCTAGGGAGGCCATGTAACTTTTTGGGACTTTTATTCCAAGTTCCCAAAGGAAATTCAACAGGGCACCAAAATTCCTATTTCCTGACACTACAGTTTAGCCCCTAAAGTGAGGTTCTCTCAGAGTCAGCTCACCCTTAAGGGCAATCTGGAAAGGAAATGAGTGCTTTTCTTCTAAAATCAGGGTCACTGACCTCTTCAGATTTAGCCAATAGCCTCCATACCAACTCATGAAAGTGTCTTCATGACTCTGCCATTCTATCATCTTTACAAGGAAGCCTGAGGTTTCCAGCCTCTGTTGAAGCCATCCTAACATTTTCTCCCTGCCCACTAGAGCTGGGAGAGTTAATGTGAGTGATGATGTGGGGATGGTGTGCATGAATTTAAAGTAGAATTATCCTGGGGCACCTGGGTGGCTCAGTCAGTTAAGCTTCCGACTTCAGCTCAGGTCATGATCTCAGTCCTGGGTTTGAGCCCCGTGTCAGGCTCTGTGTTAACAGGTCAAAGCTTGGAGCCTGCTTTGGATTCTGTGTCTCCTTCTTTCTGCCCCTCCTCCACTCAAACTCTGTCTCTCTCTCTTTCAAAAGTAAATAAACATTAAAAAAATTTTAAATAAAGTAAAATTATCCTTACATATTGGATTGCAGCCCCAACATGCTTACGCCATAATTAAAGGCATTGTAAAGATAGCTAATGTTTTTGTTTTGCCCCATGTCTCCTGCCCCTTTGTGCATCCAAAAGTAGGCTTGCATCCAAAAGTGGGCTCACAAGACATGGGCCCTCCCTGAGTGTTTGAAGGAAGCTGTTGACTGGCAGTTCAATTGTCCATATACCAAAAAGTGCCAGACTTCATGGAACAGGTCTACAGATCAATTCAAAGTGACTGCTGAAGGCAAAGCCTCATCTTTTCTGCCAAGAATCCCCCTTTCCACATCAGAGGAAAATGCTTAAATTCCTTGAAGATATGTGCAAAATGATTCCCTTCCAGCTTGCTATATCCAGAAATGAACTCACCAGATACCTTGGAGGCAGTGGCCAAATACAATACAACAAGATCCACCAACTGTGAGGGAAGCTTGTTCTCTCTCCCTGAAGGTGTTAGAAAACCAATGTGTGTTAGAAAACACCTGAAGGTGTTAGAAAACCAGTGTATTAAATATAACCCCCATCCATTGTCAGGGTATAGGACAGGAATAGGGGACAGGCCAGTGTCCATCCCACAGTCATGCCCTATGTGTGTGTGCCCACACACATGCACACAGAGACAGAGAGGGAGAGGGAGAGGCACCCACTATCTCTTCTTCCCCTACCAGCTCTTCCTCTCCAAAATGATTCTCTCTCCCTGTATCTCACAAGCCAGTCAAGATCCTCTTCATTGATGAAACATCCAACTTCTGCTTGGAAAAGAGAGGTAGTGTGGTTTTGTTGGTGAAGTTGAAACCAAAATTACAGACCTTGGGTGAGAATGTTGCCATCTGACTTTGCAGAGACCCATGCATTTCTAGCCTCCACTGTCTTACTCAGGGTCCCAAGCACCCCACAGCTGCTTAGACCCTACAGGGGCTATTGGCTTGCCTTGAGGGGGAACCACCCAAGGCTACTCTCTTCCCTGCTGGGGCATGGCAGTCTTCCATTATATGGCCATTCTCCTCTCTGGGATAAGTTTCTGGATGCCCAAGGAACATATCTCTGGATAGTATGATAGGAGGAGTAGGATTATAAATGGTCCTATTATCATCTCACCCTTCATCTGGAGCCCCACTGTCACAGCATATTGGCTACAGACTTCACTCTCATTTCCAGAGGACTTCCTTCCTGAAGCACAGCCTCCCCTCCCCCAGTCTGTGGCAGCCTCTGTCCTGACTTGCTGGAAATGCATTGAAATACTTGGGCTATCCCTATCATTACCTACATTTTTATTGCAGCTGAATAACAAAAAAAAAAAAGGAAGAATATCAGTATTGGCTGAGTAGGTAGGTGAGACCTGTGCATGGAATATCTCCATGAAGAAAAATTCTCCAAATGTGCATACAGACAAAGACTACCAAGAAAATGTGGCCATATTGTAAACTCCTGTAGGATGAGGGCCAGGCCCTCTTTATCACCATGAACCCACACTTAGACCTCTTACAATTGTGAAGATGCAATAGATACTTCTTTTAAGAATTTTTTTTTTCTTTTAAGATTTATTTATTTTTGAGAGACAGAGAGCGAGTGGGACTGAAGCAGAGAGAGAAGGAGACACAGAATGTAAAGCAGATTCCAGGCTCTGAGCTGTCAGCACAGATGCTGATGCAGGGCTCAAACCCACCTACCATGAGATTATGACCTGAGCCGAAATCAGAGTTTTAACTGACTGAGCCACCCAGACACCCCTAGATACTTCTTGAGTTAATGAGCAAAGCAGCCTATGAAGACCGTGGAGCTTTATCTGAGATGTGTTCTCACGAAAACTTTTGTTAAAACCTTCCATGGAAATGTCCAAGGTGTTGAACAGTATTCTAGAAGACCTCCATGCACTCACCTCTGCCCCTAAGAATGGCAGCACAGCTTCAAAGTAGCAACCTTTTTTCTTGGAGTCATATGTTGGCATATTTTATGTAAAAGTTTCCTATTCACAGGAAATGTCAAGAGAACTCTAAAAATCAACCCCCAGAGCAGAATATGAGCATAGCTAATTTAGTGTATCATCTGTTTCTTCATTTGAGGGAACTAATGATTGGAGGCATCTCTAAACACTGACCCCATGTTTTTGTCTCTGCTGATTCTATGAAGCCCACACTGGGAGGTATTTGGTAGGGCAATGCATCCAGAAAAGCCTGAAAAACTAGAGGAAAAAATGGCAATAGAAGTAAACAATGGAGTGAGCTCATCAGGCCTTGGTGACCCATCTCCAAAGCTTTCCTAATTAATACAGGTGAAAAAATGACAGTCATCCACATTGTAAATACCCATACTTCAAAACTGTAAATAAAAAGCTTATTTAAATTATTACAAGCCTATTTTTAATATAAAATTTGTGCATACAATCTGTAACTTAATGGCTTTCTCATTCCTTCTCTTGCTCATTTCTTTCTTCACTTTCTCCTGGTCCTTTTCTATTCTGATAAGAGAGGCTTGACTTGGCTGGCAATGGCAAAGCATGTGTTTCCATAAGGCCAAGGAAAGTTTTTTTTACATGATTCAAGGCATGCAATGAGAATTATTTTTGGCTGTATAATAATTAGTAACTTTATGTTCACATGTTTATCAGATTTACCGGTGAACAATAAATTCGTGAGACAAATATTTATTGTTTATGATACACAACTGACTACTTTGTTGTATTCTGCCTTAGTTAAGACTGTAGATAGTTATATACAGGAGAGTTCTACAAACATTTTCTATAAAGGGCCAGAGAGTCAAGATTTTAGGCTTTATAGGCCATAAAATCACTGTAGCAACTACTAAAATCTATCTATGCAGTGGAAAAACAATAAAAACTCACTGAAAAAAGCAGACAGTGGGCCAGATTTGGCCTGCTGCCATAGTTTACTGAACCAAATCTACAGAAACCTCACTCCTTCAGCAACCTCAGCTACTGAATAAGAATTTAGAAACAAGAGGACAGAAAACAAAAGCCTCCAAGCAGCCAAAAGAGACATCAACAGGTTTGTGAACCAAAACTTCCCTACTTTATACATAGAATAGCTGCTCAAGTCCACAGTCCCAACTGATTGATTTATACTTTTTAAAATGTTCTTATAAGCTGCATGTACTTATTCTACGTATTTTTGTAAAGTTGTTTTTTTTTTTTTTTTTTTTTTTTTTTTTTTTTTTTTTTTTTTTACTGGCACACAGCCACACCTTTTGTTTATGTATCATCTATGACTGTGTTCCTGCTGTAATGGCAAAGTTGGGTGGTTGGAACAAAGACCCTGTGGTTTTCAAAGCCTGAAATATTTACTATTTGGGATTTTAGAGGAAAAGTTTGCCAGCACTGCCTTATATTAACATTTTGAGGACCAGACTTTGGAAAACCCTGACCTAGAGTATAGTTGTTCATTGTATCTCTCCTTTAACGTATTTAATAAAAAGGACCTGCTGTCTATATATGTTTATAAATATAAAAGTTCCAGAAGGAAAACAAATAAGGACCTAATAATTAAAAATGAAGTCAATTAAGACAGCTCAAATACTAATCAATAGTTAAATCTCATACAAATATTTGCTTGGCATATTGACTCAAACTCTCTTCAAATAACAATTCCAGCTTTAACACTAATTACGGCAATTATTATATTTGCTTTAGTAATAGCTACTTTTTATCTTCCTTCAAGTAAATTAAATGCACATGCAAATATTCATTAAATGCCATATATTTTTTAATCCTTTGACCTTTTAAAACTTATCAGATAACTTTTTTTAAGGATGGGGCTCTTTGGAAGAAGGCAGCAAAGGCAAGGTCATTGTGAACTCCCACCAAAAGGAGATAAAAATTAGATAATTATTAATAAAAATAGTTTCAGGCTGTTAAATATAAATATTGCTCAAATCATGAAAAAAAAATGCCTACAAATATTATTTGGAATTTGGTGCAATAATAGAACATAAGGATGAATAGAAACCAAGAGGCAAATCCAACCAGTCCTAAGGCTGAACAAACTTAACAGATGAGTTTCCATAGTAGCTAATACTAAACCTCAACTTACAAATGTGTTTCTGCCTGTCTCAGCACTTCTAATGGCTATATAGGATAAAAGATGTGAAAAGTGGCAAATCCTCAAAAAGGTAGGAATGGGCAATTGTTCAAAAAATAGCTAACAAGTTTGAATTTGAAAACCATGGCATCTGTGTGGTCCCTTTTTAGCTTGATTACTTCTCATCTTCCTTCCCTCCACACACCTGCACTATCTTCCTCTGTCTTTCCCATTTGCTCCCTCCTCTCCTACTCTTTCCTTTATTTCTGCTACTTTCTTTTCTAGTTTTCTGTCTCCTCTCTTACTTGCCAGACGTCTCCCTGCCTACTGGTTCTTGGTCATCCTGGCAGAGCAAGGAGTTCAGCAGGGCACCCCTCAACTCATGAGTGGGATGGGAATGGAATCCC
The DNA here is from genome assembly GCF_046562875.1 of Panthera onca. Classification (NCBI taxonomy): domain Eukaryota; kingdom Metazoa; phylum Chordata; class Mammalia; order Carnivora; family Felidae; genus Panthera; species Panthera onca. The sequence goes on along the minus strand of NC_138343.1, from coordinate 27,457,214 downwards.
CACTTTCCCTTGATTAAAATCATGGAATAGGATGTCACATTTATCTAGATTTATCCAGAAATAGATGTTTTATGACACTGTTTTTTAGGCAACAAAACATGTCCTGTTTTATAACATTTTAATGTTGACTGACTGATGAGTGTTTAACTATATTTACTGTACCCCGTTTAATAAAAGTTATTTGAATTGTTATCTAAAGTCCTTTGTCCCTTCAAAGAACTTAAAATCCAATTGAAGAGACAAAACTAAGGTAAACATTTTAGAGAACAGTGAATATTTCAAAGGTACTCAGGGTAAAGTGAATAATGCATGCATCATTCTACGTGCCTTCAATGACTGTCTTGAAGTCAACTTCTCCCATCAAGCCTCTAGCCCCTCTCAAGTGAAATTCTCAAGCAGGGTTTGATAACCTGAAGTCCATGGGCACTCAGTATGACCATGATCCCCTCTGAATATACACAGTTTTGCGTTTATGTGAGCAGTTCTGAGGGGAAAGTCAATAGCTTTCATCAAATTCCTGTAAGTGCCACATTTACCCCATATACACACACAGGCACATACATGTACATACACACAAAGAATCTGCTATAAAGTTTGAGTGTATTTGAGTAAGGGTTTTGTAAGAAAGATAAGATGAGAGGTAAACAGAGATATAAGGATAAGTAAGTAGTCACTTGAAAAGAAAGTCATATGCATGTGAGAAACACTGAGAAAAGCCTTTGGCCTCAGTAACAGTGCCTTTCAGGGAGTGCAGGAAAGTAAAATCACAGACAAGATTACAGGAGCCCAAGAAAGCCTAAGAGGGTCAAATATGGTGTAAGAGGAAAAAGACTCATTAGAGTTTTCCAAGTAGAAGAATCTATTGAGGAAGTATGCAGAACTCACTAGGCAAGAAGAACATGGATATAGAGAGCCCCTCCTGGAAACCTTCCTATCAGGTAAGGCTAGGGAACATCTCCTGTAGATAGCAAGATAAAAAAAAAGTGGGAGCTGAACTTTACAATGTGTCAGAATGTACACAAAAACTAATTTTTAATATGAAAACTGAAACATTCTTTTGACCAAATGTGTTCAAAGGTAGTTTTTTCTTTGGCTATACTACAGCTGAAATTTGCCAATATGACAGGATTTTTTTTAATAGAACATGATACACTCAGAGTAAGTTTACAAATAGCATATGCCTCTTGTTTTTTTTATTTCCAGATAATTTTCTTGAACATCTTCCAAATATTTAGTTATAATATCAATGTCCTCAACTACCATGAAGAAAAAGCAGTTATACTGGAAAGATGATGTTGACAGCTTACATGGGGTCCAATTTTAAAGTACTTTAGCACTGAGAGAATATCATTTAAGACATAGCTGGGAGCTTGAATTATTTAAAAAATGTCCTAAGGAACTACTGAAAGATGTTTAAGCACCTATACTCATCGGCAGCTACTGAAGTGATGAAAATTTTAAAACAGAAATGTCTTCAGCTATAAAAACAACTTTTTTCTTCTTTTGAATTAATTTAGTTAAAATTGAAGAAAATTATTTAATGGTTTGAAAAATAAGTAAACTTGTCTCTCTTTTCTGGTTTAAAGATAAGAAAAAAAGGGGAAGGGGAAGAAGATTAAGTATACCCCATAATTCATCATTATATATGTCTATGTTGTCCTGGAAGAAAGCCCATTTGAGTTATATTGTAAAGAATCATACACAACATTTAGAAATATGAAGCAGATTAAAAATCCATATGGTGTTTTTATAAAAATAAACATGAAGGAAATATATAGAATATTTAAGCCTGCTATTTTCAGCTAAGCAAAATAATTTAAATGTATATTATTTAATTGTGACAGTGGCTGTCTTCTTGAGTACAGTGTGTAAAAATATTCTTTCCAAATGCATGATTAATATGTTTAATGAGAGACATATCACCTTGTAATGACTTAACAAGTATCTACCTCAATTAGTAACTATACATACATAAACCAAATTAATATCATGCTTCCTCATTTAACTGCAGATTTAATCTGAAAAAGTAATTAAATAAGCACTATTTTAAAGTGGACAGTGTATCCCTTCATTTTTCCTCCTCCTCCTCCCCTTTTTCTTTTTCCTTCTCCTTCTCTTCTCCCTTCTCCTTCTCCCACTCTTTTCCCTCCTTTTTCCTAAATGAAAATTTAGGAATCAAAAGGCTTTAAATCAAATCTACCTAAGATCAAACTTGTTTATTAACTCTGGCAATCAACAACTTAGAGCAATTTATGTGCTGATTCCTAGGAAAGTCTGATAGATGAGATAACCATTTGTCTCAGATTTTTATTCTTGGAGGCAAAATTCTGACCTAGGTAAAGCCTAGAAGTGCCTGGAGCTCTATGGTTCTGTGAGTCTATAACACAAAAAGAATGTCCTCAGAACTTTGAGCTAACCATCTTAAAGTATGGATTCCAGAAAATGTTCACTTCACCATTGAAAAACAAGGTCTGTAAATTATTACACTATACAAAAAATTTAGTAATTTAAAAAATTTTCAAAAGACCAATTCTTCAATTCAAAGCAAAATGAAAAGAAAATGTCTGGGTTGATTTCAAGCCAAACTTTTCAATGCTGCAACTCTGAGAATATTGGAATTGCTTCTAGAAAGAAATAGTGAGAACTTTACTGCTTGAGACGTTTCTGATGAAGCTTGATTAAGCCCTAAGGGGAAATATGGCATTTTCCTAATAACTGAGAATGGATTTTGTGAATTCTTAGACCCTTTTCCTGGTCCTTTCATGATTATATAAAGCCAATGGCAAAACAAAGCTGGTTCACTCTGTCTGTGAATGTCTTTCCTGTGTTTTCTTCTCCCTCTACAAAGCCCTTTCCCTCTCCTAACATCTCCACCCACTTCCACAAAAAGAAGTATTCATTGGCTGAACCCACCCTTGTAGCTGAAAGAAGAAAAAAGAGAAGTTGTTTTTTCACTCAATGTTATAAGAAAGAGACAGAAGCCATGCTAGACTTTGCAAGAGCAACATGACCACTATATGGGCCACTGAATGATTTCCAAGCTGTAAGCCTTTGTCTGTGTAGGGCTGATCACCTCATTCTCCATAAGAAAAGCAAGTTGAGTCTACACATCAATACTATTTGTATGTGGTTACCCCAATCTGGCAAGTCCAGGGCAGTTTCATATATTGAAGATTATGTGTTTTGACACAGTAATTATCCTTTTCTACCAAAACAATCATTCTCAAACTTTGTTATGAATCAGAATTACCTAAGCACCCACTAAGTAGTAAGAACTAGCTTTTATTGAGCACTTACTGCCAGACACTATTTTCATTGGTTGATTTTAATTTCTGTACAAAGTAATAAAAATTATGCAGTGGTGTGCTGGTAAATATTTAATAACAGTTCCAGGAAAAGTTTAGATCTCTGATTCATAGCATTTGCCAATTTATGTCGTGTAAATACACCTATTATGACAGGTCTCAAGCTATCAATGTGACATCACTAAACCAGAGTAGGGAAGAGATGCCCATGAGTGGCTCTTCTCCCCATTTTACTGATGAAGAAACAGAGACACTAAGTCCCAGACTTTCGAAACAAGATTTCTCAAATAGTAAAACCTGGACAAAAATATTTTTACTCCACTGGCTCCACTAACAGGTCTGATTTCCTTAAGGTAGAGAACTATGCTAAGGGCCACATTGGTGTGTGGCCCACCACATCAGCTTAGAGACAAAAGAACCAGGGCTCAGAGTGAGTGTTTGTGTTATTGGCTGAGCCAGTTTCCACTAAATTCTGTGCAAAGGATTTGGACCACATCAGAAAATGAAAGCAGTAATTCTAGGGCCCAAAGGAATAGCAAAACTCTACCTCAATGACATAGTGAAAGTAGTATTTTAGAGTCTAGCCATCCATCTCCCCAAGTACCAAAGGAAGAAAGAAAACCAGGAACTCCCTTAGGGGTCTTTTACCACTTCCTAATGACAGTTATTTTCAAGTTTCTTGGACTTAAGACTCTTTTATATGCTTAAAAATTATTAAGTGCCCTATCAAGAGCTTTTATGCATGTGCGCACACACACACACACACACACACACACACGCACGTTTTAAATATTTAATCCATTTATTTCAAATAAAAAATAAATGTATTACATGTTAACATATATACCTTGATGAAAAAAACTGTTTTCCAAAACCAAACAAAAAATGTGGCATTGTTTTACATTGTTGCAAATCTCATTCATTTATGTCTGGCTTAATAGAAGACAGCTGGGCTTACACATCAGCTTATTCATTTTTTGCAATATGTTGTTTCAGTTCAAGTATGAAATAATATGAAGAAAATCCAATCTCACTTATATATAAATATGTAATGGGGAAAGGGGGAATGTTTTTAATGCTTTTTCAGACAGTTGTGGATATTCTTTGATAAGACATCAAAAACTGGCAAGTGGTATTTCTTAAAGAGGAGTTGTAATGCAGAACCTGAAACCATATCAAAGAACTGTTCATACTGTTACCTTAAAATCCATTTGTTTCCCTTGCATGATTTTAAAACATCATTCACTGGTTATTTGAAAATGTGGGTTCACTGAACTATACAGATCTTCAAATGCTGAACATTTTATTACATAATATTTAAAAATGACCTCTAATAATACATTATCTTATTGGAAATATCTTTAAGTATTAGGAAGCTGTAAAGCTTATAGCAATGAATAAAAGTTTTCCAAAATTATAGTTTTCTCTTCAAAACTCAAAGTTTATATCATTGGCAACAAATACAATTTGTCTCTTCCTTAGAGAAACTAGTTTCCTTCATTTTTGAGAAAATATCTGTCACATACTCAACTCTAAACAACCATATTTTTGTCAGTTTTCTTGCACATAAAAATACTGTCCATGAAGAACGCAGCTAGTTTAGCTCAAGTTCAGTTCCACACATTGCTTTCTTCAAGATGACCGCTGCAGCTCAGGTATGCAGCAGAAATGCTTGATGGAGAATTCCCATTCCATCACCCAAAATGTGAAGAGGATCTGTCCTCCAGGGACAAGATGAAACACCATCACTGATTTTTTTACTGTTTCATTAAGGACATTCTTAAATGAAACTAGTTTTGTCTTTGCTGGTTTGTTTTTCACTAGGAAATTGTGAAGAACTATAATGATCAAAAACCAGCATTTTGTCCACCCCTGCTTTGGCATCATTGGTGCAACAGCAAAAGGGACCAAGTGTCCCAGGCCCCCAAAGGTCTGCAGACCCCACTTGGAGAACCACTGTACAGGGGAAGCAAAAGAAGCTTTGGTGAGAAAGGAGACACAAATTGAATACTCAGTCCCTCTGGTATAAGCTGTGCTAAATTGGGAGTTAAGAGGCCTGAATCTTGTTTATTAATTAAATTTAGATAGATCAGTTAACTCATTTATGACTAATTTTTCTCTTTCAGAAAACTGGAACAAATAAATCTTGTAGGTCATGAACATTTAGCTCCCAACCACCACATTGAAATTCAATAATTTGATCTTAAACTCCAAGTACAAGGATCAGCAGACCATATAATTCTGCACTACACTAGCCATGCTAGATACCAGGAACCTCTCAAAAGCCAAGAAAGGTGGGAATCTGGACTATAGTCTACCTCTCTCCAGACACTTGCAACACAGATGATATTGACAACACAGACCCCAAACTGAAATAATCTTGGATCTATCCAACACTCTATAGCCTCTTTTTTCTCATCTTTCAGTGGGAAAAATAATAGTACCTATCTCCTCCACATATGATAACAATTAAATTGGATAATGCATCGAAAATGCTAGTGCATTGCCTGGCACTTAATGAGTACCCTCTGCTGGCCAGCTACTGTTAAGCAGTTATTAAAGCAAGGTTACCACCTTCTCACATTTTTTAAAAAGTCATACAAAAGAGAGCAACAATATTTTCTGCCTTCACACACTAACAAACAGAAGGAAAATTCCACCCAGAAAGGTGTGTGCTGATGCCAAGAAATGGGGCTGCATAATAGTGCTTAATGATGCCCAGTATAAACTACCAGACTGTGGGTTATGTAAACTCTGCTAATTTATTAGAGAGGGAGTGGCAGATAAAGGATTAAGGTTGATTTGTTCATGTCTGGGACAAGGAAAAAGTCATGATTTTCAAGTCTAACCATGTCAAACTATGACGGTTAAATGGACAAACCTAATGATAATCTCCAAAATAGCAGGGCAGGCAGTGAGCAGGAAGGAGAAGGGCTTGGCTGAACAGAAAAGCACTAGGTTGCTTCCTCATGGTATTAATATGAGATTTTCCCTGAGCTGAATTTTTCCTTAAACACAAGCCCTCCTCAGATAATTGTCCCTCTACTCCAGCCACCAGCCCACTTGGCTGTAGCACCAGTTCCCCTGCTAGCTCTGAGGAGGGAGACCCCATCAAGTCCTCCAAATAAGAATGTCCTAACCAATATGTATTTGGGTGGGGTCTTGACAGACACACAGATTTCCAGAAAATGGCATTTATAGCAAGTGAATAGAAGTATGTTTTCATCTGTAACCAGAAGGAAGAACAGAAAATAGATATCATTTCCTTGTAAAAAAAAAAAATTGAGAGATTATCTATGGGTTAGGGAAGTACATAGTTGCAAGTAACAGAAAACTGAACTATGATGGCTTTAAAAGAAGGGTTCACTTTTCAACTTAATACAAAGCTTCAATGTAAGCAGTTGTTAGTGTTAATTCAGCAACTCCAGTAATACCAGCGCTTATGTCTCTTTCTTTCCCTCATGGTTGCAAGATAGTTGCAAAGTTCCAACCATGACATTCACATTTAAGGCAGGAAGCAGAATAAAAGACCATATAAGCTGTATCTGTCCCCTTTTTCAGGAAAGAAGAAACATTCCCAGAGATTGACAGTAGATCAATGTTTATGTCTAATTGGCTTGAAATTTTATATATCTGTCATGGTGACAAATGTGTCACCCCTACTTATAAAAGAGGCTAGAAAAAGTAAGAATTTAAGATTATATCTTCCTCAAATTTTTGTAATCCCTTTAGCAAGAAAGTGGAAATAAATATAGTAGAGGTAACAGATTTCAAGTAAACTTCAATAGCATTTTCATCATGAACACACTTGAATTCATTATGCACAGCCACCAAAACTGATGGTGAATTTAGTGGGAACAGTATATAGTTATAAGGTTGTTTCTTTTCAAGTTTTGACTATGATAAATTCTTATTATTCTCCAGACACCAGGATTATTATCTTCTTTCCCCTGAGTCTGCCTGTTTGGTGGGAAAAAAAACAACTTGAAGAAAAAACTAAGTCTCTAAAACTCACCCTAAGCTGAAAGAAAACCTATTATAAAATCAAACATAGGCCTGTTTATTTTGTCATGGTACCTTCCTATTTTGAGGTCTCTGTGTTTAGGTAAGAAGAACAGATTTTACTATATAGGGCTAAACTTTGAAAAATTACACTTTTGGAAAAACAGGTGGAGGAATATTATATTTGTTAGGGTTTACCTGTATTAAATGTCTCAACCATGTTTGGGGAAAAAAGACAAATACTCCTCATCCTTCTCAGAGGCCTCTTTGAGGTTTTTCAGGCAGATAAGCACACTATATGCTCTTAAGTATGTATGCTTTTAATAAATCTTAAGCTAATTTTGCAAAATGAAGGATGAAGAACATGTTCATAAAGTATTAGAGCAAATGATGCCACCTCTTGAACTATAGGTGTGCATATCACCTTGGAATTAAGAAAGAATTCCAAGATTTAATTCCTTCTCCTTGAAGACTGGCTTCATGAAGTAGGGAGGGAAAGATCAAAGAAAATACAACAGATATGCCCCACAAGTAGATAATCCAACCTATGGGACCAAGAAGAGGAGATAAGCAATCATATAAAGAAAGGAGGAGGGGGGGATGAATTAAATAACTGCAGAAGGAAAACTGAGGGACATCATCCTATAGTAACAGCAAGTTCAATGAAAAAGAAGGCAAGTGAGAGAATGGCCAAAGGGGGAAAATAATAATAGAATATCTGAGTTGTAAAATCCCAGAAGTTATTTAGTAAAAACCATTCATTCACAGGAGGTGAAACTGAGATCAGTAAGGTTGAGAACTTGTACTAAGATCATGGAGTTAAAATAATGGTGGAGCCAAAAGCAACACCCAAGTTCTGGGAAGTACTTTGTCCCTTGAAGACTAAATGGATGAACACAGGAAATGAATGCAGTGAGAGGCCATAGGGTGAGAGGTAAACTGGATTTCCTGTAACCAAAAATAGTAATGAGTGGGAGCAAGTAACATCACAAAGCGATTGGGTATGGCAAGACTACTTACTGTGACTTTAATTTGGACTATTTTGCTGTACAAATATATGATCTTCCAAAGCATTGGTTTATACTCTTGAATTCCCAGTGCATTCTTCTGGCACAAATCACAAATTTAGGTTGATTGACAATATGGTATCTAGAATGAGAGTCTCTAGACAGTAGTATGACATTCAATGTCATCAGCACTAGGAGGGGCATATGGGCCTCATTCAGAGACTTCACATTCTCACTCCAAAGAAAGAAGAGGCAGAAACCAGCAGCCACATCTTAAATTCTGAAATGTCTCCAATGAAATAATGAGACCCACAATGGACTTTCAAACCCTAATAGAAGGGAGACATCTGACCACATCCAGTGCTGACATCCCTCTCCCATGGCCATGGACCATGTGCAGCTAACACACAGACAGCCAGCAAAGGCAGCACAACCTTCCATGAGGCCAGCTCACAGGGAACAAGAACATTATTATGAGCTATAATATAATTTTATGTACTCTCCTGTTCTTTTTCTACCCTTTTCTTTGACTGACAGTTGCTACATCTTGAATAATTACACTTAAGGATTTACTTGAGTGACTGCTGGGTCAATTTCCCTTTTAAGTTGTACATGCTTTTCATTCCAAGCATATAAATAAAGAAGTTGAACCTAAGGTTTTCATGCCAAGCATTAATAGAGTCAAACCATGTATTATGTAACTTAAATGCTTAAACCTAACAGATTAATTAGTTTTCTCCCCTGAAATTCTGCAAATACTGTATGCAACTATTACACATGCAAAGACTTCCATTACATTATTTAGATGTTTGCAGTCTGTATTACTTAATAACCCTCAGGGACATTTATAGTGGCTACTAATACGTAAGGCTGGGGAAAAAGAAAGAGAGGAAAGATGGGGGAGATACCTAGAGATAATATAGCAAACAGAGGAAGAGAGGAAGATGAAAGCTGAAAGACATATGGCTGAACATCTAGAATCATAGTACATCCCTGTAGCGCGGGCCTCATAGCTCTGGGGTAATTTCGAAATGCTCTTTGTTGTCAGGGTCTTTGCCACCTGAAAGCTGAACTTGATAAATGGACATAAAACTTCCACAGAAACTCACAGTTAGTGAAACATTTTGTAGAGTTCAACTTTCTTCAGAAAACTCCCAGTGCAACAGGGATTATTAAGCTTCCATCCTGAAAAACTACACAGATCTTTCACTCTGACATACTTCATGAGCTGGTTATACTTTGACTCTTGGAAATACAAAACGCCGGTTTCCAGGCTAGGGAAGTTGTTTGAACACAACTTCTTATTCCTGTGGAAATCTTACTAAAACTAGTTAAGGATTTTTTTTAACATATGAACCCACAAGATGGAGAGAACAGGAGAAGAGAAAATAGCCATAACATGTTGGAATCTGGAAAGCTCATGTAAAAGGGATAATAAATAATGAAAAGAATGAAGAAAGTTAAATACTTATCCAGCAGTGGGAAAGGGCTAAAAATCAACCCTAATTATATTGTGAAATTACCAAAGGTTCAGGAGCTTTTGTAACAACCAGAATTGGGAATAAAAAGGAAGCTCAAATAAGGAAGATTAAACATCAAATCTCTGAGAAGAAAATAGAGTCACTGGTCACCTTTCCTTCCAACCTTGTGACAGTGGGTGACTAAAGTGATAAAAGAGGAATTTTGAGCAGAGAGGTCAAGCACAGTTGAGGTCCTGGTTACTGCCTACAGAACAGGGGCAGTTGAGAGCCCCTCCAGCCTTCACCCCCCTTCTGTGTCCAGACTCTCAATATACTACTTTAAATTGATAAACTTTAGGTTGTTCCATAAGCCATAAACCCATCCCAATGCACTATAATGAGGCCCACATTTCTCCATATTTCCCCCTAAGGTTATCAGAAGACACCATCAAATTCCATGCCCAAACTGAGACTCATTTAACGTAATTACACAACCTGTTGTTCACTTATTTGGGATTTTAATTCCCTCTTAATTATCTTCTATCTGTCTTATTCCTTTGAATTTTAATGTCACCCTCCTCCAAGTAAAGGTCAGGTATAAATTTAGGATTAAATAGGCTGTGTTGACACTTTCACCTCTTAGCATGACACCACTTGCCTCAGGCTCGGAGTCTATACATACCACATGGAACTTACTCTAAACATCACTTTGAAAACCTCTTGCCACATCCTTAGCATTTCCTAAGCCACAGCTTAGTCTCTGCTTTTGCTCTCCCAGCACTAATTGTACAAGTCCACTTTTCCCATTGATGGTGGGCTCCTTCTTTTATCTTCTGTAAGTACCCTTTCAAAATCTAAGTTACCCAACAGTTCCTGGTGTCAGAACATCAGTTTTTCTTTCTTGCTGAGATCACATATGATTATATTGTCAGCCATAATGTTTTAAAGCCTCCAGGCTTCTTGAGCCAATTCTCCTGTCAATCTCTCTGGCCATCAGATCACAAATGATCTTTCCTCTGAACCAGGTTTTGTCTGTCTATGCCCAAAGCCTTCTGCTTCTTTATTACAAAAGCTCAGAAAACCTAATGAATCAGGAGAACAGATAGGACTGAGGTCATTAAGAGGCCAAGTCAGCCTTTCTAGAACTTGACCCTGTGGTTTCAGATGCCTGGAGGCTTCTAAAGTTGTCTGAGACCACTGGCCAAGCCCGCCACTCCTCCCAACAGTGTCTTGTCTAGAAATAGAACTACCAGTGTGATAGAGCTGTGGTCCATTATGTAAACTCACAGAAAAATAGCCAGATGCAAACACCTGCTGACTCATCCCTACCCATTCTGGTTATCTACTGCTACTTAAAGACCCAGCATGCGGCTCATGACCTCTCATGCTTGTATGCATATACTGGCCTCAGCTGGGTATTTCTCATTTGGGGTCTTATGTGTAGATGTCAGCAAGGACTGCAGTCATGGAACATTTCAGCTGAGCTAAGTGTGCAAGATGGCTCATTCATTGGAATAGAAGTTGATGGTTCTGGCTGTTGGCTAGGAGTCCAGTCAAGATTCCAACCAGATAGACTACACCAGTGGGCAGCCAAGTTCCATGAGAGTACTCCCCAAAGCAAGCATTCCAAGGTACCTGGGAAGACCTATAGGGTAGCCTTGAAGTTCTAGAATGTACCCCCACTTTGCATTAGCCAAACAAGTTGCTAAAGCTAGGTCTGACTCAAGGTCAGACTCTTGCTTTGAGGAACAGGTGTATGTGCAATGAGGAAGGCTTTGGTGGAAGCCAAGTATGAAGACTGCCTCATGGGTCCATCTCCTTGCTGGTTGACATCTTTGAGACCAGAGAAACCTGGCTTAAAATCCAAGACCTTAGATCTAACAACCTCAAAAGGCAAAGTGGTCCAGTCACACCTTCAAGTATAAGGACATATGATCTCATTTTACACTTGCAATAAAATGTGTTGATTTTCAATCTGTATGATCCCAAAAGTGGCTTCCATCTCTCGCCTCCTCTTTGTCTTGAATGAATTCATCTTGGAAAATGGTGACTTTCAAGAGTTCAGAAACTTCCACTCTGAGTAGAAAAGTTCACCTAAAGAAGAATAATAGTCTCAACAACTCTGTAGAATGCAATCTAGCACTGGCCAAACAAGACTGGACTGTCAAATGCAAAGTCTCCCTGGTGGGTTTCTAGGGAGCTGGACCCATCTCAAGGGGACAGGTGCATGTTGCAAAGCCTGATACACAGGGCTCTGTACAAAATTCTGACACATTCATGTGAAAAAGGAGGGGCATAGAGAGGTAAGGGTAGACTCTAGGCAGACTGAAGGCTACACAGAAACTTGGGAGAAGGTTAAGTGAGTCCAAGATACAAGGTGAAAGGGTAGATCAAGGACAGCAGGATCTTTCCCAATACTGAACCCACTGCTTTCTTCAGCTTTCTCTCAGGTCCAGGTAACAGCAGCTCACTGCATTTTGAATTTCCTGAAGCACTACAGGGAACTCTGACACTACATACTTGTCTGTAAGTCCCAAGGCAAGGACTCAAAGTAAGTTGTTTTTCATGCCTGAGACACTGTTTAACACATTATTCAATCAATCTGATAAATAACAAATCTTTGAAATTACATTCTTTTCTTCAACAATATAAAAAATCATTAATAAGTTACCATTCCTATGACTTAAGGAAAATCTTATTCCTTAATAATTACAATCATTTTTTAAATTTTTTTTAACATTTACTTATTTTTGAGAGAGACAGAGACAGAGTGTGAGCGGGGGAGGGGCAGAGAGAGAGGGAGATGCAGAATCTGAAGCAGGCTCCAGGCTCTGAGCTGTCAGCACATATCCCAATGCAGGGCTCAAACTCACGAACCACGGCGAGATCATGACCTGAGCTGAAATCAGACGCTCAATCGACAGAGCCAGCCAGGAGCCCTGACAATCATTTTTTTAAATACTTATGTCCTAGTCACTGTTAGCTTTTTTTATGCCTTCTCCAGCCTTCACCGAGACACTGCCAAACACTTGTTATTCATCCCCATTTTCTGCTGTCCACACCAGTGGAACCCTTTTCTCAAATGTCCTTTTGCATGGAAGCCCAAGTGCACAAGAGAAGAGGAAGAGTGGACAAGGGTGAAGCTGGGGGGCCCAGAGCCCTGCCCTCTCTCTGTACCTCCCAGCTAGAAAGTGAATGACCTAGCAAAGCAGCCTGACTTTCAAATAAGAACTTCTTTAAAGTCTGGAACTGTCAAAGAGTGTCTGTGAGAAAGAATACTCTGTCATTCCCACCCTCAACTGGGGCTCTCCCACCAAATCCTTCAGGAGGATGTCCTCTCAGTTTCCCCCACTTTGCACAGGGTTATCCTACGATTGTTGTCCAAAACTGGAACACTTTTGAAAGACCAAAGGGGGGATGTTTTTAATAATTACACCAGATTCACAGGGATTATTTGGGACTGTCCTAAGCAAACTGGGATAATAGATATCCTACTTATATGGATCAAGGAACCTAAAAGTTTTACCTGTCCTAGGGCTATTTATATCTTAAGAGAAAATGAAGAAACTAATTTATTTTTTTAATGTTTATTTACTTTTGATAGAACACAAGATTGGGGGGAGCAGAAGAAAGAGAGGGAGACCCAGAATCTGAAGCAGGCTCCAGGCTCTGAGCTGTCAGCACAGAGCATGATGTAGGGCTCAAACCCACAGACCATGAGATCATGACGTGAGCTGAAGTCAGTGGCCCAACTGACTGAGCCACCCAGGCCCCCCTGAAGAAACTAGTTTAAAAGAGATATTTTCAAAATGTATTCTTAGCATCTGTGGTAGGTTGAATAATGGCTCCCCCAAAGATGTCCCTGTCCTAATCCTCGAGCCAATGACTATGTCACCTTACATACCACATGCAGGTGTGGTCAAGTTAACGGTCATGAGATGGAGAGAGTATCCTGGATTATCCAGGTGGCCTCAATGTAATCACAAGGTCCTTATAAGAGAGAGGTGGGAGGATCAGAGCAGAGAAGGAGCTGTGACCACAGAAGTAGGGCTCAGAGTGACAGGAGGAAGGGGCTGCAAGCCAAGGAATGCTGATGGCCTCTAGGAGCCTGCAGAAGAAGGTGAACTAATCCTCCCCTGAAATCTCCAGAATTATCCAGCCCTGCTGACACCTGACTTCAGCCAGGCTAAACTGATTTTAGACTTCTGACATCTACAACTGTAAGAGAATAAATTTACTTCATTTTAAGCCACTAAATCTGTGGTAAATTGTTACAACAGGTATAGGAAACTACTACAACATCCCATCAGAATAAAAATCTTAAACACCCACATGGTTCTAAATGAATCTGGATAAGAGCTTAGAGCTTGGATTCTTTCCTGGAGTTAAGTTTCATTCCTCCAACAAACTATTCTTTTGTATTTGAGTCTTAGATGCTGCAGGACAAAATTAGACTATATTCCACCCTATAAATCTATTTGCATCCATGAATTACATATGAGCAAGAAAGCCTCATGCACACAAGAGACCAGGATTCCAATAATAATTGAGTAAATAATGAATGAATTGTAACCATAATAATGGCAAACACTGAAATTTATGTACCAAGTACTGTTCTAAGAGCTTACTGTGAAAAATCATGTAATAATCCTGCAGGGAAGGCAGGATTTTCATTCCTGCTTTCAGATGAGAAAACTGAGGCAAATAGAGGTTAAATAGCTTTCTATAATAAATCCACTCACTGACAAACACACCACTGCCACACACCCTTCAAACCACTTGAACCCGAAGATCATAACTGATCTTTAGTGACTGTTTACCATGGCCAGACACTATTGTAAGTGCTTCAGATGTATTAACCCATTTAATCCTCAAAATGATCCCATGTGGTAAGTGCTATTATCATCCCATTTTGCAGATGAAAAAACAGACACACAGAGAGATGAGGAAATCAACCCCAGTCACACAGCTATGAAGTGACAGTGAGTTTCCTACCCAGGTAGATGGACCCCAGAGCTAAAACTCAGCTACTGTGTGATGCTGCCATCTCTTGATATAAAAACAGCCTGAGGATGTGAAACATGCACACACTGCTGGGTGCTGAGAGTGGGGAACAAGGCTGAAAGACCCAAAGAAAGACTTAATAGAAGGGATAGTATCAAGACCAATGACCTGGGATTAGAAGCCCAGTCAAGGTAGTAGAAGGTATGGTTCACTCAGGTCACAGCCATTGATGGTGTATGGAGCCTATCACCACCTGTCTGCACCCAGCAGGCTTCAGCTGCCAGCCTCCCTGCCCCAACCTGTGGAGTCCATGGAGAAGATGGCTAGTTGTGAGTGAGTCAAAATAAGAATATTATATGGGGGCCTGGCAGTGGGAATGGAGAACTGTGACTCACCCCAAAGAACTACTGTGGCTTGAAAACAGCTGAGTATCTATGAAAAAGCCACCAGGTGGTAGTTGGGACAGCACTGCAGAGTGGCTGGATGGAACCAGAGCTGGAAACCAGGCAAGCATGAGGGAGGCCTGCGGGCCCCTGTCCTTCCCTGCTGCTCCACATGTAGTATGTGGGTAGAGTTTGCAGATCACTGGTCCATGTACCATCTAACTTACATTATATGTTCCTAAAATGAAAATAAAGTGAGGCTTGAGAACTACTGGTTAAGAAGCCTAAAGCCATCTCTCAGAGTTCTCTAGAGTTTTAGGGATGGCTCCCTCAGGAGTCCTGAATTCTCACCCAGGACTCTTGGGCAGCCAGTTACCTCTTCTGGCCTTAAAGTCCTCATTGTCAAGTGGGGAGTCAGATGAATTCACCTCTGAACTCCTTCCAATTATAGCACACACAGTCCAAAATTTTATAAAAGGAAAAGGCAAAGATAGGTGAGAACAGGATAGGAAGAAAAAAAAGAAGAGGAGGGCAGGGAAGTAAAAGGAAGGGAAAAGAAAGGAAAGGGGGAAAAGCTCCCTGTATCTCAAATGCTTTTTCCCTTCCAGCTATGTGTCTATCTATCCATAAAGATAAATCCCTCCTCAGTTTACTATTTGGTTTTTGGCTTTTCTATGTTAGAAAAGTTTGTTCTTATTCCATCTGTGCTTTTATTATGTGACCTTAATACATTTTGAAGTAGGCAGGGTATAAATAAATGAAACAAGGTAGGATCACAAATACCTCACTTCCTCTGTGTGCAATGATAAAGGTACCAAGGAACCAAGAAACAAGGACACAGCTGCTAGCAGGGACAGGTGCTCAAGCAGGGACAATACCAGCCCTGGACAGGAAGTCACTTGTCTCATTAGCCACATCTACATGGATGATGCTACCAGCACTAATGGCATCTTCATCTAGCAAGAACATCTCAGCTCTAAGGGGACTACAAGACCGCCCACAGCCCTTCCCAGGAATGGATTATTCCAGTTTTAGTGCATTGCCCATGAATGTCACATTCTATAATTGGTCTGAAATTTACTGCTTGTTTGATACTTCTGCTAGAGGTTTAATTAAGACAAGGCTACAAATGACTGCCTGAAGATACCATGGCATTATTCTGGAATCTTCCCAGAATATTCTGGAATCTTCTTCATCATTCCCAATCAGGAATTGTGAATCATGGACTTTTATTGAGGGCACCAGGAAAAGTTGGGGAGTTGGAAGTTTCTAGGTGAGGTATTAATTTCATTGCCAAGGTCCTTCCATCTCCAGTATCCTCGGTGCCATTTACCTTTTCCTAATAATTCTTCATATGCACTAAAGAAGGAGGAGGACATGCATCCTCCACTTCCATCTCTTTTCTTCTGTGTTCACGACCCCACCCCAATATTTACTACTTTCTAAAGGAAGACATCCCACAGCTGACTGAAGTCTGATCACAATATTCAGATAATAGAAAAATTTCCTGACCTGAAAGAATTCCTGCCTGTCAAGTAATTGATCATGTTTTGGATTCTCCTTCTTCCTCTACCCACACATATTTGAACTTCACCAGAAGAAGAAGGAGATGAAGGGGGGAGGAGGGAGGGGGAGGGGGGAGGGGAGAGAGAGACGAAGAAGAAGAAGAAGAAGAAGAAGAAGAAGAAGAAGAAGAAGAAGAGAAGGAGGAGGAGGAGGAGAGGAAGGGGAAAGGAAGAGAAGGGGAAAGGAGGAGAAGGGGGAGAAGGAGAAGGGGGAGGAGGAGGGAGAAGGGAGAAGGAAGAAGGACTGTATAAATATCAAAGTTCCATGTGAAAACTGAGGTCCCCAGTGTGAACAGGAACCATTCTGAGGTGAGGGAGAAATGTGCCTGGAAAGTATATTAGTCCACATTCAGGTTGATTCTTGACAAGTTTTATAATACAACCATGATGTGGACCACAGAGAGGAATGTTTCGTGTGTATTTGATAAAGAATATTAATTTTAGGCCATATTGGTTATGAAAGTACAGGGAACATCTGAAATATACCTTAGAAATATATATTTCCACATACATATAGTTCACAAATACTTTGTCATGTTATGATAGTTTTATTTATGATAAGAGATCTATATCTGGTCTTTGTCCCCATTTCTGGCACAGAGTTACTAAAACCCTAGGAATTTCCTAAGTCATTTGTTGTTGTTTTTTTTTTTTTTTTTTTTTTTTTAACGTTTTATTTTATTTTTGAGACAGAGAGAGACAGAGCATGAACGGGGGAGGAGCAGAGAGAGAGGGAAACACAGAATCTGAAACAGGCTCCAGGCTCTGAGCTGTCAGCACAGAGCCCGACGCGGGGCTCGAACTCACAGACCGTGAGATCATGACCTGAGCTGAAGTCGGAAGCTTAACCGACCAAGCCACCCAGGCGCCCCCCTAAGTCATTTGTTAATTTTAATGAGGTGATATTATTTTTTCAATAAAATTAAGCTTTTCTATTATAGTTGCCATTAAGAAAAATAAAAGGCAAGTTACAAACTGGGAGAAACCAAGTGCAGTACATGTATCTGACAAAAGGTTTGTGTCCATACTATATACAGAAATCTACAATTAACCAATAAAAAGAAAAACAACTCACTTAAGAAAATTACAATACTTAGTAGCTTCATAAAAGGATATATGAAATGTCCAATTAGTTTATAAATAATTCCTAAGTATCTTTAGTCATCAGGAAGTGCAAAGTATTATGTTTTTATAAGATCTGAACCCAGAGTTTATTAATAACTATATTGTCAACAATCAGAAAGTGATTTAAAACTCATTATTTTATTGTTTGTGTTTCTTCTAACTTTTTTTTAAAATTCCAGTACAGTTATCATATAGTGTTATATTAGTTTCAGGTGTACAATATTGTGACTCAGCACTTCTGTGCATAACAGTGCTCATCAAGACAAGTGCCCAATGAGGTAACTTCTGAAAAGCTCTAAGGATGGAAACTGGTTGCCAATAGAGTCAACCATGTGATTAGAGAGTTGGAACCGTTAGTCCCATCCCCTGTCCTCCAGGGAGGGGACAGGGACAGGTGGCTGAGTCAATTGCCAACAGTCAATGATTTAATCAATCATGCTTATGTAATGAAGCCTCCAAAATACCCAAAAGTTGGGGTTTGGACAACTTCCAGGTTGGTGAACACATGGAGGTTCTGGGAGAATGGCACATCAGGAAAGAGTGAGACCATGGAAGCCCCACAGCTTTTCTCCACAGCTGCCCTGTGCATCTCTTCCACCAGGCTGTTCCAGAGTTATATCCTTATAAAATAAACTGGTAATCTAGTAAGCAAAATGTTACTTTGAGTTCTGTGACCCACCTTAACAAATTAATAAACGTGAAGAGGGTGTCTTGGGAACCTCTGGTCCATAGCCAGTTGGTCAGAAGCAAAGGCTATAACATGGGCTTGCAACTGGTGTGTGCAGTTGGGGGAGAAAGGTTTGTCTTATAGCCCTCAACCTATAGAATCTGATGCTATTTCCACATAGTGTCGGAATTGAGTTGAATTCTCACTTTGCTGTTGTTTGAGAACTGCTTGGTGTTGTGTGGGAAGGGCCCCTTCTCCCAACACACACATTGGAATTGGGTTTTTGAAACCTAAAAAACAGATATAAATAGATGATACACAGATGATAGATATATGACAGATAGATAGATAGATAGATGATAGATCATAGATAGATCATAGATAGATGACAAAAGAGTTAAAATGTTAAAACTTGTGATTATTTGGATTTATTTTTGTATATTTTTTAAAGTTCACAAAATTACTTTGTTGAGTTTTTCATGAGCTGACTTCTCTCCTAATTTCATGGCATGAGAAGCTACTCTATCCCAAGTAAACACCTACACTTTTACCCTAAGTCATAACTTACTAAGGCATCCATGGATAAGCTTTAAAACCAGAAAATCTGAAATAGGATACTCCATGGATCAGAAACCCTTTAAAATAGCATGCCAAGCTCTATGTGCATATGCATTTTTCTGAGAAGGCTATCTATTATCTTTCATTAAATTCTCAAAGGGGTTCATGTCCTTAGAAAGTTCAAGAACAATTCTCTTACATCAACCAACTTAAGACCTTTATTTGAATCATTTTATTATTATTATTAATAACTCAAGAGGTTAAAATTATCAGAACTTACACTATTTAATGTGATTTGGTTAAAAAATCTTAGGAGAACTTTTTAAAGAAATTCAATTTGAGGGGCGCCTGGGTGGCTCAGTCAGTTGAGCATCTGACTTCAGCTCAGGTCATGATCTCACAGTTTGTGGGTTTGAGCCCTGCATCAGGCTCTGTTCTGACAGCTCAGAGCCTGCAGCCTACTTCGGATCCCTCTTTCTCTGCCCCTGCCTCACTCATACTCTGTCTCTCTCAAAAATAAACATTAAAAATTTTTTTTAAAAAGAAATTCAATTTGAGTATATTTAAGAAATTTAAGTAATAGAACTATACTTTGATACTTATGTCTAGCTGTTTAGGAAAATGTGAAAAATGAAATTCTTATTCTTTGAAAGTAAATGGATTCTTATCAAGCTTAAAGAGGATTTAAAATAATCAGTTCTTTGTAAAAGTTTTTAAAAGTTTTTTAAATTTTCTTTAACTGTTAATTTATGTACCAAATTCTTTGTTTTGCTGGTAGTTCAAAATGAATCAATTCAACTTCTGTCTAAAATACTACATATGCCAACTGTAAGACTTTAGGTCTGTTGGTTTATATTGCACAAATACAAATACTTAACCAGATACTATGTCCCAAACCAGATAATGGCCAATGTTGAAACTAAAGTTAACATAAACATTGGATAATCTCATCATCAAGAAAAACAATAAGGGGAAAAATGCATTCTAAAAACTAGACAGATAGCATCATTAGCCACACTTGGGAGCTGGAGAGAGGTAGACTTACCACTACCCGAATGCAAATGAATATTAGCCAAGTAATTTTGATACAAGCACACTCAGATTTTAAGCTAAACCATTTATATTGGAATATTTGTCATTGCCTTCATACTTCCTCTTCTTCCTTAAAATCTCTGGTATAAAGCCCTCCTTGATTCCACCTCCTCACCCCCACCCTCTCAGTTAAGTGTCAATATGTTACTTACAGTGTTACCTGCCAAGACACTCTCAGTGCTATTTTGTAATTGCCTCTTATTGCTTCTAATTCTAAGCTGCAAGACCCTTTTCAGCAGGATTCTTGTCTTTGTATCTGTGATAAACTGGCACACATTTGGTACTAAATAAATATTGTTGCTGAATGAAAAAAGGGCCCTTTGTAAAGCCATGAACAAATATAAAAGTGTAGAAAACAAAACATGCATTTGAATCTCATCTCATCTTTCTCTTGAAAGTTCTGACTGAAGAAAGGAACGCTGTGTAGTCTGATTTTAGTTGGGACCTTTTATGAACACAATGGAGAGATAATGCAACTGAGCCAAGAAGTTAGCGCTCCCGTTTATGAGCTTGCTAGAGATCAGACACGTCACTCATCCACTTTCAACACGACAACATGCTTAGGGAGTGATAGATCTGCAGCTACAAGCCCACATTGCACAAGCCTGAGGGTTCCTGCTGCTTATGTCAACAGTGAGTCCTTTCCCCAGCAAATGATTTGGTATACTTTTCATCTTCCTTGACAATTAAAGCTCGAGTGTGGCATGTTTGTGTTTCAGGTGAAAGGTTTAAGACACTAAGAGAGAGTCACTCTTGTTGCATCATAAACAGCTAATTAGCTAGTATTATTTCCAAATAGCCTTTGATTAAAGCCTTTGAGACAGTGACAGTAAAGAACAACAAGGTCCAAGTCTTAGTTAATCAAACAAATGCCGCCCAAAACAGCCATCTCTTGGAGCTGACTGCCAGAAAAGTAGACCCACCAAAGAACAGACCATCATTCAAGATCATCTGAAAGCAATCTAGAAAAGAATCCAAAGAAAATAACAAGGTGATGCCTCAAACTGCCTAAAATGTAGAGAGGTTCAGAATTACTTTTCAAAGAGGCTACAAGAAGCTCTGGATTCCCTAGCAGAGAATACAGATAATAATAAAACATGGACCACTGTGGCAAGACCAGTTCTCGGATATCTCCTTCCAAGTTGTATTTTCCGGCCAAAAGCTGCAGATTACAAACTGGAACACGTATCAAGTTGTACCTTCAATCTCTGTCTCCTGGCTCTTCATGTTTCTCTGCCCTCAGCCTATTCCTGGACATCTGCCCTGTTCTTTCAGCCCCATGTAAACCTTATCACTTCTTCTCTCCTCTAGCATCTCAGTGAGATCAAAGATTGTGGTTCATCTCAATAAAGTACACCTAATACGAAAAACATTCAGAGGCATTATTGCTTTACCTATATCACCAGAGCTAGGTAATAAAGGAAAGGCTTTGTGCCTGGATAAAGGAGGGTGATAAGAGGGAGAGCACAGGGCATCTTACTAGTGCCCTTTGAATGGAGTCACCACAGCTTCCGCTGGGACCTGTTCTAAAGCCTCTTCATTCAGTTAAGTATCCATTGAGTGCATGCTCTGTGTCAGGCACCATGCTAGGCACTGAGGATGGGGAAAAAATAATGGGCAAGACATATGCCTACTCTAAAGTTGCTTAGGTCTGTATGGATCTAGGTGTGGGGTTACATGAGTGATCTTGCTATATGAATTCAGAGGGAATGGTCAGCAAAAATAGCCTCTAGTCTATCCTTAGATCTCTTAGAGGGAAGCTTGACTATAGGAACATCTGTCCCAGGCTCCATCTGCCCACCTCCAGCCACAGCCCCAAAATCTCTGCAGAGAAAGGGCAGCTCTGTCTGCCTCTACTCCTTCTCCAGAGTTCATGGTTCCCTACTAAATCCACATCTCCCTCCTGCCTCCTGCTTCCTCTCCCATCAGGAATTCAAAATTTATTTCCCCAAGGTTTGCTTCTAACTCAGATCTTCCCTGATCCCATGTAGTGACAGCATTTCTCTATATTCAGTGGACACAGGCCGATTTCCTCCTTTAATTTTGTGCCAGTAAAATGTATGAATTTGCTTACATTTTCCTTTTTTTTCTAAGTTTATTTATTTATTCTCAGAGAGAAAGAGAAAGAGAGCATGATCTTAGGAGGGGCAGAGAGAGAGAAGAAGAGAGAAAACTCAAGCAGGCTCCGCTGTCAGCACAGAGCTGGATGCGGGGCTCCATCCCACCAACTGTGAGATCATGACCTGAACTCAAGCCAAAAGTTGTACGCTTAACTGACTGAGCCACCCAGTTGGCCTTGAATTTGTTTACATTTTCCTGAAACCACATTAACAAGAAACTCCAGGGTTGCCCTGCTTCCAAACATGTTAGATAAAATTGTCAGGGTCTTAAATGATGCCACTAATAATTCACCAGGTGCACTGTTTACTAACCAATAATACAGGATTTAACCAAAGAGATGTAGCAAATTAAAATAAAAGAATGAGTGGGGAATCAAAAGTAAGATATTGTCCCCCAAAGAGTGACTCATTAGATGTTAAAATATATTTGTCCTAAAATTTAAGACTCAAGTAATTGCTCTGACATTGAGAATCATGGTATAAAATCTTTGCACCTGGGATGGAGCCTTAAAGCTGTTCTTTTTGTTGTTGTTGTTGTTATTGCTGATAATTTGGTAGCAAATTTTCGAAGTCTGGGGTTGGATTTCATTAATTCACAATTTAAAGGCACTGAATTCTTGCCTCTCAATCACAAATTGCTTCCCTCTAAAGCAATGATCCTCAACTGAAAGTGATTGCACCCCCAAGGGACATTGAGCAATGTGTGGAGACATTTTTGCCTTCACAACTTGAGGATGGGAGGTGTTACTGGCATTTAGTGGGTAGAGGCCAGGGGTACTTCTGAACACCTTACAGTGCCCAGGAAGTATAGGAAGCTGCAGGCACCTGCTGAACTCCCACAACAAAGAACTACTTTTCACAAAATGTCAACAGTGCCACAGTTGTGCAACCTACCCTCAAGGAATCCATTAAGCATGTACAGTATGTCCCTATCACCCTGTCATTCATTAAGTGTCCCTCAAAGAATTACCCATGGTAAGACCCTTCTAGCATTCTATACCATGGCTGGGGTCTAGATGGCTTTCAATCTTCTCTTCTATAGGAATATGCCTTTTCCTGGTGATGGGGATGCCAGAGTTGGCCAGCAGATTCCCATCAGCCTCATGAGCACTCTAAACCCTTGTAATTGTCAGAAGAGAATTTCAACAAGAGTTGAACAATTTTGTTGTTTTTTTTAAATTTGCTTGTAAGTTTCAGAGAAACAAGTGGAATGGTTTATCTAGCAATACAGGCTTGGCTCTGTATTGCCTGGAATGTCACTACTAATCCACAATGGACAATGTATGTATGTATGTATGTATGGTGTAAACAAACCCTTTCTGAAGAACACTTGCAACCTGCCACATTCAAGGCCCCCTGATGAGAGTATTCTTATACAATTACATTTGGAACCTCACCACCCTGGCCATATTGACTGGGTCAAAGATGGGTGTCTGGCGCAAAGGTGGTCCAGAAGGGAGCCCGGAAAAAGTGTTCTGCTCAACATGAATTCTTAATACAGATAATCAATTGGCAGGAACTACCGTATCTTTTGGTTTGAAGTGTTTGTGCTATGTATAGAGAAGGACACAGACAGTTGAAAGAGAGAAGGCAGTGGATAGAATCCATGAATGGTATGGGATATCAGCAAGCAGCTACATGATGCAGAAATAAGACAAATCTGTTATGTATTTATGCTTGTGAATCCCTGGTACTTAGAACCATCACTGGCTCATAGGTAGGTGTTCAATAAATACCTGTTTAAAAACTGCATTAATAAAAGAGACATGTGTGTTAGTAGTATTAAGAGATCAAGAGGAGTGGAGTCATATAGGAGAGCTCCTGACCATACTGTCTGAGTCCTAGTACAGGAAGCTGCAGGCGCCTACTGCTAACGTGATCTCATATGCTATATAACATCTTTGCTTCCCTGAGGCCTGAGGCTGCCTGTGCTCTTTCCTTTTTACTTATGCAATTTCAAAATAAAATAATAATAACTTGGGTACCCTTGATTGTTTCTTGAAATGCAAGAAAAAGTCCACAAGATCTTGTCAAAGTGAGAGGGGCATTAAGTCCCTAAACCTGGAGAGATTTTTAAATGAATGGAGGGCCACTGAACTTGGAGTCTGAAGGTGTACATCTGCTCTGAAATTAATCTCCCAGACATATTGATTTTCCTTGTAGTGCAGAGCATAGATTAATAATAGGGCAAAATATATTAGAGACTAGAAGAAAGAAAAAATATTTTTCAGATGGCTTATTCCCTCCCCTGTTCACAACCACACTATGCTTCTTGCCAAATCAATTATAAGAATTCTGTACCTTCTCCTGCATGATATAAATAGGACTGAGGATTTGATGAGCCCTATCTCAGCTAAGACCTAAGACAGACCACAACTCTGCCCAGCCCCATTCTGAATGAGTCAACACAAACTGAACCACCCTATAATCAAAGCATGCTTTTTCCTGGAGCCCTGAACCCACAGCAAAACATTAGATAATAACTAGCCTATTAATAAGAGATGAAAGTGTTATTTTAAGATTAGGTTAACCTAGAAAAAAGTTGACTCAATTTTGGCTTACTAAAATGAACAAGATTGTGTATATTAATGGCTCACCTATTTGTGTGCTTAGCAATGCTCAAATTAACAGGCACATATCTACTCATAACTTCTTGTGGTGTCTGAAGTGATCACACATGATCTAGGTAAGACTTACCTCTATAAATAAATACATTTCTCTTTCCTATTAGAAAACATCTTGAAATCTATTTCAAATGTTGTGCAAACCAAGACCTGTAAGGATATTACAAATTCAATATAAGTTGCGCTCTGACTATAGTTTCACCCTGAATTAACATTTGCTCATTCCATTTTTCAGTTTTCTTTTCTGGGTGGATAGATGGTGAACATGGTCTTGACACAGTGCAAAAATGATTGCTGCTGCTTATTTTTATAGTAAGATTTTTAATTAAGAAGTCATTTCTCAATTCCTACATTGAACTATCTTAGAATGAGAAAGAATAATAAAGTTTTTTTCAGAAAAAAAATCTCTCTATATATATATATATCCTTTAAATATTTTCAGTAGCCTTGGTAATTATACTTATTCTCTGCCTGTTTTACAGATTTGAGACAACAAGACCCATCATCACAAAACACTTTACTTTTGATTCTGGAATGAAACACAGTTTTTCTCATTTTAATTTCAGTACTATGACCTAGTTAACATAGATTTCATTATCTGAGTAGGTTAAATGAGACCAAAGAAAAGAAATAGAACTTCTATCTCAAAATTGTTAATATGTTCATTTCTGGCTCTGATGGGGTAGCTTCTATCAATCCAACCATGCTTTTGAGAACAACTATAAAAGCTGGACAAAATACAAAATGAATTGTTGAAAGATTATAAACAACAACCAAGTCAGACATGACTTGAGGGCCAGGATCTCAGAGAAAAAGAAAACACAGGTGAGTTCAACATTTTTCCTTGCCTTTTGCCTTGATACATTTGTTGTATCTTTAAGCAACACTCCAGCACAAGCAGAAAGCAGAGACTCGGAGCTTTTATCAGTTGTTACAGCACAGTGGAGATGAAATTGGTGTCCAGGAACTACCAAGGCAACAATACTGGAGAAGCCAAGAATCTAGAGAAACAGAAACCACAGATCAGTGAGCACAACATTTTGTATTGCATTTCACCTTGAGATATTTGTCAGTTCCTAACCTGTGTACAATGCGAGTCGAAAAAGCCAATAGGAGGGTGTCAGCTAAGAGGCCACAAAACTTAGCAGAGCTTTCCAAAACTCATGGCACAACAGACAAGAAAGAAACACCTAAAGAGCTAGGCCCTGTTAGTAATAAAAAAAACTAGAAATAGACTAGCCCACATAAAGACACAAAGCATTTCAATCCTTTATTGTGTCAATATCATCTGCCCTTATATAACTGTCTGCTGGAAGAAAAGTAAATTCTCTGTGAGAAAAGATAACATAATTCAGAGAATCTACAATTTTTATAAACAATATCCAGCCTACAATCATAGATTATCAGGATTGCTAATAAATAGGATCAAATGAATGAAAATCAGGAAGCAAGTATAGATAAAAGTAGCAGACCCACAGGTAATCTAGATACTGTTGTTATTAGATAGAATTTTTAAGTAACTTTTTTTTTAGTTCTTAAGTTCTTAAGTAACTTCAGAATTTTTAAGTAATTTTTAAGTATGATTAATACAGTCAAAAGAGTAGATGACAAAGATGGGGAGTATGTATTTTTTTAATTGATAAAAAATGAAAATGCTAAAAATGCTAAAAATAATTATTAAAATTAAGAATTACAAATGTACCCAACAATGAACCAAACAAAACAGTAGAGATAATTAGTGATTTAAGAAACAAGTTAGTAGAAAGACAAGTAAAGAGAGAAAAAAAGTGATAGGGTCTAATATATATGTAATTAGAGTTCCAGGAGAAGAGAGAGCAAGAAGAGAGAGAGAGAGAAAGGAGAAGCAATATTTGAAAAGAAATTGTCCAAGAAGTTTTCCAAAATGGTACAAACATTAATCCACAGAATTAAGAAGTTCTACAAAATTGAAACAGGTTAAATATAAAGTGGGAAAACACATTTAGATGCATCAGAGTTACATCATGCTGAAAACAGCATAAGTCAACATGCTGACAATCAAAACCAAAGAGAACTCTTTGAAAAAGCCAGGGATGGAGGCTGGGAGTATTAAAGAGGGAGATACATCACATTCAAGGGAGCAACAATTATACTTAACAGCTAACTTTTCAAAAGAAACAATGGAATCCAAAAGATAATGGAATGGCATTTTTCAAATGCTGAAAGAAATTTTTTTCCAAACTCTAAGCCTAGAAAAATATCCTTTATAATGAAGGCCAAAAAGGTATTTAGACAAATCTATTGACATGTAGCATAGTAGGCAAAGCTGCAAATATAGAAAAATGTTGGTGCAATACATTGTTCTGCTAACATATATGCTCCTTCCCACTTGGCTATAGGCTATACCTATAAGGAAACAGACAGGATAGGAAACCATAGATATTTTTAAGGGCAAGCAACTAATGTATCTCTTGTTTTTCCTTGCTCCAATTCATAACTTTCATCCAACTTTTACTTTTGTTTTCAGATATATAAAATGCTGTGCCTAAGAAACCATGTTTTTATGTAAATAATCTTTTGATATTCAAAAACATGAGAAAAATAAATGTAAATATTTTCCCTGGCACCACACCATAACCGAGGAAGAGGGATTTACTTTGCCCTCTCTCTTTCTGCATTATGGTCCTAATGTTCCTGCACTAGACAGAAAAGGGTGAGGTGTGAAGATGAATAGATGCATTATACATCTATCATTAACATGTTTTTAATAATTTTCTAGAAATGCGTTGCCTGGTGAGAGGTAAGTTTAGACTCTCTGAAAACAAGATAGCACCTTTTCTTAATTAAGTCCATGAAGTGTGAAGGAGAGATCATGGGCTTTGGCATCAAACAGGTCTTTCAGATGAAATCTTCACATCCATCACTTTCCAGCTGAATGACTTACAGCAAAGCACTTAACATCTTTGAGCTTTGTTTTCTTGATCTTTTAAATGAGAATACTAATTCGTACATCAAAGAGTTGTGAAGATTAAACTAGATCATTAATATGAAGGTTGGAGTACAGTGCATGACTTATGGTTGGCACTCAAAATAGTAAGATTTTTAAAAATTATATAGGTATATTGGTCTATCAGGTAGGAAGAGAGTACTGAATGACAAAGCACTAAGTGGGAAAAAGTAATAGATAAATTTATTGTCACTTGAGAATAATGAGGAACAAGGGCTGGGTACTAACAAAAGCAAAATGTTACTCATACATGCTGATTTCCCTATTCTGCAAGCTGTGAAAATTTGTTGCCTTAGAGATAGGGTAGTTATTAGCCACCAGTAAAAATAAGCATACTGCTGAGAATTTATAGGAAAATGCATTTAATTAAGTGCCATCTGAGCCACCCACACTGTGAACAAGGATTCTGGCAACAAAGGGGTTATTGTTGCCAAGTTCCTGCCAAATGTTATTTTCCTAAGTTAGTGGGTTTTTTTTTCCCTGACCAAGGCCTGAACAAAGAGTTCCAGATGGCAACATAGAATGAGAATGCCCCATCACCACAGACCAAAAATCTCCCCAAATCCAAAGAAGATTGGAAAAACCTTTAAAAATATTTCCCCTGAATGGATGAAGGGGGTGTGTACCACATGCAAATATAAAGTAGGAAATAATGGTGATTAAACCTTAGAGAGAATTCTGTAAGGATGTTAAGTAGGGGTTTTGCATCTTTGAATGTGCCCCTAGTGTGGGGCCGTGTAAAGGACAAGGTTCTTACAAAGTGCTGGTGGGACTGAATTGAACTGCTCACTAGAAAAGGCATTAAAGTTCACATTAACGACATAAACAACAATGACCAGTTTATTGAACCTGTATGTTTCAGTCACTGTGCTAAGCACTTCACAGGTATAATAAAATTTAATCCCTGCAACAACGCTATGACAACTTTATTTCATCCTTAATTTTTAGATGCAGCAACCCAGCTTCAGAGAGGTTAAAGCATTACCTGTTATCTTGGAGCTAGTCAGCAACAGAGCTGGGCTCCAAATAAAATCTGTCTAAATTCAAAGGTTGTATTCTACCACTGCACTAAGAAACTGAGGCAAAGTTCTACAAATTCCACCTTTCCATGAATAGGTAATGAAAAAAATCAATCTAAAGATTAAGCTTGGCCAATAGAGAAATCCTGACCAATATGAGAATATAAATCAAGAAACTCAGAAAGGTATCTACTATGTTGGTAAATCACAGGACATTCTGTGTAACAAAGAAGATCAGTATCATGAGGTTAAAAGTAAAAACATTCCAAAAATTCACTGAGATCCAAGTGTTTAACTCAGCCCCCATATTTGCACTAGAGGAGGAGAGTGTACATGTATACAGTTTTAAACTCTCACATGGCTGTAAGCAGTTCTGTCATTTGTACACCCTCTTTTCTCCTTAACTAGCAGGAAAATGGGACGTGCAAGTTGCAAGTATAAATATGAAAACTATTTAATTCCTTGTTCAATTTTCTTCTGTGTGTCAGAAGTAGGGACAAAGAAAGATGATAGAAGTCTTATTTTTATTACTGTTTAGAAATAGAAAATAATGAAATATAGATATGGAAAGTACTTAAGTATGGGCTGTGAGTACAGTTTTGTCCCACAGGAGCAACATACTTCCACTTCAGAGTCTCCACCATCATCTAGACCTATCATCTCTTAACTAAAGACCCAGACAGATATCAATCTCACATCTCTATTGATACATGGTCTTTATTACGTTGAGGTTGTTATGTTCCTCTATCCCTACTTTGTTGAGGGTTTTTATCATGAATGGATGTTGTAATTTGACAAATGCCTTTTCTGCATCTATTGAAATGATCATATGGTTTTTATCCTTTCTCTTTTTTTAAATATAATTTATTGTCAAATTGGCTAACATACAGTGTGTAAAGTGTGATCTTGGTTTTTGGGGTAGATTCCCGTGGTTCATCGCTTACAAAAAACACCCAATGCTCATCCCAACAAGTGCCCTCCTCAATGCCCATCACCCATGTTCCCCTCTCCTCCACACCACCCCATCTACATTCAGTTTGTTCTCTGTATTTAAGAGTCTCCTATGGTATGCCTCCTTCTCTCTCTGTTGGTAATTATTTTTTCCTCTTCCCTTCCCCCATGGTCTTCTGTTAAGTTTCTCAAGATCCACATATGAGTGAAAACATATGATACCTGTCCTTCTCTCACTGACTTATTTCACTCAGCATAATACCTTCCGAGTTCCATCCACGTTGCTGCAAATGGCCAGATTTCATTCTTTTCCAATGCCAAGTAGTATTCCATTATATATATAAACCACATCTTCTTTATCCATTCATAGAATTTATCCTTTCTCTTAATGATGTGGTGTATCACATTCATTTATTTCTGAATATTGAAACACCCATCCTAGGAATGAATCCTTCTTCATGGTGGTGAGTGATTTTTTTAATGTATTGGTGACTTCAGTTTGCTAATATTTTCTGGAGGGTTTTTGCACCTATGTTCATCATATATTGCCCTGTAGTTCTCTTTTTTAGTGGTGTCTTTATCTGGCTTTGGTATCAGAATGAACTTGGAAGTTTTCCTTCCTTTTCTACTTTTTTGAAGAATTTGAGAATAGGTATTAACTTTTCTTCAAATGTTTGGTAGAGGGACACCTGGGTGGCTCAGTTGGTTAAGTGTCCAACTTCGGCTTAGGTCACGATCTCATGGTTTGTAAGTTCGAGCCCCACATTGGTCTCTGCACTGACAATGCAGAGCCTGCTTGGCATTCTGTCTCTCTTTCTCTCTCTCCCTCTCTCTGCCCTTCTCCCACTTGTGCTTTGTCTCTCTCTCTCAAATTAAATAAATAAACATAAATAAATAAATAAATAAATAAATAAATAAATAAATAAAGTTGGCAGAATTTGCTTGTGAAGCCATCTGGTCTTAGACTTTTGTTCATTAGTAGTTCTTTGATTACTGATTCAATTTCACTGCCAGTAATCAATTGGTTGAAATTTTCTATTTTTTCCTGCTTCAGTTTTAGTAGTTTATATGCTTCTAGAAATTTATCCATTTCTCCTAGGTTGTCCAATATGTTGGCATATATTTTTTCTTACTATTCTCTTAAAATTGCTTATATTTCTGTGGTATTGGTTGTTATATCTCCTCTTTTATTTGTGATTTTTGTTTATTTGAAACCTCTCTCTGTCTTTTGTTTTAAATGAATCTGGCCAGAGAGGTTTATCCATTTTATTGGTCTTTTCAAAGAACCATCTGCTGTTCCTCACAAAATTAGAACTAGAATTACCCTATTATCCAGCAATCACACTACTACTAGGTATTTACTCCAAAAATATAAAAATACTAATTAAAAGGGTTACATGCACCCCAATGTTTATAGCATTTATAGCAGCAGCACCTACAGCAGCCAGGTAAATTATGGAAACAGCCTCGGTGTCCATGAATGGATAAAGAATATACATATAATATTATATACATTATATATTATATTAGGTTATATTATATTATAGTTATTATATTATATATAATATTACAATATTACTCAGTCATAAAAAATGAAATATTGCCACTTGCAATAACATAAATCAGCTAGAGAGTATAATGCTAAACATAATAAGCATAATGAGTCAGTCAGGGAACAACAAATACCATATGATTTCACTCATACGTGGAATCTAAGAAACAAAACAAATGAACAGAGGGGAAAAGAGAGAGAGGGAAACCAACAAACAGAATCTTAACTACAGAGAACAAACTTATGGTTACCAGAATGGAGATAAGTAGGGGGATGGGTGAAATTAGGTGATGGAGATTAAGGCATGCACTTGTCCTGATGAGCACCTGGTAATATATGGAAGTGTTAAATCACTATATTGAATACCTGAAACTAATATTACACTGTATTTAACTAACTGGAATTTAAATAAAAACTAAAACACAAAAAAAGCGTAGAACCATCTCCTGGATTCCATTGTTTTTTAGTTTCTATGTCATTTATTTATGTTCTAATCTTTATTGTTTCCTTCCTTCTGCTGATTTTGGGTTTTGTTTGTTGTTCTTTTTCTAGCTCCTTTAGGTATAAGGTTAGGTTGTTGATTTGAGATTTTTCTTGCTTCTTGAGGTAAGCTGTATTGCTATAAACATCCCTCTAAGAAATCTTTTTGCTGCATTCCAAAGATTTTTGATTGTTGTGTTTTCATTTTCATTTGTTTCCATGTAATTTTTGCTTTCTTCTTTGATTTCCTGGTTGACCCATGGTTCAGTCAGATGTCATTTAACATCCATGTATTTCAGCTCTTTGCAGATATTTTCTTGTGGTTGATTTCATAGTGTTGTGGTTAGAAAAGATGCATGGTATGACTTTGATCATTTTGAATTTGTTGAGACTTGTTTTGTGGCCTCATATGTGGTCTGTTCTGGAGAATGTCCCATGTGCACTAAAAATGAATGCGTATTATGCTGTTTTAGGATGGAATATCCTGAATATATCTGTTAAATCCATCTGGTATAGTGTGTCATTCAAGGTCACTGTTTCCTTGTTTATTTTCTGTTTGGATTATCTGCCCATTAATGTAGGTGAAGTGTTAAAGTCCCTACTATTATTATATTACTATTGATTAGTTCTTTTATGTTTGTTATTAACTGTTTTATATGTTTGGGTGCTTTCATATTGGGTCCATAAATATTTATAATTATTATATCTTCTTATTGGATTGTCCCCTTTATTATTAGTGTACTTGTCTCTCGATATAATCTTTGTTATAAAGGTTTATTTTGTCTGTTATGAGTATTGCTACTCCAGATTTCTTTTGACATCCATTTGCATGATAAATATTTCTCCATTCTCTCACTTTCAGTCTGTAGGTGTCTTTAGATCTGAAATGTGCCTCTTGTAGGCAGCATATAGATGGGTCTTGTTTTTTAATTCACTCTGTCACCCTGTGTCTTTTTATTAAAGCATTTAGTCCACTTACATTCAAAGTAATTATTGATAGATATGTATTTATTGTCGTTACTTATTTTGTGGTGGTTTTTTTTATTGTTTTTAATGTTGGAACACCTGGGTGGCTCAGTCGGTTAAGCGTCTGACTTCGGCTCAGGTCATGATCTCACAGTTTGTGAGTTCGAGCCCTGCATCAGGCTCTGTGCTGATGGCTCAGAGCTTGGAGCCTACTTCAGATTCTGTGCCTCCCCCTCTCTCTACCCCTCCCCTGCTCACACTCTGTGTCTCTCTGTCTCTCAATAATAAATAAGCATTAAAAATTTTTAGGTTTTTTTTAGTGTTTATTTTTGAGAGAGAGAGAGAGACAGAGCACGAGCTGAGGAGGAGCAGAGAGAGGGAGACACAAAATCAGACGCAGGATCCAGGCTCTGAGTTGTCAGTACAGAGGCCAAAGTGGAGCTCGAACCCATGGACTGTGAGATCATGACCTGAACTGAAGTCGGATGCTCAGTCGACTGACCACCCAGGTGCCCCAGTGGTGGTTTTTCTTTTCTTTTTCTTTTTCTTTTTTTGTTTATTTATTTTTGAGAGACAGAAAGAGAAAGAGCAAGAGTAGAGGAAGGGGCAGAGACAGAGGGAGACACAGAATCTGAAGCAGACTCTAGGCTCTGAGCTGTCAGCACAAAGCCTGATGCAGGACTCAAATCCATGAACTGCAAAATCATGACCTGAGCCAAAGTTGGACGCTTGACTGAGCCACCCAGGCACCCCTATGGTGGCTTTTATACTTTTTCTCTAATCCTTTCTCTTGCACTCTTTCATGGTTTGTTGGCTTTATTTAGAGATACACTTGGATTCCTTTCTCTTTATTCTTTGCATATCTATTACTCTTTTCTTGTGTGTCGTTACCATTAAGATTATATGTAATATCTTCTCCGTATACCAGAAGTTGATGGTTGCTTAATTTTAAAACCATTCTTTACTCTTTCCCCCAACCCACAATTTAGGTATATGGAGTCATATTTTATATACTTTTATTTTGTGAATCCCTCAACTTATTTTTACAGAATTACTTATTTTTACTGCTTTTGTCTTCCAACTTCTTATATACTCTCACTTGTGGTCTTTCCTTTGTACTTAGAGTCCCCTTTAACATTTCTTGCAGGGCTGGTTTAGTGGTCATGAACTTTAGTTTTTGTTTGTCTGAGGTTTCCCTTGTATGTAACCATCATTTTTTCTCTTCCTGCTTAAAAATTTTTCTCTTTATCATTACTATTTACCATTTTAATTAGTATGTGTCTTGAGGTAGACTTCCTTGGGTTGACTTTGTTAGGGGATCTCCATCCCTCCTGGATTTGGATATCTGTTTCTTTCTCCAGATTATGGAACTTTTCAGCTATTATTTTTTCAAATAAATTTTCTGCCCTCTTTTTTCTCTCTTCTTCTGGGATCCCTATAATGCAAATATTGTTATGGTTGATGGAGTCACTAAGTTCCCTAAGTCTATTCTCATTTTACATAATTATTTTTTCTCTCATTTGCTTAGCTTAATTGCTTTCCATTACTCTGTCTTCTAGGTCATTAATTCATTCCTCTGCTTCCTCTTGCCTGCTATTTATTCCATCAAATGTATTTTTTATTTCATTTATTATGTTCTTTATCTCTGGTTCTTTTTTATCTCCTTGTTAAAGGTCTCACTGATGTCCTCACTCTTTTCTCAAGTTCAGTGACTGTCTTTAAGATCATTACATTCTTTATCTGGCATATCACTTATACCCATTTTGCTTAGGTCTCTTGCTGTGGTTTTGTCTTGTTCTTTCATTTGGGACATATTCATCTGTCTCCTCATTTTTTCTGCTGTGTCTGTTTCTGAGTGTTAGGAAAGTCAACTATGTCTTTTCTTGAAGGTAATGGCTTTATGAATAAGAGGTCCTATAATGCAGTGTACTCTACCTTGTTCCCCAGGACCTGGCACTTCAGGGAGTGTCTCCCATGTGTGTTGTGTGTGCCCTGCTGTTCAGTCCTGGCTGCTTTTTCATTAAGTAAAGTTGTCTTCAGAGGCTCTCTTTGCCCATTGTGGGCAGTGTTTGGTGCCAGACAGGGGTGAGACATGTCTTAACAAGGTTGTGCTGGTCTCCTTGGAGATAATACCTGCTGTGCCACAGCATCACTAGAACTGGGATCCCACAAAATACATGGGTCAGGAGATAAGGTATTGGTGGGGTTTTGTGCACGCCTTCTGTAGTATGGGGCTCACAACAATAGGACTAAGGCTAATGTGACTGGGAAGGGTGGATCTGCTGAAGCACGGGTCAGGTGGGGCTAGGTATAAGCAAGTTAGGTAGCACATGTGGGTGCCTTGCAGGTGGTTCTGTGTTTATGCTGAGGGGCAGGAGAGAGAAATGGTGCCTGTCAACTCCTTTACTCCTGGAGGGGTTTCCCCACCATTCATGCCTCTCCAGGCCATGCTCTGAGATGAGTAAATAACTCTCCCTTCTGTCTGTCCTTTGTGTTTTTCAAACTACTGCTTCCACACTATATTTCCACTAACTTTTTTGTTGTCTCTTTAAGTGTGGGAACTCCACTTGTAAAGCCCTTAGAGCTTTCCCAGAGTGAAGCTCAGCAATTTTTTAAATTCTAGGCTTTAAGCCCCACTGGTTATAAGAACTCACGAGATTTAGTCCCTCTCACTTTCAAAACCAATGTTATGGAGATTTGTCTTCCCTGTGTGGGCTCCCTGATGTGATAGTCTATTTTTCACCCTTCTGTGCCCCCAATTCCCTCTCCACTGTGGACTGCCAAGGTCCATTTCACTCTCAAACCACATCTTCATCATTTCTACCTTCTTTGATTTGGCCTCTTCTCTACCTTTTGTTGTGAAGTTGTTCTGCCAATCTTTTGTTGTTTACAGGGGTATTTATGCTGATGTATGTGCTCTCTAGTTGTATACATTGGTTGAGGTGAGCTTTTTTTATGCCTGAGGAATATTCCATTGTGTGTGTGGATATATGTGATAAATATAGCACATCTTTTTTTATCCATTCATCAGTTGATGGGCGCTGGGGCTGTTTCCATAACTTAGCTATTGTAGATAATGCTGCTATAAACACTGTGGTACATGTATCCCTTTGAATTTGTATTTTTGTATTATTTGGGTAAATATCTAGTAGTGTGATTGCTGGATCAAAAGGTAGTTCTATTTTTAACTTTTTGATCAACCTCCATATTGTTTTCTACAGTGGCTGCATCAGTTTGCATTCCCACCAACAGTGCAAGACTCCTGTTTTTCCACATCTGTGCCAATACCTGTTGTTTCTTGTGTTGTTGATTTTAGTGATCCTTACAGGTGTAAGGTGACATCTCATTGTGGTTTTTATTTGTATTTCCCTAATGAGTGATGTTGAGCATCTTTTTATGTGTCTGTTGGCCATCTGGATGTCTTCTTTGGAGAAATGTTTGTTCATGTATTCTGCCCATTTTTTAATTGGATTACTTATTTTTTGAATGTTAAGTTTTATAAGTTCTTTATATATCTTGGATTAAAACTAACCTTTTATCAGATATGTCATTTGCAAATATCTTCTCTCATTCTTTAGTTTGCCTTTAGTTTTGTTGATTATTTCCTTTATTGTGTGGAAGCTTTTTATTTTGATGAGGGAGTGTACCTCAACATAATAAAGGCCATATATGTACCCTTCACGCCAATTTAATCCTCAATGGGGAAAAACTGAGAGATTTTCCCCTACGGTCAGGAACAAGACAAGATGTCCACTCTCACCATTGTTATTTAACATAGTACCGGAAGTCCTATGCTAGCTATAGCTAGCTAGCTATAGCAATAAGACAACAAAAAGAAATAAAAGTCATCCAAATTGGCAAGGTAGGAGCAAAACTTTCACTATTTTCAGATGATGTGATACTATATATAGAAAACCCAAAAGATTCCACCAAAAAAACTGCTAGAACTGATACATGAATTCAATAAAGTACAGAAATCTGTTGCATTTCTATATACCAATAATGAAGCAGCAGAAACATAAATTAAGGAATCGATCCCATTTACAATTTTACCCAAAACAGTAAGATATCTAGGAATAAACTTAACAAAAGAGGTGAAGGACCTGTACTCTGAAAACTACAGAACATTGATGAGAGAAATTCAAGATGACAAAAAGAAATGGAAAGAAATTCCATGCTCATGGATTGGAAGAATATTGTTAAAATGTCTATCCTATCCAAAGGAATCTACATATTTAATGCAATCTCTACCAAAGAACTAACAGCATTTTTTCACAGAGCTAGAATAAATAATTCTAAAGTTTGTATAGAACCACAAAAGACCCCCAATAGCTGAAGTAACCTTGAAAAAGATAAGCAAAGCTGGAGGCATCACAATTCTGGACTTCAAGTTATGTTACAAAGCTGTAGTAATAAAAACAATATGGTACTGGGGCAAAAATGGGCCCATAGATCAATAGAACAAAATAGAATACTCAGAAGTGAACTCACAACTGTATGGCCAATTAATGTTTGACAAAGCATTATCCAATGGGGAGAAGACAGTCTCTTCAAGAAATGGTGTTGGGAAACCTGGACAGCAACATGCAAAAGAAAGAAAGTGGACCACTTTCTTACACCATACATGAAGATAAATCAAAATGGATTAAAGACCTAAATGTAAGACCTGAAATCGTAAAATTCCTAGAAGAGAACACGGGCAGTAACTTCTTTGACATTGGTTACAGCAACTTCTTTCTAGATATGTATCCTGAGGCAAGGGGGAAAAAAAGCAAAAATAAACTATTGGGACTCCATGACTGACTTTGACTTCTCTCTACTGTGTTGTGTCTGACTCTTCCACTAGAGTCCCGGGTTCAGATTCTATCGTCCTTCCTCTGAACTTAGCTGACCCAAGTCTCTGTCTCACAGGACCCTGCTGTCCACTACTCAACAGGAGCTAAGAGTTGTGAAAGAATGAATGAGCTCTTTGATAAGACAGTTATATTGTAAGTATTACCTTCTGGAGATAATGCTTTAGACCAGAGACTCCAAGATTGAAGATGTCAGGCACCCTCTGAGGGCAGATAAAGATGGCCTTTTAGGACAGCTCTCAAGTTGCAAAATTTTGGTAGCTTCCTTTTGACTAAGTATTGGAAAATCCCCTACCAGGTGGAATCCATCAATACTCTAAATTATTTGCCTAAATAAGTCAAAATACTAAGGCCACCAAAAAGGAAGATGTCTTGCAAGGTAAGAAACAAATCTCATGAAACAATATTTTAATCTTCTGGTAAGAAATTTCAATCCAAGGGCAGAGTGTGAAAAGGCACTGGGTGAGTTGATGACTAAACTGTCTCCTTTATTTCAATGATCTTCTGTTCCTGTGAATAATTAGATTATCACAGATCCTGACTTCATGTTACGACCTGATTGAAATCCAAACCTAAACCTGTCCTGGAGCATGTGATAAACCAGATGAGCCTGGAGCTCAGTTGTCACCACCTTTTCAAATGCAGACATCTTAATTAAAAAATTATAAGCTAGACTTTTGCCAAGGAATCAAATAAAAACATCAAAAAAGTGTCTTTCTTTCAGTTAAAGGCAGTTTCAAAGTTGGGGGTTGGGGTGAAAAATAACTCAGAAAGAGACCTGGGATGAAGACTGACCAAAGGTGAAGCATGTCCCCTGCCAGGGAAACTACCATTTGGGGAAGAAATTGCACTATACATATGGCCATGTGTGAAAACAAGCCTCTTTCCTCCACTCCCAGAGACTGTCTCCAAAAACAGGCCTGTCCCAGCATGTGGGGAAAAACATATAAAGCATGTTGAGCTCAGATATGAATCTGAATGCTATGGAAAATAGCCAAAAAAGTGGCATCTTGTCAGCCACTGACAATACTTTAGATCCCTCTGTTCCTTTCAGATAAATGAGAACTAGAACTTAGCCTTGGCTCCCAGCAGAAAACAATTTAACACAGGGAGCATCTACATTCACATGGCAGTGTTCAAGATCCTAATAGATGCAGGAAAAAAAAAGTCAGATTTGTTAGTAGCAGAGGTCATCTTGGGATGACAGAACTGACAAACATCAACCCGAAAGCCAAGAGAAAAGCATTCTGACTCCAGTAACATACTGACAGTAACCTGATGGTCTCCAAACATGTGGGCATTTAAATAAACAGATTTTTGTAAAATGTCTAATTAACAGCTAATGGTTGTCAGTGAAGGCTGGAATATTGAGAAGAGAAATGGCTGTATTTAGTCTGTCTTGAGTGCTCTCAATTTTTACCTCCTCTATCTTTGCCTGTAGAATGACCAACCACATCTTGCAAACTTAAGTGAACCAAAGCAGAACCAGGGACAACGAGCAGATGACATTTAATGAGAACTCACCCAAAACTCCCTTCACTTTGGTCCCCAGAATTGGGTCTTTTGAAAGATTCAGACATACATGCTTCTCCACTTAGAATTAGCTTTTCCCTTGAGATAGCAAATATATTCCAGGATATTTCAGTCTATAAATAAACCTAGAGCACATGTTCCTGAGCAGCAGTTGCACCAGAAGATTTAGGGGAAGATGGAATTAAATTTTTATTTGGTTTAAAAACAAGTCCAAGGTTTTTTTTTTTTTTATATTAAAGTATGCTGACTTACAGGATTATACATAATTTGCAAGGAATTTTAATATAGAACGTGAGATTTTAGTATATTTTACTTTGTGGTCAGTCCTGTGATGTGTCATCTCCACACCTCCTGTTGTACTAGTCTTATCTTTCCATTTAGGTCTAGAAGTCTAATATATATTGTTCTAGATGAATGGAGCAGCCCTGCTCCTGGCTCATTGCTCATTTTTCTTCACAAATCTCAGAGAAACCCATAAGAATCAAGCATCATTAACAATGACAAAACATGGATGGATAAGAAGTGTCCATCTTCATGTTTTGATCAATTTCCTACCCCAAGGTTTCCCAGTTATGGTATGGAGATGTCTCAATGGTAAATTAAATTAAAGATCAAGCATACATGATTCTGGATGCTCACAGGTTGCCACCCTTGATCATTGGTAGGATGTAGAGCAGATGGGAGAGAAATTCAGGCAGAGAATTGTTCTCCTGGGTGTTCCGTGGGCCAAATGGCAGCAGAACCAGCAGGCATAGCAAACCAGAAACTGCCTGGGACTGCTTCCCAGGATTCCCAGCAGGTCAGACAACCTCTGGGGACTGGCCAAGGGCCAAGTATGACCCAGATCTGCCTCAGGTACTCCCACAGTTCTTCACTGCATACTCCTGCTGCCCTAGCCTCTCAACCCTATCTGGGACTACATTCTGGACCCAGGAGGGCAGGAAGAAAGGTTTCCTCTTCCTTATGCCTTCTTTCCCTTTTTATCTATGTCCTCCTATTACTTCCTTTCTTGGTTTCTTCCCAAAATAGTTTTCTTTGGGTGTAAATTCAGAAACAACAAATGGTATCATGTAACTATAAGAAATCAACATGTAAATAAGTCTTCCATTTGGCTAAGGGAGAGGAAGATTGAAATGTTTGGTTTTCCCATTTTCCATTATCATGTGCACAAAAATGTGTGTGTGTGTGTGTGTGTGTGTGTGTGTGTATTCACTAATCTTTGATAGGCATTCAAGGAGCATCTACTCTGTGTAAGGTATGCATAAGGATGTGTGGTGTGAGTGAGTGTACATACATATTCAAAGATCACAGATTCCCTCTGTCTGTCATGCCCTTCCCAACATATACACAGATAACTTCCTCATCTCCTTGAAGTGTGCTCAAATGTCAGTTTTTCCCAATTCCCACTGAACTCTTTCTTTTTCCATAACACTGTCA
This sequence comes from Panthera onca, assembly GCF_046562875.1. Classification (NCBI taxonomy): domain Eukaryota; kingdom Metazoa; phylum Chordata; class Mammalia; order Carnivora; family Felidae; genus Panthera; species Panthera onca. The sequence continues at coordinate 27,416,525 of NC_138343.1, read as the reverse complement.
ACTTTTTAATGTAGTATAAAATGCTCTGATTTAGTTTGTCTATTGTCTATTGTTTAATTCTCCTTACTGCAGTTCATATTTCATGAGGGTAGAGATCTTTCTTTTGTTCACCAAAGCACTAGAACAGGGTCTAGTGCATTGTAGATGCTCAGAAAACTTATGTTGAAAAAAAATCAGTTTCATATGTTACTTTCCCAAATATTATTCCTGTAAATGGAACCAAAGCAAAGAAAAACACTTGAAAAATCATGAGAGAAATCTTCTCTATATGTTGATGGGATGTATTTAATCCTTGTCCATGATAGTGACAATTGTACATCAGGAAGGCAGCAAGTGCCAAGGAGATGACACTAGAAATCAGGATTCCTGGGTTCCATTGTTGATTCTCTGACTAACCACCTGGGGCAGAAGGCATGCTGGATGAGGTTTCACTTTCCTCATTTGTAAAATGACAGGATTGGAATAGGTCATCTCCAGGGTCCTTTCAGCTCTATTGCTCCACACATTTCTGGAAATTTCAATATCACCTGGATACCTCCTTATACTGGTGCAGAGATTGCAAATTCTTCTAACAGATGCTTGTCTGGGTGAACTTTCAGATCAATTAACCAGAACCATTACTGGTGAAAAACTGAGGCTGAGTGTTCAGAGCAGTTTCCAAGAAAATAACACACAACCAGTCTCCATATGCTGTGGAAGTCTGTGAATCCCCAGTATTGCTTTCCAATGCCCAAAGCATGGGGACCCTCCAAAGAGGGTCAAGTAAGATCCTCCAGCTGAACAATTTCTCAATTCTATCTCCAGAGAATAAAAAGTCACACAACATTCAGGCAAAAAAATGTTTTCAAAGGACTCTGATTGGCCAACTAAATACCAGACAATTTGTTTATAAGTAAGGAAAGTACAACTGGGCTAGCCAGAGCCTTGGGAGAAACCCACTAAAAAGAGCCTTGGGGAACCTGGTTAAGGTTAAGTATCCTACTCTTGATTTCGGTCCAGGTCATGATCTCACACAGTTCATGAGATCAAGCCCTGAATCAGGCTCTGTGCTGACAGCATGGAGCCTGCTTGGGATTCTCTCTCCCTCTCTTTATGCCCCTCCCCCACTCGCACAAACACTCTCTCTCTCTCTCTCTCTTCTCTCTCAAAATAAATAAACTACAAAAATAAAAAACAAATAAATAAAAAGAAAGAGGCTTGATTAAAGACCACCTGGAAGAAGAGCCAAGAACACTTTGACCAAACTGGGCTAAAGGTGCAATAATTAAGACAGCATATTGGAGTAAGAATTAGTAACAAATTTAAAAAAAGAATCAATAACAAATCAATTGAACAGAAAAAATGATAAGATCAGACCACCAAAAAAAATATATATGATAGCTTCACATATGATAAATGGTAAATGCATTATTTAATAAAGTACTTTATTCCTAACATCACACACCAAAATAAATTTCTAATGGATTACAGAATTACATACTCAAAATTACTAATTAAAAAACTAGAAAACAATGTAGCTAAATATTTATCTGATCACTAGTAGATACAATGTTCCTAAGCAAATGCACAAATTTTATATATATAGATAGATAGATAGATCTATATATAGATAGATATTTTATAGATAGGTAGGTAGATAGATCTGTATACAGACCTATATATATATATATAGACCTATATATAGATCTATCTACCTACCTATCTCTCTCTATATATAAAATTTGTGCATATGCTTAGAAACATTGTATCTTCTAGTGATCAGGTAAATACTATACGCACATACATACAAACACACTAAAAGAAAGATCAATGTGCAGGACTATATAAAAATTTGAAATTATTTGTATAAAAAGAGTATTAACTAAATGAAAAGATGAACAATAAACTAGGAGAGAACTTAAAACAGTATGATAGCCAAATGCTTAAAATTCTAAACAAAGCTCTTAATCAGTTTGCATTACTAGCTGTGTGAGTTTGTGTGGGTCATTTAATCTTCATAAACTTGTATCATTTTAATAAGGATAATCATTGAATATATCTCATAGGATTGTGAAGATTAAAAGGGATAATACATGACAGCATTCACACAGTGAAAGATATGTAGTAAAAGCTTACTAAATGTCATTACTGCTGTCATTGTGTCACCATTATTAAGATATTATCATAATAAATAATATTAAATATATATTATAAATACAATAGAATTATGAATAAAGGCTTAAAAAGCTGGTTCAAACCAGAAGAATACAAATAAATAAACTAAATGAAAACTACTCATCGTCTGTTGAAGCAGACATGTTAAAACAATAATATGTTTAAATGACAATATATGGAGTACAGGGAGTATTTTCATACCCTGTTGGTGAAAGTGTAAATTATTATAGTCTTCCTTAAGGGCAAGTTATCAAAATGTGTCAAAGCTTATCAAATGATATAAAATGATATTTATATAACTTGATCTAATAATTCTCCTTCTAGAATTTTATCTAAGTAAATAATCAGTTATCTTCAGAGGAAAAAGTATATCAAGATTATTCATCATAATAGCAAATACCAGAAACAACTTGAGATCTAATAAAAGAATGCTTCTTCCATCCATGCAATGGAATTCTATACAGCAATTGAAAATCAAATTGTAGAAAATATTTGGAAGCATGGAAAAATGTTCAAAATACTAATTCAAAGGGAAGAAAAGTAACTTACAACTTTGTTCTATATTTCATCTCAACTTTGTAAAAAATAAATACATAGACATATAAATAAATGTACATATATACGTGTTCATATATATATATATATATATATATATATATATGAAACATAAATAAATACACTTTATACTTAGGTGGTGAAAATGTTATATATTTTTCATATTTTCTTTGCACCTTTCTCTATTTTCCAAAATCTACTATTTATGTATATCAGCTACTTCCTTATTGGGAAAAAAATGCAATATATATTTCAATAGCCCCTAATATCACTTTCATTCTTATCTCATATTACTTTCCAAGCTAAATTTTTATCTGAAACTGGAAATCAAGAAGGTCCATCAATCACTCAGTTGAGGATCTTATTTCCACCCAACCTATGATATGAGTCCCTTTCTAGAGAGTAGTTGGTCCAGTAAGTTATTTCTGGACCAACACAATCATGTTGGCCACCTCTGCCAGTTCCCTTTCCCCTTTTTGGGAAGTAGAGGCATATGCAAAAAGCTCAGGATTTGGAACTTCATTCTCTTGGGATAGAACTCCAGCTTCCTGGCTCCCTTGACCTCAGGCTTAGTGTTGTGGATTGTGCATGTGTTTGGAAAGAACCTTGAGAACTGCAATACAAAATAGAGAAGAGCTTGTGATGTAAAGTCAATCTAGGGAATTTGGATTTTCTTCTATGATCAGTGTGAGCAAATGGAAGTTTTTAAATCAGAAAGGCAGTATAACCACTTGTTACTTAGCAAATATCTCTAGCAGCAATGTGACAAAAAGACAGAAATAGGAGGAGTAAATTGATGACTGTTGAATAGTTTGGGAAAGATAATAAAGAATGGATCCAAGATGCCATAAAGAACAGATGTTGGATAGTGAGTGTATGAGTGGTTGCTTAGATGTGAAAGGAGAGAGAAAGAGGAACTGAGGATGAGTCTTAGATATCCCTCTAAGGAAATTATTGGGCTTGGGGTACTACCAATCTACTATCTACTCTCCCTATCTTCCCTAGTCACAGACCCCCAATTTCATTCAGGGTAGCAATATGCCCAGCTAAAAGATTAAGTTTCCCAGTCTCTCTGGCAACTCAGTGTTACCATGAGTATTGTTAATCAAGCATTAGGAGAAGTTATTAAGTGGAACTTCCAGGAGAGTTTCTTAAAAAGACAATTGGTGTGCATATTTTTGGCCCCTCTATTCCTTTTTCCTATACCCTACTTGGAACCTGGACGTGATGTCTAGAGCTCCAACAGCCATCTTGGATCATGAGATAATAGTGTAATGGAATCCACATTTTTAAGAGTGAAGGAACACAAGAATAGAAGTACATTGGTTTCCTGAAGACCACTATACTTTTACACTAGCTTTGTGCTGCCCTTATTCAAATGTCTTTTATATTCAATGTCTTGTTTAAGACAACTTATGTGGCTTCTTTTAAGTGCTAAATTAGTCACTGTTAACTAATATGAAGAATACAGGAAGTGGGCAAATTTAGGGAGATGGCAAGCTTGGTTTGTGTAATGCTGTATTTGAGGCACTCAAATGATACCCAATTAGACTTATCCAAAAAGAAGTTGGAAATGTGAGGTATTGATTACAACAGAAATTTTAAATATGATTATATCAGCCATAGATGGTATATGCAGAAGAAACATTTTAACCCCTAGAGATCACCAACATTGCAGTATAATTCTAAAAATGTATTCCTCTAATAAGGGAGATTCAAAATACATACAGTAGCACTCCAAAGAGAAACATAAAAATTTACAATCATACTCAGAGATTTCAGCACTGCTCTCAATAATCAGTAGAACAAGTAAACAGAAAAGCAGTAAGGACATACGGGATTTTAATAACATTGTCAACCAACTTTACTAATTGATATTTATAAAACACTCCATTCAACTTCAACAGAATACATATTTTTCAAGTGCACACAGAACATTTACCATGCTAGACCATATTTTGAGCCATAAAATAAGTCTCAAACAAAGTATACTCTCAGACCACAATGGAATCAAATAATGAAAAAATAATGGAAAGTTATCTGGAAAGTCACCCAATACTTGGAAACGTGTTAACACGTGTTTAAATAACCTGCGGATCAAAGAAAAAAAGGTAATTAGAAAGCATTTTGAACTTTAAATAAAATAAAAATAAAAGCACATTTCAGAAATAGCAGGATGCAGATAAATATTTAGAAGAATATTTGTACTACAAAATTGCCTAAAGATGAAAGGTCTCAAGTAAAAAATTTCAGCTTCCTGCCTAAGAAACTAGAAAAAGAAGAGAAATGAAACTCAGAATAAGCAGAAGAAAAGAAATAATAAAGATAACAGAGGAAATCACTTAAATAGAAAACAGAAAGTGATAGGGAAAAAATTAATAAAACAAAAAGATCATTTCTTGAGAAACTCATCAGTCAAGTCTCATATTAAATGTCTCCTTCTCAGTAAATGCTTTCCCTTAGTGTAAAGCAGTGTCCTCATACTTTTATTCTTCCTCTAATTCCCTATTCTTTTGTTTTTATCATATATTTTCATTTGTAATTTTACTGTCATTGGTTGTTTAAGATTTCTCTCTCTTATACTCTAGACTCCATGAAGGCAGGAACTATACCCAGTTTTCTCATTACTATATACTCAGCACCTAGGACAGATTTTGACACATAGTAGGTACTCAATAAATACTTGATAAATTGATGACAGAGGAGTAATTGCTCAATTATGAGAGTTGTGAGAAGAAGAAAAAGAAGGAGAAGGAGGAAGAGGGGAGAGTTGAAGGAGAGGAAGAGGAAGAGGGAGAGGAGGAGGAGGAGGAACTGGCAGAGGAGGAAGAGGTGGAAGAGAAAGGTGGGAGACCCCCGAGATGGGGGGGGGAAGCTGAGGGTGAAGCTGAGGGGGAAGAAGGAGTGAGAGGAAGTGATGGAGAAGGAGGAAAAGAAGGAAAAGAAATTAATGAACATGCATAGAGGAAAATGAGGCAAAAAAGAGTAGCTTTTTTTCACCCTTTCAAAGTGGATAGTCAAGAAGAATGATTTTCTTCAAGAGGCTAGGGCTGATTGTCCTGAAACTATATGTCACTCATATGTGGAACTTGAGAAACTTAATGGAGGACCATGGGGAAAGGAAGGGGAAAAAATAGTTTCAAACAGAGAGGGAGGCAAACCACAAGGAACTCTTGAAGGTGGAGAACAAACTGAGGGTTGATGGTGTGTGTGTGGGTTGGGGGGGAATGGATGATAGGCATTGAGGAAAGCACTTGTTGGGATGAGCACTGGGTGTTTTACGTAAGTGATAAATCACAGAAATCTACCCCCAAAACCAAGAGCACACTGTATACACTGTATGTTAGCTAGCTTGACAATAAATTTTAAAAATTCAAAAAAAAATGTCAATATATGTAAGGAGATGGGATAAGAAATGAAAAAGGGAACATACTTAGAACAACATATACAAGTTAAAGAGGAATAACAGAAAATTACACATTTGATAATATGCCAGTAGTTGGACATGGCTAGAGCACAGAATACTAGAAGGGGAAATAAGACAGGATATGGTCTAGGTGCCATAAGTGAGATGAGCTGTGTACTATAAGGAGTTTGGATTTCATCTAGTATCAATTTGGAGTCTATGGAAATTTTTAAGCACGGAGTGATGAGCAAATTTGTATTCTAGAAAGTTGACTCTTACACTCTGTGGAAAATAGCTTGGAAGAAAGGGAAAAAATATGAAAGGGAAGAAGAGATAGCTTGACTGATGCATGTCAATTGAGCAAATGGACAGAACTTCATGAGAGTTTAGACTGAGGAAAGGGTGTCATGAGGAAGAGCCAAGGTTGACTCTCAGTTATCCAGCTTAGCCAACAGAGGAGATAGTGTGCAAAGCAATAAAATATGAAAAATAGGAGAAGACTTTCTAGGAGAAAAATATAATGAATATCCTTTGGATAAGCTCAAATGCTTCATTTTCCATTTCTGAGCCATTTTCCATTTCTGAGTCTGCCCAATGGCACTATGAAGGAATCCTATCTGACCTTACCTGAACCACCTGACCCTCTCATCAGACCAAAACTCACTTCTTCCTAGGTGTCATCCTCTTCAGGCCCAGAAATCTACTCAGCGGCAATGAAATAATTGGATAAATGACCCTAGGCAACACATCTCGGTGTTATCGCCCCCCAGGTTTCAACTGGGCCTTGTTAAAAAATGAGCATGTTAAATAAAATTAGCTTAGCTTGTTGGGACTACGCAATTACAACTGTTTTTGTTTTCTTTTTGAGGTTTACTTGCATTAATACTTTCTTTTTTTTTTCAATATCTGAAGTTTATTGTCAAATTGGTTTCCATACAACACCCAGTGCTCATCCCAAAAGGTGCCTTCCTCAAAACCCATCACCCACCCTCCCCTCCCTCCCACCCCCCATCAACCCTCAGTTTGTTCTCAGTTTTTAACAGTTTCTTATGCTTTGGCTCTCTCCCAATCTAACCTCTTTTTATTTTTTTCCCTTCCCCTCCCCCATGGGTTTCTGTTAAGTTTCTCAGGATCCACATAAGAGTGAAACCATATGGTATCTGTCTTTCTCTGTATGGCTTATTTCACTTAGCATCACACTCTCCAGTTCCATCCATGTTGCTACAAAGGGCCATATTTCATTCTTTCTCTTGCCACGTAGTACTCCATTGTGTATATAAACCACAATTTCTTTATCCATTCATCAGTTGATGGACATTTAGGCTCTTTCCATAATTTGGCTATTGTTGAGAGTGCTGCTATAAACATTGGGGTACAAGTGCCCCTACGCATCAGTACTCCTGTATCCCTTGGGTAAATTCCCAGCAGTGCTATTGCTGGGTCATAGGGTAGGTCTATTTTTAAGTTTTTGAGGAACCTCCACACTGTTTTCCAGAGTGGCTGCACCAATTTGCATTCCCACCAACAGTGCAAGAGGGTTCCCGTTTCTCCACATTCACTCCAGCATCTATAGTCTCCTGATTTGTTCATTTTAGCCAGTCTGACTGGCGTGAGGTGATATCTAAGTGTGGTTTTGATTTGTATTTCCCTGATGAAGAGCGACGTTGACCAACTTTTCATGTGCCTGTTGGCCATCTGAATGTCTTCTTTAGAGAAGTGTCTATTCATGTTTTCTGCCCATTTCTTCACTGGGTTATTTGTTTTTCGGGTGTGGAGTTTGATGAGCTCTTTATAGATTTTGGATACTAGCCCTTTGTCCGATATGTCATTTGCAAATATCTTTTCCCATTCCGTTGGTTGCTTTTTAGTTTTGTTGGTTGTTTCCTTTGCTGTGCAGAAGCTTTTTATCTTCATGAGGTCCCAGTAGTTCATTTTTGCTTTTAATTCCCTTGCCTTTGGGGATGTGTCAAGTAAGAAATTGCTACGGCTGACGTCAGAGAGGTCTTTTCCTGCTTTCTCCTCTAGGGTTTTGATGGTTTCCTGTCTCACATTCAGGTCTTTTATCCATTTTGAGTTTATTTTTGTGAATGGTGTGAGAAAGTGGTCTAGTTTCAACCTTCTGCATGTTGCTGTCCAGTTCTCCCAGCACCATTTGTTAAAGAGACTGTCTTTTTTCCATTGGATGTTCTTTCCTGCTTTGTCAAAGATGAGTTGGCCATACGTTTGTGGATCTAGTTCTGGGGTTTCTATTCTATTCCACTGGTCTATATGTCTGCTTTTGTGCCAATACCATGCTGTCTTGATGATGACAGCTTTGTAGTAGAGGCTAAAGTCTGGGATTGTAATGCCTCCTGCTTTGGTCTTCTTCAAAATTACTTGGGCTATTCGGGGCCTTTTGTGGTTCCATATGAATTTTAGGATTGCTTGTTCTAGCTTCAAGAAAAATGCTGGTGCAATTTTGATTGGGATTGCATTGAATGTGTAGATAGCTTTGGGTAGCTTTGACAATATGTATTCTTCCAATCCATGAGCAGGGAATGTCTTTCCATTTCTTTGTATCTTCTTCAATTTCCTTCATAAGCTTTCTATAGTTTTCAGCATACAGATCTTTTACATCTTTGGTTAGATTTATTCCTAGGTATTTTATGCTTCTTGGTGCAATTGTGAATGCAATCAGTTTCTTTATTTGCCTTTCTGTTGCTTCATTATTAGTGTATAAGAATGCAAATGATTTCTGTACATTGATTTTGTATCCTGCGACTTTGCTAAATTCATGTATCAGTTCTAGCAGACTTCCGGTGGAGTCTATTGGATTTTCCATGTATAATATCATGTCATCTGTAAAAAGTGAAAGCTTAACTTCATCTTTGCCATTTTGATGCCTTTGATTTCCTTTTGTTGTCTGATTGCTGATGCTAGCACTTCCAACACTATGTTAGACAACAGCGGTGAGAGTGGACATCCCTGTCGTGTTCCTGATCTCAGGGAAAAACCTCTCAGTTTTTCCCCGTTGAGGATGATGTTAGCTGTGGGCTTTTCATAAATGGCTCTTATGATCTTTAGGTATGTTCCTTCTATCCCGACTTTCTCGAGGGTTTTTATTAAGAAACGTTGCTGGATTTTGTCAAAGGCCTTTTCTGCATCGATTGACAGGATCATATGGTTCTTCTCTTTTCTTTTATTAATGTGATGTACCACATTGATTGATTTGCGAATGGTGAACCAGCCCTGCATCCCAGGAATGAATCCCACTTGATCAGGGTGAATAATTCTTTTTATATGCTGTTGAATTCGATTTGCTAGTATCTTCTTGAGAATTTTTGCATCCATATTCATCAGGGATATTGGCCTGTAGTTCTCTTTTTTTACTGGGTCTCTGTCAGGTTTAGGAATCAAAGTGATACTGCCTTCATAGAATGAGTCTGGAAGTTTTCCTTCCCTTTTTATTTTTTGGAATAGCTTGAGAAGGATAGGTATTATCTCTGCTTTAAACGTCTGGTAGAACTCCCCTGGGAAGCCATCTGGTCCTGGACTCTTATTTGTTGGGAGATTTTTGATGACTGATACAATTTCTTCGCTGGTTATGGGTCTGTTCAAGCTTTCTATTTCCTCCTGATTGAGTTTTAGAAGCTTGTGGGTATTTAGGAATTTGTCCAGTTCTTCCAGGTTGTCCAGTTTGTTGACATATAATTTTTCATAGTATTCCTTGATAATTGTTTGTATCTCTGAGGGATTGGTTGTAATAATTCCATTTGCATTCATGATTTTATCTATTTGGGTCATCTCCCTTTTCTTTTTGAGAAACCTAGCTAGAGGTTTATCAATTTTGTTTATTTTTTCAAAAAACCAACTCTTGGTTTCGTTGATCTGCTCTACAGTTTTGTTAGATTCTATATTGTTTATTTCTGCTCTGATCTTTATTATTTCTCTTCTTCTGCTGGGTTTAGGCTGCCTTTGCTGTTCTGCTTCTATTTCCTTTAGGTGTGCTGTTAGATTTTGTATTTGGGATTTTTCTTGTTTCTTGAGATAGGCCTGGATTGCAATGTATTTTCCTCTCAGGATTGCCTTAGCTGCATCCAAAGCGTTTGGATTGTTGTATTTTCATTTTCGTTTGTTTCCAGATATTTTTAAATCCCTTCTCTAATTGCCTGGTTGACCCATTCATTCTTTAGTAGGGTGTTCTTTAACCTCCACACTTTTGGAGGTTTTCCAGACTGTTTCCTGTGGTTGATTTCAAGCTTCATAGCATTGTGGTCTGAAAGCATGCATGGTATGATTTCAATTCTTGTATAATTATGAAGGGCTGTTTTGTGACCCAGTATATGATCTATCTTGGAGAATGTTCCATGTGCACTCGAGAAGAAAGTATATTCTGTTGCTTTGGGATGCAGAGTTCTAAATATATCTCTCAAGTCCATCTGATCCAATGTGTCATTCAGGACCCTTGTTTCTTTATTGACCGTGTGTCTAGATGATCTATCCATTTCTGTAAGTGGAGTGTTAAAGTCCCCTGCAATTACCACATTCTTATCAATAAGGTTGCTTATGTTTGTGAGTAATTGTTTCACATATTTGGGGGCTCCTGTATTCGGCACATCGACATTTATAATTGTTAGCTCTTCCTGGTGGATAGACCCTGTGATTATTATATAATGCCCTTCTTCATCTCTTGTTACAGCCTTTAATTTAAAGTCTAATTTGTCTGATATAAGTATGGCTACTCCAGCTTTCTTTTGACTTTCAGTGGCATGATAAATAGTTCTCCATCCCCTCACTCTCAATCTGAAAGTGTCCTCGGGTCTAAAATGAGTCTCTTGTAGACAGCAAATAGATGGGTCTTGTTTTTGTTATCCATTCTGATACCCTATGTCTTTCGGTTGGTGCATTTAGTCCATTTACATTCAGTGTTATTATAGAAAGATATGGGTTTAGAGTCATTGTGATGTCCGTAGGTTTCATGCTTGTAGCGATGACTCTGGTACTTTGTCTCACAGGGTCCCCCTTAGGATCTCTTTTAGGGCTGGTTTAGTGGTGACGAATTCCTTCAGTTTTTGTTTGTTTGGGAAGACCTTTATCTCTCCTTCTATTCTAAATGACAGACTTGCTGGATAAAGGATTCTCGGGTGCATATTTTTTTTCTGTTCATCACATTGAAGATCTCCTGCCATTCCTTTCTGGCTTGCCAAGTTTTAGTAGAGAGATCCGTCACGAGTCTTACAGGTCTCCCTTTATATGTTAGAGCACGTTTATCTCTAGCTGCTTTCAGAATTTTCTCTTTATCCTTGTATTTTGCCAGTTTCACTATGATATGTCGTGCAGAAGATGGATTCAAGTTACCTCTGAAGGGAGTTCTCTGTGCCTCTTGGATTTCAATGCCTTTTTCCTTCCCCAGATCCGGGAAGTTCTCAGCTATTATTTCTTCAAGTACCCCTTCAGCACCTTTCCCTCTCTCTTCCTCCTCTGTAATACCAATTATGCATAGATTATTTCTCTTTAGTGCATCACTTAGTTCTCTAACTTTCCGCTCATACTCCTGGATTTTTTTATCTCTCTTTTTCTCAGCTTCTTCTTTTTCCATAATTTTATCTTCTAGTTCACCTATTCTTTCCTCTGCCTCTTCAATCCAAGCCATAGTTGTCTCCATTTTATTTTGCAGTTCATTGGTAGCATTTTTTAGCTCCTCCTGGCTGTTCCTTAGTCCCTTGATCCCTGTAGCAAGAGATTCTCTGCTGTCCTTTATACTGTTTTCAAGCCCAGCGATTAATTTTATGACTATTATTCTAAACTCAGTTATATTATTCTAAATATAACTTTCTGTTATATTGTTTAAATCATTTTTGATCAGTTCATTAGCTGTTGTTATTTCCTGGATGTTTTTCTGAGGGGAATTCTTCCGTTTCATCATTTTGGATAATCCCTGGAGTGGTGCGGGACTGCGGGGCACTTCCCCTGTGCTGTCTTGAATAACTTGCATTGGTGGGCCGGGCTGCAGTCAGATCTGATGTCTGCCCCCATCCCACCACTGGGGCCACAGTCAGACTGGTGTGTGCCTTCTCTTCCCCTCTTCTAGGGGCGGGATTTACTGTGGGGTGGCGTGGCCTGTCTGGACTACTTGCACACTGCCAGGCTTATGGTGCTGGGGATCTGGCGTATTAGCTGGGGTGTATTGGCAAGGTGCACAGTGGCGGGAGGGGCAGGCTCAGCTCGCTTTTTCTTCAGAGATCCGTTTTGGGAGGGGCCCTGTGGCACCGGGAGGGAGTTGACCCGCAGGAGGGATGGATCCGCAGAAGCACAGCATTGGGTGTTTGCGCGGTGCAAGCAAGTTCCCTGGCAGGAGCTGGTTCCCTTTGGGATTTTGGCTGGGGGATGGGTGAGGGAGATGGCGATGGTGAGCGCCTTTGTTCCCCGCCAAGTTGAGCTCTGTCGTCCGGGGCTCAACAACTCTCCCTCCCGTTGTCCTCCAGCCCTCCCACTCTCCGAGCAGAGCTGTTAGCTTATAACCTTCCAGATGTCAATTCCTGCTTGCTGTCAGAACACACTCCATCCGGCCCCTCTGCTTTTGCAAGCCAGGGGGCCAGCAGGCTGCCCCTCCGCCCCGGTTCCCTCCCGCCAGTCCGTGGAGCGTGCACCACCTCTCCACCCTTCCTACCCTCTTCCATGGTCCTCTCGTCTGCTCTTGGCTCTGGAGAATCTGTTCTGCTAGTCTTCTGGCGGTTTTCTGGGTTATTTAGGCAGGTGTAGGTGGAATCTAAGTGATCAGCAGGATGCGCAGTGAGCCCAGCGTCCTCCTATGGCGCCATCTTCCCAGGATTCCCTCATTAATACTTTTATGTAATAAACAAAAATCTGAAATGAAAATCATGATAGGAGGACAATAATAAAAATTAAAAACTGTATAATAATGACAATTTTTTGAAAAAGAGCACTTTCAGTGGTGAAACTATAGAATCCGTGTGAGAGATATTAGAGCCATTCAAGACATGGATTGTTTTCTCTCCTGACTCCTGTATCTAAAATCAAATAACAGAAGCCTAGCAATGTAACTACTGTAGTAACTAAATTAATAGGATGTCTCTGGGATCAAAATATACCTAGGCTCATAGCCTAACACTGCCACTGCTTAACTCTGTGACCTTGATACTCATTGTGCCTCAGTTTTCTTTGAAATTATTATCTGCAAAACCATGATAATAATTTTTACTTCATTAAGATTGAATGAGACTTATGTAAAGCACCTGTAAGTCCCAAGAAATGTCAGCTATTTTTAGTAGTAATAATAAGGTTTCCAGGGAAAACTTACATTTTCATGATTTACTATATCTATATGGTCAATTTCCTCATGTTATGATAGGCTGATAACTGTTACATTTCTTTGTCTCATCCTCAAAGAGTGGGAGGCAAGTTGTAATCCTGAGTGAACAACGCAATCCCTAAGGAGCAGAAAGTAAACAATGTGAAACACAAATAGAATCAAACATCATGTAAACAACTGCACAAAACTCACAATGCCTTTAGTGATCCTTGTAAAGACAACAGGAACAACAATTATGACAGTGAAGCAACAATTATGGCAATTAAGTTTAATGGAGATAATTAAGCCAACTTAAATAAGTGAGCATTCTTTAGATATCTTGCTTACTTCTTCCACTTAATGTTCCTAAGATTCAAAAGAGCAAAGCAAACATACAACCCAGAGTTTTCATACAGAAACTTTAGGAAGAAACCACCAAGCTGGCATATGTACCATCTGTGCACACACACCCTCCTAAGGGGGGTATAGCGCTAAGGGGGGGGAGATGGGTTAAGAACTGGATATTGGCTGTTCATATGGAGCTCCCAGGAAGTGGCCTGGGATCTATTAATAGTTTCCTTGTGTTTTAATACCTAGAGGGCTAAATAAGGATTGCAATGCCAAAGTCTCTGACAATGACCATGGGATTTCTAACAGGGTAAAGACCTTGCTGTTTAATCTCCTGTTCTTCTCAGCAGATTCTCCTCTGAAGCTCTGCCTGCCCTGAAATCACCTGGATGGAGCACAGAAGGAAGCTTTGGTGTTTACAACAAGAAAGAAAGATAAGACTAACCTATCTCAGATGACAACCAACCTTATATTGATGAGGCTTATGGGAAAACATGGAAATTAACACACACAAAAGGAAGGAAAATAGTATCTATGATCTAAAATGCTTCCTCACCTCACCTCCAGAGTCCTGCCTGTGTTTCAAAACAGTCAAATAGGATGTCTAGCTACACAAGAGATAGAAGGTAGTGGGAAATGCAAGGACTCGGATTGCCTGGGTCCAAATTGTGACTCTGTCACTTACTCATGTGTCTGATCTTTGTCAACTTACTCAATTTTTCTTTGTTTTTATTTCCTAATCTTTTTTTAAAAGAATTAGCTTTTTTTTTGCTTTTTATTTTACTTTTTATTTTTTTTCAATATATGAAATTTATTGTCAAATTGGTTTCCATACAACACCCAGTGCTCATCCCAAAACGTGCCCTCCTCAATACTAGAATTAGCTTTTTTTTAACGTTTATTCATTTTTGAGACAGAGAGAGACAGAGCATGAGTGGGGGAGGGTCAGAGAGAGGGAGGGAGACACAGAATCTGAAACAGGCTCCAGGCTCTGCACTGTCAGCACAGAGCCCGACACGGGGCTCGGAACTCATGAACTGTGAGATCATGACCTGAGCCGAAGTCAGACGCTTAACCGACTGAGCTGCCCATGCACCCCATCATTTCCTAATCTTTAAAAAGGGAATAATTATAATACCTACCTTATAAAATCATTTACAGAATTTGAGCCAAACTAATCAATGTAAGAACAATCCCTGATGTATACAAAGCACTCAGTAAGTGCTACAATGGAATTACATGTATATTGGTAACTTCACAGTCAGCTGGAAGCTTATTTCATCCTCTTACTACCAAATTATATCCTTTCATGGGAGCTACTCAGAGCATAGGCAAAACTTCCCATTGTTGTTATTGCTGCCTTGGGGAAGGGGAGTTCTTTTAAATCTAATTCATCAAACCCATTATATATTTGATTTAGAAAGTTCTCTTAGATGACAGAATCTGGAATTCTAGAATGCTTGCTTTTGAGTATTTGATGTACATTATCTCCTATCCCAGTCATGTCTTTAGCCAGATCCACCTTTTTCTAATTGTGTCTCCTATTCTTGACCCTGAGCATAGCCCATGTTATATGCAACTCTTGGAACAAGTTTCCCACTTGCTGTTGAGAGACAATCATCCGTGGATATTTTCGTGTTCCTACATGGTCAGAACTCTTTGAGCAAAAGTTACTGGCATGCTGGGTTAAAGGATGATTGAATGGCAAACAAGTTTAGAAGCTAAAGAAACTTCTGGAGGGAGTTAGAAACACAGCCCAGACAGTGAATGCAAAATTGGCCAGAAAGCATTAAAAACACAGACTTTCAGATGAGTACAGATATGGCCCCATGTGTACTAAAGACCAGTGAACTCTCTCACCTGCTAGCAAGTGAAAGAAGAGAGGAGCAAGCCTAGACATGGCTGATGCCATTAGGGTCTCAGAAACCAGATCCTGGGACCTTGCCTGACTGTGCAGCCAGAACCATGTTGCAGGGGCCAGCTGGGACTGCGGAGAAGATGCAGACTGAGTTTCTGGCTTCCCTGACCAAGTGGGGACTGACTCAGTGTCAGAGAGATTTTGATGGGGAGATGGGCAAAATGAGTGAAGGAGAGTGGGAAGTGCAGGCTTACAATTAAGGAATGAATAGGCCATGGGACTAAAAGGTGCAGTATAGGGAATATGGTCAATGATACTGCAACAGCAATGTTTGGGAACAGATGGTAGCTACACTTTATACATTCATAACATAATGTATAAACTTGTCAAATCACTATGTTGTACACCTGAAACTAATGTAACATTGCGTGTCAACTATTCTCAAATTAAAAAAAAAAAAAAAGAGACTTCTGGCTTCACCTTAGGATGCAGAAAGCTGGAAAAAAGAAGAAGAAAAATATTATGATTTTTATTGTGAACTGTGGTGGTATAAAATGTATTCCTGCTTCATGAATACACCTCCAAGGCATTGACCTGTAAATACATTTCAATAGCTCGTTTTATGAACAGGGCTGTAGTCATTTCAACAATTAACAACCTGGAATCTCCTTTCTCCCTAATTCCATGCAAAGGAGGAGTCACGCCTTGGCCTCTTATCTCCTATCTACCTCCTTTGAAGGCTTCTGCAAGTCCTGGAGTCAGTGACACTGTGGCAGTCCTATTGATGACAGATTGGCTCAACCTGCTACATTTTCAACCTCCCCTCTGCTGCTCTGCTATATGGGACAGAAAGAAATTATAAAAACATTCTTGGTCATGGCCAACAGCAAGGAAACAAAAGGTGCAGAGTTGCCCCAACTCTTCTCTGATTTGAGAGCCTTCTCTTCCCTCTCAGGAGCATTAGCAAAGTCAGTTCCAGCCTCGTGGAACAATTAGTGGGTCTCTGTTCTTCAGAGCTCTCCTTACCTGTAAACTTACCAAGTCATGGCCCCCAGCCAGCTGCCCGGTGAACTCTGTTATTCATTCCTACTTCCTCCTCAGGAGGTTTGCCACTGAGTATTTGGAATTGCACAACACACAAAGTTGGAGCAAGTTCAACTCTGTAACTAGTTTCGGTTGTTTTATTATCAATACCTCTTGCCTCAGGCTCCAAAGGAAAATTACAACCAAATAAGTCCTGTGTTTGTATAAACCGTGTGCAGCTTCCCTCTGCCTTTGATCCATTCTCATATGACACAGTAACTGGGCATGGTGATGGCCAAGTAGTAGTATTCAGAATAGGATATTAATGATGGGTCACACCCTATGCAAATAACTGCCCAGAAGGCCTCATTCCAATGGGCTCACCTTTGTTGTCCTAAATTTACCAGGAATCTTTTGTCTGGATTCTCATTCTTGCACTTGCTTCTGTATGTTCCATGCTTCTGTATGTTCCATGTTCCTGGATGCTACCTCCCTCTGAAATGCCATGCTATGGTATTAGAAGGAGTGGGAAGGAGGCTGCTGGGGCCCAGAAGTGGGACTTTGCTACTCTGAGGCCTCAGAGATTTTGAGTGTGGTAATTTTTCACTTTAAGTACAAAGTTCCAGAAAAGGATATTGTCAACTGATAATAAAAGTTATAATCCTATAATCCTTTGAGGGTTGATGAAACTGTGGTGTGTGTGTGTGTGTGTGTACTCATTCAATTCTCAAAAATGGAGATAAAGAAACTGAAGGGCAGATAAGCTCTGTGTAACTTGCTCATGGGTCCTGTCAGCTAGCAAGTGGAAGAGGAGAGGGGCAAGTCCAGATGCAGACATGCTGAACTGTCCTGCTGTGCTGCCTGATCAGCCAGAGTGAGCAAGCAAGGAGAGCAGAGTGATATCACTGTACTGAGTGGTAGGGCCCAGAGCAAAGCAGGACCCAGATTGGCCCAGCTCCCCCCACCTCTTCCAGT
Organism: Panthera onca; assembly: GCF_046562875.1. Classification (NCBI taxonomy): domain Eukaryota; kingdom Metazoa; phylum Chordata; class Mammalia; order Carnivora; family Felidae; genus Panthera; species Panthera onca. The sequence continues at coordinate 27,398,915 of NC_138343.1, read as the reverse complement.
ACATACCTGCAGATAAGGGGAGTCAAGCAGCTAGTCATCTGGGGGCAGGTGGCCATGCTTCCACATCCATGATACTTTATATCCTCTTTGCTTCTGTAAGGTTCCATCTGAGGTTCTCAGAAACTCAGATGGCATAATAGCCTTGCTAGAAGCATGGCTTTCCCTGGCATTTCTTAGCAACGATACTCTTGGGAATCAACTCGCCTACTCCAGAGTTTCACACAATCTTTAGACAGTTGGTAGACCTGCTCCTGATGCATCAGAAGACAACCCTTCTCCTCCTCAACCTGCATCTTAGATACCATATGAAAAACTGATAGAGGGCCTGGGTGGCTCGGTTGAGCTTCCAACTCTTGATTTTGGCTCAGGTCATGATCCCAGGGTCCTGGGATCAAGCCCTGTGTCAGGGTCCATACTGAGCATGTAGCCTGCTTAGGATTCTTTCTCCTTCTGTCCCTCTCCCCGACTCATGCATTTTTTTTCCTCTCTTTCTCTCTTTCTCTCTCTCTATCTCTCTGTCTCTCTGTCTCTCCCTCTCTCACTCTATAAAGAAAAAGGAGAAGGAGCAGGAGGGGAAGAAGAAGAAGAAAAGAGGAAAAGAAAAACTGGCAGCATGTAGATCCTTCCCACCAATTTTGATTTGGGAGCAGAACCTAAACTATGGCATTCAATGAACTTTGGCAAAAGAGATGTCCCTAAATAAGATTTTTAAACATAACAAGAGAAAAAAAAATAAATCACATATTTAAAAGAAGTGATCATTTCTTCATAATAATACTCTAAATAACAATCTGCTGAAGGTCAATCTTCTATCCCTTTGAAGCCCTGTGGTCGGTGAAACCCATAACCTTCATCTATGACTCGTTTGATCTCATACTCCCTTTAAATCTCCTGAGTTATTAGTCGCTCATTCTAAATGTATCTTCTGTGATATCTCATAATTCTTGGCTTATGTAGAAGCCACATTAAGATATAAAGACTACTGATGTCAGTTGTATCTCTATGTTATCCACAAATGCTCCCCAGCTTTCCATCTCAGCATCTCCCCAGGTAGGCTTCTCATCACCTCTCACTGGGAATTTACTGCTGCAGGTGTCTGGCTGATCTCCCACCTCGTTCTAATTATAAAAGTCACAAGATCAGGACATTGTTACTCAGAGTTCTGGTCACCTAACACCAAGGGCTCTTCACTCAAATAAAGGAAATACAGATTCTTTGTCTGACACAAGCTACCTTCAAGAATTACCTCACATACATCCCCACCAGTCAGACTTGATTGCTCATTCTTTCCCTAAACAAGTGCTAAGTCTTTCCTCATTCAGTACTTTCTATTAATTCTATACCCTTCATTTCCTCTTATTAAGATTCTGTGGTTTTTAGTCCTGGATATCCATTGGAGTCATCTGGGGCATTTTTAAACAGGTGCATTCCCATAATCACAACTGTTCAACTGAAACAACACCTCTAAGGGTAAGGATACCATGATTTCATAAAAGCCTCTCCCACGTGACACTTAGGCTTGGCCAGGTAAAAGCTACTGGAAAGGCCCTTCAAGACCACCTCCAGGTGCTCCTCCACAAGGCATCTCCTGAGCCTCACCCTCTCCCCTAAAGCCTGTGTGCTTTGGGCCTCTTTGCACACACAAGGAAAGCTTGTTATCTCCTTTAAGAGCTTTCCTGAGGTCAGGTGTATACTGGCTGTGTCTGAGTTTTGCCATATTTTCTCAACTGGACTGTAAACTGCAGCAGGGCTGTGCTCCCATCTCATACCCCCTGAAAGTGCCAGCACAGGGCTTAGCCTGGGACAGGTCCCCAGAATGTGTGCTCAGTCATATGTGGAGGATGGATACATGCACACACACATGGAAAACTTCCTGATGTGATCTTCAAGGCTTATTTCTTACCCTGCCTCCCATAAGGTGTCAATTAAAACTGTTATTTTCAAACTTCACTTCCATAAATGTGATTACCGACTAGTTCCTCTAACAAGAATACTATGCAATACACAGCAGTATTGATCTTAAAAATTAGATAACTTTGTGGCATGCATCTCAGGGTAGAAGCTGAAAGTCTGACATAAACCAAAAAAGAGTTCAATATTTCAGAAGAATAGGTGTGAGTGGAAGAGATAAAGTTTGCTATAAGCAGAAATGAGACCATTAAGGCCTACCACCACTTTTAGGATTTCTGCCTTTATTCTAAATGCCATCAGGAGTCATTGAAGGCACTCAGTTACACATTTTAAGAGATGCCTGAAGAGTGACCTCCAGGGTAGAAACACTGGAAGCAGGGAGAGAGAAAGCAGTTGCAGGTATCCAAGCAAGAGGTAACCTCTGCCAGAACTAAGATAGAAGAAGAGATAGAGAAAGGCCAATTGATTCTTAGCAAGTACCTGATTTGGAGATAAAGAAAATAGGGAGAAAGAAGAAGAAAGACTTAAATGCCTTCCCATCTTCTGGTCCTGTCAGCTATCTAGGTAATGATGTCATGCAGTGAGGCCCAACAGCTAAAGGAGAAGCAATTCCAGTTGAGTAGCCAGTTTTTTATGCCTGTAGGATGTCTGGGGGCATGTGTCCAGCAGATAATCAGATGCCTGAGCCTAGAGTAAGGGAGCCATGATCATGTGAGTGCTCCCTGAAGCCATAGGAGAGGATGTGGCCACCCAGGGGAGAGAGGAAGGTAAGAAAACAGGAAACAGAGAATGAAGCTGGAGGGAGAGCCAACATCTTAGAGATAAGACACCAAGGAGGAGCAAACAGCAAGACAAGCAACCGAACAGAGGAGATAGAAAGGGAGACTGTCGCCATGCTAATAAAGACTCTGGGAGGTCATGCTGGGACATCTCAGAGGTGAGAGAATAGAGAAGACAGCACAGAAAGGGGCTGACAGTGCAAAGGGAAAGTGTGATGCATGGTCCCGGCTGGTCTGCCCTGGAGGTCTCCGTTTCAGAGCAGAGTGTACAGTTCAACACAGACCTTGGAAAAATGAACGCATGTAGCAGGAAAGCTGCATGACCAGCAAGCAGCTGCTGAGAGAACCGCAAGACAGAAGGGGGTGTAGGATGCATAAGATGGAAGTTACCAAGAGACAAGTGCAAGAGGGGCTCCCCCATAATCAGTTGGTGAGCCTGGGAAAGGCAGTCCCTCCTTCTGTCACCACTATGTGCCCGAGGCACCCTGAGAATGCAAGTGTTGGCAAGCTCAGTTCTCTCTGACTCCAGCCTCCATGCCGGGTTTGCAGCTCCCCTTGAGTCCCCAAGATGTGACAGTGAGAGGGATGGGGAGGCCCAGCTCTCATGTTCTCTGTGCTCACTTGCCCACACCCTCAGCCTTAAGTATTTCTGTTCCATCGACAGTTCTCCCTCTGAGGACCAGCCAGAAGCAGTGTAAAATCACCTCACATGGTTTGAAACACTAGAAAGTCAACAGCCAGAATTTAAATTGATCAGATTATACGAAGGAAGGGGTTCCGGAAGATGGCGGCGTAGGAGGACGCTGGGCTCACCGCGCGTCCTGCCGATCACTTAGATTCCACCTACACCTGCCTAAAGAACCCAGAAAACCGCCAGAGGATTAGCAGAACGGAGTCTCCGGAGCCAAGCGCAGACGAGAGGCCCACGGAAGAGGGTAGGAAGGGCGGCGAGGCGGTGGGCGCTCCACGGACTGGCGGGAGGGAGCCGGGGCGGAGGGGCGGCTCGCCGGCCAAGCAGAGCCCCTGAGTCTGGCTGGCAAAAGCGGAGGGGCCGGACAGACTGTGTTCCGACAGCAAGCGCGACTTAGCTTCTGGGAGGTCATAAGTTAACAGCTCTGCTCGGAAAGCGGGAAGGCTGGAGGACAAAGGGAGGGAGAGCTGCTGAGCCCCCGGACGGCAGAGCTCAGCTTGGCGGGAACAAAGGCGCCAGCGCCATCTCCCCCGCCCATCCCCCGGCCAAAATCCCAAAGGGAACCAGTTCCTGCCAGGGAACTTGCTCGCTCCTCCACGCAAACACCCAACTCTGTGCTTCTGCGGAGCCAAACCTCCGGCAGCGGATCTGACTCCCTCCCGCTGCCACAGGGCCCCTCCTGAAGTGGATCACCTAAGGAGAAGCGAGCTAAGCCTGCCCCTCCAGCCCCCGTGCACCTTGCCTACCCACCCCAGCTAATACGCCAGATCCCCAGCAACACAAGCCTGGCAGTGTGCAAGTAGCCCAGACGGCCACGCCACCCCACAGTGAATCCCGCCCCTAGGAGAGGGGAAGAGAAGGCACACACCAGTCTGACTGTGGCCCCAGCAGTGGGCTGGGGGCAGACATTGGGTCGGACTGCGGCCCCGCCCACTAACTCCAGTTATACACCACAGCACAGGGGAAGTGCCCTGCAGGTCCTCACCACGCAAGGGACTCTCCAAAATGACCAAACGGAAGAATTCCCCTCAGAAGAATCTCCAGGAAATAACAACAGCTAATGAACTGATCAAAAAGGATTTAAATAATATAACAGAAAGTGAATTTAGAATAATAGTCATAAAATTAATCGCTGGGCTTGAAAACAGTATACAGGACAGCAGAGAATCTCTTGCCACAGAGATCAAGGGACTAAAGAACAGTCACGAGGAGCTGAAAAACGCTTTAAACTAAATGCAAAACAAAATGGAAACCACGACGGCTCGGCTTGAAGAGGCAGAGGAGAGAATAGGTGAACTAGAAGATAAAGTTATGGAGAAAGAGGAAGCTGAAAGAAAGAGAGATAAAAAAATCCAGGAGTATGAGGGGAAAATTAGAGAACTAAGTGATACACTAAAAAGAAATAATATACGCATAATTGGTATCCCAGAGGAGGAAGAGAGAGGGAAAGGTGCTGAAGGGGTACTTGAAGAAATAATAGCTGAGAACTTCCCAGAACTGGGAAGGAAAAAGGCATTGAAATCCAAGAGGCACAGAGAACTCCCTTCAGACGTAACTTGAATCGATCTTCTGCACGACATATCATAGTGAAACTGGCAAAATACAAGGATAAAGAGAAAATTCTGAAAGCAGCAAGGGATAAACGTGCCCTCACATATAAAGGGAGACCTATAAGACTCGTGACTGATCTCTCCTTTGAAACTTGGCAGGCCAGAAAGGCTTGGCACGATATCTACAGTGTGCTAAACAGAAAAAATATGCAGCCGAGAATCCTTTATCCAGCAAGTCTGTCATTTAGAATAGAAGGAGAGATAAAGGTCTTCCCAAACAAACAAAAAATGAAGGAATTTGTCACCACGAAACCAGCCGTACAAGAGATCCTAAGGGGGACCCTGTCAGACAAAGTACCAGAGACATCACTACAAGCATAAAACATACAGACATCACAATGATTCTAAACCCATATCTTTCTATAATAACACTGAATGTAAATGGATTAAATGCGCCAACTAAAAGACATGGGTATCAGAATGGATAAAAAAACAAGACCCATCTATTTGCTGTCTACAAGAGACTCATTTTAGATCTGAGGACACCTTTAGATTGAGAGTGAGGGGATGGAGAACTATTTATCATGCTACTGGAAGCCAAAAGAAAGCTGGAGTAGCCATACTTATATCAGACAAACTAGACTTTAAATTAAAGGCTGTAACAAGAGATGAAGAAGGGCATTATATAATAATCACAGGGTCTATCCATCAGGAAGAGCTAACTATTATAAATGTCTATGCGCCAAATACCCGAGCCCCCAGATATATAAAACAATTACTCATAAACATAAGCAACCTTATTGATAAGAATGTGGTCATTGCAGGGGACTTTAACACCCCACTTACAGAAATGGATAGATCAAATAGACACACAGTCAATAAAGAAACAAGGGCCCTGAATGATACATTGGATCAGATGGACTTGACAGATATATTTAGAACTCTGCATCCCAAAGCAACAGAATATACTTTCTTCTCGAGTGCACATGGAACATTCTCCAAGATAGATCATATACTGGGTCACAAAACAGCCCTTCATAAGTTTACAACAATTGTAATTATACCATGCATACTTACAGACCACAATGCTATGAAGCTTGAAATCAACCACAGGAAAAAGTCTGGAAAACCTCCAAAAGCATGGAGGTTAAAGAACATCCTACTAACGAATGAGTGGGTCAATAAGGCAATTAGAGAAGAAATTAAAAAATATATGGACACAAACGAAAATGAAAATACAACAATCCAAACGCTTTGGGACGCAGCGAAGGCAGTCCTGAGAGGAAAATACATTGCAATCCAGGCCTATCTCAAGAAACAAGAAAAATCCCAAATACAAAATCTAACAGCACACCTAAAGGAAAGAGAAGCAGAATAGCAAAGGCAGCCTAAACCCAACAGAAGAAGAGAAATAATAAAGATCAGAGCAGAAATAAACAATATAGAATCTAAAAAAACTGTAGAGCAGATCAACGAAACCAAGAGTTGGTTTTTTGAAAAAATAAACAAAATTGACAAACCTCTAGCCAGGCTTCTCAAAAAGAAAAGGGAGATGACCCAAATAGATAAAATCATGAATGAAAATGGAATTATTACAACCAATCCCTCAGAGATACAAACAATTATCAGGGAATACTATGAAAAATTATATGCCAGCAAATTGGACAACCTGGAAGAAATGGACAAATTTCTAAACACCCACACTCTTCCAAAACTCAATCAGGAGGAAATAGAAAGCTTGAACAGACCCATAACCAGCGAAGAAATTGAATCGGTTATCAAAAATCTCCCAACAAATAAGAGTCCAGGACCAGATGGCTTCCCAGGGGAGTTCTACCAGACGTTTAAAGCAGAGATAATACCTATCCTTCTCAAGCTATTCCAAGAAATAGAAAGGGAAGGAAAACTTCCAGACTCATTCTATGAAGCCAGTATTACTTTGATTCCTAAACCAGACAGAGACCCAGTAAAAAAAGAGAACTACAGGCCAATATCCCTGATGAATATGGATGCAAAAATTCTCAAGAAGATACTAGCAAATCGAATTCAACAGCATATAAAAAGAATTATTCACCCTGATCAAGTGGGATTCATTCCTGGGATGCAGGGCTGGTTCAACATTCGCAAATCGATCAACGTGATACATCACATTAACAAAAAAAAAGAGAAGAGCCATATGATCCTGTCAATCGATGCAGAAAAGGCCTTTGACAAAATCCAGCACCCTTTCTTAATAAAAACCCTTGAGAAAGTCGGGATAGAAGGAACATACTTAAAGATCAGTAAAGGCCATTTATGAAAAGCCCACAGCTAACATCATCCTCAACGGGGAAAAACTGAGAGCTTTTTCCCTGAGATCAGGAACACGACAGGGATGCCCACTCTCACCGCTGTTGTTTAATATAGTGCTGGAAGTTCTAGCATCAGCAATCAGACAACAAAAGGAAATCAAAGGCATCAAAATTGGCAAAGATGAAGTCAAGCTTTCGCTTTTTGCAGATGACATGATATTATACATGGAAAATCCGATAGACTCCACCAAAAGTCTGCTAGAACTGATACATGAATTCAGCAAAGTTGCAGGATACAAAATCAATGTGCAGAAATCAGTTGCATTCTTATACACTAACAATGAAGCAACAGAAAGACAAATGAAGAAACTGATCCCATTCACAATTGCACCAAGAAGCATAAAATACCTAGGAATAAATCTAACCAAAGATGTAAAAGATCTGTATGCTGAAAACTATAGAAAGCTTATGCAGGTAATTGAAGAAGATATAAAGAAATGGAAAGACATTCCCTGCTCATGGATTGGAAGAATAAATATTGTCAAAATGTCAATACTACCCAAAGCTATCTACACATTCAATGCAATCCCAATCAAAATTGCACCAGCATTCTTCTCGAAACTAGAACAAGCAATCCTAAAATTCATATGGAACCACAAAAGGCCCCGAATAGCCCAAGTAATTTTGAAGAAGACCAAAGCAGGAGGCATCACAATCCCAGACTTTAGCCTCTACTACAAAGCTGTCATCATCAAGACAGCATGGTATTGGCATAAAAACAGACACATAGACCGATGGAATAGAATAGAAACCCCAGAACTAGACCCACAAACGTATGGCCAACTCATCTTTGACAAAGCAGGAAAGAACATCCAATGGAAAAAAGACAGTCTCTTTAACAAATGGTGCTGGGAGAACTGGACAGCAACATGCAGAAGGTTGAAACTAGACCACTTTCTCACACCATTCACAAAAATAAACTCAAAATGGATAAAGGACCTGAATGTGAGACAGGAAACCATCAAAACCTTAGAGGAGAAAGCAGGAAAAGACCTCTCTGACCTCAGCCGTAGCAATCTCTTACTCGGCACATCCCCAAAGGCAAGGGAATTAAAAGCAAAAGTGAATTACTGGGACCTTATGAAGATAAAAAGCTTCTGCACAGCAAAGGAAACAACCAACAAAACTAAAAGGCAACCAACGGAATGGGAAAAGATATTTGCAAATGACACATCGGACAAAGGGCTAGTATCCAAAATCTATAAAGAGCTCATCAAACTCCACACCCGAAAAACAAATAACCCTGTGAAGAAATGGGCAGAAAACATGAATAGACACTTCTCTAAAGAAGACATCCGGATGGCCAACAGCCACATGAAAAGATGTTCAACGTCGCTCCTTATCAGGGAAATACAAATCAAAACCACACTCAGATACCACCTCACGCCAGTCAGAGTGGCCAAAATGAAGAAATCAGGAGACTATAGGAGAGGATGTGGAGAAACAGGAACCTTCTTGCACTGTTGGTGGGAATGCAAATTGGTGCAGCTGCTCTGGAAAACAGTGTGGAGGTTCCTCAGAAAATTAAAAATAGACCTACCCTATGACCCAGCAATAGCACTGCTAGGAATTTACCCAAGGGATACAGGAGTACTGATGCATAGGGGCACTTGTACCCCAATGTTTATAGCAGCACTCTCAACAATAGCCAAATTATGGAAAGAGCCTAAATGTCCATCAACTGATGAATGGATAAAGAAATTGTGGTTTATATACACAATAGAATACTACGTGGCAATGAGAAAAAATGAAATATGGCCTTTTGTACCAACATGGATGGAACTGGAGAGTGTGATGCTAAGTGAAATAAGCCATACAGAGAAAGACAGATACCATATGGTTTCACTCTTATGTGGATCCTGAGAAATGTAACAGAAACCCATGGGGGAGGGGAAGGAAAAAAAAAAAAAAAAAGACGTTAGAGTGGGAGAGAGCCAAAGCATAAGAGACTGTTAAAAACTGAGAACAAACTGAGGGTTGATGGGGGGTGGGAGGGAGGGCAGGGTGGGTGATGGGTATTGAGGAGGGCACCTTTTGGGATGAGCACTGGGTGTTGTATGGAAACCAATTTGACAGTAAATTTCATATATTAAAAAAAAAAAAAAAAAAAAAAAAAAAGATTATACGAGGTCTACAAAGAGTATGGGCTTGATATTGCCCATGGGTAATCATGAAAATCTTGTAGCATTTAGGAACCAGGTCAATGCTGAGGCCAGGTACATCCCTGGTGTTAATTATCTAAGATGTATTGATTCTTTTGGTACTCCTATTCACATTTAAAAATATTACAAAATAATTAGAAGCAAGCATTACATGAACTGAAGTGATATTTAATTTGTTTGGGAGTAGATTTAATAAACACATCTATGCATTGTCCTTTGCACATGAACAATACTTAACATTTATTATGACCTACATAAATGTCATGCTCATCATGATGATGAGCCCTGCACACTAATGATCTCATTTAACCCCTTAACAGTACTATTAGGTAGGTTCATTTTACTCATTTATTTTTATGATGAGTAAAGATGTGTGCCCAGATGAGCATAACTTCTAAATCCAAATGCTTAGCCACTGTGCTGATCTACCTCTCATGACCTTGGAGGAGACAGCATTAATGATGAACCCTAAATAGCTTTGCTTTTGACACTAAGGAGAGTGGTAGTTGCCAAAAAAAGAGAGCTCTGTTCACCAAACAAAACTTAGCAGTTAGCAACTTGAGATTTTTAATGAGAGAAAAGTGGGAATAAGTGTAAACTCTGTTGTCATGGTGCCCTGATTAAAATCCTCCAATGATTCTTGCTGCGAGATGGGTTTCTAATTCCTCAGCAGCATAAACTGGCTGCCTCAGGACTGCCCCACTTCTTAGCCAGCTGCAGCAATCAGGCATTCTCTCTGTCTTCAGAAGATGTCACAGCCTCTATGCCCTACTCTGCACAGGCTATTCCTGCTCCCTGGCACTCTTCCTTGCTCCAGGCTTCCAGGACCCTCTCCTAACCCTTCTATTTTCAAATTAGGCTGTAACCCTTCCTGGTACCTACCCACCCTATTAGGCTGGGTCCCCTATCAGTGACACAATTTCATAGTAATTTTTCAAGATAAAATCAATTAATATTGTAATTAAATACTCACTTGTTTAATCTTGGCCTCCTCTTTCTTCTGCTAGGCTCTCAGAGTATGAGAACAAGAGCCCTGTCTGCTGTAATCTGCTATATTTCATCCCCTGGCATTGTACTTGACTTACAAACACTTGTCAAAGGAAGGGAGGGAGGGAACACAGCCTTTCTGCATCTACCACAAGACCATGGCACAGGCTGCCCCATATGGATGTGCACACTGGGCCCAGACAGGGGCCCCTAAGGATAAGTGGAGCTGAAATCCATGCAGGCTTCTTATCTAATTTACAGTCAGTGCCATCTCAGCCAGTGGTAGCCCCATTAACCATCATTCATGTACTAGACACCACAATTGTTGCTTTAACGTCTGCTATCTCCTCTCCTCCATGATCCCATGACTTAGGTCTGATTAAGTCCATTTCACAGGAAAATGGCCCTCAGAGAGATCAATTTGCCTAAGGTGTTCCTAGCCTTGTTCAAGTTTCAGTGTTTTCACATATATGCATAGTGTTGCCAGATAAAACACAGAGCATCCCATTTAATTTGAATTTCAGATAAACAATGAGTAATTTATTTTAATGTAAGTATGTCTTACACACTGCATGAGACATACTTATACTAAAAACAAAACACAACACAACAAAACAAAAAACTTTCATTTAACTTGAAATTAAAATTTAACTAGGGTTCTTATATTTTGATGTGCTAACACTACTAATGCTATTTTCTCAGTCACATTACTACACTGAAGTATAAAGGCTAGGAAAGAATGAACATTCAGCTTATTGGACCACTACTAACATTCAAATGGTTTGTCATCACTCACCTTCTCTCCCTGAGTCTCCAAAGATGTCTAAAACCCTATGGTTGACCAGCTGGATGGCCAGCCTGAAATGAGAGGATCTCATCTCCTCTGGAAACTGAGACACTTCCTTCCCTTTCTTCCAGCCCTGGCAGGCTGGGTGATATGAGCATTGTCAGCCCATGGCCTCTTCCTCATGACTGACTGCTGGAACCTTCATCAACACTACTGCTTTCAACTCCGACCTACCTATTACCTTCCCTCAAAGACACTGAAAATAACTGGAAACATCTCTTCCCTAGAGGGTGGTAGTATTATGTAGCAGGAGTTATTTGTCATTTCTTCTTGCTTTCCATTTTAATCATCTTTTTATATCAGCCAAGTGTTTACCTGTTTTTCTAAATATCATGAAATCCTACACCTTCCCATGGCATTTGTTTTATTATCATCCATTACTCTGTACATATATAATATGCATGTTCCTTTTCTCTTATTTGTTAGTGAAAAAAATTAAAATCAAAACAAAACAAATATACAAACAAGTCCAAAACATTGTCTTGTATGAGACTTCTGTGTGGCTTTCTAGGCCATTCCCATCCCCAGGTGTTTCTGCAAAATATGGCTAGACTTCCTGTTTCTGAGAAGAAATGGAGTTGGGAAAAGGATTATTTAATTGCTGGAAGTAGAAGGGGGAAGGGAGGGGACAGAGAATAAGGAAAAGGAGAAATACCCTTAGCCATAAGTTAACAACTTAACCTTTCATCCAACCCATTTATTAAGACAGTCTTTTTCTTACTGAATATATTTGACATATAACATTGTGTAATTTTAAGTTGTACAACTTGTTAATTTTATGTATTTATATATTGTGGTATGATTGCTATTGTAGTGATAATTAGCTGCTCTATCACATTACTTATTTTTTTTTTATCTCCAAATGGATCAAAGACTTAAACATTCAGACCTGATATTATAAAACTCCTAGAAGAAAACATAGGGAATAAGCTTCTCAACACAGCTCTTGGCAATGAATTTTTGGATATGATACCAAAAGCACAAACAACAATAAAAGCAAAAATCAATAAATGGGACTACATAAAACTCAAAACCTTCTGCACAGCAAAAAAAACAACAAAATGAAAAGGCAACCTACAGAATGGGAGAAAATTTTCACAAACCATGTAGCAGATTAAGGGGTTAATATCTAAAATATATAAAGAACTCATACAACTCAATAACAATAACAACAACAAAAGATAGTCTTTTATATTTATAAAGTGTCTTTTTTTTTTTAAAGAAAGGATTTGAGTACAGCAAATAACACTCATGCCCATACTTTACCTGTTCTCTATGTAACTGGGAGGTCATTGACTTCTGTGGAAGCACAAGGGCCAGCAGGCTCTCAGCCCTAACAACAAGGCCCCCGGGCACCACCTCCTCATCTACCCTCTGTTCAAAAGTCACCTGTCCAAAGAACAGGATTCCTCTTCTTATACATCTTAGATCCATGGCTTTTCTTTTATCCCATTACAATGTTATTGGAGCTCCATTTACTATTGTTGGTGTCTCCAATGAAGCTATTTCATGTTGCAGAGAATGTAGTGGTTAAGGGGACTATGAAGGATAAAAGTTTGCCTCAACCACATACTGGATATATGACTGACCTTGCGCAAGTTATTTAACTGTGCCTCAGCAACTCATCTAATAAAATAGGAGAATTAGGGTGATACTGAGGGGTCAATGAGGGACAGAGTGCTTGATACAGTGCCAGGCACAGTAGGCACTAAACAAATGTTCATCATTTTCTTCTTAGTACACTATCACCCAAATAAAACTTCACAGAAAGGCATTTAAAGCTAGTTTTCCAGACTAATATTTCCCTGTTTAGATGTCAGTAATTTTCCCCAGTGTGAAATAATGGCCTAATTAGACCTGTAGCCATATAAATTAAATCCTACTAAAATTTGGTAAATGTAATGCAAGACAACCAAACAGATTCAAAATGCACATGTTCTAGGTTCCAAGTCTGAGAATAACTAGCTGTCAGTTCTTAAGCAGTTGCCTCTATCTTTAGTAGTCACCTTAACCAAAGGAAGGGAATTTAAATTACTTTTCCTGATCCTTCCAGCATTAAAATTTAAATTCTCTGAAGTGTCAGGATATACAGACTGAAACTACACTGGATGTGTTAAGTAAAGATTGTTAATAATGTAGAGAATGTACATATTAAAAAGATTACTTACATCAAGACCATATTGCTTTTAAAAATAAAAACAAAATACTGTAATTAGAAACTTAAAGTAGTGCCTAAATTGCTAAAAAAACAACTAGCAAACCACAGGAATGAGTTTGTGAAACTTGTTCATCGAATAGTTCGTGTTATTCTGTAAGGCCCACTCGTGTCGTGAGGTGGGACAGCTGGTGTAAACAGGAGGAATGTAGGCCTCTTTCTGTACTTAGCCTGAGGAATAAAACATCCAAATTCTTGTGGCATGCAGCTGTGTGTTCCCAGCTCCACATCCAGTGACACTACATTGGTAGCTTGAAGTCAAACAGTATTTACACCATAGAAATTGGCAAAAGGACAAATCACAGGCTTTTAGCTCCACCGTCTCCTCTCCAGCTGGTTATTAAACACTTACCAGCACACCTTAATAGATGTTTAATTGGGTCCATCTAACCCACACAATTTCAAACCAAAAACTAGAACTTATCTTGAATTAATCTTCTAATTCACGGGATCCTTTACAAAGACTGAGCATCCAAGTAAAGTAGAATTTATACTACTATTATTGAAAAATATGTATGCGTATACATATATACATGTGTGTGCATATGTACATGTATTTAAAATTAACATTTTGTAGGAGAACAGAGGCCTGGTCCAACATAAGAAGCAGGATAAATAAATGATGCTTCATACTTCAGCTCAGGTCATAATCTCGCGGTTCGTGAGTTTGAGCCCCTTGTCGGGCTCTGTGCTGACAGCTCAGAGCCTCGAGCCTGCTTCAGATTCTGTGTCCCCTTCTCTCTCCATCCCACCCCTGCTTGTGTTCTGTCTCTCTCAGTCTTTCAAAAATGAATAAACATAAATTTTTTTTTTAATAAATGATGCTTACCACAGAGAATATTTAATTATCTTCCTTATACATGTCTTGCCTGGCCCTATGCTTAAATCTCTAAATTTTTCCTCTTTCTTTCTTTCTTTTTTTCTTTCTTTCTTTTCTTCTTCCTTCCTTTCTTTATTTCTTCTTTCTTTTTTTTTTTTTCTCATTCATACTCCTCCTTGTTCTGGGAAGTGTTTATGACATATATCTGTATGTTAAATTGTTATAATATTGACATACAAGGCTAGCCTTCAAATGTGGACAGAATTCACGAGCAAAGATAGAGCAAGGTTGACAGAGATATTAAGCAAACAATATAAAAGCAAGAGCTAAAATATTAATATTAAAAAGATCCAATTTAAAGGTAAAGGTTTCTTTAAAGCATTTAGCAAGGTAAAGACTATGTATAATAGCCACAAACATGTATTCATCAAAAAACAATTAACAGCAGAATTTAATATACTCCTTACAGAATTAGACAGATCTAATAGAAAAAAATAAGTTAGGATATTCTCATCATAATCCAATAAAATTAGAAAAATATAATAAGAATAACAATAAAAATAGTTTAACTACTTAGAAACTAAAATATACCTTTCTAAATAAGCTATTTAATAAAATTTAAAATCAAGTTAAAATTAAATCTATCTAGAAGCACTCAAATAATATTTTATACCAAAACAGAGATATAACTAAAGTAGTATTAACTGTTTTATCTTACATTAGAAATAAAACTTAAAATAAAATTTAAAAAAAGAAAGGAGGAAGAATCAATAAAGATATAAGTATTGAGATTAATAAAAATAAAAAAAAGTAGAAAAGGTAAAATAAATCCTAAACTGATTATTTGCTTTAACCATTTCATTAAATATAGATAATCACTTCATGGGCCCGATTAAGGAAAAAAGAGAGAATAAAAAATATACAAAAATCAGGGGCTCCTGGGTGGCTCAGTTGGTCAATCATCCAACTTCAGCTCAGGTCATGATCTCACAGTCCGTGAGTTCGAGCCCTGCGTCAGGCTCTGTGCTGACAGCTTGGAGCCTGGAGCCTGTTTCAGATTCTGTGTCTCTCTCTCTGTCCCTCCCCTGCTCATGCTCTGTCTCTCTCTGTCTCAAAAATAAATAAAAACATTAAATTTTTTTTTAAATATACAAAAATCAAGAAAGAAAAAAATACTGATATAGGAGGGATTATAAGAATAAGTAAATAGTATCTAACTATGGCAATGAAGTTGAAACCTAGAGACAACTTAGTGATTGTTGTAACAAATATCAAAAGTCAAAATTTCTCCATGAAGAAGGAAAAAAATTGAATATACTGAAAGAGTGATTAAAAACCTACCATTGAAAAGGATCATAGGGCCAGCTGGCTTCAAAGCTGAGTCCTATTTAATATTTATTTAATGTTAATTTTAATGTTATATACATTTGCCTATAAAAAAATGGAAATCTCCTTTATTCATTCTCTAAAACTAGCATATCCTGAATGACAAAGCTTTATACTCAGAAAACCCTATAAACAAATAAAATGTATGATTTAAAAACACTTTCATTCTAAATAAAAGATTAACAAGTGAAATCCACGCTTTCAAAAGAATAAAAGGGCATGATCAAATCAGGTTCAACATAAGAATGAACATGTATATACTATTTGAAAACATAGCATCATGATTCATTACATCCACAAGAAGGAGAGTCATACGAGCACACCAACTGATACTGCAAAGACCTTTTGTAACAGTTCAGCAGCTGTTCCCCCCCAAAAGTTCAGTTAAATAGAAATAAAAATTGAATACTTAATATATAGTAGAGGATCCTTATTAAAATCCAAAAACAAACATCACTGTGAAATGAAAATATGCTAAAGTCATCTCCACTAAAACCAGAAGACGCAAGGATTCCCACTATCACCTATATTATATACCACATAGTTTTAGTGATCTGGCAAACGAAATGAGAAAAGAAAACAGTCCATATAAATAATGGAGGAGTAAAGATTACTTTTCTTTCCTTGCAGATAATATGACTGAATACATATAAAGTTCAAGACATTTGAGAAAAAAATTAAAATAAATCAAAGAACTTGGTAAGGTGTTTATTATCATACAAGATAAACGTACAAAAATCCGTAACTGTTTTTCTATACTGATACTAAAAACTAAACATGGGTATTAGAGAAATGTTTAATTCATAATAGGGATAAGTATATAAAATAGGAAAACATCCAATAAGAAATATTATTCAGGCCATCAAAAAAAATATAAAATGTTATTAAAGGACATAAAACAAGGTCTGAACAAAGGGGAAAATATATCACATTCTTGAATGAGAATATTTAATAGGATTATAAATTATAATTATAAAAATTATAAATTATAAAAATTATAAAAAATTTATATAAAATTTATATATAAATTATATATAAAAATTATTAAAAATATATTATAAAAATTTATATATAATACAATTGCAATCTTGATTCTATTGGATTTGGGAAGAATGTGAATAATTTGGGAATTTGAGGGTTGAATAAAGTTATGGTAAAATTCATATCAAAAAATAAGTTACCAAAGATAACAAAGAAAAAAGTTTTAAGTATGTGAAGTGAGGGGACAAGGAACTTGCCTTACCAGCTACTAAGGCATACTATAAAATCACCATAGCACTAGAACCAAAATAAAATGGTATTTATTGGCATAGAGATAAACAAATAAGTTACTGAAACAAAACAGAATTCTAGAAACAGATCTTAATTTATATGATGATTTAATAAATGACATATTTGGTATTTCAATTTGGTGAGTAGAGGCTGGTTTATTAAATTAATGATGCTGGCACAAATGGCTATCCTTCTGAAGAAAGGGAAGTTGGACCACCTCATACTACATATAAAATTAATGTTAAGCGAAGTAAAGATTTAAATGTGAAAAAATAAATCATTAATAACAATAACTTAGGGTAAATTTTAGGAGAATACACAAATGACCTACAGGATAATCTGTTAACAGCCAGAAAAAACAGAAAAAAGATGGGGACTCAGAATGTATATAGAATATATTTACACATCTGTCTCTATAGATAGATAGATAGATATAGATAATTAACCACAGAAAAAAAAATTTAAATATGCAATTAAATATATTGTATAAATAAATCAAAAGATAAATGACACACTGAGAGCAAATATCTATAATGCATATTATAAAGGAAATTATCTGTAGATAAAGGCAATTATCCATAATATACACAGTGCTTTCTCAAATTGTTGATATAAAGAAAAGACCTACAACCCAAATTGAAGAAAAAGAGGTTATTCACAGAACATAACCAAATGGCCACCACATATACCAAAATATGCTCAACCTCACTGTTAGTCAAGAAATGAAATAATTAACAACAAAATACCACCCTCAGTGAGGAAAAACATTTGAACATGGTAATATCCTACTAGGGGAGAAGTTGGTTAAAAAAAATATATACTTGCACACTTTTGTTGGAAACATAAATGGTTGCAGCCTTTCTGCAAAGCAGTCTGACAATAGTTGTTAAATAAAAAAAGAAATGAATGTCCTTCAACCTAGGAATCTAGCTGCCAAAAATAAATGCATCGGTGGGTTAAATACTTTTTTAAGTCAACTGTAGCAATGTTCATAGTGGCAAAAAGCAAAAGAGAGAGAGAAAAAGAAATGTCCATCAAAAGAGAACTATTTGAAAGGTGATGGAAATTAAGGAAGGCATTTGTCATGATAAGCACAGGGTGATGTAAGGAACTGTTTAATTACTAATTTGTACACTGGAAACTATTATAGCACTATATATTATCTAACTGGAATTAAAATACAGACTTTTAAAAAGAATACTAAGCAGCCAAAAAAAAAACTATTTGGATAAATTTTTGTAAATGTATGCAATGAAATACTACAGTCATTAAAAAGAATGAGTTGCATAGCAGCTTTCTATATAAGAGCTCCAAACTGGAAACAGCCCAGGTGTTGGCCAACAAGAGAATGAGCAAATTAAGGGTGGCATATTCATAAAATGGACCACTGTTCCAAAAACTCAAGAAGAGGAAGGGGTGAACAAACTACTGTAACAGTCTGGATGAATTTCAAAAACATCATGCTGTGTGAAAGAAACATTACAAAAGAGTACATGTTGTAAAATTCCGTGTGTGTGTGTGTGTGTGTGTGTGTGCTCTTTAGAGTAGGCAAAACTAATCTATGGTGGGAAAAATAAGAACACAGGTTGTCTCTGGGAACTGATTGGGAAGGGATGTGGATTACATAGGTGTATGCCTTTGTCAAAACTCATCATATGACACACTCAAGGTTAGTGGGTCCAATTGTGTATAAATTATGCCTCAAAAAAAATTACTGAACACTGGCTAATGGCATGGATACAAAATATTTAGGGGGATCTATACTGATGTCTGCAGCTTACTTTGAAGTATCTTAAAATAAAATAAAATAAGATGAAATGATGGACAGTTAGAGGTAATGGTTAGATGGAAAATGGAGGTTAACTACTAGAAGGTTAATGGTAGAATCCATGTAGTGGGCACAAGGTTGTTGTGTTTAAAATTCTTACCACTTTTCTTTGTGTTAAGATGTTCCATTAACCAATATGGGGTTGGAGGAATGAGTTAGATCTATACCAAATGGCTGAAGGGATTGCTACAGGGAGACAAGCAAGCTGTAGCAAAAGTGTACATAATAAGGTTCTATTTTAGTAAAATAAACAATGGCAAAAATACATTTCTGTGTGAGTATCTACCGAAACTATATGCTGTATATAGTTATAAGGACATGAAGACAATTATATAAAGATGCCCAGTTCCTCAGGGACACAGGTGGGGAATGAGAGGTCAGTTCATGGTGAGAACAAAATAGAAACAGGGGGAATATTTCTGTATACAAAGAGAGACAAAGATGGTCACCAACACAATGTTGTTAGATCAAGGTGGTAGAACTCCAGACGATTTTAATTAATATCCTTACAATTTTCTATAGGGTTTAAAAAATCTTTTCTACACTGATCAATTATTATGTGTGCAATTTAAAAGCTATTTTTATTTTAGAAAACCATAAAACCAAACAAAACAAGAGAGCAAGAGAGACACAGATGAGAATTTTTGTATCTTAATTCTTTTTTTTTTAACGTTTATTTATTTTTGAGACAGAGAGAGACAGAGCATGAACAGGGGAGGGGCAGAGAGAGAGGGAGACACAGAATCTGAAACAGGCTCCAGGCTCTGAGCTGTCAGCACAGAGCCCCATGCGGGGCTCGAACTCACAGACCGTGAGATCATGACCTGAGACAAAGTCGGACGCTTAACCGACTGAGCTACCCAGGCACCCCATACCCTAATTCTTAAATGGACCCCCAAATCACTTCAGCCTCAGGCCCCCAAGAAACCCTAGACAGTTCCTGCCTACAGGACGCAAACAAGTTTATCCTCTGCTCTCAGCTCTGAGGCCAGAACCAGCACAAATTGCACAGGATGAGGTACCACCAAGCTTTGTTCTCTGTGGTCTCCAACCAGCCAGAATGCAGACGGCCAGGAAGACTCCAAAAAGCTTGCTCTTGCCGGCCTCTCCAAGGGCATCTAAAAGTCCTGACAGTCCTCAGAATTGGCAGCAGCATTCCGAGGGGCTTGTTCTGCAGACCTGGCCTGTGCGTGGTCACACTTA
Source organism: Panthera onca (assembly GCF_046562875.1). NCBI lineage: Eukaryota > Metazoa > Chordata > Mammalia > Carnivora > Felidae > Panthera > Panthera onca. The sequence continues at coordinate 27,378,913 of NC_138343.1, read as the reverse complement.
AGGCCTCTGCAGTGCTTACTGTCCCCGGCTCATCAGAGGGTCATCGCAGCCAGGAGACTGTGCACAAATGTGGGCCCAGGAAGGACAGTTCTTTGAAGGAAGGCTGTGGGGTTCAGGCATGGGGTTTTGCTGTCACCCATAGGCCCAGGGTCAGGGGACAAGCATTCCAGGTGGGCCACTGAGAGGAGAGGCCTCCGCAGAGGGTACTTAACAGACCTGCACTGAAGAAAGCACCCCTTTCCACCCCCCAGAATCCTTCCAGGAAAGAGCAGGATCAGCAACGCCGGTGCTCTCTCCCCTCAGGTCAATCACTTGCCCTAGGACATCAGGCCTGGTAGAGAAGGCTAGAGAGTGGACCTTGAGAAGCCCAGGGAAGCTTTCCAGGGCTTCAGTTTTCTAGAATCTCCACCAATGGCAGGTGTCCTCCACATAAGTGAGACTCCAAGGAGCCCAGCAACTGGTCTCCTTCCCTCCCAAAAGCAAGGGTCACAGAAATGCTGTAGGCATCTTTAGTTAGAAGAATGCTCCTTGCTTTCATACTTTCTGCCTCTTTGTGAATTCCTAGCCCCTCTAATATGCCCCAGAAGGTTCAGGAATGGTGAGTGAAGCAGCAGCTGAGGGGCAAAGTTCAAGCAGGTGGCATTCTCAGACTGGCACGCCTCCCGTTTCACTCTCTTCCTGGCAACAGATAAATACATCAATGTGGATTTGGGGATGCAGTCAGCGTTAAGTACCTTTGCCAACAAAGTTCCTTATGCCCAGGCGACACCCTAAAACACATGTCACTGTGACAACTGGCCTTGAAATGGCTTTGCTTTGGCATCATTCTATAAACACCTTTCACCAGCACAATCTGAGTGCCAGTTTTCCCTGGTTCAATCAGCCCAACACTTAAAATAAATGTCTCAAATGACACTTATAAAATAGAAGTGAAACCTGACTATCCAGAGTAGTTAAGCTGTTCATCTTGCTGTGCTGTGTGGCATAAAGGTTAAGAGCCCACCTTCAGGAGACAGATTGCTAGATCTTGTTACCTGCTTAACCTTGGGCAAGTGACTTACCTAAGCCTCATCCACAAAATGGGAGATAAATGACAGAGTAAGCCTCAGGGGGTGGTTGAGAGGCTTAGGCGAGGTAATACAAATAATGACTGAAAATTAGAGAGGAATCAACCAATGTTAACACTTTTATTATTGTTGATTATTTGTATGCATATTTTTAAACTTTTTTGTCATTTTTCTAATATGTAAACTGGCTCTCAGTGCTTCTACCTCCAATTAATTTCTGTCAGAAGATGATGGAGTTGTTTGAAGTCCTTTGGCCCATTGGATGGGATATTCTTAGATATGATAGAAAAATAATGAAAAATAAATTAAAGAATGTAACGCACAACATAGGTTTTCACAGAAAATATAATTTCTTAACAAGAAAATGGTATTTGTAGAACTTAGGGGTTTTTTATTGCAATTTAGTTTTTAACTATACCAGGTAAGAGGAATTACAAAAGGGAAAAAAAAAAAAACTTTGTAAGCATGAGTTGCATTCCTTTGTCACTAATTAACTGTTCCACTTATCTAAACATGCTCTTGCCTTTGAACCTGCACCATTATCTGGCCCTCGTTGTTGAAGACCTGACCCCATGTGTTCTCAGCTTCCACTGCAGCTGTGTGGAATGCTCAGTCCCAGCAGGGACCACATCTTATTCCATTCTATCTCCAAAGTCAGTGACACAGTAAATGTTTGTAAAATTTAAGCTAAAAAAATGGCTAAATGGGTGATGGGTATTAAGGAGGACATTTGTGTTGAGCACTGGGTTATATATAAGTAATGAATCATTAAATTCTACTCCTGAAAACAGTATTACACTGTATGTTAAATAACTAAAATTTAAATAAAAATCTGAAGATAAATACATACATACATACATACATATGTACATACATAACCCTTGTTATACTTATTTATTTTCCCCCAGCCATCTGGAACTCTGAGCTTCTGAAACACTCTCTCCAATGTAACATCCCTCTGTGAGTTACTCACACTTAAGGAACTAACTTCACCATCTGTCTTCAAAAGGAGCTGTTTAAGGGACTAGAACTTTTCTCTTACAGTATTGAAAACTCTACACCACATAATGTTCTCTGATAGGATGTTTTAAACATGGGTATTATCAGAGCCTACAAAGCAGGGCAAGAAATCCTTGAAAGGGCCAGAACTTACAACAAGCTCATCACAGGGAGGTAGAGAGGAGTTGCGGGGGGTGAGGGGGAGAGGCACATACGTGCCCCTTGGCAGGTTTTAGGGTTGAGCTTCAGTGCCACAATTCTCACACCTACAAGAATAATTGGTGACAGCTCAATCCTAAACCTATCTGGATCCTAGGAAGATTCTAAAGATGGACTCAGACATGGGGACCATAACCCAATCCTATCACTATAACCTAGATACATGGGGACCAAGGAATAAGTCTACTTATCAAGTCTGATATATGCCACATCTGCCATCTCAAGTGTGGCTTGGCCTCCAGTAACAGACTATTGACCTCAGTCTACATATTAAGTCAGAAATCCTAAACATATCCTTTACATTTAATGAATATCTACCCAACCATTTGTGCATGATGTAATAACAGAGAAAAATAGTTATTTTCATTGAAAAGATTTATGATGTGCAAATGTACATTGTACTGGGCAATTTGTAATGTAGCTTTATATAATCTCTGCAAACACTCAGAGAAACATTATTGTCCAAATAAAGAACTAGAAAGTGGTGGAGCTGAAATTCAAACTCAGCTTTATCTGAATCCAATATTCATGTTCTTTTTATTACATGACATGGACTCTCAGCTCAACTACTCCTGTGCATGGCACATTTGTCTTTCTACTTGTATTTTAACCTCCAAAGGGATAGGATTGTGTCTTAAGTTGAATAGTAAGTACTCTTTGCAGTACCCACACTAGTTTTTAATACAAAGTAGGTTTAGTAAATATATTTCAATTAACGTATGAGTCCATGACCATCAGTTTCAGTAAAGCAATTTTGATGGAAAGCATGACCTCACAGTACCCATCCTACTTCCTTAAGTATGGGTTCACAGGTGAAAGAGTTTGCTCCATGTAAGAAATGCAATGTTGCACAAATTATGGAAACTGCCATCCAAACCAATTCACTGCTTCAGATGCCTTGTGCAGAGTCACAGTATAGTTCCACTTTCATTGGCTGACCTCAGCACAGGGAGTAGCCTAGAGTAACCACATAATTAGAAGTGTAGCTGATAGCTAGTTACATGCCACAGGGGACTGGGTAGGGCCTGAGTGGTTGGGTCCAAACTTCCTACCCCACTTCAACCAGAGCAATTCCACTACATTTGTCCCCAGCTAAAAGTTAACATTTATTGTGGTGTTACGATGTGCCAGGCACTTGTCCAGGGCTTTGTAAGTATTTCAATTTACCACCTTCCAACAATGCTATGTGATAGGTATAATTGCTCTCATTTTTAAAATAGAAAACTAGATCTTAGAGAATTTTTGAAATGTGCTTCTCAGAACAAGTAAAGTGGTGAGCCTGGGCTTTGAGCCCAAGAGTATCTGTACTCTATATAGCATGTGCAAATAAAATTTCTTTCAATTACATTGAGCAAAGGACTTCTTTTGTGCCACTTAATTCCTTGTTATGTTAAATCCTCTGACCAGAAGCCACATATAAGGGCTCATCCATACAATTTCTCCGGCCTTTAAAAATAAATAAATAAATATGGGCAGACAATGCATACTAAATATTATAACATTACCTAAAGAACATTTAATTATTTGGAAAGACATTACAGTATATATTTTTAATACTTCTATGGAATTTACGGAACAGTGTTGGGAATAGGACATTATTATGGAGCTATATTGGAGGCAGGAAAGAGTAGTGGTTCTTAATGGGGAGAGGGAGGAAGATTTAGTCCCCACCCACCCACCCAGGGATAGGCATTTGGCAATGTCTGGGGACAATTTTGGTTGTCACCACTGAGGAAGGGGGTGCTACTGGCATCTAGTGGATAGTGGCCATGATACTTCTAAGCATCTTGCAATGCATAGGACAGTCTTCCATAACAAAGGATTATCCAGTCTAAAATGTCAATAGTGTCAAGGTTGAGAATCCCTGAGAGAGACAGAGATGTAGGTGGGTCATTCCATAGGTAAGCAATTAAGTAGATAGCTAGGTAGGTAAGTGGATGGATACATGGATGGTTAGATAAGACTGTGCCCTAGAAGTTACATTTGAATCAGAAGACTGACTCAAAGTATCATGATTATCTTTCCAGTTTGGGGATGATCTTGTCTTCTGACATCATTCAAATTTAATGTCTTTCTAAGCATGTAATAATATTATCAGTAATATTTAGAAACAACTTATCAGTCATCCTATGGAGTAATGTGGAATCTTACAGAATTGACAAGTACTTATCATCATCCAAGATGTATAGTTATTTGAGAATAGAGGAAAAAGAAAATATAAAATGTTATTTAAAGCTTCTGAAACTATTTAATTAGAAAAGTAATGATGCCATTCACGGAAATAAAGGAGTTGGAAAATAAGACCAATTGTGTTATTGTGGCTTTGGACATTTTGAGTTTGAGATGACCATGGTATATCCAAACAAAGATGCTTGGGAAACAATTCAAAACATGGGACTGAAACAGAATAGTTCTAAGATGAGAGTCTCAGCTCTGAAGTAATAGCTGAAGTCATGAGACAAGAAAATTGTTTACTGGGGGCAAGAAAGTGGCAACATTGATGGGAACACTGGCTTTGGAGAGCATCCCTAGGGAAGAACCAAGAGGAAAGGAAGTCACTAAAGGATTAGAGGATCAAGAAGCTTTGATGTCACAAAGGCTCAGGGAGGAGAGATTTTAAAAAACAGGGTATGGTCATCAGTACCAAATGCTACAAGGAGTTCAAGAGAAAAAAAAAGGTGGAGGAAAGGTCAGATATTTTGAAATATCAGAGGAACAACAGATATAGATAATTAAGGAATAGGTAATTTTTAAAATGGAGACATTCTAGGTAGACCAATTGTTTCAGAAGTGTAACAGTGCTGGGAAGCCAATTTGGATGATATTCTTTCCCTAAAATGTAAGCTATTTAAATGTGTTTTTTAAAAAGGTTGGGGAGACTCTTAAATATGGAGAACAGAGGGTTGCTGGAGGGGTTGTGGGAGGGGTAATGGGCTAAATGGGTAAGGGGCATTAAGAAATCTACTCCTGAAATCATTGTTGCACTATATGCTAACTAACTTGGATGTAAATTTAAAAAATAAATTAAATTTAAAAAATTAAAATAAAAAATAATAAAAAAATAAAAAGACAGGGGAGGATGTAGTCTATAAAAAGTAATCTCAATTGAATAAATTGTTCTTCTATGAATAGAAGGAGAAAGAAAAGAATGATTATAACTATTTGAAATGTTAAACTAACAAGGAAACTTTACCAAATATACATTAACCAAAAACGATCAAATACCTAAAACAATCAAAAATTTTTGGGTCTATTTCCAATTACCAAAAAAAATGTTGTAAAGATAACTGGACCAAAGAAAGCTATCTCAGTGTGTATTATATTAACATCTGTAAAAGTTGTTCCTATTTTCCTATTCAGATTAGATTTTACAGCTTCCAGGAGAAACTTACGCAAGATGTTTGGCATGAGCTTGCCAATCAATGCTTATATGTTAAAAGCAAGAGTAATGTATTAGCTTAGTAAATTTGCTTTAATTCCAAGGGGGAAATGGTAGCACTGACCTGAAATGGTTCCAGTGCATGATAATCTATATAAAACAAAAGTGATGCAATATAATGACTATCGGTGATAAGAATAGCAGAGTAACTTGTTTGCTGCTTGGCAAGACATGGCCCTAAGTTCAATTACATAAACATCCTTTGTAAAACTTGTTACAGAGTCAGGAAACACAAATCCAACTACTGTAATTACAAAAGAATTTTCCACATTCTTAGCAAAATCCAGAAATCTGGGTCAAGGATAGTTGTCATCCAGATTTAACTTAAAATAAAACTATATCTATTCATTTTTTGATACCCACATTAAATAAACATTAAATTAAATTAACATTAAATTAAATTAAGTTAAAATTAAATTAGCTTAATGTACTTTATTTTCCTTATAATTTTATAGCTATCTTAAAATTCACAGTATAATATATGATTAAAACATGAGGACACATAGCAAAAGGAAACACACGCTTACATTTTTTGGGACACCTAGGTGGCTCAGTTGGTTAAGTGTCTGACTCTTGGTTTTGGCTCAGATCATGGTCTCACAGTTCATGAGTTTGAGCCCCATGTCAGGCTCTGCAGAGCCTGCTTGGGATTGTCTCTCTCTCGCTCTCTTTCTGCTCCTCCCCAGCTCACGCTGTCTCTGTCTCTCTCAAAATAAATACGTAAACTTAAAAAAAAAAGCTTACAGTTTAAAAGGCACAGCTTCTTTGGGTGGGGGGAACATGTAGAAGATAGAATATATGTTTGAGAGAAAAATGAGGACTTGGAGATCATATAATTCAAACTTTATGTATAAGTTTGTATAAGATTAGCAAACTGAGTCAAACATTAGTGAACTGCCTAAAACATTCCTTTAGCTCTGATTTTAAAAGGAACTAGAACCAAATTCTATTTTATCTTCAATATAATTTATTTCCATTCCTGAAAGTTATCTCTATCGGTGGCATAGATTTGGTCGATAATAGTAATAATATAAATACATACATACATACATACATACATACAACAGCAATAATAAATCTTGTTGTTCTTTGCCCTAAGTCATTTTTAGTAAAAATAGTGATCATTTTCAAAACTCTTGATTTCTTTTGTGAGCTCTTCAGAGTAAGAATAAGCTAATTGCCCTCATTCAGCTTCCACTAATGGAGATAGAGAAAAGGGCTTCCTGATTCCTAAGTGCTCTGCTGGAGGCCCGGCTGAAGATGAGAGACAGAAAGTAGTAAATTTCCTTCCCAACCTCTGGCCTACAAAGCAAAGTGAGCTAGTTGCAAGGAATATGGGATTACGGGGCTTGATTTGGTTGAAATCCCAAGCACAATGGCCATGATACAGAACTTTGAAGAATCAGGCTAGCAGTGGGATCGACCACAGGGGTCAAGGTATGCTCAGCAAAGAGATTTATCAGTTTTATTTGATTTGTAAACTGAACCTTCATATCAGGGGAAGTCCCCATCAGAAGAGTCTCAAGGCAAAGGGAGTAGCTTCACTTTGTCACACCTTTCCTTTAAAAAGGCCTGATAGTTTTCCAGTTTTCAGTGGGAGTGCCATCAAAGAGTATGTGCTTCACATGAAGCAACACTACTAGAATCAGTTACATAACAAACCTTGACTTGAACCCCAGCAAGATAGCAAAAGCATCAGACCTCTGCTCTCACTGTATCAGATGGCATCACCATTGAATAATACCCTAAAACCACAAGACATTTTATTTCCTTTCACACAGGATTCTACTCTTTGAGGCTTGAATACCAAATGACAGTGACTTCCAACATATAGAATGACAGTCTTTCTTTTTTTTCAACCAAATAATTAAAGATAAATGGTATTCTCTATCATGCTCAAATTGTCTTATCACTTTAGGAAAATTATAAAAACCTTTTTGTTAAAGTGACTAACAGTGAGTGCTCTAAGATTGGCCTCTACCATGTGATCATATGATGCTGTGTTTTGTCAACTTTGTCATGCAAAAAAGGGTCCTTAAAAAAAACAATAAGAAAACCTACAAAATATGCAAATTACACTGTATTTAAACTTTTAGACTTATAACATTTATTAACATAGAAACAAGTTATGTGTTTTCAACCTGACTCACTTTATCAATTGATTTACAGTCCTTAAAACAGATCAATTGTCAATAAATAAAGGGCAGCATTGGAAAGGAAAATGGGAGGAATATGCTGAATTATCAAATATATTTGATGTAAAAACTACTTCTTGAACTTAAGAAAATGCATCAAGTTGAACAAGCCAATTCTATCAATGCTTTATTAAATAAATCTATGCAGTGAAAATGTTTTAATGAATGGAGAAGAGTTATAATCACTTTATAAATTACTGTGTGTCAAATGGTTACTTCCAAAGCAGAATTTCTCAAACTGGGTCCCAAAGGAAAGTAGAGCTATGTATAGGTGTTTGGAGTAAACAAAGCTTCCATAGTTAGGTAACACATTCTGTATACTTCTCCCAGAGATTTCCAAGACACATTAATGTATCAAGAGTCTATATGACCACGGAATCATGTGTCCCTGAAATTCCTACTAAAACTCCAGTGGGTCTCAGTTTCCCCGGACACTAGATGTGAAACATTATTCTGAAGTCTCTAAAAACAATCCATTCTATAAGCAGTTTGAAGAGTTCACCTTTTCAGTAATGGTTTGCTTGGTAAAATCTTTCCTCAAAGATTTCTGCTCAAGTATGTGTTAAACGTCAAAGGTCAGAGTTAGCAAGGTTTGAACCAATGAAGGTTTAAGGACATAGGCATACCACTACAGAAGTGGTGAGGAAATCCCCATATTGGCATACTTCTCTGAACACACCTCATAACCTTTCTTATCTATGCCCACCCCTCTGCACACCGTAAAAAAACCAGCAAAACATCTACACATGGCCACTGGTAAGACTGTGAACTTCCTGATGCTTGACTTAGTGCTCTATCCTCCCATCCTCCCTCATTTCTACACCTTAAACCATGTCGTTCTCCCACTTGAAACATATAGCTGGTCCCTGCTTTTCAAAAATCTCCTTTTGAAAAGAATCTAACATAGAAATCTCACTATGACTCAACTATCCAGTAAAACTTTAAATGCTACCTCTCCTAAAGATATTCATATTTAATAGCAAATAAGTCCATCCCTAGTTAAAGAACACATAAAATTCTAAACTAAAAGGAACATTAGAGATTAAGCTAATGGCTCAAGATCACACAACTAAGTAGAAATAACATCAGACAATCATCAAAGTCTCTAACTTAAGACTGACTCTAAAAGACTCCATGATAGTGTTACTTCCAAACCTGTGGAAACTGAAATCCTTTGATAAGCTTTTCTCTTTGTACATATGTGGGGAGAGAACAGAAATTCTAGACCTCATAGTCATCCAACAAGTACCCACTCTGTTTTTGTCACTGTTCCAGACACCAGGGACATATTGTAAACATAAGAAATGAATTCCCTGCCCTGTAGACCCGATATTCTACTGGTGAAAACAGAATAATGAGCAAACATGTGAAATACATATAAAATGTAATGTCAGGTGGAGGGGCGCCTGGGTGGCTCAGTCAGTTAAGCGTCCAACTTCGGTTCAGGTCATGATCTTGCCGTTTGTGAGTTCAAGCCCCATGTCAGGCTCTGTGTTGACAGCTCAGAGCCTGAAGCCTGCTTCAGATTCTGTGTCTCCCTCTCTCTCTGTCCCTCCCCCCTCATGCTCTGTCTCTCTCTCTCTGTCAAAAATAAATAAACATTAAAAATATTAAAATGTAATGTCAGGTGGAGATCAATGCTATGCAGAAAATAAAGCAAGATAAAGGGAGTGGTGAAGGACATTCTTTTAGATGCAATGGTCAACGACGTTTCCCTGAGAAGGTGAAATTTGTTAAAGTTCTGGATTATACAAAGAAGTACATGGAAAGGCCCTGGGAAAAAATCTCCCAGGCAAAAGGAACAGTGAGGGTAAAGGAGTTAAGGCCAGAACCAGATGGGTGACCTCCATAAAAGGTAAGTGTCTAATGAGCAAGCAAGATTTGAGCCTGCAGGGCTTGTGAGTCATGATTGGAAATCTATACTTGATTCTGAGGATGATGGGAACCCCTGGAGGAGTCTTGTCAGAAGAGTGACCTGACTTTAATGTGCATTTTTTAAAGGTCTCTCTGATGGCAGTATGAAGAAATCAGACTGGGAGACTGTGTGGGAACAGAGTGGAATAACAAGATCAGTCAGCAGACCATTGCAGTAAAACAGAATAGAGATGATGTCTGCCTGGACCTGGGAAAAGGGGGGAGGGAAGGAAAGGAGACTGAATTTCAGAGATGCTTTCAAGGTAGGGGTCGATGGGATTTAGTCTACATTAAGCATGGAGGGGGAGGAAAGTAAAGGAATCAAGGATTAATCATATGTCAGAGCAACTGGTACTAATCCCTGAGATGAGAAGAATGGGGGACAGAGGCTAGGGTGAGGTGACAGGAGTACAGAGTTCTAGTTTAAGCATTTTAAAACTTGAGGCACCTCATACAATGTCTGTGTAGAGAAGTTATGTAAACAGTGTGGTACACAGTCTAGAACTGGGGAAAGAACCATATGGAAAGCAACAGAGGGCATTTGATTCAATCAATGGCACTTCAGGCTATATAAGACCTCCTAGGGAACAAAGGAAAGTAGCACAGAGAAGAGAGCCAAGGCCTGTGTCTTGGACATGCTAGTATTATAGAGTGGAAAGAGAAGGGGTACCAGCCAAGGAGACTGACAGGAAGCTATCCATGGAACCAAAAGTAAAAAGAAAAAAGGAAAAAAAAGAAACAAAAAACAACAAAGCAAGTTGCATGTTCCAGAAGCCAAGGAAGGAAGAGGAAAGTGAACAACATCAATTATGTCAACCGCTATTGAATAACAGAATAAGATAGGACTGGGGACTGGACATTTGACTGGGCAATATGGAATTCACTGAGGAATATGTTAGGAATAGGAGAAGTAAAAATAGTCCGCACAACTGTTTGTAAAGAATTTTTCTGTGAAAAGGGAGAGAGAAATAAGGCAGCCCCTGGCATGGGGGGTGAGTCAGGAAAATTTGGGGGGTTTTTTGTTTGTTTTTTGTTTTGTTTTCTTTTGGTTTTTAGTGGAAAAAAAGTCTTGGGATGATACAAAAGGAGAGGGGAAATTAATGACGGGGGAAAAAGAGGGCTCAACTGCAGGTATAAGCTCTTTAAGAATGTGAGAATAGAAAGGACCCAGCACACAATAAGGGGATCATCATGAGAAAGACACAGAGATGTTCATCCATAGTAAGGAGAAGGAAAGTACAGTATCTACACACAGGTACATGCAGTGAGCTACTTTTAATTTTATGGGTTCTATTTTCTCAGTCATGTAAGAAACCAGATCACCAGCTGAGAATGAGGATAAAGAGAGACACTGTAATTTAGGGGAAGGAAAGCATGAAGCAGAGATCTCAGAAGCAGGAAATCAAGCACTCACTTGAGAGTTTTGGACATAAATGGAAGCAAATTTGTTCTGTTCCTTGGATACAAGGTGGAGTAGGGCAAGCTTGGAGTTAATCAGAGTTTTGCCAGGAACATTGAAAGTGCATAAAAAGAAGTATGAGTGGTACACAATGGGATCTAAGCCAGCATGGAAGTTAGGTTGTGCACACATCAGTGTCAGGGAATCAGGGTGGGGGAGAATGATGAGTGGGGTGACAGAGGAAGAGGGCTGTGAAGATGACAGTGGCAGTGGCAAGGACAAAGTCATTGATGATGGCACATCTAGGGAACTACCCTGAAAATAGATGGCTGAAATGAGGTGGATGGAGAGGCTGATAGAAGTAAAACCATCCAAGTATGGAGAGGCCAAAGTGTTGGAGAATCATCCACATAGACTTGAAATTGCCACAGGTGGAGGAGTGAAGAAGAAATTCAGCCAGCCATATCAATCTTCGGGGAATAGCCAGAGACAAACCAGGAATCCTGAGAACACAGAGAATGGTACTGAGAATGTGTATTATGTTAAGTAAAATTAGTCAGAGAAAGACAAGTATCATATGATTTCACTTGTATGAGGAATTTAGGATACAAAACAAATTAACATAAGGGAAAGGAAGCAAAAATAATATAAAAACATGGAGGGGGACAAAACATAAAGACTCAAATATGGAGAAAAAATAGGGTTGCTGGAGGGGTTGTGGGAGGAGGGATGGGCTAAATGGGTAAGGGGCATTAAGGAATCTACTCCTGAAATTATTGTTGCACCATATGCTAACTTGGATGTTAACTAAACAATAAATAAATAAATACATAGTACATAAATACATAAATAAAAAAAGAACGTGTAGTTACAAGGAGATTGGGATTTTTAGGGCAAACAGGAGACATGGTGAGGAAGCAGTAAGGAGGAGCAAGGTAAGCATTTACCTGCAACTCCAGGCCTAATGCTGTATGAGGTTGAAGGGAAAACACAGCCACTATTTGAGCATTGTAGGATAAGCAATGTCCCTGTGGACCTGCAGGCTTCAGGTAGAGCAAAAAGTGAATTAATAATGGAACCAGAAGTTTTAGAGTGCAACAGAGGAAATTTTCTCAAAGTCATATGCCCAGGGCTTCTCAATCTGAACACTATTGACATTTGAGGCCAGATAATTCTATATTGTGAAGGCTGTTCTGTGCATTATAAGATGTTAAGCAACATTTCAAGACCTCTATCCACTCCAGTATCGCGCGCGCGCACACACACACACACACACACACACACACACACACACACACAATTTGACAACCACAAATATTGCCAAGTGTCCTCTGAGGGACACAATCACCCCATTTGGGAACCTCTGACCTAATGACCCTGGTGAAATTCCCCTTTAACCCTATTAGGTACCTAAGCTGAGCCATGGGAGAGGAAAAAAAGTACATCCTTGTGAAGGACTACCTTCTTCCAAGAACATACATCAAAATTTCCTGTATTACCTTATTACTGTATTCAAGTATTACCCCTGTTTCAGAAGCAACTTAAAGAAGACTACCTAAAGAAACCACTATTTGTTCCACATTTTCTACTGGCCCTAAACACTATGGTAGAATTGGTTCACTGTAGATCTCTCTAGTATATTCAGTACTTACAGCTAAAATTTCCAGGATGCAAACATAAGCCAGAGAATTACTATACAGTTCTCTGCAGGGTCATATGAAAGCCTGACACTGGGTTTTCTAGAAAAGACTAGCCTTATCCCTAAAATTACTCTGCAGATTCTGCATGGAACAGTATAACTCACTACCACATTCGGTGAACTTGTGTGAATAAATGACAGTAGGACAAGCACACAGATCTTTGCAAACAGTATACTCCTGAGCCATAGGATGGCAGAGTGCCTGATGGTTGCACCACTACAGTACCATCATTGTGTAACCTGGCTCTCCCTCTGTCAGGGAACTAGTTCAATCCAGAATCACTGATTTCCAAATAACAATGTAATCACCTGTAATCTATGTGTTTAAAAAAGGAGAAACCACACACATACAAACACAAACACACACCATTTCCTTGAAGTAACCAGAATGACAACCTCTAAAACAAATAGTCTCCTTTGGGAAGATCATTTCACCAAGGTTAACCATTGATGGGCTGGGGTGATTGATCCCATTGTACACTGGGTGCACACACTCAAAGCTAAGAATTAAAACCCCATCAACAATTTGTCTAAGAGATTGATCTCCTCAGGACCTGCTCAAAAAAGAACAGATTCCTCAGAGTGCTGTAGTCTAGTGGTGGGAACATATGGGTGGGCGACCTACATTTATGGAGAAACTGTACTTCTGCCCTTCTCAATGCTCAAAATTCATTCTGTCCTCAAGATTTCATTTGAATTCACACTTCTGACTGAGGATCAAAGCCCACAAAAAACATATCAAATGGACTTAGATATTCAGCAAATGCATCTCTCCCTGTCTTGCACCTTTATCTGCTGGTTAGTTGGATGATCACTGAGACCCAACTCTTACAGAGGCTAGGCAAGAAAAAATGACTATGAAACCAAAGAGATCTACTGCACCATTAATGAGCCACTCTTCAAAGAGGAGCATGGGAGGTGGATCGCCAGCTGAAGCAAGGTCTGGGAGGCTCTGTGACCTTTACATAGCTGTGCTCTCCAGTCTTCCATAATTCCAGCTGGCTAATAGTTTTCTACATATTTCCAGTCTGGAGTCTCCCAACTTTCTCAAGGAGGGCATAGCACTGTGGGCAAAAATTGTAGGGCACTGAAAACATTTTTTGCATCATTGCCCCCTTTTTATTTTTTTAAGTTTATTTATTTTAAGAGAGGAAGGGGGAGGGGCATAGAGAGAGAGAATCCCAAGCAGGCCCCATGCTGTCAGCACAGAGCCCAACGTGGGGCTCAATCCCTATGAACTATGAGCTCATAATCTGAGCTGACATCAAAAGTCAGATGCTTAACCAACTGAGCCAGCCAGGTACCCCTTGCATCATCCCCCCTTTCATAAGGCATACTTTCCAGATGAGCCCACTAGCAATGCTTGGCCAAACACTTTGTTCCCTTGCAAGGCCTTAAGGTGGGGAGGAGTGCCCCTCAGCTGACTTTACTCAGCTTTACTTTACTTATTCTGAGCACCCCTGTCCTGTCTTACTTCCTTTCCCTGTATAGAAACTGGGAGGTTGGAAAAGACAAAATTCTTCTAAAAATAATCACTGTAAGCAAAAAGAAGAACTTTTAAATCTGAAACAAGAATTAACCTCAAGGAAGCTAATTTGATCAGAGAGCAATGTGTTCGTGCAGAATTCCCAGGATACTTGAAAATGAAACTGGTTTCCCTGAGCTGGTCACCAGATTAGGAACAAGGGCATTTCTTCTTCCACTCATTCCTTCAGTTAAACAATTTATCAACATGCATTTGTTGGCACCTGCTATGAATCCAGCTCTGTGCCATGGATTTAAAATAGGAGATAAATGGAAGACATTTATTCTTTTAACAAGAATTGAGTGCCTACTGTGTGTCAGGCCCTAAATCTACAAAGGCTAATGAGACTCAGTCCCCGCTGATAGGGAACTCAGTCTAATAGGAATGGTACATAGGTAGACCAGTTTCTCAACCTCAGCACATTTGGCATTTGGGGCCAGATCACGCTTTGTTGTGGGGCTGCCCTGTGTGTCGCAAGATGTTTTGCCACACCTCTAACTGCTACCACTAGAGCACCTCCCTCCCCCCCCCCACCCCCCGCCAAGTTGTGACAACCAAAAATGTCTCCAGATATTGCCAAATGTTTTCTGGAGTACTAAATAGCTGCCCCTAGCCCCCTTTGACAACCACTGACATAGACAAATATTTGCAATATAGTCTAATAAATTTTGGGGTGACCGAGTGGCTCAGTCATTTAAACATTCAACTCTTGATTTTGGCTCAGGTCATGATTTTGCAGTTCATGAGTTTGAGTCCTGCATTAGGCTCTGAGCTGACAGTGTGGAGCCTACTTGGTATTCTCTTTCTCTCTCTCTCTCTCTCTCTCTCCCTCTCTGTGCCCCTCCCCCACACTCACTCTCTTTTTCTCTCTCTTTCACAAAATAAATAAACATCAAAAAATAATAAATAAATAAATTTAGTCAATAAATAAATTAGTCATATACAAACTGTGGTTGTCGCACAAAAGAAAACCTAAACATGATTGTCTAAGAACAGACTAAGAGGAGATGATGTGGAACATGGCCTTGAAAAGAAAGTAGGAATTCAATGGGTAGACAGGAAAGCCTAGGGGCAGGGTGGTGCCATTCAGGCAAAAAATAAAAACAAAGACAAAAAACAGTGTGCATAAAAGTAAAAAAGCAAAAAAACAGTAAGCACAGGTAAAGTATAAGAGATGGTCAGTCTAAGAGGAAGCTGGATGGAAAAGCAGCAGCCAGATTACTGAAGGCCTTACCAACCACAGAAAACAGTTTGACCTCCTTTTGGCTGAAAAAGATGGATATGGATGGAATGTTTTAAGCAGGGCTATAAATGAAGAAAGTTAATGGGTTTTTGTTGTTGTTGTTGTTGTTGTTGTTTTTTATCCCACTGACAGACATTGCCATTGCTCTAAGGAAAACTGAAATCTAGTATGGAAAAGAGAAACGTTACAAACCATGTAGCCATATCCCCTACAGATAAAATAAATAAAATAGTACAGAATAATCATCATTAGTGTGCTAAAAAAAATTAGCAACTCATCTTATGTATAATATTAATGTTATTGTTTGTTTTATTGCTTTTGTTTTTAATAAAGCAGCTGCTTGTTCTTTCACCATCAGTCTGTGAATTTTTTAGTCAGAGACAGATGTCAGTTTCTCTCTATGCTCTAATACCTAGTAAAAAGCCTGGCATGTTGCAAAGTCTCAGTAAATATCATTAGATGAATGATGTTCTAGACTAAGGATCAGCAAACTTTTGTAAAGAGCCAAATAGTGAATATCTTTGGCTTTGCAGACCACATGGGTCTGTGTCCCAACAACTCAGTTATGCCGTTGTTGTGTAAATGTAGCCACAGATTGTGTACTAATGAATGACCAAGACCCTGTTCCAATAAAACTTTATTTATAAAAGCAGACAGCAGGCTAGATTTAGCCTGAGGGCTATGGTTTGCCAACTTCTGCTGCAGACAAAAGTAGTCTTGATGTGTAAAAGAGGAGCAAATACTCAAGAATATTTTTCCCAAAGTAAACATCCCCACAAATACAGAAAAGCCATCCTGACTCCAACTAATTGATCTGCTTTTACAGACACATGTACCCAGTTGCTCTAATAAACTCAAAGTGATAGAGTACTAGAGACAAAAGAGATCTAAATGAATCCCTTCCTACTGCTAAGAAAAGGAGTTCCTCATAATCCAGAGTGCCTACCTCATAGTGGCTAATTTGCTCTGACACAACATATGTGGGGGAGAAATATCAAACGTAGAGACTTCTAGGTGCAGAATTCTTGTACATCCACTGCCTTATTTTTGTTAGAAGTGATCCAGGGAGATACTCTAGGATTAGAAATAAAGCACTCATTAAGCCAACCTAAAGTGGGATGTTTGGCAATACCATCCTATCTTGCATCACGCCCAGTGCCAGAGGGCTGCAGAGCCAGCAGTGTCTGCACTTAATAAAAGCCAGGGCCACTCAAAAGGGATCCAAAAGATGCCAGGAGGGAAGGAGTGCCTAGTACCTAACTCAGCCATGTACATGTACATAAAGCAAAAAATAATCTATTGAACTTGGATTCATTGATAAGGAGAGCCTAAACACCAGCAGTCTCAACAATGGCATTCCTTTAATAACATTACATCACAAGATCCAACTCAGGAGACTTTTAAGAACCTACTTACTGATAATTTGGCAAAGAAATGTTTCAAAGTACTGTAATTTGGTTCCCAGCACAAAGCTGACTTTCTAACACTAGTTACAAGGTCTGAATCTCTGAAGTACTTAAAGCTCGCAGTCTAGCTTCTCTTCCTAGCCTTCCCCCAAGATAAAAACAGTCTTTATATTTTCCCTGTTTTACAAATAAAAAGACAAACACAAGTGGAGCTGACATGGACAATAGTCCTTCCTAGTTTGTGAAGGGGCCTGATGCATCTCTCTACCAGCTGAGCCTATCACTGAATGAATTAGGGACATTTTATGGTCGGAGAAATGTGTGTTCTTTATTGATTTAATTTTTGTTGTAATCTTTAGGGTCGTTCCCATTCAAAGGTTCGAAAGTAGCTAGATAGATAAGACAACTTGCAGAAATGGCATTTCCAGTGAAAAACATAATAGGAATATAGGAATCCAGTGTCAAAATTTTCCTCGAAACAGTTCCAAAGTCAGAAAGTCAGTTAAAAAGTGCTATTGATGTAAAATCCCAGGTGCATTCCAAAACAGGACAACAATATAAGACGCTATTTTCTCTCTCCTGTCAACAGCTCCTGATTTGTTGAAGTGAACCACCCCTTTCCTTAATGCCTTGGTAAATCCAGGTTAACAAACCGGCACGCCCATCTTACATAAACTGCTTTACTTAAACCTACACGCCCCAAACTTACAGTCAAGTGAGAGATCCTCACTAGAAGCTTAGAACAAGTTAACATGATAATCCACATTTTGATTGAAAAGATTTTTATGTTTGGATGGCACCCTCAAAATGGGATAGAAGTAATAACACAAGAGGGGTGAATGTAGAACTACTATGAACCAGATTGTGAAACCGCCCAATACTTGAGGGGCATTTTAGACTCTGTTCACAGTATCTACACGAAGAGTTAATATTCTTCATGCACACGGCACTGGTCTCCCACCTTGGAGGAGGGCTGGGAGGGCTGGGAGACTGGGAAGACTCTCTGGGAATAATCCATCCCTGGAGGGCCTGGATGGTTCCAGGTGGTTGGGCTTTGTTCCTAAGTCTGTCTGGATTTGGGCATACTTTTCAGCAGAGGGCATGACACCAACTGACCTTTCTTTTAGGAAAAATGATTGAAGATGTGAATGAGAAAGAGGTTGAAGATAGACTGATGTTCCTTTGTGACCTTATACAACTCTACAGAATACTTTAAATTCTGAAACAGACACAGGAACAAAAGTTGATATTAAATATAAAATTAAAAAGGCTGGGGCACTGGGGTGACCCAGTCAGTTAAGCATATGACTTAGATCATGATCTTTTAGTTGGTGAGTTCAAGCTCTGCATCAGGCTCTGGGCTGTCAGCACAGAGCCTGCTTGGGATTCTCTGTCTCCCTGTCTCTCTGCCCCTCTCCCCCCCCCCCTTTCTCTCTCTCTCTCTCCCTCCTTTCTCAAAATAAATAAATAAACTTAAAAATAAAAATACAAAAAATAAAATAAAGTAAAAAATAAAAAAGGCAACAATTACATACACTGGTGAGTTGTTTCTGCACATAGAAAATAATATGTAAGGTTAGGCCTTGTCTGAACACTGGATATTAAATGTTTTAATTAAAATTTTTTTATGACTACAAAAGTGGTACATGCCTAGCTAGGATGAGGCTGGTACTGGACTCCAGGCCGAAGTGCAGCATATGGAAGGGCTCAAGAAAAAACAGCACTCAACACCCTCAGAGGTAGAGAACTCCAGGTAAGTGGTATGCTTGCAACAAAATGCTGGAGGCGGGTGTAATAGGGCCATGAGGACTGAACCTGCCTTGACTCTCTCTGACAGAGGGGACATTTGCCTGCTATGTGAACAGTCCTCACAACAGTTCTTCTGAGTTCACTGACAGTGGTTCTGTGAGCATATCAACACCTGAAATGCAATCAGTGTATTCAGGTCCACATGGCAAACTCACTCAAAGTCACTTGGGGCTTTCTTCATCTCTCTCCATGATGTCTGGGCTGGATTACTTCTCAGTCACCTTGGTTCTCTTCATCTGGGCATGAAGATAGTTCTCCCTGATGGAGAATACAGAGAAGGGTCAAGTAGCTGTCTTCTCCCTACTCTGTCAGCACAACTCTTGCTCCAAGCAGTGGCCTGGCCCTCCTCAATCTTCTCTTTGTTCCAAACCAGTAGCTGTTGAAAATCCCTTTTTTATTCAGCTCTTCCTGTTTTGTAAGCCTCACTGCCTTGGGGACTCAACCTCCTGACATTCCTCTTTGGTCTGTGCTTCTTCTTTGCCTTCATCTTTGGGGATATGCATCCTCTTCCAGATTTACAGATTCTTTTTCTATCAAAGCCCACCAGAAAATTCTTAGTCCAGTCCCCTTGGATTTCTTCATACCTCAGAGGAGAGCACACATCCTTGGCCATCCAACCAAGTGGCAGGACTTACACAGTCTCTGAGCTGATTCCTCACTTTCCATGCCTCACCACCTTCCCACCTCCTTGAAGGTCAGACTGTCAACATCTGCACCTGTCAAGGCTGTACCCGTTCATCCAAGTCCATTCACTCCATTTGTGGGCTCTATTTGGAGGCATCTGGAACCTCAGTGACCAGAATGGAAGGAGAATCTGGAACTGGAGGCACGTGCAGAAATACATAGAAACTGAGGAGAGGAACTAGGGCACTCACATGCAGTTCAAGCCAGCATCAATGCCCAAGGGGGTGTGGCTGAGTAGGTGAATTATGAGTACAGTAGGTTCTAGGAAATGATATCATCCCAATCAGTTTGAAGGAAGATCTCAGGAACCATTCAAGTAAACAGTTCTGTGTACCATCAGGAAAACCAACAAGAGTTAAGAAAAGTTAGCTTTTATGTAGGGGAGCAAGATGGAGGGCATCTGGGCAGGCCCAAGTTTAAGGATCCAGCTGACACAAACAGGGAGTTATTAAAATCATCAGGATGGGGAAAGGGGAAATTTTCCTGCTACCAGAAATTTAAGTCAAAATTATCTCAATCACCCCATGACTGTGGTAGTAAATGCACTCCTAATATTCTTTATCATTTCTATGATTTCCTGAGAAAGTTCTGTCCCACAGATGCCTCAGCCTCTAGAACCTTCATATCCTGGAAGGAGTCACACACATCATAACCTCACACCATGGAGTACCTTCCTCCATTCCCAAAACAATCCATCACTCAGATCATGAACATACACATTCAGTAACCCATGCAGACATTTCTGTGGAGTCACTGAAAGTCACCCCAAGGATTACCTACCTCTCGGCTGCCTTCTTACCCTCTCTCCATCTCCGCTCTCCCTTCAGTGTCTCCCCTAGTCTTACCAGGACCCTCTGGAAGTTCCAAATTCTTCTTCCTTATACAGAGCAGCTTCAAGAGAACCCTTGATTTTGAGTGCTGGTACCACCCAGAACCAGCTCTGTGACATTGGCCCAGTCACTTACCCTCTCTTAATCTCAGTCTCCCTAACTATGAAAATGGGAATTTTCAAAGACAAGAAAACAAATAAGAATGTGTTTTTTTTTAGGGGCTCCTGGGTGACACAGTCAGTTAAGGGTCTGACTTCAGCTCAGGTCATGATCTCACAGTTAGTTGGTGATTTTGAGTCCCGTGTCAGGCTCTGCACTGACAGTATGGACCTGGAGCCTGGAGCCTGCTTTGGATTCTGTACCTCCCTCTTTCTCTGCCCCTCCCCCACTCACACTTTTTCTCTCTTTCTCAAAAAATAAACATTAAAATTTTTTTTATAAGAATGTGCTTTTTTCCTAGAAAAATAA
Source organism: Panthera onca (assembly GCF_046562875.1). Lineage (NCBI taxonomy): Eukaryota > Metazoa > Chordata > Mammalia > Carnivora > Felidae > Panthera > Panthera onca. The sequence continues at coordinate 27,358,017 of NC_138343.1, read as the reverse complement.
AAGTAAAACAAAAAAACACAAACTATAAATAAGAATGTCATGGGTTTTTTTTTTTCTAGAAAAAAATTAAAAAGCAAAACAAAACAAAACAAAAACAAAATGAGAATTTTCATAATACCCACTCTAAGTTTCAAATGAAAACCCCAAGGAAAATGCTAGCACAGCGTCTGGCACATAGTAAGTACTTGGTAAATGTTAGGTATTATTATCCTTAATATTAGTTCCTAAAGCCATATGATCTTGAAAGCCATATGCATCCTAAAAGCCAAGCAAATTACTTTTCCAAACGAGGCAGAAAAAATATTTCTCTACTTGTTACCTGGAGAATGAGGGATCCTCACAGAACCTGCCAAGGCACTGAAAGTTTAAAACACACTCTCGGTGTGTGTGTATCTCTCTGTCCCTTCCTCTCTCTCCTTCTCTGTCTCTCTCTCTCCCTCTTCTGCTCTCCCGGCCTCTTCCCTCCCCCCATCTCTCCCTCTGTCTCCCTATCTCTCTCTGTGTCTCTCTCTTTCTCTTTCCCTTTCCCACTCTACTCTCTCTCTCTTTCCCTCTCTACCTCCCTCTGGCATCCTCCCTCTGGCATCCTTATTAAAGATAATCTGATCTTTATCCCTCATCAGCCATGCTGATCTGTCCTTACTGTTTACCTGCCCTGACCTCCCTCTCTCTCCCTCCTTCTCTCTGTCTCTGTCTCTCTCTCTCTCCCCCTCTCTGTCAGCCTTTCTCTGTCTCCACTTTCTTTCTTTCTGTCTCTCTCTCTCTCTCTCTCTCTCTCTGGCTGACCATTTTCTTACAAGAGCAGGACTCCTTGTTCTCAGTTACCTGCAACAGTTCTGTTGCAGTCCTCTGGACTCAGCTCTGCTCATCTTGCAGCAACTTTGCCAACATTGTCTCATGCAGACCCCAGGCCTTTTCTTCAAGTTATAAAGGCAAAGACATCATGGCTCAGTTTAAATGAGGTATCCACACTTGGTGTGCTTAGCTGTGGCCAAAGGAGCAGGGCAATCTGGCACAACATGTTCCTAAGCCCACCTGTTGGCAGGAAAATGAGAATGCATGCAAGCAAAGCCTGTGGCTGATAGCTCACATACATTTATCAAAATAGGAGTCCTGGCCAAAGCTGCCATGTGCAGGCTGGGTATGCAGAGCTGGGCCTCAATCACATACCAGCCTCTGGGCTTCACCTACCAGTGGTTCTGAGTCTACACATATTCTCCTGCCATGTCTGGAAAGTGAAGGGCATTGGTGCAATTCACTAAGCAGGCAAGCATCCAACAGGAAGGAAGGCACTGAACCTCCAAATCAGTGTGTCTCCCCCTCATAATTCCTTCCTATGTAGCATTTCCCAAACAATGTTTGAAGAAGCAGATATTCATGAGTCATCGCCAAGTTCTCCTCACCTCACTTCTTTTAAAGGACCCCTTTGGCAGGTAGGTTTCAAAATCAAGGTCTAACCCCCTGGGAGAGTTGTGCACATTAGCACACAAAAGCTCTGAAAAGTCCACAGGAACAAACCTAGCATTTCCTGTACATATTTGACAAAACAAAACAAAACAAAAAAACAACAACAACAACAACAACAACAAAAAAACTCTTTTTAAGTAGAACACCTATTAATATCGTATGTATTCCTCCTTGGAATACAGTTTGGATAAAGCTACCCCATAGCATTCTGTTTTATTCTTCCTTCTTTTGGGGGGTGGGTTATGTTCCTGTATAATCCATCCTACTATCCTGTGAGGTCTTTGAGGACACTGAGCACCGAATCCTACCTGGTCTTGCTTCCCAGCACTGCCTGGCAACTGAATTTTCTCCAGGAAAACCCACGGCAGACTATACCTTTCTTCTTTAAACTCTCTCTTCCGTACTCACTTGGATTTTGCCTTCAGTGGTTTCATGCCTTACCCTATCCTTTAATGTTCTGTTCCCCAAATGTACTCCTCACTATCTCTTTTTCTCCTTGAGAAATAGGATGCACACATCTTCCAACTGTATTCCCATCCACACGTTCTCTCTCTCCTTCCTGCATTGGTCCTGCTGCTCCCTTATTCACTCAACATGATGGGCTCCCTGTTCTGGCAGAGATACACTACTGAGGTTAGGAATATAAGGAGGAATAAGCCACATTCCCTATGAGTTCCCAGTCTGAACAGGGAGTTAGGACAGGTAAACAGTAAGGATATATCAGTGTGACTGATAAAGGATAAAGATCCACAGGCTGCCAGGAGCATGCAGAAGATGGAAGCATGAATCAGCCTGGAGGGGCAAGGGAAAGCCACCTTCTAGAGAGGAGACCAAGGCTGATTGAAGCCTCAAACAAACAGTGGGAAGGGAGTGGGCTCCAATCTGAGGGAGGTAGCTGGAGCAGTCCAGTCAGTGTATATGGAAAGCCATGGGCAGTTTGACATTGCTGCAGTCCCATGTTGGAGACAGAGAGCAGTAGAGAGGAGCCCTAAAAGACTGGTCTGGGCAGGGTCCTTATCAGTTCTGGTGGGAACTCTGCAGTTGGTAGTATAGATTGTGAACTCCAGAGGTGGGCTTAATGCACAGTGATGTCTTATCTAGTGCACATCTTAGAAAGATCACTTGGGCAGCTTAGAGCCAGGTGGTGAATCAGACAAAGGATGCCAAGACCTGGGCATTTGGGGATAAGAGGCAGGACCATGGATGTTTATGAGGAAAATCAGTTGTACTTCACTGAGCTCCTCTAACTAGATGCTGCCCATCATGCCTCATTGTTCATTTGTTCAAAATCACCATCTTTTCACCCAAACGTCTCTCTCCATCTGCTTCCCCTTTTTCCCCCTTGATTTTTCAAGTCTCCAGGTCAAGAACCTTAAGGCCATTTTTGACTCTTCCCTCTCCAAGTCCCATTAATCCTTCCTCCATCCATGTCCTCTGTCTCTTTTCATCCCTCTCCATTCAGTGGCCTCCTCCCTAGCCCAGCCCCCAGCACACTGGACCGTTGATCCTGCAGTCTCCTGTCTGGTCCTTTTATCAGCATCTTTCCCCTCTGATCCACGTAATTCATTCTCAAAGCAATGACACACATTTCTCTTTCTGCCCTGCACGATGTGGCCCTTAGATATGTTTTCATTTCTCTCTCTGTAAATCTTTGATTCCAGCCAAACTGATCTTCTTAGTTCCCCACCCTCCAAGTCATGCTTTTTTCCTACCCAGGGTGCTGTCTTCTCTCTCTCTGCTTGGACCTGAGACCCAGCTCATCACCACCTTCTTAGTAAGACTTTCTTCTGAACGATTGTATCTGTACCTTCTGCTCCACTGCTTGGGTCCTGACCATGTGCTTTCCTGTACTGATATTTATCTCTTTACATGTAGGTCTTATTTCATCAGCTAGACAGTAAGCCTTGAGAGAAGGAAGAGACTTTATTATGCATTTTTGCCCCTCCTCCCCTAATACACACAGAAGGGGCATATTAATATTGTTGATAAGGGACTTTGTGCTCCTATTCACTCCATGGGTCACTATTGGCCAACAATGGTCTCCCATGAATAAATGCAACTTTCTGAGATTCCTACTCACTATGGGGAAGTGATTCAGGCAATAGGGAGAATCTGGCTCATTGACATTTTCTATGGATGATTTCTCTAAGTACTAGAATTTCTTGTTCTCTAATTTGCTAGGAAGTGAACCAAACTGGACCCAACAAATAGCAGCTCCCAGAAGGTTACAGGCTGTGAGGTACTATGTTCTAAGCTTGTTGTAAAACCATGATAAGACTTAGTAAAGAATTGTCATAGATTTTTGTACCTTTTAATACTTCTTATCCTACTAAATGAAAAAATATATATTCAAAACAAGGTAAAAATAAAATCAGACATGTAAGTACAAAGAACAAACTGATAGTTGCCAGACAGACAGGGGTTGGGAGTTAGGCAAAATGGATGAAGGGAAGTTGGAGAAACAGGTTTCCAATTACGGAATGAATTATTCATGGGACTAAAGAGCACATCATAGGAAATATAGTCAATGATATTGTAATGGTATATGATACTATGGTGTTGGTGAACTTGTGGTGAACATAACAAAACATATAGAGAAGTTGAATCACTAAGTTGCACACCTGAAACTAATATAATATTGTGTGCCAACTCTACTCAAATAAAAAAAGTAATAAAATAAAATAAAATATTCATCCATTTTTTCCCCTACAAGAATCTGATTCAAGTAGCATGACTACAATATTCTAAGCATTATTCTAGATGCTTTTGAATTTATTATGTCACTTTGCTATCAGATGTTTTCACAGTTTTAACAAAACAGAGATGACTGTTTTACTAATTTGTGTCTACAGATTTAACTGAAGCCAGTCAAAGCAAAGTTATAATATAAACTATAAAATCAGATAATGGGATCTACTGAGCTACATTTAACCAGGTAACTAATAAATATTTGTTGAATATACTTTTGGAAACATTAAACTTAAACTTTCACACAGTCTCACAAGGTTGGTATTGGCCACATTTAGAAAGAGAAAACTGAGGGTAATGGACAGGAAATACCTTGCCTGCAGTTACACAGCCAGTAAATGGAGCAGGATTAGAACACTACTTGTCTGGCTCCAAATCTTGCTCTTGACTGACTTCCAACAGATAACCAAAAAGAAAAAGACCCAGACACTCCCAGATTCAAATATTCCCTCTTTCTTCAAGTGAGCACAGTAGACAGAACTAGAGTGCATCTCTGCACAGGGCATGAACAACCACAAGTATGTTAATACACAGACCCTGAGTAGTTAGCACTTATAATGCAACAGGTGGGTTCTGTTACTTTACTAAGAGGAGTTGAGCCCCTAGTGGAGGCCAGTTAAGGCAGGGATTTGTGAGAGCGTCTTCTTCACCTCACCTTCTAAGGAGATACTTTGGCAGAAGCAGACAAAACTCAAGCCTGTCTCTTGGGGTCTTCTGGTCTATCCCCCTGCCTGCCCTACAAGCCACATGAAATTTTCAATTTAAAAATAAAATATGATCCATAAAATAAAAGTATTATAAACAACGCTGGAAATGACCACATCCATTCTGCACTGCACCCACAAATCCCTGCCTGGGACATCTTCCAAATGAGAAAGAGGCCACATGTGAGAATAACCAACATAAATAGTTACAGCTTTCAAACTTTATCCTAAAGCATAAGTAACTTTTAAAAAGTAGCAATTGCAGGGGAACCTAGGTGGCTCCGTCAGTTAAGTGTCTGACCCTTGATTTTGGCTCAGGTCATGATCTCACACTTTGTGAGATCGAGCCCCATGTAGGGCTCTGCACTGACAGCAAGGAACTTGATAGGGATTCTCTCTCTCCCTCTCTCTCTGCCCCTCCCCTGCTTGTGTTCTTTCTCTCTCTCAAAATAAATAAACTTTAAAAAAATAAAATAAAAATTACCAACTGTTTTAAATAAAGCCCTTAGGAATGTGTTTACATATATTATATCCCTTATAAAAATTGTCATTATTTTCAAAGCAAATGTTTCATGTAAAGGAAATAACAGATGTTGAACTTAAAGATGGACTCTTCATTGGGAAAACCTGAATTCAAATATAAGAAAGCTATTACCCTAATGTGAATGATTCACTTATTAAGAAGCAGGAAGCTTGTTCTTAAGAGGAGAACATCTATTCATTCATTGCTCACTGACTTAATGATATTCATGGTATTCTTCCTTGTATGTAGTTCTACAATTAACCTTTAGTCATGCCATTTTTCTTAAATAAGAATTACCTAGATTGTATATAAAACTTGTGTATATATGCATGGCCTTTGATCTAGAGCACCCATCCACACAGGACTAATAACATATGATTGTGAAATTCTAAGGAAGGCTGGAATTCTCTGTGATGTTGGAGACATAAAAATCATTACCTTTTGCTGTTGTTATTCTGAGCGGTAGTGCTTTCAGTTTAATTATTGGTGGTAAATCTCTTAGCTGAGTGATTCTTTTAAGGATGACTGTTATATTAAGACAAATGGATCTATTCGTAGGCCTAGTAAGTACAGTATGTAAAAGGTCTGAACATTTGATCAAATTGTATGGTTAATCCTCTAATTGCCCACTGAGAAACTGTTTCAGGAATAATTATAGTACCTGGTCCTATTCATATGCATTGCTAATCCTTTTAAAAATCTTATGAAGCTATTTGGCTCAACAATACCCTGAGGCTGAACTTACTATAAGTTTGACAGACATTTGCTGTAAATTACTGCCCTGGAAACACAAGCACACACACACACACACACACACACACACACACACACACACATTTGCTTTCAAAGATCCCACTGCATTTTAAGTAAGTTTTCACTCATGAATTTTTGCCTGAGCACTTCATATATATGTATATGTATGTCACTTTTTTCTCAGAGGGGTGGAGTATGAACATTAGTAAAGATCAGACAGACTGAGGAAAATGCACACCATTCCTCTGCCTCTTAGTCTAGCTAACTTCTATTGGCCCTAAATTTAGAAGTCATTGTTAAAGACCCAAATTGAGGTCAATCGCCTTTCTGTTCTCCTGTGTGTCGAGCCTTCTTTCTCCATGCAAGTACCAGCTGCTGGTGTTTTAGAGACATAAATCAGGTATGTTGCTGTTCTCAAGGGACCAGCAGGTATATAAATACAAAATGGTGAGGTCTCTATGGATTTTCAGACACTGAAGGCCAAAAAAGGGTCTGGGCCTGGAGAAATCTGGGAAAGTTTCAGGGAAAGGGTGAGAAAAAGCAGAAATAATTTAGCCCACTTTCCAAAGAATCTCCCATGGGCTGCCTACCAGAATAGGCAGCTTATCATGATTATTGCTTTAAACCAAGTGGCTTTAGCCCTAGAATGAATAAGTAGAGTGTAAAGCATGTGAATCTTTAACACAAAAAAAAGATAACTGGTCAACTCTAGTAAAAAAAAAAAAAAGTGGCATTTTTTGACACCCTCCCTTATTTTATTTTTTTTTGGTTGTTACCATCAACAATCCCCTCTCCTCAAAAGCCCATAAAATCAGATGGGTTTAGAGAAGGCAAGACCTGGGTCAAGAACAGGAGAACATCAGAAATGGCGAGCAGGAAGGGGATCCAGCTGCCACCAACAGGGAACAAAGTCAGAGCCTGCCTGTGGGGCTTTAATGACTGTGAAAGTCAGTGTGTCTGTGAGAAAGAAACTGTGGTTATAATACAGGATAGAGGGCATCAGGGAAAAAATATTCTTTCTTCTGTTGACAAAAGGCAATAAAGGGAAGAAAAGAACTATAATTTTGTAGTCTAATATGTATTCTGCAAAGTACATATTAATTGGAGCCTCATGGGAGAATTGATTGTCTCTTGTGGATAATTATCTTAAGCATAATAACTATTAGGTATGACAATATGTGTCACATTAAATTTGTTTTAAGTTTCATTTTATTAAAATACTAAGCCTTATTCTTGTTTGTTCAATCTTCTGTTGCACTGTTAACATGCTCATAAGTCTAAAAATGCAGAGGCAGTACCAGTTCAGCACACTGGATTATTCCCCCCTTCCCAGTATGTTCTTTCTCTCCTTCTCCCCTGCCTCCCACCATCTTCATATCCACATGGTTCTACTTAGGGGAATAACAATATATGTATTGATCAAGATATTAGGGTCAATTTTTTAAAAAGATGCTAAAAGTTTAATATTATGTCACATATAAATATTAAGGAAAGTTGATTAGGAATTATGCAATAAAAGTCTTATCAGAATAAATGACTCCTTTACCTTCTCAATAATATCAGGGGAAAAAATCTACAAAATTAAAACTCCAGTAGCTAACTAAACAATTCTTCATCAGGAGGAGAAAAAAGAAAAGAAAAGAAAATACAAGGGGATTCCCAAATTGCCCCTGACATTGACCCTATAATGTATCTGTGATGGATACTAATATAATGAAAGTCATCTAATTTTTTTTCCCACTTCACAGCTCAAACAACTGTTTGACTACCACATTTTTTTTTAATCCAGTGCATTGTGCTAGATAAGGGCTGAAGGTGAGTCAGGAGAGAGATGAGGGGTTCCGGGAGTCTTCAGGAGGCATTTGGATGGTCATATGGAAGAGGCACTGGCATCACACTGTTCAGTTTTCAACTCACTAACCACTTCTTTCACTACAATCAAACAAAAACAAAAACAAAAAACAAAACAAAAAGTCCAAGTGTAGCCATATGAGCACCAAAACACAGTCATGAAAGCTCAGAAGGCCCTGGTTTTAATGAGATACCAGGGAGCTGTTAACTTTTATTCAGCATCAAACATGAAGTTCCACTCCATGATTCAAACATGTAGACCTCACCATATTAAAAAAGACTGAATATCAAATCACACAAACTAGGATATTGCTTGAGGAGTTGCTGCTGACCCACTGCACTGCTTTGATCTGTGGGAAGAAGGATGGGCTCACCTGGCTGTATCTGGGGAATCAGGAGTGGCAGTGGGAAGTTAATGGGCTTTGGAACCTGAAGGCTGGAGCTGGATCTCAGCTGCTTACTTGTTAATTTTGTAAACTTGGGCATGTTACTCAGCCTCAACTTACACATCTGCAAAATGGCAGTAATCACAGTGTACTGCCCTGGCAAGGTTGCTGTGAGATTTTATACCTAAAGTGACACATGGTGAATGTGAGTTTCCTCCCTCCCACTACACAAGATTCAAGTAAGTCTCTCACTGTCTTTTAATTTTTCTATGATCATCAGTAACAACTGCTGCCGTGTTCTCCCCATAGGTGCCACAAAACTGATTGCAGAATTGTTTCTGTAATTCATAAATGTTTATCTTCTAAGAGTGAGTAATTATATAGAAGCAGGTGATTTCCTCCCCAAAAATAATAGAGCCTTATTATTCTACCTATCCTTATCCAGTTGTGATAACATAACATTGTGATAACATTATTGTGACTATGTTGCTGAATAGGAAATCGCTATTTAAAGCTAATGAAATAGAGAAACATATGTTTCTATGTTAGGTTAAACTACCAAAGCTCCCATTTCTATTGCAGAAAATCACCTGTGATAGCAGCCTCCAAGTTGGCCCCCAAAGACCTCCTCCTTTTCTAGTTCCCTCCTATACTGTACCAGACTTACTCTATATTACCAATAAAATATGGCAGAAGTAATGGTAAAAGCCCCTGGTATCTGCCCTCTATCTTGAATCACTGCTTGGGAAAAGCAGCTGCCCATCCTGAGGATATGCAGGCAACTTTGCAGATGTCCACAGAACAAAGAACTGAGATCCCAGCCAGTAGGCACTAAGAACAGAATAGAACTAAAAACCATATGAAGTGGATTCTCCTTTAGCTGAGAATTCAGATGACAACAGCCCTGGCTTGACTGTAATGTGATGGTAGAGCCTGAACTAGAACACCCTAGCTAGGCACTCCTGGATTCCTGGCCCACCAAAACTGATATAGTAAGTGTGCGTTGTTTTAAGTTACTAAGTTTGGGATAAAATGTTACTCAGTGGTAAGTAACTAATGCATTACCTAATCAAAGCATATAATCACACATATACATGGGCATACACACATTGATTAAGAAATTCTTAGCATACTAATAATTATACTGTAGTCTGGAGTCCTGCACTAAAGTTCCCATACAGATGTATCATAATATCATGATGTCCTTTAGTTCTTCAGCCAAGAGAGTTTAGTCACTGGTGCCCAAGATGTACTCATCCATCTCACATCAAACTCCATCATACATCAAAGAGTATACTTAGGTTGGAGAAAAGAGACCCTCTTGACTTCCCAGTCTTTATCAAAAGAAGGACAAATATATATGAAAGTATTTGGCCTACTACATATAAAAGGCCTCACTAGACTCTTCCCATAGTATGAAAGGACAATCGAAATTTTACAGCCTCTGGAAAATTTGCTAAGCATGGTAAGATATCAGTGAATGCTTCTTCACAGAGCTAGAACAAATAATCCTAAAATTTGTATGGAACAAGAAAAGACCCTGAATAGTGAAAGCAATCTTGAAAAAGAAAACCAAAGCAGGAGGCATCACAATTCCAGACTTCAAGCTATACTACAAAGCTGTAATCATCAAGACAGTATGGTACTGGCACAAGAACAGACACTCAGATCAATGGAACAGAATAGATAACCCAAAAATGGACCCACAAACGTGTGGCCAACGAATCTTTGACAAAGCAGGAAAGAATATCCAATGGAATAAAGAGTCTCTTCAGCAAGTGGTGCTTGGAAAACTGGACAGCAACATGAAGAAGAATGAACATGGACCACGTTCTTACACCATACACAAAAGTAAACTCAAAATGGATGAAAGACCTCAATGTAAGACAGGAAGTCATCAAAATCCTCGAGGAGAAATCAGGCAAAAACCTCTTTGATCTTGGCTGTGGCAAATTCTTAATCAACACGTCTCTGGAGGCAAGGGAAACAAAAGCAAAATGAACTACGGGGACCTCATCAAAATAAAAAGCTTCAGCACAGTGAAGGAAACAATCAGCAAAACTAAAAGGCAACTGACAGAATGGGAAAAGATATTTGCAAATGACATATCAGATAAAGGGTTAGTATCCACATTCTATAAAGAACTTATCCAACTCAACACGCAAAAAAGAAATAATCCAGTGAAGAAATGGGCAAAAGACATGAATAGACACTTCTCCAAAGAAGACATCCAGATGGCCAACCGACACATGAAAAAATGCTCAACATCACTCATCATCAGGGAAATACAAATCAAAACCACGAGATACCACCTCTTACCTGTCAGGATGGCTAACATTAACAACTCAGGCAACAATAGATGTTGGCAAGGATGCGAAGAAACAGGATCTCTTTTGCATTGTTTGTGAGAATGCAAGCAGGTGCCGCCACCAGCTGGAAAACAGTATGGAGGTTCCTCAAAAAACTAAAAATAGAACTACCCTGTGACCCAGCAATTGCACTAATAGGCATTTATACATGGGATACAGGTGTGCTGTTTTGAAGGGACATATGCACCCCCATGTTTATAACAGCACTATCAACAATAGCCAAAGTATGGAAAAAGCCCAAATGTCCATTGAAGGATGAATGGATAAAGAAGATGTGGTATGTATAAATGCAATGGAGTATTACTCGGCAATCAAAAATAATGAAATCTTGCCATTTGCGACTATGTGGGTGGAACTGGAGGGTATTATGCTAATTGAAATTTGTCAGTCAGAGAAAGACAAAAATCATATGACTTCACTCATATGAGGACTTTAAGAGACAAAACAGATGAACATAAGGGAAGGGAAACAAAATTAATATAAAAACAGTGGGGGGGACAAAACAGAAGAGACTCATAAATATGGAGAACAAACTGAGGGTTACTGGAGGGGTTGTGGGAGGGGGGATGGGATAAATTGGTAAGGGGCACTAAGGAATCTACTCCTGAAATCATTGTTGCACTATATGCTAACTAATTTGGATGTAAATTTTAAAAAATTAAAATAAAAATAAAAAAAGAAATCAGTCAATGCCTGATACATTGCCTATTCATTGAAGAGTATCTTCTCAAGCATTAATAATACGGGTTATTAGCAAAAATAAATCAAAGAACAAAATGAATGGACAATTTGTGCATATATTAATTGTTATAGTTTGAAATATATGAAAAGGGAGAGGTATAGGAAGATGGCGGCCTAGGAGGACGCTGGGCTCACCAGCGTCCTGCTGATCACTTAGATTCCACCTACACCTGCCTAAATAACCCAGAAAACCGCCAGAGGATTAGCAGAACAGAGTCTCCAGAGCCAAGCGCAGACAAGAGTCCCACGGAAGAGGGTAGGAAGGGCGGCGAGGCAGTGCGCGCTCCACAGACTGGCGGGAGGGAGCCGGGGCGGAGGGGCAGCCTGCCGGCCAAGCAGAGACCCCGAGTCTGGCTGGCAAAAACGGAGGGGCCGGACGGAGTGTGTTCCGACAGCAAGCCGACTTAGCGTCTGGGAGGTCATAAGTTAACAGCTCTGCTCGGAAAGCGGGAAGGCTAGAGGACAAAGGGAGGGAGACCAGCTGAGCCCCCGGCAGACAGAGCTCAGTTTGGTGGGGAACAAAGGCGCTTGACACCTCCATCTCCCTCGCCCAACCCCTAGCCAAAATCCCAAAGGGAACCAGTTCCTGCCAGGGAACTTGCTCGCTCCTCGCAAACACCCAACTCTGTGCTTCTGCGGAGCCAAACCTCCAGCAGCGGGTCTGACTCCCTCCCGCTGCCACAGGGCCCCTTCTGAAGTGGATCACCTAAGGAGAAGCGAGCTAAGCCTGCCCCTCCTGCCCCCATGCACCTTGCCTACCCACCCCAGCTAATATGCCAGATCCCCAGCACCACAAGCCTGGCAGTGTGCAAGTAGCCCAGACGGGCCACACCACCCCACAGTGAATCCCACCCCTAGGAGAGGGGAAGAGAAGGCACACACCAGTCTGACTGTGGCCCCAGCGGTGGGCTGGGGGCAGACATCGGGTCGGACTGTGGCCCCGCCCACCAACTCCAGTTATACACCACAGCACAGGGGAAGTGCCCTGCAGGTCCTCACCACTCCAGAGACTATCCAAAATGACCAACGGAAGAATTCCCCTCAGAAGAATCTCCAGGAAATAACAACAGCTAATGAACTGATCAAAAAGGATTTAAATAATGTAACAGAAAGTGAATCTAGAATAATAGTCATAAAATTAAACACTGGGCTTGAAAACAGTATACAGGACAGCAGAGAATCTCTTGCTACAGAGATCAAGGGACTAAGGAACAGTCACGAGGAGCTGAAAAATGCTTTAAACGAAATGCAAAACAAAATGGAAACCACGACGGCTCGGCTTGAAGAGGCAGAGGAGAGAATAGGTGAACTAGAAGATAAAGTTATGGAAAAAGAGGAAGCTGAGAAAAAGAGAGATAAAAAAATCCAGGAGTATGAGGGGAAAATTAGAGAACTAAGTGATACACTAAAAAGAAATAATATACGCATAATTGGTAACCCAGAGGAGGAAGAGAGAGGGAAAGGTGCTGAAGGGGTACTTGAAGAAATAATAGCTGAAAACTTCCCTGAACTGGGGAAGGAAAAAGGCATTGAAATCCAAGAGGCACAGAGAACTCCCTTCAGACGTAACTTGAATCGATCTTCTGCACGACATATCATAGTGAAACTAGCAAAATACAAGGATAAAGAGAAAATTCTGAAAGCAGCAAGGGATAAACGTGCCCTCACATATAAAGGGAAACCTATAAGACTCGTGAGTGATCTCTCTTTTGAAACTTGGCAGGCCAGAAAGGACTGGCACGATATCTTCAGTGTGCTAAACAGAAAAAATATGCAGCCGAGAATCCTTTATCCAGCAAGTCTGTCATTTAGAATAGAAGGAGAGATAAAGGTCTTCCCAAACAAACAAAAACTGAAGGAATTTGTCACCACGAAACCAGCCGTACAAGAGATCCTAAGGGGGATCCTGTGAGACAAAGTACCAGAGACATCACTACAAGCATAAAACATACAGACATCACAATGAGTCAAAACCCGTATCTTTCTATAATAACACTGAATGTAAATGGGTTAAATGCGCCAACCAAAAGACATAGGGTATCAGAATGGATAAAAAAACAAGACCCATCTATTTGCTGTCTACAAGAGACTCATTTTAGACCTGAGGACACCTTTAGATTGAGAGTGAGGGGATGGAGAACGATTTATCATGCTACTGGAAGCCAAAAGAAAGCTGGAGTAGCCATACTTATATCAGACAAACTGACTTTAAATTAAAGGCTGTAACAAGAGATGAAGAAGGGCATTATATAATAATCACAGGGTCTATCCATCAGGAAGAGCTAACAATTATAAATGTCTATGTGCCGAATACCGGAGCCCCCAAATATATAAAACAATTACTCATAAACATAAGCAACCTTATTGATAAGAATGTGGTCATTGCAGGGGACTTTAACACCCCACTTACAGAAATGGATAGATCAAATAGACACACAGTCAATAAAGAAACAAGGGCTCTGAATGATACACTGGATCAGATGGACTTGAGAGATATATTTAGAACTCTGCATCCCAAAGCAACAGAATATACTTTCTTCTCGAGTGCACATGGAACCTTCTCCAAGATAGATCATATACTGGGTCACAAAACAGCCCTTCATAAGTTTACAAGAATTGAAATTATACCATGCATACTTTCAGACCACAATGCTATGAAGCTTGAAATCAACCATAGGAAAAAGTCTGGAAAACCTCAAAAAGTGTGGAGGTTAAAGAACACCCTACTAAAGAATGAATGGGTCAACCAGGCAATTAGAGAAGAAATTAAAAAATATATGGACACAAACGAAAATGAAAATACAACAATCCAAACGCTTTGGGACGCAGCGAAGGCAGTCCTGAGAGGAAAATACATTGCAATCCAGGCCTATCTCAAGAAACAAGAAAAATCCCAAATACAAAATCTAGCAGCACACCTAAAGGAAATAGAAGCAGAACAGCAAAGGCAGCCTAAACCCAGCAGAAGAAGAGAAATAATAAAGATCAGAGCAGAAATAAACAATATAGAATCTAAAAAAACGGTAGAGCAGATCAACGAAACCAAGAGTTGGTTTTTTGAAAAAATAAACAAAATTGACAAACCTCTAGCCAGGCTTCTCAAAAAGAAAAGGGAGATGACCCAAATAGATAAAATCATGAATGAAAATGGAATTATTACAACCAATCCCTCAGAGATACAAACAATTATCAGGGAATACTATGAAAAATTATATGCCAACAAATTGGACAACCTGGAAGAAATGGACAAATTCCTAAACACCCACACTCTTCCAAAACTCAATCAGGAGGAAATAGAAAGCTTGAACAGACCCATAACCAGCAAAAAAATTGAATTGGTTATCAAAAATCTCCCAAGAAATAAGAGTCCAGGACCAGATGGCTTCCCAGGGGAGTTCTACCAGACGTTTAAAGCAGAGATAATACCTATCCTTCTCAAGCTATTCCAAGAAATAGGGAAGGAAAACTTCCAGACTCATTCTATGAAGCCAGTATTACTTTGGTTCCTAAGCCAGACAGAGACTCAGTAAAAAAAGAGAACTACAGGCCAATATCCCTGATGAATATGGAGGCAAAAATTCTCAGGTAGATACTAGCAAATCGAATTCAACAGCATATAAAAAGAATTATTCACCATGATCAAGTGGGATTCATTCCTGGGATGCAGGGCTGGTTCACCATTCGCAAATCAATCAATGTGATACATCACATTAACAAAAAAAAAAGAGAAGAAACATATGATCCTGTCAATCGATGCAGAAAAGGCCTTTGACAAAATCCAGCACCCTTTCTTAATAAAAACCCTTGAGAATGTCGGGATAGAAGGAATATACTTAAAGATCATAAAAGCCATTTATGAAAAGCCCACAGCTAACATCATCCTCAATGGGGAAAAACTGAGAGCTTTTTCCCTGAGATCAGGAACATGACAGGGATGCCCACTCTCACAGCTGTTGTTTAATATAGTGTTGGAAGATCTAGCATCAGCAATCAGACAACAAAAGGAAATCAAAGGCATCAAAATTGGCAAAGATGAAGTCAAGCTTTCGCTTTTTGCAGATGACATGATATTATACATGGAAAATCCGATAGACTCCACCAAAAGTCTGCTAGAACTGATACATGAATTCAACAAAGTTGCAGGATACAAAATCAATGTGCAGAAACCAGTTGCATTCTTATATACTAACAATGAAGCAACAGAAAGACAAATAAAGAAACTGATCCCATTCACAATTGCACCAAGAAGCATAAAATACCTAGGAATAAATCTAACCAAAGATGTAAAAGATCTGTATGCTGAAAACTATAGAAAGCTTATGAAGGAAATTGAAGAAGATATAAAGAAATGGAAAGACATTCCCTGCTCATGGATTGGAAGAATAAATATTGTCAAAATGTCAATACTACCCAAAGCTATCTACACATTCAATGCAATCCCAATCAAAATTGCACCAGCATTCTTCTCGAAACTAGAACAAGCAATCCTAAAATTCATATGGAACCACAAAAGTCCCCGAATAGCCAAAGTAATTTTGAAGAAGAAGACCAAAGCAGGAGGCATCACAATCCCAGACTTTAGCCTCTACTACACAGCTGTCATCATCAAGACAGCATGGTATTGGCACAAAAACAGACACATAGACCAATGGAATAGAATAGAAACCCCAGAACTAGACCCACAAATGTATGGCCAACTCATCTTTGACAAAGCAGGAAAGAACATCCAATGGAAAAAAGACAGTCTCTTTAACAAATGGTGCTGGGAGAACTGGACAGCAACATGCAGAAGGTTGAAACTAGACCACTTTCTCACACCATTCACAAAAATAAATTCAAAATGGATAAATGACCTGAATGTGAGACAGGAAACCATCAAAACCCTAGAGGAGAAAGCAGGAAAAGATCTCTCTGACCTCAGCCGTAGCAATCTCTTACTCGACACATCCCCAAAGGCAAGGGAATTAAAAGCAAAAATGAACTACTGGGACCTCATGAAGATAAAAAGCTTCTGCACAGCAAAGGAAACAACCAACAAAACTAAAAGGCAACCAACGGAATGGGAAAAGATATTTGCAAATGACATATCGGACAAAGGGCTAGTATCCAAAATCTATAAAGAGCTCACCAAACTCCACACCCTAAAAACAAATAACCCAGTGAAGAAATGGGCAGAAAACATGAATAGACACTTCTCCAAAGAAGACATCCGGATGGCCAACAGGCACATGAAAAGATGTTCAACGTCTCTCCTTATCAGGGAAATACAAATCAAAACCACACTCAGATATCACCTCACGCCAGTCAGAGTGGCCAAAATGAACAAATCAGGAGACTATAGATGCCGGAGAGGATGTAGAGAAACGGGAACCCTCTTGCACTGTTGGTGGGAATGCAAATTGGTGCAGCCACTCTGGAAAGCAGTGTGGAGGTTCCTCAGAAAATTAAAAGTAGACCTACCCTATGACCCAGCAATAGCACTGCTAGGAATTTACCCAAGGGATACAGGAGTACTGATGCATAGGGGCACTTGTACCCCAATGTTTATAGCAGCACTCTCAACAATAGCCAAATTATGGAAAGAGCCTAAATGTCCATCAACTGATGAATGGATAAAGAAATTGTGGTTTATATACACAATGGAATACTACGTGGCAATGAGAAAGAATGAAATCTGGCCTTTTGTAGCAACGTGGATGGAACTGGAGAGTGTGATGCCAAGTGAAATAAGCCATACAGATAAAGACAGATACCATATGGTTTCACTCTTATGTGGATCCTGAGAAACTTAACAGAAACCCATGGGGGAGGGGAAGGAAAAAAAAAAAAGAGGTTAGAGTGGGAGTGAGCCAAAGCATAAGAGACTGTTAAAAACTGAGAACAAACTGAGGGTTGATGGGGGGTGGGAGGGAGGGTAGGGTGGGTGATGGGTATTGAGGAGGGCACCTTTTGGGATGAGCACTGGGTGTTGTATGGAAACCAATTTGACAATAAATTTCATATATTGGAAAAAAAAAGAAATATATGAAAGGTTTTATAAGAATCCAAACATACTGACTATTCAGTATTTATGTAAAACACATATAGAAGCATATACATAAAAGATTTAAAAGATTATGCCTCAGATCTGACATGGTCTATTAAATCCTACAGTCATCATTTAGTTAATTCCCAAATTCTTTGCCATCATCATGAGATGAAACACCATTAATCAACAAAATGATTTGTTTATTTATATAAAATGAGTCATGAAGTAAATTTTTATTTCTGGTTCAGACTATGATATTCATTAAGTGAGTAATGCTGTAGTGAAATACAATGCTTTAAACACTAATAGTAATGACATTAACTAAAACTATTGGAGATTATCAAAGTAAGTAGACAAAAACTGGAATATGTAGGTGTACCATAACTAATTTAAATTTGAAGAGGTGGTCTGCAATTTGAGTTATTAAAACTGTTTTCAAACAAGTCTGTTATGCTTTATTCTGGACTTCAGTCTATTATATAAAGAAAATCTTCATAATAATTAGATTCAAAAAGCAGAGCACTGCCTGTGAACCTTTGGGAAGGACAAGTGGACTTGATGAAATATGGTATTATTCTTTGAACTCAGAAAAAAACACGAACCAAATGTCATCAAATCAACCAAGAACAAGATAATTGCTCTTTGAAGAATTTTCTGCAGCCTACCCCAATTTAATTCAGACTTGAATACTTGGATATTTCCTGAAATCCCAGCCTCTTTTCAATTCAGTCTTGAATCCTCAGAATCCAATAAAGATAAAACCCTTAGAAATATCTCAAAGGACAGAAACTCAAATTAAAACTAAAACCACTAAAAATATATAATCATTTAAATATTTACACAGGATTTGGCAAATTTTAACCCTCATTAGTGATTCTTTAATAACTGTCAGCAGGAAACTTACTCAAACTAATAAAGAGAATCTATAAACAAAACCTAAAATGAAATATTGAATGTTTTGCTTTGCCCCTAAGATGGAGAATAAGGCAAAGAATCTACTCTCACCATTATATTCAAAATTGTACTCAAAGTCTTAGCCATTGTACTAAAGTAAGAAAAAGATAAAGGGCTAATATCCAAAATCTATAAAGAACTCACCAAACTCCACACCCAAAACACAAATAATCCAGTGAAGAAATGGGCAGAAGACATGAATAGACACTTCTCTAAAGAAGACATCCAGATGGCCAACAGGCACATGAAAAGGTGCTCAACATCACTCCTCATCAGGGAAATAGAAATCAAACCACACTGAGATATCACCTCATGCTGGTCAGAGTGGCTAAAACGAACAAATCAGGAGACTATAGATGCTGGAGAGTATGTGGAGGAACAGGAACCCTACTGCACTGTTGGTGGGAATGCAAACTGGTGAAACTGCTCTGGAAAACAGTGTGGAGGTTCCTCAAAAAATTAAAAACAGACGTACCCTATGACCCAGAAATAGTACTGATAGGAATTTACCCAAGGGATACAGGAGTGCTGATGCATAGGGGCACTTGTGCCCCAATGTTTATAGCAGAACTTTCAACAATAGCCAAATTATGGAAAGAGCCTAATTGTCCATCAACTGATGAATGGATAAAGAAGATGTGGTTTATATATACGATGGAATACTACTTGGCAATGAGAAAGAATGAAATCTGGCCATTTGTAGCACCATGGATGGAACTGGAGAGTATTATGCTAAATGAAATAAGTCATACAGAAAAAGACAGATACCATATGTTTTCACTCATATGTGGATCCTGAGAAACATAACAGAAGACCATGGGGGAGGGGAAGGGAGAAAAAAAAGTAAGAGAGGGAGGGAGGCAAACCATTAAAGACTCATAAATACTGAGAACAAACTAAGGGTTGATGGCGGGTGGGGGAGAGGGGAAAGTGGGTGATGGGCATTGAGGAGGGCACCTGTTGGGATGATCACTGGGTGTTTTATGGAAACCCATTTGATAATAAATTATATTTTTAAAAAAGAAAAAAGGAAAAGAAATAAAAGCCATAAAGATTAAAAAGGAATAAGTAAAACTCTATTTGCAGATGATATGATGATTTATTTAGAAAATCTCTTGAAACGTATAAAACAACCACTAAAACATATTATCAAAGTCCCAGGATTACAGGATTAATATACAAAATCAATTATATATATTTTTTAATACTTATTTATTTTTGACAGAGAGAGACAGAGCATGAGCAGGGGAGGGGCAGAGAGAGAGGGAAACACAGAATCCGAAACAGGCTCCAGGCTCTGAGCTGTCAGCACAGAGCCCAACGCAGGGCTCAAACTCACAGACTGTGAGATCATGACCTGAGCCGAAGTCGGACACTCAACCAACTGAGCCACCCAGGTGCCCCCAAAAAATCAATTATATTTTTAATACTAGCATAAACAATTGGAAAATAAATCTTTTAAATATCATTTACATAGCACATATAATACTTAAGGATAAGTTTAACAAATGAAAACTATAAAAAAATATTTCTGAGAAAAAGGAAAACCACATAACGGAAAATATATATACCATGTTCATGAATTAAAAGATTCAATATTATTAAGATGCCAAGTCTTTCCAAATTGAACTACAGAGTCAATGCAATAACACCAGTAGGTTTTGTAGAAATTAATTATAATTCTAAAATCATCAGAGAAATTAGAGAACCTAGAATAACCAAAGCAATCTTGAAAAGGAAGAAGTATTGTAAAGTAAATATATTGTATAGTATTGTAAAGTAAAGTATTGTAAAGTAAAAGAAAAGTTGAAGTATTTACACGGACTTTAAGATATATTGTAAAGCTACAGTAATCCAGAGAGTGTGGTATTGCATAAGGATTGATAGTAGATGAATGAAACAGAATAGAGAGCCCAAAAATATACCCACACTTAAAAGATCATTTGGTTTTTCTCTAAAGGAGCTACAGCAATTGAAGGAGAAAGAATAATCTTTTAAACGGACGATGCTGTAATAATTTGATGTCTGTGGGGGGGGAAAATGCTCTTTAACCCCTATCTTATACCATGCACACAAATTAATCTGAGCTAGATCATAAATTAAAATGTAAAGCCTAAAACTGTAAGTATTTTAAAAGAGAGCATAAGAATATCTGTAACTTTGGGTAAGTAAGGTTTGTTTTTTGTTTTTTTGTTTTTTCATATGAGATATGGAAAAAACAATAATCATAAAATAAAAAGATTAGACTGTACAAAATTTAAAACTTTTGTTCATCAAAAAAATATCATTAGGTTGAATGGATAAAGATGATGTGGTATAGGGGAGCCTGGGTGGCTCAGTTGGTTGAGCATCCAACTTCAGCTTAGGTCATGATCTCACAGTACGTGAGTTTGAGCCCTACATCTGGCTTTGTCCCCCTCTCTCTCTGCTCCTCCCCCACTTATGCATTCTCTCTCACAAATAAATAAGTCATTTTTTAAAACCTTAAAAATAAAGAGAAGATGTGGTATATGCATGTGTATGTACATATACATACATAATGGAATACTACTCGGCAATCAAACAGAATGAAACCTTGCCATTTGCAACAACATGGATGGGACTAGAATGTATTATGCTAAGTGAAGTAAGTCAGTCAGAGAAAGGCAAATATCATATTATTTCACTCATATATGGCAATTAAGAAACAAAATAGATGAACATAGGGGAAGGGAAGGAAAAATACGGTAAAAACAGTGAGGGAGGCAAACCATAAGAGACTCTTAAATATAGAGAACAAACCTAGGGTTGCTGGAGGGGGAATTGGGTGGAAAGATGGGTCAAATGGGTGATGAGCATTAAGGAGGGCACTTGTTGGGATGAGTACTGGGTGTTATATGTAAGTGATGAATACCTCTGAAACCATTATTACACTATATGGTAACTAACTTGGATTTAAATTTTAAAAAGTATATCATTAAGAAAATGAATAGGCAAGACACAAACTGGGAGAAAAAATTTATAACATATATATTTAGGTTATATAAAGAACCCCTAAAACTCAATAAAAAGAAAAATAAAGTAAGAGATTTCAACATTTCACAAAAGAATAAATACACACAAAAAATGGTCAATATACTAGTCATCAGGGAAATGCAATTAAAACTATTATGAAATACCACTGTGGATTAACTAGAAGACATAAAACTAGGAAAGATTGACAATACTAAATATCGGTTAGGATTTGAAGCACTTGGGTGAAGTATAAAATGGTACAATCACTTTGGAAAAAGATCTTGTAGTTTCTTAAACTAAATGCATTCTTTACAAGAATGTTTATAATGGCTCTATTCATAATAATAGCAAAAAAGTAAAACCAGCCTAGGGATCCATATGTAGAAGAATAGCTAAACTAACTGGGTATATTCACCCAGTGGGCCACTACTTAGGAATTTTAAAAAATGAACTGCTTATATGGACAATACACACACGAATCTTAAAGACATTTTGCTGGATTGCCTGGGCGGCTCAGTTGGTTAAATGTCTGACTCTTGATTTCGGCTCAGCTCATGCTCTTGTGGTTGGTGAGTTTGAAATCTGAGTCGGGTTCCACTTGGGATTCCTTCGCTCCCTCTCTCTCTGCCTCTCTCTCTCTTTCTCTCAAAATAAATAAATAAACTTTAAAAAAAAGCATTTTGCTGAGTGAAAGTAGGCTTTCACAAGGAGTACGGTATGCATAATTCTATCTATATGAAGTTCTACAACAAGAAAACTTCATCTGAATATGATAGAGGTGGAGGTTGGTAGGCATGACGGAACTTTTTTGGGTGATGGTAATGCTCTATGTCTTGATAGAGATTTGAGTTACACAAATACTTTCGTCAAAACCCAAAGAATAGTACACTTAAGGTTTGCATCTTTTTACATAAATTTTACCTCAGAAGAGAAAGGCTGTTAATAAATAATAAACTCTCTTAAGGCTAAGTATTTATGGGGAAAAGGATACTCTTGAGATGCATTAAAAATATAAGATGGTTTGACAGATCAAGGAATGGATAGCTGACAGGCATGTTGTAAGTCTAGTAAGCTTGCTTGACTGGGTAGGGAGAGTCTGTGTGGCAGATTAATGACTCTTCACTGTGAATTCAATGCAATTTTGCTCTATGTTTTAAATTTTCAAAATAATGTGTTGGAAAAATATTTCTCCAAGGTTTGGAGAACCAATATTTCTCCAATATTTCATCCAGGGTTTGGTTTCTTCTTTCTCCTACCAACAGAACATCTGCCAGTGGTCTGAAACAAAATGATAGCCAGACAAGGCCTAACCCTGTATGTCTGTACCAGCCAGACAATCCAGCAAGATCATCAAGAGTATGCCAGGTAAAGCTCAGAGTCTCATAGACATTTCTAGTACTGTTGTACATGAAGAAACAAGTTGTTAAATTTGACCTAATAATTTATAGACAGGAGATACATGAGAAACCATAGAATTTATCATTTAAAGGTCAAACATAATTAGAAACCAAGTTTTAATTGATATAAAATTAAGAATATCTGAGATAACAAACAAAACTTTAAATTAGCACAAATCCAAATAAGTTAACAAAAAAATATAACAAATATTTTAAAAACCTTCTAAGTGTACTAGTTTAGTAATAGATATAGAAGAGGCAAAGGTTGATTTCCTTTGCAAAGAAGATATGATTTGCTAATATAAATAAAACAAACTTACACAAAACAAGTAAGTAGAACTGAAACATTAAGCCATGAGATAGAGATTCAAAGGTCTGTAACAGGAAATCTCAGTATAGTTTGGAAACAGAAGGTAAGTAGGGTTTAGGTCTAATGACAATAGCTTATCAATATTATTCGGCACTTTACAGGTTTCTAAGTGCTTTCAATGTTTTCTCTTAACATAAAATTTCTGTGAGATGAACAAGGGTTAATAGGGTCTCTATTTTATGGAAGACCAGAACTTGGGTCCCCTGTCCCTTTGTTTCCAGTTAGGAGGGGAAGGACTGCATTCACAGAAAGTGCAGTGAGTGGAGCTGGGTTCTGGGTGGCTCAGATGGAGTAGAGGGTAAACATTATAATGTTAGACCAGGAACTCAAAAGTGGATTGGTCAGGCAGAGCCTGGTGGTAGGTAGCAAAATTGGGAAAAGCCAGTCTCTCTTCAATGAGGAAAGGCAGCTTAGCAGTGTAGAACCCAGATTTGGGTGTCAGGCTCATGAGTGTTCCAACCTCAATCCCAGCATTCCTATGTGGCTCCCTGCAAGCTACAGCCCCTTATCTGAAAAATGATGTTGTTCAGCCTGACAGCTTCACATTCTTTTTCTTAAAGTGGACTCCCTAAACCCTCTAAGCTTCAGGCCCCAGGCAGTCTGGATCTTTCTCTGTACTCCATAATACTAACTACTCTTATTTTATGACACATAACATGGGATCTTGTCACTCTGGACAGAGTCACAAAGAGACAGGTGAGAAGGACAGCTTCTTCTA
Organism: Panthera onca; assembly: GCF_046562875.1. Taxonomy (NCBI): domain Eukaryota; kingdom Metazoa; phylum Chordata; class Mammalia; order Carnivora; family Felidae; genus Panthera; species Panthera onca. The sequence continues at coordinate 27,334,014 of NC_138343.1, read as the reverse complement.
CACTGCCAAAATCTGTGGAGGTGAATTCAAAAGCAGGAGACCAGAGCCCCTGCCCTAAAGATCTATACTCTATTTAACTTCCAAACACCAAAAACATAAATAGGTAATGACAGCAATAATAAATACTTGTACAACTGAGCAGATCCTCACCAGAATTTCTCAGAGTTCAGTCTGTCAATTCTCAGAGGTATTTAAAGGAAAAAAAATTCTGAAATTTTAGGTGTTAGTTAGTATTTTCCCTGAATTTAAACAAATTTCACCATATGCCAAATCCCCTCCTGGTCACACAGATCTGACTATGGGGCAACAACCAGAGTGCCATCTTAAAATTGATTTGATGAATTATGTTTTGCTCAGCTCACAAGATAAGCCAGTCATTTGACTGGAATTAGAACGAAATGTCCTTAGGACATGGCTCTGCTCACAGCAATGGTAATTTTTCAATGAAAGTTAGCTTTTCTGAATCTCCAGACTCAATGCTTCAACACAAGGACCTCACATACTGTGAGCTAGGTACTATTAATCAACCCCTTTCAATATGCCAGGAAACTGAGGCTCAAAGAGGTTAAAACAGGCTTATACAGGTCACACACCAACCTAGTGGCAGAGCTGGGATGTGAGTCCAGCATCCACTCTGGATTCTGTGCCATGAGCTCTATGCTGCCCTGCATCTCTAAATGGGATGGAATCACAGACTATGGGAGCCAACGGGCAGTGAACACTCACATAACCTAGGCTCCTGATTTTGAGACTATATAAAATGGCAGATAGTAGTAGAACCAGAAAAAGAGTGACAGCAGAAAAAAAGGGTCTTCCCCACTCTGACTCTCAGACACAGGGTCTTTGGAATTCTTTCATCATGTCTATTCCCACAGTCCAGGAGAAGTCTTCCTCACAGCACACCTGTGTCTCTCATAATAACATGGTCTAGGCATCACTTTGTAATTTTGTTGGGAAAGCTCAATCTCCTGACCCAAACTGACCAAGAAAACTTTTGATAAGCCCCTGACTCTTTCTAGGGAAAGGTGAGCTGAAGGTAAGAAGTGGTTGTTTATGTAGACTCCAGCTTTAGAACAACTATCATCAGACTGGTAGTCTACATGGGTGAGGAAGGTCAAAACAATAACAAAACACCCTTCATTTGAGATCATAGCAATTCCTTAATTATATAGTGCATTATGTTATGACATTGCTGGGGTTTCCAACCTCCAACAAATGCCACTGAACCTCCAGCTCAATTTCTCTGAATGTGGCTCGTAGAAACTTGCCACTGGCTGAATGGTTTCCAGTGGACTCAGGTCTTCTGGCCTTGATAATGAGGTGACCTAGCAAACCAAGGCTGGGAAAAGTCTGGAACCTAGAATTAATGTGAGAACCAAGAAGTTTTTAATTTTCTGGCAATAATTCTCCCTGTCTGTAAAACATCCCATTCTTTTATTTTCTTTCCAAACAAAAAATGCTTTCTTTGTGTTGCTTAGTCACTCACTCAACACGGAAAAAGGAACTGTTTCTATTCTTTATCATTTGCTATTTATTTAGTGTACAGAGGTAGAGTCCAATGCTTGTGGAAAATCCTGTGCATAAACTGGTAATTCTGGCTTCTTAAAGAATGTGTTCATGTAATTTTATTTTGAGATACACAGATTTTCTTTCCACTGATTATATAGAATGTTTAATACTGCTGAGCGTTTTGGGTTTTTGTTTTTGTTTGGTTTGGTTGTCTTTCAAAAAATTGCAAAGTTGTGGAGCAGTAAAATTAAGGTAAAGTTTCTAATTTTTTGTTTCCTTTTTTTTTATTTTAGAAAAGAAACTATGCTAAGGGAAAACTGAATATAAGAACTTTAAATAAAAAATGTATCAGTGGAGTTAGGTGGCTTTGGATAAAGTTGTCAGGTATGTCACTAGAAAAGGAAAATGAAGAATGAAAATTTTTAAACTGTAAATTTGGTCCTAGACTTTTAAATCTACATTCTCTACAATGCTCACCATCTGTACAAAGTAACAATTGTCTATATTTGTTTTTCATTCGTGGATGAAGAATAAAAGATGGATAAAAATAAAACACTCAATGGAAAAAGTGGAAATATCCTCAAATAGTATATTTGGAATTTACTAAAGCATTACTTTATTAAAAATTAACCTAGTGGCTGAGTAATTGGAATTTCTGAAATCGTTTAATTTTTAAGTGTGAAGTACACTGTTTATACCCAAGGAGAATTAGAAAACCCAACCTCCTAGAGACAGTAGGCTGTGAAGAATAAAGTTCTCCCAGATGATAAATTGATGACCAATGTGGCTTTCAGAAATAGCATTGGGCAGAGTGAAGAGACTCCAGTTCTATTTTCATTTCTCCCACCAACTCAATGTGCAGTTTTGGCTTTGAACTGCCTGGACTTGAGTTTTCTCATTTGTAATAAAAGCAGCTCAACTAGATACCATCTTTCAGGTCACTTTTAGAAACACAGATCTATTGTCATTTGCATTTTTATCAATGTCAGTTTACTTTCACTGTCCTTTATCTAAACCTTTAATGTTTGAGAATATGTCTGACTGAAGTACAAAAATATATGCTATTCACTTGTTCCTTCAAACACATTTTTTATAATCTCAGCAAACATTCCATTTTCTGGCTTTGGCAGAGACCATCAAGTTCTGTGGAGCACTGGAAACTTTCCCTCTAGGTATGGGAGCCTTGTGACTCTTTTTCCTTTGAGATCTTTCCTGCTAGAAAGCATCTTGTTCACCTTAGTATCCCGACAGCCCTTTCAAATGATGTTTTAGGCTAGCAGAAGAAAATACCATGCATAGAAAGAACTATCATCCGAGGCCAAGAGTGGCAGATGCCATAATTCAGCTGTAAAATTCCAGCCTGTTATGGGAGCTGCAAACAATTCACATATACACCCTTCCTGGAAGGGATTTCTGCTAGTCTACAGGATGGCTCTGCTCTCCATTCATCAAGACCTAATATTTCAACTTTCCTCCACCCTTACCTAGACTCCTGTGTCAGGCTTAACCCCCTACAGATTCACAATACAGCACTTCCTCCCATCATGTGTGCCTGTCTCTGTATGGCCCCTACCCAGTGCCATAACCAGCAGCCAAATTGGTGAAGGAAAGCTGAGAAATTGAGGAGATGGGCTAGGAGGTCTTAAAGACTAGTGAGATAAGCAGTTTGACATAAGGAAAATAATGGATTTGTAGCTGGAATTTTTACTTATTATGCTGAGCTGAATTGTGTCCCCCAAATTCATATGTTGAAGTCTCAATCCCTAGTACCTCAGACTAATTTTATTTGAAGATTAGGTCTTTAAAGAGGTAATTAATTTAAAATGAGTTCATTAGAATAGGTTTTATCCAAATCTGACTGGTGTCCTTATAAGAAGAGGAGATCAGGACACAGGCACACACAAGGAGAAGGTGGTGATTTGCAAGCCAAGGAGAGAGGCCTGAGAAGAAACCTACCCTGCAGACACCTTCATCTTGGAACTGTGAGGAAGTAAATTTCTGTAGTTTAAGCCTGTGGCACTTTGTCATGGCAGCCTAAGCATATCAATATACATATTGTCTTAGTGGGCACTTGAGGTTAGGTTGCTGGAGAACGTTTTGAAGGATCCAGAAGAACTGCTGTGATCACTGCTCACTCATCAGTTGACTCATCTGGTATTCTCCTAAAACCCAGAGGGACTCCTTTGCCAAGGAGACCTACACTCATGATGCCTGGGCCCAGATTGGAAACTAAATTGCTCTTCAGTGGATGGCTTGCTGAATTGAAGTCAGAGCAGACATGGGAATTCTTTTTAAGTTGGCTTTTCATTACAAGACTAGAAAGGAGTTGGCACATAATGGGTAATCAAGAAATATTTGTTCAATGAGTGAAGGCTTTGAGAGACTGAAGAATCCCCTTCTCCAGGTGGGGAATCTTTCCACCCAAAAAAGTTGTCTATACTCAAAAGTTTTCTCCTCCTTTTTCAGAACTACAGCCCTCCTCCTCTATTTCAATTTCTAAAACTATTTTCTCAAAGTATCCTTTCTAAGATATACTCCCCTTCTCTTTTCAGTAACAAAATCTGATTGATTGCATTCCTAAGATCAATGTAGTTTTGCCTGCAGGAAGATTCTTGGCAGATAGTAATCATCTCCTGAAACTCCTGGACCAGTGCTACAACAGAGCAAAGGAAGGATCTCTGGGAGCTCTGTTCCACCTTTTTCTCAAGATCAAGTTTTTCTCTCAGGATAACAAGTTGATGCTTCATGGTTTGCAATTTACAAAGCATATTAACATATATTATCTCATGTAATCTTCACAACAACACTGTAAGGCAAATTTTATTAGTAAAGATGCACCTCAGGAAGGTAATAAGATCTTAGTGTGCAGATATATAGTATCCATTGACTTATTTACATAGCACCTACCATCATTCTACACACGAAATGGGCCAAGTTATTTACAGTAATAAATTATAGCAAGACAAAAAGCATTTCAAGGATCTCAGGGAGCTGGTAAGAAAAACTAGTATTTAATTTATCATCTGCGAACAAGAATGGAACATGGGTGGCATGAATCCAACAGTTTCCCTTGCATCCACAGAAGACATGCTAACCATGCATACTTTTCCAGCTGGGTCAGACACCACCTCTCCTACACGGACTTCGCAATGTGTTATGCTCTCTCGGTATCTAAGTAAGTGTTTGTGAGAGAGACTGACTAGTTCTGACCAACTATTAAACTATTTATTTGTACATTTTGATGCTACAGGTAATCTGATGACTAGGTTTAATGTGTGTTCAGGAATGCCCTTTCTGATATTTTGCCATTATGTTTTCTTATTCTTTTGGGGGATTTAGGCCCGTGAGCAATAATCTCTTTTTAAGTGGCCAAAAGAATTCTGGTCAAGGCTGCACCAGTAGCTGGTGCATTGGACAAAACAAAGTGTCCGCAAAAGTATTTGGCTATGACGTTATCACAAGCTGCTGGAAGCAGTAAAGGAAACCAGCTACTGCCTCCCCTTGTCAGATGCACTTCGTTTTCTTATGAAACCCACATCTCCAGGTCCTAACAGGAGTTGCCAATCACAGATGTCTTGAGGGGATAAGGATTTTTTTTTTCCATTTCTAAGCATGAGTCATGGAATACTAAAAGCACCAACAGTTGAGACACCATATGTGAACCCCTGCACTTCAGGGTTCCACGCTGAGCCGGAGCTGCCTGCTTTCTTCATGCCTCCTTCAGCATCACCCAGAGAGCTGCCGCAAGCTGTTGTCGCTTCAGACGGGTTCTTCTGTTGAGACAACAGTCTTTGAAAGATGGTTTTCACAGAACATGCAGGACCAGGAGGGAGAGCAAGTTACCAGGCAAAAGCGTAAACTTATAAGGCTGCATTTGGTCCTGAGGTGAGCAACCAAAAAAAAAAAAAAAAAAAAAAAGGTTCAACTTCTTACAAATCAAGAAAGTTTTCAGTTGTTACCAGTTTTGTCTATTTTTACAGTGCTTCACCTTTGTTTTACACTTGATCACAGACAACAGTCTTGCTCTGCCTCCTGTACAAGTTGGTTTTAAGTTGTTTTGCTTGCCTAGGGAATAGGATACAAAATACCTTTCTTGCTTGCTTATTTCATTTCTAATTCCCAGGTAGCTGGCACTCAGGAAGAAGCAGAGTTTCACAGTGAATACATGACAGGGGTGTGCAGCGCTGAAGCTCTATCTTCAGCCTCACTGAAACTTTGCCCTCACCAGCTGAACCCACAGTCCCTCAAGAGTTGGATCTCACCCAGCCTCTTCAGATGGACAGCCAACCCAAGTAGTATTCTGGGCATTCATAACACCACTGCAGGAGCACCACTCCCAACACACACACACACACACACACACACACACACGTGCACACGGGCACACACATGCACACCCACACAGACACACATGCACATCCACACTGCCTCCTATTTGCCCATTCTAATGGGCTCCTCTTCAATCCAAATTGTGCCTGTTCTTTGTCTTCCATTGTATTTTAAATTACTTGGATGTTTGAACTGCTTTGCCTAAACTTGTATTTATCTCAATTTGGAGCCATCAGAAAGAAGGTAAAAGTCCCATGGGACTGATGGCCAGTTCTAGTTGTCACCATCAGGCAGCTTAAGGAATAGGTTGAATTCAGATTTGAACACTGAATTAATCCACAAAACAGAGTAAAAACTGCAACCCCTTCTCATAAATGATGGTCATTGACTCTTTACTCAGGAAGAAAAACTGAAAAAGGAAAGAAAAAGTAAATACCCAAACTAAAAAAACTTCTGAAAACATCTTTAGAATAATTTTCACTTATTGTTCCTGTTGACATAACTTACCAGAGGTTTTCTGGACTCATGGCCTCTCCACCACAGGAAAAGATTATTCCTAATTTGGTTGTTCTTCTGATCTGCTATAACTGATCGCAAAATACAGGACAAGAAAAATCCAAATAAAAGGAGCCAAGGTTCAGAGAAAATAGTGAGACAATGGATACACTTCCTACAGTGACAACCATGACATAATTTCCTAAACCCTTCTCCTGGTGTCTATGAGAAAAGGAGATCACAAACTATTAGTCCTTGGCAGAGATCCATGGTGATAAAGGTAACAGAAAACATGAATCAATTAAACCTTGGAGTTAATTTTGTCCAACTTCCTATTTTAGCCGAGGAGAAAAATGAGATAGATCCAGAGAATTTAAACAACTTGCTTAAGGCCAGTAAAGCAGTTTGCGACAAAGTTGGGATTAGAACTTCAGTTTCTTGGGTCCTCATCATGGACTCACGGAATTCCAGGGTTAGGAGGAACCATTCAGTCCAACCAGCTGGCTACCACCTCGTTTGTGTCTTAGCTCCAGGGAGTGAGATTGATCTCACCTCTTTTCAGGGCAGCCTATCCTGCCTTTGGGCATCTCTAAATGTAAAAAAAAAAAAAAAAAAAAAAAAAAAATTATTGCATCCCCAGTCCTACTTCTGCCTTTGGAGGCTACACACAAGTTTTACCTTGCTTTGTTAGGCCATGCCTTCAGAGTGCAAGGTAGCTGAGGACTCCAGTTTCTCATTCTTCTTGAGGCTCTCTTATAAGCTTATCTCTGCTTTCAGCATGTTTTGTCATTCTCTTAAATGCATCATCTCAAATGGAATGCCAATATTCCAAAAGTGGTTACACTGGCCCAGAGAAGAGAGGAACAGTTCACATTACAGAAGGAAATATCTTTCCATAATGTAGCCAAAGATGGATTGAGCAGACAGTCTACTTTATACCATAAGCTCTAGGCTTTTTTTTATACTTTACACTGCTGTGAAGCCATATTGCACCCTTGGAGTACTAGTGAAGTTAATTCTTGTAACTCAAGTGCCAATATTTTACATTTAAGCTTTTAAAATGCTTTTCTATCTTATTCAGCCTTTCTTTCTAACCTGTCCTATAAAGTCCTTTCAGATCTTCCTTCCTGTACTGTCCTTCCAAATGTGTTTATCCTGGGTCAGGACAGAGCTGGGTCTCATGACTCAGCATGAGAAGTATCTCTTCATGTTACTGCTGGTCATCACCTAGACCGGCCTTTGCTGAGTGTAGTCATTGAACCTGTTCAGGAACTGCCATCACACTAACCTCTAGCCACATGCCCTTGGTATGTACACAAGGATATCATCAGGAGAGACTCTGCCAAATGCCTTGAGAATACCCCACAGTGGCAGCATTTCCTTGACCTACCAGTCTGGTGGCCCTGTCAAAAGAAACAATGAATTTGCTTTAATGTGACTTGTACTTGTGAACTTAGACTTGAGCATTTGCCACTACTGCCCTGCTACTCCAGCAAATATTGAAGAGTATGCCCACGCCCTGATTGTCGACTCTGATTCATACAAGTGGCATGAAAGTGCTCTAGCAGAGCGCTTCACCAACTCAAAGGAGGAGGTTGTCCAAGATGGTGTGTGTGTGTAACCTTAGTTACCCTTGTATGTCCAAAATCTTGGTTCCTATTTTGATTTTGTTGATGTTGCAACCTCTAAGCCATTTCAGAGACAGTATGCACAATATGGGAGGGGAGAGGCTGACCAGGCAGAAGATTCCTCCCCAAGAACTAGCAATAACAACCTGCAAGGGCAACACTTACACCCCATCCACTGGGTATATAGAGCCATGTAAGACCGGTCTGGGCCACAGTTACCATCCCTCCCCTCGTGTTTAGGAAGTGAGGGGCTCCCATCCACCCAATTTGGGGTCTCCCAGCTTTGATAATACTCACTCCGACCTTCACCCAGCTAATCATAGGAGTAATCTTCTCTCCTGTCCTCACCCCATGCAGATGAAACTAACATTTCTTTTTCTTTTTCAATGAGTTAAACAAATGGCTATTCCTGTATGCTTATACACATAAGTTTACTTTTTAAGTTTGTATTTAAATTCCAGTTAGTTAACATACAGTGTAATATCAGTTTCAGATGTATAATATAGTGATTCAACACTTCCATACATCACCCTGTGCTCATCACAAGTGCACTCCTTAATTCCCATCACCTATTTCACCCATCCCTCCACCCACCTCCCTTCTGGTAACCATCAGTTTGTTCTCTATAGTTAAAAAAGAGTCTGATTCTTGGTTTGCCTCTCTCTGTTTTTTCCTCCTTGTTCACTTGTTTTGTTTCTTAAATTCCACATGTGTGTGAAATCATATGGTATTTGTCTTTCCCTGACTTATTTTCCCTACCATAATAATCTCTAGTTCCATCCATGTTATTGCTAATGGCAAGATTCCATTCTTTTTTATGGCTGAGTAATATTCCATTGTATATCTATACCACATTCTCTTTACCCATTCATCAGTTGATGTATATTTGGACTCTTTCCATAATTTAGTTATTTTAGATAATGCTTCTATAAATATTGGGGTGAATGTATCCCTTTGAATGAGTATTTTTGTATTCTTTGGGTGTGATTGCTGGATCATAGGGTAGTTCTATTTTTAACTTTCTGAGGAACTTCCATTCTGTTTTCCAGAGTGGCTGCACCAGTTTGCATTCCCATCAACAGTACACGAGGGTTCCCCTTTCTCCACATCCTTGTCAGCACCTGTTGTTTCTTGTGTTGTTGATTTTAGCCATTCTGACAGGTGTGAGGTGATATATCATTGTAGTTTTGATTTGCATTTCCCTGATGACAAGTGATGAGCACCTTTCCATGTGTCTGTTGGCATTTGGATATCTTCTGTTAGTTTTGTTGATTATTTCCTTCACTGTGCAAAAGTTTATTTTTGCTTTTGTTTCCCTTGCCTCAGGACACATATCTAGAAAGAAGTTGCTATAGCGATGTCAAAGAAGTTACTGCCTGTGTTCTCCTCTAGGATTTCTATGGCTTCAGGTCTCACATTTAGGCCTTTTTGAATTGGGAAAGAAAGTGGTCCAGGAAAAGTGTTTGGGAAAGAAAGTGGTCAGTTTCATTCTTCTGCATGTTGCTATCCAGTTTTCTTAACACCATTTGTTGAAGACACTTTTTCCATTGGATAGTCTTTCCTGTTTTGTCAATGATTAATTGACCATACAGTTATGTGTTCATTTCTGGATTTTCTATTCTGTTCCCTTGATCTATGTGTCTATTTTTGTGCCAGTACCATACGTTTTGGTTGCTACAGCTTTGTAATATATCTTGAAGTCCAGAATTGTGATGCCTCCAGCTTTGTTTTTCCTATTTAAGAATGCTTTGGCGATTCAAAGTCTTTTTCCATGCAAATATTAGAATTATGAAACTAACATTTCTGTTTAAAATTTATTGGTGACAGAAAGAAGGAAAGGAAAAGAGAGGAGAGGACAGGAGAGAAGAGGAGAGGAATGGAGTGGAGAGGGGTGGGGAGGGGAGGAGAGAAAAAAGAAAGAAAAGAAAGAAAAAATGAGGAAAAGAAAGAGAAGAGAAAAGAAAGAGAAGCTAAGTGAAGAGAAGAAAAAAGAAAAGGTGGGAGTTGTCTGTGAAAGCACCAAAAACCACAGAGATCTCCAGGCTCAGCCTACCCTAGAACTCAGCTGGATGTGCTTCTGATGAGCTGGACTACCCTTTCCTTCATGGGTTCATGAGAAGACAGAAGTGGTCCAGTGTATGGTCCAGGAAGAGGCTTGGCATGCCACTCCTCCAGGGAGAGGTCCTCAAACCTTCCCCCTTTTCAGACTTCCTTACCTTCTCCCCTGAAATAAGCTGCAGCTGCTTAGTTTCCAGATGTCTGTAGGCCTCTTTCTACCTCTCACCCAATCTCCACTGATGGTAACAGGAGGCATTCACTCTTGGGGATGTCTGGATGGATTTTATAAATTACAAAGGGACCCCTCACAGCAACAGAATAAAGCATTCCAATCAAGCTAACGATAAAAATTTATGAAGCCTATGATCCTGCCTTAGACTAACTAATGTGCCACTTGTTGAATTTCAGAGAAAAATACTTCTTTCCCTTAACAGTGATGTAATAGCCCTCTGTGTTTGTGAAGCTACAAATCTTCCTGATCAGTATATGCCATTTAAAATCATTACAAATAGGTCAGTAGTCTCTGCCTTCAACACAGAGGGGCTACTTTCCATTCTTTTCAGCAGCTTATTGCATAAATATTATTTTTGCCATCATTTTTCAATGCATAGGTGGGATCTTCAGTGGGCAGAGACAGTGATAAACAAAACTCCAGGTGTTACTGCTCTTAAAAAAGATTCCTTTAACAAGTAGTTATGAGAACTGAAGTTATTTTCAGAGGAAACTATTAGGAAAGGCTCCTCTTAGACAATTCTCTAAAATAATATTGACGTGTTTAGTAACTATACAACACACTCTCAAGGAGACAAAATATTATGTCCATATATTGAATCCGGTTGAATACAATTCTGTCGATTTTCTGCTCTATTCCAGAAAATTACATCTGATGCTTGGACTACAAATAGCCCGATACACAGTGGTAGACTTTCCAGGAGAACATACACTACTTAATCTGATCGTACGGTAAGCACATAAGTTGACTCTTCCTAACTGTTTAAAGACCCACTCCAAGAATGTGAGGGAGTTGATCAAGACTTCCAGGCTAATTAGCAGTAAGTTCAGCACTAGAATTCAGGTTTCTTTAACCCAAGACATAGACTTTTCAGGAGAGAGATAGTAAAGGAAGATGGAAGAACTATGGCGTTGGAGCTTGGATACCCATCCTAGCTCTCCTTCCTACCAAATATGTGGCCTTGGGCTGTCATCCAAGTGGTCTGAGTTCTAGTCTTCTTGTCTATAAATGAAAGTGTTGCCAACTCTCAGAATGGTGATGAAAACCAGAAATGATGCATGTAGTGTACTTGGAAGTTACTAGTTACTACCATAACACCACAGTGTTTCCACGTACCTTGGTCTTCCTCACTGTGCAATTGTTTTCCAAAGCATGTCCCACAAAACACATGTGCCAGAAAATATTTTCTGAAAAAGGGTTTAATCATTAAGTATTTTGGGGACATTACCCACCTTATCTCCCTCTTTGAAATGAGAAAGAGCTCCACCAGAGTTTAATCTTCATGAGGGAAGGAAGCACACCTGTCTTCCTTTGCACTATCTTTCCAAGGCTTTTACAAAGCCTGATACATGGTTAGCGTTCAGTGAAATGGTAAATAAATAAGTGAATTAATAAAATTCATAAATTAATAAAATTAATAAATACCCTAAGGAGTCTTGCTTCATGAAAAAAAAAAAAACTATTTAGCTTTGTGGAACCCAGCCTTTCCATTTTTCTCTGAATACCTATAAACTGTCTTCCTGAGAAATACTATTCTAGAGGATTTAATGCCTTCTCAGCCCTTCTATGAGTGTGGGTAGTCTGCTTCTGGGAGATAAGTTAGATAGAATGCTACAGGTTTTCCATTCTAGCCATTGCCAATTCTATGAAAGCCCACAGACTTCCCATATCTGAAGATGTAACTGACTGCTTTTCTCCATCCACCAATTAACTTAGAAAATGCAAATACTGTGGCACCTGGGTGGCTCCATCAGTTGGGCATCCAGCTTTTGGTTTCAGCTCATAGCATGATCTCATGGTTCATGGGTTCAAGCCCCATGTCAGACTCCTCACTGACAGTGCAGAGACTGCTTGGAGTTCTCTCTCTCTCTCTCTCTCTCTCTCTGTCCCTCCCCTGCTCATGCTCTCTCTCTCTTTCTCTAAATAAATAAACTTAAAAAAAATAAAATGCAAATACTAATTTCACTGTTAGTGAAATAATTAGGAATAATTAGGAAAGTCAGCACAATGCAAATCTGCAATGTATTCCAAAAGGAAAAAAGAATTTTTTCTTTTAGGCATTAATGAGTTAACTGAGTCCCAACTCCCACCCATTAGACTGATGTCAAGTCTTAATATTTAAATTTCTCCCTAGGAGGGAACAAAAAGAGGATGGTATTTCTACAATCACAAAGACATTTCAGATGAGGTCATTTTACTTGTACAGAAGTCTTTGTAAACATGACCCTTGCCCAGGGAAGGCTCTCAGCAGTGATGGGAGCAGGGGTATTGTCCCCAGGAGTCACAGCTTTGATGCTTCTTCATGGATACTGTAGAGTGTGACGGAAGAACCACATGCAGCCTTGAAGCTCCCAGCTGAGGGGGAAAGACTTTCCTTCTTTTATAGGTCACTAACCATCTTAATCAGCTCAGGCTTCCTCAACACAATACCACAAACTGAGTGGCTTAAAAACAGAAATTTATTTCTCCCAGTTATGGAGGCTGGAATATGAAGGTACTTGCTGATTCAGTTTCTCATGAGAGCTCTCTTCCTGGCTTGCAGAGGGCCACCTCCTTGCTTTGTCCTCACATGGTGGAGAGAGAGCACTGGTCGTTCTTCCTCTTCTGGTAAGGGTACCAGTCCTCCTGGATTAGGGCCCCACCCTCATGAACTCACTTTACTTTTATCATCTCCTCACAGGCCCTATCTCTAAATACAGTCACAGTGGAGTTAGCACTTCAACATATGAATTTGGGGGAAACATAAACATTCAGTCCAAAACACTAACCTTGTGCTGGAATGAGCACTACCAGCAAAGACTCACAATGCCAGTTGTCTTGAAGCTGTGAGAGACCCTGAAGTTGAACAGACTTAACATAAACTAGCCACAGGTAGTGCACAGCTGAGCCCGGCAATAAGGAGTCAGGAGGACATTTCACACCACTAGCCCAAATCTGCCACACCACCTGGTCCCATAGGCTGCATTAAACTTGAGAAAAAAAATGAATAAAAAATGCACCCCTCCCAGACAATGCCAATGTCTATTAACAGAGGAATGAATAAACAAAATGTGGTCTATGAATACAATGGAATATTACTCAGTCTCAAAAAGGAGGGAAATTCTGACATATGTCACAAAATGGATGAACCTTGAGGACATTACTCTCAGTGAAATAAGCCAGTCATAAAAGGACAAATACTGTATTATTCCACTTATATGAGGTGCATAGAATAGTAGAATTCATAGAGATAAAGAATAGAGTAGTAGTTCCCTGGGGACTCAAGGAAAGGGTGAGTGGGGAATTATTGTTTAATTGGCACAGTTTCCGTTTTGCAAGATAAAGTTCTAAATGTAGTCGGTGGTGATGGTTGCACAAAAGTGTGAGTGTACTTAGCGCTACTGAACTGCACACTTATAAATAATAAAGATGGTGCCTGGGTGGCTCAGTCAGTTAAGTGACCAATTCTTGATTTTGGCTCATGTCAAGGTCTCACGTTCGTGGGATTGAGCCCGACATTGGGCTCTGCACTGACAGTGCGGAGCCTGCTTGGGTTTCTCTCTCCCCCTCTCTCTGCCCCTCCCGTGTTTGCTTGTGTGTGTGTGTGTGTGTGTGTGTGTGTGTGTTTGTACACATGCACATGCTCTCTCCCTCTCTCAAAATAAATAAATAAACTTTTTTAATGATGAAGATGGTAAGTTTTATGTGTATTTTACCATACTTTTTAAAAATAGCACCAGTTTCTTTTTGAAGACACCATGGTCAGCTTCATAGTTTCCTCAGCATTCCAAAGTGAGTTTCTTTCCCGTCCTGCCACCCCAGCACAGATAACCATTATAAATGCTGTCTCTCCTCACCAAACCTAGAACCACTGGCACTTTGGGGAAGTAGGGATATTACCAAAGTAGTGGATCCAGTTTAAGCCTGCAACTAACTCTCTTGCAGGATAAGGGCTGTGTTGAGGTGGTTGTGTTGTGGAAAACTCTCTGGCATTTCGTAGCTCATCCTCTAACTTCAACAGCATTTTCAGCATGGCTCTGGCTGAGAATGCATCACACCTTGGCAGAGGTTTGCAAAGACTGGCATGCTTTCATAATTCTTGCTCTACAAAATGTTTTTTTTAAAGCACCTCTGCCCATAAAGGCAACACAAACAAGTTGCCTGTGAGTCATAAAACTATAGAATACACACTAAAACCATGCAATAATCTTTATATAATTTTCTCCTTAGTCATTGTCTAGCCCATTAGGTAAATATGCAGCATGTATTTCTTTGAAAATAAAGGCCTCTATAAAAACTACCTTTGCAAATACACTGAGCAATAAAGAGTTCCACAACAAGTTTTATCAAAAGTAACTTTTAAAAGATAAAAATAGATTTGTTTTGAAGTCATTCAAGGTGAAATATCAAACAGGGCTTCCCCCAAGTCAACTCTGGGCATTAACTGCTTTTAAAACTACATCAGAAAAAAGTCTTGATGGCCTATCTGAGCAGTAGGGACAAATGCAGAAAGTCTCTCGGTGGAGGTCGACTTTGCACAGGAAAAACAGCAATAAGACCCAACAGGTAGAACATAGAGTTCAACCATCTGGTTTCCTTTCCTAAGCTTGACCTTGGCCATCCTTGCCTCCCTTCCACACAAAAGGTGCTGCCCCCCAGCACTGCCCTGTGGAGAAAGGGCATGTGTTCTCTTCTTAGCACTGTACACAGTAAGAAAGTTAGGAACTTTTTGTTGTTTTCAAGGAGTGGGGACAAAAGTTAATGTTGTTTCATACCTAACTTAACATGATTTATTCAAAGTTCTTTTCCTTATAAATAAAATGGAGAGAGTTGAACCTCACAGAACAAAGTAGAATTCTATCAGAAATACCCAAGAAGAGTTTGGGAGAAACAGGCATCATCACCTACACAATATACACACATGCACACTCACATATATGTTCACACACACTTGCACTTAGACACCCACCTACATACATTCGTGCATGCTCAACCTGACACACACATACACTCAGACACATTCACATATGATTACACCCACACATGTACACTCATACATGTACCCTCAATCTCAGATGTTCTGCACAAGGTTGGTAAGTACAAGACACAAGCACCAGACCTCTGGCCTCCAGAGCCCAGGGCAGACCATAACTAACCATGACACCAACCTTTCCCTTAAAGCTCAGACT
The DNA here is from genome assembly GCF_046562875.1 of Panthera onca. Lineage (NCBI taxonomy): Eukaryota > Metazoa > Chordata > Mammalia > Carnivora > Felidae > Panthera > Panthera onca. The sequence goes on along the minus strand of NC_138343.1, from coordinate 27,318,595 downwards.
TGTCTCTCAGCCCCTCCCAGCCTTTCAGGCAGCAGAATTCTTCCATCCAGTTGGCACTTAAACTGGAACCTGTGTGTCCTCTCTGATCTAAGCTTCTTCACTATGAATCCAGAAATCTTAAAAGATTAAAAAAAACACAAACGGAATTTAATATCAATGGACTATTAATCATTTTTTTTGCCTCTTTGTGTAAAGGGCAAAGATAATATTACTGTACAGGATAGATTATGAAGTTACTTAAGTGTCAACCTGATTTTTTAATGGTTTATTATTTAATGATAGCATCATTTTGAAATGTCTCCAAAAGTGGACACAAGGGAATAATGTTTAACGAGAGGCTCTGATTTGGGGCATGGACTTTTATGGGTCAATACAGACTTTGTGTCCCTTGTACCTAGAGTTTGATGTGCTGCATGGACATACTGTCTGAATCTTGCATCCTGAATGCACAGAGATGAAACAGGATGACTGATACTCCAGGGGTCTGCTCAGCTCCCTAAATCTGTCCTCCTTTCTTTTTTTTTTTTTTTTTTAATTTTTTTTTTCAACGTTTTTTATTTATTTTTGGGACAGAGAGAGACATAGCATGAACGGGGGAGGGGCAGAGAGAGAGGGAGACACAGAATCGGAAACAGGCTCCAGGCTCCGAGCCATCAGCCCAGAGCCTGACGCGGGGCTCGAACTCACGGACCGCGAGATCGTGACCTGGCTGAAGTCGGACGCTTAACCGACTGCGCCACCCAGGCGCCCCAATCTGTCCTCCTTTCAAGAAGAAAGGAAACCATGTTCTTTCTATTTTATTAAGTTCATTGAAATTTAATTCTATTGAATTAATCTCAAAAATTTTGAACAACTCTCCTTTTTTTCCTACTGTGTGTGTGGGGTGGGGTGGGGGGGTGGAGAATGGAGTTTTTGAGAAAAAAAAATGTTTTTCGAGGAAGGCAATGGGAGGACAGGAATCTTCTGGTTGAGTCAGTTTCATAGAAATAAAAATACAGGTATATATATTCATCCTTCACCACCAGCTTCTTCAACCATCAGGGGCTGCATGGTCCTTCTGTCCATAAGTGATAGCTTTAAACAAATGGTTAGCAAGGCTAAGTGCCTAAGTAAGACAAAGATTCATGAAAGGAAGCCAGAACTTTCCAATGAAGCATTTTGTATCAAGCAGTTTGAGAAGCATCACCTACAAGTCCCTTTTCCACTGTGTCCCAGAACCAAGACATACCCCCAAATTATCCTTTGTGTGGGGCAGAGTGCTGGGACATCTTGCCAGTTCCTCACCAGGAACAGAAAGGGTAGATGAATGCACAGCCAAGAGAAGAGGAACAGTGACTCCTAGGTACATCTGCATAGTTAAGTGGACCAGAGACAGGAGGGATCCTGTGGCCACAGGAGAGAAGGGTGGGCCCCCTGGTCCCACAGTGGGCTCCCCAACCCCTCCTTTCTCACTTCAGCCAAAATCACCCCACTACTATCAGTGGCCGCCAGTCATGTCTGTGCCTTCCCCCATGTCACTGCTAGCCTTGCACTTGAGTAAACACACCCCACACTTCAATGAATATAATATAAAGAAAAAAGAGGTATGTATCAAATGTAATTTAAAGTATACTAATTGAAAGTCAGAGGACAGATTGGTAAATACACCAGGCTGTTGGGTTGTGCCCAGGGCCCTGCTAACCCTCTCCTCCAGGCAAACTCCAGTTTCCACTCATGCTTTAAGACTGGGCTGACTCAGGAGATAACTTCTCAGTTAATCCCTCCCAAAGAACTCTCTTCATCTTGGTTCACCCCAGAACCCTGCCTTTATTGTACTGATGACATTGCACTGTAACTGTTGGTTAATCAGCTTGCATGCCTGGAATTGGAGTTCTGTGAAAGAGGGAATGTCTTTAATCTTTAGATCCACAATCCAGTGTCTAATACTGTAGACACTAGGTAAACAATGCTGAACATACACCTGACTCAATCTACCAACAAGTATTTGTTGAGCATCTGTCTTCAGGCCCCAAACTGAAGAGACCCCTGGGAAATGAAGAATAAGTAGAAGACATGCTTGCTTTCCCCAAAGAGACCATACTTTTGTTAGAAAAGATACACTTGGATGGCCAAGTGTACACTATAGACACATCTTTAATGTAACCTAAGGACGTGGATGGGAGTTTAACTAGTAAGGGAAGCTGCATGGAAGATAGATGAAGGTCTAGGGCACAGGGATTAAGAAGAAAAGTGACAGGGAAAGGAACATATGAACTGAGAGGCAGCTGAACACAGGGGCTGTGAACATAACCAATGAGTAGTCAGTCCTGTGTTAAAATACTTGGTGCCCTCTTCGCTAACCATGTGATCTTGAGAATGTTCCTTAAATGCTCTCTGCCTCAGCCTTCTCTGTAAAATTAGAGAAATGATAGTAACCTAAAATTGTTTGTGTGAGGATTAAATGGGATAATGCATTATCCCCTTAGCAAGATGCAGTGCAAAAGAGTGCCTCAATATTGGCTATTAGCATGCACCAAGTGGAAATGAGACCAACTTACTTACAAGACAGGGACAAGAGCTGTGTCCATGTTGGTATCCACCAAGAAGTGTGCAAACCTTTATTTAGAGAAATATAGCAGGCTTGGATTATGTAGAACTTGGAAAACTGACTGATTGATTTAAACATCATGTGGGGGAAAACAAGAAGCCCCCAGAGGTATTTCCCTAGTCCCACTGAGAATAAGAAGCTGGGCCCACGTGCTGGTCCTGAATCTCCTCACTTCATTTCCAGAGTTGAACATAGGCTTGCTCAGGACCCCAACTACCTTATGGGGCTTCCAACAAATCAAATATTTTGTAGTATTTTATTAATGTGTGGGTTTTGTTTTTGTTTTGTTCCATTAATAAGGATTGTTTAAAATAGGCTAGAACAATAAAATCTCTTCTCATCTCTGTTTGACTTCGTAACCTCAACTGAAATAACATGATGCTGTGCTCCTCAATTTTCACATCTTCAAAACATAGATGAAACCAGTAGCTCCCCAGGGTATGGAGAGGATGAGTATCCATCCAACACACTGTAAACCTTGGGACCAATGACCCTAGAAGGGCTGAACTTCTCCACATCTTGCTATCCCTAAGGTCCATGCCATTCTGGATTTTCTTCTTTTCCATTTTAACATATATGACTATCCTTTACAGAGGCAGATGGTTTTCTCTTTGAACACCATTGCACATTCAGATGTTTTCTCCCTCTCTGTTCCCCATAATACTTATTTGTTCCAAGTTTCCATACTTTTTTCCAACCAGGGAAACTAAGGTACAGCCTGTCACTGACTCCCAAAAGTCTTCGTTTAAGTTCTGCCAGCACTACTAGCAGGCTGGAACCAGTTTATGCCAGCTCACTAGAACCAATTATTAAATTTTCACATGTCTAGGAATTGGTTGTGAAATAATTGGTAATTTGAAATCACCCACTGTGGGAGTATTTACACTATGTAAATCAGTATGTACTATAAACTGTGGCTTGATTTATTGCTTTATTGATTGTCTAAACTCAAGAAATTGATAGAGAAAATGTGAATATTGAGGACTAAACTTTAAAGTATGTCTTGTCTGTAGACATTACATTGCAAACAGCACAAAATAACTGAGGAAACATTCCTCCAGTATTTGAAAACTACTGTTTGATTCAATGGCTTCATTGTTTCTCTTTTGTCTCATTTATTAATGGCAAACAAAGTATCAACTAACATTCATGTTGGAACCACATTCTGAAAGCCAGCACTGCATCTACCACCACTACCCACAACACAGAATTTCCTGGGCAGAGACGGCATTTGTTAATTTCACTCCCATGGGACGCAAGCTGCCCAGCCCTCCTCAGCCCATATCCTGAGATAATTGACCCCTCTAGCTGAAGACCCTACTCTAGCCATACAATCCATCCTTCAACCAGGCACTTTAAAAAGCAAACAGGGCCCCTAAAGATCACCAACTGTGGGTCCCACCTACTCATGCCTTCTTTGCTCACAGGCTTTGAAATTTGAGAATTTCCCAACAGTGAGATGTCTCAGAGATTGTGAAATAAATGAGTACAGTCTTAAGCAAGTCATATATAAATGATGGGAAAGGAAATTAACATTCCCTCAGGCTGGGCATTAATAAATATTTAGGACAAAATCTAAAGAAACTTGACTTGGCCTCATTTTTCCACACATTCTGTTTTGCACTTTTGGAAAATTTACACCTGGATACAAAATTGTTCTCACAAACTAATTGCACCTGCAGTAGGCTAATTGGAGGGGTAAGGATCCAGCTGTGCTTGCAATTATATAATTGCTGTTGTAATTCCTTGACTAAGAACAATGATCATTTTTAGATAGCACTTACAGGTTTTTAAGTAGTTTATAGGCATCATGTAGTTATTCTTCCCAATAACCTGACACAACATACCCCTTTTACAATGGTGAATTGAGCAGAGAGACAGCAGGGCCAAAGCAGAAGCTCTCTGATTAGCATCAGAGAGAAACCATGCAACCCCAAACACACAAATACCACCATATCTCATGGATTTAAAACCAGCACTAGCCCCTGGTGTCTGCTAGGTAAAATCTGGTTCTTCAGTAAGACATACAAGCTTTTCCTCATTTGCCTAAATCTATTCCACCTGTGCCATTCCTACACTTTCTCACCTTCCTAAAAACATTCTGGGCTCTAGCCTCACAGCTCTGTACCATTCCCTGTGCACAGCACATTCAAAGGGACCACCAATGTATTTGCAAGTGACCTTTTGCCAGATGCCCTTCTTCTTTCTTTCTCAGAAAACATCGGCTTAACTGAGCTTAGCTGTCACCACTCTTGAATAGCCTCCCCTCAATGTCCCTAGGTAAAGTTGGTCACTACAACTCTGTGCTCCAAGGCAAAATTATTTCATGTATGATATTATAACTGAGTTATTCCTTATGTGTTTGTCTTTGCAATTAGAACTTATTATGAGCTTGTCCAAGGTAGGAATGGTTTCTCCTTCATCTTCATATCTTCCTCCACCCCTGGGAACCACATACATGCTCAACAATGTCCATGGGATGAAAAAAATTAAGTTGGCCTGTCCAAGGAAGGCTGTGGGCATTTAGTTCTGATCTCTGACAAAGGCACTGGGACAGCTGAGAAAGAAATCTCAGGCCTCATGGTGGAAAAGGATGGGGTCTGATGAAGGTGTGGAATGAAACTTCATGAAGGCTAGCCCAGCACTGTTACACAGGATCAGAGGATGAGGTATCTGAAGGAAAGCCTCCTTCTGTGAGAAACAGGAGGAGCTCTCTATCCACCATATGGGCAAAGTAAGAATTACTGTCACATCCTGGAAGGCCTCCTTATGCTTCCTCTATTATCTCTACCTTTAATGGTAATATAATGCCAACTAAAGATGAGATTCCTATCCAAAATTGGCCTGATATATTTTCCAACAAAAATCAGCTTTCATTTTGAAATTTTCTATTCTGACTCAAAGTGCTACCACCATTGGCCTAATCGCCCAAGTCAGTGTCAACCTTCCTGGGCATAAAGCCTGCTCCACATTACTCCCGAATTCCTCCCTTGTTCATCATACCCTCTTGGTCCCCACTGGCACTATAGTGCAGGTCCTCCTCATCACCCACCTGGGTCATTACAACCACCTCCAACTTATCTGTCACCATTCCCAGCTCCCTGAACTTAACCCAAAATTTCAGTTTGTTCCCTAACTCATATAATATAAAATCCAAATTACTAAAACACTCCTTATGACCCATCCTTAGTCTAAATCTGCACTGTCCAATATGGTAGCCACTAGGTACATGGGGCCATTTAAACTTAAATTTGAACTAAGAAATATTACATGAAAATAAAAATTCTCAGTAGCACTAGCTACATTTTAAGAGCTCAAGAGCCACTCACTGCTTATAGCTACTATTTTGGACAATGCAGTTCTAGAATATTCTGTGACCACAGGAAATCCTATTGGACATCTCAGCTTTAGCTACTCTAGGCTGTTCTTTGGTGGCACCATCACCCAGAGAAGGACTTATATTTGCCACTAGTCCAGGGAGCTTATAAATGGTTCATCAGAATAAGAGTTCCTGGGTGTCCCATTTCTGAAAAAAGGGAGGGCATGATTACAGCAGTGTCAGAGCAAAGAAGATTCTGACTGAGGAACTCTTAGGTGAAGTCTCATTGTGCAAAGGCTCAAGAAATCTGATGGCTCTAGACCTATCCCGGAATGAAGTGAGAACATCAGCAGGACTGCTCAATGGTGACCTTTAGTAGCTTGGGGTGAGGGAGGTGGTCACATGACTAATTTAGTGGTTGTCAACTATGGCTATACCTGTCGGATTCCAAGTCCATCCCAGAGCAATTGACTCAGAGCCCCAGCGGTGGAGCCCAGACACTGATAGACTTCAGAGCTCTCTAGTGACTGAAGTGTGTACTGTGGATTGAGAACCACTGGTTTGGCCCAACAATATGTGACTCCTGTTTTGGTCTTCTTTTCCCTGCCATTTTCCTCCATAGGTGTACTTCATAATAAAATGGATAGAAAATCAGAATTCATTTCTGCTAATTTGATATGAATTCTTCATCAAGTGAATTGATACAAAATTGGTACTATTGATTATTATTAAATGACTCATAGAAACATTTTGACATTTCTGCAGAAGTTTTCTCCTAAAAGTCACTGCAGTTCCAATGAAGAGGGCTCAGCACAGACCTGTCCCTGACCCAACTCCTCACTCCACCCTTCAGCCATTCAATTTTAACTTTCTGTTTTATTTGTAGTCCATTGTGTATATTTGATGTGCAGTTTACACACATGATTGATTATGTCACCCAAATTTACTTGCAAGATTTTGTCATATTTATTCATACCTAAAAAGCAAACAAAAAGCAATTTGTGTTCTCTCTGCTTACAGAAACTATTTTAAGAATAACTGAATTATGTAAGCATCAGAAAGAAAACTGCCTTGTGCCACAATATTGGGTTGACCAGCATTAAGTTGAGGAGTCATAGAATTTTGGAGCTTAAAGGGACTTTGAAAATCATAAGCCAATAGCCTCATTTTACGTGTCAGGCTCCAACACTGAGGGGCTTGCGTAAGGCCAGCTGATTAATGCCAGAGCTGAGAGGAGGCCATGGTTTCCTGCCTTTCAGCCCCAAGTCACCAGAAGTTGTGGTTAAGGAGAATAGGAAAACAAATGTTTGCACTGTTTTCTCAACAATTTAATTTTAAGACTAAAATTATAAAGCTTTGTACTGAACCAAACATCCTCTTGCCTGGGTCCTCCAAATGCAAGTGGCAATTACTAGCATTTAAGACAGACTTGTTCACATGTGTGGTTTCCTTTCAAACTAACCAACACTCATAGGCTTTGGCCTCAGTAGCCCTTCATTACCCCCTGCTCAAACAGCTCAGGTTAGTGCAGGTTCATGACAGGTGACCCTATCCTATGTGTCAGAAACATGAGTGAGCACTTCATTTCATTTAATCCACACCATAATCCTGCAGACCGCTATTATTACCTCAATTTTGCAGATTAGAAAAAGGAAGTTAATGAATATTATGTCAATGTGCCAAAGGCCACCCTATGAGTAGCAGAGCTGATATTCAAACTTTGATCTGCCTAACTTGAGCCCAAGCTCTGAATGACACAATGTCCTGCTGAAGAGTTAATCCTAGAATATTAACCCTAGTCTGTTCAGGACTGTACTCTACCACAGGTCTGCAAAACTTTCTTAAAATACTTCCATGTACAATTCACAAGACCCTTTCACCCACAGTTGGGACCCTCAGCTTCTTGATGGACTACTCCCGGTAATGACACACCATGAGCCTGTTTTTCATGTTTTATGTAACAATTTAAGTAATAAATTTTGATAATTACCCAAAAAAGAACTCACTGCCCTGATTCAGAACTGGCTTCCCTAGGCGGTCCATTAATTAGGATGTCAAAATGTCTACCTAGCCAAATGCCACCCACATATGGAGTGGTGGGTCACCCATATACTGAAGCCTCTTCTTGCTGAGACTACTTGAACCTCATAATGATCAGGAGCTTCACAAAAATAACCCTTGTTAGCTTAACTGTGAGGACTACTAAGCAAAATAGTGCTCTGGTGCATGCCCTCCAAGAACTTATCTCAACAATTAATTTGGAAAATTTTCCCTCTCTCACTTCACTGTCCCTCATGCTCAACTCTAAAAATAATCACCAGCACTCACTAGTTGTATTTTGACAAAACTGGTTTAGCACATTGTCCAGAAGCATGAAGGTTATTCTTAATCATTACATAGTTGTTCTTAACATTAGACAGATATGGCACTGAATACTGTATTACCACAAGGAAACAAGATCCTTCAACAGCAGCAAGTCAACAGACTTGCTAAATATAGTTCCTTTACAGCTATGGGAACCCTCTCCTCTTAGAACCCCTTGGCAAATAAATAAGATCTTGTGCCTTTAACAATGTCCCCAAATGACTTTGTATTTCAGGTCATAAAAATGCAAAGTAAATCGCTCTCTAGGGATCTTGCCAGGCTATTTTTAAGTAGATTAACTCCCATAACACTGTTCATTCATTCATTCATTCATTCACTCAATAACCTTTTGTTGAGTCAGCCCTTGTTCTACATACTGAGGACACACACACACACACACACTCACACACACACACATTCACATGTAAACATGCATGTACATGTATACACCCACACATACATATACATACATGCATACAGCATTCACGTACTCCCACATACACACATGTACATACACATATATACACATGTACCCATGCACACACACACACACACACACACACACACATTCTCATACAAACACAAAGTGCTCCTGTTTATCCTTAAAGAGATCACTGTCGGGGCGCCTGGGTGGCTCAGTCGGTTAAGCGGCCGACTTCGGCTCAGGTCATGATCTCGCGGTCCATGAGTTCGAGACCTGCGTCGGGCTCTGTGCTGACAGCTCAGAGCCTGGAGCCTGTTTCAGATTCTGTGTCTCCCTCTCTCTGACCCTCCCCCGTTCGTGCTCTGTCTCTCTCTGTCTCAAAAATAAATAAACGTTAAAAAAAAATTAAAAAAAAAAGAGATCACTGTCTAGTAAGGAAAACAGGCAAATATCTGACAGTACACTGTAATAAGCATATCATGCAGGCCCAGTTCCTGCAGGAGCAGAGGAGAGACACTGAATCTAAACCAGGAGAGTAGAGGAAATATCTGAGTTGCATACAAAGAAGGAAAAGCTGACACAAAGAAGAAAATTCACCCAAAATTAGTTGAATGGGGGCGCCTGAGTGGCTCAGTTGGTTAAGCACTCAACTCTTGATTTCAGCTCAGGTCATGATCCCATTTTTCATATGTTCAACCCCCGCATTGATCTCTGCACTGTTAGTGCAGAGCCTACCTGGGATTCTCTCCCTCTCCCTCTCTCTGCCACTCTCCCATTCACACTTTCTCTCTCACAAAATAATAAATAAAAACTTAGTTGGGTGGATGAATGGATGAATGAGCAAATGAATGAATGAATCCAGAGAGGGGTGATATGATAGATATGCAAATAACATCAATAAGTGTAACAGGGTTAGCTCAAGGCTCTGCAGGCTATGAAGAAGCCCACATCTAAGCTCTGCTGAAGAGAGACAGACTCCAGGGAGATGTGCTTATATGTGGAACAGAAGTTGCCAAGCAGAAAAAGGGCTTTCTGGGCTGCAGGAAGGACCTGGTCAGCAGCACCAAGGAGAAAGAGCTTAGCATATTTGGGAAACATCTGATTTTTCTAAAGCAGGGAATGAGTTGGGGAGAGGAGTCAAGGGGGAGGGCCTGACATGTACCTCAGGTCACAGAACATGAACAGCCAGCAGAGCAATTTGGATTTTGTCCTGGAGATGATGAGGAGCCATGGAAGAATGGCCAAGTAGATGGCTTGTGATTCATAAAGATGGTTGTGATAATGATTTGGCAGATGGCCTGGAGAAGTGATTAGCATTCTGAATCTATTGCAATAACTTCAAGAAAATTATGAGGATCTGAAGTAGGAGGGCTGAAGTGGACACAGGGAGACTGGGTTGGATTTTTAAACACACACACACACACACACACACACACACACACACACATACTTTAAAGGACTGTTAATTTGGATGTGAGCAGTAAAGGGAGAGTTAAGAAGCACAACAGCACAGTAACCTTTCCATTCTGAGTACCTAGAGTGAGCAGGTGACCAAACAGACCAAGAAAAAATGCTGCTGTGATCACCCCCAGGGCAGTGCCTTGACCAGAAGGCCCCAAAGGGCAGGCTTCCAGCTGTAATGACCCCCTCTTTGCTCCCAAGTACCAACTGTAAAAATAGACACCATTTCTTGAACACCTACATCTTGACATATGCTGGACTAAACACTTTGTACGTATCACCCAACCAAACCCTGCCCAAAACCCTTAGGTGCATCTTAATCCTCCTTTTGTACTGATGAGGACATGGAAACTTCTAAAGATCAAGTAATTTGCCCAATATCACACAGAAGATCTAGGATTTATTTTTTTTTTATTTTTTTTAATGTTTATTTATTTTTGAGACAGAGCAAGACAGAGCATGAACAGGGGAGGGGCAGAAAGAGAGAGGGAGACACAGAATCTGAGGCAGGCTCCATGCTCTGAGCTGTCAGCACAGAGCCCGATGCGGGGCTCGAACTCACGGACCGCGAGATCACGACCTGAGCTGAAGTCTGACGCTTAACCGACTGAGCCACCCAGGCGCCCCAGAAGATCTAGGATTTAAGTCCAAATTTAGAGTGACTCCAAAGCCTTTGTTTAACCACTATACTAGTCTCCTTCCCCAAATGTTTTCTTCTTGGATTCATGTCTCTTCCTCTCTCCCAAACCAATTACCTTCATCTAGCCTAGGTCAGTACACAGAGTAACAAAGGCCTGGATGCAGCCCACTGGCCAATCTTGCACAGTTTTTTAGAGTAGAGTCTAAGTTACTGAAATCTGCCTTCCCAGGGTTTCACATGGGACTGTCCAAGCCCCACTTCTGGCCATGCAATCAAGTCCCAGGAACAGTGTGGCACTGTTGCCAGACTCTTAACAGTCCCCTCTTCCTCAATAGTAGAACTCCCAGTTCTTAGTAAACACCCCATTGCCCTGAATAAAGACTATATTTCCCAGCCTCCCATGTCTAGGTGTAGCCATTGTGAGACATTCTGATCAACAAGGTCCAAGCAGAAGTGTTAAATGCATCTCAGGAAATATTGCATACAAGGAAGAGAGACACCCTTCATTATTCCTTCTTCCTTCATTCTGGCTGGAGTGGGGACATGTTGGCAGGAATTCAAGCATTCAGTATGGACCATTCAGTATGGAAGCCTTGGAAGTGGCAGCACAGAAACCTGGAAGAAGCCTGGGTCTCTGAGGACTTAGTGTAATAGACATACTAACCTAGACTTCCTATCATCCATTTTTTTTTTACAATATATCAAACATTTTGTGTTTGAGCCTCCATTAATCTGCTTTCTAGCATTAATAACTAATGCTATTTCCAATGAATACAGGTTACAAAATTGTGGGGGAGCTATTGCCATTTCCCCTATTTTCTCTAAATTAAATACTTGTCACCTGCTCAGTGATTCATGCTGATTCTTTCCAATAGAAAATGCTGCCTATGCATTAGGGGACATTTATATTCCTCTCCATACTGCATTTTGCTATATGAAGGGGGAAAATGACCTGAACAGAAAACAGCACATTCTGCAGCTGAATAAGCAAATTTCCCAATCCCAATCATTTGTGCTTTGATTTTTCATAGCCTATTTATGACTTTCATTCTGTATCATTAAATTCTAACCCAAACTCAAGCAATCTTCTGGCCCATACTGTTCATGACCCTTTAGCATCCATGACATCTGTCTCCATAGAAGCAATAGAAACCTTCACATCTCAGATACTTTACCTCAAATGGCAAGCATCTGGCAGTAGCCTAGAATCTTATTTCATTCAATGTGCAATCTATTGGTTAGCTTTTTCCTTGATGTTGAATATTCCCAAAGCACATATCTTTTGGACCAGAAAAAAGGCAGTATTATTAGAAGGCACTGGGTGAACAGTGCCCCAGCTTGCCCTGCAAGGCCCCAGGCTGTTACTCAAACTATTCAGAAGTTGGTCTTTTTGACCACACTACACTGTCTTTCAAATCCATGTATTCTTCATATAGCTACTACTTTATATAAACTAAGAGTTGATCATTTTATTAGTGTCCTTTAGCATTAATTGAGTGTCTACTATGTGTTCTAAACTGTCCAAGGATCTTAGAAGACATGGAAGGAAAATACAAAATGATTCCTGTTCTCAAGTTCCCAGGCAATAGCCATTTGAAGTTTCCTTGTGACTCTATAATAAGCACAACATTTTTTACTTAAAATACAAATTTTTACTGTGTATTAAACCAGAACTCAGAATCAGAGATTAAAAATCTGTTTAAATGTAAATTAATATATAACCATAATAATAGTCTACAATTGTCCTTATATATCAAAAGACTTTTTTCATTCATTGCAACAGAAAATATGGATATAAGGGAACATTTTAACAATGATGTTGAAAAAGCCCATATTTACCATGAATGTTCAATAAGACTCATGTAAAATTGTAAATTTTATATCAAATTGTACTTTCTCTGAAAAAACTCAAGGCAATCTAGCCCTATGGTAGAAAGGGCACTAGATCTGTCATGCTGTCATGCAGACTTAGGGTCACATTTCAATTCTGCCACTTAATTAGTCAGCAATCCTGGTCAAGCCACTTGCTTTCTGAGCATTCATTGCAGGTGTGAGGTTAATAATGCTTACCTTCAGGTGCTTTTCTGAGCATGAAGGGAGATAGCACATGTGGAAATGCCTAACACAGTGCTCAACATGTAGAGACCACTCCATAAATATTGCTTGAAACTGAGTCTAAACCTATAGTTCATTACATATAAATAGGTTCTTCAACAGGCAACATCATTAATCATATGCCCTAGGATTCTAATTCTGCAAGGATATATGCTGGTACTGAAACAGATGAAATAATACAGTTCACACAAAGTCTTAAAATAAAGACAGTAGCCAATAACAATGACAACCATAAGCATTTATTGAATACTCACTATGTGCTAGACATTATGTTAAACACTTGATATAAATAATCTCATTTAATCCTCACAATAACCCTATGGGAGGGTATTCTTATCCCATTTTACAGATGTGAATACAGATCTAAACCAAGTGGTGACTATAGTAGTAAAAGGTAATGGAAAAGCCAGAACCCTTAGCTGTTGGAACAAGAATGTAACTAGTCATCACCAGGTAGTTGTCTCATGAGTGACCCTTCCTGCAGTGTGAATGGGAGAGATGCTGTGATACCACTGAATCCTTCCTTTATACAGTCAGGGCCAGCAAAAATTATAAACAGCATAAGATGAAAGTAAATCTTATAAGATATTTGGGAAAAATATGGAAATGAAGAGGGTTAATGTTGTGAAGCTAAAACCAAACTGGTAGTGAGATTTATTAGGCAATCTAAATAAAACATGAGCTGGGAAGGAGAACTTTTCCTTATGCATTCATTTTTGGGAATAATTACCTTTGAATTTTAGCCTTAAGCATCCTCTGGGTATGCAGCTCCACCTGGACCCTGGCCTGTGGCCCCCGAAAGGCTCTTGTCTGACTCCAGGGAACCCTGAGGCCAGTTACCCTGGGAACATGGCCCACAGTACAGATTCTCAACTGCTGGCTACAGTGGACATGATGCACCTTGACTGGGCAGTGGGACAAGAAAGCTGCATTTCCTCGGACCTCCCCAGAGACAGGCAAGACTTACTGGAATCTGTAAAGTAGGCAAGAGTTGGACTTCACCCTTCCCGGCATAATCACACTGTCTCCACACTACTGATGAAATCATCAGTGCAAAAGACAAGAAGTCATAAAAATGAGGCAAACATTTTGGCCCATTGCCTTGAGGTGTTTCATCTATACCTGTCTACCTTAGATTGCAACCCACTCGGCCCCAACCACCCCTTCCTTTCTGCAGAGATAACAACAGATAATCTCAGCCCCTCTGCTCTAGTTCCATCTTCTATACCAAGTAGCCAGACTCTCTCAAGGAGCACACAGGAATCCCAAATATCCCATGCTGTGCACTGGTGCAGCACACAGCAAGAGGACCATCCCAGGTGTCAGTGGAGTTACTGAATCACGGGCCACCTTTTCTTTCTCTTTTTATTTTCTCTTCTCTTCCTTTCTCCTCTCCTCTCCTCTCCTCTCCTCTCCTCTCCTCTCCTCTCCTCTCCTCTCCCTCCCCTCCTCCTCCTCCTCCTCCTCCTCCTCTTCCTTCTTCTTTTGGAAAAAAAAATAGAATAAGCTGGGATGAAAAGACTAGAGGATACCTGAGTCATTGAGTAGGATTAAACTCTGCTTCTAGAAACTTTTGTTTCAGTGTGTGTGTGTGTGTGTGTGTGTGTGTGTGTGTAGGATCACAGTTTAAAATTGTGCAGCTTGGATGGGAAAGTGAAAGATAGGTCTAGGGCAATCCATAGAGATTTTATATGATGACAACAGCTTTCTGAAGAGCTGTGAGGTCACATGGAAAAAAAAAGCAGTAGGGACAAAGAATGTGAATTCTAATCTTGGCTGTGCTGTGTGTCCCCAGCCAAGTTCCATAATCTGTCTGAGCCCTTTCCTTATTTATAAAATGAAGATGATAAATCCTACTCTGCCTACATGGCAGGACAGCTGTGTGGCTCAAATGGAACACGGTTTGCTGAATATTGTGTACATTGCAGGGCAAAGGCTGAAATAAGCCATTGTGAAATTCAGTTTTATGGTGGGAAGTTCAAGCCAGGAAGGGGAAAGATGGACAACAGGATTGTCTGGGAGCTATTGGGGGAAACATAGAGAGTGTTACAGATCCCTGAAATCCTCACATGTGGCATGCCCCCAGTTCCCTTATGTGTCCATCTAAGTGACACAGTCCAGGTGACACCTCAGGAATCCTACCACAATGTTTCTAAGCAACACGAACAAAGGAAGTTTCACGTTTGTTCTGTTACACGTCATTGGCCCAAGGGCTAGTATTTGATAGCACCCGAATGTCTAGCTCTTTCTGTCTCACTCCTCCCCTGTGGAGTAGTAGGAAATCCATGCAACCTCATCATTATTGATGAAGCAAGGCAACATCAAGTGCACACATCTACTGGAGCAAACATTGATGCTCTTTCTATTTCATGGAAAGGTCTTGCAAAACATTGGTTCTAATATCTTCTTGCATGAGTCATAGACTAAGGAATGAAGAAACACTTCTGAATGACAAACAAGGAAAAAAGAGAAGAAAGAAAGCTATGATGATGTGTTCTTGGAACACAACTCCAAGTCTGTTTACACAAGCGAAATCAACATGTAGATCTCTGTTTAGGGTATGCTGCTGAAAGACAAAACAAAACAAAAAGTCCATTCTTTTCCTTTTTTTCTGATTAAAAAGATAATAGACACTCACACAAAAATCAAATAACAATATTAGTTCCCAAGAGGAAAGGAATATCAGCATTTTAAAGTGCATCATTCTAAACCTGTTTGTTTGTTTTTTTACTGAACCATCAGGTGGATAGACATAAATGGAGACATTGTACAGATGTTATTTTGCAACCCACTTGTTTATATATTAGTATGTGAAAGAGTTTTATCCATAATAGTGAATGAAGATCTTGAACACTGCCATTGGTAGTTGTATAGTATTCCATCATACATATGAAGCTTAATTTATTAATAAATTTAGGACTGAAGGACATTTAATTTGTTTCTGAATTTTTTACTGAAATATAATTGACATATAGCATTGTGTAAGTTCAGGGTATACAATGTATTGATATGATTCACTATGGTTGCTTCTAAATTGTTGCTTATATAAACAATACCAGGACAAACATCCTTATACATTCATCATTGTACCAATTATATCCCTGGGAAAAATTTCTATGGTAAGAATAAGCCAAAACCTATCCACGTTTTCCATGTTAATGCATATTGCCAAATTGCCCTGTGGAAATGGTGTGCCAGATCCCACTGCCCCAGCAACATATGAGAGAACCTGTTTCTCCACACCTCACCAACAGTGGATGTCTCCAATTCTTTTACCTTTTTTTCCAATATGACAGGTAACAAATAATATTCCACTTGTTTTAATTGCATTTCTTTGGTTTCAGTGAGGCATTCGATATTAATATTACTTGTTACCAATGCACATATACTATTAGTAGTGATAATAGCTAACATGCATTGAAAGTGTATTATGCACCACTGTGCTAAACCCCTAACAGAATTATTTCTTTAAACCTCATAACAACCCCTCCAGATAAGTGCTATGATTATTTCACAGATAAAAACAAAGACCTAGGGATTTCTGGGTGACTCAGTCAGCTACGTGTCCCACTCTTGATTTTGGTTCAATAGTTCGTGAGATCGGGCGCTGACAGTATGGAACATGCTTGGGATTCTCTCTCTCCCCCTTTCTCTGCCCCTCCCCTACTCATGATCTCTCTCTCTCTCTCTCTATCAAAAATAAATAGGGGTGTCTGGGTGGTTCAGTCTGTTAAGTGTCTGACTCTTGGTTTCATGATCTCACCATTTGTGAGTTCAAGCCCCGCGTTGGCTTCTGCACTGACAGTGTGGAGCCTGCTTGGAGTTCTCTCTCTCCCTCTCTCTCTCTGCTCCTCCCTGCTTGCCTTCTCTGTCTAAATAAATAAACTTCAAAACATTTTTTAAATAAATAAATAAACAAACATTTAAAAACAAAAAACAAAGACTATTTGCTAAAAGTTATGGAGCTAGTAAATAGTAAACCCAGAACTCAGTCCAGGTAGATCTACCCAAAACCATGTTGTTAAGCAGGGCATTGTACTTTCTTTTATTTCTATATGCAAGTGTGCTAATTCTGTGTTTCTTCTATATATGTTTTTATATATGAGTTTTATGTTTTTATAGCCTCTAACCATTTTCAGTTGAAATGTTCATATTTTCCTTACTAATTAGCAATAACTCTTATTATGTACTAAAAATATTGATTTGTTGTCATTTTTTGCTAGCAACTTTTTTTCTCTGTTGAATATACTTACAACTTTAACTTCTGCTTATAATTAGTGTAAGGACTTGAGTAATGACTGTAATAAGCCTGTTGTAGTACCCCTGACATATAAACAAGCACAAGCAGATTAGCTAAACTGATGGTGTTAGATTTTAGTGGTAGCCCATTCATGGACACTGGGGGTGTTTGGATAACAGTTCATGGTAATAGAGAAGGGGGAGAAGTAAAAGAGAAAAGAGGAAGATTAAATCACCAAGTAGCAATCTCCCCCTTAACGGGTCTCTTTCTGAGTTTTTTCCCCTTGCAGGACTTTTTCTGCCACTTTGGCCACCCCTAAGAAGTAGGGTTTTATCACTGGGTAAGGTTTATAGAGATCTAAATCTCCTCTTTTCACTCCCAAATTTAATCACCGTTTATTAAAACAAAGACTAAGCTTTGGCCATGGACCATTTCCCAGAAAGTGGAGCATGTGCAAAGGAGAGGACATGGGGTCAGAGGCCCCAGCTTGGAGTCCAGCTAAGGACATGCTGTGTGGCCTAGCACATTGTTTCACTCTCTTGGCTTCAGTTTCCTCATTTGCAAAATTGGTGTAATGATTTACTACATCACACAGTGGCTTAGAAACTACCTAAGAAAATGTTCAAGTATTGGTGTCTCATAGGACCCTGAATGCTCAGCAGATGGCCCTCCGCCCCCATTCCCGGTTCTTAAGGGTGCATGGTTCAAGTGAAAGAGAAAGAGAGGGTTTGTGGGATTCACGACAGGAATGTAAAGGCTCGCTCTGACTCAGCTGCCCTGCTAAGTTCTAAAAAACTAGAACTTCAGCTTACGTGTCTCTAAAATCGTCCCATGAGACACTGACAGAGCTAAACAGGAAGACAGCTGACAACCTAAAAACCTAACTCCAGTTAGCTTCCCCCTCCACCCCATCTGCAGGCAGCTAGAGTGCTTCCCTGCTGCCTATGTCTGTCATCCACCAATCATTTGCCTCAGTAGGCATTCCAGAACTATCTCATGGTCCCAAAGCCTCTAACTTTGCCTTTGATTATACAGGATAGCAAAGCTATCATTTGAATGAAATAATAGGAGGATTCATTCAGAGAAAATTCCCCTATATACCATAACTCCTTGGAAGATAGATGAGAAAGGTGAGCCACTTAATTTATTATAAGGACCAAAACAATCCCCTCATTTGCTGATACCTACTTATTTCCAAGCCATCTCTCCCAACCCCCCACCACACCCCTCCTTTGGCCTAAGGCTATGTTTATTATAATAATACTTTTCCTTTGTAAAGAACTTCAGACCTACAGGAAAGATTCCTGCCATTTATTGAGCCCTACTCTGTGATTCAGAGGCTTAAGCAGTTCCCAAAGCCACATAACTAGACAACGACTAAAGTGCAGCCAAGCCCGGGCACATCTGCTCCTGATGCCTGTCCACCAAGCCCACCACACCCTTGCCCTCTGCACCTTCACAAAGTACTTTCATATGCATTAGCTCCTTGATTGTCTTCTGAAACTTTTTAAGTAGCACAATTCCTGTTGCCTCCATCTACTGATGTAAGACTGAAAGAGGCTACAGGACATAGGCACCCCCACTGTCACCCAGGACCCCTGGGATTGGCCTAACCCCACCAGGCAGCCCCCCACAGCTAAGCCCTGGCAGTGCCTACCAGAGAGCTCATGGCCCACTGAGAAGTTCTCTGTTGAAGGAAGACACAAACATTGTATTTCAGCAAGATCTAAGTCAGTGTTGACTAACTCTGGGGAAACCTGAATTCAAAGGCTCTGGGCTCCCAACCCTCCTCCCCAAGATGGCCACTTCAGGAAGTAGGTGCTGCTCCCATAATCCTTCAGCCTGTCCCCATAGGTCATTTCCACAGGTTAGCTGACTTGTAAAAGTTGATCAACACAACCAGCTCCTAACGGCCACATAATAAGGGATAAAACCAAAAACAACTCTTAATGAGGAAGCTCAGAAATGAAGCCAAAACAAATGTTGCTGAGATGAAGGATTAGAATAAAACTACAAGAATAGCTGGCACAAGAAGCACACATGCCCCGCATGATTCAAGGGTGTAAGATATCAAGGACAACTCATCTGCCAGAGAAGGCGCCAGCTCAGTCAGCTTGCGCCATTTTAAACTACTTTCAATAAGGAATCATTAAGGCTTTGGAGCATTCATATTGGAAACATAGACTTTTTAAGGTGAAAGACTCTTTGGGATAATCCAGTCCAATCCTTGTGTTTAACAGTTGGCAGAACTAATGTCCAAATAAGTTAACTGCTGTGATCATAGCTATATAGTTGGTCAATGGCAGAAAAATGACCAGAAATCAGGTGACAGCACTCCAATAACATCCTCACATGCTTTTAAGCACTTAACCTTTCCTCCAATTCTTCTTCTTCTTTATAGAAGCTTATATGTATGTGTGCACATGCATGCA
The DNA here is from genome assembly GCF_046562875.1 of Panthera onca. Classification (NCBI taxonomy): domain Eukaryota; kingdom Metazoa; phylum Chordata; class Mammalia; order Carnivora; family Felidae; genus Panthera; species Panthera onca. The sequence goes on along the minus strand of NC_138343.1, from coordinate 27,299,013 downwards.
CACACACATATCTGCACACACAAACATGCACCTGCATGTACATGCATGCATGCATACACACATGTACATATATGTGCACACACACATACACATACTTCTTCACCTGATGTCACAGACTCCATATGCCACATCTTTATTAAGCCCTTCTGAACATTCAAACAGGAATATAATTCAGGTGACATGGCTGGCCATAGGGCTTACTGAAAGAACCACTGTGCCTCAGGAGTAACTTGGTTTACTTTCAGCTTCGTATTTGTACCTATTGTTCAGATGACATTGGGCCAATAACAGTAGTGAGCTATAGGACAGTTAAATGAATGCAAAAATTCTTGCAAAGGACTCAGCAAGGTGCCTTCTGCACAATGGATCCCAAATCATGTCCCAGCTGGGGATGTGTCAGGAAGAAGACCTGGGTGTAAAGAGCAGGGGTTTTGTGGCCAGACAACCTAGCCATGACTCTCCCCCACCTTATGTTCTTGACTTTGGGCATCTTGCCCACCCTCCCTCAAGTCTGGAGTCCACATACAAATGGACCATTGCAAGGAGTAAATGAGATGATATGTTTGCTGCCTGACTCTGGGCAATAAACAGTAAGTGCTAAACAAACAAAAAGGTAAGCAGGTTTGTGATTTGCATACAGTGGAGAAATGCACTGCCCTGCCCTTTCCTTTTCCAAAATCCCAGGACTGCAGTTTCCTCCTTGAGAGTGAGTTCTGTAATTCCACAGTGAAAAGCATTGGGTATAGCACAGAATTGAGGTACAGTCTACTTCAATAGAAGGGAAGTTTCTTCAAGCTCTTTTAAAACTCACCTAATCAGGAAGTCTTTGCCTGGGGATTCTGAACTGACTGGGGTGGGTCCCTTCTTGGTAGACACTTGGTCTTTGTAGAGACCATATTACCTCCCATGTATTATGAAGTTTCTTTCTGAGCATTCTCAAATCACTTCATCTGGGTTTGCTCTTCCCAAGTAGAACATAATGCCTAAAGGGCAATAGTCCCCATGTCAACTGAGAGAACATTTTGACCCAGTAGGAACTCAAAGGTTAGATGCCAGAATATCTTTCTGTCCACCCTAGCCAAACCTTGAGGCAAGGCCCTTGGCATCTTTTAAGAGATTCTGCTAAAAGTCACTGTTTTCCATATACTCAATTCTAAGTGTGGGGAAAGTTGTAGGTAGATCCTGATTGCCCCCTCTCTTCACACATGAACACAAGCTTCTCAAAGGCCAAATGCACAAGACCAAATGCGTAAGAGTAAGGCAGACACTTCATTCTGTGTTCAGACTCAGACACTGTGGGGGTCTCACACACACAGAATATGCCTGGTGAGGAAATTTGGAAATATTAGAAGCAAGAGCAACAAGAGAAGGAGAAAGAGCCACGTGTTGGGAGAGTCAACTGTAAGAAGTCCTTTCTGGCCAGGGTTAGTGTCCAAAAAGGCTGTCCACCCATCCCACCCCTTGTTGTTCACATGCACATTCCTGGCTGATGTGAAATGTTAGAACCAGACATTTCGCCCAGCCTGAGCATCTCCAAGTTCAAATTATAACCATCATGGAAGTGGTCTAAAGTCACAAGAGGCCTCTGGTGTAGGCAGTCACAGCTCACTGACTCACTGAAACTTCTCGTGAAGACTACAAGAAACTGCCAAGGATTTGGTGCCTAGGAATACATGGCCCCCATCAGTTGCTTTCTTATCTTCTGAAATCCTCATTATTTATTGAGCAGTTAGTCTGAGCTGATTGTTTCAAGAACATTATCATATTTAATTTAATCCCCACCATAATTCTTATTTCCCCAGTGATGAACTGACTGCGAAAGATTAAGCAATTTGACAAGATTACACTTCTAGAAGGAGATAGAAGCTCATGCTTGGCCTCTGCCAGACCCAAATCCAAAAGGCCTCTTTGCCACTCATTAGCTGAGGCACCTAAAAGAAGCTCTTAGAGCTTTCTTCTCCTCCTTTGCAAACAAAGGGACACTAATATTGACCTCACAAGATTATTACGAGGATTGAATATACTAAAGTAGATAGAGAGCTTAACATGTTCAGTAAAAGGTAGCTTCCCTGATTGTTTTTTTTTTTTTTTACCATTTGGTTTTCTGATACCCCATCCTGCCTGCACCAGCTCACCCCTTTGTCCCCTCAGTAGGACTTTAGAGATAACAGGAAGCAGCTCTCACTTTAACACAGTCCTCATACCTATTAAGTTCCAGAGAATGACAACCTGGTTTTCCATTCCATAAGAATTTCCCTGTGGCCTTTCGCTTTGACACAGCCCTGATTGCTACTAAGCACTTGTGCATAACCAACTGAATACATTTTAATTCGTACAGGTCCCTCCATACAATTCTAGTAATCCTTAAGTGACCTGTAGAAAAATAATAAAAGATAAAGGAAATATTGACCCACAATTTTCTTGAACTGACATCAGTCCTGGGGTAAAACGCACACCCCTCAAAATGTTATTGTTTAAATGTGCATTCACTGTGAGCTCCTGAGCCCCTGTGCTTCTTCCTAGCGTCAAAGCCAGGAACACACTGAAAATGTAACTCAAATGGAATGCTTGGGAGGAGGTGTTAGCAGCTCTATGAATGCAGATGCTCTCTTTCATTTTTATTCACATATCAACATGAATTGAGATCTGGTACAAATTTAAGGTAGTTTCATTTAAAGATCCATATGCTGGCATTTGTTTCCCTCTCTCTCCTGTAAAATATCCGACACCAGTAAAAATCATGGACACCACTGAAAATTCCCCTTGGCCCACCTCTCCTTTTAGCCTTATCCCACATCTTGTTCTAGCCTGTGCTGCCACCAGCTACAAACAGATGTGGCTCAACTGCACCTCATCCCTAATCTCCAATGCCTGCTGGGACCTCCAGGCAGTAACATAGGAAGCCCAGGGGCTTACCACCCACTGTTTTCCACCCTTTTTAGGGAAAGACAGACAGTTCCAACACATATCTCCTAAAGCACCTGAGGAGGTCTCGGGCAGCTGTTCTCTCCAAAATGCACCTTGTAGGAGCCATCCTTCCCTGTCTCCTTCTCCCTGATCCTCATTCCTGCTTCCTGGCATCATTTCCAAAATGAACTATCTGCAAGCAAGCCTCTTTTTCTGGCTGTGCCTCAGAGAAACCCAAGCTAAGACAAATAATTTCCTGTAAAGAATTCAATGACGACAGTTTTAAAATCAATGAACAAGACGTGAGACCTTACAAAAAAACGTTTCTGTGCCATTTGTACTTTCAAGGAAGCAGTCTGGAAGACATGGATTGAGCATTGACATATGTAAAATTCCAGAGAATCTCAATAATTTATGTAGATAACTAGTCAGAAATTTTATTACCCAAATGGATGTATGTTTGTTATAGCTCTACAAGAATGGTGAAAATAAACTTTAACTTTACTTCCCTCAAGAGAGTGAGACAAAGAGGCAAAGAGTATCAGGTCTTGTTTGGCAATAAGCCAGCAACAGGCCACATCAATGCTAAGAGGTTGTCACCACACCTGAATTGAGATTGCTGAAGTAGCTTTTAAAACATACTTTCCAGAAAGTTGAGACCAAAAATCCCACACTAAGCAAATATTTTAACTTAGAGAGGAGGAGACTACCCTCTAAGGTGTACCTGGAGTGTGGTGAAGGAAGAAATACTAACACCGCAATACTCCAAAAATAAACAGTATAGAGCTTGAGAAACCAATATTGTGCCTTACCAAATATACAGAACATCTTGGGAGCATTCCAGAAGGACAAGGGTTAGCTGCAGATTAGTGTGAACAACCAGACTGACTGCCTGTATGGCTCAGACCACTTTAGGGAGTATACATACCTACACACACAATTTATTGAGCATACCAATGAAGATTAACCAACACACTGGAAAAATGTTCCAGAGTTTCCCAGAAGTTCCCAGACACATGAAGTTCAAAGCAAGACACCATAAGCAGGACTGAGCTACAATTACTATCCTGAAAGCTACTTGGAAAACATCAACAATGATTCTTCACAGGTTTGGTGAATATGGAGACTAAAGAGAACCTTCTCACTATGTTCTAGGGCATAGAGTGCAAGTTGTGGAAAAACCGGGGGACTGGAGGCAGGGAGCCCTGGCTAAATGAGGTTCTCCAAGTCCCCAAATCTTCTGTGCCCCAATTCCTAAGTCTTACAAAAGTAGGCTGATAGTATCAGATAAAAATCATGAGGAAGAAGAAACAAAAGAGTATAATAGAAAGTTCTTTGTAAAAATAAATAATCTCACGTCTACTAGTATGAAAGCTGGGATAGACACTGACTTTTGCTTTAAAAGTCCTATGTCCACAGGGGCTCCTGGGTGGCTCAGTGGGTTAAGTATCTGACTTTGGCTCAAGTCATGATCTTGCGGTTCATGAGTTCCAGCCCTGTGTCAGGCTCTGTGCTGACAGCTTGGAGCCTGGAGCCTGGAGCCTGCTTCAGATTCTGTGTCTCCCTCTATGTCCCCTCCCCTGCTCATGCTGTCCCTCTCTCTCTCTCTCTCCAAAATAATAAACATAAAAAATTTTTAAATAAATTAATGAATTAGTTAATTAATTAATTAAAAGTCTTATGTCCACAAATTCATGGTTACCAGGTAAGGGGTGAGGGTTGGGTGAAATAGGTAAAGGGGATTAAAAGTACATTTATCTTGATGAGCACTTAGTAATGTATAGAAGTATTGAGTCACTGTATTCTACACCTGAAACTAATATTAAGATTTTATATTAATTATACTGGAATTAATATTTAAAAACCTAAAAAAATCCTATGTTCACAGCTAATGAGTTAGCCCCATAAACTAGCATGAAAGGAAATGTTTTTAAAAATTTAGACTACAAACAGCTTTTATATACTTTTAAGCATTACAAAAGCATCCTTGTGTTATGATTGATATGGAAAGCTATCCTTGCCTCTCATTGAAAAGACTTAAAGGCGCCTTCCCTTCTGGAAGTATCACTTGAGCCCAGCTTACTTAGAGCAGTCTTGAAAGTAACATGTATGAATTGATACAATTCAGGCTGCCCTCCTTTAAATTTGTAAAAGTGGGTCAAGTTTTCCTTGAACAAGTTTAAAAGCATGCCTTTTTTTTTTTTTTTTTTTTTTTTTTTTTGCAACAACATGGATGGATCTACAGAGTATAATGTTAAGGGAAATAAGTCAGTCAAAAAGACAATTACCATATGATTTCACTCATACATGGAATTTAAGAAAAAAATCAAATTAACAACAACAAAAAAAAGAGACAAACCAAGAAAGAGACTCTTAACTATGGAGAAGAATCTGATGGTTGGTTACCAGAAGGGAGGTGGGTGGGGGGATCGGTAAAGTCAGTGAGGGGATTAAGAGTACACTTATCAGGATGAGTACTGAGTAATGTATAGACTTGCTGAATCTCTATACTGCACACCCAAAACTAAATATAATTATGTATTATATATGTTAACTATACTGGAATTAAGTTTAAAAAAAATAAAGAAATGGAAATAAAAGAGAAGTATAGATTATTTTTTAAAATTCCATTTTTTATGGGAGCTCAAATTTGTCATTATAGTTGATATTTTAAAAACAAACACATGCCTAAAAATAATAGCTCCATTTCAATAGTCTAGAAATTTAACCTAGCCAAAACCCAGTCTCTATAATAAATTAGCAAATTTAAAGAAGTGTTTTGATCTTGTTATTTGAACATCGATGGCTGTTAACATTACAAAAAGAAAGACATGTGCCTCTGGATAGACAAACCAACACCTTTAAAGTAGTCTTGGAAAAAAAACTAATCTGAATCTGATTGAATCTCCACATTAAATTACCAATTACCAGGAAGTACATATGGAAGAACATGTTAAAAGACACCATGGAGGATCGCCTGGGTGGCTCAGTCGATTAAGTTTCCAACTCTTGATCTCGGTTCAGGTCATGATCTTACAGTTCATTAGATCTAGCCCTGTGTCAGGCTCTGAGCTGACATTTCAGAGCCTGCTTGGGATTCTCTGTCTCTCCCTCTCTCTCTGCCCCTTCCCTGCTCATGCTCACGCGCGCTCTCTCTCTCCCTCTCAAAATAAGTAAATAAACTTTAAAAAAAAAAAAAATCATTGGGGCACCTAGGTGGCTCCGTCGGTTAAGCGTCCAACTTCGGCTCAGGTCATGATCTCATGGTCCGTGAGTTCGAGCCCTGCGTAGGGCTCTGTGCTGACAGCTCAGAGCCTGGAGCCTGTTTCAGATTCTGTGTTTTCCCTCTCTCTCTGCTCCTCCCCTGTTCATGCTCTGTCCCTCTCTGTCTCAAAAATAAATAAACATTAAAAAAATTTAAAAAAAAATCATTAAAATGCAATCAATAAAATCCAGATTGTGGGATTATAGGCATATATTGCAGTTTCTATCAACAAAAGAAAATGGAAGGAAAAAGACAGTAAGAAAGGTGGAGATGGACTTAATTAAAGATAAAAAGATTTACCTTTAGATAAAGGTACAAAGACACACCAACTGATTAAAATCTGTGGACTATCAACTGATGAATGGATAAAGAAATTGTGGTTTATATACACAATGGAATACTACGTGGCAATGAGAAAAAATGAAATATGGCCTTTTGTAGCAACATGGATGGAACTGGAGAGTGTGATGCTAAGTGAAATAAGCCATCCAGAGAAAGACAGATACCATATGGTTTCACTCTTATGTGGATCCTGAGAAACATAACAGAAACCCATGGGGGAGGGGAAGGAAAAAAAAAAAAAAAAAAAGAGGTTAGAGTGGGAGAGAGCCAAAGCATAAGAGACTGTTAAAAACTGAGAACTGAGGGTTGATGGGGGGTGGGAGGGAGGGCAGGGTGGGAGGGAGGGCAGGGTGGGTGATGGGTATTGAGGAGGGCACCTTTTGGGATGAGCACTGGGTGTTGTATGGAAACCAATTTGACAGTAAATTTCATATATTAAAAAAAATAAAAAATAAAAAATAAAAAATAAAAAATAAAAAAAAAAATAAAATCTGTGGACTTTATTTGAATCTTGATTTAAATATTTAAACTGCCTTAACAAATTATGACTCCAATTCTTGGAGAATTGGAGTCTTCATAAAGTCTTCATATTATTATTATTTTTTAATATGAAATTTATTCTCAAATTGGTTTCCATACAACACCCAGTGCTCCCCCCAATAGGTGCCCTCCTCAATGCCCATCCCCCACCCTCCCCTCTCTCTCACTCCCATCAACCCTCAGTTTATTCTCAGTGTTTAAGAGTCTCTTATGGACTGGTACAGAATATTTTTCCTCTTCACAAGAAATAGCAAATTTCACAAAATATATAAAAACTTTTTTCAGACATATGAGATCAAGCAATATGATTGTGATCCCTGAGAAAAAGGAAATAAGTTGAGTTTTACAATCATCCTGGATTTTTGTATAAAAGCAACTTTAAAACAGGCAAAGGGACAAGAAAAGCCAAGAGGAGTTCCACAATCTCACTGAGTTGAGAGAACACAGATCTGAATTCAGGAGCCCAAGTCAGTTGGAATTCGTGGGGCAAAAGTACAAGAGAGAATTGGTCTAGCAAAAAAGAGTTCCAAAAACCTAGATGGCAGCCCCTTATGTCTTTCACAGAATGCAAATCTGTGCATTCATGGGGTAAAAATCCATAAGTCTTCCCAAAGGAACTGAAGAAGAACTTTAATCATTAATAGTTCCCAGAGGTTTCATAGGGCTGGAGGTATACAGATTCTAACTAGCCAATAGAACACTCTGGACAATATGCAGAGTTGCCAGAAGGAGCACACTTTGGGCTAACTTAGCCCTACATTACAGTCTATTCTAGAACTGCCCTAAACAGGCTTAAAAACCAGTCTGGTAAGAAACAATCAGTATCACGCAAACTAATTGTCTGCCAAAACAAATTTCAAAAATCTTAAGACAACAAGATCCAAATGCTCAACAATATAAATGTCATAATGTCCAGCATCCAATTAAAAATTACTAGGGGATGCCTGGGTGGCTCAGCCTGCTGAGCGTGGGACCTCAGCTCAGGTCATGGTCTTGCCATTGAGGAGTTCAAGCGCCGGGTTGGGCTCTGCACTGACAGCTCAGAAATAAACATTAATTTTTTTTTTTTAATTACTAGACATGGGACATCTGGGCGGCTCAATCAGTTAAGCATCCAACTCTTTATTTCAGCTCAGGTCATGATCTCCCAGTCATGACTAGAGTCCCATGTCAGGCTCTGCACTGAGCATGGAGCCTGCTTGAGATTATCTCTCTCCGTCTCTCTCTCTCTCAAAATAAATAAATAAACATTTTAAAAAATCACTAGACATGCAAAAAAATCAGCAAATTATGATCCATAACAAGAAAAAAATTAGTCAAAAACTAGATCTAGAAATGACAGAGATTTTAGAAATAGCAGACAAGCACTTCTAAAAAGCTATTACAAATATGTTTAAAATGTTAAAGGAAACATGGATATAATAAGATATTTTTAAAAGATGATATGGAAATTCTAGGAAAGAAAAATATAATAACTTTGTAGAATACAATACAACAGGGAATACAATAATACAATTCAAAAAATACAATAGGGAAAATTCCATTGGACAATCATAACAGCAGATTAGATGCTGCAAAAGAAAGATCAATAAACATGAAAACATTGCAGCAAAAAATATTCAAATCATAGAGAAGAAAAAAGACAAAGCATACACACAGAGAGAAACTCAGGGACCTGCAGAACAATATCAAGCAGTCAAATATATATGTAATTGGAGTCCAAGAAGAAGATTAAAAGTAGATAGCAAAAACAAAATTATTTGAAGAAAAGACTGAAAATTTCTCATCTGTGATGCAAACAAGAAATCCAAAGATTTAATATGCTCAATGGTGCACAAGATGGATATACCCAAACCGTAGCAAGAAACAGCCTAATCAAATTGCTGGAGACCAGCTATAAGCAGGAAATGTTTTAAGTGGCCAGAAAAAAAAAAAAGAGATAGAGACATATATACTCATATAATTCATATAAATGTGACAGAAAGCAGAGTAGTTGTTATTTGGGGCTGAGGATAGGGAGAGCAGGTGGAACTGACTGCAAGGGGCATGAAGCAACTTTTTGTGGTGATGAAAATGCTCTATATCTTGATCATGATAGTAGCTACAGGAGTTTGTAAGTGTCAAGATTCACTTAACTGTACCTTAAAATAGGTAAATCTTATCATATTTAAAACAGATCTCAATGAAATTGATTTTAAAGCAATATGACATTTAGATAATTAAAAATTTGAATACCCACTGAATATTTAGTGGTATTAAAAAATTACTGCTAATTTTGTAGGTATGATAATGGTATTGTGGTTATGTTTTTTTAAAGAGTTATCTTTAGAAGTATATAGTGAAATATTTACAGAAGAAATTATGTTGTTTGAGATTTGTCTTTCAAAAAATGTAGGTAGCAGGGAAATGAGAAGAGTAAAGATAAAACAATATTGGCTATAAGTTGATAATTGTCAAAGTTGGATATTGGATATATGGGATTCATTACACTATTTTCTCTACTTTTTAAAAAATATTTGAAAATAAATAAATAAAATAACTATTTGGAACTTTTCATAGTAAAAAGCTTTTTAAGTGCTTTAAACACATGAGTGATATCATAAATTACTCATTTAAAAATTATAAACTGAGCAACTATTTTGAGATGAGACATAAAAATTATAAAAGAATATTCTCTTAATATTCCTTATTATTGATTCTCTACCAGTACTCAGTTTAATTTAGCCAAAATTAAAGAGTTGGATGGAATCTTGTGGAAGTTTTGAAACAAATTTTTGGACAATCTTAAAGACATGAGTGTTCTTCATTAAGTGTAATTGCCTATCATAACTTACACATTCTTCTCTATTAATATAGTATCGCCAGCTCTAAGCTGATATGTATTAATCATGATAGAGATAATTTTCTAATTCAAAGAGAGTTTAAATGAGAAGAAAAGGGAAAGAGAAATAATTCAAACTCCCTGATAGGGAATTAAAAATGGTAAAACTATATATTGGTTATAATAGTTTCCTCAGAAGGCACCATTAGTTCAACAGAGAATAGTTTGATTATAGTCTGGCCTGACAACAAAGTTGGCTCATAGACTTTAAGTGAATGGTGAAGAAAGTTTATAAAAACAACTAACATGTAAAAAACTTTAAGAATTATTAATGTAAACTTGAGGAACAATTCTATCTGTATATAAAAAATAGTACTAATATGGATAGATGTCTCCATTTTTATAACTTGGGAAACATAGTTATAAGAATTCCACTAAGCCCAAAAGGAACAATTAGAGCAAATCATTATCACTATTATTATCTATTATCCATTATCACTATCATTATCAATATTATGCAAGACAGGTTATTTTTATTAATGCAAGTAAATATGCTGATTAATTCAATGTTCATTGACAGCATGGTTTCTAAACATTACATTCAGTGTTTAAATTCTGCACATTTCATGATGCAACCTTACATAATTCTGTCAATATTTTCCAGGTGGTCAGAGTATACCAATAGACTAGTATGCAGTCTTCTTTGGGTAACAACATGGCCTCCATTTTGGGAAGTTGAGTTCATTAGAAAGTAGCTGAGAAACTTAACAGAAAACCATGGGGGAGGGGAAGGAAAAAAAAAAAGGCTAGAGAGGGAGGGAGCCAAACCATAAGAGACTCTTAAAAACTGAGAACAGACTGAAGGTTGATGGGGGGTGGGAGGGAAGGAAGGGTGGATGATGGGTATTGAGGAGGGCACCTGCTGGGATGAGCACTGGGTATTGTATGGAAACCAATTTGACAATAAATTTCATATTAAAAAAATAAATAGATAAATAAATAAACAAACAAACATTAGGAAAAAAAAAGAAAAGAAAGTAGCTGACAACTTTTTGAATTTACCAGTCAAAGCTCAGAAAGACCAAGACAAGTTTTTTGCTAACTAGAGTTGATACCCAAAGTTCAAGGATCATGAGGTCATTTATGAAAGTATAACAGAATCCTCAGAACAGGCTAATTCTTGCTTAGCACCAGATTCTGCCAAAGAACTAACTGGGAATAATGTAGAACTCAGACTTCCAGCCATGCCTAGAAAATGATAGCTTAGAAAAAGATACTCTTTTAACACAGAGACCATTACTTTATTATTATTTATTGGACCCTAAAACTAGGGTGTCTACAGAATGTATTGCCTCAAATTGGAACACTCTTAAAGAGGAAAGGGGACCCTATTAATAATGACATGAATACAACAACCAGAAACTGAGACTCTACTAAGCAGTTGAGATGTATGGTCAGACCATTTAAAACCACACAACATTGTAATAAACAATTGATCACATCATTTGATCAGGACTACATACATATTATGCAACACATACCACCAATTACATAGCTCCCATTTTTACTGGCCAACTTCATGGTGCTCTATTGTCACATGGACTGATAGCATCTCTGTCTTCCGAAAATGTCAAACTGTTGTATCTCAAATATGCACTCCATGTCTCTAGACCATGCTGTCTTTACATATGTCCTTGCCTCTATCTTATATGGAAAAATAGAACAGTAACAAGACAGGTCACTCCAAGGTCATTCATGGAGTCTGAAGTCAGTATATACAAGGACCTCAAGGCCATTCCAGCCATACATAGTCATTCATTTTTATGCCTCATATATCTCTCTTACCATCTTTGAAGTCTTGAGTGAAAAATCAATATATTTTCTTTAATGTCAGAAAATTCTTGAGCTCAATGAACTATTAAAATATTATCTTCCAAGTAGGAGCAATTCTACATACTGCCATGGAGTGATCTCTAGAATATTTTATTATTAAAAATATAGAGAGAACTAACTATGTAATATTTAAACATTATCTACATGGAGGAAAACATGAACATATGTTTGTTGACTTAGATATTTTAAATGGAAGTGTGATATGGGTTGAGTCCTCTCACCAAAATCTATATGTTGACGTTCTAACCCACAGTACCTCTGAACATGACTGTAATGGTAGATAAGGTCTTTTAAAAGGTGGTTAAATCAAAATGAGGTCCTTAGGGAAGACCCTAATCCAATCTTATTGGTGTCCTTATAAAAAGAGGAAATTTGAATGCAAAGAGACACTAAAGAGACATGTATACACACAGCAAGTCCAAGTAAAGACACACTGAGAAAATGTCCACCCCACCGAGACCTTGTAATAAACAATTGATCCCATCATTTGATCAGGACTCAATACATACTATGCAACACATAACACCAATTGCATAGCTCCCATTTTTACTCACCAACTTCATGGTGCTCTGATGTCACACGGACTGATAACATCTCTGTCTTCTGATAATGTGAAAGTACTATTGTAGATCACGAATGCACCATGTCTCCAGATTGGAACAAATAAGTTTTTGTTGTTTAAGCCTCCTAGTCTGTGATATTCTGTTATGATGGCTCTGGCAAACCAGTATAAAGGGTAAAATTTTAAACTTGGATCAATTGGTTATCCTGAAACAAGGATGAAAACTAAATTTCCCTGAATATATCTCATATTATAGCTTTGACTTCAAAACCAGGTAAATATTATATACTTATGAAAAAAACTGAAAACAATGGAGGAAATAAAAACCAAATTCACCAAATGATACTAACCAAATATCAAGTTGAAGTTTTAATCACTAGAGTCCAATTATCTGAAGTTACTCTAATAGTTGGTAATTTGTGTAGCTAGTGAGATGTATTCTCTAAGGGCAAAAAAACAAAAACAAACAAGTAAAACTCAAACTTCTATGGAGGTTCCTCAAAAAACTAAAAATAGAACTACCCTACAATCCAGCAATTGCAGTGCTATGTATTTACCCAAAGGATACAAAAATACAGATTCAAAGGGGTACATGCACCTAATGTTTATAGCAGCATTATCAATAGTAGCCAAACTATGGAGAGAGCCCAAATTTCCATATGTATGTATGTGTGTGTGTGTGTGTGTGTGTGTGTGTGTGTGTGTAGGAATATTACTCAGCCATCAAAAAGAATGAAATTTTGTCATTTGCAACAATGTCATGGGAGCTAGAATGTATTATGCTAAACGAACTAAGTCAATCAGAGAAAGACAAATACTATATGATTTTACTCATATATGGAATTTAAGAAACAAGACAGATGAACATATGGGAAGAGGGGGGGAAGAGGAAAGAGGGAAACAAACCACAAAAAACTCTTAACTATAGAGAACAAACTGAGGGTTGATGGAAAGAGGTAGGTGGGGAATAGGCTAGATGGGTGATAGGTATTAAAGAAGGCACTTGTTATGAGAGCACTGGGTATTATATGTAAGTGATGAATCACTGAAGTCTACTCCTAAAACCAACATTGCACTATATGCTAACTAACCAAAATATAAATAAATAAATAAATAAATAAATAAATAAATAAATGTAAAAAAAAAGAACTAAAACTGTTTTCAGTCACCACATTATTATCAAAAAATTGGGATTGATATTTTGATACAAGAATAGAGATGCACACCTATACACATATACACAGGAATGATAAAGCAAATAAATAATTATACTGATGTGATATTCAGCACAAGAGAAAAGAGATACAGATATCAAATGAAAAACTTAAGTAAAAGAGTGTGTGGGTGGCTTAGTTGGTTGATCATCTGATTCTTGATTTCAGCTCAAGTCATGATCCTAGGGTTGTGAGATAAAGCTTTACATCAGGCTCCACATTGAGCATGGAGCCTGCTTGAGGTTCTCTCTCTCTCTCTCTCTCTCTCTCTCTCTCTCTCTCTCTCTCCCTCGCTCCCTCTGCTGCTTTCCTCCACTTGCACATACTCTCTCTCTCTAAAAAACAAAAACAAAACTAAAACTAAAACAAAACAACAAAAAACTTAAGTAAAAACCTCATAATCCTACAGTGAATTAGAAATATCATGCATTTTTAGAGACTGTTAAAAACTGAGAACAAACTGAGGGTTGATGGGGGGTGGGAGGGAGGGCAGGGTGGGAGGGAGGGCAGGGTGGGTGATGGGTACTGAGGAGGGCACCTTTTGGGATGAGCACTGGGTGTTGTATGGAAACCAATTTGACAGTAAATTTCATATATTAAAAAATAAAAAAAATAAAAAAAATAAAAAAAAATAAAAAAAAAGAAATATCATGCATTTTCTTTAGGCAAATTTTTTTCTTCCTAGTACTGTCCACTGTAAAATCCTGGAAAAAATGACCCACCCATAAGCAGTGCACACCTCTAGAACTTAGATTTTGGTCTCAATACTATTTCTATCAACAAAGAACTAGGACTACTTGGATAAATAGATAATTCTAGGTATGAGGCAGAAAATGTAGTGAGTCTGTAATATCCGGTCAGATAAGAAATCTAGAAGGCTATGAATGGATTTAAATACACTATACACGTTTAAAAAGCTGTTAGTTAATTATATAGTTATATAGGTGTGTGTGTGTGTGTGTGTGTGTGTGTGTGTGTGTGTGTGTGTCCTTTGCAGAATCCTAGGACCATCAAATTATTTGAAAACAGGTAAATAAAAGGAATTAAACATTTAGCCTACTATTCTGCACAGACTGATCCAAATAACAATTGATGAGGAAAGGTTTTTCTTACATAAGGATTCTAACTTATAAAGAAAGAAGAAGTGGTGGAATAGTAATGTCACAATCTTGCAATACCTGATGGCAATAGGCAACTGTCATCAATGGATGCAAAGACCATGAGACAATAAGCTGATGGAGAGTTTTATAATAGATGAATCAAGCTTAGACTCAAATTCACAAATATCTTAACTTACAAAAAGAACAGCCAATAACAGTCATTATGAGCCTCCATAGAGAAATCCACATCATCAGTATTCTTGGAAAACAAAAATAAAAGCTAAATACAGTCGAGCCTCTAGATCTGTCAAATCACCAAAAATATAGGGGAAAGAACATGTTAACCAATACTACATAATCAAAAAGTCCAAATGGTAGGAAAATCTACAGGACAAACAATCTGACTTATTTAACAATTAAACTTCAATGATAAATTAAAAACAGGCAAGGAAGATCTATAAATTCAAGATAATTAGAAGACTTATCAACTAAACAAAATGGGAGGACCTTTGGAGTCTGGATCAATCAAACTAATTGTTCATTAAAAATGACACTATTGGGATAGCACTACTAGGGATTTATCTAAAGGATATAAGACTGCTGATTCATAGGGGCACATGTACCCCAATGTTTATAGCAGCACTTTCAACAATAGCCAAATTATGTAAAGAGCCTAAATATCCATCAGTTGATGAATGTATAAAGAAGATATGGTTTATATATACAATGGACTACTATGCAGCAATGAGAAAGAATGAAATCATGCCATTTGCAGCAAGGTGGTTAGAACTGGAAAGTATTATGCCGAGTGAAATAAGTCAGTCAGAGAAAGACAGATATCATATGTTTTCACTCATATGTGGATCTTGAGAAACTAAACAGAAGACCATGGGGGAAGGGAAGGGGAATAAAAATAGTTACAGAGAGGGAGGGAGGCAAACCATAAGAGACTCTTTTTTTATTATTATTTTTTTAATTTACATCCAAATTAGTTAGCATATAGTGCAACAATGATTTCAGGAGTAGATTTCTTAATGCCCCTTACCCATTTAGCCCATCCTTGCTCCCACAATCCCTCCAGTAACCCTCTGTTTGTTCCCCATATTTAATGCGGAAAACAAACTGAGTGTGTATGGGGGGGTGGGGGAGAGGGGAAAATGGGTGATGAGCATTGAGGAGGGCACTTGTTGGGATGAGCACTGGGTGTTGTATGTAAGAGATGAAACACAGAAATCTACCCAAAAAGCCAAGAGCACATTTTACACAATGGATGTTAGCCAAATTGACAATAAATTACATATTTTTTTTAAAATGACACTATTGAGGAAATTTTTAAATATTTTTATTAAAGTATAATTAACATATAGTGTTATATTAGTTTCAGGGTACAATACAATGATTCAACAGTTCTATACATTACTCAGTGCTTATCAGGATAAGTGTATTCTTTTTTAAAAAATGTTTATTTATTTTGAAAGAGAGAGAGAGAGAGCATAGGAAAGGGGAAAGGCAGAGAGAGAAGAGAAAGAGAATCCCAAACAGGCTCCATACTGTCAGAGCAGAGCCCAATGCAGATCTCAAGCCCATGAACCCTGAGATCATGACCTGAGTCAAAATCAAGAGTTGGGCACCTAACTAACTGAACCAGGTGCCCCAGGATAAGTGTACTCTTAATCCCCTTCACCTATCTCACCCATACCACCACCACCCCCACTTCCTTTGGTAACCATCAGTTTGTTCTCTGTATTTAAGATTCTGTTGTCTCTTTGTTTGTTTATTCGTTTTGTTTCTTAAATTCCACATTTGAGTGAAATCATATGGTATTTGTCTTTCTCTGACTTAGTACATTTAGCATCATACCATCTAGGTCCATCCCTATTGTTACAAATAACAAGACCTCATCCATTTTTATGACTGAGTAATATTCCATTCATTTTTCTTCATTCATTCATCTATGGATGGACATTGGGTTACTTCCATATCTTGGCTATTGTAAATAATGCTATAATAAATATAAGGGTCCACACATCTTTTCAAATTAGTGTTTTCATTACCTTTGGGTAGCTACCCAGTATTGGAAATACATATGGTAATTGTATTTTTAATTTTTTGAGGAAACCCCATACTGGTTTTGACTGCACCAATTTGAATTCCCACCAAAATTGAACAAGTGTTCCGTTTTTCTCCACGTCCTTGCCATCACTTTCCATTTCTTTGTTCTTTTGATTCTAGCCATTTTGACAGGTGTAAGGTGTAAGGTTACATCTCATTGTGATTTTGATTTGCAATTCCCTGATGAATAGTGATGTTGAGCATGTTTTCATGTGTTTGTTGTCCATTTTTATGTCTTCTTGAGAAAAATGTCTATTCAGGTCCTCTGCCCATTTTTTAAATCAGATTATTTGGGGTTTTTTGGTGTTGAGTTGTAGAAGTCTTTTACATATTTTAGATATTAATCCCTTATCAGATATATCATTTGCAAATATCTTCTTTGAGACTACTAGGGAAATTTAAATACTGACTAGATATTTTATAATATTATGAAAATATTAGCAATATTTTGAGATTTGATAATGATACTGTGGTTATATTTTTATTTTTTAAAAAATAAGTCCATATCTTTTAGAGATATTAATTACAAAATAAATAATATGGTCTCTTGAATTTGATCCACAAAAACCTAGGGAAGGGTGGGAAGTAGGCACAGTGAAGATACAAATGAAACAAGAGTGGCCATAAATTAGTAAATATTGATTGGGATGATGATTACATGAGATTTTGTTATACTATTGTTTCTATTTTTGTATATGCTTGAAATTTTCCATGATAAAAAGTTGATAGATGATAGACAGAAAGATAGATAGACCCTTAGACAGCCAGATATTCTCTTCACAGCTTGGTCACAATCTTTCCTATGTGATTTGCTAACATGGGTTTTACCCTCTCTGGACAAAACAATTGTCCTCAATTTTCTAGAAGAAGAACAAGGGGCTTGATTTTTCTCTTTCTTTCTGGAACAGTGGCTAAGGCATTAGCTGCATGCTAGGTCTAAATATCCCAAGGAAGTTTCCCAATCACCCAAGACTGTTTTTCCCTTTTCCAGTTTCCACCTGGAAATTTTGCTTAGTTGATTACTGCCAAGGAATTTTCCCAACTGGGTTTATCTTTGCAAGATGATCTCCCCAAGATGAAGGGGAATGAGAAAGACAAAGACTGTGTAATCTAGGAGTTCAGTTGTTACAATATTTTTATTGTAAAATAAACAAAGTTATTTTTCTAGATAAAAAAAGAAAAGAGAAAAGAAAAGAAAAGAAGGAGAAGGAGGAGGAGGAGGAGAAAAGAAGAAGAAGGAGGAGGAGGAGGTAGAGGAGGAGGAGGAGGGGAAGAAGAAGAAAAGTGAGGCCCAGTAACTTGCCTGGTAGAACAAGAATAGAAACCCAAGATTATCCATCTCCAAAGTCCACACCTATCCTAAGAATAACAACACCTTCTCTAGAGTTAAATGGAGGGGTTCACTCTACCTCTATCCCATACACACAAACTTAGACTGTGGGTTCCACAGCTAGGTACTATTGGCCAAGGCAACAATGACACAGACCTTTCTCTAACCCAATGGGAAGAGCTAAGTGGGACCCTTGTTTTGTTTTGTTTTGTTTGCTTGTACATTCTCATATTTTTGTATCCAAGGATACTAAGTAGATCTCATTTGCCACCTGTCCCTCTCTCACCAGGATCTGTATGACAGTGTGAGAATGGGGCAGTCCCAGGGGTGTAAGAGTCAGAGGCACCACATTAAGAACTTCTTTTGGAAAGAGAGTCTTCTCTTTGCAAACATTGAGGGAGGGTCTAATTTTTTCATTTGTTATGGAAAATGGCAGCCTCAAAGTTAAAAAGAAAGAACTGGATAATTCATTGCAAAAGGAAGTTCAATTTTTCTTGCTCAGCTGTTAATATTTAAAATTTAAAATTTAAAGAATTTCAGGTAATAGGGAAACTGGACTAGAACTGGACAAGAAGGGTTCCTCTGACTTGGTCAGCTCTGAAGGGATGGACTCCAAGACCACAGTATCAAAGCTATTATTTTATTATAATAAATAATCCCAGGGACTTTCTTTCATTCTCTGATATTATTTCATACATAGTGCAGGATTTGATCTCTAAATTGCAGAATCAGACAGCTTTTTCAGTGATCTCTAATCCCTGCCATACTGTGGCTGATCTCCTTTATATCTTCACATCTTCTCTCCTTCTCCTTTACCCTTCCCCAATTTGTCTGTAGCTACTTTCTCTCTTCTCCAGCATCACTAGTCCTACTTGTCTGCCATACCCCACCCCCCAGGACCCACTAACTGGAGGTTGCACTTATGTAGTCCAACAATGCCTCAGTTCAATGAAAGCCCAAGGGGTTTCTAGCTGGTTGTGACTTTTGGACTCTCAAAAGAAACTTCAACGATAGCCCTTGAGTTTGTACCTGATCAGTAATGCCTAGCCAAATCGTGGGCTGCTTTGATTAAACTGTGTCTATGGGCTGGGCAAGAGTACCAACAGCAGCAGAGTGCCAGAACAAAGGCAGCAAACAGACATACAAGCCTGTGTCTACTACATATATATGTAAAATTACCTAGGTGTTATCTCCATCCTCCCTCATCCACCCTGAATCTCTGTGAGATTCTTCCCAAGTGTTCAAAATCTACCAAAAAAAAAAAAAAATCAGCCAAACAATGGAAGTGTGGATTATAACAGGGCACAAAGTGCTGCTTCCCATATGTTTCACTGAGAAAGGAAGAGAGAAGGAGCTGGGCTTTACCTTTGAAAAGAAACTTCACTGCCACCTGACTTCCAGCACCACAAGTCAGGACCCTCTCTGTTCCTCAAGAGAGAATTTACACAGATCCAATGCCATGCATTTTGCTTTGGGGCTCTGAACATTAGCCTGTCCTCTTTGCCTGTGGCTCTTCAGTACTTAACAGCACCATAATGTAGACTCACCCAGAGGCCCAGGTCCCCATAGAAAAGTGATTTTAAGTTCACCTTCTCTTCATACCTGAGGCCAACATCAGCTACCAGCAGAGGTTAACAAGGCAAGAAACTTAAAGCTGTTTCTATGTTACCCACATGGAATGTTATCAAGGTAATTCCATGTTCCCACTGTGCAAAGGCCGTATGCTCTTCTAATTCATGGGACAACTCATCAGTATTTCCACTAAGAGTCAATTTCCAGTCTACCAAATTACCTTAGGTATTTTAGGAATTAAATTATTTCCGTTCCATATCAGAATGAAGCCCTATCAAATTAGTAAATATGCAGATAGTTTCCACAGTTAATTAAGTTAGTTCCTGGTCTCTGCAGATAGATGCGTTACTCTTCTTTGCCTAAAACCACTTCATGGAAGCTACAAGATCATGAAAATGTGTATTCGCCCTTGGCCATAGTGTATTCAGTTTTCTCCATGGAAATTAAAAGGGAAAAAAACAAGCTAATTAATCTTTCGTACCTGCAAGTGTTTGGTCAGGTTCCACCATTTATTATTTATTATTAATCCATCAATAGCAGACCCCCAAAGGACTGAGGAATTAGGGAACAGAAATCTCCAAGCATTTCTGGAGAACTTATGAACTACAAAACATTGCATGTGATTTTATCTTTACAGTGCCTAAGCTTGAGGATGTGGATAGAGATGCAGAGAATGGATGCCCTTCTCCATCCATTCTCATTGTTCTTAAATCTGCAAAAGGTGAATTATTTCCTGGCTGTAGACAACAGTTAAAGATAATATACCAAAGTAAACCACAAAGGGAAAGAGAAATTCTATTTCTGATCTTAATTGAAGACAAATGCAGCATGCCTTAGGAAATGGCATAATGTGACACTCATTCTGGAGGCAAGGATTGGGGACACAGCAGGGAAGGAAAAAGACAAAACCCCTGCCTTAGTGGGGCTTACATTCCAGTTCCTGGGGATCTTTTTAGTTTTTCAAGGTAGCCCACCTTGAAATTCTCACCATGGCCTTCCTTTCCAAAGTCCACCGGCAATTTCTAAGTCACTCTGATATTAATAAAGGTTTTCCTGCTGAGAATTCTCCCACCTCCACCCTTCCCTTCAAACCTTTTTAGGCTCCAAACCTACTGACAACAGCCTACCAGTGTCCTAGCACTGAGGAAGGGGAAGGCCTATGCCATAGGAGTGACTGACAGGTCCTTTCCCCACATAAGATGGGGTAAGGAAAGGGTCTGCTGCTTCTGAGGATGGGGAAGGGGGGAAGGGGGGAAGGTGCTAAGTAAAAAGGGGAAAAATGGGACATGATGGGGGAAGTCTGACTTCTTTGGTGGGGAGAAGGGGGCACAACACTCTTTTTGTACAAAGCCCCTTGCCCAGGTTGCCTGCCCAGAAGATCCACAATCCCCCTCCCTCTTCTCACCAGGCTGGGATTACATGCCTTCTGGAGCTAGCAGGCTAAGGCAAAGAGAGCCACTGCCACTGTAGTCCAGGTGGCTGGATGGATATCTATGCCCCCTGGCCCTGCAAACTCCCCAGAGGCAGATGTGCACCTGCTGTTCATTCAACCCAAGAAAAAACAAGTGCCAAAAAACTATGTGTGCAAGATTGAGAAAAGACTTGGAATTCCATTCTGATGGCCTCTTTTTATAAGTGAAGAAGATCCAAAGGGCAGCCCCAAGGTCACATGATCATGTGTGAGTGGCAGCAGGGACAAGTATGTTGCTCAATTTTCTTCTCTCTGAACAATATCCCTTTCAATAGTTCACTGGAACTTTCCAGACTAACATGAGAACGCCCAGAACACCTGGGCTGGGAGATTTGGTGAGGGAGGAGGAGAGATAGGAGGGTGCCTCAGGACCAGGGTGGAGAAGTCCCATGGGGGTCCAAGGAGGGGGACTTCCCAATGAGGTGAGTGTTGCTGCAAACCTGGAGGTGTCTGGGCTGTATCAGGGTCAGGGGTTTTGTAGTAGCTGTGTGGCTTCAGTTCCGTGGGACAGCACACCCGGCCATCTCTTAAGATGGAACTGGGTGATGACAGGACACTTTGGTGCTGGAATGTCTCAGAGGCCTCCCTTAGACTCTACAGCCAAACTGGCTCCCACCTCAACTCAAGGGGGCTTATCTCACCCATAAAATAGCCCTTCCTTCTCCTGCCCTGCCCACCTCCAGAATTCAAATGAGGATGACATTCATTGCGAGTGTCTTTTATCCCTAGCCAAATCTGTGACTCTTTACCTGGCTGCTTTCTTGCCCCAGCCCACTCCCCTTCTCCAGGTCCAAGGAGCCATAAACTCCCAGGGCTAGGGTGAGCAGATCTCCTACAGGGAGGTTCATCTATGGAAAAGAATATATTTCCCACCCGGTTCCCAACTCAAACACGCAATAAACGTCAATCTAATCTCCAAACGTGATCATTTCTCCAAACACGAAAATAACAGAGCCGCCAATGGGTCTGTCATTTTGTTCGCCCCATTCTAAATGCCTTCAAAACCGCCTGAATAAAGATAAGAGAGGATTGTGTACGTTTTCTACACAAATGGTGGAAAGTAATAAAATAAACATCAAAGGTGAGCTCCCACGTACTAGCAGCTCCGTCGCTATTTTCAACAAAGGCAGGAAAAAGGAGGAAACCTCAGCGTGGAAGGGCAGCGGGTTATAAGTGCACCCTTCCGGGGGTCCAGGGCGCCCCCTCCCTGGGGTATTGACACCACGTAGGCCCAACCGCCCAGAGAAAGGACCCCCTTTCCCGTTCGTTGGTCGGAAACCACAGCCAAAGTCCTCAAGGTGAAGGACTGGAAAGTAATGGTCGTAAACACGTGGTGCTCTAGGCCCCTGCCCTCGGGAACACGCCTTCCCTTTCGTTCCTGCTACAGTCGGAACCCCGGGAATAGCTCTTCTCCGCTCGGCTCGCGTCGGGAGGATTCCGCCGGGGTAGACACGCCGGCAGAGCCTGGCACCCTGCGCCAGACACAGTTGCCCCAAGGAAGAGGGGAACACTCCTTTTATCCAAGAGCCACCAGCCAGGTAAAGAAAAACGTACAGAAAAACAAAAGTGAAAGTCAGAGGCGATTTATCGAGCAACAGTCAAGGCCACTGGAAAAAAAAAAAAAAAAAAAGGTACACAATTTCAAGTCCAGTAGTTTACTCAGAAAGGAAGGGAGAAAGAAAGAAGAGAAAGAAAAGAGAAAAGAGAAGAAAAGAAATGAACAAAGAAAAGAAAAGAAAGCCAGCAAAGGGAAACCACAGAAAGGTGCACAGCATGTGGCTCCCATAAGCGATCCCCGCAGAGTGTCCTGCGCGGTCTTTGCTGTTTAGCACTTCGTTAGTAACGTCGGGGGGTTGCTTTCCGAAGAAGCACGGTTTTCGCTACCAAGAGGAGGAAAACACACACCGCAGGCAGTTTAAGAGGACTGCTGGAGGGAGCGAAGTCCTTGCTGCCCTGGACCCAGCCCTTCCGGGTGTCCCCTAGAGATATCCCCCTCCACTGCCCCAATCGCCTCCTTGAGCTCTAAAATGCAGTGACTCCTCCTAGGCAGCTGGGCTCTCACACCTGAGGGAGGAGCGGGCGGGCGGGGCCGGCACGCGGGCACACTCACTGACACGCGCACACCCCAGCCGCGCGCAGACTCCTCATTGGCGGGAGGCAGAGGGCGGGGCCGGGCAGACCCAAAACAAACAACCTGCGCGGAGATTTTGCCTCCGCGCTGCCGCATGGCCTCGGCCTGGTGTGAGCCCTCCGGGGAGCTGCAGCCACCTTGGCCACCTTGTTCCCCCACCCCTCTGCCATCTGCGCCCAGGCCCCGCCCCCTCGGAGCCGCCGCGGGGTTATATTGGGCTTGGACGAAGGTGGAGGCGAGACGTAGCAGCGGAAGGCCAGCGAGGAGATGCAGCTTCGGAGGCCCGGGACGAAAAGGCGGCTGCGGGCGCCACGGTCTCGGGGACTCGGCTCCGTGGGCGCTCAAGGCTGAAGGCTCCATACCCTCCCCCCAAGAGTGGCACGCACACAGGCTGGCACCATCTCCGTGCCTCGAGGACGCCTGCCTGGGACCTGGGACCTCCAGTGAAGAACACCTCCTGGTCTCTTGAATGGATAGCAGATGCTCACGCTTCTTCCTTCCAGCAAGAAGTCCCAAGCCCGGCACACTTGGCTATCAGAGGGTGGAACTGCACCCCCTCACGCGTTCACCCCGAAGTCTCTAATCCTCGAATTGAAGACAGAACACATCCAACTCCTCCCTCTCCGCCCCTCTTAGTTCACCCAATAAGCACAACCCCTCCAAAAAAATTCCAGCGGAAGAAGACTCGTAAACGGAAAAGTGACTGTCTCTCGTAAGAGGAGGGAGAGCTCCTGGGAAAGAAAGGCAAGGACCCGTGACCCCGGGATCTCCATTCCGGCCCCCGGCACCAGCTTCCCAAGACCGCGCGAAGGAAAAGGGTACGGCGCGGGGCAGGGACAGGGTGTGTGGTCATGAAGTTGGAGGTGTTCGGCCCCCGCGCGGCCCACGGGGACAAGCCGGGTAGTGACTTGGAGGGTGCCGGCGGCAGCGACGCACCATCTCCGCTGTCCGCAGCCGGCGACGATTCCCTGGGCTCGGACGGGGACTGCGCGGCCAACAGCCCGGCGGCGGGCGGCAGCGCCGAGGAACTGGCGGGCGGCGGCGAGCGGAACGCAGGCTGCGGGCCAGGCGCTGAGGAGGAGGTCCCCGCAGCGGTGGCGGCGGGGCACGCGGAGGCCTGCGCAGCCGGGCCAGGTGCGGGGAGCGCGGGGGGCGGCGAGGGCGCGCGCAGCAAGCCGTACACGCGGCGGCCCAAGCCCCCGTACTCGTACATCGCGCTCATCGCCATGGCTATCCGCGACTCGGCTGGAGGGCGCCTGACGCTGGCCGAAATCAACGAGTACCTCATGGGCAAGTTCCCCTTCTTCCGCGGAAGCTACACCGGCTGGCGCAACTCCGTGCGCCACAACCTCTCACTTAACGACTGCTTCGTCAAGGTGTTGCGCGACCCCTCGCGGCCCTGGGGCAAGGACAACTACTGGATGCTCAACCCCAACAGCGAGTACACCTTCGCCGACGGGGTCTTTCGCCGCCGCCGCAAGCGCCTCAGCCACCGGGCGGCAGCCCCCCAACCAGGGCTTCGGCCAGAGGAGGCCGCGGCCCACCCCGCCGCTGCGCCCCCTCCGCCCGCGTCCGCCGCCCCGATTTCTCCCCGTGCGCGCTCGCCCGCCCGCCACGAGGGGCGCGCCAGCCCTGCGGGCAAGTTTTCCAGTTCTTTCGCCATAGACAGCATCCTAAGCAAGCCCTTCCGCAGCCGCCGAGATGGGGACGCAGCCCCCGGGGCGCGGCTGCCATGGGGCGCCGCACCCTGTCCGCCGCTCCCCACATATCCTGCGCTCCTCCCCGAAGCCTCCGGAGGGGCCCTGCTGCCGATGTGCGCTTACAGTGCGGTGGAGCCCTTGCTGCTGAGCGCGCGCGGAGCCGACGCACCGCCGGCCGCGCCACCCGCAGTGCCTCACCTCTTGCTTGCGCCCCTCTCTGCCTCGGCCCCCGCCAAGCCGTTTCGTGGCCCCGCGGCTGGCGGCGGCGCGCACCTGTACTGCCCCCTGCGGCTGCCCGCGGCGCTGCAGGCGTCCTCAGCCGGTGGCCCCGGCCCGCACCTGCCTTACCCAGTGGAGACGCTTCTGGCCTGAGCCGCGCCGCGGAGCCCGGCAGCAGGGGTGGGAGCCAACGGGGAGGAAGGGAACACAGGCTTGGGGTTTTTGCATTTTCCAGCCAGACAAAAAAAAAAAAAAAAAAAGACTTTAAAAGAAAAATCTCCATCAAACGTGCCTTAAAGCTAAAGCATTTTTGACAGAAGTGTTTTAACTTAGTTCAGAATGTTTTCTTTCGTGACTTTACAGAGAACTAAACCAATTCTTCATAATTGTTTTAGTTTACTGACCAAGCCTGTCCCTCCTTCACTTCACAAAGACTTTGTCTATTTTCTTACTGCCCAGGCTCTCCCTTATTCCTATTTTTGTAGCACCTTCCATTGATTTTTCCCTTAAACACACACACACACACACACACACACACACACACATATCAGGGAACCATTCCATATGATAAATGATATGACTACTGTTTGGGGTTTATTGGGGCCCCACTCTACGTAAGTATGTGGCATTTACAGGCATGACTGAGTGTGAGAGAGGTGTCAGAGAATCTTCAGTCATTTCTCTGCTATTGACCAATGCTTCACTGTGCCAAAAGATAAAAAAAAAAAAAAAAGGCTGGGTTTTGTAGTTAAATTATTTATATATTTTTGAAACCTGAATTGAAAATGTTGCAGGCAACGGGCTACAGCTTTATTAGTGGTTCGGTGGTCTCTAACTGTGGTCTCCTTGGGCCAAGCAATTTCTGTAAAGGAAAATTTAACATTACCTATGTGGGGTGCCAGGACCACTGCCACATGAAAGCGAGTGTGATTTTTATTTTTAATATTATTTTATTTGTGTCTGTACATATTCATGTATAAATTTTATGAAACCCAGGCATAGTGCTTATTTTTAATAAAACTTACAACTGACTTTAGCACTTTGTGGTAGTAGGTTGGAGATGGAGAGTTTTTGTTTTTTTTTTTTTTATATCCCCACCCCACCCTGCCCCTGCCAAGAAAATTGGTTGAGGTTTGACTCTCAAAAAATTTCCAGCGGGGGTCAAATATCTTCTTGAATAATTCAGTAAAGGTAGAGGCAGAGTGCAGGTTTCCTTACCTAACCAATTGCTATACAAATATCCAGGATGAGACTTCCATCAATATGATTTCTTAAACTTCCAACCAATGACCTCTGTGAAAATTCTCTTAAGAGTTATCAGAAAAAATGATAAGGTGTGTGCCCCTCTCCTACAAGAATCCCTTAGTAGACAAATTGAGCTATTAACAAGGTTATAGTCAAGCAGACATTTTTAAGTAAATTGGTTCTGATTTGGAGTTCAAAAAGCTAGAAACAATTGTGGTATAAGACCATCTCAACACACCAAAGATTTCTTTAGGGTAGTTTTAGAAAGCAATTTGAAAGTCAGTGTTTTTTGACAAAATGAAACTACCTACCTTTTTAGGGATTCAAAAGTTAATTTGCTTATGAACCAATCAGTAGTAATTTTTTTTCACACTCTCCTTTCATATGAGGATACCATTTGTCAAGGTGGGGCTGCTAGGCCTATTTCAGTTGTGATCTGAAGAGAAAATACTATCTCAGATGGGGCAAAGACAGTTTCTCATAGCAAAAAGGAAAGGTTTTGATCTGAGGAAGCACCAGAAAACAGTGCAAACACCTGTTTCTTGGTAAATTCAAAGGCAGTGAGGCTCTAACAATTTATGGATCTCAGTATTCTAAAGACTAATGCAAAGAACAAGAAATCCAGAATCTTGACATTTAGGCCCCGTTGTTGTTCCTGCAGTTCTGGGATAGATCTCATCTAATTTAAGACAAGATGATGATTTAGGATTTACATATTGTGAGGTGGGGAAAAGAAAGTGGAATTTATTTCAGGATGCTGTCTTTTGGTGGAAATGGGGGGAGGAGGGGGAAGCCCATCTGCTAGTCTAGTACCAACAAGTCTTGACAGATTTTGGTTATATCTACTTAGTAATCATGAAGGGTGATAATAATAGGATTGAATTATGACAAAAGGTAGACATTGAAGTGGAGATTTGCACCTACAAGGCCAATAATTAGACTAAAAAATAAGACTGAAATGGACTGGGGCAAGAGATAGGGCAACAAGTTTACTGGATTGGAAAGATCAGGACCCATATGCTCAATCCTTTTCCTTTTTCTCTTGAAAACACACTCTGAGTTTAAAGGCCAACAGGAAGTCAGCCACTTGAGGTACTTCTGAACTCCAGTAGACCATTTCTCTCCAACTGTGTGCCTTGCCTCCAGAGGCAAGGTGCTGCCTACTTTTAAATCAATTTTGTAAAGCCACAGTTTTCATTTCTACATTGATACATGAAATCAGTTCTGCAAATGGAGATTTTAAACCGCCTTTGATTTATTTATGTTAACACAATAGAGAAGTAAAAAAGGCAAAGGGCAAGGTGATTTTTTTTTTTTTTTATCACAGCTAGTCTCCCCTCTCTTCAACAAAGTCCTTCTTTCCTAATGAACACTCCAGAGTCCCATTGACTGGGGTCCCCTCCCTGGCTTCTGGTTCCCTTCACTGACTCCCCAGTAACTGTAAGGTTTGCTAGAGGATGGTCAGAGTCACTTGAACTTTGTGTCCCTGTTCGGCCTTTTATGACCAGCTCCAAGCTATAACTTTCACGACCCAAATGCCAATTACTCTGGGGGCCCAGGATGTGGAGTGTGGAGGGATAGAGGCCCCTGGGGTTCTGTCGTGCCCTCCCTGTCTCTCCTTCGCACTCCCCAGGCTCTCCCTGCTGGGCCCCAGGAGACCCCAAAGGAGGGGAATCACACAAGCTCCGGTTTTCTAAATGAAAATGTAAAGTTGTAAGGATGCTTTTAGTTCAGGCCACATTCCAATTCCACGGGAACCGCACCTCGCGGAAGAGAAGGGGGCTCTCAGCGACCACGCTCGGTAGTGCTCGCAGGACCCAAGCCTCGGGCCGCAGCCTTCGAGGTGTAATCCCACCAAGACTGTCGCTTGTGACAACCGCCCAGAAAACTGGATTCCTTGGCGCCGCCGGGAGGACCGCTCCCGGCCCAGCGCGCGTCCGGTGGGCCTAGGGCTGCCTGTCCCTCCCCCTGCGCCGAACCCACCGCCCTCCCCCCACCCCCAAGGCCCACCCTTCCCCCAGCTGGCCCCTTGCCGGCCGCGGGGGTCCTGGCCCACCTGTGCAAACACCCGGCCGCCGGCCACCGAGCGCGCTGACCCCAGGGTGGGGTGTGAGTCTGTTTGGTTTGGGAAACGCCCTTTGATACCGGTCAGGCCTGCCGGGACCCAGAGAAGTAGGTGAAGGGCTCCGTGGCAAAGATCCCCTCTTCTGCCCCTGCGTTGGCACTTTGCAGTCCCTTTTCCCCTTACCCCTTCAATGCTCAGAAAAACCTCCAGAGATGAACAAATGCGTGGAGACAAGTGCGGAACCCCAAATCCCGTTCCAGCTGGACCTCCCCTTACAGTGCAAGACCTAGTTGCATCTGCCTTCCCCACAGCCAGAAATCAAGTGCGCCGCTTTGGAGAGCTGAAAAATTCTCCGGGAAGTGAAAGGTGGAAACATCCTGATAAATCTAAAACCCACTTCCTACTGTAAAAGACGCTTCTTCTAAATACAGGAAGCATGGAGCCAGGTAGTGAATGTGCCGGGGTCCTGTGCTGGGAGGCCCACATTCCACTACCTCTCTGCCTGTGTGTGAGCCAGGGCAGTAAATAACTTCAGTCATCCCTGGAGATTGCTTACTCCAAGTCCCTTAGCTTACGGATAAGCGACCTAACTAAAGCTCCTTGTAGAATTGTGAGTCAGATTCTTGTTTCTCAAAAAGAAAAAGAAAAAAGAAAAGGAAGAAAGAAAAAGAAAATCACAAAAATTCTCATCCCCAGCCAATGAATACAGGTTCCTCCATGAGCACCCCAGAGTTGACCTTGCTGAGCTGGAAGCATCCTTAAGGAATATTACCTATGCCCTATACCAACTCTTGTTCCACTCTGACACAGTTTCACAAACTGGACATTTATCTGCCTCTGGGAAACACTAAGTTAAAGTCATTGACTCTCAGGTAGACCCCTAATCTTATAGATGAGAAAACAGGCTCACAGAGTAGCTTAAACACTCCTCCTGGCAGACCCTCGTGGAAACAAAGATCCAGCTCCCTGTTCAGAATTCTTTCCACTGTAGCAGAATTATCTGGATAATTCATACCAAAACATACTTTGGCCTGAACTGAGTTGAACTATTCAGATAGTTGTCTCAACTCACTTTTATTACAATGGTAGGCAGATTTCTCAAACTGGTAAGTAGTTTCTTTCATTACTAAGAACTCCCCCCCCCCCCCCGCTGCCCCACTATAATTGTCATTTTCTGGAAGATGTCATGTCCACTACTTGCCTGAGAAATCTGGATGTGAAGTGTCTTAGACCCTTTAGCTTTACTCTATTAGTGGTCATGCTACCACAATGGAATTGGCAACTGCTTTCTCTCACTTCTGCAGAGTGCCAAATGCATACCCCTACTGAAGCACAATTCTGTACTGAGGAAGGAGGCTCTCTAGAGGACTGAGTGTAACTCAGCACTCCCTGGTGAGTCTTGGTGACAAGCACTAAATGATGAGCACTCCCTGATGCACACCTCTCCCACTTTTCCACACTAGGCCCCAAATAACAAAAATGGCCCCTTGCCCACATGGGAAAGAAACTTGTTTGTGCACTTGTTATAATAATTTTATAGTTGTAAAAAATGCCAGTGAGTGCACATATGACTAATGATTTTCTTAGGTATTAAGGGACTTTGTTGTCATCAAATTTACAAAGATATCGCTCCTCTGTTTTACTATTGTTTTATTTCTTTAGATCAGGATAAGCTGAGTTTTTCCTTAGTTCCAGAAATTAGAACCTGAAGTAAATATTTCCTGCTTTCAAACTACCACCATATTTCTCTCTTATGTAACAGACTTTATAGTTCTCTAATGAAACCATTAAACTTTTGTTATGCTTTAACAATATAATTTGTTAATTCTTAATGTTGTCAACAAATGGCCCTAATAAGTATCTTCTAAGAAGATCATGATCAAAAACATAAAATATAACTCTCCCCAGATTCAATGTCCTCTTTCAAATTGGCAAGGATTCCAATGTCATGAAATGCTGGTGGTTGTGTAATAGTTTCTACACTGTATCTGTTCAGCATTATTAAGATGGATGGGTGATTAGAAGCAAATGTTGTTCCTGTCATTTGCCAATTTATACACAGACGGGGGAGAGAACTGTATTGACCTTCATTTTTGGTGAACTACAGCCAAACATAAACATTAACATAATACCACATTTCCCTTACCACTCCTGAACCCTCTTTGCCGCTCTTTTCAGGAAAAGTTTAACTTAGAAGACTTGCCATAACTGAGCCTTTTTATCACATCTGTTTGAAGCCCAAAATAATACACATATTCAACATCCTTGACATGTATTTGTTGTTTCTGACCATCAATTTCTAACCATTAAGGGAAAAGGTAGAAAAGTTTCCCAACCTTTGGCTGGCTGTGCTCACTGTAGTTAAATGTCTGGTAATGATCAAAATCAAAAAAAGTGGTCAATTCAAGAAAGAACTCAAAGAAGACCCGAGTCTAAATTCTGGCTCTGGCTCTCACAGCTGTGTGACCTTGGGAAAGTAAGTCATCCCTCTAAGCTTCAGTAGAACAAAGGGGTTGAGGTAGAACTTACCATAGTACCCAGCCACAAAAACTTGTATAGAATGTCAAAGATGGCAATGCAAATGGATGCTTTTTCTTTCCCCTAAACTCAATCAACTTGGGATCAAATATACATTTCAGGGACAAGCTTCATTTTAGCATTATTCAACATAATTAAAATTCTCATAGACATAGCAAAAATATTGGAGACCATTAGGGTACAGAGCACATACACAACTTGTCATTCTAACGGAGCGTAAAGTGGATTTTTGACAACATTTTCCCCCAATGTGTTCTCGACAACGTGATTTTTGCACAAAATCCCAGATTTCAGAATTTTGTGTAAAACACTAGCATGCTTATTTTGTAGTCTGGAAAGCAAGGTTGAAAGAGATTGGGCTACTATCAAGAGGTTTCATTATAAGCAAGACATCCAGGGCTGCTTTCCTGGCTTTGACAGCTCCCAGGCCAGTCCTTAAATCCTGGGATGAGAGGATCATATCAGTCCTTCATTTGTTTATTTAAGAACAAAGTCCAAAGATGCCAAAGGCAATTCTCAGCAAAGTCAATACAACCTAAATATGCAACCAGCACCAAGGAACTCAAGGGATGCAAACCAACATGTGCATTTGTTTGTACAAATATAACACAAAATACTAACATTAAATATAACATAAAATCAATGTGGGAACACCAAAGGAAGGCAAATCTGGAAACTAGAGAAAATCCCTAAAAATATGAACCTAAATAGTAATAAGTATTATTATTTAATAAAGTATATTCCAGGTACAATCTCGGGTTCAGGGAAAACATGAATCATAAGGGTTACATGATTCTTAACAGATAGATCCACACTCATTTGGGGAAGCTGGTATTTTTCTGAGGGAGTCAACGTTTGTATCTGCCATCTCAGGGTCTACACCCCTGCCCCTGGTCCCAACACCCTGATTTTCATTTTTTGAGTCGCCTCTCCCTGCAGTGTGCCATTCTGTGTGTTGCCCTCTTCAGCCTAAGGCAAGCCAGGCAGACCTTCTCTTCCCCAGGACTCCGAACCTGAAGCAACCTGAAGACTTGAGGGACAAACATGAGTTGGATTGATTTGTCTCTGCTGCCCCAATGAAATGGTCCATCTGCTCCTGCTAAGGAGCCCATGGAGGTGCCCTGGCTCTTTTTCTTTCCAGAAAAAAAACCTTCCAGTCAAGTCCTGCTTTGTTCACATTAGTCAAGTATCTGTCACTGGTAATTTCACCATTCTGCACAATCAGGGCAGGCACAGCTGGAGGCAGCCAAGATGGCCTTCATGCTCTTGCCCCTTTTTTTTCTTTGGAAGCTCTTCTCCTCTTACTGGTCCTCCTTGGATGCACAGTGCTCCAACAGGAGAATGTGGGTGGCACAAAAACTAGGGGAAAGTGTCACGTGGGTGGTCAGGCAATCAGTGCAGTGCAACTGTCTCCTCTTTGGGGAACAAACAACCAGCAAAGGAAACCTCACACTATGGAGGGCTACTCAGGAAGACAAAGTCATGAGACTAAGCTCAGCCACATGGGGACCCTTTTAAACATCAGCCTGAGTGGAAGGATCCAGTATCAAAAGTTTACATTCATACAATTCTGTTTACTTATATGACACTCTGAAAAAGGCAAAAAGGACAGAAATCGTATCACTGGTTACCAGGTGTTGGATAGGGGAACTCAAAGGAACACAAGGGAAAGTTGGGGTGATGGAAATAATCTACATCTTCATTGTGATAATGGTTACATGATTACAGACATTGGTCAAAACTCAGGGCTATACATCTAAAAAGTATATGTTGCTGTATGTAGATTCTACTTGAATCACCCTAACTTAACAAATAAACTCATAGGGAATGAATGCTAAGACTTAATATATGGCCCAAACCAGTGACATTTCCCAATAGCAGCTTAAGTTAAAAGAAATTAAGACTTATTTATGAATTTCAGCTAACTAGAACTAGTTAGGGGAATAATTTCTGAGGAAAGGTAAACTTTCCAGTGCCTCTTAAATCATATATAGCACTCAACTGTCCCCTTCCCACTGTGGGCAAGGCAGCCTATGGCATTGGTGTCTGCTCCTCTTCAATGTGGAAACTGTCTCAAGGACCACCATCGAAAAGGGACATCATGCCAGAACTTCCTCTGCCTGTGTTCTTCTTACATTCAGACAAATTGTGTTCTTCACCTGACCAGTTAGCTGAGAAAGGCCATGAGGCTATGAGCCATTAACCCAAGTGGAAGAGAAAGTCTCACCTGCTCCCTGAAGCTGGATTAGTTCACAAAGCAACTCTTGGGGGATGTTGCCAACTCCAAGACCTGAATCAATGCCCAGTACCCCTGCAAGGAAAGGTCATTAAAGGAGGGACCCAAGAAAGGCACCTGGGTAGCTCAGTCTGTTAAGCATCCTTATCTTGATTTCGGCTCAGGTCATGATCTCACCCTGCTTGGGATTCTCTCCCTCTCTCTTTGCCCCTTCCCCACTCATTCCCTCTCTCTTTCCCTCTCCTTCTCTCTCTGCCCCTTCCCACCACTCATGTGCATGCACTTACTCTCTCTCTCAAAATAAATAAATAAACTTAAAAAAAAAGAGGGACCCAAGAGAGACTATATGACACTGCTCAGATCTATCAAATATACCTGCCAACACTAAATGAAAGAGATCACACAAACATAATTTATTCCCTTTGCCCTCTGACCCCTACCTGCACCCCAATTCTGTAATCACAAGTGTCAGAATGCCAAGGAAATGTTGAGCAAACTGGACACTTTTGACCTGTCACAGCAGTTACACAAGTCAGCAATCTGAAACAAGATAATTATTAGTTCTCATATTTATTAGCTGAGCCCTTTTGAGTAATAGCCTCTGGGGATATTTATATATGCAGTAAAAGACCTCATCATTGTTAAGTACAAAATGATGTGGCTTACTGTGAATTTGCGCTGAAGCAAAACCTTAGGTTCACACAGTGCCTTTGCCTAATTCAGGAAAGATAACAGCTGTGGCTGGACCCTTCTCCACTCCTGTGTACAACTCCAGTGTCTGCCTTGTAAGTGCTTGTTGAACTTAGAAGTTGGAAGTTGGTAAGAGATGCCAGCTGATTTGGATACAGTAAAGATAAATCTGAGCCTGTATTTTCCAATATGTAACTCCAGAATGGTAGCTGAAAAGAGATGTCTGGTGGCCCAAGTCACCTCTTCAAGCTCTGCCTATGGGCAGAGTCAAAGTGCTTGAGCTCACAGGTTTGGCATTAGAAGCAAAGTTTGCCCAATAGGGCTTTCTTAATGAGTCACAGGAAATTAAAATTAGTGCATCTTTTAGTCACAGTTGATTCAACTGAATCAAGGCCTAGCCCACATCTGGGGCCAACAGTGGTTGTTGACACAGAGTGATTCATGGAAGGAGCCAAAATGTTCTGCCAGATAAGATCTCTCTCCCCATACTCTGTTTGCCCACCAGCCCACTACCACTCCCCCAGGTTATTTTGCTGTCTGAAATATTACTACTCAAGTCTGTTTAGTTATAGAATAAAAATGGGTCACAAGAAACACTAAAAACAAAAAGAAAAACAAAACAAAACAAAAAACAATGGGAAAAGGGGAGGAGGAGACAGAGGCAATCACTGTTCCATTATAGACACAACTTGACCTTTCTCTCACCTTTGCTAATTTCAGGGCCCAAGCGGACCAGCAAAAACACATCTGTCCATAGGCAAACCAAATGACAGAGTTTTCAGAAAAATTCCTGGTGCCAACCTTAACTTTTACCTTCTATACTTCAGTAAGAGAGTTATTGGGTATAAATGAAACACTGCTGGTAAGCAGCAGTGAGTTCAACTCCTACAGTGAATTTGATGTTAAGTTCGGCTGCTCATTAGCCAGTCAGTCATCCCTCATGGTGATCATTCTTCCTTTATTCCAGGATAATAATACCACATTGTGCACTTGAATAATTTGCTTTTTTAAGCTCCTTTGACAGATATTTTTTCTCCCGCTTACACTTTTTTACTGAAGTTAGAAGCAAACCCAACACGTTTGTCCCTCAAGTCTTCAGGTTGCTGAACCTTCCCCCAGGTTCAGAGTCCTGGGGAAGAGAAGGTCTGCCTGGCTTGCCTTAGGCTGAAGAGGGCAACATACAGAATGGCACACTGCAGGGAGAGGCGACTCAACAAATGAAAATCAGGGCGTTGGGACCAGGGGCAGGGGTGTAGACTTAACAAAATACACAATCTATATTTAGAACTCAGCCTTCAGGGAAATGGGTGTGATGCAGGACAGGACAGGATTCTAGAGACTTGGGAAGGAACCATACCCTACTTGCCTCTACAGCCTGGCTCTTGGGTCAGCCACTGCCTCTGAGGTCCTTGTTCCTCACTTTCTCCTCCAACATCCTGTCTTGTCTTTGCCCTTTTGGAGAATGAAAATCTGTTCTTCGTGCTGAGTACTCTCAGTAGCCAAAGTCAATCTTTAGCTCTAAGTCAAAAGCAATCTAAAGGATAAATGGAATCACTGTAATCAAACATATCAGCTCAAAATCTCTATTCTGTGCCAGACCCAGGGAACAGACCAGTTCAAACAGACTGCTTCCCTGAAATGTTCTGCTAGAGATGTAAGTTCTGTCACACTTAAGCAAATGGTGACTTCCTCCAGCAAAGTTCGTGTTGTGCACCTGGAAGAAGGGAGAGCCAGGCAGTATCTACTCTGGGCTCAGGGGAGCACCTCTCAGCTAAGGTCAGAATGATAACAAGTTCATATTATTCCTTTAATTTACTGAGGGAAACTCTTTTAGACACTATAGGGTCTTCCCTGGAGGAACAGACACTCCTCTGGGAAGTGGACCAGGCAGTCAACAATGTACCCTAATCTCCAGGAGTGTGGTGGACAGGTAGGGTGCACATCTTGAAACCAGACAGTGGGGCTAGCAAAGCCAGAGAATGGAGTCTCTTAAATACAGAGCAAGCAAGAGACCCAGGGAGGGTTAAGGCAGTCCAGCTCGTTGGCCAGGCCTCCCCACCTTTGCATGCCAAGCACTGGGGACTGCCCACTCAGCCCCTATTAGTTGAGGTCTCCCCAGAAGCACTCTCAGAGAAAAACTGGAGTACAAGTTCATTTAGTAAGTGCAAGAAATATCAAGAGGGTGACAGGGGACTGAGCCAGTGAACTGATGGCAGCAAATCAACGGTGAGTTATCAAGCCAGCAATGACTAGAACTTAAGGCGATGAGGAAATCCCGGGATCTGTGTAAAATGCCTGCCTCAAAAAGATCCCACTAGTGACCAGTGGGACAAGGGAATCATTTGTGAAGAGGTTCTGGAGTTGGTTGGGTAGGGGAAGTATGGGTTTCTTGACATTTCTGGGCTGCCATGCATTAGGCTAAGTGGCTTTCCATGCCTTCAAAGAGAGCCCTCATGCAAATTCCAGCAACTGAAACTATCTCATAGATGAAAACATCTAATCTAGCCCAGCAAGGCCCTGGGAAAGTAAAAACAACAACAACAACAACAACAACAACAACAACAACAACAACAACAAATGCCACCATCCTGTGGGCCCACATTAGGCTCTTTCAATCAAGAGTAGGATCCTCCAGAAGGACTCTGGGGATATGGTCTCTGATTTGTAGTGTTTGCCAATTTCCATGGTGTAAATACTCCTACCATGGCTGATTTTAAGCCATCAATAATCTAACATTGGATGCAACATTCCTGAATAGTTAGCAACTGGCTGTTGTGCCCCAACCTAGCAAAAGACCATTCTAGAACACCAGTAAGACTGGGATGGGGACCCTCAAGCCTTGGGACTCAAGTGTTGAGCCACTGGCCTTAGCCTCATCATTTGCTATCTCTTGGGCACTTGGTCTCTTGATCACAGTGACCCCTATAAAAGGATCCTCAACCTAGAATCAGCTCTTCTATGGCTGAATTTTAAAGTTTAGGAATTAACTTCAACGTTAAGAAGCCACGTATTATAATAATTAAAATCATGGACTCTAAAGCCAGACTGCCCAGGTTTGAATCCCAGCTCTACCATGTATTATTGTTGTAACCCTGAGCAAGCTACTTAACCTCTCTCTGACAGTTTCCTTACTTATAAGATGGGAATATTAATGATAATAATAGTAATGGTCTCACAAGTTTCTTGTAAAGGTTAACTGAGTTATTATATGCACAGTGCTTAGAACAGTGCCTGGCACATAGTAAACACTACTGAGACATAGCTATTATTACTTAGGAGTAGGGATGAGCAGTTGATAAGCCAGGACCATAAGAGCATAATGTTACATTTCAACCAGCTGGAGTTATACCCAAAATTGATCCTGGAAGAGAGAGAGAGGGAGAAAGAGATGAAAGAAACTTTTTAATGCCACAATCAATGAAGCAATCCTTTCAACCCAGGGTCCTCAAAGAGCAGAACTTTCATATTTTGTGGTTTGCAGAGCCCCAGGCTCAGGTTAAAGCTATTTTTAGTAATGGATGCTTTACCTTTCTTTTATATCTATGTTTTTTTTTTATCTTTCTTATGTCTTCAGTAAAATAAGGAGGTTCCAATTGAATTATATGAATAGGAAATCCAAGGGTAATATGAAGTTCTTCCATGGATCTTATTCAATTCCAACTTTGTGAGCAGCTTCCTATGTGCCAGGCACCCAGTACTGATGGAGAAGCAAGGGCAAAACACAACCTCTGCCCTCCAGGCCTCACTGAGAGTGGGCAACTAATGCACATATGGTAGTGGTATACCAGAGGCAGTTCTTCAATGCCATGTGGCCATATGAGAGGTGCATTATTCCCAGGCCTTGGGGAATTTAGAGAAGGCCTCTGGAAGTAGTGAATATTTCCACTGAAATCTGAACCCTGAATAAGCCTCAGGTAAAGGTCCAGGGAGTGGACAGCATGTACAATGGTGTAGAGCCAAGAGACAGCATGGCATAGTCAAGTGAAAGCAAATTGTCTGCATACGTGAGCCGAGAGACATCATGGCATACTTAGGTAAAAGCAAATTGTCCATATGCGTGAGCTGCAAAACGTGTGGTGTGTGGAAAAAGGAGGCAAGAAAGGGAGGTAAATATAAACCAGATCACAAAGGACCTCGGCTGTCATGCTGAGGATAATGAAGAGACTGACTGGATATGGAGGGGCAGGAGGACACTGGGCAAGTGTGGGGCCACCCATGCAGCAAGGGCATCAAGAAGGACCTGACCCTGCTAACATGTGAGGATGAAGGAAGTGTATGAGGGTGCACAATAATACAGTGCACAAATAAAGGTAGTCATAATTTTGTATATCAATTACAATTTTTACCCAATGGAAATAAAGGGCTTTGAGGAAAGTATATTTTTGTAATTTGCTCAAAGACATCATCTGAGCCAGCCATGGCCCTGAGTGTGGTTTGGAGTTAGACTTTGAAGATATTGAGTTTGAGTTACCTACAGGACATCTAAGTGAAGCAAGTGTGTGAACAGTTAAATATAAATGTCTGAAGTCCAAGAAGGATCTGGGCTGGAGAGGTAGGTTGGGAAATATCAGCATATAGATTGTTTTTACAACCATGGAAAGAAATGATGTCATCTAGGAAGCATGAGCTGAATGAGGGTTCTTCATTTGGGGTGTAATAAACTTCTTTTGGAATCAGTTGAAAGTAATAAACAGAAATATCAAATTAAGCCTACATCAAAATGTTTATATAGGAAGGAGTGGAGAACAGGGGGAATAACAGCTTCTGAAGCTTACAGTAAAGTGTCCCTGAGCGAAGGGAGAAGACAGGAGAGCCAAGCATATGATATTTACATTTAAGAGGTGAGTAAAGGAAACTGAAAAGGAGGGGACCAGCAGAGTGTGGGATCATGAGAACCAGGAAAAATAGTGTCTTATGAAGAGAGAAGGTGTCCATTAAGGCCAAAGAGAGCAAGAAAGTCAAGGATAATGAGGTTTGACTTCCCAGAAAGACCAATAGTGACCCCAGGAGCAGCACTGCAGAGAAGCGGTGCGTGTGCCAGGAGCAGTGATTGGGATAAATCCTCTCAAGAACACTGACTTGAGAGAAAATGCATTAGGGGAAAACTGGGAAAAGAGTCTAGAGAAGATTATTCTTCCTTTTAAAAAATGCTGAAACATTCTTAAGTGTTACTGGAAAAGAGTCAGGAGAGAGGAGAGGCTACAGAGTCTTGAAAAGAAGTAGTGAGGGCTAAATAGGGGGACAGTCATAATCTAGACATGAGGGGCCAGCAGGTGCTAATCACACACAGGCCTGGCCAATGGATGAAAGTCTAAAGGGCTACTGTCAGACCTCTTTCAAGCCAATCCCGACCCCTGGTCCTTGTGTAAGCTCTCACTTCAGCCAGAAGCTAACAGTGGCCAGGCTGGGAGAAGCTCCCTGCCCTGCCCAGGGTTCCACAGGAAAACTCTTGGGATAGTTGGAATACCATGGGCAGGGGTGGGGGACTGGTCAGAGCTCGGGACTCTTAGGGACCTTAGAGGTAAGGCGTCCATAGCAACAAAGAGAAGGTAGAACTAAGGAAGGGAGTGGCAGGAAGAGAGTACGGTGGATCTTGATTCCTTAAACTGATGTGGAATTAAACTTTCACTGGAAATTGTCTTGCCTCTCATTGTGTCTGCACCTGTCTTTGGGGAAAGAAATAGTATAAAATTGTGAAAAGAGCACAGAGTTTGGAGTCAAATAGTTCTGAGTTAGGTCTCAACTCTGCACTAAATAGTTGTATGATCTTATATTCTACTTAGTCAATCTGGGCCTCTGTGTCTTCATTTGTAGAGTAGATGTAATGGAACCAGTCTTGTAGGCCATGTAGGAGGTATTAGGATTAAATTAGAGCACACACACATGCACACAGATTTGTTGACTACAGTACAGTATATGGCAAAAATGGTAATTAGTATTAATAGTAGTGGTAGTACACCTTAGCCTTTAATGTTGAAATCAAATCCTCATCAATCAACTTTAATTATTATACAAATTACACAATTTATGTGAGGTACACACTTGGGGAGGAGAGAGTTCTTCAGTATCTTTTAACTAAATTACCTGGAATTTGATCTACAGGATTATATTCTTTATGTTGCAAATCAAAGTCAGGTAGGTCTTTGCCAACATGCACATCGTATCACTCATGCCAAGAAATACAAACCTCTAGTGTTATTGATTGTGCAATTACTTATTTAGTCTTCAAAGGAGAAATACCCCGTACATTTAGGAACAATGGGAGGAACACTGAAAACCTAGTGAATACCGTAAATGAGATCTCTTGGTCTTCCCATAAGAACTTTACCTGTTAAACCAAGAAAATCCATACAGAAATATTGTTAAAATGCAAGTAACATAAAAGTTGTGTATTCCTTCTTTTCCTTTTTGAACAGAGCTAGATGAATAAAAAGGTAAACAGAATTCATATGCTCAATTGTGTTTTCAGCCCAGTGATTCTCTGTCTTCATTGTTCACACTATTAAAGTAAAAATAGGCCCTTATTAGCTCCATGGTTTATGCACATCAGTGATTAACCTCATCGTAAATTTATGTTTCTCACTTCCCACCAGAACCCCTCAATTTTCCATTTTTCTTCTGACCTTCTTTTTTCCATCTTCTCCTTTACTCTTTGAGGGCTCCTTCAAAATACAGCTAAGTATTCTCCAATCTGGAAAAAGACCAAATCTTTGATCCAAGAAGAAAAGAGAATGAGGCAGATTCCTGCCTGGATCCACAAAAAGCTTGTCTGAATCCTTTTATTTCCAAAGCCTCACTTGGCAGCATGTCACTATAGCTAATAGGTTGATTTGGAAAACTACATAGAACCAATAGAACCTCCTCAGAATAAATCCCTACCTCACCCCATACACCAAAATAATTTCTGAAACAGCAAAGATTTACATGTATAAAGCAAAACCTGTAGGGCACTGAAAGAAAGCACAGAAGAGCTTGAAGTCTTTTTGACATGAACATGGCTCATTGAAGAATGGTGCAAACCCTATATGCTACTCAAGAAAAGGTAAGTAAATTTGACTCCACAGATATTGCAAACTTCTGTTTGTTTCAAAAACAAACAAGAAATGCATTTGTGACCTCTCTGACAAATAAATAAGAGCTTTTATAAACCATTTTTAATATTACTAAACACTTAATGGATAGTGGTTAAGATCAGATAGTTTCCACAAAAAAGAAATGCAAATAATCCATAAAATGTGAAAAATGTTCAATATTTCTTACTTAAAATACAAATTAAGAACATAATGACTTGCCATTTATTTCCTATTAGCAAAGATTTAAAAGTTTGAGAGAGCATGGAGTTAGTGAGGTTTTGAGGAAATAGGCTGTTCATACAGTGTTAATGGGGTTGTAACTTGGTGCAACCTTTTTGCAGGGCAATTTGGCAATATTTGTTATAATGTAAAATGCACATAACCTGCAACCCAGCAATTCCATTACTAGGAATTTATCCTAAGGATCTGCTCTCTCAATAGTGCAAAAAAGTACATGTGTATTAATTAGCATGTGTGTTGCAACATTACTTACAATCCCCCCAAACTGGAAAAAAACCTTTTAATACAGATTTAAGGAACTGGTACAGCCAGTTAATTAATTAGGGTACAACCACACAATGGACTCTAAGCAGTAATGAAGTGAATGGGTGGTTGTCTGTGGGCTGTTATGGTGTCTGTTGGGGTCTGGGTATAGCAAGCTGAAGAGCAATACACTGACTGGCCCCATTCATATTAAATATCTTTAAGTATACAGTTTATCCGTATATATGAATGCATGTATATACAGAGGAAATGTTCAGAAATATTTTGAGAAATGTTTTAATTATAGAGTTACCTCTGGATAACTGATATTACCTTACACACTTTACAATTTAAACAAATGTAGTTTACTAAAAAGGAGAAAGAAGGAAAGAAAGAAAGAAAGAAAGAGGAAGAAAGAAAGAAAGAAAGAGAAAGAAAGAAAGAAAGAGGAAGAAAGAAAGAAAGAAAGAAAGAGGAAGGAAGAAAGAAAGAAAGAGGAAGAAAGAAAGAAAGAGAAAGAAAGAAAGAAAGAAAGAAAGAAAGAAAGAAAGAGAAAGAAAGAAAAAGAAAGAGGACAGAGGTAAGGTATAAAAGAAGTGAAGGAGGGAAGCAGTGGGCAAGAGAGAATATGACTCTTCTGAGTAGATGAGCCCTTTGTATTTGTTTTGATGGAGACAGATATTAGCACATTTTAAAACTTCAGCAATTTTACCAAACTACCTTGCTACCCCTTTTTTAAATGGAAATAAGGGAGAGATACCAGAATACTGGATTTGTCCACACTTTTCCTTGGTCTTTGCAAACCACCTTTGGACAAAGTTCTTACTGAATGTAAGCCAAGGGTGACTCCAGGAAGCCAGACGGCATTTCCTCCCATAATACACAAATTTGTATTTTGCCTGATGTTTTTGTCTCTGTGCCTAGATCCCACAGTGATAGGCGCCACAAAAGTACACAGATGGACAGAGAACTCGCCCTGATTTTGCAGAGAGGAGACAGACATGTGGAGGTCAAGAGGCTCTCTTTCTAAAGGCCACGGAGCCCATCAGAATTCCAAGGGAGAGTTTTGGCGTCTGGGTCAGATTAGACGGTCAGTCTTTGTCGTTAGTGCATGTGAAGTTTTCTCAGATAAAATATCTTTGCTTCTTCCTCTTATGAATTCTGGTAGCTGACCAGAGGCTACAATAACTTTTTATCACTCACTTTTAAAAATCAAAATCATATTTTAGGTCTATCTTAAAAAATAATA
This sequence comes from Panthera onca, assembly GCF_046562875.1. Taxonomy (NCBI): domain Eukaryota; kingdom Metazoa; phylum Chordata; class Mammalia; order Carnivora; family Felidae; genus Panthera; species Panthera onca. The sequence continues at coordinate 27,256,255 of NC_138343.1, read as the reverse complement.
GTTTGTTGCAAATGATTTTTTTTTAAAGAACTGTTTTTCTAAAATTGAGAGATTTTAAGAGGTCTATTTTTTTTAGCTTTTCCATAGAAAATTAGAAAAGTTTAGACCTACTACAGGGCCATTTGCAGAAGGACAAATTCCTCTAGAAAAAGCAAATTGGACCTCATCCTCAACCCCCTGCTCCTACCCTGCCTGTCCTCCATTCCTAGCCCCACGCTGAACTCTGCAACCATGACTGAAGCTTACAAAATATTCTTCTAGTACTCAACAGTTTAAATATTAACAAGCATGTAAAGCTACTGGGGGTAAAAGCCTGGGGCCTGTAATAAGAAGCAAGCCTCTGCTGGATTCAGTAATTACTTCTTACGCAACTCCGCAACTCCAGGCCGCAGTCATGGTTTTCTGAAGATTACACACTTCCAGCAGCTCAGGCATGAGGGCCCAACTCTGCCAGGGTTGCATAAGCTTTTTCATAGCATAATAATTAGTCATTAAGAAACAGAACAAAGGGCCTTTCTGACACCAGGACACTCTAATATTGTATGCATTTGCTTTCCAGAAAGGAGGCATTTCTTGCACATTCTCCCCTATAAGAGTGTCAATGGGGTTAGGAAGAAAAGTGAGAGATGTGAGCAGAGGGATGTGGGTCAGTTTGTTGCAGATCACAGACTCTGGGGGATTTTCTAATCCTGCTGTTGTGTTTCTTGTTATTGTTGCCACTGTGTTTAATCTCACACCAAATCAAAATGCTCCATTCCAACCGCACCAGCCTTGGCTGATCAATTGTAACTGTGTCTCCAGTTGGGCCTCTGAGCTTCCTTGGTTTCTAGTCCTATCCTAGGCTTCTTTTTGTAAGCAAAATCACTGTCCTTATGTGCTACACATTTTATTTTTCAATGGACTAAATACTTGTGAAATCAGGGTTCTAAAGTATTGCTGCCCTGGTTACTTCTAATTAAATGAATATAGAGAACTTGAATTTATTTGGGGGGTAAAGAATCAGCTTTAGAAACAATCTAGTCTAGTCCACTGATTCTATAAATGAAGAAACTGAGGCCAGAAAAGCTAAGAAGTGAGCTTACTTACAAATATTTGGGAGCCCTAATAAAGGCACTTGACTTTACCCTTATTCTTGGAATACATAGCTAACCTTATGTGCTTTCTTTGTCCCCTGTATGAATTCAATGTCTACCTGAAACCTCCACCCAAGCTGTTGGTGCACATGGGAAACTCAGCCTTGTGTACGGGCTAGAAGATAATCATGACAACACTGCAGCCTGCAGGTAAGTTTGAAGATAACAGCAGTGCACCTGGATAAGAGCTGTCTGACAACACAGGGGGCCCAGGCCTTCTGAGAGCCTCAATCCCTACAAAAAAAAAAAAAATGCCCAAAGAACTTGGAGAAAGGCATTGAAGAGACACACTTTGGGTTTGGACTGAAATGATGGAGCCAAAGTAATGGTTTGTTATTCAGAATTACACTTGCCAAAGCTTACTGACGAAAACATTCAATTTCCCACAAAATTGCCAAGAGAATTGAAACTTTTCACCTATGGTTTATGGATGAGAGTCCATAGGATAGATAATGGACCTTAAGTCACCCTGTCTCCTTCCTTTGCCCACAGCAGCCATCACTACTCAGCCATGGTACTTGCTAATCATTAAGAGTTATTCTGAGTTGACAAGGGAAAAATTATCTTTCAAATTAAACTCATTTTCCTTATGTAAGAGTTGGACTTGTCTGGATCAGGGAAATGCCATGGATGCTAAATATCCAGGTTTAATATGTCTCAAAATGTCTTTAAAAGCATTATAGGGAAATGCAGACTAGATACTTAAGTTATAGAAAGTTTCAATGGATTCATTAGTTGTACCTCAAAGGTATAAGTTAATTGGGTTAACATCAACCTATAGGGAGGTTTCTAGTGACAAATCAAATAATTATTTTTCACCATATTTTCTAATGAAATGGAGAGAAACATCTTCAGGTCTCTGCTGAAATGTCACCTTTTCTGTGAAGTTTTCTCTGACAACCCTATCTAAAATTGCAAAACAACCTCCTCCTCTCTTCTATCTCTCTTTCTTACTTTATTTTTCTCCTTGGTACTTGTCATTAACATATTAATGTACATATTAATGTTATTAATGTACCATGTACATATCTTTGTTTACTGTCTGACTTCCTCAGTGTCTGTCCAGGAAAACAGAATTTTCTTTCTATTTTGATCACCATTGTATCCCCAGAGCTTAGAAGAGTCAGTTTCTGGCATATTGTGGGATACTCAATAGACAGTCACTGGATGAATGAATGAATGAATGAATGAAGATAGGATGCTTACTAAATGTGATGATAGCATAAACCCAGAAGAGTTGAGGAAAACAGTACGTGACAAAATCAACAACCAAAATTATCTTGACAGGTGAGAAGGATAGTCTGAAGCTACTAAAAACAAGCTATGTAAATCAATCCTACACTTAGATTTCAGAAAAACAATTGCACAAGATCAAGATGGGCAAGATAATGTGGCTAAATAATAATGTGTGCAAAAATGACAGGGTCTCAGATGACTGCCAGCTCAATCTGAGTCAAAAATAAAACCAGCTTGTCAAAAAAGTGATCTTTGATGTTATCAATAATTAAAATAATCATAATTTTCAATATACAAGTGTGCCCATATGTCTTCCTTCATATGAACTCACATCTTTTCATACATACAAGCAATGTACATGTGGACAAGGTTATTCCTTTCAGCCTGGCTTGTAAGAACAGATATGAGAAACCACCTAAATATCCATCAATAAGGAACTCATTAAATAAATTAAGAAAAAACTCATTAAATAAATTAAGAAAAGCTACTCTGTGGAATACAAAAGAGTCTTTAAATAAGAATGAAAAAATTCTTTTTTTTTAAATTTTTTTTATTTATTTTTGAGACAGAGAGAGACAGAGCATGAGCAGGGGAGGGGCAGTGAAAGAGGAAGACACAGAATCCGAAGCAGGCATCAGGCTCTGAGCTGTCAGCACAGAGCCTGATGCGGGGCTTGAACTCAAGGAGCGTGAGATCATGACTTGAGCTGAAGTCGGGCACTCAACCAACTGAGACACCCAGGAACACCAGAATGAAAACATTCTTAATGCACTGATTTAGAGCAATTTCTAAGGCAACTAGGTAAGCAGGGGGGAGAGAGATTTAAGAAAAAGTAAAGGAAATGCCAATTTTTGTTACAGATCTTTTTTAAAATTTTCTATCACACATCAGTTATTACTTTATTTTTATTTTTTAAATATGAAATTTATTGTCAAATTGGTTTCCATACAACACCCAGTGCTCATCCCAACAGGTGCACTCCTCAATGCCCATCACCCACATTCCCCTCCCTCACACCCCCCATCAACCCTCAGTTTATTTTCAGTTTTTAAGAGTCTCTTATGGTTTGCTTCCTTCAGTCTCTGTAACTTTTTTTTCCCCTTCCCCTCCCCCATGGTCTTCTGATAAGTTTCCCAGGATCCACATAAGAGTGAAAACATATGGTATCTGTCTTTCTTTGTAGATTTATTTCACTTAGCATAACACTCTCCAGTTCCATCCACGTTGCTACAAAAGGCCATATTTCATTCTTTCTCATGGCCAAGTAGTAGTCCATTGTATATATAAACCACACATTTTTTTTTAATTTAAAATCACGTTTTTATTTATTTTTGAGACAGAGAGAGACAGAGCATGAGCAGGGGAGGGGGAGAGAGAGGGGGAGACACAGAATCCAAAGCGGGCTCCAGGCTCTGAGCTGTCAGCACAGAGCCCAACGCGGGGCTCGAACCCATGGAGTGTGAGAACATGACCTAAGCTGAAGTCAGACGCTGAACGGACTGGGCCACACAGGCGCCCCAAACCACAGCTTCTTTATCCATTGAACAGTTGATGGACATTTAGGCTTTTTCCATAATTTGGCTATTGTTGAAAGTGCTGCTATAAACATTGGGGTACAAGTGCCCCTATGCATCAGGACTCCTGTATCCCTTGGATAAATTCCTAGCAGTGCTATTGCTGGGTTATAGGGTATATCTATTTTTAAGTTTTTGAGTAACCTTCACACTGTTTTCCAGAGCAGCTGCACCAGTTTGCATTCCCACCAACAGTGCAAGAGGGTTCCTGTTTCTCCACATCCTCGCCAGCATCTATAGTCTCCTGATTTGTTAATTTTAGCCACTGTGACTGGTTTGAGGTGATATCTGAGTGTGGTTTTGATTTGTATTTCCCTGATGAGGAGCGACGTTGAGCATCTTTTCATATGCCTATTGGTCATCTGGAGGTCTTCTTTAGAGAAGTGTCTATTCATGTTTTCTGCCCATTTCTTCACTGGATTATTTGTTTCTCGGGTGTGGAGTTTGGTGACCTCTTTATAGATTTTGGATACTAGCCTTTTGTCCTATATGTCATTTGCAAATATCTTTTCCCATTCCATCAGTTGCCTTTTAGTTTTGTTGATTGTTTCCTTTGTAGTGCAGAAGCTTTTTATCTTGATGAGGTCCCAATAGTTCATTTTTGCTTTTAATTCCTTTGCCTTTGGAGATGTGTTAAGTAAGAAATTGCTGCGGGTGAGGTCAGAGAGGTTTTGTCCTGCTTTCTCCTCTAGGGTTTTGATGGTTTCCTGCCTCACATTCAGGTCCTTTATCCATTTTGAGTTTATTTTTGTGAATGATGTAGGAAAGTGGTCTAGTTTCATCCTTCTGCATGTTGCTGCCCAGTACTCCCAGCACCATTTGTTAAAGAGACTGTGTTTTTTCCATTGGATGTTCTTTCCTGCTTTGTCAAAGATTAGTTGGCCATACTTTTGTGGGTCCAATTCTGGAGTCTCTATTCTATTGCATTGGCCTATGTGTTTTTGTGCCAATACCATGCTGTCTTGATGATTACAGCTTTGTAGTAGAGGCTAAAGTCTGAGATGGTGATGCCTCCCGCTTTGGTCTTCTTCAATATTACTTTGGATATTTGGGGTCTTTTGTGGTTTCATACAAATTTTAGAATTGCCTGTTCTAGCTTCAAGAAGAATGCTGGTGCAATTTTGATTGGGATTGCATTGAATGTGTAGATTGCTTTGGGTAGTATTGACATTTTAACAATATTTATTCTTCCAATCCATGAGCATGGAATGTTTTTCCATTTCTTTGTATGTTCTTCAATTTCCTTCATAAGCTTTCTATAGTTTTCAGCATACAGATTTTTACATCTTTGGTTAGGTTTATTCCTAGGTATTTTATGATTCTTGGTGCAACTGTGAATGGAATCAGTTTCTTTATTTGTCTTTCTGTTGCTTCATTATTAGTGTATAAGAATGCAACTGATTTCTGTACATTAATTTTGTATTCTGTGACTTTGCTGAATTCATGTATCATTTCTAGCAGACTTTTGGTGGAGTCTATCTAGTTTTCCATATATAGTATCATGTCATCTGCAAAAAGTGAAAGCTCAATTTCATCCTTGCCAATTTTGATGCCTTTGATTTCCTTTTGTTGTCTGATTGCTGATGCTAGCACTTCCAACACTATGTTAAACAACAGCGGTAAGAGTGGACATCCCTGTCGTGTTCCTGATCTCAGGGAGAAAGCTCTCAGTTTTTCCCCATTGAGGATGATATTAGCTGTGGGCTTTTCATAAATGGCTTTTATGATGTTTAAGTATGTTCCTTCTATCCCGACTTTCTCGAGGGTCTTTATTAAGAAATGATGCTGAATTTTGTCAAATGCTTTTTCTACATTGACAGACAGGATCATATGGTTCTTATCCTTTCTTTTATTAATGTGATGTATCACATTGATTGATTAGCGAATGTTTGAACCAGCCCTACAGCCCAGGAATGAATCCCACTTGATCATGATGAATAATTCTTTTTATATGCTGTTGAATTCGATCTGCTAGTATCTTGTTGATATTCACCAGTGATATTGGCCTGTAATTCTCTTTTTTTGTTGGGTCTCTGTCTGCTTTGGGAATGAAATTAATGTTAATGTCATAGAATGAGTCTGGCAGTTTTGCTTCCCTTTCTATTTTTTGGAATAGCTTGAGAAGGATAGGTATTATCTCTCCTTTAAATGTCTGGTAGAATTCCCCAGGGAAGCCATCTGGTCCTGGACTCTCATTTGTTGGGAGATTTTTGATGACTGATTCAATTTCTTTGCTGGTTATGGGTCTGTTCAAGTTTTCTATTTCTTCCTCTTTGAGTTTTAGAAGTGTGTGGGTGCTTAGGAATTTGTCCATTTCTTCTAAGTTGTCCAGTTTGTTGGCATACAATTTTTCATAGTATTCCTTGATAATTGCTTGTATTTCTGAGGGATTGGTTGTAATAATTCCATTTTCATTTGTGATTTTATCTATTTGGGTCCTCTCTCTTTTCTTTTTGAGAAGCCTGGCTAGAGGTTTATCAATTTTGTTTATTTTTTCAAAAAACCAACTCTTGGTTTCATTGATCTGCTCTACAGTTTTTTTAGTTTCTATATTGTTTATTTCTGCTCTGATCTCTATTATTTCTCTTCTTCTGCTGAGTTTGGGGTGTCTTTGCTGATCTGCTTCTATTTCCTTTAAGCGTGCTGTTAGATTTTGTATTTGGGATTTTTCTTGTTTCATGACATAGGCCTGGATTGCAGTGTATTTTTCCTTTAGGACTGTCTTCACTGCATCCCAAAGCATTTGGATTGTTGTATTTTCATTTTCATTTATTTCCATATTTTTTTAAATTTCTTCTCTAAATGCCTGGTTGACCCATTCATTCTTTAGTAGGGTGTTCTTTAACCTCCATGCTTTTGGAGGTTTTCCAGACTTTTTCCTGTGGTGGATTTAAAATTTCATAGCATTGTGGTCTGAAAGTGTGCATGGTATGATCTCAATTTGTTTGTACTTATTAAGGGCTGTTTTCTGACCCAGTACGTGATCTGTCTTGAAGAACGTTCCATGTGCCCTCAGGAAGAAAGTATATTCTGTCGCTTTGGGATGCAGAGTTCTAAATATATCTGTCAAGTCCATCTGATCCAATATAATATTCAGGGCCGTTGTTTCTTTACTGATTCTCTGTCTAAGTGATCTATCCATTGTTATAAGTGGAGTATTAAAGTCACCTGCAATTACCACATTCTTATCAATAAGGTTGCTTATGTTTGTGATTAATTGTCTTATATACTTGAGGGTTCCCATATTCAGTGCATAGACATTTATAATGTTAGCTCTTCCTGATGGATAGACCTTGTAAGAGTTATATAATTCCCTTCTTCATCTCTTGTTACAACCTTTAATTTAAAGTCTAGTTTTCTGACATAAGTATGGCTTCTCCAGCTTTCTTTTGACTTCCAGCAGCATGATAGATAGTTTTCCATCCCCTGACTTTCAATCTGAAGGTGTCCTCAGGTCTAAAATTGAGTCTCTTGTAGACAGCAAATAGTTGGGGCTTGTTTTTTTTTATTCATTCTGATACCTTATGTCTTTTGGTTGGAGCATTTAGTCCATTTACATTCAGTGTTATTATTGAAAGATATGGATTTAGAGTCATTGTGATGTCTGTAGGTTTCATGCTTGTAGTGGTGTCTCTGGTACTTTGTGGTCCTTGCAACATTTCACTCACAATATCCCCCTTAGGATCTCTTATAGGGCTTGTTTAGTGGTGATGAATTCCTTCAGTTTTTTGTTTGTTTGGGAAAACCTTTATTTCTCCTTCTACTCTGAATGACAGACTTGCTGGATAAAGGATTCTCAGCTGCATATTTTTTTCTGTTCATCACATCGAAGATTTCCTGCCTTTCCTTTCTGGCCTGCCAAGTTTCAGTAGATAGACCTGCAACTACCCTTATGTGTCTACCTTTCTATATTAGGGCCTGTTTATCCCTAGCTGCTTTCAGAATTCTCTATCCTTGTATTTTGCCAGTTTCACTATGGTATGTCATGCGGAAGATCAATTCAAGTTACATCTGAAGGGAGTTCTCTGTGCCTCTTGGATTTCAATGCCTGTTTCCTTCCCCATATCAGGCAAGTTCTCAGCTATTATTTGTTCAAGTACATATTCAGCCCCTTTCTCTCTCTCTTCTTCTTCTGGAATTCCTGTGATACGGATATTGTTCCATTTGTTTGCATCACTTAGTTCTCTAATTCTCCCCTCATAATCCTGGATTTTTTTTATCTCTCTTCTTCTCAGCTTCCTCTTTTTCCATAATTTTATCTTCTAATTCACCTATTCTCTCCTCTGCCTCTTCAATCCGTGCTATGGCCACCTCCATTTTATTTTGCACCTCATTTTATAGCATTTTTAAATTCCTCATGACTATTTTTTAGTCCCTTGATCTCTGTAGCAATAGATTTTCTGCTGTCCTCTATGCTTTTTTCAAGCACAATGATTAATTTTATGATGATTATTCTAAATTCTTGTCTGTTATATTGCTTAAATCGGTTTTGATCATTTTGTTGGTTGTCACTACTTCCTGGAGTTTCTTTTGAGGAGAATTCTTCCATTTCGTCATTTTGGCTAGTTTTCTGTCCCTTTTGTGTTTTAAAAGCTTGTGTGCTCTGCACCTGCGAGCACTGCTATGTTAAAGGAGGGTCATACACTGTCCAGGGCCTGGCCCTTCAGGAGGTGTTTTTTCGAAGATTGTTACTTGCTCTCTGTTGTTGTGACTTTGGTTATTTTATTACCCTATTGGTAGTAATATCTTTGACCCTCCACCAAGTGTGCTTTGACTTGTTCTTTGGAGTAGCCCTGTAAAGGAAAACAGATAGACAAACAGGAAACAAAAACACACAAACACACAAATAACACAAACAAACAAATAAACAAAAACAAAAAAACTAAAGACTAAAAACAAAAAAATCCAAAGACACCTACAACAAGTAAAGAAGAGGGTGGGGTGGTGTTGATGGAAGAGCATATACAAAGAGAGAAATGACATGAGCGGGGAGCGGGAGGTAATAAATTTTGATTAGGCAGAGAGACTAAAAGGCTTAATACAGAGAGAGAGAAAGGAAAATAAAGAAGGAGGCAAGGAAAACAAAACAACGATAAAATTACCCAGACAGAGAAACTATATGGCTTGATTATTCCAGAGAGAGAGAGAGAGAGAGAGAGAGAGATCGAGAGAGAGAAAGGAGTGTAAAGACGGAGGTATAGAACATGTATCAAGACAATGGATTGAATATGCCTGTTTAGACAGACCAATAACCAGAGTAACCAGCCTAGGGGAGGGAAGAGATAAGGAGGAGAAATGGGGTGGGGAAGGGGGAGAATATACCTATATACCCAGAATCGACCTAGAGTTAATCTAGGCAATGCTGTAGTGCTTGTAGGTAGTAGCTGTCAGCAGGGTCTGTGCCGCTCGGTGAATATGCAGTTACCCAGTGCAAGGAGGTGTGGTTTGGTGTATTCTGAACCCACCTCCACTAGGAGCCCGAGGAGTGATCCCTGAGGCCCTGGCTTGGTGGTGGTGTTGGGAAGGGCGGGGCAGGGTGCTGGTGGGGGGTGTGGGGGAAATGGTGATCTCCCAGTCTCTTCTCCAAAGAGCCGGACTGGTGGACTCCGTTTGAGTCGTCTTCACTGTGCCACAGGTGCAGACGGGCAGTCCTTCTTGCTCCACCACTCCCCTGACCCTGTGCTTGGCTAGGATTAAAAGTCCAGCTGCCTGTACTCTAGAGCTGGGGAAGCGCCTCTCAGTGCTGTGATGTGTGGTCCTGGTGGCTTTGTCTGTGCCACAGCACTTCAGGGAGAACTGCCTTCTCTTACTGCGGACTGAGAGCTGCTGCCCTCGCCAGGAGCCCCCGGGGTGACAGACCTAGGCAGGCTTTGTCTTTTCCCACAGCACTCCAGGGAAACAGCAACCTTATCCTCCTGCAGACTGAGCCTTCGGTCCAGCCACTGCGCGTGGGAATGGCAGATGCAGGCAGGTTCTGTGCTATCACGCAGCCCTTCAAGAAGGGAACCACTTTCTCCAGCTGTGGAATGAGCCTCTGACCCACCACCGCACCCAGGGCTGGCTCCCCTCCTCCCCAGGTGCATGAACAGAGAGCCAGCCCCAGTCCGAAGAAAGCCCCGCAGTTAGGATCCCCCTCAGTGTCAGTCTGAGGTCTTTCTCCTGTCCAGCTGTGGTCCTGCACTTTCCTAGACGCTCCTTCTCTTCCCTTTGTCTCTCCACAGAAGGGGGTCCCTCCCCTCTGTGCCAGCCCAACCTTTTTTTTTTTTTTTTATCTTCCCCAGTTTGTAGTTACCCACCTATCCTTTTTCCAGCTTTCCCATTTTCTTCCTAGTAGATTCAGTCTCTTTTCCTCCCAGGCTCTGGTGTTCAAAGTCCTTTGGCTTCTACACTTCTTTGTTTGAGAGACACAGGATGAATGGATCCCCCTACTTCTCCCTGAACTATCATGTTTTCATTTGCATTGCTTCCATGTATTTTTTAAATTTCTTCCTTAATTTCATGGGTAACCCATTCATTCTTTTTTTTTTTGAACTTTTTTAATAGGCAAAACTATGATGTGTAGGGATGCATACATTTTGTTTTATATATTTATAACAAGGTATTAAAATTACTTTTCAAGATAATTGAAGTTTCTACCTCTAAAACTATTTCTACCTACAAAACTATTTTTCTTTTTTTTTCTTTTTTTTTTTTAGATTTCAGGGATAGAATTTAGTGATTCATCAACTTACATATAACACCCAGTACTCATCCCAAGTGCTCTCCTTAATATCCATGGCCCATTTAGCCAGTCCCCTCACCCAACACCCTGTCAGCAACCCTCAGTTTGTTCTCTGTATTTAAGAGTCTCTTATGGTTTGTCTCCCTCTCTACTTTTATCTTATTTTTGCTTCCCTTCCCCTATATTCATTTGTTTTGTCCTTTAAATTCCACATATGAGTGAAGTCATATGATATTTGTCTTACTCTGACTGACTTATTTTGCTTAACATAATACATTCTAGTTCCATCCACGTTGTTGCAAATGGCAAGAATTCATTCTTTTTGATCGTCATGCAATATTCCATTGTGTGTGTGTGTGTGTGTGTGTGTGTGTATATATATATATATATATATATATATATATATATATCACATCTTCTTTATCCATTCATCAGTAGTCAATGGACTTTTGGGTTCTTTCCATACTTTTAACCCATTCATTCTTTAGTAGAATGTTCTTTAAACTCCATGTTATTTGTGGTCTTTCAAATTTTCTCTTGTGGTTGATTTCAAGTTTCATGGCATTGTGGTCTAGAAATATACATGAGATGATCTCAATCTTTCTGCATTTGATGAGGGCTGATTTGTGACCCAGTATGTGATCTATTCTGGAGCATGTTCCATGTGCACTTGAAAAGAATGTGTATTTTTCTGCTTTAAGATGAAATGTTCTGTTAAGTCAATCTGATCCAGTGTGTCATTCAAAGCCATTGTTTCCTTGATTTTCTGCTTAATCTATCCATTGCTATATGTGGAGTTTTAAAGTCCCCTACTATTATTGTATTGTCATCAATGAATTTCCTAATATTTGTTATTAATTGATTTATGTATTTGGGTTTTTCAAGTTGGAAGCATAAATATTTATAATTGTTAGATCTTCTTGATGGATAGACCCCTTAATTATGATATAATCCCTTTCTTCATATCTTCTTATAGTTTTTTATTTAAAACCTAGTTTGTCTGATATAAGTATGGGAACTCCAGCTTTCTTTTGGCACCCATTAGCATGATAGGTGGTTCTCCATTCCCTCACTTTGAATCTGAAGATGTCTTTTCCCACAGCACTCCAGGGAAACAGCAACCTTATCCTCCTGCAGACTGAGCCTTCGGTCCAGCCACTGCACGTGGGAATGGCAGATGCAGGCAGGTTCTGTGCTATCACGCAGCCCTTCAAGAAGGGAACCACTTTAGGTCTAAAATGAGTCTCTTGTGGGCTGTATACAGAGGGGTCTTGTTTTGCTATCCATGCTGATACCCTATATCTTTTCATTGGAGCATTTCATCCATTTACATCCAGAGGTATTATTGAACAATATCAATTTATTGCCATTGTGTTACCAGTAGTGTTCGTGATTTTGGTGATGTTCTCTGGTCCTTTCTAGTCTTTGTTGCTTTTGGTCTTTTTCCCCACTCAAAGAGTCCCATTTAATATTTCTTGCAGGCTGGTTTAGTGGTCATGAACTTTAATTTTGTTTATCTTGGAAACTCTTTATCTCTCCTTCTATTCTGAATGACAGCCTTGCTGGATAAAGTATTCTTGGCTGCATATTTTTTCCCTTTCAGCACATTGAATATATCATGTGACTCCCTTCTGGCCTGACAAGTTTCTGTGGACAGATCTGCTGCAAACCTGATCTGTTTTCCCTTGTAGGTTAAGGGCTGTTTTTCCCTTGCAGCTTTCAGGATTCTTTCCTTGTATGTGTATTTTGTGAATTTGACTATGATATGTCTTGATGATGGCCAGCTTTCATTGAATTTAATGGGAGTTCTCTGTGCTTCTTGGATTTCAAGGTCTATGTCCTTCCCCAGATTAGGGAAGTTTTCAGCTATAATTTGCTCAAATAAACCTTCTGCTCCTTTTTCTTTCTGTTCTTCCGGGACTCCTATGATACGAATATTATTATGTTTTAAGGAGTTGCTGAGTTCTCTGAGTCTACCTTCATGATCCAATACATTTCTTTCCCTCTTTTTTCAGCTTTATTTTCCATAATTTTATTTTTCTATATCACTGTTTTGTTCCTCTGTTTTGTCCATCCTCATTGTCATTGCATCCATTTGGTTTTGCAACTTGGTTATAGTATTCTTTATTTTGACTTGACTAGTTTTTAGTTCTTTTATCTCTGCATTAAGAGATTCTCTAGTCTCGTCTATGCTTTTCTCAAGCCCAGGTAGTATCTTTATGATTATTGCTTTAAATTCTCATTCAGACATCTTACTTGTATCTGTATTGATTAAATACCTGTCCATAACTTCTTCCTGTTATTTCTTTTTTGGGTGAATTCCTCCATCTTGTCATTTTGTCTGGGTCACTGTTTTTCCTGTATGATTGTTAGGAAAGCCTATTGTATTCCTACTCCTGAGAGTAATGGCTACCTTAAAAAGAGGTCCAAAAACAAACAAACAACAACAACAAAAAAAAACAACAACAAACAAACAAAACAAAAAAGGAAGCTAGATATTATTTCTGCTAAAGCTGAAGCTTTGTAGCACCCGGTAGACTTGGTGCAATCCAGGGGTTTGTGGTGGTATTCGGGGGGTGGGTCTGCTACGCTGATTCTCAAGTGGACTTGTCCTAGTGGAAATGCACCTGCAGGGCAGGGCGGGGTGGGGGTGGGGGCAGTTTGTTGTAAGTGGTTCCAACCTCCACTGGGTGGCGCTGTTTTGCTCTTTGGTGCTTAAGTTGGTCAGTGTTGATGGGCAGCAGGGAAAATGGTGTCGCCCCATTTTCTTGTCCCCAGAGCAGGGAGTTTATGTCTACTGCCTTTCCAGAAGCCCTCACAGAAGAGCAAATAATGACCTCTTTTGTGTCCCCAGCTTCCACCAGATCCCTGCCTTCACCCTATCTGCACCCAAGTGGTCTACCTGCCAGGTGGCACAGTACTCCTGTGTTTTATCTTAGGAGCACAACTGGGTTTCAAAATTCTAAGTTTTAGGGATCCCTGCAACACAGACCCATGCTGATCCTCTGGGGGAGTGTTTGGCTGTGCTGTAGCCCATGACAGTTTGTCCCAGAAAGAGGTTGTGTGACCACGCAGCAAAAAGTCAGCACCAAGATTTGTTGGCCTCAGCCAGTGTCTTTGTTCCTATGTTAGGGATAGGGCAGCACGTTGGGACTGCCGGTTCTTTTGTCCCTGGAGAGGCTGGGTTGCCACTCCCAGATGCACTCCAAGTAGGGGAACTGTTTCTCCCTGTACGACCCTGGGTCTGCCAGCTCCTGGGTCTCTGCCTTCCTTCCCCATCAGAGCACCACCAAGCCTGCCAGGCACAACCCTGGTGATGGCACAGACCTCCAAAACTTCCCACATTGCACTCTGCTGCTTTGTCTTTGTTTTGTCAGCCCCTCTCCTTTTCCCAGTCAATGGTTTTAGGGAAGAGTTTTTCTTGTGCAATCTCCTGTGCACTATTTTCACTCTTTCTCTCTCCCTCTCTTTTTCTCTCTTGTTTCTATCTCCATGATCAGGGCTCCCTCCCCCTCACAGCACCCACAATTCTTTTCTCCCCCAAACTAACTCTCCAGAGCTCCTAACTTCCACAATGTGGCTTCCATGATGTGTCTGTTTTTCTGCCTCTAGTTGTGCAGTTTTGTTCCCTCAGTCCTCAGATCAATTTCTTGCATGTTCAAAATGACACAAACTTAGGGTCCCCTACTCCTCCACCATCTTAACTCCTCTTTTTCAATTTTTTAAAAAAATAGTAAAAAGATAAATCAACTGGCATGACTTTGTTTATATACATATTATTCCTGGAAGAAAATATAAAAACCAACATATAGTTACTTCAGGGAAGAAGAAGAAGGGGACTGAACCAGGGAGCTTTTCCATACATTTGGAACTCTTAGCATTGTTTTGTACCATATACATTTATCATCTTTTCAGTTTAAGAGAAAAAGGGCCAGCCAACAACTTCCACATCCCTTTCAAACAGAAACAAGTAGGTCAGAACTAGATACTTGATGTTTTCTCAATACATTTATCACTTTTTTAATTCTTCGTTTTTCTTTTAAATGTTTTTTTTTTGAGAGGCAGAATGTGAGTGGGGGAGGGGGAGGGGGGGAGGGAGACACAGAATTGGAAGCAGGCTCCAGGCTTTGAGCTGTCAGCACAGAGCCGAAGGCAGAAGTCGAACTCACAAACCATGAGATTGTGACCTGAGCCAAAGTCAGACACTCAACTAACTGAATCACCAAGCACCTAATTTTATGGCTTAATTCTCTTAATGTATATTTCCATCACTATAAATATACCTTTCTCAAAGTACAGGAAAACCATTTATCCACAGGAGCCCAAATTTGTAGTCTTTGGCACATAAAATGAACAGAACATGTCTATTGATGGTATCATTTCTATTGTTGTTTTTAATCATAGTTGTTGATTTTTGCAAATTCATCTCTACCCTGTTTCCCAGGCTTTCAGCCAATCATAACTACCACCTGATATTTATTGAGGGCTTACTATGTGTTATACACAGTGTTGTGTTCTTACATATATCATTTCCTTTTATATTTAACAGCCTTAGGTCTCCATACTGCTATTATCTCCATTTTACACATAAGGAAACTGTACATAGGAAGGTTAAATAATTTTTCTGAGACGTTGATGCATTAGGAATTGATTTTGCACCAATTTTGCTCTATGAATCCAAAGTCCGTATATATAACACCATACCTCTTCTGACAGCATTTCAGGGCAGGCATGGAGTTCAGCCTATTGCTGTGAAACTGAAAGTACAGCTACCCTGCATGCAAGCTTCTATTTGTTCACTGTGGTAACCCTAACAAATTGCACAGCACCTGGCACAAAGAAATTGAATGATTTCATTAATTTACTGGCCCCACGAGAACCAATAGCTATTCACTTGAAAGTGCAGATGAATAGATAAGCTCAGAGGAACTGAGAATATAAATCCCTCTGATTTTCTGAGTAAGTAAAATATAACTTCTGGAAAGCACATCTGGAGGTCTGCTTTTCAATCCCCAGCTCTTTGTACTAACTAGCAGCTCATTCTAACTCTGGTGAGACGTGTATAATCCACATGTATATTTGTATTCTCTTAACCACTTGTCACCACTGAGTGGCTAATTACTAATTATCAACACCCACATGAAGCCATGTTGCTCCTCAAAGGAGATGCTAAAGATTTCAGCAATGCTGTCACCTTAGCATGTTGGAAAAAAGTAATGTAAGTGGCAGTATGAACTCACGTCTGCACCACAGAAAGCTCCAAAGTGAGAACCTCCTGTGGAATATAGGTTGCACTCAATACCCCATGGTGGCTTGTGAATAACATGGCACATTCACCTGGAATTCTGATACAGAGATGAGGAGACATGCTGCCATATGCATCCTTTTGTTGTCTTCTAACCACTTCTGTCCCTGCCAGCCCCCAAGTCAACTAGACCCCCAATGCCTGTAACAACTTATAAAATAAAATTCTCAGAGCAGAAAGTTAAATATGACAAACACATCATCAGCACCATATAGAATTGTTTGTTAAAGTCACCATCTTATAATGATTATTTTTAAGTTATTGTTATTAATGAGAGATTACACTGCTTTATTATCTCCTTTTTCCTTAGGTCTTTAATGGAGCACTACTAGGATTCTAGGACTTTTCTAAACAAATTTACTCATTACTCTTCATGTATTTCTAGCTCAGCAGGTCTGGAGTGGAGCCCAAAAACTTAAATTCTAAACATTTTCAAGGTGATACAGTTGATGCTGGTCCAAAGCTCCACTTTGAAAACCATTGCCTACAAGGAATAACTTCAAAATCCATCAAAATAGATGACAATTTTGAATACAGAAAAAATCAAAGAAACTCAAGAAAATTAAAAACCATGTTCAACTGTCTTTTTTTCCAGCTGTCTTAATAAAAATAATAAAATACTAAAAACACTAAGACAGAAGGACTTTGTGGTAAACTTTCAAAATCATCATCATAATAACCGTTATTGAAACTTTCTGGATAAGTATATGTTTGACTGTCTGCCAACTTCTCCTAAATTTAAATCTTACAAAGGGGTAGTTTCATATCTTTGTAAATAAGATGGACCCTTGATAAAATTTTGTGTTTTTTTTTTTCTTCTGAGCTCCACGCTCTCTTTCTTGGGGTTCTAGTTGCTCCTAAAATTAACACCATGTGTCACTCTTGCATCTCTGCCCACTCTAAGTCATTGAAATGAGTTCTTCCTTGCCCCATACCAAAACTGCTCCCAGAATAAAATATGATTGGTGCATTCACACAAACATGTAGCGTGGCTGGTATTCTTCAATGCGTGATTCTTCTTAGAAGAAACTGATTTTAAGTATTGTTTTGGGGCACCTGGGTGGCTCAGTCGGTTGAGCGTCCGACTTCATCTCAGGTCATGATCTCACGGTCTGTGGGTTCGAGCCCTGTGTCGGGCACTGTGCCGACGTCTCGGAGCCTGGAGCCTGTTTCGGATTTTGTGTCTCCCTCTCTCTCTGACTCTCCCCCGTTCGTGCTCTGTCTTTGTCTCAAAAAAATAAACGTTAAAAAAATATTTTAATGTATTGTTTTCTCAAATAATCACTAGTGTACTTACTGCTCCAAGCAAACTAAGAAAAGGCAGAAAACTGTAAAGAGGAAAAATGAAAATAGTATAACATCAAAGTCAGGTTAAATATATGTGAAAATTCTGGCTATCTCCTTCAAGTGCCTCCCCACATGTGTATATATGCAAACACACACCCCAACATTATCAAACTAGTAGAATGGGTAAGATATTTGGGAGAACAGTGCCCAGAAAAATCCCATCCATGGAACCAACCATTTTTTCCATGTCTCACATAAGACATATTTCAACAAGTACACATATACTTACGGAAATAAAGGGAAAGTGTTCAAAACTGTAACTGATATCGAAAGCTGCAACATATGGTTTTCCATCCCATGGATTCTCAAAATCCTAAGGGCCTCTGCTCAAAAGGAATGTGTAATTGAGTTCCCTGTTGACACTTTATGAAATGTGATCATTGTCATGACAGAAAACATCACATGGGACAACTAATGAGAGCAGGCCACTCAGCTGGGGCGTCAGTGGGTGCAAATGTCATAGACTCTGCCCCCAAAGGTTTCAATCTGGCTTTGACTCCAGTGACCTGAAAAATTCTTCAGATCAATAGTCAGCAATTCTGGCATGCTTACAGTCCTCCAGGTTAAACATGGGTCTGAGTTGACATGGTGGCATACTCATGTCTGTATTGCAGACCTCACATAGCTGACACTATCTGTGAATTTCTGCAGAGCAAAGTTGAGTTGAAATGTTGTCTTTACCCACATCCTATCAGCAACAGTGCTACAGTCATGCCACCCCTGAGGCCACATCTCCCTACCCCCTCAGAACATCAGTGAGAGTGACATAATGACAGACTCATGGTTCTGAATATAGCACCATTTAAATCATAATACAAATCATACATTTGTCATAACCAAAAGAAAGGGAAAGTGTGAACTTGGAAGGAATAAAGATACAAAAATGTGGCAACAGAAGCAACATTAAGGAGTAGCAGCATGTAACACAGCCCGTAAACAGTACCATACCACAGATGCTGCCATGGTGTTTGGCAGTGAGTACTGTGGTATGTGTCATGCTGCATACACACCTGCTAAGTAATGAATCCATAGAGACACTGATGTGGTGGAGAAGGGTTATTGCTCTATTAACCATCTAGGGAGTGGGGAAAAGCAGACATTATTCCATGGTTTATAAGGAATACCAGCCAGGTGCAGCAGCAGTCCCCAGGTGTGCTCTTCTCCTTTGAATTGCTCCTTGAACCTGCAGTCATCCAGCACAGGCAGGGCTTCAACACAGCAAAGCGGAAGTAGGTCATTAGAGGACTTTAGGCTTCTCCTGCAACCTCAAGAGTAAAGTGCATTCCTTAGAGTTCTTGCCTGACTAGATTTTAGAGCGGTCATGTGAGGACTGAGTGCATAGGACAAGAGAATGTTCTATAGGAATCCCACAAGACAGAGACATGCCTGCCTGAAAATCTCTCCCTTTCCTTTCATTACATCCTGAAAATTTCAACAAGTTGGCAAGTAACAGTGGGTGCAGGGGCTCCTCCCAACTGTTACAGCTATCTCTACTTTACCATAAGCACAGCTGGATATTTTGGCATCAACTGAACGACTCATCTTCCATGAATCTGAAAAACAGACCCAACAAACGTAGAGAGCTAGTGCAATATTTAATTTTTGAACTATGAAGACTTTTGGTATAAATGAAAGAGGATAATACAAATTTATCTATGGTGCATTATAAAAACTTTTTGATATAGATATAGAAAGAGTAAATTTTAAATGTAAAACCCTTTAGGACTTTAGAATAATGTGTAGTTTTTCCTCATGAATACTTCTTAAGATAATATTATCTTCATAAATGAAAAGTATAGCACATGCTTACCACAATCTCTGAAATAATGCAAGAACAATTAAAAGCTGATAAGGTATCCTCCATATTCTGTCTCCATTTACACCCAAAATTTCACTACAATCAACCTGGATATCCCAGTATTATCCTTATACATCTGCTCCTATGCTCAAAGGAAAATACAGACATATACATAGGGGATTTTGGTTGTTATGGGTTTTTTTAAAAAAATAGGAGATGGATAGATAGATGATAAATATATACATACATACATACATACATACATACATATAAAAACACATGAACTAATTCTTTCTCCTCATCTTTTCTAATTTAAAACGTCATGGATACCCCTCCAGGTCAGAGGACAAAACTCTAACTCATTCTTTTGAGTGTTTCACAGTATACCATGACACAGATATTCCATGGCATAGTAAACTTGCTTATTGATAAACCACCAGGTTGTCAGATTGTTTTAAGGTTTTTGCTGTTAAATACAATGTAGACATCACTATGAATGGCAGTGAAATCTCTGAAACTTTTCTTCTCCATAAAAGAAATGAAACTTCTGGCAAAAATTATCATCAGTGGGGCACCTGGATGTCTCAGTCAGTTAAACATCTGGCTCTTGGTTTTAGTTCAGATCATGATCTCACAGTTTGTGGGTTTGAGCCCTGCACTGGGCCCTTCTCTCTCTCTCTCTCTCTCTCTCTCTCTCTCTCTCTCTCTCTCAAATAAATAAAAATTATCATCATCAACTTTTCTGGTTTCTGGAAATTAAACAAGTCTTGCAATTGTCCAAGGATAATTTATTCAGGTAAAACAGCTGAATCTCAGTAAGAAAAGAGAGTTTTGTACCATTTAAAAAAAAACGTTTTAAAGTTTATTTATTTATTTTAAGAGAGAGAGTGAGCATGAGTGCAAGCTGGGGAGGGGTGGAGAGAGAGGGAAAGAAAGAGAATCCCAAACAGGCTCCACACTGCCAGCTCAGAGCCCAAAGTGGGCCTCGATCCCATGAACCATGAGATCATGACCTGAGAGTTTTGTGACATTTTAAACTGCTCTATTCCCATCTCTTCCTCCCTATCTCCTTAATGCCTTGAAAATCAACAGCCCAAAATCATGATAAAAACTAGCAGCCTTGCAAATGCTGTAGGAGAAGAAGGGAGCTAGTTCTCCAAAGCCCCATTTTCAAAGAATTGTCATGATGGTGTTTCTCGGGTGGTTCTCTAAGAAACCATGTCTTATTTAACCTGACTCATAAAAAGTGCAAAGCACACTTTCACCAGAAGTATTTGTGAAAGACAAATCAGTAGCAATTGTTTAACATCATGACTGCCTGAAACAGTGATAAAAAGCAGGCTAACCAAAAAGGTTGTCAAAAGGAAAAGCTGAAGAATGAGATGTCTATAGAAGGCTTTGAAAAGCTATGATGTATTCCTAGGACTCTAGAAGGCCACATCCATGTGTAGGGCTATGTGAATTCCAAGAAAGACTGGACAAGGTCCTGGTCTCTCACCTTTGGGTGACCTTGAGGCTCTGTGCAAACAGCAAGCAATGGTTAAGGCAGACATGCAATTTGCCCCATTGAGTATTGAATGCATATCCCAATGCATAGAAGTCTTTTGGCAAAAGCTGGAAGACTTACTGGTTCTAAATGTTTGATGAAATTGTTGCCCAATCATGAGCTGACCACTGAGTTAACTGAGCAGATATTTCAGTGACTCGTAGGACAAAGAATAAAGATTTTATAAAATTTGTTCAAAAAAGCCAAACCAACAACAACAACGACAAACAGTAACAACAGTAAACCCTGGGAAAGAGGGAGAATTTAATTTACAGAGTTGCCACAGTATATTATTTAAAATGTCATTTTCCAAAAAATTATAAGACATGCAAAGAAAAGAGAAACAATTGCTCACACACAACGGGAAAAAAAGCAATCAAAAGAAATATATCTGAGGAAGCCCAGACATTAAACTAACTAAACAAAGACTTTAAATCAGCAAATTTAAATTTGTCCAAATTACTATAAAAAATTATACCCAAACAACTAAGGGAAAGTATGAGAATGATATTTCACCAATATAGAATATAAATAAAGAGAATTATTTTTAGAGAGAGAAAGCATGAGCAGAGGAGAAGCAGAGGGAGAGGGAGAGAGAGAATCTTACGCAGGCTTCACACCATGGAGCTTGATGTGAGGTTCAGTCTCACAACCATGACATCATGACCTGAGCAAAAATCAAGTCAGATACCCAACTGACTGAGCCACTCAGGCACCCCAAGAGAAATTTTTAAAAGACCAACTCTAGAAGAAAAAAAGTACAAAATTGAAATGAAAATTCACTAGAGGATCTCAACAACAGATTTGAATAGGTAGAAGAATAAATCTGAACTTTGGAAGGTAGGTTAATAGAGGTAATTGAGTATGAGGAACAGAAAGAAAAGGGAATGAAAATAAAAAAGGACAGTACCTTAGAGACCTGTAGAACACCATCAAGTAAATAAACATATGCCTAAGGGGAGTTCAAAAAGTAAAGGGGAGAAAGGAACAAATGGGCAAAATCTTCCCAAATTTGATGAAAAGCATTAATTTATGCATCCAAGAAGTTCAATGAACTTCAAGTAGAGTTAAAGAAAGCAAGATCTAGACACATCATAATCAAACTTTCAAGAAACAAGGAGATTACCCTGAAAGCAGTGAGAAACAACTCATCATGTACATGAACTCCTCAATAAAATTAACAGCTGATTTCTCATCGAAATCATGAAGACCATGTGATAATGAGATGACACATTTGAAGTGCTGCCAGCCAAGAATTCTATATCCAGCAAAACTGTCCTTCAAAAATGAAATAGAAATTAAGACATTTCCACATAAAAACTGACAGAATGCATTGCTAAGCAGATCCCACATATAAAAAATACTATGGAGACTCATTTGAGTTAAAATGAAAGGACACTAAACAGTAACTCAAATCCAAATAAAAAACTAAAGAGTACTAACATAGGTAAATATATAAGACAATAAAAATTATTTTTATTATAATTATTTTTCTTTGCCTACCTAATTTAAAAGGTAATCCATAAAGCAATAATTATGAATAAATCTGTGTTGGTTTTGTATAGATGTAATTTGTATGAAGATAATAGGACAAAAGAGAGGGAAGTGATGAAACTGTATAGTAGCAAAGTTTTTATGTACTACTGAAATTATTTGGTATTCATCTGAACAAGATTATTACTTAGTTATAGATTATAGATTAAATCATTGATTATAATTATAACTACTTACAATTTAGGATATTGATTATAATTGCCAGAAAAATAACTTAAAATAACTTTAAAAAGTATAGTTAAAGAAATGGTGTGGTATATTTAAATTTTACACTACAAAATATTTATGTAGCACAAAATAAAGCAATTCGAGTAGAGGAACAAAAAATATAGCACATATAAAAAATATATAGTAAAATGGTAGATACAAATCCTACGTTATCATTAATTACATTAACTGTAAGTGGATAAAAGAGTACAACAAAAGGAGGAGACTGGCAGAATGGATTTTAAAAACATGATCCAACTATATGCCATCTAAAAAGACACATTTTATACTTAAAGATGCAACATGTAAATATAAGTATAAAAGAAGATATAACATTGCAACAATAAAAAAAAGATCTGTAGTGGTTATACTAACATCAGATAAAATATATCTTAGAAAAACAAATGCCGCTAGAGACAAAGAAGGACATTTTATAATGATAAAAGGGCCAATCAGTCAAAAATATATAAAAATTGTAAACATACAAGCACCTAACATAACATATATGTATCTAACAACAGAGCCTCCAAAATACATAGAGCTGACTGAATTTAAAGGAGAAATGAATGACTCAATAATAACATTTGGAGACTTCGATACCTTACTTCAATACCTTACTTTCAATAATGGATAGAAAAACTAGACAGAAAAAAAAGGAATTAAGCAACACTATTAAACAACTAGACTTTAGAAAATCCACCCAACAATAGCAGAATACATATTTTTCTTAAAAGATGTATGTGGAACATTCTTCATAACAGACCATATGATAGTCTATAAAACAACTCTCAATAAATTTTAAAAGAATAATATTATACAAAATATATTTTCTAAACAAAATTTAATGGAATTAAAAATAAACAAGGAAAGAGACTCAGATATAGAGAACAAACTGATGGTTGTCAGAGGGTAGGTGGGGAGATAGGTTGAAATAGGTGAAAGGGATTAAGAGTACACTTATCATGATGATCACTGAGCAATGTAAAAAACTGTTGAGTCATTATATTGTACACCTGAAACTAATATAACAATGTGTTAATTATATTAAATTTAACAATAAATAAATAAATATTAACAATTAATAACAGAAGTTTAGGGGATTCACAAATATGTGAAAGTTAACACATTCTTAAATACCAATGAGTCAAGAAATCACAAAGAAAATACTTTGAGATAATGAACACAAAAATAAAACATGCCAAAATTAGTGGGATGAAGTAAAATCAGTGCTCAGAGGTAAATTTTATAGATGGAAACATCTATATTAAAAAAAAAAACAACTATCAAATCAATAACCTAATCCTCCATCTTAAGAAACTAAAAAAAGAAGAACAAAAGGAAAGCATAAGGAAAGGAGAAATAATAAAGACAGAAATACAAATTAGTTGAAAATAGAATAGAAAAACCATAAACAAGCCAATAAATAAAAAGTTATTTCTTTAAAAGATGAGCAAAATTGATAAACTTTTAGCTGGAATGACCAAGAAAAAAAGAAAAACTCAATAGTTAGGAATACAAAAAGAGATATTACTGTCTATCTTAATTCTTATTGACTGATTAAAATTATAAGAAAATACTACAAGCAATTATAAGGGCAACAAATTACATGACCTAGATGAAATACGTAAATTCCTAGAAAGACACAAACTACCAAAACTGACGTAAGAAGAAATAGAAGTTCTTAATAGAACTACAACAAATAGATAACATTAGTAATCAAAAACTTCTCACAAGGAAGTGACCAGTACAAGGTGGTCTCACTGGCAAATACTACCAAGCTTTTAAAGAATAATTAACACAAATTCTTCCCAAACTCTTCCAAAATAATGGAAAACAAAGGAATAATTCCCAACTCAATATATGAGGCCAATGTGAGCCTGATACCAAAACCAAAGACAACAGAAGAACACTTTAGATCAATATTCCTCATAAACATAGATGAAACAATCCTCAACAAAATATAAGCAACTTGAATCCAGCAACATATAAAAAGAATTATATACCATAACCAAGTTGGATTTATTCCAGGAATTCAAGGTTGGCTTAAATGAAAATCAATCAATGTAATAAACTATATCAATAGAAAAAAAGGACATAAGCCATATGATCATCTCAAAAGATTCAGGAAAAGCATTTGACAAAACCAAATGCCTTATCGGAATAAAAGCATGAGAAAAATAAGAAACCTTTTCCTCTGGAAAAAGGAATTTATGAAAAACCTACAGATAACATCACAATTAATGCTAAAAGAATGAATACTTTCCCCCTATGATTAAGAACAAGACAAGGATATCTGCTATCACTGCTTCTCTTCAACATTGTTCTGCAGTTCTTGCCAGGGCAATTAGGCAAGGAATAAAAAGCATCCAGATTAAAAAGAAAAAAAAAGAAATCTACCTATATTTGCACTTGACATACACAGCCTTGTATGCACACACACACACACACACACACACACACACACAGTAATAAACATGTTCAACAAAGTTGCAGGATACAAAATCAACATCAAATTAGTTGTATTTCTACACACTAGCAATAAGCAATGTAAAAATGAAACCAGAAAAACATCCCATTTACAAAAGGATCAAAAATAATAAAATATGTAGTAGTAAATGAAACAAAATAATTTCAAGTTTTGTAAACTGAAAACTACAAAACATCATTGAAGATGTTTCCAATGGGTCTTTTTAAAAGACCCAAATGGGGTGCCTGGGTGACTCAGTTGGTTAAGCATCCAACTTCAACTTAGGTCATGATCTCACAGTTCGTGGATTCAAGCCCTGCATTGGGCTCTGTGCTGACAGCTCAGAGCCTGGAGCCTCCTTCGGATTCTGTGTTTCCCTGTCTCTCTGCTCCTCCCCCATTCATGCTCTGTCTCTGTCTCTAAAAAATAATAAATAAAAGTTAAAAAAATGTTTAAAGACCTAAAGAAACAAAAAGACATCCCATGTTCATGAAATGAGTTAATATTGTTAAGAAGGCAATAGTCTCCCAATCTATAGATTCAACACAATTTATTAAAATCCAGCTGTCTTTAATTCAGAAATTGATAAAATTTCTTAAAATTCATAAGGAAATCCAAGGGTCAGGATAGCCAAAGATTCCTGAAAAAGAACAAAGTTGGAGGATACACACTTCCCAATTTCAAGCATTCTACAAAGTTTTAGCAACCAAGACAGTGTGGTACTGGCATAAAGCTAGACATACGGATCAATGGAATAGAGGTGGGAGTCCAAAAATAAACACACATATTTATGAGCAGTTGATTTTTGACAAATGTGCATAGATGATTCAATGAGGGTAAGTAATCTTATAAACAAATGGTGTGGAAAAATAAATGGTGTGGAACAACTGATATCCACTTATTCATGAAGTTGGACCCCTTCCTTACACCATACAAAAAAATAAATAAATAACTCTCTGTGGATCATAGACCTAAATGCATTAGTTAAAGCTGTCAATGCCTTAGAAGAAAACAAGATAAACCTTTGTGACTTGGGTTAGGCAAAGCATTCATAGATACAACACTGAAAGCCCAAGTGACAAAAGTAAAAACAGATAAACTGACTTCATCAAAATTAAAAACTTTCAGCCATGATGGTGGAGTAAGAGGATCCTAAGCTCACCTCATCTCACGGATAGGTTACACAGAGAGATAACACTCCCATCAGTGTAAATAACCTGGAAAATGACCTGAAATCTGGGAGAACAAACTCCACAACTAACAGTAGAGAAGAGGCCACATTGAAGAGGGTAAGAAGGGTACGATGGGAAGATAAATGTACTGTGGCTGTCTGTGGATGGGAGGGAGCCTAGAACACAGAGAATATTGGAAACAGATTACAACACCAGAGAGCCTGCACAGAGAAGACAAATCCCCAAAACATTTGGCTTTGCAAACTAGAAGGGCCTAATTTTGTAAGTTCTTACAACCCTCAGACTTAAAGACTGGGACTTTAAAAATCAGAGAGCAGGGCTCTGGAAGACTGTAGAGGATGTTAGGAAGAGGAGTTCCTGCTCTTAAAGAGACAGCATGACAGACCACAGAGATACAGTATACAACAGCATACAAATAGCAGTTTGAAAAACAGAGATCCCCCAACAAAATCAACCCAAGGAGGTCCACAACAAGAAACAATAGTAACCAAAATGGCAAAAAAAAAGTAATGATAAAGAAAAAAAATCTCAAAGCAGCAAGAGAAAAGAAGACAGCTACATACAAGGGAAATGCCAGAAGTCTATCAGGGGATTTTTTCAGAAGAAACTTCGCAGGCTGGAAGGGAGAGTCATGATATATTCAAAGTTCTGAAAGGGAAAAATCTGCAGCCAAGGATTCCATGTACAGCAAGCCTACCATTCAAATAGAAGGCAAGATAATGAGTTTCTCAGATGAATAAAAACTAAATCAATTCATGACCACCACCATTTCTACAAGAAATATTAAAGGGGACTCTTTGAGTGGAAAAGAAACACCATAAGCAAGAGTTAGAATGTAGAAAGCACAAAATCAGTAAAAAGTAAGGGTATCTGTAAAAACCAGTTGAGAGACTCTCAGAATAAAAGGATGTACAGTACGATACCATATACCAAAAACATGAGGGAGACAGGAGTAAAGAAAAGGCTCAAACTTAGGCAACCATCAACTTCATATAAACTGCTTGCTATATGCAGATGTTATATACAAACCTAAAGCGAACCACAAATAAAAAAACAGAAATAGATATGCAAAAAAAAAAAAGATAGAAATCCAAGTATACCACTAAAGAACACTAGCAAACAATGAAAGAGAGCAAGGGAGGAAGGATCAGAGAAATACTACCAACACTCCCTCCAAAAAATAAGTAACAAAATGGCAATAAATACATACTTAACAATAATGACCTTGAATGTAAATGGACTAAACACTACAATCAAAAGATATAGGGTGACAAAGTGGATAAAAAACAAGACCCATCTATATGCTGTCTGCAAGAGATTCATTTTAGTCCCAAAGACACCTGCAGGGGCACCTGGGTGGCTCAGCCCATTAAGCATCCGACTTTGGCTCAGGTCATGATCTCGCAGTTCATGAGTTTGAGCCCTGCCTCAGGCTCTGTGCTGACAGCTCAGAGCCTGGAGCCTGCTTCAAGTTCTGTGTCTCCCTCTCTCTGCCTTTCCCTCACTCACTCTCTATCTCTCTCTCTAAAAGATAAGTAAAAATTTTAACAAAAGACACCTGCAGATTGAAAGTGAGGAGACAGAGAAACATTTATCATGCAAATGGATATCAAAAGAAGGTTGGGGAGAAATATTTATATTGGACAAATAGATTTTGAAATAAAGACTATAAAAAGAGACAAAGATGGACATTATAAATAAATAAAGGGGACAACCATCAAGAAGATATACCAATTATAAATATATATGCACCCAATATGAAACCACCAAAATACATAAAATGGTATTAAACAAATAAAAAGTAACTAACTGATAGTAATACAATAAGATTAGGGGACTCTAACACCTCACATACATCAATGTACAGAGTACACAATCAGAAAATCAATAAGGAAACAATGACTTTGAATGACAAACTAGACCAGACAGATTTAACAGATGCATTCAGAACATTCAATCCTAGAACAGCAGAATGAACAATCTTTTAAAGTGCATATAGAACATTCTCCAGAATAGAACACTTATTAGACCACAAAACAAATCTCAACAAATTCAAAAACTTCAGTCATATCATCCATCTTTTCTGACCACAACACTATGAGACTAGAAATCAACCACAAAAGAAAATATCTGCAGAGTACAAATACATGGAGGTTAAAAACATGCTACCAAACGATGAATGGGTCAACCAAGAAATCCAAGAAGAAATAAAAAAAGACATGGAGAAAAACAAAACTAAAAACACAACAGTCCAAAATCTGGAATGTTGCAAAAGCAGTTCTCAGAGGGAAGTTTATAGCAATGGGCCTACCTACAGAAGCAAGAAAAATCTCAAACAACCTAACCTTACACCTAAAGGAGCTAGAGAAAGAACAAACAAAACCTAAAGCAAATAAAAGAAATGAAATAATAAAGATCAGAGCAGAAATGAATGAGCAGAAACTGAAAAAAAAAACCAATAGAACAGATCAATGAAACTAGAAGCTGATTTGTTGAAAAGATCAACAAAATTGATAATCCTCTAGCCAGACTCACCAAAAAAAAGAGAGGTAGAGAAAAAGGACTCAAACAAAAACGAAAAAAAGAAATCATTGACACCACAGAAATACAATTATGAGAATATTATGAAAAATTATATTCCACCAAACTGGACAACCTACCAGAAATGGATACATTCCTAGAAACATAACTTACCAAAACTGAATCAGGAGGGAATAGAAAATTTGAACAGATTGCCAGCAATAAAGTTGAATCAGTAATCAAAAAAACTTTCAATGAGCAAAAGCCCAGGACCAGTCTGTTTCACAGGTGAATTCTACCCAACATTTAAAGAAGAGTTAACAACTATTCTGCTCAAACTATTCCAAAAAATAGAAGGAGTAAAACTTCCTAATTCATTCTATGAGGCCAGTATTGTCTGATACTAAAACCAGATAAACACACCACACAAGAAAAGAGAACTATAGATGAATATCTCTGATGAACATAGATGCCAAAGTTCTTAACAAAATATTGGCTAACCAAATTAATGATACATTACCAAGTTAATTCACCACAATCAAGTGATATTTATTGCTGGTTGCAAGAATGGTTTAATGTTCACAAATCAATGAACATAATACATCATATTAATAAGAGAAAAGATGAAAACCATATGATCATTTCAATAGACGCAGAAAAAAAACATTTAACAAAGTACAACATTCATTCATGATAAAAACCCTCAACGAAGTAGATTAGGAGGGAACATACCTCAGTGTAATAAAGAGCTTATACGAAAAATGCACAGTGAACATAGGGAAATAGGGAAAAACTGACAGCTTTTCCCCTAAGGTCTGGAACAAGACAAGGACGTCCACTCTCACAACTTTTATTCAACATAGTACTGGAAATCCTAGCCACAGCAATCAGACAACAAAATAAAATAAAAGGCATCCAAGTTGATAAGACAGAAATAAAACTTTCACTATTTGCAAATGACAAAGTTTCATATAGAAAACCCTAAAGACTCCACCAAAAAGCTATTAAAACTGAAACATAAATTCAGTAAAATCACAGGATACAAAATCAATTACAGAAATCTGTTGCATTTCTATATACTTATAATGAAGAAGCAGAAATAGAAATTAAGAAAACAATCCCATTTACAGTTGCACCAAAAATAATAAAATATCTAAGAATAAACTTAACCGAGGAGGTGAAAGACCTGTACTCTCTAAACTACAAAACATTGATGAAAGAAATTGAACTTGACACAAAGAGATCAAAAGACATCCAGTGCTTATTGGTTGGAAGAACAGATATTGATACAATGCCTATACTACCCAAAGCAATCTACAGATTTAATGCAGTTCCTATGAAAACACTAACAGGATTTTTCACAGAGCTAGAACAAACAACCCTAAAATTTGTATGGAACCACAAAAGTCCCCAAATAGTACAAATAATCTTCAAAAAGAAAAACAAAACTGAGGGCAGCACAATTTTAGACTTCAAGTTATATTACAAGGCTGTAGTAATAAAAAAATATGGAACTGGCACAACAATAAACACATAAATCAGTGGAACAGAAAAAAAATCCCACAATTAATTGATCAATTAATCTTCAATAAAGAAGAGTATGCAATGGGAAAAAGAAGTTGCTGCAGCAAATAGTGTTGGGAAAACTGGAAAGCTACATGCAAAAGAATGAACCTGAATCGCTTTCTTATACCATACACAAAAATAAATCCAAAATGTATTAAAGACCTAAATATGAGACCTGAAACCATAAAAATCCTAGAAGAGAACACAGGCAGTAATTTCTCTGACATCACCCATAACAACATCTTTCTAGATATGATTCCTGAGGCAAAGAAAACAAAAGTAAAAATAAACTATTGACACTGCATCAAAATAAAAAGCTCCTGCCCAGCAAAGGAAACTATCAAGAAAGCTAAAAGGCAACCTACAAAATGGGAGAAGATATTTGTAAATGATATATCCAATAAAGGATTAGTATAATCCAATAAAAAATAGGCAGAAGACATTGAACAGATATTTCTTCAAAGAAGACATTCAGATGGCCAACAGACACAGGAAAAGATGCTCAACATCACTCATTATCAGAGAAGCAAAAATCAAAACCACAATGAGACTCCTGTCAGAATGGCTAAAATCGAAAACACAAGAAACAAAAAGTGCTGGTGAGGATGTGGGGGAAAGGGGACCCTCATGGACTCTTGGTAGGAATGCATACTGGTGCAACCGCTGGTGGAAGATGGTATGGAGGTTCCGCAAAAAATTGAAAAGAGAACTACCTTAAGATCCAGCAATAACATTACTGGGCATTTACCTAAAGAATATGAAACACTAATCTGAATAGTTTGCATAGCTCCTTAAAATTTGAATTCAAACTTTTGGCTTCGTACCATCACTTAACATGACTGGAACTTGATAGGTGTCAAAAAATGCTAGTTGAATTGAATTCACAGGTTTGGAAAAAAACAGATTAGGAACTGAAAAAAATAAGTCCATTTCCTGAAATTAGTGGAACTAGATTGATCTGGCCTAGTCATAATTCTATAGCAGTGGTTCTCACACAATTTTTTAGTCTTAAGACCTCTTTACTCCCTTAAAAATGTACCCCCAGAAGCATTTGTGTAGGTGGTTTATATCTATCAGCTTTTACTGTATTCAAATTAAAACTGTTGATTAATTTTTAAATAAAAACAACAAACCCATTCATGTTAGCATAAATAAAATACTTTATGAAAAATAACTATATTTTCAAAAAAACATAGTGATCATGGTGGCATTATTTTATATTTTTGTAAATCCCTTTAACGACTTGTTCAACAGGAGACAATTTGAGTCTCCTGTGTTGCATTCCCTCTTGGCAATATGTTATTCTGTTTCAAGTGTATGAAATAGATCCAGTCTCACATAGGTACGTAGTTGGGAAAGGGATAATATTTTAATTACCTTTTCAGGTAATTGTGGATGTTCTTCTATACTGCAATGAAACTTGCCAAGTAGCACTTTCTTAAGGCTTAGCCACAATGTGGAATCTGAAATCATATCAATGTACTTTTAACTCTGTTACATAAAAATATACTGTTGTATCTTGCATAATTTTGTAACATCATGCATTGGTCATTCAGAAAAGTTGATTCACTGAGGTATAGAGATTTTCTAAATTTGACATATCTCATTATACAAATATTTTTAAATAACATTTGTTAATATCACCACTGATTTTAACTGAAAATTGTTTGACTTTTAGGAATTATTAAGCTCACAGTGGTGAGGAAAGTCCCTAATTTTCACTAGAAAGCTAAAATTTTATCAATGACAATAAATACAGTCAGATATTGTTTCCCTAGAAGTGACAGGCCCACTTCATTCCTTTTCAAGAAAAATTTTGCCAAATACTTAAGTTAAAATAACCACTTTGCCAACAGTCTTTCAAGTAAAAATGATGTTCCATGAAAAATAAAAACTAATTCAGCTGGTAACTCAATTTTTCTTTGATGTTTCAAGTATTTATTTAAATTCTATTTAGTTAACATATAGTGTAATATTAGTTTCAGAAGTAAAATTTAGTGATTCATCATTTACATATAAGATCTACATTCATCACAAGTGATGTATCACAAGGGGGGGCGTCGCAAGTGCCCTCCTTAATACCCATCACCCATTTAGCACATCCCCTCATCCTCCAGCAACGCTCAATTCGTTCTCTATACTTAAGACTCTTTTATGGTTTACCTCCATTTTTTTCTTTCCCTTATGTTCATTCATTTTGTTTCTTGAATTCCACATATGAATGAAATCATATGGTATTTGTCTTTCTATTATTTTGCTTAGCATAATACACTCTAGCTCCACCCACATCATCGCAAATTGAAAGATTTCATTCTTTTGATGGCTGAGTATACTCATATTATAGATATAGATATATCCTCCATTTCAGTTGAATATGCAGTAGAAAGTATTTATGTGTACTTCACATTTTGTCACACAGAGTGTGTAAGAGATATGTAAATCAGGGTTGAGATTTCATAAAATTAAATTAATAATATTTACTTTTTTATCCAGACAGTTTTAACGTAACCTGACTTTTTTTTAAAACTGTGAGTGTGGTATAAAGAATATATTGACTGCTACTACAGTACAGTTCCATGTCACCATGAATGCAAATGTCCACACAATTGTTCCAGTACAAACCATGAGATTCAAAAAGGTGTTTTTTTTTAATCCAGCACTCACATAAAAGAAGGCTTCTTTTATGATCACTGATCTAATACCAGATAAATACAAGCAAAACAATAAGTCCAATGTCCATTTATAAGATAAAAGTAGAATTGTGCAGGCAAGTCATTAATTCAATATTCATTTTTGCAACAAAAACTTTAACACAAATTACAGTATTGTTGGAAAGTGGCAGTGCCACAACTTCTTTCACTGACTTTTCAGCCAGCAGATATTCAACAAAGTCAACTGTGGAAGGCTTTATTCTTCCCTAAGCTATCGTGTGTACTTTTCCAGACTATGCAATATAATTTATTCTGTAAGATGCTCCTGTTGCTTTTTCATTTCTAGTTTGAAAAGCTGTACAAGCAATTTTTAGGTTTGAGCCTGATGCAAGGTGGGAACTCACAAACCATGAGATCATGACCTGAGCTGAAATTGGACACTTAACTGACTGATCCACTCAGGGGCCCCAACAATTTTTAGTTTTTAAAAGAACTCATCATGTCTACGTTTAAGATATTCTATTACTTGGGGCACCTGAGTGGCTTAGTGGGTGAAGCGTCCAACTTCAAGCTCAGGTCATGATCTTACGGTTGGTGAGCTGGAGTTCCTCATAGGGCTCTGTGCTGACAGTACAGAGACTGGAGCCTGCTTTGGATTGTGTGTCTCCATCTCTCTCTGCCCCTTCCTGTCTGCTCACACTCTGTTGCCCTCTCTCTCACACAAAAATAAATAACCATTAACATTTTTAAAAATATTCTATTATTTTATCTTTGAACTCTGAATGGTAGGTCCAAAAATGATATCACAATATTACTGACACTATAATATAATTTGAAATTTTTCTATTGCATTAAACACAGTAAGGTAAATTCTTATTCTATGGACTGAGGAGGAAATAGCTTTTATCATATTTTCATTTCTCAACTTCAATTTTCAGCCAACTTCTTTGGATTATGATTTTCCTTTCATGAGTGAGAGAACACCCTGATAAATCAATTTATTCTTTACAGCACCATTCTACATAAATGGAGAAGCTGCTCTTGAGAAAGCAAATCTTCTAATCTCTCTTTTTAAATCCAATGATCGATCTTAAATGTAACAAAAATATATTATAAATAGATTTCATTTCAGTAGATAAATTATAGAAGAGTGAGTTTTAATTATAAAATTAAAAAATTTTTCAGAAAAAAGTAAAATATTACTGAAACAAAAAATAAAAGTATACTTACTTTTTGTTGTATTTCTGTACAGGAAACTTGATGTTTCTTTTCTTTGTTTTCTTTTTCTTTTCTTTTCTTTTCTTTTGGCAAATGATGGCAGACAATGTTGTGTTATTGTTCTCTGACTTTTAGTGTCATTGAACATTTTTATATACACTTTTTCATATTTTCTTTTCACTAAATTATTTAGTAATTTGTTTACAAATTTAGATTGTTTTTTTCTTAATAACATAAAATTGTATTTACCCTATTGTAATTAATACTGTTATCTTTTGATCGCGTTAGGTTTCTTCCTTTCACTACTGAAGCTTTTTAGTACTTATATAATTATATAATTAAACCTGTCAATTTTTCCTTTATATTTATGCATTTCTTATATTGCTTTGGATGTCATCTTTATAATGATATTATAAAACTATTTTAATACCTTTAGTATTTTATTTTACTTTTATATATTTAAACTGTCTGAAGTTGATGATTATTTATGGTGTTATGAATGATTGTTTTCTTCCACATGGATAGCCACTTTTATCAGCACTATTTATTAAATAATTTTGTTCTCTGTCAGTAAGATGACATGCTAACTTTAACATTAATGAAGTTCCTTCAGAACATAGAACTACAAAAACAACTAAAAAACAGTTAACAAAATTGCAGTAAGTATGAAGCCATCAATAATTAAATGTAAATGGACTAAATGCTCCAACCAAAAGACAGGGTGGATGAATGGATTAAAAACAAAACAAGACCCATCTATATGCTGCCTATAAGAGACATTTCAGACCTAAAGACACACAGACTGATAGGAAATGAATGGGAAAGATTTCACACAAATGGAAATGAAAATAAAGCTGGGGTAGAATATTTATCAGAAAAAATAGACTTTTATAATAAAGACTGTAACAAGATACAAAGAAGGGCATTACATAATGATAAAGGGATCAATCCTATAAGAGAATATAATAATTATATCAACAAATAAATATCTACTCACCCAACATAGGAACACTTAAATATATAAATCAAATATTAACAGACATAAAAGTAGAAATTGAAAGTAATACAATAACATTACAGGACTTTAATACCCCACTTACATCAATGAATAGATCAATCAGAGAGAAAAACGGTAGGAAAATGGTTTCTTTGAAAAACACATTAGACCAGATGGACTTAACAGATATAAAGAAAACATTCCATTTGAAAACAGCAGAATACACATTTTTGCCAAGGCACATGAAACATTCTCTAGGATAGATCACAAGTAAGGTCACAAAACAAATCTCAATAAATTTAAGAAGATTAAAATCATATCAAAAATATTTTCCAATCAACACAGTATGAAACTAGAAATAAAATACAAGAAAAGGAATTGGAAAAAACAAAAACAAAAACAAAAACAAAAACACATGAAGCCTAAACAACATGCTACTAAACAATGAATGTGTCAAGGAAGATATCAAAGAGAATATCAAAATATATCTTGAGACAAATTAAAATGGAAATACAATATTCCAAAATCTATGGAGTGCAGCAAAAGGAATGCAGCTCTGAGAGGGAATTTATATCAATACAAATCTACCTTAAAAAAAAAAACAACAAGAAAAATCTCAAACAAACAAAATAACTTTACATCTAAAGGAACTAGAAAAATAAAAGGACATACCAAACCTAAAGTTAATAGATGGGAAAAAATAATAAAGATTGGAGTGGAAATAAATGAAATAGAGACAAAAAAGTGGAAAAGATCAATGAAATTAACAGCTGGTTCTTTGGAAAAATAAACAAAATTGGGGTGCCTGAGTGGCTAAGTCAGTTAAGTGACCAACTCTTGAATTCCACTCAGGTCATGATCTCACGGTCTGTGAGATTGAGCCCGGCATTGGGCTCTGTGTTGGCAGGGAAGAGCTTGCTTGGGATTCTCTCTCTCTCTCTCTCTCTCTCCCTGTCTTTCTTTGCCCCTCCCTTGCTTCTGCTCTCTCTGACTCTGTCAAAATAAATAAACATTAAAAAAAATAAACAAAATTGGTAAACCATTAATCAAACCCATAAAGGAAAACAGAGAGCTCAAATAAATAAAATGAGAAATAAAGAGAAGTTACAACCAGCACCACAGAAATACAACAGATTATAAGAGACTACTACATATAACACTGTACGTTAACTTTGCTGGAATTAAAATAAAACAAACAAAAAAAAGAGACTGCTACAATTATACTCCAACAAATTGGAAAACTTAGAAGAAATGGATAAATTCCTAGATACCACAATTTTCCAAGACTAAATCAAGAAGAAATAGAAAATCTGAACAGATTGATTATTAATAATTAATTTGATTCAGTAATAAAAAAAAAACTCCCAACAAACAAAAGCTCAGGACCAGATGGCTTCACAGGTGCATTCTACCAAACATTCAGAAAAGCATTAATGTCTATTCCTCTCAAAATATTCTAAAAAATGTGAAGAGAAAGAAATGCTTCCAAACTATTTCTACAAGGTTACCATTATGCTGATACAAAAACCAGATAAAAATACAAAAGGAAAGAAAAGAAAAGAAAAGAAAGAAAAGAAAAGAAAAGAAAAGAAAAGAAAAAAAAAGAAAAGAAAAGAAACAAGGAGGGAGGAATGAAGGATGGAAGGAAGGAAGAAAGGAAGGAAGGAAGGAAAGAAGGAAGAAAGGAAGGAAGAAAGTTAGTTACAGGCCAATATCCATGATAAACATAGATGTAAAAATCTTCAACAAAATATTAGCAAACAAAACTCAATAAAACATCAAAAGAATCATACACCATGATCAAGTAAAATCTTTTCCAGAGATGCAAGGATGGTTCTACTGTCACCAATAAATCAACATAATAAGTCATATTAATAAAATGAAGGATAAAAATGATATGACCATGTCAATAGATGCTGCAAAAAGCATTTGGCAAAATTAAAAATTAATAATTGATAAAAAGTCTCAACAAAGTGGCTATATATAAGGAATACAGCTCAACATAATAAAGGTCAGAAATGACAAGCACACAGCTATCACACTCAATGGTAAAAAGCTAAAAACTTTTCCTCTAAGGATGTGGAGAAACAGGAACCCTCTTGCACTGTTGGTGGGAATGCAAATTGGTGCAGCCGCTCTGGAAAGCAGTGTGGAGGTTCCTCAGAAAATTAAAAATAGACCTACCCTATGACCCAGCAATAGCACTGCTAGGAATTTATCCAAGGGATACAGGAGTACTGATGCATAGGGGCACCTGTACCCCAATGTTTATAGCGGCACTCTCAACAATAGCCAAATTATGGAAAGAGCCTAAATGTCCATCAACTGATGAATGGATAAAGAAATTGTGGTTTATATACACAATGGAATACTACGTGGCAATGAGAAAAAATGAAATATGGCCTTTTGTAGCAACATGGATGGAACTGGAGAGTGTGATGCTAAGTGAAATAAGCCATACAGAGAAAGACAGATACCATATGGTTTCACTCTTATGTGGATCCTGAGAAACATAACAGAAACCCATGGGGGAGGGGAAGGAAAAAAAAAAAAAAAAAAAAGAGGTTAGAGTGGGAGAGACCCAAAGCATAAGAGACTGTTAAAAACTGAGAACAAACTGAGGGTTGATGGGGGGTGGGAGGGAGGGCAGGGTGGGTGATGGGTATTGAGGAGGGCACCTTTTGGGATGAGCACTGGGTGTTGTATGGAAACCAATTTGACAGTAAATTTCATATATTAAAAAATAAAAAAAATAAAAAAAAAAAAAAAAGAAGAAAGTATTCAAGTAAAAGCCAAAATCATAACCAACAACAAAAAATATTTGTTAGCTGGTTTTTAAAAATGTTTAATTTGTGGCAATTTATCGTTCTAAATAAACATTTTTTTTCATACCAAAAAAAAAAAAAAAAAAAAAAAAAAAACTTTTCCTCTAAGACCAGGAATAAGACAACAATACCCACTTTTGTCACTTTCATTCAACCTAGCCCTGGAAGCCCTGTCCAGAGCAATCAGACAAGAAAAAGAAATAAAAAGCATTTGAATTGATAAGGAAGTAGTAAAACTGTCATTATTTGCAGATGACATAATATTATATTGGAAAGTCCTAAATATTCCACCAAAAAACCTATTAGAAATAACAAATTAATTCAGTAAAGTTGTAAGATACAAAATGAATATACAGAAATCTGTTGTGTTTCTATATACTAATAATAAACTATCAAAAGAGAAATTAAGAAAACAATCCCATTTATAATTGCATCTTATAAATGCAACAATAAAATACCTAGGAATAAATTTAACCAAGGAGGTGAAAGCTCTACTCTGAAACCTGTAAGACATGGATGAAAGAAATTGAAGACAACACAAATAAATAAAAAGATACACTGTGTTCATGGATTAGAAGTATTACTATTATTAAAATGTCAATAGTACCAAGATTAATCTATACATTCATTGTAATCCCTATCAAAATTCCAATGGTATTATTCACAGAAATAGAATAAATAACCATAAAATGGAACCACAAAAGACCCCAAATAGCCAAAGCAATCTTGAGAAAAGAACAAAGCTGGAGGTAGTATGCGACCTGATTTCAAACTACACTACAAAACTATAGTAATCAAAACAGTATGGTATTGGCATAAAAACAGATACACAGATCAGTGGACTAGGATAGAGAGTCCAGAAATAAAATCCATGTTCATATAGTCAAATGATCTGTAACAAAGGAGCAAGTATATACAATGAGGAGAAGACAGTCTCTTCAATAACCATATTTGGAAACCTGCAAAAGAATAAAACTGGACCATTTTCTTACACCATGTACAAAAATAAACTCCAAATGGATCAAAGACTGGGGCCCCTGGGTGGCTCGGTCAGTTAAGTGTTTGACTTCAGCTCAGGTTGTGATCTCACAGCTGGTGAGCTCAAGCCCCTCATCAGGCTCTCTGTTGTCAGCATGGAGCTGGCTTCAGATCCTTTTTTCCCCTCTACCTCTGTCCCTCCCCCACTCACCCTGTCTCTCCCTCAAAAATAAATAAACATTTAAAAAATGGATCAAAGATTAAAATGTAACCCCTGAAACGACAAATTTCCTAGAAAAAAAATAGGCTGTAAGCTCCCTGACATAGATCTTGGTGATGATTTTTTTCTGTTTAACACCAAAAGCAAAAGAAACAACAGCAAAAGTAGTCAAATAGTACTACTTCAAACTAAACAGTTCTTGCACAGTGAAGGACATCGTAAACAAAATGAAAAGTTAACCTACTGAATGGGAGAAGACATTTGCAAATAATATATCCAATAAAGGATTAACATCATATATATATACATATATATGTGTGTGTGTGTGTGTGTGTGTGTGTGTGTAAAGAACTTATACAACTCAACACCAAAACACTAGGAATCCAATTAAAAAATGGGCAGAGGACATAAATGGATGTTTTCCAAAGAAGACATACAGATGGCCAACAGGTACATGAAAAGAGGGTCTACATCATTAATCATCAAGGAAATGCAAATCGAGGAGGTTCCGGAAGATGGCGGCGTAGGAGGACGCGGGGCTCACAGCGCGTCCTGCCGATCACTTAGATTCCACCTACACCTGCCTAAAGAACCCAGAAAACCGCCAGAGGATTAGCAGAAGGGAGTCTCCGGAGTCAAGCGCAGACTAGAGGCCCACGGAAGAGGGTAGGAAGGGCGGCGAGGCGGTGCGCGCTCCACGGACTGGCGGGAGGGAGCCGGGGCGGAGGGGCGGCTCGCCGGCCAAGCAGAGCCCCCGAGTCTGGCTGGCAAAAGCGGAGGGGCCGGACGGACTGTGTTCCGACAGCAAGCGCGACTTAGCGTCTGGGAGGTCATAAGTGAACAGCTCTGCGCGGAAAGCGGGAAGGCTGGAGGACAAAGGGAGGGAGAGCTGCTGAGCCCCCGGACGGCAGAGCTCAGCTTGGCGGGGAACAAAGGCGCCAGCGCCATCTCCCCCGCCCATCCCCCAGCCAAAATCCCAAAGGGAACCGGTTCCTGCCAGGGAACTTGCTCGCTCCGCGCAAACACCCAACTCTGTGCTTCTGCGGAGCCAAACCTCCGGCAGCGGATCTGACTCCCTCCCGCTGCCACAGGGCTCCTCCTGAAGTGGATCACCTAAGGAGAAGCGAGCTAAGCCTGCCCCTCCAGCCCCCGTGCACCTTGCCTACCCACCCCAGCTAATACGCCAGATCCCCAGCAACACAAGCCTGGCAGTGTGCAAGTAGCCCAGACGGGACACGCCACCCCACAGTGAATCCTGCCCCTAGGAGAGGGGAAGAGAAGGCACACACCAGTCTGACTGTGGCCCCAGCAGTGGGCTGGGGGCAGACATCCGGTCGGACTGCGGCCCCGCCCACTAACTCCAGTTATACACCACAGCACAGGGGAAGTGCACTGCAGGTCCTCACCACGCCAGGGACTCTCCAAAATGACCAAACGGAAGAATTCCCCTCAGAAGAATCTCCAGGAAATAACAACAGCTAATGAACTGATCAAAAAGGATTTAAATAATATAACAGAAAGTGAATTTAGAATAATAGTCATAAAATTAATCGCTGGGCTTGAAAACAGTATACAGGACAGCAGAGAATCTCTTGCCACAAAGATCGAGGGACTAAGGAACAGTCACGAGGAGTTGAAAAACGCTTTAAACGAATTGCAAAACAAAATGGAATCCACGATGGCTCGGCTTGAAGAGGCAGAGGAGAGAATAGGTGAACTAGAAGATAAAGTTATGGAGAAAGAGGAAGCTGAAAGAAAGAGGGATAAAAAAATCCAGGAGTATGAGGGGAAAATTAGAGAACTAAGTGATACACTAAAAAAAAATAATATACGCATAATTGGTATCCCAGAGGAGGAAGAGAGAGGGAAGGGTGCTGAAGGGGTACTTGAACAAATTATAGCTGAGAACTTCCCTGAACTGGGGAAGGAAAAAGGCATTGAAATCCAAGAGGCACAGAGAACTCCCTTCAGACGTAACTTGAATCGATCTTCTGCACGACATATCATAGTGAAACTGGCAAAATACAAGGATAAAGAGAAAATTCTGAAAGCAGCAAGGGATAAACGTGCCCTCACATATAAAGGGAGACCTATAAGACTCGTGACTGATCTCTCCTTTGAAACTTGGCAGGCCAGAAAGGCTTGGCACGATATCTACAGTGTGCTAAACAGAAAAAATATGCAGCCGAGAATCCTTTATCCAGCAAGTCTGTCATTTAGAATAGAAGGAGAGATAAAGGTCTTCCCAAACAAACAAAAACTGAAGGAATTTGTCACCACGAAACCAGCCGTACAAGAGATCCTAAGGGGGATCCTGTGAGACAAAGTACCAGAGACATCACTACAAGCATAAAACATACAGACATCACAATGACTCTAAACCCATATCTTTCTATAATAACACTGAATGTAAATGGATTAAATGCGCCAACTAAAAGACATAGGGTATCAGAATGGATAAAAAAGCAAGACCCATCTATTTGCTGTCTACAAGAGACTCATTTTAGATCTGAGGACACCTTTAGATTGAGAGTGAGGGGATGGAGAACTATTTATCATGCTCCTGGAAGCCAAAAGAAAGCTGGAGTAGCCATACTTATATCAGACAAACTAGACTTTAAATTAAAGGCTATAACAAGAGATGAAGAAGGGCATTATATAATAATCACAGGGTCTATCCACCAGGAAGAGCTAACTATTATAAATGTCTATGCGCCAAATACCCGAGCCCCCAGATATATAAAACAATTACTCATAAACATAAGCAACCTTATTGATAAGAATGTGGTCATTGCAGGGGACTTTAACACCCCACTTACAGAAATGGATAGATCATCTAGACACACAGTCAATAAAGAAACAAGGGCCCTGAATGATACATTGGATCAGATGGACTTGACAGATATATTTAGAACTCTGCATCCCAAAGCAACAGAATATACTTTCTTCTCGAGTGCACATGGAACCTTCTCCAAGATAGATCATATACTGGGTCACAAAACAGCCCTTCATAAGTTTACAAGAATTGAAATTATACCATGCATACTTTCAGACCACAATGCTATGAAGCTTGAAATCAACCACAGGAAAAAGTCTGGAAAACCTCCAAAAGCATGGAGGTTAAAGAACACCCTACTAACGAATGAGTGGGTCAACCAGGCAATTAGAGAAGAAATTAAAATATACATGGAAACAAACGAAAATGAAAATACAACAATCCAAACGCTTTGGGATGCAGCGAAGGCAGTCCTGAGAGGAAAATACATTGCAATCCAGGCCTATCTCAAGAAACAAGAAAAATCCCAAATACAAAATCTAACAGCACACCTAAAGGAAATAGAAGCAGAACAGCAAAGGCAGCCTAAACCCAGCAGAAGAAGAGAAATAATAAAGATCAGAGCAGAAATAAACAATATAGAATCTAAAAAAACTAGAGCAGATCAACGAAACCAAGAGTTGGTTTTTTGAAAAAATAAACAAAATTGACAAACCTCTAGCCAGGCTTCTCAAAAAGAAAAGGGAGATGACCCAAATAGATAAAATCATGAATGAAAATGGAATGATTACAACCAATCCCTCAGAGATACAAACAATTATCAGGGAATACTACGAAAAATTATATGCCAGCAAATTGGACAACCTGGAAGAAATGGACAAATTTCTAAACACCCACACTCTTCCAAAACTCAATCAGGAGGAAATAGAAAGCTTGAACAGACCCATAACCAGCGAAGAAATTGAATCGGTTATCAAAAATCTCCCAACAAATAAGAGTCCAGGACCAGATGGCTTCCCAGGGGAGTTCTACCAGACGTTTAAAGCAGAGATAATACCTATCCTTCTCAAGCTATTCCAAGAAATAGAAAGGGAAGGAAAACTTCTAGACTCATTCTATGAAGCCAGTATTACTTTGATTCCTAAACCAGACAGAGACCCAGTAAAAAAAGAGAACTACAGGCCAATATCCCTGATGAATATGGATGCAAAAATTCTTAATAAGATACTAGCAAATCGAATTCAACAGCATATAAAAAGAATTATTCACCATGATCAAGTGGGATTCATTCCTGGGATGCAGGGCTGGTTCAACATTCGCAAATCGATCAACGTGATACATCACATTAACAAAAAAAAAGAGAAGAACCATATGATCCTGTCAATCGATGCAGAAAAGGCCTTTGACAAAATCCAGCACCCTTTCTTAATAAAAACCCTTGAGAAAGTCGGGATAGAAGGAACATACTTAAAGATCATAAAGGCCATTTATGAAAAGCCCACAGCTAACATCATCCTCAACGGGGAAAAACTGAGAGCTTTTTCCCTGAGATCAGGAACACGACAGGGATGCCCACTGTCACCGCTCTTGTTTAACATAGTGCTGGAAGTTCTAGCATCAGCAATCAGACAACAAAAGGAAATCAAAGGCATCAAAATTGGCAAAGATGAAGTCAAGCTTTCGCTTTTTGCAGATGACATGATATTATACATGGAAAACCCGACAGACTCCACCAAAAGTCTGCTAGAACTGATACATGAATTCAGCAAAGTTGCAGGATACAAAATCAATGTGCAGAAATCAGTTGCATTCTT
The DNA here is from genome assembly GCF_046562875.1 of Panthera onca. Taxonomy (NCBI): domain Eukaryota; kingdom Metazoa; phylum Chordata; class Mammalia; order Carnivora; family Felidae; genus Panthera; species Panthera onca. The sequence continues at coordinate 27,212,609 of NC_138343.1, read as the reverse complement.
ATACACTAACAATGAAGCAACAGAAAGACAAATGAAGAAACTGATCCCATTCACAATTGCACCAAGAAGCATAAAATACCTAGGAATAAATCTAACCAAAGATGTAAAAGATCTGTATGCTGAAAACTATAGAAAGCTTATGCAGGTAATTGAAGAAGATATAAAGAAATGGAAAGACATTCCCTGCTCATGGATTGGAAGAATAAATATTGTCAAAATGTCAATACTACCCAAAGCTATCTACACATTCAATGCCATCCCAATCAAAATTGCACCAGCATTCTTCTCGAAACTAGAACAAGCAATCCTAAAATTCATATGGAACCACAAAAGGCCCCGAATAGCCAAAGTAATTTTGAAGAAGAAGACCAAAGCAGGAGGCATCACAATCCCAGACTTTAGCCTCTACTACAAAGCTGTCATCATCAAGTCAGCATGGTATTGGCATAAAAACAGACACATAGACCAATGGAATAGAATAGAAACCCCAGAACTAGACCCACAAACGTATGGCCAACTCATCTTTGACAAAGCAGGAAAGAACATCCAATGGAAAAAAGACAGTCTCTTTAACAAATGGTGCTGGGAGAACTGGACAGCAACATGCAGAAGGTTGAAACTAGACCACTTTCTCACACCATTCACAAAAATAAACTCAAAATGGATAAAGGACCTGAATGTGAGACAGGAAACCATCAAAACCTTAGAGGAGAAAGCAGGAAAAGACCTCTCTGACCTCAGCCGTAGCAATCTCTTACTCGGCACATCCCCAAAGGCAAGGGAATTAAAAGCAAAAGTGAATTACTGGGACCTTATGAAGATAAAAAGCTTCTGCACAGCAAAGGAAACAACCAACAAAACTAAAAGGCAACCAACGGAATGGGAAAAGATATTTGCAAATGACACATCGGACAAAGGGCTAGTATCCAAAATCTATAAAGAGCTCATCAAACTCCACACCCGAAAAACAAATAACCCAGTGAAGAAATGGGCAGAAAACATGAATAGACACTTCTCTAAAGAAGACATCCGGATGGCCAACAGGCACATGAAAAGATGTTCAACGTCGCTCCTTATCAGGGAAATACAAATCAAAACCACACTCAGATATCACCTCACGCCAGTCAGAGTGGCCAAAATGAAGAAATCAGGAGACTATAGATGCTGGAGAGGATGTGGAGAAACAGGAACCCTCTTGCACTGTTGGTGGGAATGCAAATTGGTGCAGCCGCTCTGGAAAGCAGTGTGGAGGTTCCTCAGAAAATTAAAAATAGACCTACCCTATGACCCAGCAATAGCACTGCTAGGAATTTACCCAAGGGATACAGGAGTACTGATGCATAGGGGCACCTGTACCCCAATGTTTATAGCGGCACTCTCAACAATAGCCAAATTATGGAAAGAGCCTAAATGTCCATCAACTGATGAATGGATAAAGAAATTGTGGTTTATATACACAATGGAATACTACGTGGCAATGAGAAAAAATGAAATATGGCCTTTTGTAGCAACATGGATGGAACTGGAGAGTGTGATGCTAAGTGAAATAAGCCATACAGAGAAAGACAGATACCATATGGTTTCACTCTTATGTGGATCCTGAGAAACATAACAGAAACCCATGGGGGAGGGGAAGGAAAAAAAAAAAAAAAAAAAAAGAGGCTAGAGTGGGAGAAAGCCAAAGCATAAGAGACTGTTAAAAACTGAGAACAAACTGAGGGTTGATGGGGGGTGGGAGGGAGGGCAGGGTGGGTGATGGGTATTGAGGAGGGCACCTTTTGGGATGAGCACTGGGTGTTGTATGGAAACCAATTTGACAGTAAATTTCATATATTAAAAAATAAAAAAATAAATAAATTAATTAAAAATAAATAAATAAATAAATAAATTCACCAGTAAAAAAAAAAGGAAATGCAAATCAAAACCACAATGAGATATCACCTTATATCTGCTAGAATGGCTATTGTGAAAACGACTAGAAATAACAAGGGTTGGTGAAGATGTGGAGAAAGGGAATCCTTGTGTGCTGTTAGTAAGAATATAAATTGGTATGGCCACTAACAAGAAACACTAAGGAGGTTCCTCAAAAAATTAAAAATAGAACTACCATATGGTATAGCATTTCCACTTTTGGGTGTTTCTCTGAAAAAAATGAAAACAAATTCAAATAGTTATATGCATGCCCATGTTTGATGAAGTATTGTTTGCAATAGCTAAACTATAGAAGACTATAAGTGTCTACCTTGGATGAATGGATACAGAAAATGTTACACACACACACACACACACACACACACACACACACACACTGGGATGTTACTCAACCATAAAAATAAAATGAAATCTTGCCTTTTGTGAAAACATGGATGGACCTAGAAGGGTCCTATGCTAAATGAAATAAGTCAGACACAGAAAGACAAATACCATATGATTTCACAGATGTGCAATCTAAAAAAATCAAAACAAATGAACAAACAAAACAAAACAGAAAGGGACTAAAAACTACAAAGAAAAAATAAGTGGTGTCCAGAGAGGAAGTAGTGGGGGATGGGCAAAATAAGTGAAAGAGATTAAGAGGTACAAATTTACTGTTATACAATAAAAAAGTCATGGGGCGGGGGGGTGCCTGGGTGGCTCAGTAGGTTAAGTGTCCGACTTCGGCTTGGGTCACGATGTCACGGTTCTTGGTTTCGAGCCCTGCATCAGGCTGTGTGCTGACAGCTTAGGGCCTGGAGCCTGTTTTGGATTCTGTGTCTCCCTCTCTCTCTGCCCCTCCCCCACTCGCACCCTGTCTCCCTCTGTCTCAAAAATAAATAAACATTAAAAAAAGTCACAGGAATATAAAGTATAGCACAAGGAATATAGTCAATATATCGTAATAACTTTGTATTGTGACAGATAGTAACTACACTTATTGTGGTGATCATTTTGTAATTTATGTAAATGTTGAGTCACTGTATTGTACACCTAAAATTAATATGAGATTGTAATTAACTATATGGCAAAAATTAACTAAAATTCCTTCAGGGGTGCCTGGGTGGCTCAGTTAGTAGAGCGTCTGACTCTTGATTTTGGCTCAGGTCATGATCCCAGGATTATGGAAGCAAGCCCCCACCAGGCTCCTGCACTGAGCATGGAGCCTGCTTAGGATTCTGTCTCTCCCTCTTACCCTCGTCTGAGCATGTGCATATACTCACTCCCATAAACAAACTAACAAACAAATAGAAGTTCCTTCATACACTTGGATCTGTCTCTTTAGTTTTGAATTTGTTCCACTAATATATTTGCCTATTCCTGTGCTCATATCACACCATACCTCCATAGTAAATTTTAATAATATGCAGGGTATAACCCTGCTCACTAATCTTCATTATCAGAAATTTCATCTCAGGCCTCAGGCCTTTATTTTTTTATACAGATGTTAGACTTATCACTAAATTCTACTCCTGAAACCAATATTGCAATGTATGCTAACTAAAATTTAAATTAAAAAATGAAATAAAAAAATAAAATAAAAATTTAAAAACCAATGGGATTTTGTTAATTTAGGAAGAATTATTGCTTCATTCATTCATTCATTCATTCATGTACTATTACCATATTCATCCGGTTTTATATTCTGTTCTTTGATAAAATGTTATGGTTTTCAAAAATACAGCTTATTTTGATTTTGCTTATCCTTGTGTATAACTTTTGTTGCAGTGAATAATATTTTTCCTCCTTATTTTTATACTAAATGTCCTGTTCAGTGCTAACTTTGGTGTCAAGTCTCTTGGATTTTCTATGTATATAAACATTTTATTTTCAATTAGTTCTGCTTTCTTTTTTATTAATGCTGAATATGAGAAATTACATTGACATCTCTATCTAATTTCATATTTTAGGAGAGATATTCTTAATATTTTGCAATGTAAATAATTTGAAGAATAGTTTCTGGTAAAGGACACTTCAGGTTTTGAAATAACAGTGTATGAAGATCATAGTAGGTATAACAGGAAATAACCAGTAAGAACACAGAAGTATAAGAAGTGAGTTAATATCTGAAAATGCACATATGTACACATTTATCTCACTAATTTAGTACATTCCAATGAATGAAAGAGTATATTAGCATACATTTTATTAGCTATCTGAGTAATGACATCTTCACATGCCATGTTGCCTCCTGAAAACACAATAACTTGTGTTAAGATGATATTAAAAAGAGTAAATATTATCTTATTATAATTATGAAAATAGTTTTGACCTTGAAGACTCCCTGAAAGGGTCCCAAGAACCCCAGGGTTCCACAGACCACATTTTGAAAACCATTGTTGTGAATGATTCCCTTTTCAGGGATGCTGGATTGAACTTGTCCTGAAGGTGGAATCCAGGTAAAAGAAGAAGGAAAACCCAAGCATAGGGAACCTGGGCTTTCCTACAGTTGTAGGGGCTTCTAACCAGGCTTAGGAGTCTTGATTCTTTGAATAGGAAAAGTCTCATAAACACTTATGTGCTGTTGGACCTTCTGTAGCTGTAGGCTTCCAAAACAGAAAAGACACTCAAGGGCAGCCCACACGTCATCTTTGCCTTTCTGCAGCTTTCCCTCAGTTCCTGAGGATATGTTCAACTGCACTGTCAACCTCACACATATGCACACCATTCTGGAGATGGGTCATAAACATTTGAACTATATTGGCTCAATAATGGGGACATTTTGTTTGGCTCCAGACTGTGCTGAACTTTGCCCATTCCAGAAATATCCTGTAAGACATTCCCAAGGCACTGAATGATGCAAACCACATTTATCCACTTACCATAGACAAAAATGTGACTAAAAAGCAGGAACTCAAATTCCCTTGAAAAAATAAATGATGTGAATAGTGTTCACAATATAAAACCTGCCTTTCTGCCTTACTTGAAAATAATTTCCCATCTCTCAAAACAGAATCTTTCAGTACTGAGAATGAGTTTTCTTTAGAATTGATATCAAATATCACCTCTACTCCTTTGCCCTTAAACAGAGTTTTGAGGATAAGGTCTAGCACATGGCATTATGGCCCCTCTTTAGGAGCTTTGCAGATAGTAGCATTAGAAGAAATGGTAGTGAAAGCAGTAGTAAAGCATCACCTTGTTTATTGCAGTCTCTGTAGGCAAGCATTAGCATTTATTTAGTACATGCTTTGTGCACAGTATTGTATTTGGCCCCATGACAAGATGACAGTGAGCTGACATCTTTGGCCCATTATCCTTAAGTACAATTCGCCTTTCTATTTTGTGAGGAAGCTTTCTATCTGTATTAGTTTTCTAGGACAGCCATAACAAAATACCACAGACTAAGTTGCTTAAACAACAGAAATGTATTTCCACGCAGTTCTGGAGACTGAAATTCCAAGATCAAGGTGTCAGCAGGGTTGTATTTTTCTGAGGCTTCTTTCCTTGGCTCATAGATAGCTAACTGTCTTCTCCTTATGGATTCACATGATTTTCCCTCTTCGTATGTTTATGTTCTAATCTCTTCTTCTTATAAGGACACCAGTCTGATCAGATTAGGGCCTACCCATATGACCTGTTTTAACTTAATTACCTCTTTAAATACACTGTCCCCAAATACAGTCACTTTCTAAGATACTGAAAGTTAAGGCTTAAACATATGATTGGCGGGGGGGGGGGGGGGGGGGGCGGGGGAGGGAGTTGCAGAACACTGTCTCTCCTGTTATCCCTTTAGGCTTCCTTAAATTTTTCAATGTAGGCCAAGGAACAAACACATCTACCTTATTCACCTCTAAATCTATAGCACTTAGCAAAGATTCCTGGCATGTAGAAATGATTCAACATATATTTGTTGAAAATATGAAAGTTTTCCAAGTGTTCACTTGTACCTCCACCAGCATTACAAATATGAAAACAGTAAAACCAAAACATTCTCTTTTGAATTGAATCCATTCTATAATTTCATAATAACAAATAATAACAACCAAATAATAACAAATAACAAATTTGTATTGTCATACAAAGTACCCCAAAGCATTAGACCCCAACGATTATTACATGATGGAATTATTAAGCCATAAATTACCTTCCTGGTGTTAACAAAATAATTCTGTGAACTTACTTACTGTCTTTGCCCTTATTTTAAAGACAAGAGAACTAAATAAACTTTTAAAGTATCATTTTCAGAATGTGGTTTAGGACCGATTTATGATGTAGCTAACCCAATAAAGTTTAGTTTAAAATGTGCCATGCATGGACTACAGACTTCCATGCTGATACGTAATTTGTGTGTGAGCTCACACTTTCACAATCCACAGCAGATTGTGCAGATTAAAGGAAAATGTTTTTTGGTCAAAATTCCCCCACATATGCTATCACATGATTCAATTTCATATGTAAATGAACTCCTTTAAAGCATAAGTGCTTAAAGCAGGAAATGAAGCAAATCTGGTGTGGGTTTTTTTTTTCCTTTCCCTCTCTCTAAATAGAAAAAAAAAAACGGATGCTTCTCAGGGCATACAGCAAAGTCAGGACATTTATATCTTCTATTCCATGAACTCATAACATCTGCATCTGCATCTGGAGTTACATGGCCTGTGTATCTAAACTGAAAGTCATCCGCACATTGTATCTGGAAAACGATTCATCAAAAGGAAAAGTACGACAAAATGTAGCCGGCTTCTTAAAGGTCATGAAAAAAAAAGATCTTAAAAAAAAAGTTCTTCCATATTCCACAAAATTGGCCAGAAGCTTAAGATGTCCAGGATTCTTGTCTGCTGATTTTATTCTTCTTAAACACTTACGGAGCCCTAAAATACCTCCATTGAGAGCAGCAGGGAGAACAGGAATAGCAGCATTGTGCCGGCCTCAGTGGGCTGTCCTGAACAGCCTGCAATCTCTTGTGCCACATTCAGGGAAAAGCACAATTTTAGGAAATGCAAACAACCTGGAAACCCACTGACCTACAGATAACCTATTCAGCAACAATGAAAGTTGAAAAAAGATTTTACTAAAAAAAAAAAAAAAAAAGGGAAAAAGGAAAAGAAATTTGTTTTTTTAAAAATGCTTCCCTATTTCAGGAACTAAGTCTATGAAATCTCAGATATTTTAGATCCCCAGTTTACTGGGTCTGCTCTGGTTTTGCAGCCTTGTTGTGACTGCAGCAGTATATAAGTAGCTATGAAGTCAGAGTTCACACTGTGGTTCTGAAGTTCAGGGAACACCCTCAGTGCAGCCAGTGCATCCCAGGCTCAGAGCAGAGGGGATCCCGTACTGAATGAGCAGGGAGTTAAAGTGCCACCTCAAATACACAGAGGCTCATCTGCAAGATCTATTGCTAAAAGCTTAGCCCTTGAGTTAATGATGCCAAGAAAGCTACTACTACGAAGCTTGCAGGACTTTCCAAGCCAAAACATATTCTTAGAGAAAGAGGACAGCAGTACCTTATAGGTACAGATCACAGAGACACAGATCCAGGCAAAAGGAAGGAAGGAAATTCAGATACCTTGTGGAGTTCCCCTAGAATCTTCCCTCTGCTTTAGAGGAAGGTCGATGGCCAAATGACTATTCATCTGAATTTTATTCCACACAAAAAGTATTTGAAAATCTTATTTTCACATTCAAATTGTGATAATCTAGAAAAGGAGGAAAGCTTTGATCTTTTGTCGGTTGGTTGGTTGGTTGGTTTTTGTTCTTTTCTCTTTGTCTCTGAAACAGAGGAAATTCTTTTAAAAATAAGGAATTTAGCAAACTTTCATCAAGGTATTAAAAGCAAAATGAAGAAAGCAGCCCTGGGTCTTAGAATAACAACCTTGAAAAGCCAGTGTTTTCTCTAAATCAAAATGGGAAAACATAAGGATATTTTTTAATGTTTATTTATTTTTTGAGAAAGAGAGAGAGCATGAGGGAGGGGCAGACAGACAGATGAGGACAGAGGATCCAAAGCTGGTTCGGCATTGACAGCAGAAAGCCCCATGTGGGGCTCCAACTCATGAGAACCATGAGATCATGACCTGAGCCAAAGTCAAATGCTTAACCAACTGAGCCACCCAGGCATTCTGGAAAACATAAAAATTTTTAAACAAAGTCTTTTTACAGGAGAGAGATCGAAGCACAAAGATGACGATGTCAAGAGAACAGAGAAGACACTAGATGACAATCATTGGTTGTGTCATCAGAAGTCAAATATAGGACCAAAGATAGAGGAGCTGCCTCCAGGCCTTTCACTGTGTGGTGGAAACCCATTGCCAGTGATCCCTTACCTCACCAGGTGGTCATCTCTGGAGAAACAAGTATGGGAAACCTGACCTAGTTAGGCAGCCAACCCAAGAACAGCACAACACACTGGGACCAGTGTTGAGTGGGGACCCCAAGGACTCAGGTGTCCATGGCTTCCATGCCCCCACTTCTAGTTCTAAACTAGTCTGCCCCATCCACACCTCACAAAGATATTGTCTTAAAGGATGGACCCTTGGGCACAAATTTTTTACTTTAAAATGAGGATTAAAGACCACTTTATAATCTTGGAATTGCAAAACAGAGACTTTAAATATATTTTAAATGACAAACACTATCAAGTTGTATAGGAGAAGAAAGGGGAATTTATGCTCACTTCACAATAAACCAGTGTGTATATTCTAAGTGGTTTACATGTAATTACAGGGAGTTTCGTGATCAATACCCTGTAGATATCAATAAGACTCACTTTTATAAACTCCAACTCATCATTCCAACTCTCTCCATCCATTTGCCAGCGGGCATCTACAGTTGGAAAGCCAAGCTTGATGGTAGAAAATCTGATGACTTCAGCTCCCTGTGTGTTTTCATTATTGTTGGTTCTAAGAGAGTTTCTCCACTCATGGGTAAGTTATTAGTTTTCAGTCCTAGTTTCTTTGAAACTTTTTCAACCTCATATCCTCCACTTATCTTTCAACTTATATTTTCTTCACTCATTCAACTAAAATTTCCAAAATGTGAGAGGTTCTAGGTTGGGGACAAATAGCAAGTGAGAAATAGAGGTCATCAGGCTTTGTCAGAGACCTAAGAAACTAGCTCTTGTTCTGTCACTGTCTTAGATTAGGAATACACAGCCTCTTCTAAAAACTGCTTTGCCCCACAGCCAAATTGGAAGACATGCATATGCACCAGATTTTGTGTGAAATATCCTAATAATCCTTAGGGCATAGCGGAGGAAATTACTTGCACCATGAAAAAAGTGGCCTCACTGAAGACAGAGGAAAGGCCAGGGAACATTTTATAGTAAGGTTTATAACAGAACGTTTGAGTGGTGAAGGGCTATTTGTGCAGCCTCAGGGTGTACTGCTAATAAAAGTGTTGGCTAAGCTGCTGTTCTTAAGTTCCATAGACCTATGATGTCAGAATTCATTATGCACACAAGGACTATTTACAGCCTCATAAACTTGTAGACAAGGAAATTGTTGGTGAAAAAATGGTTTCCAAAGCTAAAGTGTAGTCATTCATTCATCAGCTCCCTGAGGACCACCAAATCTATCTCCAAAGACGTCTCCTGCTTAAAGTAAAATCTTGTGTCTGGAGTAGTAAAAGCCTTCCTGCTCTGGTTTCATTTTGAATATTTATGCAACATCTGACCAACAGTTGGGTCAGGATGTGTGTCTCTAGGGGAAAGATGCCCATCCATGTCCCAGTGTCTACAGCCAGCAGACACACAACATGGCTAAAGTGAGAAATGGGGGAGGGAGGAAAGATGAAGGGAAGAGTGGAAGGGGACCAGAGACAGAACCCTCATATCTTAGGTCCTACTGGCATGGGGAATGCAGATAGCCCCACATCAAAGCGAACTCTAACCCTAACCCTAACCCTAACCCTAACCCTAACCCTAACCCTAACCCTAACTGAGAACAAACTGAGGGTTGATGGGGGGTGGAGGGTGGGGGGGTGGGTGATGGTATTGAGGAGGGCACCTGTTGGGATGAGCACTGGGTGTTGTATGGAAACCAATTTGACAATAAATATCATATTAAAAAAAAAACTTGGCTTAGACTGACAATACAAGTTACAGAACCCAAAACTCTGCCTGGCACATAGTAGGCACTCAAAAACTATTTCCTGAATGAATGATAAGCAAGATAGATACCTTCCCTTTTCTCCAGTCTATGGTAATAAATCTCAACACCACTCTTCCAGAAGAAATTTTGTATGCTTTCCTCAGCCCAGTGCAGAAACAATGTGCAGGAGCACTGAAACATTTTCCCTAGTCCATCAAAAATATTTCCATTTGCTAAATGAGTATCTTACCACTGAATATTTTCCCCCTTTGTTTGAGAAGCTGATTACTTCATATTCAGCATCCATTTCTAGTTTACTATTATCATTCAATTTATTTATTAAAAACAAAAATAGTTCATCCATTTTTCCCACTCCCTACCCACCTCCCACTCCTGGCAACCACCAATCTTTTCTCTGTATCTATGAGCTTAGTATTTTTTGTTTATTTGTTTTTTTTTTAGATTTCACACATGAGAGATGATATGATATTTGTCTTTCTTTGTGTAGCTTACTTCACTTAGCATATACCCTCTAGGTCCATCCATGTTGTCACAAATGGTAGGATTTTTCTCATTATGTATGTTTGAATAATAGTCCAGTGTATATCTATACTGCAATTTCTTTATCCATTCATTTATGATGGATATTTATGTTGTTTCAATATCTTGGCTATTGCAAACAATGCTGCAATGAACAAGGGTGTGCATATATCTTTTTGAATTAGTGCTTTCATTTTCTTCAGATAGATACCCAGAAGTAGAATTGCTAGATCATATTGTAATTCTATTTTTAATTTTTTCAGGAACCTCTATACTGTTTCCCATAGTGGCTGCACCGATTTAAATTCTTACCAATAGTGCACAGAGGTTCCCTTTTCTCTACATCCTCACTAACACTTGTTATTTCTAATCATTTTGATAATAGCCATTCTAACATTGTGAGGTGATGTCTCATTGTGGTGTTAATTTGCATTTCCCCAATGATTAGTGATGTAAAGCATATTTTCATGTAACTCTTGGCCATCTGTATGCTTTATTTAGAAAAATATCTGTTCAGGTCTGCCCATTTAAAAACTTTTTATTGAAGTATAGTTGACACACAATGTTACATTAGTTTCTGGTACACAACATAGTGGTTTGACAAATTGATACATTATGCTATGTTCACCACAAGTGTAGCTACCATCTGTCACCATACTGTGCTATTACAACACCATTGACTATTGACGATAGGCCCTATGCTGTACCATCTGCCCATTTTTTATTTCATATTGTTTGGGTTTAGGGTTTTAGGTTTTGGTTGGGGTTTTGGGGTTTTGCCTTGTTTTGTTTTGGTGTTGAGTTGTATGAGTCATTTATATATTTTGGATATTAGCCCCATATCAGACATGATTTGCTAATGTTTCCTACCTTCAGTAGGTTGTCTTTTCATTTTGTCAATGGTTTCCTTTGCTATGAAGAAGATTTTTAGTTTGATTTACTCCTACTTACTTACTTTTGCTTCTCTTGCTTTTATTTTATTTTATTTTATTTTATTTTATTTTATTTTATTTTATTATTTTATTTATTTATTTTTTTTTAACTTACAACCAAGTTAGTTAGCATACAGTGTAGCAGTGATTTCAGGAGTAGATTCCTTAATGCCCCTTACCCATTTAGCCCATCCCCCTTCCCACAACCTCTCTAGTAACCCTCTGTTTGTTTTCCATATTTATGAGTCTCTTATGTTTTGTCCCCCTCCTTGTTTTTATATTATTTTTGCTTCCCTTCCCTTGTGTTCATCTGTTCTGTGTCTTAAAGTCCTCATATGAGTGAAGTCATATGATATTTGTGTTTCTCTAACTAATTTTGCTTAGTGTAATACCCTCTAGTTCCATCCACATAGTTGCAAATGGCAAGATTTCATTCTTTTTGATTGCTGAGTAATACTCCATTGTATATATATATATACCACATCTTTATCCATTCATCCATTGATGGACATTTGCTTTTGGTGTCAGATTCAAAAATCCATTGCCAAGACCTATGTCAAGGAGTTTACTGCCTATGTTTTCTTATTGGAGTTTCATGGTTTCAAATCTTATGTTCAAGTCTTTAATACATTTTTGAGTTAATTTTTGTGTATGCTATATCTTAGTAGCACAGTTTCATTCTTTTCCTGTGGCTATCCAATTTTCCTAGCACCATTTATTGAGGACACTGTCCTTTCCACATGGTATATTCTTAGCTCCTTGTCATAAATTAATGACCCCATGTGATTGGGTTTAAGTCTGGGCTTTCTATTCTGCTCCACTGATCTATGTGTCTGCTTTTATGCCAATACCATACTATTCTAATTACCACAGCTTTGTAATATACTTTGAAATCATGGAGCCTGCATCCAGCTTTGTTCTTCCTTTTTTTAATTTTTTTAATGTTTATTTATTTTAGAGAGAGAGAGAGAGAGAGAGAGAGAGAGGCAGAGAGAGAGAGCCAGAAACAGAATTCGAAGCAGGCTCCAGGCTCTGAGCTGTCAGCACAGAATCTGGTGTGGGTTTCAAACACACAAAGCATGAGATCATGACCTGAGCTGAAATCGGATGCTTAACTGACTGAACCACCCAGGTGCCCCTCCAGCTTTGTTCTTCTTTCTCAAGACTGCTTTGACTATCTGGGGTCTTCAAAATTCTATACAAATTTTTTGTTGTATTTCTGTAAAAATGCCATTGGTATTTTGATAGATATTGCATTGATTCTATAGATTGCTTTGTGTAGATGGACATTTTAACAATATTAACTCTTCCAATCCATGAACATAGAATATCTATCCATTTATTTCTGGCTTCTTCAGTCTTTATCTTTAATGCCTTGTAGTTTTTAATATACAGGTCTTTCATCTCCTTGGTTAAATTTATTATAGGTATTTTATTCTTTTTGATGTAATTGTAAATGGGATTGATTTCTTAATTTCTATTTCTAAAAATTCATTACTAAATAAATGCAGCAGACATTTGCATATTGATTTTGCATCCTGCAACTGTACTGAATATGTTTATTAGCTCTAATAGTTTTTGATGGGGTCTTCATGGTTTTCTGTATATATATGATATATGTATATATAATATCATATTATCTTGAAATAGTGATAGTTTGACTTCTTCCTTTGCAATTTGGGTGACTTTTATTTCTTTTACTTCTCTGATTATTGTGGCTAGGACTTCCAATATTACATTGAACAAAAGTGGCAAGAATGGGTATTATCTTCTTTTTCCTGATCTTAGAGGAAAAGCTTTCAGCTTTTAGTCATTGAGTATGATGTTAGCTGTGAGTTTGTCATGTATGACTTTTACTATGTTGAGGTAACATTCCTTCTATACCTGCTTTGTTGAGAGTTTTTATTCTAAATGGGTGTTGAATTTGTCAAGTGCTTTTTCTGCATCTGTTGAGATGATCTTGTTATTTGTATTCTTCATTTGTTAGTGTGGTGTATCACACTGACTGATTGGCAAAAGTTGAACCATCCTTACATCCCTGGAATAAATCCCACTTGATCATAATGTATGACCTTTTCTTTCTCATGATATATGATCCTGTTGATGAATTGTTGAATGTGGTTTGCTAATATTTTGTTGAGAATTTTTGCATCCAAGTCTATCAGGAATATTGGCCTGTAATATTTTTTTGTGGCATCCTTGTCTGGTTTTGGTATCAGGGCAATGCTGGTCTCATAAAATGAATTTGGAAAAGTTCCCTCCTTTTCTATTTTTTGGAAGAGTTTCTGAAAGATTGGTGTTAATTCTTCTTTGACTGTTGGGTAAAATTCTTCAGTGAAGTTGTCTGGCCCTAGACTTTTGTCTGGGGAGAGGTTTTTGATTGCCAATTCAGTCTCCTTACTTGTAATAGTCTATTTGGATATTCTATTACATCTTTAATCAGTCTTGGTAGGTTGTACATTTCTGGTAATTTATCCATTTCTCCCAGGTTGTCCAATCTGTTGGCATATAATTGCTCATTGTAGTCTCTTGTGATCCTTTTATTTCTGTAGTATTAATTGTAACATCTCCTCTTTCATTTCCAATTTTACTTATTTGAGTCCTCTCTCTTTTCTTCTTTGTGAGCCTAAACAAAGGTTTCTCTTAGTTTATCATTTCAAAGAACCAGCTCTTACTTTCATCTTTTCTACTGTGTTTTAATCTCTATTCACTTATTTCTGCTCTCATCTTTATTTCTTTCCTTCTAACTTTGGGTTTTGTTCATTCTTTTTCTATATCCTTGAGGTATAAAGTTAGGTTGTTTTTGAGACTTTTTTGTTTCTTGAGGTAGGCATTTATCACTATGAACTTCCCTCTCAGAACTGCTTTTGCTGCATCCCATAAGTTTTGTTATGTTACATTTGTTTCAAGTTATTTTTTTATTTCTCATTTGATTTCTTCTTTGACCCATTGACTGTTCAGTAGCATGTTATTTAATCTCCACATATTTGTGAATTTTTTAGTTTTATTTATGTAACTAATTTCTAGTTTATACCATTGCAGTTTGAAAAGATACTTAATATTTCAATCCTCTTAAATTTATTAAGACCTGTTTCATGGTCTAACATATGACTTATCTTGGAAAATATTCTATGTGCACTCAAAAAGAATGTGAATTCTGCTGCTTTTGGATGGAATATTCTATAAATACCTGTTAAGTCCATCTCATCTAATGTGTCATTTAAGTCTGATATTTCCATATTAATTTTCTGTCTGGATCCATTTATGTAAAAGGATACTAAAATCCTCAATATGGGGGCACCTGGATGGCTGAGTCGTTTAAGCATCCAACTCTCGATCTTGACTCAGGTCATGATCTCATCGTTCATGAGTTTGAGCCCAGCATCAGGCTGTGCACTGTCAGTGTGGAGCCTGCTTGGGATTCTTTTTCTACCTCTCTCAGTGTCCCTCCCCTGCTCAGGCGCTCTCTCTCTCTCTCTCTCTCTTTCTCTCAAAATAAATAAATAAATAAATAAATAAATAAATAAACTTTATTTTAAAAAGAGGGTAATAACAAAATAAGTCACATTGCAGGTACTAGACACTTGTTATTTGCTGGCTGCCCCTTTGGGATAGTCCCTATTGTGTATAGTCTTATTGGGAGGTTGCATGACAATCCATCATCAGGGGAGGAGCTAGAACCTCTCTTATCCCCAGCAACCCAGGGACAGTCATCTGAGTCAGACTCCTCCAATCATTGTCTGTCTCTCAGGACTCTGCATCCTGAGTTAGTGAAGAATTATTAGTTTATAAATTACAAACACTTTAGCTATTTCCTGGTATGGGGTGTGTGTCTGTGTCTGTGTGTGCATGTGTGCATGCAAATGGAGTGGAAAGAGGGAGAAGGGCAGGGAAAGAGAGAGTATGTGGGTATAACATCAATGTTTTTGTAAATCTCATCAGAAATGTGTATATCTTATTGTTTTCAGAGAAGCATCTTTTGGTTCTGTAAAATATCTCAATATTGTAGAGGGTAGTTATCCATTTCATTGGTTTCTGCTGTTATCTTTATGATCTTCTTCCTTCTTGAATGCAGAAGATATTTTCCATGCACCTGCCCAAATTCACGTCTTGTGAGTTTCCTATATGATGTGTCCTGTGTCCCAAGGTGCAACCCAGAAACTCACCTTCCCAAACTCCCTTAGCTAGGCTTCATACTTGAGAATTAGACCCTACCAATCAGACTCACTCATGTGAGACTTGCATTTAAGAAAGAGCAACATGAGAAACCAGGTGCCACACACGGAATGAAGAAACTCCTTTCTAGCCAGAGTGACCTCGGGGGCATTAATTAGTCAAGAAGACCCTACAGTCCCATGGTAGGTATTATTGGTGCCCAGTGGTGGTAGTAAGTACACAAGGGTCTTTCCATGTCTGTTTTATGGTGGGGTCCAATTTTGTTCTGGTAATGCAGCATCCAAAACTGACTCTTCAGCCCTTCCAAATCAGACCCTAAATACCCTCAGTAAGTATATTTTCTGCTGAATCTAGCCAGTGTGGACTCTGGTGTTTCTATATAACAATTCAGACTATGCATTTTTTCTTTGGATTGTCCTACAACTCTTACTCTAGCTTCTTGAGTTGAATCATTAGCTTCTTTGCTCTCAATCTTTCTTAATTTCTTTTTTTAATGCTATATATGAGAAACATATTACTGAGTCTTTACCTTTTGTGTTAACTTTTAAAAGTTTATTTATTTTGAGAAAGAGTATGTGAGAAACATGCACCTGCACAAGAAGGAGACAGGCAGATAGAGACAAAAAGAGAAATTCCCAAGCAGGTTTCACAGTGTCAGACACAGGGCAGGGTGGGGATGGGGCCCTTGAACACTGTGATCATGGCCTGGGCCAAAATCAAGAGTGCAATGCTTAACTGACTGAGCCACCCATGCACCTCTAGATCTTTATTAATTTCTGATCATTGGTTTCCAAGCTATAAATGTCCCTTTAGGTAATGCTTTAGCTGCACATAGAGCGCTTTCTCTGTTATCAGCTCTCAGTACTTCATGATTTTTCATAAGCCTTTTAGCTCAATCGTTATTTTATACTCTTAAAAATATATTCCCAAGCTTGTTTTTTTTTTACCTGTCTTTTTTATGTCCTTCTTATAAACACCTAAATTTATTGCTTCAGAGTGAGCAAATATGGTTCATAAGATGCTAGTTCTTTGTAATTTATGAAGACTTTCTTTGTGGCCTAGAACGTGGTCAATTTTTGTGAATGTTCCTTCTGTGCTCAAAAAAAATTTTCTACTTTGTATTCATTACCAGTGGTTTCCAAATAGAGCTCAGCTGACAGGCCACACTAGACTCATATGAATCACTGTTTAAAAATAGAGTGCCATAGACCTCAGTCTAAAATAC
The DNA here is from genome assembly GCF_046562875.1 of Panthera onca. NCBI lineage: Eukaryota > Metazoa > Chordata > Mammalia > Carnivora > Felidae > Panthera > Panthera onca. Next base: position 27,195,738 of record NC_138343.1, on the reverse strand, counting down.
AACAAATCTCTAAGATAAGACCCTTGAATCTGTGTGTCAAGCAGCATCTCAGGTAACTCTAAAATGGTAACTTTAGGAAGCACTTTCTTTTGTTCCTACCCACAATGCCCCCACATTCAGACAGGATCAGAGATAAAATTTCAGACAAATAGAATCCTATAATTTTAAAGAGATTCCATATCCTTTCATGCTACATTTTCCCCACACTCAAAATCATCTATTTTAGATTATTCTTCCTTATACTTAGCCTAAGTATTTCATGCATGCCTTCTATTCTGTCTGCATTTCCCCCTCTTTCCTTCCTAAAGAACCAGATTTCACTTCTTAATCCATGACATAGGTGAGACCCATGAAATCATGTAACTTAGGGGAAACACAGTTCCAGGGAGATAGCCTAAGTAGTCCAAATTCACCCCATGATACTTGTTTATGATTGCTTTACATGATTTGTGTGTGAATGACACTCTGCTGGAGACTATAAGTGATCCAGAGATCAGAGATCCAGAAAGCATGGGCTGTAAACTAGCCCTAAAAAATGAAGAGGGGAGCACTTCATCTTACTGTTGGAGGAGAAGATTTTTTCCCATACATATCCTTTTGAATGCCAACAGTGAAGCCCACAGCACCAGCTGATGTTATCTTACAACTAGAACATAAACAAGTTCTAGGATGAAGTGGATTCTGTGGCCAGCAGAGTAGAAAAACAGTTCACTGACTCTTAACCCAACCAGCTCCAAAACCTGCCCTACGCCAAGATTTCCAGTTACATGAGATAATTCAATTAGTGTATTGGTAAGGATTTCTGTTCCTTGCAGCCTGAACCATCCTCACTGATAACACTCTTGGTTCCCTTTCACTGTAGATTAAAAACTCAACCAACCACCTTTGATTTTCAATGGACCTTTTACCGAAAGACCACAAATAAATCCTTCTTCGGCTTTTTTTATTTTTACACCAAATGCTCCCAACACTGTCATCTTTCCACCACGAAAGTCACACTTCATTCCTTAATCAGAGGCATGCATGACTTACGATCATTTGAATAGTGCTGAGTTCAGTAAGAATTTCCTCTAATCTGTCATTTACCTACACTAGTCCAGAAGTCAGGCTTCAGTGCCTACAGAGTTTAGGATTCATGTGACTCTATGACTAACATGAAAACAATCAGCATATCTAGAAACATATATCACTAAACCAGGAGTGCCTCATGGAAAAATGAGGAAAGTCAGGTGGCTGTTAAATTACACTAAGTCATTATATAAGAAAAGGGAATGAAAAAAATTAAGGACAAGTATATGTAATATAGGCCAGGAAAAAATTTTTAAGGGGTGTTAACTGTACTGCCCAACTTGAGACGTCTGAAGTCCAGACATCAATCAAATCTTGACCTTGAAACAATTCCCTAGTCAGAAAGGGATCAGGAATACATTAAAATGAATTCAAGACACTCAAAATTACATATTGTTCTCACATTACTATGGATTTACACATAATCCATGATATTAGAAAATGAAAAGCCAAAAAAAAGCAACACACACACACACACAAATTCTCATATTTACCTGCTATATGCATCTACATTATTTTCCTTTCTGTTAAATCTCCATGCTCATAAAATGCACACCAATTCATCTGCATTTTTTGTAACTGATTTACAAATGGAAAGGACTTCAAGCTCTTATCTTTTCTGAGAATGCTCCAACTGCAGAAGTGTTCATAGGTAGAATCCAAAAAACAAAAGACATTTATTATATTCTATATTTTTGCTGAGCTCAGCCAGGCTGATTCCCTCAGCCTGATGCCAACATACACCCTCTATCTACACAAAGCAACCAACCCCAGATGTGTGATATTTAAACCTGCCTTTTCAAATGGAAAGTACTCCCTAAGAGAATCTGTCACTCTCTACCTTCTTTATTTTACCCCTTTCTGTCACCAGAGCAGATCTTCAAAGGCATTCTGCCCCCTTATTGAGAAAAGCAAATGACCTGTCCAAAAGACCTGCATAGTCCCTGCCTCTCCCAGGCTCCATCTCCAAATCCTATCTGCCCTGTTGGCCTATTTAACTTTCCACACCCATTTTCTTCCAAGACATGGGTCCGGGAAATTTCGTTTATATTTTGATGTCTTCAAACATCATTTCCATTCCATGGGAGAAGAAAAAAAAAAAAAACAACTTCATGAGCCTCCTCTTTTGCTTAATGAAAAGTTGACAAATGAAAACTCACAGCTTTTCAAATTCTTAACATTTTAACTCCAGAGACTTGGAGAGTAAATTAGGTGAATATCTGAGTCATCAAGTAGGTCAGTCTTTTTTAAAGCCAAGAACTGGTCACAGCAGAGTCTCTCATTAGGATTGTGTGATGGAACACTCCACTAGCATCCCCATGGCCTAGCTAACAACCCACAAGAGCCAAACAAAAGGGTCATTTGTTTTTTCCAAAAAATATATTATCCTTCCAATTGGGAAAATAAAATTCTGAATCTATCCTAGATCCATGCTGATAGGGAAAGTCATGTGGATCCTTACAATTAAACGGACAGCAAAATTACATATAAAAACACTTTGGCCACCAACTGGGACATGAAAACTTAGGTACTAAAAACGGTAATGAAAAGAAGGAAGAAGAACTAGGATAAAGAAAAACTATTTTGTTCCTGATCGTTTTAAGAGTAAGATTTTATGTGAATGATTTGTTTAAATGGCTATTAAACTGCTAAGGTGTTTATATATGTAAAATATGCATATTGGAGGAAGTCAGCTGGTAGCTTCACTCTCCTGAGGGAAAATCCAAAGTTCATTACCAATCTTCGGTCTACCGCAGAGAAGTCTGCAAGCCCCAGGGGCTTGGAATTCTAAAAAGGCCATTCAAGCCTCAGGTGGACTCCGCGTTTCTCCATTTCCCTGTCCTTCCGCTTTTCTTTCCTTAAAAATTTTCTTATAGGATTTGCATTTGATGAGGTTCAAGAGGTCACTTCCCCTCTTACCCTCCCCCTCCTGGTCCGGCGAAGTAGCCGCGTCCAGAAAACGAACGCCGTCCTAGCCAAAGTGCCTGAGAGAGGCGGCTCTGCCTGAGGTTTTGCCCCTGGTGTCCCGCTGCGGGGGACGTTTTCGACCTTGGAGGAGCCAGTCTGTCCTTTGTACTCAGGCCCTCTCTCCTGGAGAGGACCACGCCGATCTCAAGCAAAGGCCGACAGCCGAGGAATGGCCATTTATTGTCTGCCTTTTCCAAGCAGTATTTGGAGCCCGGTCCTGGACGGAGACGAACCTGGCCAAGGATCATACAGGGGAAACGTCGAAGGCACTAAAATGAAAATGCTCTCTCCGCTTTCCACCCCCAGCTTCTGAGGCTGTCGCCCTCTGTCTGTGCCCTGCGTTTCCGTTGCACTCCCACTTTGGGGTCGCAGTAGCGCACCGCTGCCCAAGGCACCCAGCACCCCAAGCAATCTGACCGCACTGAGCGAACCGAGTGATGGGGCCGAGGCACGGAGAAGTAGCCCTATACCAAGTCGGACTTCAGCCGCAAGTCCCCTTCCCGAAGAGATGGACCCGCCCCAGCGCGCTTTAGCCGTCGCTCTTAGAAGCCTCTCGGCTGCCGCGCGCCGCTGCTCCGGGCGTGAGCCTTCGGCCCAAGGGTCCTACCGGGGCCTTTTTGTACTTACTTCCAGCTTCTTTTCTAACGCTTAATTGTTAATCGAATCTCAAAACTAAAACAAAGCCCAAGAGTTTGGTTGGGGCTGGAACATGCGCAGGGGCCCAATTCTGCCTTTGCCCCTAGGACCACAACCGGAAGTCACCGGGAGAAAGCTCTGCCGCGGCGCTAGCCGAAATCCGTCCAAGGTCAGAGGAATCCGCACAGCCAGTTTTGAGGCTAATGCGTGTTGAGCGCTCCCGACGTGCCGCACGCTGTTGTACAGCTCGGTTTGTATTATTTCGTTTAATCCTCCTAGCAACTCCATGGGGGAAGCTATTATTATCATCCCAACTACAGAAATGACAAAAGTGAAGTCCGGAAAAATAAAGTTAACTTGCTCAAGGTCAGGTAACTGGTATGTGCAAGGTGTATTGGGGCGGTGAGGGTGGGGCGAGGCGTACACAGAAAATAATTAAGTGGACTAAAAGCATTTACTACCTTAGTATTTCAAATTGCAGGTAACGTTTTCAGACTCAGAGCTTTGAGAGCCCAGTGAGGTGGAGTAGGGGTGTTGAGCAGTGGCCCTTTTGTACGCCGGCATACAGGAGGGTAGGGACCCACCCTGCTGCCCGGGCGCTGTGGTTACGGTGAACGGCGAGGGTTCTTCGCCTGCCACCACACCACACAAGCCCGTCCAGAGTCTGCGCCTCTTGCAAACGGGAAATGGAGGGGAAAGGAGGAAAATTCCGCTTAAAACAAGCAAACTCCGTGGGCGCTGTACTGGCGGCCCACGTCCGCGAGGAAACTGCAAGGCGCCCTTGGCAGCTCAAGCTGCAACGAGCCGGCAAGTTTTTGTTCCGCGTTTTCACGCTTTTCTCACGGGATCTCGAAAACCAAAGAGTCCTCGAGTGCAAATCAGCTGTAGATGGCTCGTCCCCCAAGGAGCCAAAACAAGTCACACAGACTTGGGCCGCTCAAAAACCTAACATTATTAAGCGGGAGCTTCCGCGAGGTAGTCACTCCAGTGAGCTCCTCTGACAGAGCTCAGCTATACACACACACACACACACACACACACACACACACACCGCACCCTGGCCACAGTACCCTGTTCGGGCCACCGGGCATGGACCCACCGCACTGAGAGGGCGCGCGTCTGAGCCCGGGTGCTGCGAAAGAGTCGGATTCCTCCAGGGGCCGCGTGATCCCGTCTAAGAGAAACGTTCCCCCACTCCCAGGGAGTATTAGCCGTTCACTGTGGAGCCATGCAGCGCCACCCTCAGCCTGAACACACTCGGAGAGCAGAGACCCCAGCCCTCAGAGGCGGACTTACTTAAACTTGTAGACAATGGACCCACCATCATTTCCTTATTAGGGACAAAACCAAGGAGCATATAAGCGATTGCTCAGGGAAGGAAATTTCTCAAGTACGCCTAAAATTTAAAGAAGTACCTTAAGACTAAACGGCGCTTTTGTTGGATTGGGCCAAAAATATCAGTGTAAATGTGTATATGTCAAAATGTTAGTACTTTTACAATTTTTATTTCATCTTTGTAATCATCACAGAAGGACGTATTGTTTTTAAATTTTTATTATTTCCATTTTACAAAAAAAGAGTAGGAATTGAAGCTCAGACTTATTCAAGGTCATCAGGAGCAGGTGCAATTGTCAAACAAAATCTAAAGACACCTATGAGCATCATGTCACTATTCATCTGCTCTGAGGATGAGGGAAATGCTAAGAACAAAGGTAACATATATTATTTGAGGGAGCAGAAAAAATCAGACAAGTCAATAACAAATATTTCTGAAATATTTGTACAGAGTCCTGGTGTGGACTGAGGGTTGGGGATACAGACCAACCAGTGCCTCCTGGGCCATCCCCCAGGATCCCTTTCCCCCTCCACCCTAGCCCAAAATCTTCTCACAAGCACTTCCAAATAGTATGAAAAATTATTTCCTGGTCTGGGTAAATGATTTGGAAACTACTATATGGATAGTATACTATACGGATAAACATATACACACATACATAGGGATAGATATATTCAAAGGCCACATGTGATCTTGTGATAAATTCTGTATGTGTGATCTGGTATGCATATATGGAAGCAATGTGGGGTTAACTCCCCTTTTCACAGCTTACTGCTAAAGTACTCACCCAACCCCAGTGAAGGTGGGGGAGGGAAAGTTTGTATACTTCTTGGCAGTTTTAGCAGCCAGGAGAAACTCTAGATATTTGGGGCTGGAAGTCACTTGGGAGGAGGGGGGAGAAAGATGGAAAGTTCTGTTTGTAAGATACACATCCAGAACAATGTTCCAGCCTATTTCCAATTTCCCCAAGGAAGTGTGCTTGTCTGCACCAAAATATAATTTTAGGTATGAAAGAGCTAGAACTGGTGGGTGTGTTAAGGAGTAATAAGGTGCACTTTTAAAACATGATGTCTGGATTTGCCCTAAAATATTTCAGCAAAATGAAAATAGAAAAGAAAAATGGAGCAAGTGTGGCAAAATCTTCATAATTGTTATATCTAGGTGATGGGTATTGAAGAGAGAGCTCATTGTATACCCTCTCTACTTCTGTGTACTATGAGCCTTTTCATTTTAAATAAAAGTGTAAAAAGAAAAATAAAATCTCAATTTTTTCATGTAAATAAGTGTGCTTTATTGTATATAAATCTAATTTTTAGAATTTTAAAAATAAAAGTCAGTTGCAGTAGAAAAAAACAGTTCCTTATGATCATGTTGCAGAGGAAGACCGGTGGTTGACATCTTCGGCTCAGGTCCGAAATCTATCTAGTTCCCTTGGCTTTCTGGAATCCCAGTTCACTCCTACCTGTTGATCGCCTGTCTTTTGTATTCAGCCTTCCCCAACAGGACCTCCAAAGTTCCCCTTATCTCGTAGACTTTCACCAGCATAAATTTAGGAAGCTGCCTGGCTTTCTTCAGCCAAAAGGAATGAGAAATAATAAAAGCAAAAAGTCGTATTACTGTCAGTGTAGACCCAGAAGAGGAGAAAGAGTTCTTGGAACCTCTTCACGGATGAGAACGCTAAGGCAGAAGAAAGTGCCTTCTCCAGGATACCTTGCTGAACAGCCGACTGGAACTGGCTTCACCAAACGTTCGGTGGTCTGTCTCTTTTCTACCAGATGTCAGGAAAATGCCAGGAGCTCCGGGTATGTAACTTACAAATGAAGACCCAGCCTTCTGCCCCTTGCTTCAAGAAACCAAAACAGCTGCACTGAATCCTGAATTTCTTCAGCATGGCGTAAGCATGATTGCCACGGAGAGAGCGCACTTCGACAGAGCAGTGCCAAGTACGTAACTTATTTTCTTCTTTAAATGTTAACGGCATGCGGGGGTAGGAAAGGTGCCCTAAGATGGTCAACCCAGTACTAGGCAGACGATAATTTTTGAAGGAACCTAGGGTCTGGGACAAGCGGCTGCGGGGAGCCCGGACCTCAGTGGCTGCGTCAGAAACCTTGGGCAGGTGAGGGAGAGGGAGCTGCGCCTTTGGAGGAGCGCAGGGCAGCCTCTCCGACCACGATTCCCGAGAGCCTGGCGCCACCCAGCGGAAATGAAAAGAACTCCCGCTTTTCCTCCAATTGCACCCAAGAAAAGGGGAGGCGCAGCCCGCAACACCTCAAAATCCAAGGATTTTTGGAGGGAGGGGAGGTGACACTCATTTGACGACTCCACAAATCCATGCCCAGCCTTCCCAGTTCACTCCTCCCCACCAGCAAGGGCACTCTGACCAGGCCCCAAAGCATGTCCCCTTGATCCCCAAGACGAAAAACGCTTTCTCCTAAAATGCAAACTACGGCCACGGAAAAGCTTTTAGTGTTGATGTTCAATGCAGAGTAGGGATATGCGTTTGCCGTGCCGGCCGCGCGACGGCAAGCACAGGGGAGAGTCAAAGCAGAGGATGGAGGGGAGGGCGACGAGGGCCGCGTAAATCATTTGGAGAGATTTTTGGCCTGAGTCCCTGTTTCCGAAAGGTTGCGGGATGGTTTGACGTTGATTATATAGCTGCTTTCTTTTCAAGTGCGCGCCCCTCCCCACCGCAGCCCGCCTGGTGTGCGAGGATTGTGTTTGAAAGGGAGGAAGCATTCTTGAAGTGGTGGGTGATGGATTGTCTAAACCCTTCTGGGACGTTTTGGGCGGGGGTTTTTCCAGGCAGCTCATCAATAAAGACCCCCCTGGAGAGGGGAGGGGGCAGCTGGAAAACAGCCCCCACCTCCCGGCCTGGAGGAACCAGGCCTGGAAAAGAATATTTGCGGCCAAGGGGAAGGGTATGAGGGAATGAGAGAGGGCAAATGGGCCCCGGGCAGGTGGAGACTCCTTGCCAGGATCCTTCAGCCACGGAACCCTTTTGGGCTTCACCGCAAGGATGCCGCAGGGTGACTCATTGGGGGTAGGAAGGGGTGACAGCCGAAAGGCTGGTGGGCTCTCAACACCATGGTGTCAAGAGAGCAGGAAGTGGAGGTTCCAGAGCCAACATCAGTCCGTCTTGATGCACTAGGAGCCTTCTGTTTCTATAGATTTCTTTTCGAAGCCCCAAACAAAATCTGTCCATGTCTCACAAATTGGAGGAGGGAAATTTAGGGTGGGGGGTAAGGATGATCCGGCTCAAGCCATCCCTTGGCTTTCATGGGATCAACACCTAGAACCAAGCCAAGGAAATGAGGTAGCCTCTGACGCTGAAAAGCCCCCTTCCTTCTCATGGGCAACAGCCTTCAGAGATGCCCCACGCAGGGTCGTGTAGGCCGCAGACATGGACTACTGAATGCCGATAGGGAAACGGGAGACTGCTAGCGCCCTGGGAAGACTGGAAATCTCAAAAGCAAGGCCAGCTTAGAGAGGCAGCTTTGGGGCTTCATCTAGGATAGGAGGCCTCAGCTTTCTCAGAGAGCCACGGTCTCCGGTGTTTTCCAGGTCTCTTCTTCTGTCCTAGCACTGGCCCGCGCTCGCTTCCTCCCGGTGCTGGCCTCGCGGGGCCTTTCGTCGTCTGCGCCCCAGGGTCCACCAACGAGCTGTCCTCCTTCCACGACCAAGGGTCAGGCCGCATCCCAAAACAGGGATCCACTGCCAGACCGGGGTCTGGGGGCAGGGAGGAGAGTAATGGGGGATGGATGACAAGAAGGGCTCCCGAAAGGCAGCTCCTCCAAGGCGGCGTCTGGGCGCCTGAGGTCCCGAGTCAGGCTCTGGGCGCCGAGCACGTTTTATTTATTCCCACAGAGGATGCTGGAGGACAAAAGAAATATTTGGACGTCAGCGCTGATTTATATTTTTGGAAGAGCTACGTTTCCTTTTCTGAAGAGAAGCAAGCGCGCCCCATATCCTGAGCTCAGCAGGGAGGACAGGAGGGGAGTTTTGATGCTCCAGGAAGTTCATCCATCGCGGCGCGGCGCGCAGGGCCCGGCGCCCGCGGAGTTCGCTGCCCTTGGAGATATTTATTTATTTGGGGGGAGGGGAGGGCAAAGGGAGACGAGACAAGTCAAACACGTGAAGAAAAACTGACCACGGCTGAGTTGGGACCTCCAGGGCGCCTCCCGACCTGCCGCCCCACAGCGGGCCGGCGAAGCTCCTACGTCGGGGGGCGTTGGAGACAAATCCTTGCAACCTCCGGACGCGTTTGGCTGATGAATTCCGCAGCCCACCGCGAGCGTCCTCCCTCGTTCACTGCCTGAGGCTAACCTCTCCGGACCCAAGGGCGCCTCCCAGGTGGTCCTGTCCCTCCGGCTGGTTGTGCGCTGAGCGCGTGGGGCCCAGCCACCTTCTTCCTGAGCCTGGTTAGACAGGCAGAAGCAGTGGGCGAGGGGCGCCTCAAAAGCGTGGTGCCACAGAGTAGGGGGCGCGCGGGCCCCGCGGCTGGAGGCACAGCAAGTTGGGCGCAGAAGTAATGCCGAGCTCAAAATATCCTGAGAGGCCCTGGCCTCACTGGTTTGTTTCATCAACGGGGACTTCCCTCACAGCAGCACAAGTGGATGCAAAATTTCCGTGCTGAGGGGCACCAGCACCCACACTTGCTTCTGCCTTTTTTCCTCCCAAGACTGGGAATGTGTGGGACAGGCTTCTCTAATTTTCCTTGGCTGCTGGGAGTCCTCTCATTCCTGCCCGTCGGAGGGGCGCACCGACTGTGTCTTTCCCAGCACTGCCCCTTTTCTCTTGTTGCTGCAGGCATCAGAGCTGCCTTTTAGGAGGAATGGCAATGCCTACGATGGAAACCTTCTTCTCAAGCCCCACCCATAAACGCAGTAGGCGGTGGAAGAAGCCTAAGGGTGGTCCACTGGTCCGCTTGAGCTCTCAAGGTGCCCTGCCTGGTACCAATGCGCTGGCACCTGGGTCAGGGCCTGAGGGCAGATGGGTCCTGTCCCTGGAAGTATACCAAAGTTGTGTCTCCCAACTGAAGGGCTCTAGGGCCTTGAAATCTGAGAAGCGTGGAGACAGGAAGAGGCGCAGTCGCCATATGGGCCTCTGGAAGATTGGACCCCTTTTTACTTCCTCCTCAAGCACCTCAGACTAGGCCAAGCCAGGTATCAAATCAGGTCTACCTCCAGGCCCAGGAGATGGGGGCTTTCCGCGGATCTCTCAGGAAGGTGGCTATTAAAAGCCCTGCCCGGGACAGGCGTTTGGAGAGCGGAAGAATCTATCCAAATAAACATTTGGAATTGGGTGGCTGGTGTTCATTCAAGCCCGGAGGTCTGGGGGTTTCTGGACCGAGGAAGAAGAGCAGACACTGAGAAGGGTGTAAAATTCCCACCATTAACCCTCCTCACCAAGTTCCCTCTCCTGGGCGCCTTCTCCTGGCCTCCTGGCCTCCTGGCCAGATTTTCTATTATAAATTAAAATTTCTAGGGGGGCCTCTGCGTCGTGCAGGCTCGTGGTCTTCCTTGGTTTCCTCAAACAAGCTGACACTCCCTGCGCCTCAGCATTGAGTTCCCACCGTCCCCATCTAGAAAGGCCTCGCAGGAGCTAGAGAATCCTCTACACATATTAACTTTGTACCAAAACACAGGGTGAATACAGTGGTCAGTTACAGACCGATTTGGGAAGAGGCTTTGCTCAGGCCGGGCTGACGGAAGGAAGGGAGAGGCAAGCAGAGCTAGAGTGTCCCGAGGAGGAGAGGTCTTGGATGGCGGTAAACAGTGTCGGTGCGGATGCGTCTCTCCGGTGGGTAACTGGTTTAGTCTAAGCCATTTCATGTAAAACCCACGAAGCAGAGGAAGTATGCTAAGAACATAAAATTTAAACCGCAATAATGAAGAGATTTCCTAGAATGAAACGCCGATTACAAAACAAAATCGGAGAAACCCAAGCTTCCCGAAGTTTACATTCCCCAGCGCAGGAGCAGGGGCGGGGCCTTGGGGTTTGGAGCGGGAAAGGAACCCGCAGCCCAGGCAGACACAGTCAACCAAAGAGGGTCAGAGCACCGAGGATGGACAGAGGGCGGTTGCACTCGACGCCCTGTATTTCTGGTTAAGCAAGGAGCAGCCTGGGCTCATCTATATTCATTTTAACGAACCATAATACCTTTCCTTCCAGTAAGAAAAAATAAATCTAGATTTTTATTGTTTATAAGGCAATGAAAGTAAGGAAGAGCTCACCACCATAAGAAAGGACTTCGGAGAGAGGGAACTGTCCTAAGCAAGGCTATGTTGCAGAGACAACTTTCCTCTTAAACTGTCTGCTAAACAGAAATTCAGATATTCTTGCCAGGGATAAAGAATTTGACATGACTTGTTACTGCATGCATTCTTACCCAGGAGATCTGTATAAATCAGTAATTAAAACAAAGTTGAGAGGTTTCACTGCAATGTGTGGAAGCAGCACTGGATTGGGATCCCAGACCCCCCCCCCCCCACCACTATAGGCCAGCTTTGTTATTTCCCCAGGTGTGACTTGGAGTGAGTCATCTGATCTTTCTGAACCCCAGCCTCCTTATGGCTAAGGGGAGATAACTGTACTTAGGTCAGGTGGTGGTGACATGATGTGAGTGGAAAAGCTTCTACCTGTGAAGTCTATAAGGAACAAATTCGAGGGTTAGTATTTCTTGATTTGGGGGTCCCTGTCAGGGGAAGTTTCCATAGGCAAAAGTGGGGTCTCCAAGAAAGAATTTCAGAGAAAAGCCTCTTCCTGCTCAGATAACTAAGGTCACCAACCTCCATATTTTTTGTGGAGTGCAGAGCAGTATTTAGATCCCCGGAGAGAGAAAAAGGCTTCAAGACAGCTGAGCTGCTCCTGGCTGGAACTGTAACTACAATGCCTACAGACTTTCTAAGACCTGTCTAGCTTCCTGTAACACTCAGCAAAGTATAAGAGGTGTTTCTTGCAAGTTTGAAGAGTTTAGGTAAAATGGATACCATTGTCACTTGGATTGGATAGGAAAGGGAGCCTTTAAAAATCCCTGCTATTTTAGCCTGCTTGGATTTTAGGGTAGGTGGTTTTTATTCTTCAGTCTCTGCGTCCTAAAACCTTTTAGGGTCTGAGATCCAATGTACATAGAATTCCTAGGTGTGGACAGTCAGAGAGGGTTCAGCAACAGTGATATTGACTTGCTTGCTGAATTTTCCCAAAATCTATTGTCCACCATCCCCACCTACAAATAAGATGATTGCCTTCCTTTTCCTTATGTTTCCATCTGGGCCAGTTCTCTTCCCACTAAACACACACACACACACACACACACACACACACACACACACTGAAGGCTATGTCAGTGGGATTCTTTTTAGATACTATGTGTCCTCCTCACTCCAGTTTCTGTTGTATTTGATTATTTTTCAGACATTTAAAGCATTGATGTAGTGAGCCTACCATGTATACTTACTTACATTTAAATTATTCCATGTAAAATGACAAAAGGGGGTACGAGAAAAAATACCATGAATAAATGGGTATCCATTCCCAAAATATGCTCCCAAGTCATTCAGAAAGAAATTCTTAGAAGTAGAAACAACTGCAAAACCCCTACCCCAACTCAATCAAAACATCCCATCCGGAAAAGACTGACTTGTTTCTTTTTTCTATTGGAAATGAGCGGTAAACTGAGTTCATTTTAGCCGTGTTTTCTTAGCTGACTCTCGGCTACAATCAAGCCATTTTCGGACACATTCCCATGTAGGTACCAGGGGTGCTCTGGAGGAAGCTGTCGACGCCTGTTCAGCTAATTTAGGTTTTCTTTGTCTAATTACTGTGGAGCTTAGGGAAAAGGAGCCCGGCTCAGGGCAGTAAACTGACACTCGGTCTCTGTGTGTGGTATCCAGGCAGGGTTTGATGGAAAAAGCCTGCTTCCACTCAACTTCAGGTCACTGTCTGGGGCCAGCCCCAGCCCAGCCCCCAGCTTCCCCCCTCCCACTCCTCCCTCTCCTCAGCTTCTACAGCCCCACCAGCACACTCAGTCAGGAGCAGATTCTCTATTCAGTATCTCCAGGGGCACAGATAGCTAGTGCCACCCCACTGCCTCGGTTCTGTTCCAAGGCTTTTGGCAGCTGGCCTTTCTCTAGATCCCGGACCAATCTCAGATTCTCTTTTCCTACCCCCCCCCCCCTCAGGCTCCCCAGCACACATACTTGCACCTTAGTCCCTTTGGAGTAGACACAGAGAGGTGCCCAGCCCAGCCTCCCATTTTGTCCTCTGGTCTGCACCACCTCCCTTCTGGGCCTCCCCCATCAGTCCTTGTGTGGCCAGGCCAGCTCCCAGGCCTCCGGCTCTCCTCCTCCCACTTCCAGCCCCTGTCCCTGGTCAGACTACATTTCCTTGCACGTGTAATCCAATAACTAACTGTCGGGTCTCATTGGAAGTGATTCCTCCCGAGGGCACATCCTCTCTCCCAGCCTGACTCTTACTTAGAGAAGAATTGGCCACACTGGGGTGGAGTGTTCTCCTATATAAGATAGTTTCAAGATGGCACAGTTTTTTGGTGGACAGCATTGAGACTAAGGATTGTAAATCTAGTGACAGTTACCCCTTCAGGACTGAATATAAATACAGCTATCTCACTTATCTCACTCAGTGTCAGCCTTCTTTCTGCATTTTTTCTTTCTTTCCTTTTTTTTCTTTTCTTTTCTTTCGAAACATCAGATGGAAAAAGGAAAGGAAGTGGAAACAAACGCAAACATGAATCCTATTCGACTGGATTTCCAGAGTCTCTAAACTTTGGTTTTTTCTCTATCTATACCCCTCTGCTTAAAGTTCCGAAACTGTTCCAGGATTGCTCCTTCGCAGCAACGGGGAGCGGCGGGGAGGCACGGGGGGCGGGGAGGGAGTCTCTGCGGCGCCCCAGCTTGTCGCCCTCTGCTAAGCAACTGTTGGCGGAGCTTACAGACCCTGTCAGAAAGAGAGAGGATAGAACTTTACCTTTGGGCGTGTGACACCCTGGCGTGTGGCTGAGGGCTGCAATGTCTAAATGAAGTTGACAGATGGTGTCAGTGCGGGCACAGGGGGAAGGCAGCTAAGGAGGCTCCCGGCGGGCGGCGAGGGCAGCACCAGCACCAGCGGCCGCACCATTCGGCCCAGGATGAGACAGGAGGAGGATGAGGAGGAGGAGGAGAAGGAGGAAGGAGGAGGGGGAGGAGAAAAGGGGGAGGCGGGAGGGATATGAGGAGGGGGATGAAGACCGGGTGGGGGTGAATGGAGGGAGAGGAGGGCGGAGGAGAGAGCAGAGGGAAAGGAGGAGGAGAACGGAGAGGAGAAGAATGGGTGGGTCCGCTCTGAGGGGTTGGCTGGTTTTGGGGATGAGAGGCAGGGGTGCTGTAAGGGGCAACGAGAAAGAAGATTTCATAAAGTTATAGGTGGTCGAGTTTTGCTGGGGATGGGGGTCGTCCTAGCAAAATGTGAATGAGTCTGTAGTCCCTCTGTTTGAAAGAGGGTGGGTAGGTGAGAGGGAAAGTGGCCGAGAGAAGAATTAAAAGGCCGAGGAGAACCCTGGAGAGAGGGGAGCAAGATAAGAGCTGGAGACTGCAGCCAGGTTGGGAGGGGGGAGGAGTGAGCGTTGAGGCCGAGCGCTCCCTCCCCAAGGCGGCGCGGAGAGTGGAGGGGGCAGGGCGGGGTGGGGGTGGAGGGACGGAGAGAGGGAGGGAGGGCGGCCGGGGGGAGGGCGCGGGAGGGAGGAAGTCTGAGAGACAGAGCGAGGAGCGCTCCTGAAGGGAGACGTCGGGCTCGTCCCCGGGGTCCCTGCCGCGGTCCCAGCTCGCGGGCGCAGCTGCCCTGCGCCGGGCCGCTTTGGTTCCTCGGGACCGGAGGCCGTTGCGCAAGACAAGGGCCCGAGGCTCCGGGGAGGGATGCGCCGGGCGTTGCCTCCGGCCCGCCGCCGCCGCCGCCGCCAGAAGCCCCAGCGGAGCTAAGGGAGGCAACGCCGAAGCTCTGGCTCGCAGTGGCCACCGCTGCAGCCCGAGCGGCGGTCTAGGGCGCTCGCCGGGCTTCTGGGCCGACCCCGTTCCGGCGCCTCCACTCCCGGCCCCGGGCCCGCCCCCGCGGCCCGGCCTGGCTCACGGGTCCCAGATGACCACCGAGGGCGGGCCGCCGCCGCCCCCGCCGCGCCCGCCGCCGGCCCCGCTCCGCCGCGCGTGCAGCCCGGCCCCCGGCGCGCTCCAGGCCGCCTTGATGAGCCCGCCGCCCGCCACCGCCGCCCTGGAGACCACCTCGTCGTCTTCGTCGTCGTCCTCCGCCTCCTGTGCCTCCTCCTCCTCCGCCTCCAACTCGGCCAGCGCCTCCTCGGCAGCCTGCAAGAGCGCGGGCGGCGGCGGCGGCGGCGCGAGCGCGGGGAGCGGGGGCGCCAAGAAGGCGAGCTCGGGGCTGCGGCGGCCAGAGAAGCCTCCCTACTCGTACATCGCGCTCATCGTCATGGCC
This sequence comes from Panthera onca, assembly GCF_046562875.1. Lineage (NCBI taxonomy): Eukaryota > Metazoa > Chordata > Mammalia > Carnivora > Felidae > Panthera > Panthera onca. The sequence continues at coordinate 27,180,254 of NC_138343.1, read as the reverse complement.
ATACAGAGCTCGCCCAGCAAGCGCCTGACACTCAGCGAGATCTACCAGTTCCTGCAGGCGCGCTTTCCCTTCTTCCGCGGCGCCTACCAGGGCTGGAAGAACTCCGTGCGCCACAATCTCTCTCTCAACGAGTGTTTCATCAAGCTGCCCAAGGGCCTCGGGCGACCCGGCAAGGGTCACTACTGGACCATCGACCCAGCCAGTGAGTTCATGTTCGAGGAAGGCTCGTTCCGCCGCCGGCCGCGCGGCTTCAGGCGGAAATGCCAGGCGCTCAAGCCCATGTACCACCGCGTAGTGAGCGGCTTGGGCTTTGGGGCCTCACTGTTGCCGCAGGGCTTCGACTTCCAGGCGCCCCCATCGGCGCCGCTCGGTTGCCACGGGCAGGGTGGCTACGGCGGCCTCGACATGATGCCCGCGGGCTATGACGCAAGCACAGGCGCCCCGAGCCACGCGCACCCGCACCACCACCATCACCACCACGTCCCGCATATGTCGCCCAACCCGGGCTCCACCTACATGGCCAGTTGCCCTGTGCCCGCCGGGCCTGGGGGCGTCGGCGCGGCTGGGGGTGGCGGCGGAGGGGACTACGGCCCGGACAGCAGCAGCAGCCCAGTGCCCTCGTCCCCAGCAATGGCAAGCGCCATCGAGTGCCACTCTCCCTACACGAGCCCTGCGGCGCACTGGAGCTCGCCCGGCGCCTCGCCTTACCTCAAGCAGCCGCCCTCCCTGACTCCCAGCAGCAACCCCGCGGCCTCTGCAGGCCTGCATTCGAGCATGTCCTCCTACTCGCTGGAGCAGAGCTACCTGCACCAGAACGCCCGCGAGGACCTCTCAGGTAACGCAGTGAGCCGGTAGCGGCCCGCTGGAGGCGTCGCCTCTATCTAAGCTTTCGGGCTCCCAGGCTACTGCAACTTCCAGGGAGTCGCCGAAACCTAGGGGTCTGAAGGCACTGGGAGGAGCGGGTGCTGAGGGGAACGGGAACCTTATCCATCAGGGGGAGAGATTGAGGTCATACTGCCTTCTCTCATAGCTTTGGCCAAGAGCTGGGACTCCAGAATTTGCACTGCCAAGAGGATGGTGCAGAGTCGCCTGCCTCCCTAGCGTCTCTGGGTGACCCTATGGACTGCAGGTCTCAAGTCTCAGGACCGACTTAGCTTAGAGAGAAAGAATGTTCTTGGGGGAGCCTGGCCAAAGAGCTGTATCTGCTTCCCTTTGTGTGTGACTGTGTTTAGTTTGTTTTGCTGTGCTTTCCTCCCAAAGTAAACGTCAGAAAGGGAGATGTTCTGTATCTTGAGGGTGTGGGTGGGGAGGGGTTGCAACTGGGCAGGAGTCGAGAGGAGGGGAAATGAGGGAAGGGCAGAGAAGAAAGCGGGGGGGGGGGGGGGGGGGGGGGAGGGGGGGGGAAGGGGGAGGGCAGGATCTTTCACAGAAGGGAGGTGTTTCTAGTGGGGAGGGGCAACAGCCTGTTGAGGAGCCCCTTACCTCCCAACACAGAGCACCAACCTTGGTGAGGCCAGTCTTTCCTAGGTCAGAAGGATCTGAGGCCCACATTGTGCCCCCCTCCCCAAGAAATATTTGCCTCTTGGACTTCACTTGTGTTGCTGGTGTAAATTATGTTGGTTGAAGATTATGAAAATTTATTGACTTGCCAAAGGCGATGAAAGGTAGGAGGGGGAGAGATGGGGTGGAGGAGGTAATTTGAATATTTAGCCATATTTACGGGGACAGTGGAGATAAACTCTCTCACATTAACTAACCCCTCTGAAGCATCCACAGCCTGCGGATTAAAATCAGGCTAATTTGCCCATCAAATGGTGCTCTAGCTCACACTTACCTTTCGCCCCATTTAAAAATATGTCACAGGATGATGCATACATATACATGTTTGTGAATCAGTGTACCACAAGAGCTTCAAGGGACACGGAAAGCCCAGAAATGGGCAAAAAGATGGTTCCCTGGACAGTGAAATTTCCCAAATAGGCCTTTTAAATGCGGGTCTCAGAGGTTAACTAAACAAAGACAGTCTCGGCAGGACCACACGGGAGAGGATTTTAGCCTGACTTAACCCACTGAGAGCAGAGTCTTGTTCAATTTTTATGGGAATTTCAACAAGTAACCAATACAGACGACCTTTCCCTCTCTCTCTTTTTTTAATCCCCTGGGACTGGCTGTCAATCACTGCTCACCCCAGGACGGCGCCCACTCCCCCACTCTCCTGCCCACTTCTCTCCCGCCCTGCCCGCTGCCCTCCTTGCTTTCCCTGTTCTCCCTCTCCACACAGGCTCTACTCACTTTAAACCCAGATTCTGAGGTTTCGCAGCTGCAGTGAGACTACACTAAAAATTAAAAACAAAAGAACTCAAAAGAAAGAGACTTAGGATTCTTCTTTGAGACCACCTTCGCCCCACCCAGTACATCGGGGCACACGCACAAGTCCCAGAAATTCGGGGATCCGGAAACAGGACACTTGGAGAACGAAAACGGCGAACCAAAGCACGCCGGCCTCCCGCAGCGACCTTCCCGGAGAGTCTTGCACGACCTTTGGGCAGAGCTTAGGGATGCTGGGGAGGCCATGGATTGGGCCAAAGCCTACCGGGACGCTTTGCTCCTTCCCTTGTCTTCTGGGTCCGGTCCCTTTCTTCTGTCCGCCCCCCCCCCCCCCCCCGCCCTAGTTGGCAACCTCTAGTCGACAGGAGGTAGGGGCTCAGCAGGAGCAGGCTGGGTTCGAGGACGCCTGGTTAGGAGTGCACCGCCCGCGGGGCCGCGGGCCACCGAGAGACTAGGGCCTAGCGAGGAGCCGGGAGGCCCAGCAGGGCCGAGACTGTGGGCCAAGAAGATCTCCCCCAGCAGACGCACACGCGCGCGCGCGCGCGCGCACGCACACACACACACACACACACACACACGGCACACCCACCGGGGACCGCGGTCCCACTCCAGACAGGGAGGCCAAGGTCCGCGTGCTCAGGGAGGCCCCGCAGTCCTCGTTAAGTACTGTGAGCCTTTCAAGATGGAGCTAGGGCTTTTATCCCTCACTGATCACATCAAAGAGCTGACGACGGCCTTCGGTCTTAAGGTATGACTTTAGCTCTGGGTCCCGCTATTTTGAGATCATAGAAGTGGCACCGAGAAGTGCTGTAACGTGATGGGTGAAGGCACCTGTGTGTAGAGAACAACAAGCACACACCGGAGCGCAAGGACCTATTGCTGCTTTACGAGAGCAGTGCGGCGCGCCGTTGGCGACAATAGATGTTACCGGGCAACAAACGTAGCCCAAGTCAGGGACCACTTAGCCTGGTGGCTCCGTAAACCCTGGGATGCTGCCAGGCCAAGGCGGTGAGAGCAGGGCGCGAACGCTGCGGGCGAGCGAAAACGGTTTTAACGCACTTGAAAATCGAATCCGGCCCGGCACCAACGTGTGCTTTATGGTGCCATAAGGCACGGGTATCTAGGAAAGACGCGGGTTAAGTGGTCTAATCCAGCCCGGTGCGGAAACAGACCCGATCCGGGAGAAGTCTGGGCCCCGGCGCGCTGCGACACCACGGGCCAGTGCGCCCCGGGGCCAGGAGGCGCCGACAAAACAAAAGCAAAAGTCGGCAGTGGGTTGGCGCCCAACGGCCGGGCTCAGGGCCTCGGCAGAGGAGCGGCCCCAGTGGAGAGGACTGAGAGCCGTCTCGGTCCTCTGCCATCCCGGAACTCTGTCAGGGGCTGCCCGCGCTGCCGGACGTCTGGGTCTGCAGCTGAGCGCTTATGGAAGGACATTATCTGCTCCCTGGAGTCGGGCTTCTCTAGAGGAAGCCTGCGACTTTCAGGACCTACGATGACCTGCACTTTCCTTCCAGGCCCTTTGTCTTGCAAAGGGGTTGTTTTCTGTCACCTCCTTTTGGGACAAAGAATAATCCCTGCTGTGACCTGCTACTCTGACTGGGCCACTTAGTTGGGAAATAAGACAGGAGGCTTGAAACTAGAAGTGGGAGCGACAGTGGCGTTTCTGGGGCAGGGGACTTGGCCTCTGCAGCTGGGGCTTTGGCAGCAATGTCCAGGAGCCCTGCGTTTAAGGACCCCATCAGAGAGCCTGGGCCAAATGGTTCCCGTGTTGGTGCCCCCCCCCTGCGATTAAAGCTGTGGTGAGACTCCAGGAATAATAGGGGAATTCGGACACTCTACAACTCGGTTGAGAGGAAGACCGTGCTCTTTGCGGGTAACATCAAAACAAAACATAGTGATGGCAGAGTCCTCCTCGGACTCAGTTTGAAACTTTGAGAAACTTCTGGAGATTGGGTTTGCTCTACCAGTTTTGTTACAATAGACAAAAGGACACATCAACCCCTTTCTCACCCTGAATCAAAATAAGGCATGAGTTAAGTTAAAATTTAAAAAGTGATATGTCCCATCCTCAGACTGTTTGTGAAGAGTTTTTCTTTTCTTTCGTCTTTCAGTGGGACTGCCTCGATACCAGCATCACTCTACCCCAGTGTGCGACAGAAAAGATTTTGTCCTCAACTTTAATGGCATTTCTTCTTTCCATCCCTCTGCAAGCGGGCCATATTATCACCATCACCACCACCAGAGCGTCTGCCAGGATATTAAGCCCTGTGTCATGTGAATGGAGGGAAGGAGGCCATGCCAAGGCCGCTCTCGGCTCTCTTCCTCCACAGGGCAGAAGTAACTGAGGTGGACTCCCACAATATGCACGGCGCTAGCTGTAAGTAGCACACCAGTCACTTAGCCAGAATCCCCAGGCCAGCGCTGTTCACGGATACTTGTCTACCATTGGTAGAAGGACAGCCCCTGGTAAAGTAATGCCCCTCATATGAATATGTGCAGGCTCCCAGTGAGGGGGAGAGCCAACTGAGAACTCAACTTCTTAGCAGAGATGGTAAAAAGTTACCACATGAAAAACATAAACATGTAACTCTGGGATCTTCATTACCTTCCGTAATCAGGGTCTGAAAAACGCAAGTTGTGTGTGTGTGTTTTTCTTTGTCTATGAAAATTTTTGTGCTTTTCAAAAAGGCAGTGCTAAGCACAAGACTTCAAGAAAGCCTCATCTTGTTGCCTAGCCAAGTAAGAGAGTTCTGTTTCGCCAAACACTAAGTTTGGATACAGGTGCCAAAGAACATTATTAAGAAAGTATTTAGAAACAATGTGTCTAGTTTAAGAAAGTGGTTTTCAGTATTGTGACAATACAACGTTTTTTTACAAGGTTGTTTTCTACCACCATATTTTAAAGATATTTTTATGATTTTCGTGTATACTCACACTTTGCTTGTATTTTAAAAGAAGGATATATTTGCACTTATGTATACTTTTACAGTTTGCCAAACTATTTTGATGTAAAATTTTTTTCAATAAAATATATATAACAAATAGCTGTTTTAGGGATCTATTTCCTCCACTGGTGTCCTGGGATCACCAGGTTCTCTCCTCTGCCAGCCGGCAATGCAACTCTACACTGTGGGTTTTTTTTTTTTTTTTCCAAGTTGTATAATTGACGTGGTGTGGGGTCTGTGCCTTGAGTAACACAGGCCAGGTTCTGATTGTGGGTCTTCTCAGGAGAGAAAGAGAAGAAGGAACTTCTTCTGTTCTTTCTTTCCTTCACCCTAGCTCTTTCTGGCTAAACAAAAACCAGAAGGTAAAAGGAACTTAAGAGAAAACCAGGCAAGATAATGAAAAGCAAGAGTCTGATTTGAGGAAACCAAGTTTCATGCCCCTTTTGTTCTCTTTCCTGTGGCCAAGGAGAGTTTTGCCTTTTGCTCTTTGCTCTTCCCCACCAGCAGGCAGTGATGGGGCAGAGTGGAAAGTCACCATCTAGGGCTGGGCTGAGCCTGGGCTCCTGTGAGCTCAGTGGAGGCAAGAAAGGAGTGGTATCCAAAGAATAGGACCAGCTTCCCCTTTTCAAGTCACAGTTTTGTTGATTACATTTTATTGTGGGTGGTGGTCAGATCCTAAAGTGTCCAGAGGCAGATGGCTGTGGAGAGGTAATGGGCGTTCTGTGAGCATTCGATCTTTTAATTTCTTTGGAGAGTAACAGAAGCAGGTACTCATCCTCAAAAAAAGGTGTTCTGTGACTGCTGTCTGTCCCCACTCCCAATTCAGAGCCTGGCCAACCCTGCTTACCAGAAGCACTCTCAACCCCCACACGTCTCTCCCCTTCCTCCCTTGTCCCCTATGCTCCCCCCTTTCTTTTAACAAGGGATCTCCTTCAGGGATTCCTTCAGAGCCCCTTTCCCTTGCTCCATGTCCCAAGGTTCCCCAACCATGAATGCTAAAGGCAGGGCTGGTAAATCTCTGGATTAAAAAGAGAGAAAATAGGCCAACTAGGCAGCAGGACTTGCTTCTTGTCAGCCCACCCTCCTCTGACCAGTCCTTCAAAGTCATGGGCAGTTTCAGTAACAGTCAATCTGAGCCGTATCAGAGAGGTTCTCAACCCATGATCAAGCTGCGGATTTTCCTTCCCAACTTGGGTCTGGTGTTTTGCTCTTAGTTTTGTTTTTGCTTTTGCTTTCGAAAACTCACCTTTGTTTCTCATGCCCTAAAAGGTCTTTCTCCCAGTCACCAGGCACTTAATACTACTCAGTAGATATCTCACACAGAAGGTTTTTGTATTCCAAGCAAATTTAAGTCCAAAGACAGTCTCATTAGTAAAACATCTTGTTTTCAAAAGTCTTAACCGTCTTCCTAATCCTTAGGTTTCCTTTCTATATTTTCCAAAATTAATCAGTGATTTAAACATGTCTTTTGTGTCTCCATTATCATATTTGCAGTTAAATAGGGCTTTTTTTCCCTTTTTATACTGAACTACACAAGGGCCTGCTATAAATTATGAAGTCAGTTTCAGAGTTTGCTCCGACCACAGTGCTGTGTTTACATTCCTTCCAAGGCAGCCGGCATGGTCGTAATTTATATCCTAAACACTTGAACGTAACTTGTTTATACAGAGAATGACAAGACCTCAAAGACAAAAACGCTGAGTCTCTCCGGGGTGACTGCTTTGGAAAGGCTAGCGCGCCCCCTAGTGGCACAAGGAGACCCAGGCACGCAATTATTCATGGTTGTTTCAAGCTGTGGAAGAACTTGACCCATTTTGTGCTTTTCCACATCCCTATAGTGTGGAGATGTTGCTCCTATTTACAGATGTGTACTAGGTCATGGCTAGCAGGGTTACACTTCCGTTTTCTGATTTCGGTTCATTTCGCTTTTTTTTTTTTTTTAAGTAAGCTCTACACCTAATGTGGGGCTTGAACTCATGACCCTGAGATCAAGAGTTGCATGCTGTATCCACTGAGCTAGCCAGCCTGCCCTCATTTCACTTCTTTTAAACCCGACATCACATGTAAAAACCTGGAATCAATGTTGCAAACACAGGCACAATGGCAATCTTCACTTGGAGGGGTTGATAGACACAGACTGCTGGGCCCACCCCCCAGGTTCTGACTCAGTCTGTCTGGGGAGGGGCTCAAAAGTTTATACTCCTAATAAGTTCCCAGGTGATACTGATGATGTTGGTCTAGAGACCACACTTAGAAAACCACAGGTCTAGGAAGGTAGTCTCACTTACAGATATTTTATAGGTTCAGATGGGTAGGTATTGAAGCTAGTCCATTAATTGTTAAGCAAAGATCTAAAAGGATTTTTTAAAAATAGTTTGTACACCCAAATACCTCTGTGATTGATTACTGGGGAAGTGCAAAGCCTAATTTTGAAAATAGAAACCTGCCCATTTTTATCCAAAGCACTGAGGCCTCATTATATTCTAGTAAACTTTGCAGAGAAAAGTCAGGTGGAAACACTAAAGTCTACCTGCTTCAGTAGAGCAGTAAGTTTAGGTACTTACACACACCAGGATGTTGAAATTCTCCAAATGGAAGGAGGTGGTGATTGGAGCAAGTAGGAAAGGAAATCCTTTATTAGTTATAAAATCTTTTAAGGAACACAGAAAAGGCAAAGAAAGGAAGCTGTGATTTCCATATATAGAAGTAGTGATTCCTAGATACAGATGGGTCAGGCAGAACCATAGGTGGGCAGAGAGAAGAGAGAGACAGAAGGAGAGAGACAGACAGATGGAGAGAGAGGGAGGGAGAAAATAGGGGGGTAAGAAATGGGGTGGGGGAAGAAGGACAGAGAAGGGGGAAAGAACGAGAGGGAGGGATAGAGGAAGGGAAGGAGATAGACAGAAAAGAGAGAGAGAGAGATCTGGAAAGGAGGAGTCTCTGAAAAATATTTCATGAATCCCTGTCCCAAAGCTAGCAAAGCAGCTTTGAAGCTAGACTGCCATCCTCAGAGGCAACTATTATCTCTCCAAGTGTGCAATGCCAAGACATTGACTGAAAGGCCCATGTACTTGTTTTGCTTGGCTTCTGCCTGGATTCTGAGGAAGTAAGTGAATTCTCTAGTTGTGCACGCTCAAGTTTTCTGAACTGCTGCAGCAACTTCTAGAGAATTTAGGGTAATAATCTTGATTTACATTTTAGAAAGTAGAAATCTGATTTCAGGGAAAATTTTTCAGGTGCACAGTATATATATGCCACTGTATGGAATTAAATGGAATCAGCACCTCCTTCCTAAAGGAAAAACTGTCTTGTGGATTCATATATACCTAATTACTGTTCATAATGGGGATTAATTCAAAACAGGCACCAACTTATTTAGAATGGAAATATATTTTAATATATTTTATCAGAACGGAAATATATTTTACCAAACCTGCCTCTATGAAACACTATCTGAGCAAGGAAAAACACCACAGATGTAGACATTGGGCCAGAAAGGGCCACGGCACATGGGTGTCAAGATCATTTGGGAAAAAATGAAAGTCCTGGAAGTGCTTTTGGAGTTCAGGGTGCCCTGAGTCCACAGAAATCCAACTGATAAATATTCAGCTCTCCAGTTCCTGGGGGACTTGTCCAGCCCAGTGTCGATTCACCAGTCCACTTGGCATAGTGTGTGCAGGAAAGAGAGAGAGAAGGTCTGAGAGCAGTGTGGAGGCTATGTCTTCAACAACATCCCCCCCATCCCCCAAATAGAACACATCTTATTTTCCCAGCTTGCGAGTTGCTGTCTTACAGATAGAAAGAGACCCAGGGAGCCTCGGCCAGAGCCAGTCGGTGGCTTGGGCCCCCAGACTGTACCATGCCACCTCCAAGAACTGGCAGAGCACCTCCAGCATCACAAACTGCTTTGAATTAGATAAGGTTTGGCCCCAGAGTGTGGGTAGAGGAAAACCTCCTCCCCCTCCCTCTCCTGGTGATCACTGGGGTTGCTTTTCATGTGCCACTACCTGAACGCAATCCCTCATCTACAGGGAAAATAATTAATCCCCCATCACTGGATGCTCTGGCTGTTGTCATTTGGACTTTATCTAGGACATTTCATTCCCATTTCCTAAGCACTTCTCCACGGTGCCCCTCTCATGGCCCATGAGGCCGTCTTTGTCATCTTTGCTTTGTTTTTTATTATAGAGGAGATGGAGGCAAGGCCCAGGAACAGCATCTGGCAGTGGGTAATGAGGCAGCTGGTGTGCATCCCCTTCTCTGGGGGGCAATTCAGTGTGCAGAGCCTCATGCTCTGCTCTATCTACATGAACTCATGTCATCCAGGCTCCCCTTAATCTGTTCACCTCAGCACTAAGCAGACTGAGGCATCAGTAAATCATGAGTGGATGAGCCACAGGATGATGTACGCCAATGGCTAGTCTTCAAGATGAAGGAGAGAAGCTGCTATTAGGAAAGAATCACTTTAATGGATTGAAACACTAGTTACTAGGTAACTAGGCCAGTACTTAGTGTCTGAATAGGGATTCCCAAGATATCAAATCAGCTGACATGCTCCCATGTTGGGAGTTCAGCAATTACTTGAGGAAGCATTTGTACACTCCACAGTGGGTCACAGCCCAAGTACCTGGTAGAGGGACACAGAGAGCTTTGAAAACCACTCATGGCCATTCCATCACCCACCCAGCCAGCTGAGTTGGCTCCTAGGGAGGGGGACCTGAGCCGCAGTGTTCTTAAAAGTTCCCCATGGTGCTTTTACTCTTCTGGCCAAGATTGACAACCACAATTGAAGATTACCTTGTTTACATATTACAGAAATCCTTTGCGGAAGGTGTTATCAACACAATCTTGTCGGTTTGCAGATGAGAAAAGGCCAGCCCAGCCATTTAGCTGGTGTCTACACTGGCTCCTCTGTCTATAAAGCGTGTGTCCTACAGCTTTGGCAAATCAGATGCCCCAACTTGTCCCACACAGTCACATAGAATCTCTGGGTGGGACTGAAGTGTCAGGAGCCTTGAAAACTCCCCAGGTGAAGCCCTACTCTATCTTCCTGCACACTGGGCTGAATGGCAGGTCTGGCCTCAGACTCTTCCTTTGTGTTCAGGGAAGACCTACAGGGAAGGAAAGCACAGGCCAGCACAGCCATGAGGTGTAACTTCACAGTAATCATTTACTAAGGTTCTTTTCCAGAAGAAAAGTTGAGTTGGGGGAAGGCAATGAGTTGGGAAGGAGACACGTGAAAGGACAAGCAAGGAATGTTAGAGCCCTCACCCCTCTCTCAGGGCTACTGGAACTGGCCAACTGGGCTGTGCAGAATCACAGCATCACTCAGCATGTCACTGCAATTAGGACATCTAGGTGATAAAACAGGGTTTCACCTGCTCAGGGCTTCCTACAGGGCAGTTGTCAATATTGTAATTGGATGATGATAGTGAAGGTAATGATGTGCAGTCCCTAACCCCTGTGCACTAAGACTAGTAGTCCAGCCATAGTGTCAGATAGGAGATACCCCTCTCTGTGACTGGGGACAAGGTCAAGTGCATCAGAGCCATTGCTTAAAGAAAACACACATGGGCAGACATGCACACAAACACAGGGGACACAGACACACAGACACATGAACACAGACACACAATCTTCTATTCAGTTGTGATTTAACTCCAAGTAAGGAAAGGTTGACATTTTATCACACCTGCCATCTTTCCAAGTCTCCGAGTTGACTACAACTATGTAATATTCACCTTCTGAGGTTTCTTTTTGCTAATGTCAGGACTTTCTCCTCCTTTAATTCCAGAAGTGTAAAGAACAGGCTATGTTAAATTAAATGGTGACTTTTGTTTTCAAAGACCAAACTGAGCCTCACCCCAGTCATAAACAAGGTTCGAACCAGGCATAGTACAATGTTGTCCGAGGAGCAGCAGCTTCCCGGAGCAGCAGCACAAGAACATATAGTTATTTATGGCATGGTGCTTGAAGGGTGCTTTAGTTTTTCCTCCAAGTGGTGAGGTCCCAGTGGGCTCTGATTCTGTCAGCCTCTGAACACTGGATGTATCCTTACAATGATAAGAACTGGGGTGGTGAGCAAGAGAGATACCCTCTTCCTTTTGGATGGTCCCTTCTTTACGGGCAAGTCTCAAGTCTTCAGAGGAACCAGACAGGTGACCAGCAGGAAGTCCTCAACTAGATGTGAATCAATCAATGAATGTCTGAGCCAGGAACACATGAAAGACGGCACACCAGCTTTGGGTCTTCACTAGCAGAGATATAGACAAATGAATGCCCATGAACAGTCCACTCCAAGCTGTAGGGGCAAAACCCTGTTCTTTATCATGACCTGAAAACATCTCCCACAGAGAGTACATACGCTAAAGAAAATGTCTTTCCAAACAGCATACCCTGTTCACTGAGCATAGGGGTATATGAAGAGCAGAGATGTCAGCGGCAGGCAGAGCTGAGTTCTCCAAAATCTTAACCCTGCCACTTACTGTATTACTTCAGTTTGTGGTGGCTCAGTTTCCTAAACTGGGCAAGGTGGGTACTGATACCAACCTTAAATATTGATGGGATGATTAAAAGGCTACAAAGCAGTTAGTTCCTGGAATAATGTAGGTGGTGAAGATATAGTTCCTCAGTCTTCTACAAGCATAAGAGCAGGGCATGGGAAAGCTGCAAAAGGCCTGATGTCACTTTATGTATAAACCGTGTCCCAACTAAGTCCTAAATGGAGAAGAAATGTTGCTGTTATCAGTGTATGCAGACGGAGGAATTGAGCACAGGACAGTTTTAAGTATTATAAGTATAATTTTACTAAGGCTACCATAACAAAGTACCAAATATTGGGTGAATTAAGCAATAGGAGGTCGTTGTTTCTTTCTCTCAGTCTCAGAAGCCAAAAGTCCAAAATCAAGGTGTGAGCAGGGTTGGATTCTTCTGAAGCCTCTCTCCTTGGCTTGTAGATGACCATCTCTGCCCTGTGTCTTCATGTCATCTTCCTTGTGTGTCTGTCTCTGTACCCAAAACTCCCTTTTATAAGTACACCAGTCATTTTGGATTGGCACCCACCCTAATGACCTCACTTTAACTTGACTACCTCTGTAAAGACCCTATCTCCAAATAAGGTCACTAGGAGTTAGGACTCTAACATGTCTTTTTTTGGGGAACACAATTTTCAGCCCATAATAAATATAAACCAAGCTCACAGCTGAACACAAATACACTTGACTTATTAAGGTTCCAAAACCAGGGCCTTCTCCACTGCCCAAGACAACTTAGAATAAGCAAGCTCTCTGAAGAATGCTCATGATAGCTGGGCCACTGAAGCAGGCCTTCTCTCCATCTACTGCCTTGAGTGTTGAGTGGCCCGGAAGCTAGATTTTGTTTCCTTCAGCTAGAAAATACTCGATAACCAGCATGTAAGAGAGCCTTAGCCCCTGGCTAGTCTGCATTTTCTTGGGCAAAGCCTCCAAAGTGCTCAGAAATGGGCCCTACAAAGATCATACCTCCCAAAAGAGAAAGAAGATCAGGAAAAAAGATTTTTTCCCTTTTTTAACTGGAGAAGAGGTAGTATTATGAACACAGTATTATGATCATTCAGTGTTAGGAGAAGCAGCTCTGCTGGGTTACTGGATACTCAGATTCTCTGCTGACCAGCATGTATAATCTATCAATCTTTAAAGTAGTCTTACAGGGTTTGCATTACTAAACCCATTTCCTAGATGAGCAAACTCATTCACCAGCACAGAGCTAGTAACTAGGAGGGCTGAAACCCCAACTGAACCCATCTGCCTGCACACATCTGAATTGGGCATTAGGGAAAGGAAGGAATTACAGCTGCAGTTGAGGAGGCTTTGCTTAAGGAAAGGCATGTCCAGTATTCCAGGGTGTCCACAATGCCGACCATAGCAATGCATGAGATGTCAGGGTATTTGTCCAAGAAGCTCATAAGTTGCACAAGGCACAGCCCACACTATAGCAGACATCCCCATCCTCATCCCACATGAAGGAACAGACCCCTGATGAGGCCAGGCAAAGGCAGTGGGGCTTCCAGGACTCCTACCCTTTTTCCTAAGGGCCCAGGTGAGAACCATCTGCACAGCCCCCATACCTCACACCATTGGTGGTTGCATGGTTCTCTGGGATCCCACAGTGAGCAGCCTGATCTGCCCTCAGACCAACTTCCCACCCTGGGTATAAGCTGGTTCTGCCCAAGAAAAAGCAGCACTCTTAGTCCTGTTAAGAGGTGAGTTGGAAGGTGTGTGCCAGTCTGAAAAGGGACTTCAGGAAAGCATGGAGAAGAGGAAAGCCAGCTCTCAACATCTAGGATGACTCTGATCCAGACTGACTCTGACATAAGGATCCAAACTCTATTCCCACGAGATCATTGCCACCAACCTGTCCTCCAGTGAACTAAAAGTCCCCTGCAGGCTTGGGGGACACAAGATCTGTCCTCAGGGGGAGCCTGGGGAGCAGGAGGGAAGCTCAGCACTTGCTGGGATTGCAGTTTCCCCATCCTCCCCTCTCCTGATGGCTCTGTTTCTCAGACCATAGCGGAGGCTGAGTCACTGAGGGATTTTAATTTGGAAAACAAGATTACAAAAGAAAGAAAGAAACCATGATTCTATTAACAATTATATGCAGAACAAGACCAAAGTTACAACTTTCATTTTTTTCCCTCCAAATTTGGTGCTGACTTTAGATGAGGCTTTCCAGAATTTCAAAGCAGGCTCTATTCTCATGGAACAAGAGTCAACTACAAGAGAAACAGAAGGTTTGGCTCTAGGACTTTTATTTCCTTTAACATCAAGGCCCTGATGAAAATGTGAAACCTGATTTAACTGTTGGGGACAGGAGAGAGCTTGAAGACGCTTTTTAGAAGGAACCAGGGCACAGGGATATTGTAAGAAAAAGGTATAGAAAGCCTGAAAGCAAATGTAGGGAGAAAAGAACTGATAGGCATGTTCAAATTCTCAAGGCCACCCCAGCTTGTTATTTTGGACCCTGGAGGAAGGGTGGGAGATTGGGACCCTCATCCAACTGACTTGAAGACCACCCTGCATTCTTGCCTTTGCAGTTTTTAAAAGCAGCCCCTGCATCTCAGGGCAGAAGCCCAGCGCGGGGTGGGCGGCAAGCTTTGTTGTCCTGTCTTCCTGCCAGTCCTCTTCCTAGCCGAGCCCCGGAGCTGCCTCTGTCACTGCCTTGTTTGATATTTTCAAATCCGGCCTGAGGCAGATGATGGGGCCACAGGAGGAGAATCCTTCAGGGTGTCTTGTTTGGTTTGGAAATATTTAAATGTCTGCTGCATTTCCTCGGAGAGGGGAAACGTCAGGGCCTGTGGGAGAGCCCTGCACTCTGGCCGCAGCCCTGCAGGGACCCCAGCTCCTCTGCCCCTGACCTGGGACTGAATCCCGGGGGCCCCCTCCCTCCACTCCCATTCGGAGCACCATGAGAAACTCAAGACAGTCCAGACATTCCCCACAACCTGTTTACAGTCAAGTGACTCAGTCCGTCACTCTTCTAAAGCCAATGTAGCAATTGTCCATGATTACAGAAACGTTCTCGGCTCCTGGAAAAATCGCCAACACATTATTAACCTCCGCAATGAGACACATGTTTTCCATAGATTTAACTGCTAGTGGCCACCACAGACGAACATAGCCTTTTAGAATGAAAAGCGTGTAATTAAGACATAATCTATTCTGCTTTGTAATATATGAAGCAGTAAATGGCTACAAAGATTGATTGAATTCTTCAGCTTCCCTTTGGCACGTAAGCACCTTCAAAGCTCTTGGCACCCTGTGTGCTCTAAAGGCAGCAGTGATTGTCACTACTTCACAGCCTATGGGGAGTGTGGACTTAACAGCAAAATGCCTGCCTCTTACTAGGATTCTGGGACCATAATAGTGCTCGATCTGTGATTTACACTAACGCCCATCTTTGGAACACAGCTAGATTGACAGAAGAACGTGGGAAAGCAGGATATGATA
Organism: Panthera onca; assembly: GCF_046562875.1. Taxonomy (NCBI): domain Eukaryota; kingdom Metazoa; phylum Chordata; class Mammalia; order Carnivora; family Felidae; genus Panthera; species Panthera onca. The sequence goes on along the minus strand of NC_138343.1, from coordinate 27,164,998 downwards.
CTGATTAACTGATATGGAGTGGGCTTTGCTCAGTCAAAATATTGATGGAGGCAAGGACTTGTGGTAAAAGGAGATTTGATTGTATAAACACACAGCTCACCATTGAAGCTTCCTGCACCAGGCGCATTGCCTGCCTTTCAGGGATAAAAAGCACAGCATGGTTTTTTTCATGTTGTCAGGAGTTTTCTGAGGTCTGTCTTTGACAGGTTAAAAAACTGAACACTTTTTACTTTGTACCACTCCACATGAGGGAAAATCCAATCACTTTATGTTGCTCTGTGCAGAGTCAACATGGCCTGAGGCTGATCATCCAAGTATATGGATCTGCCCCTCATGGGCAATTTAGAGTCTGCACGAAGGTTCTTGTCAGAGAATCAAACCTTAATCTCTGCTGTTCAAGTCTTATCAAAAGCTAGTTTTTAAGAAATAACATTCATGAGAGATTACCCAAAGATATGCAGTCCATCTTTTCTACATTCCATCCTAAGTGCACCAGCCCAGCAGAGAACCGAGGATTTAGGAAAGAACTTCTGACTCACGTAGAGTTGCCCTTGTGAGTGGCACTTGGGTGTTAGGCTGAAGCCCACGATGAGGGACGTTAGAACAAACAGCTATTTCATTTTCTCTAATGTATTTACTGGGAAAGTTGTTAAAAGCACTTTCTGTTCCTTCTGGGCATCCTGTAAACACCCATTTGCTTCTAATCTATGAACTTCAAATCACATAAGTGATCACATCTCATTCTTAGCTCTGGTCACAGAAAACTTTCTGAACTCGACCCCCACTCTCTCACCACCCCCCCCCTCCCGCTCCCGCCAATGACTCTAGAACTCTCCTTGGTATGCCTCTTTCATGCTGGCCCTACGTGCCTTCCCTCGCCCCCGACTTCCTCTCTTCTGTTAAATATATCTCTGCAAGCCGCCTAAACCTTTCTCTCTTTTTCTCCCTCCGTATCTTGGAATGCATTTGCTTCACTTTTTAGTGTTTTTATTTGTTATTTTATGTTCTAAATTTTATTTTATTCTTTAATGACCAAACGCACATCATAGACATTCAATAGGCCACTAGCTAGAAACAGAAAACTAAACCTCCCTCTTTTCACTGCCCCTGCATGGCAGAGGTCTTCCATCTCTGTGTGTCTCAGAGATAGTCTACACATATACAAGCATATATATGTGAATGAACTTAACGTCCTCATAATAATTTCAATATGTACTGAAACTAAGTAAGAATTTTTCCAACTTCCAGTTGGTTATTTCCTTTATATTCTTATGCACTTACTGATAAGACCTTAGAGGTCTTGCTGAAAAAAGCTGCGAATCTCCTTAAACACACACACATGCACTCACAAATCACTTTTTTAGTGTGTAGAAATGAGTAAAAGTTTTTCTGCCTGAACTGTTACCCAAGCAAGATTCAAAATCTAGAAAGAGAAGAGAGGAGCAGGAAGCCAAGGAATTCCAACCGCTGGTGTAACCTACTGCAGGTGAAGGCAGATCACAAAAGTGCTTCCACCTCTAAAAGTTTAGTGAGGTTTCCAGAACAGAGGAAGTACAAGGACATTTGCAGCCTGCTGTGTCCCCTTGGGATGCTGGCTCCCATCCTCAGGGACCAGACCAGAATAGTGCAGCAATCTGTGTAGCCGCTTGTGTCCATGTGGTCCAAGGGGAATGCGCTATGGGAGGGAAACCTCAAGTCATCGGTTTTGGAACTTCAAACACGATCTTGTGGCTTTGGGTTTTCTTACAAGAATCAGAAAAGTAAATACACTTTGTTTATATGTAGATGCAGAAACCCTCGAACTGCATTATAAAATGGCAATCTCAGGAGGGTGTGGGGGGTGTAACAACAAGCCCCCTCTCTGTGCCCAGCAGCTGCTGGGAGGAGCTCTGAGTCATCACAGTTACCATTCAGGTGAGCCGGGACAACATTCCTCACTCTACCCTCTTAGAAAATAACAAACAAATCTACCCAGGACTGAGGAAAGAAAAGCTCTCCAGGGTGGACCAAGTAGCCAAGGTCCCAGGCAAGTTGACTGCCTCCAAGTGGAGACAAGATGCTGTTGTTCTAACTGTTGTGCTTTAGAGAAAACAGACGTTCCTGTGCAGTTGCTGACTGGGGTGTGTGTAAGGGGCAGTATGAAAAGAGCCAACCTGGGTGGCTCAGTTGGTTGAGTGACCAACTTTGGCTCAGGTCATGATCTCATGGTTCGTGAGTTTGAGCCCCACATAGGGCTCTCTGCTGTCAGCACAGAGCCCACTTTGGATCCCCTGTCCCCCGCTCTCTGCCCCTTCCCCACCCTTTCCTGCTCTCCTCTCAAAATAAATAAACTTAAAAAAAAGAGCCCAAGTACCTATAATATAGCAGTCAGTTTATATTTATTACCTCATTTAGTCCCCAGTTAGCTTTATGAAACAGACCTCCTGTTATTTTAATAAAAGGACATGAGGTTAACACTGATGAAGTGACCCATCTGAGGTCATACAACAAGATATTAGAGGGACAGAAGAGGAAACCTGGCTCTGTGCTTTGGTTTTGAAAGTTGCCCATTGCCTTTTGGCATCCAGCAAAGGGACACACTTTTCCCAACTTAGAAGTCCCTTCTGAGATCTTTGAAGACAAAACTTTGAACCCTTCTGGCAAAATCCAAAGATTTCAGAAGGTCTACAGCAGTGGTACAATTTGGGGACCCAGGGGACAGTTGACCATCTTTGAAGATAGTTTTCATTGTCACAGTGCGGGGGAGGGTATTTGCTAATGTTGTCTAGTGAGTAGAGGCCAGGGATGCTTCAAAACATCCTGTGTACTCAGGACTTCACCACAACAAGGAATCGTTTGCCTCAACATATCATACAGATTGACAGAAGCTGAGAAACACTGGTCTATTGGTATAAAAAAGTCAATCAAACCTTAAAACTGATTCAACACTTTTTAAGAAGTGTTACAGATCTTTGTTGTTGTTGTTGTTGTTTATTTATTTATTTGGAGAGAGAAAGCGAGGTGCAGAGATTGGAAGAGAGAGAATACCAAACAGGGTCTGCGCTGTCAGTGCAGAGCCTCTGTGGGAGCTTAATCTCACGAACCATGAGATCATGACCTGAGCTGAAATCAAGGGTCAGAGGCTCAACCGACTGAGTGACCCAGGCACCCCGGAAGAGTTATAGATCTTTAAGGAGAGCATGCTTTTTTGAAGCCGCATTGTATCCTCCTAATTAAATGTTCTGTGTGTTTGGGTTATTGATGTTAGTTCCTATCACTGCAGATCTCATTGCCCAAACAAGTGTCTTCTCAATAAAATTACCTAAAGAAACATTCCTTGTTTTGCTACAAATTTATACAATACATGAATGTGAGGCTTCACATGAATATGGATGCCAAGAGGAAAGGATCCACGCTATATAGCAGGAGAAAGGATGGGATACTTCAGCAAAACCACAGGGCACTTTTTAAAAGTATAATTGACATGCAATTTTTTATTACTTTCAAGTGTACAACATAATGATTTTATATTTACATTACCTTATGAAATGATCACCGTTGTAAGTCTAGTTACCATCTGTCACTGTAAAAAAGTTTTACAGTATTATTGACTATATTCCCTATGCTATGCTTTACATCCCCATATCTTTTATACATCCTCATATATTTTATAGCTGGAAGATTATATAGCTTAATCCCCTTCACTTATTTTGCCCATCTTCCACCCCCGACTCTAGCAACCACCACTTTGTTTTTTGTATTTGAGTCTGTTTCTGTTTGGGGATTTTTGTTCATTCATTTTGCTTTTTAGATTCCACATATAAGTGAAATCATATGGTATTTGTCTTTCTCTGTCAGACTTATTTCACCTTTATGCAAAATTTCATTATTTTTTATGGCTAAGTAATATTCCTCTGTGTGTGTGTGTATGTGTGTGCATGTGTTTAGCACATCTTCTTTATCCCTTAATCTATAGATGAACACTTAAGTTGCTTCCATATCTTGGCTATTGTAAATAATGCTGCAATGAACATAGAGGTGCATATGTCTTTTCAAATTAATGTTTTCACTTTCTTTGGATAAATACCCAGTAGTGGAATTTCTGGATCATATGGTAGTTCTATTTTTAATTTTTTAAGGAAACTCCATACCATTTTCCATAGTGGCTGCATCAGTTTACATTCCCACCAACAGTGTCTGAGGGTTCCCTTTTCACCACATCCTTACCAGCGTTTGTTATTTTTGTCTTTTTGATAATAGCCATTCTGACAGGTGTGAGGTGATATCTCATTATGGTTTTCATTTGGGCCTCTCTCATTTGAGTTTTTAAATAATGAGTCATATGAGTTTTCAACAGATTTTTAATGTTAATCCTTTATCAGATATATTATTTGCAAATATATTCTATCCTTCAGTAGGTTGCCTTTTTGTTTTCTTCATAATTTCCTTCATTGTTCAGAAGCTTTTTAGTCAGAGCACTTCTTGTGCATGAAGCATAGTGACTTTGAACATATAAAAACCTCAAATAATAGCAATTTTTAGGGACTCTTCATGAAATGATTCTCCCAGAGTTCCCTGAGTTTATCATGGATTTTAACCTCATTTCGATGGCAGCTAGTTTATCGTCATTTCACATGATTTCACATCTATCTCAGACACAGATGCAGCTCTGGCAAAACAAACCCACAGAGGACTCGAACGGAGTCCAGCATAGTGACGGCTCATCCTCCCCCAGATGAAAAAGGAGATGTTTGTAACGTGGCTGCTTCCCCGCCTCTTCACTCCAGGGCATTCCTACATCTGGCAATACTAGAAACCACAAGTCAAACACAGAATAACTCAACTAGCTAACAAAGAGATGATCAAGAAAGCCTTTGGCAATCTAAATTGCTATCATTTCATTTCTCTTCCTACTTTTCCGTTTTAAAGTTTTTACCAATTCTGGAAGCACCATTTGACTAAGAAGAATGTACACAGATTAATTCTTAAACCGATAACCTAAGTTCCTCAAAAGCTATTGTTTTTCATTCATTGCTGTAACAAAAAAATGAAACATTATTAACATTTGAAAAAAGAAAACAAATAATCTATAATCCCACATTTCCAGAAATGTAAACAATAGACACAGAGGGAGTGAGGAGGGCAGAAATGGATCCACAAACTGCAGCAGGCATGACCTTTGAAAAGCCATACTCAGCTGGAGCCATTTGTGGAGAGACAAGGTATGTTGGTTTTCCACAAACCCAGATTATTATGTAAAATATCTCAAATTTTAAATATTGACTCGTATGTTTTAAGCACTGTGCCAGTTAAGCAAAACACATCTGCAGGTTAAAATTCAAGTAACAGGTTACCAGTTTGAAACCTTTGGTACATAATTTTGCATCTAAACAAAAGGTGAACAGAAGAAACTCCATGTGAGTTTATATATTTTTGCAATTGTAATAATTAGAACACATTTGAAAGAATATTCTCCATAATATTTAAGGGACATAGGCCTCTGAACTTGAGAAAATATTGAAATATTAATGAAGCAAAAGAAGGATGTTGGTGAAAGTCCTTATTTTTATCAGTAAAACATGTCTTGGTCCACCACATTTGCACGCATATAAATTAGAACTCATCTTTACTGAGAGAAATCTACCAGTAATATAAGTGTGTATCAATTGAGGATGAAACTGGGCAGATTCTTGGACAAGCAATGAAGTCACTATAACACCCTAGGGCCAGGGTTCCTGGTGCCAACACATGTGGAAGGAATATTTCTGAAGGATTATTAAATTATTAAAAATATGAAATAGTTCGTTTTCAATGCTGAATCCAAATGAATTAATTTGTAGTCCACATCATAAGTGGATGTAACTGTGGAGTATTGCACACGCACTTCTGTAAAGAGATTTCCATCTTTACAGTAAGGGGAAAAAGATTGGCCACTTCAAGCACCCACAATAGAGGGTATCCACCATAACCTGGAAATATGAGTTTATTTATTCATAAGTTGAGTTCACTCAAGTGCTAATGTTTATTTACTGATTACTCTTTCAGCATCCTAGACCCCGGGAATATAAAGATAAACAAAATTGTCGTAGTCCTTGCCCTCATAAAGCACATGGCCTGGTAGAGGAGACGTATAACAAATACAAGTATCTAAATGCCCATAGAATTGTAAAGAAGTAGTAATGCTCATGTGTTCTGCCTTGTGTAAGCAATCTGAAAATCAATGGGGGAAAAATGACAACCAACTATTGGGGCTGTGATTTGTACCTGATCCACAACCCAGAATTCTTGCCTGAAGCTATTAAAGGCATAACAGTTCTTTAGGGGGGAAACCTTGAAAGTATGAAGGTGAAAAGTGTTATTTGAATTACTTAGATGCTGTCATTAAAATTATACCATTATACCTTTGAAACAAGTAATTCACTACCATGTGAGACAGAACTAGGATACCCTAATCAGACGCTATCAGGGATGATTATTATTCATAGCAATAACTTGTACATTGAGGGTGAGGAGGCAGAGTCACTCTTGCTGCTGGCTCTGGTAAACCGAAATGTAGACTGGCATTTTACTGCTATTCCCTGAAGGAGACCATCCCCCACCCCTAGACTCACTCTAAGATGAGGAAACCTTGATCCACCCCCCAGACGATTTATTAAGTATTTGTTCTTCTGAGGCAATTTCCTCTTGAGCTTATGACCCACCATCACCAAAAATGATTTGCTATTGAAGACATACAGACAACCAACCCTTGACTATAAAACAGGAGTTTCACCAAATAAAGATTTATTTTTGTTTCCTGCTGTGCAGGCTTTGAGTAAGGATTGCCCATGAGGTGTTACAGAGTGTGAGACCAGCAAAGTGCCCTAAGGCTAACTCCAGGCGTGAGAATGACTAAAATTCAAAGTTCTTTCTACAATTCCCTTCCATCTATTTTATGAATGGAGGTGAGAATCAGGCTGTGTGGTTTTCACAGGCAACAGTGAACTTAAATAAGAATCTAGCTATGCTTCCTCCCTCAGCTGTTTGATTGCCAATCACAATACGGTTCTAGCAAGGCGGCCAGAAAACATGCAAATTACCACTTTTTGGTGCTCCTTCTCAAGACCCACAGCCCAGCTGGTGGAACAAGAAGACTGAGTATAAAACACTGACAGTTGCCTTCAGTGATTCACATGCACATATCTACAGTGGTAAGTTCTTTCCATGAAGCTGCATGGAGGCTGTGTTTGCAGTGGGAAAACCAAAGACTCGACTGTCCTTATTCCCTCATCAGTACAATGTTTGTAAAACATGCTTTGTGAAGATTAAATAAGATCATTCGAGTCAAATGTTTCAAATATATCCTGGCACATAGTAAATGCTAAATAAGTTTAGCAATGATTGTGGTTTCCTGCTCACCTTTCACTGGCCACTCATTTAACATTTCTGGGCCTCTCCTCCTCAAAAGCAGAAATTGGGCAAGGTGATATCTTGCCAAGTAAGATAGATATCTTGGGTAGATATCCACCCAAGGTGGATATCTAAATTTCTTCCTGGCTTTAAAACTCAGTATCAGAGGGGCACCTGGGTGGCTCAGTCGGTTAAGCGTCCGACTTCGGCTCAGGTCATGATCTCGTGGTTTGTGAGCTCCAGCCCCGTGTAGGGCTCTGTGCTGACAGCTCAGAGCCTGGAGCCTGCTTCGGATTCTGTGTCTCCCTTTCTCTCTGCCCTTCCCCCACTCACACTGTCTCTCTCTTCTTCAAAAATAAATAAACATTAAAAAAATAAAAAAACCCTCAATATCAGATACTGAGAACAAACTGAGGGTTGATGGGGGGTGGGGGAGAGGGGAAAGTGGGTGATGGGCATTGAGGAGGGCACTTGTTGGGATGAGCCCTGGGTGTTGTATGGAAACTAATTTGGCAATAAGTTATATTTAAAAAAATAAAACTCAATATCAGAAAACAAGAGCCTATTTCAATGGCTTTAAGAACAGAAATCTCTTTAAATCCCAAGAAAGTATCTCAAGTTCCAGAATAAAATGGGGGAGTATGGCTCAAACAACCTCATGCAAATGCCAAGATTTGTTAAAATCCCAGGCTTATGTGGAGTCATAAAAGACCTTGGCCCATACCGGTGATAAAAAGTGTCTACCAGGCAAGAAAAAAATGAACAATTCACAAGTTGTCACATTTATATAGATAATAATTTTTGTCTCCATAGTAGCTACTAGTCTCTAACATTTATATGTGCTAGATCCAATAGTAGGTGTTTCATATACATATTCGTTCATCTTTCCATTGGTCCCATCAGGTAGATTTTATAGGTAAGGAAACAAGCTTCAGAATGGGCAAGTAACTTGCCTCAGGACACAGAGCTATTATCTCCATTCTCAGTGGTGCAGCCTGGAATTGCACCCAAGTCTATGAGACTTTGAAGCCCACTCTCTTTTCACCATGTTATAGTGCCTCACATATTTGTTGAATGTTTTTACAGGAGGAACTTTCATTAATGTGCATGAAACAACAATAATCCGGCCACTTTCATCAGTTGGCCTCAGGGAGTGCATGTGGGTGAGGGGATGCTCAGGAATGGCATGGCCTACACGTTCTCATTGGCCAGGTCAGAGAGGCAGCCAGGATCTGCAGGGACACGCAGTTTTGGGGGTTCATTGCCGTAAACAGGAAGGCCGTTGATGCTGACTATACAGTGAAGAAAAGCCACTCTCAAATTTCTACCCCATGTGGCTTCTCATGGTTGGAAAAAACCAAGCCTGCCAATATCATCCACCACCAAAGAGAAAGGAGCCCTGAGGCCTTGGAAGATGGACCACCCGTGAGAAGTCTAATCAGGATCAGGCTTCCCAGCACTGAGGAGGACGGGGTGCATCGCGATGAGAAAGTCACCACCGTGAAATGCCTTCCAAACCTCCCCTCTATGCAAAGCCCAAGTCAACCACTAGAGCAAGGAGAGGGCTGTCTGAAGGCATTCTACCCAGGTCTTACCTCGGCTGCGCTCAGGAAACCTCATCCAAGGCACAAAGGATGGTGTCTTCACTCAAAATCCAGCTTTCCTTCTCAAACACTCAGCTTCCAGCTCTGCACCACCATTACTCATTCTCCCAGTCCAGAGTCATCATTTGGCTTTTCTAAAAACACCTAAATGATCATTACAGAGCGCCAAGTCTAGCTGATACTGCTTCCACCCAGGGGCAGATGTTAGCTGCTGGTTTTTATAGATGAGCTAAGTGAGGCTCAGAGAAGTTGATGATCTGTGCATGGCCACAGAGCAAGTCTGTGGTAGAATTAGGCTTCCAGGCCATGTCCTGCTGCTGTGTCATCAAGGGAGAACAGATACAAACACATGAAAAGCTAAATGATAAAAAAAAAATTTTTTTAAGAAAAAAAAAAGAAAATCCAAAAGCAAAGCTATGCTGGAGGCTTGACCTAGTGCTTCTCTGAAATGTCTGTAAGGCTAAGTAAGAATCCAGTACCAGATGGGATTTGGGGACTGGAGTTGCAGCAGGGCCATTTGAAGGGTTTGCTTTTCAGAAAAGGGATCGTCATCTTGTTCATTGTTCTTTCTTATCCCTGTCAGCCCTAAGGACAGCCTTCTAGGGCTTCTTCCAATATCACCTACCCTGTCTATTCCCCACAATGGTCTCTGATGTTCAAGGATCCAGCACCTCTGCCTTCTTTGGGGGCCTCCACAGTTTCACTCTCCATATCCTTGTGCTGTCTACATCATTATTGTCACTTCTCACTCTTTGCTCACCAGTCACCTCTCTTTCCTCATGTTCATCTCCACCTCCATCCTTGCATGGATAGTTCCTCTTGGATATTTCCTTCACCAGACCCAAGTGTCCATGTGGCAGTTAAGTTTCATTTTCTATGTGTCATGCATCACACAGGTTAGCATGTGAATGCTCCCTATTTATTTCTCCCATGTCACTTTGGTCTCAGCTAGCCTGGTTAGCAAGTTGATTGCAGAGAACATATCTTACATTTTAAAGATGCTCCCCTACAGCACTAGGTGCCTAGTAACTACTCAGGCCATTATGTCAAACTGCTTTAAGCCAATTTCTACCAAATTCTCTCCCCACACAACACTTATGAGCAAGTCTCTTTGAATTTGCTATAAGCTTGGTGAGGTTCCCACTGTCTTCCCTTTAGGACACTGAGTAAACACTCTATATGGAAGGTGTACTTTGAGACCAAGATGACAGCACCCTGACTGCAGGTCAGCCCACTTTCTGGTGTGATCAAGAAACAGAACCCTCCATAAGTGTGGGGGCATGGGGACACAGAGCCACCCAGAGGCTACAACAAAGGTGCTCCCTCGAAGTGTCAACCTCTGGGTTCACCTTATACTCATAGTCCTTTGCTTCATGTCTTATAGTTCTTCCAGTTAACACATATCTTGATCACCACTCATTTACCCAGGATTATTAATTTTAACTTATTTTTTCTAAATAATAAGCTCTTGAGTACAGATTCAAATGTTATCATTTGAAGGGCTTGCCTGCTTCTAGAGTAAGGGTTGGCAAACTTTTTCTGTAAAAGGCCCAATAGTAAGTATTTCAGCTTTGCAAGACGTATGGTCTCTGTCGCAACTACCCAACTCTGACACTGGAAAAGAAAAGCAGCCTTACATGATATGTAAATGAATGACATGGCTGTGTTCCAATAAAACATTAATTACAAAAATGAGTTGTAGTTCACCCACCTCTGCCCTGGAGTGTAGATTCTTGATTGGGATCCTTCAAGTGTGGACTACTGATTAAGACACTTCAATGTTAACTAACAGTCCATCGGACATAGTTTTCAGGTATACATACCCACATATCACAACATAAATAGTGAAGTATATGGAGGATATAACAGATAGTATCACAACAATAGTCACCATATTTAGGCTATCAAAAGATAATATCTGGTGATTATTTGCCATATGCCAGGGAAGGCACTTGACAGTATTTATTGTTTCAGGCCACACAAGAATCATCTGAAATAAGCACTACTATTATTACTCCTATTTTACGGATGAGAAAGCTGAAGCTCAAGAGCACAACTGATGAACCCAGTGTTGTAATAGGGGTCATATCAGACAGATAGACTCCAGACCCCACACTCAGGCTACTTCAAAATGGAAGATTAAAGACAAGGGTCTGATTCTCTGCTTCACCATACAGCAGCTGCATGACTCTGGGCACAGCACACTAACCCTCAGCTTCCTTATCTTCAAAATGGGGATGATCATTGCCCTTTTGGGGGAGCTTATGAGTGTAGTATTTAAATGTGTGAAAATGACCATCACAGAGCCAGGAGGCTGGTGCAAAGTACAAGCTAATTGAAATGAAATTAAGAGCTTTATGAAGATATAATTCACCTACCACACAAAGTATGCAACTCAATGGCTTTTAGTATATCACAGTGGTGTGCAACCATCACCATAATCAATCTTGGAGCACTGTTATCACCTCAAATAGAAACCTTGTATCTATTAGCAGTGACTCCTCATTCCACCCAAAAACTCCCACTCCCGCCCTAGGCAGTCACTAGTCTAGTTTCTGTCTCTATGTATTTGTCTATTCTGGACCATTTCATGTAAGTGGAATCATACGATATAAAGAATTTTGTGTCTGCCTTCTCTTAGCATAATATTTTCAAGATTTGTCTATGTTTCAATGTGTATCGTCAATTCATTCCTTTATTGCTGAATAATATTTCATTATGTGGATGTACTATACTTATTTATTCATTCATCAGTTGTTGGACATTTGGGTTATTTGCTAATATGAATAATGCTGCTATGATTATTCACATACAGGATTTTTTGTCAGCACACATTTTATTTCTCTTGGGTATATCTTAGGACTGGAATTTCTGGGTCATGTGGTTAGTCTATGGTTAACATTTTAGGGAACGGCCAAAAGGTTTTCAAAAGAGGCCGCACCATGTTACAATCTTACCAGAAGTGCATGAGGTTCCAATTTTTCCACATCCTTGTTAACACTTGTATCTGCATATTGGTTATAGCCATCCTATGAGGTGTGAAATAGTATCTCATTGTGCTTTTTTTTTTAATATAGCATTTTATTAGAAACTCAGGTTAGGAGTGTAACAGCTAATGATGAGAATGTTTTCTTAAAATAATTGATCAAAATGCATGAAGGAACAAGAATGCTCAGTCTAATACATTTTCCTCTGTACATATTTATGTGCCATGTTTAGCTTCAAAGTTGTGTTCTTTGAATAATTTTTTTTGTGTGAAGAGTATATTTAGTATTTTTTTCATTGTGCTTTTGACCTGAATTTCCCTAATGGCTGATGATGTTGAACATCTTTTCATGTGCTTATTGGATATTGGTATATCTTCTTTAGCAAGCGCCAGTTCAGGTCCTTTGTCAATTTCGAATTGGGTACTCTTATTATTAAGTTATTTTTTTTATATATTTTGGCTATAAGATCCTTATCAAATACATGGTTTGAAAATAGTTTCTCCTAATCGTGGGTTGTCTATCCACTTTCTTGAAGTTATCATTTGCAGCACAAAAGTTTTAAATTTTAATTAAGGCTAATTTATATATTTTACCATTTCTCACTTGTGCTTTTGGTGTCATGTCTAAAATGGGTTTGCCTAACCCAAAGATGAAAGTCTTCTAAAGATTTTATCATTTTAGCTCTTATATTTAGTTCTTTGATCCATTTTGACTTTATTTTTGTATATGGTGTGAAGTAAGGGGTTTAACCTCAATCTTTTGCACCATTCAGTGAAAAGGCTATTCTTTCCCTCATCAAATTGTCTTGGCGCCTTTGTTGAAAATCAATTGCCACAAATGTAAGAGTTGATTTCTGGATTCTCAGCTCTGTTCCATTGATCTACATGGTTGTCCTTATACTATTACAACACTGCCTTGATTATTATAGCTTTCTACTAAGTTTTGAAATCAGGAAATGTGAATCCTGCAACTTTGTTCTTGTTTTTCAAGACCATTTAACCATCCTAAGTCAGGCCTTGCATTTCCATATGAATTTTAGGATCAGCTTGTCAATTTCTGTAACAAAGCTGGCTGGTATTTTGATAAGGATTGCATTTAATCTGTAGTTCAACTTGGAGAGTATTGCCACCTTAACAATATTCAGTCTTTCAACCATGAACGTGGAGTGTCTTTCCAGATTTAGATCTTTTTCAATTTCTTTCAACAATATATTATAGTTTTCAGATACAAATCTTGCATTTCATTTGTTAAATTTATTTCTAAGTATTGTATTGCTTGGGATGTTCTTGTAAATTAAACTTTTATTAATCTCATTTTCAGATTAATTGCTAGTTTGTGGCAATACAATTGACTTTTGCATATTGTACTCTACAACATTGTCTGAATTCTATTTTTTTTAAAAGGCCAAAGGAAAAAAGTTGCCATATCAGGAGGCTAAAAGCAATTTAATTTTTATAGATGAAGAAAGAAGGGCTACCGGAAAGAATCCTCCCAAACTGAGGTACCCCTGATGCAGCAGGACAATTAGGAAATTCATTCATTCATTTATTTATTAAACAGTACCTACTATGAGCCAGTCTGCCTGGGTTTAATTTCCAGCTCTGTCACTGGGCAGGTACTGTAGAACCTGCCCATGATTCAGTTCCCTCATCTATAAAATGGGTAGAATAGCACTTGCTTCATAAGTTGCGTGTGTGTGCGCGCGCATGTGTATGTGGTGTGTGTGTGTGTGTGTGTGTGGACTAAGTAAAGCCCTTAAATCGTGCCTGGCTGTCCAACGTCTGACATACTTCCTGTGGTAGATTGCAGCCCCTCTCATTCTCCTACCTTCTGAATTTGGGCTGGCTCTGAGACCTGCTTTGATGACAGATTGTAACACAAGTGATGTTGTGCAAGTTTCAAAACCTAGGTCATTGGGCGCCCTGCACTTCCACCGTTACCCTCTTGGAACGTGCTTTGTAGGTTTTAGCTATTATTTTTATTATGGCCAGACACTGGACACCAAAGTCAACAAAGATAAAATTCCTGCACTCATGGAGCTTACATTTTAATGGCAGAGAGGGGTGGGCAGGAGGGGAAACAGAGAAAGAAATAAAGCAATAAAGATGTCACGTGGCAATGAATACTATGCAGAAAAAGAAAGTGCAGGAAGAGGAAGAGACAAGGGGATACATACGAGGAAGGAGTCCAGACATTTCAGGTGGAAGCAGGTTGGGCTTCTTAGGCAAAGTGACTGAGAGCAGGGAAGTGGGAAGGATGAGGGAGCCAGCCCAGGAGCAGGACATTCCGGAGGAAGCAGCAGTCAGTGCAAAACCCTGAACAAGGACATGCTTGCCTTAGGTGAAGGGTGGGGGTTTATGTATTCTAGGAAAGGATGTAGGACCAGGGGACTGGTGGGGTGAGGGAGTGAGGCAAAGAGGGAGGCTTACTTAAGTCATGTTGGTTTTGAGGGGCAGGGAAACTACTTTACCTTTTAAATACACCAAGCAGAGTTTCTTTTTAGGAAAGTGCATCAGTCATCATGACAGGTAACAAGCTGCAGCAAATGAAATGGTTTATAGCAATAATATATTATGTTTCATAATTCTGGAGGTTGTCTTGGCTCTTAGGAGGCTGCACTCACCTGGTATCTTGGCCAGGGCAGGTCTATTGGCCTCACTCCTTGGCCTAGGGCCTTATGCTAAACCTCTTCTCCACCTGGGTTCTCATGACTTGCTTTGTCTAAGTCAGGTTGTCCTCTATGGTGGCAGGAACATTCCAAGAGGGTAACGGTGGAAGTGCAGGGCGCCCAATGACTTAGGTTTTGAAACTTGCACAACATCACTTGTGTTACAATCTATCATCAAAGCAGGTCTCAGAGCCAGCCCAAATTCAGGAGGTAGGAGAATGAGAGGGGCTGCAATCTACCACAGGAGGTATGTCAGATGTTGGACAGTTATTTGTTGGAAGTGGTGGAACTACTGTTTGAGAGATCTTTAAGAACAGCCTTTTGGGGGTAGATTAAATGTACCAGTATGATCACACCTGTCAGAATGGCTAAAATTAACTCAGGAAGCAACAGATGTTGGCGAGGATGCAGAGAAAGGGGAACCCTCTTACATTGTTGGTGGGAATGCAAACTGGTGCACTCTAGAAAACAGTATGGAAGTTCCTCAAAAAGTTAAAAATAGAGCTACTCTCTACAACCCAGCAATTGCACTACTAGGTATTTTCTCAAAGGTTACAAAAATACTGATTTGAAGGGGTACATACACCTGGATGTTTATAGCAGCATTATCTACAATAGCCAAACTGTGAAGAGAGCCCAAATGTCATCAACTAATAAATGGATAAAGAAGATGTGGATGAATCACTTAATTCTACTCCTGAAACCAATATTTCACTTTATGTTAACTAACTAGAATTTAAATAAAAATTTAAAAAAAATAATAAGATGGAACAAAACTAAAAAAATAAAATGTACCAGTGTGATCTGAATTCATGTCATCTTTTTCACCTAGGGATCAATCATTGCCATGTGTTTTCTTATTGCAGATTCTACCCAGGCCCTTTTTTTCCAGCCTTTCATGGATCAAAAAGGCACTCTGGCTGGGGTTCCTTGAAGAACTGCTATTTTCCTAAATCCACTCTTTACTTTTGAGGTTTCGACATCTAGCATTTTGCTATTTTTCCCCTGAGCTTGGTGCCCTAAGCTGTGACACGGAAGTAATTCTGAATGTTTGAGTTGGAAGTCTGGAGACATCCTCACTGCTAAGACAGACATCGGGGCTGTGTGATTTCTGGAAAGGTGGCTGCTTCCTAGCAGACAAGACTCACTGGTACTTGATTGACCTGCTTTAGCACAGCCTAGAGGGAGGAAAACAGACCTAGTGTCTTGACTGCCATCTAGTGGTTGTGCCCACAGGTGGCGGGATTAAATTTAGATTGGTCTAACCCAAACTAGAATATGGAAATGGAGTTTAGAATTTTAATTTAGTTTTAATTTAAAGGTGGTAAAGAGGGGCGCCTGGGTGGCTAAGTCTGTTGAGTGTCCAACTACTGATTTTGGCTCAGGTCATGATCTCACCATTCATGAAATTGAGCCACTCTATAGGCTTGAGATTCTCTGTCCCTCTCTCTCTGCCCCTCCCTTGTACTCTCTCTTTCTTTCTCTCTCAAAATAAATAAGTAAACTTAAAAAAATAATTAAAAAAATAAAAAAAATAAAGATGGTAAAGAATAGTGGTTGAGAACCTGGGCCTTAGAGTGTGAATACTGGTTTGATTCCTGGTTCTGGTACTTACCAGCCACGTGACCTTGAGAATATAACTTAACCTCACTGTGCCTCAGCATCCTCATCTACAAAGTGGGTTGGTAGGACTACCTGCCTCATGGGTAGCTGTACAGATTAATAAATTAATACATTAAAGTACTTACGACATGCTATACAAGTATTGGCAATCATCATTAATGGTTTTGAAAGTCCAGAAAGAGCTTCTGGGTTAGAATACAAAATTTTGACTGTCATATTTCAGAAATCATCAATGAAGGTATAGTGCACAAGGAAGGCATTTCAGTGCATAATAGCTGGAGTTAGGTCCACCAAATCCGGGGAGGCAAGGAGGAAACAAAGACCATGGAATCACATAGAAAGAATTTAAGCTGTATTTTCATGTTTGCAGTCTTCAAAAACCCTTTTATGTACATTATCATCATTAGTGAAGAAGAGGGAAAAGGGACTTTGACGAAGGTAGATCTGAGTTGAAGAGATGTTCTTTCCTGAGTGCCTTCCCTTCCTTATAAGATTGTTATGTGTGAGATAAAGTTTTGTCAATTGTAATAGATGTGAGAGTATATCGCCTTGTTAGAGATTCTGTGGCCATGGTCCCTTGCACTGCCTGGGGAAACCAGATAATGTGTAATCCTGAATCCTTGCAACTAAACAGAGTTGATATCTATTAGCCCATCTGATTCCCTCATTTTCCTTACCTGCTCAAATGTCTACTTTTTGTAAACATGAAAAAAACACTTAAAGTTTTAATTGTATATGAGTAATTGTTGTTATTGTTTTAGGGATTGTGTTTCTTCAAATGGTTTTAGGTATAATATTGGCTTTTCTCTTTGGCCAGAACACTAGTTCTACTACACAATTAAGGCAAAATAGAGTTCTTTAATATAAGAATAAGATAACTCCACTGTGTTTCCATTAGCCAGCTCCACTCTATAAAGCATTTTAATCTGAACTACATAGCTATCTTAGATTTAATTGTTTAATTTGATTCTACCTTTAAATGCCTGTGTAATAAATCTGTAGAAAAACTGTCTTGAAACCTTCATACCTATTGTTAAAAACGTTTGCTAGAGAGTACTACAATGAAGTGTTGTTCACTGTCCACTTGGCCAAGAACAAAATGCCCTTGTTTACATCAATCTCAGTACATAAGATTGACTGTTGTTTTTTGCATGGAACCGACCCAAAAATGGATTCGCTATTTGTGAACAGTAGGAAGAATGCGTCAGGCCCCCACCTGCACTACATAGCTCTTCCTCGCAAAACCCACTGGGAGATGATTCCCCACAACCCTTCAGCAAGGACCCTCTGGAAACTGTCATTGGGAGGGAGACAAGAGAATCTATCCATTTCTTTCTCACCTAAGTAATAACACTTCAGGAATTAAAGAATATGTTCCCAAATCTGGCTCTGCCTGTTGATCATGGACAATCACACTGCACTGCTATGACCCACTCTCTCAGGATAGTAATATCCTTGTCCACCAGATAGAATATTAAGTACACTTTATCATCAAAGACTTTGCACACACAATTTCATGTAATCATCACCTCATGTCTCTTAGCTTAAAACACATAAAGTTTAGGCAAATCTAAAGTTGCACAGTTAGTGAATGCAATGGGCAAAATTCCAAGCTCTTTATGCATTTAAGAAAAGTCTCTGAAGAAAACTTTAAGGAAAATTAGCTCAGACATTCTTTCCAGGTAAAGGGAGAGCTTGTTATGTAAAAAAAATTCCTTTTTCCATCATGTATCATAGTGAGTGTAGGAAGGTGCTTATACTCCTACTGACCATGCCTTTCTCAGCATGTCTTTACCAGAGCACAGAGTCTTGACCATGGACACACAGCATTTCAGGAGTGAGCTATGGAGAAGCTGAGAGCCAAGACCATTTACTTGAGTAAAAAATTCTAACTAACATGTTCACAGTCACACACAATTCACTGAAACATCTTTTATATGTGCTACATATATGTGTATATATATGATATAAATATATATGCACAGATAAAAGAAGACATTCTTTAAAATTATAGATTTTGACTTGGGGGCTTTAAAAAAGTGTGTTATAATACCCAGTACTTAGCACTCTATTCTTATGGACAAAACAGGAAGACTTTATGCCAGCATGTGTCTTATTTTTAAAGAATGTGTCACTTATACCATCTCCAAGTACTCAAATATAAACAACCAGATAGCGCATGTGGAAAGCAAATGGCTGTGCCTTGAGCATATACACAGGAAGATGGGCCCAGCCAAGCACATTGGTAGAGTACTTGTTCTGGACTAGAAGTCCCCCATGTGAGGAGGGTTCATGAATCTTAAAGTGAACAGCTGGTTGACTCTACACTTGACCACTGCACAAAACATTCTTTCAGAAATGCTATTTCTCCCCCATAGAATCCTAGCAATGGGGGTGTGGGGGGGAACTAAAGTAAAGTAAAAATTCAGACCATGGCTTTTTTTGATACTATAGATGAAACACTATCTATGTCAATATTCTGTGATTCATATTTGGTACTTACTAAAATTTAAGAAATGGAAGTTTGGGATAAATGTCTGCATCTTAAATGTCAACCATACATACTGGGTTGGGACTTTGGAGTTGGCCAAGCATGAGTTCAGACTCCATCTCTGCTGCCTCCAGCTATGAGATCACATGCCTTAACCTTTCTGGACTTCCTTCCCTTTGGCAGAAAAAATTGAAACTGTTATTCCTATCTCACCATTACCTACAAAAATCAGTAAGATAACATTTTGAAGTTATTACTTTATACATATCATCTGCTTTCACAAACAAATCTAAACAACTCTATAGTATTTTCAAGAAACAAGAAAAATGTTAATGTAGTTTTACTTAAAATGACCATCTTGTAAAGAGGGCAATGGAAAGAGAACTGATTAAAAGAAATAATCTGCAAAGTGTCTGGAAAATACAAATGTCTGCAGTTATTCTATTAAGAAATACATATCACTGTTCTGAATAAGGAACTGTTAAGTAACTAATTCTTCCATGTTAGGTTAGGAAAAAAAAAAAACAGCAGTGCTTAAAAGAATGATCTGAGGGATGCCTGGGTGGCTCTGTCGGTTAAGTGTTCGACTTCGGCTCAGGTCATGATCTCGCGGTTTGAGAGTTCAAGCCCAGTGTTGGGCTCTGTGCTGATAGCTCAGAGCCTGGAGCCTCCTTCAGATTCTGTCTCCCCCTCTTTCTGCCCCTCCCATGCTCATGCTTTGTCTCTCTCTGTCTCTCAATAATAAATTAATGTTAAAAAAATTTTTTTAAAAAAAGAATGTTCTAAGTGTTGGTGAGGATGTGGAGAAATTGGTACTCTCATGTATTGCTTGTGGGAATGTAAAATGGTGCGGCAGCTGTGGAAAAACTGCATGGTGATTACCCAAAAAGTTAAAAACAGAATTACCCATATGATCCACCAATTCCACCCAAGTGCACAGCAGCATCAGGCACAACAGCCAAAAGGTGGAAAGACCATGAAGTGTCCATGACAGAAGAAAGTATGTGGCATACACATACAGCCTTTAAAAAGAAAGAAATTTGGGGTGCCTGGGTAGCTCAGTCAGTAGGCGTCCAACTTCAGCTCAGGTCGTGATCTCGCGGTTGGTGAGCTCGAGCCCCGCATGGGCTCTGTGCTGACAGCTCAGAGCCTGGAGCCTGCTTTGGATTCTGTGTCTCCCTCTCTCTCTGCCCATCCCCTGCTTGCAGTCTGTCTCTCTCTCCCTCAAAATAAGTTAACATTAAAAAAAATTTTTTTTAAAAAAAGAAGGAAATTTGGACACATGCTGCAACATGGATGTATCTTGAAGACATTATGTCAAAGTGAAATAAGCCAGGCACAAAAAGCCACATTATTATACGATTTCACTTATAATTAGGTATCTAGGGTAGTCAAATTCATAGACACAGGAAGTAGAATGATGGTTACACAGAGTTAGGAGAAGGGAGTATGAAGAATTAGTGTTTAATGGGTAGAGTTTCAGTTTGGGAAGATGAAAAAGTTCTGGAGGTGATTAGAAGTGATGGTTGCACAACAATGTGACTATAGTTAATATCACTGAACTGTACACTTAAAAATGGTTAAAATGGTAGTTTTATGTCAAATATATTTTACCACAATAAGAAAAAAAGAAAGAAAAGGAGTTTATCTGTGGAGCAGGAAAGGGAATGAACCTCCTTCTCAGAGCCCAGCCATGAAAGGATCAGTATTTTTTGCTTCTGCCTTGGACATGAGGACAGCCCTCTCTGCTGTCAGCCAAATGGGCACTCAGGTGCAGTGGAAGTCTGCAGCTCTAGATACTGTGGCAACACCTTTGTCCCCTCTCCATCATTCCAGAAGTATTTTCATAAGGGAAGATAGACAAGGTTAGCCTCAAAAACAAAACAGCCCCAGATAAGGCATTGAGAAACTGGTAGGAACACACACTTTGCAAACAACTGGATTCAAGGTAATGTGTACAGTATAAACATTGGAAGAGTTTTAACTGCTCAAAATACAAGGTTAAAAGACAAAGGAAGCAGTCTTCTGACTTTATGGAAAAATAAGGGTGTTGTGGGATGGGGGAGGGTGACCTCTCTTTTTTCTCCAGCTTTAATGAGATATAATTAACATATAACATTGTGTAAGTTTAAGGTGTACAATATGTCGATTTGATACACTTATATACTGTGAAATTATTGCCGTAGTAGTGTTAGTTAATACCTTTATCACGTCAAATACTTACCATTTCTTTTTGTGGAGGGGAACATTTAAGATCTACTCCTTTAATAGCTTCCAAGTATATTACACAGAATTGTTAACTATAATGACCGCGCTGTACATTAGATCCCAAGAACTTAATCATCTTACTGGGATCTCTCTTCTTTAAGTGAGAACACTTTTTTTTTTTTTTTTTAGGGTTTTCATAGCTATAGGCAAAAGGGAAGTTTCCTTTTGTGGCACAACAGCGCCATCTCATGGACAAAGATTATATGACACAAAGTTTCTCTCAAGTAAACATTTCCTAAAAGTCTCTACCAGGAGATTTTTGCATTGATCCAAACAGTTCAACTCTCTACCTTAAAAGTCCAGTATTTTCAGAGGTGGTCCAGAAAGGATTATTTCAGTTTTCCAAGTCAAATATTTGAGGCAAAAATCAGGATCTCATGCTGTCTCCACTTTGCTCTTAAGATTAAAATCTTAGGGGGACCCTAAGCTCACCTCATCCACAGATACGGCTAGATAGCATTCACATCAGTGTAAATAACCCAGAAAACAACCCGAAGACTGGCAGAACAAACTCCACAACTAAATTTAGAAAAGAAGCCACATTGAAGAGGGTAGGAAGGGTGGAGCTAAACAGACCCACAGGAGGGAGAGACCCGCAGGCATGGAGAGGGGAGAGAAACAGATCATCACACTGGGGAGACTGCCCATGGAAGATGAATCTTCATAACATTTGCCTTGAAAATCAGAGGGGCCAAATTTCATGAGTTCTTAAAACCAGCAAGGCTTAAAATCTGGAATTTTAAAAATCAGTGCGCTTGGCTCTGGAAAAGCTAGGAGGGCTAGAAGAAACTGAGTCTCTGCCCTTAAAGAGACAGCACAACAGTCTATGGAGATATAACTTAGAAGCAGCAGTTTGAGAAACACTTGGGAGAGTTGTTTATTAATCTCAGAGCATGTTTCAGAGAAATAGAGATCTAAGATAGAGATCTAAGACAGAGATCCTGTCCCCCAGCCTAAACACATGGACACCTGTAAGAACAAGCTTGGTGCCAACCCTTGCTACCTAACTTGGTAACACCACTGCCCTCCCCCTGGGCTGTGCTTCAGTGGATCCAACCCTTCCAGACAGGCCTGCCTTAGTCTCTGTGCTGCAGGTCTGTTCCCCTAGAGGACCAGGGAACAAACCTTGCAGACACTGTGCATCCCACATTCATACACATTGCAGATCTTCCCTCTTCAATATGCTTTTAGCCAGAACCCATCCAAAACAGTGCCACAACCCTTGCAGTTTGCAAGCAGCCCCCACAGGATCCAGCACCATTTCAAAGTGACTCCTACCTATAGACAGGGAAAGAACCACACACACCAGTCCAACTGTGGTTGTAACAGTGGGCTGGAGGCAGGTAACTAGTCTGACTGCATGCTCCACCCACCAGTGAAAACTTTACATGGCACACAAGGAAAGCACCTTGCTGTTGGGTACTATTGTATCTCTGGCAAATGTCTGGCCTGACTCAACTAAACCCCAGACTGGCCCATTAACACCACTGTAGCCAAATATTGCCCACAACTGGTAAAGAGAGTCACTGCAGATGACTGGACTGAAGGAAAAATCAACAGAGCCACAAGAGCAGAGCACACACACAACACACACAAGAGATATCCCTGAAGCTCCAGATTCCAGTGACCAGAAGATACTACACAGCAGGACCAACAGGACCTCTTCTTCATAAGTCTGCTACTCTCAAGAGCAAGAGACATTGCTGACTTTCCTAACACACAGAAACAGACACAGAGAGTTAGACAAATTAAGGAGACAGAGGAATATGTCCCAAATAAAAGGACAGGACAAAACCACAGCAATAAACTTAAGTGAAACTGAGATAAGTCACACATCTGATAGAAAATTTAAAGTAATGATCATAAAGATATTCATTGGACCTTAAGAAAAAAGTGGTGAACATCAATGAGACTCTTAACAAAGACATAAAGATGTACCAGAGATAAAGAACATAATAAATAAAATTAAAAATACACTAGATGGAATAAATAGAAGATTTGAGGAAGCAGAAAAATAACTCAGTGACTTGGAGGACAAGGTAATGGAAAGTAACAGGCTGAGCAGGTGAGAGGGAAAAAAGTATGCAAAATGAGAATAGATTTAGGGAACTCAGGGACATCATCATGCATAGTAACATTTGCATTATAGGAGTCCCAGAAGAAGGGGGGAAAGGGTATGGAAAATTTATTTGAAGAAATAACAGCTGAAAAAGTCTCAAATCTGGGGAAGGAAACAGGAAAGCAGATCCAGAAGACACAGAGATCCCCCAATAAAATCAACCCAAGGAGGTCCACAATGTGACACAAAGTAATTAAAATGGCAAAAAGTAGTGATAAAGAGAGAGTTTTAAAAGCAGCAAGAGAAAGGAAAACAGTTACATAAAAAGAAAACCCCATAAGGCGATCAGGGGATTTTTCAGCAGAAACTTTGCAGGCCAAAAGGGAGAGGTTAGATACATTCAAAGTGCTGAAAGGAAAAAATATGCAGCCAAGAATACTCCATCCAGCAAGGATATCATTCAAAATAGAAAAAGAGATACAGAGTTTCCCAGACAAATAAAAGTTAAGGGAATTCATGACCACTAAACCAGTCCTGTAAGAGATGTTAAAGGGACTTTTTGAGTAGAAAGGAAAGACCATAAGAGCAAGAAAAGGAGGAAGGATAAAAACATTAAAAATAAGTATGTCAGTAAAAGTCAGTCAAGTGACTCACAAAATAAAGGATGTAAAGTATAACATCATATACCTAAAACGTGGTGAGGAGAGAAGTAAAAAATGGGTGTAAACTTAAGCAACCATCAACTTAATATGCAGACTGCTAATGGCCAGCACAAATAAGAAAAACAGTAATAGATATGCAAAAAATAAAGAGAATCCAAGTATATCACTAAAGAGAGCCAACTAACCACGACAGAAGAGAACAAGGGATGAGAGGAACAGAGAAGAACTATAAAAACAACCATAAAACAAGTAACAAAATGGCTATAAATGCATACTCATCAACAATTACTTTGAATGTAAATGGACTAAATGCTCCAAATAAAAGACACAGGGTGATGGGGTAGATTAAAAAAAAAAAAAAAAAAAAAAAAAAGACCCATCTATATGCTGCCTACAAGACTCATTTTAGACCTAAAGACACAAACAGATTGAAAGTAGGGGAAGGGGAAGCATTTGTCATGCAAATGGATGTCAAAAGAAAGCCAGGGTAGCCACTAGAGTTTAAAACAAAGACTGTAACAGGAGACAAAGGACACTGTATAATAACAAAGGGAAGAATCCAACAAGAAGATAAAAAGATTATAAAAATATATGCACCCAAATACATAAAACAGTTAATAACAAACATAAAGGAACTAACCAATAGTAATACAATAATAGTCGGGGTCTTTAATGCCTCACTTAGATCAATGGACAGATCATCCAAACAGAAAATCAACACACAAATAGTGGCTTTGAATGACATGTTGGACCTGAAGGACTGAACAGATATATTCAAGACATTCCAACCTAAAAGAGTAGAACACATTCTTTTCAAATGCACAAGGAACATTCTGTACAATAGATCACATATTAGGCCACAAAATAAATCTCAACAAATTCAAAAATATCAAAGTCATACCATGCATTTTTTGTAACCACAATGCTATGAAGCTAGAAATTAACCACAAGAAAAAAATCTGGAAAGAACACAAATATATAGACCTTAAATAATGAACTACTACACAATAAATGGCTCAACCAAGAAATCAAAGAGGGAATAAAAAAAAACATGGAGACTAACGAAAATGAAAATACAATAGTCCAAAATCTGTGAGATGCAACAAAAGCTGTTCCCAGAAGGAAGTTTATATCAATACAGGTCTACCTCAAAAAAGCAAGAAAAATCTCAAATAAACAACCAAAGCTACCTACCCTTATACCTAGAAAAGCTAGAAAAAGAACAGAAAACAAAACCCAAGGAATTAATAAAGATAAGAGCAAAAATAAACAAAAAAGATACTAAAAAAATAATAGAACAGATCAATGAAGTGAGATGGTTCTTTGAAAAGATCAGTAAAATCAATAAGCCTTTAGACACAATCATGAGAGAGAGAGAGAGAGAGAGAGAGAGAGAGAGAGAACCCAAATATACAAAATCAGAAATGAAAGAGGATAAATAACAACCAATACCACAGACATACAAAGGATTGTAAGGGAGTATTATGAAAAATATATGCCAACAAATTGGACAACCTGGAAGAAATGAATAAATTCCTAGAAACATATAACCTACCAAAACTGAATTAGGAAGAAATAGAAAATTTGAATAGATGGATTACCAGCAATGAAATTGAATCAGTAATCAAAAAAACTCTCAATGAGCAAAAGTTCAGGACCAGACAGTTTCACAGGTGAATTCTACCAAACATTTAAATAAGAGTTAATACCTATTCTTCTCAAAGTATTCCAAAGACTAGAAGAGGAAGAAAACTACCAAATTCATTCTCTGAGACTAGCATTACCCTGATACCAAAACCAGATAAGGATATCTCTAAAAAAGAGAACTATAGGCCAATATCTCTGATGAACATAGATGCAAAAATCCTCAACAAAATACTAGCAAATGAAATTCAATAATACATTTAAAAAAATCATTCACTATGATCAAATAGGATTTATTCCCAGAATGCAAAGGTGGTTCAATATTCACAAATCAATCAACATGATACATCACATAAAGAAGACAAAGGATAAAAACCATATAAACATTTCAATAGATTCAGAAAAATCATTTGACAAAATACAACATCCATTCATGATAAAAACCCTCAATGAAGTAGGTTTAGAGGGAACATACCACAACATAATGAAGGCCCACAACAAACATCATACTCAATGGGAAAAAACTTGGAGATTTCCCCTACAATCAGGAGTAAGACAAGAATGTCATCCATTCACACATTCTCACTACTTCTTTTTAATGTTTATTTATTGAGAGAGTGAGAGAAAGAGCATGCCCAAGTGGGGCAGGGGCAGACAGAGATGGAGACAGAGAATCCCAAGCAGGCTCTGCTCTCTCAGTGCAGAACTTGAACTTGAACTCACAAATCATGAGATCATGACCTGAGCCAAAATCAAGAGTCAGACGCTTAACGTACTGAGCCACCAATGCACCCCCATTCTCACTAATTTTATTCAACATAGTACTGGAAACCCTAACCACAGAAATTATACAACAAAAAGAAATAAAAGGCATCCAAGTTGGTAAGAATAGTACCGTGCAGAAGACATGTTACTATATATAGATAAACCTAAAGACTCCACTAGAAAGCTACTAGAACTGATCTAAATGAATTCAATAAAGTCACAGATACAACATCAATGTACAGAAATCTGTTTTATTTACATACAATAGAAATGAAGCAGCAGGGAAAGAAATTAAGAAAACAATCCCATCTACAATGGCACTAAACACAATAAGATACCTAGGAATAAACTTAACTAAAGAAGTGAAAGACCTGTACTCTGAAAACTATAAAACACTGATGAAAGAAATTGAAGATGACAAAAGGAAATGAAAGGTATTCTATGCTAATGGATTGGAAGAAAAAATATTGTAAAAATGTCCACCCTACTCAAACCAATCTACAGATTTAATTCAATCCTTATCAAAATACCAAGAGGATTTTTCACAGAACTAGAACAAACAATCCTAAAATTTGTATGGAACCACAGAAGACTGCAAATAGCCAAAGCAGTCTTGAAAAAGAAAAAGGGGGGGTATCACAATTCCAGATTTCAAGTTATACTACAAAGCTGCAGGAATCAAACAGTATGGTACTGGCACAAAAACAAACATATAAATCAATGGAACAGAATAGAAAGCCCAGAAATAAATGCACAGTTGTATGATTAATTAATCTATGAAAAATAAGGCAAGATTATGCAGTGGGAAAAAGACAGTCTCTGTAACAAATGGTGTTGGGAAAATGACAGCTACATGCAAAAGAATGAAACTGGACTACTTTCTTATACCACACACAAAAATAAACTCAAAATTGATTAAGGATCTAAATGTGAGACCTGAAACTGTAAAAATCCTGGAAGAGAGGACAGGCAGTAATTTCTCTGACATCAGCCATAGAAACATTTTTCTAGATATGTCTCCTGAGACAAGGGAAATAAGGCAAAAATTAACTATTGAGACTACATAAAAATGAAAAGCTTCTGCAGCACATTGGAAACTATCAACGAAACTA
The DNA here is from genome assembly GCF_046562875.1 of Panthera onca. Lineage (NCBI taxonomy): Eukaryota > Metazoa > Chordata > Mammalia > Carnivora > Felidae > Panthera > Panthera onca. Next base: position 27,137,747 of record NC_138343.1, on the reverse strand, counting down.
AAAAACAACCTACTGAATGAGAGAAGATATTTACAAATGACATATCTGATAAAGGGTTAGTATCCAGAATATATACAGAAGTTAAACAACTACACACCAAAATACCCCAAATAATCCAATTAAAAATAGGCATAAAACATGAACAGACATTTCTCCAAAGAAGACATCTAGATGGCCAATAGACACATGAAAAGATATTAACATCACTAATTATATATGAAAAGAAAGTCAAAACAATGGGTGTTATCTGACACCTTTCAAATAACTAAAATAAAGAACACAAGACACAAGTGCTGGCAAGGATGTGGAGAAAAAGGAAACTGTATGCACTGTTGATAGGAATGCAAACTGCTGCAGCCACAGTGGAAAAGAGTAGGGAAGTTCCTCAAAAAATTAAAAATAGAACTACCATATGATCTAGTAATCGCATTACTGGATTTATACCCAAAGAATACAAAAACTCTAATTCAAGAGGATATATGCACCCTTATGTTTATTTTAGCATTAATTACAACAGCTAAATTATGGAAACAACCCAAGTGTCTATCCATAGATGAATGGGTAAAGAAGAAGTGATATATAGATAGATAGATATAGATATAGATGATATAGATATAGATATAGATATAGATATAGATATACATATACATATACATATACATATACATATACATATACATAGATATAGATAGATATATAAAGTTCAGCCATAAGAAAGAATGAAACCTTTTGCAATTTGCAACAACATGGATGGAGCTAGCAAGTATAATGTCAAGCTAAATAAGTTAGTCAGAGAAAGATAAATACCATATGATTTCACTCATATGTGGAATTTAAGAAACAAAATAACAAAGGGAAAAAAAGAGACAAACCAAAAAAAAGAAGAAAAAACAGACTCCTAATTTTAGAGAACAAACAAATAGTTACTAGAGGGGAGGTGGGTGGGGCATGGATGAGATAAGTGATGAGGGTTAAGAGTACACTAACCTTGGTGAGCATTGAGTAATACATGAAATTGTTGATTCACCATATTGTATACCTGAAACTAATTTAATACTCTCTTTTAACTATACTGTAATTAAAATAAAATAAAATAAAATAAAATAAAATAAATCTTTTTTTGGCATTGGCATTTCAGATGAGGGTCTGGTGCAAAATATTAGTTTCACACTGAAAACTCTCACTGAAGTATTCTCCACAGGAACAATCAATCCTGCTTATAGGAGAAGACAAAGTAACCTGTACCACAGCCAGCAAGATGCAACACAGTGAAGAAATATGCTCCTCCAGTCTTCATTACCCTTATAAGTCAAATTCTAGTTCTCTCATTTTCCAATTTAATTTTTTTTTTAGGTTTCCAGTAGTCTCTTGTGTGTCCCCATACTGTTGCTGTCTGTACTTTATTTTTAAATAACTGAGAAAACTTATTTTGAAAGTGTGGAATATCCTCATTGCATTTGTCAAAATCAAGGCTTAAATGGGGGAGGTATTTTTGTAATAAAAACTGTATATATTTGAGGTGTACAACATAATGATTTGATATATATATATGTGTATATATACATATATATATACATACATATATATATATATGATTGCTATAGTCAAGCTAATTAACATATCTATTTCTTCATATGGTTATCTTTCTTGTGTATGGTGAGAGCTCTCTTAGCAGATTTTCAGGATTCAATACAGTATTATTAACAGTACTTATCATGCTGTATATTAGATCTCTATACATATTTACCCTACAAAACTGCAACTTCGTACTTTTATTTTTATTTTTTTTTTTATTTTTTAATATATGAAATTTACTGTCGAATTGGTTTCCATACAACACCCAGTGCACATCCCAAAAGGTGCCCTCCTCAATACCCATCACCCACCCTGCCCTCCCTCCCACCCCCCATCAACCCTCAGTTTGTTCTCAGTTTTTAACAGTCTCTAATGCTTTGGCTCTCTCCCACTCTAACCTCTTTTTTTTTTTTTTTTTTTTTTCCTTCCCCTCCCCCATGGGTTTCTGTTATGTTTCTCAGGATCCACATAAGAGTGAAAACATATGGTATCTGTCTTTCTCTGTATGGCTTATTTCACTTAGCATCACACTCTCCAGTTCCATCCATGTTGCTACAAAAGGCCATATTTCATTTTTTCTCATTGCCACGTAGTATTCCATTGTGTATATAAACCACAATTTCTTTATCCATTCATCAGTTGATGGACATTTAGGCTCTTTCCATAATTTGGCTATTGTTGAGAGTGCCGCTATAAACATTGGGGTACAGGTGCCCCTATGCATCAGTACTCCTGTATCCCTTGGATAAATTCCTAGCAGTGCTATTGCTGGGTCATAGGGTAGGTCTATTTTTAATTTTCTGAGGAACCTCCACACTGCTTTCCAGAGCGGCTGCACCAATTTGCATTCCCACCAACAGTGCAAGAGGGTTCCTGTTTCTCCACATCCTCTCCAGCATCTATAGTCTCCTGATTTCTTCATTTTGGCCACTCTGACTGGCGTGAGGTGGTATCTGAGTGTGGTTTTGATTTGTATTTCCCTGATAAGGAGCGACGTTGAACATCTTTTCATGTGCCTGTTGGCCATCCGGATGTCTTCTTTAGAGAAGTGTCTATTCATGTTTTCTGCCCATTTCTTCACAGGGTTATTTGTTTTTCGGGTGTGGAGTTTGATGAGCTCTTTATAGATTTTGGATACTAGCCCTTTGTCCGATGTGTCATTTGCAAATATCTTTTCCCATTCCGTTGGTTGCCTTTTAGTTTTGTTGGTTGTTTCCTTTGCTGTGCAGAAGCTTTTTATCTTCATAAGGTCCCAGTAATTCACTTTTGCTTTTAATTCCCTTGCCTTTGGGGATGTGCCGAGTAAGAGATTGCTACGGCTGAGGTCAGAGAGGTCTTTTCCTGCTTTCTCCTCTAAGGTTTTGATGGTTTCCTGTCTCACATTCAGGTCCTTTATCCATTTTGAGTTTATTTTTGTGAATGGTGTGAGAAAGTGGTCTAGTTTCAACCTTCTGCATGTTGCTGTCCAGTTCTCCCAGCACCATTTGTTGAAGAGACTGTCTTTTTTCCATTGGATGGTCTTTCCTGCTTTGTCAAAGATGAGTTGGCCATACGTTTGTGGGTCTAGTTCTGGGGTTTCTATTCTATTCCATTGGTCTATGTGTCTGTTTTTATGCCAATACCATGCTGTCTTGATGATGACAGCTTTGTAGTAGAGGCTAAAGTCTGGGATTGTGATGCCTCCTGCTTTGGTCTTCTTCTTCAAAATTACTTTGGCTATTCGGGGCCTTTTGTGGTTCCATATGAATTTTAGGATTGCTTGTTCTAGTTTCGAGAAGAATGCTGGTGCAATTTTGATAGGGATTGCATTGAATGTGTAGATAGCTTTGGGTAGTATTGACATTTTGACAATATTTATTCTTCCAATCCATGAGCAGGGAACGTCTTTCCATTTCTTTATATCTTCTTCAATTACCTGCATAAGCTTTCTATAGTTTTCAGCATACAGATCTTTTACATCTTTGGTTAGATTTATTCCTAGGTATTTTATGCTTCTTGGTGCAATTGTGAATGGGATCAGTTTCTTCATTTGTCTTTCTGTTGCTTCATTGTTAGTGTATAAGAATGCAACTGATTTCTGCACATTGATTTTGTATCCTGCAACTTTGCTGAATTCATGTATCAGTTCTAGCAGACTTTTGGTGGAGTCTATCGGATTTTCCATGTATAATATCATGTCATCTGCAAAAAGCGAAAGCTTGACTTCATCTTTGCCAATTTTGATGCCTTTGATTTCCTTTTGTTGTCTGATTGCTGATGCTAGAACTTCCAGCACTATATTAAACAGCAGCGGTGACAGTGGGCATCCCTGTCGTGTTCCTGATCTCAGGGAAAAAGCTCTCAGTTTTTCCCCGTTGAGGATGATGTTAGCTGTGGGCTTTTCATAAATGGCCTTTATGATCTTTAAGTATGTTCCTTCTATCCCGACTTTCTCAAGGGTTTTTATTAAGAAAGGGTGCTGGATTTTGTCAAAGGCCTTTTCTGCATCGATTGACAGGATCATATGGTTCTTCTCTTTTTTTTTGTTAATGTGATGTATCACGTTGATCGATTTGCGAATGTTGAACCAGCCCTGCATCCCAGGAATGAATCCCACTTGATCATGGTGAATAATTCTTTTTATATGCTGTTGAATTCGATTTGCTAGTATCTTATTAAGAATTTTTGCATCCATATTCATCAGGGATATTGGCCTGTAGTTCTCTTTTTTTACTGGGTCTCCGTCTGGTTTAGGAATCAAAGTAATACTGGCTTCATAGAATGAGTCTGGAAGTTTTCCTTCCCTTTCTATTTCTTGGAATAGCTTGAGAAGGATAGGTATTATCTCTGCTTTAAATGTCTGGTAGAACTCCCCTGGGAAGCCATCTGGTCCTGGACTCTTATTTGTTGGGAGATTTTTGATAACCGATTCAATTTCTTCGCTGGTTATGGGTCTGTTCAAGCTTTCTATTTCCTCCTGATTGAGTTTTGGAAGAGTGTGGGTGTTTAGAAATTTGTCCATTTCTTCCAGGTTGTCCAATTTGCTGGCATATAATTTTTCATAGTATTCCCTGATAATTGTTTGTATCTCTGAGGGATTGGTTGTAATCATTCCATTTTCATTCATGATTTTATCTATTTGGGTCATCTCCCTTTTCTTTTTGAGAAGCCTGGCTAGAGGTTTGTCAATTTTGTTTATTTTTTCAAAAAACCAACTCTTGGTTTCGTTGATCTGCTCTACAGTTTTTTTAGATTCTATATTGTTTATTTCTGCTCTGATCTTTATGATTTCTCTTCTTCTGCTGGGTTTAGGCTGCCTTTGCTGTTCTGCTTCTATTTCCTTTAGGTGTGCTGTTAGATTTTGTATTTGGGATTTTTCTTGTTTCTTGAGATAGGCCTGGATTGCAATGTATTTTCCTCTCAGGACTGCCTTCGCTGCATCCCAGAGCGTTTGGATTGTTGTATTTTCATTTTCGTTTGTTTCCATATATGTTTTAATTTCTTCTCTAATTGCCTGGTTGACCCACTCATTCGTTAGTAGGGTGTTCTTTAACCTCCATGCTTTTGGAGGTTTTCCAGACTTTTTCCTGTGGTTGATTTCAAGCTTCATAGCATTGTGGTCTGAAAGTATGCATGGTATAATTTCAATTCTTGTAAACTTATGAAGGGCTGTTTTGTGACCCAGTATATGATCTATCTTGGAGAAGGTTCCATGTGCACTCGAGAAGAAAGTATATTCTGTTGCTTTGGGATGCAGAGTTCTAAATATATCTGTCAAGTCCATCTGATCCAATGTATCATTCAGGGCCCTTGTTTCTTTATTGACTGTGTGTCTAGATGATCTATCCATTTCTGTAAGTGGGGTGTTAAAGTCCCCTGCAATGACCACATTCTTATCAATAAGGTTGCTTATGTTTATGAGTAATTGTTTTATATATCTGGGGGCTCGGGTATTTGGCGCATAGACATTTATAATAGTTAGCTCTTCCTGGTGGATAGACCCTGTGATTATTATATAATGCCCTTCTTCATCTCTTGTTATAGCCTTTAATTTAAAGTCTAGTTTGTCTGATATAAGTATGGCTACTCCAGCTTTCTTTTGGCTTCCAGGAGCATGATAAATAGTTTTCCATCCCCTCACTCTCAATCTAAAGGTGTCCTCAGATCTAAAATGAGTCTCTTGTAGACAGCAAATAGATGGGTCTTGTTTTTTTATCCATTCTGATACCCTATGTCTTTTGGTTGGCGCATTTAATCCATTTACATTCAGTGTTATTATAGAAAGATATGGGTTTAGAGTCATTGTGATGTCTGTATGTTTTATGCTTGTAGTGATGTCTCTGGTACTTTGTCTCACAGGATCCCCCTTAGGATCTCTTGTAGGGCTGGTTTCGTGGTGACAAATTCCTTCAGTTTTTGTTTGTTTGGGAAGACCTTTATCTCTCCTTCTATTCTAAATGACAGACTTGCTGGATAAAGGATTCTCGGCTGCATATTTTTTCTCTTTAGCACACTGTAGATATCGTGCCAAGCCTTTCTGGCCTGCCAAGTTTCAAAGGAGAGATCAGTCACGAGTCTTATAGGTCTCCCTTTATATGTGAGGGCACGTTTATCCCTTGCTGCTTTCAGAATTTTCTCTTTATCCTTGTATTTTGCCAGTTTCACTATGATATGTCGTGCAGAAGATCGATTCAAGTTACGTCTGAAGGGAGTTCTCTGTGCCTCTTGGATTTCAATGCCTTTTTCCTTCCCCAGTTCAGGGAAGTTCTCAGCTATAATTTGTTCAAGTACCCCTTCAGCACCCTTCCCTCTCTCTTCCTCCTCTGGGATACCAATTATGCGTATATTATTTTTTTTTAGTGTATCACTTAGTTCTCTAATTTTCCCCTCATACTCCTGGATTTTTTTATCTCTCTTTCTTTCAGCTTCCTCTTTCTCCATAACTTTATCTTCTAGTTCACCTATTCTCTCCTCTGCCTCTTCAAGCCGAGCCATCGTGGATTCCATTTTGTTTTGCAATTCGTTTAAAGCGTTTTTCAACTCCTCGTGACTGTTCCTTAGTCCCTCGATCTTTGTGGCAAGAGATTCTCTGCTGTCCTGTATACTGTTTTCAAGCCCAGCGATTAATTTTATGACTATTATTCTAAATTCACTTTCTGTTATATTATTTAAATCCTTTTTGATCAGTTCATTAGCTGTTGTTATTTCCTGGAGATTCTTCTGAGGGGAATTCTTCCGTTTGGTCATTTTGGAGAGTCCCTGGCGTGGTGAGGACCTGCAGTGCACTTCCCCTGTGCTGTGGTGTATAACTGGAGTTAGTGGGCAGGGCCGCAGTCCGACCCGATGTCTGCCCCCAGCCCACTGCTGGGGCCACAGTCAGACTGGTGTGTGCCTTCTCTTCCCCTCTCCTAGGGGCGGGATTCACTGTGGGGTGGCGTGTCCCGTCTGGGCTACTTGCACACTGCCAGGCTTGTGTTGCTGGGGATCTGGCGTATTAGCTGGAGTGGGTAGGCAAGGTGCACGGGGGCTGGAGGGTTAGGCTTAGCTCGCTTCTCCTTAGGTGATCCACTTCAGGAGGAGCCCTGTGGCAGCGGGAGGGAGTCAGATCCGCTGCCAGAGGTTTGGCTCCGCAGAAGCACAGAGTTGGGTGTTTGCGCGGAGCGAGCAAGTTCCCTGGCAGGAACTGGTTCCCTTTGGGATTTTGGCTGGGGGATGGGCGGGGGAGATGGCGCTGGCGCCTTTGTTCCCCGCCAAGCTGAGCTCTGCCGTCCGGGGGCTCAGCAGCTCTCCCTCCCTTTGTCCTCCAGCCTTCCTGCTTTCCGAGCAGAGCTGTTAACTTCTGACCTCCCAGACGCTAAGTCGTGCTTGCTGTCGGAACACAGTCCGTCCGGCCCCTCCGCTTTTGCCAGCCAGACTCGGGGGCTCCGCTTGGCCGGCGAGCCGCCCCTCCGCCCCGGCTCCCTCCCGCCAGTCCGTGGAGCGCGCACCACCTCGCCGCCCTTCCTACCCTCTTCCGTGGGCCTCTAGTCTGCGCTTGACTCAGGAGACTCCCTTCTGCTAATCCTCTGGCGGTTTTCTGGGTTCTTTAGGCAGGTGTAGGTGGAATCTAAGTGATCGGCAGGACGCGCTGTGAGCCCCGCGTCCTCCTACGCCGCCATCTTCCGGCACTCTCTGCAACTTCGTACTTTGACCAACACTTTCTCATTTACCCTACCTCCCCATCCCTGGTAACCATTGTTCTACTCTTTGCTTCTATAAGTTTGACTATTTTAGATTCCACATACAAGTGAGATTATGAAATAGTTGTTTTTCTGTGTCTGGCTTATTTCATTTATCATTTCATTCATGTTATCACAAACGGTAGGATTTCCTTTTATTTTAAGCTAAGCAATATTCCATTGGAATATTACTGTATATATAATGAATATTATATAAATTATTATATAAATGTATTTTATTAAGATAAACATTTTATTAAATATTTATTAAATAAATATTCATTTATTATACAAATATAATTTATATATATATACATATATATATATATGTATATATATATATCACAGCATATTTTCTTTATCCATTCATCTGTTGGTGGACATGCAGGTTGTTTCCATGTCTTGGCTATTGTGAATAATGCTACAATAGACTTGGGATAGCAATCCTCTCTTCAAGGCCCTGATTTCATTTCCTTTGGATATATATTCAGAAGTGGGATTGCTGGATCATAAGGTAGTTCTATTTTAATTTTTTTGAAGAACTTCCTCACTGTTTTCCAGAATGGTTGCACCAATTCAGTCTTGGCATTCACATTCAACAAAGATTGTTGAACTCCTACTATATACAGCACACTGCAAGCTGCTAGAGATACAAATGTGGGCAAAAACCAGACCTGGATCCTGCCATTATGAAAAAAATGTGGAATAATTGCTCCATAATCTAAATCTTCTGCATAATAATTTTCTTTTTAAATTGAAAGACATGTCCCAAGTGGAAATGTAGTGTCCTCTAAAGGTCTGATCTTACAGGACCTCAGCTATTCAGGTTCTGGGTGGACAGGGCAAAATTTTCTAAGCTAATTGAGGATAGCTTATGTCTTTGATTACTTCAGTGTCTCTCATATTCTAACTGGTTTTGTATCTAGTCCTTCACTCCATGGGTTCTTGGACCTAGAGAAGTGAGTACAGGTTGGAAAGAACCTTATCATTTCTGCGCTTCTGGTAGCTGGAACAACAAAGCATCAGAGTTTCCTTTAGGACCATAAATCCTCCCTTTTGGGGGGATCATTCCCAACAACATACAAACATACTGTCATTTCCCTCATTAAAAAAAAAAAGTCAGCTCTTTCTTGACCCCAGTTTCCACATCACCTGTCACAATTCTCTGCTCATCTCTGCAGAATTCTCAGTGGAGCTATTTGTAATTTCTGTCCCCACTTCCTCTTCTGAAGTCCTCCACCACCCCCTGAGACAGCTCCTGTGAAGTTCCCTTGCCTTCCCAGTTCTCAACAACTTCCCCTTCTCAACAGCAACTGACACAACCATCAGTCATCCCTTCCTGAAACCCTTTCCTCACTGGTGTCCAGGACTTAGCCCTCTCTTGGTTTTCCTCTTACCTCACTGGGTCCTCCTCCAGGACCTTCTTTGCTTTTCATCTTCCTTACCAAGTGTTGGAGTGGAAAGCACCAGGGAGTAGGCTTTTCCCCTACCTCACCCAGGCCCATGTCTTTAAATACAATCTACAGGCTAACGGTGCCCAGACTTGTATGTGTTGCCCAGACAATCTCTCCTAAACACCAACAGCCTCCATGCACCTCTATTCATCTAATAGACAACCCAAAATGTAATTCACCCCAAACTAAACTTCTGGTCTCCCCCACAACTCCCACTCAGAATAAAGCAACTCTGCACATCCACTTGCCCAAGACAAATGCCTTGGAGTCAACTTCAACTGTTCTTTTTCTTCTCATATACCACATCTATTCCAGCAGAAAAAAATTTTGACTTTACCTTCAAAACAGATCCGAATACAACCACTTTTTACCACCACCGTGCTGGCCTAAGAACCAGGATCTCTCACCTGGATTATCACCAAGGCCCTCCTCCTGGTCGCCAGTTTCTCCCCAGTCTATTCTCCATCCAGAGACCAAAGTCTTATCATCTCCCTGCTCCATCCCTCCAATGGCTCCCCCTTTCACCCAGAAAAATCCAGAGTCCTTGCTTCACTGACATGAGATGCCCCTGAAAACTTGTCCTCTGTTATCCCCACATCACCTCTCAAATCTTATTCCCCTCTGTTTTTCCTCCATCTGCTCCCCCCTGCCACACCTGCTGTCCTGCTACTCCTCAGGCACACCTTGCCCCAGTGAGTGCCTGGCTTACTCCCCTACTACCTCCAGGCCCTTCCCTGACTACCTACTTCCCACCACTTCTCTGCTTGACCCTCTCCCACAGCAGGTATTCTGTGCCATGTTTTGACTTTAGTGGCCTTCTCTCCTGTTGGAATGCAATATGCTCCCTCAAGGCAGAGACTTTGGTTTGTCTTGTTCAGTGCTGTGTCCCGAGCACCTAAGATGGTGCCTGGTTGTGGTGGAAAATCAATCATCTCTGCTGATAAATTAATGGGCACACTGTCGAGTAATAGAAAATGCATGACCTTCAGGGCCAAGTTATGTGTTTGAAACTTGAGTTTGACCTTAATGCCAAAAATGTCTAGGATACACTAGAAGCATGGTCCATAAAAAAGCAAATTAATATTTTTAAATTGGATTTCATCAAATTTAAAAACTTCTGCTGTCTATAAAAAGGCTTCTATAAGAATAAAAATACAAGCTGCAAACTGGGAGAAAATATTTGCAAATTATCTATCTGATAAAGGAATTGTATCTGGCATATATCAAAAATTCTCAAAACTCAATAATAATAAAGAACCCGATTTTTTTAATGGGCAAATATTGAAGCAGACACTTCACCAAAGAAGATATAGAAATGACAAATATGCAGTGAAAAGGAGTTCAACAGCATCATTTATTACAGAAATGCAAATGTGAACTACAATAAAGTAGTGGCACACACCTATTTGCTAAATAACTGGTCACATACAGTAATGGGGATGTGGCAACAGTAGAATATTCATGCACTGGAAACAGGGATAAAAATAGTGCAGTCACTTTGGAAAAGAGTACTTAAAAATGTAAACATAGATCTATCATATGATCCACATATTCCACTCTCAGCTTTTAATGCAAAAGAAATGAAAGCATATATCCACACAAACCTCATATGTGAATGTTCATAACAGCTTTATTTGTAAGAGCCCCAAACTGCAAGCAATATAAATGTCCATCAGTGGGTAGATAGATAAACAAAACATCATTTATTCATTCAATAGGATACTACTTGGCAACAAAAAGGAATAAACTATTGATACTACAGCATAAGTAAATCTCCAAATAATTACGAGTGAAAAAAAGCCAGACAAACAAAAAATACTGCTTTACGTACTGCTTGTTTCCATTAATATGAAATTTTAGACAATGCAAACTAATCAACAGTGAAAGAAAGCAGATCAGTGGTTTTCTGGTATTGGGAGGAGAGTGAGGTACTGGAAAGGAAGGATTACAGAGATCACAAGGGAACCCTAGGGGATGCTTGTTTGTCACCTAGATTGTGGTAATGGCTTCACAGGTACATGCATGGGTCAGAAATGTTCATTTATATGCTTTAAACATATGCAGTTTATTGTATGTTGACTATACCTCAATAAACCGGTTTAAAATAGTAATAATAAATTAATAAGAAAATGTGGGTGAAAAAATAAGTAAGAAAATTTTTAAATGTGTATCATACTGTCCTATATAGTAGTAAATCTAGCTCAAACACTTAACTCTGAGGTTTCTAGCAGCAAAAGCAAAGAAGAAAACATGATGTTCTAGACTTACAAGATAAGATCATGATAATTGCTTTAAAGTACCACTTTTCTGAGTTTCTAAGAAAGTCTTCAGAGAATTTCCCTACAGGTCCTCAGGGAGAGTTCTATCATATTATGAAGAACAGTCTCAGTAACACCAATATTGACCTCCCATGATCCCCTTTCTTAGAGCAATGCTCAGGTAATCAGAATGTGGGAACACAGTGCTGTCCAGCATCCACACATCTTTAAGTGGTCTAGTCTATGTAGCACAGAGATGCACCTTCAAATTGCTGAGCTCTTCCAAGGGTGATGTGTTAGTGGAGGAAGGGATGTGCAAAGATGGCATGGTGGAGGATGACAGGAGAGGAACCCTCATCTCATAAATGGCAGTGCTTCAACAAAGTTAAGGTAAAACATGTCAGGACGGTTATGAAACCGGGATTTGAAGATCTCAGAGGAAGCTTCATGAAGTCTAGACTGTGAGATTCACTCTGAAGGAATCTAAGCCTGCTGTTCTTCTGAGAGCCAGCCCTAACCCACCAATGGTACAGGCCTGCCCACCTAGACATACCCCAGGCCAAGTCACTTCCCCTCTCCACTTAGTTTTTTTTTTAATGTTTGTTTTTTTTTCAATATATGAAATTTATCGTCAAATTGGTTTCCATACAACACCCAGTGCTCATCCCAAAAGGTGCCCTCCTCAATACCCATCACCCAGCCTCCCCTCCCTCCCACCCCCCATCAACCCTCAGTTTGTTCTCAGTTTTTAAGAGTCTCTTATGCTTTGGCTCTCTCCCACGCTAACCTCCTTTTTTTTTTTTTTTATTTTTAAGAGAAAAAGAGAGAGGGGGCGAAGGAGGGGCAGAGAGTGAGGGAGACAAAGCAGGCTCCAGGCTCTGAGCTGTCAGCCTGATGTGGGGCTTGAACTCATGAAACTGAGCTGAAGTCAGATGCTTAACCAACTGAGCCACCCTGGTACCCCTTCCCCTCTCCACTCAAAGCCTGGCTGCATCTCTGTTCAGTGAGGCAATCCTTCACAAATGGTAAATTCAGCAACCAAGCTTTTGAGAGGTGAGCAACAGAGTGCAAGGTTCTAACCTCTGGTCAGAATCTGAAATTATCAAAATTTGTTAAGGCTTTGAGGATGAAAATCCCTGCACTATCCAACCGTTCTTCTGGGGTAGATTTACTCTGTGCACAACTCTCTGTAATCGTAAACAGTCCCCAAAGCAGGACCAGCACCTTCATGGGCATGCCCCTCAGGCAGCTCCACAGGGCCCTGTACCTAGGTCTCATGCTCCATTCAAAGCTATGATGTCACTGTCTCTGAATTCTTAATATATTTTGAACACAGTATCTGTATTTTCATTTTGCACTCCACCCCACAAATTACATAGCTAGGAGCTTGCCTCCAAGTATGCACCACAGATCATCAATTAATTTGTGCTAATTCACGTTGTGAAAAAGGAATGATTTAGAAACTGAATTAAGCAAAGTTAAAAAAACTTTTTCTACAGGACAACTTGTAGCAACAGTTTAGATCAGAAACTCATATTTAGTCTTCTTACTGCCAATAGCAAAGTCTTAACATTATTGCACAGATTTATACGCACTGTAGATTAGACTCTGTCCCATAAAATAATGCTTCTCAAACATTTATATGCAGTGATTCACTTGGGGTATCTTGTTTAAGCACAAGTCCTGTTTCGGCAGTTCAGGCCCAGACGTAGCATTTTTAAGGTGGTTCTGATGCTGCTGGTCAGCAGACCACACTTGGAGTAGCAAAGCTCAAAAACAAATCTGTGTACAGAGGAGGGTAGATATGTCTCTCCAATTTATATGATGCTCCATCATTTAGTGATTGAGTAATCCAGGGGAAAGTTACTTAGTCTCTCTGAGCCTCAAAATCTTCAAGGCACCCAAGTTAACTTTTCCTACAATTATTTCAAAGATGCAAGCAAAGTATTTTTGCAAAGAGGGTAATTTTAACAACCACTTCATGAATGAGGCAAAGTAGATATAATGATTCCAATTTCATGGGTGAAGAACCTAAGATTTAGGGAGATTAGCTCTTTTGCCCAATGTTACAAGCAGGTAAACCACAGCAAGGTCTTAGACCTTCATCTTTGGATGCTGAACCTCTTGGTCTTTGGCTCATTCAAATATTTCCACAATGTAGTTTATAGCAGGCTCTTGTCTTTACATCAAGCTAACTCACAAAGAGGCTTGCTTTGGGTGCCTAGGTGGCTCAGTTGGTTCAGCGTCTGACTCTTGGTTTCGGCTCAGGTCATGATCTCAGGATTGGTGAGTTTGAGCCCTGTATCAGGCTCCATGCTCACAGTGTAGAGCCTGCTTGAGATTCTCTCTCTCCTTATCTCTCTCTGCCCCTCCCCCACTCACTCTCTCTGTCTCTCTCTCTCTGAAAAATAAATAAAATTAAAAATTTTTTAAATAAAAAAACAAAAATCAAAAACAAAGAGGCTTGCTTTACATTGAGGATTTAAATTACACCTCTTATAATCCCTGTATCTTCTTTCTTTTTTTGAAAATCATTTTATTATTTTTTTGTCAAAATGGTAAATGTTCATTGTTTAAAGTATTCAAGCAGTATCAACAAGTGCAAAGAAATTACTAAAATCGTACACCTCAGATGTGACTTCTGTTAACATTTTATTTTTTTTCAATATATGAAATTTATTGTCAAATTGGTTTCCATACAACACCCAGTGTTCATCCCAAAAGGTGCCCTCCTCAATACCCATCACCCACACACCCCTCCCTCCCACCCCCATCAAACCTCAGTTTGTTCTCAGGTTTTAAGAGTCTCTTATGCTTTGGCTCTCTCCCACTCTAACCTCTTTTTTTTTTCCTTCCCCTCCCCCATGGGTTTCTGTTAAGTTTCTCAGGATCCACATAAGAGTGAAACATATGGTATCTGTCTTTCTCAGTATGGCTTATTTCACTTAGCATCACACTCTCCAGTTCCATCCATGTGCTACAAAGGGCCATATTTCATTCTTTCTCATTGCCACGTAGTACTCCATTGTGTATATAAACCACAATTTCTTTATCCATTCATCAGTTGATGGACATTTAGGCTCTTTCCATAATTTGGCTATTGTTGAGAGTGCTGCTATAAACATTGGGGTAAATTCCTAGCAGTGCTACTGGAATCATAGGGTAGGTCTATTTTTAATTTTTTGAGGAACCTCCACACTGTTTTCCAGAGTGGCTGACCAGTTTGCATTCCCACCAACAGAGCAAGTGGGTTCCTGTTTCTCCACATCCTCTCCAGCATTTATAGTCTCCTGATTTGTTCATTTTGGCCACTCTGACTGGCGTGAGGTGATTGGTATCTGAGTGTGGTTTTGATTTGTATTTCCCTGATGAGGAGCGACGTTGAACATCTTTTCATGTGCCTGTTGGCCATCCGGATGTCTTCTTTAGAGAAGTGTCTATTCATGTTGTCTGCTCATTTCTCCACTGGATTATTTGTTTTTCGGGTGTGGAGTTTGGTGAGCTCTTTATAAATTTTGGATACTAGCCCTTTGTCCGATATGTCATTTGCAAATATCTTTTCCCATTCCGTTGGTTGCCTTTTAGTTTTGTTGGTTGTTTCCTTTGCTGTGCAGAAGCTTTTTATCTTCATGAGGTCCCAGTAGTTCATTTTTGCTTTTAATTCCCTTACCTTTGGGGATGTGTTGAGTAAGAAATTGCTACGACTGAGGTCAGAGAGGTCTTTTCCTGCTTTCTCCTCTAGGGTTTTGATGGTTTCCTGTCTCACATTCAGGTCCTTTATCCATTTTGAGTTTATTTTTGTGAATGGTGTGAAAAAGTGGTCTAGTTTCAACCTTCTGCATGTTGCTGTCCAGTTCTCCCAGCACCATTTGTTAAAGAGACTGTCTTTTTTCCATTGGATGTTCTTTCCTGCTTTGTCAAAGATGAGTTGGCCATACATTTGTGGGTCTAGTTCTGGGGTTTCTATTCTATTCCATTGGTCTATGTATCTGTTTTTGTGCCAATACCAAGCTGTCTTGATGATTACAGCTTTGTAGTAGAGGCTAAAGTCTAGGATTGTGATGCCTCCTACTTTGGTCTTCTTCAAAATTACTTTGGCTATTCGGGGCCTTTTGTGGTTCCATATGAATTTTAGGATTGCTTGTTCTAGCTTCGAGAAAAATGCTGGTGCTATTTTGATTGGGATTGCATTGAATGTGTAGATAGCTTTAGGTAGCTTTGACAATATTTATTCTTCCAATCCATGAGCACGGAATGTTTTTCCATTTCTTTATATCTTCTTCACTTTCCTTCATAAGCTTTCTATAGTTTTCAGCATACAGATCTTTTACATCCTTGGTTAGATTTATCCCTAGGTATTTTATGCTTCTTGGTGCAATTGTGAATGCGATCAGTTTCTTTATTTGCCTTTCTGTTGCTTCATTATTAGTGTATAAGAATGCAACTGATTTCTGTACATTAATTTTGTATCCTGCAACTTTGCTAAATTCATGTAACAGTTCTAGCAGACTTTTGGTGGAGTCTATCGGATTTTCTATGTCATCATGTCATCTGCAAAAAGTGTCATCTGCACAAAGTGAAAGCTTAACTTCATCTTTGCCAATTTTGATGCCTTTGATTTCCTTTTGTTGTCTGATTGCTGATGCTCGCACTTCCAACACTATGTTAGACAACAGCAGTGAGAGTGCACATCCCTGTCGTGTTCCTGATCTCAGGGGGAAAGCTCTCAGTTTTTCCCCATTGAGGATGATGTTAGCTGCGGGCTTTTCATAAATGGCTTTTATGATGTTTAAGTGTGTTCCTTCTATCCCGACTTTCTCAAGGATTTTTGTTAAGAAACGTTGCTGAATTTTGTCAAATGCCTTTTCTGCATCGATTGACAGGATGATATGGTTCTTATCTTTTCTTTTATTAATGTGACGTATCACGTTGATTGATTTGCAAATCTTGAACCAGCCCTGCAGCCCAGGAATGAATCCCACTTGATCAGGGTGAATAATTCTTTTTATATGCCATTGAATTCGATTTGCTAGTATCTTATTGAGAATTTTTGCATCCATATTTATCAGAGATATTGGCCTGTAGTTCCCTTTTTTTACTGGGTCTCTGTCTGGTTTAGGAATCAAAGTAATACTGGCTTCATAGAATGAGTCTGGAAGTTTTCCTTCCCTTTCTATTTCTTGGAATAGCTTGAGAAGGATAGGTATTATCTCTGTTTTAAACATCTGGTAGAACTCCCCTGGGAAGCCATCTGGTCCTGGACTCTTATTTGTTGGGAGATTTTTGATAACTGATTTAATTTTTTTTCTGGTTACGGGTCTATTCACACTTTCTATTTCCTCCTGATTGAATTTTGGAAGTGTGTGGGTGCTTAGGAATTTGTCCATTTCTTCCAGGTTGTCCAGTTTGTTGGCATATAATTTTCCATAGTGTTCCCTGATAATTGCTTGTATCTCTGAGGGATTGGTTGTAATAATTCCATTTTCATTCATGATTTTATCTATTTGGGTCATCTCCCTTTTCTTTTTGAGAAGCCTGGCTAGAGGTTTATCAATTTTGTTTATTTTTCAAAAAAACAACTCTTGGATTCATTGATCTGCTCTACCGTTTTTTTAGATTCTATATTGTTTATTTCTGCTCTGATCTTTATTATTTCTCTTCTTCTGCTGGGTTTAGGCTGCCTTTGCTGTTCTGCTTCTATTTCCTTTAGGTGTGCTGTTAGATTTTGTATTTGGGATTTTTCTTGTTTCTTGAGATGGGCCTGGATTGCAATGTATTTTCCTCTCAGGACTGCCTTCGCTGCATCCCAAAGCGTTTGGATTTTTGTATTTTCAATTTTGTCTGTTTCCATATATTTTTTAATTTCTTCTCTAATTGCCTGGTTGACCCATTCATTCTTTAGTAGGGTGTTCTTTAACCTCCATGCTTTTGGAGGTTTTTCCAGACTTTTTCCTGTGGTTGATTTCAAGCTTCATAGCATTGTGGTCTGAAAGTATGCATGGTATGATCTCAATTCTTGTATACTTACGAAGGGCTGTTTTGTGACCCAGGATGTGATCTATCTTGGAGAATGTTCCATGTGCACTCGAGAAGAAAGTATATTCTGTTGCTTTGGGATGCAGAGTTCTAAATATATCTGTCAAGTCCATCTGATCCAATGTATCATTCAGGGCCCTTGTTTCTTTATTGACCATGTGTCAGATGATCTATCCATTTCTGTAAGTGGAGTGTTAAAGTCCTGCAATTACCACATTCTTATCAATAAGGTTGCTTGTGTTTGTGAGTAGTTGTTTTATATATTTGGGCCTCCCATATTCAGCACATAGACATTTATAATTGTTAGGTCTTCCTGATGGATAGACCCTGTAATTATTATATAATGCCCTTCTTCATCTCTTGTTACAGCCTTTTTTTTTTTTTTTTTTAATTTATTTTTGGGACAGAGAGAGACAGAGCATGAACGGGGGAGGGGCAGAGAGAGAGGGAGACACAGAATCGGAAACAGGCTCCAGGCTCCGAGCCATCAGCCCAGAGCCTGACGCGGGGCTCGAACTCACGGACCGCGAGATCGTGACCTGGCTGAAGTCGGACGCTTAACCGACTGCGCCACCCAGGCGCCCCATTACAGCCTTTAATTTAAAGTCTAGTTTGTCTGATATAACTATGCCTACTCCAACTTTCTTTTGACTTCCAGTAGCATGAATAATAGTTCTCCATCCCTTCACTGTCAATCTGAAGGTGTCCTCAGGTCTAAAATGAGTCTCTTGTAGACTGCAAATAGATGGGTCTTGTTTTTTTATCCATTCTGATACCCTATGTCTTTTGGTTGGCACATTTAGTCCATTTACGTTCAGTGTTATTATAGAAAGATATGGGTTTAGAGTCATTGTGATGTCCGTAGGTTTCATGCTTGTAGCGATGTCTCTGGTACTTTGTTTCACAGGGTCCCCCTTAAGATTTCTAGTAGGGCTGGTTTAGTGGTGATGAATTCCTTCAGTTTTTGTTTTTTTGGGAAGACCTTTATCTCCCCTTCTATTCTAAATGACAGACTTCCTGGATGAAGGATTCTCGGCTCCATATTTTTTCTGTTCATCACATTGAAGATCTCCTGCCATTCCTTTCTGGCTTGCCAAGTTTCAGTAGAGAGATCCGTCACGAGTCTTATCGGTCTCCCTTTATATGTTACAGCACGTTTATCCCTTGCTGCTTTCAGAATTTTCTCTTTATCCTTGTATTTTGCCAGTTTCACTATGACATGTCATACAGAAGATGGATTCAAGTTACGTCTGAAGGGAGTTCTCTGTGCCTGTTGGATTTCAATGCCTTTTTCCTTCCCCGGATCAGGAAAGTTCTCAGCTATTATTTCTTCAAGTACACCTTCAGCACCTTTCCCTCTCTTTTCCTCCTCTGGAATACCAATTATGCATACATTATTTCTCTTTAGTGCATCACTTAGTTCTCTAATTTCCCCCTCATACTCCTGGATTTTTTATCTCTCTTTTTCTCATTTTCCTTTTTTTCCATAATTTTTTCTTCTAGTTCACCTATTCTCTCCTCTGCCTCTTCAATCCGAGCCGTGGTTGTCTCCATTTTATTTTGCAGTTCATTTATAGCATTTTTTAGCTCCTCCTGACTGTTCCTCAGTCCCTTGATCTCTGTAGCAATAGATTCTCTGCTGTCCTCTATACTGTTTTCAAGCCCAGCAATTAACTTTATGACTATTATTCTAAATTCACTTTCTGTTATAGTGTTTAAATCGTTTTTGATCAGTTTGTTAGCTGTTGTTATTTCTTGGAGATTCTGTTGAGGGGAATTCTTCCATTTTGTCATTTTGGATAGTCCCTGGAGTGGTTGGGAACTTCAAGGCACTTCCCCTGTGCTGTCTTGAATAATTTGCTTTGGTGGGCGGGGCCGAAGTCAGACCTGATGTCTGCCCCCAGCCCACCACTGGGGCCACAGTCAGACTGGTGTGTGCCTTCTCTTCCCCTCTCCTAGGGGCCAGATTCACTGTAGGGTGGTGTGGCCCATCTAGGCTACTTACCCACTGCCAGGCTTGTGGTGCTGGGGATCTGGCGTATTAGCTGGGGTGGATCAGCAAGGTGCACAGGGGCGGGAGGGGCAGGCTCAGCTCACTTATCCTTTGGTGATCTGCTTTAAGAGGGGCCCTGAGGCACCAGGAGGGAGTCAGACCCGCTGCCGGAGGGATGGATCCGCAGAAGCACAGAGTTGGGTGTTTGTGCGGTGCAAGGAAGTTCCCTGGCAGGAGCTGGTTCCCTCTGGTATTTTGGCTGGGGGATGGGCGAGGGAGATGGCGCTGGTGAGTGCCTTTGTTCCCCGCCAAGCTGAGCTCTGTCGTCCAGGGCTCAAGAACTCTCCCTCCTGTTGTCCTCCAGCCTTCCCGCTTTCTGAGCAGAGCTGTTAACTTATAACCTTCAGATGTTAAGTCCCGCTTGCTGTCAGAACACACTCCATCTGGCCCCTCTGCTTTTGCAAGCCAGACTTGGGGCATCTGCTTGGCCAGGGGGCCACCGCTTGACCCCGGCTCCCTCCCGCCAGTCCGTGTAGCAAGCACCACCTCTCCGCCCTTCCTACCCTCTCCTGTGGGCCTCTCATCTGTGCTTGGCTCCAGATAATCCATTCTGCTAGTCTTCTGGTGGTTTTCTGGGTTATTTAGGCAGGTGTAGGTGGAATCTGAGTGATCAGCAGGATGCAGTGATCCCAGCGTTCTCCTACGCCGCCATCTTCCCAGGGGCCAGCAGACTCTGTTAACATTTTAATGAATATCCTCCAGTTGCCTCTTTATGACCCAAGGTGATCCATTTGGGTTGAAAGAAAAAGGGGGGGGGGAGTTTCCTTTTGTCAAATAATTTGAATACTGTCTGTATATTCTCCACCTGAAGGTCACAGAGAACTTTAGCATTTTAAAGACTCACAAAACAGGCAGCAAAAAATGTTGACATTATAAACAATGCTGCACCAAATATCTTGAAGTTATATGATTTTCCCAATTGTGTTAGTAGTTTTTTAGAGGAAACAAGGTATCCATATTTCCCTACCCAATGGCTATGGGAATTTACACTCTCATAAATTGTTCATGAGAGTTCCCATTTTCTAAAATCTACTGTTAGTAGATTTTATCAACCTTTTCGGTCTTCATTAATCTAACTCATGGACAAAACTAATTGTTGTTTTTATTTCTTTCTTTGATCATTAAGGAGGTTGAACACCTTCTCGTATGTTTATTGGTTAATTTATAAATTGCTTGTTCATGTTCTCTCCAAATTTTATTTTTTTAAATTTTTTAGTTCTTTGTTTCATAAAAATTCATTTGCTCATATATGGGTTGCAAGTAATTTCACCAATTTAGTTTAAACATGAATATTTTATTTCATTTTTTAATTTATGTAATTTTAAATTTGTACCATCACACACATAGATTTGGAGAATTTCTGCCATGTTTATTTGAAAGACGTTCACCAACCAAGATTGTAAAAATATTCACCCAAGTTTTCTTATAACATTTTATAATTTATATATTTACAATTAAACTCCCAATCCACTCAGAATTTATTTTTATTTGAGGACTAAAGGAAAGATTTATCTCTATTTTTGTGTAAATCACTAGCTTTTTACCATTTCCCACATATTAGATAATTAACCTTTTACTCATAGATGATATAATGTGTTTTTATTTTTTTATTTACATGTATTTGACATATAATATTGTGTAAGTTTAAGGCATAGAACATGTTAATTTGACACATTTATATGTTGCAATATGATTGCCATTGCAATGATGTTTAACACTTCTATCACATCACATGATGATCATTTCTTTTTTATAGTTGGAATAATTAGGATCTAGTCTCTTAGCAAAAAAAATCTATAGTCTCTTAGCAAGTTTGATGATTATGATATAATGCTGTTTATATTCACAATCTTGTGCACTGTCTTTTTAAATTTATTTTATATTTATATTTTACATTCAGTAGCATTCACTTGTGGTGCATAGTTGTGTGAGTTTTGACAAATGTGTAGAATTACATAATCACTATCACAAACAAGATTCAGAACAGTTCTAACATGCCTCAAAATTCTCTCTCACTGCCCCTTTTTACTGAAACTCCACCCCATCTCTAACCCTTGGCAACACACCAATCTTTTCTCAATATAACTTTTCTTTTTCTATAATGCCATATAAATAGGATTTTATACACTATGTAGCCTCTGAGTATTGCTTCTTTTACTTAGCACAATGTGTTGGAGTTCCATCCATGTTGTTGTGTGTTTATCAGTAGTTCATTGCCCTTTTTTGCTGAGCAGTATTCTATTGTATCACAGTTTGTTTATCCATCTATCAGTTTAAGGACATTTGGGATGTTTTCCATGTTTTATGATTATGAATAAGTTGTTGTTATGGACTGAATGTTTGTACCCATGCACCAAATTTGTAAGTTGAAATCTTAACTCCCAATGTGATGGTATTAGAAGGTAGGGCCTTTGGGAGATGATTCTGTCATGAGGGTGGAGCCCTCATGAATGGGATTGGTGCCCTTATAAAAGAGACCCACATAATGTGAGGGCACAGGGAGAAGATGGCTTGAAGAAGTAGGCCTCACTAGATAGTGAACCTGCCAGCGCCTTGATCTTGGACTTCCCAGCCTCCAGAACTGTGAGAAGTAATGTCTGTTGCATCAGCCCCCCCCAAGTCTGTAGTTTTCTGTTACAGTAGCCTGGATGGACTAAGATGGTTGTTGTGAACATTTGCCTACAGGTTTTTTATTTCTCTTAGGTAAATACCTAGCAACATAGCAATGTTGGTAAGTGTTCCTTAACTTTATAAGGGAATGCCTCACTGTTTTCCAAAGAGGCTACTGTGCCATTTTGCCTTCACTAGCAGTGTAGGAGAGGCACAGTTTCTCCACATCCTCATCAGCACTTGGTATTTTCAGTTTTATTTTTTAATCCATTCTAATAGATGTATAATGGCAATATCCTTGATATTTTAATTTGTATTTTTCTAATGGCTAATGATGTTGATCATCTTTTTCATGTGTTTGCCATTTCTGTATCTCCGTTGGTGAAATAATTTTTTGAATCTTGTGCCAAGTTTCTTATTAGGTTGTTTGTTTTCTTATTTTTGAGTTGACATGGTAACTTTCATATGCACTGACTTTTCATATCTATGTGAGTCTATTTCTGGATCCTCTTTTTCAGTCCATTAATTTACCTGTCTATTCCTGGGCGAGGACCACACTTTTTATTACTGTAACTGTTTTATTGCTGTAAGAATGTATTTCATTCATATAAGACAAGTCCTGCTTTATTATTTTTTTCAAAATATTCTCAGCTATTTTCAAATATTTATTGCCAGATCAACTTTAGAATAACTTTGTCCAAGTTCTCCCCAAAATCTGTTGAGATGTTTACCTGAAATGATATTGAACAAAATAAAATAATTTAGAAAAAATAACCCTTTATAATATTATCTTCCAATCCAAAAAAAAGACAGATCTTTCCTTTTATTAAAATCTTTATTTGTGTCTGATGGGTTGATTTTTTTCAGATATTTGTA
Source organism: Panthera onca (assembly GCF_046562875.1). NCBI lineage: Eukaryota > Metazoa > Chordata > Mammalia > Carnivora > Felidae > Panthera > Panthera onca. The sequence goes on along the minus strand of NC_138343.1, from coordinate 27,114,688 downwards.
TTTAGTCTGCTTTCATATTCATCATGCGCAGTCAGGAATAAAATCAGAAATGAAAACAGGGCACAGGACACTCTTTGGCAAAGCTCTGGTTCAGTCTCAAACTGGACAGTCTTGAGTCTGGACCATGACAATGATGTTTTTTACATCTGTCCTATTTTAGCTATTTGTAAAACTTAGAGCATTAAATTTGAGGATTAGAAAAGCAAATAGCCCCAGTTGCAGTTAAGACGCCACCTCTTTATGCAGCCCATAACTCTTTTCAGTGAATGAAAACTCAGTTCTTTTTTCACCCAAGGGAGAGCTGACCTTTTACTGAGGCATTCCAGAAGGAATCCACTGTGGATTGCATCAACTCATATGTAGCTACATATTTGTGACATTAAAAATGCCCCTTTCTTACTTTTTAGTATAAACATAATGCCATGAGAACACTTTTTTTTCTTTTTAAAAGAGCTATTTACCTGATGTACAAAAGAATTCTTGCAAACAAGAATCCAAATCATTGGCCTGACTGCCAAACTGTCTGAACTCTCCTTCTTGGTAATCAGTTGATCAAAATAGTCAATTCCATTCCCAGCTTCCTCTTGCTGGCATTACTATATCTAGCCTTTGCCTGATTTTCTTCTTTTTTAAAGTGTTTATTTATTTTGAGGGAGAGAGAGTGAGTGAGTGGGGAAGGGGCAGAGAGAGACGGACAGAGAGAATCCCAAGGAGGCTCCACACTGTCAGTGCAGAGGCCAACACAGGGCTCAAAGTCACAAACCATGAGATCATGTCCTGAGCCAAAATCGAGTCAGATGCTTAACCAACTGAGCCACCTAGGGACCTGTAGCCTTTGCTTCATTTTCAAGAGACTAGTTTCTATAATTTACAATTTTGAAAAAAGAAAATGTCTGTTTTATATCTGACTTCAAGTCTCTTAATAAACTTGCAATAATATGACTGTTCCCAGTTTCTATAAAGAAGTTTGGTCATAAAACATGTTGCTTCCTGGAGCTTTCCAATTTTACAGAATTCAAATAAACATTTTAGTTATGATATAGGCTTAGCTTCCTTACAAGAGACACCAAATTGCAATGGTTTCAGTAAGAAAAAAGCTTATTTCTCTCTTATGTAAAAGTATAACCTGATGTGACTGTCCATCTTCATGAAATTGTCAGAGGTCCAGGCTCCTGCCTTATTGCTCTATCACAGTTCTGGCATCCCCCTTATGTACATGGTCCAGTGACATTGCACAATAACTTTCTAGCCATTAGGCAGGCAGGTAAGGGGAAAAGGAAGCATGTCCCTTCCCTTTAATGGCATAAATTTGAAGATTGCATATGCCACTTCCATACATATCCTTTTGGCCAATGTATTAGTTATCTGTTGTTGCATAATAAATTGTCCCCAAAACTTAGTTGTTTAAAACAACAAACATTATTTCATAATTTCTATGGGTCAGAAAACTAAAATAGCTTAGATGGGTGCCTCTAGGTGAAGGTGTCTCATGAAGTTGTGTTAAGATGTCAGCAGGGGCTGTGGTCTCATCTAAAATTCTGACTGTGGAAGAACCTTCTTCCCAGCTCACTCACATGGCTGTAGGTAGGACTCAGATGAATTGGGGCTGTTGAACTGAGGGCCCCACTTCCTTGACACATTGATTTCTCCAGACAGCAGCTCACAATATGGCAAGTGGCTTCTCTTAGAGCAAGCAAGTAAGAGAATGATAGAGGGCACCCAAGATAGAAGACAGTCTTTTTATAACCTAATCTTGGAAGTGAGAGTTCCTTTCTATTCCCACACAAGCCAGAGTGCCAATGGGGACAACCCAATTTACCCTGATCAGTTTGCTTTTTACTCAGATAAAACAATGAAGAAGAAAGATAGAAACCTCATTTATTTAGGACACAGCAGGCCACTATAGCTGGGACTCCATTACCAAGTCACATCATAGCTATGAGGAAGGTGGGGAAATGTTACTTTTATTTTATGCACCTATATGCCAAGCTGAAAATTCCCCATTAATCTAAGAAAGAAGCAGAAAATATATTGAAGAACAAGTATCAGGCTTTGCCCTGGTAAGCATTAAGAGACATTTTACAAGGCTATCCTGAGCTTTAGTCAAAACAGACAAGGTTATGCAGTAACAAAAGAACTTCAAAACCTCTGTGACTAACTGAACAAAAGGTGAGCTCTTGCAAAGTCTTTTGTAGGCTAGGTCACGTCCTCAGACAACAGCTTCTCTGGGGGGCAGCTCCTTATTCCAGGTTTCTTCACTTACAGCCACACGTGTTTCATCATCTCCTTACCAGAAGAAGAGACAGAGGGAGGAGCAGGGACCTGTCTCCTAATTGCTTCCACTCAGGAGGAGTGCCCAGTCTGAGCAGGTCTGCTTGGATTTCACTGGCCAGCATAAGTCATGTGGCCACACTTAACTTCAAGGGGTCAGGAAAGCACAGTGCCCCTATGAACTTGGAAGGAGAAGAGAACCAAAAGAATGGACAAACAAAAAACTGTCTGTGATATCTTGAGGGACTTCAAGTTCACCATGGTGCAACAGACCAGTCCTAGAGAGGCAAAGGGACAGTTTGGCACCTGCTGATGGCTGTAGACCTGGGCTCCCTTCTCAATTTGCCACACTGTGTCAGTGGGATCCCAGATTTGGATGATAGATTGCTAACTCATTTACAGCCAAGGACAGTTTTCAGTTTTAGCTCTGAATGAACTTTGTGAACTTGGAACTCATGCCAATAGCAGGAACTAAAAGGACCACAGATAAATTATCTTGTTTATTCATCAATGTGGACCACCCACCTCTTAATTACTCAGGTCCTTTGGTGACTTCTTAAATAACTTAGAAACCATTACAGACAATACATTTAACGTGCAGAGTCCTAACAGTGGAAGCCAACATAAACATAAAATCTGTACTTTCTACAACAGCTGTTGTTTATCATAATGGGACGCACACATTTTCTAAATGAGAATCATTCACCTAAGATTACTGGTTCCAAATCATGTATCTTTCTTATAGCATTACGTGGCTTTAGTATGAGCTTCCTCCCACCCATACTATCATGTGGTAATTAATGAGGTATTTTGGTTATGTTGCCCTCTTCTAGGCTACCCCGGAGTGCTCTGTGGCTAAAGACAACAATACCTGCACATTGATATTGCTTCTGCTCTTTTTCTAGGTGTGACCATCTGTCTCACTTCATCTACTATAATGGCTTCTCCATTTGGGGAGGGTAATTCTAGCTGTTGTCATAGATAAAACTTGAAATCTCCATGGTTTCATATGATACTCATTTATTTCTCATTTACTAAAATCTCAAATAGATATTCCTGATCATCACCAATAGCAGGCTCCAACCCACAGAGGTATTCAGAGACTAGACTAATAGCCCACCATTTTCAACAATGCTTCCAAGTTTGCCCTAGGCACCTACATCCCACCCAGCAAATATAGAAATAAATCAGGGAAACCACAGCCATAGTCTTCCAGGTTGCCATAACTAAGTACCACAGGCCGGGGGGCTTAAACAACAATTTTTTTCTCACTGCTCTGGAGGCTGGAAGTCCAAGATCAAGATGTTGGCAATGTTGGTTTTTTCTGAGGTTTGTCTCCTTGGCTTGTAGGTGGCCATCTTTTCCTTGTATCTTCACAAGGTCTTCTCTTTGTGTGTCTGAGGCCTACTTTATCCCTCTTATAAGGGCAGCAGTTATTTTGGATTAAAGCCTACCCTCTGAACTCGTTTAACCTTAATTACCTTTCAAAAGACTCATCTCTGAAAATAGTTGCATTCTGAGGTACTGGGCATTAGGACTTCAACAGAAGAATTTTGTAGGGAAACAGTTCAGTTTATAACATATTCTGAATCACATTAGACTAAGAAATAATCTTGGCCAAAGTAACTGACTAAAATTAATCACAGAGCCCCCACCTGGATGCAGAGAAGTTGGGAGGTGCACTCTGTGCCTGGCAGTGATACCCAGCAACTACTCTCCACTATAGCATGGGAAGCATAAGTCATAGGTGCTCTGCCATAGCAGTCCTTTGACTCTCTTTTTCATAACTTCCCCAAACATCAAATTCAGATTGTTCAGCACAGGGAACCAATAGCCCCAGAGGATTCTCAGGGAATGCTAAAGTAAGTCAGTTCACTGAGTGCATTTCTTTACATATGTCATGTGACAAAGATGACAGTTTTTTGCACTGCATGCTTAATATAGATTAGACTTTAAAAATTTTTAGTTTCACACTGAGATAATAATTACTGTCCTCACTGCCATAATCAAAAAAAGTAAATGTAGCTAAAAGAGAAAGAGAGCTGGAAGAGCTAGGGATGCTGAAAAAGACCAGTCATAATCCACTTGTTGGCCAGTGTAAAAAATGTTCCAAATGCCTGCCATAATCCTAATCCTTATATTCTAACCCCTCAAAAATGTCATCCCTCACAGAATTCTGACTTTCCAGATATCTATACAACATTAGCTGATGCCAGGATCAATCCTGATGAACCATAGCTTAATGACAGTTATAATAGGGCTCATATATGTACAAGTTCTTATTTGAGCTAAAAGATAATAAATGAAGACGAAGTCTTAATAAATTGAACAGAAGAAGTTTATTTTTATTTTTGTTATTTTTTAAGTAGGCTTCATGCCAGTGTGGAACCCAATGTGGGCCTGAACTCACAACCCTGAGATCAAGACCTGAGTTGAGATGAAGAGTTGGATGCTTAACTGACTGAGCCACCCAGGTGCCCTTAATAGAACAAGTTTATATGACTGAGATCAACATTGTAATTATTTGTTTATACTGAAGCTTAGTTACTATATATTACTGTCTGTACTATGAAATTTACAATCACTTGTGAACTATAATACAGACAGTCTTGGCAAGAGATGGGTTTCAATCAAAAGAAGTGAGCATGTGCCACCACAGGACCCCCCCTTAATTAATTTTTAGTAGCAGTTTTATCTTTAAACTTTAGAAACTTGTGCTATGAGTTCTTTTAGAGCATAACGGTTAGACAGAAAGCAGAACTTTCTATGTCTCAAAAATCTTCTGATCTGTTTCAGAGGACAAAGGTATACTAAGGAAAAACTAAGGTTGTCTTCTTAGAAACCCAATAATGTGTTTCCACATTCTCCTTTCTTATAAATAGATATAAATAAAAAAATCTGTATATATAGAAAGATTGTGTTTTTTTATGGAACTAGATTTATTATTTACATATTAATCTGCAACATGCTTTTTTGACTTAATATATCTCTTACCTATTAAGAAGTCAAGGTCCTTTCTCTAATTTCTTTTCGCAAATAGATAGCTAGATAGATGATTGAGAGGGAGAGAGAAAGTGAGGGAGAGAGAGAAAGAGAGATGATATATTTTACATAAATGACATGCATATCAAATTTTATTGTTGACACAAAATCTTTTGTGTTTGCCTCTCCACCTGTCTTTTCTCTGTGGCCTCTGTGTCTGTCACTGCAGGTGACAATCTGGCATGTGTCCTTCAGTACTTCCTCCATGCTTGTGTAGCCATCTATATCTACAAACTATCTTACATAGACACATATAGTTTTCACTGCTTTATAAATATGGGATCATAGTAGTCACATTTCTCCAAGGCTTACTTTTTTACTCAAATATTCCCCATGAAAATCCTTCCAAGTTCATTGACAGTGCTGTCCTTTATTCTTTTTTAGTGGCTGTGTAATACTTTGTACTGTGGATCTATCACAATTTATGGAACCATTCTTCTGCTGATGGGTTATTTACTTTGTTTACATCTTTGCCACAAAGAATAATGCTACTAAATTGTCCTTTGTAAGTTATACAATATATTCAAATGCATATTAATTGCAACAAAGTACTCAGAGGTTTAATCCTGCTATGTAAAGTGAACATTTTCCTTATTTCAGGGCATTACATTTCTACCCAAGGATTCCCTCAGGTGCTGCAAATGTGTTCTCATGGACTATAACACTCCAACCATCCATGTTATATCCTGAGCCATCACTGTTTTTGTTTTTTTTCTCCCCCTCTCCTTTGAATATCTTCAAGTTTACAAAGCTCTAGGCTTCCCAAATAAAATTCATTTTTACTTCTCTGATCCCAGTGATTTCCATTATTGAATTCTAATAAAATTGTTGGGTTTGAAAAGCATCTGAAACAGTAATTTTGAAAAGAAATTGTGGGACTCTGGAAAAGTTTGTATTTTTCATAAAGCAGACCCTTGAGGAAAGGGTAGGATGTTCACCAAAATCTTGGGTGGAAGAGAGGCAAAAACAACAGTTTGAAAGTGCTCTTGAGAATGACCACCCAAGAACAGCAAAGAAATTCACAATTAGAAGTGTGTCCCTTGGCTCATCCATCTCCTGTCCATATGAGGAAATGGGGAAAATGACTTCACAAAAGCCCTTGTTTCTCCAGGGTGGCAGTATTTCCATCAATGCAGATGGCCTTCTTTGCCCATTTACAATGGGTTCAGCTGTAACTCATCACCAGCAAGCTGCTAGAACAATTTGCAGAGGGGTTTTTCTACCTGATTCTATTCCTGGAACAATTGACACCTTTTTACCTGACTCTGTATTCTTCTTGGTTCACTTTAAAGTTTATAGCAGCACTTTCAACAATAGCTAAATTATGGAAAGAGCCTAACTGTCCATCAACTGATGAATGGATAAAGAAATTGTGGTTTAGGGGCGCCTGGGTGGCGCAGTCGGTTAAGCGTCCGACTTCAGCCAGGTCACGATCTCGAGGTCCGTGAGTTCGAGCCCCGCGTCAGGCTCTGGGCTGATGGCTCGGAGCCTGGAGCCTGTTTCCGATTCTGTGTCTCCCTCTCTCTCTGCCCCTCCCCCGTTCATGCTCTGTCTCTCTCTGTCCCACAAATAAATAAAAAACGTTGAAAAAAAAAAAATTTAAAAAATAAAAAAAAAAAAAAAAGAAATTGTGGTTTATATACACAATGGACTACTACATGGCAATGAGAAAGAATGAAATACGGCCTTTTGTAGCAACGTGGATGGAACTGGGAGTGTTATGCTAAGTGAAATAAGTCATACAGAGAAGGACAGATTCCATATATTTTCAATCCTATGTGGATCCTGAGAAACTTAACAGAAGACCATGGGGGAGGGGAAGAAAAAAAATGGTTAGAGAGGAAGGGAGCCAAAACATAAGAGACTCCTAAAAACTGAGAACAAACTGAGGGTTTATGGGGGGTGGGAGGGAGGGGGTGGGTGGGTGATGGGTATTGAGTAGGGCACCTGTTGGAATGAGCACTGGGTGTTTTATGGAAACCAATTTGACAATAAATTTCATATTTAAAAAAAAGTTTGCTGTTAATTGTTTCTCAATAATTATATTTAAATCAGCAAATTTGCACCCCCTAAATCTTCATTAGTTCCTATTTGCTGAGCAAAAATTTATTGACACCAACTTGCTCTAATCATCTTCAACATTAGTTTTTTTTCCCTGAGTGGAAGTGATAAAAATGAGTATCAAGATGAAAAAGCATAACCAAGAAGATTAACAGCAGTGGTAGAAGGTTCACAAAGAGAAAGAACCTCATTTTGATTGCCATGAAGGGCAAAGCAGAAAGATTATGGTGTTCCCAAGCACAATAGCTCTAACGTGGGAAGGAACTTTGCAAAGTTTGAAAAATGATAAAAAGATATGTAGAGCAGGCAAGGGAGAGAGTGATAGAATATGAGGTCAAGGGAGGTAGGGCCTCATAGTCCTGCAGTAAGGAATCTGGATATTTTACTGCAGATTTCGCAAGCAGTCTTTGGAAGGTGCTGCGTGGAGAATGAATTATGATAGTGAAAAAGTGAAAACAGGTAGATAAGCTAGGATGTCAGTGCTATTAATATAAGAGGGAAAAAATGATGTGGCTTAGTTGAGAGTGGTTGCAGGGATGTGAAAAGAATTAGATTACTTTTGGAAATTCTTTGGAGATAGGAAAACTAGAGTTGGTACATTGGAACTTAGGAATGAATAAAAGAAGAGGAAAAGAAGGAACTTGGAAGGAATGTTATTAGAAAACAGATTGACACGGAAATTTGGGTAAGATGTATGTCAATAGACCTCACTGAATGGGAAAAAAAAAAGTGTGAAGATGTTTTTGTCCCATGTAAATGCTTACTGTAGGGTGGCCACAGCAGGAAAGGATTTTAATAATCAAGTGGATGGAGTGCCCCATTCTGTGGATACCATTAAGACACATCCCCCAGTCACCCTGTCATTGCATAATGAGCTCATGAACAAAGTGGCCATGGTGGCAAAAATGGAAGTTATGCATGGTCTCAGTAACATGGACTTGTACTCATCAAGGCTGACCTGGCTCTGGCCACTGCTGAGCACCTAGTCTTCCAGCAACAAGGACTAACACTGAGCCCTTGATATCGCACCATTACCTGGGGTGATCTGGTGAGCCTACCTGCTAGTAGGCTGATTACATTAGACTGCTTCTCTCATGGAAGAGGTTGTATTTATTGAAATAGACACTTATTATGATATAGATTTGCCTTTCCTGCATGAAATTCATCTGCCCAAACTACCATCCATGGAGTTACAGTATACCTTATCCACTGCCAAGGTATTCCACATAATATTGCTACTGATCAAAGAATTTTCTTCACAGCAAAAGAAGTGTGGCAGTGGGCCAGTCCTCATGCAATTCACTGGTCTCACCATGTTCTCCACAATCCTGAAGGAGCTGGCTTACTAGAAAGGTAAAATGGCTTTTTGAAGATGGAATTGCCATGCCAGCTGGGTAGCAATAGTTTGCAGGGCTGAGGCCAGATTTTTCAGAAGGCTCTATATGCTCTGAATTAGTGTCCAATATATGGTGCTATTTCTCCCATAGCCAAGATTCACGGATCCAGGAATCAAGGGGGTGGAAATGGGAGCATCATGGCTCACTATTACATCTAGTGTCTCACCAGCAAGATTTTTGTTTCCTATTCCTGTGACCTCATGTCCTGCTGACCTACAGATCTTAGTTACAGAAGAAGGAACGCTTCCACCAGGAGACACTACAATGATCCCATTGAACTGGAAGTTAATTAAGACTGACACCCAGTCACTGTAAGCTTCTTATGCCTCTGATTCAACAGGAAAAGAAGGTAGTTACTGTGCTGGTTGGCGTGATTGATCCTAGCTAATACAGATTCTGATGTTGGGCTTCAGTCATTGGGTGAAAAATAGTGTCATTTACCACAGGAAGCACAAGTCTAGAGGTAGAAATGGAATTAAGAATTCTCTCCTGGACATGTTACAACCCAGTAGAAATATCAAGTGTGGATATGTATCTGGAGTCCACAGAGGAGATCAAGCTTCTAGATATAGTTCTGCAAGTCATTGAAATACAGGTGATTTTGAAAGCCATGGGACTGGATGGGATGACCTAAATAGAGAGGATGACTCAAGACTAAACTCTAGGCCTCAAACATTCTGAGATTGAGTAGAGAAGGAGAGCAAACCAGGGACAGATAAAGAAACAGGTAGTGTTGTAGAGAAATGTGGGACACAGAAGTCAAAAAGTGAAAGAGTTTTAGAAAGCAAAAGTGTCACTTGGGGTACCTGGGTGTCTCAGTCGGTTAAGCATCCAACTACAACTAAGGTCATGATTTCACAGTCTATGAGTCAGAGCCCCGTGTCAAACTCTGTGCTGACAGATCAGAGCCTGGAGCCTGCTTCGGATTCTGTGTTTCCCTCTCTCTCTGCCCCTACTCTCTCTCAAAAATAAATAAACATTAAAACAATTTTTAAAAAAGTGTCACTCAAAGATGGATTCAGAGGAAAGAGAAGTGACCTGTGACTGGAGGACACACTGGAGAACATTGAACACCTTGACATGTTAAGGCTCAGCAGAATGGTGGGGGCAGAAGATGAATTGGAGTGTATTAGTTATCTCTTGCTGCATAACACGTTATCACAAATTGATCAACTTAAAACAATGCACATTTGTTACCTCATATTTTCCATGGATCAGGAGTCTAGGCACAGGCTGGCTGGGTTTTCTGTCCAGGGTCTCACCACGCTGCAATCAGGTGTCAGCTAGGGCTTTGTTGGCAGAGTTACATTCCTTGCTATTTTATATGTGAGACTCAGCTCCTAGAGGTTTCCCACTGTCCCCTACCATGTTGCCTTCTCCACAACATGCCTTCTAGGGCAGCAGAAGATTCTGGCCTTGAATCTTTGACTTCAGGAAAGGCCCAGTGCTTGTTTTCCAGACTCCTCATGTTGGGCCAGACCCACCCTGAACAATCTCATCTTTTAATTAATTCAAAATTAACTGATTAGTGACCCAATCACAGGAGTGAAATCGCAACATATTCACAGTACCACCTGCACTCAGAGGAAAGGACCATGAGGGTGTGTGCACCAGCACATAGAATTTTGCAAGGCCATACTGGAAATCTGCCTAGGATGAAGAAGAATTGAAGGTTTGGAAAACGCAGATTTAATAAACTGATGATACCTAATGGCACAACTGCTATTTGTTATACATCTACTCCATCCTGAATACCTTACCAAGCACCTTAACACTCCTTCTTGCTGATCCCTAGAACAACCCTATGGGGCAGGTCCTGTTATTAATCCCATTTTACAAATGAGGACATTGGGATTCAGAGGATTTAATGACTTCCCAAGGTGATGCTACTATAAGAGCATTAGGGTTCAAATTAGAGCCATCTTCTACCAAAGTTCCCCTGTATTGTATTCCCTTATTGAAGACCATTATTATAAGTATTAAACGAAGTAAGTCTGTGGCCAGGGCTCTCTAGGAATACAGTCACTCTCTACAGGTGACATATAAGATCCTCCAAGTTCAAACATTAGCCTCAACTTTGTTCCACTCTCCTTTGGTCCCCTCTTCATCCTTCATGACTGTACCTCTTGGTTCTCCAACTCCTCCAACAGATGAACATGTGAGAAGTGGGGAGGGGAAGAGAAGAGAGAGAAAAAAAACCACAAGAGACTATTAATGATAGAAGACAAACTGAGGGTTGATAAAGGGAGGTGGGTGGGGGATGGGCTACATGGGGGATGGGTATTCAGGAGGGCACTTGTGATAAACACTAGGTGTTGTATGTAAGGGATGAATCACTGAATTCTACTCTTGAAACCAATATTGCACTGTGTGTTAATTAACTAAAATTTAAATTAAAACAAAACACACAAAACTAAACCTCTCTTCTTAGGGTGGGGGAAGATGGCAGGGGCTGGGTATTGTTTAGCGGGTACAGAGTTTCAGTATGGAAAGACAAAAGAGTCCTAGAGATGGATGGATGCAACAATGTGAATACACTTAATGCACTGCACTGTACACTTAAAAATGGTTAAAATGATAAATTTCATGTTATATATATTTTATCACTGTTTATAAATGAATCAATGAGTGAATGAAGAAAGAAGAAAGAAGAAAGAAAGAAAGAAAGAAAGAGAAGAAAGAAAGAAAGAAAGAAAGAAACTTTCATCCTTGCCTTCTATACCCTTTCTCAACCAGCCACTTCCTACCTTGTGACATCGCTTACCACTTGCTCACAGTGACCCTCTTGTCCCTGGCTTCACCTCTGAACTTACGAGCCTCCAAGCCTTTTCTTCTGCTCTTCCAACCACCCTGAGGCCAGACACATTCTACTCTAATGACCAATGTATCTCTTTAAGGCTTAGTCTAAGACATCTATTCCATGACAACCTACTAAACTGTCTCACCTTGAAAAGTGACCTTTCCTTACTTAGAATTACCTTAGCCTTCATGCAGAGCACTATTTACACTATTGCACATTTGCTTCTGTTTCATCAGGGATCGACTAGTTCCACACATATCTGTATGTACCAGAGAACAGTACAGTAAGAGTGTAAGCTTGCTGAGGGCAAGGATTTATTCCTGAATAATCCACCAATACCTACTCATTGAGTGGTTTGCATATGGCTCTTTCTAGGGAAACCCCAAAATATAACCATAGTCTCAGCACTCAAAGAACTTTTTAATAAAATTATTGTGGTAAAATATATAAAACAAAATTTACCACTTTAGTCATTTTTAAGTGTATAGTTCTGTGACATTAAGTAATTCACCACCATCCATCTTCAGAACTTATTCATCTTCTCAAACTGAAACTCTATACCTATCAGTTAATAATCCTGCATCCCTTCTTCCTTATTCTATTTACTGGGTCTGTGAATTTGACTACTCTACCGTATATAAGTGGAATCATACAATACATATCCTTTTGTGATCAGCCTATTTCATTTAGCATAATGTACTCAAGTTTCATCCATGTTGTAGCATGTGTCAGAATTTTCTTTCTTTTAAAGGACAAATAATATTCCACTGTATGGAAATACATTTCATTTTCTATTCATCCACGAGTGGACATTGGGCTGTTTCTACTTTTTCCTGTTGTGAATGATGCTGCAGTGAATATGTACAAATACCTGTTAGATTTTTTTCCTTTCATTTCTTAGAAGTGGAATATCTGGGGTGCCTGGGTGTCTTAGTTGGTTAAGCATCCAACTCTTGATCTCAAGGTCATGAGTTCAAGGCTGTGTTGGGCTCTGCACTGGGTGTGAAGCCTACTTAAAAAACAGTGGGTTTTTATGTCATCACTCTTTTTTAAATTTTGTTAACGTTTATTTATTTTTGAGACAGAGAGAGAGCATGAATGGGGGGGGTCAGAGAGAGAGGGAGACACAGAATCTGAAACAGGCTCCAGGCTCTGAGCAGCCAGCACAGAGCCCAACGCGGGGCTCAAACTCATGGACCGCGAGATCGTGACCTGAGCTGAAGTCGGATGCTTAACCAACTGAGCCACCCAGGCGCCCATCACTCTTTTTTAATATCAAAAGCTGGTGAGAAATATATATATTTAATATATATTTAATTTATATATATATTTATATTTAATTTTAATATATATAATATATATATTTTAAATATATAATATATATTTTAATAATATATATTATAAATTATAATGTATAATTATATACATATATATATACACATACATATATATCCATTTTAAGTGGAATAGTGGAATTGCTGGATCCTATGTTAATACTGTGATTAATTTTTTGAGGTCAAGAATCCTCTATGTACCCAAGGAGACAGAACCAGCATGTGTGAAACCATCCAAGACTAATTAGCAGAAACGGCTTTCTAATTGGGCCCAGAACGTGGTAGTTGTGTAAACCCTGACTCTACCACCAGGAGTGACATTGAGCAATACCTTAAACTTCATGAACCCATCAATACAAGTGCAATCTATATAAAATATTCTTTTTCCTATTCCAAGAGTACCATTGCCCTCACATTGAAGCATCTCTAAAATCAGTATGGGTGGTATTTAGTGGTGTACCATATTTAAACATTTAGCACTTTTTCCTTAGTGAGACATGAAAAAACAATCATTCTTACAAATGATGGATCCTCAGGCTCCAAATACAGCACTAGGTAGATGAAAACGGATAGTAGAGTAGGCACTCATAACTTTCCTTTTCCTTCATTAGGTTGTGCAGTAATGACTATACACATGTAATCGAAGGTCAAGAAAAGAGAGACCATGAAGGGTTTGACCCACTAGGGAAGGTTTCTTAGAAGAGAACGGATTTGAACTGAACCATTAAGGATGGATAAACTAAGAATAAAGGAGAAAGCATTTTATAGAGGAAAGCCTGTTAAATCAAAAGCAAAGACACAGAAATGATTAAATCCTAATTAAGAGTGGGTAGGAAGAAGGAATATTTTCATGGGGGTTGGCTTAATCAAATTCCTTTTTTTATAATGTATTTTTAAAATTTTTTAATGTTGTTATTATTTTAATTTTTGAGAGAAAGAGAGACAGAGTGCAGGCGGGGGAGGGGCAGAGGCAGAGGGAGACACAGAATCTGAAGCAGGCTCCAGGCTCTGAGCTGTCAGCACAAAGCCTGACATGGGGCTGGAACCCAGGAATGGTGAAATCATGACCTGAGCTGAAGTTGGATGCTTAACCAACTGAGCCACCCAGGTGCCCCAAAGGTTCAAATTTCTGAAGTGAAATAAGTCAGACAGAGACAGATAAATAATGTATGATCTTTCTTATGCGTGGAATCTAAAAAAAAAAAAAAAAAAAAAGATGAAAATGAGCTCACAGATACTGAGACTAGATTGGTGATTTCCAGAGGTGACAGGTAGAGGTTCATGAAATGGATGAAGGGGATCAAAAGGTACAAACTTCCAGTTATAAAATATAGGGCACCTAGGTGGCTCAGTCAGTTGAGTGTCCAACTCTTGATTTTGGCTCAGGTCACAATTCCAAGGTCATGAGATCAAACTCCACCTCAGACTCTGAACTGAGTGTGGGGCCTGCTTGGGATTATTCTCCCTTTCTTTCCCTCTGTCCCTCTCCCCCGTTGCTCTCTCTCTCTCTTTCTAAAATAAAAAGGAAAAAAATATATATATATATGTAAATTCACAGAGATGTTATGTATAAAATGGTAACTATAGGGGAGTCTGGATGGCTCAGTCGGTTAAGTGTCTGTCTGAGTCTCCTCAGCTCAGGTCGCAATCTCCCCATCATGAAATTGAGTCCCATGTTGGGCTCCTTGCTGAGTGTAGAGCCCGCTTGGCATCCTCTCTCCCACTCTCTTTCTCTGCCTCCCCCCATTCTCTCTGTCTCTCTTTCAAAATAAATAAATAAACATTTAAAATTGTTAACTATAGTTAATAATACTGTACTCCACATCTGAAAGTTGCTAAGAGAGTAAACTTAAAAGTTCTTACCACAAGAAAAATAAATGTGTAACTATGTATGGTAGCAGATGTTAACTAGACTTTCATGGTGATCATTTCACACTAAAACAAAATTTCTGAAAAAAGACCTCCTCAGAAATCAGCAGTAAATAAACAAACAGTTCAATTAGAAAATAGCAAGGATTTGAACAGACATTTTACCAAAGAAGATATATGGATGACAAATAAGCACATTAAAAGTTATTCAACATTATTCATCATTACAGAAATGCAAATTAAAACCACAATGAGATATTTGACATAATACTACACATTAATTAGATCAGCTAAAATTTAAAAAATAATGAAAATACCAAATGCTGGCAAGAAGGTGGATCTCTCAGACATTTCTGGTGGAAATGTAGAATAGCGAAGCATCTCTGGAAACAGCTTTGCAGTTTCCTATAAAATGAAACATACACTCACCATAGGAGCAGCAAATACCCTCACCAGTATTTATCCCAGAAAAATTAAAACATGTCCACACACAAACATGCACAAATGTTCACATCAACTTTGTGATAACCAAATCTGGAAAAACCTAAAGGTCCTTGGAAGTATGAATGGCTAAAGTACATCTGTACAATGTAACAATATTTGGCAATAAAAAGGAATGCATAATTCATACACACAACAGCTTGAATCAATCACATAGGCTTTATGCTGAATGATAAAGACCAATATTGGAATATTATATTACATACTACATGATTCCATTTATATCACTTGAAGGAGATGACAAAAGTATAGAGATAAGAAAAAAATAGTGGTTTTTAGGGAGCAAGGATAGGGAGGGTATGAAGGTGATGTGAATATAGAGAGTTAGGGTGAAAGAGTTACTTTGTGGGGTAAAACAGTTCAGAATGTGCTTATGGTAGTGATTACACAAATCTATACATGAGATAAAAATGGATAGAATTATACACACACACACACGAACATACATAAATGAGTACAGGTAAAAACTGGTGACATCTGCTGAAGATCTGTATGCTAGTTAACTGTATAATGTCAATTTCTTAGTTTTGTTATCAACCATATTTATGCAAGATGTTCCTATTGGGGGAAGATAAGAGAAGGGTACTAGGCAACTTCCTTTGGGGCTATAATTATTTCAAAATAAAACTTACTTTTTTTAAGATTTTATTTCTAAATAATCTCTACATTCAATATGGAGCTCGAACTCATAACCCAGAGATAAAGAGTCACATCTTCTACTGCCTGAGCAAGCCAGGCACCCCAAAATAAAATTTTCTGAAAGAAAATATCGAATTTAATTGCTAGATAATTAAGAATCTATTTAGTATACCAATATCCTTTGAGTCAAGGACTACCTCATGAAGAAGTGATATCTTCTCTGAGATTTCAGAGAAAAGCTTACTCTTCATAAGCCTCATCAACTTGTATTAAAGCAATGCCTTCTCTGAGCTGGTCCAAAGTCTTCCTACCTACCAATCCTAGTAGGAATTTTCTACCTACCACTCCTAGTATTGGTAGGAGTCATTGACAATAGGCCTTGATAGGCTAGAAGAAAAGAAAGGCAGGACCTGGAGATGTGTAGGTGGGGATGTGGCTGTGTATGTGCATGTGTGTGTGTTCATGCATGAATATGTGGGAGCTACAGGGGAGGGAGTTGCTGAGAAAGAGGTTACCAGTTACTTATTTTCCTCAGAGTTGGCTCTAGGTGGTAATGGTTGGACTGATCCAAGATTCCAAGTTCAGTTCCTTGGGACTAACTTAGTTGTGTTCCAAAGATACGAATGTTCTCTTATCCCACTAGACCCAAAGGAGCCTTGGAATAGAATTAAAGTGGATCCATAGTAGTCTTTTGTTAACCCACATTACAGGTGTGTGATCTACTATCATAGGGGAACATTTCTGATGAGATGGAAAATTGGACTTCCAAGTCACATAGGACTAGACTTGAATTCTGGCCTTAAAGCTCACTAGCTGTGGGACCAGGAGCACTTGATTTAACTTCTCTGGTCCAGAGCATTATACTAGTTAAAATAAGTTCATATTTTTAAGAGCACTTTCCATGTGTTAGGCACTATGTAAAACATTCACCTACCTCATAGCTTTCTTGAATAACTTAAATGAGGTTACAAATCTTAAATTGCCTGGCAGAATACACATATCAAGAAAGCAGTTGAGGGGTGCCTAGGTGGCTCAGTCGGTTAAATGTCAGATTCTTGATGTCAGCTCAGGTGATGATCTCACGGTTCATGAGATGGAGCCCCACATCAAGCTCCACTCTAGGATTCTCTCTCTCCCTCTCTCTCATTGCCCCTCCCCTGCTTGCACTCGCTCTCTCTTTCAAAATAAATAAACCTTTTTCAAAGGAAGCAATTGATAAACGTTGTATTTAAATATTATCACTCTTATTATAGTAACCAAGATGAAAATGGAAGCACACTTCTCAAATGACACAATCTCTGAAAATAACACCAAATGCTGATTTTCATATGGTGAAACAAGTCCAACTAACAATGATAGTCTAAAAGTGTGCTCTGCACTGGACATTAGTCATGACCCCTGAAAATTTCAGCACAAAGAATCCATGCATTTGCTGGCATGTGTCTTGAAGTTGGATTTCTCCTTAAGATACTCAAAAGATTAGGTGTTTCCCTTAGTGTTAGCAACTTAGGAAACACAGAACTATTTCTTTTCATCTAACTATGCAATGATGTATCAGCCAAAGTAAATACAAAGAATATAGTTAAGTAAAAATACAAGGAACATCAGTGAGATGTAGACTTGAAATAAATTACTTAAGTAAGGATTTGGCTGAATTGTGGAGTAAAGTGCCAAAAAAGATCTGATGCTGATGCATGATCTATGGCATAGGAGAAGGGCTGATTTGAAGGAATTTTGTAACATATGCCTGTTAAGTTAGGATTTTAATCCTCTTTAGCAGACTTGGTAAGTATAAATCCAGGGTATACAGACTTCTACTTGCTAATGTTTTTACCTTGCTTTTAGCCTGGGGGGAATCTCCCTTCAAACACTGAGGGTGGTGATGTGTTAGTGAACATGATAGTTATGGTGACGGCAGTGGTGATGGTGATGATAATAGTGATGGTGATGGTGGTGACGATGATGGTGATGGTGGTGGTGGTCGTGGTTATGATAGTTCTGGTAGTAGTGGTGGTGGTGGTGGGGTGTGTGTGTGTGTGTGTGTGTGTGTGTTATAACCAGAACCTTAGATTGAGACAAATGACAAGCTTAACTCTCATTAACATGACCCCAATAAACAACTACAAGAGTAAAATAACAACTTAAACATACAAAATTCAGAGATATTCAAGAAGGTTTTCTCCTTCAAATATTCTATCCTTTCTTCTACCTCTTTCATCTTCTTCCCTCGAGTTCAATGAAATCTTTGGACTTCCAAGTTTAATTTTGCATTATAGTTTTTATAAAGCCCAACATATGTTTGCAAAGGCCATTTTCAGCCACTTTGACTTGGGCCTATTTCTCCATCTGGAGGGAAATAAGATAAATGCATAATTACATAAGGACCCCCATTTTCCACTTTGCCCCATGTCACTTTACTCTGTGGAGGCAAAGACATGGTTTTTTGGGAGAACATTTAAAATCAAACACATCTGTTTGAATTCATCTTGCACATAGAGGTTGCAAGCCCCAAGTAATGGAAAAACTAATTCTTTTGTGGTTTTCAAAGGAAGTAAAATGGCCCAAATCCCTTATATTTCTTAATCCCTAGTGGGACCACTAGGTTGTGGATGTTCCATGAGCGTCTTTTCCAAATCAGTTACTTCCATAATTTTGTCTCTTTATCTTCTTCCTCAGCTTTTCTTACAGCATAGTTGTCAGGTTTCAAATGTCTGGATACACCTTAAATCTCTGATCCCTACTAAATCTATTGGCAAGTACATGCTTCCCAATTTGTTTTTTAAGTTACATTTTAGACCACCTTAGGCCTAAAGAGAAAACACCTAGAAAGCAGGCAAACCTTAGAAATTCAATGAGAGTGAAAGATAGAAAGAAAGAAAGAAAGAAAGAAGAAAGAGAAAGAAAGGAAGAAAGAGAGAAATTCAGTGAGAGGCTTAAAACATAATTAAAATGAGCTTTATTCCTGAGTTGAGGTTTAGTTAACAAATGTTAATGCTCAAAAACATATATTCCAATGGTCTAAAGTGCAAGTACACTGAGGTTTACATATCAAAAGCTTTAAGAAAAACGTTTAAACTTTTCCCTCTCCACTTTTAGGAAAGACAGAACAAACAAACAAACAAACAAATCAACAAAAAACCCAGAGGAAAATTAGGTAATTATTGGGATTTTGTGAGGGGAATTAGCAAGAAAAAAAAAAAAAAAAACCTTTCCAGGAAACTTTCTAGTATCCATACATGAGAAGTCCAATTTCTTGTATCTTCTACTGTTCTATTCAAAGGGCTTTATAAAGAGAGCTGCTGCTTGGAACAGGAATCACCAAGGAATCACAGAAATCTTCAAACATGGCAGCAAAAGTGTATTGCTATGTAGCAGATCAAGCTTCATTGATTGATTTAATATATGATTCTTGAATGGCTACAATGTTTCAGGCCAAGGGCTAGTGCTCAGGATAGAGATGTGCTTTTCTTTGTGGGGCTGGTTCTGCATACTGCTAGGCTCTTGTCTGCTGTGAGGTCTAGTTCTAAGATGACTACTGGACAGCTCTATTTTGGTATTGCAAACTCAGGATGTTTTAAGCTGAAATCATTACTTCCTAAAATACAACTCTTCTTTTGTCTTGCAAGTAACAAAGTTGTATTTAAGGTAGATTAAGAAAAATGGGTTAGAGGGAACCTTGTAGAACCTAAGGACAAGAAGAGGAGTCAAGCCCCATAAGGGACAAGAACAAGGAAATGGAAAGCACATAAAATCAGGGCAGTCCATCTGCACTTTTCCATTTTTCTCTCTGGCAACCCTTGTTCTCTTGTCCCTGCTTCTTCTTTTAATTCCTCTGTCTCTCCCTTTCTCTTTTTCTCTCTTTGTTTTCTCTCTTCCATTTTCCTCTGTTTCTCCATTCAAAGGAATGACTGCTTCTCCAGTCCCAAAATTTTATGTTCTCCCAGTTCAAGTTCCACCTGAGACAATTTAGTAACTCCAGTTGCAATTCTAAATTTTTTAGGAGAGAAACATTTTATTGATACATTTCATCTATAAAACTAATTGTTTTACTCTATCTATAAAATATTACAAAACAGTACCTATCATATAGAATTACTATGAGAACTAAATGAGATGTTGCATATAAGAAATTAGTCACAGTCTAAGCACAGAATATCCTGTAATAAAATGCTATTTGTTACTATTATTCTATGATTATTTTGAATCAATTGTTTGGCAGTTGCCTGAACACATTTTCTCAAGGGAACATTGTATATGATTGTTGGATTCCCAGTTATATCCAGTCAAAGCTTTAAAACTCAAAGGCCTCCAGGTCCCACCAGCGCATTAAAAATGATGCTTCATTACATCAATATTTTATCTACCTCAATGTCCCATCTGTGTAACTGCATAACGTTGTAGTTCCAACATATTCTCTTTAAATTCTTCTCTAGTTTATTTTTCTAGAAGATTCCAGATATCTCACCAACATCCCTTGCCTGCTTGTCTAGTCAAGTTCCTGATTTGATGGCTACAAACTATGAACATATTTGTGTCCATAAGAAAGAAATTTGTTATCACACCACCAGGGGCACATACCCTCATGAAGAACACTTCTGCCTTATCAAGGATGACATGTGTCTATGTCCCCACATTACCAATGTTCATTCCATCCCAGATTCAAAATGGCTCTGGTATCCCCTTGGTGCTTACTGCTTCAGAGCCACATGAATTTTCAGATAGATGACAGATAGATAGATAGATAGATGTAGATAGATAGAATAGAATGATTATGGTATAGCTTTAGAATTAGATTGTCCAGTTAGACTCCTTTCCATCACATACTAGCTGTGTGACTGTTGGTAAGTTACTCAAAGAGTTGAGCTTCAGTGTCTTCTGCAAAATAATAATATATCATCACCATAGAGATGTGGTGAAGATTAAATAAGATAATATATTTAAAGCCTTGGAGATTTTTAGCTTCTAGAAATGACAAAATGGTTTATATTAGACTAACTTTCCTGCCAGTATCACTTATAAATTTGGAACAAAAGATAGAATACAACCATTTGCAGGCACTAGAAGGCTAACAAAATAGGCAGAAACTGAAGATTCAACTCTTGGGGGAAAAAAACATACGAGGTGAGATCCACATTTATCCAAATTTTTTCCCTTTGAGAACTCCTTCACAGTCTACATGGGGAATAGAAATCAAACAAAAACCACAGTTTTATTAGGCTAAAAAGCCAGAGATCATAGTTCGAAACTGCCACAGTGGCTAGAAATTAAGGTAGAAAGAAATCCCACAAAGGAACGAATCACATGGGGGACTAGTTACCTGTCAGAATAAGATTCTAAATGTTTACAGGAATATAATCCAAACTAAAATTTCTATATCATATCATCCAGAGTGCCCAACATACAATAAAAATTACTAGACATTGAAAGAAATAGGAAATATAACCCATAGTCAAAAGAAAAAGCAGTTAACAAAGCACATCCACAATTGACCTAAAGTTAGCAAATAATAGATGTGTTAAGAAATTTGCAAAAAAAAGATGAATACACAGATGAACCGTTAAAGGATTTTGGGAGAGAAATAGAAATTCTAAAATAATCAATCAGCCAATCTCCCAGAATAGAAAATTAAAAGAACACTTCTGCCTTATCAAGGATGACAAGCAAATATCTGAAAAATTTAAGAAATATTCACAATGCAGAATATTTCAAGATCAATGACTTTGAAGACAAATCATTTCAATAAATATTATCCAAACTGAAGAACTAGAAAATGTGATAAAACAAAACAAAACACTGAAAAGAGCCAAAATGACATGTGAGATAGTATCAAGAAATCTAACCTAGGCATAATTGGAGTCTCAGAAGGAGAAGAAAAAGAAAATGAGACAGAAAATATATTTGAAAAATTTTGGACAAATATTTTCCAAATTTGATTAAGAACATCAGCTCCCATGAAAAGATGAGCAAAGCACACTTACAGTCGGATAAATACAAACAAAACCACACCTGAGCATTTCATTGTCAAATTGTTAAAAACTAATGATAAAGAAAAAAATCAGAAGACAGAGAAAAAAGACATATTAACATAGCTAACTTCTCATCAGAAATATTGGAGGCCAACAGAAAGTTGAATGATATCTTTAAAGTGCTGAAAGAAAAATGTAAATTCAAAAATCTATGCCTACAAAAACATTTTTAAACATGAAAGCAAAATAAAGACATTTTCAGGTTTAAAAAGCTGAATTTTTTTCCCACCAGTACAAGAGTATAGAAAATACTTCAGTTTATTTAACTGAAGAGAAATGACACAAGATACAAATATGTATCTATACGAAGGAATAAGAACATTTGAAATCATAAATATGTGAGTGAATATGAAAGACTGTCTTTTAAATTTTCTAAATGGTAACTGATTAAAGAAAAAATAATGTATTATGGGGTTTATAATATATATGGCAGTAAAATATATGACAATAATAGCACAAAGAGATTAAGTGAAATTATTGTTACTATTCTTACTTTATACTTGAAGTATATATTATTTGAAACTAGACTGAAAAGTTAAAGATCTACATTATAATCCATAAATCACCAAAAATATAAAGAGCTACAAAGCTAATAAAGGAGATCAAACAAAATACTAAAAAATACTCAACTCAAAAGGGGAAAATAGAGGAACAAAAAAGAACACAGGTGATAAACAGAAAACAAATAGCAAAGTGTTAGAATTAAATGCAAACATATCAATAATATTACTAAATATAAATGTTCTATGCATCCCAATTAAAAAGCACAGATTGTCACACTGGAGAAGAAGCAAGTACAAATTACATGCTCTTTATAAGGGTTCCATCTAAATATAAGGACACATTTGAAAGTAAAATGATAGGAAAAGATACATTAAGCAAATAGTACACATAAGAAAACTAGTGTGATTATATTAATACCAGCCATTTTAGATATCAAGACAAGAAGCGTTGCCAGAAATATAAAGGAGCATTTTATCATTAAAAAAAAGGGTTTATTCATCAAGACAAAAAAATCCAACTGAGCATCTAATAATAGATCCTCAACATACTTGAAGCAAAAATATAGAAGTAAAAAGAGAAATATTGGACATTTTGACTCCACGGTCTAGGTAATTTACAGAACAAGTTAGACAAAAATATGAGTAGGGATATAGAAGACTTTAATAAAACTATTAGTCACCCTCACTTAATTGTAGTGTTTTATATAAAATGCTACATCCAACAATACACATTTTTAAAAATGCAAATGAAACATTCACCTAAATAGACCATATGTCATAAAACAAGTTGCAATAAATTTTAAAAGATTGAAATCATAGAGACTCAAGTTAGAAATTAATAACATTTTGATAGCTAGAAAAATCCCCAAATATTTATAAGGTAACCAACAGTACTTCTAAATAATCCATACATCAAAAAAAGAAATCACAAGGAAATTAGGAAACATATTAAGTTGAATGATAATAAAAACACAAGATATCAACATTTGTGTCAAGTAGATGACTCCAATTCACCAGTTCCTCATATCCTGTAGAGAGCACTGTGGCTGATTCCCCAACATCTACTACCATTCTCTTAGAAAATACTTGATTTTCCTGTTACCTCACCTCATGCAACCAAGGGTTTTGTATAAAACTGGCTCCCATGAGAGTCCAGGGATGGGGCATAAAGTTTAGAATAAATTAATCAACACTTTCCCAACTTTGGTCAGGATAATAGTTTAGACAAGTGCATTTGCCTCAATGTGGGGTCACAAGTAACAATAAATTCAAATTAAAATGACTTAAACAATAAGGAAACTTGTGATATCTCACACCAATAGGTCTAGCTGTAAGTCAATTCCACAGTTGGTTAATTCTGCAACTCAATAGTACTGTCAAGGACCCAATTGTCTTTCAACTTTCAGTTTTGTCATCTTCATTCTTATCAAGTTGTGGTTTATCATATGCAGGCAAAACAGCTTTCAAAAGAAAGAAAAGAATCATTTCTTTCTTGTGAGTCTCCTTTAAGAGTTGAAGAAATCTTTCCTAGCAACCCATCTGTAGATTTCTACTTATTCTGCATTGACCAGAATTACATCAAAGCCCATCCCTAAACCATGACTTGGACCAATGTTGGTTTTTCCCATAGAGCTAGGGCCTAACTCCTTACAAGGACAGAGAATGTGGGAAAACTGAGCCAGATCAGTCTTTTAGTGAGGAAGAAGAGGAGTACCAACTTTTGGGTGGAAACCAATAACAGTTACTATATATGATACCATTAAATATTGCGCCAGGCTGAAACAGCTCAGAAATGTTACCTTTATTTTATTGGGTGGTGTGTCATAGGGCTTTAAAAAGTTGATGTGTGCATTAAGAAAGAGTTTTTATTAGGTGGATGTTTGGGGTGGAGAGAGAGGCATCCAGGCTAGGGAACAGTGTGTGTAAATCAACAGAGATTTCAAATAGAAAAACATGTTCAGGGAATTTCAAGTACTATAATTTAGCATGCCCACAGTAAAGAATGCAAGCAGAGAGCAGAAGTATATAAGGCCAGATAGGTAGGCAGGGGCTAGATCATGAAAGGCTCTCAACGCTCTGCTAAGGAGTTTGAACTTTATCCTATGGCAATGAGAGTGCCATGTTGGATGGGTACCTCAGAAAAATCACATTGGTAGTCATGTGGAAGAGGAATGAGTCTGAAGGATGGGTGATCAGTGATGAATCCCTCCCAATAGACCAGGAAGGACAGGGGGGATGAAGTATGGGGTGAAGTGGAGTGGACAACTGTATCTAGTAGGGAGAGTCAACAGAACTTAATGGCCAATGAAGTTAGAATGGCCTAGAGCTGCCTGACGTGGAAAGCAGAGGTTTCACAGAAAAAGAGGTGAAATTTTATTTTAACTCTATTTTTATTCTAATAAGATGCATTAAAAGCTTTGGTTTAAGTTTGTGCTCCAGTAAAAGGTTACATCATGACTGGTAGAATTCTCTTAACATCATGGGATTTGGGACAAAACTCTTGACAATATTGTGAAGTATAACTTTCAATATCTTTAATGTCCTCTTCCTATTTTGTGGCATTCTCAGGAATAACCTATGTAACCAGTCAATTACTATTTCTTGAGCATTTATTCAAAATGTCATCTTACAAAACAGTATTTATCTTACAATACCAATGTCTTAAGTTGGGAGGTACGATACAGTATCTGCAAAGAGGATGACCCAAAATTCCTCCTACCTATGATTTTACATGCTATTTCTCCTGTCAAGAAGTGAAGTTTATTTCCTGTCCTCTGACATTATAACTTGTCATGACCAATAAAATACAGTAGAAATGGTGTGTGAGTTCTGAAGACGAGAGGCCTTGCTATCTTGGCGTTCTGAGCTATTGTGTGCTAAGAAGTATGACAAATCTGCTGGAAAGACCACGTAGAAAGACAAAGGCTCATCCAACCCCCAAGCTGTTCTAGCTGTCTCACTAGATATGCTAGCCCTGGAAGTCAGACAAACTTGGATCATTCAACCCAGTCAATCCTCCAGATGACTGCTACTAATGAATAACCCCAGGTGAGACCAGCAGAAGTACTATCCAGCAGAGCCAGGACCATATTACAGAATTGTAGGTATATAAATATTATTTTAAGCTACTAAATTTTGGGGTGGTCTATTATGCAGTGATAAATAACTGATAAAGGAAGTCAATAAAATTAATTTTAAATGTAGCTAAGATTTTAAGGACTAAGTACAAATCTAGTCAGTTTTCTTTCCTAAAGAGAATCAAAAAGAGGACTATATGTATACAAATGAATGGACCCATTAGCCAGCAATAATCTATTAATTGCCAAGTATAGGATGGTTACTACATAGACACAACAAAATAGAAGACATAGAACTTGCAACTTAGTAAAGGAAACCAAATTCATACAAGAAGACAGCACACAATATAATAATTTGTGATGGTGAAATCTAGGCATTGAGGCAAGTCAATGTGGTATATAACTCAGGAAGCTACCCCATGGTGTTTCAACTAGGTAATCCGGGAAGACACAAGCCTATTAGAGACTTGACGGATGAGACTTGAAGGTCTATTTATTTAAACCACGCAAGAGTCAGATATGGACTGTGCCATCCTTTGTAAATTAAACTGTGGTGGATACTGATTCCCACAGAAATGACTAAGATAAATGGTTTAGAAGGTTTTTGTCATTTTTTCCTGGAAAGTTGCTTCCTCTACATATGAGCTTATCAAAAGTTAATGATTCTTATAAAGAAGTTTAAGCTTGAAGAAAGTAAGTGCATAAGTAACCTGTAGCTAGACTCATAGTTCCAGAGAGTAAGCCAAGGACCATGAACAAATATATCTCATTGAACAGAGCCTCTTCCTGATTTCAAAACATAAAGCTACAATTATTAAAGTGATCAAGACAGAAATTGAGACAGTATAAAATTAATGTAAGGATTCAGATGGATCAATAAAACAGAATAGAAAGTCAAGAAATAAACTCTTATATTTTGGGACAAAGTTGCCAAAGTAATTCAATGATGAAAGGGTACTTTTTCAACAAATATTGCTGGGACAATTAGATATGCATATATCAAAAGAAAGAAAGAAAAAGAAAGAAAGAAAGAAAGAAAGAAAGAAAGAAAGAAAGTTAACCCTTATCTCACACCATACACAAAAATCAACTCAAAATAGATTATTGACCTAAATGTAAAAGTTAAAACTATAAAACTTCTAGAAAGAAACATAGGAGAAATTCTTTGTGACCTGGAGTTAGGCAAAGACTACTTAGATATGACACCAAAAGTCCAATCACAATATTTTCATATATCAGACTTTGTAAAAATTAATAACTTTTACCTTTTAAAAGGTACCATTAAGAATAAAGAAGATATGGGGAGCCTGGGTGGCTCAGTCAGTTAAGTGTCTGACTTGGCTCAGGTTATGATCTCACAGTTCATGGGTTCGAGCCCTGTGTCAGGCTCTGTGCTGACAGCATAGATCCTGGAGCCTGCTATGAGCTCTATGTCTCCCTCTCTCTCTCCTCCCCTCTGCAGCTCATGCTCTGTCTCTCTCAGAAATAAGTAAACATTAAAAAAAAATAAAAAATAAAGAAGAGATTTATATATGAATATTACTCAGCCTTCAAAAAGAATAAAATCTTGCCATTTGCAACAACATGGATGGAGCTAGAGTGTATTATGCTAAGTGAAACAAGTCAGTCAGAGAAAGACAAATACCATATGATTTCGCTCATATGTAGAATTAAACAAACAAAATAGATGAACATACGGGAAGAAGAAATAAATAGGGAGGCAAACCATAAGAGACTCTTAACTCTAGAGAACAAACTGAAGGTTGATGGAGGGGAGGTGGGCAGGGAGATGAGCTAAATGGGTAATGGATATTAAGGAGTGCACTTGTGATGAGTACTGGGTGTTATATATAAGTGATGAACCACTAAATTCTACTTCTGAAACCAATGTTACACTATATGTTAACTAACTAGAATTTAAATAAAAACTTGGAACAAAAACAAACAAAAAGATGCTGTTAAGAAAATGAAAATATAAGCCACAGACTGGGAGAAAAGAATTGCAAACATATACATAATAAACGACGTCTATCTAGAATAAATAAAGAACACTTACAACTCAATAACAAGAATACAAACTACTCAATTTTAAAATGGGTAAAATATTTCAGTAGATATTTTACCAAAGAAGAAATACAAGTAGCTAATAAACCCATGAAAAGACCTGCAAGCCCACTAAAATGACTATAATTTTAAAAGAAAAGCCAATTCCACGGATCCATACTACAACTTAGATGGATCTCGAAAACTTATGCTAAGTGAAAAAAAATCCAGACAGTGTGATGCTCTTTATATGAAATGTCTAGAAATGGTGAGTCTATAGAGTCAGAAAGATTACCAGTTATCTAGGGCTGGGGTGAGAGCAAGCACTGACTGTAGATGGGCACATGGGGACTTTTGGGAGTGATGAAAACATTCCAAAATTGGATTATAGCGACAGCTGCACAACTTCATAACTACAAAAGCAAAACAAAACATTGAACTGTACACTTGCAAAAGGTGAATTTTAAGGTAGGTAAATTGTAATTTAATAATGCCCTTTAAAAAAAAGGATAAAAATGATGATAAAGAGGGAAAAAAAGAAACTCTCTAAGTAACAGATACATGAAATTTCATGAGATAGCCCATGTAAAAAGTGAACTGTGGACGTTTATGCCAGGTGTGAACATAGCAGTAATAATGATGATATGGGGTGCTGTGATTGAAGAAATCAAGTTTTTAAATGTATCAAATTAAGGTAAATTTAGCAACCAGAAGAATTTAGGTTAAAATTTTAACAGCTGTCAAATCTTAAAGAGTTTTTTAAAAATATCCCTATCATGCAACTAGTGTCATCTTAAAATGGTTTTAACTTCATCTTGACTTCTCAGCTTTCAGAGAGTATAAAAGAAGTGAGAGCCAACCAGGTCTGTTTTCTTGCTTTAAGGTTTTAGAGTTCCTCAGCCATCATCAGAAACATTTTACAAACAGATGGTTTGAAATATGTCACTTTTTCCTCCTCTTTGCATTTATTTCCATTTTCCAGATTTCTAAGTTACTAGTGTATTTGGTGGTTTTTTTTATGTTTGTTAGTCATTTTCATTTCCTGCTCAGCTAGTCTGGGATCCAGTCTAATTGCAGAGGAACCTCATGAAGCTTTCTTGGGATGGTGGTCATTCGGGAAAGCAGGAGAAAGTAGTGCAGGGCAGGGAAAAGGCAGGAAGCTGACAGGGAGATTCCCAAGCCCAATTCCCAGCCCTTTTTCTGGGCTCTGGCCACTGTCTTTCCCTGGGAAATTTATTTTTGTCTCTAGAATTTCCTCCTCAATCCTTCTACTTGAGACACTCAATGATAACTGACAGAGGAACTTCAGTTGAATCCTTCACCTTCTCACAAATGGAACAAGCATCTAAGTACAAGGAAAATAAATTGTTAGTGCCTATATATCACTTTTATTTTTATTTTTTTTTTTATTTATTTTTGGGACAGAGAGAGACAGAGCATGAACGGGGGAGGGGCAGAGAGAGAGGGAGACACAGAATGGGAAACAGGCTCCAGGCTCTGAGCCATCAGCCCAGAGCCTGACGCGGGGCTCGAACTCACAGACCGCGAGATCGTGACCTGGCTGAAGTCGGAAGCTTAACCGACTGCGCCACCCAGGCGCCCCTATATATCACTTTTAAAATAAAATAACAAACTGCATGCTTCCAACTATATGACATTCTGGAAAAGGCAAAACTATGGAGACAGTAAAAAGATCAGTGGTGTCTAGGGTTGGGGGATGGTGGGATGAATAGGTGGAGCAGAGGATTATCAGGGCAGTGAAACTACTCTGTATGATATTATAATGAAGGATACATGTTATGATACATTTGTCCAAATCCATAGAATATACAAATGCCAACAATGAACTCTAATGTGAACTATGGTCTTTGAGTGATCACAATGTGTCAATGTAGGTTCAATGATTATATCAAATGTACCACATGGTAGGGGATGTTCATAGTGGGGAATGCTGTACATAGGCAGGGCAAGGGGAATATAGGAAATTTCTGTGTTTTTTTCTGAATTTTGTTATAAGAAAAACTGAGCAAAACTGCCCTAAAACTATTCTTAACTCCTCTAAAAAATAAAGCACATTAACAACTTTTTTAATAAAGGGAAAGGGCAGAATTGATAAGTGGACTAAATACCAAAATCCTGGTGTTATCATTTTGATACTAAATGGCAGTCACCAGAATTGTGAGGTCATTCTCTTTAAATTTTTTTTAATGTTTTTTTATTTATTTTTGGGAGAGAGAGTGAGAGCAAATGGGAGAGGGGCAGAGAGAGAGAGGGAGACAAGAATTCGAAGCAGGCTCCAGGCTCCAAGCTGTCAGCACAGAGCCTGATATGGGGCCCAAACCCACAAGCCATGAGATCATAACCTGAGCTGAAACTGGATGCTCAACCTACTGAGCCACCCAGGCGCCCCATATGAGGTCATTCTCTTGATCTCATCTGAAAAGAAGGTGCTCAAAGATGGTGGCCATTGTTGCTATTATTTGGGATTAGTCTTCACTGACTTCTTTGCCTATTGCATACAACATCAGCCTACTCCACAGATGCACTGGGCCACCTCAAGCCTGCACATCATCTTTAGAATTCAAGAAGTATCTAGGCCTATAAATAGCCCACCATTGATACATTTGTTTCCCAACACCTATGCCCAAAATTCCTCCTAGATCCTAAAATAGACCCTCTATTCTTCCTGCCAATGAGTTAGACTAGCAGAAGCAAAAAAAGTACAGCCACTTTGGAACAATGGTGTTAAGACAGCTATTGATAAGAAAATGTGAAATTATTTTATTCTGCTTTCTTGTTTGTGTATGAAATACTATATGACAATATAAATTCTGGAGAAGAGAATTTAGATTTTTCTCTCCCTGTATTTTTATCAAGATTGCAAGCAGGTCACCAAGCCCACATGCTTCCTTGCCTGAGAGAGGTCCATATCACAAAGCTGAATGGGGTTTCCTGAAGACAACTTCTCTTCTTGCCTTTGTGTGAACCTACTCTGGATGGTCAATTCAAGAATTACAGGGGTGGCCTGTAATAAAAAAAAAAAAAAAAGGAAGAAACTAGAAGACCTGGTCCATGGGGTGCAGCATCTACCTAGCACCAACCAGCCAACTGGGGCTTGTCAGGATCCTCAGCTGTCCCTTCATCTAGCTGCTGGTTAGTGACTCATCTTTTACTGTAGAGAGGTCTTAATTAAAACAGGAGCTAAATTTCATGTAAGCCAACCAAACATATTTGTGAGCTGCATCCAGTCCCAAACCCCAGTTTGTGACCCTTGGTCTAAATTCATTGAAGAGAGGGAGGAGAGGGAAGATGGCGGTGTAGGAGGACGCTGGGCTCACCTCGCGTCCTGCTGATCACTTAGATTCCACCTACACCTGCCTAAATAACCCAGAAAACCGCCAGAGGATTAGCAGAACGGAGTCTCCGGAGCCAAGCGCAGACGAGAGGCCCACGGAAGAGGGTAGGAAGGGCGGCAAGGCGGTGCGCACTCCATGGACTGGCGGGAGGGAGCCGGGGCGGAGGGGCGGCTCGCCGGCCAAGCAGAGCCCCCAAGTCTGGCTGGCAAAAGCGGAGGGGCCTGACAGACTGTGTTCTGACAGCAAGCGCAACTTAGTGTCTGGGAGGTCATAAGTTAACAGCTCTGCTCAGAAAGCAGGAAGGCTGGAGGACAAAGGGAGGGAGAGTTGCTGAGCCCCCCGGACGACAGAGCTCAGCTTGGCAGGGAACAAAGGCACTCACCAGTGCCATCTCCCCCACCCATCCCCCAGCCAAAATCCCAAAGGGAACCAGTTCCTGCCAGGGAACTTGCTCGCTCCGCGCAAACACCCAACTCTGTGCTTCTGCGGAGCCAAACCTCCAGCAGCAGATCTGACTCCCTCCCGCTGCCACAGGGCCCCTCCTGAAGTGGATCACCTAAGGAGAAGCGAGCTAAGCCTGCCCCTCCTGCCCCTGTGCACCTTGCCTACCCACCCCAGCTAATACGCCAGATCCCCAGCACCACAAGCCTGGCAGTGTGCAAGTAGCCCAGACGGGCCATGCCACCCCACAGTGAATCCCGCCCCTAGGAGAGGGGAAGAGAAGGCACACACCGGTCTGACTGTGGCCCCAGCGGTGGGCTGGGGGCAGACATCAGGTCTGACTGCGGCCCCGCCCACCAACTCCAGTTATACACCACAGCACAGGGTAAGTGCCCTGCAGGTCCTCACCACTCCAGGGACTATCCAAAATGACCAAACGGAAGAATTCCCATCAGAAGAATCTCCAGGAAATAACAACAGCTAATGAACTGATCAAAAAGGATTTAAATAATATAACAGAAAGTGAATTTAGAATAATAGTCATAAAATTAATTGCTGGGCTTGAAAAGAGTATAGAGGACAGCAGAGAATCTCTTGCTACAGAGATCAAGGGACTAAGGAACAGTCATGAGGAGCTGAAAAGCGCTTTAAACGAAATGCAAAATAAAATGGAAATGACGACAGCTCAGATTGAAGAGGCAGAGGAGAGAATAGGTGAACTAGAAGATAAAGTTATGGAAAAAGAGGAAGCTGAGAGAAAGAGAGATAAAAAAAATCCAGGAGTATGAGGGGAAAATTAGAGAACTAAGTGATACACTAAAAAGAAATAATATACGCATAATTGGTATCCCAGAGGAGGAAGAGAGAGGGAAAGGTGCTGAAGGGGTACTTGAAGAAATTATAGCTGAGAACTTCCCTGACCTGGGGAAGGAAAAAGGCATTGAAATCCAAGAGGCACAGAGAACTCCCTTCAGACGTAACTTGAATCGATCTTCTGCACGACATATCATAGTGAAACTGGCAAAATACAAGGATAAAGAGAAAATTCTGAAAGCAGCAAGGGATAAACATGCCCTCACATATAAAGGGAGACCTATAAGACTCGTGACTGATCTCTCTTTTGAAACTTGGCCGGCCAGAAAAGATTGGCACGATATCTTCAGTGTGCTAAACAGAAAAAATATGCAGCCGAGAATCCTTTATCCAACAAGTCTGTCATTTAGAATAGAAGGAGAGATAAAGGTCTTCCCAAACAAACAAAAACTGAAGGAATTCATCACCACTAAACCAGCCCTACAAGAGATCCTAAGGGGGATCCTGTGAGACAAAGTACCAGAGACATCACTACAAGCATAAAACATACAGACATCACAATGACTCTAAACCCGTATCTTTCTATAATAACACTGAATGTAAATGGATTAAATGCGCCAATCAAAAGACATAGGGTATCAGAATGGATAAAAAAACAAGACCCATCTATTTGCTGTCTACAAGAGACTCATTTTCGATCTGAGGACACCTTTAGATTGAGAGTGAAGGGATGGAGAACTATTTATCATGCTCCTGGAAGCCAAAAGAAAGCTGGAGTAGCCATACTTATATCAGACAAACTAGACTTTAAATTAAAGGCTGTAACAAGAGATGAAGAAGGGCATTAAATAATAATTACAGGGTCTATCCATCAGGAAGAGCTAACAATTATAAATGTCTATGCGCCGAATACTGGAGCCCCCAAATATATGAAACAATTACTCATAAACATAAGCAACCTTATTGATAAGAATGTGGTCTTTGCAGGGGACTTTAACACCCCACTTACAGAAATGGATAGATCATCTAGACACACGGTTAATAAAGAAACAAGGGCCCTGAATGATACATTGGATCAGATGGACTTGACAGATATATTTAGAACTCTGCATCCCAAAGCAACAGAATATACTTTCTTCTCGAGTGCACATGGAACATTCTCCAAGATAGATCATATACTGGGTCACAAAACAGCCCTTCATAAGTTTACAAGAATTGAAATTATACCATGCATACTTACAGACCACAATGCTATGAAGCTTGAAATCAACCACAGGAAAAAGTCTGGAAAACCTCCAAAAGCATGGAGGTTAAAGAACACCCTACTAACGAATGAGTGGGTCAACCAGGCAATTAGAGAAGAAATTAAAACATATATGGAAACAAACGAAAATGAAAATACAACAATCCAAACGCTTTGGGACGCAGCGAAGGCAGTCCTGAGAGGAAAATACATTGCAATCCAGGCCTATCTCAAGAAACAAGAAAAATCCCAAATACAAAATGTAACAGCACACCTAAAGGAAATAGAAGCAGAACAGCAAAGGCAGCCTAAACCCAGCAGAAGAAGAGAAATAATAAAGATCAGAGCAGAAATAAACAATATAGAATCTAAAAAAACGGTAGAGCAGATCAACGAAACCAAGAGTTGGTTTTTTGAAAAAATAAAAAAAAATTGACAAACCTCTAGCCAGGCTTCTCAAAAAGAAAAGGGAGATGACCCAAATAGATAAAATCATGAAGGAAAATGGAATAATTACAACCAATCCCTCAGACATACAAACAATTACCAGGGAATACTATGAAAAATTATATGCCAACAAATTGGACAACCTGGAAGAAATGGACAAATTCCTAAACACCTACACTCTTCCAAAACTCAATCAGGAGGAAATAGAAAGCTTGAACAGACCCATAACCAGCGAAGAAATTGAATCGGTTATCAAAAATCTCCCAACAAATAAGAGTCCAGGACCAGATGGCTTCCCAGGGGAGTTCTACCAGACGTTTAAAGCAGAGATAATACCTATCCTTCTCAAGCTATTCCAAGAAATAGAAAGGGAAGGAAAACTTCCAGACTCATTCTATGAAGCCAGTATTACTTTGATTCCTAAACCAGACAGAGACCCAGTAAAAAAAAGAGAACTACAGGCCAATATCCCTGATGAATATGGATGCAAAAATTCTCAATAAGATACTAGCAAATCGAATTCAATGGCATATAAAATGAATTATTCACCATGATCAAGGGGGATTCATTCCTGGGATGCAGGGCTGGTTCAACATTCACAAATCAATCAACGTGATACATCACATTAACAAAAAAAAAAAAGAGAAGAACCTTATGATCCTGTCAATCGATGCAGAAAAGGCCTTTGACAGAATCCAGCACCCTTTCTTAATAAAAACCCTCAAGAAAGTCGGGATAGAAGGAACATACTTAAAGATCATAAAAGCCATTTATGAAAAGCCCACAGCTAACATCATCCTCAACGGGGAAAAACTGAGAGCTTTTTCCCTGAGATCAGGAACACGACAGGGATGCCCACTGTCACCGCTGTTGTTTAACATAGTGCTAGAAGTTCTAGCTTCAGCAATCAGACAACAAAAGGAAATCAAAGTCATCAAAATTGGCAAAGATGAAGTCAAACTTTCGCTTTTTGCAGATGACATGATATTATACATGGAAAACCCGACAGACTCCACCAAAAGTCTGCTAGAACTGATACATGAATTCAGCAAAGTTGCAGGATACAAAATCAATGTACAGAAACCAGTTGCATTCTTATACACTAACAATGAAGCAACACAAAGACAAATAAAGAAACTGATCCCATTCACAATTGCACCAAGAAGCATAAAATACCTCGGAATAAATCTAACCAAAGATGTAAAAGATCTGTATGCTGAAAACTATAGAAAGCTTATGAAGGTAACTGAAGAAGATATAAAGAAATGGAAAGACATTCCCTGCTCATGGATTGGAAGAATAAATATTGTCAAAATGTCAATACTACCCAAAGCTATCTACAATTCACCCAATCAAAATTGCACCAGGGGCACCTGGGTGGCTCAGTCAGTTAAGCAGCTGACTTCGGCTCAGGTCATGATCTCATGGTTCATGAGTTCAAGCCCCGCGTCAGGCTCTGTGCTGATGGCTCAGAGCCTGGAGCCTGTTTCAGATTCTGTGTCTCCCTCTCTCTCTGACCCTCCCGCGTTCATGGTCTGTCTCTCTCTGTCTCAAAAATAAATAAACGTTAAAAAAAATTAAAAAAAAAAATTGCACTAGCATTCTTCTCAAAACTAGAACAAGCAATCCTAAAATTCATATGGAACCACAAAAGGCCCCGAATAGCCAAAGTAATTTTGAAGAAGACCAAAGCAGGAGGCATCACAATCCCAGACTTTAGCCTCTACTACAAAGCTGTCATCATCAAGACACCATGGTATTGGCACAAAAACAGATACATGGACCAATGGAATAGAATAGAAACCCCAGAACTAGACCCACAAACGTATGGCCAACTGATCTTTGACAAAGCAGGAAAGAACATCCAATGGAAAAAAGACAGTCTCTTTAACAAATGGTGCTGGGAGAACTGGACAGCAACATGCAGAAGGTTGAAACTAGACCACTTTCTCACACCATTCACAAAAATAAATTCAAAGTGGATAAAGGACCTGAATGTGAGACAGGAAACCATCAAAACCCTAGAGGAGAAAGCAGGAAAAGACCTCTCTGACCTCAGCCGTAGCAATCTCTTACTCGACACATCCCCAAAGGCAAGGGAATTAAAAGCAAAAGTGAATTACTGGGACCTTATGAAGATAAAAAGCTTCTGCACAGCAAAGGAAACAACCAACAAAACTAAAAGGCAACCAACGGAATGGGAAAAGATATTTGCAAATGACATATCGGACAAAGGGCTAGTATCCAAAATCTATGAAGAGCTCACCAAACTCCACACCCAAAAAACAAATAACCCAGTGAAGAAATGGGCAGAAAACATGAATAGACACTTCTCTAAAGAAGACATCCGGATGGCCAACTGGCACATGAAAAGATGTTCAACGTCGCTCCTTATCAGGGAAATACAAATCAAAACCACACTCAGATATCACCTCACGCCAGTCAGAGTGGCCAAAATGAACAAATCAGGAGACTATGCTGGAGAGGATGTGGAGAAACAGGAACCCTCTTGCACTGTTGGTGGGAATGCAAATTGGTGCAGCCGCTCTGGAAAGCAGTGTGGAGGTTCCTCAGAAAATTAAAAATAGACCTAGCCTATGACCCAGCAATAGCACTGCTAGGAATTTATCCAAGGGATACAGGAGTACTGATGCATAGGGGCACTTGTACCCCAATGTTTATAGCAGCACTCTCAACAATAGCCAAATTATGGAAAGAGCCTAAATGTCCATCAACTGATGAATGGATAAAGAAATTGTGGTTTATATACACAATGGAATACTATGTGGCAATGAGAAAGAATGAAATATGGCCTTTTGTAGCAACGTGGATGGAACTGGAGAGTGTGATGCTAAGTGAAATAAGCCATACAGAGAAAGACAGATACCATATGTTTTCACTCTTATGTGGATCCTGAGAAAGTTAACAGAAACCCATGGGGGAGGGGAAGGAAAAAAAAAAAAAGAGGTTAGAGTGGGAGAGAGCCAAAGCATAAGAGACTGTTAAGAAGTGAGAACAAACTGAGGGTTGGTGGGGGGTGGGAGGGAGGGGAGGGTGGGTGATGGGTATTGAGGAGGGCACCTTTTGGGATGAGCACTGGGTGTTGTATGGAAACCAATTTGACAAGAAATTTCATATATTAAAAAAAAAAAAAAAAAAAAGAAAAAATTCATTGAAGAGATTATGGACCATGCCCTGGAAGACTAGGGGAGAGAGAATCCCCAACACCAAAAAGGGACGAGGTTCTCCCCATAGCCATGTTTCAGGATGGTGGCAGGTCCTTCTGAGATGGCTGCATGATATACCTAAGGAGGACCCATGCTCTTGGTCCCTGGAAATATTCCCATGTTTTGATAGCAACAAGGCCACTAGATTCCCAGGACCAATGGCCCTCTGATGCTGACCAGAACAGTCTCTCTGCTACTTTGTGGCTATGTAAAATCCTATCATCTTTACAAATCTTTCGTGGTAGCCCCATTAATGACTGAGATGGGTTTTCCACCAGTTCAGCAGAATAAGGGCCTAAGGTCATATTTAATTCAATTTGAAAGGAATGAATAAAAGTAACATTTTACTAGCTACATTTATATTGTTAGTTCATACTTGATATACAAAAATAAAGCTCCCAATAGACATTCCTGATCTTGTATCCCTTTATACCTGTGATCTGAACCCACTCTCATCTCAACTCTCTAGAAGTGGGGCAGGGCGGCATAAGGGGCTGGGAGGGTAGAACAATATCGTTTTCATTCATTATACTGTAATTATGTCTTTTTGAAGCTGATAGCTTAATTTCTTTTCCAAGTCACCACAATATGTTCCCAGTCATTACTGGAACTGGGGAGTAAAGGTCATCTTTTATTACAAAGTACATTAGTTTATAGCTATAACAAAAGTATATTAGTTTATAATATACTAGTATATTATATGTTATACAGCTATAACAAAAATACCACAGACTGGGTGGCAGAAACAGCAGAAATTTATTGTCTCACAGTTCTAGAGGCTAGAAATTTGAGATCAAGGTGTGGGCAGGGTTGGTTTCTACTGAGGACTCTCCTTGCCTTATCGGTGAACATCTTCTCCATTGTGTCTTCGCTCTGTATGTATCTGTGCCTTAACCTCCTTATCTTATAAAGACAATAGTCATATTGGATTCAGGTCCCTCACTGTAACTTAATTACCACTTTAAGGATCCTATCTCAAACACAGTCACATCTGAGTTACTGGGGGTTGGGAGACTTCAACAAATGGAAGGTGGGGGATGAGGGACACCATTTAGCCCATTTTACAAAGAGTGGAGTCATGTTATCCAAGATCCTGAAAATCTGTCACTTCACCTAAATACAGATCTAATCATATCAAAACCCACACTAGCTAAGTATTTCAAAGTTTTAGGCTCCTGAACTTGCTCCCTAGACTTCTGCACCATGGAGGGGCCTCTTCAAAACTTATGGCATATTCAAAACAAAACTCATTCTAGTTTTCCCAGTGAATTTTTTATAGTTCTAAGGCTGATCTTATCAAAGGGCTTTGTCAGCATAAAGCCTCCTGGATTTACATACAGGACTCTTGAGAAAGCCACATGGTGTCAAGGAGAAGCTGGACTGTAGCCTCCTCTTTTGGTAACCAGATTGATATATAATACCCTTTATAGTCTTGTTTTTCAGCTTAAATCGTATATTCCCCAAGTCCCTGGCTGAATAAATAAATTGAATTAGATGTGGGGGTGTTTGATTTTGAATAATGCTGGCTCTCGTCTGTGAAATTCTAGATGGCTTTGTCTGGGACCTAGACCCCTTGTTCTTGCTCAGCAATAATGGTTTGATTCTCACATTAAAATTATTAGTTTGATAAAGGGCCAAAAAGTGAAGACTCAAGAATCTGAAATGACCCAATTTTCTAAACAAGGCCCAGGCAAAGCCAACTGTCTGTGGGAGATGGGAAAGGGCAGTCTGTGGCTTCTATTTTTGTGGTCTCCCCGAGGAACAAACATTTCTTTCATGTATACTTTGATGTGAAAATAAAAGTGTACTTATATATCACTGATACTTTAACATGAACATTTTGTAGGGAACCTCTGCCCAGGTATTCCCAAACTTTGATTCTGTTACAAGTTAAGGATAAAATGACCAACACAGTCAAGGAATCCTGGGAGGGAACTCAGCCTTTCTCTCATGATCTGCATATTAAGCCCACCACATCAGCCCAGAGGATAAGCCCTTTTGCAGCAAAGTCTCACCAAACATAGAACTCCTTAGACCATCCTTATACCACCAGAAGCCATTGTGAGAGCAGAGCCTGAGGCTCTTCTGGGTCCCTACTAATGCACTTATGTGAACTAACGTGGGGTCTTGAGGAAGGGACAGAAAATATGCTCAGGCAAAGGACCAAGATTGAGTGCCTTTTGTTTGCAGGTTGAACAATGTTTTGTGAGGGCAATGTGGACAACAACAAAAACATCTGTGTCTCCTGGCCTATTCACCTGGGCCCTGGCTCTAATCTTTATCAGACAGCCTCATTTTGAGAGGAGGGACAGAAGCAACAGAGTACAAGGTAAGTGGGCAAAGAATGAAGTGAGGAAGCTTTGAGCTTCCCACCTCCCCAGAGCCTTCTAGCCAGGTGTCATTTTCCTTTCATGTTCCTTCCTTCCTTGGATTAGCCACAGCCCCTGCCCACAGGCAACTTCAGAATCCTATAGACATGAACTCAAATCCTAACTCTACCATTTACTAGTTGTGCCATCTTGGACAGCATGCAATATATTCACTTTCTTCATCCTTAAAACTGGACTCATCAAAACTTCCTCCCAGTATTATTGTGTAGATTACATAAAACACTAAAAGAGACCAGGTCCTGGAGTCTTTAATTATTTTTTTTTTAATTATTTTTTTTAATTATTTTTTTTGTCTTTAATTATTTTTTTTGTCTTTAATTATTTTTATTTTTTAATTAAACTCAAGTTAGTTAACATATAGTGTAGTCTTGGTTTCAATAGTAGAACCCAGTGATTTATCATTTACATAGGTCACCAAGTGCTCATCCTGAAAAATGCCCTTCTTAATGGTCATCCTCCATTTAACCCATCCCCCCACACACCTCTCCACTAGAAACCCTTAGTTTGTTCTCTGTATTTAAGAGTCTCTTATGGTTTTCCTCCCTCTGTTTTTATCTTATTATTCCTTCGCTTCCCCTTTGTTCATGTGTTGTTTCTTAAATTCCATATGTGAATGAAATCATATGATATTTGTCTTTCTCTGACTTATTTCACTTAGCATAATATCTTCTCCTTCCATTCACATTGTTGTAAAAGGCAAGATTTCATTCTTTTTCATTATGGAGTGTTATTCCATTGTATATATAAACCACATCTTTATCCATTCATCAGTTAATGGACATTTGGGTTCT
The DNA here is from genome assembly GCF_046562875.1 of Panthera onca. Taxonomy (NCBI): domain Eukaryota; kingdom Metazoa; phylum Chordata; class Mammalia; order Carnivora; family Felidae; genus Panthera; species Panthera onca. The sequence continues at coordinate 27,074,417 of NC_138343.1, read as the reverse complement.
TTCCATAATTTGGTGATTGTTGATAGCACTGCTATAAACATTGGGGTGCACGTGCCCTTTCAAATCAGCATTTTTGTATTCTTTGGATAAACATCTAGTAGTGCAATTGGTGAGTAGTAGGGTGGTTCTATTTAATTTTTTGAGGAAACTTCACTTTTGTTTTCACAAATTGTTTTCCAGAGTGGCTGCACCAGTTTACATCTTTCTCTGCATCTTTGCCAATATCTATTGTTTCCTGAGTTGTTAATTTTAGCCATTTTGAGAGATGTGAGGTGGTATCTCATTGTGGTTTTGATTCGTATATCCCTGATGATGAGTGATGTTGAACATCTTTTTATATGTCTGTTAGCCATCTGGATGTCTTGTTTGGAAAAGAATCTGTTCATGTCTTCTGCCCATTTCCTCACTCAAATTATCTGTTTCTTGGGTGTTGAGTTTGGTAAGTTCTTTATAGATTTTGGATACTAACCCTGTATCTGATATGTCATTTGAAAATATCTTCTCCCATTCCATTGGTTGTCTTTTAGTTTTGTTGATTGTATCCTTCACTGTGCAGAAGCTTTTTATCTTAATGAGGTCCCAATAGTTCATTTTTGCTTTTATTTCCCTTGCCTTCCAAAACATGTCAAGTAAGAAGTTGAGGCAGACAACGTAAAAGAGGTTGCTGCCTGTTTTCTCCTGTAGAATTTTGATGGTTTCCTGTCTCACATTTAGGTCTTTCAGCTATTGTGAATTTATTTTTGTGTATGGTGTAAGAAAGTAGTCTGGTTTTATTCTTCTGCATATTGCTGTCCAGTTTTCCAACACTATTTACTGAAGAGACTGTCTTTTTACCATTCAATACTCTTTCCTGCTTTGTTGAAGATTAGTTGGCCATATATCTGTGGATCCATTTCTGGGTTCTCTATTCTGTTCCATTGATCTATGTGTCTGTTTTGTGCCAGTACCATACTGTCTTGATGATTAACAGCTTTGCAATACAACTTGAAGTCCGGAATTGTGATGCCTCTAACTTTGGTTTTCTTTACCAACATTACTTTGGCATTTGGGGTCTTTTCTTGTTCCATACAAGTCTTAGAATTGCTTGTTCTAGCTATGTGAAGAATGTTGGTTTTATTTTTTAAAGTTTTTTAATTTTTATTTATTTTTGAGAGAAAGAGATGGAACTCAAGTAGGAGAGGGGCAAAGAGAGAGAGAGGGAGACACAAAATCTGAAGCAGGCTCCAGGTTCCCAGCTGTCAGCATAGAGTCTGATGTGAGGCTTGGACCCACAAACTGTGAAATCATGACCTGACCTGAAGTCAGACACTTAACTGGCTGAGCCACCCAGACACCCCAATGCTGGTGTTATTTTGATAGAGATTGCATTGAATGTGTAGATTGCTTTGGGTAGTATTGACATTTTAACAATATTTGTCTTCTAATCCATAAGCTTGGAATGTTGTTCCATTTCTTTATGTCTTCTTTCTTTTACCTCTTTGGTTAGGTTTATTCCAGGGTATCTTATGGTTTTTCGTGCAATTGTAAATGGGATTGGTTCCTTGATTTCTCTTTCCGCTGCTTCTTTATTGGTGTATAGAAATGCAACCTATTTCTGTACATTTATTTTGTATCCTGTGACTTTGCTGAATTAATGTATCAGCTCTAACAGGTTTTTTTTTGTGGAATCTTTTGAGTTTTCCATGTAAGTATCACGTTATCTGTGAAGAGTGAAAGTTTGACTTCTTCCTGGCCTATTTGGATGCCTTTATTTCTCTTTGTTGTCTGATTGCTGAGACTAAGACTTTCAGTACTATGTTGGGCAACAATCGTGAGAGTGGACATCCCTGTCATTTTCCTGATCTCAGGGAGAAAGCTCACAGTCTTTCCCAATTGAGAATGATATGAGCTGTGGGCCTTTCAAATATGGCTTTTATGATGTTGAAGTATGTTCCTTCTATTCTTACTTTCTTGAGAGTTTTTGTCAAGAAAGGATGCTGTATTTTGTCAAATGCTTTTTCTGCATCTCTTGAAAGGATCACATGATTCTTATCCTTTCTTTTATTAATGTGGCGTATCATATTGATTGATTTGCAAATATTGAACCAGCCCTGCAGCCAATGAATAAATCCCACTTGATCCTGGTGAATACTTTGATGTACTGTTGAATTCAATTTGCTAGTATCTTGTTGAGAATTTCTGCATCCAGTTTCATCAGGGATATTGGCCTGTAATTCTCCTTTTTAGTAGAGTCTTTGTCTGGTTTGGGAATCAAGGTAATGCTGGATTCATAGAATGAGCTTGGAAGCTTTCCTTCCATTTCTATTTTTGGAACAGTTTAAGGAGATTAGGTATTAACTCTTCTTTAAATATCCGGTAGAATTCCCGTGGGAAGCCATCTGGCCCAGGACTGTTATTTGTTGGGAGATATTTGATAACCAATTCAATTTTTTTGCTGATTATGGGCCTGATCAAATTTACTATTTCTTCCTGTTTGAGTTTTGGTAATGTGTGAGTGTCCAGGAATTTGTCCATTTCTTCCCAATTGTCCAGTTAGTTGGCATATACTTTTTCATAGCATTCTCATAATTCTTTGTATTTCTGCGGTGTTGGTTGTGATCTCTCCTCTTCCATTCATGATTTTATTTATTTAGGTCCACTCTCTTTTCTTTTTAAGAAGTCTGGATAGGGGTTTATCAGTTTATTTATTCTTTTAAAACAACAGCTCTTAGTTTCATTGATCTACTGGGGGTTTTGGGGGAGGGATTCTATATCATTTATTTCTGCTGACTAATAATAATAATCTTTATTATTTCTCTTCTGCTGACTTTGGGCTTTATTTGCTACTCCTTTTCTAGCTCCATTAGGTGTAAAGTTAGATTGTGTATTTGGGAACTTTCTTACTTCTTGACATAGGCCTAAATTGCAATATATTTCTCTCTTAGGAGAGCTTTTGCTGCATCCCAAAGTGTTTGGACTGTTGTGTTTTCATTTTTATTTGCTTCCATGTGTATTTTAATTTCTTCTTTAATTTCCTGGTTAACCTATTCATTCTTTAGTAGGATTTCTTTAACCTCCATGTATTTGAGGGCTTTCCAATTTTTTTTTTGTGGTTGATTTCAAATTTCATAGCATTGTGATCTGAAAATATGCATGGTATGATCTCAATCTTTTTGTACCTGTGGAGGGCTGATTTGTGACCCAATATGTGATCTATTCTGGAGAATATTCCATGTGCACTCGAAAAGAATGTGTATTCTGATGCTTTAGGATGAAATGTTCTGAATATATCTATTAAGCCCATCTGGTCTAATGTTTCATTCAGAACCTCTGTTTCCTTGTTGATTTTCTGCTTAGATGATTTGTCCATTGTTGTAAGTGGAGTATTTATTTATTTGTTTATTTAATGTTTATTTTTTGAGAGAGAGAGAAAAAAATGATGTAGGGAGGGGCAGAGACAGAGGGAGACACAGAACCTGAGGAAGACTCCAGGCTCTGACCTGTCAGCACAGAGCCCAAAACAGGGCTCAAACCCATGCACCATGAGATCATGACTTGAGTTGAAGTCGGACACTTAACTGACGGAGCCACCCAGGCACCTCACTGTAAGTGGAGTTTTAAAGTCTCCTAAAATTATGGTATTATTATCAATAACTTTGCTTATATTTGTGATTAATTGATTTATATATTTGGGTGCCTCCAAGTTAGAGCAAAAATATTTACAATTATTAGCTCTTCTTGTTGGATAGACCCTTTAATTATGATATGGTACCCTTCTTAACCTCTTGTTACAGTCTTTGTTTTAAAATCTAGTTTGTCTGATATAAGTATGGCTACTCTGGCTTTCTTTTGATGTCCAATAGCTTAATGAGTCTCTTGTAAGCAGCATATATATAGGTCACTTTTTTTATCCAGTCTGATACCTTATGTCTTGATTGGGGCACTTAGTACATTTACATTCAGAGTGGTTATTGAAAGATATGAATTTATTGCCACAGTGTTATCTGTTGATTTTGTGTTTCTGCTGATGTTCTCTGGTCCTTTGTAATCTTTGCTGCTTTCCACTCACAGAGTCCTCCTTAGATTTCTTGCATGGCTGGTTTAGTGGTCACAACCTCCTTTAGTTTTTATTTGTCTGGGGAAGTGTTTATCTCTCCTTCTATTCTGAATGACAGCCTTGCTGGACAAAAGATTCTTGCCTGCATATTTTTCTTATTCAGCACATTGAATATTTCCTGCCACTCCTTTCTGGCCTGCCAAGTTTCAGTGGACAGGTCTGCTACTAAATTTATGTGTCTACTCTTAGAAGTTAAGAACCTTTTGTCCATAGCTGCTTTCAGAATTCTCTCTTTATCTTTGTATTTTGCCACTTTCACTATGATATGCCATGGTGTTGACCTGTTTTTGTTGATTTTGAAGGCAGTTCTCTGTGTCTCTTGGATTTGGATGCCTGTTTCCTTCCCCAGATTAGGGAAGTTCTCAGCTATAATTTGTTCAAATAAGTCTTCTGCCACTTTTTCTTGCTTTTCTTATTCTGGGACTCCTATGATACAGAGATTGCTTTGTGTCATGGAATCACTTCTAATTCTCTACTCATGATCTAGTAACTTCCCTTCCCTCTTTCATTCAGTTTTATTACTTCCCGTAATTTAATCTATTTCACCTATTCTCCCCTCTGCTTCTTCAGCACTTGCTGTCACTCTATCTAGTTTATTTTGCATCTCAGCTATAGCATTTTTATACTCATCTTGACTAGTTCTTAGGTCTTTGATCTCTGAAGCAAGGGTTTCTCTGGTGTCTTCTTCTGTGTTTTTTTCAAGCCCAGATATTAGTCTTATGACTGTTGTTCCAATATATTGTTTATATCTGTTTTGAGCAAGTCTCTGGCTGTGATTTCTTCTTGACCTTTCTTTTGGGGATAATTCCTCCATGTTGTCATTTTGGCTAAGTTGTTATCTTTTGCATGTTTTAAAAGCTTGTTATGTGTCCTGCAGTTGCAAGTACTACTATGTTAAAAAGGGATCATACACTATCCAGGGCCTGGCACTCGATGAAGTGTTTCTGGTGTATGTTGTGTGCACTCTGCTGTTGAATTTTGGCTGCCCTATCCCACTAGTCAGTCCTCTACAGAGCTTCTCCTTGCTTGCAGGGGCAGAATTTTTAGAACCTTAACTAGGTGTGCTTTGATTCATTTGTTGAAGTAACTCTGGAAAAAATGAAAAAGGGGAACTCTTGATCCCAAAAAAAGAGAATAAGGAAAGGGGAAATAATAAAACCAAACATAGAATCCAAAGCCTATAAGGCTAATTCCAAGGAAACATAAAAAAAAAGAAAAGAAAAGAAAAGAAAAGAGAAGGAAAAAGCAGAAGAAAAGAGGCAAGAAGGAAACAGAAAAGAATAAAAAAACTGATAAAAAAAGATAAAAAGAAATGACAAAATAATCAGAAACTGTGAGCCTGATTCCAAAAGAAAAAAAAAAGAGGGAGGGGGGTAAAGGGGGGAAAAACAAGAACTGTCAGTTGGTGCCTAGTTGTCTGTTGTGCTGGTCTACAGGAGAGGCTGTCTGCCTTGGGTCAGACTCAGTCTTGCCCCAGTAAATAAGCAGTTGCCAAGCACAGAGGGACAGGGTTTTATGTAAGCAGGTCCCACCATGAAGTCCCACTATGTTGGTGTTGGGCAGAAAATGGTGTCACCACAATCTCCCCTTCCTGGACCAGGGATCTCAAACTATGCTGTTCAGGAAGCCCTCACAGAACAGCAAGGGCAGTTAGCTTGCCCTGCTCCAAAACTCTCCTGTGTCTTCTCCTTGGCACATGGCTGGGATTCAAACCCCAAAGTCTTAAAGGACGTAGCACAGTGCAGATCTCCTCTCCTCTTCCAGAGTAGATGCTTTCCACCCTGCTGATGAAAGGTCTTTGGCTGGCACCTATAGGGACTTTTGTCCTTGTGGAGGCAATAAACCCTCTTCCCAAAGTACTCCAGGAAAGGGACTGTTTTCTCCCAGTGTACCTCTGAGATTGCTACACCATGTTATGCCCTCTGGGGCCAGCTACCTCCTCCCCAAGAGCACACAACCTGGCTCCACTCCGGAGAAAGTCATGCACTTTCAAAACCTCAGAGTTTCAGCTCCAAAAGCTGTTTGCAAAAAAGAACTGGCACAGTCCAAAGTTCTTATTCCCAGTACATGGTACAGAGAGGTTTTTCTTCTTGTGCTAACTCTAAGCCACACCTTCACAACTTCTCTCTTTCTCTTCCTTTTGTCTCTCCACAGAAAGTGTTATCTCCCCCAATTCACATCCATGCACCTTGCTCCTGAAAAGTTGTCTCCCTCCAACTGTGGAGATACTTCTGCTCTGTAATTCTTATAATTGTACTTTCTGAGGCTGCAGGTACAGCTCCTCATTTGAAGAGAAAGATAAGCTCATTGGAAAACTAAAGCAAATGCCTTGAATAGCAAACTCATCTTGTCTCTCCTGGAAGAGCTTCAAGAACCTGGCCCACCTGAGGGCACTGCCCTAATGGCCATGCCTCATCACAGAGAGCCCAGAGACCCTCTTGCCTCTTTCCCACTGCCTCTTGAGAAATCTCATGTGGCCACTGACCTCTGAGTATAAGAGACACAAACGAGGAGCACTTTTGCAAAAGAGAGGGAGGAACTTGTTCCTACACCATGCTTGTATCCCAGAGATGAGCGTGGGGGTTCTAAATGTGGTGGCCCTAGAATTGGAGATTCTTATTTTTTTGGAGGGGGCGGGGAAGTCAGCCAAAACAATAGAACCCTAACTTGTTCTACAAATGAAGGTCAAGTTTCCCAAGGTGATATTCTGGGAACTGAAGTGATTCAGAGCAAGTCTTCCCAAAATGTGCTACTTTGGCTTGTGGACTATTCTGAGGTAAAGGCAGTCAAGAACCTCTGGGTTCAAGAAAACCTTTTGTTCCTTCCTTAATTGCATAGAAAAATCTAATTGCGGTTCTTTCCAAGAATTAAAGTTATTACCAGAGGTAAATTTTGTCAGGCTGACACATTTGTATGGCAGGGCAAACATCTAATTATCAAACATCTGCTCTCCTTATTGTCCTGTGAATTATCCTCCTCCCCTCTAAAATCCCTGTACACTATCCGATTCCTTAGCTCAGGATCGCAAATATATCTCATTTTACCTTTCTGTTTTGGAACTTCTCATATATGTGGGGTTCCTTTACATAAAAAAACTAAATTTGATTTTCTCCTATTGATATCTTAAGTCAATTTAATTCTTAAATCAACCAGAAGAGCCTTTGCAATGTAGAGAAAAATTTGTTCTTGCCAACAGAACCCTAGGAAAAGAGCTTAAACTTAAATTGGTTCTCATGTCCCAGTCTGTGAGCTCCCTCAAGAGAGAGATTATGGGATACTAATGTTTGTAGCTATAGAGTCTAGCCATGTCTGGCACATAGTAACACAGTATTGGTGACAGACAAAATAAAAATGTTTGTTGAATCAATGCAATAATAGATACAAACATATATAAGTCTCAGCTTATTGGATTTCATTTATCTCAGTAATTTTAACAACCCTGATAGGTTTTTGCAGACTGGTTAACACCAAAGCCTTGATTTTCTCATTAAATGGGGCTAAAACATGCCTAAATTTTAGGACTGACTTCAGAATTCAATCCACAAGAATTGTGTTTTTCTAATTAAGGACTCACCCCATTTGTGGGTCACAAAATCAAATTAGTGTGCTGTGACTAGCATTATTTTATAGCAATGTAGAGGTAAAAAAATAAATGGACATAACAGAAAATATGATTGAGAATATCATAGTAGGTCATAGGGAGGTAAAGAAAGTATTATTTTGTGCAATTTTTATGTCAGTTATGCATATGGGTGAAAACTAATTTGGAATATGAAATATATTTCCTAATGTACATTATGGTAAAAGATGTTTAAAAGTCACTGTACCAGAGTAGGCTCATCAGGCTGCTCTGAGAGAAGAAGGAATATGTGGCACACATTAGTTTGTGCAGCCCAGTTTGCCCTGGGTGTAGCAGTGCAGTTTTCCCCAGGTCTGTAAAGTGGCTATGGTTGTGTTGCAGAACCCTCTGGGATGCTTTATTTTATCACATTGCAAAGGTTTTGCCTAGAGAACAAGTTTCTAAATGAAAAGTCCAGACTCAGGCAAGTCTAACATTTATTATTTTAAGGGAAAGAAATCACAATTAGGACTAAATTGATCCCTTCTCAAGGGACACATAAACACATGCTCCAGAACCTTTTAAAAGGAATTGAAAGGCAGGGCCTGTAGTTTCCATGTGAAGTCTTGGACCCAAAGACTTTATTTCAGGAGGAGAAAAGCTGAGGCTTGGAATTATAGAATCATGAACCCTTGGAGTAAGAAAATACCTTAAAAGTCAGCTGACCAGCCATATATGAGACCTCTTTGCCAGGTCACTTTCAGAGAAAGGGAATCTTCCTTCCTCTACGGAAAGCCCATTCCATTCTGACCAACTCTAATTGTTCAAATGTTATCCCTTTTTTTTTCCATCTTAGTATTTTATTATTTATTTGTGTATTTATTTATTTACTTTCTTATTTGCTTCTTTATTCAAGTATAATTAACATATAGTGTTATATTACTTTCAGGTGTACAATAGAACCCAACAATTGTATACATTACTCAGTGCACACCAGGATAACTATACTCTTTTTTGTTGTTTTGTTTGTGTTTTTTTTTTTTCATGTGTGTGCATTTTTATTTTTTTTCTTCCAAGTTTTTATGTAAATTCCAGCTAATTTACATACAGTGCAATATTAGTTTCAGGTGTAGAATTTAGTGATTCAACACTTACATATAACACCCAGTACTCATCACAAGTGTTCTCTTTAATACCCATCACCTACTTAACACCCCTCTGGTAACCATCAGTTTGCCCTCTATAGTTAAGAGTCTGTTTTTTGGGTACCTGTCTGGCTCAGTGGATAGAGCATGTAACTATTGATCTTGGGGTTGTGGGTTTGGGCCCCATGTTGTGTGTAGAGATTACTTAAAAATAAAATCTTTTAGGGGTGCCTGGGTGGCTCAGTCAGTTAAGCGTCCAACTTCAGCTCAGGTCATGATCTCACAGTTTGTGAGTTCGAGCTCTGTCAGCACAGAGCCTGAAGCCTCCTTCAGATTCTGTGTTTCCCTCTCTCTCTGCCTCTCCCCAGCTCGTGCTGTGTCTCTCTGTGTCTCAAAAATAAAGGTTTGTTAAACAAAATTTTAATAAATAAGTAAAATCATTTTTAAAAAGTCTGTTTCTTAGTTTTCCTCTCTTTTTACTCCTCTGTGTTTGTTTTGTTTCTTAAGTTCCACATATGAGTGAAATTATATGGTATTTGTCTTTCTTTGATGCGATAAGTGTACTCTTAATCCGCTTTACCTATTTTCCCCATCCCTCCATCCACATTCCCTCTGGCAACCACTAGTTTGTTCTCTATATTTTAGAGTCTGGTTTGTCTCTTTTTTTCTTTGTTTTTTAAACTCACAAGAGTGAAATCATACGATGTTTGTCTTTCTCTGACTGACTTATTTCACTTAGAATTATACCCTGTAGGTCCATCCATGTTGTTGCAAATGGCAAGATCTCATCCCTTTTTTATGGCTGAGTAATATTCCAGTGTGTGTGTGTGTGTGTGTGTGTGTGTGTGTGTGTGCTACATACATGACATATATATATATATATACATATATATATATATGTATATATATATATATGCATGCTACATCTTTATTCATTCTTCTGTGGATGGACACTGGGGTTGTTTCTGTATCTTGGCTATTATAAATAATGCTGCAATAAACATAGGAGTGTATATACCCTTTCAAATTAGTGTTTTGTTTTCTTTGAGTAAATACCTAGTAGTAGAATGGCTAGATCATATGGTAATTTTATGTTTAATTTTTGAGGAAACTCCATACTGTTTTCCACAGTGGCTTCACCAGCTTGCATTCCCACCAACACTGCACAAGGGTTCCTTTTTCTCTGCATCCTCACTGGCACTTGATATTTCTTGTGTTTTTCATTTTAGCCATTCTGACTGGTTTAGAGTGATATCTCATTGTTATTTTGATTTGCATTTCTCTGATAATGAGTGATGTTAGGCATCTTTTCATGCTGCTCATCTGAATGTCTGTTGGCCATCTGTATGTCTTCTTTGGAAAAATGTCTATTCAGATCTTGTGCCCATTTTTTTAATTAAAAACTTTTTTATTTTATTTTATTTTTTAATATGAAATTTATTGTCAAATTGGATTCCATACAACACCCTGTGCTCATCCCAACAGGTGACCTCCTCAATGCCCATCACCCACTTTCCTCTCCCTCTAACCCTCCATCAACCCTCAGTTTATTCTGAGTTTTTAAGAGTCTTTTATGGTTTGGCTCCCTCCTTCTCTAACTTTTTTTTTCCTTCCCCTCCCCCACGATCTTCTGTTAAGTTTCTCAGGATCCACATAAGAGTGAAAACGTATGGTATTTGTCTTTCTCTGTATGATTTATTTCACTTAGCATCACACTCTCCAGTTCCATCCACGTTGCTACAAAAGGCCATATTTCATTCTTTCTCATTGCCACGTAGTATTCCATTGTGTATATAAACCACATCTTCTTTATCCATTCATTTAAGCTCTTTCCATAATTTGGCTATTGTTGAAAGTGCCGCTATAAACATTGGGGTACAAGTGCCCCTATAAATCAGCACTCCTGTATCCCTTGAATAAATTCCTAGCAGTGCTATTGCTGGGTCATAGGGTAGATCTGTTTTGAAGTTTTTGAGGAACCTCCACACTGTTTTCCAGAGTGGCTGCAGCAGTTTGCATTCCCACCAACAGTGTAAGAGGGTTATCCTTTCTCCACATCCTCTCCAGCATCTATAGTCTCCTGATTTGTTCATTTTAGCCACTCTGACTGGCGTGAGATGGTATCTGAGTGTAGTTTTGATTTGTATTTCCCTGACGAGTAGCAATGTTGAGCATCTTTTCTTGTGCCTGTTCGCCATCTGGATGTCTTCTTTAGAGAAGTGTCTATTCATATTTTCTGCCCATTTCTTCACTGGATTATTTGTTTTTCAGGTGTGGAGTTTAGTGAGCTCTTTATAAATTTTGGATACTAGCCCTTTGTCCAATATGTCATTTGCAAATATCTTTTCCCATTCCGTTGGTTGCCTTTTAATTTTGTGGATTTTTTCCTTTGCAGTGAAGAAGATTTTTATCTTTATGAGGTCCCAATAGTTCATTTTTGCTTTTAATTCCCTTGCCTTTGGAGATGTGTCCAGTAAGAAATTGCTGTGGCTGTGGTCAGAGAGGTTTTTTCCTGCTTTCTCCTCTAGGGTTTTGATGGTTTCCTGTCTCACATTCAGGTCCTTTATCTATTTTAGTTTATTTTTGTAAATGGTGTCAGAAAGTGGTCTAGTTTCATCCTTCTGCATGTTGCTGCCCAGTTCTCCCAGCACCATTTGTTAAAGAGACTGTCTTTTTTCCATTGGATATTCTTTCCTGCTTTGTCAAAGATCAGTTGGCCATACGTTTGTGGGTCTAATTCTGGGGTTTCTATTCTATTCCATCGGTCTATGTGTCTGTTTTTGTGCCAATACCATGCTGTCTTGATGATGACAGCTTTGTAGTAGAGGCTAAAGTCTGGGGTTGTGATGTCTCCCGCTTTGGTCTTCTTCTTCAAAATTGGCTATTCGGGGCCTTTTGTGGTTCCATAGAAATTTTAGGATTGCTTGTTCTAGCGACGAGAAAAATGCTGGTGCAATTTTGATTGGGATTGCATTGAATGCGTAGATAGCTTTAGGTAGTTTTGACATTTTGATAATATTTATTCTTCCAATCCATGAGCATGGAATGCTTTTCCATTTCTTTTTATCTTCTTCAATTTCCTTCATAAGCTTTCTAGAGCTTTCAGCATACAGTTCTTTTATATCTTTGGTTAGGTTTATTCCTAGGTATTTTATGCTTCTTGGTGCAATTGTGAATGGGATCAGTTTCTTTATTTGTCTTTCTGTTGCTTCATTATTAGTGTAAAAGAATGCAACTGATTTCTGTACATTGATTTTGTATCCTGAGACTTTGCTGAATTCATGTATCAGTTCTAGCAGACTTTTGGTGGAGTCTATCGGATTTCCATGTATAGTATCATGTCATCTGCAAAAAGGAAAGCTTGACTTCATCTTTGCCAATTTTGATGCCTTTGATTTCCTTTTGTTGTCTGATTGCTGATGCTAACACTTCCAACACTATGTTAAACAACAGCGGTGAGAGTGGACATCCCTGTCATGTTCCTGATCTCGGGGGAAAGCTCTCAGTTTTTCCTCATTGAGGATGATATTAGCTGTCGGCTTTTCATAAATGGATTTTATGAGGTTTAAGTGTGTTCCTTCTATCCCAACTGTCTCAAGGGTTTTTATTAAGAAAGGATGCTGAATTTTGTCAAATGCTTTTTCTGCATCGATTGACAGGATCATATGGTTCTTATCTTTTCTTTTATTAATGTGATGTATCACATTGATTAATTTGTGTATATTGAACCAGGCTTGCAGCCCAGGAATGAATTCCACTTAATCATGATGAATAATTCTTTTTATAGGCTGTTGAATTCAATTTGGTAGTATCTTGTTGAGAACTTTTGCATCTGTATTCATCAGGGATATTGGCCTGTAGTTCTCTTTTTTTGCTAGGTCTTTGTCTGGTTTAGGAATCAAAGTAATTCTTCATAGAATTAGTCTAGAAGTTTTCCTTCTCTTTCTATTTTTTGGAACAGGTATTATCTGCGTTAAATGTCTGGTAGATTTCCCCAGGGAAGCCATGTGCTCCTGGACTCTTATTTGTTAGGAGATTTTTGATAACTGATTCAGTTTCTTCGCTGGTTTTGGGTCCGTTCAAGTTTTCTATTTCTTCCTGTTTGAGTTTTGGAAGTGTGTGGGTGCTTAAGAATTTGTCCCTTTCTTCCAGGTTGTCCAGTTTGTTGGCGTATAATTTTTCATAGTGTTCCCTGATAATTGCTGAGGGATTGGTTGTAATAATTCCATTTTCCTTCATGATTTTATCTATTTGGGTCATCTCCCTTTTCTTTTTAAGGAGTCTGCCTAGAAGTTTATCAATTTTGTTTATTTTTTCAAAAAACAACTCTTGGTTTCATTGATCTGCTCTACAGTTTTGTTTTGTTTTTTTAGAATCTATATTGTTTTTTTCTACTCTGATCTTTATTATTTCTCTTCTTCTGCTGGGTTTGGGGTGTCTTTGCTGTTCTGCTTTTAGTTCCTTTAGGTGTCCTCTTAGATTTTGTATTTGGGACTTTTCTAGTTTCTTGAGATAGGCCTGGATTGGAATGTATTTTCCTCTCAGGACTGCCTTCGCTGCATCCCAAAGCGTTTGGATTGTTGTATTTTCATTTTCATTTGTTTCCATATAGTTTTTAATTTCTTCTCTAATTGCCTGGTTGACCCACTCATTCTTTAGTAGCGTGTTCTTTAACCTCCATGCTTTTGGGGGTTTCCCAGACTTTTTCCTGTGGTTGATTTCAAGTTTCATAGCATTGTGGTCTGAAAGTGTGCATGGTATGATATTAATTCTTTTATACTTATAAAGGGCTGTTTTGGACCCAGGATGTGATCTATCTTGGAGAATGTTCAATGTTCACTCGAGAAGAAAGTATATGCTGTTGCTTTGGGATGCAGAGTTCTAAATATATCTGTCAAGTGCATCTGATCCAATGTATCATTCAGGGCCTTTGTGTCTTTATTGATCCTGTATCTAGATGATCTATCCATTGTTGTAAGTGGGGTATTAAAGTCCCCTGCAACTACTACATTCTTATCAATAAGGTTGCTTATGTTTGTGATTAATTGTTTTATATATTTGGGGGCTCCCGTATCCGGTGCATAGACATTTTAATTGTTAGCTCTTCCTGATGGATAGACCCTGTAATTATTAGATGATGCCCTTCTTCATCTCTTGTTACAGCCTTTAATTTAAAGTCTAGTTTGATATAAGTATGGTTACTCCTGCTTTCTTTTGACTTCCAGTAGCATGATAGATAGATCTCCATCCCCTCACTTTCGATCTGAAGGTGTCCTCAGTTCTAAAATGAGTGTCTTGTAGACAGCAAATAGATGGGTCTTGTTTTGTTTTTTTTTTTTTATCCTTTCTGATACCCTATGTCTTTGGTTGGAGCATTTAGTCCATTTACATTCAGTGTTATTATTGAGAGATATGGATTTAGAGTCATTGTGATGTCTGTAGGTTTCATGCTTGTTTTGGTATCTCTGGTACTTTGTGGTCCTTGCAACATTTCACTAACAGAGTCCCCCTTAGGATCTCTTGTAGGGCTGGTTTAGTGGTGATGAATTCCTTCAGTTTTTGTTTGTTTGGGAAGACCTTTATCTCTCCTTCTATTCTAAATGACAGACTTGCTGGATGAAGGATTCTTGGCTGCATATTTTTTTCTGTTCATCACATTGAAGATTTCCTGCCATTCCTTTCTGGCCTGCCAGGTTTCAGTAGAGAGATTCGTCACGAGTCTTACTGGTCTCCCTTTGTATGTTACAGCACGTTTATCCCTAGCTGCTTTCAGAATTTTCTCTTTATCCTTGTATTTTGCCAGTTTCACTATGATATTTGTGCAGAAGATCGATTCAAGTTACATCTGAAGGGAGTTGTCTGTGCCTCTTGGATTTCAATGCCTTTTTCCTTCCCCAGATCAGGGAAGTTCTCAGCTATTATTTCTTCAAGTACACCTTCAGCACCTTTCCCTCTCTCTTCCTCCTCTGGGATACCAATTATGCGTATATTATTTCTCTTTAGTGCATCACTTAGTTCTCTAATTTTCCCCTCATACTCCTGGATTTTTTTTTATCTCTCTTTTTCTCAGCTTCCTCTTTTTCCATAATTTTATCTTCTAATTCACCTATTCTCTCCTCTGCCTCTTCAACCATGCAATGGCCACCTCCATTTCACTTTGCACCTCATTTATAACATGTTTTAGCTACTCATGACTATTTCTTAGTCCCTTGATCTCTGTAGCAATAGATTCTTTGCTGCCCTCTATGCTTTTTTCAAGTCCAGCGATTAATTTTATGACTATTATTCTAAATTCTTGTTCCGTTATATTGTTTAAATCATTTTTGATCAATTCGTTAGCTGTTGCTACTTCCTCGAGTTTCTTTTGAGGCGAATTCTTCCATTTTGTCATTTTGGGTAGTCCCTGCAGTGACTCCAAACTGCAGGGCACTTCCCCTGTGCTGTCTGAGTAACTTGTGTTGGTGGGTGGGGCCACAGTCATACCCAATGTCTGCCCCCTGCCCACCGCTGGTGCCACAGTCATACCCAATGTCTGCCCCCTGCCCACTGCTGGTGCCACAAACTGATGTGTACCTTATCTTCCCCTCCTCCAGGGGCAGGACTCACTGTGGAGTGGTGTGGCCCCTGTCTGGGCTACTTGCACACTGCCAGGCTTGTGGTGCTGCTTTGATGGGATGGCATATTAGTCAGGGTGGATCCACAAGGTGCACAGGGGTGGGAGGGGCAGGCTTAGCTTGCTGTGCCATTGGTGGTCCCCTCAGGGAGGGGCCTGCAGCACCGGGAGGGAGGCCGACCCATCCAAAGGATGGATCCACAGAAGCACAGTGTTGGGCATTTGCACAGTACAAGCAATTTTGGTGATGGTGACAGGTACTGGTTTTCTTTGGAATTTTGGCTGGGGGATGGGAGAGGGAGAAGGTGCTTGCCAGTGCCTTTGTCCCCCTGCTGAGCTGAGCTCTGTCTCCTGGGGGTCAACCACTCTCCCTCCCAGTGTCTCTCTCCCTCCCAGATCTCCAAGAGCAAAGCTGTTGACTTTTAACATTCCAGATGTTAAGTCCTGCTCGCTGTCAGAACTCATGGAGTCTGGACCCTCCGCTTTTGCAAGCCAGACTTTGGGGGCTCTGCCTTGCCTGGTGGGCTGCCCCTCCACTGCCCCAGCTCCCTCTCACCAGTCTGTGTAGCACACACTGCCTCTCTGCCCTTCCTACCCTCTTCCATGGGCCTACACTTCTACGCTTGGCTCCAGAGAGTCCGTTCTGCTAGTCTTCTGGCGGTTTTCTGGGTTATTTAGGCAGATATGGGTGGAATCTAAGCGATCAGCAGGATGAGGTGAGCCAAGCATCCTCCTGCGCCACCATCTCCCCCCAATTAAGAAATTTTTTAATATTTATTCATTTTTGAGAGACAGAGAGAGACAGAGCATGAGCTGGGAAGAGGCAGAGAGAGGGAGACACAGAATCTGAAGCAGACTCCAAGCTCTGAGCTGTCACCACAAAGCCCAATGCGGGCTTGAACCCATGAACCGGGAGATCATGACCTGAGCTGAAGTTGGTTGCTTAACTGACTGAGCCACCCAGGTTCCCCTGACCACTTTTTAATCAGATTGTTTGTTTTGAGTTGTGAAATTTCTTTATGTTGATATTTGGGATATCAACCTCTTATTAAATATATCATTTGCAAATATTCTCCCATTCAGTAGGTTGTCTTTTTATTTTGTTGATGGTTTCCTTCCTTGCACAAAAGGAATTTATTTTGGTATAGTCCTAATAGTTTAATTTTGTTTTTATTTCCCTTGCCAAAAGAGGCATATCTAAAAAAACATCTCTACAGCTGATGTCAAAGAGATTACTGCCTATGTTTTCTTTTAGGAATATTATGGTTTCAAGTCTCACATTTAGGTTTTAAATTTATCTATGTATATGGTATAAGAACATGGTCCTTTTTCATTGTTTTGTATGTAGCGAACCAGTTTTTCCAACGCCATTTATGGAAAAGACTGTCTTTTTCCCATTCTTGCCTCCTTTGTCATAGATTGATTGACCATAAAAATGCAGGCTTTCTTCCGGACTCTCTATTTTGTTCCATTTATCCGTGTGTCTATTTTTGTGTCAGTACCATATTGTTTTGATTACTACAGATATGTAGTATATCTTGAAATCTGGTATTGTGATACCTCCAGTTTTGTCCTTTTTCAAGATTACTTTATCTATTTGGGGTCTTTTGTGGTTCAGTACAAATTTTAGTATTATTTGTTCTACTTTTGTGAGAAAATGATGTTGGTATATTGATAAGTATTGCATTAAATCTGTATTTAATTTTAATGTACTACTTTGGGTAGTATAGACATTTTAATAATATTGCTTCTCCCAATTCATGAACATAAATTATCTTTCCATTTGTTTGTGTCATGTTTTACAGTTTTCAGAGCACTGGTCTTTTATCTATCTGGTTAAGTTTATTCCTAAGTACTTTATTCCTCTTGAATCAGTTGTAAATGGAGTTGTTTTCCTAATTTCTCTTTCTGCTACTTCATTAATAGTATATAGACATGCAACATATGTATGTATATTAATTCTGTATCTTGTGACTCTACTGAATTCATTTATCAGTTCTAGTCATTTTTGGAGTCTTTAGGGTTTTCTATATAGAGTATCAAGCCATCTGAAAATAGTGAAAGTTTTACTTATTCTTTACAAATGGATGCCTTTTTCCTTACACTTGTTTTACAAATGGATTTCCTTTTCTTGTCTGATTGCTGTGGCTAGGACTTCTAGTACTCTGTTGAATAAAAGTGGGGAGGGTGCACATCTTTGTCTTGTGCCTGAGCTTAGAGGAAAGCTCTAAGTTTTTCACCAAATATTCTTCTCTCCAATACAAAACCACCCTGCCACTTTTAATTATTGATCCCAAAAGCCAAAAGAGAAAAGAATTTTGCTCCCCTGTGAAGTTCCTCAACTGATGAATTCTAAAAAAAACTTATGACTAAAAAAACTTGATAGCCAAGTAACCACTTGTGCAACTCTCTAAATTCTACCCAATTCAAATCATCTTGAGGGACTTGATTAGAATTCAAGTTCTCCTTTAGCCCAGATTATCTTTGTCATTGGTTTGATTTTACATAAAACAAAATGAATCACAGAGGCAAGCTATTTTATCAATGTAAGGAAACCTTTAAGACGAGCTTTATCAGTATTATCAACATCCAGCTTCAGTCTCCCTTATGAAGAATTGAAATTCTGAGATCTGAGCAGAGAAGGGCTATAATAAGAGAACATAACTCCAGGTAGGGAGGGGAGCCAGCTGACTTGTGTCCTCTTCCCCTTGTGGGCTCCATATTGATTTCTTTTGTAGAAACTTCCTTTGGCCTCCAAACAGGCACCACTCCTCCATTACTTACACATGCTCAAAACGTTTTTCCTTGGGAACTCTGAGCACAGCTGAAATGCACTGGAATTTACAGTCACCTTCACTGCACAAGAACAAAAGAGAAATAAACTTGAGGCATTGCTGTTGGCACCATGGAGTCTCAGCGTTCTCAGGCCTGCCTGAGACCCTTCCCTCCAAGATGAGAGCACATGCTCTAGCTTCTGCTGGAATCCTAAGTAAGGAAAACCTTTAAGATTCCGTCTTGAGTTCCAGGTTTTCCCATCCTAGACCCTGACCCACTTCTCCTCCCTTTCTTCCTTGTTTGATTTACTCTTCAGTGAGCCTTAGCCAAGCAGGATCTGGGTCTTATCACACTGATAACCTTGGGATCCCAGTATTGACCCAGCAACCCTATCTCTCCATGTTAATCCCCCATAGAAAGCAGAAGACTGCTTTTTCCAGATTATAAAAAACAAAACAAAACCTGCTTGAGTTCTTATGCCCACTCTGAGGAACTCCATTAGGCTCTCAGTTATTTTTCTAAATATAGATAAATTAGTATACATCAGGAACAGTAAATAATCACACCCTTCCTTACTCAGAGGCTACCACTACCACCACCACTACCCCAGAGACTACTCCAGCATTTCCCCCAGCCCAACCCCACCAGCTAAAGATCATCAGATCACCCCAATTACTTGTGCTGAGACTTTATTTGATCCCTTGTGTTGTGTCCCAGAGACCCAGACATTCTGATGTTGGGAAAGACTGGCTGTCTTTTTTTTCCACATGGACTCTTCCCTACCACCTCCTCAACAGTATATAAACCACCAGATCCAGGAATAACCAAATGGCAGAGCCTGCTTAAAATACAGTTTTAGTTATTCACTCAGCCACAAAAACAATACAAAGCACATTCTGCCACTGACTTATTGTGAGATATTTTTTATGAATTGTCAAGTAATTTATTATATGTTTCCTAGATGTAGAAATTATTCCTAGAATCTTAGTTTTGGAAAGATCTCAGAGGCCCTTTGATTCAATACTATCTTTTTACAAGGCAGGAACTAAAGCCTAGATGACCCCAAACCATTCAGTGTATTACTAATATAACAAGGGCTGGTACACCTCCAGCCTTGACATGTAGTCTCATGATCTTCCTGACGTACTTTCCACGTGGGGCAGTTGAAAATAAGACCACAAATTCTTCATCCCTTCCCCTATCAAAAGATAAGGCTGCTCTCCTCATCCTTTACAACTGGATAAACTCATGGCTGCTCTGATCAGTAGAGTGTAGTGGAAGTGATGTCATGTTCTGATATTAGGTTATAAAAGGCTATGTAACATTCCTTTTGCATGCTGGAACACCCATTCTTAGATCCCTGACCCTTAGTGTAAGAAGTCTAAATACCCTAAGGCTTCAGATGTGGGCGATCGTGAGTACCTATTCCAGTCCTCAGACCCAGCACAGCACAGCCTTCTTGCCATCCCTACATGGCATCAGACATGTAATTCTTGGACTGTCACACCAGCGCATTACCAGCTGAATACCGCCAAATGGACCTCAGTCAATTCCACGTGGAGCAGAAGAATTGCCAAACTGAGACCTGTTTAAATTATTGGCCCACAAAACTGGAGTTCATTAAAAAATTTTTCTGTTACTTTAAGTCAGTAGGGTTTGGAGTAGTTTTTTGTGCAGCAGTAAACAACTAGAACACTGCTGACCTACATTAGTTTTCTAGGGCTGCTATAACAAAGTACCTCAAGTACCACTAGGTGGCTTAACAATTTATTTTTAACAACAGAAATTTATTTCTTAGCTCTGGAGGTTTAAAGTCTGAAATCACGGTGTCAGAAGGGCTGGTTTCTTCTGAGGTCTCTCTCCTTGGCTTATAGATGTCATCTCCTCCCTGTGTCTTCACATGGCTTTCCCGTCTGTGTCCTAATCTCCTCTTCTTATACGGACAGCAGCCACATTGCTTAGGGTCTACCTTCATAACCTATTTAACCTTAATTAACCCTTTAAAGACTCTATCTCCAAATAAATTCACAATCTGAGGTACTGGAGATTAAACTTCAACATATGAATGAGGAGGGCACAGTTCAACCCATTACACTTCTAAAAGTGTTCTGGTCACCAATTCTGATATGGGGTCTTCTCCCCACTCCTCCAAGAATTCTATGGACACTAGCTGGGTGTCCTACAATTCAACTCAATTCTAATACTATCTATCCAGAGATAGCATCAGATTCTACAGGTTAAGGGTTCAGTCACTAAAGATGCCTCCCCTCCCCAACATTGGATGCCAATTGTAAGCCCAGATTGTTACCTGTGCTTCTGACCTACCAGCTACAGATGAGAAGTCCCAAGACCCCCCTCCTTTCATTCAGGTCAGACATAGTCAAGCCTACGCTGCCACCTGTGCTTCAGAGGTTCCAATGACCATATCCTTCGGTTTGATTAATTTGTTAGAGCAGCTCACTGAACTGAGAAAAACTGTTTACTCACCAAATTACTAGTTTATTACAAAATATATTAGAAAATGCAGATCAACAGTCAGAAGAAGAGATACAAAGGGCAAGATCCTCAACAAAGAAGTTTCTGTCCTAACGAAGTTTGGGATGGGCCATAGCGGCACCTGGAAGTGTGCTTCCCCAAACGGGAAGCTCTCTGAACCCCATATACAACTCAGGACCAACCAGATGGAAGAAATGCATAGGGAAAAGTATGAGCAAAAGTCACGTGGCTTTCGTGCTCTCCTAGCACACCATCCCCCCCCCCCCCATGTCTACATGTTCTCCAACTCAGAAGCACTCCAAACCCTGTCCTTTTGGGGGCTTATGGAGGCTTCATTTCATGGGATTATTAAATCATTGGCCAATTGTGATTGATTCAACCTCCAGCCCCTCTCCCCTTCTCATAAATCAGAGTGGAACTGGAAGTTCCAACCCTTTACTCATGGTTAGCTCCCCTGACAACTAGCCCGCATCCTTAGATGCTTTCCAAAATCACCTCTCTCACATAAACCCAGTTGTGTTGGAAAGGGGCTTGTTATGAATAACAAGATATCCATTTTACTTTGATGATTCTAAAATGATTTCAGGAACTGAGGACAAGAAGCCAAATATTATAACAAAAGATGCTCCCATTGCTCTTATTGATTAGGAAATTCCAAGGGTTTTAGGAGCTGTAATCCAGCAGTTATGGTCAAAGACCAAACAGATAGTTATTATTATAAATCACAATATCATAACCTCCTTAAAAGGAAGAATAATCTGTATACAATTCACACGTCAAGCACTTAGTTCTCACTACTCTAATAAGAACACTGGCTTAATACATATTCTTGCCTAGATCACTCAGTAATAATATGTCTTAAACTGAAGTTGAAATAATATACATGGACAAGAGGGAAAATCAGCTATGATTTTGGGAAACCAGGGCCTGCCTCCCATGATGGTGAGAATAGAAAAAGCCTCATAACCATGATAACAACTTGTCAAGGAAGCTGGATTCCTTGGTCACATCTGTGCTTTGTGGCCCCAGGGCCACTGAGATGGAAAGCCAGTCCACTTCAGCAGGATACTATGGGAGAGAACTATTGGGGCTTTTTTTAGGCACCAACATAAATAGCTCCCCTGTGAGCCTGGCTCCAGCAATCAGGCTGTTAGGTTAGGCATGAGTCCCACCTGCTGCAAACACAAACAGGACACTCAGTGTTCCATTAAGGAACTTGTATTTTATTCACCACTCAACCAGCCCTTGTCGTTAATTATGTGTGATGCTATGCCTGGGAGCAGGGTGGGCAGCAGATTGGTATACTAACCTTTCACCTCTCCAGTGCCTGGATTCAGGCCCCAGCTCCTAACTTCATATGAAAACATGGACTTGGCAAGCAGAACCTGAGTCTGGTTAATGTAGAGCAAGAAAATCAATGGCAAGCAGCTCTCTTGGCCCAGGCTTCAGGACACAGCCCAAACCCAGATTGTAGGGGTGTCTGGGATTAGCTGTGACGAATTCTACAGCAGTCTGCAGGAAGGCAGCCTTTCCTTGGAGTAGGAATGCAGACCAGTGTTCATGTCAACAGAACTGAATTCCTCCCTCCCCCAGCTCTCCTTTTTTTGTAAAAGCTCTGCTTTCTCTGTCAGACCGCCTCACTGCAACCTCTCTACCTACCCAGTTGTTTTCAATAACCAACCCTCCTCAGGTGGCCCCTTTGTCTCTGAGCTTTCTGCCATGCCTTCTCCATGCTACCGAACTCTTCAAAAAGAAGTGAACTTATTGACTCTACTCTCAACTTCATTTTCCATGCCATGGCCTTGGGCTCCTCCTGCCATATTGCAAGTCCCACTATGGGGGACTAGAGACTTCCTAGTCACAGCTGTGGTTTGGATTGTCGAGGTCTTCAAGGCTGCCTCATTCAAAGTAGACAAGATCCAGGGGAACCTGGGTGGCTTAGTCGGTTAAGCTTCCCACTTCAGCTCAGGCCATGATTTCATGGTTTATGAGTTCAAGCCCCATGTCAGGCTCTGTGCTGAATGCTCAGAGCCTGGAGCTTGCTTCAGATTCTGTGTCTCCCTTTCTCTCTGCCCCTCCCTTGCTTGCTCTCTCTCTCTCAAAAATAAATAAACATTAAAAAAATCAAAGTAGGCAATATCCTGACTTCCAGCCTCTACTTTTCCTGAAGTTTGCATCCCTCCAGGAATTGGTTAGGCATAGAGCAGGAATACTTTTGTGTACATGGGAGAGTTTGAGTCATAATGTGTGCCTTATGAAAAGAAAGGGGTGCTGGCACTAGCAAATAGACAAATAGATTTAACTCCCTTTAAAAGTTTTTTATTTAAGGGGCGCCTGGGTGGCTCAGTCGGTTAAACATCCAGCTTCGGCCCAGGTCATGATCTCACAGTTTATGGGTTCGAGCCCTGCATCAGGCTCTGTCCTGACAGCTTAGAGCCTGGAGCCTGCTTCGGATTCTGTGTCTCCCTCTCTCTCTGCCCCTCCCCAGCTCATACTCACACTTCGTCTCTGTCAAAAATAAATAAACTTAAAAAAATTTTTAAAATAAAAGTTTTTTATTTAATACATTAAGGGTTTTTCTCCACCATAGTCTCTTCTTCAGAAGGAGGAAGCCATCCACCAACACCACCCACCCTCAAAAGGTAAGTATTAGTATTACAAGTGATAAATAACCATCGCAGCAGATCATATCTGCATATTCTTGCTATCTCATGTGACCCTTACAGTTACCTGGGACTTATGAGAACAGAAGTTCCCTCCTCATTTTACAGAGTATTTGGATACTCCAAAGTCATTAAGCTAGATGTGAGGTGGCCAGCATGAAACAGAGAAGGTACATAATCTAGTATTCTGACCCTAAAACATGCCACCAGAAGGCTATAAGTCATATGACTTTCACAGCCTGCCAACCCTGAGCATCTCTGCTTCATGTTTCTTCCTGTGGGAATCTGCCCATCCTATATGCTTCCCTCCCTCTCAGAGTATTCACACCCCAATATGACTCAGACTTAGCAGAAAACAGAGGGAGGGGGGCAAACAGCAGGGATGTCATGACATAACATCAAGTCATGTGTAAATCAAGCTGTGATCATTGTCAATTTATGAATAGCTCCAAATTGACTCTTCATGAATTGACTACGAAAAGTGAGGTGGGCCTATGAAATGTTTCCTTTTGCCAGCTGAAATAATGTTTAGCTTCCTACTAGAGGGCATTTGAAAAACATTGCAGGAAGGATCTTCCTTCCTGGTTCCAGTATGCGCTCTAGTTAGGTTCCTGCAACACACATAGTTCCTACAACACCAGAAGCCCCTCCACCATGGCTAGGAGCTCCACTCCAGCCCCCATTTTGGCAGTGGACTTCTGTTGAGATGTCCCATTTTGAACAGCTTTCTCTGGCTTCTAGAGTAGATTTCCAGTCAGTTCTGATGGATAGATGTCCAGAAAGTTCTATATGTGTGGCTCTGCCGTTTAAGGAGTCATGGCCATGGCCTTTCCAACAAGGTTTGGCCCTCAGGTCAGAGACTAGAAGCCCTTTTACAGGTACTGTATCTCATCCCTAGGGGTGTTGGCCCCTCCTTATAATTCTGTTATTCTTTAGAATTCTCTTCACTTCTAACTAGCTAATCCTTCATGACTCTAATCCCCTGTTATAATTAATAATTCTTTATATTAAACGTTCCCTGTTCTTTTTTTTAATATGAAATTTATTGTCAAATTGGTTTCCATACAACACCCAGTGCTTATCCCAACAGGTGACCTCCTCAATGCCCATCACCCACTTTCCCCTCCCTCCAACCCTCCATCAACCCTCAGTTTATTCTGAGTTTTTAAGAGTCTCTTATATTTTGGATCCTTCCCTCTCTAATTTTTTTTTTCCTTTCCCTCCCCCATGGGTTTCTGTTAAGTTTCTCAGGATCCACATAAGAGTGAAAACATATGGTATCTGCCCCTGACTGAATTAGTTCACTTAGCATAACAAGCTCCAGTTCCATCCACGTTGCTACAAAAGGCCATATTTCATTCTTTCCCATTGCCACGTAGTATTCCATTGTATATATAAACCACAATTTCTCTATCCATTCATCAGTTGATGGACATTTAGGCTCTTCCCATAATTTGACTATTGTTGAAAGTGCTGCTATAAACATTGGGGTACAAGTGCCCCTATGCATCAGCACTCCTGTATCCCTTGAATAAATTCTTAGCAGTGCTATTGCTGGGTCATAGGGTAGATCTATTTTTAATTTTTTGAGGAACCTCCACACTGTTTTCCAGAGTGGCTGCAGCAGTTTGCATTCCCACCAACAGTGCAAGAGGGTTCCCATTTCTCCACATCCTCTCCAGCATCTGTAGTCTCCTGATTTGTTCATTTTAGCCACTCTGACTGGCATGACGTGGTATCTGAGTGTGGTTTTGATTTATATTTCCCTGATGAGGAGCGACGTTGAACATCTTTTCATGTGCCTGTTGGCCATCCGGATGTCTTCTTTAGAGAAGTGTCTATTCATGTTTTCTGCTCATTTCTTCACTGGATTTGTTTTTTGGGTGTGGAGTTGGTGAGCTGTTTATAGATTTTGGATACCAGCCCTTTGTCTGATATGCCATTTGCAAGTATCTTTTCCCATTCCGTTGGTTGCCTTTTAGTTTTATTGATTGTTTCCTTTGCAGTGCAGAAAGTTTTTATCTTCATGAGGTCCCAATAGTTCATTTTTGCTTTTCATTCCCTTGCCTTTGAAGATGTGTCGAATAAGAAATTGCTTCGGGTGAGGTCAGAGAGGTTTTTTCCTGCTTTCTCCTCTAGGGTTTTGATGGTTTCCTGTCTCACATTCAGGTCCTTTATCCATTTTGAGTGTATTTTTGTGAATGGTGTAAGAAAGTGGTCTAACTGAGAGCTTTCCCCCTGAGTTCAGGAACATGACAAAGGATGTCCACTCTCACCGCTGTTGTTTAACACAGTGTTGGAAGTTCTAGCATCAGCAATCAGACAACAAAAGGAAATCAAATACACCAAAATTGGCAAAGATGAAGTCAACCTTTCACTTTTTGCAGATGACATGATATTATACATGGAAAACCCGACAGACTCCACCAAAAGTCTGCTAGAACTGATACATGAATTCAGCAAAGTCGCAGGATACAAAATTAATGTACAGAAATCAGTTGCATTCTTTTACACTAATAATGAAACAACAGAAAGACAAATAAAGAAACTGATCCCATTCACAATTGCACCAAGAAGCATAAAATACCTAGGAATAAACCTATCCAAAGATATAAAAGATTTGTATGCTGAAACCTCTAGAAAGCTTATGAAGGAAATTGAAGAAGATACAAAGAAGTGTGCTCATGGATTGGAAGAATAAATATTGTTAAAATGTCAATACTACCCAAAGCTATCTACACATTCAAAGCAATCCCAATCAAAATTGCACCAGCATTCCTCTCGAAGCTAGAACAAGAAATCCTAAAATTTGTATGGAACCACAAAAGACCCCAAATAGCCAAAGTAATATTGAGGAAGAAGACCAAAGCAGGAGGCATCACCATCCCAGACTTTAGCCTCTACCACAAAGCTGTAATCATCAAGACAGCATGGTATTGGCACAAAAACAGACAATGGAATAGAATAGAGATCCCAGAATTGGACCCACAAATGTATGTTCAACTAATCTTTGACAAAGCAGGAAAGAATATCCAATGGAAAAAAGACAGTCTCTTTAACAAATGGTGCTGGGAGAACTGGACAGCAACATGCAGAAGAATAAACTTTCCCTGTTCAAATTACTAAGTGGTTTCTGTCTCCTGATTAAATCCTGGCTAATAAATATATTGCCTAAGAAGCTACTATTTGTCGCCTGAAAAACAACATTGGCTTTCTAGATCTGGAGGAGGCAGACCAAGCCAGTTAAGAATGTGGAAATCATGCCATATCAGGGTTAATTATGTAGAGCCAAGGGCAGAGTCAGGAAATGTTGGTCAATGCTATTTGCTGCCTTCAAATTCCTAATGATCTGGCTGTGGAAATGGACTTGGACTTGTTGTGGACTCAGAAGACAGAGAGAGACAGTACAAATGGGGAGAGCTCTAGGGGTTGAGAGGGGGCAGATTCCAAATCAATATAAGTAAGAACCTTCTAATCACAATAGCTGTTTAGACATGAAATGTATTTCTCCCACAGGGCCTGAGTCTGCTCTAAAAACATGTGCTGAACAAAGGAAGGTATAGTCTGGACAGTCACTTGGGGAAACATTACCCGAAGGGTTTGAAGTACAATGGAGAGGATTTCTAACAATTTCTAAGAGATTTTAACAAATAAAATGTAGAGCAGAGCATTGCAAAGTAAGGAAAAGCTCAATAATAAAATTAGATATCTTTGACCTAAAACCTGGGTTTCCATGTCATTCTAACATGGTTATAACTAATAAAGTCATTGTAAAAAAGTTTCTTTCCAGTTTTTAATGTTTGGTATATGACATATCTACCTGTATAAAAGCAATGTATAAATAATAGCACTAAAAACACAGTTATGTTGAAACTCTAAATATGTTTAACTATATGATCAAAATGCATTTTCAACTATATATTATAGAGTTCTGTAATTTTAATTTTCAATTTGATCATAAAAACTCATTTGCCTTTTTTTTTAATCTTAGGAACCCAAGGGCTGTTTAACTTAGACACTTATAATGTATTAAAGTTACTGTGAGACTACTTAAATAGTTAGCATTAAGTGCACATGAATTTATGGTTCTATAAATGTCTTCTTGAACTGTCTAAGATATAGTTCTCCTGGAAATTTAGCTGAGAAATTCAAACCTAGATTC
Organism: Panthera onca; assembly: GCF_046562875.1. Lineage (NCBI taxonomy): Eukaryota > Metazoa > Chordata > Mammalia > Carnivora > Felidae > Panthera > Panthera onca. Next base: position 27,046,908 of record NC_138343.1, on the reverse strand, counting down.
ATCATTATTTCCCAATCAAGAAGCAATGCTTTAATCTTCACTGATGTAAGTTATGAGCCTGACCATTACACAAAAAAGGTCTGACTCATCAATCTGGTAATTTAACAAATATTTATTACTTGTCTTTTGCCAGACACTCTGAATACCTTGATGAGAAAGGCATGTATAGCTGCTGCCCTTACAGAGTAAATAAATCACATTTCATTATATAAGTGGCACACAGTACTCTGAAAGTTCATGGGGCATGGGGTAACCTGAGCTAAGGCTTGTGGGTAAAGGCAGGTTAAGCAAAACCTCACTGATGAAGGGACATTTAGGCTGAGTCCTCAAGTTTGGGGGCAAGAGGCAAGCAGGTGGTAAAGAAGATGAGTATTTTTCTAGAGGAAGGAAACATTACATACTGGCTATGTAAGACCATGGCAGGTTGAAGAATCTGAAAACTACCCAGACCTGACATAGCATGAAGCCAGAGTTGGGGTGGGGTACATGGAGGAAGACAGGAACCTGATCCCCAGGGGTCTCACAAGCCATGTTATAGATGTGGAACATTACTCTTTATTTTACTTTTTATCCTATCCATCTTTATTCTTGAATTTAGTGCCATAATCCACTAAAGTGTGTGTGTGTGTGTGTGTGTGTGTGTGTGTGTTACACATACATGTGCACATATGCATGAGTGTGTATGTTTACTGGGTCTAGATGTGACAAGTATTTCTTACCATTCATCTTAGTCAAAAAATGTGGAAAATGGTGCTGAGTATCGTCAGTACACTGGGAAACCACTGGAGGCTTTTAAGTCACAATGATATGACCAGATTACATTTTAGAAGTTCCACACTGGCTGCAGAGAAGAAAACTGAAGAGTGAGGAGTAAGACTAGAAGCAAGAGGAAGGCAACTGCACCTGAGAGAATTATTGTTGCCTTCGATCTGGGTAGTGCCAACAGGAATGGAGAGAAGTAGATAAATCTGAGAAATGTTTAGGAAAAAAAAACCCACTAAGACTTGCTAACAGATTAAATGTGCAAAGTGAGATAATGGAAGGAGTGGAGTCTACCTCCCAGAATTCTGGCCTGAACAACAGTTTGTACATTGAGGATATTTTCTACAAAAGGGAATCATGGAGAGGAAGTGCATTGGCCTGGGGAATTTAGCTTCCTTTGGGAAATGTCAAGTTTGAAGTTTCTGTAGGACACCAGTTTGAAGAGGTTGAGTAAATGATTGGAGACATGGGTCTGGAGTTTAGGAGATAGGTCAGCACTAGAAATAAAGATTGATTCTGATGTTTGTTCAGTAGAGATTTCTTGAGCCCCCACCCTGTACCAGGTACTGTACATGAAGTTCTAGACTTTCATTAATAAAAAGACATTATTGGGGTGCCTGTGTGGCTCAGTTGGTTAAGCGTCCGACTTTGGCCTGAGTCATGATCTCATGGTCAGTGAGTCTGAGTCTTGCATCAGGCTCTGTGCTGATAGCTCAGAGCCTGGATCCTGGTTTGGATTCTGTGTCTCCCTCGCTCTCTGCCCCTCCCCACCTTGTGTGTTCTCTCTCTCTCTCTCTTTCAAAAATAAATAAATAAACATTAAAAAAATAAACAGACATTATCACTGCCCCCTTGGAACTTAGACCAATCACCATTTAAGTGAAATTATAAGTCATGGACGTGGATACATTTACTGAGGGTAAGAATTTTAAATAAGACTAATGGGTTTAGAACTTCAACATCGAAGATTGAAATACAAGAAGAGTAGTTGGCAGCAGAGGCCAAAACAGAGAAAAACTAATAGCATCTTCTGCCCTAAAGGAAGAATTACAAAGAAGGGGATATGAGGGTCAGAGTCAATGCAAATCAAACTGATATGACACAGAGATGTTTCCTGCTGGGCTCTCGTACTAGACTCTCTTACTCCCCACAAATGCTGTTAGAATGAGTAAAGGAATAAAGGCCCTATGACTTCTATGATGCAAATCTGCTTACAAAATACTAGTTATCATCGTCATCATCATCATCATCATCATCCTAGTAATGTCAAAGATCAATGCCAGGAACCGCAGTAGCAAAAATTTAAAGTGTCACCATCCAGAATTACCTTCATATCAGAGATTAGAAACAGGACACAGGATTTACCATAAATAACACATATAAGAAAGTAAAATGTGAAAAAAGAGGAAACTGAAAAATAAAGCAGAAGCATGTTTCCCGGCATTCCTAGTAAGCTGTAGGTGTTTATTTGTTGATGTGTTTATTTATTTGCTAATCTCTGTATGAAGATGTACAGAATGCAGTTGGTGCTTTTCTGATATTGAATAGCCTCACTCTTTCCTGATTGTTGGCAAGTCTCACTAATACAGGGAAGTTATCAAAAGCTTCATGCCAAAGAGGCTACCTCTCAGAGCTTTGACTTCTGAGGTGGTCCACTGTGAGATGGAATCCTATATCCCAAGGATGAAAGACTGTGAAGCATTGTAGAAATGTAAAGTGTCATTACTGTCATTGAGAAATGGCAACAAATTGCAGTGTGGAGCCTGGATTGCATCCTGGAACAGAAGCGGAAAAGGACATTAATAGAAAAACAAGTAAGTCTATAAATCTGTACTTTAGCTAACAGTATTAGATGGATGCTAAATCCCGGGTTTTGATCATTATAACATGGATGTGTCAGATAGTAACATAAGGGGAAGCAGAATGAGGGGTACCCAGGAATTCTCTTTACTTTTTTTTGCAATTTTATTCTAAATCTAAAATTATTTCAGAATAAGCAGCTTCTGCTCTAATTCAAACAAATATTTAAAACCACTCAGTAAAGGACCACCTGGGTGGCTCAGTCAGTTAAGTGTCCAACTTCAGTTCACGTCATGATCTCACAGTTCATGAGTTTGAGCCTTGCATAGGGCTCTGTGCTGACAGCTCAAAGTCTGGAGCCTGCTTCGGATTCTGTGTCTCCTCTCTTTGCCCCTTCCCACTCATGCTTGCTCATTCTCTCTCTCTCTTTCAAAAATAAACACTAAAAATTTTTTTTAACAAAATAAAATAAAACCATGCAGTAAAGCCCTAATTACTGAAGACTGAATCCTCAAAGCAGGCTTCAGAGACTGCATTTCTCAGAATGTTTTCTATGAGGTTTTCTTTATTTTGGTTCTTGTGATAAGCTTAGGTGAGAATAACTTTACATCTATGACAATGGCATTTAAGTCTTAGAAATATTTGGACACTTTAACTGACTTTGTTTCTTCAGGTTTTTCTGAACCTAAGCATAAGAAATCACCTCATTTAGATCCACTGCTCTAGAAAACAACTGGACTCCACACATAAGCTTATATATAACAGTAAGCAAGCAGCTTCAGTTGCTCCTGAAAAGAATGTAAACCTATCTTTTTTTATTTTATTGTTTTAAATATAATGCCTATTAATCCAATAAAATATTTTTGTATATTTGTTTTTTAATATATTATCAAGCTGTCCTCTGCATTTAGCCTTTTTCTATCAACTTTCAAATGGTCAGTTTAGTGTATAAACCATCTCAACTCACAAAGTATTTATAAATGCAGAGACCCACACCCATGTAACACCCATCCCCATGTACTACTAATTCACTTGGCAAAAACATGTTACTGAAACAATGCACGGTGTGCAAAACATTGGATTATCTCTTATTGTGGTGATATCTTAAACAATGAAATCTGACGATATCATCAGGAAACACTTGCCCTTCTGTCCCAATTCACTCTATTATTTGTAAATGCACTAAGTGTTATAAGTGGAAGAGTTTGCCAAAATCAGCAAAGTCAGTTTAAAAAAAAAAGAAACCTGGATATTTGGCTCTGAAAATCTTTTCTGGCTGGATCCTTACATCTCTTTCCCAACTCAGAACTTGAATGATAACCGCAGAGGATCTGTGTGAAACCTGATGTCTGGGGATTCCAGGAGCAACAGTGGAGCCCCTCAGCAGCAGGGAGGCCCTTTTATCTAATCTCTCTTAATGTAAATGCAGTTGGTCAGTGCATAATATACTTCAACATCTCATTTAGATACAGAAAGATGAATTCCACAGGAAAAAGCATTATTCAGAGTGGCTTTGATTTAACAAGAATGGTTTCATTAAACAAGCGTTAATCCACCCATCTAAAGGACAATTTGCTCAAAGAAACCACCAATAATGGAATGTTCCATTCAAAACACTAATGAAGTAAGAGAGAGGACTGTGTCATCTGGAACTGTGAATGTGCAGAGGGCATGTGCTGCCCAAAGACCACGCCTTCCATTTGAATCCCTGAGCAGTGCTGACGGATGTGGCATTGATGTATCAGCAGGTCCAAGCCAGAAACGAAGACGGCCTCCATGGAGGATATCAACTGACCTGTAAACTGTAACATGTGGTTTTCTTTACAAGGCTTTCCGCTGCTGAATTCTAGGTTTTCTACTTCACAGAAACTGTGCTGCATATTTTCCAGGGCGCACAGGGTGGGCTAATCTTGTCCATTCACCAAAAACATGGAGTTTATTTTTCACTGAGACTCAGAAGAAAGAATCATTCTTAGCAAGGCCATCTCTAACAGCATAGCATCCCTTCATTTACAGGTAAAGTGCTTCATGATGGTGGGGAAAAACACCAATGAAGAAAGTGTTACAAACTGAAAGATGGAATTGTGTTTAAGCATGTTATGGAGAAGCTATTAAAGCCAATAATTCATTTTTGAGTCCCTGAAAGAATTTAGTTCTGCTAGCCCTATAAAGACAGTCCTTTTAGAGTACAAGTGTGTTGCATTTGTCAAAAAATAGTATTAACTAACTACATCAGAAATGGAAAAATAGGGCACTAACTTCATCATATCCCCTCCCAGAGTGTGGAAGAACAACATTACCTGGCTACTTTGGATCAGACTTGGGGCACAGAGAGACCAAAAGGTCTCAGGCAGTGCTGGGACAGCAGGGGGCGATATTAGCTCGTGCTGGTGGACTCCCCGAGCCACCTGCCGGCTGCTAAGGGAGTTCTGATCCTCAGAAGCCCCCATGACCTGGAAATGAGCAGACAGAACAGCTAGAACAGAAAAGTGGGCACAGACAGTGTCCTAAAAGGGCAGGGGAGATTTCCCTTCTGTTCAGACATGAAGCAGGGAACAAATGAGGATGCATTTTATTTCCCCTGATTAGTTTGCATTTGCTCAGATTGAACAGAGAAGAAAGACGAAAGTCATAGTTATCTAGGACAGAAACAGGTCACTCAGCAGTCCAAGGTCACATGTAGATAGCATCAGAGTGGTTAGAAACATGAGATTTCGGGACAAAGAGGGAATTGGCTTCACCGCAAACATCTGTTCCAACTCCCTTGCCTGCCAGAACCATAACTATTATCTCTTATTTAATTTTATTTTTTTATGGATCTGGAATTCTGGTCTTCCAGAATTTTATTTTATTTTAATTTATGTTAATTAAATGTCTCCATCACTGCCTGCCAGATAAAATTATGTTTAATGGGATGGGACACAAGATGAGTGCCTTAATGTTTGATGATGGTCTCATCCACGACTCCTGTTTTTTGCACCCTTCATCCAGTCCATCAGTAAATATTGTCAGTTCTATCTTCAAAATATCCAAATGCGGCCACCACTTGCCAGTGCCACTGCTACTGCCCTGATATGGTACCATAATCTTCTCTCACCTGAACTACTACAAAAGCTTCTTAATTGGTCTCCCTGGATCCTTCCTTGTCCTTTTCAATCTAATCCACACAGCAGACACAGTGATTTTGTTAAAATGTGTGTCAGTTCATGTCACCTCACTGCTCAAAACTCTCTAATGGTTTCTCATATTACTGACTAAAAGCCAAACAAAGTCTTAAAAGGCCCTACATAATCTGATCTTGTTACCTCTCTAACCTCCTCTCTTATTATTGTCCCTTTTGCTCAGTCCACCCCAACCATTCTGTCCATGCTACTCCTTGAAATTTCCAGACATGGTCTTACCTGAAGGCCTTTGTGCTTGCTGTTCTTTCTGCCTATAAGGCTCTTCCACAACATATTTTCATGGCTTATTCCTCACTTCTTTCAGATCTTAGGTGCCCCCACAAACCCTATCTACACTCATTCCTTAGCTTTATTCTACTTCAGAGCATTTGTCACCATCTAACATGCTACATATTTCACTTATATATTGTTTAATACCTGTTTCCCTCAATCAGAATGTGAGGACCAAGAGGACAGGGATTTTTTTGTTTATTTTGTTCAGTGATATATCATCAGAGCCTAGAACTTGTTGGTACTCAACAACACAGTTGGTACTCAACAAATCACTGATACATTCACTCGTGGGATGAATGAATATTGACTAGATCAGGTAGGATAGAAGAACACTAAAAGAAGAGTAAGAGACACTTAGAAGCCACTGGTTGTGCCAGGCATGCTATTTCTTAATCTATTGTTTAAGGGTGTTCAGAAAGCTCCTGAGCACAGTGTTTTTCACCTATCAGACTACTCATTTGAAGCTCGCGGGATCACTTCAGTGGGCTGTGACCATCAATATAAAAATTTTTTCTTATGAGCACTGGGTGTTGTATGGAAACCAATTTGACAATAAATCTCATATTAAAAAATTTATTTCTTGAAAAATAAAATAAAAATTTTGAAAATTAGTGCAAATTACATAAAATAATGACAAATATTATTTCTAGTGCCTGTGTGCACATATGTGCTAGATTATTGCAATATAAAGTGGATTGTTCATAATGCTCAAATAACTTTGAAAATCTTGTTATAGATAATATTCCCTAAGGGGCTAAAATAATCCTGTTTTATCAGTTATGCAGAAAAAAATCTTCCACAACCTTTTTGAAACTCTAATTACATGCATGTCAGGGTGCTTATAAGTCCAACAGTTTTCTGAGGCTCTGTTCATTTTCCTTACTCTATTTCTCTGTGTTCTTCGGGTTGCATAATTTCTATCTATCCTCAAAGTTTGCTGGTTGTTTCTTCTACCAACTCAAATCTACTCTTTAACCTCTATAGTGAACTTTCATTTTTGTTTGTTGTGCTTTTCAACTCCAGAATTCCCATTTGGTTCTTTTTTATAATCTCTATCCCTTTAGTGATATTCTGTTTATGAGTCATTTTATCATACCCTCCTTTAATTCTTGAAATAGGATTTCCTTAGTTCTTTGAACATATTTGTAATCCCTGCTTTGAAGTATTTACCTACCTAATCCAACATCTAGGCCTCCTCCAGGGGGCTTCTATTGCCTGCTTTGTTTGTTTGTTTGTTTGTGTTTGTTTTTGTTTTTCTGTATATCAGCCACACTTTCCTGTTCCTTTGTGTAGCTTAGAATTTTTTGATGAAACTTGGACATTTAGCTAATTTATTGTAGTAACTCTGAAACTGAGCCCCCATTTTGATTTTCTCATTAATTTGTTAACTTTTTTTATTTGGCTGGGCTAATTCTGAAAAATATATTTCCTTTTCAGGGTACAGGCACTGATGTCCCTCCTCAGAAATTTTTGCTTGCTTATGTCTTTTAAGTTGACTTTGTAGAGGTCACCTGGGTCTGCATAAACCACTCATTGGTCAACAGTTGTGCTTAAGGCCCTTAACCACTTAGATTTTTATCCTTTGGTTCTGTATGTGGCTTGGAGATGCTTTCACAGTTCAGGGAGTTTATGATATTGCCCTATCTTCAGTCAGGACTAGTAGTCAACTGTTTTCTTTCCTAAGAAGGTACAGCCCTGGGTATGCACAATCTTCTAGACAACCAGGAATAAATTTTATATTTTTATATCTGGCTTCCTAGGAGTCACTGCCTTTAGCCAGTGTCTTGTCAGATGTTGTGCTTAAGTTCCTTCCTAATGGGTGTCTTTGTGGCATGGGTAATGTTTTTGGGCTCATCCTACAGCCCAGAGAGATACCTCTACTCTAAGGGCAGGTTATGAAAGGGATGGTGACCCCTGGTCTTCTCAGCATGCTTCTCCCTGTATGGAAGCTCCACTCTTTGAGGAAGATGGAATGGGACAATGAGGCCCCAGTTACACATGGATGATATCTCCATCCCTATATCCTGTAGGGAAGAGAACCCAGTCCTCCAGCCATGCCCAAATGGAGTAACACGTGTACAACACAGGCTGAGGGGAATGAGAAGTGTAAATGACCTGTCCCTCCTGGGATGAACTAGGGGAGTGAGCCCCCATCCTCTTTGCTTCACTTGCCATCACAGAGTAGAGCTGACATCACACAGAGCTAGGGGTGAGGTGAGGGTGAAGAGAGCAAGTCATGGCTCAAATGCCACAGACTTGATATTCTTGTGAAGATATAGTAGATTTTCTCAAAAATTCTTCCTTTGCTATGTGCCCTTCGAACAATAACTAAAGGCTTTAAATGGTTATTGGGCTATGTTTTATCTTTTTAAATAATTTTCACCAGTTAAATCTTTGCTGAGGACAGAGTTTTCTTAGTTCCTTATGCAGCCATTCTGGAAGTCCTGCCTCTGAACCTTTTGTGTAATCTACACCAAGGCCTTCATCTAGGAAGGGAGCTTTATGAAATTCAAAGTCTCACATTCATGGGGCCATCCTGTTACCTTTCAGCAGGTACACAGAGAATGGAGTCCCAGCAAACTAATATTTCTCAAGTCTGACCTCGCTCAAAGGAGGACCAGTGGAGAATAGGGAGGGATGTAGTTTGCAGAGCCCTTGCTGGGGTTATGGAGGTAATTCAGTTCAAGAAAAGAAGTATTTGCTGGTAGAGTTCTTACATTTCAGTTCCCATGAATTATCTGTAACTATCCACCAGAATGTGAGGACCAAGTGGGCAAGGATTTTTGTTTATTTTATCCAGGGCTGTATCCTCACACCCTAAAATAGTGCCTGTTACACAGCAAGACACTCATTTACTGGATGTAGTTTATGGCTACCATCCAGCTGTGATTGGGACAAGATGGTGATAAGGCCAGGATTCTTCAAGAGTATCTTGAACTTCCAGAGACATAGCTGTTCAGCCCACTCTCTGATCTTATCATCTATCATACTCTCCAGCTGTAGCCTAAGATGGCTCCCACCTGACCCCAAGGCAAGTTGGACCAAATACCAAGGCTGTAATCATATATGTCACCAAAATCTGGCAGAGTTGCTGCTTAAGAAAGATGCTTCTTCACCCTCTGTCATCCTTATCTCAGTGCCCTGTCTTTAAGATGAGAAAAGATAGGTGGATACTTCTGCTTCCATCCCAGGAGACAAGGGAACATGAACATGTCCATCATGTTCTTAAATATAATCATTGGAAACATTGGGTTCACATGTACTGGGTGAATTGAGGAAAGGCTCTTTATGGCACGTTCATTTAAGCCTCACTGCTACCCTATAAAATAAGGAATACCATCCCATTTTTGAGACAAGGAAATGAGCTTATAAGGGAAGTAATTTTAATGTCAGTGACCAGCAAGTGATAGACCCAGGATTGGAAGCTGTCTGCAAAGGTATATCAAGTATATCTGACTGCAAAGCTCATGTTCTTTCTACTATATGCACTGTATCTTCCAGTAAGAAAAATGTTATGTAAAGTGTCCTGAGAGGTCTTCAGAGCTGGAAGGGGTCCAATAGGTAATCCAGAAGAAACCCCTCTCTTTTTGCATCAGATTATATAAAGTCTTCATTTCAACTGAATTAAGACTGTATTGTGTTAACTGAAAAAAATGACTCTTTGTATGATCCAAGGTGGTCACAGTGGTCCTTGCATCTTACTGGAGTTAGCAGTAGCCCTTTGTAGCCCCTCTCTCAGCCCCAGCACACCTTTAATCATCATATGGCCCTATCTCGTGAACTTATTTTTACAAATGTTAACTATATAGTATCTCCTTATTACTGATGCACAAAAGTACTCATCAGAAGCACCACTTCACACCTATCAGAATGGCTAAAATTAACAACCCAAGAGACAACGGGTGTTGATGAAGATGCAGAGAAAGGGAAACCTCTTGCACTGTTGATAGGAATGAAAACTGCTGCAGCCCCTCTGGAGAACAGAATGGAAGTTCCTCAAAAAACTAGAAATAGAACTGCCTTATGATCCAGCAGTTGCACTACTAAGTACCCAAAGGATACAAATATATAGATTCAAAGGAGTAAATGAACCCCAATGTTTGTAGCAGCATTATCAACAATAACCAAACTATGGAGGAAGCCCATATATCCACTGACTAATTAATGGACAAAGAAGATGTGGCATATGTATATATACATACAATGGAATATTACTCAGCCATCAAAAGGAATGAAATCTTGCCATTTACAAGGATATGGATGGTGGTAGACAGTATTATGCTAAGTGAAATATGTCAGTCAGAGAAAGATTAATACCTATGATTTCACTCATGTGGAATTTAAGAAACAAAACAGATGAACATATGGGAAGGGGGGGGAAAGAGGAGAGAGGGAAACAAACCTCAGACTTTTAATAGAAAACAAACTAGGGCACCTGGGTGGATCAATCAGTTAAGCATCCGACTTCAGCTCAGGTCATGGTCTCGCAGTTTGTGGGTTCAAGCCCCGCATCAGGCTCTGTGCTGACAGCTCAGAGCCTGAAGCCTGCTTCAGATTCTGTGTCTCCTCTCTTTGCCCCTCCCATGCTCATGCTGTATATCTCACTACCTCTCAATAATAAATAAACACTTAAAAAAATAATAATAGAAAACAAACTAAGGGCTGATAGAGGGAGGTGGGTGGAGAATGGACTGGATGGGTGATGGATATTAAGGAGGGCACTTGTGATGAGCACTGGGTGTTGCAAGTAAGTGATGAATAACTGGGTTCTATTTCTAAAACCAATATTGCACTGTATGTTAACCAACTAAAATTTAAATAAAAGGTTAGGTGAAAGAATCCCCTGACATTAATAGTTATCATTTAGTACTATCACTAGAAGGTGGGAAGCTGTTCTTTTTAATTCAGATAAGTAGAATCTAAATGTCTCATTCCCTTTTGCTCAAAGCTCTCCTGAAGCAAAGGTATTTCCTTTTTTATGTTTACTTTATTTTTGAGACACAAAGAGAGAGCTTGAGCAGGGAAGGGGCAGAGACAGAGACACAGAATCTGAAGCAGGCTCTAGGCTCTGAGCTGTCAGCACAGAGCCCAACATGAGGCTCAAACTCACGAACCGCGAGATCATGACCCAGGCCAAAGTAGGACACTTAACTGACTGAGCCAACCAAGTGCCCAGAAACAAAGGTATTTCTAATTGAACACTGATATGGCAATTCCTCTAGTCAAAGATGGTTTTGTATTTTTTCAACATCAGTTAAATTATTTCAACATCTATGAAATACATTTTGCCAAAAACAAACTTCTGGAAGGCTTCTGAGTTCTGAGTTCTGATGGAGCAGGAGAGGGTCTACCAGTTTGGTTTTCTATGATCCTAGGGGACAGCCCTTCAGCTCAGGGAAGAAGATTCACTCCTTCTGCAGTCATATAGGGGCCCACCAGCTTCATGGCACAGATGTGGCAGGAATACATTTACATGCTCAGGTCTGGTGCTTTGTCCAGAAGCAAAGGCTTCTAACTGTATATACCATATTTAATTAAGTAGGAGTTTTATGAGGTGGATGGCAATACCCCAGGGGCTAACTCAACGCCATGGGATTTACTGAGCTCTAACTGCAAACTGAAAGCCCCCAGCATGCACACAACAGAGTCTATATTACAAGAAAGTTAATGTTGCAAAAGAACTCTTTTGAGGGAAAGCAAAGTATCCCTTCTCTAGTCAGGGTCACTGCTCCATGACACCAGCACTTCTAGCAGGAATTCAGGGTGCACACCCACAGGAGACATACAGAAGATGGGAGAGCAGAGACCCAAAAGCATGGTTGAACCTGCCCGATGATCAAAGGCAACAACAGGTAACAGGGTTCTGAAAGGTTGGTCTACCTTTATCAGAAACACCAAAAGCAATGGAATTTTAGTTCAATCATTTTCTAGGGATAAGACAGGCCAAGCAGGGGTGTGATAAGAAGGCCAGAGTAGTTGCCTGTTCCAAACTGGACCCTTCCATTGGCAGGATAAACAGAAGGAAGCAGGAATGAGTGATGCAGTCAACTGAAGAGGGGCAACTCACTCCAGGATCACCCATATCTAGCTTTGGGGAACATGCCTGAATGTGGATTTTAAGACATACAAAATGCTCTGCTGAAAATAAAAAGAAACACACTATAGACTTATAAGTCCACAGATTTTAGCGCATAAATGAGTCATAAAGTCCATTAGTTTTGGGGAGCATCTACCTTTTGAGATTTTATACTTCCTCTTACATGCCATTGCCCTGGATAGCCCTGCAAGACCATGGAAGGAAGAGTAAACTGGAAGCAAGCATTTGTTTTCTTGGAACATTTATTAACATAAGAAGATTTGGGGGGTACCTGGGTAGCTCAGTCTGTTAAGTGTCCAATTCTTGATTTCTGCTCAGGTCATGATCTCAGGGTTTGTGAGAATGAGCCCCACATCAGGTTCTACACTGATAGCTCAGAGACTGCTTGGGATTTTTTCTCTCCCTCTCTCTCTGTCCCTTCCCTGTTTGCTTTGCTCGCTCACTCCCTCTTTCTCTCTAAAAATAAATAAAATTTTAAAAAATATAAGATTTTGTGCATTCTTTTTATTAACTCATAATTGCAACCTGATTCAAGGCAAACACATAAAAACCACAGGACCATAACAGACACATGAAACGATGCTCAATGTCACTCCTCATCAGGGAAATATAAATCAAAACCATACTGAGATACCACCTCACACCAGTCAGAGTGGCAAAAATGAACAAATCAGGAGACTATAGATGCTGGCGAGGATGTGGAGAAATGGGAACCCTCTTGCACTGTTGGTGGGAATGCAAACCGCTGCAGCCACTCTGGAAAACAGTGTGGAGGTTCCTCAAAAAATTAAACATAGATCTACCCTATGACCCAGCAATAGCACTGCTAGGAATTTACCCAAGGGATACAGGAGTGCTGATGCATATGGGCACATGTACCCTAATGTTTATAGCAACACTTTCAACAATAGTCAAATTACGGAAAAAGCCTAAATGTCCATCAACTGATGAATGGATAAAGAAGATGTGGTTTATATACATGATGGAATACTACTTGCAGTGAGAAAGAATGAAATCTGGCCATTTGCAGCAACATGGATGGAACTAGAAGGTATTATGCTAAGTGAAATAATTCAGTCAGAGAAAGACAGATACCATATGTTTTCACTCATAGGTAGATCTTAAGAAACTTAACAGAAGACCATGGGGGAGAGGAAAATGGGAGAAAAGTTACGGAGAGGAAGGGAGGCAAAACATAAGAGACTCTTGGATACAGAGAACAAACAGGGTTGATGCAGAGTGGGGGAGAGGGGAAAGTGGGTGATGGGCATTGAGGAGGGCACTTGTTGGGATGAGCACTGGGTGTTGTATGGAAACAAATTTGTCAATAAATTATATTAATAAAAAATATTCAGTAAAGGCAAACGATTACTAAAATTTTTTGCTGTAAAATTAGGTTGAGGTGAGATAAAGAACAAAATCATTAAAATAGAGGAGTCTATATTGGAATTGCTTCACTACTGAATTAAGTTCCTTCTTCACTTTAAAGAAGCTGAAACTGGAAATCAATCAATAAATGTACTGAGTGTTATTTATTAAAGAAAGATGTCGTGGAACTCCAACTTCTAATGATGGCACTCAAAGAAAAGATTTTGGCCCTCATCAAAAGATGTGAATAAATTAAAGTTTTGAGTTAAAAAAAAAAACAAAACACAGGACCAGTATGTAAGGAAAAGATTCTTACAAAAGCTCATACACTTAAGCCCATGTATCATGGCAGAGATTCTCAAGACCCTTCTGGGAACAACAGTGTATAGAAGGTTGACCATCCATCCTAGTTTCCCTGAGGCAGTTTGATTGTATCCCATTGTCCCAGGATAATCATTAATATTGTCCATTTCATTTTGAAAATCATCTTAGTTTGGACAATAAATTATGCAGTGATCTAGAACTGGGAATCAATCCTGTAGCTCAGACAGCTTCTCATCCTTCAAGTTAAAGTTCCCACAACTACCACAGAACTAGTGTCTTCTGCTGGCCTTGGTTCCAAAGGGGGCAGTGGTGATCAACAATGCACACCTAAGCTAGAAATCAGTGCTCCCCTGGAGTAGGCAGTATGCTTCTGCACTCATGGCCATGCTTCCTTTGGCCAAGTTCATCTTTGTGTATTAATCTGTCCCAGGCCCAGTTCTAGATTGATGGCATAATGGTGACAACAGGAATTATTTCTCCAGTTGTGGTATGAAGGTGTTCCATGAAAGGGAAGTATATGCAAAACAGTCTCCAAAAGCAGAAGAAAATGTAAGACCAATGCAAAAGGATGAAAAGTCCAACTTGACAAGAAATGGTTTGTTGAGGGAACTTACAGACAGAAGCATGTCTTGGTCCACCTCAAGATGAGTAGATCTCTGCAACCCCACCTTCCATCAACCTGCTTTTTTTTTTTTTTTTTTTATAGCCCTAGAGACTACCCAGGAGGAAATGTTTGGGAATCATAGTCATATCTCCAAAGCAAATCAAGAAACTTATGCCCCAAGGGTGTTAAGGGTGTGATTAAACCAAAGGAAAAAAATGTGGGTGGGGGAGAGGAATTGTTCTCAAGAAGGTTTCAGATCACAATGCAGACATAATGGTAGATTTGTCCAAGATGGCATTAGACTGGATCACAAAGGTCAAGACTGCTCTTTTCCAGACCAGGCAAAGAATCCTTCTTAAATTTAAAACAGTTCTTTGCCTCTCCATTTGGTTGTCATGGAAGCCAAACCCAAAGATTTTCTTTCTCATGGGATTTCATAAGATTTCAGACATCTTGAAGAGAGATTTTTGGAATCAAGTTCCCCAGAAATTCTGAAGAACTGAGTATGGCTCATATGGAAGATGAAAAAGCTCACTGGCCATGACCTTATAGGGTCTCCCCTCCACTGTAATGTAGGCACCAAGCAACACATTGCCTTCTTAGTTATTACAAAGACTTCCAACTTTTCTGCAAAGTTTCTCTGGAACATGAATTATACAAACAAATTAGTTTTCAATTTTCTCTAACAAACGGTAGGATTTACCGCTGATCATACTCACTGAACTACCAGACTGGCTATGAATTGGGGACACATATATTCCCAAGCTCTAGTCTACTTCTCAATCTTTATTGGTCTGAGGCAATGAATGGGCCAGGTATTGGAATTAGACTGAACAGTATTTGGGTCCTAGCTCTGTGACCTTGGGTATCTTAACTTCTCCAAACATTCATAAAATGATCATAGTAGATAATAAAATAAACTGTTCTAGTAGAAAATAAAATAAACAGTAGATAATAAAATAAACTCTTAGAGAGAGCAACAAAATTCAGGAGCTTAGAGAACAAAGGAGTTGACTGCTGTCTCATATAATAGTCCAAAGTGAGTGTTCCAGTTTGGCAGGTGGCTCTGACCTATGCAGTTATCCAGGAACCCAGGCTGAGAATATCTCCACCATCTTTAGCGCATGGCATCCAAGGCAGCTGTGGTCATCATCATTTTTGTCAGTAAAGAGGGGATAGAGAGCATGGCTGATACACACCATTGTCTCATGCGCCCCAGTCTAAAAGTTACCCATGTTATTTCTGTTAACACTCTATGGAATGACCTTAATTAACTTGACCCATGTACTGCAAAGAGGGCTGGGAGAGGTAGCATCCAGCTGATGTCTAAATCCCAGATAAAATTTATTGCTATGAATGAAGGGAAGCATGGAGTTTGGTTATGACTAACATTTTCCATCTCAGTGGTATGTGGTAATACTACGTCCTTCTTAGGGTTGTTGATACAAGTAAGTTTGATTAAATGTGCCCAGTACCTGTCTGTATTCAAGAAATGGCAGTTATTCCTACTTCTAATATGCTCTTGTCTGGTCTTACATCCATAAACACCATCTATATGCTGGTGATTTCCAAAATTACTAACTCCAAATTTTTCCTTGAATTCCAGATCCAAATATCCAACTGACATTTTGTCATATCCACTTGGATATTTATTAGATATCTTATGATCCTGACATCAATTTTTCTCCCCCAAACCAAGCAATTCTCCAACACTAGCTGGATGCACTACAATCCAACTAATTTCTGAAAATATCTTCCTGGAAATAGTCTCAGATCCCACAGGTTAAGGGCTCAGTCCCACAGACTGCCCTCTCTTCCCACTTTAGATGCCCATGGCAAGTCCAAGTTGTCACTTTGGCTTCTGATCAACTGACTGTAGGTTGGAGGTTCCCATGACCCCTTCTTTGGATTTGATTAATTTGCTAGAGAAGTTCGCAGAACTAAGAGAAACATTTTACTTACTTGGTTACCCATTTATTACAAAGTGTATAACTCAGGAACATCCTGATGGAAGAGATGTATAGGACAAGGTATAGAGAAAGGGAGCAGAACTTCCATGCCCTCTCCAGGTAGCACCTCTCTCCTTGAATCTCCACGTGTTCACTAACCTGGCAGCTCTCCAAATTTTGTCCTTTTGGGGTTTTAGGGAGGCCTCATTACATAGACATTACTGATTAAAAAAAAAGAAGCTGTTGCTTTTTTCCTGAATATGTTCCTTCCCCAGTTGCCACCATTTCAGCAAGTGGTACCACACAGTTGCCCAAATCAAAAACAATGAGTCTCGTTCCCTCCTCACCCTTACATTCAATCTTCCCTATTCTGTGTCTCAAATCCATTCACTTTCCTCCCTGTCCACTAAGCCATTGTCATGTGTTTGCAACAGCATGCCCTTTGGTCCCCTGTCTCTACTCTTGCTGCTGTACAATCTTCTTTTTTTTAATTTAAATTTTTATTAGTTGATATACAGTGTAATATTGGTTTCCAAAATAGAACCCAGTGACTCATCACTTACATATGACACCCAGTGCTCATCACAAGTTCCCTTCTTAATATCCATCATTTATCTAACTCATCTCCCACCTACCTCCCTCCATTCTCAGTTTGTTCTCTATCATTAAGAGTCTCTTGAGGTTTGTTTCCCTTTCTTCTCTTTGTCCCCCCACTTCCTATATGTTCATCTATATTGTTTCTTAAATTCCATATATGAGTGAAATCCTATATTTGTCTTTTTCTTATTGACTTATTTCACTTAGCATAATACATTCTAGCTCCATTCATGTCATTCAAATGGCAAGATTTCATTCTTTTGATGGCTGAGTAATATTCCATTATATATGTATATGTGTATACATATGTATATATATATATGGGTGTGTGTGTGTATATATGTATATACACATATATATACATATACACACACACACACCCATATATATATATATACACATTATATATATTGTGTATATATATGTATATATATTATGTATAATATATATATACGTAAATATATATATATATTTATGTGTATATATATATATATATATATATATATATAATCACATCTTCTTTATCCATTCATTGGTCGACAGGCATTTGGGCTCTTTCCATCATTTGGCTATTGTTGATAGTGCTACTATAAACAATGGGGTGCATGTACCCCTTTGAATCTGTATTTTCTTATCTTTTGGGTAAATACCTAGTAGTATTTGCAATTGCACTTGCTGGTTCAGAGGGTAGTTCTATTTTTACTTTTTTGAGGAACTTCCATACTGTTCTCCAGAGTGACTGCAGCAGTTTGCATTCCCATGAGCAGTGCAAAAGGATTCCCCTTTCTCCACATCCTTGCCAACACCTATGGCCTCTTGTGTTGTTAATTTTAGCCATTCTAGCAGGTGTAAGTGATATCTCATCATCGTTTTGATTTGTATTTCCCCGATGGTGAGTGATGTGGAGCATCAGACACAACATAGAGAATAACAAAAAAATACATAAAATTCATCATTTTGACCTGTTTAGGTATACTATTCATTGGCATTAAGAACACTCACAAGGACACCTGGGTAGCTCAGTTGGTTGGGCATCCAACTTTGGCTCAGGTCGTGATCTCATGATTCATGAGTTCAAGCCCCACATCAGGCTCTCTGCTGTCAGTGCAGAGCCTGCTTCAGATCCTCTATCCTCCTCTCTCTCTCTGCCCCTCTCCCACTCACTCTCAAAACTAAATAAACATTTTTTAAAAAGAACATTCACATTACTGCACAACCATGTCTTGCTTATTCATTTTGCTTTTTCATATATCTCCTTCTTCACATAGCTCCTCAATGCAGAGACCTTGCCTATGTTGCTCACAATATCCTTAACATCTAGTCCAAAGCTACTCTCATTGCAAACAACAGTAAGAATTTGTTGAATAAATAAGTCTTCTATTACTCTTCTACTAGTATTATCTCTATTTCTATTTATACCATTTCTGTTTATTGAGATTCTATTATATGCCAAGTGCTGTGCTAGGTATTTTAAATACATTAATACCCTCAGGGCATCTGGGTGGCTCAGTCTCTTGATTTCAGTTTGGGTCATGATCCTGGGGTCATGGAATCAAGCCCTGAGTAGACCTCTGCACTGAATGTGGAGCCTGCTTAGGATTATCTCACTCTCTCTCTCTCTGCCTCTCTCCCCTGCTTGCTGTCTCTCTCTCTCTCTCTCTCTAAAATAAAAAATAAGATTTTAAATACATTAATACTCTCAAAAATCTGAAAATCAGGTATTAGTGTGCTCATTCCATATATGAAAAATTTGTCTCAAGTTAAGAGATGTGTTCAAGCTCACACAATATAACATAAAACTAGGACCACAATGCAGATCTTCACAACTTCAGAGTTCACGACCTTTCCTGATACCACAGGAAAATTGTCTTTCTTCTATTCCATGCAAAAGGAAACTATCTCAGTGAAATAGCAGGAAGGTTACTTTCAAACTTCTTATTTCAGAAAGATCTAACAAATAAATACTCTTGCTTATGAGGACAGCTTGGTGCCTCCCCCATGGCTGTTTTGTCCTCCTTGTCTTCTCCCCAGATACTCTTCACATCCTCTCCCTCTAGCTCAAGCCCAGTTGCCTCCTCCAAGAAGCCCACCTGGCTCATGGGTTTGCTCTCAGTCCATGGTTCTTTATCTCTCTTGGAGTCCCAGAGCCCTAATGGTCTTTTCAGCTTGCCTGGCATCATCTCGTCCTGCCTACTTGCCACATAGGTGAACTTCATCCCTATGCCTAGATTATAGCTCTAAAAAGAGGAGAAACTCTTTGATGCAAAGCCAAACAGAGATTAAAAAGCAGAAGTAACAGATAAGATTTGCATCGCTAACTTCTCTAACAGACCCACAAAATCCTAGAACTTCTTCAGTGGTATCTTTACAGTGGAATATTATTTGGCTTTAAAAAGGGAGGAAATTCTGACACATGCTAAAACATGGGTGAAACTTGAGGACATTTTGTTCAGTGAAATAAGCCAGTTACAAAAGGACAAAAGCTGGATGATTCCAGTTAAATGCAGTCCCTGTAGTCAAATTCATAGAGATAGAAAATAGAATGGTTGTTCCCAGTAGGGGAGGGAATGGGGAATTACTGTTTAATGGGTATAGGGTTCCAGTTTTGCAAGATAAAGAGTTCTGAGATAGATCGCCGTGATGGTGCACAACAATGTGAATGCACTTGTCACTAAACTGTACACTTGAAAATGGTAAAAATGGTAAATTTTATGCTATGCATATTTTACCCTACAAATATATATATATATATACTAAAAATATAAAATAAATAAAATAAAATTAAATAAATAAAATAAAATATAATATAATAAAATAAATAAAATAAAATAAATTAAATAAAATAAAATAAAATAGAAAGTTTTCCTCAGAAAACAGGGCCCAACTGTCTAAGATGCCTTCCCTCCCTGCCTGTCATAATTTCAGGGTCTGAGCCAGAAGCATGAGGGTCCACTTCTGTTGGGTCTTGCAAATTTAAGGCCTTAAAGGGCCTAACTGACTCCCCTGTGGGGCTCTAGAGAGTCCCTTCACAGGGCCCCGGACTCTCAGCCATGTTCTCTCAGGCCACACTACACCCCTCCAGGAGCATGGCCCTCTCAGCAGAGGAGCTTACACTGCATGCATTTCAGAGGGCCAGCCCCACACTCTCTCCTTCAGGAACAAATGAAACGTGTTATTTCCCAAGATTATAAGCTCTAGGAGGAGATCTGCACTTCCTCTTCTCCCAGTATCTTCCATATCAGGAATTGCACACTCAGGCTTATTGGTTTGTGAGTGCAGATGGGGAAACAGTCATTGTTTACCTATTTCTCTTGCTTTTGACCTGTCCTGCTGCTAATGTATAACTGGGAATCCTCCTTCCCCCTGCTCCCACCCAGGCCCATTTCTCTGCCAATTCCACTCAGTTATTTCTGGGAACCTCCAGGGGGTGTCTCATGTGAAAAAGAAAAAAGGAATCTTCTAGATGGCCAGGCCAGGGTGCTCCCAGGCCCACCCTGGTAGCTGCCAGCACCACAGACACCATCTCTCTGAAGGGCCTCTTTGCCGTAAGACACCCTTGTGCTGGGCTACAATGGTAGCATGGCTGTCCATAGGAAAGTCCAGCACACAAGACAAGCATTGTTAAGTCCTGGCATTAAGTGGCCATATAAAACTATTTTCTCTAAAATATCTAATGTTAACTTATGAAAAACCCAGAAAATATGTTTAAAGCCATGCCAGATTTTGGGAGAAATATTTTTTTAATGTTTATTTATTTGTAAGAGAGAAAGAAAGAGTGCACAAGCTGGGAAGGGACAGAGACAGAGGTGGACAGAGGATACAAAGCAGGCTCCATGCTGACAGCTGAGATCCCACATAGGCTCAAACTCACAAACCACAAGATCGTGACCTGAGCCAAAGTAGTTTGCTTAACCAACTGAGCCACCCAGGCACCCAGCCACACACTCCAGATGTCTAAATCTTACAGGAGGGTGTGAAAATCCCTAAACTAAGTAGCTTTTTCCTTTCACTTGTCCTGAGTCCTCATTCTCCTTCCTGTGCAAATACAGCAGAAGAAGGAAACTGCTGAGGGATCTGTGGCTAATCAAGCCAATGTGAGACTAAAGTCAAGAACAAAGAGCTCCAGAAACCCAGGGCCATGCCATAGTCCTACAATACTAGGGAACACCAGCATGAAGCCATCCCTTTCCAACAAGCCAGCACTGCCACATGGTCTGAAACTGTGGTCTGGGGAGAAAAGAACCTGCAATACATGTGGAGTTTTTTGTTTGTTTGTTTTGAGAGAGAGTGGTGTGAGCTGGGGAGGGGCAGAAAGAGAGGGGGAGAGAGAGAAATGAAGCAGGCTCCACACTGTCAGTGCAGAGCCTGACACAGGGCTCGAACTCACGAACCGTGAGATAATGACCTGATCTTATATCAAAAATCAGTCACTTAACCCACTGAGCCACCCAGGCACCTCAACACATGCAGAGTTTAAAGTCAAAGGTGGCTATGCCACAACATGGAGAAACCTTCAGAACATTATACCCAGCAAAATACGCCAGACACAAAAAGGCAAAAACTGGATGATTCTGCTTACAGGAGGTATGTAGAGTCATCAAATAGAAATTCAAAGTAGAGAGAAAGCAGAATGGTGGTTTCCAGGGCCTGGAAGGAGGGGGTAATGAGGAGTTGTTGTTAAAGGGGTACAGAGTTCCAGTTTTGATGAGAAGGGTACTGGAGATAGATGGTGTGATGGCTACACAGCAATGTGACTATACTTAATGCCACTGAATTGTGTCTTTAAAAATGGTTAAAATGGTAACTTTTATGTTATGTGTGTTTTACCACAATAACAATATTTTCAGGTGGCTGATTCCCAATCTCTCCTGCCCCATTTCAGAGAAACAGAAGGGTCAAGATAAGGGAGGGGTGGCTCTCTACTGCCTGGTCCTGTTGCCTTCCAGACCTTGAGCACCAGAGCTCTTTCTAGCCACGTTCATAGGCCTCTTTCTGGACCCACCAGGTCTTCCATCTGGGGGAACAGTTGTGGGGAGAGCCAGCATGTGGACAGGGGAACGTGGTGCACAGCATCTTGACCCTTTCTCCATTTTCCTCCAGTTTACTGCTCTTACCTACAGGGTGAGTGCTTGCATGCATTGTTTAATTTTCACACTCTGCAGAACACTTCAGCTACCTCTTCAATCTTCAGGACAACCCTGATCCCCAGGACCTGCAGGAAGAAGTAGAAAGAGCAATGCATCACGTGGGGACACCTGACTCAATGGCCCAGCTCTCAGGTCCCCGTGTTGCCTTAGGCAAGTCCCACAGCCTCTTTGAACCTCAGTTTCCTCATTGGTAAAATGAAGGCAATTGGACATGATAATCCCCAAGAGCCCTCAAAGCACCAGGCTTCTGAGAAATGGCCTGGCACAGCATGCCCCGATTAGCACACATGAAACTAGAGAGAAGAGTCTCAGAGGAGGAGGAAGGCTGGCCCAGCACACACTTCTTAGAAAAGGACACAGTTAGAAGCAAGAGCACCCATGACCTTCTGAAATGCAAAAAAGGTCCAGGGTTCTGCAACTCTTTGTTCTTTCATAGAACACCTCGCTCTCCCCAGGAAGAATATTTAGGGAGTAGGCTAAATACTCCAGCCCTGGCCTGCTTCCTCAGCTGCTGATCTGATTCTGGAGGGCCTACTCTACAGCAACTCCCATGGGTCATCCCAGCCAGCCCCTCAGGGATCATGTGGGCCCAACCCACCCCTCTTTGCCTTACTTTTCACCTTTGTAGGTGAAGGAGCAGGCCCACAGGAACTTTGCCTGCACCACCTCTGCTACTTCAGCTTGACCTGCAGAGCTGCTGTCGAACCGTGCAGCCCTCCAGTCCACAGAGCCGCCTGCCCTGGAACTGCTCTGCCTTTAATTAGCCAGCAGTTTTATGAGGTGGACGTGAGTGCCAGGTTTATGGAGCCCTCCCTCTGACCCAGGCCCAGCTGACTCTCCCAGGGATGCTCCCAGCCCTGGAGACAGGTGCCCTAAGGGCTTTCCTGGCCTGGCCTGGATCTCTGGGCTGACACTGGCACAATGAACACCTAAATGAGCTCACAGGGAAGAGGAGAGAACATGAGGATGGGTGTACCCAGAAGCAAGCCCATGGAAATGAGCATTTGGAAGCCCCAGAACCCTAATTCTCCATGCCATTTACCCATCATGAAACGAACACTTAGAAACTGGAAACCTGTGAATAGAATAATTCTGTTGTAAAGCTTTAAGGACTTTGTCATGGCTGGGCCCAAAATTCACCGTGGTTTCTAAATTAACAGCAGCCATCTTCATTTACCAGCAGGATAAAGAAGGTAATTCATTTTCTTAGAAGCTTCAAGCCTGTCGCCCTGCTCACAACCAGTCCAAGCAGCCATTCCAAGTACTGCCTTCAGCCCATGCCAAACTTAGATCAACTGCAGACTCCTAGCTTTCTGAGGAGAGAATGGAAGTATGTGTGCCATGGATAGTATTGCATGTGTACACGTACTTGTATGAGGGTATTTACATACACCCCAAATGAGCATGCATACATGTTTACCTGTGCACACCTGCTAAGGCTTTGGGAGGCTCTCCACACTCACAGGATGGAAAAACCATCACATTTATTATCTGCCCTTGTGCGGTATTTAAAATACAACTTTGAATGTGTGCACATTTTTTAATGTTATTGGACCACTTGGGTTTTTGTTTTTTTTTTTTAACCAGGCTGACTTTGAGCCAGACTGCATCTGTCTGCATTGAAAGGGACCATTCTTTCCCTCAAACTCCCAGCCCTGGCCCCATCCTCACACACCCTCCTTCCAGTGAAACCTGAGCATTTCCTTTCCCGTAAGGCTCAGCCAGCCCAGCTTCTTCTCAAAGCCTGTGCTCAGCTCAGAGGCCAAGCCCTGCTGCTCAAGCAGACCCACGTGACTCTTGAACTGTGAACCCAAGTCCCAGGGTGGGAAACCGTTTGTCAACAGCCCCCATATTTATGACCACAAGGCCAGGCCTCTCTCTGGTGCAAAACTAGTGTTCAGACCAACCAATCATGTGAAAGAGTTCCTAGATCTGTTCCTAGATCCTCCAAAAATCTCTCTTCAGCTTTGGAGAACATGATTTCTCCTCCATTTGTGTCTTCTGTCTGGATGATCATTCTAATTTGGGGATTCCAGTAAGAAGAGGGCCACTTGCTCAAGACACCCACTTGGAGAAGCATCCTTGAAAGTTTCCAGAATTTTTTGCAGTTCTCATCACTGTGATCCTAAGCTGGAGATATCCCTTTTGTAGATGGATTAGTCCTCTGTCTTCTCTGAGAGACACCATGGACTGTATTTTCTAAAATACACTTTTTCAATCTTTCATTTTCACTTTAAAACACTTTAGCATCATATATAACCCAAAATACAACTTTGTCAGCCCCATTTTCATCTATTTATATACTTTTCAATCCTGACCATATGAATGAGTATTTTATCAAGTTTCAACCAGACATCCACTATTTTCACTTAATTTATTATTTAAAGCCACTTTCATTTGTGATACAGTCTACACAACTATAATTTCTACTGCTTGAACACTATTCCATTCAGCAAACACTGGGACTTAGTCTGTCATCCCCCTATTCCTGGACATGTAGATGCACAATGGTGTAGACCAGTTATTTCGTCCATTGATTTCCTTGGGATGAATTTCTATGAGTGAAACATTAGTGTACCCATTGGTATAATCATTTCCAGGACTCAGGGTATTCCAACTTGTATTCTGAAAATCTTTTAACAATTTACAATGTCACTTTAGAGGAAGTATAACTTTTTTAATTGCAACTTTGCCAGGAATTAAATTAGTTTTTTCTGACTTAGAAGCTAAAAGTTGATAAACTCAAAGGTTATTTTAATTTACATTTCTTTTATGACTAGTGAAGTCATCATCCACCCCACCCCTCCACACCACAACCCCAAACTCTGAGCATTTTTAAAATAGCTTAAGGCTATACATTCATTCTACCTTCTTTAGATTCCATTCAAAGGAAAAGATGCAAATGAGACCCAAAGGGAGAAAGAGAGTGGGGAGCATCAGAATAGCCTGTATATGTTGCCTTTCATGTACAAATCACACACCTAGATCTTGCCAACTAGAAGAGAATGGGAGATTGAGCTAGGAGATGGGAGTGCAAAGAAAAAAAATCCAGGCAGAGGGATAGTTACTGGTCAATTCTCTCCCTTTTGTGGTAATGATTGGCTTTTGTGTTGACCACTGCTGCCTCCCTGAGGCCTGTTCTCTTCTATGGGACTGAGAAGGTGCACTCAGTTTAGTTACATTTCCTAACTCCATGACCCCAAACATAAGCTCGCTCTATACAGGTGGTTTGTCTTCAAAGACAATACTTCAACACACACTCTCTGGTACCTTTCCAGTAGCAGTGATAGGCATGAAAAGTCTTTTTTTCCCCCAGACTTTATTGAGATATAATTGACATATAACATTGTGTAAGTTTCAGATGCACAATGTGTTGATTTGATACAGTTATACATTGCAGTGTGATTGCCACCATAGCATTAGCTAATGCCTTCATCCCATCACACCATTTTTTTCTGTGGTGAGAACATTTAAAATCAACTGCCTTAGCAACTTTCAAGTATATAATATTTTTAGTTGTATTCACAATACTGTGTATTAGATCCCCAGAACCTGTTCATCTGATAAGTGGAGGTTTACTCTTTGACTAACATCTGCTCACTTCCCTGAAACCCAATGCTTAAGTAACCACCATTCTACTCTCTGTTTCTACAAGGTCAGCTTTTTCAAGTTCCAGATAGGAGATCATACAGTATTTGTCTTTCTCTATGACTTCTTTCGCTTAGTGATAACGCCTTTAGGTCCAAACATGTTGTTGTCAATGACAGGATTTCCTTCTTTCTCATGGTTGAATACTATTTCATTCTTAATGTATACCACATTCTTATCCATTCATCCATTGGCAGGCACTTAGGTTATTTCCATATCTTGGCTGTTGTAAATAATGCTTCAATGAACATGGGAGTGCAGATACAGTTTCAGGATCCTGTATTCATTTCCTTTGGATATATACCTAGAAGTGGGATTGCTAAATCATACGGTAGTTCTATTTTTAATTTTTTGAGGAATCTCCATACTGTTTTCCATGGTGGCTGCAGCAGTTTACATTCCTTCCAACAGTGGCCGAGGTCTCCCTTTTCTCCACATCCTCATCAACATTTGTTCTCTCTTGTCTTTTTGGTAATAGCTATTCTTGTCTACAGACATACCACCCTGAACACGCCCGATCTCTTCTGATAATAGCTATTCTTAGAGGTGTGAGGTTATAGCTCTTTGTGGTTTTTATTTGTATTTCCCTGATGATCAGTGGTTCTGAGCACCTTTTCCTGTGCCTGTTGAGGATTTGCATGTCTTCGTCATTGACAATTTGTATGTCTTCTTTGGAAAGTCTTTCTCCTCAGGACCATGGGCTGAAGCTTCCAACATTAAGCCAAATTGGCAGCCAGGAGCGATGCTTTTTTAAATCCAGGCCACTTTGGGAATCTGACAGAAACACAGATTACAGCCTCACAAATTCATGATACATACCTACCATATCAGAGGTCTCAGAGTTTCTGTAGCATCCATTAACTCGAGGTTAAGAATTAAGTCCATCCAGAGCCACCAGACACTTGTGCAGGGAAGTTCTATCTTGAGCTGGTGAAGACATTGGTGCTTGACCATAGGCTCTTCCTCAGGCCATCAGAGGCATGTCTTATGAAGAAGTTAAGGGACAGTTTGGGATGACAAGAAAGAGAAACTTGGGGAGAAACTGAGGGCAAGATATCTGGGTATTTGTCATATTTCCTAGATGTTGGGCATCTAAGGAGATTTCCAGTTGCAAGGATCAGGGCCTTATCTTGATTCAGACATTCAATACTCTTATTCTGATATTAAACAGCTCTCTGCCCAAAAGCTTTCCCACCATCCTGGAAAGTTACTTCCCTTTATAAACCATGAGATGTGGCTCCTGAGATAATCTCATTCCTGAACTCCTTGAAGTTTATCTGTCTCCCGACTAGATTGTCCAGGCCTGAAAAACAACAGCATCTCTTACTTCTCTTATTCACAGCATGTCTCACATGGTAAAAATGTTAAATGAATGAATGGCTTTAGGTAGAACAAACCTAATCCTAACCCTCCTTGGGTAAGCAGGAAAGGACTGGGCCTTTATTAAAACAAACTTCTGTGAGGATCCTAGTCCAGACTTTCTATGTGGGTATTGTGGGGGGCATTAATTTTTATTTGGTTTCAGGGTTGTCGTTTGTTTTTACTACTCCTTCTAATATTCACATCATTATCTGTACCCTGTGCTTTGCTTCTGCTGTACCCAGTTAGTATGACAGCCTACTCTATGTTTAGCAAACCCTCCACAAATTTTCAAGATATTTTGCACATATATAATATAGACATGTATATAGTTTTTCTTTTTCACATATGATAGCACAGTATTACTTGCTCTTTTCACTTAGCATATGTTTTTTTTTCATGGTAATCTTTTTTCTCTTTTATTAAGTTTTAATTTTAATTCCAGTATAGTTAACATTCAGCGTTATATTAGTTTCAAGTGTACACTATAGTGATTCAATAAATCTGTACATTACTCAGTGCTCTTCATGATAAGTGTGGTTTTAATCCCCATCACCTATTTCACCCATCCTTCCATCCATCTCTTTTCTGGTAGCCATCAGTTTGTTCTCTATAGTTAAATGTGTATTTTTTTGGTTCTTTATCTCTCTCTCTTTTTTTTTACTTTTGTTCATTTGTTTCATTTCTTGAATTCCACATATTAGTGAAATCATATGGTATTTGTCTTTCTTTGACTAGTTTAACTTAGCATTATACTCTCTAGCTCCATCCGTGTCATTGCAAGTGACAATATTTCATTATCTTGTATGGTTGAATAACATTCCATTATATATATATATATATATATATATATATATATATATATATATGTATACACATATATACAAAGAAGATCTGGCATATATATATATATATATATATATATATATATATGCCAGATCTTTATCCATTCATCTTTGATGGATACTTGGACTGCTTCTGTAAGTTGATTATTATAAATAATGCTGCAATAAACATAGGAGTGCATGTATTCCTTTGAACTGGTGTTTTGAATTTTTTGGACAAATACCCAGGGCTATCTTTATTTAGGGTAATTATATTTCTAATTCGTTGAGGAAACTCTATTGTCTTCTAGGGTGGCCACACCAGATTCCCAACACTGTATGAGGGTTCTTTTGTCTCCACAACCTCACCAACACTTGTTGTTTCTTGTGTTTTTTTATTTTAGCCATTCTGACAGTGGTAAGGTGCTATCTCATTATAGTTTTGATTTGCATTTCCCTGATGATGAGTTATGTTGAGCATCTTTTCATGTGTCTGTTGGCATGTGTATGTCTTCTTTGGAGAAATTCTCTTCATGTCTTCTATCTTTTTTTAAATTATCTTAGAGAGAGAGAGAGAATTGGGGACAGGGGCAGAGGGAGAGAAAGAAATTCTTAAGCAGAGGCTTAAGCCTAACAAGGGTCTCAATCCCATGACCCTGGGATCATAACCCAAACTGAAACCAAGAGTCAGATGCTCAACAAACTGAGCCATTTGGATTCCCTACTTCTGTCCATGTGTTTTGGTTTTTTTTTTTGTCCATGTGTTAATTGGATTATTTATGGGAGGGTTGATGTTGAGTTGTGTAAGTCCTTTATATATGTTGGATACTATCCCTTTATCAGATATGTCATTTGCATATCTGATATCTTGCATATCTTCTCCCATGCAGTACGTTGTCTTTTAGTTTTGTTGTTTCCTTTGCTGTGCAGAAGCTTTTTATTTTCATGTAATCCTAATAGATTATTTTTGCTTTTGTTTCCCTTGCCTCAGGAGACCTATCTAGAAAGAAGTTGCTATAGCCAATGTCAGAGAAATTAATGCCTGTGCTGTCTTCGAGTATTCTTTATGGTTTTACATCTCCCATTTAGGTCCTTAATCCATTTTGAGTTTATTTTTGCATAAGGTGTAAGAAAATGGTCCAATTTTACTCTTTTGCATGCTGCTGTCCAGTTTCCCAACACCATTTGTTGAGGAATCTATCTTTTCCTATTGCATATTCTTTCTTCCTTTGTCAAAGATTAACTGACAGCATAATTGTGAGTTTATCTCTGAGTTTTTTATTCTGTTTCATTGATTTATGTGTTTATTTTTGTTCCACTACCATTTTGATTAGTGTAGCCTTGTAATATAACTTGAAGTCTGGAATTATGATGCTTCCAGTTTTGCTTTTCTTCTTCAAGATTGCTTTGGCTATTTGGGGTCTTTTGTGGTTCCATACAAATTTTAGGATTGTTTGTTCCAGTTCTGTGAAAACTCCTGTTGGCATTTTGATAAGGATTGCATTAAATGTGTAGATTGCTTTAAGTAGTATAGACATTTTAACAATATTCATTCTTCTAATCCATGAGCATGGAATGTCTTTCCATTTCTTTCTGTTGTCTTCAATTTCTTTCATCAGGGTTTTATACTTTTCAGGTTACAGATCTTTCATTTCTTTGGTTAAATTTATTCCTAAGTACTTTATTGTTTTTGATGCAATTGTAAATGGGATTCTTAACTTCTTTTTCTGCTGCTTCATTATTAGCATATAGAAATGCAACAGATTTTTCTACATTGATTTTGTATCCTAAGATTTTACTGAATTCATTTATCATTTTGAGTAGTTTTTTGGTGGAGTCCTTGGGGTTTTCTGTGTATAGTGTCATGTCATCTGCAAATAGTGGATGTTTTACTTCTTCTTCCTTACCAACTTAGATGCCTTTTATTTCTTTTTCTTATCTGATTGCTGTGGCTAGGACTTCCAGTACTGTATTGAATAAATGTGGTGAGAGTGGATATCCTTGTCTTGTTCCTGATTCTTATCCTTTGTCTTATTGATGTGATATATCACATTGATTGATTTGTGAATATTGAACCACCCTTTCATTCTGAAAATAAATCCCACTTGATCATGGTGAATGATGTTTTAAAATGTATTGTTGAATTCTATTTGCTAGTATTTTGTTGAGGATTTTTGCATCTATGTTCATCACAGATATTGGCCTGTACTTCTCTTTTTTAGTGATGTCCTTATTTGGTTTTGGTATCAGGGTAATGCTTGCCCCATAGAATGAATTAAGAAGTTTTCTTTCCTCTTCTGTTCTTTGGAATAATTTGAGAAGAATAGGTACTAACTGTTCTTTAAATGTTTGGCAGAACTCACCTGTGAAGCTGTCTGGTCCTGGACTTTTGCTCATTGAGAACTTTTTTATTACTATTTCAATTTAATTGATGGTAATATGTCTGTTCAAATTTTCTATTTATTCCTGATTCAGTTTTGGTAGGTTATTTGCTAGGACTTTATTCATTTCATCCAGGTTATCAAATTTGTTGACATGTATTTTTCATAGGATTCTCTTACAATCCTTTGTATTTCTGTGGTGTCAATTGTTATTTCTCCTCTTTCATTTCTGATTTTATTTATTTGAATTCTATCTATCTATCTATCTATCTATCTATCATCTATCTATCTATCTATCATCTATCTCTCGTCTGGCCAGAAGTTTATTAATTTTATTGATCTTTTCAAAAAACCAGCTCCTGGTTTCATTGATCTGTTCGGTTGGGGGTTTTGTTTGTTAGTTGGTTGGTTTAGTTTCTATATCATTTATTTCTACTCTAATCTTTATTATTTTATCCTTTCCAAACAATTTTGGACATTGTTTTTCTTTTTCTAGCTCCTTTAGGTGTAAGTTTAGGTTGTTTATTTGAGATTTTTCTTGCTTCTTGAGGTAGGCTTGTAGTATTCTAAATTTCCCTCTTAGGACTTCTTTTGCTGCATGACAAAGATTATGGGCCACTTTATTTTCATTTTTATTTGTCTCTATGTGATTTTTGGTTTCTTCTTTGATTTCTTGGTTGACCTATTCATTGTTTAGTAACATATTTAGGAGCATGTTGTTTAACCTCCATATATTTGTGTTCTTTCGAACCTTTTTCTTTTAGTTGATTTCTAGTTTTATAACAGTATGGTGTTATTGTCAGAAGAGATGTATGGTATGACTTTGATCTGTTATTATTTGTTAAGACTTGTTTTGTGACTTAATATGTGATCTATCCTGGGGACTGTTTCTTGTGCACTTGAAAAGATTGTGTATTCTCCTGTTTTAGGATAAACTGTTCCAAATGTGTCTGTTAAATCCATCTGGTCTAACATGTCATTCAAAGCCACTGTTTCCTTGTTGATTTTTCTGTTTGGATTATCTGTCCACTGATGGAAGGGTGTTAAATTCTCCTACTATTATTATATTGCTATCAATTATATATATATATATATATATATATATATATATATATATATATTCATTTTAGACAGAGAATCAGGAAAAAGGGATGAATTTAGTTAGATTTTTCCCCCACTTCCTATTTTTTAATGTATTTCTTTAAATTCAAGTTAGTTAATATACAGTGTAGTATTGGTTTCAGGAGTAGAACCCAGTGATTCATCACTTATGTATAACACCCATTGCTCATCCCAACAAGTGCCCTACTTAGTGCCCATCACCCATTTAGCCTATTCTCTCACCCACCTCCCCTCTAGCAACCCTCAGTTTGCTCTCTGTCTTTTAAAGTCTCTTATGGTTTGCTTCCCTCTCTGTTTTTATCTTATTTTTCCTTCCTTTCCCCTGTGCTCATCTGTTTTGTTTTTTGAATTCCACATATGAGTGAAATCATATGAAATGTGTCTTTCTCTGACTGACTCATTTCACTTTGCATAAACACTCTAGCTCCATCCATGTTGTGGCAAATGGCAAGATTTTATTCTTTTTGATTACTGAGTAATATTCCATTGTATATACATATACCACCTCTTCTTTATCCATTTATCAGTGAATGGATATTCAGGCTCTTTCCATAATTTTGCTATTGTTGATAGCACTGCCATAAATATTAAGGTGCCTGTGCCCCCTTTGAATCTGCATTTTTGTATCCTTTGGATAAATACCTAGTAGTGCAATTGTTGGGTCATAAGGTAGCTCTATTTTTAAATTTTTTGAGGAACCTCCATGGAACCACCCAAACACATAAAACAGTTAATAACAAATACAAAGGAACTATTTTTAGACACCTGTAAGAATGGCTGAAAATAGTTCCTTTATATTTGTAATTAACTGTTTTATGTGTTTGGGTGGTTCCATATTGGATGCATATTTACAGTTGTTATTTCCTCTTGTTGGATTGTCCCCTTTATTATTATATAATGTCCTTCCTTGTTTCTTATTATAGTCTTTGTTTTAAAGTCTATTTTGTCTGATATAAGTATTGCTACACGAGCTTTTGTTTTACATCCATTTGCATGAAAAATGTTTTCCCAGACTCTCACTTTCAATCTGCAGGTGTCTTTAGGTATGAAATGAGTCACTTGTAGGCAGCATAAATGGTTCTTGTTTTTTATCCACTCTGTCACCCTATCTTTTATTGGAGCATTTAGTCTATTTACATTCAAAGTAATTATTTATAGATATATATTTATTGTCATTTTTTTACTTCTTTTGTGGTTGTTTTGTGGTTATTCTCAGTTTCTTTCTTCTTTTCTTCTTTTCATGGTTCACTGGCTTTCTTTAGTGATATACTTGGATTACTTTCTTTCTATTCTTTGCCTATCTGTTACCGGTTTTTAATTTGTGTTTACCATTAGGTTTGTATACAACATCTTCTGCATATAACAATCTATAGTAAGTTGATGGTCACTTAAGCTTGAACCCATTCTTTACTCTTCTCCCATGTTTTAGGTATATGGTGTCATATTTTACACTTTTTTATTTTGTGGATTCCTTGACTGATTTTTACAAACATACTGATTTTTACTACTTTTTTGTTTCCTACATTTGATACCCTACTTATGGCCTTTCCTTTCTACTCAGAGTTCACTTTAAAATTTCTTGTATGGGTAGTTTAGTGGCCATGAACTCCTTTAGTTTTTGTTTGTCTGAGAAACTCCTTATCCTTCTTATTCTGAATGATTGCCTTGTTGGATAGAGTATTCTTGGCTGCAGATTTTTTTTCCTTTCAGCACTTGGAATATATCATGTCATTCCTTTCAGGCCTGCAAAATTTCTGCCAAAAACTCTGCTGATAGCCTTAAGGGGTTTCCCTTATATATAACTGTCTTCTTTTCTCTTGCTACTTTTAAAATTCTTTGTTTTTTCTACTTCTTATGGTTTTAATTACTATGTGTCTTGGTGTGGACATCCTTGGTCGATTTTGTTGGGGGATGTCTGTACTTTTTGTTCTGGATTTGTGTTTCTTTCACAGATCCAGGAAGTTCTCAGTTATTATTTCTTCACCCCCTTTTCTCTCTCTTCTTCTGGGATCCCTATAATGTGAATGTTATTATGCTTGATGGAGTTACTGAGTTCCCTAAGTCTTTCCTCATTTTACATAATTTTTTCTCTCACCTGTTCAGCCTGATTACTTTCCATTACTCTGTCTTCCAAGTCGTTATTTTGTTCCTCTGCTTCCTCTAGCATGCTATGTATTCCATCTCGTGTGTTTTAATTTCACTTATTGAGTTCTTCATCTTTGATTGGTTCTTTTTTATCTCTTTGTTAAAGGTCTCATTCTCTTCTCAAATCCAGTGAGTATCTTTATGATCATTACTTTAAATTCTCTATCAGGCATATTACTTAATCCATTTCACTTAGGTCTCTTGCTGTGGTTTTGTCCTATTCTTTCATTTGGGGACATATTCTTCGTCTCTTCATTTTGTCTAACTTTGTGTCTCTTTATCTGTGTTAGGAAAGTCAGTGATGTCTCCTGCTCTTGAAAGTAGTGGGCAGGACACACAATTTTAACAAGGTGGTGTTCATCTTGCACAGGGGACACACAGCCACTGCAGAGACTGGGCCAGCTGGGGGTGCTCTGCAAAGCACACATAGGTAAGGATGCAGTATTAACAAGCTGTGCACATACCCTCCCACGGGGGTGGGTGTGTCCTCACCACTATGACTCACCCCATGAGTTGTGGTGTTGGCAAAGTTTATGCTGGTCATCTGGTAAAGGTAACTTACAGTACCAGGACTGAAGCAAATGACTGGGAAGGATGGATCCACCAAAGTTCAGGGTGCAGGGCTTGGTGTAAACAAGTTAGGTAGCAAGTGTCAGAGTGTCAATGTTGTGCTGATATCTGCAGGTGGCTGTGTGTTTATTCTGAGAGATAGAGGAGGGAAATGTCACCTGCCAGCTACTTGGTTCCTGGAAGAGTCTCCCTCTGAGATGCATAAATAACTCTCCCTCGTAGGGCACCTGGGTGGCTCAGTTGGCTCAGCACCCAACTCTTGATTTTGGCTTAGGTCGTGATCTCACAGTTCATGGGTTTGAGCCCCACATCAGGCTCCACAATGACAGTGCAGAGCCTGCTTTGGATTCTCTCTCTCTCTCTCTCTCTCTCTCTCAAAATAAATAAATAAATAAAATAAAAACATAAAAACATAACTCTCCCTCCTTCATGCTTAGGGGTTTTCCAAGCTGCTGCTTCTATGCTATATCTCCACAGGTCGTTTGTTGTGCTATCTCTTTAAGAGTGAGGACTCAGCTTTCTAACATCCTCCTGGCTCTCCCAGAGCCAAGCCCACTGATTTTTTTTAAATTCCAGTCCTTAGGTCCCACTGGTTGTAAGAACTCATGAAATTCAGCCCCTCTCACTTTCAAAACCAAATATTGTTGGGATTCATCGTCTTCTCCCATGTGGGATCCCCAGTGTGATAGTCTGTTTCTCACCCTTCTTTATCCCTACCCCCAGCTCTCTCCCAGCCACAGGCAACCAGGGCCCTTTCAGTTCCTCACTGTGTCTCTACACTTTCTACTCTCTTTGATGTGGTCTCTTCCCTACCTTCAGTTGTAGAGTTTGTTTTGTCAGGCTTTGGGTCATTTTCTGGGTTATATACACTGATATGAGTGTTATGGAGTTGTTTCCATGGGATGATGTGAGCTTAGGGTCCACCTAATACACCATCTTCCTCAAGTTCTCTTAGCATTATGTTTTGAGGCTTATTCTATATGAATACATTTAGAGTTGCCTTGTTTTTGTTTTTGTTTTTGTTTTTGTTTTTTTCATGGCTGGATACTACTCCCTTGTATACATTTATTTTGATTTATTTAACCTGTCTCCCACTGATGGGTGTTTAAAGTATTCTTAACTTTCTGCTATTATAGGTAATGTTACATATTCTTGTGAAATTATATCTGATAGATTTATTCCTAAACGTGGGATTTTTGGGTCAGAGGGCATGTGCATTTTTTCATATGGATGCTCACCACGGATGACATGCCAGTTCAGACTGCATCAACAGTGTACGAATATACCTCTCTTCCCTCATGCTTAACAATATTTTATCACTTGTTTAATCTTTGCTAATCTGAAAATGAAAAAAATCTCATTGTAGTTTTGTGTTGTATTTCTTATATTATAAATAAGATTAGGCATTCTTCAGAGGTTTCAGAGCCATTTGTTTTTCCTTGTCTTTATCACTTTCCTTTCTTTGCCTGAGGTTCCACCAGGCTTTTTTCTTACTAGTTTATAAAACCTTTCTCTATATATCAAGAGCTTTAGATCTCTGTATAGTGCAAGTTCAAGCATTTTCCCTCTACATGTCTTCTTCCTTTTACTTTTAGGTATTTAGAGGGTAGTGTTGTTTTGTTTGTTTGTTTTCCACTGTGCAGAAGTGTTTTCTTCTCTTGCATACTGATTTTTCTTTTACTTTTTCTGAGTTTTTTCATAATTAAAAAGGCTTTCCTCACTTCATATTATTTTTATAATTCCCCCATATTTTAACATTACAAAATAGTTTAATAGTTCTGTTATTCATGATTAAATCTTTGATCTAAAATTTATTTTTATGTAATGTGTAATTAATATGTAACATAATGCTAGCTTCATTTTTCCAGAAACCACATTTTCTTCACTAATTTGAAATGCCACTTTTAGTATATATGCTAAATTATTATACATATTTGAAGGTTTCTGAACCTTTTATCCTGCTCTATTGATCTGTCTCTAATAATACTTCAGAAACCCATAGTTTTCATTACTGTAATTTTATAATGTGTTTAATATCTGGCACAGATAGTCCCCTGCCCCCATTATCCCTTTTTTCCAGAACTTTCCTGCCTATCCTTGCTTATTTGCCTTTCCATATGAGCTTTAGCATACACTGTCTAGTTCCAAAAATCTAATATATTGAAATCTTTAATCTATGAAGAATTGACCTCTTAATGATACTGAATCTTACACAAGAACATAATATGTGAGGGGTTTTTTTTGGCTTGAAGGGGATTATTTGCTTGTTTGGGTTTGGGGGTTGTTTGTTTTTTGGTTTTTTTGTGTGTTTTTTTCCTGTTGCTTTATGTGTTTTATGGATTTCTTTGTTTTTTGTTTTAGATAAGTCCTATTTGCATTCCTTTAGTAGCATATTGATGAGTTTTTATATAATTATTTTGCACATTTCTAATTAAGGTTATTCATAGGTGTGTTCTTTTTGTAGTTGTTGCTTTTGTATGTGGAATATTTATTATTAAGTCTTAGACTAACTAGTTTTCATTTGTCTATATTAAAGCCATTGACTATAGAATATAAACTTTGAATCTAGTCACTTTACTAAAATATTTAACTATCTGTAATTCCCTGGAAAACCCAAGAAAATCTGCTGGAAAAAAATAACTATCACATAACCTACAATTAACAATTAGTTTATCTTCTTTTTAATTTGTATATATCATATTTCTTTCTACTGTAATTTATGAACTGATCTCTAGAACAGTGTTACATAATATTTGTGAAAGTGTATATTCTTGTCTTCTTCCTCTCTTTGAGACAAATGCTTCAAGTGTTTCTGCGTTTTAAGCCTGACACCGTTGTTGGGATTGAAATATGGGGGTTTTTTATGTTTATTTATTTTGAGAGGGAGAAACAGAGAGAGGGAGAGAGAGAAGAATCTCAAGCAGGCTCCACGCTGTCAGAACAGAGCCCGGCTGTGGGGTTCAGTTTCACAAACTGTGAGATCATGACCTGAGCCAAAATCAAGAGTCAGACACTTAACTGACTGAGCCACCCAGACACTCTTGAAGTATCTAGCCAGCTAGCTAAGCATTGAGAAAAAACATGGCTGCTAACATCTCAAAGAATCACATAGGTATAATGTATCTCCTCATGAAAACACACATACCACCTGTGAAGTAATTTTGTCCCCCAAAAATGT
The DNA here is from genome assembly GCF_046562875.1 of Panthera onca. Lineage (NCBI taxonomy): Eukaryota > Metazoa > Chordata > Mammalia > Carnivora > Felidae > Panthera > Panthera onca. Next base: position 27,009,578 of record NC_138343.1, on the reverse strand, counting down.
CAAAGCTGGATCTGATCGAACCACTAGATCCAATTACTTATGGAAGCACAGAGAACAGAGGAACTATCTACATCATAACATAGGGAAGCAATCAGCAAATTCTAGACTATAAGAAACACTACGGGACACATAACTCAGGTTCTTTGACAAATAAATTCTAAAAGGGTAGAAAAGAGAGAAGGCATGAGGGAGACAAATGTAGGTTAAAAAGACAAAAGGCATCAATCAACTTCAATGTGTGGAATTTATTTGGATCCTGATTCAAACAAACAAGCTGCCAAAAAAATTATAACATCATGAGACAATGAGAAATTTGAATTTTACTGGATATTTGATGACATTAAGAAAGAATTGTTAATTTTTTTTGATGCGATAATGGCCTTAAGGTTGTTTTTCAATCCTCCTCTTTAAGCGATATGTACTAAAATGTTAATGGATAAAATGATACGATGTCTGCGGTTTGGTTCAAAACAGTATAAAAGAAAGGGAAGTAGATGGAGGTACAGATGTAACAAGAGTGGTCATAGTTGGTACACCTTAATGATACACAATTTTTACTTGTCAATTACACCTCGATAAAGCTTGAAAGGAAGAAAAGAGTGGTTGCAGGTGAAACTGTGTAGTGGAGACATGGGTGTTTATTATACTATTCTGTTTACTTTTGTATTTGTTTGAAATTCTTCATTATACAAAGGTAAAAACAGAATGGATGCATTTTATAAATGCCTTTGTAGGATCTCTAAGAAGAGTAAATTATGTCTTTTTTGTGTTTTATGAATATGTTCCATATTATTAATCATTTCCCTTGCTTTCCTGGAAAAAAAGCCACTCAGTCATGTTCCATTATCCTCTTCATGAGCTGCTAGGTTCTCTTTGCTGTTATTTTGATGAAGTCTTTTGAATAATTATTCTCAAGTGAGACCTTAGTTTCCAAGCAGATCAAAGGATGGGTGTTTGTATGTGAAGACACCTTGAGGCCCTTGTAATAGTAATAATAACAGCAGTAAATATTGATTACCCATCCCTGTGCTGAGCACTAGACTTCTTAGCTAACCTTGCCCTTCACCTCACAATTGAAAAGAATGGACCCCAAGAGCACCGAAGCAAGGAGAGGAGGGGCATGACCTACTGGGCCACACCACCCCTGAGTGTGTACCATTCCTGAAGCCACCACATAGAACTGTGAAGTCCTGTACATTATCCTAGCCCTTGACACCGGGCTAGAGACCCTCCTCCAGTCCTGATGTGAGCCCTTTGCCTCAAAATCAGCCTGAATCAGGAAAGAAGTTGCTCCATAATGGTCTTTCATTTTAGGCAAGTTGGAAATGGTCCATTGCAATATCTTGAGAATCCTTGAACAATGAAATATGTGTGAAATCAAAGTTCCATTTTCTGGCACAAGGATTGTTACATTAAAAATAGCATGGGGGGGTGGTGACTGGGTGGCTCAGTCAGCTGAACGTCTGACTTCTGCTCAGGTCATGATCTCACGGGTGTGGGTTCAGGCCCTGCATAGGGCTCTGTACTGATAGCTTGGAACCTGGAGCCTGCTTTGGATTCTGTGTGTGTGTGTGTGTGTGTGTGTGTGTGTGTGTCTTTCTCTCTCTGCCCTTGCCCTGCTTGTGCTCTGTCTCTCTCTGTCTCCCAAAAATGAATAAATGTTTTAAAAAATTTAAGAAGGATATCTGGTGGGGGGGGGGGCACCTGGGTGGCTCTCAGTTAAGCATCCACCCTTGATTTTGGCTCAGATTATGATTTCCCCATTCATGAGCTCGAGTCCCACATCAGGCTCTGCACTGTTAGTGCAGAGCCTGCTTGGGGTTTTGTCTCTTCCTCTCTCTCTGCCTCAACCCCACTCCTGTGCTCTCTCTCTCTCTCTTAAAATAAATAAATAAACTTTAAAAAATAGCATCCATGGTTGGGGCATCTTGGTGGCTCAGTCGGTTGAGTGTCCAACTTTGGCTCCGGTCATGATCTTGCGGTTTGTGAGTTCCAGCACCCCACCCCCCCACCCTGGCGGGCTCTGTGCTGACAGCTTGGAGCCTGGAGCCTGCTTCGGATTCTGTGTCTCCCCCTCTTTCTGCCCCTCCCATGCTCATTCTCTGTGTCTCTCTGTGTCTCAATGATAAATTAATGTTCAAAAAACTTAACATAAAATAAAATAAAATAAAATAAAATAAAATAAAATAAAATAAAAAAATAGCATCCTGGGGTGCCTGCGTGGCTCAGTCAGTTGAGCATTCAACCCTTCATTTTGGCTCAGGTGATGATCCCAGGGTCTTGAGATCAAGCCCATCACTGGGATCCATGCTCTCTCTCTCCGTCTGCCCCTCCCATGCATTCCCTCTCTCTCTCTAAAATTAAAAATTAAAAAATATTATCTAATGTTTCCCAAATTCAAATTACATAAACTAATATACTGACTATAGAGAAAGGATGCTCTTGATTTGACATTGAATGAAAACAAGAAGGTTAAAAATTATAAATATATATATATATGCAGTAAAATCTCAACTTTGTATTACATGTGTATAAACAAAAGAGAGAGAAAGAGAGAAGACTAGAAGGAAAAATACCAAAACATTAACAGTAGCTATACCTGGATGGTGATTGTGGATGATTTTTTGTTTGTTTTCTGCAAATATTTTCAATAAATATATCCCAATTTAAAACTATTATTTAAAATAAATAACGGAGTGGCATTCCACAGGTAGTCAAAGGACTGGAGTTAATCCTCTTGTATTAGAATTTTATCTCAGTCAATAAAATTTCCAAAAACATGATCAGTTGGTCCTTAATACATCCACATCAGTAAAAAGTGTGCTATCATCTCTATCATCTCATTGTGTTATTTTTAAAGTTTTATTCAGTATCAGACCCAGATATTTCTCCCATATTACCAGTATTTTCTAGCTTTATTTTTCTTACTGCTTACCCTGTGATCTGATCATGCCTTTTTTACAAATAAAAACAAAACTACTTAGGAAGCTTGAGATGAGCAGGCATCAGAGACCCCATTAGATATCGTCATCTCCTCAAGTAAGGCTCTTGTTTCTCCAGAGGCTAGGAGCCCCAGACTGCCTCTGTGGACAAGTCTGATATTCCCATGGGATCTCTCCTCAGCACTGCTCACCTCCTGAGGCTCCATACCTGCTACCTGTGGCCCCCAATTTCCAAAACGCTCCTGTGCTAACATTGTCTACGTGCATACAGAAATATGCTGTACTATTTTGAAAGCTGTAAAATAAGTAGGCATAAGAACCTTCAACATTCTTTTGCAGTGAAATTGCAATTATCATAAATAATTGAGAAAAGAGCTCTCCAACTTTTCAGATGCCTTGCTTTCAGAGAAACCAACTCTCTTTCCACCTTCAACAACCCTAGCATATGCAAGCTATAAGGGCTGAGATTTATTTCCTGCAGCTGCTTTTATTACATAGTGTGGACCCTACTCCCCAAAGACACCTCAAATAGATTGTGTCCGGTTTGTTTTAGAAACCGTGGTATCAAGATCAAGTCCCAGAACTACCTTATGACCTAAAGAAAGCCTAAACCTTCTAGGTAGGGGAAATCAGCCTATATAAGCCATTTATACAACACTTAAAAATAAATAAACCAAGATATAGTAGATACTGCCAAATAAATAACCCTCTTTTAAAGAATACCTTTCAGTGGTCTGAAGTGAACGAGACTTGCCTTAAAAAAGAAAGAAATGATATAATTTGGTTCTCTTCTCAGTACCAACTGTGCCATTTGTAAAAACAACAGAGACCTCAAAATTGTTCGGAGTTCATTCCTCTAAGCCACAGAGGCAGAATTCCAGACACTTGGGTGGTCAGAGTCCCATGAAGAGGAGTGAAGGAAACCAAGGGAAATCATGAGAGGAAGTGCTTCATCCAGACCAAGGGACTATTATTTGGGAACATTATTAGGGGTTACATGGTGATAAAAGGTTGCATTTAAACCAGGGCATGTTTCTAAGGGAGTTCAAACATCCTCTGAAGAATATCATGAGCTTGGATATGAAGTGAGTAAGTATTTTTACTCATTTCACAGTAGAAGTGACAAATTTTCCCATTGTCTGCAAAAGCACAGAAAAGGTTTGGTAATTATGTTTTACTTGATCAGTCTGTAGTCGCAAGCTGTTCATTCGAACAAAATCTATATGGGGTCTAAAGGATCAAATAATGGATCAAGTTTTATTTTGTTTTCTTTTGGCTTTTCCTTTATACTGATCATGATTTTGGAAAAGTGTGTGTGTGTATGTGTGTGTGTGTGTGTGTGCGAGTGTGTGTGTATGTGTGTCTGCTCAATAATAGAGCAAGAGTAACTTTTAAGCCTAATAAAAAAAAATAATAACAGACCTTAGCAATTGCCTAGATTTGCAAAAGCAATGAATAAACAAAGACTAAAGGAAAATCAAGGACAGTGATGGAGGATGTATCTTGTACCCTACCCTCACCTTGGATGCCCTGCCTGCCTTGTTTTTCTTGTGCTGATCTGACCTCTGAATGTAAATGCAGGCTTAGTCCCCTGAGGGCAGAGACTGCTGCAGTTTGTATGTTAATGTGTCTGGTGCCAGATAGGGCTCTTAGCAGGACCTTAGTAGACATTGAAGACTAATTTCCCAAGATGAGTTTCCCTTTGTTGATGAAACACTTTGAAGCAAATGCCCAAGAAGGTCACCTCAGAGACCTCCATCCCATGGCATCAATAATCCCACCAGGACAGCATCTCCCAAAGGAATGTGGGTTTAAAGCTTCCTTTTCTAAACTTCCTGCAACACTGGGACCTCTAATTTTTCTGATAGGAATGGCAAATTTCCATGCAGTTCATATTGTGAGGATTTGTTGTGGGAAGTGCTTCACTCGGCTGTGTTCCAACCTGGGAGCTGGGTGGGTGCAGGCTCTGAACACAGGCATCTGGACCAGCCTGGGGAAGTTTTTGTGCTTATGCATTTATTTCTGTCCTCAGTGTTTTAGTGCCTCTGGATAAAAAATCCTTGCTAGAGCCACAGACTCAGAACCAAAAAGCCAGAAGGCCCATCCACAGTCCCTCTTCCAGAATAATAGGCTGGGCTCTAACAAGCATATGTAATGAGCCCAGAACAGGCAGCTTACTGTGTCTTGGCTTCCTGGGTGATGTCCATTGAACCAGAAAGTTGACCTATGATTGATCTGATCGGTCAATGGAGGAAGCAAGACTGCTTTGGTTTCTTTCATTCCCCCAGTGTTGAAACCACCTGCATTTGAAGGTTTTAGGAGCTTCTAGACAACCTCAATAAAAGACACATTCTCATCTCTGTGTGTGTCTGTTGATGTGTGCATGCATGTAAGAGTGATCCCAGGTACAGACCAATCCACTCCACAGCCAGAGCAAAAGAAGGTAAGGATACTTCCATAGTTATGCTGGAGTAAAAACACGTCTCAAAGTCCTCAAGGCTGCATGTTGTTCAGAGCTCTCCTTACTACTATAAGATTAACCCCAAAGAATTCATTTAGCTTCTCTGAAGGTCAGCCTACACAATGTTAAACTCTCCAGATGTTCCCAAATATTAAGATTTAAACTATGTCAACACAGCATACTCTCAAACTCCAGATGTTTTCCCGTATTGAAAATATAACTTACATCTTATTTTAATAGTTTCAGGTACTATTTTTTTGAGGATCTACTAAGTTCTAAGAACTATACTATGTGTTTTGCTTAAATATCATTTCTAATCTTTACAACAACCTTGCAAGGCAAACATGATTACCTCCCCTTCATTTGTCCTTTTCCTTATGTCAGTTTTGAGGTCACATACCATTTTATGGAGACAAAACTGAAGTCAAAAGGTCACATTACCTGACTTGGATCATATATCTGTTACTTGACAAAGAATGGCAAACAGAATGAAAGTTTGCCCAGATCCAAAATCCACTCTGCCTTCATCTCTCTGAAGAGACTTCCTATTTCTGCATCAGTAACATGAGAATAATGTTGTGTTTGGAAGGTTGCTAATAAAATAATATAATAGAGATGGACTAGGAGGCCACAAACACAAGGCTTCTTGGACAATTTAGCAGGAATGTAGTTAATTTGACCAACACTGTGCTTTAAAATTTTTTAATCTGAATGATACTGGCAGGGGATGTTCTCTTCAGTTAAACACAAATCCCTCTCTGTCCTATTGTCCCCACCCAGCTGACTCACTAATTGGTCTTCCCCTACTGGCCCCTAAAATAATGTGAGTTTGTAACACCCCTCTGGTTTGGAGCACAGGGGAGAAGTTGAGAGGTCACATTCTGTTTCACAGTGATCCAGGAGGCGCAAGAAACACAGGTGGATTATGGTGACAAGGAAGAAATCCACTTCCAGATCCTCGGCTCACATATGCACTTTTCCCCAAGAGCATCCCACAGTTGAGTTCACAACTGCCCTCTTTTACTTCACAAAACATAACATCCCCCTCACCCTTCCCACAAGACTCCAAAGACAAAGCAGGGGAGTCTTATTAACAATGAAACAGGCATAGGACTTTATGTTTCCCCAGGACTTCCCACCTGATGTTCTATCTGTGAAGGTGAGGCTGGTTTGACAGTGTTTGGCTCATGTAGGAATGTTCTATATCCAGATATGTGATAGGAGTGAGAATTTTTGTTAATAAGTGCCTCTTACATTCTGCAACTAGTGTAGAGAATGTATCACTGGCAAGAGGAAGAGTCCTGGGACCCAAACGCCCAGGATAGGTCAGTCTGAGATGGAAAAGGAAGAGGGAACAGGTGGCAGGAAGCCCTACTCCATCATGTGGTGGATTCACTATATTTTCTTATTTTCTGTGTTTCTGATGATCTGACATCTGACGCTTCACCAACAGGGAAAGATGGTCTCTCCCAGCATTAGTCAGTCTTTAGAGATGGCAAAGAACTTACCTGTGAGCATGCCTTTTGATACAAGTCAGCCAATCCAGAGTCCTCAGATGTGGGGCTCTCACTCCAGCCCTAATCCTCATGCCCTAATCACCTCAAGACCAGGTATGGGACCATCAGAGAGAGCCCCTGTGCCCCAGAGCCCATTGACATTATTCAAAATAGCCAATCCTAAGCCTGCTCACTCTGCCTTGCCTGTTCCTTCCTATTGAAACCACAATACAGCTCTGGCCTGTGTTTTCTTCCACCTCCATATGCCTTCTGACCAACCGTGGTGTTTCCCCTTATAGCCCTGAATGGCATGACATGCCTTCCTCTTGAGACTTGTGACTAATAAACTATTTTCTCAATGGCAATTGTCTCCTTATCTGTTTGCTTCACCATACCTAAATAATAATAATAATAATAATAATAAAACATACATTTTAAAATACATTAGATCCAATCCATTTCTTATCATAGAGCAAAAATTCTTTATTTCTGGGTTTCCAATTAAATGATCATAGCCACCCAATTAATTAAGCACCAATTAGCAAATATATTGAGATTGCTTGCAGCATACAAGCAATATTCTAAGCAATATGTAGGGTAAAAAGAAATTGAAGATCTAGTCTCAGTCCTCAGAAGCTTATAATCTCATAGTTTCTAATCCTGTCATTAGAAGAGGAAAATTGAGAAGTCTTCCCCAGGGCACTATAATCTACAAGCATATTTCAGAAAGTGTATCCATGGAGCAGTAATTCCAAGGAATATTCAGGGTGAAAATCTCAGTAGTCACATGATTTGGGGAACCATTATTTCTAGAGAGTCACAATACACATTAGCATATTAAAGTCTTGGTGAAATCCATTTAAAATTTATTTGTTTCTGAAACTTTTTTTTACAAATTGTATATATAACAACTGTTGACAGTTATAAACAGCCAATGTAACTAGTTGTCAAAACATACTTTGGGAAACACCAGCCTATAATGAACAATTATTTAAGAACTGTTCCTTATTTAAGTTATATAAGAAATTTCAGAATTTAGGGCCAATACAACAATTTCTCAACTGAAAATTGAGTATGCTCTGCTATTTCTGAATCTATAACTGGTCTCAAGAACCATCTATCTCACAGGTGGAAAAAGCTGTTAGTTGCCTCATAATATCCCTTTTCCCCTTATCTAGTCATAGAACCCTGATTTTATTAGGTAGTAGCAACATTCCCAACTAATAGAATGCATTTCCCAGCCCTTACATTTAGGTATTGCCAAGTAACTACTGTCAATGAGGCAGTGATGGTAGGACTTCTGGAAATATTTCTTAAAGAAAACTAACTCAGGTAGTGAACCCATTTTGCCCATTCATGGCTCATTTTTCCTGCTCTCTGGAATGCAGATGTGATGGCAGGAGCTCCATCAGCTATTTTGGACCATGAGGTTACCCTGAAAATGGGAGCTATGCACTATGAATATGAAAGCAAAAAGACAGAAGAGGCTGGAATCCCTGCCAACATTGTGAAGCTGCCATATCAGCCCCAAAATGCCTATATCTTGACCTGCTTTACATGACAAAATAAACACTTATATGTTTAAATCACCGTTATTTGAGGTTTTCTTTTATAAACAGTGGTGCTAAATCTTAACCAAAGTAAAGAAAGAGAGTAACTGCTTGAGAGAGAGTTTATTGATACTTCTGGCACAGGAGTTTATTGACCAACTTTCCAATAAACTTCCACCTTCCCAGCTGTTGCTCCAAAAGCAAAACATGATCTATTACCTGATAACCAACAGAAAAATTCCCCTTCCATCTAGGGATTCCTCCTCACCCCAGAATCTTAGCCTGTGGCCCTTTGTCCTTTCTGCAGAATAAGAGTCATGTTTTCCTTGCCAGATTCCTTACAGAATTACACAACATGATTTTTCACTGATCGTTGCTTTTCACAATGTAAATTTCTCCTGTAAATCTTATTCTCATTTTCTTGAGTGCATCTCCCTTTTGGATGGAGCTTCTCACCACAAGGTTGCCATGTCACTTGGTTGTGATATTTTATACAGATTTTTACCCTTTTTTCTCCATCTGTCAGGAATTGGGTTTCCAGTAAGAGGAAGTTTCTTTTTGATTCAATAAATTGATGTAAAAAGAGGAGTGAAACTATTTTGATGGGAATATGTTTGCTTAGATACCTTTTCCAGCTGTTTAATGCAAATTCAAGAGTTCGTTATTCAATCTCAGCGTACAAAACAAAAAGGAAGCAAGGACCTGCAAAAACACAAAAGGCTTTTACAGAGCGAAATGTTTTTCTTCTTCATCTCAGAAGTAATGTCATCTGAGGAAAAGTCTGTGATGAGGTTTAAGCTAACTTTCACATAGAAGGGTAAGTGGAATGTAAGAGTTGAGTTTTGGGAAAATTGTCTTAGTCTTTTTTATTTGAGCTGTTATAACAAAATACCATAAACTTAGTGTCTTATAAGCAACTGAAATTTATTTCTGTCTGTTCTAGAGGCTGGAAATTCAAAATCAAAGTGCAAGGATGCATGGGTGAGGGCCCTCTTCTGGGTTTCAGGCTGCTAACTTCTTGCTGTATCTTCACAGGGAGGAAGGAACTAGTAACCACTGTGGGGTCTTTATAAGAACACTAATCCCATTCATGTAGGCTCCATCTTCCATGATGAATGGGGATCACCTCCTAATGCCATTACCTTGGGTGTTAGGTCTTCAGCATATGAATTCTAGAGGCACCCAAACATTCAGACTATAGCAAAAATATCATGGTTTACTAAGTAATTCACTTTAGTCTCTAGAATAAAGTTAGATTGATGGAGAGAGAAAGAGAGAGAGAGAGGACTATTACAATCATAAGATGATGGAGAGAAAATCTAGCTCAATTTCCTTTGTCTACTGATGAGAAAACTAACTCCCAGAGAAACTTAGCCCATGGTTTCCCAAGTAACACCTATAATCCAGACTCCCAGTCTAAGATTCTATCACTGCCACTTTGCCTCATTCATACTGGCATTAGTAACAAACTAAGTTATGCTGCAATAAGAAGCAACCCTCAAATCTCCGTGGCTTGGAATAACAAGGGTTGATTTCTCTCTCATACGCATGTCTGCAGCAGGTCTGCCTGAGGGCTCTGTTCATCTTAGTTCATCAGGCCGTGGAGCTGACATTCCACTATCCTAGGTCACAGCCATTTTAGCACTGTCTAAGTTCACTGTTTCAAGGAAAGACAGCATGGAGGGTCTCCCACCAGCCCTTCCTGGCTCCATCTAGAAGCGACCTGGGTCACCATCTCCCACATTTCATTAGTCAGAGCACATCTTGTAGAGGTTGGGGAATGGTCCATACCTGCCTTGCTGTGTTTTACAAAGGGCTAGGGAGCTGGGGAGACAAAGGCAAAGTTAACCTGCAGAATCTTTTTCGACATGATATAGAATTGACCTCTGGTGGCAGCATGGAAAATTACAACCTAAAGGCATGAGGAATGCTTGTGTCTCAAATTCTGCCTATCTCCAAATCTGAGCATAAGGAAATGAAGATTTTAAGTCCTTCATTGCACCATATGGTGGCCACAAAGAAAACTTTGTTTTTAAAGCATGCTGTTTTGCTAAGCTAAATGTTCTTTGCAGAATGTTAGGCCTGGACAGAACTGTTGGCTCCTTTAACTCAGCCCATACAGTTGTCTTATAGATATTATTATTACTCTTTTACAGATGATAAAACTTAGACTCAGGGAGTGAAGGAGAGTTGACCAAGTGTAAGAGTATAAGATGCTTTATCCCATGATAACAAACATCCTTAAAATCCTGCATGTGTTCTCACTCAGGATGTGTCCAACATGGGTTATCAGGGAGCTCTGCTCTATAAAATCATTGGAATCAAGGGTGATGGAAGCTTCACTACCTTGCAGCTGCAGGACTGATAACACACATCTTCTTTAGTCACAATGGCAGAAGAGAGAGACAATGATCACAATGCTTCCACCTGCATTTGACACAAGTCATTTCCACTCACCACTCACTGGCAGGGTTGGCCACGTGGCCCAATCTCACAAGCAATGGCTGGGAAGGATAGATCTGTGAGTGTGCAGGACAACCATGAAGCTGTCATGTCCATCAAACCAAGGTACTCAGCAGCAGAGCTGGATCTAGAACCAAGTCATGTGAGTTTCCTTTCAGTGTTCCTATTCAGAAACCAGAGTACATGGCTTCAAGTAAAAATTAGGTTCTAAACCAATGACTTTGGGCTGCTTTATCTGAGAGTCAGTTTGCTCATTTATAAATAGAAATAATAAATATATTTTATTGTTTATTATTATTAATTATTTTTATTATTAACAATAAACTATAAATAGGAATAATAAAATTTATCTCAAGTGTGTTTATGAGGTCTGCATGAGATAATGAATATTAAGTACTGGTATAGCATCTAGTGCATAGTAAGCACTCATTACATTGTTTGCTGTTGAGGTTGTAGTTTTAAAGCCATATGACACTCTTGTGCCTTTGACTTTAATGTCAGGAACAGGTAGCGTCAGCCAGGTAATCCAGACACCTGACTCTGCTCTCTAGATCTTAGACTTGGTTAAAATGACCCTCCAATGACAACTTTTGTTGGAACTGGCAATTTATTACTCAGACACTGAGAAAAACCTTTCACAAACCCATTAATGAGTGTGGGTTCCTTTTCTACACTCATTATTTTATCCATTAATTCAATAAAAATCTATCAAAGACATCGTTTTCACTAGGTACTCTTTTATCTATGTGCCAGGAATACAGTGGTAGAGAAAACAAAAGTCCTGCCCTTATGGTGCTTATAGTCTCTGAAGAAACATAAAGTCATCTTGCATGGTCTTTGGGAATACATAGGGAGAGAAAACACCCTTATGTGTAATGGAAATTGGAGACTCTCAGGCACATACTGCTATCATAGTCTGTATCCATAAACAGAGCATATTTTGGGCACGTTGAATGTGAGTCATCTCTAGGGGTAAAAATGGGTACACTAAGTCATGTTGTGGCAGTTATCTGCCCAAACCCCTTAGCAAGCTTCACTCCCTCCTTCCTCTGATTGTGTTTCTTCCACAAACCAAGCAAGCCTCAAAACACCCTCTTCTCTCAGTCCATCATGTTAAAATATTCACTTAATGTAATAAATCCAATAAATGTTATCAAAGCAATAAATTCTGGTGCCTTCTCCGAGGACTCTGCAAGTTGTGACTGTCTGTTCCCCAGGAGGGATTCTTTTGGTTATGGCCCTAATGCCTTTTCCTTTCCTTCTCCACAAGGGCAATCTTTTCCACATTTTCCATGTTACCACCATTCTGCTGTTGTGCATCTACACTCTGATATTCCATCTTTTTCATCCTTTTCTTTAGCATACCTTCCTTTTTTTCAGTGGTTAGAAATCTAAACATCACATGGCTCGGCAATGGCAATATAGTTGGCTCAGCAGCTTGCCAAAGTGTCAGACTGTGCACTATGGAAGAGCCACAAGCCTCCTTGCTACATGATACTCTGGGAGTCATTACTGAGAGCTTGGTATAGAGTCTGTTTGTTCACCTTCCCCACTGATCTTATGAGCCATTTAATATCCTGTAAGAAATCCTTTTTTGCTCAAACTACTGAGGGTGGATTTTACTCTATAACCAAACCCTAACCAATACAGTAATTGGTATCAGGAGGGGTTGCAAAACACATTGGGGTCCTTAGGAATGAAAATCAAAGATCCTTTATCTCAGTGGTTTTCCAACTCCTAAGTACAAGTGGTACACAGATCATTTTAAAGAAATCTATGTCCATATCCTCACCTTCCATATATACTCTTGCCTCAAAGACATTAAATGCACAATCACCCTTCACCCAGTTTATAACAGAAAGCAATAGCCCTCAGCCCTCCCAGACTGACTCAGGTGATTGCCCTAGGCTTAGCAACCTAACACAGGGAAAGCCTTCCCTGATAACCAACCAAGGAACCATGAATCCTCCTGCCTTTCCATCCTCCCCTGTCTTGTGTTACCTTCTGTTAAGTGTGAGACTTGGCTTTGGCAACTGAGTATTTTGGTCTGTGCTGGAATGTTCCTAATTCAGGTGTGTGATGAAGTGAAGCTGTGAGCATGATGTCAACTGTTGTTTAAAAACCTCTTCACCTCTTACACCCTTCAGCCACTGTCAAAGAATGTGTCATTTTAGAGGGACAGTCCTGTGAGAGAAAGAAAAGAGAACTTGGGTAAGAAATACTACGTGGTTTGGGTGCCCCTGGGTGGCTCACTTGGTTAAGCAGCCAGCTCTTGATTTTGGCTCAGGTCATGGTCTCACAGTTCATGGGTTTGAGCCCTACATGGGGTTTTGCACTGACAACACAGAGCCTGCCTGGGATTCTCTCTCTCCCTCTCTCTCTGCCCCTCCCCCGCCTCTCTCTCTCTCAAAATAAAACTTTAAAAAAAAAGAAATACTATGTGATTTTAGAAATACAACTAGGAAGGAATTGGAAAAACAGAGAACCATCACAAACCCTTTCCCATTCCTATCAGCTTTATTTTGTGATCAGGACTTTCCCGCAGTTCCATGTATAAACACAAAAAGTAGAAAAAGAATTGATGCAGAGAGTAGATCTTAAGCAGTGTCACCACGAAAAGATAAAAAATACTTAACTATCTGAAGTGATAGGTTAATTATCTTAATCTTGGTAATCTTTCCACAATGTGTGTGTGTGTGTGTGTGTGTGTGTGCACATGTGTGTGTATAAACCATCACATTGCACACGTGGCCAAATGGTCAGTTTCTGGGTGTTCTTTCTTGTACTTTGTACTGAGAAGCTGTAGTCTTTCACTAACTTGCATGATTGGACAGACAGCCTTAGCTGTTATTTTCCTTGACCTTCTGCAAGCACTATCAGTATCATAATCTACCATTGATGCTTCAAGCACTTTTAGACCTGTTGTGGACCTAAGCGGTAGAGCCTCTTGCTCTTGGCCTGAATAATTGTCCCTGGATAACTCTCAAAGCTGGTGGTCATTCATAAATGGGTCGAACTGCACATTCACATGAAGTAAATATTAATTCCCAAATCCAGACTCCCATCAAGTTCTGTAGCTGTTTAATAAGGGCAGGTATGTAAGGTAAAGGAAGTTGCCTTTTGCTTTGGAAAGAAATATCCCATCACTCTGCAGATCATTGTATGTATATATACCACATCTCCATTTATCCATTGATGAACATGTAAGTTGTTCCCATATCTTGGTTTGTGAATAATGCTACAATGAACATCGGAGTGCAGATATTCCTTTGAGAACTTGTATTCATTTTGTTTAGATATATACCCAGAAATAAGATTGTTGGATCAAATGGTAGTTCTAACTTGTTTTGAGACTCTCCTTACTTGTTTTCCATATTGGTTGAACCAGTTTATATTCCCACCGAGAGTGCAAAAGGGCTCCCTTTTCTCTATATCATTACCAGCATTTATCTCCTATCTTTTTAACAATAGCTGTTCTAACAGGTATGAGGTAATATCTCACCGTGATTTTAATTTGCATTTCTCTGATCATTAGTGATGTTGAGCACCTTTTCATGTACCTGTTGGCCACTGGTATGTATTTTTTGGAAAAATGTCTATTCAGTTCTTCTTTCCTTTTTTCAATCAGATTGGTTGCTTTTTTGGGGGGTGTGGTTAGTGGTGGTTGTGGTAAGGTTTTTTTTCTATTGACTTGTATGAGTTATCTATATATTTTGGATATTAACCACTTATCAGAGATATGATTGTCAAATATTTTTTTCTGCTCCATAGGTTGCCTTTTCATTTGGTCAATGGTTTACTTTGCTGTACAGATTTTTCGTTTGCTGTAACCCCATTTGTTTATTTTGCTTTTGTTGCCTTTGCATTTGTTGTCAAATCCAAAAAATCATCGCCAAGACCAATGTTAATAAATTTACCTACTATGTTTTCTTCTAGGAGTCTTATGGCTTCAGTTCTTATGTTCAACTCTTCAATCCATTTTGAGTTGACTTAAAAAATTGTTTTAATGTTTATTTTTATTTTATTTTTGGGAGAGAGACAGAAAGCACAAGTGGGGCAGAGAGAGAAAAGGAGACACAGAATCCAAAGCAGGCTCCAGGCTCTGAACTGTCAGCACAGAACCCGATGTGGGGCTCAAACCCCATGAACTGTGAGATTATGACCTGAGCCAAAGTCGGATGTTTAGCCAGCTAAACCACCCAGCTAAATGACCCAGGCATCCCTTGAGTCGACTTTTCTGGGTATAAGATAAGGGTACACTCTATCTATCTATCTATCTGTCATCTATCTATCTATCTATCATCTATCATCTATCTATTTGCATGTGGCTATCCAGTTTTCAGCTATACCATTTATTGTATAAACTACTACTTTGTGTTAAATTAATTGAAAAAATGCATAGGTTTATTTCTAGGCTCTCTATTCTCTATGCTGTATGTCTGCTTTTATACCAATACCATACTGTTTTGATTATTGTAGTTTAGTAATATAGTCTGAAAACAGAAAGTATGATACAGCTTTGTTTTTGTTTCTTGAGATTGGATTGTCTCTTTGGTATCTTTTGTGGTTCCATACAAATTTTATGATTTTTTTAATTTCTACGGGAAATACCATTGGAATTTTGATAGAGATTTCATTGAATCTGTAGATCACTTTGGGTAGTTTGGAGATTGTAATAATATTAATTCTTACAATTCACAAGCATGAATATCTTTCCATTTATTTGTGGCTTCCTCAATTTCTTTGATCAATGTCATAGCTTTTTGTGTTTTGGTCTTTCACTTCCTTTGTTTAATTTATTCCTAAGTATTTTATTCTTTTTGATGCTAGTGTAAATAAGACTGTTTTATTATTTTCTCTGATAGTTTGTCCTTAATGTATAGAAACACAACTGATTTTTGTATATTGATTTTATATCTTGTAATGTTACTGCATTTGTTTATTAGTTCTAACAGTTTGTTTGTTTTTGGTGGAATCTTTAAGGAATTCTATTTATAATATCCTGTCATCTGCAAATAGAGACCATCTTTCTTCCTCCTTTCTGATTTGGGTCTTTCTTTCTTTCTTTCTTTCTTCTTTCTTTCTTCTAGTTAATTCCTCTGGTTAGGACTTCCAAAACTATGTTGAATAAAAATGGTGAGAATTGGCACCCTTGTCTTGCCCCTGTTCTTAGAAGAAAATCTTTCAACTTTTCACCATTGAGTATGATATTAACTGTGGGCTTATCATATATAGCCTTTATTATGTTCACTGTATGCTCAGTTTGCTGAAATTTTTATCATAAAAGCTGTTGACCTTTCTTAAATGCTTTCCTGCATATTTTGAGAATATCATGATTTTTATCCTTCTTTTTGTTAATGTAGTGTATCACACTGATTTGCAGGTGTTAGAGCATCATTGTATCTCAGGGATAAATGCCATTTGATCATGGTGTATGATCCTTTTAATGTACAGTTGTATTTGCTTTGTTAATATTTTGTTGAGGATATTTATATCTAAGTTCATCTGGGATATTGACCTGTATTTTTTTTCTTGTAGTGTCCTTCTGGTTTTGATAGAAAAGTAATACTGGCCTCTGGACACCTGGGTGGCTCAGTTGGTTAAGCATCTGACTCTTGATTTCAGCTCAAATCATGATCTCACAGTTCATGAGTTTTGCCCCACGGTGGGCTCTGCACTGACAGTGTGGAGCTTGCTTGAGACTTTCTCTATCTCTCTCTCTCTCTCCCCCCCACCTCCTGCCCTCAAAAATAAACATCAAAAAAATGCTGGCCTCATAAAATGGTTTTGGAAGTGTTCCCTTCTCTTCTATTTTTTTTGGAATAGCTGGAGAAGGATTGGTATTAACTCTTTAAACGTTTGATAGAATTTACAGTGAAATCATTTGACCCTGGACTTTTGTTTGGGGGAAGTTTATGATTAATGATTCAATCTGTTTACCACTAATCATTCTCTTCAAATGTTCTATTTCTTCATGATCCATTCTTGGTTGGTTGTATGTTTCTAGGATTTATTCATTTCTTCTGTCATCTAACCTGTTGGTATACAATTGTTCATAGTAGTCTCTTATGAACTTTGTATTTTTGTAGTACCAGTTGTAATGTCTCCTCTTTTGTTTATAATTTTATTTCATTCCTCTTTTTTCTTGGTGAGTCTAACTAAAGGTGTGTCTATTTTGTTTACCTTTCAAAATACAGCTTACAGTTTCATTGGTCTTTTATATTGTCATTTTAGTCTCAATTTCATTTATTTCTGCTCTTACCTTTGTTATTTCTGTCCTTCTGCTAATTTGGGGCTTAGCTTGTTCTTCTTTTCCAAATTCTTTGAGGTATAAGGTTAAGTTGTTTATTTGAGATTTTTCTTTCCTGATAGAGACGTTTATTCCTGTAAACTTCCCTTTTAGATTTTAGGCACAGGGAGATGAAGATGGAATAGGGAGGACTGTAGACTCACCTTGTCCCACAAACACAACTAGATAAGTATCCAAATACCCCAGAAATAGACCTGAAGACTGACATTACAAACTTCCCAACTAAAAGGAGAGAAGAGGCCACCTTAAAGAAGGTAGGAAGTATAGAGATGTCTTTTGGGGGGAAAATGGATTATGGGTTTTGCAGAGGGGAAGGTGCTCTGGTTGTGGAGAAGGGTGAGAGAGAGGAGCACACCAAGATTTACATAAGGAAAACACCTCCCCAAAGCCATTGGTTTGTAAAACAAGAAGAGCTGAATTTCGTGAGTTCTTGCAACCAGTGGGGCTTAAAGATTGGAGTTTTAAAGGTCAGCAGGTTGGCTGGGGTACTGCCCTTCTTCTGCAAAGAAGGCAGGCAGGCAAACAGCCCAGGGGCAGTGTGGAAACAGTGATCTGAGGAATGGAAACAGTGATCTGAGGGGGCACACAGGGGGTAGATAATTCCCTCTTCTTAGAATCCATCCCTGAGAGGCAGCATTTATGAAGCCATCTCTCCAAGAACAAGTGAGATGGCCACTGTCACTTCCTTCCCTTACCCCTCAGCATAGACACAGAGCCAGCCCTGGGAAACTGCCCAACACCGACACTGGGTGCCTAACTTGCTTACATGAACCCCCATCCTCATGTATTCTGGCGGGACTGCCCTTCTCAGTCACGTTTGCCTCAGTCCCAGCAGAGAACATCTCTCCAAGAAGAGTAGCACAAACCCCTGCCTACACCATGTCCCCAACCAGAGAATTCTTCAGGGCCTCAGTTTTGGTGGAGGTGGTCTCATTTCACAAACAGACCAGGGCACACATGGTTAAAACTCACTACATTCAGGAGAGGAACTAAACACTGTCGACTGAAGGCAATAACAACCTCTGCAGATGACTGACCTGAAGGATAGTGCAGCCAAAACATAACAGCAAAGCACACACAACACACACAGAAATACTTCTTGAAACACCAAGCCCTGGGCACTGCCTGACCTCTTCTTCATAGAGCCATCACTTTCAGGAGCAGGAGACATCACTGGTTTTTCTAAGATAGAGAATAAGGCAGAGACTTAGACAAAATGCAAAGATGGAGGAATTTATCCCAAATGAAAGAAGAAGATAAGGCCATGACCAGAGATCTAAGTGAAAGAGATATAAGTAACATGCTGATGCAGAATTTAAAGCAACAATCTAAATAAATAAATAAATAAATAAATAAATAAATAAATAATAAAGCAAGCAAGCAACAATCATAAGGATATTCCTTGGGCTTAAGGGAAAAAAAAATAGAATACATCAGTGAGAACCTTACCTCAGAGATTAAAAAGTTTAAAAAGAATCAATCAGGGGCACCTGGGTGGCTCAGTCAGTTAAACTTCTGACTTTTGGTTTTGGCTCAGGCCATGATCTCACAGTTTGTGAGTTCAAGCCCCACATTGGGCTCTCTGCTGATAGTGCTAAGCCTGCTTGAGATTACCTCTCTCCTCTCTTCATGCCCTTCCCCTGCTCACTCTATCTGTCTCCCTCTCAAAAATAAATACATAACCTTAAAAATATTTTTAAATCAATCAATAAAAAATGAAGAATGCAATAAATAAGATTAGAAACACACTTGATGCAATGAGTATCAGGCTGGAATAAGCAAAAGAATGAATCAGTGACCTACAAGACAAAATAATGGAAAGTAATGAAGCTGAACAAAAGAGAGAAAGAATTATACAACATGAGAATAGACTTAAGGAACTCAGTGACTCCATCAAACATAATAATATTCACATTATAGGAGTCAGAAGAAGAGAGAGAAAAGGCTGCAGAAAATTTAGTTGCAGAAATAATAGCAGAAAATTTCCCTAATCTGGGGATGGAAACAGACGTTCAGATCCATAAGGCACATAAAACTCCCATTAAAAGCAACAAAAGTAGGCCAACACCAAGATATATTGCAACTAAATTTGCAAAATATAGTGATAAAGGAAAAAAATCTTAAAAGCAACAAAACAAAAGGAGTCCTTAACTTTCAAGGAAAAACCCATAAGGCTATCTGGAGATTTCTCAACAAAAACTTTGCAAACCAGAAGGAAGTGGCATGATATTTTCAAAGTGCTTAATGGGAAAAATTTGCAGCCAAGAATACTCTATCCAACAAGGCTACCATTCGGTATAAAAGAAAAAACAAAAGAATTTCCCAGACAAACAAAAACTAAAGGAGTTTGTGACTACTAAACCAGCTCATAAAGGAATAGTAAAGGGGTCTCTCAATGGAAAGGATAGACCAAATGTGACAAAGACAAGGAAGAATCAGAGAAAATCTCCAAAACAATGGCAAAACAAGTAATAAAATGACAATAAATCATATCTATTGATAATTACTTTGAATATAAATAAACTAGCCCCAACTTGGAAACACCCAAATATATACATCAATTAATAACAAACACAAAGAAACTCATTGATAATAATACCATAATAGTAGGGGACTTCAACACCCCACTTAAAGCAATGGAAAGATTATCTAAGCAGAAAATCAACAAGGAAACAATGGTTTTGAAAGCCACACTGGACCAGATGGACTTATATTCTAAACACTTCATCCTAAAGCAACAGAACACACATTCTTCTCAACTGCACATGAAACATTACCAGAATAGATCAAATACAAACAAAAAATGAATAATCCAATTAAAAAGTGTACAGAAGATATGAATAGACATTTTTTCAAAGAGGATATGTAGATGATCAACAGAAATATGAAAAGATGCTCAACACCACTTGTCATCAGGGAAATGCAAATCAGAACCACAAGGAGATATCCCCTCACATCTGTCAGAATGGCTAAAATCAACAACACATGAAACAACAGGTGTTGGTGAGGATGTGGAGAAAGGGAAATCCTGGTACACTGTTAGTGGGAATGTTAATTGATGCAACCACTCTGAACAACACCATGGAGGTTCCTCAAAAATTTAAAAATAGAACTACCCTATGATCCAGCAATTACACTAGTAGCTATTTATCCAAAAAATACAAAAATTCTAACTTAAAGGGATATATGCACCCCTATGTTTATAGCAGCATTATCTACAATAGCCAAATAATGGAAACAATCCAAATGTCCATTGATTGCTGAATGGATAAAAAAGAAAAGATGTGTGTGTGTGTGTGTGTGTGTGTGTGTGTGTAAATTTCACTGTGTGTATATATATATATATATATATATACATATATATACATATTAATATTACTCAGCCATAAAAAAGAATGATATCTTGCCATTTGCTGTGACATGCATAGAGCTAGAGAATATAATGCTAAGTGAAATAAGTCAGTCAGAGAAAGACAAATACCATATGATTTCACTCTTATGTGGAATTTAAGAAACAAAACAAATGGGCAAAAGGGAAAAGAGAGAGTGAGGCAAATCAAGAAACAGACTCTTAACTATAGAGAACAAACTGATGTTTACCAGAGGAGAGGTGGGGGGAATGGGTGAAATACGTGATGGAGATTAAGGGGCACAGTTGTTGTGATGAACACTGGGTGCTGTATGGAAGTGTTGAATCACTCTATTGTACACATTAAACTATTATTAAACTGTTGTTAACTAACTGGAATCTAAATAAAAACTTAAGAGGAGGGGGCCAAGATGGTGGAACAGCATGGAAGGTTTTTTTGCACCTCTCATCCCTGAAATGCAGCCAGATCAACACTAAACCATCTTGCAACCTAGGAAATTGATTTTAGGATCCTCCCCCAAAGGGTTTTAGCTGGTCAAAGCTACAGTCCCTCAGAAGTGAGGGGTTGGGAAACACAGTCCCATCTGAAATAAAAATCAGGAGGGAAGTGCCACCTGGCAGCCTGATGGTTTGGTCACAGTGTAGAAGCAGGGAGGAGACAGAAGCTAGAGACAAAGGAGGGGTTTTTGATTGCTGGTGAGAGCACAGAGTTTTGATACTAGAGACTGGGTAGCTGGGTGATGCCATTTTCACCCCTCCTGCACATGCCCATACACACCTACATATGCCACAATAATCCACCCCAGAAAGGAAAGCAGCACCATCTAGTGGAGAATGGAGTCATTACACCAAGCCATGCCCAACTGGGCCAACCATGATCTTAAGGAACACCACAAGTATCTCTGCCTGCTTAGGTTATGGACAATATAGTTTGACTTCTATGGGAAACTGGATGTAATTTCAATTGTATTTCACTTTGTTTGCTGGTCCATCTAATCTATTTTTTCCCTTTCTTATTCCTAACTAAAAAAAGAGAAAAAATTTATTTTTATTTTCCATTTTATTAAAAAGATTTTTCTTTATTTTTTTCAACTATATGTTTTACTTCTTTGTAAATTTTTTACATTCTATTTTACTTTTTCATTTCATTTTATCCCATTTTATCATGTTTATTTTTTCAAATTTTCAAACATTTTCCTTTTTTTTCCTTTTCTTTCCCTTTTTCCTCTATTCTATCAAGCTTCCTTCAACAACCAAACTAAAACACACCTAGGATCTAGCATCTTTTATTTGATTTTTTGTGTTGTTTTTAATTTTTTAATTTTTTTTTTACTTTATTAATTCCTTTTCTTCCTTCAAAATGATGAAACAAAGGAATTCACCCAAAAGAAAGAACAGGAAGAAGTGACAGCCAAGGACTTAATCAACAACAGATACAAGCAAGGTGTCTGAACCAGAATTTAGAATCACAATAATAAGAATACTAGCTGGTGTTGAAAATAGCATAGAATCCCTTTCTGCAGAGATAAAAGAAGTATAAGCTGGTCAGGACAAAATTAAAAATGCTATAACTGAGCTGCAATCTTGAGTGGATGCCATGGTGGCAAGGATGGATGAAGCAGAGCAGTGAATCAGCAATATAGAGGACAAACTTATGGAGAATAATGAAGCTGAAAGAAAAGGAGAATAAGGCAAAAGAGCACAACATGAGAATTAAAGAACTCATCAGAATCATAGGGGTCTCAGAAGATGAAGAGAGAGAAAAAGGGGTAGAAGGTGTATGTGAGCAAACCACAGTGGAAAACTTTCCTAACCTGAGGAAAGACACAGACCTCAAAATCCAGAAAGCACTGAGAACTCCCATTAGATTCAACAAAAACCAATGATCAACATGGCTTATCATAGTCAAACTCACAAAATACTTAAGCAAAGAAAGAATCGTGAAAGTAGCAAGGGGGGAAAGGTACTTAACGAACAAGGGAAGACAGATCAGGTTCGCAGTAGACCTATCCATAGAAACTTGGCAGGCCAGAAAGGAGTGTCAGGATATATTCAATGTGCTAAATCAGAAAAATATGCAGCCAAGAATTCTTTATCCAGCAAGGCTGTCACTCAGAACAGAGGAAAGATAAAAAGTTTTCCAGGCAAACAAAAACTAAAGGAGTTCATACCACTAAAGCAGCCCTGCAAGAAAATTTAAGGGGAAATTTCTGAGGGGAGAAAAGACAGAGAAAAAAAGACCAAAAGAAACAAAGACTAGAAAGGACTGGAGAACACCACCAGAAACTCCAACTCTACAGGAAACATGATGGCAATAAATTCATATCTCTTAGTACTCACTCTAAATGTCCATGGACTAAGTGCTTCAATCAAAAGACATAGGATAACAGAATGGATAAGAAAACAAGATCCATCTATATGATGTTTACAAGAGACCCACTTTAGACCTAAAGACACCTTCAGATTGAAATTAAGGGGATGAAGAATCATCTATCATGCTAATGTCACGAAAAGAAAGCCAGAGTGGCCATAGTTATATCAGACACTCTAGATTTTAAAATAAAAGAGATGAAGAAGGACATTATATCATAATTAAGGGGTCTATCCACCAAGAAGATCTAACAGTTGTGAACATTTATGCTCCTAATGTGGAAGAATTCCAAATATATAAATCAATTAATCACAAACATAAAGAAACTCATTGATAATAATACCATAATAGGAGAAGACTTCAACACCCCACTTACAACAATGGACAGATGATCAAAACAAAATATCAACATGGAAACAATGGCTTTGAATGACACACTGGACTGGATGGACTTAACAGATATATTCAGAACATTTCATCCTAAAGCAGCAGACTACCCATTCTCCTCGAGTGTACATGGAACATTCTCCAGAATAGATCAGATATTGGGACACAAATCAGCCCTCAACAAGTACAAAAAGATCGAGATCATATAGTGCATATTTTCAGACCACAACACTATGAAATTCAAAATAAATCACAAGAAAAAAATTTGGAAAGGTAACAAATACTTGGAGACTAAAGAACATCCTACCAAGAACTTAAAGACAAAATTAAGAAGTACATAGAAGCCAATGAAAATGATAACACCATAGCCCAAAACCTCTGGGATGCAGCAAAGGCAGACATAAGAGGGAAGTATATAACAATCCAGGCCTTCCTAAAGAGGGAATAAAGGTCTCAGATACACAACCTAAACTTACACCTTAAAGAACTGGAAAAAGAACAGCAAATAAAACCCCAAACCAGCAGAAGACAGGAAATAACAAAGACTAGAGCAGAAATCAATGCTATTGAAACCAAAAAAACCAGTAAAACAGAACAATGAAACCAGGAGCTGGTTCTTTGAAAGAATTAACAAAATGATAGACCCCTAGCCAGTTTGGTCAAAAAGAAAAAGTAAAGGACCCAAATAAATAAAATCAAGAGTGAAGGAGGAGAGATCACAATCAACACAGCAGAAATACAAAAAAATAATAAGGTAATATTATGAGCAATTGCATGCCAATAAAATGAGCAATCTGGAAGAAATGGACAAATTCCTAGAAACATATAAACTACCAAAACTGAAACAAGAAGAAATATAAATTTTTATCAGACCCATAACCAGTAGAGAAATTGAATTAGTAATTAAAAATCTCCCAAAAAACAAGAGTCCAGGGCTGAATGGCTTTCCAGGAGAATTCTACTAAACATTTAAAGAACAGTGAACACTTATTCTTTTGAAGCTGTTCCAAAAAATAGAAATGGAAGGGCAACTTCCAAACTCATTCTATGAAGCCAGCATTATCTTGATTCCAAAACCAGACAAAGACCCCACTAAAAAGGAGAACTGCAGACCAATTTCCCTGATGAACACGGATGCAAAAATCCTCAACAAGTTACTAGTCAATCGGATCCAAAAATGCATTAAAAGAGTTATTCTCCACAAGCAAATGGTATTTATACCTGGGATGCAGGGCTGGTTCGATATCCACAAAAGAATCAGTATGACACATCACATCAATACAAGAAAGGACAAGAACCACATGATCCTCTCAATAAATGCACAGAAAGCAATTGACAAAATACAGCATCGTTTCTTGCTAAAAAACCTCAAGAAAGTAGGGATAGAAGGATCATCCCCCAAGATCATAAAAGCCATATATGAAAGATATACCATTAATTTCATTCTGAATGGGGAAAAACTGAGAGCTTTCCCTCTAAGGCCAGGAACATGACAGGGATGTCCACTCTCACCACTGTCATTCAACATAGTATTGGTAGACCTAGCCTCAGCAATCAGATAATGCAAAGGAATAAAAGGCATCCAAATCAGCAAAGAGGAAGTCAAAGTTTCACTCTTCACAGATGACATGGTACTCTGTATGGAAAACCCAAAAGATTCCACCAAAAAACTGCTAGAACTGATGCATTAATTCAGCAAAGTTGCAGAATATAAAATCAATGCACAGAAATTGGTTGCATTCTTATACACCAATAACGAAGCAACAGAAAGAGAAATCAAGGACTCTATCCCATTTAAAATTGCACCAAAAAGCATTAAAATACCTAGGAATAAACCTAACCAAAGAGATGAAAATCTATACACTGAAAATTATAGAAAGCTTATGAAAGAAATTGAAGACACACACACAAAAAAAAGGAAAAATATTCCATGTTCCTGGATTGGAAGAACAAATATTGTTAAAATGTCTGTACTACCCAAAGCAATCTACATATTCAATGCAATCCCTATCAAAATCACATCAACATTCTTCATGGAGTTAGAACAAACAATCCTAAAATTTGTATGGAACCAGAAAAGACCCCAAATAGCCAAAGCAAACCCTGAAAAAGAAAACCAAAGCTGGAGGCATCACAATCCTGGACTTCAAAATGTATTACACAGTTGTAATCATCAAGACAGTATGGTACTGGCACGAAAACGGACACTCAGATCAATGGAACAGAATAGAGAACTCACAAATGGACCCACAAATGTATGGCCAACTAATCTTTGATAAAGCAGGAAATAATATCCAGTAGAATAAAGACCTTCTCTTTAGCAAATGGTGCTGGGAAAACTGGACAGGGACATGCAGAAAAATGCACCTGGACCACTTTCTTATACCATACACAAAAATAAACTCAAAATGGATGAACGACCTAAATTAAGACAGGAAGCCATCAAAATCCTAGAGAAGAAAGCAGGCAAAAACTTTTTGAACTTGACCACAGCAAGTTCTTACTCAACACGTCTCTGGAGGCAAGGGAAACAAAAGCAAAAATGAACTATTGGGACTTCATAAAAAAAAAAAAAAAAAGCTTCTGCGCAGTGAAGGAAACAATCAGCAAAAATAAAAGGCAATGGACTGAATGGGAGAAGATATTTGCAAATGACATATCAGATAAAGGGCTCATATTCAAAATCTATAAAGAACTTATCAAACTCAACACCCAAATAACAAATAATCCAGTGAAGAAATGGGCAAAAGACATGAATAGACACTTCTCCAAAGAAGACATCCAGATGGCCAACTGACACATGAAAAAAATGCTCAACATAACTCATCATCAGGGAAATACAAATTAAAACCACAATGAGATATCACCTTACACCTGTCAGAATGGTTAACATTAACAACTCGGGCAACAACAGATGTTGGCGAGGATGCAGAGAAAGAGGATCGCTTTTGCACTGCTGGTGGGAATGCAAACTGGTGCAGCCACTCTAGAAAACAGTATGGAGGTTCTTCAAAAAACTAAAAATAGAACTACCCTCTGACCAAGCAATAGCACTACTAGGTATTTATCCAAGGGATACAAGTGTGCTGTTTTGAAGGGGCTCATGCACCCCAATGTTTATAGCAGCACTAACGACAACAAAGTATGGAAAGAGCCTAAATGTCCATCAATGGATGAATGGATAAAGGAGATGTGGCATATGTATATATATACACAATGGAGTATTACTCAGCAATCAAAAGAATGAAATCTTGGGGCGCCTGGGTGACTCAGTCGATTAAGCGTCCGACTTCAGCTCAAGTCATGATCTCACAGTCCATGAGTTCAAGCCCCACATCAGGCTCTGTGCTGACAGCTCAGAGCCTGGATCCTGCTTCGGATTCTGTGTCTCCCTCGCTCCCTGCTCCTCCCCTGCTCATGATCTGTCTCTCTCTGTCTCAAAATTAATAAAAAAATTTTAAAGAATGAAATTTTGCCATTTGCAACTACATGCATGGAATTTAGTGGGTATTATGGTAAGCGAAAATAGTCAGAGAAAGACAAATATCAAATGACTTCACTCATATGTAAAATTAAGATAAAAAACAGATCAACATAAGGGAAGAGAAGCAAAAATAATATAAAAACAGGGAGGGGGACAAAACATAAGAGACTCTTAAATATAGAGAACAAACAGAGGGTTGCTGGAGGGGTTGTGGGAGGGGGGATGGTCCAAGTGGGTAAGGGACATTAAATAAGACACTTGTTGGGATGAGGACTAGGTGTTATACATAGAGGATGAATCACTGGAATCTACTCCTGAAATTATTGTTGCACTATATGCTAACTAACTTGGATGGAAATTAAAAATTTTTTAAACATAAAAAATAAAAATAAATAAAAAATACAAACAAAAAAATGAACTTCCCTTTTGGAGTTGCTTTTGTGGCATGCTCTAAGTTTTGGCATGTGTGTTTTCTAATTTTTTTCAGCATAGTCTTTCATTTTCCCTTTGATTTCTTCTTTGACCATTGATTATTCAGCAGCATGTTTTTAATCTCAATATATTTTTTAATCTTTCAGTTTTCTTCCTGTAATTTATTTCTATTTTCAAACCATTGTTGTCAGAAAAGATGCTGGATATAGTTTCAATCTTTTTAAATTAATTATTTTTTTGTGGCCTAAAATGTGATTTATCTTGGAGAATGTTCCATGTGTATTTGGGAGCAATGTGTGTTGTGCTGATGTTGAATAGAATGTTCTGTAAATGTCTGTCAAGTCCATCTGGTACAATGTGTTGTTTAATTCCAATGTTTTCTTCTTGATTTTCTGTCTAGATGATCTATCCATTATTCAAAGTAGGGTATTGAAGTTCCCTATTACTAATGAAGTTCTCTACTATTGAACTGCTGTCTATTTCTCCTGCCAGTTTTGTTAGTATTTGTTTTATAGATTTATATGTTCCTTTGTTCCATGTGTAAATATTTACAAATATTAGAAAACAGTGTGGAGGTTCCTCAAAAATTAAAAATAGAAATACCAGGGGCATTTGGGTGGCTTAGTTTGTTAAGCAACCGACTTCAGCTCAGGTCATGATCTTATGGTTGGTGAGAACCCCACATCGGGTTCTGTGCTGACAGTGTGGAGCCTGGAGCCTGCTTCAGATTCTGTGTCTACCTCTCTCTCTGCCTCTCCCCCACTTATTCTCTCTCTCTCTCCCTCTCAAAAATAAATAAACATTAAAAAATAGAAATATCATATGATAAAATAATTCTACTATTGGGTATTTAACCAAAGAAAATGAAAATAAAACACTAACTCCAGGGGCACCTGGGTGGCTCAGTCGGTTGAGCGTCTGACTTCGGTTCAGGTCATGATCTCACAGCTCGTGAGTTCAAGCCCCACATCTGGCTCTGTGCTGACAGCTCGGAGCCTGGAGCCTGCTTCAGATTCTGTGTCTCCCTCTCCCTCTGCCCCTAACCCACTCGCATTCTGTCTCTGTCTCTCTCAGAAATAAATAAACATTAAAAAATTAAAAAAAAAAAGAAAAAAAAAACACTAACTCCAAAAGATGCATCCCTATGCTTATTGCAGCATTATTTACAATAGCCAAGTTATGGAAGCAATATAAGTGTCTATAGACAAATGGATAAAGACAATGTGGTGTGTGTGTGTGTGTGTGTGTGTGTGTGTGTGTGTGTGTATGGCTGGAATATTTTACAGGCATAAAAATAATGAGATTGTGCCATTTGAGACAGCACAGGTAGAGCTAGAGGATATTATGTTAACTGAGATAAGACTGACTGAGAAGACAGCTACTATTGATTTCGTATGTGGAATATAAATAAATAAATAACAAAAAGCAAAATCAGACCTATAAATACCGAGCATAAACTGATGGTTGCCAGAAGGGAGGAATATAGGGGGTTGGGCAAAGTGGGTGAAGAAGAGTTGGAAATGCAGACTTTCAGTTATGGAATGAATACGTCACAGGATAAAGGGCACAGCCTAAAGAATACAGTAAGTGTTACCGTAATAGTGATGTGTGAGAACAGGTAGCTACACTTGTGGTGAGCACAGCATAATATATGAACTAGTAGAATCTCTATGTCATACACCTGAAACTAATGTAACATTGTATGTCAACTATACTTTAAAAATTACAAATGTTTTATCCTTCTGAGTAATTGATCCCTTTATTCTTATATAATGACTTTCTTTGTCTCTTATTACAGTCTTTGGTTTAAAGTCTATTTTGTCTCCTATAAGAATAGCTACTCCTGCTTTCATTTGGTTTCCATTTGAAAAGAATATCTTTCTCCATCTCTTCATTTTCATTCTTTGTGTGTCCTTAGAGTAGAAGCAAATCTCTTGTTGACAGTATATAGTTGAGTCTTGTTTTTTTATCCATTCACTCTCCAAGTTTTGACTGGAGAATTTAGTTGCTGTTCTCTTGTTGCATTTAAGGGTTTTTTTCTTTAATTTTTTGATAATTTAATTATAATGTATCTTAGTGTGGGTCTTTTTGGATTTATCTTGTTTGGAACCTTACCTGGATTTCTGTTTCTTTCTTCAAGGCAGAAAAGTTTTCAGCCATTACTTCTTTGAAAAGCTTTCTGCCCCTATCTCTCTCTGTTCTCCTTCTAGGATTCTATAATCTGTACTTTGGTCTATTTGTGGTGTCTCATAAATCCTCTAGGCTGTCTTCACTTTTCTTTCTTTTTTTTTTATTCTTCTTTTCGTTTTGCTCCTCTGATTGGATGAATTCTACTGCCTTGTCTTCAAGTTCATTGATCCTTTCTTCCACTTGATCTGGACTGCTGTTGAAACTCTACTGAGTTTTTCAGTTTAATTATTGCATTTTTCAGCTCTGTGATTTGTTTGGTACTTCTTAATATTTTCTGTGTCTTTGTTGAAATCCTCACTTTGTTCATGCGTTGTTCTCCTGAATTTGTTGAGTATCTTCCTTATCATTACTTTTAACTCTATCAGGTAAATCGCTATATCCTTTTTGTAAGGTCTGTTTCTAGTTTTATCTTGTTCTTTTGTTTGGAATGCATTCCTCTATTTCTTCATTCTCCTGGCTTCTCTGTGTTGGTTTCTGTGCATTAGATATAACAGCCAACTCTCCCAGTCTTGAAAAACTAGTTTCAGGTTAAGAAATGAACTTTGCCTATCAGCATAGCTTGAGGTCTTGGTTGTCTCCCAAACCTCTGTGATTGTCCGAGCTGCTTTCTTTGTCCTTGGAGCCTCCCAGTAGTTGAAGTTGTATCAAAGGGCAAGATCACAATCAGCACCTAGATGCAGGTAGATTAGAAGTCTAATGCCCTCAGCTCAGGATTAGAATGGGGAACACACCTAAACCAAGGAAATTAAATAATAAGATGGTCCCAGAACTAACTTATGATTCTACCACATGACAGTTTTAACTGAGCAGCTTCAGGGACATTACAGATGCCTAGGGAAAGGGCAAGCATGTATCTAAAATAAACTTTACATTCTGTAGTCCTATGACGTCTCCACTTCCCAGGACTTAGTAAAAGGGCAGGAGACAAAAGTATTTTTACAACATGTTTCTTTCTGTTATCTCTAAATAAAGGTCCCATTAACTGAAAAAAAGCTTATGGGTTTAACCTCCCAGTTAGCCAAACAGGAATGCCACACAGGAGGGAAAGGGTTAGGCTGCATGAGATTGCCCAGCAAACAACCCACAGCTTCCAGAGGGGAAAATGCTTCAATAGCAGGATTCAGGGGAACTTTAGTCACAGGCTCCTTCAGCAGAGGGCCCAGGGCAATTGACACATGTGGGTTAAAACAGCTTTGAAATATCTTCTTTGTGCAAAAAATAGTAAAAGGAAAGGAAAATATACATGTGTAGATCATTTGTAATACAAATTAGCTAGCAATAATATGAATGGACCTTGAGGGAATGAAATAAGTTAGACTGAAAAAAGACAAATACTGAATGATAGCACTAATATGTAGAATCTCAAACAAACAAACAAACAAAATAAAACTTGTAGAAAAAGGGATCAGGTTTGTGGTTACCAGAGTCCAGGGGAGGGAGAATTGGATAAAGGTGGTCAGAAGGTACAAACTTCCAGTCATAAGATAAATATGGTGACAGTGATAGCTATAATTCTAGTCAGCATAGAATAATGTATAAACTTGTTGAATCACTAAGTTATACACCTGAAACTGTTACATTGTATATCCACTATACTCAAAAAATAAATAAGTAGTGGGGATGTAATGTACAATGTGATAACTATAGTTAACACTGCTGTATGGTATATTTGAAAGTTGTTAAGAGAGTTCTCATCACAAGGAAAAACTTTTCTTTCTTCCTTTTTGTTTGCATCTGTATTAGATGGTGGATGTTAACTAAACTTATGTAATCATTTCAAAATATATATAAGTCAAATCATTAAAACTATACAGTGCTTATGTCAATTATATCCCAGTAAAGTAAAAAAATTAAACATTTGACAAAATACAGCATCTTTTCTTGATTAAAAAAAAAACCTCAAGAAAGTAGGGATAGAAGGAACATACCTCAATATCATAAAGGTCATATATGAAAGACCCACAGCTAATATTATCCTCAATGGGGAAAAACTGAGAGCTTTCCCCTTAAGTTCAGGAACATTACAGGTATGTCCACTCTCACCATTGTTGTTCAACATAGTACTGGAAGTTCTAGCTCAGCAGTCAGAGGACAAAAAGAAATAAAAACATCCAAATCGACAAGGAAAAAGCCAAACTTTCACTCTTCATAGACGACTACACATGGAAAGCCCAAAAGATTCCGCCAAAAAAACTGCTAGAATTCAGCAAAGTTGCAGGATATAAAACCAACATACAGAAACTGGTTGCATTTCTATACACCAATGAAGAACAGAAAGAAATATCAAGGAATTGGCCCCATTTACAATTCCAATAAAAACCATAAGATACCTTGGAATAAACCTAACCGAAGTAGTAAAAGATCTGTACACTGAAAACTATAGAAAGCTTATGAAATGAACTGAAGACACAAAAAAGTGGAAAAATATTCCATGCTCCTGGATTGGAAGGACAAATATTGTTAAAATGTTGATGCTACCCAAAACAATCTACACATCCAATGCAATCCCTATCAAAATAACACCAGCATTGTTCACAGAGCTAAAGAAACAATTCTAAAATTTGTATAG
The DNA here is from genome assembly GCF_046562875.1 of Panthera onca. Classification (NCBI taxonomy): domain Eukaryota; kingdom Metazoa; phylum Chordata; class Mammalia; order Carnivora; family Felidae; genus Panthera; species Panthera onca. The sequence goes on along the minus strand of NC_138343.1, from coordinate 26,977,553 downwards.
AACCAGAAAATACCCTGAATAATGTTGAAAAAGAAAATCAAAGCTGGAGACATCACAATTCTGGACCTCAATCTGTATTAAAAAACTGTTAATCATCAGCACAGTATGGTACTGGCACAAAAAGAGATGCATAGATCAGTGGAACAGAATAGAGAACCCAGCAATGGACCCACAAATGAATGGCCAACTAATCTAAATCTCTTCAACAAATGATGCTGGGAAAACTGGGCAACGACAAGCAGAAGAATGAAACTGGACCACTTTCTTACAACATATACAAAAATGAATTAAAAATGGATAAAAGACCTAAATATGGGAAGAGAAACCATCAAAATCCTAGAAGAGAAAACAGCAACCTCTTTGACCTTGGCTGCAGCAACTTCTTACTAGACATCTCAGAAGGCAAGGGAAACAAAAGCAAAAATGAATTATTGGAACCTCATCAAGATAAAAAGCTTCTGCCCAGTGAAGGAAACAATCAACAAAACTAAAAGTCAACCAATTAAATGAAAGAAGATATTTGCAAATGACATATCAAAGGGTTAGTATCCAAAATCTATAAAGAACTTATCAAACTCAACACCCAAAAAACAAATAATCCAGTGAAGAAAAGGGCAGAAGACATGAATAGACACTTCTCCAAAGAAGACATCCAGACGTGTGAAGAAATCCTCAACATCAGTCATCATCAGGGAAATACAAATCAAAACCATGATGAGATACCACCTCACACCTGTCAGAATGGCTAAAATTAACAACTCAGGAAACAACAGATGTTGACGAGGATGCAGAGAAAGGGGAACACTATTGCACTGCTGGTGGGAATGCAAACTGGTGCAGTCACTCTGGAAATCAGTATGGAGGTTACTCAACAAATTAAAAACAGAACTACATTATGTCCCAGCAAATGCACTACTAAGATTTATCCAAAGGATACAAAAATGCTGTTTGAAGGGGCACATGCACTCCAGTGTTTATAGCAGCACTATCAACAATAACCAAGTTATGGAAAGAGCCCAAATGTCCATTGACTGATGAATGGACAAAGAAGAGATGGTATATAAATGCAATGGAATATTATTTGGCAATCAGAAAGAATGAAATCTTGCCATTTGCAATAATGTGGGATGGAACTGGAATGCTAAGGTAAACAAGTCAGAGAAAGACAAATATCATATGATTTCACTCATATGTGGAACTTAAAACAAAACTGATGAAGATAGGGGAATGGAAGGAAAAATAAGATAAATACACAGAGCGGGGCAAACCATAAAAGATTCTTAAAGATAAAGAACAAACTGAGGGTTTCTGGGGGGGGGGGGGAATTGGGTCAGGGATGGGATAAATGGGTGATGTGCATTAAGGAGGGCACTTGGGATGAGCACTGAGTGTTATATGTAAGTGATGAATCATTAGGTTCTACTGTTGAAACCAATACAACACAGTATGTTAACTAACTTGAGTTTAAATAAATAATTTTTAAAAAATATTTTTTAAAAAAGTCATGCCCTCACACAGCAGCTGGAAAAGTATGTAATTAGGACTTTCCAGGGTGAAACTGGGAGAGGGTATTTTCCTGCTCCTTCTACAGTTGGTAAAGTTTGGGGGAGGTGAGATCCTGTGCCCATTAAAAACTTTTTGTTTGTTTGCTAATCTTGTGGGACTCATGAATGCAAGTCCCATGACTAAGAGCCAGGAGATCTAGGGATCCATCCCTTGGGTGGCAACTGTAAAAGCTAGGATGCCAGATGTATTTACAATCACCTTTTAGAAAGATATTGACAATTTGCGGCAAGCTAAAGGAAAAAGGCAGCAGAGGTGTCCACAGGCTTCCCTGATCTCCAAGGAGGACCTCAGTCAGTCTCTAGATGCATGCTAAATTAGAAGCTTGACTCTTAGGCAGCAGCTTTAAAAAAACATGCAAATAGACCTCTTTCAAGGAAAGACTGGGAGATGGGTGTTTCTGTTTGCTTGCTTTACTCTGAGTCCTGGTAGTATACCCAGTAAGCAAGTGCTCCTTTGTTTGCTACAGTGCTGTGGGATTCATGAATGTAACACCCATAGGCGATTAGAGCCATGTATTACAGGGACCTGTCTCTTAGGTGGCAGCAACCAAAACTGGGATGCTAACATGTGTATTATAAGCTCCTCCCAGGAAGATACCAATGATATGGAATGAACTGGAGGGAAAAGGCTAAGGAAGCATCCTGATCACTGGGGAAGATGGTGGTCGTCCCCTAGATGTATGCTAAATTAGAAGCCTAATCCTTAAACAGCAGCTCTTAATGAATGCAAATAGACTATTTTCAGGGAAAGAATTGAAGGTGGGCATTGTGTCTGTTGCTTTTGTACTGAGCCTTGAGGGAATAGCCATGGTGTGTACTGGAGAGCCTGTTAAGAACTTTCTTTGTTTGCTATAGTCTTGTGGGTCCTGTGGATACAAGCCCCATTGGCTTTCAGAGTTAGGTGTTTCAGGGACCCATCTCTTACGTGGGAGTTTTAAAAGTTAGGGTGCTAGATGTTGGGTCCAAATCTTTAACTCCTCAGGAAGAAGCTAGGCGTTGGCAGTTCCCTTCCAATTGTACAGCACTGTTCCAGGGTTGGGGTTTACAGGAAGAATGTGTCTCAGCATTTCCTATCTATTCAATGTGGGTATTTTCTCATTTGCCCAATTTGTAGGAGTCACTCAACTGGTTTCTGGATTTCTTTCAGAGGAAATTGCTTGGTGAATATGCATTCAGGGTATCCTTTGGAATAGGGAAGTTCAAGAGTCTCCTATATCACCATCTTGGACTAGAATCCAAAATGAGCTCTAGTTTCTATTACACAAGGGATTATTGATGTTTTGAAGTTTAAATATGGGGGAAAGAACATGTACGAGAATTGAGTAACCATAGGGAACTGTGACATGCACTGTGAATTGATTCAACCAGCATCCATGCCAGCATCCTTCCAGCATACTTTTATGTATTTCAGAAGCTAGAAAAGTAGGGTTTTATGCAGTTTCTCAATTCTCTTGCATCTAAAGTTCTATAATAATTTAAGCCCCACTATTTAGAAACATAAATGTAAGATTTAGAAGGTATGTTTCTAATATTTCTGCTGACAAGCACCATAATGGAAGCATCTGGTTTCTCTGTGAATGAGGTGTCTATTTATTGGCTTCATGGGATACTCAAAAGTACTGCCCAGAGTAACTATTTTGTTGGTGTGGATTGCATAAGACTCAGCATGGTTTTGGAGCCAGCTGCTTTCTACTCATGGAAGTTTCCTGATTGTGCCAACTACCTGCCAGGATAGCTGTCCTGATCATGGCAGATGGTATGGCTTTGGAGCCTCTGCTGTGGACACCATTTCCCAATGTGGTTGATGTCAGCTGAATTAGAGGAGAGGGAATAGCTTCTTTAGTTCTGCAGGGTGGTTGTGGGCAGTGCTCTTAAAAGACCAATATGAAAAATGTTTCTTCAATCTTACCAACAAGCATCCTGTAATAAATCCCTTTCTGTTTAACTAACTAGATTGAACTCTATTGCCTGCATGCAAACCTGGGCAATACACCCTCTTTTCTATTCCTTTCCCTATGTATCCTTTCCCCCCCCAAACCAAGTCGCTGCACATGGATCTAGAATACATAATTCATTCTTTTTGGCCAAACCACAGGCTTTCCCTTTTTTAAAATGCAACTTGAGATTTACCCTCCATGAAGCCATTTTAGATGGGTTCAAAAACACATCCCATTTCCTCTGAAACTGTAACTTAGACACTTAGTAATGGTTCTTTGGGGATTCTAAGAGCATTAATCAGTTTCAGAAACAGAGTCAGAGTACTTCCCCTGAGAAACATTTTTCACATAAAGTAAAAAGTACTTTGACCTAGCAAGGCAGATGAGGACTTAAGAGAAACGCTATAGTTTAAGCTAGGATGGTGAAAGATGTGAAAACTTACTCCTCTAGTTGTTCAAGTTATTTCTCTTCCACTTTCCTTATCTCTCCCCTTCCCACAACACCTGGCAGCTGGCAGCAAAACTAGATGGCAGTTGATCATACCTATGACAATATTCTTTCAAAAACAGTCCAAATCTGTCAGCAAAACAACTCTTTCAGAAAGCCCTGGAACCTAGATTCATCCTCCACTGTGCCTGAATCTTCTCAAATCACAAGTGTTGAAGTGCTGAATGGAAGCAGGAAGCTCTCTGGTGGGCACACACCACCTCCTGGGGATGGGTCTTGGCACTGCTTCCTGCTTTCCCACGATGTCTCTGTTCCACTTCTCAGCTGTAGACTTTTCACTTGACCCAGAGAAGTGGCAGAGAAAGACACAGAAACAAATTCACTATAAGTTTTAAAGAGAAACACCAAAGGGAAATTAAATGAAAAGAGGTCATTTCAACTAATATAATGTGTGATGGCTCAAATATGTGAGAAACCATTAGAAAATGCATAAATTATATTTCTCATTAACTGTGATTCCTGAAGTCACAGCTTTTTTAATTTATTTTTTTAACCTGTAAGTGGCTTATTTGAAGTAGTGTCATGAATTTCCAATTAACCATATTATCAGACTTTGGCAACAGTGCCAATTTCAAAAATCAAAAAATGGTAACAATTGGCAATTAACAATGTCATTTACATTTTGATATATTTTAAAAAACTAAATAAAAATGCAAAAAAACTGATCAGTCAATCTTATGTGATTATGTGTCATTTCCAAAATTCAATATTCTTTGAATAATAAAATAAACACTTTCTCTAGCAACTGAAAAGACAAAAGTGTACAGTGTCACTGAATCAACACTTAGGATTTAGAACTAAAACATAAGTCAAAGAGATTCCTTAATTGGAAAGTTGGCTTCCTTGCTAAGGACATTAACCTGTTCCTATTTTAATTATTCTTTCCTTTAAAAATGGATTATGTTACATGCCTTTTTGTTTACACATGTATAAAATGCTTGTCTTACCAGGAATAAATCAGATATTAAAAGAATTTAAACATATCCTGGCCATAAGTTTCATTTGGGGACATTCTAAATATTTTTATTATTTGCCACCTGTCATGTTATTAACATTGAAGAATAGAAGGGTTCTTGGGGCGCCTGGGTGGCGCAGTCGGTTAAGCGTCCGACTTCAGCCAGGTCACGATCTCACGGTCCGTGAGTTCGAGCCCCGCGTCAGGCTCTGGGCTGATGGCTCGGAGCCTGGAGCCTGTTTCCGATTCTGTGTCTCCCTCTCTCTCTGCCCCTCCCCGTTCATGCTCTGTCTCTCTCTGTCCCAAAAATAAATAAAAAAAAAACAAAAAACAAAAAAAAACGTTGGAAAAAAAAAAAGAAGGGTTCTGGGGCACCTTTGTTTGTGAATTCCCAAGTCCCCAACTACATGGAAAAGTTAAGCCTTAAAAAGTTGGAACATCACAGGAATTGACCATCTGAGGTATCTATAACTTCATCTTTAAAAAAATTTTTAGTTCCTGAAAACTCTTTAAAAGATATGCATAATGTCATATGGGATCAGGTGGCTGTGCTCTTGATTATGTTTACTTAAAGGCAAAGGATCCAGGTACATTTCTTTGTATTCTCTTTTTAAAAAACTGTAGTCTTCTTTATTAAAAATAAAATTTGGTAACAAACACAAGCATATATTACTATAAGTGTCTTAACTGCTTCCAAAAATGTGTGAGCACATACATGTTTGAAATCTTTTCATCATTTTCAGAGACAAACTTTTAATTTCCTGCTCTGAAACAGGTGGAATATCATTTTAAGCAGAAGTCTGCTTTGGTGGGTGTTCAAGTTTGGTGTGGCTGTTAGGTGCTAGAGACCACTTGGGACATGGGTTTCTCTCTCACCACACAGTAGATCAGACACAGCAGCTCCATGCATGGTAACCACTTGTTTCTCAAGCAGATGATAAACCAGAGGACAGTGGTTCACATTTTCCATAGTCTCTGTAACTGTTTCTGGTGCCTGTATTATCTTTACACATAGGGATTCCAGGAATTAACTATAAGAGCTAGTATGTGCAAGGCATATTCTATGTGCCAGGCATGCATTATCACATGGAATTTTCACACCTTTGTTTGCTGCCTGAGCATATTGAGGCTTAAAGATAAGAGTTAATGTATCCAAGCTAAAAGAACCCAAGAACCAACCCAGGTCTGTCTGGATTGCATTTATCAGAACCTTGTAATTAGCCATCATATTGTTACTTTTTAATAATCACCTTTATTTAATTAATCAGCCACATTATTCTCCCGTTAGACCTATATGCAATCAGCATTTGGAAAATGTAAAATAAGAATGTCTACAAAACCCAATAATGCCAACATGCTAAAAGTTTTTTAACATTTAGTTTATACTCAAGACTTCTGCCTCTAAAAAGATCTACAATTAACTTATAAATTAAGACTGTATATTAACTTAACTAATAATCAAATATTTTAACATTTATTTCAGGTTAGATTAAGTCTAAATGTATCATGAAATATTCAAGCTTCCCTTGCAAATGAAAAAAAAAATTGAGCTACTTAATTTTACACTTGAAATATTTAAGCATATGCCATATAATAAAAAATCTCCCAGGCCAAGACAACGTTGCCAGGAAAATCAGGCTTTCCTTTCTCCACAAGTATTTACTTTTAAAAAACTCACTAAACTCCAAAGAAAAAAAATTGGTTTAAAAGAGTGGAAGAATGGATGAGTTCACATTTTTATGTAACTGACATTACACAGAGGTTTCAAACATCAGTAAGAAAACTGTATGAGATCATCTCTATTGCTTCCCATTTTTTCTAGCTTTTTAGTGAAACATCGTTTAAATATACACACAAATGTAGAGAGAATATTGTAATAACCCTTTCTGTACCCTTTGGCCAATTCAATAATTATCAATACATATGTATATATACCCATACCTAATACTCTAATTACTTTGAAGCATATTTGCTTCAAGATATATCAATTCATTTAAAAATATTTCCATAGGTATTTCAAAATATAATTACTGTTTTGGGGGAAAATACATTACACTATAATTATCACACATTAAAAAAAGGATAACAGCAATCTTCTATGTCCTTGAATATCCAGTCAGTGCTCATTCACATTTCTATAACAATTTCATGATTTTTTGATTGTGTATTCAAATCAGGTCCAAAGTCCATGCATTGTATTTGACTGATATATCTTTCAGGTCCTTTTTAATCTATACTTTTCCTCTCTTTTTCCCTGATATATTTGTTGAAGAAACCAGGTCATCTATCTAACAGCATTTCAACATTTCCCATGTTCTGAATTGGCTGACTGCATATTAGTGGTGTCATTTACATGTCTCCTGTACTTCTTGTAAATTGTCAATTAGATCTAGATCCTTGAGATTTAGTGTTTCCTCTTTTGAGATCATTCTGCTTTGTGATTTTCCCTTCCCCTCAAAAAGAACAAATGTAGAGCATGACTTCAATATTATGCAGTTCATAACTATTGTAGATGAGGCCTTTTTCTGTGGAATTCTTTGATGGGGAGGATACATAAGGTCTCACATGGTCTAATGGAAAAAAACACAGGAGCCCAACAGACCTTAGTGGAAGACCCATCACCTACATGTTATGTGATCTTGAGCAAGTCATTTAAACTTCAACTATTTTGTTTGTAAAGTAGGGGCAATAATGACTTTCTTAAAAGTCTGTTATAAATATTAGGGAGAGCAACACATATAGAGCATCAAGCACATCATAAGTTTTTTATAATAGTTACTACCCTAATAGTCTAGAGGTCTTGAGGATGGCTTTGCTGTCTGCCTGGAATGTTCTTTCCCACTATGTCCCCTACTCCAATATTGCTTTTCAACACTCCAATAAGCCATTACCTATCCAGGAGGTGCTTTAAAACCCCAAGTCTGAACTATCAGCAGCTCCTTTACATCCCTATGTCTTTCATGTTATCAGCATGTATCAAACCACTTTTAGTTTGCTCATTTTGCTTCCTCACTAAAATGTGGGCTACTATAGATAATACCTCTGTCTTTTTTATGTAAGTGTTTTAATTATAAAATATTTCATATGTTAAAATACAGAAAAGTATATATAATTGACACTTATAAACCCTCTACTAAAATTGAGTGAAGGGTTAATGTTTTATCTAATTGACTTCATCTATCTCTCTTTAAAAAATAATGATGATATTACTGACCCAGATAAGACCTCCCCCATCTACTTCTTCTATTCTTTCCTTCCCAAAGGAAATGCCCTTATTAAAGCATATTTTATACTTTTATTTCATATGTATAAGATATACTATCACATACATTGGGTCTCTAGGGTTTACATAAGTAACATCAGGGTATATGTATTACTTTGCTGCTTGCTTTTTGTTTTATGATTATTGTGCTTTTGAGGTTTATCCATGGTATAATATGTACCATTTTCATTAATTTTAATTATTATATAGTATTCCATTGTATGAATAAAAAATATTTAACCATTTTCTTCCTGATGGTTGGATTAATTCCACCTTTTTGTTACTATAAACAACCAGAAACATTTGTCCTTGTGCTTACATGTTAGTGTTCTTGGAGTGGGGGAGGAGGGGTAGGTAAGATGAGAGTCTTGTTTCCATGTCCTAAATCCTAATATAGTGCCTGAAATATTAAGTGCTCAAACAGTGTTTATTGAAGAGAGGAATGAAAATATGACATTTTTCATTCATGAATGAATGAAATGCTGATGGGCATAAAACTAAAATATCACTAGGACCCAGTTATTGAAGATATGAAGTTATCCAGGAGGCTTTATAAATGTGAATGAGCTGCTATTTCTTGACTTAAGCCACAGAAATTCTGGTTGAAGTGAATTACAGGGGAAATGAAAACATAATGCCAGAAAAAATCAATCATTTCCCAGGTTGACTTTAGCTATGAATTCAGTTCAGTTTTGAGGACAGAGCTTCAATTTTTACCATGGACAAAACTGAAAGGCCAAGTCAACCATAGGGCTCTGATATATGGCACCACAAGTGGCAAAAGGATCTAATAACCTTTATCACAACGAGGCTTTATTCACTTTCATGGGAATATTCAAAAACTGGGTCAGAGTATAAATAGATACACTTTGTCCCTAACAGACTACTTGGGGCATATTATGCAACATACTAAAAGCCAACATTAAGACCACTTTAAGCAGTTCAGCTTAAAGAACTTGATAATGGATGCTGTGTGAGGAGAAAACCCACTATTCAGCTTCTGATACTACTTTAGAAACTAAATTAGAAAACTTCATAACTGTGATTTTCAAAAAATCCTCAGCTATAAACCTCCCACATGCAAAAGCAACGTCAAGGATCCATCCATCAAAACCATACAACCACCTATTTCTTTCTTAACCACATCATTGGCAAAAGAGATTCGATTACCTCTGGACCAATTAGATCCACTTCCTGGATCTGAGGATGGAATTAGCTTTCCCTGAGGCAGAGGTTGCACACAGAAAGGTGTGCAACAGGAAAGTGCTCAACAGAAAGGTGAATAAATTTAAAGTCCAGTTAAGAGGAAAGAAGCAGGGAATAGATCCTGAGTAGACAACCAACAGCGTCAACAACAGCCCACCTCTTTAACATCCCAATGTCCATCCACATTCCTCTTATCACGCAAGACATTCATGTCTACATGAAATATATTCACTGCAACTCCAAATCTATGATCTTGGGGTGCCTGGGTGGCTCAGTCAGTTGAGCACCAACTTCAGCTCAGGTCACAATCTCACAGTCCATGAGTTCAAGCCCCGCTTTGGGTTCTGTGCTGATAGCTCAGAGCCTGGAGCCTGCTTTGGATTCTGTGTCTCCCTCTCTCTCTGCCCCTCCCCCACTCATTCTCTCTCCCCCTCTCTCTCTCTCTTTCTCTGTCAAAAATCAAACAAACATAAAAAATTAAAAAATATAATTAAAATCTGTGATCTCTGAGTAAGGTACAGTTTTTGCCTTCAAGCAGTTCCTCATGTTCAAGCAATACATGGAAGAAAAAACCCAAGAGAGTTTCAATTAAAACAAAATCTATCTGAATATAATATAGGCTGGAAACCCACTAGTCACCGGCTAATGCTAGGATGGTGTAGAAGGTTAGGGAACTCAGCTAGAAAGCTAGAGTAAAAATTTCCCCAGTCTTATGGTACTCCGAAGATAACATCCTGCTAAGAAGGAGCCTAAAACAGACAACAGGTTTCTACCTCAAGATATTTGTTAGATTTTGAAGCAGCATGTAGCAGCTGAAGTAAAGAACTAAGCTAAAACCTCCAGCGCCAAAACATCTAAGATGGAAGAGATCAACAATTCAAAGCTGAGACACCTCACCAGAGCTAAACAAAGTTTTACATACACTGGAACCCAGCCCCACTTCACACTGATCCCTGCTCTAATTGAAGAAATCATCCCTTCACCCTATATGCTACTACAAGAAAATGAAAATTCTGGTTTATCAAAGATATTATACAGAGCTACGATTGTTGTTTGTTTGTTTGTTTCTTTGTTTCTTTGTTTTACACAATGTCAGGCATACAACAACAGAGAGGCAGGAAGATGTGTCCAATAATCAAGAGGAAAAAAACACACTAAAATCAGACTGACAGAAAATCCAGATTTTGGAATTAGCAAAGAAGAATGCATTAAAGAAAATAGAGGAAAAGATGGATAAAAATCAATGAAAAAATGGCTAATTCAACAGACAATACAAAACAATCAAATGGACATTACAGAACTAAAAAAACATAATATATAAAATTAAGGCTCCATTGGGTAGATATAAAGGCAGGCTGGAAAGAAGAGAAGTGAAATTGAAGACAAGTCAATTCATTTTGGACCTGAGGACACCTTCAGATTGAAAGTGAGGGGATGGAGAACTATCTATCATGCTACTGGAAGTCAAAAGAAAGCTGGAGTAGCCATACTTATATCAGACAAACTAGACTTTAAATTAAAGGCTGTAACAAGAAATGAAGAAGGGCATTATATAATAATTACAGGGTCTATCCATTAGGAAGACCTAACAATTATAAATGTTTATGCATCGAATTCAGAAGCCCCCAAATATATAAAACAATTAATCACAAACATAAGCAACCTTATTGATAAGAATGTGGTAATTGCAGGGGACTTTAATATTTCACTTACAACAATGGATAGATCACCTAGACAGAGAATCAGTAAAGAAACAAGGGCCCTGAATGATACATTGGATCAGATGGACTTGACAGATATATTTAGAACTCTGCATCCCAAAACAACAGAATATAATTTCTTTTCGAGTGCACATGGAACATTCTTTTAGATAGATCACATACTAGGTCACAAAACAGCCCTTCATAAGTATAAAAGAACTGAGATCATACCATGCACACTTTCAGACCACAATGCTATGAGACTTGAAATCAACCACAGGAAAAAGTCTGGAAAACCTCCAAAAGCATGAAGGTTAAAGAACACCCTACGAAAGAATGAATAGGTCGGGGCGCCTGGGTGGCTTGGTTGGTTAAGCGTCCAACTTCGGCTCAGGTCATGATCTCACGGTCCATGAGTTCGAGCCCCACATCAGGCTCTGTGCTGACAGCTCAGAGCCTGGAGCCTATTTCAGATTCCGTGTCTCCCTCTCTCTCTGCCCCTCCCCTGTTCATGCTCTGTCTCTCTCTGTCTCAAAAATAAATAAACATTAAAAAAATCTACTTTATAAAAAAAAAAGAATGAATAGGTCAACCAGGCAATTAGAGAAGAAATTTTAAAAATATATGGAAGCAAATGAAAATGAAAAGACAACAATCCAAATGCTTTGGGATGCAGCAAAGGCAGTCCTGAGAGAAAAATACATTCCAATCCAGGCCTACCTCAAGAAACAAGAAGAATCCCAAATACAAAATCTAACAGCACACCTAAAGGAAATAGAAGCAGAACAGCAAAGACACCCCAAACCGAGCAGAAGAAGAGAAATAATAAAGATCAGTGCAGAAATAAATAATATTATTTATTTAATAATTAAAAAAACAATAAAAAAAAACAAACAGTAGAGCAGATCAATGAAACCAAGAGTTGGTTTTTGAAAAAATAAACAAAAGTGATAAACCTCTAGCTCGACTTCTCAAAAAGAAAAGAGAGAGGACCCAAATAGATAAAATCACGAATAAAAATGGAATTATTACAACCAATCCCTCAGAAATACAAACGATTATCAGGAAATACTATGAAATATTATATGCCAACAAACTGGACAACCTGGAAGAAATGGACAAATTCCTAAGCACCCATACACTTCCAAAACTCAAATGGGAAGAACTAGAAAATTTGAATAGACCCATAACTAGTGAAGAAATTAAATCAGTTATCAAAAATCTCCCAACAAATAAGAGTCCTGAACTAGATGGCTTCACTGGGGAATTCTACCAGACATTTGAAGCAGAGTTAATACCTATCCTTCTCAAGCTGTTCCAAAAAAAATAAAAGGGAAAGAAAACTTCCAGACTCATTCTATGAAGCCAGCATTATGTTGATTCCCAAACCAGACAGAGACCCAGCAAAAAAAAGTAAACTACAGGCCAATATCCCTGATGAATATGGATGCAAATGTTCTCAACAAGATAGTAGAAAATCAAATTCAACAGATATAAAAAGAATTATTCACCATATAAAAAGAAATATCACCCACCATGATCAAGTGGGATTCATTCCTGGGACGCAGGGCTGGTTCAATATTCACAAATCAATCAACGTGATATATCACATTAATAAAAGAAAAGATAAGAACCATATGATCCTGTCAATCAATGCAGAAAAAGAATTTGACAAAATACAGCATCCTTTCTTAATAAAAACCCTCAAGAAAGTAGGGATAGAAGGAACATACTTAAACATCATAAAAGCCATTTATGAAATGCCCAGAGCTAATATCATCCTCAATGGGGAAAAACTGAGAGCTTTCCCCGTGAGATCAGGAACACGACAGGGATGTCCACTCTCACTGCTGTTGTATAACATAGTGTTGGAAGTTCTAGCATCAGCAATCAGACAACAAAAGGAAATCAAAGGCATCAAAATTGGCAAAGATGAAGTCAACCTTTCACTTTTTGCAGATGACATGATATTATTTACATGAAAAATCAGATAGACTCCACCAAAAGTCTGCTAGAACTGATACATGAATTCAGCAAAGTCCCAGGATACAAAATCAATGTACAGAAATCAGTTGCATTCTTATACACTAATAATGAAGCAACAGAAAGACAAATAAAGAAACTGATCCCATTCACAATTGCACCAAGAAGCATAAAATACCTAGGAATAAACCTAACCAAAGATATAAAAGATCTGTATGCTGAAAACTATAGAAAGCTTATGAAGGAAATTGAAGAAGATATAAAGAAATGGGAAAACATTCCGTGCTCATGGATTGGAAGAATAAATATTGTTAAAATGTCAATACTACCCAAAGCTATCTACACATTCAATGCAATCCCAATCAAAATTGCACCAGCATTCTTCTTGAAGCTAGAACAAGCAATCCTAAAATTTACATGGAACCACAAAAGGCCCTGAATAGCCAAAGTAATTTTGAAGAAGAAGACCAAAGCAGGAGGCATCACAATCCCAGACTTTAGCCTCTACTACAAAGCTGTAATCATCAAGACAGCATGGTATTGGCACAAAAACAGATACATAGACCAATGGAATAGAATAGAGATCCCCAGAATTGGACCCACAAATGTATGTTCAACTAATCTTTGACAAAGCAGGAAAGAATATCCAATGGAAAAAACATAGTCTCTTTAACAAATGGTACTGGGAGAACTGGACAGCAACATGCAGAAGGTTGAAACTAGACCACTTTCTCACACCATTCACAAAAATAAACTCAAAATGGATGAAGGACCTGAATGTGAGACAGGAAACCATCAAAACCTAGAGGAGAAAGCAGGAAACAATCTCTTTGGCCTTAAGTCACAGCAATTTCTTACTCGACACATCTTCAAGGGCAAGGGAATGAAAAGCAAAAATGAACTATTGCGACCTCATCAAGATAAAAAACCTTCTGCACTGCAAAGGAAACAATCCACAAAACTAAAAGGCAACCAATGGAATGGAAAAAGATATTTGCAAATGACATATCGGACAAAGGGCTAGTATCCAAAATCTATAAAGAACTCGCCAAGCTCCACACCTGAAAAACAAATAATCCAGTGAAGAAATGGGAAGAAGACATGAATAGACACTTTTCTAAAGAAGACATCCAGATGGCCAACAGGTACATGAAAAGATGCTCAACGTCACTCCTTATCAGGGAAATACAAATCAAAACCATACTGAGACACCACCTCACGTGGGTCAGAGTGGCTAAAGTGAACAAATCAGGAGACTGTAAATGCTGGCAAGGATGTGGAGAAAGGGGAACCCTCTTGCACTGTTGGTGGGAATGCAAACTGGTGCAGCCGTTCTGGAAAACAGTGTGGAGGTTCCGCAAAAAATTAAAAATAAATCTACCCTATGACCCAGTAATAACACTGTTAGGAATTTACCCAAGGGATACAGGAGTGATGATACATAGGACCACATGTACCCCATGTTCACAGCAGCACTTTCAACAATAGCCAAATTATGGAAAGAGCCTAAATGTCCATCAACTGACAAATGCATAAAGAATATGTGGTTTATATATACAATGGAATACTACTTGGCAATGAGAAAGAATGAAATCCTGCCATTTGCAGCAATGTGGATGGAACTAGAGGGTATTATGCTAACTGAAATAAGCCAGGCAGAGAAAGACAGGTACCATATGTTTTCACTCATATGTGGATCTTGAGACACATAACAGAAAACCATGGGGGAGAGGAAAGGGAACAAAAGTTACAGAGAGTGAGGGAGGCAAACCATAAGAGACTCTTAAATACTGAGAACAAACTGAGGGTTGATGCGGGTGTTGGGGAGAGGGGGAAGTGTGTAATGGGCATTGAGGAGGGCACCTGTTGGGATGAGCACTGGGTGTTGTATGGAAACCAATTTGACAATAAATTATATTTAATATAAAAAAGTGGCTCTGATTGTGAAAACAAAAAATAAAAAACACAAAAGAAATAAATTTTATTATACTAAGTAATTAGCCCAAGATCACGAAACTATACCACAAAGCAAGTGGTGGAGTCACAATTCAACATAAGCAATCATGCCATTTGTAGATAAATAATTTTACTGTTTCTTCCAAAAAAAAAAAGACAAGTCAATAGATAATATACAAACAAAAGCACAGGGAGAAAAAAAGAAAAACACAAGAGACATGTGGGGCACATAGTCAAAAAACATATACGTGATCAAAGTCTTAGACGAAGAGAGAGAGATTGGAGTAGAAACAATACAGAGGGCAGAGGAAATTATAGCCAAGAATGCTCCAAAACTGGAGAATGACATCAAACCACTGATTTGAAAATCTCTGGAACCCCAAGCAGGATAAATCAAAGACAACTATACCAAAGAACATTATAGTCAGACTACTGAAGAGCCAGAGAAAACCCGAAAATCAGAGAAACGTCCACAGGAAAAAAAGACACAGTATCTTCAAAGAAGGAACAATAAAACCAATGGCTGACTTTTCAACAAAAACTATGGAAACCAGAAAAATTACATCCTTAAAGTGCTGAAAAACACCCTAGAATTCTATACTCAGTAAAACTGTTATTTGAAAACTAATTAAATAAAGACACCACAAAACAAGCTGGGGGAAATCTGCAGCAGCATACTGACACTATAATACTAAAGGAAGTTCCTTGGGTTAAAGAGAAATTATCATAGATGGAAACATGAAACTGCAGAGTAAACACCAGAAAGCAGAACTACCTGCTGGGGGCTAGCTTTGAAGGAATAGGCCCTAGGTTACAGCCATGCACATAAAGAGGTACTTAACTACTGCTGAACTGAATGAGCCAGCCTCTCAGGAAAACAATGATCACTTCCTCCCATCCCTCAGCCCCTCTTCCTCCTTGTGCAAAAGCAGAATCAAAACTATCCTTCCATCATAGGCCTCACGCTAATACTATCCCAGGAACTTTCTCCAGTGCACCAGATTATCTTCTTGGAAAAAAAAAAAAGTAATCATTTTAAGATTCCCCTGTGCATGCTCATTTTTAAAGTTTATTTCTTAAAATTTGTTTAATATGGTAGCTTCATTGATATATAATTCATATGCCACATAATTCATTCGTTTAAAGAGTACAATTTAAAAGTTTCAGTTTATTAACAGAGGTCCAAAAATATCACTGAAATAAATTTTAGAGCATTTCATCACTCCAAAAAGAAACTCAATAGCCATTAGCAGTCACTGCTTATTTTCCCTCTGCACTTCCTCTCCCGGGCCTAAGCACCACGAACCTGCTTTCTGTCTCTATAGATTTGCCTATTCTGGACATTTCATATGAATGGAATCATATGACATGTGTTATTTCATGACTGGCTTTTTTCATTCAATATAATGTTTTCAAGGTTCATTTATATTGTAGCATGTACCAGTACTACTTTCTTTTTTAATTGTGGTAAAATACATATAACATAAAATTTACCATTTTAACCATTTTGAAGTGTAGGTTCAGTATTGTATTGCCGTGCAGTCAACCTCCGAAACTTTTCATTTTGCAAGACTGAAACTCTACACTCATTAAAGAACATCTCCCATTCCCCCTCCCCCGTAGTCCCTGGCAACCACCTTCTTTTTTCTATGAATTTGACTATTCTAGATACCCCATATAAGTGTTATTATACAGTATTTGTCTTTTTGTGACTGGCTTATTTCACTTAGTACAATGTCCTCAAGGTCCGTGCACATTATAGTATGTGTCAGAATTTTCTTTCTTCTTTTTTAAAGCTGAATGATATTCCATCATATATACACCACATTTTGTGTATTCATCTCTCTGTTGATGGGCCCTTGACTTATTTTCACCTTTGGGCTCTTGTGAATAACACTGCTATGCCTATAGACATACTAATATCTCTTTCATACCTGCTTTCAATTCTTTCAGACATATATCCAAAAGTGGAATTACTGGATCATATAGTAATTTGATTTTTTTTAAGAACTGCCATACAATTTTCCATAGTGGCTGCACCATTTTATATTCCCACCAACAGTGCATAAAGATTCCAATTTCTCCTCATCCTCACCAACACTTGCCATTTTCTGTTGTTGTTGTTTTTTTTAAATAGTAGCCATTTTAATTGTTAGGTGATATCTCATTGTGGTTTTAATATGCATTTCCTTAATGATTAGTGATATTGAACATTTTTTCATATGTTTATTGGCCACTTATATTGCTTTGGAGCAATATCTATTCATATTTTTTTAGTTCTTTTTCTTTTTAAACTTGGGTTAATTTTTTTATTATTGAATTGTGAGTTATTTATGTAATCAGATATATGATTTGCAATATTTTCTCCCATTATAAAGGTTGTCTTTTCATTCTTTTTGTTGGTGGTATCCTTTAAAATACATAAGTTTTTCATTTTGATAAGTCCAATATACCTATTTTTTTTATTGCTTATACTTTTGGTGTCATATCTAAGTAATTTTGGCTAGCCCAAAGTCATGAACATTTATATCTATACTTTCTTCTGACATTTTATAACTTTAATCTTACATTTAGGTCTATTATATATTTGAGTTAATTTTTTTGTGTATAATGTGAATAACTTCACCCTTCTGCATGTGGGTATCCAGTATTAACCCAGCACCACGTATTGAAAAGACTATTCTTTCCTCCACTGAGTTGTCTTGACACTTGTTGAAAATCAATTCACTGTAAATGTGATCATTTATTTCTGGATTCTCAATCCTATTCTATTGATCTATAAGTCTACCTTTATGCCAATGCCACACTGTCTTGACTACTATAGTGTTGTAGTAATTTTTGAAATCAGAAAGTGTGAGCCTTCCAACTTTGTTCTTCTTTTCCAAGAATGTTTTGGTTATTCTGGATCCTTTGACTTTCCATATGAATTTGAGAATCAGGTTGTCAATTTCTTCAAACAAATCGGCTGGTATTATGAACTAAATTGTTTTAACCCTATAGGTCAATTGTTGGGGGGTAGATACTACCATTCAAACAATATTAAGCCTTCCAATCCATAAACATGGATGTCTTTCCATTTATTCAGGTCTTTAATTTCTTTCAACAGTGTTCTGTGGTTTCAGCATGTAAATTTTTCGCTTCTTTTGTTAAAAAGTGCCCTAAGTATTCTTTAAGAAAAAAAAAATTTTAACATTTATTTCTTTTTGAGAGACAGAGAGAGACAGAGCACAAGCAGGGGAGGGTCAGAGAGAGAGGGAGACACAGAATCCAAAGCAGGCTCCAGGCTCTTAGCTGTCAGCACAGAGCCCGATACGGGGCTCGAACCCACAAACTGTGAAATCATGACCTGAACTAAAGTCGGACACTTAACCAACTGAGCCACCCAGGCACCCCACCCCCCAAGTATTCTTTTTGAAGCTATTGTTAGTACAACTGTTTTTTAAGTTTTTATTTAAGTCCCAGTTAGTTAACATACAGTTTAATACTAGTTTCAGGTGTACAATATAGCAATACAATATTTTGGGATTGATTCTAGTGTATAGAAATACAATTGATTTTATATTTTGATCCTGTATTTGACAACCTTGCTGAACTAGTCTATTAGTTG
Source organism: Panthera onca (assembly GCF_046562875.1). Classification (NCBI taxonomy): domain Eukaryota; kingdom Metazoa; phylum Chordata; class Mammalia; order Carnivora; family Felidae; genus Panthera; species Panthera onca. Next base: position 26,958,874 of record NC_138343.1, on the reverse strand, counting down.
TAATAGTTTTTAGTGGAGCCGTTAGGATTTTCTATATACAGTAAAACCTTGGTTTGCTAGCATAATTCTTTTCAGAAACATGCTTGTAATCCAAAGCACTTGTATATCAAACCAAATGTTGGCTCAGTTGTGATCATATGATGTTCAGTGTCACGTACTTCTCATATTACAAGACATTGCTTGCTTATCAAGTTAATATTTATTAGAAATATTTGCTTGGGGCGCCTGGGTGGCTCAGTCGGTTGAGCGTCCGACTTCGGCTCAGGTCATGAGCTCCAGGTCTGTGAGTTAGAGCCCCGTGTCGGGCTCTGTGCTGCTGACAGCTCAGGGCCTGGAGCTGCTTTGGATTCTGTGTCTCCCTTTCTCTCTGCCCCTTCCCCGCTCATGGTCTCTCTCTGTCAAAAATAAATAAACATTAAAAAAAAAAGAAATATTTGCTTGTCTTGTGAACACTTGCAGATCAAGTTACTCACAGTCCAAGGTTTTACTGTATAAGATCATATCACTTACAAATAGGCATAGTTTCACTTTTTTCTTTTCAATATGGGTGCCTTTATTTTTCCTTGTTTAATTTCCCAAGTTAGAATTTCCAGTATAATGTTGAATAGAAGTGGCAGCAGCAAATACTTTTGTCTTGTTCCTAATCTGACAGAAAAAACACTCAGTTCTTCGCCATTAAGAATGATGTGACCTGTGGGTTTGTTATAGATGTCCTTTATCAAATTAAGGAAGTTTCCTTCCATCCCTAATTTTTGAGTATTTTTATAATGAAGGTGTTTTAGATTTTGTCAAAAGCTTTTTCTAAATTTGTTGAGATTATTGTGTGGTTTTTGTCCTCATTGCACTGATATGGTATACTGTATTCATAGATTTTTTTATGTTCGAACTAAAAATTTCTGGATAAATCCACTTCACATGGTACGCAATCTTTTTTATATGTTGATGAATTCAATTTGCAAGTATTTTGTTAAGGATTTTTGTATCCATATTCATAAGAGATATTTTCCTTTTTTTGTGATGACTGTCAACTTTTGCTATAAGGGTAATAATGATCTCATAGAATGGGTTGGTAATTGTTCCTTCCCTTTCTTTGGAAAAATTTGTATTAACTCTATGTTATTTTATTTCATTCCAGTATAGTTAACATAAAGTGTTGTATTAGTTTCAGGTATACAATTTAGTGATTGAACAATTCTATACTTTACTCAGTGCTCATCATGATAAGTGTACTCTTAATCCCCTTCACCTATTTCACCCATCTCCCTACCCACCTCCGCTCTGGTAATCATCAGTTTGTTCTCTATAATTAAGAGTCTATTTTTTGATTTGTCTCTTGTTGTTGTTCGTTTGTTTTGTTTCTTAAATTCCCCATATCAGTGAAACCATTTTCTTTCTCTGACTGACTTATTTCACTTAGCATTATGTTCTCTAGATCTACGCATGTTGTTGCAAATGGAAAGATTTCATTATTTTTATGGCTGAATAATATTCCAGTGTGTGTGTGTGTGTGTGTGTGTGTGTGTGTGTGTTACCACATCTTTATCCATTCATCTATTTATGGACACCTGGGCTGCTTCCATCATTTGGCTATTGTAAATAATGCTGCAATAGACATAGGGGTGCATATATCTTTTCAAATTAGTGTTTTTATATTCTTTGGGTAAATATCCAGAAATGCGATTACTGGATCATATTTTTAACTTTTTGAGGAACCTCCTTACTGTTTTCCATAGTGGCTGTCCCAGTTTGTGCTCCCACCAACAGTGCAGAGGTTCCTTTTTCTCCATCCTCACCAGCACTTGTTGTTTCTTGTGTTTTTGATATTAGCCATTCTGACAGGTGTGAGATGGTATCTCATTGTAGTTTTCATTTATATTTCCCTGATGATGAATGATGTTGAGCATCTTTTTTTGTGTCTGTTGGCCATGTGTATGTTTTCTTTGGAGAAATGTCTGTTCATGTCTTCTGCCCATTTTTTTTTAATTTGACTATTTGTTTTCTGGGTGTTCAGTTATATAAGTTCTATATGTTTTGGATACTAACCCTATATCAGGTATGTCATTTGCAAATATCCTCTCCCATTGTCTCCCAAATGTCTTCTCCCATTGTTTCTCCCATTGTTTTGTTGATTGTTTCCTTTGCTGTGTAAAAGCTTTTTATTCTGATGTATTTCCAATAGTTTAGTTTTGCTTTTGTTTCCATTGCCTCAGAAGACATATCTAGAAAAATGTTGCCACAGCTGATGTCAGAGAAATTATTGCCTGTGTTGTTTTCTATGGTTTCATGTCTCACATTTGGGTCCTTAATCCTTTTTAAGTATATTTTTGTGTGTGGTATAAGAAAGTGGTCAAGTTTCATTCTTTTTCATGTTGTTATCCAGTTTTCCCAACACCATTTGTTGAAGAGACTATCTTTTTTCCCATTGTGTATTCTTGTTTCTATTAACTGTATTTTAAATGTTTAGACAGTTCAGAAGTAAAGTCTGGGCCTGGGCTTTTCTTCGTGGGGAGTTTCTAAATTACTAATTAAATCCTTTGGTTTTTTATAGTCTGTTCAAATTTTCTATTTATTTTGAGTCAGTTTTAGTAGTTTGAGCCTCCTAGAAATCTGTCTATTTCATGTAAGTTATCAAATTTGTTAGCATACAGTTGTTCATAGTATTCTCTTATAATCCTTTAATTATATATATATATATATATATATATATATATATCCTATATATATAATTAGTTTTATATATATACCTAATAATTATAACAATGTATTATTTTGTTTATATCAAACCAAGCAATACATTGTTATAGTTATTATATTATATAAATTTATGTCTTTTAAAGAAGCTGAGTGGAGAGGACAGCAAGTTTTATTTACAGAGTCTGTTATTTTAACCTTCTGATTTACCATTTATGGCTCTCTTCACTTGTTCCTATGAATTCCAGTTACCATCTGCCATAATTTCCTTACATTAATGTAGCTTTGCTCACAATCACCTCCTTCGTGTGTTCTTGTAAAATATATTACATTTTTATATGTCATTAGCTCAGCAGTACTATTACAGTTGACACTTAAATAACATGAGTTTGAACTGCACAGGTCCACTTATGCATGGATTTTATTTTTATATAAATACAGTACAGGACTGTAAATGTATTTTCTCTTATGATTTTCTTCTTTTTCTTATGATTTTCTTAATAACATTTTCTTTTCTCTAGCTTACTTTATTGTAAGAATACATATAACATACAAAATGTGTGTTAATCAACTGTTTATGTTATTGATGAGATTTCAGACCAACAGTAGGTTATTAGTAGTTAAGTTTTGAGGGAGTCAAAAGTTATATGTGAATTTTTTACTATGTGGAGAGTCAGCAACCCTAACTTGCATGTTGTTCAAGGTCAACTGTATAAAATATTGTTTTATACAACTTGTTTTTAAATAACAAAAGGAAAAGTGTGCATTATTGGGGTATTTTATAATTATTTAATAATTATAATATTATAAATATATTATATCAATATATAATATTTATAATTACCTTTACAAGTACTGCTTGATTTCTTATGTGAATTCAAAATCCTGTCTGGGTCACTTGCTCTCAACCTAAAAAATTTCCCTTTAGTATTTCTTGTGAAGCAGTTCTGCCAACAATGAAATCTCTTAGTTTTTGTTTATCTGTATTTTTATTTTATCTTCCTTTTTGAAAGATAGTTTTGCTGGATACAAGATTTGTTGACTTTTTTCTTTTAGTACTTTGAATATGACATCCCATTGCCTTCTGGCCTCCACTGTTACTAATGAGACATCAATTATTAATCCTTCTGGGATTAAGCATTTTTTTTCAATTTTTAGAGAGAAAGACAGAGCACCCTGGGAGAGGGGAAGAAGGGGGGAGAGAGAGAGAGAGAGAGAGAGAGAGAGAGAGAGAATCTTAAGCAGGCTCCATGCTCAGCACGAAGCCCAACATAGGGCTTGATCTCATGACCTGAGCCAAAATTAAGCGTGGAATGCTCCACGGACTGAGCCATCCAGGTGTCCCTAGGGCTCAGCATTTTTTTTGAAAGAGAGAGAGAGAGAGAGAGCACACAAACAGGGGAAGGGCAGAGACAGGGAGTGGACAGAGGATCTGAAGCTGGCTCTGCATGGATAACAGAGGGCCTGACTTGGGACTCAAACTCATAAACAACTGAGCCACCCAGGTGCCCTGGGTTCATCATTTTTAATATGATGTGTCTAGGCGCGAATCTGTATTTGCTCTACTTGGGATTTATTGAAGTCCTTGGACGTATAGATTAATGTTTTCTACCACCTTTGGGGAGTTTCAGTCATTATTTCTTTGAACATTTTTCTGCTCCTCCCCCTCTCTCCTGTACTACTTGTACAATCATTAAATGTATGTTGGTGCACTGTATGGTGTTCTGTGTTTCATTGAAGCTGTATTCATTTTTCTTCATTTTTTGTCTGTTTTCAGAGTGTATAGTCTTCATCCTTTTTTTTCCAGCAGTTCAAATCTACTGTTGAGTACTTCTAGGGAATTTTTCATTTTAGTTATCATAATTTTCAACTCCAGAATTTCCATTTGGATCTTTATTTACAATGTCCATCCCTTTATTAATATTAATATTTGATGAGCTGTTATCATCATGCTTTTTTACTTTCTTTAGCACGGCTGCCTCTATGTCTATTAACATATTTGCAATGGCTGTGTCGAAGTCTTTGTTAAATCTAATGCCTGGGCTCTCTCCCAAGCAGTGTCTTGTTTTTTCTGTTTTTCCCCCATGTAAAATTCTCACTGTCCTGTTTATTTGAATGGCTTGTTTTTTTCAGCAAAAACTGGACATTTTAGATAACGTATTATAGCAACTTAGGATACTGATTTCCCCTTTCCTTCTGGGGATTATTGTTGTTTTTGTTGTGCCATTTGCTTATGTATTTGTTTAGTGAATTGGCTGGTCTAAAACAGCAAAGTCTATTTCCCCTGTGTAGTCTCTGATATTGGTCCTCAAAAAGCATAGCCTAGGGGCGCCTGGGTGGTTCAGCCGGTTGAGCGTCCAGCTTCGGCTCAGGTCAAGATCTCTCGGTCCGTGAGTTCAAGCCACGCGTCAGGCTCTGTGCTGACAGCTCAGAGCCTAGAGCCTGCTTCAGATTCTGGGTCTCCCTCTCTCTCTGCCTCTCCCCCACTCATGCTCTGTTTCTCTCTGTCAAAAATAAATAAACACTAAAAAAAATTAAAAAAAAACAAAAACATAGCCTAGTCACCCTGGGATGACAGTGGCTTTAGCAGGTCTCTCTTTCACTGTTTATTTCCCTGATCTGTTAGGCTGTCTCTCTCTGTTGATCTCATACCCAGCTCTTAGGTTCTACTAATTGCCTGCTGATGGGTCTGTTTTTGATGATGCTTGGTGCATAAATTGCTTCATAGTTTCAATTAAATTCAGACGCTTTTCCAGGGGAAGCTTTCAAGGCTAGTCTTTAAGATTTGTTTTTCCCCTCAGAGGGCTCTTCTTAGTCTTTCCCTGATTCTCTCTGATAAACCAGCTGTCCTACAATTTAGGTCACTCTCATGGAGCTACCAGCCTTCTGTTAATCGCTTACCACCAGAATCACCATTGTTTTTGAGAGCTCTCTTAGATCTGTCTGAACTTCCCCCCTCTGTTCCAAATAAAGTCAGGTCATTTGGGGAGAACTTCAGAATGCTCTGTTCTTAAGGCCCACCTCTCCTGTCAGCCAAAGTCTCTCAAAATGCTCCAGATCTGGGGGCAAGGGTAATGGCTTGCTTCTCTCTAAGCAGCATGCAGGGCAGGGGCAGTAGCTTCTGGTCTTTTCACTGTGCCTCTCCCAGCATGAAACCTCTACCCTATTAATAAGCTGGAGGGAGGACAACTGGAGCCCCAGTACTCATGGCCTGCCACTTAGAGTAGAGGTTCCATTCTATGACCAAAAGTCTCTTCTCTCAATCCTCAACTTCAGTCCTCAACCTCAGCCATGCTCACCTGGAATTCAGCCTATTTAACACAGAACCAGGGGAGATGAGAAGTGTTCATGGTCCTTCCCACCTAGAAAGACAAAATAACCCTTGACTGGAAGCTGGTCAGACAGGAAGGCTTATGTTCTTGGGCATACCCACCCAAAAAGTAGCTTCCATCATGCTGAGTTGATAGAGTGAGCAGATTGTGGCTTGAGTACCACAGAATCTTCCTTTTCTTACCAAGACTTAGTAGAACTCCTTGAATTAATATTTCTTCATTTACTGTATACTCTTAGGACAATTTCCAGGGATTTTAAAGTTTGGAGCTTTAAAAAATGATTTTCACCAGTTACAGTTTTTATGCTGAGTTCCTCAGAGTTTCTCACACTACCTTTCCAGACATGAATCAATTGTTTGTGCTCATGTAGGCATAGTAACTGCTAGGGAAGAATATTGAGGAAATTACATGTTAAAAGGTAAAGGTAAATATAAAATTATTTTCCTTTAATACCAATCTGTATTGGGATATGTTATTTTCTTTCAAAAATAAACAATAAAAATGAGCAATTTCAAAGCTAGATCATAAAAGACTGTGCAGATTCTGCCTTGTTCACTAAAGATGGCCCTATGCCATCCTGTAGCCTTGACTAGTGCAAGGCTACCATACTGTGAGGAAGCCCAAGCTTCCTGAGAGATTCAGGTGAACTCAGATATCAAGTCATCTCAGCCCAGGTGCTGGCTCCAAACATTCACATCAACCTTAGCTGTTCAAATCTTCCCAATAGAAGCACCAGGTATTGTGCAACAAATACACACTATCCTTGCTGTGCCTTCCAAACTGGCAGACAACTCACACAGGAGCAGCCTGCCAAACCCGGGGAACTCCATATCTAGGAGATGTGCAGGGGCTAAGGAGGGTCACAGTCACTACCTGCATCCCTGGCTTGTTTATAGTCTTTTCACTGTTTATTTCCTCTTTCGAGAGGAAACCAAAATAAAGCAACCTTGGACTAATTCTTGTGCATCCTCAAACCTGAACCAAATCTCACAGTCTGGAACAGGACAAAGTGACCTAACATAATCCTCACTCCGACTGTCTCCCTCCCATTAAAGGCTTCCCCCACAAACACTATGGCCAAGTCACCCACTCCTAACTGCACCTACTGTGGACCTTCCACACACAGTGGGCCTTATGCTTTTCCTGTAATAAGCTGATGGCCACAGCCTCAGTTTTCTGGAGAAGTCTCAATTATGAATGATGATTCCTTCATCAGATTGTGATAAACTTCTCTGTTCTGAAAATTTCCTCACTGGCTCTAGAAGGCAGTTCCAGTGGCAGAAAACATGCGGTCTTCAGCTCTCACAAACCTGGGCCAAGTCCCAACCTTGTCCTGTGTCCTGTACTTATCTTGAATCTCAGACTTCTCATCTGTGGAAAAGATACAGCAATCTCTTCCCAGGATCTTTTACGTGTCTGGAAAATGCAAGGGGGGATGACTTAGCATTTGAGCTTCTAGGTTTCTTCTCTCTGTACCTTGAAGTGTTAATCATGGTCTCTGGTTAGGAACTCAATAAACATGACTTCCCTTCCTCCTAATCCCCATCACCAGTTTTATCTCAACATGAACCCCCACTACTCAGGCAGAGCTCGTGTTAAGGCCCTGAGCTTGCCCTGTGGTGTTGGGATGATAACCACCCACAAGCACAGAAGGAGCCTGGAGTCTTCTCTGGGACTGCACACCCCTGCTATGAGCCCCCTCCCCTTGTCTGCCCCCTCTCTGTAGGTGTGGGAACCCAGGCCACTAATAGACCCCGCGGGTTTCCTTGAGGGAGCAGAACTGAGACTATAAAACTCACAACCTCCAAGTTCCCAGGCTCTTTGTCAACCCACCACACCATGTCACCTCACAGCTAATGCAGACTGTGGCCCAGTGTTCTCCTGGGAAATGTTTAAAAGTGCAAGTCTGGTTTTTAGAAAACACAAGAAGCTGACAGTTCCCCTACAGTTTAAAGCTGTGAGCAGCAAAGAGAAAGGGAAAAACGGGGAAAGAGGCCCTTGAGTGACAGTCTCACAGGAGATATCATTTCTACCTGAGAAGCTAGAAGATTTAGGCAATAATTTTGCTCTATCAGGAAGAGAGCCAAAATCCCCACAGCATCCTGAAGTTGGGACCTCAGCCCAGTCATAACACTGACTCCCGCACAAGCCCTCAGAGGCCAGAGTCTCAGGGTTTCAGCCTTCGTGTTCTCGTTTTCAAAAAGAAAGGGAGTCCAGGAGCACCAAAAGTTCTCTTTCCAAAAATGGCAAACCCAAAAGCCCTATGTTGAAACCTTTCTTCACACCCAGACCTCAGCCTGTGCAGGAAAAGACAGCACTGTCCGCATCCAGCTCGCGATTGGGAATAAAAGGGTAGCCTTGTTCTGATGGGAAAGCAGGGCTGTGGCTCCCCACAATTGGAAAATGCAGTTCTGATGATTAACATGTGCATTTCAACAGGCTTTGTGAAAGATGTTTCTGGGCGAGGTCTGAGAGAAAGAAGCTGCCAGTGAGCTGTCTGCCAGCTTCATTTTCTCTGAACTTCTGGCCCCAGTGGGAAAGGAAATTAAAACTTCATTTTTAATTTTTAGTTATGATTCACAATGCTGAAGGGTCACAGCCTGGGGTTTAGGATCCTTAGCTGTGAAAAAGATCTGAAATGCCTTATTCACGGTCAGTCTACCAGCCTACGATTCTTTCTACAACAGAAACACCAAAGGCACAATCCAGGATGCCAATGTTATCTATATCATATCAGTATCATACAGTAAGAAAGTCTGTTAAATATCCTTAATAATTTCAATTACTTAATGATGTCTACAATACTTTTGTTCTTGGACTTACATCCTTACTTAAGAGGCTTCAATTTCTCAAATTCTATCATACTATTATCTTGCACTTAAGTGCAAGCCTGGTGCCTTGCCGTGTACTATTTTGAGGTCAGTTAATGAAATGATATGCAGAACAACCAGTCCTGACAATAAATGAAAGAAGAGTAGTTGGAGAAACAGACACCAGGCTCAGAATCAATCATTGCTCAATGGATAACTTAACTGCATGGTTACTTAACTACCAGTAACTTAAGAAAACAAGCTCTTCAGGAAAAACATGTATTGTCTCTCATTGGCACCATGAAAGGATTCTAGAGAGAACTGGCAAAAAGTAAATAGATCCCAAATGGTCTTGTTGGACTCTCAGAGCTTTTTTCTGTTTAATTTGAGTTACCACCTGTATGAGGTAGCCAAATTCGTAGATAGCAGAATGGTAGTTCCCAGGGCCTGGGAGGAAAGGAGGATGAGGAGTTGTTGTTTAATGGATACAAAGCTGCAGTTTTGCAAGATGAAGAGTCCCGGAGATCTGTCGTACAACAATATGAATATACTTAACGCTACTGAGCTTAAAAATAGTTAAGATGATAAACTTGGTTATATATATTTTGCCCCAATAAAATAAATGAGAGAAAAATTTTAAAAAGGAGTTGAATTAGTTGCCACCATGTAAAAGTCAAGACATCACACAAATCTCTGTTTCTTGTCTCCCGTAATTGGGAGATGAGGCTACCCTGGGCCCCACCATCCTGCAGGCCAGGAGCCTGATGGACTGTGAGCAGCTGCCTCTGGGGTGAGCTGTCTGGTCTCTGTTCCACACAGCAGCCATGCCAGGCTTCCAGAAGCTCTGAGGTTTGAGAACCCTGTGCTGAGACAATGGAACAGGCTATGTACTTTTCCAGAGCAATAAAGATGCAAAAGTGAGAGTCTTTGCGAATACTTGAGAGTCTTTGCGAAAATCTTTTAAGATGCCTTTTTAGCCATGCTTAACAAACAAATTAGGCAAATAGCAAACAGAAAAGACCAAGGGTTCAGGGAAGTGGCTGCTCCTAATGACCCACACCTGTATCAGCGCTTTGGTTGGACATTCCTTCTGGCACTACTCTGAACTGGCTGCCCCTTCAGCTTCACCAAGGACTCAGTGTTAAGAAACATCCCCAGGGGCGCCTGGGTGGCGCAGTCGGTTAAGCGTCCGACTTCAGCCAGGTCACAATCTCGTGGTCCGTGAGTTCGAGCCCCGCGTCAGGCTCTGGGCTGATGGCTCGGAGCCTGGAGCCTGTTTCCGATTCTGTGTCTCCCTCTCTCTCTGCCCCTCCCCCGTTCATGCTCTGTCTCTCTCTGTCCCAAAAATAAATAAAAAACGTTGAAAAAAAAATTTTTTTAAATAAAAAAAAAGAAACATCTCCTGAAAGGATGAAGGGTCATTCAGCTCCTCCCAGGACACTCACCACCTTGGCCTCCCTGAGCCTGCAGCCAGGGCCTTGAATGGGGACAGTGTGTGACAGCAGAGTGCCTATTTGTCCACTCCTGAGCTGCGGGAACCTCTTACCACTGCAGGGAAACTTTGGGAAAGATTTGTGATGTGGAAAGTTGTGCCCTGGAAATGAAGTTGAGCCCTTTGGTTGGTCCTGTGCCATTAATTATGGGCTACCGAGCAGACTCACAGGGTGACAGCAATCTGAGGCAGCCAGCATGCTATCTCAGCCACCCCTGCAACCCAGAGCTGCCACATACTCACTTCCTTCCCCTGGGTCTGGAGCCGTTCTACTGACTGCATGCAGTGCTTGCATGAGTCCAAGGACAAGTCCCAAGTCCCAAATAAGGAAGAATATTTTATTTTTTTTTATTTTTTGAATCTTTATTTATTGTTGAGAGAGAGACAGAGAGTGAGCAGGGGAGGAGCAGAGAGAGAGGGAGACACAGAATCTGAAGCAGGCTCCAGGCCCAAGCTGTCAGCACAGAGCTGTCGGCACAGAGCCCGACACAGAGCTCAAACCCACGAACTGTGAGATCATGACCTGAGCCAAAGTCGGACGATCAACCGACTGAGCCACCCAGGTGCCCTAAGGAAGCATATTTTTAAATGGACACCAGAGAGAGAGAGAGAGAGAGAGAGAGAAATAAATGGTTATAAAATATAGAGTATAGCTGGGGTACCTGGGTGGCTCAGCCAGTTAAGGATCCAACTTCAGCTCAGGTCATGATCTCACGGTTCATGAGTTCAAGACCCACATTGAGCTCTGTTCTGACAGCTCAGAGCCTGGAGCCTGCTTCGGATTCTATGTCTCCCTCTCTCTCTGCTTATCCCCCACTCACACTCTGTCTCTCTCTCTCTCAAAAATAAATAAAAACATATTTAAAAGGTTTTTTTTTTAATTTAGTATAGCTATCAAAGTATTTGGAAATACCTCAAAGCCTAACATTAGTTTTTCAAATTGTGGTCCTTAAGTATAAGAAACAACTGTACTAGAAAAGACAAAGAGAACCTTGGATACCATTTGTGTCAAGATGTCCCTGGAAAGAAGGACGAGTGAATCCTGAGGGCAAATGTAGCAATGAATGCTCAGAGACTTTGGGCCCAGACGTTCTAGATGCCCAGCATTCAACAATGATACCTAGCTTTTAGAAGTGAAGCCAGCACTTGGGCACAGAGTAACCTGACTTTAAAGGCCATCAGTGGGATTTATTTTCACATTTATGTTTTATTATTTTATGTAGAAAAATCATTGTTTTGAACAACTGGAAGGAACCACAAGGAAAAAATGGGTGGGACATGAGGAGGGTGGGAGGGATTAAAGCACCAACCAACATTTTCAAGAAGAAAAAACTACCATTCTGTTTTCTGCATTTCCTTGCTGGAATTTATTACTCATCCAAGCACAACAGATAATTGAGTGGGGTATTCCACCATCTTTCCAAAAACAATAATGCCACATGTCCAAAATTCCACCATTTCAAAAACCTCATAGCCAACAAATTGTAGAGTCCCTCTATGGTAACCACCTCGTACCAAATAAATCCTGCTGTTCATGGCCACAGTTCTTTCCATTTCTTGCATGGGCTTTGAACAGACCATAAATCCATTGATGAATTAGTCAGATTTTGACCACAGTTCTTTCCACAAAGGCTAGGCAAGGTATGATGAATTTAAGCCTAGTAGCCATGCACAGGAAAAATCATACAAATTCCCTCTTCATAAATTGAGAATGAGATTTGGGGAAAATGCCCACAGAGTTCTTGCTGACATCCAAATCCATTGACCATTTATTTGCTAGTTGGATGAATGGTAGGGAAAGCTTACCCTTCCTGGGCTCTGGTCAGTCTGTTTGTAACCATGACTATGATCGAGTTACAGCTCTTCTGGGGCTTAGGTGTCTGATCCCTAAAATTAGTCCTTGCAGCCTTCCCAGTCTAAGACTCCATGATTTTATCTTGTAATTTGCAAGAGGCAGGAGAAAAAAAGATCAGATAATATATTATAGAAGTGGGCAGACTACATGGAAGAGGAATTAATAATACGGGTAGCAGACAGCTCTATTTCCCATAACTGGAGGGAGAGGAATCCCTCTTTGCTTTGAAATCAGAATTCAGTTTTTTTAATTTCTAAAAAGATGTTGCAGCCTGAATATAGCAGCCCCTCTAGGTAAAGAGAGCTTGGTCTGAAGCGCATCCATCTCCCAAACTGAAAAGAGAGACTGTGTTAGACATGTCTCTGACTGGGAAAAGCATACCTTATCACCACATTAAATGCCCTGGAAAGAAGAGTGACCACATTATTATTAGTTAATTTCTGTTCTTGTGACAGATACTATAGAGAAACAATAGAAAGATGAGGTGGGGAAAGCAAAGATTCCAGGAAAGTTCTAGGCGTATCAATGAATAGAGAAGTACTTATAAATATATGATGTAATGTACTCACAAAAAGGACTTTTAAAAAACTTGATACACTGGGTGTATACAAAGAGGCCAGACACTGTGTGCCTGAGATGTAACAAGGCTTTCTTTATTCTGCAGATCCCAACCTTAGTTCAGCCTTTAAGAAGACCGCAGACAGTTTGGAGCACCCCAAGTTCAGAAGAACATTGAGACATTGGAAGTCTTCCAGAAAAGAGCCGCAAAGTTGAGTTATAGACTGCGAAAGGTTGAGCAATGCAGGGAGGGTCAACAGCATGCAACACTGAGTAAGTGCAGCAGCTATAAGTCAACCAGGGCAAGAACAACCTAAAATAATCACTAGGCCTCCCCCATGAAGAAGGTTTCCATTCTCCACAGGAGTGGGACCTGGGCAGCTGCAGACCACACCCGGGCTTTTGGCCAGAGAGCCAACAATATATTTATAACCTGCAGCCTCCAGGGACTGTGGTTGCTGGCCTGCCTGTACTGGGATTAGCAAAGTCAGCTGTCAAAGAGATGGTCCCACAGAGGGTGACAAGCTCAAGCAGAAGTGGCCCCAGGAACAGTATGCAGGAGCCCCTGCTGGGGCAAGTATGCTCTCTCCATCTCTCCTCACGGAGCTCTTTTCCATCTTCCTTGTACCTTACTTCCGTCCCCTTCCCCACTGTAGTGATCTTCAGTGACCTTCTGCTAAGCTAGCTCCCCTGGTCCAGGAAGAAAATCAGAAGGCTGAACAAACCACCCTTGAGGTGTGAGTGACTCTGCAGATTAGCCTCCAAGACTAGAGGATCTGCAAAGGTGGAGAGTCCAGCAGAGCAAAGAGATTGTGGATGACACCATGGGGGTTACTGCAGCTCTTCTCTCCCTTGGTGCTGCTCCACTGCAAGTTCCTCACCCTGCCTGAGCCCTAAGATCTGCGCAGCATCAAGGACTGTACTCTATGGGAATAGTATGTCTGTCTTCCTCTTCCATTCAATGAGCCTGAACCTATCCCCTGAAACACATAACCTCGTATTCTAATTTTTTTTTTAAAAAAACTGCAAGAACATATGGGAGAGTTACTTTCCATGTTCTATCTTTGAAATCAATGATCTGAGAAAAAAATGGTTTTTAAGTACAGTAAGATGACCATTATTTGGAGCAGTTTAGAAATGGATTACTCATGTTGCAGCTGGGAAAAGCTCTCCTGAATCTCCCTCCCCCCATTTTTTTAAAAATAATACTATGCTGACTGAGAACAACAAGCTACGATTTTATATTAGGTGATAAAACCAGTGTAGAGAGAACTTCCTTAGCCAGAATATTTAGAAGAGGCATTTGGTGACATGGGGTTCTGCCTGGCTTGAAGGTGCCCTTTAAGCGCTGCCATGCTTTGTTGTTAAAACCAGGGACCATTATAGAAATCTCACACCCTGGTAAGCTAAGATTCTGCCAAAATCTTGCTAATCTATACCCACTTTTCTGCCTTAGAAAGAAATCTTCATAAACACAATAATTGTTCAATAAATGTTCAGTTTTGGTTAGGTTGTGTATCCATCTGCGATTTATACTCATCTGTGATATAATGATACAAGATACAGGACAAACTATCTGTTGACCCCCAGTCATGACATAGAGATGAGTGGAAGAGCAAGCAGAATTCAATATTTAGTTGTGGTGTGTGTGAGTATGCTTTAGCAAAATTTTGAGCTGCCTCTACTTCTTTGTTTTCTTCTACTTATCTTGAAGCTCCCCGCCCCCAAATCCCCAGAGTTCCTGTCCTCCTTTTGTCACCTGAACTTCTTAGTCTTGTAGGCTCTTGGGGCTATAATATGAGTCTGCCCCAGGGTCTCCCACTCATGCTTGTGTTAAAGGAGCATCTTGGCAGACAATGTTAAAGAGGTTTCTGGAGAAATTCAGGCACAGAGTGTATGAGGGCTAGTGTCCTATGAGACAATGGAGAGGAGATAAGGGACCCCAAGGACCTAGATAGGGCACTACCTGCCTGGAGGTGCCAGCACACCTGAAGAGGCAAAATCAAATAGTCCAAAGACAGCAGAAAACTATGGGCAGAAAGCCTCCAGAGTGATCCTCAATCAGGGGCTAATTCATTCCACGATACAGCCACATGGGGGCAGCAAGAGGTAACTAAGCCTGACAGAAAATACTTAAAAACAAACAAACAGCAAAAACAAACAAGTATTGTCCCAGCCCAGCTCAGTTTCCAAACTCACTGAATGTCTCCACAGGCCTCTTTCCTGCTCTGGTCTTCTGAGATATATCCCATCTCACTGACCACTCTCTTTAATGATGCTGCATGCCTAGGCCAATAACTAAAGCCACTGCTGCCTCACTGAAGATGTAGCTTTTGGGCTGATGGAAGTATGAGGGTGTTTAGAACCCCAGAAGAGGGACCATCCAGAGAGGGAAAAAGGACCCAGGAGATGGGAGCTGGGTCCTCCCACTTTGAGTCCAAGAAACAGAGCTATCACTTGGGAATGATTTGGACCATGAGTTCTTCCACACTGTCAGGGGAGCATACGACACTAGGATTCAATAATTCCATACCTGGTGTAACTTAACAGAAATATACACACATGTGCATCTGGATTCACACATAGCAATTTCATAGAATACTGGTCCTAAGATCCACAAACTGGAAGCAACTCAGACATCCAGCAGTGATAAAATCAATGAATAATAAGCACAAAGAAATAGTATAAGCAATGAGACCAACAAACTATAGCTATACACAATAAGAAGCATCAATCCCACAAACATAATGTTGAGGTAGAGAAGTGTGACCAAAAGAAATAGAAAATATAACTCCATTTATATAAAATTCAAACACAAGCCAAAAACCATACACAACCTATATTGTTTAGGGGTTATATCCAGGTGGTAAAACAATGAAAAGAAAAAGAAGAATCTCCAGAAAAGTGGGACAAAGATGTAATTGGAAAAGCCCACAGCACCCCTTTCCAGGGGTAGGATGATGTTCTGGGGTGTTGGAATATTTTATTTTTTTTTATTTTGGGAGTGGCTTCACTTAGCTATCCATGCACAGGAAGGCATTTTATGAAAATATATTCTATTTCACCATATAAGAAGGGGGAGGGAAGAAAAAGTATTGAAATTTGAGAGAAATCCATGGATTTTGTTCCCACCTCTGCCACTTATTAAACCCTTAATCTGGTCATATAATCTTCCTAAGCCTCAATTTTTCTTACCTGTACCATTTATAAATGGTAAAATATGAGTAATAACTCTTACCTCAAAGGTCTATTGTATAGCTAAAATGAGTATACTTTTGTTTAATTTTTTTTAATGTTTATTTTTGAGAGAGAAAGCACAAGTGGGGGAGGGACAAAGAGAGAGAGAGAGGGAGACACAGAATCTGGAGCAGACTCCAGGCTCTGAGCTGGCAGCCCAGAGCCCAATGTGGGGCTCAAACCCACAGACCAT
Organism: Panthera onca; assembly: GCF_046562875.1. Lineage (NCBI taxonomy): Eukaryota > Metazoa > Chordata > Mammalia > Carnivora > Felidae > Panthera > Panthera onca. The sequence goes on along the minus strand of NC_138343.1, from coordinate 26,942,706 downwards.
GAGATCATGACATGAGCCAAAAATCAGATATTTAACTGACTGAGCCACCTAGGCATCCCTGAGTATAGTTTTTAAATGTGTTAAATCCCCAAAAGCAGCATACACATGGAAGATATAATTTTTATAAATTCCCATTCCATAATTTTATCTACAGCTGGATATTGATTTGCTATCTATTCACTCAGTAAACGTCTATTTTGTGCTTAGGCACTGTGCTGGGTGCTGTGCAAACCCCAATGAACAAGAGCAGACATTTCATTGAGGAAATTTGCATCAATATTTAAAAGTGAAACTAAGGTCCCTCCAAGAATGTAGTATATCCATACAATGGGATATGATTCAGCCTTACAAGGAAGGAAATTCTGACATATGCTACTACATGGATGAACCTTAAGGACATTACACTAAGTGAAATAAGCCAGTCACAAAGGACAAATATTGCATGGATCTACTTGTATGAGGTTCCTAGAGTAGTCAGATTCATAGAGACAGAGAATAGAATGATAGTTGTCAGAGACTAGGGGATAGAGGAAATGAGGAGTTAGTATTTAATGCGTATAGAGTTTCAATTTTGCTAGATGAAAAAAGTCTAGACATAGATATGGTGGTGATGGTTGCATAATACCGTGTACATTCATGTACTTAATGTTACTAAACTTTACACTTAAAATGTTTAATTTTATGTTATGTGTAGTTTACGGTAGTTTTTAATGTTTATTTATTTTTGACAGAGAGAGAGAGACAAAGCATGAGTGGGGGAGGGTCAGAGAGAGGGAGACACAGAATCCGAAACAGGCTCCAGACTCTGAGCTGTCAGCACAGAGCCCAACATGGGGCTCGAACTCATGGACTGCTAGATCATGACCTGAGCTGAAGTCAGACGCTAAACCGACTGAGCCACCCAGATGCCCCTAGTTTACTGTAATTTTTTAAATGGTTAAGATAGTTAAAAAAGAAAAAGTGAACCTGGGGAAACACAAGAGGTATTCTTACTAACATCAGTAACAAAACAAAGGATGTACACCATCATCACAGCCATTCATATTATACTGGTCATGCTAGCCAAAGCAATTAGATATGACAAAGAAATTAGATATATAAAAATTAAGGGGAAGGTGAAACTATCACCGTTGATGGATAGTATCACTACAACCAGGAAATCATAAGAGAATCAACCAAAACTGTTACTAAAAACAATAGTTCAGACAGGTAGAAGCAAGATTGACATTAGATTTTCCCATGCCTGGTTCAGCTAAGGAAAATGTGCCCCATCTGTGAAGATGTTTAGAAAAGGCACCTCTTTCTGGTAGTCACAGCCCTATGACCATGCTGCCTGACCAGGAAAGGGCAAGTTGAATTCAACCCACACCCTCACCATGCTTTGTGCAATGACTCAGGTACACAAATGTGCACTCTTAGTAGTAAGATAGAAAATTAACATCTAGAAATCAATAGTTTTGTATGTACAAACTCTCATTTGAAAGATAGCAGGGAAGGCAACATCGTTAACAGGAGCAATAAAAAAGACGAAATATCTAGGTAAAACTTAACAAAAATGTATAAACCTTCTGAATAAAACTTCAAGATGCTCCTGAAGAATACAAGGGTAAACTTTTTTAAATGGAAGGACATACCATATTCTTGATAGGAAGACTCAACACCAAAAGATGTCAACTCTCAGGGTGCTTGGGTGGCTCAGTCAATTGAGCCTCCAGCTCTTGGTTTTGGCTCAGGTCGTGATCTCATGGTTCATGGGTTTGGGCTCTGTGTCAGGCTCTGCTGTGGTGCAGAGCCTACTTGGGATTCTCTCTCTGCCCCTCCCCTGCTTGCATGTGTGCTCTCTCTCTCAAAATAAATAAATAAACATTAAAAAAATTTTTAGAAGATGTCAATTCCCTTTAATTAATTAATTTGTTTAATTAAATATAAATACTATCTCAATTTTAAGGAGGGGATTTTTCTGGACAAGTAATTCTAAAGTCTATATGAAAAACAGGAAGAACCAAGGAAATTATGAAAATAAAGAAAAATGAGGAAGGTCCAGCTTTAAGAGGTATAAATGCACTCTAAAAAACCAATAATTAAACACCCAATAACTAAAACTGAAAGGAAGGCAGACTAGTGGAAAAGAGTTATCCATATATGTGAAATAAATGTCTGACAAAGGCTGCATCTTAAATCTGTGGCAACAGAGATGGACTTTATAATAAGGGAGACCAATGCAAACCAGGAGACTAATGCAGCCATTTGGAGTAAACTGGACCCATCACTCACAGAAAATACCATGAATAAGCTCCAAATGTGTCATAGGCTCAAATGTAAGAAAATGAAACCATCAAAAAGTACTAGAAATATTCAAGAACAGAAGAAATCCAAGGCTTTTATAACCTTGAATGAGAATGTCTTTCTAACTGAAAAGTCATTTTAAGACTCAAAAATTCTGTAGCCATAAAAAAATTGAGAAAATAGTTAATGTAAAGATATCAAAATCAAAAACAATCATATGGCAAATCTATCACAGGCAATACAGATATTAGATGATATTAGGGAATTATTAATTTTCTTGGATGTAATAATGATATAACTGTGTAAGAAAATGTTCTTTTAGGACGTGCATGCTGAGGACTTGGGTTTAAAGAGACGTGCTGTCTGCACCTTATGTTTATATGCACATGCTCACACATATGTGCACTCATGTCTTCATATGTCCATACACACACATTCACACATACACATGCTCACACACACAGCTAAGGCAAAGGTGGTAACTGCTATCAATTGTTGAATTTAGAGAGTGGATATACAAGTGATTGTTACACTACTCCTTTGATGAGTTATTTATTCATAACAGAAAGTTGAAAAACATATCATAAACACAGTCAAAAGACAAACGACAGGGATGCCTGGGTGGTTCAGTTGGTTAAGCATCTGACTTCAGCTCAGGTCATGATCTCATGGTTTGTGAGTTCAAACCCCACATGGGACTTTCTGCTGTCAGTACTGAGCCAGCTTTAAATCCTCTGTCTCCCTCTCTCTCTGCCCCTTCCCCCGCTCGCTGTCTCTCATTCTCAAAAACAAATAAACATTTTAAAAAAAGACAAATGACAAACTATTTGTAACACATATCATAAAGAAGGGTTATTCTTCCTAATACATAAAGAAATTCTAGAAGTTAATAAGAAAAAGTCCAAAAACCCAATAGAAAAGAAAGTGAAGGAAGAAATAGTTCACAAAAAAGGAGATATGAAACATGAAAAAATGCTTGATCTTATTCAAAAGAAATTCAGATCAAAACTACACTGAGGTCACATGTCTCACTTTATCAGATTGGCAAAAATTCCAAAGTTTGACAACACGTGAAGCTGTGAGAAAATGATTCTCTCAGGCTTTTCTGGTAGGAGGGCAAAATGCCAAAATGACAGTGAGTAGGGATTTCACATCTATCAAAATTATAAATGCATTTACTTCTTACCCAGCAATTTGATTTCTGGGAATTTCCCCTATGGGTACTCCTGCATACATATAAAATGACAGATTTCCAAGTTGACTCTTTGAATCATTGTTTGTTATAGTAAAAGACTGACAACAACACAAATACCCATTTCTGTGGGGCTGGGTTAATAAATCTCAGTGCATCCACCTCAAACAGCAGCAGGCAATTCTAAGAGAGAAGATTCCTGTGTACTAAGGACAGATCTGTAGTACATAATGTTACATGGAAAGAGTAAGGTATTTTTGGTTATAAAAAGAAGAAAAATAAGAACGTATACTTTTAATTTATTTGTATTTCCACAATTAAATAGTAGAAGGACACAGCACATAATGCTCCCTCCCTACACACACACACACACGTGCACACACACAACTGAGTACACACACACACACACATAATTAATAAAAATAGTTACATTGGGGGCTGCAGTTTGGAAACAGAAGGTCAGCCACCTGGATGGAAGGAAGACTTGTCAGTGTCTACCCTTTTATATCCTTCTTCTATTTAAACCATGTTCTTGTATTGCCTGTTAAAAAAAATAATAATAATTTAAAAGAAAGAGGAAAAGGTCATCCAAAACTTCTGATTTTTAAATAAAAATTTCTTAAATGTTGGTGGTACTTATTTTGATTATTCTATGAGTTTTCTGGTCAATACTTTGATTCCCAACATTCTCACAGCTTCTGTCATCTTTTTTAAATTGTGCAAAATAAAGAGCCAACTGCTTACCTGGTGGGTTTGGTTTCTGTAGATAACTAACCTCAACAATTCAGAACCAAAAAATTCCTTTCTTCAGTAACCAGAAACATGGGATTTGCTCTAAGTTATCCCATGAGCTCTCCCACAGGGCTCTGCTTGTGTAGACATAGCCTGGCTTCTCCCAGGTGCCTCTAGGTACTATCCATCTCAATAAGCTCAATCACCTTTCCAGATAATTCATAAACAAATATGGAGGTGAGAAAACTGACAGTGCAAGAGAGCTGGCTGCTGTTCAAGAAAGGTGGGGAGAAGTACTGCTCCTCATGGGTCTCATCCAGAAACCAACACAAAACACATCCCCACCCTTCTGAGCCACCCAGATGCCAAAAAGCCACACGTACTGACTCTATCCATTCAGTCTATTCTTAAGACAGAAAAACCAGAGTGTTTGAAATGCCTATACTATGGCAGGGAGCTCCAGGATCCATTTGAAACCCACTACCCTCTCCTGGAGCCGGTTGTTCAGCATGAAAACAGAATATTTTGCAGAATGTAGCTGTCTGTTGAGAGGATGTTCCTGAACTGCCATAATGCCCAGGAAGGTGATCCTGTGGGGACAGAAGCTCAGGCAATCTTGCAAGTATCTCTCAGCCTCCCTGCATCCTGACACCCTCCTGTGTGCTCTTGTGCAGGTTAAATCAGCTTGGAAGAGAAAAAACATTCAGCAAAAGGCACATGCAGGCTGAAGTGTCCATAGAAAGAACGGGGTGCATTTCCTCAGGGACACAGAGGGTTCACAGGCTATTTATAGGAGAATGGGCTTCTGGGATTTCATAGCTGCCAAAGCAAAGTCAACTCCTAGCTGACAGTGACCTTGGGCTGCTGCTCTGAGCCCACAGAACAGGGTCTTCCAAGCATACGATTCTTGGCCATGAGCCCAACTTGCCATCCCCCAGGCCAGCCATCCCTCCTCTTTAGTCACAGTTCCCAGCCAGGGATCAGAAGGGTACGGGCTCCTGGAGTGTGAGTGCCTGCTGTTATAGCCACATGTGTCCTGGAACAATCTCCAACTTACCTTCCTAGATCCTTTGCCCTTTTCCCTCTTGTGGCCTTAGGTTTTTCTGTTTTCCTTTTGCAAAACAAAATTATACAGGGCAATAAAACATTTAAATATGCAAAATTGAAGAACTTCAGTTTTTCTAAATTAGGTAATGTTAGTGTCAAATTATTAAGCAAAGCCTTTCTGAAGAGAACTTCTGTTGTAAACAGGCTTTGAAAAAAAAAGAAAGAAAGAAAAGTAAGTTGTTAGTTCTGATTCTAGCTCTCCCAGAGCAAAGCTCTCACTGACCAGTGCTCACTTAATTCAATAAGACCAGTCACTTTTTTTCCCAAAAACAAAAAACAAAAAACAAAAAAAACTGGAGATAACTATTGCTACTGACGATAGCTTTTGACAAGCAGGGTTAAATGAATGGAATATTAAAGTTGTGGAGAAAACTGAGAGCAATGCCCAAGCAGGTGTGGCTCACCTCTGTAACTTGGTGTGGCCATAGGTATCTTCCTTTTGTTTCCCCGAGTGTACAGAAACCTGGGTTCTTTATGACTAGAGAGGTCAGGATCCGGGAGATACTGAAGGACGTCATTCATGATAGAGGATCAAACCCCAGTGGGTCAAGGGGTGTATGCTTCTCCCCTCCACCACCCCATTGTGACAAAAATGTAGCATTAATAGGATTGAGAATTTAGCCTTCACTGCTGCTGTTACATTAGCAATGCCTGATACATATTTCATACTCCTAATTTAGAAGCAGCAGGCAAATGAGGGCATTTGTTTGTGCTTATACACTACCAAAATCTGGTGAGTCCATCTGCCACTCAGTTTCCCTTCCTTTCCTGTTACATATAACCAGACAGGGAGAAGGAAAAACGACCCATTGGCTCAGGGTTTGCATCAGCTAGACTGAGTGTCAGCTTGTGTGCATGGTGTGTGTGTGTATAGTGCATGAGTGTGCGCTGGGTGTGTGTGTTGAGTGAGTGCGTGTGTTGGGTGGGTGGGTATGTGCATGAGTCAGTGTGTGCAGGTGTGTGGTGTGTGGGTGTGAGTGTATGTTAGGTGTGTGTGAGTATATGGGGGTGAGAAAAAGGAGAACATCCCTTGGGTGATTGGGTTAAATTTTGAATTACTGGCGAACTGAAGCCAACCAATTCAAATGAAGATTTCTTTTTTTCATTGACTCAAGAAAGGCTTAATAGCTCTGGCAGAAACTCTGCAAAAAATTTACCTTTGGGCAGACATGGCCCAGGACCAGGCAAGAGGTTTCAGCCCCAAAGAATTTGGCAGAAAGTTATGAGCAAGTGAATAAAGGAGCAGAGAAATGTGACTCCACCCTCCCTGTAACCAGCCTGCTTACTCCTGTTAACACTGGAGAGACACTTCTGCAGCCTTTATCCAGGCCCAGTCCCTGGGGCAGCCCAGCTTGGCTCACCTGGCTTGGCAGCTGCGGAATTAAGTCCCATGAAGGTATTTGTGAGCTCACATAAAGTGACCTTTATGGAAACAGCATACACTGTAGACTCTGAAGATAAATCTATGTACATATCCTCAAGCCATCTCCTTTATAGAGAACCTTACATGCTCAGAATACCATGATAATCCTTCCTATAAAATACCGACACACAAAGAAGAAGAGCATTTTTGTCATCAAGTTCATGGTAAGAGTGTGTAATGTTCCAGAACATCTGCCAATACACAACATGAAATGGAGGGGTTAGGCCATTTTTCAGATAATATGCGACCCCCAATACTTGCTCTTGAATTATCTAGATAAATCACAGAAATACACATCACAGGCTCTATTAATCTAATGGATCAACTCAATTCTCCACTACAATTTACGTGTGTCATTAGTTCTCCAAATGATCAAAAGGAAAAATTCTTCTAAAAATTATGAGTATTGGAGTGCCTGGGTGGCTCAGTCAATTAAGCATCCAACTCTGGAGTTCAGCTCAGGTCATGATCTCATGGTTCGTGGGTTTGTCCTGTTTTGGGTTCTGTGCCAACAGTGCAGGCATAGACCTTGGTTGGGATTCTCTCTCCCCCCCTCTCTCTGCCCCTCCCTTGCTCTCTCTCTCTCTCTCTCTCTCTCTCCAAATAAATAAAATAAAATAAAATAAAATAAAATAAAATAAAAATAAGTACTAAAGCAACCTCATATCTACCCTGTTTTGCTGACTAGCCAATTGTCATTTCATCTTTAAATCATCATCGCTATTTGTTTAAAAAACATTTACAGAGCATCAGTTCTGAGCCAGGCACTGGGGAGATAAAGATGAACCAGATGTTGCCCTGTGTGACAATTACAGTGGGCAACAGAGGCAACATTTCCTACACTCCCACTCCAGCCAGTGTCCTCAATGCTCTGCCATCACCTCCATTTAATCCCCATGGATTAGAGTCCATTTGATTTTTTTAAAATCTCTGTCCCAAACACTCCCAACAATATCACAGTTATTGTTCACAGCAAACGTGGAAAATTCCAGCATCAGGCACAGAGTGGGTATTTGAGAACTGGTAGCTGTAATTGTTACAATTTAATTATAAAGGCAAGACCTTCTCTCAATAAGGACAGGAACTAAATCTCATTAATACTGTTGCCTGGTACCTAGCACAACACCTGTCCAGATCTAATTCAGTACTAATGCTTTTGTGCTTTTCTTACAGAGGTGACCAATATTGAGCTTCAAATTGCACAAAAGAGGAACATTGAGAACCCATGTGACTCATTGACTCTCCTTCAAAAGCCCACTTTGGGACAATTTTTTAAGGTTATTACCATTATCCAATTGTTACGCATGTCACACTGTCTACACGAGAAATGCAAAAGGATAAAGAAAATCCATGGTGCTCCAACAATAGTCATTACAAGGCCGATATCAGTTCCACTGTGTTCATTGGGGTTCAAAGAGCAGTGAATGTCTGAGCCTCCTCCTGAAATATTTGTGTTTGGTAACTAAGGTTGAGATATTTATTGTTGCAGCATGAAAAACAAGATCAAAGGCAAGTCACTGTAGTTTCTCTTTTTTTGGCAACTCTGTCATTCCATTCATCTTCCTATTACCCACACTTAGCACAGTGCCTGTTCATACTCAGTGGTCAATAAATGCTTCTTGCAAAATCACATGGAGAGAGGAGTGTGTCCATTTTGGTACCTAAAAAACAGGAAACAATCCCCAGTAGTGAAAGAAAAAGGAGGGAGAGCATCATTTCATTTATCCAAGACAATGGGAGTGACTGTGTTTGTCCCCCATCGTGATCTGTCTCACACATACTGCCATCTGCCCCCTGGAAGCTGCACCTGACCCCATGCACCAGCGACAACTCCTCCAGTGTAGACGTGCCCTGTCTATGTTGTGCACCATCCAGCCTCTGTAGTAGTGTGTCCCAAGAAGGAACCGAGAGAACAATGCTCTGGGAGATAATCCCATGGCCAACACCGTGTGGAACACACTACATACCTCAAAATGTACATTGGCAGCTAAAGGTTCTGTGAAGGCCTTCAATAGAAAAACAAGCTCGCTTTGCTCAGAATTTCTCAAATTTATCCAATTGCATAATCCATATTACTAGTGTTTTGTGGAATTCACTTTAAGAATGGTTTCATAATCTCACTTTGGAAAAAACTGATAAGCCTTCCTTGTCACAAAAATGTGGGAAGGACACCTGAAAGAGATCCTTCACTTGAAATATTTTTTTTTCCCAAAATAGCTCCAAAAGGCAAAAGCATCATCTCCAAGTGAAGTAATTTACTCCTTCTAGTACATTGATACATTCTCATCCAATAGTTCAACAATGATGAAATTCTGGTCTTTAAAACAACCCTAAATTCTACCATTGGTGACTGACAAGTGAGGCTAATATCAAGCCTCAGTCATATCTAGAAATGCAGAGGGTATTTGATTAGCAACTTTTGATGGGTGTGGAAAGATGAGACAGAAGGAGTATTGTTGACTTTAAGGGGAGAAAAGGGTAAAGAGCTATTTTCAAAATCATGTGTCTTGATTAACAGAACACTGTATTAATGAAGTTAATTTTTTAAAACATGCATTATCTTTGCTTTAACACTAAATCAGACCAAAAATTAACTTACTAGACAATAATCAATACCTAGAATCAATAGATCTTAAGAATGCACATTGGGTTTATCAAAATACAGTTGATCCTCATTATTCACAGATTCTGTATTTGCAAATTCTCCTCCTCACTAAAATTTATTTGTAACTCCAAAGTCAATTCTCACAGTATGTTCATGGTCATTCATGGACATACACAGAACAGTAAAAAAAAAAAAAAAAAAAAAAATTGAGTTGCCCTGAACATTCCCAGCTGAGGTCAAACAAGGTGACTCTCCACCTCAGTTCTCACAGTGTAAAGAAGTGTTCTTTTCTCAGTTGAGAAAATGTTCCCCAAGCAGAGTGCTGAAGTGCTGTGTAGTGTCTCTAAGGGCAAGAGGGCTATGACGTAATTCAAGGAGAAAATACATGTGTTAGATGGGCTTCATTTAGGCTTGAGTTATAATGTTGCTGGCCATAGGTTCAATGGCAATGAATCAACAATATACAGATCTTCCTCAACTTATAATGGGGTTATATCCCAATGAGTCTATTGTAAGTTGAAAATATTGTAAGTTGAAAATGCATTTAATACACCTAACCTACTGAACATCATAGCTTAGCCTAGCCTACCTTAAATGTGCTCAAAACACTTACATTAGCCTACCATTGGACAAAATCATCTAATATAAAGTCTATTTTATAATAAAGTTTTGAATATCTCAGTTCATCTATTGAATGTCATACTGAAAGTGGAAACAGAATGGCTGTGTGGGTACAAAGTGGTTGTGTAAGTGTGTCAGTTGTTGGCCTGTATGATGGCATGGCTGACTGGGAACTGAGGTTTGCTGTCACTGCCTGGCATCACAAAAGAGCATCATCCTGCATATTGCTAGACCAGAAAAAGATCAAAATCCAAAGTACAGTTTCTAGTGAATCATAATGTTGAAAAATAATAAGTTGAACAATCATAAGTTGGAGACCATCTGTATGTTAAATAAGATGTCTCAGAACAGAAGCACACATAAAACAAGGTTATGTATTGATCAGATGATGGAAATACCATAAATTCACAGGAACCCAACCCTGTATTTCCCCCAAGATCAATGGTTCAATATTTGTTAATTCAGAGTTCATGGTAGCATTATAGAACTTAACATTTGAGAATCATGAGAATCGACTGTATGATATTTGGGGAGCAAGGCACAGTTTCCTTCAAGAAAAAGACTGGCAGAAGTGGGAGATTACTTCAGGAAGGTGAACAAGCTGCCAGTGAGTCTAAGTACTGCAAGATGCCAAACCTTTGGATGAAACTAGAACCACTCAGTCACCAGCAGGCTGTTCTTGGTCTTCGCTGACAGTGCACAAGATATTGTGTTGTTTAAATGAAATCTGCAGCCAGTTTGTTGACTCAGTCCTATGTGTGAATCTCTGGTACTCCAACAAACTCTTCTTTCAACTCCTGGTTGAAACAACTGAATGATGCCCTAGAAGGCATAATTTTATTCATGTCTCAATCCTACTGTGCTGAAATGTTGTTCTTCTCTGGGCCCGTTTGAAGTTGACCTTTCCTGTGTTTAAAACATCATAACAATTGGGATGCCTGAGTGGTTCAGTTGGTTAAGCATCCAACTCTTGATTTCAGTTCCAAGGTTGTGAGATCAAGCCCCATTTGGGTCTCCATACTGAGTGTGGAGTGGAACCTGCTTGAGATTCTCTCTCCCTCTATCTCTCTCTCTCTGCCTCTCTCCCCTGCTCACATGCTCGCTCTCTCTCTCTCAAAATAAATAAGTAAACTTTAAAAAATCATGACAGGGGCACCTGGGTGGCTCAGTCGGTTGGGCGTCCGTCTTCGGCTCAGGTCATGATCTCGTGGTTTGTGAGTTCAAGCCCCACGTCGGGCTCTGTGCTGACAGCTCAGAGCCTGGAGCCTGTTTCGGATTCTGTGTCTCCCTCTCTCTCTCTGACCCTCCGCCGTTCATGCTCTCTATCTCAAAGATAAATAAACGTTAAAAAAAAAAATTTAAAAAAAAAAAAATAAAAAAATAAAAAATAAAAAATCATGACAATCAAGTATAATGGTAATTTCAACCCATCTTATAAAGATCGGCTGAGATGACATCATCAAACATGTTTTTCAGTCATTGTAACTTCACCTTTTCTCTAAAAAATCTAGAAGATCATTCCTTGATAAGGCCACCATTGATACAACGTTGGCTCTTGTCTGCAGCGGTATCACCTGTAGCCCTCGTGGCCTGGTCTGGTACACAGCTTCCACTGACTTCAAAGACAGCTTGCTGGTGTGTAAGAACTGTGTGTTCCACAAGACAAAACTCACCGACAACATCAACTGTTGTGGTTCAGCCACGATGGTGTTCTATGGCCACAAAAGTGGCTCACATTCAGTTGTAAAGGAGGAAAAGTTCAAAATCCATGCTCCTACTTCCTTCTAACACACTCTCTCTGTGCCCTCCTCTGCACCAACACACACACAGAAGCCTCAGGAAGATTAGTTTTGTTCAATCTTTTTAAAAAAGACATGCTTCTAGACTCAGCCCATGAATGGAAGATTACAGCCAAATAAATCTGATTTTAAAGTCTATTCAGTGGAAAATGTGCTACCAAAAAAATAAAATAAAATAAAAAGCCCTTAATGATCAGGCACCCCCCCCCCCCATCCCCAGGTGCAGCGTGATTATTCCATGACGTGATAGTTCTACAGCTATAAAGAGATATGCTCATGGACTGAAATAGCACATTTTTCCTTTGAACTTACAAAAAGATCCTTGGGCGATTTTGAGAGCTATCCTGAGCGTTTGCAAGCAGCAAAGTGATTCACAAGGGGTTTTGCTCGGCTTGTGCAAACACACAATGGGCGCCAGGAAAAGAGGCACAAAATCTGTCACCTCAGGTTCGTCAGTCTCAGGAGGAGCTTCTCCTCCTTCGGTGCACTTTCTAGAAGCTTGATGAGGTCACACCCCATGAACTTAACCGATGAACCGGGCACCTGTGGTAAGCTTCTATGTTTCTATCACCTTGTCACCAACCCAGAGGAAGCCAACCCTGTCCAGAGGAGCTGGCCTCTGAGGGCACAGAGGATTCCAACCTGCCTCACAAGAAGGAAGCCCCAGGTAGGTGCATTAACCAGTCACTGTCAACCCTCTGGTCAGGGAAGCTGTCCTGGCTTTTTCTCCAGAGGATGAAAGGGGGGTAACAACAAAGAAAATGAAAAGCCTTTCGTTCAAGGAGGAAGCAAATAAAGGGGACTCCAGGTAGTTGTCTTTCTTCCTTTGGAATTTTAACAAAAGCAGATTCCTGGGTACTGGGGTACCGTTGTAGGGGCAAAAATCACCCCCTGAGTTGATTGGTCTTTATTTTGCTGTCACTTGATCCTGCTTGGTAGCTAAGGGCCACAAATTTTATGTGGTCTCCACAGGTCTTCTTCTCCACAGAAGGTTTATGTGGTCTAGTGTGTGTGTGTGTGTGTGTGTGTGTGTGTGTGTGTACACGTATAATACAATATAATGTTTTTTAAGTTTTCGTTTTGCTGTCTTCAAAAAAAGAAAAAAGCCAGACAAAGGCACAAAAAAAATGACTGTCTGGCCAAGAAAGAAATTGCTGGCAAGTGTAGGTTAACCAAGCTACTAGCTTTCTTGCAGCTGCTAAACTTGTTGCAGAACACTTAGATAGTCTGCAAGAAGAAGTGGCCTTCTTGCTGACGACTCACCCCAGGAGGATGTCAGTTGACCCTGCAAGTTACAAGTCTCTCGAGGTGAAAGCCAAAAGGATGAAGTTGAGAAAGTGCTCACATTTATACCCTCTGTTTGAACACGACTGAACACTTCTGATTTAAAAATAAATTTGGGGGTTGTATTATGAATTCTATATGATTCAAAATGCCAAGGAAATAAGGAAAGTTTTCAAGAGTTAATCCTTAAGAAAACTCCTTTTTAAAAATTGTGGGAATGAGTGAAAGCCTTATTTTCTCTCTCACTGTGGAAGGAATTGAATTCTGTTTTCTAAAATTGCCTCACTGAAGCCCATGGAAAATTTGCCCATGGAAATGAGACAAAGTCGTGAGCATTCCTAATAGACAAATTGAGGGGAGAGTAAGCTACAGGCGAAGGAAAACAATGAACTTTATGTTCTTCCAGAACAAATTACACACTTTCCCAGCTCATAAAGCCTTTTTATATAACTTCACTCAGGCAATACCTGGGCAGGGAGAGTCTGCAGGGAGATAACCACGTCCCTGGGGCGGCAGATGCCCTTGGAGCCGGTTCACACTGCCTCACAATACCCAGGAGTGTCTCAGCCTGACATGGCCCCACCTTCGTCAGCTGCTCCTGTCTCCCACAGGCTCCTTCCCACCAGCTTCTCTTCCCCATCTGGGAATCAGACCTTATTGCCACTGGGGTCCATCAGGGCCACAGGCAGAGGGAGGAGGAAGGGGAAGCACCCAGATAGCTTGACCCCGATGGAAGACAATCTGTGAGCCCACTAACCAATTAAGAGTCTTCCTCAGACAGTGCAGTTTAATAACCTACAAGTGCTTTTGTGATCAGGATAATCCAGATCATTGTGTCAACGGCATAACCAACTATAAGTACTGAAGAAAGCTTTTGCACTTAGAAATTAAAATTCAAAATGTGTACCCTGGGAAACTTCCAACAGAAGTCCAGCTTTGTCCTAGGAGAGATTAAATTAGTTACACTCTAACCTCAGTCAACACAGAGATTTTCTTCACCAACACGACTGCCACCTGCAAGCCCTCCCTGCTTGCTGGCTGTCCCACTAGGTGGGATGTCTCTCTTCTCTTTCACCTACAGTGTTTCTGCATTTAGCAAAGCAGAAGAGAAAAGGAAAGATGGTGCTGAGGACAGTGGCACCCACCAAGCTAGCACATCAGTGCAGAAGGTTGAGAAACATAAACCAATGGTCAGGAGAGGTTAAGTCAATGCACACACAGAGGGTGTGCTTTACATAATCCTCACATGAGGGTGAGCTTTACATAATCCTTCTTCTAAGAATATTTTCTCTTTTATTTATTTATTTATTTATTTCAAAAGAGAGAGAGAGAGAGGCAGAGAGAGAGAGGGAGAGAGAGAATCCCAAGTAGGCTCCATGATGTCGGCACAGAGCCTGACTCTGGGCTCCATCTCACAAACCATGAGATCATGATTTGAGTGAAAACCAAGAGTCTGATGCTTAACTGATTGAGCCACCAAGGCACCCCAAGCTTTAGATAATTCCAGGGAATCATTCAAGACAGTTATAAATGTTGTTTTAATTAAATTAGTAATTATATTTTATTGATATATTAACATTAAACATTTATTATTATGAAATATCATTAACTATATTAAATATTTCAGTTAAGTAACCTGGCCACCTCATGTGAACCATAGCTGAGGTTTTCCCAAAAGCTAGATTTTTAGGAGAGACATCCAAATCTTCAGCTTCCAGGATGGTTAGAAAATGTCAGCCAGCTGAGTTGGGGGATCCCCAAGGAGCTCCCATGAGCCTGTGGCTCATTCCCAGGAAGGCCTTGGCACAGCCCTTACTTGGGTGATGCCTGGCCAGGGTGAAACACCCCCCTGGGTCTCAAGCCTGCGCCCTCCCCAGCAGGGCCTTCTGGCCCAGGTCAGCTTTGAGTTTGGAAAGTTGGCATTGCATCGGGTCAATAATGGCCATGCCCTCTCTCAAACACCCTCTCTGACAGCTCAGTGTGGTGAGAGTTTGTTCTCCAAGGACTTTCCAGCAGGTACCTGGGGATGGAGAGCTTTAGGAAACCCAACATCTGGCTCCTTCATTTCCATACTTGTTCTTCCCTTAAACTAATCTGCCTGGCACCAGTCCTCAGAGTCCCAGCTCTCTTTCCCCCCAGCCCCTCTCTTGTCCGCCTTTCTCCCTACAGATACAACACAAGGATAGCTTGGTTTAGGGAGTATTCTTTAAGGAAGGGCTATGATGCTTTCAAAATCAGTCTAGGAAATAATGTGAGTAGAAGAGCATGAAGCAGAGCCCTCAGATCTGTCAGCAGGGTGTGTGACCAAGCACATGTCTTGAACCTCTCTGAGCCTCAGTTTACCTCTCATAGGTACATCTGGATTTAGAAAGGGATTGATCAAAGTAGAAATCAAGGGAATTGAAGTTCATTTGTGGCTTTTTTTTAGCCACTGTAGGGAAACAGAGCCACCAAAACAGACCCCAATTTGGAATTCAATTGCTCCTTCTCCCTAAAGAGCTGAACAGAGCTTACTTAAAGCGCATGTGATATACTACCATTCCAAATCCATTGTGAAGGCTCTTGACTTGCAAATATTTACCCATAAACCTCTAGGATTTTACTTTGATAAAGTCCTCTCCTCACTTGGCTGGTGTGTAACTTCCTTGGCTTTTGGAAGGCTCTGAAGTGCACTTCTCCATTACTAACACTAGATGGCGGCAGAGCTCCATCACAGTCCCCGTAGACTGGCATGTTAAAGGACCCACAGCCTGTATTGGAGGGAGGAGTGCAGGGAAGAAAAGAGAAGAAAAATAAAGGGGGTGGGGGTGAGGTGGGGAATAATTTCTGTTAGTACATTCTTACAGAGTCAAGAAATAACTAAAACCATTGATTCCAGTCTTCAAAACTGCAGTCCCATTCTAGTTTATTGAGATTCACACACAAGAGAACACTTCACATCAAAACATAAAAACCCATAGCAACTGAATTTGCAACAAATAAGTGCAAAATATGGAACCTACCTCTAGTTCTACCTCTCTTCTGTTTAAGGCTGACATCACATTAATAACTTGGGCTTTTCTTCCTCTGGTAACAGCACACAGGATGAAGCTCCAATAGTTGGCTTGCCAAGAGACCGAGCCCTCGTGAAAAATTTTCTCTCACTGGGAAGCCAGAGCCATTTGCCCTAGAGCCTCTCAGGCATGCACACAAGCGCACGTGTGCGCGCACACACACACACACAGGCACACACCACCCAGAAAAACCTGAAGAACAGCCCACAAGCAATCACCTCTCTCCCCCAGCAGCCCACTCACTTCACCCTCCACAGCACCAAGACTTCTCCCTCTTCCCTGCCCCCCAGATAAGATTAATGCAAAACCAGAGGGAAATCAATACTCCCCCAAAGCTTTTTCCCCTTGAACTGCTCTACTCTGTCTTAATGTTAATTTGCAGCACCTTCATTTTGTGAATCAGCAATCGTTATATAAACGATTTACCATTTTAAAGGTGTGATAACATCAGAGCAGAAGAAGATAAAGAGCTTTATGTGAAACTCAATGCGGCTTTCCTTCTTTACCTTCCCAGAGGCTTTAGACCCCTTGTTTATCTCTTCCTCTCACCAAATTACTTAGGGCCATTGACACCTCGTCTTCCCCCACTTCTTTCTCTTCCCACACCTTCCCATGAGGCCCCCTGCCTGTCCCATACTTGTTCACCAGGGAATTTCCAGGCCCAGCTGCCGGCTGGAGGACTTTCCAGAGAAGCTTCTCTTGATGTGATTGTGCATCTCAAATCACAAATGATGCTTTTCCAAATACATTTTCCAGCTTGAAATTTTCTATAATTTGAATTTCTATATAAATTCTATATTTCTATAATTTGAAAACCTATATAAATCATACATTAAAGAAATGTTTAGATGGACGAAAGCATCATCCTACTACCCTACCGATCACTTTCACTTTGCATGTTTTTGATATTCTGTGTCCAAAGGAATCCATCCATGGGTTCACTTTCATACTTTGCAAGGTCCTCATAATTAAGATTGTTTGTGAACCCATTAAGTTGATGTTGTCATTAATGGATATCTAGTATGAGTCAAAATTTCTTCAAAAGGTTTTGCTTCAATGTTTGCACTATCGAAAATCTTGCTTATGTTTAATTGAAGTATCAGTTGCAATATATATAGGACTTTCTCCTCTGCACTTCATGGCTCTCTTTGTTTCCCTGAAACACTATTTCTTCTGCAGCTCGGTGAGCCAGTTCATATATGAACCAGTGCCAGCAGTAAAGTCTGGGCAGGTGCTCTGAGAATAAGCCTTTGCTTGGGCCCTTCATCTGACCCACTCTCTATGATGCTGTTATTTATTTTCAGCTTTCTTTCTCAGCACAATTAGACTTGAACACACAACCCCCAGTCCGCATGTGCTGCCCAGGGTAGAGACATGAGACTCCAGTAGCATTAACTGGAACTTCAGAGCACCGGTACACTCTTTCGTTCACTATTTATAATCATCGTTCTTTAATTTCCTGTATTTATACAGTTTCTTTTTTCAAAGGCATTCCAAAGGTTCTCTACTGAGATCATTTCATAAAAATCCCTCTTTTAAGTTAAAACTTTTTAAGTTAAAACATTTCAGTTAAAAGAGATATATTATTCTCTCCTTTGAAAACAAGGTAAACTGAGGCAGCACTCAGCACCTCATGCTAGACACTCTGTGCCTGCTTGGAGCTGCCGGGCCGTGCCCTGTGCAGTCAAATGCTGTGGCAGCCAAGGTCCCCTTGCTCCACCCCGTGGCTAGTGCCCTGACCGGAATGGGGCAAGGTTTCATTTCTCTGTCAGATTCTGCTTGCAGCAGCCCAGCCATTTCATTCCGTTGAAATAATTGGGAGAAGTTATTTTTTTTTCCACAGGCGTCCTGCCTGCACTTCATCATGTGTATTATTTTGGACCTGCTTCAAAAAGAAAAATGGCCTTTCATGGTGTCTACCGAATGTGGGCAGAAATGGGACTAGGCAGGCATAGAACTCCACATAGAGATGGAAAATATTCACGGAGAACACCCACACTCCACGCAGAGAGAGGGTGAGGGCAGCAGGCACCAGCGCTGGGCCCAGCGAACAGAATGCACAAATGACTTCTCCTCCAGCTTCCAGCTTCTTCCAAATAGACCCCACCCCACCAGGAAGGGGAGGGCAAGGCAGGCCTGGCAAAGAGGACTATAGGCTCCTGGCCCTGCCTAGCTTCTCCACACCAAGACCACTACTTTTCCCCTCCCTTTGGTGGCCACAGTAAGAAGGCCCCCAAAGTTTCCTAAACACTGATGTAAACACAGCTTCCTGTCAGGTGTGCCTGTGTTTGACAGGACAGCTAGTGGACCGACCTCCTTCTCTGGGATTCTCTTCTGCTCCTAACAAGAAGCTCAGCGTCGCTCTACATTCAACTTCTTGAAACACTCACCCCCAGGGGTGTCCAACGCCAGGACACCTCTGTCCAACGCCAGATCATCTCTCAGGAGCCCCTAGAATGGGTCTCCAGTAAGGAAAGGGGTGAGGGGTGAGGGGTGAGGAACTGGCTGACTCCTTTCTCCATCTGTTCCTTCTCTTTGCCACTCGCCCCCATCTCCCTTTCCCTCCCCAGGGGCACAATGGAGGAAACTGGATGACATAGACGCAGTTTGCACTGAACTATTAGAGAGTTCATGTACCTTAAAAAAAGAAAAAAAGAGGAGGCACGCTGGAACAAAAATAACCCTACCCTCCTCCTGCAAAAAAAATACGAATAAAATAAAATAAAATAAAATAAAATAAAATAAAAAACCCAGTCAGTAGACAGGGGGACCTATGTCTTCCTATTCAGCCCTAGGGACTCCCAGTGGCGTCTCAGACTGAATCACCAGCCAGGAGGATGAGGGGAGCTTCCCAACAGCATCCATATGACTCTCTGCCCCATATGATCATTAATAAGCCCTTCATAATATGAAAGAGTTCACAACCACAGCCACTATGCTTTCTAAGAGAAAGTCATTATCAATAAAAGACCCATCTAATTTTTTCTTCAAAATTTTGGCTCTTGGTTTGATCTCTTTTCAGAGCTCACCCCCACTCTCTCCTCCCATGCTCCCACACCCAGCTGACTTCAAATTTTAAGTATAGTATTAAATGGCCAGAAATGAAGCACTGTGGGGAGGGGAAATGAATCGAATTTATCAAGACATACATTGGAGTAAACTATTAAAAATTCAAACTTGCCCAAAGAGAAAGAACAAATTATACATCCATCATTTTCTTTTTCCACCAAATGTACACACTTAAAATATTTGTCGGGTGGATAAAACTGAAAGTTATGCTAATATTGGAAAAACAGATCTAGGCATATCAGAGAAATTTGTTTTTAAAGGGACGTTGCCAAGAACTTTGAATCCAGCACTTGACCTGTATTTAATATTACTCTGATCTGCTAGGAGATGTTTTCTGGGTTCTAAATACCTACTTGGAAAAAGTTTGGCACAGTCAGAAAATAAAGTGCAACTCTCCTTTTATGAGATTTTCAACAGACTGTCAGCACCACCTGATGATCGAATCTCCTTGAAATCAGCAAAGCTGTATAGATACGATCAGGAAAACGAATGTACAAACCAGCAAGGGAAGGCAACAAGTAAGAAAAACTCCACTTAATCCATAATCAAGGGAAATTCAAAATTTGCCAAACTAAGGAGAAATATGAAACACATATTTTTCAAAATTCATCTTAAAATAAAAGGAAATGTTATTACTATGCATTCACCCTCTCTTGTAAAATACCCAAAGACAAACTAAAATGGACAAAGCATCATGATCGGAGTAAGTCTGAGACTGTTCCAGGAAAAAAAAAAACAAAAACAGTTGACATCAATGATAGTGATGTTTACTAGAAAACTAACCTACTTCCAGCAGACAGTAGACATTGTGACTGATATTAAACAAAATATGTGACTGTTTGCCTTGATGTGAGGAGGGTGGGGCCCCATTTGTTTTCCTATTATGTAAAACCCCTGCCTGACTCCTGCCAAAACATTTTCCCAGTGACACGTCTGCCTGCCTTTGGACGTGTTCCTTACTAAAACAAATACACCTAACAAATAATCTTTGATAGCAAATACTCATAAAGGCAAACAATGAAAACTACTATGGGTGTTTCTTAAGATGGCACTGGGCACTATGTAGAATTACCACACACAAAAGCAAAACAATTCTGCCTTGCTGACTGGGCCAGTTCCCAGAAGTCAGCAACGTTAGCAACTTGCTCTTTCTTGGCAAGTAGCTAATTTTCCCCCCTTGGGGCAGTGAGTGGTCCTCTCCCTAATAAGTCACAGTGTGTATATATGTTGTCTACTTGGGAAGAGAGATAAGTACAAAAACAAACTATTATTATAAGCGCACACTCACAAATAAAAGGATAATGTCTCCTAAGACGATACTGGCACCTTATAAAAGTGTAATTTAACCTTATCTAATCTGGAGCCTGTTTCATCATAAGGATGGCCAATAATGTAAACCTTTGTGTTAAAGGAAGGAGGAAAAGTACATGCGGGGCAGGCGGTGGCCAGCCTCTCCGGTGACAGCCTGCTGGTGGGGACTTTCTGGGCAGTCAGTGGAGACTGTGCCGTCCTGGAGATGCTAGGTGAGAAAATGATGGATGAGCCAGGGTACAGTGAAGGCAAAAATGGCTAGGAGAATCGTTTCCTCTTCCCATCTGTTCAGGAAGGACGTCAGCGAGATAGACTAAACACAGGCTCTGGTTCGGGATTACGTGCGTGCGCCTGTGTGAACACAACAGCCCAGCCTTTAAAAGAACCTTCCTCCGCTCACTACAGGGACAGACAAAGGGGAGACCAGATGCCCACACTGGCTGGCCTTGAAGAGAAGCAGGGCAGTCCCAGACTGTTGCCCGCAGCCGGGGGGGGGGGGGGGGGGGCTGGGGCGGTCCTAAGGGAGTCTGGCCCTGGTGCCCACTGCCTGCTGCAGCCACCAGTTGATGGGACACACCCACCAATGCTGGATGCACTGGCCACCCCAACTGGGCACACTGCTCTCCCTGGGAAGACACAAGGGATCCTAGCACAGAGAGGCAGTTTCGCACCACTGGGTCCAGGATACAACTCTGCCGTGTTCCCTGAGAGAGCAGAGCCCCTTGTCCTCCAGAAGCTCCCAAGATGTGAGATATAGTGCCGGCCCACAAACAGGGCTGGGGGCTTGGGGCCTCCTCTGGCTATGCCGCTAGGTGACCCTCTTCCTACCTCACTATCCAGGCCAAGTCCGAGTTGGGCAGGGGAGGGATTTTTTCCTAGAAAGGATACAAAGGCCCTCTTGCCTATTCTCTCCCCACACCTCTCTGGCCCTCCCTGATGCTGTCCCCACCCTGCCCCCTGAAGCACCAACCACATGTCCAAAGGCTTCCACTGCATTAGGCACTTGGGCCTGGTGTAAGTTAAGGCTGAGGAGCTGGGGTGACCAACGGTGAGAAGGCTGCAAGTGCTGGGTGGGAGCC
Organism: Panthera onca; assembly: GCF_046562875.1. Taxonomy (NCBI): domain Eukaryota; kingdom Metazoa; phylum Chordata; class Mammalia; order Carnivora; family Felidae; genus Panthera; species Panthera onca. The sequence goes on along the minus strand of NC_138343.1, from coordinate 26,921,145 downwards.
CTGCCTTTGTGTGCAGACACACTAGCTCTGTGCAAGTCAGCTAAGCTTACACACATACAACAGATTCAAGCATCTATGTGGATGAGCGTTTCCCAACAGTTATTACTATTTGCCTTCCCAAATGTGTCCAGTAAAGGGTATTATATTCTTTTATATATCAGTTGCTAGAATAATGCTGAACACAAAAAGAGCGTCCATATATTTGCTGATTAAATGGATTAGTCAATATATCAATGATCTAAAATGTACATTTTAACATCCAAAATAGAGATGAGACTTAAACCACCAGTGATGTTTACTGGTTTAATTTTTCTTCTTAGTGGCACATAAATGATGTACCTTATCATAAATGGCATGTTAGAACCAAGGAGATACACCAAGTAAAATTGGACAAGTAACTTAGTCGCTTTGAGCCTCAGTTTCCCTCTGTATAAGATGCAGATAATAGTGTCTACAATGGGGTCCTTGTGACGATCAAACGAAATGATTATATGAAGCCCTCAGCAGAAGAACAACATAATAAATGCTCTGTGCATCTTATTGTTATTGTTTAAGGGTCTGTGGTTGAGACTAGAGAAATGTCATATCAAACAGATTTACCCTGCATTAGTATTCACTCTGCCCCAAACTAAGGTCTAGAGGAGCAGTCAAATGTTAGGGAAAACAGAGCTGTCCCATTTGGTGAGTGGGGAGATTTTCCCATTCTGACGGGGGCGGGGGCGGGGGCGGGGGGGGGGGAGGTGTGACCTCAGGCAAAAAGGAACCTCAGTAAAAGTAAATTCTGGGTTTCTTTTTCTGTTGCCCTAAATTTATAGTTTAACCCTAGTCAACTATTGGCCTTAAAAAATGCTAGGGTGGGGCACCTGGGTGGCTCCATCAGTTGATGAGTGGAGCATCAGACTTCGTTTGGCTCAGGTCATGATCTCCAACTGGTTTGTGAGTTTGAGCCCACAAACTCCTGCTGTCAGCAAGGAGCCCACTTTGGATCCTCTGCACCGCGCCCCCCCCCCCCCCCCCCCCGCCGCCCCTCTCCCGCCTGCACTCTCAAAAATAAATAAAACATTAAAAAAAATACTAGGGCAAGTTTAGTAGTAGCTAAATACTACAGAGCAAGTGCCTCCTTTCCTTTCATACATTTATTTCTATTTAATATTCTGTGGAAATTCGCCTCTTTATTTGCCATAGTTTATCTTTTCTTATATCTGTGCTTCCAAACTAAATAGCACTAATCCGAATGCATACCTCTCTGCGTGCCAGCGTCTAGCCTTGTGTCTGTGTCTACTGTGTATGTAAATATTGGCAAGTCTCTCCGTGGGTAAAGCTGCAGTGTGCATGGTCTGTGTTGTCATACAGTGTCTCTGGGGTGTGTAAATGTGTGTGGGGGTGTGAGACCGCACTAGTAGCCACTATCACTGCCACTCACTAGTCCTGTTCTCTAAACAGGTTCTTTGGAGATTCAGTTTTTCATAATTAAGACTAAGGTGTGGTTAAAAAACAGAAGTACATTTTCCTGGAAACCAGCAGTCTTCATTTGCAACTTTTATTGGCAAACCTGGCTGCCAGTAAATACATTCCTTGGCATCTCCTAGAATGTAATTCACTTGATGAAGCGGCCTTGCTTTTTCTGTAACGTGCACATCAATTAAAAGGGGCCGCCTGGAAGGAATGTAGCCGGTGGCTGCAAGCCCCAATACCAGGTCACCTCGGGCTCCAGGAACAAAAACGTCCCTCGTCCCTGCCTTGGAGTCCGAGATGGTCTCCCCACGGGACTTCAGACTATTCTTGCTTGGACCCTGGGTAGATTGCAGGGTGCTAAAACAAGGAGCCGGACACTTCGGGGTCCCACTCTAGCTTCGTGACCTCCCCCAGGGACCCCTACCTTTCCCCAGGAAAGGCTCCGGAAGTGATGGGCCTGCGAGGGGCAGTATAGCCTCCCGCCGCCTCAGAGGCGCAGGGGAGACCAAGCCACGGACCGCAGGGGGCGCTCGGAGCACGCGCAGTGCCAAGTGAAGGAGCCCAGAGCCGCCTGCGAGTCCGGGGTCCCAGGACATGGGACTTGGCTGGGGCTGCGTCCCCAGCCCGGGAGCCCCAGCCCAGTGCTGTCGAGTGGCCTCGGGACTTCCCACACTTCTTCCCTGCTCTGCGTTCGCGGGGGAAAAGGCGGGAAGTCTGTGGAAGGAGGAAGGGGAGCCCGAACCCCGGGCCACCAATTCCAACCGCAGGCGCACGCCAGCACCGCCGCCCTCCCCGGAGGCCGATTGCTCCGATCCAGGTGCCTGCCGGTCCCTGCCCTGAGAAGTGCAAACAGCCGGCTCGGGGTCGAGGGCCCCGCGGCAGTTCCCCAGAGTCCAAGGGTGCGAGGCTGATCGCGCTTTCCGCACACCAGGCCCGGCCTTGCGTACGCTCGGTTGGACGGCCCGGGGTGGGGTAAGGGACGTCGGGAGGGACGTCCCAGAGCTCAAGCCCGCCGGGCAATCGTAGGCCCCGGGAAGTCGAGGCTCAGGCTCTGCCACGGTGGCTCTTCAGCTAGGAGAAGGGTGGCAGAGCCGCGGGACGGGGCTGGAGACCCGGGAAGCACTCGTCGCCCGCACGACACAGGCCCAGCCGCCAGCAAGGTGCAGCCGACCTCACCCGGCCTGCGTGCGGTTCTGAACTGTCTGTGGGTCTTTTCACGGATCAAAGCCTTTCCACCAACACCCGTAGCCAAGGCGCGTCCGTGCCGGAGCGCGCGCTTTTCACTCCAGCCCGGAGAAGGCGCCTACACCCCGTGGTTTTCTGACGGCTGGCGCCCGCCGGTACCCTACAATCTCGGTGCTGTGCTACAGCCTCTGGGGCTGGAGGACCGCTGCGCCGTGCGCGGCGCGTGCCTTAAATGAGCAGATGTTACCAAGCTGGGAGGAAGCGGGGCCTCTACACTTTCAGCACCTGGCTTGCGGCAGCCGCCCTGAGTCTGTTGGGGACCTGGATGCGAGGACACAGAGGTGCGCGCATGCACGCGCAGGCACCTAATCCTTTCCGATCATCCACCCTTTTATAGATTTTATTCTTGTCCTGGGTTATTAATTAAAGAAGACATTTCGGGTCTCCATCTACCTCTGCCTGGACAAAGGAACCCCTGAGTCTTCCGTAGCCAGCCACTACAACTTAAAGATTCACTTCCCTCATGCCTTGTGTCCCTTTCTTGCTACTCAGCCCGGCTCTGAGGTGACAGGTGGGCCGGCCCGACGGGGTAACCAAGAGCAGGTGCTGGCAAGCATTCTCCTGTGTAATTAGGGGGACAGCCCAGCTTGGGGACTGGTGGAATGATGTTAAATTATTCCATCACATAAACTGTGAAGGGCTGCTTCTACCAGAGCAACTATCCAATTAGTTCAATCATGTAGACAGGCAATGTAGATCACTTTAAAACATAATCGAAAAACAAATGCTCTTTTTATTTATTGTAGCAAGTATTTTTCTGCTGAGGAGGGAGTAGAATTAGAGGTACTGTGTTAACTCAATCTCTTCTCAGAAGCCCCCCAACTAAGAGGGAAGAAGGAAGCAACCCGCTGAGTCTCGGCAACCCAGACATTTGGTCCCCGCCTCCTCCCTCAGCTGAAAAGTCACACTGAAGAGCAAGGCTACCTTCGGAGCTGAAGGTTTGGTAACGAATACCGGTTACTGACACCGAAATATCCTCCCCTACCCCTGGACTCCTGGTCTACGCAAACGAGGCCATATGTAGAACTACAGGCACGTATCTAAATATCCCAAAGACACCCCCACACGGACTTTGTTGCAGTTGTTTGTGATTTCGGTCTAGTGGGGAGTTTTCAAATTTCATTGGCAGAATAAATGCCTTAATCTTCCAATTTGTCCCCTAGCAGCGAAGGGGACAGCGAAGGGGCTGCTGACGTGCAGCCTCCCTCCTGGGTTTGCAGAATCCCTTAGATTAGCGGCACCGTCTAGAACAGGGGAAGCCCCTTCCCTCATCTTCTAAGCCCGCCTTTCCTGTTTCCGCAGCTCCTGGGCTAAGCGCCCCCCCCCCAAAAAAAAATCTCTCGAGGGCGTCCTAGACCCCCCCGACGATGGGCCGGTTTCCTGGGCAAAACCGAGAGCCAAAAGCTGGATACGCGGGAACAGCGGACTGGGAGGGGGTCTGGGCAGGTCACAGGGGCGATTGGGCTGCCGGGCCTGAGGGGGACGCTGGAAACTCCCCGAGGGGGTCTCTGACGGAGAGGACAATCTATGCACCCTAGGCAGGGCTCAGACGCCTGGAGACTCATTTCTTGAACTCGGAGCTCGCCCGATCCTTCTTTCCTTATTATTATTGACTGGAATAAAAAGAAGAGAAAGAGCTCCTTCTGGTTCCTGGTGACCTGCGTTAGGGCACCATCTCCTCCCCCACTCCCCCCAATACACACATTCCTGTGGTGTCCCCACGTTCCCAAATCCAGGCATTTCCTGGAGTGCTGGCCACATCTCCCTGGTTCTTTTCTACAGTAGGGGCCCGGTGAGGCCTTGTTTTAAATATCGTTGTGACGTCACGCCCCCTCCTCAGAGCTATGAGGCTGTAAGTGGGCCCCGGGAACTGTAACCCCACCTGGCAGGTCAAGGAAGGGCTGGGGGTTGCAGGGCGGGCCAAACGACAGCTCCACCAAACATCCATTACCGCTGTCGCCTGCAGGACCTTCAGGCTGCAACTATGGGAGGTGTCAGAAAAGAAGCCCAAGGTTTCCTGCGGGGGCATGTCTGCCAATTGAGTCAGTAGTTGTCCGGAAGACGGATGATTGAACTACCCCGAGGAGCAGCAAAAACGGGGCAATCAAAAACTTTAAACTGAAAAATAAAAACTTTACCCATTCCCCCAAAGACTTTATTTCTGTGCCTTAACGTTAAAACAAGACCACTAACAACAATAATAAAATAAGCAAAGTACTTGAAATATAATCAAGCCGTTTACTGGACGTTTGCTTCCGAGTAAGCTTATAAAATACAAATGCAAATATCTTTTCCTGGCGAATATCCAGAGCTAAACCAGTGGAAAGTTGATCTTTATAAAACTGCACCTCTCCATTTTTTTTCCGCATGCCAGATACTAATTTCACAACGACAACTTTTATATCCAAAGCGGGGAGCCCAGAACACCCCCGCTGTTCGATTTGCAATTTACATAACAAGCTGTTTACATTTCTCCGGGCTGCTGAGAGAGAGAGTGAGGAGAGGGCAGGGGGTGGTGAGCTGGGGGGAGACAGTGAAGCACAACTGTCCATTGCAACACCCAGGGTCCGCTGGCATTTCCCACAATAGGAAAACAAACGAGTCGCTATTGCCACTTTCTCTCCAAGCACTGCCAGCAGTGAGGATGCAGTTTAAAGTCCAAATTCACCAAACACTGGGGTGTTTAGGGAGACCACTTAATTGGTCTCCAGGTTGAAACCAAAATGCTCCCATAAAGCCTCAGCCAAAGGGGCTGGTTATGTCAGGGTACAGGGCTGGAAATGGGACACAAATTCCTTTTTCAAGTCGGGGGTCTTCTCTTCCCTTCCTCCCCCTGCTAGTGTTTAGGAAATATCAAGTACTGAGCCTCCTGCTGATAAATCAAGCGTTTCTTCCAATCCGAGACCCCGCCTTTCAAACACCCTGGAAAAGGAGTTTCAAGTGTCCCAAGAGCACAGCAGGCCAAGAGGTAGCTGCCACAGGAATGGGAACTTCCGCCCCCCCCCCCCAAGGCTAGTTCTAGAAGGAGCAGGTCCTCCCCTCTCCGTGTAAATGTCCATTCTGAAACACATTGTTGTTGTTGTGTGTTTTTTAATGTTCAAGTGACACACAGCTGAGCCTGCTACACAAGATAGCGTCTTGACATCTAACCACTGAAGCTACAAGGAGAATTTTTGTGAGTGAGAAAACCGGGATTCCAGCTGAGAAGCCAAAAGGGGCTCCCAACACGTCCTTGCAGTTAAAGATTGTCAGAAATTGGGGGGAGTGGAGGTGTTAAATGTGTCACACTACTCTTCTTCACAGTTTCCTAAACTTGCCAGTTTCCCCAGCTTCTAGTAAAGAATCCAGTGTTCAGTCTTCAGGAGGGTCTTTTCTAGAGTTGCCAAAACACAGAAATGCACTGCAGGCACAGGGAGGCCAATCTTTTTCTTGCTCCTTCGTTTCCTTTCTTCTGTCGTCTTCCCATCCCATTCCAGTCGCTCAGAAACTGCAAATCTCAGGCGTGCACAAGGGTACGCTTTGTATGCTTACCACCCCCACCCCAATCCTTGAGCCATTCTGCAGGTGTGATTTTGAACATTTTCCCCCAGCACACCCGTTATCTCTGAAAGCCGGCAGCCCCGCGCGTGTGGAGATGGAGGTTAAACTGAGACGCGTTAAGTTCTTGGACGTGTTTATTTGCCTCTTGTCATCACACCTGCTAATGTCACTGAGCCCGAAGCGTGACCCCTCCTCTGAGCAGAAACATGCCGGACCAGACAAGACCCATAGGCCAGTGGCAAACCTTAGGGATCACGTATGCACACACCCCCTCCCCACCACAGGGAAGCGCAGAAAGCCTCCTGGCCTCAGCAGCCTGAGCCTCAAGCACCCCCTGGCCGCCAAGGGCCCTTGGGGCACAAGAAGCAGGGTGTCTTGAAGCTGGGCGGGCGGAGCCCACCTGGGCAGCGGTCCCGGCAAGGCCCCATATTACCCCCCCCCCCCCCACACACACACCTTATTTCAACTGGGTAGGGGTCACGGGGAAGACGAGGTGGGGCGACAACTCCTGCCCCACTGGGAAGAGCATGGCTGTGACTGAGCCTTTAAAACTGTGTCTTTTGTAACCCAGCTCCAGACAAGAGAACCTCCAGGTGGGGGGCAAATGAACACATGTGTGAACCCAGTGAGAGTGGCGACGGGAGGGAAGAAGTAGAAAGAGAGGAAAGGTGAGGGAAAAGGAGGAGGGGAAGAGAGGCCCAGGAAATCCCGGCCCTGGTGACAGCAAGATCCGCCACTGAATGGGAAAGAGCCAGTTGGGGTCGAGGACTCGGTGACATCTGGGAGCGATGGACAGAGGAAGGGTCTGCGTAGGGTACAGGAGGACCCAGGAAGTCTGCGGGACCAAAGGACGCCTGTGTAGAGAGCTGGGGGTGAAAGTACCGGCGGAGGCGGCGGTGGGCATCTGGGAATAGGGGGCCGATCTTGCTGTGGGTGGCAAGCCTGGCGCAGGCAAGGGTAGGAGCAGGGGCAGGGGCAGGGGCAGGGGCAAGGGCGCGGACTCCGAACGGCCGGCGCGCGTGTGGTCAGCCCGGCGGTCCTCCCGCAGCTGGGCGCGGGCCGGCAGGGTTCGGCCTCCGGCTCATTCAGAGGCGGTTCTCGCCTACCATTGGCTGCTGCCGCTGTGGTGGGGCGGGGCTCCGCTGCCCGGAAAAAATGTAACTGCGTAAAAAAGTCCTCGCCTGGGTGACGGATGCTCAAAAGTTCAGAAGTTTTCCCAATGCTTCCTTAAGCGGCCGGCGCGCGAGAGACTGAAAAAAAGGTGACGCGGGGCCCAAGAAGGCGGCCGGCGCGCTGCCCCCCGCCCCTGGTTATTTGGCCGCCTTCGCCGGCGACTCAGGGCAGAGTCTCCTGGAAGGCACAGGCAGTGTAGCGAGAAGGGCGCCTTCTTGTTTTTTAGTTTTGGCTCTGTTTTGCCGTCCTCGCCTGGAAGTTGCTCCGCGGGTTCCTCCAAGGCCGTTTGCCGCGTTCTCGTCCGGCCTTCTCCCCTAGCACCGACCCCGAAGTGGCCCGGGGCCCCCCAGGAGCACGAGAGAGCCCAGGGAGAGGCCGTGCGCGGCCGGCGGCTCCCGGAGGCGGCGGCGGCGGCCGAGCCGGACTCAGCGCGGCGGCCCGGCACCAGCTCTGTGGGGCCCGGACTCGGACTGGGCAGCCGGCTTGGCGTGGCCGGCCTAGGGAGGGTGGGGGGCGGCGGGAGGCGCGGGGCGGCGGCGGCGAGCGGGGGCCATGCAGGCGCGCTACTCCGTGTCCAGCCCCAACTCCCTGGGAGTGGTGCCCTACCTCGGCGGAGAGCAGAGCTACTACCGCGCTGCGGCCGCGGCGGCCGGGGGCGGCTACACCGCCATGCCGGCCCCCATGAGCGTGTACTCGCACCCAGCGCACGCCGAGCAGTACCCGGGCGGCATGGCCCGCGCCTACGGGCCCTACACGCCGCAGCCGCAGCCCAAGGACATGGTGAAGCCTCCCTACAGCTACATCGCGCTCATCACCATGGCCATCCAGAACGCCCCCGACAAGAAGATAACTCTCAATGGCATCTATCAGTTCATCATGGACCGCTTCCCTTTCTATCGGGACAATAAACAAGGCTGGCAGAACAGCATCCGCCACAACCTCTCGCTGAACGAGTGCTTCGTCAAGGTGCCCCGAGATGACAAAAAACCGGGCAAGGGCAGCTACTGGACGCTGGACCCGGACTCGTACAACATGTTCGAGAACGGCAGCTTCCTGCGGCGGCGGCGGCGCTTCAAGAAGAAGGACGCAGTGAAGGACAAGGAGGAGAAAGACCGGCTGCACCTCAAGGAGCCGCCGCCGCCGCAGCCCGGCCGCCAGCCCCCGCCCGCGCCGCCGGAGCAGGCCGACGGCGCCGCGCCCGGACCGCAGCCGCCGCCCGTGCGCATTCAGGACATCAAAACCGAGAACGGTACGTGCCCCTCGCCGCCCCAGCCCTTGTCCCCGGCTGCCGCCCTGGGCAGCGGCAGCGCCGCCGCGGTGCCCAAAATCGAAAGCCCCGACAGCAGTAGCAGCAGCCTGTCGAGTGGGAGCAGTCCCCCGGGCAGTCTGCCTTCGGCGCGGCCGCTGAGCCTGGACGGCGCGGAGCCCGCGCAGCCGCCGCCACCCACCCAGCCAGCGCCGCCGCCGCCGCACCACAGCCAGGGCTTCAGCGTGGACAACATCATGACGTCGCTGCGGGGGTCGCCGCAGGGCGCGGCCACGGAGCTCAGCTCTGGCCTCCTGGCCTCGGCGGCCGGGTCCTCGCGCTCGGGCATCGCACCCCCGCTGGCGCTCGGCGCCTACTCGCCTGGCCAGAGCTCCCTCTACAGCTCCCCCTGCAGCCAGAGCTCCAGCGCCGGCAGCTCGGGAGGGGGCAGCGGCGGAGGGGGCGGCGGCGGTGGCGGCGCGGCGGGCGCCGGGACCTACCACTGCAACCTGCAGGCCATGAGCCTGTACGCGGCCGGAGAGCGCGGCGGCCACTTGCAGGGCGCACCGGGGAGCACCGGCGGCTCCGCGGTGGACGACCCCCTCCCCGACTACTCTCTGCCCCCAGTCACCAGCAGCAGCTCCTCGTCCCTGAGTCACGGCGGCGGCGGCCAGGAAACCGGCCACCACCCTGCGGCCCACCAAGGCCGCCTCACCTCGTGGTACCTGAATCAGGCGGGCGGAGACCTGGGCCACTTGGCGAGTGCGGCGGCGGCGGCAGCCGCCGCGGGCTACCCGGGCCAGCAGCAGAACTTCCACTCTGTGCGAGAGATGTTCGAGTCACAGAGGATCGGCTTGAACAACTCTCCAGTGAACGGGAATAGTAGCTGTCAGATGGCCTTCCCTTCCAGCCAGTCTCTGTACCGCACGTCCGGGGCTTTCGTCTACGACTGTAGTAAGTTTTGACACTCCCTGTCCCCCCCCCCCCCCAAAATCGAAATGAATCGAACCCCAAAGCAGGAACAGCCAAAAGAACCATCAATGCAAAATCGAAACCAAAAAAAAAAAAAAAAAAAAAAAAGAAAAAGAAAAGAAAGAAAAAAAAAGAAAGAAAAAGAAAAAAAGAAAAAAATTCCAATTTAAAAACAAACTTGAAAAACATTCACCAAACGAGTGAACAGAATCCCTCCAAAACTTCAACTCAACCAGCACAAAGAAAACTATTTTCTTAAAAGATTCAGAGCCACCTTCACTTTGCCTTTTCTAAATAAACAAAACGGTAAACTATTTTGTACAGAGACAGCAAAATCATGGTTTATTAAAGGACAGTGTTACTCCAGATAACACGTAAGTTTCTTCTTGCTTTTCAGAGATCACGCTTTCCTCCTTTCTCTTCCATTCCCCTGCCCTTCTCTTTCCTTCACCTCTCACTTGTAAGATATTATTTTATCCTATGTTGAAAGGAGGGGGAAAGTCCCCGTATATGAAAATGGCTTTCTTTTTATTCATGGACTTGTTTTAAAATGTAAATTGCAATATAGTAATTTATTTTTAATTTGTAGTTGGATGTCGTGGACCAAACGCCAGAAAGTATTTCCAAAACCTGACGTTAAATTGCCTGAAACTTTAAATTGTGCTTTTTTTTCATTATAAAAAGGGAAACTGTATTAATCTTATTCTATCATCTTTTTTTCTTTTTGTTGAACATATTCATTGTTTGTTTATTAATAAATTACCATTCAGTTTGAATGAGATCTATATGTCTGGATACTTTAATACAGCCTTAATTATTATAAGAAAAAAGATTTCAGATTAAAACACTAGGAATTACCTATTCTCCTCCTAAATATCTTCAAAATGGAGAAGCCCTGTGACTATTCCTTGTCAAATTTCACATAAAAGTCTCTTTTTGTTTAGATTTTTTTTCTTCTTGCAGCATCTTCTGCAAAATGTACTATATAGTCAGCTTGCTTTGTGGCTAGTCAAAAGATACTTTCCTAAACAGATCTGAGTTGGCATATACGAAAATATATTTTTTCAGTAAGGACAGAACATGATCTGGAAATTTTAAGCCCATGAATCAGCAGCGTTATTACCACAGTGATACCTGTGTGTAGAGATATATACAGATGACTATTTGGCTTGTGCATCATATAAAAAATCATGATGTGTGTTATACATCCCTGTGAGCCAAATGCTGGATAGATATTTCTCCTATTAATTTCACTCCTTTGTAAGAAGAAAAATAAACCCGTTTATAAATGTATATAACTCATCCACATTTACAATCCTTCATGCGTTACAAAGAAGGGTTGATTTAAAAATATATATGTACTGTGGGTTGGAAAGGGATATTTAATCTTTGGGAAACTATTTTAGAAGATGTGTTTGTAGAACAATTATTTTTTGAAAAAGATTTAAAGCAATAAGAAGGAAGGAGAGAAGAGCAGAACATTTTAGTCTAGGGTGGTTTCTTTTCAATCCATTTTTTCTTGTCAATTTACAGTTAAACCTAGGGGGCAATCCATATTGGCCCTCCCCCTTTGTAAATAACCCAGGAAATGTAATAAATTCATTATCTTAGGGTGATCTGCCCTGTCAATCAGACTTTGGAGAGATGGCGATTTGATTACAGACATTCAGGGCCTTTCAGTTTGTTTTCGAGATAATACAGTTTCCTGCTATCTGCCGCTCCTATCTAGAGGCAACACTTAGCAGTAATTGCTATTGCTTGTTGTCAAAATTTGATCATTGTTAAAGGATTGCTGCAAATAAATACACTCTAATTTCAGTCAAAAACTGCTTTACGTGGCCTCTGATTTGCTGGGTCTCCTCCCTCAGAGTCGTAACCTAATAGCTAGAGAAGATTGCAGCGGCCCAGGGCGCGGGTGTCTCTCCGGGTCAGGCCGGCTGGGACTCGCTTTACTGCTGCGTTTAACTCCCCGCTCGGCTGTCTCGGCCCTAGGCTCCGGAGCTGCCTCGGGTTACCCCTTGCGGGTGGGTGGTGAAGGGAAAGAATCCATTGACAGATCTCATAGTTTGTGCGTTGGTCCACTTTTGGGAGACGGGTTGGAGCCAGGATTTGCCGACAAAGCGTCCGGTGGCTGGAGCTGGGTTGTCTAGGCCCGGATGGGAGGCGGCAGCAGGTGACCCACGGAATGGCCCTGTCCTTTCGGACTGGTGGCGAATCCCAAGGCCCAGCAGCTCCGGCAGCCAGAGACGTTACATTTCTCGACTTGCCTGATTTCAACCTTTTGGAGTGGGGACATGGCCCACCCGACTGTGGCCCACCCGAGGCTTTCCTGCTGGGGCGTTTCTTCGCGGCCCTGGTCCTGCCGAGTAGCTCCTGGCCCAACGCCGGCCTCCGGGACGCCGCTCCCGGACGGGAACGCTCTGCAGCTAATTAGCTGTAATTACCCGCCGCGGCCTGGGCCCGGCTTCTGTTTGTGTTTGGAGCTCCTTCCTCCCGCCCCCCACCCCCTCACGCCTACCCTCGCCCCGCCGTCTCCCCTCCCCGGCTTCTCGCTCTCCTCGCCGCTGCCTGCCCCCCACAAGAGGTTGCTTGGGGAGCAGAGAGCCCGAGGAGACCTCTGTTAGGTGTGATGGATGAATCACAAGTTGGGTCGTAGGTGCCGGGAGGACCGCGCTGAGCAGAAAATGGCAAAGAGCAAGGCTGTGTGTGGAGGGACGAGGGTCGCCGAGCCGGGAGGAGCGCTTTCCAGCCCTCGCGGCGGGGGCCGGCGGAGCCCGGGGAAAGCAGCCTACCCGCTCCGCATCCCGCAACTCTGCCTCGCGCCACCTGGCCTACGGCGCTCCCTATTTATACTCCTCTCGCGCCGCCTTTGTTGTGAGGACACACGTGTGTTTAGGTGTTTAGCCAGGGTAGAAAGGTCACAGGCACTCCATCGCGCCCGGGTGACAGGGCGCCCCGCAGCCTCGGCAGCCGCGCTGTTAGAAGGACATCTCCCATCCCGCCCCGCCTCGGCCTGGTCGCCTGGTCGCGCCGGACGTGCCCGGGCCAGCGCTGGGGCCCCAGGCGGCCTCCTCGGCTGGGCTGTGTCCTTGCGCGGCGTGTGGGGTCGGTTTACAGGCCACAAATCACTTGGCGGTGGCCGGCGCTGGGAGTCGCTGGGCCTAAGGGACTCGGGAGATATGCAAGCGGGCAGCGGGTTCGGCGAGTTCGGGGTCCACGTGCTCGCACCCCTCTGCTTCTCCCTGAGCCTGGGTTTTGAGGCCGGAGCACGTCGCGTCCTCAGCCAGCCCTGGGCCTACCCCAGCCAGGCTCTTGAGGGCCCGACCTAGCCGCTGCGAGGGGTGGGATGCGGGACAGTGAGGCAGGCAAGTGGGGAGGGCGGCCTGACCCGTGCGGCTGCGTCTGCCCCCGCGCCCCGAGGGAGGGCACGCGGCCTGCGCTGGAGGGGACTTTCGGGGTTGAGCATGGCGGGGGGCGGGGGGGGGGCGGTGGAGAACGGGCTCGCTCGGGGCTGGAGACCATTCTCGACTCCGCCAGAATGTGGAGTGGGCAGCGGGCATCCCTTGCTCATCCTTCCTTGGAGCCTGAGTTCCTGCAGCTGGAGAAGGATCCCGGCATTAATGCGGTGCTTGGACTGAGGCAGCCCGGGAGGAGTTCTTCTCCTAAGCTCCCGGGAGTGTTTACACATTTGCCTTGGGACAAACTTCTTAGCAATCGTTACTGCCCTCTTCGACTGCAACGTTTGAAAATTAGTCATGGCAGATATATATGTCTGGGAAGGTGTTTGTGTTATACATATATAGTTATATCTACAGGAGTTGCCTTAAGTCATAGCTCAGGAGCTATGTCAGAGTGGAAGGTCAGAAGTTCTGCTCATTATTCGGATTTTTTAAACCATATAGGTAATGTTTTCAATTCTCAATACATGTGCTTTTGGACTCTCGTCTTAAATTAAGAAAAACAATTACCGCTGACCTTATTTAATCTGGGGGAACTACTTGTTCCTTTAGTGGTATTGCACTTTTTCAGCAATAAGGATATTTTTTCTGTAAAATATTATAAGAGAAACTTCTTGCTATTTTAGCTAACAGACAGTACATTTTGAAATTAGCCTTGGACACAAGGCAGGATCTAGTGGTTGGGAATTGGCTAATTTTGAAATTAGCCTCTGTAGAAAGCTCTGGGATAGTAAGTATTTTGTCCTTTATGTAGCAGTGGGTGCATTTATTTTCTTTGCAATTTATACAGTGAGCAAGTAAATGCCAGCATGTTACATGCCACATAAAAACTTGCATTTTGGCATATTGCACGTGTGGTAGGAACGCGTGCTGTTTTCCAGGGTTATGTAGTTAGCAGTCCTTATTTCACCAGACTGCATGCAAACAAGCATGCATTTTACAATTTATCATTCCACACAGTTTGTGTCATTAATAATCGATGTTTGCAGAGGAATAAGGCTCGATTGTGCTGGTGGTCTGTAAGCTCTTGGCTGTTTCCTGCGGGGGTCAGAAACAAGGGTCAGGGAACAAGAGTGCCTTATAGCCCTATCGGGCTCCCCTGAACTTTGATAGGTAAAGAAGAGACATAGGACCTTTCTTTCCCACCCTGTTCCCTAGGGAAGGGGTCTCAGTTTTAAGATGGAGGGCCTTTTCTTCATGGCACAAAATTCCAGAGAGGCCTTGAACCCTCTGGTGGTCCAGGCTGCCTGGCCAGGTTGCCCAGGAAGGACAGGAGGCATCCATACTGCACCCAGGTCCCGGACACCCATACCGGTGTTCTCTACAGCTATTATCGGCACTAGAAACAAGGCTGGTTGGAGTAGCAGTTTCTTTCTACACTCCACATCTTAGAGCTTCTGGAGAGGGGCCCCCTTTGCTTCTGAACCTAGTTTCTACTACTGGACCCTGCCTGCTGTCCCAGGGCCTTCTCTTTAGACTTCTCTTAACTCATTTCAGAGTGGGTTCATGAAGCCATTAGCCCTTCCCATTGGGTCATAAACAAATGTCACGTTAAGGGCAAGATTGATAGTGGCCATGTCATAAAGCTGGCCAGGCAGGTTAGATTCTGTGCGGGCAGTCATTCTTCAGCTAAGCAAGGAACTTTGGAGGGAGGCAGGGAGAAAAGGGACCAAGAGAAACTATGTCATAGTCCTCACCCCCACCAAGTTGTGAGGTATGGCGGGAGCAGAGAGTGAAGCAGCCTTAAACTCAGGAGAGCTCCCAAGCAAGACCTAGGTCATTCAGATAGTAGCCACAATGGCATGAAAAAAAACCAAAAACAAAACAAAACAAAAAAAAACCTGCTGAGATTTGCTATGGGGCCCTAAATGTCAGCTTCAGAAACCCCACTTTTCTGAAAGCTCCTATTTCATTTTTTAAGGAAGCTAAGAGTTTCCCTGAAAAGAGATTTTGTTAATGGCATTTTCACTTGCACTTAAATAGAAAGTCTTCCTTTACTACTTGGGCTCTACATTCATAGCTGGACCTTTCTGACCAGAAACCTCCTTTACTTTGTCTCTCCCTTTTTGAGTGTGAATCCAACATAACCATTAAGTTCTGTGTGTCTTTGTGTCTCTATCCCTCTGTCCCTTTCTTCCTCACTTTCTTTCTCCCACCCCTCTCCCTCCCAGGCCCTTTTAAAAGGCTCCACAGTTTCTCCCAGATGTCTCCTTCCCAGCTTGAGCCACCTCCCCAGTAACACATATAACCAGGCTCTGAGCCCTGTGGGTGATGGCCACATGGGGTCCTGACCTGGAGCTTGCACTCAGGCCTCAGACAGAGCTGGGGCTATATTCAGGCAGGACTGGCAGGTTCCAGGTCTGAGTCCGGCTGGAAAAGGAACAATACTTAATTAAAAGAATTCCAGCTCCAAAATCCATTCAGGAGAATGAAAGCCACTTCTCCACGACATTCTCAACATGATTAGGAGTGGAAAATTGAGCAAAATGTACCATGTCCACCTTATTGGAAACCAAAATATGGCGCAGAGAGCATAAGGCCTGACTTAAGACCTTTGTTCTGCTCCTTTCCCATCTTACCCTGGCTCCAATGAAACCCTCTGTTTTATATTATTTTTTTTTTTTGTTGTTTACTTGATTTTTTCCCTCACTGATTTTAAATTTGCAACATATTGAGCATATTATAGGAGATGCAGTAGGATCTGGAATTTCCTTGCATATAGGCCTGAGCCTGTCTTCAAGACAGGAGAGAGGGGTGGAGCTCCCGTTGCAAGACAGCCTGAGGGGGGGAGGCTGGTCTGAGGGGTGCTAGGAAAGGGCCTGACATTGTTTCCAGCTCAGAGTTCACCCACCTGGAGTATGGAGAAAGCCTCAGGGGCACTTCCACAGGCCTCTTGCTCTTCCAGATGGCACCTCCTTCTGTTCTCCTAAAGAGCATCTTCTTTTTTCACTGGTCTGCCCTTGAGTTCCGTCAAACCCACTGGTCAGCACAGCTGGTCATATGTACTAAACTGCTCATCTTCTTTCCTTAGCTGTCCCTGTTCCCCAGAATGAGACTGGGTGGGCTGTTCATTTGCCCCCTAAGTCAACACAGCTTGGTGCTACTTGGGTGGGCATGGAAGTGCAATTTGTGGGCCCATAGAGTGAGCAGTGGGCTGGCAGCCAGGGCCAGGTGGTGGGGCCTCTCCATTGACCTGGGTGGTGGGACCCCAGGCAGGGCCTAGGGACAAGGAGGAGGCCTCAGTGAAGGGCTTGGAGGGTCTCAGAACTTGAGTTTGGGAATGAAGGGGTCTGAGGGCTTTGAGGCTGATTTAGATTGAAAGATAAGAGAGAGAGACACAGAGAGATGGAGGCAGAGGAGGGGGGGGAGAGAGAGAGAGAGAATAAGAAAGAGAAGACAGGCACCCTCCCTCCCTCATTACCTACCCTAGGGAAAAAGCAGGAAAACCAACACATTTAGCGCCATTAACTCTTAAGGCCTCCTCATTTCCTTCAGTATAAAAGCAGGTCATTGGTCCCGGAGGCTGTACCTGGGTCTTGTTAATGGTGCAGATGTGCAAACAGGACAGGGGTGGGGAGCACGTGTCTAGGTGGCCATAGGATTCTTAAAAATCTGCTACTGGAGGAAAAACGAAAACTCTGTCCTCCCAGCTGAACAAAATCCGAGACCCGGAAGGTGCGCAGAGGTATCCGGTTCTGAAAGCCCCGCGCCCCAGGCCCGCACTGGGGGTTGCCATGGTCCCCCAAGTTGCCGGCTAGTTCCACAGCGCCAGCGGCTAGTTCCACAGCGCCAGCGCAGTAGCGCTCCAACCTCGGGGTCTTTCTGCAGCCCTGGCACACACAACAGAAGGGCTTCCTTGAGGTTATGAAGAGGATGTCTGCTATCACCCACGGAGGACTCACGCGGACAGTGGACGATGGGCTTCACAGCTGGCCGCTCAGGTCAGGGCGAGAGGAGGAGTGTGGTGGGCTAACTCGGGGAGAAAGGGTGCCGCGGATCCTCCGCCGGAAGTATGGGGGGGGGGGGAGCCTCGGGAGGGGTATGTGTATGAGTGGAGGCCCTGTCGTTGTTCCCACAGCCAAGGGCTGCCTAGGTCCTAGGAGTTCCCAGAGACAACTCGAGCGGCTGATGTCCTAGGTCACCTGTCCTGGGTCCTTACGGGGGTTTCCTGCGTGCCCACTCCCACTCTGGTTCTATGGAATATCCAGGAGATACAGGGCAGTTGTTTACAGTGCGTTTGCTGACCGAGAAATAATGTATCATTGCTCCGTATTTGCGGGCTGGCTCCCGGGAGGGCCTATCCACCATCTCAGAAGCCAAGACAGGGTCCGTGGAGCCAGGGGCCCCGGGGTGCCGCCGGATCGTGCCTCCCTCCCTCTTGGGCGCTGTGGGGGGCGGGTGTGTGTGGCGGCGGGGGGAAAGTGGCACAACAGGAAAGCCTCGCCAGAAGGCCCTTCCCAGGCGGCTTCCTCGCCATAAAAAGCCAGACTCCAGCCGAGGTCCTGACCCCTTCCAAATATACATTCCCTTGCCCGGGGCCGCCACTCCAGCCTAGGCCTCGGGCTGGGCGGTTTCCTCACAAGCTGGCCCGTGCCCAGCGCTTCGTCTCAGAGTGGCAGGAGTCTGGGAAGCCCCAATTTCAGTTGTCTCCCCAGTTCACCAATCCGTGTGTTCTAGCGTTTAGGTCTTAGGCTTGTGAGCGCCCGGCTCCGCGTGCGCACCGGCGCCTTAGCTAGGCGAGGGCTGAGGCTTGGAGGGTTTCCTTCTTAAGGACAGTTCTCCATCACCTCCTCAGCCCCCGCTGGTGC
This sequence comes from Panthera onca, assembly GCF_046562875.1. Lineage (NCBI taxonomy): Eukaryota > Metazoa > Chordata > Mammalia > Carnivora > Felidae > Panthera > Panthera onca. The sequence continues at coordinate 26,903,248 of NC_138343.1, read as the reverse complement.
TCGATTGTTCGGGAGATTGAGGCTGCACACCCCTCCCCCCGCTCCCCGACACGTGCGCGGGGCTAGCCTCCCAGGTGTGGGCGGAGGGAGCGCGGCCGGCGCTTGCGCACACGCGCGCGGCGCGGGTCGGTCCCGCGGTCTGCCACACCAACACCCCAGCACACTGTGTCCTGGCGGAAGCTTGGAGGTCCTCGCCCGAACTTGCTGGGCTAGTGAGCGGGGTACGCGGGCCATCCTAGGCCTCAGCACCTGTCGTCGGGCCCATAGGCACCTTACATGCTGGGTGTGCACAGAGGCGAGCACCTCGGTCCCGAATTTAGAGATCAAAAGGGGCAGCTGAGACGGGGCGTCCGCTGTGTGATCCCTGACCCTGGAGGAAGGGAGGGATCTGGGGAGTAGGCGGCGGGGCCGGGGTCAGGTCGCGGTCGTCGGCCTCCCAGCAGAGAGACACTGGCCGAGGAAATGGGTGAGGGTGGGGTGGGGCCGTGTCGTCGTTCGTAACGGAGGCCTTGGAAACGTCTTTGGGGACATAGCGCACTCGGGGACCGAGCCAGACGGGGGCGAGGGTGAGCCCAAGGAGGCCTGCGGGAAGCATCGCAGCTAGGGCCTAAGGGGAGGCAATGGCGGCCACACGGGCTCGGGAAAGCGAAGTGGCTAGAGCCCCAGTGACGAGTAATAATCCTGATGGCACAGTCCCTGAAAATGTGCTCGACGCTCCCGGGGTGTGCGTGCGACAGGGAATGTGGCTGCGAGGTCGCTGGGAGCCCTGGACTGGGGCCTAGTTGGAGCAAGGCAGCAGCGCCCCCTATGCCTCCCGGAAGAAATCCTATCCAGACCCTGTGAGCTCGAAAAAGACGCCGTGGATGGTGGGAAACCCCCGATTGCGGAGGGTGGACCAGCTCCCAGAGCAGCTTTGTGTCCCAGTTGTCGTTGCCGTTTGTGAAACTTCTCGACACCTCCAGTTATTAAAATCAACGATTTTTAGAGAGGTGTAGGTGGCAATGTTGGGACATGTTGAACTATTTGTAAGATACGTACATAAGCGCGTGCACGATCTTTTTGTAAAACCGGGGTGGGAGCGCTCTCCGCACCCCCTTCCAGCGTACCATACGTAGATCCGATCGCGCAAACCTGCAAGCACAGGTTGTGAAAAATAGATGACGTATGGGCTTGGATTTATTGGGATCCAGGTTACAACTGAGAGTTCCCGGTTGAATTTCCAAATACAAACACGGTGTCTGGGATGCTTTGAGGCTTTTTCTTGGGGTTTAGAAAGTCCTTTGTAAACAGTGCGTTTAAGGTTAATTTGAGGTGAAAATTCAAAGAGTTGCTTCCAGCTTCCAGCTTTAAGAACACGGGGAAAGTCTCATGCCAGCAGTCGACCATCCAGCGAGCAGGGGTTCTATGGAATCTTGGTGTTGGTAAGGCGACTAAAGACCAAGAGGAAGCCTGAAGCAGTTTTGCATGGTTTACTGCCGCACAACGGTAGACCTGAAATCGAGTTTCCTGAGGAGTCATCTTGGCGGGGAACTTTATCTCCCCTAGCATTTCAACACTTCCCTGCTCTGCAGGCCTTTATCCCCAAACAGCTGTAGGGGTGTGTCAGTTTTATGCGGAGCCTAGCTCCCTCCTAATTCCTTAAAGACAAAGGGCAGCAGACACCTCCCAAGACAGAGGCAGGCAGGCAGGTCCGGTTGAAAGTGAGGTGCTTGGGTGGCCCAGGTATCTATGCACCTTGGTGTTCATTAGGGGCATAAATGTGGTGTTTGGCGCCTTTGGTGTTGTGTTTGAATATACTGAAAGTTTGACTTTCTTAGATTTTACTTAAAAAAAAAAAAGGTGGAAGCTATTTTATCATACTTGAATAGCGAGGGCTGGCTCACCAGGAAAAGGGGAGGTAAATAAGTTCAGTGAAACTGAGTTGAGATTTAAGATGGAAGACACTGTTTAATAAAAAGAACTGTCCTGAAGGTATGTCTGAGTGAAATTCACAGCACAGAAAGAACATAAATACCTAAGCAAATATATTCTCTTTTTCACCCTTTTTAAGTTTTTATTTTTTATTTTTTGAGAGAGAGAGCACACCAGTGAAGGAGGGTCAGAGAGAGAGAGAGAGAGAAGGAGACAGAGAATTCCAAGCAGGCTCTGCACTGCCAACACAGAGCCCAACATGGCACTTGAACCCACACACGGTGAGATCATGACCTGAGCCGAAAAGCCTGACACTTAACCGACTGAGCCACCCAGAAGCCCCTTTTTCACCTTTTAAACAGGAGACCAGGAAGCCAAAGGAGCCAACCCCTTCCCCCCAGTTGAGGGTTCAAGAAATAGAAAGAAGGTTGCAACCAAACATACTCTTGTGTCTTTCAAAAACTGATGCTTTGGGTCATCGTGAGAAAAATAATATAACATTATAACTCCACTACAGTTCCATTAAGCCCCTGCCTAGAATCCCTCCTGATCCTTACTAAGGAGCTTATTATGGTTTTGGGCTAACAGCCTCAAAACACTGAATTACATGGGGCCACTGCAAAGCCTGAAGGACCCTTCAATGGCCTCTACGCTTGGGTGTGGGATGAGGTGAAGGTTCATGGGGTCAGAGGAGGAGAGGGGGTGCCTATCCATCAGGGTCAAGGCTAAGGGGAATGTGTGTGTGTGATTTGTGAGGTTTATGAGACTATGTGTGTGGCCGTGTGTTTGTGATAGCAGGTTTGTGAGTTGTGTTTTCAAGTGTTTGTGAGACTATTGTGTGTCAGTGTGTGAGATGGCAGGTTGTAGGTGTGTATTTGTATTTGTGTTCATGGGAATGTTTGGATGTGTGACAATGTGTGTGACTGTGTATTTGTGAGTGTGTATGTGTGCCCACCAGCCATTTCGGTCCTGGAGCCCAGCCTTCCAGGACCATCTGTTTCCCATTAGCAGCATCCCGATTGGGAGAAGGCCTGTCCTGGGGCAGCTTCTGAGAACCGGGTGGGCCAGCTCAAGCTGCCCCAGTTCTGCTCCATCGAAGCCGAGGCTGCCCCTGGCCAGCATGCTCTTGCAGCAACTCAGGCAGCCACACAAAGAGCCCTCTTTCCTGCCGCCAGCCGTTGGAGCCTGGGTCCTCCCCCAGATCATAAACCTGCCGGTGAAGACATTCAGAAATAGTTCACCGGCATTCACACAAGCATGTGCAAAGGCTGGAACTCCATTTGCTGTAAAGTTTTATTTTATTTTCCTTGGAGGGGGAGTGAGGGGGGAAAAGAAGAGTCCTGACCCAGTTTATTCTAGGGCAAAATATTGTATTTCATGCAGAAGTATACACCTGTACACAAATCTTTGCTTGCTGCTTGTGGGTTATATACATTTATGTGTCCACCTGCCTTAACCTGCCTTAATCCACTGTACACAGCTCAGGAGAACATACCTGCGGTGAAAGCCAGGCCACCTAAATGATGCACTCAATAAAAGTGGATCCAGTGATCTGAGGCCCAAGTTAAACCTCTTTATTATAATTTTTAATTAACATTGATGTAGTTCAAGTGCACAATGTCTGGCATATATTAGTTACTTAATATAAATTGGGTGAATGACTACATCAAAATTAGATTTAAAAAGTGATCTGGTACTGAGAAGTGGTTGGAAATAAGTATTGTGTGAAAGATTCTAGACCACAAGGAAAGGCATGGGTTCAGAGACCTCTGGGTAAATCAGGGGCTTTGGCCTGGAATGTTCCAACAATATTTACTTACCTTCACGTTGCTTCTTCTAGCCCCCCTCTATTTCTCAAGACTTCTTTTGAGATGGTGGGAGCCCCGTGGGTTCTAATTATAGTCAGCAGAGAGACCTGAGGGGGTGTGAATGCCTCCTTTCTTCAGGAACTGGGTTTCCAGATCGGCTGGATAGAGTGGCTTATTGTCACCAGAAGGAAAGAAATGTCCCAGGCAGAGCCTTAGGAGAACACTCCAGAGAGGCCAGGCTCAGGCCCAGCAGGGGTCTACCTGCAGGGGCTCTCTCCAAAGGGAGGGAGGCTTAAAGGAAGCTATTTCACTCCAAGGCAAGAATTTGGGTGTTTTTGTTTGGGGGTCCTTATAGCCGCTCTTATACTTCAGGAAAAACATTGACGACTCTGTTAATGCTAGTTCATAGAAAGGACATTTTTAATAAAAGAGAAAAACAATTTGAAAGCCCCACAATTTCAGTTGTCTAATGACATAATTTCAAGTATAGTGAACTTGTGATTAAAATATCTTGTTGATTTCACAAAACCCTTCAGAAGAGGCCTCGACAAATGGAAATTGGGCCGAACCCCGGAGTGGCACGTCCCGGCTGCTACAAACCTCAGCCGTCCCACATCCTAACGGCGGGAATAAGGCGCAGTGGCAAGGAGGGTCGCACGGAACGGGCCGGATTCTCCCGCCCCTCCCAGGATCACACCTGCGGCCCCGCACCCGCCGATTCCAAGCAGGGACCGTAGGCCGGCAGGGGCGGCTCGGGGCTCCGCGGTCGCGCTCACGCGTTGGGGTTGTTTCTCATGAGCTCCACGTCGGCGTCCACCATCTCCCTCACCAGCTCCTGGGACCCGAGACACAGGGGGTGGGCGGTGAAGGAGAAGTTTCTGCCACACTCTCCCGGTGACACCTCCACCCCCTGTGGCGCGCGCGGAGCGGCCTCGGCAACCCTCCCTCCACCCTACCCGCCTCCACCCTGCCCCCTCCTCTCCTTCCAAGCCTGGGACACCTCGGGCGCCCGGCGGGGCCCGAACGCTGCTGCTCCGGACACCTCGCTGCTTCGCCGGGCCGGCCACCCCTCCCGCCGGGCCCGAACCAGCCCAGCCCCGCAGCGAGCGGGCCAGCGGATTCTGCCGTAAAAAAAGGCACTTACATCAAAAGCGACCCGGGGTTTCCAGCTCAGCTTCTGTTTCGCTTTGGTGCAATCTCCTTGCAGAAAGTCCTGCGGGGGGAGGGAAAGATAAAGCAGACGTGGGTCGGGGGCGGCGGCGGCGGCGTCCTTCCCGCTGCTGTCGGCGGGCAGCTCAGGATGCACACGGCTCCCCGCTTCCCTCCTTTTGGCCCCCGTCAGGCACGCTCAGTCGCGGTTCCCGGAGCCGTAAATCTTGGGAAGGTCGCGTTTAAGAATGCGCTGCACAGATCAGTGCGGACCGTGACAGCGGTTCCGTCCCCAGCTCACGCAGCCACCTCCTCCTGTCCACCCCTCCCCTCCGCGGCGTCCCATTGACGCTAAATGACTTAAAACACACACACACACACACACACACACACACACACACACACACACACACACACACACACACACACACACACACACACACACACACACACACACACACACACACACACACACACACACACACACACACACCCCCCCCCCCCCCAAACATGAAGTTGTCAGGGACGCTACTGTGAGAACTGTTTCGAATTACCGCACTTCTCAGGCAAGTAGAGGAGTAAATGAGCAGACGCCTCCTCCCCGCCCCCGCGCTCCGCGGCAGCTTTCCTCTCCGCTGCAGGGCGGACGGCCGTGAGCCCTCCGCGGGCGCGCTCCGACTCTCCCCGGAGTCTCCGGGGCTCCGGGGCGCCGGGTCCGCAGCGTGCTGGCGCGCGGCGCTGGGGGACCCGGGACTCCGCGGCGGGGGGCTGGGTAATCCCCGGTCCGCAGAGCTGTTCTTTCCGGGCGGTGGCCTCGAGCTTTCCTGACCCACGGTAAAGACGGGCGGCTCACTGCCCTCCAGCACACCCGCGTGCACATAAAACGAAACTGAAGTTTCACGAAGCAATCCTCGCCCTCACTGTCCGGGGGCACGACATACCGTATTTTCTCTTCTGTTCTGTTCTGTCCCATTCCTTAGAAAATAATGATCTCAAGCCACTTCACCTCACGACCCACTAATACGTTGCAACCAGCTGTCTGAAAATACAGCTCCGAAGAGCCAGCACCCTGCAGCTTCTTCAGCTCCACCGCACTCCTTCCCTAACTGCTCTGATGGAAGATCAAGTTGATTTTGAAACGACCCTCCAGCTCCTGTACACGAAGCTGACATCTACTTGATCCTTGCGTTTCTCATCCCATCTGACAGGGCCTTATCAAAATATCTATCTATCTATCATCTATCTACAACGCCAAAGACTCAGATTGGGTCGGCCCTGCTCAGCTTTACCAGTTCAGACATGGAACTGCTTTAGGAGAGTTTCCATCCACTTAAGAGACTTCCTTAGAAGGAAACTGTCTAATAGAAAACTATAGGGAGATGTATAAATCCTGTACCTCAGCCCTCACTCACCCATTTCTTATTATAGATTTCTGAAGACTGATTCGGAAGAACATTGAGATGAGAATTTCAAGAGGATTTGAAAAAAAAAAGGGAGGGAGGGAGGGAGAGGGAGGAAAGAAAGAAAGAAAGAAAGAAAGAAAGAAAGAAAGAAAGAAAGAAAGAAAGAAAGAAAGAGGAAAGAGACGTACTTTGAAACAGACCATTTTGGGGGGGTGAAATAAACATTTAGCTTTGCCTAAATACATGTACAAATGAATTCATCAAACAGTACACAAGATGAGTCCTTAAGACAAAAGAATGTGAAGGTGGTATGACAAAGAGCTGTACTTTAAACAGGATACATACCCCATTGAGAAACTATTTTAGTTACACACAATATTAAAGAACAACCTAAAACCAGTTACATCAGGTGAAAGTAACCGACAATGAAGCGGCAGCTTGAAAGCCTGCCCCACTGATTTTCTTCAGATTCCCTGAAAGGTAGCACGTGTGGGGAGTTTGTTAGAGATTCATGATCAGAAAGGCCACAAAGGGCTGGGCAGAATTGGTGCCCACCTTCACTGAGACTTCCATACTGAAGGGTGTCTGGATGCTACTTCTGAATGAGCGTGCAATAGTCCTGCCTTATCCTCAGTGTCACTTTCCATGGCTTCAGTTACCTGCCTTCAACTGAGTCTGGAGCAGGCAAACAGAAGGTCAGCAGTAGCCTACCCCTATGCCTACGTCATGCACCTCACTGCCTCTCATCACTAGGTATGTTATCATCTCACATCATCACAAGTAGAAGGGTAAGTACAGTACAGTAGGGTATTTCGAGAGAGTGATACCACATTCACATAACTTTTATTACAGGATATTGTTATAATTGTTCTGTTTTCTTATTAGTTATCATTGTTTATCCCTTAGTGTGCCCAATTTATAAATTAAACTTTATGATAGGTGTGTATGTGTAGGAAGAAACATAGTATACATAGAGTTCAGTACTATTGACAGTTCTAAGCATCACTGGAGGTGGGGCTTGGAATGGACCCACCTTGAATAAGGGCGGCAGCGCCCTGTACTGTATGCTTGAAATGGTTCTCTAACAGAGTACATTCAACAACGCTCATTCTCCATCATCCATCATTACTTTTTAGGCTTGAATAAATCAAACTCCCAAAGGCGTTTGCATTTCACAATACAGTGAAGTACTGATTTCCTCTCCAGAGTGTTAAATAATAATAAAACAAGTTATTTCTGCTGGCCCTAACAGTCCACATACAGATTCTTCAGGAAAAGTAGGATACAAAAATTAATAACTGGCAATTTAACACTGCATGGAGTGCTGGAAATATAAATGGAAAAACAAATTAATTTATTTCTCTTTCCTTTCCCTAAATAAACTTGTATATATTTCCACAATACTTCTCTATTTTACTATAAAAGTCACACAAAGATATTCATTCTTTTTCCCTAGAGAGCTGTGAAATGTGGCGTCATGAAGCAACACAGCCTCCCTCAATTCTATAGCAGTTACATAGCTTGAAGAAACATGGTTATTGTTTAATCACATAACACTTGCTGTAAATCAACCAGCATTGCATAGGATGCAATTCATGGCTCTGAACTTATAGTTAGCAAAGCCCTAAAACCCATTTTGGCTTCAAATGATCTCAGTAGGCTTGGGAAAGGGAGCTTTGTATTGTAATTATGTTTCCTGTATTTTTCTACAAGTAGCTCATAATATAAAAACAACTAGGGAACTACAATTAAGGAAAAAGAAAAATGGTTTTCAAAAGCTCAGCAACAGACATTGCTACCATACACTGTAAAAGTATTTCATTGAAACCAGAGACGCACCCAGTTAAACTTCCCAATTTAGTTTTGAGCCCAGCTCCTACATTCCAGTCTAGCAGCTTACTTTAACCTTCTGCCAAGGCTCTGTCTCCCTGAAATTTAATTAGACCAAGAGACCTAGTGAAGGAAGAGGATGAGGTTCCATCAAAACAAAGCAGCAGCTCTCTATGCCAGCTGCTACTGAGCTAACATCTAGACTAGTCCTTGTGCTTTTGCCCCTGTCAACTTTTAGGGAAAGATTAGGGACATCCTAGCTTGTTCACTTCTCTTGAAGGATTTTCTTACTTCTTTCTATTGTGTCCCTTTAGGGAAAATATATAGTAAATGGTTTAGGCTGCAGGGTTTGGGGCATAAGGTGGACTTAAAGGGTGGGGTGGGGAAGTGTGGCCCAGGAGTATAGGTGGCTCTGGAATGACAGCAAGGACACAAAAATGCTTCTTTAAATAAGGCTTCTGCCACCGTGAAAAGAAATGGGATTGGGGAAGCTGGATTCTTACAAGAACATCAGGAACTAACCGCTCTTCTCACAGGACTACAGGGGCAATGCTGGGGTGGGGTGGAGAGGGGAAGGGGAGGGGAGGGAGAGGGAGGCAGATAAGGTCACACTACAGTTTCCCTTTACATTTGACAAATCCTCTCCTCTAGGGCGTGATCAGCTCCTAAGGAGGAGAGAGAAGAATGATTCATCTGTTTTGTCCTTTTCTTCTTTTTTGACAGTTCAGTTCCTTCTTTATTTATAGGCTTAAAGTCATAGTATGACAACAGGGGCAAGAGCTGATTAAGGAGATTTTATGTACACTTTCCAAAATGGACTTTCTGCACTGGGTGGTCTGGAGCTTTTCTGAGAGAGAGAGAGAGAGAGAGAGAGAGAGAGAGAGAATAAAGCTCTGGGAAAAATTTAAAGCATTTCTATGTGAATATGACATTTCCTGAACTCTGGCTTCTGGTGTCTTCACTGTTTCCACTGCTATTCCTTAGGTGAGCTATACAGTTTCAACATGTGATTTATTATTGTCAAATTCAATTAGGTTTAGCTGAGCATTTTACAGCAGCAAAACAGCATGAGCAAAGAGAAAACGTGCATGTCCAGATGCCCAGAGCCCCCTTAATTTTTCTCGGACTCCCTGCCTACCGTTGACTGGTCAGACCTTTAGGAGCTGTCCTCTGATGGCTCTGTCTAGGCATAAACCCTACAGGCCCAATGCCAATGGCCAGAGTTGGAAACAGCAGCCCAGTAGGAGGGCATGTTTTGCTGCAGCAATTTTTCAGGCTTTCCTGGCTTATGTTCTTGTTATAGTGAACTGATAAAGGGCCAGACCAAATCCTGGAAAAGTCATTAAGCCAGTTCCTGAGCCCACAGTAGTTAACATAAAATCCAGAAAAGGAGAGACCATGCTGTGCCATTATCTTCTACTCTAACTATAGTTCCCTTTCCTCAAATCTCCTGGGTGCCTTTTTATCTCAATCAAGATAACAACGCATCTTTAAATCACACGGGTTAGTCTTCTTTCCTCCCTGCCCCCAATCTTTTTAAAAATTTGATCATCATTTAACACATTAAATGCCTTTGATACCCACCCTCTCTCCTGAAAATCACTGTGGGGAATGCTATTAAATAGATTGACAACATAGGATAACTTCTCAAAATTCATAGTGTAATTTTCTTTGTCTCCCTTTTTCTCTGTGGTTGTGTTGGGGAAATTTAAATATTTATTTCAAATCATGTGTTGGATACCATGTTTCCTCAACAGGTCTGCCTGTGAGGTTTGCAAAGGACAGCTGTTTAGGTGGAGAACCATTTAAGAGTGTGAGCACTTTTGGCAGGATGTTGTTAAATTTCTAATGTGCATATTGAAAGAAATTGACTCTTGAGTGCTACAAATAAGGAGAAGATATATAGACAGGGGATGTTAATAAAGAAAACTAAGACTGGTGAAAGCCCTGGTTATATCTTCAAGAATTTAAAATACAGAGCTGTGAGTAACACTGGATATTCATTTCTTCTGTTTTTTTTTTTTTTTTTAAAGGCAAAATTGAGGAATAGCTTAGGTTCCAAGGGAATAAAAGAATGAAGCAAATTTGGTTCTTGATCTAACTTTATGCTAATGTGGAGTGAGCAGGAAAAGATTACTCTTGGGGAAATGCTTCTTTTTAGAGAAAAAGAAATGCTAAAACAAAACAAAATACCAAAAACCAAAACAACAACAAACTTCAGTAAAATGGAAAAAGCTTTAAAGTTGCCTAGAATATCCCAGTCAAGATTCAAGATGTGCAGCTGGGAGTCAGCAAGAATGGGGTGGGGGAATGAAGACTGAGATTTCCCCCAGAAAGTTTGCAATATAGTATGTCTCTTATTGGGCAATTTAAACTCTTCCATGCTCACAACTACATCATTTGATTGAAACCTTCCCAGAGACGGAGTGAATCTCAGAGCAGTAAGAAAGGCAGTGGCCTTAATAACGGAACGAACATTTCCCCCTCTTCCCTTTTACTGCCATATATCAGCACAAATTGAAGTTGAAGCAAGGCCTCTCCTTTAATGACAAGAGGTGATAAGAGACAAGAAGAAAACAGCAGGCCGTCTCGTCTGCTCAGGAAGCTGGACTCGGTGGGACTGTCCATCAGCAGGAGCTGACAGAATGCCGTCAGACCCCAAACAATGCTTGGGCTCAACCTCAGGGAAATTGAGTCAGTCAGCACCGGCTCTGATGAGCGAAGAACGTACTGACAGTGGAGATAAAGTGGCAAAGGGAGCAAAACTGAGTGAGCAGGCCCTGCATTGTGTCCCTGTCCTCAGTTACCCGGATGGAGGCTGCTGGGAGGCACTCGGCACAGGGTAACACATATATACCCCACACTGAATGCCCTGCAGAGCCCTCACATCATCACCACTGTCACCTCCACTGGTGGCCTTGCATGTGAGCCTGGTTAGTTATGATCCAGGATGTGCTGTACTGACCCCTTGGATGGTGCCTGAGGGGGTCTCCAGGATCCTGTGACCCCTCAGTGATCCCATTAGCCTAGGTTGGGGACCACTTATTTTCAATTGGTAGCATTTATCATTTGGAACCAGGAGCTATTAAGAGCTACTAAACAAAGGGAAGGAAATACCTCTGTGTGTGTATGGCTTAGACACTACTGAAAAATCTATTTAGCATGGTAGAGCTTTCATGGACAGTGAATGAGAACACTGTATTCCTTATGCTCCCACTTGTAAATAAAGCCTAAGGTGGTAAAAGAAAGTATTCACTTTATTAAGGGAGAACCCAATTAATGGCACTTATAGCGCAGCCTACATATAGATGCATCTTTTTAAAAAAAATTTTTTTAATGTTTATTTATTTTTGAGACAGAGAGAGACAGAGCATGAATGGGGGAGGGTCAGAGAGAGAGGGAGACACAGAATCTGAAACAGGCTCCAGGCTCTGAGCTGTCAAGCACAGAGCCTGATGCGGGGCTCGAACTCATGGACCGCGAGATCATGACGTGAGCTGAAGTCGAACGCTTAACCAACTGAGCCACCCAGGCTCCCCTAGATGCTTCTTTTTAACATGTGTTCTAAAAACATGGTTAGCACAGAAAGAGAAATGTAGTGGGGCACCTAGGTGGCTCAGTCGGTTGAATGTTCGACTTTGGCTCAGGTCATGATCTTGCGGTTGGTGAGTTCGAGCCCTGAATCGGGCTCTGTGCTGACAGCTTGGAGCCTGGAGCCTGCTTCGGATTCTGTATCCCTCTCTTTCTGCTCCTCCCCTGCTCACACTCTGTCTCTGTCTCTCAAAAATAAATAAACAAAAAAATTTAAAAGAAAAGAAAGAAATGTAGTTAGACAAAAAGCACTCTATAAGACACACTGACAACACAATCATGCAGGAGACATACAGGACTTAACCACACTAATTTTCTTTTAAATAGGTTTTTAAAAATATTGTGGAGAAAGCCCCTTCAGGCAGACATACTTGAGACGTGTAGAGACGAGGGCAGTGGTCCATTATCCTGCATGGAAGGGACATACAGAGCCATACAACGCATGCTATGCTAAGGCCCAGCTTCTCCCCTCATTTGAAGGGGCAGAGGAGCAGGGTGCCCTTACAGCAGGGTCCCAAGAGCTGTCCAGCCATCTGCAGCATCCAGCCCTGAGGGCCTTCAGGGCCTGTCCTGTTCAGACAGGCTGTGAGTGAGCTAGCTGAGCAAAGGAAAACATCTTTCAGAAGCTGTGCTTTGTAGCTTTGGGGGAACTGTCTGTTCATAGGTTGGTGTTAATAGGTTGCTTTAAATAAAATAAGCAATAGGATTTGGGGAATAGGATGTAGGCTTGCATCATACACATTTATGAGGTACTAATGTCTTTCTGTACCTATTCTACATCTACATTGTAATCATAGAGTTAATTTTTGTTGTTGTTTTTAGCTTTATTTCTTGATCCCTGGTGCTTACAGGAGTATCAAGCTAGGGAAAGCTAGATTAAGTACTGTAACTGGAGCCCTCTTGGTTCTGATTTCTTCACTGATCTTCACTCCAAACAGTTGATATGGGGGGCTGACTCACAGTTGTGATGCAGAGCCAGTTAATGAAAGGGAGATAAGATTGTTAGTGACCTCAGCATTCCAGGCTTCAAAGCCAGCACCATCTTCGATGGAAATTACTGGTTACTGTTAATAACTGGATCTAGGGTGTAAAGATTTACCCATGCTGGTAGGAGGTGACACAAACCCTGAGGAAAGGAGATAAAGCACCTTTAAGTGGACCGATTAAAGATTGTTGTGACCTAATTGGCAAGTGGCACTCTGGAGCACAAGAAGCAGGCTGCCTTTCTTTTGCCACTTAGTACTTTTCAACCTCAAAGTACTTTACATACATCGGCTAATTAAATCTCCAGGCAATCACATTCAAAATGCAACTCAAGAGATTGTGTATCTGTTTCAGGTGCCCATTTCCTAGGGATGAAAGCACTGTACAAAGTATCCATGAGAGTTAAAGCCCAACTCTGTTGTGCAGCTTATCTTCAGCATGCATGTGGTGGGGAGCCACCTTGTCACCAGGGAAGGTACCTTCTCACTTGGGGGAGGCTGACTTGGGTCACAGGAGACTCCTAATAGCAACAGGCGAAGGTGATTTTCCTTAAGCTTGTCCTTTGCAGTTTGTTAGGAAATACACACCACCCCTTAGAAAAGGTTCTGCCCTCCTTTTGAATATTAGTACTAAAAAATATTGTAAGTGATATGAATGCCTCCATAATATAGATGGGATATTTTTTTCCTTTGGGATTTTTCTCATTTTATATAGTACCATAGGTCACTCAAATTCAAGAAACTCACTTCAGTAGTCCTTCTTTCCTTCCCTCCTTTCAGTCCATCCATCGTCTGTCTGTCCATCCATTCATCCATCCATCCGACCATCCATCCTCCTCCCAACCAAAATAAAAATTATATGACAGGGTCATTCAAATGTATACCCCCACATTCCTTCAATCATTCATGCCCTCAGTAACTTAAGAAACTCTAGGATTAACCAGGCAGCTGACTAAGTCCAAATTCTTGTTTTACGGTTGTTTCTCTAGGGACTTTTATATTTGAGGAAAAATTAAGACAAGTATGATGGCATTTGTTAGTAAGGTTTTTGAGAGGTATGGAGAAAAGAGCATTAAGACAAATATTTAGGTTTTTTATGATTTTATCTATCCATTATTTGGTTTCCTATTACCATGGTTAATAGAGAGTTTACCTGGCTTCTGAGTATCTATATCACATGTTACCTGGCATTCTTTCTTTTATATTTTTATAAGAGGAATAGAATCCTATACCTCTACGTATCTATAGAGATATTTAAACAAATAACTTGATTAATGTCACAAAGCCATCTAGTAGTAGGGTTTTGGACTAGAAGTCAGGATTTCTGATACTTAGTCCAGCACTCACAATGCTCAGTGGTACAAACCCTCCCTAAAAAGTACTATAAGCAATATACTTTATGCTGCACTAATTTGAGTGGCACAAAGGTCTCTAAATAATAAAGACTGTAACAACAGATAGAAATATGGAACATACTCCAGTGATGAATGAAAGAAATGGACAGAGAAGACTAGATACAGTATGATTCAATGTGTATGAAGTTCTAGTACTGGCAATCTAATTGATGGTGATAGAAATTAGATCGGTGGTTACAGGGGAAAAAGATCAACAGGGAAGGTGCACGAAGAAACTTTTGGGTGATGTTCTTTACATTGATAGGAGTGTAGCATACATGAGTGTATGCATTTGTCAAAGTAGACCCAAATATATAGTTAAGATCTGTGCCTTTCATTGTGTATAACTTCGATCTCAATAACAAAAGATTCTTAGACACCACCACCAATACAGAGACATCACTGGAGAGACTTGGCTTTGTATCATGGCTCAACCACTTAGCTGTGTGGGGGGCAAGTTTCTCAGTATTTCTAAGCCTCAGGTTTTAAATCTGTAAAATGGGGAAAACATCACCTATCTTGCAGGGCTGCTGTGAGAATTCAAGATTACACATAGAAAGTAGCTAGCACTATTTCCAATTCATTTTACACTGTTAAGGCTAGCTGGTGTTGCTCTTATCACTGAAGTATAGGGAAAGCTATCCTGTTAATTTCTTATAGTTAATATCACAGATGAAAATGTAATCTTTTAACTGGATTGTATTATAGTTTTTCTTTCATGCTTGTATGTTACTTTAACCTTGCACTTAACCTTTACTACTATTTTTAAATCGTCATTTTGTTTGAATCACTGTAACCAGAGTACACAGGATTTTGTATTCTACTTTCCCCCAATTATTGTAAACATTTCATAATGCTCTTGATCCTTTGCTGCCAAATGTTTATAGTTTTAGATGCTGGAGAAGTAGCCGTGGACAAGACAAGGCCATGTTCATGAGCTTATGTTCCAGCTGGGAGAGACAGTCAAGAGGACAGGAGATGTGAATAAGACCATGTCAACTACTGAGAGGGTTTGGCAAAGACAGAAGAGGGAGCAAGCTTGATAAAGAGTGGGAAGGCTGGGTGGGGAAGGCCTTCCTAAAGAAGTGACATATGATCCCAGATTTGAATCACAACAAAAAGCTAGTCACACGAAGTCCTGGGGTAGGAGGGTCTTTCAGGGACACCACAGGTATAAGGACCTTAGGGAGCAACACCGCTGGTCTGAGATGCAGAGAGAAGGCCACTGTGTCTGGGCAAAATGAACGAGGGTGATCAGAGCCCAAGACAAAGTTGGAGAAGTAAAAAAAGGTCAGATCAGGCCTGGCCTGCTGGGTAATCCCTATCACGGGGCCCAGGTCTCTCCCAGCAAAGCCGTGTCTTCACAAGACTTTACTCTCTAGTCACAGATTGTGTCGTAGACTATTTGCAGCTGGCCGGCCACAGTCATACAGCTGGTTAACTCAACTCGATATAGCTCACAAGTCTGATTTTCAGATGCCAATGCAATCTTTCAAAGTACGAATGGGACTGACTTTTAGCTAAATGTTTAAAAGGTGGATGACATATTTTTGCCTGGCATGCTTCAGCCCCTTTGCCTCCTAAAAAAGCTGCCACGCTTTGATTTGTTTGTGCCACCCAACCTAGAACCATCTGGCCACTCTTGAAGGGATTCTGTCCGAGCTATTGCAGTTAAGTCAGGATTATACTCAGCTGGCCCTGTGGGACATAGGGCCCAAGAAATGTCATGGGGCCAGCAGGCAGGAACCTGGCCTATGAGCTGGCACCTGCTGGGGTATGTGGTAGAAGGGCCACACCTCTTCTGGCCAAACAAGGACACACTCAACCTCCAGAGGGCTGCAGAGATGGCGCCCCACCCTTCACTTCCTCCTGTGTGAGCAGAATTCTGGCCGGAGTGAAACTCTAACTACAAATACTCCTTGTTGAGAGCTGCCTTCTTTTTCTCCACTAGTTTTTTTTTTTTTTTTAATTTTTAAATGTATTTATTTGTTTTTGAGAGAGAGAGAGACAGACTGTGAGAAGGGGAGGGGCAGAGAGAGAGAGAGAGAGGGAAACAGAATCCTAAGCAGGCTTCAGGCTCCAAGCTGTCAGTGCAGAGCCTGATGGGGGACTCGAACTCATGAACCGTGAGATCATGACCTGAGCCGAAGTCGAACACTTAACCGACTGAACCACCCAGGCACCCTTCCACTAGTTCTCAAGACAATGGGACACAGCACTGAAAGTTGCTTGAGTTAATTTTTTTTTTTTTTTACCAAATTCTATGTCTGTAAAGGTTCACTCATCTACAGAGAAAGAACCTAGCTTTGCTTTAAAACGTATAGTCCTTCATCAGCCTACTACCCAAAACACGGAGTTTGGCTTGTGTTCTGAGCCCCTGGAGGCTTCCGGCACTGGGGGCACATGCTCCGTGGGATGTTTTCAGGCATCAGTGTGGGTGCTGTGCTGGACGGGAGCCTGGATCGGGGCTGTGGCAGGAAAGGAGAGCAGCCCAGATGCGGGGAGAGATAGTGAGAGTGAGAAGACTTGCTGAAGGACTGGATTTGGAGGAAAGAGGATTCACAGAGAACTCCTAGGATTTGGGCTTGAATGAGAACCTTTTCATTGCTTTCAAAGACACTGTATGAATTTACAAACACTACCAGCAAAGTATGAGTGTAACTTTTTATCACAACCTCATCGGCATTAGATTTTATCTCCTTTTCAAGGAAATCTCTCATTTTCATGATTATGAAACAGAGGCTCTTTGAAAAGATTACTTTTGTGAAATTACCTATGTTCTCTTATATCATTCCATGGAACATACTGTCTTATTTTGGATCTTGATTTGTTGCCAAAGCCTCTTAGCTGAGGAAGTCTGGTTAACTCAGAGAAAGGAGCTCAGTTTCCACAGGCCCCAGCTGTGTTCGTGTAAAAGGAAGGAGAGGGGAAGGCAGCTCACCTTCTTCTATGACCCTAGCTAATGGACAGCTTCAGCTGTGCCTTAGGACAAGCAAGGAAAGGGTTAAGCCAAACTGTGTACACTATGCCCTACCAACCCATCCCGCTTTTAATCTATGGCTTGTGGCAGGAGGAAGTCCGAGAGGTGGCCTTTCACATGACATCATAAAAGCCTGATTTATCGCCAGCCACCAAACATCTAGAAAATCATAACATCCTTTCAGGAAAATGCAGTGGAAAATAATCAGGTTGACTTTGATGAAAGCTTTGGTGGGGACTCCAAGTGTGACATTCTGCACAGTAACCCTTGGCAGGTGCTCTGTTTGTGCTTGGAGCGGCCTTCACCGACAAAGCCTGGAGTCCGAGTTGCTGGCTGCCCACAGCGGAGCATGGCTTTAATGTCCACAGATAAAACAAGAGTTTGGTTCACACTCTGCTAGCTTGCCTAAGATAACACTTGAGTGTACGTGAAAATGCTTTGGAAATAATAGCTCTATCTGGATGTGGGGAATTATTGATTATAGAAATATAAAGATCATACTCTTTTACATAATCCACCCCTACAGCAGCAATGCCCAACAGTAATAACTTCCTATACTGCTTCTGTTGATTTTCTCTTCTGTGCTTTCCTAGGACTATCTTTAGGACATGACTCTGCAGTTAGAACTTTTTCCTATGTAGTAGTTCCAAAGTAGTGCCCACTGTGGTATCGTTCTTAATAATTAAGGGGGATAAGAGATGACAGAGAAGACACACTCAAAAATGTCAGAGGAAATCAAGGGGTGAATTCCTCATGCCACAAGGAATCAGTCCCAGGATTATTTGCATCACTATGTTGTTTCTCTTGATCAGTAAGTTGATAAAACCACCAAAAAGGAGCCTCAGTTTCTTTGCTATGCATGATGTACTCTGCAAATAAACACAGGAAAGAGGGACAAAAAAGACTAGAGTATTGGATGGTTCTAGAATTCTGGCCACATCAAGTCCACAAAAGCTCATTGGCATAGAAAGTAGGCCTATCTTTGCAGATTGACACCAACTCTGAAGGTCCTGGCATTCATGAGTTGGGGGGAGAGGAGAGAGGTGTTCCAAAGATTGGTCCAGGACTGACAAAGGGCTAGTCAGGGTTGGAAGGCTGGCAAAATGAAGACTGGGATTCAGTTCTAAGTTATGTTCACTTTGTTTTACTGCTACACCTCAATTGTGTAGGGCAGAGACTTCACAGAATCAAAGGCTCAGGTAAGTAGACACAGCCCTGTGAAGGTTCCTAGAAGGTTGATGCTCAGTGGAGGGAAGAGCCCCCAGTTTGGAGGAGCTCAGGGTCTGGGTCCGAACACCATCAACCTCAGAATGGGTCTCCTACTGCCACATAAGGCAGCCCTAATCATTTCACTGTCAATTCCTTCTGAGTTTGATTTCTGAACTGGGAAAGCCTGCCCAAACCTGACCTTCCTGGGATTCTGTATGGGGAACTGGAATGATGGGGAGGGAGCAGAGCAGAGAGGTGAGGCCCAGCTCTGGCCCTCCACATGAGTTCCATAATAACTCAAGCTTTCCTCATCTGTAAATGGGCTGGAAGAATTTTAAGGTCCCTTCTCTAAGCTACTGCTTGCCACTCTGCTAGGATTGTTGGTACCTGCACAAGCACTACGTGCCTTGCATCAGTGCCATATGGATCATGTATTGCATCTTCTTGCCTAATGACTGCTCATCATTTCATAGTGGCTGTGGCGCAGGAGCAATGGTTCTCAAGTTCTGCTCCAGCTAGGCCCTGGTTTGGCTTAGCCTCAGCACTGCCCTGTGACTTTTGCTCCTGGTAAGCTGAGCAGTGGGGGGAGCTGGTGACTTAGCACACAATCAGATGGCCGAGGCCTATGCTGGCCCTGGTCACCTCTGCCCACAGAGGCTGGGCCCACACTTCCTGGGTGGGTCAGCCCATACTTCCTGGATGGCTCCATGTAGAGAGCACTAGTCAGGAGGCAGGTGACCTGAGGGTACAGGTGTGGTTTTGGTAGTGATGTGTTGCATGGGGCTCAGAGGGAACTATGGCTTCAAACATTCCCCATGAAAACATCCCTGAACATTTGGGGAGCTTTTCAAATAACCAGCCAGACTGAGTGCTTCAGCTGTCTTGTGGCTGTAAAGTGAATACTTGCAGTATCTTATTGCCCAGGGCTATGCATGTCACTGAGACACTTGCCTGATAAATAGTGGTGAAAGTGGGGGAACAAATCTACCACTGACGCAAATCCTAATCAAATGGCTTGGCCTACTGGAGACTGTTACTGGGTTAGGAAGCTTTTACTCAGGGGCCTTTTAAGAGAGGTTCCCTCTTCAGTGGGCTAATGAGCCACCCCCACGCCCCAGTTCTGACCATTCAGGACTTGGACATGAAGTGCTTCTGGCTGTCATTCACTCCAGAAGTCCATAGAGGCTCTGAGACCTATTACTAGTTTAGGGGTGGGGAAATTGGGAAATGCTTTGAGCTGGCAATAACAATACCTATTAAATGGGCCCCTTGCTTGAGCCACGTGCTAAGCACTTTACATACCTCCTACTGTTAAACTTTCTAACAGTCCTGTGTGCTCCATGAGGAAAGTGAGGCTCCGGTAAATGCCCACTGTCAGTTTGTGGTAGAGCCTGGATTCAAAACCAGGTTTCTGTGACCCCAGACCAGGTAATTATCCCATTTATCTACACTCCCTTCCTTCTCCTTCTCTGTTAAGTATGTGGGCTGACAGTTGAGGTGTACAATACACCAAGTCACACATTCCCATCAAGCAGCTCTTCTTAATGAGGATGAAGTGCCACCCTGGAGAACTTGTTGAAGACATAATAGAAGGGGAATATACTTTCACTTCACTAGAGGTCCAGAAACACTAAAACTGTTGGTTGGACTGCCTGCATGGGTTGTACACTACAGCAGATTTAGGAGTGGAAACCTGAGTCAGAAAAAAAGGAAGCATTATCAGGAGACACCACACTGAAATAAGCACATGGCTCTTGATGTCAAAACAGCACCTTCTGAAAAACTTTGACACAGCCATGGATTGTAGAGCAAAAGCAAATTCATTGTTTTCCCTCAGCTGGAGGTGAAACGTTTTATAGGGGGAACCTCAGATGAAGAAGTATTTTGTTTTGGTTCATATGATTAATGCATTTTCTAAGAAAAAACATCCATCGGCTCCTCAAGCTCCATCAGGAATGGTCATGATAATGGACTTTGCAGGTAGCTAAAACATAGACCAGTGGGCAACTGCCTGTGGAAGGATTCTTCCTCATCTGTACCCCGCTGACACTACCAGGCCATGAGACTCCCAGTGGACTTCCTCTGGCAGAACCAGGCTCTGGGGCAGAATCTTCTAGGAACTGTTGGCTTTCTAGGACCACAAGGAATACTAAGAGATGCCTGACATGGGAACTCTGTGAGTTTGGGAAAGTTCCAAATGGCCTTTCCTCAGTATCTGACCTCCGCGGAATACCCTTTTCTATGAAAAGACTTCAACTCACAGATTTCAAAAGAGTTGTCCAGTCTTATTTACGCCACTGCCATGACCATAACTAACAGAAATGCAACTCTTCCTCAGGGTGTATATCTTTTCAGGTTCAGGGTCTGGATAGTAAAGGAGATTACTGCTGGAGCGAGTCTGGAGAACACATGGTATCTAAAGACTTTATCCAAAGTGACTTAGTTCTGGAGTTTGGACAGTGAGAGTTCAGAAAGAAAGGGATGTCTCTATTTATCACCGTCATGGTGATAGTAGTGACAATGGTAATATTTATCACATAACAACAGCTGTGTCGTGCTTTACTATTAGGACCTCTTGACCTATTTTCTGTAAATGTAATGTAATGTAATCTTGGCAACATTCAGGCATTCTTGTGCTCAGTAGCCATAATTGCTGGTCTTTGAGATGATCGAGGTCCAGTGATGAAGACTAGTGAGCTCATGGCATTATCATATGACGCGTGCCACAGCAAAGAGTGAGCGACACAGCAGATGGGCAGAGAGGGAGGCCATGTGAGTGTAGGGAGTAGAGAGAGAGTTGAGACCTGAAGAGCAACAAGAAAGGGGAGGAGAATGAGCATTAATGGTGAGCCTGAAAAGTACCCTGTGTAAGTATGTCACCATGGCACCTGCACAAGTAAATGGGAGGACTCTCTCAACATTTTCCCTCTAGAAAAGGTGCTAGGGTGAGCTATTCTCACAGTGGGCCAGAGGAGGGGACTGCAGCCCATCGGGGACCAAGGCCTTCAGAAACATTTTCAGAGCAAATGCTCCCTGAGCTGGGTCATGAAGAATAAGTGGGAGGGAGGATGGTAAAGGGCAAAGGTAAAGACAGTGTAGGTGTAGGATCAGGAGCTGAAAGGCACAAAGGTGTTACAGAATCTTCCAAGAGTTGCAGTTTGGTATGGCTGGGGGCAGGCTGGCATGGGATTCCCACCTTGTGCTGGGTATGGACCCCAGGCACACAGCAGTCAGGGCTCGTTTAGCATGAAATCTGGAGTTGGACCTTAGCTGAATCCCAATACTGTCACTTACTACCTGAGCCTCAGTTTTATCATTTATAAACCTGTTAAATTATATCTTCCAATAATAAAGACCAGAGACCGTAAGTGCTTAGAGCAGTGCCTGGTGTTGAGCAGACGGCAGCGACTGTCAGTGCATAACGTTAGGGCTCCACCAGGGCCTGGAGGATCTGGCAAGATGCCTTGGGGGCCATTCCAAGACTAGGGGATGGTTCTCCAAAGAGCCTGCCCGACATCCCTCCACCAAAACTTCTGACTGCAGCAATGGGCAACCCCCTTTTGTCATTCTGTTAGTTCCCTATAGCCTGTGATGTTCTTCCTCTTCCTCTTCATTTATTTCGACTATACCCCTGTAAAACATGTGGGACTTAGGGACAGAGAGACTCAGGTGGAAAATCTCATTTGTACCACAACCTGGAGCTGGGGAAAGGATGTGATGTTTTGTGTGTTTGTCAGATAAGGCCCTCCACACATGCTCATTCTTCTCCCCTCTTCAAGTCCTGACTCCCTACTCCCTGAACTCATTCCAACCTTCTCCCCCACCCCACCCCATTATACGTAATCTGCCTTTGTATTCCCACAGCACTGTTCCAGTGCTGCTAACATAGCAGCCAATGAGACAGATAGGCAGTGCACATTCTGTTGTGGGGGTGCTGGCAGTAAACAAACCAGCAGGGAGGAAACCAAGACCATGATGAAAATGGTTCCTGCGTCAGGAACACAGACCAGGTGATGTTTAAGCAGAGTCCTAACTACAAGGAGGAGCCAGCTATGGGAGACTCTGGGGAAGCATTTCAGATGGGGGATGCAGCTTGGACTAGTGCCCTGTGGTTGTAGGGAGCTGGCTAGTCAGAAATCCCAGAATTTTAGAGTGGTCCATGAGCATGGGGTAAGGTAGGCTGTTACAGGTGGCAGTGAATCCAGGATGTAATAATTTGGAGCTTCAAGAAAGATCCCTGGATACATTTCTTCCTCTGGATACTCATCAGACCCTCTGCCTGCAGGTGGCCTCAGGGATTCACTTGGGGAACCTGTTGGCCACCTAGGGACTGGTGAGCAGATTGGACTCATTTTAGGGGTCCTGGGAAAGGGATGGAGGCCAGAGCAGCACAGACAGCCTCTGTCAGGAGTTCCAAAGCCCAGGGGCTTCCTTTTAGGCTGTAGGTCCTCACCCACTCGTAGGCACCCTGGAGTTCTTGGAGGAGGAGAGCGGGATCTGATATAGTAAGTTCTTCTGGGATAACCTATGTCACTGTCACCAAATTACCAAAAATAAATGGAGGGAAATACTGTGTGCCAATTGATGGCACTCAAAGTTTCGCAGGGTCATGGAACAGAGAAGGTCTTTCAGGAGAAAAGATTTACCTTCTTCCTGTCAAAGGAGGGAAATATCTCAATGATGGTCAGGGCACCTCAAAGCCTAGTAAGTGCCTGCCTTACTGGAGCCAGTGGCAGAACCTGAAGGGCCACTTTGATCTTTATCGGGTGACTCAGCGCTTCTTGCACCACCATCCCTCTGACTGGAGCACTGGAAAAGTCACCCTATCCAAGGAGGCACAGAGGGTAGAGGAGGAAAAGACACATGAACCATCCTGGCAGATGAGCTCAGTCCTGAAGCCTCAGCATCACGCTTTAGCAGCCCAGTGCTTACACCTCATTTCTCTTGAACAGTTTCTTTCTTTCCTATCCTTTTCTCTCTCTTTTCCCCGTGAAGGAGTCATTTATTTTAAAGGAAAGTCTTTTAAATATTGGCCAACATTCTGTTTAATATTTTATATATGTTTGGGGGGCTCCTTGTATGTCTCTGGCTTACCCTCCTGAAGGGGAGATAGAAATGCTGCCAACAACTCAACACATCTTTTTTCCCAAAACACATTAGACAGTTCCTCAGAGCCCCAAAGAAGGCCCTGACTTGGCCTGCCCCTTTGGGATTTCCTGCCCTTTCTCGTTGGTTACCAGCTGAGAAAGCATACCCTGGTACTTTGTACCCCCAACCACTTTTTCCATTTCGGCCAGTTCTCTCTGCTTGGAAGTCATGCTCCTTAGATAATGGTGGACAGAAGGGGCTTCATTTCTGTGACACCTGGGTCATTTCAGCATGTTTCCTTGTCATTGGTTCTGTAACTGTTCTTCTGGTCTGTCTGAAATTTTTGGTTTTGTGGGGGAGAAAATAAATTTCTCCTTTTATATCTTCAAAATACTCCCCTCTCCTAGGTTAAGGCCAATCCAATGTGGCCTTGTTCTTTGGACTAGAGAACTGGGTTTCCTGATGACCATAGTCTCGAGTTATAAATGAAGTATGTTTACTCATCTTTATGAACAGAAACACAGTGTAATATCTTGACTTTATAAAACCTGCCTTCATGACCTGCTGGTAGTGTCTATGTGAAAGATGTAGGGTGCCAGCTGTGCTGGTCCTGTCAGCAGGTGGACAAGCTGGGGCCCAGAAGGGACTGTCCCTAGAGTCCTACAGGAAGTTAGCAGGATGCAGTGGTACTCAGGGCAGGATGGGTCTCTGATCCTAATGCACACCAGGAACAGCCAGCCACATGTAACCCCTTACCTTTATTCCTCACATAGACCCTTTCTCACTTTGAGCTTTTTCTTTTGTTATTTAATTTTTTTCCTGTTTTGGAATAGTTGCTTATGGGGACTCCTCAGGGGCTTTTAGCCACCACCTCTGACCCTGAAAGAGTGGATCCAGCTACATCCTAGGGATGTCTGCTGAGGAGGTGGGCATCAGCCAGATCAAGTGGGTACTTGCTTTCATTCTCTTATCTGGTTGCCCTTCTCTATCTCTGTCTCCTCAGGTAACTTGGTGTTCCTCAACAAATTCTGTGGATTTTGTTAAAAGTGGAATTGGTGGGATCCTTAGATAGGCTGAATGAATCAGAATTCCCGAAGGGGACCCTCAGCAAAAGTGTGCTAAAATCACTTCCTCAGACCCGTATGCATTTTGGGGGGTTATTCAGCTTGGTATCCCTGGGACCCAGTCCACTTCTGGGTACACAAATGGGTATTAAAAGGAAAAACAGTCTCTCTCCTTGGAATGTAGCCCAGACTGTCCAGTGTAGCCAGACACTTCATGACTGCCCTACCCCTTGAGGTTCTCAATTACTTCCATCACCAAATGGCTCCCAAATTGCTTAAATGAGGCAAGTGGAGCCTGCAAAAGTCCTTTTGAAACACTGAAGAGCACAAAGAAGAACATCCTGAAGACCTTTCCTGGAGATCACGTTCTGACTCTGCCTCAGCAGACCTGCTCCCAGGGCTCACAGGCCCATCTAGCCCCCAGCTTCCCCAGATAGCTACCCTTCTGGGCCTGAGGCCCACACCCATGCATTCTGCTGGGTCCTGACTTTTCCTGGCAATTGGGAGCTCCTCTCTGGATGCCCTCTATGCCAGCTGGGCCTGGCAGGCCCACGTCCACAGCACCAACATGCAGCCTGCAGCCTCTAGTCTGATGATTTGCTGCCCTTTCCCCAGGGATGCTTACCTGCCAGGTAAGACCCTGATTCCACCTTGAGGTAATGGGTGAGTTATGGCATGCGTGGGGGTACCACTATGTTGTGGGTGCCTACTACTGCGGCTGTGACTGGGGCCCTGTCAGCTGAACTGGTAAATTACCACTGTGATCACCTCTGCCAGGCTTCCGACTGTCTCCCCTCAACATGCCCTGCCCCCCAGCTTTCCTGCTTCTCCTCTCAGTTTCCAGA
The DNA here is from genome assembly GCF_046562875.1 of Panthera onca. Taxonomy (NCBI): domain Eukaryota; kingdom Metazoa; phylum Chordata; class Mammalia; order Carnivora; family Felidae; genus Panthera; species Panthera onca. Next base: position 26,877,993 of record NC_138343.1, on the reverse strand, counting down.
AACAGGGCCCACAGAGCAACCAAATGGCCTCTCCAGTAAGCTCAAGGCTTTGTCACTGACTGTCCTTTGCTCCTGCTCTCCTCACCACTTTGTATGTCATTTCCTGTGCTGTGTCTTCTCATAGTGTCACTGCTGTGCCAGTGCTGCCACATGGGTGAAAGTCTCCCGGGGCCCTGCACCCATGTGTGGGTGTGGCCCCCCCACAGCTCTACCCCCCCCATAGTGCTTCCATGCTTTGTGCCAACACCCTTTCTATAGCTGCCACCTCTGCACACTCGCTATGCAGCTTCCATCTATGACATCACCTCATTTTTCCAGTCATTTTACGTGCTGGATATCATCTCCGTTTTGCAGATGAGGAAACTGAGACTGACAGAGTTGATGAGTCGGGGTGGAGGAGAATGAGCTTCAAACTCTCGCCTGCTTTACACCTAAACTCTTGCTCTTAACCACTGAGCTTCTTTCCCGCAATCAAATGGAAGCTCCACGAGGGCAGAAAGTGTTTCTTGCCCATTTGCAGGGACCTGGGAAGTGTGTGGGATGGCCTCCTGCGTACAGGCCCTTCCCTGAAGAAGTCTTCCCCTGGTTCTCTCTGTTACAGTGTCCTCTTAATGTCCCTTCTGTCCCTTGCCACAGTCTGTAATTACTTTGTCAATTAGTTTATTGTTCTACTGTCAGCCTCCCTAAAATGTAAGCTCCATGAGGGACAGAAGTGTGTCTTTCTCATTTACCTCTATCTTCAGGATCTAGCACTGTGCCTGGCACACAGGAGGCACTCAACAAGTATCTGTTGAATGGACACAGGAATGCTTAAAACCAAAGTCAGTATTCCCCCTGCTAAATACACCCGTCCCCTTTCCTATTGCATTGTAACCATTAACACCGCCTCCCTCCCTTAAAATTCTGGTCAGCTTTTAGCTCTTTCTTCTATATTTTCCACACATCATTCATTTCCAAACCTTATTGCTGTCAGTTTTCCCTTTCATGGCCTTCAGATCACATGTACATGGATGACGACAGTCCCCTTCTTTTCACAGACCAGTGTTTCCCTGGCTTCAGGGTCCCTTCTCTCTCTGAGATGTGGCTCATTCTTTCAGAAGCTCTTTGTGACATTCCTTCAGTTAGAAATCTCAATTATTGCCAAATAAAATCCAAATTCTCTCTCTGACTTCCAATTATCTTTGAAGATTTGATCCCAACCTACATTTCCAGGTTTATTTCCCATTCCTTTCCAAATATTCCCTGCATTCAGGACAAGTCAGATCAATCAGGAAGCCCACATATGCTGAGGACTCCCCTACCTTCCCAAATGTAGAAATTCAATGAAGAAGCATTAATTGCATGCCTACCACATTCCAGGTACTGCATGCTGAACATACACAGCTAAATGCCATGAGGCTGGAGTGGGGAGGTTAATTCACAAGCTAGGTCAGAGACAGCCTGTCTCCCAAGCAGACCACCCTGATGGCTCCCTTGGGCATGGGCAGTCAGGCCTCCTGTCCCTTCTCTGGTCTGGCTGGGCAAGAGGTGAGTAGGAAAGGGCTCTGCATAAAGGTGACAAAACCTGGTAGGAGGAGCTCAGCAGGTGCCAGAGGGACAGGACCTTGATCCCTCTCCCGAGGGAACCAATGTTCCACAGGGAAAAATAACCAGGGACTTTGGAGAACCAGCCTGTCCAATATGTGATTTTAGACTGGCTTATTCATAGGGCACTTGGGTGGCTCAGTCGGTTAAGCATCTGTCTCTTGATTTGGGCTCAGGTCATTATCTCACAGTTTGTGTGATCCAGCCCTTCGTGGGGCTCTGCTCTAATAGCATGGAGCCTTCTTGGGATTCTCTCTCTTCCTCCATCTCTGCCCTTCCCCTACTCATGCTCTCTCTCAAAATAAATAAATAAACTTAAAAAAAACCCCTGGCCTATTCATTAAGATATAGCTTGTTTACCAAATTCTTGAAATTACAGAACATCTTATTTGCTAGGTCATGTGGAGAATGGAAGATACAGGAGATCCAGACAAGGTTGGAGAGTCCAGCAGAAGCAAGGGCATCCCTGAAGCCACGTAATTCACACAAGTGCTGGGAGAAACACTGTGTTGCCTTCAGCATGCAGGGACAAGAATTCGACCATTTTTTTTCCTTTAAAATCTTAAAAACAGTCCCCAGTAGGCTGATGAGTCTGGAAGCATCCAAGTGGCTGAGACTCTGGTTACCAAAATAAACTGCAGTGCCTCTAGCTGTACACAGAATGGTAGGGGAGACAGTTCCGTAAGCCAATAACGGAGCTCAGTGACAAATGTCATTAGGGGGGACAGTGGAGGAAGAAAAGGAGGAGAGATGAGTACCCATTCTTTCATGGGACAGACAGGGCTCTGCAGGGGAGAGCGTGTCTGGGCTGAGTCCTGCAGAATCATGGAAGCCTTCCATGGAAAGCCGGAGTGGGAAGGACAAGCCATTCCCTCTATTTGGGATGTCCTTCTCTCCATCTGGACCCACTCACATTATACCCATCCCTCAGGAACCAGCTTGGATGCCACCTCTTCCCAGAGCGCACTGCTCCTAAGTGATCTGGTCTTCTTTCAAACTCAGGCAGCTCTAGGCTCTTCCCACTGACATGGCTCGGTTCCCCACATCCTTGTTGTTGATGTGCAAGGGGGCTGTACTTGTGGCCTCTTCTGGATGGGAAAGGAACTCTTATCTTACTCATTACCACCCTATCCATACTGCCTATGAATGCCATGTATTCTGCCTGCAGTGAGTGCTCAAGACATATTTACTGAAAGATGATCAGATTCATCGTTTTAAGCTCTTTCCTCTGGTTTGATGAGAACAGGCCTGGAGCTCTATAATTTGGGCAATGGTTCATCATATTCTCTCTTTTCAGGATTTTCCTACTATTCTTTCAAAGTGACAATATAAGCAGTGTAGTTATTCTGCGTGAATATCACAGGAAGTCACATCTCTAACATACCTGCACGTTTCAGTAGTTAGTTTGATCTGAAGAAAACCTTTCTCTCCAATGCCATGCTTTCTGAGTTTCTTACTTATTTGAAACTGCCTATGGAGCTGTATTCAGTAACACAGGAGGTTCTATAGGTTATTTTTACATCACTATTGAGGGCTGCTCCATAAGGTATGGCTTAGTTTTGTAACTAGGAACACAATGTTACTGAATTTATATGAGAAAAACACACAAAGCATCAGTCCTGCTAGACCCTTATTCCTTGCTAATATAGCGAAGAAAGTTTTGAACGAATTCTAAAAATACACAATTAAATTTTCACAAGGAGAAGTGTGACTCTTGCCTCCTCCATAAAAATGCAAAGCTGTTTTGCACAAAGAATTGTCAGATCCGTTAGTTTCATAATACTAGTTTCATAGGTAGCTTAGCTAATTACTACTCCCAAATAATGAAACATTGCAACTATTAATAATTTTAAATAAAATCATTCTTGTAAAATGGCTGCATTGTATCAGTCTAAGTATAAAAATATTGTGGTGATCATTGGCTGCTGCCTCCCTGTTTAATATTTCTGCTGGCTGTTGCAGAGCTCTTGATGATAAAGCATCTAAAACATAAACAGTTTTCTCTTTAGAGTTCTTCTTTGAATTTATTGCTCTAAATTTCCAGATATAATGGCCATAAAGGCAACACTAAACAGAATCAGAATTAAAGAGAACATGAGCTTTTTTTTAAGGCAAGCTTTCAAAATACACAAATGTAATTATAATTCTTATTTTTTAAAGTTTTAACTTAGAGTATTGTTACAGAATACTGTTCACATGCTAGGTAGGTTTCAGATGATGTGAAATATCACTTGCCATAAAATTGGGTTTCACTGGTGCAGGTATGCATTAACCCTTTCTGACAATTAAGGTCCTGTTTTAGAATAACATTGTGATGCACTCTCAGAAAAATAAACCTGGGTACTAGGAAGAAATGAGACTATCGCACTGTAGGGTTTTTATTAGTCTTGCCATTACCCACCTCAATCCATGTTTCAAGTATGCATCATTCACTTCTTAACAAATGAGAAAGCTCAATCTCAGAGGTCAATTTGGAAGATCAGACTGATGATTTCTCAATCTCAATTTAACATGTTATATTTATGTGTTATGTGCCAACAACATTAAAGATACAACATTGTGCATCTAGCTTCTTTTAGAGCACATGCAATAATACATTTTAATTTTCCTAATAATGCACCTATTAAACTAAGATTCTTAGAGGAACCGAAATCCTCTACCATTGCACCTTGTAACATGAAAGCACGTTACACAAGGTACAAATGCAATAGATCTAAATGTTCTTTCTCTAATTACTACATCTTGTTTATTATGTGCAGGCCAAAGGGCATTTTTTTCTTTTGCTACATTCCAACTCATTCTCAAACAAAAGGCCAGTTACCACAGGTTATTCTTTCTAAACCATCTCTTCTCTATTTCTGAAGAAAAGTTTATTGCATCTTTCTCTAATAAAGACATTTTTACTGTGCTTCCAAGATATCTCTTAGATGTTACACTCCTAATTCCTCTTTCAGAAAACAGTTCTAACATGCTTTATTTCTTTATGTGGGTGCCCAGTTCCTGGTTTCATAGTTCCCCAAATTCATTTATCAGAGAGCCCTAAAAAGAACACAGTGAACTTTCCAGCATGTCTCCTGGCCAGTGAATCTGAACCTCACCTTATGAAAAAGGTCCTCCAAGTAGCTACCTAGTTGTCTGACCTTAGCGAGTCACACTTCCGTGTGGCCTCAGTTTCTTCAGCTGTGAAGCAGCGGGGATGGGTTTCACGGCTGAGGCCTCTCTCGGCGCTCCAGCTCCAAGACTGCAGCCCCTTCCTTTCCCTGTCTTGTTTTGTGGAGCCTGGTGTCGATGAGTGCACTTGTAGCACAAGGAGTTTTAACTGTCAATGCAGCTGTGAGCCCAGCAAAGACTGAAAGGATTACCTTTTTTGCACCCGGTGTTTACAACTGTCCTCTGACAGCACTCTTAATGATCAAACTCCATGTCAAGAAAAAAACAAATAGTAACTATACATTAATTTCTTTCTTTTTATAATAAAATTTTTTTTAGCGTTTATTTTTGAGAGAGAGAGAGAGAGAGAGAGAGAGAGAGAGAGAGAGAGAGAGAGAGAGAGAGAGAGACGGCACATGCTCACATGAATAGGGGAGGGGCAGACAGAGGGAGAAAGAATCTAAAGCAGGCTCTGAGCTGAGTACAGAACCTGACATGGGGTTTGATCGCACGAACTGTGAGATCATGACCTGAGACGAAACTAAGAGTTGGACGCTGAACTGACTGAGCCACCCAGGTGCCCCGATTTCTTTCTTTAAAAATGGGAAGAGGCTCCTTTAAGTGCTGCAACCCTCTTCCCGAGTGTCCCATTGATGGCTTGTGACAGTGGCACCTATTTAAGAATATGTGAGATATGCCACAGTACATTAGTAACCAGGCAGAACCAGAAAGGCTCCAATTCTTCTTTCATTGTAATTTCCAAGTAGGTTAAAATACAAGGACAGAGGGAAAACCCCTCTTAACTCACTATCTACTAATTAAATGTTTTATAGAATTACGGCAGTCTTGTTAGATTGGGGGAAAAAATGAACAAGTGAATGAAACAGAAAACTACCTAGCAACCTTGCCATGCCTCTCTGGGGAGGCGGGACCGGCTCCACAGTCTGTGACAGAACCAGATCAACAATGAAAACTGGTGACTGGCTTTCTTGGACCCTTCACAGGATGAAAACTAAGCTTTGTATTAAACACGTACATGTTTCCCTTTGAGTACCTTATCTCAATAATTATGGCCATGCTGGTTTCACCACCATTACCAGTGTGCACATTCCCCTTAGATCTAATCGGGCAAGGAGACACTTTGGGGCTGGCTGACTTGTGCCTGCTGCAGCATGTAGGCAGCAGCCCACACTCATCCCTGTGGCTTGTTCTTATCCTGTCTTAGCTCACTCCTGTCATGCAGGTTAGGGACACTTAAGGACTAATTCAAAGAGTCAGGTTGATCTAAAGGAGTGTTCTGGACTGACCTGTGAAGCCCAGTGCAGTTTTCTCCCAAGCTGCCCTATGCTCATGTTCTTCGGTTTGCATTTCTGATTTTTCCAGGCAAGGGACAGAGAAGCGAAGCTCCTGGAACTAACTCCCTTCTAAGATGCTCCACGAGCCTCGATTTCTGGGTCCTGTGTCACCCACACTCTAACTATGCTGTGTGCACACCTCCTTGAAGTAAAAGAGCAGTTGAAGATGTCTGTGATCAGGGGTTAGAACACCTGTGGATCTCTTGCCCAGGAGATCTGAAGCCAGGATGCAGCTGAGGCCAAATGTGTTACTCCTCCTTCATCCTGACCCTGGAGAAAGTGGATGTAAATGCGGGCTTTTACAACGTGGTATATAGGTGTCACTGCTCAGTTTTTAATGTTTCTGGGACCATCTCTCTGCACCTACCTGTTTGTCTTTAGATAGAAGCCATGATCTCTGACTCATAGAGTTGTAAGGAGGACTAAATGAGATAATGTATTTGACAACCTGTAGATGCAGGCACTTCATAATGACAGAAATCATCCTTTCTGGTCTGAAACAAACAACTGCACAAATACCTCTTTTCCAAGCATGCATTGGCAAAAAAAAAAAAACAAAAAAAACAAACCAAAACAACAACAAAAACACAAACAAAACCATGAACTCCTATGTCACATGCTCAGCTAGCTATCCTCTGCACTGCACATGATGAGAACCAAAAGCTCCTCATTTTATGTTTTTACTGATAGTGATACAGAGCTCTGAGATATTAATCTGAGCATATTCTTGATAGAACTGGTACATCTGAGATCATTAGGTTTCCTAAGAAACTGTTGTTTTATTTGTTTGTTTGCCAGCTCAGATACTGTTTAAGGTCTCCTGCTGGCTATGTTTTGTTGTGTGTCCTTCCCCTGCTTGTCAGATGTACAAAGGCTACTACACACATATGTACATACACACAGGGGTGCTGTCTTGGCATTCTTCCCAACCTTTGCCAGGTTATCCATTTCTGCTTAAGCTTCCTCTTGGTCTCTCAGGCTTGCTTGCTTTTTATTTTGGCCTTCCAGCTCACTTTTAGTCATTCAGATCGTCATCCCATTGTATTCTTGGCTCTACTGCTTCTTTCCTTGGCTTGTGCCCCTCATGTCAATCTCCCTGGGGGTCCTAATACTGGTCAGACAGATTTTCCCCCTCTGACCTCATGGCATCACCTTGATGTCCTCAGCTGGTGTCATTTCTCAACCATGCCCTTGACTCATTCATATTATTTGTCTTATTCAAAGACAAATATTTAAATATTTCAAAGAAAAATTTAATATTTCAAAGAAAAATATTTAAGTTTTCATTTTTCTATGATCAAAGATGGTGCTGTGCTTACAACTGGTCTTCAGAAACAAGTGCAAAAGACACGAATAAATGGAAAGACATGCCGTGTTCATAGATCAGAAAACTTAACATTGTTAAGATGACAACACTAGCCAAAGAAATCTACACATTTAATGCAATCCTTAATAAAATCCCAATGGATTTTTTTGGGCAGAAATAGAAATTCCTACTAAAATTCATACAGAATCTCAAGGGATTGAGAATAGATAAAAGATTCTTGAAACAGAGGAACACAGTTGGAGGTCTTTTCCTGATTTCAAAATTTATTATTAAACTATGGTAAAGTAGTGTGGTATGGGCATAAAGACAGATGAACAGAACAAGGGAATAGAAATCCCAGAAATAAACCCTCACATGTAAGGTCAAATGATTTTTGACAAGGGTACTAAGACCATTCAGTGGGGACAGTCTTAAACAAATGAAGTTGAGAAAGCTGGATTTCCACATGCAAAAGAATGAACTTGGACTCTTACCTTATACCATATGCAAAAATCAACTCAAAATGAATGAAAGACCTAAACTTAAGAGCTAAAATTATAAAACTGTCAGAAGAAAACGGGAAAAGTTTTAGATATTTCATCTAGCAATAATTTCTTGAATAGGACACCAAAAGCACAGGCAATGAAAGTAAAAACAGATAAACTGATTATCAAAATTTAAAAATGAACAGAATGGAAAGGTAGCCTACAGAATGGGAGAAAATATTTGCAAATCATATATCTGATAGGGGGTTAATATCCAGAATGTATAAAGAACTCCTACAAGTCAACAACAACAAAATAAACAACTCAATTTTTAAAAAAATGGGCATAAGATTTGAATAGACATTTCTTCAACAAAGATATACAAAGAGCTAATAAGCAAATGAAAAGATCTCAACACTTCTAATAATTATGGAAACACAAATCAAAACCACAATAAGATACCACCTCACATCCATTAGGATGGCTATTATTAAAAAACGAAAAACAGAAGATAACAACTGTTGGTAAGGATGTGGAGAAACTGGAACCCTTGAGCACTGTTGGTGGCAATGTAAAATGGTGCAGCTGCAATGGAAAACAACTGGAAGGTTCCTCAAAAAAATTAAAAATAGAATTAATGTAAGATTCATCAATTCTGCTTCTGGGTATCTATCCAAAAGAATTAAGAAGCAGAGTCTCAAAGAGATACTTATACATCGATGTGCATAACAACATTATTCACAATACTCAAAGGTGGAATCAATACAAGTGTCCATTAACAAATGAATGGATAAGCAAAATGTGGTATATACCTAAAATGGAATATTATTTAGCTTAAAAAAAGGAAGGAAATTCTGACACATGCTACATGGATAAGCCCTGAAGATATTATGTGGAGTGAAATAAGCCTGACACAAAAAGATAAATAGAAGATTCCACTTACATTAGGTACCCAGGGCAGTAGTAAGATTCACAGAGACAGAAAGTAGAATGGTGCTTTCTAGGGACTGGGGTGGGGAGAATGGGGAACTACTATTTAATGGGTACGGAGTTTCAGTTCTGTGAGACAAAAGAGTTCTGGAGATGGCTGGTGGTAATGGTGTCATAATAATGTGATGTAGTTGAGATCATTGACCCGTATAGTGGAAGATGATTAACCTAGTTAATTTTGTTATGTGCATTCATCACAATTAAAAAATATTCCTTTAATATTCAACTTAAAAATAAATAAGTCATTACTATACTGAATCTCTTAACTGTCCTTTATCTTTCAAAAAGTGTCACACCAGAACTACTCCTTTAGGTGGTATCTGAACTTTAATTTTTGTATCATCAGCACTTAGCACAGTGCAAGTTACATCATGGGAACTCAATATACTCGCTAAAAAAAAAGAAGAAAAAAGTGCAGGGACGAATATATGAACTCTGATTATTCCCTTCTTAAATTTCTCTTTAAAAACTTATTTATCTATTAACATGCAGTGTTATATTAGTTTCAGGTGTATAATATAATCATTCAACTATTCCATGTATCATCCAGGCTTTCTTAAATTTCTAGGGCTACTCACTCAACTATTTCATGTTCAACTGATACATATATATAATATATATATATATAATACATATATATAATATATATTATACATATACATAATATATACATATATATTATATATATACATATATAAGTTGATATATATCATGTATATTTCTTTTTTTAGGTGAAGAATTTTCCATTTATATAAAATATATTAGTTTCTTTTTATGTCAAAAGCCCTTAACATTTTTATTTTTATTAATTTATTTATTTTTAATGTTTATTTTTGAGACAGAGAAACACAGAGCATGAGCAGGGGAGAGTCAGAGAGAGAGGGAGACACAGAATCGGAAGCAGGCTCCGGTCTCTGAGCTGTCAGCACAGAGCCTGACATGGGGCTCTAACTCGCCAACTGTGAGATCATGACCTGAGCTGAAGTCTGACACTCAGCCGACTGAGCCACCCAGGTGCCCCGCCTTTAACGTTTTTAACACGGAACTAGAAAGAAGAGTATAATGAATGTCTATACATATCACCCAGAATCCACAATTCAGAGCTTTGTTTTTGGCCACGGTTTATGTTACCATAATTTCCTCAGAGTCACGGTCACATCTTTTTGTCAAGTACCTCCCAATGTATGTGTATATATGAGGAGACTGATACAAAGAAGTTAAGTAAGTGGTCAAGTTCACACAAATGGTAAATGGTGGACTTAGGACATCTATCTCCATAACCCTAGGTATATGAGATCTTCCAAATCCATTAGGATGAATCTCTTTATTTTCACATTTATGCAAGTGAATTATTTTAACTAATAAGATTAATTTTCCAACATGACTTGGCCAATTTTCAGATATGGTTAATTAAAATTTTTAGGGGTGCCTGGGTGGCTCAGTCGGTTAAGTGTCCGACTTTGGCTCAGGTCATGATTTCACGGTTTGTGAGTTCCAGCCCCGCGTCGGGCTCTGTGCTGGCAGCTCGGAGCCTGGAGCCTGGAGCCTGCTTCAGATTCGGTCTCTGTCTCTCTGCCCCTCCCCTAAGCACTCTCTGTTTCTCTCTCTCAAATATAAAAAATAAAAAAATAAAAACAAAATTTTCTTAAAGAGAAACAAATGCCAGTGTTTTACTGTCATTGGTATTTGAGTTTTGGAAACATCCTCACTACTGTCTCTAAGCACTCAGTGGGGCTTCTTGAGCCCTGACTATTTGAAGCATGTGCTAAGACATGTGGGGTCTGATGGCAACAGGGCCTCACAGCTGTGCAGTTCGGAAGAGAAAGTTACTACCTTCACAGTCTACTGCTACTTAAGTTGCTAAATTAGACCCAGATTTATCTTTTTTTTTTTTGTCATTGAGGAAGCAATTTATTCATTTTAGAAAAATGTTTTTTGCCCTACTCTCTTCTTTCCCCTGTTCCCAAGGCAGATTTACTACCACGAATCACAAATTCAGGCTCAGATGAGGTAGCATCTGCAAAGAGCTTTCTTTGTAAATGTGAATCGGTACATGCAGTAAGGTAGACTGACTTGATTGTAAGAAAATGTAACTTTCTATTTTCCTATCCAGGCTTGGCTCCTGGCTGCACACTGTGACCCCTTCCCTCCATAAAATTGAACTGAGCAAAGGACTAAAGGTCTCTAACATACAGTACACTGTGTTGGAGAAGGGCTGAGTGTTCCTTCCAGTGGTCTCTCACCAGGCACAAGGCACACAGGAAAGACTCACAAGGAAAGACTGAGTCTGGCCTCCCAGAAGACTATGCTAGATGCTTTCTCAAGGGGGAAACAGGTGCAGGTGTGTAGTACTGGGCCCATGGACAGACACGTCTCACCAGGAACCTCTGCTCCATCCAGCATCCCATCTCACTGAAGTCAAACTCCCATTCTGTACCAGGCCATTCACAGAGAAGAAATTTGTTCTGGTGGGGGTGTAAAAAATCCTCATCTATTTATAGCCTATGGTCATTCATCATGATATTGCAAGAGATCTGAATGATTAAAAATACTGAATTAATTCTTTCATTCAATGATTTTGTGTCACGCTATGATGGTGGATATGGCAGCCACACCTCCTGTCTCATGGAGCACATGAGAGCTGTTTCAGCCTGCTCTGCAGAGTGGCTATTTCAGCCCTTCATTTACCCAAATAGGACCCAGGTAAGTGGTTCATCAATGGTGACATGAATCATCCAGCCACACTGCACTCCTCTGGTGAAGAGGACATTCTAGAGGGTTTGGCTTTACCACAGAAGGGAGATCAGGTCCCTGGGAGCCTGGTTCTCTTGGCTGACTCATAGACATCTGACCGGGATGCCATCAGATTCCTGATGAGATGAAGGCCAGACGATGTGCCTATGAGCATGGTGGAGTCTCTGTCTCTCAGTTGTTTTCACAGATAGAGCTGAGAGTGAAGTGTGAAGGGAGACAGAGCCAGGATTGAGCTTGTCTGGCACAGACCTGCAGACAGAGTCCATTAGTCTCTGTGCTGGAAGTGGCGCTTATGCACTTAGGCAGGTGCTGAAATGAGAGAGCCTGAGCCTGAAGATGCTGGTCAAGTCTCGATATGACAGCTACCTTGTGGATCATAAAAACCAGATGAGCCAGCAGATAACTGCTATATGGTAACTTGTGTCACGATAAAAATGTCAGTTTTCTGTATTATTTTACAACATCGACTAGCTTAGGAATGCTTTCAAGCAGGACACCGATACCCTCCATTGTTAAAAACAGACCTAGGCATTTATTAACTGGTATTCACACGGCTCTTTCACTACCTGAGTTTATGAAGCGAGACCAGATTTCCTGTCCTTAGTATTCCTTCAGGAGCAGCAACCATTTGGGTGCTATAAAATGTTTCCATCAAAAATGATAGTCAAGGACAGGCACCCTAGGCTCCTCACTCCTACCTACTCACTTTCTTTCTCCCTTGAGAGTTAAGCAAAATTCTCTTTTGTTAATTTTATTCTTTACTCCTTAAAGTGATTCCTGTAACAAAGAACTCAAGTAAAAAATCCACATAAAATTATGAGTAGAATCCACCCCCTACCTTTTTCAAAGTATAAGATGAGCTCTATGGGTAGTGAGTGTCATGCCAGCATGGGCCTGGAAACTGGGCTTCTCTCTTCAATTGTGCCTCGTACAGCACTGGGGTCCAACACTTCTGGAGGATTCTCATGGAAGAATTCAGAGGCTGGGTGTCTGAAGGGTATGTGTTTGCAAACAGATATCCAAAAGATGATCTAGGAAATATGGCCCTGAATTCTAAACTGAAAGTAATTGTTTTGAGGGCTCTTTTCTCTTCAGTTGGGGTGGTCCATCATGAACTCACTTTATAAAAATTGTGGTTCTTTATAATGAAGATGTACATGACGCTATCTCTTTATGGGGACTTAGGGGAAAATATCAATTATTAGCCAGCAGTTGCTTCTCACACTTCACCTGGTTCACTGTTTCAAAGCTGAAGTTAAATTTGTGCAATCTTGTTATATTTACAGTGTTTACACCTGGACTGAAGAACATACAGTATAGTTCTGCTGACTGCTGGCCAGGACTCCCTAAGCTGCACCACAGAGCCCAGAAATATAATCACCTTGTGTGAAGGTGGGAATTCATTATAGGCATTATGGGTCAGGTGGAAGACTTGACTTCCATTTTTATGCAATACTTCATGTACTTTATGATATACTAATTCATATCAAGTCTACTGATCATGAATAAAAAAGTAATGTCTTTGAATGATTAATTTTTAAAGAATAAAAGAGCAAGATTAAAAAAATATAGCATATATGTTTATAATCCTTCATCTCAAAACCATAGAATCTGGAACACTTAAAGCACCTGAGAAACTGCGTGGCTCAACTTTCCTCTTACAGACCAGTGACTGAGGCACCAGCCCCAGAGAGGTCAATGTCTTGACCACAGTCACCTTGGCAGCATGGTGGTGTCACCCCAGCCAAGCCTATTGTTAAAATTGTCCAAGGAATGAGGAAGGCTTGAGAGTTGTCTTCTAATATCTGAAAGACTCACATGGGCAAGGGATTGGCATTGTTTGGGGTAGATAAATATAGAAGTTATATGGAGGCAGATTTTAGTTAATAGAAAAAAAATAGCTTTAATGGAAAAGAAATAACAGCTTTCTGACAGAAAGGGCCACCTTGTGACCTAGTGACCAACTCCTCATCACTGGGCAAAACAGACCCTGCTTAGCCTCTGTGGGATATGTGAGCATTTGTACATTGGGTGGGAGGCTGGAAAATCCCACCGCTGGGCTGGGTGGGAACATGGGAGATTGCACACTGGGAGTAACTTTGTGGCAGACTTTTATTTTTTTACAACTTTATTATCCCATATTTTACGTATCATATAATTCACCCATTTCAATTGTACAATGCACTGATCTTTAGTTACTTGAACAAAGTAAGCAATGTTACCATACATCAGTATGGTATATTATACTATACTGAGGTGTAGTATATTATCACCTCAGTTAGATCCCACTAGGACAGCTGTTTTAACTAAAGTACCATCTCTTGGGGCACGGCTATCTAGTGAGGGGCCACCTCACCCACACCAAATCATGGTGGTATGTATTGCAATCCGAGCACCTTACTGTGAGTGGATCAGATGCTGTAGCAAAGAACAAGGGCAGGAAGGAAGGGCTGGATGGAGAGGAGGAGATTGGCAGGTAGGTGAGAGCTCTGGGGAGGTCAATGTGAGCCCATGGGTGAACCAAAGGGCTAGTGTTGTGAGGTGGCAACAAGATAAGAGCATATTCCTTTTCCACTGGTTCTCCTCAACTCCGTATAAGATTCTAGTTATAATAAATCTGTTTAAAGTAGTGGACACTTTTACTCTGACAGTTTATCATAGCAAACTTTAGAGGCCTTTAAGAATAAATCACTTGAAAAAAGAAACTGAAGCTAGCTGCTAGCAAAAATAGATTATCATAATTGTAATGTCCATTTTTTAAACAGCACCATCTATTTTCAAACCACTTTATTTCCCTAATGAGTTAACATATGTTTACCAGAAAAAGGGAGTCCTCTTAAACTCAGGCTCCCTGTGGTGCATCCCCAAAAGAAGTATCAATGCCTTGGACACAGACATTCTGTGAGAGCAGAGTTTGGCCCCATGCCCACACTATTCCTCCATCCCGAAGGACCTGCTTGTGTTCTTAAAGCAGGTACTTAAGTAGCACCTTGAAGAAAATAACATGCATGCTGTTTTATGTATATGCTCACACTTCCTTGCTTAAGTGTGCCTGGAAAGCCCCTGATAATCATATCTGGAGCAATCATGAGAAGGGAAAGATAAAGCCACCAATCCATGTGCCAATTAAAATTCAAGGGACCTTAATGGGATTGGAATACCTTTTTTTTTTTTTTTTTTTTTTTAAGGTAAAGCCTAGGATTTCAGCTTCAGGACTTCTGAAAATCTTGAGAGTGAATTCTTCATACAAAACTTTGAAGGGTGGGGCTCATAGTATCTTTAGGTTTACAGTACCCAACATCTAAACAAAAAAAGAAAGAAAAGAAAAAAGAAAAGAAAACATCAACTATTCAGAAAAACTAAGAAAGTCACTTCTGCTCTTGAAAACAATGAAAAGATTGCACATAGTATGTATTTCTCCAGAAAGTCTTATGAGGAAAAGAATGTAAGGGGTCATGAGTGGTACTTCTAGTAGAAAAAAATGAAGATGAATGTTAATGAATGAAAAATATGTAGGAATTACATGTTTTTTTTTTTTTTTTTGTTAGAGTTATCAGGTGTAGAGTGTGACCAAAACTGTAAGTTGTGGGACACAGTCTGTTCTGTTCACTTCATCGATCAGATGGATAAGAAGGCTGGGAATGGATTCATTCTATTTTGATTACTAACAAGGCTGGGAATGGATTCATTCTATTTTGATTACTAGCAGCCTAGTCCCTGAGTTCAACCTACCTAATTGGTTTGTGAGATATAAGTAATGGAACATTATAGAAGACAGTCACAAATATAAAATCCAAATTCCACTATAAAGTCTTTTTAAAATAGACATGACCACAAAGAGGGGTGCAAGAAATATTCACGAACAACACCTGGAATCTTTCAGAGCTGCCTGGAAGACAAGTATATTAGGAACTCTCATTCTTTCCAGCACAGTTCCAAGGGTTTGTAAATAAATCAGTGCTGGCCACACCATATGGCCTCCATTTTCTCCCATCTTGACCTTGAGATATGGCCTGAGGAGACCGCAAGTCCCAGCAAGCAGTTTTCAATCTATATCTGAGCAGCACCACATAAAAGATGAAAGCAATTACAACAAGCACCATTTGCAGCAAATACCACGATGCAGTCCTCTTGGCTTCTGGAAAATTGCTAGGGAGCCCTGTAACTGGCCCGACATTTGGGCACAGGCCTCACTGACATCTTTTTCAAATTATAAATCCATTTGGGCTAAATTCTCATGGGTTGTGCCTTAGATCCCTGAGTGGATTGCACAGCAGGTGCTATTAGAACCTAGTCGTAATCAGTGAGAGATGGTCCAGGAACCTGGGAAGGTTCTAATAATAAGCAAGGACTATCATCAGAATACTTAAACACTTAACCAGCTTTGCATCTTCAAAGCACTTTACAAACATTAATTAATTAATATACACTATCCACCCCTGTGATGTAGTTAAGTATTATTATCTCCACTTGACATATAAGGAAACAGACAGGTTAAGTGGCTTGCTTGAGGCCACACAACAAGCCCAGAGTGGGTCTGGGAACGTAAATTAGAAGCACCTGATCCAAACTCGCACCCAGGTGTGCTAGTGGTGTAGTCAGCTGGCTCACGGCACTTCCTGAGCCCTTACTGCCCAGGAGCAAAGAAGTGCCTCTGTCTGAGGGCGTGAGGTTGCAGCAGACCTGCTGACAAACTGTCAGAGGAGGCAAGCCCTCAGGCTGTCTATTGGACCCTGTCCCACTCCACTGGAGATGCCACTCCTTGATCACTTTTTGACCCAGAATAGAGTTTGTCTGAGAGAGAGAGAGAGAGAGAGAGAGAGAGAGAGAGAGAGAGAGAGAGCACCGAGTGAGAGCCACGCTCTGGCTAATCCACTGCTCTGTCCAGCTGCAGTGGGTGGAGGAAGGATGGGGGCCCTCTGCTTCTGCCTTCCCTCACCACACTGGAAGTGCACTAGTGGCTTGGTTGGGGGAGAATGCTCAGGCCGGCCAGATAGCTGGGAAAGTGAGCTGTCATATCTAAAGGGTGGGTTACTGAGGGAGGAAAAAATGGAGGAAAAGAGAACGCATGGGCAGGAGGAGCCTATCATCTAAGGGTGATCAAAACCAACAGCAACAGCAGCAAAAACCTACACCGGGGAAATGGTGGAGAACAGTGATAACTGAATGAAAAACTACGTCAGTGGGAATTGTGAATTGTGAGTGGCAAATTGCTCTGGTGACTGAAAGTGCTGGGAAAAGGCGGAAGAATTGCATCTGGGAAGAGGAAGAAAGAGAACCAGCAATTCTGGAGTGCCTTTTGTGTATCAGTATTCACTGATTTAATCCTCAAATCAACTCCAGCACATGAAAACATTGATTTTTATCCTCATTTTAGGAATGGGAAATTGAAGTACTGACAGTCAATTTTCTGGAGGAACTGGAATTCAAACCAGGTCTGGCTGACAGTGATGACCCCACACCACTGGAAACAAGGAAGGACTCTGGGCATTTCAACAAATAAAAGGGCAGGAGGCTTCCAGGAACAACTGGGAGACAGTGGAGGCTTGGGAGCGGCTGTAAAGTTGACAGTGGCACAGTGCTGGGGGCTTGATTTTGAATTCGGCAATCCTGCAGCTGCGAGGGACTTGAGGACAGTGTGAGGGAAGTGCGGAGGCTGCTTAAACTGTGTCGGGGTAACTCACTGGAATATCCAGAGAGCATTCAAGTGGATGTTACATCAGTTGGCTTGTGTTAACTTATACATACCGTCTTGAGAGTCAAGGAAAATGTCTTGACTTTTTAATTGAAGGAAATCATCCCAATGCTTCTCTGGTTATTTGATGAAAATAAAAATTTGGGGAATAATCCTGAATACCATTTCCTCTCTCTCCTACCAAAAGGCCCAGGGCACTGAGCAATGCTACTTTGGGGCTGAATGGATGTTTGTTGAACGAAACACTGAATGAGGACTCAGAAACCAAACTTTCATAGTCTACAAATCCTCACAAGACTGTCAGAATAAGGACAGAGGTTTGCATTTATTTATTTTGCTAAAAGCTTCATACTTCTCCCATCTCTTGATATTGTGAGAGGTCTGGAACTTTCCTCTCAAATATATTTCCTTATATGACATGCTTTTCCACGAAGATGTAAAATTTCTTATTTTCATAGAGCTCACTGCTCAAATATGGTATTGTAGCTTTTCTTAGCATCTTGCAACTTTTCTAGAGTGTGCATTGGAAAAGGAAAGAGAGAGAAATTCAACTTGAGATGTCTTTGAAACCTTTGTCAGGGATATTGGGAACTGATGGGAATCGAGGATGTGGAAACTCTTACAGGTAGAAAACACCAAAGTAGAGATGTGGATGTTGCCTCAGAAAAGGTGGCCACTGCTTCCCTTTATGAAGCCAGTCCAAACTGTGGAACCCCTCCACCAAAGCACCCCCAAATTTCCTCTCGTTCTGACCTATTTAATTGAACTGCCCCCTCGCCAATTTCCTAGAACAGCAGAAAACCAAGTCACTTTCTCCCTGCTTCCACTAATGCCTCTTACAGAGTTCTTCCCACAGCAGTTAGATGTTTTTATGAACACAAGTTGCACTGTGGCATTCCTCCTGCCAAAACAACCCACAACTCTCTGTAACTCCCATATGCTAGAACCCCAAATGCTAACAATAGCCTGCGTTGCCTTATGTGACTAACTCCTGACTATTTCCCTAAACTTCTCTCCTCCTCCAGCCCTTTCTCATTCTCTCAGGCACACTGGTCCCACTGCTGTTCCTTCAACTGGCAAAACACACAGCACCTTTGCACTCATAGAGTACCCTTCTTCTGAAGATCTGTGTGACTTGCTCCCTCACTTCCTTTATGGCTCTGTTCAAATGTCTTTTTTAGAGAGGCCTTCTTTGATCACTATTTACCCCACCGTATTTTCTTCATAGAACATCTCCCCTGACATATTCAATTATTTATGTTCTGTGCCCTCCCATTAGTATGTAAGCATCCTATGAGGAGGGAATTTGCACTCCCAGGGCCTTACAGCAGTGCTTGGTACCCAGTAAGAATTTGTTAGATACATGTTTAATATTTGTATGTACCACCTGTTATAGTTTCTTTACAATAATCAGGCTAAAAGTTGCTTACAAATAAAAAAAAAAATAATTCATAAAGATTTTACTTTGGTGATTCTTTTTGTCAAATTAATTTCTTAAATGTTGCCCCTACTCCAAGAAACCAAGTTTGCATCTTAACAATTGATTTTTAAGATCAGGAATCTGCTCTTTGCTACTTGAATCTTGTATCAGCCTTTGGCCAAAACCAATAAAAGTCTGGGCCACCTTTCGCCACAGCGATTTCTGAGTCACACGTGCATCTCCTTTATCCCTGTGACCCCTGCCCCACCTGCCAGCTCCCCAAAAAATCCTATTGTTCAGTGTCATACAGAGTAATGTTGAGGTGCACTCTTATGACTTCACTACTCGCTCACATGGAAGGTTGGGAGTTTTCGCCCCTAGTGAAGAGGAATCATTTCTCCTAGAGGAGCCTTAGATGAATGAGGGTCCCATTCTCCTTAGAATTCTCACTCCACTACATATGGCCCTACTTTTGCATTTAGAACATGGACAACCACATAAAGTTGAAAGTGATGCTCCTTTGAGTGTAAGCCAGAGATGAATAAAAAGTGGTTTAATGTGTGACTCTGCCAGTACTGAAGGGTTTGAGCCTCATGTAAACTTTCGCTGATCAGCTGCAGTTCTGGTCTAATAATTAAGAGAAAATGTTAATATTTAATACTTAAGCATAATATTTAATTTGGAAAATACTGGTACAGTAATAAAGAGGTTGCACATATGGGTAGAGTTTTCTTTACCTCATTGATATTGAAGGTATAGGGCAATGAAAACATTTTGAAATTAAAGTTAAAATAGTCCCAACTACAAAATTAACAGGTTTTAGTTCAATAGTATTCATCAGGATCACTTATGCATGACATATGTGCTGTGTAAATAAATATATATATCCTTCTACATATACAGTTGGCTTTCCACATCTAGAACTCCCTTGAACAGAACATGATTCATGGAATTGGCAGTTGCTAGTTTATCTTTTTCCACTGTCTTCAAAGGTGGCTTATGCTTTTAAATGCACAAAGTGTATAATCACAATTACTTTAAAGGGTTTCAATCCCATGTGTGAGAGAGTTCCTAGGCCAGCCTAGGAACTGAAAGTGATAATGAAATATTAAAATAAGATGGAAATGAAGGTAGACCCTGGCTTGTTAGTGCAAAGAAGATACTTATCTCAGGTTCACTCTATACATTACTTTCTCCCATTTTTCTTAAAGGGTAGGAATGGGTATCTGATAAGGATATGTATATGTATAGAGCAGGGTTTTGCTGTTGTTTTGGTGTCTAGGTTTTCCTCTTTTAGTGGAGATGTGCTTTGTCAATGGCTATTGAGTTGTGACTGAAATAGAGCAAATTGAAGAAGGCAATGACAGGACGATGGAGAAGGGGGAGAAGACAATACATGTGTCTTGCTTCACACAATGGCTACAGCACTAGAAAAATAGAACTTCTGTATATATACTTATGTCTTTTTTTAATGTTTATTTTTGAGAGAGACAGAGTGTGAGTGGGGGAAGAACGGAGAGAGGCAGAGAGAGAGAGAGAGAGAGAGAGAGAGAGAGAGAGAGAGACTCACTCCCAAGCAGGCTTCAGGCTCTGAGCTGTCAGCATAGAGCCTGGTGCAGGGCTTGAACTCATGAACTGTGAGATCATGACCTGAGCTGAAGTCAGATGCTTAACTGAGCCACCTAGGTGCCCCTGTACTCATGTCTTAAATGTAATGAGGAATCTTGCTCTCTGAAAAAGATCTTACTGAGAGCTAAAATGACAACCATTTTCTAAATATCATCCTTAATTTATTTGGTAGGTTTGGATTTGCTATATCAAGGTCAGTCATGTAACAGGTAGAATATTTCCTTCTGGGGACCTTATTTCTAATTTCTAATGTGACCTAGAGGAGTTAAGCTTGACCTCTGATCATATTAACAGGAATCAGCCAAATGGACCATCAAGGGAGGAGTGATAATGACATGTACATTCAGGTAGGACTTTGAGTCCACAGAAGAGCTTTCATGTATATCATTTTTGATTCATAAGCCATGGGGGTAAGTATGTATTACATTAAGTAGATTAGGCATCTGTTCCATATTACGGATAAACAAACAAAGTCTGCATGAATCCCCTAAGGTCGAGCAGCTATGAGATCCTGGAAGTGGGACTCACACTCTGGCCAAGGTCCCCTCACCTGCACCACATGTGCATCTCTTTCTCTACCCTCTTGATTTCACACTGTGTGTCTGGTGGGCTCTGACTCCTCTTCTCTTGGTCTTGAAGACGCACCAACACCAAGAACATTTCACATTTGTGGAGCAAATATGGTAAATGTTAAGCATCAGAGAACTCCTCTTCCCATTCGCACAGCCTTATTGTACTACAGGTAAATCTCTGCCATCATTTACTTTTTGTCTACCTACTTGTTTATATTAAAAAGAAGTTCTTGAAAATCTAAAAAGTTTACAGATACTCAGTGATCCAAAGGTATGCTCAAAAGACTCTAAAGGACCTTAAGCAACATGAATTTATACTTATACAGTGAGCTTTTTATGTTACAGAGTTGTGGTTGATAACAGAAGGAACTGGGTACCCACAGAATGCACAAGATCTTTGGCATAATGGGGTACAATTTGAATCAGTCCCTTGCTGGACGAGTTATGTAGTAGGCATCTCCTATAATGTCTTATAGCAAATTTATGACACATTTACATTTTTTGGTCCCCAGTGTCACAGTGTCTTTGTAACCTTGGCACAAAGTAGTTAACCGGAATGATGGTGGAGATCTGGAACTAACTTTATCTCTTCTTTGCCAGTATGAACATGGCTGGTAATCAAATCTCCTAGTTGGTTAGCAACCATTTATGGAGCACCCTCTGGGGGAAGGGTGCTGTGTTTTCTGTTGAGCACAAGTATTCTTAGACTCCTCACAGAGCAACAAGGCAAGGCCAAGCTAGATGCATAATACCAAAGAGTAGCTTATTCAAAGCTGTGCCTACTCTGGGCCTCTGCCATTGACTCAGCAAGGATGCTTGTCTTACAGGGGCCCAGAGGTGGGGTGGAGATGGAAGAAGCAAGTCTGCTCAAGAAACTGCTAGATGGCTGGATTCAGATTGATCAAAGTCTGCCATTTTGCCTTGTCCATCTGGAACCATAATTCAAGAATGAAATTGCCCTAAGTTTTCTCCTCCCCACCATTAAATTCCATTCAATCATAGTAGGCAAAACGCAGTCACGCTCAAGCAGCCAGATGTTATCATTACAGACCTTTCTTTATAAACCGATGCTGAAACTTGAGTGGTTGATGAGACCAGCTAAGCAGTTGTACCTTTGACCCTACTGCATTAAACTTGCCCTATCAATTTAAGCTTAGTATAAACACCATTTCCCAGAGCCCCTCATGAAGTCAGCAGTGAGAAGAAGCTGACTAAGCCTAAACATTTTTTAACAGCAATCTTGTCTTACAACACCAAGGGGATTTGCTGGGTATCTGGGGCTTTATAAAACCATATGAACATGCTGAAAGAATTAAAGTCCTTTAAAAATGAAAAATTGATGGTGACAGTCCTTCTGAAGACCAGTTGGTATAATGGCAGCATAGGAATGGGTATGAGAGTTGGTCTGAAACACTTCTGAATTTTTTTAAGTGATATATTTTTATTAGTTTTTCTTCTTTCTCAAAGGTTTACTCCAAGGTGGCCATTCCAATAAAGAATGAAAAAGTGTGTCCCAGTTATAAGCAACTTGGACATTTAAGAGCCACTGAACATATGTATTGTCCTGATTAAGTTTCTTTCAAATGAATATTGGGATCCTCTCCCCATTCAAGCATATTAGTGATATCCTAATTTTCCACAAATCTGCTTGTAGCTGACATTCTAGTAAAGCTTCACCTGTATACATGCCCAGGAAGAATGAAGGTAGTTACCACTACATTGTTATTTATTTATTAATATTTCAAATGAATGAAACCTAGATTTTCTATAAAATATAAGAGTATATTTATGACTTATTAAATATACTTCAGTGTAAGGCTATTTCAAAAGAGAAGATCAACCTTCGCAGTGTTAATTTTTTCTGTATAAAAATATTATTCAGTCACTTTGTGGCTTAGCTTCCAAATAAGTAGAATACTGTCCCTTTCTGTCAAAATGCTAAAATTGTACATTGGCAAGCAAATACATGCATGATTATAAGATTTATGAACTCTAATAAAAATTACCTTAAAATGTTTTATCAATGAAATAAAGCTATATTTAAATTATAAATTCTAAGTTTTAAAAAAACAGGCAGGAAATGTAGATATTTTCAGAGACACAGGGTAAAAAAGGAACCCAAACATTAAAAGAGAATATTCTCCATTAAGGGAAAAAAAATACTATTAACTTAGAAATAAGGTGTTTTGGAATATGTGTTGCTTCTAGCAAGGTTTCATCTGATTATTGCAAAATCAAGCAAGTACCAAGGTTATCAGCTCAGGACCATAAAGCCAGTGAGTTATCAAAAGGGATTTACATGTGGACCTCAATCACTGGAATTAGTGAAGAGTCACAGATTTGAAGGGAATACATATCTTACTCAAATTGATATTATCAAGAAATCAACTAGTCAAGGGAGAACTCTCCAAAACCTTAAAATCTAATACTGAGGTCAAAGAAACTTTGTCAAATGTCTTGGTAGCCTGATTAAAAGAGTCATTCTAATTGTTTTCTTTTCTTCAGAAGGAGGAGACAGAAGAGGCATTTATTTCATGGGATAAACAGATGAAAGATTGGGAGAGTTGGGATCAAGGCTTGGTGCTGTCACAGCCAGGTTTTGGAAGTTTCACAAGCCTCTTTAGGTCTTTGCCTGCTCATCAGGGAGTGTGTACTTCAGAGGAGATGGCATCTCCTCTTCTTTCAGGCTCTGGGACACAATTCAGAATTCTATGATCTTTAAGATTATTTTCATCTTTAGGATTCAGCAAATGTATGAAGCATTTATTTAGAGAAAAAAAATGTACTTCGAGAATAACACCTCCCTCTGTCACTTAAATAAAAAGAAACAATATGCATTGTTTCGCTATTTAAATGGGGGTGTTGAAAAATGATGTCATCACCTTCCACCACACTCCACAGTGAACTCATTGGAAGCAAGAGCATTGCCATCAAGAGCTGTCACGACCTGTCCTATAATAGCCAGTTTATGGCAGAGACCACAGAAGTTGCCCATGGAAGGCTTGGTGGGCTTCTCGGGAATGTCTCCTCAGCTTTATTAAGGAGTGGAAAGATTGAACAGAACTTTTAGACCCATGAAATCTTCAGGAAAAGAAAATGCCTGTTTGACCTGACATGAGAATGAGGGAGCCTACCGCAGTGCTGGGTGGCCTTCTGGGATTGCAGGGTGAAAGGCTGGTGGCTTGGAAAGGAGAAGGTATTACATGTTTGAAATGAGGACCAGAGGCAGGAAGGGATGCCCTGGGCACAGCCATTGTATACAACTTTCTGATGCAATACTTTTCTTGCTTTGATTTGAAAGAGCTATTTTAGTATGAAGGGTTTCTGTTGGCTTGCTTTTTCCACCTGAACTAAAAGTGAGAGGAGAATGCCTAGGGAAACTTTGATCAAGCCTTTCCGACTTCATGTAACATGGGCTGGATGAGTGATTTGTAAGTTTCTGAGGCATCATGTCTAGTAACTGATGCCTTGTTTTTCTTAATTAATGAGAAGCTCAGATATTTCAATGGAATTGGTTTATCCATGTGAAGATAAGAGAAAAAAAGTACACTAATGTGAAAAGCTAGACCATTTTCTAACTTGGTTTATAATGAAAAAGTACATTTAAAATGAGGAAAATTAAATAGACTTATATTCCTTAGACATAATCTTCCTAAGGTAACAGTTCAGTAGTAAGAGAGATAATCATCTTTGTGTCTTTTGTCTTCAGTTGTATTTTTAGTTTTCATTCTGCATTCCATGATTCCAAAAGCTGAAGTCATCTGCAGGTCAAACCATGGCCTGGGGTGAGTACCTCGTACTTCTTAAAAAAATGCGTCTTCATTCTGAAAACATGAAAACTCTTGCTCTGAGGTTGGATTCAATGAACCACGCCTCTTACAAGTTGTTCATCTTTCCTTGTTCATCCAGGCGGACTTTTGCTCAGTTTTGCTGTCACCACATAGCTGCAGGGCTTTTTGAAATTCTAGGCAATGAAGCTCATTTCCATGTTGCTCATCTCCCAGCAACCACGGGGGCCTTCAGAAGGCGTGAGTCTAAGGACTGGGGGCAAAGATCTGATGGCGGTGTCCTGCAAACCACAGTAACCCACAAAGGCCCCAGCACATAAAATTTGTCCAAGGTGTTAATCAGCCTCACTGAACTCACCCTTCCTGAGCAACCTGTGACCTACAAAGATGCAGCTTGTTGGAGCCTGGTAGCAGGCTTATCACTCTCGTTTATGAGTTTTCAGACACATTCATGTTGGTGCATGTGTTTAAAAATCTGCCTCTCTCTCTATGCCCAGTTCAGAGTAAGCAAGCGACCGAAAACAAATTTTCTGTTAAGTTGCTCTTCTATAGGGCGCCTGGGTGGCTCAGTCGGTTAAGCGTCTTGACCTCCGCTCAGGTCATGATCTCGAGGTTTGTGGGTTCAAGCCCCGCGTTGGGGTCTGTGCTGACAGCTCAGAGCCTGGAGTCTGCTTCGGCTTCTTTTTCTCCCTCTCTCTCTACCCCTCTCCAGCTCCTTCTCTGTCTCTCAAAAAAATAAATGTTTAAAAAATTTTTGTAAAAAGTTGCTTTTCTATGAAGTGCCATATTGACGAGGAGGTGAATGGCTTACC
Organism: Panthera onca; assembly: GCF_046562875.1. Taxonomy (NCBI): domain Eukaryota; kingdom Metazoa; phylum Chordata; class Mammalia; order Carnivora; family Felidae; genus Panthera; species Panthera onca. Next base: position 26,852,453 of record NC_138343.1, on the reverse strand, counting down.
ACTGGGATCAGGCCAAAAGCAACACCACCAACACTCCATACTACCACTAAAGACTCCTGATAAAGGGCATTATTTATTTTCTAGCTTATAGTCACCAATGTATATATATGTAAACCCCTACGTAAACAGAGACACTGAATGAATGATATCACTCTGATGATTTAAGAGGCAAGCATTTTGTGTATTCCTGAATGAGATAAATTAAAAATAGGCAAAATCACAGACCCAACACCACCACATAGTTCCTTATTGTATTTATACAAAAGAGTGTTCTGCAGTGGATTTGACAAATGCCTAGTAGTCACCCAATAAAAGCACATTTGGGTATGGCTTTATGGATGATGGGTATGGGTTAAAGGAGGTACTGGCAAATTTGAAGCCACTGTTATGTTGTATTTTCCAAAATGATAAGGGTGGTCTGGTGTCCACATCATGACGAATGAATGAGAGTAGATGGAAGAGAATGGGAGAGAACTGGTGGGGGATGGTGGGTGGTTAGGATAAAAATGGAGTCAAAGAGAGGCAGAGGTAGGTGGGAAAGCAGGGTTGATGTGACAGAAAGTAGTCGATGAGACACTGATTGGGTGGCTTCTGTGTGTGTATATAGGCATGCATAAATATAGAGATCTAGAGTTATGTTTAATTTTTGCAGCAGAGCGATAATTCTTAGAAACAAAAATCTCCCTGGAATTTCTAGTTTTATGTCTAACATTAGCTGTCATTATTTAAGTCTTTGAGATTAGTGTAAAAAGGCATTTCACAATGCCTGGTCTCCTTAATCAGCAAAATCAGATGCTGAGAGATAGTTCTCAGATTGGTTAAGAGGATCCCAAGAAATGACAGACTGCAGAGGTTTTACGTGGCAGTATAGAGAGAAGACCTATTTTGCCATTGGACTGAAAAATCTTCCAGAAAGTGAAAAGTCTCAAGAGGATCCAAACACCTCACGGGGCAATGGAACAGTGGTGATGCAAATTTGTGGGTGCAGAAGGGGGTTATTTATTCATAATTTATGTGTCCTGTCTCATGCTGTATTCTTCTGACCCTCTCAGAGCAGGCTTTCTGAGCCCTGCTGGTCAGAAGTCAGAGTCATCACTAGGCTGGAGAGAACTCCATTCCCTTGTGTCCTTGTGGGCATGTCGGGAAAGACAAGCTTATTGCTGGCTCTGCACTCTCCACCACGCCCAGCCAGACATTTCAGCAGGGATTCAGAATGTACCACCCAATTCCTAATTCCATATTTTTAAACACAGCATGAAACAAACCATCGATCAGCCAACAGCAGCTGGCAGAGGATCAAGCAGGCCCACCGTGGTTTGAACTTTCGTGAAAACAAATGAGGTTTGGGATTTCAGAGAACCTCTCCAGTTTCAGGCCATCACTAGTACTGACTATTTTCTCTCTAACATCCCAGGCTGTCCAATCTGCTCACCCTCAGCAGAATGATGCCTGCACAAATCCACAGGTTGCCTGGTTCCCAGAAAATATAGGGCCAAGTGATCAGTGCATTGCCATATCCCTTCTTCCCTCCCACTACTTTTTTTGGCATGATTAGCCTACAAGTTTCTCACTAGGACTTCTCTTCAGATAAATTGTCAATGGGCCTTTCCCTTCCTCACTCCCTCCCTCTTTCCCTCCCTGCCTTCCTTCCTTCCTTCCTTCCTTCCTTCCTTCCTTCCTTCCTCTCTTCCTCCTTCCCTCCCTCTCTTTTCTTTCTTTCTTTCTTTCTTTCTTTCTTTCTTTCTTTCTTTCTTTCTTTCTTTTCTCTCTTTCTTTCTTTCTTTCTTTCTTTCTTTCAAAGTCTGTGTTTTTTAGAGCAGTTTTAGCTTCACAGAAAAATTACACAGAAAGTGTAGAGTTCCCATATATGCTTTCCTCCTCCATTTCCTGCACAATTTCCCCTATTATGTAATATACTGCATTAGAGTGGTATATTTGTAACAACTGATGAACCAGTACTGATGCATTGACTAGTTTGTGTTAGGTTCATTCTTTGTACTGTACAATCTATGGGTGCTGACAAATGTACAATATCACGTATCTACCTAGCATCACAGTGTGTACAGAATAATTTTGCTGGCTTAAAGAACTTCTGTACCCCACCTATTATCCTTTCCTCTCTCCCCTTGAACCTTTTGCAAGCCACTGGTCTTTTTCTTGTCGCCATAGTTTTACCTTTTCCAGAATGTCATGTAGTTGGAATAATAGAATATGTAGGCTTTTCAGATTAGCTTCTTTCATTTCTTCACTTAATATGTACCTAAACTTGTAGTCTAAACATGCCATATCTTTCTGTGGCTTGATAGCTCATTTCTTTTTATCACTGAATAATATATTCCATTGTATGGATGTACCATACTGAAGGATATCTTGCTTACTTCCAGTTTTTGGTGATCATGAATAAAGTTGAATGATTATGAATAAACAGTCATATGCAGCTTTTATGCTGACATAAGTTTTGAAGTCAACTGTGTAAATAGTTAGCAGTGTAACTGGTATATGGTAAGACTGTTTAGTTTTTTAAAAAACTGCAAACATTCCTGCAAAGTGACAGTTTGCATCCTCACCAGCAATGAATGAGAGTTCCTGTTGCTCTACACCCTCGCCAACATTTGGTGTTTGGGATTTTCCCTAATCTAATGTGTGTAGTGGTATTCTATTATTCACTTATTTAGTAAATGTTTTATTTTTAAGTAATCTCTACACCCAATGTGGGGCTCAAACTCACAACCCGGAGATCAAGAGTCGCACTCTACTGACTGAGCCAGCCAGCTGCCCCTCCTGTTATTGCTTTGATTTGCGATTACCTAATGACAAGGGATGTTGAACATTTTTTCATATGTTAATTTGTCAGCTGTATATCTTCTTTGGTGATGTGTCTGTTCAGATTTCTGCACATTTTGTAATTGGGTTGGTTGTTCATTTTCTTATTGTTGAATTTTAAGAGTTCTTTGTATGTTTTGGATACTAGTCCTTTATCAAATAGGTGTTTTGCGAAGATTTTTCTCCAAGTTTTTGGCTTGTTTTTTCATTCTCTTAACAGTGTCTTTCACAGAGCAGAAGTTTTTAACTTTAACGATGCCTCACATATTAACTTTTTCTTTCATGGACTGTGCTTTTGAGGTTGAAACTGAAAATCCAAGGTCATTTTTGGTGATGTAGTTAAAAAACTCTAAGGTCATTAGATTATCCAGATTTTTCTCTTATATTATCTTTCAGAAGTTTTTCAGTTTTGCATTTTACCTTTAAGTCTATGATCCATTTTGAGTTAATTTCTGGGAAGGGTGTAATGTCTGTGTCTAGATTAATTTTTTTGCACATAGATTTCTAGTTGTTCCAGCACCATGTGTTGAAAAGACTAGCCTTCCTCCACTGGAATGCCTTTGCTCCTTTGTCAAAGACTTGCTGACTATATTTGCATGGGTCTGTTTCTTGGCTATTCTGTTCCACTGATCTATTTGTCTATTCTTTTGCAAATACCATGCTGTCTTGATCACCGTAGCTTTAGGGTAAGTCTTGAAGTCAGGTAGTGTCGGTTCTTTGACTTTGTTCTTCTTAAGTACTTTGTTGGCTTTTTTTGGTGTTTTGACTTTCCATATACACTTTAGAATCAGTTTGTCAAGATCCACAAAAATATCCTATATTATTTTCCTTCTTCATGGAGGATTTCTTTTAACTTCATTTTTTGCAGGGTAAGTCCACTGGTGACAAATTTCCTTAATTTCTGTTTGAGATAGTATTTATTTCTCTTTCACTTTTGATGGATGATTTCACTAGATACAGAATTCTATGTTGGTATTTTTTTTTCTTTCAACATCTTAAATATTTCACTTCCCTCTCCTATTGCTTGCATGGTTTCTAAACAGAAGTCTGATATTATTCTTACCCTTGTTCCTCTATAGATGTTCTCCACCCACCAGCTTCCTTCTGTAGTTTGAATATGATATACCTCAGTGTTTTTGTTTTTTGTTTTTTTGTATTTATCTTGCTTGGACTTTTCTGAAATTCCTGACTCTGTGGTTTCGTGTTCTACCACTAATTTGAGAAAAATCTCATCTATTTTTTTATTCAAATATTTCTTCTATTCCTTTATTTCTTATCATTCTGCTATTCCCATTACATGTGTGTTACACCTTTTGTAATTATTTCACTGTTCGTGGATATTCTGTCCCAATTTTTTCCATTCTATTTTCTTTCTGCTTTTTCAGTTTTGGAAGTTTCTACTGACATATTTTCAAGTTCACTGATTCTTTCCTTGGCCATGTCCAGTCTACCGATGAGCCCATCAAAGGCATTCTTTATTGCTGTTACATTGTTTAGGGTTTCTAGCATTTCTTTTTGTTCTTTCATAGAGTTTCTATCTGTCTGCTTACATTACCTATCTGTTTCTGCATGTTGTCCCTTTTTTTTCCATTAGATCACTGAGTATATTAATCACAGCTATTTTAACTTAAAGTCTGATAATTCTAAAATCTCTTCTATATCTGAGTCTGGTTCTGATGCTCACCTTGTCTCTTCAGGCTGTGTTTTTTGCCTTTTAGCATATCTTATAGGTGGAAGCCAGACTTGATGTATTGGATAAAAGAATCTAAGGTCAATAGGCCTCTGGTGTGAGGTTTATGTCTGGCTACGAGTTAGGTTGTTTTTATTATTTGCTGTTGCTGCATCGGAGGCTAAAATTTCCTCCAGTGTCCTTGTTTTTGTTTCCCCTTTTGTCTTTGGGTTCCCTAGACACTCCTTCTTAAATGGAGTCTGACCAGTTCTTTCAGCTGGAACCCCCCATTATTATACAGGATGTGGTGTTAAAATGTGGGAGAAAAGGAAACATTCTATAATCCTATGATTAGTTCTCATTCTATTACTGGGTCTGTGTCCGTGGGCTGTGACCTTCATAAGTGCTTCTCAGTTTTCCTCCTCTCCATCTTAAGTGACACAAGAGTGCTCAAGGGCACTGGAGGTGGGTATTTGCCTTTGTTCACATCATTTAGGCTTTGGTAAAATCGTTTCCCTTGAGGGAAGGCCTTTGCTAAGGGGAAACAGATCTCTCTGGACATATTTCAAAATGGTTACTTTTCTCCTCCTTCTGGCGAAAGCATGAGGGATTTTTCTCTGATCTTTCTCCCATTTTCTGATCTTAACTCTGGGAACAAGTAAAATTTGTGAGGGAGAACTCATGAAAGTGTGGGGTCCTGATACTGGGCCCCCAAGAGTTTTGATCTCTCAAGCTAGTCCACACTCAACCTCCAGCAATTAGTTAACCATCTAATGTGTTCCTACCTGATGATAGCCCAATGGAAGTTTCTGTTCCTAAGCTCTCTGATTCTCTGTATTCACCTCTCTTACTAATTTTGGACAGCAGTTTTGTCCTGTGACCTCAATTCTCTGATGGATCTAAGAAGAGTTGTTGATTTTCAGTTAGTTCAGTTTTCTTCCTGTTGTGAGGATAGGAATGAAGACTTCCCCACTTCTTATATGTTAGAGTGGGAACCAGAAAACAGTTTAATGGACTTTTATTTTTCTCCTCAACTAAATGCAACTAAGATCGAACATGAAAAGGCAAAACGTAAGTCAGGGGAAGTGGTAAAAAACCAGACAGGTAGAACATTTTAATTTAATACTCAGTCAGAGGTAAAAGATTAAAATAGATTTTATAATTATTTTTTCACATGATATGTTGATAAGTTTCTGTAAAGAAAGACTTCTCTGGGTCAAAATATATTTTCAGGCATTTCTTTTCATTATTTAAAATAATCATTAAAAATCACTTTAAATATTTTCATTTACACAAGCCCACAGCCCAGTCAGCAGTGTCACTAAACACTACAAGGATTTCATTATTTGTTTAAAATAAGCACCTACCAGAGCACATTCTAATACCTGGAATATGATTCTGATAGCAAAGTAACCCTGTCTAAAAGAGTACTCTCCACACTTGCTGATATTGACCTTGCAGGGAGTTTAAGGTCCATGAATGGACCATGGAATAATGACCGAGCACTAAATGGATGCAGAGGAAGGCACACCTTTATTTGCTGTGTGCTCCACTCATGCAGAACACCTGCAAGGGGGAGTCTGGCCACTGCAAGTTGCTACAGTTCAGTGTGCACCATATTTTGATAATGTTCAAGAGTGTTTTATTGCAATCAAATAATATCTTGAGCTCTCACAACAGCAAAATGCAGGAACTTCAAAGGGATTCCAGTCCAACTGGAACCATCATTACAAAACAAATTTTAGCTTTATTGTTAGCCAGACCACAAAAGGGCAGAGACCGTGCCAAAGTAAATGCTCTTGAAATCTCCTCTATATAGTACCTTTGAACAATTAATTGGTCTCCTAGAAACAAGAAAAAAAAGGAAAGAAAACAAAATAAAAAATTGACAATGGAATATATTGTTCTTGGATGTTGTACCATGGATAAGCCATAGTCCTATTGCACAAATACCTGCCAAATTGATCATTAATTTCAACTAGTCTGTAATTTTACAGATTAGGTTAGGTGTTGTAAACTGAAATTATACTCATTTTGTAGATTACATTTTCAGTTGCCCATGGAGAGGAGATTTTAATGCCTAAGAGAATCTATTGTATTTAATATCAGCTGTTCAGTAGACCATCATCATTGCCACCAAGCCTCAGAGGTGACCTTCATTCATGAAGCATTTTTCTGTAGCTAACACAAATTCCAAATTTGTGGACCCTTCACCAACCTGACTTCTTCCAGAATCCTCCAAACAGATAAGACATGGTTCTGGATAGATGGGTTAGTGAACAGGACAGGTAGGAGGTGAGTTACGGTGAATAAATGGGGGGGGGGGCGCTGACCCAAATCAGGATTGAAATGTTTTGGAGTCCCGATCCCAAATATCAGAATCCCTTTGCCTATTATTTCTCTTCTTAAACGCTCTGTCTTCTAAAGTACTCAGGTCAGATTTTAGCTCTAATTCTTTACTGTGGTTCAATTTCTTATATCAGGAATGGTGCCTGTCTTCTCGTTTCTCTCCCTTGGGAGATATATCAGAACATGTAATGTCACATTGATAATGTCCTTTGAGATCCTTACATTAAAGGCAAAGTGTCATCTATGGCATATATTCTAGATGCAACATCTGAGCTATCAGAATCACAGAGCAGTTTCCCCTATACTTACTTTTGCACAGAGTGTTCCCAATCAGGCAAACTATGAACTAAGTCTGTGAGGATGTCTACTTAGGGTAAGTGTTCAAGAATCCTTGTCATTTCTTAAACTGATATAAATGACCTAAAACACTGCTTCTCATGACAAATCACTCTGGATGATGTTTCCTAAAGAAAAAACACAGAAGTGGGCTAGAGGTAATATAATATAATTCTTGGGCTTACTGCTACCTCCCTAGGAAGGTGGCTAAAAACAAAGAAGCAACACACACACACACACACACACACACAAAACGGAGAGGTGATGGACACAGGGTGTATGTCAGGGCAGGGAGAGGAATGTGTCTGCTCATTTGCCTCTGGGTAGTATCCTGCCACCTGGACATGCTGGTACTTATCTGAATGTGACAAAAGCTTCTGCTTGACTGATATATATGACATCACACTGAAAATTCTGCCACATTTTTGGATAAGTCACTTATGTTTCATTTTCAGTCAGCTGTGTTCTAGCATGCATGGTTCCAAAATGGCACAGAAAATAAGTAGCCCTAACAGTGTTCAGAATCTGAAGTTTGGGAAATTACAAAAGGCTCCTTGCTCAGGATGGAGTGTGGCTCTGCATGAAGAGTTGGCAGACCTAGGTGCACAGCACAGGCTGCCTGACTGACAGAAAAGGCTTTTACCAAAAACAGTTACAGAGGGCTGGGAGGGGACCAATCAAATCCCACCAGCCCTCTAGTCTCCTGAGCATCATAAGAAAGTGCTAGAAGTTGAATAAAAAGAATGCTGTGGACCTGCATTTAGCATGTTAACACGGAAACTTTTTATTTTTATTTTTTTAATGTTTATTTTTGAGAAAGAGAGAGACAGAGTGTGAGCAGGGGAGGGGCAGAGAGAAAGACACACACACACAGAATCTGAAGCAGGCTCCAGGCTCCGAGCTGTCAGCATGGAGCCTGACACGGGGCTCAAACCCACAAACTGCGAGATCATGACCTGAGTCAAAGTTGGATGCTTAAACTGACTAAACTACCCAGGCGCCCCAATGGGACTTCTTTTAAAAAAAAAATTATTTTTAAGTAATCTCTACACCCAATGTGGGACTTGAACTTACAACTCCAATATCAAGAGTTGCTTGCTCTACGGATGGAGCCAGCCAGGCACTTGATCTCCTTTTTTTTTTTAATGTTTACTTATTTTTGAGAGAGAGAGAGCAAGAGCAAGAGAGAGACAGAGTGGGAGCAAGGGAGGGATGGCAGCAAGGAGACACAGAATCTCAAGTAGGCTCCAGGCTCTGAACTGTCAGCACAGATTCCAAAGCGGGCCTCAAACTCAAAACCGTGAGACCATGACCTGAGCCAAAGTTGGATACTTAGCCAACTGAGCCACCGAGGCACCCCACTCTCCTTTTTTAAATGGAAAACTTATGGGACTTACAAGATCTAGCTCCAAATTACAGACCCTTCACTTGTTAAGGCTCACAGTCTTCAGTATTTGATATGTTCTAGGTTTATGAAATGCTCTTTTCTTCAAAAACTTTGATGCTTCCTGAATACCTACACTTTACCCCCAATTGCACATGTAATTGTGAGTGATTTGATGAAATTTATTATATTCTATAACTTATTCTAAGACAAATATAAAGAAAAGCAAAAAAAGAATCTTTGCCCTCCCCCAAATCTTAGCACACTTTATAACACATCACAGCTTTATTTTTTAATTAATTAATTTTATTTTATTCTATTTTTAAAAACTGTTTACTTATTTATTTTGAGAAAGAGAGCATGAGCGCTTGAGTGCAAGTGGGGGAGGGGCAGAGAGAGAGGGAGTGAGAGAATCTCAAGCAGGCTTCATGCTGTCAGCACAGAGCCAGACATGGGGCTGGATCCCAAACTGTGAGATCATGACCAGAGCTGAAATCAAGAGTTGGACACTTAATTGACTGAGCCACTCAGGGGTCCCAACATGTCACACTTTTAGAAAGGAAGAAGCCAGTGTTGTTCTTAAGCCCAAACAAGTTCTCTTGGGGCTTCCCTCTCTAGCCTTCCATCCCACCAAACTGACAACCAATGGTAGGTGAACTATTGGCATTTCTCTTCAGCTTCACAAAGACTCCCCAATTAAAGGGATTCAGGTTTTGTTCTTTGACTACTCTGGTGCCTTAGCCAATTGTGTGGACCACGGTCACAACATGCCCCTTAGGCCAAGAAAGCAGGCAAACAACATCAGCAAGGGAATGTACATCCAGTGTTCAAGGTCTTCTCATTTCTCAGAAAGAGGAATCTGAGTTTTTCTGCAAAATCTTCTGATGTTTAAATTCAAATAAAGAAAGCGCCACTACTGGTCTAGTTGGTCCCGAGAATTTCCCGACTTGAGATCTCTGTACAGGCGATGTAGAAAAGGCAAAGAAAACATATGTGCAGCGAATGCATAGAAACCTCACTCTGCTGATTTCATTAATTTCCTTTCCGTTTGGGATTGGTTCCTATAATATACATTTTACCCCACCAATGGCTCTAGTTTTAAAATTTTAGGATATTGGCTTTAAGCCCTGTCACAAAGGACAAATCATTTTAACCCAAGAAACTGGCTGAAAGGTTGATGTCGGAGACCCAGAAAGCCTGGCTTCAGTGCTGGCTTTTCTCGCAACTTCAGCAAATAGGATGTAAGCATTTACTCCTGTGGGTTTCAAGGAGGGGGTGGGTAGGTATCATATAGAAATGGCATGATATGCTGATTTGGGGGAATAAAGGCTTCAGACATGAGAGATGTTTTCATCTCACTTGTTTCCCTAAATTCGTTTTTCTATTAATTAAAAATTCTTTCGCACACATTCATTCAACTTTGTATTTATAACTCAGGCTCTTGACTTTTGACATATAACTAATCATATTTTATCTGTCTTAAAATCCTCCAGATTACCAACAAAAGCTTTTGTGACCTTAAAAGTACACTTTGTAATTGAAGGTGAGGGGGGTTTTGGCATTAATAGACCTGGTCTGATAAACACTGCATCTGCTATCTGTTCACTATGTACCTTACACAAGTCGCTTGCTGTCTTTAGGTCTTAGTTTCCTCATTTGTAAAATGGGAATAACAACAATAATAGTTAACTTCATAGTGTTGTTATGGGGAGTAACCGAAATAATATAGAAACAGGAGGATGTGGAGCAACTGGAATTCTCAGACATTGCTGGCGGGAAGGCAAAAGGGCAGAGCAACTTTGGGAAACAGTTTGGCAATGTCCTATAAAGTTAAAAATATACTTCCCAATATGAACCAGCAATCCCATTCACAAGTATTTACCCAAGAGAAATAAAAACATATGTCCACACAAACCTTGTATATGAATGTTCAGAGAAACAACATTTCTATCATTCCAAAAGAAAACAACCCAATGGCCTTCAGCTGCTCATCAGGTAAACTGTATGTATCCACGCTGTGGCATACTACTCAGCAACAAACAATGAACTACTGACATACTAAGAACGTGGGTGAATCTCATAGCCCTTATAGGAGGTGAAAGAAGTCAAACAAAAGACTACAAATTAATGACATTCTAAAGAGGGAAACCTTACACGACATTCTACACGATATTCTAGAGAGGAAAAAATACAGTGACAAAAAGTGGAGGGAGGGATTAACTGCAAAGGAGCAGGCGAGAACTTTCTGGGGAAATGTTCTATATCTTGGTTGTGGTGATGGTTATACAATTTATATATTGTCAAAACTCACCACGTTGTACACTGAAAGTAATTTTTATTTTAAACAAATTATACCTCATTAAAGCTGGGTGGGAGAGAGAAAAGCCAAGCATGGTGCCTGGCCCCAAGTAAATATATTGAGTAAACTGTTAATCCTCTTCCTGTTTAGTTGTTGTTTAGAATGATAACCTTGTGCCTATCTGTGTTAATGGTGCTTATCACCAAAGCCATGCTGATCTTAGGCTTAAGTATTTCTTTACCCCTTCAAGTACTTCTGAGGCACAACTGCCTTTTCCTTTCCCTTCCCTTCCCTTCCCTTCCCTTCCCTTCCCTTCCCTTCCCTTCCCTTCCCTTCCCCTTCCCCTTCCCCTTCCCCTTCCCCTTCCCTTTTCCCTTTCCCTACCTTAAAAAATAAAAAGAAGAAGGTGGGGAGGAGACTGAGCTTAATGTTTGTAAAGCACCTTGGGACATCTGGATAAAAAGTGATAGAGGACTGCCAAGTGTTGTTATTACTTTTCTGTTTTCAACTATACAAATAGTGAAGTTCTTTGTTTGCTAAGTAGCTTCAGTAATAAAGTAAAAACAACAATAAAAAAGCACTGTTTAACCTTAAAAGGCAATTAAAAGGTCTGTTGGAGATCTATTCCTCATCTCCTACTATGCTGACAGATTACTGATGCTCATATTGTCAGACTTATACCAATGGGCTCCTTAATTCTGAGAGCAGGGGAGGCCCTGGTGGGACCCACTCTTCATCCACAGCTCAAATCTCACCAGGGTCCTGGGGCTGAGCCTTGCGAAGGTAGGAACATTCAACAGGAAGAACAGAGTAAAGAAGGTGAAAAGGAACCAGAGGGGCACAGAAGTGGAAATTTTAGGCTCGAGTTAAAGGAAAAATTATGGCTGTTTCACTCAACATTTCTTGGCTTTACTCATTAATAATGCTGTTCAGTTTTTAAAAGCTAAAAATTTGTGACAGCCTCCTTAATCTTAGCAGTAAGTTCTTAAATATCACATATTGAAACCTTCTTTTGGCACATGCCCGAATCTTAAATTCCCCTTCCCATTCTCGGTAATCATGACATAAACAGAGGGAAAAAAGCCATTCTCTGAGACAAATGTCACTCTATGTTGGGGACTTCTGGGCTGGCTCTTGTTTGGAGGTGGGAGTAGAATAGGAGCCTATAACTCTAATTACCAGCCCTTTCCTGGCTGAGGCATATGGCTGTAAGAGGAGAGTATAACTGAAGCGAGTTTCTCATACTCTGCACTCTGAAACCTGAGATGATGCGGTTCTTTCCTGCACAACAGCGTAGAGCGTTCAGTTGGTGTTATGACTTGTCTGGTTCCCACAGAAAGAGGAATCCTGCCAAATATTTGTAATCTGTGCTGAAGTATGCAATCAGGGAAACCACACCCAGAAGCAAGTGCATGGCTGTGTAATTAGAATGATCTTGCTTGAAGACCAGATGGAAACACTGGTCAGGGGTGGAAGAAGCTGATGAATGAGTGTAAATGACATCTCTAACATGTTGACTATCGTTCTGTACAAAACATTTTCTCCTTGGGCTCTAGTATTCATGCATCTTTCTCTATGCCCACTAAGAAATCACAGTATCTTCTTTGTATGGGTCATTGTTTTGTATCTACTTAAAATACCTAAATAGATCTCCTTGATTGGTTTGTATTTATGTCATAAGCCAAAATGGACTGTACTTATGTGCAAATGATCTTTTTTCCTCCAAGTAAAGCATTTTGTCATATTTTCTATGACACCACTGGGTAAAAGTGCATGATATATTAATGTAGGCAACTGTGGGGATTGAACTGTTCCATGTGTCAGGGCTGGCTTCACTGTACAAACTGGTTAAAATCACTCATTTTCTGAAGTACTGGCAAAATAAAAGACTAACCAGATTAATGTATCATCCCAGGATGCAATAAAATTTTTAACAAAATGAGATTATTTAAGTTAGTAAACCTGAAATGTATTTTTTTTTTACAGTCAGATAATAGCTACCAGCAGCGCCATCTGTTGAAATATTGTAAAACTTCATTTTCCTCTATCTCAAATAATATTCACTTTAAGTTAAGGAAGATACAAATGTTTGGAATCACAGGTAGAATTGGAACATTATGGAGTTTTAGTCCACCCCAGCTTTAGGCAAAATCACAAATGTGATACTTTCCAAGATGAGAAAGGAAGAGCTATTTGCAAAGCCCTTCCCTACAGCAGTAACCTCCCCAGTGTTTACTAACTTCCTCAGAGACATAATTTCTCCCATAACACAAAGGTAAAACTCCCATGCATTCCCAACAGGGAGAAGAAAGGATGGGAATAGCTGCACGGTATACATTATACACAGTCTCGCCCACACTTCACAGGTAACCAGTGTTCAGAGCTGCAAGTGGCCCAGGCTTCCATTTTTACTGGGGTGAAGAACAAGGCCTGTGTTCTTTCTAGGTCTAGATATTGTCCAAGGCCAGACAGGTGGTGAGTATCAAGGTCAGGACCTGAATTCAGGCCCCAGGTGTTCTGAATTTCAGCCCAGAACTCTTTCTATTGCATTCCAGGCCTCTCCCTCAATGGTATGTAGGGGCCAAGATTAACTCATCCATCCAATAGGTAGTCATCGAACAGCTATGTTCCATGTACTATTTGAGGCACAGAAGTGAGCACAATAAGGAGGGTCTCAGCCTCACAGGGTTTACATTCTAATGGGAGGAGAGATTTGAGAAGGTAGAAGGTAGGCTGCGATGGCAGCTGCTATTTTACAGAGGCTCCTCTGATAGAGCGACATTTATACAGAGACAGAAGGAGTGAGGGAACCATCTGTGCTTTCCAGCTTTCTGAAGGAAGAGCAGGTCTGTGTACCCTGGGGTGAAGGGTCACTGAGGTTGAAGAGAGGTGAGTGGGGGGAGGGGCAGATCATAGAGAGCCTGGTAGGTTGAGGAAGGACTTACAACTTTATTTTGAGGGACAGAACACCACAGAGAGAGGGTTTGTTGGGAGAAGTAACATTATGTCACTTCATTTTTAAAAGTGTCACTTTGTTGTTGTCATGTGAATGGGCTGTAGCTGGGACAAGAATGGAAGGTGAGGGGCTGCTATGGAAGAATTCATGGCAGAGAATGTGGTGGCTTAGTTTAAGGAGGTGGTGAAATGTGGCTGGGTTCCAGATATGTATTTCCAAAGGAGAGTGCAGTTTGCTGGTGGATAGATAAGATATGGGGATAAGAGAAAGACGAGAGTCACAGTTGACTCTGAGTCTTTGGGAATCAGCAAAAATAACCACTATGTTTTTTTGAATACCTATTACATGTCAGGTGTATCGTTTCTACTAGTCTCAGAAACTTTGAAAGGTGTTCTTATCCCCACTATACAGATGGAAAAAAAAGGCTTATAGAAATCCAGTAGCTTGCTAAGGTCACACAGGTGGGGCATGCTGAATGGAAACCAAGCCCGACTCCAAAGTTCTTTCTCCCACTTAAATCTTCCTATGGCAATCAAGCAATTCTAGTCCCCCCTACCTTCTAAAATTATGTGTGTTTCCACTTTAAATCCTCTCTGTGATTATTTCCTAAAACCTGTCTACAGTCTTCATGCACATCTTTAGTTGCTGAGTCACAGATCTACCATAACTCTTATAAGGTCTCTATCTTAAGTACTATCCAAAATGGAAGAATTTATCTGAGGACTTTATACTTCTGTGCACAGTTTAGTTTATTTTTAAGATATGGCTTAATAGTCATTGTTAGGGACATAGGTATCAAATAAATCAGAGATTCTATAAAGATATCAAATTAACTTTTTTTGCGGTATAAGCAGAATTTGGGGGGTAGTGCTTTCCCCAAATTTGGTATCCATAAAGGAACATGAGTTTATTGGGAAAAAAAAAGTCAGCTTTTCATATATACACATAAATTTTGGAAGAGAAATAAATGATAAGACTTTAAATTCATGTCATTTGCGCTGGAGATCACCCAAAAACCAATGTTAGAAAATGTGTATTTATATGGTCATTGTTGTAAAAGATCACTTTCTTATATAATGGTCTTAATTATGAAGGTTGCATTGAAAAATGATGCTCTGGAACTATAACTTCTGTACCATCACCAGCACTAGTAGCCCATTACATAGGCAGACAAGCATTCAGTCTTATCTATTATCTATCTTTCTTTCTTTCTATCTATCTATCTATCTATCTATCTATCTATCTATCTACCTATCTATCCAATCTATCATCAATTCTATATGTCTATACCTATATATCAATAATTTTATATCCATCCATCCATCCATCCATCCATCCATCCATCCATCTATTTAACCACTTAAGAGATACAGCAGAAATGGCTTGTGTAGGATCCCATATTTCTTCTGGGTTCAATAAAATCATGGGAGGATTCATCTACCACTTCCCTCTTTCTCTTCATTTGACTTCCCCACACCCAAGACTGCAAACACTAGCCAAGAGAGCCTATAAAATTACCTTAAGTGCAGGCCTTTAAAACTACTTTGCAATGAGTACTTAAAAGCTTTCACTAGCTATTATAAAGTAACTTTTTATTTTCTGAATGAAATGTCTCATGACTAATGTCATCTAGCAATGTAGCAATCTAGGGACACTCCCCCTGAGTCACAACTAGTGTAGAACTGAATAGAGGTATAATTTAACAAACTACACCCACATCTTTGAATCAGATACATTTGTATCTTCTTATATAGATACTGGATATTAGGAGTAAACATGTTCCTGGGAACCCTGGGCAGGTAAACCTGTAACTTCAGTGTAGATTCCATCACTCACTGAGGCAGAAATCTTCCTTTTTCTTTTGTGTCACCAAACGATTTAATATTCCCAGACTTTTTGTTTAAGTTGCCTTTCCATTGCCTACAAGACTGATTTGAAGGCTGTCTTACATCGTTAGCTCCTGGAACATAGATTTACATACTATAGTGTCATGCAAATAGGGACTTCCTAAATGCCTTTTGAAAAATTATAATAAAGTTCAAAAAGAGCCATAATTTCTTTAAGTCAGGTGGACCCCACCTGGCCTAATCTTAAGTAAATATTCAAATTGGCTTTCAATAGCACAGAAAGCAGATTGAAATATATAGTATTAATATATAAAACATGACCAAGTAATCAGATTGCTTTTGTTAAACAAAATGAAACTGTTTCACATTTACATATACAAATGAACTGTGCATTGTTTCTTCTAAAGAAATTATCTTGGACTTCAAAATATTTCTGGAGTGTCCCTTTGGGAATTTCCTTAACAGTGAGTCTACAAGTCACTTAGAAAACCAGTTTCATATGGTACAGTTACAGTATTTTTAATTTGTTTTAACAGCTTTAAGGTTCATAATTAACATAGAATGAAGAGCTGCCATCCTTGTCTTTGTTCCTATGTGTGTCACGTGTTCTTTAACGTTTTCTCTTTGTCACTGGTTTTGTGCAATTTGAGTCTGAGGCACCTCAGTGCCTGTTTCTCCCTGTTCCTTGTGCTTGGGGTTGGATGAGCTTCTTGGATCTCTTTGTTTATAGTTTTCATGAAATTTGGAAAAATCTTAGTTATTTCTTCAGATAGCTCTTCTGTTTTCCCTTCTTTTCAGGGACTCCAATTACATGCACATTAGGGCACCTGAAGCTGTCCTCTGGAATTGATACTCTGCTCATCTTCTGGAAATTCTTTTTTTCTGTGTTTCATTTTGTATAGTTTTTAATTATTATGTCTTTAAGGTCACCAATCTTTTGTTTTGCAATGACTAATATACCATTAATTTCATCCAATATAAGTTTCATGTCAGACAACATAGATTTCATCTCTCCAAGTTCAATTTGGGAGTCTTCTTTATTTCTTCTATATGCCTAACTTTTCATTTTTTAATTTAATTTGATTTAATTTAATTTTTTATTTCAGAGAGAGAGAGAGAGAGAGAGAGAGAGTGCACAAGGTGGGGAGAGAAGGAGAGGGAGACAGAGAAAGAATCTCAAGCAGGCTCCACAGTCAGTGCAGTTGATCCCATAAGCTTGGGCTCATTACCTGAGCTTAAATAAAGAGCTGGACACTCAACTGACTGAGCCACCCAGTAGCCCCCTGCCTAGTCTTTTAAAACGAAATGACTAGGGTCCTAAAAATTGTTTTATGTCCCTGCCACTAATTTAAACATCTATATCAGTTCTAGGTTGGTTTTGATAGATTCTTTTTCTCTTCAATATGGGACATATTTTCCTGCTTCTTGGCAAACTTGGTAATTTTTGATTGGATGTCATATACATTGTGAAATTTACCTTGTGGGTGGTAGATATTTTTGTTCTTGTAAATTATCTTGAACTTTGTTCTGGGACACAGTTAACTTACTTGAAAAGAATGTGGTCCTTTTGAGTCTTCCTTCTAAAATTTGTTAGGTAGGTCTGGAGCTGTGCCCAATCTAGGGCTAATAAATCCCCACTACAGGGGCAAGACCCTTCTAAGTGCTACAATTAATGTTTGTGGATTTTGAACTTTTCCATCCTGGCTGGTGGGAACAGGCAATGTTCCCAGCCTTGTGTGAATGCTTGGTACTGATCCCTGTAATCCATTCAGGTGGTTCTTCCCCAGACTTAGTTTCCTCATATGTGTGTGCTGATCAGTACTTTCCTAAATACTCTAGGGGAACCCCCCTCACACTCTGGAGTAATCTGTGCAATTCTCTCCTCTTTGGTACTCTGTCCTACAGACTCTTGCCAGCTTGGCCTCCCTTAACTCCCATATCTGTCCTCTCAACTTAGAGAATCCACTGGGCTCTGGCTAACTCTTATCCCCAGGCTGGATCTTGGAAATTCTCTCAAGGGCTCATTTGTTTCCCATTTGTCAGGGATGACTGTCCTCTGCCGTCCGATATCCAGAGAACTGAAAAGCATTGTCTTGTATATTTTGTCATGTGTGTTTTGTCTTATTCTGGACTGGAGGGTATATCTGGTCCCTGTCACTCCATCTTTGGTTGGAAGTGGATATCTCCCACTTAATTTTTGCTATCACTTGACATAGTCATCAACTTGACAAGGGTTGACTTTGGATGACTTTTCCCCACTGCAGAAAAAAAAAAATCAATAAAAATGCAAAGGGTCTGTCACTAGCAGGCATGGTTTCTAGTTTGTTTTCCCTCTTCATCATTCACTGAGCATATACTACATACCCCCAAGTATGATGTGTTTTATGTACATTATCTCATTTCAATCTTTAATTTATCAAGTAAATACTATTATTCCATGCAGTAACCTCTAAGTTGCAGCTACCCAGGCACTCCAAGAACACATGTATATTTTAATTTAATAATTGACTTATTGGGGTGCCTGGGTAGCTCAGTTGGTTAAGCGTCCAACTTTGGCTCAGGTCATGATCTCATGGTTCAAGAGTTCAAGCCCTGCATTGGGCTCTGTGCTGACAGCTCAGAGCCTGGAGCCAGCTTCAGATTCTGTGTCTCCCACTCTCTCTGCCCCTCCCTTACTCACACTCTGTCTCTTTCTTTCTCTCAAAAATAAATAAAAACATTAAAAAAATTAAAAAAACCAGACATCTGTTCAAATGAAAAATATCTGCTGCTTTTATAGATGCTCACACTATAGTTGTACACTAAAGATTTAGGACAAACTCTGTCTAGTGAGTCTAACTGTCTAAAGTTCTTAGGTTAGACAGTTATAGGTTAGAGGTTAGAGGTCAGAGAACATGTCTTTACAGTGCTACACCAGGAAGATTTTGCTCCAGGTAGAACTTCCTTTTGTTTCCTTGTTCCTTCTGTCCCTGTCTGGTGTTACAAACAATCACAGAACAGATTCATTCCTCTTTCTAAGAACACATTAAGACAAACAAACAAGCTTTCCTGAAGGTAAAAGTGAGAGGTTGGTCATTTACTGTGACTGACAACTATAGCCTACGATGAAACATCCAAGGACAACTAATCTACATGTCATCACCAACATAATATGCAATGTGGAGAATGCTAAAAAGCTATGCTGCTGTTTAGAATTCTCATTTCTAATAAGGGTTATAAATCTCCACAGTGAGTTACCATTAGAAATAAATGGATTTCTGAGCCTTCAATAAAAATGTTGAACCAATGAATGGCTTTGAAATAATAGAACTGAATGTAGCTCCCTTTGAGACTTCACATCAGTAATATTTTATATGAAATCACAGGTATGTTAATATAAAGACTGTTACAATCCTGGCCTAGAAATGCAATATTTAAAAATTTTTTTAATGTTTATTTATTTTTGAGAGAGAGAGAAACAGAGCATGAACAGGGGAGGAGCAGAGAGATAGGGAGACACAGATTCAGAAGCAGGCTTCAGTCTCTGAGCTGAAGAGACTGTGTTGGACAACACGGAGCCCGACGTGGGGCTCGAACTCACAAACTGTGAGATCATGACCTGAGCTGGAGTCGGGACGCTCAACTGACTGAGGCACACAGGCGTCCCTGGAATATTTTATTTTATTTTTTTCTTTTTTTTCAACGTTTTTTTTTTTTTATTTATTTTTGCGACAGAGAGAGACAGAGCATGAACGGGGGAGGGGCAGAGAGAGAGGGAGACACAGAATCTGAAACAGGCTCCAGGCTCCGAGCCATCAGCCCAGAGCCCGACGCGGGGCTCGAACTCACAGACCGCGAGATCGTGACCTGGCTGAAGTCGGACGCTTAACCGACTGCGCCACCCAGGCGCCCCAGCCTGGAATATTTTAAATATGAATGATTTAATTATGTTTCCTATTTCAGAAGAGTAAGGGGTGACAGTGATATACAGGAAACAGATTTTCTAAATGCTAGATACTATTACAGAGAGTTCTCCCATGAAGTAGCAGACAATGTCTAATATGTCAGTCCTTCCTTGAAGTCTACATTGACACGTTTGGCCATGACAAGTAGAATGTGGAAGTAGCTGTTGACAGTACTGCCAAGCTTATGAACAGTAGATGTGTGCTTCTCCCTGTAAGGTCCCTGTGCTAGGGAACCCGCCCTGTCACTCTCAGATTCTGGCACCTCCTCTTTGGGTCCCATGTGCACCTCTTCTGGCTTAAATACAATAGCTGGCACCCAGTGACTCAACCCTGAGAACAAAGAGTGCTGAGGAGAAGCCCATGGGTCTGTGAGCAAGCTGAACCTGACTGAAAACTATCATGCACTTTTTTTTTTTGAGTTGAAGCTTTGACCAAAAAAAAATAATGCAGGAGGAAATGAGAGGACATGATTTAATCCACGTGTATCAATTTAGATGATAAAGCTATAGGCAGACACATCTTTGCACACAGAGAATAAGGAAGGAGAACAGGAAAGTAGGAAAGGCAGAAGCAGACACATTCGCAAAAGGATGATCATATTTCATGATCTTGGTTCAGTGCTCTAGAGTTCCTAATGTTTTAAGCAAAAAGGAAAATAACCACAGTGAAATGTAATGAGACCTTTTAACCCTGAGGAAGTGACAGCTCATGCTTGGCCTACTTTTACACATCTGTAATCTGTGTCTTCACAAGAGCATTTCACAAAGAGAGGGGTCTACACCTCTCATTGGGTTCCTTCAATACTGGCCAGGGCCAGTGTTCAACTGGCTGCTCTGCAATGGGTCATACAAGTTGCTAATCCTTATAAAAACAGCTAAAGAACCATTTCCCCAACCCTTCCCAAGAATTTTCTTCAGTTTTTTGCTAATGATAGCTACTTGAATTTGCTTTGTTTCTTTTTCACTAAAGTTAACTATTCCTCAAGTTGATGCACCAAATCTTTCTTTAAGAACAACAGAAGGTTTAATAACTATGCATACATTTGTTTAGCACTTTGTCAGTTTACCAACAGCTTCCTAAACAATATTTCTCTTTTTTTTTTTTTTTTTTTTTTTTTTGAGAGAGAGAGCACAAGTGAGAGAGGGGCCTAGAGAGGGAGAAACAGAATCCCAAGCAGGCTCCAGGCCATCAGTGCAGAGCCTAGTTCGGGGATTGAACTCACAAATTGCAAGATCATGACCTGAGCCGTGATCGAGAGGCAGACACTTAACCAGTTGTGCCACCCAGGTGCTCCCCCAACAATACTTCTATGGCTTTTCAAAACAAGGTAAGGTGGAGTACAGGGAAGGCATTATTATCCTCATTTCACAGATAAGGGAAGTGAGGCTCAGAGGGGTTAAAAAGGTGACTTGGTCTAACTTATATAGCCAGTAGTGGAAGAAGCAAGACAAAAGCCCAGGCATTTTGAAGTGAATCCACTGCCCTCTACTACAGAATGGGTTTATCTCCAATAAAGCAAAAGAATGTGAATGGTGGGAAGGATGGTGGTTACTATAAAAAGACTTGGATTTAATGTTCTTTAAGGTCATGTGGTAAAAGAACAAGTGTTTGACCTGTGGCTTGGCCTCTTACAAGATCTGTGACCCTTGGGTAAAAATGGTCCTTTTAAGTATCCACTTTTGGAGAACAGAAACAATGACAATTAACTGGTTGGGCTGCAGGGAGAATGAAACAAGCTAGTACACAAAGGGTGCATAGTAGTATGTCTGCCACACAGTAGGTACCCAGCAACATAGGTGTTATTCAAGACTATAACAGCTGTTTTGCTGTGTAAGCCTACCAGCCATAAGTCAGCATATTTACAGTGTCTGTGATTCCTATATATTCCTCGTGAGGTTTAATTAGCATCTCTAAAGAGCATAACTGTGCTTTGATGGCAAGTATCAGTCAAGTTCTACCATCATTACTTCTGCCACCTTGCCCATAAGACCCAGGGGTGGCACATTCACAGCCTTTTCTTTCTTTCTCTTCCTTTCTTTCTTTTTCTTTCTTTCTTTCTTTCTTTCTTTCTTTCTTTCTTTCTTTCTTTTTTCTTTCAAATTCCTTTTTAAAAAGTGTTTATTTTTGAGAGAGAGAAGAGAGAGAGATATAGGATCTGAAGCAGGCTCTGCATTGAGAGCACAGGGCCTGATGCGGGGCTGGAGCTCACAAACCATGAGATCATGACCTGAGCTTAAGCTGGATACTTAATGGACTGAACCACCCAGGCACCCCTCATGGCCCTTTCAGTGGGAGTAGGGAATCCATTGGAATGGACCTGTTGTGTCAGTACCTTAGCTGAACCATTCTGGAAAGGATTTGGGGAAGCTGGATCAGTAACTGAGGTGGCCAATATTTCCCAGTTTACCCAGAACTTTCCCATTTTCAGCATGGCAAACCCTGTGTCCCAAGAACCCCCTCAGTCTTGGGCAAACTGGGATGGGTGGTCACCTTATCAGTCATGGAGACTGAACTAGTAGTAAAATAAAATACCTAAGATATTTATAAACAGAGAACAATGCAAAAACCATGGAGCTCTGTGACCTCATGTTCTAAATCAGTGGTTCCCAAAGTGTAATCCCCAGACCAACACCAGCATTGCCTCAGAACATGTTGGAAGAACAGATTCTGGAGCACCCTGCCAGACCTAATGCCTCACAAGCTCTGGGGATGAAGCCCAGGATTCTGAGTTTTAACATGGGTGATTTTGATGGTCACTCAAGTTCAAAAACAACCACTGGTTTAGAGCATACACAAAAGTTAGACTAGATGCCAAGTAAAATGGAAGCAATGAAAGCTCATGAGAGAAAACTTTTTCCTTTGAACATTTTCATTCACTTCTGATTTTTTTTAAATGCTTATTTACTTTGAGAGAGAGAGAGAGAGAGAGATTTTGTGTGTGTGTGTGTGTGTGTGTGTGTGTGTGTGTAGACAGAGAGAATCCCAAGCAGGCTTTGTGCTGTCTGCGCTTGATCTCAGGAACCGTAAGATCATGACCGAAGCCGAAATCAAGAGTTGGACTTTTAACTGACTGAACCACTCAGGCTCCTCTACTTCCATCTTTGATTATTCAAATTGAATGAGAAAATGCTAGAAGAGCGCCTTCTTCTCCCTTGTTCCATAGTAATCCAGTATTACTCGGAGATTATCAAGTGTAAAGTATCTCCAAAAAGTAACATACTGACAAGAAAGACATCTTTAGGGACAAGTCATACATATTACATCATCTGTGGCCACATGTGAGTGCTATTTATTCATGTGTTCTAAAAAGAAAAGGGGAGACAAAGAGATCCTCCTCCCAGGCCCGGCACACTAGAATCTAGTTTCCTCTCCTCAGCTGGTGCTCCAGGGCCTGACTCCAGTAATAACAGCCTCCTGGGGAGATTAAAGCCCTGGCAGACACAGCTTATCTTGGTTAATGTATACTTTAGCTTTGTGTATATATGCACATATACACACACTGCAGTATTTATAGATGATATACATGTGAAATATTACTGAGATGAGGCCTGGGATGGGTGGGCAACACCTATGAAGTCAGGACTGAGATCTTTTACGTGCAAACTCAATTTCCCTGAACTGCCCTCCACCTGTGTGGTAAATACACACATGCATCTGGATCAGGAAGAGTCTTCTGTGTCCAGAAAGAGTTGAGTATTTTGTGATGGCCTCTTTTACCTGTGGGGATTTTGCTTATTAGAAAAAATACATGGAATCACCCATCTCCTGACTGTGGAAATGAGATGGTGGGGAGATGAGCTGACTCAGGACTGCTGCTTCAAGTTAGGTCGACAAAGTGGGGTTGAACTGGAGAAGATTGAGCACCACAGCACCTAGCACTGAGAAGGGCAGCATGCTGGCACCTTCAAGGCCTCATGTCTCCCGTGTGTACAACCTGGGACACAGGGGAGTGTTCTGGTGCAGGTGCCACCTCTGCGGCAGCCTGAGGCCTGGTTTCCTTTTTTTGTGGTAGGGGTGCATATTTCCTTGGGAAGGAGCAGATAAATTACTCCTTAGGATTGTGAATGCTTTCTTGTCACCTGGCCAAATGGAAATTCCAAAAGTATTCTGAGTAGACAGTGACACTAGGATTTGTGCACATACTTGATAACAGCCTATGATAATGGAGTGATAAAAACTCTCAATCCCCGTTTTCATGAAAAACTAATGTGTACTTCATAGTTAGGACCCTCAAAAACCATCCACCCCCTGTGCTCTATAGGCTGTATCTATTCTATGTGTATGTCTATGTATTATTTAAAAAGCACAGATCCACACTGTGTTAACTAAGAGAAGTTGCCCTGAGTGTTACAGAAGTGTGGTATTCTGTGCTGCTCTTCTAGTAAGGGACTAGTCAGTTTCTTCCGTAAGGAAGAAACAGAAGAGAGAAAAGGAAGATTGCACATCAGGCTGGAAAAATAAGCCTGGGGGGTTATATTTTGAGAATGGAAAGAGAAATAAAGAAAATGGGAGCTGGGAAAATAAAAAGAAGCCAGAGTCAGGGGTGAGGAGGGCCCTGGGCCCTGGGCAGCTTGGAGGGGCATTCAGAAAGGCCTGGACCCTGGGAGATGTGCTGCAGCGGCGGGGGAGGGGGGGGGCGGGCAGAAAGGAAATGCTGCAGTCAGGGAAGTGCAATGTCCTTCCTTGGGCTGCCTAACAAATTCCCACAGAGTAGTGGCTTGAAACAAAATATCCTCTTCCAGTTCTGGGTGTTGGCAGGGCTGGTTCCTTCTGGAGGTTTCAGGGGAGGATTGGTTCCCCTGCCTCCTCTGGCTCCCAGGGACCACTGGCATTCCTTGGCTTACAGCTCCTTCCTCACGTCACTCTGAGACCTGCTTCTGTGATCACAGTTCCTTCTCTGCTCTGATCATCCTGCTTCCCTCTTATAAGGACTTTGTGATTCAGGATAATCTCTCCATCTCACAACCCTTAACCTGATCACACCTGCATGTGCCATGTAAGGTGGCACAGGCACAGGTGCTAGGATTAGGATGGGGACATCTCTGGGAGCCACTATCCTGTGACCCACGCAGACCATGGCACACTATGCATTAGCCATGTCTCCTGTCCTCCCTGGTACAGCTAAGGAGCAAATACACCTTCCCTGTGCACAAAAACTGGCTGGCCTGAGGCAATGAGGCCCAGGTGGGGCCCAGAACAGTTCACATTGTCCTCCACCTGTGTAAAAAACTTCTAAAGGTTAGTTATTTTTACATTCTTCTCTACAAGGGAGGCCCCCAAATGTGTAAACTGTCCCCATTGTCTATTTTGTCCATCTATTCAAAGACTCTCAGTAGAAAACTGTTTAATTTGAAACACAGTTGACCCTTGAAAATGCAAGGTTAGGGGCGTCAACCCCCCTGCAGTAGAAAATACAAATGTAATTTTTTATTCCCCCCACCCCCCCAAAGTTAACTACTAATAGCCTACTGTTGACTGGGAGCCTTACCAATAGTACATACAGTCGATTAACGTATATTTTATATGTCATAAGAATTATATACTGTATTCTTACAATAAAGTAAGCTAGAGAAAAAATAGTTAAGAAAGTCATAAGAAAGAGAAAATACATTTATAGCATTGTATAGTATTTATAAAAAAATATCTGCAGGTAAGTGACACATGCACTTCAAATTCAGGTTGTTCAAGGGTCAACTGTACTTTGTATTTAACAGTGTGGCAGAAATTTTAGACTGCTTAGAAATGCAGGCAAAGAAATACTTCTTTAAGGAAAAATCCTCATGCTCCTACTAATTTATCTGAGTATGAGAATTTTTTTTTAATCATTTAAGGAAACTTCTCACTTTTATTTGCAACTACTCTTGGAAAGTTCTTTTTTCTTTGTTTATTTATTTATTTTGAGACAGAGACAGCATGAGCAGGGGCAGAACAGAGAGAGAGAGAGAGAGAGAGAGAGAGAGAGAAAGAGAGGGAGAATCCCACGAAGGATCTGCACCATCTGCACAGAGCCTGGTGTGGGCTCAAACTCGCAAAACTGCGAGATCATGACCTGAGCTGAAATAGAGTCAGATGCTTAACTGAGTGAGTCAACCAGGCACCCCTACTCTTGGTAAGTTTTTATTTTTATATCTGAATTTAATTATTATTTCTGGAAAAACATCAGTAATTCTCTCATTTCATTTTCATACAGTCACAAAAGTTATCAGAAGAAAATTAAAAACAAAAAATTTGATGTACAGATCAAATGGGGCTCCCTAGTACTTCTTAAAGCAGGAGGGGAGGGGAGAGCCTGGAGTACATTTCATAAACTCTAATTATTAGTTTCTTCCTGGGAGCAGGGGTAGGAAAAAAAAGCCTGTTTATAGTCTTTTGGCTCCTAGTACTCTGAATACAGTCTGAAGCTGCACAGGAAGGATTCTATATCACAGTTTAAATTTTTATTGGTGGCTCAAATATGGTGACTTAAAGACCGGACATTAGGGGCGCCTGGGTGGCTCAGTTAGTTGGGCGTCCGACTTCGGCGCAGGTCATGATCTTGCGGTCCGTGAGTTCGAGCCCCGCGTCGGGCTCTGTGCTGACTGCTCAGAGCCTGGAGCCTGTTTCAGATTCTGTGTCTCCCTCTCTCTCTGACCCTCCCCCGTTCATGCTCTGTCTCTCTCTGTCTCAAAAATAAATAAACGTTAAAAAAAAAAAAAAAGACCGGACATCAGAGATGTTGATTTGAGAAGAAACATAGCAACATCATAGGAGAACGGTATCTGTTTTTTTGTGTTTTGCAGAAGTGAGTGCTTTTGTCTGATGCATGTTCTATACAACAGATGGAGGCGCTAGCACAAAACTCGCCGAGGCCACTCCTCTCCACCTGTGGGTCGCGTCCTGCAGGAGTCACTGTCCATCACTGGATTCCAGGTGCATATATGCCCTAGATGCAAAAATCCACCCCAGCCTTGGTCTTGAAATCTGAGACTATTACTGTATTTTAAAAGATAACTGACAAACAGCAGCAGGAGTCAAAGAGAGGGGTCAGCCGTAACTTATCCTATTCATAAATCAGAATAGCAAAGTATAGGATCCTGGGCCGACGCTCTGGTGACAATGCCAGAGAAATTGGCTGTGGCCCTTTAAAAGGAGGGCAGTGGGGGGAGGGTGAATAGTGATGTTTAGGTTTAGGAAGCTTTAGGTGATCAATTGTGCAATGACTAGAGATGCTCCTTCACATATTTACACTTCATTTCTTTGTTAACTCCATTTTCCCTCCTTCCTTCCATCTCTTATAGTGGAGTACATCCAAAGGGATGAACTATATTTGTTAAGCTTTGGATTATAATGAACTAAGTGACCTTAATTCTTCACAGAAATTGTATTTATCATTCAAAAGCACGGGTAACCCTTCTTTCATTGTGAATGTTTTAGGTATTGTTTTCCCATGGCAAATGAAATAAAAATGATGGAAGTCCTGTCTTTTGATTCCAGTTTCTCTAGAAAGTACTCCTTCCCTACCTGATTACTCCCTCCTGATGGGTTTTCAGGTCTAAAACCCACGTCTACTTTGACAGTCTTTCCTTCATCGACAGAGTAACTTCTTCCCTTAATTAAGGCAATTTTTGAGCATAAAGATAAGTCTGTACAATTTAAAGAATATATACTCAAATTTATAAGAAATTAATCTTATTTTCTCTTATGGTCTTTGTCTTTGTGAAACAGAATTAAAAATAAGATAATTTATTCCATTCCATTTTCTTACATTAGGCCATTAAATCTAAGGTCAGTGGGGCAGAAGTCTTATTAATTTTAAATTATATGTACATCTATATAAATACTTATAAATGAGTTTCTTCCTTTTCACACCTCTATAAATATTTCTTCCATTTCTATAAGCTTAAAGTAATTCCTTAAAATGAATTAGTTTTACTTACCTATGATGGATAAGACAAATAATTTTATTTGAGTAAAACATGTTCTGATTCACAGAGAAAGGGTTTTTCCAAAGTGGCTAAAAGCAGGTTCACAAATGTGGGAGTTTGCCGTTTGTAGGGAGACCTGATGTTATGAAATGTCGGATGTCCAAGATTTTTGAGATGGGGGTGTGAGAGATTCTTTTAAAATGACACATAGCTCTCTGGGGTATTACTGAACTTGAAATTGGAATCTCCCCTTTAAGACCAGATAGACACTGAAGAAAGGTAACACAAGAGCTGTTTTCCCAGCAATGCCTGACTTAATGTCCTGTTTTAACAAGAGTAGCCTGGGTTTGACTTTTTGTAAAGGTATACATTAATCCAGGCACTGATAGAGAATCTTTAATAGAATTAAAGACATTTAGGGCAGTAGAAACTCCTGGTCTGGCTCCTTGGTTTGACAGGTGATGACACTGAGGCACAGCAAAGCTAGAAAAACACACGGTAGCAGAGCCAGGACTAAAACATTATATACCTTCCATTCTTTCCCCAAAAGCTTGATTAAAAATACCCTTTGCCCACTTAAGAGGTTAATGTACTGACCCCTTTCTTAACAACACTGATCCTTGTTATGTTTTATAATTATATGTGGGCGGTGGGCCAGTCCTAAGGAGCACTAGAAAGGGTAACACTAGATGTACTGAATCTTGCTCCTTAGGGAGGAACAAAAATGCCTCTGAGAGAAGCCACAATGAAGGCAAACACCTGTGCATTCGTTCTTTGTCATTCTCTGTTCCCTCTCCCCGTCCCCTAGCCAAGGTGTTATTAACAGCACTGTCAGTCACGGTGGCGTCAGCCTGTGGAGTGGGGAGTGACAGCCTTTAAAAGCTTCCAGGGGTAAGTTTCTGCAGGTTTCCAGGCTGATGCCTTTAAGCCATAAGCACTCAGGGTCTTAGAGCTCAAGAACGTGGTGTTGCAGATAACCACACAGCCTCACTGCCCTGCTAGTGACCCTGAGGGAAATCACTTCTCTATGAAAGATAATTTCTTCTCTGTGACAACACCACCCTGGTCCTCACTGAGAAAAGATCAACTGTGTTGACTTATGACTGCTGGTTTTTGACATCACTATCCTCAGAGGATTTCCTAATGCAGTTGGACAGGAGCCCAAATGTGCAAAGACAGGTTGAAGTGATGAACATAGCGCATGCCCCAAGTTATAGCTGCAGCGGTGCATTTTGGCTGAGAAAGATGGAATCTTTCTTCAGCACAACAAGGAGAGTGCATGTGTCGTGGATTCCTTCTGTGATAGCTGCTCTTGAACAACAGAGCTGGCAGACATGCAGGGCATGGAGGGGGAAACTGTGAGCAAGTACAGAGTCCTGCTTCCCTCCCTCTCCCTCTCGTTCTCCCTCTCCTTTCCCCTCCCTCCCCCTCTCTCTTACCTCCCACTCTCCCTTCTGCTTCTCCCTCCCTCTCTTTTCCTCAGGGAGAGCAGACATTTTAACTGATAGTTTGTAAATAGTGTTAAGGCAGGCAGTTGCTACCTGAGTTCACCTTTCTTATCTCCAGTTCCATCCCAAACTGATAATGCAACATATCTGAACATGTCTTGTCATACCAAAAAGGAGTCTGTAGCTCAAGTATTTAGGAACTTTCATTCGCAATTTTCTTCAAGATTGCTTTTGCATATGGCTTTCTCTGTACTGGGTAGAAATTCATTAATCGCTATTTTGTATAAATAAAGACATACAACCCTCTTTACCACACCTGGTAACTCAGTGCACAGCAAGCCAGCCAGTCTCCCTGGGTGTGTCTGTCGGCACCTCTGTGGCCACACTCTGCCCCAGCAGGGAGAAGAAAAGGAGACACTGAAGATCCTCCTGGGCATCACACTGACATTCAAGAGGCCCAAGACAGAACTGTGGTTTTGAGCATCTCATAACCCTCCCCTGGTTCACAACGAGTGACAGAAGCTACAATGCCAAGGCTTTTTTATTTTTTTCCCCATTTGTGGTACTGTTCAGTTGTGTCTGTCTCTTCCATAATTTGATGTTTAGATCCAGGTTTAGGCCTTGAACATTTCTGATCTCCTTTTCTTTCACTTTTGATATACGCTTCTTGTAAAAATGAGTTTAAAAACATGGTTCTCCCACGTGAGAGATGTGTTTCTGAATGTTGGTGCACCCTGACTTTCTAAGGCCCATCACTCACAGTATTAATTACCTATCATCTGTCAGTCACAGTGACAGGCACTGTGAAGATACAATAGCAAGACAAGACATGGTTCTCGACTCTAACAAGTTAACGTTTTTGCTAAGGGGACAAGATAAACACTAATGATATAATCAGCCAACAATACAAGGTTGTCTACAAGGACTAAATTCTGTGCTTCTCCATCAAAAGGAAAATGAACATTACAGTGGGTAGGGTGAGCCTGAGCAAAGGCACAGAAAATTCCAGGAGGGGGCATTTGTAGGGGTGAGGGGATCACCCTGCCTGGTAAAGAGGATATGTGGACCAACAGGGAAATGTGAAGGCTGGGCAGACTAGCGCAGGCTCCATGAGATAGGCAATTGGGAACCACTACAGGTAACAGGCAAGAATGTGCTTATGAAGAAGGAAGGTCGAGATGGTTTGCTGAAGGAAGAGGATGAGGCAGGGAGACTGCCAGAAAGAAACTCAGGAAATTAAAGGAACACCCCAGAGAGGAAGAGGGCCTGGATAGATGGATGGGGAAGATAAAAATATCTGCCTCATAATGTTACTGAAAAGACTCAATGAAAAATGCACAAGGTGTTCTCTGCATAGTGACTACTATATAATATGTGCCCAGTAAATGCTATGCTAGAACTATTGTGCTTATTATTATTTCCATGTATGAGAAGAGAAATAAACAAACAGAAAGTGAATAAATAAAACATAGCCCTGCCTGCATGCTTTGTGAACTAATATCAGGGCTATCTGTCTATGAAAACCATTCTTCTGTCATTTGAGAGGGGTTGATACACATTTGTTCAACCTAAAAAGTATCTTTGAAACTGAATTAAAAAAATGTTTATTTTTAAGAGAGAGAGAGACAGATTGTGAGCAGAGGAGGGGCAGAGAGAGGGACACAGAATCCGAAGCAGGCTCCAGGCTCTGAGCTGTCAGCACAAAGGGCAACAACGGGGCTTGAACTCACAAACCGTGAGATCATGACCTGAGCTGAAGTTGGACACTTAACCTACTGAACTACCCATGTGCCCCTGAAACTGGATTATTAAATGGCTTTGGTATTAAAACATTTAATGATAAAACTCATGGTTAAAATGCAGGACAATGGGGATGCCTGGGTGTATGTGTCTGGCAAGGCACTGGGTATACAAATGGAACAAAACACCTTCCCTATACTTACAGAGCTTAAAATACTGTGGCGGAAAGAGATGCAGAAACCAGCAATTAGGACACAGGTGTGCAATTCCTTATGCGAAAGCTTTGGGGAGTGTTGTGGAATTGAGATAGTTTGGCTTCCAGAA
This sequence comes from Panthera onca, assembly GCF_046562875.1. Taxonomy (NCBI): domain Eukaryota; kingdom Metazoa; phylum Chordata; class Mammalia; order Carnivora; family Felidae; genus Panthera; species Panthera onca. The sequence goes on along the minus strand of NC_138343.1, from coordinate 26,821,430 downwards.
AGACAACATGACAGATGTAGCACACACAGGTGAACGTTGCCCTGGTCTGTCTGGCCCACCCTATTTATACCTGTCCTGAGGTTGCATCTGGCCAGTGCCCCTTTTTTACTGTCAGAAATTGTATGGGGAATACAGTTACCCTAATCCCATCTTAACACTCCTGGCAATGCCTGAGAAGCACCCCATAATCAAACGCATTCAGATTTCTTTAGCAAAATTAAAATCTCTTTAGCAAAAGAGGTGTGAAATTATGAATATTCACACTAAATGGTATAAAGACAGACTGTAAATAGTCCTTTGTCCATTCAGGCCAGATTGTGCTGCCACGTGGGTTATGAGAAACATTTGATTTTTCCAGAGCTTTCTGAACTTTGAAATCCTGGGCAAGAGGCTGTGGGCTGTGTAGAGTGGTAGGCAGCACCTTCTGAGAAGTGCAGGCATTACAGAAGAATGGCAGAGGGAACACTTTGCTCAGTGTTGGGAAGCTGAGGGAGCTTCCCAGAAGAACTACTGGTGAGCTTGAGACCTGAGGGAGGAGGAGAGTTAGCTGAAGGAGCGTTTGGGAATGGGGTGGGCAGAGGGAAGGGATGTCATGTCCTGGGAGGTGGCATCCCCAGTCACCCCAGGGCTGGAGCCAGACAGTAACAGAAAGGCAGGCAGTGAGGCAGGGAGGCCATTGTAAGCAAAGGGGTGCATCTGGAAGGCCTGAGGCTGGGAGGAACAAGGTCAGATCTTCACTTTCAAAAGAAGATTGTGGCAGTTTTGCACTGATAACTCTGAGGAAGGGCCAGGGAAGGGATGAAAGCAGGAGGTGAAGCTGGCTGCACTGGAGGGGGTGATACACTCAAAGGCCCTTCAGGAAGTGGGCTCAAAGGATTGCTAGATGTAGGAGGCCTTGAAGAAAAGGGTGAAGCCCAGGGAAACATACAGGTTTTCCTGTTCACTTGTTCTAACCTGAGGCCCTATGAAAAATACTTGTCTTTTTCCTCATGCTTTTCTTTATGTTAACTGATGAGAACATCTCTGGGATCTGTGACTGACATTTTTTACTTTCCATTTTAAGATAATATATGTTCATCAGCAAATATTTAGAAAATACAGTACATTAGAGGGAAAGACCCCTTAAAGGTCTATCATCAAAACACAGTCATTGTTAACATTTGTGCTGGAAAGAGGCCTGAACACAAGAGAAGTCTGAAGAATGTGGCTAAATGATTATTTCCTTCTAACTTTTTCTTACTGTTCTTATATGGTTGCGATCATACTGTTTGTCCATTTTCAATACTGCTTTTCTTATTCAACATTTTATCTCAAACAATTCTGAATGAATGCAGCTTTTAAAGGCTTTGGTGCCTTATGTCAATTTGAAGTATCCTACACAATTATCTTTTATGATTGAATATTATGCTGTCCAATAGATCTCTAAGCCCTAAGGAAATTATTTTAAAGGAAAACACTCATGACAATATTATAGGGAAGGCAAGGAAGTGTTTGGCATCTCTTACTAGGTCCTAGCTTCTAACTTTCCAAATTCTCTTGCTGTCAGCTGAACCGGGCATGGAAACATTTATAACTGGTGGTTTGTGGATAGCAGAGTAGTATTTTAGCAGTTAAATGAATCTCAAGTTTCAGTACTTCTCCAATGTTGTTTACCCAAAATTTCAATATTATTATTGGTTGGGAATAGAAGGAATTAAAATTACATCTCCATTGTGCCCACCAGAACCACGTCTCTGTTAACCATACTTTTATGTGACTTCAAGAAAGCAAAACCAACTTATAAGATTTTGGGGGTCAAAACATGGGCCAAAAAGATTGTGATTTTTCAAAATACCTATCTTTCCATTCATCTATCTATTGCTGAAAAATACTTCTGGGTCTCACAGAAGGGGGAGAAGAGACTTTAAAGATAGACTGAATAGCCATGAAGTTCAGAGAAGTAAAGAGAGGACAACTTTCTTAAGGGCTCTGTTCCAGAGCACCGTTATCTTGTCCAGGAGGGAGGTACTGGACCGAAGTGCCCTCTGTGTCTCCCAGGGCAGTCCTCAGAGTGACCACACACAACTCTGACTAGAGGAACATCTGTTGGGCATCCATCCTTCCCTACCCATCCACCCCACTCTTCTCGAAAGACCCATGTCATTAGCACCTAGATTTGGAATTCAGAACTAGTGCTTCCATAGAAAAACAATGTTATATATGGTAATTAGGTACAGTTAAAATATTTTTATTAGTGTTTTCAATATGTTATTGGGAAGATAGGTGTTTGTTGGGCAGGGCTGGGCCCTAATATTATTTAAAACATGTGTTATGGGAGGAAAATCATTTTGAATACGAACTCTGTTATTACACTAAAGATTTCACAAAATAGGCTATGCCCTTACTTGTGACAGAGGTAATTATATTTTCTTAAACATTTTATGGAATAAGGTGTAAATAAGTGAAATAAGAATAAACAAATACACTGTTCACCCAATTTTAATGGCAGAGAGAGGAAACAACCAGAAGTGCCAAGTGGGAAAGGTACCCATCCACACCTTCCTAAGGCCTCAAGGGCCATAAAGAGTGAGCCATTTGTTCGCCATTCACAGAAAGTGTGTGAAACAAAACATGACATCCTTATATATCTCACAGGTAGGAAGGAAATAACTAGAAGGCCATAACTCTGTAGATGCTGGAAATGTCACTCTTTTGCATTCCCAGCAATCTGTGGGGCATGTTCAGAGAAGCAGAAAGGTGGAGGAAGGGGGAAGGGGGGCCTGAGGAGTGGGCTTACAGTTGGAACCCCTCTGGGGGCATTGTCAGTACAGTGACAGTGACAAGAACAAACATGCCACATGGGGTGGGTCCAAATCTGAACTGCTCAGGGATAAAGAAGTAGCTGTGCAATGAAGTATGATAATAATAATACAGTTTAGATATGAAGAAGGTGTTGGGGAGAAAGTCCCATTGCATCAGATAAGTGGTCCATAAAATGGTTTAGATATTGGCAAAAGCAGGTTTGGTTTCCTCCTAAACTATGGCTATTATAAATGCTTTGGTATATTCATTTAAAAATTATTAAAATTATTAAAATATTCCTTTTTTTTGATATTTCAAAAAAGAGAGTATTTGTGCTAGAATAATATGATACGGTAAACATAAAAAGGAACTTAACAATCATAAAAGACAGGAGGACATCTTTTTCTTTTGTTATTTTGTTGTTGAATATTTCCTGACATGAAATGTAATGGAAAATAGAGTTTTTATTATGTAAGTGTGTTTGCTTATATTCGTATTCTTACAGAGGTTTTGATGACTGTGAAATTACTTATTTTTAAAATACTGAATTCAAATATATTTCCAACATCTGGATCATCTTTGCGTAAACTTCTGGAGTTATTAATCCATAAACTTTGCAAGGCATTTCTTTCTGATCTTCAGATATTTACAGCTTTTTTTTTAATATATGAAATTTATTGTCAAATTGGTTTCCATACAACACCCAGTGCTCATCCCAAAAGGTGCCCTCCTCAATACCCATCACCCATCCTCCCCTCCCTCCCACTCCCCATCAACCCTCAGTATTCCTTTTAAATTAAAATCTACTAGTCTAAGAATTCTAAGGGCACATTAAAGAAAAAATAGTGACTGCCAGGTGGGCTTTTGGGCCTTGCTAACATTCCCTTGAGCCCCAGGGGAAGAGCAAAAAGCCACTAGGGTCACATCTTATTATGCTGTATCTTGGTGGCTTTGATTTTTCTTTTAAACCTAAACCAGAAGCACTCCTCAAAAAGACTTTTTTACATGGTAAGTAAAATGTGAGCCAGTCACACACTAAAAGGACAAAGAGCCATTGTCAGGTAATAAGGTGATGCACTCCAGCTGGGCCATTGCCCCTCCCACTTGTAGACAATTCTTCAGAACCACTGGGGGAGAGCAGCCAAATGAATAATGCTCTCTGATGGCCTGTGAATGGTTCACAGTGCTTCAATTCTGCAGGTAGACAGGACAGGTTTACGTCCTCTGAACATACCACTGGACTCTGCCTGCTGGGTTTATAGTTTCAGACCATTAAGTAGGTGCAAACCCACTCACTGCAACAAAGAAAAGCTGCACTGAGAAAAGGCCAGGGAAGACCTTCACAGAATCACAGTGCCAGCCACCCCTTCTGGTGCCAGAGCTGAGGGGACCTTGGCTGGAACAGACCAAGAGCAGGTGTCCCTGATGGCCAAGGGGTAGAAGGCAAAGTTTTCAGGTGACCTAGAACATATGACCCTGGAGAAAAAGGGGGTAAGGCTTAATGGGGAACCATAGCCTGGAAACCGGCTGGGCCACGACCATACAGTATGACCTTAGGCAAGTCACTCAGCCTTTTGGTGTCCCAGTTTCCCCATCTGAAATGATGATGGAGAAATTAATGCTCCCCAGGCACCTGGAAGAAATAACAATGAAATTCTGTGCTGGAGAAATCAGAGATGCAAGACAGCAGAGATTGGTCACAGATTCAAAATGGCAGCAAAGGCCAACACCAAGCAAAGTGATTTTCTGCCTGTTACTCCCCCTCACCCCACAGGGCCCGGAAGAAGCACCTGATGTTTTTAGCTGATTTTCACAACAGCAGACAGAAATGAACAAGTATTGTGGGCCAAGACCTTGAATCTTGCTTCCTAAGGCAAGAACTTGATTCTCTGAGCTGCCCTTACATGGTTTTGAGACACTGCTTATGTCAGAGAAAAAAAGGGAAAAGAGGAATTTGTCAAGAAATTATGCTCTAACTAGGATTTAAAGTTGGGACTGAGAGTTACATTTCAAAACCAGAACTTGAAATTTGGGGGTGGAGGGAAAATGTCCCTTTTCTCAGTGAAAATGGACTTTAGTTGTAAATCTGTCTAGCTCAACTAGGGCAGAGCAGCCAAGAATGAAGAGTTTGCATCTCTAGCAACAGCCTGTGGCTTAACTGCAGAATTATTTCTGGAAATAGTCAATAAAAATTACATATGTATATAAAACAATAACATAAAACTCCAACCGATATAAACTCACTTAATGTAAATGACTTTGGATCTTAAAAAACTGTTTTTATATTGCCTAAATCCCTGAAGTCTGAGCCCATGATGTACCTGGAAGTTTCCCAAGAGTCCCTGCTTGTCAACACTATTCCTGCAGAAGTCAGGCTGTTTACTTACACCATGCCTGTCAAATTGACTTTGTTTCTAAATACTCTATATTCCCACCTTCCATCAGACAGGGAAGAGCATTTGTATATGTCCATATTCCTGAAAAGTCACATTATGCCTGAGGATACAGCAGATATATTCATCAACTTGGTAAAGAGAATCATTTAAAAGCCAGTCAGATTCTGTGCAGTGTGGACTGAAGTTCCTGTTGGCCACATGGGTTGAGCTGGGTAGAGGGACTGTTAATATGGTATGATAAATGCCATTATGAGCATTCAGGGCTAACATAATGTGGTATCCAGCAAGCATCTGTTGGGTGGCTGTGCTGGATAGTCATCTGAAGAAGTTGTCTTGAAAACCTGGTTCAGTCCTTCATCTCAGTGTTTACAAATACCTGACACATTTCCTCTGTTTATAATTCTGTGACCATGACCTATTCTCTAATCCTCTCCAACACCTAGAAACAGACTCCAGGATCAAGAGAGAAAATTTCAAGAGATCAGAGGTTTGGGGCTTCACAGCAGATACAAAGGAGGTCGACTAATTCAGCCAAATTAATTCAGACTCCTTGTTAGAGAGGTTTTCTTTGATAATAACCACATCAATTTATACTAAGATGGTATCTTTGGTCATAAAATGTCACCATGTTTCACAAACATTAACTTAGCCTTCTAGTACCTCTGTGTAGGTTAACATAATCACCCTTCATTTAGAAGACAAGGACACTGAGATGATGTTAAGGTTGTAGATAGCTAAACATACAACCTTCTGATGCTGCATTCTATCTCAACTCCTAATTATCTAACCAGAGTGTTTTTCCTTGGTGTTTCCTTTCAATGAATAAACTAATATCATTGTCAATGGTTTCCATAAAAAACAATAACTGCAAAAACACATTTCTAACCTATTGTCTATAGTGGGAGTTGAGGCACAAAATGTCACCTACACAGACAGAAGTTCCAAAAGAAATAATGACTTATCCCCTCATGTTTAAAAACAAATACATGCTTTACTTTTAAGTCTGTGATGCAGACCACAAAATATAAAGGAATCAGAAATGAAGTTTAGCTACCTGGAAAATTTATAAAGATGGAGGAAGGAAGAAAGAAAAGAGGTTGAATTATTTTAAAAAAAGAGCAACATCATGAAAATGCAGAAAAGGAGAGGAGAGTATTTCTAGGAAGCAATGGGTTGTTTAGTTTGGATTTCAAGATTGGTGGGTAGTGAAACAATATAAATATTCAGTTGGGGAGGGTTGAGGACAGAGTGATGTGAATCAAAATGACTGACAAATGTACATCAACATATGGGGACAATGATGCAGATGTGTGAAGTTATTTTTGTTGCAGAAAGCTGGAAGGCAATGGTCCTTACATCCATGCTTATCCCAAAGTGATGAAACAGTATAAGACTATGCAGAACCGAGTCACAAATGTAAAACTGATAAATTAGAAGAAATATGCCCATAGTAGATGCTCTAAATGGACAAGAAACTGAATTTTGTTTTATATTTTTCCAGACAAACCCAAGTGACAGGAGATTAAGCGCCACCCTTTTCATAAATCCATTAAAGAAAACCATGATTAAAACTACTCTTTTACCTACCACTGTCCTTATGGGATAAGAAATGTCCTGGTTTTATGAATGGACTCTAGCGTTTTATCTTTTCAGTTCCTTTTTGGATCAGTTGGTGGTTGCTCAGCACCATATGTGATGACTGGGTGCGAGCCTTTGCCGCTCCTGGGCACCCACCACCCGCCCACACTAGGATCGGATGTGTGGGCATTGTTTGCCCCACCACCCGCCCACACTAGGATCGGATGTGTGGGCATTGTTTGTTCAGCGTCTACTCCCTTAGGCTGCACTGCCTCCCACTGCCCTCCCTCACCAGCTGAAAGAGGAGACAATGCATTGGTATCAACAGCCATCCCACCTTTAGGGCAAGTGGGAGGTGCTGATTCATGAAGACAGTATTTCATATCACCAATAGAAAAATAGGCTTTAGATCCATGGACTTCCCTCCCCCCAACCTTCACACTACATTTTACAGATGTGCCAAACTGTGAAAATGGCTTCTCTCTCATCTCAACCTGGCAGCACGCAAAACAAAGGCTTCAAAAAAGAACTGTTTTGATCCACATTCTCCCTCTTTTCTGATCCATGGATCCACAATTTTTAGCAAGAGAGCCATACTCAATCAGACCCACGTCTCCTCCGTTGGGAAACACAATATTAAAAAAATTATATTTTATATACTTGTTTTAGAAAGTAGGTCTGAAGCTTATTCCATTGCATCTGACTGTATTTTTTACCAAAATGGCTGCACAAAGAGGAATACAATGCAAGCCTTAATAGGAAAATCTTCTCTGTGAGTCCAATGCTTATTTCAGAATTAAAAAAAAATATTGTTCTAAATGACTATTACCTTTCTTACACAATCATATATTTAAATTTTAGTCTTCATTAAAAAAAAAAAAACAGGAAAACACTGGAGGTTTAAGTGAGGGGGAGATAACACGCCATTAGGTTTCTGGTAGACTTTGGCTCCACAGTTAAAGTACCAGTCATTGTAGCTATTTACTGATCTATAGTTATCACTTTTTTATTCAAAAAGTTTTGGACATGAAGTAGCAGAGGAACACATGCAATGCACAAAGCCAAAAGAACAGCTGATTGTCTCTTATGCCGTATAATACTTTGCTCAACACATACAGTCTCAGAGTAGGGAAAAGAAAGATGGTAGCTGCCACCAGGGCATTTCTTATTAGCAGTTCAAAACTGAAAATGCCTCTGTTTGGCAGGTGTACTTTTCTTAGTTAGAAACAACCTAGCATGCCTTTTGCATATGTGATGCTATTGGTGCACTCCCTCCAAGATTTCAAAGACAACAATAAGGTTTCTCACATGAGCAGTGCACAGCAGTGTACCCACAACACACCAGATGGATGCCAAAGGGACCTACTCTAGAGTCAGTCTGTAATATCCCCATTACCAGCTCTTCCTATTTAGAGGCACCAGTACACAACTCTGGTGGGTTGGAATGGGTTAAAAGCTTATTTGAGATGGTCCGAATTGCTTAAGAAAGAAGTTGCAGGGACTGGAGTAGGGAAACAATCAGAACCTCTGGAAAAAAGAATTTCAGAAAAGATGAAGAAAGAAAGAAGGCAATATCAGCAAAAAAATAAGAAAGAAAAGGGCAAGAAATAAAGAACTCGTGAAAGGGGGATATACAGAGATGGAGGGATATAAAAGGAAGATGAATTTTGTTTAAAGGTTGGATGTACAGATGTAAGCCATGAATAAACCCAATACTCATCTTGTAGTAGAATTTCAAATAGAAAGAAAAAGAGGAAAAATATTTTTATACTTTTTTTTCTACTTTGGAATTTAGTTACAGTTTATTACAGTGTTGGAGTAATTTTGTTTATACCAGAGCTGGCTGGAAAGCAGGAGAATGATCCTTTGATGTGGCATACATGCATTCATTAATTGATCCCCTTTTATGTACCAAGTACTATCCAAGGCCATCAGATGTCATTCCTGCCCCCAAGGTCCCAGGTGGAAATGACACATCACATTACAATGGGACAAGTGCTTCATAAGAGGTTAAGTGCTAACTTTGCCTAAAGAAATAAAAGGAGGCTTCACCAATGGGCTGACATTTGTGCAGGGCCTAGAAACTAATAATTCATCAGTTTTTCAATATGCCCTTTGAGACTGGTGGGAAATATTCATTGTTATGCTACAGTGGAAAAAACAGAAGGAAGGAGAAGTTCGAAGCTTTGAGATTTATAAAAGTGAGAGGATTGGGAATAAAAAGTGTTGAGACTTATACTTTTAAATTTCTAATGCTAGCCAGTAGAACAGATTCAAATTACCACTGCACTTTCTTATAAATTTTAGAATTTTAATAAGGCAACGTAGCACTCACTCTCTAACCTTCCAAAGCTAAAACGAATTCAGAAACAGATTATTTCTTTTCACCATCTTGACTTAGAGAAACTTGACATATTCCCAAAAGTTCAACAAGTGGTTCTAGATGATCATTTAGGCACATTTTCTCTAACATTTTTCCAAAAATAATAGAAACAACTTGAATCTAAAATGTATAGTGCCTTTCTAATACCACTCCACATAGGATTAATTTCATTCTCAACAAATTCCCTGTAAGATTGGGAAACATTTCATGATAAACTTGAATATTTGGGAAAAAAAAAAACCCTCACATATGTAGATTGACCTTGGAATAGCTGTTAAGGACCCATGTTTATGAGATAAACAAAATTTCTTGTGAAGGTAAGGTCGTCTCTATTCTTGACTTTGCCTTTTAAGCATTAAGACAGCTGTGAACTGTTCAGGAATTAGTCTCGAACACAGAATTTAACTAACATCATAGGACATGCAAGGGGCACTCTTCTAGAATTTAAGACAGTTAGGGGTCAGATGCCACGTAACACAAGGCAGATTGGTGGTCTTGGAAAGAATAGTGGCTACACGGAGTTTAAGAATGATGCATGACTGATGTTAAGACCCATGACAGCAAGAAAAGAGAAGATGAAGTACAGGAAGACAAATACAAGAAGGTAAAAATAAAGAAGAAGAAATAAGCTAGAAATAAAGGAGGAGGAGCAGCTGAGCTGCTGCAGGGGGATATAACATGCCATTGCTGGAGGCACAGCAACATAGAACAGAGGATGTGCTGGGCACAAATGGAGGCTGGGAAGGAGAGTTAGTGGTGATGGGCCTCATTATTGCTGTGCTGGACAGGTTCTCTCTGCACGACGGGCTCCCTGCCTTTTGTCTCTGCAGGCCCCTCTGGTTCATTTCCTGGACACCTCCTGCCCCAACCTGGAGTGTGTTCTCTCTGTCTCTCAAACCACAAGTCTTTCCAAAACTCTACTCTAAAGCTCCTATTCTTTAGGAAGCCTGTTCTTATTCCTTTGCCTACTGTTCCCTCAGACTTAGGATGGTTTGTCCTCATTCATAGTTGCTCAAGTGCATATTAGTATTTTGGTGGGTTTTTTTTTTTTTTGAGTACGTATATTACTAAACTTTAAAATGACAATTAACTAGAGTCCCCCATTTCTTCTTTCTTCTCCAAGTGATAAATAATGTGTTTTCCAAACAACAGAAAGCACTGTGATCCAGCAGTGGGTCAAAGTGATTAATTATTCTCTGCCAACTGAATACCCCACAGCCCAAGAACCCTGAGCCTCCAGAAGGAATACAGCTCCTTCAACACCTTGATTTTAGCCCAGTGAAACTTAATTCAGACTCCTAATATCGAGAAGTATAAGATAATAAATCTGTATAGTTTTAAGCTGCTAAGTTTGGGATAATTTGTTATAGCAGCAATAGGAAACCAACACAGATTTCAGACTGTAAAAGTGACATCTAGCTGGTTGTAAGAAGCAAGTACAAAGATACGTTTCTGCAGGAAGATTTCTGAGAGGGGATGGAAGGGTGTGGTTGGCAGGTAAATGGAGCACTATGAACATACATGATGGCCTAATATATTCTCTTTGGTGGCTGCTCTCTAGACTGTTAGGGATACTTACATTCTAGGAGTAGTCATAGAACTTGCTAGATCTCAGGATCTATTATAGGTTCTGGGAATACACAGTTTAGGCAGAGTAAGAGGGGAGGGTCCCTAACTCATCTCCTTTAACTTTCACTGTGATCATCATTTCTGCCACTGGATCAAGAAGTACAGAGCTGGTAAGTAGCAAATAACCCTTTCTGCATGAAGTTATGGATGAAAAACAAAATAAAGATTTAAATAAAAGAAAATCTCAGGAGTTGATGAGCTCAAAGTATCCTTTCAGATGTCTCTTGATAACTAATGATTTCACAGCAGTGGGTGATGATGATAATTAATCATGATGACAGTAATAAAAATGGTAATATGCAGCACAAAGTACCTTATATTTATATAAGCTCTTTCATCTTTAAGAATTCTAAGATGCTTTGCAACCTTCCAGTACATATCAATATGAAATGAGGTCTCTGCTTACATCTGAAATTCAGTTTTGCCTGGATTGACAGGTAGTAATCATCTGCCAGTTAATGGAAACTCTTTGATATTAGCTGGGTAAGGAGCCTTGAAGGCAGGGGATAATCATCAAGGATGGCAGACACTTTAGTCTGGCTCTGCAGCTCTTGGACACAAACGTTCGATTGGTGAATTCTGTGACTTAAAAAAAAATGTTTATTTATTTATTTTGAGAGAGAGAGAGAGAGACAGAGAGCAAGCAGGGTAGGGGCAGACAGGGAGAGAGAGAATCCAGGCAGGCTCCACATTGTCAGCACAGAGCCTGACTTGGGGCTCCATCTCATGAACTGTGAGATCATGCCCTGAGCTGAAATCAAGAGTCAAACACTTAACCGAACTGAGCCACCCAGATGCCCCAGAGTTCTGTGAATTCTTAACCCACTTTTCCAAAAATAGGTTTCTGAGGCTTATCTCCTGAAATTCAAATTGCCTGGCTTTGTGACTAGCTCCCTGTTCATGCTTTTCTCTCCTCTCACCCGCCATGCTCTCTTTGGGGTGTTCATCTCAGAGCTTTAACTCTTCCTTTTGCACAACTACCCTGTCTAGAGGCCCTGTCTGACCTCTTTTCTTTACACCAGGCCTCCAGCTCCAACTCCTGCTTGATATTGCCATGTGGATATCCCTAAGGCACATGACTGTACCAGAATTCCTCAACACCTCCCACTGCAAACGGAGTCCTCTTCTTATATCTCTGATGTGAGTTCTGGCATCATTATCTCTCACCTACTTCACGGTTCAGCCTCTACTCCAGGGAACCACCTTCAGTTCCTGTCTGTCATCCACATGTCACTATCCAATCCATACCTAATCCTGTGGTCACCATCTCTGCAATGTCCTGGCATTTGTCACTGATTTTCTCGCCTCCGCTGCCCTGGTTCAGTTAGCTCCTTCTTATACCTGCACTAGATTGTCCCAATAGCTTCCTAGATGCTCCTCTTCATTTGTCTGAGAGTTACCATGGGACAAGAACCTTATCTCATCCATCTTCACATTTCTCACAGAGGTTCTAGGACTTATCTCCATGGTAGAAATTCAGTAAACATTCTTTTTGAATTGAATCTTTAAGACCGCAATCATATAAGAATACTTTATTTTATATATACTGATATATTCTGGAGAAGCTGAAGGTAAATAAGAGTTATATTTTAAATGTATACAATGAGCATACTATTTTTAAAAGATTCTGGTAATAAATCCTGAAATTAGATAATATTTTAATACCTTAGAAACCTACTTATTTCTAAGTTTAGATATTCTTTAAAAAATTTTTTTTAATATTTATTTATTTTGAGAGAGAGATATAGAGTGCGAATGGGGGAGGGGCAGAAAGAGAGAGAGGGAGAAAGAGAATCCCAAGCAGGCTCAGCACTGTCAGCACAGAGCCTGATGAGGGGCTTGCACCCATGAACTGGGTGATCATGACCTGAGCCGAAATCAAGAGTCAGATGCTCAACTGACTGAGCTACACACGTGCCCTTAAGTTTAGATATTCTTATGCCAGCTTTTCATGAAGCAGTGCACTTCTGATTTATCCAAGAAACCATCAAATTTATGATAGCATTACAAAATGTACAAACTGGATTTTGCTATTAAGGACAGCACCTATACTGAACAGTGGCTGAATGGAACTAGGTATTTACCAGCAGGCCAAGCACCTAACATGTAATTATCTAGGAGGCAGATCAGAGCTATTAAGTTAGCCCATCAGCTGTGGATACCAAATTGGAAGTTTCTGACAAAAGCAGTCAAATGAATTCTCAACATTGCTAGTAGATGTGACAGTGAATGAAGAAACCAGTCTGCCATGAGCCAAGGGCATGGAGAGTGAGGCAACAGAAGGCCTAGGGTAAGATAAAGATAGATAGGGGCCAAGAGTAAATGTACATGGACTAAATTTTGGTAGACCTGGAATACTTGGAATATTTTTTTCCTCAGTGAACAAAGTGCTGGGGAAAAAATCAAACTTGGTAAGGAATAATTAACCTTATTGAGAAGATAAAGCAGAATAGGGTAGAGGAAGGAAACCACAGATAGATTTATCCATGAAATCTCCATGAATAAAGATTTTTGTATTTATTTTGGAAGATAAATATAGCTTGATACAACAGGAAAAAACACTGTCAATTTGTTTAAAAAACAAACAAACAGCAAATGGGGATTTCTAAAATTCCAAAATACAGATCTCGCTGGCTGGATGAAAATGAAGAGGGAACAGGTGATCACACCCATGATGGATGGGCCTCCCGTAAGTAATTCTATACTTTGAGTGAGCTTCATCAGGGCTAGCTGAGGTAGAAGCTGAACTCAAGTACTAATAGTTCTTCCTAAGAAAAGTAGCTGCAGAAGCTAAAACAAATTTCTAAGATTTTGGAATTTCTTTTGTAGATGTCAAGAGGTCAACACTGTAATTATAAATGGGGGTAGTCATTAGCTGGACAGCTTTTTTTTGGGGGGAGGGAAAAGTACAGATTTTATAGGAATTCCTAATTGGTGCAGAGAAAAAACCCCATCTATAGAAGGACATCAGAGAGTTTTTAGGACAAATGCAAAAAATATTTTTAAATAAGATAAAGTATATACTTATGTATATTCATATAGATTTTATGAATCATTAATTACATTGTTCTGATCAGGATCTAATCATGAAAACTTTCGAGGAAAAATAGGATGTTGGGGGCATTATAGTAAGTACCCAATTACTATTTCATTAGATATGAAATGCTCTCGAGGGGGGTAGCAACCAAGGAAAGAACACAGGCTTTAAGAGGAATGTTATATGCCCCTAGGGGTTCTGTATGGGATCCTATGAAGTATGGAAAACATACAGTAGAATATTTGAGAATCAACTGAAGAGACTGAAACTTAAAGCTCCTTTGGTTAAATCCAAGGAAGGAAAAGGGCAGGAAAGGTCAATGTGATTAAGGAAGGATATAAAGATTAGTATGAGGAGCCTAAGAGGGAGGCTTAAAATATATAAACAGTGATTTAGAGATATAAACTATTTATAAAATACAAGTATAAGAAGTTCAGAGGAAGCATTATGATGGCACATTAGTGCTAGCATCCCACTCCATTGTGATAGTTGTAAAAGAGGAGAATGCTAGGATATGAAAAATTGGAAGGGGTCTTACAGAACAGCCTCTCCTTTCACAGGTCCAAGAATGCAGGAAGAAAGGGACTCGCCCTTAATTTGCTCTCTCTGCAACTCCTTATCCTAGCTCCCACCAGTCAAAACAAGGAACAAAGAAAAGCAGCAGTGGAGGGGTAGGATTAGAGCTTTGGAGGTCAGAGGATCAGGACAGGGAAAGATCAACTGGCTCTAACAGCGCTGAGAAGATGAAGGGTTGGAGTTGGGAGGATCTAATTTCCTGCTTTGGGAGGGGAAGTGTGAGAAGGTGGTGAGAACAAAGATGGGAGAGAAAGGGGACAGTTTCAAGACCCCCAGTACCCAGAGATGGAGCTGAAGGAAGGACATATACACATCTTCTGATGATAGATCAGATTCCTGAGGTCTGGAAAGTGTTACCCAGCATTATTCTAAACAGGGCTCTGAGATACAGCAAGCAATTATGGGCCATTTAACTTAACATCATTTACAGAAAAATATTAGGAAAAGTTTGCAGAGGGGACAACTCGACAAGCATATGGTAATTTGATTAGAAACAGGCCACATGTTTTTACTGAAGGAAGGTGTTGTTTTAACTAGCTTGTTGGACTTCTTTGAAGTTACTGCCTTCTCAATTCTGGATTTTAACTCCTGATTTTTCTAATATCTATAAATAATGGGAATAAACAGAAAGTATCTAAGTAAACAGAACAAAAACCAATTACAATTGAGGACACTAGAAATACAATGGCAAGAAAAATGAATGTTGAGATGAATATAATAGCAAGAAAAAAATTTAATTTACAACTTCTAGTAGCATTTAAGTCAAGATATTTTTCATGAAAGGTATGTGATTTGAATTTTGGTTTGTGAATATATGCCCTATGTCATTTCCTAAAATACTCTGCAGAAAAAAAAGTGATTTTTGTTAGTTTAACTGAGAAAACAAAAACCAAAAACCAAAAAACAAAACAAAAACAAACTCTCAGCCTTTTTTTTCCTTCAATGGATTGACTTTTCGGTGTGGTTAAAAATTTGGTGTGGTTAAAACATTCAGATGAATTTCTCATTAATACAACCTTTGAAAATTTTCCAAGTGAAAAATTCTCAAACAAAATGAAGACATCTTATTTTATTTTAAATTAAGTAGTAAATCAATATTATTATTTCCATACCACCAAATAGCTACTAAAGCTTCAGAAGGAGAATTAGAAAAGATAAAAATCAAGAATAAAATATCAACGTACTTATTAATGTTGGCTTGAAGACTTTATTATACCTTCTTATCTACTTTTTACTGGTTGATCTGTACAATTTATCATGTGTCATTGTACTTTTCAAAAGGTACTAGATTTAAGTAACTGATCTATACCTCTCTCTGTATGTACAATTTCCACAAGGGTGGGGAATGTGTCTGTTTTGCTCATAGGCCTAACATAGTGTTTGGTAAATATTTGGTAAATGGATGAATAAATAAATAACAATAATGGCACATCAATATTGGGTATTTTACTGTGTGCCAGATACTATTTTTATAAGCATTTTGTATAATTGACTGTTAATTCTTCAATACTTCTATAGACTTCTAGTTCTCCTATTGATCTCATTTTTAAAGTCAAGGAAACAGAGGCATTGAGAAGTTGAGTAACTTGCCTAGTCACACAGCTAGTCATTGGCAGTTTTTGAACTCAGGCGGTCTGGCCCTAAGGCCCACACTCAGGCATGACGCTACTTCTTCTCTCTGAATGAAGCACATTGCATGAGTCTGTGTATAAATGGGTACACATACAGGAAATTATGTACAAGAGAGGAGATTTAAGAGGCACAGAACTCAAGTGTTAACATTGCCATCACCAGATACTGGAAATCAGGGGCTATGGAGGATTTAAAGTCTGATGTCCAGGATCAAGATCTTCACAGAAGCAAAACTAAACATTTAAAGGAAACATAGAGATTGATAGGTAAAGAACAAAAAGAATGTGACTCCATTCTGTTCTAATTGGCTGCCAGAGTCCTTAGCTCAGAACAAAAACTTTCAACACTTTCCATGTTGGTAACAGAAGCAAGATTTAAGGTTTTGTGGTGGCTAAATCAATGAGGACAAAAATTACTGGTGCATGTGGAAGTATGTTCTATATGGCATCATCGGTGGTCTTTTTTGGGGTCGTGCTGTCCTGTGCTGAGTAAAGAACCTTTCTTAAAACTAGCCTGAATCTTATTCAAAAAACAACACAAAGTTCTATTTCCGTTCAGTTGCATTAGGGTATTGATGTTCTGAGACCTGATATGTCCTTATCATTTTTTTTTTTCAAATTTTCTTGATGGTATTTATTTATTTATTTTTTCCTAGCAGTCATTCTGGAACCATTTGACTCTAAGAAGATTTAGTTTATATTTTTGGCTTCAGAGTGCCCTATATGCTGAGAATCTTGGAGGATGCATGATTAAAGCTAATCAGGAGATCAGAGTTTTAAAGAATTCAAGGAAGAAAGAAAAAAAAGTCTCTGGCTCTTGCAAGATGGATTTAAGACACTTAAATGGGAAGGATCCAGTTTAGACATGGGAGAATTCCCCGTCCACCCTATACTGAGTGCTGACAAACCTCAGAGAAGCTGGGTGCTTTTCAGGACTCACTCTGAATGACTCTAGATGTGTTGGTTTTAGGGCCCTGCACCTAAGTGAAAGCTCATTTACAAGTCAGTCTCCAGTTCTGGTCACCTTTTAACTAGAATACTATCACCCCTGAGGCAATTCTATATAAGTCTGTCAAGCTGGTCCAAGTTTTGGGAAAACTTGTTGTTCTGAGGAATGAGGTTAAAAGTTTAGTCTCACTATACAAGAAAAGCTTGTCCCACAGAATATTAAGTTGAAGTGGAGTGAACAAAACGAATGTAGCCTAAAGGCTTAGAAAGATGAAATGTAGTTAAAAATCCCAAATCAAGCAGGGAATCCCAAATCAAAAGAAAATCTAGGGTGAGAGTTCCATCAGTGAAAAAAGCAAGCAAGCATTTGAAATAAGATGCTTCTCTTATGTTCAAACAACACTAGTGTAAACAGAATTGCAGAACAGGTATGATGATGACATTTGAATGGACAAAAGAAATGAGGAGGGATGCAGCACTGTCAGGGCAGGAAAGAGGGGTCGATACGGACTCTAAGAACCATCTTGTTAGTCCAAGGGTCCTTTTCCTGTTCAGCAAATTCTTTTGTTCTGTGTCCTTATCAATCCCCCACCTTGCCTAAGTAAGAATGACAGACAAGCCATTCTTAATGACTTCCTAGCTTTTGAAACTATTTTGGTGTCAGAGAAAGAACCACGTTTCAGTTGTTACAAGGATGGAGGTTTCTGTGGGCTCAGTAAATTTTCTACTCTGAGATGACAATTTTTGTTCGTGAGGAGAGAAATAAATTTGTCCATTTATGTGATCTGTGCAATAGTCTGGAAAAATGACACCCTTGTGGCACCTCTTTAGGACAGGGAAACAAATGCCAGTGTGGCTAGGGGGCTCCATAGACAGGCATTCCTTGCGGTGTCAGCAGGAGTGTGCTGGTATCTTCCTCCCCCAGAGATGGAGCACATCCTCTCCTTGGCACACCCACTTGCCATTAGCACAGGGAACCATTGTTCACTGTGTGTTAGAGACCCAGCCACGCCCTGTGCCAGGACAATGCACTGACTCTACAGCTCTAGTCTCTAAGCACTGCTGATTTCCTTTCCTTTTTACTTCCTCCTGTGTGTCAGAGTACATGAAATGAAGTTTGTTCTTTTGTTTAAAAAAAGAGATTTTAGAGGGTGATTACTGATGACATACTCACTGTCAGTTTCTCTTCTCTGGGGTTTTCCTAATCTCTGAAATGCTGTACAACATATAAGGTTCAAAGCACAGATAAAACAGGTTCTATTTTCACAGCTAATGTACATTTCATTAGGAAACCTCTGAACAATTCTCTCTGAAGATGCTGTTTTTGATTATTTTTAGATCTATTTAACATGCTGGATTTTGTCACTATAGTATGAAGGTAGACCACTTTAAAGTGACAGCACCAAGCTAAAAATCTTTATAAATTGAGGAAAGAAGGATAATAGGCACTAACAATCTATAGGTCATTTCTTAATACAGAAAATTTTGTATTCATCCACCCATCAGTCAATATTTATTAAGCACCTACTTATTAAAGCCTAAGATATTTTTTAAAAAGACCTTATCCTCAAAGAATTCGTAATTCGGTAAAAAGAGAAGGTCATGCAAACAAATGAGTATAATAAATTATAATAGGTGTTACAGCATGATTATGCATAGCATATAATGTAGATACAAATGAAGGAGGAAAGATTTTAGTGGTAGTAAGTAGTATATTGACCAGAAAAGGATTCACAGGCAGGGCAGTACATGAGCTAAATCTTAAAAAAATGTACAGGGGGATTGTTTATGGGTTAGGTTTGTGTGGGTGCATGTGAGCGCATGTGAGTGAGTGTGGGTACATGTGTGAGTGCATGTGCATATGGGAAGGTATGCAGCCCTCCAGGTCTTGAGATCTTGCAGGTTATGGAGGGCCTTGTAAGTCAGACATCCCATATCAGGGATCAGCTATCAAAGCTAATAATGTGAAGAGACTTGCCTTGGATAGAAGTCTCTGTTTCTTAAATCAACTACTTCCTTGGCTGTATTTTACCCTTGTTTTCCTTGATAAAGCAATGGATTTCGTGCTGAGAATAACAACTTAAATTCAATTCACTGTAGTCTGTTTTGGGACCTGACCATTGAAGGATGTCAGAGAACCCAATGGAAAGCTTTGAAGGCTGACTGTGGATATTCACTAAGAACATCTTCCCAGACAACCAGCCAGCCAAATGTGGCCACGCACTGGGTGGCCAAGGAGTCCTTACCACTTCAGTTGGTCGGTAGTATTTGAGATCCACAGTCACATGAATTTTTCCGGTCTCTTTACATCTGCCCACTTCATTTTCATTCTTTCCTTCCCACCTGTAAAGGAGATAAACACTTAATCAGCCTCTAATTGCTTGGGAGCATTTGCCATGTTATAGTCCCTCAGGATGGCTCAGCCTTCTCCCTGCAGGAGTATATAAGCTCATTAACTACAGGAACACAGCTGATGTGTCACCATGTTATCAGGGCAACAGTGACTTTCAAAGCCTTTCCAGATCTGTTTCTAAAGGGTAGGTTTTTTTTTTTTCCTTCTTTGTAAGAAAATCGTGATGGGTTCAGAAGTGCAACTTCAGAAATGAACAGATTAGCCAGAATAAGGAATTGGGCACAGGGATTTCAAAGATTTTGTACTTCTTTAGACTATTCTTGATAACATCAATTATTATGAATTAATGTCTTCTGTCTCCCTTTTATTTATTTTTTAAAATTTGTAGTGAGGGGCGCCTGGGTGGCGCAGTCGGTTAAGCGTCCGACTTCAGCCAGGTCACGATCTCGCGGTCCGTGAGTTCGAGCCCCACGTCAGGCTCTGGGCTGACAGCTCGGAGCCTGGAGCCTCTTTCCGATTCTGTGTCTCCTTCTCTCTCTGCCCCTCCCCCGTTCATGCTCTGTCTCTCTCTGTCCCAAAAATAAATAAAAAAACGTTGAAAAAAAAAAAAAATTTGTAGTGATGTTTTAGGGATATTTATTGTAAACTTCAATGCACTCCAGTTTGGAATAAGTTTCATACCCTAAATTAACCATTCATCTCATCTCTGTGTTATAGCAAGTTCCCTTGCTCTATTCAGTCAGCAGTAGGCCTCATTAACAAATCTCAGACTATTAAACCTCCAAAAAAATACACAACTGGTTTACTGCTTGCTAAGAGAGGGCATATTAGCATCAGCTACGGTGTGCTTTGGACTTGGGTTTTTCTTCCTTAAACATCCACAGTTGGAAACAGTCCCCCCTCAAGTCTATACCGCACATTGTGCAGGATATGCTCACAAGTTTCAAGACCAACTTCTTTCTGGAATTCCATTTTATGTTCTCATTTTTAAAGAAATGAAGACACTGGCTTCATGTTAGCCTCTGGAGACAATACTATACAATTAAAATTATTTTTACAAATGAAACTTTTCAGCAAAGAAAGAAAAGAAATTACAAAGTAATGTCTGACTTCCATGCTTATCACCAGACCTAGTTTGCTTTATCAGTTGGAGAGGAATCCTATGCCAACAGGACAATTCTGTGTGCTCCCTGGATCAGAGGCACAGTGGAGATCAAAGGAAAGAGTAGAACATTAAATTAGTTGCTTGACTATGTCATTCACACGTGTCATTGAAGACAAATAGTAAATATTGATTGTGGCTGTATTTTGGACATAGCTGGGTAGTAGAGACATAAATTGCCCTTATAAGCTTAATTTCTGGACAATCACTGGAATGTTCTATTCTCAACTTACTTTTTTATAGCAGAGAGATAACATGTCATTGTTGGGAAAACTCAGTTTCTAAGCACATTGAATTTGCCAGTGGACTCAAGGCAAATATGAAAAACATCCCATAACACGTAGGGATTCATAGTATATGTTGAATAATAAAACTGAACAACTGGCATTATATTAATTAGTTGCCTCAAAAAGAGGTGTTTGGTAACTTACTTTTTTGGTTTAATTTCTTACTATTGATTAGACTAATTTGGCAGGGTCAGAGCTAAGTTTTTGGAAAATTCACCTGGATATGGTATGCGGATGCTTTAGAGCATGCAGACTGAAAACAGTGTAAAATGAGAAAACCCTAAGTGGTGATAAACCCTATCTGTCCCTAAATAGAAAAGACCAGATGTTGGCAAATATCTGCAGTAAGGGAGAATAGCTGATAAATCATTACTTTAAAAATTACCTAGCTAATTTTAAAGTTAATTGTTGAAGTGGAGCCTTTTCTTTGGTAAGGCTTTCAGTGGGTGAAAGGATATTTGTATCTCATAAGCATGTTTTTATTCTTGTTCATGTTTAATACTAACAAAGAGAAACCAGTCCAGCATCTGTCTTCCTGATGGTATCTCCCAGTAAGCCGAAAGGGTTAAAAAATCACTGCTCACAGTTTTACTCTTTTCTCCTATGGTAGCTGGGTATGTAATCTATAATGGGTCAGGTTGACTTATGTGCACACATACATATCCGTAATTCTGTCCTTCTTACTGATAAATCTTCTCAGATGTCACCAACTTGAAAATTGGTGATTCAATTGTACTTTTAGTTGATTTCTTTGAAACCACACATGAACACACATATATTTAAGTTGATAAAGGCCTGGAAAAGACCTGGAGAGCTTGACTGGGGAGGGAACATGTCGGACAGGAAAGGAATGAGGAAAAGCCAGCTGTGTCTTTAGAGCAGGGGCTGACAAACTGTTTCTGTAAAGAACCAGAAAGCAAATATTTTAGGCTTTACAGATCACATATAGTCTCTGTTACATAGTCTTCCTTTCCCCCTCCCCATTCTGTTCTCTTCCTCCTCCTCTTCATCATCATCATCATCATTTTTTTTAAATTACCCTTTAAAACTATAAAAACATCCTTACAGTTCAGTAGAAAACAGGTGGGGTTTGGCCTGTAGGCCATAGGTTCCTTACTCCTGCTTTAGGGGATGAGTTAATGCTATATCCTCATTCTTAACTTAAAACATTTAATTCCTTTTCATACCAAAAAGTTGCATTGCTGGACCAGCTTAAATTTTGCGGTTTACTGCTTCTTTTTGGCTGCTCTGCAGCCATATGCTAACATGTGGGATTTATGACAGTAGTTGAAATGGGAAAAGACTGACTGACGGAAGGAAACTGCAGGTTAGATTTGAGTTTGATTCTACTTGGGCACCTGTGTGTATCAGCTCTGGGCCCACTTCTTGGCCTCTGTCTGAATACTGTCCACAGGGCTGCCATCTTGCAAATGCTGTCTACAGTCCAAATCGTCTCTGTGGTCACTGCATTGCCCCCACTACTAATAGAGATGCATCGAATAATCGAGTATAACCAGGAAAGGGCTCAAAGCAGAACTGAGTTGGCAAAACCGCTTTGTAATTTGCACTAGGTCTGCATGAAGGCAGTAAGCAAAAGTTTCGGCCAAGGGCCAAAAAACATTCAGTTACAACAATACACAAAACACTTGTATTAACAAGTAAAAGGTAACAGCTAACTTGTCCTAACAAGCAATGTTATGACTCAAAGCAGAGCTGGGATGTTAATGAAATGAAGGTAGCTTGACAGGGAATAGAGGATTCAGCTAATTAAAAGGAATTGCTACCCACCAATTTAGATCAACAGCTCACTGAGAAGAGCCTCTGTATAATTCAATTTTTAAAATATATTGTTGGCTCCTAATAAGCATTAAATGGCAATAGAAAACATTCAAGAACAACAGAATCAAGCACAATAAGGAAAGATGAGGTGTTATTAAAATCTACTCAACTAGGAATTCCTTTAAGGAACAACAAAAGCAAAGTCAACTGTATTAAGTCAAGCTTAGGAGACTATGTTAAAGTAAGGGAGGGCACGATGCACCCCTTATAAAAACCTGAATATCACAAAAGTTATCAAGGATTATTTAAAAAAAAATACTATTTTATTAAGGATGTATATAAGGAAACAGGAGGTTGCCAAAAGCTACAATTTAGAAAATGACACAAAGTAGTCCTGGGAGAATTATTAGGTTCTGAATGAAGGTGGTGGTTTGTACAGTTTTGCTCTTGTCTGATGCCCCTTTCAAAAAGGAACATACTCAGAAAGGCTAAAAGAGCAAGAAAGAGAACAGAAACCAAATTCTGGAAGCTGGAAGGCCAGATGGATGAGTGTTAAAGGACTTAGCAGAAGCCCTAGAAAACAGACTCCTAAGCCAGCAGTGGGGAAGCTGAAAATGAACCCAATTTACACTTGCAGGAGCCCTCAGATGTCAGGAAGTGAGGGCGGATTACAACTTTCCTTGAGAAGCAGTGTGATGCCCAGTCCCCTCCCAGATCCCACATTGCTTGGCAACTACCTCACCCTCCCTGGAGAACAAGGTCCCAGATCTGAAGGTCACTGGGCTTGGGAAGGGGTAGGGCCACGATGCTGAAAACAAGGAAAAATCTAGTGAGGTATGTGCACAGAATGCTGAGACTCCCCAGCCAGCCCCAAGGTGCTGGCAGTCAGGCATGTCTCCTTTCAGGCAGGAGACAAGGAATCTTCTCTGGGTATCAGGGATTCTCCAAACTAAATGGTCCTGTTAGGTCCCCCTGTAAGTGACATAGTCAACAAGCTCTAACTATGTTCTCAAAAACTCCCAATTAGCTTTTTAGCCCCCACTTTTAAACATGAGCAGAAAAACAAGGACTACCAGACAGACATGTGGGGAAAACCACATATAGGAAAGAGAAATCATAACAAACAAATTGAAAACCAGCAACCTGGAGAAAATAGGACAAATAGAAAAGGTAATCAAAAAACAAAACAAAAACACACATTCTACCAGTAATATCTTCAGAGATATGAAAAGATACCAAAGAAACAAAAATAAGACAGTATATAATAAAGGACAATTTGGAAAAAAAATCTTAGAAATTGAAAAAAAATTGAAAAAATTAAAAGTTCAAGAGGAGATTTTGGAGATAAACTGAGGAAATCTCCCAGAAAGGAGAGCAAAAAGATGGAGATATGAAAAACCAGAAGAAAGATAAGAAAATCAGAATATGGCCTCAAGAGGTCAGTATAATAGAATTTCCAGAAAAAGTACAGAAAAAAAGGAAGCAGAAAAGAGCAGATAATTAAGTTAAATCAAGACAATTGGTCAGAGAAGAACATGCATTTCCAGACTGAAAGGGCCCAACAGAGTGCTCTGAATAATGGATGGAACCCATATCACACGATATTTCAGAACATTAGGACAAAGAAAAAGACTGACAGACTTCCAGAGAGAATACACAGGGATTAGGAGGCAAAATGGCTCAGTCTCCCATAGTAACACTGCAAATTAAAAGGCAATGGAGCAATACCTTCAAAATTCTGAGGGCAAAGTATTTCCAAGCAAGCAATCTACATCAGCTACCTTCTTAATGCTGAGGGCAGAATAAAGGTATTTTCAGATGTACTGGGTCAAAAATATTTGCTTTCCATGCACTATTCTTAGAAATAAGATTTTGCTTCATCAAACCAAGGAGTTTTTATTTATTTTTAAAAATTTATTTATTTATTTATTTATCTATTTATTTATTTAAATTTTATTTAAACCCAAACTAGTTAACATATAGTGTAATGGTTTCAGGAGTAGAACTTAGTGATTTATCACTTACATATAACACCCAGTGCTCACCCCAACAAGTGCCCTCCTTCATACCCATCACCCATTTCCCATTTCCCTACCCAACACTCCTCCAGCAACCCTCAGTTTGTTCTCTGTATTTAAGAATTTCTTAACGGTTTGTCTCCCTCTCTGTTTTTATCTCATTTTTCTTCCCTTCCCTTATGTT
The DNA here is from genome assembly GCF_046562875.1 of Panthera onca. Lineage (NCBI taxonomy): Eukaryota > Metazoa > Chordata > Mammalia > Carnivora > Felidae > Panthera > Panthera onca. The sequence continues at coordinate 26,796,688 of NC_138343.1, read as the reverse complement.
CACCTGTTTTGTTTCTTAAATTCCATATGAATTAAATCTTATGACATTTATCTTTCTCTGACTTATTTTGCTTAGCATAATACACTCTAGTTCCATCTATGTTGTTGCAAATGGCAAGGTTTCATTCTTTTTGATTGCTGAGTAATGTTCCACTGTATGTGTGTGTGTGTGTATATATATATATATATATATATATATATACACACACACACACACCACATCTTTGTTATCCATTTATCAGTTGATGGACATTTGGGCTCTTTCCATAATTTGACTGTTGTTGGTAGTGCTGCTATAAACATTGGGGTGCATGTGCCCCTTTGAATCAGCATTTTTGTATCCTTTGGATACAATTGCTGGGTTGTAGGCTAGGTTTCCTCAATTTTTTGAGGAACCTCTACACTGTTTTCCAGAGTGGCTGGACCAGGTTGCATTCCCACCAGCAGTGCAAAAGTGTTCCCCTTGCTCCACATCCTTGCCAACACTGTTGTTTCTTGAGTTTTTAATTTTAGCCATTCTGACAGGTGGTATCTCACTGTGGTTTTGATTTGTATTTCCCTGATGATGAGTGATGTTGAGCATCTTTTCATGTATCTGTTAGCCATGTGGATGTCTTCTTTTAAAAAGTGTCTTTTCATGTCTTTTGTCCATTTCTTCACTGGATTATTTGTTTTTTGGGTGTTGAGTTTGATAAGTTCTTTACAGATTTTGTATACTAACCCTTTATAACTGATATGTCATTTGCAAATATCTTCTCCCATTCTATCAGTTGCCTTTTAGTTTTGTTGATTGTTTCCTTCACTGTAAAGAAGCTTTTTATCTTGATGAGGAAGGAGGTTTTAAAAAGATGCCAGGAAATGGAGGACCCAATTTAAGAGAGTGGCTAAGAGAACCCTTCAGATGAGCATGAAGGCAGATCACACAATGCCAACCCTCCACCAGTCTAGATGGAATCAGGTCAGAAGGTTCTATAGGCCCTGCTACAGGAAGACATGACTGATAGAATAACCCACAGACCTGAACACATTCAAAGGTGATTTAGATAGCTGGGGCAAAGTCTGGGGTAGTTAGTGATAAATATATAGAAAACAAAGCAAATGAAGACAAATGAAAATTATTAGCTCTGTGTTAAACAAATGACAACTGTACAGAAAAAAAGTAATTGTTGTTTACTGGAATGAAAACCATTGATCAGTCATGATAATTTAACACCGAATATTAAGCTATCCTCAAATTAAAATACAGCAATAGAATATTCAGAGAATGGAGAGATCGGGAGGAACAGAAAATAAAACCCTCATTTTGAATAAGAGGACGCCAATAGATAATGCCTAGAAGGAGATAAAAATCAAGAATCAGCAATAAAAACATGTTACTTAGAAACATGGAGGTAAATGCCAAAGTAATCAGCTAAAAGAGTATAATAGAGTGCAAAAGGATTTCCAGAAAGAGAACAGAAAAACATAGAGAAGAGTAAATCTCTTGAGGTAAATCAAGACAATTTAACAGAGCAGAGTAACATACTTTTCCAGACGTAAAGTGCCAAAAGAATGGCCCACACAGTGGGTAGGAATAGCTGTGAAAATGGGGAAGAAGGGGTGGAGGGTGGGAGATTGCTGGAGTTGGTGACAATTCCTGTTGAATGATTAGAATTTAAATTATGTGCTGGTGTTAACTGGGAAAAAAAATCCGAACAATGAAGGAAAAATCATTACAAACATGAGTTCGCAGAGGACTCTGACCAAGGCTGTTGCCAGCAACTCCCTCTACATGGCCTACAGAACTCTATCCCCAGGGCTTCTGCCCTGCCTGCCTCCCCTAAAGACGCAACACTTCTTCCATATCTCCCTCTCTCACCCTGCCTTCTGGACATCTGGAGGAACTGATGTTGTAGAGCCATTGACACCCCAGCTCCAATCTGATCCATGGAGGAAAACACTACAAGGCAGATAGATCAAGTCTGCAAAAACTGAGGAAGAGCCACCTGGGAAGAAGCAGGCACACTGTAGAGGGTTGGATCTCAGAAAGTGAGGGACCAGTGTGTTTGGCAAGGGAGGGAGAGTGCATCAACAATGCCAGATGCTGCATCGATGTCAAAAATTGAAGAATTGAAACTGGTCCATAGGATTTAGTAGCATGCAGGTCCCTGGGGATGGCAGAAAGAACTGCTTTGATGGGGTGATGGGGCAGAAGGTGGACTGAGGTGTGGCAGAGGGACAGGAGGTAAGGACAGGGAGATGGTGAGGAGGCAATTCATTGGTACGTTTTGACAGAGCAGGGAAAAGAGAGGAAGGGCAGTGTCTGAAGGGAATGAGTGTTTGCAGAGGTCCATTTTTTAAAGATGTAAGGATCTGAAAATGTCAAGATACTGATGGGAAGGAGCAATGTAGGACAGCTGAAGGCAGAGAAGGGAGAGATAACTGATAGTTTCTTGAGGAGACTGGAAGGCTGAAGCCCAAGGCCAGGAGAGACTGTTACCAGAAAGGAGTAAAGGGCAACCAGTCAGTGGAACAGGAGAGGAGGACAGAGTGTAATTTTTATGTTCAGGGGACCATGGTTTTAATCACAAAGTCTACTCTAATTTATGTATATATGAGAACTTAGCTGTGCACAGAAAGACAATATTGCTATTGAAATGGGGACTCCTGTCTCTATTCATGCTCAATTTTACCCCATTTTATTTATGTTAATAAGGATAACTGTTATTAAATAATGGGGTTCCAGCTATTGCATGCAGTTAATGAATAATCAACTACAACAAAAAGTGTAAAATTTAAATCCATTAAACAGCTGTTCATGTCACTTGTTAGAGTAAGAACTACCTTTACTTTGTGCTTTCCATATCATGGGCCTCTTGTGAATGCCAACTAATGAATCCCCACATCAAGAATCAGGCAGGTAGTACAATCTGCAGTTTACATGTGGAGGGAGAGGAGTTTAGGAGGTTGAACAATTTTGGGAAGGTCATTGGATGACACCTCTATCTCACACAGTTGGAAAAAGCAGGATAGGTGTGGTGCCCTCTTAAAAGGTCACTGTCATTTTCATGGGAGGCCCCTCCCAAACGTTACTATCAATAAGAGTTATTGATTGGTAAATGTTTCCTTGCTTTCTTCTTTTTATCAGTATTGCTGAGAGACTTAAATTGTACTTTCAAAGTGTCTTTTACTTATGCTTTATCTTTAGGAAATCTTTAGGAAATTTAGAATGATTAACTCAATGAAAAAAGCTTTGTGTGGTCATGTCTAACGAGGGTAGATCAAGAGATCGAATAGGAAAAAGACCAGAAATTGTTCTTCTCAGCTGTAAAATGGCGGTGAAGGGAAGTTCAAATGCACAGCTAGTTTTTAAACAAGCCTTGGTGTTTCTATGCTATCTTTGCATGGATTGCTAACCATGCTCTATCCACCTGCTTTATTTTAATTTATTTTAACTCACCTGGGGCATCCTATACACTTCCAAAGATTGTAGGTGGAGTTTCTTCTGTTTTACAGGACTAAGCAAAATGAATGGAGGTCTTACTAAGGGGTGGTAGTGGGAAGGTACAATTTAAGGACTAGTGCTTGAGCTCTGTATGAGTCTCAGCCACAGCTCAAGGCCTCTGTCCTCTGTACCTCCTCTATTTGCCCAATCTTATCTATCCATCTCTCCTCCTCCCACCTCCCACAAATCTTCACTGAATACCTATTAAGTGCCTACTAAAAGTATTTACTAAAGTAAGCCAGGTGCTGAAGACACAGGTATGAGAAAACTAGATGGTCTTTGTCCTTAGGGGGCTTAAAGTCTAGTGGCCCCTACAATGTAGTGTATGAATGATGGTAGAAGGTACACAGAGTGATACCAGAGGACTGGGAGGGCACCTAGCAAGACTTGGTTGAGCGTAGGATGTTGGGCTACGGAGGATGTCTAAGCTAAGACCTAGAGAATGAGTGGGAAGTGCAGAGAAGCAGAGGGAATAGTAGGTGTGAGTATCTCTCAATATGCCCCAATGTGGTCTGGCTGGTCCAACCCAGTTTATCAGCTTGCCTATCGCCCACATACAATTTACTAACTCTTGCCTCCATGCCTTTTCTCATGCCATTCCACCCACTTGGAATGCTTTCCTTCTTCTTAACTACCATCCATATCTCCCTCTTTGGCTAAGAGCCTGTTTAGATGTACCTTTCTGCAGACATTGCTCCAATGGTGATATCATGGTGATATCACTTCAGTACTGATAGAATGAATTTGCACAATACCAACATCTATTTGTGTATATTTGTAAATAATGTATTGTCAGCCAATTAGAGTCTACACTACTCAAAGGAAAGGAAATGTCTTCTGATTCTCTTAGATGAGTTTTGCTTGGAGAGAAAAAGTGAGGGGAAAAATAGCACATTTATGGTGCATTTACTACATCTTAAGAACTATGCTGGCTGCTTAATTAGGTAACTTATAGAAGAAGCATTTATTCTGAGGATTAATGGACCCTTAAAGAACTTAAACTGACCTGCGACCCTGTGAATTACATCAACTATACATGAAATAGAATGAGGTTTGCCTCAGCCTCCAAGACACAGCATGAAATCAGGGCTCAAATTAGATCTTATACAGGTTAATAATTAAAAAACCTGCTGTTTCAGTAAAGATTCACACATCACTTTAGCATGTTATATTTTGGGGGTTTTTTACATGTTAAAAATTCAACTATCTTAGAAGTTTACAAAGGCAAATAATAGAGTTCAGATTGCTAGAGAGGGGAGGGGAGAAAGACAAAAAAGAGAGGAAGGAGGGAAGGAGGAAGGGAGGCAGGGGAAAGAGTCTTTTTCAATAAGTTGAAGCTTATATGACAAATCCAAATCTATTTATTGTGACTAAATATTATGTAGATATTTTTCAAGGCCTGAGTCTATTTAGAGTATCGCCAGAAAGTTCCCATAGTACCTACATTCAGGAATAGGCTTTCTGTGCAGGCTTCTCACAGTGATTGAGTTTTTCTAGCTCCAGTGGCAGATTCAAAGTGATGATGACTAAAGGTGAGTTATATTTCTAACATTCAGTCTCACAGATTTCGTTCAACTTGGTTAGATAGTATGGACGCCAAAGAAAGATGTAGCAAGCTGGAGTTAAAGCTTTCAGGTGGGAGTTAAAGCAAGTAGGGGCTCAGAGGCAGCTGGTCAAAAACAAATGGAGCCATGCTCTGTCAGGGAAAGGGACACTTAGTGGACCTACATTTAAAGTTATGAAATCTCTCTAGGGGAAAAAATGCAGAGACACAGTGATTTTCTTTCTTCTGACTTTCCCCCCAAATAGAATGCTTGGAAGTAGGTCTTGGGAAAATTCTGTTCAACAAAACAACTCATTGGAGGGATCTGTTTTCCCATGATGCAATCTAACACAGTCATAGGCACAGCCAATTCTTGAGGAATACTTTCTAGCAGATACACCAGCCACAGGGGTACAAGATTTACACCCTAACCTCTATCCACTGGCCTTCCTCTTTTTACAGTCTTCCTTACCCTCATCCTCAAAGCCCAGGGGACAGAAATCCTACCCACCAGGGAATAATTCCCAATTAGGAGAAGAATATGCATGAACATAAAATGACTTATCTCAGCCAAGAGGATTTTAGAAATGAGTTTCTTTCTAAATGAATAATTTCTTTTTAAATAAATAATAATTTCTGGCCCCTGCTATTTTTACCCAAAATGTAGACAGAGTGCCACAAACTATGATAAATATTTCCATTGGCTGAAACATCTTTTTCCCCCCAGCACGGATGGTGGAGCTCACAAGGCTGTAGGCTATTCTTACAACTCTCTTCTCAAAATTTAACAAGATTAACGACAAAAAAATTAGTCAAGACAAGTATTTACCTATTTGGGTTTATGCTATTATCACTTTAATTGTAGGAGAAAAGTACTTCCTTTTCACATTACTTAGTAATAACTTGATGGGAAAGTGTAAAGCAAAACATAACACTAAAAACAACCCCAACAACGCACCCTCCTCCAAATAAACAAACACCCTGTAATGTTCTTGGAAGAAAACATTTGCTGTCATAAGGGTGCCTTCTTAATACAAATGACCAAATGGGAATTTAATTGCCCAACATTACCTTAAATTTTATCAGGATTTTATGTGGTACTGATCTATTTCCCCGAGAATCTTCTACTCACCCAAACCGAAATGAACATGCTATTTTTCTAATAAATTCAAAGCAAAAAATCACTCAAATGATATCAAAGATTTAAGAGCAAATATTGGTGCCAATTCTAAACATATAGATGGCAACATCTTTCAAGGTTTTTTCAGTGAAAATTACAACAGATAATTTCAAAAACGATAATAGAATTAGAAAGTGATAACTGGCTTTCAAACAGCTGAAGTGAGAATATTGCAGATAGTGATTGGTGTGTTTGATATGAAAATCATGTAATAATGAGGTTAAAGAAAAAGTTCAGTTTAGAGAAAATATCCATAATTTTCCTTTAAGCATGTAAAGTACACCAGGTAAAACTGTGAGAGGGCATAAAGTTTTCTATCTTAATTGATGGCACACTAATCAATCTCTCCCTTCCCTTCTATATCCAATTGTTCACCAAATCCTATCGATTCCAAGTCTCTTGGATCAGTCCATTCTCTCCCTCTCCACCTCCAGGCACTTGTGTAAACTAAGGTCCTTATCATCCTTCCTTAGCAGCTCTCTAGGGTAGGAAGCATAGTGGCTTCTCTACAGCTGTCACCACCATGAGAGAGTGAACCACGATGAATCCAACTAGGGGAAGTTAGGGTGACAATGAACATTCCCGAAAGGCTTTTCTGGACAAACTGGCTTTTGGCTATCCATCTGGGCTCAAGTAAGAAGGTATCACAGAGCATCTACTACAGACCAGTTGTTGTGAGCACTGAGGACACTGGTGACTGACACAGATGCCAGGCCTGGCTCATTCGCTTACAATTGTGGATCTGAAAGGACAGGAGATGCTCAAGGAACTATGTGTGGTGCTACAGGTTAGGGGGGATTTGCTTCTAGTGACAGAGCTTATGAACAAAACTGCATATAGTAAAGATTATCCTTGAAAGATCTTTCAAATCTGTTTTTTTCCCATCAGAACATGGGCTCTTGAATGCTTAAAAACCAAGGTTTGACTTCTTTTGCTCTCTTGGTATTCTGTTTGGGGCCTCCCTTTCACAGAGGCATGTGGGCCTGGATCTTGTTTTGCAAGTTGTTTCCTTATGATGTGATCCCACTGTTAGCATACAACCATCACATTACAAAGATTGTTTTGAAGGATATAAACAAGTAGGATGAAAAGTGCAATATAAAAAGCTCTTTGGGTCAAAAAGTACTCAGTTTAGATCTTGGCTCTACCACTCACTAGCTGGGTAACCTTCAGAGGATACTTGACTTCACTGTGCCTCAGTATCCTTCTCAGTGAAACAGTGCCCCAGACCTGGAATTAAACTGAATAAGTGGGCAGCTCATAGCACACTTTGGGGCTCATATTAAATGACCATTAAATGCTATATGAACATGTTATTTTTGTCTGCTTAGCAGTACTTTCTGCTTTTCTTCTAGAAATAACATCCTGCTGTTGGAGAAGGACCTTGATCCTCTCCTACTCAGACCATGGACTTCTATAGCCTGCCAAGCACAGAATTCTCTCTCCCTAACAAGACAGGGCCTAGGCATTGGCCCCATACTCTGTCTTCAGTGAATGGTCTAGAGGTTATCATAGGGCTCAGTGGGGCCAGCCAGAATCCCTCCTCAGTCTTCTTTCTTGATAACTATCAAAAAGATTCTATTCTTCATTTACTGTGTTAGTCTGCATCCCCAGAAATGCTATCAATGATGTCCTCTGCCATAGGAACATGCTGAGGGAATGAAGGCAGCATTCCAAGAAGCAGAGAGAGCCCTGACAGACCTCCAGGCCCTGGATCCGAGTGTCCCCAAGGCTACTTTGAGTTCAGTTTCACTTCCTTAAAAACAAAAAAAAAAAATTATGACTACTAAAAATGCTTATTCATTCATCTCTCCTTCCTAAATACTTTCATTATGCTTAAGGCTTTATTTTATTAGCATGGATATTTCACACATTAAAAAAATAAGAACTTATATATATCATCCTTCATAACTCAACAGAATACCCCTAAAAATAAAATGTCATGCTTGATTCCTTGAAGAAACACAAAGTGCACATATTTTTACAGACTAAGATGTTGCTTCCATGTAGAGTCAGAGGCTACTAATTTCTTCTAAAGTATACATTTTAATAAAGCCTTTTGAAGGATTGTTTAAAAGCAACATGAATTCCATATCAAAAAGGTGCAAAAAAACCTCAATCTTAACCTAAGTAATCAATAATGCATTTTTAAGTCCATAAAAGAATATGGACAATTTTCTTGAAACATGAAATACCTTCTGTAAAATATGAAATTGAGGGCATAACGATTATCTAGATGACTAAATTACACTGCAAAGATTAATTTTTGCACTTTTAATTTTTGTCCAAATTTTCAACTTGCAGCATTGTATTTAAAATAAAAAAAGACCAGATATTTGCTTCCACATACTGTAATTTCTCTAACTAATGTTAGTTTCCTACAAAATGTTTTTATGGAAAACAAATTTATAAGTCAGCTAGCCAGCTAAGGACGAATATGTAAGTGAATGAAAAATGATTTATACAAAGTAAATCTAATTAAAATTTTTGCTCTACATACTACAATTCAGAAACAAAATTGCCTTAAGACGTACACAAACAAGGACATTGGTCATGGGCTTATGGACTTTCATGCAGTCTTGGGATTTAAGCAGTGTCAAATGTTTTAAAATGTAAAATGTGATAGGAAAGCACATTACATGTTTCCAAAAAGATAAGCTCTTAGACATTCTCCAATTTTCAGGTTATTTTTGACAGATTATCATAATTTTTAAAATAACAAAAATTATAATAATCTGTCAAAAATAAGCAAACTACTTTATGCAGTAATAATTAGTTCATTTGTAAGAACTTGATTCATCAAGGACTGGTGGGATTGGGTACCTAATGATTAATAAATAAACCATCCTTCCTTAGTCTCTGAGGTGACTTGTATTAAAAGAGCATAGTATCTCATCTCATATTAGAGACTGGTTTAGTCATGGTAGGACCAGAAGCAATTTCCAGAAACTTTGGCTTCATTCTTTGGAGATTCCAGTCATCTTTTGGCCTACCTCTTTCAAGCCATATAAAAGAAAAGAGGTATGTATGACCCTTGCTTTTTAGATTTCTTCATCTCATCTTTGTGCATTCCTGAATTTATTAATAGCAGAAATGCAAAGTCCAGAGAACTCTTTTACCTGAATTTATCAGATGATAAATTCAATCCAATTACAATTAAATTCAACTGGCATTTAAGTAATCTTATGAATACTAGAGATGTAAGGGATAGAATGGAAAAGGAAGAAAAGGAACAAACTAGTTATAGGTGCCCACTGAACTGTTTCTCATGGATGCCTGGAATTTTTTTCTTTAAGTCTTTTCATTTATAAGCAAGTACTCCCTCCCCCCTCCAAAAACCCCTAAAATCAAATCCCCCAGCTTCCATAAGTTATTTTTCCATTGTAGACTCATTAAAATGTTGATTTATTTACAAAATGTCTGACACTGTACTGTCCAGAATGAAAGGTACAGAAAAAAAGGGAACTAGAATTGCATTCTGCCCTGAAAGAGCCCACTGTCTAGTCTATCAGGGAAGGTAAAGTCACAGATGACTGAAAACAAAGTAGAAAGTGATAAGGGTTTGGGTTTGGTGATTGTCAAGGTGCATCTCAAACTTGAGACTCCATAATTCTCTCAGGCTTTGCTACTCAAAGTGTGGTCCATGGATCAGCAGCACTGGCATCACTTGGTATCTCAGTTAGAAATTCAGAATCTCAGGCCCTGCCCCGACCTACTGATTCCAAATCTGCATTTGAAAAGATCCCTAAGTGATCCACAGAACATTATAGTTTGAGAACCACTGCTCTACAGGAGATAGACTCAGCAAAAAGGTGTCCTAATTCTGATAAATAGACAATTACTTCTCAGAAGGGGTCAGGTGTTAGAGATGAAGAGATGTCTCATTACACCCATAATTTCTATCCAACTACAACCGGCAAGTTTGTTCTTCCTGCAATCGCCTTTCTCTGCTAAGAGTCTATGTTCAGTTCTGTCTGGTTACACAAACATGAAACATTTCTTCTCCCCACACATATAATCACTTTTCCAATCATACTGTTTCCACATTTTATGTTTTCCTTGTTTTCACTGCTGACCAATGTTTTCAATCAATTACACACTTTATTAATAGCAAATACTTAATATAGAGCTTCAGAAGCATAGGGCACTGTTTCAGATGCTTCAAATATATTTAACCCATTTAATCTTCACCCTATCCCTGTGAGATGGGTACTCTTATTATCCCCATTTTTACAGTTGGGAAAATAGAGACACAGGTAAAGGACTCCCATTGGAAGTTGTAGAGCTGGGATTCAAACTCAGGGAATGTGGCACTGGTACTGTGCTTTTACAATACAATATTATGCCACACTGTGTACAGATAAGGATGAATGTCTTAGGACTGAAATCGAGCAATTCTGAAATAAAAAGATGAAAACAGCATCCCCAGGAGAAAGAGGTATATACACTCCTGAAAGTCTAGAAAAGCACGTCTCCTCAAACTGTAATAGCACTATGAGTTACTGAGGTATAATACTATCCTTGGCCTTCTAAGCTCTGTTCAGATATCAGTGTGTTTTCTTTGCTCCTTTCTGCCTGGTTTCTGACTGTGTGGATACTGTTCCCAAGAAGGACTTGCTGGCCCATCAGAGCTCACAGCTGCAGTGGGGACTCTGAAGCCCAAGGAACAGCCTTGGCTGTAGCACATGAAATTGCCTGTGGCTTCCCTGCTCTTCTTCCAGCTGAGATTGGTATGCTGATGCATGGGGCCCAAAGAAGATCCAGAGGAAGGAAATTGAAAAAAAAACAAACAATAGAACATAACTTGCAGACAGCATTCACGAAGCCATCATGATTTTATTATCTAGCCCTGAGAAGGAATTTTATATTTTCAGACAAACTATGAAGAATATGCAATGTAAGCATTCTGTTCCCACAACTCTAGTGATAGGACACAGCAAGACCTGAAGGGTACTGGGCACACAGGTGGTAACTGCTGCCACTCAGAAGACTCTTATTAAAGGGACAGAGCCAGATCTTTAGTTCATCTAGAATGCTCAGCACTTCACATCAATCTCTTTTTTCTAAGAATTTGCAAAAAGTTTTTTGCTTTACCAAAATTTTATATACCACTCAAAGGAAAATTTTAATATACCAGTAAAAACTTGATTTGTGGTGTAGTCTGCCTTCTGAAACAAAATGAAGGCCATTGCCTGAAATTTGAGACAGATTTTAGTGAAAATGACTCAACTGCTTTGCCGGGCCTTTCCTACTGAGGGAGAACCTACTAATGGCCAGCACTACTTTGGAAGAGAGGGAGGGAGTCAGACATGCTAGATATCTGTTGTTCAGGTTTGAATGACAGAGGAACGTTTCCCAGTGGGTGAGCCACAGAACTCTTGTTTTTATAAGATTTTAATATAAACTTAAAAATTAAGCTTGGAAAATGCTGGGTTAAACAAAGTTAAACAGTTTCTTTACTGGCAATTCTCCAAGAGCGGTTATAATATTCTGTATGTTCTAAATGAAGGAGACATGGAATGCTTTCATACACATCTCTTGGAATAGCATTCTACTTTGTGAGAGACTGCACTAGGTCAGAAAACAGGCAGTTAGCTCATGGGGAGCATAGGTCAGAAGAATGGCCTGGTGACTGAAAACAGAACATTAGCCCCAAGATGGGAGAATGGCCAAGTCTCATCCACTTCTCAAAGAGAATCTGATTCATTTGTAATACTACCCCTAATTTAAAAAAAAAAAATGTGTGTAAGGTGACTTACTATAAAAGGACACAAGTTCCTCACAGAAAATTTAAATACAGAGCAATATATACAGCAGAATACTAAAGCTGCCCATAATTTCACAATGTAGAAACTGCCATTGTGTTTTCTTCTAATGTTTTGTAGGCACAGTTTTAGGGAGTTTAGATCATACAACAGATCTAAACTTGTATACTTTTTTTTTTAACTTAACATTGTCATAATTATACTTTAAAGTCCTAAGCATTACTAAAAAAATTTTTTTTAATGTTTATTTATTTTTGAGAGAGAGAGAGACAGAGCATGAGCGGGTAAGGGGCAGAGAGAGAGGGAGACACAGAATCCAAAGCAGGCTCCAGGCTCTGAGCTGTCAGCACAGAGCCCGACACGGGGCTTGAACTCATGAACCGTGAGATCATGACCTGGGCCAAAGTCAGACGCTCAACCAACTGAGCCACCCAGGTGCCCTGCTCTTAAGCATTATTTTTAATAGTTTGATAACAATTGATTACAGTCACTTAAACATTCCTTGATGATGGCCTCTTGAAGTTCCTTGTTTTTTTTCCCTTTTATATTAAAAAAAAAACTTTACTGAGGTATAATTTACAAACAATAAAATGTCTAACAAGTAGACAGTTTGATGAGTTTTGAAAAATGCATACATTCATGCAACCACTATAGTCAAGATATGAGACATTTATACCACTTCCCTGTGCTTTTCTCCAGTCAACACCCCAAACTCAGCCCATCATGCTTAGGCAACTAACTACTGATTGGCTTTCTATCAATCCAAATTATTCTTTCCTAGAATATCCTATAAATAGAATTCTACAGTATGTACTCTTTTGTGGGTGACTTCTTTCACTAAGCAATTATGCTTTGATTTTTTAAGATTTTTAAAATCATTAGTTTTTAAGACATCCTAGTCCACTCATTTTTGGAACTCCACTGTACAGACACATAACATTTGTTTATTCATTCACTGGTTGACTGAATGTTGGGGGAGGCAGTGCTTTAATTAGGAATAAAGCTGTTACAGATATTCATCTATAAGTGTCTATGTGGATGTAGATTTTAATTTTTCTTTGTTAAGTGTCTAGGAAAATTGCTGGTCAAATGATAAATATAGATTTGATTTTATAAGAAAGCCAAACTATTTTTCAAGGTGGTTTTACTATTTATACTTTCATCAGTAATGTATGACAGCTCTAGCTGCTACAACATCCTCATCAATACTTGGCACTATGGCATTGTGGTCATTCTAAAGGGAGTGTAATAGTATTTACACTGTGGTTTTAATGAACATTTCCCAGTTGACTAATCACACTGAGCATCTTTCCATGTGCCAAATAATCATTTGTACCTTTTCTTTTGTGAAGTTATCTGTTCCAATATTGGACTCATTTTTTAATTGAGTTATTTGTCTTCTTGTCTAGATATAAGTCCTTTGTCTGATGTAAGTATTACACTTATTTCTTCTAGACCATACTTGCCTTTTTCTTTTATTTAAAATTTTTTAATGTTTATTTTTGAGACAGAGAGAGAGACAGAGTGTGAGTGGGGGAGGGGCAGAGAGAGAGGGAGACACAGAATCCGGAGCAGGCTCCAGGCTCTGAGCCATCAGCACAGAGCCTGATGCGGGGCTCGAATTCACAAACCGTGAGATCATGACCTGAGCAGAAGTTGGGCGCTCAACCAACTGAGCCACCCAGTGCCCTATTGCCTTTTTATTTTCTTAATGGTCACTTTTCAAAGGGCAGAGGTGTATTGTTTGTTTTGTTTTTTTTGTTGATTTTTGTGTATTTGTTTGTTTAGCATTCTCTTTTCCTTTTCTTTTCAAATTTTTACTTAAATTCTAGTTTGTTAACATACAGTGCAATGTTGGTTTCAGGAGTAGAATTCCATGATTCATCACTTACATACAACACCCAGTGTTCATCATAACAAGTGCCCTCCTTAATACCCATTACCCATTTAGCCCATCCCTTACCCATCTCCCTCCCTCAACCCTCAGTTTGTTCTCTATCTTTAAGAGTCTCTTATGGTTTGCTTCCTTCTTTTTTCTTTTTTATCCCCCTCCCATATGTTCATCTGTTCTGTTTCTTTAATTCCACATATAAGTGAAATCATATGGTATTTGTCTTTCCCTGACTGACTTATTGCATTTAGCATAATATTCTCTAGTTCCAACCACGTTATTGCAAATGGCAATATTTCATTCCTTTTGATGGCTAAGTAATATTCCATTGTGTATATATCGCACATTTTCTTTATAAAGAGCAGAGGTTTTTAACTGTGATATTCAGTTTGTTATTTTTTTCCCTTTTATGGTTCTTGCTTTTGGTGTCCTAAGAAATCCTTGGCTTCACCCCAAACTGATACATTCACTGCAAACACACATAGCAACCAAAAGCCATAAAGAATGATAAATTGAATTACATGAAAATGTAAAATTTTTTGCTATCTGAAAGGCACTATTAAGAAATTTAAAAGGTAGTCATGGGCTGAGAGACTGTAACTGCAAAACATAAAAACTCTTATAACTCAACCTAATAGAAAAACAACTTAAGAAATCTTTGCCTACAGCAAAGTTGTAAAGCCTTTCCCCTACGTTTTCATCTAATCGTTTTTAATTTTAACACTTACATTTATAGCGATGATCCTTTTCAATTAATTTCTATGTATGGTGTGATTTATGGATTGAGTTTCATTTTTTTTCTACTCCGTATGGTATGGCTATTCATGATTCCAGCACCATTTGTTGAAAAGACTATCCTTCCCCAATTAATTACCTTGACATCTTTGTAAAATTCAATTGATGGTATAGTGTGAGTCTACTTCTGGGCTTTACAATCTGTTCTATTGATCTATAAATCTATCTTTCTGTGGGTATCATGCAGATTAAGTGTTAAAAGAAGTTTGATCTTCTTTTTCAAGATTCTAGATCCTTTGAAGTTACATATAAATTTTAGAATCAGCCTGTACATTTCTACCAAAAAAGACTGTGACTTTGATTGTGATTGCACTCAATCTGTAGATTAAACTTTTTTTTAATGTTTATTTATTTTTGACAGGGAGAGAGAGAGAAACAGAGCATAAGGGGGGGAGGGGCAGAGAGAGAGGGAGACACAGAATCCGAAGCAGGCTCCAGGCTCTGAGCTGTCAGCACAGAGCCCGACGCAGGGCTCGAACTCACACACTGTGAGATCATGACATGAGCCGAAGTCAGATGCTCGACCGACCGAGCCACCCAGGAGCACCTCAATCTGTAGATTAATTTGAAGAGAATCTACATCTTAATATTCAGTTCTCCAATCCCAGAACATGGTGTATTACTCCTTATATTTAGGGCTATTTTGGTTTCTCTCATCAGTGTTTTTTCAGGTTATAGTGTACAAATCTTTCATATATTTTATTAAATTCATCTCTAAGTATTTCATGTTTTTCTGATTCTGTTATAAGTGGTATTGTGGTTTTTAAAAATTTTCAGTTTCTGATTGTTCACTGGCAGTCCATAAAAATAAAATTGATTTTTATGTATAGATTTTGTATCTTGTGACGTTGTTAAACAAATTGATCAATAAATAAATAGTTAAATGTTAGTTTTAGTAGTTATTTTGGTATAACACTTAAAGTTTTGTATGTCCTCCATCCTGCTATCTATGAATAAAGACAGATATACTTCTTACTTTCATTCATTTTTCTTGTTTTATTTTTGGCTAGGATCTTCAAGAGAAGTTTGAAAAGGAATAATAAAAGCAGACATCCTTGCCTTGATCCTGATTTTTAGGAGAAAAGCATTCAGTCTGTCAACATTAAGTAAGATATTAATTGTGGGGTTTTCTCAGAGGCCATTTATCAACTTGAGGAAATTTCCTTCAGTTCCTAATATAGTTTAAAAAAAAGTTCTTTTTTAAAAAATGTTTTAAATGTTTATTTATTTTTGAGACAGAGAGAGACAAAGCATGAATGGGGGGGAGGGTCAGAGAGAGGGAGACACAGAATCAGAAGCAGGCTCCAGGTTCTGAGCTGTCAGCACAGAGCCCGACGTGGGGCTCGAACTCACGGACCGCGACATCACGACCTGAGCGGAAGTTGTACGCTTAACTGACTGAGCCACCCAGGTGCCCCATCTTTTTTTTTTTTTTAAATAATAGTCACTGACTTTTTTCAAATGCTTTTTCTGCAACTATTGAAAAAAATCACATGGTTTCTCTTTTCTGTTTTTTTAAATATGCTAAATTATACTGATTTTTAAAAAATTTTTTTTTAACGTTTATTTATTTTTGAGACAGAGAGAGAGAGACAGAGCATGAACGGGGGAGGGGCAGAGAGAGAGGGAGACACAGAATCGGAAGCAGGCTCCAGGCTCCGAGCCATCAGCCCAGAGCCTGACGCGGGGCTCGAACTCGCGGACCGTGAGATCGTGACCTGAGCCGAAGTCGGACGCTTAACCGACTGAGCCACCCAGGTGCCCCTTACACTGATTTTTAAATGTTAAACTCATCTTGCATTCCTAGAATAAATCCCACTTGGTCATGGTGTATTGACTTTTTATATATTGCTAGATTCAATTTGCTAATATTTTCTTAATGATTTTTTGTTTCTATCTTCATGTGGAAGACTAGTCTGTACACTTTTTTTTTCCTGTAATATATATATATTTTTTTACTATCAGGGTAATGCTGACCTCATAAAATGAGTTAGGAAGTATTCTTTCTCCTAAGTGTGTATAGTAAGGGTATTATTTTATTCCTTAAATGCTTGAAATCAAGTTCTTTAACAGAGATACAGCTAAAATTTCCATTTTTCTTGAGTCAGTTTTGGCAATGTTGTATCTTTTATCGAATTTGTCCAGTTCCTCTAATTTGAAAAAGTCATTGGCAAACATTGTCCATAGTATTTCCTTATTATTCTGTTAATATCTGCAGGAACTGTAGTGATGTTCCTTCTTTCATTTCAAATAAATATAATCTGTTATAATTTGTGTCTTTTTTTCCCCCATCAGATAAAAGTTTATCCAGATTTTGATTGTACTGATTTTCTCCACTATTTTTCTATTTCATCAATCTCTATTTTTGTGTTTATTATTTCTTTTTTCTGTTTGTATTGGGTTTAATTTCTTCTTCTTCTTCTAGCTGCTTATGATGGAAGCTTGGATAACTGGTTTGGGATCTTCTGATCTTTTCTTTTTCTTTCTTTCTTTCTTTCTTTCTTTCTTTCTTTCTTTCTTTTCCTTCCTTCCTTCCTTCCTTCCTTCCTTCCTTCCTTCCTTCCTTCCTTTCCTTCCTTCAATAGTGGTGTTCAAAGCCAAAAATTCTCTTTAAGTACAGCTTTAGCTGTATCCCACAAATTTTGGCATGCTGTTCCCATTTTCATTTAGTTCAAAATATATTCTAATTTCCCTTGTGATTTCTTCTTTGACCTGTGAGGTATTTAGAAGTGTGTTGTTCAAGTTCCAAATGTTTGGGAATTTTTAATATTTTTCTGTTAATGATTTCTAACTGAATTTCACTTTGGTCAGAAAATGTATTTTTTGCAATTTTAATACTCCAAAATTTATAAACTTCTCTTATGGCACCGAATATGGTCTATGTTGGTGAATGTTACAAGTGTATTTGTGTGCATATACATACATACATATATATATGTGTGTATATATATATATATATATATATATATATATATATATATGTATTTTATACACACACACACACACACACACACACACACACACACACATATTCTGCTGTTCTGGGCTCAGTGGGTGGTGTGTTCTACAAATATCAATTTGGTCAAGTAGATTAATTATGTTGTTCATGTCTTTTATATCCTTAAAGATTTTCTGTTTACTTGTTCTGTCAATTATGGAGAAAAGAGTGCTGAAGTATTCAAATATAAAGTTTGTCTATTTTTCCTCAGTTCTGTCAGTATTTTGAAGTAATGGTAATGGGGTGTATGTACATTTAAAACTGTTATGTCTTCATGATGAATTGATCCCTTTAAAATTATGAAATGACTCATTCCTTCTAATTAAATGAAGTCTAATTCATTGCATATAAATATAGCTACTTCAGCTCTCTTATGATTTGTATTTGCACGTTTTCTCTTTTTCTCTTTTTACTTTTAACTTACGTGTTTACATTTAATGTGTGTCTCTTGTAGATGGCATATTGCTTTTTTATCAAGTGCAACAAATCTGCCTTTAAAGCATTTACAATGGATGTATTATCAATATGGTTACTACTTGTTTTCTATTCATCCCATCTGATATTTGTTCCCATTCCCTCTTTTTCTTCTTTCTTTTAGACTGAGCACTTTTCAGGATTCTATGTTAACTCCACTATTGCCTTATTGCTATTTTTCGTTTTGTTTTTCGTAGTCTCTGATGTTTGTAGTATGCACTTAAACTTACTGCAGTCTATCTCTGAATAATTTTGTATCAATTCACATCTAGTGTAAGTATCTTACAAACAATATAATGATGAAATGCTTCCATCTTGCCCCATACTTTATGCCACTGTTGTCATATAATTTATTTATATGTATCAGAAATTTCATAATGTTATGATTTTTACTTTCAACCAATTACCTTTTAAATTTTAAAATGAGGGAAAAAACCTTTTATGTTTTCCTACATATTTACTATTTCTTTTGATTTTCATTTCCCCATAGAGACCCATGCTTTGAACTAATATCATTTTCTTTTTGTCTAAATGTTTGCTAACAATAGAACATTGCAGTCTTGTTTGTTTGAAAACAGTATTAATTCACCTCCATTTTTGAAATAGCCTCCCTGGGTATAGAATTCTAGGTTGTAGGTTCCTTTTGGCAGTTTAAAGATGTTACTCTATTGTCTTTTGTCTTACATAGTTTCTTATAACAAAACTTGCTTTCATTTGTTCCTCTGTAAATAATTCTCTTTTTTTCTGTGGCTGCTTTTAAGATTTTCTCCTTAGTGTTTATTTTTAGTAATTTGATTATGATATATCCTGGTGAGATTTTCTTTTTATTTCTCCTGCTTGGGATTTATTAAGCCTCTTAAGGATCTGTGATATTATTGTTTTCCCCAAATTTGAGGAAATTTTGGCCATTATTTAATTCTCTCTCTGTGCCCTACCCTCTTTTCCCCTGGGTCTTCAATTACACGTTAGGTTGTTTGCTATTGTAACACAGGTCACCAAGACTCTGTTATTTTTTTCTCCAGTCTTTTTTATTTCTGTGTTTCATCTTGGATCATTTTTATTTTTACTATAAGTTCAACAGTATTTTCTGCAATATTTAATCTGTTCTTGATGCCAATAGTGAATTTTTCATTTCAGATACTTAATTTTCCATCTCTTGAAGTTCCATCTGGCTATTTTTTAAAATATATATTTCCCTCTTTCTTATCACTAAATTCATGTTTTACTTAAAATATTTGAGCATAGTTACAATAGTTGTTTTAATATCCTTGGGCGCTCGTAACATCATCTTTATTATTCCTCAGACTGTTTTTATTGATTGACTTTTCTCTTGATTATAGGTCACATTTTTCTGCTTCTTGACACTCCTACTAATTTTTTATTGAATGCTGAACATTAAGAATTTTATGTTGTTGAGTCTAGATTTTACTGTCTTATTTTGAAGAATGTTGGGCTTTCTTTTAGTAAGGGGCTGTTATTTGTGTCCAGTTTGATCCTTTTGAAGTTTGTATTTAAACTTTGTAAGCCAAAGTCTGGAGTAGGCTTTACTCTCAGCATTAGTCACATTACTGAGACAGCCCTCTAGAATCTGAATTGCTTCTCTGAGTGATGAACAAGGTCTCTCCAATAAGGCTGGCTGAAACACAAATGCCTCCCAGACTTGAGTAAGCTCTACGAAATGTTGTTCAGTTCCCAGCTTCCAGGTAGTTCTTTGTCTAAATTTACGGAATTTCTTCCTGCATATCTACATCTTATTATTCAGTACAAACTGAATGGGGTCCTTATGTAGATTTCTGGAGTTCTTTTTTTCTTTGTAGAGCCCACCTTTCTAGAACTCTACCCCATAATGTTAGGTGCCTCAGATTCTCTAAATTCTGTCCTCTATCTCCTCAACTCAGCAAAACAGTTGTTCTCTGTTGGAGTGCCTCTTCCATGTTCCATGGTTGAGACTGTGCCTCCAGGAAGAGGCTCAGAGTGATTGCAGAGCTCACCTCATTTGTTTCTTTTCTATCAGGGATCACAGACTTGCACTGCCTGTTGTTCAATGTCTAAAATAATTATTTCATATATTTTATGTAGTTCCCGCCTTTTTTTTTTAAGATGGAAGGTTTAATATGATTTCTGTCATTCTATCATAGCTCAAAGTAGAAGTCTTTTCTTTATACTTCAACAATGAATCTTGGAAAACAGTTTGGCAGCTCCTCAAAAAGTTAAACATATAATTACCATATGACCTAGGAATTCTACTATTCAACATAATTAAAAGCAGGGATTCAAGTGGATATTTGAATATGCATGTTCATAGTAGCATGATTCATGATAGCCAAAATTTGGAAGCAACCCAGTGTTCAACAAAAGATGAATGGATAAACAAAATGTAGTATATGCATATAATGGAATATTATTCACTCCTAAAAAAAGTGAGATGCTGAAACAGGCTATAACATGGATCAATCATGAAGACATAAAGCTATGTGAAATAAGCCAAACACAAAGGATATATACTATATGATTCAATTTATATGACGTACCAAGAATAGGCAAATTCATAAAGACATAAAGTAGAATGGAGGTTGCCAGGGATTGGTGGGGAGGGGTGGATGGCAAGTTACTGTTGAATGAGTTTAGCTGGGGAAAATCAAAAAGTTCTAGAGATGGATGGTGGTGATTACTGCATAACATCGTGAATATACTTAATGTCACTGAATTGCGTACTTAAAAATGATTAAAACAGCAAATTATATGTGTGTGTGTGTATGTATACAATCACAATAAAAAATTACCAAGACCGAAAAATTTTCCATCTATAATAAAGGATTTCTGACAAATCTTTCAAATATTCCAATAAAAATCTGACTCCAAAATTTGTGTAACACAACAAATAAATGCAATTCATGATTATAAACCAGATCATTTTGGTATAAAGTATAGCATTGTCCCAGTTGGCAAAACTCAAATGAGATCTGAGGATTAGACAGTAGCAATTTATCACTGTGAATTTCCTGATTTTGATGGTTTATTGTGTTTAGGAGAATGTCATTGTTTATAGGAAATACACACAAAGTCCAGGGTGATGGATCAATCTACTCTCTTAATGGTTCAAAGAAAAGAAGATCATTTGTAATGGATCTGAAATTTTTCTGTAAGTTTTTTATGGTTTCAAAATTTTAAAATATAAATGACAGTATTAAAAAAGACTGTGTAATGTTATCACATTGATCTGGTAAGAGTAGAATTACCTACAGTAAAATCACAGTAAACCATGCGTTAACCTTTGTAAAAAGTTTAAAATTAAAACTTTGAAAAAAGAAAAAAAAAGAGGCAGTGAAGAACAAAGTCTCTGCTTCATACTGAAACTCAATGTCTTGCTTTACAAGAGAATAAAAAGGGAAAAAGACAAAACCAAGGTGGATAGCAAGCACTTATACAAACTTGCCGGCAAACGTCTGATAAATGACCAGAAATCAACCCTTAGTTACTTACACAATGGTTTTTCCAATGTGCAAAAATGATTTCTCTACAAATTCCCGAACGCTATGGACTTCCCCAGTAGCTATGACAAAATCCTCTGGCTCATCATTCTGCAACATCAGCCACATAGCCTAGAGAGAGAGAGAGAGAGAGAGAGGCAAATCCAAGTTAAAGTTGAATGCATCCAGTTGCCCCTTGGGAAAGATAATGTTATCAAAAGCATGTAATTGGATATGGACATTGCTAAAAGGTAAACTGAGGCACATTAAAAAATTTTTCTTTCAAGAGTTTATTGGAGCATACATCAATTCAAATAGGGCAGAACTAAACCAAAGGAGGCTGGGAGCGCTGCACTAACAGAAAGTAGGAGTAGGGTTTTCATAGAGTAGACACGGAAGCACAGTAAAAAAAGTTATTTGATTGACTCTAGTTTACACAGTTGCCTTATTTAAAAAATTGGAGATAGCTGTTTGTGATTGGTTGTTCTTAAGTTTCATTTTCTTGGATTTGAGTGCATGGACTCTGGCTTAGGTTTTGGTTCACTTACATAGGCTATTAAGGCATTAAAAGCTGCCTCTGTCTAATGCTCTCCTTATATGAATTCTTTGACCTGCACAGCTAGAAAATGAGCATGAATTTTACACAATATTCTAACCATCACAGTAGTTATGTGATGTGAAGTTATGTTATGTGAAGTCAAGTTCTCAAACTTGAATGTGCACGAGAATCATCTGTGGAACATCTCAGTATAGATGCCCAGGACACAGAAGTCTGGACTCAGTAGACGTGAGAACATTTAGGCATCTTGATTCCCACACAGCAGGTCTTTGGGCTACAATTTAGAGGAACAAGTATCTGTGGCAAAGAAGCTTTTACATATACTTAAGAAAGGAAGAGTTTAAAAAGTATTGCCAAATTTTACTTAATATCATGGACAGAAGGTAAGAAAAAGTCATTTTTTAAAGACAGATGATTTTTCTTAAAAGTAGAACCAAATTTTTAACGATAAGGTTAGAAATTTACCAATGTGCTGACATCAAAAAGCAAAATAATCAAGAATCATTAATGGAAAAAGAATCATGTGATGAACAAAACTGCCACTTTTAAAAAGTTATCTGAGTGGCAATAAGACTGTTTTCACCAGAGTTCAGGATTCATCAGGTAGCATTTCAAGGTCAGGTACTCAATGGGGGCATCATACTGGTGGTGCACTTTTTCCACAGGAATGAGAAGTCTAGTTGGGCAACAATGCAGCTGCATGTCTGAGACACAAACTGGTGGCAACTGTCATAGCCTGGCTCCACTCAGTTGTAACTTTTATCAGTAGCTATACAGGACTACAGTTTCTATAGTTTGGAACTGTACGTTACTTTTTGTGATTTTGTTGCACAGAAGACACAGATTTAAAAAAAAAATCATAGCTTATAGTTGACTAGGCATGCCTCTTTAATAAAAATCCAAGCCAAAAAAAAAAAAAGGTTTTTTTTCATCATTCTCACCCACTTTTCAAAATAAAATGGGCAAAGATAATAGGCACTTCATTAGAACACAGTCCCCAATATCATGTGCATTAAACTCCTGTAACATTTAAAGAAAACTATTTTGGTTGGTGTCTCCCCAGCTGCTATTGGAGCTGAAATATAAGTTGCTGTAATCAATGGGGCAATTTATTTTTTCTTAGAGAATGTAACCCAAAAAGTTTAATTCCTCTTTATTCATTTGAATTTGTGGCATCCTTCTGAAAAATAAAAAAAAAATGATCTTTCCCTTTAAGTTATTTCTTGTGAATATTTTGTACTTTTGGTCTATTACAAGACTATTTCAAATCATATTCTTGTTCTATGGAAGATGATACCTTTGGCAATTGTATATGCCTTGGAGATGGGGCACACTGGCTGGGACAATGGCAGTAGATTCAGGTCAGTGATATACCGAAAAGTAGCTAAAGAAACTGTCTTGGCTAGGAGAGAGTTCTGCTGACATTAATGAAATTTCTGCAGCTTCATTTTGCATTAGGAGTTGACAGTTGGTGAACACAGTTGATGAGCAACACTTCAAAAATTGTTAAATTAGTATTAGTAATAAAACTTGATCAATTTTTAAAAGACATAAAAGTGCAAGATGTTCTCTTTATTGGGATAGTCCATGCAACACAGAGTTTACAAAATCTTTGTACCTCCCTGAACTCAGGGATGAGCTATTATATGCTCTAGGCTGAGAGGATTAGTGGGTTCTGAAATGCAGCCCAGCTATGCTGGCCAAGCCCTATGCTCAGCACCCTTTGTTGTGAAGGTCCTCACAGGGTTGTCTTTTGTAATGGGCACCAAGGCACATGGGCGTTAGCACAGGCCTGGTGGGGGTCTATCTCCCAGTGTCTCTGTGCCTTGCATGTGCAGTTCCCGCAGCTTAGAATACCCTCTTCCCTCATTTGCCTGGAAACTCTCACCTCTCCTTCCAGATCCCATACAAAAGCCCAAGATCTAGTCCTTGAAATAAATTCCTATTATCTCACTGAGTTTCCATGTGACCAGTGGCACACAGTATTGTTGGCTTCCCTGGGACTGAGCCTGCCCTTTGGCCACCCTTCCCCAACTAAGCTGACCCTCCCATCTTCCCTGAGTGCGCGCGCGTGCACACACACACACACACACACACACACGCACACACACACACACACACGCACACACACACACGCTTGTTTTGGCTTTCTTCAAAAATACTTTCAGAGTTTTTAGGAAAAATTAAATTATGCTTCTGGCTACAATTTCTATTTGAACATTTTTCTGAGGGATTAGTGTATACACTTACACGTGTTTTACTCAAATTTCCGTTCTAAAAATAACATTTAAAATAGGTCTTTCAGGACTGCTCAGCTTATTTCTTTTGAAACACTATGTTGTGCTAGAATGGTTTTGAAAAAATTATATTTTTAGTCATGTGAAAGAGAGCAAGAGCTTGCTAAAAATAAAAGGAGAAAATATGATTACTCGTTAATGGTAGATTACTTTAAACACTAGGCACGAGTTCCCTGGTACTTGTTTTGTTCCCTGACGGGAATCTGGGGATCAGTAGGAGACTCTCACTTTCACTAAAGTGGGTGCCAAGAATCTGCTCTTTTCTTTTCCATCAGACTATCTGTGGCCTTTGACCTATCAATTTCTAGGCATTTCCTCTAAAGTTCATATTGTACCAGACTCCAGTCTGGGAATGGGAAGGGAAAGGATATACAACCCCAGATTTATTTGTTATTACTGAATAGTTTACTGGTTTTAACAGAGGGAAAGGGCTTTGTTTAAATTTCCACTGAGCATAATTAATGGTTATTGACTGGTAAATGAAGAACAGGTGACATTCTGGATTAGAAGATAAATGATCTTGTGTTTGGGTGTGATAATGGGTTAGTAATTTGCCACAGAGCCGAGGCCCAGTGCATCCCATCATAATGCTAGATCATGTCCAGGACACAAAGGCCCCTGTGTGAGAAGTACTCAGCCATTCACCTCCTTATACAGCTGCACACGTTGATTTGGTCCATTTATTCTCTGATGGATAGCACAACTGAGGCAAAAGCTCACCACTTCTCACCTTCCTGTTCACATGCTGAACATATGACCCATAACACAGCCAGGCCACAATCTGTGATCAAATCGCCACTCGGCTTTGACGTCTGACTATAGAAACAATTTTGAGGTTACATGTTTTAGATGTCAGTCCTCTCTCTTTGTCTCTCCAGGAATGAAGGAGAAAAAAGAGAGTCTTCCCACATTCCTTCAGTGCCCTTTAAGGATATGACTGACTTATCCACTTCCTCAGATACTTATTTACTTTCAGCCGTGACCTGATCACCAGTGCAAACAAAAAAATCTCCTGCTTTTTAATCCATCCCACAGGGAGGAAAGACAGTTAAGGAATGTACCAAGGCTTTAGATTCTTCAACATAAAAATATCCCTTAATGGCAAATGAAAAGTGCAGTTTTCAAATCATGTCTCACATTCATTTTGCTTTTAAGGCACATGATGTAGAGAAGAAATCTGACACCATACCATTGACATTGAAGGCCAAGTGTAGATGGTTATAAATATTAGTTAAATTTGGACATGTGTTCTCTGGTAACTATATAATTATAGACAGAACATATCTGTTCTATAAATCTAATTTAGAGAAGTCAAAATAAAAAAAAAAATTCAAGGAAAAACACTCTGTCCCAAAATGTACTCTTTGGCTATTCAAATCATGAATGCGGAAGTAGGTAGTGAAGGATCATTCCGCTTTCTTTGATTTGGTAGCTCTGGAGGCTGTTCACAGCTGGACCAGTGAAGGAGAACACCCAAAGTACATCACCACAGCCGACTAACTACACCTGATTCCATGCATGCCTTTTGGGGTGTGAGGTGTGTTTGTCTTAAAAATCTGGATTCTACAATTGCTTCCACCTCGCCATTAACCTCCAGTTCAGTATCCAAGCCACAAACACTTATTAACTGAGCTGTCATCCATGAATAACAAGATTTGTTAATCAAGGTTATGTTTAACTATGTTTATTTGACTGCTGCTTTTCCAGTCCTGTGCTTTGTGCTTTATGTGCTACTGTCATAAAAATAATCTTAGAACCATATGTATACATATATACATATACATGTATATACATATACATATACATATACATATACATATACATATACATATACATATACATATACATGTATATATTTCAGGGGAGAAAGTCTATGAAATAATTCCAATAAAAATCAATGGAATTTGAACAAATGGAAATAAAAATTCCCAATAAAAAATGCCAACTGGGGCTCCATTCACATACATTTTGTCTTTAAACTTTAGTAGCTGTCTTCATGATAAGAGCTTGGTATTTATACAGTTCAGGTCAGGAGTTCAAGTA
Organism: Panthera onca; assembly: GCF_046562875.1. NCBI lineage: Eukaryota > Metazoa > Chordata > Mammalia > Carnivora > Felidae > Panthera > Panthera onca. The sequence goes on along the minus strand of NC_138343.1, from coordinate 26,770,190 downwards.
GTCTTGCGCTACGTCAGGCTTTATGCTTTGTAGTACCCACATATGTAGTCCTGAGCATTAGTATGGGAGACTACCCCCTACTATGACATAGTTGGGAAACAGGTACCAAATGACTATATAAATAAAACTATATCAAGAAAATTATCTAGTACAAAACCAAAGGCTGGCCTTAAGGCCTTCTCAATCTAGTAATTTTCTTCATGGACAAAAATACTGTGGTTTGTAGATTCCTTCCATAGAGTTCTTCAGACATTTTAAAGATACAAAGTTACTGAAAAGAATCATTAGGTAATAAATTAATAAAAACAATAAAATAACAGAACACAATTTAGAAAGCTAAAGAACACAATTTAGAAATAACAGAACACAATTTAGAACACAAATATAGAGCTCTTGTTTCTTACTTTTGCTATTAACACATTATTTTACATTGATATAATATGCACTGAAAGAAAAAGGCTTTGTGTCAAAATTGGCCCTGCCCTCTATCCCTATTTTCTAGCTAGGCACATCAATGTACAAATTCCAAGGGCAAGGGTTAGTTTTCCTCTGGAAACAAGAGAAAACCCTCATAGTCTTGTGTTAATCATCATGAATCAGTTTTTTCTGGGATACTATAGGCAGATACAGATTATGTATTTATTTCTTCTATTAATCTTTGAGTATATTTTATCTCTTCTATTTGTTCCATTTCTTTTTTCAGGCGCACCAATTATGCACATGTTGTATCTCTGTTTTTCTATTTTCTGTGCCTATTACACCCTATTGAATCATTTTTAGGCTTGTTCTTTTCCCTATTATTTTATGTGGTTTCTTCCTGCCTGTTCACCTGATTCTTTTCAGTAACATTTATTTTAAATTTTGTTGCTAGTGGGGCTTCAGTTTCTGGATGGATTTTTTCTCTTCCATATCTTTCCTGATTACTTCTAGCTCAACTCTTCCATTTATTTTCTTTAATCCAGGGGTCAGCAAACTTTTTCTTAAAGGGCAATGTAGTAAATATTTTAGGTTGTGAGCCATATGATATCTAACATGAGTACTCCATTCTGCTGTTGTGGCACAAGAACATATACAAGAACACAGACAGTACAGAAACAAATGGCATGGCTGCATCCCAATAAAACATTATTTACAAAATCAGTCAACTGGCCCATGGACTGTAATTTGCCCACCTTTACTTTTACCAAACTCAACAAAAATATGTTGCCTATAATTTTTTTAAATCTATGGAGAACAATAAATTGAGCTCCAGCTATGTATTTTTCTTTGAATAATAAATACTCCTTATGATATGTGCTATTCATCTGTTTTACTCCTTTTCTTCTCCTTGCAACCCTCTCTTCACTCCCACCTCAGGTACAAATCCTGGAGTAATGCCTTTCAAATTATTAATACTATTTGAACAAGGTTGGAAATTTGCTGAAGAATCATATGAGGCACAGGAAAGTGCGCTGAGGGCACCCTTTCAAAGTTCTCTCAAAAGCCTCTCATTGAACTCATGGCTGTCCTCGTTTTTCAGCACTTAGTTGATTAGTGTGGCTTGCAGAATAGTCCATAAACAGCAAGACTGTTATGGTACTACTGGCAATCATTGCTTCCTTGCTGCCTTTACAACAGATCATAATCTGCACTCTCAGCTAGGAGGCTATGTCACAGACAGCAAAATTGGTTCCTCCTTCAGCAACATCCTCTTGCCATTCTGCAGTATAAAGGTGGGTATACTGAGGTATTCTTCATTCCTCTGTAATACCATTTTGTGGCCTTTTAGGACTCAAAATTAATTTGAGCAAAACATACATCTTGTATGTATGTATGTATGTATGTATGTATGTATAACATAATATATTCTGAGTACGTAAGGAATTATTTTAAGCAATTATATGTATCCCTAAATTATGTGAGTATAAAATCATGTATGAAAGAACTTTAATGTAAAATCCACATACAAATAAGGGATGCTTCACCTGTCTAATCTGCTTAATAAGCCATCCTAACATTTCATGGTTTAAACCTTTTTACGGTTGAGGATTGTATGAGCTGGTAATTTAGGAGGGCTTGGGGTGGATGGCTCGACTCTGCTCCCTATGACCAAGGTGATCTGACTGGGGTTGCTGGCCTCCCTCAGAGGCCTAGGTCATTGGTGCTCAGTTCTCCTCCATATGTCCCCCAAACCTGTGATCTCTCATTGTCCAGCTCAAGCTTTTTTACAAAACAGAAGCTGCAAGGTCTCATAAGGTCTTAATAAGACCTCACTTCCTCTCATATTACTATTTATAGGGTCAGTCCCAATTCTTACAAAAGGGAAATGGATCTCCTTCTTTATGAGAAGAGCTGTGGAGTCACAGTGCAAAAGGGCCTGCCGAACAGGAGGGATTATTGCAGCCATCTCTAGAAAAAATCTACCACAAAGGCCTATCTTGTGATGGCTATCACAAAAGCTGATTGTTTCAATATAGTAATGAAATGACTATGACTGCCTTTAATATAAGCATTATTGCTTCAGCTCATAGTTTCTATATAGAGCTCCATCTATCTTTGACATTGTGTGGCATTAGGTTTATATGAGGGTGACAGTAATTTGCAGATAACACCTGGAATATGGAAACTCACTTTCAGGTCACTGTAATTTAACAAATACTCTTACTTGGCCCTAACATCACTACTGTCACAACATACTTCCCAGAGTGGTTGTTTCCTGGAGCGTGCCCAGCCACCTACCTCAACCAGGTGTTTCCAATTACCTGTTCCCACTCGCATACCCAGGTAAGCCATTCTAGAATTAGTTCCTGGCTCAGCAGGAACAATATAAAAGCTGTGGGCATGCAGCAGGAAGTTACTTTATACTCATGACCCCCTGATTGCCCATCTCCCTGCTTATAGTTCCTGGCCTGAACATGTTCTTGGGAAGCCAGCTCTGACTTTTCTATGACCTTATCCCTCAAGCCTGTCCTGGCCACCTGGTTCTGCCTCAGTCTGACTCTGACCTTTGGAATCCAACTTCTGGGCTTGTTCTGGGCTCTCTTGAATAACAGGTCCCAGTGTTGCCATAGATCTCTCAGTTCCAGGTTTGATAATCGTTGTTACCAGTAAATAAAAACTATATACACACCATATTATGTGCATTATGGGAGATGTTGACAGGACTTTACAAGCTTAGTCTAAAACAATAGAAATATAGGGGCGTCTGGGTGGCTTAGTTGGTTAAGCGGCCAACTTCAGCTCAGGTCATGATCTCGCGGTCCGTGAGTTCGAGCCCCGCGTCGGGCTCTGTGCTGACAGCTCAGAGCCTGGAGCCTGTTTCAGATTCTGTGTCTCCCTCTCTCTGACCCTCCCCTGTTCATGCTCTGTCTCTCCCTGTCTCAAAAATAAATAAAATGCTAAAAAAAATAAAAATAAAAAAAATAAAACAATAGAAATATAATGCAAGCCACATACGGAATTTTAAAATTTCGATTAACCATATTAAAAAAGTAAAAAGAAAAGGTGAAACTAATTTTAATGCTTTATTTAATCCAATGTATACAGTACAGTATCATTTCAATATAAAACATTATCACAATATTTTACCTTATTTTTTTGTGTATTAAGTCTTTGAAGTACAGTGTGTATTTTGCATTTATATCACATCTCCATTCAGACTGGGCACACTGTAAGTGCTCAGTAACCACATGCAGCTAGTGGACACAACACAGGACAGGTCAGGGCTGAAGGGTCAGCTTCGTGTGAGAAAGGAGAGTTCACCTGCTATGGGATGCACTGCCCTACCTATGTGCTTAACCTGTCAAAGACTCTCCTGGAGCTCCACGGAGGAGGCCTCCTCATCTCTGTAGCAGAGCTGGAGGAATAATCTTCCTCTCCTCCCTCCTTTGTAATTGTCTCCACCTCCTGACTTTTCTGGCAGTGATTTCATCCGTGATGTTAACTAGGAGGTAGAGAGCTTGAAAAGCAGTATAACTAGCTCCTAATTTATGGTCACCTATATTTGAATGCTTGCCTTGTCCATGTACAAATGGGCGACAGTACTACATCTCTAAGTATTTATCCCCCAATTAGAATACCTGGGGAGTAAATACCTAGAGAACCACTTATGGGTATGCTGAAATACAGTGATGAGGAGAGGAGGCAGGAATTCTCAAATTTTAGTGTGCTTTAGAACCATCTATAAGGTTAAAACACAGATTGCTGGCTTCCTCTAGCCCAAGAGTTTCTGATTCAATAGGCCTGGGGTGGGGCCTGAAAATCTGCATTTCTAAGAAGTTTGCCTAAGCTGGGGCTGCTTGTCTGGGACCACACTGAGAACCACTGTTTGTTGTAGCTGGAGCTCAGACTTGGGATCAGACCACCTGTGTTTAAACCCCAGCTCCAGGCAGGACTCAGCTGGAAACTTCTGGCAAGTTCCTTAATCTTCCAGTTCCTCAGAAAAATGAGAACAATAACAGTACTTACCTCATAGGGTTGTTTTTAAGATTAAATAAGGTAATATAGGTAAAGTGTCTGGAACAGTGCCTGAGACATAGTAAGTGTTCAAAGACTATTATTTATCATGATGATGATGATGATGACAATGATAATTATGTAGCTAGAGAGGGTTACCGGTGTCTGGGAGGATCTAGTTCATCTCCATGATCAAATTCTTGCACCCATATATGGCACAGGGAGGGGAGACTTAAAGGGTGGAGTGAATTTAATCTTGATTCTGTTAGTCAGAGCCACAGAATTTTATAGCTGGAAGGGGCCTCAGAGATGTTCTCATCCAATTCAATTCATTTTAAAGGTGAAGCAACTGAAACCAGAGAGATCATGTGACTTGCTTAAAGTCATATACCTGGTTAGTGCCAGAGCTGGGAGTAGAATCTCAATTCCTCTTTCGGTATTCTTATTGCATTATATGAACATGCATTTTCATGTGAAAATTCTATTAGAAATGGTTGTTAGGAATAGCTGCATGGACTTCTGTGGCCATGTCAGTCAGTTAAGTATTTATGGAATATTTAGGTGCTAGGTGCCACTCTGCTAGAGTCTGATGGTGTATCAGGGAGGGATAAACAATGTAGATGCTGTGCCTGACTTATGGACTCCCAACATTTATATACAAAAAGGGTTTTAAAAGTTCAACATTGGATTTAAGAAAGAACTTCTGAGACATAAACTCTAGGTAGTTTCCAGAAGACATTAGGCATAGAATCTTTCTAAAACCTTCCTCCTAAGCAAGACTATCCTTACAGCTCTTGCTGAGGGAGTGAATCAGGCAGCTGTATTTAAGCCAGGTGACTTGTCTCTATACCTTCCCTCCTTCCCAAATCCCTTATCATGGATGGGGACCTGACATATTCTAGGCCAGTCTGTCTTAAAAGAGTGTGTAGTAAGAGACCCAGAGACTGAATGAATCCCACAGCACTGAGCACTGGGGCTGTCTGACTGTCACATAGAGTCAGCCAGCCCTGCTGAAGTCCAGGGGAGGCCTACAGAAGAAGCAGAGCAGAGCAAAGACCTATTTGGGTAGAGGAGTGGGAAAAGGTAGAGTACAAGGTTTGGGTGGTGTTGAGGGGAGAGATGCATAGACAAACAGTAAAGTAGATTTCATTTCCCAGTTCCTGTAAATTATCCCAACACTCTATGAGAAATCCCTTTTTACTTGCATTTCTCTGACTTGGTTTCTGCTCCTTGTGCCGATAAGCTCGGACGAAGACAGCTGCAGTTGGAAGAAGACTTTCAGAACTTTGCTGAGTCTCAGTGTTGGGACCGATCATTTGTTAGGCTCTGTATTCAGTGAAAGAAGGCAGTGCCAGAGGCAAGAAGGCACCATTTGAGAACTTAGCATCCATACAGAAGACTGCCATGTGTCTAACAGCAACCAAAATAACAGAAGGCAAATGAGACAAATGTTAGCAGGAAAGGAGATACAAGAGAACAAAGGAGATGATTACTGCACATGAGCAGAGGAGGAGAGATCCAAAGAATTCTTAGTCTGTTTTTTAATCCCAGCAAGCAGTGTTGACTGCCCATTTTTGAGTTCCTCTGAAGACTGCAGACGGAATTAGTGTTCCATTTAACTTGTTCATTTAAACTCATTTCAAATGTGTTTCCCCACAATGTCTTCATTTACAAAAATCAGGATTTCAATTTAAAAGTCACTCTACCACTCAATACTCCTAAAACTATACTTGAACAGATTCAGACTTAATCATGATGCCTTTAATTTTTGGTTGTTAAATATAAAAATATCCCAAGATAAACAGTGCTGTTCTTCTGGGAGGTCAAATTGCCTTTACTGACTTGGTCTTATCCCTGAGTGTAATGTTTCTGCTATCATAATTATTTCCCAGATGCTGACTCTGTAATATCTTTGACTGAGAGATGAAAAGGGAAGTAATTAAGACAACATTTATTGTAGCAGTAATATTGGAGCCTAGTGATACAAGAGGAAAGAAATTCCACTAATATATAAAAAGCAATAATGTAAGGACAACTCCACTTCCAAGATGGACTGCTTCACACTACTGAAAATTGAACAAAAAGCCCCTTTGTGTTCTCCAAATTTAAAAAAAAAAAAAAATCAAGAGCGCTCCTAAAAGTTCAATTATTTTGAAAACACATAGATGGTGACAAGAGATTTTTGGGGGGTGGGTATTTATAAATCTAGATGAAATCTAGAAAGACAAGCCTTTAATACACTGAATTAACATTTTCAAAACATTAACTTGTCAAGTATTTGGAAATCAAAAAATGTCTAAAAAATGTTTTTAAAAATCTTTAGCAAAGCCTACTTCAGATTACCAGACTCTGGAGAATAATAATTATTTTTTGGTGACTAAAATTGCCAGTAGTCTGACAAGTATCAATGACTGCTCAAGACCCATTATTAACAATAAAAAATTGTCTATTACTACACAACACCATAAGTAATATCATTTAGCAAACACTAAAGGTCACAAACTGAGGGAAATCTTTTCTGTTAATATAACACAACATTTTTCACATTCATTTCATATGAATGAACAATGTATTCATTGTTTTCCTGAACACTAATTTAGTGTTGTAGTTTTTTGCTTGTATCAATGAGTGTCAAAATATTGTTCTTTAAATACATGAAAGTATTTGCATAGAGCTTTATTACTGATCTTTAGATGTTAGCCAGAGGCAAAATAAAACAGAGAAGCTCCAGTTGGGAAATCTCACTAGCAATGAAAAGCAAGAGTCTTTAACATATTCTGCTTTTCTGCCAATTTTTTTCCTAAGTATACAATGGTTTATTTACCCTACAATTGGTAAAATTAAAAGTAATGTCGAACACTATAAAACTATACTTCAACTACAGGACACAAGGATTCCATTTCCCTAAAAATGAAACAGAAAGCTTGCAAGGAAGAATACAAAAACTCTTAAGAGGAAATTCTATGATCCTGACATGAATTAAAATACAATACCATATAAACCAATTACGGAAAAGCCAAGAAACACAGTGTGTTTCAAAAATGAACTGAGAAACACATGGACAATTTTTATTAAGTTATGCCTTTCTACATCATCTCATCATTAAATGCTCAATTACCTGTAATTGTTTGCATTTATCCCAGTTATTAAGAAAAATAAAGCCACCACATTTTGTCTCTTCAAAGTCAAAGAGTCCACAACCAGATATCTGATGCGGTTTTCAATTCTGTTTTTTCTCTCTCTAATGCTAACTATCTTGCCATCATGGTACTGCCTTAAAAGACAAAATGCCCTTTCACAGAAGTGCAGGCTCCAGCTGATGGGTTACTCACTATGAAACTGTGGGGCTGTACCCTGGTTGCGGTCAGGAAAGAGCAGTCCCAGAACTTGGTGCCAGGACAGGCTAGTAAAGGCCATGCTTGCACCGCGAGAAACCAGACCAGCCTTTCAAGTCAAGTGTTGGCTTGTAGACATATAAGTTAATCAGCTATGAAATAACCACCACAATGTTCTTATTGATCGCAAAGGGCTTATGATGCAACACTTGGCCTGGAGAGGATCTGTGCTTCATTCTCTCAGCCTCCAACTTTCAGAGAAAGAGAGAACTTTGAGAGTGGTGTTTACAAAATACAGATGTTTAACTTCATGATTTGAACCTTCCTAGGAAGAGATGCAGTGTACCGGGTCTTCGAAATGAAATGTACTAAATGCCTCACATTCACATACCTGTTCACTTTATCAAAGAATATGATAGTGTTTCCATTTCATTGCACCTACCAAGGGTAAAATGGTATTTAGAAAACCTAAAACTGGTAACATTTCAAAACTAAAATTTTAATGTGTTCCCATAAGTTTTTTCCTTCACTGTGAGACATTATGTTAGCATTTTGGTTATGCTAACCAATGTTAGCAATTTTGGTTTTTTGTTTTTAGATTTCCACAGTTTTTTAGTAACAAAATTCAAAAGATAATAGAATAATAATTGACTAAAATATTTTGGTAGTACTGGTCTACTAAGGAGAAGAATGGAATTCTGGATCATGGGAGATAACCTTTTCCTTATGTTATCGATTCAAAGAACAGCTATTGAACATAAATTAAGAAGCTGGTATTTTTTTTTAGTTTTTTTTTAACGTTTATTTTTTGAGACAGAGAGAGAGCATGAACAGGGGAGGGTCAGACAGAGGGAGACACAGAATCTGAAACAGGCTCCAGGCTCTGAGCTGTCAGCACAGAGCCCGACGCGGGGCTTGAACTCACGGACTGCGAGATCATGACCTGAGCCGAAGTCGGCCGCTTAGACTGAGCCACCCAGGCGCCCCAAGAAGCTGGTATTTTTAAAGTACTAATATGTGTGCAGGCAGAATATTTAGTGTACTTTGCTCTTGAAAAGGAGGAAATCAGTTCCCATTTCTACCAAATCCTTTCCAAAATCATAGAGGGAAAAACTAAAGAGGATAAGGGCGATTTGTGCAGGCAGAGCTTTAGGGCATAATCTAAGATGTTGCTAAATGTGGCCATTGGGTCATCTGCAGATGTGATGATAAAATAAGGAGTCCTTTCCCATGAGGCCAGCTCCCTCATTCAGAGAGTGCCTTCTGGAATAAATTCTCTTGAATAAAATTGACAAAGAAGAAATTCAGTACAAAGTCCAGTGAGCAGACTATGTAATAAGGGGGCTGAAGAATCAGTGAATTAAGTCTTGATGTATAGTAAAGATGTATAGTAAAGCAATTCTCCAAGGGCATAGAAATAAATTCCCAGTTTTTCCTCACAAGTAAACCGGCAGCCAAGTGATAAATCCTCTATTCCCAGTGCACTATCCTCACTATCTGGTTAGGCCTCCAGAAGCATGTGTCCACAGACATTAAAGCGCTTGGTCAGTGAGAGAATGAACATGCTTGGCGGTAATGACAGTTACACAATTGTTTCTGCCTTTCTTTTTTCTTTCATAGAAGATTGCCTATGTGTGACTGACTCCAGAACAAACAGGGACGGAAAAAAATCAAGCATTGTGTTTTTAACGGTGAAATGCACTGCAGGTTTACTCTAGAGGGAACAGATACATCCCAGCCAACCTGGTGGCATGATGACCTACAGAGCAGTGAGAACCAGTTTCTCAGTTTGCACAACTCACTTTTGTCTCCAACTCAATGTTACATTGGTTTAAAACTTTGCGAGGTCCATTGAGAAAAAAGGACAAATACTGGACATTTGCTAATAATGGGGAACAGTGCCCCACATCTGGGGGGCATAGATGTCCTGCTCACTTGGAGGAAACAGCGCCACCTGCTGAAAACCCAATCTACTTAGCTGAGACATCCACTCTTCCCCAGTACCCCACTTGCTAGTTTGGAGAACAGAACTACTTGCTAGTTTGGCATCTCAGAACTACCTGCTTTTCATCTGGTTTAGTTTCATCTGGTTTAGTGCTACTAGCAGTGGCGGTTAAGACAGAAGGAGTGAAGAAAAAAAAGCTTTTTTTAAAATATGATCTTGTTCCCAGCAGTAAACAGTGCTGCTAGCTTAGGAACCTTTTCTGTGAGCACTTGTGTAGTTTCATACAAGATAGGAGACAATTATTTAAAGTTGGGCTTGTGCTGTGAGACTGAATACAAAAGCACAAACTCAAAATGAAACTCTGTAGCTGGATGTGAGAGCTGAGAGAATCGCAGGGGCAAGAGATGAAGGCCTTATGTGTTTATTCTTCTTTCCAAACGAGGTGTTTTTACAGGAAAATAGGCAGTCATAAAGGACAGCCTTAATGTTATGTAGTGAAAAGAACTCAGACAGAAGTCCTAAGACTCTGGGCTTGTCACTTTAGGTGAGCCACTTATTTCACTCTTGATTTTTTTACACAGGTTACAGGGTTTTAGGTATCCCTTTAGATAATCTATTGAAAGTACTTTGTGATCTACTCAATGTTATTGTTATTACAAATTATAATATTATTGGAGAAAATTCCTGGGTTAATGCCTAAGAGATCAGTGTTCCATAACGATCACTGAGATATGATGTGATAATTCCATAGACTGTTATTATACTTAAAACACAGCATTTTTCAGTATACTAATTCTTTTAAAAATGTGTTTTAGAACGGAATCTGGGGTTTCAACATTTCCATTCTTAAGAATTTCTGATTTCTTGCCCAAAATAGGTCACTTATATTCAAGTTTTGAAAGAGCATAAAAATCCTGGTACCTTATACATTTGTTTTATATATGGGTTTCGCTATTTCAGGAAAATGAATTTGTGTTACATAGGTAGATATTTCAAAGGAGATTTAAGTCTTCTTTTCTGATTAGTTAGCTTCATTAATTGTTGTGAGATAGTGGTCCTTTGTTCAAGTGTTCCTAAATAGTAAATTGTTGATAGAAGTCTTTTGAAGAAGAAAAACCCATTAGTAGAGCCTGAACTGAGGAGTGATCAGAAGATTTCAATAAATGAAATCTTTAAAAAAAAAATAAAATAAAACCTTTAAAAACAGATCACTTAACTGGAGATTGTGCTTTTAGGAACTAGATTCTAATTTAAGCATTATAATAGGTCTAATGTCATCTTTTATTCAACATCATTTTCCTAATTATTTTGGTCTAAGTGTTTCCAAACTTTATTGTTTATTTTGGAATCAAGAGCTTTTTAACCTCTACTGCTCTCTTTTTAGAGCAGGGGATGGTGTTAACATGAAGGTTAGGTGGGAACACAACCCATTAATAGGTAGCAAGTGGTCTAAAAGGCCTTGGTTTGAAAAACTCCTCCAATCAGATAAGAAGGCACTAGAAAAGAGTGAACCAAAGAATGGATGAAGACAGGGCCCCCATGAAAATGTTCCTTTGGGGCGCCTGGGTGGCTCAGTCGGTTAAGCGGCAGACTTCGTCTCAGGTCATGATCTCACAGTCTGTGAGTTCAAGCCCCGCGTTGGGCTCTGTGCTGACAGCTCAGAGCCCGGATCCTGTTTCAGATTCTGTGTCTCCCTCTCTCTGACACTCCCCCGTTCATGTTCTGTCTCTCTCTGTCTCAAAAATAAATAAACATTAAAAAAAATAAAAAATAAAAAATAAAAATAAAAAAAAAGAAAATGTTCCGTTGCAGTAGTTTTGATGAAAATCATCAGAAGAGCTTTCCAACATTTTATACAAAGAATATTAATTTCATCGTCTTATTTTACAGATGGAGAAACTGAGACATGGTGGGGGAATGACCTGCAAATAGGTCACACAGCAGCAGAATGAAGAACAGAAGGCAGATTTCCTGATCCCTGTGCCAGTTTTCCACCGAATCCACCCGTCTAAATGAAATGGCAGAAGCTTAGTTTTGATAAGCAGTTCCATGAAAACATGTCCTGTGCCAGATTCTCTCCAGTGCCCAAGACACTCCCCAATGGTGGGTTAAGGCTCAAGGCCCTTTAACTCTTTCTGCACATACTGGCTTAGGAAATGGCAATACAGTGAGAGGGCTTGGGATTGGCATTTCTAAGACTCAGCACAGAACCCTCCTCCCTTCTCCACTTTTCAGCCTTACGTACAAGGGATTTTGAAGACTTTACCCTGGGTTCTTTGAAACATCCTTGAGTCCTCTTATTAACAACTCTACTTCAGATATCAAGTGCAAGTGTCCTCCACGACTGTGGTCAGACTGGCCCCACAAACTGGCTGCACTTTCAGAAAACTAGACAGATAAAATGGGAGGGTGATTATTGGAGTAATTCTTATCTTTACAAAGGACTTTCTGCATATTCTGTTGCATATACACTCCCTCAGTGCATCAACATGTTTGAGTCTACGATAAATTATTACTATTTTTGACAGAGAAACTATATAAATCGGGAAATCTAAGCTACTATGTGTTGAATCACTGGAAACCGAACAGTGGCAGAGATCACAGAGCCTTGGGCAGTTGGCAGGTTAGTATAGGTTTTAGAGATATGAAAACTGGGGTCCAACGAAGTACTGCAGATGGCTAGAGACAGGCCTAGCCCTGGAGCCCGCACCTTCTGTTTTTTAGGCCAATCCTCTTTTTAGGTCACCATGGAGGAGATAAAAGCATTTGAGAATCCTATTGTAAGCCAGTGAAGAAATAAGTAATATATTTAGATACCTGCTTTGATACAAAAATTAGTAACAACTTTTTAGTGAACAAAGTATTTTACTTTGAAAAATGATTTCTCTTTTTTGACAGGGCGCTGGAAAAGGGGTCTAAGACAGGCTTCACAACTCTAATGCCTTCAAGGCCCCCTGGCTGGGTTTTACCCCCCGTGTTCTGGAGAGTATGCCCCCCTTCTAGAAGGGGCAATAACTTCACTTCAACAGACAGTACTCACATAAGGATGTAGAACCAGTCTTGCCAGATCTTCTGCTTAAATAAAAGAAATTGTAAATCTGGCATGCTAAAAACTGAGAGTTATGTTAACACACAACACACACACACACACACACACACACACACACACACACACACACCTCACAGATTTTAACTGTTAGCTAAAAAAATTTTAAACATTACCTGGACTAAACAAAGCATACCAATGAAGCCAGATCTGAGGTCTGACTATTTAGTAATCTGGCCTAAAGGAGTATCCCAATAAGGGTTATTTTTTCTTGAGGAATTTGACTTGAGTGTAAAATTGAGCAAGGGATCTCCAAATCTTCTTCTCACACCACTACTTCAGGGAATACTGAACTTTATTCAACTTACTAGAAAATAAAACTATACTAGAAAATAAACTATAAAATGTAGCTCCTTAGTTTGTTTATAATATAGATACCACATTTAAGAATACTTTTGTTTTCCTACTTTTCTGAAATTCTTCATGTAGGAAATATAAACCACAAAGAGAATATAATTTTTAAAACCGGAAACATATTTTCCAATCCCCTTTTACCCCAAATTTCATTAAATGCACAAGTGAAAACATCCTTTGTAAAACAGCTAATATAATTACAAAAATAATCAGTTGCAGAGCTCCTATATAATAAAAACAACAACAACCCTTACATTAAACTGCATTCATCAAAAATCAGGGAACCCGAAATTTGGGGCATAAAAGTACCAGTTCATCTAAAGTAAATTTGGGGGTAAGAAAAAATATTTCAAAAAAAAGAGCCAAGCAAAATTCCGCACTACTTCCATCCCATGCTCTGTCCCCCTTTTTGAATGCACTTCAGATAACAACAAATGACAAAGACAGAAAGTGCTATTTGCTAGACCTCCCCTGAATTCTTCTCAGAGCTGCCACCTCTTCTAGTCCCCAGACTGACCTCTGAGTCAAGCCAGATGGGACTGAGAGAGACATCAAGCAAGTGCTGAAAAGGTGACTTGAGTATCTGGCAGCCGAGTCTGGAGCGAGTTTCTCTGCAAATTCTCTGGGGGTTGCTGCTTTCCAATTTCTCAGGAATGTTTAATTCTCCTCATCCCTTCACTGAATCTCTCTCTGGAGAGGTCAGGGAAGCCTGTGACATCCCCGGAGGGCACTGCCTGACTAAATTAGCATGAGATAACTTTGGACTCTCTTCCAAACTTGAAAATACAAGGGAGAGAATTTCATTAAATGCAGAAGACTAGGTGATCCAAGTTAATCCCAGCTCTAAGCTGCTGTAGAAATGCTCAGTGTTTATGTTCAACTCTCCTCTCTGTGACAGAGTTCACCAACTATAATGCCAGAGATGCTAAGTGTCCAACTTGACCTCAGCTGATCAAATCTTAGCTTCATAATGAAGGTAAAAAGTGGGTTTTCTGGTGTCAAAATGAGTATTTAGACTGTTTATATGTTACTATATGAAGCAGTAAGATCCCATGGTCAAAAATAAACATTTTAGTACTTCAGTCTTTAAATCTTTTAAATTAGGAAACAGGAAACTGTAATAGGTAACATGAGTCATTAACCATATGTAGTGTGTAAACATGGGAATATCTAATGTCAATTCAGTAAGGCATATAATGTCATAGGGACATGCTTTCTATTATATCTACAAATATTTGAAAGAACACATTGTAAATATTTAGAATGATAGTATAATTAATAAGATCTGTTCAAAAAGTGCAGGATAACCATTGTATCATTTGCCTCTAAAAAATTTAATTAGGAGAATAGCTCTAAAAAAGGTATCAATACAGCTTGTCTATAAATATGACCAACACACTATTAAAGAATTCAGATTTGGATGTATAACTTGGAGCTCTTCTGCTTCAACCAAGGAAGAACTATGTTTGCTAATTCTCTGATGAATAAATGTTTCTTCTTAGCTACTACACCACAATGTATATTGTTTTGCTTTGATTTAAAAAATCTTTCGTGTCTTTTGAATATTCATAATCTATTCATCTATTGACATTTTTCAGACTAAAAGTTATGCTGTGCACTTTTAGACATTTTTAACTTTAGATTCCTTTTAATATTCATTGACCATTGTAAGAGATAAAAAGTGTAGAATAATATTCCCCTGGATGAGGGATAATGGCTAACTTTGATTATACTACATTCTACTATAGACAGCAAAGTACTTGGTGATAAAAACTATTTGCTAGTATATTATACTTTACATTAGGTTATCTACTGATGTAATTAGTTCCTAGAAGAGTCCTCTATTTTGACCTAGTGATTCTATGTAATATGCCCCCCGACTATTTCACTAAAGCCTCAAAACAATGACTGACACTGACTGGATACATAGCATACAATGGCAGTGCATCTTTTATTTATGGAGATAAAGAGGAAGACTCTTCCCTTAAGAAGCACCAGAGTAACAGAAGATATGTAATGTCTTATGAAGAAATAAAGTTCTTGAATGTTAAAAGCTGGGTTCAGAAACTCTCAAAGCTGGGGGAAATTTTGTTTTAGCTTACATTTAGTTACTTTTCAGCTGAAATGCAAGCTGTATCCAGACTGAAGAGATGTACGTACAAACTATAGGAAGCACAGTGACAGAGTTGACCAGTATACTATAACTCCCTGCCCCTTCTCAAATCCATCGTGGGCATTTTCAAGATGGCTGGTGCGACTTGGTAAAATCTGTGGCCATAGGACTGTGCTGTTAATTAGTAAATAGGAAGATTGAAGCCCAGGCTTCAACCTCACCAGTTTTAAGCTGTAACGAACCAAATCAATTAACTCAGACATAAAATGTTGATAGCCTTTAAGTCACACAGAGGTTAAATCTAATTTTCTGGTGATTTCTACCTTTTGTTACAAATGTTAAATAAAATCTAAAGATAGTTGTGGCTATCTGTTTAATTTTTTAAAGCAGTAATTATTAACACTTGGGTCATGGAATCCTTTGAGAATCTGATGAAAAATAAGGAGGATTCCTTCCTCATTGAAAACATACATACGTGTGAGCCTATGCATGGACACATTTTTGCCTATGCTTTTAGGAGATTCACAGATATTCCCTAAAGGCCATCTTTGGACTCTAGATTAGAAAACACTACAATTTCCACTGATCATTCACTCATTCATGCTTCCTTCTAGTGCACATTTACTGAAGGTCAGGTTTAAGGTACTTCATTAAAAGCAGTGTGGGACACAAAGAAATACAGCATACAGTTCTTGCAGTGGAGAATCTGACCATGAAGCAGATATGGCATGAAACTGTACACACTGTCAATGCAACAGCTTGAAAGCATTCCTAGGATGGCAGTTTCCTCATTTGTGATTTGGAGTCCTATGACAGTGACCCCCAGCACTGGGAGTGAGACAATAGGAGTGAACAGTGCTTTCTTTGTAAAGGGTAAACCACTGTGCAACTGCTAGTTGTTGGTTTTATGAAGTCAAACTTGTCTTCCTGTTTTGGGAGCCAACCACTGAATAGTAAAGGAAAAACTTATACCAGGAAAGTAGAAGTGGGGAGGAGAAGAATTAATCAGAAGCATCCATAATGGTCTTTAAAAAAATTTTTTTTAATGTTTATTATTTGAGAGAGAGAGAGAGACAGAAAGCAAGCAGGGAAGGGGCAGAGAGAGAGGGAGACACAGAATCGGAAGCAGGCTCCAGGCTCTGAGCTGCCAGTACAGAGCCCGACGTGGGGCTCGAACCCACAGACCATGAGATCATGACCTGAGACGAAGTTGGCTGCCTAACCGACTGAGCCACCCAGGCGAACCCATAATGGTCTTCTTAATGAGGGAAGAATATCATTTAGCCAAAAGCACCCAATCTTTTTGAAAGGACCTTTAAACTGATGATTCTTTAAAAAATAAAGCTGCCAATATAATAAATAAAGAAGTGTCTGCTAGAGTGTCACGCAGTAGCAAAGGCTCTGACTTATTTCACGCATTCTTCATTTGGTTCATAAGATACATAAATAAACTAAAATTAAATAAATATAATAAGTAAAAGGTTTATAAGATATAGTCACTTTTGAAATTCACTTATTTCTCATACATTATATGCTAAAACACCTGCATCTCCTCTGGCACTCCAACACTGTACTCTTTTGGAGCTAAGAAATCTAAACTTGAAAATATGATTAATCTGGAGCATGTCAGCTGCAAGACAGTCAAACAAGCCATATTCAGTTTCAATTACATCCTGCTGAAGATGGGTATGATGGTGGCTTCCTTTGTCTCCTCTTCCTCCTAACTTAGGATGCAGAGAGAAACCATGAGGAAAGCCTGAGCATTGGACAGACCCTAGTTAGAATCCCAGCTCTGTTAATTAATGTCTAGGAGGCTGGGCAAGTCACTTCAACTGTAAAATAAGGGTAACAATGCCTCCATTGCAGGCTTTAAAAAGATAAGCAGGAAAATGAATGTAAAGTGCCTATAACAATGGTTGGTACATAGTAGATCAATAAAATGGTGGCCTCCATTAATTAGCATGTTATAATCCTAGTTATACAGCACCATGTTTTCTAAAACACCCTCATAATATGTCATTTGATCCCACAACAAACTTTGAATTAAATAACCAGGTATTACTGTTTCTCTTTTACCCATGAGAAAACAATGGCTGAGAGCTGTTAATTGATTTGCTAAAGTCCCACAGTGGTAGAAATAAGAAGTGGTCCAAGTGAAAATTGACAGTTTTATAACATCTGATATGTCCAGCCAGGAGAGCATCCTATGTTACCAGTATCTATTGGTACAGTGTGATATTTGAGCCCAGCTCTATTAATATTATAAATATTTAATAAAAGCAAAAAGAGAGGAGCTATCTGGGAAGCATGAACAAATAATATGGAGACTATCAGTCTCAAGAGAAACTTAATAGTGTAGGGAGGGAGATGAGGCAAAGAGGTTTTTGCTGGCTTCTAAGAGCAATAAAAAGAATATCCTTGAAAGCAGAAACTTGCACTTACTGAGGTTTACATTTTGATGGACTAGAAGAATGGTATTTATGAAAACAGCACAACAATGTGTCGAAGTATACACTGCCCTTTTGTAATTTCCAAAATCTCATGCTATTTGCAGTTATTGCTATAAGGAAAATAAAGCAGAAGGAAACAATGAATTGAAGACCAAAATCAAATCCCATTGCTCACTTGCTCTCTCTCTCTCTCTCTCTCTCTCTCTCTCTCTCCTTAAATCCCTAAGGATGGGGAAAGGAAGGAATGTTAGGGAAAAAGGGAGGCATGTTCTTTATAACTGGGAAGCACTTGTACAGTTGATCCTTGAACAATGCATGGGTTAGGAGTGCTGACCAACCACATGGGTGAAAATCTGCATGTAACTTTTGACTCCCTGAAAACTTAACTACTAATAGACTACTATCGAGTAGAAGCCTTACTAATATAATAACATAAATGATTAACACATATTCTGTATGCTATATATATTATACACTGTATTCTCAGGATAAAGTAAGCTAGAGAAAAGAAAATGTTAAGAAAATCATAAGGAAACTATATTTACAGAATTATACTATATATATAAAAAAAGTCCATGTATAAATGGAACTTCACAGTTCAAATCTCATGCTGCTCAAGGGTCAACTGCACAAAGTCGTTTCACAAAAAGGTTCTGGGTGTCCCAGCACTACAATAATTAGAATTGTACAAATGAAAAAGGAAGGCTACTGCTTAGAAAGGCTTGTGTGGTATCAGAGGAAAATCTGAGTGTATGTGGTATGAGAGCTTCACAGCATGGGCAACAGAAGTGAGCAATTCACTCTGAAAGAGGTCGGCTATCAACTAAGAACTACTACTGGTAAGCAGTTCCAACTGCTACTGGATGGACTGGCCCAGGTAATGTCTAACTAATTTTATGACTTCTACATGGTCAATTCCTCATGAGAGGATGTGGAGAAGAAACTCTGTGGAAGTAGTCATATCATACTCCAAGAATGAGTTAATCAAGACTTTAGTCTCCTTGGAAAGGATAGAGGAGATTTTAACATAAAGGGGTACAGCTTGTTTTTTAAAAATATCAAATCCATTAACAGTTTATGAGTATCTTTGAATTCAAATATTTATTATTGTGTCAAAAGTTCAAACAATTACACATGACACATTTTTGAAAAATAGGAACTAGGTTGAATTTTTGAATAGTAGCTTACACTTAAAGTACAGAAATGACTACAAGTATTTAAAATCAACATTAGAATAACATATAAAAATTCATTAAAGAAAGTCTTAAAAGAAGGCCATGTCCATTGTTTTTTCTTATAAAATTCCCAAAGAGCACTGAATATGCTGGTGACAAGACCTTATAAATAAATGAATTAAAAACATAAGAATTCTATTTTCCTCATCTCTCTTCTTAGCTACATTGTTAATATAAATATAGCTGCAGAATAAAGGACAGTATATTATCTGGTGTGGAGAGATATACTGTCTTCTTAATTCACTTGTGCCTCATCACTCCTGTGTCACAGGGTTTAACCTCCCCCTCTTGTGGAAATAACATCCTTGTATAGCATCTATCATGTGGTCTTTCTGCATACATGGAGGATACACAGAGTAATGAGTTGATATGAGATATGGAATAGATCCCACAAGTAAGAGAGGCAGGCTCTTGGATGAATTATGAGAGTTATTCCTTCACAGCTGCAAATAGTTTTCATATTTGGTAAAACAAAACATGATGCAATCTCTCACTAGGCTATTAAAGTGGATTAGGGCCCATCAGCATCCCCAAATGATGACCGTGTGTAAATGTGCAGACACAGACAAACACAGGCATAAACACACACTCTGTCCTGTCTCACCAAAAATCTAGGAAAGATGTTTCAAGCTATGGCTCACATTGAAAACATATGTGCAGCAAGTTACAGTTCAGAAAAGCATGGTAACTCATGTCAGGGTAGAAATTACTTGACTCAGACTAAAAAAGGAAGAGCTTCCAAAGTTTTCTTTTGTGCTCATAAACAAATTTTCATATTTAATTACTGCAGTCATCTTTTCCAGCCACTCTGATTGAATAATAGATGTATAAATGTTAGAAGATCACAAGACCTTAGATGACCTTAGATTAAGGAAAGGGAACTGAATTTCAGAGAGTTGAAAGTGGAGCCAGGACATACTATGGAGAAATTTCTTTTGGACACAGCAAATAATTGTTCATTCCATGGGCAGGAGCAGGGGAGGGTAGTGGGGATTTTCAAGGTGAGGCCGCTTGATGGCCTCTTGTCTCTGGCTTCCTCCAAAGGAACAAATTTGTCAGAGAAAACTACTTAATTGAAATCCATAACACCTAATGTGATCATTGAAAATAAATAAATAAAACAACTCAGGGATCCAGGAGCAAGGAGAAAGACCAAGTCTTCAAGAGAAGAGCTGAATTCTGCTAGCAAACTAACGCCCCAGCTGAAAGTAAGGACTTTTATGGGCAATCGCAGTAAGTCCACATGCCTCATCTTTGTTTTTCTATGTCGTTTGTTCACAACAATGGCCTCGTGTCTATCTGTATAGACTTGGGAGATATTTGAAGGGCCGAAACTACATAAAGGTTAATTAAGACAATCACTACCACGTAATAGTGTGGCTGCTAGCTCAAAAGGCATCTTTCTGTGCATTAGAAAAAAAGTGCCTTTTCCTTTTCTTCAGTGGAAAACATTTATTAATATGTTGATTGTTATAATACGAAGCTCTACTTCAACCTGCTAGATTATCCTAATGAGTGTGCAGATAAGTACAGCACCCACACTACACAGGATGGACTTGAACCCACTATACTTTGAAGCTTCCCTGATCTGGTGTTTAGCAGGGCCAAAACTCATCCCTTCTTGGAAGCCTGCATATATAGAGAAATTCACTATATTTCTGATGCCCTGCCCCAGAAATCCTGGGATGGGAGGGGGCAGAGCCTTGCCAAATATTCTCCCTATTGCCGTGAAGCAGGATGAAGGCGACTGGCCAATTGTTTTTCCTCTGGAAACTTGTGTTGCTTAAAACTCAAAATATTGTTCTCCAGAATACAGAGAAATTATCCTATAATAAAAAAAAAAATGCGTGATAGGTGGTTGTTTCTAAGTGTTGGGTTTTTTTCCCTTAAATTTTCTAAAATGAATGTTTATTCTTCTCTGTCTTTATAATGAAAAGAATAGTTTGTGTTTAAGAAGTAAAAAATGGGACCCATGAGGTTTGTGGGGTTTTATGGCCAGTATTCTACTGAGCAATATACTGCATGTTTTGTCACCTCCCTTGCTAAGTATGGATAGGCGTCTGCATGGCCGCAATCCTGGAATCACACGGGCAGCCAGAGAAGTCAATCTAGGTTCAGGGAGTCAGTACCTCCATCATCTGCGCACTGAAAACCAGGCATAATCTGGAATTGACAACACAACATGAGCAAAAAGATACTGACTTTTCTTAACCAGTCATGGGAGGATAGTGATTAAATACCATTTCTCTATTTCCTTTCAGCTTAGAGTCATGGGACAGCTGCTGCCTTTCTTTTAAACCAATTATGTTAAACTACATAGATTTCCATTTAAATCTAAGGTATTCCTGTTGTTACAAAGCTTTACATCTCACACTGCATTTGAGGAATCTTAGAGCCTTGATAAACAAAGAATCAAATATATGGAATCTCAGTTTCTACCCCAGACCTAAGGGCTGAAACCCTACATTTAACCAAATCCCCAAAACCAAAGCATGGCTTTAGCTCTTTGCTATCTGGGCACTCAATTGTCTACCCTGAGAGCCTGTTAACACAGGAAATAATCAAATATAAGGGTGAAAATTGACACTCTTCTCCATCAACATCTGCAAAGTTATGGGGGGACATGGCCCGAGGCTGATCAACTAAGGAAGCAACAACATGGAACATTTGTAGGTGGCCATCTGACAAAGGGTCATAGATGATAGGTGTCAGACAGTCACTAGTGTGAAAACAAATGGTTTAGACACAAATTCTAGTCACCTCTTACTCTGGATAATCTGACATAATAATAATACAGCCCATCATTGATGAACACCTACCATGTGCCAGACACCATACAGGCACTTCACATATGCCCTGATCCTCACAGTATCATTTAAATAGGTTGTGTTATTCCTATTTGATGGCAGAAGAAATGGAGGTCAGATGTATTATTGTGCTAACATTATACAATTCCTAATTAGCCTGGGAATTTATCTACTGTCTGTCCACTTCAAAGGCGATGTTCTTTTCACTATTCTATACTGCTTCCTTAAAGTTCGTGGGAAACGTGTGAAACTTAAAAAAAAAAAAAAACAAATTGATGTGGCAATTCTAATAAGAAAAAAGTTTGTTTGCATCTTTATATTTTGATGTAGTCCAAAACAATGTAGTTCAAATGTATTGCTGAAGGCTGAGTCATCTTGTTTTGAGAAATTAAAAAAAATATATACATATATACTTTATATATAAATACATGCATATGTATATACACATATGTACACACACACACACACACACACACACACACACACCTATTTACACATATATGTCATCTCCATCTGGGATATCTTGCTTCAACAGTGGGTGTTATACCATGAGTCTTCTAAGAGACTGCTAAGATCATAGTAACATTAATATTTCTAGGAAAAAGAGGAATGTTGAGCAAGTTTCTGCTCCTGAAATGCAATACTAGGCAGTCAGCTGCCATGTGTAGAGGACAGAATTGGAGTTTAATTAGATGTTCTTTGGATGAAATTCACATTTGTGGAACACATTTTCTTTGAGGAGGTGAAGAAGGGATAGCAAGAAGGTATAAAATGCCTTCCTCATTTTAAAACACAAACTGTTCTCTTCAGACTACTCACTGTGAATAATGAACCAGGGAATTAAAAGCTTTAAACCTGTTAAAGAAGCAATATTAAGTTTGGTATAAATATAGCTGAAATAATCCAGGCAGTTTTATGACCTTACACCCCAAATAAAGGTGAAATGCTGAATTCTTTCCCTAGAAATAGTGGTAAACACAGCTAACAGATGGAAGAGCTGAATGGAAATTTCAATAAAGAAGGCCACAAAGAAGCATTTGTAAGCTCAGGGGTGCATGCTTTAAAAAAAGAAGCTGAAAAATGGAACTTTGTTTTATTTTGATAGAGTGCCAAAACAGTACTGCATTCCTTAAAGAGCTGAATAAAGGATCGAGTTAGACTGGCCTTCTCAACACCTCTTGAAAAGCCCCCTTGGGTCTCATTTTGCTGGGATGACTATTTATATGACAGGTAAGGGAATAATTTTGTTGGATTCAGTTACACTCGGGCCTCTGTGACCCCTAGGTCAAAAGAGCAAAGGCAAAAGTGACAATGTAGATAATTGCCTGTTTAGGATAATGGAATACTGATTGAAGTCAATGATTATAACACCTGAAAGATAAATGAGCTGATGTTAAAGGTTCAGTGGAGATAGCAGACAAGTGGAACAGCAGGAGCTACACCAAGGAGTGGCCAGGAGCTGTGGAATTCCAGGGGAGGGGCAAGTTTCCTGACCTGGAACTTACTCCAGCCTGGAGTGTTCCAACATCTAAAATGGGTTAGTTTGTAAAACATGCCATAAAACAGAAATTTAGCCCAATGCCCCAAACTGCGGGATTAGAGTAACATTAGTTAACGTGGCCCTCCATTAATTTTCACTGTAACCTCTGAAGGCCTAGATTTGCCCCAAATCCATTATTTTTGTCTGTCACTGGAGGGAACTTTCCCTTCCTGCCAGCCAGGAAAAAGCCTGCTGACGTTTGCAGTTCAGACCTCAAAGCGCGTCGACAGCCTGACCAGTGTGGGCCAGGGCTGTACCAGCTCCACTGTCAGAACTTGGATTTTCTTTTCTTTTTCTTTTTCTTTTTTTTTTCCTTTAAGGCAGAAATATGCCTGAAAATATTTTTCCAACCCGAGCACCCCCCACTGACCCCCCTGGTTCAGGTTTCTCAATGCTCTGCCTGGTCCTTCCAAGGGCTTGTCCTGTCACCTTGCAGGAGCTGGCATGGCCTCCTAGGCTGCTCCCTTGATCAGGCCTGGCTAGGGCCTCAAGCAAAAAAGGCTCCACTCTATTTACAAGTTAGGCCAGAGGTGGGTTGCCACAATCCACATGACTTCTCTGGGCACAGCAGTGGCCCTTCTCTGGAAGGTCTCTCTTGAGGTCAATGCTGGGAGCCTTCCTGTCCCAGACCCAAGATGACACTTGATGAGAAACTTCAGAGATGGGTCTCTCATTCCCCTCAGTGCTCCCCTCTGACCTCTAGGCCCAGGTCTGTCCCTTCCGACACAGCCCCGATGACACAGTCTCCTGACCAATGCTTTTGGAGCTGTATATACTCCCTTTGTTTCCAGATGAATTCACTGAGGCCTAAGGTCATTTATCTGGTGACTTAACAGTCTGGAATTCTACCCAGGCTTTCTTCTTCCAAATCCTTTTCAAAAATGACCAAAGATCCATGAGTGACTTGAGAAATTTCTAGAGATTATGACTGTGGAAGGAAACTTTTTGACCCAGGTCCCGATTTTCCAGTGAGAGACCGTGCATCTGACCCCTGTGGAGACATCCGTCTTCTTCTTGATGAGTACATGTCTGTGTAAATAGGAATGTCCTCTGACAGGAAATGTCCTGAAAATGTTTTTTTGTTGCTCTCCCCTGCCACCCTGAAGAATACTATATAAACAGCTGGGAAGCAGAATTCAATATTGTGTGCTAATCAGTCCTTGTAATTGAGACAGGTAAAAGAAAAACACCACTGATCAATCCAATTTTTTTTTTTTTTCATTTATTGAGGGTCATGGATGAATTAAACAAAATGTCTGTCTTTAATTGCTCAGAACTCTCCAAGGGAGCCAGCCCTATAGCTGCAGGATCAGGTACATTTTAGGGAACAACAGGCACAAGCAGGCAATTATTGAACCAGCCTGACAGAATCACATCTTCCCTAGTCCTGCCTCTGTTGCTGAGTCCAGTTCTGAGTTTGGTCTTTTGAGGATACCTCCTGCCATATAGCTCCCTCAGGCCACACACAAATAACTGTTTTCTGAAGAGCTGGTGACAGACTCCAAATATAAAAAGAGAAACATATTTAATACAGTCTGTCTACCTGCAGCCTATTGTTCACAGATATGAAAAAATTCATTTTGGTAACTACATTTGAGGATATATGAGTAAAAGTTTTATTTCTAAATAGCTACTTCTCAACTTTTGGGCCAATCACTTACTTCTTTATGTTCTGGTTTCCTCACCTGTACAGTGATGAACATATAGTAGCACAGAGGTTCTTAGGAGAACTAAATTATAGTACTCAGCATGGTGGGAGACACATGGAATATATTCCATAAATGGAAACAGTGGCTATTATTTGAATAGCTTCTACAGTAGCAAACGTGGCCCTGAGGGTTGCTGGGGGTTGTCTCTATTGGCCTGTGAGAGGGGAGGGACAGAAGGGTCTGCACACCTGTGTGTCAAAGCTCCCTGTCACCTGCCTGCCTGGTGAGAGCAGGTGATGCTGGGTATCGGGCCCAGGAAGACAGGAGCTTCTCTGCCCTGTCCATTTGCTCTTCCATGAGGATCAACACTGTACCGCTCTGTCACTTCTCAAGTCTCACTTATGTCACTACAGTAACTCAAGTGCCTGATGGGATGTAACTTAGAGAAAGCCCATGCTGGCATGTTTTGCATTATTATACTCCAGGATGATTTTTCTTTTTAATCAGAGAGATTGAATTGCAACCAGAGATTTACTATTTATTTATTTTTGAATGTTTATTTTTGAGAGAGAGAGAGAGAGAGAGAGAGAGAGAGCACAAATGGGGAGGGGCAAAGAGAGAGGGAGACACAGAATCTGAAGCAGACTCCAGGCTCTGAGCTGTCAGCACAGAGCCTGACATGGGGCTTGAACTCACAAACTGGACGCTTAATGGACTGAGCCACCCAGGCACCCCTGCAACCAGAGACTCCCAAGTGCAAAGTCCAAGGACAGATCTGACCTACATTATGATGCAGCATCATCTCTCCACATCAGTTTTTTTTTTAATGTATAAATTTAAAACCATCATATCAAGGAACCCAACTTTAAATTTTAAAAACTAGAGCCAGATTTTTCTTTTTCTGTCATATCCCATTGCATACACAATTTGCGTTTGAAGAATTACCCAGGGGAAGTAAATCTTTCTCTGCAACTGTTGCAACTACTAAAGTCAGACGAAAACCCATCTGTGAACTGTAAGATCACCAAGTTCGTAAGCACTGACTTACGTGCGAAGTCCCTGATCTGTGAAGATGCAGAAATCAGAGAAGGCGTACAACAGAAAGCTGGTTAGAGAAAGCTCTTTGCTAATTAAGCAACAGTGAGAAAATGGCCTCCTGGTCCTCCAGGTGTCCCTGCTGCTGACTCAGGTCGCCAGTGAAGGACAGAAGCTATGAGTGGGCTCTATTCCTGTGGCTGTCTTATTGTGCATTCTCTCTGGTGTGGAGATAGGGTTACTCTGAGCCATTGCATGGGCTCCCAGCCCTTTGCTCCTCAAGCTGACTCTGGAGCCTTCTGATTGCTTCCTTAATGGCCTCGCTCCGAATCAACCTCAGGGGAGTTTGAGTTCCCAAGTGTGGAGGTCAAGATCTTGGACCTGGTTCCCTCTGCTGTCCTCTGTCACCTTTATTCCCAGGCTGGAACACTTCACGTGAAGGACAGGGGAAGCTCTACCACGTGGACTTGAACCCTACTGCATTGTCAGTTTGGAGAATAATGTCCCACTGTGAATATCCTCTGGAATGAACCCTGCTGGTCATAACTTCCTTTCCTTTTAACTTAGTACTGAAAGATGAGTCACCAGGTTCCAATATTCTTAATGGTTGTGGAGCCTTTTATAATTTTATAGTATTGTAGGAATAATAATTTAGAAGTAGCACAATCCTCTCAACCCAATTTTTCCCCCCACTTTTTTTCTTGGCAAAAGATTTCCAGAGAATCCCAGCTGTCTTGAAATATTGATGAGCAGGGGTAGAATGGGCTAACTTCAAACACAAACCCCTGTCCCACCCTCACAGCCAAGTTCAACAGACTGCACAGCAACAGGCTGTTGTGCTTGGATCAAAAGGATCTGAGAGTCTGGAGGCAGGCTTGAAATACAACTGATTTTATTACAAGTAAAATTAATTCAATGGAATTCTATTGAAACTGCATGGGGGGAAAGAGAATTTGGCGTGGTTTAGTCCAGACTCACAGAATTTGGTCCAATTCTTTCATTTATTTCCTTACTCCAACTTAACCCCAAAGAAATTCCTAGCAAAAGACTTACTTACATGTACTTAAAAAAAAAAAAAAAAAAAAAAAAAACCAAGGAAAACAAAACATCCAAACCAATGCACCCAAAGCTAGGTGTGTTCTAAGAGTCGCTGTTTCTAGATACATATAACCAAACACAATAATCTTCAATTTGAGCTTTGTGAGGATTCTTTTTCTTAGTTAATTTGAGAAAGTTACAATTAGATAAGGACAATTAGATAGCTTTAAAAATTCTGACCAGAGGCAATAAAATGCTCCAAAACCTTAATCTTCTAATAATATCTTTCAAGACCAATAAAAATCTGAATTTAGAGCAAAAGGGACCATCATCAAATGCACAGAAGGATGAAAGCTTGGTATCAAGAGACTTTGAATAGAAATGCCTCATTGGCTGTCTGATTCTTAAAGCTTACTGACTTTAACTCAATCTTGGCAAAGGGAAATATTAGGAATTGCTAGGAAGGAATGTGTAAGGGTTAAATGGCAATGTTAGTAAATGCTACAATGTGCCAGGCACTATGCACAGCCACAGTTTAACTTGGCTAATTGGCAGAACAACACTGAGAAGGAGACATAACTATTTCCCTGTCAAAAACTGAGGATCAGAGAGGTTAAGACAGTTGTTTGATTGGGGAGAAAACTGAGGACTTGATTACTCAACTCAAAACATGTTAGCTTAGACACTCCTGATATCTATTCCACTGGGAAGTCCTGCCCTTGAGGTTGTGTGGGGTGCTGGTACATTCCCATAAAACTATACATATCCTGAGGGTGCTTCTCTCACCACTGTCACCCTGGGGCCTGACTTAATAAATGTCAGATGAATGTTAAATATTGCTCGGAATCCACATGTCCAAAGAATCCAAAGGAGGGGCATAGTTCTCTTACTCACTGGAATATAAAAATCTGAATAAAGTTGTGAATTAAAATAATAAAATACATATTGAATAAAGTTAACTTTTCTTTTTACCTTAAGAAGAATTATAATTATAATGTTTAAAATAAAAAAGAAGAATTGTGATGTTTTACACAGGTAATGATAATGCTGTTGGAATAAATACAGCTTTGCTGTCTTCAGAGGTGGCAACTGAATCACTATTGAAAAGGCACAAAAGCAAGAAATGTAAAAACATTACTATCAGTTATCTGATAATGCAGATCATTCATATATTAATGAGGTTCAAATATGCACACTACAAGGACAGGAGGCTCTTTGGTCTTAGTGACAGAAAAAATGTTAACATATTGTTAGTGTGGGTGCCTTATAAAGTCTTGCCCTTTACCCTGGGTCTGTGGCCAGCCCTGGATTTGTGATAATTGCATAGATGGTCAGGCTAGATGGGCTGGTCTTAAAAAAATAAAAACATAAAAACTTTTCAACTTGAGTTGACACCAATAAAATATTAGGAAGTTAAATTTGCTGTAATGAAAGTGGCATGTTACAGGTAGGCTATTTATGATTACCAATTTAAAAAAACTCTCTAAGGGTAATAGCATGTGACAAAGACCAGAAAAGTTCATTTGTAAGTTTTCACAGAACTCTTTTTCCTATTACTGCCTGAGGATGTTCAGTGTTTGTCTGATCGTAGGACTCTCTGGTGCTGGAAGGAATACGGGTAAAAAAGGAAAATAAAGAGGCCAGAGACAGAAGGAAAGAGGAGAGTCAGATCTACATAAATTTTAGAGTTTGGGGCAGAGATGGGGTAGAAACAGGGCATGTGTGGGTAGATGGGTGCTTTGACTCACTGCTTTGTGTCATGTGACTGGTTCCTCTTTGCCACCTCTTCTAGAGATTGCAGAAAAGAGTAAGACCACCTTTCAATGATTCTACAATGTTGGATTTTTCTTCCTTTGGAGGTGACTGACCATAAAGTAGCCTAGTTTTCTTTGCATTACATATAAAACAGACTGATTTCATTCTTGGGTTTATCACAGATGTGCCTTTGCAGATTTGAATAATTAATCACTGTGACATACCAATAGAAATTAAAATTGTGCAATATATGAAACATTATAATTCAGAAAGCATGCAGAAAGAAAAAGTGAGAGGTTTTCAGAGTAGATTTGATATAGAAGTAATCTATGTTACAGCATAATTTTTTCTCTAAAAAAGCATAAAAGATGACTTTTAGTCTAAGGCAAGGATTAAAATAAAAATGTGCTAGATAAAGCTGCAGTAATATCTCAAAGTCCTAAGAAATTGACCCATTATTTTCTAGCAGAGACTTATATTAGCTAAACAGGATTAGGAGTGTAATTCATGAAGTTCTTTGGCTGTAACAAATCCAGATGGCTTATAATTGAAAAACAGAATTGAAAACATGTTTTTATGTGTACTCTTAATAAATCTTTGGAATGAAGTATTAAAAAAATAAAAAAAAGAGCTATATAAAAAAACTATATAAAAAAGAGGTATATAAGAAAATTCTAACAATTAGCAAGAAAAAATAGTTTTATCAGATGAAAGTCATAATATTATATACAATTATAATAGGTTGCATTTGCCTAAAGACAGTAATTTAACCATGACTATGGCAACTGAATGCCATAATGATATTTTGTAGAACTCTCTTATTTCTAAATGACAGGACAGAAAAACTAGATTCTCAAAGTCCTAAGAAGTAGACCCATAAAAAATGCTTTGTTTTAAGTTTTAAGAATGTGGAGAACATCTCATTCTGGAGAAATCAGTTTCTAAGAAAATTGCATAGTATTATTATAGGGGATCTCTAATAGGAGATAGGAACTGCAACAGGTCTGGGAGACCAGGCAACACTACACTTTTGCATGGTACCATTGTGTTTGTTTGGGTAATGCGTGCTGCTGTAACAGACAAACCCTGAAATCTCAATGTTTTAACACAGCCTTGTCTGCCACAAGTACAAAGTCACCCACAAAGGAACCTTAGAATTTTTAGTAGCCACAATAAAAAAAGATAGATAAAATGAATTTTAATGTCACTTAATCTATATAAAATATTATCATTTTAACTTGTAATTTATATAAAAATTGAGATATTTTACATTTTTTGTATCCTTTGAAATCCAGGATCTAGTCTACATTTATAAAAATCTTAGTTTATACTAGCCTTGTTTCAAGTGTTCAACAGGCACATGTGGCTAGAAGCTATAGTAGTACTAGATGCCAAAGTTTTAACACAATAGAATTCCTTCTCCATCCTTGCTATCTTTGATTCAATCGGGTATTTAATGTTAGTCTTCTGTATGCTGATTCAGGGACCAAGGTCCTTCCATCTTGTGGATCTATCTACCCCTAGGGGGTCAGAGAGCTTAATTTCTAGTCAGGATAAGGGAAAGACAGGAAGAAGAAGGCCCAGAAATGATACATCTTTCTATTCTGAAATAGGCACTGGACCCACCGGAATGCAAGCGGGCATTAGGAGATGCCATTTTGGATTGAGCGGTTGTTTTCCAGCAAAAAATCTGAGGAGGAACATGGATCTGTAGGAAACTGGCAAAGTCTAAACTTCCATGTTTTGTTTTGTTTTGTTTTGTTTTGTTTTGTTTTGTTTTGTTTTGTTTTGTTTTGCTTTGTTTCTCTCAAGAAGAGCAAACTACATGCTCATTTTGAAGTTTGTTTATGTTCCTAACACCAAGACTGACTGGCTTTATCAAAGTAGAAGATAAATACACTCTGGCTTGATGTTCACATGGCTCAGGGTTAGCAGTTTGGGTATGGGTGGGTACAGAGGCTAGCATTTCCACTATTGGCGAGGAACCATAGGTCTATGACATGATAACTGTAAAGTTGTGCCAAGGTATGAATCTGCACTATAGTCTCTGAGGCTGGTTTGTCTGCATTAGCTCTCTAGTGAATGTTATGGCCACTATGGCTGAGTAACAAATTTCCCCAAAACGTAGTACCCTAAAACAATTATTTACTATGTTCATGAATTATTTGGGTCAGCAATTTGGACAGAGTTGTTGTCTGGAGCCTGAGCTGGAAGACCCTGAGCTGGGGGCTGGACTTATTTGAAAGATGATTACTCCTATGTCTGGAAGTCAATGTTGACTGTTGGCTGTGAGCCCTAGTTCCTTTCCACTCAGGCCTCTCCATGTGGGCTGACTCAGACCTTCTCATAGGATGATGACTGGTTCCCAAGAGCAAGCATCCCATAATAGCATGGAAGGGGGGACCTGTGGTTCCATTTTATTCACTGAGACAATCACAAAGGTCCATCAAATTTCTAGGGCAGAAAAATGAGGCTCCATTTCTTGATAGGGGAGTGGTAAAGTTCTGGAAGAACATGTGGGACTGCAAATATTGCTATGGCCATTTCTAGAAATACAATTGGCCATATTGAGTGACTATGCTGAGCACCTCTATGAGTTTCAGAAGGTCACCATTCAATACTGAGTTACTCCCACGAAGACGTAAAAACTTCTCTTGTGAAAAATGTTCTTAGAAATAAAACCAAATGCCGGTGTTGATGAAGGAAATGAAGAGTCAAGGAGAGATGGTTCTCAGCCAGAGAGTTGAAATATTAGATAAAGAGTGAAATGTTAAAGAGTACAGTGGTTAAGGAAAAAGAATCCACCTAAAACAAGTGTGTTACTATTTCTGCATGAAGTTATATGCTGTCTAAAGACTTGGAGACTGTGAAGGTCTTGGAAAGTCTGCCTAGTAATGGTCTAGGTCAAACTATTCATCCCATAAAGAACGATGTTATTTCAGTAACTCTATGGAAATGGTGAAATAATGGAACAATAGGACAGTTTGATTCAGTTAATCAGAATTCATTAAAACACAGCCATCAATGAGGTTGATAACTATAATTCAGACAGATGTAAATGGCAATGCCTTGACAAATAGCATCCAGTTGGTATAGAACTTCAGCTGAGGGTGGGAAGTATAGGAAGAGGAGTCTGCTGAGGGCAGGTGCCAATAAGAACCCTAGTCCAGAAGGCTGGGGTAAAGAGCAGGGCGCTGAGCTCTGGGAAGTGGAATGCAAAGACTCAAGACAGAGGCCCCATCACACAGTCTTGGCAAGCACAGCAGAGTCTAGAGGAAGGCTGTGGGTTGAAGGACAGGAGGAAGACTTTAGCATCCTAGGTTCATGGTCCATATGCTGGACTTCAGCAAACTGAGTCCTAGCCCTTGCTTGTGGCCAGCAGTGCCAACTGGGCAGTCCTAGGCCTACATACTAAGCATGCAGAGGCTGAAAAGCTTTAGGCCAGGCATTCAGAGGAGTGCTACTCACCCTCGTGGGAGAGTGGTTTTTGTTGGGGGAGCAGGAGGTCTGGCATCTCCCAAATGAAACAGTTGTGTATTTAAATTATTACAATATGGAAATTTATCAATAATTTGTGGCATGTTTATCATTCTGAAAATTATAATTATTTTGGAAAGATCACTATTGATTACTCAAAAAAATAGAATAAATTGAGCGTCTTGTTATGATGTATGTATCAGTTATAGATACCTTAAGATGTCTTAAATTATTTCATCTGCTCTTGGACCCACAGCAATATGCCCCCAGCAAACACAATCCTGCAGTTATTCATGACTCTCCAAATTCATTTGTGTCAAAACAAAACTAAAGTTTCCCACTTAATAAAAATGAAAGGGTAATAGACTTGAACATTTACTGCATGTTTTTTGGGTATGCCTTAATCTCCCCCTTGGCTAAGTTGCCATCATATAAATCAGGCCCTTAAGTTATCATTGTTATAGTAGCAATAAAAATAATAATAAAAGTACTGTGAGGTCAGAAAATGTCAAGAACAGTCAGAAAAATGAGAGAGACATAAAACAAAGTATAAAAGACTAGCTAGGATTGGAAAAATTCAGGTACTGTACCTCCAAGTGTATTCCAGCAGGAGGTAGCTGCCACTGCTGTTTTATTTAATGAGCCTCCACATAAATCCCAGCTGCTAACCATGTGATAAGTCCATCTCTGCAAACAAGAGACCCCATTCTCTATCGGTGTTCAGTCCTGGCTGCCACTAATGGGAATTTCACTTATAATAAGGGAAAAAACAGATCTTGAAATGCTCCTTTGGATTTGTGTGTGTTTTTTTTTTTTAACATTTAAACATTAATTGGTTTGACTCCATTTGTGTGTGTGTGTGTGTGTGTGTGTGTGTGTGTGTGACAAAATTAATATGTAAACTCTCTAGATCCAAATACATGAAAAAAAAGGAAGAGAGGAAGTTCTGGATATTTGAAATATTTTTTAATGTGAAAAAGATATAAAGGCATTTTCATGGATTACCAGAGAGAGAATTTAGACTGTAAAGTAGAAATAAAGCCTAAAGAAATTTCATAAGCTTCCGATAATGAGTGAATAGAGAAAAGAGAAGAACTTGTTTGGAATTTTTTTTTTTTTGAAGGACACACATACTTTTGTAACTTTCTTGACACTAAGGTTTCAGTGGTTGATCCACCATTTTCATACTGGAGTGTGTACAGGACTGAAATGGAGACTTGCACCTGGTAACGGAGGCTCAGTTGGTGGGGAGCAGTATGGGAGAATGGAGAACACAGCCCTAAGGCAGACAGGCGAGGAGCCCAGCCCTGCCACGTGCTCACCGTGCAGCCTTGGCAGGTGACCTACCCTCTGTCTCAGTCGTCTAGATGTCAAATCGGAATATTAATACCCAGAGGTTAGAACAGGCAATGAGGAAAGGCTTGGCAAACCAGCCAGAAGCAGGCACAGAGAGGAAACCATGAGTCATGAGGCAGGGACCAGGAGACTACTACCAAGGCACAATAGTCAGGAGGGCGATCCAGAGTTCATATCAGGGGGTGAAGAAATATGGGGGGGGGGGGGAGGAGATAGACTCAAAGGATCCAGAGAGAAATTTCATAGGTAAAGAATGCCTTTTCAGGGTGCCCGGGTGGCTCAGTCGGTTGGGCATCTGACTTCGGCTTAGGTCATGATCTCACGGCTTGTCAGTTTGAGCCCCGCGTTGGGCTCTGTGCTGATAGCTCAGAGCCTGGAGCCTGCTTCGGATTTTGTGTCTCCCTCTCTCTCTGCCCTTCCCCTGCTCATGCTCTGTCTCTCTCTCTCTCTCAAGAATAAATAAACATTAAAAAAAAATTTTAAAAAAAGAATGCCTTTTCACATTGTGTACTACACTGGATGCTTCGATGTCTTCAAAATTAAAAAGA
Source organism: Panthera onca (assembly GCF_046562875.1). Taxonomy (NCBI): domain Eukaryota; kingdom Metazoa; phylum Chordata; class Mammalia; order Carnivora; family Felidae; genus Panthera; species Panthera onca. The sequence continues at coordinate 26,736,013 of NC_138343.1, read as the reverse complement.
AAAGCAGAGGCTGGAGCACACAAATGCATTTATTTGGGGGCTTTTGTGTTGATTTCTAAGAAGCATGGATCAGTTAACTCACAGGCATGCGGTGACTGTGTTGGGGTCTCTTAGCTGAAGTACATGAGAAGGTTTGATGAAAACAGTGGAGGGAAGAAAGTGGCCATTTCTGATATTTAACTAGCAATGGAGAGGGAACAATTAGGGCTACAGGTGATGACATCATTACTCTAGGGAAGAAAATAAGAGCTTCTGTCAGAATTCTACAAAGGTCTCACTTTAGGCCAAACTTCATTCTAGCTAGTTAGAAGTATCAAAGCTCCATATGGCTCAAACGCTGCTGATACTACTTGGCACTCTATGTTTTAAGTCAAATAATTAAAAAAAAAATTTAATGTTTATTTATTATTGAGAGACTCTGTCACAGAGCGTGAAGAGGGGAGGGGCAGAGAGAGGGGGACACACAGAATCTGAAGCAGGCTCCCGGCTCTGAGCTGTCAGCACAGAGCCCAACGCGGGGCTCGAACTCACAAACTGCGAGATCATGACCTGAGCCGAAGTTGGTCGCCTAACCAACTGAGCCACCCAGGCGCCCTTTAGGTCAAATAATTTTAACTCTTTCAAACACCAAATGTTTGATTTAATTATCTTGGGTTTCTGGGTCATTTCCTCTCCCTCAATTTGTTAGTGCAATATTGCAACACAATTCTGATGCTAACCATCCAGAGTCAGACTCCACAGACCAAATGATGTAGCTCCCAACAAGAATGCTCTCACTTCTGATGCAAGCCACAAGTTTTTCGGGGTCCCCAGGCCACTGTACTTCTCACTAACTGGCTATAAATTCAAGGTGTTTCCATGACTCCCTTCAGGTTTGATATTTCGTTAGAATGACTCACATAACTCAGGAAAATGTTATTTGGTACAAATTAAGGATACAAATTAAGACCAGTAAAATGAAGGGACATAGAGGATGGTCCAGGTGGGCCCCAAAATTGAAGCTTCTGTGTCCTCAGGACAAGAAACCCTCCCAACACACCTAATATGGTTACCAGCCAGGAAGCTCCACTGAACCTTGAGTCCAGAGTTTTTATTGGGTGTACATTATACATGATTGGGTGTCCAATACGTGATTGATTGAATTACTGGCTGTGGGGTTGAGTTTAGTCTCCAGCTCCCTTCTCCCCAGAGGCCAGGAGGTTGGGCTGACCTCATGTGGCTCAAAGCTTCTACCCTCCAACCACGCTGGGTGGCCTGGGTCAGGCCCTGTCCTCAAGCTATCTAGGGGTCCATATGAGTCACCACATTAGCATAAACTCAGGATGGTTCAGGGGGCCCACCATGAATAACAAAGATGCCCCTATCACTCTGGAAAGTCCAAGGATTTAGTCTTCCTTCCAGGAATGAGGGGAAAAGGCCGGTCAAATTCTTAAATATACAAGTTAGATGAAACCAAACAACAAATTTTCTTCTCTCTTTTTAAAATTTTTTAAAATGTTTATTTCTTTTTGAGAGAGAGAGAGAGCATGAGCAGGTGAGGGGCAGAGAGAGACACACACACACACACACACACACACACACAAAATCTGAAGCAGGCTCCAGGTCATCACAGAGCCCGATGCAGTGTTCAAACTGACAGTGAGATCATGACCTGTGCCCAAGTTGGATGCTTAACTGATTAAGCCACTCAGGTGTCCCCAAATTTTCTTATTTCATCTTGCTGTTGGTAGCATAGCTAATTATTGTGCTTGTATTCAGACGAGTGGCAGTCTCACTCCTGTTTAAATAATACTTAAATTTATTAGCCTCCAGAATTAAAACAATTTGTAAACCACTCTGATATATTTTATTATTTTCCCCCATCTTGTATCCATAAAGATACATTTTTAAAAAATTCTTAAATATATGGGGTTGCATTTGTTGTGACTGAAGTTCTTATTCCTTTTCATGAAATGCTTTTCCCATTTTCAGGGTCACCTGGAAAATCCCATTTTTCTGCTGACAATCTTATTAATCTTATTTACTTGTTGACAAATCCATACATAAACAGTGTCACTCCAGTATGACAGCTCAAGAATAAGCTTTCAGGATTTAGGGTTTATTATTTAGATAAGCCACTTTTGTGAAGAAGACAAACCAATAATTAATAATAAGAATAAGAGCTCACATATTGAACATCTTCAATGTGTTAGGCACAGGACTTTGTCAAAACTCATACAGGAAGAGGCAGAGTTGGGTTTTAGGCTCACTTGTTTGACCCAAGCATCTAACTGACTGATGTGTCTTCTTTTAATAGATACAATTTGATGATGTAACAAGGCAAATTATCTATGAAATTCCCAAATTTGTTCAAATATTAAGGTTTCCAATAGTTGCAGTTAAAACAGAAATTAAATGTGAATTTCTATATATCTCTGAATATAACAAGGAACATATGATTCACAAATTTCAATTCACTACCAGCAATCTTGATACTTGGGGATTAAAGTATAAAGAAGTTCTATTTGCTTATACCTGCTGACTCTCTTTACCTCTCTTGTGTTAGGTTGGATAATGGTCCTGCAAAGATGTCCATACCCTAACCCCCTAACCTGCGAATATGTTACTTTACATGACAAAAGTGATTTGAATATGTGATTAAGGATCCTGAATATGGGAGATGATCCTGGTTATCTGGGTGAGCTCAATGTAATCACGAAGTCCTTAATAAGGTCAACAAGAGGACTGGAAAAGGCAGAGAGGATGCTGTGGAAATGAAGCAGAGATTGAAGTGGTATGCTGTGAAGATGGAGGAAAGAGCCACAAGCCAAGGAATACAAGCAGACTGGAGAAGCTACAAAAGGCAAGGAACAGATTCTCCCCTAGAGCCTCCAGAAGGAGCACAGCTCTGCTGATACTTGATTTTAAGTCTGTTAGACACATTCAGACTTCTGACCTCCAGAACTATAAGATAATAAATCTGCGTTTGTCTTAGTTTGCTCAGGCTGATCCCCAAAACACCAAAGATTCAGTGGCTTAAACAACAGTTATTTTCATACAGGGCTGGAAACTAGAAGTCTGAGATCAGAGTGGCATGTTCAGTTACTGGTAAGAGTTCTCTTCTTGGCTTATACCTGGGAGGCTTCTCACTGTGCCTTCACATAGTAGAAACAGAGTGAGCAAACCCTAGGATCTCTTCCTCTTCTTAAAAGGGCACTAATCTCATCATGAGGGGCCTACCCTCATGACTTTATCTCAGTCTAATTATCTCCCCAAATCCCCATCTCCAAATGTCATTACACTGGGGGTCAGCACCTTAACACATGAATTTTTGGAGGACACAAGTCAGTCCATAGTAGTGTTGTTCTAAGCTATTAAGTGTGGGGATTTGTAGCAACAGCAAAAAACATTAATACACCCTTTTCCCTTCTTTTTCTAGGTAAATGAAATGAACATTTTACTATACTAACTATACTGAATAATACTGTTACTGTATATTTGAAATTTGCTAAGAGAGTAGATCTTAAAAGTTCTCAACACAAGAAAAAGATTTGTGACCATGTTGTGATGGATGTTAATTAGACATATTGTAATCATTTCACAATACATACAGTAAATATTGAATGATTATGTCATACACATGAAACTAATATAATGGTATATACCCATTATATCTCAATTCCTATTCTTGGAATATTGTGTGCATTTTGGTATATTTAGTAAAGATGAAAACTGAACATATTCTTTAATTTTAAAACTGTGTATAACATAGTGCTGAATTAGGGGCGCCTGGGTGGCTCAGTCGGTTGAGCGTCCGACTTCAGCTCAGGTCATGACCTTGCAGCTCGGGAGTTCGAGCCCCGCGTCGGGCTCTGTGCTGACAGCTCAGAGCCTGGAGCCTGTTTCAGATTCTGTGTCTCCCTCTCTCTCTGTCCCAACCCACTCGCATTCTGTCTCTGTCTCTCTCAAAAATAAATAAACATTAAAAAAAACATAGTGCTGAATTATACTTGTTTTTAAAATCGATTTCAAATTAATCAATATATTATATGTAAACAATGTAAAAAATTAAATAGTGCTTAAAGACATTAAAAAAGCAGAATCCCCTTATATCCTGCTCCTCCCAACTTTTAACACTTATAATAATTTGCCAAATAATGTGTCTGTTATTTTCTGATTAATCCATTTTAGACATTACCTTCTGACTTCCTATTATAGCAGATGGAGATTTTTAATATATTTGCATACTTTTCCACCCTACTGTACATCTATAATTAATTCTCAATTTTGTGCTAGATCTTCATTCACAGTAGTCATTATTGATTTCTAAATAAATGTTACCCACTTCTGAATCAACCAGCAGATTAGGATTTCAACTCCTTTCTTAGAAATCTCTTCCCTCTCCCTACCATACTTATACATGTTTTTTTTTTTTTCATTTGATTAGTCTACTTTGTATAGCCGAATTTTCTCATACCCTTCAATTCTCTATAAAATGCAATTTAACTGTCCATGACTTTAAAGTACTCAAGTACTTATTGTTACCTTTTAATTTTTTTCCTACAGACATATCTCCTTAAGCCCTCCACCTTCATTTACTAATTGCTCTAGACCTGCTGCTGTTGTCTTCCTGGGACTTCTTTTGTTGTCATCTTCAGAATTCCCATGTCCTGTTTGTGTTACATCTCCTACTCCTACATACCCTTCTCTTTCTTGGTTTACTTACTTGTTTCAGTGGAGTATATTCTTGGGTAGTTTTCTCAAAAAGTACACAGAGGATAATTTCTTTAAAAAGTTACACATTTGAGGGGCGCCTGGGTGGCGCAGTCGGTTAAGCGTCCGACTTCAGCCAGGTCACGATCTCGCGGTCCGTGAGTTCGAGCCCCACGTCAGGCTCTGGGCTGATGGCTCGGAGCCTGGAGCCTGTTTCCGATTCTGTGTCTCCCTCTCTCTCTGCCCCTCCCCCGTTCATGCTCTGTCTCTCTCTGTCCCAAAAATAAATAAAAAACGTTGAAAAAAAAAAAAAAAAGTTACACATTTGAAAATGTCCGTAGGATCTCAACCAGATTTAGAATTCAGATTAAAAATCATTTCCAAGGGGCACCTGGGTGGCTCAGGTTGGTTAAGTGTCCAACTTCAGCTCAGGTCATGATCTCATGGTTCATGAGTTCAAGCCCCACGTCAGGCTCTGTGCTAACAGCTCAGAGCCTGGAGCCTGCTTCGGATTTTGTGTCTCTCTTTCTGCCTCCCCTTGCTCCTGAGCTCATGCTCTGTCTCTCTCAAAAGTAAATAAACATTAAAAAATTAAAAAAAATCATTTTCAAATTTTAGAAGGCTTTGCTTCATTGGCTTCTCATTTCAATGTTGGAATAGACATACATTGCCATTTTTGCTCCTAATTTTACTCTTGATCATTTGTGTGAAACCTATGTGTACTGCTGGAAGTTTTAGGATCTTCTCTCTGATCCCAACGCTGAACGTTCACAGTAATGGTCTTTGGTATGGGGATCTTTGTTCATTCACAGAGCAAGACACTCACAAAGCTTTGGCAATCATATTTTTCAGTTCTGGGAATTTTTCTTCAAATAGTGATTTGGTAATTTCCTTCTATTTTCCATTTTCTCTCAGTTTGAAATTCTTATTAGATGCTTTCACTTTGTAATATATCCTCTGTTCTCATATGCTTCATCTTCATGCGGGTATGTTCCAGAGTTTCGTTCTTGATCCCCTTTCTCTATACTCACTCTAATAGCAATCTCTTCCAGTCTCAGCAAATGACTTCTTGAGGTTTCTTTGGGGCACTAAGGGGAGCTTTCCTGGGCCATTATAAATTCCCAGATACCTCATCTTCTATGGTAGTCTTGGAACCCATGATAAAATGACTGTGAATTTGTGATGCACTTCTCTACTCTAGAATGATTTTAGGAATCTATGGGGCTGTTGTAGGGGTATAGATATGGGTTAAAGTGAGCCTAAAAGCTCCAGCTGCCTTTAGAACAGTTACAAGAAGAAATTCAGGTAAACTGATAAATTCCTATGTTCCTCTAAAGTAGGTCTGAAATCTGAATGGGGAACTATAAATGACCTATTTCCAGAAGTTCACGAAATTAAAGCCTAATGTATGCCTTTAAGATGTCTATTTACTTGATGAGTCTGTTCTTGTGTTAAGTGAATGCAGTCAACTCCAAGAAATCTGGATGCTTCTAAACTGCCCTAGGTGAAGGCTAAGGGTACTTTACATGCAGAGGTGATAGATATAGTATATTGTGAAGGCAGCTAATCTTTCTCCTTTAAAATGCCAAAGAAAGTTAAAAGCCCTTTGGGGGATAATTACTATCCTTTCCTTTCCTGCACTGCAATTTTATGGTCACCTGGAATAGTGGGTACTCATTTTGCTTAGTATTCATGAATGCACACAAATTCTCTGCCTTAAGGTTGAGAGCTTTTCCCAAATGCTCAAGACTTAACAGAAAGTTTGACAGTTCAGGGCCAAAAAATGAAGAGATGTTTGTACTGAGCTTAAATTACAGTATGCCTTGGTCTAGCAGGACAAGGAATCCACCAGGATGGGAGAAGGTGAAGTGATGGAAAGGGCTTTATACGCTTATGTGGGAATGGCTTAGTTTTAAATGGACAGTAGATGGAGAAAAATATTGCTAAACTAAAGATGGGAAAATGAACGATGTCCTATGAGGGCGTGTTTTAGTGAAAAATAAAATAAAACAACAACAAAACCAACAAAGCATGGTTCTGAGATCTATATGAGAAGTTTATTCTAACCTTTGAAGTGAATGTATAAGCCATTTTTCAATGCCACAAACAACACCCAGTGAGGTCTTTCTTTTATAAACCCATGGAGATTCCCACAGTTAAATAAGTACATTCCAAATCCTATTTCTTTATATCTACTCTACTCTGTGGATTTCTCAATCTAATATATCCCCTATAAAACCAGTTTATTGAGAAAAAACTTGGAAAACTGCAGCATCACTCAGGTAGTGCAAACATGGAGAGCTTGGTGTTTGATAGTTGAAACATGGGATCGCCAGTTACAATGGTTTTATGTCTAAGGATAGGGTCAGAGAGAGGTAAGCTACTGGAAATCTACCTGCCTTGAGACAGCTTGGCCTCAGCCTGACTTCATGAAAAAGTAGGGTTAGTATTGTTGTCTCAGGACAAAGGAAGGATAAAATATCATTTTCAAAACTTCCTATCAACTCTGAATATTAATGATAGTACCCAAATAATTTTACAGATTGATTAAAAGCTATATGTATTATGTGAAAGGATTCTCATATGTGTACTATATAGGACATACTTGTCATTACCCTAGGGAATATAAAATCCATTTGGAACCTTTGAAAGGAAGACAGAAATGTCCCATTCCAGACCAAATGTATTTAAATGTTAATAATATCCTAAGTGTTCTAAATTAATGTATTTTTATATAAAGATTTCTATATGCTACCAAAGACTTTGAAGTAGTGACTTTTTTGTTTTGTTTTGTTTTTTAAATGATCAGCTATACCTAAAACCCATGTGGTATCAAAGTTACACAAATACATACAATGTCAGTCTAACTGCTTAAATGACTATGTAGAATCTAACTACTGATTTTCCTCCCAATCTCCTTTTCTTTATGTATATCTTTTAAAACCTCTATTAGAAAGAAGATTTAGGTACTACAGTTCCTAATGGAGAATAATTAAAAGCTGGAAGAAAACTTTCAGATTTAAAAATAATAACCATGCAGTGACAAATAGACAAATTATAGGAATTATGCATTGAATTCAAATAGAATTTGGAGATAAAATACTTCTAAACCTGAAGTCCACACGAAATGCTTCAATACTAGAATGGGCTTTGTAATAAAAAGAACATGTAAATAGATGTTCTTTTCTGAAAACAGTTCACGCACATTAAGTCATTCACATTTTATTACACTCAGGTTAAACAGCTCTTTGATTTAAAGGTATATAAGAAACATTTGCAACATGACACTAAAGAGGCACTTGAATGAGTTTTGATAATTTATCATAAAGCATAATCTATATTTGCAATGACCCTCTTTCTAAAAGCCAGTGGAGCCAAGGGGTAGAAAGAAGACAGGGCCTGGCCAGTTCCCTTCTTTCTATGCCACATAAGCAGGATGTCTGTAGCCAAAGAGAAAGTTGTAATCAGAGCTGTTACCTCAGTCGGAATGAGTTTCTCTCCAAGTATATGCACAGGGATGTATACACACTTCCTTATTAATCACCACAGGACCCAAGAAGGTTCTGCGGCCAGGAACCATGGACAGGGCCCTGGGGAGCGATCCCCGCAATGCTAGCTAGCTCCAGAAGTCCACCCACCTTCACATTTTCTCCTTGAGGCTTACAGCACACTGGGGTTCTTCTATCTTGGTTTGGGAAGATATGGAGAAAAAATGTATACAATTTGTTATTTTTCACTAAGACCGTACTCCAAAAAATAGTATTAAAAAACAAAGCTGGTTCAGGTTATAAACTATGCTGTTAACTATGTGTATTTCCAATCACTTGGGGTGCTTAAAAAAAAATTCTCAGGCTTCACTTCTGCAGATTGCAACTAGGTAAACTGGTGAGGGGCCTGGGAACTTCTAAATTTATAAAGCTCCCCAAGTGCTCTTAACAATTAAACCATGTTTAGAATCTCAAATTTGATGCTATTTTGGAAATTTTCCTTGGGATGCTAACTTCTCAAATCATAACCCTCAAATTTTATGTCACTTTGGAATATTGAACTACTACATATATTTGCTCTTTCAAGCAACATAAAAATTCACTTATTCATCTCCCCATTTCAGTTAAAAATAACACAAAATATTAATTTGCTGCATTTTCAATCCAAATGCTCACTTTATTTTAATAGCAAGAAACTTGAGGAAGCAGAGAATAAGATTTTCCCTTTCTCAGCACTCACTAAAGATCCCATTCCTCAAACTGCAGTGATTTTTACACATATACTATGCTCATAGGGGTGCTTTTCCCATTTACTAATAATAGGTCAGAGAAAAATTATATTGTTTCTGATGAGAAATGTTTATCTAAATGGCTCAAGGAAGTAAACAGAATGGTGTCACTATACCCACATCAAGTGACCACTGAGGATAACCTAAATTTTATAGCTAGCATGGTAAAACCACAAGTGTACTGGTAAAAAGAATTTTCTCAATTCCCTCTTTAGGTAATAAATATATAATAGACTTCTTTCTACCTGTGTCCACTTTCTATGAGATTGAAAGCTCCTCCTCAAGAAGAATTTTATGATGTTCTGATTTGTGTGATGCAAAACACAGTGGTAAGTGCATGTCAACTGTCAATACCATCATCACTATCAACATCATAGTTGTTGTCATTTGAAAATATTCAGTTTCATGTACTTTACATTGTGTTAAATCCCTTATAAGACTCCTATGACAGGTACTATTATTATGTGCATCTTTATAAATGGAGAAACTGAAGCACAAAGAACTTCAGACTCACCCAATATTTCACAGTTAGGAAGTGGCAGAGCCCGCACCTGAACCCAGGAGGTCTGGCTCAGAACTGATGCTGTGGAATTTTGCTCCATGGGACATCTTTCACATAGAACACAGGATAAGTAAGGCACTTGGAGTTCCCAATGAGCAATGCCTCCAGGACCCCTCAATAATTATCAGACCCCATGCCTTTGCATATACCAGGACAGGCTTATTAACACGTCAAAATACGTGTTCTTTGATGATAGGCAGGGCACTGTAGTTTTCTGTTTCAACTTTATCTCTGACTCATTTTGGAGTATTAGTGCCAGGAATGTCACATAGTTATTTCCTGGTTTTATATACTCAAAAGTACTCCTGGAAAACGCCCTACTGCAATTCTTTTTACAAAGAAGTAAAAGGACACAAAGTTTTCACAGTCTCTCAGTTTTGGTTTCGATCTCAATTTATGCCACTTCAGAAAAGCACTCATTTTATTCCATAGTTCTAGAAATTTCAACTATGACAACATACTGAAAAAGGCCAATCTTTCCTAAATTCTGATTTAAGAGTTTACTTCTAATTACACAGCAATCATACACACACACACACACACACACTCACACACACACCTACCTTAAGGTAAACATTTTAAGGATTTTAAAAGCTATTATTGAAAATGCAACTCCATACAACTATGTTATGATTTTCAAATAAGTGACTATAACAGACAATTTTGAAAGAAGCTGGATTTTGAAGGATGTGTTAAGTAAACCTTCCTGGACTCATTTGTTCTCAGGTAAGAACAGAACCTGTAGAACCACTGAGTCTTGTGTAAACCCTTTGTGTGGGAGGCACTGGAACATCACCAGGCTTTCTGGAAGCTGGTATATGAGTGAGGAGCATGTGGAGGTTAGTAATGAGAGTCTCTTTTTGATCAGAGGGCTTTATAATTCTCCCTGCAGCCAGCAACCCACTGAATCTTCAAGAGAAAGCATTCCTCCTTTTGGCGCATTACGTGTTTGGGAGTCCTCCAAGTGAATGTCCCTTAAATGTCAAACAGAACCAGGCACTATAAAGTTCTGTTTTGCCAGCGCCTTCCTTGCAACCAGATCCCACTTTTTGGTTTTGGCACCATATACCTTGGAGAGTAAGAGACAGCTTTGTTGACACCTACACTGGGGGTGTGAACTGCAGGCTATGACACATCGATGGCAGCACAAACCTGCATTTTGCTTGCTTCAAAACATGCTTGTTACTTATGGGAAGTAGCCATATAAATTTAGTAAGGCAGGAAGCTGGACACAAATAACACAGAAACCCCCAATTTTATTTCTGTCTCATGTATGCTGTTCTAGGCCCAGTCTTCACGAGCCAGTAAAGAGGCGTTTCAATCACCACTACTTATTTTTAAATACAAACTTTCTAAACCTTTACTCCTAACAATCCCCAGGATATCATTTAGCTCAAACATAAGTGAGCAAAGGGCCTTAGAACTGGGGAGCTGGAGCTAAAGGAGGAGAGTGAATAGGGAAATGGAAGTGAGGGAGAGAGGGTTGCTCATTCAGTCCAGGCCCAGAGCTTCCCACTGACCAAAGAGTCAGCCATCCCCTCCTTCTTGACCTCAAGTTCAGGTAACAAAAAAACAGGTTCTCTTTAAAATATCAAATTTCTCAGGATTTAATTTCTAATGATATGAGTAACCCTGATGTGGTGGATCAGACTGTGTATATTGCTGAGGCCTAAGCTTCAGCAAGGTAGTGTCTTTTAACAAAGGATGAGGTGTTATACAGCCCAGATGCACTTCAACCAAGAATCTTTGGTCTAGTTTTAATTTTGAAATTGTAATATCTTTGATGGGTATATGGGAAACAATGATCAAGATCACTTTGATTTTAAATCGAAAGGTCTTCATTCTTGTCAAAGTAGGCTAAGGAGAGAAAGAAAATAGAACTCTGGTTTTCCTTATGTACTTGGTCACATTTTAGAATAAATAGATGTTACATGACCCTAACATGGAAAGGATCACAAAGGAAGAAAGTCAAGAGAAATTGGTTAAGGGGCTGGGGAGTGAGGGAGAATTAAAATTGGAGAGAGACTCTGGAGAAGATAATTCTTGGATACATGCATATGCTATTCATTCAACACTATACCTTATCATTACCACACAACTGATTTCAGAGTTACATCATATTCAACAAACCCCTAGACTTTATTCCTATATAAAATAGTTTGGGGACTTTCTCTTTGAACAGAGAATAAAACCCATCCACTACTTCAAATGCTTCCCACACATTGATATCATTTACAGATTCATTTGAATTAACAAACTCTGCAAGGGTTAATTAAGCCAACAGATCATTCACACGTTGGTTTTGATTTTTTCTTAACAATTAAAATCCCAACTAGGTATGATGATCTCAGTGATTCAGAGCTCTGCTGTGAGGAAAAGAGCAGAAACTTGGGGGAATGCAATAGAATGGTCATGTATTCACCTGCTCAGGGCTGGCCTTCACCTCTCTCCCTTTGGCCATGTGGTCCTCCCTCCCTTCCATCTTAATGAAGGCTGCCTGATGACACCCATATGGTGGATGACTTTTGGAAACCACTCCTTCTGAAAAACAAGGTCTCCAAACTAGGTTTTCAAAGTAAATAAGGTCTAGTTTAAGTAATGTGATATAAGGAAATAAAGAGACTTCTGATTCTGAGAACTTGGGGAATGAATCCCAGCAACTCCCAACTGAAGACCAGTTGTATTGATTCTAATAAAGTTTTGGGTTTCCTCATTTGTAAAAACAGATAATCTGTCTGGTCTGTCTTAGAGGGGCCCGTGTGAGGCCAAATGGAGGTGGCATCTATAAAGGGTTGGCACAGTGTGCTTATGGCTCCTATTAAAGTTCACTTCTTTATGGTCCTGCACAATACTCATGATCTCCAGGGAGCTGGGTGAAGCAGACACAGCCTTGTCACACAGCTGCACTAGGTGGATGTTACTTTGCATCTGAATGCACAGACATGGGCTTGGGCCTCCAAGAACAGAGTCACACCAGAAGATGTTGAGGTTTGGGAGCAAACTTCTGGGGAGAGCTTCTGCCAACCTTTGTGGAGAAGAAAGTGTCATTTCCTCAACTCTGTGAAACAACACTATAGAGAAACTGCCTTTTTAAAAAAATTTTTTTTAAAATATTTACTTATTTTTGAGAGACAGAGACAGACAGAGCATGAGGGGAAGAGGGCAGACAGAGAGGGAGACACAGAATCTGAAGCAGGCTCCAGGCTCTGGAGTTGACAGCACAGAGCCCGAAGCGGGGCTCGAACCCATGAACCGTGAGATCATGACCTGAGCTGAAGTCAGACGCTTAACTGACTGAGCCACCCAGGCTCTCCGAGAAACTGTCTTTCAACTACCATCTTGTTTCACTAAGTTCGAAGTGTGGCAACCTATGAGCAGAACTCTGGAGTTCTGTAGGGAGGTCTGGAGACTATTACCCCTGAAAGGCGAGGTCCTGGTTTAGGGCTGTGGATACAAAAGATCTGGGCAGCAGGCAGCCATCACCTTATCCTTGCTCCTGAAAAGGTATGCTCCAAGGACACAGTCTACTTCCAGGCACTCTTTGGAATGCAGTCCTGACTACGAGGTCCCACAGTCAGCACAGCCTGCCCTAAGTTTAGAAACCAAAGTTATTTGTAAAACTTCCCCATTCTTCAAGACCCGTGTTAAAACTACCTTTCAGAAATGAGGGATATGCTTTCCTTGAGCATGATGGCCTTTATGAAGGCCCCAGGTATACATTTCTAGTTTGTTCCTTTGAGTTTTAAAACTGCAAGCCATGCTATTTATATGAAGGAGGATGTTCCCTTGCTGGAGAATACTAGTACACAGATTATTGTTGTTCAAGTTGCCAATCCTGGTAGCTATTCAGGAGATAAGTAATTAGTAACAGTTTTGTTGGACCGTGAATATCAGAGATTCATACCCTTTGAGCGGAACCTTAATACAGCAGTAAAGGTTTATAGCTATATAAAGCTGTCCAGCTGGAGTGGAAGCAACCCACAACATTTTCCATGCAAAACCCACTCACATGATGCATTCCCCACCCCATCTTGCTCCTGTTGGAGAGGCAGGGAAGAAGAAACAGATGTTTGCACAGGAATTTTCCCAGGGCTTAATTCAAGAAGCTAAAACCGTGAGCACACCTGAGCAAATGAGGCCTGGATCCGGCAGGTAGCGCTGGGCCGTAGCCCCATGTTTCTGTAAGACTATGCTTTACGAACATGGAGAGGCACAGAGTAGGAAAAACAAAGACATTTTCATTCTGTAAGTTTGGAATTCTATCCATTTGCTGTAGTAATGTTTAGTTTTATCAGCTTTCCAGAGGGGACAGTGTAGAGCTACAGTATTTTTAACTTGTTGAATTTTTCAGTGTTTAAATATATCTCAGAGAAAACACCTCATCTAATGCTACACCCCTTCCCCATATATAAATGACAGTGAATATTCTAATGCTGAAATAGGCACTGACCTTAAAAAGCAATGTCTCAAGCACTGCTGGTAACAAACTTTAGATTTGGACATTTACCTAACTGTGTTAAACAAAGGAGTGTATTTGCTTAATGAGATGCAGTACCACGTAAGGAAAGTGAAAAAAAAAAATCATTGCAATAATTTCACTTGATTATTCCAATGCAAAAGAAAATCTACTTCCTAAAATACTGTACCGAAAGTACAAGTCTTCATTTGCGAATCTGAATTGTACATATGTTACCATCATCTTAATGAATGTATAAGTATCGGCAACACCAGTTAGCTCATGGCCTTGTATACAGTCAGTATTCAATAAATGTCACTTGACTTGAACTGAAGGACAAGACAGAATTCTGTGAGATTAAAAGAAAAGAAAGTTTCTACAAAGCAAGCATTTTCTATAATAGGCATATCTCAAACTAATAGGCAGGAAGTATATTTAAAAAAATGTTTTTGCTTTAGGTCTAAAAGATTTTCCTTTCCAACTATAAAACAGCTGAAATCATGTATCCTCAGCCCAACGTAATTTCACGCCTAATTTATGGAAACAGAATACCAAAGGGCTCTGAAAGGGAGAGGGCAGGCAGGAGGGAAAGGATAGTGTGACATTAACACAGGGACCTGCTACTCTGTTGTTTGGCAGGGAGAAGCCTGGGTGATTCTACCCTACCGGGCGGCACAGTAAGATTCCAGCAAAAACATGTGTTATGAGGAGAGGAGGGGGTACTCAGCTGAATGAACTTACTGTTACCTTTTTCCCCCCTAACATAAGTCTTCTTTTTCCTGATACTGTCTGAATTTGAAACATCTAATTTAATCCGTTGGAGGGCCAGTCTTCCTTTTATTTCCTGTCTGTACTGAAGCAGTCGCCTGTTTCAATTACGACTTTCTCCAGCTCCTACATTTCTTGTGCTCCAGCTGGCTCAAAGTGCACTTCCTTGGAAGGTAAAATGCACTAACTGTGCTGATCGGAGACTGATAGCTGGAGAGCCACAATATTTAATAGCTGCACTGATAAGGAGGTTTAAAAAAATCCATTTTTGAGCCTAAACAAAAGGATATTATGTAGCTGTATGTTCAATTAAGATCTAGTTAAATTCTTTTTTCCCATTATGTGGAACTTCATGCAGGCAGCCGACATAATTCATAGTGTTATGGCAAATTTCATCGGCACTGTATGTTTGAGAAATGTTTCCCTCCTGCTTTTCAGTTAGTTACTGCTGATTTGGGACCAGCTTGGTGCAATTATTTCAAAGAACAGAACTGTGGGATTGATACGGCATTCTTGCAAAACCTTGACTGGCTAAAAATAAGACTGTTTTGTAGTTGCAAAGGCAAAAAACGTCTCTGGGCTGTAAACACCAGTCAATGTATTTCTTTTCTGCTTTATGAAAACCACAGTTTTTTTTTTTTCTTCTTCTTTTCTCTGTCCCTCCTTACTCATAGTGTATTTTAATTACAGTTTAATCTCTTTCAGTGAGGAGCTCTGGAGACCTTATTGTTCAACCACAGTATTATCAAGGCTACAGCTACAATTTATGGCAAAAGGTAGAGGCTCCCCTTAGAAAATCCAAAATCCGCCCCCCAATAAATAAATAGATGAATAAATAAATAAATAAATAAATAAATAAAATCGTTACTTTATTGCAAATTTTTATGAGGCCCGAGAGATGCCAGTGCAATAATTAAAGAAATACCTGAGAGGTGTTGATCAACACTTACCCTGTTTAACTCTGCTGGGTCAATAAATCTGAAGGAAAACTTTCAAGTTAACAAGATTGTTTGGGCCTCCAGTTGCTGAAAGTATTCGGTTACACTGAGGGGAAATGAGGTGGGAGAGAGTGGAGGAGAGGTTCAGAAGTAAAAAAAGGAACTCTCCACACTTGAGGTACAGGAAGTATACAGTAGAGAGTTTGTTTCAATTGAAGGGGTGAATAAGGTCACTAAATTATTTTTGTTGCTTTAAGCTTACAGGTGTAATTTAGTGTCTGATTTTTAGTACATATTTTTAGAGAGTTCCTACAATCTTGGCAGTTTCAATAAAAGGAAAGGTATGACTTGGCCTTCCACCAGAACACCACAGATGACAAGAATAAGGCCACTACTCAAGTTTGAGATGAAACTTTAACTATTGTCAGTTGTTCCCTTTACTGTCTTCATTCTTTAAAGGATCAGTTTGATTCATACATTCATTTTCTCTAAAGAAGCAGGAACAACAAGAACCTTTTATTCAGCTTGCCAGTAAAAGCTGGCTATTTGGAGGGTTTACTTTCACACACGAACTTGGTTCTAATAGAAGCTGTTTTAACCTCATGCTCATCCCTTCAGTGGGGCCATGATGTCCACGAGGTGTAAGTCAACTCTGCCCAGTGAGGGCCTCTGGCCTGGTGCACCACCTTAGCCATCTCTGAGGCTGATCCCGCCCCCCCACCAGTAATTGTGGCCTCTGCCACCTACACTTCACTGCAATTATGCTTTTCTCTGTTACTTCTGGGAATTTGTGTCAAAAGTGCTGCTTTTTGCTAACTGCCAGTCAATCAGAACCTCAGTGCCTGCTGGTCCTTTCCATTGATTACACTATGCTGACTGACCAGTTCCTCTTCTATCAGAGAACACATATATCTCTTATTTATCATGAACTGCATATACTTTCATTTGAAATTATAGAAGTTCATAATACACTAAACTACAAAAAAAGAAGCCAATGAACAGAAAATTCTAAAAACCTACTAGAAATTTACTTATAATCCTTATTAATAGATACTTTTACATGGTAGAAATGTGTTTATTCTATTTTCTCTAAAACACTTCAACACCGTATGTTCATTTTTCACTGGCAGCTGAAATATATTGCTGTTAATACTTTCTAGGCTAAAGATATCTCTGCCAAACTTTGAGGTATATAAGTCTAAGGATATCAATGGAAAATTTTTCTAAGTGCTTCAACAAAATTAAAGCTTTTGTTTCAGAAAAAAAACATTCGCCTCCAAGTATCCCTTAGCCATCCTTCTAAAGAAGTGAAGTGGCTTTCTGTTTCAAAGAGAAATGAAGACAAACCTCTTACAGTCTACAATAGTGTCAGCTTTTCTCCTTGTTTTATCTCATTTTTGGAATTGATGGATATCTCTTTGTCATACAGAACTTATAGCTCTACCTTAGATTTCTGAAAGGTAACTTATTAGTTTAATTTTTTGAGATGGTTCAGTGTTAAGCTGTTTGATTTTATGAAGTACAGTTGACCCTTGAACACCAAAGGTTTGAACTGTGCAGGTCCACTTATGTGTAGCTTGTTTTTGATAAATACAGTGCAGTACTATGAATGTATTTTATCTTTCTTTGATTTTCTTAACAACATTTTCTTTTCTTTGGTTTACTTTAAGAATACAGTATATAATACATATAACATACAAAATATGTGTTAATTGACTACTTATGTTATTGGTAAAGCTTCCAGTCATCAGTAGGTTATTAGTAGTTAAGGTTTTGGGGAGTCAAAAATTATATGCAATTTTTGACTGTGTGAGGGGTTGGTATCACTAACTCTGTGTTGTTCAAGGGTCAACTGTACTGATATGAGAAGTGGTCTAAACTGTATGCTTTATTTTCCCTGTTGTGTTCTATATTCATTTTGTTTTCTAAGTTGGGGAGCGTATATTATTAAAAATGTATTCTTGTGTATTGAAAGCATCCACATGCATGCCATTTTATAAGGCCGTATGGTATCTTGCTGTACTGCTCTGATGTAGTTGCATAAACATTCCAACAGTACAGGGCCATAGTTCTCAAAGTATGAACCGGGAACCCTATGAGGTCCCTGGGGCCATTTAATTTAATCTTGAGGGCAAAATTATTTTTCTAATACAAAGACATCTTTATTATTTATTTCTATTATTTATATTACCATGTTATTTTTAAAAAGAATTAATAAATATCTCTCAAATATCACAGTTTTATTTTCTAATAGGTAAATGTTGATAGATATAACCCACATAAGCAAAAACAGTTTGAGGTGCTCAATAATTTTTAAGATTATAAAGAAGGCTGGGAGAGTTCTGAGACAAAAACAGTTTGAGAAACTCTGATATACGCTATTTAGATTGTTTCCAATTTGGGGCTTCTCTTTTATGGAGCTTCAATTTATATGGAAATGTGAAAAAAATATATATATAATAAAGTTGTGATTTATATGTAAGAATGTATCTAGATAACCAACTTTGCCCTAAGTCCAAGTTGGTCTATTCTTTTGAAGACATATTTAACCATTCAAAAATCAACTTCAGAAGCTTACAAGAGAGTTATTCACACTTATAAAATAGGTCCTAGTATTTGTTTATTATGCTTACTTAAAATATTGAATACAACTAAAATTTCTTAGAGATTCTGAACTCTGTTCTTATAACTTGAGACTTTGGTTTCGGAATCAAAAAGAAGATTCCTTTGGATTAGAGTTTATGTTGTCAATGTAATTCAAGTCAGAAAAAGTCTTTGAATTTGGGCATGGGCGCTCCATCCAGTGTCAAAAGAAACCACACATGCACATACTATCTTAATTGAGACCTGAGTTTGGTAGGCCCATTTGTAACTTAACATAATAGTCCTTTGGAAACACTATTTCTAACCCTATCAATTTTATCTTTTGGTACAAAAGCCTTCTGGTATTACAGCCATTACTATTTGTTAGTAAAATATGATGGATTTGAATTTGCCTAGGTTAAAATTTAAGTATTCTTACATTTTAAAACAGGAAAAGGCTCTGTTGATACTTTCACACACTGATATCTATAATTGAAAATAGGATTGTATTTAACAATAGTGATCTTTCAAAAATAGAACTATAAATATCACTCAAATTCACAAGTCAGCTAATGGTTCTCCATGGGAGATGACAGTCAATGTTCAGTCTCATATATCTTTCAGGCTTCAGGCTAAAGATGGCTAATTGTTCAGTCCCTTAAATTTTGTATAACTATAATCTGCATATTTAGTCTTCATTTAGACTAGCAAATCTTAATACTGGGTTAGCGTAGAGGGAGCAGAGGCAATTTGTGTGTTGTGGAAAAGCATTTTTAGTATTGTAATTATTTTGTTTTAGTCACGATATTTAGTCACAATACTTTTAAAATTCAATGAACATATTAGAGGAAATAGGATTTACTGACAAGAATCTTTTGCTTATAATGACAGATTTTTAATCTCATGTGCAATGTAAATTAAAGGGTAGAACCATGGACTGTGAACCCTATGAGAGCAGGAACAATGTTGTTTTTCACTCCTGTCTTAACAATGACCATAACATGAACTCAATTAGAATTCACTGGAAGAATTTATGGATGAAAGAATGAAGTTTTAAAACTCATTCTAATTTTTAACAAAGACCCAAAGCAAATTTTTAGCAAAGGCACCAAAGCAATTCAATGGGAGAAAGATGTTCTCAATAGAGTTCTAGAGCAACCAGATATCCATTTGTAAAAGAATGAATCTGCACCCCTAACACCATATACAAAATTAGTGGGACATTACCTAAATATGAAAGCTAAAACTGCAAAACTTCTTGAGGAATCACAGACTATCTTCATGACCATGGATATAAGCAAAGATTTCTTAAGAAAGACACAAAAGAAGTATCCATAAAAGACAAAAATGATAAATTGGACTTGATTCAAAAGAAATCACTTAGGAAAGTGAAAAGGCAACCCACAGAGTGGGAAAAAAAATTCTCATTATACATAACTGACAGAAGACTTCATTTCTAGACTATATTAGAAACTCCTACAAATTAAGAAAGAAAAGCCAAGAGCCCAATAATATTCCAAATGAACACCATCAATTTGCTGGGGCAATAGGATCAAAACAACCAGTAGGGAGGTAACTTGTGTATTCATTTAAGCATGTTCTTGCTACTTGATCCTCTGTTAGAAATTGTGCACACACACACAGTTGATAAAATAAATGGCAAGAAGTTTCAGTTTAATCATGGAGGCAGAAAAGTGAATGGGAAATGATAACACAGAGTGAAATGGCAATGAAAGCCTAGGTGGCATGTGGCTAAATTCAGGGCAGCCCTGAGGGTCACATGACTGGCTTCATTTCCTTTTAATTCTATTTTCAGTAGTGCTACTTCTACCATACATACTTAAGTGTTACTTCTCCAACTATATTTTATACAGATATATGAGGCAATGACCATGGTGAGGTTTAATTAATTACTTGTAGAATGGATAGATGGATGCAAAATTTCAAACGGAGGAACATTCTTGGAATATTTTTGTTGATCAGCATTCGGTGTATGGCGTTAGACCCAACTTCTTATGAGTGTTTCATGCCATTAAGTATATAACTGAATTTCTCTAATCCTAGATGTTGTTGGATATAGATGTATAATAATAACACCAAAGGAAGTACATTTCCAGTTTGGAAAAAAAAAACAATAAAGAAAAAGTACTGCTGAATGCCACTATTTACAATAAGATCAACTTTGTTGAGGCTTCCAAGATTATCTTTTTCTCCAAACATATTAAAAGTAAGTGTGGCAGGAATTAAACTGAAACCACCATTACAAAATACTACTGATATAAATGAATAATTTCAAAAAATAAATCCTAACCTTGTTCTCTCATACTTGTTTGCACTAGGGTATGCTCTCTCTCTCTGTATATGTGTGTCTTTGTGTATCTGTATACATACAAATACATATGTATCTATCTCTAAATCTATCTATATCTCTTCTTCAGTTATATTTAGTTAAGTGTAGGTCCTTGTCTTTTTTCTTTTTCCAAGATGATTTTACATCAGCAATTTCCATGAACACATCTGGTGTTTCTTTACCGGCTAAATTTACTAAATGTTATATCTAATGAAGGAAGGATTTATGCTTTTTAAACATAAATTCATTTTATTTTCTCTAGGCTCCTCCCTCTCTACTCAAAGCTGATGATTTCTTAACCAAAATGGTTGGTCAGAATCCAATCAAGAATATAACGGCAACTGAGTAAATAAAACCATGAAGTAAGTGTAAAATATTAGTGTCCAGACATCTGAGATGTATGTGGCTACTATGAAACTTCCACAGCTGTACCGACCTGGAGCTCACATGGTTCCCCAGATTTAACAGGACCCATTACCAGTAAGAGTTTTATTTGCTTAATAAATTACATTCTAAAGCACAATAGCCTAGGTTCATAGCTGTAAAATTGCCAAATATTGTCAATGACCACTCTCTGGTCATAAATAACAAAATAATCTATGACTCATTGGATTTTTGATTCCCAGGGCAATTCTTTCTCGCCATTACTCAAAAACATAAAAAAGCGCCTCTGCGTGGCATTTTATGATGGTTGTAAATTACTCAAAGGAGATGACATAGGACAGATTTGTAGGCCGAGTAACAGGAACCAGCCAACCAAATGTGTAAATTAAAGAACTAGTGACAAAAAAGAGGGCTAGTGAAAGAATTCTGAGATCCTAGGAATAGATCAAGATTAACTATGAAAAGAGAAGAGGAGAATGGAAGGAACATGATGCAAAAACCACTCATGGAACATTTATGCTAGCAGCTCGGGGCATGGCATTAAAATAACTGAACCATCATCTGGTGGCTTCAAAGGGTTGACCTTGAAATATATTTTATATTCACGGTCTTATTTGAATATATCAAGGGTAGGTCCTGATATCTAATAGGTGCACACAGATAAAACGTGGAAGATTATTTTTAATAACTAATACCAATTTTCAAATGTGGTTAATAGTTCCTTCATGTATGCAACTACCACATACTGAACACTTGCTGTCTGCTGTTGCCCCTAGGCCAGTGGCTTGAGTACTGAAATTAATAAGGCACAGCCCTGTTGCTCCCTGAAAGAGCTCAGAGTTGGGAGCAGAGGGAGATGGTTAAATCAACAATCATACTTGCACACCCTGAGCTCTCACAGGGGAGGCTCCTGTATGGGAAGGTGCCGACCAAGGGCACCTAACCTAACTGGGCTGCAGATGGGGAAGACAGGCTCAGGAGAAGCCTGTTTGGCAGCACAGGGAGAGGAAGGTGGGGGGATAAGGACAGAAAAACCATTTTTTTGATGGATGGAACAAGGGGCATGAAGAGCCTGTCCAGGGAATAGACAGGGAGAGAAGTATGGGGTGGGTGGGGAAGGTAAGGGGACAATCATGATGGGGTTTCCTCTGCCAAAGAGTAGGGCTGGTGTCACCCTGAAGGTGAGCAGGGCAATGACAAGATTAGACTAGCATTTAGGAAGATTATTCTTTCAGCACCATGGCTAATTTCATTATAACACCATTTAATGATCAAAGCCAACATTTTTTAGCTATTAAACAGAACAATCTTGGAAACTAAAAATTTATCTTTGTAAAAATTAATTATGAAAACTAGAACAGAACAGACTTCATTATATTCTTCTTACATGTACTAAGCACGTAGAAGTACAATTATTTTCTGTGGAAATGGAAGGTGTCCATTTCACAAGGATAGCTTAGGCACGTGCAGAGATGTGTTGCTTTTTACATGTCTTGATTGCTTCCTCTCCTTTCATTATGTTCTTTGTTTTTTCCCCTTCAGTATTCTATAGAATGATTTGTAATGGTGTGAGGAAGATTGTGTCAACATGAAGTAGAATTGTGTTAATTAGTTTGTCTCATGTTAAGAAGATGATTTTGAAATCTTCTTTTGGTCTCTTGATTACTTTGACTGCAAAGACATCACTCTACTGGATAAACTCTCATGTCCTGCTGAGGTTGAAATGATGAAATAATTATTTAAAAACTTCCGCCCTTGTCAAAGAGAAACATGTCCTATTTCATAGAAGCCATCTAAGAATATAGTCTTGAGGTCTTCTCTAATATTCAACATGATGCTATGAAGGCTGAACTGCCATGGATAGAAATTTGACAAACAAGTCATGTAAGTAATATCAGCTAAGTGTTATTCATGTTTCTGTTTCTCTCAACTCCTGGTGGTATTTTGTACATACTAGGTGATTCAATACATCTTGAATGAATGAAAGAAATGAGTACTGCTATTTATTATAGATCATTACACTTCAATGCATCTTTAATATAAAATTTTATGTGTACAGTAACTATCAATATTTTGATTATTTATCTTTTAACTGAAGACCTCCACAATACTCTGGGAGACTTAGAGGAAAGAGGTGTCTTGCCTCTTGTTACAACAAGCATGAGAACATCCATAGGCACCATCTTTGTGTATCACCGGAAGATGCAATATTGTTAATCCTCTATGTCACCCCATATAGTAGGAACTCAATATTTGATGAGAGTGACATACTGATTTATATTCCTATTCTACTATCTGCCATCCTCTGAATAAGTCTGATGGTTCATTAAATTAAAGCCTATGTCTAAAGGATTCTCTACCTCTTTTTTTTAATTCAAGAGAGTGAGAGAGAAAGAGAGTGAGAGAGAAAGAGAGAATGTGAGCTTGAGTGGGGGAGAGGGGCAGAAGGAGAAATAATCTTAACAGGCTCCACATTTAGCATGGAGCCCAATGTGGGGCTGAGCCTCACAACCCTAGGATCATGACCTGAGTTGAAATCAACAGTTGGAGGCTCAACCTACTGAGCCACCCAGCTGCCCCTAGGGGATTCTCTTAGAATATCTAACAAACCCATGTGAAATTAAGTATCTAACTGTAAAATGATCTGTTTCCATAACTTCAGAATTAGAAGCTCTGATATTCATTCATCTTATTCATCCAATTAATGTTTACTAAGCACCTACTATGTTTCAGGTACAGTGCTGGATATACAAAAATAATGATACCTTCCTTACCATCATGGAAATCAGAGTCAACTAGGAGAAGGGAATTATAATTAAGATATGATAAATGCTAAAATACAGATCTGTATACAATGCTATGTGGGCACAATGGAGGAAGAAGTGAATTTTGAATAGGATAAAAGGTGAATGGAGCAAAACTCAGAGAGGTAAAATTTTAGTTGAGGGCCTGGTAGAATGAAGAAGCGTTCACGAACCAGAAAGGCTGTGTTGCCTAGTACCGTAAACAGTACAGCAAAGGGAAAAGGGAATGAATGTACAGAATAAGTTAAGGGAATGCCCAGTACTCCTCATGATTCATGTAAAGAGCACATGAAAAGAAAGCTTTGAGTCAATAAATTAGGACCAGATGATTATTTACTGAGGACTTTAAACTTTCAGTAGCTAATGGTGAATTGAAAGAAGTAGAGAAAATCAGAGGTTCCCATTTGAGCAGCTGTAGAATCTTCCAGGAAATTCAATGAGGAGGATACAGAGAGAAAAAGAAAGAAGGACAGGAAAAGGGAAGGACAAGCAGTGAGAGGAGCAGCGGAAGGGAGAGTCAGGGGAGGAGAGAGAAGGGAAGGGAGAACAGAAGATAAGAAGGAAAAGCAGGTCACAGGTGAGTGCATCTAGATCCCCAGTCTCTAAATCCAGGTAGGCTGAGCCAGAAGCTACAAACGAGGGGCCTGGTCCTTGCAGTTCTAATGTGGGTGAGCAGCCAGGTTTGGGATCTTGGTGTGAATTGTCAGACTCACTGGGAGGAGGCAGGCTCTGTTTTTTATCTGTTTTTGCCACAAAGTTCCAGTTGGATATAAACTTCTTAGACTCCAGCACAGAAAGGATGTACCTGGCACAGTTCCCTCTGTGTTTTTGCTACAGTTTTCTTTGCTTTTTCTCTCTTTGATATTCTCTGTAATTTTGTACTTCTAAAATGAGGTTATCAAGTGTCAGTATATGTTTTCAAGGATCTCAGGAAAGAATACAAACTAATACATAACTAATAAATAATTATTTTATTTTTAAAAAAGGTTTATTTATTTATTTATTTATTTTTTGAGAGAGAGAGAGAGAGAGAGAGAGAGAGAATGAATGAATGTGCGGGGGTGGGGAGGGGGAAGTGAGAGAGGGAGAGAGAAAAGCCCAAGCAGACTTTACGCTACAGAGCCTGACACAGGGCTTGATTTCACTAACTGTGAGATCATGACCTGAGTCAAAATCAAAAGTCAGACGCTTAACCGACTGAGCCACCTAGGTGCCCCATAAATAATCATTTTAAAGGGTTCTTTATATGAAAGTTCATAAGAGAGACCCAGAACTCAACAGCCAATGTGGCTATTTTAGGAACCACCATTCCTAAGTAATTCCTATCTTCATCTGACTTGAGAAAAAGAATGAACGCTTATGGGGGGTTCTTCTTCATTTGAAAACTTTACATGATGACCCAGGAGACAGACAGAATCGTAAAGTCCATAAAGAGGTGCCTTGGGGGTAATTAGTTCTAGATAGCTAATAATGTATGCTTGAGAAAACAGAGACAGCTCCAGAGGTTTTAATAAGAGCATCTTTCCAACATTCCCACAGGATACTTAAGATCCATAAGTAAGAGAAAAGAAGCAATTCACTGAATTTTCTTTTAGTCATGAAGTCTCTACTAACTTAGGCTCTTCATGTATGATTTGAAAAAAAAAAAACCTCCTTTTAAAATTTTTCTTAGCACAATTCAACTAAATAGAGAATTGTTCATCCTGTTGTTTGATAATTTGAAACTGAAATGTTAGGGGGAACACCACAGAATAACTTCCATTCATTGTTTAATATAGATACTAATATTCAGTTTCATATAAAGAAATGTAAAGACTAAATTACAAAACACAATTGCTTCACATGAGCAAATTTTGAAGAGCTGGCACCATGAAAGCCATGCTGTACTCAAAAGGAAACTTGGTGCTCTGCAGTAACCTGAAGGCTATGTATCCTTTCTGTGCTTCCATTTTCATTTCAGCAGAGTCCCACATATTGATGAGAAAAACAAATATTGACCACATAACTTTATACCAAATCAGAGTATCAGTCTAGCCTAAGAGTCTGATTAAATCTACCCTGGCTGCCAGAAGGTTTTTCATAATGACTGAGGAGGTTTTCCTTCTCCTCATTTGTAGGACTGTCTGTAGCAGAGACAAGAACTTTTTTTTTTACAAAGAAAAAGCATTCCACTTTCAAAGCACTAGGCTAAAATGGCCTTTTTTTTCTTTCTAAAAGAAGTGTACATTTGGGGACCAGAAAGACTATTGAAAGCATTATGAAAAGTCTTATAATGTTTTCAACATTAATACCCAAGATAAGGGCACCCAGAGAAAAAAAGTGCAGCTGCCTTTGGAACATTCGGGACCACCCAAGCTGTATTCTCTTAAGTTTGTTGATGTGCTATATGGGGCGAAAGAGCAATTTAAACATGTGGGATATTATAAAGACTTAAATAATGTAAGATTTAATAATACGAAGCAGGCACTTAATGTCTATAGTTTTAAAGAACTCTCAAGTGGAAGAAGAGCAGATTTAATTTGAAGGCATTTTATGTTTTTATTAAAAAAAACATATGAGTGTGTGTGGTGTGTATATGTCTATATACACACATTCAAAGTTTACTTATATGAAACAATTCTGCTTTACAATTCAGTCTCTAAACTTGTTTATACAAAGCCAATTATGCTACATTTATTTTATGATTTTGTAAAGTTTCTTGATGTTTCAGTTTCCAGTTAAAAATGATAGGATGAATAGTTCTGTACTTGAATTGTACTAAGAAAAGAAAAGGTATTTATTTTAAATCAAATATGAAAAGAACATATCACATTTGGGGACAATAGCAGGCATACAATAAAATATCATAAATTCTAAGATAAAACATACATGATCATGTAATGAACTAGCCCTCTGTAACATGCAATAGCCTTCTGCTCTGGGTAAAATTCCCCATGTACATAGTATATCTCTCACACAGAAAGGTGGGCTTTTCTGTATGATGGAATACTTTAGATAACTTAAGACAATTTTTTTTCCAGTGCATGTATTGCCAGAAATAAAAAAGCAATTTGTTTAATAATAATAAAAAAACTCAGCAATTTACCCTAGGTTTGAGGCAAGTTTAAAGTGTCAGTCAGCCCTATAAATATTTCAACCCAACAAGTTATCATTTTTACAAAGTAAACATTAGATAACTTAATTATTTTTTAAAGTTTATTTTATTCATTTTGAGAGAGAGAGAGAGAGAGAGAGAGAGAGAGAGAGACTGGGTGAGGGGCAGAGAGAGAGAGGGATAAACAAAATTTCAAGCAGGCTCTCCACTGCCAGTGCAGTCTGATGTGGTGCTCAAACTCACAAACTGAGAGATCATGACGTGAGCCAAAATGAAGCGTCAGAAGCTCAACCTACTGAGCCACCCAGGCACCCTTCCTATCTCTCTCCCTCCCTTCCTTCCTTCCCTCTTCTTTCCTCCTTCCTTCCTTCCTTCCTTCCTTCCTTCCTTCCTTTTTCTTTTCTTTTTTCTTTTCCTTTTCTTTCTTTTCTTTCTTTCTTTCTTTCTTTCTTTCTTTCTTTCTTTCTTTCTTTCTCTTTCCCTCCCTTTCCTTCCTTCCTTTCTTTCTTCCTCCCTCCCTCCCTTCCTTCCATCTTTCCTTCCTTTCTTCCTTCCTTTTTTAAAAATGAAAAGTACATGAGTAGTAAAAAGGCCAAGGTAAGTTCTATAGATAACTGTTTAATTAGTGCAACTGTTTTTTGATGGCCTTCTGCCTGTTTATAACTTACACTGATGTCCAACCGTGTTTTTACTCTTCCAGATTCCTTTCACATAAAAAGAAAGAAAGAAAAAACCCTCAGTCTAATAGAATATTGCAAAATAAAAGAGGAAGAGAAAACTTCAACTGGAAAAAAAAGTCTTTGTCCATGACACTAAATACATTTCCTATCTCTAATATGGTCTATGTATGCTTGTTAATAATCCCAGCTATTTGCAATGAGAAATGAATGAGTAAGAGTGCTTATTGTCCCATAGGTGCAGGTGTAGAGCTGAGAGGGAGGCTTGCACTCTTGGCCTTGGTCTGACATTGACTGGTGGTGTGACTGGGCAAGAGGAGAGAGAGTGGGTGGAAAAGTAATCATTTATTCATTTATCCATTTATTCAATATTTGCGAGAGCCTACCATGTGCTTGGCAATGCTTTAGATGGCATTTATGGAAGATCTGCTATGGGCTAGCAGCTTTAATTATCTGCATTCATCTTTGTACCATCTTAATAGAAATAATATTTTTATAACTTATTTTAGATGAGGAAACTGAGCTTCAAAGAGATTATTTAGCTATCTTAAATCACATCAACTAAGGATTGAGCTATGACTGCATCCCCATTTTGTCCCATTTCAAAGCCCAGGAGCTCTCGATGACCATAATATGGTGATTCCACAAAACACCACTGTTAGATGTATTCATGTACAGTAACATCACCTCTTCTGAAACATAGATATCATCAGGATAACATGCCTGACTGCTATTGGTAATTCATAGTATACTGTAAAACATTTTACTATGTTTTCTACTTTTCTATAACATTAATATAAATGTAATATATTCTCATTGTAATAAATCAAAGGGCACAGAAGTGTATAAAGACTTAACAGGCTTTCTCCTCCTTTTTCAAACAAAGTTGAATTCAACTAATTAACCAGTGTTCAAAGTTTGGTATTTTTCTGTTTATACCTTTTTCTCTGCTCATGCTAACTGCAACAAATAGATAAACACAGATGTGTGGTTTTATAAAGTAGTGAGAGGTTTTCTTTTTGTCTTTCGATCATAGAATGCTTCTTCAATAGGAATTCCAATGGAGGGGTGGTGATAGAGTTTTGGAAGACCAGGGAAACTGCCTGAGGAGAGTAGGTCTGGGTGGGGTTATCAGAGTTTAACATTTCATCAAGAAAACATGTTTTTCCATTCTTCTCAAGCACTATCTAGAAAATTTGTCATTAGTAAATTAGCAGCGACTATACATAATAGTAGCATGACTACATATAAGCTGGTGTCTACACATATATATTTAATAGATTGCTCTCCTTCATATATAAATACACATGATGCTACTGATAGATTGCAATCTAGAACATGCCTTCCTGTTCCAATACAAATGGGTCTGCATTTTCTTTTAACTTGGCAGGGTTAAAAAACAGACTCGTCATAAGTGTGTAATGTCTTGAACTAAAATAGACTTCCTTAATGATTTGTTTTCTCCAATTTCACCACAAAATGTAATGCAGCCAACAAAAGAACTATTCTTCCCCCACGTATAATAACATGTTATTCAACAATCATGTAAGAAAGCCTATACATAAGACTGCCAAGGATCTGAAATTGAGTTTCTGAAATGTTTGGGAAGAATTTTTTTTTCTTAAGTTTCACTCCAAGGCTTTGAGTGAAGTGATATAAATATCTAGGAATATACAGTTTTGCTTTACTACTGTAACATGCTTACAGAAGTAGTTATGGTTTACTTTATAACATGGGTCACTGAAAACATTAACCATAAAAGCATATAAAAATACAAACAAGTTCTCAGTAGCCCATTTACTTTATAGCAGAACAAACAATTTAGTTGCTTCTGTCCTTGTAAGGGCAAACAGCTTCTGACGAAGTTGGGTCAGAGCACCCCGTGGCTTTTGCGGAGCTCATAACCTGTATGCCATTCACCCTGACTCTCTCAAGACATCAAAGGAGCTGCACCTCAGGAAGCAGGTAAAAGCTTGGTTTAGAGGACAAAAGGCAACCCTTGCCCAGTATACCCTAAAGGAGATTGTAATGAAATGAAGTATTTTTTCTTTCTTTTGTTTCAAGGAGAACTGCAAAAGAAAGATTACAACGTTACAAAAGCTAATAAAAGAGAGGAAAAGTGAATCCACTAGTCACTTTTCTAAAATATAGCGTTGGCCTTATAATTTACCTCATAATCACTAGCCCAACAGAAAACCATAAAATTACAGAATATCAAGGCACATAAATATATCTGAATGTGCATTAATGCATTTTTATGTAGAAATATGACAATTGATTTAGTATTACCAAAACTGTGTGTATCTCCTGAATCTGTTACATTCCTGGGAAACATAACTGGGTAAATTAAAATGTAACAGCCAAGAACATAGCTAATGAATTTTAAACTTGGGATATCAAGACAGATCGTTTGTAATGACTGAAAGGTTTCTCTAAATCAAAGTTTCCTCCCAAAACTTTGTTGGGGGGAAAAATGCTACTTGGAGTGTTGGTGGTGGTAGGGGGACTAGTATAACATAGACACACATACATTTATATCATACATGTAACATACATGTAATGGATGTGGCACACATATAGACCTACACTAGATCACAAAAATAAGTGCATTTCACATTTGGGAGTTAGGTGAGGAGCCTGGGTTTAAATCTCAGATCCACTGCTTGCCACCTATGTGGTCTTGGGTATGTCACTTCACTCTGCTTCATGGAAGATGCCCGTTCCGTGAAACATAATTCTTTATATTCATTTTAGAGTCTGTACTTTGGGTTACGTTTCTCACAGAGACAGGAATGTGACAGGTAAAAGCTTTGGAAGTAATGTTAAAGAAAATAAAATAGTATGGTACAATTAGGAATCTTCATGCTAAGCGAAAACTGCTGCAATTTTCAGTATTTATTTTGGCAACGTATACAATAATAAATACACGTCATACAAAAACTTCTGTCTGGTACTAATATAAAAGCCCTCTGATAATATAACCATTATTTAGTGAAATTACAGATTTCCTAATCTGTTGTTACAGTTTATAAACTACATATCTTTGACTCAGCATTAATGAGATGAAACTTACTAGTTTGAAAACATATTTAGCATAAATTGTTAAGTGGGTAAAAAGGACTTGGGTAGTTATCTGCTATCCATGTGTTACTGAAAAGAAGAGGCATGAACTTTATTAGGAAAAAAATAAAATGTGCATAAGAATCTTTCGTAATAAAAACATACACATAAAAAGTATTGGATTTCACAATCAAAATCCGATGAGAATTCTCCTCCTTTGGCAGTCGAACAAAAATTCCAGGAAAATAGTTTAAATTCCCTTCACAAAGTTCAAATGTAGCTATTGGTTATTAACTTGCAGATATAAGAAATAATATTTTGGTATAGATTCTGACCAATGACTGCTTATGTACCCTATAAAATTCAGAATGTTTTTTGCATTTAATATATATAACATGCAATTATTATTATAGTGTCCAACATCTATTTACTTAATGTAATTCCATACAGATGTATTATAATCTCCCAGAATTCTATTTAAATTTTAATATAAACAATTCACCTAGAGGGGTAAGTGGTATTCATGATTATTTTTGAGAGAAGAATGTTTTAAAGAAGGGGATAACTTACTTATAAATTGAAGAGTAAGTTCATTTAATTTCTAAAATTTGATAGACTAGTAACTTACATAACACTCTATAATATAAAGTGCACAGCTTTAAAAAAATCATAATTCCCCTAAATTTGTATTTTAAAAATACAAATTATTAATTAGGATTTCTCTGCCTGTAATCTTAAGAACACTCTATGGCTGGTCAATAGGTCGTTCTGCACATGTGGGTAAGGGTCTCAGCTTGGGAACCTGACCCTGGGGTTCTAGCTCAGACCCCACTGTCATTAACCCGCTTAGTGACTTCAGTGACTTGCACAGCCAATATGTTCCACACAGAAATTACAAAAACAGTTACACAAAGTACTGGAGAATGTTACTTAACTGTGCCTTACATACATGGACTCTATATATGGACACATATATTACACTCAACTATAGTCATCCCAAAGTGGAAGGATCTTTTGAAAGAGGTAATTATTAAAGCAAATGAAATAAGAAACATTCTTTTTCATTGCTCAGGGAAACATAGACATTTGTTTCTTGTCTGCCGGCAAAAACAGAAAAACGCTCCAGTATTTCAGAAGTTAGTGGGTCTCCCCACAGGTTCCAAGAAGAGCCTATGCTAAATACTCTTAAGCTCAGGCAACCTTCCTGGTTCCTTCCTGGAGGCTCCATTCAGCCTGAGCCCAGTGTGCTGCCAGGAGTTACTGCTGGTGGACGGTAGACGGTAGACAGCCAGACGGGTGGGCACTACAGGGAGTGTGCCTGGAAAGGCCAGGATGGGTGGAAATGAGGAGGGGGAGGCTGACATTTCTTTGGTAATAAAAATTCAATTTATGTAAACTATAGGAGACTTGGTGAGAAAGTAAAAGAGGTAATTGTTCACATTCCAAACGTTTTAATATATAAACTGTGTAACCATCACTCATGAACAGTGCAGCTGCTAACAATTTCTTTTTTTTTTTCCCCAGGATAAAAATCATGCTGAAGCCAAGAGATGTTTCTCTAGTGAATGATATTTTGAAACTCTGGTCAAAACATAACTGTGACATAATAAATTTTTTAAGAAGTCAGGAAAACCTGAAGACTGAAATTTGAAAGAAGACCCAGTTTTTACCTCAATTAGGAAGGACCACATTTCAGCTTTCACTACAGTGGCAGGCTCAGTCTTTGGAGGGGAAAAAAAGGCCAATTCTGCATGCACATCTGTTTCCAGTGTGATGCTGGTATGCAAACTATTGTCTATTGGAAGTGTGTTGTGGTAAAGTTTGCCAGGGTTAAAGGCTGGGTCAATTTGATCAAGAAGCTAAAATTAGCTTCTGTGTGTTTTCCTGAAAAGAAAAAAAAAATACTGTAAAGCTCTTTGTTTTCCTTCAAGTGCCGTTCTCAGATTTCAGTTTCTGGTGTGTAAACTACCAGGAAACAGACAGCTATGACAAGTGACTTCTTGTTCATTGCATTCTGCATAATGAAATGGTGCAACATGTTACCTGAGCTGAAGGACACATGGAAAAAACAAGCATTCTAACCCAATTCACATTTTCCCATTTAAAAATATTAACATTATAAAATTATTTAAAGTGAATGCACTTGGAAATTCAAAACCATAGCTATATTTTAAAGTATGTGATGGTTTGGCAAAGCCCAAACGTATTAAGAAACTCATCATTCTGAGAAGTATTGGGGTAAGTTTTAGGTCACATATTCTTGGTAGTCTTGACAGTGCTCTGATTATTTTCATAGGAAGTGAGTTCCTTAAGACTAAAACGGGGAAAAATTCATATAAAAACTCTAAACCAGTAATAATTTGATAAATTCAAAGAGCAGAAAAGAATCACAGAAACAAAATATACAGTCATGAGATGATTCAAGAAAACTATTAATATGCTTCTGGATAAGCAAAATTACTTAGAAAATTACTTCATAGTTGGTATTCAGATAGATGGGAGAGAGGAAGAAAGGAGAAATAAAATTATCTGCTTAGTTAAGACTGTGATGAGTGTACAAATAAAACAAAAACAGACGCATGTTTGAGATTTATTTATATTCTCAGGGATTTGCTTTTTATTACACCAGATGCTAAGTTAGATTACAGTGATCTATTTTCACTTCAGTAAAATGCCCCTTTAATATTTTAACCACTTAAATATTGTTAATTTTCAAAATGACCTATAATGTAATGACAAATAATTTAAAAATGATCTTTGATGTAACAAATATTTTTATTTTTGGTTTACTATTTTTAAATAGTTCTCTAATAAAGAGAAGTCTGAAAAGAGAAATAAGAAGGTTGTCCTTAGAATAAAAAAATGTAATAACAAAGTACTTCAACCTAGTAACTCCAACGTGAAAATATTGTGTATTTGGGTCATTTATACCACAGGATTTCCTTTTTCCTAAACATCCTCTCAATTTCAGTGACCTTCTGTAATTTTAAATTCAAAGCTTTTTAAAAAGACTTTGTATGCATACGGGAAATATGTAAAATATTTGGCAAAATTCATTTACATATAAAATTGTAAAATATATTTTAAAAAACCCTAATTTTTATACTTAAAGGCCTTCTTGAGCTTAACACAGAACAGTAGGTAGCTACTAAATGTTTGGTTATATTTTGGGGTCAGAAATGACTGAAAAAATACCCATTATATAAATTTTAGATTCTCAACAAAAACACACATATTTATTCATACATTCTATCATAATTTCAGTAGCCTCAAGTTAATAAAATTCTATATTATCTCTAATTTCTTAAAACCCACTCTTCAGTTTAAAATCAACCCTCACCTCACACAATTGTTTTAAAAAATGGGAATAATAATATTAAACAATATTAAACAAAAATAACTGTCTATTCATCAAATCTACAGTTTTTCAGATACTATCTTCCTAATTATATTATTTTGAACACAGATGACTACTGTTTTCTCTGAAGAGATTCCTTGGGGCTCTAAAGACACTGTACTAACCAAGTGTTCTTCTCTACCTTTCCTACACACTCCGTGAATACCCCCTCCTCCTCCTCTTCCTGGCACTAGACTTTAGGCACTTCCTAAAGTTGTGACCTTATCTTCCTTCCTTTTCCTTTTACGT
Source organism: Panthera onca (assembly GCF_046562875.1). Lineage (NCBI taxonomy): Eukaryota > Metazoa > Chordata > Mammalia > Carnivora > Felidae > Panthera > Panthera onca. Next base: position 26,701,723 of record NC_138343.1, on the reverse strand, counting down.
ACTGTTTTCCAGTAAATTCATCCACCAATATGGCTTCAAATATCTCCGTTTCTAGCGTAAGGATCTGTACTGTAGGTTCAGAAGGTCCATGGCTGGACTTCCGGGAGTCTGTCAGGGTACTGAAGTTATGATAGAATGTATGAATAAATATGTGTATTTTTGTTGAGAATCCAAAAATTTCATTGAAAGTTGTCCATAACTCAAAAACAAGACAAAACAAAGACTAAAAATCCCCTTTGCCACACTGGCATGGACATTTCTAATAGTCCAGCATTATCAATACTTCACATGCAAGCCCACTTCACCATCTGCCAACTCCTGAGAAAGTCGTTTCTCCTGTGTCCCTAATTCTGCTACGGTACTGCCAAATGTTAATCCTCAGACTTCCTTCCCTTCCTCCCTCGCCCAACAGCTTCAATTAGCTACAAGTCCATGTGTTGCTCTGCAATGGTCTCATCTGTTTGCAACACCACCCCATTAATCCATGACTCGTAAACTATGCGATGATTTTGTCTCCTGTCTCCGATTCCAGGATGGCCAGTGTTGCACAACTCCAGGGCCTGCAACTCGTGTTATAATCCATGCAAAGGCAACGCATGTCCATGCAACATGAAGGAAGCCTCCTAGAGCTGGGCACATAGCCCAGAGAATCTGAGTTCGAATTTCTTTTTTTTTTTTTTTAATTTTTTTTAATGTTTATTTTTGAGAGAGAGAGAGTGAGCGAGTGTGGGGGAGGGGCAGACAGAGTGGGAGACAGAATCCAAAGGCGGCTTCACAGGCTCTAAGCTGTCAGCATAGAGCCTGACACGGGGCTCGAACCCACGAACCATGAGATCATGACCTGAGCCGAAGTCAGATGCTTAACTGACTGAACCACGCAGGCTGGACATTTCTATGTCATCCGCAGCATCTTTCTCACTTCCCTCTTCAGTCTTGTGTTCTATACCTGCTCATCCTTCCACAATTAACTATTCACAGTCTCTGAATATGTCCACATGTTTTTTAAGCCTTTGTGCTACAACCTCTGTTGATTCTTCTATTCTGGAAAAAGAACACCAAATCCTCACCTCTTAAAATGCCTGGCAACCTTACTTCTGTGGGTCTCTCCCATGAGGTTCTCAGCAAGGCATAGTGTTTGCAATAATGGTGTGGACATCACATTAGGTCCAAAATCCAGCTCCAGCATGGACTTATCCAAGTAGTTTTCTGTAAACTACCTAAACTCTCCACACTCAGAGCCTCATTCTAAAGTGAAGATGTTATTTAACATGTAGAATATGAAGATTAAATGGAATAATGTATGCTATGTGTCTGGTACATTTTAAGTGTTCAATATTTTGCAGCTATTATTTTAATAGCCTCACTTCCAAGTTGTGATTTTGGTTTCTTTTGTCCTCTTCCCTGGATTCTAGTACTGAACATTTTGTGTTTTCTTATGTTGTAAATATTATTTTAGATGGTGGGCGCATGAATTACAACATTTAAATCCTTGAGCACCTAGCATAGTACTTTATGCATCATAGGTGCTTACTAAGTGTTTGATTATTTTTCTGAAGTCACTTTTCATAGGCCAGAAATTACAGGAGTGGAGGAGAAGGAAAGGAGCCACACAAAGTTTTTCAAAACTTAAAAAAAAAAAAAATTTAAATGTTTTATTTTAGAGGGAGATAGAGAGAGAGAGGGAAGGAGGGGCAGAGAGAGAGGGAGACATAGAATCTGAAGCAGGCTCCAGCCTCTGAGCCGTCAGCACAGAGCCTGATGTGGGGCTTGAACAAACAAGCTGTGAGATCATGATGTGAGCTGAAGTCAGACGCTTAACCGACGGAGCCACCCAGGCACCCCTAAAACTTTTTGTTAACATCTAAATCCTTTACTTGCAAATAAATATGGAGTCAGTCACCATTTCAAAGTTGCATGTGGGACACAATGCCTGAGGTTTACAGATATGAAAGCATCAGGTGAGATTATTCTTGATAAAGTTTAACTTGTTCAGTGTCCTTTAAAAGAGTCCTATGACTCTTGTGAGAATAGGAAATAGTCATAGGAGATACAGAAAACCTAAAAAATTCATAAAACATATATTTTCTTAACTTTTAAAAATTTACTAGACAAGATATATTATATAATTCCAGACTTGCAAAAAACCAGATAAATAAAAAAGTTGAGCTATGCCAAATAAATGAAGCCAGTTTAATTTGGGGAACTAGTTTGAATATCTGTAATAAGAGAATCACAGAATACTTCTAAGTAGAGAGCATATGAAATCTATATTTATATAGAGATACAAGATTTATATTAGCCAACTGTTTTCATTCAATAGAGGTTCCTAAAATTATGTTAAATGCTTAAAAGTTGGTTGTAGGTAGACACCATTTTCACTTTGCTTAAGATGTTAATATGCTAAGCAAATGCTTTCTACAAATATTGTAAAGATACAGTTATAAATTCCAAATTAAAATATTATCAGCCAATTTCTCATTAGAAATCTTGGAGGCCAGAAGGGCCACTGGTTGATATATTCAAAGTCCTAAGAGAAAAACATCATAAACTGAGAATTCTATATCCAGCAAAACTGGCCTTCAATGATGAGAGAGAAATGAAGACATTCCCAGATAAACAAAACCTAAGGAAGTTCATTACCACTTGACTTTGTCCAGCAAGACATACTAAAGAAATGTCCTTCAGGTTGAAATAAAAGGATGCTAAACAGTCATAAGACACAAAGTCATAAGACACAAAGATCCCCAGTAAGGGTATATACACAGCCATTATAAAAGCTACTATTATTGTAATTTTGCTTTTAACTCTACTTTTATTTTCTACATTATTTAAAAGGAAAGTGTATAAAAATAATCACTAATCTATGTTACTGAGCACACAATGTAATCTGTAACATTGCTAACGGAAAAAGGTAGTGATAACGCTGCAGTGAAGACAAACTGGTATAAATTCAATTAGATTGTTATAACTTTAGGACGTTAAATATAATCCCTATGATAACCACAAATAAAGTATCTACAGAATATATACAAAAGGAAATAAGAAGGAAAAAGATAAGGATTTGGTACTAGCTTGGCCATTTACTAACCATGTAGTCCAAGGTTGGCCATTTGACGTTTTGAAATCTTGTTTCCTTATAAATAATTATGGTTACTACCATCTGCCATGACTATTTCACAGATGCAGAGTAAGAACCAAGTGGCATAATATAAAGAAAACTCTTCATAAACAGTAACGTTCCATAAAGAATTTGGGTGATTAGAAAATATGCTTTATTGAATTGACATTTTTCTACTCGAACATGCATTTCTGGCATCTATAATATCTATGCTCATACTCCTCCATTCTCTTTATACACCTAAAAAGAGGATTATATAAGCCTTATTCTCTTTTGTTCAATGCTGCAGATAGTAGTATTTCATGAACAGAAAATACTCTAGTGTTCTGAATTCAAAATGACACATTCAGTTTTTAATAGTGTGAATCTCATGGTACTAACTCATGGATATCCATGTACTAGTGTTAATAATCTTTGAATGTGTATCTTCAAAAATGATAAGGTATTAATTTGCTATTCTCTTGGCAAAACAATTTAATAGTGGAGTGCACCTTAGAAAAAACATTTTCAACCAAGGAGTTATGTGCCTTGAGTGGGATGCAATCAGCTCTTAGATGACTCTGTTACTATTAATACCACTAAAGCCTGTAATTGATTAAAAAGCAAAGATCATGAGATTGCATGTTCAGTCTCCAGTTCTAATTCTAATTTCTCGCTATTTCTACCACATCTGCAGTCACTTCCTCCAGTGAAGTCCTGAACTCTTCAACGTCATCCATGAGGGTTGGAATCGACTTCTTTCAAAGTTCTGTTCATTGATATTTTGATCTCTTTCCCTCAATGTTCCTAATGACATCTAGAATGGTGAATCCTCTCCAGAAATTTTCAATGTACTTTGACCAGATCCATCAGAAGAGTCAGTGTCAATGGCAACTACAGCCTCACAAAATGTATTTCTTAAATAATAAGACTTGAAAGTCAAAAAGGACTCTTAGATCCATGGGATGCAGAATGGATGCTGTGTTAGCAGGCATGAAAATAACATTAATCTTGTATACCTCGATTTCAGCTCTTGGGTGACCAGGTGCATTTCCAATGAGGAGGAATATTTTGAAAAAATCTTTTTTTTTTTTTTTTTTTTTTTTTTTTTTTTTTTCTGAGCAGGTTTCAACAGTGGGATTCAAATATTCAATAAACCATGTTTTTAACAGATGTGCAATCATTCAGGCTTTGTTATTCGATTTAGAGAGCTCATGCAGAATAGATTTAGCATGAGATTTGCAGAGCTCATGCAGAATAGATTCCTAAAGGCCCTAGGATTTTAGAAATGGTAAATAAGCATTGGCTTAAACTTCAAGTCACCAGTTTAATTAGACCTTAGCCAGAGAGTCAGCCTGTGCTTTAAAGCTTTGAGGTCAGGCACTGACTTCTCCTCTCTAGCTATGAGAGTCCTAGATGGCATCTTCTTCCAATAGAAGGCTGTATCCGCTACATTGAAAATCTGTTCTTCAGTGCAGCCACCTTCATTAAGGACCATAGCTCAATCTTCTGGATAGTTTGCTGAAGTTTCTACATCAGCACTCGTTGCTTCACCTTGCATTTTCATGTAATGGAGATCGCTTTTCTTAAACCTCATGAACCAATTTCTGCTAGCTTCACACTTTTCTTCTGCAACTCCTTTACCTTTGTCTTCACAAAACTGAAGACAGTCAGGACTTTGCTGACTTTGTCTTAAGGGAATGTTGTGGCTTGATTTTCTATCAAAACCACTAAAACTTTCTAAATATCAACAATAAGGTTATTTTGCTTTTGTATCATTCATATGATCACTGGAACAGTACTTTTAATTTCCTTCAAGAAAGGAAGCACTCTAGAAAATTTAATCTCTTTCTAGAAATTTATTTGCTCATAAATAGAAAATTATTTGCCAGAAGTATTATCATTTTTAAATTATTCTTCAACTGCAATTCTGCAAACATGAATGCAGTGATCCTGTTGGCTTTATTTTGCTAATATAGATACAGGTCTAATGTTTCCGAATCAGAACGAACTAGCAGAATTATTGTGGTAAGGCCTTTTGTAAATTGCTTCCTGACTGGCTACAAAGATAGTACCATCATTACAGGATTAGAGGAAGTCAGATGGCTTTCTTCCCTCTACATTATTCCACTGGCCACACTGGTTTCCTTAACATTAGGTCAAAGTCCTCCCATTCTGAAACCAAAGGAGAAATCAGTGGCTGTGTTCCTTCTGCCATTTGTGATAGGCAATGAGCAAGAAGGCCTTCACTCTAGCTCTGCCACTTAACCAATGGTGCTTACCAGTTTCTTCAGTAAGATAATGAATCATGATGATCCTGCTTTTGGGGTTGGGGAAGGGAACATCTTTATAAACTGCAAAGCACCAAACAGATGCCAGGTTCACTTTTATTCAAGTATTTTAGATATGGTTATAAAGTTTTTAGCAAAGGGATAGGGAAGAGCACAAGTTGAAGAGAACTGTGAATCTCAGAGGTGGGTTTTAGGGGAAGCATGTTTTAGGGGAAGCATGCTTTAGGGCATGATTTAATAAAAGAAAAAATACTGTAGGATGGCATGTCACTCAGGGGACAGTCTTTTTATTTTATTTTATTTTTTTTATTAAAAAAAATTTTTTTTTTTTTAACGTTTATTTATTTTGAGACAGAGAGAGACAGAGCACGAACGGGGGAGGGGCAGAGAGACAGGGAGACACAGAATCGGAAACAGGCTCTAGGCTCTGAGCCATCAGCCCAGAGCCTGACGCGGGGCTCGAACTCACGGACCGCGAGATCGTGACCTGAGCCGAAGTCGGACGCTTAACCGACTGAGCCACCCAGGCGCCCCAATCAGTCAGTCTTTTATTCTACCTCTCTGAGGATTCATCTGAACAAAGGTGTTCCTACTCTTTTTAGGTTTTTGATGAAATCCTGAAAGCTCTTCAAACACCTATAAGATTATTTATTTGAGGAGTTGAAACTCGTTTCAACAGGTATTTGCCAGTGCTAATCAGTATACTGAAAAAGGTGATATATGATATGTGAAAGCCTAATTCAGGTCCATATTAACCTCTGATTACTGGGTCGCTCTGCAGCCAGGGTGCAAGCGCCACAGGTAAGTTCTGGTGACTTACTCTCACCATTTCTATCTCCATGCAGGACACTTTTTGTAAATAGATGATTCTAAGGATGAGCTTCTTTATGGTCATAAGTGATCTCTCCTAGAGCAAATAACCAGGAGGTGGTTTTGAAAATAACCTCAGAAATTTCATAAATTTGACAAAACTATCATGTTGCATGATTTGGTTAGAGTTAAGCAAAGACTAGGGTGCAGAACAGAAAAACTCCTTAAAGGTTAATTTTTCTTTGTAGCATTTGACCCTCAGGTTGAAATAATGACTTTTTTTTTTTTTTTGGTCCGATAGGTCATACAAAAGCCGGCACTGCTTACCATGCAGATAATGCAAGCAACAACCTGGTTGTCATGACTCCCTGGGCATTCAGGATGAAAAAGCAGCAAGTGGGAAAGGAAAGGCAAGGTAAGAGAGAGCCAAAGACAGTTTGGTCTTAAAAACTGTCTGCCACGCGAATCGTTAGCTTGACTGTAAACATTCAGTAAGAAAAAGAACTAACAAAGTGAGCCTTCATGTTTTAGAAAGCATATCTGCAAAAACCCTTTAACACAAAAGGTAACCTTTTATTTCTCTCTTTTAAGTTGAACTTCATATAATGCAGATCTGAATACCTCCGGGGAAAACGTCGCCACTGGACGTGTGACGCCTGTGATGAACTTTATCTGGTTGTGTGTCTCTGTGGCCACTTTCCAAATCACACATTCACCCAGCAAAACATTCAGGCCACATGAGGAAGGAAGTCTTCGGCTACTGAAGATCATTAGTAGCACTGAGTGAAACCACTGTCAGTTTCTTGGGGTTGGCCTCTGATCACTCATACAAAGGACGGAAAATTGTTGGCGCCACTGGACCTCTGCCCAGCTTAGCCGGCAGTGGAGCATATGAAAGGCTCCTTCTTTAAAACCAACACACTGGAAGGGGGCAAAGGGTGGCAGGGACCCTCAGGCACATTAATCAGCAGGGGAATCGCCGATGTCACCTCCCGCTGGGCTTCACTGCCCAAACTACATGTGTCAGCGACTCCCAGAAAAGGGGAGGCCCCAGAATAACACTGGAAGCATCAAATGTCCTCCCTTCTCTTCATATGGAAAGCTCATCTCAGAGGTGTCAGGATAAAACATGAGAACAGCATTTGTCCTCAGAGACAAACAGGAGTGATTCACTGTTTCATGACACAATGAGAGGAGGAGGACACTGTAATAAAAACTTTATAAGGTGAAATCTAAATCCTGAATGCAGTACACATTTTAAAAAACTTTTTTTGAGTTTTCTTCCTTTCCCTTCTCCTCCCTTTCCTGAGAGAACATAACACAATGTAATTAAACGGTAAATTACTTGAGAGAGAGATGTTTAGACTCATGACAAATCTTTTTGCAGAAAACAAAACTTCACACCCCACACATATTTCAGATGACCCAGCTCTCCCAGCAAAGTAGAAAACTAGAACCAAGGTTGTTTAAAAAAGAATTTTCAGATGGAAAGGCAGTGAGTTGAAAAACCTTCATTATTTAAGAGTAAGGTAATTTATGGAGGCAGAAATTAACATGAACCCAAGTTGCTCATTAAATAAAAAAAGTAAACTAAGAGGTGGTTGGTTAGCTTTTCTCTATTTCTAGTCAGTGTCTAAATGGGAAAATATGCTGCCCTTAAAGTCACAGTGTGCATTCTCCTTCAAATCCTTAGAACAATTCCAGTATTCCTACAATTTAGAAAATGAACGCCTATATATATAAACATAATGGAATCATTAAGGCAGAGCTTGGGTTTTAGCTAAAATTTATAAAAAATTTAAAGAAATTATTAAAGGTTAATTTTTTAAAATCTAGTAGTTAAAACTGAAAAGGGAAAAGTTACTGATTTGCAGGTTAAAATGTTTGGCATGCTTTGAAATTAAACCGGCTGACATTAATTTCATCAAGTAGCAAGAAAATGAAAGATACTTTACAAAGTTTTATTAAGGGTCCACCAAAGGTTAAAAAACATTTAAATCTAAGAGAGATTCCATTTAAAATGTTCTCAGTGGCGGAAAAAAAAGTTGGTCTATTTTAAGATACTAATTTCCATCTGGCAGAACAGACGCAGACCTACAAAGCTGCATTTCCCTGAGCAATTGCACTGAGGTCCTGGGGCTCCTGGGGGTTACTGAGTGTCAGAGGCACCATGATACATCTTCCCTCCGTTGTCCCCAGTTGGGATCCATCTTTTCTTAGCACATGACATCTGTGTGGAGAGTCAGAAACTCCCTCTTTCATTAAATAATAAAACACAGCAAAACCCTTTATTTACAGTGCTTTTGTGAGGTTTGGTTTAAGCACCAGCATTTCGTTTTTAATATACTCCTAATTTGAATACAAAACTGATCTGTTCTTATAGAGAATGGATTGAAACATTTCTTAAGCTATATCAAATGCAATAATTCATGAAAACTCATTTTGAAAAATCAGATATTGCAGTCATATGGTTAAAATCCCCCCAAATTAATGAGGGATGTACTGAATTGCCGCCATCCAGTTCCTGAGCACTCTCCTGCCTAGCCCCTCAACTAGGCAACCTCAGTAGCATTCCTATCTCTCTCACCCACCTTTTTAATGCTACACACGCTATTTTGACCTTACTTTGTCATCTTATCCTATCATAGAGGTGTTCCAGTTTCACGGAGAATGTTCTTATTCTTTTCTATGGCTGCAATCAAATCACATTATAGAATTATCATAATTTATTTAACTTTGTTTTAATTTAGGTATTAATTAGTTCTCTATTAATGGATATAGACTTCCTCTCCCCCCGCTCCCTTAAAAAATAAAAAAAAGGAAATAGAAAAACTTGAGATAAGTGTTTTAGACTTTTAAATCTTACGTTGATTCTGTTCTGTAGCTCTAAGAAAGTACATCTGATGACTTGGGCTTAATTTTTTGATTCTTGAGTTTGATCCAAAATTGAGTTGAAGTCTATCATCTGCCTATTATAAACAATACTGTATTCTACCTTTAATTAATTAATTAATTAATATATAATTTATTTTTAAAAAGAGAGAGAGCTTGAGCACGTGAGCAGGGGAGGGGCAGAGGGAGAGGGAGAGAGAATCTGAAGCAGGTACCGTGCTAGGTGTGGATCCCACATCCATGAGGTCATGACCTGAGCCAAAATCAAGAGTTGGATGCTTAACCAACTGGGCCACCCAGGTGCCCCTAATTTTTATATTTTCAACAAGTACTTATTAAGCATCTAATATTATATGTCGAGCTTTTGGCACCCTCTAGATATCAAGCAGAGGTAGAGGTGGTGGTGGAGGGAGATGATTTTAAAAAATAACCAGTGTCCATTAGGAGCTTATAATGTCATAAATGAGACAAGCCATACAGGCAATTCAAAATGAGTCCAAAGCACCTATAACCAGGTGTCAAAATACCAATTGCAGGAGTTTAGATGTTCCTAGGTTAAGTTAGTAAAAAGGAATTTTTAAAAATTGTTTAAGAGAGTATTTTAGTCAGACACTTTTGAATTCAAATGTAGACTCTGCCATTTACTATCTGTATGGTCTTAGGTAGGTTCTTTTCAACTTCTCTAAGCCTCAGTTTCTCTGAGTCTATGAAAGGGATCTTCCTCCTACTTTACAATGTTCCTAAGAGGAGTGAATGAGATCACACATATAAACTTCCCAAGAGATGACAGGCCCCCAATATGTCACAGAGCCTTCCCGATCTCTGACAGACAGATGACCTCTTACACATCAAGGATGAGAGTTCGCATTGGCATTTATCTTTCATTGAGAAAGAGAGACAATAACAAGCATTAAGTGCTAAAATGAGATGATATGTGATACAGGCATGAGCAGGAGGGACATAGAACCTAGTTCTCCTCCCTAGGGGAAGACTGTCAAAAAGTTTTCCCAGATGACACGATATGTAAACTTGCTGAAGGACATGAGGAGTCAGCCTAGGACTGAGCACACGGACAAACAGCTGGGGACAGGGTGGAAGTGGCTGATGCTGGGCCAGGCTCTACCTTCTCTGCCCTCGCAGCCGTAGAAGCGGAATTCCTGAGAGTAACGTTGCTTTTTGGGGGGAAGCTGTTATGTCCAATTCTGGGCATTTTTATCCAGCATTTACAGAAAATAATGTGAAACAAAGGTGAAAAACAGGGATCTCCATCACAATGAAATGGTAACAACCACCTGAGTAATATTTACATTTAAATCATTAAGTTTATGTCTAGGTTTGATGAGTCAACTATTTATAAGTTCTTAGGCTTTTTTGTATTTGTAATTCACATAGCAAGGGCATAAATATCAACTGTTTATTGTGCTTTTTGATTATTTTTTTATGGTATCGATTTGGTAATACGGTAAAAAAAAGGGACTATTTTTTTTTTAATTTAAAAAAAAATTTTTAAGTTTATTTATTTTTGAGACAGAGAGAGACAGAGCATGAACGGGGGAGGGGCAGAGAGACAGGGAGACACAGAATCGGAAGCAGGCTCCAGGCTCTGAGCCATCAGCCCAGAGCCTGACGCGGGGCTCGAACTCACGGACCGCGAGATCGTGACCTGAACTCACGGACCGCGAGTTCGTGACCTGAGCCGAAGTCGGCCGCTTAACCAGACTGAGCCACCCAGGCGCCCCATAAAAAGGACTATTTTTTGACAAGGAAAGAAGAGACTATCAGTTTAAGGTTCCAGAAAGTCATTAGGGATTTTTTCATTTGTTTTATTTTTTTAAATATAATTTTTGATTCCCTAGTGTCTTATCATCTCCAAGAGATAGAAGTCTCTTTTCCCAGTGGTTCTCTTGTATAATTAAAGAAAAGTGAACCAAATTAAATGCTCACAAATCAGTGTGTCTATGTTACCACATCACCACCAACTTAACCATTACACTGTTTCACTAAACTAAGAAAGGCACCTCCATTGCTTGTTATAATTTGTGTTTATGGTTAGATGTCTGTCAGTATTTTCTATTACATTGCTAAGTACAGACATTTTAACATTTCACTGAAACTGAAAGCATTTGGAAAGCATTTCTATGTATTTTATGATGAAGTAGCTAATGTTCTTGCATCCACAGAAAAAAAAATCTAGCTGTTCCAGTTTGCAGGAAAATATTCTTATTATGAAAATAGCCTATAAAAGAGAGCACAGGTAAAAGTGGTTGATGAACTGGTTATGTTAACACGTGTTTCTTCACTGAATTCTGTCAGGTTCTCCCTTTTCTTTTTATAAAATTCTATGGATTCTTGCAAATCCCTTTCTTCTGCAGCCAAGCTCTTATTCAGAATAGAGGACACCTGAATTACATAAATCTCTATCACAAAGTTACATTTTCTGTGCAGAGCAAGAGCTTGTCAGGAAAAAGGTAATGAAGAAGAATAGCTTAGACAGAGGGATTTAATGATATCCAGCTGCTACTCTATGTTACTTGCTGATAAGACTTTGCTTTAAGTTTACAATAGAGAAATTTTGGGAAAAGGCTAAAAATTCATATACAGGAAGTGGAAGTCTTTATATTTCATTTGTTCAATTTCCGCTAACTCTTGCAATTATGTTCATACAAGATTTAATTTTCAGAATGTTCATACGTGTGATTGCAAGGCTTTAAAAATAAAATGTAAATTGCATTCAAAAGTATAGAAATATTGCACCTTAGGGAAAAGACACTTAACCTATTTGGGCTTACCATATGGTTAGATGATAAGATAAACCTGAGAATGCACAGATTGTTCAATGTTTACTATAATTGTATGTCATTATTGTGGTGATGTTTCTGCACTTACAAAATGGCAGGGAGTGGGTGCAGAGAGAGCTTTTTCCAATGCAGGGAACATAGTCATTGCTTTAAACATACAGTAAGTTACCATGAAATTTGATAAATGCAATCGTTGAAGAATGGGAAAATCCTAAACAAATTACACTTTACTGAAGATTCAAATTCTAATACAATATGACCTTTTAGATTCTTAGCTTGTTACTTGCATACATGTTGCTAAATGGCATTGCTCACAGTGTTGACCGACCCTGGTACTAAGGCCTGCACTTTCTATGGGCAGAAATGCATTATGATTAACTCTTGTCTGATAAAGGATATAACTAGGAAAAATCTTTGTGGAAGAAAAGCAATTATAATTCTCCCAAGAAAGAACTTCAATATCTAAAATGTGAATACCGCTTTCAATGGATTTACTGCCAGAGGAGCCAAAGAGTTAAAACGAAGGAGCGATGTTCTTTCAGGCTAATGAAACCTTCCTGTCTGGAGTCCCTTTCCCAGTGAGTGGGAAAGGAACAGTTTGAATAGCTGGTGCTCTGTGCACTTTCCCACAGGTCTGGACAGGATCTCCAGCTCAGCATCTACTGCTCAGAGAGGAAGAGGCGCATGGAGGGCAGCCGCTGGAGACCAAGGCCTCCCAGGGAGGAGGAGACAGGAGGACCGCACAGACACAACTCAGGCACTCCCATATGGCTCAGCTGCCCACCACAGGCTCTGAGAGGTTTGACAAAGAAAAGCATTGCTTTTTCTTTCTTAAAGGGCAAAAGGTACATGAAGGTCAGTGGCAGGTACCTGTCTAGAGCCATTTTATGCTATTGGTGCAAAACTCCCACAAGTTGAACTTAAAGGAATGTTCCATCCTTGCAGGAAGTCTCCAGATACAGGAAAAGCTAATAAAATGAAAAGGGAGGAGGCACTGCTTTCCTTCCCAAACTCAGCTCCCACAACATCTCACATTACAAATTTGCAAACTAATTACTTAGAGCCAGACATATTAAAAAATTTCCCCTTACAACTAAGTGAATACAGAGAGATTTAAAATAGAGGACTTGGCTCCAGACTTAGACAGGGTTCTGAATTTAAAAGTCTAATTAAGGCGAATGGTGTTTGCTATGTAGTTCTTGCAAACACTAGCATTATTGAAATTACTCCTAACGACTTAATTGATTTAACCAATACCTCAGGTTAAAGATTAGGCAATAATTAGTTCAGCCTGCAGAAGCTGCAGTATTAGGGATGATGAGGTTTTCTATAATGGCTTTGGCTATTTTTTTTCTACAACATAAATTTATCTCTATGAAATTTTGCATTAGATAATTTCACTTTAAACAGACATATCAGTGGAAATCAATATGGAAAATAGCTGTAATATTCACTTGATTAAATGGTCTGATTTCTTGATTAGCATTAAGATTAGTCCAGGGAGTGGAGTTCTTTTTCTGTCTTTCCCCTGGAGCTCTCTTTTGAAAGGAGAAAGGGGAAATGGCAGTATTTTGTGACTCATCCTTAGGAGCAGCATTCCAAGTGTGATTTACTTAATATAGCCCTATAAATCACCTAATGCAGAAATAATCTCAAGATCTGCATGTAAACATAGCTATTAAAATATTACAATTACTCTGTTTGCTTAGTGCTCATAAGGTATATCTCATCTTAAGATAAATAGTTTTTTCCTGAGGTGGGGCATCTAAAGTAGCGTCCAAATTATATGCCCATCTAAGAATGCTGAATTTAAGTAAAATATCATATCATCTAAGTATAACAAGTGTGCCACTAGGAAAGGGACTATTTTACCTTTGGCTGACAATTTTTCTGCTTTCAATTTGCTGTACTGGTTTAGAAATCAAATTCGCTAATTTCATAGCTGGCTATTACACTGGCTGGTAATTACTAATCACAGAAAAAAATGTTCAGCTCAGAAGAAAAAAAGTGAGCATGTCTTTTGACTACATTTGTTTTAGGGATTTGCTCTGCAACAGCCAAAGGGCACTTATTTTTAAACAAAAAGTGAGCCAGGGGACCCAGGTATATATGCCTTTTGGTAATACTTATTTTTGACTCATAAGACTTAACTTTGTTGAGCGTGGTAATCTGTAACTGTAAGCAATCATCCTCCCGATTACTATTGGGCTAAAAACTGTAAACCATCTACAATTACTAGCATGATCCCTAACCTCTGTAAGGTGGTAATCCAGTATTGGTTGTTAGCTGTCAAATTTATTTCCCTTTGGTGAAATATACCCTGGATTTAATTAGCAGTCATTCTTAATACTTTATGGAGCTGAGCCCAAGCTCTGTGGCTTTGACATTTAACCCCTGACCCTTAAATATTTACCAGCTTTTAAACTGGTTGTGTACAATTATCCCTTCAAGTATATCTCAGATCCATCATTGTGACTACTCTGGTCAATTCCAAGTCAGATGTACTATTCTAACTGATGTTGTAATTCTCTCCCTGAAACTGGAAATAAAACCCTGTTGTTCCACAATGAGCTCTGTCAGGCAAAGCCAAACGTACTCGCCACTAGAAGCTACCTGTGGAAGGAGCAGGGTGGACTACTAGTCACACTGACAGTGCAACAAGGAAGCAGCAGGGCTGAGTGACTGTGGGCCACTCTTTTGGCTTTAGTGAGCCCTGAGCCTTTGTGGGGATGTTTTAGGATTAACTGTATCTTTAGCTCACAATCATGAAAGGAATACTTTGGGACCTTTTTCATTTGTTTGTTTAAAATTAACTTTATTGAGGTATGATTTGGGAAGTATATATATATTTTTTTCTAGGCAGCAGACACCTAGCTGGAAACACCTAAGAGGCAGGGACTGCATTTTTCCTACCCTTATTTGAAACCCCCACAGCATCTAATATACAGAACAAGTGCTCTTCAGATGTTAGAATGTTAGGAACACACTTTAATCCAGAAGATTGGGAAAGAAAAAGCCCTCATTAGGCAATACCAAATGTTAAAAGACAAAACGGATGTTGTTCTATTGGGACATTTCAAGACCTCACACCTGGAAGGCGCAGCTCAGCCATCACTTCAGGAATGACAACACTGCTCACATGTTCCACTTGCCTTAGACACATTTCCAGAACACACACATTATGCCTGGCAGGTTCTTGATAGTAGGTTGTCAATAACTATCTGTGAATGGGTATTAAATAAAGGTGGCTGTTTCACGAACAGCTTCACAAAAGCAAATGTTGACAACCAGAAATGTCAAATAGGTATGTACAAGTATAAAGAAGAAGTACTGGGAGCAAGAGAGTTCAGAGAGAAAAATAGAAGCATGCATTACTGATCTCCTCTCCACAGCTCTGTGCCCCGTCTGAGCGAGAGAGGAAAAGAGAGTGAGAGAAGTATCTGCTGCTGTTACTGGGGAGCCCATAAGCTGAGTCTAAATTAGGGCCAGATGCTAGTTTTTGGCTACTTTAAGAAACCAAAGTCTGGGTCAGCTGCACTTCCAAGTAGAACACTGAGGAGAGACTCTGGGCTCTGGTGTCCAGCTGATCAAGAAGCCTGTTTTCTGTAAGAAGCCACAACAGGCAAGTGAACAGGCTAGACTTTTAAGAAGTCTGTAGAGTAGCCATAACGTGTGCTCTCCAGCATCGTCTCAGTAAATGGCATTTGGGTTAGGTAAAATGCCTCAGTGGTAGTTTGGTGCTCACTGGATCTGGCAGCCACTTACTATGTGTGGGTGGACTGCTGCATAATCAAGCTCACTGTATACCTAATACAAATTAAAAAATAAATAGCACAGACTGAAATTTATGAGTCAAGCTTCCTTATGTTTTCCCAACATTGACATATGGACAAAGAGTATACAGAGTTTAAGGATCAGAGACTGAACAAGCAGTACATTTTAAATTCTCTGTAATTTGTTTTCAAGTTTTGTTAACTAATGCTTTAGCAATGTAAAAAGATCCTAAGCAGTAAAGAATAAGGCTGATAAGTCTTGGGCGTTTATCTTTAGGGAGTGCCAAAGTGCTGGAAGTGCTAAAAATAAAATGGACTCCCTCTCTATAATCACTTGCTTTCAGTACATCCCCAAATATTTCAAGGCGTTCCTTGTTTCCAGTTTGGTCTTTAGTTCAACGGTGAACTTTATTTGGGGAGGAGGTTGACTAAGCATATTTCAGTCATTTGTAAGAAACATGATACTGGTAAATGGTATGTTTCCTCCCAAACTCTACAAAATGAAACTTACATGTAACCCAGCAAATGCAAAAGTAACTGATAACCGAATATTGAGGTTTGAAATGATTGATTCTTTCTAAAGATCAGTGTCACAACTAATTAGAAATCACCAAATCTTTTTTTTTTTAAACATTTATTTATTTTCGAGACAGAGAGAGACAGAGCATGAATGCGGGAGGGTCAGAGAGAGAGGGAGACACAGAATCTGAAACAGGCTCCAGGCTCTGAGCTGTCAGCACAGAGCCCGATGCGGGGCTTGAACTCACGGACCGCGAGATCATGACCTGAGCTGAAGTCAGCCGCTTAATCAACTGAGCTACGCAAGTGCCCCACCAAATCTTTCTTAAAAGAGTCATTTTTATTGTATCCTCAAACAAGAGAAATCATTCCTTTAAAATATTTCCAAAAACTGGGAAAGGGGAAGACATTAATACTAGAATGGGGAAGAGAACACATAAAAAAATTAACATCTTTCAGGCATGTTTCTGTTTCTGTTACAATGCCACTGCCATAAAAATTTCTGTGCGTGTCTATGTATGTGTGTGTGTGCATGTGTGCATGTGTGAGCAGGAGACACTATGAGAAATGATACTAATACAGGTGGTTACAGAGGCTGAAGGACCTAGGACTTGTCAGGTCTGTCACGTGGCTCCTTTCTCTTCATTCCCTTATATCCCACTGGCCAGGAAGTTTTGCAACCCTACCTCTGAAGTATTTCTCTGAAGATCACTTCTTCTTTACTTTCCCAACCATAGTCTTAATGTAGACTTAAGACTCCCTATATCTAGTCTGCATATTCCTATAATTCAGAGTGGCATTCAAGCTTGGCCATGACATAAACAGACCTCTTCCTCAGGCTCATATCTCATTACTCTCATTCTCTATAGTCACATACTTTCGGTTCCCTCCAAAAGACCATGTTATTTCAGACATCTAAACTTTCTGTATATGTTCTTCCCATCTACTTAATAAAACCTCTTCCTTGCCTTCTAACTCTAATTCTTTTTTCAATATATGAAGTTTATTGTCAAATTGGTTTCCATACAACACCCAGTGCTCATCCCAAAAGGTGCCCTCCTCAATACCCATCACCCACCCTCCCCTCCCTCCCACCCCCCATCAACCCTCAGTTTGTTCTCAGTTTTTAACAGTCTCTTATGCTTTGGCTCTCTCCCACTCTAACCTCTTTTTTTTTTCCTTCCCCTCCCCCATGGGTTTCTGTTAAGTTTCTCAGGATCCACATAAGAGTGAAACCATATGGTATCTGTCTTTCTCTGTATGGCTTATTTCACTTAGCATCACACTCTCCAGTTCCATCCACGTTGCTACAAAAGGCCATATTTCATTCTTTCTCATTGCCACGTAGTATTTCATTGTGTATATAAACCTAACTCTACTTATTTTTTAAAACTCAGCACAAAGATCCCCTCCTCCAGGAAGTATGCTGTGGTGGCTTTGTTGTAATGGCCTGAGTAATTTCCTATATTCTCCTTCCTAAGAGAACGCCAGCACAAGAGAACCTCTTGTACCTCAGGGAAGAGGACCATAGCTCTAGTCCAAGCTTATCAGAGCAATCCCACTCATTTGACTAGCAAAGGGCCACGGATGGCAGATGACTCAACACTAGCCAAGGAGATTGCAGAGGTCTGCTGGGGAATTCTGGGAAAGCCATTGGACATCATCTCTGTTTCTACAGATGGAAAAGAATGTGGCCCTGATTGCTATTGGTGGCTGGCCTACAGCCATTTACAGGAACCAGCTGACGGTAAAACCCAGCCCAACTCTGGATGTCAGGTCATGTGTGACAATATATTTCCTTACGGTTAAGGACAGTTTGATTCAAATTTTCTGTAACTTCTGAAGCTAAAAGTATCTTAATTTGGGAGAAGGGGGTAGGAGGAAGGAGACCAACTGCCTTCAAAGGTTGCAATGAGACACAGAGGCTCAAATTGTATATTTTTAATAAGAGAATATCTAGCTCTGCTGCTTGCTCAGGTTCTGCCTAGGTGGTAGGTAATGGATGGCACAGATTAGGAGTCACACCGATGTGCCACTGCCCACACCAAAGTGAGTGGCTCTCAGAGTGGCAGAGCTTTAAGCAGGCAGGTCCATTCATGCACCAAGCAGGCCATGACCATGTGGGGCAAAAGGAGATATCTGTCAATCCTTCTGGGTCTCCTGACTCCTATTTTATTTATGTGTTTATTTATTTAAAAATTTTTAAAAATGTTTATTTAGTTTTGGGGGGAGGGAGGGGCAGAGAGAGAGGGAGACACAGAAGCAGGCTCTAGGCTCTGAGTTGTCAGCACTGAGTCCTAGGCGGGGCTTGGATTCGTGAACTGCAAGATTATGACCTGAGCTGAAGGGATGCAAGATTATGACTGAGCCACCCAGGTGCCCCTACTGACTCCTATTTTAGAAAAGAATCTATATCAATGTACAGTTAAGGTGGAAAAACAACCAAAGTATAATGTCTAGGGCCCTATAGTGGCTCTCTCCAATGTAAGGCCCATGTTGTTGAAGCCCTGTTTGAGCACCGGGCAGCCACTGACCTGTACCACATGCCCTATACCACAGGGCCTTTCTGCAAGAAGAATGGAGGAACAGGATGGATGCCATCATGGCCACACAACCTATCTGATATGCTGGTGAAGGATGATGCCAGCCTTCTATTCAGACTTCCACTCCAGAGCCTTTTTCCTTACCTTGTTCATAGGTTTTATTTTCAACATAAATATACAGGTAATAACAACAGCAACAAATATAATTATTGAATATCTACCACGTGCTGGGCACCATATTAGTAGCTTTATATATACCACCCGATTTAATTTACACAGTTATCCTACTCATATGGCTTGTTACCCCCATGTTTCACAACTGGTTAAGTGGCAGAGCTGGGGTTTGCTGCTAAACTTTATGTTTTTCCAAGTGTAGTATATTGCCTAAATAAAAAAGCCTTAAAAAAAAAAACTCCAAGTAAAATGAATTTTTTTTTTTTCCAAATCAAAAGACAAAGGTGAGTCCTTGCTGAATGGATTAGGTATATTTTTTGGCCCCTAAAAGAGTTAATATCACAGGAAACCTATCTCAAACACTTTTTACCTATTTCAGGATTAAACCTAAAATTCTCGGCATACCATACTTTTTGAATTTAACTGGTTTGGGACATAAATGCTTGGCACACTTTTTACATTTAATTTGAATTTTTCTGAAATCACTGACAGCCTTCCTTATCAGAGAAAATCTTTCAAGAATTTATATCAAGAAATATAACAATCTACACCTTTTCTCTGGAGGGATCTGAAAAAAAAATCATATTTTAGACCTGTCTTTTTTGTTGTTTAAAATATTTTGGTTGGAAATTATGGCAAAGATAATGAATGCACACACTGCCTGTACTATATCTAGCAACTTTTAGTAGCATTACTATATGAAAATACATTTCAGAATAACTCTTGGCCCAATTCCAAATACATACTTTTCATAAACTAGTTAACTTCTCTCTTACATAACTTCATTTAAGTAGGAGTTAATAACAGAGAATTGTGTTTATAATCTTAAAGTAACATTTCTTAATGTGAATGGATAATGACTAAATTAGGTGCCTCTCTCTAAATGAAATGGAAATTTAGCCTTAGAAGAAATCTTTAGGTTTTACTGCACTGCTCAGTAAATGCTGCTAAAGCCCAATGCATTTAAATCATGTATCTTAATATTTTGCTCATGTTCAGACTGATTATGAAACTGACTCTGGTTACTGAGGAAAAGTAGGACATTTGAAATAATGGCAAGACAATTTGGTTTCACATCATTTTGCATTTTACATCTAAGATTGAGGTAATTTGTCAATATCATCATATGACTCTCTAATGATTTCAATATTATACCTTAAAAATAAAATAAATGGCTTGGGGTGCCTGAGTGGCTCAGTCAGTTAAGCGTCTGACCCTTGATTTTGGCTCAGGTCATGATTTCATGGTTGTGGGATCAAGCCCCACATTGGTTCTCATATAAAATGCACATAGATTATATCAGAATAATATCCTGGCCCATAATTTTGTTTATTAATGAGCTACTTCATTGCTTACAAATATTAAATGGATATCTAATATAATTGAGACCTTCTCAGAATGCTCTTTATTATTTTGGCCTGTTCACAGGGCACCCTTCTAAGTCCTCACAGCAATGTTCATGCATAATAACATAGTGGGGCAATTTTGAACCCTGGGCCTGTAGTGTGGGCCTCTGGGGAAACCTCTCACCCTATGGCTTCCTTGATAATATGACATGGGGAATTGAAGGAGGGGGCTAGACAATATGACTTCTAATGTCTTATAATCTCTAAAATTCTCACAACCAATAAAGAGAAACAAAATTACTTCAACACTGGGGTAAAGTGAACTGCAGTTTATTAAAAAAAAAAGTTAAGTTTCTCTTCAGAGAGAGCAGGAAAGATGGGAGAACGATGAGTCTGGATGGAATGGAGAAACCGAGTTTGGAAGGCACAGGCAATACAAAATATTCTCTACATCTTTTGAAATCCTACATTACAAACGTCTATCTCCTCCACTACATTGTTAAACTGCAACCCAAATTCTGGAAAACTAGAGCTGGGCAAGGAGAATAGGTAATGAGAGTAAGTAAAAGGTAGAGATGTGGCCAGAAGCAGGGTTACATTTGCCATACAATAAGGTCCCAGGAGAGCATCTGAGGAAATATTTTTTTTAACATTTAGAAATTGTACAACCCATATCTTTCATGATGCAGCAAATTTGTCAGTTTGAGTCTATTGATCCAAGAAAGCAAAAACTCTGGCAAAACAGATGGTTATGGTGGAAAAGACTCTAGGGGAAAAAGAATAGCTGGCATCATTCTCAACCTTTCAGATGTACTTAATACTCACTATTGTGTATCTTTTATTGGAGAGAGGGTAAATATTCCTAAAGAACTTGGGAAGATGGCAAGAAAGACAATGGGGGCAGTGGTGAAATTTCCATTCTGCTAAGATCAAAATACCAGAAACCTATTTAGTCTGTCTCAGGTTTTGAATGTAACTGTAACTGACTTTCACATCTGAACCTCTATGCCTAGTTCTCTTCCACATTTCCCAAACCTGCTAAATCTCTCCACACTAACACTGACTAGCACTTCAGTCTCAGCATGTGCAATATGGAGCTCAGCTTCTTTTCTGCTGAATGTGTGTCAACCCATTTATTCCCTAGCCCTTTAATGTACCACACACCCCCTGTTAGGAGGGATTAAAACCATACAGTCATCTTGGATTCACCCTTCTACTCTGCCCCGACGTTAATCAGTTGGTAAATTCTACCACGTCATCCTAATGCAACATCTCTGTCAACTGGAGTTGAAATTCTGATTTGTGCTGGTCTGGGAATTTGGGTAGACTGGGACAGACAAGGTCCCTGACTTGGGAGTTCACAGTCTGAAGGGAAGATAAGCACTGTAGGAGGAGGAAAGAGAGTGACAAGATTTACACAAGACAAGTAGAAGATACTAGGAGAGTACAACAGCAAGGGCAGTATGCCAAGCCTTGGGAGCTGGGGAAGACTCTCTGGGGAAGTGACATTGAAACAGAGACTTGAAGGATGAGAGGTGAAAAGCAGTGGGTGGTCCAGGCACTGCGATTAGTTTAATCTTACTGAAATCCACCTCAAATCATGTCTATTTTCAATCTTCATGGCTCTCCATTGCCAACAGAGTAAAGCAGACTTCTCAGCTTTGCATTGAAATTTTCCATGATCAGGCACCAACTAATCTTTCTATTTTCATCATCTACTGCTTCCCTTCTGTATGCAATGCTCCACACAGAGCATTCCATCACATATTCTTTGGTCACAGTCCTACTTTCCAGCTTCTATACCTTTGTTCATCTATTTCCTCCACTTAGAATCCCAGGCATCTAAATGCTATGTAGCTTTTAATGCCCAGCTCAAATGCCACCTTCCCTGTAAAATATTCATGGATCTCTGCTCCTTCCACTCCACTCCAGGTCCTCACTACCTTTAAAGCTGAAAGCACTTTATCTGTACTCTTAACTCCCACAGATACCCTCTCTTGATATTTACTACTCTCTGCCTTGGGTCACTTATGCAATTTGAATTACAAAGCATTTTCTTTTCTGAGTGCCAACCATGTACCTAGCAGAATGCTGTAAGCAAATGTTTGGAGGGAAGATGGTGAATTCTGTCTTAGAGGCTCTGTGCTTGAGAAAGTCTTTAAGATACCAAGATGGTAATGTCTAGACGGCAGGCTGTATAGAGCTGGGTGCAGGGAGAAAACTGGAATGGAAACAAAAGTTTAGAACCAGAGTGCATATGGCTGTTGAAACCCCAGGAGTGGAAGAATCACCCAGGGAGGGTATGCAAAGTATGGTGAAGAAGGCTGGCAGGTAGGAATGGCTATGTATATGTTTTCTCTTCTACTAGAGCAGAGATTTTCAGCAGGAGCATTACTGACAGTTTGGGCTACATGGTTCTTTGTTGGGGGCTGCCCTATGCACAGCAGGATAAGAAGCAGCATCCCTGGCTTCTATCCACTAGATGCTACTAGTACTCACCACTGGTTGAGAACTACTGGTCTAGACCTGTAAGTATATGTTCTAAGCATGTTTCTTTATTCCTGTGATTTAGTCATTTGATTAAATTAATTGTTAAGCAAATACTGTGAAAGCATATAATATATATAAGGCATTTTTGATAGCACTGAAGGCCTGTGCTAGATGCTTAATACATATTTAGTAAATAAGTGAAAAAAATGCTACATTCCAGGAAAAAAAAATCTAGCAAGGGTATTCATAAAGGGATATGACCACCAGAAGCATGTAGATCAAATGGTTTAATGTTCATGCATCCACAGGCCACATATGCTAATAAATAAACCAGGGAAGTAGGAATATAATGACTTGATATTCATGATGATCTTTCTTAAAGCAGATAACATAGGGTAAAGACACAAATGATGTTATTTCTTTCTTTTACGCTTCAGACACAGAAAAGTTTGTTGACTTGTTAGTTATCACAAAAACATGAAAGCTTATTTGTGAATAACTTGTGAATACCCACAAGATACAGAGTAAGACAATTTTGTCATTGCAAAAACAAATCCTAGAATTTCTGTGGCTATATAGCTTTACCCTGAATTGAACTTTCTTAAATCTTTATCAGAACCTCCTCATTCTAAAAAGAGTATACCATAAGAATTACCCTATTATTTGTAGACAATCAGCAGTTCAGATTGAAGCTCTTTGCCATATTATATAAACCAGCAACTCCGTCGGTATTATTATGACACAGTTTTGCAATCCCTTCTTTTTATCTAACAAAGAACTTTTCAAAACCTTTTTCGTGGAGCCAGAATTGCTCAGAAAAAGTGAGTGTTCTTTGCAAAATATGAAGTTCGTTTTTCACAATAAGGAAGTTAGGTCTTAAAGAGCTTTTGTACCTGAACACATTTGCTGCATATAAAATACCATTTGTTTCCCTGTAAATGATCCTGATGTGTTCCAATGCAGAATATAATATCAGACACATCCTATTTCTCCTGGTGCATTTTCTTCAGAATTCTCTGCATTCATACACATGCGGCTTCATGGGCCTTCTGCTCCACATAAAGACCTCCAAATAAAGGCATAAACTGGCAGCAAAACATGTGGGCAAACTTCTGAATAGTTTCTTCCTTGTGCCAAGCTGCTATTGGATGTAAATACATTCCCAGACTGTGTTAAAAATGGGGCCCCCCTTTTTGGTTCAGCTGCAGTTTCTACAACCCAGGTTTTGCTCATTAGAAAGTCATTATTACGAATGTGTCAAAATATGTGTTGTAGTAAGGCTCTTCTGCAAGCACACATAAAACTTTTATCTAGGCCTCTAAATAATGCTTTTTATCTTTGTCAGTTTTCAATTAATTTACAATGCTGGTCTGTTTATCAGAACTGGATTTGGGCCAGGCTCTCAGTGTATTTGATGAGTCTTACAATAACCCTGAATGCACCTGTTAATTTTGCCTCTGGGTAAACAGTTGAAAACTCCTCAGCTATTTCCTCAAATTGGGTGGAAACAAAGAAACATGAGATTAAAAAAAATGTCTAGATTAGGGAATTGGAGATGCATTAATTTAAAAAGGGAACAGGGTCAAACTAGGGGCTAGGAGGCTAATAAGCACAGAGCACACAGCAAAAAAGCTCCCAGCAGGGTAAGAGTTCACTTAATTTATCCAGGCGATCTATTCCAGACGCAGTCAATGATACATTATTGGATCCAGACCTGCAACTGCTTCCTAAAACCAACCTCACTTAAGTGTCATTGCCCTCCCTTTTAGAAATATCACTATTACCCAAACCTGTTCACAGGGAGGGCTTTACTCAGCTGGCAACCCACTAACTTTTGTTCTTTATGATGCTCCCTCTAATTCCCTTCTCTGCTGTGGGAATTAGGCATAACAACCACCATGCAAACCGCAGAACACCCAAGTTGATCCTACTCTACGAGATTTTTAGTACTTTATTACACGGAAAGCCAATCCCAGGGATAACAGAC
Organism: Panthera onca; assembly: GCF_046562875.1. NCBI lineage: Eukaryota > Metazoa > Chordata > Mammalia > Carnivora > Felidae > Panthera > Panthera onca. The sequence goes on along the minus strand of NC_138343.1, from coordinate 26,677,003 downwards.
TATAAACAACAGCAAATGCTCTATCAAGCAGGCTGCACAAGGTTAAGGACTTTGAGAGATTTACTGGAGGGGTTGTGGAAGGGGATGTTCCATCAATCAAACACCCTTTTTTACACATTAGATTAAAAAAAGAAGAATGGAACAGAAGGCAGCCCAGTTAAGACATCTAGAAAACACTTGTTTGTTCCAAACAATGAGAGGAAAGGCTGAGTGATTAGCTATAATTAAGGCTGTCTTCTGACCATTTAATTATTATTAATGTGGAGAGTTATAAGACTGAAAAAATATATTTTATTGCAACAGGAAATAAGTTTTAGGTGTTTGCTGATGTCATTTAAACATTTAAATATTTAAATACATTTGGTGAACAATAATATAATCCTATACTCATATTAAAGGGGTTTACTGGAAATAACATACTTTATTAAACTTAGGAGCTTCAGGGCAGGAATTTGCTTCTTACTTGTGCTGGTATCTAATTGCTTCAGGACACACATACTGTACAGCAGAGCCCACACTGAATGGCAGAATTTAATAATGGGAACGTGTTTGCAGGGCTATAAATACAAGCCAACTAATAAGGAAGTGATCACCAATAGTGAAGTGCCAGGGAGCTTTCTCTTAGCCTGGTGATTACCACTAAACACCACATTTTTAAAAGTGATAATAAAAAAAGAAAGGCTGAAACTGAGAACTATCCACAGAACATGAACTGCTTTTAATGATAATCCGAGGTAACTGTTGTGTCATTTTAACATACGGACCTCTCTCTCTCAAGTGCCTCTTCTATTTCTTATTCAGAAAAAGATTAACTCTTTCAAATGAGAAAAAAACAAAAAAAAAAACAAAAAAAAAAACAAGGTAGGCTGCTCAACACTGCCGAGCACGCGCCCACATGCATGTTCGATCATCACCTGTGCTGTTTCTGTAACAGATCAAACTACTGTCTCCTGCCCTTGCTGACAGCAGATGGTAAAGAGGGAGCTGAGCTCCACTGACACTAAATCACACAGACTCTCAGACAGAAGTCAGGGGGTGACATGGAGTACTTGCTTCTAGATAGACAGCAAGGTATCTTCTCTTCTGGGGCCGCAGAGAATGCTCTGAAATATGTCTCTTCCATAACTGTCACTCCAGCCACCATGATTTCGGAGGTGACTGAACTGCAAGTTACCTATTGAAGCAGCAGTAGCTGCTGACGACTCAGGGGTATTTGCGTCCCCTCAAGAGGTCACACACGCCCTTGGAAGGTCCGGACACAGATGTGGAGCCGAGAAGTTGAAATCAAACAATAAATTAAATTTACGAATGCTTCATTTTCATCAAAATCTTTCAAGTACATTTTCTTTAGCAATAAAAGATTTTTGCTTTAATAACTTAACTCAAAAATGCATATGCAAGACGCATTTGTTAAAACTTTAGTACCCTTTCCATTCTAGACACAGTGATACATTTTCTGCCCTGTGCTCTATAGCAAACCCATTTAAAGGTAGTATTTTAGTATTTTCCACAAGTTTTTCCCTTTGTTAAAAGATGTTTTCCCCCATAACTCATGCTTTGACAGTTTTGCATTTTACCTTTCCCATTCCCACTTCTTTCCTTGACTTTCATTATTAACTACCCTCAGCTACTTTTTCCTATTCCTGGGGATGGTGGAAGGACAGTAGTAAGTGGCATTAGTCATGAAGTATGTTTATCATTTGGAGAATGTTCTCATTTCTGTCCTTGTTGAGAAAAAGAGGAAATAGAGGTGGGCCTTGCTAGAAGTCTTTCCATTTCTTCCCTCCTCACCAAGTGCATGTAGGAAGCCTCTGAAAAGTATCTGGGACGTGCAATAATGCCAACACCAAGCACATAGTGTCTTTTTGTAAAATGTTGTCTCAAGGAGATAACAGGGTGCATGTGTGTGTGCATACCCACGTGCATGCACTTTGACAGCAACGTGTATGGAGACAAAAAATATTATTTCAAGCATATCTTCTGTGTTTATTTAGAGCTACAGAGTCTACCAGGAAATTAAAATATTAAGGTAGACTAAACAGAAGTGATTAGTCTATAAAAAAGAATACTTATCACTGGGTTACCATTTTAGCAGTTCAAGAGTCAGTTAAGATAGTCTCAAAGATGGAACCAGAAGGCATTATCATCAGTTTGATATACCATGGGTGGTGAAACATTCAAACCCTATGTGGGTCAAACCTAGTTATTCAACTTAGCAAATCCCCTGAGTTGAATGAATGAGTCATGCACATAAAGTGTATTTTTTATTTTAAATTATTTCCCCCACTCTGATATCAGTGCCAAATCCTTCCCCTCCTCAGTCCTTTAGCACCATTCAGAGGCAGACAATGCCACCACTGTTTTCAGAACACAGACATGGTCAAGAGTGGAATAATATAATGATGCCATTCGAAGCAGGGCAGCTAAGGTTGTGTTAGCATTTCCATTATAAAAATCTCTTTTCAAGGATTAATATCTCAGTTGTAAAAATTCACACCCAGGTAAAATTTGGTAGCAGGAACAATTTCATTCTGTAAAACTGGAAATATACTTGCTCAAAAAGACATATTTTTAATGCACACTGAATTCTCACATACAGATATGTGACTTAGAGAAAGAGAACTTAGAGAAAGATGAATATATGTCTCTGTGTGTGGATGAGGCCACCAGCATTGAGACTGATCTTGGTGGCTTTATTTTACTGAAAGTAAGGGCACAAATACCATGTACTGAGTTGAAATTTCAGTTTTAAAAACTCAGATTTTGTTGTTATAAAAACCAAAATACACTAAGTCTCATGACAGTCTCATACAGTAATATTTTCTGTTAGTGCCCTCCTCTAGCACTATCTAACCCCCATCAATCCTTATAGAACAGTGGTTCTCAACGGTGGGGAGGGGGGGTGGATTTTGTCCCCCAAGGAACATGTGGCAATGTCAGGAGATATTTGTGGTTATCATAGTTGGGTTGTTGTATGCTAATAATGGGTAGAAGCAAGGGATCCTGCAAAAAGGAAAGACTGAATTTTTATGGCTGAAAACATCAGTAGTGGCAAGGTTGTGAACCTCTATTCTGGAAGTTATTTCTGATAATCCCACTGCAGAGCCATCTTCTTTCAATATATGAGCACATTAAGTACAAAGCTGTCCATAGCCCTATCCCCTGCTCCTAGGAAACTCACAGTCTAGTAGGGAAATAGCCCTCATTCACAAATAATCTAATCCCCAGTGTCCTGAAGTGTTTGTGTCTTTAAGTTGATAGGAGAGGAGGCACTTCAAAATCTCTGATTAATTATGCTGGACTATTTCCTTTATTATCATGCTATTCTTGCTAAGGAGTGGTTTTTTGTAAAGCACAGAGAAAATAAGAACAAAAAAGAAAGAGAAGGAAGATGATAAATAAGTGGCTCTGTGCTAGGAATTGATGCTTATTTTTCGTTTTCATTAGAGACGGAAGAAAGTACTGTTGGGCCAGAGTGTGTAGCTATCTAGTAAAGACCCCCAAAGCGTGTAGTTTTAGGAGGTACTCACTTGGCATTTAAAAATCCTACATTACAAAACAAATGAGCAAAGGGGGGAAAAAAAGAGAGAAGAGCAAACCAAGAAAGCACTAAGAAAGTACTTAAGAAAGTCTAGAGAACTGATGGTTACCAGAGGGGAGGTGGGCTGGGGGATGGGTGAAATAGGTGAAGGGGATAGAGAACACTTATCATGATGAGCAGAGAGTAATGTATGGAATTGTTGAGTCACTATATTGTACATTTGAAACTAATATTACACTGTATGTTAACTAACTGGAATTTAAATAAAAACTTAAAAAAAAGAAAAGAATCAGCTAAAACAGATAAAAACTAAACTCTTTTGTTTATTTATAACAAATACATAGCTAACTCTCATATTTTATTTTACTTTGTTTCTAACTCCCATGTTTTAGCTATCTGTTAATCAAACACCCAATCTCCCCACTTTGTGTCAGGAAAGGTATCAGGGTGCTCTCGGTGCCTTGATGATCTACTACAGGAATTGTGCAGAGCATCAACCAAACACATTAAAAGGAGATCCCCAATTCTGTTTTCAGTCATTAGTGCCAGTATCTTCTAAAACCATCTAAAACCAGTTTGCTAAAACCATCAATCAAGTCACATATTTTGGTAATTCAAATTTCAATTCCTTTTCTTTCTTATTTCTACCATTGTGAGGAACGCCTGCTTACTAAAGAAAAGTGAAAAAGCAACAAGCTAGTGGCTGGGCAGATTGAGCAGTTAAAACTAAACAGAAGAGAGTTCTCTTTTCAGACCAAAGACCAAGAGTTCTTTGAGACAGACCACTGTGGATTCTAGAATTCACGAGATCCGAGATGGTTGATTCCACTCCCTCAAAATACCACTGGCAGGACTATATATGACCACCTTTATCTGTTATCTTGATAATTGTCTTGAATGAGTGGCAAATGATGTCAAATGGCAGAGGAAAAGAACTGAAGGATAATATGTTAAGTAAAATATTCAATGGGACTAAGCAATAAAAATATTACCTTTGTTAACCAAAGTACACTGTGATAGCAGGAGGCCAAATAGATTGAACAGGAAAACAGTATTTTTCTAGGAGAAAATACACACAAATTCACCATTCCAGAATTTGAAAAATTTAAAACAGAATTTAAATTTACCTTTCCAACAAATTTTAGGCATTGTATCACATATTCCTCTCCTTTCTCCTACAACTGTTACTACTATTGTAACACACACACATACACCCCTATGTATGTGTGAAGGGGTGCATGTATGTATACTGTGGGGAGATTTTGGAGTTGTGAGATTGGATTTATAAACTAATATTCATAGACACTATGTATGTCTCTGTATGCAATCTCTTAACTCCAAAATTTCCCCACAATAGTTTCAAAATCCTTCAGAATTCCAGACACCTGAACAATGAACACTTGAACACCTTCTGGAAATCTAAACCTCTCTGTAAGTGCATAGACTGCCCTGGGGGGTAGGTCTTGTATTTCGGAGTATGGTCAGTGAGGATCAAACATACTAGTTGTTGGTGGTGATAGTGATAATGGTGGTGTATGTGTGCTTAAAATACCTTAACTATTTTCATCCCCTGATTCTAGTGAATAAAGTTGCTGAAAATGAAAACCATCTTGATAATTCACCTGGGCTTGCTGCCATGTCACAGAAAGCTGCACTCTAACCTACCTGCTAGAGGTTGCCTGTATCTATTCCTACTTACAGCTCAGCACCTCTCCTTTTACTTCCATAAATCAGAAAACTCCTCCTGGCCCTAAAAACATTATTAACTACCATATGGAGTGCCAAACTTTGCCACTGATGTAGACATTAGCTCTTCAAATGGCTGAGAGCTAACCTATCTGCACAATTTGCATCTTAATAGTCTGCAGCTGACTTGCTCACTTGATGATGGGGATGCCCCAGCTTTGCTCAAGACAGGCTACACTGGCACACTGCCCAGAGCATGACAGCTGGAGCTCATTTGGACAAACTGTAACAGAGTAGAGCCTCTCATTTTCAGTAGGGTTCAACATGTAGGGGGTTCCACCCCAACAGCTAGCTTAAAAGAGCTTAATCTAGCTCCTTATTTGGCTTAGCAGTTTTGGTATTCCCTCCTATATATCTCAACTTTGTGATCAACCACCTCACTCCTGACACAGCCACATGGAAGTGGACACTCATTCCTTACGTCTAATCTTGGAAGTGAGGTACATAATTATACACAATGGAGAGATAGAACAAAAATATTAAATACTGTTGATGAGTTTTTAATCACACTCAGTCTAAGAAATTAAATGAAATCAGTCCTAGAATGCATACAGTTGTACTACATGCTAACACATGATTTCACTGTACTTTTCTGAGGGAATGAGCATACCATGTGCACACACTGGCAATACCAGTGCTCAGCATTCAAATCTATCCTCTTGAGACATGCTTGAGGCTTTTGTCTTAGAAAATACTGACTTCACTACTAAGTTATGAAGTACAAACAGGATGAGGTCTTAAGAGGAGAACACATATACATGGCATTCACTGTAGTGAATGTAACTGGGTCTTGCTGCTTCACACTTCAAGAACTCACCTGCTAGTCCTATATACTGAGTTTCATTCCAGACATCATAATGGGAAGCCCAGGATTACTAGTAACAGCTTCCAAAGCCCATGAACAATAAACAAGGCCTGGGGACACACCGAGGTAGCAGATTCTGTGGGGTGCTTATGCTGAATTTGGGCTGAGAAGGGATGCCTGTTGCAGTATCTTCAGCTCTTTACACTTTGGAAATTGTGGTTTGACTCTGGCTAATAGTTGGTTGTTTAGGGTCAGTAGGGGCTAATTTGGAAAGAGATCCTAACCTTATTTTTATTAAGAATGGCCTCTTGGGGCGCCTGGGTGGCTCAGTCGGTTAAGTGTCCGACTTCGACTCAGGTCATGATCTCACAGTTCATGGGTTCGAGCCCTGCGTTGGGCTCTGTGCTGACAGCTCAGAGCCTGGAGCCTGCTTCGATTCTGTGTCTCCCTCTCTCTCTGCCCCTTGCCTGCTCACACTCTGTCTCTTTCTCTCTCAAAAATAAATAAACTTTAAAAAAAAACAAAAACAGAATGGTCTCTTAAGGTTGAATGTGCTGGCTTCCCATTTGTGAGCATAAGAACTACCAAGCAGAATGCAAATGTCACAAAGCCTGGAGAAGATGATGCCTCTACTTTTTTTCACATATGTATTACTGGGAATATAATAAAATGCATTGGTATTATTCATCTTATTTTATAATAGGACTGAGCAGTGATCCATGTGCAGAATTTATTATTATTATTATTTTTTTTATTAAGCCACAAATATGGCTGCAACCACCTTGACAATCTAGGAGTTGCCACTGTTAGGAATCACATTCATGTAATTATAATCAAAGTACAGAGGCAGCCATCTATAAACATCTTAGAAAATTCACCCAACCAATTTTAAGATAAACTACTGCCACATCCACCACAAGCTTGTGTTGCATTTATGAACACATATCACACCATAAGGGTAAAGTGTGTATATTTATTAGAGTACATTATGTAATATATTTATGAAGATCTTTGTTATATACATAAGAGTAAAATAGTAGAGCTCAAAGTAGGGAGTCCTACATCTAATTACCTACGACTCCAAATATCTCAGGACATTGGATAAAACAAATAAAATCAGACAAAAAGGGGCCATAATGTAAAATCTTCAAACAATAATGAAACCTAGAGAAAATTGCTTAGACGTTACCCCTCATTTCTTGCAAAGTAAGCTCATATTTAAGTTCAGATGGACCGGGTTAACAATCACTATTTTTACTGTTAAAATGCCCCAGGGAAGTTATAAACGCACCAAATATGCTGTTAACCTTCCTTTATATTGTGTGCAGCTGTATGGCTTTGTACCAGGGACCAAACTTCCTAACTGGGCCAGCAACGTGAAAGAGGCTTTTTTCCAAAACCTTTCAATAACAATGCTTTGCTTGTCACTAGATTTCCATTCCGTTTTCTCTACTACTTCATACTAGTATTTGGCTTGGATTTTACTCATTCCAATTACTTTCTTTGGTTGTCATTTTCTCTGAGGAGTATCTTACATATTACCAAACAGTGATAAAAACAGGCAAAGAAATGTAATAGAGAGAAGAGTAAATTCAAATGCTTATTTCTGACACCCAGAGTCAATACTTTCTTAATTCACATTCATTTTCACTGGCAAGCTTAAAGATACATTTGTGACATTTCTGTTTTTCCCTGACATCATTGATACTAAGGATTATCAATTGATCTTATGAGAATTCAATGAAGATGATGACTTTTATTCTTTACTCTTTGCTGTGTACATGAGAGGTTAAAATCTATTCAACTTTTTAAAAGAGAATTTTAATGGTTTTAGATCATTTAGAAGCTTTGGCAGGTTACATTAAAGGAGAAAATGTCAGCCATATTTCAGGCTTTTCTTTTTTTTTTTTTTTTTTTACCTAGGACTAAGATGAAATCAGAAGCGCTGTGGTCAGATTATCTGGTCTGAGGAGACACATTCTGCCCTATTGGTTTATACTTTATGAACTCTATACTCAGACCTATATAAAAAATGGCGATTCAGTCTGGGCACTGGTAGTGATTAACTGACTATGATACTGTCACATGACTTTTATTTATTTATTTATTTTGACATCCAGACCCAGCATTTACCTAGGAGATCAGTAAACAGTAAACACTGATACCCCATAAGAAAACAGAAATCCAACTATGATCCCTTGTGCCATTTCAGCTCTATTGATAGAAATGCTTTCTTCAAATGCCCTTGTTTGTACAAAGGGAATCTAGAAACTATTTACCAAAATTAATCTAATGACACAGAACAAATAAAACAAAAACTTTCTTAGGCAGGTCAACTTAGGCTAGGCTGTAGCATGTTGGATGAAAAAGATTAATACAATAAATTAAATTTGGTTGAAAATTGCAATATCTTAGCTACTAATGGCCATTAAAAGTGCAATGAAATGAGTCTAACTGCCTTAACAAGTCCATACCTCATCATGGTACTGAACTTCAAATTTTTGCTTTAAAAAGCAAAATTTCCTTACTTAAAAGTAAGGAGGGGTGCCTAGGTGGGTCAGTCAGTTAAGTGTCCAAATCTTGATTTCTGCCCTGGTCATGATCTCACAGTTTGTAAGTTTGAGCCCCCTGTCAGGCTCTTTGCTGAGCATGGAGCCTGCTTGGGATTCTCTCACCCTCTCTTTCTCTGCCCCTCCCCTGCTCATACACACACACACTGTCTCTCAAAAATAAATAAATAAAATTAAAAAACAAAGTAAGGAAAATTTACCCCAAAGCTCTTGTTTCTAAATGGTCTGTCAAAAGACCAGAAGCCTTAGAGGGAGAGTTGGGAGTGTTGGAGTCTTCCAGCCCTGTCCTCTTACCAAGTGGATGGCTGAGTGGACCTGGAACCTTCTGAGATTTAAGAGAGTAGAAACTCTTATTTAATATGATTGGACTAGAAGCCACTCTTGTTTCCCACTGGTGTTCTAGACATCATATTCAGTTAAGAAGAGAGACTAAGCAAATAGGAGTTAAAAAAAAAGAACCCTCCTAGTAATGTATTAAAAAAAGGAATACGTGAATTCAAAACAAATCATTAGCCTCAGACTTTAATTATATATACTTAAAGATCTTGGGACTACATGTAATATAAATGTGATATACAGTTAAAATGTTATAATGAAGTTCTGTAACTTTTTTCAGTTAAAAATGTGTGATAAAGGAAAAACTATATATATAAACAACAAAAGGGATGAATCTCAAATGTTATGTTGAGTAAAAAAGTCCAGATTACAAAGGCCACCTACTATATAATTACATTTATATGGCATTCAGTAAAAGGAGAAACTATGTGGCAGACAACATATCTATGATTACAAGGGGTTATAACTGGAAGGAGTGAAGGAACAATTTTTAGGTGATGGGACTGTTCTGAATTTTAGTTATCTTAATCTTGAATATGGCACTGAATATATGACTACATGCAGTTTCAAAAACCATAGAACTACACACTGAAGAGGGTATATGTCAGTCACACCTGAACAACCCTGACTCAAAAAAATCCAAAAAAACAAAAACTAATTTTTCACTAATATATGTATAATGCCCAAAAAAGGGTTAAGAAGAGTCTACGATCTTACGTTGTAAACTGTAGAAAAAAGAAGTCCTAGTCCACAAGGTTGGATTTTTAGAACTTGATTAGGAAGGTAAAATCTAACAGTACTTTCAGAAGGTTAAAGTTAAGCTCTCTAATTTGCTGCGTTACATAGCCATGAAACACTGATGGGAAGACGATAAGAACCTGAATGTTTCTGCTTTTATTATGATTACACCACCTGGGCAAGGTGCTTTTCCTCATCCTGCTGTAGTAGCTGCTGGTCAGTTAGTAGCACACTTGCATTTATGCATCTTGGCCCAGAGCCCACTAGCAGGGCAATGAAATATCAGGTCTCTCAATTCAAGAATGTAATTTACAGAAACAAGATCTGTCTTTTCTCTGCCTTCCAGTTAGTGTACTGTTAAACTAAATAAGACATCTGCTTTTGAGCTGGATTGCTGGAGGGAAGTTTTATGAATTACCTGCAGGGTAAAAAGCACACAAGGTGAAGGCACCCTCAGGATGTGAAGGACCATAAAACCAGACTGACATCTCTGAAGTTCTGGGCTCATCATTCATGTGTTGAGTTCATGTTCATTCTAGGAGGATATATATGTATAAAAATGGGAAAATATGATGAAACATATTTAAACAAAAGTTTGTATAATAAACAAACAGATCTAAGAATCCAGGGGTTCTAGGACTAGATTAACATGAGGCTACTGCTTTCCCTGCACTTGAATTAGCCCTTGCCATTATTAACAACTCTGAGTGTTAAAAGTTTGTCTTACACAAAAAACATAAAAATGCACAATATTATTTTGACCTCTGGAACAATACAGATGATTTCTATTTTCTCTATTAACTAACAACCTTTCAAATGTGAAACTGTAGCTTTCAGTTCCTACTTCAGGCCAAAGTATACATTGAAGTAGTTTCTAAGCAATATTTAAAATTACCAACTTGGGGCGCCTGGGTGGCGCAGTCGGTTAAGCGTCCGACTTCAGCCAGGTCACGATCTCGCGGTCCGTGAGTTCGAGCCCCGCGTCAGGCTCTGGGCTGATGGCTCGGAGCCTGGAGCCTGTTTCCGATTCTGTGTCTCCCTCTCTCTCTGCCCCTCCCCCGTTCATGCTCTGTCTCTCTCTGTCCCAAAAATAAATTAAAAACGTTGAAAAAAAAAAAATTAAAAAAAATAAAATAAAATTACCAACTTAATGATGCTGTTTACTTGACCACAGTCATTGAAAGTGTCATTCTCTGTCCACCTCTCTCTGGTGGCCAGCAAGTCAGCCTTTCATCATTCAAAAATCCCAGGAGCTGAAAGCTTGAATCTCCTCAAAAAACAGATCCCAAGAAGGCTCAGAATGCTATCCCCCAGGCAATGGTACCGTCCTGTCACAGAGTTGTACACTCCTCAGGGAACAGGAGCCAGGAAAGACCACTCCAGCTTATTGTACCTGGGGGACAGCAGGGAGGTTTAGTTTGGCCACATAGCCAGTGGGGTAAGAATCTGGGCCTTGCCTTTTAGAGGGAAAGCAGGAGAACCTCGTTCCTGTGAAAATCACAGCCTATAGGGCTGGATTGCTAGCACCAAACAGGCTGATCCAATTCCTCAGACTTAAGGGCGTGAAGCAGAAATGTCAGTGGCTAAAGGTCATTGCTGTAAACCTCCCTCCCCTCAAAAAGTGAAAAAAAAACCCAAGAAGTACCCACCGTTCACAGGGAAACTGGCTAATTGGCTGTGAGTGGTCTGGCATGACATTAGCTCTCTGACTGGTTGCCACAGTCCTCTTTTGTGAAAAGACGGTATGAGAGAATGTAGACAGATACTGTTGAGTCCCTGATCACAGTGAGTCTCAGGGTTAATAAACACACTTGGTCCTGTGTGATTTTCCTTCTGAAAAAGTTAGTCTAGGTTACAAGGACAAAATACATTTTACCTACTCTGCTAAAAGTTATTTTTGTTAAATTCAAACTGAAAAGCAGATTATGATTGAATAAGTTGAAGAATAGAAAACATAACAATGTTTTAGTTATACTTATAAACCTTTGAGTATTTAATTGTGACTTACAGAAATTAACCTGAAAGGGAAGGAAGATAATGATGATGAAAGAATAGATATTCCTACACTAGGACTTCTCATTCTTCATAAACCAGACCAATGAAAATAAGGTTTTGTTTGATGAGTTAAACTCATCTATTTATTTTAGAGGTTGTGGGTGATCCATTGGTATTGAAACAGAAATAAAAATTATTTTGTTTAATATTTGAAACTAAAATAGTGGTTCTCCCTTTACATAAACACACCTTGAACAGAAGACAATAGAAGAAGACAAAGAGTCCTGCTGGCAAAGCTTTGGGCTCAACGGAACAACATCACTAACGTATATTAGCAACACATACCACTGCTGTACTGAGTGCTCGGTACAACACACCACACTATTAAAAAGAATTTGCCAAATATACCAAATGAAGCTCAGAGAAGTTCTTTGCATTACCTAGAACAAGGCTAACAAATATTGAAATCTTTCATGAAAGGAGTCAATGATTTATATATTTCCATAAGTTGCTATAGCCTGTGCTGATTAGTTTCCGCCAAAGAATCTTTCCCAGCTGCACCCAACAAAATCCTCAATGGACAACAGCCTCAAATTAACTTGAAAACATCTAATATTTTATTCATATATATTTTCCTTTGTAAATAATTGTGGACTTATTATTTTGTACCGCTGAGCAGACTAAAATAATGGGCATAATATAAAACTAAAATAATGGGCATAATATAAAATCTATTGGGGAAGAGATATAATTTATATATACAACGTTCATGACGTTGTTAAGAATAAGTCTTTCCAAGGATCATTCTCTCTTCCAAATATAAAACCTGCATAAACAACTTACACAAAACACTGGGAAGAGGAAACATCTCTAAAATTAGAGAAGCTAAATATTGAAGCTATAGGCAATTTATTATGAACATTAACTGCATAGATGCTAAATTAAATACATTATTCCACTTTTTAACACATAAGAAATGATGCTTGTATTTTGACTCTGCAGAACAGGAAGAAAAATGTTTTAGGGAATCTTATTTTAGACATTAAATTCTAAACCTTCTTCCTGTTATCTGTTTTTAGAATCACCTTTATTATTTGTGTGGTTGTAGGAGGTAACACAGATATCAATGATAGGTTGAATATATCAATTAGCTCCTATCAGGTGTTATAATCACATATAATTGTTAGGGTTTTTACAACATATTGAGGAAAACTCATCATAGGAAAAGTTCTGCAAGTCAAGTAAAAAATGTGTCAGGATTTTGCTTTAGAGGGTATATTTTTCCTATTTGGTTTAGTGGATTTTTGTGTGTGAGGAGAGTGGACTGGAAACAGCAGCACAAACACTTGGTGTACAACTCCAAACTATTATGTAATATGTTCACATATTAATTCCTTACATAGTACTTCTAAACACAGGAAAACATTTTGTGTATGAGTGCATGTTTGCCAATATAAATAGGAGAAGGAGGGATAACCTCCTGGTAATTTTATTCAACACCTCTAAATTTACATAAAGTATCTGGATGGATGACATTCTTTTTTTGACTTTAAAACAGCATGAGAATGGGCTAATTTATTAGTAGTAATTTAAAGATTTCGAAATTTCCCCAAATCTTCTTTTAAATCTTATAAATTAAATTAACTCTTAAAGCTTTAGACATGTTTATAGGTTTGCTTCAGCTCACATAAGAAGAATATCTTCATATATGTATCTAAACTGTACAGTAGTTTGGTATCTATACACCACTTTATCTTTGCCATTATTATAAAGAATGTATTTATTAATACATGCAAACATCTCACAACATGTACATTTCTCCATATCTGTACATTTAGCAACATCACAAATCGCTAACTTTTGAAGTTATCACAAAAGTTAAAAATGAGTTTGAGACCACATTTTCTAGTTGCATCCTTTAAAAAGACATTAACCGGTTTCAAACAAATTAGCCAATAAACCAGATTTTCAATTGATAAAATTAAGTTATCTAATTTAGTAGTATCTAATTCTACTTAGTAAAGTAAATCATTACTTTTTATTTATAAAAATTTTAAGTCACTTTTTATGAAAATAAGAAAAAAGTTTTCTAGTTTATTATCAATTCAAAAACATTCTGAAGAAGATAAAACCTACAGAAATCAGAGTTATTTATATAAGCTTTTCTTATTATTTATCGGCATTACCACATAGAAATGCTACTTTGATTAATCTTTCAAAGCAGGGATTTCAGAAAATATTGTTGATTTCTTTATTACAAAAAAAGATAGGGAATTTCAATACCATATATTTTTTTGTAAGATAGTTCATCATAACACTTCTAAAAATTGAAGTATAAATTTAAAGAACCATGATGAGGGAAAAATAATAAATTAATAAAATAGCATTCAATTGTTATTTTCAAAGGTTAGAAGTAGTAAATTATTCTGAGAACAATCTGAGGGTTGATGGGGGGTGGAAAGGAAGGGAGGGTGGGTGATGGGTACTGAGGAGGGCACCTGTTGGGATGAGCACTGGGTGTTGTATGGAAACCAATTTGACAATAAATTTCATATTTAAAAAAAGGCGGGGGGGAAGAAGTGGTAAATTATTTTTCCTACAAATAAGAAATGTTAACTGAACATTTTAATTATTAGACTACTTAGTCAACACTATGAAGCAATGGGTCAATCAACAATGACATGAATTTTTTTTTTTTTTTTAATGTGGTGTATGTTAGCACATAACAGGGGTGGAAACAAATCTGTGATCCTCATTCCTGGTCTTCATTCATTTAGTAGCATGTACTAAACGTGGCAAAGGAAGATTTGCTGGTGATGAACTCAGGATAAAATGAAAAAAATGTGAACCTTGACCTTTTTAACACTACTTAAAAATCAGAACCAGACCCATCAGCACACCCCCCTCATTGCCGTCAGCCTAACACACTAGAAACCTGATCTCCCCCTCATCCGAGCAGAAAATACCCTTGTAAACTCGGAGCTAAGCAGCAAATGTCTGATGCCTCCTCTGTTGCCTGTTCCCTCCAGACCAAAAGTACAGAAAGATTCTAAGTAAAGTCAAACTTCATATGGTATTTAGAATTTACAACAATGTTGGATGTAAGGTGTATGTTTGAACTATTTCCTTTGCCTTGTTTTCAAATTTCATTTGCAAATCATAATATAAGTAATATAAATTTTGACTGGACATGAGAAGAATGCTTGAATTTTTATTGCTGAAGCATAGAAATGCCATCATCTGTGCTCACCACATTCACACTCCTAAGTACCTCTCTCTTCACAGCATTATCATGTGAAATTGTCCAAAATATTCTAATTTCATCAGCCTGTGCTTACTATAGACATATATTTCTTTCTGTAAGAAATATTTCTCAGCTGTGGGTTTCTTTATAGCCCTCTCTTGCTATATCGTCATTGATTATAGAATCTGTTATATTTTATATTTCCTTTTTAACTTCTCCAACCTGGTAGATTTGTAACAGTAGAAAAAGTCATAGAAAGATAACAACTATATGGTATAATGTCTAGTATACAACTGCATTTGTTTTTATTTCAAGGAAAAACAAATACGAGTGAAAAACCTGTTATCCTCTAGTTTTCAAATAGGAAAACGTGGAATGAAGCAAAAATGAGGTGAAATTTTACAACAGATTAAGGTAGGGTGATAAAATCCATGGGGGAAGAGGAGGAGATTAAATGACATTAAAAAATATCCAAGACTTCATTTGATTAACTTTAATCTAATTATAAAAAGTCACTGCTCAGTTCCCAACCAAACAAGGAGACCTCAGAAGGTTTAACTAAAAAAGAAAAAAAAAAAACAAAAAAAAAAGAACGAAAGAAAAAAGAAAAAAAAAGTTTGGTCAGAGGAGCAAAAATAATGCTGAATTAAAGCACTTGGAGGCCAATGGCTTTGAACCTGGGCTTCACCAGTCATTCCAACCAGCGAGGCCGTCTGCAGAGGTTTGGGTTCTCGTTTAACAGAGCCCTCATTGTTTCCAAGGCAGCTAGAAAAATGCTGCTTTATATCTCCTCACACCACAGGCTCCGTGCACAGCCCCGAGAAAAGGCGGCTGCTAGTGTACAATCCACAGGAAGAAAAAAAATGCATGGATATATACACAACCCCTAACCTCCTTACCACCACCCCCACCCATACAGAAAAACACATTTTTCTGCTATAAACTACCTCAAACTCAATTCCTGGCTCACAAACTGTGGTAAAGGATGTTATGGTGGTGCATAATTTATAACTGGAAATTTCTGATTCATGTGGGATTTGGGGCATTTCTTTGCCCTTTACCCATTGCCTCTCCGTTTCCACCTCAAGCACGGGGAGGTGAAAGCTGTCAGGCAGTGGGGCCAATGCCATCAGGCAGTGAGGAGATAAACACTGCATTTTTGAGAGTGCAGTTATTCCACACCTGTTTAAAATGTTTATACAGTAATTAAAGATTAATGCTTATTCCAGACCAGATAAATATTAGACAGTGCATGTGTATATATACATATATGAATCTGCAATGTTGCAGAGAACAAAGATTTTATTGTATCAAGCTTATTTAGAGAAGGGTATGTGCTTTAAAAAAGCCTAAGCTTCACAGAGTTTACATTACAGAGGGGAAAAAAGGCTTAAAAATGTTAAGTGGTTGGAGCTACTGAGTGCCATACAGAAAGCAGGTAGTAGTGAGTATGAGCTAATTCTGCTGCTAATCGTTCAGTTTTCTATTTATTAAAGGCGGGGGGGGGGGCTCAGTTTATTCCTGACTAGCTGTCAGTTCAATGGGTCAACTCTAACTTGCTTACTAAAGTTCAACAAGTAAAGCTTGCTGAGACCATGACAAGGAAAATATTTAAGTGTTTTTTTTAATTACTAACTATAACATACAGATTTTATTCTTAATTTTGAAAAGGCAAAGCAATAAACTGTTTTGGTTACTAGCTCTGGGCCATACTAGGGCCATACTACAGTATCATCATCCTCAGAAGACAGTAGAAAACCTACTATGTGAACAGAGACTGCACAACCTGTGGTGTTATACTCTGCCTAGGGCAATTCATGCTGCATGGTTAGGATGGTTTGGTAATGTCCTTTTCAGGAAGAAGAGAGCACCCAGCATACCACCTCACTAAATTATCACACACACACACACACACACACACACACATAGTTTTTAATACGTTGGTAGTTTTGTCAACTTTTTAATTAATACCAAAAAAATTAATTAAAAAATCAGTGTTGTCTTTCAATTTATGCAAAGATATGTTTCTGACAAATTGTATGGGTATATTCAGCCATATTTCCCAACTTACTCACAATAATTTTACAGAATTCTATGTGTTCCCTTCTGATGATTTTCTGGTGAATGTATGGAAAAATCACTTTGAACCCAAAAGGGTTGGAATTTGTGACAAATTTTAAAGTTAAAATATTTACGCATTGCATTTTCTTATGGGGCACACTAATAGCGTCAAAATAAGGATTACTTTAAAAACTGGTTAAATAAATCTCATAAAATAATCTTAACATGTTTCCTATAAAAGTTTTCTCCCTTCTGAAATGTTAACAAAGATATATTTTTACTATTATAGGGTAATACAAGCAATTAGGTAAGTTTTAAAGGTAACAATAGGGTTATACCTGACAGATTTGGGAGGGTTTGCAGACAAATATAGACGGAAATAATTTTGACCAGTCTAGAATCCATTCATCCGGATTTTACAACACTGTGCACTAAGACCACCAGAACACTGTACATTTTCATACCAGCCAGCTTACTGACACCCACTCCACCTGAAAATGTAAACCTGCAAGCCTTCTCTAAGTACTGCACAAGAAGGTGCCTACTACAAAGATTCCTAGAAACATGTGGACACATATCTTGGAGAATAAAAATGTAAGAGGAAATTTCCCTCTATTGCCTGAGTAATTTTGAATTATTAATAAGTATGGCTTTAGATGTTTCATAAAAATAAGTCAGCAAATCAAAGAAAATTCTGAGAAGACAAATCAGAATAAAAGTAAAATTGGCTTATGAAAATTTGAAGAAAACACACATTCTGTAATACTGATAACAGAAGGCAGAATGGAGGTGGGAGAAACATACTATCACCAATTAGCCACTGTTATGGTAGGTGTCCCTGCACACCTATGGGTAGATGTTTTCTCTCCCAGTGAGAGAGGTAGACCAAGCAGGGTCCTAAATGTTAACGTGACCTCTCAATAGTTGTTCTGCAAGCAGTAGATGTTTACCCATCAATTTATTCAGCCATCTATCCTAAACGAGTAATCAGGTAACCTGGGAAACAGTGTTCTATATTAATAAATATGGGGTGAGTATACAGATGACCCAAGGAAAACAGCAATCATTTGAGGTGAATTACTTAGTTTCATAAACTGAGTATACTTCATCACAAGATTGTCTCAAACCTGGGAACTAAAAATGATGTAAGGAAATTGAAAACACTATTTTGCAGAGCACTGAGATGGGCATTTATATATTCCTCACTTCATTTAAAAATTTTAAAGATTCTTTGAGTAAAAGACTTTTACAGATGATGAAATTTATCTCAAAGGTGTCAAAAGAGGCAGAGTTGGGATTCATTCCTAAATCTCTGAATTAAGTTTAGGCCTCCTCTTTCCAGTACACTCTGGTACAAAGGTTACAAATGAATGTTTAGTAGTACAGAATAGACAGAATACATTACATATGATTGAGCATCCAGATACTCAATATCCAAGTAAAAGGGCTGAATAATTCAGAATCTAAAAAGCAGTATTTATATGTTACTTGAAATAAGGAGTACAGAGTTACAACCTTCTAGTTATAAGGTAAATAAGTATAGTGATGCAATATACAACATGATGACCATTAACAGTGCTGCATGGTACATTTGAAAGTTATAAAGAAAGTAGATCTTAAAAGTTCTCATCTCACATACATACACACAAATAAAAACCTTTCTTTCCTTTTTTTTATCTATACGAGGTAATAGATGTTACTTAAACTTCTTGGGGTAATCATTTTGCAATATATATGAGTCATTATGCTATATACTTTAAACTTACACAGTGCTGTATGTCAATTACATTTCAATAAAATACAAAAAGAAATCGAAGTAGGATCTTTATGCAAATTTTAAGTTTAAAATGTTCATTTTAAATTAACAACTCATGATTTTTATCTACTTTTCTCCTAAAAATGATTTCAGACATGTTTAATGTGAATGACTAAATTCAAATAACAACCTGAAATGGAAGTATTAAATGAGATCTGAAATCATATTGTGTCAGTTGGAAGAAAAAACGGACATCAAGCTTCCTTTAGTCTGTAAGTGGATAATGCAACTGAAAGCAAGAAGGGAGCCCCACTGGGTTATGTAGTTCATTCTGTTTGAATAAAAGTGAAGTACTACTTCTTCAGGAATGCTTTTCTCTGGCAAGGGGTACATGAATTCTTATACATGGATACTGAGTAACACAACTGGGAATGTTTTCAAAGGTGTCTTTGGAGATGCTAAACTGTTCTAGTTCTTGTCTTTTGTTTTTCTAAATAGAACCCCCAAATAAAAGGCAAAGGCATACACACATCACAACTTAGGATAGACCATTCAGGTGGGGGGAGATAATGAAAATGTGGTTCAGGTATGTTTCTCTAGGGTGATCTAATTTGAGGCAGAGAGACGGTATATATAGCAAAGAAGAGGTTGGCACGGTGTCATGCTTTTAACAGCAATGATTTCAGACTTGCTTTTGGCAGAAGCTGGGGAGGGCTGTCAAGATCTTGCTCCCTGGTGAATGTCTGGTATGTGGGCATTCTGAATTGTCGATCTGTGTGAGAGCCACAGCTTTTAGATGTTCACGCAGTAACATTTCTGACATGGTTAGGAATGCTGACAAATCTGGGACCATCTTACCCCTGCTTGTCAGCAGGGCAGGAAAGTAGAATGAAATGCTTATGGGCAGAAAATAAATTTTAATGTTAAAAAAATAAAAAGCTAAGAACCTACAGAAAAAGAAATCACAGAATCCAGTGTGTGGAACACACTGTGGGACGGAGACAATCTTGTCCTGAAACATTTAGTGGGCTATTTCCCCATTCAATCTCTGGAGGACACCTGCTAATGACCAAAGGTTTCTGTCCTCCGACTACCTCCCTATTTTTCCTCCTGGTGTGCTATGGTCATAAGCATAGGCAGACTGATTTCTCGGGATGTTTCCATAAAGCTTGGCATAGGGGAGGCAGCCACTGGGAGGTGTATGCCATGGTGCTGTAGGTTATGGTAGTCTCTGATTATGCTTGTCCACCACCAGCTGCCCGCAGAGGAAGTGGTGCCTACTCTCTCTCGCAGGTGGGGAGGAGCAGGTCACATCTGGTACCTGCTTTTCTGGGTAGAGGGGAGAATAAGGCCATGACAAGCAGCCAGACTCCACTGTGTTTCTGCCAACATGCTGTCTTTTGGCACTTGACTTGAAAGATTTAATTCAATGGCCACTCCATAGGGTTTATCTGCAGAAATAAACAGTGAAATCAATGCCAGTTTCTTTCAGCCCCTCTTGTTCCTCAGTGTGGGATGAGAACCCTGTTACTGTTATGACAGATTTGTATATAAAGCCAGGACACATCTGCCATTGTACATGATAGAGAAGAGCTAAGGATGAGCACTTCAACCAGCTTGTACTTTCAGTGATGACTATGCACTCAGCTCTTAGAAGCAGAATATATGCTGGTGCTAATGCATCCACAATCTCAGTCTTGCTCCCCCCTTCCCCGCCTCCACATATACATAACACAGCTGCAAAGCAATCCCCAAATCATCATTGGGGCTCTTTGCTGTGATAGAGGAAGCCAGATTGGCTGTGTGTACAACCCCAGTACATTTTGTCTTTTAAGAGGAGGAAATATACTTCAGTGCCAGTTACCTTGAGATATTTTTATTTATTGAAAAAAATTTTAATGTTTATTTAGCTTTGAGAGAGAGAGAGAGAGAGATACGTGAGCAGGGGAGGGGCAGAGAGAGAGAGACAGAGACAGAGTGTGAGTGGGGGAGGGGCAAGAGAGAGGGAGACACAGAATCCAAAGGAGGTTCCAGACTCTGAGCTGTCAGCACAGAACCCAACACGGGGCTCAAACCCATGAACTGTGAGATCATGACCTGAGCCAAAGTTGAACGCTTAACCAACTGAGCCACTCAGGTGCCCCGAGATAAATATTTTTAAATATCCCTTTACTTACACATACTCCTTTTAATAGAATCATTCTTTTTGTTATACCCAGGACACACCTATGAAATTTAAGTCATTTAGGAATAGTACTCAAAACAAATGTGAAACATACATAATTATTTAAATTAAACCATATCAATAGTTTTATTTTTCTATATATCACCTCTGTAGAAGGCACACATGATAAATTTTACCAATGGTATGTATGTAAGCAAACATAAACATGAATAGGGCCTGGGGAACTGACAACGTCACTTATGCCATATGCTGGAAAAATGAATGTCAGAGTCAGTCGCAGACAGTGACTATTTTCCATACAAAACAAATTCAGGTTTGGGTGGCTTCCCCTAATGACAGAGTAAATACCTAATCTTCTCCAAACTAAACGCAGCCATTCATATCCCTATCCCCTACCCCACACACTTAAACCATTATCTAATTACACAGTGAACATCCAGAAGGGGAGTTACCAAGCACCATGGGTTAAGAAAGGGCTGGCCAGCAAAGGGGTGGAGGGAAAAGGGAGAACTCACTGGAAACCCTCCAGCTGGGGCCTGTTTGTGACTTCTTGGCCTCACTGTTTGAGACTTTCTGGCATTTTTATTGCCTGTTGTCTCAGTGATAATGTGCAAGCATAGAGATATATTAAAACCCTAAGTAAATATATTCAAAGAGAGAAAAAGAATAGGTCATTAGAGAAAAGAGCAGAAGAACGTTAATTTTGAAGTAACACATATAGAGAATGCAATATTTTAATTTTTAAAATTGCCATAAAAATGTAAGTTAAGGCTATTATTATTTCAATTGAGGGCTTTGGGGAGCACAGACAAATAAATTATAAATGACATTCCATGAAATGAAACACTGAAAGAAACCTTTGGTAAGCTGGACTTTTCTTATCCCTTTTTTCAGAATTATTTCTTCATGAAATTCTGAAGGACAAATCTATGAATTTTATAAAAGAAAAGCATAGCTTCCTTCATTTCAGATATATTTGTTCTACGCTAAATACAACAAAATTGTGGCTCTAAGCTGCTATTGCTAATAATAAGGAAAGCCAATTATGATGTATTCTTGTAAGGATTTAAAAAAATAGTTACAAAACAGCTCAATTCTTTTCTTATTAGTCACATAATACTTTCTACAAGAACATAGTCCAGACTAAGATTAACAACATGGCAAGCTGCTTGCCATTTTTTCCCTTTTTTTTTTTCTCTGAATGGGAACAAATACATGATATTGATATTCAAGCCAGGCAGTCCAGATGTGCTGGCAACTTTGTCCTTCTGTGTGATGCAGTGACTACCTTTAGGTACCAGATTATTTAATGGGCAAATGAAGTACTTAATTCTAACTTCTAGCCAGCAGAGCATACTCCCTCTCTGATGACTGGACAATTATCTTCCCAGATCCTTTTCACAAAATAATCTCTCCCTTGCCTATTGTTCTATCTTTTCCACTTATTGCTGTCTGTCTCTGACAGTGGACAACAATGCCTTCGGTGTGGCCTACAGCATCCAGCCCTGTTGGCCCACAGCATAAATGCTGGCCTATATGCAGTACTGAGCTACTGAGGACATCCACCAGGTTGCTGGCAGGATTATCTTATTTTTCAAAAAGGCAAAAGATTATACTCTAACTATAAAAATTCAATCCATATTAATGATAATATTTCAATACTTTTATTTATATTCTTTCACCTACGACATGCATGATGTGTGATATATATGCTTAATAACCAAAAGAAGTGATGACTAATACTTTATGGAAAGGTTGAAGATGAAATGAACACATTGGTTTGTAATTAGACTGTTTAAAAAAAAATTTCCCCAGTGGCTCTGTCAGAATTTACTCTTTATGCAGGGATATGATAGTCCTACGAATAAAACAGCCTGCATTTGCTAGCTGTATGTGACAACATCCAAAAGGGGTACAATATATCACCAAAACAGCTCACAAACTGGCTAGTCACATTATTTATTACGAGCCACACATGTGACAAATTATTTAACTCAGTTGATCCTAATAAGTCAAAGAGCAAGCAATTAGCTAACTCAGTCAGAGGGCTGTTTGTGGCAATTTATAGATGCGCTCAAGCTGTCCCAGCACTTCAAAGCCCCATTAAGGGGAAACCTTTTAATGACTCACTTGAGATGACAAGTATTACACAGCACATATGGCAGCCAAGAATTTGGCAGCCTATTCTGTTACACTCGGCCTCCCCGCCAGCCCGCCCCCTATCTCCAACAGCTGTTTACGTGTTTTCAGTCTGTGCTTTGCTGTTGTAAGCAGACACAATGCTGCAGAATCAGGCAACACAATGTTTTCAAGAGCAACAAGTGGCATTAGATTCTTGCATCACACAGGTTTCTGGAAACTGCTAAAATCCCCACACTTTTATGAGTCTGGGTGAGTTATTTCACAGGGGAGGAAAGACAGAGAGACATGGATCGTGAGGGACAGCCCCGGTGACTTTAGGCAAATTGCTTATTCCCATCCTGTGTCTTTATATGAAAAATGAAGACAAGAAAAACCTACCTTACAGAGGTGCGGGAGAATGGACTGACTGAAGGCTGGGCTGACGCTTTGAAGATGAAAAGGGAAGTTGTCAGGATGGTTATTCTTTATCCCAAAATGAACTGTGTGGGTCAGAGGGTGTTCTGCATCCTGACCTACTCCTACCACTTTTCCTTAAGACAATTTTCACTTGGGCTACATCCACATCCGCATGCTTAATTCCATCGCCAGCCATCCTGCCCCACCTTTGGAAGAAGAGTGCAATGTCACAACTCAACCATTCAATAAAGGAATGGAATTTTGAGCAACGACTTCCCAGCCTACATTGGGGCCACTTGTTCCCTGGAAACAGGGCACACAACAAGTTTAGACACTCAGAAATGAAATACCAGCTGACACTCTCAATATTCAGGCAGTACTGAGGAAATAAGCACTGAGGGAAAAGTACTGAAAAGGCTGAAAGATGTTTACTATGTAAAAAGCTGAGAGACCTCAACAACAAAGCAGCATACTTATTTTTAAGTGATAACGGTCGTCCTTCTTTATCTGTGGTTTCAGGTACCTCAGTAAGGCCAGTCTGGTGAAAGACCAGCTTAATGGATGAGAGCAGCTGGTGACAGGAAGAAAGCACAACACGCTACCTCATTTGGAGGGGCCACAGTATGTGGAGAAAAGGCAAGTGTCAACCTCTTTCAAAGTACCAACATCCATGAGAACTCAATTAAATCCTGTGACACCATACACTCCCTTTATTCATATGAAACAATCAATTGATTGTGCTTTTGTGTTCCCTGCCAGTCACAGCTGTACTGGAGCCAGTATGTAACTACAGCTTGCAGGAGGCAAATGCAGCAACAGGAGGAAGGGAAACCATGGTCTGTCATAGGGCACGAAGTGTGCCAACCCACAGTGGACAGGAAAGCCACTAAGCCTGCCATGCTAGCAGTCACACTGTTCTTGATTCCAGTTTTTCACTTTGGCCCACCGGAATTTCAGGTTTGTTATTCTGATTATCCAGAAAATCTCCCAGAACAAACGTGAAGTTGAAGAGGTGACAGAGCAAGAAGAGCGAAGAGGTGGACATTTCTTTTGTAGTTGCAATTTAAACTTTCAAATTTTCCTGCTAATACACCTCAGCAAAAAGGGAGTCACCTCATATTTAAGTCCTAACAAAATCCTGCTTATTATGGGGCAGCCTCTCAATCATATTATTTTGAACACCAAAGTACTATATTGGGGTGGCTGAGTGAGAGGGAAGACATGTTAATTAAACATCAATCGATCCTAGTTTCCATGCTTCAAGGGGCCATGAAAGAATCTGTTTTAAAAAAGCAGTAAAAAAAATTAGCCGTAATTATTGCAAGTATGACCTCATAGTTATGAGTTTGATGTCAACAATACTTTAGAAAGCACTTTAAAATGCTATACTAGGGATGGGGAGCCTGACACACTCTCTCTCTCTCTCTCTCTCTCTCTCTCTCTCTCTATATATATATATATATATATATACATATTTATATGTATATATATATATATATATTTATATTTATTATCTCTATTTATATATATATAAAATATCTCCATGCAATGAATGAAATAGTACATGTCCTCATGTTATGCACTAAAGACTTGGGGCTTGGGATAGACCTTCTTCCTCTGGCAGCACCAGCAATGAATTCAAAAGCCCTTCGATGAACAGCATGTGCTCTGAAAGACAGATGACTCAAGGAGATATCAAAGATGTGTCCAAGGGTATTGAATAAAATCACTTTATAAAATATGAGTAGAAAGAACGCCCACTATTTCTAAGCATTCAGTTATTTAAAGGATGTGTATATGCTTAGTAAATTGAACACTTAGAGTCATTTGGTCATTTTGTCCACATCCCTAAATGTTTGGTTTTTTTTTTAATCTTTATTTATTTTTGAGAGAGAGACAGAGTGTGAGCAGGGGAGGAGCAGAGAGGGAGACACAGAATCCGAAGCAGGATCCAGGCCCCAAGCTGTTAGCACAGAGCCCAATGCGGGGCTCAAACTCACAAACCGTGAGATCATGACCTGAGCCAAAGTCAGAGGCTCAACCGACTGAGTCACCCAGGTGTCCCAGCCTAAATGTTTAATTATTCAGTTCGTTTAGAACATTTTTTGTTCTTCTCTGGAAAATATGTGACTGCCTCATTTGAGGTTACTTATTCTTGGATACATATAATCCAAAATAAAAAGAATATAAAACTGTAAAATAGTATAAGAATATCCAAAAAATTCTATTAAAAAACTCTTTCAAACTAATGAATTTGAAATAATTTAAAAGAATATCAATTTTGATGTTTGTGATTCAGATTTTAGTTACAAAAAATATTGGTATGCTTTTTATTTAACCATGTATGTTTTATTTCCCCTCTTTTTAAAATTTACATATGTATACATAAAGTCTGGAAAAATATGCACCAACACAATCTCTGAGTTTCAGGTTTAAAATGATTTTTAAATGTATATAAATGCCATGGGATACATTATAAAAATATTTTAGTCAATTAAAACACACACATGCACATGCACACCCATGCACACAAAATAAAACCCATGGCCCTCTATTACTCTCTCAAAACAACTGAAAAACAGAATTATACAGGTAGATTGGAAATCTTACAAAATTTCAGGGTATAGAATCTTTACCACTATTCTTAAAGTACTATATTATGTCTCAAGATGCTCAATGTGTTTTTTCTTATAGTATTGCCAAATATCTTCACAATTTCTATTTGCCAAATATTATGTCAAAGTAAACTTGACAAAGTCAAATTTGCTTAAAATAAGAACAACATATTGTTAATCTCATGCTTTAAAATATGTACTCAAAATAACCTATGCAATATTTTATTTTATCTTCATTTTAAAAAAGTACAGATAATGTGATGTTCGTAAGTTTGAAGATATGGTCTGTTTCTGTTATGCTCTGGAGCTGAAGGTGATAAGAAAAAAAGAGGTTTTCAAAAGGAAACATAAAAGAGACCATTTATTGATTTATATAATCTTTAACTTAAGAATGTAATCCTCAGGATATAATAAATAGACTCTGAAAACGACTGTGATAATTTGTTAAAGAAACAAACCTATGGCTAGGTTATGGGGAGGCTGCTGTGTCAGGGTGCTAGAAAGTGGAGGTGGTTGGGAGTTTAAGACCTACGTTCACGCCTGGCTTTTGGACAGTTCCTGAACTTCTGTGATCTTTATCTCTCGCACTTAACATGGGAATAATAGTACCAACTAGTGCTATCCTGAAGACTGATTAAATGAGGTTACTCATAGGAGAGCTTTCCAAAACCTCTGATATACAATATAAACATTAGGTATTATTACTGTTATTCCTGTTTTTTTATTCAACAAACTTTTACTTACAATATACCATGAGATCAAATTCTTCCCTTCTTTATTTCTGGTGAAAACTAAAGTGATTAATTCTCATGTGTACAGAGATTCTCTGATCATCTCTATTATCCCTGCCCACACAGAACAAACCAGGAAAAAGAGATGTTGTAGGAACAAATACCTTGGGGAAGGAACATTATGGCTAAAATGCCAGTGTAACAGAACTTTCTGCTATTACTGTGTATCAGAGCCACCGGTCCTCAGAATTACAGAAATGAGTAGCTTCAAGCTTTGGTTTTGGACATATTGATGACCAGCGGGGTGGGTCTTCTCTTTTTCCTTCAGGGTTACCTCAGAGAAGGCCCACTGCTGAAGCTGACATACTATCCACCTCTGTGGTGGAGGAACTGCATTCACCTAACTTTTCCTAAGCCTCACATTCAGATCCACAGAAGAGTGGTCTCAGTTTGCAGTATATGCCCAGATGTTCAGCAGAACGGATGGAAAAAATTAAGGGCCTAAAAAAGAGTGAGGCTTGAAGGCACACCTTCTTTTGTCAAGTTGTCCATTATCCTCTTTTGACCTTGGATATCTACATAAAAGCACTTTTTGGAGGGAAAAAATTTAAGACCTATCCAACATGGGTCATTTGTAATCTTAATCTACTGGGAGAGATTTAAAGACTAAAATGGCTGGCAGGTGCACTGTTTCATTGGCCACCTGGCACAACAGATCTTTACCACGTATATTCTGGGATGTGGATTTTAGAGAAATTTCACATTTTTTTTTTGAGAAATGCTTCCTCCAGGGAGTAAAATTATACAATTATTAGATTATAGATCTAAAGTTATAAGATCTATATGCAAAGTCCTTTGCTCTTTGAAGCAAATTATCACCATTTAGATGCCAGCCACACCCACTTGCTCTCTTATATGACTGGACCATGTAACTGGCTAACGTCCTGCTCCAAGTATCTATAATACAGCTATAACATCTATAACACATACTCCCAGTATCTATAATACTACTATAATATCTATAGCGCATACTTGTGTGCAGAATTATCTCTTTAAAAAGTCCTCAGGTAGCTAGCTCTGTAAAACAATCTACATCAGTTTGCTGTTGAGGGACATTCTTCCATTTTTACAACCATGGGTGTTCTAAGGGATGATGTGATGCATTAACCCTCAAGAACATAACCAGCAACCCCAGGGGAATTCTTGGCTCTGCACATGTACTCCATTTTGTACAGATGTAGACATGTGACATCCAGTCCTGTGGGGCTATGCTCTAACATTTCTACTGGCCACACAAAACTTTGTGTGAAAAAAGTAAGTTGCATTCACAAAAGTGTGAGAAAGGTGAGATGAAAAATGCCAATGTACATGTTAATGTTCTTAACAGATATTATTTAATCCCTAGAAATGTAAATTTCAGTATAAAACCCAGTGCAGTTTCTGCAGAATCTAGTGGAGAACCACGTAAATAGATACGTGAAAAATAGCATTTAGAAATACAATTTATAAGACTCGAAAAGAGAGAATATATTCCCAATAGACAGATACTCAAGTGAGCAAATGATAGAAAGTGGGGTATGTAACAGTCCTAACTTTTTTAAACATACCCAGGCCTAAAGCTGTCATCACACTCACCACTGCTTATTGTGATTGATCTCACTGAGCATGTCCAGTGACCATGTAAGGTCAGAGGCTGCAGTGTATTCATTTTGTTACCCATCCCCAGCAAAACAATGAATTCTCAATAAATGGGTGGTATTCGGTAATACTTGTTAAATAAATTAGTACAAAAAGTTGTGAATAAAGAAAAATGAAAAAAGAATTCAAGGATTATTTCTAAAATCTAGTTATGGACATAGAAAATATAAGAATTAACTGGGTATTTCTATTTAAAAAGGTATTGGGTACAAAATATAGAAAAATATTTAGATATAAGTGAGAAGGATAACTTGACTGTAAGAGGGGCAAACCACTAAAAAGGTCACCAAGGAAAGTGGCTGAGTTTCTCAGAATTGTCAGAAATCTTTCTAAAGTATACCTGCAGAGTTTGAATACTGACCGAAGGTATTCTAATATATTATTATTATTGCAAATAAGGAAGCAAGCTGGCTGGGTGAGTACACTTAAAGTGAACCCAGAATTATGAATAAATGTAGGCATTTTTACGTTAAATAAAAGATATTTCTTCAAGAAGGAAATGTATTCATCTTTCTCTTCATGTTAGTCAAGTTTTTTATACTGAGATAACATAGAGAAGTTCCTTTCACTATAGATTTTCTCTTACTTTTACTTCTTTGTGCTTAAGTAGTAGAAAACCCAGTACTTTATGACAGATTGATCTACTAACTTGCCAGGGCAAGCACAGGACAGATGGTTTCAGTTGGTCAATCTGCAAATGGGCTGCATGTCTAAGACATCTCTTAACACTTTCCTTCATGTAGTGAGTTCTGATCTAGGCATTATGCATGAGACACAGAAGAGTGTTCCAAGAGGTGGCAAGTTCTATAGGTACTGGCAGTCTAGCCTTTCTAGGTGACAAAAAGTAGATCCTGGTTCTGTAACGAAAGGGCCTGGGGAGGCACTACTCATTTTGCTTCACGAACATATAACCTCATTCCACACCTGAGATATGGAAGAGCTCTTTGATAAACATGAAGAGGGATAAACATGAAGAGGGATAAACATGAAGAACTAATTCATTAGTTCTATTATCTGACAAATATTTGAGTTGTTATGTATAACAGTAAGTAATGATGTATTTTCTTAAATAGCACTTGTATTACAGGGTAGTAAGGCAGAGTCTGAAAATAAAAAGGAAGGGAAAGAAAGTTTATGAAAGTATTTTATTGTTATAAGAAAAAAATTTAAAAGTAATTGGGCTAAGTTGGGGCTTACTATTCTTATTTTACCCAATATTGCTTAGTAACCTTCCTTTACCTAGTATTGCAAGCATACTGCTTTGTTTCCTAGCCATTTCAGTTAATATCCAAACAGCTCCTAGAGTTGATTATTTCTGCCAAAGTAACCAGAAAGTATGCACTAACATGGTTATCTTTCAAAGCAAAGATTGAAGGCAAAATGGTTGTTTCAATATTTTCCCAATTACAACCAAATTCCATTAATATACTTAGACAATCACTAGAAACAAAGATAATTCCAGCAACAGAAACAACGCCCCACATCCGGTTGGAAATCTCAGTCACTATCTACCCATGAAAAGGTGTCTGTGTATTCTGATGGACACGAAAATTAAAAAGTAGATACATATCCCTATTAGGTAGTGACAGTACTTAATAGAAAAATTAAACTAGGAAGGAAGGATATAAATTGTTGATGAGATATGATAGCAGAAATCAAACAGGAAGAAACAATAAAAACATTCTATTATCTTGACAATTTTAGACGGAACCAAAGGTAAAATAATTCCTGAAGTATATTTCCTAGATGCAAAATGATGAATTTTTAGAAATGGGTGCTCTTCTCAGTAAAGAAGGCATTCATCTATTAAAAAAAAAAAAAAACTAGGCAGGAGGAAAAGGCAGGGAGGGCATTAAGAAATCAAATAGGCTGAACTTATTGGAGAAGCAGCCTTTTCCTGCAAAACTAGAACCAGTGATACAGAAACTAACCTTGGGACGTATATCCAGAACATGGAAGAAGTGAGTAAGGAGATGAAACAAAAACAAAGAGAAGCTATAATACTCTATACTACATTTTAAACTATTTGCAGACAAGCTCCTGTTTTGAAATCAAACTTGTAAGAACAGATATTTTTAAAAATCATTAAGTAATTTTTAAAAAACAAACTGAGATTGAAAATTAAAATGGCTTACTTTCTAGGCAAAAAGCAGGGTGAATATAGGTTTAAGTAAAGCAATTTCAAATAAATTCCTAAAGTACATCATCATAAATCTCTGCCATGTAGCCTTGCAAGGGCAACAGTGACTAGTCAAAAGAAGTGACTCTGAAGAGACAATGAGTTCTCCTTAAAACTTCAAAGATTTGATTAAAATAAGAGCCACATAAATGAGACAAATTTATCTACCGAAAATGGACTGTTCTGTTTTTCAGTAAACCTCTCATCTCTCATCTCTCATCTCATTGTTTCAGCAGGACGGCTCCAACTCTCATCCCAGAAATCCTACTGAGTTTACTGGAAATAACAGGATTCAGATTACTCAAATGGTTAAGAGCATCTGCTTTCCTGCAAGATGCACAGCAGGATGAAGCAAAAGACATCATTCAAGACCTGGCAAGTCGACCAACAGTCCGACAGAGATCTGGCAAAGATTGTAAGTAGAAGGAAGCCTACATACTTTCAAGAATCACAGAGAAAGAGCAGTGTGATTCGAAGTCTTGCAGCTATAGAAAAAGTTAATAGAGTCTTTTCCCAGATAAGGTCCTATGTCAAGGAACCTTCATCCACAAAAGATCATCAAAATGATTATTTTTGAACACACACATAAGTAGGTTTATTTATGGTGAGTATTTTATTTTTAGAACTTCTTTTCTAAATCAACCAAGGAAGGCATTGGTTTAAAAACATGGGGTGGCATTTTCAAACTGGAACATACAGTTTATGCTGTCTAAATTAAGCATATTTACCAGGCAGCAGGGGGATGAGAATTCTTTACAATTCTTGGTCCCTCAAAACTGGAGGAAGAGAAAATCCCTGCACAGTACTCTCAAGTGAGGTTGACCAAAGAGCTATTGAATTGTTGTTCTTGTTGCTGTTGTTTGTAGAGATACAATATTACTTAGAATACAAATGTTGGTTATAACTAAAATCATCCTCCATTTAGTTTAGCATGTATGAGGACGCGCATATATATGTGTGTACATGAGTGCATACACATATATTCAAATATTAATAAAAGGCTGGAATGAAATAGACCTAATATAATCAGAAGTGCTCTTTTGGTGCTCTTAGGATAGGATGACAAGTTGACAAAAGTTTCATATTTTGCAATTAGAATGATTGTGACTCAGGATCACTTAGAAAGAAGGAGAAATAATGAAATGAAAAAACTCCACATTTGGACTTAGGAAGGAAATAAAAACTCTAAAATTCAATCTTAAACTCAATGCAGTTAGCAATACCTGGCAAGTGACCTACAGTCAGAATCAGTGATCAAGAGAATCCTAACACAGTTTTTTGTTTCTGATTATTTGATAAGCATGGCTTATAAATATGGCTACAGATAGGATCTTAAAATTCTGTGGCTCTTGAATTCGTTATCTGATGATATCCAAGAATAGATTTATAAGGACAAGGGAATACAACATAACAGAAAAAAGTATGGGTTTTATCCAATTCAGAATTCCTTTGTTTTTACAGTTATATGCCTTAGAGCTTAGCTCCATTTTTTTCATCTGCAGAAAAAAAGAGTTAATAATATATATCATGTATGCATTTGTGAAGATTAAACACACAGTATAATGAATTAGCCTGGTTCATAGTAGCTCATAAAATAGTAGCTATGCTGGCAGTAGCAGTACAAGCCATTACCAAGAGAAAAAGGTCACTCTTTTTACACATATGCAATTTATGACATTAAAGATAAACACAGGAATTTAAGAAACAAAACAGATGAACATATGGAAAGAGGG
This sequence comes from Panthera onca, assembly GCF_046562875.1. Taxonomy (NCBI): domain Eukaryota; kingdom Metazoa; phylum Chordata; class Mammalia; order Carnivora; family Felidae; genus Panthera; species Panthera onca. The sequence goes on along the minus strand of NC_138343.1, from coordinate 26,644,532 downwards.
GGAGAAAAGAGAGGGAAACAAACCACAAGAGACTCTTAAAGATAGAGAACAAACAGGGGTGATGGAGAGAGGTAGGTGGGAGATGGGCTAGATGGGTGATGGGTATCAGGGAAGGCACTTATTGTGATGAGCACTGGGTATTGTATGTAAGTGATGAGTCATTGAATTCTACTCCTGAAATGAATATTTCACTGTATATTAACTAAAATTTAGCTACAATAAAATAAATAAAATAAAATAAATACATGCACTAGACCTTTTTTCTTAAAAAATATAATTTTATGAATTAGTCAATTTTTTATTGGTCTATTTTTTATATATAATCAATGGACTTGATTTTTATCATTTTTTAAAGTTTACTTATTTATTTGAGACAGGCAGACAGTGCAAGTGGGGGAGGCACAGACAGAGGGAGAAAGAGAATCCCAAGCAGGCTCCCTGCTGGTGCAGAGCCCAAAGCAGGGTCTGAACTCATAAAACTATGAGATCATGACCTGAGCCTAAACCAAGAGTTGCTTAACTGACTGAGCCACCCAGGCACCCCTAATCACTAGATTTTAAAAGGTAGTAATTGGGGCACACGGGTGGCTTAGTCAATTAAGCATCTGACTTGGCCTCAGTTCAGGGTTTTGAGCCCTGCATTGGGGTCTTCAGTGACAGTGGAGAGCCTGCCTGGGATTCTGTCTCTCCCTCTCTGCCCCTTCCCAAAGTGCATGCATGCTCAGGCTCTCTCTCTCTCAAAATAAACTTAAAAAAAAAATGCTTAAAAAGTTAGTAATAAAAAGAAGTAAAATAAAACACAAATTAAATATCTTAAAGACTAATTTAAATAACAAAATGATTTTTCTACATCTATTACAAAATAGACTTTGAAAGCTTCTAGAAAGGCTCACAGATATATCATCTATTTACTCTAATACCCTGTCTTAATGAAAAAATTTAGGTGAATCTTTAACTCACATAGACACAGATTAAGGAACAGAGATGCAACTAAAAGTCAACACCCAGAGACTTTTCTTCCTACCTAAATATGTACAAATTATTTTGCATATTAAGCCAAATTATTTAAAAAATTTCATTAAAATATTAATATTTATATTTTAATGTTAATTTAATTTAAACATCAAATATACCAAAAAACACTCTGATCTCATATGTTTTAAGTTCTTATTAGCAAAATAAAATTTATAACACTCAAGTACATTATTACATGTCTATTTAATCAAAACTAAATATTCTTCAATTACCTATGTAATATTTAGCATACAATTTCCAACTAGTGCAGATTTTGGTATAATGGAATTATAATTAGAGCAAGAGGCTCAATTTATGGAAAAGGCCATGATCGATCTGCACATGGGAATGTGAATCACACAGTCATTGTCCTTCTATCCCTTGCATCTTACTTTTCTCACCAACTGGTCCCAAGTACCCAATCAAATATCTATGTGAAAATCAGATCCAGACAACCATTTATGAAACTTACATAGTTGAGAACTTCCTTTATAAAATTATAAAGAACAAAAGAACACTGCCAACAAAGGAAAATGTGACATAAGAGCAATTTATATATAACTCAAATTGTCAATATTTAATAAAAAGCACAAATCCCAGAGTCCTAGGAAGGAAATGATGTAGCGTCAACCAGGGAAAGCCTACAAATAGGACTGGTAGTCAGTTATGTCTTCACCAAAGTGGCATTTTTGCCAATAAGACTCTTGGCAGCCCTTAGGGGGCTAAGCTAGTACAATTTACCAAATATGGTGGGGAATGTGAAAACATCACAGATATTAGCATTTATTTTTGAGGCTAACATAATGCAGTCCACAGGCTTGCCATCGGAGCCTGCAGCCACTAAGTGATAACTGAAGCAGTGGAATGCAAATAATCCATTGGTTCACATTAGTGTCACGCTCATTTGTAAATGTTCTCAGTCCCCTTCTGGCCCTTAGGGTACCTCACTTGCTTTTTAGGGGCATAACTCATGGGCAGTATATTTAAAAAGGAGTTAAATTGTGAGAGCACCAGCTAGCAATGATTTACTCATTAAAAAGTGCATTAGGCTACAGTGCCCTGAGTCGTTTGACCTTGTAGCTGATCACTTCTAAATTGCTTGAAAAGAAGTTAGTTATTTACCTACTGGCAGTGGCCCAAGATTTATCTATTTCAGGCTACAAAGTTCTATCATTTATCAGTAAGCTCCCCACTCAATGTTGAATTCTGAAATGCTGATTTAACTATAGGAGGAAACTATGTTGAAACAAGTGAAAAATGAATATAGAACTCTGATAAAACAGGAAATATTTAAGAAATCTGGCACCTCTCCTCAGAGAAGTTAAAAGGACGTTGCAGATAATTTATGGATTTAAGGGGATAAAGCCCTTGTTGTAAAGAAATAGGGTCAGAAGGCCCTGAGCACTTGACCCAGACACGCCATATTGGACTTCTGATTCTGGAAAAGAGCAAAACTCTGTAATTTATTAGAAAAACCTGCATGGAAATTAATTTACAGCCTAGTTATCTCCATGAGACAGAGATAAATATAATTATTTCTCATTCTGAAGTTGAAAAAGGAAACCTATCTTAGAATAAGTGGATTCTCCCACTCATTCTCTTTCTGCTTGTTTATCTTCATCATATATCAAATTAATGTGTCTATGAATCCAAGTAAAGAAGTCAAGTGTTTAATCTGAACTTTATGTCACTTTCTCATACCAAAGAAGAGTAGGAGAAATGGTGGAATACATCTAAACTGACATTGGCTAGAGACTACAAAGGCAAAGGGACAAACCAGTGTTTTCATAGTGTTAAAAACAACCTTGAATTTTTAATTCATAAAGATCACAGTGGAAAGTGACCAGGTAATATCATGATTGTTTCTTGGCCTCCGGGCTCCCTAGGTGTCAAAGGGCAAACAGAGTCCATTTTGCCAGTCTGTGGGCTGTCTGCTTCCTCTCCAATGTTTTCCATCCTTTCCCTCCTCCTATGTTACCACCCACCTGTCATTCCTTAAGAGACACCCGTCCTTTGGTCTGGAGAATGAAGCCCACAGACTTCATTTAGACCACTTCTATGGTGGGCCAGCCAGGCCACTGGACGGCCATCCAGTCACAGTCAGTGGGTCCAGCATTGCCCTTTCCTCTTGTTCTATACCCCCAAAACAGAGGAGACTTCTGAACTCCTGGGGCTACACTGACAAATCAGACTTGCATGGCTCCCATACTGCTTTGATTACTGCTGTCTGCAGAAATGCAAAGGACAGGGTGAACCAGAGTGACTTAGCTGGGAATCACAGCATGCTATTCAAAGTGAATGTTTTTGTAATTTATAAAAAATTTCCTGCTTGGTCATTTGTCTGAGAAAAGAAGAAAAGTTACGGTATTCTTCCCCCCTCTTCCCAAAACGTAAAAGCAATGCCAAGAATGTCCCCTAAAAATATAACATTAATTTCCAACTTCAAGAACGTAACATACTGCCATCAAGTTCAATCTCCATCAGAAATCCATTAGGGTATATACTTTTAGGACCTATCAAATCATTCTTTCTCAGTTGTGTAATTCTGTTGGAATTTTACTGTAACAAGCACTAAAATATCAATGGAAAAAGGATAATGACTAGAAATGGCAAAGATTTTATTCTGCAATAAATCAAATAACTTCATCACATATCAGAGATGGAAAGGTAAACTTAAGTTAGAGACCCTGTTCTGTAACAAATAGGCTTTGTATTACAAAGACGTTTCATTTACAGTGGCATATATAAATCTGATAGCTACTTCATTAACAGCATCCTAAATAAGAAAATGTACTGTTAGGATTACTTGTCAGTGCTTCTTACTCTGACCCAGGAATTTTGCAGTGAACAATGGCCGCTTCACATTGTGCCTTATCTACTTCATTGCAATTAATTACAACTTTGTTTTTTAAAAAATCAAGAACAAAAGAAGGACTTTTTATTACATTTATCAACACCAATGACTGAGGGTAAAAAGACTAAAGAGTGCATGTCAGAGGTAGTACTGTCTGGTTACTGTAATAAATGGTTAGACTGGACTCTTAGCAAATGGTAAACTTTATCACAGCAGCTTAGACTTTAATTTGAATAAAGGATTAAATCAGCAGAGTTCATTCTTAGTTAGCTCTCATTAACAACTGGAGAAAAGTTTTCTTCTTTTTTTCTTTCTGTTTTTTCTTAGATTTTCACTCCACTTTAAGTTATTGAGCACTTAGTGATGTTCCAGGCTCTGTATTTACATGCATGTTCTCATTTATTCATTATAACAACCACATAAGTAGCTCTATCTTACCCATTTCACAGATGAGAAAACAGAGGCAGAGTGAGATTGCCCTAGAATGGAACCAATGACAGTCCATTCTAGGCCTTTATTCTTTATCAATTATTTACAAGCTATATTTTTCAATAATACTTTTCCAGTAATACTAACAAAAACCTTGCAAGTAGAGATTATTATTACCATTTTATTTTTATTTTTTATTTAAATCCAAGTTAGTTAACATTTAATAATGTTTCCAGGAATAGAATTTAGTGATTCATCACTTACATATAACACCCGGTGCTCATCCCAACAAAGGCTCTCTTTAATGCCCATCACCCATTTTAGAGCTGAGACCACATATTTAGAGACATTTACAACACCGTATTCAAGTGCATAAGAGGCAGTGCTGGACCCTGAGTTTACCAAATCATGGGCCTCTAACAGGGAAGAGTCCAGTCCCCAATGTTAGAAACTGCACAGATTTTGGAAACACTTTACAAAATGACAACTTATCAACAACTAAGATAGATTTTTCATTAAGAAAAAAAAAAGATTTACTGTAGGTAATGCGTATCTCCAAAATAGAAAGAAGGGGCTATGGAGGTAGAGGTAGGTGGTGTACTAAGTGTTTATAATGTGTAGATCCAGAGTTTTACTTTGTTATGAGTTTTCTTCTGCTCTGAACTAATTATCAATCATTCCCCTCTCTGGCTCCTTTCCCTCAACCTCTAAATCTTAAGATTTTCTCTTCTTTTTTTCTTTTTTTAAACTTTTTAAGTATTTATTGAAGGAGAGAGTATTTAAGTATTTAAGTATTTTTGAAGGAGAGAGACAGAGACAGAGTGTGAGCAGGAGAGGGACAAAGAGAGTGGGAGACACAGAATCCGAAGCAGGCTCCAGGCTCTGAGTTGTCAGCACAGAGCCTGATGTGGGCCTTGAACCCATGAGCTGTGAGATCATGACCTGAGCTGAAGTCAGACACTTAACTGACTAAGCCACCCAGGCAGGCGCCCCTTAAGATTTTCCTTTCTAAACAACATCATTATCATTATCAACAGGAGAACCTTCCTTCAGCCTCACAAATTTCTTTTTTCTTTTTCCACTACCTTCTTTAAGCCTCATTCATTAAAATTTTGTATCTGGCTCCCCCCCCCTCCCCATCTTCTGCACTTAACTGTAAAATTACAATCTCCCAAACCAAGTCAATTGCATATTTGGTCATTCCAAATTTACCTTTATGAACTACCTCCTCTATGCATCCACCTCTCCCCTTTCCTTCAATTATTCTGTACTGTTAACTGTTCTCTCATTATCTCTCAGACCATTCTTTTGACTTCTATCCTTAAAAAAATAGTTGTGTGGGATGCCTGGGTGGCTTAGTGGGTTAAGCATCTGACTCTTGATTTCCACTCAGGTCATGAACTCACACTTTGTGAGATCAAGCCCTGTGTTGGGCTCCCCCCTGACAGCGTGGAATCGGCTTGGGATTCTCTCTCTCCCATTCTCTCTCTCCCATTCTCTCTGCCCCTTGCGCACATGTGCGCATGTGCTCCCTCTCTCTCAAAATAAACAAACATTAAAAACAAAAAATACCTGTGTCCCCAGGTTGTGCAAGTAACTTCATTAGTTTTACTCTGCATTCTCCCTTGGATACTTGATTCACTTCCCCAGCTTCACCCACTCCTCTACAGAGGGCTGCAGATGTTTCCCTTTTGCCCAGACCTCTCTCCCGGGTTCCCTGGACTTCACCCTTGTATATACTTTTGGTTTCCCAAGATTAACATTTTAATTTCTTTTAAAAAGCATCTTCATTGAGGGGCGCCTTGTTGGCTCAGTCGGTTAAGCGTCTGACTTCGGCTCAGGTCATGATCCTAGGATTGGTGGGTTCAAGCCCCGCATCGGGCTCTGTGCTGACAGCTCAAGAGCCTGGAGCCTGCTTCGGATTCTGTGTCTCCCTCTCTCTCTGCCCGTCTCCGACTCATGCTCTGTCTCTGTCTCTCTCAAAAATAAATACACATTAAAAATTAAAAAAAAAAAAAGCATCTTCTTTGATATATAATTCCCACACCATAAAATCCACCCATTTGAAGGTTACAATTCAATGGGCTGGGGTATATCACAGGGTTGTACAACCATCACCACAATCCAAGTTTGGAACATTTACTTCCCCAAAAGAAATCCCACATCCATTAGCAGTCATTTTCATCCTTGGTGTCCATCCTAGGCAACCCCTAATCTAATTCACATCTCCACAGTTTGCCTATTCTAGACATTCTGTATAAATGGAATCATACAATATGGTGCCTTTTAGGTCTGTCCTCTTTTGCTCAGCATAATCTTTTCAAGGTTCATCTTGGCTGTCACCTGTATCAGTACTTCATTCTTCTTATGGTTGCATACTGTGCCATTATATGGAGATACAGCAGTCCCCCATTACCCACAGTTTTGCTTTCCACAGTTTCCATTAACATAGTTCAGGAGATCAACTGTGGTCCAGAAGATGATCCTCCTTCTGACACACAGTCAGAAGGTCCGTAGCAGTCTAATGCTACATCTCACTGCCTACGTCACTCCTCCCGCTTCACCTACATCACTCCTCCCACTTCACCTCATCACATGGGCATTTCAACATCTCACATCATCACAAGAAAAAACGGTATAGTAAGATACTATGGGAGATAGATCGAGACCACATTTGCATAACTTTTATTATGGTATATTGTTATAATTGTTCTAGTTTATTATCAATCTCTTATGTGCCCAATTTATAAATTAAACTATATTTAACATTTTGAGGAACTGCCAAACTGTTTTACAAAGTAGCTGAATCATTTTACGTTCCCACCAGTGATGAATGAGAGTTCTAGTTTCTCTACATCCTCACTAATACTTGTTATGGGTCTGTCATTTTGATTACAGCCATTCTTGTGGGTGTGAAGTGGTATCTCACTGTGGTTTTGATTTGCATATCCTTAATGACTAATGATGCCTTGTCATGTGTTTATAGATCATGTGAATACCTTCTTTGGGGAAATGTCTATTTAAATTCTTTTTCTATTTTTAATTGGGTTATTTGTCTTACTTATTGAGTTGTAAGAGTTATTTATATATTCTGGTTTTTATCAGACAGACAATTTGCAAATATTTTCTCCCTTTGGTGGGCTGCTTTTTCATTTTCTTAACGGTGTCCTATGATACATAAAATCTTTTAATTTTGATGAGGTCCAGTTTTACTACTTTTCCTTTTGTTGCTTGTGCTTTAGATGTCACATTTAAGAAGGCTTTGCCTAACTAAGGGTTGGAAAGATCTTCTCCCATGTTTTCTCCTAAGAATATGATAGTTTTGCACTCATATTTATGTCTACAATCTATTTTTGAGCTAATTTTTGTGTACAGTATGAGGTTCTTTCCCCACCAAATCGTCTTGGTACCCTTGTTGAAAACCAATCAATCATAAATGCATACACTAATATTCTAGAAATTAAGCTTTTCTTTCCAAAAGTCCACTCCTGATTTTTTTTAAACTGGCACCACCAACTATTCTCTTGTTCAGATATGGGGAGTCATCTTTGATTCTTTCTGTTACCTCCCATGCATGAACGTTTGTCAAGCCTTGTAGTTTCTACTTTTGCAAGTTGTTTTCATTTAGTCCTTCCTTTACATTCTGATATTGTCCTAAATCAAATATTCACTACTGTTGACCTCTACACAGTTGAGAAATAAATCCATATCTAACCCGGTGTACTGACCGAGCTGTTCCAAACCAAAGCTATCACACCTTGGCTAATCAAAGCAGAGGAGTCTGATGTGCTGGGTTGTGGAATAAACTGGAGGTAGGTATGACAATGTTAGAGCAAGGGCCTACTCATATTTCTTGGTCTAACCCCCAAACTTCTAGAATAGGTTATGCTAATTTAGAAAAGTTTTAGTGGTAGATTAGAAATGTCTGACCTATTTTTAAAAAGTTATTAACATAATAAATATTTGAGCTCCTAATTAGCCAGACAGGCTCTTTTTTTTTTTTTTTTCCAGCTTTACATGACTACATCAATACCTCTTCTAGATGCTGAAATGGCTAATGAGACCAAAGAACTTCACCAATTTAAATGACTGCCAATATTTAGTATATATGTCAAAATGATATAGCTAAATGTGTAAATTTTTTTTTTTAACGTTTATTTATTTTTGAGACAGAGAGAGACAGAGCATGAACAGGGGAGGGGCAGAGAGAGAGGGAGACACAGAATCTGAAACAGGCTGCAGGCTCTGAGCAGTCAGCAGAGCCCGATGCAGGGCTCAAACTCATGGGCCGTGAGATCATGACCTGGGCTGAAGTCGGACGCTTAACCGACCAAGCCACCCAGGCGCCCCAATGTGTAAATTGTTATAGTCAAAAATTTGCCTATTATTTTGGCATCACAAATTCCATATATATGAGAAGCAACATAGCAAAGATAGAAGTGGCACCTATTAAACTATGCTCATATTTAAATACATTTATTTTGGGAGAAATGGAAATACACACCTGAAGAGAAAAAGAATGACACACACAAAATTTTTACCTAGAAGTACATCCTTCCTAGACTTTGAAATTAATCAGGCTTTGGAATGTACACTCTGCCTGTATGCATTTCAATAGCATATCTTTTTATCAAAGCCTACAATAAATCCACTTTTAATTAACCGTTTAACACCCCATATGAATTACTTAAAAATAACTTTTGGATCTAATAGACTCAAATTTAGCAGGGTGGCTTTAAGTTCAATGGTGCCTGCAGAAGGGAAGTGTTACTATTTTTTACCCCCCAGCCGTGTAAATGTGAACATTTGATGCCTTGGCCTACTTTAATTAGATATGCATTCTCACTCACAGCTGCAAACTGTTTCCCCTTCCTATGGCTGCTCCCAGATAAGACCATGCAATTTTGCCTGAGCTCTAAACCTCATCCTGGGCACTGCTGCCCATTTCCCTCCAGCTGCTGGTAGAGAGCCCCATGTTTATACCAGTGCTGCAGTTAAACGAAAGCCAAGAAGAGAAGCCCCAAAGAGAGGGACAAAAGTGCAAGACTCAAAACTGATTTTCAGGTTTAGCTCCCTCACCCTTCTCCTCCCCATTCTACCTCAATTGAAGAAAATGGAACCAGGGGCCAGGTACGGGAGAAGGAAGGAACACCAGGAAGAGAATTACAAAGGGTTCTCATCTTCTGTCTCTGACTGTCTACCCCCGTTCCAACTTTCTCTGTCCTCTTCTTCATTTTCAGTTGCCATTTTGGGCTTTCTTCACAAATTGAATCCTGTTTTCCAAATTGGCCAGTGAAAAGTTTTTGCCATGTTGAAATCATTTCCAGAGCTAAATCGGGAAACCTGAGGCAGCCGGGCAATCTTACAGCTGGCTGGAATGTGGCTTGCAATAAAAGGCAGTGTGAATAAGGTGCATTGAAGCTAAATTGGATTCATGTGAAGGGCCGTTTATTCAGACGGGGGTGGAGATGGAAGGAGAGGAATTAATGAATATAAGAAATTAAATTAGCTCAAGCAACCCTTTCAAAAACACACTGAAAAATATCTGACCTGCCATGAACCCTTTTACAAATCTGAGACCTTTGGGTTTAGACCACGGAAGCTCAGTGACATTCGTCTCCAAAGAAAGCCCTCTCTGGAAGGAAAGCACTTCTGAGTTAGATAAGACAGAGCCTGAAGGTGGCTGAGGGGAATGTGGTTTCCCCTGACTACAATCAGAAGGATGGAAGGCACTGTTGTGAAAGTCAATACATAGCTGAGAGACAAGAGGTCACCCTAACCGATGAAAATATTTCATTAACTAATCAGAGAATACCTGACACAAAAATAAACCTGTCTTTTCATCTTAGCTATCACATTTTTCTTCAATGAAATGAAAAGAAATCATGACCTATCATGTTCTTGAAAAATTATTGATCAATTTATGAGCCTAATGCTTTAATTGATTGCAATAATATTTTACTCACACTTCTAATCTGATCTGACCGCCATGCTGAGAAAAGCCACGGGGAATTCCATTGGGAGAATGACGGCACAGTTACAGGCAAAAGGGTTCACAGACACACATTAATACTGTCCTATTAAAATAATCTCATCGTAGAAAACGTTTCCCTTCCTAAATAACCATCTAATTTTGATATTAAAACAATATTAAAACATTAATAGGAGTGAATGATATTTCTTTACACTGAAACATACATTTATCTCATTTTCACCTAAATCCTTCTCTTATTACATAGAAAGTAAGATGTTGCATCTATTATTTTATTTCCATAATGAGATATCTAGTAAGGGAATAGATACAATACACTACACTACACTACACTACAATACAATACAATAGATACTACTGCTTGGCTATTCTGTGAAAAGCATTGGAAAGAAATAGTATAGAAGTAAAAAAAAAATCTGTTTTTAGAAATCAAGTTTTTATGCAAAAGATTCTAAGCTCCATGGAGTTTGAGATTATGTCTTATGGTTCTCTCAAATATGTGCCCAGTGTCTACTGATAATTGGGGTCACAGCAACAGACATTCAAAATATGTCTGGTTGGGCTATGGGATTTTACTTATTTTACTGATTTTTTTTTTCTTTTTTTATTTTTATTTTTTAATATATGAAATTTACTGTCAAATTGGTTTCCATACAACACCCAGTGCTCATCCCAAAAGGTGCCCTCCTCAATACCCATCACCCACCCTGCCCTCCCTCCCACCCTGCCCTCCCTCCCACCCCCCATCAACCCTCAATTTGTTCTCAGTTTTTAACAGTCTCTTATGCTTTGGCTCTCTCCCACTCTAACCTCTTTTTTTTTTTTTTTTTTTTCCTTCCCCTCCCCCATGGGTTTCTGTTATGTTTCTCAGGATCCACATAAGAGTGAAACCATATGGTATCTGTCTTTCTCTGTATGGCTTATTTCACTTAGCATCACACTCTCCAGTTCCATCCATGTTGCTACAAAAGGCCATATTTCATTTTTTCTCATTGCCACGTAGTATTCCATTGTGTATATAAACCACAATTTCTTTATCCATTCATCAGTTGATGGACATTTAGGCTCTTTCCATAATTTGGCTATTGTTGAGAGTGCCGCTATAAACATTGGGGTACAGGTGCCCCTATGCATCAGTACTCCTGTATCCCTTGGATAAATTCCTAGCAGTGCTATTGCTGGGTCATAGGGTAGGTCTATTTTTAATTTTCTGAGGAACCTCCACACTGCTTTCCAGAGCGGCTGCACCAATTTGCATTCCCACCAACAGTGCAAGAGGGTTCCTGTTTCTCCACATCCTCTCCAGCATCTATAGTCTCCTGATTTCTTCATTTTGGCCACTCTGACTGGCGTGAGGTGATATCTGAGTGTGGTTTTGATTTGTATTTCCCTGATAAGGAGCGACGTTGAACATCTTTTCATGTGCCTGTTGGCCATCCGGATGTCTTCTTTAGAGAAGTGTCTATTCATGTTTTCTGCCCATTTCTTCACTGGGTTATTTGTTTTTCGGGTGTGGAGTTTGATGAGCTCTTTATAGATTTTGGATACTAGCCCTTTGTCCGATGTGTCATTTGCAAATATCTTTTCCCATTCCGTTGGTTGCCTTTTAGTTTTGTTGGTTGTTTCCTTTGCTGTGCAGAAGCTTTTTATCTTCATAAGGTCCCAGTAATTCACTTTTGCTTTTAATTCCCTTGCCTTTGGGGATGTGCCGAGTAAGAGATTGCTACGGCTGAGGTCAGAGAGGTCTTTTCCTGCTTTCTCCTCTAAGGTTTTGATGGTTTCCTGTCTCACATTCAGGTCCTTTATCCATTTTGAGTTTATTTTTGTGAATGGTGTGAGAAAGTGGTCTAGTTTCAACCTTCTGCATGTTGCTGTCCAGTTCTCCCAGCACCATTTGTTAAAGAGACTGTCTTTTTTCCATTGGATGTTCTTTCCTGCTTTGTCAAAGATGAGTTGGCCATACGTTTGTGGGTCTAGTTCTGGGGTTTCTATTCTATTCCATTGGTCTATGTGTCTGTTTTTATGCCAATACCATGCTGACTTGATGATGACAGCTTTGTAGTAGAGGCTAAAGTCTGGGATTGTGATGCCTCCTGCTTTGGTCTTCTTCTTCAAAATTACTTTGGCTATTCGGGGCCTTTTGTGGTTCCATATGAATTTTAGGATTGCTTGTTCTAGTTTCGAGAAGAATGCTGGTGCAATTTTGATTGGGATTGCATTGAATGTGTAGATAGCTTTGGGTAGTATTGACATTTTGACAATATTTATTCTTCCAATCCATGAGCAGGGAATGTCTTTCCATTTCTTTATATCTTCTTCAATTACCTGCATAAGCTTTCTATAGTTTTCAGCATACAGATCTTTTACATCTTTGGTTAGATTTATTCCTAGGTATTTTATGCTTCTTGGTGCAATTGTGAATGGGATCAGTTTCTTCATTTGTCTTTCTGTTGCTTCATTGTTAGTGTATAAGAATGCAACTGATTTCTGCACATTGATTTTGTATCCTGCAACTTTGCTGAATTCATGTATCAGTTCTAGCAGACTTTTGGTGGAGTCTATCGGATTTTCCATGTATAATATCATGTCATCTGCAAAAAGCGAAAGCTTGACTTCATCTTTGCCAATTTTGATGCCTTTGATTTCCTTTTGTTGTCTGATTGCTGATGCTAGAACTTCCAGCACTATATTAAACAACAGCGGTGACAGTGGGCATCCCTGTCGTGTTCCTGATCTCAGGGAAAAAGCTCTCAGTTTTTCCCCGTTGAGGATGATGTTAGCTGTGGGCTTTTCATAAATGGCCTTTATGATCTTTAAGTATGTTCCTTCTATCCCAACTTTCTCAAGGGTTTTTATTAAGAAAGGGTGCTGGATTTTGTCAAAGGCCTTTTCTGCATCGATTGACAGGATCATATGGTTCTTCTCTTTTTTTTTGTTAATGTGATGTATCACGTTGATCGATTTGCGAATGTTGAACCAGCCCTGCATCCCAGGAATGAATCCCACTTGATCATGGTGAATACTGGCTTCATAGAATGAGTCTGGAAGTTTTCCTTCCCTTTCTATTTCTTGGAATAGCTTGAGAAGGATAGGTATTATCTCTGCTTTAAATGTCTGGTAGAACTCCCCTGGGAAGCCATCTGGTCCTGGACTCTTATTTGTTGGGAGATTTTTGATAACCGATTCAATTTCTTCGCTGGTTATGGGTCTGTTCAAGCTTTCTATTTCCTCCTGATTGAGTTTTGGAAGAGTGTGGGTGTTTAGAAATTTGTCCATTTCTTCCAGGTTGTCCAATTTGCTGGCATATAATTTTTCATAGTATTCCCTGATAATTGTTTGTATCTCTGAGGGATTGGTTGTAATCATTCCATTTTCATTCATGATTTTATCTATTTGGGTCATCTCCCTTTTCTTTTTGAGAAGCCTGGCTAGAGGTTTGTCAATTTTGTTTATTTTTTCAAAAAACCAACTCTTGGTTTCGTTGATCTGCTCTACAGTTTTTTTAGATTCTATATTGTTTATTTCTGCTCTGATCTTTATTATTTCTCTTCTTCTGCTGGGTTTAGGCTGCCTTTGCTGTTCTGCTTCTATTTCCTTTAGGTGTGCTGTTAGATTTTGTATTTGGGATTTTTCTTGTTCCTTGAGATAGGCCTGGATTGCAATGTATTTTCCTCTCAGGACTGCGTTCGCTGCATCCCAAAGCGTTTGGATTGTTGTATTTTCATTTTCGTTTGTTTCCATGTATATTTTAATTTCTTCTCTAATTGCCTGGTTGACCCACTCATTCGTTAGTAGGGTGTTCTTTAACCTCCATGCTTTTGGAGGTTTTCCAGACTTTTTCCTGTGGTTGATTTCAAGCTTCATAGCATTGTGGTCTGAAAGTATGCATGGTATAATTTCAATTCTTGTAAACTTATGAAGGGCTGTTTTGTGACCCAGTATATGATCTATCTTGGAGAATGTTCCATGTGCACTCGAGAAGAAAGTATATTCTGTTGCTTTGGGATGCAGAGTTCTAAATATATCTGTCAAGTCCATCTGATCCAATGTATCATTCAGGGCCCTTGTTTCTTTATTGACTGTGTGTCTAGATGATCTATCCATTTCTGTAAGTGGGGTGTTAAAGTCCCCTGCAATGACCACATTCTTATCAATAAGGTTGCTTATGTTTATGAGTAATTGTTTTATATATCTGGGGGCTCGGGTATTTGGCGCATAGACATTTATAATAGTTAGCTCTTCCTGGTGGATAGACCCTGTGATTATTATATAATGCCCTTCTTCATCTCTTGTTACAGCCTTTAATTTAAAGTCTAGTTTGTCTGATATAAGTATGGCTACTCCAGCTTTCTTTTGGCTTCCAGGAGCATGATAAATAGTTCTCCATCCCCTCACTCTCAATCTAAAGGTGTCCTCAGATCTAAAATGAGTCTCTTGTAGACAGCAAATAGATGGGTCTTGTTTTTTTATCCATTCTGATACCCTATGTCTTTTAGTTGGCGCATTTAATCCATTTACATTCAGTGTTATTATAGAAAGATATGGGTTTAGAGTCATTGTGATGTCTGTATGTTTTATGCTTGTAGTGATGTCTCTGGTACTTTGTCTCACAGGATCCCCCTTAGGATCTCTTGTAGGGCTGGTTTCGTGGTGACAAATTCCTTCAGTTTTTGTTTGTTTGGGAAGACCTTTATCTCTCCTTCTATTCTAAATGACAGACTTGCTGGATAAAGGATTCTCGGCTGCATATTTTTTCTGTTTAGCACACTGTAGATATTGTGCCAAGCCTTTCTGGCCTGCCAAGTTTCAAAGGAGAGATCAGTCACGAGTCTTATAGGTCTCCCTTTATATGTGAGGGCACGTTTATCCCTTGCTGCTTTCAGAATTTTCTCTTTATCCTTGTATTTTGCCAGTTTCACTATGATATGTCGTGCAGAAGATCGATTCAAGTTACGTCTGAAGGGAGTTCTCTGTGCCTCTTGGATTTCAATGCCTTTTTCCTTCCCCAGTTCAGGGAAGTTCTCAGCTATAATTTGTTCAAGTACCCCTTCAGCACCTCTCCCTCTCTCTTCCTCCTCTGGGATACCAATTATGCGTATATTATTTTTTTTTTAGTGTATCACTTAGTTCTCTAATTTTCCCCTCATACTCCTGGATTTTTTTATCTCTCTTTCTTTCAGCTTCCTCTTTCTCCATAACTTTATCTTCTAGTTCACCTATTCTCTCCTCTGTCTCTTCAAGCCGAGCCATCGTGGATTCCATTTTGTTTTGCATTTCGTTTAAAGCGTTTTTCAACTCCTCGTGACTGTTCCTTAGTCCCTCGATCTTTGTGGCAAGAGATTCTCTGCTGTCCTGTATACTGTTTTCAAGCCCAGCGATTAATTTTATGACTATTATTCTAAATTCACTTTCTGTTATATTATTTAAATCCTTTTTGATCAGTTCATTAGCTGTTGTTATTTCCTGGAGATTCTTCTGAGGGGAATTCTTCCGTTTGGTCATTTTGGAGAGTCCCTTGGGTGGTGAGGACCTGCAGGGCACTTCCCCTGTGCTGTGGTGTATAACTGGAGTTAGTGGGCGGGGCCGCAGTCCGACCCGATGTCTGCCCCCAGCCCACTGCTGGGGCCACAGTCAGACTGGTGTGTGCCTTCTCTTCCCCTCTCCTAGGGGCGGGATTCACTGTGGGGTGGCGTGTCCGTCTGGGCTACTTGCACACTGCCAGGCTTGTGTTGCTGGGGATCTGGCGTATTAGCTGGGGTGGGTAGGCAAGGTGCACGGGGGGTGGAGGGGCAGGCTTAGCTCGCTTCTCCTTAGGTGATCCACTTCAGGAGGAGCCCTGTGGCAGCGGGAGGGAGTCAGATCCGCTGCCGGAGGTTTGGCTCCGCAGAAGCACAGAGTTGGGTGTTTGCGCGGAGCGAGCAAGTTCCCTGGCAGGAACTGGTTCCCTTTGGGATTTTGGCTGGGGGATGGGCGGGGGAGATGGCGCTGGCGCCTTTGTTCCCCGCCAAGCTGAGCTCTGCCGTCCGGGGGCTCAGCAGCTCTCCCTCCCTTTGTCCTCCAGCCTTCCCGCTTTCCGAGCAGAGCTGTTCACTTATGACCTCCCAGACGCTAAGTCGCGCTTGCTGTCGGAACACAGTCTGTCCGGCCCCTCCGCTTTTGCCAGCCAGACTCGGGGGCTCTGCTTGGCCGGCGAGCCGCCCCTCCGCCCCGGCTCCCTCCCGCCAGTCCGTGGAGCGCGCACCGCCTCGCCGCCCTTCCTACCCTCTTCCGTGGGCCTCTAGTCTGCGCTTGACTCCGGAGACTCCCTTCTGCTAATCCTCTGGCGGTTTTCTGGGTTCTTTAGGCAGGTGTAGGTGGAATCTAAGTGATCGGCAGGACGCGTTGTGAGCCCCGCGTCCTCCTACGCTGCCATCTTCCGGCGGCCCTTATTTTACTGATTAACAAAAAGCTTATTTTATAAAAATTACATCTCGAAGCAAATTCCAAACAAAAGGCATTCTTTTGTGTCCATCAGGCTCTATAATTTATTAACAAATTTGATCTCTTGTAGAATTTATATTCATCCCCATTTGAAAGTGGCACATTTTGAACCTGTTCAAAGGCCAGAGAGGTTCTAGGAGTCCTTATGGCACATTATTGTGGCACATTCTGGCAGTGGGAATAATTTTATTTCATGGGCTATGAATCTGGGAGGGTGTGAGGGTAGTGGTCCCTGGCTTGCCTGTCAAGCTTTTGGACTTGTGCGCAGCTAAACCTGGCTTCCATCTGCCACACACTGAAGAAAAATGGACTGTTTTCCCCACTGTATTGTCTTTCCTTTTTTAGAACTTTATGTCACTTACCATTTTTCCCTGCCCATGATCAACTGTGATAAAGTTAACAAAACGATCCCAAGACCACCAAACGTGGTAGGGCAGGTCTGAAGCGTCCATTACAGCAATCATGGACCACATGTGACCTTTAAGTTTAATTAAAACGAACATGATTGAAAATTGAGCTCCTGAGTTGACCAGCCACACTTGTGTTTGGTGGCTTACTGTACCAGACACTGCAGATAGAGAACATTTCTAACACTGCAGAATCTTCCATTAGGCAACAGTACTCTAATTTCTTTCACCTTCTCCTATATAACTTCTAGCTAATACAGAGTAAAAATGGCACACAAAACAAGCTTGAGTGCCAATTATCTAGAGCCTTTTTTTTTTTAAATGATTTTTTTTTTTTATAATTTTTTTTTTCAACGTTTATTTTTGGGACAGAGAGAGACAGAGCATGAACGGGGGAGGGACAGAGAGAGAGGGAGACACAGAATCGGAAACAGGCTCCAGGCTCTGAGCCATCAGCCCAGAGCCTGACGCGGGGCTCGAACTCACGGACCGCGAGATCGTGACCTGGCTGAAGTCGGACGCCCAACCCACTGCGCCACCCAGGCGCCCCTATCTAGAGCCTTTTTGACACTAGTGCCCTGGCCAGCAGGCTTCTGCACAGCTTTCCATTCACATTCCACCCACACCCCCCTCTGCATTTCCAGTCATAACCATCAAATACAGAGATGCAGAACTGATGTAAGTTTAAAAAGAAGAGAAAATTTGCATTAGTATCTTTTACCATTCAGTTCTCTCTTAGTTGGATTCAACTATTATTTCCCTCAGCCACAGGTCAGTCACTGAAGGCACAAAAGTTCCTAGCCTCAAGGAACACAATCTGGAAGAATAGGAAAAGTAAAGCCACAATCGGAGAGTAATTTCCTAAAAGCCATAACAAAGGCACAAGCAGAGCTGTGGGGGCAGGGAGCTTGGCTTGGAAGGACCTCTCCCTAAGGGGCAGAAGCTAAGGCAGAGTTTCTCAAATGGGCACTAGTGACATTTTGGGCCGGATAACTCTTTGTTATCCCATGCATGGTAGGATGTTTGGCAGCATCCCTAGCTTTTACCCAGCAGAGGTGGTAATCAAAAATGTCTCCAGACATTGCCAAATGTTCCCTGGGGGACAAAATCACCCCCCTTTTTGAGAATCACTAACCTAAGGCCTTTAGGACACATTCACTATTTGCCCCAACAAAGTTCACTGAACAACTACTGAAAACTAACTGGTGAGGGTAATGGATGAGAGGACAAGGTCTTTATATTAAGCAACTTAGAGTCTAGTAGAAGTTGGAGTGAACAGGTAGGGTGTAGGTAGAGGGAATTTCAAGCGGGGAAAACTACATACATGGAAGTACAGAAGGGTGACAAAACATGGGAACTTTACAGAATGGGAAAGGGTTGGTGCTTTGAGGAGAGAGGAGTGTGAATGACAGGAAGTAATGGGACCAGGGGAGGAAGCAGAGCCAGATTGTGAAGGTGCACCTGTATGTTGCATATTGCTGTGTCAAATTTAGAACTTACTGTAGGACACTTGAACAAGGGAATAACATGATCCAGATTATATTTTGAATGGTGATATAAATTTTGTGCCATCAAAGTATGACATACAAACCACAAGTGCTATCAAATACCTAAACTGTAGACAGGTTAAAAACCTTTTTCTAAGTAAAGATATTGAAGTTCCAAATCATAGGTGACTCTAATAGGGATGATCCGGAGACAGGGATTTAACTGGTGTCTCTGTAAGTGGAACACCTAGCTCCTAGGCTCACTGTGGGGGGTGTGGCCAGGGAGGAGGAGGAGTGAGGATCTTTAGGATCACTTCCCACTTTGGGGTAAGGACAACTACACACATGGGGGTCACATGAACAAAGGCAGCAGATTCAAGAGGAGGAGCAGGGTAGCAGATGGGAGAAGTCTGTACCACTCGGGATAGATGTAAGGTCTCACTATACAGTGCTGGCTGAAGCATGGATTGGGCTTAGTACGAGGAGAGTAGACGGCACAGGAAGGCTGTGCAAATTTGCTAGGGTGGCCATAACAAAGTTCCACAGATGAAATGGCTTCAACAACAGACATTTATTTTTGTATAATTGTGGAGGCCAGAAGTCCAAGACTAAGGTGTCAACAGGGTTGATTTCTAGTTTCCTAGTTCCCAGGCCTCTCTCCTTGACTTCCAGATAGCCATCTTCTCGCTATGTCTTACGTGGCCTATAGCACTCTCCTCCTCATTTACTTTGTCCCAGAAACTATGGCTTGTTTTCTGTTCCTCAAATGAATCAAACCTGTGCCTATTTTAGGGCTTTTGCACTTGCTGTTGCCTCTCTGCAGAGTGCCTGCCTGGCTCTCTGCTTTGCTGGCTCTGTCTCATCATCCAACTGTCAGCTTAAATGGCACCTCTTCAGAGAGGACTTCACCACTTTCACTGACTACCCTGTCCCAGCCACCCTGTCACAGCACCGTGCTGGACTTCCTCCAAAGTTGGGACAGTACTTCATCTCTGAGTGACAGTCTCCTCTCATTAAATTGTAAACTCATGGAAAGCAGCAACCTTGGCAGTGTATTCAGTGCAGTGCCCCCAATGCTGGGAGCAAAGCTTACACATACTTGAGGTAGAAAAAAAAGAAGGGGAGTGAGAGAAGAAAGGAAAGATAAGAATGCATGAAGGGGAGGGTCAAATGCAAATAAATAAGGTCAGTCCTATGAAGTGTTCAAAGATGTGACACTGTGGACTCTACTGATGACATTTAACAAGTTTTTTTTTAATGTTTATTTATTTTTAGAGAGAGAGAGAGAGAGAGAGAGAGAGAGCACACGAGCGAGCATGAGCGGGGGAGGGGTAGAAAGAGAGGGAGACAGAGAATCCCAAGCAGGCTCCACACTATCAGCACAGAGCCTGAGGCAAGGCTTGATTCCATGAACTGCGAAACCATGACCTGAGCCGAAATCAAGAGTCAGCCACTTAACTGAATGAGCCACTGAGGCACCTCTCTACTGATAACATTAATCTGAGCTGTGGTCTGGAAGTACTGGATGCTCAGTAAAGGTGGGGAGGAGCTGGCAGCTGCTCTCAAAGCAACATGGTGGTAAAGAGAATGAATGACCCAGAATCAGGAGACAGAGGTTCAAAGAAACCTAAATTGAGAGAATAGCTTCCATAACACTGGGCTTTTATTTCATCCCCACTGAAAAGACCCACATATCATTGCCTCTTGCCTTCACGTGGGCTATCACCAACTTTTCAAGTGAATTGCAATGGGTTTCTTCTATCTCTTCAAATGAGCTAAACCCAGGCTTCAACCAGGTTTCAAAACACAAGGCTGTGCCTGAAAATGTCAGCTTAGACACCCCTAGGGGGATCCAAAGGTTTGATGAGGCTGCCCAGGGACAAGCTGACCATCTCTTCAGGTATTTATCACACTTCACCACTATGTCTCTGATGTCTGACTGACAAACATTTCCTCTGGAATGTGGCCTCATACCAAGAGGCCAGGCACCTTCTCTACTATGTCATCCACACTATTGGCACAGTGCTCAGTACTGGGTGTGGTGTGACTTCTGCCATCTTAAGGACGTGCATCTTAAGGAAAAGTCATACATCAGAAGTCTATGACTAAATGGTGGGATGACAATTTTGGGAGAGCAGAATTAGCCCTGGTGCCCCTTTAGCCAGGGTCACAAGGTAGGAGTGCAAAATAAATGCAAGGCACCCTGTTAAATTTGAATTTCATGTAAACAATAATTTCTTACTATAAATATTTTCATGCAGTATTTAAGGCATGTGTCTTAAACAAATATTATTTGCCATTTATCTGAAATTAAACTTAACTGGATTCTCTTTACTAAATCTGGCAACCATACTATGAAAGGGCTGCCTATTATTTCATACACACTTCAGAGAAGTACTGATCAATTACATCAATAGATAATTAAGGCTGGATGAGGACACATGCAGCCACTCATCAAACTTTACTGAGAATCAACTGTGTACAAAACCCTGCTAGGCACTATTGAGGCATATGACTCTTCTTCTAGAACAAAGCCTACTAGGGGAGATAAAGCATGTAGGTAAAAATGACTACCACAATGTAAAAAGTGGTACTGGTAATTTGTCACACAAGCCTGGAAGAGGAAAATCACTTCTGTCCTCAGGGATCTGGATGTTCTCCTGGGCAAACCTAGCTGAGAACCTAAATGAAAAGGCTGGGAAGTGAAGTTAGGGCAGGCCATACAGAGCTAAGATGATCAGGCCAAGGAGTGTGGGTCTCATCTTACAGACCAGGAGTCAGTGCTCTGAGGAGGGCATCTGCCCCAAGCAGTTGCAGACCCGTCACCAGGACTGCTGAAATCCTAATTTGACAAAGCTAGCCTGAGCCCACCTTCCCGGTCTGATACACCCCAGAGGCCTGAGCTCGTAATTCCCCACTGAAAATCTTAAGATTATTTGGCCGCAAACCATATACGTGCCATGGATTCAAGGTCCATTTGAACATGTGTCCCTTAAAAGTACATGGGCCTTCAAAATCTTAGAGCAAGAACTTCTTGGGTTCTGGAGGAGGCGGAAGGCACACCAGGACCTGCCACA
The DNA here is from genome assembly GCF_046562875.1 of Panthera onca. Classification (NCBI taxonomy): domain Eukaryota; kingdom Metazoa; phylum Chordata; class Mammalia; order Carnivora; family Felidae; genus Panthera; species Panthera onca. Next base: position 26,622,792 of record NC_138343.1, on the reverse strand, counting down.
GGCAATATGAAGAACCCATGCTTGGAGGCCTTTTTTGGTTTCTCAGAGAATTCATAAGACCTAAATATCTGAAGAGGGAGAAGAAAACCCTCCTGAGGTGAGGCATCATGAAAGGGATGGGTTATGAGAGTTACTGCAGACCATATTTCTTCAATTAGCATTGACTAGGGCTAGTACTGCAAACACCCAAAGGTGCACAGTTGTAATGCTTTTGCCTAACACTGTATCAAAGTCACTCAATAATTTTGTTCACAGGACAGGTGATAATATATATTGAGTAAAAACCTTAAGTTGACTTTAATTATGTCCTTTCAAATACTGTTGCACTTAAAATGCTCATGAAAGTAATCTGGCAGGAAATATCCAAGCATATTTTCTCTACTCCTCCTTTATTACCTTCCTACTAGTTAAACTCTTGAAATTTGAAAGTTTTCTCATATGAATTCAAGTACCAGAAGTAAAAAAGAAAGTAAGAAATTGTTTTCATAGTTTAATCTTTAACTTGAGCTTAGACATTTTCTTTGGCTCTAAAGAAAATATTTATGCCACACTAGTTAGCATACATTAAAAAGGCATGATAAGGAATTAACATAAAATTGCAAAGAGTTGAAAGTAGTTAAATTAAAAAAATATGTATAGAAGAAAGGTCATTTAGTGAAAAACATCTTACTCTTTGACTTGACTGTTTTAAATTTTCACAAAAGTGTATGCATTTCCTGTAACATATATGGTTTAAAAAATTTTGTGTGTGTGTGTTTATTTATTTTTGAGACAGAGAGGGACAGAGCATGAGTAGGGGAGGGGCAGAGAGAGGGAGACACAGAATCTGAAGCAGGCTCCAGGCTCTGGGCTGGCAGCACAGAGCCTGATGCAGGGCTTCAACCCACGAATGGTGAGATCATAACCTGAGCCGAAGTTGGATGCTTAACCTACTGAACCACCCCGGTGCCCCGATAACATGTATGGTTTAAAATGGAATAATAATGTAATGTGCTTGACTTCAGACATGGTTATCCATATTAAATGTTTGACATTTTATAGGTATGATTAAAGTACCTAAAACACAGAATATATAGACTTAGAAGGTAATTATATTGTATCTAGAATACAATACAGAAAATGTGATCCAGTTGTTATATATTTATATATATGTATAAACCAAACACCAGCATTAAAAATGGAAATCTTAGATGGAGCACCTGAGTGGCTCAGTCAACTGAGTGTCTGACTTTTGATTTCGGCTCAGGTCCTGATCTCATGGGTTCGTGGGATCAAGTCCCATGTCGGGCTCCATGCTAAGAGCACAGAACATGCTTGGGATTCTCTCTCTCTCCTTCTCTCTCTGCCCCTCCCTCTCCCTCTCAAAAATAAACAAACATTAAAAATGACATGAAAAAAAATGGAATTCTTAGCAAAAATTAACTTCCAAACTCTCAAACATGAATGGGAAGCTGTTTGAATTATGTACTGGCATATTTCAACTTATTGAACTTTGCAGATATTGCAGTATTGCAGTTTTTTACAAATTAAAAGTCCATGACAACCCTGGGTCTATCATTGCCATTTTTCCAATAGTATTTGCTCACTTCTTGACTCTGGGTCACATTTTGGTAATACCTGCAAAATTTCAAAATTTTCATTTTTTATTATATGTGTTACAATGATTCGTGATCAGTGATCTTTGATGTTACTCTTGTAATTGTTTGGGGGCCCCACTAACCACACCCAACTAAGACAGCAAACTTAACTGATTAATGTGTGTGTTGTGACTGTTCCACTGGCCAGGCAGTCTTTTTCTCTCCTTGGACCTCTGTAGTCACTGAGACACAATATTATTGAAATTAGGCCAGTTAATAATCCTACAATGGCCTGTAAGTGTTCAAGTGAAAGGAAGAATTACACATCTCTTACTTTAAATCAAAAGCTAGAAATGATTACGCTTAGTGAGGAAGGCATGTTGAAAGCCAAGACAGGCCAAAAGCTAGGCCACTTGTACCAAACAATTAGCCAAGTTGTCAATGCAAAGGAAAAATCTTGAAGGAAATTAAAAGTGTTACTCCAGTGAATACACGAATGATAAGAAAGCCAAATAGCTTGATTGCTGATATGAAGAAAGTTTCAGTGTTCTGGATAGAAGATGAAACCATCCACAACATTCCCTCAGGCCCTAACTCTCTTCCATTCTATGAAGGCTGAGAAAGGTGAGGAAGCTGCAGAGGAAATTCTAAAGCTAGAAGGGGCTGGTTCATAAGGCTTAAGGAAAGAAGTGACTTTTATAACACAAAAGAGCAAGGTGAAGCAGCAAGTGCTGATGTAGAAGCTTCAGCAAACTATCCAGAAGATCTAGTGACAGTCATTGATGAAGGTGGCTACATTAAAGAACACATTTTCAATGTAGGAGAAACAGCCTTCAACTGGAAGAAGATGCCATCTAGGACACATAGCTAGTGAGGAGAAGTCAATGCCTGACCTCAAAGCTTCAAAGGAGAGGCTGACTCTCTTGTTAGGGGTTAATTCAGCTAGTGACTTGAAGTTGAAGCCAAGGTCTTTTTTCCACTCTGAAGATCCTAGGGCCCTTAAAAACTATGCTGAATCTAATCTGTCTGTGCTCTAAAAATGGAACAACAAAGCCTGGATGGCTGCATATCTGTTGATAACACTGTTTACTGAATATTTGAAGCCCACTGTTGAGACCTACTGCTCAGAAAAAAAAGAATCCTTTCAAAATATTCCTGCTTGTTGACAATACACCTGGCCACTCGAGACCTCTGATGGAGATGAAAACGAGATGAATGTTGTCTTCATGCCTGCTAACACAATATCCATTCTGCAGTCCATGGATCAAAGAGTCATTTTGACTTTCAAGTCTTATTATTTAAGAAATACACTTTGTAAGGCTATAGCTGCCATAGATACTGATTTCTCTGATGGATCAGGCAGAGTCAATTGAAAACTTTCTGGAAAGGATTCACCATTCTAGATGCCATTAAGAACATTCATGATTCATGGTAAGAGATCAAAATATCAACGTGAACAAGACACTGGGAGAAGTTGATTCCAACCCTCATAGATGACTTTGAGGGGTTCAGCTCTTCAGTGGAGGAAATAACTGCAGATGGGGTGCAAACAACCAGAACTAGGATTAGAAGTAAAGCCTAAAAATGTGACTGAACTGCCATAATCTCATGATAAAACATGAATGGATAAGAAGTTGCTTGTTATGGATGAACAAAGAAAGTGGTTTCTTGAGATAGAATCTACTCCTGGTGAAGATGCTTTGAAGATTGTTGAAATGACAACAAAGGATTTAGAATATCACATAAACTTAGTTGATAAGGCAGAAGATTGACTTCCAATTTTGAAAGAAGTTCCACTGCAGGTAAAATGCTATCAAAGAGCATCACATGCTACTAAAGAATTTGTTCCTGAAAGGAAAAGTTAAATCAATGCAACAAACTTCATTATTGTCTTCAGCAACATCTTCATTGGTCTTTAGCAACGACCAACCCTGATCAGTCTGCAGCCAACAACATTGAGCTAAAATCCTCCACCAGCAAAGATTATGACTTGCTGAAACCTCAGATGATGATTAGCATTTCTTAGCAATAAAATATTTTTTAATTAAGGTGTATATATTGTTTTTTTAAAGACATAATGCTATTTATTGCACACTTAATAGACTTCAGTGTAGTGTAAGCATTACTTTTATATTCCCTGGGAAACCAAAAAATTCATTTAACTTGCTTTATTGCTATATTTGCTTTATTGTGGTGGTCTGGAACTGAACCTGTAATATCTCAGACATAATGCCGGTACAAAGTACCTATGCTACTGACTACATTACTTTTAACGAAGGGCATGATTGTATATGTGTGAATTTCTTTTTTTAACTATTGTGATTTATCAAATTCACTCATCTAAAAAAACTGTACATAGCCAAACCAAGACTCATTACTGTATAATCTGTGCATGTAAGCACAAAATAAAATTTACCATAAATACCAGTGAAACCTCCTTTATGGTCCCAATTGTGCATGTTTAATTCTTATTTTCTGACGAGTATTAAAGGAATATGTACATTTTCAGAAATTTGCTGGGAGGTGTCTTCAGGTTGCTAGGAGGCTGCCTTCCCAGCCATATTAATATTTTTAGAGTAAGAATTTAGCTGAACTTTTGTTGCAGGACAAAAATGGCAACTGCTACAAAAGAACTAAATAAAAAGTGGTTGCTAGTAGGTGGCATGATTTTGGGGGACAGAAGTGCAGGAAGGCAGTTCACTTTAGCTGCAGCTGTAGACCACAGGCAAAGAAGAGACGAGCACATGCATTGCTCCAGAGGCGGAGCTACAGTGCTGGAGTGATGAAGAGCACAGGTGAGGTACAGGTTCACAGAAGGCTTTGTCAGTCTTTTCAGGGCAGTAAGCCCCTAGTTACTGATGTGGGATGTGTTCTGCCAACCACTGTATTGTAAGACATGTTTGGTGAGCAATTCCTATGGCCTGATGCCTTCTTTTTTTAGGCAACTAGATGTTTTTACATCAGAATGGGGTTTTCAAAAAGTCTAGCACATCATATGAGGCAAAGGATGCATGCTTTCAAAATGTGTATGAATGAAACAGGTAATGCTTTCTATTTTTACTATACTAGGAGATCTAGTAATTTCAAAGCACCCTGTAGGGAATCCTTTTGTAAAATGAATTTTTTCGTACTTCAGAAGTAGTCATTTTTTTATTTGTTTTTTTTTTTTTTAAGTTTATTTATTTACTTTGAAAGAGGGAGAGAAAGAGAGAGCATGGGGCAGAGTGAGAGGGAGAGAGACAATCCCAAGCAGGCTCTGTGTTGTCAGCATAGAGCCTGATGCGGGGCTTGAACTCAGGAACCACAAGATCATAACCTGAGCCGAAATCAAGAGTCGGACACTCAACTAACTGAGCCACCCAGTGTCCCAGAAGTACTCCTTTTTATAATCAACTTGTTGCAATCCATCTCCTGCCCTGTTCAGCTAGGACGCAGTTCTAAGTCTAGACAAATAATTCACATATCCTACAAAGAAAGATATTTTTCCTCATGTAACTAGATAGCGCTTTCATATGGCAATCTCAAGCTTCTTTATGGAAAAACCCCAAAGAACTAGTGAACCAAAAGTGTAAAACTATCAGAGCTAGATAGAGGCCCTGGCACTGATACCCTGTTCTCAGGATCAGTGTTCTCCATCTAACACTGAACGATTCCCAGACAGCTTTTCACCAAAAAGAAGCTCCTTAAAACCTGAGAGTATCTGATACCTTGTGAAGGCTGGATTCATGCCAAAGCCACCCCCTGCCCATCCAGGACACAGCACACCCTGATGCTTCCTTTTCTGTCAGGGCTCAGACTGGACAGCAGACCCCGCCTCACAAGGAGATCCTCAAGGCCTCGCCCATTGCTTCTGTCCACAATAAAACTTACTAAAGAGAATAAAACATTCTGAATTAAATTATTTGAGTTAAAAAAATTAGAATTGCAAGATACTTTAGAAACTCCGTAGTTCAGTCTCTGTACTGACGCCATCAATTTCTATTCTCCTGGATGCTAAGCTATTGAAGGTGGGAATTATTTTTTACAGAGTGGATCACCTGTGAGTGTTTGGTGACTAAATGAAGGAATGGGTAACTCTTGCTTGAAGGTTCCAGCTGCAGATGTAGTATGAGTAAGCATAGCATATTAATAAAAAGTCTCTTTTTTTTTTCCCAAGGAAGAATCACTTGACCTTGTAACTATTTTCAGCAGGTGGTATTTATTGATCATGAGAGATTTTTACAGCCAGGAAGCACAATCCCTCCAGGAACTCTGAAGAAGATATCTTTTTTGGGGGATGGATAGATTTTGGGGTGTGGGTACATATGCCTAAATATTATGTCTATGCACAACAACTTCACCTTAGGGAGAAAAGAAGAGACTGCCTTAGGTTTCCTCAAGGAGTGTTTCATTACAGAATTCCTGAAAGGGAACCTGAGCCACCCTGGAAGTTCTAAGGGGAGGGGTACCTGAGTCTTGCTGCAGACAACTGGGAGGAGCATGTCAGGCTGATTAGGCAAACTCACACTTGTCAGTCCCTGAAGGAGATGTGGAAGGCATCAGCCATTACTGCTAGACTTCATTTTCAGATCCCCTTCCTCAAGGCTGCAGCTGTGTCCCTCAGGACCTGGAAACTGTCTTCTTCAGATAGCATCACGAGGTGGATTTCACACAAATGAGTCAGTGTGGTACAGTGGAAAAACACAAGACATAAAGCCAAGAGACCAGCAAATGACAGTTCCACCATATACCATTTGACCCAAGTCAAGCTGTTCACTCTCTCAGGCGCAACTCCCTTTTCTATAAAGCCCTAAAACAACAGTGTCCACCCTCCTTATCTGGGGTTTGCTTATTGTTTGTTCATTCAACAAACGGCATCAACATGCACTCAGCATGGTGCTAGGCCCTAGGGACTCGGCAATGAAGAATCACACACGGGCCAAGTCTTCCTGAGCCTGACAGTCTAGCATGGAAGAAAGTCTCTGAACAATGAAGTACATGTGTTCTGTGAGTTTCAAAATAAAGAACAAGATGCAACAGGAGCTTGTGAACAGATTCTTAGACTGGGGATCAAAATAATCTCCTAGGAGAGTCACACTTAAGGTGAGGGAGGGTGCTCTAAGAAGTCAGCCATTTAATCAATACTTCCAGCTAGCCTATCACAGGCCAGGAGGTGGGCATGTGGCTGGGGCTCTAGTTGTGAACAGGACAGACAGGGCCATGCCCTAATGGAGCTTACAATACAGTGGAGGAGGAAGAGCACCACAGATCACACAAATAATGAGTTAATTACTTTTGTAATAAACACCATGAAAGAAAAGAGCTCAGATAAAGTATTTAAAGTGCTTCCTGAACTATCACTTCCTTTATAAATGCTCCTCTAGAAGTGGCAATAGAATAAAATTAGAAGGAAATCTTCCTCCCTCCCTCCTTTCCTCTCTCCTTATTCCTTCTTTCTCCATCCACCCAGCATGTCTATGGAGCTTGTAAGACATCTGGTGTGAATAATACTTAAAGTGTCAGATTTAAATGTTACTAGTGTTGTTGTTATAGTTGTTGTTGTTGTTTTCTGAATGCTTTGATCTAATACTGAAGAACTGGAATAATTAAAACATCTAACTTTAGTACTAAGAAGAAATTTAAAAGCACTGTTTCCATGCATCACACTATGTGAAGAAGGGGTAAAGTGAAGAGTGGTAACTATTCTCCATGGGGTAAAGTCGGATAAAGATGATTTAACAGACTTTTAAAGAGGAGCCTCCATTAAAGAGAGAAGACCTTCACTAAGAAAACCCAGAGCTAAGGCTGCACAGAATCAAGAGAGAGAAAACCCTCAGGCCATTCCAGGAAATGATGGAAAAAAGCTGAACTTTTAATAAGTTTACTATAAAAAATATTAAATTTCAAAGCCAAAAAACAATCTCCTAAGGCTTCAGGAAAACCTTAGCTCAGACTATTTTGTAAACATGACCTAATCTTTATTGAAGACAGCATCAGTTGGGATCTGGATGCAAAGAAGTTGGGCAAAAAGAACACAGTCACCTGTGGCTGGACACCCTGTCGCTAGTTCCTGGAGAAAGTCCACATAGCCATCCAGATGTTTCTAGCCAACATTTAAGGCTTAAGTCTGTTTTCTACACGAACTGTCCCTTCCCTAGGAAGGAGAGCTTCTTAAAGAAGCAGGAAGACTATTTGTGCCAAATGAGTGGCTTGGAAGTCCTCCTCAGCAGTCAGGGCCTCCCACCGGGCAAAGTAGGAGAGAGAGTGCAATTGTGGGGGTGACCTCGTTGGGGTCTAACATGTGGTGGATGGCCACCCAAGTGGAGGCGGTTCCTGAGCAGATATAGATAACTGCTAAAATGTAACAATCTAATACTTTTATCATGTGGAGTCTACAGCAAAAACTGCCAACAAGGCATGAAGGAAAAAACTGTCTGATACTTTAGCAGGTAGCACAGAGCTGCAATTGAATCCATCTCTGTGGTCATCCCCTTAACTTTAAGAGGTAAGCATATATTATCACCAAAAATATGTTCATAAAGGCCTCATGCTGGTAAGTATGTCAGATTTCATAAATGATGGCATTTTTAAGATACCTTATATTTAAGTATAATATAAAATACAAAAACACACGTATGATGAGCATATGGCTGGATGTATTTTCAGAAACTAATCATGAAGCTTTATGGTCAACTTTCACCAATGTTTAAAATAATATGATAATATGAGACAACAATGGAAAGAAAAAACAGTAGCCAAAAAGGCTGGCAGGTGTTTGGTTTGTCTGTTTAAGTTTTGGCTGTACAACACTGAATAAGTCACTGACTTCTTTTGGTCTTCATTTCCACATCTGATCAGAGTAAAAACAATGTCTAAGTATACTCTCTAGTCTAAATTTTTTCATGTTTATTTATTTTTGACAGAGAGAGAGAGAGACAGAGCATGAATGGGGGAGGGGCAGAGAGAGGGGGAGACACAGAATCCGAAGCAGGCTCCAGGCTCCAAGCTGTCAGTACAGAGCCCAATGCAGGGCTCGAACCCACAGACCATGAGATCATGACCTGAGCCGAAGTTGGACGCTCAACAGACTGAGCCAACCAGGCACCCCTACGTGTACTCTCTCATCTAAAATGTAATACATTGTGAATGCAGCCTACCCTAAATTCAAAAAAGTGCTTCTGGATGATTTCACTTCAAGAGTGTTTCAGGCAACTCATTTATGTCAATATGCTATTCTGACATTATTGTACTAGGGAACAGGCTTTGCTGTAACCTTTTTTTTTTCCTCCCTAGGCCAATTCCTCACACATCTAACTAGCAAGAAACATGTGTCTTCAACAACAATTAAAATTAGTGAGAAGCAGGGTGCTGGCAGCAGAGCCCAAGCAGGCCCTCACAGCCGACCTTACTTTATGGTGGAGCTAAAGTATCAAAGCTGCAGGCTCCTTGATCCCTGAGCTCCAAGTCTCAGCTCCAGAGGGCAGGCAGGCCTGAGTCACCACCCAGGCCCAGTACTCTGCAGCTATGGATGGTCTGTGTTAATTATGGTGCATTTCTCATCTCAACTGCGTAACATAATTCTGATTTTTGACTACAGCAAGCTCTTAACTTAAAGTCGATCTTTTCTGAATAGTGTGTTAATCTTTGGGTTTGATAATAATATGTTCTTACTGGCACAAATATTATTACTGTAACAGTGCACATGCTCACACTTATCTAAAGTATATTAGGCCTATTAAGTTAGCTTTTCACCTCAATGTGATTAAAAGCACATAAGAAAAAATATATAGTAAAAAAGATTATTCTGGGAGCCAGACCACCTATTTTAGGGAACTGTAGTAACTCATATCTGTTGAGGACCACATATTACTGTTTCTAGAAACTAAACGTCATCCAAGTAGAAAAGTTAATGCATCTTCCCCAAATACTTTATTTACTAGAAGATTTCTGTTGCTCTTCCTCTCTGCACTGGAGCATTTTTAGGTAGTAGTTTTGAAGGGCTGTCAGAGAAATCTGCTGTGTCCTCTGCAATGCCATGGCAATGATGTATCAAAGTGCCCCTCACTAGTCTGAAAAGACACACGCCAAATCTCTTGTCTCTTCAATCATCAGCATATATTGAGCTGATCCTATGTGCCTGTTACTTATTTAGACACTGAAGAAACCACATGAAAAATAGCATTGCTGCCCTTGAGTGACTCATAATGTCTGGATAGACAAGCATATAAAAAACTAAATAATAAATCACTACTATGGATGCTGCATGAACTAAAAGGCCAGACAGGTGAAAAGGCCTATTTTGGGTGCTGAAAAGATTGCAGTCCCAAGATACAAGGGTACCATAAACACAGACAGATATATATATACATATATATACATATATATACATATATATACATATACATATATGTATATGTATATATATGTATATATATGTATATATATATTCTTCAATTCTTCAAATTGAAATATAAAAGAAAAGCCTAATGGATTAGAAAATCTGTTCCTTTACGGTATCACAGGCTATGTTATATACTGATTGTCAATTGGCTCAAAGTTCTAGAAGTGCATAAATTAAAGTTTGTGTACTGAGCGTTGAGTATGCAAGAGTATTTAAAGTGGGCCCTAAGAAAAGTCTGTTTCTCTAAATTTCCTGACTCTTAAAACCCAATCTTCACTCTAGATACACACTGACCTGGGCTCTTCAACCTTCAACCCCACACAGTATTAGTAAAATTTAAACGTAGAAATGGTAAAAAAAAAAATAATAATACAATGGTAACTATAACTATAAAATTTACTTATGGACTAAGCAATAAAGCATGATATGGCAAAACTATTGAAAATGTCAGTTGTCTGTACTAATGGAAATGTAAGTTTGCAGTAATTAATTTTTTCCTAGATAACTCACTCCAGTAAGAGGGTGTCCTTGAGGAAGCCCTTAGAAAGCCAAATATGCTGCTAGATCCTTAACAACCCCAAATGATCTACCAATCTTCAGTAATCTCAATAGAAAGACATAGCTTGATCATCTGGAAAAGAGCTGAAATTGTTATTTCTAACAAATTGTGAAAATATGCTAAACCCTAATTGCTACCTCAGCCACAAGATATTCACATTATAGGATAAAAAATACTAATAAATTATATATAATCACTTATAATGTGGCTATTAAAAGTTCTGTAGTTTAAAAAAAACCTTACAACTAGATATGATTGTATATTTAAATACCTGGGTCAAATAATAAGTACAAAAACATTCAGATCACTTCAGCTGAAACCACAATGTCTTTCTGAAATCTGTTGAATTTATATGCCATTTAGTTATTGAAGTTCATAAGAAACAAAAGTTTCATATCCAGAATGTGAACATCAATATTAACATTGTGAGGAAATCTATCACTCTGTGAAAAGCTGAACTTTCTATTGATAAAAGCTTAATGTTCATGTAAACACAAAACATACAAAATAGCAAGCTCTCCTAGTCACAAAGAGCCTTATTTTTCCCTATGAAAGTATTCCAGTTATTAGCACCAATTATCCACTATACACTGTATAGCAATCAGGAGATTCACTCTTTTGTTTATGAAGTTTCTAAACAGCTGATTTTCAGATATTCAGTATATGTATTACCACAGGAAAAGACTGTTGATGTATTATCAAACGTTTAATACAAAAAAATTTTTTTTGGTTTATTTATTTTGAGAGACAGAGAGAGAGAGAGAGAGAGAACGAGCCAGCCAGGGAGGGGCAGAGAGAGAGAGAGAATCCCAAGCAGGCTCCATGCTGTCAGCACTGAGCTCAACATGAGGCTCGATCCCATGACCCTGGGATCATGACCTGAGCTGAAATCAAGACTCAGATGCTTAACTGAGCCACCTAGGGGCTCAGATGGTGTCCCTCTTTTTATCCAGTTTCAGAATCGAATTTCTACAGTGGTAAATATTAAAGTCGTACAAAAACATGGCTACTGTGTAAGGTTTTAAATTATATCTTGTTTTCTATTTCAAATGCAATATTTTGTTGGTACATATGGAGAATTAGTCCATCTTACATAATCACTTTCATATAGACATGTTCTGTGGGAATTTAATCAACTGTCCTTTTTTGGATGGCTATGTGGAAGCATGCAGAACTAAAGAAAAAACTGGGAGTGAATGCTAATCCAAAGCTATCCTTGTCTAACTCAGCTTTCTGTGAATAAAAGCACCTCAAAAGTGTTTTACCGGCACAGCTTTTTTGTAAAAAAATTTACAAAGAAGGAGGCATTAATTTTATTATATATATTTTTTATAACAAAAGCTCCTTTACTTGGTTCATTTTGTCTCCTCAATTAAAATACAATTTCTGAGCTATTATATTTTCCTTCCATTTAAATACTGTATACACATAGCCTGACATTGATACAATATTCCCTTGTTGGACAGCTTATTCTATTTCCTCCAAATTAGATAAAGTCCACTCAGATGGGTTCATGGGAGCTTCCCTCCCCCTTTGTGCCCTCCCAACCTTGGATGCCTTTCCCGTCCTCCTCCAGCATATTCTTGGGTGGGCAGAAACCTGGGGAGACGCAGCCACCAGGCAGCTTGCTACTCTCCTAAAGCACATCTGGGCTTTATATCAGGCCTTTAATTAATCCTCAGTGAAAGCCAAGCTATGACATTTTGACTGGGCAGGCTCCAGTTCTGGACAGGTCTTGATTTATTGCGACTGAGTCTCAACCAACTTTGATTTATTTCAGCTTTGGGGAGGAGGGCAAGCTCAGAACAGAAAAGTGCTGTTGAATGTAGAACACGTGATGTCAGCACAGGCCCTCCAGACTTCCAAGGGCTGCAGGACAAACGGTTCAGAAGAGAATGGCCTCTGAGAAAGCCATTAAAAAAATGATTTAAATAACTTAAAATTGTACATAACAAAATAAATGCAATCATGGATGAGAGAAAATGGTCCTGAAATAGTGGGCTGATTGCAGCAGGATAGGAAGCCTTGGCCTTATCTCTGGGAAAAGGACAATTCCCAGTGGGGCATCAGTGTTAATCAAGGCTCTCATTTGCATGTAGGGAGCAGTGGCCCAGCCAAGCCTCTCCTTCCTAGCTGGGGGAACATTCTCCAGAATGTACCTCCTACTTAGCAACACCAAAGATCTTTTGGCTGATTAAGTAATGTCAGATTTCCTATGCTTTTTTTTTTTTTTGACAGACAAAATAAGCCAAAAAGAAGTTACAGTTTTTTGATTAAACAAAGTTAGAAGAGTTAGTAAATTTAACTAATGAATTTGTTTCTGTCATGGGAAGGCTATCCGTAATGCCCTTTCCTGGCTGAAGCCTTGACAATGTGCTGAGCTCACTGCCATCTGCTTGAGCACAGTTGTATCTGCACGGTGACCCCCAAGTGCGACACGAGCATGCGCAGATGAAAGTCCAGCTAATGCTTCTCTACACCTTTGTTTGGCCTAGCATAATGCCAAGCACACAGTAGGGGCGTCTACCACAGGATCTTTGAATACTGAGAAGCCCTCCCTGCTCCTGGAGGGAGAAAGTCTGTGCACGTGGTCCTGGCCTGGTGTCACCAGGAATATATGGATGACACAAGAGAAGTGTCAAAAATCATTATAGGCAAAGTTAAGTTCTCTAAAGGGATATAATGGTAGGAAAAGTGGGTTACAAAAAAAGAAGAAGGGGAGTGGCATGGCCTACAAAAGTGGAAAAAGTATATTCAAAGTCCATCACAGCTGCTATACACATATGCTCTGGGTATAACCAAGCTGAGCCTCCTTTTATCCACTGGCAAATGGGGAGAAAAACACTTATTCTGCACGGCTGCTGTGAGGAGCAGAGGACATGTTGGTAAAGCTCTTAACACATTAGACATGGGCATTCCTGGTGCTGAAGACACGGGGAGAGTGCTACGAGAGGGACAGGAACAAAGTTATCAGCGTTCACCTGTGTACCTGTCCCTAGCACTGATAATGCATCCATGGGCACTGGTGGGTGAGCATGACCCTAAAGGGTGTCTGTGAACATGTGTACAGAAACAGAAGTCTCTGAGAAGGAATGCCCAGGTGGCTGCAAATGTGAGCCACCCACCATACCATAGTATTGACTCTTTCTTCACAGAGCCACATATAAAGGCTGTTCCTAAACATACAATAATCTTTACTTAAAACTACTGAATGAGTGATGCTTGTGACAAGGATTAATATAACTGTTGCTTTGTGATTAGACTTGAGGTTTAAGCCGCTAAACACAATTGTTAGGTCACCAGCACATTAGAGACCTTACAAAGTGCTATCAAATTTCAGAGCTGGCTTTTCATAACAATGCGCATATGTAGAGGAACCATCTTGTGGGTGGTCAGTCTGCCATTCCTGCAAGTGTCAGTCACCTACTTTGAGGTGTGGTGTGCCAGGAGTTAGCAGACAAGTTCCGAGCATGGAGAGAGACACCACATTTGGAAATCCACAGCATCCCTGAACTTCCGAGGCTATTTAGGCTACACCAAAACATTAATTGCTGCAAATTCAATAACCAGGGTTGATGTGAATAAATGCACAACGAAATGCAGCTGTTGTGTCACTGAAGCCAGCATACTCTAATTTTTATAGACTTTCCTTTTTTTAACCTTAAGTGAAAGTTATCTGAATACATCTATTCACTGGTTTTGGAAATTAAACTCTCTTTACATCTCTATTATACTCTAGTTTCTCAAAGAGATTTCGAGGTTGAGAGGTTAGAAAGCCCTGGCTGAGAAATGCTGTACATTCACAAAACCTATTTAATGTAGGGGACCCAGGTCTGCACACCAGCGCAGGGCAGGGTGGGCTCCTGCAGATCTCAAAGCATTCTGTGCTGGAGAGGAGGTGGGCAGGGCTCTGTCCCTCGGAGCTGCCTCCTAATCACAAGGAACCGGTGGGGCAAAAGGGCTCTTTGAAGAGTACTCCCTGTTCTCCGCAGGGCCAAGGTGACCTACACCACAGCTTGCAAGGTACTTCTCACCAGCCATCATATGCTCAGTGACACTGAGACAGCAGGAAGGGTCAGAGGACCTGCTGCAGGGGCTGCCCAAGCATGGCGGCTCCAGATGCTGCAAGGGGGCAGGAGTGGAATGGCACTTGCCCCTGTGCCTGGCGACAGAGGGTGAGCGCTCAGGCACACAGAAGAGCTATTAGTCAAGTGCTGCCAGGATCCATCATTTTCTTTGTCAATGTATGAACAGGAAGATGAAGGGTGAGGGTAATATGTTCATATGTTTGTACCTGCAATCTCACCCCTAATATCATTTCCTGCTTTCACATATGTAGTTTCTCCCCCATTTGATTCTTGGCTTCTAGGAGAAGATGGACATACATGCATGGGTGTGAGTGTGCATTTGTGTGTCTGTGTGTGCATCTGCATTAACTTTAACTCCTCCCACCCCCTCAGATATTTTAAAGCTCCATACGATGCAGAGGGAGAAGATGATAAACCAGTGGGTGAATTCTTACAAATCAAAGGCCACACAGGACCAATTTGAGAGAAGAATTTTAGTGGAATTTAAACAAACCTGGTATAAAGCAGTAATTGTGACCTATGAGTAGAGATAACTCTCTAAAAGTATTTATAAAGAAGTTTTGTGTAAGAAATCAAAGACCAGGGTCCCTGGGTGGCTCAGCTGTTTACCCATCTGACTTTGGCTCAGGTCATGATCTTGAGCCCCACTTCAGGCAAAAAAAACTCAGATGAGTCCCGCTTCTCTCTCTCTCTCTCTGCTTCCCTCTCTCTCTGTACCTCACTCACTTGCACCCTCTCTCTCAAAAAAAAAAAAAAAAAAAAAAAAAAAAAAAAAAAAGAAATCAAAGACCAGATACCTAATTTGGGCCAGTTCAGTGATGAAATAAGGGAAGTAATATGAGCACGCCTAGGAATGTTCTATCTTCAAGGGGGTCTTTTAACTGAAATAGGTGCACCCTTTTCTTATAGGACATAGTGTATTTATTTTCTCAGATGAATAGGCCAATAATTTCATAAAGAAAATATAAGTGATTTGTTCACTGTAACAAAGCAAAGTTGTGCAAGAACTAACACAGAAACGTTTTTCCCTGTGAGCCAGTTTGGTCTCCATGGGAACATACATTTTACAAAAACACAAACAAAAAAAGTTTACATTAATAGGGGGTTATAAATAACATGCTGCATGCTTATTAGAGATATTAGAGATTTAAAAAAAAATTAACGTTTATTTATTATTCAGAGTCAGAGAGAAACAGAGCATGAGCATGAGACAGGCAGAGAGAGGAGGAGACACAGAATCTGAAGCAGGTTCCAGGCTCTGAGCTGTCAGCACAGAGTCCAACGTGGGGCTTGAACTGACAAACCACAAGATCATGACCTGAGCCAAAGTCAGATGCTTAACCGACTGAGCCACCCAGGTGCCCTGAGATATTAGAGATTATTAGAGATAATACCTGATCATAAGTGAGCTATACCATTTTTTGTTCATTCCTTTCTTACAGCTTTCACTTAAAGGCTTTACCTAAGATTTCTCTTTGACAAGCAGTTTTTGAGTATTGCCCAATTTTGTTCTGAATTTTTTTTTGATAAAAAATACTAATTGGAATCAAAAATTTTGGTTTGTGATATAAACTCAATGAAGATTGTATCATTTTAACGTCATCCAGCTAACAGAACTATCCAGAAAAGAACAAAGGGGTCATGGAAAGTAAATCCCTTTGTTCAGCCACAGTTCTTTTCTCTTCTTGATTTACTTCTTCTGATCTTCACTCGGACCTTCAAACAGACTCTTGGCAATCTAAAGCATGAATTGTTTACTTCTTAGCTCAAAGACTAAAATTAGAGATGTAAAATTGGACTTTGCTGTGGCTATTTGCTCATACACAGTTGGACAAATATTGGAATGGTCTCTATTACCCTTTCTCTTCATACTTTTTCATAACTAAACATGAGAGCAGAAATCTAAGAATCAGGAGACCTGGGCTAAATATCACAGTTTTGCCCCAGACTCAGGGCTGACTCTAGAGGCAGCTATTCTAGCCCCCAGGGGTGTTAAAGCATCCACATGTTTGTAATTAGGAAACCTATACCAACTTGTTCAGAAAGGTAGTTTGAGATCCTTGGAAAAGAAGATGCTATATAAACAGAAAGATTGGAGGATTCGCCTGAAACCTCAGGCTATCAGTCATACCGGTAAAGTTATAAATGTTTAATTTATTTGTATTGCTGTCCCTAAGAATAAAAAGCACACACCATGAGACTTGATGAAGTTCCTTTTAAACAAAGACTTTTGGGTTTTTGTAATTAGTGAAGTTTGGCAGTCTTTAAATGGAACAAATCATAGAGAAAGGTACAGCTAAACTGTTCTCCAAAATTAAATTGATTCTTAGTATGAAGTTAAAGCACTTAATTAAGTTAGTCCAGAATTTCATTTGACAACTGAGATTCTGCCTACCTCTGAATCATCTGTCTAAAAGAACAGTTACAATGACTCTATCTAGTCTAAATCAAACATCCAAAGATAAATACTTACTCTGTTCTTATGGTTAATCCTATGTCAACAACTATAGGCTTTCTAAGCTCCTTTACTTTAAAAATTGTAGAATTCTCTGGATTGCAAAGTCTAAGGCTTGACTGAGCTGCTTTCCTTTTAACTGGTACCCCCAGTCTCACAGTGATTCTTGTGTGGCTGTTTTTCCCAAGGGTAATCTGCATTTCAGATGATTGAAGATGTCCATTTGTGAATGGCGCTAGCTACAGCCCTTCAAAATCTCCATAAAAAATCTCACTCTGGGAAAAAAAAAACTGTGAAGAAAGTCTTCTGCCTGCCCCCTTGAGCGTGCAGAGACTACCAGGCTGTGGTCCCCAAAAATTACTAGTGGGACAGAGGGAAGGCCACTGATGTCAAATCACGTATCACTACACAGAAAAATGACAAATTGCTTATCTAAAAAATGGCATCATACAAGCATCTACGGTTTCTTTTCTCATAGATGTCCTTCTCTAGGATTCCACAACTACATGTATGAATGCTGGTTTTGAAGTATACAACTCTGTAGGGGCGCCTGGGTGTTTCAGTCGGTTAAGCAAGCATCTGGCTCTGGTTATAATGTCATAGCTTGTGAGTTGGGAGTCTCATGTTGGGCTCTGTGCTGATGGTGTGGAGCCTGCTTACAATTCTGGTTTTCTCTCTCTCTCTCTCTCTCTCTCTCTCTCTCTCTCTCTCTTTCTCTCTCTCTCTCTGCCTCTCCCCTGCTCATACTCTGCCTCTCCCTCTCTCTCCCTCTCTCTGCCCCTCCCCTGCTCATACTCTCTCTCTCTCTCAAAATAAACTTAAAAAACTAGTTTTAAAGTATGCAACTCTGTGTATAAATGAAGCAAATTCTAAATCTACAAATATACAGAATTTCATTAAAGTGTTCACTACCGTAGGAGCTAGTTTGAAATATGACTTGGAATGTGGCTAATTTGAGTTGAGATTTGCTGTAAAGTATAAAACACATTGTTGCATAGACTGTAAAAACTTAGTAACACAAAAAGGAATAGTTTGGATACATTGGGTTAAATATTAAAATTAAGTTCACCTGGTTCTTTTTATGTTTTAAAATGTGGCTACTAGAAAATTTTAAATTTCCTAAAATTAAATGACTCACAGTGATATTCTATAGCATCTTTTATCATGGCATGAAAAAAGAAATTTTAAATTAGTCCGGATTAAGTGGCAAAAACTGGAAAAAAAATACATGACATCAGGCTATATAAATGATTTGTTTCACTTAGGAGTTTTACAATGTCAAAACATGAAAGTATATTCTGTATCACTGAAAACAAAACAAATTTTATACTAGATGGCAAATAAGACTTTCATGGAAAAAGTGTTTATTATGCTAAAATCATATTCTCAGATTATGAATCTTACACTGTGTAGGACCCCAGCTCCCTCACTCTGAAGAGGAGAAAATTAAGACTCAGAGTGAAAAAGTGATGGGTTTGCAGCCCCACAGCTAGCAAATAGCAGCACAGTCTAAGGACCACCAGCAGAGCAGGCATGGAACAGGGTTTTTTGTGTCAAGCCATACAGTCAACTGTCTTTACTACAAGAAGTTCTCAAGCCAAGAAAACAGGAGGCAAGAAAACAAGCAAGATTTCATGTTCTAAATGGAGGTAAGTTCCACAGCATATATTTAATTCTAATAAAACCAGCTCATGAGGTAAACGCCCTCTAGAAAATGTATGATAGAAGTATTCTCCTGGATGAGTGGAGGATTAACTTTTAAAAAATGCTATACAAAATGTGGTAATGTGTTTTTAAGAAAAACCACTGATAACTCTGGAGCAAGGGCAATTGATTATAATTTAATCACAAAAGGTTCACTTCATTAACCATTACTTAGAATTGTTCTACAGCATCTGTGACTGTTGCAATTATTTCTACATGAGGATGGTCTGGCTTTTTTATTCATCCTAGTAGCCGAAGTACCTCTTTCAAGGTGGTCTGATATGGAATGGATTCCCATAGTCTGGATTCTGCAGTTGGGGATACATGAGGCTCTAGTTCACTTCCAACACAAAGAAAACAGCAATGCGTACCATATATTTGATCCTAGTAACAGACAGGGCCATCCAAGAGTAATGTTTCTAAAAGTAATAAGCTTTCCCTACATACTGATCCGAGTAACTAGAGCTAGGGAAACTGTCTCTAGGGACATGCTAATGTCTCCCAAAGAAGGCCAGTCAGAAAGTTCAGCTGTTCTATCTTTGGTCCATTAATACTGGATGTTGAGTCAGGCTACATCCCAGAACACCTACAACTGAAAAGTAATTCTTCTCAAATGAAAACTGGCATATTAAGTGTACCCTCTGGGTTTGGGGAATGCTTCCCATCCCAAAATAAATTTTTAAGCACAAAGAGACAGTTAGAAGTGGTCACTCTGCTGATAACTATGTTTTATTCAGTAATCTGTCAAATAAGGGGGAAAATGGCGAAGAGAGAAAGAGAGAGAGAGAGAGAGAGAGAAAACCCAAAGCAGACCTTTACATTTTAATTTCTTTGTCCCAGTTCTTCCTCCCATTAAAAAAAAAGTGTGGAGTTTGTGAAAAGAATGAGCAGAGATCATGAAAGTATGATATGCCTTCCATCTTTCATTGGCTCATATTCCAGGGAAAAGAATTACAGCAGAGAAAGGATGTTGCCAACATGTATACAATAGTAGTGTTAACCATTCTGACTTGCAATATAAATTGAACCATTAAAGGATTTTAATGTTCCTCATTAACTTTTATTAGCTTTAATTTTTAACTTTTTCTCTTCCTCTTAAAATTAAAAATGAACATTCCCTTCAACTTTGCACACCTTCAAGCAGCATTCAGGCTAATCAAGGCCTTGGAGGGATCGAAGACAAATACAGGAGGAAAAACACCACAAATAACTGTAACCCCTAGTGCAGAGTTTCTTTCAGTGTCTTCCTTCATAAAAAACAGCAAGTGGGAGGTTATAGTTTTTAAACTTCACAGAAGAATCAGAGATCTCATAGTCCTTTTCTGTTAGCATTCATCATCCTTCATCACCAAAAATAAGTGACCTAATTAAATAATTCTGGAGATAATTTTTTTCTCCTTCCTTTGTATAAACATTAGGTTAAGCACTCTAATTTTAATATCTTATGTAGTAAAATTTGTCCCCAAATGTAATGCCTACTGGTTGATGAAAATGATACCTATTAAAAAAAGAAAGAAAGAAAGTTAAGAAAGAAAACAAAGAAGGAGAAAAAAATACCACGAGGATCTTCTTCTCTCTATAGATGGTGTATCTGAGTTGCCACGTGATATGGATGGATGGAAGAATGAAAAGATAGATGGATGGATGGAAGGCAGGAACACAGGTAAGTATCACATACACAAATAAAAACCTTTTGACTCTCAAAAAAAGCCTTTTAATTTGTGTCTAAAAACAATGATGTTATATTTAAAAGAAGCATTTCAGAAAAGAAAATAAGGGCATATTTGCCCTTGGTGAGAAATTTTTTAAAAAATCTGTGGAATATTACAACATAAAAATACAGAGTTTAGGGGTGCCTGGGTGGCTCAGTTGGTTAAGTGTCCGACTCTTGTTTTCGGCTCAGGTCATGATCTCATGGTTTCATGGCTTCGAGCCCCACATCAGGCTCTATGTAGGTAGTGCAGAGCTTGCTTGGGATTCGCTGTCTTCCTCTCTCTCTAACCCTCCCCCACTTACTCTGTCCCTCTCAAAATAAACAAATAAACTTAAAAACATTTTTTTAATAAAAAAAAAATACAGAGTTTCACTTCCTTATACACATGCCTGTCTGGGAACAGATCCAATTCCCAGATGATCTCTAAGCGCACTAAAAGGCCAAAGCAGCATTAACAAATCACCTGTCAAAAGCAGATTTATGTTATCTTCTGTCACACAAAAAAGAGAGTATAGAGAATCTTTCAGTTACAAAACTGGCTTCCTCTTATTTATTGTTACTTGGTCCTTTAATTATTTGATCCTTTAAGAAAATACCTGTTATACAAAAACATACAAATATTATTTAGCCATTGAGAAAAGGAGGAAATCTTGCCATTTGTGACAACATGGATGGAACTTGAGGGCATTATGCTACATGAAATAATCAGAAAGAGAAAGTCAAATACTGTATGATCCCACTTATATGTAGAATCTAAACAAAAACAAAAACAAAAAACTGAGCTCATAGATACAGAGAACAGATTGGTGGCTGCCAGAGGCATGAGTTGGGGGCAGGTGAAATGGGTGAAAGTGGTCAAAAGGAATAAAGTTCCATCATAACTTACTTACAAGTAAGTCATGGGTTGTAATGTACAGGATAGTGATTATAGTTCTAATACTGTATTGTAAATTTCAAAGTTGCTAAGAGAGTACATCTTAAAAGTTCTCACCAAAAGAAAAAAAATGGTAACTATGTATGGTAATGAGTGTTAACTAGACTACTGTCCTGATCAATTTGCAATATATATAAAGACTGAAAAATTATGCTTTTACCTGACACTAATATACAGATGATCCTTGAAAAATGCAGGGGTTAGGGGCACTGACACCCCTGCACAAAGATCCATCTATTAACTTTTGACTCCCTCAAAATTTAGCTACTGATAGCTTACTATTAGCCAGAGCCTTACCAATAACATACACAGTGGATTAACACATATTTTGTCTATGTATTATCTACTGTATTCTTATAATAAACTCAGCTAGAGAAAAGAAGACGTCAATAAGAAAATCATAAGGAAAATACATTTACAGTGCTATACTGTATTTATTTTTTTAAAAATCTATATATAAGTGGACCTACACAGTTCCCAACCTATGCTGTTCAAGTATCAACTGTAATGTTATGTTTGAATTATATCACAATTTAAGAAAAAAAAACCTAGTTACTGTTAACTGACTTTTCAAAAAAACTTGCATATTATAAGCATGTCCCAATTATATTTTCATTCACCTCAATTTGCTGATATGCAAATTTGGTAGCCCATTATCTAAAAGACATTTGAGAAGCATTTTCTTCCTCAAAGAATAGAAGGGTGTAATGCATTTTAAAAGACTATATTTCAGTAACAGAAAAAAATAATGCTATATCAAAATGACAATAATATGCATTTTTTTCACCTTGGAAACTTTAGACTTGAAAGAAGCCTATAGTGTAACTTTTCCATCACTCCTGTTGAATTCTAAGACCACCAGTGTAACAGCACCACTCGGAAAACCACAGGGCTGGCCTTGTTAGAATACACATAGAGTTGCTGAGGAACAGGAAACGAAGCCAGATGGTTCTGCTGAGGGAAGCACTTTTTTTTTCTTTATAAAACCAAAAAAGCACTAATAGGTCAAACACAAAAATGCAGATATGGTAAAACGGAAAGCTAACAGGGAGATTTATGTAAATAAGACAAGCACGGTTTTGCATTACGTTCCCATCCATACCAGTAAGTGGAAGGGGTTGGGGAGGGAATAGCACAGTAGATCTATACCACAGATCTGAATGGTTTTCTTGATGGTGGATATAAGCTACTAGCAATCTTTAAATAGGTACTACTGCAAAATTCTGGAAGCCAATAGAGTATGATTTGTGTTAGACTGAGCATCTGTGAATTATCACAAAAACTATTTAAAAAATAAGCCTTTAAATACAGAGTTTAAAGTAACTGTAGTCTACACTCTGGCTTCTTGAACATCCAATTTAATGTGGTTGTTTACAAACACATGAAGTCCAAATGTGGTACAGCACTCAACACAAGCTTTTGGGGTGAGGCAGGGCGTCTCTTTCTGTCCCTCACCCACTCTGGCCAGTTCAGAACCATGCCATTTGCAAGAGCACAGTTGAACACAGGCAGGTGTCTCCTGCAGCACCCAGTCTCTGGTCTTCAACCAGGAAGAGAGTCTGAGAGACTACAAACCTGGCCTCATGATCTTCCTTACTGAGCACGGTGGCCACGGGCCATGGCTCTGGCTAACAGAATGCTAGGGCTGGTCACCCAGAGATTTGCAGCCTTCTCTTCCTTGACACAGTCCTTAGGGGATTTGCGCAGGACAGCTGGGACTGCTGCCACTGTGGAGTCATGATCAGATATTTGGGCCTGGCATCTATGAATTGTGTAAGTGGCTTGCCCCTGCCTCTGGACTTCTGGTGGTAAATAAACAGTGATCCCTAGTAAGCTGTCACTTGTAACTGAGTGTAATCCCTAACTGGTGCATGGACCACCTAGATGATGAGTCTTCACAGTGATGATAAAATGCATAATGTAGCCCTTGTGTTGGTCACATGATCTGACAGATGCTATAGTGGGAAGACCATGAAAGACTGGAGTTATGTTCAGACTCTGAACTGTTTTATCTCAATCTATCTATCAGTGAATATCTCTGAATAATGAACTGCTTCACCTACTAGATGAGGGCAAAGGATAGGAGGATAAATAAAGTTGCTTCAGTTTTTAAATTAAATGAATAGATGAAGCTAATCTGGTTTGAGGTCCATTCATTCTGGGGTATTCATTCCATAAACACCCACTGAGCACGTCCTATGTTTCAGGTACTCTGAGGGCACTCGGGGCTATGAAACAAGGTCAGCATGGTGATCAGATGTGGAAAGTTTTGTGTCTGTGAGAAGGCTGCCCAGCTAACTTGGGACAAGGGCTCTGGCAGCAGCGATTCAAAGGGTTGTAAATAAAGGGTGACAGGACTACAGGGGAAATGGTCAATCCTTGTGGATAAGCAGCTGGGGAGGAGAGTAATAAAAAAGAGGCAGCTCAGAGTGACCACAAGGCAGAGCAGAATTTTGAGAAGAAATGAGCAGACTGCCTAGCTACCTCTCAAACATGCTACAAAGATGGAACATAAGCTGTACCTAAAGATCTTAAAATTCTTCCCGATGCAACAACTGTCATTAATTATTTTTTTAACACAAACTTGTGTGATAATCATGGTTTTCATGTAATTTAGTTTTTTCTCATCCTGATGTTTTTGCTACTCCAGTTTATATGGAAAACACAGCTGTAGGAAAAAGAGAGGAAGCCACCAGCCACCTAGCCACAGTATAATGCTGTTCACATAGTGCCCAGCACACATCAAGTGAAACAGGGCATACCACTAGTAGTCTGTCATGCTTTAAAAGGGTTTTCATTGAGCAAAGCCAGGTGGTTAATACTCAAGACACTGTTAGCCCTATCACAGAGGCTCAGAAGTAAGACTTCTTGATACTGTTCCCCTCCCCTTCCCCCGGTCCCCCCTGCAGAGAGAGAGGAAGAAAGAGGGAGAGAGAGATGACAGGAAGGGTGGAAGGACAGAGGGGAAAGGAAGGGGAAGGAGGAGAAAAAGAGGGATAGAACAGAGGGAAGGAATGAGGGAGGAAGAGAGAGAAAGAAAGGAAGATGGAGGGAGGAGGAGAGGGAATGTCTGCACATGGTGAGTTAGGAAAGATCCTACTGACATGCTTAATGAAGTCAACACAATTTCTTTGAGTCTCACTAGACTTCTAACATCTCAGAGCCCTACATCACGTGCAATTAAACAAGCAAACCAGTAATTCATTAGGGATAATTTTAATAGATGACTCATTTAGCCCAGCCAGTCAATGATGCTTTGGTTTCCCAAAGGCTCTAGCAGATAGTTAACTACAATGAAGCTTTCAGCTGTCACTGACAAAAGGTGATGGAATTTAAACTACCTATCCCATTTCTTCAAACTTATTCAGGTTTTTTTGAAGATAAGGATCAAATGAAATGATTTCTGTGAAACCTGTATTTCCTGTACAGAGTTGGTATCTTCTTAAAATTATATGAGTGTACAACTATTAAGTTAATACTGCAGAGGAAGTCTCCCATTTAGAATAGAAGACCTGGCCTTTTAATTTTTGGCTCTTCAAATGTTTTAGAGTTTCTTTCTATCTCAGTTTCTCTTTTGTGTGTTCTTTTTTCCACAGAAGGCCAGTGGTAAAAATGCTAGTTAATTTGTAATTTCTAGTGAGGGGTATACTTATTAGAGGGGTAAAAAAAAAATGGCTTTAAAATCTCACAAGAATGACTCAATATACCAAGAATCAAGCCAGAAATGTCATGCTGTATCACATGAAGGGATTGTGCTGAAGAGCCATGTTCAACACAAGGCCTGGGCATCTCCTTTCCAAGCCAGATTTTTCATATGGAAATGCAAATAACAATTCCTGCTCTCCTAATCCCTGACTAAAATTTATTGGGAGAATTGAATCCAAAGATATAAATGATAAAGCACTACACAAATATAAGAGGATAACCTTCAGGGGGTTAAAAAAAAAGTCTGGTGAAAGCTCTTTGTATTTTGTTTTCAAACTTGAAATTTAAGATCCAGTGAAAATCAGCAAGCAATTCTTGACTTAAAGGAGATATTATAAGAAAAAACACATGAAGCCATGAAGCCTCGGGGATTCTGATCTTTGCCTTTGCACTGGCAAGGAGAGAGAATCAAGTGCCACACCCAGCATGAGTATTTGTATTGTGTGGACGTGGTGACAGAATGGCCAAGAGGCAAGGGCCTTGGTCACCTTCCTGGAATGCAACCTGCCTCCTCCAGGCTCCACCCAGGCAACCCACACACCATCGCCCCTGGGGCGGAAGCTCACCACTCCACTTTGTGAGTCAGAAGCTGGAGGATGGACCTGGGAACAGGGATCTGCTCGGAGGAAATGAAAGTACACACTCGGAGCACTTAAAAAGATACCACAGAATACTTCTCTTTTCTGCTAGCTACACAGTTTACAGTTTTCTACAGCTGCTATCAGAGATCTCCATATAAGAATCTTTAACTTTTACATGTACAAAAACAAAGTCGTATTATTAGAAAGTTACCTGCTCCTATTATGTGTATGTGTGCATGTGTGTGGGTGTGGGTGGTGAAGGAGATACTGGGGACTGGGAGGGGGGACAAGAAGGGGGAAGGCAAGGAGGAGTGAAAGTTTTCCAAAAACAATAGAATTCGTGACAGAAATCCTGCTTTATCTAGAAGAATCCTCTACCAAATGACGGGCTTGAAAACTACGACAAAATATAGTGAGGACCACACAAGGAAAGATGTTTCTGAATGAGCAGACGTCAGTGTTACCACTCATGCAGAGGGGCACTTAATCTTGTAAGCCAATGCTACTTTTGTGATTATGAAAATTCTGTTTGGTAAATCAGGACCAGTATATCAGTCTTTCATTCTACTTCTTCCATCTGCTCAAATATCCTTCTTTTACAAATAGGAATAAAGTCTAATGATAGTAGAATCTGCAGATAATTGGGAAACTTATCATAGTACAAGAACATATGGGCACTATTCAGTTTTCCTTTATGGTCTGCATGTAACAAGAGTGAAAATTGCTTGAAAATTACTTGCTAGCATCAAGTAAATCCATCACGATTAAAACCTAAAATATGGTTAAAATCATATTCAGTAGATAATGTCTTATGCTAAGTTTAGAAAATAATCTTTTAGTAATGAGAGGGATAAAACACATTTCATATATACATATTCATTTTTATAAACCATATAAAGAAATGGTCAAATTGGGAGAGTATTTTTTGGGCATCTACCATTCTGTGCCAGGCATGTTGGGAAGCACAATTACGACAAAGAGGAATAATAGCCAGTCCCTGCCTTCAAGGAGCTTCGTGGAGAGAGACTGGCACTAGCCAACTAACCACATCATAGCCTATGCTTGTGGAGAAATGGTTTTATTCTCAGAGATTTCAATTTACTTAGATTCTTCAGGAAGTAATAAACAGTAATGAGTTAAACCCAACCATTCCCCTTATAATGAAAAAACATAACATAAGTGATCTCAAATATTTTACATAACTTTGAGAGGTAGCTGGGAAGCTATTCTAAGGAGTAATTCATCTCTTTCTGTAGGAACTTTACTATTTATTTCCATGGGAGTCTCAAATCAACAATGCAAAGACAGTTTTACAAAAGGTTTCTCAATTTTGCCTTTAAGTAATTCTACTTCTGTAAAACTGCACTTGTTAATTAACTGGGCCTGGCTCAAGCCCCAGTCTATCTTTCCTAAAATGAAAAGGGGATCTTTGCTTAATGGTATCCCAAATTCATCCATTTGGGGCATATTTAGCCTGCATGCGTGATACATCCAGTTTCTCGAACAATGGTAAAAGCTACATGGGAAAACCTTTTGGAAATCTGATCCCAAGAGGACAGTGGCTTTTGATTATCCTTGAACCACAATAAGGCAGAGAGTAAAGAACATGGGACAAAGTCATGGAACAAACCCATTTAAAGCTATTTAACTAGCAACTCAAAGTGGCAGACATTTCATTCCTGTACAGCATCTATTCCCAAGACAGTCCAAAAAGGTGTCTGCCTCTTGGTATCACAATTGCTTCCCTGGGCAACCAGACCATCAGTGGGACAGATTAAGGTATCTACCACAGAGATTGTCCTTGAGTTCAGATCTAATTGCTCTACAAAGCCATCAGGTATCCCAATTTTACTAAACTCAATATGTAGAAAAAGAAATAACTGATCTCACAAATGCAGAAGATCCAATACTCAGAGAGGGGATCAAAATTTTTCCTTCCCTAGAAAGAAAAGATAAGGAGAATTTTTGACAATTCACTGCAGAGAATAAGCAGAGGAGATATTTTCTAGCATGGTACACAGAAGCAGAAAATAAAATCCATGTCCTTGCCTTACAGAATATTCTATTTGGAACAGGTTTTTGCTTTATGGTTTTGGATATAAAGGCAAAATTAACACGCTTGTATTAAAGGGCCCCATAAGGCCAAGACTGGGAACCTGGAGCCTGGGATCATGAGGGCAGTAAGAGGCTCTCAAGTGGTCTGAGAAAGCTATAGGAAAGGGCCACAGGGCCAGACTCTGTGAGGACAAAACATAATTTTAGTAAATGATTCCCTGTGAATAAAGCAGAAAACTAGGATGAAACCAAACAGTACTTTAGAATGAGTGTAAAAATTAGGATTGTTTCTGTGTGTGTGTGTGTGTGTGTGTGTGTGTGTGCACGCGCGTGTGTGTGTGTGTATGAGAGATATTAATTTATTGGCATTCCTGGGCATGAGTCACATGAAAGTAGGAAAGACTAACTTCATTGCAAATACTTTCTGTCCTTTCCACAGTGTGCTAGTATAAAAAATGAGGCATTTAATATTAAAGATACATACCTTCTACAGGCAAATTCATCATCAAATTTAGATGATGTCGTATTTTAAAAGAGGCAATTATGTCTATATCACACGAATAGCCTTGTTATTAAAGTTAAATAGCCAGTTTTCATTTGTGGGTGGAAGCAGATGTGAAGTGGAAGGCCAGTGAAAGGAGAGAAGCAGGAAGGACAGAGGAGAGCATGAGGAAGGGTAGCTCAGCCCGGATGAGGACCAGCACAAAGGGACTGGGCAGGCCTGACGGGCGGTGGAAGCAGAAAGCTCGTGGAATCTCACAGTACACTTTACATGTAAGTCAATGAGTGTCATAATCTAAGAGGAACAGGAAGGGGCTTTCACACTGTTTCCCTAGGACTGTTCTCAGAAATAGAACCAGGACTTTCTTAGGTACAAGGTATCGTTTCATGTTCCACAGACCACTGTGGAATAATAATGACACTTAGCATCATGAGAGTGAGTAAAGGGTGGAGTACAAGCTTCCACCTTAATGTGGTTAATTGCTACCCATTAGAACTTAAATGGCATTTACACAAAGTTTCATAATCCATTTCCACAGGCACTGTATCTCCTGAGTATGCAACTCCCTTCTATATTCATTTTCATTTTTTCCCTCCACATTCACACACTTATACACATTTGCCAAGAACTACTTTTTCCAATTTAATGTCAGATGCTCAATTTTAGATTTTTAAAATACAATTGAAAATATCTAAAAATGCATCCACCTCCTTGTTCCTAAACTATCTGTGGATGAAAACTTGATGAATAATCCATCTTAGAAACTTTGATGGTGTAGTCTTCATTCACTGAGGTAGCAATTTAAACAGTCTAGAGGTTCTGGGGATCTTGGGGCACATTCACTCCTGTGATATCATCCCCAGCCACACAAGACCTGGCCAGAGGAAATAAGGCAACTATGACTTTCTGCATTTGTTTAGTGAGGCCTTACTAAAGAATACTCTGGCACCATGAACACTTTGAGAATTCAAACACAACAAGTAATCAAGCTACTCCGCTGAACATAAAAAAGAAAAAAAACCCTATTTGTTGATGTTGCAACTAGTAAGCTTTCCCTTAAATAAAATCTCAGAAAGTTTAAATGGCATACTTTCTTTCCAGATTTGTATGAATTAACACAGGATGCAAAATGCTAGCAGCAGACTGACAGATGAATTAGAGACAAGGGGGAAACACTGGTTAATCCTCCCCAGCTCTGTCAACAGTCTACTTCTCCCCCTGCCAGAGGCTCCCTGGCTTTCCCCTGGTCTCTTTTATCAGCTGAGAACTGGAAGCTGTAAGAAAAATTAACTCATGCAGAAGACAATGAACAGAGAGGGATGGACATCTAACTATCCATTTTCCCCAAACACACCCTCCGCATCTTTGCCTAATACGGTCAATATAATGAGTTCAGCAAGATCTGATCATCTCTGTTTCAGCCACACACTCTCTTCCAGATATTTCTCCTCCATTTGAACTATAAATGGCACAGAGAGAAAAGAGAGAGAAGTTCAATGTCTTGGCTCTCTGGGAAATGGAAAGTTAGGCAGACCCCACTGCTTATGTCTCTCCTCCCCTCACTTCAGTGAGAATTAGTGGTTATGAACATGGCTTAGCTATCAGGCCTGGGCTGGAGTTCTGGCTTCATTCATCTCTGATGGCCATGGCTTTGGGCAAATCGTACCCTGAACTCTCCAACCCTCAGTCCCTTCATCCATAAAGGATTGTTGTATGTTTCATATAAGATAATGTATGTAAAGTCCTCTATAAAGTTTTTGACCCATAATGAGCATCCAACATTTGGCAATTTTTATTATTTTTATTTCTAAAAGTAGTTTTTTAAAATTAATATATGCTACCTGCCGAAAAAGAGGAGAAGGAGGAGGAGGAGGAGGAGGAGGAGGAGGAGGAGGAGGAGGAAGAAAGAAAAAGGAAGGAAGGAAGGAAGGAAGGAAGGAAGGAAGGAAGGAAGAAAGGAGGGAGGGAGGGAGGGAGGGAGAAAAGAAAGAGGTGTGTGTGAGGGACTATTATATTAAAATTCAGATGAGTCTCAAAAATCCCGCCCTACCCCCCATAATATGAATGTGCCTCGGATTGCCTTGAGAACAGGAGAACTCTTCAGGAATATCTGTATGGTCAGTTGTTGGTAGTAAAACCTCATGATATTTTTTAAATGGTTTTGCTGAGTCTTGGAAAAAGTTCAGACTTGGGTCACTGATTATCCATGTATCCCAAGACTAAGGACCCTCTTGTGAGTTGATAAAAGCTTAAAGATACTTCCAGTCCAGTGCTTATCAATTAGGTCATCGTTCCATATTCCATATTTTCCAGCTAAAGTTGTATCCTAGCTAGTTTTATCAAGGTAGGATCACACTGGGACCTCATTAATCAAACTGTTACCATTAATTTTAAACATATAGTGCCATTTTCCAACTCTTCACTGTTAATGTTTATATATATATATATATATATATATATATATATATATACACACACACACACACACATATATATATATATATAATTATTAAAAGGGTAGCAAAGTGAAATAAGTTTGAGAAACACTTTATTAATCTTAATAGGCAGTAGTGCATTCACATATTCTAAGTTTTGAGAAGCCAGTTCATGATAAAGAAATCTGCTTACATTTGTGAAATTTAGCATTGTGCAGGCTTATGTGGCTTTAGACAAAGTTTACAAGACTGTCATCTACAGCAACTAGAACCATGACCATGGTAGGTAGTCAACAGAAGGTGTGTGGAAAGAACAGTGCCTCCTAGAGAAGTTAGAGATCCTCTCCTTTCAGGCACCACTGGTACTGTGTTGACATCTTGAATTTGTTTGAATGTGTTCTCATAAATACAATGGTTCAATGTATGTGGACGGAGGCAGGCATGAAAAGAGTGTGATGGTGTCACATAATTATTTAAGAAGATAAAATATTTCAAAAGTTTGAATTATCAACTGACTATATCCTGTAAGAAGTACAAATTCTCGACAACCTGCATTTGTGTAAATTGAGTATTTAGAGCTCTGAGCCATCAGCACTACAGAGTAGTTTTTAAACAGTAATACTTTTTTTTTCTCAAGTTGCAACAATTGTAGATGTTAATTATAGGATCTGGGTGGTGGGTATATGGCTGTTAATGGTAAAATTCATTCAACAATCCTGTACGTTTAAAATGTTTATAATAAAGATTATTGGAAAAGATGTAAGCACATAACTTATTTATTCTGAAGTACAGCATGATTTAATATAGTTTTTATATTCTTCACTTCAAGTTGAAATACCCCTTACCCACTCAGTTTAAGTTTTAAATCATTTTGATCTAGGAAACAAGACTATAAATGGATGTTAATGAACTTGAATCAGCAACAGGAAGTGGCTTTGTATAAATTCTTGCAAAAATGTTTACAAGACAGAGGTAGATTCTAATCATGAATGTACAGCACATTAATGCTAATTTTTTACAGGGTTGTTATTAGGCCCTTTTCACAGATGGGTAAGCTGAGATATAAAGCCCTAAGACTGAAGAACAAATCACTGACACAGCTAGGATCCCTATACTCTGTCAAACGCTCTCTACTCTTCATCATGGAAGTTTATCCATAAGTAAAAAAGTGTAAGTCACTTAATCTAAAGATTCACCAGTGCAACATGTTTGTGTATAAATGAGAAAGATTATATAATTAAAACGTGTGTAAATAAGATGCTATTATAACTTGTTTGATCTGTACTTGCCAAGGCTCCTTTATTCTAAAGCTGATTATAGCGCCAGGATGCAGATGCACTTTAAACATACAATGTTTCTCTTTTTTCATTCTTATGCTTGTTGATTTTAATTTTAGCAACATCTGCTTTTAGTCGTAAGTCTGTGAAGTAACCTCATTTTAACACGTTTAGAAATGCAAGAGATGGTAACACTTCTTAAAATGGAAATAGCAAACTACGTATTCTTACTTAATAATGGCACTTTTTCAGAAATCAAGAAATTTAAATTGAGACATCCTTCAGGACCCATAAATGAGAACTATATAATACTTCTTGCATTATCAACATGTGTTACTGTCTGAACCCCAGGGTTCAGCAAAACCTACTTGTACTGTGGAACAAGCCAGGTCTTGAATGACAATGACAATGACTTAATTTTGTATGTCTGTTTCTCCATAAAATCTGAAAATTTTACATTTTTCCTGAAAGGCCAGAACATTTTACTCTTGCGTGGATGCTTTGGTTCACTGTACTGATACCATTTTGTCAAGGAATCTTCAAAATGGCATTTGGGAAGACCTTTTTGAAGTCTTTGAGCCAAAATGTTTATAAAATGCTTTTATTTTAAATGAATACAAATGTGGCCCCTTTGTTTCAAGGTTTGAGCTACACCCAGGACCAGTGCTAGCCTTGGCATTTGGGGAATGAGATGATACCAGGGTCCTTCTTCCAGATCCACTGAGCTCACAAAAGACTTACTCATTACTTATGTATTTAACAGTGTCATGAGTTTCTAAAACACTTTTTGGCTTATTTTTAAAATGTCATTAAATTTTTTTCTGATTGAAAAGTTTATATTCATTTCAAATATATGGAAAATATAGAAATACAAAGAGAAAAATAAACATAAACGGTAATAAACATTATTAAGATTTGGTATACTGTTTCTCTATCAAAATCTATTTCTGAGTTCTAGTACAAACTTCATTTTTTACCCCGGTGCAAAAAAATAAAGTTAAATAGAATGAAATTTGATCTATTTGGTTCTGAATTTGGAGAACAAGAATTTGGATAAAGAAAGATAACTATACAGCTATCTACTGCTCTAAGCATATGCAGAAAGCTAGAATGATAGTTTTGAAAAAAAAAATCATTTTTATGAACCTTGCCTCATATTTTTAAGTAGGTAAGGCCATATAGATTAGACAAAACAGAGTTTCAGCTTCTATTATTAACATCTCCTTTCTCCTACTTCTTAAATTTCTGAAAAGGTGGTCTTATACATTTTTTAATGAAATGTTCTTAGAATGTACCTAATGTCTATTGTCATAAAATGCCTCTTTGTAATGACAGCTTCAAAGAACATACCGAAATTATCTAAATGTTATGCTGTTCAAAATTTAAAATCAAAGCTGTTCTTCATCCATAATATAAATCAGTATTAGGTGTACAAGTACCCATTTTTAATTGTTATGAACAAAAATAATAACACCTGAAACTAATCTCTGTGTTAGCAAGTAAACTACTTGTTTGCTTTCTTTCGTAAACGTTCAAGTTTCTTTTTGAATCGCATCAATGAACAAGGAAGCCAGATCCGGTTTCCCAGAGACGAATCATTAAGGACAGAAATAGTCTCCTGAGCACAGGAAATCTGTAAGCACCTAAACAAGGACAAACAGACTCCAGGGAAAAAGACAATGTCACCAACATGCTCCTTCATGTCTGGCCACAGAAAGAGCCATGTATATTTAAAAGGATACTGATCAGGGAAAGGTAAAATATAACCATTTGCTTAAAGAAAAATCACACTACTTACACATGTAACACATCTAATTCAGACCAGAATTTAATGTGCAGATAAATCCCAAGAGTGAGAATTTGAATTTCCCTTCAACTATATCCAGTATTATGCAATATTATCATTATTAACAACTCTATCTCTATTTAATAAACAAAATTCATTGGTGTGTAAAGTCACACATTGAGAAGTATGTAGGGTAATAACCAGACACTCAAGCAGCAGAAACCAAAACCTCTGCAAGAATTTCACTCTTAGAGTACTTTAGTAGAATAATGTAAACCTGAAAGTCTTAGATTATACAAACTGAAATTAGGGAGTATTTCCTGAAGCTCTGAGAACTGTACCTGTATACCTAAATTTTTTTTCACAGTTATATGGCTTTTGAGTAGGCAGGAGGGAGAAGGTGCACAAAGTGAGGAGATAGAGGCTTTAGGAAGGAAAGAATACTACTCAAACATTTTTCAACCATCCTCGGAACAACTGACTGACACCTTCATTTTAATGATGGAAAGAACAATTGTGAAAGGTTTCCACATTCAAGTAACATTCAGTGTCATCTACATGTAAAATGGAACCATGGAGCCTTAAAATGAAAGCAGTGTGAGTGTAAATATATCTGCATTAGCAAAATTTTATATGCTACCACTTCTTCTAGGTCATGCTTTTCCACCAGAGGCCTGGCATTGAAAACACCAACTGATACAGGTATTTTTAAGAACATAATGAGTCAGTTCCTACCTCTACATAGTCCTTGGCATGGCCCCAATCTCGCTTGGCATCCAGATTTCCCAAGCTGAAACATTCCAGTTGTCCAAGGTAAATCTTAGCCACTGACCGGCTAATTTTTCTAGTAACAAAATTAGCTCCTAAAAAGAGATAAAATGATGTATGTATTATCAGATAGTACATTTGACATTTAACAGTTTGGTGAACCAAATCCAATCTCAGCCTCTAGGCATTTCTTTCATTCTCCCCCATTCCCCCTCCTTTAAAATAAGAATGAAAGAAAATGATCACTAACTGTCATTTAGATAAGTTAAGAAGCTCTAATTCTATGTGTCACATCAGCTCTACTTTCATAACAAACATTTTTCTTTGGGGGACGTCTTAACATTCCTAATTTGCTGCTGCAATATGTGACCCAGGCATTAGGCCAAAGAAAAGCTATTGGAATGCCAGTTTTTAAACAGAAAATTCAAAAGGGTTGTACAAAGGGAAATGCCAGAATGGAAGACAGACATCTAAGACCACCCTGATTTTTTTTAAGAACATAAACAACGTATGTTCCTATTAATAAAGCTATTTTGGAGCTCATGGGGAAAGGGAGAGGAGTAGCTCACAGGCTATAACCAGTTACAGGAAACAAACAAGAAATGCATTTGGGTTGCCAATAAGTGGTGATCATTCTTCTTTGGAAACTTGCAAACCTATCCAGTTATAAATTATGACACAGTTCCAACTCAAAAGTTTCTCTCTACTATACTTACTGAAATGCCACCTTCCAAATTCACTTAAGTGCTATCTACAGAAATGGGCTCCTGAATTCTGCATAAATATTTTGAAATGATTGGAGGAAAGGTGCCATGAATTGAAGAAAGAACTGAAATTGTTTTATGTTCTCTGGTCTTAATGAAAGGTTCTACTTTTTAAAAGATTATAGAGAAGGACAAAATAAAAGACACTTTGGAGATGATTTTACCCATGGCTCTGTTTCTAGGTAAGGTTAGCACAAAGCACCAAATTCTCAAGGTAATAATACACATAAAGTCAATGATGGCTTCATACAGTTTAGATAGATTACTATCACAATTTGTCACATTTCAATAACTTTAGCTTTGTTCTTTTGCAGATTAAGCAGGGAGGTTAGTTATGATGAAAGCTTTTGGTTTCTAGAGAAACTGGCACAGTGATAAGGGGAATTTTTCTAAATAGGTTTACTAAATTTTGGCAAGAACATGGCCCAGGGCAAGTGCCAACATATACTAGATCACTGACTACAAAAATTTGGTATATGCATTTATACCAATGCCATCATTAAAGATGACAATGGGATTTCTATGGAAATCTAAATTTTCAGTTTTTCTTAGCAGCTCATAGAGTACATTAATAAATCCAAAGTTTCAACTTTCCATGGCAGTTTATAAAACAGAGCTCCTTCAAAAACCAGACTTTCAAAATGAAGAAATATTAAATAGGTGCAATCCTTCTCAATCTGCTACCCATTAACAATCTTTTATTCTCCACTGACTTGTAACAAATAAAATTAAATTTATAATTAAATGTAGATTTCTTGATGTCTGCCTTTTTCTTTTAATATCAGGACTATACTATCATTACAAATATACTAGATAAACTAGTGATGCCATATCACTAAATAAAGTTCCCAACAAAAAATAGTTCAGATTATTCTCTTTACTAGTAAGCAAATGTTTAGGGGTCAAATGGAAGCATGTGACCATGTTCAATGCATCTAGGTCCTGTCCTTCCCTATTTATTCTTTCAAATAGTATTAACTGAGTACGTATCAAGCACTAAGCACTGAGCTGGGGAACTTGGGAGTGATGCAGTAGCAGCTACTCAAAGTAGTAGAGAGAGGGTAAGATAGACAAATCAGTGCTGCCAGAAGTGAGATGACAGATTTGCAAGAACAAAAACAGTCAAATCTGGTAACTCAGTAGCTGGATGTGGTCAGGAAACACCCACCAGAGAAGCAGCCTGCATGGAGTCTCCTCATGAGGTCATGAAGCAACTAATTAGCTGTGAGACAAGGACAGTGCTCCAGGCACATGCAAAGGCAGTGCAGGGGTTTCCAGCAGGCCTGTCTTTAAATCCTTATCACAAGCCTGCAATGATCATGACCTCAAGACCTCTAACAATGGCTATCACTTTTAGCACCGCACTGAGCTCTTTAGATGAAAAAACTCATTTAGTTTTCAGACAAACCCGAGAACTAAGAACTGTCATTACCCCCATTTTGTAGGCGAAGAAACTGAGATTCAAAGAACCTATGCAAACTGACCATTTTAAAACAGATTTACATCAGTGACTGTAAAATTATAAAGCCCAGGTTCCCTCCTTGACGGGACAGAATGTCTTGCTAGGAGATGTGGAACCTTCCTTATCTGCATCCAAAAGTTGTCTTGGATAATGGTCAAGTCTATTTGAATATGTAGTTCTCAAAATGTAATTTTTAAATATGATTTATTGTTAAACTGGCTTACATACAACACCCAGTGCACATCCCAACTGTGGAGTGCCCTGCTCAATGCCCATCACCCATTTTTCCTCTCTCCCACCCCCATCACCTTCAGTTTGTTCTCTGTATTTAAGATTTCTTGTGGTTTGCCTTCCTCTCTCTATCTATTTTTCTCCCTGCCTTCCCCCATGGTCTTCTGTTAAGTTTCTCAAGTTCCACATATGAGTGAAAACATATGATATCTGTCCTCCTCTGACTGACTTATTTCAGTCACCATAATACCTTCCAGTCCCACCCATGTTATTGCAAATGGCATGATTTCATTCTTTCTCATTGCCAAGTAGTATTCCATTGTGTATATAAACCCCATCTTCTTTATCCATTCATCAGTTGATGGACATTTAGGCTCTCTCCATGATTTGGCTATTGTTTAAAGTGCTGCTTTAAACATTAGGGTACATGTGCCCCGATGCATTAGCATTCCTGTATCCCTTGGGTAAATTCCTAGTACTGCTATTGTTGGGTCATAGGATAGTTCTATTTTTAATTTTTTTAGGAATCTCCACACTGTTTTCCAGAGCAGCTGCACCAGTTTGCATTCCCACCAACAGTGCAAGAGGGTTCCCGTTTCTCCACATCCTCGCCAGCAACTGAGGTTTCCTGATTTGTTCATTTTAGCCACTCTGACCAGTGTGAGGTGGTATCTCTGTGGTTTTGATTTGTATTTCCATGATGATGAGTGATGTTGAGCATCGTTTCATGTGTCTGTTGGCCATCTGGATGTCTTTTCTGGAAAAGTGTCTATTCATGTCTTCTGCCCATTTCTTCACAGGATTATTTGCTTTTCCGGTGTTGAGTTTAGTAAGTTCTTTATAAATTTTGGATACTAACCCTTTATCTGATATGTCATTTGCAAATATCTTTTCCCATTCTGTTGGTTGCCTTTTAATTTTGTTGATTGTTTCCTGTGAAGTGCAGAAATGTTTTATCTTGATGAGGTCCCAATAGTTCCTTTTTGCTTTTAATTCCCTTGCCTTTGGAGATGTGTTGAGTAAGAAATTGCTGTGGCTGAGGTCAAAGAGGTTGTTGACTGCTTTCTCCTCTAAGGTTTTGATGGTTTCCTGTCTCACATTTAGGCTTTTCATCCATTTTGAGTTTACTTTTGTGTATGATATAAGGAAGTGGTCTAGTTTCATTCTTCTGCATGTTGCTGTCCAGTTCTCCCAGCACCATTTGCTAAAGAGACTTTCTTCCCTTGGATATTCTTTTCCTGTTTTGTCAAAGATCAGTTGGCCATACATTTGTGGGTCCAATTCTGGGGTCTCTATTCTATTCCATTGGTCTATGTGTCTGTTTTTATGCCAGTACCATACTGTCTTGATGATTACAGCTTTGTAATACAGGCTAAAGTCTGGGATTGTGATGCCTCCCACTTTGGTTTTCTTCTTCAATATAA
This sequence comes from Panthera onca, assembly GCF_046562875.1. Lineage (NCBI taxonomy): Eukaryota > Metazoa > Chordata > Mammalia > Carnivora > Felidae > Panthera > Panthera onca. The sequence goes on along the minus strand of NC_138343.1, from coordinate 26,584,391 downwards.
CTTTGGCTATTTGGGGTCTTTTGTGGTTCCATACAAATTTTAGGATTGTTCTAGCTTTGAGAAGAATGCCGGTACAATTCTGATTGGGATTGCATTGAATGTATACATAGCTTTGGGTAGTATTGACATTTTAATAATATTTATTCTTCCAATCCATGAGCATGGAATGTTTTTCCATTTCTTTGTGTCTTCTATTTCCTTCATAACCTTTCTATAATTTTCATCATAATGATCTTTTACATCTTTGGTTAGGTTTATTCCTAGGTATTTTATGGTTCTTGGTGCAATTGTAAATGGGACAGTTTCAAATATTAATTTCTTAATGTTATTCTTTATAATAGCTTTCTTGAGATATAATTCACATACTATATAACCCATTCATTTAAAGTGTATTATTGAATGGCTTTTAATACATTTACAAAGTATACAGCCACCATTACTAACATTTCAGAACATTTTAGCACCCCCAAAAAACACTTAGGCAGTCACTTCTCATTTTCCCCAAAGGCCTCTTGCCCTAAGCAACCACTTATCTGCTCTGTCACTACAGATTTGCTTATTCTGAACACTTCATATATAAACAGACTAATTTTTGGTCTTTTGTGACTGGCTTCATTTTAGCGAACATTTTCAAGGCTCATCTATGTTACAGCATAAATCAGTACTTCATTCTTTCTTTATGGCCAAATAATATTTTATTATGTGGATATACCACATTATTCATTCATCAGTCAGAAGGTACACATTGGGTTGTTTCAATCTTTTGGTGATTGTGACGAATGCTTATGAACACTTATGTAGAAGTTTTTGTACCGACATCATGTTTTCATTTCTCTTGGGTATACACCTACAGGTGGAATTACTGGGTTACAGGGCAACTCTACATTTAACCTACTGAGGAAATGTCAAACTGTTCTCAAAAGTATCTGCCATTTTACACCAGCAGTAAACTGGGTTCTCATTTCTCCACATCCTTCCCAACACTTGTTACAGTTTATCTTTTCTGGTAATAGTCTTCCTAGTGAATAGTGAGTGTTATCTCAGCATGGTTTTGATTTGCATTTCTCTGATGACTAATGAGATTGGGCATCTGTATTTTTACATGCTATTGGCCATCTGTATACCTTCTTTGGAGAAATGTCTATTCAGATCCTTTGCCCATTGTTTAATTGTGTTGGTTGTGTTTTTACTATTGAGTTGTAAGACTTTTTTTTTTTTTTTTTTTTTTTTTTTTACATATTCTGGATCCAAGTCCTTTATTAGATATATAATTTCCAAATACTTTCTCACATTCTATAGCTTCTCTTTTCACTTTCTTAATGGTGTCCTTTGAAGTGCAAAAGTTTTTGTTTGTTTTTTAATTTTGATGAAGCCCAATTTGTCTATTTTGGAGTAATACGAGCTTTAGGTGTCATATCCAAGAAGACTTTGCCTAACCCAAGATCATAAAGATTTTCTCGTATTTTTTAAAGTAAATTTTTACAGACTTTGTTTTTACATTTAGGCCTCTGATTAATTTTTCAGTTAATTTTAGTGTATGGTGTGATGAAAAGGGTTCAACTCCATTCATTTGTATGTGGATATACAGCTGTCCTGGCCCCATCTATTAGAAAGGTTATTTTTTCCTCCTTTGTATTGTCCTGGCACCTTATGTGAAAAATCAATTAATCGTAAATGTGTGAGTTTATTTCCGACTTTCAATTCTTTTCCATTGATCTACGTATCTATCCTCATGACAGTATCCCACATTCTTAATTACTTTAGATTTATGGTAAGTTTTAAAATCAGTAAGTGTGAGTTTTCTGACTTTGTTTTTTTTTAAACATTGTTTTACTTATTCTTAGTCCCTTGAATTTCTTTGTGAATTTTATATTCAGCTGGTTAATTTCTGCAAAAAAAAAAAAAAAGCCACTGGAGATTTTGATAGGGATTGTGTTGAATCTGCAGGACAATATGAAGAAAGAATACTGTCATCTTAACCATATCATGTCTTCCAATTTATGAACACAGGATGTCTTTCTATTTACTTAGGCCTTTTGAAATTTCTTTCAGCGATGTTTTGAAGTTTCCAGAAAATAAGTTTTGCTTTCATTTTGTTAAATTTGTTCCTTTGATGTTATCGTAAATGGAATTGTTTTCTTTAATTTCATTTTCAGATTAATTTTAAACATTGTTGTTATCATATGCTTCACTAATTAGTTTTTGGAGAGGCTTAAAATTATTATTTTTTTAAATTTGCTCTCTTCATTTTTACTCCTTATCACCTGCTGTTTTTGGGAGAGAACCATAAAAATAATTATATATTAGAATGAGACCTTAGAGGCCACTTTGACAAACCATCCCAAGTGTGCAGGTGGAGAAAGACAGGCAGAGAGGCTGAGCAAAACTGCCCAACAGTCAGGACAAGCAGGTAAGCCTGATCCAAGCCTGTCTGGCTTGCTTTCCCACCTGTGCTGATTTCACTAAGCCACAGTGCAATGCAGGAGGTATCCTTCCTCAGATGAGATTATTTAAGTGGTTGTGCATTATAACACGTGGATAATGGACCTCTCGTAATTATTTTAAATGTACACTTGATTTCTAAGAGCCTTAAACTAGAAGACCTTAGTGTCAAGAAATGAAAAGTTAGCCCAATGAACTGACCAAAGGCCAGCTCTGATAGCTACTGGCTATGTGATCTTGCACAAACCATTTAACGGCTCTGAAGTTACAGTCTGTTCTGTAAACTATCAATATAGTGATATGTGCCATGTCAAATGTTCCTGTATCTGAAACAACACTGTAGAACATAATCATTACTGAAATGTAAGGAATTAGTATCATCATGTCCTCATTTGTAAAACAAGGATAATAACAATACTTACCATGTAGATTTGATGTTTAAGTGAGAAAATCAAGGTGATATGATTAGCAAGTTCTCAATAAATGTTAGCTATTATGATAATTATTACATTACAATGTTAGTGGTATCTATAACTAAGCATGAATGAAAGTTCATATTTCTTACATCTTTTATGACGAGGTCTCTTAATTCTCTGATTTTGAAAATCTAAAGTTGAGAATTGAGGTAAATAGTCAAAGTCAAATGTACAGACTCACACAATGAAAGCACTAATAAACATTTCTTAAACCACTGAACGTTACTTTGTCAATGTAAACTCATTAACATAGAAAAAAAGAGTGGTCACATAAATGTATATCCATAAGAAAAAAAATTAAGATGAATTTTAGTCCAAATCTTAGTTCTAAGTCTGAGATCATGAGTTCTAGCACAGATAGAATGAAAAGAACAGAATTTCTGTTTTGCCAATGTTGCATATAAGAAAAACTGCCACATTAAAAAACACCAAGATATGCTGGATAAAGCATTAGTATTATTAATTTAAATTCAAAGCTGAGTCTCAAAAAAGTACTCAAGTGAAGGGAAAGCTCCAAAGCACATGTCTGGGTGGACATTGAGGGCTCTGGGCTAAGAACATGACTGGAATACCACCTCAGGACCTAGAAATAGGTTTTTTTTTTTTTTTTTTTTTAATATATGAAATTTACTGTCAAATTGGTTTCCATACAACACCCAGTGCTCATCCCAAAAAGTGCCCTCCTAGGAGGGCTTTAGCTTTAATGTCCGAGCTGAGGCAAAGGACATGGCCTTGGAAGTGTAACACTGGAAGTAGGGTTATATACTCTATGAGTTATTAATAGTTCTGTTCCCTTTATAAGTGCCATTACCTTAAATAAGCATTTTAACTTTTCAGTTGCTTTATCTATAAAATGGGATAATAATCCACTCTAAGGACCTAGTAAGATACTTAGTTTAAAGGCTGTATAACTCTATATCATTGTAAAGTACTTCTATTAGCTATAAATGTTTATTGTCTTGGATATTTTTACTGTGATAAATCTTTTAAAATAGTAAAATCTTTTTCTTCCACATTTGTCTTTATGTGACCTTCTCCACAGTTAGCCCAAGTCTGGAGAAAGAACAGAACTGTATCAAATAGTCAAAAAGAAAGAGTTAATATTCATCCCTATCATTCAAAATAGGATTCCGTAACAAGAGAGTAAGTTTGAAAATAAGGTCATGGAAAAGTAATTTTCTAAATAAGTTTAGTGTATCAAAAACCAAGAGTGGTCACAACCCAAAGTTTCTCACACATTCTGATGGGCAGGCATGTGGCCTGTGGTTCTTGTAAAAAGGATGAAAAGAGCTAGCAGGTGGGGGGTGCCCAGGCCACCCCGGGCAGTGGAGGACACCAGCAGAGGCAATGTTCCAACCTAGCTTCTGTGGGATAACAAGTAAATTATATTGAAGAAATCATCAAGAGGAGGAGACTTCAACCTACTTCATGCTGGAGACTCTGGAGAGATCTCCTTAGGATGCCACCCAGACTGACCTGGGATAGCTGCATCAAGATACATGAAGCAGTATTATGAGGCTCTCTTACAGGGCATGGGCAGTGGTGTGAGAGCCAACAGGCCTGCCCTGCAGCCCTGAGTGGGCTGGAGGCGGTGAGGGAGGATGCTCTGTAGTTGAGGCTTGGAGGTAAAACCCGTAGGATATGGACTACATCTTACATGTAGTGGGTCAATAGTCCACCATGCCAATGAAGGATGGGATGAGGCTAACTCACTCCAGGAGCCTATGGAAAGAGAAGCCCCTGAATTTTATAAGCAGCAGACACCAAAAAAGAGCCAAGCCTGCCGCCTCCCTGGCCATTAGGCAAGGGAATGGCTTGTATCAGCAGCTCTGCAACTGAGATCAGCAGTGTGCCGAGCGTACCATGTGGGCCTGAGGATTCCAGTTGCCTCCTTGTCAACACCAAGTCAAATAAGCCACATCTGTGTCCCAGATAGCCAGATGCCATCTCAAAGACAAACAAGGGAAGAAGATGGCATGCCTAGAGAAACTGGCTTCAATACTGTAATACAGCAGACAATTACATTTTTAATTGAATTTGGTTTTTGTTTGTTTGTTTGTTTGTTTCATTTTATTTTGTTTGAGAAAAGTTTAACCTTTAGGGACTGTATGACTTTCCTGTGGCTGCCATAACAATTTACTACAAACTAGGGGGCTTAAAACAACTGAAATTTATTCTTTCACAGTTTTGGAAATACAAGTCTGGAATTGAACAGGGCCAAGTTCCTTCTGGGAAGTCTAGGGGATAAACCTTCCTTTGCCTCTTTCTGGTTCCAGGCATTCTTGATTCTTGGCTTCTGGCTGCAATCTCTTCCTCCATCTTTACACCATCCTCTCCTGTACATCTACGTCTTTGCCTCTTCTGTTTCTTATAAGAACACTTGTCATTGAATTTAAAGTTTACCCTGGTAATTCAGGATGATCTCCTCGTCTCAAGATCCTTCATTTAATTATATCTGTAAAGACCCTTTTTCCAAATAAGATCACATTCACAAGTTTCTGGAATTAAGAAGTAGGCAGATCTTTTTGGGATCACTCAATCCACTATAAGGATCACAGATTAGAATATTTGAGAAAATGATAAAACATAAATCAAGCACTGTTATATTATTTTAATAACATCTTAAGAGAATGATATATCTTTCATGAGCACAACAAACAGTATCTGGTTGCAAAAGATTAATTTAAAGGTGATAAAATAAGTTTCTTCTCTATTGTAACTCTTAAGTTTGCCTCAGTTAATCTGAGTAGCTCCCAGAGTCTCTCCTTCAGAGAATACACATCTATTTATAATTTTGGACTGGAAATGCCATGCATATTCCCATATTTACCAATTTCCCTTTTCATCATTCCTTCTTGAATCTTCCTTCTGGCATAATTTCCTTTCTTTTGAAAATGTATCCTTTTGAAATCCCTTTAATGTAGAGAAATTGGCTCATATTTGAAAGATAATTTTGCTAATTTCACAACTGCAGGGTGCAAACTATTTTCTTTGAGCATGCTAGAGGTATTATTCCATTGTCTTCTGGTTTCCATTTTTTGCTATGGTAAGTGTGAGGTCATTCTATTATTCCTTAGTAGGTCATCTTTCTTCCTCCCATTAAAGATTCTCTCTTTGCCTCTGGTATCCCAGAATTTCAATTCAATGTGTCTAGATACGTTTTCTGCATGATGCACACAACACTTAACAGTGTCTCTTATAGCAGGTCTGGAAATCTCTCAGTAACCATCGCTTCCAATATTGCCTCTTCATCACTCTATTCTGTTTTCTTTTCTCTTACTATTTGCTTCTGGGAAGGAATGTTAGACATTCTTATTTTGCCTTCCAAAATCTTAATTTCTTTCTTCCTCTTCTTCCTCTTTCCTTTCTTCTCCACCTTCTTTTATTTGTTTATTTATTTATTTTAATAATTTTCACCTCTTTATCCTTCTCTGCAATGTTCTGGGTAATTTCCTGAGATCCATTTAATTTTCCTTCAGCAGTCTAATATTTTAAAGTCAGCCATACAATTCTTTGTTTCCATAATTATTTTTGTTTTTATGTCTAAAGTTCTCTTTGGTTCTTTTTCAAATCTGCCTGGGCAGTTCTATATTCTGTTGCTGCTTATTTATTTTTTATGATTTATCAATTTATTTACCTAGAGATATCTTAGTAATTTTATATTCTGAATTTGATAATGCCACTATTTAAAGTTCTTGGGGGGACTAATTTCTTGTTTTTCTCCTGCTGAATATGACTGATGGTAGCTTGTTTCCTTGTGCATTTGATGACACTCAGAGTTCATACTTAGTAATCTTAATCTGCTGGAAACCAGAGGACATGTCTGAGAATGACTGTTTCCTCCTGAGAGGGTCTATGTGTGTTTCTGATGGAAGTCAGGAGATGCTAACCTCTACAACCTTTCATCCCCTTCCACTGTGCCCAGGTTAATAAGGTTCTGCTCTTCTAGTTTGTTGCTGTCTAAGGCCAAAACTGAGCCTTCTAATTAAAGAGGTTGGACATTACCTAAAGGTCTATTAAAACTAGGTAAACAGGACTGGATACCACTTTGGGGTCCCTAGTGGTCCCCACCTACAGTTGGGAGGCAATTGTCAGGAAGATGAAGACAGATTTAGAGAAATAAAGATATTAAAAGAAATTATTTGCTCTGTATAGCTGGATGCAAAGCAAATAACTGTTCCACCCAACACATATTTATTTTTATTTTCATACTAGACATTCAGAAAAAATTTATTTTTATGTTTTCTTTTAAACGGAGTATGCCTGTTCAATATGTATGTATGTATGTCTTTGGCTCAAATATGATTACTTTTAATAATTTTTTTCACACAACAGGCAAATATGCTTTTTTTTTTCCTTACGAAATTCTGAACTAGAATATCGTCTTGTCTTGTGGTTCTTCCCCTTTACAGTGGGCCTCACTTCCTGTGAGAACAGATGATTAAGACCTGCTGTGAGATCATTCCAGCACCAACACACAGGAGGCAGCTCAGATATAGAACTAAAGCCAAATTCCTAATTTCCTGGCTTTGTTCTTATATCTAATCCTTACATCAATGTATGTGTGAGTATGTATACGCACATATGCCTTGTTAAACTTTTTACTATAATACCGTAAAATATACCAATAATATTTATAGTCAAATATCTTCTAAACCAAAATTTTAAGGAAAAGAAGAACTGACAAAATTTATAACATATATCATAAATTATCAGCATTAAACTTTAAGACATGAATAGCAGCATACTTATTGCAATTAAAGAATTAGATCATCTGTTAAATCACCATCTTTACCACAATGTACTACCCTCTGTACAAAACAGAGGTTTTGTTTTTATTTTTGTTTTTATAACATACAAAATACAACAATGGACATTTTATGATGATCAAATAGAACTAAGGGAAGAAACATTGAGGGAGATACAGTAATTCCTATGAGGGATAATTCTGCTTACCACATTAAACAAAACTGCTTCATTCTGGCCCTGCCATTATACTGTCTAACTCCCAAGAAGCAAAGTAGCTGTGATTGTGTGGCAATTTTCATTGTTAGTACGTGCACATGTATACACAAATATGTATGCTGAAGACATACATATAAATACATGCAAAATATATCCCTGTCAGCATCCAAATAGTATGTGAAGTAACCACAATTTCTCTAAGAAAAGTTTTATTTCATTGCCCAGTACTTCATCCAAAAGCTGTAGATTTAAAGATTTTTTTGGAGTTAGATAAAGTACAAAGCCCGTTTGGATGCTATTCATTGCAAAACAGAAATCATTCCAATTTATCCTGAACCCCTCATGAACCTCCGCCCTGGGGCCCTGCATTCCCCCCCTGTGGTAGTCTCTGGCCACCCCACTGGGAACTGCCTGGGCCGTGGCTCGCTGCAGACAGGGTGTAGAAAGAAGAGACACTGGGAAGGTCATGGCTGACTGAGCAGACTGCAGAGATCAGAGAGCTCATACCTCATTTGCTCACCAAGTCCTGCCAAGAGCAACACTATTTAACTGCAGGTACTCAAAATCCAACAGGCATGCTTAAAGGAATCTCAGGCTTACAAGAGGACCATTCACAACGTGCATTTGTCGAGGATAGCTACCACCTTTTGGCAATTATTCATAAATATATGTTTAAAGAGAAAGATTCAAGCTACTTTGCTCTTTGCATCAAATGTTCAATGCCTTTTCTACCGAGATTAAGATGATTCAAATTCACAAATCTTCATTTTCAGGGTTTCTCAGCTTTAGCACTATTGACATTTGGGGCTGACCTGTACATTGCAGAGTGTTTAGCAGCATTCCTGGCTGTTACCCAAGAGATGCTAGTAGCACCCCCTTCTCAGCAGTGGCAACCAAAAATGTCTCCAGACATTGCCAAATGTCCCCTGGGGAAACAAACTGCCCCCCTCCTTGAGAATCACTGCCTTAGTCAAACAAACGAATCCGGACAAAGACAAAATCCCACAAAATTAAAACAAATTTATATATAAACGCTAACCTTACCCACAGATACACTGTGTTATTTTAAGTCTCTCCATTCATTTGATACACTGACGAAACTATCAGAGAACTAATAAACATGAAATATTTAAATCATGATGAGACAGGGTGAGTCTTCATCTAAAGTCAAAGTGAATATATGAGTCTGGCCTCCTGAGGAGGGTCTAGGTGAAAGCACACATTTGGGAACCATTGATGTGTGGATGGTATTTCAAGTCCTGAAACCGGCTGAGACCACCAAGAGAGGGAAGTGAGCAAGAAAACAGAAATGGTCCAAGAACCGAATCCACTGACACTACAACATTTAGAGGTCAAACAGATGAGGAGGAAGCAGTGAGGCTGAAGGAAAACAAGAGCAGGGAAGAATCCGGAAAGTCTGGAAAGCGCGTGCCCAGGAGGTTGTTAATCACCACGACTGTAGGTCAGGGAGGAAGACAGGGGACAGATGGAAAAATGACCAATGGGTATGGCAGACTCAAGGTGACTGGCGACCCTGATCAGAGAGCCTCAGAGGAATGTAGTCAGAAATCTGATGGGTGAGAGGGTTAAAGACAGAATGGAGGAGAGAAAATTTTATTTCAAGATGGGAGAAAAAGTAACATTTGAAGGGAGAGATCTAGTGATGAGGGAGAAATAGAAATGATCCAGGAGAGAGGTGAAAATTACTGGTGTCACACCTTTGGGTTGGTGATTACAAACAGGGCCTAGTGGACGAATGTTGAGTTCTCCAGACAGCCCATCCACGGGCATAGGAGAGAGGGTAGAAAGAAAAAAAATTCAGATTAAAAAATGTGCAGATGTTCCCTCTGAGGGCTTCTATTTCCCTCTCAAATCTTAAACAAACACTTCCCTCTGCTATATGATTTATCCTCCTGTCCACAATGTCCATCCTCACAGCAGCATTATACCAGTTGTCCAAGCATACAGAACTCCCAGTCTCTTGTTCATGCAGATTCCTTGGTCTTTATTTCCTTCTTTTTCATATAATGAGCCATCACTTTGACCATTTTCTTGCTAATACCCTTAATTCCTTTGCTCTCCTGGCTGTTCCACTTCACATACTCTGCAAAACCTCATATCAATATCAATGTCTTTCCTCCTATGTTGTGGCCTGAGTGCTGTGGGAGAACACACCTATTCTAATTATGCTCTCCAACTCAAGCTAAGCTCCTGCTGCCTGGCTGGTAATCATTTTATGTGATCTGCAAGTCTCCATCCGGCTTTCCTCCTACTCACCTCAGGGGATATAACCTTTATCTCACTCTAGTCTCCTTTACCTCAGCTGACATGATTTTTTAGATGTCACTGCTTGATGAATGGGCTATCTACCCAGCTACTTGGGAATCCCCTTTGACTCTTTCTCATTCACATCTGCCAGTCAACTGCCCAACTCCTACTGCTTCTACTTCCCAGACATTCCTACAGAACTTCCAAATCAAGCCTCTAGTAGACCATGATAGTGATGGCTGCCTAATTTGTAGATGCCCCTGAAGGACATTTTTGTGTTCCTTCCTTCTTTGCCTGGTCCTAATGGCAGTGGACTGACTCTGCCTTTCTGACTGCACTGACTTATTCAAAAGCATGAACGGAACCCACGCTGACCCAAAGAACCACAGCTACAGTGACTGGTTGAGGGACAGGCACCCCATCATGGCAGGCCAATTAGACTCCTTCCCTTGGCCTTTTCTAAATAGAGTTGAGGGAGCATAGTGAGACTAAAGCTGGTAGTGACCCTAGTTCTGGTTTCATAGAAGAAAGTGGTTTAAAAAGACAAAACCAAGACAAAGAAAAATGGAGACAAGAGACAAAGAGAGAGCACCCTGAAGATATATGACTTCTGGTTCCAATTGTCACTAAGGTCAGGCCAGATACATCTCTGTCATTCCCACAGTTGGGTAATATACACCCAACCTGCCATCTAACTCTACTTATTTCGCTCAAGCCTAGTGTGAGTTTTGACATTTCTAAACCTAGATTCCCCACAGATGCACAAGTCCAACTCAGTGAAAGATTTCATTTAGCCCTCCTACCAGATGCTCTTCTTGCTTTGAGAGAAGTCTGTTTTAAAAACTTACAGTTCCTAAATGAAAATCTGATCACAACCCCCTCTTTCTTCCGCGGTAACATTATCTCTGTGTGATCTGTCATCCATCACCTTCTAGCTTCTCCACCTGCCCCTTTCCTACCCCACAATTCTCTCCAGCAGCATCCAACTGTACAGGTTCCTCAGCAAGCCTAGGTCCCTTCTCTTTCTCTGCATATGCCTCCTCTGTGAGAAACATCTTTATCCATATTTTGCTCCCCAATTGTCATACTTCAAGTATCACCTTGATGAAAGGATTTCCTGAGTCCTCCCCTCACCAATAGGTGAGCTGTCCCTCCTCCATACTCTTCAATCACCCTTGCATATGTCCACCTGCTTTTATTACACTTCATTGTAATTTTTAGTTTACTTATCTCCACTGTGAGATTTTTACTTTTTCTAATTTTTTTAAATGTTTATTTTTTTTTAGAGAGAGGTGGGAGGCGGGGCAGAAAGAGAGGGAGACACTGAATCTGAAGCAGGCTCCAGGTTCTGAGCTGTTAGCACAGAGCCTGTTGCAGGGCTTGAACCCACAAACCGCAAGATCATGACCTGAGCCAAAGTCGAACGCTTAACCGACTGAGCCCCCACCGTGAGCTTTTTAAACACAAGCATTATGTTCTTCATCTCTTTCACCAGAGTCTAGTATAGGCCTTATCACATGATAGGTATTCAATAAACATTTTCTGAACAAGAAAGAAGTAGGAGTATTCAACAGTTTAAGGAATAGGGTATCTTTTCATTGGTAAATACAGTACATCATGAACTTAGTTCTTCTATTTCTTTTGCCACAATTCTAGATTCTTGGGAATGATTAGATACTTAAACTAGTATGTTTGTTTTACAGGGACATGTATACAGTAAGCATAAAGATAACATTACAGATACCAGTCAATGATGAAGAAATTATCTGTCATACTAGGCAGCTTATCTCTCTTCTGACACATTGTAGTCATAATTTCTTCTCACCATCCGTATTTTTCAGGACCTCTGTAGACTACTCTTACTTCAATCTACAGTAAGAGGTAGGGAGTGGGGAGAGGTAAGGGATTGATGCAGAACAATCAAACTTTGTTCTGAGAGAATATATGCAATGTATACAAGAATGAAAAAGCATGGGAATAATATAGAGAGATATATATTTTTGAAATCAACTCATTTTTACAAAATGACTTATTGACATTAAAATGCCTTATCTGACATCATTCTATATTATGTTTGCTGTATTTCAGAATTGACATATAGAGCTATTTCACAGGACAATGTTCGTACTTCTATTTGACATTGCTCACACTGACCCTCTAGGATTCAGTTTCTTCTTTGGCTTCCATCTTGACTCAAAATTGTAGTGAAATTTGAGAAGTAAAGCAGAGCCCATTCATACAAATTTCATGTTCAAAGTAACTTTAAAAAAACAGTATTGGCATATAGCCATTCCAGTGTAAAGACTGCAAAGTAAGAAAATCTTCAAAAGGGCTTTGATTCAAATTTTCATCTGATAGAAAATGGAGGATAAGACAAATATCTATAAAATGAAGCAATTGTGTCTCCTTACACAATAATCTTACTTGGTAGTCATGACTTTGTTTCTGTTATTCTCTTATATCACAGAAAAGTAAAGATATGCAGTACCCCAAAAAACAAATGAGTACAAATGATAGTTTTTCACCCAAAGAAAGCAACTAATATTTCTTCTTCTGTAATAACTGTTGCTGATACGTGGTTTGGACTTCAGTTTATGAAATATTTTTCAAGAAGGGTCAGACTCCAAGGGCAAGAGTAATCAGAAATAAAAGATGAGTTATAAGTATTGGTTACCAGTCAATAAATGCCACCTTAATTGTTGACATGGAATAAATATGTAATACTAAGGAATGAAAAACACAAGGAGGGGAAAGTATGACTTTCTTATTTGTTACATAGTTCCTCTCTGCTACTACTATCTATGCTTTCTTGATATTCCTGATCTATTTGGGGTTCTCAGCTGAAGGCCCAGGGAGTCTGATGGTCACACAAATGACAGTAGCATATCTAAGGCACACCAGAGCAGAGACAGAAACTATTCCTGATTATCATAGAGAATGAAGAATAAATTCCTTTTTCTGGAAATTTAGGTAATGATTAAAAAAAAAAAAAAAGCATTCAGTCAGTACGATGATTAATTTTGAGTCAACTTGACCAGGCCAAGGGGTACCCACATATTTGGCTAAACATTATTTCTGGGTATGTCTGTGAGGGTGTTCCCCATAAGATTAGCATTTGATTGAATCTATAGCCTGAGCAAAGCACACTGCCCTCTTTAACATTGGTGGGCTTCATTCCATCCCTCAGAGGCCTGAACAGAACAAAAAGGTGGATAAAAGGAGAACTCCTCCTCTCTGTTGGAGGGCTTGAGCTGAGGCATCTGTCTTCCCCTGCCTTCTCTTCCTTACACTGCAAGTGTGAGTCCCCATTCCAGGGCCTTTGGACTTAAGACTGGAACTGTATCTGGATCTCCAACTTGTTGACATCAGATAGTGGGACTTCTCAGCTTCCATAATCATGAGCCAATTCCTTACAGTACATCTCATATAGGTATAGATATCTCGTATTTTTTCTGTTTCTTTGGAGAACCTAATAATCGGTGTTATAGAAGACATTTTAAGACATGCTGACCCTAAACCATAATATGCAAGGAAATAAACTGTTACACAATTATTATTATTATTTTTTTTTGTCCAGGGAGTCTTGCCTTGAATTTTCGAGTCTGCACATACTGCTCTTGAGGCCCCTGTTTGATTTTCATGAAAGGAATGTCTGTGAGCTGCAAAACCCAATATTCTTCACATCAGTTTGTAAAAACAAAGATTGTTGCCATCAGTGAAAAAGCAAATTTAAAAATTATTTGACAGTGTATAAACAATATTAAGAATTCTAAACAGTGAGGGTAGCTATCATTCATCAGTATAATTGATTCCCTAATAGTCTCTATAAACTAAAAACCATGCAACATAGTTTTTGAAAGTTAATACACTCAGTTTCAAGATAGCTTAGTCTCATATTGCCCCAGTTTCTATGTAAACTACAGGACAAAATTCAGGAAAAATAATTTGCTTCCACATCTTGCTTCATCATTTCGTATTTTCACTAATTAAATTTAGTGTTTAGCAAAACTAAATAAGGAAAACCAGGAAAGTCAAGAAGAAACAAAAATGTCAAATAGGAATAAAACTCTTGAGGAAAAATTTGAGGGTCAAAAAAGGAGTTGATGTGATTAGAATAAAGCTCATTTGGGAAATGAAGCATGGCTTAAGAGACAGGCCATCTTAGAAGTCAGCATAACGTAATGGATAATTGTAGGGGTTCTGGAGTCAGGCTGCCTGGGTTCAAATCTTGGACACTTCACTTACTATGAGAAAGTAATTTAATCTCTCCAAACTTCTGTCTCCTCACCTATAAAATGGATATAACCATTATAAAATGGATATAACCATAGCTTTACTATGAAGTTAAAAGAAATGTGAAAAACACAGCACTGTGTGCATGGTAAGGGCTATGTGTTAACTGCTATGTTACCATCATCATCATTAATATCACTAATAGTTTCAAAAGTTAAAACTTCTTAAAAATGCAAGCTATTAGCTCAGGAGCCCTCCATACTTCTCAAGAATGATTTGTGCTTAAAAATTCTGATCTTAGACACACTTAGAATCCAACCAAGGAAAATAGGAATATGCGAAAAACATCAAGCTAGTGTCAAAGACCTTGAAGGAAGTGGCCACAGGGCGTGTTCATCCCATCAGCTGGAGGAAAGGAGTGTGTGGCAGGGCAGCCACTATGGATGCTAACTAAGTAAGGCTTCACAGTGAACATTAACCACCCCCAGGAGCCTTTCCTCCTGACAGAAGTGCCATATTCTAAAGCTAGCCCATGGGGAGCAGCCAACTCCTGAAATCCCTACCCCCAAGTCTATTCTAGAATAGCAATTTCATTTTCATGACCACAAAATTTAATTGACATAGTGATATTCAGCTATGTCTACAAAGTTCGATTTCTCTGTTAAAGAGATGTACACATGTCATTTTTTTTCATATATGGTATGAATTTTCATTATAGTGCTGGGTGTAGAACAATAGATTACATTCATTTTTAAAAAATAATTTCATTCCCCTGCTCCCTATAAGGAATATTTCCCTTTGTTTGCAGGTTAAGAAAACATTCCTAAATGTCTAGCACCTCAGATTAAATAGTTATCATAGGCTTCTGAGAGTGTACAGTCCTATGGCTGTCCACATGGGTATATATTAGTACTAAGGTTCTTAACAATACTCGTTTTGTCTGCCTCTAATAAAATTAATTAGTGCTCCTCTGAGAAACTCCTTCCTCTTCCTTAAAAAGAAATTTTGCTCCTTTTGTACAAATTCATTGTTAGGATTTTAAGAGGCACCTGGGCCAGGGTTGAGACATTTCCTGTGTACTTCAACCCAGCCTTCTTTAACATCTTGTGGGCACTGGGGCTTCCCCTATTCCATTGACAAAATTATGCTGCATACCTACCTTTTTCATGGCCAGGAAGTGTTTCTTTGTGATCAGATTGTATTTTCACTTCCTTAATTGCATCCCATTATGGGCTACTTATTCTCATGTGCATCCTGCTTTAGCACCTTTTAAGAAATCTTAAACATGCTAGATATTTAAAAAGTTTTATTATAATGACCTGCCTATTCTGGCAGAAATTAGCCTTATTGAACATAAATTTTGCTCACTCCAGGAATTTTTACCTTACTCATCATTAGGGTCTGTCCAGACCAGGAATGTCTATATAACAATAACTGAAAAGCGTTCATTAAACCAGGACTGTATGAAGATGGCAAAAGGATTCATTGAGAATGGTTGAGCCCAAACTCTAATAAGATCCAACAATTTATTAAGTTTGTTTTGGTAACTGCATGCCCCCCAGGATTCCATGAGTCTAGAACTATAAAGGAGGTTAAGAGTAGCATTAGGGTTCAACTTTTGCTGAGTCAGTACCCCTACCTGCAGAATCTCCAACAATTCTAGAAGTTGCTGGGATATTTTAAACATTCTCAAAACCAGTTATCTAAAGTTCTCACCCTCCTGGCATTAAATTAATTTAGGGAGGAACCACAATCACCTGCACCCTCCATGAGAACTTGAGTTGCCATATGGGTTCCTGATCCTGTGAGAATTCAGAGCTGCACAGGTCCTGAGGGTCCACAGGGAAATGTTCTCCCTCAATGAACTGTGCTTTACATGGAAGTGAGGGAGATGGCCCCTTCCTACCTCATGGTCTCAGTTCATAATCTGAGAGCCCCAAAGGAGTATTCCTGGCATCCCAAAGTCTCTAGTGTCACAAAATTCCTCATTACAAAAAAAAAAAAAAAAAAAAAAAAAAAGTGATGCTGCCTTCTCATTGCATCATATCTCCTTTCTCATACCTAGTTAAGTGACTCAGTTTTAAGGGGTTGCCAATCCCACTCTTAATCTTAGTCTAGGCTAAATTTAGATTATACTTATTATAAATGTATTTATAAGTACTTAACAAACTATAAAAGATATTCAGTGGTTCTGGTAAAAATGTCCAATGCCTCCTCATCCCTCAACACACACACACACACACACACACACACACACACACACACACACACAATGATCTTGACCTAAGGAACTGCTCTGTTCTGGGCAGATTCTCTTTGTTGTGCCCCTTGCAGGCTGGTCTGTCCAGCTGGGTTTGTTCCCGCAAGTTTATCATTCTGTTTTAGTATTGGTTTATGCACTGGCCAAATGCTGTCTTTAAGCACTGAGTCATTATCAGCTGGTTTTTATGCAAGGCTTCAGTTCCTCCACTGAGCTTCCAGAATGCTTACTGTGGATCTGGAGTGCTATGTGGCTCTTTGATCTTTCTCTTTCTTTGCAACTAGTATTTTCTTTTTTTTCCTTTTTTTCTTTTAAGGTTTTATTATATTATTGAGAGACAGAGAGAGACAGAGCATGAGAATGGGAGGGGAACAGAGAGGGGGAGACACAGAATCCAAAGCAGGCTCCAGGCTCTGAGCTGTCAGCACAGAGCCCGATGCGGGGCTAGAACTCAGAAACTGCAAGATCATGACCTGAGCCAAAGTCGGATGCTTAACCAACTGGGCCACTCAGGTATCCCTGCAACCAGTTTTTTCTTATACCACAAGTTTTCTTCTGCAAAAGTGAGCATAGGAAAGTAAGATTTTAAACCCTTTATCTAGAAAACTCTTTTCTGCTCCGAGTTCAGTCTTCAAATGAACTCTGGGAATTAAACATTTCATAAACAACAGAAGTTCAGAACTTATTCTTACCAATACTTCATGTTCAATGCTCTGTAAATTACTTTATCACATCTTGTCTACCTTAACTACCAGTTACCAAGCTCTGAAAGCTTAACTTCCATACTTGCTCAGGAAAAACAAGTTGTCTATCCCTTCATTAACTTCCTTTTTGTTGGGGCGCCTGGGTGGCTCAGTCAGTTAAGCGGCCGACTTCAGCTCAGGTCGTGATCTCGCGGTCCGTGAGTTCGAGCCCCGCGTCGGGCTCTGTGCTGACAGCTCAGAGCCTGGAGCCTGTTTCAGATTCTGTGTCTCCCTCTCTCTGACCCTCCCCTGTTCATGCTCTCTCTCTGTCTCAAAAGTAAATAAACGTTAAAAAAAAAATTAATTTCTTTTTTGTTATTCCCACATTTTAGATTGTGAGGTGGTACAAATTGACCCTCCTTCTCCAGATGCAACATTACTAGTAGTAGTGGTAATAATAATAATAATGTGCTAATAACTTTATTTACATTATTTCCTTAATTTTTTCACTTTTTTTTATTTTTGCAAGAGAAAGCATGAGCAGGGGAGAGGCAGAGAAAGAGGGAAACAGAGGATCTGAAGCAGGCTCTGTGCTGACAGCAGTGAGCCTGGCATGGGGCGCAAAGTCATAAACTGACCTGTCAGCACAGAACCTGACATGGGGCTTAAACCCGTGAACCATGAAATCATGACCCAAGCTGAAGTCAGACACTTAACCGTCTGAGCCAACCAGATGCCCCATAAGTGAAGACTAATATTACCCCATTTTACAGATGAGAAAACTGAGGCTCAGAAAGACTGAGAAACTTGCCAAAAGTCGCTCATTAACTAAGTGATAGAACCTGGATTGAAGCAGTTGAATACTTCTGTATCCTTACCCGAGCCTGAACCAATTAAAAGGGAAAACAAAATTCATAATTAATAGTGAAAAAGAAAGCTTTGATTCAAACTGAATTTGAGGGAAAATGCTATTCTGAAAAGAATTGTAATTTATCTTATAATTAATGAAATTTAAATTATAATTGTACTGATGTGTTTTTTCCAAGTATAGCCAAAAAGTAAAAAAAAAAAAAAAAAAATTCTTGTTTATAATTTTTTTTGACAAAACAGCACTTTGTATTTCATGTAGCATTCTCACAGGGACATTAATAAAAATATCTGAATCATTTAAAAATATACTAGAAGGTTTCATTAATTTTCCCAAGGGTCTTTCATATGTGTTTGATGTTTACCATACTCCTTCCATATCCATCATCTTTTTTTGATTTCCCTAATTTAAAGGTTCACTGGTTTAACTGCCTGAATCTCATTTGAAAATGGCCTTCCTGTGATTCCAGCGATTCTCCAATACTACATTTTTTTTTCTTTTTGCAATTCATGCAAATAAATTGACTACTCTAACTCATCTGTAAACATCATTAATATACTTTGTTTGTGGTTCAAAACCATCTCTAATTGGCAGGCCCTGCAGGATTTATATTTCACACTGTCTTAGTCTTATGCCAATAGCCACTAGAACCCCACAAATTGGTTTGGCTCCAACACAGTCTTACCTCAGAAGGGGAGGAAAAAAGAAATACTCTAGGTTCAGTGCTAAAAATACAGTAAGAGGGAAATAAAGAAGGAAAAAGAAATACACACATGTTCAAAATCTACCAGGTACTATATTAATCTTTTTCACATATGCTCTCCTATTTTATCTTAACACTGGACCCATAGGTAGGTAACATATATTGCCTCATTGACCCTCACAGTGCACATTTTAGGCAGGCACATTAGCAATACAGAAGAGGAAACGGAGGTCTGAAAAAGTAGTGCAGCCAAGCTGACTCCATCCAGGCCTGGCTCTGAGTGGCTTAATGCACTCTTAACCACTGTGTACACTGCCTGCTTATACTGTGGGAGTTGCACTATGTGAGATCAGACAGTTGTTCGTTTGGTTTCAAATGTAAATGTCACAGAAATGACAAAACATTAAAAAAAATCAATTCAACAGTCTCAGAAGTCTCACCTCAGTAGGTGAGAAGGACTTGACTTTATTTAGTGGTAACAACCACCTCAATTAGAACAACTATTGCTTCAAAAGTCTTTCATGTTTAAGCAATTACACCTCATCTCCCCACAGTGAATAATATCAGCAGACAGCTCTGTGATCTCCAAGTGCAGATGTCATCTGTGAAGTATCACAGTCTACAAATGTAATAGTAAGCCAGATGATGTCACTTTGTGCCCAACCGGAAAGGCCACCTAAAATCAGGTGGGTCCAAGGTGAGTTGCCAACAATCTAACCATTTACACACAGACAAAATGGTATTGTGTAAAACACATTAATGCTCTGCTGAACTCTAGCATGAGATTACTTCATCTGCTGATGTTGCAATGGGCGGCCAAATTTTCTTTCAATACATTGAGGCTATGATGCCCATCTAAAAGAACCACAAGGTAGCTTCAACAGACAGAAATACAAATAAAATACTGGGTTGTTAGATATTGGTTTGCTTGTTTCTTGATAGTTCTATATGATCTAAATTGCTACTCAGGCAAATAATAACTTTGTAATTTTTAAAAATACTGTTTTATTTACACAAACACACACACACACACAAATGAGTGCTTCTGCCTGTTGAAATAATAAAAATAAGTTCTAATTATAAAAATAAGTTATTTAATTGATATTCTGAATTCTATTATCTCTAAAGTACTAAAATTATCTATGAATTCAAATAATTTTAAAGGAAAATTCCCAAATAAAGTGAACATCTCACACTAATATTACTGTAATCCTATGCATTGAAAAATTATCTTGAATCCATTTTTGTTATTGTCTTATATCAAAGACAGAACATGGACTCTATTGCTTATTCCCAAAGGAAAGCTTTGTTCTTGTTATAACTTACAACAAAAGATAAATATGCTCATTTATTTTGGAGGTGGAAGGAAGGTCGTCAAGGTCCTACCTTTGATGTGGTTCTGCAGACCAGTGGGTCACGAAAGTAAGAATTCAGCCCAAAATGATTAGGAGAGCCCTGCAATAACAATTCTGTTCTCTGGGTTTCCCTGACTGGCGTTTGACCTATAGAAGACCAGAACACTTAAGGCCTAAATGGTTTCACATGGAGCTACTTATTCAATCAGAAGTTTTCTTTTCTTTCTTTTTTTTTCTACTGTATTTAGGTAAATGCTTGCTAAAGCTCCATGAAGGATTCACTGCAAAATAAAAGTGATAGGTAAAGAAAAAGAAGATCCCAGTCTTATAGATGATATTTATCTAGATAGGATGATAACATTTCAAGGGTGAAATTCTAGAGCCAGCTACCTCACCCTTAGCACTGACATTTGGGGCTGGATAATTCTTTGCTGTTGGGGTTTTCTTGTGCATTGTAAGACATTAAGGAGCATTCCTGCTGTTACCCTCACCTCCAGTTGTGACAACCAAAAACACCTCCAGATATTGTCACAAGTCCTCTGAGGGGCAAAGTCACACTCTTCCAATCCTCATTCCCTCCCAGTTGAGAACCAAAATCCTTGAGAATTAGTCTATCTTCCAGCAATGAATAAGAGCAATCATTAGAAAAAAATGAAGGGGAAAATTATCCAAAATTTTACTGTGACTTAATTAGTTGATTTTTACAGGAATTATAGCTTAAACATATGAAGATGAATTTATAACAATAAATATAGTTAGGAATTTTAAAAAGCAAAACACTTGGTAGCTAAAAAAACAAAACAAAACAAAACTCAAGTCTAAAACTCAAAACCACAAGTTCATGAACCTTAAAATGTCAGATTCTTTCAGTTGAATACTGTGTTTAGACTGATATATATGATTTCTTATGAAGCCCATATTTAGAGGAATGTGTTACACTCATCTAAAAATGGCTCGATATCTAAACAGTAGTAGTACACCATCCATTTGTGGTAGTCTTAAACTCTTAATTATAGGTATATTTAAAGTACTTTATATCTTCTTATTGCCACATGATTTTTAACGTATTTTGTATTAGCTCTGTTTCTTCTCATTGCCAACTTTTTGCTGATATTCAAGATAAGTCATTGTCTTCATAGCATATTTACATTTTAATATTATAAAAGTAATGTTTTATTATGATTATTATGCTAAATATCTGAAAGGTTATATTTCCATTAACTGAATCAATCAATGTCTTTTACAAAAAGATAAAAGCAATTGAGATAGATTTCCCACTTCTCTGCTTGCTTCGTTCCATAGTATAAGTACCAGCTCTGCTGCATGGGAGTTGATCTGCTCACTTCCAACTCACAGTTCATATACATGCTATTTCTGCAAATATGAACAATGCTTATGTCATTTCTCTCTTCAGGATTACCTCTAGCTTTAGTGTTGACACATGTTAGTTTTGTCACCTTGGACAACACAACCTCATGCTGCTCCAGTTTCTTCACTGATGAAATCAATGGGAGGGGGTGATCTTTAAATTCCTTCCCATCTCATAAATTCTGAGGGTATTTGGGAAGAATACATAAAAGTGGATATCAACTGTTCCCTAAAAGGTCTTTAAAATAAAGAATATTATTTAATGGGTTATTATACACTTTTAAATTAAAGAGTTAGAAAAAATAGGTGTATGAATTTCCACATACAAATAAAGAGATGTGTAAGTTAAATAAGTTAGTTAAAATGTCTCTAAAAGTACCTTTAGATATTAAATCACAATGTCAAATGCAACAAAACACCTCATGGATGTAATATTTTTCACTATTATAATGCTTGACGATGATGATGATGATGATGATGTGGCCAAACTACTCTGATTCCTTCATCTGGGAAATGATAAAAAGTTCCTCTCGACTAAGAAACACAAAATAAAATAAGCACATAAATGCCCCAGCATTTCTTCGTGGTATTTATTAGGCTTTCTTGGAATTCTAGAGAAAACAGGAGTCCAGAAACTAAAGAGCTCCTGGAGGGAGAAGGCAATGATGGAGTCTCTTTATAGGACTCCATGGTCACAGAGAAGGTAGCACAGTTATACACCATATGTGGGTGACAGCATTATTTAGGGGTCAAACATGGAAGGAGAAAGAAAAGGAGAAGACCTAAGAAAAAAATATTAATTTGTGTAGAACTGAGTAAATGTTCCAGTTTTAAACACTTAAAAAAAATGAAGACAAAGAATGGGAATAAAATGGAAGAAATAATATCGTTGACATGGACCCTGGTTTCTTTCTTACTCAGGCTAAAGGTATCCAAGGGATGAAGGCAGTCACTGCATGTGATTCATTGCTAGCAAACTAATAGTGATGAGGTAGGTTCACATAGCCAAACTTTACTTCTTCAGTTTATTCTGGAAGTAGTAGTCACTATATTGTCCAGACTGATCTAATGATCTACACATTAAGATGAGTCAACGTAAGAAAAATATCCTCATAAAAAGACTGGAACTCTTGGGGCACCTGGGTGGCTCCGTTGGTTAAGTGTCTGCCTCTTGATTTTGGCACAGGTCATGATCTCACAGTTGTAAGATCGAGCCCCACTTTGTGCTCTGCACTGTCAGTTCAGACCCTGCTTGGGATTCATTCTCTCTCTCTGTCTCTCTCAAAATAAACATTAAAAAAAAAAAAAAAAGACTGGAACTGCTAAACTAACCTCTTTCTGTAACACCAGTGGCATCCAACTGAGGGTCAAAAGTCAATGGGCCCACCATTGTGAACCAGCAGACACTTGAGCCCCACCTGCTGATACCAGACAGCAGAGAACTTTCATGGAACACACTCCTAGTGTGGGCTTTCTCCTTAAGGACATAGACTGTGGGAAGTCTCTCAGAAACCTACACCATTACTTAGCTGTAAGATATTAGACACTATTTCTACACTCATACTGAAAATGGAAAAGTCACAAACAATGAATGCTCAATATTATGTGCATTTCACTCTTAATCATGATGGCTACAGTTATTAAAGTCAGGAAATCAAGTCAAGTTTAATCATTTGACTTTTCTAATCTTTGGAAACTAGAAGGTAAGATATCTCTCTTTGTTCACTCTTGATCATGTAAAATATGTTTTTTTCAATATATTATTTCATATATATTGTTATTTATAATATTTAAAGGTCAGCAAATTTGTTATTTGTGAAATGACAAAGTAGTCTGCTAATATAAGAATAAAATATAATTAGCAAAATGTTTTAATTATCCAGGTGATGAATAGTAAGAATTCCTGTTACTTTATTTCTAAATTAATAAACAATGAGAACTAGAAATATTATCATTAGCTTTACAAATAGCCTTGTTTTAATGTTCTGGTTTATAGAATAATCTTAAACTTAAGAGATTATAAAATCTCTTATACTGATAAACAATATATTGAAAAAGAAATTCTAATGTCCTTATTCATGAAATACTTTAAGGTAATTTAAAAATTTCTCAATATTTTCCATAGTTTAATTTATATAGTTAATAGCTTTATGACATCAGTCTTCTTAACTGATATAACTTTCAAAAACACTTAGCAACAAATGCTGAAAGATTTTTTGTACATGACACCTTCCTCAAAGAAATTTAATAGTGCTAGACAATAAACCCAGCCTTTATTTCCTAAATAGAAAATATATAAATCTGTATTTCCAGAAGAAAAGTGTCACTATAGTCACATTCACATTTGTGGCAAACTGAACACTGTATTTATGTACATATATAGAGATATGTAAAGGGAACAGAGAACTTCAAATTTGGAGAAACAACATGAGAGGAAAAAGGTTTTCAGATAGATGTCTTGTTTTTTGCAATTTATTCATAAAGCAACTACCCCTTTAATTCAAAAGAGAATAGTACATTTTTTTAGTTTAAAAAGTTGAGTGCTTACGAATAAAAGCACCTAATGAATATCTGTGGATATTGTCATATAAAACATGGTAGTTATTCCCACAGCATACAATACATACCATACATTTTCATGCCTTTATGGAATTTCAACTACTGTTCATTACTAATTTGTACTACATATTACTAAAGTGCCTCTATTTTATAAAATAAGCATACCTAAAGCATGAGCATATCAACTATCTTGCCTTAATTGAAAGAGTGACTACATGGCTGACTGAGGGAAACAGGGGCCAAGTCTTTGATTACTGGCTTCATTCTCTACATCAATGATTTCCAACTGTTAATTCGACGCCAAACACAGGTGATCCCAACTATCTTTAGAGGCATTGTGATCTTTCCATAACAAAGCAAAATAAGTACACTTAAAAAGAAAACTACAAAGTATTTGGAATAGAGAAAAGACATATAACCCCGTCAAAAATATCATGGAAAAAGTGTCAAACTCAGGAGGGAGGGCTGCTGTAATGAGCTATGCTACAGATCTTCAGTCAGTTACTAGTTTATTTTGTTCCACACCTTAGTGCTTCAATAAAGCATAACAGAACCCTAACTGACCCAAACACTTCAGAATTTTGTTAATGGATGAGTTAATTATTTATTCTCTTTGACTTCAATATTTATAAGAAATCTTTTGTGTAAGATTATCTTGCTACCTTGGGAGAAATATTAAACCCAACTGAAAGTTTCTTGATGTTGAGAAACAAATTATTCTATAGGTGGGGCCAGCAAATGTTTTCTTACAAGGCTAGACAGCAAATATTTTAGGCTTTGCAGGCCACCAGACTCTACTGTGAAAGCAGCCACAGATTAATATACAAACAAATGGACATGGCTATGCTCCAATAAAACTTTTTTTTTAATATATAAAAATAGGCTGGTGGGTTGGATTTGACCCATGAACCATTATTTGCCAAATTCTGGTCTAGAATATCTTTATATTGAAAAATTCTTCATTCATACTTTTTAAAGTTAGAAATTCCCATAGAATACTATTCCTGTAGTCAAAAGGTGCCTTGGTCATTATTCTTCATTAGAGAAAAAGCACATACCCCAAAAAGGCTGCATCAGTCTGGGCGCTACTAGTTGGGCATTTGGGATATATACCTTAGGACTAGATTGAAGTTTACCACTTCATTAAAAAAAGAGTATTGTGTACCTGGGTGGCTCAGTCAGTTTAGTGTCCAACTTAGGCTCAGATCATAGTCTCATGGTTCCTGGCTTCAGGCCCCATATCAGTCTTTGAACTGACAGCACTGAGCTTGCTTTGGATTCTGTCTCCTTTTCTCTCTGCCCCTCCCCACCTGGCACACTCTTTCTCAACAAAATAAGTAAACATTAAAAAAAAAAAGTATTTTATTTGATCACTGTGATAACAGGGCAAAAGAGGACTGAGGTATAAATGCTAAACCTACGTAAGAAAACAAACTTAAAGTACTATAGCAATTATAGGCATACAGACTAAGATTATTAATTAGAAATGAATTTTATCTATTTATTAAAGTATGTCAGGGTTAATCTTTACTTCAGAATAGTTAGCCTTTGGTTACCCTTATGCATGAAATAAGTAAAAGAATATTTATTTAAAACTTTTACATAAATTCCTATTGTTCTCTAATTCAGACTGCCTAGCTTTCAACTCAGTAAAGTTTTACTAAAACATGAGATATTCATTCATTTATTCATTCATGCATTTAAAAATATGTATTGAATTTTTATTAGCACAGAGGTATTGTTTTATAAGCTGAAGATTCAAAAATAAAACACAGGAAGAAGACTTCCTTAATGGTAGATTCCAAAGAATCTCCTTGGAAAAGGTTAATAATTAAATAAAAATAATAATTGTGAGAAAATGATAATAGTATTGTAGGACTAAGTTAATATGAAAATTAATTTTCAAGTTCAAAAAATGCTTTAAGTATTAACTATTAGAAATCTTAACAAATAAGTATTATATCATTTTTACATATACCCCTATAATTCTTGATTATTTGATATTAAATGAAATAAAAAATGAAATATTGATTTTCAGGTATATAATAAAACAGAATGTGTATATTACAAGATCAAGTTTTTAACAAATATTTAACAAAAGCCCTAGATGTAGAATATTACATATAGAATAACCCTTTCTGTATGTTTAAGGATAAAGACACTTGAAATGTTTCTGAAGGAGCTTTAGTGGGCCTGAGGACAGAGCTGGGAGTCAGTGAGAGGGAATGAAAGGGAAGAAAGAAGTTATTAATTTTAAAGTAAAATTTTTTAGGGCACCTGGGTAGCTCAGTCAGTTGGGCGGCAGATTTGATTTCAGCTCAGGTCATGAATTTGAGCCCCACATTTTGGCTCGACTATGCTCACAGTTTGGAGCCTGCTTCAGATCCTCTGTCTCCCTCTCTTTGCCCCTTCCCCACTCACTCACACATACTTTCTCTCTCTCAAAAATAAATAAATGTTAAAAAAAAGTAAATAAAATAAAAAAAATTTAAAGTGTTTAACACTGACAAAGACAAAAATTAGTTCTCATTATAAGATATGCAAATAGAGGATTTTTTTGAGGGAAAGTTATATTTTAATGTATCTTTTCATTCTGCAACTAAGAATGCTTTTCCCTATCCTAACCTATCCAAAACAATTGACTTTTACTTATTTATTTTGTTTTTCAGATGGAAAAGTTGAGGGGTGGAAAGCACAAAAACCCAAACAATGGGTATCAACATACTTAGGATGAAAGAGGGAGGAGGGACTATCATTTACTGAACAGATGCCTTGAGCATCCCGCACACCAAATGCTGTGAGCAAGGATAGCTACGATCTTCCTTTTCCTTTTCCCTCTACTAAGAATATCCACAACCACAAAATTAATTAAAGAAACTTTTCTGGCTGCTTTTTGTTTTCTTTTGGAGCAACAGACATGACAGATTGGGTTCTTATGCTCTAATGGCCCATCATGGGAATTTTTAACTTATGCAATTATAAAATAAAAATGTACTGATGCTAAAGATACCTTTATAAATCTATCACTTTACTCTTTCCTCATGACTTATAGGTTAATTATGTAGCTATACAGTCACAAAAAATTTCACTGAAAAAGTTATAAGCATTACTAGTTGGTGGACATGAATGAAACAAATTAGGACTGGACTTCTCAATGATTCTCAAGCTAAAAGGCTAAAGGATAGTGAAATTTCATAAAACTTCCTAGAATTGTATTGTACAGGCAATTATCATTTTGTGAAGAGTATACAAGTTTTATAAAGATTTCTCATGTTTCAGCAAATCAGAAATAATGATAAGAGTACACATTTTCTTATTTAAAACCTTACATTTGCAACGGAAAAGCCAGCATGTTGCTAACAGTTTCAACAGAAACTTATGAGAAGCAAACAAGGCAATACAAACAAATATGGTTTTCTGAAAAAAAGTGATAATGATTCTAAATACAAGAACTGATTTCAAATTTATTTTAACATATACTCTAGAAGCATGGTAATTTCTGGATGTCTATTTCAATGGAATGTAAAGAAAGAATATTGACATCTAATTGACTCAAAGTAAAAAAATATATGGATTCTACAAGTTGAGTCTACACAAGTAAGAGTGACTTCCAGAAACAACCATTAGTTTACTACTTATTCCTTTCCATTCATTTTGAAACTTCCTAATATTTAGGTTAAAAATGTGCTTGTGGGGTGCCTGGGTGGCTCAGTCGGTTGAGCGGCCAGCTTCAGCTCAGGTCATGATCTCACAGCTCGTGAGTTTGAGCCCTATGTCAGGCTCTGTCCTGACAGCTCAGAGCCTGGATCCTGCTTCAGATCTGTGTCTCCCTCTCTCTCTGCCCCTAACCCACTCGCATTCTGTCTCTGTCTCTCTCAAAAGTAAATAAACATTAAAAAAAGAAAAAAAGAAAGAAAATGTGCTTGAGAAGACCTACCAATGAAAGTGGTAAAATTAGAACAGTGTTCAGTTTTCATGTTGAATAAAACACCTAGCAAACTTACTAAATAATTAAGTCTGGATTTGTATTTTTTCATTTACCACTTCTGACATTCAAAATATAGTTGATCCTTGAACAATGCAGACAGGTAAGGAATGGTAACCCTCCATGCAGTAGAAAATATGCACATAACTTTTGACTCCCCCTAAACTTAACTACCAATAGCGTACTGTTGACCAGAAGCCTTACCAATAACATAAACATTTGATTGACACATATTTTGTATGTTATACGTATTATATACTGTATTCTTACAATAAACTTAGCTAGATAGAAGAAAATATTATTAATAAAGTCATAAGAGAAAACACATTGTCAGTACTGTACTGTAAAAAATCTGTGTATAAGCAGACCTGCACAGTTCAAAACCTTGTTGTGCAAGGGTCAATTGTAGTTAAAAGCAGATGTGAAGTTTTCCCCAGTCTGCACAGTACACATACAGAATATAACATACAACTTTTTTAGTTGTTGTAAAAGTCTGAAATTCTCTTGTCCATTAACATATTTACTGACCTCTTCTAGGACTCTCGTGATTGAAGAGAATGCCATTCACCGCAAAGAGATTATATGCCTCACGGAAGTTCACCACAATCCAATAGGCATAGAGTTTTGCTGCCCCTGTTGAACAATTTTTTAAAAGGAAATAAAAGACAGTAATTATTATAAATGATGGTGTCTCCTTATAAAAGACAGTGATTTTCACTCATTTTAAATAAGCAACAACTTGCAAAAACTATAATTTATATTACATTAAGATAGAAAAAAATTTGAATGAAAGCCAAAGACAAAATAAAGGTTCCTTTGCTAGTTAATCATGTGCACAAGAAAATATTTAAGAATTTTTTACTTTTGTAATAGACACAGTTCTGTCTTCTACAATCTAACTGATTCAACTATAGTATGCAATATATCAAGTTGACCTAAGATCTTATTCCCATTTTCTTAGTTTTAAGGAATTAGAAAGTAAAAAAAAAAAAAAAAAAAAGGAATCTTAATATTCTAGATGCTTAGAAGTTTTATCACTAAAGTCTTCCATGAATACTCTTTTTTAAAAAATATATAAGATATAATAGACCTGGTTTTTTTGTTCGTTTGTTTTTAAATATCTGAACCCAGGGAAACTTCTGTTGGGAAAATAAAAAACATGAAATGAAATCTATCACTTCAGCAAATCTTACAACAGTTTAGTAAAAAAAAAAGTCATGTGGGCCTAATTTTCCTTTCAAAGTGATCTGTATGGAAGACTGAATGAACATGGATTGGTGAAGTGAAGTGGTAATTTCACCCTGGAGGCAATGGTAGCAAATACTTGTAGTTAGCAGTGTATAAAGGTATGCTTCTCAATGTCTGCTCACTTAGTCCAATCTGAGTGTTAATCTCACACTCAAATGACTTCAGATGAGAGAAAGGAACAGAATTAAAGCAGAAGCACACGCACGCCCATGCCAAAAGAACATGGCACATGTACAAGTTTATACCCATGCGTTCTCACCATACGGTGACCGAGGATAAAAAGGAGTTGTCTCCTTCTGGGGTATTTCTTGCACTTTCCCATAAAGTTCACTAGTTGAGGCTTGGTAGAACTTCACAGAGTTGATAAGGCCACAGGTCTTAACTGCATCCAGAAGCCGCAAAGTGCCAACTCCATCAACATCTGCAGTATATTCAGCCAAGTCAAAAGAAATCTGGAAATAGCAGGTGAAGACAGTGTTACATTAATGTTTAGCAGCAACATAGATGCTGACGGTGGTAAAACAAACACATTTTACAATTTCACTTACTTAGAAATGTTATGCTTATAAAAAAAATCATACAATTTCACTAAATATGGAATTCAAGAAAAAGACAGATGAACATAGGGGAAGGGAAGCAAAAATAAGATAAAAACAGACAGGAAGACAAACCATAATACACTCTTAATACAGAGAACAACCTGAGGGTTCCTGGTGGGGTGTTGGGTGGAAGAAGGGCATTTGTTGGGATGAGCACTGGGTGTCATATGTAAGAGATGAATTACTAAATTCTATTCCTGAAATCATTATTACACTATATGTTAACTAACTTGGATTTAAAATTTAAAAAAAAGAAAAAGAGGGGTGCCTGGGTGGCTCACTCAGTTGAGTGTCCAACTTTAGTACAGGTCATGATCTCATAGTGCGTGAGTTCGAGCCCCGGGTCGGGCTCTGTGCTGACAGCTCAGAGCCTGGAGCGTGCTTTGAATTCTGTGCCTCCCTCTCTCTCTGCCCCTCCCCTGTTTGTGCTCAATCTCTCTCTCTCTCTCTCTCTCAAAAATAAATACACATTAAAAATTAAAAAAAAAAAAATAAATAAATAAAAATAAATTTAAAATCATGGAAAAATATTTTCTAATAGCAGAATAAGAGTATGAATGTGATCTATTCTAACATCAAATGACTGAAAAATATCTTAAGAAATATCTATTAATTATCCATGGTAAAGTGAAGAACACTTTAAACACACATATTACTTCCTAATTCTAGGCTGAAGTCCCTATGGCTGTGGTTCTCAAAGTGCAAACCCTTGCTCCTCAGAATCACCTGTGGTATTTCTAAAAATCCAGAATGAACCAATCTCTTGGGGGTAGAATCCTAGGAAATCCACATTTATAATGAGTCAATCCCAGTTGACTTTTATGCAGAGAAGTTTGAGAATATGTGTTTTGGACACAGTTGATTTTTTAAAAGATTGTTTTATTTTTTTAATTTTTAACTAAGATACAAGATTTTTAGCATATCACATGCATACATAATCTTTTAATTTTGAGGCACATTAAATACAGTAAGTACTAATGTATAGAATTGAATGATTTCCAAAAAGGGGTTTCAAGGAACAAATATTTTGCGCTTCCTTAGGATGGTTCTTAAAAATAAATGTGACTGATATATTATTTTTCTTAAATTATTTCTAAGCA
This sequence comes from Panthera onca, assembly GCF_046562875.1. Classification (NCBI taxonomy): domain Eukaryota; kingdom Metazoa; phylum Chordata; class Mammalia; order Carnivora; family Felidae; genus Panthera; species Panthera onca. The sequence goes on along the minus strand of NC_138343.1, from coordinate 26,553,279 downwards.
CAATAAATATAAATTAACCTAATATTAAAATGTCCCCAAACAGTAATGATGAAAATCTTTGTCACTGGTTTATTTGCAGGCCAGTAACAGCAGGGCACAATACAAAGATGCTTCCCTGCTGCCTGGTGAATGACCTCAATCTTCACCTGGAAAAACCCCTCGCTGAGGTGAGTGAGGTTACTGGCCCTCATTGCTGCCAGTCCTGAGTGTCACCTGGGCACAAGCTGCAGTCTTGTGCAGTCTGTCTTTAGGGAACTTGGGTGATTGCTGACCACAGACCTGACTCTAAACGCATGTCATCTAGGCCTGTCAGTAAAATTCACATGGCAGACATGAGATAAAACAGGATAAGAGTAGGGGTGCCTGGGTGGCTCAGTTGGTTAAACACCCAACTACGGTTCAGGTCATAATCTCACACAGTTTGTGACTTCGAGCCCCACATCCAGCCTTGTGCTGACAGCTCAGAGACTGGAGCCTGCTTCAGATTCTGTGTCTCCCTCTCTCTCTGGCCCTCTCCTGCTTGTGTTCTTTCTCTCTCAAGAATAAATAAACCCTTAAAAAAATTTATTTTTATTTTTTTATTAATTTTTTTTACATGTTTATTTATTTTCGAGGGTCAGAGAGACAGAGTGCAAGCAGGGGCGGGGCAGAGAGGAGAGGGAGACACAGAATCTGAAGCAGGCTCCAGGCTCTGAGCTGTCAGCACAGAGCCTGACACGGGGCTCGAACTCATGAACCGTGAGATCATGACCTGAGCTGGAATCAGACGTTTAACCGACTAAGCCACCCAGGCACTGCCCCAAATTTTTTTTTAAATAGGATAAAAGTATGTTTCCTCCCAAGCTTTCATAGGCAAGAAAGCACAATTTGGGGTTACACTTTTCAAGTAACAGTTTATTACAATAAAATTTACATACCATAAAATTGACCCTGTTAAAGCTTACGACTCAGTGGTTTTTAGTATTCACAGCATTATGCACTCATCACCGCCATCTAATTCCAGAATGTGTTCATCATCCCCTAAAGAAACACCATACCCATTAGCAATCTCTTGCCCATCTTCCCTTCCCACCCCCACAGCCACTAATCTACTTCCTGAATCTATGCAGTGACCTATTCTGGATGTTTCATATATATGGAATCATAACATGTGGCCTTTTATAACTGGCTTTCACATATCATATTTCCATTTCTCTTGGACATGTACCTAGAAGTAGTGTCATTTGCATACAACATTTAACATTTTGAAGAACTGCCACATTATTTTCTAAAGTGGCTGCACCATTTCACATTCTTACCAGCACTAAATAAGGGTTCCAATTGTTCCACAGTCTACTCAACACTTATTATAGTCTGTCTTATTGATTGTAGACATCCTAGAGAGTGTGAAGTTGTATATCACTGTGGGGTTTTTTTCTTATTAAGGTATAATAGACATAAAATATTATCTTAGTTCCAGGTGTACAATAATTTGATATATGCATATATCATGAAATGACCACAAGTCTAGTTAACATCCAACACCACACACAGTTACAAAATTTTTGATGATGACTTTTAAGATCTAGTCTCTTAGCAACTTGCAAATGATACAATACAGCATTATTAACTATAGTCATCATACTATACATCACCATGACTTATTTACTTTACAATTGCAAGTCTGTACATTTTGACCACCTTCACCCATTTCATCCACTGTCCACCACCCCACTCCCTTGTCTCTGGCAATGACCAAATTATTCTCTGTATCTATGACTGTATTTGTTTTCTCTTTTACTTTTTTTTAGATTCCACATACACATGAGATCATAAAGTAGTATCATGAGTAGTTATCTCTCTCTGTCTGGCCTTTTTCACTTATCATAATGCCTTCAAGTTTCTTGCATGTTGTCACAAATAGCAGGATGTCCTTCTTTCCTTCTTAATACAATATTCCATTGTATATATTCACCACATCTGCTTTATCCATTCAGCCATCGATGGACACTTAGGTTGCTTCCATATCTTTGCTACTGTTAATAATGCTGCAATGAACATGAGGATGTAACTACCTTTTCCAATTAGTGTTTTAATTTCCTTAGGAATTGCTGGATCATATGGTAGTTCTATTTTTAATTTTTTAAGGAAACTCCATGCTGTTTTCCACAGTGGCTACACCAATACATTCCTGTATTCCCACTAATAGTGCACAAGGGTCCCCTTTTCTCCACATCCTCACCAACACTTGCTTTCTCTTGACTTTTTGATAATAGCTATTCTAACAGGTACAATATGATATCTCATTATGGTTTTGATTTGCATTTCCCTGATGATTAATGATATTGAGCACCTTTTCATGTATGTGTTGGCCATCTGTCTTTTTTTAGAAAAATGTCTATTCAGATCTGCACATTTTTAAATCAGATTTTTTTTTTTTTTTTTTTTTTTTGCTATTGAGTTGTTTGAAGCCTTTATTTTGGATATTAGACCCTTATCAGATATATGATTTGTAAATATTTTCTCCCATTCAGTAGGTTGCCTTTCCATTCTATTGATGGTTTCTATTGCTGTGCAGAAGCTTTTCAGTTTAATGTATTCCGACTTATTTTATTTTTGCTTTAGTTGCCTTTGCTTTTGGTGTGAAATCCAAAAAATAATCACCAGTACCAATGTCAAGGACCTTACCACCTGTGTCGTTGTTGTTGTTGTTGTTGTTTTTCTCGTTATATACTTTCTGGTCTTACATTCAAGTCTTTATTTAATTTTGGTGTTTGGTGTCAGATAGTGGTCCAGTTTAATTCTTTTGTATATGGCTGCCTAGTTTTCCCAATGCTATTTATTAGGAAGACTGTCCTTTCCCCATTATATATTCTTGGTTCTTTCATCATAAATTAGTTACCATCTATGTATAGGTTTATTTCAGGGGTCTTGGTTCTGTTCAAATGATCTATGCATCTGTTGTTATGCCAATACCATATTGTTTTGGTTACAATAGCTTTATATGACAGCTCGTAATCAGGAAGTATGGTACCTCTTGAAATCAGGAAGCATCATGGTGCCTCTAGCTTTGTTCTCAAGATTTTGCTTTGGTTATTAGGATTCTTTCGTGGTTCCACACAAATTTCTCACTGTGGTTTTGATTTGCATTTACCTAATGACTAATGATGTTAAGCATCTTTTCATGTGCCTATTGGTCATTTGTACATGTTATTTGCAGAGATGTCTATTCAGATCTTTTGCCCATTTTTAAGTTTGGTTATTTATCTTTTTTATTATTGAGTTATAAAAGTTCTTTATATATTCTGGACAAAAATCTCTTACCAGATACATGGATTGTAATTGTCTTTTCACTTTTTTCCCCAGCTTTATTGATATGTAACTGACATGTAACATTGTGTAAATTTAAGGTATTCAAACACTTTCACTTTCTTAATGGTATCCTATGAAACATAAAGTCCAATTTATCTAATTTTTCTTTTGTGTTTGTGCTTTGGTGTCATATCTTAGAATGCTTTGCTTAATTCAAGAGCATAAAGACTTACTTCTAGTTTTATTCCAAGAGTTTTATAGTTTTATTTCTCATGTTTAGATTTTCAATCAGTTTTGGCTAATTTTTATGTATGTGGTGAGCCAGAAGTCCAAAGTAGTTGTTTGCACATCGATGTCAAGTCCCAGCACTGTTTGCTGAAAAGGCTATTCTTTTTCCACTGAATGGTCTTGGAATTGGGTCATTTTGTTCTCAAAAAAAAAAAAAAAAAAAAAAGCTGTGGCTCCAATTTGAGGGTATAGTTCATTGAGTGGATCTCAGAAGATGGGGATGTCAGGGCTCTTGAGCAGATCACTCAACCACTCTTCCTGGCTGTAGTTTTCTTATAGTATAGTGCCACCACTATATATTTATAGGACATTTTACAATTCAAAAGTGCTTTTGTTGGAGCTTTATAACAATTCTAGGAAAAACATAAACCAGTTCTGAGGTTCACAGAGAATGACTTGATAAAAGTCACACTAAAAGTCAGGAACAGCAAATCTGGGTCTCCATTCCTGGAATGGTGCTCAGTGCTCAGCCTTTCTGAGACTCACTCTGTGAGGACACAATGAAAGCCTCAGACTCTGGCAAGACATAGAAATGCACATATGTGCAACTGTGTATGCATGTACATGTGTGCAGGTATACATGCAGAGTGTTGCCATGTTGTCTACAGTTTCTAACGATTCATGAAATGCAGATGAAAAAACCGTGAACCAGATGATCTTTAAGATCCTTTCTATATATCAGCCAAGCCAATACTTAAATCTTTTTTTTTACATATAAATTAATATCCAATCACATTTGGAATCTGTCTTGATGGGATCAGTCAAGTATGAAGGGCAAGACAATGTTGGATATTTTTTTCTCTTTGGCTATTTTTTTTTCATTTATATACATATTATGTAAACAGCTATATGAAAAGAAAAGCTGGCATATGAATACTCAATATTGAGCAGACATAATTCTAAACATCTTGCATATACATGTTTAATCCTAAAACAGGTAAACACTAAAACTGAGGCACAGAAGGCTGAAGGCAAGTGTTGAAGCCACATACTATACTTACAGGAAAGTTATATATATTATATAATTGTATTTTATATTCACAGTGAAGCAGAAGTCCTTGTGTGTATATATATGCTCCTATTTCTGAAACACAGGATAAGGAGATTCTGCACAACAAAAAGCTTTTCTTGTGCTAGAATATCCAATTAATCATGTCCAAAAGAATTAAAAGCAGTTAGGCTTAAGAAAGTAAATATGGCAGGGGAGTGGGAGTTATAGGGCAGGATGGTTCCGTACAGATTTTTTTAGTAAGTCCATCAAGAATTCAGCATATGTTTAATGTTCAAAATGCTAAAGAATATGATTGGCTAATAAAATCTAACTGTCCACAAGGTTTTATAATATAGAGCAACAAATTAACTGACTTTCTTTAAAAAAAAAAATATCAGACTACTCCTCTGTAGCTTGATAAACCTCTCATGGTTACAAGTACGATTCTGAAATACACCGAAACATCAGGGGTCTGGAAAGTTACAGGCCAAATCTGTTCCTATGCCTGTTTTTGTAATAAAGTTTTATAGAAACACAGCCACATGCATTCATTTATGTGTTTTCTATGATTGCTTTCACACTGTAACAGCAGAGTTGAGTAGCTGAGACACAGAATATATATTCTACAAAAACGAAAATATTTACTAACTGGCTCTTTACAGAAAGAGCTTTCTGCACCCTGAACTAAATCATAGTTATATTTTGGGGCCAAGACTGAATAATTAAAAAAAATGTTTATCATTACTTCTTCCAATATTTCCTCAATATTACAGGATGAATATGGAGTATGCTTCCGATCACGAACAGAGCTGCATTTTCAGAGGCATGGAGACTCTGTTAACAGTAGGAACTTATTTTATCTAATAAGGAGAATAAAAAAATAAGACTGATAAAAAACCAAAGCCTACAAAATTAGTCCCTACCTTCCCCTTCTAAAACTTTTTTCTTCACTTGGGTTTGGAGCCCTACCTTCTTCTAATTCTCTTCTACTTCACTGACACAACTTCCTGGGCTCTTGTGCTGTCCCACCATCTCCACTCTGGCCCTGTGGCTCCTTCCCACCCACTGTGAGGTGTCTCACTCCGTCTGGGTCTCACATCAGCATCACTGTGCCTAGGACCCCAAGGGTCCATCTCTAGGCCTGCCTGGACCTGAGCTGTAGGACCACCCCCCCCCCCCCCATTTCTTCCCATCTGTTTGACAGGCTTCATATCATCTCATGTTGAACTGGCTCAAAACAGAATTCTGGATGTTGTCGCCAAAGTTCTTCCCTTGGCCTCTCCTCTGCAAATGATACCCATTTACCTACTGCTTGAGACAAAACCTAGGTTTCATGGATGCCCTTCTTGTCCTTCAGAATTCGCAGAAATAACACCTTCCCCACTACCATCTGCAGCATCCTTATGAAAGCTGCATCACCTTCCACCAGGACTATAGCAGCACCTGAGCAGCTACTAGTTCAACCACAGTCCTCCTCCCACCCGGCCCCCAAGTGCTTCTCCATCTCATTGCCTACTCTGCTTTCTCTCACCAACGACCCTACCTCTCTGGACATTCTGCTGTCCCCAGACTAGTGCCAACTCCTGCCTACAACCTTTACACTTGTGTCCCTTCTATGTGTGTGTGTTCTTCCTTCTTTACTATCTCTCTTTTTTCTTCCCTTATCTCTGTTCAAATGTCACCCTTCAGAAAGGGCTTCTTTGCCTTCCTCTGTATCTAAAACACCCAATGCTTTGTCATCTCTATATTTACCCAGGACTCCACGCTGCTTCATTTCTTCTTCATTTTAATATATTATCTGTTTACTTGTTTATTTTCTATCTCCTTCATCAAAATGTAAGCTCCTTGATGGCGAGGATTTTATCTTTTCTATTGTATCCCTCAGACTGAAACATTGCTTGGCATGGTATTTGTTGAATGAAGACAGCGTGTAAACAAATGAGGAATTTAAATGTCAAATATACAAATAACAAAATAAAAATAAAAAAAAAACCCAAAAACTAGTAGAAAATAAAACAGGCTACCAGAATGATAGAAAGGGTTGGTAATTTCACAGTACTGAAATAGATAAAATTTCTAAGAGCAAGATCGACAAAATTCTATATAAATTTCAAAGCTTTAGTATAACAATTATTAAACAAAGGTTTAATGATTAAATACTACACTATGTAAAGAGGTATAATTCAGAGTAAAGGAGAACCATCTTAGACTATAATCAATGAAGTGGGTGTAGGAGAAATGGGTTATTGAAATGTACAAAGATCTTGTAGTGGGATATCTTCATCTGTAACACGCTATTAGGACAGTCTCAGAGAAGAGTAGTAAAGCCTTATAGAACCAGAGAAGTATTTAAAATTAAAAGAAAATAGTTAATTCAAGTACAAATATAAAGAAAATTGCTCTTCTCAACATTCAAAGACATAAACAGATATCCTCAGTTATCCTTATTTGTATATCAGTGGTAAATCATGGCCTCACTTAAAACAAAAAGAAAATTAGAAATGGTCACCTAAAAGTCTATGTGGGATCCAGACATGAACTGAAGGTTTACAGTGCAATTCTACATAGACTGCAGATTGGAATGTAAATTCTAGAACTGTTTTAATTGTATCAGACTATTATACTGCAGGTGTGGGTTCACTGTGCTAGATTTCACATTAAATAAAGCAAATAATAATGATAATTCTACCATCTTTAAAGCCTTATTCCTCTTCAAGGTTATCATAAATTCATGTCCATTCTATAACCACACAAAAAATGAGCAGAGCTGGAAGTGGGCATTCTAACCAAATAGGATGAGAAAATTGTGTTGATGATGACAATTAAAATGTTATTTATATTAGCTTATTATAAGAGAACATGAACTATGTCCAATTAGTAGATTGGTTTCCAAAATGGCGGTGACTGAAGTCCTGCCATTTTTACCTATTAAAAATGATCACCAAAATTGAATACATGAGGTCAGAAATGTTTTTCACCTGAAACACAAAGAAAACTTTATAGAGGAATTTAAAGATACACAAAGTTATTTGTAGTAGGTGTTGCATGAGACCACTCGGCTATCCGTATACCCTTATAATGTATGTTGTTTGCAGCCTCCAAGTCCAACATGACTTGGCCTCTCCAACCTCACTCCCTATCTGCCTCCATGCCAGCCCCACTAGTCCCTCAATGCTCCCAGTAAGCCCTACCTCAGGGCCTGGGTGTTCACTCTTTCCTCCACTCAGAACATTTTGCCCCTGGATATTTGCTTGGTTGGCTGGCTCCCTTCACTTCTTTCCCTCACAAGGCCTTCCCTGACCTTGCCATTTAGAACAAACAGCTCTTTCCAACCCATCCTCTCACTGCAGACATCTCTCCAGAGTACCCAACACATTTGACTCTAAGTGTCTTCATTTGTTTAGCCAGCCTGTAAGCTCTCTGAGGACAGCAGGTTATTGGTGTTTTTCCCCCAGGCTTCCTACCACTTAGAAGAGTTCCTGTCACACAGAAGGTGCTCCAGAAACATTATTTGAATGAATACAGTGGCACTAAATCTGAAGTTTAGGCATGTAATTTCTCAATGACCTTATTTTACAATTAATAATGGAGTGAACTTTACATATGAAGTATATTAAATTTTAAAAATCTCAATGAATGAGCCAAAGTTTCCTGAATAAAAATGTTGCCTCAGAGAAAAGACTGGTGTGGCAAAAGAACTATATATGGAAAAAGATAACCAGAGACCAGAACTTCCTCTAACATTTGCTTTTAGAGACATAGGAGGCTCAAAATACCAGTAGGCTGGAAATGCCTAAGACCACACAAGCAGCTGCACTGTTTTACTACTCCTCAAGACTTTGAATCTACAAGTGAGAGTTATTAGCCAATGAGAACAACAATAAAACATTACTTTCCATCATGAATCAGCCTTTCTCAGCAGAAATCCAGCAAAGCTGGCATTTATTTAGCAGCTGGGACTAGAAGTAAATCTGTTTTAACAGAGTGAAACAAGTATGGATTCTGAAGAATTGTATGTCAGTGGGCAGGAAGGGCTTCCTTGAGGGGATCTAGAGAGGGTGCACTCCTGTTTTAGAAGCACCGTCCCCAAGCAGCAGGGCAACATATCCTGATTATAGGAAATACAAAGGTGTAAAGAAACAGACCCTTGTCTTGTCTTATGGGTACTTGTCTTATGGGTACAGATCAGAAAAAAATGTGGTGGCTCCTGGGTGACTCAGTCAGTTGAGCATCTGACTATTGATTTTGGCTCAGGTCATGATCCCAGGGCTGTGGGACCGAGCCCTGTGTCAGGATTTGTGCTGGGCATGGAGCCTGGTTGAGAAGATTCTCTCTCTCTCTCTCTCTCTCTCACCCTCTTCCTCTCTCCCCCACTTGTATTCTAAGAAAAAGAAAAAAAAAGAAGAAAAACAAAAACAAAAAGTAAGAGGTGCGAAGAGGTTACAAAATGAATGCAATAGGAATTAAGACAGGCATGGTTGAAATGTTTGTAACAAGGTAGGGATATAGACTTAAAGGAGCAGAGATGACAAGGACAAATCAAAAAGGGCTCAGCGAAGAGATGGCCTACATAAGCAAATGTAGATGGAGGGGTATGAAGCAATCTAATGGATGGGCCAGCATGAGCAAAAGGAGGGAAAATGCACTGGCCATGTTTGGGAAACAAGAAGCCTCCAGTTTAGACGGAGAAAGGACAAGAAGCAGAAGGAACTAATTTTGTAAACACCAGTAGAAGTCATTCTGGGAAAGGTCTTATATGCCAGCCTGTAGTTTGTTTAGCAGGTACTGAGGAGGAACAATGGTTCTAGAACTGAGGAGCAGCATCATTTCAACAAGGGCTTCTCGCTGTGCACTACAGTCCAAGATGCATCTCTTTTTGCCCCCAGCCCAGCCAAGGCCCAGATCAGAAACATTTATTACTCACATTTATAAACCTGGTTTTATATGATTTTTCCTTATTCACTGCACTTGTATTTTTGTTCAAAACCTTTTATAACTACAAATTGGAACACCAAATAATCATAAGGGCATTACTTCATTGAAGTGATACACTCCTGCCAGACTGAACAAATGTGATATCTTTATTTACGTTTATATGTCCAACATAAATTAATATGTAGTTTCCAATAAGTTTTTGAAATCCTCGAAGTAGACTAAGGACTCTCAGAGGTAATCAGAACTTTCATTATACAGAACAAGGTAACAGTCCCCAGATGCACTGTGCTCCAAAAAAACTCTGATAGAGTCAAGGCAGCACCATACTGCTTTTGTCTCTGTCTACTCCCCACACTGTGGGGACCAGGCTTTTCCATGTGTCATTCCTATTGCTTACTAGCCAAGTTAGATTTGTTGAATGAATGAATGAATGAATGAATGAATGACTAACATAAACTTTTTTCACACCATATTTTTACCATCAAGACAAATTGAAACTTTGTCTAATCAGAGTAGAAAAGATATATGGTATTCTACTCATAGAGTTTTCTAACGTTTTTGCCTTCTTGAAGAGCACAGTTCCTGCTGTGGAAGGTCAACCACACTGCAATACCTTATAAAATCTTATTACTCTTCCCATTTACTAACACCAAAAGGAAGCTCAGCTGTCCCAGGACAGCTTCAGTTTGAATTCCTTCAGTTTGAAAATCTTCATCTCTGACATGAGTTTTTGTCCCCCACTTCAGCAATAACACCTTGGTCACAATTCTTTGCCACATTCTGTATCTCCAAGAATCTCTGGCCCCATTCTTTAAAACCTTTCTTGATTTCTCATTTAAGAGAGACCACAAGTTGAAAAAAAGAAAACAATTAAACTATGTCTCTAGGTTTTGTAGAAAATCTTAATTTAAAAATACTTTGCGACTCCAATTATCACAAATCAGCTATAGCAGACATCTTTTTGTTTTCCAGTTTACAGAGTTGTATCAGCTGGTGATAAACATAGAAAAACCTGTAATGATTTTTGTATGAAAAAACAATACCAGAAGTAACTATCCAATTTTTCAAGAGCAAAAGTTACAAAGATTCTCTACAAATAAGCAGAAATACAAGCTTACTACATGAAAGTAATTACATTGGAATACTAAACCAAGGTCCACAAGGTCCATGGATAGAATTCAAGGAGGCATGTAGATCTGGATAAGAAAAATATACACTTTCATTTCTAGCAAATTCTATCTGAAATTGACAATTTCTTCAATTTTGAATATAAGCAAAAATCCTTGGTAATAATAGCACCACATGTGACTTTTTCACCAATGGATATTCAAGACATTTTTATACCACAGCATAGTTGCTACAAAGGTCTTAAAGTATCACTTGTGCCCATCACTGCTTTAAAGTCACAGTGGTGACTTCACATCTCGCCATATAATGTATCACATCACATTATTACATCACAAGCCTGGCTTTTAATAATTATAATATTAGCATATGAATATAATTTGTTTCCTTTGTAACCCTAACTGTTTTGCTTTATGCTTTTCAAAAACATTACTCTGAGAATATGTATAGGCTTCACCAGACTACTTGAAGGAGTCATGGCATAGGAAAGAATGTCTGCTGTATATTGAGTGGTAGTGACAGAGTATCAATACTTTAGAATGTGGTTAAAGAAGAAAAATTCCTCTAAAAGAGATCCTACCTTAGGCCACAAAACAAACTTAACAAATTTAAGAAGATTAAAATCATATCGAACACCTTTCTGACCACAAAGGAATGAAACTACAAATTACATGAAGAAAACTGGAAAATTCACAAAATAAATTCCTAGAAACATACAACCCATCAAGACTAAATCATGATGAAACAGAAAATCTGAGTAGACCAATATAAAAAGGAGATTGAATCGGTAATCAAAGACTCTTAAAAAAAAACAAAAGTCCAATACCAGATGGCTTCACTGGTTATTTCGGCCAAACATTCAAAGAATACCAATACCTCTCAAACACTTCCAAAAAACAGAAGCAGGGAAACCTTTTTCAAATACATTTTACAAAGTCAGCACTATCTTGATACCAAAACCAGACAATGATGCCACCAAAATAAATAAATAAAATAAAGGATAATATCCCTGGTGAACACTGATGTAAATAAATCAATAATTATTGGCAAACTGAATTAGCAAACTGAATTTTAATGATCATTAAAAATATCATACACCATGAGCAAGTGGGATTTGTTCCAAAGATGCCAGAATGGTTCAACACCTGTATATCAGTCAATGTGACACATCAAACTAACAATATGCAGGATAAAAATGTATGATCATCTCAAAAGATGAAGAAAAAGCAATTGACCAAATTCAGTACCCATTTATGATAAATACTGAACAAAGCAGGTAAAGAGGAAACATACTTCAACAAAATAAAGGCCATATATGACAAGCCCACAGCTAAAATCATACTCAATGGTGACAGGCTGAAACTGTTTCCTCTGATATCAGGAATAACACAAGGATGCCCATTCTCCCCACTTTTATACAGCATAGTATTGCAAGTCCTAGCCTGAGCATTTAGGCAAGGAAAAGAAATAAAAATTATCCACATTGGGAAGGAAAAAGTAAAACTATCATTATTTGCAGATGACATACTATATATAGAAAACCCTAAAGACTCCATCAAAAAGCTGTTAGAATGAGTAAACAAATTCAGTAACAATGGAGGATACAAAATCAATACACAAAAATCCATTGTTTATTTATACTAATGACAAACTATCAGAAAGAGTAATTTAAAAAACAATGCCATTTACAATTGCATCAAAAAGAAGAAAAGAACTAAAATTAATTTTAACCAAGGAGGTGAAAGACCTATATATTGAAAACTACAAGGCATTGATGAAAGAAACTGAAGAAGACACAAATGTAGAGATTACCATGGTCATGGATTGAAAGAACTAATATTGTTAAAATGTTCATACTACACAAAACAATATACAGATCTAATATAATCCCTATGAAAATTACACTGTCATTTTTCACATAAATAAAACAAACAATCCTAAAATCTGTACGGGACCACAAAAGACCCTTAATTGTCAAAGCAATATTGAGAAAGGACAAAACTGGAGGCATTATGCTTCCTGATTTCAAGCTATATTACAAAGCTATAGTAATCAGAACAGTATGGTGTTGGCATAAGAACACACACAGTTCACTGAAACAGAATAGAGACCCCTGAAGTAAATCAATACACATATGGTAGACTGACATGTGATAAAGAATTCAAGAATACACAATGGGGAAAGGACAGTCTCCCCAATAAATGGTATTGGGAAAAATGGACAGCCATATGCAAAAGCATTAAAATGGACCACTATCTTATACCAAACACAAAAGTTAACTCAAAATGGATTAAAGATTTGAACATAAGACCTGAAACCATAAATTCCTAGAAGAAAACACAGGTTGTTAGGGTCCTTGACATTGGTGTTGGTGATTATTTTTTGGACTTCACACCGAAAGCAAAAGAAACAAATGCAAAAATAAAAGAAGTGATTGTTGGGATGAGCACTGGGTGTTGTATGGAAGCCAATTTGACAATAAATTATATTTAAAAAATAAAAATAAATAAAACAAGTGGGACTACATTAAACTGAAAAGCTTCTGCACAGCAAAGGAAACCATCAACAAAACAGAAAGGCAACCTACTGTATGGGAGAAAATATTTGAAAATTATATATCTGATATGGGGCTGATACCCAAAATACATAAAGAATTCATACAACTCAATAGGAAAAAAAAATCTGATTTAAAAATGTGCAGAAGATCTGAATAGACATTTTCCAAAGAAGACATACAGATAGCCAACAGGTACACGAAAAGGTCTCCTCAAAATTATTAATCATCAGGGAAATGCAAATCAAAGCCATAATGAGGTATCACCTCACACTGGTTAGAATAGCGATTATCAAAACATCAAGAGAGAAAAGAGGACCCTTGTGCACTGTTGGTGGAAATACAGAATGCATTGTTGCAGCCACTAATGGAAAACAGTGTGGAGGTTTCTCAAAAAAAATTAAACATAGAATGGGGCACCCAGGTGGCTCAATCCGTTGGGTGCCCGACTTCAGCTCAAGTTATAATCTCATGGTTCGTGGGTTCAAGCCTGCACTGGGCTCTCTGCTGACAGCTCATAGCCTGGAGCCTGCTTTGGATTCTGTGTCTCCCTTTGTCTCAATGTCCCTCCCCTGCTTGCACTCTATCTCTCTCTCTCTCAAAAAAAAAAAATAAAAAAAATTAAAAAAATAAAAATAAGCATTAAAAAGTAATTTAAAAAATTAAAAATAGAACTACCATACGATCCAGCAATTCCACCTGGGTATTTATCTGAAGAAAACAAAAACACGAATTCAAAAATATATATGCACCCCCATGTCACTGCAGCATTACTTACAATAACCAAGAATGGAAACAACCTAAGTACACATCAATGACTGAATAGAAATTATGGTACACACACACACACGCACACACACACTGGATTATTCAGCCATAAAAAAGAATGCAATCTTGCCGTTTGTGAAAACACGGATGGACCTCAACGGCATTATGCTAAGTGGAACAAGTCAGACAGAGAAAGAATAATCCAGTATGATCACTTACATGGGAAATCTAAAACAACAACAACAGGCAACAACAATAAAAACCAAGCTCACAGATAACAGAAAACAGATTGGTGGCTGTAAGAGCACAGGGCAGGGGGGTGGGAGAAATGGATGAAACTGTTTGGGATCTTTTATTGTTGTTATTGTTAACTAAATTGAGTTTAAAAAGCAGAGAGAAAAAGTCCATAAATCTCTCTCAGAACCCATACCCAGTCCATTAACAAGTTCTAATCAGCCATTCTGGATTCTGGATATATATAAGGTAAAGCATTACTATTACATCCTTTTATTCTATGGTCTGAAATATTGAATACATTCTTGACCACAATGACTAAGAATCAAAACTATGTAAATACACTAGAGTTGTACATGCAAATCAAAGTGAGTATCAAATTAGCATTGATACCTATATTTTTATAACTTTAATATTCTGTATTATTTTGATCATACATAAACAAAATGATCTAACATTCCCCAAGCCCTTTGTTGGCAAAGGGTGATGGCACAAGAGTGAATTGAGGTATTATTTAAATCAGAGGTACTTAACCAAGAGCCTTAAAATATTAGACCAAGGAATTAACTATATTTGTTGAAGTTAATCCAGAGACGACTAGTGTATTTAATGTTTGCTGTCAGTTGCTACTCAGATTACAGTAACTTGGAGTGTTCTCTACACAGACAAAATAATGAAAAGTTACTTCAGTTGTGGTATAAGGGGACTGAAACACAGCAAACATCTCATAGTCTTCATTATTATTATAAAGTATTACTACTTTCATTTTGTGTCTACTATAATTACATTTGGAATTTATCTACTACCAACATTAAAGTAGGAACAAAGTACTTACCATTGGATCTAAATAGCTAATCTTTTTTTTTTTTTTTTTTTTTTTTTTTAATTTATAGATCATCTTAAAGAAATGAGAGCTTGCTGAAAGGGGTTGAATGAGTCTGGGAAACCAGAACATGGACTTAGGTGGCAATAATGGAGGTTTCAATATCCACACAGGAAGAGTTCGTTAAGAATTACCACTAAAGCTTCTAGGACAAATAAGTAGTTGAAGCTTGAACCCCACTGGCAACTAGCATATGCAAGTATTTGGAAGTCACAGAAGAGACCAAAGCAACATGTTATTTGGGTAATCAACTGTTTTCAGTCCTCCCTTGCCTCTGTTTCTCTTGTCTAGTCTCTATCCCATAAATAGCATATGCTGTATCAGTTTTGGAAGGAATTAAAGAGAAAAAATACCTAAGCCATGGGAGAAATGAACAAAGCTATGTTTAAATAAGTTAACTCCTCAAAAGAGACTTGGAGGTTTTGTTGAAAATACTTTATTGAAATCCTTGTAACAAAGTACTAGGAACTTGAAACAAACAGGAACTGTGTGGCAAACCAGCAATAAAAACAAACCGGGAAGCATGGGAAAAGATGGATCTGTGAAAACTAGAATAAAATTAAAATAATGCTCAAGAAAGAAAGAGGAGAGGTTGAAAGACAAGTCAAAAGAGGTACAACCAGATACAGAGAGGGCTGCTGGGAGATGCAAGTCCGGAAGGAATGCAAGGGCTCCAGGAAGAGACGGCTGAGAAAATTTGCTCTCCATGGCTATGGCAGACACTGGGTGTGTTCTACTGTTGAAGCAGGTAGGAAGGAACAGTGCTAAATACTGAGCTGTTCTAGATCTAAGAGACAAACTAAAATACAGACAAATCACTGAGACTGATTGGCATTCAAGAAGCCCTGAGTGATCTTATAAAAACTATATGAACTATGATGAAAATGCCAGTAGATTCCTAATACGACTTTACTCTATGAAAAGGTAACTTTACGGTCACACTGGAGGGAAACTCAAATCACCAAGCTGTGGGATGTTGTTTTCATAGTGAAAAATCTAGCAAAATGTATGTAATGTGCAGAATCCATAAATAGTTAAAGATATGTCATGGCAGAAAATAAAAGTGTCTTTGTGAGAGTAGATACTGCCTCATAACTTTTGCAAAATTCTTTAAGGGATAAATAAGCACAGAGGCAAGGAAGAGTATGGGAAGAACCTGTGGATACAATTCACCTAGATTGCCAAAAGCCTTGACAAATACCATAACAAAGTGCATTTAACAAAGAAATCACAATAACTGCCTCTGGGAGAATATCCCAGAGTCTTTTAGGCACTAATAGGGGGCTTGCCGCTCCATGCCCAGTACCTCCCACCTACAGTCATGAGCTTCTAGACAGAACACTAAAAGAATAAAAACTTACAGGCAGGAAGAGCAAAATACAAAAAGTAGATCCTTGATGGTGACTAGCTTATGGACTGTCCTTATTTAATGTTTTGAAACAATCTGCAAAATGGAGGGACACTATAAAAATCTCCAAAACTTCTGTTGTTTTTCCAGAAAAGTGTAAAGTCACACTAGAAACAGTAAACTGCAAGATCCCATGGGACTGCCTAAAGGAGTTGAATTGGACCACATGAAGATAATGCATTTAATACAGGAAGGGAAAAAAAGAATGACTGGACCCACATGCTCAGAGTTCTGAATATTCCTGAAGACATGAGGAGTTGGCTTGACACTAAATGGCTAATCAACTGTGGAGTCTCACACTCTGTTGACAGAGCCAACAGAGCAGAAAGCAGTGTCCTTTGTAGAATACCATGCTTCCTGCACCCCTGGGAGGCCTGGAGTCCTGGTGATTGTATTTTAAGAGAGTCATCTGGAGCTCAAAGAATATCCAGAGTACTAGGAAAATGTTTAAGGAAACAGAGCAGCTATGGAATGAAGAGAGGGTTAAAAAAAAAAAAAAAAAGTTAGACTTCTTTGGTTTGTGAACTCTAAGCCAGGAAGTGGGTGCAATGACTAAGGCTTTGTAAAATAATAAAGGATATGAATAGAAAGACCATAAACCAGCTCATTAGAAGTTCAGAAGGCTTGAATGAGGCACACCCTTCACTTAAGTCTGATTAAGCACTAAATTAACAAAATAGAAGTCTGTCTTTAACTGAGTGATATCTGAAGAACAATTTGCTTAATCTGCTCCATTGGGAGGAACTCATACTATTGAAAGCATATTATGCATTTAAAAAAAACCCATGAATTTTAGAGGCAAAGTTAATAACAGTGACTTTCCATCTTATTTTCCTCTATGTGCCTAGCTTAGTGCCTGGCATGTGATAGGCCTTCAGTGAGTTTCTTCAGGGAATGAATAAATAAGAGCAGAGTATTTCCATATCACCAAACATGGCAGAGATTTTCTGTGGAGAAATGACAGTAATTTCAAAATTGCTCCTTCCTCTACAGATGCTTTTTTCTATATTCATGTGTTAGTTCTAATGAAGAATCATTTCCACAGCAACAAAATGATGTAAAAACCTGATGTAAACATGAGATCAAGGCAATTCAGTAAGATATATTAAAGTATTCTCTGGGAGGAAAAGATTATCAATAATAGTATTACCATTATTAATATTCTTAGTGTTTGTTTAGTGGTATTAAACATTATTTTTGAAGTAGTATCTTTCTGTAACAAAAAACCACAGAAGAAGGTATTAGCCTCACACTTTTAAAATGAGAAAAACATAAAGCCATGTTTTCAGGGTTTTTTCCACATTCAAATTGCTGGGCCATATAAAATTTAGATTTTGCAGGAAAACAAAGGTCACACTGAACAGGACACATGTCTTATTTTCTTTTGAATACTAGCATGATGATACTTGCTGCAGTGTAACCTGATGTCTACTTCCTTAAGATCTGTAAACTGATGCAAGAAAAGCAGGGACACTGAGGACAAGATAGAATGAAGGAAAGGAATGGAAGAGAATGATGTACCTACAACATTTTAGACAGAGAAAATGAGAACAAAAGGAAATTGACCACAAAGCAAGAGGAGAAAAAAATCATTATCCAAGTTGCAACTTAGCAAAAACACCATCACCACCACCACCACCACCACCACCACCAACAACAACAACAAAACCCCCAAAGAATTAGAACTCGTAAGTTCCCAGAGGCAGAAAAAAATACCAATTTGTGATGACAGTAATTCCCTTGTGTATGTATGATTGGTAAAAGAGAAACCAGAAGAAAATGACACAAGAAGTTATTGGTGACAATTAATTAAAATGCTGGGACTCTAGGGGCGCTTGGGTGGCTCAGTTGGTTAAGCGTCCAACTTCGGCTCAGGTCATGATCTTGCAGTTTGTGAATTCGAGCCCATGTCAGGCTCTGTGTTGACAGCTCGGAGCCTGGAGCCTGCTTCAGATTTTGTGTCTCCTTCTGTCTCTGCCCCTCCCCCACTTGCGCTTTGTCTCTATCAAAAAATAAATAAATGTAAAAAAAGTATTTTTTAAATGTTGGGGCTCTAGTCCTTATTTTGTCAAAACTCAAGTCAACCTCTTTAAGTCTCAGTTTCTTTCTCAAAAATAAAGTCCATTCTAATCCTTTCTCTTTCATGTAATTCAGGATACCAACATGTATCCAGCAAAAACCAACTTGACTGATATGAAGATCAGAAGAAGCCAGGAAAATCAAATGTTCAATCTTCTATTCCAAATAGCCAGGGGGTACTACAATCAGGAGACAAGGCTGGTCCTGAAGGTGAAAGCCATTCAGGCATCACTGGATGTACTGTCTGATACACTGCAGTTGCTCCTGGTCACCCTAATATCCTCTATCCCACTTAACACCCTGGGTCTCCCATGATCCTCTACCATGTAGGCAACATTCTCCAAACAGGTGTCCCAACCTTGTACATGGCCTTTTGAAAATCCATACTGCATGCTACTGAAATTATCTTTCTAAAACGTAAAATCTTATCAGGTCATGCTCTCCTAAAAGTGTAATGACTCCACATAGCTTGCAGATGAAGTTCAACTGCCCCATCTTAAATAACTCAAGTCAACATGGCAAAATATGTCGCCATATTTTAAGGCCACAATCCCCTACCTGTGCCACTATAAGCACAGCAATAATGAAATGTAAGAGAAAATCATTAAAAATACATAGCTTTGTAGTCCTGACTCCAAATAGAAGTTATTAGAACACAAAGCAAGCAGTAACCAAGGCCAAAGCTGTAAACCAGTTGGAAGTAAAGGCCAGAATTAAGCACAGGTAGAATTTCAGCTCTTGTGAGTAATGGGCAAAGAAGGCTAAAAGCACTAATGAGGAGGGACTCATTTCTTTTCTTGAAGAACTTTCTTTTTTTAATTCCAGTATAATTAATGTACAGTATTATATTCATTTCAGGTGTACAATGTAGTGATTCAACAATTCTGTACATTACTCAGTGCCTATAACGGTAAGTTTACTCATATTCCCTTCACCTATTTTCATTCTTCCCCCACCCTGAGAAGGGAGTTTTAAGCCTGGTGTGCTGCTTAAAATGAAGGTCTGGGACAGAATTTCTGGCCTATGAAAGAAAAAGGAAAAAAACCTGCTTCTGAAACTAATAGTATTTTTGTTTCAATATAAAGCTAAGTCTCTAAAAAGAGAGGCACATGGCAGCACATAAAACTTTACGTGGGGATCTGCTGAAAGATGCTAGACAGGTCTGCAACTGAATGGATCTACTAGATTTCCATTATCAAAGCAGGACGGAAACTCTAAGCCACCAATATAGGAGTGGTTCTAGAGGCTGGGGTGGTGACAACCACAAAATTGTTAATGAACAATAAGGGATAAGAATAGAGAGAGGAGGCTCCTGTTTAAATATGGGTCTGCAAACCAAAACTTTAAAGAAGAATATTTCTGTTAAAAGAAGAATCAGTAATATCTATAATTTAAGGAAGAATTTTCTCTATAGGAAATGAAAACAGTATTACAATCTGAAAATGACTTTTAAATATATCTCTTTAATATTCCTTTAACACTGACTTTAAATTATACTTTAAAGAGATGATGAAAAAAAATAACATCAGCTAAAAACAAGAAATAATTCCTTAAAACAGGCAAAACAAAACAAGAATGATTTGGAAAAGGCTCAGAATTCTGGAAATAAAACATATATCAGCAAAACTCAAATTATGAAGATTAAAGAAAGGAACAAGTGTTTAGGAAATACAACTAGACATACCACAGCAAGAATAGATTCCAAAAGAATGGGTACATTTTTGAAGACTTACCTTTCTTCAAACTTCAATATCGAGCATACTGTCAAGAATGTAGCCAGAAAACATACGAATTTCATGAAAAGAGAGAGAGAGGTAAGGAAGTATGATCAGTAATGAAACAGGAAAAGGTGGATCACTAAAACTGGGATCTTCAAGAACTGAAAGGCAACAGAGGTTTACCAGTTTTGCAAATTACCTTGGAGGAAGATGGGCAAGTCAGATTTTGCACAAGCCACAGGTGGTACCTGGGAAATGTGCCTTTCTATATTTTAAGTAGAACCAATCTGTTCCTCTGACTTCATGATGCACAAAACTTAGCTGGTATAGTGGCATATTTATGATGATTTGGAAAGTGAACAACCTAGAACTAGTGAGTACCAATCATTTCAAGTTTCAGCATTTCTTTTATTCAAAAGAACATCACTTTCCTTTAAGATTTATTATAATAGGACAAGGTTTTAAATCACAGGTAATCTGTAAATGACATTATTTGTATTTTTTAAAATGTCCCAGAAAAGGACTTTTACTTTTGGGAGTTCTCCAAAGTAAAATGAGATGTTACTTGTTTTACCTGAAATTATTATAGTCGCCTTCAAGATTAACTATTCAGAGAGGTACAAATACAGTTTGTACAGGTGTATCTGCATCAGTGCCAGACACTGCACTGCTATGACCCTTCTCAACTTACCATCATCAATGACTCAGAATTTTCATTTGTGAAAAGTTTCAACTATTTCTGTGTTAGTTTTCACTAAGAAACCTAGCCTTTCACTACTTTAAAGAGAACAAAACCATATATTACGAATTAAATAACAGAGGCACCTTTGTGGCTCAGTTAGCATCCGACCCCTGATTTCAGCCCAGGACATGATCTTACAGTTCCTGAGATAGAGCCCTATGTTGGGCTCTGTGCTGGCAGCATGGAGCCTGCTTGGGATCCTCTCTCTCCCTCTCTCCCTCTCTCCCTCTGCCCCTCTCCTGCTCATGGTCTCTATTTGTCGGTCTGTCTGTCTCTCTCTATCAAAATAAATAAATAAACTTCAAAAAAATATTAAATAACAAAGGTGCCTTAAGTTCCTAAAAATGAGGTGCTACATAACCACAAAGTTTTATTAATAGTTTATCTTCAAACTTCTATATGAAGGTAGATTTTACATGAATGAATACTGCAATCTGAAAATAAAATGAGGGGTGAAGGAGTGATTTCATGAGACCATGAGAATCACAATGACTCTAAACCCCCATCATAAAACCTTTATCTTGCCATTAGGTTTACTGATCTCTCCATTCATTGTTACTAATTTAAAGATCTGGAGGACTGTCAGAGATATCTGGTAAAAGTAATTGATCTTTCAAGATAATCTCAAACCCACTATTCAAAACTTTTTTAGCTTTAAACTACACAGCATTTAAGAATAAGAGGGAAGCAATATGTCACACTTTTGCAAAGGAGATTGTTTAGGCCCCACTCTCTTTATTTCACACTGCAAAACAGACCAACAGTGGAGCCAGAAACAGTTTGCTTTCTGAAACAATGCTGTACCCTCCATGGTGCGTGACATGATAATGCTCTGTGAGTTTGTTTACACAAGCCAGATCCAGCTGTGCTAGTGGCTTAACTGCTACTCAGAAGTTAAGGGGCAGACAAGGGACTTGAGAAATCACCAGAGAACAGTAGTATGAAGATGTAAAAAGATAGGCCATTCATTTTTCCTTATTTGTGTCAAGGGAAAAAGGAGAATGAGCCTAAATGTGGGAAAGGAATTTTAAAAACCATTTTAAAACTAGTTTTCATTATTTTCTATTTATAGACATACATTTAAAATATACTCAAAATTTAAAATCCATCTAAAGTTGAGGTGTCTCTTTGACATGAAAGTTTCTCTCATTTTATTTTACTTTCACTTTTTGCTTCAGATACACTGAGTCATACTATTTGCAAAAGTATCAGTTGATCATTTTTAAGTAATTTTCTTGTTCATTCAATAAATATTTATAGAGCAACTCACGAGGCTCCAGCATGTTCCAAGCACTAAGGATACAGCAGTGAACAGTACAAGCAAAAATCCCTGTCCTTGTAGAGCTTACTTTCTAGTCAGAGACAAAGAAAACATATAATATTAACAAGTTAAAATCCATAGAAAGTTTGATGCTGCTAGGAGGTAAAGAGAAAAACAAAGCAGGGAATGGAGACAGGGAATGTTGGGTTGCACTTTAAAATAAGATGAGGCTTCTCTGAGCAAAGGGGGGAAACACAATAACAAAAATGTAGTAGCCACAGAAGTAGTAGTCCTGGTGGAAGTCATAGTAATAAGAGTTTGAAACTTGCCATGCAGCAGGCCCTGGGCCAAGTGCCCTACCAGCACTCTGTCATTTAAGCATCACGACAAGTCTGTGAGTCAGGGAATACTATTATATCTATTTTATATCTGGAAAAAATGAAGCTTATAGCACTTAATGAGCTTGCCTAGGTCACAGTCAATAAGTAGTGGTGGTGAGATCAACACGAGGGGAAAAAATAATAATATAAGGGAAACAACCAAACTACCACTACACACACACACACACACCAACATACAAACCACCATCAACATGCACACACACCCATGTATGCTTTACAATATTTTCCATAATACATAATATTCTCTATAACCAATTCTATAGAATTGGTACCTGACTTTTCTGTGCAATTTAATCCTAAGTTGATGCTTCACTTTTCCAAAAAGCGGGGTGGCTGTGATTTACAATCAGATTGTCCATAACAGTATATTTTTAGGATGGTTTTTCATAATTCAGAATATTATTTTCCCATAGATACACTATTATAAATAGTGGCCTAGTTTTCACATAAGTCTATAGGATTCAGAATGCAGCTAAAAAAGAAATTGAGTTTTAAAAAGGAGAGGATGCAATTAATATGTCCTCACTGCAACTACTTTCCACTTCTCCCACCCAAACCCACTCCTGTCATCTCCATTCAGGGCTCTACCTCTTTGGGACAAAAACTACTCCTTCTGTAGAGACTCCAAGCCCAAGGCCCTGAGTGTGTTCCAGTCTGGACTCCCTATCCATGTCAGCCTGAAAGCATGTTCTTTGCTGGTGGAGCAGCCCTCATGTGAAGTCTCGGGGCATGCATGTCATCTGCAACAATGAATTTAACAACAAAGAATTCTCTCATACTAAACAACTATGCAGAGTAACGTGACTGTAGTTGTTCAATGAAATTGTCAATGTTTAAAAACAAATTAAAATAAAACCAACTATTTTAAAATGAGGAATAGATTTTTAAATATGAAAAACAAATTTTAAATCTAGCTTTAAGGAGAGATGGATGTAGAAAAGTGGCATGGAAAGGAAAATACACAGGAGGAGAACCACAAACCTTCAAGAAACTGCCAGACAGACTCGGCCAAGCTACACTTGTGCATTCCAGTTCTCAGTAAAGGAGTGTGATGCTGGGGTACTGGGCAATGAGGATGGGAAGGGTGGTCCTCCTACATTAGACTTCAGAATTTTCTTACAGTAACATTACTCACAGTAGGAGTGGAGAAAGTTTATGAGAGTTTATTCCACATGACAGAACTGGAAGGTCAAGGGGAAATGGGATCTTAGCAATGCTACAGGTTACAATCTAGTGGTTAATGCAATATGTTTTAGGAATTCAAGCCAGAATAGCCAGAAAAGTGCAAGAAAAGAAGTGGATAAAGCTAAATAATTAGAAACCTAGACCTAAGAAATGGACAAACTCTAGGTATGGGGAAGGGTCAGAGAACAAGTTAAAGAGGCTGTGATGGAGAAGAAAGATTTTACATGGGCAAATCCCTGGAGAACAGTGGTGCCTTACAACAGAATGGCCAGGCTGGTGTGTGGTCAGGGTTGGGGGAAAAAGAGAGAGACCAAGGGCTTCCACTGGGGTAACAAGGGAACCCAGACATTCCCAAAGAAGAAAGGCTCTGCTTTCACACATGAGTATTTTCACCCAGAGTGACAATTTACATTTAAATTAAAGAGAAAGAAAATTGACTCTGAAAACTTGAAAGAGTCCAATAGGCCTTGCTTAGTCTTTGAAAAAATATGCTCTGAGTGCCTAGAGTATTGAGGGCATTGGATGATGACTAACTTCTTCCCCTGGCCCTTGTCACAACAGACTGGGGAGGGAAGACAGGGTAGACACAAGTCAAAGGGCACCAGCTTTCACAGAGGAAAAACAAAGGTGATCATGTTATGTGTGATGAATAAAGGTTACTCTTCATTCTCATGCTTTCCTCCCTTGTTTCTCTCAGAATATGTGTACAAGGGAGATGCACAGAATAGTCCTAGTCTTCTCCTTAAGCTCTCCAACAATCAGAAACAGTTATTTTAGGTAAGGTATTTTGTGAGGAAGTCAGTTGCTTTTCTGGAAAACCAAAGATTAGGAATGTATTTTTTAATTTTTTTGTATTTCTAAAATGCTCCTCTACCATTAAAAGACAGCAGAGGGGCACCTGGGTGGCTCAGTTGGTTAAGCGTCTAACTCTCCATTTCAGCTCAGGTCATGATCTCGATATTTGTGCATTCGAGACCTGCATTGGGCTCCACACTGACAGAGTGGAGCTTCCTTGGGATTCTCTCTCTCCCCCCTCTCTCTCTGTCCCTCCCGTGCTCACTCTCTCTCAAAATAAATAAATAAAATAAATAAAACATAGCCGAAATAATATAACCGTTCTTAATATGCCAAAGCTCTGACTATAAACATTAATAACTGACACTTGAAAACTACAGAACATTTATGAATGTTTTCTTCTTTACCAAGTATGCTTCATGCTCTGTGCTGAACCATAATAAAGCACATACAAAATTAGTAATAGTCCCTGTGTTCCTCTGCCTGTGGGTCAAATGCCTGGCCTGGCACTCTGACCTGTCCTCACAGAAACAAAAACAGGCCAAATGCTCAGACTTGTTGCAGAACCGAGAGCCTCTTGGGTATGGTATGTGGTTACAGACACAGCAAATGTTCAGGGGAAAAAAAAAGAAGAAGACTGTTCATGATGGACAAGGTACCACAAAATAAAGAAGGAATGTTTAAGTTTTAAAGAACAAAAGGAAAATATCAAAAAATAAATAGAAGAACCCATAGTATGCTCAAAAGAAATATATCCAAAGGTGTCCAAAGTTCATGCAATCCTGATTATTAAACCAGAAATGGAGGTGTTAAGATTACTCCAGAAAACAAAGCAAGCTTCTGTTTTGGACGTTTGATACGAAATACCAATCCCAAACATTTCATTGTATTTGAGGCTAACACTTCCATAGTGATGCTGCTTGAATAGGCAAAATTAAAAACGTTAAAAACCTAACATGTAGAGTTAAAGTTGTTTACTATCTGTTTTAAAACAAATACAGACCCAATAGGAATTAAAATACCATACATATTGTGTAAACTCTTATTCTCTCTTCATTAATTAGCCTTAAACCCAAAGTGGTAGGAAATGCCAAAGACACCAATGCCAAGACACTACTCACATTGTTATCTGTAATTTTTTATTACTAACAAATTTTCTCCTTTGGGACTATTCTTTATTTTCCTATTATATATAAATTAACAGTTCTTAAGAAGCTTTAACATTCTGGATATTTAAAGCATATGTCACCTTTAGAAAGAATGCAGGAATTCTGACAAGATGAAAAGAGCTGGAATGCAAAGGGCGTACGTGCCTGTATATGAAGGCATAAGCAGGAGGCTTGCGACAGGGTTTAGCTTTAACACATTTGGCTTCAGAAATATGAAACTTGGGTTTTACCAGTACATTAGAGACAAAATGGTTGGAATCTCTACATATCTGCAGTTCTATATCAGCAGGGAAAGGGTGTTTGGAATTCACCCTTGCATGCTTTCCACCAAGTGGAGGAACTGGGCCTTTGTGGTCACATGAGCACTGCTCACTGCTCTCCTTCCTGACAACAGTAATCCTCCATAAATTGTTAGGGTTACAAGCGGGGCTGCTTATAAAACTTTATGCTAGTAGAAGAATAAATGAATGTAAATACATTTAATATAATAAAAAGATTAGCTGAATACAGTGACTCCACATTGGAGTTAGAACTGAGTGCAATGGAGACGTTTCTACCTTGGACTTCATACCACAATGTCTTTTTTTCCTTCTGTAAAATAGGGCTAACAGCATTTTTGTGACCTGTGAATCTATATCAGAGCTTAACAACTTATGGAGGTCTCAGATTTTTTTAAAGTACTATAAGAATAAAAGGAAATAATTTTTTTCATACACATCTTATAGAAAGGAAAGTACACAATTCAAGTTTTCAGGAGGGAAACTACTGCCATCCTAAAATTCATGACCTCAGGACTAATTTAGGCAAATGTCTCTTGAGTTTTCTCTTAGTACTTAATGTTTTCCCTACCCATTAATTGTTGCTAAGTCACCCTTTTTGTCTACAAGCTACTAGAACTTTCATATAGATTTCAAGGTAAATTTTAAGCTATTCACTGTGTATTTCAAGATTTTCCATCATGTGACTCCACCCCACCTGTCAAAACTTACTTATTAAGTGTTGGGAACATGTTTCCCAGGCAAGAGATCAAAGGAGTTCCTCCAGTACTGTCCATGGGGCCAAGGAATATACAGATAAACAGGCCTTATTTATCATATCTGGAAACTTGAAGAAAAAGAGTGTCTGTTTTTCACTATCTTGATAAAATCAGCACAAAGTGTATTTCTGACACATATTCTTGATTTTAGGAGGTATCTTCTCTCTTAAATTTAACTGGGAAGTATAAAAACCATACCTAAAAATCCTGTTACCTATGTAGCAGGCAACTATTTAAAGCTGCTTCAGAGGTTGCATGACCAAGGATGGGCCAGTCAGGACTCCAGCCGCCAGGCAGTCTCGGGCTTCTTCCCACTATACCCCTGATCTGACTGGAACACTGCCTTCACATCACTCTTCTCCCCAGTTCCTCAGTTTCTCATGACACACCTTTCTGGTCAATTGCCCTCTCTCATCCCTTCCCAGGTCCGTCCTGACTTCTGTGATCTGGAGAGGATCAGAGGTGGCAGGTTGAGGATGCAGGATGTGCTCTTGGGGCCAGATTGCCTGGTTTTGAGTCCCAGCTCTACTTCTTAGCAGTAGAACAATTTTAGACATGTTGCCAAACCTTTTTGTTTCTCAGTTTCCTCATCTGTAAAAGAGGAGATATTAATATTACCTACTCTGTGAGGCAACTGTGAAGATTCTCCACAATAAGTGCCAAGAACAGTCAGCCACTCTTATTACCATCCTACTCTGCTGAGTCCCCTTCCCCTTTTTGGCCTTCTACTGTGATCTCTGCAGGCCACATTCTGGGGTGAAGGAAATTCTCCACTGATTAACCTTTTGCTCACATGTTGTCTCTATTTCCTTTTGGAAATCTAGCTGGTTCCCCATTGGTCAACTAATTAACCTACATTCTTACTAATACTGGAACACACCACTGATAACTCCCAATTTCTCCTTGTTTTTTCCCCCTCTGTACTGGAACTCCTTGGCTGCCAAAGAATACCCTAAGTGAACATGGTAACATTGTAAATTTGTGAGCAATCAATCTATGCAGTTTGTAGTCACTTCACATGCTATTAATTAGCTCCCTTTTGGATTCCCTACCACTCCTCTCAAAGTCCTACCCTATCCTTTTTCTCTCCTTCTCCAGAACACTAGCTCTCTATTTCACCCAGAAAACAGAAGAGTCATTGGGGAATAAGTTTTCTCAAATATTTTACTCTACATAAACTTCATTGGTCTTTTCTCCTGTGATATTGTGGTTTACTATATATATATATTATATATATATATATATAATATTTATATATATAATATATATATTTAATATATATATTTATATTTATATTTATATTTATATATAATATTTGGTTTACATGTCTTCCCCCCCTGCTTTCTGGCACAGAGCCCCTAAAATCCTTGGATGATGGAACTGATTAGAACCATCCTTTTGTTATGTTAATAATGTGACTAAGGATGGGGATGACTACCCAGAGAACCAACAGTGTGATTAAGGGGTTGGAGCTTTCAGCCCCACTCAGGGAAGGTGGGGAGAGGGCCAGAGGTTGAATCAGTCACCAATGGTCAGTGATTTGATCAATCATGCCCATAAAAACCGAAAAGGATGGGCTTTGGAGAGCTTCCAGGTTGGTGAACACATGGAGATTCTGGGCAAGTGGCACATCAAGGGAGGGCATGAAAGGTCCATGCCCTTTCCCCATACCCTGCCTTGTGGATCTCTGCCACCTGGCTATTTCCGAGTTACATCCTTTTATAACAAACCAGCGATCTAGTTATAAAATTTTCTCTTGAGTTCTGTAAGCAGCTCTCACAAATTAATTGAACCTGACAGGAGGTCATAGGAACCTCTGACTTACAGCCAGTTGGTCAGAAGTACAGATACTGGACTTGTGGCTGGCATATATATAGTCCAGGGGGAGGATGGGTCATTGGGAACTCCAATTTGTAGACAGTCAATCAGAAGCACAGATAAGAAGCTGAGGTTGGCACTGGTATCTGAAGTGGTGGCGGGTGGGGGAGGAGTGAGATCTCCATCTCACTTGAAGAGCATCATTGACACTGTTTTCCCTTTCTGAAGCCTAAAATAGCATCTCCGTTCGGTTCCCACTGCTATTTTCCCAGCCAAGCCCACAACCATTCACCTACATTGGTCTCCATGCTATTCCTTCAACCTGTTATGGAAATTCCTGACTTAGGGGCTTTGCATTGCCTATTGTTTGTACCTAAAATACTTTTCCTCTAGATATCTGCATGCCTGAACACTTCCACTTTATTTAAGATTTTCCTCAAATGTTACCTTCTAAATGAGGTCCCAATCACCCATGTTCCATTCCACCTGTGTCCCTAGCATTCTTTATTTCCTTGGCTTATAGTATTTATTGATCACCTTCTAAAATAACATGTAATCTGCTTGCCTACCTACCTCCTTACTTAGTATTCTGGTTTACTATTACAGTATTAACATCCACCTTGCTAGGGCTTACATTGTCCCCCGATGGGTCTCAAACACCTAGAACAGCACCTGGCACACAGAAGGTACCCAATAATTGTCTGTTAAGTGACTTAATCTACAGGAGACTAACAGGCTTCTTTAGAGCAGCCAGTCTCCAGCCTCTTTCTCACCCAAAAGATCCCACACACTACCCACAAAAACCATAGAGATTTTCCAAAAGATCTTTTTTGAAATATGTTCATGAATAAAAAGGAAAAAGGAAGAGCTATTAATAAGAAAACAATCCAGCACCACAGATAGAAGTAGATCACCCAACTGCTTTTTCTGCAGAATAAAGTCTAGATTCTCTCCCAGGACACCTGGAGTCCTTAATCTAGATGTCTCCACTTGTTACCACTGTGACCTCTCGTCTTACCCTTGCCCAGATCCATCCACTACCTACTGCACATTCAGTCCACTAAACTATCTTCATTTTCCAAACAGGTCATAGATATTCTCCTTTCTAGGACTTTCTTCTCAGTATTTTTGTTTGTTTCATTGCACAGAATGCTGCCTTACTTATACAATAAATTCCTGAGCTTCTCATTCCTTTTTTGGTAGTTTCTAAATCCCAGGAACTGAATTAGATATTTCTTCCTCTATTACTTTTGATACTACAATACCAATTTAATATAAGACCCTACCACACTGATTTGTAGACTCCTTCAGGGCAGAGGCTGGGGCTTTTCCATTTTGCATCCCAGCATCTCCTCAGAGGACCTGGCACATAAAAGATGTTCAATAAACTTCTGTTGTGGGCAGATGATGAAATAAAAAATTAAATCTTACCACAACGTAAAGGATTATCATCAAGCAAGAAACAAAAATATAGGGACCCCTGGGTGGCTCAGTCAGTTAAGCGTTCAACTTCAGCTCAGATCATGATCTCTCAGTTCGTGAATTTGAGCCCTGCATCAGGCTCTGTGCTGACAGCTCTGAGCCCGGAGCCTCCTTCGGATTCTGTGTCTTCCTTTCTCTCTGCCCCTCCTACACTTGCGCGTGCTCTCTCTCTCTCTCAAAAATGAATAAATATTTTTTAAAAATTTATTTAAAAAATACTTATGTTTTCTGTATCTATCTCTTTTGAACCATATTTCATTATTTATTTGTTCTTCATTGTCAAATGTTACCAGAAAACTATTTAATAAATGTTTGCATAGTTTTAAGTTAAATCTAACATTAGAAAATTTCTTTTAATTTATTCTCCTGACCTTAATCTTTAATGGTTCCTTCTCTAAAAGGAAAAGAGCAAAAAAGGGAAAAGAAGTTTGTATAGGCTCAAAAGAATTTTTTTTTTAATACAAAGACTTATCGTTGTCTGGAATTTAAGTGGATTCTTTTTTAAAAAGCTAGCTCTAGCTGCCAATTTCCTGTGTTCTCCAAGTGCCAACAGGGCTGTGGTGACAAGAATCACTGCTCCATGAAGCTCTGCCCACTTCTGATCATCCACACCATACCTTCCAAGTGACCTGATACATGTCATGGTAACCCTTAGTTCCTGGCTTAAATCTTTCTTTGGTGTGTGTGTGTGTGTGTGTGTGTGTGTGTGTGTGTGTGTGAAGGAAATGAAGACAGTAACCTATATAAGGGGAAGTATATGCAAAAGGAATATAATAACTGGTTTTAGAAGTACACATTATGATTAGAATATAAATAATTTTCTTATTCATTCAATTTGTACTGATATTCTTTGGCTACTAAGACATACAAACCCATACTGACTACTTTGTTTGCTTGGTCTTTATACACTAAAAAAATATTTTATTTATTCTCCCTACACACACATATATACATATACACTCATATACCTTTCCAACTATCACTCCTCAACCAAAACAAACAAATATGGATATAATCATGATATAAAGTTAGTAGGTGAAAGCAGAAGACTAAACTCTTAGGATATATTTATGTCAGTTCTAAAATTCTTAGTGTTTCTTTCCCAGGAGAGAAATAATATGCTATATTCTATAACTTGTAGCTTGTAATTTTCACAAAGCATCAGGAAAGCAAACCATAAATAACTCTCCAACAAATATGTACAGCATATTACTAGGTCTAGGCACTGTGCACAGTTTGGGAACAGAAAGAGGAATGAAGCACAAACTCTGTCATTAAGGAACCCATAATGTATAAGGGACACATACATGCAAAAATATATATATTAAAACATATTTAATGCACAATTAGAATGATGCCAAGTATTAATAGCACAGAGGAGGAAGGGAGCAGTAAATATGCCCTGGGTAGTCTGGGCCTTCAAGGAGGGGTGACAATTAAGCTAAGCCATGAGAGATTATAGGTCTTTACTGGACAAACTGGGGGGAAGGGCAGAGAGAGGAAATAGTATTGAAAGACCTAGAAATCCCTTCCTTTTTAAAAGAAGAAATCATATTGAAATCACCAAAGCAACATAAAATTAAGAAAAATATCAGGGGCACCTTGGTGGTTCGGTCAGTTGAGCATCCAATTTTTGATTTCAGCTCAGGTCATGATCCCGGGGTCATGGGGTCAGGCCCCACGTCAGGTTCTGTGCTGAGCATGGAGACTGCTTGGGATTTGGGATTCATTTTCTCTCATTCTCTCTCTCTCTCTCTCTCTGTCCCCCTGCTCTCTCTCAAAACAAAAACAAACACAAACATATATATAAAGAAAAGAAATATAATGTAGAAATATAAAGGAAATATAATATATATTATATATAAAAGAAAAATATGAATAGCAGTGCTAGAACACAGAGAAGGGCACATTCAACAAAAGAAAACTAAAGAATTTTTAAACACCATAAAGAATGTATAGTCAGGTTTATCAGGCAAAATAATGTTGAGTTACTAGTACTATGATAGAAAAAGGCAAAAAGCAATCTATAGCTTCTACCATACTACCTAAATAGAATTCCAATGAAAGAATGAGATGTATTTTTCTTGGAGCATCACCAATTTTCCCAAGAAATTCTTTTGATGCCCCCCCACCACATTAGCTTGGTCAGAGAAGGAAACAGCCACAGCATTCACCACTAGGCTGACAATTCATGCCTAATGATTCTTTCCCCTCTTCCTACTCAATATGCTTTGATGGATGCGGGGAGGAGGTTATAGGGTTGACAGAGAAAGTGCTGGCAGATAGCAAAGCTGGTTCTGATGCTGCTTCTTAAGGCTTGACAAAGGAATGAGGTCCCAGCTATTGATGGTTCTCTTAAGAATGTGAGGACTTCATGGCTCTAAGATCCCTGGACACAAATCGCCAGTTATGCAGAGACAGAAAACAACCCACTCAACATCCTCTGATTTCTTCCTAAAAGGGGCTGTGACCTTCTTGTCCATTCCTAGGTGACACACCTGCAAGGGAAGGCCACCTTTTGGCCTGTGAACCCTGTGGAGCTCACCCCCACTGACCATTTGGTGGGAAGAGGCCCCTCAGAGAACAAGAGACTTCCACAACTGCTAAGTGGCGCCTGCCAACCACTAACAGTGATCAGTTCACACCTTCCTTCATCAAAATGAGCAGGCAATGAAAAGCATGCACTACTGGGATAGATCAGTATCCAAAAACAGGGGGAAGAGGGAGCAACTGGAATAAATAGTTGAAAAAGCCCTGTTGAAAATTAGTATCTTCAGGGAGATCTGAAGAAATGCCATCTCAGAAGCAGGAGAAGACTGCTATGAAAAAATAACCAAGAAATAGCTCTAGGAAATTAAAAACACAACTGCTTAGGTGAGATACTTGTTGGGGACTTCAGGTAACCAAATAAAACACTCAAGAAAACCAAATTCTTGATTCAGAACACCAACTCAATAGTCTTCCAGAATGCAGAAGGGAGGCTGGTGAGAGAATAGCAAGAAACATAAGTGTTATATCCAAGACATTCCATTGCCATGAATTTGAATGGGTGAAAGAGAAGAAATAATCAACAAAATAGAAAACTTCCCTGAGGATAAAGGTCCCCCTAAGTGCTGGACCAGAACACTGACAGATCACATACACCCAAACCCCTGGTGGAATTTCTAAATATAAAGAGAAAATCACTATGAGCTCCCTGGTAAGAAATAAGGAAGGAACGGGAAAAGGAGAAAATGGAAAAGAAGGGAAGGCCAGGGAAGAGTGGAGAAGGGAAGAGAAAGACAATTCTAAAGGCTAAACATAGTGGAGAAAATAAATATACCAATCTGAAAGAAAGGATTATGACCCCAGAGTTGAAACCAGATATAATATTTAAATGTGAAGAGTTGCCTGGGTGGCTCAGTAAGTTAAGTTTTCGACTCTTGATTTCGACTTAGGTCATGATCTCATGGTTGGAGCACCATGTTGGTGCTTGGGATTTTCTCTCTCCCTCTCTCTCTGTCCCTCCCCACTTCTGCCCCTCCCTCACTCTCTCTCAAAAATAAATGAAACTTAAGAAAAAGACATAATATTAAATGTGAAGATAAAAGAAAAACATTTTTGAAAATGAAAAGACTTGCAAAGCATAACAATAATTTATTCTTTTCAGGTAAGGTATTATTTGAGGTAGTACCTAAAAAAAAAAAATCCAAATAAGTAAAGCAATGTGTGACAAACAATAAAAATTTTTAGCCCAAACCATCTTAATAATGCAGTTGTGGAATTAACTGCAATTACAGAATGATTAAAATAGAAAAGATAAAACATAAAAAAATTTGAACTAATATTTAAAATATACATTGTTTCTAAGAACCTAGGACTCAAGGAGGAAAAGAATAGATAAGCATAAACCATGCATAAGATTTCCTTTTATCCTTGGCAAGGATGTAGTGAGATGCAGATACTCTTAAATTCTTGGAATTCATAGTTTCAAATACCACCAACAAAATATAGTTGGAATGTAGAACCCCAAAATAACTGGAGGTGGAATACAGCTTAAAGAAAATGAGATAAATAAGAGAGTCAGAAACAGAAATAAATAAATGAAAAGCATAGCAAACTTTTAAAAACATAAAATCACAATCGTAGGAATTAGGACAGATAGATCAAGAATCAAAATAGATGTGAATGCCTTGAATTCTTCTATTTAAGACTAAAAAGTTCTTTGAGTATTAGGAAAATTAATTAGATGCTATTTTCAAGATTCTTACCCAAAACATGAAGCAGAAAGACTGAAAACAAAAGGACAAATGCTAATAAAAATAAAGTAAAAGTAGCAATACTAACATCAAATAAAGTATAATCCAAAAAACCATATTAATCAGGAAAAAGATATTTTATCTAGTTAAAATAAATATAAAAAATAAAAATATGAAAAAATATATAAAAGAATGAAACATTTAGAACACAAAGCAACATAACAGTGTCCAAAAGCATAAAGCAAAAATAATTAGAAGTTCAAACACAATTAGACAATACAGTTTTATTTGCAGGATTTCTATATAAATCTTAGAATGTAAAAGATTAAGTACTCAAAAATAAATAAATAAAAGAAGTTGGGGAGGAAGAGAGAAAATGGAGAATGGAGAAGGTATTTTCAGAGCTTCCGTTTTACACGTTCTACACCCTATGTTGCTCTACCAGCAATAAAAAAGTAAGAAGCAAGCCAACTACAGGTAGCTATGGTACAGGCCATAAAGTGATCAGGCCATAAAGTGCCACTTGGCAAATCAAGAATATAGACATCATTAGGTGGAATGAGACACAAAGAGCTTGAAAAATTGGTTGAGACCAGACTAAAAAGCCTTGGATGTCAGGGTAGGTAGTCTGAATCTTGCTAGTAAAGGTGACACACCCAGATGTCTCTGAAAGTGGGACTGAGAATGGAGTAGTGTAGGAAAGGAGGACAGTGGCAAGAGGTGAGTGGGCAGACAACTGTGACAGCCTGGGTAAGTCAAGAGAACAAGATTCCAGGAAGAGCAATAGTAATGAGACTTACATAAGAGTAGTGCACAAGCATTCACCTGTGCTTGCAAACTGAATGTGAACTTTAAAGTCGGCTAAACACATAACAGGAATATGCATGCCATTTGTCTTAAATTACCTCAAGGCCACCACAAAGGCACACAGTTTTAGTTAAAGGACACAACAATGTTAGGAAGGGAAAATCAATTGTGTATTTTGCATATATACATGGAAATTAAATGCTTTCAGATATGCACTAAGAATTTAATATTTTTCATATGTGTATTTTTATGAGCAGGAAAATTTGTGTTTAAATGTGTTACTAAGTTCCTATGACCTTTTCTTTTACCTTTCTTTGAGGGCTGCTTCCTACAGGCTCTGCCATCTCACTCCCTCCAGTCTAACCACAGGCCTTCCTAACAGTTATCTGTGCTTGGTCCATGTCTTCACTCACTTAAAAACCTTCAAGCGCTTCCCAGAGCCATTTTAACATACTTTTCAAAGCCTCCCACAGTCGGTCTCTAATTTAACGTTTCAAAAACCTTGTTCTGTGCAACAACCCCCATGGTATTCCCACTTCAGTCACTGAGGACCCCTTTGGTCAGCCAACACATCAGAACAGACTATCTTTCAAAATTGTTTTCTCCCTTCATGCAGCTTCTCTTTTTAAGTCTGTATTATTTATAACTCCTACCATATTAACAGATTTATCAAGAACTACAGTTCAAATCCAAGAACAACTACAACTAGAGCTATAATTATTAGCTACCAGCATTTATAGAACGGC
The DNA here is from genome assembly GCF_046562875.1 of Panthera onca. Taxonomy (NCBI): domain Eukaryota; kingdom Metazoa; phylum Chordata; class Mammalia; order Carnivora; family Felidae; genus Panthera; species Panthera onca. Next base: position 26,517,325 of record NC_138343.1, on the reverse strand, counting down.
AGGTAGGTGTCAGGTACCAAGATGGGCACCACACATATACCCTCCTTGCATCAGTACAGCTGTACTAAGATTCCTGAGTCTGTTTAAAAAGAATCCCCCCCTGATACCTGATCTCTCTCCTCTTCCAATTTTGATACCTGATCACCTGGCTAGCCTTCAGCAAGAATCCTTTTAAGTCGGTTTAACATAAAATCCCCCTACCCATGATGCGATGTTGCCTCTTGGTAATTTTCTATCCACTGACCTGCTCACTCTGTTGCTTGGCTATAAAGCCGACTTGTCCTGTAATTAGACTTGAGCCTGATCTCTTTTCAAATGCATTATCCCTATTGCAATAGTCTTGAAGGAAGGCTTCCTTAACATATCAACAAGTGTCAGAACAATGTTTTTTTTAACAAGTGTTTCATACAAAGAAGATAGGTTCAATAAAATAAGAGGTCAAAGATAATCAAACAAAACCCACTGTTCAACAGCTTTTTATTGTGCATCTACTATGTTCCAGCCATTACTCTAGGCATGGGGAAAACTGTAGTAAACAAAACCTATAAAATCCCTGCTCTCATGGAGCTATAATCAGGTGGGAACGTAGACAGTAAATAAGCTTATAATGTCAGGCAGTAATCATAACAGATAACATTGACCACATGCCAGGCATTGTTCTCAAAGTTTTGCCTATAGGTGATGAAGATTAAGGAGTGCACTTGTCGTGGTAAGCACTGGGTGATGTATGGAATTGCTGAATCACTATATTGTATACCTGAAACTAATATAACACTGTATGTTAACTACACTGGAATTTTTTAAAAATAAAAATTAAAAACCAAACCTCAAAAAAAAAAGAAAAATAAAAGCTTTGCCTATATTAATTCATTTAATCCTCATGACAACTTTATAAAGGACATATGGTTACAACCCAATTTTACATATAAGGAAGAAGAGGCACAATGAGATTGAGATGCTTGCCCAAAGTCACAACACAGTAAATGAATGGCAAAGCCAGGAAATCAAACTCAGGCAGTCTGGCTCTGAGGTTGTGCCTCTACCACACAGTACTGACCCTTAAATACAGTGAGGGAAGAAAACATGACAGGTAAGTATGGCAGGCAGAGAAGACCTCTGATGAGGCACTATTTGAAGAGAAATCTAAAAGTATTGAGAAAACAGGCCAGGTAAATATCTGGGAGAAGAATGTTCCATGTGGAGGGTACTACAAATGTAGAAACTTCAGTGAATTCCAGGAACAACAAAGAAGTTAACATGGAGGGAAGCAAACAAGGGATAATCATAGGAAATAAAGGCTATATCACTTAAGGATTTAAAGGACAAGGCTAATATGCTATAAATGATAAGGCAATCTTTCTCCTCTCCCAATTTTGTAAAATGATACCAGGTTTTAAATATATATTTGACCCCTGACAAGCATTGGTTTGAACAGCACAGGTCCACTTACATGCAGATTTTTTTTAATAAATACTATACAATACTGTAAATATACTTTCTCTTCCTTATGATTTTAATAACAGTTTCTTTTGTCTGGCTTACTTTATTATGAAAATATAGTATATAATACATATAACATACAATATATGTGTTAATCAACTGTTTATGTTAAGGCTTCCAGTCAACAGTAAGCTATTAGTAGTTAAGTTTATGGGGAGTCAAAAGTTATACATGAATTTCTGACTGCACAGGGGTTCAGCCCCCCTAACCCCTGTGTTGTTCAAGGTTCAAATGTAGTTAACATTGACATTCTGTTCTATAAACATAATTCACACAGTTGTTCAGCTTTATTTTCTCAAAAAAATATAAGCTTTATTGAAATGCAATTCACATATTCACAACTTGAGATATACATACTTCCAAATTCCCCATTTCGAGTGGGTGATTCAGTGGTTTTTAGTAGAGTCACAGATTTGTACACCCATCACCAAAGTCAATTTTAGGACATTTTAGTAATCTCAAAAGAGTCCTCTACCCATTAGCAATCACCTCCACAAAACAATTCCTCCCACCTTAAATACTTATTTTGGACATTTCACATAAATGTGATCTTTTGTGATTTACTTCTTTCAATTAGTATAATGTTTTCAAGGCTCATCCATTATAGCATGTACGACTACTTCATCCCTTTTTATGGACAAATAATATTCTATTGTATGGCTATATCACATTTTGTTTATCATTCACCAACAGGCAGACATTTGGGTTATGGATAGTATAAATAATGGCTGCTATAAACATTATTATACAAATTTTACATGAGTATATGCTTCATTCTCTTGGGTACATACTAAGGAGTGGAATTGCTGGATCATATGGTAACTATGTTTAACCATTTGTGGAATTGCATTCTGTTTTCCAAAGTGGCTACACCATTTTATGCTTCCACCAGTAGTGTACAAGATTCCCATTTCTGCACTAACACTTGTCATTATTTTGATTCCAGACATCCTAAAGAATATATAAAGTGGTATCTCATTATGGTTTTGATTTGCATTTCCCTGATGACTAATAACATCAAGTATCTTTCCATATGCTTATTAGCCATTGAGTTTTTTTGGTTTTTTATTTGTTTTTGTTTTTATTTTTTTGTTTGTTTTTATGGTTTGTTTCTTTGAGAAAAATATCTATTCAGATCCTTTGCACATTTCTTAATTGGGTTATTCATGTTTTTATAAATACAAGTTGTAAAAGTTTTTACATATTCTAAATACACATTCATTATCAGATATATGATTTGCAAATATTTTCTCCCATTCTGTGGATTGCTCTTCAATTTCTTGATGATATCCTTTGAAGCACAGAAATTTTTAATTTTGGTGAAGTCTGATTCATGAATTTCCAGAAGAATAAAATACTCTTTAAAATATAAAGAATAAATCAATCTTAAAAAGTAACACAGTTGGAGAACTCAGACTTCCCAAATCCTAAATATATTATACAAGCAACAGTAATCAAGGAAACATTATACTGGCATAGAGGCAGACATATATATCAAATAGAATAGAATTTAGAGTCCAGAAATAAACCCAACAGTCTTGATCAACTGATTTTCAACAATGCTGCCAAGACCATTAAATGAGAAAAGAACAATCTTTTCAACAAAGGGTGCCAGGACAACTAGATAACCACATGCAGATGAATAAAGTTGAACCCTTATTTCATTCCATATACAAAATTCAAAATGGATCAAAGATCTAAATGTAGTAGCCTTATTTTTATATTTAAATTGATTCACTCTTTGCCACCAATTTCTTTTATTATGTTTTCACTATTCCAATTTTCTTTATTTTGATTCATCAATTTGTTGGTTGAACTACATTCTCAAGTAGTTTTCCAAAAAAAGCACCTGGATGTTGTATAATCTACATCCTGTTTAAAATTTGTTTTTAAATATTTGTTGTAAAGTGGTCATGAAGGGAAAATTGGATTTATATAAAGTTTTTGGATCACAATTTTTTTGCTCCACCATCTTCTGGAACTAAGGGTTGTTCGTTCATTCATTCATTCATTCATTCATCCAACAAATACTATTGAGTGCCTACCATATGTTAAACAGTAGTAGGGACAGTGTCCCTGCCCTCACGATTCTTCTATCCTACTGGGAAGAGATGAACTATTACAAAAATTATGTATTAGTTGGTGATAAACACCATGGAGATGAGACAGGATGAATGAGGGATATACTTAGATATTGAATTAAAAACAAAAACATACTGTCAAAAAATATTCCCACTTCAATGTTTTTCATAACCTTTTTCTTTTTTTTTAACTTTTTTTAAATGAACTTAAAAAAATTTTTTTTTTACTTATTTTTGGGAGAGAGACAGAGACAGAGCACGAGCAGGGGAAGGGCAGAAAGAGACGGAGACACAGAATCCGAAGCAGGTTCCAGGCTCCAAGCTGTCAGTACAGAGCCTGATGCAGGGCTTGAACTTACAAACCACCAGATCGTGACCTGAGATGAAGTCGGAGGCTTAACCGACTGAGCCACCCAGACGCCCCTCTTTTTTTAAATTGGAAGGGTTCTTTTAAGAACTAATGTTGAAAATAGTAAAAAAGCATTAAACTGAATATGAACAGGTCTTTCAATTTCACTATTATTTATTCTTTAAATTGAAAATATCTTGTTATGAAATCCTACCCTTTATTAATATGAGGGACTTAAATGTTGAAGAAGGCTCTAGGTTATCAAGATCTATTTCATAACAATTTCAAAGTATATTAGAAACAAACATTAGAGATTTCAGACCCCAATGTCTATACAAGAGATTTTTTTAAACACTGTAAGAGAAATCGCAACTAGAAAGAGAATACAATTCAATTCAGCAGCCACTTTTTCAATGTCTACTCCCTTCAAAGCACTGCATCTAAACAAGGAATCCAAATTCTACAGAATTTTCCTATCTTTGCAAATTAGATGATACTTTAAAATAATTCCAGAAGGGGCGCCTGGGTGGCGCAGTCGGTTAAGCGTCCGACTTCAGCTCAGGTCACGATCTCGCGGTCCGTGAGTTCGAGCCCCGCGTCGGGTTCTGGGCTGATGGCTCAGGGCCTGGAGCCTGCTTCCGATTCAGTGTCTCCTTCTCTCTCTGCCCCTCCCCCCTTCATGCTCTGTCTCTCTCTGTCTCAAAAATAAATAAAAACGTTAAAAAAAATTTAAAAAAAAATAATAATTCCAGAAAAACCTATTAATCTTACCTGGTTGTGGAAAAGCTCTTGGTAATACGGGTTATTTAAAAAAGCTGGAATTCTTTTGAACCTACTTTACATGAACTAACAGAAATCATGAAAAAAAATAAGAATTCATTTAATGCACAAAAAATTAAAAACAGAACTACCCTACGACCCAGCAATTGCACTACTAGGTATTTATCCAAGGGATACAGGTGTGCTGTTTTGAAGGGACATATGCACCCCAATGTTTATAGCAGCACTATCAACAATAGCCAAAGTATGGAAAAAGCCCCAATGTCCATCGATGGATGAATGGATAAAAAGATGTGGTGTATATATATATATATATATGTGTGTGTATATATATATATATATATATATATATATATACGTATATATATATATATGTGTGTGTGTATATATATATATATACGTATATATATATATATGTGTGTGTGTATATATATATATATACGTATATATATATATATGTGTGTGTGTATATATATATATATACGTATATATATATATATGTGTGTGTATATATATATATATATATATATATATATATATAATGGAATCTTACTCAGCAATCAAAAAGAATGAAATCTTGCCATTTGCAATTATGTGGATGGAACTGGAGGGTATTATGCTAAGAGAAAGACAAACATCATATGACTTCACTCATATGAGGACTTTAAGAGACAAAACAGATGAACCTAAGGGAAGGGAAAAAAAATAATATAAAAACAGGGAGGGGGACAAAACATAAGAGACTCTTAAGTATGTAGAACAGAGGGTAACTGGAGGGGTTGTGGCAGGGAGGATGGGCTAAATGGGTAAGGGGCATTAAGAAATCTACTCCTGAAATCATTGTTGCACTATATGCTAACTAATTTGGATGTAAATTTTAAAAAATAAAATTTAAAAAAAAGAAAGAAAAGTAAAAAAAAAAAATGCATTTAATACAAAAGGTCCATGTCTCAATATGTAGAAAACCATCTTCTACAATAGTGTTTGATAATAAAAGCACATCTTTCCTGAGTTAACCTACTTCTAAAGGAATACAAGAATAAAACTCAGAATCCATACACAGGAGGACTTACTGCTTAGTCATAATTAATGTAAGTATAGAGAAAGCCATGCAATAATGCTGTTGATAGAGGATGATGATGATATTATATATTTATGTGGCATAGGACCCCACTGAGGTTTTAAATGTTATTTTATGAATATCCTTTAGATCCCTCTGAGTAAGAACACAATACATATTATGTCAATTCTGCAAACTGGAAAACTGTAAATAAAATAATTTACTTAAAATTCCAAAGAGTCAAAGCACTGCCAAGCTAAATGACCAGGAATGATGCTGCCCATTAAGCCATAAATTTAGAAAGCACTTGTCATTTATGCCTTACCACTCCCCCAAAAGAATCTGTGACAAAGATTAAAGCAAAAAATTTCAAGTGGCAGCAGCAGCAAATTCCCAGGGCACTTCTTAGAGTAAGATTTGCTAGGAATGAGGAGTCACACAGGAGTAACTTTTTTCCTAGATCTCAAATATTTGCCTTACAATCTCAGAATAGTCAAACTGGAATACAACAGAATTTAGCAATAAATTGTTGTCTTGCAAAAAGGAGGGATAACATCATCTCAGGACTAACTTGACACCTTTCAAGTTAAGGGAATGCACTGCCCCAAATTAGGGCCACAGCCCATTATTTTAAGCTTCTACTACACTAAAATCCTGTGAATTATGATTCCTTTTTCAATGCTATGTTTGCCCATAAAGATTATTTTGCCCTAAATTTCTGGTAAAGATCCAATGCAGGTTTTTATATTTTGACATTTAGACACCTACCACATGTTAAAATTAAGACCCAGTGATATGTTCACATACAACCCTGTACTATATGCCACATAATTAAATCTTCTATTGCTACAGTTCGGCTTGTAACAAAAAGGCCCTTCCTTTTAAAGAGTACAAAGCATTCAGAGGTCACAGAAATAAAAATTAATCTGATATTAATTAACCTCTATATTTTAAGTTATTTGTTAGCCCTTTTTAGAGAATGTTCATTGTCAAAAGGCTACAGGATAATTCCCTTCCATGAGACCAACAATTTAGAAAGTAGTTATTACTCATGCCACACCTACTCCTTAAGGGAATATAGAATTAAAGCAGCAAAATTTCCAAAGCACTTTTTTCTGGGTACAGTGGAAATCAGGAGCTTTCGAGGCCATCGAGAAGCCACTATTCATTATCCATCATATGAAATAGTTACCTGTCACAACTTCAAAACAACTCAAACTTTGAGAACAGAATTTAGCCATTTTTTGAATTTTACATAACTATTTAGTAATTTACTATAATAAACTAATTTTAAAAATTAAAGTTTTTCTTAAGTTCTTCCAAATGGTAACAGATATTATATTAGGGAACTCTCACAGCCCATGAGCTGCTAGAACCAGGACTTGATATAAAGACTCCACATTCTGAGGTTGGTCTAATATTGGTATTGACCCAAGCTTTCTAAAATATAACTGAGCTCCAAGGTTGTTATGGAAGTTCTAAACTTCTGGTACTGTCAATCAGGAAAAAGGAAAAGAAATCCTGAACACTTCATCCACTGACATTTCTTAAAACTGTGTGGGGAGAGTGCAGGAGTGATGGAAATAAGGACAACGGGATAAAATAAGGGATTCAAAGACTCTAATTATAAGCTAGTTTTAAATGGGTTTTGGTATTTGGATTTAATGCTACTCTTTAGAAAATTATTTGAGCTAATGTTTGACATTCACTGCTGAAAACTGCCTATAAAGTACAGCAACTGGAATTAAACTAATAAAATCTTATGCAGTATCAATCCATAGATTTAATAACTAGATAAGGGTGATTTGCAATGAGTGTATAGATAGTTTATAAGTAAGTGAGAGCTTCTAAAGTACTTAAGAAGTACTTACGGGTGCTTATAAACAAAGTCCTGTTTTAAGTAGTTTGAACATTCTTGCTAAAATCTTGTTCGCACTATTAGTTTGCTTAGTGGAAATTTTTTCAGAGACTGTTACAGTGAGTTTTAATAAGCCTTGTGTCTGGAATGGCTCAAATCCTGATTCAATGGGGCCTGGATTAATAAGGTTTTAAATTACCTCAAAACACAAGGCCTGTGCAAGATGTTAAGTATCACTAGGACTCAGAGAGTTAAACTGTATGGTCCAAGTTAGATGTAAGAAAACTCTAGTCAGAGTTAGTCTATCAGGGCCATTTACCCCACAGAAAACAATTATTCCTCTGTGATTTCAACACTGTAAGGGAAAGAGAAGAAACAAATTTATATGGTTTGGAGTAGACAGGGACGGGAGATAACATCCTAAATCAACAGGCATTTTGACATGTGAAATTGAGCCTAACAGTTTTCATCTTTGTCATCTTATTATCGATCAGAAATTTTGGTATGAGTGAGGAAAGCCTAAATCCCATATCCTAACACCTTACTCATGTGTCAGGACTCACCTTACCTTCATGATCTTCCATTAATCCAATTAAAACCTAACTACCTGGTTAGGATTGGCTTCTCCAATCCATGAAGAGCACAGAGATACACTTCCAATGTATGGCTTCCAAATACAGCTGGATCCTCAACACATGACACCCCTTCTGAATGCATTCCACTCAATGAAACTATACCATGCCTCCTGAAATACAATGCTTCCCTTGGTTTCTGAAACCACCAGGCCCTAATTCTCATCCTGCTTCTCTTATCACTCTTAACTAGGCTCTTAACATCCAGGACACCCATATCTTTTGGTATCTCCAGAAGCCATCTTTCCATAGAATTCACTCTTTTCAACTTTTTCAAAGTTACCTCTCAATACACTAATAACCTCCAAATCCTCATCTCTAATTCAACCATCTTCTGAGCTCCAGACAAGCATGTCCAAGCTGCCATTAAAAGATCTCTGCTTCGACCTGTCTCACCACCACTCACCTAGCTCCAGTGACAGAAATGTAGGAACCATCAAACCCATTCACTGGCTTCAGGGGCAAAAAAGAATTGGGTTCCAAATCTCTGCTGATGGCAGTATACTTCTTAACAGTTGCCACAAAATAAAATTTGTATTTATTACTAAATGAACCTAAAAATGAATATTTTATGTAGCATTTTATTATTTTATGTATATTCTCTATATTATCTGAAAATACTTTTCAATATCATTCCACTGTGTCTATGCACCAATAATTTCCCACCACCTTTTCCATCCTGTAACCAAAAAGTTAGCAAGGTATTTAACTTTCCATCAAATAAATAAATCATCACAAAATTACTTCACTTTGACTTATAAATTAATTTACATGAATCCACAATACATGAAGTTTTCAAGGTGTTCAAAGCAGGTAAGAGAGCCATTTCCCGGATATACTGCAAATGTTTTTCCCTCAAATGCACAAGTGTTTTGAGCAATGTGCTTAGCACAAGTTTTATGTAAAAGGAAAATACCAAGCTTCTATTATATAATTTCCTGGAACTTATCCTAGGAAGAAACAAAAAGTGATAAAAGATAAAAGAAAGTTCCATATAGAGTATTCTTTGTACTCTATTAAATATTATAGAAAATAAATAACTTTAAAAATCCTAGACTTACTTGAGCAAGTTTTAGTATATGTGCTGCCGAAGCGAGCACACTTGAGCAAGTTTTAATTGGATGGAGTAACTATGCAAAAATCTCATCCTTTCATAGCTTCAAGGTATGAAAATATACAACAGAAAATATATGGCATTTTTCCCTCTCAACCATCTGATTTTCCACAAATCACCTTTGATTTTTTCACAGAAGTTTTTTTTTTTTATTTTTTAATTAAAAATTTTTCAATGTTTATTTTTTTGAGAGAGAGAGAGAGAGAGAGAGAGACAGGATGAGCAGGGGAGGGGCCAAGAGAGAGGGAGACACAGAATCTGAAGCAGGCTTCAGGATCTGAGATGTCAGTACAGAGCCTGACACAGGGCGGAAGCTCACAAACCGTGAGATCATGACCTGAACCGAAGTTCGATCCTCAACCGACTGAGCCACCAGGAGCCCCTCACAGAATTTTTTTTTTAAAGCTTTATTTTTGTAGGTCACAGTGACTTTAAAATCATCTCTGCTGCAGAAAGTGGCATTCTCTAGCCAGCTCATCTATATATATAAACACAGAATATCACCATTAAACACAAAAAGTAATCACCAGATTCCAAGATGAGTAAGATATAGAAAAACAGACTGTGTCACCTCAGTGAGTTTTCAAATGTTCTGAATTATTTTAAGAAACATATTGGGGGAGTTTTCACATATTAAGAGATGAAGTGAAGGCAAATATATATATTTCGCCTTGCAGTGGAAGAAAATCATGAAGACAATTCAAATCAGAGTAATTACTGGCCTATATCCAAATAACGTCAACAAATAGACATACAACTAGAAAGAGAGATCTCTGTCACTGGGTAGAGAAAGTTTTATCTTTTGAAATAACAGCATGACAAAAGTTTCAAGAAAAGGACAAATAGCTCACAACTATGGAGGAATCAAAAGACTTTCTGGCTGTAGTATTCCAAAAGCAATTCCAATTTTTGTATTCTTGAGAAAAGAACAATCAATGAAGGAAACAGGCCCTATAATAATATTTGAAAAGCAGAAAAAAGAAAAAAAAATCTATATCTTCTTTTAATGAAAGTGTCAACTCTAAACCAGCTGAAAGAATCCTAAGGAAAGCAATAGAGAGAATAAGAGTATGAGAGAAGAGAAAAAAAGAAATACAGCTAAAAGGAATTTTAAAAGGACCAAAAGTTAATCCTGGAAGTCTTGGATTTAATTCAAAGATCATCGAAGTTCTTATAAAAGATACTGACACATTCAAAACAGCAGACAGGTCAAGGTGGGATAAGGCAGGTCTAAGAGGGGAATAAATCTAGCAATGGAAATTTAATCTGTACCAAAAAAGTCAAAAATGAAGAGGATAAAAATTGGTAAAGAAAAGATACTACAAATGGAAAGTTAAAATAAATACTGAAATGTGATCAAAGCTGCTAATCTCATTAGGAACGGAAAATTAAGAAAACAGTCTTCATATCTTAATCAGCAAAATTCCACAAAGAACCAAAAAATAGATTCAAATTTATTTTGAATAGAGGCTCAATGACAAATAGGAAAATATTAAGTGGTCTGATATACATGCTATTAAAATACAAGAACAATATTTCTAGATATAATGAATGAAAATCACCATAATTTAATGAAGACTCATAATTTGAATCCTTCAGATCCAAGAAACCTAATGAAACCCTAGCAGGTAACTACTTAGAAAACCAAACATCACATTATAATAAAATTGCTATAAACTGGTGGTACAGAGAAAATTATAACAGAGGAAAAAATATCTAAAATTTTACTCTCTTTTATAATAATACCCAATAAAACTAGGAGTAGAAAACTTTCTCAGCCTGAAAAAGGGCATCTTTAAAAAACAAAAACAAAAACATGGCTAATATCATACTTAATAGTGAAAGACTGGATGCTTCCCCTATAAGATAAGAGATAAAGGAAGACTGCGGGATCTCTTCAATTGTGTTCAATGTTTCCCTGGAGGTTCTAGCCAGAATAATTAGGCAAGAAAAGAAATAAAAGGCATCCAGATAGGAAAGGAAGAAATAAAACTACCTCTATTAGCAGATGATATGATTTTATACTGTAGTTAGATATTTGTAAGGAATACAGGAAAAATGTAATTAAATTAAAATAATATAAAAATTATCTTAATTTTTAATACTTTCTCAGTTCTAGTACTTACAATAGAGTAGGTGGAATGCTTTCAAGCTTTTTTAAAACTTATTTTCAAGGAAGAAGAGTTTTACCTTAATGTTGTAAAAATATTAAAATAATTACAGGGGTACCTGGGTGGCTCAGTCAGTTTAGCATCCAACTTCGGCTCAGGTCATGATCTCAAGGTTCGTGAGTTCGAGCCCCTCATTGGGCTCTGTGCTGACAGCCTGAAGCCTGGAGCCTGCTTCGGATTCTGTGTCTCCCTCTCTCTCTCTGCCCCTCCCTCAGTCATGCTCTGTCTCTCTCTGTCTCTCCCTGTCTCTCAAAAATAAACATTAAAATTTTTTTTAAATATTAAAATAATTACCAATAATACATTTTGAAATGCTTTCATAATCATGAAAAAATACTACAATGCATTCAGATGTGTACATTTTTTTTAAAAATCAAAATCATCAAAGAACTCCTTAATGGGAAAACTGCTTAATAAAATAGAAACTCAATGGGGGAAACCATTAATATTTAATATACATGAAGCAGAGAGACTGTTTTAATAGCTAGAATAGATGCCTAAGAAGAAAATGTGAAAAATTAGGATGATAATAGAATTATCTGGAAATAGTGCATCCACTCAGACAGGAAGAAATTTTATTTAAACCATACCTATATAGATTTATTTTCCTTAAATTGTGGATGGAATATTAAAAAAATTAAAGCATGAGACTGAATATGTGCTTATCTACTAAGCATATCTGGAAAAATAAAACAAATGTGTAAGATTTTTTAAAAATCATTTTTCCTCTAAATTTCCTTAGCCCTTCTACCCCCAGCTGAGATGGTCTTGTGCTTCCTCCTTTGTCCAGCTGTTCCTTGTGCATTTGGCTTTAATCAGGTGCAGAGCAGGAACTCAACATCCTGTTGCCTTACTCTGATTAGGAGGAGTCAAATTCTACAAATTGGCAGGTTTCTGCTTTTAGTGATTCTATTTGATGAATCATTTGCTTTTAAGTATTTGAAAAGGGCCATTAGTGAAGCAGCAGCCCAGCTTGTTGCTATTTTCCGGTCTATTTATAACCAGCCACTCCAAGGATCCAAATGCTGATCCTCTTTATCTACTAAACCTAAAATTTAAGAATATGGCAAAAAAAGAATAGATAACTGACTAATATCTGAAATAATAACAGAAGTGATCAACAGCTGAGATGCTAGCTGTAGCAGTCTTAAAACAATTAAAATAATAAATTAGCAGACTAAAAGACCAACGTGCCCTTTTCCTAATAACCAAGAGATATAAAATGAGTTTTTAAAAGCTGAGTCCAAAAACTCAAGGATTGAGTCTAGAAATATAGTAAATATAAAATTATTTTTAAATTAATTAAAAAATAATAAATACAGAATTAAAGATATAAAGAGAAAAAGAGACAAAAATTAATACAATAAGTAAAATATTTAAGACTCTCTTAGTCTCCACATCTTGTCTTAACTTCAGTTCCCAAAACTGTAGTCCTAGATATAGGATACTAGAGATACTACCATCTTGAAGGGGTAGAACATTGCAGCTATACCCACTAATGACAATGTTCCAAGTAAGTTTCCATCCCCACCCATCCATGGAAACAGCTCCCCACCACATCACACACCATACACCCCACACTCTGGAGCTCCAGTCAGGATGTAAGGTGATACTAACAATGCATATACCACCCAGCTGGTACGGTGGCAAGAAGCCAGACTTCCTCAGCTGTATGTCTTGATTTAGAGGTTGTGAAATAGCAAACTCTCATTAAGACTTGGCCACTGTCTCTTTCTCAACATCATTAAATTGCTAACACAGCAGGCCTAACATCAAATGGCCTTTGTGTAATCCCATTAAGCCAAAGGATGAGAAAAGCTGGACTTGGGGATGAGGGAATGCTTTTCATGGAAACCTCAGTTTCATATCTATTTTACAGCCTGGCAGCCTCCCTCAGCCTAGCAAGGTAACAGAGTATGGAAAGACGACACAGATAACACATGTAAGCTATGCCAAAACCAGGCAGAGGCAATGCCAAAAGGACAGGAAACAGAGTCTAAAGAAATTGAAGTGGAGCAAATGTTTTTTTATAGTTCATGGGGGGTGGAGGCTGAAGAAAACTATAAAGCAAACAGATCAGCCAGAGTATGAAGGGCAGAACCTTCAAGGTACTAAATGTAAATGGGTGGATACAGGACACATGCATGGGAAGAATAGTCACTGATCCCTGATGGGCAGCTGCTCATATTCTGAAAGCCAAGTGATAATTTTGTGGCATTTTTCCTTTATTCTTTTGCTTTGTGAGGTTTCTAAGATAAAAAGAAGTACAATGGTGCTACACATTACTTAAAACAATGCAGAGTTTCAATGATTTTTACAATTTTAATTTTAAAAGGAGGTAAAAAAGTCACATATAGCTTGTTAAATACACTGGCAGTTTTGCAGATTACAAAATGAAAATCACCACATTTAACACAATATGAAACTGAGCTCCTTAGCTATATAATATTTGCTACTGTGTATATGCCACTGTGCTGGTGCACAAAACACTTTAGACTGAAATGTGGTTTTGAATTTCACTGTGTACTGAATATATATGAGAACAGCATCCCAAGAAAAGATAAGATTTTGCTTACATGTAAATAGTTTGGAAATCAGTCAATTAGAAAACATCCCAGGCATTTTTTGTTTTTTCAGGACACTGTGAGAAAACCCCCTAAAACTCTAACCAGCTTTCCTTGTGAGGAATCATAGAATTATTCAGGCACCTGTCTTTTAAAAACTGTGACAATTAAGTGATTTTTTTTCAAAACAATTATTTATAACTGACTTTGATAATTTATTTCTTTACATACACAGATGCTGGGCCGACTTAGCAAATGTCAAGCAATATTGATGTAGATCCAAACTATGTTCCCAGAGGGATTTCAAATAGTCGACTTGAAATTCATTTAAATTATATTGAAAACTATACTCAAACCCATATGTAAATTACATTAACATTTAAAATAGTGGCAACTATCTAAATATGTACTTATGCTGTCAAGTTAAACCCATTTTTATGTAGACTTCAGAATAAGGCTTTTCCTGTCTTTTAAGCGTGTCATTAGTTGAGATGGTTACAAGCTACAAAAGGACAGGACTTCTGACTCTTCCTCATAATAACTATTGGATGAACAGTCTTTTCCGTGCTATCATTTTCATATTCAAACATGAAATCTTGGTTGAAACCAGTGAAACCTGGGGGCATGGCAGAAGCAAAGATGAAGACCCTCTTTTCGGGGACACTTCCACAACCCAGGTTACACAGACATTGTACAGAAAGCAAAGATGTAACACAGAATTTTCACTCCTTAAAAGGAAAACAAGGGAAAATCAAAGACTCTCTAAAATAAGCATATTTAAAATATTCAAAGAGATAAGAGATGTGAACAAAGCCACAAAATAAGAAAAGGTGATTTGAAGAAAGCACCAAACAAATTCCATATAGTTAGTAAAATAACAACAAAAGGCATCAATGGATAGGTTGAATAGAAGACAAAACTTTCAAAAACTAGCAAAACTACCATTCAACTAGAGAACACACAAAATTAAGATATTTTCAGGCAAAGGTAGAGGGTTTGTAAGTCACACAACTTCACTAAACCTACCACTAAAGGACCTTCTTTAACCAGAAGGAAATTAAACTCAAAAAGCAGGAACAGGATGGAAGCACTAAGGGTGAGCAAATAAACTGGTAAACATATGGATAAATCTAAACAATTACAAGCTACATTTAAAAACAAGAAAAATAACAATGATTAATTTGAAAGACATGCAAACTGGACAGCAATAAACTGGAACATGGGAGGCAGCAGATCAGAGTCAAAGTGTTCTGAGAAGGCAATGAGGACTAGTGATTAGATTTGGATTAAAGTATATGTGTTAAGTACATGTGCTAAAATTAAGCATAACCACAAAAAGAATACAAATGAAAAGTGTAACTTCTGAACCAGATGTTAAGAGGAAAAAAAACCAAAAGATTCACCAAACTAACAAAAGGGAAGAAACATGAAAAAAGTAAAAGAAAAAGTTGAAAACACATATTAACAAGATAGAAATAAGCACCTCTACATCAGTAATAACAGTAAATGTAAACACTAAATTTTTTATAAAAGTGACAAATTGAAGTTACAAAAAAATAAATAATTATTTTTTTAATAAACATATGCTTAAATGGACACTGAATGGTTGAAAATATAAGGAATAGAAAAAGATATCCCAGGAAACTATTTACAAAAAGAAAGTGGATTCAGTAATATTCATTCTTTTTGCTTTAAATCCCAGTAGTGACAAGAATAATGAGGTATGTTGCATACTGGTAAAACCATCCACCAAGAGGATATGATAATCATAAATGAAGAAATGCAGATAAATCCACAATGATACTGAGAGATTAATACTTTTTGAGAATATTATAATCTTCAATGTAATCATTTAGGAAAAGAAGAGACTAAAGTAAATAAACTTAATAATCAATGTAAGAAATGGAACAATATTTCGAAGAAAACAGAAGATATTAAAATTAATTTTCTATTGAGATTTTGAAACCTAATTTGTTCCATTTGTATTCACACATCGATAAACCCATAAACTAAGGTCTGACATAAAAAGATACTAGAGCCTACTGAAAATAAATATTTAGAACTCTTGATATGTGCACAGGCACACTCACACACAAACAAGTGTTTCTTTTTGTACTTCAAGAATTTTCAAATAAACCATTTACTTAACTTTATACATGATGTTATTAAGCAAGTAAATTCAACTAACATTGCATGAATAATGACTATGCTGGCTCAAAACAAATATATAAACTGGTAAACTTGTACTTTCCACCTTGTACCGTAACCTCTGGATCTATAAATGAATGGATGTACGATTGCTCAGAATGTATAAAGATGTACGCCATGCAGCCAGTTGCCAGGTCAAGATGTTCTCTGGCAATGTGAACACATTTCAAGGTGAAGTCAGTATTTGGAAAACGCAAAATGAAAAAATTCAGCAAGTTCTTTCTTAATCCTAACAAACCTACACAGATAATAATTCTTGTTTGAATGAATAATCTTCTCCATAAAGAAGATGACTTCACCAGTCCCATGTTAAATTATCAAGTCTCCCTTACTCTAAGATATTATCTCTTTCTTTTTAAGTTTTTAAACAGCTACACGGCCCTTAAAGTTTTTTGATATAACAAATTAACTTTTAAAATTAATTTTAAGGTTGCGTAGCACATTTTGCACAAATGCTTACATTTTACTATTATTTTTTCAATGTAAAAGGTTTGATCCTCAGAACAATCACTTTAGTTCAATTGGCACCATTTAGCTGCAAAAAAACAACAACAACAAAAACAAAAAAACAAATAAACAACAGTGCTCAAAAGGCAAAGGGAGGTCAAAGGGCCACCACCTGGTCTGGGCCACCGCTCCCCCCCCTCCACGGGGTTTTTGGCCATGTGGCTCTCTTTATCTCAGGGTGTAGAAAACCTCCCAACTTCTCTCAGTTCAAACTCTGAAGGCTCCAACCTTGGTTCCCAAGCATATACCTTCACTCCACATTCACTAGGCTCCATTTGTTCCTCTGCTGATCACGAGCATTACTTGTCTAGCCCTAACACAAACATCTTCAGCATGCATCATGGGTTTAATGAAGTGGAAAATAAGGATAATAAGGACTTTTCAAACACAAAGTCAACACAAAAAACTTTTGCAAGTTATACATGAAACATGAAAAGATAGTTTAATATTAATGCATAGACCATTTCTCTTGGCAAATGAGAGCATGCTGTTCAAAGCCACCAGCATCCTAGAGTAGCAACTTTTATTTTCTACATCCCTGGCTACAGGCACAACCTTGCCAAAGTCAGTTTGTCCTTTGTATGATCTGGACATGTTATCAGCAAAATGTAGAATTTTAGCATTCACATTTCCTAAACTGCTTACAGTTAATCTCAACATTTCCTAGAAATTCTTCCTAGACTGGTTTTGATGATGACTACAGATACATCACAAAGCAAACTTCATAGAACCTAGTGTTGGTGGATGAGACAACCAACTATATGGCCACCAGATTTAGTGGGATGTTGGTGCATACTTTAAATTAAGCTACTTTATAAAATGAATGTAGTATTTCATTAGTTTATTGAACGTTGCCTATGGAAGAGCTTTGTACTAATCCTGAGATGTTATTGAGAAATAGGAAATGAGTCAATAAATTTTTCCAATGAAGGTATAGATCATATAAGAAAAAATAATAATGTCAAAGAAGAAAAGATCAAAAACAAAAAACCCAGAAACTATGGAGTACATATTAACATAAGCATTAACATAACACATTAATATAAGCAAAAATATCATAGTAAACTCGATGCTAAAACCAGAGAATATAAAACAAAGTATTAAAAAAAAGAACTCAATCTAAAATGGTTTCATGAAGAGATGATCCTTGCTTGCTTCATGAAGAGATGGTCCTTTTGAAGTTGAGGTTTTCTAACTAAATGAGAAGGAGTGGCATTCATGAGGAGAATGTCGGGCCTTAGGTAAGGCTGAGCAGGAGTGGACAAATTTTCAGCAAGTAGTTTATCTGGGAAGAGGAAGTAAAGGTGCAGGGAAAAAACAAAAGGCAGTCCAGTACAGTGAGATTCACAGGTAGAGAGCTCTGAAATATAGGACTCAACTCTTTTTTTTCTTTCCCTTTGATTTCTAATATGCTCAAAAGGGGACTTAGGTGATTTTTCTTAAAGTGGGAGATTGAGAAAGATGGTTTTTATTTGGGTATGTATAAAATATGCAAAACAGAGCTGGGAATTAAAGAATGTCCAGGAGAAAAGTGTTATGGTCTAGAGTAAGAATAGGAATGATCGGGGTGCCTGGGTGGCTCAGTCGTTTGAGCGTCCAACTTCAGCTCAGGTCATGATCTTGCAGTCCAAGAGTTCAAGCTCCGTATCAGGCTCTGTGCTGACAGCTCAGAGCCTGGAGCCTGCTTCAGATTCTGTGTCTCCCTCTCTCTGCCCCTCCTCCACTCACACTCTGTCACTCTATCTCAAAAATAAATAAAAACATTTTTAAAAATTAAAAAAAAAAAGAATAGGAATGATCAACATAATGATAAGAGTATTTGGCATATTAGTAAGACCCAACAACAGAATTTACTAATGCCTGAATGGCAAATAAGAGACAAAAGAATACTTCCAGAAACAAATATAAGGCAATCAGAGGCCAGCAGAGTACATGATAATTATTGCAAAATAAGGTAAAATGGCATGACCTAATATAGACTTAATGAGAAGTCATAAACTTATATTTCATAAAGTTTACAAAAAACCCTTTTAATAAAAAATGGATTTCTATGTGAAAAATGAAAACTTGAGGAAATAATCTGTAAAATCAAACTGGCTTTATATAGTGATATAATTAAACTTATTGCCACTGCAAAGTCATTTTCTTCTACACTTTGAGACTCAAAAAATTTCTAGTGCTCATAGTTGTTTGAACAAAGATTTTTAAAAACTTTGAACACTTAAGGAAAAACAAAGAATTTATGGCAAAAGAACACCCTTAAAGACAGCTACTATAAAAGGGCCCTAGTTAAAGAGATCTAACTTGTAAAACAGCATCTTACGTATTTTATAAGTTCGGCTGTAAATCTCTGCTTTAGCTTCCTTTAACCACATCTTTAAGTGGAAAAAGACTACTCTCAGTAAAATTAATTCTTATTCTGTTTAGCATAATGAACAGGAATAAGTTAGCTCAGTACGTGACATGGGTCTAAAATGCCCTTATAAGTTGAAGGAAACACAAAGAGATAATTTAATTGAAGTTAAATATGTTTCAGTTTTTCTGAGTGGAGAAAAGGCACATAATTTTTAAATCCTAAATCATTTACGCTCTGCAATTATCTCATCTACCAGAACTCCAAAATCAATTTTAGTGGACTTTCATTTATGCTTTATAATAGGAAAAAATGACACATTTCCAAATTTAATTAACCAAAACAAAAATTCCTAGGACACCCCATGTAATTCTGAGTGGACTAAACAATACATCTTAGTCGCTCAGGACAAAAGGTCATTTGGAAGGGATGTGCCTTTAAGGGTTTACAAAGGCTTGGTCTTCAGTCCTGTAATAAAAGAGGAAGCACATCTCAGTAAAGGAAGGATGCCCACTTTAAATAAGGAAATGGGTTTGCAGGATGCACACATGCTGCTTTCTATTAATGATAAGCACAGTCTACAAAAAGAGCCTCAGACTGCTTTAACTTTCATGTAGAATACCTGCAGAGAATGCCTAACGTAAACAAAATGACAAGTAATGTGTCCACTCACCATTTATTAAATGATTTATGTGTTCATAATAGAGGCTAGTAAATACTGATGACTATATTCCAGTTAAGAGCTGTAATTACTGGTGTGATGACTGTATGCCAGGATCAACGCCAATAATGTTTTGGGAGAGAAGCATACTTTAGAGGTTTATGAGGATAATTATACAAGATAGATGGCTTTGCTATGAGATTATTATTTTTTTTTTTAGCCAGAGGGAATAAGAAGGAAGGGAATAAGTTTTTCATAACTTAAAAAAAAAAACTTTATTCTATATATTTAATGAATGTAAAACATTTTGTTAAAGTTTTCTCTCCTTCAAGACAAAATAAATCCAATCAAAATCCTAATAAATGTTGATTTAAATTTAATCACTGGCCATCACCTTTTGCTTCTTCCATCTCTATCTGTCTCCTCTGTCTCATGTGTGTGACACACACACACACACACACACACACACACACACACACATATATTTTTCAACTACAATAAAATAAATTACACCCTTATTTAATTACTCAGTTGGTGACTGTCCAATTTGTCAATTTACTCTGCCTCTGATCCCCTCATATTTCTTCTCACCATCTACCGGCAATCCTTAGGACATTTTCCTATTTCTTAGCACCTCAACTAAGAGGTATGCAATAACAGATAAATTACCTACCAAGCCAAAACACATTATAAGTTGTCTAGGGTATTGGTGATTTCCAAGAATAGCCTCGATGATGGAGACCAGATTACAAATTGCACCCACAATCCAGCCCAACCTCTCCATACAGCATAAGTGGCAAATTTTGTAAGACTAGCAAAACACACGCTCATTCTGTAAAACCTGTGTTAAGCATCACTTCTACTATGAAATATTCTTGAGTTGTGTTCTGGCAAAAGCTGAGGCTGAGTAAGTATATGCTTGAGGATACACATGTCACCCAAAAAAGGGTATCTGCAGTGATCTAGGATTTTTATATCAAAACATTTCAAAGAAATATTTCAAAGAAGCTATTTTAATTTTAACATGAATTTAAGTTTTGGGTCATTTGGAATTATATTTTGGAGTATGGAGGCGGCAGCATGAAATACTATTTTCCATGCTTTAGGTCCCTTCAGGATTTTAATCTGATCCTGGTCAAACCTCTATTATAAAACATTTTTATACCTTTTATCTAACTGTTGGGCTGTGTTTCTCCTCCTGAGATAACAAGCACCACAAGGACAGTCCAGGCAGGTGGACAGGTTGAAGGAGGAGGGAAATGCAGTGCTGACACAGGGACCATGATGTAGTCCAGGTCATTTTCCACAGCACACACCACTGGTTACCGTTCATCTCCTCCACAAAAGTTTGTGCTGTTTGTCTGCACTTAAATTAAAAAAATTAATTATAAAAACTTATTTTAAAATAGAGAGTCGGGACACTTGGGTGGCTCAGTTGGTTGGGCATTCAACTTTTCGGCTCAGGTCATGATCTCACAGTTCGTAAATTCAGGCCCCGAGTCAGGCTCTGCGCTGACAGTGCGGAGCCTGCTTGGGATTCTCTCTCTCTCTGTCTCTCTCTCCCTCTCTCTCTCTCTCTCTCACTCTCTCTCTCTCAAAATAAAGAGATAAACTAAAAAATAGAAAATAAAAATAAAAAATAATATAGAGCTTCAACAAGAATAAATATATGCCTACATTTCCTTTAGTGTTTGTGGAGGTGTTACACGGGAATGCCTGTCAAGTTCTGTGAATCTGGAAAGCTGAAAGATAACTGAGGTAAATCTTGTTTTGATATTTATAAAACACCTTAAAGGATATTTTGCTATTTTTACTTCAGCATCTGAGACTTTCTAGGGAGAAGAGAGGACATATAACTTCAAATGTTGCCCCAATTTCTGTTTTACATAGACTTGCTTTATACATATATAAAATGCTCTCCTATCTAAAATTTCCCCAAGGATCTACAGCAAAAAGAGTTTATACAACAGACTTGACCACAATAAGTCTCAAAGACTCTAATACTCTCCAGGGATCAATGACATGTGTGCAGAGAAGAATTTATAAGACTCACTATAACAGTTCCCTTGGAACTATTACTTTCTGATGGGGGAAAGTAATAGATATTTTTAAAAAGTAACACACTTGCCAAAATACGTATTGGCTCCAAAGAAGGCAGTGTGCATTAAACAAACACAATAAAACTGTTGTAAAGTGCTACACTAAAATGTGGATACACTGCAGGTCAAAACATATTCCTTGGAACAGTAATATGGGGCCCATGTTTCACTAAAATGTGAAAAGCTTAGGACATGAATATTATCCTTGTGACTCAATATCAATACAATAAAAGGCTTTTCTCCAATTCCTTTATTATAAACAAAATCAATTATTACCATGTCAACTCTCTCACACATAAAAATGATCATGTTACTTTATACAGCAGGGTCACAAATTCAAATGCCGAGAGAGGCAAGCATGTAATATAAATAAGTGAAGCAAGGCAGGTGCAGGCTGTGGTAAACTCATGCAATATTCCTCAAACTTTAATGTGCATGAAGGAATCACCTTGTTTAAGAGCGTATCCTGATGTAGTAGTTCTGGGGCAATGCCCAAGATTCTGCATTTCTAATAAGCTCCTTGAGAAGCAATGAACTAGGGGGCTCTTTTCCCTTTCTGCTAATTTGCCTCAGATGACCGTCTCCACACAGTAATGCAACCAGGCTCAGTGCTGACCGATTTCTCAAAAGAAGCCAGAAATCCATTCATTCAACAAATATGCCAAGCTCGTCTACATGGCAGGTATTCTAGGCACTTAAGATACAGTGACAAGCCAGACAAAGATGTATGCTCTCATAGTTAACTTGATAACAGGAGGAGAGAGATGAAGAAAGCTATGAGGATATCTAGGGGAAGAACAAAGCCATGTTGTGAAACCTGGGGTTAGAGCATTCCTGGTGTACTAAACTGGACTAGTATGGAAGCTACATGGCTGAGAAGCAAAGTGAGCATGGGAAAGGGCTAGGAGGTCATTTAAAACCTAAGTGCTTTACATGTTCTCTTCTGATTTTTAAATGCTAAAATCTAAAGAACATTAAGCCTATGGTCACCACTTCCTGGCTTCTATAATTTCAAGACTTTGAAGATAAAATTAACATTTTACTTTAGTACTATGCCTTCTAAAAACATTATCAGGGGCATCTGGGTGGCTCAGTTGGTTAAGTGACTAACTTTGGCTCAGGTCATGATCTCATGGTTCATGGGTTCGAGCCCCATATCGGGCTCTGAGCTGAACACTTGCTCAGAGTCTGGAGCCTGCTTCAGATTCTGTGTCTCCTTCTTTCTCTGCCCCTCCCCTGCTTGTGTTCTGTCTTACTCTGTCTCTCAAAAATAAATAAATGTAAAAAAAATTTTTTTTAATTATTAGCCATTTTTATCATTGTCTAATTTTTTCTAAACTTTTCAACTATAATGAAAATATACAACTTTATCATCAGAATTTATCAGAAAAAAATGGGTGTACACAAATATCTACAAAGAACAAGTGCAGATGTTAGGATCTTTCAGTGATCAAAGGGTAGAATAGAATCCCAGCAAAAGATAATATTCAGTTGTCCTTCATCTATGAATCTGCTGCCCGTATTCCATCATCTGTAAGATAGATACTGTGAACTGCTTTTCTGGTAGTGGTGACAGGTTTGTACTGGAGACATACATCTATTCTTTAGTTGCTTTGTAATCAATGTCAAACATTTGAAAGGAGAGCAGCCCAGGTCAAGGATGCCTTAAGAGACAGTAAATCTAATTTGCCTTTTATCTTCTTGATACAGAATCCTGTACAGCTGGAAACCGCAAAGCCAAATCTATAACCCTTCTCCGAGAAGTCTATAGAATTTCATGTGTATAATCTTTACACTAATCTCATTCTTGGTACTATCTTACTTAGCTACCTATCCTTTCCCATTGTCTCAGTTTCTTCCTACCAATATTAAATTTGTTTTCTCTTGGCATATCAGATGTATCATCAAAGTTCCTTAAATCCTTTTCAAAATAAGTTGTGGAATCCATTCATTCATTAAATATTTATTGAGTGATATTATTTTAGGGGCTCAGCATACATCTGAGAGTGAAATAAAGATCCCTGCCCTTAGGGACCTTAAAAAAGTAAAAAATATATATATACAGGCAGACAAGAAAAAAGTAGCTTGCTCACAGAGTCTATTTAAACAACACCATAATCAGTAGCAGCATCTCCACTCATCATTGTAAAATTGCTAATTCCCTGCTAATTAAAATGTCTTCCACAAAGTCACGGTAAAAAACAGTGTCAGCATTTAAAATAGAACACATCCTGACAGACATGAAATAGTTCCTCTTATTGGTTTGCTATATAATTCACCAACTCCTAGGAGAAGAAACTGCAAAGAAAATTTTTAACACAAATTTGGGATTTTTCAAAACTCATTTTTTAAAATTTCTAAATTAAAAGTCATAAAGATTAAGTAAAAAACATATAACATGTAGTTAAACTAAGTTCTTGGTATTTATTCAAAGGAGAGAATATATTAAATCTTGCAATCAGATGAATAAAAAATCATGCAAGAAAAGAAAGATTAAGGTCTTTGCAATTCAAGTCATTTCCATTACTAGATGACTTTAAATTGATATTCTTAATTTGAGACAAACCATGTGACCAATGAAATAATCATTGCATAATCATTGAATCAATGATTCATTAATCAATGAAATATTGCTGAAAGAAAAACTGAATAAACCCAAGCATGAAATTAACAGCAAAGAACTCAGTGAGAAGTTCTCAAAGTATCATGTTATACTGCTCTTAAATTGATAAACTAAAGCAGTATTTATTTCCCTCAAAAATTCATATTGCTTTTTTTTAAGTTTATTTATTTTGAGAGAGAGAGATAGAGTCAGAGACAGAGACAGGAGCAGAGAGAAAGGGAGAGAGAGAATCCCAAGCAAGCTCCTCACTTCAGTGCAGAGCGCGACGCAGGGCTCAAACCCAGGAACCGTGAAATTATGACTCGAACCGAAGTCAGAGGCTTAACTGACTGAACCGCTCAGGGACCCCAAAAATTATCATATTGTTTGATGAGAGGTGTTGGGGTAGGGGGAAGTGGTGAGGGGAGCTCCATTATTTTTCTTCTAGGGCCCAAGGAAACTTTTACAGATGTTCAGGAAAAGATGTACACTGAAACTGGTCAGGCATAGAAAACATTCTTCATTTTATCACTAAACCAAATATTATTCTCTTTTCTTAAATCTCATTAGAGTACTTCCCAAAGAGCAAGTGGCAATATTTGATTCA
The DNA here is from genome assembly GCF_046562875.1 of Panthera onca. Taxonomy (NCBI): domain Eukaryota; kingdom Metazoa; phylum Chordata; class Mammalia; order Carnivora; family Felidae; genus Panthera; species Panthera onca. The sequence goes on along the minus strand of NC_138343.1, from coordinate 26,492,179 downwards.
TAAGAAAAAAAAAATATGTTTTGAAAGAATGGTCTCACGATAAAATAAGGTTTCCGGAAATTAATTTCTTAAGGGGTTAAACTGTCAGAGGTTCACTGCCATTATTTTTTATTATACTGTTTGCCCTGCAGTGTGCCTGTACATGGTACCTTAGATCCTAAAAATACATAGCAGTGGTACCTAAACCTGGTTGCACATGGGAATTGCTGGGGGTACTTATTAAAATGTAGATCATTGAATTCAACTTCTAAAGAATCTGTTTCAGTTGCTCTGAGCTAGAGGCCTAGATGCTACATTTTGATAAATGCCAACATGCTTCTAACACCGCCTACTTATAAGTAAATAATTTGGGGGCACGTGGTTGGCTCAGTCAGTTAAGCATCCGACTGTCAATTTTGGCTTAGGTCATGATCTCATTGTTCATGAGTTTGAGCTCCACATCGGGCTCTGCCCTTAGAGCACAGAGCCAGCATGGGATTCTCTGTCCCTCTCTCTCTCTGCCCCTCCCCCCAACTGCAAAAATAAACTTTTAAAATAAATAAATATATATATTAGATATATTAGATTTAATTTTACCTCTTATTTTAATTCTTGAGTTGAGTAATTAATAACATACAAATACAATGGTACAAGATTAAGAGTATACAATTTTATAAATATATGTGTGTAAATAGGGGCTATATGTTCAAAAATACCTCTTTGATCAAAATACACATACTAATTTGAAGGGATACATGCACTCTGATGTTTACAGCAGCATTATCAGTAATAGCCAAATTACGGAAAGAGCCCAAATATACACCAACTGATGAATGGATAAAGAAAGTAGAAAGGAAGGGGAAAGGGAAGGGGGAGGGGATGGGTAAGGAGCAAGGGCAGAAACAGAAAAGGAAAAGGAAAGATGAGGTGGTGTATACACACACACACACACACAATGGAATATTACTCGACCATATAAATGAATGAAACGTTGCCATTTGCAACTACATGGATGGAGCTAGAGTATTATTCTGAGTGAAATACACCAGAGAAAGACAAATACCATATGATTTCACTCATATGTGGAATTTAAGAAACAAATGAACGGGGGATGGGGGGTGGGGGAAGAGTGCACAGAGAGAAGAACACCAAGAAACAGACTGTTAACTGTAGAGAACAAACTGATGGTTACAAAGGGGAGGTCGGTGGGGTGATGGGTGAAATAGGTGATGGGAATTAAGGAGGACACTTGTTGTGATAAGCACCGGGTATTGTACAGAAGTGGTGAATCACTAAATTTTATACTTGAAACTAATATTACACTGTATGTTAATGAACTAGAATTTAAATTAAAAAAATAATGAGTATTTAGAGCCACACACACAAAAATTTACATTGATCTAAGGGTATAAACTTCCAGTTAAAAGATGAATAAGTTCTGGGGATCTAATGTACAGCATGGTGATTGTCGTTAATAATATTAAATAATATACTTACAAGTTGCTAAGAAAGCACATTTTAAATGTTTCACCTCAAAAAAGAAATGGTACTTACATGAGGGGAGGGAGGTACTTGCAAATGCTATGGTAGTAATCATTTTGCAACATATTATTGTATCAAAACAACACATTGTAACCTTAAAGTTGCATAAAGTTATATGGCAATACCTCAATAAAGCTGGGTAAAAAGGAAAGAATAAAAAAAATAAAAATCACACAAAAAAAGTACATTGATCTTCTTTAAGACGCAGGCTTTTCTGCTAAGGATCAGACAGTAAATACTTTAAGCTTTGTAGGACATACCCAATCTCTGTTTTATATTCCTTGTTTTATATTCCTTGTACAACCTTTTTAAAATGTAATAACTGCCAGCTACAAAAGACTGCATATTTCATGACCCACTGTTTGAAATGCCAAATTCCAAATTTTCCAGAATAGGCAAATCTAGAGACAGAAAGTACGTTAGTAGTTGCCAGGGGTTGGAGGGGCTAGGAGATAAATGAAGAGTGACAGGTAACAGAACTAGGGGTTCCTTTGGGGTGATGATTGTTCTAAAATTGATTGTGATGATGGTTGCACAACTCTGAATTTTACATTTTAAATGAGTGAACTATATAGTATGTGAATCATATCTCAATAAAGCTGCTATAAAAAATGTAACCACCATTCTCATCTCAGGACTGCCTTTGGCCCACAGGACCAGAGTGTGCCCACCACTGATCTATAGTAATAGTTCTCAAAGTGTGGTCTGGGAACGCTTGAGGGTGCCCAAGACTTTTCGAGGGGAGCTGCAAAACCAAAAATATCATCAAAAAATTAAATCATCAAAAATTATTTGTCTTTTTGTGTTTTTCATTCTTGTATTTTCACATGTATACACTGGAGTCTTCCAGAGGCTACCTGACATGTGGTATCAAAATGAACCAAACGTAGAGGCAGATATGAGAATCCAACCAATCTTTCTCCCTGTCTGGAATGTGAGCGTAATAATGCCCAAGGTGAAGTCACTACCAGGACGCCAAAAGGAAGTCTAGGTTAAGAATGGTTGAAGAAAAACAGTAAAAGCTGCCACACTTGATAGCATTGCGGAATGTCTGCATCATCTCTAGTCTACCTTCTTGAAACTTCATGCTACACTGGAAAAATAAATTCATTTAAGCTGCTTTCCAATATTCTTTAACTTGAAGCTGGATAAAATCCTTTACATATACAGCATCATACCTCTCTAAAAGTCACAGATAGAATACTGTGTAGCCTCAGCTGGCCTCATGCACTGTGGAAGGCAGACCTCACTTTGAAACAGCAAAGAGATCAAATCAACTCTTCTGCCTTTAGATGCCATGTTTTCCTTCCCTACTGCTCTGAATGCTTGATTTGATCTGTGCAGATACCCTTCTCCTCATCTTCCAAAATTTAAAGCTTACCCATTCTTCAAGATCAACCCAACTAACAAGCCACTTCCTTAAAAATGTCTTCTTTTATTTCCCAAAGAATCACCCATTATTCTTACCTCCCACATCTGTACCCAAATGGGATTTAATACTTTCTATTTTACATTTATTCATGTCTCTTATAATTCCACTAAACCACCGGATTCAGTTCTGTTCCCCTACCCCAACATAAGTAGCACAGGACTTTGAGCTACATAAAAGCTCAAATTTGTCAATTACATTAATATTACTACTCATAACTAAGTTCTTTAGGAAAGAGAAAACAGCACAGGATAAAGCAAAAGAGTATTCAAAAATCCTCTCTCCCAGAATAATCTCATGTCTTAGGCTAGTCTGGCCTAATAGAGCATCTCAGCCTTCAACATACTGTGCCATTAAGAGTTAACGAACAGTGTTCTCCTTTCACCCAACTTTAATTTAATATAAGTATTTTTGTGCTTAATGAAAATCAACTCAACCCTTAACTCCCCTTTAAAGTCAATGAAGGAAATCAGGGAGACTTAATTAAATGGTGAAATAAAGCCCTTTAAGGAGGATTTATGACCCTTCTGTGTAAAGTATTTAAGATAACAAGGTGATGGTAAATTAGGTTTTGGCTGGATAAAGACCTAAATATATCAGTGTAAGAGGTTATGAAGGTGTCTTTTATAAATGTACATCTCAGGAGTAAACTAGCTTATTGATTCTTTAGTATGTTTGCTAACTAGAAACAAAATTATAACTTTTCAGTATCTTATTGCCAGACACCAGGTTGTTAGCTATTGGCACCTAGAAATACAAGCTATGCAGAACCAGGAGGTTTGTATCATAGATCCCTTAGTACTTCTACTACTCTAGGCTTTAGTTGTCCATACTAGACATTAAGATATTCCTAGCATCATCCAGTACAGTATTTGTGTATTTCAAATAAGCAGGGCTCCAGGCAAAATGCCAAGCATTTTACACAGCAGAATCATATGTTGATTAATAATAATTATCTTCCTATAAATGTTAGGAAGTAAATATAGGATATACTGAGGGTAAGCAGTTATCCTCATGAAGATATTCTATAGGAAAAATAAACTGTCAAATAGGTTTAAAAAACTGCTTCATGGGAAGACCTCAGAGCCTTTAGTATGGTAATATATCCTGTGAAACTTGCATGGTAAGCAGTGTTCCCCCAAACTAACATGGCCACAGATCCCTTATAGCATCTTAGCCATAAAATATACTTTCAGAAGAAAGGTTTAAAATACTTACTAGATGCCTCAATTCCCACTTCTGTTCTACCTGGAATTATTTTTTGGAATCAAAAAGAAGTGAGGTAAAAATATGAACTTATGAGATAAAAGGAAAGAACCCTCAGTAGCATCATGATTATCAATAACATTTCCCTAATAAAAGGTATCTCTACTTACAGCCTGGGAAAATGGTTCTATCTGCTTACCAACAATTATTAGGTTTGGACCTCTCACATTAACTGTACCACTCTCAATCCCCTGCAATACACATCTTCTGAGTGCTATTTTTTTTTAAGAAGAAGAAGGTAGGAGATGAAAATCCTAGTAGATATTTATAAATGGTCCAAAAGGTACGCAAATCAGATTAATTTTCCACAATCTGGAATCAGTCAAAAAGCTATGTTACGCTGCAGTAACAGGAGCCTTCAAATAAAACATTCCCAATGAAATATGTTCCTTCCCACCTCACACCCCTCACAAGTCAGCACACCATGGGGGTTCTGCTCTTCCAGGGACAAAGAGCCAGCATCCTAACATGTGCCTCCATAACCGGGGTGGGGGTGGGGCACTGGGGGAGATGAGGCAGCAAAGGAAACTGCCTTCAGAAAAGTCAGAGATCAAACAGGCTAAGAAGCTGGACCCTACCTTGTATCCACAACAAGAAAACTGAACATCTGTGAGAGCATCCTTACTCAACCACATTTTAAAGAAATTTCTACAAATTAGGTTGTGATGTGACAGAGTGCCTGGATTCTTGACTAGTAGAATCTGATTGTCTTGGGATTTGGTTCTGCTGCTCTCTAGTGTTTACAAACACTAAAGCTGGTCCTCCCTTACCACTAAGATCTAAAAGTTGCTAACTTGCACATTATTTTTAAAGAAGCCTGAAATGAAGACAGAAAGATAACAAGTAAATGAAGACTCAGCACAGCACTGGGAAAGACAGAAGAGGGAAAAGTCTTAGAAAAAAAACTACCAAAAGCAGTACAACAGTGGTTTACAAACATAAATGATTTAACCACTACTTGCCACAATGTATCTATAGATTACCTACCTTGGTAAGCCATACTTTTAAAGTTAACCTTGAACCTTGAAATAAAGAGGAGGGAAGAAACTGGTTCACCAAAGAACCCCTTATAAATTAAACCCTGAAGTCGGGCTCAGCCACTTTTCGCTGAAGATCAATGTCCCTCCCTCCCCCTACCTCCTGACACAATGCTGGTTTTGTCCCCACTCCTGCATCAGCTGCGCAGTGCAGGGCGTACATGTTGAAAAGCAGCTGTTTGCTGACAGACTGTGAGCTGGGAAGCTAAAGCTAAGTGAAGTGGTTAACCCACATCCCTTCCCCACCGATAAAGTGCTTTGATAAGCAAGCTACATTGGCAAAAGCTAGAAAGGCTGCCAGAGCAGCCACTCCTAGGAATGAATGCTGGCTTGTTTGGTGGACGCTTAATGCTTTCACATCCTTAGCATTCACTTATGGTCCCCAACCTCCACTAGGCTGGTATGCTTCACAGTGTTCTTTCAGCTGGCAGCAAGACCAAGTCTTTGATATGTCAGAGCAATATCCTGTTCATACAGGGAAAACAAATATTAAAAAAAAAAAAAACCTGCAAGAAAACATCTCTTCATATAGGCTTTTCTCCATAGTATTTTTTCCTAACACAAACTCCTATTAGAAACACAGCATTAAAGAAAATACTCCCACAGAAGTATGCTCATCATGTCAATGACTGCTCAGTAACACAGGGCCATAAATTTTTCTCCACCTTTTATTAATACAATGAAATCTTAAGTTAAAAAATATGATTAATTTGTAATTTTAACTACTAAGTAACTTTGGACATATGGAGTTACTAATTAAACGCAGAAGGCATGGAACACATGATTCCACACTAACTTTAATGAATACTTCCTTCAAATACATAGCCCTCATTTAAATTTGTAGACTAGAGAGCTTTAATTCCATTCATGTACTTTCTCTGAGTCAAATGGAACCTTACTACCTAAGAGGACACACTAGACCACATTTATCGCTCTCCACAGATTAGAAAAAAATGTGGATGATGGTAAGGCCTGCTCTCCATGTCCACTGGAAGGATTAAATCAAAGGGTCAATAGTAATGCTAGTACAATAGGAAACAGTTATATGATCTATTTGACTTACCTGCTATCAGAAAAGATTGCTCTATTATAGCAAATATATTGATAGTATCATCTTTGTATTTAGTACTACCAGAGATATACACTATTTTTCAAGTAAAATAAATCCCCCTAAGAACTGTAGAAAACTCCATGAGGTAGAACCAAAGGTAACAGAAGGCAACTTACTTGCAGAATACTGGCTCTGTGGATCGAAAGTGGACAGGTGATAAATGCTCAAAGGGATATTGCACTAGATACAAATAAATTCACACACACTTCTATATAAAAGTGTACATATACATGTGTGCCTATATAGACAGAATTTCTAAAAACTACAAAACCTGTTAAAAAAGGTGAAAAAGATTTAGAGAAATAAATGCCTAAGAGAGTTCTACAATGTGTAGCCTGCCCTCCTACCGAAAAGTAATGAATGAAAAAAATGAAGCATAAGAGAAAATGACTATTTCAGCTACCTGGAGAGTATGATACATTCAGGAAAGGATCACAGGTAAAAATAACAGCATCTATAACATTTATCTCAAATCATTTAATTAAGCTATCTTGCCTGGAACATTTTTACATAGCCATTTTGACACCAAGGCCATTTTGACTGGGCTTAAAGAAAACAAACCATTGAACTTTCAACTTTTAAAACATGATCTGCTAGCATGTGCTACAGACAGTTGATACTGTCCCTGATCCTCACCTTCCCATCCTTGGGCCTCAAAGAGGGTTGGGGAGCAGGAAGAGGCAGAATTCAGAAGGATAAGTGGGGCTCAGGGGTATCTACTGAACACAGTGCTTAATAAATTTTTGTAAACATCAATTTTATATCTTAATAAGACTTTGTAGAAATATATAATTTGGAAACTGTGAGGAAAGTTTCAGGTAAGAAGGGTAGAAAATATGCTATGACTGGCAGTAGAGAAAGAGTGAAAACAAAGAAAGTAAAGAATACCTTTAAAAAATATATATGATCACCTGCATATGTGGTCATCTGTCTACCTGGAACATCCGTAAGTATCGCATTTAGAATGTTCTATCCCAACCAAATAACTTTAATGGAAGAGATATTACTTAAAATTTGGATAAAACATCCTGATCAACTACTGAGATCTTTTTCTGATGGGCATAATATGAGATAACAGTGGAAATCATGATAAAATGACTTTGAATATTAGAAGAGGTAGTAAAAGGAAAACCAAAAAAGTTAACTTGTTTGAATGCCACATGTGCTTACATTTATGAGTGTTCCCATCTGTTCTACTTAACTTTAACAATCATTACCCTGATTATTAAATACTTTATTCAACAGTAAAGAAAATATCAAAATGTCAGCGATTATTACAATGGATAGGGAATCCTCCTGGACCCCTTTCTTCTTAATGCCCAATAGCTGACCTGTCAAGAGTCACCCTTCTTATACTTCCCCAGTATCTTTCCAATCCACTCCCTTCTCCCTACCCTGCCCAGTCTGAATACTTGCCCTCTCTCACAGTCCATCCTCCATACTCAAAGGTAGCTGGTTACCTTGCAGGATGTACATCTCTTCTTTACAGCTTACAGAATAAGAATTACATGAGAAATTTATTCTAAAACAGATTTATGGGGCTTGTCAATTGAGATACTAATGGAAAAAGTCGAGCTTAGAATATAGAAACCTAAATATTGAACATGTCCCCAGATGATTCTGAAGTAGGTAGTCCCCAGAACTTACTTTGAGAAGTGCTGGCCTATGGAGATTCAAATCCCTAATCATTTTCAAAACCACTCATAAACATGAGGAATTTAATATTTTTTTAAAAAAAAACCAACAGTAACAATGCCTAACAATTTTAATTATTTGCTTTCACTGGTGTGTTTTCTTTACATTAAGCCACTATACAAATGATGGTAACACACACACACACACACACACACACACACACACACACACACACCACAAAACATTTATATCATAATCACCCTTCACTTTGCTAAATCAACTACTCATGTAATGCTTTCCATAAATTCCTATGGTTGACTAAAGTACTAATAAAGATAGTATTATGGTGAGGATAGAATTTCTGGAGCTCTCTGGGGTTTGATCAAGTCTCACAGGCTCAAAAGAGCTACCTGAAGACAAAGGGGATACTGCAGCAAGCACAAATTTACTGCTGTCACTCAATGCATTAGTCCATGGGGGCAAAGAGAACGTGGACCACAGGGACAGCTGGTTTCACAAGTAGGACCTTCTTATTGTCTGTTAAAAAATCCTTTATTTCTGTGACTTAACAGGGCTCCTACCAATCTTAGCTAATTCGAGAAATCTTACACAAAAGTATTCAAGCATACCTCATAAAATATAAATATACATGTCATTGTTACTAGATCTTCTAATTAGATTTTCTTGAATCAATTTGAATAATTTACATAATTTATACTTTCCTAAAATTCATTTCACTAATTTTTCCATATCTTCTGTCATATTACATGTAATAAAGTAATTGAAAAAATAGCATGAAGCCAGCTCATTTTCTGACACACTTTCATACTTGCCAGGGAAGAGTGATAAAGAAATATGGACAGTGATTCAATGCTGAAAGTATCCCAAAAATTCCATCATATTCTGTACATTAAATGGTGAGTTAATTTTATATTCAAGCAAAGATATTTTTCTACTTGTGTATACTCATGAGTATGTGCAATACATAAGCACTGCACACATATAGGAATAGCTAGAAACTCTAGGTTGAGCACAAATTTTACTTTTCAGTTATGTTTGGATAAATTCCAGACACTAAAACATCATAAGCAGCCTGAAAATATACTACAACCAATACTCAATTCACACCCTAGATTATAGTCTTATTGTAATGGACATTTGATATAATCCACCAGAACACAAATCTGGCAATCCTCTTTACATGATCTTGCATAGTCTGAGCTGCATTAAAATTTGAGCACAATGCTCTTGCAGTATCCTTGTAAACTCAAACAACCAATCTAACTTTACAAAACAATGAACTAGAGGAGTGGGGAAGAAGGCATGATTACTGGGGTCCCAGAGGGATCTTTGCCTTTGTAAAGCAAATTAAACATGAAGTTCCTCTAAAATAGCAAACTGTCAGCATGATTTTTTTAAAACCATATTATATCCAAGTCATCCACATAGTTTTTAAGAATAAAATCACATAAGATTATACATAGCAAATATTTTAAAAACACCTTGTCATCCTATAAGGAATATTCCATCTATCTGGTAAACTACATTTAGTTTTAGAAAAGTTTGATAGCTGACTTCCATTCTAGATACTTTTAGATAAAGCTATATCAATGTTTCCCAAATGTTTCTACCATTGTGTTTATACTGAATAACAATACTAAATTTGTACAACATAAAAACTCTTAAAACTAGTATCCAAGAAATCAATGATCATTTTCAAGTTTACACATTCTCACTTACTAATATTCTCTGATGGCCAATAGTCAAGAACTAATTCAAACCGCAAACACCAAACTAATCTAGTACGCTTTTTATGCCTTATATAAGAAATATTTCCCTACCTTGAGGTTATAAAAACATTTCACTATATAATGTTCTAGAAGATTACTTATTTTTCCTTTCACATTCAGATTCATAATCCATCTACAACTGTTTCATGCGGTGTAGGTTTTTTTCCATATGGCAGGCAACTGACACACTCTTTAGGGAAAAGATGAGTCAGTCCCCAGGGCAGTACACAAACTCCTTAATACTCTGTCCCACTGGTCTCTTTGTGGCACTCAGGCTAAGGGTTTTAATTAATGTGACTTAAATCTTAATAACCAACTAAATAGTTCCTCACACCATGCTGGTTTCTTTGCAGAAGTGTTGGCTCTTCTTGTCCCCTTGCATTTCCATATACATTTTAGAATCATTTACCAGTTTACACACACACACACACACACACACACACACGCACACACACACACACACACCTACTGGATTATAAGTCAGTAGATGAATTAGAGGAGAATCTACCTTTTTATGATACTGCATCATCCTACTTATAATAGTATAGGATCACCTCCTTTTGTTTAAGTCTTCTGTAATTTCCTCTTAAAAATGTTTATCCTGTTATGATATTGCATATTTTAGTACATTTGATATCTTTCTACTATTGCAAACAATGTCTTTTAATATTATGTTTTCTTTTTGTTGGTGTTGTATAGAAATGAAACTGACTTTATTTACTGTATTGACTTTTCATCCATTAATATCCTGTTATGGATGGAATGTATCTCCCCAAAATTCATGTGTTGAAGCCCTAACCATCAATACGATGGTATTTGGAAGTGGAGCCTTAGGATGTTACTAGAGACAGATGAGGTCATGAGGGGTCCTCATGATGAGATTAGTGTCCTTATAAGACACACCACAGAGCCTGTTTTCTTTGTCACCCTGCCATGTGAGGAACACAGCAAGAAGGCAGCCATCTGTAAAGCAGAAACCAAGTCTGCCCTTATTTTAGAATTCCCAGCCTGGAGGACTATGAGGAAAAATATTTATGTTGTTTAGGCCACTCAGTCTATAATATTTTTGATGGCAGCATGAGCTGAATAAGACGGCTTTTGGTACTAAAAGTGGAGTGCTGCTCTAACGAATACCTAAAAGTGTGTGAGTTGCTTTTTAACTGGGTAATGGGTAAGGGCTAGAAGAGTTTTGAAGTACATGCTAGAAATATGGACATTAAGACTGAATCTGCTCAAGTCTCAGAAATGAGGACCCTGATATAAGAAACTGGAGAAAAGATGATCCTTGTTATTAAATTGCAAAGAATTTGTAAGAAAAGTATCTTAGTGCTTTGTGGAAGGCAGAATTTGATAGTGATGAAACTGAAGATTTAAATGAGTATATTTCTAAACAAAGTATTGAAGGAGCAATGAGGTTCCTTCTGACTGATTATAATAAAATGCCAGAAGACAGAGATGAATTGAAGAAGAAACTGTCAAGCAAAAAGGAATCAGAACTTGAAGATTTGGAAAATTCCCAACCTACCACATTGCAAACACTCAGAAAGTATGTTCTAAAGAGTTGGACTACACTTGATAAGGAGTTTATAGGATTATATGAGTAGAAACACTGACAGCTTGAACTGCAGGGGATAGAGACAGGACAAAATGAAAGCTATAGGACTTTTTGGATTTGACAGAATGGGAAGATAGTGCTATTTGGCTATTATTGTATACTATTCTTTAATAAGAGGTAAAAAAGGACACAGAAGGAGATTCAGAGATCATCAGGATCACCAGCCTCATTTCAACAGGCCTTGGGGACAGGGCCACTCTGACAGCCATGGGGGCGCAGCTGCCCAAAGCCTTGAGGATGGAAACTGGCCATGCAGAGCTACAATGGCAAGACCCCCTCCCACATTCTCCAGGTTGTACTGTCGCCCCAGTGGACCTGGAGGGGGATGCATCTAACCAAAGAGAATTATTCTCCAGCCTTAAGATCTAATGGAATTTGCCTTGCTAGGTTTTGGACTTGCTTGGGACCCATCACCTCCTTTTTCCTTCCAATATCTCCTTTTTGGAACTGTAATGTCTATACTATGCCTCCCCCACCACTGTATTTTGGAAGCACATTGTTTGTCTTGTTTTACTAATTGGCAGTTGGAGAAGAACTCTGCCACAGGATGAATCATCCTCCAATATCATTCACACTTGACTCAAATGATATTTAGATGAGACTTTGAACTTTTAGACTTTAACACTGATACCAAAACGAGTTAGCACTTTTGGGGCTATTGGGATGGAATGAATATATTTTGCATGTAAGAAAGGCATGAACTTGGGGCATCAAGGATGGAATGTTATGAACTGAATGTTTGTGTCCTGCCAATATTCTTATGTTGACGTCTTAATCTCCAATGTGATGGTATTTACAGATGAAGCTTTTGGGAGTTAATTAGGGTTAGATGAGGCATAAGAGTGGGACCCTCATGATAGGATTAGTGCCCTTATAAAAAGAGATTGTAATACATTTCTGTTGTTTTAAGCCATTCAGTTTGTGAGAATTTGTTACAGCAGAGGTAGGAAACCAACATACACACTAAAACAGGTATTTAAAACTCTATTATTGGGACACCTGGGTGGCTCAATGGGTTAAGAATCTGACTCCTGATTTGGGCTCAGGTCACAGTTTGTGAGTTCAAGCCCCGTGTTGGGTTCTGCACTGATAATGTGGAGCCTGCTTGGTATTCTCTCTCTGCCTCTCTGCCCCTCCCTGCTTGCACACTTGTAAGCTTTCTCCCTCTCTCTCAAAAATAAATTAAAATAAATTAAAAAAAAAAACCTTCAAGACAGTTCCTCTTAAAAAAAAAAAAAAGTAAAATTCTGGCGTGCCTGGGTGGCTCAGTTGGTTAAGCGTCCAACTTTGGCTCAGGTCATGATCTCATGGTTCTTGGGTTCAGGCCCTGCATTGGGTGGGCTCTGTACTGACAGCTCAGAGCCTGGAGCCCACTTCAGATTATGTCTCCCTCTTTCTCTTTGCCCCTTCCCTGCTTGTATTCACTCTTTTTCTCTCCCTCAAAACAATAAATATTAAAAAATTTTTAATAAAATTCTATTATCAAATAATTTTCTGCTTCTGTTAAGAAAATACATAATTTTTTTCCTTTATGTAAGTAATGTGGTGAAATACATTGATTGAAATATTAAATATTTTCATTCCTGGAATAAACTCAATTGGCTAACCTATCATCTTTATTATAAACTGCTGGTTTTGGTTTGCAGTTATTTTGTTTAGAAATTCCTATATGAATTCACAAGTGAGACTGGTCTGTAATGTCCCTTTCTCTTAATACTCTTATTAAGTTATACTATTGAAGTTATGTTGCTTCATAAAATGAATTAGGGAATATTCTTTCTCTTTATATTCCGTGGAAAAGTATGTATAAGACTGACCTAAGTATGTATCAAGCCAGATGACATTTACTTAGCTCAAATAAGTTAACCACACTGTTCAATTCTTCTGTATTTTTGTCTGCTTCTAGCAGTTATAAGGAAAGTGGGTTAAAATTTCTTACTATGGTTACAATCTGTCTACTTCTCCTTTTAGTTTGGTCAAAAGCATCATACTGAAGTGAAACGGGATTTGGTAAGCAGCAAATGAGCTTAGCAAGCCGATGAGTGATGACAAAGCAAAGGGTACGTAAAGTTGAAAACAGAACAAAAGAAATTATAGAATCTGAGGAAAAGAGTGAAAAAATATTGAAAATGAAAAAACCATTGCCTTGCAGGACAATATTAAAACAGCCCTATAATTGGGTCCTCAGAGAGGGAGGGGGAGAGAAAAAACAAAACCCAAAACAAAACAAAACAAAAGGGGAATAGGACAAAAGTAGTAAATTTCTCCAGTAGGCTTCAAGTCATTAATTTACAGATTCATAGAGTGTAGCAAACATCAAGCAGGATAAATACAAAGAAAACCACACCTAGGCGTGTCAGTCTAGCTACTGAAAACCAATGATAAAAAGATACCTAATTGTCACTTGATTCACTGTTTATTATAACACTCACAGTCTTCCTACATGTTGTCATGTCTGGGTATGATGACTCTGGTATTTGCACTATCCAGAATCTTGCCTCAAGGATGTCAAATTATTTTCTCTCTTTCTCAACCATCTCATCCCTCAACCTCACAGGTAATCATGTTAGTATGTAGGGCTATATGGTTGATGGAGTGGGAACATAAGAACTGAGGGAAATCCAGCATTAACTTGGATTTCCCTCAGTTCTATACGTCTCTTGCCCCATTACCTAAAAGAACCAACCAACTCTGAGGATTACACACAGATCGGTAGATTAAATATGAAGACATCAGTAGAGTACAGTGGTTAAGTTACAAGGCTGAGCTCTGGAGTAAAACGTGTTTAAATCTCAGTTTTGTAATTTTCTAGCTGCTGCAAAATCATCACCTAAAAAATACTTACTATTGCTACTCTAGTATGAAGATCAAATGCTTACTAGCACCATCCCGGATACATAAAAAATGCTCAATAATTGTTTGAAGTTATAATCACAGTAATTAAGTGTAAATAAGAGACAAAGGTATTGCACTTTATTAAAACAAAAATTAGCTCATCTAATCATTTTTATTTCATAAAATAAATGTATCTAAGACATCATCACTTGTAAGATACACTCTTATTTTATGTAGCACACAGAAAGAAGTAACATTCTCAAGTGAACTAGAACATTATATTGCTTGTATGTCTCCTCATTTCAGAGATGGCAACATGTACATCTTAGAAACAATAAAATAAAGCACATATATTAACTTTATATATCTCACAAAGTCCTACAAATAAATACTATTATCCCCATTTTTCAGACGAAGAAATTAAGGCCCACAAAATTAAGTCACTTGCCCAATTCAAAGACTACCAACTTGGCTTCAGACTTCTTGCTATTGGCCACTGTATATTATTAGTGCCCCTGTTTTTCTTGGGTTCTGTCATTTTATTAACTTGAAATGTTCAACAATACAACAGGGCTCAAATTTGTACAGACAGAATGTCAGGTTCTGACTATGAAAAAGAAGGCCATTGCATGTCACAAAAACATGCAATGTGGCATCTATTATTATAAAATTCCACACAGGACCAGTGGTTTTCAACCCTGGCTGCCCATCTGAATCACTTCAGATCCTTAAAAAGCCATAGATGCCAAGAAATAACCCCAGACTGACTTGAGTCAGAATCTCCAGGATTGGAATATAGGGATCTGTGCTTCTTTTGCTCCAAAAGTGACTCTGCTGTACGGCCAGGCTTGAGGACCAATCCATCTTATTTTTGATTATTTAATTTTTCCACCAACACACTCTCCATTACTCCTACCACTAGCGATCTACACCTAGGTAATAAAACATTGACTGTATAACAACCAAAAGTATTCTGATGTTAATATGGTCTTAATTTAACATCATTATATTTTTAAAACTAAAAACTTATTCCATGTACATTTGGACTTGCTGAGAATAGGAATCTCTGTTTCTGCAAAAAGGCAACATTACCCAGAACATTTACTGGGTGTTGAGATTATGGAAATGGAGCAGTGACTAGCAAGACTGGGAAAATGTAACAAAAGTGCTTTTGAAGGAAACGACATCAGTGTCTTTGTCACGCTTCTACCTCAACTGACAAATGCTGAAACTACCCACTGGGTAAAGGAGTCCTACGCCAGTGGCCTTGCTTTCTAAGGACATCATCCCTATCTCAACCATATTATACAGCAAATTGCAGTGACCTGCTTCTGTTTGTGTCTCTCACACTGATCTCTGAGTCCCTATAGGGGCAAGACCTCATGGTGGTATCTTCTCTATACAGATCTGGGTCAGGACAGAGTAGGAACTCAACAATTAATTGCTGACTGAATAAGTGAACAAATAAACATTCTTTTTCTCTAGTTCATAATTCATACTTAGGTCAGCGCTTTGTATATATAGTCGACCCTCGAAAAAATGGGTTTGAACTGCACAGGTCTTCTTATACATAGATTGCAGATTTTCAACTGTGCAGGGGAGAAGGGTATTAGCACCCCTAAGCCCTGCATTACTTAAGGGTCAACTGTATACACACACACATATATTTACTTTATTTTTTATGAATTAACATAACATAACCATGCCCCCACAAATATTAATCCCCAAGAATGGTGAATTATTCATGTCTACCTGTATTACCCAGTTTTCCCAAGAAATTAACAATTCCACTAATATCTACTCCCAAAATCATATTCATCCTTCAAAACACAAATTATATTACATCTTACATTAAAACCTGTCTGATGCCCTCAAATGAAATTGGGCAATGCAGGTCTAGAGGTATATAGGGGTAAGCCTCAGTACCCTACATTATCTTCAGCCTTATCCTGGTCAATGTTTATATTAAGTCTTCAGATCAAGTATGTCAGTGACAAAAAAGTGAAATGAAAGGTTAATAAGCTAGGAGGAATAATATCCCTAAAAAAAGAAATCAAAACACTGGGACCAGAGTCTATATTTAGCACATTTAATGAAAATGAATATTAAGAGACTAAAACACCAAACCAAAAACAGAAAAAGCCTCATTAAGATAGAATGATGATGGTGTAGGTTCACTGGTATACAAGCAGGAAGAAGAAAACAAAACAGATTTTAATTAAATGAAGCTCACCATTTCAACAGTGTGACACTGACCACCCAAATAAGCTAATGTCATCATAGCTATATATAGATAGAAGCAGTTTCCAAAATGAGGGAAGACGGCCACTCCACCCTCTCCAGGCTGGCAAGCTGCGTCTGGTTTATGGATTAAGTCACGGTGCCCCACCAGAAGCAAGGCCTGCTCCTGCTGGAGCAGGTCTCATGGAGAGGGACAAGGATGATACTGGGAGACTCAGAACCATGACTGGGGTAAACTGTAACAAAACAAAACAAAACAAAACGGCCAGGAATAATTAACCTGGAATAATGACAGACCATAAATTATTGTATTTGGAAAAAAAAGAGCCAAGTAGAAAAGAGATTAATTTATTTTTCTTATTCCTGAAGTAAACATTAAAGGCAGGCAGATGTATTATGAGCATAGGAAGAGCTTTCAAATAGAGCTAACTGAAGGTACAAGAAATATCTCAAAAGGTGGTAAGTCTCACATCACCAAAGATATTAAAAATATCTCCAACTACCACATTCAGTGCTACCGTAAAGGTTCCTGGAGCAGGGACAGGTATGTGGAGTGAAGCACCAAAATATAAGTTTGTAAGTCCATGTAGACATCAATAGACTCACAAGAAAACAACCTGGTTTTCATAAGACTCCTGTATAAATCAAATGTACACCTGGAAACAGATCTAGATCTTCTAACCCTTCCTTCATCCATTCTATCCATGAGAATAGAGGTAGTCACAAATTTTAAAGTTATTTTAGGGGTTATGAATTTCATTTTAAACTGCTGGTAGTGATGTCCGCTACACATGTTCTCATCTCCAGAGTTTCTTTATTGAACAGAGAGCTACCTTGGAGAATACATACTTTGTTGGAGCTATTATTTCCTTTTAATTTAAGGCAGATTGAAAATATGATCATTAAAATAATAAATAGTATTTCATCCTTGAATACTTTTAAGCAACCTCAAATATTTAATAATTCTGATAGAACAAAGTTCAGAGGTATTGACTGGAAAATTCTGTAGATTAAAAAATACAAATTAAAAAAAAAATGGAAATAGAACTGCTCCATTTCAGCACTGATATTAGAGTCTGGCTCTTGTTTTTTGTTTTTTTTTTTTTTTTTTTACAAATTTATAGAATAAGCTTTATAGTTGAAATGACAACAAATAATACAACCACATTTTCAGGATAAAAGAACAAAATAATATATCAGTAAACATAAACCTCCTTCATTTTTTCACCAGACTATGCTCTTAATTTTCTATACTGTTCTCTCTAGTAAGTAAACCACAGAAGTAATTTTATTGACATTAACTAATACCCTCATTTTACAAATGAAAAATTGAGGTCACACAACTAGACCCCCAAGCAGGGGTGGCACTTGGGCATTCTACCTCCTAGACCCTAACATCTCTGCCCCCTTCCTCAGCTGCTCATCACAACTGCCTCACTATGCTCACTCTCCATAAGAGCTAGGTAGGAGGTTTCCACAATGATATTTTTTTTCCCTCAAATCCCCAAAAGAAAGCACATCTTAAACATTCTTATCTTATTTTCAGGTTCTTGATAAATACTGGAAAAAATTAACAGCAAAATAAAAGGAAGCCAGTTCTGAAGTTCTGTGATTATATTAAAAATCTTCAATTCATTCAAAAAATACTGATTGAGCACCTATAATGAGCCACCACCATTCTAGGCTCCATTCTAGTATAATCCATTCTAGAAGGTGATACAGAGACAAAAATCTCTGTCTTGATGAATCTTACACTTTAGTGAGGGAAGAATGACAATGAATAAAATAAATATGTTGAATATATACAGTATGTCTTAAGTAAATGCTGTGAAGAAAAAACAAAAGGGAGCAAGTTATGGGCAGACTGCACATCATAATCAGGGAAAGCGAACACCTTACTGAGAAGATGACATCTAAGAAAGACCCAAAAGAAGGAAACAAGCTGTGCAGGCATTTGACAGAAGGAACAGCGGGAGAAGCTTGACTGGTATGTCTAGCATCAGGAAAAAGGCAAGTGTGGCTGGCACTGAGGGATAGAGGAGGAATGGTAGGAAGTGAGGACAGATCCAGGTCCTATAGAACCTTGTTAAAACCAGTCAACTACCTGTATGCTGACTTCCACATCTATACCATACTAGTTCACATCCTGAACCTTACAACTCTGAGTCTAGAGGGCATCAAATAAGAAATGATCATGGCATTTTGAAAACTGAAGAAAACATTTTTCTGTGGACTGATAATTTCTCCAAATCTATCTTCAACTGCAGTTACGTTGTTACTCTGGAGAATAAAAATGATGTTATTTATTGATCAGTATTACAGATCTGAAGTGGTTACCAACCCACATTATTGAAACTATCTCTGTTGCAATGCTTATTACAGCTCCAAATACAACAGGAGACAAGATGACAAAGGAAGAAATATGTATTGATTCAAATTCTCTATCATTAGTCATTCTTTATCTTCACAGTACATTAAAAGCTTTCGATGTTTTTATAGCTATGAATTTTGACTTTTAACACCTGGAACCCTAAGCCAGTGCAAGGTGGTGGGCTTGGGTTATTTCCTAGTGCTAAGAATTTGGCAGCTGAATAAAATTGAGAACTCAATGTTAATCACTCACTCAATATTTTCTTGACCACAATTATGCCTGGATCAGCACAAGAAACCGGAGAAAGCACTCTGCTAGCAGTATTCCCTGCAGCTAGCCCTGAAGCAGTTTCACAACTGCAGTCACCTTACATCTAGGGAGCTGAAGAAGGATCACAAGACCCCAAAAGAGGAATGTGCCTCACACACTGCAAGAAGCAGGACCAGGAGGTGGGCACCCCAAGACGATTGAACAATCATATACAACAGAAATCCTTCTGGGTCATTTTCTGCCTTCAGTAAATATAATCTATATATTAGAAAATATCACAGAACTATATAAGTAGGTCCAATTCAAAAGTAAAATTGTAAATACACTGTGTGTTGCCTTGCATTGTTAACCTAGAACATTTGTTGCTTTGGGCAAAAATTAGGAAGAAAGATTCCATATGCTTAGGGTAACTGGAACTATTGGATATTCACAAAGATCCCAAGAAGAACTGTGATATGGGATATAACATGTGATAACCATATTATCAGGCTGCACTAAAAAAAAAAAGTATGTTCTTGCTTTAGTGGATATATACATAAACTATATGCAAAACTACATGGCTGGCAAAAATATAAGGCTAACCATTAATTTATCTGAAAATCAAAAACCAAAACTAAAAACCAAAAATCAAATTACAAAAATACTACTTTCCTTTGTCAATGACCTAAATCACGTTTCTAAAACTATCAAGTTTTAAACTGCTACCCACTGATTTCATCTTAAAAACAAGGTAGCAGCATTAGTCTAAAACCTATAATGAGAGATAATGAGTCATAATGGAAAGGGTCAACTGGCAACAGACTGTAGCTTTAAAATTACAATAAAGGAGGCTGATGCCAACACTGGCACTATGATGTGGACCAAATCAATCAATTTTTCTGAACCTTACCTATGACATCGACTTCAATGAGTTCACTTACCTATAAAATGAAAATACTAATAGCTCCTCACTTGTAAAGATTAGAGATGTAATACACAAAGCCTGAAGCTCTAAATAAATTATAGGTATTACTACAACCAGTTTGCTATAGAATTTGTTTTCAGTCAGATCCTAGGAATATAGCATTTGCCCCAATGAGCTATGGATGCAAGCTGTTACACGCAAGCCCACACAAGTTTCAGAAGAATAAAGATTCTGTCTTTTCACTGCTATCTCTCTAACACATACCACAGGGCCTGGAATTTAAAGGGTACTGAATATTTATCTTTTTGATTAGAAAGAAGGAAGAATATTTTAACATACCTTAGGCTTTGGATCACCTTAATTTTTGCATCATTTACTGCTCTAATAATAGATTCTGATAATTTTGATATTAAAGATATCAAATAAGCAAAAGGAAAGCTTTAATTTCTTAAGGAATTTGTCTAAAGTCATAGAAATCTCTTATATTTTCTCAATTTGCAAATAAACACATGTCAAGACATTTCATACTGGAGACCTAAAAGGCAAAGGAATCAGAAATCACAAATATCCACAACCATAAACAATGGTTATGTTTCCCGTAATAAGAAACTATGTAAAAACAAACAAAAGCAAACCATAACAAATGCTATGTATAATTCTAGCACTACTAATAAATCAAACTACAATAAATACTAATGTATAAAACGTTTAAGAAAATGCTAACATCCTAGCTAAAATCTTTATAAGGCTGGCTCTTGCAGACGTGTTCCAAATTCAATAAAGGAGGTTGATGCCACAATGGCTGTCAGAAACATGCAAGTCAAAACCCAATCCAGAGGGAACAAAGCAGCCATGGAACCCAGTGTTTCAGCAGCCCTAAATAATATCCCACCTGTCGTCATGTCAAACAATTTGGCCCACTTCCATAACAAGACAAAAGTCACTTTTGTTGCATGTCAAATGTGCTGAGAGAACAAGCCGGGAAAAGCTGTTTGAAGGTTAGAAGTACTCTGAGCAGTTTAAAAAGAACAGCAATAAATAAAACTCGTTAATGCCCCTAACATTACTGGTCAAAAATAGTCATGAGTTAACAGATGTTACCAGTGCAGCTACATACCCAGGTGATAGACAAACTGAGTTATATAAATAGGTGACCTACAAATAAAGATATCAAGAATGAATAATTAATTACAGTCTGTGTGGAAAAGATATCTCACAAATTTAAAATATCAACAAATGGGTACCTAATGAAATGGTTTTAAAACACAAAAAGTAGATCTTATATTTTCCATCACCTGAAAAGTAGACCGTGTCATAAATTATGCTTTCATATACCAAACTGATACTAAAAGGTAATCCAATCTTAGCAAATGAATTTATTTTTCTACATTAAAAAAATCAAACTTATTAATAAGTTAATAATCACAACTGTACAAATGTAATTACTTTATTTTTCAGTTTGTAACAATTTAGTCAAAGTATTTTGAAAATAAGTGTAAAAATACCAAGACCAAGCAAGAGAACGTTTAAAATAAAACTAAAAGGTAGGGGAGGAGAGAGAGAAGAAGAGAGAGGGGAGAAGGACTGAGGGAGGGAGATGAAGGGGAAAGGGAGAGGTAGAAAAAAAGAAAATATATTTTAACCAACCACACTTACACCTCAAGCAGATTAGCTCTTTGCTGAATACTTTCCCTTTTTTTCCTCCTAGGGGCTGGCTGACACTTTGTCCACATGTTTTTCCCCCTTTCCAGTGGTTCCAAGGTCCCCTTGCCCTCTCTGCCCCACAATCTCTTCTAGCTCTATTACCCCCTGCCCTCCTGATGTAGGACTCCAGCCAAGCCCATGGTTCCTCCAGTCCTGCTGCACGTATTTACACTTCCTGACACAAGTTCTGATACTGAACTGAGGAGTACAGGGATGGTCAGTGCAGCTGGTGTGGGAAGAAAGAAGTAGTCTGGCCTCACCAGCTTTCAGAATGACTAGGCTGGTTTCACATCAGGTATTTCTTTAGGAATTCCACAATATTCCATTCTATAGATGGAATATAGATATCTATCCATCAGGTATTTCTTTAGGAATTCCACAATATTCCATTCTATAAATGGATAGATATCTATATTCCATCTATGGAATGGAGTATTTGTGGGGGGGGGGGGAGTGGTGAGGAGTCATTCTAAGCACTAATAGTCCCATAAACTTCACAATAACCCTATGAAGCAAATGCAACTGTCTCTGTGCTAGAGATAAGAGACCAGGGGCACAGAGGGGGTCCCTGGGTGGCTCAGTCAGTTAAGCGTCTGTCCGACTCTTGGTTTTGGTTCAGGTCATGATCTCATGGTTCGTGAGGTCAAGGCTCACATCAGGCTGTGCACTGACAGTACAGTCTACTTTGGGATTCTCTCTCCCCCTTTCTTTGCCCTCTCCCTCTCTCTCTCTCTCAAATAAGTAAACTTTAAAAAAACAAAAAGGAAAAGAAAACAGGGGCACTTTATGTCTAAAGTCACAAAAACCAGAATATGGCAAAGGCAGGATCTGAGCCAAGGCCATCTAGCTCCAGACCCCAAGCTCTGAAGCACAATGCCTGACTGCCCTGAAACTCTCTTCCCTAAAATCCTATTTAGACCACATAAGCATCAAACCCAATAAGAAAGAATAACTAATAAAATTTGGCTATAATTTCTGACTTTTATGATATTTAATTATAGTTTGATACTGAAGGATGGTAGAATATACCACCCCAAAGTATGCTACCTTGGCATAAGGATTACATTGAGAAAGAGACACTAGAGAAACAGCAGACATAAGAAGTGCACTCTGACCTCCTCTTTCCTTCCTGAAGGCAGGAGGAAAACTCCCACATAAAAGATGCCCTCCCTATACCAGGAGGAAAGGAACGTTCTTATCACCAGAGATGGAGTGTAGAGGCCAAGGAACATCTGTACAAACAGACCTTGTTAAAATCACTCTTATCTTCCTTGAGTCTCCCCATATATTCTAGTTATTTGTCCACAAGTACCTCTCTCTGTTCAACTTAGTATAGAAACACTTGGACCAAACCACTTCTTTGGGTCTTCATTTTCTCTGGGTGTTCTCATATATGCATGTAAAAATCTGTATGCTTCTCCCCTGTTAATCGGTCTTATGTTGATTTGATTCTCAGGCCCAGCCAGAGACCCAAACAGGGTTAAGGGAAAGTTTTGCTTCCCCTACAATGCAAATCTTATAAGAAATAGATGACAGAAAAGCAAAACAAATCAAAATAAAATTATAAATTTATGAAAAGCCAGGCTCTTGAGAAGAAGGTGGTTGTGATGTTGTTTTACCTCTCTGGGTTTCAGAGTAGGCAGGGAAACTAATCAATCAATCAATTTTAAATGGCTTTTGGAATGAAACAAAAAGAAAATATAACATCTGACATTCATAATTATATAAATTTCCACATCTAAGAAAAGAAAGACAGACATGATTTGATAGCAGTTAAGCAGTTGATGTGTTAAAGACTAGAAAACTTTGGTCTTTACAGGGTGGTATAAAAATTACAAAAGCTAAAAAGATGTCAGGCCACACAAGTAGTGGAGTATTTGGTGGACTAGGGGAGGCAATGGCATTGCTGGGTCCTCAGAACCCATCCTGGCCAAGCACAACTACATGAGCACGGCAAGAAGCAAGAGGAGCATGCTGGGTGAGGAAACTCTGCAATTGTCAGAAACGGATGAAAGAAGGGGAGGTGATTATATATGGGAGGAAAAAAGATTTCTGTTAAAAGGAGAAAACTTATTTTGTGTTACTCCAGAATTAAGACTATGAATAATTGTCCCAAGCACACCTAAATTGAGCACATACAAAAAATTCCCCCCAAATAAGAAATACCTAATCAAAGGCTATGTGCAAAGTATAGAGCATATAACTGGAAACAGTCTATCATATTGTAGATAAAAATAATTCACTCAAAAATAAACATCTGTCTGCCATATAACAGGCACTGAAGGAACGTTTTGGGATAAAACTTTACTCAATTTACCTGTAACAAGAAGCTCATATTCTATCTTTTAAATAAATAATTTATAAACAATCATAATTAACATTTTAATTGTTATAATCATAGTATGAATAAAGGTGTTACAAGTACTCAAAGCAAGAATTCTATAGAGGCACTGAACATTAAGATATAGCTTGAACTAGAAGAATGAGATTTTATATAAGATCCTCTTAATGTTTCCTTTTCAATTACATAATCTCTGAAGAAGACAAATTATTATGAAGTACACTCTTATTTTAACAAGTGACAAACAATTGTTCCCATGTTATCATCACATTTCTTTAAAATAAGCTTGTATCTTAGCAGGTTAATCCATGAAAGTTACAGTTTTAACTCTATTACCTACAATTCAACAAGAGGCAGTCTTTTATATCTGACATGTGTTTTTAATGCTATAAAACTAAGTGATTTTACAGAGAAAATAGAAAGTAAAAAAAAAAAAAAAAAAACAAACAAACAAACAAAAACAGAATCTTACCACTCCAAGCACTTTATTGACTTTTAGTTACTTTTGTACAAGCATATACCATAATAATAATGTATCTACAAGTTTTATATTCTTTTCTATTACCATCCTATTTTACAGAAATATTAAGTCCAAAACATTAAATATCTTGTCCAAGTACACTGATCTAGGCAGTTACAGAGTTAGGCTTTGAATCTCCCAGTCTGGCTTGAGAACCATGCTCTTACCGAGAACCATGCTCTTATCCCTACCCTACATTGCCTTTCAAAGATAAAATGAGCCTAGAGCTATGGAGAGTCAGGTGGACCCCAGCTCAAACTGTCTAGTCATTATTGGAATATGACTGTAACTAAGAGTTGAAACGTAACTGTGTTACATCTTTCCTGTTGAAGAGGAAGGTTCTGTGTGTTTATTCATACACCATTCCTTAGCTGTTCATCAGATACCTATTTAGTACCTACATGAAGCTACTGTGCTAGTGACAAAGAAGTACAAGCCACAGAGAGAGTTTCCAGGGCAGTGTCCTGCATGGTTTTTGTGCCATGGATCTCTTTGATAATCTATGATGCCTATGGACATTTTCTCAGCATAATGTTCGTAAAGACACAAAATAAAACACATAACATACCAAATTCTATTGAAATACCATTGTCAAAATATTTTGAAAAGCGAATTTATGATACAGTAACGTCCTTTATTTAAGATATAGAAATTTGATGGAGGAAGACACAAGTGCTGAGGCCAGAAAGGTAATAAAATATACTAATCAAAAATATATTTTAATATATATTTATAGACATTATTAATACTACAGATCTTTTAAAATAAATTAACAAAGAGAAGAAAAAAATACATGACAAAAGTTAGATGAAAAGTTGGATCAAAAAGTCAGTTCTAAGTACACCAGTGGCTACCTAATCTGAGCACTTTATTTAGTCCCAATTTTCTTGACCTCACTGATACCCTGGATTCTCAGGACTCCCTGGACCTTGATTTCTAAGACCCGATACTTACCTGTATTTCCTCCTACCCTTCTCAGTACTTCTCTGCTCCGTCCACTAATTCTTCTTCTAACTTCTGAACACACACATGTCCAAAGGTTTCTTATCAGAGTATGCATCCTAGAAACAGTCTTGGTAACTTCTTAATCAGCTCTCCTAGTATTCATCTCCCACTACCACATATGCTGTAGCTACTCTTATGTAATGCTTCCTCACTCTTGCCTACCCACAGAAGCCATACCCTTATTTCAGAAATGACTCCTTTGGTCCCAAAATAACAGGTGCCCATAAAGCAGAGGCAAAGGTCACTCACCATCTTTTCTCAGTGCCTTCCTCTTTTCACTGTCCACATATACAGAGCTGCTTTTAAGAATCTGATTTTCCAGCAAGTGTACCCCAACAACCCCACATCCCAGATGTTAACTGAGTCAAATCAGAATTATAAACCTCAAATCCTAAATCCCACTCAACTTATTACAATAACTAAATCAGAAATTTCTTATTTACAGAGTGTACAGAGAATGTCAGTTGTCTTTCTTTTCCTTACATTATCTTAGTCTCATGAGTCGAACTTAACTAAGAAATAGTAAGGACCTGCTTTATTCCTTTAGCATAAGTGCAAGGAGAGTCAAGCCTGAGTGATGCACTCTGTGATTCCTTTCCCTGAACTCATCTGTTCTGCTAATTAATTTCTTGAGGGGAAAAAATGCTGTACATTTATGTATCCACACAACTGTCTCATACATAATAGAAGCTCAATAAATGTTGAATGAGTGAAAGAACAAACGAGTAAATACAGTAGACTAAAGATGCCAGAGGCTGGATCTCTAACAAAAGAATAAACACTCCATATTCCTTAACAATTAAATTGAAGACTTAAAAAGCTATAAAAGACAATGTCACATGGGACAGTTTACTTTAAAAATAAAGAAACTAAAATTCTAAACCCTCAAACCCCAAATTCCCATTCAGCCACCTATACTGCCATATTTGAAATTTCCAAGATAGTAAAACAGCAAGTGATATGGTAAAGATTGAATAGCAATTCCAACACGGTCCAATTAAGCTGTCTATGCCTGTATTTCTTATTTTTTAATGTGATCTTGGAAAGTTCAAACCATAGACCCAGGCCTCATTTTCTTCATCTCTAAATGCAAACACTACCATTAAAGTTCCAAAAGAAAAAAAATGGGTAAAATAACAGTAAAGCCTTCTGTCAATTTGTAGAACTCTATATGAATGAAGAAATCAACATGTGAGTCAGAGAGTTCATGCCAGGCAGGTGGGTGTGTAGTGTGGGTGTTGCGAGGAGGGGCTTATGTGTGTGTGTGGTCATAGCTACATTCTGCAGGTTTAACTTTTCCTTTACACAATAGGAAACACATGCCATAAGGCAAAGCTAATATTAATTTATTTAAAAAGCAATTTATTTAGTTTCTACTATTTAGAGCCTCTAAAATATTTAAAATCTAAGAGAAGGAAGAAACCTCCTCTACTGTTAACCCTCAACACCATAATTCTCCAATGTTCCAGCAGCTGTTCTCCGTGACACATTTGAAGAAAAGTAAGATATCCAGAAAGTCTGGGGTGTCTAAAGGCCTAGCCTTTTTTTTTTCTTTTTTTCTTTTTTTTGGAACTGATCAAACATAGAAGTATTACTGCTCCAAAATAGGCTGGAATTTTCAATTCTCTCAAAGCTATGAAGCACGTGAGCTGTAAATTTTGGTCTCATAGCAGTGGGGAGTCAATTGTGGGAGTTATGGTTTTGTTTTTGAGTGACCAATTTCTGCAAACTGAAGTTTAAGGAAAGATACTGGAAGTCATCCAAAATCAATCTTCTCTCAATTTCATTATTTTAGGACAAGCAGCAGATCCTTCACACTGCATGGAACAAAATCAATAAAAGCCAAGAACAACAGGCATCACTCTTTCAAGATCATTTCATCAGGATTTAGCAGAGGCAAATACAATGAAGTATCTGTAAGCTGCTAGAATAACAACATTTTCACTTTGTTATTCACTGTGCTCTAATCTGAACCCTATCTTCCTGTTCCAAATGCCATTTCAATATTTGAAATCTCTATAGCTGGTAAAATCACAAACACATCTGTGAATTTCTATCCCCTTAAATTAGATGAGTGTGTGACCTTTCTCTATCTTGGGTTCAGATATTCTGCATTAACATACTGTTTTCTTTTTGCATATATTCTTTTTATCCATCTGAGGCTCAATGACCCTTCCCTAGAAATATCAACTATCGGTTTTGTTTTCAACATTGGAATGTTTAGATTAGACAGTCAGTGCACAGGGAAAATTAATACAGCTCCCACCTGCCACAACTCATGTTAACTTCTGCATATGCCACTTCTGTGCTGAATGCACAAGAGCATCTCGGGAATAGCTCTGG
Organism: Panthera onca; assembly: GCF_046562875.1. Classification (NCBI taxonomy): domain Eukaryota; kingdom Metazoa; phylum Chordata; class Mammalia; order Carnivora; family Felidae; genus Panthera; species Panthera onca. The sequence goes on along the minus strand of NC_138343.1, from coordinate 26,464,241 downwards.
GCTTGGGGGGAGGCATCTTTTCTAAACATATCTAGTTACTCTTCATCATCATGCATCCTGGGAGGACAGAGGGCCAATCTCTAGAATGTGAAGAAGCCACTGAGCAGATACATGGGAAAGGAATATATTTAGTATTGAAGAAATGGCATTCTGCTTCAGATTTCAAGCCTATAAATATGCTCACTTTCAGTAAATAAATTCACTTAGAAATAATTATACTGGGAATCCTAAAATCACCCTTCCCTCCAAAATTCTTAGTAGTCACTTAATTCACAACAATATTGGACAAAATGTCCCTTTTCATCTTCACGTTTCTATTTTCAGGTGCCAACCTAGAATGTGCTCTCATGCTTTTGTGCCATGATGAGGAAACATCTTTTGCTTTTACACTATTTATTCCATGAGTTTTTAAAATGTGGAGAAGTTCAAATAAAAAGCAGTAAAGAATAGTGGATAAAAATGAAGATGGGCTTTGGGGTCATCAGAGCTGAATTAGAATGATTCCTAGATATTTGATCTTTGCTAAGTTATTAGGTTGAACCATCAAATACTGCTGATATTTATTTGGGGGTGACAAAATGGCAATCTCAGAGGCTTCAACTGAGTAATTAATAGGATCATCAATTTTTTGAAAAATTGAGATAATGTCTCTACTTAATAGGGCTATTGTATTAGGAAGCATCAGTAATCTAACCAAAAAAATTTCAATGTTTTTACTAAAGCTTTGTTTATAAAGTATATTAGTAAATGTCAGATGTCAGGTTTCAACGAGAAACCCACATTCAATTTTTTAAACTTCTGAAGGGAGAAAAGAAGATCATGGTAAAATTGAGCCTTTGTAAGGAAAAAAAAATGAAGGAAGGAGGAAGGGGAGGCAGGGTTTAGAAGATAAAGACTACGAGGAGGACTCAGGATAGAGAAATGTGCCCTAGAAACTACATACAGTTCTCTCTGGCTACATGTTAAGTGTGCATACTGGTGAGGGCTTAGTTCCAGTGGGCTTCTAGGTTCCCCTCTCTGCAGCTCACCCTGCCCCAGTACCTGACAACATTATGAAGCAAGCCTTACACAAAGAGCCACTGCAGGCATCAGTACCTCCTCCTCTGGATTCATCTAGACCACTTCTTTTTTGCCTGTCTATCTATATCCTTCAACTCGACTCCCCCAATCATTTGGATTTATCAACCATTTCTTCAGCTCACTCCTCTGCCCTTGGCAGTCCTCAAGAGTCAAAACTGCTAGTGTTCATTGATAAGGCTAACCACCATCTCAAAGGGCACAAGCTCCACTCCATGATGTAGCCACTCACTCTCACAGGTCTCTTAAGAGTACAGGTTGCAAGTGGATCCCTCTTCTCTTTTAGAGGATATTTACCATGAACAATTCAGGGTAGGCTACTGACTCTCCCATTTCCATCTGTTCTCATGAGATCTTTGGAAGTCCAGAATCAATGTGCTTGTTCCTGAAATCTCCTCTCTCTCTCCTCAAAGCAAAATGATACCCACATATCCAGAAAGGTACACTCTCAAACATTACCTACTTCAAAAGTGTCTGACTCTCAAGAGGAGAACAAGTGAGCAGAATGTAGTTTAACTACTAAACCAATAGCCAGCTCAATCCCAACAATGCCACAAATTTCAGATTTAGCCACAATGAGGAACCACTTCATTGTTCTAACATTATTGTAAACTGTTTCTATTGTTCACGCCATCTTTGAAAAAAAATTATATAGTAATAACATTCAAAATGTAATAACATTCAAAATGAAGAAAGAAGATCAAAAAACACACAATACAATATGCGTTCCCTACCTTACACACACACACACACACACACACACACACACACACACACACACACGACATACACACAAACTAAACACAGAAAATACACATACTTTCCAAAAACCCACTGTTTCATTTACTTGCCACTTCTGCTGATGGACTTCAGATATTTTCTTTTCATAATCAAGGAAAGTAAGGTAGCACAAATGTAAATGCTACATACCTCTACTCTTACCTAATTAATCTGCTATTCTAATCTTGATTCCTGAGTTCTGATGACTTCAGCTCTAAGGAATGAAACAGTAAGGCACAACCAGCAAAAGAGGAGACACAGCAGAAGTCCCTGCTGCTGGCCTAGTCAGTGCCTGGCCTCCTGGCATGACAGGTACCACAGCAGTCCCAGAGAGCCCCTCCTATCTGCCAGTTCTACTCATACGAACACAGGAGACTTTTTTGCCAACACATCCCCTCCACATTATGATGAGGATTGGTTTGTCATTGCCAAAAACTTAACTCTTATTTTTGGTCAAATAATCATAAAACTGGTTTCTAAAATTCAGTTTTGAATCCTAAAATTGAAAGGGCTGAGAGCATATAATCCAGTGTTCTTCCAAACTGAAAGTGATGACTATGGGTCATGAAATCAATTAACTGGATGGCATTTTTAAAAAATAAATAATATACTGCACATTGGAATGACATGTATTGTTTTGCAACATTTCACATATATAAAGCATTTATTTATTTATTTATTTATTTATTTATTTATTATTTACTTATTTTAAATGTTTATTTACTTGTTTTTGAGAGAGAGAGAGGGAGAAAGAGAAAGAGAGCGAGCGAGCACGAGCGGGGGAAGGGCAGAGAGAGGGGGAGACAGAGAATCCCAGGCAGGCTCCATACTGTAAGCACAACACAGAACTTGAACTCATAAACCATGAGATCAGAACCTGAGCCGAAATCAAGAGTTGGATGCTTAACCGACTGAGCAACCCAAGTGCCGCAACACTTTTGTTTTTAATACACACATACATACCAGGATGCTTTATAAAATATATTTCTTACTGTGGATTGCAGTGGGAAAAAAAAAGTTTGGAAATACTGCTCTAATCCAATCTCCTTATTTGACAAATAACAAAATTGAGCCCCAAAATGGTCAAGAAACTTACCCACAATTACACAACTTGTTACTAGCAAGTACGCAAACTTAATTATTCTTAATAAGATGTCTTTTTTTAATGTTTATTTAGTTTTGAGAGAGACAAAGCATGAGCAGCGGAGGGGCAGAGAGAGAAGGAGACAGAATCCAAAGCAGGCTTCAGGTTCTGAGCTGTCAGCACAGAGCCCGACGTGAGGCTCAAACTCACAAGCCAAAGTTGGACGCTTAACGGACTGAGTTACCCATGCACCCCAATAAGATGTCTTTTTTAAAAAGATTTTATTTCCTGTAATTCTTTCTTTTTTTAAAGTCACATTAAACTTCAGCACTTGTCTCAAACCCAAAATGCAGGTATTCACAAATTTTCCAGATAATTGCACATAAACTATATAAACAATTTCTCCAAATCAGTTGACAAATCTGGACTCTAAGGATAACATCAGGCTGAGGATAGAAACCAGACACTGTGATTTGTAATCAACACAAGATTATATCTATTTAACATACAAAGTCTTCAACCCAATGTCAGGAACTTAACAAACACCAGTATCTTCCTTAGTCACACTTCCTTTGTTTTCCATATGTACCTTGAGTCTAGATCACCCAAGACAACAGAAAAACTCCCATAACATCTAAACTAACTGCCCAAAAGCCAGAACTGGCATTATTAGATAATCTGTAACTCTTCAAGTGTCTGTAACAGCCTGAAGAAAACAACAACAAAAACCATAGAAACACTTCTGGTTATTCTAAAGAACTAGAAAATTAAATGAAATGGGCAGAAAAATAGGATCCAAAACCATTTAGGAAGTAACATTCAAATCACATATATTCAAATGGACATGTCACTTCAGAGTATTAACCATGTATCTCTTCTGACACTTAGGTTAATTTTAACTGCTCTGAAATACTGGCCTCAACACCTTCTAGATTAGGAGTTGAAGTTCCTGTCTATGCCATCTGAAAGCTAATTTTGCCTTGATTTTACAATAAGGTCTCAGATTTCTCACAAATCTTCAGGCCATTTTGAGTATTCTTAAAAATAACTACTGTTTATTGGACAAGTCCATCATCAAGTAATTTTTAAATTATGGTATATTTATCATTTTACTAGTGATTCTTGACAGATATACTCAAGTGGAGGTCTATTTTTACCAAAACATTCCAGTTAATTGGGGGGTAGGTATTACAATGTGCCACATTAACAGAAATTATTTCAACTTGCATAGAAAGAAACAGCTAACACTAAAATAAACAACACTGAATCATAAGTAAGTCAGTCAAAATTATGTCTCAAGGACATTACATACAGGTAACTTACTTTTCCTGACCAAAGTCTTCGGTCAGACAATAAAGTTATACTTGATTATGTAACTTTAACCTTTTCCTTCATCCTCATGGGTACTTTTCACATAAGCCTATGTGTTTCCAAGTACGTCTACCTGTTATGTAGAGGTGCCTGTATTTCTGGGTTTGGGAGATTTGAGGGAGGGGACAGATTTTCTAAATCACATAGACCATAATAAGCTAGTGAACAAGAGGCAGACCTGTGAATACACCATTTGAATATTGCTGGTTGGATGTACATTTGAGAAGCTGCTTATTTGTTCAAGTGGCAGATGGAGATCCAATTTTCCAATCTCTAAAATTGCTACCAGATCCTAGATTAGCCAATTACCCTTCATTTTACAGAAAGTAACTATAATAAAATAATCCAAATAAAATTCTTGAATTCAACTTTCCAGAAGTAAGACGGTTAGTTTATACATAGTTTGAGTAAACCAGAGAGGGCTATTCCCTTCATCAGAAAACTTTCTAACACTACTAAAGTGAAAGAACCAGCATTCCAATTAGTCACATAAAACCATAACCAAATTCAGCAGTCAGTACAAAATCTAGCAACCCTATCATTTTTCAAGGTTATACCAGTTTTTACAAGGCAAAGCAAATAAAGCCTAGGAAAATATTCTGAACTAACACATTCACATTTAGAAAAGTTTGCCTCTTCTACAACAATGTTTAACCAATGCCATGAGATCCTTAAGTTTCTTAAATTATTCTCTCTTCCTTGAAAGAAACAAAAATTATTTTTCTTGCCTTAAAGATCTTTAAGGGTAATCCCAGGCCCACTCCCATATCTCAATGTTTTTCTCTTTCCCTTCTATCCATCTCCCCAGGTATCTGTAACATAGGTTGTACTATTTTTTATTTTTCTCTCACTTTTTTTCTTTTATTTATAGTTTCTTAACCTAGCAAATCAATCAAGCTTGTTTTTTCACTATGTCAAGTAAATAAATGATGTTCTTAATCCAGGATGAGATTCATCACATTTCATCATGAATTAACATCATCCATCTAACATCTACATTTTTAACAATCATATGTTCTTACTTCTACCTTCTCTTACTTTTTCATGTGCCAATCTCATCAGAAGAGGAAAAAAACCTACCATGAAATTTAGACATTTTTGTAGTTGAACAGACCTGTATTCAAATCTGACCTCCCTAACTTAACAGGCTGTGGTTGATCTACCCAGGTGAAAATAGACGTCATCCCAAAGACATGCTTTCTTTTCTTACAGAGTTGACACCTAGAAGAACACTCTACTAACAAAGGGTCCAACACTGTCCATGTAGGCCTATTTACCCAGCAATCGTGCCTCTTGAGGCAATTACTCTATCTGAACAATGACCTTCCTGCCTAGTGGCAGAAACTATAAAAACCCTACCTGAGTTTTCTGTTGTCTTTTCACTCCTCTCCTAGAAGCAACACTTCTTTTGTTATAAGATACAATTCAAATAAGCATCTGGTCTCACACAATAGAAAATCGTGCCTCACATATCTTGGGTTCCCATCATTCAAATACAACAGAGATCCTTTACTAAGACCCAGACCTTTCAAGGCACATTGGCAAGGTAGTTTCTCCATTTATGTCATGAGAGAATAACCAATCAAGAACAGTCAGAGTGATGTTCTCCCCAAAGCTGCTGTTCTGTAGCTACCTCAGGGACTTTGAAACTTCTTACAGTTAGTGATGAGGGCTGCTTCCCAGCATTTACATACTTTTCAATTCATATAATAGACATTTTAAAGAAAGTTGTTGATAGACTTCATTCTGCTGGTGCACATCAGTTAAATGTGTTTTATTTCCCTTCTGGGTTGTGTGCTGGCAGAGAATAACACAATGAAGAGGTGGTAGTGTGCATTTCCAGGCCCTTTATGGTCAAGATTATGAAAGAAGGGCTTTGACAAAGAATGTTCAGGCTGACTATAAGAGTTTTCCTTTTAGTACATTATTGTTGCCATGTGTTTGCTGCTGTCTGGAGCAATAAAAAAGCTCTGAAATATTTGTCTGTGTCCTTCATGTACTCAAGAGTTTCCATAAGAGAAATCACTTGGAAAATCACAATATTGCTCCAAATAAAATATTAACATAAAAAACTTGTTGAAATGTTGAGCTAAAATACTAAAGAATTATTACCACAGATGTAATTTATGAGGATCTGAGTGCCTTAGCCTCATAAAGGCTTTTCCATTCCCACTACAAGCACATGTTTGGTATTGTTCTTCATACAATACTGATGCCACCAACCAGAATGATTTAGATTGGGGGATCTGCAGAAGTTCTGATGGAACAGATGAGAATGACAAAGAAAGAGCATTATATGATTCAATCCTGAATAAAAGTCCATTTAATAAACAAATAGCCAGCCCTTATAATTTTATTTAAAGAAATTAAAATTATTTATTTTGTGTATTAAAAATGTAGGTACTTTTTCCTTCTTTCTATGATGGATATTTTTGATAGATAATTATAGACTGCAGATAATTTTAGATTGATTTCCTCAAGTTGAAGGATTTGGCCTTGTAACTATAACAAGTTACCAGGAGTACTAATTACCTATAGGAGAATGGGTTAGCTCAACATTGGTAAAAAAATAATCATTTGGTAGCCATGAATTCTCTCCAAATGTAATCTTCATGGAAATCTCCAAAAGAAGAGACTGAATTTGATTTAGGGACCATTTCATCTTTAGCTTTCAAGTTTAAGCACAGATTGCTACACTGATCCTCAATTCCTGGGAACTGAAGGCATTCAATAAATGCTGTGCTAATCAAACTGTATGCATTATCACTTGATCACATGTGACTTTACAGTGTTCCCTGAGTGCCACTGCCTGTCCAATGGAACTGCAAATAAGCTCTGTACCTTGAACTTTTAATTATCCCAAACTTAACACAGTTTGACTCTTTGTTCTTAAATATTATCAACATCAAAGAAGTTTTTATTTTTTTACAAAATTTAGGTTGAGGGAAGTCTCCATAATCAAGGTGAATTATCTACATTGTCCAAGTTCTGTGTCCTAAGATTATTGGCCTTACCATATATACTCTGTTGACATATTTTGTAAGGTCTTTGTTTTTCCTAACCCCAAAACAGCTGAAAAAGGAGTTATGGATTTAACAATTAATTCAGGGTTTATCTACTTCACTTGTCTGCAAAGGATAATCTACTCACACAGTGGAACAGACAAACGAGAGACAATTAAAAAGAAGGTCAAAATTAAAAAGAGTCATAATAAAACACTGTGATATGGAGTATTCATTTTACAAATGATAATGCCATGGAAGAAAAAAGTCAAGTGTTGACAAGGTTACAAGACTAAATTAGTAATAGCAGCAGGAATCAGAAATAAAAATGCAGCTGAGATCAGAACAACAACAACAACAACAACAACAACACAGTCAAGAACAGAGTGAGGGATATGGAGTTTCATTAATGCTTCTGGAATTAAACTAAGTGACTCATTTTTAAAAGAAAAGGATGGCTAGGAGCTAACTTTCCTGTAAAAAAAAACAGCAATAATAGGAATCTGCTTTGCCTGTATCATAAGGTTGGCATAAAGATAAAAGAGACAGAGAAGACATGGGAAAATGTTCTACAAACCATAAGTATCAATGAAGGTAGTGTTCCTTGTATCAACCTTAACCTGCCTAGTAACTCATGATTTCTTTCAGGAGAGTTATCTGCTTTCTCTTAGTTATTAATTCATTCAGTGATCATTTATTGAACAACTATAATGTGCAAATCACTATATGAAGAACACTATGTTGCAAACACTAAACAAAATAGTGCAAACACTACAACAAAATAGAAGAACTCTCATTCTTCAAACAGCTTATAGGTTAGTTTGTGATATAGTAATCTAGTATGGGAATGAATCATATGAGTAAATGGCTCTCAACCATTTCCTAGTTCCCAATACTCGGCCCTACCTTTATTTTCACAGAGAAATCAAGTGGAATTTTCATAGAGAACCTACTGAAGGACTTAATTAGCCTGAAACTGATTTACTATTGAATTTGGAAAGAAAAGGGGAAATTAAAGTCAACTAGAAGGCTCTAACAACAAACTGTTTGTAAGATGGTGAGGAAGGATTTAACCAGAGCAATAGCACCAGAAATGAAAAACTAATCCTTTGAGAGTCTACCAAGCAGAGGATAATTTTCAGTGAAAACATTCTAAGCTGTTACAAAACTGAAGAAGGGAAACTAGATAGCAATAAAGAGAGAAAAGAGAAAGAGAAAGAAAAACAGAAGCAATACATGATGCAGAAGAAAGATGTGAGAAAAGAGATTTCATCAGAAATTACTTTTTTCCTTGAGTGCCTGGTTATTTTTTACTATGTGCTGCTCATTATCTTTGTAAAATTATTTGTGAGGGTTATTTGTGGCAGCTTCCCCTCAAGAGGAATTTTGTTAGCTCCTGTCAGGAATTTAGGATGCTACTAGTTAATGAACTCCTATCACTAAATCCTAGGCTTAAAGTATGCCTAAAGGTCTACTTTTGGTTATATATTCTTAGCAATTTCCCCTCAACTGTGCTCTGCTTAGCACCAAAGAATTATTCCTGTAGAATCCCCTAGTGGTAAAGATAAGGTTTATATTTAATCCATCCTAAATCTAAAGATGTAGTCCTTTGATTTCTGTCTCTCTCATCACACACAAGACTGACAAAACTAAGTTCCAGTTTGCCAAATGGGCAAATGCTCTCAGGATTAAAACAGCCTAAATATGTGATTTACCTACCCTACTTTCCCATAGGTATTAGCCTAATTATCTCCCACTATCTTGTTTGTTCTTCAGTTATTTTAAGCAGACTTAAGATATTTTTTATCATGCATTTTCAGTTGTTTTATATATAAGATTTGATCCAAATAATTTAGCCTTCAATATCCGTAGATATTGAACAAAATAATTAATTCAAATCTCTATACACAAAAATATTGTAGTAAACTAAGGAAATATATGATCCAAATCTGCTGGCAATGAGAAACAAGTATATGCAATTGTTACACTTAGAAAAGATTAAGTATTTGCAAAATTGAAATTAACATTAATTTGATAGTTACAAACAAAGTCACTTACCATTAAAAAACTAAATTATTTTATTAGGCCACCAACCAACAAATACATAGAAAATACTCCTAATGATGTACATTCCAAGTATCAACAAATCTCTTGAATTTTCAAAGCAACATTCAGCCTGAATAAACAAAAATAGATTTTAAAAAATCATACATTTATAAAATGACCTATTTTACATTGCTTTCTAGGATTTCAATCACAAGCTAGAACAACAAAACCAAAAAACCTTGTTTCTTAATCTTAATTATAGAGGTATAAAAACAAAAAGGTTTTGGAATGGTACTTTGATTTATACCGATACTAGTTCAAATTAAAACAAATATTTTAAAATATTTGAACTCTTACTATGTTTATAATGGCATAAAATAATTTGAACAACTCCTCCACAACCAAAATGGAATACATACTTTAGAGTATCAAAGAAGGATTTAACTGAAGTTTCAAGGTCTCATCACTTATTAGTTCAAACTATCAGCCTAAGAGAACTAAAAGGAAAATGACACTATATTCATTATGTGATTTAAGTATAAAACACTGCCATGATAAATATTTGGAAATTCCAACCTTTTATAAAGCATACTTTATGTACAATATCAGCATTCATCCCTTTAGGGTGTACGATGTGGACTGCCGCTGGGGGGAATTTATCTCATTTCATTTTCATTCTACATTCCACTTTGGGGTTGCCAACTAAATTGCTTCTTGGTTTATACTATAGAAAACTTCATAATGTTTAGCTGGAATTGCTTACTTTTAAAGTATGCTGATAGAAAACCCAATGTGGTCTGAAATATCCTCACCAGATGTTTGGATGGATGTGAAACCAACACATATCAAAAGGAAAATTCAAAATACCCTTAGCTATATAACACATAGCCTCATACATTTAACAAGTTCAACTGATCAAAAAACATTAAAACATTTTCAGGGGAACTGAACTTAGGATTAGTACATTTTCCATTGTAAGTACTCAAATTCTATCCAGTTTTTATTTTTATTTTTTTGTTTTTTACTCTCAGGATCTCCATAAAAGTCAAGTGATCATGAGCTACAAGTTAAGTGCCTTTAATAGGAGTAGACAATGGGACAGTCTAAAACAGGCTTTTCCAATCTTGGTCTGAAAAACAGAAGTTTAGTCATTAAAACAAAGAAAATGATAGTCTTATTTCTTTCCACACCAGCCAGACCACAATCTGGTATAAGGCATTCAATTTTGAGCATTATTACACCTTCAAAAAATAAAGGTAAATGGGATGTGTTAAGCACATAAGAATAAATATAGTTATGGGAACCTGAATCCACATAAGAAGAAATACTACAGGAAATAGTATTTATGTCCATGAAAAGAGAAGGTCAGGGCCTTCTCTGGAGGGGGAAAGGTATCTACATGGAAAACCCTTTCCAAAATAATTGGATTGTTCTGCATGAATTCTAAGAAAAAAACTAGAAACAATGGATGTAAAACAGGCTACAGGAGGAGAAATTTTCAAATACAATTGTCTGAGGATGAAATGGATTGCCATGACATGTTGTAGTGAAGTAGTTAAACTACTGAGGTTATACAGTTGACCCTTGAACAACAGAGGTTTGAATTGCTTGTGTCCACTTACACATGGATGTTATTCGATACAGTACAGTAGTATAAATGTATTTCTTCTTATGATTTTCTTGATAACCTTTTTTCTCTAGCTTACTTTATTGTAATACAATATATAACACATATAACATACAAATATGTGTTAATCAACTGTTTATGTTAGGCTTCCAGTCAAGAGTAGGTTATTAGTAGTTAAGATTTGGGGGAGTCAAAAGTTGTATGTCTATTTTTAACTACATGGCGGGTTGATACCCCTAGCCTCTGTGTTGTTCAACGGTCAACTGTATTTGTTAATATTACTGAGTATCTCATGAGTGTACCATCATACCATCAAGCCTCAACTTGTTCTGTTCTCTCTGAATCAGTTTCCTTCTTTACCTGGCAAAATATAACTTCAATCATTCTAGGCCAAATATGGCCCCTGTCCTGCAATGTTCCCTGACATCACCCTTTTTACAAAGCCCTTCATCCTTAGAATTAATTATTCCCTCACCAAAGATCATGCAGCACTATTTGTGTTCTTCTATTACAATATTTACCTATACTCAAGTGTGATAACAGATGATAAGGACTACCATATTTATTTTTATTTTTCCAGCACCTATATAGTGGTATAGTCTTAGCCTGTCATGTTTTAGGCAACAAATATGTTCTGAAATGCAGAAAGTAGTCAAATAGCAGATATAGAGTCAGGCTAGGTAATTTTTTAAGACATTGAGATTCTATAGTTCTAGGAAATATAGAGACATGTTTAGGCCTCTTACCAGTAAATAAAGATGATCTAGTACTGATACCCCTATCAGTGAGCATAGAAGAAAAAACTATTGTAAACACACCCTTAACAATGAAATGGAGACACTCAGAACCAACTGCATTTCTCTTGACAGTAAAAACAAAAAGCTCACTCAGAGCTCTGTAAGTAGAAGTTGGTCATTTTAGACATTCCAGAAAAAAAGAACAATTTTTAATTTAATAGCAATATAAATGATATCCTAAATAATGCAGAATGTTTGATACAGAAGTAAAGATGCTGGAATGTTGTCAGGAAATACTAACAGATAGGTGTATTAAGGCAACATTTATCAATTACACAAATTTATATTATTTGTATTATTATTATTGCTTATTCTACTTCTGGGCTGTATCTTAAACTTGTCCATTGATATATGCCAAAACTATAAAAGTAAGGGAAAGGAGAAAATGTCAAGCCTCACCACCAACTCTATCTCCAATGTGATCAGTCTTTCCAGATCTAACTAACTGGACTGAAAATTAAGTTCAAACATATTCAGCCTATGCTATTCCTACTGGGCTTTTAGAAATCTCTATTTTAGAAAAATAGGTCTACAAAGACCACAAGACATTCTTTAATATTTAAAGAAGACAAAAAAACATTTGAAAAACAATAAAAATAAAGACCAAAAGATAGGGGTTGTTTGCATTATATCCTTTTTTTGTAAGATAAGAAAAAATGGTGAAAAAACAAAAACATGGATTTATCTTAAAAATATCCAAAACATTTCATACATTCAGCACAGACTCAGCCTAATCCCATAACTAGAGTTAATGAGCATAACAGTACCTTTTATAGACACGGAGAGGATCCAAATAATAAAAATGCACAAGAAGCATTTTAATTATAATGCTTAATTAATATAAATATAAAGTTAAGAAAACATTCAGCAAGATTATTCAAATTGAAAGACTCTTGTAAGATTATGCAGTCACTGAATGTTTACTGTGAAAAACAAAAAGAACCATTTTATAAAGTTTTAATTCTAAAAAAGATGCAGGGCTCCTGGCTGGCTTAGTCGGAAGAGCATGCAGCTCTTGATCTTGGAGTTGTGGGATCAAGCCCAATGTTGGGTTGAGTATAGAGATTCCAAACAAACACACAAACGAGCAAATATTAAAAAAAGCTAAAAAGATGAAAAATTGAATGCATGTTATGATTCCATGTAAATGAACAGACCAAGAATGAAAACAGAAAAAAACACAGCAAAATGTAGGTTCCAGTGTTAAGATTTTAGGTTAACTATTTTCTGTTTTCCAAATTTCTTCTAATGCTGTTACTTTTGTAACTAAAAAATTTTTTTTCATTCAAAACAATTTAAAAGTCCTGGTATAATGGAAAAACAGTACTTAGAGTAGAATACGGATTTCTCAAGAAAGAGTCCTCTGATAATTCCCAATAATCTTCAAGTCTTCATGTAGAGAGGATAATGAAATGCAGGCCCTTGTTTTGAGAAAACAGCAGGGATTCTAACCTGGCTAAATGAGCACTCCTGAAGGAAGCTAAAGACCAGTGTCAACACACATCTGCACAGGGAAGATTCTGTCAGATGCAGCAAGGGCTCTGCTCACATCTGTTCAAAATACACATCAGTGAAGTGGACACAGGCTTAGGAAACACGCTGAGCACATTAGAAAATGATACCTAGAAGTGATTACAATTATAATGAACAATGTAAAACAGAATAAAGCTATTAATTTGTTTAAACACTACAGACTGGAAAATTTTAACTTACACCTACAAGATGGTAATTTAACAAAGGTAATCTGAAGGCTTCACTGGGTCCAAATGTTAAAGCATAAAAATAAGGCTGAAGGAAACATGTATACTGCCAAGAAAGCAAAATATGATTCTAGACTGCACAAAAAGAGAAGATGGTAGCCCTGGAGTGCCATATGTTTCACTAAACCCACATACTACAAGGGATACCAATAAACCAAGCACCAAGAGAGAAAAGAAGAGATTTAAAGCTATTTAAAACTATATTCAAAAATTCGAGAGGAAGTTACATAAAAAGAGGGATAGACACTTTGGTGTAGTTTGGGGGTCACAGAGAACTAAAATCAATGGCATAGAGAATCAGAAAGAAGCAGATTTGGGTTTAATGTAGAGATCTTTCTGACAAGAAAGCAGTCCAAGCATAGAACGGGCTGCTGGTGAAGGCAGCCAGCTCCATGAACGGGAGTGTCCAGACAGAAGCATAAATGAGATCATATACAGTCAAGGAAGCTATAGAAAAGATTCCTGCACTATATAAAAGACAATAGACTACCTGTAAAATCTATTCTAACTGTGAGATTCCATGATTTGTTAAGCCAACTAAGGTCTGGTACAGGCACCACAACTAACCAACACTGAAAATAAAACAGAATCCCACATGGAATTTTCTCATTAAAAATAAGAAAAATGGTTATTTGCTCCAGTAATTTGGAAACTGTGAAAACAGATGGCATACTCCCTCAAAGCACTAAACACATGCAACTAGCTTTCCAACATAGCACAGAATATCATACATTTAACAGAGGACATTTTTCACATTTTAATATGTCCAAAACCAGGCTGCACCTTACAATCTAGAGCTGTGATCAGCCAAGTGCGAGTCATGCTGTAGCTGTCAGTGACTAAACATGTGCACAGCTGGTCACCACTGTTCATGCTCTTGTTGCCCCAGTTAAAGAGGGAGCACTGCAGGTATTATATATCTTACCTTTAATTACACTATCAGCATTAAAACAAAAAGTTATTGTACATAGAAAGGAACTAAAATATGGAGTGGGGCACAAGTTTGGTATTAAATTAAGCAGACACTTGTCCTGGAGGAATGTCTACAATTCCGTGTTTTCTTGCAGAGTAACCAATTTATTTCACTTATATTTTTATTTTCGATACATGCACAAGAGTAAAATATGATATAAATATGTCTCAATAAATCTGAGTAAGCTTTTCTATAAGTGGAAAATAAAAGCATTTTAAGTGGAAAGAAAGAATTATGTCATAGTTTAATTAGGAAAGCTTATCTTTTCCTAATGGTATGTGAAATAAAATAATGATACATCTTAAATCAGTAGTATCTTAGATTCAATGAAATACAATGTGTTTCTTGAAAATTTGGTATGTATTTTATACTACATAACCCTTTATTTTAATCCATCTACATCTTAGAATTGTAGAGCTGGAAGGAAACTTGGAGGTCATTTGGTCTAACTCAATCTAGTGTATGAATCCTGATGTAGTAGATGACAACTTTTAAAGAAGCTGAAAATTCCACACATTTGTGGAACCTAATAGAAATCATGCTATCCAAAAGAGGATTTCTCAAGGCACAGAAAGTATACCAAAAAGAAAGTCTTCGACCTCAAAAAAATTTAAGATTCATGCTCAGTGAAGGCACCACAAAATTAGCACAGAAGTTACAAACCAGAAGAATGTATTTGCAACATACATAACTGATAAAAGATTTATAGGAATGCCTATATATCAGCAATAAAAATGGTAGGAGAAAAGAATGGACAAAGGATAATAAAAGGCATTTCACACAAAGGAACACCAGAATATCTAATAAATATACCGATGGTTCAACTCTACTACAAATCAGAGATAAAGCCATGATATTACATAAAGTCCTCTAATTTACAGAATAAAAGGATACATTTTAATATTTGGTAAAGTAACACGATGTATTAAAAAGAACACTGAAATAAACTATTTTGTAAAGTAAATACTCATTTTATAGCTAAAAATAATAATTATAATTTGTTTTCAAATTAAGGTTTTTATACATCAGGTTGTCTTGAAGCAGCATATTATCTGTACAGAGAAATAAAATGTGTTCTAGGATTTCCAAATAAAATATGTGTGTGTGTGTATTTATCTCACTTTTCTTTTATTACTAGAATTTACTTATATTTTAAGAAAATACAACATACTTGTAAACTTGAGCACAGTTTAAGCACAACCAGTTAAAGGAAATATTCACAGTGTCTGTTTCAGAAATAAAAATCTTCATGTTCACTGATGTAGTGGAAACCACTACATCAATGGTTTGCCATTTTATGGAAAAAGACAAGTTAGGTAACAGCTGTTACTAGGTCAAGTGCAATTCAAAATCATTAAGAGCAATGTATGGCAGTTCTAAAAAATACTTCAATAGATTCTCTTGCTGTGAAGTTCACATATTGCTCAATAATTCTAGGACTAATCAAAAGCAAGGGGAACAAATAATTCTCACTAGCCTGAGAACAGTAAAAATCTACTTGAGGTTCTCAATTCAAGCAGATGGGCAACAGTTCTGAAGTACAGTTATCTCATGAAAATCCCAATCAAGTCACAATGAACACATGCCATAAAAAGCCAAAATCAACTTTATATTCTAGTTGTGTATGTATATACATCTAGAGACCATTTAAATTAGCGAGTGCAAGTTCCATATTTCTAAATGTCTATATATTTAAAAATCAAAGAATAAGTTTGCCTTTTTTTAAAAAAAAAGCTAGTTACTAAAGAGGGATACATAATGTGTATATATTGATAGACAATGTGGATCTATTTAACAAGTTTCATCTTAACGTTGTCACACTGAGCAAAATACAAAGAAAATAATGCTATTTGAAAGGAAAAGGAAAAATAAACCATGCAAGTTCGCTAGTTCCAGATCATAAATGGACAAAAGAATTGCAAGAATATTCAGAAGTCCAAAAGAAGCTGTTTACATATCACTGGATTTTTTAGAATCTGAAACTTTTCTTATTTTTTATATTTTATTATTATAGATAGGAATATACATAGCCCCCACCCAATGGAATAATGCCTGTTCTATTGTGTTTAGGAGAGAGCAAAAACAGATGGTTCTAGTCAAAGCACTTTAACAACCCCCAGCTTTCCCACCTATCTCCTGAAGGGGTGGCGATGTGGGGGATGGCTAGGAGGAGGATGAATGTTGCCGGGACGAGAAAGAGGGTGGCAGTTTAAATCAAAAATAGACAGGTAGAGCAGTGAGGGGTAAAACTGAATGTAAATTATGTTTGGCTTTAAAATATAAGAGTTTTAATGTTTTATTAGTAATAAATCCACCTTTCCCCCCTTAAACTGCTGTCACAACATGTATTAGTGGCCCCTGACAAATGCTTGAAATCTTTGCCATCATTATTACACAGGAAAGGCTTTGAAAGAATTCCAAGCAATCCATCCATGTCATACTTTGACAAAGCAAGTGAGAGGCAATGGGTAGAGAAGATTTAGCTCCAAATAAAGAGAAAGCCTTAACTCTAGTCCCCACATAACCTAGCTGTGCCTGACCTAGGGCAACCAAAGGCAAGAAGCTTCATCTCTTTGTGATCCAGTTATCTAATATGTAAAAGGAAGGAATTAGACTAGGATCTTCCAGTTAGAAGAAGGCAGTCACCAATCTAGATGGTTAAGATAGTGATAACAAAAGAAATGTCAAATAAATAAACTGTTGCCATTAAGTAGAGTCTATAACTAATTTTCAGGTATATTTCCAATTTTGTATCATAGCTTAAAAAAAAAAACTTCAATTAGCTATCAAAAGTAAAGCTGATTAAATATTCCCTTATATTAGTAAAAACAAAAAAGGTAGGATATTAAGAAAATTACAAATAAGTTATTTTTGTAATTATTCTTCAAATAATGAAAATTTAGTCACAAAGAAAGTAATCTGCTTGAAAAATTTTAAGCTTTTATTGTAAATAGCAAAAGACAAAGTCCAATCTAAGAATTTGTATATAATTTATAACTTCATTTAGACACAAATTCTTAAATCCTTATGGTAACTGCATAGAAGAGAGGTGGGGGAAAATCTAACTTTTACGTATCTGAGTTATTTAAGTTACACTTATAGTAATCACTGCACAAAACTTTTAAGATTTCCAAATGTCATATAAGAAAACTAATACAAAGCGCTCAGAGTAAATATTTTAGGAATGCCCTAATTGGGATGAATAAAAGACTGATAAAAGCTTGAAAAAACAACCTAAAAACAAGTTTGCCACCTTGAATACATAAAATGCCCCTAAACAGAAAAGAAATCTGAATAATTAAAAATAACCTACTCTATGCTGGTTATAATTTTGTACTCTTTCACTGGGAATACAATATTTAAATACAATGAAAGCTAAGAGGAGAAGACATGCTTTGATTACTATGTAGTATTTTTTAATGAATTTTATAAACACTTCCTTATATAGCACTTCCTTATTAAAATAAAAAATCAACAAAAAATGAACACCTTGGAAATTAAAACTTTTAATTTATATTTTTTCTTCCAGATGGTGAATTTGGACTTTGCTACTGAATATCTTTTAAAGACACATCTTTTAAGTTTTTTTAAACTTTCACTTTTTGTTTTCTAAATTCATTTATATATTTGACCACTACATTT
The DNA here is from genome assembly GCF_046562875.1 of Panthera onca. Lineage (NCBI taxonomy): Eukaryota > Metazoa > Chordata > Mammalia > Carnivora > Felidae > Panthera > Panthera onca. Next base: position 26,446,082 of record NC_138343.1, on the reverse strand, counting down.
TACATTATAAACTCCAATTTAGCATACATTTAATAGAGCAGCCAATACTGATAAGTGGCAAACTCTATTACCCTAAAAACCAAACATACTTCAACCTTAACTACTCCAACCATAATCCCTCCCCTTTCCCCCAAAAGTAATGTCACTAAACACAAATTTATGGGAGGTTGTACTTTAATGAAATGTACTTACAATATTTAGAAGCTTAGTTTCCATAATCACAAACTGCATATTCAATACACTCAGGGCATGAACATAGGTTGGTTGGTTGGTTTTTCCTTTATGACCAAATTTGGGGCACAACAGATTCATTCTACTGCAATTGTCTACAAATTTTCAGAAATTAAGACATAACTACTAAAGCAAAATATAGAAACAAATTAACACTGTATAGTACCTAATTTTATTTATATACCTAAATTTATTTATATACCTCAGAATCAATTTATGGAAATGCATATACATATTTACATGTAAGAAAACTTAGCATGTATTATTCAGAAAACCAACTTATTTTTTTCTGTTTCAAAGAAAATATTCACATACTAATTTTTTCTAGATAAGATAGACCCATGGTAACAGTGTGATCAACAATTTACAAAGCACTCAATTTTAGTCTGTACTTTCCGACAAAATGGACTATAATGCTTTTTCCATCCCTGAGTTTCCACTATTCTGTATTAAATTCTTAAAAAGGTATAAGCCCATTTTAAATGAGTATGTCAAATATTTTTTGAGAAAACCATTATATAATAAAATCTGTCAATTGAATCTTGCCCAAAATTAGTTTTTAAAAGAGACTGTTTGAAGTTTTCATCATTAATTTTTAACATTTATATTTACATTAGACAAGACACATAATTTATATCAATAAGCAATAATACCACTGCAAAACTAAATCACAGAATCATAAGGTTTTAGGTCTGAAAGAGATCTTCAAGAGCACATAACCTAACTCTTCCTTACTTCCCAAAAAGTCTCAAACCCTGTTTACAGATGAGGAAAATTGAGGCCCAGATAAGTTACATGTCTTGTTCAGAAGTTTTGCTCTTATATGACTAAAAAAAATTTGACAAGTCCAATTCTTTTTACTTCTCTTCATAAAGAAAAAATGCCCTATACCAGTACTTAGAATGTTTTACATTTTAATATGCCCATCACATGTATGATCAATGAAGCTTAAATCAGAGAATTATATAATTAAAAATGGGTTAAATATACAATCTCAATTGTCAATATGGTGAAATCTTTAGTTCATGTGTGAACCATGTAGTTATCTTACAGATTTATTACAAATATCTAAAAGAACTTTCAGACATTAGTCACGTTTAAGTATGTGTTCTTAGTGTCTTCAAAGTTCCAACAATCAATTTTTCATCATTATGGTGATATTTCATTAAGCTATCTCTATATGCAAAAAACTATTTTATTTAATTTTATGATGCTGTCTGTATACATAAAGGTCTCAAGTCACAACACAATTTAAATAAACTACAAGACTATTCAGTAAGAGATTTAATATGTAGCAACAAACATGTCTTTACTTAATACACATGGAAGATTGCAAATATACACTAAATGACAACAAAATCTATATAACTGAGAAATCAAGATACCACATATAGCATCAGGTCACAGAGCTAATATTTAAAAAAAATAATAAACAAACGTAATTAGAACACTACATGAATGCCATGTGTTAACATCTGGAATTAAGATTACTACAGTAGAGAAAATGAAATGCCCCTAAAAAGCAAAGGGAAGCACTAAATCTCTGAACTTGTTGTTTTACACATAGAAATGTAAATCTCATCCAGAAAATTGATTTCATTAAAAGTTTTCAATGAATGCAAAAAAATGAGTAAGATGAGTCAACTCTCTGTAAACCAGTATTTTATCATAAAAGAAGATAAAATTAAACTGCACTGTTTCTATTAAATATTTCATGAGCATGTCAACTGACACTGAGATTTCTTTAAAAAAAAAAGTGTTCAAATTCACTAACAAGTTTTTACTGAAAATACAAAGTATAATTTATGCTACATTATAAAGAATGATTTTTTACCGGTTTGTAACTTAAAATCTCTGACCAGGTAATTATATAACCAAGATATTTATGTTGTCAGTTAAAATACATATTTTCCCATAATGACATCTATAAATTCTTCCAGAATTAGCACAGCAGAAAACATACAAAGCAAGAAAAAGAAAAATCAATGAAGCTTGTCAAAAGGGAAAACTCAAAAAATGACAAGTTAATATTTTATACTTTGGAGACTTCTGTAATTGTGTTTTATGGATTAGTCTCTGGATCTTATGCCAATAAAGTTGCACCACCAAGACTCATCATCATAAAAGATGTTCAACTTGATAAGTAGAATCCTCAAGAAGAAACTGAGAAAGAAACAGGGGGAGAGAGAGAACACTAAAGATATAAAAGAATCTCCCACAATATGAGAGAGCGTATCACATCTAAAAAAATCATCCCTCAAAGGATACAAACTATAGGTAATACATTTATGAATCTAACTGTTCAATACAAAAATAAAGATGCAATCTATAAAAAAGAAAAAATAATTTTTAAATGGATAAATTTGGAGCCAAAACTGGACTTCAGGGCATTTATATTAATTTTTCTACTAATTATTAATACTTCATAAAAAACAATGGTTACACGAGAAAATATGTTTTGGGATTATAGTCTATCTCATCTATCAATTTAAATAATTTTTGAATATTTATATACTTTAAAATACTTTTATCAGATTTTTTTTTAAAAAAAGCACAGTTTGGGCATAATAAGAATGAAAAGCTAAGAATTATAAACACAAATATTTTAACAGCATAATTCCAAATAATAGAGTGCAGCCTACTTTTTGTTCAATTTAAATCCTACATAACTAATTACATAAAAGTTAATATAATTAAGAAACAGAAATCTTCAAGACCAGTATAACATAAGCTACTGTTATATTATTTGCAAATATCTAAGATTTTATAGGATTTAGTCATTTTACAAATGTAAAGCCATCACAAATTATAATTGGTTATAAGATGCCAATAAAATTTTGGAAGACCTCTACAACCCATACATGATCTATTTTTCTAGTTTAAAAAGTACATCAAAAATTATTTATAAAGTGCATCCTTCTAAAATCCATTTAAAGTGTTATAAGCAATTTTTTAAAATTCTAATCATTCAACATTTAATTATTTATGTAAAATATTTACAAACATTTTATCAAGAAAAATTGATGTGCCAATGCTAATATTAACAAAAATCAATATATTGGTTTTAAAAAAGCTTTAAAACAATGTTCTTCTGTTAGATTTGCCTACTTTTAGGTATGATTCTTTGAAACCAAGAAGTTGGAGGAAGTGGTGTTGCAACACTGCCCTTTTTATGAAAACTGCAGCAGTGAAAAGGTCACATAAATAATCTGCATGATACTATCCCATTAAGAAAAAGCACACAGCCTAAATCTAATACTGCCAAAAAGGGACAAAAAATATGAAAAAAAGTATGCTGTCAACCTGCAAAACATATTATATTCTAGTTGAAAGTTGTTTCCAAACAGCAGATGTCAATCTAAAAAAATTATATTTATATATAAATATAAAGAAAACATATTTGATATTTTGATAACGATTTATAAAGAAATTTATATGTAATTGTGACTAATTGGAACATCCTTGACTTTGGTTTTAAGAACTGTATGACTGTGAAAGTTCATCTTATAAAAATCTATTTAATTAATTGAGAGCCCACAAAATTAATAAAATTCAAATTTTCATAATTTTTTTAGCTCTTGTATTTATACAGCTCACAACTAAAAAATTGAGAGTAACACAGACCTATCTGTGCACACAAACTTAAGTTAACAAAATAGATTTTTTTAATAGAATATATATATGGGGGTATATTCTTTTTCTACTGATATGACAGAGTATAACCATTTAATCATTAATAAGTAACAAGCAACCACCGTTATATGTTTTATGCTTCATTAAAACAACATTGAGGCCCATCACAGTGCACAGCAAATGGGGCTGGAAACCACCGCACACCCTGGGAAACCACATTCCCTTCTAACCTCGTTTGCTTGAAGCGGCTAGAGAGTGAATGGCAATATACTCTCAAGTAAGCCTTTATTAAGTATGAGAAATAAATTATATTAAGTGTTATTTTTTGAACCCCGAAATGAGGGGAAGGGTTGTTAAGATATCAAATTTACTAAAAAAATAATTATGTGAGAAATAAGTTGCTGTCACAAGAGAGACTTGCCAGACACTGCATTTGAGCAAGTTGTTATACACACCTTTGGAATCAATTTTGTGACACAGAGATTAGTCTGTGGTACTAAATCGCATGAGACTAGATCAGAAAAAAAACTAAAGAGTACGGAAATGTTTTCTTGAACAACATTACCATTACATTAGAGGTATTAAGGAACCCTTATTATATTTATAACTAGTAAGATACTGACATGAGTCGATAGTTCAGGACATGTTACAAATTGCTTTTTTATAACTTGCCTCCATATCTCAGGTTTCTAATAAATACGATTTTACTTCATTAGATCCTCATGTCTGTGATTTCACCAAATTCAATTCTACAACTTGAAAATTACCTTGGAAATTTGTGGGAAGCCACAGAAAGGTCCTCAGAAACAGACACATATTAAATATTAATTATAATGATGACTGTCATCTTTTATAGTGATTATGTCATTATATAGGAATGCTAATTAAGACATAAAATGACTTCTTAATTGTAAATCCATTCTGAAGAAATATATATCTGCACCAGTGTGTTTAATAGAAAATCCAGTGTGGGGACCAGACCATAACAGACTGCAGTTCTATTTTCTAAAATGCTGACATTTGAGCAAATGTTCCCATGGAATGTTTGTCTGATTCGTGGACTGACATTTCCTCTTTGTAACTTGCTTAACTAAGAAGGAGACATGCAGGCCAAACTCTACAGTACCCTCAGGCAGCAGGCCACTACTAGCCGCTGCAACTTGTATATAGTTTCTCTTTTACTTCCCTCTTTCCCTACCGCCCCTCAGTCCTTAGCGGTCTCTTTATTTTGACATGCATATTATCTTAGCTGATTTCTATCATCTTACAGGAGTGGATGACATACCTTAAAAGATTAAGCCTCCCCACCTGGGATTTGTCCAGAAATTCAGTGTACTATAGCTTCTCATAGCCTTCTTCATTCTCCTATATTCTTGTGTTATCAATAGTGGCTTTCTTTCTTATTTTATGTTTAACTACAGGACACAGGCAGCTACGCTGATAGAAGTCAGTTTATATTGTCATTCATCTTTCATTAGAAGTACAAGGTTGACTTCCGCTGTCTGTAACACTTTGCTGCCATCTATGTGTATAAAAGAGCACAACAATCTTCCATGCACCAGAAACCTCCCCTGTTCCAAAAAGAAACATGGCTCTAATCTAGACAGATGACTACGGAAGCTTCAGGAATAATTTGCCTCCCCACAAAAATGCCGAAGCTTACCAGGAATTTCTATTTATGTCTTTGTACAACAACTTTCTAACACTGAAAGAGTAGTGAGGATACATTATTTAACATAAACCAAAACCAATAGTTTTTTTCATTATTACTGTCAATAAATTTTAGCTAATATGGCAACTTCTACAGAGTTATGTTTAGAAATGAAACAATGACAAGAAAAGGTGAAGTTTTAAGTCAATTATTTACAATAAATTAATTTTTGCAAAACTGCAATCTAAATAATCTTGCCAAGTGATACGCTGAAAAGATCACTAACCCAAAACACTTTCATAATAATACAAAGCGAATGCAAAGCAACGAGATAAAAAAGTATTTATTCACATTATTTAAACTACCAATAATTCAAATATTGTGATCTACTAATTAACCACTGTCTGTCAAACACTCAAATCCTTCTTTTCTAGGGAAGACAGAGAAATACATCAGAATACTGAAGAGCCTCTCAACCTCCTCCTTAGTGGTGCTGATGGCTCTGAATTGTCCTGACAAATGTCAGTGTCAAAACAACAAACAAAATCACTCCAGTGTGAGCCGTATGGAAACCTAAGCAAAACAAACAAACAAAACTTTCCTCTACTAAACCATTTAACAATCTGCATGGTAAAAGGTAAAGATTGATATTTCCAATCAGGATTAATTATATGTGTTAATAGTCCTAAAGAATGTCCCTTATATGTTTGTCAATACTATTGATTTCTAGAAGACATTTTACTGTTAAAAAAAAACTGACACAACTGGGACACCTGGGTAGCTCAGTGAGTTAAGCATCTGACTTCAGCTCAGGTCTTGATCTCACAGTTTGTGAGTTCGAGCCCTGCGTCAGACGCTGTGCTCACAACTCAGAGCCTGGAGCCTGTTTTGGATTCCGTGTCTCCCTCTCTCTCTGCCCCTCCTCGGCTTGCACTCTGTCTCTCTCTCCCTCAAAATAAATAAACATGAAAAAAAAAAAAACAAAAAACAACTGACACAACTAAAGTGTATGGGGGTGGGACTAGAAAGGAGATTCAGGAAAAGGTTTTACCCTGATTTACCAAACAAAATGAAAAGCTCACACTGACTGCCTTACCTCTGACAATCTGCCATTTACAATAACTGCATAATTGCTACTAACACAATATTTGTCATCTGGAGAACATTTCATTTTAATCAACACTATAATTATACATAAGTTGAGCTCATTGTTTAAAATTCAACATTTTTTTTAAGGAATTTTTGGTCTAAGTTTTTCTAATGACAAACAACATTGTTTAAGAAGCCCAACCAAGCCTTTATGGATATTTACTTGTAAAGAAAGCAAACTTAAATTCATCACGGATGATTTTTTATTAACATCCATAAACGATGTACACATTGTATGAATTTTACTAAAAACAGTAGCGTAGACATTTTTCAAAAAATTGAAATCTAAATTATAGCAATTTTCTCACAATTTACTTCTTTTTGGCACTTGTAAGGTATCCAATACCTAACAACTTAAATAGAAATAAAAATGATTTTAAGCATTACATTTTTTTAAACACAAAAGGTTTCATTTTATTTTACTATACCAATTTTAAGGATCTACATTTAACAAAGAGAATTTTATAAACTCCACTTGTATTAAAAGGATATAGTAAGAATTATATTTGATACCAAGCCATAGGAGGTGCTTAAAAGAATGATTAAGTTTAAATTCTTAAATTTACACACAAGTGTTTTGTGGGGTTTTTTGAGGATTGGGATGACAGATACATCTAACTGTGATATTAAATTATTATCTATGTCTACATCTTAATTTATACAAATTACACATTTCAATCTAATTGGGAATCCAAAGTTTTCATCATTAAAAATCCAAAACAAAAAGTTTCACGCATAGTACCTACACTATTTACTATTTGTACTTATAAATATATCTAGAAATTGATATTAAGATAAACATTTACCTATTTGCATTAATTTTAGTTTAATTATTGCAAAGCTAAAATAATACTCTGGATTTTATTTAATAATAAGTGGATTAAGAGTGCAAAACCCAACAAACATACCTTTGTGTGGTCTACTAATTATAAGCAAGATTCCAAACGTTATTAGCTGTTATCAAAATTACAATACCACCTAGATCTAATAAAACAGAACAATCTGTTTGAACAGGGAGAGGAGAACTTTCATAGAGTGTTCTCTCTCATATAAATTCTTAATGGACTATAAAGGACTTTTTAAGTGGTTTTAGATTTGAATTCAATTGCTCAAATCTGTAACAGGCTTCCAGAAAGAATTTGAGCCAGATGACACACAGAGGCCCACAAGCATTATAAAGTCCTGCTCTACCCTCATGAATATAAGATAAAAAATGCTAAACTTCCTTCTAAGAACCATAGGAAGTGATTAGCCATATTTACATTAGAGGAGTTTATACGCTGTAAGCTTAAACATTAAATTATAAAATGAAAAGGTTTTATACTACAATTTCCTTGTAACAAACTAAAGTGGTTACCAAATTATTAAATATCATGGGGACTGTGCCCACATGGGTGATGATCAACAGAATCAATCAGAAAGAAATGGAGCTATGGAACAAAAACATACAAAATGCAACTTTACTTAAAAGTAGAGATTTGTATCACGCAAGCCAACTATCTACACAGAGTAAGAGCATCCAGTAGTTGCTCCATTCATCTTGCTCACTTCACTTGTAAGGGAGCTAATTTTTCCAGAAACAGACACACCACTGAAGGCATGGATATTAGGCCTAATTGCAAACACACCTTATTAATACTCAGATTCTCAAAGTTGTATTAATTGCTCTTTACCAGGTAAAGCCTTCTGCCCATAAGGTACCTTCATAATCGTTAACAATTAGGGTGACTTTATGCTGCTGTGAGCACACAAAAGAATTACATATAAAAAGGGAATTCCACATGAAAATGAAAGAACTAGCTTTTTTTTTTTTTAATGTTTATTTTTGAGAGATAGAGACAGAGTGCAAGCAAGGTGGGACGGGGGAGGAGGTGCCAAGAGAGAACGAGACACAGAATCTGAAGCAGGCTCCAGGCTCTGAGTTTTCAGCACAGAGCCAATGTGGGGCTCAAACTTCTGAACTGCGAGATCATGACCTGAGCCAAAGTCGGACACTCAACCAGCTGAGCCACCCAGGTGCCCCAAGAACTTATTTTAAACCTCACAAAATATATAAGCCTATATTAATTTATTTATCTGCTAAACAAAAGAAGTTATCTTCAGAGACCAAATAAGGAGTTATAATTTGTATATACTAATATATGGACAAAAATATATTTGTAGTATTAAAATGGAAATATTTATTTTTAAATCTTATAGAATAGGTTAATTGATAATAGTCATATAACTGACTTGGCTTTTTCTTTTTTTAAAAAAGTACCCAAATAGGAACAATTTATTCATTTTGGCTATCAAGCTATTGATACTTCTGATTCCATAAGTAGCAAATATTATTAGCATCCTATAGCTTTTAGGGAAACTTATTTACACACTAGCACAGTACAGGCACTTGACATAAAAACTATTATTGAATTATCTTAGCCAAAAAGATTGTGCTTATTCCTGATGATTTAGTACTGTAGATTTCTATTTTCCTTATATACTAATTTTATATTAATATCAATTATGTGCTACCATTACATCTTGTATTGTTGTATTAGGGGATCTTCTTCACTATGCAAACACTACTCATATGGTATCAATTACAACCAGTTCCCTCCATTAAGGAAAAAACAATGCTTTTAATTCAAACCTATTGTATCAAAACTTCATTTCACTGTATTAAAGTGGTTGGAACAAGAAGAGAGGTAAAACTTCAAACATCAGAGTCTTACGTTATCATCCCCTGATATTTCAGTGATGCCTTTCCAACCTCAGTTTTCTTAGATCAGTTGTGTGACAAGAAAATCAAGTGGTGTCAGTTCTGGGTTCCGGCCTAGATAGTAGACTCTGCTGCTCATCAAATGGAAGTTCCAAGTGGTGTTTTGTAAAAAAAGGGCTTAAGCTGGCTCATCGCCAAGATCTCTTCCACCTCAAAATACTATGGCTCACTTCATAAAAATCAAAGGGCCCAAAACATCATTTTCCCCTTTATAATAGGACATAACAAGTTAACATTTCAGAGGCAGGAACTACAGGCATTTGAATGAGGAAAACATTCTTGCATATAATTTCAAACAGCTGCTGTGGCAAAGGGCAGGCCTCCATCACTGGCGGATGAAACAATGAATGGCATGTAGATTCCCTGTGTTACCTTCATGCATTCGATTCCCTGAATAATTTGCCTCATGTTAGCCTAAAGTATGACAAACAGCAAACTGGGATTGGAGGTTGGGGGGAGCAGAATAGCGAATTTGCAATTCCGTCCCCCCTCCTTTGTTCCTACTAAATTCATTTGTTAGCCCTCCCCCTCAGGATGGACTGTGCCACCATTCCCAGGAGTTGCTATTGTAAACAGCATAGTCAGGAGGGCCTTGAGGAGTTGATGTTTGAGTAAAGGTTGGGAGTAGTTAAGGGAACAAGCAGGTGGATATCTAGGACAGAGTATCAACAATCAAAAGCAAGCATAAAGGACTATAGATAGAAGCATGTCGAAAGGACCCACAACTGAAGGAAGGTGCTCATTTTATAGATGACTAAATGGAGGCTTAAAAGCACTGAGCACTCTATCAAAGTCACATACCTTTGATAGGGGCATGTAACATGGCCAGGATCTAAAGCCAGAAAAAACACCAAGGCCCAGGGTCTAGAGTGGGCCTGGATCTAAAGTTTTAGAGTATATCCTAGGAATTCTATGTGCATCCCTGATTTAAGAACTCTTGCCTATAGTGTCCCATGAAAACCTTCCTCCCTTCTGCCCCATGACATGATCATCTGCAGGTTTCCCCCACTATCCAAAAGTAGACAGTTCTAGGAAAACTTTGATAAGCCAAAATGGCATGAAAGCAAGGAACAATTACCATTAATTTATATGGAATAATTTTTGAGCATTCCCAGACCCAAAAAATAACCTCTCTTAGGCTTTCCTGATACCTTAAGACACATCCTGCTTAACAGGTGCACAAAATAAGTCTAGATAAAGCACAGATGCTCACAAACACTGCTCAAACCTATGGTGTCTTGATGCTGAGATGCTGAATGTAATTCCTGGGGAAGAAGTCTGATGTGCCACTCTCACTGCTCAGGGTGCAGGCTGCCTCTACAACACCTCAATACAAAACAAACACTGAACCTGATTTTTTGCTATTGACCTATTATTTTCATAAAAGTGAAAATTCTCTTCATATTTATTTTAGTGATAACAGGTACTAATTCAGGTCTTTTGTAAAAGCAAAGTGGTATAATGTGATCTTTTTTGAAAGATAACACTAAGATTGTTTTGCATCTGTAAGCCTCCTCCTGATCCTGCTGGCATAGGGCTTGATAAAAGGCAGCAACCAGACCACATGTTAGATAGCTGCATTCACACAACTTGATTTAATGAAATCTAGCATGCAATTGTGTGGGACATGGAGCTAGACTCTCATCCACATACAAGGATGTTCTCACATTTCCTGTCCTAACAGCAAGCTATACCCCACATTTTCCTGCTCTACTCACCCCTCCCTGAGGGCTCCCCAAGATAACCCCCCCAAAAAAAAAGAAAAAAGAAAGAATGAATGAGCAGGGACACAGAAGAACAGTCCTCTCTGCTGTTTGCTCTGGGTTTTAATAGGCCACCCCCTACCCTTGCTATGATTACACAGCACAGGGCCACGTTGTTGCAATTTTATTTTGTTCTATAACTGAGTTAGTCAGGCAGTAACCAGATGTTCAACCTAGGCACCTGCCTTTTCCTACCATAAGCAATTCTCTAATGCATCAAGTCACCCACCCCCTTCCCCTCAATGAGAGAAGCCACAAGAGGTTTAGGCTTCCTGGAGATAAATATGAGGGTCAGCTCTCCAGCTATAAATTTCAACTCCTAGAACAAGCCAGGAAAAAGCCACTGGAGATGACAGTCTTTAACTCAGGTAATTAAACAGCTCAGTCCCCTTCCCAAGGGCCACTTGTCTAATTCCCATGCCTTTTTCTTTTTTTTTTTTTCTTTTCTTTTTTTTTTTTTTTTTTTTTAATTCCCAGCTTCATTCCCTGTCCTGGTGTTTCTCTCATCTCTTCCCAATTCTAACTTGGTGCGTGGCCACTATGCTAGCTCCTTGGCTCACGATCAGCTCTGCTTCTTGTCTAGCTTCCTGGGCTGGAAGTTCCCACCATGAGGACAACTTAGACTCAGCTCCTTTGTGCTTCCATGTTCACAATTTGCTGACTGGTCCCACACAACCATACAAGGAATCCCACTCCTGCTCACTTGGTCATGCTCTAGTTTACCTTCTGGTAAAAAGACAGCCTCCTAACTTTCATGAAACAAAATAAATGTCATTAAAGAGTTAGAAAATTAATGAAAACTATGGAGTTATTCAATTTGAAAAAGATAAAGACTTAATAATGGTCTGCAACACTGAGAAGGGATTTGAAAATCCTTCTCAAAACTGAAGGAAAAAGAGTAAACGACTTTCTGTCTCCACTGAAGACACAGGGGGAAAAGAGTAAGCTTAAGAAGAAACTTAGGTATGTGGGGAAAGAAAAAAATTATGGTGAGAACTACTTTACATTACATTTATTACTGCAGAGAAAATCATTTTCTTGCATGGTCCTTAAAATAAATTATAGAATACAGAGATCTGAGTTCCAATCCTGGATTGGCCAGTAAACTAGCTGTGTGACTTTGAGTAGCTTCATTTATAAAATGAAAAGCATATGAAATCATTTTTTATTTTTTTTTTTATTTTAGAGAGAAAGAGAGAGAGAGTGAGAGCATGCGTGCATACAAAGGGGGACGAAGGACAGGAGAAGAGGGAGAGGGAGAAGGAGAGAGGGTGGGGGAAAAAGAGTGAGAGAGAGAGGGAGAGACACTCTTAAGCAGGCTCCACATTCAGCACAGAGAACCCACAACCCTGGGATCATGACCTGAGCCAAAATCAAGAATCAGACACACTCAACCGACTGAGCTATGCAGAGGTCCCCATATGAAATCATTTCTAAAGTTTCTTTTAGCTGTAATATTCCATGACTGTATAATTTTCATTTCTTTGAAAAAAAAAAAGGCAACTCCAACAGGACACTGTGAGACAAAAAAGACTAATGCTGGACTAGATTTATTATAGAAAGATCACATCCTACACTATAGCTTCAAGAATGACATGAGAGTACCAAACAAGTTGGAGGAATGGTGGAAAAATCCAAAATCACAATAGTAATGAACATTGAACAGGTAAGAAATTTAAGACAGAAATTACTGAAAAACTATTATTTACACAGTTTTAAGAAAAGAACAATAAAGCAGGCTTTTGAAACATGTTCTCCATCAAAATGGGCTGGACTAAATATTGGATAATTTGTTCCTACTTGGATGATGTCATCATGCTAGGTTTAACTACTTTTAATAACTAGTACATTTCCGTCATCTCTCACTTTCTCCCACATAAGATCAAATCAGCCTCTCAATGACCCACACTTCATGAGTCATAATTTTTCTGTTTATGATTCAGAAAAATGTCTTCAGTCAGTATTTCCCAGACTGTTGTGGGTTTATTCCAAGAACCAATTTCATCTTCATTGGTTTCCTACAGGAAACCAGACCAACTTCCTATTATTTTATTTTCCTTACTTTTAGCATACCATAGCCCACAGCAAATTAACTGGAAGTGAGAGTGATAGAAGACTTTATCCTGCACAGAGAGAAGCCAACACAAACAATGCCCAGTCTAGAAGTCACGGATTCAAAAGAAAATACAAAATGTGCTAATATTAGAATCGTCCTTCTTAAAAGCTCCAAACCAAATAATAAAAATGTATTTTAATTAACCTTATTGCAAGCATTTCACAGTCAGAAAGAACTTTTGTTTAAAAACTAGTGTCTAAGAATACAATAAATCCTACAAAGTTAACACTGAGAATTCACTTCAAATATATATACATATATATTTCCCATCCTAACCCCCTAACAAGCTGCTAAAAGAACAGGCAGACAACTGAAGCCCAATGCAAAGAGCCTTGGAGTGGTTGAGGAACTGTGGAACATCTCCCTAATAACAGGGCAGTCTGTCATCCCCAGCTACCATCACACCAGCCCCTGACCCACACCCACTCCTTCTATGACTGATAATCAATCAGACATTAGCTCACAGCAGAAATAGTAACGTGGAACACAGATTTTTAACGGACATCCTAACAGCGGTTTGTACTCATACTATTCCCCTAAAATACTAGTTATTTCTCATGGACTACATACTTCTTGGAAAAAGATTTGTGAATGTGAAGAATTTTGATATAAATGTATATCAGATTCTCCTTAGACTCTCCATTCTCATCATTCATGATCGTAGGTATAGTTTTAGGCTTTAAAAGCACACAAGTTCACTACCTGTCAAGGAACAGGACTATTTTATACCAAATTCAAAAAGCTGGTACATTAAAAAAAGAAGGCCTAAAAAGAATGCATTTAAGACACATATCAAAAATAGATAAACCAAAAAACCTGAAACATTAGAACAATGGCTCTCAAAGTGAAATTCCCAGACCAGAATCAGCATTATCAACATGTCCTAAAAACATAAGTTTATGAATCAGAAATTCTGGGGAAGCACCCTGCAACCTGCAGCTGATGCTAAAGTGAGCCTTATCTATCAGATATGCTCTCTTCCTTAGACCAGGAAATTTCTAGAAAAGAATCCACTCAATTTACATTTCCCTTATAACCCCTCAACTTCTAAACCCTCTGTGCTAGCTAACTCTTCTATCATATTGCTAGAATGCTCTTTTTAGAAGTATCTAGCAATGCCGATATCCCCTCTTGCTTGAAATAGCCTGATTTTTACTTCTGTGACACAATTCCACCCTCCTGCATGTCCATCTCCCACTTTCCTGTTATCAGTGACTACTCTTCCTCTTCCCATTCTAAATACACCCCTGTCCCCTAGGTTCAATCTTCAGGCCTCTACTCTTCTTTTTCTATCTGCTATCTTGCATTGCAAGAATTCCCAGAGCTGAATTTACATTTGTTGTACCCCTAGTCTCTCTCACAACATATTTGAAACTACCTCATGACTTGTTTCACCTGAATGTCCTTCAAGTACTGCCAGTACCCTGGAATCAAACAGGGTGAAGGAACTTCTCATTTACCCTGTCTGATTCCAACAGTCCCTCCTTGAATGCCTGCTCTGGTATTGGTACCAGCAGTTGTCTGGTCCCCTCGGCACTGGAACCTTGTTTTCCCTCTTCCCTGGTTCCCATATCTTATCAGTAGAGAGGTCTGTCCTACCAGGCATCCTGTATCATCTACTTCATTCCTGCCATCTTCATCTGACAGCTTCCTATCTCTTCTGAAGCCCTACCACTAGACTTACCTGTAAACCTCATCTCTAAATCTATTTTCCCCATGTTCAAAAATATCCAGAGCCGGGGCGCCTGGGTGGCTCAGTTGGTTAACCACCAGACTTCAGCTCAGGTCATGACCTCACAGTACGTGGGTTTGAGCCCCACGTCGGGCTCTGTGCTGACAGCTCAGAGCCTGGAGCCTGCTTCAGATTCCGTGTCTCCCTCTCTCTCTCTCAGCCCCTTCTTAGCTCACACTCTGTCTTTCTCTGTCTCAAAAATAAAAATTAAAAAAATTTTTTTAAATATGCAGAGGCTACTGAAAGGTAGCCCAACTATCTACAGAGCCTTATGTCCCATTTTTCAACAAATTTTTCACTCAATCTGGAATGCTTATCATGTTAAAAATGTGTCCCAAGTTTTCTCACTTCTGACTCTTAGACTTACATTACTGCCTCCATTTCAACTGCCAGTTCCCACTATGTCTGCAAATTTCCTCCCTAAATCTTCTCCTTGAATCTCTTCAGACTGAAGTTCTCTCTCACCCTTCTCTAAAGACTCTAAGATACTAGTGCCAGCCTCTGTCACTTGCCACAAATCACCTCTACAAAAGTTTAGACCCTCCGTGACAGAAGTGGGATTTATACATCTTTGTATCCTCTATTCCACCATGCATGCAAATATTTGTTAAAGGGCTAAATTATCTGACAAAGCAAGATTCATATTCAATTAGACACCATTTCTGCCAATTAACTGGCCTTTAGGTGAAGCCGGCAAAACACAATGAAAACAGATAAACTTCACATACATAGCAACTTTGAATGAAACAACTCAGTCTCCTACACTTTCTACACTTACAGTACAACCACTCCAGAATAATAACCACACAGTAACAGGCTCACTCAAGTAAGAAAAGTACAACTAACTTTTTGAACTTTTTGGAAAAAGAAGCCTGATCCATTTAATTCTAAAGTGACAAGGGGAAGACTTTCTATAAATAAATTTCCATAAAATTTCCTTTAGCTTCCCACCATGCCAGTTTATAGCCCCAGGGGTAAGAAACTATCTAGAATCACAAAGTAAAGTTCTTAATCTAAAGGAAGTTGATTAACAGAGGATTCATTCCAAAACATTCTATTTTGCCTGGAAGATACTCTCATTTTGGTGAGGAAGGCCAAAAAGCAGCTAGATAAATTACAATGTGGAAGATGGACTGATTGTTCCAGTTAGGGATAAATAGTCTTCATTCCTGGAGTGATAAAGAGAGCCACTATGTCTCTATAGAAAAGACAGGTGATAATCTCTCCAGGCATAGTATGCATAAGATACCCTTTCAAAATGAGAAAATACATTCAGAATCATTTAGAAAACCAGCTCTGCTCTAACTGAAAAACCTTGATAATTTTCACAGCCCAAAGCTTAATGCTGGATACAGGACAGTATCATCAGAGATTAAGAAAGGAAAAACATTTTTTTCCTAGACAGCACAGATAAGAAGCATCTTTACTGATATGTAGCTATCTGTCAAGGTTAATATTTGAGAGAAAAATGTACATTATGAGAATTTATACACTATTTTTAAATTTGATATCAATTATAAGACTGGGCCTACCATTATGTTTCTCTCACTATGTTCACACCTGTTTCATTTTATTTAGAAATTTATAATTTGTCCCTTAAACTAGCTGAGACATATAGCTTCCACTGTGCCAGAGTTGGGGATATAAAGGAATACAATTCTGAAATAAGACTGCTGAATTCATTCATTGAACAGAAAAAATCACTGATAGATTCTCTGATTTGGGGGGAGAGAGGGACTGTTTTAGCTTAGAGTTATTTGCTTTTATTTCTAAGCTCCACTATCCTGATTGAATAAATATCTAAATAGAATTCATAGCATTCCTGGCTTCAGATTTCGCTCACTCAAGTGAATATAACAAAAACTTGAATTAAGGAGATTAGTAGAGCCCTAGGAATGGGCTACTCCAGTTTACTGCAATTTTTTCCAGAAAGAAAAACTAAAGAGAGGTAGGTAGACTACCAGAGAATCTGAATTAAGGGGAAAAAAATCAACATTAGCTGTATCATACTAAGGAGACAAGATTCTTCCCATGATTTTTACTACTTATAATAAAAAGTTAATTCAGTTAATTTTAACATATTATTTAACTCAAAAATATTACTTTCTAGCCAATAATATAACCACTACCAAAAATTAATATTAAAATAGAAGTTTTATTGAGTTACATTTTTCAATATTTTAACAAAACACTTCATTCACAATGTGATTTGAAATGGCAGAGAACAGACTACAAGATCAATCCAAAATAAAGGAATACTGCTATTTTAATGTTAGCAGTAAGATTTTATATCATTCAATAACAGAATACACTTCTAAAAAGTATTAGTATTTCTATCAGATTCATTAATTAAACTTGAAGACTAGGAGCAGTGCCTGTATTATTGTATTAAGAAACAACAGACAAAATAGAGAACAACTCAAGAACATAGCAAAGAAATGTGACTGTGAAAATGGCTTACTTTAACATGGCTCTGGGCTCCAAGGTTGTAGATTTCCGTAGGCTTTACTTCATTAATGATCTTCACAAGGCAGGTACTGTCAGTGAGATCACCATAGTGCAACTTCATGTCTTTAGAATTCAAAAACATACCATCAGATAGAAGAAAACAACAAAAGCCCAATTTTTAAAAATATCAAAATGGAAATGTATATTCTAAATGTCTGAAAACCAGACTGGTTTTGGAGTAGCAGAGAATAACTCTCATCTTTAAAGAACCTAAAGAGTAGAAAGATATTCACATGTGTTGCCTATGTCTAAAGAGGATTTTTAAAAACTCAAAAGAACGTTTTAAAAAAATCATATCAAGGGGCACCTGGGTGGCTCAGTCGGTTAAGTGTCCAACTCCATTCCAACTCAGGTCATGACCTCACAGTTTGTGAGATCAAGCCCCACATCAGGCTCTATATGGACAGCAAGGAGCCTGCTTGGGATTCTCTCTCTCCCATTCTCTCTGTCCCCCACTTCTGTGTTCTCTCTCTCTCGCTCTCTCATACACACAAAATAAATAAACATTTAAAAAATAAAAGATTGATTAATTAATTAAAAAATAAAAGTCATATCAAGACAGAAGACAGATATTATACAATTAATGAATCTTATGGTTCCCAGATAGTTGTAAGGTATATTACATAAGAGTGATATTCAGATAAAGAAAATCTCACACTAATGTATATATTCTCTAAAGAACTCTGTAATACACTGGGTAATAGTGAATCAGATGCTTTTATCTGGTGATTTTTAAGTACTTCATAAACATGAATCCTTAAGCCATCCATGAAATGAGTGATGTAGTGACATAATTGATTAAATTGATTAAAGAACAACTGGCCTATTCTAACCCTAAGTCTCAGTAGATCCATACACTGACTTCATTACTATAAGAATTTGACACATTGTAGATGGGCAATTTGCTAGCTTGATCTTTACATTATTTGTACATAATACTAATCTATGTTTAGATCCAATGGTAGTGCCATTCTTCACTTTGCACAAAAATGATCATAATTTTCAAGGAGGATGCACTAAATACTAAATATAAAGGTGAAAAGCCTTTAGTGGAGACAACTAGATCATCTTCCTGATGATGTCACTACTTGTACAAGTAACCCAAAACTCCAAGTATTCGATGCTCTGAAATGAATACAAAATGACTTATGCTTTACAAACTGACTGAATCATCCCTGCCAGCTGGAAAAACTGGACAAGCAGAGCCGGCTGAACTTGGAGTTTAAAAACCCAGTGTCCTGGTCCTAGCTCTGTCTTTTACATGGTGTATGACCTCAATAAAGTTACAACCTCCCTCTGCCTCCATTTCCTCATCTGTAAAATGGTTTCACTCACAAGTTTAGGAGCTGCTGTAAAGAGCAAATGAGAAAACTCTGTGACTGTGCTATGTAGACTATATGGCTACATTCAGGCAATTTTAATAACAAAAAAACATGCAACTGCAATGATCTGTAAAGCAATTAAATATAGTTTTGATTGCCATTTGTTTTTGGACCTGTCTTCACAAATTATTTTAAAAATTAAATACATGTACTAAGATTACTTGGCTTGATTACATTAGACCAAACATAAAAGGTAAAGGAGTGTTCTGAGAATATGGACCTGATCTTACTTGAGGGGATAAGGACACCTGGAGAAGGGCAATCAAAGGCATGTCTACTCTTGGTCCCTTGAGCAGTATCACCTGACCAATATCCTGTAACAGACTAACCAAGATGACACTGTGGCCCAGGGGCAGCAAGCAATGGAAGGGTTTTCAAAGCATGCAGATAGAATTCAATGCAGGCAATTCACCGGTAAATAATTGCAACTTGATGGGCTTTGAGAAAAATGACATCTGAAAATACCTTATCATAATACAGGAAGTTATAGAAAGAAATTTTAGTAAAGAAAATGACTTACTTCCTTCAATATGAGCCTGGGGGTTCTTATACAGATGTTCAATTCGACCTGTATTGAATGAACTGGACCGCCGCACAATTCCATGGACCTTCATTTTTTTATAGTGTGGAAAGAAAAGAAATTATAAACATGTAATGAGGATTAACAAGCACCTCAAAAGTTCTTTTGTTAATGCTTACCTTGTGATAAAAATAACTATTATTTATAAACATTATTATTTTTTAATAAACATTATTTTTAATTTGTTAGAAATAGTTCCACTGCTTACTTTCTCCCCAACCACTGCCCACCAGCCACCAGCATGGTGCCTCCATCTCTCTGTGGTGTTTTCACTGGCAATCTCAACAAAAGTAATTAGATAATTATGCAACTTCACAGCAAATGCTTACTTACTGATACTCAAATGTCTCATTTTCCAAACACACACACACTTAGAACCCTGCTGCTGACAAAAAATATCTCTTGAGTTTGAAACTGAAGACAGACCATGCGAGGCCATATCGGTAAAACTGCCTTGCAGCCTCTTTAACACAAAGCATGAGGCCACGAGGCTCTGATGCCACCATGTCCTTCCAATGTCCTCATTATAAATATATGGGTGCACTAATATAATCTGGCAGCAACTCCTATAATGCAGCTTTGTGGAAAAGTAAGAACTAAACAGCACAGATTAGGGACAAGACTTATATACTACTAGATTTAACACATGAAGCAAATTCAAATTAAAAAAGGATTTTTTACTTTTTAATTTTTATCTTTGACTTAACCATAATAAGTGTGACAGTGGGATAAAGTCCTCGGAACAAGAATGCATACCTGTCTGATACTGAAGAAAAGACTATTTGTGTCTGATACATAAGAGAAATTGTTCAAGACTTGGTCTCACTTCCTTCTGGTGTCAAGATTGCTCCCTTTGTGTTGCCAATGCTAATATGAGCTTATGTCACCAGCTGCCCAAGTTCCAGTTCTACTGGTGGCAGTTTTAATCCTTCACCTATTTTAGAAGTGTTCCTTCTGAAGTTGAGTAGTCTCATTTGCAGCTGAATACACTTCTATATTTTCACTCAATCGTTTTCTGTCTGTTTCAAACCAAATTAATCCTTGGCATGACTCAAATATTCCAAATTGGGGGGGGGGGGGGGCGGGGAGTGGAATTATAAGCACATAAGACTTTCTTTCAAATAGAAAGAAATGTCACCGTCATTTTATACAGCATACATGAGAAATTAACTTCTTCAAAGGATACAACACACCCACAATTAATAATTCTGTTGGTTAGTTGCTTTAGCCAAAGAGAAAAGCACTCATCCACACTATTTTCCAAAAGAACTAAACCCAAGAAAATTTGGTAAAAAGGAAAATATTTTAAGAAGGGAATATCTCAAACTTCATTGACATCTCAGGAGGAAAACAGTAGGGGCACCTGGGTGGCTCAGTCAGCTAAGCATCCAACTTTGGTTCAGGTCATGATTTGGTTCAGGTTCATGAGTTTGAGCCCTGCGTCAGGCTCTGTGATGATAGCTAGGAGCCTGGAGCCTGCTTCATATTCTGTGTCTCCTTCTCTCTGTGCCCCTCCCCCACTTGCACTCTGTCTCTCTCAAAAATAAATAATCATTAAAAAAAATTTAATAAAAAAACAATAAAATCTAGGAAACACTAAATTGAGATTTGGGTACACATATCCATTTCTTAATTTGAAAGTAGAGAATAACACATCAAGCTTAGAATTATTGTACTTCATGGTCCAATTTTTCAGGTTGTAGCTTAATTGTAAAGTTGAACTGTTCTACAAACAATTTTAACAAACAATTTCAGCAAATAATTTTTGTTTAATAAAAATCAAGTTCACATACATACTTATACATAACAAAATTGGTATTGACCACCAAGTTATTTCTGAAACATAGATTTCTCAGATGTAAGTAGAGCTTTATTTCATTGGATATAAAGGAATTTCTATGTTCTAAAGACAAGTGAATTTTCATAATGAAGTAATAATAAAAATATGATTTAGTCTATTTTTTCTCTTGATCGCTGGATTCTGGGTAAGTCACATATTCCAACAGCCCAAAACAAAGAGCAACTCCTTATACATACACAATGCATATCAGCTTTAAAGGCTCTGATAAAAATATCAAATGATACTGCTGGATTCAGTACGAAATCAGACAACTACACAAAGTCACAGCAAATGAATAACATAGGACTTTCTGTCACACTTATAACCAAAAGCATTAAGCACTAAGTTTTTTTATAACACACACACACAATGTGTTTTAATTTCCCCTACTCCCAACTTTTGGTATGTGTATACAGGGAAAGAAGACCTGCCAAATGCTTAATCCATGACAGCAAGTATTATTCTAAGAACTAATGAAAGCTGAGTCTGTCTGCTTCAGAGACAGGTGAAATACAAACTTTAAGACAAGCCAAAATGTGTGCAAACTGGATAATCTAGTTAAGAATTTGAGATTAGCAGCTTTCTCTTTACAGAAGGGATGTATGTATGGTTGTTGTTTGTTTTTATAAGGATTTTGGGGGGAAAGGAGCTGAGGAGTTAGGAAACCAAACTGAAAAGATAAATGAGCTGAAAATGACTCCATATAAACTTAATCAAAATCACTATTATGTTATAGTAGTTCAAAAACAAAATATAATTCTGAAAAACCGATGTCTTAAACAGAAATGAGTATTTTGACAAATAAATTTTATGTTCCATTTAACTAAACGATGAAAAAGAAAATTTCGAGTTCTCTCAATGTCAGAACAAAGTTAATTTTACTTCAAAACCTAGACTCAGATAAGGCAATATAACAGAGAAATGCTTGCTCATTTCTTTATTTATTACAATCACAAAAACAGAAAATTGTTGCTACTGGATTTCAAATCCTTCAGGATGTTTGTTATTTTGATCAAGAAAACAGAAAAATTATAACCACTAGATTTCAAATTCTTCAGTGTCTAGATTTCTCTTGGAGCCAAGGAAGGATGCTTTCCCAGGTATGTTTAATATACTTGCCTTTTGAAAAGCATAGATAATATAGGTAACATCAATAGCTAATATGTACATGGCAATGACCCCTATGCCAGACACTGTTCTTTATAGACATTAAATCACTTAATCTTCCTAATATTATTAGGATTATAATACAGTGCCTGAGAGGACAATGCCTGAGATCACACAGCTAATATACGTGGTAAAGTTAAAGTATACACATGGTTCATTCTACCAACATTCAGTATGTTTCAAAATGAAATCCATAAAAACTTTTGCCTCTTTTCACCCAGAAAAATTATTTTACAGATTCTCACCGATCATGATTGCATACATAGGAACTCCATGTTGTAACAAATGATCTCCCAGATAACAACTGGACAATCCTTATATGCTATTTTCTTTCTGTTTTCCTGATACTCCCAGGTTATAATTCCTTTCCTAGAAGGAAAACCCACAATTCACCTATTCCTTATTTTAAATTTCGATATGTTGTACTGTAGTTGTTACCATGTTATTTAATATAAATTTTTCATTTACTCCCAGATATATTTTAGCTCTTTAAATATATAACTTTGACTTTTGTTTTTCTGGTTTTTCTGTGTTTTGGGGTACAAAATAGGTACAGAAGTATGTTGCTAGCTTATCTGCTAACAGTGATTACAGAAAGGCACTTGAAACTTTCATAAGAATTAGTTTCACTTTTGTCAATGCTCCTTTTCCCCTCATGGCAAGAAGGAATACAGGGATAGGATCCTAGGAAATGTTAACAGGCCTACCTTTCACTAATGCTAATTAATGAACTAGACTAAGGAGCCTTCTATAAAATCTCTATCCCCTGGCTTGTCAGCATCAAGCACTGTGTCACCTTGTTACTCTTATATCAACTAAAGCCCCATAGATCCCACAGAGCTTCTCTGGACTGTTTTCCATCTTTTTGTCTCACCTAAATCTTCAAGACAACCTTAGGAAATAGATGCATTTATTATCCCCATTTACCTAAAACAAAACAAAACAAAACAAAACAAAACCCTAAGTCTTAGAGAGGTCCAGTGACTTGCCCAAGGCCACAGAGCTGCCAATGGCAAAGGAGGAGTAGGAAACAGGCTGTTCAGTGTTCAAGCCTAAGGGCTTCCTCACCACTGTAAGCTGGACCTCCTTGTTCACCTTCCTGGCTCTGAGCTGGCTGACAGACTATAAGGGAGAATTATCCTTTGTACTTTAACAACTGTAGAATTAAATATCTGAGGTTTTAAAGGGTGAATTTCTATAAAACCTGACAATTCTGAATTTCCCTCATCATGATATGGCACCTATATTCTATAAATAATAAGCAAGTGTGTGATTCATTCTCTTTAATGTTTAATGTTAAGCAAAATTCAAGAAAAAAGCAACATTAAAAACTATAAGTTTAAAACTTTAAATAGAGTCTCTTCTCATTGAGAACTGAACCAGGAATAAAGCAATCCTTTATTTTCTTATGTTATATCATTCAGAGCATGATCAAATGCATGGATTTCAGTGGCCACATTAGAAGGCCAGGGCCCACTGCTTCAGGAATCTAATATGTGAGGTCACAGAAGGTAATTAACAATAACTAATCAGTCTATTAATATATGATATTCCTTTTCAAGTCATATGCAAATGTCTATTTTTGCTTTAAAGTTAGCCAATCCTGGGGCGCCTGGGTGGCTCAGTCAGTTAAGCGGCCAACTTCGGCTCAGGTCATGATCTCGCAGTCTGTGAGTTCGAGCCCCGCGTCGGGCTCTGTGCTGACAGCTCAGAGCCTGGAGCCTGTTTCGGATTCTGTGTCTCCCTCTCTCTCTGCCCCTCCCCTGTTCATGCTCTGTCTCTGTCTCAAAAATAAATAAACGTTAAAAAAAAATAAAGTTAGCCAATCCTTTTATACTCTGCTTTTTTTTTTTTTTTTTTTTTTTTTTGACTAAAGAAAAGTAAAGGAATATATGTAACTGTGCTGTGCTAATTCTATAGATAGGATTTGGTTTTACCTACGTGGCTCCATCATCATTACCTCACCAACCTGTCTCTGTTCTTCAACCGGTTGCTCTGCTCCAGTTGACTACTGCTTCTCTGTAGAGTCCATGCCTCCCCCTCTTCATAATGAAAGGCTGACTTCGCCATTACTAGCCAATTAAAGTTTGCCCCTTTCTGCTCTAGGAAGAACTCAGCCTCATTATCAAGCCTATTCACAGAATCTATAGCTCTTTTTCCCATTGCTTATTTGTTCCTGGGTTATACTCTGCTACCCCAAAGCATATTGTTTCCAGTTATTTCTGATCCTAGTGATAGTCCTTATACAAAGCATAAATTCAAAATAATATGATAGCTCAGAGAAGCAAAGCCCCACAAATTAAGGTACCTTAAGAAATTCTGTTCATCTTCACCATGTGATTAAATGATCTCATTTGAACCTTTAGTTGTACTTGTTCTCAAACCATAAGATCCAGGAGAGCAGCATCAGTCACACCTCGGGGCTTGTTAGAAAGGCTGATTCCCAGACCCATCTTAATGGGGACTCTGGGTGGTTCTGATGCATACTACAGGTTGAGAACCTGCTGTGTTAGAAGTCTGTGCTCATCCAAATTGCTGATGTTGACCCTCTGGAATCAGATACAGACAAGTGTCTCCTCTTATCCTAGTGCATGCAATTTACTAGCCCTATTATTTTGCTCATGGTCTTGAGCAACCAGGGGCTGCTGGCTGATAACTCAGGAAAACTTCCAATGCAGCCCCTTTGAAAAATGACCCTCATATTTACTTCAACCTAAACACAAAAAGATGAAGTCTGTGCCACTATTAGACTTCCCTTAATAGCTTATCCTACAATTATACCCATGTCTTAAAATTGAAGACAGCAGCCTATTAAAATTGAATACAATATGGATAAACACCCTTTCATTCCCCTGTTCCTACAAAAGTCGTATTTCCCCTGGACTATGAAGAGGAATCATTTCTGATTATGCTTTGTAGCTCTATACCTTCTACCTGTACTGTCTGTAGTATCTCCCTCTATCAATTTATGGATCTCACTCCTAAATCTCCCTTCTCTGGTCAATCATTGTTTCAATGATTCATTCCTCTCATTAACTGTGATTTGCCAAGTGGACCTTCTGTTGCATTTATCATAATCAAATATGCTCTTATAATTTCAAATGTCAACGTAACAAAAACATTTGTAGCTCACCTGGCAGTCCTAGGTTCTCATTATATTTATTTCTATGTCTGTCAACCATTTAGGAACATCTTCTCAAGTCTGCTAGTTCCTTAACGAGCCACCTAAATGGAGGTTCGCATGTCCCTCTGCGGGTCTTCTTTCCAGCCATTTCTAGTAATACTAACAGCAGCATCATGCTGAGACCGTTCACCATCTACCATATCCAGATTAACCCTAGGCCCTATCGCTAGTCCACCACATTTTCACAGTGACAACTCCACCTCATGCTGCCATGCCTGCTCCATTTTCCTCTGGGCTAGCTGTGGATACAACTTGTTGCCACCATCCTCACCCATGTCTTAGTCCACCTTGGAAGTAAATTTCCATGTCCACCTTGGAAGTAAATTTCAACACCACACAGCTTAAGCTTTCTGTCTGACATATCACCTCACTGTTCAAAACTGCAATGACCATGATGGGGTTCAGGACACGCTACCCCAAAATATGGCATCTTGGTGTATGGAATATTTTAAGCTGAAGGAATGTGAGAAAACAGTAGAAGCAGGAAAGTCACTCTAACCTTCCCCCTGCTCTTCTCCCCTGAAACAGTCATGACACCCTCTAGTGATAGGTATCCACCCTATAACTGGAGAAAAGAAGCATCCTTGTCTCTGAAGACAAGGGGATGCCAAGAAGAATTCAAATAAACAAATCTTGTTAAGTTTTCCCCTATTTATTATATTCACATCATACTGCCTGACCTGTCATATTTCTCCACAACCATCCACTCTCCATCGAACCTAACATAAACATACCTAGCCTTAACAGTTTCTTTGGATCTTCATTTCTTTATGAAGGTTTCCATGTCACGTAAAACTTACATTAAATAAATTTGCATGCTTCTCAGTTTAATTTTCAGACCCAGACAGGGACCCTAAGAGAGTTGAGGAAAAATTTTTTCCTCCTCCATATTAAACCAAAAAAGATTAACAGGAAGAACTTCTACAGTTTTCTCAAACTCCTTCTATTTTCTCCAACTTCCACTATTTTCTCAAACTGCTTCAGCTTAAAATATTCAATATGCTGAGGTGCCATATTTTGAGGTAGCACATCCTGAACCCCATCAACTATTACTCACAAATTTCCTTCTCTTCGTTCACTTGATACACAGCCAAATCACTAACTCCTCTCTAGCTACCAAACACCTCTCAGCCAGTGCCAGCACCTGAAACAGAGTAAGTCTCTCTGCTAATCCTTCCCTTTTAGACTTACCAAAGCACTAAGTTAATGTAGTCTAAATAAATACCAGTCTTTATCTAAAACTAACTCTTCTATATTACATATGATCTACTCTAAAATTCTCTGCTTTAAAGAATATGTATTTATCACTCAATTATTATAGGAAATCTTTGCATATGAACATAAGTGCACATGTACACTTTCATAATTATAGTTGTCTCATTTTGATATTTTTGCAAAATATAAAACTAGCTGGCTAGGTAAGGAAATAGAAGGTGCTAAACATATCTGCTATTACTTCTTAAAGTCTAAAAGTCAAGGCTCTCAGAAAAGATTATGAGTTATAGTAAGAAAGTTAGTTTCCTTTTCAGCAAATCCTGTTGGCATTTAGATGCCAAATTCCTTGCTGTTGTTTTTCCATCTGCCCACCATGCACATTTTTTAAAACAGTACACCTACAATTAGAATAATCCAGAGAATCCAAATTTATTAACATAAATACTCCCAGATCAGCCCAGAGCATATGGGTCACTGTATAGGTTTTTCTTCTCTGTGTAACATGAATTTACATAGATGTATATATCTGAGAATTGTTCTTTAAAAAGGTAAGATATATACATGGGGTTATATCAAATTCAATATGTAAAATTCCGGTTTCCTTTAAGGAAAGCAGTCAGTGTTGAAGGAGAGGACAAAAGAGGAGAAAAAGATGACGACAATGATGATGACGCCAGCAAACCCAGAAGTTTCAGCCTCCATAAAATATATGGCTGCCTATTAGAAAGCAAAAACCTCTGAGTGTAAATGTTTCATTCAAGCTTGCCAAAGATCAGCTTAGTTTTTATTGCTCTGTGCAATTTCCGAATTAAGTGACTTCACTTCGAGACCTTTTTTTATGTAACACATTACATCATAAATTAACCCTAATAATGTTATAGCTTTTAGCTTACACAGGTTGCTGTTTTATCTAAGAATGTGGGAAGCGTGCAAAGCAGTTAAACACTAAGGAACAGGGGGAAGCCACCAGTGCTCACCAACAGATAAATAGCACAATGAGCTGGCATGGTTACAAGCCAAGCGGCACATTCTTCCCCTGATTTTGACTTGTTATCAGAGTTTCAGTGGAAAACACACACAGGAGGACTACGGCAGAGGAAGCAGGAGGCCACTGCGTCCAAGTGATTCCACCAGCCTGTGCTTGCTCACTGAGTCACTCACCTCGTAGCCTTTCTCCAGCAGGAACTCAGCCAAGTATGAACCATCCTGGGAAGGGAAGGAAAATTGACAACTGTCAGATTCATCATGGCGAGGAGAGAAGGTAGCCAAAACTGAGAGTTTTGAGAAAAGCACTGAAGAGGCTATATGAACTTAAATTAAGGATCATGGCAACCAAAATAAAAATAATACAGATAATGATGGTAAAAACAGAATAATGATCAACTTTCTACTATCATTGAGCATTTTCATAGGCATTATTTCATTTGAGCACCAAAGCAGCACAGTAAAATGTTATTATTGTCCTATTCATGGAGTAAGAAACAAAATCTGGGGAGATAATATGGGGCAACAGAGAGAACATGACACTTAAGATTCACATGGATTTGGGTTTAGGTTTTTCCACTTTACTATGCAAAGTATATGTAGCAAAGCAGAAGTCCTTTGTACATGTAGTACATGTTCCTATGTACTACAGGAACATACAGGAATCAGACTAATTCTGGGTGGTTGTAAAAAAGGAATCACTGGGGAAGAATTAGATGAGAGCTGTGGGGACTTGGGGAGAAGGCAGGGTGAGTGTGAGGAGGAGGCAGGGAGCACTAGAGTGTTAATGTTATTGAAAAAAGACACCATAGTGGAAAGGAGGAAGATGAGTACTTTCGTGGGAGAAGGCTTTCTAGGCACTGGTGGGAGTTGGCTTCTAACTCAGGGGTTCTGGAAAGTTCAGCAACAAAAGACTTTTGGGGGAGGGGGATAAACACAATCAGATTTGTGTTATTATCACTGAATATGTATGCATACACACACACATAAACTTTAAATAAAAGAAGGATGTTTATTTTTTACAAAATAGAAAGAATGCATCTTAAATCATGCAGTTAATCCCTACATTAAGATGAAGGTATCTGACTAAACACAGAGATTCTCGACTGGCTTTTAAGAACTCTTGTAAAAATTTCTAGATAAGGGAGAGTGTCATTTAAACTAAAATATTTCATGTGCCAGGTTTAGGGAAAGGGAGTATGAGAGTCTTCTAATAAAACTATTAAGAGACCAAGAGGTGAGAAATCACTGTTCTAGAGGTACTATAAAAAAGCTACCAGCCTTGCTCAAAATATGAGTTGGATAGACATTTTGCAGTAAAACCTGTTAACTGCCCACCTGCTTTCAGCCTGGGTAGGTCCCCTCCATCCTATCCAGACTTAAACATAAAAATGGGAGGCTCCAACTACTGGATATTTGTGTACTCAAAAGTAGCTGGGGATATTTGGTTTCTTCACTTTGAAAAAGTTTACAATATCCCTCTGAGCTTCAAAAGTTCCTACCAGACATTCCAGGAAAAAGAAAAGTGAAGCAAGTCTTATTATTGTCATTAGTTGGCTTAAAGCTGGAATTGGAGACACCCTATGGGTCCTGAAAATGACAGGACTGCCAAAAGAGTGTTTACTACATTAATGCAGAGTCACACATAAATTCAGGCAGGATGACAAGGCAAGGTATACAAGGGACACATTTTGTGGTTCATTAAAACCACCAGCAGATTTTCTTCTGACTCGACATAAATATTCTGTTTTATAGACTTATGTAGAGAAGAGAAATTGTTTAACATATTCCTTTTCCTCTCAATCTTATGATTTACACACAATTACACAGTTTTTAAATACCCAACATGCAAACTAAATCAGATAAGAGGGCTGAACAATTCAGACTAGAACAGACCAACAGAAATGTAAGAATAATGAGTAATGTTACAAATCAATCAATGAGAAAACAGCTTAATAGAAAAAGCATTTACAATAAGAGGAATAATTTTACAGTAGTCTGGAAAGCCCTACAAAATATGAAGTTTTGTTTTGGTGCTGGTGTTAGTGTTGTCATTTTGAAGCAGGCAACACTATACTTTTCACCTTTCATAATTCCTCTTTGGAATAAAAATTTAAAACGCTTTGTGTTCTACCATGGCTACATACAATGTTTCAAAAAAAAAAAAAAAAAAAAAAAGGCAGAGGTGAAAGTGCTAGAGATCCATGGGGGCTGGGAGGGCTGTGATTATTCAGAAAGCTGATGTGAAACAGACCTGATCGGGCCTGAACCCTGTCAATAAGGTCTTGTTCTTCTCACCCAGGGCCCTTCTCAAACTTTCCAACCACACTGGAACATTCTGAACCAGCAGGGCACTCACTTCCTCCTGACTTCCTTGCCAGGTCTCTCAAGTGATAGGGCCTGGGCTGCACAATGAGTGGGAAATGGAGCAGAGCAAAGGCTCTTGGTCTCTGGCCTAGGCAGCCCAGCTGGCCTCCCCTTGTCCTCTTCCCAGGACCCTGAGGGGACTCCATAGGGAGACACAGTATCTAAACAGGCAGGCGTCAGCCAAGCCAACAAGATCATTTTTTCTGCCTCCTCTAGAAGAACAGGGTTGTTGGAGAAGGCTTCAATCAGACTAATGACTGAAATGTCATGGCAACTGAGAACCTATGACCAACATTAAAAATTCTGATTCTTAATCCCCCAGAAAACAAGGAACTAAATGAACTAAATTTCCAACTCACTTGCTATGAACACAATTAATTTGGTACAAATTCCAGCCTGGGTTCAATCCTTGTTATAGAAAACTTTTTAATTGGAGAGACAATGTCCCATTTGTGACTCTTTTACACTTAATTTTGCACAAATTAAGGTAATTAAGGGTTTCCATTTTGTATTAAATGCTATACAGATCTGAGTAATCACCATGGCTATAACATTTTCAAGACACAAAAACATTTCTATCTTATTCTTGCAAGAACTCAGCCTGGAAAGCAAGAGCCACTACATCTTAGGTAAGTGAAGCATGTGAAGATAGCCATTTTGCCTAATATCACACTACAGAGGCAAAGCCAGGACTAGAATCCAAATCTCCTGTAATTTTGACCTAGAAAACAACCTTCTTCCTCACCCTCCTACACCTGGGATCTACGAAAACATGTCAAAACCTAACAAAATAATGAAAGACCATAATGGGTTTACTTTTAAATCAAATTAATTTAGTCATTTTCCATTACACAGTGCTTTATGGATTAATCAGTGCTTCTAGTTTGATTAAGTAAACTAATTTTAGAACATTCCAGAGCTCAGAGGAAGGAGACCATACACAGCACCTGAGATTTCTCAGGTTTTGTTTGGGTGTATGCTCCACACAGGAAACAGTATAATGTTGTTTGAAGATGGACTTGGATTGGCTGTGGATGTATTTACTGTTTGGGGCTCTAGAGCCAAGGAGGCGGGGCCAATGACCAAGGACCAAAAGTGCCAGATTTAGGTGTGCCTGATGCCTATAGTCCCTATACTTGGGTACCTCTGGTCTTTTACCTTTCATGGAGTATTCAGAAATATTTTAGATAAACACCCATAAAAATAAAGAGTAATTGCAAAAATTAATCCAATCCTATCTTGTTTTTAAATTTTTTTTAATGTTTATTTTTGTGAGAGACAGAGAGACAGACAGAACATGAGTGGGGGGAAGGGCAGAAAGATGGAGACACAGAATCCGAAGCAGGCTCCAGGCTCTGAGCTGTCAGCACAGAGCCCAACGCAGGATTCCAAAGTTGGATGAGCCAAAGTCAGATGCTTAACCAGCTGAGCCACCCCGGCGCCTCTAATTCAATCCTATTTTGACTGTAGCATTAAAATTCCCTAAAATTTCACAACTATAAAAAGCTGAAGGAAGTAAAGAAAGCTAACCCCTTCTCCCAATGGCCACCGAAGGCTATATTAAGCACCGACTGATCCTCTAATCTAGCCCACATCCAAGCACGTATGTGCCAGGCAGTCTACCTTCCTACAGAGGAGACTAGCATTTCTCTTTTCTCTTCAAACATGGATGCACTTATAGTACAGAAGAACAAATGAAAAGGACACTTTCTTGTATGCAATTTGAGAAGCGGTTCCTCTGAACTGCATGCTAAATTATACTGTGAGTTTCTGCCTAAGAACCAATTGGCAGCTTCTTTGAACAGAATAAGTAGTATTGGGCTAAAGAATTCATGCCACTAACACATGAACTTCTTTGTTTAGACCATCTCAAGCATTAGGAAATAGAATATCCCTTCTGGAAGGAGAGAGAACACCAATTTATGCTGCCCTTTATGTTCTTTAATTCTACAAATTCTAATTACACTAAAATAAGCATCTTTTCAGCTAATAGCTATTACAATATCAAAGTAATCTGTACCTCCCCATAAAAGAAATGCAAACAGCTCAATGATTAATGGAAGATGCAGTTTAGAATTAGAATGAAAACTTCCAATGGGAAGATTAGCCACATAATATGAAGAATGCAGAAGCAGAATATACTTGAAAAGTATTTTTACTTGGCTCATGTTTGTAACACAAATCACTGCATAAAATCTTTGTCAAACTCACAGAATTCAAAAGACCATAGGGATTAATTAATCCAACTCTCTCATTTTACAGGTCAGGAAATTGAGATTCAAAACAGTTAAATGTTTAATGTAGAGTCACACAGTACGGAAGCAGCAAAATCTACACGCAAAAAATAGAAAGAAAGAAAAAAAAAACAGTCTTCAACTCCCAGGCCTCAGAATTTTTCACTAAAAACTACTGCAAAAAAATGTAGGGGCACCTGGGTGACTCAGTCAGTTAAGCATCCAACTCTTGATTTCAGCTCAGGTAATGACCTCATGGTTGTGAGATTGAACCCTGCTTCCAGCTCTGTGCTGACAGCGTGGAGTCGGCTTGGGATTCTCTCTCTCTCTCTCTCTCTCTCTCTCTCTCTCTGCCCCTCCCCCACTCACACGTGTGTGTGTGTGTGTGTGTGTGTGTGTGTGTGTGTGTGTGTCACAAAAAAATCTAAAAAGAAGAGAATGGACTAATGTCTACAGTTGAGAACCAAGTAGAATACACTAATGCACTTCCAAGTGAAGAACAAGAATACAGCCAACAATTATCAGTGGAGTGAAAACTAACAGTGGTAGACAGGAAACGAGGATATTATCAATATTTAAAACATAAATAATTCCCAATTCCCATAGTCTTTTATTTTTTTTAAACATTTATTTATTTATTTTTGAGAGAGAATACAAGCTGGGGAGGGGCAGAGAGAGAAAAAGAGAGAGAGATACAGGATCTTGGGCAGGCTCTCAGCTCTGAGATGTCAGCTCAGAGCCTCATGTGGGGCTTGAACTCACGGACCGCGAGATCATAACCTGAGCCCAAGCCAACCTGAGCTACCCAAGTAGTCTTTCAAAATTAACAATTATTTCTCCATAAAAGCCACTGCCACAGAAAAACAGACTTTCACTTTTTGTGATTTACTTCCTGTTAGAGAGGAGCACTGTAATCTAGAAACGCTATCAACAAACTCTGAACAATAAAAAATTTATTGTGCCCAGCAGCTAAGATATTCTTCCTGTAACCACCCACCCATTCCCTCTGACTATTTGCCAGGGAAAGAGCCCTTCAAACAGGTGTGAAGTGCTTACACATACACTTCATACATATATATACATATACAGCAGCTCTGTTGCCAAACACAAGACTTTCCAGTAAACCATCATGAACTAGGTTAAAAGCAACATTTTAAAAAGCCAGATATCTCCAATAATCCTACATATGACTGTAATGTTAAGTCTTGTGTCCATGGTAAATTTTTTAAAAAAGATTTGCTGAAGAAAAAATATCACAAAGAAAAAAAATGACCTAAAAGGTTAATTTTACAAACATTTTTTTTCCAATTTGACAGGTTAAAAATGATGTTTTTCTTTTCATTTTTTGGCTAGTACTAAGACTGAAGAGTTTTTTGTTTGTGATCATATATACTATTTCTTCTAGGAACTATCTATTCTTATTTTTTCTATTTTTTATCCACTTTTCTAGTAGGCTGTATTTTGCCAATTGATTTGTTCTTGTTAGTATCTAGAACACATATAAAATTAATTTTCCTCTCTAATATAAGCTACTCAAAAAAGTATTTTGAAACAGAGTAACTGATTTGCAGTGATAGAACTCCCATAATAAGCTGGTTTAAAATACATGTTCTTTTCAAATTGCAAATGATTGTTGCACGTTCTTGGTTTAATGACCAAAGAAGAATGCAAACACCAAAATATGAATTCCAGCTAAATTTGCACAACCCAGCATTTGTAATATTGTTAACTTCAACATAGTAAAATAAATTTCTGTAATTAGACAAATGCTTTAAGGAAAATGGGATTAAAGGGTTAACAAAAGAAGGTAGAAAGGAAACAATTATTAATAAGGTATAGAAAGACAATTTTTAACTACATAATTAGAATTACAACACACACACACACACACACACACACACACACACACAGTCCCAGAAATGTTTTAAAAAGCCTCGAAAGGAAATATAAAGGCATTTTTTAACAGCCTAAAGTGTGTTTGGGTGTACATAATACGTAGACACATCAAGAATGAGCCAAACTTTCATCTCTACATGAATATAAGTATGCCCAAAGAATACTGTATCCCACTGACTAGCTTTCCTTTTTTTAATGGGTAAGCTCCTTTAGTTTGAACCTCTGTGTTTTTCTCTCTCCCACTCTCCTATTCTTCACTAATGCTGAAGTTTTATCCTTCAGAGATTAAAAAAAAAAGTCTTCACATGACTTACTATTACTACAAATAATATTAATAACAATAGTAAGTGCTTATATACCACTTAGATAAGATATGCAAGACATGCACTAAATGTTTTACATTCATTAACTTTTAAATATTCACAATAACCCTATGTAGTTGGCACTATTATTATCCCCATTTTACAAATAAGCAAACTGAGGTGAGCTGAGACCAAGTAACCTGCCCAAGATGTCAGTAAACAGAAAAAGAATTTGAAATATATATGTAATCTACACACACACACACACACACACACACACACACACACACACACATATGTAATGAATTATTTATGACAATTTGTTTTACTAACAGGATCAATTACCCCATAATGATGGACAGATGTTTTAACATAAAATTTGGTCACTAAACAATTTATTAACAATATGAACTGTCCCAGATTAGTGAATATCAAACATCCACTTGGGCCATAGGTGTTATGGAATAAAGGACAGGAAGGAAATAAGAGATTTAGTCCATGCCCTATTGCTCTGAGAAGTATCTGGGAAGCCAGGCATTTCCTGACCTAGATAGGATTATGCTCCAACACTGGCTCAGACCTCCACATTTCACATATATCAGCAAACACACACGTGGACAGATTGAGAACAGTAACCAGGTAACCTGTGCAGCTAATCAAAATGTTCTGCTATCAGTGAACACCAGTAGATGCATGAGTCATAGACAGAGGGCGGCAAGGCTGTACAGATAAAAGAAAAGCTATGAAATACTACCATATTGACCTTTTCTATACTGGATGGCAGACTTCCCTGGAGAAATAAATCATCACACTTGAGCATGAAATCAAGGTTGGGGGGCGGAGGAAATACAAGAAACATATCCCTGTCAAAATCCTTCTAAATATCTACCTAACTGGCCATTCAGTGCTGGTGTGAATTAACTCCTTTCAAGTTTAGAACAATATACTAACTGAAAGTTTTTATAACTCAGCATTCCAAATACATTGATAAAGATTTGGATAGATCTGTAGGGAAGTTAATAATAAATCACCAGTAAACTTCATGCTTAAATAATAACTTCTTTGTAGTAAATATATATATACAGATTCTGAAAACAGAGTTCCTCTCTTTCCTTTTCCCTTTCTCATTATCTCTCAAAGTGACAGTCTATACAATTAAAGCCTGTTTCTTTGCAAAGTATACGCTTATGTAGTTCTATTCATCCAAGTGATTTATACAGGAAAGGATTTTTTACAGGTACTCAAAACTAAAACAGTGCTATACTTTGTCCAGTGTTCAAGTCCATGCTTAATGAAAAACTTTAAATTTCTTTGTACTGAAAAGAGAAGAATTATGAAATTTTAGTATTTACCTGATTTATTAACACTTCCTTATACATTTCTTTTTATAATTTGTGTCCTGGCTAAGGGAGGAAGACGAAACAAATGTCCTTTTGTTTACAGCTTTAAAAAGGTCATAAATAACAAAAGAATACACATATATTGATGTCTCTATCTTTCCCCATCTTACTGCAAATTCATTTAACAGGTTGTTACTAAAATGTCACTGTTGGTAACAAGCAGAGTTTAACTATTTACAAATGTTCTTTTAACCTAATTTCTTTCAGGGTTAAGTTATTGGCACAATCTAGTTAAGACTGTTTCTAAAATATATACTATGACAGAAATGTCACTTACAGGCTCCCTGATGCATTTCAGACCTGCTCTGCAACCATGGAATATCCAT
Source organism: Panthera onca (assembly GCF_046562875.1). Lineage (NCBI taxonomy): Eukaryota > Metazoa > Chordata > Mammalia > Carnivora > Felidae > Panthera > Panthera onca. Next base: position 26,409,661 of record NC_138343.1, on the reverse strand, counting down.
CACACTGGAGATATTGTAAATCACTGAAGAAAGATACAAAATATGAACTGTGATTTACTGTGATTTACATAACTTGAAATCACTGAAACAGATAAAATTCAAGCATATGTACCCAGGTATAAATGGAGAAATTTGTAACCATCTACCCCGAAAGCTGCATATCATAAAACTAATAAAGCCAACTAACTTTAAGAGCCAGAGGACAAAGAACAAAGTATTGTAGGAATGACCGTAAATCACAGAGGTCCTACCATGAACAATGTTGATTCCCCTGGATTGTCCGGTCTGTGGGTAGGTTCAGTCCATTCAGTTTGTGGGCTAGGAAATCTCTCCATTTACTTGTTAAGTTGTGCTAATATTGTGCTTTGGGTTCTACCACCCAAAGAAGTTATTAAAAACCATTTGGGGGGGAGGGGGAATCACATATTTAAAAATATGTGCCTCCACTGTGCTTGCAACTCTCTCTCCAGTGTCACTGCCTTTTAGGCTACACAATCTAGGTGTGTTTCTAGATATTTCAGCCCTAACATAGAAACAGAGGGGATAAGGGGCAACTGGGTGGCACAATTGGTTATGCGTCTGACTTTGGCTCAGGTCATGATCTTACAGTTTGTGGGTTCGAGCCCCACATTGGGCTCTGTGCTGACAGCTCGGAGGCTGGAGTCTGCTTCCTATTCTGTATCTCCCTCTCTCTCTGCCCCTTTCCTGCTTGCACTCTCCTTCTGTCTCTCAAAAATAATAAATAAATGTTCGAAATAAATTTTTAAAAAAACAGAGGGATAAAAGGAACGCTGTGAGATACTGAGATGACAGTTTGAATTTCTTCAGCACTTACGCTTTAAGTCGTTTTTATCCTGTTGTTTTGCTTTCTCTTACTAACAGCAGTGGAGCTTAGTTCTTATTCAACCCTACAATTTTTAAAATCTTGACTTAATACGACAAAAAACATTATCAAAATTGCACTCGAACGAAGACCAGAGTTTTGTAAGGGCACACAGGGGCAAGAGTAGGAGGAGGAGTGGAAATTCTCTAGGTGAAAATCAACTCCCCACCTTGCTTACAGCAGCACCAAACTCCAACTTCCCAACATTTCCAGAGTCTTAGACTGAAAACCAGGTGTCTCTAGTTCAGTCTTACCTGATCAGATGCACCTTTTGGTCTAATCTTATAATACTTAAATGTCTAACTATTGATTTGTTTCCCAGCTAGTCTCTCACCTAATGTTTATGACTTTGGGGGTATTTGACTATATTTTATAGATTTAGGTTGTACATTTGAAACAATTGAGAGGCTTTTTTTGTACCACAACTCTATGCTTAAAAATCCCATAAGCAATCACGTTTTAATTGATGTGGTTAACTCAACCTTATGTTGTGTTATGTTTTTCAAGATATGTATTATTATTTCTATCAAAATAATAATAATGTATATTTCTAGGATTCCTATGGTTGCTAAGCACTCTAAGATATTTTTCCCACTTATATCTCTCACACCATCCTAGTAATGGAACTGATATTATCCCCCTCTTTTTCCTGATTAGAAAACTGAGGTTCAGAAAGCTTAAATCCCAGGGTACCTGGGTGGCTCAGCTGGTTAAGCATCCAACTCTTGATTTCTGCTCAAGTCATGATCTCATGGTTCATGGGACCTTGCCCTATGTCAGGTGCTGCTTGGGATTCTCTCTCTCTCTTTCTCTCTCTCTCTCTGCGCCTTCCCCCGCCTCTCTCTTTCTCTCAATAAATAAACATTAAAAAAATAATAATAAAGCTTAAATCCCTTGTTCAAGGTCACAGAGCTAGTTAGAGAACATGGCAGAATATGAAACCAATTTGTCTAATCCTAACTACAGTGTTATTTCCTGAATAATTCTACTTCAATCAAAATAAAAGTGTTTCAACAAAAACAAGATTCTAATAATGTCAGTTTTTTTAAAGGTTTTCAATGTATATAAAAATATATATAAAAACTCAAAGCTTACTGAAATACAATTTTCAAAGTAAGTACCAATTACTTTTGCAATAATCCATGATTATGAATGTTTAAATAACTCCCTTTCAAGTATACTAAACAAAATATTCGTGTGTGTGTGTGTGTGTGTGTGTGATTGTATGCATGCACATGTTCACAGACTCAAAGAGATTTCTATGCCATTATCCTGAAGATGAAAAAAAAAAAAAAACCCACAGGTCCATACATGGAATATTAAAAGCAGATCCTGGGGCAATCAATCCACTGTCCTTTAAAAAAGGACTACACGGTATGACATGGCAAATAAAAATAAGGATAAGATGGGGCACCTGGGTGGCTCAGTCAGTTAGGTATCAGAGTCTTGATTTCAGCTCAGGTCATGATCTCATGGTTCATGAGCTTGAGCCCCATGTAGGGCTCTGTGTGCTGACAGCACAGAACCTACTTGGGATTCTCTCTCTCCCTCTTTTACTGCCCCTCCCCTGCTCATGCTGTGCTCTCTCTCTCTCTCTCTCTCAAAATAAATATATAAACCTAAAAATAAGAAGGATAAGATATATTTCTTATCCCTAAGGCATTTATAATCTAGTGAGAGGACAAGGAATCAATACAACAACAACAATATATCATCATCATCATATTAGCGATCATATTAATGCTAACATTCATTCACTGTATACCTATGATGGGTTAGGCCAGCAATATATTCTGAGCCATATGTGTAACTTTAAATTTTCTAGTAGCCAAATTTTAAAAAGTTCAAAATAGGCAAAACTTAATTTTAAAAAATTTATTTAACCCAATATATCCAGAATGTTATATCAATACATTAAGAGAAAATTATTAATGAGATGTTATACATTCTTTTTTGTATTAAATTTTTCAAAATCTGTTATTTGACACAACACATCTCAATTCAAACTTAAATTTTCTTCAGAAGCACTTGATCTGTATCTAGATTTCATAAAATTGAACAACTGGTCATATCAAATCTTCTGAAAATTTAATACCAAAAAAAAAAAAATAATTTCCCTTTAATAACCATTATATACACTGGTACAACTGATTCAGTTTGTTTTGTTTTGTTTTGCTTTGTTTTAAGAAAAACTGATTTGACTTTGGAGCAAAAGGCTATCAGTTTAAAATCCATATCTGTTCAAGTTAACTCAGTCTTAAGTATTAACACTGAATCCAAATGAGTATTTGCATACATCGGAAAGCAACTCTCATAGTGTTCTTCCAATTTCTTTCTGGTTTTTATAGCCAGTTTATGTAATCCTATTAAGAGTTTAAATCTTCTACATATTGATTCATGTTAGAAAAACATATAACTTCATTATTTATTTGTATTATAAAGATTTTCAATTTCAACATGAATTCTCACACCTCCCTAGCTAGGTCAAAAATAAACTTTTCCTTTCCTTACAGCTTCAAATTTAACTCATTCATAAGCAGTGTGGTAAAACTGAGAAAACATAAATCACACTGCCATGTTTTCTTTATAATTATCTGGCAAGCATCCCTTTCATTTCAAGAAAGAAAAGAAAATCTTATATTGGAGTAAATATTTCAGCAATCTTTGTAAAACTCATTCATGACTCCACCAATGAATGCTGGCCAAGAGCGCAAGATCACAGCCTTGTCTGTTATTTCCTTCAACAGGTCTATGAACTGGCAATGATTCATATATTTGAATGTATAGATTGAAAAATTTTAACCAGTTATCTATGACACATTTTAAGTTTATTTATTTATTTTTGAGAGAGACAGAAAGAGACCACAAGCTGGGGAGGGACAGAGAGCAAGGGGGAGAGAGAGAGAGAATCCCAGGCAGGCTCCATGCTGTCAGCACAGAGCCCCACGTGGGGCTCAATCTCACCAATTGTGAGACCATGACCTGAGCCAAAATCAAGAGTTGAACGTTTAACCAACTGAACCACCCAGGTGCCCCTATGACACTTTTTAGAGTCTGCTTCAGAATATAGTGAAAAGAAGCAATAAAAGAAATATCAGTCTCTTATTTTAAAATTCATAAATGCAGATATTTCACCTAACATAGCTGAAGTGATAGAAACCTGTTGAATAGAAATTAATTTTTTTTATATCCATCTGAAATTCTTCTCTGACATACAGAACATTCAAAAATATCTATGCTACAAATTTGGTATTTCTCACTATAAATTTACATCATTTCTTTGTAAATTTTTAAATCCTTTGAGAAAAAGGATATCTAAAGTAGTAACTAGGCAGTGACCCTGCAGCTTGTTGAAAGATAAAGAAAAGCACTTGAAATTTTTCAAATTTCAAATAAACTAATCTTTGATAGTTAGAAAGACCTTGTATTCTATAGGCAACTGGTGATTTAATTGAATATCATTAAAATTGTGTATATACATTGTTGTATTTTCTCATAATTTTCTAATAAAACTTCAGTAACAAATAACTTATTTTCCCACCTCTCCAACTAAAATTGTTTTCCTCTTTTGTGCATTAATCTAAGCCATTTTATAAGTGTCTGAAGTGACAAGCGCTCATCCTACCAAAATTTTAAATGTACTGGATATTTAATTCAGATTTCAGGCAACTAAATGCATTAATTCTTTTTTGATCATCATTGAGAGGAAACTTCTAATCAAATCTTAATCTCTTAATATTACCCAGTTTATTTTCCTTAAATTTTTTAACACAACAGTTTTTCTGTTTTGCTCTGGCAGAGCAAATTGCAAATTAATCACAGAATTTCCAGTCTCTTTATGTCTTCATTGCTCTGATCATAGTACTAGTTTCTATGTCTGCACTCAATTCTGCAGCAGTAAATGCCTTTGATTTGAATTCTAAAATTGGTTTATATGATTTTAATTGGAAAAATTACATTTTAATTAAAATTATAAACATTTCAATTTAATTACCAATGATGAGGTACATGTATCACTAAGTCCTGCTGTCTGAATAAAATACTCAAATAAATGCAATACAATGTTAGATAGAACACAGAAAAAAAATCATTCCAAGTGAATAAATTAGGTGACATCAACAAAATCAGTGGTGTGTTTAAGTGTGAAATACACCAGTTACACTGAAATGTAATCCTAACCAAAACAAGAGAGTTGTGTTTAACAAAAATCTATTTTATATCGCTTCCATTTAAAAAATTCATTTCCTCAGTCCTATTATCCACATCCTAATTGTTCAATAGCCACATATGGCTTATGGCTACAATTTTGGACAGTGTAGTGATAAGCTGTGTTTTCAGCAGTTTACATTTATTAACTTATGTAATTCCCAAAACAACTCCTTAAAGCATTTACTCTAATTATCCCCCATTACAGACAATGAAACTTAGGCAGAAGCAATTAAGTAACTTACCCAAAATCATACAGCTATTAACCGGGGAAGGGAGGCTGGGATTTAGACCCAGACAGTCTGACTCCAGAGATTCTTGCCCACTATCCCACACTGTTCAAAGTTCAACAAAGGCACAGAGTTTAATGAGAGATGACACAAGAGTGCAAGGTGTTTTAAAAATATAAACCAAACTACTTAGCAATTAGAAGTAGGGAGCGAAGACAGATAGGAAGGCATTGTGAAAAGGAGAAAAGATGAGCTTCAAGATAAATATTTGATGAAAAGGAAAACCAATTTGGCGTAAGAAGGAGTGGCTAAGAAGTGTGTCCTAAATGGATAAAAGATGATCAACTGTGGTAGGTAAATAATGGCCCCCCAAAGCATAGCCCCGTCCTAATGATTGCATTGTATGAATGTTGTTATCTTATATCAAAACAGTCTTTGCAAATGTGATCAAGATCTTGAAATGTGGAGATTATTTTGGATAGCCCTAAATCCAGTTGCAAGCATCCCTCTAAGAGGGAAGCACAGAGAGATTTCACAGACAGAAGATGAGGAGGCCGTGTGACCACAGAAACAGACCGAAGTGATGCAGCCACAAGTCAAGGAATGCTAGCAGCGGCCAGAAGCCAGAAGAGCAAGGAATTGATTCTCTTCTAGAACCTCAAGAGGGAGCATAGCCCTACCCACACCTAATTTTGGATTTCTGGCCTCCAAAACTGTGAGAGGATAAATCTGTTGTTTTAGGCCACCCAGTCTGCAATTTGCTGCAGCAGCCCTAGGAAGTTACTTCAGGACTTCTCAAAACCTTCAGCAAATGTACCTTGTGAATGAGCAAGAGGGGAAACTTGGAAGCGGTGTTTCCCAATTTTTTAATGACAGAATCCCTACTGCCTCTGAAGGAGGGATGGTGGTGAAAGAGAGAGATCCTGTTCACCTCTGGCAAGCCCAGTGTTCTACTAACAAGGTCTAGGAAATGCTGACCCAAAACACATTCTGGAAGGGATATAATTTAGCCAAGTTAAGTCTGAACTATATTCAAACAACAATACAAAAAAATTAAAGGTTTTTGAGAAATGTTATAAAAAGCCAACTCTTAAGGGTGAGGAAATTATGAAGCTGGGTTCCAGGTGACTTCCAAGTGGTAGAATTCATGGCTTTGGGGGACAGAACATGTAACCAGTTGAGCTAACCATCTCAGTTTACAATACAGTAACTTATGAAGGACAATAACCAACTCCAGTAGCTTCAGAAGGTGATAAATGAGAATGGCATTAAAGAACAAAAGAACAGAGAATAATAACAAAGGGAGAAGGAAAATAGTGGTAACTTCTGGTAACTAAAGGGCTAAAATAAAACTACGAAGGGGTCAGTAAAAGCCAAAAATTAAATACTCAAGGAGAGTAGGATCGGGCAAGTTCCTGATTGATTTGGATATTCTTGCAGAGATTAGACGGCTAGTTATTATACTGCTGTAGGAGAAAATCCACAAGGGTAGGAAGTTGGTCCACAAAACCAATAAGGTTCCTTCAAGTCTAAGAGTCTATGCCCCAAACTGGCCACAGACCTTTTTGTCATATCCACATGTGATGTCCATCCACATGGAATAAATAACTGAGTTGAGTGTCCGACTCTTGATTTTGGCTCAGGTCATCATCCCAAGGTCATGGGATCAAGCCCCACATCGAGCTTAAGATTCTCTCTCTCCCTCTGCCCCTCTCCCCTGTTTGCGCTCCCTCTCTCTCTCTCTCTCCCTCCCCCCCCCCTCAAAAATTTTAAAAATATGTTGTGTTAAGCTTGGGGTGAAATTCAAAACATTTCATAATCTATTGTAGTGTATGCACTAACCCACCAAAATGCTTGTCAGCTTATGTACCTAACAGGTGGGTATTCACCAGATGAATTTCAGTCTTCATAAAACTGTTGACAGTGACCTACAGTTGAACATGGATTTTGAGCAAGCAAGAATATAGAGGTTAGAGGGAAAAATTAACACCACTTAAAACCTGCTTATTTGAATTGACAATAGGTCCCTAAGCTTAGGAAACCACAGGATGGAAGGGAAGGATGACCAGGTAGGTTGGAAACCACTCTCTATATACCGGACATCTGACCACAAACTGCTAGCAGCTGCACTCATGGCCCAGCAGCCACACACTTGGCACCACAGCCTCTAAAGTGTCCTCTTGGCACCTTCTGCAAACACTACTTACATGCCAGGAAGTCTGGGTTTAGTTTTGGTTCCATTCTCTGTCTCTGTCTCCCTCTCCCTTCTTTTCCCCTACCCCCCACCCAGCATAAATGTGGGTTCCACTGGTTTCAGGCTAATAACATCCACTCAGCAGCAACTGTCTAATAGGTACACACCCAACAATGGGCACTTGTATTTTCTTATGAGGTGGAAGTAAATTATGGCACTTGAACAAAGACCTTACTATCTAAATTTTACTGCATGTTTACTACAAGCCAGTTTCAATTTTATGTTTTCATCTCTAGGCTCTAAGACAAAGGAGAGAGAAAGTTCATTTTCATATTTGAAGTAGTTATTTTGTAAACATATAACAATATCAGGCTAAAAATAGGACCTGTTGCAGGCTGAATGGTGTCCCCCTAAAAATTCACATATGAAAGTCCTACACCCCCACGAGTTCAAAATGTGACCTTATTTGGAAAAAAAGTCACTGCAGATGAAATTAGTTAAGATGAGGTCACACCAGAGTAGGATGGGCCCTAATCTGACAGTGTTCTTATAAAAAGGGGAATCTTGGACGGAGACGCACACAAGGAAAACATCATGCGAAAATGAAGGCAGAGGACTGGGGTGATGCTTACACAAACCAACGGATGCCATATATGTCAAGAAACAATCAAAAGTAAAGGGAAAGGCCTGAACCAGATTCTCCCTCATATCCCTCAGAAGGAACCAACCTTGCTGACACCTTGATCTTGGACTGCCAACTTCCAGAACTGCCAGAGAATAAACGTCTGTTGTTTAAATCATTCCACCTATGGTACTTTGTTAAAACAGCCCTAGGAAACCAATACAGGACTCAAAAGTATTAAGGAGTGCAAACCAAAGGTCATGCAGGGCCAGGGGGAAAGGGTCAGAGGAAAGTTTCTGCTCTTTGCACTTCTAGTCGACTGTCAGGAACTATGAGGTTCAAAGCCAAGCCAGTCCTCCCTCCAGTGTGCTGCCCACCAGCCACACTGGCCTTCCTTGGGCTCCATAAGCTGTACTTCCTGAGCTTCACACAGGCTGCTCCCTCTTCCTCAACTCTCCTGACTACCCTGCCCCCACTGTCCACTTATTAGGACTCCCATAATCGTAGATGTCGGTTCAACCATTGTTTCTTCAGAAAATCCTTCCTGCTATGTTCCACCCTGACTGAATCAGATCTCCTACCTGTCAGAAACACTCAAAGCACACAGTTCTTTGCTTCATATCTCATCATAGGTCAGTGACAATGGATTATGTGCCTTCCCCACTGGACTGCAGGATCCATGAGGACAGGACCACAATCGCTTTGCTCATCATGACCCAGAACACTGATAGGTAGTTGGCACACAACACCTATCCACTCAATAAAGTAAAATTCAATGTGCTTGAGTTTCTAATCTCACAGGTCTTCATCTCAAGCAGACATACCAATGTCCTGTCTACAACTTCTATATCAAAAGCTGTCTTATCAATCAGCTTGGACTCACACCCCACACTGCCAATGGAGATGCACTACGGGCTCTACTTCCTCAGCACTGCGTGAGCTCTCCCCCAGGGTGCCTCTCAGGTTCTCAGCTGCCATCCACTTCTCCCAGCACATGGGGCACTGCCTTGATCCTCCCACCCCCAATACCTAAGCCATCACACACCCAGCACACCACGGTAAATGGGCTGTGCTACTCCTACAACTCAACTACTTTCCAATGAAACTTAAGCAGAAATCCAATACATAAAAGCATAAAACTATACACAAAACTATCTGGTTTCAAGGTCAGGAGCTCTGTGGAGATGTGGAAGAGGAAAGAGTCCCTCCCATACACTTTGCCTCCCACTCCTCTTTGTGTCACACCCTTTACCTCCATCCTACCTTGAGGCACCTCAAGGCAGCCACAGGCTCTTCAAAACACAGTTTAGAAACCACCAGCCCTTCTGATTAAACTTAAAGTTTCTAATTAAGAAGCTCCAGTAAAGCTCTCAATGAACTATCACTTCCATTCCCAAAAGTTTAACCAAATAAAAGTACACACTTTTAATGTGGGCATTTCATATCCTGGCTTCAATCTTCCTTGCATTATGTATTTTTTCATTCATTGATTCACTCATTCATTCATTCATGTGTCAAGTATTTATTGATGTTCTAGAAGGAGGGTTACAGAGACGATCTTTGCCCTTCAAGAGATGAAAATATGGTAGATGAGAGAGCTGTGTCTATCAAAACATGTAATAATAATAACAGTAATAATAAAAATAATGGGCAATATTTATCATGGGGCAGAACTGGTAGAAATATTCTATAAGCATTAGCCTTCTGAATAACACTAAAGGTAGGGTCTATTATCCCAATTTTAGGAATGAGGAAACAGCGTTCTTAAGAAGATAAAGTTAGGTCGTACAGCTAGAAAGAAGCAAAGTATAAATTAAAGATCAGATGTTTTGGGGCACCTGCGTGGCTCAGTCAGTTAAGCATCTAACTTCGGCTCAGGTCATGATCTCGTGGTTCATGAGTTCAAGCCCCATGCCAGGCTCTGTGCTGACAGCTCAGAACCTGGATCCTGCTTCGGATTCTGTGTCTCCCTCTCTCTCTACCCCTCCCCCACTTGCTCGCTGTCTCTCTCTCTCTCTCTCTCAAAAATAAACATTAAGGAAAATGTTTTTTTAAAAAAATCAGATGTTTTGACTATATTGAAAAGATATCTGCACCCCCATGTCCATAGCAACATTATTTATAACAGCCATGATATGGAAACAACCTAAGTGTCCCCTGACAGATGAATGGGTAAAAAAGTTGATACATACACACACACACACACACACACACACACACACACACACACACACACACATATATATATGTATATATATATATGAATATTATTCAACTATAGAGAGGAGGAAACCCTGCCATTTGTGACAACACAAATGGACTTTGAGAGTATTGTGCTAAGTGAAATTAATCAAACAGAAAGGTACATATTGTATGATCTCAGTTATCTGTGAAATCTTAAAAAAAAAAAAAAAACTTCATTATGAAAGAAATCAAATTTGTGGTTACCAGAGGCAGGCATTAGGGGATTGGATAATGTTGGTCAAAAGGTTCAATTATAAGAGAAATAAGTACTAGGGATATAATGTACAACATAGTGACTATAGTTAATATAGTTAATACTGCCATATGGTATATATGAAAGTTGTTAAGAAAGTAAATTCTAAGACTTCTCATACCAAGCGCAAAAAACATTTTTGTGTGTTTGTGTATGTATATATATTATATCTCAATAAAATGGGGGAAAATATGTTTTGTAACCTTTCATGTGATGGTCAGTAGATACAGCCACAGGAAAGGCTCAGGAAAAAAGTTTATTATATTCACAAGTCCTAGAAACAAGAAGGCACAGCATACCACGTAAAGCCATAATGGAGAAACCTCAGGGTAGTCAAGAGGCAGAAAGCAAAAGCAAGGGAAAAGCCAAGGTCAGAGCCTTTATCAGGGTCTCCCAGGGAAAGGCAAGACAGGACAGGGCAGTTTCACTTTGGTAGTCTGAATAATTTTGACAGGCTTTAACTATCGGAGTGGCCCCCAGATGCCTGACACCTAGCCCCAGGATGAGGTAGAAGGAAGAAGAATATTGTATCCTGGAGTGTAAGGGCCCAGACAGAGGACGTGTGGCTCTAGATTGGTTAGTTTGGTATCAGAGACATGCTTCCAGCTGGGGCCTTTGCTATCTCTATTGGCTGGCCCCAGAAAGATTTTTAAGGTAATGAAACATCAGAACGTACAGAAAATTTTAAATATGAACAATACACCAAATTATGTGACTTCAAATCTTCCAACTCCTGTGACTGCTGCGTCCTCAATATGGCAATTATGTGACACTAGGACCAGAGACAAAGTACAGGCCCTAGAAAGAAACATGATGACATACAGAAAAGGTTAGGAAAAGATCCACAGAGAAGGCAGTGCTTAAAGTGGGTAGTAAAGGACAAGTAGGAACTTACAAGAGGGTAAGAATAGAAGACAGGCTTTCTAATAAAAGGGACTAACCCATGATAAGGCAAACTAGAAAATCCAGTCAGCTAAAAGTGCCTGGCTGTTACTGGAGCCAGGGTCCTGAGAGAGCACAGCAGGGTAAGGGTAGAGATGAGGGCAAGGACCTAGTCTAAAGGGCTACTAGCATCAGGGCAAGAATCCTCAATTTTCAATTAGGGATATAATGATAAGAAATCGAATAGATACGCATTTTAGTTCAACTTCTCGAAAGTTTATTACGTACAATTATAGTCTAAGCACATATAGAGCAGAAAAGTTTAATGCCCAGAATATATCAATAAGTCCTAAATATCATATTTAAAAAGACAATCCAATAAAAATACTGGCAAATGCACAAACTGATATATTATAGGAGAAGAAACACAGGAGCACCTGGGTAGCTCAGTCAGTTAAGCATAGGACTCTTGATTCTGGCTCAGGTCATGATCTCATGTTTTATGGGATGGAGCCCTGCATCAGGTTCTCTGCTGACAGCACTTGGCTAGCTCTCTCTCTCTCTCTCTCTTTCTCAAAATAAATAAATAAACATTTAAAGACAAAAGAAACACAAATTGCCAGTAATCACATGAAAAAATGCTCAGTCTTCATTAGTAATCAGAGAAATGCAAATTAAAACCACAATGAGATAACAATCTACACCCACTAGATTAGCCAAAGTTTAAAAATTTACTAAAATCAATTATTAGCAAAAATATGTTATGAAGACATATTTGTGTACACTCCTGGTGGAAGTAAAACCCTTTACAAGATAGCAGTCAATTATATTCCAATGTTGAAATTGCTCACCCTAGAGAGACTCCTGTTCATGACACATAAAAAATCTTCACAGAAGCATTATTTGTAAAAGCAAGAAATGGAAACAATTCAGATGACCAGTAACAGGAAAACTGATGATTATGGTATACTCAGAAAAGTGAGTATTCACAGTAATGGAAATGAATCAAGTATATTTACCCACCTCAAAGTTGATAAATCTTATAAACAATGTTGAATGAAAAATATATACAATATATAGCATGACATACTTCTTATAAATTAAAAAATACACAAAACTAAACAATATAGTAATTAGCAACTATTCTTGTATGATAAAACTATAAAGAAAAGCAAGAGATTAGGCAAATGTCATGATACTGGTTACCCCTGGAGCTTTACAGGAAAGAACAGATAGAGAGCTTTCATCAGGATTCCACTATTTTTTAAGTTAGGTGGTAGATTAATCTGGGCTTTCATTTCCTTACTACACTTCGTAAATTATCAAGATATTATGTATTCATATATCAAGTATTCCCTAATTAAAAATGGCACCTGGGTGGCTCAGTCGGTTAAGCATCCAACTTCAGCTCAGGTCATGATCTCATGGCTCATGAGTTCGAGCCCTGCGTCAGGGTCTGTGCTGACAGCTCAGAGCCTGGAGCCTTCTTCATATTCTGTGTCCCACTCTCTCTCTTCCTCTCTCCCACTTATGCTCTGTCTCTCTCTCCCTCTCTCTCTCCAAGAATAAACACACATTAAAAATTTTTTTTAATACTAAATAAATAAATAAGTACATGGCATAGAACAGGTCCTTAATAAACTATAAAGATTATTTCTTAAAATGGAAGAGAGCTAATGGAAAGAGATGGATGAACAAACAAAGGGGAAGAATAACTGGCATGTGGAGGAAGGGAATAGGCTCAAGAGCAAGTAGAGAAGGTCTGGTCTAAACAGGAAGCACAATGGCTCCCCAAAGCTGGAGAGAAGGATGGATGCAGATGGAGATAATTTAGTATTGGAAAGAGAAGGATGTTTCGGGAGCTAAAAAGCAAGGTTATTTGCTAAGGGAGATCAAGTTGCCTCAGGAACCTAGAGAAAGAGACTAAACAGAATACTTAGAGAAGTAGAAGAAGACTGATCAACATAAGATGACTACTGAGTGCCCAAAAGAGATCAGACACTTACGAAGAAAGAGCGATACCATATACTTATTTGGGCTTTTGTTGTGTTTTGTTTTGTTTTGTGTTTCCAAGAACACTGTCATTTCAGCATAAACACAGGAAAGAAAAGAATGGTCAAATTTATTTGGGGTTGAAAGTTTGCAGAGAGGCAAAAAAGAAAGACAAGGACCAAGGAGTTAAGAGTACCACTATTCCAAGAATAATTAAAGTAACTGGCCATTGGATTTAGACCTGGAAGGAACAGAAGTGAAGCCCCAACATGATAATAACCTAGGAGAAAAAGGAATACTTGAAAGCACAGAAACTTTGATTAGACTCGAGAACAGTAATAAGAGGGAATAGTGTAGATGAGGCCAGGGCATCTCAGAATAAAGGCTTCCATGGACAGGTTAAGAAGGGCACATAGTTATTTGGCCAGAGATACAAGTATCTGCACACATCACCATGCCACCTTCCACCTATCCAGAGCATGCACAGCATTAGTGCCCACTGGACACATACCTCTTTCCACAGAGTTCTACATAGTCACTACCAATTCACAGGTACTGTCACTTGACCTAAAACCTGCCTTTAGTCCCTGAAGTAATTACTAAGGTTTTCTCCCAACTTTTAATCTTGAGAATTTTCAGATCTGCATGAAAGTTAATGAAATTGTACAGTAAACGTTAATCTTTCACTTAGATTTACCAATTAACAATTTTACATATTTGTTCTATCTCCCTCCATATTTTACTTACACACACACACACACACACACACAATTTTTGTTGTTGGGTGGAAAACCATTTGAAAGTAAGGTATAGACATAATGGTACTTCACTCTTAATGACACTTCTTTGGCATGAAACTTGAAGGATTTTCTCCTATGTGACCTCAGTGCCATTAGTATAGTCAATATTCAAGCTTCTTAGTTGGCCTCAAAATGTTTCTATAAGTCTTTATTTTTTAATCCAAGATCCAGTTATAGTCTTTGCATTGCATATAGTTGTTACATCAGTAAATTTTACACCTGTATAAAAGGCAGTAGTGAAGAGAACTGACTGAAAGCCAGAGGCAGACAAATCAGAAAATAACTATACGAGTTCAGAAAAAGATGGTTATGTTCCTAAATGAGGGTGGTGGTAAGGAAAATGTAACAGGTGAGCAAAGTAAACAGTTACAAGGCAGAAGAAAGGAGAGTCAAATTGACTGGAAGAATAGTAAATATTAGGTGGGATGGAGGCATTCTGAGTTTTAGGCAATAATACTCAAATGAACATGTCCAGCAGGCAAACTATGGTCATATAACACTGGAATCTGATTAAGTTACAAAATCTTTAATGGCCCTTGTGGCTCTCAAGAGCTAGGACTCTATAATAGTATCAGAAAAAGCAGGCTTCATGGCTCTTTCAAGTATGTGACTATAATTAACATCTTCCCTTGCTTTTACATTCTTGCACACTCAAACCAGCTTCTTAACCACCTCCACAAGGAAAAAAAAAAAAACCTGTCTTTATAATATGAGTGTTTAAATTTTTTTCTTGCTTCTTCAACTAGACAGTACGTTCCTGCAAGGATATAAATATTTATTTATTTTTGAGAGCGAGGGAGTGAATGTGTGTGCACGCACTCATGAGAGCAGGGGAGGGACAGAGAGAGAGGGAGACAGGATCCGAAGAAGGCTCTGGGCTGACAGCGACAGCCCAATGTGGGGCTTGAACTCATGAACCACAAGATCATGACCTGAGCTAAAGGCGTCCCCCGGCAGGGATATAAAAAAGCATTCATCTGTTTTCCTCAGAGTGCCTTCTACCACAGTGCTGTTCATACGATAATACAGTATACACTATTCATACAATATTGGTTAATTTTTTTTTTTTTTCAAAATGTAGTCTAGAGGTGTCTGGGTGTCTCAGTTGGTTAAGTGTCTGACTTCAACTCAGGTCATGATCTCACAGTTCATGGGTTCAAGCCCTGCATCAGGCTCTGTGCTGACAGCTCAAAGCCTGGAGTCTGCTTCGGATTCTGTGTCTCCCTCTCTCTCTCTCTCCTGCCCCTCCTCCGTTCGCACTCCATCTCTCTCTCTAAAATAAAATAAACATTTAAAAAAAATTTTTAATATGGTCTATATCTAGGAAGAGGGCTAACTGTCAGGTGGAATCTGTCAAGAAAGCCCTCCCAAAGGTGAATTTGGGTCCAAACCTTTAAAGATGTAAAGGAACTTAATTAGTAGAGAAATGAGATATTCTTGGTAGAGGGTTGAAGAATGAAGGAGGAAGTCACTGGTAGAACTGGTATCCATTAACTGAACTAAAGGACCAAAAGGCAAAAAATAATAAGTCCCATTTTGACTTATGCTTATTCAGTTAATTATTAAATTTAGAATGCCTATCTATATTCTTTCAATGTGTTATTAGAGTCAAAAATAGTATTTTGGAATTAAGAGAAAAACAAGACATTCAAAAAATTCTTTAGTTTTGATGAAACCTAAAAAAAAAAATTACCAGTTGGCCAAACTGCAAAAGTAATGCTCTGAAACAAATCATGAAGATAATCAAAAGAGTAATCCTTTGACCTCTGATACAGCAGACCCTGCCAAGATTAGAAAACCAATCACACGCGCGCGTGTGCAGACACACACACACACACACACACACACACACACACACACGTTCAGAGCCCTTAATTTCAGTGGCACATGACATTGGTTGCTAGCCTGGAAGAGATGCATGAGATGCTGAACCCAATGTTTTCAATGACTTAATCCAAAAGTATTAAGATATTTTGATAATATTCCAAAATGGGGAGGAAAGACCTAGACATCAGACTCTTATAACTTTGAAGCCCTAGAATTAATTATCTTAAGTCTGGCAACAAAACATTGAAAACCTCTGCATTCGCAGGTAATCACTCTGGAGTCACCTACATTTATCAAGTTATCCATCCCCTTGCCACAAAGATGCATGCCATCACTATCTATCTAGTGATATTATCAATAATCTCATACTCTTCACAGAGATTCAATTCTTAATGAGATCCTTATAAAGATCATGCTATAAAACACAGAACTTTTCTCTACAATTTTCAAAAAATTATAAAGATGTAACCAAGCCTTAGTAAATCTTCAGAGAAATTCCCCTGAGCATACTAGATAATTCAGCAACTTAGAAACTAAAAGTAGTTACATTTCATGCATAATGAAATAGATGTGTTGCTGACAAGACGTCTTAACAAAATATTTATGTATTGACTCACATTTGAAATATGTTAGTAGTAGTCCCTGTTTAAAAGAATCCTGTGTAAAAGCATCTGTAAAGGTTGTTATAAATTAGACATTTTCAAACTGGGGCACCCATACCATGGAACTAAGCTCCTGTTCTGGTCCAGTGTTTTGAAACACATTTTTACTATTCCTGGAAGCACTTGCACATTTTTGTCAGATGTTGAGTGAGCAACAGGGTAAATAACATTTCAAAAGCATTTTTAGAGCAGTAAAACCTTAAGTTCCTAGCTAAAGGGGCTGATCCAAAATAAATTAAACGCTGGTGTGACTAAGCCGAGTGTGGTAAATTCTGATTTGTAGTGTGAAAACCTCCAGTTAATAGATCTATTCAGTGACTCAACATGCACTTCGAAGTCATAAGTAGGGCAGCAGAGTATAAATACAAGACTTAAAAGCATCCTCCAGGTCCATGTTCACATCTAAGAAGTTGGTAGTTGAAAGCAGGGTTTCTCAAAGACCTGCTGTCACACTCTGGCGTGCTACATCAGTTTTGTGAAAAAGGTAGAGTTTAGGGAGCTGTGCTTCACAGGAACCCAAAGCTGACTAAGTCCATGGGAGCAATGTTTGTGGGTGTGTAGAAATACAGTGGAAGAGAAGGTAAGAAATTATTCTTGTGTGTTACACTGGAGGTACTGCTGGCACACTGGGCTCCCAAAGCACCACTGAAACAGTTATGAATCGTAAAATTAGACTCAGAGAGGGCCATACAGATCAATTAAATCTAATTACTTCACCAGTGAGGAAACCAAGACCTTAATAATGTAAAATATAGAAAAGCTTTAGAAAACAATACTGTTCTTTTGCTTGCCCAAGGTTTCTGAGACAGTTTAAGGAGGTAACCTGACTTTATCTAGAGTAATTAACAGAGAAAAGGTAGGTAATTATTTTAAATTGGGAAATACCACTGAAGAGCCAGCCAGCGGCTGGGTTTAAAGAGGTAATTAGTTTATTCATTCATTCATTGAAACGGATGTTGAGGACAAGATGTGTTACCTTTTTATTTATTAACCAAACTGCTACCAAGTATTGGGTCATTTATGTGTTTCCTTCTGTTTGGAAAACTAATAGGTGGACAACATAATCACCACAAAACTCCAACAAAGAGACACATACAATGAACACGCACATAAGGTGTGTACCACAAAATGGCTTTTTCAGTCACCTGAATTTAGGTCCATTAAAAAAAACAGGCAGTGCAGAGTAGAGCAGCTGTCCCAACACAGGCAGAAATGGAGCTGAAAATATTCCCACGCCAGTTCTCCTGAATCCCGTCTATTTTATGCTCTTGCGTGGATTCAAGGAAACAGAACTACTATTTAAAAGTACATTTACAAAGAAGCCTTTAAAAAGCGTCAAAATAAATTACTTTGAAGTGTTTTTCACCAATACGCCTCCAGCTTTCCCTTCTTTTCCTATTTGCTGTTCCACAGAACTCAACTGTGACTATATTTAACTGACTTTACAAGCTGTGGGGAGATTGAGTACACAAGGCAGGTCCCAACTGGAGCTGTGTGCATTAACTAGGAACCAAGGTTTTTTGGTTTGGGAGTTTTCTTTTACACCCCCCCCCCTTTTTTAAGTGTCTTAAAATTACCTTATATCCTGGAAACAAGAAAAAAACACTTAGAAGAACCTCTTCTCAGTTTGCTATGTAGATTGAGTCCTGAAATTTATTTTTTTATTAATAACAAGATGTTCAACGCAAACACTGCCACAACACAGTATTCTTCATTAAAAGTTTATATTTTATTATTTCTGCCAGAAAATGCTCATTCCATCTAGTCCATATTATTAGGGAAGAATAAGTACTTCTCAAAAGATTTTCTTTTAGAAACAGGTATATAAAGATAAACAGCATTAGGAACTACCTAGGATGACAACGAAATCAAGACTTCCCACAGAGGAAAAGTAAATTAATAATTTCACTGAGCTGGATCCCTCTGGCTGTACAGTCTACTTCCCCCAACAACATAAATGATCTCCACAGAATTCTAGAGATAGATTCCAGCATGCAGCTGGCTTTACCAATTATTCTGCTGTCCTATGGGAAAATCATTTACTTTAATTTTCTCATCTGTAAAATTAAAACTGGAACTTTAAAATAATCTCTGAAATTATTTCCACCTATAAGAAGTTTCAGATTAGCAATTCACAATAATTGGAACTAAAACATATTCCAAAGACTGACTTTCTGCAAAGTTGGTAGCTATTTGGCTATATATGGAGTTCTAATCACTCAGTAAGATTACAAGTGCTATGGTTAGCTAATATTTCAAAGTGTGTCAATACCCCTTTCTTTAATTATTACATAATACTAAATATGTTATCTCCTTCCATTCCACAAAAATTATTCTGACCACAGTTACAGTTCACAGCTTCCAACTACTTTGAATACTTAGAAATTTTGAATATGAATAGAATTGGACTACTTTTACATGGGCAAATTTCCCTGAATTATTATTGATATGATGTACTGAGATAATATATTTTTATGGTTTTGTCTCTAAGGAGTATTATCTTAAAATATCTAATTTTATTTTTACTGAAAAGAAGTATAACTTTCAAAAATAGTTCGGTCATGAAAATATGAATGAGTGCATTCTGAGTAAACAGAGTTGATAGTAAATGAACAGGATAACCATTTGATAGCTACATAATCTTGTGCAAGAAAGCTGCATTCTTATAATCAGTATATAAGAAAATGTATAAAACCTTTTATTGTAATCTCTTGCTCACAATAATCTTCAGTATTATTACCTGTATTATTATAATTATTAAGAAATACTAATTAAAAAAATGTAGAAAACCATTATTGATATCTGAAAATGTCTATAAAATATTATTAATCTAAAACTAGATTTTCCAAATTTCAATCTTTCTCATTCTTTAAAAGCTTTATGACATTTATAAACTGTTCTTTACTTTTTTCTGTAAATTATTTTGCTGTGTCTCTTTTGTTTTCTGTTTTGTGTTTTTGTGCATTTTTCTGTCTTTAACCTCACTGTAGGCAAATGTCAACAATGAAAACACACATTAGAAATGGGGTAAATAATTTTTTCCTAAGATAAATATAGAACAATTGATTTCAAATGCATTCCTTAAAATATTTCATGTTATCTTACAAACAGGTTTGAGAAACTGTTCATTTGCTAATCTATACTAGGTTTCCAAATTGAAGTTCACATATTCTGATAGGAACTCCACCATACTTAAGGGTCATACACAAGCTGACAGATCAATGTCATAAGCATATACAGTTCTCTAACATGAAAATATTAATGTTATAAACAAATACTTAAGTCCATATTTTTATCTCCTTATAATTTGGACTTAATTCTTTAAGAATGGTATTTAAAATTCCCTTTTTTAAACAAAAAACTATATTTAAGAATACCTTCTATAAAGGCTATTTTAATCAAACTAAATGCAATCTAAGTACTTTATTGGTCAATTTGCTTCCTGCTACTAGTGAATGTAATTAAATAAGAAAAAAGAAAATAAAAATTATCATTTTTCAGATGATATAACTATATAACTAAAAAACAAGGATCTATTAAGATACCAGGCTATAATCAAGAGTTTTCCAATTAAAAAAAAAAAGTTGTATGTAAGAAAATTACATTGAGGAAAAACATCCCATTTATATTAGCAACAAAATTTACATACCTGAAATCAGGGTTAACAAACTATTAATAGAAATTATATAAGGAAAGCCTTAAGCTCTTCAAAGCTGTAAAAAACAGAAGGTATTTTAAAATACTGAAGGACAATCTTGGTTCTTAGATTAGAAGATTCAACATTATGAAGGCATACATTGTACCCTAATTAACCTTAAATTTAATTCAAGATCAGGTTATAGGGTTTTAGATAGAAGGTGACAAAGTTATATGCTACAGTCAAATAAATATGCAAGAATAACCTAGAAATCCTGCAAAAGATTAGTTGGAGGGATGGAATCCTGTTAGTCACTAAAATTATGTGTTATGAAAACATGATACAGCAGAAAGACAGTAAATATACAACCAAAACCTAGATACAGTCCCAAATAAATACATAAATATAGCATAAAATTGGCATATTTCAACCAACAGAGAAAAGATGGATTATTAAATACATGATGCTACGAAATAACATTTTGAAAAAAATAAAGCTACAGCCCTATCTCATTCCTTATACCAAAATAAATTTCAGGCACAACAAAGAAAAGTTAAAAATGAAACCTTAAAAATACTAGAAAAACATGGGTAAATATATTCATAATCTTTGACCAAGGAATATATTAATAAGGACACAAAATCAAGATCATAAAGAAAAAGACTGCTAACTTGAGAGACTGTAGATTGATAACCTGACTGATTAAAATTTTCTGTAGCACCAAAACTACCAAATATTAAAAAGCAAATGAGAAAATGGAGAGAAAATTATCTTCAATATGACAAAAAGCTAATTTCCACATATACAAAGAACATATCTAGGAAGAAAAACAAATAATCTGGTAGGAAAAATGCAATGCCTGACAACATATGTATAAATTGACAACAAATATATATACAAAGATACTGACCCCTACTCAAAATGAGATAAATATAAATCAAAGTGAGATACCAACATCACACTTTTTACCCAGTTACCTATATGTACGTAACAAGAATGTTTATTCCAGCAAGGGTCAGAATTGCATGTAGAATAAAACATTTCTGCAAATTTTAAAAGTATATATATTGACGTGTACATAAAAATATTCCTGAAAAGATACAACAAAAACTGTACTCTGAGGGGAGAACAGAATGGTAGAGATAAAAGTGATGAGAAAGACTTTCTATACAGTTTGATTTTTGTCTTGTCCATAAAACACTTTTGTATAAAAAGTAAGAAAGGGTTTTTATTAAGGCTGCTTTTATGTTTTTATACATAAGTGTTCTCTAACTATTTATCCCAGTGACACATACAATTCCACATCACAATCACAGTTACTGAAAGCTTAAATGAAAATATTTGATATTTCAAGGTAGATTTTAGACACAAAAATGGAAAAAGCTGTGAAGTATATTTAGTTTCTCTTCTTGAACAGTTGGCTCAGTCCACATTTTTCTGGACTTAAAAGAAAAATGGCTTATAAATACATACAATGATCCTATTTGGAAAATCTGTACCTCTATTTCAGAAATTCTGTTCAATATCAAAATGGTACATTAAATAAATTTTCTTTGCAGTCCAGATTGATGTTAATAGTTTTCATTAACTAATACATTAAAACAATGTGTCAAAGCAGTCTTATACTCAGAATTAAATTAAGATACTGGGAAGTGGTTAGGATCTATAATTCTGATTTTGGCACATAAAATAGGAAAGAAAGTCAGTGACCACAAGTATGCACCAACTCTTTTTCCAAGTCAAATTCAGTAAAAGATTTTTTCCACCTAAAACTTAGGCCACTCAACTTCCAGACATTCATTGTCTGGTGCCACCCAAAACTTGCTCTCTTGACTAGTTCTGAGTTTATAATATCAGACTAATAACATCAATACATGTAGGCACTGAAATGCCATTATATGAAAGATCAGAGTAAAAAGCTGAATTTTTCAAATTATTTATCACTAAAAACATGAACCTGAACTTCTGGCCAGACCCAAACCTGTGTTGAATTTTATCTGGCTAAGGGAAATTCAATAAAAGCCTCTCACTGAGGAGATGAAAAAAAAAAAAAAAAAAAAAGTTTAGCTAGACCAAACCAGTCAGTTCCAAAAGAGTACTGTAATAGGTTAAACCATATGAAATGTATTCAACAGTTTACCTACAGCTTTTTACCTATTTCATATGGCTCAATCTAATATTAAACCTTTTAAAGAGGCTGATTATTACCTTCATTGATTTTTTTAATAGTACTTCTTTATTTTTTCAACTCATAATATATGTGACCTACTTTAGAAATATGTTTTCCAAAACCAGAGGTGAGGTTCTTCCTTGTGGGATGCTTAGTCTCAAGTCCTTCCAGAATACTGGCATGAATTCATAAATGCTCATATATTAAAAAAAAAAAAAACAAAAACAAAAAACTAACTTCTTTACTTGAGACTTTATATGTCCAATATGATACAATGTAGATTATTCAAATCACAAGGATACTTGTTATTACCAATTAAAGGTCTGCATATGACCAAGTTTATCTTTACTATTTCCTGCTAATTTTATTGAACAGACAAAACACAAAAAGAAATGAGTAAGTACAAAAAGGATAACGATTTTTTTCTCCTAATTTGACAATTAATAATGAAATTAAAAAATTGGACAGTTTCCAAAAATTAAGACTATTCACAGACTGACTTGAAAGGTAATTACCATTTGGGTGGATGTCTTTTGTGGCTAAACCTTGTGACCAAATGCTCAAATTTATTTTAGATCTCTCTCCTAAATGGTTCCCCCATTTAAAAGGAAACATTTGACTTCCTTACCACCAATACGTGACAGCTTAACATTTTAACCTAATTGCATCTGACTGACGGGAAAAGATTAGTGTGTCCCAAGCAACAGATAAAAAGAACATAATTGTTTTAAATTTTTCAAATTCAGGCACTATGTTCATAGGAGCTCCCTATTAATGGAGCATTGGGGGATACCATATCTTTAAGAAAAATGAAGTGTGAGAAGAATAGCCATAATGCCAATTTCCTCTTTGGCAACAGTTCCATCAAGTTGCTTTCTCTTTCTTGTAGGGGAGGGTAGGAATCAGTATTTCTGCTAAAAGGTGTTTTTTAATCAGGTTGTGAAGATTTTACAAATGTGAGTTGAAAATTACATATACGAAACCAAACACAATGGCCATAATTTGAAAGTTGTGAAAAGTTATTTTACAACAACAAACTTACAAAATCAAATTGAGCTATAAAGAAATATATGAACCACAAAAGAAAATTAAAATTATTTTTGGCATCTGTTAGAAGTGAGTAGTAGATTACTTTTTTTTAAAGATTCAAGGAAGATAGGATGCTTTACAGGTTGGTGCCAAATGTTACGAAGAATCTAAATAGATGGTATAGTGTTTTCTTCCTTTAAATCTTTTCAGTTGATACCACTTTCTAAGCCCAAAGCTTAGAAAATTAAATATATTATTAAATACCTTAAAAACTTATTCCCCTGTACTTGTAAGTTGTGCATAATTTCTAGGCAAAAGTATGAAGGATAAATACTAGAGGCAGTATTTTCAATCACTTAAAAAATATCCTCAAGGAATTCCATTATATATACATTCCTATACCAAAACCTGAAGAAAAACTGCTCCTACTAAAAAAATAATAAAACAAAAATTATTTTCTTGATTTTTTTTAATTAAGAAAACCTAATGAAAACTTCTAGATCCTAGAAGGGAAAGGGCCATGCTTTGCAGTGTCATTCACAGCTTATACTCAATAAATAAATGAGTAGACTAATAAGAATTAGGCATACAACTAAATATTGACTCTCATAATAAACGTAATTTTTTTAAAATATAGTCTTAAAAGATGTCCTTGATACCTATTAAAATCAGATTGGATTTATACTTTAGGGGTTGTTTAATAAAAAAATTAATTTCATAATGTAACCAACAAAAAAAGTTTTAATTTCATAATGTGACCAACAAAGTAAGTTACTCTCTTCTTATCCTAAAGTCAGGTAAGAAACAAAGAATATGATTCAAAACATCATTGTTATAAAAAGATAAACATTTTGGGGGGTAGACATTATTTTTGTTTCTGTGCATGAGAGCTTTCTAATTTCTACTTTGAATATGCTTCTATTTTCTTTGCACACATGAAATATCAACCCCATACTTTGTTCAATGTCCTATTAAAATGAGAAGAAAGCAAAAAGCACCCAAGGTTTTAAATAAGAAAGCCAAATACCACAGCTCTGAGCAGACTGCTAACCTTGTAGAAGAGAACACAAAACTATAACCAATTTATTATTATAAAGAAAAAACAGAATTCATTCAGATTTTTCTAAGTATACACACAAACTTTTATTTATTTGTATTTCAGAGGATTTAACTTTCGTGGAAAGTGCAAAAATGAGTGATAAACCTACTAACAACTCCATTTGTAACAGCAATACAGCACAGATTTTCCTTATAGACTCAATACATTCCAAAGTAGAGCTTCTCAAACTTTACCGTGCATCCAAAAACTGTGACATCTTGTTAAAATGCAAGGTCTGATTCCATCAGACTGGGG
Organism: Panthera onca; assembly: GCF_046562875.1. Lineage (NCBI taxonomy): Eukaryota > Metazoa > Chordata > Mammalia > Carnivora > Felidae > Panthera > Panthera onca. The sequence goes on along the minus strand of NC_138343.1, from coordinate 26,384,676 downwards.
CAAAGCCAAAGACTGCATGTCTAAGAGGCTCTCAGGGACACTGCTCATCTGTGAACCACATTCTGGACAGCAAGGTTCTTCAAAGACCTCCCCTAAGACAATTGCTCAAGTGATCAAGGGCATTCAAATTCATTGTCTTCTTTTTAAATGTGGACATTATGATATGGTCATTTTTGTGGTGAAATGGGAGTTACCAGTCTCAGATTCATTTTAAGTGAGCTGGGAAATAAGCAAGTAGTAAGAATTCTGTGTATGTCTCAACCCAAGTGACCAAGGACTGCTAATCTGTTGCTCTGAATAAAAAAGAAAACACATCCTGTGGAGAATCTCAGGACATACATGTTGTTTCAACCAAAGATGCCAGTGCTCATCTTGTCGTGTGAGTTAATATTTTCACTGCCAAAAGGAATTCTTCAGACAGAAGACAGAATTGCCAAAGAAATTAGGGCTTCAGTAATTAGCAAACCACAAGCCACTACGCATCTTGCATCAGTTGGAGATGAATGGGAACACTTGCAAAAGTATTTTACCATTAGCCTGTTCTGTTAAAAAGAACCACAGTGGGGAGAAAAAAAAAAAAAACAGGAATTTTTAAATTCCTTTATTACCCAATACAATTATGTGTTTCAGCCTAAACTAACGTTGGCACTGTTCAGCAGGATTCTTTCATTCCACAAGGGTAAAATGAGAAGCAGAACAAATAGACTGTCTATGTTAGCTTTTCCCAGTGTATCTAAGAGAGACATCTCTGGAAAGAGGCATTAAAACCTGCCTGCCTGATACAGTTCTAATTCACTATTGTCTCCAAGATGGTAGCTGAAACAAAAACAAACCTCATCCCCCAAACCACATCAATCCCTCCCTCCTGTAGAAAGCACCATTCTTTTCCATTCAATTTCCACAGTGGCCTTTTCATCACCTTGCTGGTTCCAAATTTTATTTTCCTTCTTAGTACTAGTAATGTTAAAACACACATACACAGCTCATATGTATACATAAAGGAAACACAGAAACCAAAAGGCAGTCTCATTCACATTCAGAGAACTCCTCTGGAAGGTAGTCAACTTATAGTAAGAAAATACTTTCTAAAGTATGGTGAGACTAGAACAGAAAAGTAAAGTATAAATATGTCCTATGATGTTTGTTTCCTGAAAAATGAAGGAATGTGAAGCAAAATTTCTAATCAACCTCAAATATATAATACCTAGAGGCCAAAATAAAATGGTACTTCCCACATAATAACACTTCAGAGTACCTTAACAAAGGAACTTCCAACCTTGGTAAGAATCACAGATCACAACTGGTCACTCCTTAGTAAAAATCCCCATTGGATACCAGCCGCCCATTTGATTGCTACTAAGCTCACTGCTCTGACTTCCCTTCACTGCTGGGGGAAAAAGGCAGGGATGAGAGTTGAGCAAATCCCTTCAATTACTTCTCCTAACCTTCACTCAAAGCAGTATACCCAGATACGGTTACGATGGCTTCTCCTTCTCCAACTGGCATAAATGGATGCTTCTTTCCCTTAGGGTGTCCATCTTAATTAATTCCCTATACCACCAGAGGTAGCAAGGTAGTCTTTCCCAAGTCCTTAGTTGTTTGTGAGAATTACAGCTGCTTTTATCAAGAATCTTCAAAGTTAACTCTGCAGGAAAAGAAATCATCAAAAGTAAGAGTAAGGGGCATGAAGATAAAAAATTATGTGCTCTGCTGAGTACTGTAGGTAAGTGATGAATCACTGAATTCTACTCCTGAAACCAATATTGCATTGTATGTTGGCTAACTAAAATTTATTTTTTTGTTTATTTCTTTATTTTGAGAGAGAGATACAGACAGACAGATGGGGGGGAGGGGAGGCGGGGATCGAGTCGGGGGAGGGGCAGAGAGAGAGAAAGAGAGAGAATCCCAAGCAGCCTCTGCACTGTCAGCATGGAACCTGACTCAGGGCTCAAATTCAATGAACCATGAGACCATGACTTGAGCCGAAACCAAGACCCCGTCCCTTAACTGACTGAGCCACCCAGGGGCCCCTAACTAAAATTTAAAATAAAAAATAATAATAATAATAATAATAATAAATAAATAAATAAATAAAATATAAGTGCTCTGGGTAAGCAATAACAAACATAGGTAAGTTGGCCATATTGTTTTTGGATGGATTGAGTTTTCCTTCAATATTTTAGAACTTTACAAAATCTCTCTACCACCTGTTAAGTTAAAGCAAGCCCAAATTTGAGTATATACACTAAATGTAGACCAAAAAGTAATTTTAAAAAACTCTTTGTGAGGAATGTACACAAATATATTTGTAGTTTTATGGTCACATTATATTAGCATCATGTATAGGAGTGTAAATGAACAAGGAAGCCAACAAAAAATTATTTGACTTCAAATATAATGCAATCCTTTCAGAGTTAATAGGAGGAACCATGATCTAATTAAGCCCAAATATTAACATATTTTTAAAATAAATTTTAAAAGACAAATGAAAACTTCTCCACCAATAAAAAACAAGTAGTACTATATTTTCCAAAAGATTTTTACAATGGTTACAATGGTTTTTATCTTCATAATTTGCAACTTGTGCTAAAATGCTGCAACTAAACTTTGAGAAGAGTGACTTTTGGACAGTGATTCTTCACCAGGAGAAAAAATGACAAAGGCAGCTGACATTTATGGACAGTGTCCAGTTATTATGTGAGCATGTAACAAGCACAACTTCTTTCACATAATCTTCATTAAAAGGAGATGAATGAGTACTATTATGACCCCTTTTAATAGGTGAAAATCATGTCAGAGATAAAGAAATCAATCCAGGTCTCATGCTAAACTCCAAATTTATTAATCATTTTATATATTTTTGAAACTAATTCTTTAAAGATAACTCAATTGGGGCGCCTGGGTGGCTCAGTCGGTTAAGCAGCCGACTTCAGCTCAGGTCATGATCTCGCGGTCCATGAGTTCGAGCCCCGCGTCGGGCTCTGTGCTGACAGCTCAGAGCCTGAAGCCTGTTTCAGATTCTGTGTCTCCCTCTCTCTGACCCTCCCCTGTTCATGCTCTGTCTCTCCCTGTCTCAAAAATAAATAAAACGTTAAAAAAAAAATTTAAAAAAAAAGATAACTCAATTTACTAAACCAACACACATTATACATTTTCTAAAAAATATCACTTCCCTAAATATATACTATTATTCTTGCAACCTGAATAAATAACAACTATACCTTATGCTCTTTGAAACATTTTTAATAAATTTTGTCAAACCTATTATGCAAAGATAATTTTAGAGTACAATTAATCTTTCATTCTATGTATAAGTTAGTTTCACTCATGGATTAAAACAAGTTATTTAAATAGTAATGAATGACTGACAATAGGTGCTCACAGAGCACACACTATATCCACTATCCTAAACATTATGAGTTCTGAGACAAGATTTATGAATAAAGCAGAGGTTATAATAGTATCCTCAGGGAGCTTCAAAGTGTTTCTTTGAGGATTTTGTTTCCATTTGCGTGTACTTGTGGATCTGGACATTCATTTTCAACGTCAACAAAGCTGTGCTATGAAGTGCTGACCCAGAGGCAACTGGGAAGACCCCAGTTCCCACCATGACCCTCAAGCACCAATTTTTCTCGGACACAACAGGAACATACCTCAGGCCAGTGAAAAGATGAAGGACCTCAATGAAGAAACCAAAGTACCCTTTTAAGCAGTTACTATTTCCCAAACTCTCCCTGAAACACAAAGAAGAGCTAAGGGTTTGGTTTCAAAGAACTTCCTCGCTGTGACTCAGGCTGCAAAAAGTCAGAATAAGAAAGCCAAGACCTCAACCAAGCAAGTCACTAATGACAGGAGTCACTGTCAATAAACTTAAAAGCAAGATTTGCAACAGATAAGCTGCGATACAGCTAATTCATTCACGAAAAACAGAGACCTGGCTCTCTGTGCTTGTTTTACACCACAACATATTCACCAAGAAAAATAATATTCTGCCAAGGAACATCTTAATGACACAGGAAATTGTCTATGCCCGATAAGGTCACTGCCCTCAGAGGCAAAATCTCTGGAGACTAAGCTGGCCCCCAGAGCCAGACCTGGGTAAATATTCTAGTGTCGATTTAAAAAAAAAATAAAATAAAATAGGCCCACTTTCCAAGGATGGAAAGCACACCTGACTAACAGTGTGGACACCTGGGATCTATCTAGCCACGGTTCTGCCTGCAGCTATGTGCCCTTGAAAGTCAAAGTAAGCCACAGTGTATACGGGCCAGTTTTTGCACTGGTGAAAAAGAACTGATTAGACAAGTTTAGTGGTTCTCAAATTCTCCTCCCATGGAACACCAGTATTCCACAATTTAAGAGTGTGGTTTTTCTGTAGCTAAAACCAAATAATAGGCATCTGTTTGCAAAGTTCTTTCTCATGATTCTTTCTTATACCTCTGGGACTTGAAACTACTTGTTAGCTATGAGCAAGCAGAAACTGACTGCTAAGGGAAAAGAGTAAATTTTTTGTGTGTTTTCCAGTCTTGTGTTCAGGGTTGGAATTTTAAACTTCATACTTAAAATAGTTATATTTATTCCTAGTAAAAGTTATTCCTGGTGCAAATGATAGAATCAAAGATACCAAATTGTCATACATACACACACACACACACACACACACACACACACACACACCCCTTCCTGGTGCTTTGCTAGTGACCACATTTGAGACTTGCTAGATTAGTAACATCTAAAAAGCAGCCCTGGGGTGAGAGGAGAACACATATGTAATGTGAGGTGAGGTGAGGCGATGCATATGTCCTCCTCACTCACGCTGCTTCTCACAGGCATGGAGTTTCCTCTTGATCTTTAGGTTTGGGGCCACTGCAATGTCACTTTATTCCTGCCAGCCTGTGTGCCTGCAGCCACCTTTCTCTATCACTCTATATGCTCTATGATTATATCTAGGAATAAAGAATTAGACGAAAAGCAGCCCATCGATTTAGACAACTCTCTAACTTTCTCACAGCTCTACAATGCTGATGTGAAACTGTCATAAGCAGAGTATGCGCAAACTCTTAAGATGCCCAATCAAGAATGATACAGGCTAGGTTTAGAATACTAAATTCTGTTGAGTTTGTGGCCCCAGGTGACAATAGGAAACTATCCTAACAATTAACAGGAACTAGAAAAATCACCAGGAGAAGGGTAGGAAATCATGTTATCTGCCTGGATTCTCAGGAAGAGAAAGAATCACAAGTGTAAAGTCAGATTTCCAAACTTAACCAAGTAATGTAGAACTCTCAAGCCCAAGAGAGGCAAACACTAAACAGCCTGTATCAGAGTTCTTCAGAGAAACAGAACCAACTGGATATGTGTGTGTGTGTGCGCGCGTGTGTGTGTGTGTGTGTGTGTGTAGACTTATTATAAAAAAAAAAACAAAACTGGCTCACATAATTACAGGGGCTGAGAAGTTCCAAGATCCTCAGCCAGAAAGCTGGTAACTTAGGAGAGCCAATGGCATAAGCCTGTAGGTTTGAGACTCAAGAATTGCTAATGTTTCAGTTATAGTTCAAAGTTAGGAATATATATATATTGTTGTCCCAGCTCAGGACATTCAGAAAGGAGGAGGTCTCTCTTACTTGCAGGAGCGTGAACCTTTTTGTTCTATTCAGGACTTCCACTGATGGTATGATACCCACCCATATTAAGGAGGGCCACATTACTCAGTTACAGATTCAAATGTTAATCTCATCCAGAAGTACCCTCACAGATGAACGTAGAGTCTACGGCCATACCACCCTGAACGCGCTCGATCTCATCTGATCTCGGAAGCTAAGCAGGGTCGGGCCTTGTTAGTACTTGGATGGGAGACAGATGCACGTAGAATGTCTGACCAGAGGTCAGAGAATCCTGTAGCCCAGTTGAGTTGACACATAAAATTTACCATCACAAGTGTACTCCTTCTCAAGGAAGTACCCATATTCATCACATCTCCTTAAATCCCCAAATAAATTATAACAATAAATATATAATTCAGCCTAACATGATACAACTATCCTTTGTACAACTGAAAATGCATTAACCCCTTCCCCAGAGAAGAGGAGGTAAAGTCTTTGAATGAGGTTTGTTCTCCTCTTTAATAACCCATTAAGTTAAATACTATGATATAAAATAAATAATATTTAAATAAATACTATGATATAAAGTCAATACATCTTTGAGTTACATGATGAGGGAATAAGAGAGGGAAGAAAACAAAGATATTTGCTCTATAGTGTGTGTGTGTCTGTATATATACATATTGTGTGTATATACACATACATGCACACAAGCACATGTATATGCCTAACAAAATAAAGAGGAAATTACTTATGACAATTACAGCCCTTGTTTCCATAATGGTCATGTCACTGTAGCTAGTTTTTATAACTACCTTCTTTCATTCTTTTGCCTTCAGCAAGCACCTCAAATCATCATGGTTCTTCACCAGGTGGGGTAACCCAAACCTTCATTCCTGAAGGTCCAGGCTATTTAAAGCCTTTCCTGAATTGGATTGTTGTAGTTTTCCATTGACCTTTATGCAGGGCATATAATACTAAGAAATGCCCTGAGGGATCTCCTGTATTCAACAGAAACTCTTCCTTGCCTCCATTGTGGAGCAACAGTACAATTTCCTCTTGGTAGTCAGGATCAATCACTCCAGCTAACACTGTAACACCTTTCTTTGCTTGCTGAATCAGAGGCATGAAGAACCTAAAGTGGCAGGTGGCAATCTTAACTTCCAGTTCAATGGGATCATTGTTGTGTCTCCTGGTAGAAACATTCTTCCTTCTGGAACTAAGATTTCTAGGCTGCAGAGCATAAGGTCATGGGAAAAGGAATTAAAAGTTTGCTACTAGGTCACTAGGGGTAATTGTAAGTGGTGCCACTCCATTTCCATCTCTTGATTCTGGACCTGTGAATCCTGGCTATGGGAAAAACAGCACCATATGGTGATTCAGAACATATACAGCCTTCTGGAGAACCTGGCTCTAGCCCCACAAGGTAGGGCACCTGGCACTGCAACTGAGTTTTCGAAAGACCATGCCACTGTTCATCAAGCCAGCTGCTTCAGGATGTTGGGGAACATAATATAATAAGTGAATTCCATTGGCCCAATGCTACACTTCATTTGCCGTGAAAAGAGTTCCTTGATCAGAAGCAATGTTGTGTGGAATACCACAATGGTAGATAAGGCATTCTGGAACTCCACGGAGGGCAGTTGGGAAGAAGCATTATATATAGCAAATGCAAATCTATATCCAGAGTGTCTATTCCTACCATAAGGGAAGCAGTTCAATGTAAATAATCTTAATCAGCCTCAGACCATGATAGCTGGTTGATGACCTTTAAGGAGCGGTGCGATATAAAGGGGTTCAATGTTAGTCTCTGTTGTGAGCAAATTGGGCAGTCAGCAGTGCCCAAAGCCAGGTCAGCCTTGATGAATACAAATCCATGTTGCTAAGAACATGTACAATGCCATCACTGCCACCATAGCCACTTTGTCCAGGAGCCCACTGGGTGATGACAGGGGTCGCTGGGAAAGAGGTTGACTGGTATCCACAGAATGGGTTATCCTAACAACTTGATATTAAAATCTTTCTCTGGGGCAACTGGATGGTTCAATCAGTAAAGCATCTGACTCTTGATTTCAGCTCAGTTCATGATCTCACGGTTGCGAGATCAAGCTCCGCATCAGGCTCCACGCTGAGCATGGAGCCTGCTTAAGATCCTCTCCCTCCCTTTCCCCATGCCCTTCCCCCACTCTTCCTCGCATGTGCACATGTGCACTCTCTCTCTCTCTCTCAAAAAAATAAAAATAAATTTAAAAAAATTAAAATCTTCCTCTGCTGAGGTTACCTTTTGGTGACCATTCACATGGGAAACAAATATTTTCATGTTTGTTGCCCAATCAGAGATCTACTCACGCATCTGTTCCTCAAATTTCCTTGTAGCCATATCATGCTCCTTCATATCATGCTCCTTCCAACTCCCTGATCACCAAGCCAAACCACTGGCCCAGTGAATTGGTCATTGGCACATCTGGCCATTTCTTCTTCTAAGCAAAGTGAACAATCAAATTGGTGCTCAAAGTTCTGCCCACTGGGTGATTTCCCTTTACCAGTGTCTATCAGGGATGTCCTAAAAAGGGGCTGCAGTGCTGCAGCTGTCCACTTTCAGATGAACTTACAGAACTATCTATAAACCAGGCCCAAGTCCTCTCTTCCACTACCACAGAGAACTCCTTACAAAAATCATACATACAAACTAGGGGAGAGGAGGCAGTGTAATGATAGTAGGACCATGGGCACTTGGGTTACTTCTTCTTATAACTTTTTTGTGCTCTCTGGATCTTCTTAAGTTGATCTTATATATGGCACTTTCATCTGATGATACCCAACTTTATAGCTTGGTTGATCAGATAATATCCAGTTCAGATTGCAAGGCCTATTGGTAAGTGTTCCACTAAGGTCTATTAGCAGTCCAAAAAAGCTGTTTCTCATGTTTCTGAAGAGAATTGTAATTAGCAGCAGAAGATGGCAGGGCTTTGCTCCAAAATCCTAAGGGACTATGTTGCAACAGGTCTGACTATACAGGTGTGCCAAAGGCTCCAAGCAGCATCCCTATCTCTCACTGATACTTCAAGTGCCATTGGATCTGCTGGATCATATGGCCCAACTGGCAGAGCAGCTTGCATGAAAGCCTGGAACTTCTGCAGAGCCTTTTCTTCTGAGCAACCCCTCAAAACTAGCAACTTTTCTGCACTCAGTAAAGGAGCCAGAGTAACACACCCAAATGAAGAATATGTTACCTATAAAATTCAAAGAGGTCCAACAGTTTGTAAGAAGGACCAGATGCAACAACTATCCTTCACCTTAGAAGGAATATCTACATTAAAAAAAAAAAAAAAAAAAACCTTTTTTTAAAGGGGACATCTGAGTGGCTCAATTAGTTAAGCGTATGACTCTTGACTTCAGCTCAGGTCATGATTCCATGGTTCATGGGTTCAAGCCCCACAATGGGCTCTGCGCTGACAGCTCAGAATCTGGAGCTTGCTTGCTTCAGATTCTGTCTCCCTCTCTCTCTGCCCCTCCTCTGCTCATGCTCTCTCTCTCTCTCTGTCTCTGTCTCTGTCTCTCTCTCTCTCTCTCTCTCTCTCATTCTCAAAAATAAATAAACATTTAAAAATTTAAAAAAAGAGAGAATATCTTTACATGCCCCACCCCATTTCTGAAATTTCACTGGTAGAAGGCCTCTAAATTTTAGTTGGATTTATTTCCTACCCTCTGACAAGCAAGTATCTTACCATCAAATCTGGAGTAGTCCTTATATACTAGGTCCAATCAACATAATGGACCAGTATGATATCTTGTGGAAGGGAAAGGTGATCAAGATCCCTGCCAACAAAATTATGACATAGGCCTGGAGAGCTGATATACCCCTGAGGTAGGACAGTAAAGGTGTATTGTTGGCCTTGCCAGCTGAAAGCAAGATGAAGAAAAAGCATTTGCCAGACTAATACCAGGAGATGTGTTGATTTGCTCAAGCAATGAAACCATACTTTGTACAGTAGCTGCAATTGGAGTCACCACTTGGTTAAACTTACAATAATCGACTGTCATTCTCCAAAATCCATCTGTCTTCTACAAAGCCAAAGTGGTAAACTGGATGGGGATGTGATTCGAATTTCTGCATCCTTCAAGTTCTTGATAGTGGCACTAATCCACACAATCCCTCCAGGAATGCACTATTGTTTTTGGCTATTTTCCTAGGTAAAAACAGTTCTAGTGCCTTCCACTTAGTTTTTCCCACCACAATATCCCTCCCCCCACAGGTCAAAGAACCAATGTGGGGATTCTGCCAGCTGCTGAGTATGTCTACTCTAAGTATGCATTCTGATACTTGGAAATAACCACAGGATAGGTTAAGGGATTCACTGGGCCCATATGAGATGGACCAAAGTTAAAAATCCATTGATCATCTGACTTCCATAAGTCCATAGTCCATAGTCCATAGTGTGACTAAAGGACCACACTGATACTTTGGGTCTCCTGAAATCAGTTCAGAGTGTGAAAATCTGATTATCTCCTTTTCCCCAGTACACAGTTACCCTAGAAAAGGCCATAAGTCCCTTTGGGGAAGACTGGGAGAAAAACTAACAGTATAAACTTTTGGCAGTGTACGTGGGTCCTTCCTCAAGGGGACTTAGCCTCTCTTTCATTTGAAGGGTTCTGGGTCTGTAAACTGATTCAAATCTGGTAACTGATTAAGGGGATGTGACTCTCTAATTTTATAATTCAGGTTAGACTTTTGTTCACTTGACCTAGAACATTTCTGCTTATACAGATCAAGTAAGAATTTAGTAGGCTTCCTATCTATTTCACTTCTAGAAACACCACAATCAACTATCCAATACCACAGCTCTACTCTGACTCTACTGTCCATTACAGTAGTCATGCCTACCTTGTCTTTGGTGGCTGAGTGCTGCCACTTGCCCTGTTACCCCAAGATCCCGTTACTCTCATTGCACTTAGGTTCTCCTAATCAGTGACCACAGTTCCCACTGTAATGTCAAGTCTACTAGGGATGGGAGATGACAAAGCTCTTCAAGGTTTCTGGGGCTTCCCTCAGAAATTTGTTTCTCACAGTACTGGGGAAAGATAGGTCTGTTTCGGCCCTCCCAGGTTGGGTGAGCAGGTCTTAAAGGAAATATCTATTCTAATATTCCAATCTCCCTAAATTTTTTATCCCTCCCTCTACATTAAACAAGGGCCAATCCAGCATTTCTAACTCACTCAGTGTGAGCCACTTTTCCATCTATATTTCAGCCAAACAAATGGTTAGAACTTCCTGAGCTACAACACTAAATGCAGACTTAAAGTAAGTATGTTTTAAGAGATAAAGAAAGAAACCAAATTCATAATGCAAGAACAGGATGTTATGAAATAAAAACAGACAGCTCTGGAAAAGAAACACAGAAATTCCAGAAATGAAAATATACAGTCATTAAGGTTAAAAAACTCAAAGATGGGTTGAACAGTAGATTTGACAAAGGTAAAAATATATAATAATAATAATTAGCAAACTGAAAGAAGGCATCCACAATGATTCATATAGAGACAGAAAGACTGAAAATATGTAAGACTAACTAAGAAACATGAATGATAGACTGGGCAAACTCCAATAATACTCAATAGGCACATTGAGAAACAGAAGTAAGAGAGGGAAATGAATATTCAAATAAACACTGGCATAACAATATCCAGAACTGAAGACAGACAGTCTTCAGGCTGAAAATACAGATCATGTATCAAGCAGAATAAATAAGAACAAGTCCATTCCTACACATATCTTACTGGAACTCCATAAAGTAATATACAAGTTCTTAGGGAAAGAAAGTCCCAACTGTTCCCAGTAAAATACTAACAGTAAAAATGACAGCAACATTATTATTGTTTTAGCTCCCAATTTCTAGGCTGTTACTCTGTGCTAGGCCCTCTGCTGAAAACAAAAATTACTATTATAATTTTTTTTGGTTTTAACCTTCAAATTAGCCTGTGAAATAACTCACATTCTCATTTTACAGATGAAGAAACATGATATTATAACTAAAGATATATAAATACATACACTATATACATATATAATAAATAAAACAGTAATTGTCTTACTGGTCTTAAGCCTCTGATTTCAGCTCAGGTCATGATCTCATAGTTCGTTAGTTCAAGCCCCAAACTGGGCTCTGTGCTGACAGCTCAGAGCCTGGAGCCTGCTTCAGATTCTGTGTCTCCCTCTCTTTCTATCTCTGCCCCTCTTCTGCTCATGCTCTTTCTCTTTCAAAAATGAATAAACATTAAAAAATATTTTTTTAAATAAAAATAAAATTCAAAACCAATCAGAATCAACCCCTCTTCAAATTTACAGTCACCCTATATCAACAGAAAACTGTAATTCTATGGGAAGATATGAAAGACTCTTACTATTCCACCTAATGTCTTGTCATTCCCCCTCCTGCATCCCCCACATGTAATAAGCTCTTTCATATCTTTACATTATCCTTCACCTACAATGCCTGCTCCCAGCTAGCCAGCCTGTAATGACTAAGCCCAAAGCATTCCTCCTTTGAGAATTGGTAAATGTTAGTCAATGCTGATGCAGGAAGCAAGTCTATAGCATGATTATACTTCCCAGGCATCATTTCAGGCCTCTGCACCGAGCAGGTACAAACTTTTCTATGGTGCTTCTTCCATCTTTGTTTTTTCTGCATTTTTCTCCTCTTTTCCATCCTTCCTCAGAAGGACAAATTTATTAGCAATATTGTTTCAATTCTTTCATTTTCCCCTTCTCAACTCAGATGTTCTACAAACTATAGAGATGTGAGAGTACAAAAGTTTCTATTTACCATAACAGTATCTAAAACCAAAACTATGTTCATACCTGACAGCTTCACTTGTACCATTTCAAATCCTAAGGTTCCTGAGTAGAAGAAACTGGGAGAGAAGTAAAGGGTCACTACATAACTAACAAAATGTAAGCCTCAGAATATGGAGCCAGAACATTTTACATAATTTGAATGTTTCATCTGTTGTCAGCTTTTAGCCCATGAAAATACAAATAAATGTTCAATAACTAGCATATTGTATTTGTATGTGGTTGAGAGAGGATACTCTAGAAAAAGCCCTAACTATGCTTTCATTTCATGTACCACAAATTTAGCTTTCTACTACACCTTGTCTTTGCTGTACTTTCTGAAATTGACTGAATCAGTTACATTCTTCAAATACTAGCCAGAACACATCAACTGCTTATTTTAAAATGGGACAAAGATGATGCCAAATAAGGACTCTATTTCTAAATATAAATTTAACACAACCACTGTAGGCAAAATCAAAACTATGAAAGAAACTCTACTTCTGAATATTTAGAGGAAAAAAGTTCACTCTCAATTTTCATGGATTTCTAGATCCTTTATGGTCAACAAAAGTACAAAAATAATAATTGAAATTTTAATTCTATATGAATACATTATATTGGCAGGAGATAATGGGACTATATCATATGAATACTTAAAAGCTTTAAGTCATAGATAGAAAGAATATTTGAAAGATACTGATATTCAAAGAGAATTTACAGATTTCATTTTAGACTCCACTTTCCAGGGGAAAAAATAAAAATCATCCACTTTCTTAATATCTGGGACAACTTCAAACATAGGTAGTGTTATATTCACCAGACATAAATCAGGCACAAGTTATGAAACTGGAAGGCACCTTGGGAAACTGAAGAGGGAAACTAAAGTTACCATTACTATAAAAATAGTTAACCAAAAGCCCAATTAATATAAAAAAAAAAAACAGCTTAAAAATTCTCCCAAGAAATAGCTCATTCAACAATAGGACATGTAACTATTTGAAGCAACTAGGCAGCCAAAAAAAAAAAAAAAAAGACACTATAATTTTAAATCATCTGGAGAAGCAGAGGCACCAAGAAATTAATGATCACAACTGCAACTCAATGAGGCCATTAAAAGTAATTTCTTTTTCCCTTTACTTTCATAAAATAGTTGCCAAGTCCCATGGTTCTTAACTCACACCAGTCTTGCAGCAGAACATTATCCTCAGACACAGACTTGGGAAACAGACTCAAAGACAGCTCAGTCTCATGGTCATGCTCCTTTGGCCAGCAGCATAGTCTCCCAACTATATCCTGGAAACTCCTGGGTTAGTTTAGAATGTGCTCTCTAGTGGAAAGAGAATCCCATTTCTCACTGTAATTGTAAGAACATCTTATCACTTCTAGACTGCTTTAAGTCCTTCATCCCGTTACTATATATTCTAAACTAAATTTAAAAAAGCACATTTGTCCAGTTACCTTTTTTTGGAAGACTTAAAGCTCTAAAAACCAATATATGTCAGATGGACAAAAATTACTACTACTATGTACCTATCAATCAAAATGATAACATTAAAAATTACAAATACACATTGGTATGGAAATTCAGAAACTCATGAACCTGTATTCAGGAGTCTGTCTTTTCAATCTGAGGAGTAAAGTATATGAGACTGTCACACAGGTTTCAAAGGCCTCATGAGCTTCATCAAATGGGGTGATGAACAGGTGAATTCTACCAAACATTTAAAGAGTTAATACCTGTTCTCCTCAAACTATTCCAAAAAACAGAAGGAAAGCTTCCAAATACATTCTACAAGACCAGCAATACCCTGATACCAAAACCAAAGACACTACAAAAAACGAAACTACAGACCAACATCTCTGATGAAAACAGGTGCAAAAATTCTCAACAAAATATTAGCAAACCACATTTAACAATAGGTTAAAAGGGCCCTTCACCACAATCAAGTGGGATTTATTCCAGGGATGAACAGATGATTCAATACTCACAAATCAATCAAAGTGATATACCACATTAACAAAACAAAGGATGAAACTCATATGACCATATTCACAGATTCAGAAAAAGCATCCGACAAAATTCAACACCCGTTCATGATAAAAACTCTCAACAAAGTAGATTTAGAAGGAGCAGACCTCAACATAATAAAGACCTTATATGAGAAACCCATAGCTAACATCATACTCAATGGGGAAATCCTGAGAGCTTTTCCTCTAAAGTCAGGAACAACAGAAGGACGTCCACTTTTATTCAACATAGTACTGGAAGTCCTAGTCATAGCAATCAGACAACAAAAAGAAATAAAAAGCATCCATCTGGTAAGAAGTTAAATGGTCACTATTCACAGGTGATAAGATACTATACATAGAAAACCCTAAAGACTCCCACCAAAACACTATTAGAATAAATGAATTCAATGAAGTTACACAATACAAAACTAATATGCAGAAATCGGTTGCTTTTCCATACACTAATAACAAAGTAGCAGAAAGGAAAATTAAGAAAACAATTTCATTTAAAAAAAAAAGAAAACAAGTTCATTTACAATTGCACCAAAAGAATAAAATACCCAGTAATAAACTGAACCAAGGAAGTGAAAGACCTGTACTCTGAAAACTATAAAACGCTGATGAAAGAAATTGAGCATGACACAAATACATGGAAAAATATTCCATGCTCATGGATTAGGAGAACAAATATTGCTAGAATGTCCATATTACCCAAAGCAACCTACAGATTCAACGCAATCTCTATCAAAATACCAACAGCATTTTTCATAGAACTAGAACAAATAATACTAAAATTTGTATGGAACCACAAAGACCCTAAATAGCCAAATAAATCATAAGAAGAATAAAGTTGGAGGTATCACAACTCTAGATTTCACGATATATTACAAAGCTGTAGTAATCTAAACAGTATGGTATTGGCACAAAAACAGACACACTGATCAACACAACAGAATAGACATCCCAGAAATAAACCCAAATATATGGTCAATTAATCTGTAATGAAGGAACCAAGAATATACAATAGAAAAAGGACAGTCTCTTTAATAAATAGTTCTGGGGAAACTGGACAACTACATGCAAAAAACTGAAACTAAACCACTTTGTTACACCATATACAAAAATAAACTCAAAATAAATTAAAGGCTTAACTGTGAGATCTGAATACATTAAATTCATAGAAGAAAACACAGCCAGAAGTTTATTTGACATCTGTCATAGCAACATTTTTCTAGATGTATTTACTAAGGCAAGGAAAACAAATATAAACTATTAGGACTAGACCAAAATAAAAAGCTGATGCACAACAAAAGAAACCATCAACAAAATAAAAAGGCAACCTACTGAATGGGAAAAGATATTTTAAATAATATATCCAATAAGGAGTTAATATCCAAAATATATAAAAAAACTCAGACAATACCAAAAAAAAAAAAAAACCCAATTTAATTAAAAAATGGGCAGAGTACTTGAATAGACATTTTTTTAAAGAAGACATACAGATGGCAGACACATGAAAAAATGCTCAATATCACTAATCATCAAGGAAACGCAAATCAAAATGACAATGAGATATCACTTTACACCTATCAGAATGGGGACCGTTTATTTTTTTTTTTAATTTTTTTTAACGTTTATTTATTTTTGAGACAGAGAGAGACAGAGCATGAACGGGGGAGGGTCAGAGAGAGAGGGAGACACAGAATCTGAAACAGGCTCCAGGCTCTGAGCTGTCAGCACAGAGCCTGACGCGGGGCTTGAACTCACGGACCGCGAGATCATGACCTGAGCCGAAGTCGGACGCTTAACCGACTGAGCCACCCAGGCGCCCCGGGGACCATTTAAAAAAAAAAGAAAAAGAAAAGAAAGAATGAGTACTGGCAAGGATGGGATGTAGAGAAAAAGGAGATCTTGTTCACTATTGGAGGGAATGTATATTGGTACAACCACTGTGGAAAACAGTATGAAGTTTCCTCAAAAAGTTAAAAACAGAAGTACCATAGGATCCAGTAAATCTACTACAGGTTTTTTGCCCAAAGGGGCAAAAAAAATCACTCTAATTCAAAATGATATATGCATATGTACCACTGTGTTTATTGCAGCATTATTTACAATAGCCAAGATATGGAAGCAACCCAAGTATTCATGAATAGATGAATGGATAAAGAAGATGTGATACACACACACACACACACACACACACACACACACACACACACACAATGGAATACTACTCAGCCATAAAAAAAGATAAGATCTTGCTATTTGCAATAACGTGAAAGGACCCAGAGGTTATAATGCTAAATGAAATGTCAGTCAGAAAAAGACAAATATCATGTGATTTGACTTATATGTGGAATCTAGAAAAACAAAACAAACTAAGAGCAGAAACAGACCCATAAATCCACAGAACAAACTGATGGTTGCTGAGGGGGTGCGGGATAGACAAAATGGGTGAAGGGGAATGGAAAATATAGGCTTCCAGTTATGGAATGAATAAATCACAGGAATAAAAGGTACAGACATCACGGCGAATACAGTCAATGGTATTGTAATAGCAGTGTATGGTGACAGTAACCACATTTGTGAAAAGAGCAACATAACGTATAATTTTGTCAAATCATTATGTTGTATACCTTAAAACAATGTAACAATGTATACCAACCATACTTCAAAAGCATTAATCAAATTAAAGTGATTAAATTAAAAAAATAAATGACTGATGAGCTCTTATATATATTCAAAAGACAATAACAAAACAGAAAGAGAGGATGGAGGAAGAATGTAGTAATTTGTTCAACATGGGACCGCTTTGGCAAGATAAAATGACATTTCTAACACAATCTACCAATCAGAAAAATTCCACTAAAACTTTACAAGAGAGGCACTGAGATGGCTCAGTCAGTTGGGCATCCAACATCAGCTCAGGTCACAATCTCACGGTTTGTGGGTTTGAGCCCCATGTCAGGCTCTGTGATGACAGCCCAGAGCCTGGAGCCTGCTTCTGATTCTGTGTCTCCTTCTCTCTCTGCCTTCCTCCACTGTGCTCTCTCTCTAAATAAATAATCATTAAAATTTTTTTTAACCTTATAAGAAAGAAAGGTGTATATGTAGAAAATAGCTGACATGTTCAGCCATACTCAAGACCAAAAATATAATACAGAGAGGATTATTGCAGAGTAAAGGGCTATGACTTTTAAAAACACAACAACAAAACAAAACAAAACAAAATTGCAACTTAGAATAAACAATCAAAATTAACTAATAAAATTATGGTCTTAGAACAAAATGGCAGAGTATCATGGAGACCCTCAGTTCATCTTGTCCCTGAAACACAGCTAGATCAGCACCAAACCATTTTGCCACCTAGGAATTTGATCCAAGGATTAACACAAAAATCTGCATAACATAAACCACAGAACTTGGAAAGTATGTTGTGTAGAGAGGTGAATTGGGGAAGGAAAAGCAACAGAAGGTAGGGAGCTGGTTTTTCAGAGAAATGACAGAGAAATGGGGAGAGTGCAGGAAAAACACTCCCCTGAAAGTAGCTGGAGAGAAAGAGAGAGAGTGAAAACACTTGCAGAAGACTGAACAAGAAATCTGTTCCCCAAAACCACTGACAGGAAGAAAGGAGAGGGTTTCAATACCACCAGGATTCTATAAACAGTGGAGCACAGAGTCTGAAGTTCTGGACCCAGTGCCTGACAGTGCTCTGGTGCGGAAGTAGGGAAAATCCCAGAAGGAGGCAGCAGGGTCTGAGGGGCCCATGTGTCACACAGGAAGAAGTGGTTCCCCTGCTTGGAGATCATTTGGTAGAGGCTATTAGGCCTCCCCATAGGCAAAGGTTCTAGTGAACCCCAGAGAGCAGCCACATTTGCTGGTATTGGGACAAAGATGCCAGAGTGCAGTGAAACCTGGTGCTGGCTATCTGTTATGATTTGCCAAAATCTCTGAACTTCTGCTACTGCGTGACCACACAAACATTTTCTGGGGCAAGCTGGCATCTGGCCATTGCTCAGTGAGACCTCCACTAGAGAGTTAGCGTGTGTCCAAGCTGCAGGGGTCTCTGAAATGTGGAGTTTTGAAACACAACCCCGTGTGAGATAAAACCCTGGAGGGCGGTGCCACCTGGAGGGCAGATGGCTTGGACATGGACAGTGTAGAGGAGGGGAGTGGACGGAGGCCCGAGACAAAGGAGGGGTATTTGATTGCGGGTCGGTGACAGCATGAAGTTCCTGTGCCAGAGACTACAGAGCTGGGTGAAGCCATTTCCATCTATTCCATGCACACACATGCGTACACACACACATGCACATCACAATGATCCACCCCAGTAAGCTAAGCAGCACCAACACTGGAGAACGGAACTGTTACACCAAATCCCATCCAACTGCACCCTCCAATCATATCCCCTACAAGAGTACAAGTCTTTCAACCTGCTTATTGTATGGGCTATAGAGTGCTTCATAGCCCAGGGGGAAATTAGATATACCTTCATTTGGGTTTCATTGTGTTTGCTGGTTCATTTATTCTTTGGTTTTCTGGGGGTGGGGGTTTGTTTTGTTTTGTTTTTTGGGGTTGTTGTTGTTGTTTAAATTGGTTTTTCTTTTCTTTCCATTTTCTTGGATAAAGAAAGAAAAAATTTTATTTTTATTTTCTTCATTTTTTATTTTTATATTCTTATATTACTTTTTTAGCTGTATGTTTTTAATTATTTCCTCTATTTCATTTTATTCTATTTCATTCTATAATTTTTTTAATTTTAAATTTTTTCTTACCTTCTTTTTTCTTCTCTTTTCTTTCCCTTTTACTCTATTCTAGCAAGCTTCTTTCAACAAGCAGACCAAAACACATCTAGGACATGGCTTCCTTTATTTGATTTTTTTGTTTTGTCTTTAATTTCTTAATTTTTATTTTTTATTTTGTTACTTTTTTTCTTCCTCCAAAATGACAAAATGAAGAAATTCACTCCAAAGTAAAACACACACACACACACACACACACACACACACACACACATACGCACGCACACACACACACACACACACACAAGAAGAAATGATAACCAGGGGCTTAATTAACACAGATACAAGCAAGATACCTGAACTAGAATTTAGAACCACGATAATAAGAATACTAGCTGGGGGTGAAAAAAGCATAGAATCCCTTTCTGCAGAGATAAAAGAAGTAAAATCTAGTCTAGACGAAATTAAAAATGCTATAACTGAGATACAATCCTGAATAGATGCCACGATGGCAAGGATAGATGAAGTAGAGCAGTGAATCAGAAACACAGAAGACAAAATCATGGAGAATAAAGGAGAAAAAAAGAAGCAAACAAAGGCAAAAGAGCATGAAACAAAACTTGGAGGACTCAGTGACTTATTAAAAAGGAGTAACACCCAAATCATAGGAGTTCCAGATGAAGAGAGAGAAAAGGGGGCAGAAGGTTTATGTGAGTAAATTAAAGGCGGAAAACTTTCCTAATCTGGGGAAGAACACAGACATAAAAATTCCAGAAGCACAGAGAACTCCCATTAGATTCAACAAAAATCAACAATCACCAAGGCATATCATAGTCAAATTTACAAAATACACACAAGGAAAGAATTATGAAAACAGCAAGGGAAAAAAAGTCCTTAACCTATAAGGGAAGAGAGATCAGTTTGCAGCAGACCTATCCACAGAAACCTGGCAGGCCAGAAAGGAGTGGCAGGATATATTCAACGTGCTGAATCGGAAAAGTATGCAGCCAAGAATTCTTTATCCAGCAAGCCTGTCATTCAAAATAGGAGAGATAAAGAATTTTCCAGGCAAACAAAAACTCAACGAATGTGTCACCACTAAACCAGCCCTTCAAGAAATTTTAAGGGGGACTCTTTGAGTGGAGAAAAGAAAAAACAAAACAAAAAGACCAAAGCCAACAAAGACTAAAAAGGACCAGAGAACAACACCAACTCTTCAGGCAAACCAATGGCACTAAATTCATATCTTTCAGTACTCAATCTAAATGTCATTGGACTAAATGCTCCAATCAAAAGACATAGGGTATGAGAACGGATAAGAAAACAAGACCCGTCTATATGCTGCTTACAAGAGACTCGTTTTAGACCTAAAGACAGCTGCAGATTGAAAGTAAGGAGATGGAGATCTATCACATTAATAGTCATCAAAATAAAACTGGAGTAGCCACACTTTTATCAGACAAACTAGATTTAAAAAAATTTTTTTAACATTTATTCATTTTTGAGACAGTGAGAGATAGAGTGTGAGAGGGGAACAGGCAGAGAGAGAGAGGGAGACATAGACTCTGAAGCAGGCTCCAGGCTCTGAGCTGTCAGCACAGAGCCCAATGTGGTGCTCGAACCCACAAAACACGAGATTATGACCTGAGATGAAGTTGGACTCTTAACCGACTTGACAGGTGCCCCAGACAAACTAGATTTTAAAATCAAGACTGTAACAAGAAATGAAGAACGTCATTATATCACAAGTAAGGGGTCTATCCACCAAAAATATCTAACAATTGTAAATCTTTATGCCCCCAACGTGAAAGCACCCAAATATATAAATTAATCACAAACATAAAGAAACTCATTAATAATAATACCATAACAGTAGGGGACTTCAAAACCCCACTTAAAACAATGTACAGATCATCTAAGCAGAAAATCAACAAGGAAACAATGGCTTTGAATGACACACTGGACCAGATGAACTTAACAGATATATTCAGAACATCTGATCCTAAAGCAGCAGAATACACATTTTTCTTGACTACGCATGGAACATCCTCCAGAATAGATCACATACTGGGATAAAAATAAGACCTCAACAAGTAGAAAAAGATCAAGATAATACCTTGCATATTTTCAGACCACAACGCTATGAAACTCAAAATCAACCACACGAAAACTTGGGAAAAGACCATGAGTACTTGGAGATTAAAGAACACCCTACACTAAAAGAATGAATGAGTTAACCAAGAAATTAAAGAGGAAATTAAAAAGTACATGGAAGCCAATTAAAATGAAAACACGACAGCCCCAAACCTCTGGGATGCAGCAAAGGCAGGGGGAAGTATATGTCAATCCAGGCCTTCCTAAAGAAGGAAGAATGGTCTCAAATACACAACTTAACCTTACACCTAAAAGGGCTGGAATAAAAACAGCAAATAAAGCCCAAAACCAGCCAAAGAAGGGAAATAACAAAGATTAGAGCAGAAATAAATGACATTGAAATCAAAAACACAGAACAGATCAATGAAACCAGGAGCTGGTTCTTTTAAGGAATTAACAGAATTGATAAACCCCTAACCAGATTGATCCAAAAGGAAAGGACCGAAACAAATAAAAATCATGAATGAAAGGAGAGAGATCACAACCAACACTGCAGAAATACAAACAATAATAAGGATAATAAGAATATTATGAGTAATTATATGTCAACAAACTGTGCAATATGAAAGAAATGGATATATTCCTAGAAACATAAAAACTACTAAAACTGAAACAGGAGGAAATAAAAAATGTGAACAGACAATAAATAGTACAGAAATCGAATCAGTAATCAAAAATCTCTCAACAAACAAGAGTCCAGGGCTGGATGGCTTTCCAGGGGAATTCTACCATTTAAAGAAGAGTTAACACCTATTCTTTTGAAGCTGATCCAAAAAACAGAAATGGAAGGAAAACTTCCAAACTCGTTCTAAGAGACCAGCATTACCTTGATTCCAAAACCAGACAAAGGCCCCCCTAAAAAGCAGAACTACAGGGGCGCCTGGGTGGCTCAGTTCGTTGAGCGTCCGACTTCAGCTCAGGTCATGATCTCGCTGTCCGTGAGTTCGAGCCCCACGACGGGCTCTGTGCTGACAGCTCAGAGCCTGGAGCCTGTTTCAGATTCTGTGTCTCCCTCTCTCTCTGCCCCTCCCCTGTTCATGCTCTGTCTCTCCTTGTCAACAATAAATAAACATTAAAAAACATTAAAAAAAAAAAAAAGCAGAACTACAGACCAATTTCCCTGATAAACGTAGATGAAAAAATTCTCAAAAGATACTAGCAAACCAGATCCAACAATACATTAAAAGAATTATTCACCACAACCAAGTGGGATTTATTCTTGGGATGCAGGGCTGGTTCAATATCCACAAATCAGTCAATATGATACATCACGTTAATAAAAGAAAAGAACTACATGATCCTCTCAATAATGCAGAGAAAATATTTGACAACATTTAGCACCATTTTTCAATAAAAACCCTCAAGAAAGTAGGGATAGAAGGATCATACCTCAGGATCATAAAAGCCATATACGAAAGACCCACTACTGCTAATATCATCCTCAATGGGGAAAAACACAGCTTTCCCCCTAAGGTCAGGAACACGACAGGGATGTGCACTCTCACCACTGTTATTCAACATAGGGTTGGAAGTCCTAGCCTCAGCAATCAGACAGCACAAAGAAATAAAAGGTATCCAAATCAGCAAGGAGTAAGTCAAACTTTCACTCTTCACAGGCAACATAATACTCTATGTGAAAACCCAAAAGACTCCATCAAAAAACTGCGAAAACTGATCCATGAATTCAGCAAAGTCACAGGATATAAAATCAATGTACAGAAATCAGTTGCATTTCTATACACCAATAATGAAGCAACAGAAAGAGAAAATCAAGGAATTGATCCCGTTTACAATTGCACCAAAACCCATAAAATACCTAGGCATAAACCTAACCAAAGGGGACAAAAATCTATACACTGAAAACTGTAGAAAGCCTATGAAAGAAATTGAAGAAAACACAAAAACATGGAAAAATATTCCATGCCCATGGATTGGCAAAACAAATATTGTTAAAATGTCGATACTACCCAAATGAATCTACATATTCAATGCAATCCCTATCAAAATAACACCAGTATTATTCATAGAGCTAGAACAAACAATCCTTAAATTTGTATGGAACCACAAAAGACCCCAAATAGCCAAAGCAAACCTGAAACAGAAAAGCAAAGCTGGAGGCATCACAATCCTAGACTTCAAGCTGTATTACAAAGCTGTAATCAACAAGACAGTATGGTACTAGCACAAAAACAGATGCATAGATCAACGGAACAGAATAGAGAACTCAGAAATGGACCCACAAACATATGGCTAACTAATCTTTGACAAAGCAGGAAAGAATATCCAATGGAAAAAAGACAGTCTCTCCAGTAAATAGTGTTGGGAAAACTGGACAGTGACATGCAGAAGAATGAACCTGGACCACTTTCTTACACCATACATAAAAATAAACTCAAAATGGATCAAAGAACTAAACATAAGACAGGAAGCCATCAAAATCCTAGAGGAGAAAACAGGCAACAACCTCTTTGACCTTGGCTGCAGCAACTTCTTACTTGACATGTCTCCAGAGGCAAGGGAAACAAAGGCAAAAATGAACTATTGGGACTTTATCAAGATAAAAAGCTTATGCACAGCAAAGGAAACAATCAGCAAAACTCAAAGGCAACCGATGGACTGAGAGAAGATATTTGCAAATGACATGTCAGATAAAGGGTTAATTCCAAAATCTATAAAGAACTTATCAAACTCCACACCCAAAACACAAATAATCCGGTGAAGAAATGGACAAAAGTCATGAATAGACATGTCCATTCCAAAGAAAACATGCAGATGGTTATTAGACATATGAAAAGATGCTCAGCATCACTCATCAACAGAGAAATACAAATCACAAGTACGATGAGATACCACCTCACACCTGTCAGAATGGCTAATATATATATATAGTGGAATAGTACTTAGCAGTCAAAAAGAATGAAATTTGCCATTTGCAACAATGTGGATGGAACTAAACGTGCTAAGTGAAATAAGTCAGTCAGAGAAAGACAAATATCATATGATTTCACTTATATGTGGAATTTAAAATGCAAAAAGGGTGTTTGAGTGGCTCAGTCAGTTAAGCGGTGACTTCAGCTTAGGTCATGATCTTGCGGTTCATGAGTTCAAGCCCCACATCAGGTTCTGTGCTGACAGCTCAGAGCCTGGAGGCTGCTTCAGATTCTGTGTCTCCCTCTCTCAACCCCTCCCTCTCTCACACTCTGTCTCTCTCTCTCAAAAATGAATAAAACATTTTAAAAAATTATAAAATACAAACAGATGAACATTAAAAAAAAAGGAAAGCAAACATAATATAAACACAGAGAGGGAGACAAATCATAAGAGACTCTTAAATACAGAAAACAAACTGAGGGTTGCTGGAGGGGTGTTGGATGGCGAGATGGACTAAATGGGCAAGGGGCATTAAGGAGGACACTTGTTGGGATGAGCACAGAGTGTAATAAGTAAGTGATGAATCACTAAATTCTATTCTTGAAATCATTAACTGGGATTTAAGCTAAAAAAAATTAAATCCCTTAAAAATATATACACAATTATAAATAAAATAGAATAATAAAAATAAAACAAATCAAAACAAAATAAAATAAAATAATAATATAAAATAATGGTCAATGCACCAGAAATCACAAAATACCCTTCCCAGAGTCTTGCAATGAAAGATGAAAGACAAGGATGTAATAAAGATTACATTAAGGCAGCATGAAGAAACCTTATGTTCAAGTTGGGAAATGAACATAAGGCAATTATGAGTAATATCATCATGGCCAATATTTACTGACTGCATATATCAATGCTATTTGTTGGAAAACTGAGATTAAATAAGGATTATAGATTAAGGTGGCAAGAAGAAAACCTTGTGTTTAGGTTGGAAAAGAAGCATAAGGAAATCATCAATATCATCATGACCAATTATACTGACTACTACATCTATTAATGCCATTTGTTGAAAAACAACTGTCCATGGATCTCTCATGTTTCTGCACATCTTGCAAGCAGAGTTATTTGAATGTCCTCTTGTCCCAAACTATCTTTTCAAGGATGTAAAGAAGATAAAGTGTCTTCTTCCAGAACAAGTTTGTTTACTGTCCATCATAAAAGATTCAGGTTCCCTAAGCTCAGTGTTTTCTCCTATAACATAGCCCATTGCATATATAGATCTCACCTTGCCATATTCGTATTGCCCTGCAAAAACTAGGGTTCAGAAAATGAGAGCAAGAAAATGTGACACTTTAGTATCTGCTATTGCTATGTGTTTAATAAAGCCCTTTGTCTCCAACCCAAAAGTCTTATGTCTTCTGCCAGTACCCACAAAACTGGCAGGCTAATTGGCTGGCTTGTAAGTAGGGTAAAATCTTAGACCCTTCACAGTTCTTGGTGACTATAAGCATTTTATAAACACTATCCCCTAAGCATCTCAGCATTCTTTAAAAATAGTACTCCTACTATTTTCATTTCATAAATATATTCATTGAACACATATTGATCAAGTGCCAATTATGTGTCAGGCACTATTTGAGGTAGTGAAGATAGAGCTGTAAAAAATATAGAGAAAGTCCTTGCCTTCAGGGAGCTTTACAGTAGATGATGAATGAGTGTGATGATTAAATTAAGACCCAGAGAAACTATGCACCTTGCCTAGGGTCAAGTAAGTAATACTGTAAGTAACGGAGCCAGGTTGTATCTGAGCAATACGACTCTCTAAGCCAGAACTATTAACCACTATACTATAGTGCCTCCTACACTGTGGTGATTAAAAAAAAAAAAAGAGAGAGAGAGAAAGAAAAAAAGAAAAGAAAAAAGAAAAAACAAACCAAAAATCGCCTATTCATGAGATTTCCAAAGATTAGTGTACTCAGAATCATCTGGTACTATATCTCACTAAAAGAAACCAGGACTCCTGGAAGAAATGTCCTTGCAAGTCTGGAGCAGGAAGACAGGCTGAGAACATCTTGTTCTAGAAGAATGCAAAAAAACCAGAAAGCTAATCAGGAATAATGGGATTCTATCTAAAGGACAATTTAGGAGCAACCTAAATAGGCTTCCAAGAGGACAAATTTGAGTATCACTGAAGATAACTGCAATGGATTACAACATATGAAAGTTGTTCCATACGATACTTCTAAAAAAAAATCCACATTTACAGGATGCTAGGTTTTATGGAATGAACTTTGTTCCCTTTAACATTCATACACTGAAATCTTAATGCCAGTACCTCAGAATAGTGACTATATTTGGAGACAGAACACAAAGGTAATTAAGGTTACATGTGGTCATGTCGGTGAGCCTTAATCCAATATGACTGGTGCCCTTATAAGAAAGCATTAGGATAGAAACACAGACTAAGGGACAACTATATGAATTTAAAAAGAGAAGACAGCCATCTAAAAGCCAAGGAGAGTCCTCAGAATGAAATCAATCTTGCCAACATCTTGATCTCAGACTTCTAGTCTCCAGAACTGCAAGAAAATAAATTTCTGTTGCTTAAGCCACTCAATCTGTGTTGTTAGGACTGCTCTAGTAAACTAATGCACTAAAAAACCACCTCCTTGGGGCACCTGGGTGGCTCAGTCAGTTAAGTGTCCAACTTCGGCTCAGGTCATGATCTCACGGTTCATGGGTTCGAGCCCTGCATCAGTCTCTGTGCTGACAGCTCAGAGCCTGGAGCCTGCCTCAGATTCTGTGTCTCCCTCTCTCTATGCCTCTCCCCGCTTATGCTCTCTCTCTCTCTTAAAAATAAATAAACATTAAAAAAAATTTTAAAAACCACCTCCTTAATTTGAAAGCTGGTAAGAATCAAGCCACTATTCCATCTTTCCTATATGATCTGTGATTTAGGGTAACCAAAGAGCTGATATGGGTAAGCTCCTTTTTGTTTTTACAAAAGAATTATGACTAATCAAACAAGAAGAAATAACAGAACTAGAGTATCACCATTTGCAATACTTAATGAATAGGCTTAGACAGTGAACATGAATAGCCGAAAAATAACAAAAAGAGAAAAGACCAGATATTACATACCTTCCTAATGGAAGTATAAAACATTACCTTTGACATTTCTTGGGAGAAAAAAAAAAAAAACAGCCCAAATCTGATCAAGCCTCTAGATTTAACTGTCAATGTATAGGAAATATAGGAACATGTTAAATGTCACCATAGGGTCACAATCAGTGAAATCCAGATGTGCAAAACCCTCTAAGACAATAGATCTGATTTCTGCAACAACAACAACAAATCTCCAAAAAACAAAACAACAAAAGGAAATGGAGGGAAAACCAATCTTAATGCACAGACCTTAGATACAAAATTCAAACTAGCTGTCACAGAGAGAGATAACTAGAGAAATGCAGACGTTGATTGGATATTTGATAATATTAAGGGATTTTTATTTTTTTGTTTTTTTAAATTTTAGTTCTTAATTTTTAAGCATGATAAATGGAATTGCGCTTTTTTTCATAAATGGAATTGGGCTTTATATCTCTTAGATATATAGTGTAATATTTACAAATGAAATAAATGACATGATGCCTGGGATTATTTTTAAAACAATCAGGATAAAGAAACAGGAGTGGATATATATGAAATAAGACTAGCCATATAGTGATAATTAATGAAGCTACATAGATGATGGATGTGTGGAGTTCATAACTCTATCCTCTCTCTTTTTATATTTCCATAACTTCCCTTATGAAAAGATAAAAAGATCTGTGGTGCTTATTAAAAATATATAGGCCTTCCCACCTCCCCTCAAGATTTTTATTGTGGGTTTAGGCCTAGTTGTCTGGATTGTAACCATCTTACCTAAGTTATTTTAACACAGGTGTGGGAGAAACACCAGCCTAGAGGTCACACACTTGGCAGCAAGCAGGCTTTAGGCACTAGGAAATGCTTATACTAAAGCACACACAGGTTCCTTGGCCCCCAGCAACCAGGTTAGTTTACAACAGCCAATGCTGATCCAGTCTGTCCTCTCCAGGAAAAGGACCAAGGATTGGATTTATGAACCACCCACTGAAATTAGCCTGAAAGGATTAAGCCAGCTTTCTTTCACAACAAACCATACATGTCTAATGTCATTTCAGGGGTATCTCATCCGTTTGACTTGTCTCCCTAGCAGCCTTCAAGTATAAAATGTAGTCCCTGAGACAGTGTCCCAGCTTTCCATTATCACTGAAGATAACAGAAAATAACAAAAACTTACAACTATTCTGACAGACAAGCAAATGCCAAAAAATGGCAGATGTTATGATAAAACAGATAGAAAAAACTGGCTTAAGAAAAACCAAAATCCAGGCTTTAACTCAGAAAAACCTAATATACCTCTGCATCTCCAGCAGGCACTCAATAAATGCACTGGGTTAATGAAACAAATAAACCTAATGAAACAATGCTCCCATGATGGGTAGAGGGTAGGGAGATGACTAGCAGAGGAAAGGAAAATGTGATCATCATCCTAAAGACTCAGAAAACTAAAACAATCTACCAGAGGAGCCAGCAGAAAGTATTAAAAAAAAAAAACCTCTTTAATATCCTAATTAGATTGCAAAAAGACTTACGAAAAAGTGCAAAAAGCCATAATGAAAGAAGCAGCTAGGTAAAAATAGGATAAAGTAAAAAGGAAGGTGAATTAAATAAGGAAAGAAACTAAAATTGAAAAATGATTTAAATTCCCACTAAAACCAGTGAAGGTCAAAAGTGAAGTAAAAACAGATTCCAAACTATAGAAGACCCCAAAGAAAAGACAGGATATATACCAAAAACAAGCCTTCCAACTCACATGCAAGGCAAGAACACATTAAAAATAAAAAACAAGAAGGCAGAAATATGTCCAAACTTATCTGTTATGATGATCACTATAAATGAATTTAGCTCCTCTCTACTAAAGTCTCTCCGATTAAGGAAGACTACCTCTCAAAATAACCAGATTGGGTATATATCAAGTAGATAAAAATAAAAGAAAGAGGGCACCTGGCTGGCTCAATCAGTACAGCATGTGACTCTTGATCTCAGGGTTGTGAGTTCAAGCTCCATGGTGGGTGTAGAGATAATGTAAAAATAAAATTTTTTTAATAAATAAGAATAAATACAAGAAAAATGGAGTGGCATTATTAATATAAGACAAAGTAGACTTTAAGGCAAAAGCATTAAGCAGAACAGTGATTAGGATATACCAGTCATGAATTTGTATTTGTAAAATATCACTGAATTGAAAATAAAAAGAATTAAAAGACTAAGAGGCAAAAGTTATTAGACGTGCAAGGAAAGTTGAGCTTACAAAATCTGACACCATTAAAAGAGCACACACCTCTCCATCTGGTATATTCTATAGGAAAAAATTACAAAGCACAGAGGATTGGAATAATATAATTGATAATATTAAAGGATTTGTGTCAGATTTGTAACGCACATATTAAAAATACATCTTCCTTTTAACCATCAATGGAACATTTATAAAAATTGATAATACATCAAGACACAAAGAAAACCTCAGAAAGTTCTTAAGTATAAATGACACAAAGCCAAAGTCTCAGTTCCAAAGCAATAAAATTAGTAACTAATTTTAAACAATAAAAAATACCAGAAATTTTTAAATACTATACTGAATAATGCATAAAACAGACAAAAAAAATCTGCAACTACAGGTAAGTTTAAAAATAACAGGACTACCACTTATCAACACTTATAATCAGATACACTCCAAAGAAAATGCACAGCCTTAAAGCTTTTCAATATTAGAGATGCAAACAAAAATTTTGATGTCCACTTACTGATACCTCCAAAAAAAAAGTGGGGGGGGGGGCTGGAAATTTTTCATTTACAGTAAGAAATTAAAGGACTTAAAGCACAAGTCCATAGTTTAAGATAACACACTTCAGAATGAACCAGTTTTAGGCCACCTGCACCCAGCTGATGGATTGATAAAGTTAAATAATACCAGATGCTTCCATGTTTTCATAGGGCACGGAGGTAAAGAGGGCAGGAAGGCAGAGAGTCATGAGTTTAAAAGAGTTCAAAAAGTAGAGACTGAGGACACAGAAAAGAGTTTAATATGCATCCATTTTTCTTAGTATAAGTACTTTTATTCTAACATTAATTGAAACTAAACAGACAAGTAGTGCCGGCATGAAGTTCTATTTTACATCAGTTATTCTGGGAAAATGAATTTACTTGATTGCCTATAAAGGCTGTGGTTGCTAACAGTTCTGAGAATCAAGAATAAAGGAAAATATCTAGGTCTGTGAACTACTGCAGTAGCAGTTTTCATTTATTTCATTTCAAATAAAGCCAGTATTCTGATTAGAAAATGGACAGTCCACATCTGCTTAGTATTAGGCGAGTATTAGTATTAGTTCTAGGAATAGCTACTATTCTTCAAGCACCTGAGTGTGTGAGGAACTGCATACATAACACTTCTTAACCTAAGGACTGAAAGGGACAGGTTGGCATCACCAATTTACCTAGGAGCCAACTGATTCCATACTGGGCCAAAGCCATGCAACTAGCAAAGATACAAAGTCGGGATTCCAACCCCAGATCTCAACACAGTATAAATATTAAGTAGAACTATACAGCTTAGGATCAGGTTAGAGACAAATTATAGGCTCCCGCTAACCCTAGTCATGTGACCTTGGACACTCGCTTATTCAATAAATATTTATTAAGCATCTTCTGTGTGCAAGCTTCTGTGTTTAGATATAGAAGTTCAGGGGCGCCTGGGTGGCTCAGTCGGTTAAGCGGCCGACTTCGGCTCAGGTCATGATCTCGTGGTCCGTGAGTTCGAGCCCCGCATCGGGCTCTGTGCTGACAGCTCAGAGCCTGGAGCCTGCTTTGGATTCTGTGTCTCCCTCTCTCTGACCCTCCCCTGTTCATGCTCTGTCTCTGTCTCAAAAATAAATAAACATTAAAAATAAAATTTTAGATATAGAGGTTCGGAGTTCCCAAATCTCAAAAAAATGTGATCAAATATACTATCTACCTCATAAAATCCTTATTGTAAATTAAAGACATTTTTCTCATTCAAATATACCACACCAGAGCACCTGACTCATTATCACAGTCACCTGAGGGCTAGTAACGTGAAACACAATACAATACAATCCTTTCAAAAACCTCCCCCAGCATTTTCATGGTTGGCCAGATTTAGGAACCTGAAAAATAACTGCATTTTTGCTTCTTAAAAAAGATGTTTTGCTTATTAACATAAGTTAAATTAATAAGCATGAACTCAAAAAGAGAATGTTGCATTTTTTTTAATGTTTACTTATTTTTGACAGAGAGAGTGAGCACAAGCAGGGGAGGGGCAGAGAGAGGGAGACCCAGAATATGAAGCAAGCAAGCTCCAAGCTGTCAGCACAGAGCCCGACGTGGGGCTCGAACCCACAAACCGCGAGATACGACCTGAGCCAAAGTCAGACACTTAGCTGACGGAGCCACCCCAAGAGCCCCAAGAGAACATCACATCTTAAGTACTGTAAGTATAGCACATTTGAGGTGACTAGAATATTATTAAGCTTTAGAAGGGCTCAGCAAATTCCAAGCAGTTTAAGAATAATAAAAACATGGTTCCTGAGCTTGGGAGAACTAAAGCAAAGTACAGTTGAACTCAAAGAGAAAATTCTTTGCCACAGAGACATGCCACCTTGCCCTTGAGAAAGATAAGTTTCCATGTAAAGAACGTTAAGCAGAAGAGACATCAGATCCACTCTTCTGCAAATACTCCTGAGGGAATCAGTGTGGTTAGAAAAAAGAGGGAAACATTACCACACTCCAGGTCTATGAAGAACTGGAGACAATGGCTGCAGCATTTCCCTCAATGAACTGCTCACTCAAATCAACTTTTCTAGCACACTCACACAGTAATTGCCCAAACCTAGAGGAAGAGAACTCCTGAGAAATGAACCTACTTTTGTTTTAACACACACACAAAGTCAGGCACCCAGTCCCTCTCTAAAGGCCATAAATAAAGTAGCCAATAAGTCTCTATTAACAATAATACTAATTATTACTTTACATCTAAAATGTATACATCCTTAAAATGTGGTCCAAGCACTTTATACTTACTCACAGTCCATATAAGCAACCCTGTAAGGTTTGTAGTACTATTATCTCCATCTAATAATGTAGTAGTATCTTTACCCCCATTTTATAGATGAGGGAACAGAGGCAATAGCAATGTTCCCACCAAGCTGCCTATGTATATCACTATCATACAAAAGTGCCTTGGAGTAAAGATGTTTCAATTTGTCCTTAACCAGCTAAAGGCAACAGATGTGACTCCATGCAAAATGTAACATTAACAACTTTTGAATCTGGTGTTACAGGCCTCCCCAGGTACTACCTGCCCACATCAGCCACCCAGGATAAAATTCTATTTCTGTTTATTAATAAAAAGTATCAAAACAGAATAGACTCTGATTCTGATATTTTTTCACTAATTATATATTAAGAGTTTTCCTAAGCATATTATCTAAATTTTTGTTTGCAATCTTATCTCATATCAAAAGAATTTTAAGCACCATAAAGCTACAATAAGGCAATGCAACAATAGTTAAAAACAGACTTTAAAGCCAGAGGTTGGCCTCTTACTAGCTCTATCACTTCAGCTAAGTCATCTCACTTTTCTGCACTTCATCTGTGAAGTGGGTATAGGCCTTCATGAAGCGGGGGCAAAAATTAAAGCATGAAGTTCCTAACAAAATGTCTGGTAAAATAACTTAGTATAGAGGAAACTGGAAGTAGGGAATAGGTCAGAGAGGAAATAGGGGAAGTCACAGAAACCATATAATGGCTTATCTTACAGCCAGGTATACAGACAACACTGATCTGCCTGGTATAGGATGGGAGAGGGGACATTGAGAGCACCAATGAAGGCAAGATAGGTGGCAAAGAATAATCCTAAGAAAATCCTTCTTTTCTCAAACCTCCTTTCTCAGAAGCCCACCTCCTGCAACCTAGGTAGTAAAGTAGGAGATGGCCTGGAAGCAATTGCTGAAGCCCCTTCCCCAGGACTGATACCACCCAGTACTAAGACTCCATGCAGTTCTGTGCACAGGCTACAGTACAGGGTTCAAGAATAAGGAAAGGCCAGGTTAAAGGCCAGGCACAGAGGGGACATCTTAAAAAGGTATGGCTGTCAAGGTAAGCAGAGGAGCAGAAAAGCAATGTAAGCAGGTAGAAGAGTCAAAAGAAGAGATTTTATTTTAGAAGACGGACAATCTCAGAAAGCTTGTAGGCAAGTGAGGAAAAGATATACAGGAAAGAGTACAAAGTAAGTGGACCCATACTCAGAAAGAACAGTATTTGGTTAAAAGAACATAGCTAGTAGGCCCAGACTTGGTGAAGAAGACCAGAGAAGAGAGGGACCATCAAACTATAGTAAGATTTTAAAAGGATGAGGTGTGATTTGCCTAAGAATGGGATTGATCTCAAAAAAAAAAAAAAAAAAAGCAAGAAAAAAAGAAAAGATATTTTGCTAAAAGGGATAGGTCTATGGTAAAACCTGGAGAGATCAGGAAAAGTGGAATAGATCTGGAGCACTGGCTACAAAGACTAAAACAACAGTATAATAATGATATAGACAAAAGTATAGCTGGCTCTATAAGTCACGATTTAATAGAATTTTCCTATAATTACCCTTTCCAATGTCTGAACATCCATATGCCCTGACTTCCCCCATTGACAATGAGGTTCTGTGGCAAAATATATCCTTGGAAATATATTCTTTGTTAAAAAATAATCTCTACCATGACTACATATAGAAAAAGAGATGCCAAAAAAAAAAAAAAAGAAAAAGAGATGCCATTATCATAAGAGCATAATTTGAGATCTCTTGACATTCTTTCACTGAAAAACTACTTTGCACATAGACTATTTACTATTTGTGTAGAATATAACAATGAATAAAAATTCTATCTGCCTTCAAGAACACTACCATCTAGTCCAAGAGATGAGAAATGCAAACTACCATAGTACACATAGAAAAGCATGATAAAGATGGCAAAACACAGCACAATACATAGAAGAACTCTAACTTAAATCCAAGATAACTCATTCGTAAAAAGAGGCAGTTGCTCTTCATAAGAAGAAATTTAAATGTATCTTCAAAACTTGATTTCAGGAAGTTGCAATAGTAAGGTCCACAGAGAGTACAAAAAGGTTATGCAAAATATGTACATATATGTATATACATACATATATATACACATATATATTTTTTAAGGTTCTCTATTTTGAAATTAACTGCCAAAGTAAATAAATTAAATTCTTACTTAAAAAATGGAAATTTAAGGTGATACACCTTTCTGATCATACTGAAAGATATAATACAGCAGTGGCACAATTTATTGACAAAGGCCAATCATGAAGTATGGGTTAACTGCAGGTAGATTAAGCAATTCTCAGTCTGTGGTGTGAATGACAGCAACTGGGGCACTTCAGGACTGCTCAGAAGTACAGGATTGAATCAATGAAAGCCAGAGAATTGGCAAAACTGGCCACCAGTGTAGGCAGAAATGCCAGAGGTTGGGCAAGGCATATTTCAAAATATCAAAGGAACTCTCTCACGGAAATAAAAGAAGAATAATGTCAGAATCTCACCTTACAGAGCCCAGACCAAATAAAAAACACCTGGGTCTTTCTGGAGAGACTCTAATGCTGCAGAGAAAGGTATACACCAGAACTAATCTGTTTTCTCAGTTGTTCCCCTGGCCAGGGGCTAGCCCCAGTATACTAACCCCAAATTTGGTCATAAATCTTGATCTTTTCATCATTTGAATTTCCTAAGGAAAAAAAAGTTATTAGCAAACACAAAAATGGCTTGGAAAATGAAGTTCAGGACTTAAAAGCTAATATGAAAGTTGAATTTTTCCCTTTTTTCTCACTGTCTTAAAAAAAAGACAATTGTGTATGATAAAGCTATATGACTGCCCACCATATCTATACTTCACTACTTGAGTAACTTGTTCCTTGTAAACACATAAGCAAATGCAAATTACATACACAGAGCAGGATGCTGCTTTGGAAATAAATAATAACCAATGTGAAAAAATCCTCCCATTAATTCCTAAGTATTTTTCTGAGATTTCCAAAATAATTGATAAACAAAAATATTTTTTCCAATGTCTGTTAGACCCTTAGAATGATGAGACTGCAAGAAGCATACGTCATTAGCTATTTCCTCTCCAAGACATGTGTAACAATACTATGTAAGACAGATCTATGAAATTCCACTTTTAAAAGGATTCATGAAAAAGGTACATATCAACAAGGAAGATAACTAACCCTTCTTAATGCTCAGTTCCCACTCACCCTTCTCTTCAAAAAGTGTCTTTCCATTCCAAATGGATAGAGAAGATGTGGTGTATACAATGAAATATTACTCAGCAGTCAAAAAGAATGAAATACTGCCATTTGCAACAACATGGATGGAACTAGAATGTATTATGCTAAGCAAAACAAGCCAGTAAGAGAAAGATAAATATCATTTGATTTCACTCGTATGTGGAATTTAAAAGAGAAAACAGATGAACATAGGGAAGGGAAGGAAAAATAAGATAAAAAAGGAAAGCAAACCATAAGAGACTCTTAAATATAGAGAACTGAGGGTTGCTGGAGGGGTATTGGGTAGGGGGATGGGCTAAATCAGTCATGGGCACTAAGGAAGACATGTGTTGGGATGAGCACTGGGTGTCATATGTAAGTGATGAATCACTAAATTCTATTCCTGAAACCATTATTACACTATATGTTAACTAAGATTTAAATATTTTTTAATAGTGTCTTTCCATTCAATAAGTGGAAAATCTATTCATCCAAATGATCAAGAAAAACACTTAGCATTCATCCTTGACTCCTCCCTTCTTTTTATTCCCCAAATCTAATCCATCAGCAAATCTTATCAGTTCAAGTTCAAAGTATCATTCTGATTAGTCTACTTTTCTCACCTCCCCTGCCTACACTCCTATCCAACCCACCATCACCTCTTGCCTAGACTACTATACCAGTCTCCTAACTGGTGCATTCTTTTCCACACTTGACCATATAATTCATGTGGCAAAAGTGATCTTAAACCATAAATGAGGTCACACCACATTCTTAACAAAAACCATCCAACAACTGTCACTCAGAATAAAACCTAACCTCATTATCAAGGGTCAAGAAGCCCTGAGAGGATCGGGGACCTTACCCACCTCCTAACCACCCTTCTCATCACTCTCTTACTCATTATGCTCCTGGCCTCTTTCTGTTTCTAAAACATAATAACCAGGCTTGTTGTACCTTGAGGCTTTTGCACTACTGTTTATTCTGTCCAGAAAGATATTCTCCAATATCTTTATATTTCAACACAAATCTCATTTTTCAGAGAGGCCATTCCTGACCTAAACCACCCTGTTACTCTCCAGTGCAGTGCTTCTCAAACTACCTGTGAAGAAAGGCGGCTTTCTTGTTTTAATTTCTTATCTATCATGGAACTATTCTTTTGTAAAATACAGTAAAAATTATTTTCTTTATAAAATGGAATTTAAAAAGGACATACAGGAGCACCTGGGTGGCTCGGTCAGTTGAGTGTTCGACTTCGGCTCAGGTCATGATCTCACAGTTTGTGAGTTCAAGCCCCGTGTCGGGCTCTGTGCTGACAGCTCAGAGCCTGGAGCCTGCTTCAGATTCTGTGTCTCCCTCTCTCTCTGCCCCTCCCCTACTCGTGCTCTGTCTCTCTCTGTCTCATAAATAAATAAACCTTAAAAAAATTTAAAAATAATAAAATAAAATAAAAAGGACATACAAAGCATAAGTTCAAAATTTGCATTAGTAGCATCAACAGACAAAAATTTTCTCTATCACGTTACTAGGAGTCTCTCACTTTCTGTGCTTATCCCACTGTGAACTGGCAAACTGAGCAGATTAGACTATGATACTGCTCCAATGTGTCACCAGTCTTTCCTTTGCACAGCACTTGGCACACCTTTGGTCCATTTATGTATGTATCTGTCTGTACCTGACACTATTCTCAGCACTGGAGTTGCACAACGGAAGAAAGAGACAAGACCCCTGCTTTCTCAGAGCTCATGTTTTATGGAGAGGCCCAGGGAGGCATATTAGTCAAGACAAGGCAAAGCCAGGATTTGAACTTAGGTCTGACTCTAAAGTTTTTCCTGGCTTCTGAAAAACACTCAGCACTTAGCTAAGCAGTGAAATGTGCAAGTTTGTATGCATCATCATCTGTTCCTGAAAATACGGCACTCTTATAATTGTATAGTCTTCATATTACTTCTAACGTGTCTATTCAGATATCAACTTTAATACATAACTGTGAGGAAGAAAAGATATTTTGCTAAAAGGGATGGGTCTGTGGTGATACCTGGAGAGATGAGGAAAAATGGAATAGAGCTGGAACACTGGCTATGAAGACTAAAACAACTATATAATGATACAGACAAAAGCACAGATTTGTACTGTGTCTCCTGCTAGTGTTATTCCATCCTACATGCAAGTTCCTTCATCCACTTCCCAGATCAGCAGTGATGACATTTAGGATTTCTCCCAAGACATAATCAGTGCCTCAGAAGAAAATTCTAGCTGCCATACTAGGGCCATTTTTAGAGAACTGGGACCATGATGGTGTTAATCCTATTAAATATATAAATATAACTCCATGTCCTTAGACCTCATCAGCTTGTGATGAAAAAAAAAAAGTCCATTCAAAACACATTGGCCCATATCTATATAATGAGCAGACCTTGAATTGTGTAGGATTATCTCATACATGCTGAGATTCTTGCCACTCCTGTTTAACCATTCACCATCTCCCCAACTCTCCATATTCATTACCCACGGTTTATAGAAAACTGAGAACTAGATATATTTAGTAAATATCTGTCAAAAAATAATTACCACATATTTGTTCAAACTTTATTCTATTAAATACAGTGTTATATCCTTACAAAGAATTCTCAAAGTTGCCTAGGCTTCAAATCCCCAAAGCTACCAATATCGAAGCTGCCACTGTGGTTCTAATGCAGCCAAACTAGAACTGAGAACCAAGGTATTTTACTATGAAAAATCAAGTACCCTATGGACAAAAACTTTAAGAGAAATAGGAAAGTGAAAGGTGTTCATTTTTAAAATGTACAGGCACTGTTGTGATGTTTTAATGTACCATGTTATTAGAATATTATTTGCATAGGACTTCAAAAATCACGTTTATGTTATTGCAATGTAGGATTGAGCCTACTCCTTAAAAATACCAAAAGTGCTAATTAAATCCTGGCATAAGTCCACCTATTCAGTTTAGCTGATTCCCAGAATAAGGCCAAGGACACTGTTTAAAGATTTCCATTAAAACATCTGAATATCTGGAACAACTTGGATGGTGGGGATCTGCAACAACCCCCAAGAGTTACTTCCACAGAAACAAAGTGCTAGCTAGCCTTCCTATAATAAACACTCTAGAAAAACTTTAGCTCTATATTTGGTGTCCCCTCCAGCTGCCTTTAAGCATTTACTCTAAAATACGCTGAAGACCATTGTTTAATTTTGTTCACTAATTTAAAGAAAAAAAAATCCATTCTGTCAAGCAAGGACTAGAAACCACAAACCACCTATGTAGATTTACTTATCAAGATCTGACTAACCAAAGTGTAGGACTTAAATCACTAGTTGCCATGTACTAATACTCTAAAGTAAATGGGAACCTGAAAAAAATTCTTTACTTAGGTATTTGCCACATTTCACAAATAAATAGATATACACGTATATCTATTTATATATAATGTTATGTATGTGACAAATGTGATACTTTCAACTAAAAGTGAAGTCTACTATTAACCATTCATGATACTGTATGTTTAAAAACAATGTTTTTAAAACTTTGCCAGATCACTAAAATATCCTAAAGGATTCTTCCTCTTTAGGTTATCATATATAGCGTGTCTTCTTTACTGATTTTGTAATGGTATTATTTAAGACCTGAGATGTTCTTCATCTCAATCAGAATTCAAGTCAGATTCACAAAAGAAACAGTAAATAAGTTGGTTTCGGTTGGTTGGTCCTTTCTGCACTCAGGAGAGAAGGTGCCTCCAGTTGGTAAAGCATTCCTGACTCAGTCCAAGGACAGACCTTTACATAGACCATCAGATTCTGCTTCAGCTCCACCCTCGTGGTTTGGGACAAAGTCACAGAGACTACCAAGTCCTATAACATGCTTAGGAAACAAGTTTCATTCTTTCATTCACCACTTAACAAGCATTCACAGTTCTCTAGATTTGATTTACCTGTGGCCCCATTAGTCACAATCACAAGATTGACTTTCATCCAACTAGACCTAAGCTACTCCTTGGAGAGGTACCAAGCTCTTAGACAAAACACAAAATGGAAGGAGCACAAAAATGCCTCACAGTCTTCCAAGTAGAAAACACCCATACCATGAGAGATACAGTGCTAAGTGTTTGCTATCCATCATTCCATTTAATCAACCCACAAGCCGATGGAAATAGTACCCCCACTATTCCCATTTTTCAGAAGAGAACATAAAGGTTTAAAATGAAGTTAAGAAGCTCTTGCTTAAGTGGCATGTCAAGCAAATAAAACAGTGAAGGTTTAAAATCTGGGCTGTGACTTTTATCTATCTTTCTTTCACTGTAATAGATAACATAAAATGGCATCCATATTAGGAGGGAACTAGTAAT
The DNA here is from genome assembly GCF_046562875.1 of Panthera onca. Lineage (NCBI taxonomy): Eukaryota > Metazoa > Chordata > Mammalia > Carnivora > Felidae > Panthera > Panthera onca. The sequence goes on along the minus strand of NC_138343.1, from coordinate 26,344,649 downwards.
GGTTTTCAAGCTGAAATTGTTTTATTCAAAGGCACTGTCCCTTAAAAATGTTTCCAATATAGTCAATTACTAAAGAGCAGAAAATTACAGATTTAAACCAACACTTTCATTTCAGAATCACTGAACTCAATTCTTTCCTCTAAAACACTAGAAAACAATACTCACAAGTAATCTGCCCAGGAAAGCAGAGCAGTGAAGTCTCCGGGCCCCTTGCAGAGCTTCCAGTTTAGAAGGGACAAAAATAGCACTCTAATCCAGACCAATTAATAACTGACAAATTAACTACCTATACACTCAAGCTCTTTCTTTTCTCTTCAGGCTGACAGCTGGCCACATCCCTAGAAGAAACACATCCATTTCCACAGAAGAGGGAGGACTTAAAGTAAGGAGGTAATTTGGGTGCACAAGGGCTCCTGCACTGCACACAACTGGAATATGGATTTTATTATCTTCCGTAAATACTCAGAGCTCTCTCCTTAGACACAAAGTCCAATTTAGTTAAATTCATCAATGGTCAAATAGAAGTGATTTTAGCTTCCCAACCAACCTCCTCCTTGAGTTCCAAAATAAAATGTTCCATTTTGATATGGATTGGGTTCATTACTGAGGTAGGAAAAGGTAGTTAGAGGTTTTAATTCCTATTCTTTGCAGTAGTGAGATATTTTCCAGGTAACCTCAATTCTAAAGAATTCGACAAATACTTATTATTCCCTCATCTACAATGACTGAGGTTCTTTACTTAGTGCTGCAGGGGTATCAAGATGAGTAAGCCTCAGTTGTCAAGGAGTTTAATGTCAATACTAAGATAAGCCAATAATTAAGGAACTGTAACATGCTGCAGAGGAATCAGAGGCAGCCAAGAGCACATCTGTTAAAGGAGGGATCAGGAAGCCTTCCTCCATACCTAATACTTGAGCTGGGTCATGATGAACAGTGGGAAAGCAACAGAGTGAGACCCAACGTAAGAGGACACCATTCCCACAAGCAATAATGTGGGTACACGAGAAAGGTGAAGCAGGGTAAAAGAACAGTCAATCATCCACTATGGCCAAACTTGTGATACACATAAGGGATAAAACTGTGATATCTGTGGAAAGGCTAGAATGCTAGGCTAAAGCATTTAGGTTAATTCACAGTATCAGCACAGAAGAAAATGGACCTCATATTGATAAAAACTTGTGGGGAAGACTGAATGCAGTACAATCAGTGAGACTGCAAAATTCCAGGTGAGAGTTAATAAAAAGGAAAAAGCAGGGGGTGGGGAAGGAACAGAAAACCATTCAAAAGGAACTGGTATTTTAGGCCTGGGTAACAGGGAGACAAATCAAGCTAATAACAACTGGGAGTTGAAGTTAATGGTGAGGAAGAGGCAGGGGTGGGGGGTGAGGGGAGATGCAGAAGTCAGGAGTGTAGATGTTTTTTTAACCTGTGTTGATTTTGAGATTTAGGGAGAACATCCAAGTAGAGATAGCAAACGGACAACAAGAAATGCAGGCTGATTTATGTTTGGAGGGTTAATTTTCCAATCCATAATGATGATTCCCAAATCTATATGATTTGTCAGAATCAACTGGGAAGCAAAGACCCCAGGCCTCACCTTAAAAATCCTAACTAAATAGATCTCCATGGGACCCAAGAATACACAGTATTTAGAAGCCAAGAATGCAGCCATTGCTCTACATGACTCTGCTCACTCTGCAGTTCATAATCTCCTGCTTTATAGTTCTGAATATACTTCCAGAACATACTTGGATGGCATTTACAGAATATGAAACTAGTACACCTCTCTGGAGGATTGGAAACATACTTTCACATCTGAAAATAATTATTTCTCAGTCTGTATCCCACTGGTTATAGGGAATGGCTTTGATATTCTACTACATAACTGATGGTTTAGGTCTACAAGTACCAACCACTACAACACAAAGATCAATTCTGCTCAAATTTTCTGTGACCAAGATAACTAATGGATTCCATGACTACCAGGTTAATGACACATATAGTAGTTCTCTCTTTAAATGATGGAACTCAGTGAGATGAAAGGATAACTTGCATAATCAAACATAAACCTTTTATAGATTTCAATAACTTTTCTTCATATTTCAACAGATTTCTTTCTCATCCTAAATCCTCTCAGTACTGCTATCTCCTTTCTCCTCAGGTTCAAGACAGAGGTGAGGTCACTAAGGTCACTCAGGAAGGCAACTCACCCAACTGAAAACATTCAACTCGCCACTTTTACTAAAAGTACAAATGTTTTTTTTTTTTATTTTTATATTTTGTTCCTAAAAAAATAACCAGGAGGGAAGAAAAAAAGATCAAGTATGGAATGAAAATCTGATATTACAAGCCACAGGAATTTTTTTTTTAATGTTTGTAATAAAAGACCAAACATAGTTTGTAATAGAGTAACACCAACCCAATTTATTGCCTGTTTTTTTCCCTTATGTTAAAAAAAAATACTAAAAGACAACCTTTTATACACTCATTATTGATAATTGTGCTGTCTTTACACAGCATTTCTTGTTTAATTCTTACAGTTGTCTTATTATGTAGGTAATCTCATTATCTTCATTCTACAGGGGGAGAAAGCCATGCTTAGACAAGTTAAGTTTCTGTTCAAGGTGTCACTTCTTATAAGGGGCACAGCTAGAATTCCCACCCAGTGCTTCCTGATGACAGTGTCCTCTTGGCCATTATCCTAAGGGCCTAACACAATACAAGAGAGAATGTAAAGGTAGAGGAAAACAGCTTATTTTTGAAATGCTCTATACAGGACTTTTTTCTGGATCCTGTCTGTGATCAAATTACCTCACTTTCCCTTACACAGCATATATATGTGTCTTCTCACACACCAGACTGAGCTCTCTCAGGAAGGAAAACAAGTGTCATTCACCCTGACACTGCCTGACAAAGAAAGTTCTTAACAGCGTTATTGAATGAACATGACCAAGTAATTTGCTACGTCTTTACCACTGGCTCTCACAGCCAATGTTCCCATAGCCCTAGTGGACTGAAATCAATGGCTGTCCATTCCAAACCAATCCAAAAGTTCTTTCCTTTTGGTATGGGTTTGTTTTTGTTATTAATTTTGAAATACTTTTGAACACTGGGATCTCTGAAACTACTAGGTCTCTAGAACTGCTATGGAGAATGGAACTTGCTTACAGCTTTAACAGTTAGAAACTCTCCCAAAATAAAACTTGTCTTCAAGTATGAAAAAAAAGAAGGAAGGGGGCTAGAAATTTATGGCAACATTCTGATTAACAGAATCATTGAGGGATGTTGCTGGCTTAGGGGATGGAGACCAGGAATGCTGGCAGTACTGCAATACCTGGAACAGTCCTACAGCCAAAGACTGTCCTTCCCTCTCAGTTTTCAAAAGTCCTGCTGGGTATTCCTGTGCATTTAAAAACAACAACAACAACAACAACAAACCTGTTTTCTAATTATCTGAGCACAGATCCTAACTACGTTTTTACACAGACACAAAGTATGTATTAAAGAGTATGTGTTAAGGAAAACTGCTATTTTATTCCAAATTTACCCAAATTGGTCTATTTCAAAAAACAAGGATACCAACAGCATGGCCGCTAGTGTTGCAGAGGTGCCACTGCCCTTCACTGGTGTCACAGTTTGGATTTGCAGCCATCACATCTGGGATTCGAGCTGAGGTGCACACATCTGAGTGCTTCACCAAATGTTCTGATGCAACAGCATCTACACCTTTATATACAGAAACACAAATTCTCCTTACAAATTACTTTCTCTTTTTAGCTGCACTAAAAACAGTATATAGATTTTTTTTTTAATGTGTGGTAGTTAAGATGTGTTAACCATGAATTTCATTTTAAGACTGTAAAAGCACCAAACTCACAGGCAACAGCCACATCGATCCCTGAAACAGTGAAAGCTTAGTGAAAGTGCTTTTTAAAAAATGACATATAAATATTACCTGTCTTTCTCAATTCAACATGATGCAAGTCAAGCTAGGTAGTTCCCAAACCTCAGGAAATCCTGACTTAATCTCAGCTTTGTCAGCAGTTTGGACTACGTGTATATGAGGAGAGGCACCAATTGATCAAGGCAGTTTTGTATTCTATACTTAAGTTCTTTTCATATCAAAGCTAAATTTTTAAATTTATTGTCATTTCTGAAGCAACATACACAGTAAAACTAATTAAAAAGAATTTAGAATTTTAAAGCAGGAGGAAGGGTATTAAAATACAATGCAAAAATTTTTGAAAGCTTATAAAGAAATATGAAAAATAAAGTTAGGGGAAATATGCTTCACAATTCTTAAAGGTCTATTCCTCCTGGGATACACATATACAGTTGTTTAAACCCAATAAATAAATATATCTAAAAGGATTATAACACTAAATGATATCTTTAAGCATTTTCTACCAATTTTACTTCCTTACTTATCAATCAACTTGCTTTACACACTTCTAATTTATCATTATGACAAAAAAGATTCCACTTTTATACCAAGCCACCAGCATAAATAAAAAATAAGTAGGATTAAAAAGTTCTACACACACATGGGGCGCCTGGGTGGCTCAGTCGGTTAAGCATCTGACTTCAGCTCAGGTCATGATCTTGCAACTTTGGAGTTCCAGCCCCGTGTCGGGTCTGTGCTGACAGCTCGGAGCCTGGAGCCTGCTTCAGATTCTGTTTCTCCCTCTGTCTCTGTCCCTCCCCTGCTTGTGCTCTGTCTCTCTCTCAAAAATAAATAAACATTAAAAAAAAAAAAAAAGTGCTATACACACATACACACACACACACACGCTTTTTTTTTGTTTGTTTTATTTTCCTAATCATGGGGGAGGAGGAAACATACATGCAGCTTCCTCTATACCGTTCACATACATTGATAGTTTTATTATTTTTTTATTTTTTTCTCTTACAGTGAAAGTATTTACTTGTAATTAACATAATTAATAATTTGATTTAAACTATTTCACATATCATTGTCCCCCAAACAACAATAGTTTAAAAAATAAGTCTATTGAGTGCAGTATAAGATTTCTTTGGGGGTTATTTGGTCTTTTTGTTTCATTGATAGTTTTTTTAAACCACATCAATTTCTTTAACAAAAACTAATATCCTAACAAAGATGGCATTGTTTAAGATTCTTGATTACCACACAGCTAACCGTGTATACAAGGGGGAAAATTAGTATTTTTATTATTAGTTAATAGAACATATTTATTAGTCAACAGAACATATATCAAGACTTTCAGACACCGTAACACTGCCTCTGAGCAGTTAGAGTAGAGCAGTGTTAAATAAATGCTATTCTGCTTTTTTTAAAAAGTGTCTTTGGAATTATCAGCCTTCACTAAAATGACACAAAAACATGCTTAATAATATCAATAAAAATTCTGGTTTTCTTTCTGAGATAATTACACTTACATGAAATTAACAACAACAAATAAAATCACGGTAGTTTTAATACAAGTTTTTTAAAAACCTTTTTTATCTTTTCTCCAGCAAAAGTTGTAACCAGAATTAACACAAAGAAAAAAAAAAAAAAACCCTGTTCTGAATTTCACCTTTTCCCTTTTCGAATTTTATAATAAAAGTGATAGTCCTAATGACTGTCCAAAAATTCTCAAGTAAAAGACCTAGATAAACAGAAAACAGAAAATTTTTAAACAAGTGTTTTATGCTCTCATATGCCTTAAACTTATCAGAAAAAAAGTCATAACTCCAGGAAATCTGTGATTAAAAAATAAAGAGAACCAAAATTAAGATGTGTCTCGGTCTGCCAAAAAGGCAGAATCCCAAGGGTTAATTTTACTTTAATTTTATTATACATACATTCTAAAATAAAGCAAATATTCTGGCATTTTAAATCTTTTTTTGTCTATGCTGGTAGGAACCTACATAGCAACCTTTCTTATCATGTAACAAAATTGGTTTCTTTAATTCCTCTTGGGCAATAATAAGTCCACAAAAACTATGTGTTGATTTTTTAGGTATTGTATCTCTTCATTTTTCTAAAGAATGCAAGCATAAAATAAGACAATATAAACCAGGCTAACAGTTTAAATTTCAAAAGTGAAATTTAACAACATATCTATTAATTAGTGACTTAATAACATAACTTTTAAATTTTTTTTGCAACTGTGGAAAGTATATGTCAAAATAAACAGATAAATAAATTATCATAACATTCTAAGATGACAATTTACGGACACTCACTTCTGCCAAAAAAAAATAATGTTCAAGTTTTCTATATATTTAGCAAAACATAGTGTTTGGGTCCAAAACTTGTAAATCCTAGTCAGTGACACAATTCAAAAAGGCAAACTTCTGTTTTAACATTCTAAGACTATGTGAAAAAAGTCAATGCTCACAATGGTTTTTGTTAAAAGTGGAAAGCAACTGCAAAACTTAAGTATAATTATCCAGGACTAAGAAGTGCAGATGCTATATACTTGAGCCACCTGGTGGTTTATTTCCCTCACTGCATGAATAAACACCTTGTGCTATGAACAAACTTTGAATTGGATACTACATATTTTACTTTTGATACCAGGACCAAAAAGAATTTACACTTACCAAAATTTAGTAACAGTGTAGGTCACAAGGCACAACTCCACTCAGAAGCACTTAAAAAAAATTCACAGGGCTAAGCACGGAATCCACACCTGAAAATTTATCATAGTGGGCCTCTATTAATTGTTCTTATGTCTTTTCAACAGTGTTTGATGCCTACACTAAGTGTTGAATCCAAAATAAATTCACAGTACCTGTAGATCACACAGCAGGCTTGCCTGTGGTTTATTTACCTCTTGCCCAGGTCTGGGCAATTCAGAATAGCAAACTTAACTTCTAACAGGGCACTGTCTTAACTGTCAGCAAGGTGGCAATAGGTGCTCAGAGACATCATTTAAAAATCAGAGAAAAAAGTTAAACAAGGTATACTCTGTCAACAAGAGGAAAGTTGCAGAATGCCAATCTTTATGACTCTGTTTGACATCAAATTGTGACAACCAAAAGAATTCCCAAGGAGACTCTTATGGTGCTCAAATTTTTATAAAATCAGATTATGTCCAAAGTATACCTTTATTTTAAAATAGCCTAGCAGCTAGAGTACATTAGACAATAGCCATGACAATCCTAATGATGAGAATTATCTAAAACTTGACTCTAAATGGATATCTACCAAAACAAACAAACAAACAGACAGACAGACAAAAACAGTGACAATTTGAGACTTTTAATTAAGTGAATGGGATCAATGAGGTGAACTGGGTATAGCAGCAGTCCCACACCCCTCTTTGGAGAGACAACTTCCTCACTCTTTCAGTGATCTTTTCAATGGAGAACCAATAAAACTCAGCTATTAGCAAACTCACACACACATTATAACCACTACTCTCCATTACTGATTTTACTGGGAGGTGCACTATGCACAGCTGCACCCTCACGTCAGCGTGCTCTGTGCTTCTGAATCATCTCTGTGATTCAAGGCCATACAACTTGCCCAGTGGAAACACTGAATGGATAGGAAGCTCTCAAGATGGCTCTATTCATCTTCCAGCCCAGGTTCTTGGTGGAGGCAAGGCTTCTATTAAAAGACTAGTTTCCTGAGGAAGGTAGATAGTTTTAGGAAAAGACCATTTGGCTGGAAGGCAGATGCTCTTTTGCCAGCTGTTTCTCCAGCTCCCTGTGTGGTCTTGAGTTAAGTTGCTAAACCTGACCACGTCAATGGGCACGTCTATAAAAATGACTATGTTTCCAGCAAAAAGGCCTCCCTGTTTCTGTACCATTTGCCTTCGTGGGCAAGCACCACAGCTTGAGAAACTCAGGCCCTGCTGTGAGCACATCAAAAAGTGAGACATGCTCAGGACACTGTCATAGGACATTTTCCTCAGTGCCAATCAAAGGGTCTCCTTTCCTTGAAATCCTCTAACAATATGGCTTTAATTTTCAAAACTTCCTACTTCTAGGTGCTACTATGAAATAAACAGCATTGTGAGAAAAACAATGGCACCTTTGATAAAAGGGTCTGCAACAAGGCAGGGATGGCAAAGGAAAAATGCTCCCTAAAGAAATAATCCTACTCTTCATCGCTTCTTGGTCTGCAGGGCTCAAAGGCAGATTTGTTTTGGTCTTTCATTCACTTCCTCAAGAACTCATTATAAAGAAACAACAAGGGTATCAGTGGAAAGACATGAGCTTTAGAGTCAGAAGTTCTGGGCTCAAACCTCAGCTGTCATCCACCATTGGGGAGACACCAAACAATCATTCTTGTCCCCCCCCACCTATACCAAGGAAATAATGTCTATCACCCCACAGGCTCATCACTCCATAGCAAGTATGTGGAGTTTAAACAGCCACCAGAAGCTGAGCTTGAGACTAGCTGATAAAAGAAGGAACCAAGAATGCAGAACTTGCACCAAGTGCTGGAGGGTTAATTTCCTTGACCATGATGAGAAATCTGGATTCATACATATATTTGTAATGTATACATGTACAAATATATGTAATTCCTAAGGGATTGTATGTTTCCTGGAAAGGGGGCTGTCTTGTTAACAGGTGTCTCATCACTGCCTGCCTCATGACAGGAAAAAATAGTTGTTAGGAAGTGAAATAAATATATCCAAAATTCCCAGAGATGCTTTGAGGGCCTTGCTATTAACTAATACACTTTGTTTCTCCTTCAGTGACACAGCTGTCAATCTGTGTATTTTTCTTTTCTACAATATGAAAGCATGCTAGGACTCTTCAAGGACTAGAAGGTCCAAGGTTACATCAATTTTTAATCAGGCCCCAGAAATCACTGGATTGGAAACATAAAGAATGAGGGAAGTGAGCAAGGAAGACACATGGAGCTACAAATAAAATTTTATTTTAGGGGTGCCTAGGTGGCTCAGTTAGGCATCCGACTCTTGGTTTCGGCTCAGGTCATGATCTCCCAGTTTCGTGAGTTCAGGCCCCATGTCAGTCTCTGTGCTAGCAGAAGGATTCTCTCCCTTGCTCCCTGTCCCTCCCCCACTCACACTGTCTCTGTCTCTCTCAAAATAAATAAATAAACTTAAAAAAAAATTTATATTATTTTACTGATACAAGGTATTTTACAGAATCAGAAAACTATGATTGACCTTGTGAAAGTGGAAAATACTAGAACTGTTATAACTCTGTACCACAGCAGAATAACTTCTATACCACATTAGACTTTTCATCAAGTTTAAGAAAAACTAAGCATTGTGTACTTTTTGTTGTCCGAAATACAAACAACAGAATAAACTAGCAGACTAGTAAAATTCTACTAGTCTATATGATGCCTCTAGCCCATCCCTAAGACCACTCCCAGTTAGAATGGGAAGACACAGAAAAGAGCCACTCATCAAGCTGATAATTCAGGTGAGGCAAACATTTGCCACTGCTACCCTAGGGAAAGAATAAAAGATCCTACCTATTTCATAAAGTTAAATCTCTAATTTCTAACAATCTATTCATTTGAGAGTTAACTGGAATATTTTAAATATTCAGAAATGTAATTTGAAAATGCAACTTCCTATAACATATAAAAGACTTCATAATCCAATGTTGTTTATTTATTTAGATTTATAAATATTTAGATTTAAATTAATCTAAATATTTTTTTAAATTTTTTTAATGTTCATTTTAGAGAGAGAGAGAGAGAGAGAGAGAGAGAGAGAGAGCACAAGCCAGGGAAAGACAGACAGAGAGGGAGACATAGAATCCGAAGCAGGCTCCAGACTCCAAGCTGTCAGCACAGAGCCCAATGTGGAGCTCAAACTCACAAGCTATGAGATCATGACTTGAGTTGAAGTCAGATGCTTAAGTGACTAAGCCACCCAGGTGCCCCTAAATATTTAGATTAAATATTTAATTCAATTTACTTTGTGTTTTTAACTTTCATATCCACAATATATGGTGTTATGTATTTAATAATTGAGATTTTCCTAAAACCCATTAAATAAAAAAATGCCAGTTTTATGGATGGAAATAAAAATTAAGTATTATGCTGAAATCTCTCTATTAGAGAACTTACTGGGAGCCCAAAATAAATTAACTCCCTGACACAACAACTCACAAGCAGCTAGCGATCTTTTATAAAATGTAAATCAGATATCATTCCATTGGCTTCCATTTCAACTGGAATATAAGGTACAGTTGACACTATGGCCTACAAAATCCAACCCAATCCATCCTCTACTTACTTCCTGCCTGGCTCCCCTCTCTCCCTCCCTTCTACCTGCTCTACTCACTGCCCCCTCCCTAACACCTCCTCCAGGCTGCTGGCTCCTTCTCTCCATTTTCAGTTCCTGTGATAGCTCCTCAAAAGGTCTTATCCAACAAACTAATGCAGTACCCCAGCCACAAACCCAATTTACTTTCTATTCCTATAATTCTTTTCATGGTATTTATCATTTGGGGAAATTGCCTTCATTTATTTCAGTCTCCTTCATTCAAGTATAAACTCCTTAACAACAGGACTCTTATTTGCCTGTTAACTACTTTTTAGCAGTACCTAGAAATAGTACAGAGCAGATTCAGGAAATATTTGTGGGAAAAAAAAAAGTGGACAGTCTGAGAATTAAGGAGTTCCAAAAGATTGAAGGGTAAAAAAAATCCCAAACTATATAATAAATGATATTCCAACTCACAGCAGATTAGAAATATTACGCACTTGAATGCTATATATATGAATGTTGTCATTTGGAAACCTTATTGTAAGTACAAATAGTACTAGTATGCATTCATTCATTTATTAAACAAATATTTATTGCACACCCACCATGTGTCAGACAGTATTCCAGGCAGTAGGGATCCCAGCAGGAAACATCAACAAAGTCCCTAAACTTAGAAAGTTTAACACACTTAATTAACAAAGAAGATGGACAATCAACAAATGCACATGTCAGGTAATGAAAAGTAGTAGAGAGAAAAATAAAGCAAAGTAAAGGAAATAAGAAGGAGGGTACTGATACTTAAAATACAATTCAGGCATGATCTGAAGATGACACTAAGGAAGAGAGAGAACAAACCATTTGGCTATCTGAGGTAGAATGACCCAGCAAGTGAGGAAAGGAAGTGCAAAGGCCCTGAGCTGAGGATGTACACAATGTATGCAAAGAACAGCAAGGAGGCCAGTGTGGCTGAGGCCTGCAGGGGAAAAGTAGTAGAAAATGAGGTCAAAGAAGTAGCAGGAACTATTTCCTGAAAGGCTTTAGCAGACCACAGTAAGGCCTTTGGCTTTTTCTGAGTAAGATTAGAAGCCACTGGAGGGTTTTGGAACGAGGATGACATGACCTGACTTAAAGAGTCACTGATCACTATACTGAAGACAGTATAAAGAGCAAGGGTAGAAGCAGGGAGCCCAGTAAGGAATAGAAGTAAGCAGAAGAAGTGAGGGTCATTGCCATGGACTAAGGGCTTAGGACATACAACACTTATTTTAATGACTCAGAAAGTTTTTTCTAAAAACAAAAGCTATTTTCCAAATAACCAAGATTTCTAGGAGTCTAACCTCTAAATAAACAGATTAGGCTATCAATGTGTATTAAACTCAACAATAAACATTCTTAGATACACAATACAAACATTAACCATAAGAAAACTGAGTGGCTAATTAATATCAAACAAAGTCAAATTCAAAACAAGGAATATTACCAGGAATAAAGACAGATATTTCAAAATGATGAGCAGACGACTTCATAAAAAAAAATCACAATCTTTCTTAAAGGAGTATGAACCCAATGACAGGGCTTCAAATACACTAAGAAAAAAAAGATGCATGAATTCATGTAAGACCTAAATATAACAAAGTAGGAATAGGAACAGCCTCTCAGAGGTCCCTGTAGTTTGTCTGTCAATATAGCTTACTTGGGGTAAGAACACCAGATCTGGAGGAACCCAGAGGCACAGGCTACTACTTATTATATTCTAAGCTGGGGAGGAACCACTTTAGGGCTCAAAGGCCTGCAGCCCTATTAAAATTCTATGAGGCTCAACAGTTACATACTTCTGTGTTCTATGTGCCTAGCTTGTTCTCAGGGCAGTGGCAGGCCTGCCCGTGGCACACCACAGCATACCGAATTAAAGCTGGACAAATTATTAAATGAATGAACATAATAGCAAGTGCCTAAAATCTTGAAACTAAATTTTATGTTGAGCCACACAAAACCCCATGAAATCTTGAAACTAAATTTTATGTTGAGCCATACAAAACCATTCAAAATGACTGAATATTGAGCCATACAAAACCCCCTAAAATCTTGAAACTAAATTTTATATTGAGCCATACAAAACCATTGAAAATGGTTGAATATTGGTAATTTCATATGGCTTAACCCAGTTTATTGAAAAGGCAACAAAAATCATCTCAATTGGTGGCAATTTCATTTTTAACTGTAAATATTCAGCCCAACTTTTGGTGTAACAATTTAGAGTACTGACCTCACATAACTATTCCTCAGGAGATGTTCTTAGCTTCCTGTGGTCTCTGTGTTGGATCCAAGCTCTTTTTTGTTTGTTCTTTAACTGTCAGGTCAACCCTTTGTGCAGATGTTCAATGTTGTAATGAGAAAAATATCAGACTAGTACAGAAAACATTTAAGTATTCGAAGTATGAAAAAGATGTAACTTTTTCAAACTATTAAACCTTATACAGTAGTTTTAGAGGGAGGGGAAACCTTAAAATAAGCAGTATTTGTTTGCATTAACTCAATAGCTACTACAGGGTATTTTCCAGTGCTATTTATATCAGCCATTATTATTGTTGTTAATTAACATAACTTATAATAGATAATCACATTATGGCAAAACGGGAGTTGCACCTTGCTGGCTCTGGGTAACTATTGCCATATTCTCAGTTTCTCTCTTTTTGACAGATACAATTTTCTCTGACACTGGTGTGCTTGAATGTCTGGTTTCAACTCAAATGTTTGTTTGACTACCTCATAATTCTCTCTGTGCCCTTTGGCTGGAAGGAGGGGCCTGGTTGTACACATGGGAATGGAGTTAACTGATGAAAACCAGGTAAGGTGGGAACAGTCATGATAGCCTACAGGCTCAGAGACTAGACTTGTGACCTACATCCTGGCAAAGACAGGGAGGCCCAGAAGGAGCTATTGAATTTAACATGGCGCCAAGTTTGGTGTGGTTTATCTCAATACCATGTATGACTTCTAACATGAAATTCCTCTTACTCTAATAAAGATGAACTGTGCCTTTGGTTCTGGACCTTAGTAGATAGAATGGTTGGAGCAGCAGGGGAAATAAAGGTCTCCCAGATCATGTGCACAGTCCTAAAGCCTTTTTACACTTGACAAGTTCTGCAGAAAGTGAGCCTGAGTCAAGTAGCAAAGGCACTTTGATAGAGGCTATGCACCCCCTTTTGCCATGAGTATTCTGCTGTATTTTCATTTGAAAGGTTTCTAAGAACTTTTCTTGGTGTGTCTTGAATGGTTCATACTTGTTAACTTTATAGGAATGTGTGTTCATAGGAAGCCTGTTAATCAAATTGCCAACATAAATTACTTTTCCTCATTTTTGAAGGCTTGTCCAATTAATAAAAGGCTGATGCGTATGTATTGAAATTATTTGAGGCCACTGAGGGGCTGGAGGGAGTTACATTTAATGATTCAATATAGTCTTTCCTGCCACTTTGAGAACATTTATTCAATTTTGAAATGAATAATGATGGTAAAATTGGAAAAGAATATGTAAGAAAAGAAATTTATGAAAAACAATTCCCCAATTTAAAAATAATACTGCCTTCCCTGTCAGGCTTTGCTGCCAGCTGTTATTTAAACTTGTGTGCTCCTGCCCAGTGCAAGTCAGCAGCAGAAAGTCCTATATTAGCAGGAAACCAGGGCATTTATGATTGAGTTCCTGTTATTGACTTGTTCTTAGACAAAATGCCAAGTTTCTTTAGACACAGTACAGTAGGCCCACTGTGGAAGCCCTGGGTGAATGCTATTGTGACATTTAGACTGCAATTTTTGTTTTATGTGTCAATATTTTTTTAATGACTTTAAAAATGCTCCTACAATGTTTTCGGTAATGATTTGGAGAAAGTGTTTGACTTTAAAATGAATTTTTTGTATCTTTAAAATAGCATCTTATTGGTATACTAAAGAAATATAAGTAGTTTAGGTTGATCCCAATGATTCTGCTATGTTTTTCTTCCTACATGGTGCATTTTGATAAAAAACACTGTAGTAGCCCTTTTAGGTAGAAGGTGGTAGTCTAGAAAGCTGAGAGGGTGGGTAAGGGAAATATCTTCATATTAGTAGGAGAAAAGGAAATCTTTAAATGATTACATAATATCTTAGGAAAACAAATTCATTTTGTAAGAACAAAAATTATTGGTAAGATAAAATTAGTGTGAACCAACATAAATCAATCAGCATTTAACATTTTTCTTAAAGGAGGAGGGTGAGGGTGTAATTTCCCTTGAGATGAAGTTGAAGTATTTCTGAACAACTTGATTTTCAAACTTCCTTAATTTGGATGCCTGCATTCTGAAAGAAAGGTTTTTCAGGAAATGATAAAACCAGTACCTTAGATTGTCTGTGTTCTGATAGGCCAATCCTTCCCAGCATTTCTCTAAGCATACTTCACGTATTAAGTTCCTATCACTATAGCTGTAGACTGGCCTGTAACAAAGGTCATTTTCCTATCATCTTTATGTTAGTCTTTCTGCCAGTTCAGGTAATTGATGGTTTGGGATCAGGTTAGAAACCAGAAATCATCATATAATCTATCTCATTCTACTACTGCCAAAATGTGGTAAACTACTTAGACCACTCTACAACTCTTCTTTGGCTCATGCTCACGTCAGGTGCTGTCAACAGCCAACAGTCACCTATCTCCTACATAATTAATACAAGGCCTAAAGCTATCATGACTATTTGTTTCAATGACAAAAAAACAATCTACAGTATATGTGCTTTGACAAAGAGCTTTTTTTAATACTGACATTTTTTATGTGTAAAATTTTACAAAGGAAAACAGTAATGACTATTATGTACTGACCTTTTACTATGTGGCAGGTATTATTCTAAGTATTTTAACATACTTTTTCTCATTTAATTCTCCCACTGATCTCCAAGATGGATGATGATCATTTTACAAATAAGGAAATTGAAGATACAGCAAACCTTAGCCAAAGTCACTCTGATAAAAAGTGGCAGAGCTGAAGCAACCGATTTGGAGTTAAATGGTTGACGGTGTAAAACACTGTATTGTTGGGGTACCTGGTGGCTCAGTCAGTTGAGTGTCCATGTCTTGAGTTCAGCTCAGGTAATGATCCCAGGGTCATAGGATCAAGCCCTATGTGGGGCTCCATGCTGAGCCTGCTTGGGACTCTCTCTCCTTCTCTCTGCCCCTCCCTCAAGTCCCCCTAACATGCTCTCTCTTCAACAAATGGTGTTGGGAAAACTGGATGGCGATATGCAAAAGAATGAAACTTGGACTACTTTCTTACACCATACACAAAAATAAATTCAAAATAGATGGAAGATCTAAATGTGAAACAGGAAACCATCAAAATACAGGAGAACACAGGCAGCAACCCTTTTGACCTAGGCCAGAGCAACTTTTTACTAGACATGTCACTGAAGGCAAGGGAAACAAAAGCAAACATGAACTATTGGGATCTTATCAAGATAGAAAGCTCTACACAGCAAAGGAAAGAACTGACAAAACTAAAAGGCAGCCTACAAATGGGAGAAGATATTTGCAAATGACATATCAGATAAAGGGTTAGTATCCAAAATCTGTAAAGAACTTACCAAACTCAACACCCAAAAAACAAATAACCCAATTAAGAAACAGATAGAAGACATGAATAGATACTTTTCCAAAGACATCCAGATGGCTAACAGACACATGAAAAGATGCTCAACATCACTCATCATCAGGGAAATACAAACCAAAACTGCGAAGAGAAACTACCTCACATCTGTCAGAATGGCTAAAATTAACAACACAAGAAACAACAAGTGTTGCTTAGGATGCAGAGAAAGGGGAACCATCTTGTACTGTTGGTGGGAATGCAAACTGGTATAACCACTCTGGAGAACTGTATGGAGATTTCTCAAGAAACTAAAAATAAAACTACACTACAATCTGGCAATTACACTATTAAATATTTACCCAAAGGATACAAAAATACAGATTCAAAGGGGTACATGCACCTCAATGTTCATAGCAGCATTATCAACAATAGCCAAACTAAGGAAAGAGTGCTAATGTCCACTGATTTATGAATGGATAAAGAAGAAGTAGTATACAGATATGATGGAATATTACTTATCTATCAAAAAGAATGAAATCTTGTCATTTGCAATGATGCAGATGAAGCTAGAATGTGTTATCCTATGAGAGATAAGTCAGTCAGAAAGACAAATACCATATGATTTCACTCATACGTGGAATTCAAGAAACAAAACAGATGAACATATGGGGAGGGGGAGAGAAGAGAGGGAAACAAACCACAAGAGACTTGCAATGACAGAGAACAAACTATGGGTTGACAGAGGGAGATGGGTGGGAGACAGGCTAGATAGGTAATAGGTACTAAGAAGGGTACTTGTTGTGAAGATCACCGGGTGTTGTATGTAAGTGATGAATCACTGAATTCTATTCCTGAAACCAATTATTGCACTGTATGTTAACTAACTAAAATTTAAATTAAAATTTAAAAATAAATAAATAACAAAAGATTAAAACAGGGGCACCTAGGTAGCTAAGTTGGTTAAGTGTCCAACTCTTGATTTCAACTCAGGTCATGATCTCATGGTTCATGGGTTCGAGCCCTGCCTTGGGCTCTGCACTGACAGCACGGAGCCCGCTTGAGATTCTCCGTCTCCTTTTCTCTCTGTGCTCGCTCATTTTCTCTCTCTCTCTCTCTCTCTCTCTCTCTCTCAAAAATAAATAAATAAACATTTTAATAAATAAATAAATCACTATATTGTTCTTCCTCAGCCTAAGTCACCATTAGTTGCATATAAAATGCCCTCATTGAAAAGTTCACCTCCTAAAGTCTAATCCTATAGCAAATTCCATACATCCTGACTCTAAAATATACAGACCTACCTTGTTTTACTGTGCTTCACTTTTATTGCCTTCACAGACATTGAATTTTTTACAACTTGAAGGTTTGTGGCAACCCTGCATTGAGCAAGTCTGCATTGTGCAAGCCAATGCACCATTTTCCCAATAGCATTTGTTCACTTCCTGTCTCTAGATCACATTTTGGTAATCCTTGCAATATTTCAAACTTTTTCAATAGTCTTATATTTATTATGGTGATCTATGATTAGTGGTCTTTGATGTTGTACTGTAATTGTTTTGAGGCACCATGAACCTTCCCCACATAAGAAGATGAACTTACGAAATAAATGTATGTGTTCTGGCTGCTCCACTGACCGGCCATTACATTACTCTCCCTCTCCTCAGGCCTCCTTATTCCCTGGGACACAACAATATTGTAATTAGTCCAATTAATAACCCTACATGGTCTCTTAAGTATTCAAGTGAAAGGAAGAGTCACATGTCTCTCATTTTATATCCAAAGCTAGAAATGATTAAGCTTAGTAAGGAAGGCATGTTAAGAGCCAAAAACAGGCCAAAAGCTAGGCCTCTTGCACTGAAGAGCCAAGCTGTGAAAGCAAGGGAAAAGTTCTTGAAGGACATTAAAAGTGTTACTCCAGTGATTACACAAATGATAAGAAAGCAAAACAGCCTTACTGCTGATATGGAGAAAGTTTTAACAGTCTGGATAGAAGATCAAACCAGAATCCAGAGAAGACCCCAACTCTCTTTAATTCCATGATGACTGAGAGAGATGAGGAAGCTACAGAAGAAAAGTGTGAGACTAGCAAGGTTGGATCATGAGGTTTAAGAAGCCACAAAAATGCAAGATGCAGAAGCAAGTACTGATGTAGAAGCTGCAGCAAGTTATCCAAAAGAACTAGCAAAGCTCATTAAGAAGGTGGCTACACACTAAAGAACAGATTTTCAATACAGATGAAACAGCCTTCTATTGGAAGAAAATGCCATCTAGGACTCTCACAGCTAGAGAGGAAAAGGCAATGCCTGACCTCAAAACTCCAAAGAACAAGCTGACTGTCTTGTTAGGGGTTTATAATACAGCTAGTAACTTAAAATTGAACCCAATACTCATTTACCATTACTAAAATCCCAGGGCCCTTAAAAAGTATGCTGAATCTATTCTGCACGTGCTCTCTAAATAAAATAACAAAGGCTGGATGACTGCACATCTGTTGACAACATGATTTACTGAATAGTTTAAGACCACTATTGAGACCTACTGCTCAGAAAAAAAAGATTTCTTTCAAAATACTATTGCTCATTGACAATGCACCTGGCCACTCAAGAGCTCTGATGGAGATGTACAGCGTGATTAATGTTGTCTTCATCCCTGCTAATACAACACTCATTCTGTAGCCCTGGATAAGGGAGTCATTTCAACTTTCAAGTCTTATTATTAAAGAAATACACTCTTGGGGCGCCTGGGTGGCTCAGTCGGTTAAACCTCTGACTTCAGCTCAGGTCATGATCTCACAATTCGTGGGTTCAAGCCCCGTGTCGGACTCTGTGCTTACAGCTCAGAGCCTGGAGCCTGCTTCAGATTCTGTGTCTCCCTCGCTCTCTGCCCCTCTCCCGTTCATTCTCTCTCTCTTTCTCTCTTTGTCTCTCAAAAATAAATAAAGCATTTAAAAAAAACAGAAAGAAATACATTCTGTGAGGCTGTAGCTGCCATAGACAGTGATTTTTCTGATGGGTCTGGGCAAAATAAATCGAAAATATTCTGTACAGGAATCACCATTCTAGATGCCATTAAGCATATTCATGAATCATGGGAAAAGGTCAAAATATCAACATGAATAGGACTTTAGAAGAAGTTGATTTCAACCCTCATAAATGACTTTGAAGGGTTGAAGACTTCAGTGGAGGAAATAACTGCAGATATGTTGAAAATAGCAAGAGAGGGGCGCCTGGGTGGCTCAGTCGGTTAAGCGGCCGACTTCAGCTCAGGTCATGATCTCGCGGTCCGTGTGTTCGAGCCCTGCGTCGGGCTCTGTGCTGACAGCTCAGAGCCTGGAGCCTGTTTCAGATTCTGTGTCTCCCTCTCTCTGACCCTCCCCCGTTCATGCTCTGTCTCTCCCTGTCTCAAAAATAAATAAACGTTAAAAAAAAAAAAATTAAAAAAAAAAAAAAGAAAATAGCAAGAGAACCAGAATGAAAAGTAGAGCCTGACGATGTGACTGAACTGCTGCAATGTCAAAATAAAACTTGACTAGATAAGAAGTTGTTTCTTACAGACGAGCAAAGAAAATGGTTTTCTAGAGATAGAATCTACTCCTGGTGAAGATGCAGTTGACAACAAAGAATTTAGAATACTACATAAACTTAGCACGGCTAGAGAGGACTGACTCCAGTTTTGAAAGAACTTCTGCTGTGGGTAAAATGCTAGCAAAGAGCATTGCACGCTACAGTAAAATTGCTTGTGAAAGGAATAGTCAATCAACATGGCAAACTTCACTGTGGTCTTTTTTTATGAAACTTCCACAGCCATTCCACCTTCAGCAGCCACCATCCTGATTAGTCAGCAGCCAGCAACATCAAGGCAAGACCCTCCACCAGATTATAACTCACTGAAAGCTCAGAAGATGGTTAGCATTTTTCAGTAATAAAGCATTTTTAAATTAATGTATGTACAGAATACTTAATACACTACAGTATAGTGTAAATGTAACTTTTATATGCACTGGGAAACCAAAAAATTCATCTGACTCAATTTATGTCAATATTCTCTTTACTGCAGTGGTCTGGAACTGAACCTGCTATATCTCCAAAGCATACCTGTATTCCAAATCTGAACTCTTCCCACCACATCCTCTAGTTTAAGTCACAATTTTCTTACATCCAAATTATTCTAACAGCATGCTAACTGCTCTTACTTCTTCCACTGTTGCCCTCTATAGTCTATCATCCATGCAGCAGCCAGAACAAGTTTATCAAACTTCAAATCAGATTATAATAACTCTCTTAGTTAATACCTTCCATTTATTCCCAATTTCAATTAGAAGAAAATCCAAACACTCTGTCAAGTTCTTATAGATCCTGAATGATGTGGTCCTTGTACACATCAGAGACCTCACCGAGGAGGTTTTTACATTGGTGCCTTTGCTCTCCTCCTGTGTACTGCACCCCCAGAGCTCTACATGGCTTGTTCCTTTTCAGCATTCAGCCTAAACTTTCAGGGTTTTGTTTGTTTAGGAGGGCTTCTGCATGTGTGTGTGAGAGAGAAGGGTTCTGATAATGTTATGAATTCCTTAATAAATATACTAGTGTCCGTGTTCTCTGTTTCCTCATGAGTCAGTTTTGGTAGATTGTCTTTCTCACAAGCAATTTGTCCATTCTTCACTGAATAGTTTGATGGTGTAATAGAGAACATAAAAAGCACAGATATCCAAACCTGAAACCAGAATTGCCAATTCAAACAAAGTATCATTTCCTCTGGTATTTGATGATTCTTACCTCAGGTGGGCTGCACTGACTGGCAAACTCCAGTGGTGATTCTGGGATGCACTAGAAGGCACTAGAAATTGTACTGACTCCCTTAAGGGGTATACTTATTTCTTGCATGAATTCATGCATCTTTTTAAGTGCTCATTTGTCAGTTCCACCGTAAATAAGGGAAAACCACTTGATAAGAGTCGAAATGGCCATTTTAATTAACTTCAAACCCAACCAACCCACCGTTGCCTGGCCAACCTCATATGAAAACACCACCTTGCTTATCTGAGTGACAAGGTGCATAAAATCATAAAGCAGTGGTTCTCAAACTTTAACCTACATCAGAGTCACTCATTAAAACACAGACTGTTGAGTCTCACTCTCCACAGTTCTATTCAGAAGGTCTAGGGTATGGCCATGAGATTACAAACAAATTCCCAGGTTGATACCAGTGTTGCTGATCTCGAAAGTACTTTAAGAACTTCTATTTGAAGTTTTTCAAGGCATATTTGTTCAGGAACAGTGCAGTTGATGTTCCTTAATCTGAGGATTTCCTTACTTGCAATCTGGAACTACTGTCAGCAGGAACATGAAGGGAGGATAAGCACATTGGTAACCCCCAGAAGTCTGCTCAACGGTGGTGTTCTAATTATAATCATGCTGTTAAGGTCAAAAACAACCTTGAAAACATGAGTTATTTAGTAAGGATTAGGTACAGCTGCATACAAGTTAAAACCTAACACATGTCACATAAAAGAAGTTTAGTAGTTGTCAGTCCAGGGCTGGTGTGGCTGTTGATTACTAGGTCAACAATAAAGAGGGACCTATGCTCCTTCTATCTTTCTTACTTCTATCCTCAAGTTTATCTCATCATCAAAAATTGCTGTTGGAGCTCCAGACATCACATCCAAATACCAGGTAGCAGGAAAGCGGAAGGTAAAGGCTATGGGGGCCCAACTCTCTTTAAGCAGCCATTCCAGAAGATTCACAGACTTCTACTTATGTTCATTGGCCAGAAATCAGTCACAGAATCAGTGACAGTTAAGGAAGTTAGAAAATACCATCCTTTACCTAAGCAAAGAGCTGAATCCAAATAATACAATGATTGTGTTTAGAAGGAAGAAGAAAAGAATGATAAACAACCAACTGGTTGTCTATGCCAAAATGAGAATAAAATATTGAGCTTATAATGACAGAGTTTAGAATTACAATCATACAGACTGTGTATTGGATTCAAGTTGCCTATGAGTTTATATGCATTATTCCTAGAACTGTTTCATTCCTAGCAGATGCACAATAAATACTTGTTGAAGGAATGAATATTATCTATGAGAGCAACTGCATGCCATAGCTAAATAAAAATAAAAGTGGTTCTCATATTAGACCCTCCCTTCTCTTCTGTGATGAAAGACCTTTCCATTTGAAGGTTCTCCTGGGAAGACTGCAATATTAACATTGCCAGAAGCAATTTTCTTAAGTACTAAGGGCAATTACACAAGTAAATTCCTCTGGGTACCAAAAGAAAATTGAGAATATTTCTCCAAAATAAGATCTTGAGAACCAAGAAATAAATATACACATATATTTATTTATTATATATATTATCATATATAATATACACACATATATGATATACCATACATCTTACAGTCACAGGAAAACTACCTAGAGTACTGTACAGAGAATACACATACAATCTTCCCACTGTGTTACAGAGTCACAAAGAGGCAGTACCAATCGCAGTCCACATATCTTAGATGCTTATAGAAAACTGTCTACATGATTGTTCAAAACATTTTCCCATAGACTGATGGCAGTCCAGACTGTAGAAGAGCTCAGTGTAGCTGAAACACCTAAAGGGAAGTAAAAGTACTTTCGAAAATAACATGCCCAAAATGTGGTAATTTGAAAGCCCATAATTTTAGAAAGACCATTTGTTTACTATTTTCTTCAAGTAATATCTGTCCATTTTTGTTAAGTAACTATCACTAACTGAATTATAAGGCCCGCAGAGTGGGCTACATTAAGCAAGCTGTGAAACATCCATCTGAACACTATCACCATCCTCATTTAAGGAAAAATAAGGGTGTCTTGGGTCAAGGTAATCTAACTTTGTCCATAGCACAGGTAATAACTACCTCTTCCATCACTTTGAGACCATCATTTGGACCTCCTTCTTATAATGCAGACCCCTGACTCAGAGTTCACCAAGCTATTACAAAGGAAAAAAAAATTAAGATAATATCAGACAAGCCTAGAGCTCAATATCCAGATTTCTAATAAAATCTTCTATTCTTGAGATTACTTCCTCACTATTCTAGTGTTAAAATACCCATTATTTTAAATGATGGCAATATTTAGTATTAGCATATAGCAGGGGTTTTGCTTGGTTAATTTTGATTTTAAATATCCCTAGGAGGCAAAATAAGAGCACTGATCCATATTGAACCAAGAATATATATTGTGGGGTAGATGTTGCTAGCCATTCCATTCCAGATGTAATGTTTCACCATTTCTTGAGTTCTACGACTAATTACTGAACCTCTTATTCCTCTAGGGGGAGCACTGCCTATACAACAGGCTGGTGTCCTTACCCTACCACCTACCTCCCCAGTAACCAGCAGGCACAGACACAACTGCAGTATGAGATTTTACAAGTGCCAAGTAAAAAGAGAAAAGCCATGTTCAAATTCTGAAGTATAACGTATCCCTAGCGCGTGCGCGCACACACACACACACACACACACACACACACACACACAAACACACACTCTCTCTCTCTCTCTCTTAAAGAACTAAAGTTGAGAAAACTTCTATGCTGCTTTTATATTTAGTATTATCAAACCTGTGCAATTATTAAAACCTCTAGAAATCAGATAAGTAGTCCTAAGAAAAGGACAAAGATAAAAATAATTTTAAATTAAGGGGAAAATCTAGGGAATTTTAATGCATGATTTATCACAATGTTTAACATGAAGCTTAAGGCAGATTCTTAAGTTGTTTCAATAAAACAAAGGCTCACTGAGCTAAGTGACTAGCTTAGCACTACTGCTATTAGCCACACACAGACAGAACATATACTCCTTCCCATCAGGACCCAAAAAAACTAGTTTATGTACACAAAAAGATTCCTACGCAAGATAGCCTGAACATACACAAAGGTGACATATTCTGTTATACATACAATTAGTGAAAAAAACAGTAACTGCTCCACATTGCAGAGAAACAAAAAGCTTCATGTAAATGAGTTTTCTAGCTACTGAAGGTTAACCAATTCAGATCCTCAATTATTTTTTCATTATAATTAACAGATGTGTGTAGAATATTTCAAATATATATTTCCTACTTCTACAGATGGCATTTTGAGAATGCCAGGTCTGGGATTAGGGTGCTAGCTTAGTATCCCAGTTCCTCTCTATACTCCTCAGCTTCTGCACCTACTTCAGCATACTGATAAAGGGATTAAATAATGCACATAAAGTGTTGAGGACATATAGCCTGGCACATAGTAATTGCTCAATACATTTTAGTTATTATTAAATAAAATTATAGTGGTGTTTGTTAACTATTAAGTTTTCTAACAAAATCCCAAATATATTTATCCATCCCTTCCCAGTGCAACTCAGCTCCAGAAGTGAGCCAACAGATGGGTTGGGAGAACACATGCAGTTCAGTACAGACCAAGGAGACATAAAAGAAAGTCAGCTGGGGGCTTCAGTAAAGGTTTTCTTATTCATGACAGAAAGAGACAGAAGGTGACAGGGATAAAGGAATCTCCTTCTTCTAAACCATCTCTAGACATAGCACCTGGAAATGCTTTAGCCACTCTGCACCCTCTCATACCACATGGGGTTAATCTCTTTTGCTGTACTTAATGACTACCTAAAATAGTTCTGTTTACTTGTTTATTATATGCCTACCCTCCCTGCAGCATCCCAGAAGTGAAAGGGAAGTTATTCTGTTGGATGCATATGCAAATATCCCTTGCAAGAGTACTTAATTGCTAAGGCCAGCAGTCTCCAGCTGGCTCCTACCTCCAGTCCTTAGCACTAGGCCTGAACATGGGGAATGCTCAAGAATTATTTATTGAAGTAATTAAAATAATCTTATTCCATGGCAATGAATCTTTGACAAAGACTGTGTTTTTCAAATAACATCTGATTGTTTCCAATGCGTTTGACAGCATTTTCAATTACTCTTCCCCCTACAATTTTCTAATTTGCATTTTAAACTTCAGACAAGACCAATTCACTACAGTAGCAATACCTGTCCTACACGTTTTTTAAATAGGGCTTATGTCCCAAGATGCTTTTTTTAAATTTTTTTTAATGTTTACTTATTTTTGAGAGATGTGGGGAGGGGCAGAGAGAAAGAGAGAGAGAGAGAGAAACAGGGAGAGAGAGGAATGGAGGATCCGAAGTAGGTTCTGTGCTGACAGCAGTGAGCCCGATGTGGGGCTCCAACCCATGAACCATGAGATCATAACTGAGCTGAAGTCAGACGCTCAACCAACTAACTGAGCCACCAAGGTACCCCCCCACCAAGATGCTCTTTTTTTGGTGAAACTCCTCTCCTCAAAAAAGCAGTAATTTTTTTTAAATTCCCAAAGGACATGTAAAGTGGGGAAAAAAAATTTCACGTTAGTATTCTTAAAATCATTTGTCCTATAGGATCAGAAATTAGGTAATAGTGAAAAGGAGTCCAAAAAACTGCTCCAGAATTCGAAATTCCCATAAAATATTTATCCCCTTTGAAAACAAGTCTACCAAGTTAATAGCTTCTAATTTTTTAAGCAAGCCAAAGTAGGAATTAAAATCAAGTACTCTTATAAGACATAATATAGAAGGATTCCAAAATTACAACTTTGCTATCATTTTTTCTAGTTTAACCACCTAAAATTTAATTAAACTTTCAACAATTAATCATTTAATCCATCCCTTTTGAATTATAGTTCATGCAACTAAACAAATATAAAATTGTGTGGGAAATTTTAATGTTGTTTTTCATTTAGAACTTGTTACATTTCTCTATAATTCAACTGATTAAAAGCCAACTAGATGTGATATTTTGTGATGTGATAAAGAAAAGTTATACTACCTCTGACACGAATTTTTTTTTTTTTTAACATCTGGATTCAATTACAAAATAGCAATACCTCAACTAACTCCTTAAGTGGTTCAAATGTTATTTTCTACTTGGGAAAATTAAGATTTCAAGAATGTCTTTCTCAATGACAATGCGTATAAATATATTCACAATTTATACTTTTCCCAGACTTAAACAAAATATTGCTTCAGCAGTAAGTATCTGCATGACTACCATTTCGAAGGACTTTGCCTAACAGAAAAAAAAAATGAAAATCAATGGGATAAAATTCAAAAAGATTACAATAACTCTTAGATAATAATACAAGTTACAGGACACTCCTAATTACATTTAAAACGTACACTTAAACATGCATTGTCTGTGAAAATTGCACAGCCCCAAACTCATGTTTGGCAAGGGAATAAAAATGATAAAACTGCTATAAAGATTATAGTCACTGGAGAAAAACATCGCAGGTAGCCTTTGCATTAGAAAGGGTCTGCTTACTCTTTCAGTTGTCACCTTTTTCAGCATGACAAAGTTGTATTAACCTTTTGAAAAACTAAATTAGAAACACTGAGCTTACCAATTGAGAATAATCTTAAAATAATTTTGTACTCATGCAGCCTGACATGGTCTCTAATCTCAGATTGTAAGAGCACACTGTCCTCTTTTTGAAAAGTCATTTTCTGAATAGTTGTTAAAAAAAAAATCACCACTTAAAACTTTTTTTTTAGGTCACTTCTTATAATTTCTTCTGTATGCTCATGTCATGTTTTACTTAACTTGTCTTCCCTAAGGTTACTCCCTCTCCAGGTGACTTAAGGGACAGGGAAGTCAAAAATACTCCTTACTCTCCATTATTTCCCAGTATTTTTGAACTGAATAAAGGGAACATGGGCTTTCACTGCAAAGGTCTGTTCACTACTTTAGAAACCATAAAACGATAATGCAAAGTAAAAGCTCATCATAAGGGGCCAATATCACTCAGGAAAGCCATTTTAGACCATTTTAACTCAAGAATGCCTCAAAACGTTTTGCAAGGAGTCCCTTGATTTATGGTTGTCCGTAAAGCATAGTGAAAAAACCTCTACAGCTCTAAATTCTAATCCCAGCTGCTCATTAATCTGTCATTTACTAATGGTGGGATCTTAGGGCCAACAAGCTTTGGGCTTCCATTTCTACACTCATAAAATGAAAACAATACAGACCCAATGGTCCTAATAGGGCAATTGTAGGAATCAAAGGAGATACTTAATGTGAACTCACTTCGAAAAAGAAAGCAAATAAAATATAAATTAATTTTCATAAAGATACGTGAAAAAGTTCTATTATGGTGGGTCGGGGCGCAGGGGCAAGGGTACACGTAGAGTAAAAGAACAAAACAATGACAGGCCTAGAAGAGACTGTGGTCACAGTGTGGGAAGAAGCACCATTTAACAAACAACACTAGGTAGCTGCACCTCAGAAGACTAATGGTCAGAGAGTGTTAGGAAAGAGGAAAGAGGCCTCCTCCTGGAGGCCACCGGAGGACCAAAAGCAAGGGGCTATCTCATAGTCTGTTTTCATACAGATGGCAGCAATCCTACCAGGTTGGAACCTGGGAGGACAATCAGCTGGGACAGTGGAACTGCTGCTCCTGTCAGGGAATAAGGAATAATAGACCAGGATCAGGGATAGTTTTAAAAGCTGTACAAAATGTAGACATAAAAGCATTCTGAGATGAAAGAGAAGCCCCTAGATGTGGGAGCCCAAACAGGCTCAGCAATCTCAGATAAGGCATATGGGTCATCACTGAGAATAAAGATGAAGAGACTAAAATTCAAGCGTAAAGGGGGAGAAGGACTGAACCACCACTATTCAGTTTTTGGTCAAATAAAACAATCCATACAACAATTTGGCAAATATTTATTAAGCTCCTATTATGTCCAAAACACTGCTCTAAGTGTCCTGGCAAAGAGGTAAACCATTAATGCTCCCTACACTGCAAAGCCTCAACCAAAATCAGTGCTTTAGCAGCAGTTGGATGAAAAACAAAGTATTATTTTTTTTTTATTTAAAGACTTTCAAACTTAAAATAAACCTGCTCCCAAGGTCCTTGGAAAAATAACTGATTCCAGATTTGAAGCAGGAAAAATAAATAGATTATCTTCTCCTACCAAAAAGTAATGAAGCAAAGACTACCACAGCTGCATCAAAGGGATGCAGAGGTCAAATGAAAAGGTTTCCATGGCCATATATGAGGCAATTTGAGCATCAACTAGTTACAATGGACTGAAACACATAAAAAAATATATAATTCCATGAGTTTATAATGATACCAAAAGAAAAAAATTTGTTCACCATTGTAGGATGGTACGGACCAAGTCTCAAAAACTGGTAAAAAAAAAAAAAAAAAAAAAAAAAAAAAAAAAAAAAAAAGAAAGAGGCATCATTTATTTTGCCTTTCCTACACCCCAAAGTAACTAAATACTTACAAGTTTCTCCTTTTAGAAGTATTTCAGCTACTCAATGCAGAAGGAATTACAAAATTCAATAATCACCACTTTGTAATCACTAATGAAATCATGGATCCTGTCCATTGATACTCAATGGCTGCTATTACAAGAAAAACAAGACATATATGCCTCCTAGTGGAAGTACACAAGACCAGCTATGGGGTACTCTTACCCTCACTGCTCCCCCCCCCCCAAAAAAAACAAGATCAAGCCTTTAAACCTAAATATCTATTTACAGGAAATACAAAGGATGAAAAAACACCTCAGGAATAAAATTAGCCTGAGTCAAAATATGGAAACAAGACACAGCAAATGGCCCAGTGTCTTTAACAAATACATTATGACAGAGAAACAGAGAGAGAGAAAACAGTGAGAGAGAGAGCGAGCAGGGAGGGGAGAAGGATAGAAAAGGAGGAAGGGGGAATGAAATACTGGCAGTATAGTTATTTAAGAGAATCATTTAAGAAAATCATTATTTAAGAGAATCATTTAGAGATATATAATAAATACACATATAATAATAAGAAGCCCACAATTTACTATAAAAAACTTAGAGAGAGGGGATCATGGAAAAATATAGAGCTACACATGAAATAAATTTTGCTACAATCTAATAATTGTAGCACCTAAGTGATATCATGTAGAGACTCATTATACTATGATTTCTACTTCAGTATATATTTGAAAATTTCCTTAATAAAAAGCGTAATATATAAAACTGCCTTCAATCATTTTTGACATAAGACAGAATATAAATAAAAATTTTAAAGATTTGAGATTATTAAAATGCTTTTTTTAAGAGGAAAATATACACTACTTAAAAGAACTCACAACATGAAATAATTTTAATTTCTAACTTTATAGTATTTAAGGTTCAGAAATATGTGGGTAATGTTTTTAAAGTCTGTAAAGAAAATAATAGCCCATCTAATTTCATAATTCCTAGATTTAGGATAAATTATTTTGAACATTTTAAGAAAAACAATCTCCACTGGCTCAAGTTAGTATGAAACAGATTTTGAGTCAATCAGAGGAACATGCATGTACTTTAGTAGAAGACCTGTGAACCTCGAGTACTATATGGAGGGGTACATAAGCATGTGTGTATGTGAGTGTGTCTTTGTGTGAGCATGTTTATGTATAAGTATGTACCTGCATGCACACTTATTGCACTCATGTTTTTCTATGAGTAAAGATCCAGGCTTTAGTCAAAAGGGTCTGTAACTCAAGAAGAGTTCAAAAAAAAAAAAAAAAAAAATTGGCTCACTTAGAACTGCTGTCAATGCTCATACATAAAAATTTTATTTCTAAAAATAAAACAGAATCACTAAAATTGTGCATATCCTCCCACAAGAGGCCTTTTCACACTGTATTTAACACATGCTCCAAAAACATTAAAAGTGCTTTAAGTTGGTTGAATGAACCAAAGCTGTTTCTTAGCTTGCCTGCCCTTTGCTTGTGCAGGTACCTCTGTCTGGCATGACCCCCATTCACAACTCAGCTATTACCTGCTCCAGAATACCTGCCCTTCCTTCCACTGTGCCACAAGGCCCAAGTTCAGTATTCACCACCACTCTTACCATGCACAGGGACCTGCACAGTGTCTTGTCTCCCCCATGAGACTGGGAGACCGAAAGGACACACCTGTCTTTGATTGTTCACTGGGTCCTGAGGGCCAGGCAGTGTCCCACCCAACTGGATTCGGATTAGGGCTGTCACTCTTGCCCCACTTGGAGGGCACCTCTCTGTAAGTAGTAAGTAGGTAAGCAGTTCAAGCAGAGAGTGGGATTAAAGATTATTAGAAGGCAGTTTCTCTGCAGCCCAAGCTGTGACACCTCTTAATCTGCTTAAAAGCCTTCTAAGCCTCTCTGCTTCACCTCCCTCCCACCTGACTCCACCCTTTGCTTCCATCCCACTTCTCTTCCATTCTGCCATCCACCCCAATCCCATTAGGAAAATACCCTTACCACCCCCCACCTTTTTTCCCTCTTTGGATTTTTTTTTCCCCTCACCTTAAACCCTACTACACCAAGAGCTATGGAGCATTGTTACTTGTGACATCCCATAACATAGGTCTGTGGTACACTTCTTATATACTGTAATGTTTTTATAGTGTAATATAATATTCATATAATAAAACATAATAGTAGATTTTAGACAATACTTTAATATTAAGTGAAGGTTTGTATTTGTGGTTTGTTGTTAATTTTAAAGGGGATAGATGTAATTTCACTAACTTACTTTTGAACTAAGCCTTTTACTGGGGTAAAGTAGGAGAAAGGTCTCCCAACCCTGTTTTAAAATAGGAAACATCAAACTATGCTTTTAATGACTTTGCAAATGGCTAATAAAGCGAAGGTGCCCTTGTGTGGATTAAATATGTGAAGATCTTGGCACATACAGGGCTTGATATAGTAAGCACTCATAATGTTTAGCTGCTATTAATAACATTCCTAATTGTAGTTAGATTATAAGTAAAATGGCTTTTGATATTAATAACTGACATTTCAGGGTATCTTAATACAAATTAGTAAGCTCCTTGAGGGCAAGATCGCTCTGAACTCTCCTCAGAACTCCCCAGCCCCACCAGGGTGCTGGACGCCCAGGCTGCTGGGGAACATTTATGGGATGAATGGAGTCACCTAGAGCCAAAACCTACCAAGAAACAAGAGCTCTGCATGTCCTTCTCTGAAAAGAGACAAGACAAAATTGGCTTTATTCCAGAAAATAAAAAGCCAAGCAATACACTGCTTGGCATATTTACATATCTACACTGCTGCCATATTTATCCAAAACTTATTTTAATCAATGTCATTTAGAGTCTGGAATTAGTCTAGCTATATCTGAAAGACAAACTGAAAGAAAATGCTCTCAGGTTCCACAGGAACTGAGAAATGGTTTGTAAAATGGTATTAGCCTGTGGGAGTGTCCTTAAGTGTCCTCACCAACTTCTTCCTAGAGCACCCTTTTTACTGACCCTACAATCACCCCATCCCAAGCCTGATAAGCCTGATAAACCATTTTCTCACTTACTCCTTAAAAAAATAAATAAATAAATAAATCTGCAGAGTTAGAATAAAAACCTCAAGGAAAAAAAAGAAAAGAAAGTTAAAGGGTTATAACAAATTTATCTAACTACCAAGATATCCAGAACTCATCCTCTGGAAATTTGGAGGCTAAATGACAAAAAAACAAATCCCACATTTCTGTAAATCAACCTAAATTCTCTCTCTTCACAGATATAATGAGGAAAAACAGGGGATGGAAAAACCCTCACCCACAGGAAGTACAGGATAAGGGCAAACCAGTTAGATTAGATAATTCAGGAATTACAAGATATTCGAGTTTATACACTGTTTGTTGGATTAAGAGTCAATCTTTGCCAGCAATTAATGATTCACTTTTGCACCATACTTTCATATCCTGGAATGGAAAATTGGGACCTTTTTTATCCACCTCAAAGAGCATGGGACATTAACATTATCTTAAATTTTTATCCTTCCCATGTGATGCTTCTTCAGTATATTTAAATATCTACATTTATAACTTTGAATCCTTTCTATATTTTAATGTGTGTATATTTTAAAGTATTTCAGATTACAACTGCCCTATCATTTATTGCTATGTGCCAATAACCCAGCAATAACATGTTAACTAACCTCATTCAATAGATTGAGAAACTGAGGTTCACAGAGGGTAAAGTTTATTGAAGGTCACAAGGTCCCAAACTCAGATCTAAAGCCTGCGTGCACTCTTTATATCACACCATGTTGTTTTCCATTTTGTACACTCTTCACTTGCACAGATTTCCTGTTAACCAATCACCACAGTTCTTAGAATAACTACTTTGTTTTAAAAGAAGGTTTAGGGGCGCCTGGGTGGCTCAGTC
Source organism: Panthera onca (assembly GCF_046562875.1). NCBI lineage: Eukaryota > Metazoa > Chordata > Mammalia > Carnivora > Felidae > Panthera > Panthera onca. The sequence continues at coordinate 26,312,636 of NC_138343.1, read as the reverse complement.
GGTTAAGCGGCCGACTTCGGCTCAGGTCACGATCTTGCCGTCCGTGAGTTCGAGCCCCGCGTCGGGCCCTGTGCTGACAGCTCAGAGCCTGGAGCCAGTTTCAGATTCTGTGTCTCCCTCTCTCTCTACCCCTCCCCTGTTCATGCTCTGTCTCTCTCTGTCTCAAAAATAAATAAACGTTAAAAAAAATTAAAAAAATAAATAAATAAATAAAAATAAATAAAAGAAGGTTTAACTCCCCTATATGCCCAACAAATCTATGCCCAAGGTACACAGGCTATACTGGGACATTCTGGGACACATCTCGAAAATGAACAAGAATTTAAATTTCTGAAAATTAAACGTTCTTTAGATGTTTGCTGAGATCATTTTATAGCCAAGATAATGTAATGTCCACTTTAAAACTCTTCTAGATTAAAACTACTATGTAAGGTAAAATATAGGGCCTTTAAGACCAATGTTTTTCCTTGTCATGGTGGAGTGTCCCTGAAAACCTGAGACTGGGCTTGAACCCAACTCCATGCAGAGGAGAGATGCCCTTCTACTCTGTTGCCTGCCCCAGGCAGCCTAGTATCTTTTAGAGTCTACCATTCTCACCTCAAGGGTAAGTCAGTACATATAAAAGACTGTACTTTCTTTCTTCTGGTCATTTATTTAAAAGGCAACTTTATTTAAAGCAAAAGAAAACACTCTGCACCTAATCAGCAACATACAAAATCTAACTCTGAGTCTACACTGCTGCCATATTTATCCAAAACTTAAAAATTCTCACAGAGATTATCTGAAGGAAACGGAGTAATCCACTCTGACACTGAAAGACAATTGACATGAAACACAGGCTACCAGTGGCTCCTCTGAGGAAAGGAAATTGGCCAGGTGAGGGACAGGGTTGGGAAGGAGACTCATGTTAACATCTATTTGTATTTTTTGTATTTTAAGTTAGATGAATTATTACCTACTCAAAAAAAAAAAAAAAAAAGTAGAAATTTTTAATAAAGCAAAATTTCACTAAAAGCCAGATCATAAGAGACCTGTGAACTTGAATCTCTACAGAACTGCTTTAACTGCTTTAACTGCAGGGCATGCTGACACTGCCAATCAGCCAACAGCATAGTATGTCCAATGAGAAGGCAACGTTGTAGTCCCCTGACACAGGCTCTCCTAAACCAGTGCCTCTCAATTAGCTGCAGTGAAGACTGTCATCCCTGCCATCGTTTTCAACTTCTAGTCCATCAGGAACTGGTTCTTTGGTAAATACAAAGAGAATTAAGAGGAAAATGACCATACATGTGAACGTCAAAGGAATGTCAACTTGGTATTAAAGCTTCTAAAGTTACTATTATCTTCTATATTTATCTTGTCACAGGCGGTAACAGCTCAGAGACCACACCTGTGGACAGACCACATCTTCTGGTCACTGACTTAAACAGGGAACTATAAAAAAAAAAATTCACTCTGATATCTGAATAGTGAAAACTGCTCCAAAGCAGCCTAGTTGCTTTCTTTCTTTTTTTTTTCCAAATACCATAAATTAATTATATTTCCTTCTGTGTTTTGGTTATAGTAATGCTTATAGACAAAACTGTGACCCTCCTCTAAGAAAAGATGTACAGAATTGTGGCATGCAGTTAATCTCCCAGCTTTACTCGGGCTTCACTTGAGAATTCCAGTTCTCACTCTTAATGTCACAATTTATCCAGCCATTTGACTTCAACTGCATTGTATTTCGTTACATTCATCAGGCTCCCTTGAACACATTATTACATTCTTTTAAAATGCATCATCTAAAATGTTACTTTAACAAAGTGACTTTAGTGAATTTTATAATATGAGTAGAAGAATTAGAAACTCTTACTCAACACATAGTAGTTCCAAACAAGAACAAAATAAAAAATTACTTTCAAAACGTGCCACATAGTATTAAGAGAAAACAAAAAAAAAAAAAGAAAAGAAAAAAAGAAGGAAAGAAAGAAACCACAATCAATAGCCACTGCCAACAGGACAAGCAGGAAACTTGGTCCTTCCCCTTTAAGAGGCAACCAGGACATTAGGAAGAAAAAAAAAATTAAAGGACTATAAAGGAATAGGCTTACATACATACATTACATTACATTACATTACATTACATACATACATTACATACATACAGTATTTCCACCTAAATTATTCTCCAACATAATGAAAAACAAAAGAAAGACATTTTTCTGACAGGGTTCACTTGCTTGCAGTTGATTACCAAGAAGCATCTAATATGCTGAAGTCTGATAAGTGACTGCTTTTGCACGTTGTCACAGTCATAATATCAGGGCTGTAAATTCTCAGGAAATCACTAGACCATCACTGCCTGGATGAATGCTCTAGCAGAGAGTTTTGGAGCTTCTCAGAGTTTAACTCTAATCCTCATTTAATGTGACTGCAGACCTAATTTCCCTTGGCATCTTTCACAGCTCCCCTGGGATTATGGATCTCACCCTAGTGTTGTGACAAACGACTCCTGAATTTCAAGATGGTTCTAAAACCTCTGCTTTCCTCCATGATAAGTGCTTGTCTGAGATCCTGCTTGTCTGAGATCCTTTATCACTGCTTGTCTGAGATCCTTGGCCCCAACTTCCCCCATTTATTCACTGATTCATTACACAATTACTAGGCACAAACCAGGAGTTTAAGCCATGGAGTCTGTGAAGAGAAGAGGGCTGTCCTTGAGGCATTTTTATTGTGTTAGGAAAGATAGGCAAGTAAAGAGAACACACTGCAAGGGAATGATATTGTAATAGAGGTGATTGCTAGCCAATTAAGAACAAAAAGAGGAAATACTGTACTCCTTGGGAAGGTCAGGGCAGGGCTGAGAGTTGAGTACGTGAGTAGTAGCAGTTGCTGGTCAGTGGGCACCGCAGTGGGTGTATGGAGCAATGTGGGCAAAGATAAGAACACGAGAAAAGTTGAGAAAGATACTGCGATGTTTAATTTTATTGTCTACTTAGCTAGGCTAGGGTACCCAAACACCAGTCTTTATGTCACCATGAAGGTATTTTCTTAATGGGATGAACATTCAAATCAGCAGACTTTAGTTAAGCAAATTACCCTCCACAATGTGGGTGGGCTCCAATCCACTCAAAGAAGAAGGGATTCTGCTTCCAAACAGTCCGCAGACTCAAGCTGCAACATCAATTCTTCCCTAGGTCACCAGCCTGCCTGCCTGCCTTCCCTGCAGATTTCAATTTTACCAGACTCCACCATTACATGAGTCAGCCAATTCCTTGAAAGAAATCTCTCTTTCCGTATATATGCAGGCAAATGGTTCTATTTCTCTGGATACCCTAATACATATATAGTGAGATTCCCATATGTCAGCATACAGAATGACTGGATTACAAGGTGAACACACAGAGAGGGGGAGCATCACTATAAAGGCAGAAAAGTTCTGGTTATAAAAAGCCTAAACACTCGGAGTTCATACTTCCCCTTGGAACAAGAGAGAGCCACCAAGGGTTTTAACCAGAGTGACAAGATCAGACGGTCATTTCAGTCAGCCAATTAATGGAAAAGGCAGAGACTAGAGGCTAAAAGTCAGGTAGGAGGTGACAATAGCCCAGCCAGGATAAGGTGACTTACCTGGACAGTGAAAGGAATAGAGGAAATAACTAGAAAAGTTATGTTAGTGGGATAAAATCAACAGGACCTGCTGGTAAAGACAGGAGCAGTGAAGGAAGCGGAGAATAGGATGATTCCACGATTTCTGAATGGCTTCTGAATGGACTGTGTGGTGCCACTGTGGATTAGGATGGGAATAAACAGAGAAATGGGTAGGAGGAAATAAGGGGATGAATTCATCATTGGACATGTGGAGGTTTTCCATGAAATAATTGTATGTAAATGTTGAAGCACTTGGAAATCAAGGGTCTAGAACTCAGGAAACCAATCTGAGCTAGAGAAAGTTGGTGCAGAAAGTGTGTAGAGCAGAAAAGCCAGAAATGGGATCATAAAATGCACCAACCTTCAAAGAAGGCGGGAAGAAGAGGAGGAGAAGCAGCACTAAAAGTGAGGTAGAAGGAAAACCAGCAGAGGGGAGAAGGTCAAGAGAAAGTGCCTCACAGTCACAGCAGGTGTCATGAAAAAACAAAAGACATTTAGCAATGAAAGGTCATAGATGAGCTTAGATAATAAGTTTCAGGGTATGAGGGGAAAGTGACCAAATACAGCAAATTGAATAGTAATTAAGACAGAAGAAAGTGAGTATCAGTAATAAAGATGCTTAGCCATGAAACAAAAGCTATGGGAACAATTACAGGAGTAGTTTTCCTGACAGCCCCTTGTGGAACCCTAGAAATTGTCCATTCCTATTGACATAGATGCTGGATTACATATTTCATCTTCATTCAGCATTCGCTGCAGGGATCTCTGACCCTGTTATTGTTTTAAAGACCATTGACCACAAGACAACAATGACCTCTGGGCATTAGGCTTAGATGACCAGGTATTTTCAGCTGGGGTAAAATGTTGGAAACCCTGTCAATGTTGCAAAAAACTGGAAACTATTTTCAATTTGCAACTAATCGCTTCCTGATTAAAAGATCTCCATGATGCTTCTTTTAGGAGAAATATATTTAGTAAAAGGGATCAGTGGTCAGAAATATTTTGTGCATAAATTTGGTACTGTGTCTCAGAATGTTACTGATAAAGAAAGTATCATGAGTACAGCATTTGTTGACTAACATCTAGTATCTTTATAAAAACATGTTTATTTGGACATGAAGAGTTGGTGGAGTATTCCTATCAAAATTATAGCACATCCTCAGGAAAAGAATTCTGGGGCAAGATAGACTAATGTTCAGGATGGTTAGCAGTAAACAATTCATGCATACTTATTATGTGCCAGGCTGTGCCCTTAACATGCATTATCTCATCCACCTCTCACCCTATGAAATAGGTAGTGTTATTATCCCCATCTTAACAAAAAAGAAAACAGAGGCACAGAGAGACTAAATAACCACCTCAGAGCCACAGAACTAAAAATTGGGAAACAGCCATCTAAACACAGGTGTGTCTGCCCAATTTCAGACACTGGCTGAGATTAACAAGCCTTTCCCCTGCTGATTGTATTAAAGACAAAGGGGCAGAGCAAACTGCCCCTCTAACTTATACTGTTTCCTGTTAGTGAAGGCCCTGGTCCTAAACCACCCCTCTCTTCTGCATTCATTCTGATTTGTCCCACGTCACTCAGTGTGAATGATAAGTCATCTGCTAACTCTTAGATGTTCCACCTTGCATCCGGATCAGTGTGTTTGCTATAGACCAACACTGATGATCAATATCACTGCAAAAAGGAAATAGAAAAGCACCTGCAATTACATATCAACCTAGGGATCAGAAGGGAGTGATTGCAAAACCCCAACACAGAATAGAATAAGGAAATGCTTCAAGAGTAAAATGAGAGGGGTAGATTCAGAAAAGTGCCAGCTTCCATCTGGACCATGACCTGCAAACATCATTAATGCTCCTTCCAGAACTATTTAAATAAGAGTCCACTGTTTGTTTTCAAAACTCTCCTAGGGCACAATTACCAACCACAAGGCAATCAGTTGGGACCACAAGAGGACAAGGGTTGCCATTATAGCTCTCCTGCCATTTTTACTTCCTGCCATGTGAACTCTGTTCCCACATGATAAGCTATTACCACTCCAACCCCAGAAAGCCTAATGTGAAGAAGGGGAAAAAAGTAGGGGGAGTGGGGCAGAATAGAAAGGTGGGGGAGGGGGGAACTATAAAAAGGAAGAAACTGGAGTAAGAGAGAAAACAAATAATTATGCAAGAAGGTAGTTTCTAAAAGATGACACTCAGCCAGGTTAGCAGTCAAGATTTATACACTATGTTTTGTTTTTTTTTTACTGGTATTTTACAACAATTTACCATGCATATGTAACCAACTGTCAAGAGGGGAAAACCAATTGAGAAATACAGATAGAACTTTGCCCTTCAGCCAGGTGAGGACTCCACCTTCACCCACCCAAGATAAAGAGCCATCCCAGCATTCATACTCACCAAATATACACTTGACTTTTTTCAAAACTAGCCTTGGGTGCAGAATCCTGGTTCTTGGGTAGAATTAATATAAAACTTGTGAGGTCAAAGTGTCCTCTACAGTAGTGGCTGTGAATGCAGTCCACAAACTTTGAAAGAAGATGTCAGAGCTGCTTGGAGACCTGTGGGGTCATGATCACCAGCTGCATCTAAGAGGTTCATTTACATATGGTGACTGTCCTTACAAATAAAAGTGCACTACACTGTGGCATTACTGTAGGTTAAAATATATTTAAACATTAATAAGTCAAGTTTTAAAGTGCTTTCACACCGTATGTCATTAACAAAAGTCAACTAAAAAAGACACCAAGAGCAAAGGTATCATAACCTTCCCTATCAGCATCAACAGCAATGGAATATGAATGTGTGGAATTGTAATCTTCAATAAATAGCACAGGAATTTTTTTTTAATTTTTTGCATATACCATATCAAAAATTAATGAACTTTGATTCTATTTGAATTTATTCCCCTAAATCACATCATCTCACTCAAAATATAAAACCAATTAAAACAACTGACATTTGAACTAAAATACACAAGCAGGTATCTGTGACAACTGTAGCAGAGGCCAAGGAAGTGTCATGTGTGTTACATCAGAAATCTTGTAGATGGGGTTATCCTCACCACTGAACCATAAGGTGTGTACCACAGTCCACTACAGTCCCTTGTAGTCAGTACTTGCCGACCGCTAAAGAAATATTCAAGAAAGATTCCACATCCACTATAAGATCCATATCCTATTCTAGGCCCATAATATTTGCTGAAAAGCACTGAAAAAAATCAGAAAGTTTAGTCAAAACAGTGAAAAAATAATGCTACCCAAGATTACTACTGAGCAGTATGATTACATGAGTTGGTTGTTATTTCTGTTTTTGCCTGATACTTTATTCCTTCTTATACTTTCCCAATCTTCTATAGTAAACATGCATTTTTTTTTTTAATAATTGGGAAAATGTTAAGGAAAAAAATCAGTTAAGCTTCAAGTCACTATCACAATCCCCTTAGATGAGGGCTTCTCTGCCCAAGCTCACTTTTTTTTTTTCCAAGCTCACTTTTGAATCACTGGGAATGTCTTTAAAAACAGCAAAGTCTTGGGGCACCTGGGTGGTTCAGTCAGCTTAGCGTCCAACTTCAGCTCAGGTCATAATCTCACAGTCCATGAGTTTGAGCCCCATATCGGGCTCTGTGCTGACAGCACAGAGCCTGGAGCCTGCTTCAGAATCTGTGTCTCCCTCTCTCTCTACCCCTCTCCCACTCGTGCTCTGTCTCTCTCACTCTCAAAAATGAATAAATGTTCAAAACAAAATTAAAAAAAAAAAAAAAACAGCAAAGTCTTAGTCCCACCCTTTCCACTAAACTGATCAGGAGAAGAGCCAAGACTTTTCAAGCCAATGAAGTGGTTCTACTGTGCCACCAACAACTATGCTTTATAGATGGTTCCTACTTCATCTGCAAAAGGTGAATTTCTTTGGAAAGGATTAAAATTGAAGGTCAAAACACCAAAAAGAATAACTATCCTTTTGGAATGAACTCTCACTCCAGAGACATAGCTGATTCTGGTGAGAATTTCAATAATTTGTAGAGAGTGAATAGGGAAAAACAAAACCCCAGCAGGAAATACCAAGATGGATCTAGTGAATGAGGTAATAGATTAAACATGGCTGAAGCTAAAGAACTAGGTCGACAGGACAGGGATTGTTTCCTTGGAATTCCAGAATAAAGAGTGGCTCTGCACAGGTGAATCTTGGGTCACAATGGCAGCTGGATTTCAGTGGCCACACAAGCAAGAAAAAGGCAGGGCTGATCCCTCTGGACATGGCCATATGTATATGGATGCTCCGAACTTACCCGCAGCTCCCCAAACATCAGCTCTCGTGCCTGTTTCCATCCTCTCAGTTCTGGGCAGTATTTCCAGGCAACTTAGGAAATCTACACACTCTCATACCTCAGTGAAACCCAAGACATTGCCCTTTTTCTAAGTGCATGGCCTAGGCTTGTGCAGTACCCACAATGGGAAGCACAACACAAAAGGGAAGAAAGCAGCAAATTAAACATGCCAGAGCTAAACTGAGATAAAATGTACCTGGCTTAGCAGCAGAGGAACAATTCAGCAACTCTTCCTAAAGGAAAAGGGCAGAATAAAACAATGAAATCTTGCCATTTGCAACAACATGGATAGAGCTAGAGAGTATTAATCTAAGCGAAATAGAGAAAGACAAATACCATATGATTTCAGTCATACATGGACTTTAAGAAATAAAACAAATGAACGGGGGGGGGGTTGGGGGGTGGGGGGAAGAAAGGCAAACCAGGAAACAGACTCTTAACTCTAGAGAACAAACTAATGGTTACTGGAGAAAAGGTGGGTGGGGGCGGGGGATGGGTTAAATGGGTGATGGGTATTGAAGAGAGGACTCTTGTGATGAGCACCAGGTGTGGTATGTTAGTGATGAATCACTAAATGCTACACCTGAACCTAATTTGCACTATATGTTCAATAGCTGGAAACAAAACAAAACAAAACAAAACGTGGAGAAAAAAATCAGTAAAAAAATAAAAACAAATCAACATAAGCAAAAAAACGAAACTACACTGTATGTTATGTCCTTTAAGTAACATCTTTCATTAAGATGTAAGAGATTCTAGGGATGCATGGGTGGCTCAGTTGGTTACGCAGCTAACTCTTGATTTTGGCTCAGGTTATGATCTCAGTGAGATCGAGTCCCAAGTCAGGCTCTATGCTGACAGCAAGGAGCCTGCTTGGGATTGTCTGTCTGTCTTTCTTTCTTTCTCTCTCTCTCTCTCTCAAAATAAATTAACATTAAAAAAAGATGTAAGAGATTCTATACATATGTGTAGAAGCATATGGGAATAGCCATATGCTTACCTCATTGAAACTAACTACACTGTTCTGCATAAACCATCATTCAAGTAACACCTTCTTTCATTGATATATATGTGTTTGTAGACCTATTTAAATAAACCTGTCAAAGAGTCCTTGGGTCTTCTTGGATGAAAACAGCAAGGCTATGTCAACGTGAATGTCCCTCAGCATTAAATGTTTATGACATCTCATCACTGTTTTAAATGATCTATTCACAGTGGGAAAGGACTTAAAAAGTCAAGAGGCTCAGAACTAAAACGCTACCACCACCCTTGTATACTTCTCAGCACTTCTGTGGACTTCTGCCTTTCTCCTTCTCTTCTACTTTACAACCCTCCCTGCTTCTTCATTGTCTACTCCAACCCCTCTCCACCTGCATGTTAAATGTGTGCCCTGAGCAGAAAAACCAAAGCCATCTTGAACAGAGAAAAAAAAAGACTCAATTTAAGAGAAAGGAGCCACTTGTTGCAGAGTCAAGAAAGCAGCCCTTCCCCGCTCTGCAGCAGTCATGTTTCAACTTGTCTGGTGGGCTTTTGGCTGGTAGTACTAGCTGGCCAAAAAGCTGTGCTTTAACAAATCCTTACCAAAATACACTTGCTATGTGAAACATGAAACCCAGTTCACCACAGGAGAGCACTCAGCTGAACACAAGTTTTGGTCCTGAAGCCCATAATATGTAGTAATAAGAGTAACCTTAATGATGCTTTTTCTACACAGAATGCCATTCTTGGCTCAAACTGGGCAGTGTTGCAGAGCTCCCTCCTTGCCCCACGCTCTCTGTTGACACCTTCATCATGCGGGGGTCCAGGTATGATGTCTGAGAAACAGGGTAAAATGAGGCTCCAGTCAACAATAGCGGGGGCAGGGGCGGGGGGTGGGCAGCCAGGTTCCTGGCAGCAATAGCAACCAGAGGCTCCTGTGGAAAACTCTACAGCTTTGTATATTAGGGGAGGAGGAGACAAGGAGAAGAGAAGAGTGCCAGGAGTCTCTGAAGCCTATGGCCAAGTGGCCCCCCTCACCCCTACCCACCCCTTCCTGTGTCTCCACCCTCACCCAGGGCTCTGCTACAGAGGGTGTGGGGAAAGGGAAGTGGGGGGAGAAGCGTCAATCAGGTGTCAGGAGATAAGGGACTACCTGAATCCCATCTGACACGCAGGAAAAACCAAAATGATCCTCTAGGATAATGATGCTCCCATCTCCTGAATGCCAATGTGCAAGGCACTTTCTTACAGTTCAATCCTCAGAAGTAGGTTTATTATTTCTTAGCACAGGTGAGGATGGTATAGAGAGACACAGAAATGTGCCCATGACACCCAGTAAATACTGCGGTCAGGATTCAAACCCATGTTCATCTGGCTCTCCTCTTCCTTTAGGAACAGATTTCTCTCAATTCCAAGGCCAGATCTAAGATACCAGAAATGGGAGCTTTACCAAAATCATCCCTGAAAAAAAGGCTTTATTCCTTTACAGGGCCCTGAGGAACAGCCTCTGCCCCTGCATTTACTGTGGTCATCTTTCCAAAATGCCTTTGGGGGCAACACTGCTGCCTCTTCCATGACAGCATTTGTGACACTGGAATACGCCTCTGAAGAGCCAAGGCTGACTTCCTCTGTATACAGGGTCCTGCAGTGGGCTAATTCCTAAAATCCTTGCCAAACCCAAACATTAAAATTATCCACATTAGTCAATGTCCTACTACCTTCTAGTTTCTGTTACACATGATGTAGATTTTAACTTAGGAAAGCAAAAAGTAAATTTAGATGTTTTTAGTCTATATGTATATTTACATCTATTTCCTGAAATGTATATTTAAAGAGGAGAAAGACCAAAGCCCATAAAGGTTAAGTGATCTGCACTGTTCAAAAAGCTGAGTAGTAATTTCACATTTCCTGGACCCAACCCTAAGCCCTCCATTAACCACTGTGCCCTATATAGAGAATCTTCTAAGATTTCCAGTTGGGATCCTAATGATTTGCTTTTAAAAGAATTCCTTTTAAAATAATTCCTTTTAAAACATTCCCTTGTTTTTAGCAATTAAAATCAAAATCCCAATAATAACAGTATGGCAATAATATAAACTTTTGATTATGCTTAAATAGTTTAAAATCTGTATGTTCAAACATCAGTAAAAACTAAAAGACAGAAAAAAATACTATGTAAGTTAAAATAATTCAAAACCTTCTAACTTAGTCAAATAGAAAACTGGATGAGGGGTGCCTGGGTGGCTCAGTCAGTTGAATGTCCGACTTCGGCTCAGGTCATGATCTCGCGGTTTGTGAGTTCGAGCCCCATGTCAGGCTCTGTGCTGACAGCTCGGAGCCTGCAGTTGGCTTCAGATTCTGTGTCTCCTTATGTCTCTGTCTCTTTGTCAAAAATAAATGAACATTAAAAAAAAAAATGGAGGAGGGGTGAAATAAAAAAAATATAGGCCACAAAAAACTGGAAGAAAATAGAAATAATAGAGGCAGTTCAATATCTGTTCCAATTCCTATGTCTCTATTTCAAGATTTACATTTAAATGTAGAAAAGCAAAACTCTCTGGAAAAATCCATTATGTATTTTATCACTTCCCTGCAAAAACAACCCCCAAAAATCTTTCCACTCACCCTTGAGAAATTCACTCAATACTTTTTTTCCCAGTATACCTAGGGTTGACTAACCTCACAAAACAGAGTCAAAACCACTCAGAAGCAACACAAAACTTGATTTCAGTTTCAGGTTCCAAAGTTAAAGTTGAAACAACACAACAATAATTTGAATATTCCTTCCAAGCACACTCAAAGACTAGGCACAGCTGCAGAAACAGAGCTGTAAGGGTCAATTAACTGGGGTCTCCTGACTACCAGCTGCTGCTGGTATTCTTTATGAGGTAGGAAAACTGCCTAAGGAGGCTGCCCAGAATGCCAAAGAAAGTGGTAAAAAGGGAAATCTCAATGAACCAACTAACTACTGCTTAGTTACGGGTACCAGGAAGGACAAAGTATTATAAAGTACAGTAACTCCAAATTCTTCCAGACAGCTCTAGTTTCCAATATTCAGTTCCACTCTAGATCATATAGACATGAGATCATGTGGCCTATCTTGGAGTCCAGAAGAAAATGGTCACCCCAAGCCAGGAAATTTATATATGAGTTCTGAGAATCAGAGAAGTGAATAATTTTTTTTAATAAAACAATATTCAATGGTGATTCCCAAATGCAGTCAATAGACTAATGCTAATCCATGACACATTTTAACCCTTTCTTTGACAAAATAAGAAAGATTATCATACTAAAGTAGGTCACATAGCGAAAAATATATAAATTGGTGATTGTTCTTTATTCTGATAGTATATCCTTCTTACATTTTAGTGTGTAAAATGTCTTTTTTTACTTAAATGACTGATGCCCAGTAGGAATTTGCTATTCTTGAGGTTCTTACCATCCCAAAATAAAAACCATATATCAATCACAAATTTTTATCAGTCTATGAAATCTTAAAATCTGGGAGCTGCTGACATTCAGAACTTTACTCACTCATTCCTCTAGGTACAAAAAAGTACAGCAAGAAAACCCTACCCTCAATTCCTGATGCCACTTCTGAAACACAAATCACCACATTCTCTTTGCTTCTCAGCACTTTTCACCAGGAAATGTACTTATACCACCCTAATCAAACCACAGTGACCTCACTGGTGTGATCTACTCACATGCACTCTTGTGTTCTTATGAGCCTTCAAAACCTGGTTGGTATCTCTCTGTCCACACCTCACCCACGAACATATACTATCACTTTCCACTCTGGAATCATTTGTGGATCTTACTGGCACACCATACAAATAAACCATTCTGCAGCCAACCAAATCTTAAATTTATTAAATTTATTAAATCACAAATTTATTAAAGCTATTGCACAGACCAAAGAAGCTTCACAGCCAGCAACACCACCAAAAATCACATTGCAGAATATGTCCCACAAGACTGCTACAGGCAGAGATGGCAGCCTTGGCACCACAAGCACCCTGTGCAGGGCTACGTGCTCTTACCTGTCAGGCCTGTCTGTGCCTGTCACCCTCCCTGCTTTAGCCTCTTCCATAACCACATTTTCTTTTCCTCCACTGGCTCCACTCTGAAAAGAACATGTTTCCATTCTATCAGGAAAAACAAAAACCTTCACTAACCTGATGCCTTCAATAGATAAGAAAACTATTTCTGGTTCTTCTCAGCCAAATCTTACAAACTTGTAACCTACACCTGCAGTCTCCCACCCTTGGCCCTGCCTTGGAGTAACTATGCAATGTGATTGCTGCTCCCTTCTTACTTCTACTGAAAATTGCCTAACGACTTCTTGTTACTAAAATAAAAAAGCCCTTTCTCAGCTCTAATTTCTTCCTGACCTCCCTTGGAGTGTTTGCAATACTAAGCCTCCTTATTCAAAATTCAGCTCTGCAATTCCACTCTAGGAAATATACCCAAGAGAATTGAAAACAGGTGTCCAAACAGATCTTGTACATGAATGTTCATTATGGCATTATTTGCATAATCCAAAAGATGAAAATAGTCCAAATGTCCTAGATGAATGCATAAACAATATATAGTATATCCATATAATGGAATATTACCCAACCATAAAAAGGAATGACATTCTGATACATGCTACAACATGAACTGTGAAAGTACTATGCCAAGTCAAAGAAGCCAAATACAAAAGGTCACGTGGTATATGATCCATTAATTTGCAATATCCAGAATAGGGAAATCCATAGAGACTGAATTCAGGGCTGTGGAAGGGGAAGTGAATACTTAAGAGTATGGAGTGTCCTTCTGGGGTGCTAAAAATGTTCCAAAACTAGATAGTGGTAATGGTTGCACAGCATTATGAATGTAGTGAATGTCACTAATGATAAATTTTATGATTATCTGTGTTTTAGCAACAATAACAAACACCTCTGTCCTTTCCTCAATTCCATCCTATTAACCTGTACCCTGTTCTCTCTCCCTCACTACCTCTTCCCCCTCTTCTAATCCTGAAGTGTAAACATTTCTCCATCTTACCCTCATCCATCCATCTCCTTGCTCTCCCATTTGGAGAGACCATATCTATAACCATAGCAATTCAACTGTCCATTCTAAGAGGATAACTACAACAAAGGTTGAAGCAGCCATAGATAGTAGTAAAGAAATAGATGTGGCTGTGTTCAGTGAAACTTTACACTCCTACATTCCCAGTGCTCTTTTTATGCAGTAAATATTTCATCCAGGACTTTTACAAAGGAGATATTAACTCCAGACATCACTCAATAAGTGTTTACTGAGAGCCCATGATGTTCCAGGCACTGTGCTAGGGACAAGGGAGTGACTAAATTGAATGTCATTGGCATCAACTACAGAAACAAAGGCTTCTCCCCTGGTCCCCCCCAATCCAACAATTCAATCAGTATCTAAGTTCTTTGATTCTCCTTTCACAATCCTTCTCACTGTTTCCTTCCTATCTATTCATGCTTGTCTCATTTTAAGTGTTCAGTAAGTATTTCTTAAGTGAATGAATAACTATCACTTTAGTTCAGATTCTTACCTCCCCACACCTGTAATAAGAAAAAAAGTAGTCCTTCTTCCTCTAGCTACCTTTCAAACTATTTTGTCTACCACCTCCTCCCCCAATCAATATCCTAAAACAACTTCTGTCATACCACTTCTCTATCCAAAAACTTTTGATGAGGGGCGCCTGGGTGGCTCAGTCGGTTAAACATCGACTTCGGCTCAGGTCACGATCTCACAGTTTGCGAGTTCGAGCCCCACATCAGGCTCTGTGCTGACAGCTCAGAGCCTGGAGCCTGCTTCGGATTCTGTGCCTCCCTCTCTCTCTGCCCCTCTCACACTCTTTCTTAAAAACAAAAACAAAAACAAAAACTTTTGATGACTTCTTACCACTTAATGGATGAAGCTCAAACCCTAGGGTCTAACCTACAAAGCTCATCACAATCTCATCTTAGTAGACTATCCTCCACTATTTTCACATCACCTCTACATGTCAGTCAAATAATGTGATTAACATCCCTGAAACAAGCTTTATGCATTCTTCCCCATACCTCTGGTCATGCCCGTCTGCCCAGAAAAGTCTATCCTCTCAAAGTCCTGCCATCTTGTAGAGTACAGTTCAGAGGCACCTCCTCAATGAGGTTCTCCTTTATTTCATCAACCACAGTCATGCCCCCCGGATAAGCAAAACACCTATTTACACTGCTACTGTGGCCTTTACAGTACCCTATCTTACAGCTATTTCTGCATTTGCTGTGGCAGTATGTTAGTTCTCCTCATATTAGTTATCTATTGCTGCATAACAATATTACCACAAATTCAGTGGCTTACTTAAAGCACCACATATTTGTTAGTTGACATTTTCTATGGGTCTAAAGCCTGGCACACTTAGTTGGGTCCTCCAACAAGGTTACAAGCCACGTGTCAGTCCCATCTAAAGCCTGAGTGGATCTAAGGATCTGCTCCATTTTTTGGCAGAATTTTAGGATCTAAGGCTTTAGATTTCTTGCTTGCTGTCACCCAGAGACTACCCTCAGCTACTCGCCAACTCCCTGCCAACATAGCCACTTTCATCCTTGAAGCCAACAAAGGAGAATTCTGTTTTTAAATAACAATAATGATGATGATGACAGACAGCTTTATCATTAGGAGCATATTGGTACCACAAAGCTCAGCATTGAATAAACATTTCCTGAAATGACACATTAATGCTTCTTGTTAGACTAAGCTCCTCAAAAACGGGACATCTTGTACTCTCTTTAATTCCAAAAGAAGGAATATCTTACTTACCAGAAGACACTCAAAAATATTTGTTGCAGGAACAAGACAGGAATGTCCACTCTCACCATTGTTATTTAACACAGTATTGGAAGTCCTGGCCTCAGCAATCAAACAACAAAAAGAAATAAAAAGCATCCAAATCGGCAAGGAAGAAGTCAAACTTTCACTATTTGAAGACAACATGATACTCTATGTAGAAAACTCAAAAGACCCCACCAAAAAATTGCTTGAACTAATACATGAATTCAGTAATGTTGCAAGATACAAAATCAATGTATAGAAATCTTGCATTTCTATACACCAATAATGAAGCAGCAGAAAGAGAAATCAAGGAATTGATCCCATTTACAACTGCACCAAAAACAATAAGATACCTAGGAATAAACCTAACCAAAGGGGTAGAAGATCTGTACTCTTAAAACTACAGAACTTATAAAAGAAATTGAAGAGGACACAGAGAAATGGAAAAACATTCCATGTTCATGGATTGGCAGAGCAATATTGTTAAAATGTCTGTACTACCCAAAGCAATCAACACATTTAATTCAATCCTTTCAAAATACCACAAGAATTTTTCACAGAGCTAGAGCAAACAATCCTAAAATATGGATGAAATGATAAAGACCCCAAATAGCCAAAGCAATCATGAAAAAGAAAAGCAAAGGTAGAGGCATCACGATTCCAGATTTCAAGCTATATTACAAAGCTGTAGTCATCAAGACAATATGGTCCTGGCACAAAAGCAGACACATAGATCAATAGAACAGAATGGAAAACCCATAAATGGACCCACAGCTATATGGTCAACTAAGCTTCAACAAAGCAGGAAAAAATATCCAATAGAAAAAAGTGTCCTCAAATTGTGTTGAGAAAACTGGAGAACAATATGCAAAAGAATGAAACTAGACCACTTTCTTAAACCATACACAAAACAAATTCAAAATGGATGAAATACCTAAATGTAAGAAAGGAAACCATCAAAATCCTACAGGAGAATGCAGGCAGCAACCTCTCTGACCTCAGCCAGAGCAACTTCTTACTAGACATGTCACTGAAGGCAAGGGAAACAAAAGCAAAAATTAACTATTGGAACTTCATCAAGATAAAAGGTTTCTGTGCGGTGAAGGAAACAATCAACAAAGCTAAAAGGCATCTTTCGGAATGGGAGAAGATATTTGCAAGTAAGCTATCTGATAAAGGGTTAATATCAAAAAATCTATAACAAACTTACCAAACTCTACACCGAAAAAACAAATAATCCAGTGAAGAAATGGGCAGAAGACATGAATAGACATTTTTCCAAAGAAGACATCCAGATGGCTAACAAACACATGAAAAGATGGTCAACGTCACTCATCATTAGGGAAACACAAATCAAAACTACAATGAGATATCACTTCACACCTGTCCAAATGGCTAAAATTAACAACACAGGAAGAAACAGGTGTTGGTGAGGATGTGGAGAAAGGGGAACCTTCTTACACTGTTGGTGGGAATGCAGTCTGGTGTAGCCACTCTGGAAAACAGTATGGAGGTTCCTCAAAAAAAAAAAAAAAAAAAAAAAAAGTAGAACTACCCTATGATCCAGCAGTTGCACTAGTAGATATTTACCCAAAGGATACAAAAATACTGATTCTAAGGGACATAAGTACTCTGACATTTATAGCAATGTTATCAATAATAGCCAAATTATGGAAAGAGCCCAAATGTCATCGACTGATGAATGGATAAAGAAGAGGTGGTGTGTGTGTGTGTGTGTGTGTGTATATATAATAGAATATAACTCAGACATAAAAAAGAATGAAATCTTGTCATTTGCAACAACGTAGATAGAGCTACAACGTATTATGCTAAGCAAAACAAGTCAATCAGAGAAAGACAAATACCATATGATTTCATATTTGGAAATTAAAAAACAAAACAGATGAACTTAGGGGGGAAAAAGAGACAGAGAGTCAAACCATAAAACAAACTCCTGACTATAAAGAACAAACTGAGGTTTCCTCAAGGGGAAGTGGGCAGGGGAATGTGCAAAATGGGTGATGGGTATTAAGGAGGGGCACTTGTGATGAGCACTGGGTGTTATATTAAGTGACTAATCACTAAATTCTACTCCTGAAACTAATATTACACTATATGCTAGACTATATATAAAAACTTGAAACAATAAAATACATATTTTTGTAAATATATATACACATTTTTGTAAATATACATATATTTTGTAAATATATATGTATATATACCCACACACACATATATGTATTTGTTGGATAGTTAGAAATACAAAAAAGATTCCAAGATGATGTAAATGAATAAGGGCTGGAACATGAAGGGAGGGTTTGAGGAGACATAAATAGGCAAAAGTGAGACAGAAAAGAGAATTCTCAGTAAGTGAAAAGGATGGACAAACACATGATTTGTGTACTAGTTTCTTATTGCTGGTATAACCAACTACCATCAAGCTCATGGCTTAACATACATTTACTATCTTACAATTCAGCAAGTCAGAAGTCTGATGTGGACCTTAAAGGGCCCACAAGGCTTAGTTCCTTTCTGGAGGCTCTAGGGAGAATCCATTCCCTTGTCTTTCCATTTCAGGAGGCTACACACATTTCTTGGCTTATGGCTCATTCAAAGCCAGCAATGGCCAGTCAAGTTTTTCTCACAATGCCATCTTTCTGTTCCTGACACTTCTGTTCCCTTCCATCCCATTTAAAGACCCCTCATGATTATATTAGACCCATGCAGATAATTCAGGATAATCTTCCCATCTCAAGACCCTTAATTTAACTATACCTGCAAAGTCCATTTTACCATAAGTAACATATTCACAGGACCCAGGAATTAAGATGTGGACATCTTGCGGTGGGGGTAGGGAGCATTACTACCCTACCTATCACAGTCTGTTTATGGAACAGTAAAGAAAAATACCAGACTACAGTAAAACACTGGTGACAGAAAATAGAAGAAAATTACATTAACTTAATCTAGTAGACTGTAAACATCTGAAAGACAGAGACAAAAAGCCTGGAGTTATGACTGACAATCACTAGCCCCAAGACACTGACAAGTCATTTGATCACTCTTAGGTCTTGGTCACCACAACTGTAAAATGACAGTAATACCTGCCCTGCCTGCCTCACAGAATACTATTAAGAACAATGGAAGCAATTTTTTTAATTCTCTGAAAATAACAAATTAATATACAAATATAAGTTCTTATAATTAATATAGGAGTGAACCAAAGTTACATGCACATTAGCAATTTGCAATGGTAAACCACACCAAAAAACTTTGATCTTGCTAAACAGTTATACAAGGCCTGACTTAGAAAAATGCAATCCTTGAGTGCAAAAATCATATTCTTTAACAAAACATGCAAGTTGCTACAATACATTCTGATGATAACATCAAAACTCATAAAAATCAAAACAAGACTCAGGGAAACTTTAAGAAAATCTGAAAAGACCTACAGTTTCTTACCCTGAGGACAGGGCCTATTATCACATGGTAGGCACTAGCTAAACATTCTCATAATTGATAGGAGTAATCTCAAGGTGAAACTGAAAGTTTAAATTAGGTATGATTTTAAAACAAAGCAAGAAAAAGCATTAAATCAATGAAAGAAGTTTACTTTCACTCAGTGAGTAAATAACAATAAATGATGGCATGTGTTCACATAGGGGTGCAATGAGGAAAAGAAGGTTCTAAGCTAAATGAGTTAGAATTATCCAGTTGGGATCATGGTCAGTAGAAGTATGGATGTGAGCTCTTCATAGTTGGAAAAATGTTCTTCTGAGTTGGGGTTCTTCAGGCCAACAGAGACGAATCTACCAGATTAAGTTTATTCAATGTTTCACCATACTACCCACTACTATACATGAAACAAAAAATAAATTACATTCCCCAGGGGCAATGCACATTTACCCAGCCTACACTAAGCACCAGAGTCCAAGTCTTATGATTTTGTTCCTCAAGTAAAAATGGTAAAAGAAAGGGGGATCCAAAATAAAATTCAAGCTTCCCATGGAGATGTATGGAGAAATAAGGAGAAAACGTCTCTAAGTTGTCAAACTGGTAAGTTTCAATTCACAGAGTAAAAGGTATTGGGAAGCAGTTCTCCATGCATCTCACCTGTTTCTGTATGTCTTATGAGCAGACCCACTGACAGCTTTCGTTCAATCCTATCGTTTCAAGGGTATTTGTAAAGTAGATAGCCTTTTAAGATGAACATATTGTCTCCTATCTCTGGAGCAAAGGGAAGACCTGTTTGCTATCTAGAAAAATAATGTCTCCCTCCCAAGCAAAGGTTGGTCAAATTTTCCAGCAGCCCCTTATAAAAGATTAGGGTCCCAAAACCTTAGGGTTTCTCAACTGTGAGGCATGATACCCACTGCATTTGCCACATCTACCTAAACCTACCACCTTTTTGCCTCCACAGACCTGAGGGGGGCAAGAGGATCTGATGCAAACAGAAGTGCTGCAAACATGAAGCTCATACTGCCTCCTGTGGATAAATAATAAAGTCCTTTGTCTCTGATCCAGGAGGATCCAGTCTTAGGCCCTCACCCGAGAAACTGCAGTAGGCTCACTTGCTAGCCCACGAGCAATTCCTGACAAACTGTGGTTCTCATTCTTTCTCCTGGACTTGGTTCACTCCAATTCACTCCAACAGGAATACATGCCACCCTGGCAGGTCTCTTGCAATCAAGATTCAATTTTAAGAGATTCCACTTTAAGCTAAAATAAAAAGCTTAGCTTTTCAACATTGGTCAACAAAAAAATCTTACAATGGCCTACACATATCTGTAAAATTCCAGTTCATCATTTTTAAAGAACAAATGTAGGGCTGCCTGAATAGCTCAGTTCATGGGTTCGAGCCCTGCATCAGGCTCTGTGCTGACAGCTAGGAGCCTGGAGCCTGCTTCAGATTATGTCTCCCTCTCTCTCTGCCCCTCCCCCACTCACATTCTGCCCCTCTCTCTCTCTCTCTCCCAAAAATAAACATTAAGAAAAAATAAATAAAAATATGTACAAATAAATGATAAACAACAAATATAAACATACAGTTTATGAAAGGAATACTGGAAAACCAAGTGATTTTGTGAAAAGTTACAAAAAGACAGTACTCTTCCAAGGAACAGAGTAAATCATATTAAAATAATAGGGTTTTTCTTTTTTCCATAACATTGTGTTAAGTGAAATTTGTGAATAAGTGAAGTTTGCCTTTAACAAGTATCTTTTTTTTTTTTAATATAACTTATTGTCAAGTTGGCTAACATACAGTGTATACAGTATGCTTTTAGTTTTGGGGGTAGATTCCCATGATTCATCACTTACATACATTACCGACTGTTCATCCCAACAAGTGCCCTCCTCAATGCCCATCACCCATTTTTCCCTCTCCCACGTGAGCCCCCATAAAACCTCAGTTTGTTCTCTGTATTTAAGAATCTCTTACGATTTGCCTCCCTCTCTGTTGAAACTATTTTTTTCCCCTCCAGTCCCCCATGGTCTTCTGTTAAGTGTCTCAAGTTCTACATATGAGTGAAACTATATGATATCTGTCTTTCTCTAACTGACTTATTTCACTTAGCATAATACCCTCCAGTTCCAACCACGTTGCTGCAAATGACAGAATTTCATTCTTTCTCATTGCCAAGTAGTATTCCATTGTATGTATAAACCACATCATTTTTAACCACCCATCAGTTGATGGACATTTGGGCTCCTTCCATAATTTGGGTGTTGTTGAAAGCGCTGCTATGAACACTGGAGTACATGTGCCCCATGAGTCAGCACTCCTGTATCCTTTGGATAAATTCCTAGTAGTGCTATTGCTGGGTCATAGGGTACTTCTATTTTTACATTTTTGAGGAACCTCCACACTGCTTTTCCAGAGCGGCTACACTAGTTTGCTTTCCCACCAACAATATAAGAGGGTTCCCATTTCTCCACATCCTCACCAGCATCTGTTCTTTTCTGAGTTGTTAATTTTAGCCACTCTGACCAATGTGAGGTGGTATCTCAATGTGGTTTTGATTTGTATTTCCCTGATGATGAGTGACATTGAGCATCTTTTCATGTGTCTGTAGGCCATCTGGATGGCTTCTTTGGAAAAGTGTCTATTCATGCCTTCTGCCCATTTTTTCACTGGATTATTTGTTTTTTGGGTGTTGAGTTTGGTAAGTTCCTTACAGTTTTTGAATACTAACCCTTTATCCAATATGTCATTTGCACATATCTTTTCCCATTCCATCAGCTGCCTTTTAGTTTTGTTGATTGTTTCCTTTGCAGTGCAGAAGCTTTTTATCTTGATGAGGTCCCAATAGTTCATTTTTGCTTTTATTTTCCTTGACTTCAGAGATGTGTTGAGCAAGAAATTCCTGTGGCTGAGGTAAAAGAGATTGTTGCCTGCTTTCTCCTCTAGGGTTTTGATGGTTTCCTGTCTCACATTTAGGTCTTTTATCCATTTTGAATTTATTTATGTATATGATGTAACAAAGTAGTCTAGTTTCATTCTTCTGCATGTTGCTGTCCAGCTCTCCCAGCACCATTTGCTAAAGAGATTATCTTCTTTCCATTGGATACTCTTTCCTGCTTTGTCAAAGATTAGTTGGCCATACATTTGTGGGTCCAATTCTGGGTTCTCTACTCTATTCCATTGATCTATGTGTCTGTTTTTATGCCAGTATCATACTGTCTTGATGATTACAGCTTTGTAGTAAAGGCTTAAGTCCAGGATTGTGATGCCTGCTTTGGTTTTCTTTTTCTTTCTTTCTCTTTCTTTTTCTTTCTTTCTTTCTTTCTTTCTTTCTTTCTTTCTTTCTTTTTCTTTTAGAGGGTAGCAAGTTAATGGTATAGAAGGGGCAGCACTAAGGGTCAAGGAAGATTGCTGGCCCCAAAACTTCACCCTGGGATATGTAAACTGTGGAAATATAGACAACCTCTTCTCAAAAGAGCTACAGGTGAAGTGGTGTCCTCAGTGTAGAGCCAGGTTTGAAGATTAAGATTATATGGCAAAAAGGGAAGGTCCTTGGCTCCACATAGTGGGCATCTGACGAAATATTAGTTGTCTTTAAACATTCACTTAAACATTTGTATGTACTTGCTCTGCACCCCTCTCCCCCAATCTCTTTATTCAGAAGAGACCAGAACTAGGTAAAGGGATGGGATCAGGTGGCTGGAAGCAGCATGGCTCTTCACAAGTGTTCAAGGGACTGCCTCCTCTAGGCCCAGGGAGAGCTTGTACCATGACTTTCCCAACCTTCATCAGCAAAGCTGAGAGGAGCCCAAAAAATGAGGGCCATTCTCCCCCATGCACAGGGCACATCATCCCCTAAGAGAGATTTACTTCTCCCACCAATGAACATTAATCAAGAGCCTTACAAGTGCCAGGCACCGGTGACACAAACACGAGAGAGATACACTCCCAACTACACGGAGGGTGCCGGGCCACGTTCTCTGTCAATGCCAGCATCCGTAGATTTCACAATGATCAGACTTTTCCAAGTTCTCCTCACACTTTTAGCTGAGGTAAAATGTCAGAATTAGGTGTGCAGCCAGTATGGAGATCCTTCAGGTCTTCGCCTCCTGGGCTCCAGATTTCCCAAACCACACTCCCCAATTGGTTTTCTTTTTCAGCATTACTTTGGCTATTCAGGGTCTTTTGTAGTTCCATACAAATTTTAAGATTATTCTAGTTTCAAGAAGAATGCTGATGCAATTTTGATTGGGATTGTATCGAATGTAGATTGCTTTGGATAGTGTTGACATTTTGACAATATTTGTTGTTCCAATCCACGAGCATGGAGTACTTTTCCATTTCTTTGTGTCTTCTTCCATTTCCTTTGTAAGTTTTCTATAGTTTTCAGCATACAGATCTTTTACATCTTTGGTTAGGTTTATTCCTAGGTATTTTATGGTTCTTGGTGCAATTGTGAATGGGATCCATTTCTTATTTCTCTTTCTGTTGTTTCATTACTGGTGTATAGAAATGCAACAGATTTCTGTATATTGATTTTGTATCCTGCAACTTTGCTGAATTCATGTATCAATTCTAGCAGCTTTTTGATGGAGTCTTTCAGGCTTTCCATGTAGAGTATCATGTCATCTGTGAAAAGTGAAAGTTTGACTTCTTTGCCAATTCAGATGCCTTTTATTTCATTTTGTTGTCTGATTGCTGAAGCCAGGATTTCCAACACTATGTTAACAAAATGGTGAGAGTGGACATCCCCGTCGTGTTCCTGATCTCAGGGAGAAAGCTCTCAGTTTTTCCCCACTGAGGAGGATATTAACTCTGGGCTTTTCATATATGGCTTTTATGTTTAGTTATGTTCATTCTATCCCAACTTTCTCGAGGGTTTTTATTAAGAAAGGATACCGGGGGCGCCTGGGTGGCTCAGTCGGTTAAGTGGCTGACTTCGGCTCAGGTCATGATCTCGCGGTCCGTGAGTTCAAGCCCCGCGTCGGGCTCTGTGCTGACAGCTCAGAGCCTGGAGCCTGTTTCAAATTCTGTGTCTCCCTCTCTCTCTCTGACCCTCCCCTGTTCATGCTCTGTCTCTCTCTGTCTCAAAAATAAATAAACGTTAAAAAAAATTAAAAAAAATAAAAAAGAAAAGATACCGTATTTTGTCAAATGCTTTTTCTGCATCTATTGACAGGATCATATGGTTCTTATCCTTTCTTCTATTAATGTGATGTATCACATTGATTGATTGATTGATTGATTTGTGGATATTGGACCAGCCCTGCAGCCCAGGAATGAATCCCACTTGGTCATGGTGAATAATTATTTTAATATACTGTTGAATTCGATTTGCTAGTATCTTGTTGAGAATTTTTACATCCATGTTAATCAGGGATATTGGCCTGCAATGCTCCTTTTTAGTGGAGTCTCTGGTTTGGGAATCAAGGTAATGTTGGCTTCACAGAATGAGTCTGGAAACTTTACTTCCATTTCTATTTTTTGGAACAGCTTGAGAAGGATAGGTATTAACTCTGCTTTAAATGTCTGGTAGAATTCCCCTGGAAAGCCACCTGGCCCAGGACTCTTATTTGTTGGGAAATTTTTATAACCAATTCAATTTCTTCTTATGCATCTGTTCATATTTTCTGTTTCTTCCCATTTGAGTTTTGGTAGTGTGTGGGTGCCTAGGAATTTGTCCATTTCTTCCAGGTTGTCTAGTTTGTTGGCATATAATTTGTCATAGTATTCTCTGATAATTGCTTGTATTTCTGAGGGGTTGGTTTTGTGATCTGTCCTTTATCATTTGTGATGTTATCTATTTGGTCTCTTCTCTTTTCTTCTTGAGAAGTCTGGCTAGGGGTTTATCAATTTTGTTTATTTTTTCCAAAAACCATCTCTTAGATTCATTGATCTGTTCTACTGTTTTTTGGGGTTTTTTTCCTTGGATTCTGTATTGTTTATTTCTGTTCTAGTCTTTATTATTTCTCTTCTTCAGCTGGCCTTGGGGTTTCTTTGATGTTCTGTTTCTAGGTCCTCTAAGTTTACTGTTAGATTCTGTATTTGGGATTTTTCTTATTTCTTGAGATAGGCCTGTATTGCAATGTATTTTCCTCTTAGGACTGCCTTTGCTGCATCCCAAAGGGCTTGGATTGTTGTCCTTTCATTTTCATTTGTTTCCATATATTTTTTAATTTCTTAATTGCCTGGTTGACCCATTCATTCTTTAGTAGGATGTTCATTAACCTCCATGCTTTTAGAGGTTTTCCAAACTTTTTCTTGTGGTTGATTTCAAGTTTCATAGCATTGTTATCTGAAAATATGCATGGTATAATCTCAATTCTTGTATATTTATTGAGGGCTGTTTTGTGCCCCAGTATGTGATCTATCTTGGGTAATGTTCCATGTGCACTCAAAAAGAATGTGTATTCCACTGCTTTTGGATGAAAAGTTCTGAATATATATGTCAAATCCATCTGGTCCAGTGTGTCATTCAGAGCCATTGTTTCTCTATTGATTTTCTGCCTAGATGATCTTTCCATTGCTTTAAGTGAAGTATTAAAGTCCCCAGCAATTACCATATTCCTTTCAGTAAGATTGCTTATGTTTGTGATTAATTGATTTATATATTTGGATACTTCCGAATTGGGGGCATAAACCTTTATAACTGTTAGTTCTTGGTGGACAGACCCCATAATTATGATATAATGCTCTTCTTCATCTCTTGTTACAGCCTTTAGTTTAAAATCTAGTTTTTCTGATATAAGTATGGCTATTCCAGCTTTCTTTTAACTTCCAGTATCATGATAGATGCTTCTCCATCCCCTCAGTTTCAATCTGAAGGTGTTCTCAGATTTAAAATGGATTTCTTGTAGACAACATATTAATGGGTCTTGTTTTCTTATATATTCTGATACCCTATGTCTTTTGATTGGAGCATTTAGTACATTTACATTCAGCGTGATTATTGAAAGATATGGATTTGGTGTCATTGTGTTATCTGTAGGTTTCCTTCTTGTGGTGATTTCTCTGGTCCTTTGTCATCTTTGCAGCATTCCACTCACAGTGTCCCCCATAGGACCTCTTGTAGGGCTGGTTTAGTGGTCATGAACTCCTTCAGTTTTTGCCTGGGAAAGCCTTTATCTCTCTTTCTATTCTGAATGACAGCTTTGCTGGATAAAGAATTCTTGGCTGCATATTTTTCCTTTTCAGCACATTGAATATTTCCTGCCACTCCCTCTGGCCTGCCAATTTTCAGTGGACAGGTCTGCTACTACCCTTATGTGTCTACCATTCTGGGTTAAGGCCTGTTTGTCCCTAGCTGCTTCTTTCAGAACTCTCTCTTTATCTTTGTATTTTGCCAGTTTCACTACAATATGCCAGGGAGAAAATCTATTCCTGTTAGATCTGAAGGGAGTTCTCTGTGCCTCCTGAATTTGGATGTCTGCTTCCTTCCCCAGATTAGGGAAGTTCTCAGCTATAATTTGTTCAGGTAAAACTTCTGCCCCTTTCTCCCTCTCTTCTTCTTCTGGATCTCCTATGATATGGACATTATTACGTTTCATTGAATCACTTAGTTCTCTAATTCTCTCCTCATGGTCTAGTATTTTCTTATGTCTCTTTCTTGGCCTCATCATTTTCCATAATTTTATCTTCTATTTCACTTAATCTCCCCTCTGCCTTTTCCATCCTTGCTGTCCCTGCATCTAGTTTATTTTGTAGCCCATTTGCAGCATTGAACTCGTTGTGACTTTTTAGTTCTTTGATCTCCCCAGCAATAGATTCTCTGCTATCTTATTTTTTTCAAGCCCAGTGATTAATCTTATGACTATTTTTCTAAAATCTTGATCAGATATATTGTTTACATATGTTTTGAGCAATTCTCTGTCATTTCTTCCTGGAATTTCTTTTAAGGATAATTATTCCATTTCGTTATTTTGACTAGTTTTCTGTCCCTTATGTGTTTTAATAGCTTGTTATGTGTCCTGCACCTGTGAGCACTACTGTATTGAAAAGGAGTCATATGCTGTCCAGCGCCCAGCCCTTCAGAAGGTGTTTCTGGAGTGTGTTATGTGCTCTCTGTTGTTGTGACTCTGGTTGCTTTATCTCCCTACTTGTAGTGGTGGTTTCGACCTTCCACCAGGTGTTCTCTGATTTGTTTGCTGAAGTAACCCTAGAAAAAAAATTTTTTATAAAGGGGGTGGAGGGGTGGTGGTGGAAGAAGCCATATCCCTACCAAAGAGAGCAATGACAGGGGTGGTAAAAAAGAAAAGAAAGAAAAGAAAAGAAAAGAAAAGAAAAGAAAAGAAAAGAAAAGTGACCAGGCAGAGAAACTATACAGCTTAATCCAGAGAGAGAGAGAGAGAGAGAGAGAGAGGAAACTAAAGAAGACGGAGATACAGAAGAGGTGTAAAAAGAATAGATTAAATATGTCTGCTTAAACAAACCAACAACCAGAATAACAAGACTAGAGAATAGGAGGAAGAGAAAAAAAAAAAAAAAATACACACACACACACACACACACACACACACACACACACAATAAGAATTGACCAAGAATTAAATCAGAAAATGCAAAACTGCTGGTGCCTTGGAACCCGTGCCTGCACTGGTCTGGAGGAAGGACTGTTTGGTTCCATCAGTGTCAATATTCCTCTGGTAGATACACAGTTACCAGACACAGAGGGGCATAGTTTGGTATAGGTGAGTGTCACCTTGTCCGTTCCCTGAAGCCCTACCTGGTTGGTGATAGGGAGAAAAATGGCCATACCCTAGTCTCTCCTCCCTGTGTGCATGTCCCAAACCACTCTGTTTAGGCCATCCTTGCAGTGCAGTGCAGGCACCAGCAAGGCATTTGTCCTGCTCCAGTCTCCCTCACCTGCCAGGTGCTCAGCTGGAATTCATACCCCACGTCTTAAAGGATCCTGATCCACACTTCCAGTTCCTCTGGCAAGTGCCGTTCCACCTCACCAATAAATGGCCTCTGGCTGGCGGGCACAGGCAGTCTTTGTCTCCCATTCCAGACTGCACCTCTGAGCTACTTACCGGGGCTGGCTCCCCTCCTCCCCAGGTGCACAAACAGGTCAGCGGCCCCAGTTCAGAGAAAGGCCTGCAGTCAGAAATTGACTTAACCATTCTTCACTGAATATAAGACTATTCAAAAAAGTTCTATGTCAAAAAGAAGAATACAGTAGTGTATGAGCTTAGGCAGCTCAGCTTTCCACAAGAAGGCCTCACAATTAACCCTGTTAATACAACAGCATTTATAACCAGAAATTTCCAAGGAAGAGATGCTCAATCAATAAATCTACTGAATTAATGATACTTTAGAGAATTTTTAATTTGAGAGAGAGACAGCACGCACACGCATGTGTGAGTGGGGAGGGGCAGAGAGAGAGAGAAAGAGAGAATCCCAAGCAGGCTCCACACAGTCAGCACAGAGCCCGATGCAGGGTTCAAACCCATGAACTGCGAGATCATGACCTGAGCCAAAACCAAGAATCCGACACTTAACCAACCCAGCCACCCAGGTGCCCCAATGATACTTTAGAGCATTTTTATTTAAGAAAGGATCTTCATGTGATTCTGTGACTTATTTATTACTATCATACTACTTAACATGCTGTAAAATTGATTGTTGCTCACCAGACTATCAGCTTCTTAAAGACAAAATCATATTCATCTTGCTGGTGCCTATATCTCCAATACCTACTTCAACACAGAATAAATCTCAGCAAATATTTACTGAATGAATAAAATATCAACTATTAAATGCTAAGCTCAAAATATATATAATAAATAACAGGAATTTAAAAATCCATTCTCATAAAAAAACCACTTAATTAGGTATAACCTAAAAAGGATAGCTCAGATTTTTCACTTTAACCTTACAAATTCCTATTTATTTATTTTTGGGAGGAGAGAGAGAAAGAGAGAGGTACAGAGGGAGAGAGACAATCCCAAGCAGGTTCTTTCTGGATGATGTGGGACTCTGCCCTCCAATGCAGGGCTCAAACTCACGAACTATGAGATCATGACCTGAGTTGAAATCAGGAGCTGGACACTTAACTCACTGAACCACCTTTAGGGTTCAATCCTAAAGTCATAGCACTTTACACTCTGAATAGACTTGAGAGATGACCAAAGCATCTTTGCAATAAGGATTAAGAAACAGGCTCAGAAAAAATTAAGGCTATAAAATAAAGGTGGTGTTAAAACCCAGCTTCTGATTCTCAGTTCCATGTTCTTTCCTCAGGTAATCAGTTACATGTAAAGACTAAAAAACGTTTCCACCACATAACAATCTTTCATCAAAGTAGGAAAGCACTCAACACATCTTTCTCATTTCCAATATGCCAACCTTTCATTCCAGGACCACAATCACAGTAAGGAAGATTCAGAGTGCAGTCCACTGCCTGCAATCCTCTTATACAGGAAGATAAGACTGTCTCCCAGATCTGCTTATATAATCAGTCTGTAAGACTTAGTGATGTCAAATCTCCTCACTTCCAGTACTTTACAGCCTTGTGGTTGATTCCAAATGTTATGGAACTTTCTGCCACTGATAATAGACTCGTACAAAGCAAAGCTAAATATTAATACACTCTTCATTCCACTTTCTTTCCTTAAATTCAAGAAATCTTTTATTATCTTCTTAACACTGTGAAGAGAAGGTACATTCTAATAATGGGGCAAAAGTCCCTATTATGTGCAAGAATTATTTTCTACTTGGTAGAATTACTCTTTTAACCCAACAGCAAAGGTTAAAACTTGCCCAAAGCCATGCAGCTCATAAGCAACTAATCAGTAATTCAAACCCAAGTTGGGCTAAAAATCTAACTCATTCTCTTCCACTTGCTCCAAGACAGAGCCCCAGCCTGCAGAGAGTTTACAAGATTAGTCATCAATACAGGTCCTCCAAAGAACTAAGATATGACCCACATGACACAGCTAATAAAATAAAAGGTATCTAATGTAGTGAGTGGTTACTGCAGGCTTATTTTACTACTATAATCCACCTTTCCACAACTGCAAAAAACTCTTAAATATGCTTTGTTTTTCAAATCTGATATACAATTTATGTATCTCTCCTTGGAATTTATATGTTGATACCAATTACAAACTTAATAGAAAAAAAATAATGGGATTTACATTTCAGATGTCACTCTGAAAAAAATGACTGGACCCACTTTTGGATAATATATTTAACTTCTGTATTCATTGGGGATAATAAGAAAACTGCATCATAGGAGTGCTCTGTTGTTTCAGTAATAAATATAATAACTTTGAACAGTGCCTGGCAGAAAGTAAATGTGCAATATGTGCTAATTATTATAATTACCATAATTATCAACACCATCTAGAACATCATCAATGTTATAAGGATGGTCATTTTTGTCGTTTTGTTCACTGTTATATCCCTAGTGCTTGACACATATTTGGCACTCAAACATTTGATGAATGCATTAATTACGACTAACAATACTTCTATTACTAAACAGATTCACACCAAAATGTAATTGCCTCTGGGAGGAGAGATAAATGAAGCATGAAAAAAATTACTGCCTGGAAATTTAGAAGAGGTATGAAATAGGAGAATTGCTAGTAGCCCAAATGCAATGCTATTGGAAGAGAGAAGAGGGGAGGCTACTCTCAAGTCAAGGAAGCATCTCTTCAGATTAAACTAACTCACCAGAAGAAACATCAAATCAAAAGTACTTGCTAAGATCATTTTGCAGGCAAAACTATTTTCAGGCTTAGACCATGTTTGTTCATAACAGGCTACAAGAATCTAGAAGACTTCTGAGTCTAAGGAAAATCTAATCTGGACCTTGACATCAAGGACAAACCCCAGTTTATAGAAACAAAAAGTAGCATTAGAGAAAGAAAAAAAAATGTATCTAAGGGCACAACAAGTGAACTGGGAGCTGTAACTCTCTGATCCATGTGCAGGTAGAAGAATCCTTGGGAACAATTTGTAGCAGCCGCACAAGCAAGCATCTCAGCCTCTCACCTGCCTCTCTCCACCACACTGAAAACTCAGACCATCAGAGCTTATGTATAAGCTCTCCAGCCACAATTTTCATCCAGACAGCCCATCACCCACACAGTAGCCCCAGAGACCTACCTGTTTCTGAGGATCCTATTAATTGACTACTGGCTCCTGGCTCTCCCCTGGAAGAGGAAGGTTCATGAGCAGGGAGAAGTATTTTAATCTCTTACTGTAAAAATCCCTTAGAGAACTGAAAAGAACACTGGGGAAATGAGCCACAAGAACCCTTCAAAAGGACTCAGAGAACATAGTGCTCGACCTCCATTTCCCTACCCCCCTTCCATACTTCCACTAAGACACACACACACTGCTAATGTTAACATCACCTAAGGAGCATGGTAAGACACCAATCAAATTATATAGCAGCCTTTAAAAACAAGTTGAGAGCAGTGAACTTCTGCAGTTAATTGACAAACTGCCCCAACAGAGCTAGTCTGATAATGCAGGAAAGAAGGTCCTGAGGGAAAAAAACTAGTGCATTAAGGGTTCTTAGGTCATTTTGAAATTCTCCAAGTCTCGGTTTCCTTGTTTAATACAAGGTGGACAGTAAAAATTCATACCACCTGGGGTTAAAAGAGATAATCTGTAAAGATGCCTGGTACATTGTATGGCACACAGTAATCATTCTATCAATGTCAGTAATTTTTTTCTGTACCCTATCCCCAATAATTATCTACTAAATATCCAGAAGGCAAACATTTTGCCTCACTCCTTAAACCTGATTCTTTACATAGAATCACAACCATATAATTCTTCTTTAGTGGTAACTTCTGTCTCACAAAAGTTCAGGAAAGGCTGCTTCAACAGGCAAGTTGAGAACTCTACACCTTAAAGAGCCGTTGAGGATCACAAAGACACTTAAGTGTACTTTCAGTTCATCCAGAAATCAAGTCAGTAACTAATAAAAGCCACTCTCATTTCAGCCTTGGAGTCCAGAGGCCAAACATGGAGATGTGCAGCACTGGGTTTTCCCATGTCATGAGTAGATAAGGTAGCACTAGGTTTGGAGGCACTGACCAGCTCAGGACAGCATATGACCTTGAATGAATAGTGAATGTCTAAGGTCTCTAAAGAATGTGTTGTCCAACATAAAAAGATGTCCAACATCACTAATCATCAGGGAAATGCAAATCAAAACCACAATGAGATATCTCTTTACACCTGTCAGAATGGCTAGAATCAAAAAGACAAGAAATAGCAAGTGTTGGTGAGGATGTGGAGAAAAAAGAAGCCTTATGCACTGTTGGTGTAAATGTAAATTGATACAGCCACTGTGGAAAACAGCATGAAGGTTCTTCAAAATAGAAATAGCATATGATCCAATAATTCCACTACTGGGTACTTACCCAAAGAAAACAAAGACACTAATTTGAAAAGATATGTGCACCCCTATGTTTATTGCAGCATTATTGACAATAGCCAAGATATGGAAGCAACCTAGTGTCCATGGAGGACACTAGTATCCTAGTGTCCTAGTGGATAAGGAAGATGTAGTACATACATACATACACACACACAGGAATATTATACAGCCATTAAAAAGGATAAGAACTTACCATTTGTGACAATATGGGTGGACCTACAGAGTATAATGCTAAGTGAAAGAAGTCAGACTGAGAAAGACAAATTCCATATGATTTCACTCATATGTGGAATCTAAAAAACAGAACAAATGAATAAACAAACAAAAAGCAGAATCAGATCTGTAGATACAGAAAACTAATTGATGATTGCTAGAGGGAAGGAGGTGGGAGAATGGGCAAAATGGGTGAAGGAGAGTGGGACATACAGGCTTCCAGTTATGAAGTAAGTAACCCACAGGAATAAAAGGCACAGCACAGGGAATACAGTCAATGGTACTGTAATAGTGTTGTATGGTGACAGATGGTAGTTACACTTGAGGTCAACATAGCATAAAGTATAGACAAGTTTAATCACTATGTTATACACCTGAAACTAATGTAACATTGCGTGTCAATTATATTCAAATAAAAAAATTGAAAGAATGTGTTGTCTAAAGTTAACCTTTCTTTATTTAGTCCCTATAATCTTGTTAATTTTCCTTTATAGATCCCATACTAAAGATTCCTATTTAATTACCCTAAGCCTCACAATTTTTGCAGAAGGAAAATATTTTGTTAATATAAGATGTTAAATGTTACATAAAGTTACCTTTACCTTACATATCACAACAGATTTGATTACTCTTCACGTGTATATTTATTATTATTCAACTTTCTAGAACACTATAATATTACTACATATAGTTTCTACTCTAATATTCCTAGCTTAAAGCAGTCTCCCTTTCTTGTTAGCAGAAAACAGTGTTGATGAGTCCTAACATAATAGAAACACAAGAGTCCAGGGTGCTAATCAACACGAGCACTAATTTTCTGTGTGACCTGGGGAAATCACATTTTCTCAGTCTCCTTTCCTCCTCTACACAATAATGGTATTTAACTGTAGCTCTAAAATCCCAACATGTATACCACAGGAATATATTTCAAATTTAGTGGTAAATATGAATACAAAAACAGTAGGAAATCTATCACACAAAACTGGGCATGTTACCTTTTTTCCCTGAAATGAACATATTCCATGTCCTTTAAACCTTAAGTTATAATAAATCATTTCACCTCCTAAACTGCAATTTGTCAAGTATATACTATCCCAATCTGCCCAGTACCCTGACGATGTCTTGCTTCTACCCAACCAAAAAGGAATACATCATTAACATTTTATTCTTATTTCTACAATCATCTGCAATTTCCAGGCAAGTCTTCTGCAAGACAATAAACAACAGTAACTAAAGATTAATTTAATTAACTTAATTTTGAGTACCTCACAGGGGATAAATGACTAAGACACTTTTTTCCTATTCTCAAGGAGTCGCAATCTTGTAAAGACATAGCATGCATGCTGTCACTCCCTCTCCCAGGCAGACATCACTAACCAATCATGGGCCTCTCCCCTGCACTGGAAAAAGCCTTGGCTCCATGATTCCATGTAGCCATTACCAATCAAATGGGCTAGTTTTAACAGACATTATCACATTTCACTAAATCTCCCTAGAGGAGAAAGCAGGAAAAAACCTCTCTGACCTCAGCCACAGCAATTTCTTACTTGACATATTTCCAAAGGCAAGGGAATTAAAAGCAAAAATGAACTACTGGGACCTCATCAAGATAAAAAGCTTCTGCACTGCAAAGAAAACAATCAACAAAACTAAAAGGCAACCAACGGAATGGGAAAAGATATTTGCAAATGACATATCGGACAAAGGGATAGTATCCAAATCTATAAAGAACTCCCCAAACTCCACACCCAAAAAAATAATAATCCAGTGAAAAAATGGGCAGAAAACATGAATAGACACTTCTCTAAAGAAGACATCCAGACGGCCAACAGGCACATGAAAAGATGCTCAACATCGCTCCTCATCAGGGAAATACAAATCAAAACCACACTCAGATACCACCTCACACCAGTCAGAGTGGCTAAAATGAACAAATCAGGAGACTATAGATGCTGGAGAGGATGTGGAAAAACGGGAACCCTCTTGCACTGTTGGTGGGAATGCAAACTGGTGCAGCTGCTCTGGAAAAGTGTGGAGGTTCCTCAAAAAATTAAAAATAGATCTACCCTATGACCCAGCAATAGCACTGCTAGGGATTTACCCAAGGGATACAGGAGTGCTGATGCATAGGGGCACTTGTACCCCAATGTTTATAGCAGCACTTTCAACAATAGCAAATTATGGAAAGAGCCTAAATGTCCATCAACTGATGAATGGATAAAGAAGTTGTGGTTTATATATACAATGGAATACTACGTGGCAATGAGAAAGAATGAAATATGGCCCTTTGTAGCAACGTGGATGGAACTGGAGAGTGTTATGCTAAGTAAAATAAGTCATACAGAGAAAGACAGATACCATATGTTTTCACTCTTATGTGGATCCTAAGAAACTTAACAGAAGACCATGGGGGAGGGGAAGGAAAGTAAAAGTTAGAGAGGGAGGGAGCCAAACCATAAGAGACTCTTAAAAACTGAGAATAAACTGAAGGTTGATGGGGGAATGGGAGGGAGGGGAAGGTGGGTGAGGGGTATTGAGGAGGGCACCTGTTGGGATGAGCACTGGGTGTTGTATGTTAACCAATTTGACAATACATTTCATATTAAATAAACAAACAAACAAATAAATAAATAAATATAAAAAATAAATCTCCATCTCCATAAGTGATGTTTCTGATACCTATACTGGAATGTAGAAATTTGTGGGAAACTGAATATGCATCAGAAAGTAAAACCAGGGGCGCCTGGGTGGCGCAGTCGGTTGAGCGTCCGACTTCAGCCAGGTCACGATCTCGCGGTCCGTGAGTTCGAGCCCCGCGTCAGGCTCTGGGCTGATGGCTCGGAGCCTGGAGCCTGTTTCCGATTCTGTGTCTCCCTCTCTCTCTGCCCCTCCCCCGTTCATGCTCTGTCTCTCTCTGTCCCAAAAATAAATAAAAAACGTTGAAAAAAAAAAAAAAAAAAAAAAAAAAAGAAAGTAAAACCAAAAGAGGTAGTATCCCCTTCATCTATTATAATTCAATTGAAGCATTAATTAAAAGGAGTTAAGGAAAATTGTGGGGAGAATGGTACTTCCTGCCAATTCCCAATTATTATTTTCTAATGTGCTAAATTAACCCTTCAATGAAGAAAAGGAAGCCTGCAAAAGCCACCCGAGTCCAGGGAATTAGGTTATCCATTTAACGTGTTTTCTTTAAAGGCCAGGATTGTTTCATGGAAGCTAGAGTATGCTCAAATGAAACAAAATCGGTGAAAATAAAAAATAAGCCATAAAAAAAAAATTCTGAAACAAAATATGACTTAAAGAATCTGACCTTGATAACCCAAAGGGACCAAAAGTTTCTTTGTTGTCTTCCAAACACAGACAAGTTAACTCCTCTTGACTATTTAAAGATAAATGCTTTCTCTTCCATCTGTCATGATGCAGAAATGTGGAACCTTGAATAGGTACTTGCATAAATGTTTGGCCAGATCTAAACCACTTCCCAAAGAAAATCTAGACCAACTTACAAGTGAGAAGGACCTCACCATGTCAAATTCTTCCACTTTTAAAACACCAACATTAAACTGACAATCAACATACCTGACAAAGTAATCTACAGCTCCAACTTGCGTGCTCTCTTGGCAGGGACCAGCTTGAAATAACAGATGTTAGAAAAGTATATGTTTAAAAAAGGGAAAAATTCACAAACACTAACCATTCAATTATCTAAGTCTCTATCAAAAAAGTGTGCCTTTGTCATCCAATAGGGAGTAATAAAAGTGTCCCAGGGAGATGAGTGTCTTTTTTAAAAAACTACTATCAACCATATTGTGCATCATGTTGTTCTGTTGTTTAAAAGTTGTTTCTCTAGGGGCACCTGGATGGTTGAGTTGGTTAAGCAGCTGACTCTTGACTTCGGCTCAGGTTATGATCTCATGGTTTGTGACATCAAGCCCCACATCAGGCTCTGTACGGACAGTGCAGAGCTTACTTGGGATTCTCTCTTTCCCTCTCTCTCTGCCCCTCCCCTGCTTGTGCACATGCTCCCTCCCTCTCTCTCTCTCAAAATAAATAAACATTTTTTTAAGTTATTTCTCTAAGAATGTAATACTAATAAAAAGTTTCACTCACCTATCATTCACCTATCACTTTGTCTTGACTATAAGGAACCTCAAAGTTGAATCTTACGTCCACCTTGACAGCAGCCACCTCTTAGTTTTGGGTTTTGGTACACTACCTCCACCTTTCTGTTGCCTTCACTGCAGACTCCTGTTCTGTGGTTTTGGGGTGCTGGGGCTTTTTTTCTTTTCATTCTTTTTATGATGGTCCAATGATGTGTTTTTTTATTGATGCCACCTCAGAATCTTTTTGGAAATGAGCAAGGGTATAACTAATTTATAAGTTAAATTCCCTCTGTTATTATTGTATCTGTGCTCACTGTCCCCAAACCCTCCCCTCTCTGCACTCCTATGCACGCTGTTCACCCCAATATAGTCCCTGCTATTTCTAGCATTCAACAATACCTATATTGTTGGTACAATACCTATATTCTCCCAGAATCCTGAGGTTAGATAAACCACTCATTTGGCCCCTAACATACTTGTACAACACTACTTTTTTCATGTGCATTGTCTTAAGTTCTTCAAAGACTGTGAAATCCCAGTGGGCAATGAGTAAATTTAAATATCTTTATACTCCCACCAGCATCAAAATAAGCATTGTACCTTGCAGACACGGAACAAAGATGTGTTGTTAATGAGAAGAGTAAGTCAACATTTTTGAAAGCCCACTAACTAAAACTATGTGGGAGATAATATGCTGAAAAGGTTTCTATCTTGAAGCAGTTCACCAACCAAAGAACCAAGATATGTAAATTACCTATAAAGCCAATGGGGAGGGTGCATATATGTAAACACAAAGAAAGTTCATGGAATGGCTGCATTTGGCAGGACTACTTGGAGTGCACAGAGGCTTTTAGGAGAGTGAAAAGGAGTACAACGTGTGAGGGCATTCAGCCACAAAATGACTCCAACGAGGTACAAAGAGACAGTATTCACACAACAGCAAGAACAGTTCCACCCATATATGTAGTAAAGAACCACAAGCACAATTAAGACAATCAATGGAGGTGAGCTTTGGGGATGACTGGTAGAGGGCCTAGAGGCAGCAATGCAAAGCCAGAGCCTGTTTTTCTTTAAGGTGATTTAATGAGGTAAAAACTTGAGAAAATGATTCACAACTACTGTATTAAGAATAGACAGGGGGGCTGAAGCTAGACTATGAAGCCCGATGATAAATACTAGAGATGATAAATAGCATACAGGGCACCATGGCTATCTGCATTCATTCTCAAGTGGGAATTTGGGACTTTTAAGAGCCCATCATGGCACAATGACACGAATGCCCTAAGGGCAATGGTGTCTGCCTCATCTTCTTGAATCTGAGACTTCTTAGAGTAAAACAATCTCTCTTTCTCCCTCACTCTCTCTCTCTCTCTCACACACACACACACACACACACACACAGAACTGTATTTTAATTGTGTGTAGCTTACCACAGAAGTGTGTTAACAAAATGGGTCTAAGCAACTTCTCAGTTCAAATCTCAGCTCTGACACTCATTGGATGTGCATTCCCAGGGAACATTCTTAACCTTACTTAGGTAGGTGTAAATTGGGAATAAAAATTGTATCTGCCCCTAAGGTAGGGATATAAAATGTTTGGCAGAGTGGCTCAGTAAGCTCTCACTGAATATTATTTTTAAAATGAATAATAACGTATAGATTTTCAGACCTCTGGTATTAACTCCATAGTCCTCTGGAGATCCTTAATACCCAGGTAGGGAGTCACTGTCCTAGAAGATAAATGCAAAGTATAGCAGGGCATTAAATTCCATTAACAAGGATTTACATGGCAATACAGAGTTCAACATTGTGCCAGGGGCTATGGAAGCCAACACAACAACTCAACATGGAAAGGAATAATGCAGAGGGTGAATGTTGGAGGAAAGATTAAAATGCTGGTGCTGAGAGTAAAAGGAGCCTGAAACTCAAGCAGGAGTTTAAAGTCAGAAATGAAGTGATGAACCAAAAGTGTCTGGCCAGGGCATAGCATGCTGAACACATGTATAAGAAAGACTCCCCTGTGGCAGCCTACAGGACAAACTACAGTGGGGGCCACTTCTGCTCCTCCCTTGTCACTCAGTACCAACCAGATGACTGTGTTCAAAGCTCTCAACAAGGTTTTATTTCTAACCTGCATTGATTCACAGTGTTGGTCACTCAAATTGGTATAAGCCATACCAACAGAGTTACATTAACAGCTTAACTAATTTCTTAATGGTACTAAAAAAAAAAAAAAAAAAAAAAAAATCTCTACCTTCAAGAGTTCATATAAGCTTAGTAAACATTTGACCTTCAGATCTAGTATAAGAAATTGGAAGAGTCCTCAGCATTAGAGAGAAAAAAAAAAGTATGTAGGCCGTGACCTGGAAGCATATGGGCCCTTGACTAATTTAATGGTTCACTTCCTCAACCTCAAATCCTTGTCCTACACACCTCTTCAACCAGTTTTCAAACAGTTGTTTACTGTAATTACCTTAAACAAAGTAAGATGCATGAATAATCAGAAACTAATCAGATATCCAGTAGTTAAAATTGTCTAATATTCTTTGACTCTACATCTGGCCAATTCCAACTTCTTTTCTAATGCTAGAGTGCTTTGTGAGAAGAGTTTGAATCCGAATTAGACACTTCTAGTTGTTTGATTTCAGCAAATCAAACCCCCATGCCTCACTTTCCACATCAGTAAAGTGAAGGTTGAAAAAAAAAAAAATCCCCTTCAAAGAGTACTTGTAAAAACTAAATGAGTTAATATTAGTCAAGTGATCAATACATAATAAACACAACATTTATTAGCTATTATTATCATCTTCATTACAGAGTAATATTAGCCACTACCAGGAAATCTCCAGAAATACTATCTACAAAAATACATGAGCAAAATTATTCCATCACCAATGAATCTCACACAGCACAGCCTGGTTAGATACAGTGGTCGGGTCCTACCTGTTGCAACATCTCTAAGAGATGACTGTCAGAAACAGTCACGCTCAGTCTGCACATGTGGGTTCCAACATGCAGGACAGCTCCTCATGATTATCTCACTCAAGGAACTCCTTTTATTTGAAAATAGAACCCTAGCCTAACTTTTGGACCAGTCTGTCACATACACTTCAAATGTGTTAACATGAATCTCAGGAGTTTGTGTACTTAAAAAGGTTTTGTGAGGTGTACTCCCCAAACAAAAACATTTCCTGGTCTGTGGCCCCACGGCACTACTTTCTTTTATTTTGTCTTTTCGTCTGGAAATCTGGTTGGCGGGAACGAAAAGAGCAAGAACTCCCCTGCTTCCCAAGCATTAGCAGGTAAGTGGCCTTGGCCCTTACACGGAAATACAGCAAGTTGACTCCACACACACACACTCTCTCTCACAGAAAACCAGTCCCTTTCCCTCCTCCAGCACTAGGATCTCTAAAGAACTGAATTGGAAGTGCACCCTAGAGGGCTTGGAAAAACAAGCGCTCC
The DNA here is from genome assembly GCF_046562875.1 of Panthera onca. Classification (NCBI taxonomy): domain Eukaryota; kingdom Metazoa; phylum Chordata; class Mammalia; order Carnivora; family Felidae; genus Panthera; species Panthera onca. Next base: position 26,272,213 of record NC_138343.1, on the reverse strand, counting down.
AGTCGCCGGCAGGACAGGTGAGAGAGCGTAATCTCGCTCAGGTTTGAGGACCACATCCCAAGTAGAACACACGCCCCCACGCCCCCAAGGTAAGCCTAGAAGCATCCAATGTATCCAGGACACTCTCCACAAGACACATCTTGTCTCCGAGCTCTACGACAAGCCACATCGGAAACCTTCCGGGATGCCCAGAAGGCTGTTCCTGGAAACGCGGGCAGCCCCGAGCGCGGGGCAAGGCGTACATGTGCCCCGGCAGCAGCAGGCCCGGCTCAAACCCCCTCCTCGGCACTCACCTGGCCCGTGATGCCAGTGATGAGCGCCACCTTCCTGGGCTTGCCCATCTCGCCGTCCCCAGAGCCCCGAGCGCTGGGGCAGCGTACCGCCGCGTGTGCCATGTCGCTACGGGCGTGCGGCAGAAGGCTGGGCGGAGCGGAGGCCAGTGGAGCGGAGGCAGCGGCGCCTAAGGGACGTGGGGGTGTGCCCGCGCGCAAGTCTCCTCGCCCAGGCTGCAAGGAACTAGCGCACCGCGCGGCCCGCCGCCACAATCTGACAGGGGCGCTGGGGAGGCCGGGAGGGGAGGGCCGGGGGCGGACCGAGGCGGGCCCCACTGCCGGGCGGCGGGGCTGCGGCCTGGCGGGCGCCGCGTCATTCGCGTCAGCCCGCGACGCTCCCTCTGCGCCCGCGGCAGGCCCCGCCCCCCGCCGACGGCCGCAGCGCCACGCCACGCCCCCTCCGCTGCTGGCAGCGCGGGCTCCGGGGGTGGGGTGGGGCGCCGGAGGGGCGGGCTGGCCGCTGGGCTGTGTCTGCTCTGTCCGGGTGTGATAGGCAGCTTCAGGAAGGGAACTGTTACCAGGTCTTTACGCCTGGCCAGTCCCTTGGCAAGGCCTGGCGTGGAGAGGTCGGGCCGTCAGTGGCCTAGACTTCACCATCTTACCCTCCTTGGAACCCCTATCTCTTGTCCTCCGCCCCTCTGAATCTCCCAGGAATGCTAATAGTTCCAGAGGATGCTGAGAGAAAGGATGGACTGACCTTTAAGTAAGGAGAAAGCCTTGAATTCCAAATCTAGGCGTCACAGGGCCTGGGGCCATTAGCTCTGATAAATAATTTATGAAAACCTGTTGCAATGCCTTTTGATGAGTTTGGTTTTATGTGTACTGAAAGCACTAGCGTTACAAGGACCCTAAATGGTGTCACAGATGTGAGTTAAGACTAACCTCACCTGTATCCTGGCTTTCTGGCTCTTCTCATATTTCCCTGAAGCTTGGAACCAGGCACAAAGTTCCAAGTAACTGGATTCAAAGTATTCTAGTTCAGAGGTCTGGCAGAGTACAAGTAAGTCTGGCCTCACTCATGTGCAACTTAAGGAAATGTTGAAAAGACTGCAAGGTCCTATAAACCTAGACATGGCCAATTTCAAAAAAATAACAATTCAAATGCAAGGTGGGGTCCTAGCTTGATGTCTGCTGAATTGGCTTCCATATGGCAGCCGCACATTGGGCAGAGAGAAGAGCAGAGGTGACTCACACACTGGGAGGGCAGCAGGTGTGTGTACCTAAGCAGTTGGCTGGAATCCACAGAAGAGACAAAAACTTCCCTGTCTCCACTGCTCTGCTTATCTGCAGCTATTCCTCTCTGCAGTAAATCACCTCGGATCATCACTCCAAATCACAAAGTGAGTGACTAGAGAGTCCCCAACCTATCATGCAAGTTATTACAGACCTCAAATCCCCAAATCAGAAAAACTCAGGTTTAAAATAAAAATCTGTTTGGGGCAGCTGGGTGGCTCAGTCGGTTGAGTGTCCAACTTTGGCTCAGGTCATGATCTCGCCGTTCCTGAGTTGGAGCCCCGCATCAGGCTCTGTGCTGACAGCTCAGAGCCTGGGGCCTGTTTCAGATTCTGTGTTTCCCTCTCTGTCTCTGCCCCTGCCCCTCATGCTCTGTTCTCTCCCTCAAAAATAAATAAACATTAAAAAAAAATTAAAATTAAAATCTGTTTGTCCCCTAAGCTCCTCAGGAATACTCCTTACCTTTATAGATAGACTTGTCTTTGGTTTCACACTTTGTCCCTCATCTGTCTATTCTATACATAGAACAACTGAATAAATGTGTATTACATGCAATAGTAGAAGGCTGCCTCTGAATGGTTAATGAAGAGGCCCTGATGCACAAGACAGTGAACACTTTCATTTAGGGGAACTTACTATAAGCAAGAAATGTCTTTGAAATCTACTAAATTATCTTGAAAAGTTATGTTTGTTTTAATATAAATATACTTTCAAATACATTATTTAATATTTTCCCCAAAATTGCTGAAAAAAAAGTGGTTATTCAGAGAGGACCTACCAAGTTTATCCTGCAGCTGTGAGACCTCCTATCATACCACTAAATACTGGACATTTGCCTTTTCTAGTATGACAGTAGAAGTATAACAATAGAAGACCCATAGAAAATTGATGATATTGTAGGTCCTATAAATAAAATAATTACAAAATATTGAGGGAAATGGTAGTTCTGAGACACAGTGAAAGATTGAAAAGTGATGGATATTTCCCTAGAAAACTTCTCTGAAGAAAGGTGGTAGGGCTGTATGTTGGTTTCCTGGGACTGCCACAACAAAGTACCACAGACTGGGTGGCTTAAATAATAGAAATTTATTTCCTCACAATTCTGAAAATCCCAAATCAGGGATTGTCAGGGTTAGTTTCCTCTACAGTTTCTCTTTTAGCTTTTTATGGCCATCTTCATGTTCACATAGCATTCTCCCTGTACATGTATCTGTGTCTAAATTTTCTCCTCTTATAAGGACACCACTCATACTGGATTAGGGCCCACTCAATATGACCTCATGTTAGCTTAACTACCTCTGCCATGACCCTATTTCTAAATTAAGTCATGTGCTAAAGTACTGGCAGGGAGGTTGTCTGCAACATAAAATTGAGGGGAGGAGAGGACACAATTCAACCCCATAACAAGTCCTGTCAACTCAAAACAAATCTCTGAGGAGGATGTGCTACTTAGTGGATAGTAATAGCTCTGAGTTCAGAGGAGGTATTCACTGGCTGATTTGGTTCCTGGTGAGAGCTCTCCATCTGGATAACCAAGGGCCATCTTCTTGCTGTGTCTTACATGGTGAAGAGAGAGACATCATCTCTCTCCTGTCTCTACTTATAAGGGAAATAATCTCATCATGAGATCTTCACCCTCATGATGTAATTACCTCCCAAAGGCCCCCGTCTTCAAATACCATCATATGGTGAGTTAGGGCTTTACCATATGAATATTGGGAGGATTCAATTCGGTTCACAGCATCAACCATTCTATACTTAATACTTAATATGCTTAATAAATATAATTAATATGCTTACTATGCTTAATAAGTATATTTAGTACTCAATACTTAATATGCTGAATAAGTTTTTTCACATCTTTATTACTTGACATTGAGTAGACGTGAAGTATTCAAAAATAAGACCTCTGCTTTCACCTCCAAACTATCTCTTCTTTTTTAATCGTTCTTTGCTTTTAACCTATGGAACATTTGTAATATTCTTTCACCATACATCAGGTTAGAAAACCAATGATAATGACTAGAATGTATTAAGTGAGCAGTAAGATGTGCCAAGCACTATGCTATATCTCATTTATAATGATCTCTATTTGATAGAAAATGGGGACCAAAAAGGTTAATAAACTTGCCTGAGGTCACATAGCTAGTGGCTGGTTATGGTAAATATCATGATTGACCCTTTCAATCCCCATTCCATTTACTATCTGTAAAAATTGAAATGTTAAAGCCCACATTTCCCAGATCATTTTGCATCTGATATTTTGGAAGCAAATTGAGTTCACAGCAATCAGATGTTCCCCCTCCGTCTGGTAGGTCGAGGTAAAACAAAGGCCATCTTTCTACTTCTAGTCAAACTAACCTGAGAATTTTGGCAACTAGACCCCAAGTTTGGGTCTAGTCACACAAGTTTCATGAGTACAACAGCCAGTAGGGTGGCAGCAGCAGCAGTTCCCTAAATTCTAGCTTGGAGCTATGGTGGTATGCCCTTGACATCAACAGCCCAGCGATGGTTCCCTGGCTTCTGTTCCTCCATCCCTTACAAAGAAGTGTTTGTTTGTTTTTGAAAGTTTATTTCTTTATTTTGAGGGGGGGAGGGGCAGAGAAAGAGGAAGAGAGAGAATCCCAAGCAGTCTCTGAACTGATAGTGCAGAGCCTGACATGGAGCTCAAACCCACAAGCTGTGAGATCATGACCTGAGCCAAGACCAAGAGTCAGACACTTAACTGACTGAGCCACCCAAGCACTACCACCCTTACAAAAAAAGTTTTTGTTTTTGTTTATTATGTAATTACTGATCCAGAACACTGCTTTTATTTCCAATGAAATATCCCAATTTTCCCTTCATGCCTTTTTTATTAAATTATGGGGAAAAATGGAAATAAGATTCTTGTTTATTTTCTAATAGTACTACTGCTCCATTTGTTCCCTTTCTATATGGGTGAAGAAGAACATGCAACTCGCTGAAGACCTCCAGTCAGTAATCCAGAGGCTGTCAGTGTTTGGACCAATTAAGTCAGTCACCTTCTGTGGACGGCAAAGTGCTAGCATGGTGTTCGAAGACCTGACTTCAGCTTGTAATTCTGTGAATGCTTTTCAAAGCAGGACCCCAGGCACGATGTTTAAGTGTTCCTGGCAACAGCGTTTCATGTCAAAAGATGTAAGACTCGCTATGACCCAAAAAAGTTTTTAACTGAAGTTTTTATTGAGATAATTGTACAATTCAAATATATTTGTAAGAAATAACACAGTGTTATCCCATGTACCCTTTACCCAATTTCCCTCTTTGTCACCTCCTCAGAAATTACAGTGCAGTATTATAAGCAAGATATTGACATTTATACAATTCGCTGGTCTTATTCAGATTTCCCCCATTGTACTCATTTGTGCATGTGTCTGTGTTAGTGTGTGTGTTTATACAATGCCTTTTATCACACATGTTGGTTCATTCATCAACCACCAAAGTCAAAGTACTGAGTAGTTCTGACATGGATGCCTCATGTTGCCCTTTTACATCACCACCCCTAATCCCTGGAAACTAATCTGTCCTACACTTCTAAAGTTTTGTCATTTCAAAAAGTATCATACATGGAATAATACAGCTTGTAATCATCGGGAATTGTTTTTTTTCACTCAGTTTAAGTCTCCTGGAGATGCATCCAAGATGTGTGTATCAATAGTTTGTTTGGTGTTCTTATTGTCGAGAATTATTTCATGGTATAGATGTACCATAGTTTGTTTTGCCACTTACCTATTGAAGGATATGTGGGCTGTTTCCAGTTTGGGGCTGCTACATATAAAGCTACTGTAAACATTCATGTACAGGTTTCTGTGTGAATATAGTTTTCATTTTGCCCAAGAGTTCAATTGTTGCGCTGTATGCTTGTTTACTTTAAAAAAAAAAAATGGCAAACTTGGTCTTTGCAAAGAGTTTGTAAACAAAATTTCTTGCACTAACTCTTTTTCTGCTTAAAATATTTATGGTAGTGTCCCACTCTACACACTGACTGACACAGCAGTAGAGACAAGACACAAAATCCAGACTCAGGGCTTGTAACCAAAACTGAAAGACTAATGAAATGGTTACTTGTGTGTGAATACGATTGAAAGAGAAGCATTGTAGTAGGGAAAACATACAAGGGAGAAGTGGGGACCATTTTTCCTTTTTACCTTACCTCTACTTCAGGATTTATACCAGTTTTCCAGTTTAGGAAACAAGCAGAATAGAAGTAGTGACTTTTTACGTTAGATCTTATAAAATCCAACTCTATTGGAGATGGGACAACTTATGATCTCTGTTTTCCACCATGTTTCTCTTTGGAATAATACTAAATTGTGTCAGTCTCCTTAGAATTCATGGCAAAAGCAACAGAGTTTTAGAAACAGAACTGGAAGGTGACGAGATAGCTCTGAAGCTTGTAAGGACTTCCTGAAATCTGTCACCTCACTTTGGGATTATTCTGTTCTACTGATGAAATCACACTACGGCGATTTTTTGGACTGTGTTTTTAGAAAAGGGAAAGGGTTTCAAAATAACTGAAGACATGTATTTATGATATCCTCACTCTTGTAATTTTCTATCACATAGCTCTCTGTCTTCAGGCAAATGAGTATTAGAAGTATGCATTCCAGGGGCGCCTGGGTGGCTCAGTCGGTTAAGCGTCCGACTTCAACTCAGGTCATGATCTCGGGGCCCGTGAGTTCGAGCCCTGTGTCAGGCTCTGTGCTGACAGCTCAGAGCCTGGAGCCTGTTTCAGATTCTGTGTCTCCCTCTCTCTCTGACCCTCCCTTGTTCATGCTCTGTCTCTCTCTGTCTCAAAAATAAATAAACGTTAAAAAAAAAAAAAAAAAGAAGTATGAGTTCTGGGCCCTGGATGTACCTCTGTCTCTAATAGAGCATGTGTGCCTAAACATGTTGTCTCTACCTCCTTTGCTTTTTAATTTCCAATTTTTTTAGTTGGACTAATAGTTTTAAAGCTAGAAGAGCTATTTATTGAGAAAGTTTTCCACTCTGGTAATCTGAGTTTCTTAATTCACGAAACCCCAGGATCAGAGCCTTGGGATCATTGCTGTGCTGTCTAATTAGAATCTCCACTCGATGCATACAACACTGTTTTTCCATTAGTGGCATCAAACCCGGGAGGAAAGTATGTAAAGCTTTAAGTCTTCCTTGGCTTCTATTTTCAGCATTCTCCTCTCTGGATTTGAGAATGCATATGTGCTCACTACTCTCTTTATGGTATTTCCTAAAGACTTGCTCAATAAAAAGTGAATCTCCAATAACACAAAACACTAAAGATGAGGTAATACATTATTCCTTCAATTAGATGATGGAATAAAACACCTTTGACTGCCCATGGATAATTTCCAGTTCCTGACTACTAGTCTGATCCTTATAATATGTCAAAATTGCCTCAAGGTTAAAATATAGGCCTCATTTTTAATTCTATCTTTTTTTTAAATGTTTATTTATTTTTGAGAGAGAGAGAGAGTGGGGGAGGGGCCAAGACAGAGGGAAACACAGAATCTGAAGCAGGCTCCAGGCCCTGAGCTGTCAGCATAGAGCCCAATGTGGGGCTTGAACCCATGAACCATGAGATCATGACTTGAGCCGAAGTCGGATGCTTAACCAACTGAGCCATCTAGGTGCCCCTTTAATTCTAAGAATTCTAATTCCAGAGAAACTTTATCCTTTTATACTAACATGTTTAACATATTCAAGATGCTGTCATAAATGTCAAACTCAAACAAAGCCCATTTCAACTAGTAACGGCTTTCCATCTTCCTTCTAGTACCTATATGACTAGTAAAGGGCCTGGCTATGAGCCTAATATATACAGGTAACAGATGAATGCTAGGGATTATAGAGGCAAGAACCACAAATCCTATGCATTAGAAAATTTGCTATACCTCCTTAGAGGAATGGCAAAGAGAAGGTAAAAAAAAAATTTTCAATGTTTATTTTGAGAGAGAGAGAGAGAGAGAGAGCAAGCAGGGGAGGGGCAGAGAGAGAGGGAGACACAGAATCCAAAGCAGTCTTCCAGGCTCCAAGCTGTCAGCACAGAGCCCAATGGAGGGCTCAAACTCACGAATTATGAGATCATGACCTGAGCCAAAGTCAGATGGTTAACGGACTGAACCACCTAGGTGCCCCACGGCAAAGAGAATTTTTTATCCTAATGAATTTTTTTAATGGTCTCCTCCTTCTCACCAAGAGGGAAATTCTTCAATCTCTGGGAGGCAAGCCTTAAGGATGCCTCACTCTAGGATAGAAGGAGGGCTAAAGAGCATCTGGATTCTGTCCCACATTGTGTCCTAATTATTAGTGACTACTGCTGATGTGATAGTAGTTGAGACCATTAAATAATCCTCAGATCCAGATCAGGGGTAATTTGTCCCAAGTTCTCAAAGCAAAGTGTAAGCCTCTAAAAAGTCAACTGCTCCTCCAGGAACCTCACTGAAGAGCAGTAAGCACTGGTAAAGACATAGCCTTCAGCTGCCAGCAAGCAGTGGAGATAGTTGAGGCAAAATCAGTATCATCTGTGGTCTTGGCACGATGAGTATGGCAGAGATTATGGTTTGACTTCAAACATAAAAAGTATTCAGCAAGTGTTCAGGGAAAGGAGCACCAGGGGGTGCATGTTGATTAATCTGAATCATCATAATTCCATTCTTAGTTAATTCCATAGTTAGTGAAGGATTGCCCACAGGTAGAGTGGGCAACTCTACCCAACAAGATGTGATGGGTATAATTGTTCTGCTGTTGAGTCCCCCTCTCCCCACCTCCATGGAAGATATCCTCAGGTTAGTATTGGTGGTATTCTACCTTTCCTGGAAGAGACCCAACCAAATCTTGCCTGATTACTGCATGCAACAAACTGCAATTTGTTGTGTGTGTCAGTAGTTTGAGCAGGGTTCTTCTGGGCAGTCCTGCTCTTGGTGATAATCATCTGAGGTCACTCACTGGTGTTGAGATGATGGCTAGTATGGCCTAAAGGGTCCAAAAAGTCTTCACTCACAGTCTGGTGCCTTATCAGGGAAGGCTGGAAGGCTGACATCAGCAGAGAGTTCAGATGGCCAGGACATTCTCTACATCTGGCCTCTCTATGTGGTCTCTATACATGGTTCTTCCAACATGGTAAACATCTTACACAGTGGTTCAGGTCTAACAAGAGTATGGGTTCTAAAAGACCTAGGAAGAAACCTCAAGACTCATTTTGATGGCCTTGAAGTCTCAGAATATCATTTCTATCACATTCTATTGGTCAAAGCAAAACAACTGAGTAAGCCGAGCCCAGAGTCAAGTGAAGGGAGTTAGATTCCACCTCTTGATGTGAGAAGCAGCATGAATGTGCAAAGAGGAATTGATGGCAGCCCTCTTTGGAAACTGTCCACTTCAGGTCATCCTTGGGCCATTCAATTCACATCCCTTTCTCAGGCAAAATACACTCACTCCATGTGTTAGTTTTATATTGCTGTGTAGCAAATTAACACAAACTTAGTTCTGAAAACAATACACATTTACTATCTCACAGCTTCTGTGCTTAGGAGTCTGTGACCAACTTGCCTGGGTTCTCTGCTCAGGGTCTCACATGACTGTAACCAAGGTGTCAACTGGACCATGTTATCATCTGGAGGGTTGACAGGGGAAGAAACTGCTTCCAAGTGTTTTAGGTGGGCAGCAGAATTCATTTACTTGTGATGTATGACTGACAACCCTGTTTTTTTTCTGGCTGTCAGAAGAAGCCAACCTCAATCCTGAGAGATATCCTGCAGTTCCTTGCTTTGTGGGCTTCCTCAGTGAGACTGCTCACTTCTTTAAGCCAGCAAGAAGAACCTCTCACTTCAGTATGCTAGAATGGAGTCTTATTTATACATAACCTAAACATAACCTAAACATCTCATCACCTTTGCCATATTCTGTTGATTAGAAGCAAGTCACAGATCCCACCCTCACTCAAGGGAAGGGAATTCCATGAAGTCATAAATATCGGGAGATGGACATTATTGACCACAGTGTCTGTCTACAACCCTCTCTCTTTGGAGGCCCCAAAATTTGGTGTCTTAAACAAAAAAGTTATTATTTGCTTTTGAATGGGCTCTGATGGAAAATTTTTACTTAAGATCACTTTTCTGGTTGCAATCAAATGGCATCTGGGACTGGAATCATCTGAAGGCCTAATGGTCTAGAAGTCCAAGATGGCTTCTTCAATCACATGTTTCATGCCTGGTTGGGGTAACTAGCATGCTAGAGCCTGGGTGGGCATTTATGTCTCTCCATGTAGCCTCTCTATGTGGCTACCTTGAGCTTCCTCACACTGTGAGAGTCTCAGAGTAGTCAGACTCATTGCATGGCAGCTAGTTTCACAAAAGTGAACATTTCAAGAATCCCATGCAGAAGCTTCAAGGTTTTTTATGATGTAGACTCATGCAGGAGCCATGCAGGGTAACTTCTGTCACATTTTATTGAAGAAAAGCAAGTTATAAGAGTTATAAGGCCAGTCCAGATTCAAGGGGTAGGGACTACACCAGAGCATGAATACTCAGAGTCATGGCTCAGTCAGAGAACCATTTGTAGAGACTATTAAAACCTAAAATATGGCAACCTGGAAAATCAGCATAATTACTTTACATTGTTTCAAAAACTTTCTTTCACAGGCATATCACCTACATCCTGTCCAGATTCCAGATATAATTTTGACTAAACAACCAATGCCATGTAGGTGCATTATCCTCTAGTTATTTAATGACCAGGCATCAAACACACATAGTCACCCTGAAACTGTCTAATTATGGCAAGCTATGGATATGCCATCATCCATTATCTTGGATAGCTTGATGGAGTCTTATACAAGACTAAGACATCAGAAAGATCTGCTGAGAACTTCTGGAAAGTGTTTTCCTCCTGAAAAGAAATAGGTGAGGAAAAACTCATCTTTCCGCTTTTGAGGATTGTGATGTGAAGGCTTGATGCCTAGAGTTGCAGTAGCTATTTTGTGATTATGAAAAGGAAGTCAAAATTGTAGAGAAGCAACTGAAAACTGCTGAGCAACTGTAGTAACCAATCCTGAAACTTCTTAGCTCCAGGCTTCTTGTTATGTGAGATGGAAAGTTCCTTATCCTATAAACTACTTTAAATGAGTGTTCTGTTACTTACAACTCAATGTATTCTTATTAATACATATCTCCAGGCCACCAAATAGTGGAAAGGAAAGGAATATAGTGCAGAAAAACTTTAATGGCCACTAGGGCATACTGCCAAAGAAAGTTGAGCCTTTGGAGCTCACTGGTTGGGAACCTACCCATTTGACTATTCTTCCTGAGTCAGTGTCCTGAGAGAACAAGTTTGTTGTCTTGTTTCCTTAGAGATTTTTTTAACCCTTTCTAATCCTTAATTATTCTCCCCCTTTCTAAGGCTGGCTTTATGTTGGAAAAACAAGATTATATTTTAGGAAATGTATCCTTAATTATAAAAAACCTGGTGTTGCCTCCATCTGTTCCACAGATTATTACTAACTCCAGAATTAGAATCAAATGACCTTTTGTGACCAGAATATCAGTCTCTTAGTGCCTTAACCAAGTACCACACACTTGGTGGCTTAACACAAATTTATTTTCTCACAGTTCTAGAGGCTAGAAGTATGAAATTAAGGTGTCATCATAGCCATGTTTTCTCTGAAGGCTCTAGGTGAGGATCTTCCCTTGCCTCTGCCTAGCTTCTGATAGTTACCAGCAATCCTTGGGGTTCCTTGGCTTGAAGATAGAGTACTCCAGTGTCTGCCTCTACAATCACTTGATGTTCTCCCTGTGTGTGTCTGTGTCCAGATTTCTTTCTTTCTTTTTTTTTTTTTTAAGGACAGTTATACTGGATTTGGGGTCCATTTGATTCCAGTTTGACCTCATCTTAACTGAATTATATCTGCAAAGACCCTGCTACCAAATAAAGTCACAGTCCCAGGACCTTTGAACATGTCTTTTGAGGGGGTGCAATTAAATTCACAAAAAGTACTGGTGATGAGTCTATTAAAGAACTCATGTGATACTGAACATCATCCTTAATTGGAAGATTCTAATGAAGTGTTGGCAGCACAAAAGATAACAGCATAAGGGCAGATTTGGAACAACTGAAATTATTTTATTTTTTTATATAAAGCTTGTCTATTTATTTATTTATTTATTTATTTTGTGAGAAAGAGACAGACAGAGACAGAGCTGGGGATAGGCAGAGGGAGGGAGAGAGAGGGAATCCAAGCAGACTCCACACCTGTGTGAAGCCTGATGCAGGTTCAGTCTCCTGAACCATGAGATCATGACCTGAGCCAAAATCAAGAGTCAGATGCACTTAACTGACTGAGCCACTCAGGTGCCTCTGGAAAAGCTGAATTTAAATAGCGAGATGATTGGATGGTGAGGAAGGAGAATGTAAAAGAGTCTGGGTAAAGTTATCTGAAGAAATAGAATTCTCTTGGGTGGCCAGAAAAACCATGTGGGAAACAATAAAGTCTTTCATTTATCCAGCATTTACAACTTGGCAGCCATGAATGAAACACTGCATGCATTGTTTCATTATTTCTCATAACTCCTAAAGTAAGAAGTATCTCCACTTTCTAGAAAAGGAAGTTGGAGCATAAGGAAGTTAAATAAATTGCTTGAAGTTTACTTAGTAAATAAAGTCAGGACCAGGAATAAAATTCAGTTTTGTTTGACGGCAAAGTCCATGCTCTTTCCAGTCACAGAAGTCATCCTGCACTGAGTCAACAAATACTTATTGCATGCCTACCATATGTCACATACTGGACCAGAGAGTAGGTGTCAATACATGCTGCCAAACTGCTTTCAATAAAAGTAATCATTGTTTACATTTCCACTCACAGTGCATAAAAGTATTTGATTCTCCAGTCCCTTCCCCAAACTGAATATTCAATCTGGAATTCTTCAAAATTTGATAGTATCAGCAGTACCTTGTCTTAATTTGCATGTTTTTGAGTATTAGTGAAGTTAAACATCTCTTCAAATGATTGTTTTACCATTTTTATTCATTTTTCTCTAAATCACCTTGTCATATATTTTGTCCATCCATTTCCTATTGGGTTTATCTTCTTACAGACTTATGAAAGATATTTATGTATGCTAGATAGTAATGATCTGTTAATTTATTTTTTTAAAGTTTATTTATTTATTTTGAGAGAGGCAGAGACAGTGTGAGTGGGGGAGGGGCAGAGAGAGAGGGAGAGAGAGAATCCCAAGCAGGCTCCGTGCTGCCAGCACAGAGCTGGACATGGGGCTTGAACTCATGAAACTGCAAGATCGTGACCTGAGCTGAAAGTAAGACTTGGTTTCTTAACCGATTGAACCACCCAGGAGCCCCAAGTTCTGTTATTTTATATATTATAAATATATTACTTTCATGACTTTCAGGAGATGGAAATTATTGACCCTAAGGTCTGTCCCTAGGGTCCATTTCTTTTCATTTCCCTTTATTTTTAGTAAGTAACTTATGCAAGTATTCTTCACAGGAAGATTATAGAACTGTTCTGCTATTTTTTCTGTTTATATTGTTATATAAAATGTAATAAAATACATTTTTTCTCAAACAGATAGCCAATTATCTCAAAACCATCTATTGATAGTCTATTTTTTCCTTTGTTATATCTTAAATTACAATTTAGACATGAATCTTATACTAGAATCTCATTTGTTTTGTTGATTTAATTATCTATTCCTTTTTCAATGCCAAACTCTTTTAATATAATAGCTTTATATGTCATAATATTTTTCTCTTTATGAGTCTTTGTTTTCAAAATTTCTTTTTTAGTTCCACACATTTTCTCTTCCTGGAAAATATCAGAATCCTTTGTCAAATTCTTTCCACTGAGACTTCTAGGGGGAATACCATTAAATTTATAGATTAATATAAAATATTTATTTCTTTATTATAATATTGTTTCCTACCCTTTAACTTAGGACTTTAAAGTTTTAAGGGTTTTGTCACATAGTTCAGATACTCTTCTTATTAGATTCATACCAAGGTTTTATAATTTATGTAGTTATTCTCACTGGGAGTTTATTTTTCCTGATATTTTCTAATTGGATACTGCTTAAAAAATAGAAAAGCAAGACACAATCAATTTCTATATCTTGATTTCTTTTCTTCACACTATAGGGTTTCACCATAATCTGTTCTTCTCTACATAGTCATACATCTATATGAAAATAGGAAGAGTAAATGCAAATGTCAAGGGATTATGAAAGGGAAAAAGTCCAAATTATCTTGGGCCCTAATAGTCCCAATAATGCTAGTGTAGACAAAGATCTACCATATTAAAGCAGTTTTATGATTGAGAGCTTTGGTAAAGGGAGCATGCCAGCCACATAATGAAGCATGTAGGGTACATATATCTGCTATTTTCTCACTCTTATAAGTAGCTGACAAATGCAGGTAGAACAAAAAGACAAACAGCTTTCCCACCAGTGATTAAAAATCCAGCGTGTTTTGGGATGGCATGAAGCCTTGGGATTCTAGATATCTTTATGTAAATGAATGGAGTCCAAATGAAAAGGTTAGAGCCCCTACTCATGCATGGAATCAATGCACAAGAGAATAAAAAGCAGTCTTTATGTGCTGCTAGGGCCTGGCTCTCATACCTGTATGAACATGGGTTGAGCTTGGATAAGACTATCCTAAGAAGGCCCAGGAAATAAACCATCCCCACTATATCAAAACCGGGATTGATGGAAACTATCAGTCAGTCAAAGTATTTGTTGAACACTCGCTGTGTGCCTAACTAATGGTAAAGAAAACCACATCTGAGAAGGCTTGGTGAAAACTCTAGAGGTAAGACCATTTACCTATCTCATCACTCTTCAAGCCAACTTCTCTCCTCCAAGGTAATACAGAACAGAACCTTTAGTAGGATGACAAAAGTTCTGTCCTTTCTCTTTTTTCATACCACCTGAAAATAATCTCAAGATGGTGAGTGGAGAGAGCAGAAATGGGAGGAGGACAAAAGTGGGAGGTGGGTTGAGGTGGGTGGAAGATGAAGGTGGGAGGAAGGTAGTGATAGGAGTCAGACCTCCAAAATGTAAAAACAAATATATATGTTGTATGTTTTTCTGGAGGAAATATAAGATACACATACAGTCACCATTTTGGACCTGTTTCTTCCAAGTCTTAGGAGATATTGGGTTTATCTTTGGAGGACTTCATACATTCTCATAATTTGGATAAGGATGCTGACTTGCAAGGGCTACATACAGAAGGATCTTGTGTCTGCCTCCAAAAATAAAACACTGATGTGCTTTATAATTGTAGGTCATGTTTTATTCAGGACATCAGAAGTAAAATACTTGAAATAAGAGGAGTTACAAAGGCAGTCACTCTCCCTACCTCTGAGAGAAGCCACAGGTGAATGAGGTGTGATATGGGAAAAAACAGAGATATCCCCTACTTATCCTGGCACTAGCTCCTCATTGAAAGGGAGAAACACTTCTAAGTGTGAGAGTTGGTGAAGCTATTCAAATAATTCCTCACCTAGTCTCCTCATCAACACTCTCCCAAGTTCAAAGAAAAAGCTGACAGTAAGAATTTAAAGGACAATACCCATCCAAGAGATCCAAATAAAAAGGCACCTCATAAATTTTAAAAAACAATAATAAAAATTAAAAATAACAAGTTTAAAAAAGGAACCTCATACTGAAGATAGAATAGTGCATTCACAAGAACAGCAGCGACCACAGTGAGATTAACAACAGCAACATCAATTACAGCAGCAATAATGACAAAAAGTAGACTGGTGACCTCTATCAGAAATGGACAGATCCAGCATGCAGAAAATCAGTAAGCACATAGTTGAGCTCAACAACACCATCAATTAATTGGATATAATTGACATTTATAGATTACTTCATCCAACAACAGAAGAATGTACATTCTTTCCCAGTTCACGTGAAACATTCACCAACACAGAGTATATTCTGTGTCATAAAACACACCTTAGCAAAGGTAAAACAGTAGAAGTCATGCAATGTCTGCTTTCAGAGAACAATAGAATTAAGCAAGAAATCAATAACAGAAATGACTGGAAAATCCTAAAACATGTGGAGATTAAGCAACATACTTCTAAAGAACACATGGGTCATGGATATTAAAAGCATAATAAAGAGTACAATGTACAAGTCTATTTCAAAAAATTTGGTAACCAGATGAAATGAACCAATTCCCTGAAAGTCAAGATCTGCCAAAACTTACACAATAAGAGATAGTCATTTTAAATAGGTTTATATTTATTAAAGAAATTGAATCAATAATAAATAAGCATCCAAAACAGACCCAGGGGGGTTCACTGGTGAGTTCTACCAAACATTTAAGGAAGAAATTATACCAATTCTCTACAATCTCTTTCAGAGGATAGAAACAGAGGGAATACTTCCTAACTCATTCTATGAGGCCAACATTATTCTAACCAAAATTTGCAAAGATATTACAAGGGAGAAAAAAATACAAAGCAATACTTTTCATGGACAGGGATGTAAAAACCCTCAACAAAATGTTAACAAACAGAATGTAACAGTGTATAAAAAGAATGATATACCACAACCAAGTGTCATTTATCTTAGATATGTAAGCCTGGCTTGGCACTTGAAAACCAAATTAATGTAACCCATCACCTCAGCAGGCTGAAAAAGAAAAATCACATGATTATATCAATAGATACAGAAAAATCATTTACAATAAACCAAGCTAATGCAATAGGACAAGGAAAAGAAACAGAATGTAAACTGATTGGGAAAGAAGACGTAAAACTGTCCTCGTTCATAGGTAACATGATTATCTATGTCGAAAATAAAAAAAAAAAAAAAAACATTGACCAAAAAAAAAAAAAAAAGCAAACACAAAAATCTCCTGGCACTAATAATCAATTATAACAAGATTGCAGAATACAAAATTAATATCCAAAATATTAGGAAACAGAAATATGTTTTTCTATATACCAGCAATGGATAAGTATAATTTGGAGTTAAAAACACAATACTATTTACATTAACACCCCCTAACATGAAATACTTAGGTATAAATCTATCCAAATGTGTGTAAAATATATATAAGGATAACTATAAAACTCTGACGGAAGAAGTCAAAGAAGAGCTAAATAAATGAGATGTATTCCATTATCATGGATAAGAAGACTCAATATTGCCAAAATGTCCGTTCTCCCTACTTGGTCCATAGATTCAATGCAATCCCAATCAAAATCCCAGCGAGTTATTTTGCTGATATTGACAAATCAATTCTAAAGTTCATATGGACAGGGTGCCTGGGTAGTTCAGTCGGTAAAGCATCCAGCTCTTGATTTTGGCTCAGGTCATAATCTCATGGGTTTGTGGGTTCAAGCCAGGTGGAGCCTGCTTGGGATTCTCTCTCCCTCTCTCTCTGCCCCTCCCATGCTTTTGCACTCTCTCTTTCTCTTTCAGAAATAAATAAACATTAAAAACAATAAAGTTCATATGGAGAGACAAAATACCCAAAACAGCCAACACAATATTGAAGTAGAAAAATAAAGTTGGAAGACTAACACTATCTGACTTCAAGACTTACTTCAAAGCTACAGTAATCAAGACAGGGTGGTATTGGAAAAAGAAGAAACAAAAGATCAATGGAACAGAATAGAAAGCGCAGAAATAGATCACATTAATAGAGTCAACTAATCCTTCACAGAAGAGTGAAGACAATTCAATGAAGCAAAGACTATTTGTCTTTTCAACAAATGGTGCTGGAACAGCTGCAGATTCACTTGCAAAAAGAAAGAAAGAAGAAAGAAAGAAAGAAAGAAAGAAAGAAAGAAACCTAAACACAGTCTTTATACCCTTCCACAAAATTAACTCAAATAGTGTATTGACCCCTAAATCTAAAATGAAAAACTATAAAACTAGATGATGATGTAGGAGAAAACCTACATTATCTACTATCTAGCCCTGTGCGTGGTGATGACTTTTTAGATACAACACTGAACGCACAATTCATGAAAGAAATAATTGATAAGCTGGACTTCATTAATATTAAAAACTTCTCTGTGAAAGATAATGTCAAGAGAATGAGAAGACAAGCTGCAGACTAGGAGAAAATATTTACAAAAGACATATTTGATTAAGGACTGTTTTCCAAAATATACAAAGAACTCTTTAGACATTAACAATAAGAAAACACAACCCACTTAATGAATAAGCCAAAGATTGGGACACCTGGGTAGCTCAGTCAGTTAAACATCAGACTTCGGCTCAGGTTATGATCTCATGGTTCATGGGTTTGAGCCCCATGTCGGGCTCTGTGCTAATAGCTCAGAGCCTGGAGCCTGCTTCAGATTCTGTGTCTCCCTCTCTCTGCCCCTCCCCTGTTCATGCTCTGTGTCTCTCTCTCAAAAATAAGCAATCATTTTAACAAAATTTTTTAAAAGAATAAGCCAAATATCTTAACATACAGGTCACCAAAAATACAAATCACAAATATATATATGAAGATATGTTCTACATTATAGGTCACTGTGGAAATGCAAATTAAAACAACAATGAGATACCACTATACATCTGTTAGAATGGCCCAAATTCAGAACACTGACAATACCAAATGC
Source organism: Panthera onca (assembly GCF_046562875.1). Taxonomy (NCBI): domain Eukaryota; kingdom Metazoa; phylum Chordata; class Mammalia; order Carnivora; family Felidae; genus Panthera; species Panthera onca. The sequence goes on along the minus strand of NC_138343.1, from coordinate 26,254,024 downwards.
TGATGAGGATGTGGAGCAACAGGAACTGTCATTCATTCCTGATGGGAATGCGAAATAGTACAACCACTTTGGAAGACCATTTTGCCATTTTTTACAAAACTATATTAACTCTTACCAGCATTCACATTCATTGCTATTTACCCAAATGAGTTGAAAATTTATGTTCACACAAAAACTATACATGAATGTTTATAGCAACTTTATTCATAATTGCCAAAGATTGGAAGGAATCGAAATGTCCTTCAGTAAGTGAATGGATAAACTGTGGTTATCCACAGAAAATACAGTATTATTTATTGCTAAAACAAAATGAGCTATCAAGTCATGAAAAGGCAGAGAAATCTTTTTTTTTTTATTCATGGAACGCTTCACAAATTTGCGTGTCATCCTTGCACAGGGGCCATGCTAATCTTCTCTGTATCATTATAATTTTAGTATATGTGCTGCCGAAGTGAGCACCAAAGAAGAATCTTATTAAAGAAATGGAGTAATGGATGTTAGTAAGTGAAAGAAGCCAATCTGAAATGACTACATATTATATTATTCCAACTATATGATATTCTGGAAAAGGCAAAATTGTGGTGACAGTAAAAAGATCAGTGTTGCCAGGTATTGTAAGGAGAGGGGTAAATAGGCAGAGCACAGAAGATTTTGGCGGCAGTGAAACTACTCTATGTGATACTATAATGGTCGATATGTCATTAAACATCTGTCTAACCCCACAGAATATACAACACATTCATTACATTAGAGTGACCCCTAATGTAAACTATGGACTTGGTTTGATTATGATATGTCAGTGTAGGTTCTCATTGATTGTAACAAATACACCACTCTGGGGGGAGGAGAGTGGGGGTGCTGGCAATATGGTTAGGTATGCATGTGAGAGCAGAAAGTATATGGGAAATCTCTATATCATCCTCTCAATTTTTCTATGAACTTAAAAGTTGTCTTAAAAAAAGCCTATGCTGATCCCAATAGTGGCAGAGATGGCAACTGTCCCTCAAAGTCTCTAAGTGGCAGAAGAACATCTCTGACCATGGGGGAAAAAATAGAGGCTGCCAAAAATAATTCATGAATCAGAGAATACTCTGAACTCTCTAGAAACCTCTAGAACCCTCTCAGAGAAAGGAGAGTGACAAGGAAACTTGGGATCCCATTGCTGCTGTTGGATGGAAGCCAAGGGGAAGAAGTCACACTGATATTATTGTCTTGTTGCTGTTGTTATTGTTAACCCCAAGTGTTAACTACCATCCACCCCTGGCTGTGTAGCCTAAGAAAGCAAAAGCTACATGCAAGGAACACTTGTCACTTAGGAAAAATAAGATTTCAATGGTTTAACAGATGTAGAAGTATTGGCCATGAATGAATACTTGTTGGGATTGGCAAACGAGTACATGGAAATTTATTAAAATTATTTTGTGTGTTTTTGTAGATGGTGAAATTCTCCATACCCAAAACAACAATAAACAACTCCTCTGACATGATGATAATTGCTATGTTGGAACGGCCTAGCTATGCCCTCTAAGCTTCCAGCCTTTGCTACTGATAGAGCACTCAAATAACGGTGACAACTGATTGAAAGTCCAATGCAGGACATTATGTCTGCATTGGTGCACAGCACAATCCCCTTTTAGGAAGCTCTTAGAGAATTTGACTCAGTTCTGAAACCTAGTGGTTTACTACCACCCTCCTCCTTATTTGGAGACAGCTGGCCTAGAATGGAGGCCTGTCTGACATGCATCCAGGGGTTAGTTGCAAAGCTGAAACCAAGAAACGATGGTGGATCCCTCTGCTTCCTTGAGAAGGTGTGTTCATCACCTTCTCTGCCAGGTGTGTTCATCATATGGGAGCTGGAAACAGACAAGACCCCACAGAGCCCAAGAACAGAGCGAAAGAAGTGAGAAGCCTGATTCTTGCTTTTAGGCACAGTAACCCAGCAACTCATCACCAATCATGATCATACTCATTGCACCTCCTCCCTTAGCATGGAGTGAAAAAAGAGGTAGAAGTACAAGTCAAAGGTTTCCTTCCAACATTTCTCCAAGGAGAAGGGAGAAGACAGAGGCTTGGACTAAAATTCTGTCCATCCCTTGGGTAGAGACAGAAACATCGGACAATTAGTTTACCTAACAAGAAATACCATCAGAAAAAAACATGGTCTTAGTAGGAAGCAGCTTAAGAGAGCAAAATGTATTCTATGAGGATGCAGAATATCTGAGATTGCAACCCTGCCCGGTTCTATAATCTAAGGAAAACTTCTGGTCCTCAATTGCTTTATAATTCAATAGAGAGGATTTTCTTCCCTTCCCCTTCCAGTCCTCCCCACCCCCTTTTTTATGTTTATTAACTTATTTTGAGAGGCAGGAGCAGAGAGAGAGGGAGAGAATCCTAAGCAGGCTCCACTTTGTCTGAGCAGGGCCTGACATGGGCTCGATCCCAGGAACTGTGAGATTATGACCTAAGCAGAAATCAAGAGCCAGATGCTTAAACAAGTGAGCCACCCAGGTGCCCTCCTCCTTCTATTTTACAAGCACAGAGACTAAGACACAGGGCTTGCCCTCAAGGAGCTGAAGTCTTAAGGGGCTGGGAAAAAATCACTGTTTTAGGTCTATTCTAAAATCTGTGATTATTAAAAAGTATGGTCTACTTTTTGATAAAGCCAGGTTTCCCTTTCAGTTATAATTAATGTTGGGAGAAAGAATTTCCTATCCCCTTCAGTGTCCTTCTAGTCTGACTAAGAACCAAATTGGCATAAGACAGATTAATCAGAGAAAATCAAATGTAATTTCATACATACGGGGAATCCACACATGGAAATTCCAGACAGTCAGGCAAAGTGAGGTTTTTATGTCATTCTGAACTAAGGAGAAGGAGGTAAGGAGAATAAGGGACTTCAAGGGGAAGAAATGCAATTCACAGAGAGATGTAAAAGAGTAAATGTTTTGTAAACAAATGATTGCTAGGCTATTCAGAAACAATAGGACACAGAAGACAGGGATCAAACTGACTGCCCTGGGTTCCTCCCTGTCCACCATACCTAGTTCATAGTATAATATAGTTACCTACAGTGATAGCACTCTTCCTGGAGTTGACCCTCTATCTAAATTCTTTTTAGACAGTTGTGGAGGACAAAAAGAGCTTTTCCTGAATCTACTGGGTTTTGATTTCTTTTTAATTCAAAATAATCTTTATGTCAAAGTGGTCCCCACATTAGCATGAATTCAGATCAACCAAGGCATAAATTGGACCAAACATTAATACTGTGTGTTGAAATCCTAAAATAAGAATGTTACTGGAACTTTTCCTTATATATCTTCCAAGTCAATTCTGACAAAATCAAAAAACTCATCAGTACTGTATTTAAACAACAGGATTTCAAATAATAACTAGTGAGTAATAAATCTGACCTAAAATATGAAAAATGGATACTTTAATAATGTCTTTATTTTGTGTTTCTGGTTAATGTGTGCAATTTTGTGATTTATAATAAATACATATCTGGTCATTGACCAAAATATATTTCTCATATATATTTGGTCTTGGTTCCATGGTTCCTGGCTCAAAGCTCCTAAAACCATTGGAATTTCTCGAACAATAAGAGCAATGGGGGTATCTTTTCTCATAATATTTGGTCTCTTGTCTTTTGTTCTTAAAATCCACTTCTGAGCCATAAAATTGAAATGGGTTATTTTGTTATTTATAACAAGCCCCTTGCCACCACAACAGAGTTTATGTTGATGACGTGACTTTGGAAATTACCTAAGGATGAGGACTGGTTGCCAGTGGAACCAATCTGAATAGAGGGTTGGAACTTTCAGTCCGACCCCTTGATTTCCAGGGAGAGGAGCAGGGCTGAAGATTGAATCAATCACCAATGGTGAATAATTTAATCAATATGCCTATGTAATGAAGCCTCCATAAAAACCTAAAAGGATGGGTTCAGAGAGCTTCCAAGTTGGTGAACACATGGGAATTCAGGGAGAGTGATGCATTTGCAGAGAGCATGAAAGATCTCCATACTTTGCCCTATGCATCTCTTCCATCAGGCTTTTCCTGAGTTATATCCTTTTATAACAAATCAGCAATCTAGTAAATAAAATGTTTTCATGAGTTCTGTGAACTGCTCTAGCAAACTGATCAAACCCAAGGTGGGGATCACTGAAACCCCTAATCTATACCAGGTTGGTCAAAAGCACAGGTGAAAACCTGGACTTATGACTTATATCTGAAGTCCATAGAGAGGACTGAACCCTTAACCTATGAGATCTGACACAATCTTCAGTCAGACAGGGTCAGAATGGAGTTGAATTATAGGAATCATGGGTGTGTATCCCCAAGTTGCTTGGTGGTGTGGAAAAAGGCCACTACTTCCACATATTGGAATTGGTGACCAGAACCTCTAGTTGGTGTCAGAGAACTGGGGTTTGCTAGAACAGCCCAGGTACACAGAAACTTGTGGTTTGTTGAGAGAAAAGATAAAAGATCATGGGATGAGGAATCTTTGAGCCATTCTAGCAAACTAATCAAACCCCAGGATGGGATCATGGTAATTTCCAATCTATACTCAATCAGTCAGAGGCACAGGTAACAAAACAGGGCTTATATTTGGCATTTGAAGTGGAGGGCAGTCTTGTGGGACTGAGCCCTTAACCTGTGGAATCTGATGCTATCTCTTGGTAATTAGTATCAGAACTGAGTTGAATTGTAGGACCACCAACGGTGTCAGAGAATTGTTCCATAATGGTGTGGGGAATCCCCCAATCCTCCCATCCCCACAACACACACACACACATTGAAATTGGGTCCAGATCTTTTAATGTATCATCTAAGAATGGTTATTACAACTTGTAAAAAGCTGCTGCCTGTATTTTAAAAATCTCTGAAAAAATTTGCATAAAGGGCTAATTCATGGGTCTGAGGGTAATGAGAATAAGTAAAAGGAAAAAGTTAGAAAGGATTTACTAAAAATAGCATGCATTCCACTCTGTTACACTGGGAATTCCATATATGCAAAGTTCATATGAACTTTGGAATCAAGAGTAAACCTTTGATAGTGTTTAGAAAAAAAGAGAGAAAAAAAACATGAAATAGCAAAATGGAGAGAATTCAAAGTGAATGGAAACTCTTGGTCAGTTAAAAAATTTCACACCTCCCCAACTGTCTTTTTCTGCCTCTTGATTCAAAGCTTTAAGGCATGTAAACACTAGAAATTAGTGTTTCCTGCAAAAGCTTTCTTGGATTATACTAAATCAAAACAGAATTCTTAATGAACTAAGAAACTATTGAGAAAGTAGAGCACCTCTGAAGTTACCAGCTCTTCAAAAGCAGGACTGCACATTTTACTTCTTTGAACACACCCAGAACAGATTGAAAGGATATTCAATAAATGCTTACTGAATTGAATCTTGATGAGAAACAGACAATGCTTCTAACTATTAGTTCTATTTTATGGAGGTAGCTTAAAAATTAATCCATTTAGATTATGACATTCCAGGTCAAGAATGTTCTCCTTCCTTCTTTCTCACTCTGTTTGTGAAAGCCTTTCCAGCTTACTGTATTCAGTACTCCTGTCTGCAAAAAATAGAGACTAGCAGCCAAAATTATCATGAAAAATTGAAGGATAAAACAAGTGCTCCTATTAAAAGTTAAAAAAAAAATCTTTTCGTCAAGAAGAAAAACTGTTTTTAGTGTTGTCCTCAAGTCTAATAGAGGGCTTTGAGAAAAATGTTGGGCCATATTCTTTTTTCTGAAGTCCAGGAAAGGCAAAGGGACCTAAATTTAAACTTTGATTGAACATCTTGATTATCAAATATTCACTCAGAAAATATTTATAAGTACTGTGATAACTTGTTGTTAATGCTGACTTACCAGCATTGACAGTTGCTGGAGTGAGCTACTAATGGAAGTAGCATAATACGAATCATTATAGATCTTTGTTGAGAAGTGAGGCACTATCCTGAGGATTAACAGGAAAATAGAAAATTGAACTAGGTAAAACTCAAGGCGCCCCCTATCTCTTTAACTCTTACTCCATACTTATCATAAATCAAGGTGGGAAAATCCCAAGCATTCTGGTTTATAAGCTATTAAAAGATCACAGAGTTTGGCAGGGCCAAATAAAGCCATGGGCACCATTTTGTTACTTGACCTTCCAGTAATGAAATTAAGTAAAATCAAATTAGGCATTTAGTGAAGAAAAACATAATTTGGCTAGTGAATCAACAATTAGCTGTAACTCCACAATCATAATGGACTTAATGGTGAACATTTTCTGCCACTGAACACCCCGTGGTGTAGATTGAGTGCAATCAATTGTAGAGCAACTATAAAACTCTGGTTGAGAGACATTGCTAGACCCAGTGGCTTCTTTAAGTATCACTAGATGTTTAGATTCTTCCAGAGACCCCACATAAATCACCAGAATGTACCTGGAGGACCATTCTCAGGAATGAATCTAGGAATTATACAAGGTAGGTATAAATATTCTTTATCCTTTCTGCCATTCTGAATTGGAATACAAAACTAAGAGCTAAAAACAAACAAAAATGACATCCAAAGGTAAAATTAGAAATTGAATCTAATGAGGCAAGATGAAAATTATAGTGGAGAGGAAATTTGAAAAGAGTGATGTGTCTTATTTTCCATTATAAGGAGCCACACTGTATTATTGACATTTCAGGAGGGATAATTCATCATTTGGTTGTACTGTCTATGCATCATAAGATATTTAGCATTCTTCCTGGCCTCCTGATCCCTGGTTGTTGTGACACCTGCAATACCCTGTTTTGGTTAGGATTCTCTTGTAAGCAGATAGTGACACAGGATTTGAATCCAAGTAATTTACTTGGGAGGTGCAAGAAATACTAGCAAGGGAATGAGAAAATGATACAAACAATGAAGGAAAACCAAAAAGGGTATGTTATCAAACTAGCTACTGCTGTGGATGACTGAGCATAATCATGTAGGATAACTTGGAAATAGTATAGAAAGCACCTTGTAGTTATCTCACCAGGGCAAGGAAGCAGAGGTATCTATACTCCAATTTACGTTAGTCTTGTTCAAAGTATACTGGTATGCTTGGGGTGTAGAATATTTCTTCAAAAACAGATGGAGTTGGAAGGGCTGGGGTGTACTGAAGTGTTAAGTCCCAAGGGATATAGGCAGAGAACCAACAATATCTGCTAGCCCATTTATTTCCAAATGTCCTTTTGGAGGCCAGTACCAAACCTAGTTTGTCTTCTCCCAAAAAGACTACTTCTTCAGTCTATCAAGTGTCATTGAAGAATTTTAGAATGTGAAGCATTAATGATCATATTTGCCTTTTTACTGGCATACTCATTTGGTTATAGAATGAATTCATGATTAAAGTCAAAAAGCCTGTTAAGAAAATGTTGCTGTGGTGAGAGGAATCCGAAAAGAAAACGAATGGTAAGGCAATATGTTAGATAACAACAGGAAAAATAGACAAATAGAACGAGAAGGGGATAGAGCGTTTCAGGTGGTTGAGGTAGAGGGCTATAATTCTAAATTTTATGATGATGAAAGATCTCACTGTGAAGGTGACATTTTTAACAGAAATTTTAAGGAAGTAATGGAGTAAGTCATAAGGATATCTGGAGGGGAAGTGCTCAAGGTAGAGGGAAAGCAAAGGCAAAACTCTGAGTTGAGCACATGCTTGGATTCCCAGAGAACAGAAAAGAAGCCAGAAAAACTGGAGCACTATGAGCTGGTGAGGAGAAGAGGAGTGTGAAGATTACTGTGGTGGACAGTCTCCACGATGTCCCCAAAAATCCCTAACTCCTAAGATTCCCTCCTTTTTGTGATTGCTTCCTTTGAGTATGGCTACACTTATGAACTTGCTTCTACCAAATAGAAAATGGTACAAGGGGTGGGATGTGACTTCTGAGACTATGGCTTCCATCTTGCATATTCTCTCACTCTTTGTCTTTGTGTGTCTCAAATCATTTGTACTCTAGGAAAGCAGCTTCCATGCTGGGTGCAGTCTCTGGAGACCACATGGTATGGTGAAGAGCTGAGGCCCTTAGTCCAGCACCTTGCAACAAACTGCAGCCTGTCAATAACTACACGAGTGGCCTTGGAAGTGGATACTTCAGCCTAGTAAAGGCTTGAGATTAGTCTGAAATCACCAAGTCCTGTTGGAATGACAGAAAGATGGGAATGAAGAAGAGTGACCTGGGGAGGTAGTCAAAGACAGCAACAATGAGCAAGTTTGTGGTATAATCTGCTGACATGAGATGCAAAGCTGTGAGGCCTTAGTGATGTAGGAAGAAGAATGGTCACAAAGGGCACAGAGTAAGAGAGAAGACATCCACCCCACCGATATAAGGATGTGGCAGAGAAAACAGACACCACCTGTGAAAGCTGCAGAGGAAGCAATGCCCACAGATCAAGGCTAAATTTCAGAAGATCAGGAAGACAGAAGGTATGGGGGATTTTACTGAGGACTGACTGTGTCTTCCAAACCAGAGCTTCTCAAACTTTCATGTGAAACTATATCACCTGGAGTCTTGTTAAAATGCAGCTTCCATGTCCGACTTAGGCTGAGGTCATGATTTCACGGTTCATGAGTTCAGGTCCCGTTTGGGCTCTCTGCTGACAGCTCAGAACCTGGACCCTACTTCAGATTCTGTGTCTCCCTCTCTCTCTGCTCCTCCCCTGTTCCTGCTCTGTCTCTCAAAAATAAACAAACATTAACAATTTTTTAATGAAGCAATCCCTATCAGAATAACACCAGCATTCTTCACAGAGATAGAACAAACAATCCTAAAATTTGTATGGAACCAGAAAATGCCTCAAATAGCCAAGGCAAACTTGAAAAAGAAAACCCAAGCTGGAGGCGTCACAATCCCAGACTTCAAGCTATATCACAAAGCTGTAATCATCAAGACACTGGTACTGGTACAAAAACAGACACTCAGATCAATGGAACAAAATAGAAAACCCAAAAATGGAGCCACAAACGTACGGCCAACTAATCTTTGACAAAGCAGACAAGAATATCCAATGGAATAAAGACAGTCTTTTCAGCAAATATTGTTGGGGAAACTAGACAGCAACATGCAGAAGAATGAATCTGGACCACTTTATAACACCATCCACAAAAATAAACTCAAAATGGTGAAAGGCCTAAAGTAAGACAGGAAGCCACCAAAATCCTAAAGGAGAAAGTGGGCAAAAACCTCTTTGGCCTTGGTAGCAGCAAATTCTTACTCAACATGTCTCTGGAAGCAAGGGAAGTAAAAGCAAAAATGAACTATTGGGACCTCATCAAAGTAAAAAGCGAAAAGCTTTGGCACAGCAAAGGAAACAATCAGAAAAACTAAAAGGCAACCAAAGGAATGGGACAAGATATTTGCAAATGACATCTCAGATAAAGGGCTAGTATCCAAAATTTATAAAGAACTTATCACTCAACACACAAAAAACAATAATCTAGTGAAGAAATGGGCAAAAGACATGAATAGACACTTCTTCAAAGAAGACATCCAGATGGCTGACAGACACGTGAAAAAATGCTCAACTTCACTCATCATCAGGGAAATACAAATCAAAGCCACAATGAGATATCAACTCATACTTGTCAGAATGGCTAACATTAACAACTGAGGCAACAACAGATGTTGATGAGGATGCAGAGAAAGAGGATCTCTTTTGCACTGCTGGTGGGAGTGCAAAGTGGTGCAGCCACTCTGGAAAACAGTATGGAGGTTCCTCAAAAAACAGAAAATAGAACTACCCTACGACCCAGCAATTTCACTACTAGGTATTTATCCAAGGGATACAGGTGTGCTGTTTCGAAGGGATACATGCACCCCAATGTTTATAGCAGCACTATTGACAATAACCAAAGTATGGAAAGAGCCCAAATGTCCATCAACAGATGAATGGACAAAGAAGATATATATATATATATATATATATATATATATATATATACACACACACACACACACACACACACACAATGGAGTATTACTCCATTCATATACATACAATGGAGAGTTGCAATCAAAAAGAATGAAATATTGCCATTTGCAACTACACGAATGGAACTGGAGGATATTATGCTAAGCGAAATTAATCAGAGAAAAACAAATCTCATATGACTTCACTCATGAGGAATTTAAGATACAAAACAGATGAACATAATGGAAGGGAAGAAAAAATAATATAAAAACAGGGAGGGGGACAAAACATAAGAGACACTTAAATATAGAGAACTAACAGGTTTGCGGGAGAGGTTGTGGGAGAGGGAATGGGCTAAATGGGTGAGGGGCATTAAGGAATCTACTCCTGAAATCACTGTTGCACTATATGCTAACTAACTTGGATGTAAATAAAAAAAAAAAAAATAAAATAAAAATAAATAAATAAATTAGTTAATTAAAAAGTTTTAGGAGGGAGCCAAGATGGCAGAACAGCATGGAATTTTTTTGTGTGTCTTGAATCCATGAAATACACCCAGACCAACACTAAACCATCTTATACACCTAGAAAACTGATCTGAAGATTAACAAAACAATCTGCACAACCTGAACCACAAAATTCAGCAGGTATGCGGCACAGAGAGTTGAACTTGGGGAGGGAGAAGCTGCAGAGGGCAGAGAGGTACTTTTGCATGTGGAGAGAGGATGGAGACGATGGGGAGAATATGGGAAAAGCACCCCTACCCAAAAGCATCTGGAGAGAAAGTGGAAAAGTGGAAACAGCCACAGGGACTGAACTAAAAAGGGAGAAAGGAGAAAGGAGAGTTTAAATTCCATTAAGACTATAAACAGGGGGAGCGCAGAGTCTGCAACTCCACAGCTTGATACCTGGCAGTGCTTTGGTGGGAAGGGTGAATCCTCAGAAGCAGAGTGGAGTCTGGGAGTTTCTCAGGCCACAAGAGAGAAGCTGTCCCACTGCTGGAAGGACATTTGGTAGAGGCTGTGAGGCAACCTTGGCCCAGCAGACCCCAGAGAACGGCCACATTTGCTGGTGTTGGAACAAGGTCGTTAAGGGTGAAGCCTGGTGCCAGATGTATGTTGTGATTTTCCATAATCCCTGAAACGCTGCTGCTACACTATCTTGTGAAATTTTTCTGGGGCAGGCTGGCACCTGGCCACAGCCTCTGGGCATTAGCAGCAGAATGGTCCTGCAAACTTTCCTGGGTGCGACTGGCATTCAGCCATTGCTCAGTGAGACCTTCTGCAAAGGATTGGAATGGGTCAAAGCCACAGTCCCTCAGAAGTAAGGGGCCAGGGAAAACAGCCATATATGAGACAAAACTTGGGACAGAGGTACTACCTGGGGCTTGGTCACGGACAGTGTAAAAGCAGGGAGTGGATGAAAGCTGAAGACAAAATATGGGCCAGCAATTGCTGATCAGGGATAACAGATTTCTGATACTAGAGACTAGGTAGCCATTTTCACTGCTCCCGAGCATGTGCACATGCACCTACAAGCACCACAACAACCCACCCCAGTAGGCTAGGAGCGCCATTTAGTGGAGAATGGAGCCATTACACTAAGCCCCGCCCAACTGGGCCAGCCTCACTCTTCAAGAACAGAAGTCTCGCCGCCTGCTTAGTTTATGGACTATAAAGCACTTCATAGTCTGACTTCTAGGGGAAAATGAAGTAATTTCAGTCGTATTTCAGTCGGTTAGCTGGTCCATCTATTCAATTTTCTTTCTTTTTTTTCTTTTTTCTCTTTTTTATTTATTTTCTTTTTCTTGAATACAGAAAGAGAAAAAATCATTTTTGTTTTCAATTTTTATTAAAAATATTTTTCTTTAATTCTTTTACTATATTTTTTACTTTTGTGTAAATTTTTTCAAATTCTATTTTACTTCCATCATTTTATTTTAGTCTACTTCAGTGTATTCATGTTTTCAAATTTTTCAAACGATTTCTTTTTTTCTTTTTCCCCCCTTTTTTCTCTAATCTATCAAGCCACTTTCAACACCCAGACCAAAACACACCTAGGATGTAGCATCATTTATTTGTGTGTGTGTGTTTAATTTTTTAATTTTAATATATTTTTTAATTATATTTTTTTATTTTAATTTTTTCTACCTCATTAATTCATTTTCTCCCTTCAAAATGATTAAACGAAGGAATTCACCCCAAAAGAAAGAGAAGGAAGTAATGACAGCTAGGGACTTAACCAACACACATGCAAGCAAGATGTGTGAACCAGAATTTAGAATCATGATAATAAGAAAGCTAGCTGGAGTCGAAAATAGATTAAAATCCCTTTCCACGGAGATAAAAGAAGTAAAAACTGGTCAGGATGAAATAAAAAATGCTATAACTGAGCTGCAATCTCGAATGGATGCTTCAGCAGCAAGGATGGATGAGGCAGAGAGAAAATCAGCGATATAGAGGACAAACTTATGGAGAATAATGAAGCAGAAAAAAAGGGGAGATTAAGGCAAAAGAGCACAATTTAAGAACTAGAGACATGAGTGACTCATTAAAAAGGAACAACATCAGAATCATAGGGGTCCCAGAAGAGAAAGAAAGAGAAATAGGGGTAGAAAGGTTATGTGAGCAAATCATAGTGGAAAACTTTCCTAACCTGGGGAAAGACACAGATATCAAAATCCAGGAAGCACAGAGGACTTCCATTACATTCAACAAAAATCAACCATCAAGAAGGCATATCATAGTCAAATTCACAAAATACTCAGGCAAGGAAAGAATCATGAAAGCAGCAAGGGAAAAAAAAGTCCATAACTTATAAGGGAAGACAGATCAGGTTCGCAGCAGACCTATCCATAGAAACTTGGCAGGCAAGAAAGGAGTGGCAGGATATACTCAATGTCCTGAATCAGAAAAATATGCAGCCAAGAATTCTTTACCCAGCAAGGCTGTCATTCAAAATAGAAGGAGAGATAAAAAGTTTTCCAGATAAACAAAAATTAAAGGAATTTGTGACCACTAAACCAGCCCTGCAAGAAATTTTAAAGGGGACTCTGAGGGGAGAAAAGATGAAAAAATAAATAAATAAATAAATAAATAAATAAATAAATAAATATCAAAAGCAACAAAGATTAGAAAAGACCAGAGAACACCACCAGAAACTCCAACTCTAGAAGCAACATAATGGTAATAAATTCATATCTTTTAGTACCCACTCTAAATGTCAATGAACTCAATGCTCCAATCAAAAGACATAGGGTAACAGAATGGGTAAGAAAACAAGATCCATCTATATGCTGTTTACAAGAGACCCATTATAGACCTATAGACACCTTCAGATTGAAAGTAAGGGGATGGAGAACCATCTATCATACTAATAGTCAACAAAAGAAAGCTGGAGTAGCCATACTTATATCAGACAATCTAGACTTTAAAATAAAGACTGTATCAAGATATGAAGAAGGACATTATATCATAACTAAGGGGTCTATCCACCAAAAAGACTTAACAATTGTAAATATTTATGCACCAAGTGTGGAGGCACCCAAATATATAAATCAATTAATCACAAACATAAAGAAACTCATAGTAATACCATAATAGTAGGAGACTTGGGGCACCTGGATGGCTCAGTCAGTTGAGCATCTGACTTCGGCTCAGGTCATGATCTCACGGTCTGTGAGCTTGAGCACTGCGTCGGGCTCTGTGCTGACAGCTCAGAGCCTGGAGCCTGCTTCAGATTCTGTGTCTCCCTCTCTCCCTGGCCCTCCCCTGCTCATGCTTTGTTTCTCTGTTGAAAATAAATAAACATTAAAAAATATTTAATAAAAAAATACAGTAGGAGACTTCAACACCCCACTCACAATGGACAAATCATCTAATCACAAAATCAACAAGGAAACAATGGCTTTGAAGGACACACTGTACCAGATGGACTTAACAGATACATTCAGAACATTTCATCCTAAAGCAATGAAATACACATTCTTCTTCAGTGCACATGGAATGTTCTCCTCCATAGACCACAAACTGGGACACAAATCAGCCCTCAGCAAGTACAAAAAGATCGAGATCATACCGTGCATATTTTCAGACCACAACACTATGAAACTCAAAATCAACCACAAGAAAAAATTTGGAAAGGTAACAAATACTTGGAGACTGAAGAACATCCTACTAAAGAATGAGTGGGCTAACCAAGAAGTTAAAGAGGAAATTAAAGAGTATATGGAAGACCATGAAAATGATAACACCGCAACCCAAAACCTCTGGGACTCAGCAAAAGCGGTCATAAGAGGAAGGTATATAGCAATACAGGCCTTCCTAAAGAAGGCAGAAAGGTCTCAGATACACAGCCTAACCTTATGCCTTAAAGAGCTGGAAAAAGAACAGCAAATAAAACCCAAAACCAGCAGAAGACAGGAAATAATAAAGATTGGAGCAGAAATGAATGCTATCAAAACCCAAAAAACAGTAGAACAGATCAATGAAACCAGAAGCTGGTACTTTGAAAGAATTAACAAAATTCATAAACCACTAGCCAGTTTGATCAAAAAGAAAAAGGAAAGGATCCAAATAAACAAAATCAAGAATGAAAGGGGAGAGATCACAACCAACACAGCACAAATAAAAACAATAATAAGAAATATTGTGAGCAATTATATGCCAATAAAATGGGCAATCTGGAAGAAATGGACAAATTCCTAGAAACATATACACTACCAAAACTGAAACAGGAAGAAATAGAAAATTTGAACAGACCCATAACGAGTAAGGAAATCAAATTAATAATCAAAAATCTGCCAAAAAACAAGAGTCCAGGGCCAAATCGCTTTCCAGGGGAATTCTACCAAACATTTAAGGAAGAGTTAACACCTATTCTCTTAAAGCTATTCCAAAAAATAGAAATGGAAGGAAAACTTCCAAACTCATTCTATGAAGCCCGCATTACCTTGATTCCAAACCAGAGACCCCACTAAAAAGGAGAACTATAGACCAATTTCCCTGATGAACATGGATGCAAAAATCCTCAACAAGATATTAGCCAACCAGATCCAACAGTACATTAAAAAAATTATTCACCACGACCAAGTGGGATTTATACCTGGGATGCAGGGCTGGTTCAATATGCACAAAACAATTAACATGATTCATCACATCAATAAAAGAAAAGACAAGAACCATATGATGCTCTCAATAGATGCAGAGAAAGCATTTGACAAAATACAGCATCCTTTCTTGATAAAAACCCTGAAGAGTGTAAGGATAAAAGGATCATACCTTAAGATCATAAAAGCCATATATGAATGACCCACTACTAATATCATCCTCAATGGGGAAAAACTGAGAGCTTTCCCCCCAAGGACAGGAAAAAGGGATGTCCACTCTCACCACTGTTATTCAACATAGTATTGGAGGCCTTAGCCTCTGCAATCAGACAACACAAAGAAATAAAATGCATCCAAATCGGCCAGGAGGAGGTCAAAATTTAACTTTTTGCAGATGACATGATACTCTATATCTAAAACCCTAAAGATTCCACCAAAAAACTGCTAGAATTGATTCATGAATTCAGCAAAGTTGCAGGACATAAAATCAATGCACAGAAATCGGTTGCATTCCTATACACCAACAATGAAGCCACAGGAAGAGAAATCAAGGAATCTATCCCACTTACAGTTGCACCAAAGAGGGGAAAACTCTATACACTAAAAAGTATAGAAAGCTTATGAAAGAAATTGAAGAAGACACACAAAAAATGGAAAAAGATTCCATGCTCCTGGATAGGAAGAACAAATATTGATACTACCCAAAGCAATCTACATATTCAATGTAATTCCTATCAAAATAATGCCAGCACGCTTCACAGAACTAGAACAAATAATCCTAAAATTTGTATGGAACCAGAAAAGACCCCGAATAGCCAATCTTGAAAAAGAAAACCAAAGCAGGAGACATCACAATCTCGGACTTCAAGCTATACTACAAAGCTGTAATCATCAAGATAGTATGGTACTGGCACAATAACAGACACTCAGATCAGTGGAACAGAATAGAGAACCCAGAAATGGACCCACAAACATATGGCCAACTAAACTTTGACAAAACAGGAAAGAATATCCAATGGAATAAAGACAGTCTCTTCAGCAAGTGGTGCTGGGAAAACTGGACAGCGACATGCAGAAGAAGGAACGTGGACCACTTTCTTACACCATACAAAAAAATAAACTCAAAATGGATGACAGGCCTCAATGTAAGACAGGAAGCCTTCAAAATCCTCAAGGAGAAAGCAGGCAAAAACCTCTTTGATCTTGGCCGCAGCAACTTCCTACTCAACACTTCCGCAGAAGCAAGGGCAACAAAATAAAAAATGAAATACTGGGACCCCATCAAAATAAAAACTTCTGCATAGCGAAGGAAACAATCAGCAAAACTAAAAGGCAGCAGATGGAATGGGAGAAGATATTTGCAAACGACATATCAGATAAAGGGCTAGTATCCAAAATCTATAAAGACCTTATTCAACTCAACATGCAAAAAACAAATAATCCAGTGAAGAAATGGGCAAAAGACATGAATAGACACTTCTCCAAAGAAGACATCCAGATGGCCAACTGACACATGAAAAAATGCTCAACACCACTCATCATCAGGGAAATGCAAATCAAAACCACCATGAGATACCACCTCATACCTGTCAGAATGGCTAACATTAACAACTCAGGCAACAACAGATGTTGGCGAGGGTGTGAAGAAAAAGGATCTCTTTTGCATTGTTGGTGGCAATGCAAGCTGGTGCAGCCACTCTGGAAAACAGTATGGTGGTTCCTCAAAAAATAGAAAATAGAACTACCCTACGACCCAGCAATTTCACTACTAGGTATTTATCCAAGTGATACAGGTGTGCTGTTTCAAAGGGACACACACACACCCATGTTTATAGCAGCACTATCAACAATAGCCAAAGTATGGAAAGAGCCCAAATGTCCATCAATGGATGAATGGATAAAGAAGATGTGGTATATATATATATATATATATATATATATATATATATAGATAGATACACACACACACACACACAATGGAGTATTACTCGGCAATCAAAAAGAATGAAATCTTGCCATTTGCAACTACGTGGATGGAACTGGAGGGTGTTATGCTAAGTGAAATTAGTGAGTCAGAGAAAGACAAAATCATATGAATTCACTCATATGAGGACTTTAAGAGGCAAAACAGATGAACATAAGGGAAGGGAAACAAAAATAATATAAAAACAGGGAGAGGGACAAAGCATAAGAAACTCATAAATGTGGAGAACAAACAGAGGATTACTGGAGGAGGTGTGGGAGGGGAGATGGGCTAAATGGGTAAGGGGCATTAAGGAATCCACTCCTGAAATCATTGTTGTGCCAGATGCTAATTTGGATGTAAATTTTAAAAAATAAAATTGAAAAAAAAAGAAACATTACATGTTCTCATAAAAACAATGAATGATAATGTTACATATGTTCCCCCTGGCTAGTTCATGGAAGACTATATTTCTTTAATTGTAATTAAAATACATCTTAGTACTGAAAAGAGTAGAACATTAAAATATCCCATTGCCTGAAAAAAAAAAAAATTTAATGCAGCTTCCAGTTAAATAAGCCTTGAGCAGACTCAGAGATTGTATAGTTCTAATAAGGTCTCAGGTGATGCTGCCACTGCTGGTCTGTGGACCAAACTTGGAGTACATTGGTTCCAGGACTGATCTATTCTGTCCAGTAGGGTAGCCATTAGTCATATATGACTATTGAGCACTTGGGATGTACCATAAGAGTAAAATACATACTATATTTTTGAGGGCTTAGAAAAAAATATATATATATAACATCTCAAGAATGTCTATGTTGATTACATATTAAAATAATAAGATTTTGGATATTTCAAATTAAAATATATTAAAAGTAATTTCACCTGTTTCCTTTTACTTTTTTAATGTGGATACTGGAAAATTTAAAATTACATATATAGTGCCAATACTTTCTCTTGTACAGCACTACTCAAGAGAGAACATGGGAAAGCTTTGAAGAGTTTGAAAGAGCCAGAATTTCAATGAGATAAAAGAATGTGAGACAGAGAGTCAGAGGAAGATGGCAGCGTATGGGGACGCTTGGCTCACCGCATCCTGCTGATCACTTAGATTCCACCCACACCTGCCTAAATAACCCAGAAAACTTCCAGAAGATTAGCAGAACGGATTCTCCAAAGCCAAGCGTAGATGAGAGGCCCACGGAAGAGGGTAGGAAGGGCAGAGAGGCGGTACGCACTACAAGGACTGGCAGGAGGGAGCCAGGGCAGAGGGGCAGCCCGCCAGCAAAGCAGAGCCCCGGAGTCTTGCTTGCAAAAGCGGAGGGGCTGGACAGAGTGTGTTTTGACAGCAAGCGGGACTTAACATCTGGAAGGTTATAAGTTAACAGCTCTGCTCGGGGAGTGGGAGGGCTGGAGGACAAGGGGAGGGAGAGTTGTTGAGCTCAGCTTGGCAGGGAACAAAGGCGCTTGCCAGCGCCATCTCCCTCGCCCATCCCCCAAGCCAAAATCCCAAAGGGAACCAGTTCCTGTCAGGGAACTTGCTTGCACTGCGCAAACACCCAATGCTGTGCTTCTGCAGATCCATCCCTCCAGTGACAGGTCTGACTCCCTCCCAGTGCCACAGGGCCCCTCCCGAAGTGGATCACTGAAGGAAAAGACAGCTGAGCCTGCCCCTCCCGCCCCTGTGTTAGTTGCCGATCCACCCCGGCTGATATGCCAGATCCCTAGCACCACAAGCCTGGCAGTGCGCAAGTAGCCCAGACAGGCCACGCCACCTCACAGTGAATCCCACCCCTAGGAGAGGGAAAGAGAAGGTACACACCAGTCTGACTGTGGCCCCAGTGGTGGGTTGGGGGCAGACATCAGGTCTGACTGCGGTCCTGCCCACCAACACAAGTTATTCAAGACAGCACAGGGGAAGTGTCCTGCAGTTCTGCACCACTCCAGGGACTATCCAAAATGATGAAACTGAAGAATTCCCCTCAAAAGAATCTCCAGGAAATAGCAACAGCTAACAAACTGATCAAAAAGGATTTAAACAATATAACAGAAAGTGAATTTAGAATAATAGTCATAAAACTAATCGCTGGGCATGAAAACAGTATACAGGACAGCAGAGAATCTATTGCTACAGAGATCAAGGGACCAAGGAACAGCCAGGAGGAGCTACAAAATGCTATAAATGAGCTGCAAAATAAAATGGAGACAACCACAGCTCGGATTGAAGAGACAGGAGAAAACAGGTGATCTAGAAGATAAAATTATGGAAAAAGAAGAAGCTGAGAAAAAGGGAGATAAAAAAAATCCAGGAGTATGGGAGGAAAATTAGAGAACTAAGTTATTCACTAAAGAGAAATAATCTACGCATAATTGGTATTCCAGAAGAGGAAGAGAGAGGGAAAGGTGCTGAAGGTGTACTTGAAGAAATAATCACTGAGAACTTCCCTGATCTGGGGAAGGAACAGGCATTGAAATCCAAGAGACACAAAGAACTCCCTTCAGACGTAACTTGAATCGATTTTCTGCACGACATATCATAGTGAAACTGGTAAAATACAAGGATAAAGAGAAAATTCTGAAAGCAGCTAGGGATAAACGTGCTGTAACATATAAAGGGAGACCAATAAGACTCGTGATGGATCTCTCTACTGAAACTTGGCAGGCCAGAAAGGAATGGCAGGAAATCTTCAATGTGATGAACAGAAAAAACATGCAGCCGAGAATCCTCTATGCAGCAAATCTGTCATTTAGAATAGAAGGAGAGATAAAGGTCTTCCCAAACAAACAAAAACTGAAGGAATTCGTCACCACTACACCAGCCCTACAAGAGATCCTAAGGGGGATCCTGTGAGACAAAGTACTAGAGACATTGCTACAAGCATGAAACCTACAGACATCACAATGACTCTAAACCCATATCTTTCTATAATAACACTGAACGTAAATGGACTAAATGCGCCACCAAAAGACATAGGGTATCAGAATGGATAAATAAACAAGACCCATCTATTTGCTGTCTACAAGAGACTCATTTTAGACCTGAGGACACCTTTAGATTGAAAGTGAGGGGATGGAGAACTATTTATCATGCCACTGCAAGTCAAAAGAAAGCTAGAGAAGCCATACTTATATCAGACAGACTAGACTTTAAATTAAAGGCTGTAACAAGAGAAGAAGAAGGACATTATATAATAATTACAGGGTCTATCCATCAGGAAGAGCTAACAATTATAAATGTCTATGCGCTGAATACGGGAGCCACCAAATATTTATAACAATTACTCACAAACATAAGCAACCTTACTGATAAGAATGTGGTAATTGCAGGGGACTTCAATACCCCACTTACAACAATGGATAGATCATCTAGACACACAGTCAATAAAGAAACAAGGGCCCTGAATGATACATTGGATCAGATGGACTTGACAGATATATGTAGAACTCTGCATTCCAAAGCAACAGAATATAGTTTCTTCTTGAGTGCACATGGAACATTCTCCAAGATAGATCAGAGAGTGGGTCACAAAACAGCCTTCATAAGTATACAAGAATTTAGATCATACCATGCATACTTTCAGACCACAATGCTGTGAAGCTTGAAATCAACCACAGGAAAATGTCTGGAAAACCTCCAAAAGCATGGAGGTTAAAGAACACCCTACTAAAGAATGAGTGGGTCAACCAGGGAATTAAATAAGAAATTGAAAAATATATGGAAACAAACGAAAATGAAAAAACAACAATCCAAACGCTTTGGGATGCAGTGAAGGCAGTCCTGAGAGGAAAATACATTGCAATCCAGGCCTATCTCAAGAAACAAGAAAAATCCCAAATACAAAATCTAACAGCACACCTAAAGGAAATAGAAGCAGAACAGCAAAGGCAGCCTAAACCCAGCAGAAGAAGAGAAATAATAAAGATCAGAGCAGAAATAAACAATATAGAATCTAAAAGAACTGTAGAGCAGATCAACGAAACCAAGAGTTGGTTTTTTGAAAAAATAAACACAATTGATAAACCTCTAGCCAGGCTTCTCAAAAAGAAAAGGGAGATGACCCAGATAGATAAAATCATGAATGAAAATGGAATTATTACAACCAATCCCTCAGAAATACAAGCAATTATCAGGGAATACTATGAAAAATTATATGCCAACAAACTGGACAACCTGGAAGAAATGGACAAATTCCTAAACACCCACACACTTCCAAAACTCAATCAGGAGGAAATAGAAAGCTTGAACAGACCCATAACCAGTGAAGAAATTGAATCGGTTATCAAAAATCTCCCAACAAATAAGAGTCCAGGACCAGATGGCTTCCCAGGGGAGTTCTACCGACATTTAAAGCAGAGAAAATACCTATCCTTCTCAAGCTATTCTAAAAAATAGAAAGGGAAGGAAAACTTCCAGATTCATTCTATGAAGCCAGCATTACTTTGATTCCTAAACCAGACAGAGACCCAGTAAAAAAAGAGAACTACAGGCCAATATCCCTGATGAATATGGATGCAAAAATTCTCAATAAGATACTAGCAAATCGAATTCAACAGCATACAAAAAGAATTATTCACCGTAATCAAGTGGGATTCATTCCTGGGATGCAGGGCTGGTTCAACATTCGCAAATCAATCAATGTGATACATCACATTAATAAAAGAAAAGAGAAGAACCATATGATCCTGTCAATCGATGCAGAAAAGGCCTTTGACAAAATCCAGCACCCTTTCTTAATAAAAACCCTTGAGAAAGTCGGGATAGAAGGAACATACTTAAACATCATAAAAGCCATTTATGAAAAGCTCACAGCTAACATCATCCTTAATGGGGAAAAACTGAGAGCTTTTCCCCTTAGATCAGAAACATGACAGGGATGTCCACTCTCACCGCTATTGTTTAACATAGTGTTGGAAGTTCTAGCATCAGCAATCAGACAACAAAGGAAATCAAAGGCATCAAAATTGGCAAAGATGAAGTCAAGCTTTCACTTTTTGCAGATGACATGATATTATACATGGAAAATCCAATAGACTCCACCAAAAGTCTGCTAGAACTGATACATGACTTCAGCAGAGTCGCAGGATACAAAATCAATGTACAGAAATCAGTTGCATTCTTATACACTAACAATGAAGCAAATAAAGAAACTGATCCCATTCACAATTGCACCAAGAAGCATAAAATACCTAGGGATAAATCTAACCAAAGATGTAAAAGATCTGTATGCTGAAAACTACAGAAAGCTTATGAAGGAAATTGAAGAAGATATAAAGAAATGGAAAGACATTCCCTGCTCATGGATTGGAAGAATAAATATTGTCAAAATGTCAATACCCGAAGCTATCTACACATTCAATGCAATCACAATCAAAATTGCACCAGCATTCTTCTCAAAGCTAGAACCAGCAATCCTAAAATTCATATGGAACCGCAAAAGCCCCGAATAGCCAAAGTAATTTTGAAGAAGAAGACCAAAGCAGGAGGCATCAAAATCCCAGACTTTAGCCTCTACTACAAAGCTGTCATCATCAAGACAGCATGGTATTGGCACAAAAATAGACATATAGACCAATGGAATAGAATAGAAACCCCAGAATTAGACCCACAAAAGTATGGCCAACTAATCTTTGACAAAGCAGGAAAGAACATCCAATGGAAAAAAGACAGTCTCTTTAACAAATGGTGCTGGAAGAACTGGACAGCAACATGCAGAAGGATGAAACTAGACCACTCTCTTACACCATTCACAAGAATAAACTCAAGATGTATAAAGGACCTGAATGTGAGACAGGAAACCATCAAAACCCTAGCGGAGAAAGCAGAAAAAAACCTCTCTGACCTCAGCCACAATAATTTCTTACTTGACACATCCCCAAAGGCGAGGGAATTAAAAGCAAAAATGAACTATTGGGACCTCATGAAGATAAAAACCTTCTGCACAGCAAAGGAAACAATCAACAAAACTAACAGGCAACCAATGGAATGGGAAAAGATATTTGCAAATGACATATCGGACAAAGGGCTAGTATCCAAAATCTATAAAGAACTCACCAAACTCCACACCTGAAAGACAAATAATACAGTGAAGAAATGGGCAGAAAACATGAATAGACACTTCTCTAAAGAAGACATCCACATGGCCAACAGGCACATGAAAAGATGCTCAACGTCGCTCCTCATCAGGGAAATACAAATCAAAACCACACTCAGATATCACCTCATGCCAGTCAGAGTGGCCAAAATGAACAAATCAGGAGACTATAGATGCTGGAGAGGATGTGGAGAAATGGGAACCCTCTTGCACTGTTGGTGGGAATGCAAACTGGTGCAGCCACTCTGGAAAACAGTGTGGAGGTTCCTCAGAAAATTAAAAATAGACCTACCCTATGACCCAGCAGTAGCACTGCTAGGAATTTACCCAAGGGATACAGGAGCAATGATGCATAGGGGCACTTGTACCCCAATGTTTATAGCAGCACTCTCAACAATAGCCAAATTATGGAAAGAGCCTAAATGTCCATCAGCTGATGAATGGATAAAGAAATTGTGGTTTATATACACAATGGAGTACTACGTGGCAATGAGAAAGAACAAAATATAGCCCTTTGTAGCAACGTGGATGGAACTGGAGAGTGTGATGCTAAGTGAAATAAGCCATACAGAGAAAGATAGATACCATATGTTTTCATTCGTATGTGAATCCTGAGAAACTTAACAGAAACCCATGGGGTAGGGGAAGGAAAAAGAAAAAACAGGTTAGAGTGGGAGAGAGCCAAAGCATAAGAGACTCTTCAAAACTGAGAACAAACTGAGGGTTGATGGGGGGTTGGAGGGACGAGAGAGTGGGTGATGGGTGTTGAAGAGGGCATCTTTTGGGATGAGCACTGAGTGTTGTATGGAAACCAATTTGACAATAAATTTCATATATTGAAAAAAAAAGAATTTCATATTAGACTTGATGATCTCAAGGCTCATGGCAGGGCCCAGGTTGTAAGAGCTGGGGCCAGGGGCACAAGCCATGCCTTGAGCATGTACACATTTTAATACCAAAATAACTAGAAATAGTTATACATTTCAACAGCAAATACTTACATATTTCAATACCAGAATAACGAGAATTGAGAATGCCCACCATTTGCAGAATTTACTTAGAGACTACTGTGTACTGTATGGCCCATGGAAAGAACACTTTCTCAATTAGAAATAATATGATCTACTGAGAAGGATGACTGAAGGAGTCAAAAAGCTCTAAAAGGTGTTAACAACAAAATGCCACTTTGAAGAAGAGTGCAAGTAATTTTTTGAAAAAAATATTTAATAATAATAATACCAAATAAAACTCTTTAAAGAAATACCATTGACCAGTCGTATTAGAGACAGTTACAGCTAAGAAACTGATAAAATTGTGTGAAAATATGTCAACATATTTTTCTGTTATTTATTACACACAGATAATTCACACAAATGAAAATACATTCTTCCTCATCTTCTTCTTCTTCTTCTTTTTTTTTTTAATTTCAAGCTCTCAGTTGCAATTCTCTTCTTTGCTTTGTACGTCAACTTCAGGGTCTCCCAAATCTGGCAATTATTTCCCAATAATCTGGAAAAATCTTTTCCCAATGTTTAAGACCTCACTTAATGCGTGAGTCATTGAATCATGCATTTTTCTGTTGTCCTACTTTGACATTTCCTGTGGCATCTGGTTCTTTGCCTTTACTGCCTTCAGTTTTGGTGCTCCAATGAGCCTGGAGCAAAACTGGCCAAAAAATAGAACTCATCCCCAAAATGATTAGTTAAGTGTAGAATAAACAGAGCTACACATGACTACTAAGAGAAGCTGTGGTTTACCCAATTTTTAATGTCAGTGTCAAAAAGATTAGGTATGCTGTTGTGAGAAAGGTCTCACATGAAGTTTATGCTAGCAGCAGAATCATAGACTAGCGGAACCACAAGTCTTAAATGGTACATGTGTTTTTATTTTCCTTTTGCTGCTCTCATTTTCCTCAAAAGCCTTCAACCTGTATCAGTGGGGGTGTCATATTACATGCAATGAAATGTGACAAGACCACTTTCAGCTAAACCCCTAAGACCTTGGACACTAAATGCCAGACTGAATTTTGATACACATAGATGTGTAAGACATGCAGAAAAGAGGGGACAGAAAGCCAGCTAAATAACTTCTCAATCCTTAACCTATATCAAGGGCACAAAGGGACTAAGAGTGGAGATTGAAGGAGAATTTGGGGGGTATTTTTGAAAAGAATTGCTGATGTCTTGTGAGTGTCACCCTTTCTCCAAGTGGAAATCTCATTCCCAGGGTGGTGAGATTGTCTAAATTATCCCAAAACCCAGAAAGGGATTCCATTACAAGAGATGTGTGAGAGACACAGAGAACTGTCCTCTGCCTCTTGTCTAGAGAATATGAGAGATGGGAGCTAAGCTGGTCAACTGCTCTTTAGGGAAAGGAAGCCAAAGAGAGATTTCTACTGCAATAAGATGGTCCAAAGCATGTATGGTAACCTCCCAGACTTGGTCCAAAGCATGCATGTATGGACTCCACAAACCAAGTGTGGATCTCGTGTAAGAGTAAACTAGAGAACCTGATGTAATATCCAAAGATTGCCACAGGGACAAAAGGAACTCAGCAAAAAAGAGCCCAGAAGTGAACCACCAAAGACTCAGGGTCTGAGGTAATGTCTTAATATTGAGAAGTAGAAAAGTATGTCACCTACAAAAAGAGAGTTATAGTTGAGAAAATCCCAGCTTTAAATATCTATCAGATCCAGAGAGTGATGCAACTTTGACAGTAGCATGCAAAACATAATTTTCCTGTCCCCACTTTTCTTCATTCTATCTTCATTTCAGAGAAGGGTCAGAAACCATAGTTGGCAAGATGAGAGAAGAAGAGTAGAAGCCAAACTGTAGAGGGAGAGAAGAAACCAACTACCTCTAGCCACTGCCAATAATGGACTTCCCACCTGCATCAGGCCTGACCTGTCACAGGTGAGAAAAGAAGGGTAAGCATCAGGCTTCGAATGCAAAAGAAGGTTAAACTTGTGGTTTATACTTGGGACAGAAAAACTGCGTGGGCTGTGTGAAAATATATACTACCATGAACTGATAACATTTAAGGAATCAAAGCAAAACTTCAGCCTTCAAAAAATGAGGTAAAATGAGGTTCACTGAAGATGCTTAGTCGTGTTGTAATTTCAATCCTTCAACAAAATTACTGAAAATAGTACAGTGACAAGTATAATAGAGAGTATGCCTGAGGAAAAGTCATTATTATTTTGTAAAAATTTATATAAAAGTTTAAGTGGATTGGAACTCCACTACATTATGATTTAACCTTTGAATTTTCAATAATTGATTTAAACTCAAAAGAAGAGGAATTAGATTAAGAAGTATAATTTAAAGGGACTGAATTATCGGAGTTCTAGTTGATGACAGAAAAGAGATTTCCCTTAATTACAGAAGAATACTCTTCCATGATAACACGGTGTTGAAAGCAACACATATATCTATCCTTGAGAGAGTGGGTGGGTGAAAAGTGTAAGTGCACTACATAAAGCACTGCACAACAACTAGAAGCAATGGGTTAAAAAAAATACACAGAACAAGGGCACCTGGTGGGCTCAGCTGGTTAAGTGTATGACTCTTGATTTTGGCTCAGGTCATGAGCTCAAGGTTGTGGGATCAAGCCCTGCATCGGGCCCTGTGCTGACAGTGAAGAGCCTGCTTAGGATTTTCTCTCTCCCTTTGTCTGCTCCTTTCCTCACTAGCACTCTCTCTCTTTCTCTCAAAATAAATACGTAAACTTTTTAAAAAATACACAGAAAAATATGGATAGAACTTAGAAAAGAGTGTTTACTGGAAACAAAAAAGGAAATAAAATTTTATATATAATGTAATGCCACTTACTTTAGTTAAAAGTACAGCATACATAGCAACAAAGCACATTTAATAAGAGTGCAAACAAAAATATACATCAAACAGAATAAAGTTGTTGACAATGAGGGACGAGCAAGGCAGAATATATGAGTGGGATAAGGGACGAACAAGCCCTGCAGGGCCCAGTGATATAGTGGAAGGGATAAAAAACCCATTGGGGTTCAAAAGAAAAGTGAATTATGCTAAAGAAACAAGTTCAATTTTCTCATTAAAATTTTAATGAGATTTTACTTGGAAATTTTAAATAAATTGAATATTTAATATTTTCTTCAATACTTAGCATTTTATTTTTCTTTAACCATATAATACAAAGAAAATGTAGTAATTTTTTCACTAAGTCCAACACAAAACCCTTCTCATCATCCCCTCCAGTTTACCCAATATATGGATAATTATACTATTTTCCATTACCCCCATGGAGTGAAAGGGTTGAGGAGCACTAGTGACCTTTGACTGTTAAATAAAAATTTGACTGACACATTCTATTCCTTACACTTCCAAAAGGCAGGCCCCAACTCATATGTGGAAGTCTTCTAGATATGTATTTTTAAAGGTTTGATGGTTATTTTTGTCTGTAAGTCCTCTGCCCCTACCTTTCAAGTCACTTCCCATATGATTGAGCTACCCATCCTCATGGTCTCTCCCTGGGACAACCTGAAGCAGTTGGACTTACATGAATCTTACCAGTGATGTGATTCCTCTCTGGCAGCTGCTGACATACTCTTCTGATTCTAAGAGTATGGGCCTAGCTTTCTGAGAACGTGTAGCTCTTGGAAAAACTCCCCTCTTGTCAGGGGATACACATGCCCCACTCTGCCAGGAATGCTGAAAAACTAATACCCCTAATTCTCCTCTTTGGCTAAGAATTTGCTCTTTCCTTTCCCACTGAGTCTCTAGAGAGAGAGGAGGTGGCAGTAAATTTGCTTGTGTATTTATTATTGGCTGTGAGGCTGAGTCTCTGTGTAAAGACCATTCATATAGCAGTGACGACTACACATTAGAATCACCTGGGGGACTTTAAAAACATACCAATGCCTGCCTGGACTGAACCCCAGACAAATGGAATCAGAATTACTGAGGGTGGAGCCTGGGCATCAGGAGATTTTAAGAGCTCCCCTGATGCTTCTAATATGCAGCAGAGTTGAAATCCATGTTCTAAGCTCTACATTTGAAACTTGATAATTAGTCTTTAGTTGACAATGTGGGAACTAACTTAGAGAAATAAAAATTTCAATTTCATCGATGACATGAGATTACACTCTAGAATCCTAATAAAAAATTTTCAAAGGATCCCCCTTCTTGCCCACTGAATGTCTCTCTTTCCCTCATCTCTAAATCTTGTAGGGTTCCTTGGGAAATGTTTGCATGCCTCCTTCACCACATTCTTACAAGATAGGCACAGTAAATATAACTAATCTAAATTAATACGAGGGTAGGCTCAGAAAGTTAAAGACATTCCCTTTTCCAACTTTTTCCATTTTTCAAATTTGTCATTAGTTTATCCCATGAATATCTGGGAAGTAAATTGTATACAAGGAAATATCCTTGTACAAGGAAATATCCTCACATATTGTGGGATAAAAACATACTTGAAACACTGTTGTTATCTTCTAGGTGCTTTTGGTACAGCTTTCAAGAACTAACTAAACCTAAGTCAGTGTATAATGCCTTGAGAGAGTTTCAAATGTTTTATACTTCAGGAGTGGTGGAGAAGCACCTGAAAAAAAGGTGGGGCCATACTGGGGAAGGTCTTATATTGGCAGCTTGCACTTCACAGGCAATGCGGATTTTACGAACTGAGTGGTGGCATGACAAAGTGTGTTTTAGGAGATTATTTTAGCTTCTGGATAAGTGGTGAATTATAATAAAGAGTAATTGTAGGTTAGGCAAGAAACCAATTAGAAGATTTGCTTTGTCGGGGCACCTGGGTGGCTCAGTTCGGTTAAGCATCCGACTCTCGATTTCAGCACAGGTCATGATCTCACAGTTAGTGAGTTTGAGCCCCACATCTGGCTCTGTGATGACAGCATGGAGCCTACTTAGGTTCTGTCTCCCTCTTTCTCTGCCCCTCCTCCCCTTGCTCTCTATCTCTCTCAAAAATAAAATAAATTAAAAAAAAGATTTGCTTGGGGAGGAAAAGTGGGGAATGATTGGGAAGGAGCATGAGGAAATCCTTTGGGGGTAGTAGTAGTATTCTATGTCTTGATAGCGATATATCAAGTGATCAGTGAATATACATATGTGTATATTAGATCATATGTAAGTTTTATTACAGAAGAAAAACTGTCAACAAATATAGAACTCTGGCAAATGGCATGCATATTAAAGTACTTAGAGGGAAGTGTACTGATATCTCTAATATACTTTGAGATGTATTAAAAATTGATATAAATTGATGGATGTAAAGGTATGTAATAAACCAAGTGTAGTAACATGTTCACAATAGAAGCTGGGTAGTAGATATAGGAATGTTTGCTATAAAATTCTTTCAACTTTGCTATATGTTTAAATGTTTCATATGTGGGAGAAAAAGAGTCCAAAGCAGAGAATGAGGCCAGTGATATTTGAAAATTTGACATGATAGAGCTGAGCATACATGAATGTAGGGAATGAGGGACACAGAGAAAAAGGAGTTACCATGAACTTAAATGATCAGGATACCAGAGAATAAATGTACTACTTTCATGAATGAGAACCATTTATTGAGCCCCAACTGTGTGCCAACAATGGTTTCACACAGTTTATTTATCATCCTTACAACTCTGTATGGAAAATATAATGCCCATTTTGTGATGATAAAACAAAACCTCAGTCTGGTTAAATACAGGAAATAGGGAAGTTGGGAAAAGCTTAAGGAGGAAGATGGACGTTGACAGTGAGATGAGGGCATGAAAGTGTTCATTAGGAAGTTAGAAATATGTGGCTTTTGTACAAAGGATAAGACTAGAGATTTGGATTTGGAGATCTCTTAGACTCAAAGACTCTTGGAAGCCAGCAGAGATGTCTTCAGAGAGATCATTGAAAGGAGGTAGGCAAATGAAGCTGTGAAGAGAGAGATAAAAATAGAGAACTTGGAAGGATGCTCAGAGCTGGAATAGGAGAAAAAAAGCAAACCTAGAGAAGTTTACATGGGACCAAAGTCTATCCAAGTACACACCCTGGTATGGGAATAAAAATTGGGTAGGACTAAGAGGTCTAGTTGGTAACTTCATGCCTACCCACTATGAGATTGAGCAGTTCTTTCTACTCCTTCCAGACCTATTCCCAATCATTGTGATAACTGTATGGTCCAGATTTGTGACTAATCAACCTTATAGCTTATCACCTAGTGCAGCTGCCCCTCATTCTTTTGGTTGTTTTTTTCTTCTGTAGCCCCATTTCTTGATAATTTGGGTTCCACCTGTTATTACTGCAAAATAGATATCAGGAATCTTCATGCCTGTGGACATCAGAAAGGGAGAAACTGCCTGTGACTGCAACTGCTGCAAACCCTTGTGTTTAGGCTATGGTGTAACCACCATTGCTGTCTCATAGTCGAAACTGTAGAGGCATTGCTTATCATTCAGCAGGTCACATCCAGTTATATATTGACCACCTCTTCCTTTGAATTCTTTTTCATTCTCACACAATTTAACATAAAGTGGAGGTTAAGAGTGCCAAAATGGTGTATTTTCACAAGTTGAGGGAAGAGATTTAAAGAAGATGAAGATCAGCAGTCTGAGCTGATGCAAAGGAGACATAGGACATAGGACTGAGGTAAGATCTTTGAGGATGGTCTTTATTTGTTGTCTGACTTACTAAGTGTAAGACCTTCTGATATAATATCCACAAAATTTCTACCAGCAATTTTTAACAGTCTATCAGAGAAACAAATTATATACAAATGATTTTTAATTAATTAATTAAATTAAGATACAATCGACATATATCATATTGTATTAGTTTTAGGCCTACAACATAATGATTTGAAACAGGTATATACTATGAGATGATTACCACAATAAGTTTATTTAACATCCATCACCAGACATAGTTAAAAATTTTTTTTTCTTGTGATGAGAACTTTTAAGATGTACTCTCCTTGTAACTTTAAAACATATAATACAGTATTAACCATAGTCACCATGTAGTACATTACACTCCCATGACTTCTTTATCTTACAACTGGAAGTTCACTCCTTTTGACTACTTTCACTTATCTTGCCCACCGGCCTCTAGCAAACATCAATCTTTCCTCTGTATCTATAGTTTGATTTTTAAAAATTCCGTATCTAAGTGAGACCATACTTGAGCTGTCTGACTTATCTCAGCATAACACCTTCAAGGTCCATCCTTGTTCTTACAAATGGCAGAATTCATGTGTATACACACACACACACATACACACACACACACAACTTCTTTCTCCATTCATCCATCAATGGACACTTAGTTTGTTTACATGTCTTGGGTTTTATTAATGATGCTGCAATGAACATAGGGGTACAGATATCTTTTTGAGTTAGTGATTTCATTTTCCTTTGGATAAATACACAGAAGTGGAATAGGTGGATAATATGGCAGTTATATTTTTAATATTTTTGAGGATTTTTATGCTGTTTTTCATAGTGGCTGCACTAGTTTACATTCATATCAGCAGTGTACAAGGGTTTCCTTCCTTTTCAATACTTATTATTTGTTTTCTTTTTCATAATAACCATTCTTACGTGTGAGAAATGATATCTTATTGTGGATTTTATTTGTGTTTCTCTAATGATTAGTGATGTTGAACACATTTTCAGGTGTCTGTTAGCCATTTGTATGCCTCATACACAAATTATTTTAAAATAAGGTATGTAATAAGAAGGAAAATTATTGGGGTTTTCAAGAGTGTTGTTTCCGTAAAGTAGTGAGAGCAACTGCCAAATTTTAGTAGAAGAGGGAATATTGGATGGTGGAGAGATTAAGGTAATCAATATAGAGTTGAAGACCATTGTGGCAAAAGTTTGGCTGTGAAAGGCAAGAGAGTTATATGGAATGGCTAGGATGACAGGTAATAAAAAGATGAAGGGCTCCTGGTTAAAAAATATATAAAACAAGGTGTCTTAAATCTGAGCTTATAGTAATACCAAGTATTATGCTGGTCATTGAAGATTCAAGCAATCATGATATCACTCACTTGCCTTCAAGTATCGCAAGTCTATTGAATAATATAGGTACATTAACCGATACTATTTTTAAAAAGAGCATTTAAATGGAATCATCAACATGAATATAAAGGAAGAAACACTTAATTTTGTCTTGAAACACTGGCAAAGACTTCATAGAGGAAGTAGCATTTAAGATGAGCCTTAAAAGGGGACCTGGGTGGCTTAGTTGGTTAAGCATCTAACTCTTGATTTCCATTCAGGTCATGACCTTATGATTTGTAAGATGAGCCCTGCACTGGGCTCTGCACTGACAGCCTGCTTGGGATTCTCTCTCTCCTGCTCTCTCTGTCCCTCCCCGCTTCCCTTTGCACTCTCTCTCTCTCTCTCAAAATAAATAAATAAACATTAAAAAATAAAATGAGTCTTAATGATCAGTAGTAACTTGGGAATAGTTATGAAGGGAAACTAAATTTATAGCAAGAGATATAACATGTGAAAAGGTTTGCAAAGGTGGAAGAGCATGATGTATGTGATGATTTATGAAAAGCTCAATTTGACTGACTTATAGAGTGAATGAAGGGAAACACCAGGATATGAGGTTAGAAAGATACATTAGCACCAGATGGTGAAAAGAAACTTGTCTGACCTGGTAAAGAGGGAAGGAGTTTGGATTTTATGCTGTAGGCAGTAAGGAACTCAAGCAGAGGAGAATATAATGAAACTATGTTTAAAAAAGATAACCAGCTTCCAGGCATGACAGATTGGAACAATTCTCCTCTAAGATTATATATAGAAATATCAATTAAATAGATAGTTTAGAAATACATTTGAAAGCATCAACGTGCTGCTGAGGTAAGTAGGAATTAAAGGGACAAAATCTTGGAGAAGGAAGAACCATGTAGCTGACAGTATACTTTTTTCCTCAGGGCATTTGTTGATTCTGGGTGTAGACCAACAGACCAAGAATTCAAGCAAAGACATTAAGGAAATGATTGCTAGTAAGAGCAGAAAAATTAATAGAACTTTTCACAGTCTCATCCTAGAGAAACAGAATTAAAGACTAAATCTTTTTTGAAGGAAGATAACATTTTTTAGAACATCTAAAAATTTTCAAAGACAATGCCCAACATTCAATAAAAAAATAACTAGGCATGACATACATTATGATTTAAAACAAGAAGAAAAAAGGACAATAAAAACAATCTCAAAGAAACTCAGATATTGGAATTATTGGAAAAGGAATTTAAGATAGCTACAATTAATGGGGCACCTAGGTCACTCAGTTAAGTGTACAACTTTAGCTTAGGTCATCATCTCACAATTCATGAGTTCCAGCCCTGCATCAGGCTCTGTGCTGACCGCTCAGAGCCTAGAGCCTTCTTCAGATTCTGTGTCTCCCACTCTCTCTTTGCCCCCCACCCCGCTCATGCTCTGTCTTTTCTCTCTCTCAAAAATAATCATTTCAAAAAAGGTATGATTAATATGTCAAGATACTAAAGAAAAAAGGGAGAAATTGACCAGAAAATTTAAATTAAAAAAAAGGAAGAAAATAGAAACACTAGAATGGAAACATAAAATATCTGCAATTAAGAACACAATAAATGGGTTTAAAGCAGATTAGCTACACAAGATCAAAATGTTAGTGAACTAGAAGAAAGGTGAACAAAATATGCAGATGAAAGTATAGTGAACAGCAAAGGATGGATAATACAGGAAAGAGTATATTATGTATTCTTGAAATTACAGTATTCAAAAGAGAAAATTACAAGAATGGGTCAGAAATAATATTTTAATACACAATGACTGCAAATTATCTGAAACTAATAAAAGACAAAGACAACAAAGAAACCTCAGATCTGAGTTTTTAAACTCAAGGCAGTAATGAATTTTTTTTAAATACACTTAACCAGGAGCACCTGGGTGACTCTGTCGGTTAAGTCTCTGACTTCAGCTCAGGTCATGATCTCACAGTTCGTGAGTTAGAGCCCCGCATCAGTATCTGTGCTGACAGCTCAGAGCCTGGAGCCTGCTTCAGATTCTGTGTCTCCCTCTCTCCCTGTTCCTACTTCACTCACACTCTGTCTCTCTGTCTTTCAAAAATAAATAAATATTAAAAATAAATAAATAAATAAAATAAAATACACCTAACCATGTTATAGTCAAACTACTAAAACCAAAGTTTAAAGCAAGTTGATGGGAAAAAAAGGCACTATATCTGCAAGAGCAACAAAAGACTGATAATTGACCTCTTAATTGAAATGAAGGAAGCTGAAAAAACTTGTGGAATAACAAGTTTAAAATGCTGAAAGAAAATAATTGCTCATCTAGAACCTCACCAAACAAAATTCTCTTCAGAAATGAAGGGAAATCAAAGATATTTTTCAGGCAAATAAAACTGAAAACATTTATCACTAGCAGATGTGCACTAAAAATGATACTAAAGGGAATTCTTCAGAAAGAAGAAAAAATAGTTTCATACAGAAGCATAGAAACATGGGACAGGAATTAAAGAAAATGGAAAAGGATGATGTGAGGGTAAATGTAATTAAATATTGGACATATAAAGCAATAATTTATTATCTTATGAAGATTAAAATATATGCAAAATTTAAAAGACTAAAATAAGTAAATAAAAGAGCAGAAATTTATATGACAAAAGTAAATATTTGATAGAGAAAATAAGCAAAACAAAAATTATTACTTGAAAAGAATGATAAAATTGCTAGAGCCTTTTGCATGCTATCATGAATTGTCAATATGAAGAGAAAATAAATGGGGCATCCCTGACATTCTACAGACATTGAAAAGATAATAAGGAATATAATGAATAATTTATATGCTGTTAAAAATTTTGGTGAAGTTCAAAAATCCCTAGGAAAACACAGTGTACCAAAATGGGCGCAAGGAGAAACTAAAAATCCATATATCTATTCTAAAATCTGAATCTATAGGGGAGCCTGGGTGGCTCAGTTGGTTAAATGACTGACTTTTGCTCAGGTCATGATCTCACAATTTGTAAGTTGGAGCCCCGCATAGGGCTGTATGCTGACAGCTCAGCACCTGGAGCCCACTTCGGATTCTGCGTCTTCTTCCCCTCTCTCTACCCCTCCCCTGCTCACACTCTGTGTGTCTCTGCCTCTCAACAATAAGTAAACATTAAAATTTTTTTTAAAAATCTGAATCTATAATTAAACATCTCCAGACACACACACACACCCCAAAAAACATCGGACTCAAAAAAAATCTGGGAGGTAGTTAAAATGAAGGAGGAGAAGGGAGACCCTAAGCTTGTCTTATCCCTCAAACACAGCTAGATAGTTAACAAATCACTCTGAAAACAGAATAAATCAATTGGATATTTGACAAAACAAAACCTGCAAGTCTACAAATAGAAAAGCTATCACCTTCTGTAAGGTAAGAGGTGTGGACAGTTAACTTGGGGCAGAAAGAGCTCTGGGTACAGCAGAGGGGAAGGAAGTTGCTTATGGAGGCTACCACAAAATAATATAAGCAGTGGAATGTAAAATCTGAACTTTTAGAAGTCTGCTACATTGGGGGATGTGCCTGGGTTAAAGGTATGCAGGTGGTGAAGTGGGATGGAATCCCAGGAATGACACCATGGTTTGAGGATCCCTTGAGTCACAAGAGGGATGGGTGGTACCAACATGCTGTGCTTTTTCCAGGCATAGGAGCAGGGACTTAGGCTGAGGGCAGCAAGCAGAGGTGCTGGCTTTCTGCTCTGTTTCGACATAAACTCTAAACTGCTGCTCAGTTGTGTGACCACTTTCCTTCCAGGGGCTGGAAAAAGCCCAGAGGAACAGCGAAGGTTTGCCCTTCCAGAGTCTTTAAAATTTGGAGTTTTGAGCCTGAGATAAAAAAAGTTAGGAAGCAGGCAGTGTGAACACAGGGTTCTGACAGAAACCAGGGACAGGAGAGGCGTGATTGATTGCTCTTCTGTGAGAGTTCCCTGAAGAGTGGGCAGTGCAGTCTTTCACCTCAGGAGCTAGAGAGTGGGGGGCCTGCCATATTCATCCAGCCCATCAGGGTTGAAAGCCTTCAGGGAGCAAAACAGCGCCACCTAGTGGAGGCCAGAGTCACATACACCAAGCCCCTTCCTCTCCCCGTCCCCTGGAGGAGCATTTTTACTGCAACAAGTCAGCCAGGGAATCAGCACAACACGTCCCACCCCCAGAAGACCAGCACAAATAACTTGCTTGCCCCAAGTCTTCTGATCCTAGAGTGCTACAAAGCTTCAGGTCTAGGGGAAATAGATCTACCTTTCTCTTTAGATTAAAAATTTTTTTTGTAAGTTTATTTATTTATTTTGAGAGAGAGACAGAGAGAGTGAGTGGGGGAGGGGCAGAGAGAGAGGGAGAAAAAATTCCAAGGAGGCTCCACACTGTCAGTGCAGAGCCTGATGCAGGGCTCAAACTCATTAACCCTGAGATCATGACCTAAGCAAAACCAACAGTCAGATGCTTAACCCACTGAGCCACCCAGACGCAACCTCCTTTTTATTTTTATTCATTATTTTTAATTTTTTTTCATTTATTTTCTTATTTTTTCAATTCCTTTATTTATTTTATTTTTTATTTATGTATTAAATTTTGTCTTTATTTTATTTTTATTGTTGAATCTAGATTCTTTTAACAAGCAAACCAAAACACACCCAGGATTTAGTTTTTTTTTTTTTGTTTGATTGTTTTGTTTTGTTTTGTTTGTGTGTGTTTGTGTTTGTCTTCTTTCTTGTTTTCTTTTCTGGACAAAATGATGAGACAGAGAAATTCACCCCCCTCCCCCCCCCCAAAAAAAAAAAAAGAATAGGAAGGAGAACTCATGGCCAGGGATTTAATCAATACAGATATAAATAAGATGTCTGAACTAGAATCTAAAACAACAATGATAAGGATACTAGCTGGGCTTGAAGAAACATAATGGATACCAGAGAATCCTTTTCTGCAGAGATAGAAGAACTAATGTCTAGTTAGGCCAAATTAGAAATGTAATAACTGAGATGCAAACCAAAATGGAGGCCATAAAATGAGGATGATTGAGGCAGAGGAGCAAATTAGTGATATAGAAGATAAAATTATGGAAAATAATGAAGCTGAAAAGAAGAGGAAAAGAAAGGTCATGAATCACAAAGGCAGATGCAGGAAACTTAACTATTAAAATGGAATAACATTCCTCTCATAGGAGTCCCAGAAGATGAAGAGAGAAAAAGGGGCAGAAGACTTATTTGAACAAATTATAGCTGAAAACTTCCCTAATCTGGGGAAGGGCACAGACATCAAAATCCAAGAATCACAGAGAAATGCCAATAAATTCAACAAAGGCTGACCATTGCCAAGGTGTATCATAGTCAAATTTACAAAATGCACAGACAAGGAAAGAATTCTGAAAGCAGCAAGGGAAAAGAGGACCCTAACCTACAAGGGAAGACAGATCAGGTTCTCAGCAGATTCATCCAGAGAAATTGGCAGACCAGAAAGAAGTGGCAGTGCTGAATGGGAAAAATATGCAGCCAAGAATTTTCTGTCCACTAAGGCTGTCATTCAAAATAGAAGGAGAGATGTCTGTTTCTCAGACAAATAAAAGCTAAAGGAATTGTGATCACTAAACCAGCCCTTCAGGAAATTTTAAGGGGAATCTTTGGGAAAAAAAAAACAAAAACACCAAAAGCAACAAAGACTACACTAGACTGGATAGACCAAAAGCAACAAACTCTAGAACATCACCAGAAATACCAACTCTACAGGTAACACAATGGCACTAAATTCACATAATTACTCTTTCAATAATTACTCTGAATGAAAATGGATTAAATGTCCCAATCAAAAGACATAAGGTATCTGAATGGGTAAAAAAACCCAAGATCCATCTATATGCTACCTACAAGAGACTCATTTTAGACCTGAAGCCACCTGCAGATTGAAAGTGAGGAGGTTGGGGTGGGGTAGGGGGGCGCCTGGGTGGCTCGGTCAGTTAAGCATCCAACTTCAGCTCAGGTCATGATCTCACAGCTCATGAGATTGAGCCTTGCATCGGGCTCTGTGCTCACAGCTTGGAGCCTGGAGCCTGCTTTGGATTCTGTGTCTCTATCTCTCTCTGCCCCTCCCCCACTTGTGCTCTGTCTCTGTCTCTCTCTCTTTCTCAAAAATAAACATTGAAAAAAAAAGAAAGTGAGGGGATGGGAAACCATCTATGATACTAATAAAAGTCAAAAGACAGCTGGAGTAGTCATACTTACATCAGACAAACTAGATTTTAAAACAAAGACTGTGGGGTGCCTGGGTGGCCCAGTC
This sequence comes from Panthera onca, assembly GCF_046562875.1. NCBI lineage: Eukaryota > Metazoa > Chordata > Mammalia > Carnivora > Felidae > Panthera > Panthera onca. The sequence continues at coordinate 26,215,635 of NC_138343.1, read as the reverse complement.
AGTTAAGCGTCCGACTTCGGCTGAGGTCATGATCTCGTGGTTCGTGAGTTCAAGCCCCGTGTCGGGCTCTGCGCTGACAACTCAGAGCCTGGAACCTATTTCAGATTCTGTGTCTCCCTCTCTCTCTCTGACCCTCCCCCATTCATGCTCTGTCTCTCTCTGTCTCAAAAATAAATAAACGTTAAAAAAATTTAAAAAAAAACCAAAGATTGTAACAAGAGATGAAGAAGGACATTATATCATAATTAAGGGGTCTATCCATAAAGAAGATCCCACAATAGTAAATTTTTATGCCCCAAACTTGGAGATACCCAAATATATTAATCAATAACTCATTAATAATAATACATAATAGCAAATGAAAATGAGAACATGACAATCCAAAACCTTTGGAATGCAGCAAGGGCAGTCCTAAGAGGGAAGTATATTGCAATACAGGCCCATATCAAGAAGCAAGAAAAGTCCCAAGTGCACAAACTAACCTCACACATAAAGGAGCCAGAAAAGGAACAGCAAATAAAGCCTAAAGCTAACAGAAGGGAAATAATAAAGATTAGAGCAGAAATAACGATATAGAAAAAGAAATACAGTAGAACATACAGACAAAACTAAGAGCTAGTTCTTTGAAAGAATTAACAAAATTGATAAACCCCTAGCCAGACTTTTCAAAAAGAAAAGAGAAAGGATTGAAAGAGATAAAATCAGGGGCACCTGCGTGGCTCAGTTGGTTAAACATCCAACTTCAGCTCAGGTCATGATCTCATGGTTTGTGGGTTCAGGCCCTGCATCAGGCTCTGTGCTGACAGCTTGGAGCCTGGAGCCTGGAGCCTGCTTCAGATTCTGTCACTCTCTCTCTGTTTCTCTACCTCTTCCTTGCTCACTCTCTCTCTCTCTCTCTCTCTCAAAAACGAATGAACATTAAAAAGCTAAAACAAAAACGCAAATAGATAAAATCATGAATGAAAGAGAAAAGATCACAGCCAACATCAAAGAAATACAATTATAAGAGAACACTATGAAAAATTATATGTCAAAAAACTGGGCAATCTGGAAGAAATGGACAAATTCCTAGAAACTCACAAATTATTAAAACTGAAACAAGAAGAAATAGAAAATTTGAACAGACTCATACCAACAAAGATATTGAATCAGTAATCAAAAATCCTTCAACAAACAAGAGTCCTGGGCTAGATGACTTTCCAGGGGAATTCTACCAGACATTTAAAGAGGAGTTAAATACCTATTGTTCTCAAACTTTTCCAAAAAATAGAAATGGGAAGAAAACTTCCAAATACATTCTATGAAGCCAGCATTACCTTGATTCCAAAACAGACAAAGACCCCCCACTAAAACAGAGAATTACAGGTCAATATCACTGATGAACCTGGAGGCAAAAATTCTCAACTAGATGCTAGCAAATCAAATTCAGCAGTACATTAAAATAATTATTCACCATGATCTAGTGGGATTCATTCCTGGGCTGAAAAGCTGGTTCAATATTTGCAAATCAATCAACATGATACATCACATTAATAGAAGAAAGGATAAGAACCATTATGATCCTGTCAATAGACGCAGAAAAAGCATTCGACAAAATACAACATCCATTCTTGATAAAAACCCTCAACTAACTAGGGATAGATGCAACACACATCAAAATCATAAAGGCCATATATGAAAGACCCACAGCTAATATCATCCTCAATGGGGAAAAACCGAGAGCCTTTTTCCTATGGTCAGGAATAAGACAAGGATGTTCACTCTCACCATTACTATTTAACATAGTACTGGAAGTCCTAGCCTCAGCAATCAAACAACGAAAAGAAATAAAGGGCATACAAATCAGCAAGGAAGAAGTCAAACTTTCACTTGCAGATAACAATGACACTCTATGTATAAAACTCAAGAGACTCCACCAAAAAATTGCTAGAGCCGATGCATGAATGCAGCAAAGTCACAGTATATAAAATCAACGTGCAGAAATCTGTTGCATTTCTATACACCAATAATAAAGCAGCAGAAAAAGAAATCAAGGAATTGATCCCATTTGCATTTGCACCAAAAGCAATAAGATACCTAGGAATAAACCTAACAAAACAGGTAAAAGATCTGTATCCTGAAAACTATAGAATACTTATGAAAGAAATTGAAGAGAACACAAAGAAATGGAAAAGCATTCCATGGTTATGGATTGGAAGAACAAATATTGTTAAAATGTCTATACCACCCAAAGCAATTGATACATTTAATGCAATCCTATCAAAATACCACCAGCATTTTTCACAGAGCTAGAGCAAACAATCCTAAAATATGGATGGAACCACAAAGACCCCAAATAGTCAAAGCAATTGTGAAAAAGTAAAGCAAAAGTGGAGACATCATGATTCCAGATTTCAAGCTATATTACAAAGCTGTAGTCATCAAGACAGTGTGACACTAGCATAAAAACAGACAAATAGATGAATGGAACAGAATAGAAAACCCAGAAATGGACCTACAGCTATATGGTCAACTAAGCTTTGACAAAGTAGGAACGAATATCCAATGGAAAAAAAAGACAGTTTCTTCAACAAATAGTGCTGGGAAAACTGGATGGCATCATGCAGAAGAATGAAACTGGACCACTTTCTTACACCATACACAAAAATAAATTCAAAATGGATGAAAGACCTAAATGTGAGACAGGAAACCATCAAAATCCTACAGGAGAACACAGGCAGCAACCTCTTTGACCTCAGCTGCAGCAACTTCGTACTAAACATGTCACTGAAAGCAAGGGAAACAAAAGCAAACATGAACTATTAGGACCTCATCAAGCTTCTGCAGAGTGAAGGAAGCAATCAACAAAACTTAAAGGCAGCCTACAAAATGGGAGAATATATTTGCAAATGACACATCTGATAAAGGGTTAGTATCCAAAATCTATAAAGAATTTACCAAACTCAACACCCAAAAACCAAATAGCTCAATTGAGAAATGGTCAGAAAAAAAAATGAATTGACATTTTTCCAAAGAAGATGGCTAACAGACACATGAAAAGATACTCAACATCACTGATCATATCACCTTGCCATGTAGTCAGAATGGCTAAAATTAATAACACAAGAAACAACAGGTGTAGGTGAGGATGCAGAGAATGGGGAAACTCCTTACACTGTTAGTGGGAATGCAAACTGGTACAACGAATCTGGAAAACAGTATGGAGTTTCTTCAACAAACTAAAAATAGAACTACCCTATACTCCAGCAGTTTCACTACTAGGTATTTACCCAAAAGATACAAAACTACAGATTCAAGGGGCACCTGGGTGGCTCAGTCAATTGATGGTCCAACTTTAGCTCAGGTCATGATCTCACAGTTTGTGGGTTTGAGCCCTGCGTTGGGCTCTGTGCTGACAGTTTAGAGCCTGGAGCCTGCTTCAGGTTCTGTCTCCCTCTCTGCCTCTCCCCCACTTACCCTCTGTTTCTCTCACTCTCAAAAATAAATAAACATTAAATTTGAAAAAAAACACAAAAATACAGATTTGAAAGGGTACATGCACTTCAATGTTTATAGCAGCATTATCAATAATAGCCAAACTGTGGAAAAAGACCAAATGTCCATTGGCTGATGAATGGAAAAGAAGAGGTGGTATAGATACACAATGGAATATTACTTATCCATCAAAAAGAATGAAATCTTGCCATTGACAACAATGTGAATCAAGCGAGAAGGTATTATGATAAGTGAAATATGTCAATCAGAGTAAGACAAATACCATATGATTTCACTCATATATGGAATTTAGGAAACAAAATAGGTGAACATAGGGGGAGAGGTGGGGAAGAAAAATGAGAGATGGAAACAATCCACAAGAGACTCTTAACGATAGAGAACAAACTGAGGGTTGATGGAGGAAGGTGGGTGAGAGACGGGCTAGATGGGTGGGGACTATTAAGGAGGGCACTTGTTGTAATGAGCACTGGGTGTTATATATAAGTGATGAATCATTGAATTCTACCCCTGACCAATATTCTTTATATGTTGGCTAATTAAAATGTTTTTTGAATTTTTTAATGCTTATTTATTTTTTAGAGCGAGACAGACAGAGCACGAGCAGGGGAGGAGCAGAGAAAGAGGGAAACACAATCTGAAGCAGGTTCCAGGCTCCAAGCTGTCAGCACAGAACCCAGTGCGGAACTTGAACTCACAAACTGCGAGATCATGACTTGAACAGAAGTCAGAAGCTTAACTGACAGATCCACCCAGATGTCCCTTGGCTAAGTAAAATTTAAAACAAAACAAAACAAAACCAAACCACCAGTATCAATGGTTTCACTGGTGAATTCTAATAATCTAATAAAGAAACAGCAGCAATCTTCCACAAACCATTTTAAAGAATAGACAAAGAAACAATACTTCCCAACTCTTTTTTAAGGCCAGTATAATCCTAATTCCAAAACATACAAGAAAGGAAAATTACAGGCCAATTTCTACCAAAAAAATTCTAAAAAAAATTTTTAGCAAATGGAAAAGGCTACATATCATGAATAAGTGGGGTTGATTTCAGCTATGAAGGTTAGTTTACCACTTACATATCAGTCAGCCTATTTTGCCACATTAACAAATAAAAGGTGAAAGAAATCTTCACTCAATAAGATATGTACTTAGAAAATCCAAAAGACTCCAAAGAAAAACTATTATAATTCATAAATACATTTAACAAGTTCTTGGGGGCCCCTAGGTGGCTCAGTCAGTTAAGTGTCCAGCTCTTGATTTTGGCTGAGGTCATGATCTAATGGTAGATTGAGCTACATGTCGGGATCTCTGCTGATAGTATGGAGCTTGCTTGGGATTTTCTCTATGACTCTCTCTCTGTCCCTCTCCTGCTCTCCCTGTCTCTCTCTCTCAAAACAAAAACAAACAAAGAAAACAAGTTCTTGAAATGTCAACATACAAAACACACAAAAATCAACAGTATTTTTTTATATCAGCAACAAACTAACAAAAAATGAATTTCAAAAGATGATAGCTCACAACTTCAGAAAAACATGAAAAAAAAACCTTGTAATATAACTAATAAAAAATGTATAAGAATTGTACATCAAAAACTTCAAAACAATACTGGGAGAAATTAAAGTGGCTCTAAACAAATGAAGGGGGGATTATATCATGTTTATGGATGGAAAGACTCAATATTGTCATGATCTGAGTTCTCTCCCAATTGATAAATACATTTAGCTTCATCCCAGTCAAAAATCCCACGAAGTTTGTAGTATGGAAATAGTCTAGCTGTTTCTAAAATGTATGTATGGGAACAAATGGAGCAAGTATAGAAAAGGTGTTCTTTAAGAAGAATAAAGTTGTGGGGTATTGCTACTAGACATCAAGACTTAATGTGATAGTAATTAAGATGTGGCACTGGTATAAGAATAGACAAATGGACCAGTTGAACAGAATAGAAAGTCCAGAAACATACGACCTTTGATTTATTATAAAGATGGTATAATGGGGTCTGGAGGCCTTTTCAATAAATGCTGTTGGGTCATCTGGACATCCGTAAATAAAATAAATATGTCTAGAACTCCTCTTCATGTCCTATACAAAAATTCGGGAAATCTTGTAGATCTAAATGTAAATAATTAAAATATGAAAGTTTTGCCCCCAGATTTATATTGTGATATAAAAGGCATACGTCACTGAGTTTCAAGTGTATTGCATAAAGGTTTGACTTACAAACAACGTGAAATAATTACTACAATAATTACTATAGTACATCATTTATATAGATACAATAAAAAGAAGTTGGAAACAAAATTCTCCTTGTATTGGGATCTCAGGATTTACTCTCTTAACTTTCTTATACATCACATGGCAGTATTTGCTATTGTTATTATGTTGTACATTACACCCCTTCTATTTATTTATCTTATAATTGAAAGTTTGTAGCTTTTGACCACCTTCTCTAATTCTACTCCTCTTCTGCCTCTGGTAACCACAGTCTTACCTCTTTTTGTATGAGTTTTTTTTTTTTTTTTTTTACTATTCCATATCTAGGTGAAGTCATACAGTATTCATCTTTCTCTGACTTATTTCACTTAGCATAGTGCCCTCAAAATCCATCCATGTTGTCACAAATGGTAGGATTTCCTCATTTTTTATGGCTGAATAATATGAATAATATCTATATCTATATATCATAACTCCTTTATCCATTCATCAGGCAATGGATACTTAGGTTGTTTCCACATCTTAGCTATTGTAAATAATGTTGCTATAAACACGGCGTTACAGATATCTGAGTTAGTGTTTTTGTTTCCTAACAAAGCTTCAAAAAAATTTTTTAACATTTATTCATTTTTGAGAGACAGAGAGAGAGACAGAGTGCAAGGGGGCAGGAGGAGCAGAGAGAGAGAGGGAGACACAGAATCCAAAGCAGGCTCCAAGCTGTCAATACAGAGCCTGATATGGAGCTCAGCCTGAGAAACTGTGGGATCATGACCTGAGCTGAAGTTGACGCATAACTGACTGAGCCACCCAGGTGCCCCAAAAGCTTTTAGCAGAAAACATAGGAGAGTATCTTCCTGACCTTCAGGTTGGCAAAACCTTCAGGTTATGGCAACTTCATAAAAAAGCACTAACCATAAAGGAAAAAAGTAATACATTGATAAGTTGGGCTACATTAACATTAAGAGCTGCAGTTCCTCAGAAGATACCATTTCAAGAGTGAAAGGCAAGACATAGATATTTGCAAAGTATACACCTGGCAAAGGGCTTGTAACCTATAAGGGATATAAAGATTCAGAACATCAAAAAGGCAATGCAATGAAAAGTCTAAATGAAAGCTGAGGGAAAGACTGGCTTTGAAAACTATTGAGATGGAGCCATTGCTGCTTAGGGTGCTACATCAACAAACCGACATTTAGATAACTGCCATATCCCTGAAAATGCTCCCCTTGACTAGGAATGTAGTATATTCAGTCAGCCAATCCCCAAAGCCAAGCAAACTCTGGACCTCCTCACCCCAAAAAGGTTGACTATGTGGCCCCAGCCAATCAGATACTTTCTATTTGTCTCTTTCTTCTTCTTTATTTTGTTAAAGAGAAAACCACAGGCTCCAAGTGGTGTCACTTAGACTGAGTTTCCAAACCAGGGCTTAATACCCAAGCCAAGTGCAGTTTCAACCTCCCCCAGAAATGTGTCCTTAAACAGTCAGGGAATTTTTCTATCCATCAGCACTGCTGCATCTGTTACCTGGGTCCTCTCTATCTCCTAAAGAAAGATGAGGTAATCTACATAAGACACCATGCTCTTCCCTGTAGCAAACAGCCTTCTCTGGAACAATCCTTTTCTTTTGCTAACAATTTTCTTGCCAACACCCTTCCACCTATAAAAACCTTCCATTTTGTAGAACTCCTCAGAGCACCCCTCTATATGCTAGATGGAGTGCTGCTGGGTTCATGAATTGTTTAATAAAGATGTTACCGAGAGTGAAATGGAAAAAGAACCCTCAGTTCTTTTCACTGCCATGGTGAAGAATTTCAGAACAGAGAAATGAAAGTAAAGCAAGCAAAGTTTTATTAAAGTACTCTCCAAGAGAGGAGCAGGCCAGTCAAGAGAGACAAAGGCCCTGGAAATTCCAGGGTGTGGGCTTATCTCAATTTTTTTGGGGGGTGGACCCTAGGGGTGCAACATTTGAATGACAGGTCCAAGTTATAACAATAATTAGCCAACTGTGCATGTCCTTTCTCCAAGATGTATTTGAAACGCCTGCGCAGGGTAGGAAACCACAATATTGTTTCTATTCTAGAGACATAGGTCAAATAAGGACAAGCCTCTGCTTTCTGCAGGAGCACAACAAACAAACTTAACTCTTCTTCGGCTGGAATGCTGTAACCACAAACCGACCACTGGATGGGTGGAATGGGTTGTCCTGGGGCCGTCCTCTGTTGAGGTTCTCCATCAGGATGTCTAAGGTCCATCCTCCTGTTGCTCATGCCTTCCTTCCTGCCTAACAAATCCTTAGATCTTCAAATTTATTCGGTTGAATTTTATTTTTTAATAATTCTTTACCCTATAAAAACGTATTGCCCTTGCCCCATTTTGCAGTTCTCCAAAAGGAGACTGTCCATGAAGTGTTAAATCAAGTTTGTTTGTATCACCTAAATCGTCTTCTTGAATCATTTGTTCACAAAGCCAAGGGCTTGGGACCATAGAGAACCAAGGAGCTGATGACAGGTCTTTGGAGCATGAGTGGGAGGGGAGGAGCCACTCACAGCAAGGAATCTCTTCGTGATTTCCAGCTGCTGAGAACAGTCACCTTGATTTAGTGTAATCAAGTGTTGGACTCTCAAACAACTCCAGTTGGCCTGGTATTATGTCGGCAGGCTGCACGTTAATGTGAAATGAGATTAGATGGAGCTCCATCTCCTCACTCTGGGGAATTCTCCTGGTCATTGCCCTTTGTTTCTTGTACCTCTGCTAAACTCTCCACCCCATTCCATCTTCCCTTCAGTGTCCAGACTTCTTCCCCAGGAACATGGAACACAGCTGTTTTTGGTGCTATTGTAACTTTTCACAAACTATCACTGATGGACAGCAGATGTGCAGAGCAGCCTTTTACCAAGTGTCTTTTCTGGGCAAAGGCGGGAGGAGGTAATGAGAGGAATTACAGATGAGTGCTACTCAAACTCCCTGTTCTTTGGTACCTTGACTCTCATCTCCCCAGCCCCCTTTCTCCAGGAGGGTTCCAGCCTTCTGGTGTTTTCTCTGAATATTTTCTCCAAAACTTCAGATTCTTTATTATGTAGATTAAACCATTTAGATATTTCTAAGCCACTCCTCTGTTTTTCCAATCATGCCCTGGGACTGATCTGTCATCAAATTCCACTGAAGTGTTTTCTCAGAGAGGCTTCTACGGAGGAGTTTTGAGGCTAGCTTAAAAAGAATTCTTTAAAATTCCAAACTGAACTTATTAATATAGGACACATCCTCTTCTCTTCCCAGCCCAGTTCTTACACCAAGTTCTGTATTTTCTTCTTCCTTAAGATTTCTCCAGGAAGCCTACACTGCATTGTCTAGGCTCAAGCTCTCTTTTTGGTTTCCCCTAATAAGTTTCTGTGAAGGAAGAGCAGATGGCATGGGGATAATGGTTTTAGAGTGGAACTTTAAGCAGGATGTAGTGGCCAGGAGGCTGAATGAAGACAGGCACCCCAACACTAGTCCACTGCTGTGAATATTACAGAGGCTGCTCCAGGGGAGGGTAGTCACCCACCAAGACTCCATGCTGATATGCCCCGCCTGGTACCAGTGATTGGTTTGTGCACTGAAACTACAGTAGATGACTAATGTCAGCTTCCTGTGACTGTCTCAAATGACCTCAAGAAGAAACTAAAAACAAGAAGAATGGGAAAAACAGTTAAGTGGAAGAAGTCAAGCAATATTTTTGAACAATCAAATATGATAGAAACATGACATATTTGTGGAGGGCACTTTTAGACAAATAAGCTTGGGCAATGGAATGCAGAAAAGGCCATAATGGCCACCTGGCTGAATACAGACAGGCCCATCAGGTCACCCAATGAGAAATACCCATAGACCCTAACTGACTGATGGGTTACTAACAACTAGGCACAGTTACCAAGAAAGGGAAAATTCCATGTCACCATACATCCTCACCTACCTTCCTTAAATGCAGACCTCTCCCACTGCCTTCTTACAGATACAGACTCTCCTCTGCTGTCCTGCCTGCTGCTCCCTGGCAGGGTATTCAGTCAACTTCTACCTCCCTTGTTCTGCCTCAGGTGAAATCTTTTACCTCCCACACCAACACCAGCTTCCACAAGATCACCCCCTCACATCTGGGGGCCTCCATCCCATTGAGAGACACCCATTTAGTCACTACGATATTAAGATGCTCTACAGATCTTTCTCATACTTATGTGGAAATTGGTAAACCTTAATTTTTACAGATGAACAAATTATACCTTGTGACATGCAATTATGCCTTGGAGAGCTGCATGCAAGCATGTATACTCCTTCCCCTTTTTGTATATAATCCCCTGTAAACTGATGGACTTTGGAGTAGTTCTTTCAGAGCAATCTGAAATAGTATCTCTCAGTCTCTAATCCTCAGTAAGACAACAAATAAAACATTTACTAACCTATTTTGAGGTTGGCTTTTTTTTTCAGTCCACAAGTTCCTTCTCCACCCCTAAAATACCTATAATGAAGCCCATTCCCTGTCCTCTCCATGCTTCCAGGAGCTCTCCTTTTGTTTATCTTTGTGACTATTATACTGTAGCCAATCAAGTGACGCAGGGGAGGCAAGGAGCACAGGAGAAAATGGAAGAGATTTTCCACATCAGGCCAAAGCTTCTAGCCAGATATGTAACTTATTCTGTGATGGGGTTTTGGGATGATGGTGGGGTTTGGAACTGATGGCCAAGAAAGAATTCCTGAACAGGTCTTTGGTGCAAAAAGTTGACTTTATTAAAGCACAGGGACAGGACCGATGGACAAAAAGAGCTGCACTAGCGTTGTGAAGAGTGACATCTTATATACTATGGGCGAAGTAAAGTCAAGAGGAAGTTTCCAAAGAGATTTCATATGCTAAAGACTCACAGATTACTGGAGGCCAAGCTGTTTTCAAGCTAAGGTTGTTTTTCCCTCTAGCAAAGCATTAACACTGAGACAGTGGGAGTTCCTGGACTTTAGCCCATTCATGAAATTGCCTTTTTCTTGTAAACTGGTGGAGACTTTTATCAGTTAACCATTTGTGGGTTTGTTGTTGTTGTTGTTGTTTGTCCTTTCCTGTTTTTGGGTAGCCAGGAGTGTCCAAGGAATATAACATATATCCCACCTGGGGAGGGAGGTGTGCTAGCTTGTACTTTGCCCTTAGCCTGCCTTATGGTCTCTCATCATATCACCCCTGAACAATTTTGACCCTCAAATCTTTGAAATTGTTGAAGGTGGAAGGTCTCATCTTCTGCAGCTTCTTCCTTTTGAGTAGGGGTATAGAGATGTCCCTACCTATGGGTGAACATTGGTCAGTCGGGGGAACAAAAGGCAGAGGCAGCCAAATCCAATGTAGACACTAAGTTGGTATCAATGTAGGTAAGGATTATCTGTCATTGAGAAGTCATTGTAGTGATAGAGTCTTGGCACCAAGCAGAGACAATGAAAAAGGTAACATATTAGGATAAGCATGGCTAGAAGAATGAGAAGTCCAATAGAGAGACCCTTAATAGTTGAGTATAATTCTCCAGTCTAGATGTTTAACTAATCATTAAAGGAAAGAGGGATTATTTAAAGCACCAATTTGAGTATTCATGTTAGTTAGAAATACAGAAATATTCTTGTGGCAATCTTGAATATATACACAACATTTTGTTTTTATGAGAGCATAAGTTCCACCTTGTGCAGCAAACATCTAATGCCATTCTATTTTGTAGAACTGATTTATGGATTTGTGTTACTTTAGTATGTTATTTTGAGAGTCATTTAAGGCCTTAACTGGGTAACAGGTAGTATTTTAGCCGTCATATAGATTCAATTTTGTTTAGTAAGCAATTAGGCAATTAATAAGGGGTGTAAAATATAAGTTAATGGTTAGAGCAAGTTACAAACCCAACATCTGTCAGTGCTGCCAGTGAGAAGATTTTTAGATGTCAGGCTTGAAGCATCCCCAGATAGAGTGGGAACAAGCAGCAGGAATCAGATGGAGTTTTCTAGTTTATAATTCAAATGTCTGTGGTGATCCTTTTGAATGGCCCATTTTGAGAAGGAATTGTCAGTATAAATTGGGGAAAGGAGAATGAAAAAGAAAGGTACAACCCTCATAAGAGAAGTTTGAGGTCTTTCATGGGTTCACAGGAATAAGAAGACACATTAGTTTGCTCACTGGTTTCCTGTGAAGGGAGTACAGGTGTTATTTTAGATATAGGAGCCCTTGAAGAATGCCCCTCTAATTTTACTGCAGTGGGAGTACATAATATGACCCAGTAGGGGCCCTTCCATTTTGGAATTAAATTCCCTTCTGTATTAGACTTTCAATCGTTAAATAAACCAGGTCTCCCGGGTTTATATGGGGTGGGTTTCTAGTAACTGTCCGATCAGCTTTAGGGAGGATATGGTTTGCATATTTAGAGATTTATGAATTAACCTGGCCTTAAACGAATTTAATAAAGCACTATATTTTTTTTGTCTATTGAAAGGTCTATAGTAAGAAAAGTCTTTTATATACAATTCTTGGGGAATCCATCTCATTTTCCAGTTGTTTAAACAATATACCCATGAGGTCCTGTTACTATCCTCACAGAATAACAAGCAAGAAGATTGTCCAGACCTGTGCTATTGTGACAGTATCTCTTAAGTTTACCTCAAGTTGTCCAGCTTAGGCAAACAAACTTTTAAAGGCAATCAGAATTGGAATTTAACATCCATAAAAGTGCATTACTGAAACATGATTTTTCTCTCTAATAACCTTCAACTAGAGATAGCCAAATCAGGACTAATTCACTTATAAAATAAGTCCAGTTTTAACAAACTTGGCCTAATTATTTACATAAGCTCAGCAAGGATAGTGATTGATCATATAGATCTTTTATAATTTGCTTTGCTGAAACTTTTTATAAGGACTCTAGATTGAACTTTTGGTAGCCTCTCCAAGCCAGAAGCCAAGCCAAGTTAGCCATTAGGCATGGCTGCAATAGCAACTGATTTGGGCAAATTTCTATTCACAAGGTTCCCAACATATCCTGAGATTCCTGCACCAACCAGGAAGTGGCATTCTTTACTTGCCTGATAAGGCTCCTGAGAACTCTGTAAGTAAGATAGGTATAGGCCAGCATTTCCAAGGAGCTTTATTGGCTTCATGTTTCATAAAGTCAACCTTAGTTCCTTAAAGCTATATGGTTATATCTGAGGCTATGAATGTTGCGCTCAAATATGACATTCCAATCAAAGCCTTGGTAAAATAACCAGTATTTCCAAGATGAACAGATTCTTATTGAACTTATACAAATATGTATGATTGCCATGAAAGAAAGAATACTCACTGAGAATCTTTGAATTTTAAAGAGAGAATAATTAAGTACCTCGGTTTGTTTACAAATGAATGCTTTATCCTATTTCTGTATGTCATAGATATCTTAAAAGAAGTTTCTTTAATCTGGAAGAGCAAACATTAAAGAACCAGCAATATTTCTAACAAGAGTCACAAAAACTATAATCTTTCTCAGTTCATTTAGTCCCATGTTACTAATTCTTGTTCAGTTTGAATGCAGCTTTTTAATTCTGGAAATTCTTACCCATTTTAGTTTTAGGATTTTAAAGATGTCAAATACCTCTTAGGATTTTAAATATGTCAAATACCTATATTTGTCCTAAAAGTCCTTATAATTAATCTCCTTGAAGATGAAATACATTTTGTGAGAGAAAAAGAACAATTATAAATGACAAAATCTCAGAGGTAGACATTGTTAAAGATCTGATGAGAATTTATTATGATTCAATTGACAAGGAAATTTGGTTATTTCTGTGACACATAACACTTCAATAATCAGAGTATCAAGTGAGAACCTTATACAAAAACATTAAAATTTCAGGAATTGCATTTATATTTGAGCAGTTATAGCATTTACCCAAGCAATGCAACCTAAGGTTTATCATCATTTGTTTGACAGTGTTTCCAGAGTAACTTAATATACCAAATAAGCAAGCCTTAATTGGTCAAAGACTTAATTTATAATTTTAAATTCTGGGAAGTTTGTTAAAACCTTAGAAAGTTATAAAGCACATCCTAAATAGGATTACAAATCATTACTGATCTTATTTATTTAACCAAGAAGGCAATAAGATATTCTAAAGGCAAATATATAGGGTTATATAGTTGTTAGCTCCTTTAACATTGAAAAGTTTTAACTTTAAGTAATCAAAGACCTAATAAAGACATAAACATAAACATATAAACATAAACACAAACATTTAAAACATTGGGTCACCTGGGTGGCTCAGTCAGTTAAGCATCTGACTTTGGCTCAGATCATGATCTTGCAGTTTGTGAGTTCAAGCCCTGCATCAGGCTCTGTGCTGACAACTTAGAGCCTAGAGCCTGCTTCAGATTCTGTGTCTCCCTCTATCTCTGCCCCTCTCCTGCTCATGCTCTGTCTCTCTCTGTCTCTCAAAAATAAGTAAATATTAAAAAAATTAAAAAAAAAACACTTAAAACTTAAAGCTTTGATTTTCCTGCACAGACATGAGAAAAAAAGCTTTGTTTATATTTTCTTATCAAGAGAAGACCAACAATCTAAAAAAACCTTTTTTTTAACGTAGAGTAAAGCAGAATTTTAATCTTAAAACAGTGTATTTTAAAATCCACTCATTGCAACCTTAGTCCATCTTAACCATACATAAAATTTCTTTCTAAAGATTTCCCCTTTTTTTTTTCAAAATTTTTTTTAACGTTTATTTTTGAGACAGAGAGAGACAGAGCATGAACGGGGGAGGGTCAGAGAGAGGGAGACACAGAATCCAAAACAGGCTCCAGGCTCTGAGCTGTCAGCACAGAGCCCGACGCGGGGCTCGAACTTACGGACTGTGAGATCATGACCTGAGCTGAAGTCGGACGCTTAACCGACCAAGCCACCCAGGCGCCCCAAGATTTCCCTTTAAAAACCTCCTACAACTTTCCTTCACCTTCAAATTTTGTCCCAAGTCATTTCTCTCTAAAGAACCAATCTCATTTAGGACAAAATTACTTTCTTTTACCTTCAACAAAAATTTATTTCCATTCCTTATATCTTTATTACATACCTTCTACTTTTTTTACATCCAGAGTTGTTTTTCTTATTCCCATCAGTCTTAACTATATTGAGTAGAATTTTAACTCTTAGAAACCTTCATCTCCAGTGAAAACTTAGTAGTAACCAATTATGAATTGTTACACCAGAATTCTTTAGATGGAAAATTTATGAACCACTTAAGCACAAAGATGTTTACCAACAAACCTCTTTGCAATAAATGAAAAGCAGGTGGAAGAAAAAGAAGTCAAAAGTGCAAACTTATGTTCAGTAATCAATGCTTTAGTTTTTTATCTCATTAGATAGCCAATGAATTCAATCCCTTTTATCATGCAAACAAAACTTTAAAGTTTCAGGTTACCAAAGACTTTGAAAGCTATCTTCTTAATTAACCATTATTGTAAGTCTTTTTTCTTTTTTTTCTTTTCTTTTTTCTTTTTTTTTTTTTTTTTTTTTTTTTTTTTTTTTGCTAATGAATGGCAACAGAGATAACATGAGCTTATTTGATCTTCAGGAAACCTAGATAGAATAAAACTTTTATGTTTAATGCTGATAAACAGGTCTATATCAAACCAACAAACTTAACTTAGTTTAAACAATGAATATGTTCCACTTGGGTCCACTTAAGACAATTGTTCCCCGTTGTCAATTTTTACCTGGAACACTGGTGGGGAAATCTGAAGTGGGTGGTCCAAGGGATTGCTCTTTGCTCTTTGACATTGAGGGTGGGAAGAGCAGATGGTGCCTGAGGCACTGAGGAGCCAGTTATGTAGGCTGTACCCAAGGTGGTGCAGAAACAAGAGGACTGGGAGGAGAAGGCAGAAGAGGCGAGGTACTAACAGAAGGCAGAGAAAGAGGATTCCCAGTTCTAAATTATGTCAGTTCTGACAGAAGCAGACACCATGTCTTTTTTTTTTTTTTTTTTTTTTTTTTTTTTTTGCCAACTAGTGGAATGTACATGTCAGGCCTGAGAAGACAGGGAATTTCCCCAAAACAAATGGAGTTTCAGCAGCTGCTTGGGAATAATTCTTAAAGTCCCTGTCCTTAGGTAGACTAACCATAATTGACTTCACTTATAGCCATTAATCCGGGAAATGAATGAGGGAGATGCCCTCCCATCTATTAGGAGGAGGAACAGAGAGAAAGAGTCAGGGATGGCCTGAACTCCAGTGACTGAGTTTTATCAGGAGGCCTGTTTAGACATTCAATTTGTCAGGAGGGAGTTTATTAGCCAAATGCATTTGGGCAAACATATTCTCCAACAGGTCTTTTGGTCCAGGTCCTGATTTAGAACCTGAGGCCCTAGGTAGGGTACCTCTGTCCATTTGCCCTGTTTCCTGCAAAAGAGATCTAACTGCTAGATTCTACTAAGGCCACGCAGTGTTACAGGAGATCAGTCTTTTTCTACATTTTGTAATTCAAATTGTTTCTAGTAGATTGAAAAGACATCCCAAGGGAAAGTCCATGAGGGCCAAAGAGAAGCTCCCATGCTCCTCCTAGAGAGAAAAGTAGACAGAGGGAAGTAGAGAAGGCCCATTTCCACGAAGATTCCCTCAACACCCCTCCCCCCCACCGACAACTTCCAGGTGGCATCCCATGCACAGGATATGTCAGAAGTTCCTGGTGTCATAGTGACTGGAGGCATCCCTCCAAAGAAGCAGCTATGATCACTGAACAGCCACTAAGGGCCCCTAAGGAGGGATGCTAGTGTCCCCCCACTTCCCCACTGCATTCTAGACTACAGATGGGTACCAGTGTATGAACCTGAGTTTGCCTTGCTAAGAAGGCCATGAAGAACTGCTGTTTTTAACCCATGGAAAACACTGGAAATATTTTACAAAGGGGAATTACCCAATTTTGTAATTTAAGTAGTAGTTAGTAGAGGACATTGACTGATAACAGTAAAGACAGAAATCCATCATGATCTAAGCAACATTCCAACACATACTGCCTTTAGAGCCAACTTCCCTAGGAAGTGGTCCCTGGTTGGGTTTTAATTCAATTGGGTACTGGTTTTGGCTGGGTCCCAGTGGAGGTCTCATGGCCAGAGGCTGCTAGACCAGACATGTAGAGGGTATCACATTAGACCAATGAGGAGGAAACCTCACACAGGAGTCTGAAGATTGGCAGCCATACTAGTCACCTAGGTGGTTGTCCCCTGCCCAAGAAAGACAACTTTTATAAGGACAGGAATAAAGAGAGGGCATCACGTTTGTGGGTCTTATTAACATTCTGGTCAGGGTACTAACTTCTAGCCAAAAGGCAGGTTTTCTCCTCCCCATAGAGTAACCATGGGCTAGAGGATTGCAGCCTGAACAATCGACATGAAAATATTCCAATAAAACCATACTCCTCGAAAAACCCCTGAAATGAGAGTAAAGGAAGAAAAGAGAAAGTGCTCACCAAGTTTGCTCCAAAGCTCAGAGTCCAGATGAAAAGACTCATCTCCCCATGCTGGGAACCAAATGATGGGGTTTTGGGGTGATGTTGGGGTTGAGAACTGATGACCAAGAAAGAAATCCTGAAGACGTCTTTGGTGCAAAAAAGGTGATTTTATTAAAGCACAGGGACAGGACACATGGGCAGAAAGAGCTGCGTTGTGAAGAGTGTTGTGGAAGAGTGACTCCTTATATATTATGGGGCGGGGGAAGTAAAGTCAAGAGGAAGTTTTCAAAGATCTCTCATATGCTAAAGACACAGATTATTGGAGGCTGAGCTATTTTCAAGCTAAGGTTGTTTTTCCCTCTAGCAAAGCATTAACATTAAGACAGTGGGGAGTTCCTGGACTCTAGCCTATTCATGGAATTGCCTTTTTCTTGTAAACTGGTGAAGACTCATCAGTTTAACCTTTTGTTTTGTTTTGTTTTGTTTTGTTTTTGGTCCTAGAAGTGTCCAAGGAATATAACACATATCCTACCTGTGAAGAGGGGTGCTTTAGCTTATACTTTGCTCTTAGCCTGCCTTATGGTCTGTCATGTAAGCATGGGCAAATTGATTTTATACTTTCAAGTCTACATTTTGTGTCCCCACTCTCAACATATGTCTGTAAGCATAGTAACCTCAGAGGCTTGGGTGACGTTGGGAGGATATATTTTCTTCACCATCTTAGATTTGAATGGCTGGAGGCCCATGGTAGTAAAAAGATTAATAAGAGAAAAGACAAAGTTTACGTACACATGCACTCGGAAGTTTCTCAGTAATGAGTAACTCACTGAAGAGCCAGAATAAAAGTTTATATACCAACCTAACAAAAGGGCATTGAAGTCTTCAGTGGGAAAGTAGAGAAGGTTGGTTTTTTTAATGTTAATTAATTTATTTTTGAGAGAGAGAGACAACATGAGAACATGAGCGGAGAGGGGCAAAAAGGGAGGGAGAGAGAGAATTCCATGCAGGGGCTCAATCCCATGAACCTCGAGATCATGATCTGAGCTGAAATCAAAAGTTGGACCCTTACCTGACTGAGCCACCCAGGCACCCCTCTGTTGGGATTTTTGATGCTCATGGAAATGGGCAGTGTGTCTCCATGGAAAGTTGAATTTGCAGGAAATTCCCTTAAAGGGAGATTCATGACAGTTGTGTTTTTCCGGAGGCTCTGCCTTAGCCATATATGGGAAGTTCAGACAAGATTTCTTTCTGCATCTTTCCATAGCTCAAATGTTATCACTTTAAAATAATCTTTATACCAATTGTGGGGTCCTAATGGATCCCCACAATAGTAAGGTAAGTATGATTTAGGGACATCTTAGAACCTACACATTCAAATTATTAAGAAAACAGAATGATTTTATTTTGTGTCTCTCTAAAAAGTAAAACAGGATATATTCTCCACAAGTAGGTATAATGCTTCATTCTTTATAAGATACATTTTTTTTACTCTTCTTAAATTCAGATAAAAGCATTTAACAGCTGGATATCTCATTTTTGCCTGGAATAACGAGGTATACATCACCAGACCGGATTGGAATGTCTTACTTCTTTCTTTATTATTCCTTTTAGCCTACATCATCAAGTTGTTGATGGTGGAGAATCACTACTGGATCAGGGACCAGCTTATCCATAATAATATAATCATCAGCCTGTTTAGAAAGTTTGGCTTTTATTCACTAAGGAGTGAGTTGTTAGAGATCTCCAGATTATTGTGAGAAATTCTTTTCCTTGAGTACGAATTCTACTGCTTGTGAGATAGGATATTGTCCTGGGGCATCTAAAAAATGTTTCTTTCAATTTTACTATTTTAAAGATTTATTGAGTGCCATCAAATCAGAGACCTTTGGAAAGGTCTTATTACCAAAAAAAAAAAAAAAAAAAAGCCTCAGGGTTGAGTAAGCCTTTTCCAGAAACAAGAAAATTAAGGATGATGAAAATCCAGAAAAAAGCATACATGAGTATACGTACAAACATCAGCTCTTTTTTATTTCAGTCTCAAAATGGTACCATTGAAACATCTTATTGACATCTATGCAAAATGTCACATATCTTTGGTCTTGGAAAACTCAATGTTAATATTTCCACTTCATTTTTTAATGATGTAAAATCTCTTTAGGGGTTCTTATACCAGTGTTATATTGGTTTTGAAGTTTTATGGCATAGGGCTTGCCATTTTCCATACCAGAAGTCACTTTATTTGACTACCAGGGTGTGTTTCTGCTTGCATGCTGGCAAAGACAGTTGGAAAAAAAAGTGTTGTATTTTATTTTATTGCTAGCAGAAAATATTAGACATAAGGTGGAAATGTGAGAAACCTCCCACTTTGTAAGAGGAATCCGTATATGAAGACTCTGGCCTCTATAGAAATAAGTGATTAATTTTTAGAACTTTGTACCTAATACAGAGAATCATTTAGCTAGTCACTATCATGACAGGAGAGAGACATGCTTTTCATCCTTTCCTTCTCTCTGCTGGCTGGAATGTGGATATCATGACTGGACTCAAGGAGCAAGCAGGAATGGTGAGGTGGAAAGCCATGTGTTGAAGATGGCAGAGTGAAAAGGTGGAAGGACTTTGGATCCCTGATGGTCATGGACATGCCAGCCCATCCCGGGACTAAGTGAGAGGGAAACAAATTTCTCTGGATTTAGGAGTCTCTTATTGTTTGCCTCTCTTCCTGTTTTCATCTTAGTTTTCCTTCCTTTCCTCTATGTTCATCTATTTTGTTTCTTAAATTCCACATATGAGTGAAATCATATGATATTCATCTTTCTCTGGCTGACTTATTTCACTTAGCATAATACATTCTAGTTCCATCCACATTGTTGCAAATGGCAAGATTTCATTCTTTTTGAATTCCAAGTAATATTCCATTGTGTGTGTGTATATATATATATATATATATATATATATATATATATATATACATTCATCAGTCAATCGACATTTAGTCTCTTCCCATAATTTGGCTATTGTCAATAAAGCTGCTATAAACATTGGGGGGCATGTTCCCCCTTGAGTCAGCATTTTTATATCTTTTGGGTAAATACTTAGTAGTGCAATTGCTGGGTTGTAGGGTAGTTCTATTTTTAGATTTTTGAGGAACCTTCATACTGTTTTCCAGATTGGCAGTACCAGTTTGCATTCCCACCAACAGTGTAAGGGGGTTCCCCTTTTTCTGCAACCTTGCCTATACCTGTTTTTTCTTGTGTTGTTAATTTTAGCCAATCTGACTAAATGCTGAGATGATATCTCATCATGGTTTTAATTTGTATTTCCCTCATGATGAGCGATGTTAAGCATCTTTTCATGTGTCTGTTAGCCATCTGGATGTCTTCTTTGGAAAAGTGTGTATTCATATCTTCTTCCCATTTCTTAACTGGATTATTTGTTTTTTGGAAGTTGAGTTTAATAAGTTATTTTTGAATTTTTGATATTAATCCTTTATCAGATAGGTCATTTGCAAATATCTTCTCCCATTCTGTAGGCTACATTTTAGTTTTGTTGATTGTTTCCTTCACTATGCAGAAGCTTTTTTGTCTTGATGAGATCCCAGTCATTTATTTTTGAGCAGTCTCTATCACAGAAGATGGAGATAGTATTAAGATGTGTCTGCATAAACAAACCTTACTAAATAATCTTTATTTTCCATTAGTTTCTCCCATATATTTACCTTCCTTAATGTACTGCCCCTAAAAGCCTCAAACGCATTTTCTTTGTCTTGTAACATCTATGCAATTTTTTTGTTTGCTTGTTTCAAGTTTTTATTTAAATTCTAGTTTGTCAATGTATAGTGTAATACTGGTTTCACGAGTAGTGTTTAGTGATTCATCACTTACATACACCAGCGCTCATTGTAACAAGTGCCCTCCTTAATACCTATCACCTGTTTAATACATACCCCGCCCCCACTGCAGCAATCCTGTTTATTCTCTATAGTTAAGAGTCTCATATGACTTGCCTCCCTCTTCTTTATTTTCCCTTCCCCTGTGTTCATCTGTTTTGTCTCTTAAATTCCACATATGAGTGAAATCATATATTTGTCTCTCTCTGACTGACTTACTTCGCTTAGCAGAATACACTCTAGCTTCTGTACAAATTTATTACCCTTTCTTAAAATACTATATAGACCTCTGGGTCTGACCACCTCTTTGGGATTTTCATTTCATTTCTGTGAGTCCCTCATATACAATACACCTATTTATCCTACTAATCTTTGTCAATTTGATCTATAAACCCAGCCACTGAATTTAAAAGGGTAGAAGAAAACATTTTATTTTTCCTCTGCCAAACCATCAGGGGAACCAAGATATATGAATTTGCTTGTTCTTTGAAAGACTGTGCTAGGTAATCTTCCTATTATGTACAAAGATATGTAGAAAAATATAACGAACTCTTGTGCACCTATCACTCAGTTTCAGTGAACACCAGTGGCTAAGCTTGTGTCATCCATACATTTGCTTACTCCTTCCCCTCTGTATTTTTTGAAGAAAATTCAACTTTATTGTTACATCCGTAAATATTTTACCATATCTATCTAGATATCCTCTTCTTATAAGGAGAGTAATCCCATCATGGGGTCCCACCCTCATGACCTTATCTAAACCTAATTACGTCCCCAAAGATGTATCATATTGGGAGTTAGTATTTCAACCTGTGAATTTTGGGGGGGGGGGCACAGACATTCAGTTCATAACAATGGGGATGTTTCTCACTCCTTTTTAATGCTGCATAGTACTCTATTATGTTTTTGTTATTGGTGTTACAAATAGCCCTGCAGATAATAGTTTTGTGCATTTGTATTTTGATATCTTTGCCAGTGTATCTGTGGGATAAATTCCTAGAAGTAGGACTGCCAGCCCAAAGGATTTCTGGAGGACATTCATATGTAATATTGTCAAATGATGCCAAACTCTATAAAGGTTGTACAGCTTTACATTCCTAACAGCAACATATGAGAGTATGTATTTTCTCATAGCCTTGTCAACAGTTTGTTGTTGATATTTTGAATGTTTGCCATTATAATAGCTAAATTATTTTTTATTGTGGTAAAAAAAACACATGTGATCTACCCTCTTAACAAATTTTTAAGTACAGTATTGTTAACTATATACACATTGTAACAGCAGATCTCTAGAACTTTTTCATCCTTCATAACTGAAACTCAATAGCCATTGAACAGCATCTCCTCATTTCCCTTTACTCCCTGGCCAATGGCAACCCCATTCTTCTTTCTGCTTCTCTGAAGTTTACTACTTTAGATACTCCATGAAGTGAAATCATGCAGTACTTGTCCTTCTATAACTGGTTTATTTGCACGGGCATAATGTCCTCATCGGTTATATATGTTATATAACAGAATTTACTTCTTTTTTTAGGGCTGGATAATATTCTTTTGTATGTGTACATCATATTTCTTTATCCATTCATCAACTTATGGACATTTAGGTTGTTTCCACATCTTGGCTATTATGAATAATGTTATAATGAACCTGGGAGTGCAAGTATCTTTTTGAGATCTTGTTTTCAATTGTTTTGGACAAGTAACCAGAAGTGGAATGCTGGATCATATTTGAGGGAGAATCTGATGTGTTCATCTGACCTAGCTTCTGGTGGTTGCTACCAATCTTTGGTGTCTCTTAGCTGGTAGATGCATCAATCCAATCTCTACCTCCATCTTCACATGATGCTCTCCCTGTTTGTCTCTGTCTCCATTTTCTCTTTATAAGTACTACCAGTAATATTGAACTAGGGCCCATCCTACTCCAGGATGACCTCATCTTAAGTTAATTATATCTGTAAGACCCTGTTTACAAATCAGGTCAAATTCTGAGGTATGAAGAGTTAAAACTTCAACATATCTTTTGAGGGAAAACAATTCAACCCATAATAACTAGTCTGACATTATATATGCTACCCTGAGTGGCACACCTCTGTCCTCACCCCACCTTCAATTTCAACACACAAAACTGTGCTTGCTTTTCTAAAGGAAATAAGAAAAATACTTCTCATTTTCCATTGTGAACATGAAGGAAAATAAGGCACAGTTATTTTCAGAAAAATTTATAGATAACCACTGCTAGATTTTTTTTCAAATTGGCAATGTATTTATAATTTTTGATTATTGTAAGTAGAACACATAACCACTATAAAAATTCAGACAATTCAGAAGTAACAGTAGAATATAAAACAGATCTATCTTCTGATAGAACAGAGGAGACAAAAGGAAAGAACAAATTGTTGATGTGGACTAGGTTATTGAAACCAACCCTCCTTCTGAAAACACATAAAATTTTGGATAAAATGTAAAAAATTATTTCTTGACATCATCAAAAATTTGCCAAGACCTTAGGAATTCACTGTCCAAAATCTAAAGGAAAATGGGAGCCCAGGAAGGTAAGCAGAGCACAAAAGCCTCTTGGGCTCTTACGGCACTCACAGAGGCTGGTAAACTTGCTCTTTGGTTTTGATCACCTCAGAAAGTGACAAAAAAAATCCCATAGCCAAGTGAATCAGAAGTGAATTTTCACTGGGTACCTATAAGAAAAATTGTCCCCAAACTAAACATAGGTGGTGTGGAGGGCAGGGAAATATATCCCAGAAACAGTGACGTTTTTTAGCCCCCCCTTGAAGATTTGCAGCATTAATTCATTTCTCCTGCATGGTTAAAATTTTTAACCCTTGAGTTTATTTAAAAGTTATTGTGGTACAATCACTTTGGAGAACTCTTTGGTAGTTTCTTAGAAAGTTACTCTTGTACCTACCATACCATCCAGCAATTCTACTTCCAAGGAAAACAAAAATGTATTTATAAAAATATTTGTAAATAGCTGTTCATAGCAGCTTTATTTATAATGATCAAAATCTGGTAATACTTCAAATAGCCATGAACTGGAGAACAGGTAAAGATATGATAAATTTATATATAAAAAAACAAATTATTGATACACATGGATGAGTCTCAAAAACATGCTGAACAGGAGTAGGCAGGTACAAAAGAGTACATACTAATATTCTATTTATATGAAATTCTGAAACAGGCTAGACTAATACATAATGACTGAGAGCATATTAGTGGTTGCTTGGGGTTAATAGTGGGAAATACAGACTGCAAAGGACACAAGAAAATTTCCGGGGGAAAATTGTTCTATATCTTGATGTTTATGTCCATCAGTCACACAGTTGTAAACATGTTTGTCAACTGATACTGATATGGATATAATTAAAGTATTAAAGTTTTATTTTATGTAATTTATAATCTTAACAACATTGTTTAAATAGTAAAACAAAACAAAACAAAATATGATCCTAGACTGGGAGCTACTAGGTACCTGACACTGGGTAGAAATATCTTTATCTTGGGCCTCAAAAAGATGTTCACAAATAAATTTTCATGGACAGCACCTAGCACACAATAAAAAAAGTATCATAGGACTCTCTCATGGGCAGAACTAGAAGTTTGTGAAAACAATCTGAAAAGACTTTAGGTGGTGAAGTTATCACAGATTATAAAACAGTCATGTTCACTAAAAAACGTATGCAGGGAATAGAACACTATGAAAAGTTACCTGGTGAATGTAAAGAAGAACCAAATAGAATAAGAAATGGAAAACAGAAAACTGAACTTTAAAAATTTGTTGAATATGTTTCATAGAAGATTCAAGTCTATCAAAGAGAAAATTAGTAAACTGAAAGATAGATCAGGATAAATAACCCACAATGTAGCATGAAGAAACACAAAGAAACAAAACCAAACATGAAAGATGAGTTAGAAAGTGAGCTCTCAGATGTTTAACTGGAGTTTTGAAGAAACAGAGAGAGAATGAGAAAGAGCTAATATTTGAGAAAGCGGCTGAGGCTTTTCTAAAACTAATAAAAGATTACCAATTTACAAAATCAAGAAGTCTTCTAAGAAAATCTTCCTCTAGTTTCAAATAGATAGCACAATAAAATAACAAAATCTTAATAAAAAGGATGAAAGACAATTATAAAGGGAAATTATTATAAGCAACTATATTGAAAATACAGAGTGAAAGATTTCTCAACAACAATGGAAATCAGAAGACAAAGTGCTGAAAGATTATAGTAGTCACTCTTGCACTCGGTAATGAACAATAATAGATATCTTCTCAGAAATAACCTTGTAAAAAAAGGCATTTTCTGATAATTAAAACAGACAATTCACTTTCAACATGTCCTCACTAATAGAAATTTTAATGAATATATTTCAAGCAAAAGAAAATAATCGTAGTGGAAAATCTGATGTGCAAGAAAGAATAAAGAGTAAAGACAGTAGTAAATAACTGGTAAGCTTAAATAACCAATAAACAAATAAAGACAATGTCTAGTGGAATTGGAAAAGCAAGATAGAGTTAATACAACAATAACATATAAATCAAGAAGAAAGAAAATGGAATCATAAAAAAATTATAAAAGGGCAAAAGATAAAAAGAAACATTTAATAAACATTTCTGTATTGAATCTGCTATACTGGGTACATATGTAAGTGGAGTTATACAATATTTGTTCTTTTCATCTGGATTATTTCATTTACTATAATATTTTCAAGGTTCATCTGTACTGTAGCATGCACTGGGTTTTCTCTCTTGTTTAAGGTTGAATAATGTTCTACTGTGGGTATATACACATTTTGTTGATAACATCCATCTGTCAATAGACTTTTTTATTGTTAGCTATTATTAATATTATGCACCTTATTTTTTAATTGAAATATATTTGACATATAACTGTGTAAATTTAAGATGTATAAAGAGTTAATTAGATACATTTATATATTATAGTATGATTGCCGTTGTAACAATATTTAGCACCTCTATCACATTACATTGCTATTTCTTTCTAGTGGTTGGATTAATTAAGTTCTAGTCTCTTAGCAAGTTTAGTGATTACAATACAATATTGTTGCCTATTTTGCAACACTGTGCATTAGATCTCTAGGACTCACTTCTTACTTCTTGCAAGTTTGTACCCTTGAACAACATCTGTCCAATATCTCTACCTCCATCCCCTGGTAGTGACTATTTTACTCTGTTTTTGTGAATTTGGCCTTTTTAGATTCCACAAATAAGTGATATCATACAGTATTTGTCTTTCTCTATCTGACTCATCTCACATAGCATAATTTCCTCAAGGTCCATACACATTATCACAAATGGCAGGATGTCCTTTCTCATGGCTGAATAATTCCATTGTATACATACACCACATCTTCTTTATCCATTCATCCACTGATAAGCATTTAGGTGGTTTCCATATCTTAACTATTGTGAATAGTGCTTTAATAAACATGGGAGTGCATACATCTCTTTAATATTCTGTTTTCATTTCCTTTATGTATATACCCAGAAGTGAAATTGCTAGATTAATGGTAGACTTATTTTTAATTCTGGAGGAAATTTTGTATTCTTTTCCATAGTGACTGAACAAATTTACATTCCCATCAACAGTGTACAAGTGTTCCCTTTTCTCCACATCCTTGACAAAACTTTTTCTGTCTTATTTTTTCCCCTTATGTCCTTGATGACAGCCATTCTAACATGTGTGAGGTAATATCTCACTGTGGTTTTCATTTGCATTTCCTTGATTAGTAGTGATAATGAGCATCTTTTTCGTGTTTCTTTTGGCATTTGGATGTTTTCTTTAGGAAAATGTCTGTTTAGTCCCTCTGCTCCTTTTATTTTTTCAATATATGAAATTTATTGTCAAATTGGTTTCCATACAACACCCAGTGCTCATCCCAAAAGGTGCCCTCCTCAATGCCCATCACCCACCCTCCCTTCCCTCCCACCCCCCATCAACCCTCAGTTTGTTCTCAGTTTTTAAGAGTCTCTTATGCTTTGGCTCTCTCCCACTCTAACCTCTTTTTTCATTTTCCTTCCCCTACCCCATGGGTTTCTATTAAGTTTCTCAGGATCCATATAAGAGTGAAACCATATGGTATCTGTCTTTTTCTGTATGGCTTATTTCACTTAGCATCACACTCTCCAGTTCCATCCACGTTGCTACAAAGGGCCATATTTCATTTTTTCTCATTGCCACGTAGTATTCCATTGTGTATATAAACCACAATTTCTTTATCCATTCATCAGCTGATGGACATTTAGGCTCTTTCCATAATTTGGCTATTGTTGAGAGTGCTGCTATAAACATTGGGGTACAAGTGCCCCTATGCATCATTGCTCCTGTATCCCTTGGGTAAATTCCTAGCAGTGCTACTGCTGGGTCATAGGGTAGGTCTATTTTTAATTTTCTGAGGAACTCCACACTGTTTTCCAGAGTGGCTGCACCAATTTGCATTCCCACCAACAGTGCAAGAGGGTTCCATTTCTCCACATCCTCTCCAGCATCTATAGTCTCCTGATTTCTTCATTTTGGCCACTAACAGGCATGAGGTGATATGTGAGGGTGGTTTTGATTTGTATTTCCCTAATGAAGAGCGACGTTGAGCATCTTTTCATGTACCTGTTGGCCATGTGGATATCTTCTTTAGAGAAGTGTCCATTCATGTTTTCTGCCCATTTCTTCACTGGATTATTTACCTTTCGGGTGTGGAGTTTGGTGAGTTCTTTATAGATTTTGGATACTAGCCCTTTGTCCGATATGTCATTTGCAAATATCTTTTCCCATTCCGTTGGTTGCCTTTTAGTTTTGTTGATTGTTTCCTTTGCTGTGCAGAAGGTTTTTATCTTCATGAGGTCCCAATAGTTCATTTTTGCTTTTAATTCCCTTGCCTTTGGGGATGTGTCAAGTAAGAAATTATTGTGGCTGAGGTCAGAGAAGTTTTTTTCTGCTTTCTCCTCTAGGGTTTTGATGGTTTCCTGTCTCACATTCAGGTCCTTTATCCATTTTGAGTTTATTCTTGTGAATGGTGTGAGAAAGTGGTCTAGTTTCAACCTTCTGCATGTTGCTGTCCAGTTCTCCCAGCACCATTTGTTAAAGAGACTGTCTTTTTTTCCATTGGATGCTCTTTCCTGCTTTGTCAAAGATTAGTTGGCCATACATTTATGGGTCCAATTCTGGGGTTTCTATTCTATTCCATTGGTCTATGTGTCTGTTTTTGTGCCAATACCATGCTGTCTTGATAATTACAGCTTTGTAGTAGAGGCTAAAGTCTGGGATTGTGATGCCTCCTGCTTTGGTCTTCTTCAAAATTACTTTGGCTATTCGGGGCCTTTTGTGGTTCCAAAGAAATTTTAGGATTGCTGGTTCTAGCTTTGAGAAGAATGCTGGTGCAATTTTGATTGGGATTGCATTGAATGTGTAGGTAGGTTTGGGTAGTATAGACATTTTGACAATATTTATTCTTCCAATCCATGAGCACGGAATGTTTTTCCATTTCTTTATATCTTCTTCAATTTCCTTCAAAAGCTTTCTATAGTTTTCAGCATACAGATCTTTTACATCTTTGGTTAGATTTATTCCTAGGTATTTTATGCTTCTTGGTGCAATTGTGAATGGGATCAGTTTCTTTATTTGTCTTTCTGTTGCTTCATTGTTAGTGTATAAGAATACAACTGATTTCTGTACATTGATTTTGTATCCTGCGACTTTGCTAAATTCATGTATCAGTTCTAGCAGACTTTTGGTGGAGTCTGTTGGGTTTTCCATATATAATATCATGTCACCTGCAAAAAGTGAAAGCTTGACTTCATCATTGCCAATTTTGATGCCTTTGATTTCCTTTTGTTGTCTGATTGTTGATGTTAGCACTTCCAACACAATAGCGGTGAGAGTGGACATCCCTGTCATGTTCCTGATCTCAGGGAGAAAACTCTCAGTTTTTCCCCATTGAGGATGATATTAGCTGTAGGCTTTTCATAAATGGCTTTTATGATGTTTAAGTATGTTCCTTCTATCCCGACTGTCTTGAGGGTTTTTATTAAGAAAGATGCTGGGTTTTGTCAAATGCTTTTTCTGCATCGATTGACAGGATCATATGGTTCTTCTCTTTTCTTTTATTAATGTGATGTATCACATTGATTGACTTGCAAATAGTGAACCAGCCCTGCATCCCAGGAATGAATCCCACTTGATCTTGGTGAATAATTGTTTTTGTATGCTGTTGAATTCGATTTGCTAGTATCCTATTGAGAATTTTTGCATCCATATTCATCAGGGATATTGGCCTGTAGTTCTCTTTTTTTACTGGGTCTCTGTCTGGTTTAGGAATCAAAGTCATACTGGCTTCATAGAATGAGTCTGGAAGTTTTCCTTCCCTTTCTATTTCTTGGAATAGCTTGAGAAGGATAGGTATTATCTCTGCTTTAAATGTCTGGTAGAACTCCCCTGGGAGGCCTTCTGGTCTTGGACTCTTATTTGTTGGGAGATTTTTGATAACTGATTCAATTTCTTCACTGGTTATGGGTCTGTTCAAGCTTTCTATTTCCTCCTGATTGAGTTTTGGAAGAGTGTGGGTGTTTAGGAATTTGTCCATTTCTTCCAGGTTGTCCAATTTGTTGGCATATAATTTTTCATAGTATTCCCTGATAATTGTTTGTATCTCTGAGGGATTGGTTGTAATAATTCCATTTTCATTCATGATTTTATCTATTTGGGTCATCTCCCTTTTCTTTTTGAGAAGCCTGGCTAGAGGTTTGTCAATTTTGTTTATTTTTTCAAAAAACCAACTCTTGGTTTCATTGATCTGCTCTACAGTTTTATTAGATTCTATATTATTTATTTCTGCTCTGATCTTTATTATTTCTCTTCTTCTGCTGGGTTTAGGCTGCCTTTGCTGTTCTGCTTCTCTTTCCTTTAGGTGTGCTGTTAGATTTTGTATTTGGGATTTTTCTTGTTTCTTGAGATAGGCCTGGATTGCAATGTATTTTCCTCTCAGGACTGCCTTTGCTGCATCCCAAAGTGTTTGGATTGTTGTATTTTCATTTTCGTTTGTTTCCATATATTTTTTAATTTCTTCTCTAATTGCCTGGGTGACCCACTCATTCTTTAGTAAGGTGTTCTTTAAACTCCATGCTTTTGGAGGTTTTCCAGACGTTTTCCTGTGGTTGATTTCAAGCTTCATAGCACTGTGGTCTGAAAGTATGCATGGTATAATTTCAATTCTTGTATACTTATGAAGGGCTGTTTTGTGACCCAGTATGTGATCTATCTTGGAGAATGTTCCATGTGCACTCAAGAAGAAAGTATATTCTGTTGCTTTGGGATGCAGAGTTCTAAATATATCTGTCAAGTCCATCTGACCCAATGTATCATTCAGGGCCCTTGTTTCTTTATTGACCGTGTGTCTAGATGATCTATCCATTTCTGTAAGTGGAGTGTTAAAGTCCCCTGCAATTACCACATTCTTATCAATAAGGTTGCTTATGTTTATGAGTAATTGTTTTATATATTTGGGGACTCCCGTATTTGGTGCATAGACATTTATAACTGTTAGCTCTTCCTGATGGATAGACCCTGTAATTATTATATAATGTCCTTCTTCATCTCTTGTTACAGCCTTGAATTTAAAGTCTAGTTTGTCGTGCAGAAGATCGATTCAAGTTACGTCTGAAGGGAGTTCTCTTTGCCTCTTGGATTTCAATGCCTTTTTCCTTCCCCAGTTCAGGGAAGTTCTCAGCTATTATATCTCCAAGTACACCTTCAGCACCTTTCCCTCTCTCTTCCTCCTCTTGGATACCAATTATGCGTATATTATTTCTTTTTAGTGTATCACTCAGTTCTCTAATTTTCCCCTCATACTCCTGGATTTTTTTATCTCTCTTTTTCTCAGCTTCCTCTTTTTCCATAATTTTATCTTCTAGTTCACCTATTCTCTCCTCTGCCTCTTCAATCCGAGCAGTGGTCGTTTCCATTTTATTTTGTATCTCGTTTAAAGCGTTTTTCAGCTCCTCCTGACTGTTCCTTAGTCCCTTGATCTCTGTGGCAAGAGATTCTCTGCTGTCCTCTATACTGTTTTCAAGCCCAGCGATTAATTTTATGACTATTATTCTAAATTCACTTTCTGTTGTAGTATTTAAATCCTTTTTGATCAGTTCATTAGCTGTTGTTATTTCCTGAGATTCTTTTGAGGGGAATTCTTCCATTTGGTCATTTTGGATAGTCCCTGGAGTGGTGAGGACCTGCAGGGCACTTCCCCTGTGCTGTGGTGTATAACTGGAGTTGGTGGGCGGGGCCACAGTCCGACCTGATGTCTGCCCCCAGCCCACCGCTGGGGCCACAGTCAGACTGGTGTGTGCCTTCTCTTCCCCTCTCCTAGGGGTGGGATTCACTGTGGGGTGGCGTGACTCGTCTGGGCTACTTGCACACTGCCAGGCTTGTGGTGCTGGGGATCTGGCGTATTAGCTGGGGTGGGTAGGCAAGGTGCACGGGGGCAGGAAGGGCAGGCTTAGCTCGCTTCTCCTTAGGTGATCCACTTCAGGAGGGGCCCTGTGGCAGCGGGAGGGAGTCAGACCCGCTGCCGGAGGGGTGGCTCCGCAGAAGCACAGTGTTGGGTGTTTGCTCGGAGCAAGCAAGTTCCCTGACAGGAGCTGGTTCCCTTTGGGATTTTAGCTGGGGGATGGGCGAGGGAGATGGGGCTGGCTAGCACCTTTGTTCCCCACCAAACTGAGCTCTGTCATCCAGGGGCTCAGCAACTCTCCCTCCCTTTGTCCTCCAGCCTTCCCGCTTTCCGAGCAGAGCTGTTAACTTATGACCTCCCAGATGCTAAGTCGTGCTTGCTGTCGGAACACACTCCGTCTGGCCCCTCCGCTTTTGCCAGCCAGACTTGGGGGCTCTGCCTGGCTGGCAGGCTGCCCCTCTGCCCCAGCTCCCTCCTGCCAGTCTGTGCAGTGCGCACCGCCTCTCCGCCCTTCCTACCCTCTTCCGTGGGCCTCTCGTCTGCGCTTGGCTCCGGAGACTCCGTTCTGCTAGTCTTCTGGTAGTTTTCTGGGTTATTTAGGCAGGTGTAGGTGGAATCTAAGTGATCAGCAAGATGCGCGGTGAGCCCAGCGTCCTCCTACGCTGCCATCTTCCTATCGTGAAGAGCCTATTTTTCATTGAATGTGTGACTCATGGTGTATTTGCCTCCCTGAGGAAACAAAATTTGCCTCAGCTTTTTTAGAGTAGAAATTTTGACTGTGCTTACTATTGTAGTTCCTCATAGCAGTCTTGGACATGTACTTTTTTAATTAATAAGAAAATATTATTTAAGAGTTATAAGTGAAATTACTTTGCTCATTTTAAACTTGGTTCCCAGTATTTTGAAACTTTTGTTTTGTTTTGTTTTGTTTTGTTTTGTTTTGTTTTGTTTTGTTTGAGTGGCAAACCCCATTCTTTTAGTCGGATTTGGTGTAAGTGTTGGGAAACCTTGAAGAGTTTGGCTGATAACTGGCATTCTCTGTGGTGGTATACCTTATCAGCCTCCTAACCTCTTTTCTCCTTTCTATAAGTGATGATGGCTCCTCTATTATTTATAAATTTCTCCTTGAGTAGATACAGTATTTTTTTTAAGACTGACACAGGCTTCAGACCATGGAGTGGTAATGGTGAAGTGGGCTCTTGCAATGTCAGCCATGTGTGTTCTGGACTTTCCCAAGTTATTATTATTAGTGTTTCCAAGCAAATTAGTTTAACTACAAGAACTTATGTGCCAGGTACTGGTCCACGTGCTTGACATATATTAACTCAGCATATAAGCTGGTCTTTGTTGCCCAGAAAAATACATACATAGAATGTGGTAAGGACAATGACAAAAATTGGCACAGGTTATCAGCCTTTAGGAAGGCTAATAAACCAAACTGACACCAACATTTGAATCCACCAAAAAAGGATTGAGAACCAACTTGATCAAGAAAAAAAAGGGGTGAATGAAGGTAGAAGGCAAGCAAGTACACAAATAAATTGTACCAGGATATTGTGCTGTACCTGGGCACTGGGTGAGCAGATGGAAGGCTTTGTTTGTGTTCCCTATGGCTTATACCATGGCTATGGGAACACACTGCCTTTGGCCCACCCTGGACCCTCTGAGCACAGTCTTACAAGAGGTAAAAGTGTCTTCCCCCTACCCCCCACTTTCTTGGCCAGGCCAGGATTTCTGGCACCCATGAATGCCTCCAGTTACTACACAGACCATTATAAAAGGGCTTAGCTTAAGACCATTCTCTCCTAGGTGAACCTCAGCTTGAGCCTGTGGCTGTGCAAGGCCAGCACCAATAGGTGGGTGTGCAGATGAGCCTGTGGGTGGGCAAGTTGTGCAGTGCTTTCTGGGACCTTGCACTTGCACAGCCATTTCTCCTGGGGCAGCACAGGCCACAAGACACCCCTACCAACCTGGGTGATCTATTTGTGGTGGTTGGTTGCAGAGGCTTGGTCCAGATGTGGAAGGATGAGGAAGCGGAGGAGAGGTAGGTGCTTTCAGGCAGTGAGGAAGCCAGCCACCACCATCAAAGTCAGAAGGTGATAGGCAGAAGGAACTCTGGCAACATGATGCATTGGAGTAGGAAGATGATGCAAGTCCTAGGGAAAGGAAAAAGAGCAAGCAAGCATGGAGAGAGATGTCACCAATCTGTTCAGAAAGCCCAATCTCCAGTTTTTGAAACAAAAATATGGGTATTTTCACTGTAAAAATTGTAAAGCCAGATGGGACAGTGCTTACATGTGGTGCATTTCTGGAACAAAGTTTGTTTCAAACAACTCTATTGCAAATGCCAAATGAATTTTAACATTTATTGAGTAGAAACAATCCATTTCAAGCCTATTCAAAGTCTTATTGCTCTTGCCCTCAGAAGAAAAGGCACACTGATCTAAGGAAGCCTCCTTGACAGAAACTGTGTGGTTTGATGCAGAGAACAGATTCTCTTTTGGCAACATTTACAGCTGCAAATACATCACATGACAGACAGTGTGACTTGTGCAGGGCACCCAAACTCTTTGTAAGTTACTGTACTGTTTTTCTTTTTTGTAACTTAAATCTGAACTGGCATTGGAAAATGGTTAGGTTTTTGTACTTTTTGTAGGTTGTATTTTTAGGTTGTGTATTATTTTGTAGGTTGTAGGTTTGTATAATTGTGCAATGTGAACAGAACAAAATAAATGTGTAGAAAAATAGAAAAAAAAAGGATCGTACCTCAAACTATCGTGGATCCTAGGGCCATTGGCTGAACTAGTCACACAGGTTATACAGGCTGTCACCATATTGCATTCTGGTTCATGTAGGTCAGCAGCCTTCAGTACTAGGGCTCCCCTCAGGGAGGGGTACAGAGGTTCTCAGTTCAAAAGGGGATCACACTGCTAGATTCCTTCTGTATTCTTGCTCTAGAGTTGCCCCTTAGGGCATGTTACTGGTTTGACAACATTCTCTTTCTTTTGTCCTCACTGCTGGGTGGATTGAAATTTCAGTGTGACATCTATAAATTGCCTGATACACTGGCAGCTAAGAAGAAGTTTAATGCCTAGAAGCATTTGCAGTCACTAGAAGAGATTACTGACATAGCAAAGGAAAGATTGCACAAAATAAGGAACTTAGAGGCTTTCATTTAGTGACTCTACCTCTACAGCAGTGGTTCCCAAAGTGTGTTCCTGCACAGGGAACATTAGTATCACTTGGGAAATTGGACCCACTGCAATCTGGGTTTTAACAAATCCTCTGTGTGATTCTGATTCTAGAGTTCCAGAAGTCATTTCAATCTCTTTCTTTGTATTGTTTTTTTGACTGAAAAAGTCCATTTTATACCCTTTCAATGATATTTGGATATTCATACTTAGATATTTCTCCAAAATGTTCTCTGCTTAATATTAGAAAGAAGGCGGTGAACTTTGGCTTTAGACAGGGGTCTGTGAACCCCAAATCCAGCTATTTCTTGTTTTTATGCCACCTTTGAAATAAAGAAAGTTTTACATTTTTAAAACATTGTTAAAAATTAACAAAGAAAACAAAAAAGAGGTGACAGATACAATATGGCCCTCAAAGCCTAAAATATTTACCATCTGAGCCTCAATATTTATTATTTCAAAGTTTTTAGAGAAAAAGTTTGCTGACCACTTCTTTTAGATAATGTCCCAAGAATCTTATTTACTTTGAATTAAACATTGCTTCTGCAAATATGTTCTGACATACAAAATCAGGGTAGGAAAAACTTGTTAGACAATGCTTTAATTTACAGAACCGTGTTTTTCTATTAGTGAAATTTAAACTCTGCACTGCTTTTTACAAATGCCTATCCTCTGGTTGGAAAGGAACAGTATCTTGTATTTCACTCTCACTTGGCAAATGTTTATTGAGAGGACACAAAGGTTAATAAAGTTAAATTTTTTCTTGAGTCCTTAAGAATGCACTAAAGAAGTCTCACATATGAATGGATACCTTAGTGTGTAGTCAAAGCCTGTTCAATGGGCTTTGGGAGCACAAATAAAAGGACACTTACCTAGTATTTCATTACAGGGTTACACCCTAACTAATTTATCCTGTGCCCTGATGATAGACATTTTGTTTGTTTTCTCTCTTTTTTCTATCAAACAATGTTGTCATGAGTAACCTTGACATAGCTCATTTAATTGATATAAGACAAATTTCCAGAAGTGAAATTGCTGGGTTTAAGGCTCTGTGCTGAAAGACTACACGTACCAATGGACAATGGCCAAACCATTGTCTGTATAAACATAGAATTCTCACCCATAGTCTGTAGCAACCAGCCCAGAAAACCAACTCATTATCTGTTGTAACCAGTCCAGAAAGTCAAACCATTATCTGCAGGAACCAGTTCAAGAAGTCATACTATACCCTCTTTAACAATTGGCTTACAACAGCCAGGACTTGATTAATAACTGATAGATTCCCTTGTGTCTGACTTAGGACCAACTGGAGAAATCCAAATATGCACCCCTAACCAATGACATGTGATGTCCTGATTCTAGTTAGTCCATCTATAGCTTTCCCATTCCAACAACCTCCAATCAAGGCACATCTGAAGACTTTCCTTTATTCCACTACAAGACTTTCCTATTCTTCTGTCTCCTTTTGAGACACAAGTCATGGTGGCTAACTCCCTCATGACAGCAAGCTCTGAATAAATAGGCTTTGCTCTTCTCTATTTGGTTGATATTTACTTATTTCCACAATTAAAGTGGAGGTCCCATTGTGATATGGTCTGTATGGCTTATTGTCATGGACCCCAGCCTTCAGGGAGATGTGGAACCCCTAAAGGCCCCTCATGTTTTGCTGCTGACAGTGCTGATGCGGTAAGTTATCACTGTGTCTCAACTTCACTCTCTCTGCATTGAGTTCCTTGGCTGTTTATTCTCAATATGTTATCTAGGTTTTGTTACTGGTTTCCAAATTTGGGGCATCCTTGGTGGAGTCAGGCCATTCTTTTTAATTCCTTTTTGCTGTCTTTGTGTTACTGTTTTGTGTTATGCTGTTCTAAGGAGAATCACAAGGTAGAGCACAGGCATAGGACCTATGGGCCTGTTACTAGAGCTGACCTCCCAGATGGGTGCATTTACAGTGCTCACATGACCAGTGTCCACTTGGACAGACTTTGCTGTGGGTCACAAACAAAACTGGTTGAGGTTCTCCTTGTCTTTATTTTGTGTCCTGAGAGCTTTTTGGTTCAGAGAAAGTATAATCAATGTTTTTTTCTGCCTTCTGGGGGCAGATTGTGGGGTTTGGAGGTGGCTAACTTTCTAGTAAGGGGAATGCAGAGGTATGAATGCAGAGGCAATACATTTTTACTGACTGTTGCCAGCTTTCATGGGGTCGTCTAAGTTTAAATCCTTTCCTTTAACTGGAAAAACTCCTGCTTCATATAGGTACTCTCTTCATAACCCTAATTCTTGTGCCCGTCTTTCTTGGCATAATTTCACCAAGGATGATTTGGGCCTTTAGTGTCTACTCTGGGGAACATTTGATTGAACACATTTATTTGAGAAGAAGAAAGGAAATAATATTTATTAGGCTTAATGAACAGCATTTTTTGACTGGTATGCAGAGGTATCAAAACAAAATTCTTAGTAAAAAGTGTCTTCACTAAAAGGTTCTTTGAACAAAGCTAATTGAGTAATTCAGCGAACTTAAGCAAGAGTGAACTAGACTAGTTTTGATATCCAGCTTTGTCTATCTCCCCGTATCCTTCTGATGTCCCCTTTCTGTGCCTCTATCAACTCCTCTCTCATCTCCCTTGTTCAAACACCCTACCTTTTCCAAACAACTCTCTTATCCAAAATTGTAATTACATCTAAATATCCATCTCTCCCATGAGTTGAATATGCAGACAACTATAAAATTTAAACTGTGAACCTGAGCTGAATTATGAACTATAATGAAAGATTTTCCTAAACCCAAACAAGACCAGCAAATATTCATGTAAAAATTTAGAATTCATTGGGGGGGGGGGGGAGCACATGACAAAATTACCTGACCTATATCAACTTGTACATATGTTGATCATAACCTCATATGCTGAATTTTCGATAAGAAAAGGTGATTAACTTGGAAAAGGATCTGCAGGATCCTCATTCCTCAATAAACCTGAGGGTCAAAAAAGGCCGAAAATGTCAGTATGAGTATCTGAAAAGTCATATACAAAACACTTCTAGGAAAAATCTATTGGACCATAATTTAACAATGCAAACAAAAAAAGATGAAACTCCAAATATGTGGAGATAAAAAACCATGCTACTGAACAATCAGTCAAAAAAGAAATAAAAAAAAGAAATAAAAAAAAATACCTTGAGACAAATGAAAATGGAAATAAAACATACTGAAACCTATGGGATTCAGCAAAAGCAGTTCTAAGAGTTCTAAGTTCTAAGAGGGAAGTTCTAAGTTCTAAGTTCTAAGAGGGAAGCATATACTTCCCAAAAAAGAAATAAAAAAAAGAAATAAAAAAAAATACCTTGAGACAAATGAAAATGGAAATAAAACATACTGAATCCTATGGGATTCAGCAAAAGCAGTTCTAAGAGGGAAGCATATGCTTATATGCTTATATCATATATATATCATATATATGCTTATATGCTCATATGCTTATATCAAGAAACAGAAAATCTCAACTAAACCACTTAAGTAACTAGAAGAGTAATACAAAAAGCCTGAAGTTAGTAGAAGAAAGGAAATAAAGATCAGAGTGGAAAAAATGAAATAGAAACTAAACGAACATTAGAAAACATCAGTGAAAGCTGGTTCTTCGAAAACATAAATAATACTGGCAAACCTTTAGCTAAAATCACCAAGAAAGAAAAAGAGCTCAAATAAATAACATTAAAAATGAAAGAGGAGACATTACAACTGATACAACAAAAATATGAAGGATCATAAGAGACTACTATGAGCAATTATATGCCAAGGACTTGGACAAACTAGAGGACGTGGATATAAATTCCAGGAAACATACAACCTACCAAAATTGAATTATGAAGAAATAGAAAATCTGAATACACTGATTGTTAGTAAGGAGATTGAATATGTAATCAAAAACCTACCAAGAAACAAAAGTCCAACCAGATGGCTTCACTGGTAAATATTACCAAGAATGCAATAAATAATACCAATTCTTCTCAAATTATTCTGAAAAATAGAAAGTGGAGGGGATGCTTCCAAACTCATTTTATGAGGCCTGCATTACCCTGATATCAAAACCAGACAAGGATGCTACATGAAAAGAAAATTAGTGGCCAAATGTCTGGATGAACATAAATGCCAACAACCTTAACGAAATATTGGCAAGCCAAATTTAACGATGCATTAAAAGAATCATACATTACGATCCAGAGGGATTTACTTCAGAGATGTAAGGATGGCTCAACATCCACAAATCAATGTGATACGCCACATTAACAAAATTAAAGATAAAAATCATAGGATCATCTCAATATATACAGAAAAAGTATTTGACAAAGTCAGCATCTATTTATGGCAAAAACTCTTAATAAAGTAGTTGTGGAGGGAATGTACTTCTACATAATAAAGGCCATTCATGACAATCCCCAGCTAATATACTCAAAGGTGAAAAGCTGAAAGCCTTTCCTCTAAGATCAGAAACAAGACAAGGATGCCCACTTTAACCACTCATTCAACATAGTGCTGGAAGTCCTAACCAGAGTAATTTGGCAAGAAAAAGAAATAAAAAGCATCCAAAATGAAAAAAAATAAAATTGTCACTTTGCAGATGACATGATATTAAATAGAAAATCCTAAATACTCCACCATAACACTGTTATAACTAGTACATTCAGTAAAGTTGCAGGATACAAAGTCAGTATACAAAAATCTGTTGTGTTCCTATACACTAATAATGAACCATCAGAAGGAGAAGTTAAGAAAAAAAATCTCATTTATAATTGCATCAAAAGGAATAAAATACCTAGGAATAAATTTCATGAAGCAGGTAAAAGATATGCATACTGAAAACTATGACATTAATGAAGAAAGCCACAAATAAATGGAAAGAAACAGCATGATCATGGATTGGAAGAATTAATATTGTTAAAGTGTTCGTACTATCCAAAGCAATATATAGATTCAATGTAATCCCTATCAAAATTCCAATGGCATTTTTTACAGAAATAGAACAAAAAAATCCTAAAATTTGTATGGAATCCCGAGACCCTTAATGACCAAAGCAATTTTGAGAAAGAACAAAGCAGGAGGTTTCACACTTCCTGAATTCAAACTATATATTCCAATGCCACAGTAGTTAAAACAGTATGGTATTGGCATAAAAATAGACACATACATCAAGAAAACAAAGAAAGCCAGAAACAAACCCATGCAAATATGGTCAATTAATTTATGACAAAGGAGGCAAGAATATACAATGAGGAAAGGACAATTTCCCCAATAAATGGTGTTGAGCAAATTGGACAGCTGTATGCAAAAGAATAAAACTGGACCACTATCTTACACCAAACATAAAAATTAACTCAAATGTCTTAAGATTTGAATGGTTGACCTGAAACCATAAAATTCCTAGAAGAAAGCAGGTGGTAAGCTCCTTGACTTGGTC
Source organism: Panthera onca (assembly GCF_046562875.1). Classification (NCBI taxonomy): domain Eukaryota; kingdom Metazoa; phylum Chordata; class Mammalia; order Carnivora; family Felidae; genus Panthera; species Panthera onca. The sequence continues at coordinate 26,175,467 of NC_138343.1, read as the reverse complement.
TTGGTAATGATTTTTAAAATCTGACATAAAAAACAAAGGCAGTGGGAGGTAAATGAACATGTGGGATTACACCAAACTAAAAAGCTTCTACACCAGCAGAGGAAGCCAAGAAAATAAAAAGGGATCTTACTGAATGGAAAAAAAATTTGTAAATCATATAAGAGGTTAATATCCAAAATAAATAAAGAACTCATGCAATTCAAAAAAAATCTATTTTGAAAAAATGGGCAGATCTGAATAGACATTCTTCCAAAGAAGACATACAGATGGCCAACAAGTACATGGAAAGGTCCACAACATCATTAATAATCAGGTAAATGCAAATCAAAACCATGATGAGGTATCACCTGTTGGAATAGCTATTATCAAAAAAGAAGACATAGCAAGTATTGGCAAAAAAAAATATGGAGAAAAGGGAGCTCTTATGCACTACTGGTGGGAATTTAAATTGCTACAGCTACTATGGAAAACAGTATGGAACTTCCTGAAAAAATGAAAAATAGGAAAATAGAGCAATTCTATTTCTGTATATTTATTTGGAAAAATAAAAATACTAGCTCAAAAAGATACATGCACCCCTGTGTTCATTGCAGCATTATTTACAACAGCTAAGATGTGGAAACATCCTAAATGTCCATCAGTGGATGAATGAATAATATATCTCACAATTTCTTATTATATAAATAATATATATAATATATTAGCTAATAAGACAAATACCTTATGATATAGATATTAGATAAATATAGATATAATATATTAGATAATAGATAAATACCTTATGCTTTTACATATATAGAATCTGAAAAACAAACAAACACCAAGTTCATAGATACAGAGAACAGATGGGAGGCTAAGGGGTGGGCAAAATGGACAAAGAGGTCAAAAGTACAACCTTCCAGTTATAAAATAATTAAGTTATGGGAATGTAATGTATAGCATGGTGACTGTAGTTAATAGTACTGTATTGCATATTTAAAAATTGTTAAGAGAATAGATCTTAACAGTTCTCATTACAAGAGAAAAAATTTGTTGTACCTATGTATATGGTGATGGATGTTAGCTAGACCTAAAGTTGTGATCATTTTGAAATGTATACAAATGTTGAATCATTATGTTGTACACCTGAAACTAATATAATGTTATATGTCAATTATACCTCAATAAAAAAAAAACCCAAAACAGAAAAGACATAATTATAGGAGATTTTCAGAATCGATTAGAAAATGCCTTTGGACAAATTTAGGAGGTAAAGAAGATGCTGATGGAATATCATTTAATTTTGTTTGTGAAGTTGAGCCTGGAAGTGGAGACCTATTTTGAAAATAGAAACTGGAATAAGAACTAGCTCCTTTATCTGAATTACAACATCTGACAGAACATTTCCAAAAGGGGGAATGAGATAGGATCCAAAGTGAAGTTTAGCCCAGCAGATCAGTTAGTTGACCCACTCTTCAATCGCCCATGGGTGAGAATGCTTCATCTCCTAAACTGGAGGAAAAATCATCCTACCTTACACACACACACACACACACACACACACACACACTGAAGGCAAAGAAAAAAAAAGAAAAATCCCTTAATTCAGATCAATGAGCATACTCTAATGAAGAAAAAAGGGACAAATATCCTGCCATACCCTTAAGGACTCAGGGTGAATTATCTGTAAATGTAGATGGTCATCCTCATCAATTGTGAGTAATACTCTTAGTACATTAAACCCTGCCCCCTTTGGACAATGTCTTCTTCAGAGTAAACAGACCACATACATGGCAGGAATTTCAAGTAACCCAGGATTTTCCCTACTTCCCAGCCCTTGAAACAGTCCTTTCCTCCCTGTAATACCACCTCTGTAAATTTACTACAGACCTACTCAGCAGATGGAAATTTGATACTAAATGAACACCAGAGAGACTATTTATTGAGTTCCCAGAGGACTCCTGTATTATAATCAAGTTGTGTCTGCTTTGACTATAACTTTTCCCCCTCCATATTTGATGCTGACTCCAGATAAGGATCATAAGCAACGTAAGCTTGGGGTTAAATTTGCTTTAGGATTTAGAACACTTTGAATTTTCTGGAGAAAATTGATAGTTATACTAGTTATTTAAATAACAGTATAGTATATATTCCCAATAAAAATATTTCTAAATATTTGGCATAATTAGTTTAACACAAAAACATTTTGGGAAGCCATTAGTCAGTGGATAAAGTGTCCTAACTCTGAATTTTGTGAAAGAGATTTATATTTCCATTAGATGAACAATCTCACCAAGGTTGATAATAGCAAGGTTGGATTTTCTCCTGTCTTTACCATATTGTGGGGCAATATGGCCAAATAACATACAGGAAACACTCAGGTAAGGCAGTAGGCCTGCCTGGTCTGATAGGCCCAATATTGACACCCCAGGCCAGCTGACTATTGGCCAGTGAAGAAGGCAGAACCAGTTCTGTACCCTGTACACACTATCACTGAGAGACCAGGATCCAGGTTTTATATACAAACGGTTGGTTTGTAAGTGTCGGTAACTGACTCATTGAAACAATAAACCAACACTGTGTGGACAACATCATAAAAAATATGGGCAGGCAATATTCAGGCCCCCCTGAATATTACCCCCCCCCCCACCCCGCATAAGGCCATGTCCTTTCTAGGTTTCATTTAAAACTTCTGGAGACCATGGAAATCTTCCCAGGTGCCCCTTCCTTATTCCTTGTTGCTGTTAGGGCACCTTTTGTTCTTACCATTCATGTCATATAAGTTATCATTCGATTGATAACCATGCTTTCTGTCACACACCTGCTCTACCCTCTCTGGATCTGCTCTCTCCCTCATACCAGCTCCCAGTTCACAGCACCACCCCCTACTAGTCCTTCAGGGTGGGGAAGACTATGTAATACTCTTAGTCTCCCCCATCTTCCTCCTGATACCATCAGTCACCAAGTTTTACCCATTTTATATCCTAAATATTTGTTCAAATCTGTCTTGCATCCCTAGAACCAATGTTTTAGTTCAAAGGAGGACCCTTATCCTTTGACCAATTGCAGCCATCTCCTGAGCTGGTCTTCCTACATCTGCTCTTGTCCCATGCAAGTTTGTCCTCCATGCAGCTCCATAATGGTGTAACTGACACATAAACCTGACCAATTTCTCCTCCATATAAAGTTCTGGAGTGACAATAGGAGCAAGTTCACGATAGGCCCCCTACCTTTATTACTAAGCCTCACCTCCTAACAACCTCTTTCTCCTAACATTTTTATGTGAAAATGTATAGCATGTCATCCCTCTACCTGACATGACATTTTCACCTCTTTGCCTGTCTCACCTGTGAAGGTTACCTATGTGTCCTGAAGTGTAAAAGGCCCTCCCCTGGGTTCTGTAGCACCTTTGAACCCTCACCACTCTGATTATTTTTTGTATTACATCAAATGTATCTATTTGCTGGCCAAGTACTCCTTCATCAGAAATCTCCTTAAGGGTAGGGCATGTAGCTTTATCCATTTTTTTCCCATAACTTAAGTTTAGCATGTTGGATATCTTGAAATTCACTTCTTATTTAAGGCACAGCAAACACCTAGAGCAATGTGATGGAGACCAAGTCCCATGGTTGGCACTAGACAGGCACTTATCCAAATGCCAGACCGGTGATGTCCCAGCCGGTGACCACACAGTCCCCAGTTTCCACCTCTGCTAGGAGGGAACACTCTGCCTATACCAGGGCCTATATAGCTTATTCACTTTTATTTCCGTGTGCTAGCACAGGTCCAGGTATATAGCAATGAACTGATGAATGTTTGCTGAACTAAACTGGTCAAGAATGGTTGATCTAATCTCTGTGCCTCCCTTCCTCAACAGCTGTTATCATTCTGGCCTTCACGTTTCTGAGAGAGTCCTTCCCTCAGAAAGGGATTGTTGTGGACTGTTATGTTTCTGTAAAATTCATATGTTGAAAGGTCAATCCCCAATGTGACTGTATTTGGAGATAAGCCTTTTTTGGCAGTAATTAAGGTTAAATAAAGGTCATAATGGTGGAACTCTGATCCAACAGGATTAGTGTAATTCTCAGACACCAGGGTGGGGTACCTGGATGGCTCAGTTGGTTAAACATCCAACTTTGGCTCAGGTCATTATTTCGCAGTTCATGAGTTTGAGCCTCACATTGGGCTCTGTGCTGACAGCTCAGAGTCTGGAGCCTGTTTCAGATTCTGTGACTCTCTCTCTCTCTCTGCTCCTCCTCAACTCACACTCTGTCTCTTTTTTTCTCAAAAATAAATAAACATTAAAAAAAAAAAACCTGAGACACCAGGGATGTCCAAGTCTCTCTCTCTCTCTTTCTCCACCATGAAGGTGGAGGCAAGAAGGTGGCCAGCCATCTACAAACCAGAAAGAGAGCTTTTACCAGGAACTGAATGCTGACAGAACTTTGATCTGGTACTTTCCAACCTCCAGATCTGTGTGAAATAAATTTCTATGTTTAAACCATTCAGTTTGGGGTGCCTGGCTGGCTCAGTTGATAGAGTACATGACTCTCAATCTGAGGGTCATGAGTTTAAGCCCCAAGCTGGGCATGGAGTAAGCTCCATTAAAAAAAAAAATTAAACCACTCAGTCTATGATATTTTTTTATAGCAGCCCAAGTGGATCAATATAGGAAACCCCAAGGAAAAATCAGCAAGTAGCAAAGCCTATTTCTCCTTCCAAATTCCAGTAGCTGAGATGACTTAAGATAGAAAGTGTAGAGATAAAGCACAATGTCTTCTTTTATTTGGTCCAGGAGTAACACTACTATCCTTTTAAACTACATGATAACATGTGTCTGCATCATAGCAGTAGGTGGACTGGCCCCTACAGTGGTTTTTATTTCAGTCAGGATTCTTTGGTTGCAAGTGACTGAATTTGAACTCATATTCACTTAAGCAAAATAAGAGATTCATCATTTTACTTAGCTGGGTAAGACAAGGGCAAAGCCAGAGGTGATCAAAACAAGGACTCTGAGCTATTAGCCCTGTCTCTACCCCCTTGCCTAACCTCTCTCTGGTTCTGCATGTCTCTTCCACTCCAGATAGGCTTCATCACAGAACCAGAGCCAGGACCAGAGGAGATTCAGGCTCACTTCTTTAAGACCTTTCAACCAAAGAAGAAAAAGCTCTTTTGGGCAAGCTAGAGCTGAAAAAATGTGTTGGGATGGACTGGGACAGCCAATGTCTAAGGACACACAGTGGGCACTGTGATGGCAGACCCCTCTTCACCATATTTTTTAAACAAACATTTTCTGGGCATACAAGATAATGGAAATTTACTTTACGGGGGGCATTCGTGACTGTTCACATGGTGCCTGCAGTACCTTCTCTTTCCTGTAGGAGAGAAGGGAGCACCACTTGGAGCCAGAACCAGGGGATGTTTCCATGTTTGCCATTTGCAAGCCAGTTTGCACATTGCATTTGGCATTATGTTGGCATTTGTCTAGCATTATATTGGAAAATATTTTAAAAAATTTCAAGTAGATAAAATTTTAAAATATCACCCTTTTAGGAAAGAAAGATGGTGGCAGAGTGGGAGGGCTGTAGGTTTGCCGCATTCCATGAATACAACTAAATAACAATGAAATCATCCTAAGTACCCCAGAAATCAACTTGAAGCCTGGCAAATAAACTCTTCAAATACAGGTGGAGAAGAGGCCACAGTGAAGAAGGCAGGAAGTATAGAAATGTGGTTTGGGAGAGAAACAAATCATGGCCACTGCAGTGGGAGGGAGCTGTGGTTGAGTAAAAGGTCCAGAGACAGAATAACACAGAGGGGAGCCCTCAGGGAAGATGAATCCCCATAGCAACTGGCTTGGAAAACCAGAGGGCCTGAGTTTCATGACTTCTGGCAAGCAGCAAGACTTGAAGCCTGGAGTTCTAAAGGTCAGTGGGCTTCAGTGCTCGGAGAGCCCAGAGGCATTGGGACTGCTTTTGGAGAGAAGGTAGGACAAACAGTCCTCTGACATACAGCATGGAAACAGCAATCTGAAGAACACCTGAGGCACACAGTTGGGAGGTTATTTGCTCAGCTTGGAGCATGTCCCACAGAGACAGAATTCACAGAGAGACCCCTCGGGGAACAAAGGAATTGGCAGGCACCATTTTTCTCCCTCACCACCTCAGCATAAACACAGAGCCACCTGTGGGAACCAGCACAGCACAGATTCTGGCAACCTAACTTGCTTACACTAAACCCCTCCCTCTATGCTCCATCCCCCAGAAGACCAGCCCAAACCGCTGTTCATACTACATCTCGTGACTCAGACCTTGGTTCCAGGAGTGCTAACAACATATCTCCTTCCATTCACAAGCAGACCAGAGCACACCTAGTTAAAACTCACCACATTCAGGCCAGGAACCAAACACTGCCCATAATCGGCAAGGAGAACCTCTGCAGATGACTGGCCTGAAGGATAAAGCATCAAGACACAACAGCAGAGAGCTCATAGCACACATCGGAGACATCCCCTAAAGTGCCAGGTCCTAGGAAACAGGGGACACTACACTGCAGGGCACTACAGGATATCTTCTACATAAGGCCATTACCCTCAAGAATAAGAGAAGTAGCTGACTTTCCTAACACATAGAAACAGACACAGAAACTTAGACAAAATGAGAAGACAGAGAAATATTTCCCAAATGAAAGAACAGGACAAGGCGATGGGCAGAAATCTAAGCAAAACAGATATAAGTAACATGCCTGATGGAGAATTTAAAGCAATGATCAGAATGTTACTCAGCAGATTTGAGAAAAGAGTAAAAGAAGACATCAGTGAGACCCTTAACACAGAGATTAAAAAAATAACATAATAGAGATAAAGGACTCAATAAATGAAGTGAAGAACATCCTTGATGGATTGACAGCAGGCTGGTGGAAGCAGAGGAACAAATTAATGACCTAGAAGACAGAGTAATGGAAAGTAATTAAGCTGAAAAGAAGAGAGAAAAAGGAATTATGCAAAGTGAGAATAGACTTAGGTAACTTGATGACTCCATCAACATAATAACATTCACATTATAGGAGTTCCAGAAGAAGAAAAGGAGAGAAAAGGGGGCAGAAAATTTATCTGAAGAAATAATGGCTGATTCTCCAACACAGGGAAGGAAACATGTGTCCAGATCCAGGAGGCACAGAGAATCCCCAGGAAAGTCAACAAAAGCAGAGCCACACCAAACATTAATATAATTAAAATGCAAAATATACTGACAAAGAAAAATTTCAAAAGCACAATACAAAAGAAGATAATTACATACAGGGGAAACCCCATAAGGCTAGCAGGGGATTTTTCAGCAGGAACTTTGCAAGGCAGAAGGCAGTGGCATGATATATTCAAAGTACTTAATGGGAAAAATTTGCAGCCAAGAATACTCTATCCAGCAAAGCTATATTTCAGAATAGAAAGAGATAAAAAGAATTCCCCAGACAAACAAAAGCTAAAGGTACTTCAAGAAGGAAAATCTGAAATAAACAATCTAACCTTACTCTGAAAGAAGTTAGAAAAAGAACAACAAATAAACCCTAAAGCCAGTAAAAGGAAGTAAATAATAAAGATTAGAGCAGAAATAAATTATACAGAAACTAAAAAAAGCAATAGAACAGATCAATGAAACCGGGAGCTGGTTCCTTGAAAAAAATAAATAAATAAATTGATACACCTCTAACTGGACTTAGGAAGAAAAAAAGAGAAAAGACTAAAATAAATAAAATCACAAATGAGAGAGGAGAAATAACAACCAACACCACAGAAGTACAAACAATTATAAGAGAATATTCTCAAACTATTCCAAAAAATAGAAAAGGAAGAAAACTTCCAAATTCATTCTGTGAGGCCAGCATTACCCTGATACCAATACCAGATAAAGACACCACAAAAAAAGAGAACTACAGGCCAATATGATTAATAAGGAGGCAAAAATCGTCAACAAAATACTAGCACACTGAATCTAACAATACATTTTAAAAATCATTCACCATGATCAAGTGAATTTTACATATTTCCAGGATGTAAGGGTGGTTCAATATCCACAAATCAATCAACATGATATATCACATCAATAAGAGAAGGATAAGAACCATATGATCGTTTCAATAGACACAGAAAAAGCATCTGACAAAGTAAAACATCCATTTGTGATAAAAACTCTCAACAAAATGGGTTTAGACAGAACAGACCTCAGCATAAGAAAGGCTTCATAAGAAAACCCGCAGCTAACAAACATCATCCTCAATGGGGAAAAGCTCTCGGTCTAAGGACAGGAAAAAGACAAGGATGTCCTTTCACTACTTTTATTCCACATAGTACTAGAAGCCCTAGCCATAGCTATCAGACAACAAAAAAGAAATAAAAAGCATCCAAATCAGTAAGGAGGAAGTAAAACTTTCAGTATTTGCAGATGACATGATACTGTATATAGAAAACCTGAAAGACTACCAAAAATACTGCTAGAACTGATAAACAAAGTCAGTAAAGTCACAGGATACAAAATCAGTGTACAGAAATAAATTGCATTTCTTTACACGAACATTGAAGCAGCAGAAAGAGAAATTAAGAAAACAATCCCTTTTATAGTTGCACCCCAGATAATAAGATATCTAGGAATAAACCTAACCAAAGAGGTGAAATACCTGTACTCTGAAAAAACTATTAAATACATCAGATAGTAATTGAAGATAACACAAAGAAATGGAAAGACATTCCATGCTCATGGAATGGAAGAACAAATATTGTTAACATGTCCATACCACCCAAAGCAATCTACACATTTAATGCCATCTCTATCAAAATACTAACAGCATTTTCCATAGAGCTAGAACAAACAATCCTAAAATATGTATGGAACATCAAATACCCCAAATAGTCAAAGCAATCTTGAAAAAGAAACACAAAGCAGGAGGCATCACAATCCCAGACTTCAAGTTATATTACAAAGCTGTAGTTATTAAGACAGTATAGTAATGGCACAAAAATATACACATGGATCAATAGAACAGACTAGAGAAATGGACCCACAACTATATGGTCAATTAATCTTTGACAAAGCAGGAAAGAACATCCAACAGTAAAAAGACAGTCTTTTAAGAAAATGGTGTTGGGAAAACTGGACAGCTACAGGGAAAAGAATGAAACTGGATCACTTGCTTACACCGTCCACAAAAATACATTCAACACACCTGTCAGATGGCTAAAATTAACAACACAGGAAACAACAGATGTTGGTGAGGATGTGGACAAAGGGGGGCCTCTTACACTGTTGGTGAGAATGCAAACTGGAGCAGCCACTCTGGAAAACAGTACGGAGGTTCCTCAAAAAGCTAAAAATAAAAATACTTTACAATTCAGCAATCACACTACTGAGTATTTACTGAAAGAATACAAAAACACTAATTCAAAGGGATACATGCACTCCTATATTTAGAGTGGCATTATTTACAAAAGCCAAATATGAAAGCAGCCCAACTGTCCATTGATTAATGAATAAAGAAGCGGTATATATATGTACAATGGAATATTATTCAGCCATAAAAAAGAATGAGATCTTTCCATTTACAATGACACAGATGGAGCTAGAGATACTATGCTGAGTGAAATAAGTCAGTCAGAGAAATATAAATACCACATGTTTTCACTCATATGTGGACTTTAAGAAACAGAACAAATGAGCATAGGGGGGAAAAAGAGAGACAGGCAAACCAAGAAACAGACTCTTAACTATAAAGAACCAACTGATGGCTACCAGAAGGGAGGTGGGTAGGGGGATGGGTGAAATAGGTGATGGGGATTAAGGAGGGCATTTGTGATAAGCACTAGGTATTGTACAGAAGTGTTCAATCTCTATATTGTATACCTGAAACTAATATAACACTGTATATTAACTAACTGTAATTAAAATAAAAACTTTAAAAAAATCATCTTCCTATTTCTTTCTGGAATGGATGAGAAGATGAGTGGAGAGTCTGAATGGTAATGAGGTTATGGGTTAGAAGGCGACATGACTTTGAAAATGAAAACTGTCCTAATCACATGGAATCCAGATGTTTAGACTCTTTTGATAGGGGGCACAAGGGTAATTCACTTTAGATGCCTGTAACCCTCTCTGAGCAAATATTAATTTGTGAGAAAAATTTATTTTATGGGTCACAGAGTGTCCCACAAGGTAGAAGCCTTAAATCTAAAAACAACACAAGCTGATGGGAATTGATTATAATAAAACAGTTTGATGTGTTTATATGTAAAGGTGTAAGAGTCTTTGTGTATTTTATATTTCGGGAGTTGGTGTGTTATTTGTGTTTAGAGAGCCCAGCCTTGAAATGCTTGGTCTCTTTTGATGCTTTCCTTTGATTCCACAAAATGTAGGGTCCAATACCCTTCTGTCTGGAATTGTCTGAGCAACAATAACATACTGCTGGTCTGTGCCATGATAGGAGACTATCCAATACGGTATGGCTGGTCCCGACTCAGAGGAGGCAGAATTTAGTTCCTGGGCATGTACAGGTTGGCTGAGCATGTTCACTGCCCCCCCACAACTCCCTACAACTTTCACCAGAACCAGCATAGAGTGATCAAAGTTATACCCCTTAATTTCCCATTGTTACTGGATCTCTGGACAATGCATTCAAATTAACTTATATTTCTCTGTCATCTTGTGAGTCTAAGACCCATTCACTGAAAGAAAAATAACTTCCTTTTAGCTCTACCCTGGATCTCTAAAGTTTGTCTTAAACAGACTGTATATAATATGCCCAGCCAGTTCCTTGCTGTGTGATTTTATGTAAGCCACACAATTTCTCTGAGCCATAGTTCATTCATCTGTAAAAAAGAGACTGGGGTTGAAGGATATTGAAGGCCCCTCCTAGCTCTAAGTCAGCCCAGCAGGCAGGCACACTTATTCAAGTTTCTTTGCTTCATTTCTAAAAAGCAAGCTTCTGAGAGTATCTCTGACTATACTGCAGAGTCAAAGATAAAATAATTATTGAGCGAGTCTGTTATTTTATGCTATTCCTTTCCTACTAGCTAATCCACTTTGCAAAATATCGTCTGATCCTGGTGAAAGGGAGGAAAGAGAAACTGTGAATCTGAAACTCATGTTTCATTCTAAGTTAGTTCTACAGATTAGTTCATTAGCCCTCAAATCTCCACGGAGGATAAACACCAACACCAGCCCACCTCCTAATGCTCTTCTGTTGTGGCTGCTGGAGGAAACTCACTGTACAGAGCAGTCCGCAATAAGTGAGATCTTTTCTTTCAAAGCCAACAGTGCTAAGGATTTGTAAAAATTTCAAAACTTAAATTTAAACATAAAGTTTAAAAAATTTTAAACTAAGACTCATTAACACTGAGTGCTTAAAGACATTCTAACTAAGTCTCTACTGCAAAGCGTATGCTGTGGTTTCATGTGTGTTCAGTGTTGCGGTTTCTGCTTGTTTTCTCTGTGACACTTCTGTTCCTCACTCGCTCCCCTCACCATACCCAGCCCACTGGGCAGCATCATGGCTGTCATTTGGACCAGATTTTCTGATATTGGGCTCAGGATTTTCTATTTCCTAATGAAAATAAATATGTTTTTAAAAATACTAAAGATCCATGTCAAATTCTACTATAGAACTTTAAACAGGCAAAAGTTTTAAATAGGAAAAATTTAACATAATAGGCAGGGCTAGGGTCTATCTTTCTGGGAGTCTTTCTGCGCTTGGCTTACATGATCGGGTTTATTGTCTAGAAACTAGTTGGCAACCCCCAGCCTGCAAAGCAAATCTGGCCTGCTGCTGGGTACTGTACTGTTCTTGAGTTAAGAATGGTTTTTACATTCTTAAATGGTTGTATACATACCCACATAATATCCTCAGTTTTGCCCCTTACCCCTTAAAGAGGAAAATTTTACTATCTGGTTGCTTAAGAGAAGTTTGCCAACCTTTACTCTAATTGAAAGGGATAAATAACTCATTTAGCATTTCAGTAACCCGCCTGAAAGGTATATGTAGCACAACACTGAAACCTTTGGTAAAAAAGAATGTGAACATTTTATTCACATGATGCACTTGTACTTATGTTTATAAACGTGTCTCTGATGATATGACCAATTGGTTTCATTTCGTTGATACGATTCAGAATCCTGATATCAGATTGTTCCATTTAGTAGGCAAACAATAACCTCCCCTACAGATAAGTTTATATCAAATAAAAATACAATAAATATACAATTAAAGAGGAGTTTGTCAGAGGATCCTTGAACAGCTTGTAGTAGGTATATAAATTATTCTGAGAATAGCTTGGACTATTTTAATGCTTCTAACTCCAATTATAAACTCATATTCTCTCATGCATATTGTTGCTCTGTATGTTTATAGGAAAATTCCCATGTAGTTCCAAAGCTCTGTCCTGGGCAACGTAAACAGTGGTGCTTTTCTAACTATGAAATAGATAAAGTATATATCCACTGGTTGACTAAGACTTGGAAAAGAAAGGCCATCTCTTTAATGCTATACATCCAGCCAAGAGAAATAGATGGATCATCAGGCTTTACAAAGGGAGTTCACAGTAGTCTCTGATAGGATGGAATAATATCTTTGAAAGTTTCAAAACACAGATAAGATTAACTCATTTGTATTTCTTGGGAATTACTCTTTTGAAACAATGACAAGTTCCAGCCAGGTTTAGGCTGTCCTGGCATACGGTCAATATCGCCACCTGCTGGTCTAACTGAGGAAGGTTCTTTGTGTGAGCATTTCTTTTACAGAAAGTATGTGATAAAAATAAATTGTGGCGCGAAACCCCATTATTTCAAAATTCGGTCTCTTTCCTTCTCTCTGACAATGCCTTTAGCAACAATGTGGTTTTATGTGCATTTTTTGTATTAGTGGATATCTATTGGAATCACATTTGCTACAAACTATTTCCAATATACTTATAAAAGTTACAGGAGTATTATAAATCTTTGTGGTACTATTCATTCCTTTTGTAAATACCTCCGGTTCTAACTATTGTCTTTTCATTCATAGACTATATCCATAGTGGAGACAAGTTAAGCAAAAGAGGGCGAGACTTATGTCAGCTATTTGTTTCCCATGTCGGCAGCATTTATTAAACATTTGGTGGAAGGGAAGTTTAAAATTGCTAGTCAAGGTGAGGGTCCGTAGTTACTAATTCGTTGCATTTAAATTCATTCTTCACTGATACAGAAATCTATTATTTTAATGGTTAATCTATTATTTTAATGGTGCTACATTGATTTTGTCACAATGGCCCTCATGTTTACTTCGGCGTTACCCGTTTACTACAAATATTTACTTACCAATAAATTTGCTGGGAACCACAGATTTGATCTTGGAAACCAATTTAACCAAACATTTTTGCTACTATCTCTGTAATATGGCTGCATATCTCACATTATTTTTTGTTAGTTTCTGAATAGAGTACTTGCAAACAGGAGCTGCATGGAAGAAACACAAGTAAGCAGCATTTGTGCAGTTAAAATGGGCCAAATGCTTTACAAAAGAGAAGCGGGAAGGAAGGGTTGATTCAGGGAAATCGCCATAAAAGCTCGCATCAGAGAAAAGATCGAAATCTGCATAAAATGATAATACCACACTTAAATATTCCGACTTATGTAACTTGAAGAGCATAAATGCCCCAAACAGGGAGGTCTCTATTCCTAGGCAAGATTTTAGAATTGCAAGCTAAAAAAACAAGCAAATAAAACCTGAAAAACTATTAATTATAGGCTTAGAATTTAAAATAACTTTTATAATATTGGAGATTTGGGGGGTAGATAACTAAAAGTATGACTGTATGAACACATAAATAAAATATTTTGGTTAAAAACATCTTTTGGTTTGTTTCCATACAGCAACACAACTTATTTTCAGCAATTCTGTCTCCTTGGACTCTAACTAAATTTTAAGATTTTTGGAGAATAGCCCAGAGTTTCTTATTTAGTGGTTAAAATCTAGTTGGAGGACTTGGCATTTGTTTTTCTTTACACATTAGTTCAAACTACTACTCACTAAAATGATAGTTTTTGAACTCAGTTTTTGAACTGAGAGATACCATTACAGCCACCTGGTTCAACACTCTCTTGTCAGGGAAACAGAGCTCTTAAATAGCCAAGTTAAGTTGTCTAAAGCATCAAAACATGTTTCTAACTGAGTCAGGACTAGGATGTAGGCTTAAATAAGTAGCGGGAGATTGGAGAGTCCACTCTACTTTCTAATAAGTGAATTTACATAGTGGTATCTTTTTTTTTTTTTTTTTTTTTTTTTTTTTACTGTTGCTCACACATTAATTGGTCCACTTTGTTTCCACCATATTTTAAAACAATCTTTTGGGTCTATAAATATTTTTTATTTATATTGTATGTTGATGCATAAAATGTACAACATAAAAACCCAGTAGGGTCCATGTAATTTCAAAATTAGAGTCTTACATTAAAAATTGAGTTCACAGGGGCGCCTAGATGGCTTGGTCGGTTAAGCGTCCGACTTCGGCTCAGGTCATGATCTCACGGTCCGTGAGTTCGAGCCCCGCGTCGGGCCCTGTGCTGACAGCTCAGAGCCTGGAGCCTGTTTCAGATTCTGTGTCTCCCTCTCTCTTTCTGCCCCTCCCCTGTTCATGCTCTGTCTCTCTCTGTCTCAAAAATAAATAAACGTTAAAAAAAAAATTAAAAAAAAAAAAGTTGAGTTCACAGATAGACTTTAGCACTCCTTACAACCATTAGGCGTGCTGAAGGTTATAGGGAGGATGTGTGGCTGCTGTTGAATGAGGAAGAGGAGATCAATTATTGAAAACGATCATGCTCCTGAATAATTATTCTCCTACTGTCTTTTCTGCTCTTCATAGAAACGATTCCAAATGATGAGTCTTCCTAGTCACCTATTTGTTCATCGATCCGTCCATCCATCCATCCATCCATGCCAATTATAGCAATCCCTGTGTTAAATAATATGTGGAAAAAGAAAAGAGGCGAGATTTTTTTAAAGTACTGTTGTATTTTTCCTAATTCTCATTTTTCTTCTTGCAGGTATTTTGAATCGCCTTTTCAAGGAGACCAGATTCTGAATTTTCCTTGCCTTTTTCTTCTTTTTAGCCCCATTCCCCAGAGCTCCTTTCTGTTCAGTAGCAACATAATGTTTTATTAATAAGGACTCCTGAGATATCTAGTTTAGATGTATATTTAGAAAAAGCTGGCACACTATATTTTAATATTAAATTATTATGGATTAGCCCATGTAGGACCACTGTATTTTTTCAAAAGAGACATTTATTTTTAAAAGAGACAGTGGGGGGCAGGGGCAGAGAGAGAGGTGGGCAGCAGATCCAAAGCAGGCTCTGCACTCACAGCAGTGAGCCCAATGAGAGGCTCAAACTCACGAACTGCGCAAGATTATGACCTGAACAGCAGTGGGATGCTCAACAGACTGAGCCATCCAGGTGCCCTGGACAAGCTACCTTTTTACCTTAATACTTGAAATATATACAGCAAGTCTTTCTTCCTTCTCAAAAATCTGCTTTAATAATATAGATTAATTTTAAATTCTCCAAGTAGTGATCATAATTTGGTAGATTATCTATGGACAAGTGTTTTTGCCCTTGTTTATCTGGGATCTTTGCTGTAACTCACTTGAATTTTTAGTCTGGTTACTTTGGTGTTGTTCACAAGTATAAATTTAGTGGATAAGTATCAACTGGATAAAACCATGTATTATGAAGGTGTCAATATCAGTTGGAAAACAGCCAAATATAAATGCTTAAAAATTTTTTTTTGCTTGAACAATTTGGAAATGTGTGATTTCATATAATAAGAAACCCAGGGGCGCCTGGGTGGCGCAGTCGGTTAAGCGTCCGACTTCAGCTCAGGTCACGATCTTGCGGTCTGTGAGTTCGAGCCCCACGTCGGGCTCTGGGCTGATGGCTCAGAGCCTGGAGCCTGCTTCCGATTCTGTGTCTCCCTCTCTCTCTGCCCTTCCGCCATTCATGCTCTGTCTCTCTCTGTCTCAAAAATAAATAAACGTTAAAAAAAAAAATTTTAAAAAAAGAAACCCAGAGGTAAGAGCTCCCGGGTTCAGCAGCTGAGTACCATCACAAAGAACTCAAGTTCTTTACATTTTTCCTGGCATCTTCCAAAATCTAGTAGACAGTAAATTTTTGCCCCCCCCCCCAAAGAGACCAACACCCTAATTCCAGGTACTTGTGAACATTACAAGAAATAGCCGTAAAAAAAAAGAAAAAAAAGCATTATTTTTATTGAAAATTTTTGTCTGCATTTTTTAAAAAGCTTATTTATTTTTGAGAGAGAACTAGAGAGTGAGTGGGGGAGGGGCAGAGGAGGGGCCGAGGAATGGAGAGAGTCTCAAGAACGCTCCCTACTGTCACTGCAGAGCCTGATGTGGGACTCAGTCTCACAGTTTGTGAGATTGTGACCTGAGTTAAAATCAAGGTCAGATGGTTTTAACCTACTGAGCCACCCAGGTACCCCATTGTCTGCATTTTTTTAAGCAAATATATTCATCGCTATTTGTTATTTGCCATGGCTCACTGTAAACAAAATGTTTATGTTGTAGCATGCAAGCTGTACATGTTATTGCCTACAAACCAAATTAACATATGGCACATAACAGTCACATTATTTGGAGATCTGAAAATGATGTCTTAAGCATTTTACACTGTAATATTATATATTACTTATATAGAGACATTTCACCATGTTGCAGTTATGTTTTAGAAAATTGATTGGGGTTTGGGGTTGCCATACAATGTGGCATAACTTTTTTCCATTTATAAGCAGTGGGAAATAGGCTTTTAGCGTTTTTGCACAGAATTTCTGATTTTTAGGAACAAGTGGGAATGCTAGGATATCCCTGCACCCACATCTGCACCACCACCATTCTGATCTAAGTTACTGTTTCTTGCCTCTGCTAATACAGTCGCCTTCTATCTGGTCTTTCTGCTTCCACTCCTGCCTTTCTAGCATCTGATCCACAGGGCAACCAGGGAGACTTTTGAAAATTGTGGTAAGGGGCACCTGGGTGGGTCAGTTGGTTAAGCGTCCAACTTCAGCTCAGGTCGTGATCTCAAGGTTAATGAGTTCCAGCCCTGGGTCGGGCTCTGTGCTGACAGCTCAGAACCTGGAGCCTGCTTCAGATTCTGTGTCTGCCTCTCTCTCTCTCTGCCCCTCCCCACTCATGCTCTCTCTCTGTCTTTGTCTCCCTCTCAAAATAAGTAAACATTAACAAAATATTTAAAAATTATGGTAGAATGGGGCACCTGGGTGGCTCAGTTGGTTGAGCGCCTGACTTTGGCTCAGGTCAGTGTTTCACATCATGATCTCATGGCTCATCAGTTGGAGCCCCACATCAGGCTTGCTGCTGTCAGCCTGTCAGCACAGAGTCGTTTTGGATCCTCTGCCCCTCCTCTTCTTGTGCTCTCCCAAAAATAAATAAGTATTTTTAAAAATGTGGTAGAATATACCTTTGATTCATTATTTTAATTATTTTAAATGTACAGTTCAGCAGTACATTTCCTTTATTGTGCAACCATCTCCTCCATCCATTTCCAGAACTTCAGTGCAAACCTTATGCTTATGTCATGCATGGTCCCCAACCCTCCCCAGTGCCTCTCTCAGCACTGCGCCCAGTGGCCCACAGCAGAGGGCATGCATGGGGAAAGCACTGGGCAGTCTATGGCTGTGGGGATCCAAGGAGATGATGAACTTATAGTGCTTTGGAAAAACTAATATTTGGGCAGGGGCGAGGGGACTGGTGTTCTATTATTTGCCATCTTTAAAATATACCATATAGAGTAAGCATATTCCCAAATTCGTCACTAAGGCATAGGTTCATGACAAAGACAGACTAGAAACAACAAGGGCTCAGTGTCACCAGTACTCTAGCTCTGGAAATAATAGTAAAGGAAACCACTTCAGACCTATCAGGATGGCAACAATGAGAAGGATGGGTGAGTCAAGGCCTGACGAAGATGTGGGGAGACAGGGCGTTGCTAACAGGAGTACAAACTGGTACAGTCATTCTGGAAACTGTCAGTTCCTTGGTGAAATAAAGTGTGCATCTGTCCTCTGACCCAGCAATCCCTGTCTTGAAGTTGTGCAACGTGCCGCTTTCACAACTGTAAGCTGTGGCCCTGATTCAAGACCACAAAGTGAACTGCCAGAATATCTGGGAATAGGTCCTCCTGCTTGCCAGGTAGACCAAAGATCTAGGTCTGCCACAACAACAATGCCTGAAAAAAAGAAGTAAAGCCAACATATTTCCAGTATTGAAAAGGAAAGCAGTCATGCCACTGGAGGAATCCTTAAGTCACAGTGGACTCTGTGAAGTGCCCAAAGCTGTGTACCTCCTTGGAAGAGAATGCAGGAAGGTTGTGTGGAGGAACTGAGGACTTTGAGCCACAGTCCTGAGAGAAAGGGTGGTGGGGACTCAGGTGGATTTAGCACAGAGGGAGTGCAGAATGCTGCATGGCATCTTCCCTTGCAAGGCCTATTGGCTGCAGTGTGGGTCAGCGCTGTTGACAGGTGGGGAACCAGCTGTGAGGCCATGCAGAAGGGCAGTGAGAACCAGACTAGAAATGGAGGCTGGGTAATGACAGGGCTTTCCTTTACTTGGAAGAAGACCATGGTGGAGGATTCCAGGTGATGATCCAGATGATCTAGAAGAAGACAAGAACGTGCATGTTTGTAATCCTAGAACTCTTGCCAGTCTGTAGGTGGAGGCTTGAGCTAGTTCTGATTAAATCTGGAAAAGTGAAGAAAATGAGGCAGTACCTGCAGCCCTCCAGGTGTTGGGAAGCAGTTCGTACGAGTTACCCTCATGTACATATCCCTTTTCTTACTGGACAGCTACATGTGAAAGAATGACACTGGACCACTTTCTTACACCATACACAAAAATACACTTAAAATGAATTAAGGACCTAAGTGTGAGACCTGAAACCATAAAAATCTAGAAGAGAGCACAGGCAGTAATTTCTCTGACATTGGCCGCAACCACATTTTTTAAGATATGTTTCTTGAGGCAAGGGGAACAAAAGTAAAAATAAACTACTGGGACTACATCAAAATAAAAAGCTTCTGCACAGTGAAGGAAACAACCAACAAAACTAAAAGGCAACCTGTTGAAGAAGAGAAAACATTCGCGAAGGACCTATCTGATAAAGGGTTAGTATCCAAAGTATATAAATAACTTATATAACTCAACGCCAAAAACCCCACAAATAATCCAATGAAAAAATGGGAAGAAGGCATTAACAGACATTTCTCCAAAGAAGATATACAGATGGCCAACAGATGCATGAAAAGATGCTCAACATCACTCATCGTCAGGGAAATGCAAATCAAAACCACAATGAGATATTCCCTCCTACCTGTCAGAATGGCTAACATAAAAAACTCAAAAAGCAACAAGTGTTGGTGAGGATGTGGAGTAAAAGGAACCCTCATGCACTGTTGGTGGGCATGCAAACTGGTGCAGTCACTGTGTAAAATGACATGGAGTTTCCTCAAAAATCAAAAATAGAACTACACTATGATCCAGCAACTATGCTACTGAGTATTTACCCAAAGAATACAAAAACACTAATTTGAAGGGATATATGTGCAGTCCTATGTTTATTGCAGCATTGTTTATAGCAGCCAAATTATGGAAGCACCCCAAGTGTCCACCATTTGATGAATGAATAGAGAAGTGGATATATACAATAGGTATATACAATGGAATATTGTTCAGTCATAAAAAAGAGTGAAATTTTGCCATTTGCAACAATGTGGATAAATCTAGACAGTACAATGCTGAATGAAATAAGCCAGTCAGAAAAAAACAAATGCCACATAATTTCACTCATATGTGGAATTTAAGAAACAAAACAAATGAACAAATGAAGAAAAAGAGAGAGAGACAGAGAGAGACAAACCAAAAACTGAAAATAGTTCTTTTAACTACTGAGAACAAACTGATGGTTACCAGAGGGGAGGTGGGTGAGAGATGGGTGAAACAGGTAAAGGAGATTAAGAATAACTTTAAAAAAATGTAAACTCTATGCCAACGTTGGGCTTAAACTCACAACCTCATGATCAAGAGTTAGATGCTCTACTGACTGAGCCAGTCAGGCACTCCAGGAGTGTGCCTGTCGTGGTGTGCACTGAGTAATGTATAGAATTGTTGAATCATTATTGTACACCTGAAACTAGTACAACACTGTATGTTAACTGGAATTAAAATTTAAAAAAAGAGGCATCAATATAAACTCATTTTTATAAAAGCCACTTGTGATAGGAATGTATATTGCCAGCATAAAAATATAAAATGCCTCTGAAATAAAAAAGACTTTTAAAATAACCATTTTTACTTTTTTAAATGTTTTTATTTATTTTTGAGAGAGAGAGACAGACTGTGAGTGGGGGAGGGGCAGAGAGAGAGGGAGACAGAATCCAAAACAGAATCCAGGCTCTGGGCTGTCAGCTCAGAGCCCAATGTGGGGCTCGAACCTATGAACCATGAGATCAGGACCCAAGTTGAAGTCAGATGCTTAACCGACTCAGCCACCAGGTGCCCCAATAAATAAACATTTTTAAAATTAGATTATGACTTTCTCAAAACTATAGCCAACTTTTATTCTGTGTTGTATCTCCATGATTTGGCACAGAATCTGGGACATAGTGGTTCTCAGTAATTGTTAGCTGAAGAGGCAAATAAAGGGACAAGGCAGACTGCAAACACAGTCTGGCCTTGTGGAAGTCAGAATAAGGCAGGGGGAGCAAATGGAGTCCCAGCCATTCAGGGGAATTCCCCAAACCCTTCCTATCCTTTTTTTTTTTTTTTTTTTTTTTTTCTCTTTAACAGAAGGGTTTACAGGCTTAGCCCAGATCATTTGTTCAAACACTTGGTCAGTGTAGAGTCACTGCTGGGGTGCTTGGGTGGCTCAGTCAGTTAATCATATAACTCTCCGTTTTGGGTCAGGTCAGGATATTGCTGTTCATGAGACTGAGCCTCACATCAGGCTCCATGCTGACTGTGTGGAGCCTGCTTGAGATTCTCTTTCTGCCCCCTCTCTCTGCCCCACTCTCTCTCTATCTCTCAAAATAAATAAATAAACATTTTTTAAAAAACCTTGGAAGATTATCCATTCCACATTGCACTTTTAACTCAGGTTTCATGCTGACCTATTCTGATCTATCCCACAACCAATAAAGTTCCAGTTAGAAACCTGAATAATGGGTGGAAATGGAAAAACAAATTACTCACATTCCAAGGGCTTTTGCACATAGTAGGAATTAATTCACATTTCTCCATTGATTTATTTCCCTGGAATACATATGCTTTCTTGCAATACTTTGTACCTGGTAGTCCATTAAAAAAAGAGGGGAAATTTGTTTCTAAAACTTGAAAGAGAAGAACTATTGAAAGTTTAACTGCTTAAGAGATTTTTTGGTTTTGTATTTAATTTCTACAACTCTTTGCTGGTAGAGTTTAGTTTTGGCATCTGTATGGTATTTGACAGTCTCCAACTGACTTAAAATCTTTAGGCACAGTAAATGTTAGTCCCTGGATTGGAGGCTGTAGAATGGGTTAGTGAAATCCATTAAGGTTGGCTTATCCATTTTACAAAAAACAAATGTGGACACGCTCTTTTTAGATAGGATCAGTTGAGTTTAGTGGCTAATGGTATTGATATTGATATAGGCCCATGTTGACCAAGGTTTTAGCAATTTCTTAAATACTTTATCCTATCTTTGGGAGTGAAGTGCATTTCAGTGTTTTCCAGTTATGTTAATACATGTCTATGAACATAAAGGCAATTATAGATTATATGTGAGATAGGCTTTGGAATACCTGCCCTACACACTGAGTAATGCAGGTACTTCCACAGTTCACCTATATCTGGTTTACCTCTTATATACAAGTACATGGGAGAGTTGCATTTCTTTATCCCAGCATTTATTCATGGAATGTCACTTGCTTTTGTCAACAAAATGTAGTGCCTGACTTTATAGCCTTTTGTTCACCTACCCAGCTATCATGGAAGTATGTTTCACTTGGTCCCTCCATCAGTCTTGGTCCCTGAATAACTGGGATGAGCAGAGCCACTCCTCTGAACTGTGCTGGGTGTGTGGACTTTTCGTAAGCTGAGATATTTAGGTTGTCTATTACTACAGCATAACGTAGCCAGTCCTGACTGGTAAAGAAAATGACTTGTTTATATACATAAAAGTACATATATGGGTAAAATGCATAGAGGTAGACAGGAAATAATAGGAATAATGAACATAGCAATGCATTAACTAAATTATTTTTTCCTTCTTTGTGAAGTCGAGCACAAAGATAGGCAACATTGTTCAGCTTCTCTCACAGGTAGGAGTTCTTTTAATGAAATGTGGAAAGAAGAGCTATCAGCCATTTTTAGGCCTGACTCATAGAACATCTCCCAAACAATTTCCTATATGTTGTTTCTTGTTTTCTGCTACCCAGATACAGAGAATTCAGGGAGGCCTCTGAGGCTCTGGGAAATGGTAGATGGAAGAAGCATAGGTCCCTAAGTGACTGCAGAGATTAGAGCTCTCACACTGCCCCATGATCCACAGTGGGCTGTGATTTGTGATTTGAGTGATAAAAAACAAACCCAAACTGTCTTTATTTGTTCAAGCCACAGAGATTTTGGAGTTGAAATTAGTAATTATTGGATATTTTAGTTTGAAATGAGCAATACTTGGGTACTTCCTTAAAATAAAAGATACCCATTTCAATCTGAAACCAGCATCATGATTTATGGTGAAATACAAATATCCTCACTAAAGTTGGGAACAAGACAAGGATGTCCACAATCATCATTATTAGTTAACATTGTTCTGGTGGTACTAGCCAATGCAATTAGATAAGAGAAAAAAATCATGGGTTTTAGCTTTACCAGAAAAATCATGGGAGGCAGGCCCATGAATAGGGAAACCCTAAAACCTCTGGAGATTTCAGGTTTCAGTGTTTGGTAAAGGGCATAAGATCCATTTAGAATAAATGGATCACATAAAAATGATGTGAGGACAATAGGGGAACATCTGAATAAAACTGGATCCCTGTCGTAAATATTAGCTCCATGTAAATTCTAGACCCGCTGAAGCTTTAATGTTAAACAAATGGAACAATGAACATACTATTAGAGGACATGAATTTAAAAAATGATCTTTGAGTGGGAAAGGCCTTTCTAGTTATGGTACAACCCTCAGAAGTCATAAAACAAAGATTGTTAAATTGAAATATATATAAAAATTCTGAAAGCTCAAAAGTGAAAGCAGAAAATAAGAAAAATATTTAAAAACCATTTCATAAGCAAAGGGTTAATTTGAATCAATTAGAAGAAGTTTCAACAGTTTAATAGAAATATGGGAAAAATATATACATAGGCAGGTCTTAGAAAAGTAAATACAAATCAGTCTCATTCACCAAGCTTTTTACTGTAGAAACTTCAGACTTATGCTAAAGTAGGCAGAACAGTACAATCAACTTCCCCTGCCTATATCCATCACCCAATTTCAACATTTATCATGGCCAGTCTTATTTTGTCATACCCCTCCATCCACTTCCTTCAGAAATACCATATTCTACCTATCAAAAAGGCAGAAATTTTAAAAAACATCAACACACTTTATTGGAATAAAAGTAAAAACAAAAAGTCTCATATATTGTTGGAAGGAATGTAAACCATTTATACTCTCTAGGGGGTACAATTTGTTTTTATCTATAAAAACAATAAACACTTTGACCCAGCAATTTTTTTATGCAACTGTACTTGCACATGTGCAAAATAACATGTCTACAAAGTCATTAATTATAATAGCCAATGATTGGAAATAACTTAAATTTCTAATCTTAAATCTTAAATAACTTAAATCTCTAATACTTTGTCGGTATTTTTTAAAAAAGGAGGAAATTGCACTGATATAGAGTGATCCCCAAGCTCTACTGGGAGGTGAAATGCAAAGTGCAGAACAGTGTGATAGTGTAAGCTCCCACTTGTACAAGAAAAAACAATTGGTAACGGTGAGTGCCTAGGGGGTCTCCAGGGGGAAACTTGGTGGCTCAGGGATAAGGATAGGAGAGAAGTTCAATTTTCCTCTACATCTGCTTTTGAATTACATATCATTTCCAAACACTAACTATTCAAACACAACATTAAGTTAAAAATTAAAAAACAAAGTCTGGCAACCACCAAACTATATGTTTAAGCAAAGCACACCACTGGTCTCCTGTCAGCCGGCAAACAGACTGATGATGCCTTCTCTTTGGAAATTAAAAAAAAAAAAAATGGCTCATTTAAAAAATATTAATCTTTCAAATACAAAAGAAATTAGTGATCCCTGATCTTGGTTTGTAATTGTAGTTATAACTGTAAAGGACCATAATTCTGTAGTGAACATATACTTCAGCTAAGAAAAACAATAAAAATGAGAAAGTATTAACTTGTGTTCTAACTGAGAAATAAAATATCCTGTGGAATGTACTGTGTGCCAGGATTCACACACACACACACACACACACACACACACACACACCCTACCCCACACACTCCTATCTTGGCAACTTGGTTCTCTTCCCAAGTAGAATGAAATAACACACGGATGCATATGAAAGCAAAGGCTGGCTTATAACATGTAGTTTTAGGTCCCTTAGCTGAGTCTTGGCACTTGAGAGGAGGCTCTGTTTGATCAAACACCATGTGTTCTGAACTGCATTTTATTTTACAGCTTTCCAAAGAGCTGTCCAAAATGCTCCCCACCCCCTTTCCACAGAGGAACCCCAGCCATCTCAGTGTGTGTTTCTCTCACCCAGCTGGCCCGACTGGAAGGCATGTGCTAGGTGCCAAGAGGCCCCTGGTCCCTCAAGAAGGGGAGTGATGTTGGAGGTGTTTTCTGCCTCATTCCATCATTGAGGATTGCTATTCACTGCCCCTCCCTGCACTCTCTTAAGAGTAGCCTGGCACCAGGATTGACTGACTTGCCTTTGCAAGTAGGGGGTTATGCTGTTTAAAATAGACTTTATACCTACATTTGTACAATTTTATAACTCTTATAAGAAACAACGAATCTACACAATTTAGTAGTACAAAATTTGTATACAGATAACCCAGCTGAGAACCCTGGAATGACACTGAAACTTACTGTAATCAATGTTTCAGCATTTGTGAAGCAATACTTACTTGTCCAAGTGCTAACTGACCAATACATTTTTGTTGAGCCCTTACCATGTGCAAGGCTTTGTTCTGGGTGCTAAGGATACAATGATAAGTAGAAAGACAAGATGCAGGCCCCCCTGAAACCAATAATCTAATGATGTAAGATTTATATTTTGTGTTAAACATTCAATCGAGCCTTGGAGTAGATACCATCCTGCTTGGATCAGCCACTCACACCAGTGGACCCAAACCACTCAGATTCCCATAGTGCTGGCAGATTCTTTCAGACCCATTAGTATTGGCAGCTGCCAGCCCTCAGCTGAGTGCCTCGTTGAGTACTGCCCTTGGCAGAAGAAAATGGCTTAGGTCCAAGGTCTCATCCCGTTCTGGGAGGCATCTGCATCTGATCAGGGATTGCCCAGGATGGGTACAAAGCAAAGACATGGCCCTCCCCCTAGCTCCTAGGACTCATGTTTTTTCTTGTGCTTTTTCTGCAAATGACCTAATTCTTTTGCTAAGAATTAAAGAACATAATGACTTTGCTCATTTCTTTTTTTAAATGTTTTTATTATTTTTGAGAGAGAGAAAGAGGGAGAAGAGAGAGCAGGGGGGTGGGGCGCAGTGAGGGAGACAGAGGATCTGAAGAGGCTCCAGGTTCTGCTACATCAGTGCAGAGCTTAATGTGGGGCTCAAACCCACAAACCATGAGATCATGACCTGAGCCAAAGTCGGACACTTAACCAATTGAGACACCCAGGCACCCTGACTTTGTTCGTTTCTTAATCTTACTCTTCTTTCTGTTTGGATGCACTATTTCCTTGAAATTTGTGGCCTAATTACAAATATGCCACAATTAGACTAATTGTTAGAATTTGGTGTCCTTTTTTCCAACCCTATTTGATACTTAAACCAGTATTTTAAAGGCGGTCTTCCAAACTAGAACCTTCTCTTGCCTTTAGAACCTTAAAAATGAAAGTAAGATTTAAATTTATTTAAAATAAATGGTTCAAAAACAAGCAAACATGAGGTTCACTGGAGGAATTTAATTCATACTATCCCACTTTAAAATATTTCTAAGACGTGATCAAAGGTATCATTCATATGTGCTGTAATAGCTTTCTGTTTGTTGCAAATGACAGAAAACACTGCTGGAACTGGCTTTGACATAAACCAGTGGTTCTCAACTTGGGCTGATTTAGCCCCACTGGAGACATCTGGCAATGTCTGGAGACATTTTTGGTTGCCATAATTGAGAATGTGTATCCAGTGGGTAGAGGCCAGGGATGCTGCCCAACATCCTTCAATGCACAGGATGGCCCCACCACAAAGAATCATCTAGGCCAAATGTCAATAGAGCCAAGGTTGAGAATTCCCAATGTAAATGACAATGACATCTTTGGGCTTCATACCCTTATAGCCTATCCTTCAGAGGGAGAAAAGAATTTGCTTCTGGTAACCCCCTCTGAAGGGAGAGAACGTTCTTGTTTCCTATAGGTTCCAGCAAACAGATGTCTTAGCCTTACAGCCTCAGGTGTTTTTGCTCTCTGTGGCCATGAGCCAGAGTGGGACACATCATTGGGTTAACTCAGGGCCTGATACTGGAGCTTGGGATGGAGTGGAGGAGTCCCCAGAAGGAAACTGATGTATTGCTTCATCAAAAGAAAAGTGAATGTACAGGTAGTAGCAGGAATGGGGGAGTAAGATGTCTCTTCTACTGATTCAGCCAACTAAAGACCAGGACCTAGATGCAGGTACTCAGTAATGTGTATTTTGGGTATTTTCTTTACCTAATCAGTGAAATATGGTTAAAGAAAGTGAAAGCCATGCTTCCCCACTGGAATCAGATTGCTTTTGCACCACCAAAATATGCTTCTCTGCTAAGCAGTCTGGGACATGGGGATGTGGGGTCTAAAGCAATTCTGAGCCCATACAGTTCATCTCATTGGAACCAGGAGTCCTTTTGTAGAACCCAAGTTCTGTATGTGTATGTGTTTGGGTATGTGTGTGTGTACATATGTATTGGGGTGGCTCAGGATGATGTGGGAGCCAGAGAGACATGGAGAATTGGTGCTCTAAATCTGGTCAGAACACTGTTGTTCACAAATATAGCCCTACCCTGTTGGGTTCTGTTTGGATGTGACCTGCTGTGCTTAGTGGAATGAATGTAAGTGGGAGTGATACCTGCTACTTTTGGGTAGTAGCTTTGGCAGTCAGCACATGGTTCTCTGTGTTCTCTTTCCCTCAGCTCCAGTGACAGCCATGCTCAAGGTAGAACCTGCTCCATTAGCCTGGGTCCCCAAGGGGTCAAGAACATGGCTAGAGTAACCTGAAATGGTCATGTATTGTGATCAAGTGAAAAATCTCTGATGGAGTAAGTCCCTGGGATTCTGGAGTTATTTGTTATCCTAGCATACTATGGTTAATTTTGACTGATCCAAAGACCCTTGGAACTTTTAAATTTACAAGATTTGGATCCCTGGAGTACAAGGCTGAGAGTGAAGTAAGTCAGACAGTATTTTGGTAACTATCCCATTGGTCTATGGTTACTCACTGTGGAGCTAAAGTGTGCTGGGAGATTTACAATGATGAAGCTATGGTGGTATTGGGTCCCACGATCCTACACATCCTGGGGACAAGAGTGAGGGGGAGACTGGTGGGTATTGGGGAGTACAGTGTGGGAGGTACTCAGAGGTTTGTAATCTGATTTCTATGTAGATTTTTTCCTATTGTGAAAAAATGAAGTAAGGATTTGTAGGATCTTTTATATGAGATAAAATTAGGTCCAGATGCTTTTAGTGGTCAATTCTTCCAAACATTTAAGGACGAAACAATAATTATGTTACAGAAACTTTTCCAGAACATAGGAAAAAATGGAACGCTTTTTCTTTTTACATGCCAGTCCACTTTGAATATCAATATCTGAAAAGGACATTATAAGAACGGAAATTATCAGATGCTAAGTTTTCTAAGAAAATATTAGCAAACTGAATCTAGTGATATATAAAAAGGATAATACTCATGCTCAAGTGTGGTTTATTCCAGGAATCAGAGTGGTTTAACATTTGAGACTCAATCAACGTAATTCATCAGATTACTAGAAAAAAGAGGAAACCATATGACCATCTTGATGGATGAAGAAAAAAAATTGGACTAAATTCAACACTCCTTCATGATAAAACTCTCAGCAAACTAGGAACGGAAAGAAATTTTCCTAATCTGATTAAGAATATTTACAAAAAACCCACAGCAGCAAAATCATACTCGATGGTGAAACATGGAACACTTTGGGGAAGCTGAGGCCTTAACCAAGCTGGCTTCAGACTCATTCCAGAGTCTCCCCAAATGCTTGTTTGCTTGAGGCACATGTGCGTGTATGTGCCTGTGTGTCCACCTACATATATATCAGCTTCATAAACTTCATAACACTTTCTTTCCAAAAAGACCCTAAAGCCTGAAGGTTTTCTCACTTTTGTGTTGACTGAAAGACTGTTTAAAATGTTGAAACCTGATGAAACAAAACCAAACAGGCCAAAAAGACCATATATCTGATCAAGACTCTGTGTATTGTGAAGCTGTTGTTGTAGAATATAATATTAATTTCATCTGGACGAGTGGTTCTCAATCTTGAGAAATGTATCTTTTAAAAAAATTTTTAAAAATGTTTCTTTATTTTTGAGAGAGAGAGAGAGAGAGAGAGAGAGAGAGAGAGGCAGAGTGCAAGCAATAGAGGGGCAGAGAGAGAGGGAGACAGAATCTGGAGCAGGCTCCAGGCTCTGAGCTGTCAGCACAGAGCCCGACATGGAGCTTGAACTCACCAACTGCGAGAGCAGGACCTGAGTGGAAGTCAGACGCTTAACCGACTGAGCCACTACCCCCAGGCACGTGTCTTTTAAAGAAAAAAATATTTTTCACAGAATCTCCCAGTTTATAAAGTATCTTTGTTTTAATACTTAGTTTGTATAGTCCTAAAACTATGTATAAACTTTCTCATAAATTCTGCAAGTACATTATAATATTTCATAAATTTATAATGATTTACACATTAATCAATTCTATAAGTGATTCTATACCAAATCATTGCTTTCAATGTGAATATGGTATTGACAGCTAAGGCTGAGTTTTTCCACTTTTAATCTGGTGATCATTGCATTACCTTCTATTCTTCCATCATTTCTCCCTACTCAAACTACTGGCAACTTTCCCTGTAATGCTCTGCTATGTTGTCTGGCCTTCACTTGGCTCCATGCGTCATTTAGATCGGGAGTAAGACAAACACCACCCACAAACTGTTTTGGTAAATACAGTTTTTTTGGATCCCAGTCCTGCCCATTTATTTATTATGTGTGTTTATGACTGCTTTTGTACTGTATCAACCAAACTGAGCAAATGCAACAGAAATAGAAAGGCCTGCAAGACCTAACATATTTTATACCTTGGCCCTTTACAGAAAAAGTGTGCACACTCCTGGGGCACCTGGATGGCTCAGTTGGTTAAGCACCTAACTCTTGGTTTTGGCTCAGGTCATGATCTCGTGGTTCGTAGGATCAAGCCTGGTGTCAGGCTTTACACTGACAGTGAGGAGCCTGCTTGGGATTTTCTTCCTCCCTCTTTGTCCCTCTCCCACCGTGCTCTTTCTCTCTCAAAATAAGTTAATAAACATTTTTTCCAAAATTTTGCATACCCCTGATTTACATGATAAATCTGTTACTTTAATAGCTTGTTGAAATGTGGCACTTTTTGCCATTAATGCCCTCATAAAGCCTAATGCAGAAGTGGACATTGTATCAAGAGGTGATACTAAGCTATGGCTGGCAGGAATTCAAATAATTCAGAATATATGTGCAGATTATTGTTTCTGGGGTAATTTAGACACTATCAGATGCTAGATGTATAGCACTGGCATTAAATTGGAACAATGTGTTGGCTAAGGCAAACTCATTTATGATTTATCCAATTTGCACACTGATGTTACACAAAGGTGATTTTTTGGTCTGTGTGAAACATGGGCATTATTTAACAAACTTTTATTGAAAATCTAGTAGGAAACCAAAAAAGAATTAGACACAATTCTTGACTCAAAGTTGTGTGGAGCTAGGGCTTAGAGGTCTACTTTATTTCAACACTTGGAATTCAAAGTGTCCCTAACACACAATGAACCAGCTTTTCATGGGAATCTTATATTTATGGCCAATGCAAATGGCAGCTAGTTTGGCTTATCTTCAATGCTCCTACATTTCTATTGAAAACTACTGTTGATCCTTGAGCAACGTGGGTTTGAACTGCATGAGTTCATTTACGGGCAGATTGTTTTTTCAATAAAAACAGTACAGTACTGCAAATGCACAGTAGATAACACATACAACATACAAAATAGGTGGCTATTGACAATGCTATTTGTAAGGCTTCTGGTCAGCAATAGATTATTAGTAAAGTTTTGGCAGAGTCAAAGTCATATGTGGATTTTTTTATTGAGCTGGAGCTCGGTGCCCCTGACCCCCATGTTATTCAAGGGTTAATTGTACTTTACTGGAAGAAAGTGGTCAAGAAAACAGGGCTCAAGAAAAAGAAGGTGTTTTCTTTCTGTAGTTTGAAAAGAGGTACTTTGAATACAGTGTCTGAATCTTGAAAGGGTATGTATCCATCCGTCTTCCCATCTAGCAAATATTCGCTGAGAATTTCTATGTGCCAAGCTTTCTTCTACGCACTGGGGAGACAGCTGTGAATGGAAAGACGTGCTTCCTAACCTCAGATAACTTCCAGCCTAGCACAGCACATGACTTTATGCGAGTGTGGGGAGATACACCCAAGCACCATGGGATGCTGCAAGAGGGGGAAAGTAGGTTAAATCAGGGGACAGGAAAAGCATAGTGAAAAAAATCAGATTCGAGCTGAGAGCTTTAGTATTGCAGGAGTTAGATAAACCAAAAGGATAGGAGGAAATTTGCAGGCAGGATATAGAGCCTGTGGCCAGGTATGTTATTGGAAACTTTTGAGGAATAAAAAAATGAAGATATCTATGGATATGATGATCATATGTCACTGAGATATTTACAAACCCTGCCTTTCAGCTTTTTCTTGTTTGGCCTGAGGTCCATGTCAAAAAATTTAGACATCGTCTTTGTGATAGCTTATTGCTTGAGGTAGATTGACATTCAATTCTACATCTTTTTTTTTTTTTTCAAGCCAGCACAGGAGGAAGTTACACTTTCCCACCCACCTAGTTTCCACATAATCTCAAAAGTAATAAAACAGACAGACCAGTCTGTATTTGCCAAACTCTCTTATGCTCTGAGCTTGTAATGTATTGGCCTCTTTCTCTTTCCCTCAAAGAAGGAAACTTTGCTCTCATATTTCTTTCTATGAGCAAGACAAATGCACACACCCACATATTTCATACGAGTTTTAAAATACCTAATTTCAAGTTCGAGAATGCTCCTTCATGATACTTTCTTTCTCTGCTTTCCTCCGGTCAGTTAGACAACAGATGCCCTCAAATGACAGTGGAAAGGGTACCTTATACTGCAAAAGATCTATTTTAAAGGAGGTACTTTATGAGTGAGGTCTGCTTGGACAGACCCTACTTAATGCCCGTGTGTCTTCACTCATAACAAACCATGCACAGCCTCTATTCTGGACCTGGCACAAAAAGTTGCTGAGGTGGGTATGTGCAAACAGATTCACTTAAAAGCACCTCTTTAAATGAAGTCTGTGGTAAAGGCCCGCTCTTGCCCCCTTGATAAAACAGTCCGAGCCCACTTGCTCTCTATCACGTGTACACTCATATTCTTGACGGGTGCATGAGCATGCTTTCAGTCCCCAGCCTGGTTCTCTGCAAAACTGCTAAGGCCCCTTGGGCAAGTCATTTTATACATTTAGGCCCCAGGTTCTCATCTGTAAATGAGGTGTTTGCACCAGATGACCGCTAAAGTCACTTCTAGCTGGAACATTCTGTGAATGAATCTATTGAACATGTTTAAACTCCCTAGAGTGATGGAATGGAGGTTGGAAGTTTCTTTAGCATACCATTTTATGGGGAAACTAGCATAATCACAAAAGCCCTGACATTGCTTGCTACTGTCATTTATGCCAGTCAACTGTTTGGTAATACTCATAATTTGATTTGGCTTCATTTCAAGGAAAATTGGGATCGAGGGCAAGCTGTGAATTTGGGTGCAGTGTCTAGAAGATGACATCCCGTGGTTGTGTCCCCCCCCCCCAACCCCCAAAGCTCTTATCTGAAAGATCACTGTTCCAGAACACCTGGGGCTCCTTTACACAAGCATCATGTTATTCTCATTAAGTGCAAGAACATGCAACAATTATGTAAAAGTGTGCATGTGGGGAAAATCCAACACAGTTCACAAGGGAATGGATATACAAAGCCAGCTTTGAACCTGCAAACTCAGGCTGGCCGACATGCCACAGGTGAGAACGTGCTAGCGAGGGAGTGTCGACAGTGCTGGAGCCATTAATTCACTTATCCTCAGGTACAGTCGGCAATTGTTCTGGGTTTCCGGTGCTTCCAGAGCAGTCCTCCTCTTTGGCACGTGCAGGCAATGCTGGCCAAAACTTGTCTCCTTTGCTCACTCCCGGGTTTCTGTCTGAAATCTTTTCTTTCTTTCTTTCTTTCTTTCTTTCTTTCTTTCTTCCTTTACCTTGCCATTTTATCCCCCTTCCTTTCCTACTTTTCCTTTCTTCTGAACTTCTTTTTCTTTTGTTCCAAGGCAATAAACACGGACAAATTAGAAAGAGTAGTAAAAAAAAAAAAAAAAAAAAGACGTGCTAATTTCATATTTGATAGTCACTGACATAGCCAGTATAATATAAAATGCAGAAAAACCAGTTGGCAACCTTTAGTTGATTTATATACTTTTATTGCTCTCCCAAGTGTATGCCCAAAGGGTGTATGGGTATCTTCTCCCTGTCTTATGTAATAAGTCTAAGGCTTTGGCCTTGGCAGTGACCATAGAAGATGGCATAAAAATGAGTTACTAGTTTTTTGTTTAGGGTAGAAATCCCTCCTGTTTGTGCCAAGGGCATCTGTCTCTTCTTATAGACACATACCACACTTGCACATGTATACCTCATACACACACAGGCACACACATGAACACACTCACCTACCCAACACACACGCATGCCTAATGTACACAACACTCCCCCAACATATCACAACACAACACAACACAACACATCACTCCACCCAACATACACACCATATGCATGTACACACGTGCACACACATGCACACATGCTGCACAAATCTTCTCCACACCCAACACACACATACACACTATACACATTGTGCCCACATACCCCAGAGCCAACACACACATGCACACACACACCCTGCCTACACGTACACACCCGGTGTGAGCATTCCCACAACTGGATGGAGAGAAGCAGGCATCTGCAGACAGACACAGCCGGGATCAGGATAAGAAGCTGAAGAACAGTGAGGTGACAGGGCAGCAGGAAGGGTCGTGGGCTTAAGGAGCAGGAGGCTCCCTTCAAATGGAGTTTTCCCAAGCCGCCTTTTCCATATTCTAAAGCTTGATAGCTTTTACACTGATGAAAAGAGTGCATATTTGCCAGGAATCTTTTATTTAACTATTTCCTTGGTTTCAAGATCTTATAATTTTAAACAAAGAAAAACATGCCCCCTTTCCTCCCAATCCATGCACATGCTGGCTGATGGCTGCTATCATGTGGTGGGGCACGGACTTATGTTTCAGGGTTTGTAACAAGGCAGGAAGGAGACTTTCTTCTCTACCCAGCTGAGAACACCTTCCTTTCTAGGACCAACTTGTCTTCTGGCCACACTAATAAAAGAAAGAAGCCCAAGTGAGAAAGCCAATGTCCTCAACAACAGGTCAATGAGCAGTTTATTGAGATGCCCTCCAGAGGCTCCTCCCCACCGCCCACCCTCCTTGCCAAGACTGAGAAGTATGTTTCAAGAATTACCATGGTAATGATAATTTACGAGCATGAGTCACTCTTCTGTTTTTCAGGGAGCACTCACTCTGCCATCTCTTTTCACACATTTCCACTGGCTGTGGTTTGGCTGCCAGGTGCAATGTGGCAGCAACTTACTTGAAAACGTTTCACAAAAAGCCAGATTCCCCAACCCTGGCTTACCTGTGGACCACATATATGGCTGTAATTGCAAACAGCTGCCCACCCACCAAGTAAAAGTAAGAGAGGTCATTTTAAAAATTGTTAAAAATAGCAAGCACTTGGGAGCAGCCAGTTCATTTGTTGATTCAAAAATGTTTGCCACCAAGAGCAGTGTTCTGAGCATATACCCGTTAACAAGTCAAAGAAGGGGCATTCAGGGCTAGCTGAATGGTTAACCTCAGAAATTAATAATAGTCATCATAGCTTATATTTATTTTACCATGTATGGCACTTCTGCTCTAAGCATCATATGTGTACTAACTTAGTGAATCATCATACCCCTATGAGGTAAGTACTGTCCTGTTTCACGGAGGAAGTCACCTCCTGATAATTTTTCTGAGAGATGGTTGGCCCTGGTCAAATTGATGGAGGGCCCTGTTCTTCTTGTGTTGTAACTGGTTCTGTAAGACCAGAATTCTATAAAGAATGTTCCTCAACTAGTCTCGTGTGGTGCTCTAAAAAATAAAAGGGAAGTAAGGAAGGAAAGAAGAAAAGAAATAGGGAAAGGGGGAAGGAATCGGGAAAAGAAAGAAGGGAGAAAAAAACAAGGAGGGAGAGAGAGAGAGAGACAGAGAGAGGGAGGAGGAAGGAAGGAAGACAGGGACGGTCTTGGTTTCAGTACTGTTACACAGAGTTGTAACTGGGTACTTCTCAGAGGAGGTACACATATGCTTTTCCCAGGCTTGACCCCGGATCCATTATTTCCAGAACTGGTCTTGTCAGCCTATATTAGAGTTGAGAGTTTTCAACAATGCCCTCTGAAGAAGGCCTCTTTTAAATGGACATATCCTAGGGGTCTTAACACATTTGAGATAACTAGTTCCTTGAATATTTTGCTTTACAACACTGGTACATAAGACAGTTGTATAAGATTGTTCCTCCCTTCTTGAAATATTTATTGAGCACTTCCTATATGCTAGGAGAAGTATATACCTTTGGGGAAGATATACTTAAAAATTTTTAATGTTTATTTATTTTTGAGAGAGAGAAAGGGGGGAGGCAAGGGGCAGAGAGAGAGAGACAGGCAGACAGACAGACTCCGAAGCAAGCTCCAGGCTTTGATCTGTCAGCATAGAGCCCGATGTGGAGCTCAAACCCATGGACCACGAGATCATGACCTAAGCCAAAGTCAGATGCTCAACCAACTGAGCCACCCAGGTGCCACCCCCGGGAAGGTATACTTTAATAAAGTTTTTGAGCATGTGGAGGTGCTGAAAAGTGGGCAAAGTTATGAAAGAAAAATATAAAGACTTTCTGGATCTTAGTGGATTTTTGTAAACAGGTGCAAACTAACCAACAATTTAATAAACTATAAATCTTTGTCAACCCTAGAAAGAGTTGGTATCACCAAGATATACAAAATTTCATATAAAAACATTTTAAATATTCAAGGCTGAAATTACCATTGCTTGTTAAAATAAATTATTGATGATGATGATGATAACTAAAAGCAAAAGATAGGTATAAATATATAATTTCATTTCCCCAGCTGCTCTCTGAAGTAGGAGAGGTAGTAAACTCATTTGAAAAGGGACCTGTCACAAACCTATTTATAATGAGAAGCACATTTGGCAGGACCTGTAGTATGTTAAAAAAGCACTGCAAAATCACCATATACAATTTGTGTGTGTAGAATTATAGCTTTCCGGGGCATCTAGGTGGCTCAGTCGGTTAAGCATCTGACTTCGGCTCAGGTCATGATCTCGCGGTTTGTGAGTTGGAGCCCCGTGTCGGGCTCTGTGCTGACAGCTCAGAGCCTGGAGCCTGCTTTGGATTCTGTGTCTCCTTCTCTCTCTGCCTCTCCCCTGCTCATGCTTTGTCTCTCTCTGTCTCAAAAATAAATAAAACATTAAAAAATAGAAAAAAAAAGAATTGTAGCTTTTCTACTACATTTTCTCAATGCCATGTGATGTTTTGACGTGTGATGCACAGGTACACATACATAGAGCCCAATGGGTACAAGGTGTCCAATCCCATCTCATTCCTCTTTGTTGACATACATCATTGTACTGACGCTAATTTGACTGGGTTATTTGAGATAGCTGCATTCAATCTCAATTGAACTTTATGCCTCAGGATGTGCATTGGAGATGGATTTTAGGAATCAAGGCAGGAAGATGTTATGGAGACTCAATTGCATGTCCCATAGTGCTCCCTGTAATAAACAAAAAGCTGCCTCATGCAACTAACTCCTAACTAAATTATTCTGAGTTGTGTTAGAATCAATGGATTGATGTGAACTTACTTACAATGTCATAGATATAAAGAAGGTATAGTTATGGAGGAGGCAAGGTGTCAATCTCTCCCCTTCCCCACCCCTACCCCATCTGGTGATGTAAAAAATAAATTTGTGTTTAAATGTTTACAACATAATTTATGACCCTGCCTTCATGACTACCATAGCTCAATAAAAGACAGACATTAAGCAAGTATTACAATCAATTCATTGATAAACTGTCATTGTAAAGGCACAGAGTACTAAGTGAATAACATGTTGAGCATCCTGTGGCTCTTCCCCATGCTAAAGCCTAAAGATGCACCTAAGATGCAACATATTCTACCGTAAGTTGTTATAGTACTGGACAAATGACAGAGAGAGTGAGCAGAATTGGGAACTCCTTATAGCTGTGTTTTCTTTTCCAGTATCTAAGGTCTAGGTATTAAATTCTAGTCTTGTTGAGAATTCTGTCCTCTCACTGGCTTGATTGGTAATAATGTTACCTTACTCACTGTGATGTCCCTTGAGCCTACTGTGTCTGGCACATAGTGTGCCCTTAGAATGCTACTTGAATAAAGGAATAAATGGAAGAATGACCATGTGAATCCACACTTTCATGCTTCTTAGCTGTGCTGAAGTAAAGCAGGCAGGCTCCATCAAGGAAAAACTAACTATGGTCAAAGGGAGGGAGGGGTAGGACCAGGAAAGTGCCCAAGCAAGTAGAAAGAACTCCCTGTCTCTATGCATATGCTTCCCCTGGCCAAGTGCCCTTCCTGCACTCTGGGTAATGTACATATGTTCTGGCCATGCTCTGTTGAACTCAAATTATAGTATTCTGTTCCTCTCTCCGAACACAGAGCCAATATGAATGGTTTTCCCAATAGCTTTAGTCAGTGGAAAGACTGAGCAATGTAACCCAGCCTGTGGCCAGTGAAACTTCAGGACAAGCAAATCAAATAGATAAAGCCCAGATTTTGTCTACATGGCAGAAATACATGAGGATGTACATATCCTACACATATGTATATGTCTCCCTCTGTGACTGGTTGAATTGTGTTAAGGAATCATTAAAGTCATAGCTGATGGAGTAAAGAGAGTACACACACACACACACACACACACACACAGAGTCAAAAGGTGGTGACTGGATGATATTTCTCTTTGGGTAAGAAAAAGCTCCTAATTTCGCTAATTTTTTTCAGCATCAAAAATATTGAGTAATTATACATAAATAGATATGTCTATTTAATTTTGGTAGAAAACATTTCCCTAAATTAAAGTAGAAGTTGATATTAAAATGTTTTGAATAAGGAAATAATTCTTTGGACACTGCAGTTTCCAAAACCAAGATAAAAATGTCACTAAGGAAAGTAATCCAATTGGATCAGTAAAGTGGCCACTACCTAATTACTACTGATCCTTTCAGAAAGGACATTTAATCTTTAGATGATTATTCTAAATTTGACATCTGATTCCTTGCTGAAGTCATAGGCTTACTGCCTCTGGTTCCCTACTATTCTTTCTCTTAGAAATAAAAGTACTAATTCTCTGAAGGAGTACATTGTATTGAAATTAACCAGGCATAAAGAACCCAAGAGTTACTGTCTTTGATCAGAGCACAGAATATTGCTTTATGCTAAAATGAGAAGTTTAAGATGTCTTTACTTATGTGAATTAAGAAATGAGAGCTGTGTTGAATATCATAACATAAATAAAAAGACATTCTTGGATCATATTGGGAATGCCTTGTTGCAGGCAAATGTCCAGTGCCAGAAAAATGAAGATAGATTGAATGGTCCAGGAAATGAGCCAGCACTGGGCTGATGAAGGACAATGTTAGCCACCCTAATGTGATCCTGGCCTACTTCTCCCTGACATCCTCCCCACCCTTCCCCCATTCTGGTGCTTTAAGAAAGAGACATATTTTAACATGTGGCCAGTCTCTTATTTAGTTCCTGGCTTCCTAAATTTTGTTTTTTCCCCCCACAAAACCATTATCCCAATTACTTCTGTCTGTCCTGACTAGTCAGGGGTAGATAATTGAGGCTGCATATAAACCTTTCTCTCTTGCATCCTACTCAAACATCTATCCACACAACAGGGCAGCAACATCTCATTACATAGAGTGGAATGTCGGGAAACCAGGTACTGGTTGTCAAGACAGCCTTGTCTAGGAAGTGACTAGCAGCCCAAGTCTGAATTACTGTTGGCAAACTTTGCAAGACCGTTCTGTTCCAGGAATAGGGAGATGATGACCATGAAACTTGGAAAAATTGGTTTGGGGCAAATGATATGATACATGATACATTTTCCTGCTATGGAGAATGGCATGAACAGAGGAGGGAAAGGTAATCCAAGTGGTCTTTGGTTAAGAATGTGTTAGGCTCTGCAAGTCTGCTAAGGTATGCGCTCAGGGTCTAAAATTCACATGCATATGGCAGATGTTTCAATTTCTGTATTCATTTCAGGAATGTGAGATTGAAAACAAAACTGCTTAGAAATTATCTTTGCAATTTTATGGTAGGAATACTTACTATGCTGTGACATTTTATGGGAAATTTTTTTTTAATATGTGAATGTAAAACTTAGAGAAAAAGAATCCTTAAGTTCTTTTGCCCCAAAATAATTTCTTTTTCTTTCTTTCTTACCAGTTTGGTTTTTATCATCATTATTTTACTTTTCTTTTAGTTTTGACAATTGGCATTGTGAACTCCTGGGTAAAGAGGTTTCTGTTTAAAATTATAAAATATCTCAAAGTAGTAATTTCACACCCATCTAACCCACACTCAGATTAATCTACTATTTCCAATCAGGACTTTACTTGGGCTAGCTTTTTTGCATCAGTTTTCTTCCGTATGTTCGGTTGTCTAGAGCCCATCAAAATGCTTTTCAAACATGGATAGTTGCTGCTTCATTATCAGTTGCTAGATGCCTTCAACTTCGGCCTCATGCAGGACTCTAATTGATATGAATTGTAATTTACATATCCTTGATGAATAAATTCTCTTTTCACACACTAATGCCTATTTTTCCAAATAAAAGGCTTATTTTTTACATGCGTCTATATCATAAACATTTCTTCAGTAAGACTCCTGTTTGCAATGATATGTTCAGCATGGTTTCTGTTCATTCCTGATTCTCAAAGAACTCAACCATGCAAATACCAGGTCCTAGACTTATCAGCCAGACAGGCTATGTGCTAATCTTTCTGCTATCTGAAGAGGGCAAGCACAAATTTCATCTTCTGAAATATGTAGGTCATAGAGGTGATTTTGAAAAGAGATTCAGATAGAAGTAAATGTTAATGTTATCTCTACTTTTGTGTATGTTTGAACATTTTCACATTAAAAAGTTTTAAAATGGGGCGCCTGGGTGGCTCAGTAGGTTAAGCGTCTGACTTCAGCTCAGGTCATGATCTAACACTCTGTGAGTTCGAGCCCCACGTGGAGCTCTGTGCTGACCGCTGAAAGCCTGGAGCCCATTTCAGATTCTGTGTCTCCCCCTCTCTCTGACCATCCCCTGCTCATGCTCTGTCTCCCTCTGTCTCAAAAATAAATAAAAACATTTTTAAAAAAGTTTTAAAATGTCTTGACAGTCCCATATATAATTAATCCTCATTATTTGCTATTCTATATTTGTGAATTCACCTACTAGGTAAAATATATTTGTAATCCCCAAATCAAAACTTACAGGGCTTTTGTGGTCGTTCATGGACATGCACAGAGCATCAAAAAATTTGAGTCAACCAGTGGACACGGTCCCAGGTGACGTTAAACAAGATGATGCTCTGCCTCCTTGGTTCAGTTCTCATCCTGTAAACAAGTGTCCTTTTCATGGTCTATTTAGTGCCCCAGTTTCTGCATTTTTGTGCTTTTTAATAGTGATTTTGCTATTTAAAGTGATTTCCAAGCAGAGTGCTGAAATATTATCTAGTCTTCCTAAGTGCAAGAAGGCTGTGATGTGTGTGCCTCAAGGAGAAAATAAATATGTTAGAG
Organism: Panthera onca; assembly: GCF_046562875.1. Lineage (NCBI taxonomy): Eukaryota > Metazoa > Chordata > Mammalia > Carnivora > Felidae > Panthera > Panthera onca. The sequence continues at coordinate 26,134,888 of NC_138343.1, read as the reverse complement.
GCACTTCATTCAGGCACGAATTATAATGCTGTCCAAGATGAGTTTAATGGTAATAAATCAACACTACACATTAAAGGTGTCTTTAAACAGCAATGCATGTAAAAGAACATCCTGTGTTGATCTGTCAATAAAAATGTGACCAGAGGCTTGAAAGGAACCCAACCCTGGATTTCCCCCAGGAGCATTGGTTCAGTATTGGCTAATTCAGTGAACTGCAATGAATAAGAATCAACTGTATTTGCATATAAATATAATTCATTTGCATCTAAGTAGCACCAGAAAGAGCTGTTTGGGTCTGTCAGCATAGAAAGCCACTCTGAGATGTTTGGCTATGTATGCATATCATGCAAGTTAGGCTGCTAATTGTCCTACCTCCTATTTTCTTGGTCCATTGTAGACATCACCTGATTCTGTTCCTTAGATTGGACTGTTATCCACGATGTTATTCAAATACTATTGTTGTTGTTGTTGTTGTTATAATTATTATTATTTTATTATAATTATTATTTTCTTTTTGTTTTGGTAATTGTCTTGTGAACTCCCAGGTAAAGAGGTTCTTTTTAAAATTATGATTTTAGTAAAAGCTGACAGGTATATCTTCATTGCTCCTTTGTGAATATTTCAGTGTCTGATAGGCTACACTATCTACAAGATCAGGAAACATTGAGCCCTCCCGTACTGGTAAGATCTTATTTATTCCCCAGACCTGACATGGCACCTGGCACCTAGTAGGTGCCTGATTGGGTGAATGGGTTTCTAATTAAATGTAGAGTTGTAACATGTATTAATTTAAAAACCTTACAAAATAGGTAGTGACTTATGTTTAATGTAACAGCTGGGAAACGATGCCCTTAGGGCAGAAGCTGTCTTAGATGTTTAGAGACTTAGTATTGGTTACAGAACCTATAAAAGGCACAAAAATTTACCATAAATGTCTATAAAACACACATATTTCTTGTGATAAATAATAGAGCCTATGTATTTTATTGGCTTGGCAACTGACAGCAGTAACTGTAAATAAACAACTGAGGTAAACTTTATTGGTTAGACACAGAATAGTAAAATATTGCCCAGGGGACAGAAAAGCAAATTTAAATGATGATATCCTGGCTTGGGAATGATCTCACAATTAAGGTAACTTCTATCAAGAGGGCAATATTTTCCAGCTGTTCTCTGCAACCTCTACCATTGACATTATACTTTTTATTTTTGTTGAGTAATAGCAGCAACTCATTCCAAGCATTATAGTTTGTTCTGCATTTGGGCATTTATGCTTCTCAAGAGCTGATTTCTTTTTAATCCAGGCAGTTGAGCAGGATATAAATGTCATTTTAATAATAGGAACTGAAAATTTAATAATATGGTATTAATCTGTAAGTATAAGTGAATAATGCTAGTCCTCACTCACTTTACTTCCTACATAATTCTGGCCTATTAATGGAATTTTTATTCAAGGGAATGCTGTGTTGCAAGATTTTTTTTTGTAAGTAAAGAAGTTTTCAACAAATGCAAAGGAAAAAATAAAGATAAATATTGAAATACTTATATGGATTGTTGGAGATATCTATATAAATACATACATTAAATTGCTTGAAATGTCCAGGAAACAGCAACAACAGGAAAGTTAAAGGTGATTTTTCACTTGGAGCATTTCCTTACTTTTTCAACTATGTGAGGCATATATGTATCGTATATATATCTCAAAGAGAATGTTTGAAAAGCCAAAGGGTATTTGTGTCAAGTGAAAAGTAAAATGAAGCAGAAGGTCTTCCTACTGAACAGATGAGGCCGATGCTAGCTCCCCTGCATGAGAACAGTCACTGAGGGTTTGGGTTCACACCTGTGTGAATGTTGCTAAGGAGATGTTATATAATGGCTTAAATTAATTCTTTAAAAAATAATAATGATAACTCCCTATGTTTTATTGTGGCACAATGATGGAAACATGGCTAATTTATGGCAATAAAAAACACTATGAGCTATTTTGTAGTCTGAGTCACAGAATGGTCACTAAAATGAAGAAAACAAAATTCTTTAAATGAAGAGATGTTTAAACTGAGAAAATATACTTATTATACCTAACTACTGTATATTTAAATTTGAAGTATATTTTCTTGCTCAAAACTTCTTTTCTTTGGCTTTTCTAGTCCTTTTTATATTTCTCCCTTTTTTTTCTGGGCATGCTGCCTTATGCCATTTGGGTCACTTTTTGATGTTTTCATGGACAGCCGTGCAACAACTGTCAGCCCTGACCAATCTGGGATGCAAAGAAAATCAAAAGTTTTCTTTTAGTTGTTTGCATTTTGGAAATTAAACAGAAATAAACCCCAGTCTTCCTCTTCCACTGGCCCAAACAAAACACTTTATTTATTTATTTTTTTTTATGGAGTTCTTTCAGCACTGAGGAATGAAAGATTAAAGAAATGGGATACTCTTAAAAAATCTTTTTTCGGGGCGCCTGGGTGGCGCAGTCGGTTGAGCGTCCGACTTCAGCCAGGTCACGATCTCGCGGTCCGTGAGTTCGAGCCCCGCGTCAGGCTCTGGGCTGATGGCTCGGAGCCTGGAGCCTGTTTCCGATTCTGTGTCTCCCTCTCTCTCTGCCCCTCCCCCGTTCATGCTCTGTCTCTCTCTGTCCCAAAAATAAATAAAAAACGTTGAAAAAAATTAAAAAAAAAAAATCTTTTTTCCATAGACATGCTTTATATGACAGTCTATGGTCTCTGGAAACTGATGGTCTTGGGGCTGTGGGCACAGGGACTATTTCTTGGCTGTATTCACCTAGCAGTGTCCAGAACATTGCCTGCTCACAGGTGATGGGCTCTTGTGCCACCAGCCTCTGGGAGGCCAAGAGGAAGTCCACACAGTATTTTTATTATAGGACTGTCCTTCTTAAAACATAGTCTGAGGAGCCTGTGGTTTGAATTATACAGTGTCTCAGGAGAACTTCTGGCATCTGGTTTGACAATCATCTTTTTAAAAAATGTAGTCTCTTGTGAGCTTGTGATCCAAAATGATATGGTGAAACTAATGCTAGAGACTCATAGTTGCTTCAGTTATAACTGTTATTGCAACTAAGTTAAGAGAATAAATGAGCCTGGACACTAGATGGGATTTAATAAATGTAATAGAAAATGGAAGCCCCACCTATTGTCTACTGCCTAATTCCCAGACCCTGTGAACCTGTGAATGTGAACTTATTTGGAAAAAGCATCTTTGCAGATGTCATTTGAGTTAAGGATCTCAAGATATGAGGATCATCCTGGATTATCTGGTAAATCCTAAATCCAATGACAAGAGTCCTTAGAAGAGACACATAGAGGAGAGACAGACAGAAGAAAAGGAAGCCATATGATTGTGCAAGCAGAGATTGGAGTGATGCAGCCACAAGCCAAAGAACACCAGGAGCCCCCAGAATCTGGAAAGGACAAGGAACATATTTTCCTGAAGAGCCTCTGGAGGGAGCTTGTCCCTGTTGAAAATTTGATTTTGGACTTCTGGCCTCCAGAACTGTGAGTGAATATATTTCTGCTACTTTAAGCCACATAGGTTATGTTGATTTGTTATGGTAGCTATAGGAAACTAATTATCTACTATCTGTCTGTCTGTCTTTCTACCTACATCTATCTTAATATACTCAATGTTTACCATCTCATTGTATTACTGTTTTTGCCAATTTATTCTTACTTCTTTGTGTGTGTGTGTGTGTGTGTGTGTGTGTGTGTGTATATTTAATTATCCCATGAACTCTAAAAATAGTTTACCTATTAACTGAAAAAATCATACATTCTAACTATTCTCAATTTGAGGCAGTATTTGATTTCTGTACTCCATTTTATTACATGTGTACACATATGTATTAAAATATATACACCTATGTTACAAATGAACTTCACTTTGTGTCTATGCCATCTCAGGTTGTTCTTTAATGCTGTCTGTATTAGATCTCAAGCCTCAAAGGAAAGGAAACTCTATACTGTAGATTCCTTTATAGTAGCCCTGATGATAGTGTCTTTTGTTGATTATAATTTTCAGGCATGTCTTTTCAACTTAAAAATAAGTCTGAATATGTGTTAAGAGAGTAAAAAAACCAGGAAACCAAAGCCATCCCATGAAATCTGCTTCTATTCCATTACTCCTTATTTCAGTCAATGACATGGGGACACATCAAGTCCTCCAGGCCAGCACTCCAAGAGTTTCTTATACTGCCCATCACTAGGTGCTACCCACCCCCTGTAATATTCCCCACTCGTGGCCTTTCCTCCTTCAGTGCACTGAGCTGGATCAGGCCTAGCTATCCTTTCATCCGTCGGTTACTCTCATGCCTTCCCTTTTGTTTTCCTGCGCTTACCATTCTTCTCCAGCACACATATACACACATGCCCATGCACACACACATACATGTGCACAAAAATACACTGCACATGTGAGCACACACATAAACACATACCCACCCATTTCATGGGATTCTAGAGGCCCTTCAATTACTTAGACCAGCCAGGTCCTTGGTTCTCCTGGGCCAGCCAGGAAAGAGTATAATTAAAATTAATAAGTAAGATATAGAGTATGTGTAAAAACTTAATCATAGAGATACTTTGTGTCCCAGCAACTCCACTCCTATGTACCTACCCATAAGAAATGAAAACATGCACTTACAAAAGTCTTGTATGTGAATATTCACAGCAGTATGATTTGTCATAGGCAAAAGGCAGTAACAGGATGGACAAGGGTGATTCCATGTGCTGGCCCTTCCATCTATGCTAAGTTCATCTGCTGACTTGTGTGTGTGTCTGTTTCGATTCACTGCGTGCATACAGACGGTGGGGCTGTTCTGAACTGGATTCTCACTGCTCAGCACAGCAGCTGGACAGAGTAGGGTCTCTAGAGCATGTTTGTGGATCAACTGTACAAGCCAAATGTACCGAGTTTCCCCAAGGGCATTCCTGATATGGCCATGTAGCTCACAGAAACATAGGAGTTATGTTAGGCTTCGGCTGAAGGTCTCTCAATTGCCCAACACACAGCAAGACTGCAGCCGTCTTTTCCCTCAAGTCTCTCTGGCTTCTCTCCCTTTCTCTCCGTTACCCTCCATGCTCCCACTCTCACTGTGGTCTCTGGTATCTGTCCCTTTGGTCTCTGTCCCTTTCTCCCAGTGCTGGCTCACCTCACCTCACCACACCTCATCTTTCCCAAGTGCCTGAGGTAAGCCCATTCTCTGCATCTGACATCTCCCCTCCATCTCCTCACTCAGCCAGCAGCACAAATCTGGAAATCTGACCTGCCTGAGCAAAGTGTCCTTTCTCCTTAAAAGATGAGGAGGGAAATGATTACAAGTAACTGGTTGTAATAACAAGTTTCCTTTTATTCTCATCACTTATGAATGAATGCTGTTATACGGCTCTTAACTTGGGATGGAAAAACCTATTTCATGTCCCTATGTGTCTGCACCTGCTATTTCCTCTGCTTGGAAATCTCTTCTCTTCCCTTCGAAAAGACTGCTCATTTGTCAAGATCCCTTTCCTGGGGCCCACTTCTCAGTGAAGTGTTTCCCCCAGCAAAGGCAGAGCTGGAGGCAATGTAATACCAAAGAGAAACTCTCATGAATTTGAAACAAGATGGGCCTAGGTTTGAATCTCAGTCTCACCTCTTATGAGCAGTGACACCTGGAACAAGTTTCTTAAACTCAATGCATCCTCATTTTCCCCATTTGTAGAGCTGTGAGGTTTTGATGATGCATTGAATGCATTCCTGCCTGCCTCTACAGCAAAATGAGGCACCCAAGAAAGGGGTGGGTGGTATTGAGATGTGTTCCCTGCAGTCTATAGAGAGACCTGGAGGGTACCTAGCCCTGGAGGAGTACCCTTCCAAGTTTACCTGAGTGTGTTACAGGGCTATTCTCATTTTTCAGATGCACAATAATGTGGAAAGACTGGGAAGCAATGAAGGAATGTTGTAAAGTTCCTGGCACATAGTAAGTGCTCAACACATGTAGGTTTTCCCACCTCTTGTTCCCTCCCACTTGTGAACAAGCCTCTATTACAGCATCTGAACCCCCAGCCTTGCGCACAGAACTGGAAGTAATTCAGGGGCATGATATGTGTCATCATTATTTGTTTGCACATCTGTCTTTCCCTCTAGATTCCAAGTCCTTCAAGCCCATGGACTGCGCTACACTCATTGCTATAGCCCCAGGGCCTAGAGCATAGTAGATACTCAGTGGATATTTGTTGAATGAATGGATCAATGGATGACAATTTCATGGAAGAATCACTCACTAAAATTTCCAGCCAAAGACTTTTGAAAGTTGGGCTGAAAACACATCATGTTTGTTGCCCAACCCTCACCACACTCTTTAGGGGTGGCCACAGCACTACATGTTTTCTTCAGGAAGGATGAACTTTGCCAAGAATGAGGGCGTAGGTCTGCACTGGGCACTTCCTGATTCTGCTCTCTGGGTGTGGGGAGGAGAGAGGATGCCCACAAGTGAGAGAGGGAGCCAAATGTGACAAAAGAAGCCCAGAGGGGCAATGTTTGCCCTGGTGAGACCCAGACACATTACTGTGCTCCTGAGCTACCTCGGGTCCTGTGTGCAGGGCTGGAGTTTCAGATGTTGCCAGATGTCTCTGGAGTGTTCCTTCATGTCCTGAATTTGTTCTCAAGAATCAGATGCCCTGATGCTCTGAGTGAAAATAAAACTATCTTCCATGAAGTGTCCCCAAAAATTCCTATGAGGAAGGAAGTACCATTAGAAGTGTCATTGGCACCATCTCCATCTGAGAGGCCAGCCTTGTATGACCTTGCATGACTTGGAGGTGTCCCTGAAGGGAAGCAGCTCTCACACTCCCACAGTGCAAGTGGCAGGACTCTTGCAAGCATTCAGGCTTACTCAACTGTGACTGTACCTTGTCCTCAGGTTTCAGTCTGATCAGTTATTACTCCCACAGGCTGATTTCTTAAAATGCAGAATTGGGGTGCAAGGTTTTCAGAAAAGATCTATGAAATAGATACATGGGACCTGTATCTAGTTCCTAGTTAAGAGATTTCATGGAATACTTATATATATATATAAATACATGGAATACTTATATATATATATATATTTTATATATATATATATATACTTGTTATATATATATATACATATATTTATATATATAATATATATATGTATATATATAATATACATATATATAAAATGGGATGAGACCACATTTTTCAGAAGAAAACCTTGCTCCCTTCCTGTTTATTCCTTTCCTGTGCCCCTCCCTCTTCCCCTCGTGGGTTCCCCTTTTAGACATACCAGAAGGAGTATCATGTGGAACCTCAGTTCTCAAAGTCATGTTCGAGACCTGCAGCACCCACATTACCTGGGAGCTTGTTAGAAATGCAGAATCTCCTATTTACTCAGAACTGCAGAATCAAAATCTGCATTTTGACAAGATTTTCCAGGTGACTTGAATACACACTCAAGTTTGAGATGCATTGATATAGTAGTTTAGATGGGGGTTTTATAATATATGCCAAATACTATATGCCAGACAGTCCTGGCTCTGATTTTGACCCCAAATCCTCTGCAACATATTAACTGTTTAACTGGGGCAAGTTACTCCTGGTCTCTTTAAGCCTGGTAAATGTGCAGGGAAGTACGTTTCTATATGGTTTGTGATGGGATAAATGAGTGACTGGATGTAAAGCTCTTAGCACAAGTGTTTGGTAATGGTAGCTATGGAGATGATAATCATTCTTTCGCCCTCCTTCACCATTGTGGCACCCAGGACCCAGGCCAGTGATCTTAGCAGGACCGATTTAAGAGCTCTAGCCTGACCTTTTGGTGCTCAGGAGAGTAGCATCAAGTAGGCCTTCTGATTGATTTTGTATTTCAAACACCTTACTCATGAATGTTGACAGCAGTGGGTACAACTGAGTAACATCTTTTTTTTATTATTTCAATAGGTATTTTTAGTAATACTGTTGTTTCTATGCCATTGAAAGAATTCATGAGTTTCCAACTTGTAATTGCAACCCATTTTTATAATGCAGTCTTTAAAAGTTATGGTAGTGAGTTTTAGGTCCTTTGAGTTAGTGTCCCCTGGAGCAAAAGTCCATCTTGCCCTGGGTATCTGGGTATTGGGCCACAGATGCCACAAAGACTGTATCTACTAGTGGGACATGGCAAGGCCACAGGGTTCAACTGGCAGTGTCTGCCTGCACATGGGAGGCATTGGAAGGACTCCGATCTGGCCTTAGAACTGGGAACAAGTGAGGCTTCAGGTGGCAGGGAGGACTTGAAGTACCTTAGCCCAGGGGCATGCTTGTTCATCTACAAATCCTCCATGGTTCATTTTATAACTTGCAGTCCATTTTCATGGGTATCTTTGCCTTGAAGAGAATTTTTAGTCTTTCCTGTTAAGATCTTCAAAGTCTTTGGCACATGGTTTTGACCTGATGGTAAATGAATTGCTTTGTCACTAAACCCTTGACACTTATCAGTACAGATGTATTTTCTCAATATAAAGTCTTAACCCAGTCCCTTTGGGCCCACATATTTCACTTCTATTGAGGGAAACCAATAAAACTACATGCTGGACAAATGCCTGTATCATCCTTATTGGTTTCATGGTCAGGGCAGATGTAGGAAAGGGAACAAAGTCAAGAATTGTGAATATAACAAGGATATTTAATGAAGAAGGCAGGAAGTCTTGAAGCATAGGTGAATGAATAGGGATGATTTTTTTTCCATAACAGTCTTTGTATTTGGCTTGGAAATAAAGAGTTCTAAGGATACTCCATGAATTGTCATTGTGGTAGCCACTACATTTTTCTTGGACAAAGCCAGCTGCCACAAATCTTGGATATCTATCAGGAATAATATCAGAAAGGTCAAAGTGATATCTTTCTGTGTTGTTGACTATCACAGTTGGCTTTGTTCCAACCAGTCAGTGTCACTCCAACACTGCCTAATGGCATCACCAGTCAGCCAAACAACAACTTCTTGCTCTAGTGAGCCCTGTGAGCTGATAACTGCCAGCAGGGAATGTTCCCCTACCCTCTTACCAGTTCAGTCTAACACTTCGGTCTGGTTATTATTGCATCTGTGGGCTCCCATATAGATTGCATACTGTAGGAAATCACTTCACTGTCTGGATACTCTGGGAGCCTGAAACATTTTTCCAGATAATTCAATCCATAAAAAACCTTCAGTTTTTCCTCACTGACTGAAATATTTCAAATGAACATGCTCTCTTTGGCCAAAATTGCAGTTGCCTGTGTTCTCCATTTTTTTGGCCCAATATCCAAAGAGGCTTACTGCATCTTATACATGGGTTTGGGCATCCACACTATGCAATTTACCAGAAAATCTCCCAGGGCTTAACCTGGTCTACATGTGTCCTAATAGAAGAATGCCATGGCTCTAAGTTAGAAAACAATTATCCAGCTTTGGGCTGAAATTAATGTCCAATTTTACACTTTTTTTTAAATGGAAAGGACAGAAAAGATTTTAAAAATGGTCAGAGAACAATAACAATAGTTACTAACATTTATTGAGTACATACTCTGTGTTAAGTGTGTGAAATAGTTTTCACTTAAACCCTTCGGCAACTTAAGGCTGACAGCATGGAGGTTTGAGAATACAAGTTTCCTGCCTGATGTTTCTTAACTAGAAAGCAACAGAGTCTGGATTCTAGTCCAAGTCCAGGGGGTGCTAGAGCTTCTGGTTTATTTGTCTTATCTATAAGTAATGGGCAACATGTTTATTAGTAGTAAATATGATGCTGAAAACAATAGAAATAGGTCCCAACTATGTATTCCTTTTCATATTGGAAAGAAAGACAGTGAGAAACTGGCATGTCTTCTATCCTATTTTGACCCATTCACTGGCCTCCAGAATTTCCTCTCTTCCTGGTTCTCCAACTCTTTTTGTCTCTTTCCAGAAGAACACGAACTCCTCCAGGACCCTTACTGAAAATTCACAAACTTTCCACAAGTTTCAATAACTAACTGTGGCTTCTTTTTTAATACTCAAGGGTAGGCGGGTCCTGGAGTGCTGTAAAAGCCCCCTAATTTTGCCAGCAGACTGAAGAAGGGAAACTCAAGTCACTGGAGACAAAGGGGCAAAGCCACGGGTTTGGCGGCAGAAGGAAAGAAATGGTGTGTGACCAGGACTTAAGCCGTCTGTGTTGGCTCTGGATGACAGTATACTCTTGCTTCAAGGACCTTAATTGGCTGATAGAGTGATTGCTTTGGCCAAGGGTCCAATTAATACCCAACATTTGAGGATTGGTTTTCCAACCCCAGCTGGATGAGTTTCTTGGCAAAAAATGGTAACCACTGTAAATTCAATTCACTTCCTTAACTCTGCACCCACTCTATAATGTAAGGATATCACTCTGTCTGGTTAATTCCAGACATGGCTCTGTGAGCAGATGGGGAATTTGGATTTTCAAATTTGAAAAAAAAAAACACATAAGTGAGTGTGAGTTTTATGCAGTTACCTTGATACTCCATCTTATGGAAAATATACTAAGTCCCAATATGGTAGAAGGCAGGACTGCAAAAGTGAAGCAGTGCATAGCCTGAGGTTTGCGCTTACTGAGAATGCTCTGATCAGTAGCCTGCTATGATTGACTATGGATCTGCTGAAATCTCCACTGAACCAGCAAATGAAGTCACTTAGCTCCTGCGTGTTGCAAGTGATCTAAGATGCCACTACAGTAGTCTTAGCCTGGAGGGGCTACTGTACATTCTAGAACACAGGAACAGCAGATTTGGAGCCATGGGTTCAGATTATGGCTCTGAAATTTACTTAGTTGCATGTACCTGATTAAGTTGCTTAATCTAATTTATAAAGCAAGGATGATAACTATCCTTTCATCTTCGTTCCAAGGATTCCATTAAAGAATATATGTAAAAGCATAAAGATGTTCAATTAATGTTAGTTCACTTTCCTTAATACCAGGGGCAGCTGTGGCTGCTCAGTCTGCTACTTTATGTGTCTTGATCTTGGAGAACCACATACAACCTAATGCTTGGTTTCTAGGTAGCAGGCACATAATAGCAAATTTGTAGTAAAACAAGGTTATGAGATGTTGCTCCTTCCCCTGTTTAGCATCATAACAGACAAACTGTCTTAGAAACTGAATTTCAATGCTCTTACTTACCCCCAAAAGTATTGTGGGCTGCTCACTCATTACTGCTTCTCTTTACAAGGTTTTGCCTTGACTTTTTTTTTTCTTGTTTACCAGACAGAATGAAGTCTATTTGTCAAAACATCCTTCCCCTCTATTTACTTTGACCTGATTTTGAAATCAGCAAGTCACTTTATTTGGGCTGCTGGAAAGAGCACTAAACCAGATGTTGAGGTGACTGAGATTTCTAGAAGACATTATTTTCTCTGATGAGACATGTAATGCATGAAGTAGGAGCCTCTGGCAGAAAGCCACAGGCCCCTATTGCTGCACACATGCTCACTCACGTCATTGACCTCACGCTTCCCATCTTTGTCCAGAGGGTCAGCTACTTCAAGATCTTCCTGATAATCATTCTTTTGTGTGTTACCCAGACTAACCTGGCTTCCCTTTGGTTGTTTGTGGGTAGGTAATTCAGTAGCTCAGGGCAGACACTCCTGATTATAGGGAATCCACCAAGCACTGGAGTTTGTCAAATGGTTCAGTCTGGGTCTGTGTCATATTGAAAAGAAAGAAAATTCCTTGAAGACACTTTACTTTTATTTTTGACTTCTTAAGTGATCAGTGTAGACAGAGAGCAGAATGTTCTTCAAGAGTTATTACCAACCCTGGCCTTGCCTTAGGATAGGCACTCCCTGTTGTCAAGTGTTATCAATAGACATCCACCGCTGGATATCCTGTACAAGTGATGAACTCTGCAGTCTTTGCTGCCTTCTTTCTTCATTGGCTTATGAGCTGGAGCAATCCATGACTCCTTGGGAAGCAAAAGGGGCATTTCACTTTGTGTCCCATAAGTGGGTCTTTGCAAAATTGAGCCAAGTGAAATGAAAAGCATTTAGTCATGCATTGATACATTTAATTGACCATGTGCCAGACACTGTGGGCTCTAAAGAGAGAAGTGTGAACAAGACGCAGTGCATAATGGGGCGTGGGGATGGTGCACATGGATAGAACTGGTAATGCAGTATGTCAGGGTAAGCATCAGGTGCCGTGAGTAGCTCCCTGGGAGTTGGGGGAATTTTCTAAGAAGCAATACCTCACCATAGACATGAAGGATGAGAGGCAGCTGGTTGTTTTCGGGGTGAATGGAGATGTGCATAGGGCAAACAGGGTTTAGAGGTGAGAACTCCAGGCAGAACTGACACTCTGAGGAGACTGGGAGATACCTGGGGCTTCTGCGGAGGCCAACTCAAGGCAGGATTGAACTCTGTCTGGTAAGGTTCTCTGTGGTTAGGTTTGACACTGGACTTCAGAGCTGCCATTTCTAGTATTGGTAGAGTTGCATTTCCCTGTCATGATCTCCAAACTTCAACAGTGAGATGTTCTAGATCAGTCTTTTGGTGGTGTGGATTCGGCCTTGTTCCATTCTTCAGAAAGAGTGGTAATGGGAAGACCTAGAATTTCCCTGGTAAGACTAGAGTTATGGAAACAGCAGAGCTCCCAGCAGACTAGACATCTCTGGGGTCACTATAGAATTAGTAGTTCTTAGGAAGAACTTGTCAATTTTACCATGTCTGGGTTTCACAGCTATAGTGATGCAATCTTATAGCTGGAATCTCTCTTTATGTGTAGGTATAAGGTGTGGGTTAGTCTACCTAATGCTTCTAGATTTTCTTGCTTATATTCCACTGACACCTTTTATGTTTAAACAAATTTTCAATGAATGCTAAGGTGACCAACTATTTCAATGTGCATGGGGTTTAGGGAGTTCTCCAGATGTCAGACATTCAGCGCAAAAATCAAGGAAGTTCTGAGTAAATCAGAATGAATTAGTACCCCAAGAATGCTGACTTTGTACTAAGCTCTTCTGTGTTATGTGATCACATTACTCTTTAAAGCAATGCTTTGAGGTAGATACTGTTATTTCAATCTTAAAGAATTTGTAAATAAGAGATGAAGTGAATTTCCCAAGGCTACTTAGTGCTACAGCTTGGATTTAATTTGGGTTGCCTGCTTTAAAACTAGTGTTTTAGTTATCTATTGCTACGTGATAAATCATCGCAAAACTTGCTGGCTTAAGCCAACACTAAAAGGTTATTAATTCATAGTTTCTGTGAAACAAAAATTCAAGAGCATCATAGCTGGATGGTTCTGGCTCAGAGTCTCCCATGAGGCTACAGTCCAGGTGTCAGCTGGGGCTGCATGATCTGAAAGCTTGACTGGACCTGGAGGGTCTGTTTCCAAGTTAACTCCCTCACATGGCTGTTGGCAGGAGACCTCAGTTTCTCTCCAGGTGGCTCTGCTGTAGGGCTGCCTGAGTATCTTCACGACATGGTAGTTGGTTTCCCTCAGGGTGAGTGACCCAAAAGAGAGACAGACACCCAATGCCTTTTGTTGCCTACCCTTAGGAATCATGTATTGTCATTTCTGGAATATCCTATTAGTTTTACAGGTCAGCCTTGCTGAGTGTGGCAGGGAACCACACAGAAGGTGAATACCTAGGAGCATCCTTGAAGCTGACTATCACAGCCAATGTGTGTTTCATAATTCCACAGCTGACTTTAGGGCCTTCACCTAAAGTAGGCATTTAGAGAGCAGTCTGTAGGATAAGACATTGAACATGTATATCCTATGAACACACACACACATGAACATTCATTATATATATAAATACCATTATTTATAAACTCAAATGACTGTACTTTAAAGTAATCACTACCTTGGTAGGCTATATATTTATCCTAATGATGTTTCCATTACACCAAATATTTTTTAGTTGGTCACTAATAGACACAATTATATATAGAATTTATATATTCTATTGTATGTATGAATATATATGCCATTACCTGGAATTCAAATCAGGGAAACAGTGGGGAATGTAGGAAGGTCCAGAGCCCAGGGACGCCAATGACAAAACTCCAGATGGTAGATAAATGGGGAATACTTGGAGTGGATTTTGCCCAGTCCTTGCACAGTGCTGCTAGTGGTCCCTATTAATTTAAAGGGCCTGGAAACTCAGAATTTCAGAATCTTAGTTACTATGTAAAACAAAGGAAGATAGTGGCACTTGTGCTTTCAACTCCATAGAGCTGTTGCAAAGAAACAAACGTGAGAAACTATGTGAAAACGCCTGCAAAAGCATAAAGTCTTAAGACTAGAGGAAGGTGCTACTGTCACCGTCATTTTAGCTGTTATCTCTGGATGTGTGCCAAGACCTCCTACAGGCAGGGTTGGGGCTCCTAGAACCACGCACAACTGCTGCTTTGCAGCCCCTGGGAGCCTTTTTTGAGGAGCATTAGCCACACGTCTTGCTCCAGTTGTCAGACACCTTAGCCACTGTGTTTTCTTAAGCTCTGCTTCCATGTGCTGCCTGGAAGTGCATGGTTCTGTGGGTGGAAACAAGGCTGTCGGCAGGGTTCTTTACTCATGTATGCTTTCTTATGCCTGGATGTAAGGACAGAGGAAGCTAGGTGTGCACAAGCCCTGCCACCTAGCGCTGGTGTGTGCACAGAGCCGGCATCCGGCCACAGAGGCTCCTAAGGAAGCAAGTACAGATGCTTCCAAAGGCAGTAAATGGAACATGCACATAAATCTGTAACACTGTTTTCACATTCCTTGCCACACTACCAAGGCCAAAAACAGGAAGAGAATTGGGTTTCTTGACAAACATTTCTTTTTCGCTCTTTTTCTTATAAAATTATCCCCAACCTGTCCGAAGGGTCTGGCAGCCATTCATGTGTCAATAACAGGCAGTTTTATGGGCATGGCATGAGCAAATGCCCTGCTAAGCTTTTCAGCTCTGTTCGAAGAACGAGTTGCTGCTTAATGAAGCACAGCTGAGAACCTCCAGCTGCCTTCTGAGGACTCCCAAATTTTATATCTCTATATCAGACTATTCCCCTGTAACCCAAAGAGTGGTGTGCTGGAAAATATTTAATCACCATTTCTCCAAAGAGAGGGAAACCCACCCTGAATTGTAGTATTTGCCAATTTCCATGGTGTAAATATTCTAACCAGGGCCAATATCAAGCTACTGACGTGGTATCACTGAATGATGCAGAGCATGTGTGAGCTGTCTCCAGTATCCCTCTGGATCCAAAGTTACGTATCAAATGCATCCTTTCCAAAATGAGTATGTCAAAATCAACTTGTGCAAAATAGAACTAACAATCTCTCTCTACCCCACACTCAGCCTTGTTTTCTTCCAGGGTTTCCTATCTGAGCGTGTGGCACCGCCTTACCACCATTTCCAGGCCATCACCAACGTCTATTAATTTTACTTCCTGAATATTCACAATCTATCCACTTCTCATTATTATCATTATTAATCACTTGGATTATTGCCAAAGGATAAGTGTTTCCTTGTATCCACTCTTTTTTTTAAGTTTATTTATTTTGAGAGAGAGAGAGAGAAAGAGCAGGGGAGGGGCAGAGAGAGAGAATCCCAAGCAGGCTCCATGCTGTCAGCACAGAGCCTGATGTAGGGCTTGGACTCATAAAGCACGAGATCATGACCTGAGCCAAACCAAGAGTCAGACGCTTAACCGACTAAGCTACCCAGGTGTCCCATTCTTGTATCAACTCTTGCACATACATGCATTCAACCCATCTTCCTAGTATTGACCAGCATGATCTTTGAGAAATGCAGTTCTTAGAGCATCAGTCCTCTGCCTACTTTCATGGCCTCCATGGCTCAGGATTGCAATCAAAATCCTTAGAGTAGCCTGCAAAGACATGGAGGAGTCTTGCCTGTCCGCTTAGCCTAATCCTGGGCTTTTCTGGCCCTGTGTTCTTTGCTCCATCTGCCCTTGCCATGCTGGCTGTCTTTCAGTTTCTCAAACATGCCAAGCCCTTTACCAATTCAGACCTTTGTACAAAGTGTTCTTTTTGCCTGGAATTACTTGGTCTAACCAGCTTTTGATTCTTCAGTTTCAGCTAAAGGTTTTTAAAAAGGCCATCTGAAAACTTCCAATTTGAAAAGAATCCTCTATTTTTCTCTTCCATAACATCCTGTTCTTGGTTTACACTCCCAACAGCAGTGTATGATAGTCCCATTTTTGCTTCATATCCAAGCCAAAATTTGATATTATCAAACTTGAAAATTTTGACAAGATGGTATAATGGTGTCTCATTGTGATTTTAGTTTGCATTTCCTGGGTTACTAATAAGTTTAGGCATTTAAAATTTATGTTTATTTCTCATTTGGATTTTCTGTTGTGTGCAATACCACTTCAAGTTCATTGCCTATTTTCCTATTGGGTTGTCTTATTTTTACTAATTGCTAGTAAGATCATTATATATTTTTTGGATAGTAGAGTTTGTAGGTTAAATGTGTTGCAAGTATTTTCTTCCATTCTTTGCTTTGTGTTTTCACTCTTTTCAAGGTGTCTTTTGATGAAAATAAATTTTTTAACTTAAGAGTATTAAATATTTTATATTTCTTTTCATTGCTAGAACTTTTTGTATTTTCAAGAAATTCTGTTCATAAGGGTCTGTTGGGTTTTTTTTCCGAAAAAGTGATTATTTTCTTAATTTGACTAGGTAAAGAATTTAACGATGGCAGTCATTTTCTTTCAGTATATTAATAAATTTTTTCACTCTTTTTTGCTTTTATTACTGCTGATAAGAAGTCAGGCTTCGATATAATCCCCTTCCCATGAAAGTTTCTGTCTCTTTTCCTTGGTTTACATTTAAACTCTTCTCTTTGTCTCTGCCGTTTTACAGTTTTATGATGTGTCTATCTTTTTATCCCACAAGGAATTGATTTGTCTTCCTTAATCTGAGGTTTGATCTTTCAACAAATCTGGAAATTTCTCATTCACCGTCTTTTGAATATTGCCTCTTCTTCCTCTCTTTTCTTCTCCTGAACTCCAATGACACGTAAGTGACACCTTTTCATTCTCTCTTCCACCTTTGTTTCTCTGGGATGAAGAATAATTTCTTCATTTCTTACTTTCAGCTTGGTAATTTTTTGTTTAGTGTGCTTAACTTGCTTTTTAACATGTCTAATGAAATTTTAAGCTTAGTTATTATAACTTTCATTTCTAGAGGTTTTACTTTATAAATTTGCTTGGTCGTTTTAGAAACTCTAAAAGAATAAAACATTTATTAAAATGTTAAAATACCAGTTTTATGTTGTTTGATAATTTCCATATTTAAAATCTTTACCTGACCTATTCTGATTATCTATCATCTATCACAAAGATGTGCTACCTATACTCCTCTTCAAGGAAACAATTGATGCCCAGATGTGGGAAGAAATGAGGCTCAGCAGGCAGTCTCCATTTGCAGAGAGCTGCCTCACCAATGGCCATGCCATACTCAAAGTAACCTGTATCTGGAGACTGAGTGAGGGTATGAAGGCCTGGCCATTTTGGCCCAGTGTAGGATGATTCTGATGGACAATACTCTTACCAGTGCTCTCTGCTGGGGCTGGACGAGGTTTTGTCAGAGCTACACAGCAGTTCCACTTCTCCTTCTGTGTAATCTTGCTTTCTCTCTCTTTTCTTCACTGTTGTTGATCCTAATAAACATTTTGTATCTGAAGTTTTGACCTGGCAACTGGTTTCACAAAACCCAAACTACAATGTGTGTGTGTGTGTGTGTGTTCTGCTGCTTCTTACTCATGGTACCTTGTCTCCTTCTGTGTTTTTTGTTTCTTGAAACATTTTCTGTTGGAATTCTTTGAGATTTGTTTTGAGGTTGAGTTCCTTTTGAGAATATATGAGATTTCTTCTATCAGTTGCCAGCGGACATGACCAAGTTGGGACCGGTTTAAGCGAAATTATCTGTGTTTTTTTTTAAACTGACAAAAGTAGTATGTATTATTTACTAACTCATGTGAGTGGAATTGACAGTAATGAATTAAATAATAGACATGTTCAAAATAGGCATATCCCTTACTTTCCCTTTCTGTGCTGGGTTTGTTTCCCATTCACCTTTATACTAAGTTGACATTATAGGCCCCACCTTATGTAGTATTTCTCCACCTTGGGTGTGCTGAAGTCTTAATTTCCTGTTTCTCATGCCACTGTGTAACTCTCCAGTGGAAATGAAAGGTCATCAGAGTTCAGTACATAGTTTCAGGGTGAAGGCTGGTTTGGATCTTGCTTACTCTCCATGGTTCCAGTCTCAGTGTTTCACTTTGGAACTGGAAACTCATGGTTCCAAGTTTCATAGTAAGATAGACTCCTCACTTTACTGCCAGGATGCTGATTCATTAAATTGTTATTTTCTTTTGTTTCATATTTATCCAGACTTCACTTATTTCCTTTTCTGAACAGGGAGGCTGAGTCATTTAGGGTTTCTAGTCCACCATACTGATGGAAATAAATGTCTGGATTCATGTTTAAGAGGAACTTACATAAGACAGCTGACAGTAGGGACAGTAGGGCCAGTAGGGTCCCAACAGAGAGAGTCTGCATTGACTGGATCATCAGAAAGGGAAGTTGTAAGTGGCTAAACAGAGGAAGTAAGTTTTCCATGAGTGATCCACAGTTATGAAGAATGTCTCTGATGAATCTACAAATGCTTTCTGAGAATAATAGTTTTGAATGTACCCAAAGACCAGTGGTAGGTTGAGAAGATGAAGGCACTATCTGTCAAATAAGATCTTCTCTGGTTCTGCCTTTACTTTTTCCCTTATATTTTATTTGATGAGGGAGCAGAAGTGGAAGCATTAAGCTTGGAAATAGAGAAAAGAGATCCCTCACCCCAAGGCCTCAAGACACAGCTGGGAGAGGGAAGTGGCCTTAAATAAAACCCACGATTACTACAGGAACAAAAAAAAACCCCCCACAATTGCCAAAAGGTGACTATTCTTGTTTAGTTTTACTATTCAACATGAGCAGATAAACTGTGGTGTTTGCCGAATATTCCACCCAGGCAAGGACAAGAACAAACTCCACAGAACAGGTTGGAACAAAAGGAGTGGAGAATAAAGATATTTCCTGGCAGAACCTGGTGAATCTGCTCTTTTAACATAGAAACTACCTAAAATTCGTACTAAATGTCAAATAGTTGGAAGGAAATATGAGTTTACGGTGTCGTTGTTATTTAGGTAAGAGGGGTTTGAATGCACATATATGTTGTTGGGAATGAAACAATATAGAAGGAGGTATTGAAGGGAAAGGAGGGGGAGGATAGTCATGGGGGATGGGGACAGGATCTAGAGCACAGGTGAAAGTTATTAACCTTTGATGATGAAGAGGGTCATCTTCTAATTTTAAAAGGAAGGAAGAAAAAGCATGGGAATGCTTACAGATTGAATCTGTATGTTCCAGGGCAGAAATTTGAGGAATTTCTGATCTGATGCCTTTTCTCTTTGAAGTGGGGACAGAGTTGTTTTTTGAGAGTGAATGAAGGCCCAGGCATTGGGTGATGAGTTTTAGGCAAGTGCGAGAAAGGGCAAGTAGGAGGATGGTAGAATCCACTCTGGGCCCAACCAAGGCTGGAAATCATGACTTTATAGTGGGACTCATCTGTGCCATTGCACAATTTCTTCCAACAGCCTAACCAGCTTGGATGCAGGACAGGAAGGGCACAACTGAATGGTCTCTGTGCAGAACACACTAAGTCTTTCTAGGGTCCAGAATGCCCAGTCTTTTGCATAGAATCTCTTTCTCCCTGTATGAGGAAAAACATTCCTGTGTTTCTCATCTCCTCTCACAACATTACAACATTACCTCCACACTTCATCTCTGACACCAATGTGTGGATTTTCCACACATCACGCAATTCCTGACACCAGCTGGGTGTCTCACAAATTAATTCTGACACTCATATCCCACCAGTGGTTAAGGGCTCAGTCCCACAGAACTGCTTCCACCCCTTGCACTTCAGGTGCCAATCTCAAGTCCCCTGTATTTCTGTCCAACTGGCTATCGATTGGGGTTCCTGTGACCCCTTCACTGGGTCTGATAATTTGCTAGAATGGCTCACTGAACTCAGGAAAATACTTATGTTTACTATAAAAAGATATGATAAAGGATACAGAGGAACACCCAGAGAGAAGAGATTTGTAGGGCAAGGCATGGGGGAAAAGGTAAGGGTGTTTGTGCCTCCTCCAAGCATACCACCCTCCCAGTACCTCCACATCTTCAGCAGCCTGCAAGCTCTAAGAACCTTGTGCTTTAGGGATTTTTATGGAGGCTTCATTATGTAGGCATGATCCATTGTTAACTTAATATTCAGTCCCTCTTCCTTTCCTAGAAAAATAAGGGTTAGGGCTGAAAGTTCCAAGCTTTTAGTCATGGTTGGGTCTTTCTGGTGGCCAGCTTCCATAGTGAAGTTATTCAAGAACCTATCAATATCTCCTTACTAGAGCAAAAGATGTTCCTGACATCCAGGAAATTCAAGGGATTTAGAAACTCTGTTCAGAAATTGGGGCCAGACACCAATGCATATATGTTCTATTATTTCACATACACTCTTCCCTCTCTCCCTACACAATTTCCCTATTTTGAGACTTATTCTTCTAAGTTTTAATTCAATCAGATATTTGTTTTTCTTAATTACATCCCAGTACTATGACTTGATTGAGAATGTTTCTTGATCTTTTTCTTGAATCCATAGATTCTAGAATCCATAGAATCCACTTCTTAGAGTGAGTTATTTCTGAGCATGACAAAACTGTTCCAGTAAGTAATCATTCCAGCTAATTTCACCTCAAAGATTAGTAATCTCAAAATTTGGGAAGCATCTCACAATAAAACTTCTATATGTTGACTATAGGTGTAAGGAAATAAAAAGACTAAATAAACTTCTCAATGGTGGTACTGTAGCAAACTCCCACATTTATCAGAGTCACGTGGACACTGATGTATTTAGGAGAACACAGATTGCTGGATCTTGCTCTTAGAGTTTCGTACTTAGTTGTTCTGGGATAGAGCGAGAGAATATGAATTTCTTCCAAGTTCCCAGGTGGTGCTGTTAGTCTGGGAACCATACTTAGAGAACCACTGTGTGAAATAATGAGACAGATGACAATAAATCTTCATAATAATAATGAGATAGTACTCATCTTTAATCTAAACAAATGTACTCAAAGGCAAGTTTAAAAGGAACTTGATCTAAAGGAGAGCTGGATTCTTTAATTTCTCTGAGAAGTGTTCTGCTCACTCATTTCTATGCTGCAGTTATTTAATCAAGTCTATAAGTAAAGAAAGATGGAGGAAACAAGCGAATATGAGACCCTAAAGGTGTGAAGGATGCCATCAGAATTGAGCCATCCCAGCATCCCATACACAAAGGTGGATGAAGAGTGGGTAATAGGCTTTCGGTGGCATCTTTATGTCAATATTATGGATTTTAACGTTTGATGAAAATAAATGTTACAATATCTTAGTGACACAAAAAACAACCAAAGACATGTCAAATAAGTACTATTTTGATATTGATAATAAAATGATTAAGGTCACAAAAAAATCAAAACACATCCAAACTTCCAAAGCAAATGATCTAGAGAATTTCTGAAGTAATGGACTAAGAACAACTGTAATAAGGTACTAGGGCAGGTGATTTGCCTACAAGTTCCTTGGAAACTGCCTAAATTTTGTCTTTTGTCTCAAAACTCATGTTTGCAATCACAGGTACTCTAAGAAGGTGATCCTAGCTTTTTTTGCTGAGTGAAATTTGGACTCTAAAAGGAGGTTAGAATACAAATAAAAATAAAATTAAAGAGGCAAATAAATCCATGAATTAAATCTTTGGTAAACTAGTCTGAGTGTAAATTCATTGATCTGTTTTGTATTCATTGTAATAATGTGTCCCTTTAAAAAGTTGTTTTTAAGTTTATTTATTTTGAAAGACAGAGAGAGAGAGAGAGAGAGAGAGCACAAGCAAGGAAAGGGCAGAGAGAGAGGGAGAGAGAGAAAATCCCAAGCAGGCTCTGCACTGTCAGCGCAGAGCCCGAGGCAGGGCTGGAACCCATGAATTGCAAAATCATGACCTGAGCTAAAACCAAGAGTTGGACACTAAACCAACTGAGCCACCCAGGCACTCCAATGTGTCCTTTTTTATGTGCTCAAAGCATTGAAAAGACTTATACCCATGAAATCTTTGGAAGAGTCTGTTTAATTTTTGATATCAATCATCTATTTAAATGTTCGTGTTCAGAGGAGTCAAGTTTGTTAAATTTATAACTTCATATTTAATATTTAGTAATTTAGGTTTTTATTTAGTAGTTAAGTTTATGGAAATAGTATGTAAAATGTTTAGAGCATTTTTGTTTAAACAATAATCAATAGACAATTAAAAAGCACAAACAGTGATCAGAATATTTTCCTTTCCACAGGTAAGAGCCACTGAGATATTGGAGAATTTTCAGCATCAAACAGACTGGCCATTTGAAGAGCCAAGTAATTTCTTTTATAGACAAAAAGGTATTATTTATTGAATACAGAATGTAGTATGCTCTCTATTTATCAAGGGATTTCTCTGTTGACAAATTTTTGTTGCTGTGATACTCTTCAAGTTCTGTCTATACTTTTCACATAGCTCACTGCTGAATTTGTAATTCTTTTCTTTTTTCAGAGAGGGCTTTATTACTTATTACCTGTGAGCATTTTTTCAGTTCTATAAGATAATAAATGAGCCACACAGCCCCTGGAATCCTGTAAAGGCATTTGGCTTGGAAGATGCTCCTTGGCTATGTGCCAATAAGAATGGATTACAGGGACGACTTTCAGTTAGTCCAAAATGAGCAACTTGAACCTTTACTGTTTAATTTCTGCTTGATTATTGAAAACTGGCTCAACTTCAGTTACAGGATGAAGTTTATGAAAAGGAATTTCCATGTTCGAGAAAGGAACTATGGCCACTGAAAGGTTCACAGTATAAAAACTGAAAAGGAAAAAAAATTCTATCTTAAACAGATTTTATTAATTGTTGACTATTATTTAAAAATAGTTAATGTAGTTTCCTACCTTATCAACCTGTATCAAGTCACTGAATTGACACACTCATTCTGGGAAGCTGGTTGGCAGGCAAACACGGAATTTGCTGGCTCATAGCTTGGTGAGAAAACCAACAGATAGATGGTAATTTTCTTCTGTTTTATTTTCCTCTTTCTTCTCTCATTTTTCTTTCCTCTTGTCTTTCTCTCCATTTACCCACTTTCTTTTTTGCCTATTGAAGATTTATTGCCTTTCGGTACTTACAGATGATGTTTTCATAGGCTCTAATGAGGTCCCAGCAGTTTTTAACAATAACAGGACATTACTGTTTCTAAGATATATTATGTGTTTTCCCTCATCTTTCTCCCTTGAATGAAAAGCTTAGAAGTATGTTAACCCCCAATTCCCTTTCCTTTACTATGATAAATGGTCTAGTTACTTAATAGGGCTAAATACTTTGCTGGGACTGTTATAATACTCATTTGAATAAAATCTTAAAAGAAGAGCATTTGTGTGCTTTTAATGTACTTTCTAGTTGAGTACCTGAGCATGTGCAGAACACCTGTTCCTTAAGGGCCTTGGAGGTCCTCTCTAAAGCTGTCTTTGCTAGTTTATGCATCCTGGTGGCGACTTCTGCAACATTTCCTGATTCTCTTGGAGAGCTGACAGGGGCGATGCTCCTGTACACCCCTGCCTCACGCCCGTTGCGATTCTGACTCCAACCCCATGTGAGTATGCCGTGGACTCCCCTTGGCCGAGCTGGCTGGGCAGGTCAGATCTCCTCCAGCTGTTTCAGTGAGACGCATGACCATGGAGATATTTTTTAAGAGGAAACAACGTGAGGATGAACAAGTGCCTTGGTGTTGCCTAACTTAGCATGGCCGCTCCCAGCACTTGTTCTGTGGTGACAAGCTTGGGAGCCAAGTCTGGAGGTATTTTTTCTCCTTAAAGGTCAGACAGATTACAAGTCAGCAACAAAGAAAGGAACCACGCTGTGTCCCATGATGTAACACACAGAGACTTCGACAAAAGCAGGCATTTTCCTTTGAGGAGTCAAGCTGCGGGGAATGTCTTCCAGCCAGTAGGGGCTTTGCGGGGGGGCAGGCTCCAAGCGGTCCTGGAGCAGTGGATTCTATTTTGGTTCTGGGCTAGCTTTGGATCAGTGGCTTTCACTCTGCCCTGAAATTAGCATGTTATAAACAGACGGGTTGGGTCTCGGATCCAGCAAAGAAGCCAGCTTGAAAAATCATTCTGGGAAATGTACTGAATCATTTGTTCCAGGCACAGTCTGCCCCTGCCCCTGACGGGCCGGTGGCAGAGTCCCCAGACAGCGCCCCAGATCTGCTGTCCCGTGGTCGCTGTGTCCCCTTCTTTCCAGGCTTTCCTTCTCCGGCGTCACGTCACTACTCAGTTTATTCAGGGCTCGATTGCTGCTAATAGGTTCTCTTTAGAGACTTTCTGGAGACAGCTTTTCAAGAGCCTCCACTTTCCGGATTCCTGTGGGACACAAACCACGGAGCTATTTAACACAGTCTGCGATAACCGTCATTTTCCATCCTCCGTTTTCTGGGCAACTGCCTTTGCTCTTCGCACACGCACGTAACGACTGTAAATGAGTTCCAGGCGAGAGCAGCCACCCGCTGGCCGGGTCGTCAGGCCCACGGGAACCTGGTACCGGTTCTGCGGCCCGTGCCATCCTTCTGAGCGCGGCGCCCAGATGCTGCTGGAGACCCTGCTCCTTGCGCCTGGTGGCCTGGACAGGGCTAAGACGCTGGTGATAGCTCCTGGGCCCGGCTGTCCATAGTATTCAGTTGTGTCCCTCCATGTCTCCCCCTCCAGACAAGCAGTCTGTCCCAAAAGAGGATCCAATGGAAAACTTTATAAATACTTCAAATGGTGGAAACAGGAAGTGGAATAAAAATGATGCAGCTATTCACAGAAAACATGCCGTCATTTTCCCTCCATAAATATATGCTATTCATTTTCAGAAAGAAGCAATGCCTCAAGCTGAAGAAGAAAACCTGACAGTGCCTCCCGACTTTGGAGACTAAGAGAAGGCCCCTTGTGGTGTGTGGATGTCCTTGGGGTGACAGGAGCACCACTCACTGGCCGTGGATACCTCAGAAAAAATCCGGATGGTTTTTGGTATGGAAATGTAGAGTGATGCCTTTGTTGGGGTGCACAGGTCCCGATGCCTTGTGACTTAACAGATACTTCATCAGTATCAATCGTGTCAGTGTAGTGATCCCAATCCCAGTGATCTAATTCCTAAGCCAGATCTAACTTCTTTCTAATAAAGTTGTTCATATAATAACACAATGCTTACTATGTTCTAGGCACTATCCTAAGCGCTTGACAAGCATCGGCTCATTTAATCCCAACAATCCTAAATGGTCGGTGTTACTATCATCTCTATTTTATAGGTGAGAAAACTGCAGCACAAAGGAACACTCATTTTCCTGAGGACATACAACTTAGAAACAATGGAGCTGAAATTCAAACCTAGGTAGCTGGGCTCTAGAACCTATACTTTTGCTAGCATCGCTTTACACTGGATTAAGACAAAACTAGAAAAGCAACCACAAGGTACAGCGTGAACAAATCAAATTGTTTCTCATTGACACCATTTGGACATACAAAAGATGAAACAAATATAATCATGATAAGATTGCTCTAATAAAGCAAAAGAATGGTATCTAGTCACATGTGTCCTTATAGCAGAGAGGCATGGGAGATTTCAGGCGGAAGAGGAGAAGACCATGTGAAGATGGACGCAGAGACTGGAGTGATGAAGCCACAGTGAAGGAATGCAGGCAGCCGCCAGAAGCTGGAAGAGACAGGAAACAGATTCTCCCCTAAACCCTCTGGAGGGAGTACAGGCCTGCTGACGTCTTGATTTCAGCCCAATGATACTCATTTCAGACTTCCGGCCTCCAGAATGTGATTGTCTAAATTCTATCTATTAATTAAAGCTGTAATCTTTCAAGGGCAGAGCACTGAGAAAAGGATTAAATGCCTTATCCTCTGTTTTGCATTAGTCTAGAGCAGCAGTTCTCAAACTTTTTGGTCTTGGTACTCCTTTTCACTTAAGAATCCCCAAGAGCTTATATTTATGTGAGGCATATCTAAAGATATTTACAGTTAGAAATTTAAACTGAGCAAATCTAAAAACATTTATTAATTTATATGAAAATAAAAACGGTTATGTATACTGACATAAATGACCTAATTTTAGGAAAATGGTTGTATTTTCCAAAGTAAAAAGCTAGTGAACAGAGTGGTGCTGTTTTCTATTTTTTCAAATCTCTTTCCTCTCTGTCTTAATGGAAGATAGTTGAGTTGTCTTGCGTGCTTTGCTTTCAAGCTGTTGCAATATGCTGTTTTGGTTGAAATGTATGAAGAAAATTGGGCTTACATAGATATGTAGCTGCAAACGGAGTGATGTTTTAATAGCCTTTGGGGTAATTATAAATGTTCTTGTGTCTTCATAAAACTCAATGATAATTTTTAAGAGTTAGTTGTAATCCAGAATCTGAAAATGTTACCACTAAACTTTTAGTATCATGTTACATTAAAATATGCTGGTTTAGGGGTGCCTCGAGTGGCTTAGTAGGTTAAGCATCCAACTTCAGCTCAGGTCATGATCTCACCATTTGTTTGTTTTAAAATTTTTTCTTGATGTTTATTTATTATTGAGAGAAAGAGAGACACAGAGAATGAGCAGGGGAGGGGCAGAGAGAGGGGGAGACATAGAATCTGAAGTAGGCTCCAGGCTCGGAGCTGTCAACACAGAGCCCGATGCAGGGCTCGAACCCACGAACCGTGAGATCATGACCTGAGCCGAAGTTGGTCGCCCAACTGAGCCACCCAGGCACCCCATGATCTCACCATTTTTGGGTTCGAGCCCCACATCGGGCTCTGTGTTGACAGCTTGGAGCCTGGAGCCTGCTTTGGATTCTGTGTCTCCCTCTCTCTCTGACCCTCCCCCATTGTCACTCTGTCTCTCTGTCTCTCAAAAATAAACATTAAAAAAATTAAAAAATATATATGTTGGTTTATTTTGTACTTTTGAATGGATATTTTACTCATGAATGATTTGTACTTATTTATTTCAGGTTGTGGTAAAATATACACAACATAAAGTTTACCATTTTAATCATTTTTAAGTGGACGGTTCAGTTCTTCTACATTGTTGTACATTTTTAAGTGTACATTTTAAAAATGTACATTGTACATTTTTAAGTGCACAGTTCAGTACATTCACATTGTTGTACAACCATCACCACCATCCATCTCCAAAATTTTCGTCTTGAAAAACTAAAACCCATTGAATAATAATTCTGTACCCATTGAATAATAATTCTCCATTCCCCTCTTCCCCCTAGCCCATGGCAATCATCATTCTTCCACCCGTTTCTATGAATTCAGGTACTCCAGATAACTCCTGTAAGTGCAATCATACAGTATTGGACTATTTGTAACACACATTGTAGCATATGTCAGAATTGCCTTCCTTTTTAGGGCTGAGTAATATTCCATTGGGTGTATACACCATGTTTCGTTTATCCATTTCTATCTATTCATGTGTTGATAGAGGCTTGAGTTGCTTCCACCCCTTGGCTATTGAGAATAATACTGCTATGTGCATTGGTGTGCAGATATCAATTGGGATCCTGCTTTCAATTCTTTAGGATACCCAGAAATGGAATTACTGGATCATATATTAATTCTATTTTTAATTTTTTGAGGAAGTACCATACTGTTTTCCACAGTGGCTGCACCATATTACAACCCCATCAACAGAGTTCGAGGGTTCCAATTTCTCTACACCTTTGCCAGCACTTCTTTTCTTCTTTTTGTAGTAACCATCTTAACAGGTGTGAGGTGATATCACATTGTGGTTTTGATTTGCATTTCTCTAAGGATTAGTGACATTGGGCGTCTTTTTTATGTGCTTTTTGACTGTTTGCATATCTTTTTCTTTGTCCACTTTGTAAAAATTTGGTAAATTTGACAATGTCCTTTGTCCATTTATTGACTGAATTATTTGATTTTTTGTTTTTGAGTTGTGGGAGTTTTTCACCTTCATATTAACCCTTATTGTATATATGATTTGCAAATATTTTCTTCCATTTTTGTCTGTTGTCATTCTATTTTGTTGTGTCCTGTCATGCACAGAAATCTTTAATTTTGATATAGTCCAGTTTGTCGATTTTTACTTTGTTGCATGTGGGCTTTGGTATCATATGCAGGAAGTCCTTGCCAAATCCATAAATATCTCACTCTATGTTTTCTTCTTAGCAGTTTTAGCTCTTACATTTAGGTTTTTCATGAATTTTGAGTTAATTTTTATATAAAGTAAGGGTCCAGTTTTTGCATGCAGATATCCAAGTTTCCCAGAAACTATTTGTTGAAAAAACTGTCTTTCCCCTACCCAATGATCTTGGTACCCTTGTCAAAGATCAGTTGACCATTTATGCAAGTGTTTATTTCTGGGCTCTCTATTCCATTCCATTGGCCTATATGTCTGTCTTTGTTACCCATGTATGATTTTGTAACATTATTTACTGATCACTTTGAAAACGTTCATAGAGTTTTTCATATTTTCTGAATATTGAGATATTTCATTTACAATATCAAAAAAATCACACTCATTGGTATCGCCACGAACTTCATCAAAAAGTCTAAGTATGTGTAAACTTCTCATGGTGGTATATACACATTCTTTTTTAAAATTAAAAACGTCTTCATTTTATTAGCTAGCTCAAATTTTATCATTGCCAGCAAGACTGACAATTGTTTTCCTTGTAGGGAAAAGCTCACTGCCTTTACTTCAAGATAGTTTCTACCGAGTACCCAAATCTGAACTATCACAGTTAAACAATTAAACAAATTGACACAGTTAACCATTTCCTCTATTTTATTTTTTTTTAATTTTTTTTAATGTTTATATATTTCTGAGGCAGAGAGAGACAGAGCATGAGTGGGGGAGGGTCAGAGAGAGAGGGAGACACAGAATCAGAAGCAGGCTCCAGGCTCTGAGCTGGCAGCACAGAGCCCGCCCGACGTGGGGCTCGAACTCACGAACTGTGAGATCATGACCTGAGTCGAAGTCGGTCGCTCAACTGACTGAGCCACCCAGGCGCCCCCATTTCCTCTATTTTAAAACTTAAAAAAAATTGTGTGCTATCATACTTTCCTGGTTTTCCTCCTCCTTTACTGATGACTCATTTGAAGCCTTTGCTGGGTGCTATTCTGTGCTCTAATGGTGCAGCACACCAGGGTCTCGATCCTGGGTCCTCTGTGTCTTTAGATGTAATTTCTATGTAGGTGATTTTATCCAGTTGTGTGGTTTTAGATGCCATCTGTAGACCAATTATTTCTCTATCATCTATCTATCTATCTATCATCTATCTATCATCATCATCTACGTTATCTATCATTTCTACCATTTCAATAAGCTCCAACTGTGTAGGG
The DNA here is from genome assembly GCF_046562875.1 of Panthera onca. NCBI lineage: Eukaryota > Metazoa > Chordata > Mammalia > Carnivora > Felidae > Panthera > Panthera onca. The sequence goes on along the minus strand of NC_138343.1, from coordinate 26,105,391 downwards.
GATAGCTCCACTTGTGAACCATATAGATGTCTACAACTAAATGTGACCACAGCAGGATTCTTGATTTTGTCCCCCCAATCCCTCCCTACCCCCATCTCAGTAAATGGCACCACCATCCTGGCCCAAAGTTAAAGTCATCTTTTGTTACTGCAGTACTTCAAATTCCTGGGAGAGAATTCCTAGTCCAGCTAAAGGGACAGGAACCTATTCATGGCCAAAGAGCTGCAGTTACGTAGAACTTCTATGGGTATTTGGAAGAGAAGTGGTCAGCAAAGAGAAATGTCAGTTATTAAGACATATGAAGAGAACCAAGAGAATAGTAAGAGGAGAATGTTTCAAGGAGGCAATCAATAAATGCTCAATGCTTCAGATAGGTCAGGTAGAATAATTTATTCATTAATTCACTATGAATTGCTTACTCACTTACTCAGTGCCAGGCATTATCCTAGGCATTATGCTAAAATGAGACCAATAATGTTCCTGTCCCGAGAGAGTTTAGTTTTTTTTAAGAGTTTAGTTTCTAGTAAAATAAACTGTCAATGAATAAACAAATATGTGTGTATCTATAATAGGTATTGATAAGGACTGGAGTAGAGGATGTGGACCAGAGGAAGGCTTCCTTGAGGAGCTAACTTTTAAGTCAAGTCATGAATGAATTGAAAGGTGAATCATGGGAAGATCTGCAGGTAGATGTTCCAGGCAGGGAACACAATGTAAAAAGGCCCTGGGGCAGAAATGGATGTATTTGAGGGACAGCAGGGAAACTGGTGTGGCTGCAAGGGGAAAAGTGGGAGGAGACAAATTTGGAGAGGTGTAGGAGCCAGATTACAAAGATCTTACAGGTCGTGGTAAGGACTTTGGGTTTTATTCTTAATGTAGGAGGCCATTGAGAGTTTGAGCATGAAGATGTTATGGTCAGATATATTAGATTTCTATACTGCGTATCAAATTACTACAAACTTAGCAGTTGAAAACAATATATATTTATCATCTCACAGTTTCTGTGGGGCAGGACTCTGGGCATGGCATAGCTAGGTCCTCTCTTCAGGATCTCATATAACTGCAAAGTGTCAGCTGGGCTGTGTTATTATTTGGAGGCTCAGCTGAGGAGGAACATGCTTCCAAGATCCCTTATAGTTTTTGGCAGAATTTATTTCCTTGTGCTGTAGGATTCATGATGACTTCCTTCTTCAAAGTTAGCAAGAACAATACTGCAAATTGAGTCTCCTAGCAAGATGGGGTCATATATGACATAATGGGATCATAACATTCAATCTTTGCCATATTCTATTGGTTAGAAGCGAGTCACAGATTCCAAACACACTCAGTGGCGGTGAACACGAACATGAATATCAGGAGGTAGGGTCATGGACACTGCTTTAAAGTCTGCTCACCACATCTGTTACATGTTTTAAAAAGACCTTTCAAGCTGATTTGTGGAAAATAGACTCTATGGTGGCAAGGAGAGAATAGTTTAATAGTTTACAATGCCTACTGACAAAAGGAATTCTTATCTAGAAATTAGGAAATTACTGGGGGTGGTTTTTCAACAAATATCCATTGAATCCACTATGTGAGAGACCCTGGGCTGGGTTGGGCATTAAATGAGGAAGTAAGATTTCTAATTTTTGAGAAAGTATTGTCTTGCAAGAGCAAGGGACAAAAGTTCACATTGGGTGAGGAGTAAACAGAAGGTAAATATGTATCGATAGCCATTTAGAGTATTTTCATAAAGTTTGGAGGTGTCTAGCTGGAGAAACGAGATACTAAGTAGCTTGAGGAAGCACAGAGTTGGAAAAGTGTTTTTTGTATGTATTTTCTTTGTGTATTTTTTTTCAGGCTAAGGAATAGAAACAGAAGAAAGAGATTAAAGGTACAATAGAGGGATATTCCAGAAGAGAAGGGAGGAGATCGACAAGGGGCATGGGAGAGAATTATCTTAAATAGAAGTGAAAACAGGGGTGCCTGGATGCCTCAGTCTGTTAGGTGTCCAACTCTTGATTTTGGCTCAGGTCATGATCTCAGGGTTCATGAGATTGAGCCCTGTGTGGGGTTCTGTGCTGACATTGCGGAGCCTGCTTGGGTTCTGTCTCTCCCTCTCTCTCTGCCCTTCCCCAACTTTCTCTCTCTCAAAATAAATAAATGAACATTAAAAAAAAAGAAGTGAAAACATCTTTTCTGAAACATTGACTATAAGTACATCAATAAGGCTAGTAAAAGGGTGGAGGGAAATTGTGGGAGGGCATGCCAGATTGCATCTGTTTTCTCTGTCAAGTCAGAAGGGAATATTATCTACTAAGAATCCCAAAGGAGTTGTCACTTTGAAGACTGTAGGCAGAGCTGGGTATCACCTTCTTGGGAGAAGGGAAGGGAAGGGGAACTGACCCAAGATGAATGAGTGGATTTCTCTGCTGTAGTTCCAGGCAAGTTTGAAAAACATGAATTTGCGGTGGAGCAAGTCAATGTGGGTGTGTCATTTTTTTAAAGCAGTATTTGGAGAATTTAACTCCAAGGAAATTGAGGAAGAAGAATGGAGACAAGAGATCATCAGGATAGTCCAGGGCTGGAATTAGCACAGGTCAGTGAAGCAGAAGGTCAGTATGGTGGGAGGTCAGCCTCCAGAGAGAAGGAAGGAGGGACTGAAGTCCTGCTCAGATGGAATGGAGGTAAGAGTGGGGGCTGCCAAAGGAAGGGAGGTTGAGCTTTAGGGGGTGAAATTCTATACTTTAACATCTTCAAGGAAGAGTCATTTTGAATGTTAGTGGAGTCTAATTTAATGAGAAGTGATAGGTTGAGTCAGTAAAAAGTTAATGTTAATACAAATTTCCTAAAAGAAATAGGCCTTGAGTTACAACTTCACACTTGAGGCCTTCCCATCCTTTATGAAGCACTATGGAGGCCAGTCCTGTTCTGTCAGAGGTCACTGCAAGAGGACAAGGTTTTCAAGGACTCACCTCTGTCTGCTTAAATCTGAGTTTCTTTGGGTTTACCTGTCTGATCTAATAGGAAGTTGAAGGTCGACATTTGGAGAAAAGCTTCAAATTTTTTAAAACTTGAAAACCATTAATAGGTTTACAGCGTGATTGTCATGGATATGTGCATGGATATAAATTACCTGGAGAGCTTCTTAAAAGTGCAGATTCCCCATCCTCACTACTGGAGTGTCTGATTTCTTTATTCTGGTGATCCTCAGATGTAATGTAAAGTCTTAAAATATAGATATTTATAAACATATTATAAATATATATTTTTATATATTTATAAATTTATATGCTCATATATATTCATAACATATATATATTTATATTTATATATTTACATACAAATATATTTATATATAAAAATGTAAAGTCTTAAAAACTGTAACACTTTTAAAGAGAAGTTTTAGGTTTATAGAAAAATTGACAGAAAGGTAAAACAATTTCTCCTATGCCCCTCTTCCCACACATGATAGCTTGCCGCATTATCGATATCTACCACCACAGTGGTACATTTGTTACAACTGATGACCTACATTGTCACATTCAATAACCCAGAGTTCATAATTTACTTTATGGTTTATTCTTGGTATTATACATTCTACAGATTTGGATGAATGTATAGTGGCATGTATCCACCATTATTGTAGCCTACAGAGTAGTTCTGCTGCTTTAAAAATCCTGGGTGTCACTAATTCATCCTTCCCTTGGTCAACCCCTAGCAACCACTGATTTTTTTACAATCTCTTTAGTTTTACTTTTTCCAGAAGGTCATGTGGATGGAAAATACAGTGTGTTGCCTTTTCAGATTGGCATCTTTCACTTAGTAATATGCACTTTTCTCCGTGTCTTTTTGTGACCTGATACCTCATTTGATTTTATCACTGAAAGTATTCCATTGTCTGGATCTATTACAGCTTATTTATCCATTCACCTACTGAAGGACACTTTGGTTGCTTCCAAGTTTTTGTACTTATGAATAAAGCTGCTATAAACTTCCATGTGCAGGTTTTGTGTGGGTATAAGTTTTCAGCTCCTTTAGGTAAATACCAAAAAGCATGATAGCTGGATGTCATAGTCAGAGTATGAAGTAAGTGAGGTAGAATTAAATTTCTTGAGGGTTGGACATTATTGAGATTGTGTTTTTTGTTAAGGAAGCCTGAGCAAACCAGAAAAGAGCAAAGGAGTTAAGGATATATGCATGTTCACTACCAAATTTAAACTAAATAAATTTAAAGGGTCTCACCTGAGTGTGAGGCCCATAAAGAGACTTGATCAATAGATTGGGCGTACCAGTTAGATGAAAGCATTATTGCAGTTTGGGGTTAGAGGAATTGAGCAAAAAGAGGAGATGGTGATCAGAGATCAAAATTTTTAATGCTATTAGAAATGGTGTTTTCCTCAAGAATAGGTGAATTCTGCAGGAAACAGACCTTTGGCATATCTAACTGAAGATAATAAAAAGAAAGGGGGGGGCACTGTCAAGTCAAATACAAAATTATTTCTTGATCGTCTACTTTATACGCTGTTGTGTGCTTGCCTTTGGGAAACTTCTGATTTAGTTAGATATACATCTTCTAAGAATTTCTAGTCAAGAACTAAACCATAGTGTATTTATTGACCATTTCCAGTGGATAGAGAAAGGAGGGTGGCATTGGCAAAAGGGATATATTAGTGGCAATTCTTCTATGGATTATTTTCTTTGGGGTTGGTTCTTATAGTTTTTATGGTCGTCTCCATTCCCTCCCCTGCACCTGATATGCTTATATTTTGTGTGTGTGTGTGTGTCTCTTAAACAACATGGGGGTTTGGGCACCAAACCCTCAGGCAGTTGAAAATCGGTGTCTGACTTTTGACTCACCCCAAACTTAACTACTAATAATCTACTGTTGACCAGTATCAGTTACTGATAACATAAATGGTTGATTAACACATATTTTGAATGCTATAAATATTACATTCTGTACTCTCACAATAAAGCAACCTAGAGATAAAAGAATATTGTTAAGAAAATTATAAGAAAGAAAATATGTTTGTATGTTTATTGAAAAAAGTCCATGTATAAGTGGTCCCATGCAATTCAAATCTGTGTTGTTCAAGGGTCAACTGTATATTCAAACTACAAAACATAGAACTTGTGATGCTGACACTTTTGAGTAGATTTACCAAGATAATGAAATATCTAATTTAAAATTCATCAGTGTCCAGGATATTTCATGACACATGGCCAATGTTCAATAGGGAAATACAATCACTGTGCCAACATTCATTCCCGTTCTGTTTCCTAGTGACACCCAACATAAATGGTGTCCTTGGAGTTGTAAACACAGAAGCCCTGTCTCCTCAGAAGTACTGACTAGCATTTCTGAACTGTCCAGGGGCAGGCATCACAGGAAGCTGGCGTCCCCAGCACAGGCAAGCAGACTGCTCACTCCCCTTGTCTGTCCCAATACTGCCAGTACCACAGAGCCCTGTGCCACAGATGAAAACAATGTTATTGTTTCCCATAAAGTTTTCATTTTCAGGCTCTTTTCTACTCAAACCCTCATATATTATTAACGGGTGAGTCCACAGAGCAAATGAATGTATCATTGTGTATCATTCAATGTATCATTGAATGTATCATTCAACCTGACGATTGAACGAATGGAGCTGGGGCAGACCCAGCCAGAAAAGGCCTATCCTCTCTTTGTGTTCATTCCTTTTTCAACTTTTCCTGGTATTTCTTATCAATATCTGCCAGCCACAGAAGAGTAATGACCTTGAATTCACCCTCATCATCACCCTCTGCCTAAATTATTTATTTAATCACTTTGTATTGATAGTTTAAGCTGGATAGGCAGGAGGTCATTTTTTCCTCCTCTTGGAAAGATTTACAAGGGGATAGAAGGAGACCTAGAAAAACACCAACAAATTCTATTGACTTCATATTTGCACTTGAGTCATGCCTTAGAGCAGTGGGTTGGGCAGGGGGCTGGGAGGATGGAATGAGATGGATAGAAGACAAAGGCTTGAGTCCAAACCAGAAGTCACATTATCTTACATTTCCTTTTATCTTTCACTTAAGGTAATACTTCACTTCTTTTCATGCAAACTCAGGCCAAATTTGTGGTCAGATTCTGCCCATCAAGGAGAATAGGAAGAGAAAGAGGTGGCAGGCAATCTCCTGGCATTGTCCGGGCATGGTTCTCCTGTGATAAAAGTCCATTTCTCATGACTTGTTAGCTTTCCCATGGTATTTACTCCTTCTAACTGGTAAAAACTGAGGCAAGTACTTGCAAAACACTCCACAAATTTGGTACCATGTTGGTGAGATTCCTTTCTTGCCATGTTATTCCTGGAGCACCTGCTGAGGCTGTGTTCCTACCTAAACATATTTCTTGTGCAAATATAGTTGTATTGACTGAGACCTCCTTCCAACCTACATTAGAATATGTGTCTCATTCCTTCCCTTGGCAAAATAGCAGATCTTCCTGAGTTCCCCAGAAACTAATTTTTCATATTCTGTCTTATCTATTTCAAAAGCTATTTACCTTATTTATTGAAATTAAACAGTTTTTTTTTTTAATTTGAGCTTATATTATGAGTTCTTTAAGGACAGGGGCTTATGTCTTCTGCTAATTGAACTTTTTGCCAGTTCTCTAGTTTTTGATATACTTCTTTGAAATAAATATAAAAATATTTGACGATAATACCACAAAAATATAGTAAATGGCATTAAATTTAACTTCTTACAAGAGATTTGTTGAAAAATTGTTTATGATATTACCAAGAGCATTTTTGACTTATTTGGTATCTACTCTATTTGTCTGTTACAGAGGACGAGGCGATAAATGCTGAGAAAAAAAGACCAAAGGACAGACCCAGGATTTCCACTTCTGGGAAAATACCTCAAAAAATGAGTACTATGTTCACTGACGATATATGCCAGAATGTCCAAAGCAGTATTGTTATTAACAGCCACAATCTGGAAATGATTCCAGAGCCCTGTGATAGAAAAGTGAATCCATACATGGTGGTACACCCATTCAATATAGAGCAATTTAAAGGAACAGATTACAGCTGCATGTAACAACCTGGGTGAGCAAAAGTGCTGAGAACAAGTGGACATCTCCAAAGACTACATACTCCAAAATTCCATTCATATTAAGTTCAAAATAGGCAAAATTAATCTATGGTGACAATTCAGAATAGTGATTAATTTGGTGTTGGGGGAGTTTACTGGGAAAGGGAATGGGGTAGGCATCTGGGGCACCAGAAATGTGCATATTGTGATCTGGCTGGGAGTATACAATATGTAAATATTCTAAAAATTGGTTGAGTTGTATATTTAAGATGTTTTCATTTTGATATATGAAAATTATACCTCAATTAAATAGCTTAAATGAAAATGATGTATATACAGAATCCCTGGCCTCAAGGAGCCAATAGCCTAGTAAGAGAGAAAAGTATAAAAAGGAGTAGTTTCTATGCATGTGCTAAGTGCTTCCAGGGAAGTGTGTAGGAAGAGGAGTGAGAAAAAGACATGGATAGAGGCATGGGGAAGGAGAGAAGATAGAGGGAGATGAACACTGGTTCTCTTGGAAAAAGGCAGAGGGGAATTTCAGGAGAGGGATAGCACACCAGACAGTTGATCATGTCACTATCATACCATGAGACTGCCCTTCAGATTAGCCAATCAAGGATGTATTTCCCAGGTTTCCTATTTTTTGGACCTTTCTGTGGCATTTGGTTCTGCCAATTGTTTTCATTTTTAGAAACATTTTCTTGCTTAGCTTTGGGGACAACATTTCCTATTGATTTTCTTTCTCCTTCTTGGCTATTCTTTTCCTTCCTGGCTCCCTTTCCTTAGTCTTGTCTTTTAAATGTCACCATCCTGCAAGGTCTGTCCATGGTCATGTTCCTCTTCTCATCCCTGTCTCTGGGTAATCTCATTCATATGTGAGCATGGTTTACCTACCACCCCACCCGTGGTGTTGACTCCAAATTTGGTTTCTCTAACCTACATTTCCATCCTTGCTTTAAGAATCACATATGAAACGTCAACTGGACACCACCACTCAGCTGTCCTGAGGACTGTTTAAAATTTAGTATTTCTAAAACCAAGCTCTTCATCTCCCTCTCCTTCTCAGCCTACTTCTCCTTTTATTTTCCCTCATCTAGCAAATGGCCCTTGAGTGCGGTCTTCTCTTTTCTCCCAGACTCAGTTAGATTGTCTCTCTCTATACTTCCATCATACTTTACATATACCGCCAGCAAAGCATAGTTCACTCTCACTTCAAAATACAATGCTGGTGTATTTTTACCTCCAAGAAGCCCACCTTGTTTAATGGTTAGTGGAAGGTGATGAGGCCTAACACTCCTTACTCTTTTGACAGGACTTGTAGCTGGTTCATAATGTGCCTGTTCTTTCCCACAGCTCTGTGTGAATGCTGGTATTATGGGTCCTGCATTTGCTTCATCAAGTGGCAAAACTGCAACTACTGACTTAAGGAAAAAGAGAATGCATTGAAAAGCCTTGGATTTGACCTTGGACATAACTGAATCCAGGAGCTCCGATGGTGTCATTTAGATTTTATCTCTCCCTTTCCCTCTGCTCTCTGGCTCTCAGATCTGCTTTCATACTTATTGGCTTAGCTCTCAGGTGGGCCACTGAAAGCTCTCTGCAGTTACATCACCTTAATGGTTAGCAATTCTGGCAGAAATAGAATGCTTTTCTCTGTGTCTCTCCAATAAAATTCCTCAGACAAAGTCTCTTTGGCCTGACTTGACTCATGAGCTCATCCCAGAGCTGACCACTGAGGCCACAAAGGTGGGATGAATGCCCCAATGATCCAGGCCTGAGCCTTGTACCTACCTCAGGAGTTGGGTGTTAGCCTGGGATAGGGTGGAACCTCATAGGAAAATGGAGGTGCTGTTACCAGAAGAAATAAAAGCTGGCCAGGACAATAAAAAAAAAGAATACTTGTCTGTGAGGAGAAGTTGGTGACACTACAGGCTCAGGGCAGGGTTCTAAGTTGGCAACAACACTGTGATCCCCTGGGCCAATGCTTCTTTCTTGATTGTGGTTTAGCCTCTGATTCACTCCACCTGTCAGCTTGTTTCTCCTGTCGCACATTTCCTAGGACAGGTCATTGTCAGGGGAACAGGAATGACAGAAAAGGAGTCTTTTAATCTGTATTTTCAATTCACCCTCTGTCTTTACCTGCCATGCCCTGTCCTGTGTCATGAGAATAAGGAAGGGTGATGCAACCAGCCAGTTCTAGCCGGTCTGTGTGAATCATCTGTAAGTCATGCAGAACAATGATATCAAGGGGTCAGATTTCCAGGAACTGCATCTCATGCATCTTTCTTATTCCACAGTAACTGGCATGGGACTCTGGCTTCCATCCCTCTGCTGCTCACCCTTCAAACGTTGCTGAGACTATAAATTAAAGGGCTGCGCGGAGGACAGAAAGAGCTACTGCCCTAAACCCAAAGCCAAGATGAATCACAGACAATGGACAGAGCACTGGAATGGCTGGGTAACTAGTATTTAACCAGTGTGCACTGGATGACCACACTAGCTCTGTGTTCTCATTGGTTGGTGCTTGGTCTTAGTATCATCCATTTTTCTACTCCTGGTTCTGTCACCAAATTAACTTATGTATTCATGCATTCACTGACCTCTCCCTAGGCCTCAACTTTCTATCAGTAGAATGAGAATCTGGGACACAAACACTCCTTTTAATTCAAAATGTTTCTATGATTCTGGGATATTTCATTTAGGAGAACGCCCCCCCCCCCCCCCCCCACACACACACACACATACACAAAAATACAAATCCTATGTCCTGGAGTTGATTTGATAAAAATCACCATAAACCATTTAAAGCATCCAGTAATTTACTAGTAATGTATTTCATGATGAGGAGATGGAAGGCAGTGGTTTCTCTCTCTCCTACTGATTCAATATGTGCTGTTCCTTAAAATAAAAATCAATTTCATATAAAGCTGCTGAAAGTTTTATGTAGTCTTAGCACACACCACACCTAAACTCAGCAGGACATTGTTTCCTTGTTAGAGGACACACAGCACAGAGTTCCAAATAATAGCTCAGTTGTCCAATGTATACTTAATGGATTAGCAAAGTTAACAAATGATATCTTATTCCTGGCTCCTTCTGCTGAAATGTAATACTTCCAAAGGCGAATAAACTGTTCCCATTTGGTGACCTTCCTTCTTTCAGGGAATGAACATATTTGATTCTCTCAACCTAGGCCTTTTCCCCTCCCCACAGAATAAACCAAAACATCTGGAGATACTGTGGGGTCTCTTTCAAGAAGACTGCACGTTCTTTTCGGCTCTGATTTTTCTGGGAGATGAATCTTGACAACTCAAAATTAGAAGCTGGTGTTACGGCTACATGTGAGACCAGTAATTGTCCCCAGGGAAGTCTTCCTGTCCTCTTTCTCCCTGTCTTTCCCTTTCTCCCTTCATTCTCTCCTCTTCTTATGTCTTTCCTTGCAATGTCTCATTGCACCTTGAGAAGGCAAAGCACAAAGAAGCTTCCCTTTCCTCCTCTCCCATTTCCAGCCAGAAACAGGCCACCTGGAATTAGAATGCAGTATTGCTGACACCAGCTACCTTTCCTCTGGGCTTAGCCTGAGGCCAGGGCTGCTGGTTAATGGGCCAGAGTTGACCTCACTACTAGACATCCCTGCAGACCACTGAGCATTTACCTCTGGGTAAGAATAAGTTACAGCTTGGAGACTTTGAAGCCAGGTGGAACCAGCTTGTCTGTCCCTTCCGTGATGAAGGGCTTTGCAAATGCTGCAATGTGTGTCATCTCTGTTCATTTATTTCCCCTCCACGTTGATCTCTCTCTAGTCAATGAAAGGGACTTGATGCTTGTCTACCATGTGACAGGTAGGGGGCTCTTTGCCAATCAAAGCTTTAGGACCATTTTTGGGCTGAGATAAAAGGAAAAAGGGCAGCTGTAGGACACCTGTAGAAAGGAGATGGGTGACTTCTCAGGGAACTGTCCTATTTAGCTCCCAGCTGAAAGCTGCTAGCTAGGTTTTTGAGGTCCAACTTTCACTGATGTTTGGTTAGAGAGAAGAAGGGCAAATAAAACCCTCGCTTAGGTGCTGATGGGTAAAAGCATTCCAATTGCTATGTGGAGCTGGAGCCTCCCGGTGGAGAAGTTGGTGAGTCATAGAACGCTGTAAGGATGAAATATTTTGGGAAAAGACATTTTCCCTTGGGATATGGACCATGGTGAGCATGTGCGTGTGTGTTTGGTGAAAGCGGGGTGATAGGGAACAAAGAGAATGATGGGAAGACACTAATAACTGAGGTGGAGACAGGTCTAAAGAGCCTCCCTTGTCTGCTTTGGCCGATTTTGCTACAGGTGGAATGTGAAATATGAGCTGTTTACACAGCTCATATTTCCATGTACTAAGAAAAACAGAGAAAGCTGGGCATGGAGCTAAAACTGAGCTCCCTTCTTCTAAGCTCCAAACCACTTCTTTAAAATGGACCGTTAGATTTTGGAGGAAGCTGTTTTCCACTAGACCTAGTGGTGCTGGAGTAGTGCATGTGCCACCAGCTGAGAAAACAAACCCGAGAAAGAGAAAGTACACTCGGGTTAACGGGCTCTAGGCAAGAAAGCCTCCTTTCCCTCCCCTTCCTGGTGGGCCCCGGTCCCCCGGGGCTGGAATAGTGGGCTTTGGCAGGAGAGGCCCTTAGGTAGGGGCTGAAGACTGGCTGCCCTACAGCCACGTAGAACATGAAGAGATTTACAGTCTTCTGCTCCTGACTTTTATTTAATGGAAACCAGAGGTATAAAAACGAGGCAGCAAATAACACCATCACAGGAAATAAAAGGGGAGAAGGGGGAGAAAAGGCTGCACTTTGAATGAGGTGCACACTTGCGATGCAGGTACTCACAGTTACAACTTTTATCAGCCACACTCTGTGAAGGTGATGTGACAGCCAAGAGCGCAATGGGTGCTCAGGGGTCACTGCGTTGAGAACTCACTGAGAAAAGTTTCACCTTTGGTGAAATCCTCAATGGGCCTTTTCCTGTTTTCCTTGGAAATCTTTGTTTATTTGAAGAAACCTTTCATACCTTTGTTTCTGGTTTGTCTTATCCTTCTCTGAGACTAGTTGGGTTAACAACTATTGGAAGCCCACAAACTCTTTATGGAGTCTGAGTGTGATCTAGAAACCATCCATACTTTTTTTCTTTCAAGTAGCTGGCAATTTGAGTGAAATCTTACTTGCTGAGCCCTTGTCTATGGTTTCTGAGTGGGCATCATTTTTCGGCAGCCCATGGTCCTTCCTAGAGACAGGTCTTTCATCTGACAGGAATTCCATGTACTGAAGAGTAAATCCCGTTTTTAGAGTCACAAGTATTTCTTCTCCTTTTTCCAAACCCATACCTGGACTCTGATTCATCAGCTAAATTCAGGTGGAAGAAATCAGATGCTTATAAAAATATTCTGAAAAGTCATGCCTAACCTTAAGGGGAAAAGTCTAGATGTTTCATTAAATATCACCTTTTTTTTGGTGGGGGTGGGGGAAGAAACCCTATTTTTCTCTCTTGGGGAATTATCCAGAAGCAATAAAATGCTGTTTTATAACTGAATATCCCAGTTTACCTCTCATGGAACGAAGCAAAGTAAATATAAACTTTAAAAATATGGTCACGGTCCATATATTTTAAAAAGTGTTGTCACCACGGACCAACGCAGCTCAAATATGTTTCTTTCATGTTTAATTGTATGGAGTGGACAGATCTTTTTCCCCAGTACAAGTCTTGCTTCTCTACTAAGTGTCCGATTTCTGCTGTAGTGTTTGATTAGAAAAAAAGGAGTGGTAATAGAATTTTATGTCTTATTTGAAAAGTAAAATGTTATCAAAATTTAAGAATAGTTTTTAAGAATGAATTCCTTTTTCCCTTTCCCCACTTGGCTTCTCAAATTTTTCTTTAGTGGCTTTACTTTTGTTTGTTTTCAGGTTTTACTTTCCCTTGGAATTTATATGCCCCTTCTCTGTGCAGAAGTTGTCCTAGTTTAAAAGCCTTCATATTGAAGTATTATTAAGGAAATGGTATGAGGTCTGGGATTCGGTTCAAAACAACCCAATACGGTGAGGTGGTGGAGGGATATGGGTGAAGGTCTAGATGAAACCAGCTGGGTTGTGAGCTAATCATTATTGAAGCTACATGTTGGGCATATGGACGTATATTACATTATTCTGTTTTAGAACACATTTGAAATTTTCCATAAAAAATGCTTTCCTCAATTCTCTCCAGGATTCACTTTTCTCTTTTGTTGGACTCTGGTTTGTTGATCCATATTTCTTTCTTCTAGACCCCAAACGTTTAGTCTGGAAAGGACATCATTCTGCTCAGTTCACCATCTCTGACAATGGCATTTTTGGAGCTCTGAAGATGTCTCAACCTGATAAGACACTGCTTATCACCATGTGTGTGTGTGTGTGTGTGTGTGTGTGTGTGTGTGTGTGTGTGTGTGTTCTTATTGTAACTTCTATCAGGGTAAGCATAGCAGAGTGTAGACCCACGAAGAGCACAGGATGAGATGAGCAAGGATGAGCACCATTGAACCAAAAGTTTTCTCCTTTTGGGATCCAGTTTTACTTCCTTTTCTTTCCTCTTTTCCCCTTCTCTTTGTCTCCCTTTATTATTTCTTCTTCCCACCCCTTCTGTTTTCTTCTTTTCTTTCAGTACTAGGTCAACTCTGTTTCCTTTTTTTTTTTTAACATTTATTTATTTATTTATTTATTGAGAGACAGAGAGAGACACAGCACAAGCAAGGGAGGGACAGAGAGAAAGGGAGACACAGTAGGCTCCAGGCTCTGAGCTGTCAGCACAGAGCTGGACAGAGGGCTCAAACTCCCAACTATGAGATCATTTCCTATATTCTTTGTGGAAAAGCTGTCCCATAGCTATCTTTCCAATTCAAACTCTTCCAGAGTATGTGGGCCAACTGCTTCCAACTGCTGCAGGGTATCCACCTGCCCCAGTCTATAGAACCTTCTGAAACACGGAACACTTTGAAATAGGTGTCTAGAGATAACCCCCATATGACATGGGGAAGAGGAACCCCAATGGAAAAAAATTGGAGCTCCATTTAATTGGGGATTCAATATGTTCCGACAAAACTAGTGAGGTGTTTTGGGCATAATGCAGAAATGGACTTTAGCTTCTGAAAATCTTTCCACTTTACCAGACTTCTCAGAACATAATAAAAGCCACTTCTGTTCTTTTTCCACAATGCTAGGAGAAATAACTAATAAAATAATAGATATATAATAGTATCAGGATTCCAAATTACTTCAATAGGCAAGAATGATGCCTAGACCCAATAAGGTAAAATATAACATTAAAGTCTTAAATTCCCACATTTGGGTGAAAAAAAGCAACAGCAGTAGAGTAGTAAAGACCTGACATTATGCATATGCAAAAGGCCTGGGACTTAAAAAAAATTAGTCTGAACCAATAATGAAATGCAGTTACTGAAAAAGCTAACACACTTGAAACTGCATGATTATATTTACAGTACCCAGATCGACAGAGGTAATGGTTTCAATATATGGGCACCACATCTTAAAAGCGATATTAACAGATTTGGGAAAATCCAGACGAAAGTGAGTGAGATGAAAAGGAGTCCAGAAATGATAAATTATAAGGAACCATGAAGGAAAACAGGGATATTTCTCCTGAAGAAAAACAGGAGAATAGATGGAAGAAGATTCTCTCCATGGGGGGAGGGGAGCAGAATGCAGGTGGGTTGGCAGAAAATGCACGGGGGTTCATGATAAAATGGAGAATACTCACTCCTCCCCGTGTCTCCCATTGAATGTAGCTGTGTAACCTGGACAGGATGTGTGGAGCAGCTATTCTGGGACTCTGGAAAGTAGCTAATAGAAGGTGGGTTGCAGAAGACCAGAATTCAAAGTACACTGAACTGGCAGCAAGCTTACGACCTCTCCCCTCCAGTTCTCTTACTCTTTGATGCAGGATGTGGGTATAGCTATGGAAGGGTAACTACAGTCCCAGCTTTCTAGGTGGAAGACAAAGAGGGAGGCCCTGAGAAACCAGGAAGTACTCACAGGGCACAAAGAGAGAGGAGTTTGGGAAAGCAACCTTGCAAAGTTACTTGTGAAATCCTAGGCTCACCTCAAAGTTACACATGGATGAATCTGATTTTAATCAGCACAGAAAGGACTTTTGAGAACTGAATTAACAGATAGGCCACCATCCAGGTTCCAGACTAGTCACTGTATGCAGGATAGATCCAAATAACACTGCAAAGGCTTTGAAAATTGAACAGACCTTGAAACCACAAACCAAAGATGGCGGGTTGGAACTTGCAGCCTGAACCTATGCAGGTTGACTGTCTGCTAAAACACAAATGTCAAGTTTCCACATATTTAAACCAGACCCAGAGTCTTAAAATAGTCAAAATGTCAAAATTGCTTGGCATAAAAAGAATTTGAAAAATCTCAACTTTTGTGGCAAAAGGCAATCAACAGACTCACAGACTCTAATGAGATGACACAGATGTTGTAATTACATGACAGAGATATCAGAAAAACTCTTATCAAAATGCTCCAAAAGCAATTGTGAACATACTTGAAATGGAAAGCTAGAGTGGAAACATATAACTGAAATTTTAAAAATCACCAAATGGGTTTGTTATCTTTGTTTTAAAGATAACTTATTTAATTGTAAATGCATATAATTTGTTTTTTTAAATAATGGCTGTTTTTAAAAATCCATTTGCAAATTCCTGAAAATGAACATTGAGCTCTCATTAGTTGGCACAAACCATCCCACAACACAATTGACATCTACCATGAACAGTTTGTTTCAGTAAATAGTGCTGAGAATTTCTTATAGAAATAGGTATTGTAGGGGGTGCCTGGGTGGCTTAGTCAGTTAAGTGTCCCAACTCTTGATTCTGGCTTGGGTCATGGTCTCCTGGTTCATGAGTTTGAGGCCCGTGTTGGGTTCTGGGCTGATAGCACAGGGCCTGCTTGGGATTATCTGTCTCCTTCTCTTTCTGCCCCTCTTTCTCTCAAAAATAAATAAATTTAAAAAAAGAAATAGATGTCGTAGGGGCACTTGGGTGGCTCAGTTGGTTGAGCATCTGTCTCTTGATTTTGGCTCAAATCATGATCTCACAGTCATGGGATTGAGCTCCACATTGGGCTCCATGCTAAGCATGGAGCCTGCTTAGGATTCTCTCTCTTTCTGCCTCTCCCCTATGCTCTCTCTCTCAAAAATAAATAAACTTAAAAAAAAAGAAATTGGTATTGTAAACCAAGTGAGAGATGAATATGCATTTCTACCCATAGTTGACTTGTGGTCCAGGGGATATACTTTGGGAAATGCCAGTCTAAACAGTTTACCCCTATGATGCTCCTATTGTTCTGACTACATTCTAATCTCTCTCTTGCTATATTGTTATCTATACTTTTACATTCTCTTTAATTCTAGGCTTTTAATATTTTTGTTGTCTGTGCCTTCTTTCTATACCCCATATCTGCTGGCATAAAGCAAACCCTTTTTACTTTTTTTTTCTTCATAGACAGTAGCCAAGTTTAAAATCTGGACTTGCTGGTAAAAATCTTGGAAAGGCTGTACTTTTTTTCCTTAGTTAGCTGAAAGAGGCTTTTCCCATTGCTTTTCCCCAGATTTAACAATACTTACACATATGCCCTCAAAATTGTCTCTCACAATATCCATACTCTTTGCAGCTATTAAATCACAGAAAAGATGGAGACTATCTTGTAAGCTTGGCAATGCAAACCTCTGGAAAAATGTTAGACATCAGTTCCCTATTTGGTGGCCTCAAATCTCCATCTATCTGTGTTGACCTTCCTCCCACCGTTTAATTGCTAGAGCCCCATACCCACGTTAACAAGAGTGGGAAGAGCCAAATAGTTAGAAATGATGTGATTTTCCCCCTTCATTCTCAGATGGACTATAGATCACAGATACACTATCATCGGTGTCCCTGGATCTCATTTGGGAAACACTACTTTTTATTACTTTAGAATATGTTTATGTCAATGAATATCATCCCTGAACTACAGGAATTTGACTCAATAGCTAATTTCTCTTAATTTGCACACAGCTGTTTTACCTGTGTTGACAATTTTCCTGAAGAAAAATGTTATCCCTTGTGGAGTTAGAGCCTCTTTCAATTTTGCCAGCATTTCAGAAATAAATGGTGTGCTAGTGCAAAGTTGCTTTTCAGTGAACCGTATGCTTGCCAAAGCTGCAAGGACTCCCACTACATCATGGATGTTAAAGTGAACTCTTAAACAAATGGTGTCTGAGGTTTAAGGCTGGCTAGAGAGAAAAAGGAATGAAGGAGGTGACTGATTTAAAAAAAAATCTAAAAATATGCCTATCCCTCTTTAGGAAACCAATATTTAAACTTAAAATGGTGGAAATAATTAAATTCAAAGCAGGAGCTGACCACCACAAGACACCATCTCTCCATCCCCATTATGGGCACTTTAAAGTTATAATTCAAACTTTGGCAAATTGGTTTTAAGGCAGATTTATTAACACACTTGTGGATTGCCAAAATTAGGCTGTTGGCTTGTGTTCTGTATGCTTATTCAAAAGAATGGAATTGTCTATACACACAGAGTGTAATTGGGCTGTGATTCCTAATCATTGTTTCTTCTTTACAAATTAGTAATCCACTTTCTTTAGACATTCCAGGTGTTTCAGAATATGTAGATTTATTTACATTTTTTATTACTACTTGTAAAATTTGTGGTTTCATCAATGAGATGAATAAATTCAAGCTCAAAATAGAATTCATCTTTGTCTCTTTAACTGCTAAGATCAAGCTTGCTGGGCAAACAAGTCAGTAAGTGAATTAATGAATGATAATGAGCGAATGGGTGAAGTGGTTATATTTACAGCTGAGTACCAAGGTCAACATTGCTTTCAGTCAGTGAGAGTCTCCCCGTTATTAGATAAAAACTATTTTTTTCAGGAAAAATAATCAGCTTAAAATTGAAGATTTCTCTCTCCCCACCCACGCCCAAAAAATGATTTTGGACTTAGTCTACTTTAGGCCCATTCTTCAGGCTCTGATTCAAGACAAGTAGAACAAACCTATTCCAAGTGGGAATTTGGGTATGGTATCTTTCTCTACCAAAAAATTCAAGGGGTGCCTGGCAGTCTCAGTCGGTAGAGCATGTGACTCTTGATCTTCAGGTTATGAGTTCGAGCTGCACGTTGGGTGAAGAGATTACTTAGAAAAATAAAATCTTTTAAAAAAAATTCAAAATCAGCAGGAGTAATATTTCCATCAAAGGAGTGAAAATTGGTTCTTTGGTTGGGGTAGGGAGAGACTGAAAAAAATATTCTTCTTTTTGTGTATAAGTCACAAACATATACATTTAGTCCATAAGCACTACGTCCATGGTATGAAAATTTCACAGGTATTGATTAGGAAAAAATGTCTACAAAGGCTCCTTAGAAGGGTGACAATGGAAAGAAATTTGTTCTAAGAGGTTTTGATAACTTGCTATTTGTAGCACAAATAATAGCTCAAAATCTATGACTCGATTTAGTCCTAAATAGATCCTCTAGGCTAGAAAGGGTAGAAAGTATATCAGCTATTGTAATTATTTTCCAACATTGATGCGCAAAATAGAACTGTTTTTATTTTAACTAGCTTCAGTGTTGTTAGTGGTTTACAAATATATATCACACCTATGCTCACACTGGTATATTAGCTGTGTAAATAAAGTTTACCCCCACTGAAATGAATAAAGTCAATATAATTGTTTTTAAAAAGAAAGAAAGGCAAATCCTACCCCACTTATTTTAGGCAATATTTGGCCTAACACAGTGATAGATGTATAATTTGTTGTCAGTTAAAAATGAAGTTGTCATCTTTATTTTTAAAATATCATAGTGAAATATGTTGTTAAAGGTTCTTGGTTTTATTTCTGCTGTTATTATTAAGAATTAAGGATAATATTCCCTTTCATGGTTAGGGAATTATATCCCCTTTTAATCTGTGGTATCAACATTTGTCCAAAAGCAGTTCTGTTTTTGAGAGGATTGTCCAGGCGAGGCATAAGGAAAACAGAAAATTCTATTAAAAAGAAACATGAATCTGAGCTGTATCTTTAAAACAAAGAAACTAGCACTTTCCAAGGTAAATGAAAAAGAGTTTATCTTATTTTTCTCAGAAAGGGAAGGTTTGAAAGCTAACCCATTTATGATTTCAAAGTCCTGAAAGGATTGATAAAATACTGATAGATCCAGTGTATATTTTATGGTAGCATGGAATTTAAAAAATAGGAACTCCTACAATATTATTTCATCCAAAGCATAATAAATATAGGGAGCAAGGTCACTGGAGTTGATGATTTAAATAAATACTGTAGTTCAAGAGACATCTAACATTGTGAGGAAAAGTTGAAAAATGGCATTCTGCTCGGTGTTTTAAATACACTTCTCCGTCATGATTAAGAAGAAGATAAACCAAGTAAGTCCAGCTTTGCATTTTTCTTTTGGGTCAAGGAAGTCACTGAGATATAATTTCATGTCCTACTTTGAAAATTTGGGACTTAGTGTTATCATGATTTAGACCATGCTTTTGATGGATTATACTGGAAAGAAAAGTTGCTACAGTCCTCAGCCCATTTCATTCCTTAGGAAAGTAACGTGATCGTTTCTCATGCCTCACATGAAGTGAACGGAAATGTTGTTCTGAGCACAAAGCTGAGCATGAGGTGCTGGGTTTTAAGGAGTCACGGTATTCATCTTACCAGTAGGTAGAATAGACACTGAGCTGGCTTGTTAAAATAATAAATCAGACTGTGAACTTCTCTCGGGTAGGGACTGTGTTTTTCTTAATCCAAAGGGGCATCAGAAAGGAAGAAAAGATTCTAGAAAGAGGTTGTAGGAAACAAACTTCACACTTTGATCAGGATCCAAGAGACATTCCAAAGGGCTGCAGACTTTGGCCAAAACCTTTAAACTTGCCTCAGTTTCTGTTTATGTCAGATAAGAAATGCTTTGCTGTACTTTCCTTCAGAAAATGATTGATCCAGAAGGATTTTGCAAATTACTTAATACCTTTTAGACTTGTTTCCTTATCAATAAATGGGGATACTAACATCTATGTTTATATGCAAAAACCTGTAGAAAGTACTTGGCATTTAGTAGGTGCTCATTACACAGTAATTATATATCAGGGCTCACCTGAAACTAAAGGTTGCCATGGGAGGAGAGATCCGAGACCACCCATATCAATATGATTTAGTTGTTTGTTCCAGGGAAACTTACCCAGGGGGAGATAAGGCTGTAAATCAAAAATTAACTTTAATGTTTACTTCAAGAAATTACTATGATCAATTTATCAGAAGTAGTCTGCTCACCTGGACAAAGGGCTTGCTTATTAAAGCAACAATTTACTTATCAAGACTCACTTCAAGGCACTCATTGCACTGTGTCAACTGATCCCAAACTTGTATGTCACAAAGCCGTCTAATCCCTGGCAGTTTGAATTCTTGGCCTCCGAGGGCTCAAGTCGAGGCTCAAGTCGAGGGCTTCATAGAGCCCTATGAAGGTTTCTCTCCGACCTTGCCTTCTGAGACAGTGCTAAGATCTGTCAAGATGGCATTCTCTCACTGCACTGAGCTCAGATAAACTTCCTTTGGCTTAATCAACAGTTTAGTGATATTTCAGGGAATTCAACAATCATCATTACATAATGGTTTTGATCTCTTCAATTTATGCTTCACTTGTGCTGCTGAGTAATTGCAGCGAGGTAGGCTTTATTCCCCTCACTCAGCTACTCATTCTCTGGCATTACGTTGGGTTTCTAAGGGAGTAGTGATAGCCAGCAGCTTGGGAATTGTAATGCATTTTAAATTGCCTCTTGTTTGCTTCCCAATGTCTGAAAGCCTTAGGGAGCATCCTTAAATGCCTAATTCACTGGGCTCCTGGGGATGGCCTGGCTCATTATCCCTTTCCAATGCAGGTAGCCCTGTTTGCTAAGTATTCCACAATACCTGCTTACTTTTGTTTCTGGAAAAAAACAGGAGGCAGCTAGAGTGTGCTATTCTGCTCAGATGACCAAGATGGAAGCTAAATTAATGAGTAACAGGTGCCAAGTCTGGGATTCCACTGGGGTGGGCTGGTTGTTCTGACCCTCAGGTTTATACCTGGGTTTGGCCGAAGAGCAGTTAAATCTTTGAGTCTCATTAGGTGTGTCTTGGGTGGAATCCTGTTGTTAGCTGTCAGCCTGGCTTCACAAAAACATTATTCCCTAAGCTGAGTTTTCTGTCAAACAGAGTATTAAATCAAGCCAAATTATCTCCATCTGGTTTTTGGCAGCAGACTAGGTTAGGAGAGGAAAGAAAACCTGTGTCCCATCTTCTCCAAAAGCTGTAGAGCTGGCATGTTTTTAAGTGTTTGTAAATTCATATTTTCACGCACTACAGACAAATAGGATTTTAAATTTGAAGTTCCATAGAGACTGTACAGGACAGTCAGTCTCAATTTAGGTGCCCTGGTTACCTAAGGGTAGGGGTTGTCAGATTTAGCAAATAAAACTATAGGAATTTGAATTTCAGATAAATGAATAATTTTTTTAGTGTAAGTAGATCCCAAATATAGCATGGGATATACTTATACCAAAAAAAATTATTTGTTGTTTATTTGAAATTCAAATTTAACTGGCTGTCCTGTGTTTTATCTGGCAACCCTTCTAGGAGTTCATGAAAACGTGCTTGAACGAAAAGTCAGGTTTCCTTGCTTGTAGTTCTAGAGGCTTTTGAGCATGCTATAAGCATGCTTATGTTTCTTAAATTGATTTATTAAGTTACTTACGTGACACAGAGAATTATATGATTAGTGAGAAACTACACAAAAAATTTTGCTATGTAGCAGAAGTTTACTGTGGGAAATAAAAAAGTGTCTTTGGTGTTCAGGCTTCAGGAAAGGAAATGGAGAAGCGCCTTACACAGATCTTAAGTGTAGTGGTTGAAAATAATATTCAGCTGTCACAACTCGGTTTAACAGTGTGTCTTTCTATCATTCTTGCCAGGCTCATGCCCTGTGAAACTCAGGGAGTATATTCTATGACACCAGGCTGATTGTGGCCAGATGTTAATCTTGCTGTTCACTCTATTTTGTTGTCATTATATTATCTTCATACTGCTGAACAATGACATGTAATGAAACTCCTAATATACAGTAGTCAAAATCGTCGAATTACAAGGTCTGGGAAGCCCATGTTCATCTTGAAAATATGTTTCAATACCTCACACCCTTTTCTAAAGTCAATTCATTTATCTTAGTATCTTATAATTGAAGCCCTACATTCACACTCTGAAAAAAAATCCCCAACTTCTGGGGAAAATATGTTGGTGTAGTTATTGTTTTCATTATCGTACATCATGTTCATATTACTATGGGAAAGAGCCCTTTTCCCTCAGAAAGGAAAAATTTCCTGAGTGTGTGGAAACACATCAAATACAACAGCGCCCTCTACTGGTCATTAAAGGGAAATGTGTGCTTTTGTGATGAAAGGAAGACCAGGCCAGCTGAAGGAGATCATTCTAATCAGAGGCAGTTTGCCACTGTTTACAGCACAGATATTAGGATATCAGAACATAAGTAAGTTATTGGCATTGGGCTGTTTGTTTTTTTGTTTTTAAATAGCCAGAATGGTATAAAAAAGTGTCTATTCACTCTAGGTTATAAATAAGAATAGAACTCTAAATCATCTACAGTATTTCATATTTCACTGTGACATCTTTGCAAAGCCTGTGAGGCCCTTTACCATGATTATATTTTCCCTCTCCTTTGCATTGGAATATATTCTGACAGACAAAAGAAAATTAAAATCAGATGCAGTTCTCAAAAGACTAAAGAGGAAGCTGGATTTGTGGGCTGACCCTATAACCAGAGGCTCTGTGAGTTTCAGTTTGCTTTGGAGCCGAAGGACAGATCCAGCACCTTAATGTCAAGTGCTTCTCGTTGCAGCCCACCTGGAAGGGTGGAAGTATCTGTTGGTTCTACAGTGAAAGCACCCTGTTAGTAATGCCTTCTACCCAACATGACTACCACTTTGGCCCATCTCTCATCTCAGCCTAGAATGCTCACCTTGTCTTAGATGTTCCAGTGTTAGAGGTATGGGGACATTTCAAGGTAATATAGTTCACTTTCTTGTTTTATACTTTGTAAATCCAAGGTGACCTGCCTAAAGTTGCCGAGTCATCTCTGTATAAATGTTTTATTTCAACTAGCTATAGTGTTGCTGTATTGCTAATAACTTAATCTGATTTTAAACTTCTTGGTTTGGGGGGCAAAATTAATTTCCAAAGAGATGTGAAAGAAAGGACTGATGGTTGTACAGGAACATGGGAGGTGGGTACTCAGATACCTGGCAAAGGCTACTGAGACACTTGGTGTTATGCTTTCAGAGTCTGCTTTATTCGTGGAAATGCATGAAGTTGAACCCCAAACAGATGAATGGTTAGTTTTGGTCTGTTGATGAATTATTCTTCCATAACACTGGTATGTGAAGTGGAAGGTAAACCATTATACTCAAGGCAGGTCTAGAACAAGTTGAGAGTTCTTTACTGGCTCATATGGGTACTGTTGAATCCAAGTAACTTCATGGCCAAATTAATATGCTTAATAAAATGGAACAATGTTTTAGTATAAATAAATACTAAATAAGAGATGTAAGCTAATAGTATCTCAGATATTTTGTTTTTCTTTCATAGACCAGAGAACTCTACTAAATATGTAAATTTAGTTCTTTTGAGTCTTAGGTTATATAAAATTGAAGAACATGAAAAAAAGTAAACCCCTGAGACACAAAACAGAAACTTGAGTTGACTTTCTTAAAAGGTAAAGGTATTTTAGGCATCTTCATAATTTCAGCCATGCCGCAAACATTTTAAATAAATTATGGTAGATAGAGGTAAAGAAACTAATTATGTATGGAAGATAATCTCAGAAATCTAGTCTGGAAACCTAGTTAGTAATGAGTTGCAAAACCATCCTTTTTCACCCATACTGTTGGGTTTATTTTGTCACTATTGTTACTATGAAGCATAGCTGTAGGGCACTTTAGCCTCTGGTTTTCTCAAAGGTGCCGCGCAGACTTCTGTGACCAATTTCCATAAAGTTCGTTTAGCAGTTCAAACTTTATTAAGACTCTTGACAAAAACAGCTGCTAGAATTGCAAAGGAATGTAATAAAAAACATAGGGTCAGAAACAACTAGAGTCTATAAAAGCGATATCCACAGTGGCCAAGCCCCCTTGGGGGTGCAAACTGATCACAGTCTGCCTGTCCCGCAAGGACTCCCAAATGGGCAGACAACAGGACACCCAGGGTCGGCCAAAGCCCTGAGACTCAAGGCTGCCTGCCATCACCCAGCTGATAACCTAGTTAAGGTCTGGGCAAGATGCCAATGAAAGACTAGCACAAGCAGAGGGAGGCATGGTAGTTTTAAAGAGTGAGGAAGCACTGGAGCAAATTCATTTTATGTTGGTTTTATGATGCAGTAAAAAAATCTCCAACACATACTCATTTACTAAAAAGAAAACAATAAATGTTCGGTTGATTGTAGTTTCCATATTAGCATGAAGGGACACAAATGGGAGTTGGCCAAAGACTCCAAGATGCATTTGGAAATCTTAGGGGAAAATTCAGGTTTGAGTAGAAATAGGGAGTAGAAATTCGTGTTGACAATCACTATTGTTAAGCTCCTTTGATGTGGGAGAATCTTTGATATGTACTTCATATACTATTAAAGTGACATCTAGATATTTCAGGGGGGAAATGGGAACACAACAACTGATATTGCTTTCCACATAAAAATATAACATCCAGAAAATGGAAAATTAGAAAGTGGGGTTTATTTTTGTGGTTTTGACTGCAATTGCAAATTACAAAATGTAAAGAGGCTAGTGCAATTATAGTGAAGTGGGAATGAAAAGCTCTCCATGTCAGCATTGCTGTCATTGACTGCCCACAGCCCTTGGCCTCTCGACACACACAAAGTGAAAGAGGGAGTCCTATCTGAGACTCTCAGAGCCCAAGATCCAGTGTGTAGTCTCCAAAGTAGGATGCAGGAGCCAGCATGACCAAGACTGACCAGTGGCTACTTATGAACAGTCATTTCTGGGGGGCTTGGACAAGTAATTTTCTTTGAAAATTGGGAAGAAACACACCTGTGCTGGGGGTTGTGAGCCTCCTTGGGGAAATGTTAATTTTACAGGAATATGGGGTGGTAGTCATTCAAGCTCTCCCTGTTGCCCAGCTCCAGAGCCCACTTATGTCATATTCTATGGAACTGCAACTACCCCTCCCCCACTTCAATTTGAGTGCCATCCCCTGGGTTGTCCAATGCTGTGACAATTCTGTGCCATTCAATTGTTCATTCAGTAAATACATGAGAGCTCATTATGTACCAGCCACCATGCCAAGCAATGGGGTTACAAAGATAAACACATAGCCGTGTCCTCACGTACTTCCTAGTTCAAAGAGAGGCCAGCATGGATGGCACAAGTTCTTGTTACAAGTGGAAGCACAAAGAGAAGGCTGACCAACCCAGATTTGGAGGGTCTTGAAAGGGTTCAGAAATGAGGTAACAGTGGACTGAGACCCAGGGGAGAAGGAGGCAGAGGATGATTCTAGGCTGGAAAACTCTTGACCAGTCCTGAGGCATAGGAGGCTCAGCGCCAGTTCAGAGAGAAGCAGCCTGGGTGCTGTGGCTGGAGCATGGACTGGAAGAGGGAGAGAAGGCAGGGGATGAAGTGGCTAGAGTTTTGGATGTGGCATGGCCCTGCTTCATCAGGATAAAGTGGCAGTCTCTTTCACAGGGGGGCTTCTGGTTTGTTCCCTGCTCAGCCTGCATTGCCTGAAGAGGACCAGGGCTTTACCCTTCTCCAAAGTTGCTTTTTGGTGGTGGTGTCTGCTGTCCCCCTTAGTTGTTGGATCTTGTTTAAGGACAAGTGAGTGGCTTACTTGTCCAAGTTTACTAGGCGGGTCACAAACTGAATTTTCTACATGCTGGTTTGTGTCCTTGGCAGAGCTGCTGAATGGAAGCTGGCAGAGCATGTTCCCCTCAAATGCTGGAAGCCAGGAAGACACAAGGTTGTACCTATGGTCAGGCTCTGCCAGCATCAGCAGTAAGGGGCACAGGTCAGCTCTAGCTGACACGGATTGTGAGGAGGTGCCTATGTAGCTCTGAGGGCAACTGAAGATAGGACCCTTGAAGCTGAGTTCATATCACTTTAACACTGAGCACTAGTGGCTTTGTTTTCTCCAGCAGCCACATCTTTGGTGGATGTAGGCATGGGAGAGGAGTTGCAACATTTTTTAGGGTATGTGTGTGTGTGTGTGTGACTTCTTTTTTTACACTTTTACTTAGATAAAATTCACCCATTTAAGTGTACAATTTATTACACTTTTACTTAGATAAAATTCACCCATTTAAGTGTACAATTTTTAGTATATTATTAATTTTTTAAAATTGTAGTGAAGTAGATATAACATGAAATTTCCATTTTAATCATTTTCAAGTGTACAATTCAAACAGCATTGATTACATTCACAATGTTATGCAACCATCACCATATCTATTTCCAAACCTTTTCATCACCACAAGCAGAAAAACTACTGAAAAACGGGAACTTACACTGAAGTTATTAAAGCGATAACTCCCCATTCCCCCTCTCCCAGGCCCTGGTAACTTCTAATTTATTTCTGTGTCTATGAATTTGCCTACTTTAGATATTTCATGTAAGTGGGATCATACAATATTTGTTCTTTTATGTCTGGCTTGTTCACTTTGCTTAATGTTTTTAAAGTTTATTCATGTTGTAGGGAGTGTCAGAATTTCATTCCTTTTTGTGGCCTAATAATATTCTGTTATATATATATGTCACATTTTGCTTATCCACTCATGTGTCTATGGACATCTGGGTTGTTTGCACTTGGGGGTTCTTGTGAAGAACATTGCTATGAACAATGATGTATAAGTATTTGTTTGAGTCTCTGCTTTCAGTTCTTTTGGGTATATTACTAATGGTGGAATTGCTGGGCCATATGGCAATTTATGGTTAGTTTTTTAAGGAACCACCAAAATGTCTTCCATAACTATTTTACATTTCTACCAGCAGTGTAAGAGAGCTTTAATTCCTCCAAATCATTGCCAATACTTATTTTCTGTCTTTTTTAAAAAGAAATTATGATTAAAGCCATCCTGATGGGTGTGAAGTGGTATCTCATTGTCGTTTGGGTTTGTATTTCCCTAATGACTGATGCGATAAGTCAACCATCTTTTCATGTGCTTTTTGATCATTTGTTTATATTCTTTGGAGAAATGTCTGTTCAAGTCTTTTTCCCATTTTCAAGTTGAACTGTCTTTTTGATGTTAAGTTGCAGGAGTGCTTTATATATTCTTGATATTACACCCTTGTCAGATGGGTGATTTCCAAATATTTTCTCTCATTCTGTAGGCTGTCTTTTCACCTTCTTAATAATGTCTTTTGATGATTATAACTGTTTCAAGGCAGGTAAAGGGGATTTTATTCCTTCTTCCTGCCCTCTCTCTGTGCTGTCTCTTTGCTCTAGGAAGGCACATAGTCAAGCCAGTGTCGCAGGGGAAGGGACCAACAGAGATCTCCTCAATCTGGTTTTCTCAAGGAGGCCCTTTCTTTCCTGAGGGTATCACCCTGTAGAATAAAACATTCCTCATGGTGAATTAATCATTTCCCATTTATGGAGGCTACTTTTCAAAGTAAATATTCCAATCATGTCCTCACTCCTGGGCAAAGTCCTAAGCCCTGCTTAGTAGCATCTGCTCTCAGCATCACATGTGTCAGGCTGCCCACATTCCAGGGCAAAAACACTACCCATGCAATCACAGAGAAATGCTGCTTTTAAAACCTTCATCTCTCCACTTCTTCATAATGGGGAAGAGATGTGCATGAATGTTTCAAATTAAGTCAGGGTGTGGGAACCTAGTCCTGCAATAAAATGACAGGAACCTCAAAGCTGGGGTCATTGCAAAGGAGGCCGTTCATGTTTTCCATCTGAGTCCAAGACTGAACTTGGCATTCTGCAGAGAGTAGTCAAGTTTCATTAACAGGGTCAGGGCCACTCCAACTCCCTGAGCCCTTTCTCAGCCTGGTTTGTGCCCACACCTGCCACCAGGCTTCTCCATCAACTACACCCAACTCAATAGGTTTGGAGGATGGCAAGAAAAGATTTGTTCCCTCAGGACTGTGCCAATGAAACTTGGCCAAGGTTTTCCACCTTAAAAAAAATTTTTAATGGAAAATTCTAAGCACATGCAAAAGAAAACCTGCAGGTACCCATCACCCAGCTTCAATAATTACAAAGTGTGACCAGTCTTCTTTCCATTTCACCCCTACACACTCTCCCTTGCCCAGAACCATTTTGAAGTAAATCCAGGCTTCATATAATTTCATTCATAAAGGTTTCAGATGATATCTCTAAAAGATAAGAACTCATAAATATAAAGATATAAATCTGCTATCACATGTCAACAATATTAACAATGATCCTTATTATCACCTGATAGTCCTTGTTCACATTTCTAATTGTTTCATCAATGTCTTTTAATTATTCTATTAGTTTGTCTGAATCATAGATCCAAACAAGTTTAAAACATTGCATTTTGTCAAGATGTTTCTTTAATCTATGGATTTCCTCACCCCATCTCTCTTTTCTTTTTCCCCTCTGGAAATGTATTTGTCGAAGAAACTTTCTCCAAACTGTCTTATAGAGTTTCTCATTGCCTCAATTTTGTTAATTGCATCACAATAGTTAACATATTTCTCTGTTAAATTGGAGGTTGAATCAGCCAGTGCTTTTGTAAGTATAAAGATATCTGGAAGCTCAAACCCTGAGGTGTAGCTACACCGGGTTTTAAATAAACCATGTTTGGTCTTCTGCAGGAAGCAGCAGGTGGAGTGTTCTGGAGAGGTGGGCCTCACTATAGAAGGAGCTTCTAAAATTGGTCTTCAGGAGTGTTTGACAGTAGTGGTTCTCAAAGAAGAATGTTGGGATTAGGAGGATGGGGGAAATTCAGACAGGACATCCACTTCGTAGCATTTGAATTTTCATAATGAGAATATATTTAAATACTATTTATGAAATACAAAAACAAGTATAAAAATAAATAAGAGAAAAAAAATGAAGACAGTATATCAGACAGCTTGGCAAACACTAGATAGATACACATGGGTTGGAGACAGGGATGTGAGCATAAGGCACCGTAAGAGAGACTGAGAGGCATTAAGCAACCAAAAAACAAAAACAAAAACAAAAAAACAGAAAGCTTTCTCCATTAACCTCCATTTCTTCCTTGGGCTAGAGGGACATCAGGGAGGAGGACTTGGGCATTCTTTGGTCTTTCCCCTTTTGCCAGACCTGTGAGCATGTCATTCCTGGGGCATGTTTTTAAATCTTCTACCTCACTCTGTTTTGCTTTTTTATGGTCCAGTCCCCTCATCCATCACCAGAGATTAGATGTAATTATAAGATAAAACATAGGAGTCACATAGAGATGAAAAATCATCATCTCTATTGGAAAGTGCATTTTTGGACCAGTAGCCACAGGACTTTTAAAATAAATAACACTTGAAATGACCAAACATCCCCACCAGCCTCAAACATGCTCTCCACCTGCCCCTGGATAGAGACTACAGAGCGGGACATCACCAACCTGATCTGCAGCTGGAGAACCCAGAAGAGGCAGAAGTTGGCTTGTCCTTATGTCCTTCTCTCAAATGAGCCAGTTATACAAATATCCCCATAATATACCCATTGTTTAGGGAGAAGAGAGTGAGAGAGTGAGAAGAGAGTGAGAGAGTCTTCCCATATTTTTCCTGCTAGTGAAGTGTGTGGAAATTCCATTCCTACTAGGAAAACCTAAGGAGTAGAAAATACAAATTCCCCTCAAATGTAGCCTCTATACTTCATTTGACTAACTGGAAATGTCCTCTCCAGTACTATGACTCAAAGGAGAAACAAAGTCTTTTAAATGCCTCATCTCAACCACCACAATATACTGCCATATGGTTACTTGGGAGCAACTCAGAAGTGCATGGCCTGTGCCATATTCATACCCTGCCCTTTGGGTATTTAGATCTCGTGGGAAGACCTCAAGGTGAATGACATAAATGTATATGAGAGCTTGTGTGTGCATCAGTAATGAGGTACTAAAGAAGAACATTGGGAGCTAGTAGAAAACCCTGAATTTAGATGTTCTGGTCTGATCCAAATGCCTTATTTCTAAAGCAAGTCATCTCCAGATGGAAGCCAATACTGTTCTGTTGCATGTGGATGAGATGTTAAATCTACAGCTGTGTAATCAAGATCTACATGGATCCCACTGCACATCCTGGTCAGTAACCACCTAAGGTGTAGCTTCCCTGTCTCCTGTAGGTTGTAGAGGATGAAGGCTGCCAAGCCTGAGAACTTAGAGGCACCCAGAGGGTCTGCTGGTGTATTATCTTACCTCATCAGGACGCGAGGTGCTCAATTTTTAGATGAGGGAAATACAGTTTGGTCACATGGTCGTAGCTGAGGAGCATACCACGTTCTTCTTCAAATCAAGTGTGAGTGGTGCTCAGACAGAAATTGAAATGAAAAATCCCATTCCTTATGATTTTCAACATTTTTTTAAAGTATTAAAACCATACTTCATAGTTATTTCAAATACAATTTAAAACAAATCTACAATATATCTATGTCTATCTGTTAATTCATATGTGTGTCCTTTAACCCTGAATCTGTTGCAGGCTTAAAGGTGGATTAGATTGAAACTAACCATTTTTCTTCAGCAGATATTTCTTTATCACCCTAAACGCCCTTAAAAGTTTAGTTGTCTACTGAGCTTTGCTCCTCTTCTTATCTTTTAAATTCAGTGCACATTTTTATTTACTCAATCAGCTGGCTTTTTAGGTCTTTGGGTTTTAGCTGCTCTTTCCAGGCCCTGACATCTTTCATGTCTTCAGAACTGCAGGGGCTCTTGAGTTTCCATCTTTAGACTCTTGAGAATTTCTAGGTTCTGAGGTCCCATGGTTGTCCCTTTCTGCGCCTGCAACTGTACTCCCTCTCTTTGTCTCATTGACTTCCATTGTCAGTTAATTTATTCATGTAAATGAAAGAATCTCAAATGAAAACATAACAACTAAATCAGAGCAGAGCAGAGAAATAAAGGAGGAGTTTATGATAATGTTATGGTAATATCATTTTGATTGTTCAAAGAACATTATTTTCCCCCAAGGCTATGAACAAAGGCTGTTGATTTGTATAGATGGGCAGTACTCTGTTGGAATATTGTTCTTTATTTTAATTTTATGATTGCAACTTCTTGGGTTAAGTCATCTCAAGGCACAAGTACAGAGGAATAACAATTAGTTAATTGAAATACGTGACTGGTGTAAAATTACCAGTTTAAAAATCAGTAAAACATATACAGATCTTTCTTATTTATACAAATTAGAATTGAAAGGTTATGTTGTCTTGGCCAAGGACCCAGTTGCAAAAGTAAAGGGTAATTCAACCTTGTGTAATTCCCCAGTTCAAGCTGTGATGATGGATGTCCACTACACTTATTTTGTTTTGACAGAGAGTGGTTAACCCAAGCACAAATGTTTGATAATAACAGTATATGTAGCAGCCCTGGAAATATGAAGCTTGTTCACTATCGGAATTAACTTTTTGCAGTGATAAAAGCCAGAGAAGGAAGGAAAGAAGAAGAAAGAGAAGCAGAAGAAGAAGGAGGAGAAGAAAAGGAAAAATCCTTGGCATAAATTGTTTATGGGCAGGAAATTTTTATTAAAACAAGACTTGGATCAACTCTGGAAAGCTTGATAAATCCCTGATAAGGTGCCCAGATGTTCTAATGAACTTTCTAGGGGTTTTTTTTGTCATTTCGAGTTTATGTGTTTTGCCCAAGGGCCAAAGACTGGGACATTCTCAGCATCTGCTATTGATTCTTCAAAGAAGCCCCTTCTCACCTCTGGACATTGAGTTCCTGCTGGAGAGGCTGCAAATTGGATCAGCCTGATAGAAAGTGTAGTCAAGCCTGGAAGCAGTGTTCCTGCCCACTTTTCCAAGAACAGTGTTCCAAGAAAGAAAGGATTCTTGGGGCCCTTCCACCACCTAACAGTAATATGCATGTGTGCAGAGAGATCACAGGCTGCCTTCTAAAACCCCCATGTATTTTCAGGCCTGCTCCTTGAAGGCCTGAGAAATGAGAAGATTCACTCAAAAGCCATTCATCCACAACTGGTTGGTTGATGTCCCAGGCTTTTGAGATTTAGAGATAAATAGAGCAGGGTTTCTGTTCTTGAGGAGCTCACAAGCATATAGAGGAGATGTATGTAAACTGACAAAGACTGTGGTATTCCAGAAGCATGATTAGGCCATTATCTTCCTAAGGTTCCCAGATCCTCAGCCTCAAGTTCCTATCATTAGGTTTGATAGTTTCTGATGCATGGGCTACCAGAACTACTTAATTCATTTCACTGAAGAAAGATTTGTCTTTAGTCATTTGTCCTTACTTGAT
This sequence comes from Panthera onca, assembly GCF_046562875.1. Lineage (NCBI taxonomy): Eukaryota > Metazoa > Chordata > Mammalia > Carnivora > Felidae > Panthera > Panthera onca. Next base: position 26,072,784 of record NC_138343.1, on the reverse strand, counting down.
TGCTCTAAATTCTATAAAATGTACAATTGTGCAGAAAAAAATAACTCAGGTAATATAACAGGATATTGGTAATCTGACCCATGAAATTTTTTTAAAAAGCTAGGTCTTAACTGGGAATGGGTTCAAAGTATACCAAAGAAACTCTGTTGTCCTATCCAATGAACATCGTTTCATCATTGAATTTAGAAATATTTTACTTCAAGTGAAGACATGCGTTGGTTTAAAAAGTTGGATGAGGCTTTATTTAATGTCAACTACAAAAAAAGTGGATTTGTATTAGAATTGGTCGGTCTATCCCATTGTTCTTAATGCTATACTGCTGTTACATTCATTTAATGCAATAATAGACTGATAAATCTGTAAGAAAGCTTAATCCCAAGATGGCAAATCATTTTTATTTCAAAAGCCAACACCAGTTGGCTGGTAGCAGCTGCTTGGAGTCCTGGGTTTAGAAGGATTCTGAGTTCATGTTGGAACTCAGTGTCATGATTGATTAATAATGTCTGCCATGGATATGGATGTGGGGAGGGATGACAATGGCCCATATTTGTCCACTTCCTTTTGTTATGGATAAGGAAACATACACCCAGAATTTGTTGACTTACAAAAAGTCCCAGTGTGAGCTAGTTGCAGAGTTTGGACTAGAACTTGTTTTTACCTGGAAGTAAGGGCCAGACAGAAGAACCAGCAGTTAGCATGATTATTTACACCAATCAGCTCTGGCTGTGCAGTAGTACATCATGGACTTGAAAAGAAGTGTTATGGCTCCAATTGAATTTACTATACGTTGGAGGCATTTTCTTGGAGGTGAATAGGGTCAGGGAGAGCAGAACTTGACCTGAAGTGTAGAGAATGAGGGGACGGTGTGCTCTGGCATATGGGAGGGGTGAAAGTATTCCTTGCACGAGTGACTGGTGATTAGTCACACTTGGTTCCAACCCGGTTCCAAACCTGGCTTATCTTTAACACCCAGTCTACCTCAAGACAAACAATATAAAAGAGAGAAAAACATATTGGGGTCATTTGGAAATACGTCACAGCTTGAATGACAAATGTGGAAACGCACTAGAGCCAAAAGAGGGAACTGAGTGTTGGGCCTCCCCTGTGTGTTTTGCATCTCCTTGATGCAAAAGTGCTCTTGTTAGACATTCCTAGTCAGGATTTAGAGACTCATGTTTTGTTCCGGAAGTTCTTTATCCTGCAATACCTCCAGACTAGGTAGTTTGCCCCAAAATGTCAAGAAACATTCAGAATCCCAACATCTGAATTGAACTGAAAAGAATTGCATATTTGGGAAGAAGAAAGAATTCCATTGTGGGGATTTCTACCCTCGGTAGCAAAATTTTAAGTCTAGAAAAATAAAAAACAAAAAAATTGTGTTGGATCCTAATGGAACAACAGACCAAACTATGAGAAAAGTGAAGCACACTCCAACACTCACTGAGTCTAAATTGCTGGTATTATAATCTGCCCGATCAAAATGATATTCCTGAATTCCATTATGAATTGTTTTTATTAAATAAATTTGACAGGCAACATTGTGTAAATATTAGGTATACAGGGTTTTACTTTGATACATTTATGTATTGTAACATAAGCGCAGATGTAGTGATATTTGTCACATTACAGAATCATAATATAATATTAGAGCCTATATTCATTATACTATGCATTAGATATTCATGGCATATTTACTATTTGTTTTAAGTTTGTACCCTTAAACACCCCAATTTTATCCCCCCACCATTCTTCATAACCACCATTTTACTCTGTTTTGAAATAAATTTTTAAGGAGATATGGAATATGGTTCCCAGTGTTTCAGTTAACAGGGTGTTGAAAGCCACCTGTGTTCTGATAAGATGCTCCTCTCTGTAATTTAGTTCTGATTTACATCTCAGTTGCCCCTGTCCACCACCTTACATGCCCAAACTTTACTTACCCCTTTGGCCCCTGATCAAATTCTCTTTTATGAAGGCTTACCTCATAATCTCACTTGCTGAAGCTCTCTTTCCATTTTTGAACAGCCATCACATTTGTCCTGATCTTATTTTTAATGCCACATACCACTTGTATAATATAGTTATTTTGGTTACAGATCTGGGGTGCAATGAGCATATTGGTTTTAAAGTGCTCATGAGGCTAACTTTGTGTCATCTGATTGATAAATTCTGGTACCAAGGGACCCCTATTTTTCTGCAGGAGGATTTGCCCTTGGGGCTTGAGATTTTTCCCCTTACAGGGGAGACTTAAATTTCCTTCAGACCCCTAAAGTCTCCAGGTTCTGGGTGGCTGATGTTCTGCAACAGGTGTTTAATTCTGTCAATAGTTGACACCCCAAACCCAGAATGTCTGGCACTGACTGACAATGTTTCCCCATTGACAGGAATCCTTTGCCATAATGGACCTAAAGAAAGGGAGGCCCATACTGTGGAGAGGTTCCTCCACTAGACCCCATAGCAAGTCTGGCTGCGCCCTGGTTCTGGCACATGTCTCTGTGAGATGTTTTGAAGTTCATGGGTACCTGTGCTTTCTCTTCTCTTTTTTACCCTTGGCTAAATAATGTTTTCTAGTAAAGCCTATTCCTTATATTGTTACTTTCCCCTGAAGCTCCGTGATTGACCAGTGGAGACTCAGACAGGATTCTGCTGAGCACAAGACCCACCTTGTGCCTCATCTCCCCTAGTGAGAGCATGTATTTAGCCTCAGTAGCCACTCTCTCATCGTGAGGAATCTGAATGAAAGAGATATGTGGGGATCCCAGAAGAGCACAGAGTTGCTGTGACAATAACAGCAATGGCTGGATGAAGGGTAAGAGTCACATAAGAATACCTCAATGGAAAATTCACAAGATGAACCCCAGAACTGAGTGCTGGTCCTGATCTTGCATGGCTTAAACAAAGACAAAATGTCTCCAAGTATCATCAATATTATGGAAATACAGTGTTTTTCCTGGCTACTACAACTTAAGGTTCTTAGGTCTTCTCTATCTTCCAGGTTGACCCCCTTTCCTTCAGTGTTCTCTTTCCTTTGGCATCCATGAACATGCCCTAGTTTAATTTTGTCTACACTCTGAAGACTCGGTTTTCCCCTCTCCATTTGCTTCTTTTGACCATTTCTCCCCTTCATAGATAGCCTTGTGCACCCCACTGTGCTGGCCAGACCCACTCTACACTGCATTTCATTCGCTTTTTGGGCTGGCAAGTGCAGAGCCAGGATCCCAGCCAATATTTGCTGAAATTAGTCGAAGAGTAAAGCAAGACATACATTGAAAAGTATGAAGTGCCATGATAAAGTAATGTTAAAATCTTGTGTTATCTCTGGATACTCTAGTGACATATGAGGACAAAGTTTCAGATTAATGAACACTTGCAGAATTAGTTTCCCTCAATGTAGGTGTGGTGGCCATGAGAAGTGCCTCAGCTTCGGGTGTGTAACAGGCCAGAGCCCAGTTCTGGCTCTGAAAACCATCCATCTTTCCTCTGAACCCATGCTTCCACAGGCTGTTCCCAGCCAGTGACTAAGCAGCAGGGATACTGAGGCAGGTCTGTCCCTGGGAGACCCAGGACTGCTCTGATGGACAGCATTGTCTGGAGGACTCTCTGATGACTTTGTGGAAACATCCTCAGATTGAGGAGCAGTCGAGGACACTGCCACCAACTTCTGCTTCCTCTTTCCTCAGGGTTAGCCTTACATCACACTCTCATGGTGCCCCCTAACTTATCTTGCTCTCCCACTTTTATAGTGTTTCCCCTATAAAGTCCTTGCAAATCCCACTCTTGGGCAGTAACTTAAATGGATGGCCAATGTCTATAGAGCTACAAGATAAATCATGTTTGCAAGACAATTAAAAATTCTTTAAATGTGCAAAGAAGAAATGTGATAGAAAATAGGTGAAGACATATGAAAAAAACATCACAATATTTTCTTTCAGTCAGCTCAAGCAACTCTACTTTAGAAAATCATTGCAGGATAATTCTTAGGAAATTCGGGTGATCAAATGAAGACTGTCTAGAACTCTGCACAGATACTAATGCTGGATATCCTCTAGGTGCTCTTAGAACAACTATTGATTAAAACAGCAACTTTAAGTTATATGGTGAAAAGGTTGAGTCAGCTAAGAAGAGCATTGGACTGTTCGAACAGGTGCTAACCATTTGTTCAGTGGGGTGTTCATAGAAATAGAAAGATAGGAACTCACCTGGTTACCTCATAGGTGTGATTTTTCACAGCATCTCCATGAAGCATTTATTATTATCCCCATTTTGCATATATGGAAACTGGAGCTCAGGGTAGTTAACTTACATAAGCAGTCAGTAGAATTTGGCTCCATGGCTGTTTTGCCTACACCTTTCTGCATTCACACCTCCAGGACCTTTGTAATTGCCCACTCTGACCTTGTGTCTGGACGTCTCCCAGGTGATTTTGGGAACAGCAGCTCACTGTGTGAGAAGATGCTAAATTTCCTTGCATTGGAGAGACAGAATCTGTGTCCCATTCATTTCTCTGCCTTTAGCACCCAGCCCCTGCCTGGCACAGATGAGATCTCCCATAATGTTGCTGAGTCAAAGTGATTTGAGTGGTGATTTAATGCAAATCACTTATTTATTTTTTCTTATTTGTTTAGGTGTTTTTTTGACTTGATTTTCCTTCAAGCCTTGGACTTGTGGTTCTTTGCTGTTTTCAAAGGCTAGATGAGTTCAGCAACCACATGATTGCCATGCTCTGGGATCCATTTGCCAAACTATATGCCCTGTTCTTTGGTCTACAAAATATAGTCAGTCAGAAAATCAGGTTGTCAGTCCTCGTGGTCTAGTTTATACCCAAGTGACCCATAGAAATCCTAATAGTCCTAAAAATGGTACAATTTATTCTGCTGAGTGAGTTATGTTAATACCTCTTTTAAGTTGACCCTTCTGTCCATACCTTAAAAAAGGTTGTTTTAAAAGTGTTTAAAAAGCATATTTCTTTCTTAATACAAATGAGATAACTTCATTGTAGACACATTAGATATACAAAAAGCAAAATGAAGAGAATGTAAAAGCACCCATGATGTCATCATCCAGGAATAACCATTATTTTCACCTTGAGCATACTCTTCCAGTCTTTCAATATGTCCCTGGTGCTCCAATACCATAGCACTGACATTTCTCTCTGTAACACATGGGTGATTTGTGATTTGACAACACTCAGAACAAATATTGCTTAATATCTGTTTTTCTACTTGTGAGACATAGGTGATAAATTCTTCATGTCTTTAATTGGGGTATTCTGTATTTAGATATAGTTATTTACCTTTTTCATCAGTTGATACACACCACTGTGTAATCTTTTCTTTTTTACCTAAAAACATAGGTGATAAATTCTTCATGTCTTTAATTGGGGTATTCTGTATTTAGATATAGTTATTTACCTTTTTCATCAGTTGATACACACCACTGTGTAATCTTTTCTTTTTTACCTAAAATCATGTTGTGAACATTTTTCTATGTGAATATATGATAACCTACACCATCATTTTAAATGATAGAATGGTGGAATGTGCTATTAGTTAACCAGTCATCTGTTCCTGGATATTTGGTTGTGGATTCACCCGCCCCTTCCCCACCCCCACTGTACTCTTTACAGTTATGAACAATGCTTCTAGGAAAATCATTTTGCTAAATCTTTAGTTTTTTCCCTAGGATATAGTCCTCAAAATAGAATTTATGGGTCAAAGTGTATGCACATTTCTAAGGCTTTAAATACTTTTGCCAAATAGCCTCACAGAAAAGTTGTTCTTATTAACAGTCCTACAATTTAAGTTCCCATTTTTCCATAGCATGCTTCTGCAAATATATATATATATATATATATATATATATATATATTTTTTTTTTTTAATTCCCACTTTGATAGAAATTATTTCATTTTTTAAAATTAGGAACGCTATTGGTCCTTGTTATTTTTTTCCATGGTTGGTTTGCTAAAAAATGAACCTGTTCTTAAGAAGGAATTTCTGAGTCTTTGATGTCTCCAGCTGGAAATGCTATTTTAAAGTATAGGCTTTATGGGACACCTGGGTGGTTCAGTTGGTTGAGTGACTGACTCTTGATTTTAGTTCAGGTCATGATTCCAGGGTCATGGGATAGAGCCCTACATTGAGCTCTGCGCTGAGAATGGAGCCTGCTTGAGATATTCTTTCTTTCTCTTTCTCTCTCTCCCTCTGCCTCTCTTCTCTGCTGACATGCTTTCTCTCTAAAGTAAAAACAAAATTAAAATATAGGTTTTATTATCATTCAAGTATGGCAAAGTCAACAGATTAGATGGCTGCTGCCATTGAAAATAAAGTTTGTTGCTCACAGTCCCCAAGGGGAGGAGTCACACCACACCACCCAGGGCTACACAGGAAAGCGTCAGGGGCAGTCAGAGGGGTATGTGGTAAGAGATTGTATTGTGGTTTCTGAGGGAAGGAATGAATGAGACAGGGTAAGCAGGCTCAGGATTGACAAGGTTGAAAATTTTCAGTGGGCTCTGGGACATAGGGACTGTCCCTAGTTGTCTGATATCTGGCCCTGGAGTGATTAGGTGGGTGTATAGTGACCAGAGTGTGAGAGCCCCACAGAGGAGTGTGGGAGCTCTGTATTGGTTGGCTTGCAATGCATGGCTCATGTCTTTACTATCTCTAGGAACTGGCTAACCCTGAGAGGGACAGCCCTTCCAGAGTCAGCAAAGACCCAAGATGTTAAAGTATCAGAATAAAGACAGTAAAAGGCATGGTTAATATAGCCTGTCACTGGTTCATAGATGGTATGTGTTGACAGATTGTACAAATGTATAAAACGATATACAGTTACGTGGGAAGGTTTAGGCTGTAACCCCTTCCTTTAATGTAATGGGGAGAGCAAGTCTTGTCATCACTGCTACAGGCCCAAGTTGGAGAATGAAGGCAACTTGTTGTCGGGATCCCCTGTGCACCACTAAACACCTGGTTGCGACCAGGGCAATGGCCCACCTCCTATCACAAGGATCACTACTGATAATAAGATGGAGCCTCAGAATACATTGCTTAAAATGTGAGCAATGCTAGTGAACTCCTAACTACTATTTACCATGGGAATGCTCAAAATCTCTTAAAACAGTAGGTTGAAGTCTTGCTATTTAGAGTTCATTTTTTTCCTTACTACATATTCTATTTTTGAGACATTTCTTATACATTCTATTTAGCCAAGGCTCTTTGCCAAGGAGTGTCCATTCACTCTACTGCTATTTGAGGCCATGATTGCCGTGAGCTTAGTTTTTTCAATTCCTCTCCTGCTTCACCCGCTCCCTCTGAAAAATGCAGTTAATTGATGGTGAATTAGGTCACAGAAGCCTATTATTGGAAGTGATGGAATACAGAAGGATTTATGGGCTGGATTTTTTTTCTTCTTCAAGAATTACAAGCTAACCCCAAATTATAGCAAGAATTCTTAAGGTTCAATAATTAAAAGCAAAAGGCAGTCCCCTTGGAAAAAAACCAGTGTGGTCTGGAAGATATCTTTCAAATTAAAGCAGACTGTGTAACTCCCAAATATTATGGATACAAATTAGCTATATTTGATCACTGGATCTTATTTACCCTAATTGTCTTCATTTCTGTGGTTTCCTTGTACATTTTGTTTAGAGCACACTTGGTTTAGTAGCTCAGTGTTGGGGTCTGCGGTGCTAGTGAAAGCCGGCTTCAGATTACGAGAGGGAGGACTTTGTCAGAAGATATGTGTTTTTCCTCAAAGACATAGAAATATTATAAATCCAGACCAAAGATATGTTAAAAACCAACAAATTTTGTTATGTAAAATATTTTGCTTATTTCTTGGAATGATTGATGTGAACCTGAGGATTTGAAATTTGAGGAGCCAAGCAACCAAGAATTAGGAACTTATCTAAAACTTAGGAACAAACTCCAGACCACTATAGTTGAGAAACTGAGTTAGAAATCTCCTGAGAAGTGGCTTTCCCACAAGATTTTTGATGCTTCTTAGTTCTGAATGGATGAGAAATATGGCAAGAATGTACCATTGCTTTTAGTATCTTTTGTCCCTTTCTCTGGTTTTGGGTAAAAGTAGGAAACCAAGGGATGCAAACAGACGAATAAACAAGTGTCCCTCAAGGGAACTATTTTGGGGTTTCAGGGCCATGCTGGTTTGGATTGTGGGGAATGTCGAAGGCCAGTTCTCTTTTCCAAGCTTTTTTTTTTTCCTTGTTCCCAGAACTTCTGCTTGTAGTGGATGTAGCACCAATTATGACAGTAGATGGCTTGGCAAGCTCCCCTCTCTGGAGACCTGAATTCAAATTCTGGCTTCGTTCAGAAGGCAAAAAAGACTGGTGGTCTTGACCCAGACTCTTGTGGGCATCTGTCCACATAACTCTTAGACACACACACACACACACACACACACACACACACACACCACATTCCACTCTGTTGAGTTGGTGGACATCCCTAGGAAAGTCCCAGAACAGAAATGGAAGAAGTGCTATGTGGGAGATGCTTTCATCATGTTTGCCTCTAGCCAGAAACTAGTCCTTTGTATTTCATGAGCACCATGCTTCAACCATGAACTGAGTACCTTGGCAGGAATAAATGCCATGGGATGTGTGAGCTGCATATACAGTGCCACATCCATACAATGGACAGAAAGCAGAGCAATTTATGTGCCTAGAAGCCCATGTGTGTGTGAGTGTATGTGTACACATGTGTGTTCATGGATGAATGTGTATGTGTGTGTGTGTGTGTGTGTGTGTGTATGTACACATGTGTGCGAGATGGGGTTATGGTGATTTTAGAGGGGTTTTTGACTTTATGGTGAATCCCAAAAAGCTGGTTGGGCATCTCTGACAAGCTAAGAATTCTTGTACCAATCTTCCTATGACAAATCAGATTTGCTCTGAAATGTTTGATTCGTGGGGAAATGCATTTTATTTCCTTGTTTTTGGACAAATGGTACAGTAACCACAGATGTTTATGCATCCAGCTTCAAGGCCAGCCCCAGCCCAAATGCCCACACCTGACTCCTGTTCTGGCCATGCTGGACATGGATGGGTTAGTCCTAAGAGGAGGCCTCTTGTCTTCTTGCAGTGGGAGGCCCCTGGGGGTAGATGAGGCCATGGGACCAGCTTACTCCAGTTATTTCCCTAGAACTTGAAATTCATTTTTTTCTCTCTCCAGAACAAAACTCCAATATTATAGATTCAAGGAAGAGTTTTTAATTATTTGTTTTTTTTTTTCTATCCATATCAGTCAGCTGGATCTCACAAGCTTTTTTGATTGGATTTTGAGACAAATTTTGTCAATCTTAATAAGATTTATTTTGTGTCAACTCCAGGAGACAAAGCAGTGAAGGAAGAATTTGGCTGGGAGAGGGGAAATGAGATTTGCTAAAACTAGTTAAGAAAATGTCCATCCAAGTGTTTCGTTCTCCCATGGCTATTTGAGGGCAGAGAATTCTATAAAGATCATGACGTTTTACAACTGTTTCCATGAGGAATTTGTTTAAAATCTTTCCAACTTCTTCCATGAGAAATTTGTTTAAAATCATACAATTTAATAATATTTTACTTTAAGGGGCGCCTGGGTGGCTCAGTCGGTTGAGTGTCCGACTTCAGCTCAGGTCATGATCTCAAGGTTTGTGGGTTTGAGCACCAAGTCAGACTCTGTGCTGACAGCTCAGAGCCCTGTGCCTGCTTCAGATTCTGTGTCTCCCTCTCTCTCTGCTCCTTGCCCCCTTGCACTTTGTCTCTCTCTCTGTCAAAAATAAACATTAAAAAATAATAATATTTTGCTTTAAGATGGTAGTATTTTAAAATAAATGTAGTTATCATTATGCCTTCTATTCTTTTAATTTTGTTTTTATTTGCTAGAAAACTTTGCTCTACTTCTTCCATTAGTCATAATTTATTATTATTTATTTGGTTTATGAAAATAATCTTTGTTAAAAGTAAATTATATTTGAGCTTATTATATAGCCTAGTATCCAGTATCAAAAATTAATATCTACCTCTCCCTCTCTCACTCCTTCTCTCCGTAATACTTGCTTCATTACATTATTTTAAGCTGATGACACTTATTTATTTAGTTCTTGCTTGTCTTCAACTTGCAGTAACATAATATTTCATAAAATATATCTTAAAAAGTTTATAGTTTATAGCCCATAGATTTAAAGCCTCACAAAATCAATGATTTATATAGGTTCATTAGTTTTAATTCTAGACGTGTGTCTGCCACTAAGAAGCTTATTAAACCAATAACCATAAATAGATCTGTTTATTCGTTTTTGATGAAATCCACAGATCCAGCATATGTGGGTACAGGTAGCACATGTGCTTTTCTGCATCACTATTCACAAGGGAATGCTTGTTTGAAATAGAGTATTGAGCTCCTGGGTGGCTCAGTTGAGCGTCCAACTCTTGATTTTGGCTCAAGTCATGATCTCATGGTTGTAGGATCCAGCCCCAGGTTGGGCTTTGTGCTGGGCATGGATCCTGCTTGGGATTCTCTATCTGTTTCTCTCTCTCTCTCTCTCTCTCTCTCTCTCTCCCTCTGCTCCTCCCCTGCTCGTGCTCTGTTTCTCTCTGTCTTAGAAAAAAATAATAATTTTTTAAAAAAGAAATAGAGTATCAAAATTACTTTGCACTTCCATGAATTCAACTTCATGAGTTCAGCCAAAAGAAAAAATACTGAACACTGGTCAGTTACACCCACCGATGAATGCGTACCTCAGAGTGAGCCGCAGTGGGCAGTTCTGGGTGCCTGTGCTGTCAGTTGTGACAGACCACATGTGTCTCTCATGGTATCAACATCGCAGGAGCTGAGTGTGATTCTAGGGCTTAAAGAGAAATGCCCTCCAAACCTAGGTCAATAACTCTGGTGTTCAAAAAAACAGCCAACACTTCCAACAAAGAAGGAGGTGTCCAAAGAGATGCCCAGTGTGGGACTTTCTCGGGATCGTTCAAGGTGACACTCTGTTTCTGAGTACTGATTTTAGAAGTTAACTGTGGGTGAGTTGCAACTCTACTACAAAATCAATGACAGATGGATGGTATTGTAAGCACAATCTGAATTTCCTGGTTAGTTTCTTTCTCACGTCTCCTCCTGTGATGTTCCTTTTCTGAACTTCAGCCTACACTCAGCATGTGCCCATCACCAGCTGAGAAATCCCAACGTGAAGAGATTAGTCTGTTAAAAAGTTAGAACGGAAGTCAGCAGAGCTCAACAGTTTCAGTGTGGTGTAGGGCAACCCTTAGTGAAAGATGTTTTTGAAGCAGAAAATACTTCAGTTCTTTTACTTGTGCAATTGTCTCAGAAGCTTCTGCCCCAAAGGTCCCCATTATATGAGTTTCTAAGGAGCAGCCAAATTCAACTCAAACATTCCACCTAACCTAACCACCACTTTCAGTTTCTGCTTTCAAAGGAACCATTTTGTGAAAATATACCCTGCCCTGAACTGAGCTGGGCTGTGAATGTTACCATTAGCTGTAGCCGTTATGCCATCCAGCTAGTTGCCTGCAGTGTTTCTTCAGCTTCTTTAGTCATGAACTAAATGCTAAAAATAGATAATTCAAAATTATAGAGTGAATTTAGGCATTTCTGAACACACATGATAATGCATTTATTTTGGGCTGAATGATCTGAATTGCCTTTTTATGGAATAAGAATGTATGTGATAGATTGAGACTCCCAATGCTCTCTTTTTTGGTTATTATTCAGCAGTCACCTGAAAATTGCAAATCCACTTGCTTCCTGGTTGACCAGAAGAGTAACATAGTTGTCACTCAGCTTTGCCAGTTCAGGTGTTCTAGGTCATGCTGACAGGGAGGTCAGAGGAGGAGAAGAGAAAGTGGTAGAGTAGTCATTGTAGCCAGACCTCTTCCCAGCTCTCCAGAACTTTCCCAACAGCCACCCTGGCCTGGCTGGTTCCTGCTTAGCACCACTGGGAGCAGCATGCTATGGAAAAGGACAGCCTTCCCCCACTTCGCATCCATAGGCTGCTCTGCAATTGTGTCATGTAAGGCCATGCTGTACACACTTCAACAACAAAGAGCAATTTATAGAGGAAATGCACGACAGACAGAAACTTGGCATCACAGATTAAAGGCAAAAGTCATACACAATTTAAATCGATCTTCACAGAAGCTCTACTCTCCTGGAAGGTGGGTGCTCTGGGCTGTCTGGAACTAGGCCATTAGCAAACATTAATCAATTAACATTTTCTATGTTTCTTGTAAAACTTAGGAAATCCCTGTTCCTTCGTGGTTGTGAGTGGTTGCTTTTCCCCCTTTTCTGGACATTCCTCACTCCTGGTTTATAAGTTAGTTTGCTGTGCAGGAAAACTTTGGCCAACATTGCCAGAAGCTGTCTTCAGAGCCTCCTCCCCCTAGTCTTCTGTCTCCTCAGTTATGACAAAAGAGCTGCATGTATCATAGAAAGGTCAAGAGGCTCTTCTCTCCTCCCGACTCACATTCTTGCTCCAACTCAAGGCTCATTATATACATCTGGGTTCCCTCCACAAGTGCAAGAATTATGCTCTTGAACATCTCTGTGGGAAGAAAAATCATACTTAAGGTTAACAGGAAAAAATCATGTAGGGGTGTACTGGATTAAAAAGTGCTCCCTCAAAATGTATGTCCACTTAGAACCTGTGAATGGGACCTTATTTAGAAATAGGGTCTCTGCAGATGTAATCAAGTAAAGATGAGGTCAGACCAGAGAAGGGTGGGCCCTAAATCCAGTGTGACTGGTGTTTTTTATAAGAAGGGCACATTTGGACACAGACATGCCCAGGCAGAAGGCCATGTGAGGATGGAGGCAGAGCTTCCAGCGATGCGTCCAGAAGCCAAGGACTGCCAAGGATTGCCAGGAACTCTGGAGACTAAGAGGGGAGACATGGAACAGATCCTCCCTCAGAGTTCCCAGGAAAAACCAAGTCTCCTGACACCTGGGTTTCAGACTTCCAGCCTCCAGAACTGTGAGAAAGTAAGACCGTGTTGCCCAGTCAGGTTGAGGGCATTTGTATGGTCACCCTAGGACACCGCAGGGAATTAGGACATTAAGAGCATTGTTAATAGCCCTTATTAAGATGTCCTTATTAAAATGAAAAAAAAAAATAGAGCTAAAACACCAGTTAGAGAGATTATTAGTAGCATTTAATGCATCTGAGTTTGGTAGTCGTGGGAACTTTGTGGTTGTTTGCCACTTATCATTCCTTGCTGGGTAGAGACTTTTCAGGATCCCCCCCTCCATCAATTTCAACAAGATGCCTGTGACTTTATTTTCTTTGTGTAAGATAATGCAAAGTAAGAGGAATTTTCTTCTGGGTCTACTTGATATGGAGAACCTCCCCATCTCCCACCCCCATGGCACACAAAGCTATGCATGTTTGGAACAGGACAGTTTTAAGGTGCAGATTAACTGCCCCTGGCTCTTTGATTCAATATCAGATTCACTCTTGGAAATCTATACCACAGCTTTGCTGTATGCTTTATCTCCCTTTCTGTCCTCAAACTTCAGTTTCCCTTTTTCCCATTTGTTCCGAATAGCACTAATTAGGAGGGGACATAGGTTCAAAGGGTGGTGAGAAGCTAGTACAAATCATAGCATTCAGACCCTGAACACAAATGCATGCAATGCGTTCAACAAAAACATGTATAAGTATGTTCATAGCAGCACTAGTTTTCATACCCATAGTGAAACAACCCAAATATCCTTCTAGAATAGAATGGATAAGTAAATTGTGATGTGTTTGTAGAATGGAAACCTATTTGGCAATGAGAATGACATATGCAACAACATGGATGAACCTCATAAACATAATGTAAAGCAAAAAAAAAAAAGCTAGACAGAGAAAAACATGCTACAAGATCCTATTTGCACATAGTTCAAAAACAGAAAAGCTGGAACTCTGGTGTTAACAGTCAGTATAAAGGCTTTCATTGCAAGTGGGGTGACCAGGAGCGTGAGGAAGCCTGGAGGGTGCTGGTGACACCTGTTTCTCAATCTGGGCGCTCTTGATACTGGTGTTTTCCCTTTTTGAAAATTCATCAAGTGGTTTGCCTGTGAGGGGTGCATATTCAACAGTATACATTGTGGGTCATCATGTGCCAGCCCTTCTATTTCCGGTCCTCCAGTCAGGAGGCCAGCAATGCTCAGCAATAGAGTATAGACCGCCAAGAACAGTGAGATAGACCACCAAAGACTTTGACAAGAACTTCCCAGAAAAATCCTTCAGATGTATAGACTCCAGTGGGCCTCACTGGAAGGCAGCACACATTCTTTCTTTTCTGTAGTCATAAACAGCTTCTGACAATCCAACATATAGTGGTGGCTCCATTTTATGCTTGACCACAGTCTCCCTTTAGATCCCATATCAAGTCGGGGTCTTTATAGGAAATGTATGGCTCTTTGATTATAATACTTTAATGAAGATTTAAATGAAGGGACTATTTACAATGTTGAAATCAGGCTACAGGTACAAGTAACAGTAAGAGCTAGGACTATTAGCATCCCTCAGCCAGAAGGAGCAAGGACAGTTAGTGGGTATAGAGTCCTGTGCAGAGCGCCACCTGAGAAGAGCTGTAATTTTAGTTCAAGAGACTTAGCACGTCAGAAGCAACTCCTCAGGAAGGTTGCTGGGGGAACAAAGGCTTGGCCTCACCCTCCAAACCCACCTGGGAGTCAGAGGATAATGGGGCTCCCTGGTGAGGTCTCTCCATCACAACATGGAGACAAATGAGGATGGGGTCTGGAGGGATACACAGAGAATATCTGAGGCAGGCTCTGAGTGTGCTGCAATGGAGACTATGGACAGACAGCAGCTGGGTGCTGCAACTTTTGGCCACATCCTGCCCTCCCCCCCCCCCCCCCCCACCGCCACCGGCTTTGGAAGCTCACAGCTTTGAGTGGAGAACAAAATGAATTTGTGTTTGCCAAATTCGTTAGCTTTAAATAGCATCTTAGAAATGTTTTGATTATTGGAGCACCTGGGTGTCTCAGTCGGTTGAGCATCCGACTTCAGCTCAGGTCATGATCTCACAGTTTGTAAGTTTGAGTCCCACATCGGGCTCGCTAGTGTCAGCACAGAGCTGGCTTAGGATCCCCTGTCCCCCTCTCTTTCTGCCTCTACCTCACTCACACTTTCTTTCTCTCAAAAATAAACATTAAAGAAAAAGAAATGTTTTGATTACTGACATGGTCAAAAAAAGGGTGTGTAAATAATTTAAGAATCAGAATGAATTCCTTGCACAGTATTATGCTAAAAGAAAAACACAATGGTAAAGTTGTGGGGTTTTTTTTTATTTCTTTCTTGAAACCTCTGGTCTTGAAGTTTGATCAACACAAATGTAACCAAATCTGAAACCTGCAAGGTAGAAGGTGAGAGTGAGCGGGGGGTGGGTGAAGAAGTGATGCCTGAAATCCAGGACACACACTGGAAATGGCACGTTAAGTGTCAGAAGATGGGGATTCCAGTCTCTGCCTTTTCCCTGAAACCTATATGCTGCTTTCTCTCAAACCTGACATGGTCCACCCCAAAGCTCCAGATTCATGGCGCACACTGGAGGGCTTTACATTTATTTGTTTCTTACTTATCTTAGACTTGAAAATGTAGAGGAGACAGGGAGAACACTTCTATGGTCATGGTTTATGTACATTTAAAACATGAATTGTTTTGTTGGAATATGACATATACCTAGAAATGTGCCCACGTAAGCAAATCGTTCAATGAATTTTCACACCATGGACATTGCTTGTGCAGGCATCAGGCTTAGGCACCCTCAGCTGACAAGAGAGGCCGAGTGACGTGTGAGGTGGTATATGACACCTACCATGAGGGTGAGTGGGCCATAAATCAGACAAGGTTTCTTGTTTTTTGTGTACTCAGAAAATTATGGATTTTTCTGAGGAGAAAAATTATCAGAGAAAGATGCTTGCTTAGAGTTCTGGATAGGAAAGAAAAACAAGATGGTTAAGTGGGATGTAATGAATTCAAGATTATACAGGAAGTGTCATGCCATACTTTGTAGAAATAGTGGTATATCAGTCATTTGCGCCCAACTTCCTTTACTTATCTGAAAGAAGCTAGAACCATTAAGAATGTCATGAGTAAACGTCGTTAATTCCAAGGCATGACTTGCTTGAGAGCAGAAATGTTAACATTTGGGATGATTTTAGTGTAAAAAGAAGATGTGTTTATAGAAACTTAATTGAAATCTTTAGGCTGACAATGGGCTTAATAAAAATGTCTAGCTCTATTTTTGCTACTTTATCAGTATCAGTTCAGTACAATGAGTCAGAAGAAAAGTACCCTAATATGTATTGCCACTCCATCAAATTCACTGTCACAGTGGACCACGGGCTTAATGATACTGACCAGACTTTACAAGTATTGGATTCTTTTAGTCCATTAATAATATTTAGGGTGTGTGGTAACCACAAATGAAGTTATGGTGGTGAGGCCTGTAATAATGAGCCTCCGTGTCTTGAGCTTATCCCACTTTCTGGTTATGTTTTCCATATAGGATTACATAATTGGCTAGCAAATGCATAATGGTTTGGATGTAATAATGGCATAGTCTGACTTCCTAGCGGGCCTTCACTTTCTGAAAACCAGATTCATCCAAAAACTTAAAAACCAAATAAATATTCCTCCAAGTGATTGCTGCATTCCAGTTGTCATCCGGCTTGTAATGACTGGTTTTCAGTGTTCGGTGATGGCCCGAGCCTAGTATAAATCTTGTCCCAATCCTCCGTGTCAGCACAGGCATTAAGGACCATAAACCATCCTCTGCCTCGTCTGTCATTTGCTACCACGTTCTGAGCACTAGCTAATGTAAACCTGCCTCGCCGGCCCACGCAGTCACCCAACAGACGTTTTATGGCTGCTTTTCCCTAAGCCAGATGAAAATGATTATAAACTACAAGGGCTCTTTTGATATGACGTATTAATAGCCACGCTATTTTTTGAATGGGGGTGGGGAGGTGGCTGGGGGTTTTGGCACAGGATGGGTAAGAAGTGGACACTGCCTCCTGCCCTTCCAACATGATGCCTGAGGCCGTGGCATCAGAAGTCCCATCACCCCCCCTACACGCCCCGGGACGCGGGTGTGCCTGCCTGGCCTGGGTCTCCCACACTGCTGTTGTGCCACTGTCCATCCTTTCTCTGGGAAAGAATGTTCGACATTCAAGCTATTCCAAGCAGCATCCTTGATGTCTCGTTTCATGGGTCCGTTTCACACCGCAGTGATCGTTAGCTGTTAACTTTCATACCTCGGCTGTTTGTCTTGGCAGCTCCCCCTGTTTTGCTAACTGGACGGAATCAGGCAAAGACAGCCTCCCCTACGCACACGGGGAAGGGGCGCCATCTATCATTCCTCTGCCAGCCAGCAGGACGCCCGGCTGAGGCCCCAGGCAGGGCCAGAGGGCGAGTGTCCTCCATCTGTCTCTTTCTCCCTTCCTGAGCTGTGAGGAAAATGCTGAAGCAAAGATTTCACTCACAACCTTTTGGACAAACTTTGAAGCAAAATATATGAGGAGAATTTGTGGGGTGGAGTCAGCAGAGAATAATGGGGTCAGGAGAGGAGGAGAAGCAAATCTGAGACCTGCCATGCTGGGCATCCCTTCTATGAGGAAGTACTTCTCACAGCATTTATAACATGAAAAGTGCTTGTGTGGGAGGGGGTGTGATTTCTACTTGTATTCATTCAGGAGGGTCAGAAGCATTAGCTCATGCAGACCTTTTTGTATGTTCACATCTTGAGGCTCATCAGTATATAGATGAACACTGTCCCATGCTGAAGGGAAGGAGAACAGGCAAGGAGAAATACAGCTTTAATGTAGAAATTTCCTTGAATTAGGGATAAAATTGAAATCAGATTGTCGAGTTTGAAAGACAGAATACAGAGTACAGAAAGAAGGTTAAATTTGGATAATTGGTGACAGTTAAATGTCAGACAGGATTCTCCCACTATTGGCTTCAGCTGAGCGAAGCGGTAACAGTAAACTTACTTCACCCAAGATTGACCGCCATGTTTCTCTGGCTCATGGTCTGTGTCTGGCACTAGTGTTCAGGAAATGTTTGCCAATTGCTCCAAGTTTGGTTTCTTCATCAACTTTTACTTAAGGTTTCCATATTTGACTACATACTCACTTTAACATCCTCCAGACTAAGAGAGAACTTTGGACAACTTTCAAAGAATCTCACCAAGATGATATGCCTTGGACACTGCCTGCTGGGACCCCCTCATGTCTATTGTGTCTAGCTGGCACTGGGAAAAACTTGGCTTGATCCTGGCCTAAGCAGGAGTTGGAATCAACCTAGAGTGACAACTGAGACTGTGCTGGACTGGAAGAGGAATAGAGGGGAAAAAATAACGTGTTAGCTTAGAGCGCCTGAGGACTGGATTTGAAGGAACCATCTTAGGCACTCACATGATGAAGTGGTCAGAAATTTCAACTGAATAGTTATCTCCATGGAAGAAAATGCCAGCAGGGATCTTAACAAGTGATAACTGAAAGATAGGGAGAGACTTATTCTGGAAAGCTTGTCTTAATAAGTAAAAACTAACTTTGTTTAAAAAAAACAGTCATACAGAAGTGACCATTTACACATGACCCACATTGTAGTCGCTTTCTGGCAGTGTTTGGGAGCTTCCTTATTTCAGGGGATCTTTCCTCATTTTCTGTCTCATCAGATCATTTTGGAGCCATTTCTCACTGAGTCATTTGCAAAATAAATTATTTTATCTTCCATTGCCTGGTTGTGAGGCCGTGGGAGAGCTAGTTAGCCTCATTGAGTCTCCTTGATTCATCTCTGAATAAGAGGAAGATTAATTACCTCTTGGAATTCCTATGATAAATAAATACAATGATACTAGATAAAATATGTACATTTGAAATTTGCATTTTGCATTAGACTCTCACTTTCTATTCAGGGAAACAGGAAAGTGCTGACATAGAAAGACCATTTTGTTCTTCTTTGTCTCTTACTCTTAATTTTTGGAGGCAAACACTCCACATTTTCCCCAGTAGCATGTTTCATTACTTTATATCTTGGACAACCACACATGTTAAGCTATTTGGTGGAAGCAAGCGATGTAGTTCCACTGCTCCAAGAGCATTTAACTGGATGCAGAGAGAAGCCTGAGGATGGAGTGGAGAGGATGAACTTCTCATGTGACATGAGAGAAGAGGAAGGATCAGGAGGGACACCACTGTGGAAGAAGGAAAGCCTGGAACACGATGAACAAAGTGTGAGGGTCACCAGTGCCCTGAGTCCCAAACCAGCAGCATTACTGGCTTTTCATGTGCCTGGGACCTAGCCCTGGCTCCATGTCTGAATCATCCAAGATTCCCAGCTTAGGCCACCCTCACACTGTTTCTGTTCTTACTGCCTTGTCTTCCCTCCTAGGGTGTTGTTCAAGGATGGCATATTGGCTCTCTAGCACAGTAATTGCCATTTCCTGCTCCTGTCTCTTTTCCACTTGCAATGCTCTCCCTCACACACAAAAGCACCCCACCCTAACAGTGCTTAAAACATTGTTTTTGGCACGTTCCAGGCCAAGCTATGAAGAAAGGGCTGACTGACTTGGTAAACTGTTAAATTGGAGCTATCATGTATCGCTGAGGACACCATGGAAGAACCAGAGCCTACAGAGCAGAGTGCTGGCCCAGAAATGGAACTGAGGCCTGAAAAGTGAGTCTGTTCCCATGACTACTGACTCTTTCACTGCCAGAACCCCAGGAGTCTTCTCTTTATGAGCAAGAGCAGCAGAGTAACCCCTTCTTGTGTGCAGTGCTGTAGGGAAGCATGGGAAACATGTTGGGAGCCTCAGGGATGCTTTGGGAAAAGACGCCCTGCCAGAGGGTTGAGCCTCTCAGGAAAGGGACATCTGCCAGTAAGAAGGAAGTTCTGCACAGATATAAAAACAATTGAAACCATCTCTCCAGGGCCATGCCATGTGCTTTCCATGTGTTAGCCCTTCAATGCTAACAACAGCTGTAGGAGACATGTTCCACCGTTGCCCCATTTCACATTTGAGGATGCTGAGGCACAGGGACAAAGTGATTTGCCCAAAGCTATCGACTGCTTAGGGGAGACCCAGGAGGAGGTCTAATTAGAGGAGACTCTAATTCAAATTCATACTCTACACCAGTGGGCTAGAAATGGTTTTTAAATTTTTAGATTGTTGACAAAAATTGAGAGAATATTATTTCACAACACATGAAAATTACACAAAATTCACTTTCCAGTATTCACAAATATAGTTTTATCAGAACACAGCTACACTCATTCAATTATGTACTGCCCATGGCTGCCTTTGCTCTACAATTGCAAAACCGAGCAGCCATGAGAGAGACCACATAGTCCACAAGATAAAATATTATCTGACCCTGTCTAAGGAAAGTTTACCAAATTCTGCTCCAAACCAGTGGTTCTTCAATGTTGGCATGCATCAGAGTCTCCTAGAGGGCTTGTGAAGATGCCGATTGTGGGACCCCACCAGCGTTACTGATTCAGTAGGTCTGGGCAGAGCTGGAGAACTTGCATTTCTAGGAGAATTTTCCAGGGGCAACTGATGCTGCTGGTCCAGGGACCACAGTGAAATCCGCTGCTCTAAACCACCATGCTATGCTGCTTGCACAGGGTTGCTGGATGGGATAAAAGAGAAGTCTGAAGTCCCTAGTGTTGCCCAGTATATGGCCACCTTTTGAGAAAGTGCCCCCACTGACCTTTTCCTTGTTGAGTGGTTGTGGCTCGGGGAGCAAGCTTATCAGGGATGGGAAACCAGACCTGTCTTCAGAGTGAACCACCACTCCTGTTCCATGCAACTACAAAGGGACTATGATCAAGGGGTACAGAGTGGAGATATTCCATACTCAAAGACACTAAATGGTACAACCAGATCTCTCTCTTTAGTAAATGTTAAATCCCAAGAGAATAACAGCATAGGTGAGTTTGCTGTCTATAGCAATGCTATCCTGGCTGTCCTGCCAATTGTTGAAGTTTGGACAGGACACTGAATCAGCTGCTGGGGCCATTTACCCCCCTTTGCATATTCACACATTCCTTGGCAATCGCTGCTCACTGTCATAAGTTAGTTATTCACGTCATTTGTTGTGATCTTGAGGAATCCAACTGACAGGACTAGAACTTCTGGAGGATGGGCCAGTGTCACAGTTTGGCATCCCTGGAATTAGACCTTGAGATTAGCATGCAGAGAGTTTATTGGGGCATCCTCTCAAGAGTAACCCCTTTGGGGGCACGTGGGTGACTCAGTTGGTTAAGCATCCAACTTCAGCTCAGTTTACTATCTCACGGTTTGTGGGTTCGAGCCTCATGGAGGGTTTTGTGCTGGCAGCTCAGAGCCTGGAGCCTGGTTCTGATTCTGTGTCTCCCTCTCTCTCTGCCCCTCCCCCACTCACACTCTGTCTCTCTCTCAAAAAATAAATTAATTAATTAATAAACATTAAAAAAATTTTTAAAAAAGAGTAACCCCTTTGTGGGAGGGAGAGGATGGGGTGGATGGAGAGGGAAATTGGGCTGTTGCAAGTATCAGAAGTTCCAGCCTGCCCCCAAGTGACTGACGTTAGGATGACTCTTGCAGGTGGTACTGAGCAGAGGTGAGGCTGGTCCCTTATGTCCCTATTCCCTTGCCATCACCATTGGCCATCGGTGCAGGCTGCACCCCTGCATCCCTTATACCTTTTGTGTTCTGTGGAGGTTCATGGCCAAGTGGCTGACTCACAGTTCTTCAGTTTTGTGCTGAGGTTCTGTGGCAACGTGTAAGGGGCATGTTTGGCACAGAGTGTTGCCTGAATAGAGATTAAATCTGAGTTCTTTCTTTTGCCAGCCTTTCTGTAGTAGATGTCTCAGTGGAGAACCACCTTGCCATCAATGAGATTGCTCTGTGTGATGGGAGGTGAGGGCCCCAAGGTCCCAGAGGTTCTTCAACAAGGACATCTGAGTGTCAGAGAGGATCTGTGTTGGGAGGGTATTAAAGGAAAATCTGCCCCCCCTTCTATGTTGGCCACTATGGAGAAAGGGGATGCCTGATCTCTATCTGTGAGCTGCTGTAGGTTAGAACTAGGACTGGGGTGGCTGGTATTCTGGAAGGACTGTCTACGGGAATTGAAAGAATATATCTCTAAGAGCTGCAACTCTGGGGCTTAAATATAGAATACTTTTGAGCAAGTAACACTGAGGAAGGGGCCTATTCTCCCTTGAAGAGGGATTTTCACCTCAAGGTGGAATCAGGTTGTGCGAGACCAAGCTTCAACAGCACCACCATGTGGCAGTGGAAGCAATTGCAGTGTGATTGCTTGGTTTTCTGTCCAGCGGCTGTTTCAAGAGGAGTCCTCCCCTCCTGCCTCCACCTCACAGCCAGTTAGTTTTTAGAGTTTACGGGTAATTCCAGGAAGGAGGCTTTTAAGAGGGCAATGTTAATATTTCATGTTTTGATTTACCACGTGAGAAAATCAGAGAGGTTTGACAGGATATGTGCTTCAGTTTGTGGGTCATGTCAATTTACGCAGGTTTGACATACTGAGAGGACCATCATGTTGTTTTTTTTCTGGTTTCTCAAATGCCACAGTCAAAGCAATGCCTCCACAAACATTTAATTCACAGCTTCCAGACCCATGTATGTTACAGAATATTTACTTATCTGTGGGAAAAACAATTATGAGGTAAATATTCATAGTTAACTTAATAGATTGCAAGTATTGTTTTTTGTTCCAATAATATATCATTATATCTTTTCATACTTTCTTAGTATAAAGTTTTTCTTCCCCTTATGAAATGTTCATGATGGTAGATGGTGGGATTTTAAAAAATGTTTTTACTTGGCCAAATAAGGATTTGGCAGTCTGATATCAAGCTCTCAAAATGTTTCTAAATTATACTTATCTATGAAATCTAAGGATCTAATGACCTTTTTATCTCCAAATGTAACCCAAGTTAAAATTTATAAAGCACAGTATAGTTTATATAACATCTCTGTATCTAATGTTTTTAAAGCATTAAGTTAAAAGAGCAGAACTTAATGACAACCATATAATAATTTGATGCTTTTTCATGACTGCCCTTGCAAACCAGTTATGTTGGCTTCTCATTTACCCCGGAGAAAATCTGGGATAAATTCTGTGATTTTTCTAATCACACTATGTTAAAAAAATTCACCTTTGGTCACTTCTAGTCAAACCTTTTAATTTTAATAATTAAAAGATTTACTTTAATGCAAAAATAATAATGCCAAACTTCTGGTATGGGAAAAGAAAACACAGCAGGACTTTCAAAGCTCTTTCCAAATAAATCCTCTCTTCTGTTTTCTTCAGCACTAACCATTTTATACCCAGGAGATGGTGTTGGGTTGAAATTTGCAAAGCTGGACTTGGCCACTTCCCCGGCAGGTCCTGCCCAGGTGTCTTGGGATCTTACCTGGCATGTGTACACATTGGTTGCTGTGGGTTTGTTCTTACCCTCTTGTTCTTCTCTGCTACTCTTTTTTTTTTTAATGTTTATTTTTTGGGAGAGAGAGAGAGAGTGTGAGTGGGGGAGGGGCAGAGAGAGAAGGAGACACAGAACCTGAAGCTGGCTCCAGGCTCTGAGCTGTCTGCACAGAGCCCTATGAGAGGCTCGAACCCTATCAACCGTGAGATCATGACCTGAGCCAAAGTCGGACACTTAACTGACTGAGCCACCCAGGCGCCCCTCTGCTGCTCTTTTCGGGAGTTCTGAGGTGGTCTGTGTGCTTTGAGTTCTGAGGTGGTCTGGGTCACTTTTTTTCTTTGTCTGTCAAATGAGGACACCAGGGTGAGAGAAGTGTCACTAAAGCTCTTACCTTAATTCACAGCATCACAGGGCCACTGTATGTAAAGTGACAGTAGACCTTAGAAGTTTCAGGCTAATTCCTTCATTTTCCAGATGACTAAACAGAAACCCACAAAATGTAAGTGACATGATGAGAGCCAAGAATATCTTCTCAAACAACTACAGAAAGCTTTTTATAATACACACATAGGTACAAACCCAGACCAAGAGGGGCCTGAAGCCTAAGCAATTTGAGAGTCTTCTTTCAAAAAGGATAAATACAAAATTAAATGGGAAATGTTATCATTTAGAAAGAAAATAAATCACAATAGTTTACAAATTTTCAAAACTTGCTAAATAACACAAACAGCATAAAATCCAGGAAGATATATTTATTACTTTAAATTTCCAACCCACCTCTATATTTCCTATTTCCTTACAATTTCAGTTGGATTACTACCATTTCCTATGACACCAATTTTGTAATATCATTTTTATAGAGGGAGCAGTGATATATTTCAGTCTTTTTTTCTAGCACGTGATAAAAATTTGTTTCTTATGGATAGTTTAGAAATTTTTCTTTCAGTTTTGCAGCTTATTATTGATATCATCATTTAAATTTTAGTGGTGTCAAGTTTTGAATAACTTTTATCAACTTTCATTCGTATGTAAGCTGTAAGATTTGAAAAACCTTTCCAAAGGCTGGCTTCTGACTCCATATTTTTCAAACTTGGTTTCTTTTCCCTCCCCATGTATTCCAGTGCCAGGCACTATAGAACATGTTTGGATTGTCAGAAGACTTTTGACCCAGTACCTTCAGGTCACCACACTGGGCATGTCAGCAGAATGGGCTCTGAACATTCCTGGAAGCCATGTCCAGATCAGGATGCAGTAACAATATAAATGTTCCTTGAAATAACGGATCATCAACCTCTTCAACACTAGACCCAAACTAAGTGTACCCCTACCCTGCACTCACTTTGATTGGGGGCCTCAAAAGGGCTGTGTTATGGACACACACACATACACACACACACACACACACACACACACACACACACACACCTTGCCAGCCCTGCATTTCAGGGCTGTCCTTTGACACCATGACGCACCAAATGCCATCATTCAGACTCACAGCTATTCCCACAGGCACATTTAAGTGCCTTCAGGGAAAAGAACCTGAGCCACAAATTATTTCTACAAATAATTTTGGGTTACTGTATCTAGCATACAATAGAAAATAACCAGGCTTCTTAGGAGACAAGACAGCATGTACAAACATCTGCTGAAAAAACTAACAATAGCAACAGAGCCCCAGAAACTTCAGATAGCAGAATTAAAAATTTTAATAGAAATGGAAAACTAAATTTAATGGAAATAGAAAAATAAAAATTAGATATAAAATTCAATAGAAATAGACACTTTGCCATACCTATTCTTAATATGTTCAAGGAGGTGAGAGACAATATTAAGAATTTTGGCAGAAAACATATCAGGCCACAAAAATCAAAAGCAAATTCCAAAACTGAAAAATTCAATCACCAAAATCAAGAACTCATGAATGGAATTAATAGATTAGTCATAACCAAGAAGAGATTTAGTAAACTGGAAGTTAGATCAGAAGAAAATATTCCGAATAAAGCATGGTGAGACACAGAATGAAACAATACAAAAGGGTTGGTAAGAGAGGATAGAGTAATCAGGTTTAACATTAGCAGAAGAGGAGAGAGAACATGCAAAAGAAATTTTGGAAGTTATATGACTGAAATCTTTCCAAACATATTATAACTGTAAAAATTCTGGAACATACCTCAGACCTCACAAAATCTAGGAGAATAGTATGTATTCCTAATAAACATCCAACACACCTCTAACACACTTTTTTCCTACCTGTTTAGCTATATCCTCTTTGATGACCTCTTCAAAAGACAGTTTTTTTTAGTACCTGAGAGAACAGAAAGATAATTCATACTTTCTTTGAGCATGGTTGATTAAATTTTAATTTTTGTTATTAAAGATTTAGAAAAATTTATTTTAATTTTCCACTCACTGTTGGTCGTATTCGGTAAAGTTTAGGATTTTTCTCAAAATTGGGGAAAACTTTTCTCATGTATGAACTGTAATATTTCAGGATATTTCAGACATCCTTCTACACTGACTAATCATACTCTTGAAACTGATGATATACATTCATTAGTTTCATCAATAGCCAGTGAAAGCAACCTGTGAGTTTTATGCTTCTTCAATATAGCTATTTTGTTTCAAATCAAGAAGACATTTAAATCTTATTCTAATGTGTTACATATCATTCTTACATCTTCATTGATTAGAGTTTCCTATAATCCAATCTTATTCATAAGTTTTACTCAGAATTTCTCTTCCTTTTGATGAATTACTGTTTTTTTGAATAATCTAAACTCTTTTTTTGGTTAAAATACTGAAATAATTCTTATTGATTTCATTGCATGTCTTTATCACTTTTGTTTATATTCTATTGAATTTAATGTAAACTTTTCTTAGTTCTTTAATAAGTTTAAACTCTCCAAAAGAAGATACTTTCACATACATCCAAATCAAGATTTTATAATTCTCATTTATTTTATTAAAATGTTTAATCTTTCAAATGCAAAAAAAAATGCATTCAAATTTTATCAAATATTCCACTCCCACCAAAAACAGAAAAAGAAAGCATAGTGAATTTTTGCTTTGGCAGAGGTATTTATGATCCTGTGCATATAATTTTATATGATGATGATTGGAGGAATTTTCCATGGGGTAGCTTCTATTTCTATACATACCAAAATTTGTTTCTTCTTCACTGCCCACAGCCAGATCCTGTAGGTTGTATTTTTATCTCCTGCCCTGTATCTTCAACTCTTGATGCTGAGTGAGCAATGTACAATGGGGATATTCTTAGAAGCCATACTACATCAGGATAATTAGCAATAAAAGTATGGAAGAGTGACTGGAAATCACATAAATGTATCTCATTAAATCCAAACTAAGTATATCCCCAACCCAACTATCCCTTAACTGAATCACAAGTGGCCTTCAGTCACTCCAATTCACCCTATGGAGGGGAAAATGTGATTTATAGTAAATAAGAATGGAAAAGACATTAATTCATTGTGGTTGAAGTATCCTTCTCTTGTAATTTTATTACATATGAACATGTAAACACATTGTTAGGGGCCCACTCAAGGAACATGGGCATTTGGATGCCTTCCTGAGGTGTCCATCCAAGCCTTTGGAAGGGGCCCATGCAATAAAGGGTTCTGAAGTTTGAGCTTTGTTAGTTTTATAGTAAATCTGCCTTGACACCATGTATTCACTAAT
Source organism: Panthera onca (assembly GCF_046562875.1). NCBI lineage: Eukaryota > Metazoa > Chordata > Mammalia > Carnivora > Felidae > Panthera > Panthera onca. The sequence goes on along the minus strand of NC_138343.1, from coordinate 26,045,628 downwards.
TTTTTTATTAATTAAAAAAAATTCTACTATGTGCCAGATACTGGGAAGTACCAAGAGAAATATAACACTGTGAGTGAGTAATGCCTGTTCTTTTTTTCCTCCTCTCCCTTCCCCACTTTGCAAAAGCCATACTTCTTACTCAGACTGTTATGATGCATTGCTCAAGGATATAAAATTCATCATGGGCAATGAAGAAACAGTTCAAAATATTTGTATTGAGAATGTGAATGACTCTAATGATGGTAGCAAATCAGATAATTGCTAATCCTTTGCTCTCAATGAAGTCAAAGGAAGGTCTAATTATCAGTTGATGGATCATTAAAAATAATTTTGATTATTGATCATTATGACATAGAACTCAGAAGAAATTCAAAGAATTGAATGCCATTGCTTCAACAAAGCCTTCACTTACCGTCTACTTATTTAGATGAATATGATGTTTTTTACCATGTATAAAACCAAAATTAGTAAAAGTATTATTGCTTAGTTGTTTCTTATTCTAACAGTAAGTCATTTCCATCTATATGATACATAAATCCAATGAAAAATTACATACACACACATACATGAACATTTTTGAAAAGTCTGAAATGGGCAGAAATTACTGGGTATCCTTTGTAGCACACTGTTCTAGATTATCTCTCACTTCCCTGTCTTTGTGCTATTTTAGAACTCTTTAAGTTGAAGAAGTTTCAAGCTAATGTATATGATTCTCACCCATAGAAATGTAATGATTTGTCTAGTGGAGATGCAATTAATTATTGTCCTGTGGAAATGGCATTTATTTGTAAATTCATTTCAACATCTCTAAGAGTGCTTGTGTGTGTGTGTGTGTGTGTGTGTGTGTGTGTGTTATTGAATTGTTTTGAGCTCATTGTAATTAATGCCTCATTGGTTCTCTCAATGGTTAATGATGTATAAAAATAAAATCTCTTATGTATTCATTTTATAGTTTCATGAGAGTCATGATGATTTTACCTTTTAAATTTTTTGGTATATATTTATATTATGACAAAAATATTATACTTGTATGATTACTGCTTTGGAAGTTATTGAGATTTTATTTTTGTGTAATAAATGGCCAGTTTGGAGGTTATGGTTTTTCCATCATAATATGGTATTTCCCTCTAAGATCTGGGGTGAATAACATTATGTGCTGCTTCAATTTTTTTCTTAAATCCTGATTAAATAACTTCAATCTCAAGGGCTGTATGGATGAATTCATGTTTCTAAAAGATACCTGAGAAGGTGTGTATGGCAGTGGAGGTATATAAAGACCTTCTCAGAACCATCCAGTTGTCACCCTCCATTACTGTTTTGGGATAAATGCAAACCCAGGTGATGTTTTTCAGCATTTATCAGCAAATCCACCCACCATCTCCCTGGGTCATTATTTAATGTCCCTGTGATCATGATGTCTGAAGATGGCTCTTTCTGATAGCCTCTTACCAAGGAATTTTTCTGAACAGAAATGGTCCAAATCATATCTCTTACTCTGTTTTTTCTCTTTTTAAATGTCTACTATTTTTTGAGTGAAACACATCCTTAATAACTATCTCCATCCCATCCCCCTTGGTGCCAACCCTAACCACTCAGAAAAAAGACAACAAACTCATAATTTTCAAAAATCAGACTCAGAGGAGTACTTGGTTTTGTCTGGAGCCAATTGATTGTATCCACAAAGTAACCAGAGAATTCCTCACAGTGTGTCAACTCCACAGCTAGGCAGAGGAAGCAAAACTCAGCCATGCTGATGTACAGTATCTTAGACTCCAGGAGATGAGATACATCAGAGTCATGGTTTCTGCAGCACAAGTATATTAGATAAACAACTCTTTTGATCTGATATGGCTGGGCTGAGATGGATGATGAAGAAATGGCTGACAATAGATACTTCTTCTGGGAATGGGTTTTAATGTGGAGTTGGGAGACAGCAGATGGTATTTGGGGTTGACAAGAAATATTTGTGCCAAATAAATGTGTGCCCCTGGGAGGTAAAGAGACAGAAACAGAAAGGAAAGAAGAGTGGAGAGGGGACCTGACGGTGGCCACAGGGCAGAATTCCCTGGGACCCAGGCCACAGCCCAGATGTCTGGAAAGTTTTCATGCCTTCACCTTGGGTTGGGAGAATATATAACATATATAGGGTCTATATTTGTGGGTGTAATATATGCCCCAGGGCACATGCTTCTAATCTCATTACACATGGGTTTGCCTCATCTCCCCCAGCTACAGTCTGAGTCTCTGTGAGCTCAAGGTCCAGCCCCTTAACACATTTTTTCCCAACTTTGAATCTTTTCATCTGCTTCCCACCAAGTACTAGAGACTTCCAGGTGTTAATTGAAATGGCTGTGTAGGCACCAAGTTCAGGTGGAGCATGCTGATTATAATCTGGTTGGCTAAAAATTCATTGGCAATTTCTTTCTTAACTCTCTCATGCCAATGGAAAACAAGCCCAGTGCCAAACCCCATTCAGTAAGAGAACACTAATGAACTTCCAGCAATCATGCCATTTATGTCAGATCTGTTAGTTGGAGCCAAAGTTTGTTAGCTTTGGTTTCTAGCCAGTTTTCATACATAACACATACACACAGACACACACATAGTTGGCATCATCTTCACTTCCCTGCTACCCATCTATTCATGAACCAACTTTTCACCAGCCATCTAGAGATCTTTTTACCCACTCTTAGAAAAGGTGAAGGTCCTAGTATATATCCTCAGTCTTCTGATAACAGAGAAGCGTATTCTGATGTTCAAAACAAAGCTACAGTTTATGTGAAGTTTTAAGAACAAGAATCTGCTACCCTGTATGCCTTAATATGCAAAGTCTGGGCACATCCATGTGAAGAAGGTATCTGCTCATGCTCAGGCCAGTGGCACGCTGTATGTGTTTAACAACCTGCTATCATCTAATACATTGCAGAAACAATTCTTATGTTCTGGGTGTGTTAGTCAAGTTGCTTTCAATCATAGATAACATAAAGCCGCCTCCCCACATACAGATTGCTTGGATAACCCAATAATTTGTTATTTCATAGAACAGCAGCTCCCTGATGTCACAGGGAACCCAAGTTCTTGCTCCTGCCTGTCCCTCCATCCTCTGGCCAGCTGCAGATGGCTGCAGAGTCCAGGCACCTGTGTAGATGGAGGTGCCACCTGAGGAGAAGGAAATGACTCAAAGATGCTCCCTCTGCAGACCTTCCTCTTCTACTAATCCCTCTGGAGGGCGGGTGGGTGGAACTATTGCATTGGTTAAGATAGGCCAAGATGTACCCTAGGACAGGAGATGAAGTCACCGTGGGAGGGGCAGATGCCTGAATAAAATGGGGAAGGAAAAGGTGGATTTCAGATGGCTGTACATTAGGCAATCAGTGCTAGCATATTGAGAGTTTGGTAGAGTGTGGACTGATTGCTCATAGGGCAGGGATAGAAAATGGAGGTAAAAAGAGTGCAGAGGCTAGAATCTTGAGATCTCTGTACATTTTTAGAATGTACAACAGAAAAGGCCAGAGCAAAAGGATGAAACCATAGCTCTGACAGCCCTGATATTTTGTCAGCCTTGCTTCCCCAGTGATCATATGAGATGCTGGTATCTCAGGCTGTGTTTCCTGTGTGCCTCTCCCTGGACAAGGAGGTGAGCTGAATCTTTGTTCTCTTAGGCTTAGCTCTTGCCCTTGATCATTACACAGTAAGTGCTTTTGGTATTTTAAGAATCAGCTGAAGTTGGCTTTGTCCCTGTTCGGTCTTGCCATCTATCCATTTAGGCTACTGTTGGTCCACAGCCGAATTGCCAGCCATATGTCACCCTATATCCACCCTTCCCCACCTTACTCATCTCCCTTTCTCTTGATACCAGGATGATTATAAATTCTACTGGGAAAGGTTGGGGAAAATTGTGACTTTAAGAACGGACTGCAAAATTCCTCTTTTGGAGAGAACTGAACTTGCTTTGGAAAATATTGAAATGGGCATGTTTGTTTATGGGGATGCAGGTATGGTTTATAAGGGCCAATAAATGACAAAGAGATGGTGGAACTTAATGGGATTAGAAAAGAACAGTAATGTGCTAGGTGCAGAGCAACAACAACAAGAAGAAGAATACACAAAGACAAGATGAGGAGATGTTGAAAGAAAGTGTTTCCACTGGGTTGGGAGACCAGGGACAATAGGGGGAAAATCAGCCAATGAGAAGTTCACTGGGGAAGGTATATAGAAAAGGGATGCCTAACCCTTCATCTGAAATCATATGCTGTGTGCTGTGTTGTGTCAACCCCATTCCCCTATTCTTTAATTTTGAGTAAAATTTTCCTGTATATCCCCTGACTTCTGTGAGTGGCTTTGGGTGAAATCACAGGTGAAACCTGTGGCCAGGTTTTGGCTCCCACAGGGCAGAGAGAAGGAAGCAGTCACTTGAGGTGAGCTGTGAATGAGTTGGAAAGGTCAGCAGGACAGGAAGTTGGAAAAAAAGGTGACCATGGATGGGACTGTTACTCCCATGGAGTTTGCAGAAATATTGAGTAGGGCCTTAATACTTCCCACAGGATGTGGGAAGGAGGCTGAGCCAGTTCTATTTGAATCCTAGAGGACCTAGTGAGCTGGCTGAAATTACACAATCTCCACCCATCACTCTTTTGACCAAAAGTTGACACAAAGGATAAAGAAACCTACCAAACTTCACTATCACTGTAGATGCATACACTATAGATGTGACAGGCTAGTATTTATAATGCTAGAGACTGCCAAGCACCAGTGATCAAAGATGCATAGGTTCTAGTCTTCTGTGATTTCTCACATTGGACCAACTCCCCTACATACTTCTCACTACCTTTGTTATAAAGATAACTCTTCTATTCTGTCTCCTTGTGACTGGTGGGGCTGACTTGGCTTTGGGAATCCAGAAGCTTATCTAGAGGAAGAGACTTTTGAGTTAAGACCCAAACAATGAGTTGGTGTTGGCTGGCAAAGAAAGGATGGGGGGGACTCTGGTTTCATGAAAAATAAGCATTCCAAAATTTGCCTCAGCTCTGCCTGTGTCTACCTCTGCTATGACTAGAACAGAGCTGAAGTGTTCTATAAGGTAGAATAATCTGCATGATGATATGTATACCAGGTCTTTATACTTTAAGTTCCTTACAGAGATTCATATGAATGCAGGCACACACCTAGAATGCATAAAGCATCTTTGTTTATCCTTCAGGGGCTGGAAACTCTGATGGTGTGTGTGTGTGTGTGTGTGTGTGTGTGACACTTATCCTTCTTTCTTGCTGTACAAAGAATGAGGATAGACTGGGGAGGATGAGTAGAAAGTACTCCAATAATTACATGTGTGAGAGATTTTGACTGCTTATGAAACAGCTGTCTAGATAGAGACATGGGTACAGTAGTGGCTAACACGTGCTCTGCAGCCCTGTCATCCATGTCAGAATTCTGGCTTAGTCAAGTTCAAGCAATGTGGGCTACCTCACCTCTCTGTGACTCCTGTTTTCTTTTCCCAATAGTACCCATCTGATTGTATCCATCACATAAGATGGTTGTGAGGATGAAATGAGTTAATGCACATGAAGTATGTTAGTTCAGTGCTTGGTACATACCAATTGCTCACTAAACATCAGTGATTGTTACTATTTTCCCTAAAGGAAGTGGTTTGGCAAAACATCTTCAGTTTCCCCTCTCCTCTCACAGAGGAGCGAGTGGAAGTGAGCCTCTGCCCCTGAATCAAAGAGCAAAACCCTCCTCCTTCTGCTTCTCCTCTCACTGTATATAGAACCTAAAAGTTGAATGGCTTCTTGTGTAAGAGGCTGAATTAAGAGTTTCCCAGGAAAGATGAAATGTTTTTGAGAAAATGCAGGTTAATAAAGCCTCCTTGGCACCTTTCAATGCATGTATCTGAGCACACATTAAGAGATAGAGATTTGGGTTATAATCCTCAGGACCTTAGTTTTTTAATCTTTCAAATAGGTGTGACTTGCTCTGCTCTTATTATTTGTGCAGTTCAGATGGGAATGCATGAGTAAAATTGCCTGTAAAAGTGTAATCCATTCGGTAGGTAAAAATGATGCCTACATTGACTGTGCACTTGGTGCTATTCTGTTAGGAAGCAAGCATTTCTTCAAGAATTTCGTAAGCCACATGAAGGAAAAGTGGTCAATATAATTTCTCTGTGACTGCCAAGCATTTGGGGATGAGAGGTGGTTTATAAATGTGATATATGACCGTTGTTGTTTGTAGTGATTGACAGTCTCAAGCGACCACAATTCAAAGCAAGACAGTGAGTTCTGAGCGTGCTATTAAGAGTTCCAGAGCCAAGAGAAAATGCACAGCATTGCCTTTCACTGGTGTGATTTTCTTTCCCAACGGCCCCAAGACAACTCCTGTTGGGGTGATTGAGAGGGGCACTTAAAGAAGGCAGCGCCTAGGTCAAGTTTCTCCATAAAACGTCCCTGGTGTAAAGTTAGCTGTACGTCTTTCAAACTAGCCACTCTGAATGACTCTGTCATTAGGAAAGAATTTAGTGGCTTTACATTTAATATAAGCTAATAGTTTCTGGAGGATTTTGAGCAGCAAATAATAAGTTTAAGCAGCCTCCTGAGAAGTTTGAATGACGTACAAGTGCTAAAGCACCTGAGAGCAGTATGTCTACCATCTCCAAGAGCAAAGCATTTATTATTTGGCTTAGTTACTTACATTTGTCTGGAAAACACTACTTCCATTCCTTCATGTGTATACTTATTTCCTTAGGTCTTTCATCTCCATGGATGATTCTTTTTCTTATTTCACAGTGTCCACTGTAGTTGTGTGAGTGTTTCTATATATGGGAACAAGATAGAGATAAATCCATAGATAAGCTGATTTCCATGGATGTATATATGGCAGAGAAAAACACTTGATTGTAAATTAGACTATTGTGTAGCACAATGTGGCAAAGATACCACAGTGGGGATCTGAAAGATTGTCATTTAAATCTTTTTCTGATACTAAAATATTTTGAGTTCTATATCAACGGCATAAAAACAAGCCATAATCTGACAAATCTGATAATGCAGTGTCCTTCCTTCCCTCCTTCTCTCCTTTCTTTCTTCCCTTCTCCCTCCCTTCTCCCCTCCTCTCCTCTCCTCTCCTCCCCTCTCCTCTCCTCTCCTTCCCCTCTTTTCCCTTCCTTTCCCCTTCCTTCCCCTCCTTCCCCTCCCTGCTCCCTCCCTCCCTTCTTCCTGTTCTCCCTCCCTCCCTCTCTGTTTCTTTCATAGTAAAATGCGCATAACATAAAATTTTATTTTAACCATTTTAAGTGTACTGTTCAGTAGCATTAAATACATTTACATTTTTATGCAAATATTTCCAGAACTTTTTCATTTTCCCAAACTGAAACTTTGTACCCATTAATCAGCTTTCATTTTGATTAAAAAGCAGATAGAATGTTGAGACACTAGAACATAGTGACACATTGAAATGCATGGACAATCCTTTTGGAGGAAGGCCATTTTTGGTCATGTCTCCATGGGAAGGTTAGCCTTCAAAGCACACAAGCAGGAAATAATAGGAACTCAGACTAGTGATGCCCCCATCAGGAGGGCCTTAACTGTCTATGTCTTCATTGATTCTGCATTTCCTGCATTGTTAAATGTGAAGAAGGACAACTCAGTGTCCCTAAATGGTGCTGGCAACTTCCTTTCCTTCCTCCAAGCTGACCCACTTCTCAACCCCACTTGGGAATACAGGAATATACCAACACAGTTCTCATTTATGGTTCAATGCTGGTACTTAAAAAAATCATCTAAAAATTTGGCTATTGCCAAATTGCCCCCAGAGAAATTATCTGTGAGCAAAAGGAAAAGTATTTGTCACTCTTAGCATGGTGAGTTTTCTCCAAAGTAAACAGCAGTGCCCTTCCAAAAATAACCAGTCTGCCCATTGGGTCATACATACTTACATTTGGTCAGAGCCATAAGAGCCAGGATTTAAGCCAGCAACGCTGTGGAAAGGGCATTTCATGGATAGGGGCTCATGTTCTGCTGTCTGGAAAAGGCTTCCAAGAGAAAGGATAGAACCTCCCAGAGAGGAGGAAAGAAACAAGTGACTGATTCCGTGGCAGGGATGATGCAAGGAGGGCCATTGCCAGTGGCTCTGGCCCCAGCACTTCACCCTGCTGTAGGCCGGGCCACTGGGTGGTTCATGATGGCAGACCCCAGCTGCTGTGGGTCAGCTGGCATTGCTGGGGGGAGGAGGGTGTGCAGCAAGGGTGGATTGTTTCTGTGGAGTTAAAAACATTTAGAAATTATTTTCTGAAATATAGCTCTAATGTTTCATGTTTTTATGACCTCAAATTGTCTTGGGAGTCTTTTAGGGTTAGTGAACTCCCTAAGGGCATTTAGCAGCACTATGTGTAGAAATTGTGGTTTGCTGTCTGAATGCTTACACATCAGCAGTGCCCACCATGGGCTGCTGCCCTCCCTGGCGGCCATCAGCATTGTGAAACAGCTCACTGAGGGGTGAGCACTCACAGGGGTTACAAGAAGCTTTGGTGGGGAAAGGAGGAGAAATGAGAAAGGTACTAGCATTAATGGAAATCCTACTATAAACCAGCCTCTTTCCTCAGTTGGTAAGGTCTTAGGAGATTAGGTTACCATAAGGAAAGTGTGGCTCTGAGAGTTTGGATAACTTGTTCAAAGACACTGGGCTTATGAGTGTGTCCATGCACATATCTCCTTGATGCCACAGACAACGTCTTTCAATCATATAGTGTTGCAGAAATAGTTCAGGCCCTCTGACCACTTCCATCTAGAAGAAGGAGTATGTATTGGTTCGAGCCTTCCAGAGAAATAGGAGAAATAGAACCAATAGGATATCTATCTATATCTATGTATGTATATATTTATATATGTATGTATCTATCTACTGATCTATCCATCAATCTATATATCTATCTATATCTATATCTATCTTTTATCTATATATCTATCTAATCTAATCTCTTATCTATCTATTTACCTATCTCAATTCTATTTATCTATGTATCCATCCATCCATCCAACCCTCTATCTGAGAGAGATTTACTATAAGGAATTGGCTCATGTGATTATGGAGGCCAATAATCCAAACTCTGCCATTGACAAGCTGGAGACCCAGGAGAGCTGGTGGTATAGTTCTAGTCCAAGACCAAAGGACTGAGAACCAGGAGGAATCATGGTGCAAATTCTGGTGCAAGTCCTAGTCTGAAGGCAGGAAAAGACTAAAGTTGAAGCTTGAAGACAGGAAGAGAAAGTGAATTCTTTCTTATTCACCCTTTTTGTTTTATCTAGGCTTTCAGTGGATTGAATGAAGCCCACCCACACTGGGAAGAGGTATCTGTTTACCTCAGTCTACTGATTCAAATGTTCATCTCAACCAGAAACATTCTCATAGATATACCTGGAATAATGTTTAACCAGATATCTGGACACTGTGGCCAAGTCAAGTTGACACATAAATCACAGAGTACTAGTTACAAAAGGATTTTAGATAAATCATTTCAAGAAGAAATAGACATTAAGAAAGTTGAAACTTTTTTTGGAAAGTTTTAGCAATTGTAATATTTTACATTCATATAATAATAAATGATAGAATTTATGGGTAAAGTTAAAAGAGTTTATATAGATATACAGTTTTTAGAAACCATCCTTTGAAGCCAGTTATTAATGTTCCCATTTTACAGATGAAGACACTGAGGTCCAAAGAGACTGAGTGGCTCCCATTAGGTTGTAAATAAAGAAAGAGGAAGAAATAGTGCTAAAACAAGCTCTTATGATGGTTAAGCCTTTCTGTAACAACCACTCCTTTTAAGTAGATCAGGATAATGGGTATTAAATTCAGATTGATAAAAAATATAGTTAAATGTAGTTGTCATTTTGTTTGCCTAAAAACCTTTTCTAAAGTTTTTTAAAAAAGTTTTTAGGGGTGCCTGGGTGGCTCATTTGGTTAAGTGTACAACTTTTGATCTTGGTTCAGGTCATGATCTCTCAGTTCATGAGATTGAACCCCGCATTGGGCTCTGCTCTAATAGCACGGAGCCTGCTTAGGATTCTCTCTCCTCTACTTTCCCTGCCCCTCCCCTGCTTGTGCTCTCCCTCAATCTCTCCCTCAAAATAAATAAATAAACTTTGAAAAAGTTGTTTAAAAAATTTTAAATTATTACTTCATAAACTTAAATTTCAAAATGTCTAACTCTTCCAGAATAGTCTTTGTGAGTGTCAGATGCTCTGACCAATTTTCGGAATGTTAAATGTATAATACATAAAACGCAGTTAAGCTATTTGCCACCAGTTAGGCAAGAGAATGGAAAACTGTCATTTTACTGGAAAAGAACATTTCCAGGTTTTATGATATTAAAAAAATATGGTATCCCTTTTAAGCATTTTCTCTTGTTCAACCTATGCCCAGCACTCAAAGAGGTAAGAGAAATTCTCTGGGTGGAGCACAGCTCAAGTTCTTGGGGGGCATAGCAGTAGGCTGTGGAAGAGACCAACATACTGGTGCTTTCACTGAGCTAAAGAGCCCTAGCTGTCCCAGACAGGGAGAAAGACAATGATTCTAACATGTGAAACCCAGAGGCACATAGATTTCCCAGAGGAATCCCAACTACAAGATGAAGGGCCTGGAGGAGTTATAATGAAGTGTCAAACCTGGAGGGGAGGGAAGGAGAGGGAGAACAGTGTTGAGAGTGATTGATAACAGTTAGAGGTATCCAGATGTTTTTATTACTTTAAATTTTGCTCCCAGCATTGTGTTTGCAAATAGATTAGTAATGCCAGTTATGCTTATGCTTGACCTTTAACATGTTATATAACTCATCATGTCTACCTCTGGCCTGGACCTCCCTCTGAGACCCAGGCCTGTGTATCCCACTGACCACTTGACATTTCCTCTGAGATATCACAGAGCAGCTCAATTTTGACGTGTCTAAAACCAAAGTCGGGTTTTCCCTTGAAAGCTTAGTGCCTGCCCAGCTCATTATCCTGATGAATGGCACTGCCAACTCCCCAGGAGGCAAACAAAAACCTGGGAGTCATCTCTGGCTCTTTCCCCTCCTTACCCCACACCCACTGCATCCCCATTCCTATCTCCACCTCTCCAGTCCAAGCCATCCAAGTCTTTCCTTTGGACCACTGTAATAGTCTTTTCTATTCACATTCTCTGCTGCTCATTTGGGTTGAGTTCCCACCCTATAGCCACAACAATCTTGTTAAAAATGAAACTTAAACCACATCACTGCCTTTCCCTTGCCTTTAAGAGAGCATGTTCTTCATGTGGTCTCCAAGATCCTGGCATGGCTCCGCCATGACCTGTGTCTCCAGACTCACTTCATACATGCTCTTTTCCCTTGCATTCTGTATTTCAGCCCCACAGCAAATCCTCACACTGTGGCAGGCTCACCCCAGCCTCTGACGCAGGCCCCCCCCTTTATATGTATATTGGTTTCTCTGCCTGGACAGTTATTTCCTTCTGACTTTCCTTCTGGCTAATTAACTCCCACCTCTCCTTCATACCTCAGTCCAGTTACTGCTTCCTCCAGGAGTCCTTTCCTGATGTCCCCATTGGGTCAAGTCCCCTGTTGGAAGACCTCAGAGATCCCCGAACCTCTCCTTTACAAAGGTAATTTAATTAACCTCTCTTTTTATAATTGTAATTTAATACATATTTTTGTGATTATGGAATGACCATCTTTGCCCCCCACATAAGCAGGAACAATTTCTGGTTTATATTTTTGGATTGAAAGAATAAATAATAAGTGAACTCCTAACTGAACAGGAAATTGCTAATGGCTTTTGTTGTGGCCGCCATGTGTATGAACAACCTGGCTACTCAGTCCCCTGAGTGTAACTCAGTCACTATTGTTCACTCTTTGCTCTAATTTAAGCAAGAAAAGAAATAGGAAAATGGTTGTGCTAAGAGTGTCCTTGGAAGTACAAACCCAAGGGATTAAGCTAAAAAGTGACTCTGAGAAATGGATCTATAATACAATGAATAAAATTTGATTCTGTAGAAATTAATTCTGAACATAACCAGAACTCTTAATTTCCCCTTTTCCATTATTTTAAGAAAAGGACAGACAGAAGGGCATGTGATAATTTCTTAATTTTCTAGTCACTCATCCCCTTTTTTTACTTTTTCTATTATCTCATTGGTGTGTGGGGTAGAGGGGGCTATCTCTGTACTACTAGATCTTAATTGGGACCTCTCTGAGATGAAAAATTCTCACAAATTTGAACAGCACCAAGTGTGAGGAGAACTTTGAAAGATCTTGAAATCTAACTTAATTCAGTTCAGTGTATCTTGTCCATTTCAGATGGTTCTTCATAATTTCTGTTGGTTTTCACCAAAACGTTTTCACATTACACCCCTGAAGTTTTGTGAAGAAATTTAGTAAATTAAACTAATAGGCTCAGCAAATCTATCATTTTCCCAACTTGCTAGAGGTGAAAGTTAATTTCTATCCAAAGGCATTTAGCAAGAGGAAGTTTGAGTTTTGGGTAAAACTTCTTGATTTGTGAGTATTTGCTGGCATTTCCTACCCTATCTGCATTAACATTCTTAAATTACACAAAATTTACAAAGGCAATGGAAATAAGAAGTGATCACACATCCATGGGGACTTTGGTGATATTGTAAATCAGCCACTCTGGCTCTGAGGAGTGACCAGACCTCTTGGCCTTTGGATTTTCAGAACATAATTCAGTCTTAGCCCTGGGTTCATCTATGTGTCTTCTTCCCAGAAGAGCAGGAAGAACGTTCCTGAGAGTTTTCAGATTACAGTTTATTAAAGTTCTTAAATCATCTCAAAAAAGGAAATATGACCTGAGTAAAACAAGTAATTTTTCAAAAAATGACAATCAGAACAAAGCCTGGTGTCTTAAACTAAACAATTAATTGTGAAGCAGGCTGAAGAAAGCCACTACTATATAATAATAAGTATATTATACTTTAGAAACATGTCTGTGTATTTTCCATGTAATACTCAACAATATTAAGAAACCTGAGGCCAGCTTTCAACAACTGAAGCAGAAGTATCAACAATTTTCTTCTGAATTAGAATCATTCTGAATTAGCAGCTTGCTTCAACAGCCAATTTGGACAATTCGAACCTTAAATGGTGTCTTAGGTCTGATATATTTGCTTTGGCTGTCTAGATAATTCTAAGTCACTAGATAATCACTCATGGAGAAATTGGGAAAATGCCCTTCTTCCATGTATGTCTTCTTTCTGGGCAAGTATTTAAATGTTAGATGAAAGAATTTGCCTTTCCTGTGATAGAAGGGATGACTTCAGAAGGTCTAACATTTTTCCTCTTCATTCTTGAAATCCAGACAGCAATAGGAATCTCCTGAGCCCTGGAAAGCCCCTAATGGCAATTGTGGGATAAAATGTTTTAATTGACAAAAGAGCCCCTTGGCTAAATTCTCGTCTTTGTAGAACTTGTCAAAAGTATTCAGTTTCAAGCCAAAAACCTGCCATAATGAAGGCCAATCATTAATGACAGAAAGATTAGGAGAGCGGAGATCCGCTGGCTGCACAACAGCACATAATGAGACAAAATGCGATGGAGTCAACTGAGGGCAATTGACCCATAGCCAATTCTTAATAAGAGGGGCCCTCAATATCAGATGCCCACTACTTCACTCTGGCATTTCTCACACACTAGCAGTGATTTGTCTTTGTCATAAGAAACTAAAAATATGATACTCCAAGTGTATTTATAGCTCAATTTTTTGAAATCATGTATCTATACTGCTCCAGGCACAGGAGAAAATGGAAGAGTAAATGAAGCAAATGATACCTAAGTTATCTGCTGAGTAAACCTTACCGGGTGCATCATATATATTCCAGTGGCAAACACACACATGTCTGTGTACAAACACACACACACACACGCACACACACACACGCACATTCCTGTAGTAGGCCCTTCAGAACTCATTGTAGATTTTCTGAAGGCTGTGGATTATCTCAAAGAGAAGTTCTTGATTTTCTGAGTTACACATAGGACTATAAATAGGCTATTTTCGTTCAGCTGATGCAAGGTTTAACCAAAGGACAGAGTTAAGATAGACATATGTGAATGGACCTGAAGACAATCTGCCCAGGCCTTAGTGATTGTAGTTATCATTTTGTTCTTACTGTTGAATACAGTTGTGTATAGCTTTTTGTTAGATATAGACAGAGTGGGGAAAATTTTCCCATTTACTTTCACATAGCCATCCTCTCTATAGTACAAAGTCAGAAGAGTAAGCTGGATGAAGGAACTGGATCTGAAACTACCAATCTTGAGATCTACTATTAGTTCTGATTCCCTAGAAAAGAGGATGGAATTGGCTAACGGGGCATTTTGAATGTTTATATTCCCTTCAACTGTGGAAACTTTATTCCTATCAGTATCCTCCCTCCCCCAACTTCCACCCAAGGAGGGGATTTTTGTCTTAATCTGCTCTACTACAGAGGCTTTGTTGAGCAAACTTAAAGTAATGATGGAGTAGCAAAGGTAGAGAGTCCAGGTGGAGTTGATTGATTCCCAGAACATTTTTAGGAGAAGAGAAAGGGATGGATGGGCAGAGACAAAGGCAAGCTTCAGTTCAGATGGACTTGAAGGAGTCTTTCTGATGACTTTGGAGAGAAGTAGGAGAGAGGCTTTAGGAGAAGTTGACATGTGCTGAGACATTAAAAGAAAAAGAACAATTGGGAAAAGACACTTTCTGTAGTCTATAAGTGTTGTTATGTTCGTTTGCTTTTAAGTAAGAGAATCCTCTTTTGCATTTAAAAATCCTCCAGCAAAATATATTTTAATTGCTTTTCTAACTAAAATTTTGGATGTCAGACAGACTTTCTTTGTATTTAACACCTTGTCGAGAATGGGTGGCAAAGTGTACGGTTTATGTGGATGACATATGTAACTGAGGTCCTGTCTGCAGGATGCTAAGCATGAGTGCTGAGGGGAAAACTATGTCAAAGACCCAAACCCCCAGTTTGTCAGTTGTGTAAATATCCCAGTGTCCCAGGGCAGTGCCCACCAAACTATGAGAGTCAAGACTCCAATTAATGGTGAGAATGATTAAATCAGAGACATAAATACGATCAGGTTCACTTGTGCCTGTTTCAAACAGGTATATTCCTTGAAATAAAATGGCTTGTTTCAAATGTGTAGCCAATGCAGGGCACGAACTTTAATAGTAGAAAGTACAAGTTTTTATTTAAAAAAAAAAACCCACTATTTTCAAAAACAAAAGAGAGCAAAATAATCATCACAAAGTGAAACAGTCAGTGTTTGCCTGGTAATTTTCCATCTGTGCCATAGCAGTTTTCACTAGCAATTTAAAAAATCCTGTCATAAGCAGAAAACAGGTTTGGCCATGAAAGTAAACTCCCTTTCCTGAGTGATTGAATGTGACTTCCAGATTTATAAACTCATAGGCCACTCACATCGTGTTAGTTGTTGAAGTGGGGCAAGGTTTGGCTTTGAAAGATGTTTACAATATTTTTTAAGTTTTGTAATAAGCAAGTGTCCAGTGAAATTCGCCATGTGGATGTCAGGAGCAACACAGGCAGACAGTTTTCTGCTTGTGTTTCTGTTGTTAGCTGCCTGGATTACCTGCTCAGTGTGGCTGCCTCACTCGAAGGTGGAAGTTAAAACAATATCAGAATGACATGGAGATGCTGAACCCTAAGATGATGAAAGACCTTATATAAAGTGTCCTATATACCAATGCTAAGTGGAGTCATCATTTCTAAAAATTTAGTAGATTTAAGTTTTACATATGCCATGGGCAGAAAGCCAGCTGTTTCTAGAAATATAAGAAAGGTACAGATCTGTATCCCCTTTATGTTTTCATGTAGTGTGAATCCATTCTGTGCAAATTTTTATACTAATTTATTAAATTTTTATTTTATTTATTTTTGAGAGAGAGAACAGGGAAGAGGCAGAGAGAAAGGGGGTAAGAAGATTCGAAGTGGGCTCCATGCTGGCAGCAGAGAGCCCAATGGGGGGCTCAACTCATGAACCATGAGATCATGACCTAAGCAACTGAGCCACCCAGCCTCTCCCAAAATATTATACCATTTAAACCTGGTCTGAGGACCTGGGGTTGGCAAGTAACAGCAATGTGTGTATAATAACTCAGTTGCCCTAGTTTACTATATCCTTGTTACTCTCAGCCCTAAATTCAATTGGGACTCACTCCCCAACATTATCACCAAGATGTCCCTGGGCTCAGTATCCCATGGTAGTTGCCCATGGACCCTTGGCATTTGAAAACCTGTATGGCTTTGGCTCTGAGACAGAGCTATCTGCTGAGAATGGAAGGCGGTTGTTAGAAGGTGGGATAAAGAATCACCTGGGGTCCTCATATACACTCAAATACACGTGTAACCTTAGGGCTAGCTGTTTGCCAACAGTTTGTTCCTTCTGCAACCCCTCCCAGGGTGCTGTACCATGCTCTCTGGGACACCTGCTCTTTATTTGAAGACTGTCCTGTCTTTTGTATTTTTTTAACCAAATTACATACAAAAATGTAAAGGATAGTAGAAGAGGAACAGTTAGACATGCTGATTTGCTTTTAAGTCCCCCATACTCCTGGCTTTCATGAATCTCTCTGTTTGTTTTAGTTGTGTGGAATTCACCTTTCTTTCTTCCTAAAGTTTCCAGCACTCAAGTGCATTCATTGCTCAAGTTAATGTGAATTAAAGCAAAATCTTTTTGAGAACTAATCTAAAATACCCTGAATATTAGTTAGGTATGCATTTGACAGAATGTAATAGAAAACCTGAAGATGTTTTTAAAAATAAGGAGTTTATTTGAGTCAGGTAATAAGAAATCTTAGTGTAGCTTACACAGGGATAATGTCCAGGCTCCATCTCCTTTTCTGTTCTGTCATCCTTGCTGTGTGGGTTTTCATCCTCATGGCTGCAAGATGGCCACCCCCTCTCTAGGCACTGTATTCCAGGCAGGAAGAAAGGAGTTGGATGAAGGAAAAAAGACAAAAGGCTGAATGGGGGCATTCCTACTGAGTCTTTCCTCTTTAAAAAGTTTTCTGGGGTGCACCTGGGTGGCTCAGTTGATTAAGTGTCCAACTCTGGAACTCAGTTCAAGTCATGATCTCACAGTTCATAGGAACATGCCCTGAATCGGGCTCCACACTGACAGGAGCCTGCTTAGGATTCTCTCTCTCTCTCTCTCTCTCTCTCTCTCTCTCTCTGTCTCTCTCTCTCTCTGTCTCCCCCTTCTCTGCTCACACACACACTCTTTCTCTCTCAAAATAAATAAATAAACTTTAAAAAATAAGATAAAAAGCTTCCTGGGACACTCTATCCTGACATCCACGCACATCTCATAGCCCAGAACTGGCTCTCATATCTACTCTTTACTGCACAAATTCTATAGCTTCTATATTAGAGGAAGGGGGACTGTGTGATTTTTGAGTAGCTTTGTGAGGACTTTAACACTATTTGAGATAACCCAGAGGAAATACATGTCTTGGCTCAATGAAAGTGGACCTGGGGAGTGTTTAAATTAAGAACCAAGAATACTTATACACAGGGTGACCATATGTCCAAGATTGTCTGAGATGGTTTCAACCTATGCCTGGGTTTCTGGCCTAATTACTAATAGTACCTCCTTTCACCCTTTTCCCAACTTGTTATTATGAGAAATCTCATTTCATTACAAAAAGATTGACAGGATTTTATGGGAATACCTATATACCAACCAGCTAGATCTTACCATTAATAATTTCCTAGACTTGTTTTATCTTGTATCTCTCCATCCATCCAACTGTCTTATTTTTTTGGATGCATTTCAGAGTAATTTATAGGCATCAATTGCTTCTCCTTATACATCAATAACCAGAATTCTACATTTGTTTAAAATGTACTTTTTCTTTTGAGGTAAAATTAACATAAAATGAAGTGTACATCTAAGTGCTTATTTGATGAATTTTGACAAATAAATGTATAACCCAAACCCCATGTCAAGATATAAAATGTTACTTTCACCTTAAGGAAGTTCCTTTGTGCCCACCCCCTCCCAATTGATTTCCCTTCACCCAGACAACCACCATTCTGGTTTTTTCTTTTTTTCAATATAGAGTACTTTGCTGGTTCTATAACTTTAGAAATATGAGGTCATACTGTAGATCATACTCTTTTGGGTAAGGCCTTCAGGTCAGTGAAAACTCAGAATAATATTCTTGAGAATCACCTAAGTCATCATGTGTTTCATTGCCAAAACTTATTTATTTCATTCTTTTTATAAGAACCAAGCAACCTCTGGATCTCAGTTGGGTCAAAATCACCTATTTTCAAGGGCAATTTTTAAAAATCTCTACAGGGAGCAGAGACCTTTAAAACTAACAAGCAAAGCTGCTTCCTCTTGATGGCAAAGGATGTAAACTCCTAAGAAACAAAGATCTTTATTTCACAGAAAGGAATGTGGGTTTGGGAACTTCTAAATGACTCACTTTGAATTTAATGTCTCTCTAAGAGATATAAATTAGCAGCAGCAAAATATTATGGCCCTTTGAATGCTTCAGCCCGTGAATTGTAAATTAAAGTTTGTTTAGCCATTTGGTGGGGCTTAACCATACTAGAAAGAGCTGTTAAATATTTTATGGTATCTAAATGTACTTGCATGGGCACCATTCCTGTCCCCTGACACATTTTTGTTCAAGTGAGAAAAGGAATGACTGAGAATGCACATAAAAATATTCCCAGTTAACAGAAGTTTAAATGAATTAAAGAAATAAAGAACACACATGTTTGCATTTAGACATGGTAGATGGCCAATTTTTTTCATGAAGAGCTCCTTATTACTTTTGCTCTAAGCAGTACTCTAATGTTCAACATTTGACAAGGGGAATTTCCCTTCCCTTCTCTCCTTTCCCTACAGTATATATTAAACTAATTGCTTTATTTTAACAAGGGAGACCCTGTTTCCCCCAACCATCTTCCTGACCCCCAGCTTGAACTTCAACTCCAAGGATCTTTGCTGAGAGATAATTGCACTACCAATGTGATTTAATGCACTCTGGCTTAGTGCATCAAGTCTTCTCTGTCTTTAGAAACATTTTTAACTCTCAAAGGGTCAGATTCCCATCCTATATAATTCTTGGAGAGTTGTATAAAAAAATTTGGCCCAGAGTTTCCTTATCATTTATAATTTTCATAATACTTTCAGAGTCACAAAACTATCTAGTGTTTCAGAGATGAACAATTTGCTGTTTTTCACGAATAAAAATTCTCTGAAGAATAATGCAAAGGAATGCCAATAGGATTAAAACTGTCACAGAGAAACTGTAAATAAAACTCACGCCATAACCTATGGTGTCCTCGTTTTAGATCTACATTTATAAACACCCATTTCCTCAGCTTCTAAAAAATCCCTCATGATTGAACTGAATACATACGGAAAACTGACAACAAGATGAGGGATTGGCTTTCCTGCCATGGATGGAGAGGCTCATTCTTCAGGACTCAAGATTCCCCTTTCTGAAAAGTTCTTGATCGTCTGCTCTTAATTCCTAGGGCAGTGAATTCTGTGCTTAGTGTAACGTGTGTTTCCCTTCCCACTCCCCCCCCCTTTTTTTTCTTGGCAGGTTGCTTTGTGCACTTATGTACTTACACACAGGCACTCAAAACATACCTATATGCCCCCATAGAGAAATTCATATATACATACATCTGCCTCCTATATGCAGACACACACACACACACACACACACACACACACACACACACATTTTCAAAATCAACAAAATTATATTTCATTTATCCACTACCTAGTCTTTACTCCTTAAAGAAGAATCTTGCTCCCTTGGCATAGGTTTAAAAACTGTCTCTAATATTAACTCTTTTGGAAAGTGTTGGGTTCAGTTGATGATTTTAAACATAGTGTATCTCCAAGCAGATTCAGCTAATGCAATACTGAGTCCTTGGATTCTAAATATTTAGGCCCTGCCTCAGTTCCAGCACTTTTTGTATAAAGCAATTTGGACAATGTACTCTGCCTTACTAGGGTTAGTTTTGTCATCTGTAAAGTGGGAATAAAATGATCTGCCCATAGCATTATAGTGAGGCTATATAAAATGTAAGCATTTAAAATCTGTGAAATAGAAGAACTATCCCTACTACCAGAAAGCCATATCTTTTTAGGCAAGGACCATGTCTGAGTAAGGCTTCTTTACAATTCCTAGAGAAGTGCCATGGATCCCAAAGAGCATAACACACTCTTATCATGAGATGAAAATGAATGGATTTTCAAGAAAACATAAATGAAGTTCAGATCTATGCCAAGATTTCTTTAGCTCTTTGCTATCATGGGACTTGGAAAGATGGACTAAAAGACCCTGGGTAATTTGTGGGGTTGCGGTGGCTAGGCCGCTTTGTGCTGGCCTGTGGTGATGCTAGGAACTTAGTCCCCTGTCAGGTAACCAGACAGAGGGAAGGCTAGCAGACTCAAGAAGAAGTTGGGAGTTTTCCAAATATTTGGAGTCTCTTATGCTTGAACCTGCTGCCACTCGCATCACTGCCAGTGACCGCACATCCTCTCCACACAAGTTATTGCCTTCCTGCTGTTCTTTGGGAATCCTTCCAGATACCAGCAGAGGCTGCTATTTCTAACCAGCATCAGTCACCATTGTGTGCTGAGAGGCCAAGACCATGGCTAACACGTGGAAGGAATCAAAAGGAAGAGAGACACTCAACCAGCATCATATACTTTCATAAAACAACTTGTTTATCAGAACGATTAGTCCATTTCAAATAAGTCAATGGCATGGCCCCCTTGCTCCTGTCTGGGAGCAACATTTTATTCATTTTTGGAATTTGGGGAGAGGAAATGAACTTCCTGTACCAGTCTGCCACATGAGGCTATGGGCCCTGACATGTTGTTTTCCTAAGATGCTCCCTTTGCAGCTTGCTCTCCTAAGATGCTCCCTTTGCAGCTTGCTCTTGGGGGCATGCCGTTCATCGGGGCCTATTGTCCTTGACAATTTGATAGTTCTTGCCTTTGATTGTTTATTTTAGCTTCTTGCTCTTTCCTTCAGTCAGTGCTGTGGTTTCTCATGGAGTTATCCCTCCACTTATGGGCCCTGGGTCCGACCCAATCTTTTATTATTCTTCATCTTTTTCATTATTCTTTATCATTTCCAACTACAAAACTCCCATTTCTCTCTCTGTGAGTGTAGTTGATGAAAATTTAGTGGCAATAAGGTGATAGGTTGGCATGGCTTTAATTTCTGAGTGAGTCATTTATACCATGGCCAGATATAGCATCTCTAAAATTCCCAGGTATCTGTTAATCTAGCAATCTAGCAAGTGCTTGGAATTGGTCACTCAGGGAAAAGGAGAAACATTTGTTGGGATTTGTATAAATCCACCACCAGCATTTCTGGAAGAAGAACAATTTCTGGAGGAAGTCCTGCTGATGGGTACATTCATCATTATTATATGGATTGTACCAATTTGCTCTTAAAAGGCCAACCCTGCATCCTTCATAAAGCCTCCCTGGCTCCCCTTGCTCTGTGCTTCCACTCCTACAGGCAGATGTAATCTTTTCCCGCTTTTTGCCCTGACTTCACCCTTATATACTTGACTTGAACTTGCTGTAGTTATTTGTTTGTCTTCTGCTAGACCAGGGATCAGCAATATTTTTTTTGTAAAGGGCCAGATAATAACTACTTTAGACTTTGCGGGCTACACAGTCTCTGTCTCAACAACTCAACTCTGTGGTTATAGTGTGAAGCTGCCATAGTCAATATATAAATAAATGGTATGGCCGTGTTCCAATAAAACTTTATTTATGGACATTAAAATTTGCATTGCATATAATTTTTTCCATGAAATATTATTCTTCTTTTGATTTTTAAAAATGACTCTTAGATCACAGGTATAATTAAACAAGCAGCAGGCTGGATTGGGCCCATGGGCCGCACTTTACTGACCCCTATACTTGCTAGAGTATAAATTCTTTGAGGGCTGAGACTTCACGTGTTTATGTGTCCTAAAGCCTTGGTCCCTAGCAGGTACTTAATAAATACTTTTTAAATAAAAGAGTAAACTAAAAAATTTCTTCTATATCTATAATATAACATATGCTTATTTATAGATAACATTATAATATAATGTATTATATAAATGTAATAATATAAACCTATTTTTGCCTAGTTCATTACAGTTGAAGAAATACTTCACAAACATAATCTTATTGTGTCTTATTGCCTGTCATATCTGCAGGGAATGTAACAATCCTGTTTTCTAGATGATGGAATTTATCTTAGGGTTCATCTTAGGTTCAGTTTACCTTAGGCTCAATTTATCTTAGGTTCATGTGTTTGTAAACACATCATATGAGCACTGATTTTCAGTGGTGTCCAAATAATTATCTCCTTAGAAAATGCCCTCCTGGTGTTTTGTTTTAATTTTTTTTTAATTTTAATTTACTTTTGGAGACATTTTACATGATTTCATTGACTTAATAATACATCAGTTCTCTATATGTCACCTTCTCAGTGACTTTAATTCATATCCTAAAAAGAATAAATTCTATCAGTACTCATAAACATGAATTTAAGTGTGAACTCTGGAAATTATACAGTTATAAGCAGTATAATCTCTTAAGAAGAAAGACACTGACTGTGAGGGTCAGATGACGTTAGGTACAGATTGGTATTCTCTATTGGCCACAGAGCCTGGATTTATATTCCACCCTTCCCAGCTTGCTCTGTGCCTAGGGAAGGCATCCAGTTGGGTTTGACTAATGGACAACACTAGTGGTATATCAAAGGATGGGGCAGAAAGTGTTTGAAAATTATCCACCTGCTCTGGCTCCACAGTGCCTATGTCTTCCATTGGAAGAACTCCTTCTGCCTGTTCTGAGTTTTCAGTGGCTGTGTCCTCCATAGAGAGCACCCTCTGCTTTACCTTTTAGATGGGAGTGGCTTCCTACTGTTGTTTCTGGTATACCTGGCTTCCCCTTTAATCTGTCCAAACCTCTGTAAGTAACCTCTTCATTAAAACCTTTCCAGTTAAACCCTTTAAATTGCCATCTGCCTCCTATGTGGACACTGGCTAACCTAGCAATCTATGAGATATGAATACTGGGCACTAGTTGGTTGGAGGACCCAACTAATAGCCATGACTTCTGAAATTCCCCTGCTGAAAACTTCCTCTTTGGGTTACAACTCTAGGCATTTTCTCTTATTTTGCAAAGAATCCTTGCCCACATTATATATTAAGGACCTATCAGTCATTTATCCTACATCATAGGTGTTAGTAACCAGGTTTGTCATATCACTTCCTTCTGTGATATAGATGCCTCGGGCCATTGAGGAGACTTCAGGTTATCTGAACAATTGAAGCAGGGACTTAGTAAGAAAAGAAAGCTGGGACAGTGCTTTACTGAAGTCAGATCTAGTTGGGCCTTCAAGAGACAGGATGAGGGTGTGGGAACACTCATGAGTAGAAGTGAAGAGGTAGAATGAGGAGTTGAGAAACTGAAGGTTGAAGGTACTAAAGATAATTTTTGCTTTTTTTTTGTTTTTATATTTTCCCTCACATGTATGAACATATATATTACCATCACAAAAAAAGACTGCATTGAGGTAGGTAGAGAAAATATTCTTCATTTTTCTATAACTGTTTTGATCCTCCTTATAAGAATTTTATAGATGGCAGGGGAAAAAAGCAAACTTTTGCCCATTTCCAATTTAAATTTATTTAAATTCAATAAGTTAAACAGGATTTTTTTTGATACCCAGGTATCTTTGGGGTCAATGTTCAAGTTTTCAAACCTGAAAGGGCTTACCTTTTGTCTCTCCAGGATGGTGTCTGGTTATTCAGGAAAGAGTTTACATGGCCCCAGAGTGACAGAGAAGGCTCAGACTCACATGTGGGGCCCTGGTGCTGCCCTCTGGCTTTTCTGCAGGGAGGCTTTCATCAGCTTGCTCACTAGGTGAACTGCTGGCCTCCAAGGTTGAAGGTCAGGGCTGGGAACCTATGGAGCCTGTAGCATCGCCCTGGTCCAGGCAGGACTTCCAGTGGTTCTTGGAGCATTAGCCACTTCCCTTTGTTATAGTGGTCCTTCTGGCTTCAGATCCCTTCACAGTCAGCTCTAGGTGGTCCCACTGCAACCCCCAGCCAGGGGCCATTCGGCCTCCACCACAGTAACCCCCTTCTAGCCAGTCTCTTGCCAGTCCCTTAGTCCCCCTTTTCTTCACTTAGTGAGACACATGGGAACTCTTGGGGGCCATGCACATCACTAGGAGCCAAAAGAGAATTGGAGACTTACACTTAATCTGTTCATCTTATCTGGCACGTCCTGGTAATACCTTTACTTGAATCAAGTGACCTAGAGTTGGCGCTGGGGACTTCTCTCAGAGTCCCAAAGATGGAGAAAGGCTAGATTCTCTCTATTCTCAACATCCTTTCATCTATTTGGATGTTTCTAAACTCCTCTCTCCTTTCCCCCTCTCCCTAATTTGCAGCCCTTAGGGTGGAAGAAAAGGGCTTTAGTGATGAACCCTATCACTCCATCCCAATCTTCTTTTCCTTCCTCAGTCTCTAGGGCTGACCTTCCTCTTTCTCTAGATCCCTTCTTCTTTTGGGTTGTTAGCCTCATGGCCTCTTCCCCATGTTTAGAATGGGCTTCCTTCCAACACCATGGAAAAAATGTTATGATCTGAGTCTTTCAGATTTGTTCAATGATGTATTAAAAGGATAGGTACAGGATTTAGAAATTCTTTTTTTTTCTTGACAAATCTATATTTCCAGGTTATGTTTTGCTCTGGACTGAGAAAAATATGTATATATTGGATGTCACAAGTGGAATATTAAAGCTTTCTTTTTAAATTCCCTCTGTAAGAGTCCTGATTCCTGTTGTGACACATAAATTCTAAAAGTGCCAAAGGGAGGAAAAACCCATTAATACATTTCAGAAAATATTACATTTCCTCTACCCATAAGTAAACAATAATGTAAATATTCTACAAGAAAACTTCAAAAACATGGAGAGAGGAGGTTGAACTCTTGCACATGAGAAGAGACAAAAGAGATAATCGGCTGAGTGAAATGTATGAAACTTGATTAGATCCTGAATTTAATATAAAGAAACACAATATAGATATAGAAATGTATTTTGGGACAGTTTGATAAATTTGTAAACGGACTATTTACTAATGGTATTATGAACTTACTGCTAATTTTCTTAGGTGTAAAACTGGGGTTGTGATTATATGGAAAAATGCATGCAAGTACTTCAGGGTAAAGTGGCATGATGTCTATGACATATTTTCCAGTGGTTCAGCACAAAATAAAACAACATGTACATAAACAAATAATATATACATAAACTATTAGTAATATCTTGAAAGGAATCATTTTTCCTGAGTGGTAGGTCTCCAAGGTGGGCTTAAAATATTTAGTAAACCATATTGTAAACAGAAGTTCTGTCACCAGGCTTTTTTGTTCCATGTATAGGGCTCAGGCAGAGTAGACTTGGCATAATTCTTAAGGGCCCTACGATTTTTGGAGTGGCAAATGAGCATTGGTTTCAATTTTAAGTAACCAGGAGCATTAGCCCCTAATACGCCTCAAAGCTTCACCTGTCTTCTGAGGCTTTAAAACCAGGCGTCACTTCTCTTCTCAATTGTGCGAGTCCTAGATGGCATCTTCTTCCAATATAAGACTGTTTCATCTACACTTAAATCTGTGTAGTTACTTTCATTATCTTGGCTAGATCTTCTGGATAATTTGCTGCAGCTTCTACATCAGCACTTGCTGCTTCACCTAGCACTTTGATGTTACGGAGATAGCTTCTGTCCTTACACCTCATGAACCAATCTCTGCTAGCTTCCAAATTCTCTTCTGCAGCCTCCTCACCTCTCAGCCATCATGGAATTGAAGAGAGTTAGGGCCTTGCTCTGGATTAGGGTTTGGCTTAAGGGAATGTTGTGGCTGATTTCATCTATCAAGACCACTAAAACTTTCTGCATATCAGCAATAAGGTTGTTTTGCTATTTTTTTAAATTAAAGTATAATTAACATACAGTGTTATATTAGTTTCTGATATGCAATATAATGATTCAACAACTCTATACATTACTCAGTATTCATCACAGTAAGTGTATTTTTTAATGTTTATTTTGAGAGAGCTAGAGAGAGAGTGCATGCATAATCAGAAAAGGGGCACAGAGAGAGGAGAGATAGAATCCCAAGCAGGCCCCATGCTGTCAACGTGGGGCTTGACACAGGGCTCTATCCCACGACTGTGAGATCATGACCTGAACTGAAATCAAAAGTTGGATGCCTAACTGACTGAGCCACCCAGGTGGCCCACAATAAGTGTATTTTTAATCTCCTTTATCTATGTCAACCATTGCCAACCCACCTCCCTTCTGCCAACCACTAATTCTCTGTATGTCAGTCTTTTCTTTACACCTCTTTTTTTGTCTATTCATTTGTTTCTTAAATTCCACACATGAGTGCAATCATATGGTATTTGTCTTTCTCTGTCTGACTTATTTCACTTAACTTTATACCCTCCAGGTCCATCCATGTAGTTGCAAATGGCAAAATTTCACTTTGTGTGTGTACCTGAGTAACAGTCCTTTGAATATATACACCACATCTTTTTTATCCATTCATCTATGTTCATCTATGGATGGACACTTGTGTTGCCTCCGTATCTTGGCTGTTATAAATAATGCTGCAATGAACATAGGGATGTGTATATCTTTTTGAATTAGTGTTTTCATTTTTGGAGATTAAATACCTGGTAGTAGAATTACTGGATCATATGGTTATTCTATTTTTAATTTTTTGAGGAACCTCCACACTGTTTTCCAGAGTGGCTACACCAATTTGTATTCCTACTCCCAGCGCATGAGGGTTTCTTTCTCTCCACATCCTTGCCAACACTTGATATTTCTTGTTTTCTTTTGTTGTTGTTGTATTTTTGTTTTTTATTCTAGCCATTCTGATAAGCATAAGGTGATAATTCATTGTGGTTTTGATTTGCATTTCCCTGATGATTAGGGCTGCTGAGTATCTTTTTATGTGCCTGTTGACCATCTATATGTCTTCTTTGGAAAAATGTCTGTTCAGGTCTGCTCATATTTAATTGGATTCTTTCTTTATTTTTTGTTGTTGAGTTTTATATATTTTAATATATTTTGGATATTAACCTATTAACCAGATATATCATTTGCAAATATCTTCTCTCATTTAGTGGGTTGCCTTTTTGTTTTATTGATGGCCTTCTTCACTATATAAAGCTTTTTTAAAATTTCAGTGTCATCCCAATAGTTTATTTTTGCTTTTGTTTCCTTTGCCCAAGGAGATGTATCTAGAGAAATGTTTTGATGGCAAATGTCAAAGAAATCACTGCCTATGTTTTTTTCTTAGAGTTTTATGGTTTGGGGTCTCACATATGTGTCTTTAATCCATTTTGAGCTTATAGTTGTGTATGGTGTAAGAAAGTGGTCAGTTTCATTTTTCTACATGTCGCTGTCCAGTTTTTCCAGCACTATTTGTTAAAGAGACTCTTTTCACTGTATGTTCTTGCCTCCTTTGTCATAGGTTAATTGACCATATAAACATAGCTTTATTTCTGGGCACCATTTCACTTTCTTATCATTAATTGGCATTCACTTTCTTCATGATTCACTGGAGTAGCACTTTTAATTTACCTCAAGAATTTTTCTTTTGCATTCACATCTTGGTAGCTGTCTCATGCAAGATACAAAATAGTTATTTAACCTTACTATTTTAATAAGTGATTGTGTAGTTGTTCTGTTAATAAGTAATCCATCTTTTCACCATCGATTTTAAATGCTACAATTTCCAAACACTGTGTTTTTGTATTTATCTTGTTCTAGTTTTGGATATTCTATTCTATTTCATTAATCTATACATTTATGTGCCATATTGTAATTAATATGTTTCAATGGCAAGTTGTGTTAACTCTTGCTTATAAATTCTTGGCTATGCTTGTTTTTCACATTAATTTTAAAAATTAATTTATTTTGTACAAAGAAATTC
The DNA here is from genome assembly GCF_046562875.1 of Panthera onca. NCBI lineage: Eukaryota > Metazoa > Chordata > Mammalia > Carnivora > Felidae > Panthera > Panthera onca. The sequence goes on along the minus strand of NC_138343.1, from coordinate 26,017,575 downwards.
GTTGGCATTTTTATTGGGACTATGTTAAATTTATAGATTAATTTAGGGAAAAATGCCTTTTCATTTGTTCAAGTCTTTGTTTCTGTCCTTCAGTAGCATTTAGGTCTTGCAACTTTCTCATTCATTATATTCTTCGTATTTATCATTACTTTGACAATGAGGTCTTTTCTTTCATCATCTTTTAAAAATTTGCTTATTATAAACATTATCTACATAACCATTTTGTTGAATTCTATTATCGTTTTTAATACTTTTAGATTGACTTTGTTAGGCTTCCTAGTAAAATAACAATATCATCTGCAAATGATAATTATACTTTCCAATTTCCAATATTTATGTCTTTATTTCTTTTTCTCATCTAATTGAATTTCTAATGTCCATAGAGTAATTCTAAATAATAATGATAAAGGACATCTATTGTTTCTGTATCTTCTTACAAAAGAATCTCCTGATCAAAGAATTTATCTCCTTCTAAATTATTATTGTTAAAATCGAGAATGGATTTAAGATCTTGACAATTTTTAAATTTTCTATGGAAATCATATAAGTTTTCTTGACATTTTTTTGTGGTGAATAATATTAATAGATTTCCTATTATTAAACCATTCTTAAATTCTTTTTTTTTAGTTAGTTTGTTTATTTATTCATTTATTTAAGTTTATTTATTTACTTTTGAGAGAGAGAGAGAGAGAGACCGAGGGAGGGGCAGAAAGAGAGGGAGAGATAGAATCCCAAGCAAGCTCTGCACTGTCGGCATGGAGCACGATGTGGGGCTCAAACTCACAACTCATGAGATCATGACTTGGGCTGAAGTCAGACGCATAACCAACTGAACCACCTAGGTGCACCACATCCTTGAATTCTTGGGATAAGCCTACCTGGTTGTGGCACATTATTCTTTCAATATTTTTCTGGGTTCTATTTACTAATTGAGCAGTAAGGATTAATTTGTCCAAGATCTCTGGAAACCTGGCCTCTAAAAAAAGAGCTTCTCTTTAAAGTTACCTGTAAAGTAGCTACAGTTCAGCGTATAAGGCATAAATTCTGGTCAACTGCAGGGCCCAGATCCTGGCTCCTGATCATGCTAGAATAGGGGCTGGCATTTGCCCAAATCTGAATATTGATAAGGTATATCCTGCTGTTACCTTCACATCGCTGTAGCTGCAGGGTTTGAACTCCAATTCTTTTCTCACCAGAGGAGGGTCTGATGCATCCCCTCTCCAGTTCATGAACCTTGGTCTGACAGGCTAGAACTGAAGCCAAGGTTCCACTGCACTATACTGATATTGTATATTGGTTCCTGATCACACCAGGCAAGGGGCTGGTGCTTATTTAGTAACGTGGCATAAAAGCCAGGATCCCTACCTTGGGGTGTCACCTCTGGCTCTATCAGAGTGCCAGACATTGCTTCAGAGTGTGATGGACAACAAAGAACCACACAGTCACCACAGATGCTATCTCAGTGTCCACAGTGCACACTGGTTCGGTGGGGCCATTTTCTCTGTTTGTACAGCTTTGTATATAGTTTTTGTGAGATAAGCCTGTAGTTTTCTGTTATGTGATAATGTTTGGGAAGTTTTGTTATCAATGATATGCTCTTGTACAAAAAAATATGAATGCTCTGAGAAATCAGTTAAATAGATTTGGTAGAATTATGTGCAACTGTCCAGACTTGGTGCGTTTTACAGAGCAGATCTGTAGTAACCTTATTTCTTCAGTGTTAATTGATATGAGTGGACTTTTCAATTTGGGGGCCAATTTTGATAATTAATACACATGTATTTGTATGAACTTTTAAAATTAACTTCTTATAATTTAAAAAACTTAGGTCATCTGGCTGGCTCAGTCAGTAGAGTATCTAACTCTTGATCTCAGCGTTGTGAGCTTGAGCACCACATTGGGTGCACAGATTACTTAAAAAAAATTTTTTAGGGGTGTCTGGGTGGCTTAGTCAGTTAAGTGTCTGACTTTGGCTCAGGCCATGATCTCATGGTTTGTGAGTTCTAGCCCCACATCAGGCTCTGTGCTGACAGCTCAAAGCCTGGAGCCTCCTTCGAATTCTGTGTCTCCCATTCTCTCTGCCCCTCGCCCGCTCACACTCTGTATCTCTCTCTCAAAAATAAATAAACATAAAAATTTTTAATTACTCTGTATTTGCATTTCCATTTCCAATTTTTCATATTTGCATTTCTCTCCTCAAATGTATTTTGATGTGAGTTTTACCGAAACCAATACTTGGGTCATTTATTGGTATTACTGCTTTCTGTTTTTTAATTTATCCTTTGCTTTTATTTGTACTAATTCGTTCTTTCTGCATTCTTTAAATTCACTCTGTTGTGTTTTTTTCCAAGCTCTTTACACTGTATGTTGAATTTGCTTATCTTCCATATTCTCTGTTTATTAATATATGTATCTAAAGCTACTATTTCCTCTGGGCACTGCTTTAATTGTTCCAATAGCATTTGATACATATTCCTTTTTAAATATTCTATTTTTATTTTTCAATAACTGAAGAATTAAGATTTTTAAAAATGATTATAGATGGTAGGTTTATTTGTTTTTAGCTTCTAAATTATTAGTTTCTCTTTTTATTGTATTATGATCAGAAAATGTTATTTTTACCTTTTAATTTAAAAATATGTATTGAGGTCTCCTTTCTGGCTGGCAAGGGTCAATTTTTGTGACTTACTTTGTGTCATCTGGAAAAAAAAGAGTTATACTCTGATTTTAGGATATAGTCTGATACACAGTAATTACTTCATTATTTGTTGTTTAGATCTTCTGTGTGTGTATGTGTGTGTTTATCATTTTGATCTAAAGTGAACTGTCTTCTACCATCAGTGAATTTCTGCATATTTCTTCTTGCATTTCCTGTGGATCTTACTTTGTGTTAGTGCTTTGCTATACAGTGCGTATTCATGATATTGTGGATTGCAGACTCAATCATTATAAAGTGTGTTTCTTTGTGAACTTGATCTTACCACTTTACAGCACATATGTTTGAGGGCATCGTTTTATATCACAGTTGTTCTGCAATCACAGATCAACCAAGGGCAAGTGAATACAAGACCTTGATGCTTTTTAATTTATGATAGTGGAATTAAACTTCCTGCTAAAATAGTGTGCTTCACCAGGTCTCCAAAAATGACTTTAGTTTATGTAGCAGTATTTTTTTAATCTGTATTTGCATATATTTGAACGCCCATTAACAAAACAAAACAAAACAAATTGTTTAAAAGAATAAATTACTCACTGCTGATCATCAAACTTAATTTCCTTCCTTCCTTCTTTCACAACCTCCCCTTTTCGTCTCAATACTCACCCTTTCTACCTACTCTCTCTTTCTGTCTGTCTTCTGACAAATCCCTTGAAGAAATATGCTCTAAAGAAGTTACTCTTGGCTCCTGCTCTCTCACAACTAACGGCCATTTGAAATGAGGGGCATTGTTGTAATCCTCCCACTGAATCCAGTGATTATTCAGTGTGAACTCCCGGAACTGGGTTAAAAGCCAAATGCTGGGCATGAGCTCTTTAAACCCTGCCATTTCACACGTTCAACTTTTCACCTTTCAGAGTCTCTCATTTATTGGAAAAAATTTTTTTGAACTCTCACTGGTGCCACTCATTTCTACATACACATTCTGTAAAGGCAGCAAAATCCAAATCTGACAGGTTATCTTATCTTTCCAGATCAGATGAGCTCAGAGCAACTTTTTGGCCCTGACATGTTATGCAGAGGCACAAAGCCAACTTCTGAAAGTACAAATGGGGGAAATTTGGACAAGAAAGGATGATGTGTCATAACTGCTAATATAACTTAGAGTAATACATCTTTGGCTTGGGACCTGGTGGTTGAATTTTCTTATATGGCAGACATGTATAAGTACAGGGTCTCAGAACACTTACTTGCACAGGGCAGACAGTGATCAGGAAGGCCCAAGTACCACTGGCTGATTTTAGCCTTATTTTTGCCTTTCTGTTTCCTAGAAAATGGGAGGACTCACCGAGGCACACAAATAGAGCAAGCGTACAAAACAGTTCTAGATTGCCTCACATAAGGTCAGCTTACCATGGATTTTAAGCAAAATTAGTATCTTGAAGTTGATTATTGGGGTTTATGATTACTTGGCACCTTTAAGAAAAATAATCTAATGTTTTTTTTAAATGATAAGTAATTGAGGATTATAGATGTTTTTGTATTTTATATGGGATATTACATATTGGAATTTTTACTTCATATATTTTAGCAAGCTCTTAAATTAAGAATGGATGAACATCCAGGTTGTTTATTTTAAAAAATGGAAAATATAATTTCAAAGTCATATTGTTATGTTAACTCATAGGAAATCATAGCAGTGTTACAAGGGGAAGGGGAAGGGCAAAGATCCTGTTAGTTTACTTAAGTATAAGGATGAATTTTGGAAATTATGAACCTGTAAGCATGAAACCAATCCCCAGGAACATTCTGGAACAGATCATTAAATTAATATTTGCCAGTAGAGATCACCCATGGAAAGAGCAGACCCCATCATTTCTTTCTCTGTTGGGGTTACAACGAAGAACATACAGATGGGGACAAAGGGTGAGCACCTCACATCAGAATTGCCACAAAATATTGACACTTTCCCTTTTAATCGCTGTCAAAGCCCAATCTGAAGGAGAAAGATAGATGATTCCAAAATTTGTTAAATATTTTTGCCTAAACAATATTGGTAATGGCTCTTGTCAAGTGGAAGAGATAGCCTAACCTCCTATCTAAGGGCCTACTGCAGTTGAGATGCAGCACTCATTTCTTCATCTTTTTGCATGTGGATATGGAATTTTACTAACACCATTTGTTAAAAGGACTATACTTTTCCCATTATGTTGTCTTGACACTCTTGTTGAAGATCATTTGACCATATATAGAACAGTTTATTTATGGGTTCTCTATTCTGTTCCATTGGTCTATATGTCTATCTTTATGCCATTACCACATTGATTACTGTAGCTTTGTAATATGTTTTGAAACCAGGAAGTATGATGCTTCCAACTTTGTTCTTTTTCAATAGTGTTTTGGCTATTTGGGGTCCCTTGAACTTCCATGTCTATTTTAGGATTTTTTTTCTATTCCTGCAAAAAAAAAAAACAAAAAAAAAAAAACAAACCACCACTGGAACTTCGATAGGAAATGCATTGGATTTGTAGATTGCTTTGTGGAGTATGGGAATTTTAACAATTTAAGTCCTATGTCTAATTTCAAAATTTTAAGAGTGGATGAATATCCGGATTGTTTATTTTAAAAACTGGGAAATATGATTTCAGTCCATGGACATGAGATGTCTCTCATTTATTTTCTCTTTAATTTCCTTCAGCAACTTTTGCAGCTTTCAGTATACCAGTCTCTCATCTCTAATGTTAAGCTTATTATTAAGTCTTTTATTTATTTGATGTTATTATAAGTGGGGTTGTTTTCTTAATTTCCTTTTCATAATGTTCTTATTGGTGTATAGAAATGCAACTCATTTTTGTCATACAGGTTTTTTTTTTAAACAGGGAAGTTTACAAATCATTAACTAGTGAAAGGGAGATTACCTGCTAAGATGTAGAGAGAACTCTAAAGGATATGTGAATAGAAGATTTAAAGATAGCCAACACCTATAGCACTGAGTCACAGTACCCCAGGAAGGAATAAAGTTGGATGATTCTCCCCCATTTCCAACAAAGGCACAGATTCAGATGTCATTAAGAAGGTATGACATAGTTCCCTAGATAACAGAAATTCAGTGACAAACTTCAGATGGAGCTGAAGGCATGCACAGGGATGCCAATAAAACACTGGAGAGTAGGCATCTCTGGGTCTTCTGCACAAGACTGGCAGCTGAGTTTTGAGAGCAAGATCAAACACCACAACCAGGAGAAGCCCTTTCCCCCTGCAGTGCCCTCTGCTAACAAAGCAGGGTATTGTGCCAGGAGAAAACCTATAAGGACCTACTCCAGTGATGCAAGGCAGACAAAGAAGAATGCATTTGTAGCTGAAGGGCCATAGTGATACTTGGCACAGGAGGTGCTGGAGGGCTGCTTTCATCAGACCTCAAAGACAATCAAAAGGGTTTTTATTTACTATGAGCAAGATAGGGAGACTTTAGAGAGTTTTGAACAGAAAATTGTCATGGTCTTATTTATAATTTTAGTACGATGATTGTTTGCTGGACTGATAATGCACTGAAGGAAAGCAAGGTGGAAGCACATTAGGAAGGTATTGTAATAATATTGCAATAAAATTCAGCATGTTGTTTAAACATTTATGTAATGAAGTTATTCTTATTGGAGCTGTTATGATATATTGGCTAATTCTACCTATTATTGCTAACTCTAGGTCTAAATAAGGAGTAAAAAGTATTTTTTAAAGAAAATTTTAAAAAAAATTAATCACCATGAAATATATGCTGAAGTTTACATATAAAATTATAATTATATTGTAATATAAACTCAAACTGAACCAAATGAGAAGGTTGGATGATGGCGGTAGAGTAGCAGGACCTTAGGTTTGCCTCATTCCATGAATACAACTAGATAACTATCAGATCTCCTAAATATACCAAAATTGACCTGAAAACTGGAAAAACAACTTCACAACTAAAGATAGAAAAGAGGCCACATCAAAGAAGGTGGGAGATGCAGTTTGGGAGAGAAATGGATTGTGGCTGCTGCAGTGGGGAGGGGGATGCCGTTGTGGAGAAGGGCAAGAGACAGGCTAGCACACCGGGGAACACAACGGGAAAATAAATCCCCATAACAATCGGCATGGAAAGTAAGAGGGGACTGATTTTCATGACTTTTGGCAACCAGCACCACTTAAAAACATGGAGATTTCAGGGTCAGCAGACTTGGCTGGAATAGAGTCCCAAGGACATTGCACTGCTCCTAGAGAGAAGGTAGGGAAACAATGCATGACATAGAGCAAGGAAAGAGAAATCTAAAGAGTACCTGGGGCACAGAGAGGGGAGGTTTTTTGCTCATCTTGGAGTACATCCCAGAGAGGCAGCGTTCATGGAGAGACCCTACCAGGAACAAAAGAACTGGCTTGTGCCTTTTTCCTCTCCTTCTCCTTAGCATAAGCACAGGACCACCTGTGGGAACCAGGGCCGCACTAATGCTCACTACCTAGCTTCCTTATATGAAGCCCCAATCCCCCACACTCTGGTAGAACTGCCCTTCCCAATCCCACTTGCCTCAGTCTCAGCTTGGCAGGCCCCCTGCCCTGGTCAATTGGAGCAAACCCCTACTCAAATGCATCTCCCAACTTGGGAGTTTTGTGGAGCCTCAGTTCTGGTGTTGGTAGCAACAGTTCTCATTTTATAAACAAATCAAAGGACATCTCATTAAAACTCGCCAGGGGCCAAACACTGCCCACAACACTGTAAGGAGAGCCTCTGCAGATGATTGGCCTGAAAGACAAAGCATCCAGAACAAAAGAGCAGAGCACATGCAGCAACATTGGAGACACTCCCAGAAGTACTAGGCCCTGGGAAACAGGACACTACACAGCAGGGCACTGTAAGACTTCTTCTCCACAGGGCCATTAGTCTCAAGAACAGAAGATGTAACTGACTTTCCTAACACAGAAAAAGAGGCACAGAGACTTAGACAAAATGAGAAGACAGAGAAATATATACCAAATGAAAGAACAGGACAAGGCGATAGCCAGAGATCTAAGCAAAACAGATATAAGTAAAATGCCTGATGGAGTATTTAAAGCAACGATCATACGGATAACTCACTGAAATTGAGAAAAGAGTAGAAGACATGAGTAAGGCCCTTAACACAGAAATAACATGGCAGAAATAAAGGGCTCAATAAATGAAATAAGAGAGGAATGAATAACCTAGAAGATAGAGTAATGGAAAATAATCTATCTGAACAGAAGGGAGAGAAAAGAATTATGCAAAAAGAGAACAGACTTAGGGAACTCAGTGACTCCATCAAATGTAATAACAATCACATTATAGGAGTCCCAGAAGAAGAAGAGAGAAAAAGGGGGGGGGGGGCAGAAGAAATAATAGCTGGAAACTTCCCTAATGTGGAGAAATAAACAGACATCTAGATCCAAAAGGCACAGAGAACTCCCATAAAATCAACAAAAGCAGGCCAACACTAAGACATATTGTAATTAAATTGGCAAAATATAGTAATAAAGAAAAATTTAAAGGAGCAACACCAAAGAAGACAGTAACATACAAGGGAAATCCAAAAAGGCTATCAGGAGATTTTTCAGTAGAAACATTCCAAGCCAGAAGGGAGTGGCATGATATAATCAAAGTGCTGAATGGGCAAAATCTTTAGCCAAGAATATTCCATCTAGCAATACTATCATTCAGAATAGGAGAGATAATGAGTTTCTCACACAACTAGCCCTTCAAGAAATAGTTATGATCTTTGAGTGGAAAGGAAAGATCAAAAGTGACAGTATGTACATAGGAAACAGAAAAGCAGTAAAAATGAATATTTTTGTAAAAAATCAAAGAACTCACAAAATAAAAGGATGTGACATATGACACCATATACCTAAAACATGGGGGAGGAGAGGAGTAAAGAATGGATTCAAACCTAAACGACCATCAACTTGATATGAATTGCTATATGCACAAGAAATTATATACAAACATAATGGTAACCACATATTATAAAACCATTAATAAGTATGTAACGAATAAGAGAAATAAGTCCAAATATATCACTAAAGAAAACCAGCAAACCATCAAAGAAAGACAAAAAAGGATCAGAAAAAAACATTCAGAAACAACTGCAAAACAAATAAGAAAATGAAAATAAATACATATCTACCAATAATTACATTGAATGTAAATGGACTAAACACACCAATGAAAAGACACAGAATGGATAACAAAACAAGATCTATCTATATGCTGCCTACAAGAGACTCATTTTAGACCTAAAGACACTTGCAGATTGAAACTGAGGTAATGTGGAAACATCTATCAAGCAAAAAGATGTCAAAAGAAAGCCAGACTAGCAATACTTATATTGTACAAAATAGATTGTAATAAGAGGCACAGAAGGACATTATATGATAATAAAGGGGACAATTCAACAAGAAGATATAACAACTGCAAATATTTATGTACCCAACATAGAAGCAACCAAATATATAAAACAGTTTATAATAAACATAAATGAACTAATAAATAATAATACAATGATAGTAGGGGACTTTAACACACCACTTACATCAATGGACAGACCATCTAAACAGAAAATCAAGGGGAAAACAATGGCTTTGAATGACACACTGGACCAGATGGATTTAACAGACATATTCAGAACATTCCATCCTAAAACAGCAGAATACACATTTTTTTATGTGCAAATGCTACATTCTCCAGAATAGATCACATAGTAGACCACAAAATAAGCCTCAACAGATTCAAAGAGGTCAAAGTTTTAACATGTATCTTTTCTGATCACAACACTATGAAACTAGAAGTCAACCTCAAAGAAAAAGCTGGAAATACCACAAATAAATGGAAATTAAATAATATCCTAGTAAACTGAATGAGTCAACCAGGAAATCAAAGAAGAAATTTAAAAAGTACATGGAAACAAAGGAAAATGAAAACACAATAGTCCAAAACCTTTGGGATGCAGTAAAAACAGTTCTAAAAGAGATGCTTATAGTAATACAGGTCTACCTCAAGAAACAAGAAAAATCTCTAATAAACAACCTAAAGGAGCTAGAAAAAGAACAACAAATAAAACCTAAAACCAGGAGAAAGAAGGAAATAATAAAAATTAGAGCAGAAATAAATGATATTAGAAAGTAAAAGAAGAACAGAACAAGTCAATGAAACCAGGAGCTGCTTCTTTGATAAAAAAAAAAAAAAATAATAATAATGAATAAAACTGGGGCACCTAGATGGCTCAGTCAGTGGAGTGTCTGACTCTTGATTTCAGCTCAGGTCATGATCCCAAGGTCATGAAATCAAGCCCTGTGTCCAGCTCTGTGCTGACAGTGCAAAGCCTGCATGGGTTTCTCTCTCTCCCTCTCTCTCTGCCCCGCCCCCTCTTACATGCGCTCTCTAAGTAAATAAATAAGGAGAAGGGAGGAGGAAGATGGTGGCATAGGAGGACACTGGGCTCACCACATTCCTGTTGATCACTTAGATTCCACCCACACATGCCTAAATAACCCAGAAAACCACCAGAAGGCTAGCAGAATGGATTCTCCAGAGCCAAGCGCAGATGAGAGGCCCACAGAAGAGGGTAGGAAGGGCGGAGTGGTGGTGCGCGCTACATGGACTGGTGGAAGGGAGCCTGGTGGGAGGGAGCCAGGGCGGAGGGGCAGCCCACCAGCAAAGCAGAGCCCTCTAGTCTGGCTTGCAAAAGCTGAAGGCCCTGACGGAGTGTGTTTGGACAGCAAGCTGGACTTAACATCTGGAAGGTTATAAGCTAACAGCTCTGCTCAGAGAGCAGGAGGGCTGGAGGATAATGGGAGGGAGAGTTGTTGAGCCCCAGACGACAGAGCTCAGCTTGGTGGGGAACAAAGTCTCTTGCCACTGCCATCTCCCTGGCCCATCCCCCAGCCAAAATCCCAAAGGGAACCAGTTCCTGTCAGGGAACTTGCTTGCACCGCACAAACACCCAAGGCTGTGCTTCTGCAGATCCATCCCTCTGGCAGCGGGTCTGACTCACTCCTGGTGCCACAGGGCCCCTCCCGAAGTGGATCACTGAAGGAAAAGCGAGCTGAGCTTGCCCCTCTCACCCCTGTGCACCTTGCCGATCCACCCCAGCTAATATGCCAGATCGCCAGCACCACAAGCCTGGCAGTGTACAAGTAGCCCAGACAGGCCACACCACCCCACAGTGAATCCATCCCCTAGGAGAGGGGAAGAGAAGTTACACACCAGTCTGAGACTGTGGCCCCAGTGGTGGGCTGGGGGCAGACATCAGGTCTGACTGAGGCCCTGCCCACCAACACAAGTTATTCAAGACAGCACAGGGGAAGTGCCCTGCAGTTCCGCACCACTCCAGGGACTATCCAAAATGATGAAACGGAAGAATTCCCCTCAAAAGAATCTCCAGGAAATAACGACAGCTAATGAACTGATCAAAAAGGATTTAAACAATATAACAGAAAGTGAATTTAGAATAATAGTCATAAAATTAATCGCTGGGCTTGAAAACAGTATAGAGGACAGCAGAGAATCTATTGCTACAGAGATCAAGGGACTAAGGAACAGCCAGGAGGAGCTACAAAATGCTATAAATGAGCTGCAAAATAAAATGGAGACAACCACAGCTCAGATTGAAGAGGCAGAGGAGAGAATAGGTGAACTGGAAGATAAAATTATGGAAAAAGAGGAAGCTGAGAAAAAGAGAGATAAAAAAATCCAGGAGTATGAGGGGAAAATTAGAGAACTAAGTGATGCACTAAAGAGAAATAATCTACACATAATTGGTATTCTAAGTAAATAAATAAGTAAATAAAGAAAGAAATATTAAAGTATGATTCTCTCTCTCACTCCCTCTTCCCCCTCTCCTCCACTTGCACACACACACACACACTCTCTCTCTCTCTCTCTCTCTCTCTCTCTCTCTAAACTAAAAATCTTTAAAAAAGAATAAAATTGTTAAACCTTTTGCCAGACTTATCTAGAAAGAGAAAGTACTCAAATAAAACACACACACATACACACAAATGAGAGAGAAATAACAACCAACACCACAGAAATACAATTATAAGAGAATATTATGAAAAACTATAAAAAAAAAAACAACTATAAGCTAGCAAATTGGACAACCTAGAAGAAATGGACAAAATCCTAGAAACATATAAACTACCAAAGCTTAAACAAGAAGAAATAGAAGATTTGAACAGATGATACCCAGCAAAGAAATTGAAGCAGTAATCAAAAAACCCCAACAAACAAAAGTCTAGGACCAGATGGCTTCACAGGCAAATTCTACCAAACATTTAAAGAAGAGTTAATACCTATTCTTCTCAAACTATTCCAAAAAATAGAAGATTAAGGAAAATTTCTAAATTCATTCTATGAGGACATTACCCTGATACCAAACCAGATAAAGATACCACAAAAAAAGTGAACTACAGGCCAATATCCCTGATGAATATAGATGCAAAAATCCTCAACGAAATACTAGCAAACCAAATCCAACAATACATTAAACAAATCATTCACCATGATCAAGTGGGATTTATTTCTCGATTTCAAGAGTGGTTCAATATTGGTAATCAACATGATAATGTCACAGTGATAAGAGAAAGGATAAGAACCATATGATCATTTCAATAGACACAGAAAAAGCATTTGATAAAGTAAAACATCCATTTATGATAAAAACCCTCAACAAAATAGGTTTAGGGGGAACATATCTCAACATAATAAGGGCTATATATAAAAGCTCACAGCTAACATCATCTTCAATGGGGAAAAACTGAGAGGTCAGAAAGAAGACAAGGTTGTTCACTCTCATGGCATTTATTCAACATAGTACTAGAAGTCCTAGCCACAGCAGACAACCAAAAGAAATAAAAGGCATCCAAATCAGTAAGGAAGAGTTAAAACTCATTATTTGCAGATGACATGATACTATACATAGAAAACCTGAAAGATTCTACAAAAAACTTCTACAACTTATAAATGAATTCAGTAAAATTGCAGCATACAAAATCAATATACAGAAATCTGTTCTATTTTTATACACCAATAATGAACAACAGAAAGAGAAATTAAGAAAACAATTCCATTTACAATTGCACCTCATAGAATAAGATACCTAGGAATAATCCTAACCAAAGAGGTGAAAGACCTATACTCTGAAAACTATAAAACACAGATGAAATAAATTGAAGACAACACAAAGAAATGGAAAGACATTCCATGCTTATGTATTGGAGCAAAAATATTCTTAAAATATCTAACTACCCAAAGTAATCTACACATTTAATGCAATCCCCATCAAAATACCAACATTTGTCAGAGAACCAGAACAAATAATCCTAAAATTTGTATGGTATTCTCAAAAAGACCCCAAATAGTCAAAGCCATTCTTGGAAAAGAGAAGCATTTGGAGGCACCACGATTCCAGACCTCAAGTTATATTACAAAGCTGAGGTAATCAAAATAGGTAGTACTCGCACAAAAATAGACACATTGGTCAACGGAATAGAATAGAAAGCCCAGAAATAAATCTGCTTCAACAAAGCAAAAAAGAATATCCAGTGGGAAAAAGACAGTCTCTTCAATAAATGGTGTTTGGAAAACTAGACAGCAACATGCAAAAGAAAGAAACTGGACCACTTTCTTTGTTTTTATTTTTTTAATGTTTATTTATTTTCGAGAGAGAAAAAGAGTGTGTGAGCAGGGGAGGGGAAGAAAGAGGGAGATACAGAACTAAAAGTGGGCTCCACGCTACACACTGTCAGCACAGAGCCCCAATGCAAGGGTCGAACCCACGAACTGTGAGATCATGACCCTAGCCGAAGTCGGATGATTAACTGACTGAGCCACCGAGGCATTCCAGCCACTTTCTTAAAAGACACACAAAAAATTCAAAATAGATTAAAGACCTAAATGTGAGACCAGAAACCATAAAAATTCTAGAGGAGAACAGGCAATAACCTCTTTGATATTGGCCATAGTAACTTCTTTCTAGATATGTCTCCTGAGGCAAGTGGAAACAAAAGCAAAAATAAACTACTTAATAAAATAAAAAACTATGCACAGCAAAAGAAACAATCAACAAAACTAAAAGGCAACCTACTGAATGGGAGAAGATATTTGCAAATGACATGCCCAATAAAGTGTTAGCATCCAAAATATATAAAGAACATAAAAAATTCAACTCTCCTAAAGCAAATAATCCAATTAAAGAATGGGCAGAAGACATAAACAGACATTTCTCCAAAGAAGACATAAAAACAAACACATGAAAAGATGTTCATTATCACTTACCAACAGGGAAATGCAAATCAAAACTACAAAGTGAGGGGTGCCTGGGTGGCTCAGTCAGTTGAGTGTCCAACTTTAGCTCGAGTCATGATATCTCAGTTTGTGAGTTCAAGCCCCATGTTGGGCTCTGTGCTGACAGCTCAGAGCCTGGAGCCTGCTTCAGATTCTGTGTCTCCCTCTATCTCTTCCCCCTCCCTCTCAAAAATAAATAAAACATTTAAAAATTTTTTAAAAATAAAATACCAGTACTTCTTTAAAAAAAACCAACTACAATGTGATATCACCTCAGATCTGTCAGAATGGTTAACATCAACAGTAAAAGAACAGGAGGTGTTGGCAAGAATGTGAAAAAAAAAAAAAAAAAAAACCTCGTGCACTGTTAGTAAGAATGCAAACTGGTGCAGCCACTCTCAGAAACAGTATGGAGTTTCCTCAAAAAGTTAAAAATAGAACTACTCTAGGATCCAGCAATTGAACTACTGGGTATTTACCCAACGAATACAAAAACACTAATTCAAAGGGATACATGTACCCCTATGTTTATAGCAGTGTTATTTACAATAGCCAAATCATGGAAGCAGCCCAAGTGTCCGTCAATTAATGAATGGGTGAAGAAGATGTGGTGTATATATATATATATATATATATATATATATATGTATATATATACACACACATACATACACCCACACACACACATACATAATGGATTATTCATTCATAAAAAAGGAATGAAATCTTGCCATTTTCAACAACATGGATGGGGCTAGAGAATATAATGCTAAGTAAAATAAGTCAGTGAGAGAAATACAAATACCATATGATTTCACTCATGTGTGGAATTAAGGAAACAAAAGAAACAAAGGGAAAAAGAGAGAGAGACAAATTAAAAAAACATGATTATATATGTCCTTAATTATAGAGGACAAACTGGTCCTTATCAGAGTGGAGGAGGATGGGGGATGGGTTAAATAGATGATGGGGATTAAGGAGTGCACTTATCATGATGAGTACCAGGTGATGTATAGATTGTTGAATCACTATATTATACACCTGAAACGAATATAACACTGTATAGTAACTAACTAGAATTAAAATTAAAACTTAAAAAACATGTTTACTAAAATTAAGAAAGATTAGGGTGACTCAGTCGATTAAGTGTCCAACTTCGTCTCAGGTCATGATCTCACTGCTCCTGAGTTCGAGCTCCGCATCTGGCTCTGTGCTGACAGCTCAGAGCCTGGAGCCTGCTTTGTATTCTGTGTCTCCCTCTCTGCTGCTCCCCATCTCGTGTTGTGTCTCTCTCTCTGTTCTCACAAATAAATAAACGTTTAAAAATTTTTAAATGAAAAAATATTGAACAAATGAAACATATTCAGAGCTTTGATTTTTTTTTGGCAAATTGACTCCTTATTATCTCTACTTTTAAAATTATTTAATCATTTTGATTAGTAACAAATTCACATGGTTTTGAAAATGAAATGAAAATATTTAGCAACCAAGAAAAATAAATAAATAAGTGTACAGCATCAAACCAAAAAATTCTGCACAACAAAAGAGAAGAACCAACAAAATCAAAAGGCAACTTATGGAAAGGGAGAAAATATTTGCAAGCCACATCTCTGATAAGGGATTAATATCCAAAAGATATAAGGAACTCATGTGATTGAATAGTAATAAACATGTAATTCAATTAAAAACTGGACAGAGGGCCTGGATAGGCATTTTTCCAAAGAAGATATTCAAATGGCCAACTGGTACATAAAAAGGTGTTCGACAACACTACTCGTCAGGGAAATACAACTCAGGGCCACAATGAAATATCATCTCAAGACAAGAGATAACAAGTGGTGGTAAGGATGTGGAGAGGAGGAAACCCTTGTACACTGTTGGTGGGAATGTAAATTGTTCAGTCACCATGGAAAACAGTATGGAGATTCCTCAAAAAATTAACAATATAATTTTTATACAATCTCACTCTGGGCATATATCTGAAGGAAATGAAATCTCCATCTTGAAGAGATATCCACACATACATGTTCATTGCAGCAGTATTTGTAATAGTCACAACTTGCAAACAATCTAAGTGTCCATTGATGAATGAATAGTAAGAAATATTAAAAATGTGGAGGAGAGGGAAGATGGCAGCGTAGGAGGACGCTGGGCTCACCGCGCGTCCTGCTGATCACTTAGATTCCACCTACACCTGCCTAAATAACCCAGAAAACCGCCAGAGGATTAGCAGAAAGAGTCTCCAGAGCCAAGCGCAGACGAGAGGCCCACGGAAGAGGGTAGGAAGGGCGGCGAGGCGGTGCGCGCTCCACGGACTGGCGGGAGGGAGCCGGTGCGGAGGGGCGGCTCGCCGGCCAAGCAGAGCCCCCGAGTCTGGCTGGCAAAAGCGGAGGGGCCGGACGGACTGTGTTCCGACAGCAAGCGCGACTTAGCCTCTGGGAGGTCAGAAGTTAACAGCTCTGCTCAGAAAGCGGGAAGGCTGGAGGACAAAGGGAGGGAGAGCTGCTGAGCCCCCAGACGGCAGAGCTCAGCTTGGTGGAGAACAAAGGCGCTCGCCAGCGCCATCTCCCCCGCCCATCCCCCAGACAAAATCCCAAAGAGAACCAGTTCCTGCCTGGGAACTTGCTCGCTCCGTGCAAACACCCAACTCTGTGCTTCTGCGGAGCCAAACCTCCAGCAGCGGATCTGACTCCCTCCCGCTGCCACAGGGCCCCTCCTGAAGTGGATCACCTAAGGAGAAGCGAGCTAAGCCTCCCCCTCCTGCCCCCGTGCACCTTGCCTACCCACCCCAGCTAATACGCCAGATCCCAGCACCACAAGCCTGGCAGTGTGCAAGTAGCCCAGACGGGCCACGCCTCCCCACAGGGAATCCCGCCCCTAGGAGAGGGGAAGAGAAGGCACACACCAGTCTGACTGTGGCCCCAGCGGTGGGCTGGGGGCAGACATCAGGTCAGACTGCGGCCCCGCCCACCAACTCCAGTTATACACCACAGCACAGGGGAAGTGCCCTGCAGGTCCTCACCACTCCAGGGACTATCCAAAATGACCAAACGGAAGAATTCCCCTCAGAAGAATCTCCAGGAAATAACAACAGCTAATGAACTGATCAAAAAGGATTTAAATAATAAAACGGAAAGTGAATTTAGAATAATAGTCATAAAATTAATCGCTGGGCTTGAAAACAGTATAGAGGACAGCAGAGAATCTCTTGCCACAGAGATCAAGGGACTAAGGAACAGTCACGAGGAGCTGAAAAGCGCTTTAAACGAAATGCAAAACAAAATGGAAACGACGACAGCTCGGATTGAGGAGGCAGAGGAGAGAATAGGTGAACTAGAAGATAAAGTTATGGAAAAAGAGGAAGCTGAGAGAAAGAGAGATAAAAAAATCCGGGAGTATGAGGGAAAAATTAGAGAAGTGATACACTAAAAAGAAATAATATATGCATAATTGGTATCCCAGAGGAGGAAGAGAGAGGGAAAGGTGCTGAAGGGGTACTTGAAGAAATTATAGCTGAGAACTTCCCTGAACTGGGGAAGGAAAAAGGCATTGAAATCCAAGAGGCACAGAGAACTCCCTTCAGACGTAACTTGAATCGATCTTCTGCACGACATATCATAGTGAAACTGGCAAAATACAAGGATAAAGAGAAAATTCTGAAAGCAGCAAGGGATAAACGTGCCCTCACATATAAAGGGAGACCTATAAGACTCGTGACTGATCTCTCCTTTGAAACTTGGCAGGCCAGAAAGGCTTGGCACGATATCTTCAGTGTGCTAAACAGAAAAAATATGCAGCCGAGAATCCTTTATCCAGCAAGTCTGTCATTTAGAATAGAAGGAGAGATAAAGGTCTTCCCAAACAAACAAAAACTGAAGGAATTTGTCACCACGAAACCAGTCCTACAAGAGATCCTAAGGGGAATCCTGTGAGACAAAGTACCAGAGACATCACTACAAGCATAAAACATACAGACATCACAATGACTCTAAACCCGTATCTTTCTATAATAACACTGAATGTAAATGGATTAAATGCGCCAACCAAAAGACATAGGGTATCAGAATGGATAAAAAAACAAGACCCATCTATTTGCTGTCTACAAGAGACTCATTTTAGATCTGAGGACACCTTTAGATTGAGAGTGAGGGGATGGAGAACTATTTATCATGCTACTGGAAGCCAAAAGAAAGCTGGAGTAGCCATACTTATATCAGACAAACTAGACTTTAAATTAAAGGCTATAACAAGAGATGAAGAAGGGCATTATATAATACTTACAGGGTCTATCCATCAGGAAGAGCTAACAATTATAAATGTCTATGCACTGAATACCGGAGCCCCCAGATATATAAAACAATTACTCATAAACATAAGCAACCTCATTGATAAGAATGTAGTCATTGCAGGGGACTTTAACACCCCACTTACAGAAATGGATAGATCATCTAGACACACAGTCAATAAAGAAACAAGGGCCCTGAATGATACATTGGATCAGATGGACTTGACAGATATATTTAGAACTCTGCATCCCAAAGCAACAGAATATACTTTCTTCTCGAGTGCACATGGAACATTCTCCAAGATAGATCACATACTGGGTCACAAAACAGCCCTTCATAAGTTTACAAGAATTGAAATTATACCATGCATACTTTCAGACCATAATGCTATGAAGCTTGAAATCAACCACAGGAAAAAGTCTGGAAAACCTCCAAAAGCATGGAGGTTAAAGAACACCCTACTAACGAATGAGTGGGTCAACCAGGCAATTAGAGAAGAAATTAAAAAATATATGGAAACAAACGAAAATGAAAATACAACAATCCAAATGCTTTGGGACGCAGCGAAGGCAGTCCTGAGAGGAAAATACATTGCAATCCAGGCCTATCTCAAGAAGCAAGAAAAATCCCAAATACAAAATCTAACAGCACACCTAAAGGAAATAGAAGCAGAACAGCAAAGGCAGCCTAAACCCAGCAGAAGAAGAGAAATAATAAAGATCAGAGCAGAAATAAACAATATAGAATCTAAAAAAACTGTAGAGCAGATCAACGAAACCAAGAGTTGGTTTTTTTGAAAAAATAAACAAAATTGACAAACCTCTAGCCAGGCTTCTCAAAAAGAAAAGGGAGATGACCCAAATAGATAAAATCATGAATGAAAATGGAATGATTACAACCAATCCCTCAGAGATACAAACAATTATCAGGGAATACTATGAAAAATTATATGCCAACAAATTGGACAACCTGGAAGAAATGGACAAATTTCTAAACACCCACACTCTTCCAAAACTCAATCAGGAGGAAATAGAAAGCTTGAACAGACCCATAACCAGCGAAGAAATTGAATCGGTTATCAAAAATCTCCCAACAAATAAGAGTCCAGGACCAGATGGCTTCCCAGGGGAGTTCTACCAGACGTTTAAAGCAGAGATAATACCTATCCTTCTCAAGCTATTCCAAGAAATCGAAAGGGAAGGAAAACTTCCAGACTCATTCTATGAAGCCAGTATGACTTTGATTCCTAAACCAGACAGAGACCCAGTAAAAAAAGAGAACTACAGGCCAATATCCCTGATGAATATGGATGCAAAAATTCTCAATAAGATACTAGCAAATCGAATTCAACGGCATATAAAAAGAATTATTCACCATGATCAAGTGGGATTCATTCCTGGGATGCAGGGCTGGTTCAACATTCGCAAATCGATCAACGTGATACATCACATTAACAAAAAAAAAGAGAAGAGCCATATGATCCTGTCAATCGATGCAGAAAAGGCATTTGACAAAATCCAGCACCCTTTCTTAATAAAAACCCTTGAGAAAGTCGGGATAGAAGGAACATACTTAAAGATCATAAAAGCCATTTATGAAAAGCCCACAGCTAACATCATCCTCAACGGGGAAAAACTGAGAGCTTTTTCCCTGAGATCAGGAACACGACAGGGATGCCCACTCTCACCGCTTTTGTTTAACATAGTGCTGGAAGTTCTAGCATCAGCAATCAGACAACAAAAGGAAATCAAAGGCATCAAAATTGGGAAAGATGAAGTCAAGCTTTCGCTTTTTGCAGATGACATGATATTATACATAGAAAATCCAATAGATTCCACCAACAGTCTGCTAGAACTGATACATGAATTCAGCAGTTGCAGGATACAAAATCAATGTACAGAAATCAGTTGCATTCTTATACACTAACAATGAAGCAACAGAAAGACAAATAAAGAAACTGATCCCATTCACAATTGCACCAAGAAGCATAAAATACCTAGGAATAAATCTAACCAAAGATGTAAAAGATCTGTATGCTGAAAACTATAGAAAGCTTATGCAGGTAATTGAAGAAGATATAAAGAAATGGAAAGACATTCCCTGCTCATGGATTGGAAGAATAAATATTGTCAAAATGTCAATACTACCCAAAGCTATCTACACATTCAATGCAATCCCAATCAAAATTGTACCAGCATTCTTCTCAAAACTAGAACAAGCAATCCTAAAATTCATATGGAATCACAAAAGGCCCCGAATAGCCAAAGTAATTTTGAAGAAGAAGACCAAAGCAGGAGGCATCACAATCCCAGACTTTAGCCTCTACTACAAAGCTGTCATCATCAAGACAGCATGGTATTGGCATAAAAACAGACACATAGACCAATGGAATAGAATAGAGACTCTAGAATTGTACCCACAAATGTATGGCCAACTAATCTTTGACAAAGCAGGGAAGAATATCCAATGGAAAAAAGACAGTCTCTTTAACAAATGGTGCTGGAAGAACTGGACAGCAACATGCAGAAGGTTGAAACTAGACCACTTTCTCACACCATTCACAAAAATAAACTCAAAATGGATAAAGGACCTGAATGTGAGACAGGAAACCATCAAAACCTTAGAGGAGAAAGCAGGAAAAGACCTCTCTGACCGCAGCTGTAGCAATCTCTTATTCGGCACATCCCCAAAGGCAAGGGAATTAAAAGCAAAAGTGAATTACTGGGACCTTATGAAGATAAAAAGCTTCTGCACAGCAAAGGAAACAACCAACAAAACTAAAAGGCAACCAACGGAATGGGAAAAGATATTTGCAAATGACATATCAGACAAAGGGCTAGTATCCAAAATCTATAAAGAGCTCATCAAACTCCACACACGAAAAACAAATAACCCAGTGAAGAAATGGGCAGAAAACATGAATAAACACTTTTCTAAAGAAGACATCCGGATGGCCAACAGGCACATGAAAAGATGTTCAACGTCGCTCCTCATCAGGGAAATACAAATCAAAACCACACTCAGATATCACCTCACGCCAGTCAGAGTGGCCAAAATGAAGAAATCAGGAGACTATAGATGCTGGAGAGGATGTGGAGAAACAGGAACCCTCTTGCACTGTTGGTGGGAATGCAAATTGGTGCAGCCGCTCTGGAAAGCAGTGTGGAGGTTCCTCAGAAAATTAAAAATAGACCTACCCTATGACCCAGCAATAGCACTGCTAGGAATTTATCCAAGGGATACAGGAGTACTGATGCATAGGGGCACTTGTACCCCAATGTTTATAGCAGCACTCTCAACAATAGCCAAATTATGGAAAGAGCCTAAATGTCCATCAACTGATGAATGGATAAAGAAATTGTGGTTTATATACACAATGGAATACTACGTGGCAATGAGAAAAAATGAAATATGGCCTTTTGTAGCAACGTGGATGGAACTGGAGAGTGTGATGCTAAGTGAAATAAGCCATACAGAGAAAGACAGATACCATATGGTTTCACTCTTATGTGGATCCTGAGAAACGTAACAGAAACCCATGGGGGAGGGGAAGGAAAAAAAAAAAAAAAGAGGTTAGAGTGGGAGAGAGCCAAAGCATAAGAGACTGTTAAAAACTGAGAACAAACTGAGGGTTGATGGGGGGTGGGAGGGAGGGCAGGGTGGGTGATGGGTATTGAGGAGGGCACCTTTTGGGATGAGCACTGGGTGTTGTAAAAAAATAAATAAATTTAAAAAAAAAAGAAATATTAAAAATGTAAGAAATGTAGTAGGAAACACACACACACACACACACACGCATATACACTGGTATATTATTCAGCCATAAAAAAGGAAATCTTGCCATTTGTGACCATATGGATGAACTTTGAGAGTATTGTGTATTATTCCTAGTCTGACAGAGAAAGACAAGTACTGTATTATCTCACTCATATGTGGAATTAAAAAAAAATCAAACTCTTAGTAAACGAAAGCAGATTGATTGTTGCCAGAGATTTGGGGAGGGAGTGGGGTATGGAAAGAAGTGGGTGAGGGAGGTCAAAGAGCACAAACTTTCAGTTGTAAGAGAAGTAAGTTCTGGTGACGTAATGTACAACATGGTGGCTAATTAACAATACTGTGTTGTATACTTAAATATTGCCAAAAGTATTTTAAAAGTTCTCACCACATATGCAACAACAAGTTGTAACTATGTGAGGGATGGATGTGTTGAGTGACTTTATTGTGGTACTCTTTTCACAATATATACATATTTCAAATCATTACATTGTACATCTTAGACTTACATAATTTTTATGTCAAATTATATTTCAATAAAGCTGGAAGAAAATAAAAAGAAATGAAAAGGTGTGGAGTAAAATGTCTTCCTCCTATGTTTTTCTGCTACCTATCCCATTTCCATAAAACTTTTGTTTATTTATTGTACAGCTTTCCAGAGTTTTTAATTATAAATAGTAGCAAATGTAAAGATATATTCTTCTTTCTCCTTCTATTGATACACAAAAGGGACATACTATATGTTCAGCTTCTTTACCTTGTTCTTTCACAAAATTATGTATCTGGAGATTTTTCCATATCAGTGTATATAGGCAGTTTTCTCATTTTTTTCCAAATAACTGCATGCTCCATTTTTTATTTAAATAGTCCTTACTAATGTAAATGTGGGGTATTTCCAATCTTTTGTTATCATAAACAGTGTTGCAATGGAAAAGCTTGTAAATATGCCATTTTGCACGTGTGCAAGTGTATCTGTAGGATAAAGTTACAGAGGGAATTAATGGGTTAAAGGGTAATATGCATTTATAATTTATAATATGCATTTATAAAATAGACCATCACGGGGGCTGTAGCAATTTATACTCCCACCAGCAATGTGTGCGAGGGCCTGTTTCCCCACTGCTTCACCAATGAAAGTATTAACAATTTTTGAATTTTTGCCAATGTGATTGATTAAAATATGACATCTCAGTATATTTTAATTTGCATTTCTCTTATACTGAGTGCAGTGAGCATCTTTTCATATTTTTAAGAGACAATTACTTTTCCTTTTCTGTGGGTTGTCTACTCCTATCCTTTGCCCATTTTTTTTCCATTGGATTTGTTGGTCTTGGCTCTGTGTTTTTAAACCAACTGAGAAATGTTAAGCACTATAAATTATTTTGGGTCTAAAAAATACCATTGCATTTTTAATGTTGTAAAACTTACAATAAGCCTGCCATTTAAATACTAGTAAATATGTCTGATTATACTACAAAATAGTTTCTTTGTTCAGAGGCTGAAATTAGAAATTTCAAACATGGCTCATATGTATGTGTGTGCACATATAATGATGCCCTTCTTATAAAGTCACATGAGGCCATAAAACTTTACTCCAAAAAGGGAAACCAAACTCAAATGAGGTCTCTGCAATACAGCTATTCTGAGGCTTAAAAATAAGGTCTCAGATTAGTCTAAGCATTGCTCACACTGAAGGGGATAACATTTCTAATTATTTTAAGCCCATATGTTGAACAGTTTCCAGTCTAAATCATTAATATCAAACCAGATTCCTGCATCAGCTATTTGGATGGTGTACAGTGCATTATATCTATATTAAACTCCATTTTGTTAATAATTTTTAAAGGCATAATAGACATCATGAAATAGAATGTGAGAGTTTGTCATCCTGTCTAATCCCCTCATTCTACATGGGCCATTAATGTGGACTTTAATTTTTACCCCTCCCTCTGGTTTTCTTCACTTTTTAAGTGCTTTCAGTGCTTATCTTCAAACTGATTATAAGTCCACCCAACTTTGTGTTGCAGTTGCTATACAAACCTAAGTATACACAGCCTTTCTTGCCTAGTTCTTACTCCAAATTTTAGTTGTCACTAGAAAAAAATTTTCCAAGACAGTAAAAGTTCTATTTTTTTTTTAAGTTGATAGGATTCAGTTTTCCCATGGGTCAATTAAGGAATTTCGATTAGAAGTCTTTTACAGTTCACAAAGACCCAACCATCTGTGATTTTGTGAGAGAATGGGAAGGTAGGATGATGGATTCCTCCATTTTCCCTAAGGAAAGGGCTGCCCTGCTTTGGGGCAAAGTTAATATTTCTGCATAGCTTTGTTATGTTCTATTTCCTGAGGTCATAACAGTCTGGGTTCCAATTACATTCCTAGAATAATGAGCCTATTACAGTAAATGAACATTTTCAAGTGCAACTGAATAACAATCTACTGAATGTGCCGGCACCTAATAATTTTCTTGTTGGCAGAAGGAAAGAAGTAGGCAATTGGGTGACAGGAAGTAGTCTGTGAAACATGATAGAAAAAAGGGGGGATGAGAGTTTAAGAGGGCTTTAACATCTCTCATGGCCTCTGTTCAATCAAGGCTGCCAGGAGATAAAGGCTATGGATCAAGACTGCCTCATGGGTGGCTCTAACGTGACCACAGAAGTCACCTCATCTAAGTTTGTCTCTTTTCTCCTTTTTTAAAGTAGTGATTGATATCCAATGACAACTCAGTACCTTGACTGTATTGGATTAGAGCTATCACAAAGCATGGGGTTGGATCAAGTAGCCCATGTTGAGAGAGTAAGTTTTAGGAGTAGGTATTTTTCTAATGTAAAAAACAATTTTTTTTTAAACAAAACGTGTTATATGTAAACATACTGTCCTTTGACTTCATGATATTTTCATGTGGTTTTTATCCATGCAACTTTGTGGCTGGAAATACATATGTCAGGTGTTACTGTTAAAAAGGCAAAGGGAAAAATGATTGGCGACGAGTCCAGTAGGAAGTCCTGATGGAGAAATTTCTTCAGTAGGATATAAAGCAATGCCCCAAACCAAGGATAGAAAAGAGGAATTAAGACATTATTATCTACAAGTATCTATGCATGCTTTTTTTTTAAACCAAACAATTGCTAACTACAAATTTTCACATATTAGAACAGATCTGAGTGGCATTCAGTGTTCATTTCTGACCACACAATTTTCTATATGAACTTGTACAAACTTAATATCTTAACATCTTAATATCTGTGTAGATTACCAAGCTCAAGGAAGTAATAATTCCATTTGCAAATACTATGCTAGAGGTTGGATGTGCTATTGTTGCTAGAGAAGATTCTAATGATTTGGTAGATGTATTCTTTTCTACTTGCATCAGAAACAAGTACCTGGTGGCTCAGTCGGTTAAGCATTTGACCTTGGCTCAGGTCATGATCTCATGGTTTATGAGTTTGAGACCCATGTAGGGCTCTCTGTGCTCTGAGACCCATGTAGGGCTCAGACACTGGAGCCTGCTTTGTATTTGGTGTCTTCCTCTCTCTGCCCTCCTTCCTTTGCTCATGCTCTCTGTCTTTCAAAAATAGATAAACATTAATTTTTTTTAAAAAAGAAACAAGTATCAGAAGCTGTTTTATTCATGTTAAATAGTCAATAACATTCTTTATAACTAGTTCCCAGGACTTTATAACAGTCCCCAGGACTATCACAGCTTTCCTACCTTCTCTATCAGTCCAAGAAAATATGGACCACTGGACATCCAATGAAATGTCATATTAATTCATTAAATTGATGACATCAAACTGGACAGGACAAGCAAGCAGTTGCTAGTATGTTGGAGGTCTTGGTAAAGACATGTGTGTTTCCAAAGGTGGGGAATAAACCATACCAAAATTCAGAGGGATGCCATTTGAGTAAAGTTTTTTGGAGAGGTTAATACGGTGCTCAGATATTCCCTCCAAAGAAACAGATAAAGTGCTATATCTTACATCCATACCACATATAAGGAAACACATTGCCTAATCAGCCATTTTGAGTTCTGCTGCTCACATTATATGCCTAAGATGTGCTCTGGCCCATGTATCAGCTGTCACGGAAGGCTGTCGTATTTAAGTGAAGTCTGGAGCAGGAAAGGATTCAACAATGGGTCATGCTGCAATCAGTTCTGCCAATGAGACCATGAAATATGGCAGACCCTATAATGTCAGTGGTGTCTGTAGGGCTGAATGCTGTGTGAATCTGTATTAAATCCCATGGAGGAGTCATAATTTTGTCTCTGGAGCAGGGCCGTGCTGATTCCATCAGCAGCACAGAGTTGCACGCTTAAGAAAAAAATCTCCTGCAGTGTTACTAAGCTCTGTTAGAGATGGAACACTTGACCATGGGGCAACTTCCCATTATTAGCTTGGTTTATCAGACCCACAAAGTCATAATATTGGATGGACCCAGCAGCAGTCCATCACTGGATGGAGAGGATACATCCAGGATGGAGCCTAAGCAGACATCAGAGGGCAAAACGAGCTGCATGGGTAAACATTCCAGACCTACATGTCATCAATTATAGTTGTTTACATCTTTCTTTCAGCTCCTACATGTGGCTGATGGGGGCCCTCTATGACCAGCAGAAGGAAGAGGAAAAAGTCTGAGCTCTATTATAGATGTCCAACTTGGTATGTGATAGTGAGCTGAAAATGGATAATGGCTGCATTGCAATCACATCAGGCACGACCTTGAAGGCAGTGGAGAGGTCAAAGCTTCTCAGTGGGCAGAGCTGTAAGACTGCACCTGCTCATCCACTTTATGTGAAAGAAGTGGCCCCAAATGGGAATATATAGTTTTCTGGGAAGTGGCAAATGGTTTCATGATGGTAAGGGGCATGGAAGGAGAAAAAAAGTAAAGATCAAAGACAAGTAGGTCTGGAGCAGAGACATACAGCTGGAGAATGGGCACAAAGAATTAAGATATTGTATCACACGTTGATGTCCACCATTAATCATATACACAGAAGTAGACAAATGGCTCAATCAGTTAAGATCAACAAAACTTCATCACTGGCCTCTTTAAAGCTGGTACAACAGCCATAGGGGGTCAAGTTTTAAATTCTCACCTAACAAAACCACTTAATGAAATAGCTTCTAAAGCCATACCAACCTAGCTTTGCTATTCAGTAGCTCTTTGCCTTCATGTAAATTGTTTAATCCCTCTATGATTCTTTTCTTTATATGAAAATTAGGTGTATCAGCCAAATTACAGTCAGGAGGTAGAAAATATACAAGGTATTTGAACCTTAGAATTTAAAATAAAGAATCTCTATCTTGGTATAAAATTAACTATGTAACTCCTCAAGATAAAAAGAGAACAATAAGATATTGTGGAGATAGTAATTTCAAGAAGCATCTACCACCCCCAGGATTAGGGTAATAAAAGGAAAAGTTTGGAATTATTAACTTTAGAAGTTGGGAGGAAGGGTCCTGTATTAGTCTGTAAGGACTGCCACAACAAAGCACCAGAGACTGGGTGGCTTAAACAACAGAAATTTACTTTCTCGCAGTTCTGGAGTCTGAAAGTCCAAGATTAAGGTATCAGCAGGGTTTGCTCCTTCAGAGGGCCACAAGGTAGGCTCTGTTATAGACCTTTCCCTTAGCTTCTGGTGGTTAACTGGCAATATTTGGTATTTCTTGGCTTCTAAAAGCATCATCCCAACATGTGCCTTCGTCTTCACATGGTGTTCCTTCTGTGTGCATGTCTGCATTCAAATTTCCTCTTTTTATAAGGACTCTAGTCATATTGGGTTAGGACCCACCTTAATGACCTCCACCTTAACTAATTACCTCCTCAATGACCTTATTTCTAAATAAAGTCACATTCTGAACTACTGAGAGGTCACACTCAATATATGAATTTTGCGGGGGAGACACAATTCAACCCGTAACAAGTCCTGAAGAGTCAAAATGGATCTCTGAGGAGGATGTGCTAAGTAGCCAAGTGGCTAGTGTTAGTATGTCTGAGTTTAGAGGAGGTGTCCATTGGCCTGGGCACAGATCTTTGAGGAGGGGACACTGGCGGACTGGTCCCACTGGCTCAGAAGTGATGCAATGATGCTGATCTGCAAGTGTTGGAAAAATTTCAAACTTGATTCAGCTACTGCTTCAAGAAGAAACAGTAGCTCTTGGATTGAAGAAATGCTGTTGGAGTGACACCCAGAGAAACTGCAAATAGACAGGAAGCCACCAGAAAGGAGTAAATCACTCTTCCTGCCCTATCTTTCCAGTCTCTCCCTAGTTACTCTAGTGGGCAGAGCCCAACATGGAATGAGCTGAAAAGCAGACATGTGGTTTCAGAGCCCCTGCCCCAGCATCACAGAGCAAAAGATAGAAGGAGAGCTCAATGGTGAGATCCAATAGCAAACCCTCCCCCTGTTCACTCACCATCCAGCACACACTGCTATTTGAATTTCCATAGTACATCAAAACAACCCTGTTTCCACCTGACAAGATAAACTGTCCTTGGAACAGGACATCCTTGAGAAGATGTGCTTACCCTCTTCTCAAAATGAGGAAAAGAAACAGTCTTTGCATCTATCTCAGGGAGGCAGTCATGTTGTCCATCACTAGGCTATGTTAATTATTCCTCAAATTCAGCAACAATCCCATCTAAGTGTTCTGTCACTTAAAGACTAGATTAAACTTTCCTTGCATCAAAAGTTGTGTAAAAATAATAAGTGGCAGCATAGGCAATAAGAGGAAACATTTAGTATATATACATACATTTGATATAAATATACGAAAAAATATGTGTAGCTGTTACCATCCCTGTTTCTGTAACTAATCATGAAACCATATTTGATATATTTCTAAGCATCTACATTGATACATAATTCACATATAATAAAATTTAACCATTTAAAGTGTACAATTCAATGGCTTTTAGTGTATTTACAGAATTGTGTAACCATCACCACAAATATTTTAATCACCTCCTCAAAAAAAAAAACAACTCTGTACGCACTAGCAGTCACTACCCCCATTCACTCGTCCCCTAGTCTCTGGCAAACATGAGTCTACTTTCTGTCTTTATAGATTTGCCTATTCTGAAATTTTGTATTTCATATAAATAAAATAATACAATATGTAGTCTTTTGTGGCTAGCTTTTCTCACTTAGCATAATGTTTTTAAGGTTTGTTATTTTTTCATTAGTTGATATTTATAATAGGTTAATAACTGGCACAATGGGTAATAGTAATTCTATAGAGTTGTTACAAGGATTACACATGAAATTCTTAGCATAATGTCTGACAGAGCTAGTACTTTAATTTATTACTAAGCCTATTATTGGTTACTTTATTTGATGTGGAAATATTTATGGAGATAAACAACATTACATGCTGGCCTTACTGAAAAATTGTCAAAATGATTTTTTTTTAATGTAAGCACTTTCAGAAGAGAAAGTAGTGATCACCAGGACTCTTCAGGTGAATTGAGATTTTTCCTTTGTTTCTTCTGGATGGATCCCAAGTTTCATTATGTATTGTCTAGTTCAGCTACAGCAAAAGGTCAACAGGCAGCTATTATACTCACCATGTTCTTCTGAAATGTAGGAAAACACTTTGAGTTATTGTATCTTTTTTTTCAAGTTATTGTGGTCTTATATTTCACTTCAAAATTCCGGTCCCTCAAATGTGTTCTATATTGGAACTATGTGTATTTGCGTTTTTCCTGTTTTATGGTATATTTCTTCCCAAACAAATTTCCTGGATGTCCAAGTCTTTTTAACACTAATATTAGATCATTGAAGATGGTGTTCAAAGTACTTTCCTGGAGAAGGTAATTAGGCTAGAACTCATCAAAATCTCACTGCTTTTTGTATTCCGGATGCTCTACTCCTAACTTGGGGGATACCTGGGAGGATTCCTCATTTCTTGTACAAGAATTAAGGGGCTCCCTGAAGACTCAGTCAAGTAGAACACTTGAGGCAAGGACACTAACTGTGGGGCCTTGGGGACTAATCTTCTTCAAGTGGGACTAAAATGAGCTGAGGGCTGAGGCAAAGCCAAAACCATTCTAAAGCCAGCATCCTTCTTAAATGCTTGACAGATGAGCTGTGGCTGTAGAGGTGAGACTGAACTCCCATATCCTATGCTATGATGATGGCTCTCACCTGTCCCACGAATGTGGATGGTTGTCTGGACTCCTGAGTCTTGCTTTTGGGAGACCCAGGGCACCCAGGAGAAAAGGTGGTGGCCTCAGATGCCTAGAAGGATGCACGACTGGTTTTCCCAGTAAGTATTTCCTTTGTTTTGTCTCAGCAATGAAGACTTAAGGACAGT
The DNA here is from genome assembly GCF_046562875.1 of Panthera onca. Classification (NCBI taxonomy): domain Eukaryota; kingdom Metazoa; phylum Chordata; class Mammalia; order Carnivora; family Felidae; genus Panthera; species Panthera onca. The sequence goes on along the minus strand of NC_138343.1, from coordinate 25,987,212 downwards.
TCTATTTGTATATAGTTTATTAAAAAATGTTTAATGAATACTTTTATTTTAATAAAATTATCCAAAATGCCTCCTTTCTCCTTAATGTAATAACTATTTAGATCTAGTATAGGTAATCTATTTCATTTTTATAAATACACTATTCCTGAACACTTAAAATAACTCATCAGAGAATTGTTGTTTAATGGGTACAGAGTTCCAGTTTGAGAAGGTAAAAAAAATTCTGGCAATAGATTGTGGTGATGGTTGAACAATAATGTGAATACCATTGGACTGTACACTTAAAATGGCTAAAATAGTAAAATTTTTAAAAAGTTTATTCTTTGAGAGGAGGAGGGGCAGAGAAAGAGGGAAAAAGAGAGAGAATCCCAAGCAGGCTCAGCCCTGTCAGTGCATAGCCCAACATGGGGCTCCAACTCACGAACTATGAGATCACCACCTGAGCGGAAATTAAGAGTCAGACACTTAACTGATTGAGCCGCCCAGGAGCCCAGGCTAAAATAGTAAATTTTGTGTTACATATATTTTACAATTAAAAAAAAAAGAAATAAAATAAGGGCATTGAATCAGGCCTGGGCACAAATGATTGCTCCATTCACTAAATACTTACATTTTAAATAGACACATAGATCAATGGATCAAAGGAACAGAATAAAAAACCCAGAAATGAACCCACAACTATATGGTTAATTAATCTTCAACAGAGCAAAAAAGAATATCCAATGGGAAAAGATGGTCTCTTCAACAGTGGTGTTGGGAAAACTGGGCAACAACATGCAAAACAATGAAACTGGACCTGTTTCTTACACCATTCACAAAAATAAATTCAAAATGGATTAAATCTAAATGTGAGACTTGAAACAGTAAAAATCTGAGAGGAGAACACAGGAAGCAACCTCCTTGAAATCAGTCATACCAAGTTCTTTCTTTCTAGATATGTCTCCAAAGGCAAGAGAAACAAAGGCTAAAATAAACTACTGAGATGTCATCAAAATAAAAGTCTTATGCACAGAAAAAGAAACAATCAACAAAACTAAAAGGCGACCTATGGAATGAGAAAAGATATTTGTAAATTACGTATCTGATAAAGGGTAGTATCAAAATACATAAATGACTTATAAAACACAACACCCAAAACACAAATAATCCAATTTAAAAATGGGCAAAAGACATGAATAGACATTTCTCCAAAGAAGACCTCCAGGTGGCCAACAGACACATGAGAAGATGTTCAATATCACTCATCACCAGGGAAATACAAAACAAAACCACAATAAGATACCACCTCACACCTGTCAGAATGGCTAAAATTAACAACACAATTTTAGCGAGGATGTGGAGAAAAGGGAACCCTCTTGCACTGTTGGTGGGAATGCAAACTGGTGCAGCCACTCTGGAGAACAGTATGGAGGTTCCTCAAGAAACTAGAAATAGAACTACCCTATGGTCCACCAATTGCACTATTAGGTATTGACCCAAAGGATACAAAAATAAAGATTCAAAGGGGTATATGCACCCCAATGTTTATAACAGCTTTAACAACAATAGACAAACTATGGAGAGAGACCAAATGTCCATGACTGATGAATGGATAAAGAAGATGTGGTGTGTGTGTGTGTGTGTGTGTGTGTGTGTGTGTGTGTGCATCATCTAGCCATCGAAGAGAATGAAATCTTGCCATTTGCAAAGATATGGATGGAGCTAGAATATATTATGCTAAGCAAAATAAGTCAGAGAAAGACAAATACCATAGGATTTCACTCATATGTGGAATTTAAAAACAAAAACAGATGAACATATGGGAGGGGGAAAAAAACAAAAGAGAGAAACAACCCATAAAAAACTCTCAAAGATAGAGAACAAACTGTAGGTTAATGGAGGGAGGTGGGTGGGGGATAGACTAGATGGGTGATGGGTATTAAGGAGGGCACTTGTGATGAGCACTGGATGTTGTATCTAAGTGATGAATCACCGAATTCTACTCCTGAAACCAATATCACACTGTATATTAACTAAAATTTAAATATTAAAAAATATCCAGAATCTGATTACTCCTCACTATTTGGGTCTTTACCAATTGCTTTCTTTTCTGGACCTCTACAATTGGCTTCCTACTAGGTGTCCCTCCTGCCACCATTGCCTCTATAGTCTATGACCATTACAGTGGATACAGCCATCCTTTCAAGATACAACTCACATCATGCCCATTCTCTGCTTAAACATTTTTCCCAGTCCTTGCAAGGGTCTTCAAGGCCCTATATGATCTGACCCCACCCAACTACCTCTCCCACCTATCTCGTCCTGTTTCCACCTAACTTACCAGGTCCAGCATGCTGGCCTTCTTGCCTCTCAACTTTACAGACATACTCCATTCTCAGGGCTTCTGCCTGGAATGTTCTTTTGCCCACATCATTCACATCACTAAGTCTCTACACCTTTCCAAGTTTTGATCAAATGTCACCTTCTCAAGAAGATGTGCTTTGCTTATTTGATACATAATCTTTAGATAACATTGGCTTAGCTTTGGACATACTAGTTATTGTTTGCAGTCTTCCTTCCTCCCACTAGAATGTAATCTCCATGGTGGAAGGGATTCTTGTCAGTTTTGTTCATGATGTTTCTTATGTGCACAAACAGGGTCTGGTACATAGTGAGTGCTCCAAAAATATGTGATAGCAAATGAATATAAAAAAGAGAATATAAAAAAGAGAATATAAAAAAAACCATCATAATAGGTTTTGGTCTCTGCTAATCTTTATGTATCTTTTCATTTTGTGATATTTCATATAATTTTATATACACATTTTGATACTACTATAATAAAGTCTTTATCTTTATTAATTTAATGTGTTCATAATATTTTATACTGAGCTAGCCAACTTGTTCTTTGAAGGACCAGATAGCAAATATTTTAGGCTTTGGAGGTCACATTCTGCCTCTTAGATTGTGGGCTATTTAAAAACACCAATAGGAGTGCCTGAATGGCTCAATTGGTTGAGCAGCCAACTCTTGATTTAGGCTCAGGTCATGACCCCAGGATCTTGGGATTGAGTACTGTGTCAGGCTCCACACTAAGCATGGAGTTCACTTAAGATTCTCTCTCTCTCTCTCTCTCTCTCTCTCTCTCTCTCTCTCTCTTTCTCTCTCTCTCTCACTCTCCTTCTGCCCGTCCCCCCAACTCGTGTGCTCCCTCACTCTAAAATAAAAATAAATTGGGGTGCCTGGGTGGCTCAGTAGATTGAGCAACTGACTTCAGCTCAGGTCATGATCTCACAGCTCGTGATTTGAGCCCCCTGTTGGGCTCTGTGCTGACAGCTCAGAGCCTAGAGCCTGCTTCGGATTCTGTGTCTCCCTCTCTCTTTACCCCTAACCCACTCGCATTCTGTTTCTCTCAAAAATAAATAAACATTAAAAAATTAAAATAAAATAAAATAAATCAATTTTTTAAAGAAAATTTTAAAACATGTATAGATTCACACATTATGATGAACGTAATGATTTCGCCATCATTGAACATATGAACTTTTTCTAGTTTTTCACCATTACAAATTCTATTGTTCACATTTATTAATAAACATTTGTCTGTTAAATTTACTTCAAATTTCTTCCTATTTCATTGTTTTCTGTATTTTTTAGTCTATTATTTCTTTAACTGATTAACAACTAATAGAATTATTTCTATAACATTATAGCATAAATTATTTGGCCTTTAAAAATTATATTATTAATGTTTTAATATAAAAATCACATACATTCATTACACAGGATTTGGAAAACAGAAAAATTTGAAGAAAAATACAAATAACAAGTAAGATGTAGGACTCAGAGTAATTATTACTAATGATTTATGCACTTTTTCCAATCACTTTTTTCAGTGTTATGTGTGTACACTTTTAAAAAACCCACAAAATCTGGATAATGATATATCCAGATCATTGAATTTGTCCCTTGAATTTTCCCCTTAATCATAAGAACATTTTCCAATATCATTAATATTTTCCAATAATACCATTTAGATGGCTTCATAATATAACATTATATCATAATTTATTACTGTTACACCTATTTAAGCTGCTTTTGTGGTTTTTAAAATTTTTTTAATGTTTTATTTATTTTTGAGAGAGAGAGAGAGACAGAGCACAAGTGGGGGAGAAGCAGAGAGAGAGAGGGAGACACAGAATTCAAAGCAGACTCCAGGCTCCGACCTGTCAGCACAGAACCTGATGCAGGGCTTGAACCCACAAACTGTGAGATCATGACCTGAGCTAAAATCGGATGCTTAACTGACTAAGCTGCCCAGGTGCCCCTTTTGTGTTTTAAGCAATCCTTTTTCTGACTTACTGGCTACTTTTAAGGATCAATTTCTAGAAGGGAAATTGTGTTTTGGGGATCTCTTTTTGACCAATACTTTTCCTGTAAGGATAGACTAACAGTTCTCTGAGCAGTGAAGGCATGGTCCGCTTCCCTGTGCACACAGAAACTTTAAATGAGACCAGGGGATTAAGCCTGGGAAGACAGTGACATACAAGTTACTTTTAAAAGTGCCAATCTTGCTAGATAACTCCTGTATTTTCTTTTGTCTTTTATCTGCATCATAATGTTTATAAGCACATTCTTTGAATCAAACAAACATTGATTTAAATCTTGGCTCAGACACTGAATACTATGACTGTAGCCAAGTTATTTACTCAATTTCCTTGCTTGATAAGCAGAGATAATGACCTACTTCAGGGACTTCTGTAAGACTAAATGATATAATGCAGGTAAAATGCTCAGCACAGTAGTGCTCTTAGAGTTTTCAATAAGTGTTAGTTATTCTTAAATTTAATTCATTCTATGATTTGTTTGAGGCACACAAACATCCTCCTTTTTATTTATTTTTTTTTAATTTTATACTTGTTTGATGAATCTTATGAGCTCCTGAAAATTTCCTTTTGGAAAAGCTGTTATTGATTAAGGGAGTCAACATAGCAGAGAAGTAGGGGGACCCAAAGTTCCCTCATCCCTCAAACACAGCAGTATTGGGGCCAGAAGACTTGGATTTCCAGGAATCTAGGCTACAGGGTGACAGAAACATCTCCAGGGGCCCAAGGAGACAACGTGGCATGCCATAGACATTTTTAATCTATTCTTTTTACACCTCTTCTGTATCTCCTTCCTCTTTCTCTCTCTCTCTCTCTCTCTCTCTCTCTCTCTCTCTCTCTTTCTCTCTCTGTATTAAGCCGTATAGTTTCTACTATTCTCTACCTGGTCAATTTTTTTCTCTTCTTTTTCCCGACCCCTCTCACTTCTCTCTTTGTATAGGATAAGGCTTTGTCCACCACCACTCCCCTTTCTTGAACTTTTTCCAAGGTTACTTCAACGAACAAATCAAAGCACACTTGGTGGAAGGCCCAAACAACCACTACAAGTAGGAGATAAAGGAACCAGAGTCACAACAACAGAGAGCATGCAACACACTCCAAAAACAACTTCTGAAGGGCCAGGCCCTGAACGGTGTATGATTTCTTTTTAATATAATAGTGCTTGCAGGTGCAGGACACATAATAAGCCATTAAAACACATAAGGGACAGAAAACTAGCCAAAATGACAAAACAGAAGAATTCTCCTCAAAAGAAATTCCAGGAAGAAATGACAGCTACAGAATTGCTCAAAACAGATATAAAAAATATATCTGAGCAAGAATTTAGAATAATAATCATAAGATTAATAGAATAGCTGGGTTTGAAAAAATCATAGAAGATAACAGAACCTATTGCTACAGAGATCAAGGAACTATGAAATAGTCACGACTAATTAAGAAATGCTGTAAATGAGGTACAAAGTAAACTAGATCCAGTGACATCAAGTATGGAGGAAGCAGAAGGGATAATAAGTGAAATAGAAGATAAAATTATGTAAAACAATGAAGCTGAGAAAAAGAGAAATAAGAAAATACTAGACCACGTGGGGGAGAATTAGAGAACTAAGTGATTCAATGCAATGTAATAATATCCATATCATAGGAGTTCCAGGAGAAGAAGAAGAGAGAGAAAGGGGCAGAAGGTTTACTTGCCAAATTATAGCTGAAAACTTCCCTAATTTGGGGAAGGAGGTAGATATCCAAATCCAGGAGGCACAGAGAATTTTCTTCAGATTTGACAAGAATAGGTCTTCTCCATGGCATATCATAGAGGAACTGGCAAAATACAAAGATAAATAGAGAATTACAAAAACAGCTAGGGACAAATGGGCCTTAACCTACAAGGGTAGACACATAAGGGTAGTAGCAGACCTGTACACTGATTAGCAGGCCAGAAAGGAGTGGCAGGAAATACTCAATGTGCTGAATAGGAAAAAATGCAGCCAAGAATTCTTCATCCAGCAAAGCTGTCATTCAGAATAGACAGAAAGATAAAGGCTTTCTCAGACAAACAAAAACTGAAGGAGTTCATGACCACTAAACAGGTCCTACAAGAGATCCTAAAGAGGACTCTGTGAGTAGAACACTATAAAGACTACAAAGGATCAGAGACATTACCACAAGCATGAAACCTACATATAACACAATGACACTAAATCCATATCTTTCAATAATAACTCTGAATGTAAATGGACTAAACACTCTAATCAAAAGACATAGGGTATCAGAATGGATAAAAAAAAAAAAACAAGACCTATCTATAATCTGTCTTTAAGAGACACATTTTAGACATGAGGACATCTTCAGATTGAAAGTGAGGGGACAGAGAAGCATCTATCATGCTACTGGAAGTCAAAAGAAAACTGAGTAGCCATACTTATGTCAGACAAACTAGATTTTAAGTTAAAGACTGTAATAAGAGAGGAGAAGGTCATTATATCATGATTACAGGATTTATCCATCAAGAAGAGCTAACAATTGTAAATGTTTTTGCCTCCAACTTGAAAGAACCCAAATATATAAATCAATTAATCATAAATATAGGTAATCTTATTGGTAAGAATAGGGTAATTACTGGGGGCTTTCATACTCCACTTATAGCAATGGACAGATCATCTAGACAGACAATCAATAAAGAAACAACGGTCCTGAATGATACACTGGACCAGATGGACTTGACAGATATATTCAGTACTTTTCACCCAAAAGCAGCAGAATACGGATTCTTCTTGGGTGCACATGGAACATTCTCCAAATTAGATCACATACTGGGTCACAGAACAGCCCTCAATAAATATAAAAGAACTGAGATCACATCATGCATATTTTCAGATCATAATGCTATGAAACTTGAAATCAACCACAAGAAAAAAAATTGGAAAGCTTCCAAATGCATGGAGGTTAAAGAACATTTTCCTATAGAATGAATGGGTCAAATAGTCAATTAAAGAAGAAACTAAAAAATATATGGAAGCAAATGAAAAGGAAAACACAACAGTTCAATCCTTTGGAATGCAGCAAAGACAATGCTAAGAGGAAAATACATTGCAATCCAGGCCTATCTCAAGAACCAAGAAAAATCCCAAATACAAAACCTAACAGCACACCTAATGGAACTAGAAGCAGAACAGCAAAGAAACCCCAAGGCCAGAAGAAGAAGAGAAATAATAAATATTAGAGCAGAAATAAACAATATAGAATCAAAAACAAAAACAGTAAAACAGGTCAATGAATCTAAGAGCTGGTGTTTTGAAAAAATAAACAAAATTGATAAACCCCTAGCCAGACTTCTCAAAAAGAAAAGAGGGAAAACCCAAAAAGATAAAATCACGAATGAAAGAGGAGAAATCACAACCAATACCACAGAAATATAAACAATTATTAGAGAATACTATGAACAATTATATGCCAACAAACTAGACAACCTGGAAGAAATGGCCAAATTCCTAGATACCCACACACTACCAAAACTAAAACAGGAAGAATAGAAGAAATTGAAGTGACAAGATTGAATCAATTATCAAAAATCTCCCAACATATGAGAGTCCTGGGCCAGATGGCTTCCCTGGGGAATTCTACCAGACATTTAATGCAGAGTTAATACCTATCCTTCTCAAGCTGTTCCAAATAGAAATGGAAGAAAGCTTCCAGACTCATTCTATGAAGCCAGCATACCTTGATTCCCAAACCAGACAGAGACCCCACAAAAAAGGAGAATTACAGATCAATATCCCTGATGAACATGGATGAAAAAATTCTCAACAAGATACTAGCAAATCAAATTCAGAAGTATGTTAAAAGAATTATTCACCATGATCAAGTGGCATTCATCCCTGGGCTGTGGGCCTGTTTCAATATTCGCAAATCAATCAATGTGATACATCACATTAATAAGAGAAAGGATAAGAACAATATGATGTTGTCAATAGATGCAGAAAAAGCATTTGACAAACTAAAGCATCTTTTCTTAATAAAAACATTCAAGAAAGTTGGGATAGAAGGAACATACCTTAACATCATAAAAGCCAGATATTAAAAGCCCACAGCTAATATCCTCAATGGGGAAAAACTGAGAGCTTTTCCCCTGAGATCAGGAACATGACAGGGATGTCCACTCTCACCACTGTTGTTTAACATAGTGTTGGAAGTACTAGCGTCAGCAATTAGACAACAGAATGAAGTAAAATTCATCCAAATTCGCAAAGAAGAAGTCATACTTTCACTTTTCGCAGATGACATGACACTCTACGTGGAAAACTCGAAAGACTCCACCAAAAAGCTGCTAGAACTGATTCATGAATTCAACAAAGTCATAGGATACAAATCAATGTACATTGATCTGTTGCACTTCTATACACCAATAATGAAGCAACAGAAAGAGAAATCAAGAAATCTATCCCATTTATAATTGCACTAAGAACCATAAAGTATCCAGGAAGAAACCTAACCAAAGATGTAAAAAATCCATATGCTGAAAACTATAGAAAAATTATGAAAGAAATTGAAGAAGACACAAAGAAATGGAAACATTCCATGCTCATGGATTGGAAAAACAAATATTGTTAAAATGTCAATACTTCCCAAAGCAATCTACACATTCAATGCAATGCCAATCAAAATTGCACTGGCAGTCTTAACAAAGCTAGAACAAGCAATCTTAAATCATATATGGAACCACAAAAGACCCCAAATAGCTAAAGTAATGTTGAAAAAGAAAACCAAAGCCGGAGGCATCACAATCCCAGACTTCAGGTCCTACTAAAAAGCTGTAATCATCAAGACAGTATGGTATTGGCACAAAAATAGACACATAGATCAATGGAATAGAATAGAGAACCCAGAATTGGACCCACAAATGTACGGCCAACTAATCTTTGATAAAGCAGGAAAGAGTATCCAATGGAAAAAAAGGCAGTCTCTTTAGCAAATGGTGCTGGGAGTACTGGACAGCAACATGCAGAAGAATGAAACTGGACCACTTTCTTACACCATATACAAAAATAAACTCCAAATGGATGAAAGACCTAAATGTGAGACAGGAAACCATCAAAACCCTAGAGGAGAAAACAGGCAACAACCTGTTTGGCCTCAGCTGCAGCAACTTTTTATTCAACACGTCTCCGAAGGCAAGGGAAATAAAAGCAAAAATGAACTATTGGGACCTCATCAAGATAAAAAAAACTTCTGTACTGCAAAGGAAACAATCAACAAAACTAAAAGGCAACTGACAGAATGGTAGAAGATATTTGCAAATAACATAGCAGATAAAGGATTAGTATCCAAAATTATAAAGAACTTACCAAACTCCACACCCAAAAAAACAAATAATCCAGTGAAGAAATGAGCAGAAGACATGAGTAGACACTTCTCTAAAGAAGACATCCAGATGGCCAACAAACATATGAAAAGATGCTCAACATTGCTCATCATCAGGGAAATACATATCAAAACCACACTGAGATACCACCTCACACCTGTCAGAATGGCTAAAATTAAAACTCAGGAAAAAACAGTTGTTGGCAAGGATGTGGAGAAACATGAACCCTCTTATACTGTTGGTGATAATGCAGACTGGTGCAGCCACTCTGGAAAACAGTGTAGAGGTCACTCAAAAAATTAAAAATAGAACTATCTATTACCCAGTAAGAGCACTACTAGGAATTTATTCAAAGGATACAGGAGTGCTGATGCATAGGGGCACTTGTTCCCCAATGTTTATAGCAGCATTTTCAACAATAGCCAATCATGGGAAAAGCCCAAATGTCCATCAACTGATGAACGGACAAAGATGATGTGGTTTATATATACAATGAAATACTACTTGGCAATGAGAAAGAATGAAATCCTGCCATTTGCAACTACGTGGATGGAACTGGACAGTGTTATGCTAAGTGAAATAAGTCAGTCAGTGAAAGACAGATATCATATGTTTTCAGTTATTATGTAGAACTTGAGAAACTTAACAGAAGACCATGGAGGGAGGGAAGGGGAAAAAATAGTTTCAAACAGAGAGGGAGACAAATCCATGAGAAACTCTTAAATACAGAGAAACAAACTGAGGGTTGATGGGGGGGCAGGGGAGAGAGGAAAATGGGTGATGGGCATTGAGGAGTGTACTTGGGATGAGCACTGGGTGTTGTATGTAAACGATGAATCATAGGAATCTATCCCCAAAACCAAGAGCACACTGTATACGCTGTATGTTGCCTAACGACAACAAATTATATTTTTAAATAAGCTTTCATTACTTTAAGATAATTTTTCCCCCTTTGCCATTATTCTTGGAGTTTAACTCATTGACACTTTATAACAATCAGGGATTTATTTAAGATAATTTCACTCATTTTCTGATTTATAATAAAAAGAATTTTTATAATAAAAAGAATTTTATTACTTATAATTAAAAAAAGAACATTTCAGTGTTGCTACTCATGTAGCCTCTGCCCAGTGGTCTGTGAACTGGGCAGTATCAGCCACCACTGTGGGTGAGACAGAGTGAACAGGCAGGTTTAATGGGGGCAGATAAAGGGTGTCATGGGATAATTTAAGAGGGACACTGAACTCTCTTGCAAAGCTTCAATGGTTCCCAGAGAAGCTGATGTCTAAACTGAGAGTTCACCAGGAGGGTGGGAATACTGCAGAGACCATTCCTAGAGGGAGAGAGATCAAACCAAAGGGACACAGGAGAAGGTTAGGGGCCAAGATCCTATAGATCTCAAACCAAAAAACTTCCCACTCAAGAGCCACAAAAGACTAGGCAGATCACTAAAATGCATAGCACCATCAGCCTCTGGGTAGAGACCTCACTTCAGTTGATCTTCCTTTCTTCTCACTGAACTTCTCTTAAATAGTTCATGACCAGAGAGCCTGAAAGGTGGAGAGTGTTTTTCTACCCTATGTGTTTCTCCAATTGGATGTTTCTTGTGTTGCTGGGTGGGTAGGGGTTTGGGCCAATGACATATGATGAACTCTCTTGACCTTCACGCAACTTTGACACTAGTTAGAAGGTTAAACTTCCTATGATAGGCTGAGCTCTGTCCCCCCCAAATTCCCATGTTGATGTCCTAATACCCAGTACCTCAGAATGTGACTGTTTGGCCATAGAGTCTTTAAGGAGATAATTAGGTGAAATGAGGTCATATGGGTTGGCTCTGATACAATCTGACTGGTGTCCTTATAAGAATAAAGATTAGGACCCAAGCAGGTACACAGAGAAGACTGGTGAAGACACAGGGAGAACACAGCCATCTACATCTACAGGGAGAGGGGCCTGAACAGATCCTCCTTCACAGCCCTCAGAAGGAACCAGCACTTCCAGCACCTTGATCTTGGGCCTTTAGTCTCCAGAACAGTGAGACAATACGTTTATGCTGTTTACACCCTCAGTCTGTAGTATTTGTTTTGCAGTCCTAGCAAATTAATACACTTACCCAGCTACCATGCTGTCTTCTCTGGATTACTGCAATATCAAATATCTCATTTTTCAGCAGTCATTTTGCTGCCTAGCAGCCAGAGCAATGATTTTTTTTTCTTTTTCTTTTTATAATGTTTATTTTTAAGAGAGAGAGAGAGAGAGCACGGAGGGGGCAGAGAGAGAGGGAGACAGAGAATTTGAAGCAGGCTCTTAACTGTCAGCACAGAACCCTATGCTGGGCTCAAACTCATAGGCCATGAGATCATGACCTGAGCCAAAATCAGGCACTTAACCAACTGAGTCACCCAAGCGCCCCAAGCCAGAGCCATGATTTTAAGTGTGAATCTCAATTTATCACTCTTCATTGTATGATCCTTTAGTGGTTTTCTCAGATGAAGACCCAAACCCTCACCATGGTCCTCTAGGTTCCTCTTGGGCCTCTCTCCTCTTTTTCTTCTGTGCCCTCTGCTTTTTCTTTAATTTCTGTTTGTTCCTTTCCCTTCAGGACCTTTGCACATACTAATCTCCTCTGCCTGTATAGTTCTCTTTGCCCCTTAGCTACTTGTGTGTTGGTTTTTACCCATCCTTTCCATTCCACCTCAAAATATCCCTTCCTCAGAGAGGCTTTCCCCTGTTTTGCAATCAAATAATTCCTTAAGCATCTATTTCATGTCACATAACATAATTGCAATTACTATAAATAATTGATTGTGGAATTAATAATCCCATCTGTTATCCTCACAGACCTGCACTGTCTAGAACTTTCAACACTATTGGAAATTTCTATCATCTATGCTAATACAGTCGCCACTAGCCACATGTAGATATTGAGTAATTGAAATGTGGCTAATCCAAATGTGATTTTTTTAATTTAAATTTAATTTAGTTAACATACAGTGTAGTCTTGGCTTCAAGAGTAGAACCCAGTGATTCATCTCTTACATATGACACCCAGTGCACATCCTGAAAAGTGTCCTCCTTAATGTCCATCACCCATTTAACCCATCTCCCCACCCATCTCCCCTTAGTTTGTAATCCGGAGTTAAGAGTCTCTTATGGTCTGCCTCTATCTCGGTTTTTAACTTATTTTTGCTTCCCTTCCCCTATGTTCATCTTTTTTGTTTCTTAAATTCCACGTATGAGTGAAATCATATGATATTTGTCTTTCTCTGACTGACTTATTTCGCTTAGCATAATACCCTCTAGTTCCATCCGCATGGTTGCAAATGGCAAGAATCCATTCTTTTTCATCACTGAGTAGTATTCCACTGTATATTTGTACCACATCTTCTTTATGCATTCATCAATTGATGGACATTTGGGCTCTTTCCATAATTTGCCTATTGTTGATAGTGCTGCTATAAACATTGGGGTGTTTGTGCCCCTTTGAGTCAGCATTTTTTTATCCTTTGTATAAATGTCTATTAGTGCAATTGCTGTGTCATAGGGTAGTTCTATTTTTAATTTTTTGAGGAACCTCCATATTGTTTTCCAGAGTGGCTGCACCAGTTTGCATTCCTACTAACAGTGCAAAGAATTCCCCTTTCTCCGCATCCTCGCCAGTATCTGTTGTTTCCTGAGTTGTTAATTTTAGCCATTCTGACAGGCGTGAGGTGGTATCTCAATGTAGTTTTGATTTGTATTTCCCTGATGATGAGTGATGTTGAACATCTTTTCATATGTCTGTTGGCCATTTGGGTGTTTTCTTTGAAAAAGTATCTATTCATGTCTTCTGCTCATTACTTCACTGGATTATTTGGGGTTTGGGGGGGGTGCGTTGTGAGTTTTGTTAATTTAAATTTAAAATCAAGTAGCCCCATATGGCTGGCCACCGCTGTGTTAGAAGCACAGCTATGGGCTGTCAACTCCCCAGTGGTGGATGCCAATCTTTCTCACACTGCTATGTCTGGCATTCTGTCTTCCCATTTAATTACCTGTGAATCAATATATGAATTTAACTAATCTGACTTTGACCAAGGAAATTATGTATTTCAAACTAAATGACCTGTATAAAGAATATTGCTCTGACTGATTTCATATACTCAACAGGATAAACTCTACTCTTACTCTTCCTGCTACCCTTTCCTTATTTAGCAGAGAAATTTGGGTGAATGGTGAGAACTTTCCAGGGTATACTATGTAATGTGTCATTTGATTAAAATTCACTAATTTCCCATGTGACACCTTGGTATGGATCATGTATACCAATAGTTTTTAGAAAATAAGACCAAGAATGGAATTATTAATTTGATAGAGGCCAAATGAATATTAAAAAGCAAGCTAGGTAAGTGAAAACTCAAAAGAGCTAATAAAATTCTTCAAAGAAACAGACAAAGATTTTAGGCTTATGTTAAATATGAATAAAAAAAAAAAAACAAGATTGAAACAGCAAGACTAAGTTAATTCAGGTATCCAGAGACAACTTCAAGCAAACAATTTATTCAGGCTTAAAAATAGGTACTCCGCAGCAGAACTGGATTACATAATCTCTATAAATAAAGAGCTAACTTCTAATTGGCTTAACAGATAAAATTCAGAACACTCAGTTAAATTTGAATTTTAGATAAAGAATGAGTAGCTTCTCTGAAATTCAACCTTATCTGAAAATTAATTGAATTTCTTATATTTTTATTTGCTAAATCTTATAGCTCTGTTTCAAATACTTGAAAATAAAGCAGCCACAGAAGATGAAAGTGTGTCAAATCAGAATATACATGTCATATGTTAGAGTTCAATGCTCAGGAAATGACTGAGAGTCTCTCCACCTTTTCCTTTGTTAGAAACCCCATCTTTTCCTTTTGATTACTTTCCCAAGTAGCTAGACCAAGTTTTAGCATCTTTCAGAGTTTTATTAATGTACTGAATTATGATTCTTTTGATCCCAAGAGTTTCTACTCTTTATAAAGCAACAGATAAAAGGCAATGGCCATAGAGCCTATGAGCTCCTAAGGTTAAAAAGTTTGTTTTAATAAACTTTATAGCCTCAGAGACCAGAACATTGCCCAGCTCAGAGCTGGTAATAAGTTGATGTTTTCTCTTTCTTTAGATATGTTATCATTCCATTTACACTGGATATGGACAGGGACTGAATTGTCATCAATGTGACCATGTGTGATTCATCTTTTTCCCCCATTGTTTTTCACAGTGCCTCAAATATAAGAGGATCTCCATAAATGTTCATTGAACTGAACTCAACTACTTACAACCATGCAATTCCTTCTTATTAGGGTTAAGTGTTTCTTGAGAATCATTTTTTATTATTTAGCATATTATGGAAATTTGGCTTTGTTAAACACCTCATAACCACAATTATTATTTTATTACTTTTTTATTCCTTTGGGTTTCTTGTTCATGGTACACAATGCTCTCTAGTGTGACAGATCTTGGCATTAGCAATTCCAAACCTCAGCTCTCTCTCATCATCTAGCCCAGTGTAATGACATGAGTACTTGAGATTCTGGCTGAGTAAAGAAAGTGGATGTAAGTGAAGCAGACAAGGTAGAAATGAACGGAGACACATCTGGAGAGGACCATAGCCAGGATTCAAATCTAGCCTGTCTCTAGCTGACCTCCTCCCTTATTGATCACCCTTTGCTTCCAGATCAGCACATGATGCATCATGGGACTATTCACAAGGCTGGCTGGAGTCTGTCCCCAGTCAACCTCTAGCCCCTCCAGGTAGACAACACCAAGGCACATTCATCAGCCATTTTTCCAAGGACTGTGGCTAAGTCTGGACCTGATCGTGTATCCCCTGAAAATGATGAAATATGTAAACTCTTAAATATGCTTTTAAAATCTTTAATTTCTTTGAATTTTCTACACAAAGTTCTAGTTTGGCCACAACCTTTTTACTTAAATATTTACTTCTATCTTTAATTAAAGATAGAAGGAAAATGAGAATATTAGTCATCCAGGTAGTAAAATGTTTGGGTTTAAGGTATACACACTTTTTCCTGGATCTCTAAGATAGATTTTATGATTTTAATCAAAAGTAAAGCTTTCAGAATAATGCTAAGAGATGGTCCATTGAACTGCATTCTTAGAATATGAAAGACATCCAATCATTCTACAATCCCTACATTATAAACTTTTATGTCTCAACTATAGTTAATTTTCCATCACACAAACTCTTGGCTGGACTTTCACATTTTCTCAATAATGACTTCTCTTACTTGGCTTGTCATGTTAAATTTAGCAAAAGCTGGGATGCTGATCACCTCTGCCCTAGTTCCTCCTCTATTAGGTCATTTCTGATGCTATCTTGGGCTTCTTTCATCACCTTGTGGGCCTCCCCATCACTGTGTTCCATGTTCATAAGAAATTGCTTTTTGGCTATCCATCCAGGCAAGTCCATCAGACTGTTTACATTAACTCACCTAAATCTGGATTATAAACCATCAGCTGCAGGAGATAGGCCTTAATGTTCTTGCATAAACATAGGAGAGTGGAGTGTGGTATTTATAAAAATACCAACACTTGTTGAGATGCCTCACTGCACGTGAATGTTCTATAAGCGGGAGTTAGAAACGCTCTTTGTTCATAAAGAGCTATGGTATAAGGGGAAAAACTCTCCCTTTTCTCTCCTATGCCTACCAAAATTAGGTCTTTTTGTGCTTTGCAAAACAATTACATGGAACAGGAAGAAATAAGGTGGAGAAAAGTTCAAGGATTTTCAGGTTTTATCAGTGAACAGACCACATAAGAATATTCCAGGGATTATTACCCTGGCAGACGGTGAGTAGCGGAAATGTGTTGTGGAGCTTGTTTCATACTTGGACATGGGAGGTTTCATCTGCTTCCTTCCCCTACAGCACCTCTCACAGGCCCTCCTGCTCCACACTAAAAGCTACATTCATGCCAAAGTAGTCTCACCTTGGGCCTTTGATTACCCTTTCTATGATGAAAACACCTTCATTTCTTCTACATGTTGCCTGGCTATTCTTATTCATCCTTCAAGTCTCAGCTTAAGTGTCACCCCAGTGGGAAGGCTTCCTTTAACCTCCACAACTGGGTCAGGAGACCATGTGTCCCCTCAGCACTTTGTGTTGTCCTCTACTTTTCTTTGACATATTTTTTAATAAGTCAGTTTATCTGTCCACTTGAGGGCTTCCCTCCCTATTCACACACACACACGCACACACACACACACACACACACACACACACACACATAGATGATTGTACCCAGACACACATATACCCTGGGACAGACATGCCTATTTACACATACACACACATGCCAATACACATTAACACAGGATGTGAGCACCTTCAGGGCCAATACTGTGTCTAGTTCTCTGTTGTAATCAAGATCCTTGCTCGGGGTTGGTGGTCAACAAATGACTGCTGAATAAATGTTAAATGAGGACTGAAATACTAGAAGTATACACTGCTTATGGTCAACTACTGTTGACATTTGATCAGGAATTTTCCATCCATTTTTATTCCAGCTGGGAGTCCACTGATCACAACTTAGACTTTGAAGCCCAGTGACTTCTCTCCAATACATATCAAGTTGGAATGTCTATGACCAGGTAGCTGTTAAGAGAAAGGTAATTCTATCCTCTATGTAGTTCCCACCAGACTGAAACATACAAACATATAAAAAGCAAAAAGTTTTCACTCTTGAGCAAACATTGTCTGTATTGACAGCAGGTCCATAAGAGCATAGATAGGTCAGCATGGACCAAAAAGTGAAGCGACATATTACTGCTAACTGTCCAACATCTAATATATGTCCAACATCTAATGCATATAATAAAATAGCATCATGAATCACATGCAGCAACAAGGACTGAGAAATTTCAATCTTATGAAAGATGTAAGTAGGGAATATATATACACACACACACATACATGTGTACATATATAGATAGATGGTGGATGGAAAGACAGATGGATAGATACGTGGATGGATGGAAAATGTAAAACATATTAGGGGAAAACAGTCTGTTTTATATTTTTGAGGCTGAAGATGAGATGAGCAAATTTGTTCTATACTTGTGTTTCATCTATCTTTAATGCCATCCAGTGCTTTCTAGAATAGGAATTATGTTTCTTTTATTTTTCAGACTCCCTAAGACTGTGCCTCAGCACCCAGCGCATTTGTGCAAAATAATGATGGTGATAACATCACCCAGCATTTATACTGTACTTTGCAATGCATTTCCACACTTATATCTCACTTGGCCTATGTGTTTGAAGACAAGATGCTTCCATGCCTGAAGTGGGTGGGCTGGTAAGCTTTCCCTTCTTCCCTGCAACGCCCACCCCAGAGGTCCCTGGCCATTATGGTGACTTCACCTTGTATGGCCTTCCAAAGACAATGTGCCAAAGACCCACACCTCAAAGAATTTCCTGAAGTGTGTTATCTTGCTCTAAAAGAAGATTTCTTGGGGCACCTGGGTGGCTTGGTCGGTTAAGTGTCTGACTTCGGCTCAGGTCATGATCTCACGGTCCGTGAGTTCGAGCCCCGCGTCGGGCTCTGTGCTGACAGCTCAGAGCCTGGAGCCTGTTTCAGATTCTGTGTCTCCCTCTCTCTCTGCCCCTCCCCTGTTCATGCTCTGTCTCTCTCTGTCTCAAAAATAAATAAACGTTAAAAAAAATAAAAGAAGATTTCTTTATTTATGTTAGCTCAGACTTTTCCGCCAATGCTTATATTTCTTTCTATAAGACAAACCTAATGATCCTTGCTACTCTAAGTGTGGGCCATGTACCAGCAGCATTAGGACACTTCAGGCCTTGATAAAAATGCAGACTCTTAGGCCCCATCTGTAGATTCAGGATCTGCATTTTAACAAGGTCCCAGCAGATTTTCATGCTTATTAAAGCTTGAGAATCTCTGTTAAAATGGTTCTACATACAAAAAAATGTTCAGTATATATAGAAATTATTTTCTATATTTTGTCAGCAAATGCAGTATTAGTCATAAGTGTTCATCCCAGAGATTTTGTTTGTTAGCTTTGCTAGCTTCCTGAATACTATTATTCTAGATGCTTGTAGACTTGTAGTTAGTTGGGAGGAGAGGTTTGGTCACTGACTCACCCACCTCTAATACTATAAAAGATATTGATTCTGAAAGTCAGAATCAGTGACTGGGCCTCAGGGAGTGTCAAGAAGTGAGATTATTAGGGAAAACCGTAGGCTATTTTTTGCATATTGTTTGGACAAGTATTTTACTTCCTGAGTGATCTTGATTAATCTAGTGCTAATATATGCAGAATAATAAAATGTACTAAGTGAATGCAACTTTCTTTACAACAACTGGAAGACTAGACTGTGATGGTCTATTGTCCACATCGGCTTCATAGTGCTTATGAAAAAAAGAGGGGAAAAACCATGGTTATTTGTAGTGTGCCTTTAAAATTTACCAAAAGAATTAGGAAGGGAGCAGTATTTGTATATCAAGTATAACTGATAGAATGGAAATTCATAATGACAAAGTTTAAAGCATGCAATGGAGGAATCAAATAATGTTTCCTCAGCCTATCTGCAAAATGAACAGTAGTGGCTTATGATGGTCACAGGCAGTTCAAGTGGTAAGGAACATTGCTGTCTTGCTATAGAGGTCATTCAATATATTTCCTTCACATATCCAAGATTCTTAGCATAGTATTTGACACACAGAACATTCTCATTAAGTATCTTTTCTTGAAGTTTTTATTTATTTACTTTGAGAGAGGGAGAGAGAGCTGGGGAGAGAGAGAATCCCAAGCAGGCTCACACTGCCAGTGTGAATCCTGAGTGAGCTTGAACTCACAAACCATGGAGATCATGACCTGAACTGAAATCTGGAGTCAGATGTCTAACTGATTGAGCTACCCAGGTGCCCCTATTTTCATTAAATACTTTTTAAATTTAATAACACAAGTCATCTCTCAGAGAATTTTGCAAATCTGCCTGGAGAAGAACTGACATATTTGAGAACCTTTAAGCTGGACACAGCTCCCAAAGGGAAGAAGCCTCAAACTGTAGCCCTAGATTTATCTCTTCAGGTCAACCATACCTACTTCCTAAACATAAATTTCCTAAAAATATTCCTGGAAGAGCAGCAGATCAACATGTATTTGCCAAACCAGCAAACAAGTGAATTTATCTTTTCAAATCCTTTTACTTACCCCAACTTGCCGTGTTGAGTCTTATTGATGTGGCATGTTATCACCCTGTTGGGCTAATTACAGACACAAGGCATGGTCCAGCAGAAGCTACAACCAGGAACTGATCATTTTCTCAAAACAAAGGCTATATAAGAATAGCCAGAAGCTGAAAAAATAAGTTCTAGCATCAGCAATCACACAGCGAAAGGAAATCAAAGGCATCAAAATTGGCAAAGATGAAGTCAAGCTTTCACTTTTTGCAGATGACATGATGGAAAACCCAATAGACACCACCAAAAGTCTGCTAGAACTGATACATGAATTTGGCAAAGTCGTAGGATACAAAAGTAATGTACAGAAATCAGTTGCATTCTTATACACTACTAATGAAGCCACAGAAAGACAAATAAAGAAACTGATCCCATTCACAATTGAACCAAGAAGCATAAAATACCTAGGGATAAACCTAACCAAGGATGTAAAATATCTGTATGCTGAAAACTATAGAAAGCTTATGAAGGAAATTGAAGAAGATATAAAGAAATGGAAAAACATTCCATACTCATGGATTGGAAGAATAAATATTGTTAAAATGTCAATACTACCCAAAGCTATCTACACATTCAATGCAATCCCAATCAAAATTGCACCAGCATTCTTCTCGAAGCTAGAACAAGCAATCCTAAAATTTGTATGGAACCACAAAAGACCCTGAATAGTCAAAGTAATTTTGAAGAAGAAGACCAAAGCAGGAGGCATCACAATCCCATACTTTAGCCTCTACTACTAAGCTGTAATCATCAAGACAGCATGGTATTGGCACAAAAACAGACACATAGACCAATGGAATAGAATAGAGACTCTAGAATTGTACCCACAAATGTATGGCCAACTAATCTTTGACAAAGCAGGGAAGAATATCCAATGGAAAAAAGACAGTCTCTTTAACAAATGGTGCTGGAAGAACTGGACAGCAACATGCAGAAGGTTGAAACTAGACCACTTTCTCACACCATTCACAAAAATAAACTCAAAATGGACAAAGGACCTGAATGTGAGACAGGAAACCATCAAAACACTAGAGGAAAACACCTCCCTGACTTCAGCCGCAATTTCTTACTTGACAGATCTCCAAAGGCAAGGGAATTAAAAGCAAAAATGAACTATTGGGACCTCATCAATATAAAAAGCTTCTGCACTGCAAAGGAAACAACCAACAAAACTAAAAGGCAACCAATGGAATGGGAAAAGATATTTGCAAATGGCATATCAGACAAAGGGCCAGTATCCAAAATCTATAAAGAACTCACCAAACTCCACACCCGAAAAACAAATAATCCAGTGAGGAAATGGGCAGAAAACATGAATAGACACTTTTCTAAAGAAGGCATCCAGATGGCCAACAGGCACATGAAAAGATGCTCAACGTTGCTCCTCATCAGGGAAATACAAATCAAAACCACACTCAGATATCACCTCACGCCAGAGTGGCTAAAATGAACAAATCAGGAGACTATAGATGCTAGAGAGGATGTGGAGAAATGGAACCCTCTTGCACTGTTGGTGGGAATTAAAACTGGTTCAGCTGTTCTGGAAAAGTGTGGAGGTTCCTCAAAAAATTAAAAACAGATCTATCCTATGACCCAGCAATAGCACTGCTAGGAATCTACCCAAGGGATACAGGAGTGCTGATGCATAGGGGCAATTGTACCCCAATGTTTATAGCAGCACTTTCAACAACAGCCAAATTATGGAAAGAGCCTAAATGTCCATCAACTGATGAAAGGATAAAGAAGTTGTGGTTTATATATACAATGGAATACTACTTGACAATGAGAAAGAATGAAATATGGCCTTTTGTAGCAATGTGGATGGAACTGGAGAGTATTATGCTAAGTGAAATAAGGCAGAGAAAGACAGATACCATATGTTTTCACTCTAATGTGGATCCTGAGAAACTTAACAGAAGACCATGGAGGAGGGGAAGGGAAAAAAAAGTCAGAGAGGGAGGGAGGCAAACCATAAGAGACTCTGAAACACTGAGAATAAACTGAGGGTTGATGGGAGGTGGGAGGGAGGGGGAAGTGAGTGATGGGCATTGAGAAGGGCACCTGTTGGGATGAGCACTGGGTGTTGTATGGCAACCAATATGACAATAAATTTCATAAAAAAAATAAAAAGAAAAGATAAGTTCTTATTCTACATAGATTTATTTCTGAGTCAGGATAGAACCCACATCCTTGGAAAAGATTTTCTTGGTAAAAGTAAACTTTCTTTCTGATCATAATATATGCTTATTGTATAAAATGAATAAAATACAGCAAAGTATTAGAGGAAATTGAATTTTCTCATATCCATTTCTTGGAGAGCCATGGTTATGATTTGGATGTATGTTCTTTTAGTCTTCTTTTTCTATGCACATATACATTTATAAAATTGGTATCATTGCATTTCTGATTTTATATTTTTCCCTTTTTATCTAACATTGCAGCATGAAATATTTTCCTATATTAATAAATATTCTTTGAAAGTGCCAAATTGACAACTGCACATATACATACACAAAATATATTTAATAATTGTTCTAGTGTTGCTATTGTAAACAACACTTGGGCAACTATCCTTATATGTAAATCTCATCCACATTTCTGGTTACTTTCTTAGGGTAGTTTCCTAGAAAACAGAAAGCCTTCTGAAAGAACAGCAATACACTCATAACTTCCGGTGGAACTAGAGAAAGGCAGTGTCTTATCATTTCAGCCTACCCCTGAAGCATACAGTCCTGCTGTGCCTCAGGCCTCCCAGGTACCAATAGGTCTTGGCTTGAGCCCATCAAATCCTTGAGCTTCTTTCTAAGAGTGTCTTACATTTCCTGGCTTCTAAAGGAGAAAGAACCTCTCTAATATTGGTTCCATAAGCTAAGGAGAAAAGGAGAAAAAGGTATATGAATCCTTGAAAGAGATGGTAATATATTTTCCAGCAATGTCATCTCATCTCACACATATTTGAAGTACTAGTGTTAATCTGAAGCTGATTCACATTCATAAAATATGCTTTTTCCTTACAATGAATGACCTTTTGTTGGAGGTATTTAAGGTTTGTTTTTATAAGCCGTTCTTACTTAAATAAGAATCTCATTTTAAAATTATTTTAAAAATCGGTTATATTATGTCAAGGGGTCTAGAGCAAAGGCTTGCTATTACTAAATTTAAGAAATGAAATTGCCCTTTCTGAAATGAAATGACTTCAATCCTGATTTTAATAATGCATTGCTATGTATGGATATATATGACATAATTCATATACAAAGGAACATATATAATAATGTATAATTATATACACAAGTATATAATAATTTGGAGTTCAGAAAACATTTCCAGCTATAATCTCTTTTGATAGCCATAACAACAGAAATTTAGATGTGGCAGACATTATTTCCATTTTTCTGTTGAAAGTAACGAAGCTTAAAGTTAGGTAAGTTGTCCAAGGTCATCTGCCTGGTTCATTGGTTACTAGATGGTCCTCCTACCCCCACCACCTTCCTAAACCTCCCCAATCCTACACAGTTTCCTTAAAATCCTTCATGAACTTGGCGACTGATTATTTGATCTTGGTTTCAGTTTCATCTGCAGAACATGGAGATGAATTTCTCATCACACCTCATCACCTATAGAGATACTACAAAGACAACTAAATTAGTCTGAAAACTGAGCATTCACAAACACACACACACACACACACACACACACACTTCCTATTTACAAAAAGGATTTGAGTTGTTTGATCTCACATTAAGGACAATCATAGTTTCACTGAAAAAGTCAAGAACAAAGCTGATTTAAAAATTAAAATAAAAGAATCTCTACTACTTCTTTATTACACCTTGCGTGTTCAAACTCTGTGATGATGTCAAAATGAGAATCTTCTTTCCCATCAGTGACATTTAAAGATCAAAGTAGCGTCAGAAAACACACAGGTGCTATGCATTGATAAAAATGTGCAATGAGTAGATACAAAAGGAAAAAGACACTCTTTTTTTCTTGCATGGGAGATGAAAGGAATAGCACTGCAGGTAAAAATGTGAAACATAAGAAACTCAGGGCACAACATTTCTAAAGTCCACAGCAGAAAACAATAGGTGCAGACACCACTGAAACAGCTTACACTTTCTTGGACCTCAATTTCATTGTCTGTAACAAAGAAACAAACCTATTTTGTGGGTTGTTATTCGGCATGTGGATAGTTTATATGAGGCTGCTTTGTTAAATTACTCTTGTAATTTTACCCAGCAAAAAATTTTAAATAGTAAACCTTAGAGAAAATTAATACAATGTGAAATACACTGCAAATATAAAGTACAATGTAAATGCTTCATGATGGGGTGATGAAAGCCCAGATGGTGTCTACAAATCGCCAGCTCTACCTCTGACTCAACCACCACAGAGTGAGTTTGGCAACTGTAATCTTGCAAAGTACAGATTTTTCTTTAAGTGAACATAGAACCCTTTCTGACAGATGTTACCTCTCCAAGCAACACCTGATACATAAGTTTCAAATAATGTCAAGACAAATTTAGCTTCTTAGCTATCAAGTCAGGGACAGAAAGACCCACCTCCTCTCTGATCACTTGTGGCCTCACATGACAGACATGGGCCAGCTTCCTTGCTTGCTCCTAACCATCCCGAATCCTGCTGGGCTGAACGCATGACTTCAAGCAGGTTTCTTAAAAACAGAGACAGGTAGCTTCAAAGTTTCTTCAGGGAGGAAGGCATGCCACCAATGTTTGGGCTGGCTTTTTTCACAAAGTCTGTAGCTCTCCAGATACGTCTTGTTTAAATTTTAGAAGGGGATGCTTTCTTCCTCCGTCCCTTTCTTCCTTTTCTTTCTTTCGAAAATAAAAAATATCCCATCTCCTGAGTGATCCTTTTGTGCTTGCTGCTCCCTATAGGCTCACTAGTGCCCTCTGTAGCCTAAGGGGGGGGGGTGCCCAATTCTGTTAACGCCTCCCACCTATAAACAGGGAAACTTAGTTTCATTTTAGTCAACAAGGCAAACGAAATTTCCCCCAAACAAAAAATATATATACCATAGTGTGTATATACACAACAAAAATATACTATGTATTATAACGTATATATACACACACAATAAAAAGCACTAAATATCCCCCTCAAAATAAATATATATGTATATGTATGTATATGTACAGATATGCATTTAACTATTATTTGGGGGAATATTTACACACACGCATGCACGCGCGCACACACTCAGTAGGTCAGTCCTGGTTTCTCAGTCAGATTTTCTAAGTTCTGGGATTTGCTACGAAGCAAGCCTCTTCTTCATCCCAGTGCTCTGATTTGACCTGGCTCCTTCCTGCCTGCAGTACTGTTCATTAGAAACCCCACCAGTGTCCATACTGTCCAATGGGTCTCCACCCAGTGGCACAATGAGATCATTGTGGCGTGGAGGCTTTAACAGTTGCCCAATGCCTGGGCTCCATGGAGACAGATTCTGAGTTGTGTGATCTGGGCCTGGAGCTCAGCATTCTTTAATGTTTTTCCCCAATCATTGTAAGGAGGAGCCAGGGGTCAGAACCACTGGTTATTTCTCACCTTCTATTTTTTAACTCACCTTGTAGTTTAGCTCTTTATGTGCCTCAAGACTTAAGAAGACAAGTTATACAGAGGTTTATGCTGTCTAGTCTAGCAGTGGGATTCCGACCTTTGAGCTGGTGTCCTTTCCAGTTTGGGCTTAACTCATACTGTGACCAATTGTCATCCCGGAAAGAGACAGAGACTTCTGGTGCTGAAGCTGGGCCCTCGTGACTCCTGGCGCATCCGGGCCAGGCGTGGCCAATGTTATTCACCTGCAAACACACAGAGGCTGTGGGAAACTCGCGGGACTCGCAGAGTTTGAGGGACACTGGAAACTGTAGACATAATGCACGCTCCTTCCTTGGCCACATCCACCCCATCCCGTAAACTTTGCCACAATCCCCACTTTACTTTTGATGTTCAATCCACTGGTGTCGCGACAATATGGCATTTCAAGGCACTTGCCCCACCCTCAACATTATCCACACCTTCTCCCCACCCCAGTCACTAGTTCAAGGTGGGATGTAGACCAGGAGGGAGTGAATAGTTAAAAGACCATTGTGTCAGCAGGCTCTCCCTCTCCTTCATTACTGATTCCTCTGGCTGTTAAAGTGCCGTGTGTGTGTGTGTGTGTGTGTGTGTGTGTGAGCTTCTCTGTACTCATGTTCTCAGTTCTGGGAGTTTCTGCTGTCTTCAATATTAACAGCACTTAGATTTCTCCTGGATAAGCATCTTGGGCCCTCCTCTGCTCCCCCAAATCACCCCAAGTGGATCAAGAAAAATAGGTCAGTAAATGTGGTTGCCCATGGCATTGCTGGCTGCTACAGATGAACACAGTAGGGATGTTGCAGAGAAGGGCTAGGTCTCTCTGGTCAATGCCATCCTCCACACAGATCAGCTCTCCTAGATGAAGCAAGTCACTTTCTTTAAGCCTCAACTATTCTTCCATGAGTGGGTAGAATGCAAGTTGTGGTGAAAATCGAGTAAAATAATGTACAAGGTGTTTAACAGCATGCCTGGCACTGCTGGTAAGCACTAAATAATGTTATCAGCCAAAGAGACACCAATACACTCATTAAAATAAGAATGACCATCACCTGCTCACCAAAACAAAGACTACCCTGTGTGTGCCCTTTTGTACTGCACACCTGCTCCCCCCTCCCAGTGGTCATTCTGCAAGTAATGGGGTTTCTGTACCCCCCAATTCCTGGAATGATTTCAAATGTTCTGTGCAATAGAAAGATTGAGCAAGACTCTGAGGAAAAATGACCCTAGTTTATTCCTAGGGACTATGAAGCCCCTAGCACTGGGCAATCCCACCTTGAAGCCTTGCCTGGGGACGGTGCTCAAGTGCATGCCTCCCCTTGTCCTATTCTGGATGCTTCCCCAGCACCTGCTCTGCCTGTTTGTTTCCCTTACTCATCCCTTGCAATTTGGTGGGTTGGACAGAGACATGTGGTCCCACTTCCACCTGAGTGGACAGCAGGTGGCCTGGCCCACAGCAGGATGTTTGGGCTGCAAGGGGATCAGCACCTGCACCCACACAGAGTAGAGAGGCCCCGTTCTCACCATGCAGCCTGCAGGGATTTCATGATGACTTCCAGAAGTGAGACTAAGGTCAGAGCTTGGGCAATGCTATGGGAATAGATGTAAATCAATTAGGGGGATTTTATTCCATAATCTAAATGGATGTCTTGTGTATGAGGAAAGAAATGGAAACCAAGTCTACCACACTGCTGTGGGCCTCCTCAGGCTTGGTTTTCATGGCACTGGAGATGGCTGCTTGACAACTTCTGTGGCCAGTTGGGGGGTTGCCTGCCTCCAGGATGCTGCGTGTGAATTTAATGATAAAGCACAGAGAAAAAAGCCCATTCTTGTGATGTCCATGTGATTGGAGTCCCAGACAAACCCAGTCTCTGAAAAATAACCCATTGATCCCACTTCTCTTTTCATAGGCAATTTAGAAGAGACTTCTAGACATCTAAGGCATCATTTGTTTACAAGGCCCTATTTCAATTATCAGTTGGAAGCTAATGTTTCACAGACCACATGTTTAAATGCTCACCTCTCCCATTGTTTATGAAAAATCAGAGCCCAAGATTTCCAAGCGTGCCCTGGCTCTTCCAGAGGGCCCAGCCGTTGGGGGGTGGGGAGCAGAGGAGGTCAGCGCTCCCGCCTTCAGGAATCTCTGAGCTCGCCGGAACCTTCCAGTGTGTGGGTGGTAGATGTATCAGCTGACAGGGGGAAGTGAGAGCGTGAAGGCGGCCACCCAAGACTTCAGGTCACCGCTGACACTCCTGACGGAGCTCAGATCTCAGCACTGGGAGGGCACCTGCTCGCCTTGCCAAAACAAACCAGCCCCTGCTAGGGGCACATTGCAAAGAAGGGGGGAGCATGAGGGGCAGGGAGCTATGGGTTTCACTTAAACCGGCTCAAATAACCAGTTTACAATGATGCGATGTTCTTGGGCATTGAGGGTAGAAAAAGGGCTGAGGCTCTGCTCCAGATCTGGGGAACATTAATATGCATCAGGGCAGAGTTCTCAAAATGAGCCCTTGCTTTGGTGGTCCTCTGCCGACAGGATTTCGAACCGCTATTTGTTGTCTTTAGGCCTGAGTAACCATCTGGTTTTGATTCAGGTGGCCTCAGGCTTGCCTCAGAGGTGAAAAGGGTGTGCACTCAAATTGAATTTCTCACAAATTTCAAACCAGAAGAATCCCAGTTTTCTCACACAAAGCCCACTCTGCTTGTGCAGCCCCTGGCCCTAAAAGCCTGGCATTAATCAGTTTCACCTGTTTGGCTAAATGAGCACATGTTAACCTAATGAAAATGACTCGTGCAATCAGTTTCTTCATGTGTTCTAATGTAGAGAGAAAGGTGTGTGTGTGTGTGTGTGTGTGTGTGTGTGTGTGAACTCTCATTGACCTCCTGTCACTTTCCTTTGTGATGGGGACAGTGGTTTGGGGTCCTGGTAGGGCAGGGATGGGACTTGGACCATCTCCAGTCTCAGATTGGATAGTTCTGAACATGTAATAGAGTCCTCTATCCCAACTGATCAAAATTAATGGAGAAGGAGGTTTTATATCTAATGGGGGTCATATCTGAGTCTGAGCCAATAAAATTAAAAATTTCTTTTGAGGCTGCTGGATCAGGTAGCGAGTCTTCAGATGAAAAATGTTTAGATTTTGCCCCTTGTTTCAGAGGGTCAAGTCTGGAAAGTGATACTCATGTTATCAAACTGAGTGAGGAAAGAATGAGTCTCTTGGTAGGATATACGGTCAAGCTGGCACACCTACTCAGAATACGTATAGGTATTCCTCTATGTATAGATAACCCTATATCTAGGTGCATGGGCATCCTTGGGAACTGGGATTTGTCACCACTGTTACTTTTCCATGTCAAATCAAAGGAAGAAACAGAAATTGAATCTTCTAAAATCAGGATCAGCAAACTATGGCTGGTGGGCCAAATCCAGGCCACACCTGTTTTTATCCATAAAGTTTTATTGGGACACACACACACCCCATTTGTTAGGTATTATCTGCAGCTGCTTAGTCAGAGTCGAGTAATTGTGACAGAGACTGCAAAACTGATAATATTTGCCATCTGGTGCTTTACAGATAAGGTATCTCAACCCTGTTCCAAAATGTTATACTTTTGTTTCCCCTATCTGAAGCTTTCCTTTACTTAAAGGCAGATATTCTCCCAATTGGCCCAGGGGATAAGAAACCCCATGACAGGAGTACCTAAGAAAATGCTTTCTCAAAACAGACATTTAATGAATTCCATGGAGAGTTTGGGGATACACTTATGTTTCTACTTGTTTCCTCTCTGTAAAAACATGTCCTCCTTTTAAATCCCAAAGATTCCTATGTGCGGGAGGATGTTGAAAATACAAGAGACCTCATATCATGGAAAATCTTATTGACAACTTCTTGGCCATTGTTGAGCTTAATTTTCTGTCTCTCGCTGTAGGTCTCCTTCTTCCACAGATTCTGGGCTGCTCTGGGAACAATTCTGTCTCCCTTCATGTTATAACATGACTGATCCTACACGGTACATGGTACACAGTGGCTGCATTGTATAGACCAGCCATGGAATGAAACCGCAGACTTGGGTTTGGGTTTTTTCTTAATGTGGTTTGGTATGGTGGCCATACATGGCAAGGTAAATGTCAGAATTTCTAAAATTCCAACCCCTTCTCTCCACCTAGTCCATTGTTCCCTCCTTCAAAACGAAGGCTTAGGTTGCAGCCACACAGTCTAAATTAATCTAACACAGAAAGTAAAGCTCTAACGTAGTTGGAATGTAAGGGAGGGAGTTGGGACTTAACACTGAGTTCCTTTCCATTCCACTGCTGCCCTCACCACAGTGTTACAGGCAATGAGTTTGCTCTAACAGAACATTTTAAAAAGTCACACCACTATATAGGACTTTCCCCTTCTTGATACTGTCATATTTTATGGTCTTCAGATAGACAAAAATTATGCACATGTACACAATACACAGGCAGATGTGTGCGTGCTATATATACTTATGTTTTTATATATGTTTATATATACACATACATTCAAAATTGTAAAAATGAAGGAGGTATTCCCTCTGAATCGCTGAGTCTATATAACCCCAGCTTAAGGACAGAGCCTTTTTATGCTCACACTGAGCTCCTAGGACAAATGAGATCAGAGCTCTATTTGTAAGAATTGCTGTCTGCTTTCCAGTTTGGTTAAGTTAGTCCTGTACAGCAAGATGAAGATATATTTTCTGACATTGACTCAACCTCTATACTCTTATTATTTTCCTTTATTCATCACAGGGGGTTCTACTGGATGGGGGAGAGAAATCTGCATTCCTCTCAAAATGCCTTAATCAGCTCTCCATACGCATTTGATCAGTGGATTAGTGGGTATGCAACACACCAGAGTTTGAAATCTTGAAGGGTCTTTGTTCTGGCCCCTCTCCCTCATCACACAGGATGCTTGCCCCAGCTCTGAAGGCCACGGTTCTTTCTGTCAATATGTAGACACAGGGTCAGCAGCTTCCTCCTGGGCCCTTCCTGGTTTTTTCAGTTGTCATCATGTTAATCATCTTAGGCAGTAAAGTTGTTAGCCTTCTTTTGTAAGGAATAATCAAAATCCATCTCTGCTTCCCAGAGAGCCAAAAGCAGACAGCACCACAAAGAGAGAAGGGGTGGAGAGCCAAAGGGAGACGCCCTTGGTGACACAGGAGTTAAAATGCTCCCCCCCAGTTATTTCATGAATTATTCTTGCACTCAAGTGAAAAGGAAGCCTGATTTCCTATTCAGAAAAATAGCAATCTATCCCTAAAGTCAACCACACTCAATAACATCTGGAAAGTGCTCAAAACTAGGTAAAAATCTTGGAATTTCTTCATTTTCAAACACACACTGGATTGTTTTTTCCAGCTTCATCTGTCAGCATCTTTGGAGGTGGGGGGGGGGGTGTCATCAAGGGCCTTGAAGGGTTTTCATGTGAAAAAGCAGCTTGAAATGATACTATCTCGGCAGGAAAAACAGATCTGTGCAAGGGTCAGCCATTTGAAGTTCTGATTTCAAGAGGAAAGTAGAAGGAAGTGTGGAGAATAAAGAAGGCATCTGACTCTGGATGAATGTGAAATTCTTATGTGACTTGGCTCACATTCTCCTTTAGCAGACAGAATACAGCATGATTCTGGGTTCACTCTGTGACAAACAGACCACACAAAACAAAGAAGGGGCAATGCTGTGAACTAAGGCTGTTGCTCTTGATAAGCTCTCTGGGGTACGATTTCAAGGAGTAAGTTAATGGCCTCACTACAAAAGAGTCCCAGGGGTCCCTGAAGCTTGACCCCAAAACTTGAACTCTACCTGAACTGATTTTTTCCTTTTTTTTCTTTTTTGAGGTTTGAAAACATTTAATCAACTCTCCTCCCAGGACATTTGATTTCTGTGCACTCCTGCACTTGTGGGCTCCATCTGGGGGAAGAAGTGCCAAAACCACCAT
Source organism: Panthera onca (assembly GCF_046562875.1). Classification (NCBI taxonomy): domain Eukaryota; kingdom Metazoa; phylum Chordata; class Mammalia; order Carnivora; family Felidae; genus Panthera; species Panthera onca. The sequence continues at coordinate 25,955,698 of NC_138343.1, read as the reverse complement.
TGGAAAGGCTGCCCCGGAGGTATTTTCAGTCCGACTGGAAGCAGCAGGTAACGGAAATCTTATGAGACAGCTTGTTCTCAAGAGATTTCCTTGTCCAGTTTTGCTGACCAAAGCATTCCCCTGGTTTGGATAAACCTTGAATTAGCAGCTGCACTTTGAAACACTGATTCTTGGTTCTAATTGCAGTTAAAATGCTTGGAAGCTTACCCTTTACTCTTGCATTTTGCTGTCCCTGGTTTTGTCCCATGACATTAAGTGCTTCCTGGACTCCTGAAAGCAGTTAGCTTCCCTTCTAGAAACACTGGATCATAGTTGGATAAATTCATCTAAATGCTTTCAATTCAAGCCAATGAGCATCGATTTAGCATCAACACTATTCCCATCATAGGATTGGATCTAGGGATGGAGCCTGATATCCATGAATTCAAGGGAGTCAGCCACACAGAAAGGGCAGACACACTTTCAGTGACGGTGTAAGTAACACTGACAGCTAAAATTAAGCACAGTGGAAACACACAGACAGGCAGAGATGCACCAGAAGTTAATGATCATTTATCTTTTAAATAATAGATCACACAAAGTTCTTTCCCCCAAATGCCAATTGTTTAAGGGAGTGGTTCGTTTTGTTTAAACAGTCAAAATGTAGAAACCAGAGGGTGGCTGAGCCCATCTAATGGTTTAGTGCTGAGTTTAGTTTAGTGCTGAGCCCATCTAATGGACTGGGGCTTGCTTTCTGGAGCACTGTTTCAAGATTCTGAGGTGGTATTTGGTCTCAACAGAAAATTGTGCTGATTGATTGGTTGTCATTGATGCCCTGTGTGGAGGGAGAAGCAGCCTGCATGCCACAGGTATGCCAGTTCTGAAGTAGATAAAACTCACGTATGAATGGATGCAGAGGTAAAACAGTTCAACACAAACACTTCCTCAGACCTGACTATGAATTGCAGCAGAATTCCTTTATGACAAGGACCCTTCTTACACTGCTGTAGGAGCACTGTGCATCAGATGCTAGTTCCTGAAATATGTTTTTTAAAGCACAAAGGAAAAGTTAGAGACAGTATCACATCAGAATATAGGTTTCTCTGCTATCTGAAAATTTGTTTTATGCCACTTAGCTTTTATGAAACACCTACATTAGTACCCATTTTTACCAACAGAAAGAAATCTAAAGAGAATTTTCACTTTTATGGAATAGTAATTGCTTCTTTGCACCATTTCATCTTCTGAAAGTTTTCGTAAGAACACTGTACTTTCTGATAGCAGGAGAAGCCAATATTGATGTCCATCTGGACCCCCCACTTTGTGATTTTATAAAGGGCCTCTGCTGTGTTTAGATACTCTGTCCCAAAGAACAATAAAAATAAAACCTTTCCACAACATTGTTATTCAACTTTGAGAATGAGCCTCAGCCTGTCAGTATGTATAGACAGGGGATTATTCATGAACTTTAGATTTACCAAACAAGAAGTGAAGGTTTCAGAGTAGAAATCGTAGTATCCGCCTAGAGATGTGGCATCTGTGTGCTTGTGGAGAAATGGAATTCCTAACTAATTTCGGAAGATTGAAGGCCCAGCCAGAGCCATCCTGACAGCTGGTTACCAGGCAGCTTCTGGTGGTGATGTACAAGGCGTATTTATCATCCCAAGGGCTCCAAAGAGAAAGTGGGATACCATTACTAGAGTGCTATAAAACTGTCTGGGTATTTTGGGTATTATTCTTATTAAATTAAAGTTCTATTAAAGTGAAACATGTTACTATTTAGATTTCTGTCTGCTTGGCGGTGTTTGTTTCATAAATCTTGCAGGAGAAAATTGGCCCATGGAATTGGATGTTGGATATAGCATTTCTTCCACATCAAGAAAATGGCCACACATTTTTTTTAATTGTTTCCCTTGCAAATAATTTTTAAACAGCCTTACAAAAATGTTTTCCTTGCTTCACTCCCCAGTGAGTTAAAAATGCGCACCCGTGGTTGCCAGTTGGCATAGTCTCTTGTGATTCCAGCAGACAGCTATGGGAATGTATGAGGTGATTTCTGGGGTGTGTGTGTGGCGGGGTGGGGGGACTGCTTTTCCTTGCAGTATGCAAAATGATACTTTTTATTTTTAACTAATTCCTTAAAGCAAAAACACTTCCCACCCACAAGTGTTGCCTAATTGGGGGACATGGAAAATGAATGAAGAAACAAGCCTCAAACAAAGAGGGTTTGCTGAGCCCATTTTAACACTAATTAATTATTGTTGTCAGTAAACTGAAAGTGTACATGGATTACATTTTCCAGAGTCTTTGCCTGGGCCTACAGGGGATGTGGGGCATGTTGCTCCAGGCTTCAGATGGTGGTGGGTGCACAGTTACAACCAGCGGGAACTCTTGCTCACACACTCCTTCTGTATAAAGGATGATGTGTTTCAGTATTGGCTTGCGGTTCTAAAATGAGATGCTTTTCTATTTCAATTATATTGTGGTGGATCAAACGTTACAAAATAAGCCTCAAATAGGAGTGTAGCCTTACCAAAAATGAAAGCATATGTTTGAGTGTCCAAATGCAATGGTCATATGTTGACACCTTGAAATACTCAGGCTGTCCCTGCCATATTTGAGGCTTGCTCTATAGGCTCAAACTAGAAGGAAGGCAGAAATTTGGTTTTGACACATTCCCAATTCTCTTGCATGCCTTTTTAAAAAGATTTTTAAAGCTCTGGTCCTCTGCTTTTCCATCTAATGAGAGCCATCTTTTCCATTCTCCTCTCCCCCATCTTTAAGCTGTTCTGTGTTCCAATCCATAGGGATGTAATCATGCCATGGAAAGATCTTTGGGGACATGGAGTTATTTTATTCATTGATTTATTCAACAAATATTTGAGTACCTATTGGATTCTGGGCTCTGGGATAGGCACTAGGGATGCAATGCCGAGCAAACCAGACACTATCCCTGTCTTCATGCTGTGTAGTGGGAGAGACAGACTTTAATGAAATAATGACAAGAATGAGTTTATGATTAAAATCACAATAAGTATTGTACTATAAAGTAGAGGTATTATCTAAGCACATAATAGAGATGTTGACCTTGTCTAGATGAGGGAAATGGGTAAAGGTGAGGAAGTGAGGGAAAATTTCTCTGCTTTGACAATACTTGAGCAGAGGTCAGACAAAGCATAACTCAGCAAATTGAGGAAGAGTATTCCACATAGGTAATGTTTCCCTGGGTCTTAGGGAGTTCTCAAGATGCAGTATTTTCAGTGCTAAAACTTAGACAGTCCCTGGAAACCTACACTAAGAGCGTAGAGCATGCAAAGACCTCATTGCAGATAGAAGCATGGAACATTTAATGAATGGAAAGAAGGCTAAAGTTTCTGGAAAACGTTGGCAGAATTTACCCTAGATGAGATCCAATGAGAGAGACGTTCAGGGCCCAACCATATAGGCCCTTAAAGGTCATGTTAAGGTCTCTATCCTAAGAGCAACGGAAAGTGTTTTAAGAAAGATTTACCTTGCAAGAAGTTCACTCGATCTAGAATATGGGGACCATTACCATGCAAAGTTCAGAAATCTTTTCCTCACTTAAAGCTAGCTGTGGTCCTTTGGCAGTGGTGTGATGGTAAATGTTTAAAATTGGTTTTAGGTGAGGGGGCTGGGTTTGGAGTGGGTGATGGTAGAAAAACCCTCATTGATAGCATTTGCCAGTTTCCATGGTATTCCCACCATAGTCAATTTCAAGCTACCAACATGGTGTCTTGAATGCAGATTTGGGGAAAGATACTATGATGGACCCCAATAGCCATGCTAGTTGCTTCTCTTCCTATTCAAACAGAATGTTTTTCAAATAGCCAATAAATTTAAGCCTTTCCCTGACCAGTAAAAAGTTCCGACAGACACAGGAGGGGAGCTTAAGCTCTACTACATCATGTAAAGATTCAATAAGCATAGCTAGGCTTGCTCCTCTGAATCTAGAGGGTCCCAAAGACATGGAAAAAACAGAGCACTGATAGAAATGTAAAAATCACATTAAACAAGCATAAGGCTTTTTAGAGACCATGGAAACATTTCTACAACCTTCTGTGATGCTGCATGGGCATCAGAGAACTGAACACCAATGTCAATGTGATGCCCTGACATAACTAAGATTTTTGCAATCTTGCCTCAGAGATTGAAAATTTTTGGAATTTTAACCAATATGCTAAAACCAAAACAAGACAAAACAAAACCAAACCCCACAACACTCCAGGCTCAGATTGCTGAATGCTTAGAAAAGGGATATGCATCATTTTAACCCTGAACAACCAGAGTTGTAAAAACTTAAGCACAAGTTCAAGGAAATCTGTGTTTCTTGAAGGTAAGGATTGTTTCTTATTCACTCTGGTATCCATATTGAGTGCTCAGAATCAGGTTCAAAGTAGAAGTTAAAAATGATAGAAATATAGATAGATAATTTAACATGCATAAAAAGGTAGGTCTTTATGATTACCTTTGTAATCATCTGACAATTTTAAGCTATCTTATTGTCTGAACTTCAATATAAACAGCTATTAGAATTTTCAGAGAAGGATAGCTATTAACTCTATTAATTTTGAAATAAATTTTTAAATTATACAACAGAGGTAGATTTGCAGGAAAGTTCTAAAGATAGTACAGAGAGTTCCCCTATATTAAGTTTGCATCAGTATGGTACATTTGTCATAATTAATGAACCAACACCATTATTCACTGAAGTCCATGGTTTATTTGGATTTCCTTACTTTTTACCTAATGTCCTTTTCTGTTCCAGGATCCCATTCAGATACCACATTACATTTAGTCATAATGTCTCCTAAGGCTCCTCTTGATGGTGACATGTTTCAACTTTCCTTGTGAATGAACTTGACTGCTTAGAAGAGTACCAGTTGTGTGTTTTGTTATTTTCAAGAAAGTCCTTTCAGTTGGGATCTGTTTGATGTTTTTCTCCTGATTACACTGGGTACCTTGAGTGTTTTAGGGAGGGATACCACAGAAGTAAAGTGCTATTCTCATCACACCATATGCAGAGTACGTATTATCAACAAAATTTATCATTGTATTGTTGATCTTGATCACCTAGATAATATAGTTTGTCAGGTTTCCCTAAAATAAGGTTGCCCTATTTTTCTCCCTTTCATTCTGTACTATTTGGAAGGAAGTCACATGCACAGCCCATGCTTAAGGCATGAGGAGTTATGCTCCCTCTCCTTGAAAGCAAAATATCTAATAAGTTATTTGGAATTCCTCTGCATGAGAGATTATCTCTTCTCCCCAAATTATTTATTTATTCAATCATGTATCTATATCAGTATTGACTCAAGGATATTTATTTTGTACTTTGGGTTATAATCCAGTATTAATTTATTTTGATTAATTTTATCTAGCTTTGGTTATTGGGAGCCCTTTCAGTTGTCTCCTGTGTCCCTTTGACATATTCCCATCACTGAGGGTTTTATTTTTGAGCACTACAAGATATTCCAGGATCATCTTGTATATTTCCTGTCCCATTCCTATAATTGAAGGAGAAAATGGTTCGTTTTATTAGAGAATGGTATTAGAAACCAAGATCTGGATGCTACAGTGATTCATTGTTTCTGGGATGTCATTGTTCCTAGGACCTCTCAGCTACTAAAGCAAGGAAAAATATGTGTGTATCTATCTCTATATTAAGCAAAATGCAGGTTTGTACTGATGTCTCCAACTCTATTACCACATAGATCATTTTAATGTCCTCCCCTTACTTGTCTATATAAGTTCTGATTTCAATAGTAAGACACCTGGCTCCCACCATCTGTCATCCATGTTCTTAATTGTTCAATTCCAGAATACATGTATAGTGGCTTCAGAATTGTTCACCCATACCTTCACTGGAAACAACTTCAACTAAAATATAGTGCAAAGTTAGTGCAAGTACATGTGCTTTTAGTCTTACATACTCCATTCATTTGCAAATTTACTTAGATCAGAATCTTTCCCCCCAATCCCCTCAGTGAAGTTGTTTAATATCTTTGTAATGTAGTTTGATTGTTTTATTAAAGTCTGCATTTCATCCTAGCCCCCAATATACTGAGTTTTTTTAAAAAAGTTACATACATTAAGCTTCACTCATTCTATGGTAAATTTCTATAACTTTTGATAAATGCATAGAATAGTTCTCCACTCTAAAAAATTCTGTTTCACCTTTTCAACTCTCTCCTCATCCCCAACCACCAATGTGTTTATCATCTGTATAGTTTTGTCTTTTCCCAAATATAGAATCATAGAGTATACAGCCTTTTGAGACTGGCTTCTTTCACTTAGAAATATGCATTTGATATTCTTCTATGCCTTTTGTTGACTTCATGGATCATTCCTTTTTATCACTAAATAGTATTCCACTGTATGGATACACCACAATTTGTTTATCCATTCACCTACTATCTATTCACTTTGATTCTTTCCAGTTTGGAACAATTATGAATATAGCTCCTATAATCATTGATGTGAAAGCCCTAGTCTAGACACACATTTTTAAATCAAAGGATAAATACTTAAGAGTGCAACTACTGAATCACATGGTAAGATTATACTTAATTTTGTAAGAAACTACGAAACTCTCTTCCAAAGTAGCTGTACCATTCTTAAAAAAAGTGAATTATGTTTGTTTTGGGGATTGTTTATGTTTTTGTTTTTGTTTTTGCTCTGCATCCTCACCAGCAGTTAGTATGGTCAGTTTTTGGATTTTAGCCATTCCAATAAGTGCAAATGCATTAATGTGCATTTCCTTAATGATACATGGTGTACAGCTATTTTCATATGCTCATTTTCCATCTATGTATTTTTTAAATTTTTTACTGTTTATTTATTTTTTAGAGAGAGAGAGACAGAGCTCAAGCAGGGAGGGGCAGAGAGAGAGGGAGACACAGAATCTGAAGCAGGCTCCAAGCTCTGAGATGTCAGCACAGAGCCTGACACTGGGCTTGAACTCACAAACAACAAGGTCATGACCTGAGCCAAAGTTGGATGCTTACCTGACTGAGCCACCCAGGTGTCCCACAATCTATATATTATCTTTAATAAAATATCTGTTCAGATATTTTGCTCATTTTTAAATTGACTTGTTTGTTTTGTATTGTTGAGTTTTAATAGTTTTTTATATATTTTAGGTATAAGTCCTTTATCACATGTATGTTTTGCATAAATTTTGTCCCAGGCAGTGGTTTCTCTTTTCGTTCTCTTAAGAGTGTCTTTTGAAGAGAAAAAGATTTAAAATTTAATAAACACCAATTTATGAATTTTTTTCTTTCATGGATCATACTTTGGTGTTGTATCTGAAAACTCACCAATTCAAGGTCACATAGGCTTTTCCCACTTTTTTCCTAGATGTAATTATATAATTTTATAATTTTGCATTTTACATTTAGAATCTTCCTCTGTGTGTGTGTGTGTGTGTGTGTGTGTGTGTGTGTGTGTTGCATATAAATATCCAACTGTTCCAGAATCATTTGTTAAAGAGATTATCTTTTCTCCAATGAATTGCCTTTGTTCTTTTATTTAAAAAAATGGTTGACTATATCTGTGTAGGTTTGTTTCTGGGTTCTCTACTCTATCCCATTCATATATATATGTCTATTCTTTGGCCAATACCATGTTGTCTTGATTATTGTAGCTTTATAGTAAGTCTAAAAATTGGGTTCAACTTGAATTGAGTGTTCCAACTTGGCTCTTATTTTTTTGTATTGCATTGGCTGTTCTAGGTCTTTTGCCTTTCCATATAAATTTTAGAAGAAGGCTGCCAATATCTTCAAAATAGCTTGCCAAGATTTTAATTGGGATTGTATTAAATCTATAGGACAAGTTGCAAAAAATTAATGTCTTAACAATATTTAGTTTTCTAATCCATGAATATGGAAAATCTCTCCATTTCTTAGAGCTGTAGGATTTCTTTCATTAGTGTTTTATAGTTTTCTGCATATATACACTGTACATATTTTGTTAGATTTACCTAAGTATTTAATTTTTTAGTGTTATTGTAAATGGCATTTTTAAAATTTCAATTTCCAATTGCTTGTTGCAGAGAAGGAATTGACTTTTGTATATTGTTCACTACCTATTCAACAACTGTTTATTAGTTTCAGGAGAAGTTTTATAGATTTTTTTTATATAGGCAATTAAGTGACCTGTGAATAAATACAATTTTATTTTGTTTCCTGTATATTTCATTTCTTTTTCTTGTCTTATTGTACCAGCTAGGATTTCCAGTGTCATGTTGAATAGTGGTGGTGAGGGAGGACATCTTTGTCTTGGTACTGATCTTAGGGGAAAAGTGCTTAGTATCTCACCATTAAGTATTATGTTAGCTCTAGTATTTAAAAAATGTTCTTTATCAAGTTGAATAAGTTCCCCTTTATTCCTAGCCTGCTGGGAGTTTTTATCATGAATGGATACTGGATTTTGTCAAATATTTTTCCATGTTAATTGATGTCATCATATGAGCATGTTGATGTGGTTGGCGACATTAATTCCATTTTGAATATTAAACCAACATGTAGACCTGGAATAAATTCCACTTGGTCATGGTGCATAATTATTCTTATACATTATCAATTTGACTTGCTAGTATTTTGTTGGAAATTTTTGTGCCTATGTTTATGAATATTGATCTTTAGTTTTATTTTCTTTACCTTGTTTTGGAATAAGAGGTAATTACTCAGAATGAGTTAGGATGTGTTTTTTTCACTGCTTTCAGGCTTAATACACTCTTTATTCCCTGGTTTCCACAGGTGGAAACTTAAGCTATTGATTTTAGTATTTTCTTCTTTTCTAATATATACATTTGATGCTATAAATTTTCCTGTAAGCACAGCTTTCACTGCACCCTACAAACTTTGATGAATTTTATTTTCATTTTTTTAAAGATTTCAAATTTTATATTAGAGAAAGAGAGAGAGAGTGCTAGGAGGGAAAGTGGCAGAGAGAGAGGAAAGAGGGGGAGAGAATCCCAAGCAGGTTCCATGCTCAGTGCAGAGCCTGACAGGGGGCTCAGTCCTGGGACCCTGGGATCATGGCCTGAGCTGAAATCAAGAGTCAGACACTCAACAGACTGAGCCACCCATGTGCCCAATGAGTTGTATTTTCTTATTCATTTTCACTTAGTTCAAAATATTTAATAATTTCTCTGGAGACTTCTCTGATCCATGGGTTATTTTTATAAATGTATTATTTGATTTCCAAGTATTTGAGGATTTTTCCAGTTCTATTTCTATTATTGGCTTCTGGTTTATTTTCACTGTGGTCTGAGACCACACTTTGTATTATTTCTATTCTCTTAAATTTGTTAAGGTGTATGCCATGGCTCATAATGTGGTCTATCTTGGTGAATGTTCCATATGAGCTTAAGAAGAATGTGTATTTTGCTATTATTGGATGGAGTCTTCTATAAATGTCCATAGATCAATTTGATTGATAGTTCTGTTCAGGTCATCTATATCCCTACTGATTTTCTGCCTACTTGATTGATCAATTACTGACAGAAGCCTGTTAAAGTCTTCAATTCTAATAGCATCTTTGTCTATTTTTCCACTAAGTTCTACCTATTTGCCTCATATATTTTGATGTATTTTTATTAGGTGCTTGACCTTTTAAGATTGTTATGTCTTCTTGGGGAATTAACCCCTCTATAACTATGTAATACTCCTTTATTGTCCCTGATAATCTTTCTTGTTCTGAAGCCTATTTTGTATGAAATAAATTTATCTACTTGTGTTTTCTTTTGATTGGTGCTATCATGGTATATGTCCCCATACCTATACTCTTAACTTAACCTATTTGAGTATTTATATTTAAAAGTGTTTCTTGTATACGACATCTATTTGGGTCTTGTTTCATCCATTCTGACAATTGATATACTTCGACCATTCATATTTAAAGTGATTATTGATATAGTTGAATCAATATCTATCATGCTTCTATATGCATTACATTTGTTCTTTGTTGTACTTTGTACCCCTGTTGACTATATTTTCCCATCATTAGATGAGAGAGAAAAGCTAGAAGAGCTTTGATGGGGAAAAAATACTTTCCCCCACCTGGGATAAGGCTCTGGCAAATTATTTTCCTCTGGAGATTATTTCCTCTTGAGAAGACTCTAGGTGTGTTTCAGTGTGATTGCTGTTCCTCTCCCCTTCCCAGAGCAATGAGGGGATCTTTCTTGGATCATCACCTTGAAAAACTGGTGGGATTCTTAGAAGTAAATTCATGAAAGTGTGGTGGCCACCCTAAGACTGTGACTCCCAGGATGTTCTCATTCCTATACTAGTTAATACTTAACCTGCAGTAATTCATCAAAATTATGTATAATTGTTTCTACTGGTTTATGGCACTAGCAGCTTCTGCTCTGGTAAGCAGATATTGACTATGCCTCTCTGAATATGCCTGCCTCTCCATATTTGGAGTAGTGAGCCACAACTGAAACTTCAGTTCTCTGATGGGCCCAAATAACATGGCTGATTTTCAGTTTTTACTTGATGTAATGGTGGAAAGTGATGATTTCCAAGGTCTTTACATATCAGAGCTGAAACTAGAAATCTTTATTTTGTTTCTTGGTTTAGTAAAATTTTTAATTTGGGATAATTGTAGATTCACATACAGTTGTCAAAACAATACATATATTCCATGTAACTTTTGCCCAGTTCCTCCCAATAGTAACATCTTGAAAAACTATATATACGGCAATATTACAACCAGGATATTAACGTTGATAGTGTCAGAACATTTTCATCACCATATGGATCCTTCATGCTTCCCTTTTATAACTACACTCATTTCTCTCCCTCAACCCCTTTTGGACCCTGGTAACCACTAATATTGTCTCTATTTCTATATCTTTGTCATTGGAAGAATTTTATATAAATTAAATCATATAGTATGTAACATTTTAAGATTAAATTTTTTACTCACTAGTCTTGGGAGATTTATTCAGGTTTTTGCTTGTGTCAATTGTTGTTTTTAATTTCTGAGTAGTATTTATTAATATGGATACATCACAGTTTATTACCATTCACCAATTTGAGGACATTGGGGTTACTTCCAGTTTGGATTTATTCTAAATAAAGCTGTATGAACATCTTATGTATAGGTTTTCTTGTGTGAACATGCTTTATTTCTCTGGGATAAATACCTAGGAGTGCAACTGCTGGCTTGTAGAGTAGTTGCATGTTTAGGTTTTTAAGAAATTGCCAAATTGTTTTCCAGATGTCTATATCATTTTATATTATCTCCAGAAATGTAGGAGTGATCTTTTAATTTTAGCTTTTCTGATAGATGTGTGGTGATGACTTGTTGGTTTTAATTTTAATTTCCTTAGTGGCTAATAATGTTTAATATCTTTTTATTCATTTATTTGCTATCTATATTCTCTTCAGTGTACTGTCTCTTCATGAGTTTCATCCAATTTCTAACTGGATTGTTTATTTTTGCTACTGTTGAGTTTTGAGTGTTCTTTATGGATACTAGTCCTTTGCTAGATATATGGTTTTCAAACATTATCTCCCATGCTATAGGTTGTCTTTTCATTCTTTTCTCATAGTAAAAGTTTTTATGGATCATGCTTTTGGTTGCAAGTCTAGGAATACTTTGCCTAGCCCTAGTTCCTCAAGATTTTCTCCTATGTTTTTATCTAAAAAATTTACAATTTTACAGTTAACTCCATGATCTATTTTGAATAGTTTCATATAGAATGTGAGAATTAGGTTGAGGTTTGTTTTTGTTTGTTTGTTTGTTTGTTTTTCCTATGGATGTCCACTTGCTCCAACACTATTGTTGAAAAGGTTAGCCTTCTTCCATTGAATTGCCTTTGCATGTTTGTCAAAGATTAGTTAGGCATATATATGTGCATCAATTCCCTTATTCTCTATTCTGTTCCATTAATTTATGGGCTTCTCCCCCCAACCCCAATACCATATAGTCTTGATTACTGTAGCTATATAAAGAAACTTGACATTGGGTAGATTAATTTATTCTACTTAATTTTCTTTTCAAAATTGTTTTTAGCTATTCTACTTTCTTTGAGTTTTCATATAAATTTAGAATAAGCTTTTATAAAGTTATTTTTGTTAACTTAAAGTTTATTTATTTTCAGAGAGACAACATGAGCCAAGTAGGGGCAGAGAAGGAGGGAGAGAGAGAAAATCCCAAGCAGGCTCCACTCTCTGTGCTGAGACTGGTGCAAGGCTCAGTCTCACAACTGGGAGAACATGACCTGAGCTGAAATCAAGAGTTGTATGCTTATCCAACCGAGCCACCCAGGTGCCCCTAGAATAAACTTATTTATACCTAAAAGAAATCTTGCTGAAATTTTGGTAGGAATTTCTTTCATTTTCTATTGCTGCTATAACATATTACCACAAACTTACTAGCTTAAAAGAAAATGAATTTGTTATCTTACAGTTCTGGTGGACAGTCTGAAATCAGTGTCACTAGGCTGAAGTCAAAGCATTGACAGGGCCGGTTTCTTTTGGAGACTATGAGGGAAGAATCTGTTTCCTTCCCTGTTTTAGTTTCTGGTGGCCGTCTGCATTCCTTGCTTTGTGATTTCCTCCATCTTCAAAGCATAGCACTCTAACTTCTTGCTTCCATCATTAAATGTGTCCTACTTCCCCTTCTGTGTCAACTATCCCTCTGGTTCCCTCTTAAAAGGACACCTGTGATTATGTTTAGGGCCCACAAAATAATTCAAGATAATCTTTTAATCTCAATAATCTCAATCTTTTAATCTCTTAGTTTATCACGTATATACAAAATTCTTTTTATATATAAGATAACATTCACAGGTCCAAGAATTAAGAACTGGATACCTTTGGAGACTGTATTCAGTCTACTACAACTTGCATATCACTTTGAGGAGGATTGACATGTTTACTTTGTTGCATCTTCTAATCCATGAACATGGTATATATGTCCATTTATTTAGATCTTTGATATCTTTAGGTATCATTTTGTAGTTTTCAGCATACACATCCTATATATGCTTTATTATATTTATACTGAAGTATGTCTTATTTTAAGCAATTATAAATAGAATTGTATTTTTAATTTTGGTGCCCACATGTTCCTTGCTAGTATATAGAAATACAGTTGATTTTTCTATGTTTGTCATATATGCTGCAATCTACCTGGCAGAACTTTCTCATTAGGTTGTTAGCTTATTAGTATTATCGGTTTGGAAGATTTTGCAGATTGCTTAAGATTTTCTACATAGAACATCATGCCATCTGCAAATGGGTACAACTGTTTTGTTTTTCCTCTCCTCTGTTCTGTACACCTTCTTTCTCCCTCTCTCTCTGTCCTTCCTTCCTCCCTCCCTCCCTTCTTTCTCTCTTTCTTTCTTTTTTCTTTCTTTCTTTCTTTCTTTCTTTCTTTCTTTCTTTCTTTCTTTTCTTTCTCTCTACTTCATTGCACTAGTTAGAACTTTCAGTACTGTGTTGACTAAGAGTTGAGAGAGAAAACATTCTTTTTTTTTCTTGATCTTAAGAGGAAAATATTTAGTCTTTCACCATTAAGTATAATGTTAGCTATAGGAATGTTGTATGTGTTCATTATCAAGTTGAAGTTCTATTACTAATTTTCTGAGTTTTTATCATGAATGAGTTTGGGATTTTGTCAAATGCTTTGTCTTCAATAATTGACTTAAATATGTAAAATTTTTAGCATGTTAATTTGGTGGATTACATTGATTGATTTTTAAAATATTTAACCAGTTTTCTATTACTAGAATAAATCCTACTTGATTAAGATATATAACTATTTTCATATATTGATGAATTCTACTTACTAATATTTTGTTAAAGATTTTTGCATGTATATTCATGAAGGGTATTGATCAGTATTTTCTTTTATGTACTGTTTTTCTAATTTTGATATCAGGGTGATTAATATCTGATTATCTGGTATCAGGGAAATATATCCTTCCCTTCTATTTTCTGGAAGAAATTATGTAGAATTAGTGTTAATTCTTTAGATGCTTGGTATGATTTTACCATAAAACCATCTGGGCCTAAAAATTTCACTTTGGAGAATTTTTAAATTATGAGTTTAATTTTTACAGTTATAGGGCTATTGAAATTATGCATTTTATTTTGGATGAATTGTAGTAGTTTGTGCATTTTAGCAATTGGGTTATTTCATCTAAGTTGTCAAATTTATGTATTTTAGTGTCACCTCTTTATCCTTTTGGTATCTATAGCATCTCTAGTGGTGATTTCATTTCTGATGCTGGTAATTTATGTGTCTTCTCTCTTTCTTTGTTAGTCTTTATAGGGGTTGTCAATTTGATTGATCTTTTCAAAGAACCAACTTTTTGTTTCATTAGGTTTCTCTCTTTTTTATTTAATTGGTTGGTGCTCTTTATTATTTTTTCTGCCTGCTTATTTTGTGGTTATTTTGTTCTTTTATTTCTAGATTCTTGGGGTGGGAGCTTAGATTATTGATTTGAAACTTTTCCCTTTTTCTATCACTATATTTTGAAAATTTAATTACAATTACAAATTTAATTATAATATGTCTTGGTGTTGGCCTGCTTTTGTTGATTTTGATGGGAGTTTTCTGTGCCTCCTGGATTTGGATGATTGTTTCCTTCCCCACATTAGGGAAGTTTTCAGCTATTATTTCTTCAAATAAATTTTCTGCTCCCTTTTTTCTCTGTCTTCTGGGACTCCTATAATATAAATGTTATTACATTTGATGGAGTCACTGAGTTCCCTAAGTCTATTCTTGTGTTGCATAATTCTTCTTTCTCTCTTTTGTTCAACTTCATTATTTTCCATTACTTTGTCTTCTGGATCATTAATTTGTACCTCTGCTTCTTCCAGCCTGCTGTTCGTTGCAACAAGCCTATTTCAATCTTGTTTATTGTATTCTTCATCTCTGATTGATTCTTTTTTAACTCTTATTTCCGTGGTAAGGTTCTTGCTGATATCTTCTATTCTTTTCTCAGCCCAGTGAGTATCCTTATGATTGTTGCTTTAAATTCTCCATCAGGCATGTTACCTATATCTGTTTTGCTTAGATGTCTGGCTGTGGCCTTATCTCATGCTTTCATTTGTGATAAATTCCTCCCTAGTTGCATTTTGTCTAAGTTTCTACCTTCTTCTCTATATTGGAAAGGCCAGTTATGTCTCATGCACCTGAAAGTAATAGCCTTATGAAGAAGAGGTCATGTAGTGCCCAGGGCCTGGCTCTTTAGGAAGTATCTCTGGCAGGAGATGCATGTGCTCTGCTGTTATCTTTGGCTGCTCTATACTTCAAGACAGTTGTCAACAGAGGCTCTCCTTGTCTTCTATGGGCAGTGTTTAGTCCCTAGCCTGAATGTGGCAAGTTTTAATAGGTGTGTTCTGGTCTGCTTGTGTAATGAGACCTGACACCACCTCCATCCTAACTCTTTGGTTGGAAGATATGGTGTAGGCAGGGGTTTGTGCTGGTCTTCTGGGGGGAAGAGCCCACTGTGCTGGGAGGGGGGCAAGCTTTACTGAGAAGGGCAGTCTTACCAGAGTGCAGGGTTGGTGGGGCTTGGTGTAAGCAAGTTAGCCCGTGTTCATGCTTGGCTATTTCCCACAGTTGGCTCTGTGTTTATGCTGAGGAATAGGGGAGAGGGAACGTGCCAGCCAGCAATTTGTTCCTAGAGAAGCATCTCCATGAATGCTGTCTCTCAGGGACATGCTCAGAAAGAAGCAAATAATCTCCCCACTGTGTACCCCTGAGTTCTTCAGATAGCTGTTTCCAAGATGTCTGCCTCCAGGTTGTTTGCCTGCCTTCTCTCCAGGAGCAGCATAGTGTCTTCTGGGCTCTATCCCAGCCATGTCCTCTGACCTGTAAAATTCCAGGCTTTGGGCACCTGGTGGCTCAATTAAGCGTCTGACTCTTGGATTTGGCCCAGGCCATGATCTTGGGGTCCATGGCCATGATCTTGGGGTCCATGGGTTTAAGTTCTGCATCAGGCTCTGTGCTGACAGCATGGAGCCTGCTTAGGATTTTCTCTCTCTGCCCCTCTCTTTCTGTTCTGCTTGTGCTCACTCTTTGTCTCTCTCTCTCTAAAAATAAATAAATAAACTTAAAAAAATAATAAAATAGGGGCGCCTCGGTGGCTCAGTTGTTTGGGCACCCAACTTCAACTCAGGTCATGATCTCATGGCTTGTGACTTCGAGCCCAATGTTGGGATCTGTGCTGACAGCTCAGAGACTGGAGGCTGCTTTGGATTCTGTGTCTCCCTCTCTCTCTCTGCCCCTCCCCACTCATGCTCTGTCTTCCTCTGTCTCTCAAAAGCAAATAAAAGTTAAAAAAAATTTTAATAATAAATAATACAATAAAATAAAATCCCAGGCTTTAAGCCCTGCTGATTGCTAGAACTCATGAACTCTCTCACCCTTCTCCACGACCATGGTTCCCTCTCCTCTATGATTCATTTCTCCTCTAAGCGACATCTCCACCTTCATACCTTCCCACCTCCACCACCATACCTTCTTTGATATTACCTCCTCTCTCACTTTTGTTGTGGAATCTGTTCTGTCAGTCTTCAGGTTGATTTCCGGGGTATTTAGAATGATTTGACAGTTATCTAATTGTGTTCATGAGATGAGACAAGCTTAGGGGCATCCAACTCTGCTGCCATCTTCCTTTCCTTATCAGTATATGTCCCCCTCTTTTTCTAATTTAATTACTTTAGTGATATAAATTCCCCCTGCAAGTACTGTGTCCCATAAATTTTTCTATGTTGAGTTTTCATTTTCATTAAGTTGAAATATATTTTTAAATTTCCTTTGAGACTTCCTCTTTTGTGTGTGGATTATTTAGAAATACACTGTTTAGTTTCCAAGTACTTAGAGTCTTCTCTTTATCTTTCTGTTATTGATCTCTAACTTGATTCCATTGTGATCAACAATACATTCTGAATGATTTAAATTATTTAAAATTATTTTCCTTAAATTATTTCTTTTTTATTGAAGTATAATTAACATACAGTGTTATATTAATTTCAGATGTAAAATATAATGATTCATCAATTCTATACATTACTCAGTGCTAATCAAGATAAGTGTACTCTTGATCCCTTTTATTTTTTTCACACCTCCCTCACCCACCTCCCCTCTGGAAACCACCAGTTTGTTCTATGTACTTAAAATTTTTCGAGTTTTGCTTTATGACACAGGATGCCTTGGTATATTTCTGTGGATGCTTGAGAAGAATGTGTATTTTGTAATTGTTGGGGAGAGTGTTCTATAAATTTCAGTTAGATCTTGGTTGATGGTATAATTGAGGTCTTTGTATACTTGTTGATTTTTTGTCTAGTTGTTGTATCAATTGTAAAAGTAAGCATCATTAAAATATCTAACTATAATTGTGGATTTTTCTATTTCTACTTTCCATTCCATTAGTTAGCCCCTCTGTATACTTGGCAACTTTGTTGTTTGGTGCATACATTAGGATTGCTTTGTCTTCTTGGTGGATTGATGCTGTTATCATTTTGTAATGTCCCTCTCCATCTCTAGTAATTTTCTTTTGTTAGAAATCTACCATATCTGATATTAATTAGCCACTCCTGATTTCCTTTGATTAATGTTTGCAGGATCTATTTTACCATAATTTTACTTTCAATCTGCCTCTATTGGTATATTTGAAGTGAGTTTCTCTTAGACAATATATATAGTAGTTTTAAAAATTCAGTCTGTCGGTGCAGCCTACCTCTCTGAGCCATCCCCACCTCTTCAGCGCCCTGCATCCTGCTGACAGCTACCAGCCAGCTCCTGGTGCCCCACCGCCATCCTATCCTCGCCCCACAGTCCCAAAAGCCGGTGTGACCTGGGGTTGCATCACCACTGCTGGACCTGGAAGTGCGGCTGAGTCCCTGTTGACACATAGCCTTTGCCACAAAATTAACTGGGGATCCCTTTGTTTGCAAGGTGCCACAGAAACCAGGACTCTGTAGAGTTTGACTCAACCCTTTGCTCTTGTGCCAAATAAGTGTAATCAGAAAACTGTTTAGTTTTGATCCAAGCCATCAGAGCATTTCAAGCTTGCCATTCCACACTCATCCAGCCTCTGCTCCTCTCTTGAGCAGTCCCAGGAAAGCTTCACAGGAAACTTTTGGCTTTGGAGATACAGAAAAGGAAGAAATCCCAGAAGTTAAAAAACAGATGTGTTCTGGCATTTGTTATGGGCTGACTTGTGCCCCCCAAGTTAATATGTCAAAGTTCTAACCCCCAGTACCTCAGAACATGGCTATATTTGGATACAGGACCTTTAAAGTGGTGATAAAATTAAAATGAAGCTCTAGGGTGGGCCCTAAGCCAATTTGACTGATGTCCTTATAAGAAGAGGAAATTTGGACACACAAAGAGATACCAGAGTCACCAAGCACAGAGGAATAAAGACCATGTGAGGATGCAACAAGAAGGTGGCCATCTGCAAGCCAAGGAGAAAGGCCTCAAAAGAAACAAAACCTGTTGACATCTTAATCTTGGATGTCTACCCTCCAGAACTGTGAGAGATAAATTTCTGTTGTTTAAGCCACTCAGTCTACCGTATTTTGTTGTGGAAGCCCTAGAAAACTAATGCAACATTCAAGACTATTTTTCTATTTTAACAGTCTGGAGTCCATGCTGGAACACAAAACCAGGAAATTATCTCTCTTTTCTACTACAGAAAATCTTCCTGTGAGGGCTGGGCCTGGAGAAAACTTTTACTACTTTTCTGAATGATGGGGAAATTTTGAAACGAAGAAATCTGTTTGGAGTGCCTGGGTGGCTCAGTCAGCTGAGCGTCCAACCTCAGCTCAGGTCATGATCTCATGGTTCATGAGTCCGAGCCCCTCGTTGGGCTCTGTGCTGACAGCTCAGAGCTTGAAGTCTGCTTCAGATTCTGTGTCTCCCTCTCTCTCTGCCCCTCCCCTGCTCACACTCTGTCTCTCTCTCTCTCAAGAATAATCCAACTAAAATTTTTAAAAAATATTTTAATATTATACTATGTGTGGGAAAAATCTCTAAACAAAGAACAATGTAAACATTTAAGTCAGGCCTTCTTATCTAAGGTGTGGTATTCCTAAGAAATTATGGGAAATTTAAGAGATGTTTTTGCAGACTGGTTAGCATTCTGTTGGTAATAGTAGCAAAAAAGATGTGAGCACAATGAAATGGTTGTTACATCTATGGCCCTTCTTTCTTCTTTTTCCATTTATGTTTTATTCCAAATGTTCAAATATTTAAGTGCATTAAAGTTTTGAGTCTTCAAGGGCATCCAAATATGAATATATTTCAGGAATTCCTTATAAACTGTGATCCAGTCAATGTGGAATTCCCATAGCTCAGGTAAGAATCCATGAATTCTTTGTCTCCAGACCTCTTGAGCACATGTTTACTTTTATGACTTGAATGACTGAATGCACCTTACTGTGTGTTTTCACCTTTGGTCTTTCTCCAATCATGTATTTCTCATGATGTGCAAGAGTATCATTAAATGAATAACAAGTAAAAAAAAAAAATTCAATCTGTCAATCTTAATTTTTTAATTGTTGTGTTTAGACCATTTACATTTAGTATAATTTTTGATATGTTACAGCTTAAGTCTACCACTGTAGTTTTTGTTTCCTGCTTATTCTCTGTCTTTAAATTTCTGTTCCTTTTCTTGTTTTCCTTTATATTTCCATTTTGATTTATCTCTAATGTTTTTGAGGGTATCTGTTTATACATATTTTTTGGTGGTTAACATCCCAGTCTAGGGTATCAACATTTTGCTATCTTAAGTAATGTTTAGAGACCTTCCTTTTATGTCCCCTTAGCTTCCCCCATTTTTAATGTAATTGTCTCAAACATGTCATCCAAGTACATTTAGAATCGCATCAATCACCAAACATAATTTAGAAATATAGAAATTTATTTATTTATTTATTCATATTTTATTCATATTTATTCATATTTTACTCCTTCTGCTGTTCTTTCTTTTTTCCTGATATTTCAAGATTCCTTTCCTATTTCTTTATTATTTTAAAAAATTTCCTTTAGTTATTATTTCAGGATAGTTCTACTAGTAGCAAACTATTTTTATTTTCCTTCATTTGAGAATATCTTAGTTTCCTTTTCTTACATAAAGACTTGACATATGATTCTGGGCTAAGTTTTTTTTTAATTTCACCACTCAAAAAATGTGCTACTTCCTACTGACCTCCATGGTTTCTACTAAAAAATATGCTGACATTTTAATTTCCCCCTATAGATAAGGTGTCATTTCTCGTTCTGATTTCAGGTTTTTTTCCTTTGTCCTTAGTTTTCAGAAGTTTGACATGATATATCTTGGTATGTATTTCTTTGGGTTTACCCAGTTAAGGATTTTCTCAGAATCTTTAATCTTTAGGTTTATGTCTTTTGCCAAATTTAAAGAATTTTTAGCCATTGTTTCTTCAAGTATTTTTTTTTATCTCTGCTGTCTTTGTTTTATCCTTCTGGGACTCTGATAATACAAGTGTCAGATCTTTTATTATAGTACCATGGATCTGTAAGCCTCTGTTAATTTTTTTTCAGTATATTTTCTTTCTTTTGTTCCATTTGGGAAATTTCTGCTGTTCTATCTTCAACTTCACTAATTTTTTTCTTTTGTCCCTTCCATTCTGTTGTTGAGCTCATTCATTCAGTTTTTAATTTTTAGTTCTTGTATATTTCAATTCTAAAATTTCCATTTGGTTCTTTAGGTGGGGGGAAGTGTTTTTGTGTGTGTATGTTTTGTGTGTTTTTTTCTTTTGTTTAGTCCTGTTTCTTTTCTGAAACTATTTTTTCATTTGTTTTGAGTGTGTTTGTAATTGCTTCTATAGCATTTTTATCATGACCACTTGAAAATCTTTGTCAAATTATTCTAACATCTCTGTCATCTCAGTAATGACATCTGTTGATTTTTTTTCAGATTATGATTTTCCTGGTTCTGGTATGATATGTGATTTTTTTATCGAAGCGTGGACATTTTGGGTATTATGAAATTCTGGTTCTTATTTAAACCCTCCATTTTATCTGGCTTTCTGTGACACTTCTCTGACAGGGAAGAGATCACTACATTATTAGAGATTGATGGAGGTAAAAGTCCACTTGCTCTACATAATGTTCACAGACATTGTGAGATCAAGGTGAGGGAAAAGGAACTCTATTCTGCAGCATGGATGAAAGTCCTAGCTCCACATGTGGCCTTCTTTGACATTACCCTCATGGGAAGTTATGGCAAGGGTGAAAGACTGAGCTCTCAATTTGGCTTTGCTAATGTAGGAGGGACCAAAGTTTTTTCTGTGGTGTTTGGCTGGAGTGGAGTAGTTATTGTCTGAAAAATTTAATCTTCATAGGCACCCTATTCCTTGTCCTTTGGCTAGAGAAAGCAAGATTTTGTTGGGATTTTTTTTTCTGTGTCTATTGTTGTTTCTGGGTTGTTGCCTTTTTCAGCTTCAAGTTTGGGATATATGAGGTAAAAGTAACTCACTACCATGTTATTCCTTGGCTTTTAATGTCCCCAACTGGTCTCACTTCTTCTCTCCACCTTTCAGAATCTTCTTATATTTGTTTTATATATAATGTCCAGAGTTTTTAGTTGCACTTAGAATGCAGAATAGGGAAAAATATTACTCCATCTTTCCATCTTTACAGAAGTAGAAGTCGTTTTGAGTCATTTCTGTCTTATTATTTATTTTCAAAATACAAAAATATATATATTCACTGGAGAAAATTTAGAAATTGTGGAGAATTTTTAAAAAATCATCTGGGATTCCTAATATGTCTACTATTAGTATTTTCTTTTATTTCCATTTTTTAAGTTCACATATAAATTATAGATCCTTTTTCTAAAACAAAATACTACTATAAATTCATTTTTACCTTATATTTAATATACAACATACTTATATTTAATATACAACACATATTTAATATACAACATACAATATATAATTTTCTTACAAATATTCTCTGAAAACATTGTTTTCAATAATGCATATTACCTGAATGGCTCAATGTAACCACTACCTTATTTTAGACATTCAATTCTTCTAACTCTTTATTTCTCTAGATAATGTTATAATAAATATAACAAATATTATTAATAAATTTTGTTTATTAACATTTGTAACTAAATAATGTTACAATAAATATGCTTATATCTTGTTTGCACTTTAGTTTATTTCCCTGGATTCTTAGATAAAAAGGTATGTGCCATTAAATTTTTTTACACACAACCAAGCCAATTTCTAGAAAGGTCAAATGCATGTACAATTCCCCAGAACATGGAAGGCTCTACCACCTTTACCAGCTTTGAGTGTGTCACATGTAAAACCCACCATGAATAATGACTTCCCAAGGAGATTGGGACCCACTTTGCTTTTATGGTATAAGATGGTGTGAAAGTTGGACAGAACAGTAGAGGTCATGCAGATTTACAAATGAGAAGAAAATAGTCAGAGTGGTGTGTGTGAAGGAAGTATTTCTTCCAGCCTGGAACCACAGCTGTTGCCTTCAACAGAGGCAGACGCCAGCAAGCCTTGGAGCACTGCCTAAAATCTTGCTTCACACTAGTTCAGAAACATGGTATCTGTTTTGTGTTTGTAAATAACCTGGCAAGAAGGAGTCGTAGCACTGTGAAAAAGGGAATGTGAATTGTCTGTGAGCCACCAAGAAATCTCAAGTTCTGTTTTCATAAAGCAATTATAATATCTGACAAATTATCAACCTCACTTCCTGATTATTTTCAAAAGAGTTTGTAAAGGAGACTAGGGATAGTAAAGGGATTCCAGAGACTTGGGTCAAAGTTCGCACTTCTACTCCTACTTGGACAAGTTATAAAACGTTTCTAGGCTTCAGAGTTCTACCTTTACTTTAGAAGAGTGAGACACCTTGTGTTTTCTTTCCCCATTCTGGTGAGAAGAACCCAGCAGCCAGGGTTCTCCAAGCTGCCCCACCATGCCCTGGCCTTCAGGGTGTCACTGACATAGTCCGTGCTTACCCTTATCTCTAACTCCAGGTCACCCCATAAAACATGCCCTTTGTTTCCCTAACCTATTCTCAGATGAGGAATCCTAGTCTTGGCCCAACTGGACAGGACAATGGGCAGCCCTGGAACACAGGAAACACTTATTTAGGGGGTCTCAGGTTCTGAGAAAGAAGTAAAATACAGAGCAAGGTCATAACCTTTCATAGAGTTCCCCAGGCCTTGGCGGGGGCTGTAGAATGGATGAAGTGTTTATGACAGGGGCCGTGTTTCAGTCAGTGTGTTCACAGCTCCCACTGCCTCAGGGACTGGGTCCCGGTCTTTGGCCAGCAACGGGCCTGGGCAGAAATACATTGTGGCCATGTTTTCAGAGTGAGTTCAGTGGGCCTGACATGACCCACATTTCCAGTCAGCAGTCAGCCACACACAAGATTATCTGTGAGTGGAAACTGTCACTATTTCTGCTCAGATTTTGGCAGCCACCCCTGAGGGAACAGTGCGTCATTACAGACCTAACTGAAGTCAGGTTCCCTCAGTGGAGATAGCAGTGTTTGAACAGACCATCCATAAGGAACCACGTTTCCAAAGCATGAAAGCAGGCAGTAGCCTCCAAGAAGAGACATGCTGGCAAATTATCAGCAGCACTTTCCCAGGAGGGCAAGTTTTCCCAAGCTTGTGGTGAAGACAGGGTTGTGTGGGCAGGACTAGAAGTGTGTTGAGACTGTGTAGGTGCCTAGACAGTTCTGGAAAAATCTGGTAGCCATATTTAACAGAAACACAAAACAAAACAAGTTGTGGGGGTAGTTATATGGAAATTCTTGGAAATGAAGAGGAAAAATAACAAGTCTGTATCCTCAGCCTTGACCTCTCCCTCTACCCAGGCTGCTGACTGCACAACTCTACTTAGCTTTTCTGATGTCACTTCAGATTCAAATGATCCAAAACTGAGGTCATCCTCCCCCAAACTGGCTCCTCTTCCTAATTCTTTCAGTAAAACCACATTTCCAGATACCCGAACCAGGGCCTTTGGGGAAAGCTTTGATTTTCTCTTTCTTCACATAGAATCTGTCCGTGACCCTGCTGGTGATCATTTGTCTCAGGATGTCTCTTTCTCTGACCATCCTGAGTCATGATTTCAAAGTCATTGCTCACAAAAGTGAACAAAATTAAAGTTTTCATATAAGAAAAAGAATGCCAAAAAGGAGAATTAACCAAAAATTGGAATACACTGGGGAATTTCCCATTTCTTCATCCTGTAGGCACCATTCCAGCCCAGGATGACACCAACATGATTCCTGGCGCCTCCTGAGCCTGTCTCTCTGGCTTGGGGCATGCCCTTGCAACATAGGGCCCATGTCTTGTGCCTGCCTTCTGTGCCCAGGCCCCTCACCTGACCTTTCTTGACATTTGCTATTCTTGTTGTTGATGTGTTCACCCATCCCCTTACCTGCCTCCTAAAGTCTGCATATCATTCAAAGCCCAGCTGAGGTGTGAAACATCTGCTTTATGTGGGTTCTTTTTTTTCTTAAGTAGACTTCATGTACAGCGAGGATCCCAATGTGGGGCTTGAACTCATGACCCTGAGATCAAGACCTGAGCTGAGATTAAGAGTTGGAGGCTTAACCGAGATACCCAGGTACCCCTAGGTTCTCCTGATTCATACCTGCACTGAGATTCTATTGTACTCACAGCAAGCATGTGGGCTTAGGTCTCAGAACCACATGACACCACCTCTAAGTGGTAGCTGTGACAAGTTACTTCACATTTCAGAGCCTAGTTGGCTTATCCGTAAAATAGGACTAATAATAGTACCTAATTTATAAGATTGCAGGGAGAATTAAATAGGATCTGGCACACAGTGTGCTTAGTACAATGTCTGGAAATTGATTAATAATCACTCAACAAATTCTTGTTGTCATTGATGGACTTTTTCTTATTCTCCCATTTGAGCTTTTTCTTATTTGTTTTCATTACCATCTTGTCTAGCCTCCAATAAACTGTAAGTTCTTGAAGCACAAAGACAATGGTATCTTTCTATTGTGTTCTGCCCTGTGTGGCACCTCTCTACAACCACACACACATACACTGGACATTGGACAAATACTGGAAGCTGAGTAAATACTGGCTTGACAAACTTCTGATCTGTCTGTGTATGAGAACGGAGGAGGTTTGGACCCTCATTATCTATAATGTCTATCATGATGAAACATGGGCCCTGAATAACTAGGAGAGCTAGGGAAGAAGTTTTCCTAGAAGGCACAGTTATTTAATCAAATACCACCTCAAGGAGGGATAGGATAATGTGATTTTACTTTGGGGAATTTATAAAATAGGTGAAGGAACAACTGATAGGGAAATGGCAGCTTTTGGATTCAGATTTCAGACAACATGTGGGAGAGAATTAGAAGTGAAGAGAAGAAAGGAGAGTGGCGGTAAAGGTCCCAAACCATAGCATTTGGTGGCATCCATTTGATGATTTTATTTGATTGAGGAATGAAATACATAGTGAACTCCTCCATTTCTCATCAAACAAAACCAATCTAACAGTAAAGTTAAAGGAAAAACCAATAGAAGAAAATTAAGCACAAAAAAAATGAAACAAAATATTGACAGATTCTTTTTTTTATCAAGTCATGCCTTAACACCAAATGAAAAGACAAGCAACAACAGCCCTTGGATCCTTCATTGGTTTCCCAGGTTGGGACTTAACTATAGAGTGAGAGTTCCTGCTTATCCCACTGCTGTTTTAATCAAGCCTCAGGGCACTGATATTATCTCTTCAGATGTATTCATTTCTTATTTGTTTTCCTATCTCTAAAATGCACCATTGTGTAGAATCTGGGCACAACTACAAAGATTACCCCGCAACTCTCAACAATGTCTATACTAATCACTACTCTTGGCTCCCTCTCTTCCTCTCCTACCTGAGAATGATCAACAGACCCAACACCTCATCATCAGAGTCTGTAGCCCCTTCCACCATAGTCACTGGATGGGGTAGCACCTCAGTGGGGTAAATAAATATATATATATAGAAAGGCACATTTTGGGTATAAAGTCTAATGGTTCTGGCCTTGAGCAGAAAAGCAGGAAAAAGGATCCTTCAAGGAGATACCACTAAAATACAAACAAAAAAATCAAGCAAAATCAGGAATGGTAGAATAATTAGTCACTCAATATTGTAGATGTTTGTTTTTGAGCTTGAATGTGTTTTGGTTTCAGTACTAAATATATCAGGGTTGGTGGGAGATGGGTGTGGGGGTGTTCACATCCTGGCCTGTGCTATTTGTGCAAATTCCCAGTCAGACTGAGCCAATCAACAAAAGAAATAAGAAAGAAATATAAATGATTGTCCCGGGGTAGGCCTCTGGGTCACACCTGCCTTTAATGATGTCAGTTTTCACAATCCCATTTGCTGCCAGTATGATAACTCACTCACAGGCAAGGTCCACTGTACAAAATAAGAAGCAGAGGGAGAAAGGTACTCTAGCCTACACTTGGAGGAAATGGTGCCATTGCTGACTCTTTAAACAATCCTAGCCTATACCCTAATGTTGAAAGTTTCAAAAGTTTTACTATTTGGCAAACCTGCAAAACTTCAATAGCCTTGAGACCTAGGCACATCTGTAGGCTTAAAATAAAACAATCTTTCCCTTGTCCCAGAGAACTAAGCCCAAATATTAAATAACCAAGTTTTGGTTATCATAAGGACTATTACTTGCTCTTTATCTTTAGTTTTGGCTAGTTTGGAGACAGTCTCCATCATTCAACCAGAAAGCACCAGGGAATAGAGCCAAACTTTACAACTCATCTAAGCAAGATGAGATGGCAAATCTGCAAGAAAAAAAAAAAATTAAAAGAACTCAAAACAAGAATCTCTTCCCCTCCACACACGCGCAATGCCTTATAGAGTCAAATAGCAATGCCTTCTGGATGATCTGCTTCACTCCCACGCATGTTGAGAATTGACTATATGCTGTGTCAAAATTACAGTCTCCAGGTCATTGCCAGTGACCATAAAGTTCTGCCTTTCCCTAGGTTTGAGGAAAACATGTGCTTGGTAGCTTGCCAGACATTTATTGCCACAATCCAGCCATGTGCTGCCAATGTTAGAGCCAACAAGGGTGTCTGAAATGTGCAAAAGTGTGTTCTCGTTGACTGCCTGGCACAGGCTTTCCATAGGGTAGGGGAACTAGAAGTTTTCCTGCCAGAAACCAGTCCCCAAGTTAATAGAAGCTAAGGGAATAATTTCTGACACTCCTTTTGACTCTGCCAAGGTTAAATGTAGCTGTGGTCACTCCACCTGCAGCTCAAGTACATACATACTTGATCCTAAGATCTTGGAGAGGATTGGTTCGTAATAATTAAATATGTATTAATAAAAGCCAATGTGACATGCCATAATATGATATATATCACAAAAATCTAAGAATATTTTATTAATATCATATTTATATTAACTATATTAATATAAGACTATGCTAATATAAACATATTATATGAATATTCTATTCTTTTCCATTGCATTGTGAAAATTGACTGAAGCAGCATTAGTAGATGCTGTCTTGAGCCCTTAAGATTCTGTCTGTTGGTGCTGCTGACTGACAGAACTAAGCTGTCAGCCTTTTCAGAAATTGCTCTTGGCACCTTACCTGTTTCCTGACTTCTTTCTAGAGACAACCTACATCCAAATGAATGGTTGATGTGGTGGTATTAAGGCTTCATCTCCTTACCCCAACTTCGGGCAACTCTTTAGCACAAAGAGTTTCCTGTGGCGTAGAATGAGACATTCTTCCTCTGCCCAATCCTGCTTTCTTCTTTCCCGTCACAGCTGTTATTCCTGAGAGCACTCCATAATAAACTTCCTGCCTGCTAATCTTCATCTCATATTTCACTTCCTGGAGAATCTAATCTGCAGTCATCGGTCCCAGGAGTTGTCTGACTAAGCCAACATTCAGTGGTCTTCCAGTGCTGCATCCTCCTAGCCGCTGGCAGTAAGAATCCTGTCACTGGTCATAGGTGGAGTATTGATGCTCTCTGGAACAAGGGGGTAATTGTGAAACTTACATTGGAGAGACAGGGGTTACTTAGCAATAGCAAGAAGTATACTAGAGTGTTTATTGTATCAAATGTTTAATAAATATGGAAGAAATAGAAATTATAATGGCAATGGAATCAGAAGGCTATTGCTAGAAATTCTTTGGGAAAGAGACAGTAGATTTTTTTGGAAAGACTGAAAGGGATTACTCCGCAATTAAAGGCTGAGTGTGAAAGGCAGAAGGACTCCTTGGGAAAGTAGAAAGAGACTCTCACGTCCTGCAGCTAAAGAGCAGAAGAGGTAAGTACCTGGTTCAGGATTAAACATAGAATGACCAAAGAAAGTTGAATTCTCAACATAGGCAGATCTGCTAAAACAGGATCAAGTACATACTTTGGAAGTAATGGCACTTTAAGTCATAGGTTGAGCACATTTGAAGGGATGCACTCAGGAGAGGATAGGAAGATGGCAGCGTAGGAGGAGGCTGGGCTCATCGCACGTCCTGCTGATCACTTAGATTCCACCTACACCTGCCTAAATAACCCAGAAAACCACCAGAAGACTAGCAGAACGGAGTCTCCGGAGCTAAACACAGACGAGAGGCCCACGGAAGAGAGTAGGAAGGGCGGAGAGGTGGTGCACACTGCACAGACTGGCGGGAGGGAGCCGGGGCAGAGGGGCAGCCTGCCAGCTAAGCAGAGCCCCCAAGTCTGGCTTGCAAAAGCGGAGGGGTCGGACGGAGTGTGTTCCGACATCAAGCGCGACTTAGCGTCTGGGAGGTCATAAGTTAACAGCTCTGCTCGGAAAGCAGAAAGGCTGGAGGACAAAGGGAGGGAGAGTTGCTGAGCCCCAGGATGACAGAGCTCAGTCTGGCGGGGAACAAAGGCGCTCGCCAGCGCCATCTCCCTCGCCCATTCCCCAGCCAAAATCCCAAAGTGAACCGGTTCCTGCCAGGGAACTTGCTTGCTCCGCGCAAACACCCAACTCTGTGCTTCTGCGGAGCCACCCCTCCGGCAGCGGGTCTGACTCCCTCCCGCTGCCACAGGGCCCCTCCTGAAGTGGATCACCTAAGGAGAAGCGAGCTAAGCCTGCCCCTCCTGCCCCCGTGCACCTTGCCTACCCACCCCAGTTAACACGCCAGATCCCCAGCACCACAAGCCAGGCAGTGTGCAAGTAGCCCAGACGGGCCACGCCACCCCACAGTGAATCCCACCCCTAGGAGAAGGGAAGAGAAGGCACACACCAGTCTGACTGTGGCCCCAGCTGTGGGCTGGGGGCAGACATCAGGTCTGACTGCGGCCCCGCCCACCAACTCCAGTTATACACCACAGCACAGGGGAAGTGCCCTGCAGGTCCTCACCACTCCAGGGACTATCCAAAATGACTAAACGGAAGAATTCCCCTCAAAAGAATCTCCAGGAAATAACAACAGCTAATGAACTGATCAAAAAGGATTTAAATAATATAACAGAAAGTGAATTTAGAATAATAGTCATAAAATTAATCGCTGGGCTTGAAAACAGTATAGAGGACAGCAGAGAATCTATTGCTACAGAGATCAAGGGACTAAGGAACAGTCACGAGGAGCTGAAAAACGCTTTAAACGAGATGCAAAATAAAATGGAAATGACGACGGCTCAGCTTGAAGAGGCAGAGGAGAGAATAGGTGAACTAGAAGATAAAATTATGGAAAAAGAGGAAGCTGAGAAAAAGAGAGATAAAAAAAAATCCAGGAGTATGAGGGGAAAATTAGAGAACTAAGTGATACACTAAAAAGAAATAATATACTCATAATATCCCAGAGGAGGAAGAGAGAGGGAAAGGTGCTGAAGGTGTACTTGAAGAAATAATAGCTGAGAACTTCCCTGAACTGGGGAAGGAAAAAGGCATTGAAATCCAAGAGGCACAGAGAACTCCCTTCAGACGTAACTTGAATCGATCTTCTGCACGACATATCATAGTGAAACTGGCAAAATACAAGGATAAAGAGAAAATTCTGAAAGCAGCAAGGGATAAACATGCCCTAACATATAAAGGGAGACCTGTAAGACTCGTGACTGATCTCTCTTTTGAAACTTGGCAGGCCAGAAAGGATTGGCACGAGAACTTCAATGTGTTGAACAGAAAAAATATGCAGCCGAGAATCCTTTATCCAGCAAGTCTGTCATTTAGAATAGAAGGAGAGATAAAGGTCTTCCCAAACAAACAAAAACTGAAGGAATTCGTCACCACTAAACCAACCCTACAAGAGATCCTAAGGGGGATCCTGTGAGACAAAGTACCAGAGACATCGCTACAAGCATAAAACATGTAGACATCACAATGACTCTAAACCCGTATCTTTCTATAATAACACTGAATGTAAATGGATTAAATGCACCAACCAAGAGACATAGGGTATCAGAATGGATAAAAAAACAAGACCCATCTATTTGCTGTCTACAAGAGACTCATTTTAGACCTGAGGACACCTTTAGATTGAGAGTGAGGGGATGGAGAACTATTTATCATGCTACTGGAAGCCAAATGAAGGGATGCACTCAGAAATCTTGAATCCCCAGATTCCTTTGAGTCTTCTGTGCTGCCAGAAGTGACACACTTCTCCCTGTTGGAGGCCAGTGCACCTTCTCCTTAAAAACACTGTGGAGGTCTCTTTTCATAAGACCACACATATCCCTCTCTGAATCTGTCTGCACTTCCCTTCTGGCCACCCAGACCATTAAGGAGGGTTGAGTCACAACATTACCTGGCTAGAGTTGTCATGGGCCTGTGAGAGGAGGCAAGGGACTATATATTCCTGAAGACAGCTTCGAGACCAGGACAACAGGAACTGGAAGAAAGTAAGAAATACATATGGGACTGGATACTGAGAGAGCTGAATATAAAGTTATATATGGGAGACTATGGATACAGGAGAACTTTCCAAGATATAAGATTTGACATCCTGTCAAGGACCCTGGGATATGGTGCTCACATGCTATTTGAAGCTGGAAAAGGTGATGGTCCACAGCAAGTACAGTAGAAAGTCCTGAACTGCCACAGCACATAGTAGAAGAGAGAATTAAGACTCAGGAAATGGGCCTGCTAGAGTGGCTTTATTAGGCCAGATGATCATGTTCTTCAGAAAGGACTTCAGGAATCTCTGTTTACAGGAATCTTCTGTTTACAACAGCACCAAAGAGTGCACATCATCCCTGAGAAATTTAGTGGCAGCTCTTGCTGCAGGCCAGAGCTGACCTCAAGAGGGGTGGTCATAGACTGGGCTCCCTGATGACAATGGGGATGAAGCCACTGGAACAACAGAGGCCAGATGACAGAGATTCACCACTAGTTATGGTAATTGTTATATGAGTGGCAAGATTGGGGAGACAGCCAGAAGGTGATAATAGAATAAAATGTCTCTGAGGCAAGAATGATGGGCAGCCATCAAGAGAATTGCTCAATTGGTATAACCAAAAAACATTAAGGATCGATGAACAGGAGGCTAAGAACAGTCGTCCTAATAAGTCAAGATCCTCTTGCCCAGTTTCCATACTTAAGCCTACTCATACATAGCCTATTGGCCAAAGAGGGACATGGTCACCAAGATGAAGACCTATAGCACCATAACAAGTATATATGGTAATGATTTCCCATCCTTCTCCAAAAAAAAACCTATAGCCATTTAATCAGATAAATGAACATGGGGTAAATGAGAATACCCAAATATTTTGAGTATAGTTGGGCACAAGATCTAAACTGTATTAATACCCATGATCTGAAGTGTTATTTCACTGCCCTCCCTCCCCATTAGAATGAGGAAAATGGAAGACAGTAAGAAATGGGGTTCTGGCCCAGGTCTAGTTCACATGAGCCCACTAAGTCCACAGACCCACCCAATAGTCATTTTCTCCAGCCCTGGATATATAATTGAAATGGACATATTTGATAATTGGCACAACTCTCCCTTTGGTTTGTTGGCCTGTGGAAGAAGAGCGATGAAAGTATGGGAAGCCAAGCTGATGGCTCTGAAACTGACCTTTCCCCAGTGAAGAGAGTAAATCAGAAGCAATATTCCATCATGGGGGGGAAGGGCAGAGATGAGTGTCACTCTTAAAAATCTAAAGCACATAGTGTTGGTAGTCTCCAGCCAAATTTCCAAATGGTTTACCAGTTGCTCTCCTCAAGAGCGAGGCCAATCCTAGACTACTGCAAACTCAACCAAGTAGTCTCCCCAGTTGTAGCTGCTGTGCCAGATGTGGCATCTTTGCAAAAGGAGATTAACAATGTAACCATTCTTTTTCTATCCCTAAAAGGGATCAGAAACAGCCCATATGCAGTTGGAATAGACAACAGTATACATTTACAGCTCTGCCACCAGGCTATGACAACTTTTCTCCCTTCTGTCATAACAGACTGAGGAGACATGTACCATCTGGAAACCTGAAGAAGATCACTGGTCCACTGTACTGAAGACTTCTTGTTAATGAAAGTAGATAAGCAACATATGTGAGTATATTGGATGCCATGGTAAAATACATTCATTCTACAACTTGGGAGATAAATTCCATGATGATCTAGGTGTCCATCCACATAAGTAAAAATTTTAGAGATTCAGGGGTCTGGGCATGCCAGGACATCTCTCCAAAGTTAAGGGCACATTACTGCTTCATATACCTCCCACCACAAAGAAGGTAGGGCAATGTCTGAGACTTTGGAAGTCACCCTATTCTATACCTGGGCCATATGCCAGGTATAGTAGTTTTCTAGAACTGCTGTAACAAGTTACTACAAGCTAGATGGCTGAGAACAATAGACATTTATTTTTCACAGTTCTGGAGGCCAGAAGTCTAAATTCAAGATGTTGGCAGGCCACGCTCCCTCTGGAGGCTTTAGGGGAGAATCTTTCCTTCCACCTTCTGATGGCTTTTGGTGCTCGTTGTCTGTGTTTGCATCTCTCCAATCTTGGCCTTTGTCTTCACATGGCCATTTCCCTATATATCTCTGTGTGCCTCAATTCTCTCCTTTTTCTCATAAAGATACCAGATCCTGGACTTAGGGCCTATCCAAAATCCAGAATGATCTTGTCAGGAGATCCTTAATTTAATTACAACTACAAACTCCTTTTTCTAATGAAGTCCATATTCAATTACCAGAAGTTAAGACTTGGACACAGCTTTTTTGGGGGGACACAATTTAGTCCCACCCACCAGGTGACACCAAAAGCTGTCACGTTGGAGGAAGTCCAGAGCAGGCTGTGGTACAAGGAGTGGCCCTGCCATACAACTTGGTTAACATACAACTTGGCCATACAACTTGGTTAACAATGTAGTATACATTGGCCATACAACTTGGTTAACAATGTAGTATAGGAGGCATCTGTGTGGGAACAGGTGCCATGTCAAGTATATGGCAAGTCCCAATAGGAGAATTACAACATAGTCCTGAGATTCTCCAGATCAGGGCCATGCCAAGTGCAGAATTATACACTTTGTGGAAAATAGGTCTTGATGAGTTGCCAGATCCTAGTAGATCCAGAGTTCCAGAATTGTGTCACCAAGTGACCACAAAGCCAGAACTGCCCATCATAAGCTGAAGTCTGTCAGATCCATCTAGTCATAAAGTTGGGTGGGCCCAGCCAAGACATCAAAAATGAAAGTGGCTTTTTAGGTATCAGCCATGAGCAAGACCAGAGGACACAGGTGAGCTGCATGAGCAGGTGGCCCAGGCCCCATGTTACCTACGGGGTTACAGCAATGCCTCTCCCTCAACTATACCTAACCTTCTAGGGAAGGGAGTCCCTCATGGCCAGCTGATGAATGATGGGAAATACTGAGATTTGTTCACAGAGGGTCAGCTTAGTATGTGGGCATATACCAAACACAGTACTGTACTACAGCCCCACTCAGGGGTGGCTCTGAGGAACAATGCTACTAAGCTTCCAAGCCCAGCAGATGTGCCTAGAGGGTGTGAGGGAAATCATAAATGGAAAGTGTGTTGTTGTCTCCAGGGCTATAGTTTGTTCTACCACCTTCCTCTTATAAGTTTCCCCTGGGACTTGAGGCCCGTGAGGCTCATGGAAGAGCTGTTCTCAGAGCCTCTGTGAGAAAGTGAGGCCGAGCTGCGCAAGGCTGCTTCCCCAGAGTCCCCTGAGATACAATAGTCCATTTCCCCACTGTGTGCAGATAGCCCCAACTGGCAGCCTTTCCAGGACTTGTGTTAGTTCATGGTTTCTCAACCTTGTACTATTGACATTTGGGACTGGACCCTTTTTTGTTGTGGGGCCATTCTATGTATCATAGAATGTTTAGCAGCATCCCTTGCCCTCTACATTTGTGGAAGCCCAAAATGTCCCCAGACATTCCTAAATGTCCTCTGGGGGGAAAAATCATCCCAGTTGAGAACCACTGTACCAGGCTAAAGAGAGACACCTTACTGGAATCATGCCTCCTTCCTGAGGCAACCTGCATCTAATAATGGAACCCACAGCCTGAAACTAACTTAGGACAATGCTGAATGGTTGTTCAAGTCCTGGAGCCCTTGTAGGTTGGCTAAGGCGATTTTCTAGCGACTTCTGCACAGTCCAAATTTTCCTTCTGCCCAAGCTTGCATCCTTCCCTTCCTTGACAGGTGCTGATCCCAGGAGGACTCCCCAGTTATTCTACACACAAATCTTCATCTCAGAGCCAGGTTCCTAGAGACTGGGCCTCAAGTTGCAATCATCTTCCACTTCCTTGGAAGCTGCTTTTATTTAAATGAATTGTGCAATTTTCCTTTGCTGTACTACTTTCTTGATGAAAATATCAGCACTTCCTAGCTCATCTTCATGAGTTGATTCAATAACAACATTCAACATCTACAGTGTGGTTGCCTCTACATGATGCTGGGCTTGGGATTCATCAAAGGACAAGATGTAGGTCCAAGGATAGCTACATAATTTCCAGGGTCCCTTGTTCAAGTATTCTTAAGAATTTCAAGACAGTGATACCAGAGCCTTAAACAAGCATGAGTACCTTCTAAGCACTGGACCCTGTGTGGCTGCATGGGTCATTCACCCATGAAGCTGGTCCTGTTATAGGTCATGTTCTCATGATACTACCTTCTAGCCAGGGAGAAAAGTATTAAGCCATTAATTACATAACAAATCATTTCATTACTATTGTGGGAAATGTTGTGTTGGAAAAGTGCAAGTTTCTATGCAATCTCATAATAAGGGAATCAGACCCTTCCAGTGGGGGCTTTGCAGGGGACAGAGAGATTTGGGACCTATGAAAATCCAGAGCCCTCATCCTGATTCCTCACTGCATCATAAACTGCTTGTCTGACAATTGGCCAACAGCAGTTTCTTATTTCAGATCACTCTTACAGTCAAAGAAAATGGGCCACAGACATATGGCTTCTTCCAAATGCCACACCGCACTTCCTTCACATAGAAATGGCTCCAGAAAAAAAAAATCATTAAAAGAAAAAAAAATGTTGTTAAAATAAAGTGAATGGAAATATAAGGAGGTCCTTCACTGGCTTAAGAAAATAAACCAAAATCCAAAATATTCTGAGAAACACATTAAGGAATTAGAGGGGATCAAGAAGTCCACAATAGGGCCAGTTATGTGTCAGGTTCAGGAACTGATATAATTTTATGCTAACAGCAAGGAGCCCTCAGCTCTATTCCCAGCACTCTCTAATTCTGAGAAAGTCACTTCAGTTTTTTGTTCTTTGATAATAAGAAAAAAAACATTGGTCTGTCATTTTGGATTTTGTGAGTATTATTAGGATGATTCTTTTAGGACGCTTTGAGCTACTTCTTCTAGAAACCTGAACACCATGCTTATTCTAAGAAAAAGCAATCTAAGATTGGTGTACACTATCCAGCCACTCACAACTGTGGTGAATTCAAACTCTACCCAACCCCCACTGTAACAGAAAAAGGTTGTGTGTAGAGACACCACATTTCTATAAGTACCTGTGCCCCCCATTTTGGCAAGGCCTGTGGGGATGTCTCACCTTCTTCCCTTATTCTTGCTTCTGTCAGGTCCACCATGGCTGCCATGAACACAGATGCAAACATAAGTTTTCACATTTTGAAAAGTGTATACAGCTATTTAGTATGTGATAAATATCATATAAGAAAAGGATGATTATTAAATGTACTGAGAAAACTACTTATCTATCTGGAAAAAGATTAAGCAAGCCTTTTATCTTACGCCAAATATCAAAACGAAATTCCAGATGGATTAAAGAGATAAAGTGTTTAAAACGAAATCTTACAAATAGTAGAAGAAATTTAGATAGTTGAATAATTTTGGTGTTTGAAAAGCCAGTTCTACAAATAACACCAAAGGCATAGATTGCAAAATAAATCATCAAAAGATATAACTATATATAATAAATTCCATAAATCCCATAAGCAAAATTAAATGTCACCAAACAAAGCAGAAAAAAAATTACCATATATATTCCAGATAAAGGACCAGTATCCTTTATATATAAAGAGCTCTTGCAAGTCAGTATGAAAATGACAAATTCTTTAGCTGCCAGTTCCACTTCTGAAATTCATTTTAAGCCTGGAAATGATTATTATAGTTCTTACCCTTTTAACAGTCCCCATGGAATCGGTTGGGCCAGGGGATTTATCTGACTTAGAAGAGAGTAAAGGAGTTTACCCAAGTCTATGGACCTGGCAGATGATCAAGGGGAAGGGATGCTGATGGGGGCAACCCAGTATGAATTGCCACTTCATAGAGAAAAGGTGTTCCAGAGAACTAAAAGAGGGCATGAGATAAACAGTACATAAAGTGGTGTCCAAATCTAAGAACAAAGACCCTCACTTTAAGGACCCAATAAACATTTGTAACACTTGTGAAAAAGGCATGAAAGACTGAAAATAATCCTGTAAACAATCTTCTGACCTGGTGAGTGTTAGTAGCACCACCCCCCTTTAAAGTTCAGGGGAATAAAGCTGAGAAAGATGTAGTTACCCAAGCCTTCATTCTCAAAAGGAGGAAATGGATTGAACCCAGATTCTTCGTTCAAGTTCTTTGCTATTTTAATCTGTACTCCTTCTTGGTGCTTTAACAAATGTTCCTGCCTCTTTTTTCTCATAGGACAATGGTAAAAGAAGGTCATTTTGTGGGAAACCTGCAAACCAAGCTCGGTAAGGGCAGACTTTCTTATGGAGGCTTTTCCCAGTTTCATGGGCCTCTGGACTATGTCCGCTAACTATTTCCAGAAATGTACCCATGAGGTCTGGAGAGTTTGAAAGGGGAGCTCTGTGTGTTCAAGGTCGGATTTCATGTCGCAGTTTTGCAGCTTCGTGCATAGTCTGGATTTCCCTTAATAAATTACAGGTCCTGCCACTAAGTTGTGAATGGAGACCAGTAATATGTGATTTAGGGGTGCACAGAGGCCTCCCAGATTCTTTAAAAATCAGTTTCTTTTAGTTTGTTTGTTTTTACTAGGAGGTAGAAAGCTAGGCCTTGAGCACCTTGAGCACCTCACAGAGACTTTGTGAGCCAGTATTTGTCAGGATTGAGTTACCTGATTTGAGCCCATGTACTAGGTTACTGAATGATTTAAAAAAAAATCTTCTCATACAGACTTATAAAGACCACAAAATTGGAAGTTGGATTTTGTTTCTCTAGCCCATTATTTCCTCTCTGCTTCACCTGACCTACTGAGGCATGCGAGTCACTGTTAAACCACCATAAACATGGATATTCTGTCCCCCTCCTTCTAGGCCAGGTGACAGGCAAGACTTTTCTGTAAAGGGTCAGATAGAAATTATTTTTAAATTTTTTTATTTGAGTATACAAATAATAAACATTTTAAGCTCTGTGGGGCCAGACGATCTCTGTCACAACATCTGTATTCCGATAAAACTTTATTTACACAAACAAGTTGTGGACTGGATTAGGCCCAAAAGCCAAAGCTTGCTAACCCCTGTTCTAGTCAAAACTCTTGTTTTCCATTTATTCCATCTCTTATTCTTGCTTCTTCCACATTTTGTATAACATCTAGGATATAACCAGCTCATTGCCAAGTAAAAAGGAGAAAGTTGGATTTGAATAATACAGTACTTGCTGAATCTGAATATGCCCCCTCTTCTGGGTTCCTTTTCCCAAGATGGGTACTTATGGTTTTTCTTTAAATGTCTGTTTTACATTTCTCAATGTGGTATAAGGTGGCTGGTGCTGCTAAGATGGGGCCTAGCAACCCATGGTACCAAATGTACAAGCCATGGTATCCTGAGTTGAAATCTCTTTCTGGCCATTTATTGAGAGCATTTACATTCATTGCTTTTAGCTACTAGTTGCATTAAGTACATTTGCACACAAGTGCAAGTGCAAGTGCAAGAAGGAAACCACTCTAATCCCTGTGATCCCCTGAATGCCTATAACACTTGCTGCCCCCAAATGCTGCTACAACCATGCATAACACTTAACCCTTACAGAAATGGATCAAATAACAGCTCTGTTATTGAGATCCTACTAAGTGCCCAATACTTTTTCAAACTAGTCTGTCCTTATCATATTACATAAGCTTCCTGACAACTGTAGGATCCCATTTGCCAGAAAAGGTAACACTCTGAGAGAGGTTTACTCTATTGTGGTACAGCTAGGTTTGTCTGACTCCCAGCCCTATGCCTTTAATTGTACAATTATTATTATTAATTTACCCATTTATTCCTACATTCATCCACGAAATATTTATCAAACTTTTCCTATGTCCCAGGTGCTGGACCAGGCACTGGGGATATAGCTGCAAACCAGCAGACATAGTCCTGTCTACTAGGAGTTCTCAGATGCTAATGCATCATCACCCATAACCGCATGGGTTATCACCCATAACTGCATCACCACAACTATAGCGTGACCTACAAAGGAAGGCCTAGGGAACCACAGTGGTATGTGACAGAGGGACCTAAGCACATTAACTTACCTCCCAGGATGGTTTTTACATTTATTCAAGGACAGCAATTGCCCTTCTATTTTCTGCTACTTTAGGTAACTGCCCTGTTGCAATAAAGAGTTCTGATTTTTTCATCTTCTCTATCTGGGTATGCCCAGATGAGCAGTGTCAGAAATCAATGTGGCCCATGTGACATTTTGTGAAGCAACCAGAAGTAATGAGATAAACATACAGCAACGTGGAGAGATCTTAAAAGCATGTGTTGTGTAGGAAAAGCAATAAAAGAATGCAATTTACACCACAATGTTGTTTAGGTAAGTTAAAGCACATATCCTTACAAAACAGCCCAGTCTATTTTAGAAAAGAACACAACTATGGAGGGACCTATATAAAATAACTACTTATACTGGGCTAGGTGTAGGAGTGAGGAAATAGCTAAGAAATCAGGGATAAAGGGGAAAAATAAAGCAGGAAAGAAGCCTTGTACAGACTGTACTAAGAAATATGGTTGATCAAATCTCTGCCCATGAGGGACCCAGAATAAACAACAAAAGCAAAAAAAAAATCATTTCACAACACAAGTCGCCTCGACGTTGTACCGAACAGAAGGTGACAATCTTTAAATGCTGGACCTTAGCTTCAGGCAGAGAGGTTTCATTATGGGAAAAGAGGGAGGGAAAATAGAGGCAGAGAAGAAGAATCTCTCATCAGAGGGAAAAAAGGAAAAACAAGCAAAAAGAACTGTTCTCCAGGAACAGTGGTGAATGCTCCTGTATTTAAACAAACATGGTACCTTACAGATAAGGCCATATCTTCCACACTTGTTATAAAACCTCTCTGTAATACTCAGCAAAATATGAGGCATTTGGTGCTTCCAAAGTATTTAAGGGAAGACAGCAGTGACATTGGTGCAAAATACTCTTACCGCAATATCCTTTGTGAAGTCCATTTGGCATTGTGAAACAGTAGTTGATACCTGGTGCTGATAGTCTCACTAAATTTGGGTCCTATTTCACAAAGCATGATGTAAAGAGCTGACTGTGTCCCCATAGAGGTGAAAGCAGCTGGTCTCTGCCTCCTGAATAGACTGTTCCCAAAACAGTGTTGTCATTTCGGTTATTTGCAGTGACAAAACTACTGCATTTGTTTGGAGACACCATATCCATCTTTCCACATTCCCCCACCTCCACCCTACACAAGGTAATGAATATCAGACTTGGAAAGGAAAAGAATAAAGGACATCTCCCCCAGCAGTTAAGGGCCAAGAAAGTGAAGCTAACTCTCTTGTCTCCAAATAAAATCTTGGACAAGATGGCAGCTGCATTTAGAGGAATTGCCAAAGCTGTTTTCATCCGCTAGTGTTCCATTTGGGGAGCTGATTTGTAGGTTAGAAATATGCGATATACGAAGGGGGGGATCATTCATTTCTTAACTGACCTCAAGCCTTGATTTATCTCAAAACCAGGAGAATTTTCCTCTTGGTAAAGGAAGGCCAGTAAGCCCTTGAAATCTCCTGCCATCAAAAACAATCCATATGCTGAATGCACAGAAGTGCTCTGAATTTAAGAAAGGTGATGTGGGGATGTGAGAATAAATGGAAGGCTGGAAAATCTAGTGGGGTGGGGGATGATGTTTAGCTAATCACATACATTTTAAGATAGAAAAGAAAGCAAGGTGTTTGGAGATGAATAACTGTTGCCCTTGCCCCCTGGGCATGTGAGCTCTCTCTCTCATTCACTGACCACTGTCAGGCAGGCCCAGTGTGGTGGCGGCCTCAGCTCGCTGGCTGACCTTCCCCTGACTCCACAAGGGAAGAAACAGTGAGGCCCTGTGTCCTCACCGGGCCAGGCCTTCCTGTGACCCTCCTGAGACCCCTCAGCCCCTTTCCCACAGCCCTCCCCCAAAGCCCCGCTGTAGCTCTTGGTTTATTTTTTCAGGTGAGTAAACTTTGTATCGAATACTGGTTTCTCAGTTGCTTTTAATTAGGCTTCTGGGTTCCACTCTTTCATCTCAGTGAAATCTGCGTCACTTTTCTCCAGCTATTTTTGGTTCTAAAGCCATGGGTTTGCTTTCATTCAGCTAATTGAAGGCACACAGGAAAGGAGAGAGGGGATAATCCCAATCTTTTGACATTTCTTAAGGTTGTGATAAACCACAC
Organism: Panthera onca; assembly: GCF_046562875.1. Lineage (NCBI taxonomy): Eukaryota > Metazoa > Chordata > Mammalia > Carnivora > Felidae > Panthera > Panthera onca. The sequence goes on along the minus strand of NC_138343.1, from coordinate 25,914,643 downwards.
ACTTTTTAGCAGCAGAAAATCACTTTCCAAATGTTATAACTCTTCAACGTCTTCCCTGAGGGGATGTTGTGCCTGCCCACTAAGGCTCCAAGGTTAATGTCATGTGTACTTCTCTGAACCCGGAATCCCTGGTAGAGAGTAGCGGAGCAAATGAGATGTCGTGATGTGACCAAATAGTCCCTTCATAATTTTCCCTCTGGTCGTGAGTTTAATCCCTTGGCCCTGGCTGTGGCAGCACTGGGAATGTCGCCATTCACAAAGCTCTGACGGGAAGGCTCAGCCAAGCGCCTCTTAACATCAGAGGACAGAGCTGATGATGCTGTTCCATGGAATGTCCCACGAAATGAAAAGCCAGTAGCCAGGTGCTTATTTAATCACAAAAAAAGGGCAGTATATATATTTTTAGTAAAATTTCATTAAATCCTAATACGAGATCCTTTTTTTTGCTCTTTGGACACAAAGATTCTGTGAAAATTACATTCATAAGGTATATATAATTTGTTTTTACCAAGGTTACTTAGTAAACAAATTTTACATCTTGCCAGAGTAGTAAAAATAGGTTTATGTAGAGCAAATAAATTTATTTTTATAGTTGATAGTAAGATTATAGATATTCTGTTAAGCTTCTACAAAATGGAAAAATAAGCTTACTTGTTCATTACTTAAAAAAATCAAAATCATATTTACATTTATATCTCAATATATTGTTGTCCTCCAAGTACCTTCTGGGAGATAAAAGACTACAAATTACCAACTACTTATAATTAAAAAAGCAAAGTACTTAACTGGATCCAGGACAAAACCAACTGACAATAAATACAAATTCCATGTTAAGGTAGCCTTCATAAGATAAGACATGAGAAAAATATTTGTAATTCATACACAAAGAGATAATATACCTAATACCTAAATAGCTCTCATAAGTCCATAAGAACAAGACCAACTACCCAGTAGAATATAAGGAAGAGGGCACTTTACAGAAAATATCACAGAAATTTAAATATATAAGAAGAGGGGCATTTGGGCAGCTCAGTTGGTTGAGCATCTGACTGTTTCAGCTCAGGTCATGATTTCATAGTTCATGAGTTGGAGCCCCTCATTGGGCTCTGTGCTGACAGCGTGGAGCCTGCTTGGGATTCTCTCTCTCTCTCTCTCTCTCTCTCTCTCTCTCTCTCTCCTTGCCCCTCCCCTGAGCTCTCTTTCTCTCAAAATAAATAAACTTAAATTTTTTTTAAATACATGAGAAGATGTTCAACTAATTTAAAAGATGCAAATTAAAGTACATTGGGATTCCATTTTCCAACTCCCGGATCATTAAAAAAAAAAAAAAAAAAAAAAAAGGATAATACTGTAGTTACAAGGGAGTAGTGGGAAAGGTCATTTTTCAAATCTGATGAGGGTATATATTGTTTTCAACTACTATGGGAGAATTTACAATATTTTTTAAAATTACAAATGCATCTGCCCTTTGACCCTACATTATTTTTCTAAGAATTTAATCAGTAAATATATTTGCCTAGGGGAGAAATAAAATACATACAAGGTTATTAATTGTGGCAGGGCAAAAGATTAGAAATAACCTTTCAATCAATAGGGGACTAATTAATTTATTTCTAACCCTGAAGTGGAATACTATACAGCTATAAAAATGAGGAATCTGTATATTAATAATAAAACAATTTCCACTACATATTATTAAGTGGGAAAAAAACTAGTAACAACAATACATCATCACTTACTAATAATGGGAGCTAGATAATATAGATATAGTCAGAAATAGTGGTGAGGATGGTGGCAAGGAATAAAAGCAGAGATAACCAGTATCTGGCAGTCACTGAGTATTTGTTTGTTTACAATAATATAAAATATCTCTAGAAGAATATATAAGAAATGTAGGTGCTTTACAAGGATTAGGCGTGCTGCAGAACCAGGTTGGAAGGGGAATTTTCACCATATACCCTATTTTAGGTAGAATGGTGTCCCCTACAAAGATATGCTGAAGTCTGAACCCCCAGTACCTGTGAACGTGACCTTATCTGGAAATGGAGTCTTTGTAGATGTAATCAAGTTATGATGAAGTCATACTGGATTAGGGTGGCCCACTGTAATATGATTGATGCCCTTATTAGAAGAGAACAAGAGATGCAGACACACACACAGGAGAGATGGTCATGGGAAGATGAAGGCAAATGTTGGAATGATGCTTCCACCAAGCAAGGAAGGTTGCAGATTGTCAGAAAACCACCAGGAGCTGGGAGAGAGCCCTGGCTCAGATTCTCCCTCCCAGCCCTAGAAGGAACCAAGCCAACATTATCTTGACTTCAACTTCTGGCCTTCAGAACTGTGAGAGAATAAATTTCTGTTGTCTTAAGCCAACTAGTTTGTGGTACTAATTTATTACTGTAGCCCTAGGAAACTGGTGCACACCCTTTTTTCAATTTTGAACCATGTGAATGTAATATTTAGTCAATAAGTAGGTTGAAAAAATTTTTTCCAAAAGTAAGAATAAATAAATAAAGTAGGTTTTATTATACCTTGACTCTGATTAACTTTCTAAAACCATACAGATTTTTATCTACCCAGAATTTCATGAGATGTATAGGAAATGCATTTCAATAGAGTCAACCATACCTAGGCTAATCGTTTGAAAATGAGAGAAATTAACAAACAAGAACCCAGGGGATGCTGGGCATTAGCTCTCTCTGACTCTAATTCCTGAGCACCCCATGGCAGCCTGAAGCTGAAAGCCAGCTCTGGGTGGAGTTGCTCTTTTCCATCATGCCTTCTTACCACACATTTTTTTATCTTTGTTTTTTGTTTTAAATTAAAAAGGTGAACCCATTTAATAAACAAGAGAGTCTGCCTTGAGTACACTGAAATCATCAAGGCTATTGGAAGACTGTCTTCAGAGCTCCTGGCCACTGTCTGTGTCCACAGTCACTACTGGAACATATGCTGACAGCAGATTAGCCTAAGGAATGCTGCAGCTATGTTGATGTCGTGGACTCCTGGGTTTCTTACTCTGCTCATTAGCTCTGAAATTGAAAGTGTTTCTGTGATCACACACAACCAAGACCCCAAAATATCTGATCAGCTCAATAAACTCAAACAACATCAGATTTTGACAGTAGATGCTCAGCCAACTTCTTTTTTTTTTTTTTTAAAGAAATCACCTTTTAACAGGACATTTTTAGATTTACAAAATAATTATGAAGATAGCACAAAGTGTTCCTATATACCACACATCCAGTTTCCCATATTATTAACCTTACATTAGTCTGGTACATTTGTTACAATTAATGAACCAATGTTGGTACATTATTATTAACTAAACTCCATACTTTATTCAAATTTTCTTTGTTTTTACCTAATGTACTTTTTCTGTTCCAGGATCCTATCCAGGATACCATATGACATCTTGTTCTCATGTCTTCTTAGGCTTCTCTTGACTATGACAGTTTCTCAGACATTCCTTGTTTTTGATGGCCTTGACAGTTTTGAGGAGTGTTGGTCAGGTATTTTGTAGAATGTCCCTCATGATTAGACTGGAATTATGGTTTGGAGGAGGAGGACCACAGAGGTAAAGTGACATTCTCATTATGTTGTATCAAAGTTACATGCTATCAGCATGACTTATCACTGTTGATATTCACTTCGATCACCTAGCTAAGGAAGTGTTTGTCAGTTTTCTCCACTGCAATACCGTCCTCTTTAGAAGGAAGCCACTATGCATATTATACACTTAAGGGCTGAGGGGTTCTGCTCCACCTCCTTGAGAACAGAGTATCCACATAAATTATTATTTTGAATTTTATGTATGAATATTTGTCTTTATTCTCCCCTTTATTTATGTATTCAATCTTTTGTTTATATCAGTATGGTCTCATGGATATTTATTTTATACTTTGGTTTATAATTCAATGCTACTTTATTTACTTAGCTGAATTTTTGATTAAAAAAATGATTGTTTTGGCATTATATATAGATCACTTTTGAACCCAAAGCTTACCACATGACAGTACACTTTTTATGTGCTCACTTCCTATGTGCTCACATGGTAACTATATTTCTAATAATTCATTTATTCAAACAAGTATGTGCCGTGTGCATCCACAGTACTACATGCTGGGTGTCAGTAGTAAGTGGAGTAGACTGCATCCCTGCCCATGTGAATTGTCAACCTAACATTTGGCTTATTTATTTGACATAGCACAGCATTAGAAAATCTGGACAACAGCAGCAACAATAGAATTCGTGTCCTCAAAAAGCTCTAACGGTCACTTGAGCAGGCAGGATGCATCCCCAAACTCATGTAAGACTAGAAAGAAAAGTAAGTTGGGAATAATTGTAGACCGAAATATGTCTAATGTGCCATCTTGAGATAGTACAGGCTTAGAAAAGTTAGCAAAAAGTTTTGTTTAAAAGAAAGGATCTGGAGGTGTGAGAAAATTGTTGGAAGGGACAATGGGGTCAAATGTAGATTTTTAGTATTTTTAAAGACAGAATAGACAGACATCCATAAAACTGAAGAAGGGAATGTGGTGAGATTCAAAACTATAGATGAAGAACCACCTGTCAGAGCAAACTCTTAAAGGAACAAAAGGGGTGCAAGGATTCATTTTGGAGAGATTATGGAGATTAGGAAGATGTTACATCTACTGAGAACATTGGGAAGAATGAAATATTCACATTCGATCTAAAAGAGAATCTGCAGCACAAGGTACCATAAAGGAATGATGCTAAGAGAAGATGGTGAGTCTTACGTGGAGGCCAAATAGTTCATGAATTCTTTTTTTTTTTTTTTTTACATCCCTTTATTGAGGTATAACTGACAAAATTGTGAAATACTTAAAATTATAATGTGATGACTTGATATATGTATACATTTTGAAAGGATCCCCCTATTAAATTAATTAACATATCTATCACTTCATATATTTACCTTTTTTGTGTGTGAGAACATTTACATTCTATTCTGTTAGCAAAATTCAATTACATAGTCCAATGTTATCAGCTGTAGTTACCATGTCATACATTAGATCCTCCCACTTTATCATCTTATAATTCTGTGTGTCAGAAAGATCTATAAAAAGTTTCATTACCTTTTTGGGAAGACAAGGTAGGATGACTCCTTGAAATCCAAGCTAGAGCCGCTGTGATGGTTCTTGAGTTGTGAAAGATGCTTTTCATCCATTTCAGTCGCCACATTTTACTACCAAACCTCCTGCCATGTTCCCCAAGAGATCTGATGTTCACCTCTTAATATGATTACAATATGTCTGAGGACTGAAATAAAACACTGACATTAAAAATATCAGAAAAGTGGTAGCATGGTTTAAATGCTTCATGTACCATAGCTCCTAACAATGGTTTCTTGCTTGCCAAACATTTTACAACACTTTGCACAAAGCAAATACATTGCCTAAAATATGTTTTCTTAAAAAACAAGCTTGAAGAGATGGATGTTTTATTTCTAAGTACGAGATTTAAAAATAAATTTAGTACTTGACTGTTTTATTATTTTTTAATGATGGCATCCATCTTTCCTCACCCAAGTCCAAGTTCCTTGGGTTCTTTCCATCTTCTGTAAGATATCCACCCTCATGCTTCCTTTCCCACAGATTCCACCAAACAGATCCTAGATATAAGATTACAAAGGTATAGTCTTTTCACTTAGAGCTTTGCAAGGGTTTGTGAGTTATCATAACAAGTCTTCTGAATGAAAAACACTAGCAATTTTCTTTTAGGAAGCTTTATGTGGCAACAGGTCTGGTCCCAACAAATCCCAGAGGCCTTGATTCAGCCTCTGGCCACCAACAGAATGATCACTGTCAGTGTTTTCCTATTAATTTCCTCCTGGGGAGAGTCTCTGATCTGCTGATATTCTGCAAATGGTCCCAAGCTACCCTTGTTTTCAGTTCATTGACCTTACATGGACCACAAGTGGCTGCAGGGAACAGGGGATGCCAGGCTCCATCCCTGATTTCACTTTGTTTCTGAGGTGTGGTAGTAAGTAGGAGTCTATTTAAAAACCAACCCCCCACCAAAATAAACTTATGAATGAGCTTGAGATCTGCTCCCTCCTCTTCCCTAAACATAAGGACATCCTCAGTTTTTGTACTGAATTTTATAAATTCAGTAAACATAAATTTGCATTTTTCTGATCATAAGGATCTAGTTCCTATGCCAGTTACCAATGTGCAGTAGCAATGACTGATTGAGAAGAGTAGTAACAATTTGCATTTCTGCTGCACTTCAGAGAATCCAAGGGATTTCACTTGTCTTCACATCCTGCATTTGTAAGTCTTTCTTTAAAGACTTCATCTTTGGTGTCAGAGTAACTAGAATGATCATAGCTAACAACTATAAAGTCCTTATCGTGTTCCAAGTTCTGGGACTTTTATTTGTACTAATTTATTTAACTCTTACAATAACCTCTGACAAGTACTGTTACTATCTCCATTTTACAGGTGAGAAGAAAAAGGCACAGCACCTTGTTTATAGTTGAACAAACCCTAGGTCATCTGGTTCTAGAACCTGCACTCATTCCTGTTCTGTTTACCCTGCCTGGATTCAAATCCCACCTGGTCACTTTCCACTGTTTGAACATGGGCTAGTTATCTAACTTGTGTTATCTTAATCGCCTCACCTTTCAAGTTTATTTATTTGATAAAGGGAGAAAGATAAAGATTTATTTGATAGAAAGACAAAGATTTATTTGATAAAGGGAGAAAGAGAATCCCAAGCAGGCTCTTGCTGTCAGCACCAAGCCCAACAAGGCCATATCACGAACCTTGAGATCATGACCTGAGCGGAAATCAAGAGTCTGTCACATAAACGACGGAGCCACCTAGGCACCCCTAATCCTCTCACCTTTAAATGAGGACAGTAATACCTATCATATAAAGATTTGGATGACATAATTTACGTAAAGTTCCTGCTATGTGCTAAATAGATGTTAGATATTACTTTTATTTTGGATCACATCTTCTTTTAATAAACCCTGAGCATATATTATATGGCTAAACTTTCAGCCTATGTTGACAGTATAGCAGTATATTAGTTTCCTGTTGCTGCCATAATAAATTGCCACCTGTTTGGTGGCACAAGTTGATTATATTACAGAAATCTAAAATGGGTTTCACTGGGCTAAAATCAAAGTGTCAGGAAGATAGTGTTCCTTGTGGAGGCTCTGACGGGAATCTGTTTCATTGTTTTTCCAGCGTCTAAAGGCCACCTGCATTCTTTGGCTCATGATTCTCTTCCTCCATCTTCAATGCTAATGATACAAGTTGAGTCTTCCTCACTCACATCAATTGTCCAACCTCTGCTTCCTTCATTATATCTCCTCTCCTGCTCTACTGCCCCCTTTCCCTTACAAGAACCTTTGTGATTATATTGGGTTCACACAAATAATCCAGGATAATCTCCCCATCTCAAGAGCCTTAACTAAAGTATTCCTGTAAAGTCCCTTTTATGGTGTAAAGTAAAATCTTCACAAGTTTCAGGTGTTCAGACATGGATTGAAACTTTGGTCCCCATCTTTGGGGGCCGTTCTTCTGCCAACAGCAAATGGTAACCCAGACAATCCCTGAGTAGGTGAGATTTACGTATGACCCCATTTCCAGCAGAGAAAGGTAGAAATAAGAGATGAAATGGTTTACAGAGAGAGGCTACTGGAAAGGCCAGTGGTGCTGAACCTTGTCAGACTATTTTAAGATTTTGGGAAACTGAGCTTTTTACAAAACACTTAAGGTTACTCTCTAAAAATACAATAATACATCTGATTAAAAAGAAAAAATATGTTGCCAAGATATCTATTGTGATATTCTAGTAACTCATTCTTTTTTTTTTTTTTTTTTTTTGGTCTCCCTAATACTTAAAATGTAGTATTAACATGTTATTGATACATTAAGGCTGGAGATTCTATTTCAGAAATATTTTGAAAATATAACTAAAATTCTTAATCTGAAGAGAGAGTTTTGCAGCTATTTTACTTTGTTCCCATAGTTAATCAAATTTACTCTCACAACACAAATGTTCTACTTGGAAATAGTCAAAGCCAACTCCAGGCCCATGGTTCTACCATTGCTAAAGACTCTTTCTGATTAAATGCAGACCCCACCTCCCTAAGCCCCATAATAAACCAGTGTTTTTCATATTATATGGTGTGCATAGAAAGCTCTTTATTGTAGCAGAAGTTCTCTTTACATTTATGACATGATTGAGCATGGGCATCAGAACTTTGAGGTTTCAGGACATCTACAAAAAAATAGTTTTTCATGGGAGGATAGTTAATAATACCTAGAATCTAATGGGACTTAAGACAATAAATAAATTTTTTACAGTAAGATTCCATCAACCTTGTTGTACTTTGTAATTACTATTATAGCCCTTCTGCTATTGTTTAAAATATTCTCTGAAAAGCCAGAATTATTCAGTGCTGCTTGCATATACTTCACATAGCTTCCTATTTGACAACTAATGTTAAAAGAGCATTCTTGCTAACAAAAAAAAAAAAAAGGAAATACACAAGCTACTGCTCTCCACACACTAAATGATAGAGGACAGATTGTTTATGAACCAAGCCTGCTATTGAGCACTTCAGTGATTTGATGAGACCAGCGTTTCCCATTTGGTAGTTGGGATTCCTGGGGCATGGGAGTTGGCTTTATTCTGATAGACCCCAGCTGAATTTTACCCCAGGTAAAAGACTCTACCACATAGAAATTTCTCTCTAAAAATCAGGAAAACAACTGATTCACGTCAGTAAATGTAATAAAGGTCAGTAAATTTAACGAAATTGGCATTCAGTTCAAGAACTGGAAGAAATCTAATGATCATCTGCCCTAACTTTATCATTTTCTAAATGGAGAAAGTGGAGACAAGAGAGCTCAGGTGACTGGCCAGGATTACCCTCAAGTTAGTGACAGAGCCAGGGAATGCCTGGAACCAGTGACTCATATCAATCCTTCCTGAGTGCTGAGTTCAGTAGGAGAAAGCTCTTTGTTTTAAAAGTTAAAACTAAGATGTAGAGTTATCCCCAACTCTCCTCCTCCCATGGACACACTGAATCACAACTACATGTGAAACCATCTCTTCTTTACAAAAAACCAAAAGGCTGGCTGAGTAATGACTACACATTGAATAAACAAGAAGAAAACCACATTGAGGTGGGTAAGACAGACTGGGACACAATAAACCCCACCCTTGGTATGGTGTCCCACAACCAGGAGGGAACTTGGAATGCAGAGCTTCTCCTTGAGAAGTGATGGGTTCAGACTCCATATCAAGCATCTCAACTTTTGGGACATACACTTGAGAGACAAGCTCCAAAAACATCTGGCTTTGAAAAACAATGGGGCTTGTGTTTTGTGACCCACAAGACTTTAGCAATCTGATAAGCTGCTTTTAAAGAGCTTACACTCTTGGACTTGCCTGCCCCAGGGCCCAGCACACAGGCAGCCAATGGCACGGTACTTAAACTGAAGAAAACTTACTAGCTTATATTAAAAATGTTTGCCTGAGGGGCAGGCATCTATTATATATATATGTATATATATATGTGTGTATATATATATATACATATATATATAAGCCTGTTGTAACACTCTCCAGGGAAAGAGCTAGTGTGTGCCATCTTTGCGCTCTGCCTTTCCTGTGCTCCAGAAAACTAGTCTCTCTTGGAGGGGAGCTTTTCTACATGTGTGGTGCCCTGATTTGGTGTGCTACCCCCAATACGATTCCTTTTGATCTCCTGGCTCTAGAGGACAGGTGAAGATGCATTCTTGATACCATAGAAGTATAATAATTGGTATCATCCAAAAGAATTCATATCCCTGTCTGGTACTTCAATTTTTCCATCTGCTGCCAAAGGGCCCTTCTACATTACCTGGCACTGGATGTCATTGGAGTTTATGCTCATAGGTCTCATGGTACAGTATACAACAGAGAAATATTTCTTAAACAGCTACCACCCCCAGGGCACAGCAAAAGGCAACAGACCCAAATGCTCAATCTTTCTGTGAAGAAAGTTGATCATCTTGATACTGGACTCCAGTGTCTCCTGGAGGGAAGCTTCACATGTGTCTGCTGCCCTGGTTTTCATGTCTGGAGACCATATTTTTGTGGCTGCCACCCAGAGGATTGCCGGGATCTTGGGGATGGAGGGCTTGCATTCCTGGGTGCCATGGGACTGGAGCAATCAGAGAGATATGTTTGGGCAGGTTACCAACCCCATGGCACTGCACAGATAGTTTACTGGGGCAGTCTCCAGTCTTTCAGTGAAGGAAGACTCTTTGCTTGTCCTAGTCCTCTGACCTGAAAGGCAGGCCTAAGGTTTCATTTATCAGCCTATGAAGCTGCTCTCAAAAGACATAGGCTATGGGTGCCATCTTGGTGTTCTCCCTCTGCCCTGCTTCAACTCACTGGTATCACTCAGAAAAGAGTTTATACACTTTCTTGGAGTCCTGACTTGTATGAGTGCCACCCATGGGACACCTCCTGATCACATGGGTCTGGTGGCCAATAGGGCTTATGCTTTTAATCCCACAAGACAGTATATATTTGCATATTTTAAAGCTCATGCCTAAGGGTCTGGGTTCCAGTCAGCCTGAATCTAGACACTGACATCCTCACCTTTGAGACACTGATAGATCCTGGCAAATTCTCAACTATTGAAAGGTATTAAAAATATAATAGTCTACTTGAACAAGCACAGAGATTTGAGAGACAACCAGCAGCTGAGTCAGGAATGAACAACAAAGTTTCATCTCCAATACTCCTTCTTTCATCTCCAGTCCCACTCCTTAAAGACTGGGAGAGGTTGTTTATCTACTGTATAGAAACAAATATAGAGAATAAGGCAAAATGAAGAAACAGAGGAATATGTTACAAATGAAAGAATAAGATAAAGCCTCAGAAAAAAAGTCTTAATGAAATGGAGAGAAGTCATTCACCTGATAAAGAATTCAAAGTAATAGTTATAAAGATGTTCACCAGACTAGGGAGAAGAATGAATAGACACAGTGAGAACTTCAGCAAAGAGATGGAAAATATAAGAAAGTATAAACAGAAATCAGAGAGATGAAGAATACAATAACTGAACTGAAAAATATGTTAGAGGGTTTCAACAACAGACTAGATGAAGCACAAGTATCAGTCAACCCAAAGACAAGGCAATTGAACTCAACCAAAAAAAGCAGCAAAAAGAAAAAAAATTGAATGAAAAGAAGTAAAGATGGCTTAAGGGCCTATGAGATACTATCAAATGGATGAACATTGTGTCATAGGATTCATAGGAGAAGAAGGGGAGAAAGGGGCAAAAATATTTGAGCAAATAAATGACTGAAAAACTTCCTGAAACTGGAGAAGGAAACAGACATCCAGACTCAGTAAGTCCAGAGAATTCCAAATAAGAGGAACCAAAGAGACCCACAGTAAGGCATATTACAATTAAAATGCCAAAATTAAAGACAAAGAGAGAACATTAAAAGAAGCAAGAGGAGGGGTGGAAACAGCTTGTTACATAAGGGAATCCCCCTAAGACTAGAAGTAGATTTTTCAGCAGAAACTGTGCAGGCCAGAAGGGAGTGGCATGATACATTGAAAGTTCTGAAAAGAAAAGAACTTCCAACCAAGAATGCTCCACTCAGCAATGTTATCACTCAGAAGAGAAGGAGAGATAAAGAGTTTTCCAGAGAAGCAAAAGCTAAAGAAGTTCATTACCACTAACATGGCCTTACAAGACATGTTAAAGGGACTTCTTTAAGCTAAAAAGAAAAGGTGCTAAATAGTAACAAGAACAAATATGAAAGAATAACTCTCACTGGAAAGGTAAACATATAGTAAAGGTAGTAAACTAATCACTTATAAAACTAGTATGAAAGTTAAAAGAAAAAAGTAGTATAATAACTATGTTTACAATAATTAGATAAAGAATACAAAAGATAAAAAATTTCAGGTGTGACATTGAAAATATAGAGAGGGGAGGGTAATAATATTGAGCTTTACAATGGGATCAAACTTAAGTTGTTATCAACTTAAACTATTATTGATATAATCGTTAAATGTAAACCTCATGGTACCCATAAAGCAAAAACCTATTATAAATACACAGAAGATAAAGAAAAAGGAATATAAGCATACCACGAAAGAAAGTCATCAAACCTACCAGAAAAGAGATGAAGGGAAGAAGAAAGAAGCACTACAAAACCATTCAGAAAACAATTAACCAAATGGCAATAAGCACATACCTGTCAATAATTACTTTAAATGTAAATGGACTAAATTCTCTGACCAAAAGACATAGAATGGCTAAATGGATTTTAAAAAAGACATCTCCATGCTGTCTATAAGAGGAATTTGTATATGTAAGTACATACACAGACTAAAACTGAAGGAATGGGAAAAGATATTCTATGCAAATGGAAACCAAAGAAAGCTGAAATACTATACTGACATCAGACAAATAGATTTTAAAACAAAGACTATAATAAGAGACAAGAAGGGCATTACATAAGGATAGAGAGGTCAATTCCACAAGAAGATATAACATTTCTAAATATTCATGCACATAACATAGGAACCCTTAAATATATAAAGCAAATTTAACAGACTTAAAGGGGGAAATAGACACCAACACAATAATAGTAGGGAACTTTAATACCCACTTACATCAATGGATAGACAATTGGTGTCTAGATAGAAATAGACACCAATACAATAATAGTAGGGAACTTTAATACCCACTTACATCAATGGATAGATCATTCAGAAAGAAAATCAATAAGGAAAACTTGGCCTTAAATAATATGTTAGACCAGAGGGACCTAACAAAAATATACAGAAAATTCCATCCAAAAGCAATAGAACACACTTTCTTCTTTTTTTTTTAATTTTTTTTAACGTTTATTTATTTTTGAGACAGAGAGAGACAGAGCATGAACAGGGGAGGGGCAAAGAGAGAGGGAGATACAGAATCTGAAACAGGCTCCAGGCTCTGAGCTGTCAGCACAGAGCCGGACGCGGGGCTCGAACTCACGGAACGCGAGATCATGACCTGAGGTGAAGTCGGCCGCTTAACCGACTGAGCCACCCAGGCGCCCCATAACACACTTTCTTCTTAAGTGCACATGGATAGACCATACATTAGGCCACAAAGGAAGCTTAATATTTTTAAAAGGATTAAAATAATATCAAGCATTTTTTCTGACCCCAATAGTATGAAACTAGAAATTAATTTCATGAGAAAACTGGAAAATTCACAAATATGTGGAGATTAAACAACATACTATTGAGCAATCAATGGGTCAAACAAGAAATCAAAGGAGAAATAAAAAATACCTTAAGACAAACAAAAATGGAAACATAACATACCAAAAATTATGATATACAGAAAAATCAGTTCTAAGAGATAAGTTTATAGCAATAAATGCCTACCTCAAAAAAACAAGAAAAGTTTCATATTAACCTAACTTCACACCTCAAAGAACTAGAAAAAAAACAAACAAAACCCATAGTAGAAGGAACAGAAAGAAATGACACAGAAACTAAAATAACAATAAGAAAGATCAATACAACTAAGAGCTGATTCTTTCAAAAGATAAACATAATTGACAAGTCTTTATCTAGACTCATCATGACCAAAAAGAAAGGATGCAAATAAATGAAATCATAAATGAAAGAGAAAATGTTACAACTGACACCATAGAAATACAAACTACTATCAATAATTATATGTTAATAAACTGGACAATCTAGAAGTGGATAAATTCCTAGTCTACCAAGACAAAATCAACATGAAACAGAAAATCTGAACAATTACTAGTAAGGGGATTGAATCCCTAATCAAAAATCTCCCAATGAACAAAAGTCCAGGACTAGACAGCTTCCCTGGTAAATTCTACAAAATGTTCAAAGAAGAATTAATAAAAATCCTCTCAAACTCTTCCAAAAACTTTTCTGTAAGTTTCTATATGCTCCTTCTATAAGAGGAAGGAACCCTTCCAAACTTATTTCTCAAGGTCAGCATTACTCTGATAGCAAAACCAGACAAAAATGCCATAAGAAAAGAAAATTACAAGTCAATAGCCATAATTAACATAGATACAAAAATCCTTAACAAAATATTAACAAACTGAATTCAACAATACATCAAAAGGACCACATACCATGATCAAGTGAAATTTATCCCAGGAATGCAAACAGTCAATATGATATAAGACATTAATAAAATGTAGGATAAAAATCATATGATCATCTCAGTAGGTGCAGAAAAAGCATTTGCAACGTCCATTTATGATGGACTTCTGAGCAAAGTGGGTACGGAAAGAATGTACCTCTGCATAAAAAGGCCATATATGACAACCTCACAACTAATATCATATTCAATGGTAAAAACCAAAAAGCATTTCTACAATAGCAATAAGACACACTTTCCATTTTTATTTAACATAGAATTGGAAGTCCTACCCAGAGCAATTAGGCAAGAAAAAAAAAAAATGAAAGTCATCATCCAAATTATAAAGGAAAAGTAAAACTGTCACTATTGGTGGATGGCATGATATTATATATAGAAAATTAAGACACCTTTTTTTTAAAAAAAAATACTTGTTAGAACTAATAAATGAGCTTAGTAAAGTTTCAGGATACAAAATTAATATTCAGAAATCAGTTTGGTTTCTATACACTGCTAATGAGCTACCAGAACAATAAATTAAGAAAATAATCCCATATACAATTGCATCAAAAAGAATAAAATTGCCTAGGAATAAATTTAGCCAAGGAGTTGAAAGACTTATATATTGGAAACTACAAGATATTAACGAAAGAAGTTGAAAAAAAAACACGAATAAATGGAAAGTATTCTGTGCTCATGCACTGGAAGAATTAATATTGTTAAAATATCCATACCACCCAAAGGAATACACAGATTAAATACAATCCCAGTCAAAATTCCAATGTCATGTTTCACACAAATAGAACAAAAAATCCTAAAATTCGTATGGAACCATAAAAACCCTGCATGGCCAAAGCTGGAGGCATCACACTTCCCGATTTCAAACTATATTACAAACACACAGTAATTAAAACACTATGGTATTAGCATAAAAACAGACATATAGATCAATGGAATAGAATTGAAAGCCCAGAATTAAACCCACATGCACACAGTTCATTGATTTACAACAAAGGAGCCAATAATGGACAATGGGAAAAGAACAGTCTCTTCAATAAATGATGTTGGGGAAATTGGACAATCATAAGCAAAAGAATGTAACTGGACCACTGTCTTACACAATACATTAAACTTTATTTATTTATTTAAATATATGAAATTTATTGTCAAATTTGTTTCCATACAACACCCAGTGCTAGTCCCAAAAGATGCCCTCCGCAATACCCATCACCCACCCTCCTCTTCCTCCCACCCCCCATCAACCCTCAGTTTGTTCTCAGTTTTTAAGAGTCTCTTATGCTTTGGCTCTCTCTCACTCTAACCTCTGTTTTTTTTCCCCCTTCCCCTCCCCCATCGGTTCCTGTTAAGTTTCTCAGGATCCACATAAGAGTGAAACCATATGGTATCTGTCTTTCTCTGTATGGCTTATTTCACTTAGCATCACACTCTCCAGTTCCATCCACGTTGCTACAAAGGGCCATATTCCATTCTTTCTCATTGCCACGTAGTACTCCATTGTGTATATAAACCACAATTTCATTATCCATTCATCAGTTGATGGACATTTAGGCTCTTTCCATAATTTGGCTATTGTTGAGAGTGCTGCTATAAACATTGGGGTACAAGTGCCCCTATGCATCAGTACTCCTGTATCCCTTGGGTAAATTCCTAGCGGTGCTACTGCTGGGTCATAGGGTAGGTCTGTTTTTAATTTTTTGAGGAACCTCCACACTGTTTTCCAGAGTGGCTGCACCAGTTTGCATTCCACCAAAAGTGCAAGAGGGTTCCCGTTTCTCCACATCCTCTCCAGCATCTATAGTCTCCTGATTTGTTCATTTTGGCCACTCTGACTGGCATGAGGTGATATCTGAGTGCACAATACATTAAAATTAATTCAAAATAGATTGAACACTTGAATATAAGACATGAACCCATAAAACTCTTAGAAGAAAGCATAGTCGGTGAGCTTCCTGACATAGATGGTGATGATTTCATGAATCTGACACCAACAACAAAAGCAACAAAAGAAAAACAAACAAGTTGGACTACATTAAACTAAAAAGCTTTTGCACAGCAAAGGAAACCACCAACAAAATGAAAAAGCAACCTACTGAAATGGGAGAAAATATTTGCAAATCATATATCTGATAAGGGGCTAATATCCAAAATATATAAAGAACTCCTAATACTCAATAAAAATAAAACAATCCAATTAAAAATGGGCAGAAGATTTGAACATTTTTCTAAAGAAGGTATACAAATGGCCAACAGGTACATGAAAAAATGCTCAGCATCATTAATCACCAGAGAAATGCAAATCAAAACCACAATGAGATAACACCTCCGAGCTATTAGAATGGCTATTATCAAAAAGACTAGAGGTGGGGAGTGCCGGAAGATGGCGGCGTAGGAGGACGCGGGGCTCACAGTGCGTCCTGCCGATCACTTAGATTCCACCTACACCTGCCTAAAGAACCCAGAAAACCGCCAGAGGATTAGCAGAAGGGAGTCTCCGGAGTCAAGCGCAGACTAGAGGCCCACGGAAGAGGGTAGGAAGGGCGGCGAGGCGGTGCGCGCTCCACGGACTGGCGGGAGGGAGCCGGGGCGGAGGGGCGGCTCGCCGGCCAAGCGGAGCCCCCGAGTCTGGCTGGCAAAAGCGGAGGGGCCGGACGGACTGTGTTCCGACAGCAAGCGCGACTTAGCGTCTGGGAGGTCATAAGTTAACAGCTCTGCGCGGAAAGCGGGAAGGCTGGAGGACAAAGGGAGGGAGAGCTGCTGAGCACCCGGACGGCAGAGCTCAGCTTGGCGGGGAACAAAGGCGCCAGCGCCATCTCCCCCGCCCATCCCCCAGCCAAAATTCCCAAAGGGAACCAGTTCCTGCCAGGGAACTTGCTCGCTCCGCGCAAACACCCAACTCTGTGCTTCTGCGGAGCCAAACCTCCGGCAGCGGATCTGACTCCCTCCCGCTGCCACAGGGCCCCTCCTGAAGTGGATCACCTAAGGAGAAGCGAGCTAAGCCTCCCCCTCCAGCCCCCGTGCACCTTGCCTACCCACCCCAGCTAATACGCCAGATCCCCAGCAACACAAGCCTGGCAGTGTGCAAGTAGCCCAGACGGGACACGCCACCCCACAGTGAATCCCGCCCCTAGGAGAGGGGAAGAGAAGGCACACACCAGTCTGACTGTGGCCCCAGCAGTGGGCTGGGGGCAGACATCGGGTCGGACTGCGGCCCCGCCCACTAACTCCAGTTACACACCACAGCACAGGGGAAGTGCACTGCAGGTCCTCACCACGCCAGGGACTCTCCAAAATGACCAAACGGAAGAATTCCCCTCAGAAGAATCTCCAGGAAATAACAACAGCTAATGACCTGATCAAAAAGGATTTAAATAATATAACAGAAAGTGAATTTAGAATAATAGTCATAAAATTAATCGCTGGGCTTGAAAACAGTATACAGGACAGCAGAGAATCTCTTGCCACAAAGATCGAGGGACTAAGGAACAGTCACGAGGAGTTGAAAAACGCTTTAAACGAATTGCAAAACAAAATGGAATCCACGATGGCTCGGCTTGAAGAGGCAGAGGAGAGAATAGGTGAACTAGAAGATAAAGTTATGGAGAAAGAGGAAGCTGAAAGAAAGAGAGAGAAAAAAATCCAGGAGTATGAGGGGAAAATTAGAGAACTAAGTGATACACTAAAAAAAAATAATATACGCATAATTGGTATCCCAGAGGAGGAAGAGAGAGGGAAGGGTGCTGAAGGGGTACTTGAACAAATTATAGCTGAGAACTTCCCTGAACTGGGGAAGGAAAAAGGCATTGAAATCCAAGAGGCACAGAGAACTCCCTTCAGACGTAACTTGAATCGATCTTCTGCACGACATATCATAGTGAAACTGGCAAAATACAAGGATAAAGAGAAAATTCTGAAAGCAGCAAGGGATAAACGTGCCCTCACATATAAAGGGAGACCTATAAGACTCGTGACTGATCTCTCCTTTGAAACTTGGCAGGCCAGAAAGGCTTGGCACGATATCTACAGTGTGCTAAACAGAAAAAATATGCAGCCGAGAATCCTTTATCCAGCAAGTCTGTCATTTAGAATAGAAGGAGAGATAAAGGTCTTCCCAAACAAACAAAAACTGAAGGAATTTGTCACCACGAAACCAGCCCTACAAGAGATCCTAAGGGGGATCCTGTGAGACAAAGTACCAGAGACATCACTACAAGCATAAAACATACAGACATCACAATGACTCTAAACCCATATCTTTCTATAATAACACTGAATGTAAATGGATTAAATGCGCCAACTAAAAGACATAGGGTATCAGAATGGATAAAAAAACAAGACCCATCTATTTGCTGTCTACAAGAGACTCATTTTAGATCTG
This sequence comes from Panthera onca, assembly GCF_046562875.1. Taxonomy (NCBI): domain Eukaryota; kingdom Metazoa; phylum Chordata; class Mammalia; order Carnivora; family Felidae; genus Panthera; species Panthera onca. The sequence continues at coordinate 25,896,068 of NC_138343.1, read as the reverse complement.
AGGACACCTTTAGATTGAGAGTGAGGGGATGGAGAACTATCTATCATGCTCCTGGAAGCCAAAAGAAAGCTGGAGTAGCCATACTTATATCAGACAAACTAGACTTTAAATTAAAGGCTGTAACAAGAGATGAAGAAGGGCATTATATAATAATCACAGGGTCTATCCACCAGGAAGAGCTAACTATTATAAATGTCTATGCGCCAAATACCCGAGCCCCCAGATATATAAAACAATTACTCATAAACATAAGCAACCTCATTGATAAGAATGTGGTCATTGCAGGGGACTTTAACACCCCACTTACAGAAATGGATAGATCATCTAGACACACGGTCAATAAAGAAACAAGGGCCCTGAATGATACATTGGATCAGATGGACTTGACAGATATATTTAGAACTCTGCATCCCAAAGCAACAGAATATACTTTCTTCTCGAGTGCACATGGAACATTCTCCAAGATAGATCATATACTGGGTCACAAAACAGCCCTTCATAAGTTTACAAGAATTGAAATTATACCATGCATACTTTCAGACCACAATGCTATGAAGCTTGAAATCAACCACAGGAAAAAGTCTGGAAAACCTCCAAAAGCATGGAGGTTAAAGAACACCCTACTAACGAATGAGTGGGTCAACCAGGCAATTAGAGAAGAAATTAAAACATATATGGAAACAAACGAAAATGAAAATACAACAATCCAAACGCTCTGGGATGCAGCGAAGGCAGTCCTGAGAGGAAAATACATTGCAATCCAGGCCTATCTCAAGAAACAAGAAAAATCCCAAATACAAAATCTAACAGCACACCTAAAGGAAATAGAAGCAGAACAGCAAAGGCAGCCTAAACCCAGCAGAAGAAGAGAAATAATAAAGATCAGAGCAGAAATAAACAATATAGAATCTAAAAAAACTGTAGAGCAGATCAACGAAACCAAGAGTTGGTTTTTTGAAAAAATAAACAAAATTGACAAACCTCTAGCCAGGCTTCTCAAAAAGAAAAGGGAGATGACCCAAATAGATAAAATCATGAATGAAAATGGAATGATTACAACCAATCCCTCAGAGATACAAACAATTATCAGGGAATACTATGAAAAATTATATGCCAGCAAATTGGACAACCTGGAAGAAATGGACAAATTTCTAAACACCCACACTCTTCCAAAACTCAATCAGGAGGAAATAGAAAGCTTGAACAGACCCATAACCAGCGAAGAAATTGAATCGGTTATCAAAAATCTCCCAACAAATAAGAGTCCAGGACCAGATGGCTTCCCAGGGGAGTTCTACCAGACGTTTAAAGCAGAGATAATACCTATCCTTCTCAAGCTATTCCAAGAAATCGAAAGGGAAGGAAAACTTCCAGACTCATTCTATGAAGCCAGTATGACTTTGATTCCTAAACCAGACAGAGACCCAGTAAAAAAAGAGAACTACAGGCCAATATCCCTGATGAATATGGATGCAAAAATTCTCAATAAGATACTAGCAAATCGAATTCAACGGCATATAAAAAGAATTATTCACCATGATCAAGTGGGATTCATTCCTGGGATGCAGGGCTGGTTCAACATTCGCAAATCGATCAACGTGATACATCACATTAACAAAAAAAAAGAGAAGAACCATATGATCCTGTCAATCGATGCAGAAAAGGCCTTTGACAAAATCCAGCACCCTTTCTTAATAAAAACCCTTGAGAAAGTCGGGATAGAAGGAACATACTTAAAGATCATAAAGGCCATTTATGAAAAGCCCACAGCTAACATCATCCTCAACGGGGAAAAACTGAGAGCTTTTTCCCTGAGATCAGGAACACGACAGGGATGCCCACTGTCACCGCTGCTGTTTAATATAGTGCTGGAAGTTCTAGCATCAGCAATCAGACAACAAAAGGAAATCAAAGGCATCAAAATTGGCAAAGATGAAGTCAAGCTTTCGCTTTTTGCAGATGACATGATATTATACATGGAAAATCCGATAGACTCCACCAAAAGTCTGCTAGAACTGATCCATGAATTCAGCAAAGTTGCAGGATACAAAATCAATGTGCAGAAATCAGTTGCATTCTTATACACTAACAATGAAGCAACAGAAAGACAAATGAAGAAACTGATCCCATTCACAATTGCACCAAGAAGCATAAAATACCTAGGAATAAATCTAACCAAAGATGTAAAAGATCTGTATGCTGAAAACTATAGAAAGCTTATGCAGGTAATTGAAGAAGATATAAAGAAATGGAAAGACATTCCCTGCTCATGGATTGGAAGAATAAATATTGTCAAAATGTCAATACTACCCAAAGCTATCTACACATTCAATGCAATCCCTATCAAAATTGCACCAGCATTCTTCTCGAAACTAGAACAAGCAATCCTAAAATTCATATGGAACCACAAAAGGCCCCGAATAGCCCAAGTAATTTTGAAGAAGAAGACCAAAGCAGGAGGCATCACAATCCCAGACTTTAGCCTCTACTACAAAGCTGTCATCATCAAGACAGCATGGTATTGGCATAAAAACAGACACATAGACCAATGGAATAGAATAGAAACCCCAGAACTAGACCCACAAACGTATGGCCAACTCATCTTTGACAAAGCAGGAAAGAACATCCAATGGAAAAAAGACAGTCTCTTTAACAAATGGTGCTGGGAGAACTGGACAGCAACATGCAGAAGGTTGAAACTAGACCACTTTCTCACACCATTCACAAAAATAAACTCAAAATGGATAAAGGACCTGAATGTGAGACAGGAAACCATCAAAACCTTAGAGGAGAAAGCAGGAAAAGACCTCTCTGACCTCAGCCGTAGCAATCTCTTACTCGGCACATCCCCAAAGGCAAGGGAATTAAAAGCAAAAGTGAATTACTGGGACCTTATGAAGATAAAAAGCTTCTGCACAGCAAAGGAAACAACCAACAAAACTAAAAGGCAACCAACGGAATGGGAAAAGATATTTGCAAATGACACATCGGACAAAGGGCTAGTATCCAAAATCTATAAAGAGCTCATCAAACTCCACACCCGAAAAACAAATAACCCAGTGAAGAAATGGGCAGAAAACATGAATAGACACTTCTCTAAAGAAGACATCCGGATGGCCAACAGGCACATGAAAAGATGTTCAACGTCGCTCCTTATCAGGGAAATACAAATCAAAACCACACTCAGATACCACCTCACGCCAGTCAGAGTGGCCAAAATGAAGAAATCAGGAGACTATAGATGCTGGAGAGGATGTGGAGAAACAGGAACCCTCTTGCACTGTTGGTGGGAATGCAAATTGGTGCAGCCGCTCTGGAAAGCAGTGTGGAGGTTCCTCAGAAAATTAAAAATAGACCTACCCTATGACCCAGCAATAGCACTGCTAGGAATTTATCCAAGGGATACAGGAGTACTGATGCATAGGGGCACCTGTACCCCAATGTTTATAGCGGCACTCTCAACAATAGCCAAATTATGGAAAGAGCCTAAATGTCCATCAACTGATGAATGGATAAAGAAATTGTGGTTTATATACACAATGGAATACTACGTGGCAATGAGAAAAAATGAAATATGGCCTTTTGTAGCAACATGGATGGAACTGGAGAGTGTGATGCTAAGTGAAATAAGCCATACAGAGAAAGACAGATACCACATGGTTTCACTCTTATGTGGATCCTGAGAAACATAACAGAAACCCATGGGGGAGGGGAAGGAAAAAAAAAAAAAAAAAAGAGGTTAGAGTGGGAGAGAGCCAAAGCATTAGAGACTGTTAAAAACTGAGAACAAACTGAGGATTGATGGGGGGTGGGAGGGAGGGCAGGGTGGGAGGGAGGGCAGGGTGGGTGATGGGTATTGAGGAGGGCACCTTTTGGGATGAGCACTGGGTGTTGTATGGAAACCAATTTGACAGTAAATTTCATATATTAAAAAATAAAAAAATAAATAAATAAATAAATGGAAAAAAAAAAAAAAAAAAAAGACTAGAAATAGCAAGTGTTGGCAAGGATGTGGAAAAAAGGGAACCCTTGTGCACTATTAGTGGGAATGTAAATTGGTGTCGGCACTATGGAAAATGGTGTGGTGTTTCCTCAAAAAATCAAAAACAGAACTACCATATTATCTAATAATTTCACTTATGGGTACTTATCTACAGAAAACTAGAACACTAACTCAAAAATATATATGCATCCCCATGTTCATTGCAACACTATTTGCAGTAAACAAGGTAACAAAAACAACTTATATGTCCACTGATGGATGAATGGATAAAGAATTTGTGGTTTATATACACAATGGAGTACTACGTGGCAATGAGAAAGAATGGAATATGGCCCTTTGTAGCAACGTGGATGGAACTGGAGAGTGTGATGCTAAGTGAAATAAGCCATACAGAGAAAGACAGATACCATATGGTTTCACTCTTATGTGGATCCTGAGAAACTTAACAGAAACCCATGGGGGAGGGGAAGGAAAAAAAAAAGAGGTTAGAGGGGGAGAGAGCCAAAGCATAAGAGACTCTTAAAAACTGAGAACAAACTGAGGGTTGATGGGGGGTGGGAGGGAGGGGAGGGTGGGTGATGGGTATTGAGGAGGGCACCTTTTGGGATGAGCACTGGGTGTTGTATGGAAACCAATATGACAATAAACTTCATATATTGAAAAAAAAGAATTTGTGGTATAGATATAAAATGGAATATTATTCAGCCATAAAAATGAATGAAATATTGCCATTTGAGACAATGTGGATGGACATGTAGGGCATTATGCTAAGTGAAGTAAGTCTAACAGAGAAAGACAAATATTATATGATTCCACATATATGTGGAATCTTAAAAAAATTTTTTTTAATTAAGCTCACAGATACAGACAAAAAATTGGTGGTTTCTAGAGGCAGGGCATTGGACATAGGAGAAATGGGTGAACTGTTTTGTTTTGGCTTAGTTTAGTTTAGTTCAGTTTAGCTTTAGTTTAGTTTAGTTTAAATAAATTACATAAAAAATAAAAAATAAATAAAAGTTAAATCTTTGTGTTTCAAAGCTACTGAGCCACCTGCATCTCTATGGAAAATAACACTTTTTTGGCTGTGTAGCCAAGAAAAGTAGTAGTATAAACAATACACCATTTAAGGGTTTAATGATGCTATCAAGGACAAGAATAGGATTCAAGAAAGATATTTTTTATTTAGTTTTGAAAAAATTCTAGATGTAAGTAAAGGTTTTAAATATGCAAATATTTTGCTTCCTCAAGTTTACATCTTAAATATATATTAACTCTATCTTCTCTCTATCTCACTGCCACCACCTGGACCCAGGCCCTAATCATTGCCCGACACCACCAACCAATAACCTAATTGCTTACCCAGTTTCTGGTCTGACCCCTCTGTTAACATTCTTCCACAAAACAATTTTTCTAGAAGTGCAAATCCTCCCCTTCTTAAAGTCTCCAATGTCTCTAAAATGCTATGATAGTCTTCAGCACATGGGACATCATACTGCTCCCTAGCCACTATCTGTCCAATCCCATACCTCTGTCCTTCTCCTCAAATCATAGGCTCCAGATTCCCCTGAGTGCAGTCATAGCCAACTAGCTCAGTCTCCATGCCCTTGCAAGCCCTCTGCATTAAGGCATCTCTACTGAATTTGATGCATTTCAGCTCACACATTGCCTCCTGGGCATTGCCTTCCCTCACCTGCAAACAGAATTCATTAGTCCCTTCTTTGTGTCACTGTGGGACTCATATTGACCTCTATAGCACTCATGCCCCTATATCGTGGTTGTTTACTTCTGCATCCTTCAGGATCTGGCATATAGAGGGGCTGAAGGCATGTTTAACGGATAAATTAATACATTAAATTCTCTGAATTTAGCCTAAGGCAGGAAGTGGTGAAAAATAATCTCAGTTGAGCAATCAGTCCACCTTAAGGACATGACTAATTCTGCAGGCAGTACAACTTTTAGGAGTATCTTGCTGTGCTTAACTCAGGAGTGTTAGCAGTCAGGGAACCTGTATGAGGCCTCCAGCATTTCTGAATGGAAACAACATCCTGAGGAAGTGACTCCATTTGGGAACATTCTGATGCTTTGTTCTTTACAGTTTTTACACATCATTGTGTATTCATGCAACAGAAATGCACCAGATAAGGAAAGCTGGGAGCAGGTTGACTTATCAAGGGGTGGAAACATGTTAGAACTTCATGACAACACATAAGATAGAATTTCAGGGGTGCCTGGGTGGCTCAGTCGGTTAAGCATCCAATTTCTGCTCAGGTCATTATCTCACAGTTCGTGAGTTTGAGCCCCACATCATGCTCTGTGCTAACAGCTTGGAGCCTGCTTCAGATTCTGTGTCTCCCTCTCTCTCTGCCCTTCCCCAGCTTGCTCTCTGTCTCTCTGTCTCTCTCTCTCTCTCTCTCTCTCTCTCTCTCTCTCAAATAAATAAATAAATAAATAAGAATTTCCAGAGTAACTTTGTATATAGAAGATCCATGCAGGCTCAATGAATTCCTCAGCTCTGCTCATGGGTATGCAAAATAATATTTTCTATACATATTCAATAAGAGGCTAAGTGATTAAACACATAGACTCTAGAGACAGACCAACCTGAGTTCAAGTCCTACCTTTACCACCTGCTGAATATATGACTTTTGATATGCAACTTCTCTAAGCCTCCATTTTTTCCCTCCTTGAAACATGGTTGTTATGAGTATTAACAAAGTGCAGGTAAGACATTAAGCATGGGGTCAGACATACTGAATATGATCAAAATATTAAAAGCAGTGACAGACATTAAGCTGAATTTTTCTTTTCTGAACAAGTCACTGATTTGAAATATGTCTCCAGATAAATGCACCATGCCTCAGTGTCACATGTATGACCAATACTAATGAAATGTTAAGAAAATAATCCTCTTCTTATGAGTTGCAGTTAATTTGCCTCAGTCAATGGAATCATGTGAGTAGAATCCATTGGGTCACCTAAGTGACTGACATGCTAATTTTCCTATGTTCTGATTATCTGCTGTTACATAAAAATATTGCCCACAAACCTTAACTGCATATTACTAAAGGAAAGAAGCCAGTCTAAAAAGGCTGTATACTGTATGATCTTAACTACATGACGCTCTGGAAAAGGCAAAACCATGGTGACAGTAAAAAGTTCAGTGGTTGGGGCACCTGAATGGCTCAGCTGGTGAAGCCATTTGATTTGACTCTTGATTTCGGCTCAGCTCATGATCTCATTGTTCCTGTGTTCAAGCCCCATGTTGGGCTCTGCACTGACAGCGCAGAGCCTGCTTAGGATTCTCTCTTTCTCTCTCTCTCTGCCACACCCCTCTCTCTCTCTCTCTCTCTCAAAAATAAGTAAATAAACATAAAAATTTTAGTGGTTGCCAGGGGTAAGAGGGTGGGGTGGGAAAGATAAATAAACGGAGCACAGAGAATTTTCAGAGAATAAAATTATTCTGGATGATACTATAATAGCAAACACATGACATTATGCATTTGTGAAAACCCATAAAATGTACACCACCAAGAGTGAATCCTAACGTAAACTATGGACCTTTGTTAATAATAATGTACCAGTATGGATCCACCAATTGTAACAAATGTAGCACACTAATACAAAATGTAAATAATAGAGGAAACAGTGTGCAGAAGAGAGCAGGTATGTGAGAACTCCTCTCTAATCAATTTTTCATTAAAGCTAAAACTGCTCCTAAAAAATGAAGTCTAGAGGCACCTGGGTGGCTCAGTCAGTTACGCTTCTGATTCGTGATTTTGGCCCAGGATCGTGGGATCTAGCCATCAGGCTACATGCTGAGAATGGAACCTGCTAAAAATTCTCTCTGTCTCTCTTCTCGTCTGCCATTCTCCCCCACTCACACTTGCTCTTTCTTTCTCTCCCTCTCTCTGTAAAAAAAAATAAAATGAAATCTTATTAAAAAAAAAACAGAAAGAAAAATGAAGCCTATTAATAATAACAAAAACTGCCCCAAAACTTAGTGGAAGCCAATTTTCTAAGAAAAGCCAAATGGTTTTCCCTTTTCAATATAAGAAATGGCAAAGTGTTTGTGGCCATCTTCACTTGACGATAGCAAGTTGGTTCATGTCTCTAGAAAGTAAGATAATCTACTTGAGAAGAAGGTAAAAAGATAGTTTCCATTCACAAATCTGAACAAAGCAGGTTTCCCAGGATGCTTTGTAAAACGTCTGAAATAACATTTAAGAACCACTGCTATAATCCAGACACACAATGTACAAAATGAAGGTTGATCAACGTGCTCAGAAAATTAATTTGCTAGGACACTAGAGGAAATTTCATTGTTTCCAAATAATTAACAGGACCGGGGGTGTAAATTAATGAAAATTCTGAATTATGGTCTCATAAAAGTCCAGTATTGTTATTTTTGAACAAAAGCAGTCATTACACTAGGATAACAGTATTTCTTACCAAGTCTTTAAATGCCACAGAGAATGTCTTTCCTGTAGACACTCCTGGAAAGGGACTGGTGGGCCCCTCCCCTGGCCTCAGGACTGGAGAGTAGTTCCAGTGCTTCCAGTCACCACAAGAGCCTGGGAGTCTTAGAGAGGTGCCAGTGGCTTGGATGTCCTAGTGCATTGTTCTTCTCTGGGGTCCTGCTGGCTCCCTGCTGGCTCCGCTGAGAACTGTGCTCATTGCCCTCCCTTTGTATCTCCAGCCTCAGGGGGTCTTTCTTCCAGTATTACCCTCCTGCTCTTGGACAGCGCATTTGCTTGTCTCCTCAATCCTTTCTTCTCTAATGACTTACATTCTTGAGTGCACAAAATCCAGAGATATTCCTAGACCATTTTTTCTTTCTCACCTGGCATTGCTTTCTCCAAAGCGGTGAAGACACCCAGACAGGTATCTGCCAGAGTTGAGGACAAGAGAGAGAAACACAAATGCCAGAGGGGAGAAACCTATAAATTAATTAGTCAAGAATGTTACACCTACATGCACAGTTCTATAGCAAGAAAGCCACAATGAGCCAGGACTCTATCATGACCAGATGAGAAGCTCATTATTTCCAAACTCTGGGAATATGCTATCAGGGAGGCGTGATTGAGAGAACAGATCATAAGGGATAGATATGCTAATGCCCCTCTCCTAAATGATGTACAAACCAAGCAGAGTGGTAAAGACTTCGGGTAGAATTTGAGAGGAGTTTGGAATATCTCATGAAGTAGAATTCAGCATCATGAAAAATAGACAAGTGAGGATGAACTAGAGGCTGAGAAAAATCCGTTGGCTAGAGAAATAATGAGATCACAGGATTGGGGGAGAACCAGAATGTGCTGATCAACATGGAGGTCATTTCAGAATTGACACATGTGCTGATGCACTCTCAAGAGGAGGATGGGGAGAGGGAAAGAGGATGACGGTGGGGACACAGGAGGAGAGAGACAAGGCAGAAAAGGAGGAAAAGAAGGACAGGAGAGAAGGAGGCATAAGAGGCTGGCAAGATAGCCAAATGCTAGATGTAATAGTTGGAGGAATTCTGGCAAATATTGCAACATGAGATAGACAGTAGGAAGTGAGGTCCAGTCCAAAAGGAGCCTACTTTCTCTTGACTATAGTGGCCAGGAGTACATAGACTCCCATGATAAAATGGCTGGGGTTTCAGTGATTGGGGCTATAGGACAAGTTAGCTGTAAGGTGAGTGACAGGGTGACCCAGCCATGCTGATTGAATTACATGAGACCAAGGCAACTTAGAAAAACCCAGGTCATTCGCATCAAATAGTGAGCTCTGCACCTACCGTGGCTCCCTAACTTTATTACAACAGACTCAATACAGTGAGAGCCACTGGTAGAGGGAGAAGAGGAAGGACCAGAAATCACACCATAGGCCTATTTTTGGAAAGACAACTTTTCTTATCCTTTTTCTGGATGGTAGCAGCCAATTTTATCTTAGCAAACTACTCATCCAACATGGATGAGACCCCTTACCAGTATCTGAGCAGTCAGGCAGCTGCAAAAACTTTATTTAATAAGCAAAAATTTTATATTTAGTACATGAGCTACCTGCAAATGGATTTCAACTGTTTTGAGCATTTTATTGCTATTAGGCAGGCAGAATATTCTACCATAGGTGCACTATTAACATAGCCTTTATCCTTCAAGAGAACAAAAATAAACTTTACTTAATTCTTGCAACCCAAATTGCAAATTTCATAATCTACATGCTTTTCTTCCTTTTTGTAATATTTCTGTTTGAAAGATATGCACCTATGACCTGTATCACAGAGCAATAACCACAAATGTCACATAGACATACTATATGCTTTGAAAATATGACCGAATTGGTGCCAAATGGTATGTGTCACTAGCTGAAAGGGTTTTGCCTCTAGAGCACAGTTATTCGAGTTCTGAAAATTATTTCCATCTGAGGAAGGTTTGGGGGCCTAATATGACAGGAGGGGATAGGGTCAGCAGTAATCTGATCTCCAAAAAAATTGTCACAATTATCACCTATGCTGGTGGTCTTGGCCCAGATTCAAACTGACCAGGAGCAGAGAAAGAATGCCCTTCTCTTTCTTGTTCTTGGAGCATGGCTATGGTAGCTCCTGGGCCCTCCATAGTTAGCAAAGTATGAAAGGCATGCTAATTGTAGGTGAGGTGAGTACAGGACTTGAAGACACAGAAGACATTCACCTAAAAGGCCAATACATTTAAAAGGCCACAATAGGCCAAAATGAACAAATCAGGAGACTATAGATGCTGGAGAGGATGTGGAGAAACGGGAACTCTCTTGCACTGTTGGTGGGAATGCAAACTGGTGCAGCCATTCTGGAAAACAGTGTGGAGGTTCCTCAAAAAATTAAAAACAGACCTACCTTATGACCCAGCAGTAGCACTGCTAGGAATTTACCCAAGGGATACAGGAGTACTGATGCATAGGGGCACTTGTACCCCAATGTTTATAGCAGCACTCTCAACAATAGCCAAATTATGGAAAGAGCCTAAATGTCCATCAACTGATGAATGGATAAAGAAATTGTGGTTTATATACACAATGGAGTACTACGTGGCAATGAGAAAGAATGGAATATGGCCCTTTGTAGCAACGTGGATGGAACTGGAGAGTGTGATGCTAAGTGAAATAAGCCATACAGAGAAAGACAGATACCATATGGTTTCACTCTTATGTGGATCCTGAGAAACTTAACAGAAACCCATGGGGGAGGGGAAGGGGAAAAAAAGAGGTTAGAGTGAGAGAGAGCCAAAGCACAAGAGACTCTTAAAAACTGAGAACAAACTGAGGGTTGATGGGGGGTGGGAGGAAGGGGAGGGTGGGTGATGGGTATTGAGGAGGGCACCTTTTGGGATGAACACTGGGTGTTGTATGGAAACCAATTGGACAATAAATTTCAAAAAAAAACAAAAAATAAAAAATGGAAAAAATAAAAAATAAAAAAATGAAAGGCCACAATAGCAGGAAGAATTCCAAGATGGCCCCATGATTTCCATTCTCTAGTGTGCAGACAACCTTCTCTCAGTCACTGGATAGACTAACCTAGATACTGCTGTGAAGGGATTTTACAGATGTAATTAATTAAGCTCCCAAATCAGCTGACCTTAAGATAGATTATCCAACAGGCCTGATCTAATCACATGAGCTCTTTAAATCTAGATGGAGAGGTCAGAGATTCAAAGCATGAGAAGGATTTGATGCACCATCACTGACTTGAAGATGCAAGGAAGGCAGGTGACCTCTTAGAGCGTAAGAGTAACCCCAGCTGACAGCAAGCGGGAAACAAGAACCTCGGCCCTATAACTATGGGAACTGAATTCTGCCAACAGTGAGAATGAGCTTGGAAACATTTGTTTTCTACAAAACCTCCAGATGAGAAATAAGACAGGCCCACCCCTTGACTTAAGCCTTCACCTGAGCAGAGAAGCCAGCCAGGTCAATGCTGGACTTCGGATCCACAGAAACCATGGCGTAATAAATGTGTGTTGCTTTAAATCACTCAGTTTGTGTTGTTATTCCACAGTAGAAAACACATCGAGCCACCTTGGTGTCTTTCTATATTTGTCTGTCTCCTTCTGTCTCACTATTCTCCTTCTCCATCTATGACACACATAAGCCAGACAAGTGAGAATAATTCATCTGTCTAGATCTAAAAGAGGAAAGTCCTTTATACAAGTAAAGTGAAAGTAATATTTCTATTACAAGATTTTGGCATGTAGAGTTTTGTCTTAAGAAAAACAAAACAGTTTGATGACTGCATAAAATGTGGATAGGTCATCCCAGTGATATGCTGGTTCTCTGCCATGGCACCCAGCAGCCCTCAGCTTCTCAGAGTCAGGAAAGAAGGGCCAGGACGAGGGGGTGATGAGTGAGGTGCTCATCTTGGGTGCAAAATTTAAGGGGGTGCCAGAAATATCAGTCATTGAGATGGATAACAATTTTAATTGCAGTGAAACACACATAGCATAAAATATACCTCTTAATCATGCTTAAGTATGTGCTTCAGTGGCAACATACATGAGCAACCATCACCACTATCCATCTCCAGAACGCTTTTCATTTTGCAAAACTGTAACTCTATACCCACACTATAGTAACTTCCCAGATAAATCACATTTAATACAGTATTTTTTGTTAGACTTCATTCCTTAGAGCAGTTTTAGTTTCACAGCAAAATTAAGAGGAAAGTACAGAGATTTCCCACATGTCCGCATCCCTACACATGCACAGACTTCCCCACTATCAAGATCCCCACCAGTGGTACAGTTGTCATAACTGATGATTCTACACTGACACGTCATCAGCACCCCAAATCGCAGCTTACATTAGGGTTCACTCTTGGCTGCTGTACATTCTTCCAGCTTAGACACACGAATGATGACATGTATCTACCGATGTAGTTTTTTTGTTAATTTTTTTTTAACATTTATACATTTTTGAGAGACCAAGAAAGCGTGAGCAGGGGAGGAGCAGAGACAGAGGGAGACACAGAATCTGAAGCAGGCTCCAGGCTCTGAGCCATCAGCACAGAGCCCGATGCGGGGCTCGAACTCAGGAACTGGGAGATCATGACCTGAGCCAAAGTCGGATGTTTAAGCAACTGAGCCACCCAGGCGCCCCTCTACCAGTGTAGTTCTTAACAGAGTAGTGTCACTGTCCTTAAAAATCCTCTGTGCTCTGCCTATTCACCCCTCCCTCCCCTGCAACCCTGGCAAGAACTCATCTTTTTACTGTCTCTACCTCTTTGCCTTTTCCAGGATGTCATATATTTGGAATCATATAGTACTGGCTTTTTTCACTCAGTAACATGCATTTAAGTTTCCTTAAAACTAGTGTAAAACAAATCCAGGATGAACAAAATATCAGAATTTAAAGACCAGATCAGTACTAGTGGCCACCCCAACCGGCTTGACACTTGAACTCAATCTGTGGTCCCATCACATAAGGGATTCTGTCCTCTCATACAATTGGGACATTTTCGTTCAACCACTTGCTGCCAATATTTTTGCTTATTTCGAGAAAATCATCTACGTGAATTATAAGCCAGAATAGACTGGAAATGGAGTCGGCAGTTGCGCGCCCTGCCAACAGTCAGAGCATTGCCGCTCGCCACACCCCCCCCCCTCCCCTGCCGGACATTTCTGGGAAGTTCCTAGGTGGTGGGTGGTGTAGATTACAGCTGAGAAATTAGTTCAGATCCTGCAAATAAATAAGAGGGATGAAGAATCAGCATGGAGCATATGTCCCCGGCTTCCAGCTCAAGCTCCCATCACTGTTTCCAGCGCTTTTACTGGCATGACTTCAAAATAACCCCTTTCTGAATTTCAGCAGAAAAGTGCTTTCAGCAATGAGAGAATTACTTTGTGAGAGGGGAAAGGCAAAGCATGTCCCCTCACAAGCCCTCTTCCCACCCAAAGAGTGCCGTCAGGTTGGGGTGGAGCAGCTGCAGGTGCTGGCCAGTGCTGGTCCCTTCTTAAATGAGGGGCTCAGGGGTGAGCCCTCCTGGGTGGTGGCCACAGACCCTGACACCACTGCACCACGTGGTGTGTGATTCACTGGGCTACACGTCTCCAAAGGAGTCCAAGCTCACTGCAGTGAATAAGAAGAAAAGATGAAATTTCTTTTGAGCCTTGTCCAGGAAGGCCATCAGAACGTGCCATTTCTGATATTCCTCTGATGGAAGACAGCCTCTAGGCTTCTCAGGAGCCAGCGAGTGACTTGGCCACTGTTGATTTCTAAATAGAATATTCCTGAATAGATCCAGGTCCGACAGCAATTGCACTGGAGGTGGAGAAACTTAGGTGTTGCGACAGGGTAGGATCAGGGAAAGGTGATCAGCTTTAAAGTTACTCAAAAGCCCTTCTGGATACAGTCCCCTTGCCTGGCTCCTGGCAAAGCAGGTCGATCTACCAAATGCTCTTTCCTCCCCAAAAGATTGAAAGGCATTCTGTCCTGCTCCCAGAAGAGAATGTTCCTGAACAGATCAAGGGAAACCCATGGGTTCACAGAAAAGAAGTGCTCACTATCTTAGGTTTATTCTTCTCTGCCTACTATGAATATGGCAGTTTAAAAAGGGATATAAAGAATTTTCATTGTTAATCTCCAGGAAATGGCTCTTAGCTTCTAGAGCAGAAGCCACTTTAATTTTTAAGGATCTATAAAACAATGGCTGAAACTCTTGCATCTCTTCACAACTTCTAGGAATCTTGCGCAGGAGAGCAAGATCCACACCCTTCTCTAGAGTTGGAAGCTACTTCAAGCCATTGCACAGAGGCAATGTCCTTACAAAAAAAGGAAAGGCAGGCTGGAGTGAGGGCCAAGTCCCTGTGCTTGGGGATTTTCTCTGTGTTCTTTACCTCAACCTCATACCTGCTTCAGAGAGAGGATTCAGTTTGTGATTTCCTTGATGAGGAAACAGGTTGTCAGACAATGTAAGGCACTTTCAAAGTCAAACAACTCCTGCCCTTCCTGCTGTGCCTGGAGCCCCTGGAGAGCTGAATTTTGCAGGAGTGAGGGTGGCATGTGCAGTGGGAGTGTTAAAGGGACTTTAACCCTTTTGTGTTTGTGAATGAAATCAAGTCAGGCTGTGCATTCTTCCCCAGTAGTCTAAGAATTTCTTCTGAGAAATAAAATATTTTATGTTATGCTTTTTGATAGCCTGTGTGGGATAAAGTTAAAAGAGAAAGTTAGGCTTTACTATTATTTTCCCAGAAATGGTCATTCTGTGATTTTCAGGATCTAAATCCAACTGGCCTTCCTTGAAAGAGAGTGAGGGCCTCAAGCACCAGTGGCTGCCACAACCCCCCTCCCCACCTTGTGAAGCACCAGGTGGCTCCATGTGACCGAATCCAGCAGGTAGAATGCTCCCCTGCTCAACAAGCTCTCTCTGTGCTCCCAGCCATGGGCAATGAGAGATGGGGCACTGTGTCTCCTTTGATGCACATGCAAAATGAGATTCAGAGAGGTTAGCAGATTCCCCCCAGTACTTGGACTTTGGCCCCAGTGGCCTGATGGCAGGTTTCCATGGCAGAGAGTGGTACAGTAGGAGCAGGTCACCTGTCATCTAATGGGGCCACCAGGGGGCTGGTTGAATGAGAGACCTGGGACCCCCTGGGTCTCTGTCCAAGGCCTGGCCAAGGCAGATTCTTCTTTCCTGCTTTCCAAAGAAAGGCTGAGTGCCACTTCCCTGATTTTACCAGGTGACTTAGGGCTGAGGTGGGGGTCCCAAGGAGGCTGTAAAATTAGACCCTTCTGACAAGGTGAATATGATGTACTCACATTTTCTCAAGGTGAAAACTCACACCCAGGAGGCAGCGGTGGCAGTCTTTACCCCTGGAAATTCTATTAATGTTGAAGTACGAAATGCAATGAATATATACTATGGTGTATTTTTGTTTGATAAAAAAAAAAAAGGCAAAAACAAATCTCAGCTCCAAACTATTCCAGCAATATAGGACTTCTCTGAAACAATCTCCAAAAGAGCATCCCCCTCACCACCAAGATCATTTCTCTTCCTGATCATGAATTGCAAAGAAAAGAAGCAAATAGGAGAAAGAAGAGGGAAGCATTTCAGATTGTACAGACGGGTTTCTGGTTCAGCCTTTTTAACAAGGAAGTCCATACAAAAACAAACAAAACAAAATGCAAATTAAAATGCAACCTTGAGAGCTGTGTGTTTATTCTAAATTTGTCATGATTTGCATTACTGTTTGATATGTCTTTGCAACATCCTGAGGCTCTAATTGTGACTTTCTTTTTTCCCAGTTTGATTTTCTGCTCTTTTGAAGTTAGGAAATGTCAGTGGTTTCTTTCAAGCATCTTTCGGCAAGACTTTTTTTTTTTTTTTTTTTTTTTAGCGTCAGAGCAGGAAAGGGCCATTCAGCTTATCTTGTTCACTTCCTGAAATCCAAACAAGCTCTCAGAAAACCACATCTCACCCTATCCATTCAGCAAGAGTCTCTGCACTTGGACAGGATATTTCAGAGCCATTTCAACCTTATAAAAACTTTTAGAACTGGTTTGAAAAGTCTCCAAAGATTTTGAGAAATAACTTAGAAAGTTTGAGACTAAAATTGGTGTGGTTATTTCTCTCCTAAAGAAATGATTCAGAAAAATCCTTTCTTTCCTCAGAGAATTCCATTCCAGTTGGCTGTCCAAAGCCCTCCAGTGGACTGATGGCTAATATTTTCAAACTCTTGTCTTAATTCTATTCAGCCATTGAGTGGAGGATGCCTCCAGCTATTCTTGTAACACCCCTCATCCTGACTGAGAAATGGGTTTTGAGATTTGCATGTGATAGAAATGAAGCATTTTGAATGAATCTACTTGCCCTGATCCAGTAATATCTATTTAAGACTAATTTGCAAAAAAAAAAAAAAAAAAAAAAAAAAGACTCATTTGCAGAACATCGAGGTTTTCACTATGCAAGAACTCCCCCCCAAAAAAACAAAAAAACCCCACAAAAGATATGAATTCCAGTGCAAACTCTGCATCTTATTTTACCAAAAAAAGATTTAAAACTGCCTGTCCTTAAAAAACAGTTACAGGGAGGGTCAGTGGTCAGTACAAATCAACTAAATTTCCAAATACAGCGCCACCTCTTGGCCAATAATCTGTAGTCCTCCTATTTTAATGCGGAATCAAATTACTCCTATTTTAATGTAAAAAAGCAGAAATGTCAGGTAAAATATATTACCAAGGATCAGAAGCAAGCAATGTCCAACCTTCTCAATTGAAATAACAAAGCTCCTTATAATGTACCTGGAGTGTTCTTGGGAACATGACAGCATGGGTTTGTGTGAGTGAGCTCTTAATGCCGTGGCTATTATGGCTACAATTGACTTTAAATGGTGGTGTCTCTGAATACAGGCAGTTACTCCCAGGGGCCCATGAGGGTTATGTGTGTTTAGGGCTGGCCACCAGGAATCTGTTCGTTGTTATCAATGCAGACAGTAAATGTATTCATCCATCAACCCCAGATGCTCATGTGGAAGCCCTAAACTAACACTCATCAGAGGAGCCAGGCTGGGCTCAGGCCATAGAATGAGCCCAGCCATAGAATGCAAGTTATTATTTTTTTTAAGTTCCATTATCACACCACAAGATTTGTAATCATATTTCATTGTGAGAGTTAAAAATAAAATCCAGTCCCCCAAAATCACAACATTCAATTCTATTAGAACATGATTGCTTGCTATTTTTAAACTAATCCCAGTGACATCATATACAACCAGCTTCTTTGATAAAAGAGAGACAATTCATGAGTGAATCATCAAGATAGATTTTGCTTATCCTTTTAAGCAGCACATTTTTATTTTTAATCATAACCATTTCAGTTACATTTTTTCCCAAAACATATCACAAACTTCCCAGCCTTCTTAATAACTGAGTATTTTCATTGTGGTAAAATATACACGACATAATTTGCCATTCTACCCATTTTAAGTGCAGTTCACTTTTAAGTGCATAGTATTTAAATAGTGTGAAATACATCCAAAAGGTTGTGTGCAACCATCACCACCACCCATAAGAACCAATCATTTTTAACATAAATGAACATTGTTTTGATGATTCTGACATCATTATAAATATCCAGCATTATTCTGTGTTGTAATATTACTCATGGGGACAAATGAAGGGTTTATGGTTGTTTACCCCATGTATTAGACAACCTCCAGTTGCTAAAGTATTGAGGCCTTGAGATAGCATTTTAATTGCTTTCGTTTTTATTGTTCTTTGTCTTTTCCCATTGGGGTGCGAACCATCATTTGCTTGTGACACCCACTCTTCCTTAACTTTCTGCCGGGAAAGCCAATAATCACACTTGGTAACTGCTACATACACATCCTGTGAATGGACTTCATGGTGTGCATTTTTGTGCTTTGGAAAACATTTTTGTTTCTCTCAGGTTCTTAACTTTGTCTTAGATTGCATGATTGACATATATCTGACCTGTAAATAAGGAAAGACCCTTATTCTTGTGAATCTTGGTTGCCTGAAGCTCCCCTTCACATCAAAAGGCAAAATGCAATAATAACATCTGGAAGCCTAGTCCCCACTGTGAAAGCAAAAGAGAAAATTCAATTAAGGAGACAGAAAAATTTAAGCAAAACTCCCTTTTAGGTTATTATCATTTCCTGCCATAGAAATAAAAGACAGATTCTGCCTATATTTGCTCTCAATTTGAATTGACCATACATTTTTACTTATGGAATTGTTCCTCCTAAATATAGTAAGAAAAGAAATAAACTTTGGCCAAAACCTGAAAATTTAGAGCAACCAGAAATCAGGCAACTCTGGTAAGGATAAATCAGGTGGGAAGGTGATGTTTCCAAATACCTATTTCCTTTCTGCTTCAGTATGTGCTGGGTGGATGAATAAGTACTTTCTCTGAAAGTATCTGCTACAGTTTTGTTTTTGTTTTTTTGTTTTTTTAGTTAAATCGGTAGTTCTCACCTGTTGGTGATTTCTCCCCCAGAGACATTTGGCAAGGTCTGGAGACATTTTTGGTTGTCACAGCTGGGGAGGAGATGCTACTGGCACCCAGTAGGTAGAGGCCAGGGAGGCTGCTAGACATTGTACAGTGCACAGGAGAGTTCCCATAGCACAGAATTATTCAGTCCCAGTATCAATAGTGCTGAGGCTGAGAGCCCTGAATTAAGCAAATCAGAACATAATAGAAGAGATGGTTGCCACAGGGAAAGGCCACAGAGAGGAAAGCAGTAACTGTAAGTAGGTCACATAAATGCTGCACGTGTCATGAAATGTCTGTGGGTTCCTAAAAATTGATTTTTAAACCTAGAGGACTATTGATTATTTGAGTTTGATCCTACAAAATGTGAATGATCCTCCTAAGAAGTAGAAGCTGTCTGGGCCCCCGGGTGGCTCAGTTGGTTAGGCTACCAACTTCAGCTCAGGTCATAATCTCACAGTCTGTGGATTCGAGCCCCACATTGGGCTCTGTGCTGACAGCTCAGAGCCTGGATCCTGCTTCAGGTTCTGTGTCTCCCTCTCTCTCTGCCCCTCCTCCACTCACACTGTCTCTCTTTCTCTCTCAAAAATTAATAAACATTAAGAAAAACACACACACACTTTAGTTAGAAGAAGAAGAAGAAGAAGAAGAAGAAGAAGAAGAAGAAGAAGAAAAAGAAGAAGAAGCTGTCAGGATGAGCCAACCTGAGCATTTGGAGAATTGTTATAATTGTATCTGCCTCTAAAGGGAGAGGACAGAAGTTGCCTCAGGTCTGGAAAAAGGACCTGACTCTAGCTTAATCTATGTGATTCTCAGAAGAAACATAATTATTTAATAATAATTGAAGAAATGCTCAAACCCCTCATAATCAGGAAAATGCAAGTTAAG
This sequence comes from Panthera onca, assembly GCF_046562875.1. Taxonomy (NCBI): domain Eukaryota; kingdom Metazoa; phylum Chordata; class Mammalia; order Carnivora; family Felidae; genus Panthera; species Panthera onca. Next base: position 25,876,215 of record NC_138343.1, on the reverse strand, counting down.
AAAATGGAATGCCCTCTTCCACCCTTCAAATAGCTACACTTTAAAAGTATGACAATATAGACTTTTGTTCCTTGTACTTCTATATTGTTATGCATATTTCACTAAGAGTGTGTACTTATATATTACCAAAACAATCATAATTTTTATTTAAAGAATCAAATTCATTTCACAAATATAAAATTACAGGACAAACTATATTTATTTTGTGGCCTATTTGAAGGCATTTTTTGGATGGGATTAACATTTAAATCAATAAACTTTGAGTAAAGCAGATTGTCCTCCATAATATGGATTGTGCCTATAATGTGGGTGGGCCTCGTCCAATCAGTGGACGGTCTAAGAAAAAGACTGACCTCCCTCAAGGAAGAGGGAATTCTGTCAGCCTTTGGACTTGAACTGCAACTTTTCTTTGGGTCTCCAGCCTACTGATGTACCCTGCAAATTTTGGACTTGCCAGCCTCCAAAATCAGGTGAGTCAATTCCCTAAAATAATTCCCTCCCTCTTTCTCTCAATATATATATTGAGATATATTTCTATGTAACTATAGATATATCTGTATAGGTACAGATAGACATATAGAGAGTTGCTTTACATACACACACACACACACACACACACACACACACACACACACATATCCTATTGGTTCCATTTCTCTGAAGAACCGTAACACTAACTAGTTTATAAGAAACAAGTTTGAAGACAATTTAAATTCCCAACATTATTGGAGCCAATAGATTAAAAGCACCATATTCATATAATGGAATTAAAAATATTCATTAAAATGAATAATTATGTTTATGTCTTTCCACTTGAACAGCTCTTGAACACAAAATGTTGAATATACAAAATAGTGTTAAGATGCCACTAATGTAAATTGTAAAAATATAAAACACTACTATCCTTTTATTATGGAAAATATAAGTGTAATGAAAATATAAAAAATGTGATTGGGGAGGATATACATAAAATTACTGAGTTGTGGGTCTGTGGAGGGAGAGGATGAGGGAAGGCAGAATGTGACAAGAAATGGGACCGCGAAGGGCTCAAAGAAAACTCCCATTTCATTAGTAATGTTTAGGGGGGGTTGGGTTTATTTTTTTTTTTTTTGAGAGAGAGAGACAGATTGTGAGCATCAGAGAGAGAGAGGGACAGAGGATCCAAAGAGGAAGTGGGCTCTGTGCTGACAGCAACAAGCCCAATGCAGGGTTTGAACTCATGAACCATGAGATCATGACCTGAGCCGAATTCAGACACTCAACTGACTAGCCACCTAGGCATCCCATGTTTAGTTTTTTAAATAAAAAATACCTGGGGCATATGAAAAGATGTTAGATGGTGCTTGTAGGGTTTGAATTATGCCCACACACACAAGAGATAGAGATTGAGAGAGAGAGAGAGAGAGAGAGAGAAAGTAAAGAACATCCACCCATAACCTATTAATGTGACATTCTTTGGAAAGAAATCTTTGCAGATGTAATTGAGTTAAAGATCTTGAGATGAGATCATCCCAGAGTAGGGTGGGTCTTAAATCTAATGACAAGTTCTTACCATCACAGACTTCAATTCTGTTTCCAAAATTCTGGAACTATTATCCAAAAATATGTTGATATATCTGAGATACATACATCAGGTAAAAGTATGAAGATTAGATCCAATTAGCACAGCAGCACCTAACCAGTTCTTGTCCTTCTTGAGGTGGTACAACACTCTAATTCCAGCATTAGAATATGGTCTTAAAAGCTTCCCACCTGCCCTCTGGCCCTCTCTTCCTCACGTTGGCAATCTTGGGAGCCATGTGCTCCAGATGGCATAGTGACAAGATGTAAGCCTGGATCCCTGCACAACTTTGGGAAGAGGTCTGCCTTGAAAGCCGCCTGATCTGGATTTTGATAAACACAAAGCAAACTTCGATTGAGTTACTAAGACCTTGGGGTTAGTTTCTGCAGCACGAGCAGTTTTCCCAACAAATACAAGCCCCAGAAGCATCAATCTCATTATTTAGTCTTTGACCTCCTTGAACAACCGCATTTACAGATCCTTCCATCACTATTATTCCATTAATTATTATGGCTCACTTAGTTCTTTTTTGGATTATTAAACCATTAGTAAACATGCATTAAAATAAATTTATAGCCTGTCCCACTGGGATTTCATAAATACCATTTAATAGCCAAATACTTTACCTCCTGCCCCATCTGACTCTGAAGAGCATATTGTAATTAGAACACTATTTGCACAATAATAAAAACAAAGCAGCTTTATGGATTGTGCTGGATACCCAATGTGGTTAAGCCATTCAACTTTGAGTTCTGACAGGCTCAGATTGTTTGTTTAGACCCTTTTCAAAAAGAAAGAGATATGCCATGTGCTATACAAGGTGTGTATGTGCGCATATGTTTGTTACCAATGAAGCCTTGCTTAGTCTTCGTTCTTCCTGACCAAAAATTGGCATTTTTCTATAGATCTCTCTCACACAAGATGTCTCACATGTGATAGAGATGTGACTTAAGGAAGCAGTGAAATGTAGTGAACACAGGCTTTGAAGTTCAGGAGACCTGGGTTCAAATTCTGACATTTACCAGCTATGTATGCTTGAGCAACTCACTCAACTTCTTGATTTCCTCATGTAGAAAATGGGCTAACAGTATTGCCTTGTGGCATTTGTCAAGAGTTTTAAAAATCCTTAACAGAGGGGAGCCTGGGTGGCTCAATCAGCTAAGCCTCCGACTTCAGCTCAGGTCATTAATGATCTCCCAGTTAGTGAGTTCGAGTCCCGCATCAGGTTCTGTGCTGACAGCTTAGAGTCTGGAGCCTGCTTCAGATTCTGTGTCTCTTTGTCTCCCCCTGCCCCTCCCCCACTCATTCTCTCTCTCTCTCTCTCTCTCTCTCTCTCTCTCCTCTCTCTCTCTCTCTCTCAAAAATAAATAAATAAACTCAAAAAACCCAAATCCTTAACAGAGAGCTTGTCCAGTCTAAGCCCAGGTTGAATGGTATCTTTTACTGTAGCCCTATTGTCCAGAGGAAATTCCCAAAGGTCCCTTGCCTGGAAGATCAAGGAAGAATACAGGAGATACCCATTGTGATCTCCACCACCATGTCCATGGAATCCTGCCCCCTAGAGGCAGAAGGTGTAATATTACCCATCTTAGAAGCAGACCAAGATGCAGCGCCTGATGGCTCAGTGGGTTGAGGGTCCTACTCTTGGTTTCCACTCAGGTCATGATCTCTGGGTGGGTTCAAGCCCCGAGTTAGGCTCCACTCAGATGGTGTGGATTCTCTCTCTCTCTTGCTCTCGCTTTCTCTGCCCCTCCCTCACTCGTGAATGTGCTCTCTCTCTCTCTCTCTCAAAAATAAATAAACTTAAAAAAAGAGAAGACGCTGACCAAGTTGACATTGGGGGAATTCGAGGACACCGTTAGGAGCTGGTGAAGCACAGGCATTAAAACCAAGCCTTTACAGAGGTGGAGGAGCAGACACCAGGGCTTGGGGGTGAGGAAATTCTGCAGCCAGGAAGGCACTCCCCTTGACAAAAAACAGAGGCCCACCCAGTTAGACAAATCTGAAGACCAAAAGCCACCTGCTTTGACTCAATTCATTGTGTTGTGACCAATTTTCAAGTAGGAATAGCCTGGGTATTGACAAACTTGTCTTAAAATTAAAGCAAAAGACAGATGTCTTGAAGGATACTTATTAAAATGTTTCTGGTCATCCTTGGATGGTGGTACTTGAGGTGATTTCTCACACTTTATTTTACAAAACCTATAAAGCCATTTTCAATAAGAACAGCAACAACAACAACAAACATAGTGGGAATGAGGAAGAGATACCCAGGGGTCTAAGTTAAAGAACTAACTTCAAATCCCAAATCTACCACGACCAGCTGGAACCTTGAGTGAATCACATAGAACTACCGAGGGCCTAAGTTTCCACATCTGCATGATGGGGATAATGGTATCTACCTCCTAGGATTCTTTGAAGCTTAAAGTAGGTAAGTTATGATATGCGAAACATCTAGAATAGGGCTCAGAAAGCAGTAATTTTTTTTTTTATTTTAACACTGTAAAACAACTTGTTTGGGTCAAGTCATGTTTCATGGAAGGTGTTGACTTTATTGGAAACTGACCATCTCCATCACAATTTTCCACAGGAAACTCAGAGAAGGGGGACTTTCTACCTCACTTCTTAATGCCTCCAAGACATTGGCAGGGGGAGAAAGGGAAAGGGAAGGGGACTGTGAAAAGCACAGCTGTTGAAATCAGAGGCTAATGTCAGTATCCACCCATTCAGATTTTAGCTATCACAGCCAAACTGAGATTCAGCCCCTAGAGAAGGTGTTTGAAGCCACAGCAACTCTGCAGACCCTCACCCATGCAACCTCACCCCAGGCCTGGCCATCTAGCCCACAGTGTACCCAAGCCAGAGGCAGCAGTGACTCAAACCCATCTCCATTTTAACTTGGCATCCTGGAGCTTTTGAACAGGTTACACAAATGTGTGTGACAAAAATAGGCCAGCATGCCCTGCTCTGCCAGGGGCTCATTGTTGAGGGATGATGTTAGGGAGAGTCAAAACCAGGAACCCAGGCTCAGCACAGGACCCTCTACCTCTACAGTAGGCGTCCTCTCTTTGTTCTTTACTTGCTCCTCTTCTCCATTCGTTGTAATCCATCCTTTTCCAAAAGTTGGCAGGTTAGCTAGAGACAAATCCCCCTGGCCAGCTTTTCTGTCTTTTCCATCTTTAGTTTAGATTTCTCCTGAGAGCTGGTAATCCACTCTCGGCTCATCAATAACTTCATCAGCAAATCCTTCCAGATCTTCCTCGCCTCCTTCCCCTACTCAGCTAAGCCGAGAATATGACCTGGCTGCCCTGGGGGTTCCAGCCTCTCCATCTTCCCATCTCCTTCCTCCCAGGGCCTCAATCTTTCTCTCCTTGTTTGCATCCTATGCTCACCGTTTGCCACTGCAATGAACATGCAGTTGTTTTACTGTGACATCAACCAGTTAGGGACTTTTCCCAGGACTTACAATTTTGTAGCAGAGAGGGATTTTCTATCCGAAGCAGAATGTTGGTCTTGTTTTTAAACATAACAATAATCTGAGGCGTGCCAGGGTGGCTCAGTAGGTTGAGCATCTGATTCTTGATTTCAGCTCGGGTCATGGGATTGAGTCCCGAGTCAGGCTCCGAGGTAAGGGTGGAGCTTGCTTGGGTTTCTCTTCCTCTCTCTCTCTCACACACACAATCTCTCTCTCTCTCTCTCTCTCTCTCTCTCTCTCTCTCTGCCCCTCTCCCCCACTCATGTGCACTCTCTCTCTATTTAAAATAAAAAAATAAAAATACATTAAAAGATAAATAAAAATAACAATAAACTGAAAGAACAAGTTACTCTAAAGGTATTTGTCCCAAGGCAGTCATGTCCAGAGAAGCATTTTTCCTATCTATTAATTTGTCCCCTTTCCTTAACCAAATGTGCACACTGCTGTGGGGCCTTGTGACAATAGCTTGTGACCTTCTTCCAAGGGAATGTGTACTTAAAAAGGATCTCCTTGGGGTGCCTGGGTGGCTCAGTCGGTTGGGCGTCTGACTTCGGCTCAGGTCAATGATCTCACTGGGTTTGTGAGTTCGAGCCCCACATTGGGCACTGTGCTGACAGCTCAGAGCCTGGAGCTTCCTTCGGATTCTGTGTCTACTCCTCTCTCTGTCCCTCCCATGCTCATGCTCTGTTCTCTCTTTGTCTCTCAATAATAAACGTTAAAAAAAAAAAAAAAAAAAAAAGGATCTCCTCTCTGCCCCTCTGGGCTGTGGCTTCTCAAACCACCCTCCATGCCCAAAGGCAGGGTGCTGTAAGAAGGTGAAGAGTAAGCCGGAGGAGACTCACCTGGCCCAGTGTCTTACCCACAGCCTGACGCCACAGTCTGCTACACTCTGAACTGCCAGAAGAGCAGCTCTGGGTGCCTCTCTCCTCTCAGCTGGCAGGAACACTTGTAGGATAAAGGCAACATCCTTTTGAGGTTCTGTGTGGACATGCTCGCTCACTTCTCTGGATGCACACGCATCCGGTTTTTCTTAGGAAGCCAGCAAAGTATAGCAATGGGACCTGGTCAGTCTGAGAGCTGCAGGGCTTTGCCCCGTTCTGGTATTTATCTCACTGGCCATGTGACCCTGAATATCTGACCTTCAATTTCTTCCTCTGTAGAATGGTGAACACAATGCCTACTTTGCTAGAATATTGGGAGAACTGCTTAAAACAAAATAGGTACCAACCAGCATATTTGATGAACCAAGAGTCTTAAAACAAAATAAACATGTGCTCAGGCTGTCCTAGAGATGCACAGGCACCTGCCAGCTCTTGCCATTTTGCTGTGGCCCTTGCACTCCATGAGCCGTGTCATTTGTATCAAGGTTCTTTATTTTTGTTGCCATCTCATCAACACCCTCCTGTCTGAGTTGCCCCATTAATGATGTCCCCCCTTTCCGATGTCCCGGTACAAGATATTTTATCGTTTCTTTCAGCTATTCTTACACCAAGGCTCCATCTGTAACCTCAGCCCTGTTCAGGGTGCTCTCTCAAGGCTCAGCAGTTCCCAGAGTCTGCTCCCAGCATCCCTGGTCCCAACTCAGAGAGTTCATCTGCATCAGTTCCCTAAACAATGAGAAGCACATTTAGCTCCCTGCAGATTGAGGCAGATTGAGCTGGGCTCTTCCGTTGCCAGTCACAGTGCTGGACTGACAACAAGGACTGATTCAGGCCCAGCAGGTCTTGGCTTGGAATGTTTTGATTGCTAATGTCCAAAGTTGGTCTTCACTCTTTTATGGGAACAAATTCATGCATGCGCCCCAGTGGATAGAGCTGTTTTCCCTGCTTGCTGTGGACACGTGTCACCCTGCTGCTGACCTCCGGCCCCCCATCCCCTGGCCAGTGCCTTTGCCACTAGGGCCCTACTGTCAACAGATTTCTTTCCAGATGTTCACCTGCGTGCCTCTATCAGACCACCTTACACTTTGCAGGGGTTGCTCTCCTTGCTCGTTAATGCTTCTGAGAGCTTTCTCTGAAGCAGCTGGGGTGGGAGGGGAGATTCTGCGGAGAAATGGCGCTTTATAAATCAAAAAATAATAATGGAGTGTATGCTAAGCACTGGAGGCTGGAAAGGGTCTGGCAACCCCAGAGGGCGCGGGAGCAAAGGGGCGCGCGACTAGTGAATGACGACACTGCCCTCTGGTGGCCAGTCTGAGCTAGAACCCGGAAAGTGGCTGCAATCTCCGGAGCAGGCCCGGCTGGGTTTCCACACAATGCAGATGAGTTTTACCACTAACCCCGTAGATACCAAACCATAATTGTACAATGAAAAGAATTCCCCAGGAAACATTAAATCCAGGAGGAAGCATAATAGAAAAACCTCATTTTTGTACGGTTTCAATTTGTGTGTGTGTGTGTTTTTTGTTTTTTGTTTTTTTTTTTGTCCCCAGATAGTAGAACTTCTGAGTAGTTCAGAGCTCACCAAAGAAGTCCAAACTTTCTAGGGTATTTTAAAACGTTGCTTTTCATAAACAAAATATTTAAGCCATTTCTAACACTGTTGTTGAGGGTTACTACTGACCAAAAACGCTTGTGAAACCCCCTAAAAAGAATGGAAGTTTGTACCTCTTTCGCATTAAGTAAAAATGCCAGTTTTCATGTTTAATTTATTCAGACTCTGAACTTCATATATAACATAAACGCAGAATTTAGCTTCTCTCCAAGCCAGAAACCTGGCTTCTGCACTCATCCACATACTGCTTGAGAATGGCATGCTTGAAGTTGAACATATAAGCCAAGTTTGATGAAGTTGTCTTTAACAGGGCATTTCATTAAAATTTCAATCACTTGCTGTAAATATCTCCAGTCTAGACTGAGGAAAACGCTGTAGCATACTTGGAAGTTGGGGTGGAGTATTGTAGTCCAGAAAGGCATATTCCTTTTGGTATTTCCACCCCCTGGCTGTTTAATCTCAAAACTTTGACTCTATTTCTTCATAACTGAAAGATCCTAATGTTTTCATTCTACCTCATAATTGTGTGGAAAAGAGGTTAATACGATAATTTTTATAAAGCACTTTGAACCCCAAGGGAACAGCTTTATGAAAGTTACCTTCAGTAAAGTAGAAAAAAATAGACTTACATTTAGATATGATGATCCAAAGTTGGAAGTTCTCAGAAGATTATAGATCAAATCTACCCCTCCCCCAAATGATGTAAACTTTGGGCAAACATTAAACTGGTCTTGTGTGTTTATGTTATGGTACTTGAGTGCCTGATGAATAGAAATATTGGTCTGAAGAAAGTGTTGTTTTCTAATAGAGTTATAAGTATCACAGTTAGGAAAACTGAAACCCAAACAAATACACAAAGAAATCATAAGCAAAGGCCTTAACCTGTGCTCTTCAAACTGGGCACTACTCCCACCTGGGATCCTACAGAATACTTACCAGAGGCCCTACCCATATGAAGAAAGATCGATCACGGTGATTAAAGGTTGGAGTGACTCTATGAAGCAGAGGAACAGTAGCAGGGTACCCCAGTTCAGTGGGAAATGATCTCCACATTGAGAGCTCATCTTTCACTAGTTTTCAAGCTGCATTCTTTAAAAAAATTGTGGTAAATACACTGACATAAGATTTATCATCTTAAGCATTTTTAAGTGTATGGTCCAATGGCATTAAGTACATTCACATTGCTGTGCAACTATTACCACTATCCAACCACAGAATCCTTTTCATCTTGCAAATCTGAAGCTCTGTACCTATCAAACAAGCCCTTTCAGCCCCTGGCAGCCACCGTTCTCCTTCCTGTTTCTACTCTAGGAAACTCATCCAGTATTTGCCCTTTTGTGACTGGCTTATTTCACTTAGCTTGATGTCCTCAAAGTTCATCCATTGTCTGGCATGTGTCAGAATTACCTTTTTAAGCCTGAGTAACATTCCATATGTGTATACACCACGTTTTCATCTGTCAGTGGACACTGGGGTGCTTTCACTTTTTGGCTATTGTGAATAATGCTGCTATGAGCATGACTTACAAATATCTCTTCAAGTCCTTGCTTTCAATTCTTTTGGGTGTATACCTAAAAGTGGAATTGCTAGATCATATAGAAATACTATATTTAATTTATTTTCCATAAGAGCTGCACCATCTCCCATTCCCACCAACAGTGCACGAGGGCTCCAATTTCTCTGCCTCCTTCCCAACACTTATTTTCTGGTTTTTTGACAGAAGCCATCGTGATGGGCATATGAGGTGATAGAGCTGCCTTCTTTTGATTAGTGCGATAATTACAATCTCTGGGAATTTTACAGAAAGATGATTTATTTTCATTTCTTAGACAAGAATAATTTAGTTAGTCAAGATCTACTCAGCACAGTCTTATAACAGGGCCTAGCCTCCATGGGGATTCTCCATTTCTCCTGGCCCACCCATCCCCCAATCTCCTAACCCTGCCCACCTAACCATAAATAGGAATTGGTGGAGGGAGGGAAGGAGGATACCCAAGACTTGAGGAAACTTGGAGCCCATGTGACCCAGTGCCTGGGTGGCATCCGGAGGGCAGCAGCCTCCAGACGAGACCTCACAACTACCTCACACAGCCCAGACACCCTAAACTCATTAGTCTTGAGGTCCAGTGTCCGGTAGCCGCCTGGTTGGCTGGAGCTGTATGCTGATGTGCAACCACACAGTGGTTTCCAAGGGAGCCTGGGAAAAGGGTTGGACCCCAGATTATAAAGGAACAAGACCCTGATAGACAAAAATGACCAAGTGGGAAGCCGCTGTGGCCCTGACCAGGTCTGGGAATGAGTTGGGATGGAAAGTCATCTAAATATAGTCTGTTTATAGCCAGTGATCTGACTTCCTCAGGCACTGCTTATATGACAGTGGTGACTATAGCACAATTATTCTAAATTGGTCATTTTTATCACTGACTTTTTATTTGTACTTGAACTGATTTTATTGTAGGTAGCAGAGAATTATAACCCCAGACTATTGCTGTGGTTAGAAGATATGCACAGCTTCTCTGGAAAGCTTGGTGTTGAGCCTGTTTTGGTATTTGAATATTTAAAACAAGATAAAAATAATACAAAGGGATCACATCTTTTTTCACATCTCAACACTCATCTTACTTAGTTTCCTACAGAAAAATCCATATTAACTCCTTACTTGTGCAAAGAGTTGCAAATATAAACTTCAGTTATGGGTCCCGCTTGAGGGGCTGTGAATGAGAACTCCAGGACCAAGGATCCTGTAAGCATGGGAACTGTCTTCTTAGGGACAGTGTGGAATTCCAGATGTGGTTAGAGCTTCCCCATCTGTAAGCCATAAGAGTGGACTCAGTAAAAACCGCCTGAGTAATAAACTGAGTAATGTTACTCTGTAAAAAACCAAGTTACTCAGTAGAAAAAAAACAAAAAAACAATCCCATTCCTTCTGGCAGTGAGTAGTCCCCAACCTTGCTACATATGAGAATCGCTTGGGGAGATTTTGGAGAGCTCAGTGCCCAGGCTGCATCCCAGACAGACTGGATGGGATGGGAACCACCAGATGGGACCTGGGCAGCAGCTGTTAGCTGACTTTTGCATGCACATGAGGTACACGATCACTGCCCGGCAAATGCATGGCACCTGGCACTCCAGGGCTGATCTGATATGCAGCGGGAACAACAGCAACAAGACATTGACATTTCAAAAGGAAATAATGGATCAAAGATTCTTTGATTAGGTGCAGTGAGCAGCTGACCTCTGAAGAGAATTGTGACTTTTTAGGCAGTGTGAAAGTAAAGAAAAACACAAAACACATCAACAAACAACCAACACCATTACAAAGTAGAGACTTGTGAGCCCCCTTTCACCCAAATACTTCCTTCCCTCACACACTCATTAAAAATCCTCTTAAGGTATGGATTTAAATAAAAGTTTTTTTACATTTATTTATTTTTGAGAGACAGAGCACAAGTCGAGGAGGGGCAGAGATAGAAGGAGACACAGAATCCGAAGCAGGCTCCAGGCTCCAAACTGTCAGCACAGAACCCAATGCGGAGCTGGAACACACAAACTGTGAGATCATGACCTGAGCCGAAGTCCCACGCTTAACCAACTGAGCCACCCAGGCGCCCCTTAAGGTATGGATTTAATCAATTCTCTCCGTAGAGTAAATGACTGTGGAAAACCAAAAGGATGCCCTTGGCTGGAGCACTCAACTTGATCCCTCCTCCCCACAACCCCCAACACACAGGCACACATGTGCATCTAGACATACTTGCAAACACACATACCCACACATGCTCACACACACAAACACGTATGCATGCACGCATGACAACACCCACACGTGCAAACTCATCACTATTTTATGAATCTCCATGTTTATTGGAATCTTAGAAGATTAGGAAGTTCTTCTGCCTTTTAAAAATCTCTTTCCCAGGGCTTCTGGGTTGCTCAGTAGGTTGTCTGACTCTTGGTTTCAACTCAGGTCATGATCTCACAGCTTGTGGGTTCAAGCCCTGCATCAGGTTCTGTGCTGACAGCTCAGAGCCTGGAGCCTCCTTCAGATTCTGTGTCTCCCTCTCTCTGTTCCTCCCCGATGCATCCTCTGTCTCTCTCTCCTTCAAAAATAAATAAACATTTAAAAAATAGTTAAAAAAAAACTTTCCCTAAAATTTGCTAATTCCCAGAGCCCATCTCCTACACTGCTCCTAAAATTAAATCTATACATCCTTTTGATTTTAGGGATATTCATTTTTAAAAACAGTGAAATAGATGAGGTTATAGAATTAACAAGCACAGGAGATAACAGAGAATCAAAAAATCTAGAAAATTATGGAGCCATGGTTCCAACGCTCCTAATTGCCTTTTCTAGGAGATCTGGAACACTCTATCTCTGGCTTCTATATGTTTTTCCCTGTGGCTGGCCAGAGAAGCCCAAGAGCTTCAGGTCTTTGCTTTTATTCCTGAGGGTAAAACCCACACCTCACCCCCACCACCATCCTCCTCCAACACTTATCCCTAAGTCCTGAAGGATTCCCTGTCACTAGATCCCCTTTATAGAATCTCTGCCAGCAGGCATATATTAGGCATTTTCTCCCACTGGGCTCTAAGCGCTAAGTTCAAAGACCACCTCTCCCAGAGCAGAAAGTATTTGGGGCATCAAGGAACAAGGAAGGGAAAATTGAGTGACATGGGGTCTTTGCCACCTGCTCCCTAGACCCTGAGAGGATAAATGGAAGGCTTCCTTCCTGCAAGCCCCAAATGGGCCAAGCTGATGGAGGAGAATGCTTCACAGCAAAATAACTTTCAGCACTTACTAATTAAGCATGTGACATTGCCATTTATTAAATCTAGTAGAAATGGTTAGAAGTACAAGAGCTAAAAAGAACAAAATAGTTGGCAAATGTTGAATTGCTGATGTCAGCTATTAATGTCAAAATATGACAAAATATTGTCAAAATGTGCCACTAGCCTGCCAAAATTTAAGGTTGCTAATGTGTCTTCAAGGTCCTTTAATAACAGTTGTTCCAAACATTTGAGAGCATGTGGCCTAGTAGAGAATGCACAATTCTAGGAAGCCTCACTTCCAATTCTGCCAGAAGTAACTTAGGTAGTTCATGCAGCCACTATAGGCCTCAGATCTTCATTTGGAAATGAGTGGTAATAACATCTGCCTTAGGCTTGGTGCATCCCCTAAGAATATCTGAGCACTTGTTGAATAGCAACACTATCTGGACAATACTCACATAACAATGTGCTCAACATTATTATCCATCAAGGAAATGCAAATGTAAACCACACTGAGGTAGGTAGCGCTATGCTCCCACTGAAATGGCTGAAGTAAATAAGGTTGAGCACACCACAAGTTTGTGAGGATAGGGAGCATCTAGAACTCTTATACACCACTAGCGGGGGTGCAAAGTGGTACAACCATTTTGAAACCCATGTGGCAGTTATGGTACTTCCATATGACCCAGCAATCCCATGCCTGAGTATTTACCCAAGGAGATGAATCACATGTCCACACAAAGACTCAAATGCCAACATTCACAGCAGCATTATTCAGATAACAAAGACCTGGAACAACTTAAATACCCTTCAGTTGTTAAAAAAAAATAATAATAAAGTCTGGAATATCCACAGGATAAAAATTACTGAGCAATCGAAAGGAACAAAATACTAACCCAAGGAGAAACATGAAAGGATCACAAAACATTCTGCTAAATGAAGAAAGTTGACTTCTTTCCCCAAAAAATTATATATTATTTGATTCCATGGATATGAAAGTGTACAAAAGGCAAAACTATAGTGACATAAGGTATCAGTAGTTGTCAGGGGTTGGGATCAGGAGAGGGGATTAAATGTAAGGGGACACAAGGACATTTTGGGGGTAATAGAAATGTTCCATATCTTTATTATGGTGATGGCTGCTATATGAAAGTACCAAATTCATCATACTGTAGTCTACAGTGTGTATGATGTATGCAGTGTGTGCACTTAAAATGCTTGAATTTTATTGTATGTAAATAATGCCACATTTAAGCTAGAAAAAAATTAAGTCTTCCATGCGACATCCATTTTAATACTATCATTACAGCATTATCTTTGGGGCAAGCAAGTGTTTGCTGGTTCCCACCATGGCCAGTATCACCCACTTGTGGGGCAGATGGCCGAGGTTAGGGATCAGCCTTGGTTCAACTCTACCACCTCCGCACATTCTAAGGGGATAACTGTTTCTTTCACTGGCCCACAGGGCAATTACATTGTGAGAACTTTCTGTTTTCAGCAGGAGAACCAAACAAGTGCAGGAGTAAAGTGTGCCGCCCTTTGGGACAGAGTTCAGGGACCAGATGCTGCTGGCAGAGAGGTTTCCAGATGCTCCATGCTGTTCTCAGAAAGCTCTGACCTCTACTTGGGGTGGAGGAGCCTTACAGGGAGAGAAAGTGCAGGCTGCACAAAAGGGGCAGGTCCTGGGGGCACCTGGGTGGCTCATTCAGTTAAGCGACTGACTTCCTCTCAGGTCATGATCTTATGGTTTGTGAGCTCAAGCCTGAGCCTTGCATCGGGCTCCCTGCTGTTAGCACAGAGTCGGCTTTGGATCCTCTGTCCCCCACTCTCTCTCTCTGCCCCTCCCCCCCCTTTCTCTCAAAAATAAATATTTAAAAAACATGTGTGTGTGGAGGGGGGTAAGTCCTGAGTAAGAAAGAATCCTGGAGGAGGTTTCAAATCCAATGCAGGAACATGTAGTAGGGAAAAGCATTCATGAGAAGCAGCATACCGGCTCCTGTTGTGTGAAAACCAAGTACAATTCATTCAAAAAACCGAAAGCAAATTCATTCAAGTAACCAAATAGATTGTTTATTTAAATAAACTGACCTTCTCTTCCACTTTATTGAGTAGTGGAGAATTAGTTGTAATGACCTAGCCAACTAATTGGTCATTTTGTTCCCATGTAGACTTAAACTTAAGGACATTAGGATGACAGCTGTTAGTTTGAGTTATTTTGAAAGCAGAACCTGAGGGGTGCTGGGTGGTTCAGTCAGTTAAACATCTGACTTTGGCTCAGGTCATGATCTCACGGTTTGTGAGTTCAAGCCCCGTGTCAGGCTCTGCACTGACAACTAGAAGCCTGGAACCTACTTCAGATTCTGTCTCCCTCTCTCTGCCCCTCCCCTGCTCTCTCCCAGAGAGATTCTGTCTCTTGCTCTCTCTCTCTTTCTCTCAAATAAATAAATAAATAAACATTAAAAGAAGAAGAAGAAGAAGAAGAAGAAGAAGAAGAAGAAGAAGAAAGCAAGCAGAGCCTTAGACAGAGTTTGGATGCAGGTATTTTATAGAGAAAATAGTCAGCAGAGTGAAGGATGGAGAGAGGAAGACCAAAAGAGAAGAAAAGTCCATCAAGACTGTGTTACTGAGCTGGCTAATGCAGTGGGAAACTGGGCTCAACTCCCCTGGGGGTTCTGAGGAACTGGGAAGAATGTGCCCTAGCATCCTCTCTCCAAAGGACAGGAAGTTAGGGATTTCTCATGGACTTCCATCTCCCATAGGTGGAAGGTCCCCAGGGGGATTTTGCTCCAGGGCTGTGTGTACCTAGACAAAGCCACTTTCCATGGTTTAGGAAGAGTCCTGCAGCTGAAAAGGAGCAAGCCAGCTGGAGCATACATTTGTACAGACTTGGAACTGCCCACTGCAGTTGCACTGAATTTAGGTGAGTTGAGGGATGTGGTTCCAGACAGTAAAAGGGTGGGGCAGACAGCTCACTCTGTGAGATGTGTTGGGTGATCCTTCAGTGCTGTTCAGTGGCTGGAAGGTGAATATGGAGAGGTTTTCAAGCTGCCATTGGCCTTCTGATCCTATGACCCTATAAAAGGTATGGGTGTCCCTGACTGGAAGAACTGGAGATGCAAGATTGTTACCATGTGCCCTTCATCCTAAAACTTAGACTAAGTCATCACAAAAAACAAACTTGTAGACAAGGTTTAATGGCTTCACTTTAAAGGCATCCAATTCCTCCAAGGCAAGCCAGGGGCACACTTCCTGTCCCGAGCCTTGCACTTGCAGTGAAAGCTCCAGATCTAAATGGGAGACAAGATGCACTGGAGGTAATCTGATATTTTAGCCTTATTCCTGAAGTAAGTGGACAGAATATGCACATGTGTAATAAGAGCTCCAGGGGTGACCAGATACTTGCCAAATGACCTGGGGGATTCTCTGTGCTTTTTGAACTTTTCTTTGGAGATAAGGGATAATGAGCAGGTTTCTGCCATTTTTGAAATATCAACTGAATGTGCTCTGCCTTTTCTATGGAGGTCACTTTACCCTAAAGCTTTGAGGAAATGTCTCAATTCTCCAAAAAGCTTAGATCCTGAACAAACTCTTGTCCTACCAAAAGAGGAGAACCAATCCCCAAGCAGCTCACAGATGGGAAATCAGAAGGCAAGAGAAGTGATTTCAGATAAGCTCTTAATAACGAAACCTTTTATTAGCAATGGTGTTTCCCTATATCACAAATTCCCAGGACCTGGCTAAACACTTTGGGTAACTGAGAGGCCAGCCTATCCCCAGAGAGTATTTGACACTCAATAAAAAGAGCTGCACTAATTTAAACAGTTTCAGAACGGCTGACAAATATGAACAAAGCTCTAGACTAAAGAGTAAAAATGTAAAGGAGCATTTTCATTTTGAGTGGCCAGATTGACTTTAAAACAGAAATAACAGATAAGAGCATCCAATAAATCAAGCTCATAGACACATTTACAATGAAATAATTATCTGGTAAATACTGACCTAGCCTAAGAAAAAGTCTGGGATATCAGATTGTCCGAAATGTGCTTTCTTGTTTTCCACTTAGATTTGTGTCTATTCATGGCAGGTGCTGTAAAACAGCATGCAGGAAACTCTAAGTGTGTGTGTGTATTTTTAAACAAATTTCTATCTTAAGCCAACTCTTCTGTACCCTGATGTTTTAATACAAATTCATGATCATTTAGTTTAACCTTTGTTAAATGTTTCCCTGAGGCTAAAACACTACATGTATATGTATGTGTGTGTATATAAGTGTGTGTGAATTCATAGAGAATAGAAAATAATGCCAAAAAAAAGAAAGAAAAGAATGCCAGTGAAGATAGGCATAAAGAGAGTTTCCTTATGATACCATAAGTGCTACATATGTGCTGACTACCTTTACGACCACAGCTAGTATCGCTGCAATCATATGTGTCAAAGCACCATCTCTTCAGTAACCCCAAAGGAGAAGATGCATTTTTCACAAGGGAGAGAATTTCAGTTTTCCAGATGGGCTCTCTTACAATGTTTCTCCCCTAACCCAATGACTTGGTGCCATCCTCACCAGACCAATATCCATGTAGTCAGGACATGCTTATGAACTGGCATTGGAGACAATGTGATAGACTATTTCACTGATGCTTTTGGTTTAGAAAGACCATAGGGTAAACTCCAGCCTGGCCACTGAATGACCTTCAACAAGTTACCTAACTGTAGAAGACAGTTATATGGAAAAATCAGTATTATAGCAGGACACATTTCACACTGACTACTATGGAGATTAAATTAGATAATGAAGGTAAATCTCTTAGCACAATTCCAGGCACAAAATATCTGCTCAATTAATAATGATAGCTATGAACATGGTATGCCAGGTAACTTTTCATACACGTAAGCACCAATGCTTGAAAACCTCCTTGATCTGTCTCTGTCTTAGAGCCAGTCTGCTTCTTTGGGCAGCATATTTGAACCTTATTTTACTTTATTTTATTTTACTTTATTTTATTTTATTATTTTATTTTATTTTAATTATTTTCATCTTTACTTATTTTTGAGAGAGAGAGAGACAATGTGTGAGCAGGAGAGGAGCAGAGACAGAGGGAGTCACAGAATGTGAAGCAGGCTCCAGGCTCTGAGCTGCCAGCACAGAGCCTGACGCGGGGCTCAAACCCACAAACCGTGAGATCACGACCTGAGCTGAAGTCGGACGCTTAACCAACTGAGCCAACCAGGCGCCCTGGAACTTCATTTTAAAATAGCACATGACAGCATAAAACTTAGTAACCCTAATATTCCATGGATTATATCCAAGGAAGCATAGCTATGAGGGAGTTAATGCAGTTTTGCCTGAAAGAATATCCCATGGAATGGATCCTATATACAATGCTATCAGGAGCCTGGTGGATATTTTATTTTACAACACAAGCTGAGAAGCTTCTAATTTGTATCACAAACCTCTTTGGGGTTATGGCTAAAGCAGCAGATAGGGACATTATTAATATTACGTGCCTATATTGGAAAAGAAGGAATATTTCAAATCAATGACTTAAGCTTCCTTCTCAAGAAATTGGGGGCAGAGGGAAGCAAACTGAACCCAAAGTAAAGAAAAGAAAGAAAATAATGAAGATAATAAAAGAAATAAATGAAATAGAAAATAGAAAATGAATAGAGAAAACCAATGAAACAGAAGCTGGTTCTTTGAGAAGATCAATAAAATTGATAAACATCAAGTTACTATGATCAGAAAAAAAAGAAACAAGACACAAATCAAGAATGAGAAAGGTAAAATCATCATAGATTCCAAAGATGTTAAAAGGATCATAGGGAATATTATTAACAACTTTATGCCAACAAAATTAGATGAAATAGGCAAATTCTTTGAAAAACATTAACTTCCAACATTAACTCAGGAAGAAATAAAAACTCTGAATAGTCCTATATCTATTACAGAAATTGAATTGAATTTGAAGTTAAAAACCTTCTCACAAAGAAAACTCCAAGAAAGATGGCTTCATTGGTGAATTCTACCAAATATTTAAGTAATATTTTATACAAACTCTTCCGGAATATAGAAATGAAGAAATTCTACCCAGTTTGTTCTATGAAGCCAGAATCTCTCTGAAGCCAAAAGACATTATAACAAAACTAAAGAATAATAATTCTCATAAACATAGATGCAAAAATTCTAAATAAAGGTTTAAGTTTTTTATTTGAAACAGAGAGACAGTGGGGGAAAGGCATAGAAAGAGAGAGAGAGAGAGAGAGAGAGAGAGAGAGAGAGAGAGAGAGAGAATCCAAGCAGGCTCCACGCTGTCAATGCAGAGCTCAGCATGGGCTCAAACTTACGAACTGTGAGGTTATGACCAGAGTCAAAACCAAGAGCTGGGCGCTTAACTGACTGAGCTACCCAGGTGCCCCTAAATAATGTTTTAACAAATTAATTCCAAGAATATATACAAGGATAATAAATTATGACCAAGTTGGGTTTATTTAGGGAATGGATATTTGGCTAACAAATGGATCAGTGTAATTCACCTATTAATAATCTAAAAAGGAAAAGCCACATGATCATATAAATACTTGAAAGTATTTAACAAAATCCAATATCCATTCTTGATGAAAACTCTCATAAAACTAGTAGTAGAAGGAAACTTTCTTAACCTGATAAAGGGTATATATGAAGAACTTACACCTATCATTACACTTAATATTGAAAACTTGAATGCTTTTTTTCCTAAGACCAGGAACTAGACAATGTTGTCTGCTCTCACCACTTCTATTGAATATTGTACTAGAGGTTTTAGCCAGTACAATAAGATATGAAAAGAAATAAAAGATACCCAGATTGGATAGGAAGAAGTAAAATTATTTTTATTTGCAGACAGCATGATTGGTTATGCAGAAAATTCAATGGATAATACAAAAATCTATGAGAATTGTTGAGCTCACTAAGGTTGCAGGATATAAGATCAATATGCAAAATCAATTTTATTTTTAGAGTAGCAATAAACAATCAGAAACTAAATATTTACAAATGCATTTACAATAGCTTCAAGAAACATGAAATACTTAGGGATAAAATCTGACAAGAGTGAGACCTGAACACTGAAAACCATAAAACATTGATAAAAGAAATTAAAGAAGATATAATTAAATGCATAAAATACACTATATTCATGTGTTAGAAGACTCAGTGTTTTTTTTAATTTTTTAATGTTATTTATTTTTGAGAGAGAGAGAATGAGAGAGAGAGCATGAGCAGGGAAGGGAAAGAGAGAGGAGGAAACAGAAAATTTCAAGCAGGCTCTGCACTGACAGCAGGAAGTCCAACATGGGGCTCACAAACCCTAAGATCATGACCTGAACTGAAGTCAGGCACTTAACTGAATGAGCCACCCAGGTGCCCGGCTTAGTGTTTTTAAGATGTCAATTCTCTCCAAGTTAATTTATAGGTTCAGTGAAATATCAATTAAAATCCAAGTGGAATTTCTTTGTAGAAATTAACAAACACATTAAAAATTCTTGTGGAAATGTAAAGAATCCAGAATAACCAAAAAAAAATTTGAGAAAGAAAAAAAAGGACAAATAATACCCAATTTCTGTACTTAATTATAAAACTCCAGTGATCAAAATAACATGGTCTTGAACTCAAGATAGACAAATAGATCAATGAGACAGAATAGAGTCCAAACTACACATATATGTTCATCTGACTTAAGACAAAGACATAAAGTCAGTCCAATGCAAAAGGGATTTTTCCCCCAACAAATAGTGCGGGAACAATTGGTATCTATTGGCAATCAAACAAACTTTTACCCATCCTTGCACCATATGCAAAAATTAACCCCAAAGGCATTATTAACCTAATGAAAAGTTTAAAATAATAAAACTTACAGAAGAAAATAAAAAAGAAAATCTTTGTGACTTTGGGTTAGATAAAGATATATTGGATATGACATTAGAAGAATGATCTATATAAGAACAAATTGATGAACTACAAAATAAAATTTCTGCCATTTGAAAGACACTGTCAAGAGAATAAAAAGGCAAGTCATAGACTAAGATAAAATATTTGCAAATTGCATATCTGACTGAGGACCTGCATTCAAAATATACAAGAACTCACAAAACTCAGTGATAAGAAAACAAATGACCTAATAAAAAGGGGCAAGAAATCTAATCAGATACTTCACCAAAGATATACAGATGGAACTTAAAGTGGCTAAAATTAAAAGGTCTAGCCATACCAAGCCTTAGCAAAGATGTAGAAGAACTGGTGAGAATGTCAAATGGCATAATTAATGCAAAAAACAGTTTGGTAGTTTCTTAGTAAGTTAAATATTCTTCTGCCATATGATTCAGCCATTCTACTCCAAAGTATTTACACACACACACACTCACACACACACACACACACACACACACACACAAAGAAATTTGATGTCCATTGAAAGGCTTGTACAGTACATGAGTGTTCATAGCAGCTTTATTTGTAATAGGCAAAATTTGGATATAACCCAAATGATTATCAACAGATGGCTGCACAAAATGGATTAGTGCTCAACAATATAAATAAATGAACTATTCATATAACATGGATGAATCTTAAAGTAATTGTGTTGCATGAAAAAATCCAGACAAAATGACATATACTATATTTATATGGAATTCTAAAAAATGAAAACTAATTAGCCTTTAGATCTGTTAGAAAACAGATCAAAGTTTGTATTGGAATGTGGGAGTGAGATATAAGGTGCAGGAAAGAAGTCCTACAAAGAGGCATGAGGAAATTTTGAAGAGTGATGGCTATGCTAATTATCTGATTATGGTGATAGTTTCACAGGTATAAGCCTATGTCAAAACTTATCAAAGTGTACACTTTAGTTTTGTGGAATTGTTGTATGTTAATTATATATCAATAAATCTGCTAAAATTATGAGTATATTAGCTATTTTCTATACTAATTGCCTATATATACCTTTTCAATGAAGAATGTGTATAGATTTTTGTAACTGTCCTCTTTTTATTTGATTTATATTTATTAAAGTCTAATTTTACATGTCTTGAGTCTAACAATGAAAAATTAAGGCCTGTATTTTTAATGTTTTGTTTCTATTTCATTTTATTAGTAATTTTTCATTGAACTTCACAAAAGTACCAATTTGAAATGGATTGAAAATCGGGGCACCTGGGTGGCTCAGTGGGTTGAGCGTCTGACTTCGGCTCAGGTCATGATTTCCCAGTCTGTGAGTTCAAGCCCCACGTCGGGCTCTGTGCTGACAGCTTGGAGCCTGGAGCCTGCTTCGGATTCTGTGTCTCCCTCTCTCTCTCTGCCCCTCCCCTGCTCATGCTCTGTCTCTCTCTGTCTCAGAAATAAAAAAAAAGTGTTGAAATGGATTGAAAATTAAAACTAATAATTCAAAACACCTGGTGTTTCTTGACCTGTAGATTGAGAAACACTTCTCTGGCATAATTCCTGTCCATTAATCAGGATCAGATCACATGGCCATGCCCTAACAGTAAGACAGTCTGGGAAAGAAAGGAGAGCTACCAACTTTTGTCACATCTGAGGTCACAATATCAAAATGTGTATAGCCCAGAATGGTGGAATAAGGGACCTCTGGATATCCACTGCTCCATTAAAAACATGAAACAAAACAATAAAACGAAACAAAACTGACAAAAAGGTCCAAATCAACCTTTTTTAGAACTCTAGAAATTAATCAAAGGTTTACAACAATCTGAGGAATATTTATTCAAGAATGGATGAATATCATAATTACAGTTAGCTTTACAACATTTTAACTTGCCCTATTTTTATTGCCTCCTCCAAAGTTCTGTGGTAGTCTTGAAAATCAGCAGCTTAGCAGTCATTAGGGAGTATATGCTAGTTTGGAAATTCCCCCAAAAATTTCATCCTGAAAGCATTGTATTAGACCTGTGTGACAGCTTCCTGAGAAATCCCCATTTTCAAGGCTTGTTATTTAAACTGACTCAGATCTTGTTCAGTGGGAAAAGTTCTATCCCAAGGGCATGTGTCAAAAACAACCAATGAGAATTGTTTAAAATCTCAGTTGCCTCAGTCGGCATTACCAGTTGGGGCAATCAAGAGACTGGCCAAAAACTTAAAAGAAAGACCTGGAGAATGAGATATTCATGGGAGTTTGGGGAAACTCTGACATATTTCTGGGAATTTAGAAAGCCATGCACATGTGCAGGGCTATGTGCATGCCCAGGAAAGAACTGAGAAGACTCTAATCTATCTACCTCTGACTGACTTTGAGGCCCTGTGCAAAGCAGGAAATGAAGACTAAGGCAGAGTTCTAAACTTCTGTTGCATTAAAGAAGTGCCCCAACACACAGAGAGAGTCCATCAGCTTTATGTTGGAATCACGTATAAAAATCACTATCTAATTATGAACTCATCACTAAGCTTACATTGAATAGAGACTTCAGCAGCCACTTCATAACAGGGAATACAGATTTTATAAAATTAGTCCAAGAATGTGACTAAACAAGATCATCATCGTCAACAACAACAATAATAACAAAGCAACAATGGCAAAGCACAAGGAGAGAAGAATCTGATTTCCAGAGTAACTACATTATGTTATTTAAAATGTCCAATTTTGGGGGCTCAGTCAGTGAAGCATCCAACTTCAGTTCAGGTCATGATCTCACTGTTAGTGAGTTCAAGCCCAAGCCCCATGTTGGGCTCCGCGCTGACAGCTCAGAGCCTGGAGCCTGCTTCAGATTCTTGTCTCCCTTTCTCTGCCCTCTACCCCCCCCCAAAAAAAAAATAAACACTAAAAATTTTTTAAAATAATTAAAAATGAAATGTCCAATTTTCAACAAAAAATCATGAGACACTGAAAGAAAAAGAGAAGTATGGCACATATAAAGGAAAAAAAGTAATCAATAGAAATTTTCTGAATTTCTGAAAAAGCAAAATTTTAGAGCTTACTAAAAATGCTTTTTAATAGCTATCACAAATTTATACAAAGAATTAAAGGAAATCATGTTTAAAGAATTAAAGGAACATATGAAAGTAATGACTCACCAAGCAGAGAATATCAACAAGAGACATCAAAAGAGATGGAAATTATGTTTAAAAATTAGTAATTCTATGGTTAAAAAGTTACAACTGAAGTGAATATTTCACTAGAAGGGCTCAATAGCAGATTTAATTTGTAGAAGAAAGAATCAGTAAAAGTGAAAATAGATTAATTTCATTATCTAAGTTTGTGACAAAAAAAAATGAAGAAAAATGAGCAGAGTTTCAGATACCTGTGGGATACCATTAAGCATGCCATCATATACTCAGTGGGAGACCCAGAGGGAGAGATGAGACAGAGAAAGGGGGGGGGGGGCAGAAAAAAATATATTTGAAGGAATAATGACCAAACACTTCCCAAATTTGATGAAAAACATCAAGATGCTCAACAGACTTCAGGTAGAATAAACTAAAAGAAGTTCACACCTAGAAACAGAGTCCAACTTCTAAAAGACAAAGAATCTTGACAACAGCAAGAGAAATCAACTTTTTGTGTACAAATGATCCTCAATAAGTTGAGCTGACTTCTGGTCAGAAACCATAGAGGCCAGGAAGCAGTGGAATGGTGTATCTAAAGGGCTGAAGAAAAAAGGCTGTTGGCCAAGAATTCTACATGTAGAAAACTATACTTCAAAAATAAAAGGAAAAGCAATTCCAAGATAAACAAAAATTGAGAGAATACTTTTATAGCCAACCTTCCCTACAAGAAATAGTAAAGGAAATCCATGTGTATGTCAATAAAGTAAAATAAATATCTCAATAAAGTAATTTAGATAATAATGTGAATCATTTAGGCTGAAATGGACAACAGAAAGTAACTTAAGTCCGTATGAAGAGAGAAAGAGCACCAGTAGAGGAACATAGGTAAATATAACATCTTTTGTCTGACCTAAAAGACACTACTGCATAGAGCAATAATTATAAAACTGTGTTGATGGCAAGATAATATATAAAGATATAATTTGTATGATAATAAGAGCACAAAGAAGGAAGAAAGAATAGGGTTATTTTGTAGAAAATCTTTATATATTACTTAAATTAAGTTGGTATTAATACAAAGTAGATTGTTTTAACTTAACATGTTAATTGTAATCCCCAGGAAAATCTCTAAGAAAATAACTAAAAAACATAGTTAAAAAAAAACAAGAGAATTAAAATGGCACACTAGAAAATACTTTTTAACACAAAATAAAAGAATGAAAGAGGAATAGAGGGGAAGAAAGACATGACATATAGAAAACAAATAGCCTAAAGACATGCATAAATCCTACTTGATCAATAGTTACATTAAATGCAACTGGGTTAAATACTCCAATTAAAAAGCAGATACTGGCAGAATTAATTTTTTTTTAAGCCACAACATAACTACATAGTACCTACAAGTGACAAACATTGGGTTCAAAGTTAGTTTGCATGGAAAAAGATATACCAGGAGAGCTGGAGTGGCTATGCTAATATCACATTATACAGACTTTAAGGCAAAAAATATTACCAGCAACAAAGAAAGACCTTGTTTAAATGAAAAAAGAGACAATTCATCAGGAAGTCAAAAATTATAAACATATGTGCCTAAGAATAGAGTCCCAAAATACATGAAGCATAAACTTACAAAATTGAAAGGAGAAATAGATAATTCACAGTAACAGTTGGAGAGTTCAATATCCCCCTTTTAGTAATGAATAGATCAAAATGGAAAGAGAAGAATTGAGAATGTGTGAACCAACTACACCTAACAAACACGTATAGAACACCTGTTAGTGAACTGGGCCCTTGGGCTCTCTAAACAATGAAAATTGACAAGAGGCCGAACAGGAGTTCCAGGCAAGGCTTTATTGGGGCTTATGCTCAAGCACAAGAGAGAGAGCCCAGAGGAAAAGTCCTTCAGGCTGGCCCCCAAGGAGAGGTGGGGGAGAGCTTTAAAGAGGCCCAGGTGGGAAAAGGGTGACATTTAAGCATGAAGAGGTGGAGATTTCATGGCTCCTGTGCACTTAAACGTCGTGCTTCTTCATGTGTCGCGTGTCTAACCGGCAGGTTAATCTCCACCCTTGGGTACGATTTTTAGTATTGTAACAAGGGTACAAGTCAGTGAAAGGCCAGTGCGGGGGGGGGGGGGGGGGGGGCATCTTGGCATAGACCGGTTTCGTCCTGTCTTCTCCAGTCTTCATAGTAGAGTCCCTCCTTTCACTAAGTCCCTCCTGCTTCCTCATTCCTGCAAGATACACTACCCAGGAGGCATAGAGCATTAGCTTTACTTTTTATGAGGACAGCCAAGGAATCCTGTATTTTGCAGTTAGAATTGAAGGGACCTTAGTCCAGTCTCTGCTCTGTCTCACACCCAATCACAGCAAAATATACACTCTATACTAATTGTATAGAATGCCCACAGAACATTCTCTAAGATAGACCATAAGTTAGGTCATAAAACAAGTCCTCAAGAAATTTCTAAGAAGTGAAATTATACAAACTATGTTCTCTGATCACAATGGCATTAAATTAGGAATCAGTAACAGAAATTTGGGAAACTCACAAATATGTGGAAATTAAAAAACAAACTCCTAAATGACCAATAAGTCAAGAAGAAATCACAAATAAAATCAGAAAATACTTTATGATGAATGAAATTAAAACACAACATACCAAATCTTGGGGATCCAGGAAAAGCAATGCTTATACCTAACTTATATAACTGTTAACATTTACATTACTGGTGGGTCTGGTCACTATCACAGAAGTAACTTGAGAGTTACACCTATCCAATTGTACCAGCATATCTTAAAACCATTTTAGAACTTTTATGGAATAATTTCTAGGGTACCTATTATGGTTTTTAAAAAAATATCTTCAATGATAGCAATTCTTTGAATTTAAAGGATTTACATAATTTTTGAAAACAGAAGTCATATTAGTGAATAAATTGAGTGGTGAGGCTAAAGATTCCATTGTTGGTCTAAAGAAGTGATACTATTTTGATGAAGGCATTTTCAAAACAGGACAGTGGGTGGTTCCTGAAGAGGAATTCCAAACATGCATGAAGCAAAAAAAAAAAAAAAAAAAAAAAAAAAGGAAAAAAGAAAGATTGGAATAAGTGCATAGCTACAGAGGATGACTGTTTTGAGTACAACAGTTATTTAAATGTATGCCTTAGGGCACATTTCTAACATAAGTATCCTCAGTGCCTCATTAC
The DNA here is from genome assembly GCF_046562875.1 of Panthera onca. Classification (NCBI taxonomy): domain Eukaryota; kingdom Metazoa; phylum Chordata; class Mammalia; order Carnivora; family Felidae; genus Panthera; species Panthera onca. The sequence continues at coordinate 25,849,682 of NC_138343.1, read as the reverse complement.
TTGAAGTATCTCACCATTTCCAAGTGGTTATCATTATATCTGCCCCTGTTTTGTTGGTTCCAAGAGAAATTAGAAATGGTGACTAGACAAATATTGGCCTAGGAGTTTGGTCTTCTAAGTTAAGTTTATATTGACTAAATGAGTTTCTATTTGATCTTAATTTGATTTTTCCATTGTTTTGACAATTGAACATGTGTTCACAAGTCTAGAGATATGTGCACATGTGGAGATATACCCATACAGAACACAATAGACTATTTTTAAAGCCAGAAAGTCTGTGTGCTATATATACCCATCTTTATAAACCTATTTTTTTTTATTTCCCTAGCTGTCTCTGTAGGCTACCAATACCACATAGTAACTGCCAATAACTAATAAAAATAACTATTAAGTTATATGCAATATAAACTACTATATAAAGGCTAAACAGTAAACACTATTTACAGCTTACTATGAGAAAATGGAAACCTCATTGTGCCAATATGAACAAGATCTCCTCTTATCCTGTAATTCAAAGGCTATTACTTTGAAAATTATGAGTCCCAATTGATTGCCATACTAGAAACAATTATTATCTGATCTGTTCTTCTTTATACTATTAGTAATGTCCTAATATTCTAAAGGACCTTAATCAAACATTCAATGTTTTAAGAAACATCTGGATGTTAGCCAAATTTGTAAGATAGCACAAGCTAGAGCAAAAGAGGTGGTGAGAGGGACATAAGGAAAGTGAAAGCTATTACAGAAAAACTGACTAGAACCGTGGAATCTGATTATAGGGAGCTTAGAAGGTAGGCTTGGCAGGGGAACAAAGCCGTGTTTCACCTTGGAAAGCTGTGAGGCACTGCACATGACAAAAGCTGCTAATTATGAATGATAAGATTTAGGACAAATAGGAAGCTTTTTGGCGAAAGGATTTTTTAAAAATTCTGTTAAAGTGTGTATAAAAGCAAACCATACATTGTCTTTTGAAACCTTTGGGAAACTTCATAATTTTTAAAATGTAAAGTTCACTTTTATTAAACATATGGGTAAGTTTGAAATTATTCAGAATATTAAAATTAATTTGAAAATAATTAAAATTCAGAAAAACCTCAGGTGTACATCCAAGTTCTGGGCAGTATTAACATGCTATAAAAATTGCTCAGGCAATTTACAGTGAACAGGTGTGTGAAGTAATTGACAGGGGAAAAAGTTCAGACATTAATTAACAAGAATTATGAATATCCTTGTTGAATTGTTTTCTCTCCATTGACATATTTTTAAGCATATGTGTAGAGGAAATTTTTTTCATTACAAATACGCATGGAAAATGAACTCTTACTTATTCATAATACTCAATGCTTTTGCCATTAATTGCTTGATGAGACATGGAAGGAACACAAAAAGAAAAATGCTCTAAACCAAAAGAAAAATGTCATAAATATTTTTGAAAGTTTATTCAGTCTTGCTAATAATGTTGAAATGTCTACTTCCAAATCCAACAAAATAAGGATTCATGCACTCAAAGAGTATCTCTGTTGAAACTTGGGGAGAAAAGAATAATTATGCCAAAAATAGGACCCAAGTCCTACCTCAAGAAGCTTCCAGAAGGAGCGAAGCCAGAACAGAAAAGCAGAATGTTAGAAAATAATATGAGAACTACCATGAGAAACATAGAGGATGGGATAAGGACTCTGCCCTGGAGGAGGAAGGATGGTAGGATTTGGCTTTGAATCAGGTAGTCAAGATTAGAGGCAAACATTGTACTATTTTTTTAATGTTTTTATTCATTTGTGAGAGACAGAACATGAGTGGGGGAGGGGCAGAGAAAGAGGAAGACGCAGAATCTGAAGCAGGCTCCAGGCTTGAGCTGTCAGCACAGAGCCTGACACAGGGCTCAAACTCACAAACCACGACCTGAGCCAAAGTCAGACACTTAACCCACTGAGCCACACAGGCGCCCCATAGGGACAAACATTTTAGACAGAGATGGGGTTGTGTAAAGCTGCAGATTTCTAAGGAAGCCTATTGTGCTGGTGCTGTCCAGACACTGTAGGACAGTATGGTAACAAACACCTGGAAGGTGGGAGAGGCTTTGGAAGCAGGTCATGGCAAGAAGCTGGGAAGACTCTGGGGAGAGTGTGAATTTGAAAGCTTGAAGAGCCTGCAAGAGTGTTTCATGAAATCCTAATGACCTTTGAGATGCTTGTGAGTGACGGCTTGAGGAGGCAAGTGAAGAAAATGCTATTTGAAACTGGAGGAAAATGATCTTTTTTATATAGTGGCAGAAATTTAGCAACACTATCACTTGATATAGTAAGTAGAAAACTTATGGAATGAACTGTGTGATCTTAGCTAAGGAGATTTCCAGATACTGTTGAGAGTATTTCTTGGTTTCTTCTTGCTGCTTATGATAAATGTGAGAAAAGAGAGGTAACTAAAGAAAGGACTTCTAAACAAAGAAGAACTTAAAAATTTCAGCCTCTCCAGAAAATAAATGGTACTACAATTAAGAAATGGCTGGGGCATGGGACTCTTGATCTCAGGGTTGTGAGTTCAAGCCCCATGTTGGGTGTAGAGATCACTTTAAAAAATAAAATCTGAAAGAAAGAAGAAAAAAGGAAAGAAAGAGAAAGAAAGAAAGAAAGAAAGAAAGAAGAAAGGAAGGAAGGGAGGAAGGGAGGAAGGAAGAAAGGGAAAGAAAGGAAGAGGAAAGAAAAAGATCAAATCCAGGACACTCTGAAGAAAACATGGTCCAATCATGAAGCCAAATGTTTAAAATCCTCTGTTAAGAACTCAGAAATATTGAAGACAGTACATCAGAGAATCATTCAGTCAAATAATAGGGCTTTTAAGAAGCTTGAGAGTGTTGTTCCTCAAAAGGCTCAGAAGTCCAAGGCAGAGAAGAGTGATACTCGAAGAGATCTGTGGGGGTGGTTTTTTCTAATGGAGTCAATCCCAATAAAAATTCACAGGTGACCTATACAATTTTTAAAAGATTCACGTCACCAGGTGCACCACCAGCTTGGACTAAGATGGGCAGAGGGAGCACAAAGAGGTAAGGGATTTGAATTCTCAAACTTCTCTGGGCAGGAACTAGGCTGAGGAACCATCTAATAGTTGGCTTACGGGGGAGAAGACTTCTGCCTTCACTTATCTTTACCTATTGGAAGCTTGTAAGAGTTCCCAAGAAGATCCCGATAGCTGTGGTGACTAGGCTTAAGTTGTGACGGCTTAGGTCTGTCCCAGCACGAAGCATGAGACTGACAGGGCACTGAACATTTTCTGCACTTTCATGACACTGTGCACATAGTGTTCATGTGATGAGGTCTCCAGGTACTTGGAGTCCTGGCCTCTTGAGGGAAGCCTGGAGGCAGCACTTGGCAGGAGCAGCTGTTTCAGGGTGGGCTGGAGCAGCAGCAGGGAGGTACCCTCAGGTGGTGTCCTGCCAGGAGAGGCCACTCTCCCTGACATACCATTTCTAAACTTGTGTAAGAATACTTTAGACGTCTCTACAAGTAACTGGGTGAGTTTGAGGGGGTTCAGAGGACCTAAGCTCTGCAGTTGAGGCCATGAGCCAACTAAATACAGATTAGTACCTTTCATGAGACCCTATTTGTACCTGCAACAATGCCTGTGGAACATAAATTAAAAGCTCTTGGAGAAGCCCAGTATGAGGAGAAGGAGAAATAAGTTACTGAAGGAGGAGCATCAGGAACCACTTATCCTCCTGATGGGTGTGGATCATGAGGTGGGGTTGGTGTCCCCTTTCAGAGCAAGGAGTGCTCAAACGAAAAGATGAAGTGGGTTTCAGTGCCCTCCCTTTGTGCAGGAAGTGAGGGAGATTGACCCACTCAGTTTACTTCAGGAGAGGGCAAGGAGAGGTGGGAATATGATTGGTTCCTATCTCTGAGTCCCAGGCCCTGAAACTCTAGCACTGAGGATTTATTTTTGTAAAAGGGTGGAGATGTCCATTGGGACCTATATTGTTCCAATATTTGAGGGTAAAGGAAAACTGTATCTCTACTCATACCATTTCTGACACTGAATGTGTGGAGGTTTTCCTCATATTAAACAATTCTAGCACAAACTACTTGGAGTTTGCACATACCTCACAGGTTAAAAGCTCAGTCCCACAAGACTGCCCCTAGTTCAGGGGCCAATCACAGGTGGTGAGTCCCCAGGTTACCCCCCACTTCTGTATGACATGACTACAAATCTAAGCTCCCTGTAACCCCTTCCTAAGACTCAATAATTTGCTACAATGGTTCACAGAATCCAGGAGAAAACTTCACTCATTATTACCAATTTATTATAAAGGGCATTATAAAGGATACAAATGAACAGCCAGATGAGAAGGTCCATAGGGCAAGGTCCAGAAGGGTCATAAGCACAGAAACTTCTGTCCCTCTGGAGTTTGAGGTAAACCACTCCCCTGGCACATGGATGTGTTCTTGTTCACCAGCTCAGAAACTCTCCAAACCTCTTTGTGTGGGGTTTTTATAGACATTCCATTATATAGGCATGATAGATAAAATCATTGGCCGTTGGTGATTAACTCAGTCCCCAGCTCCTTTCCCCTCCCTGGAGGTGGAGAGAGGAGGTTGGAAGTTCCAACCTTCAATCACCTGGCTGGTTCCTCTGTCAACCGACCCCATCCTCCAAGAATGACCTCAGTGGCCATAAACTCAGGTGCGGTTACAAGGGGCTGATGATGAATAACAAAAGATACTCACTCTTCTCATCCTTGCTACTCAGGAAATTCCAAGGGTTTTAGGAACTCTGTGCCAGGAACCAGGGATAAGACCAAATATATATTTGTTAAAATATCACAATATCACAAATGATCAATGAGGTTTCCCCACTTTGGGGAAGAAGTCAGAATACCTCACCTAGAGGTCAGAGTGGGGAAAAACCTGGGGCTCATTCTAAAGAGAGGGATAGGATTACTTTGTGTGAGACAATAGAAAATTCAGTGGGTCTGTCTCAAGCCAGGTAAAGGTGGGCGGTTTTGTTGACACTGAGTATCTCAGTGTTGATCACTGCTGGGCTAACATATGAATGTTGACATGGGTGTGAATGTCATCCTCAGGCACAAAGGCATGCTTGATGCTGAAGAGTCTCAGCAGCATTTCCGGCCAATGCTGCCCCCAGAAAGCAATGTGGCTGCTGATGACTGGGTGGCCATTATATACTGAAATATTTCAGTGGCAGATTTTCTGAAGCAGGTGCCTTACAAGCATCTGAGGAATATTCACTAAGATACATTAAAGGGATTGAATTGCTAATTGCCTTAATTTATTAAACAGTGTTCTGATACTAGACACTTTACATATATCTTAGTCGATGTTTTCTATTCATAGGGAACAAAAATCCTAAATCTTTGTGGGTACATTGCAATCACCATGTTTTCAACTGGGAGAGTTGTTTTCTCCACCTTGGGGCTGGCCAGTGTGCAAATGGATCTGGACCCCCAAATAAATAGCATAGCATCATTCTTTTAAGGTATGGGGTCTTAATGTCATGGGACTTTTAACGTGTCAGAACTTGTCATAAAAAAGAGTTTGTACTGCATTTACCAAGTCCACTTATTTGAATAATTTAGCTCATCAACCAAAGGATAAATAAAGTCCATGTTTATTTGTCAATATAATACATATATATGACTGTTATACATCTTTATAAGGCAAAGAAATACAGCTGAATTGAACTATGTTCAGAAATAAAAAATATACATGACAAATTCAGTCACCACATTGTGAATCCATTTTTATTTCTTATCTACACTACTAAACTTCATCGAAAGGACTCACTGACATCTATCGGATGGGACAAATACAAAATACATACAATTCAAGATCGGAACACTCAGGTATTAGATGTTCTCTGCTCTCTTGAATAAGTAGTGGTTGAGTTATAAGCCTTCATGGAAGGTGAAACTACACACATAAAGATCACTTATGGAAAGTACACCTGACTGAAATGTATCTAGGAGACATACATAGACCTTCAAATGTGAGAAACTGTTGACTTCGTGCAAGGCAAGGAAGTTGCCTTCATCTGGAAATTGAGCATCTGATAGTCTGATAGTCCAGCTTCAAGTTTCCTTTAGGACAGCAAGCCATTTGCCTTTTGGAAATATAATTTTCATCCCAAAAAGGCTTCAGGGGAGCATTGTGATGGATAAGAAGATGGACTTTGATTCTAACTGAAGAAAAAGAGAAAGAAGTAAAAAAAAAAAAATCAAAACAAAGCAAAAGCAAAATAGGGAGCATCACAGCTATTGAGAAGTGAGCCATGCAGTCTAGACCCATGCTGAACTTGCCAGCGGATAGAGAGCTGAACTGAGTTCACTGGGCATGCCTGCTCAGACCCCTGCTTTGCCCTCTTGCCTCACTTGCACAGATGAACTTTCCAAATGAGGTTCCCTCAGCTGGCCTGTAATCCTAACTAAGCAAGCACATGTAGGCATCCTGACACCATTTGCCTAATGCCTAGGGTGGGGGTACTGGGAACAGAAGGAAGAATAAAGGAATGAAATAAAGAATAAGACCCTCATTTCCCTAATATCAAATACATATTTTGATTTTAAAACAAGAAAAAAAATTCTACTCTAGTTTCCATAAAAATAGTGAAAATGTAATAATTCATGTATCTTTCAAAACACATTCACATCCAAGTATGCCACAACAATAGCAGCATGCCTATTTACATTTTTGAGGAAAGAAAGCAAAATAATGTCAAGTCAGACAAAAAGTAACTAAAAAACAAACATGAGAATTACCCAATTTTGACTTGGAAATCTTTCCCCAAGGTAGTTCAGGTGAGAATCCATTTCAGATGCTTTTATGTAACAAATTAGGGCATGAGCTCTTTTCTCCCTGATTTTTTGAAATAGCAACAGGTTGTGGGTAAGTGTTGGTGTCTTACAAATTACAAAAGGGGCATGCTGTTTCTTTAATCCTTTGTGAGGTTTGTTTCTCTCTAGGCAGTGGGAAGTGCCACATCAGTGCTTTAATTTCCTCTATTTTCTAAAGCAATGGCTACTGCCTAATGCGAGTGAGTGAAGCCATAACGTCCATTAAGTGGGTGGGGGAGACGTACAGCCTATCAAATCCTAATGACTTCTTGGAAAAATTGATCACAATAGCCCAAGTCTCGCCAGACTCAGCTTCTCTGGTCCATGCTTGCATCTGGTTTGATTCCTCTGCTGTGCAAAGCCCCCTTTCCCATCAAAGTGGCAATCTACCAAGTTACCAGTGCTTGCTGGAGCAGCCACACATGGGTGTGGAGGGAGGGAACAGGATGAGCAGGAGACCGAAAATCTCCCATTTCACTGTAACTGTAGACTGTAATAATCAACTCTGCGATGCAAACTATCCTCAGCTCTCATATAAAAGGCACCCCGCTGGCACGGGGATACCTCCCCATCCAAATGTGGAAATTCAACTCCAAATTCAAAGGAGATTCGTTTTTAAAGTAGAGTCTCCTTTCTAAACCTCTTTTTTAAAAAAATCACACCCACTGACTGCAGGGTCATTAGTGGATTAATTTGTCAAAGAAATCGTTCCTTCATTTGGCCTAAGCTGCCTGTCCCACGTGTGTTGGGGTCTGGTGAAAGCTTCTCTGCCAGCGTGAGTCAGGATGAGAGTTGGATGCAAAAGATCTCCTGCTCTATCTGGTAGAGATTCCACACCACAGGACAGAAAACGCCCTTCCATGAGGGGTTTCAAATCAGACCCTTGCGTCTTATTTAGCATTTGAGTGAATGCCAGCTCTCTGTGGTCTGAGTATTAATGCATGCACTGACTTGTATTTTTCCAGCCTCAATGAATACCATCAGCTAAAGATAGCACAGTAATATAACACTTCAGTCACAAGGCTTTGTTGTGTTTGTGTGTGTGTGTGTGTGTGTGTGTGCGTGTTTGTTTGTTTTTTTTAAGGAAACCAAATTAACCATTTTAAGCACAGTCACATAACAGGAACAGGAGAAAACCAACCTTGGATAAATGCATAGGTCAAAGGAAAAAAGAAATGCATCATAATGTAAGAGCAAAGCTAGAAAGGAGTCAGTTTTATAGCTAGCATGACCACTAAATTGGCATATGGTCCTAACTAAATTACACATTTTCTTCTGTCTCTACTTCCCTTTTACCTTACACATGAGAATAAGAACATTGCACATTTAGTTATTCATGGGCATGCTATAAGCATCCACTAGGTGCATATGAGCAATAATGGAGAAAAGTCAATGCCAATTAAAACTGCCCTCACTAACATGGCCATCAAGTCATTCTTATTTCATGTCACTGCTATTGTGACTACCAGAGCCTAGAATGATTTACAGCTAAAAATAAAGACATTATTATAGCTGATCTCAACACAGGAGTTATTTGGAAATGGGAAATAGGAGGAAAACTTAAGAGGCTGAATAGTGAGCTTGATGCTGGATGTGTAATAGGAATTTAGTGTGGCTTTGCATGGCCTCCTCTTCGTAAAGAAACGACGCACGTTTCACCCTTGAGAGGCCCGATGCCCTTCTGTGCTGTATACGGTCAGGCTCATGTCCATTATTAAATATCTGTAATGAAATGCCACATGAGCTCCGGAGCAAGAAGAAGCTTCCAACTGGAAGTTATTCTCATATCCAAAGAGTGAGCAGCAGTGTTCCCCTCACCGTTGATTTCTGGATGTTCTTTCTTCACAACCACTGAGCCATGTGAGACTCCACGTAGGTGAGATTACCGGTCTTCAGAAATGCTGGAATTTACCCAGAAGCCTGAGTGCTATTTCCCGAGTCATTGCAACACTGGAAGCAAAGCACTGTCCTTCCTTGGCATGCACACGGCCCATGTTTCATTGGTAATGGCAGCATGAGGAAAGTTCTTGTGACTATCAACATTTTTCCAAAGGTTGTAATTCCAAAGACTAACCATAAACAGATACCTCTTGCTCCACCTGTGAAAACTAGAGCATTTCATGCAAGCAAATGTACAATCAGAAGACAGCAGGGAGTGTCTTGTGAAATGCACGTCACGCATTTGAAAGTAGAATCAGCTACTCAGAAGAAACTGATGAACTTGGAGAAAGTTCAGGATATATGGAAGATATAACGTCTGATGCCTCTTGCCTCGGGATTCAAAAACAGTTTGTGTTCCAGAAAGTAAATTATTTATCAGTTGGATTCACCTGATTTCAGACCAAATAAAAATTATAATAGAGTCTGAGAAACTAAATGCTCAAGGGTGCAAAAGACAGAATTTTTTTCTGGCGATATGATGGCCCCCTTTGAAAGGCATAGTTTAAGGACTGGAAGCAGTTTTCTCCCTCTAAATGTATCCTCCAGATTTAAATGTCTCAAATAAATCTCCGGTATGATTGCTCTAATAAGCTGAGAAAGAGCAGAAATAATGTACCCCCTGCCCCAGTGTCTAAAGTCAAAAATTAAAAATTGAAAACTCAAGATGGCAGGGAAGCATCTTTCCCGTTGTGCACTACCATGGGGTCTGGGGAGTTGAGGAAAGGGATGCAGGGCTTGTCTGCACCCCCTGGGACCACAGGACTAGGTGTCCCCCTTAACTGGGTGCTCAGAGTTCAAGTGCAGCGGCTCCACCGCCCCCCCCCCCCAGGGCCACCCGTCATCACAGGGGTCAAGGCATCAGAACTGCTGATTTTTCCAAAAATCTTCTCAAAGCAGCAGCAACCGCAGCAGTTTTCCTGCAAAGCAAACAAAATATGACTCTTGTTAATTCAGCAGGGCTTTTAAAATTGTAATTAGTTGGTTGTGCGCCTTAGGAAAACCACACATGATTTTTTTATAATGTATGTGTGCATGTGAGAGAAAAAAAGAAACCCCTTGCAGGATTCCACTGCTTACCCGAGTTGGGTTTTTTTTTTTTTTCAGTTTATGCAAGATATTTTCGTACTATTTGCAAGATCGAAGGACAAGGCCTCTTTGTTTCATGTGAGGCACAGCCAGCTCCCCAGCTGCTACCACACCATCCATTCTGTCAGCCTGACCCCGCATCAAAGTAAGGCCACAGATTGCGCGTGGGAAAGATTTTCATTTGCTTTATGACCACGTTTGACATAGGCCCGCACAGGGTTTGCTACCCTACATCAAACTCTGAGAAGGTGTCCTAAATTCATGGCTCTGAGAAAGTGTCCTAAATTCATAGTTCACGGGTTGGCAAAAGATGGAACAGAAACACAAAACGAAATGCCACCAGGTTGATTTTTAGAGTATTTCCTCAATGCATCAAAAAACCTCTAACAAATTGCAGGAGATTTATATGCCTCAATCGACATGATGGATCCTGCCTTATTCACAGGGCCTGGAAGTCATTCTTTTTCCACAGGAATAATCTTCAACCACCAGATTTTAAAAATCAATATTATCACAAAGTTGGTTTTACTCACTTGTAAAGCTTGCCAAAAACCCCATCTTATCCTGGCAGGAAATACTATAAAAAATGACTTAAAAAAAATTCTTCTCAAATGAGGCTGCTCTCAGAGTTAATGTCTTAAGCTCACATTTTAATTTGAAAAAAAAAAAGAGTAAAAGAAGTAAACTGGGAGGCACCCACATCCCATGGACCTTAAACAATGCTTCCCAGGCCTGCAGTGCAACCAAGTTGAAATTCTGTGGCCCACTGGAGCTGAGGTCCCCAGAGAGGAAGGCAGCCAGCCCAAGGGACCGTCTGGAGGCAGACCTGACCACGCTCAAAGGTCTCATCAAGCAATTCAACAAAGACAGTAGCTAACTGTACCAGTGTCATCAGCTCCAATGTTTTGTCCTCCACATAACTGTCACTGCTTGGGCTGCTACTGGCCTACATTGCCTTGGGTTCAAAGGACCAACGTGGCATGGAAGGATTCTACTGCCTCCCACTACCATTTCCTCCTCTTTCTCTCCCTGCCAGCCCCTGGTGACAGACATGTCTTGCAGTGCAACCTCCAGTCACCCAATGAATTCATTCCTACCAGGCCTCAAAAGTGACTCCAGTGCTTAGGGTGGGAAGGCAGTTTGTGGCAAACCCTTGAGGTTTGTGGTCACCGGAGACAAAATTGCTGGGGGATGGAGGGAGGGAGAGTTCCCCGCAGACTCTGGTGCCCACCACTCACGGGTGAAGGCCAGGCTGTACCTCAGTGAGCCTGACCACCCAGGCCTGGGAGCAGGCAGCGTCCTTCCTTTCTCCACATTATCACAAGGCACATAGCTACCTTCTACTCTTCCAAAAACTTTACCGTCCTTGCTATCTTTGACCCATGATAGTGGCCTTTGTAAGTAGGAAGCACAAGCCTTCCTGCTGATGTTTCATAGATTTCTACATAAGTGGTAGACTGGGAAGGAATGACCCTTACACCAAAGGCTGAGTGCTTTCCTAACTCTGGCCTGGGACTTTTATTATGATATACTGACTTATTTCTACCCGATCTTATTCTACAAAAGATTTCAAGGCAGCTTGCAAGAATATAGAGTCAAACAGACAAACAAAAACCTCAGGACCAGAGTAAATACAAATGAGAATAAGAGAGTAAGACCAGCAGGCAGCAAGAATGCAGACTCACAAGTCATCAGTCCTACACATTTGTTAAAATTGAGTGGCAACAGTGGCCATGGGCTTACTGCCCCAAGTGAGAGAACTGGCTTGCTGGAGGGTAAATGGCCCCCCAACAAGGACATATATGTTGAGATTTCTAAAAGTTCTCTGTAATAAGTACAAGGCCTTAGGCTTCTCCTTTAGGGCATAAATTAAGCTAGCTTTTGATTCAATCAAAAGTATTCATGTGTAAATCCATCTCCTAATAATTCTGACAAAATTCTAAGCAGGGTACAGGCTGTGTATGAAGTGGTATGGTTCCTCCAGCTCCAAGACTGGGCCAATACCAGGAAGCAGTTCAGGAAAGAAAAACAAGCATGGGCTTTAAATTCAGAGACACTTGAGAAGTCATGCTGTACCATTTATGTGACTTTGGGGGAGTTAGTGTGTGGGTGTCGAGACTGGTTTCCCCATCAGCACAAAAAAGGTATTACTTCTTCTGATCCCAATTGTAAGGACTACCAGAGATTACTGGCACCTACTGAGATAATTATCAAGTACCTACTATGTGCCAGGCCCTGGTATCCAGGCTTTGCATGGATTATCTTGTTGGAGCCACTCAACAAGCATAGGAAGTAAGACTATCCCCAACCCACAAAACAGGAAATTGAGGTTTCTGTGCTAGAAAATGGCAGAGCCAGGCTGCACACACAACAGTCCAAAATTGGGGCCCTCCCCCTCAGCAGAAACACTGCCCTGCTTCCCACATAGTCAGTGCAACACACATTTGGTTTCTTTCTTGCTACTCCCTCTTAAGGCTTGCACAACATCTCTTCAGAAAGACCTGAGACTAACCTTTCAAATGGGCACCTTCCACGGACTATTTGGTCACAAGGTCCTTCGCATTAGAGCAGCAATTCTTCTTCTTCTAGGGAAATCACAAGACATTTGAAGAAGAATTAGAACTTTAGAATTAGAACATATATATATATATATATATATATATATATATATATATATATAATTTCATTCCTCACTTCTGATATGAGAACACCTGAAGAGTCAATAACTTCCTACTGGTTGAAAATGCTCTTCAAGAGATGTTCTAGAAGCCTAAACTGTTCATGACCCTCCAACAGATGCATTGAACCACCTTCAGGGACCAGCTTGAGCATTCCCCACTTTCCCCTGTCATCACTACCTTTCCTCTCAGAGTCAGAAACAAAGAGCTGAGCACCTAATGACACTTCATTTTTATGTGTGTGTTTGGTCAAAACTCCCTTCCACAAATATTCATGTTGACAAAGCTTGAGGGTCAAGACTGAGACCAGATGAGGACAAAAATGAGTCAGATACAACTTTTGCTTCTTCCAAAAGTTTTCAAGTGTTATTTAAGTGCCACAAGAGAGGTTCAAGAAGACAAAAAAAGCACCTCCAGTTTGGGGGTTGAGAAGAACCATCTTAAAGGAGGTGGCATTTAAAGTAGGTCTCAGGCACTCACTAGGATTCGGGCTGATCTGGAAGCAGTAGCAAAGACAGGATGGAACACCTGATATCAGGGCATGTCAGAGCAGGCTGGACGGTTGGGTGTGTTAGTTTGGTGTGCACGATGGGGAATACTGGAAGAATTTATGGTGTGGGAGGAATATGATCAGAGTTGTCATTAATGAAATAATGATTTGGTGAATTAGAAAAGAGATGGATAGATATGGAATATCAGCTCCTACAGTATTTTATTAGTTCAGCATATTGGAAAAAGGGCAAGAGCTGAGGTTGTAACACTGGGATTGGGAAGGAAAGGTAGAGGCTTATTAGTTCTAGCAGAAAAGAAACAATGTCATATTTGTTCATTTTTCTTTCCTCCAGGCCCAACACATTTATTAAGCCTGCAGTAGATGCTTGATGGGTTCTAATAGATTTGTAATTTGGGAATGCTTTGTTCCACTCAAGCTGAGAGCTGTTTCTGATGGAAGGTGGCTTATGTATGGATGGTTGGCAATGTAAGAGCATAATACAGAAGGCAGAGAGCTACAGGGCTTTAATTCCTAAGGAAAAATCCTTTTTAAATTTACTGACTGATTATAAGCATGTTTAGTGGTTAATAAATTGTAAGTGTTTTAAGCATGAAACAATTAAAAGAGATAAATAAAAGTTTATAAAAGGCTTTTAAAATATAATTTCGATTTGAATAGTAAATAGTTTGGGGTAAGAGTTAAATGTTCAACATAAAGTTACATTCTGATTTTATAAAACATATCAGAACCAAGATTATTCCAAAAATGAATCTTCTGGAAAAATCTAGTCTCAATATTTCTTTGAAAAATAAAATACACTAAGCTTGAATACTGGCTTTCAAGAACACCAAAAATGTACTGTACAGGAAGAGTTCTGGAAATATCATCAGGCCTCCTTTGCCCAGAAGCCCATTATCCAGCAGGATAGTAGAGTAGTGAAGCTCTGCCCAGGTTCCAGAGCCTGCCTGTCTACACTGGGGAGCTAGCTCCATCACTTCCTCCTGGTGAGATCCTGGACAAGTACCCCTGTCTTCGGTTTCCTTACCTATATGAGGATAATAACAACACCTGTTTCAGAGAACTGGTATGTGGATTAAATGAATTATTTTTTGTAAAGCAGTGAGAACAGTGCCTGGCACAGTGCCATATAATTATAACTTTAATGATAACTGACTAGATTTATACAGTGGAATTTGTAATTTTTTTTCAAATCTCCATCGTTCTTGAAATATCAATTTACCTAGGTACCAACAGTTGGATAGAATAACAAAAAGGTGATTTTTGCTGTTGTTATATGGTTTAAAAAATATTTTAAGCACTTTTTAAACTGTATAATGTCATTAATTATCTGTTGTGGTTTCCATATTGTCCTACCACGTCAAAGTGTTATTTGGACACCAATAAGCTTGGATAAAAATACATTGGTGGAAAATTGGCCCAAAATAGGTTGGTAACCCTAATAAGCAGTTTATGTAGTCTGGGTGAGGTACCAACTAGGTAAAAAGTGTATTTTTACTTGACATCAGTACCAATTATCAAGGAAAGGTATATTCAGACACAAATAAAACTCAGTACTGATGCTGAATTTAGAAGTAAAGTTAATTTCAATAAAAACTGGATGTGGAAAAAATGAGTACCTGAAGCATAGTCATTCCAAGGTTTGTTGGTCACTGAAAAAGCTCCATTCCAAAACCCTGAGAAGTAGGGAGGATGGGGTACAGAGATGGAGGAAATGAAAGTGTATCAAACGCATATGACTCCAGGGCATGACGGCAGCCATCTTAACCATGCTCATGTCAGACCTTCCCTGACAAGGCCCGAAGGCACACATTGCTTCTTGCCTCTCCCTACATCTTGGCCAGGTAAACATCCTAAATGTTTAGTTGAGTTACTTAAATGTTACACTTTTGCTTCTGTGTTGTTTGTATAATCCACAGGGATGTGGGTGGAGAAAGTCTGGAGAAGGCTGTTGTAGTAATTCAGATGAGGGGTGTCATGGGCCAGGATAACAAACGGGATGAACAAGGTTAGACAGATTCTAGAAGTAATTAGGGAAAATAATGTACGGAACTTGGATATAAATCAAATATGAGATGGGAGGATTGAGGGACAGGAAGGAAACAACAAAAACGCCCTCAGGTTTGGTTTAGGTCATTCAATGGGGGGCCATTCTGGAAGAATGGTGGAGGAAGAGGTGAGATGGAAAAGATGAGATCAGTTTAGGACGGAGGAGATCCAAGTGGAAATGTCAAGTGGATATATGCATCTGAAGCTTAGGGAAGGAATCTGTGCCAAAGGGACAGATGAGTTCTTGGACATAAATAGGAATTAAGGCAATAAGTAGATTAGGAATCTTATTGTACAAAGTTATCACAGAGTGTGGGCTCAATTATTGTCAACAAGTACTTAGGAAAAAAGGGAAAAAAGAGACAAACCTGGAAACGGATTCTTAACTATAGAGATCCAACTGAGGGTTGCTGGAAAGGAGATGGGTAGGGGGAAGGGTTAAATGAATGATGGGAATTAAGGAGAGCACTTGAGATGAGCACTGGCTGTTATATGTAAGTGATGAATCACTAAACTCTACTCCTGAAACTAATATTCCACTATATGTTAACTAACTGGAATTTAAATAGAAACTTGAGGAGAAAAAAGATTAAAAACAACAACGACAACACACCAGTACTTAGGTCATCTTCATTCAGTCTTTGGTAAGAGTCTCCTTCACATAGATTTACATTGCTCTCTGGATCAACCTGAGTAGAACAGTTTTTTGGTTCCCAGAGCATACTGAACCAGGTAAACACAAAAGTTAAAAATCTGAGTTCTGAATTAAGGAGGACTATTTATCCTGAATATACACTAACATATATTTTCCAAAACATTATTTGTTTATATATTCTAGACTATGTATATAAGTATGTGTGCATAGTACAGTGATGTAATTTATTTTATAATAAGTATAATGATTGAATAATAAACACATTAGTTATGCTGAAAGTAATACTCTCCTAAACATCATATTTGACAAAACACAAACTGCTTAATAAAAGCATTTTAAGCAATTCAACACTAACCCAAGATTTGAAGGCTGTGAGAAATGGAATGAGACAGAAACCCATATAAGGCTGGGATGCTTCTAGCCTCTGATTATCCAAAGATTGAGGTCAGTTAGAAAATGAGAGGAAAAGCAACAAACCTTGGTTACCTGTGAAATGAGTCTGGAGTGGAGCTTGTGGTCTGACAGCCAGGGGTGCTTGAGAGCCTCACTTGCACTTATTCTCCAACTAAAGGGAGATTCAGAAGGCTGTTAGCAGAGATATACCAAATGAGTCCTGAATCTGCCATTCAACCTCAGCTCTGGCCATTCCCTTTGGGAGACCAGATGGCCAAATGTCAAATTCACAGGCAATTCTACTTTTTCTGGAACTATCATTGATGATTGTAGGTTACCATCAAACCAGTCAGGGTAACAACAGTGGTAAGACAAGTGAGACAAATCATTCAAAATTCTTGTTATTAATTGAACATCTACTTTCAAATACAAGTAACCATTTTTCATGCCATGTTTGAGCTTCATGGATTGAATTTCTATCAGTCAATGGAAGAATAAATGTATACATACTACTGCAAGAGCAAAATGCTATAATGATTCTTGATAATTGCAAGAGCAATTTATATATTAAAACTTTTGAATAATATGTAGCACTAATTTTTGAATTAAGACATTTTAAAGACTTAAATAGATAGAGAGTTAATATAAGTACTGAGACAGAGTACATTAGATACCTTTACAAAGAAACTATATCCTTTTGAGACAGCAAACATTTATACAGCTTAAAAAATAACATGAGAAAGAATTATAGAGATTATATTCTAATTCTAAATTTGGTAAACTTGTCTTGTGTGCTAATGGTTATCACATTAAACTAAATAGCCTTTCAACATAAAAACTACAAGTGAGTGTAACAGTCTGGAGTCTACTTCTGAATTGTATCAAGAAAATAATTTCAAGCAGTCATGGAGCTTCAGTTTGTAGATTGCTTCAATAAAATTGTTTCATCAGATAACAAATATTTAAGTATAAGATTTGAAGAGATGATAAATCTTTACCATGAAGGAAAGTTTAATAACTTGGTGAGAGTGTCACCATTGGCAGGACCCGAAGCAGGCAAATGTAATGTTTCTTAAAACTCTTGACCTCTACCAACCTCAGAGGGAAGTGCTATTTTGTTGAATATTATACATTTTCAGTATTGGACCCCCAGAAGCATTCCAATAGCTGATAGTGCCCAAAAAATTATTATTTCTGCACTGTAATGTCAAACTTGTTAAAGCTGACTATTAAAAAGTTAACAATAACACAGTACTAATAATTAAATTCTTAATACATTTCAAGTTTATTTTTGTACATGGAAATGTATTCTATGAGAGTCGTATCAGGTGTTGGCCTTAGTTTCATCCAATAATAATCAGCCAGTTGTCATTCTGCCCAAATGTGCAATTGTCCCTCCCATGGTATTAATGTGACCCTCAGACTGAAGGAGGGGGCAGGACATGGTGCTGGAGGCCAAAAAGCCTTGCTCTGACTCTGCACTGCAACCTGTGTGATTGCTTCACTGCTCTCAGCCTCAATTTCCTCATTTAATCCAGAGGATTAAATCAGTAACACATAAAAATATATCTGTAAAATAGATTCTTAGTAAATGTGGATCTTAGCCACCAAAAACTTGACAGAGTTGACACCTTCTATCTGTTCAGTGCCTGGTGTTCAGTCATCTACAAATAATAATAGTAACAACAGCTTTGTGCCTTTCCATTAAAGATAAAACCAATGTATTTTCATTACCCCTGTCCTCATACTGACACCACCAGCCTGGCTAAGTTCTCCTTATCCTTTAGGACTCAGTCCTGACCCTTTTCAATATACTCTAACTTTGCATTAACTGCATTGGGTTATATCTTTTTTAAAAACACCTATCTCTTAGATCGTGTGTTACCTAAAGGCAGGGACTGGACTTTATACATCTGTTCTCAATGCCCCAGACACATTTCCTGGCGGATTATACATAAAATGCCTCCTTTGTGTCAGGCACTTCCCCAGACCCAATGCCCATGATACTTCTTTAATCCCCTCTCCCCAAATACACCCTCCTATCTGTTCATGGTCATGTTTATTAATAACTTAAAAGCAGTAGAGATAATAAAACAAGGAAACAAGTATTGTTGGCTTTGAAAATCTTAAATACTATTTACTAGTATATATTTTAGATACAAAACCATCTGGGGGCACCTGAGTGGCTCAGTCAGTTAAACATCTCACTCATGATTTTGGCTCAGGTCATGATCTCATCATTTGCGAGTTCAAGCCCCACATCGGGCTCAATGCTGACAGTGCAGAGCCTGATTGGGATTCTCTCTCTCTCTCTCTCTCTCTCTCTCTCTGCCCCTGCTGTGCTCTTTCTCTCTCCCTCTTTCAAAATAAATAAAATAAACTTAAAAAATCTGTAAGAGTGTTTTTGACTAGTTAATCACAATGTCCTTCCCCAACCATAATTCTAAAATGCCAGCACCTATATTTCAACATCACTCTTCTTCATCCTCTGAATTTTGAATTAATGTGGTTTGAACATGACAGAAAATATGAGGCCATGTTATATATCACAGTTAAATGTACAGCCTTAGGGGAAGGTTGACATGACTATCAGTTCTGCCAATTACTGGCCATATGATCTTAGGAAAACTACTTAGAGTCTTATCCATAAAACTGTAATGACAATTCCAGCATCTTGGAGATGGATGGAGGTTAAAAAACATGTCTGGGGCACCTGGGTGGCTCAGTTAGTCAAGCATCCGACCCTTGATTTTGGCTCAGGTCATGATCTCACAGACATGGGATCAAGCCCTTTCTTGGGCTTTGCACTGACAGTAAAGAGCCTGACTGGGATTCTCTCTCTCTTCTCTCTCTCTGCCCTTTCCCCATGTTCTCTCTCTCTCTCTCTCTCTCTCTCTCTCAAAATAAATAAATAAATAAACTTTTTTTAAAAAAAAGGCATGTCTATACAGCACTTGGCACAGTCTGGCCCACAGTAGGTTCTCAAATGAAATGATAGTTAAGTGTTCACCTACACAGAGCCAGATACATGCTTTGTAGATGTGAAAGGGGTTATGGAAATAACTTATTCCAAACCCTTCATTTTGAGGCCTAGCAAGAGCCCCTAATTGCTACAGCCTCACTGAAAAAGGCAGAAGGAGGGAAGTTTTTGTAGCCCCTTTCAAGCCTCAGGACCAAACCAGTCCCAGACCTCAATAAATGAGATTAAGAGCATCAAATTCCTTCCATTTACAACTTTGCACAGGCATCAGAGATGTCACTAAGGGAATTCAGGGATTATCTCACTTGAATTGTGGTGGCATGTGCTTCCCTATTATCCCTCCTTCTTCCAGAGCCCGGAACAAACTTGGATTACCTCTTCTCCTTAATCAGAAGCTTGGAGATAAACTCTCTGGCTTCCTCTGAGATGTCCTGAAATTCTTCATCCTGTAAGTCCCACCTGCAGGCCAGGATGTTGTTCAGGGTCTCAGCATCATTGTCACCCAGGAAGGGAGACAATCCACTCAGTCTGTAAGACACAGGATCCAGAGTGGGCATTGTTTAAATAGCTTCAAATCCTTTACAGATAGTTGCTTTTTTGGGCTCTGTCATTTAAAACTGAGAGAAGGCAAATAACCTGATAATTAAACATAATTCTATAATGTATTTTTGCAATCAAGAAAATGCTTACTCCCCCCACCCCAGCTCCTAATTCAACACCTGCAGCAATGGAGTCAGCAGCTACACTGAAATATGAATCTCTAAGGACAGCACAACTTCCTTTTTAAAGCATTTACAGCTGCTAAAATCTGCCACACACTCAGAGGGCAAACACCAGAGCGTCACCCCCGAGGAATAAGGCTAGCATTAGTCATTTAGGAAATCAGGACACACGTTGTTTTTTAATGTTTTTTAATTACTTTTATGGCATTAGGTGGTGTCCTAAGAGTTAAAGTGATTACAAGTAGACATACATTTACTTTTTCAGGTGATGTGCAGGAAAAGAATTTATTCCTTTCACCCACAGGATCCACAGAGCCTAGAAAGTGACTCAATATGGCACGATGCTATTTACTTTTAAAAGACCTAATTTAAGGTTTTTATTCATATTTGTGAGTGTCAGAGAGACTGGAGAACTGCTTACAGCATATAGGCAATGACGCCCACACTCCACATGTCAGTGGGAAAGGAAACAAAATCATAGTTCACAACTTCAGGAGCAAGAAATTCTGGGGTTCCAAAATTCACCTTCAGCTTCTCTCTGGGTTTGTATCTAGAATTTAGGAAACAAAGTGGAGGGATGGAGAAGGTCAATCAAAAGTCAACAATCATAGAAACTGAAAAGATGTAGTCTGTTAGACAAAATAACTTCAGCCAAACAGCAAATTTAAAATACACAGACTTTAAGGGAAATCACATATTTAAGAAATAGTGTTAAAAAATTGTAAAAAAAAATTCCAGTAGTTTAAGAGTAATAATTCATACTCTAAAGCCTTAATAATCTAAAACAGTGGTGGGAAAAGCCAGTCAGAATAATTAGAACACCTGAATTATAACAAAAGAAAACTGATAAAATCTTTGACATGTCAATGGCTTGAATAAGCCCATATTAATGAATAAATGAAATGCAATAATTTACAATCATTTTATATTCAACATTAATGTGCTGAAGTTTACGTAAACTCTTTGTTCACTTAAGAAGCTTAAGCATACCAGAAACTTTTGCCATCTTGTTTACACTACCTATTTTTTAAAGTAAATCTTCTCTTTACAGATAGAACAATTATAAAAGACTAAGAGAAAATTACAAATTCTAAATTAATGTCTTCAAATTTAATAACTTTACTGTATTAGATTTTAAGTTTTTTATATTTTTTTCTTAGATGCACTGTAGAAATTTCTAAACATTCCAATTCCAAAATCAGCAAGGTAAGGCTGGGATATAATTTTTGTTAAGTTAATTCTAAATAACAGTATAAAACCAAGAGGTATATCAGACTTATCTTTGCAAAGAAAGGGCATCCATCATGCTCCCTACCTTCATTCATGTACCTATGTCCAAATACACATACCTTCTGGCCAATCCAAAATCAATAATTTTTATTTGTTTAGCATCCCGATTCACACACAGGATATTCTCAGGCTGCCAGGAGAAAGAGACACATTAGCAATGAAAACAACCATCATTCACTCAAATTGTCCTCGAACCACAACTAAAAATACAACGATGCTCAGGAAAAACATATCAGGCCTTTCACTTTGGGGCTGGCTTGTCTGTGTGGGTATTTTCTCCTTTAATTATGTGGTGGATGAGGTTGTGGGTACCCTGCCAACCTTGCATTACCCTGCCTGTCCCTCTCCCTGGTTCTGCAGTTTACCATAATGTGTGAGTTCAGTCAGAGGCCTCCTTGAGGAAAGAAAGACAAGGGGGCTGCTTCAGTACCTTTCAAATGGACTGGTGGAGGCTGTCTCAGACTTGACATCTGCCCCCCTAAAATTATTAAGTATGAATTTCCCCTTCTTGGAGGAATATCTTTCCCAAGGATTTATGAGTTCCAGGAGAAATGGCCTGATTCATTTAAACAGCCACACTGAGTATGCAATATAACGTGAACGCTCCTGACCTCCAGATTTTCCCTTTGTGCTTACTCTTTGAGAAAGTCATGTGTAAGAGAAAGGCTTCCCCCCCGTTCATTCTTCACTCTCAGCAATTCCAAAGTTTTGCTGAGTTTTTTCTCAATGCCTAAACCCTTGACTAAGTGTTCCCTTGGAGTTTGACTCTGGATAGACTTTGTTGTGCCAATCCAACTGTCTTGGGTGAAGAGGGAGAAGCATAGATAGTAGCACTGCATGGAACTCAGCGTTTATAGAATGTCTTACAAGTGTGTCTGTATTTGTTAAGTCTGGAAAACTGAGGTCTGAGAAAAATAAGGAATTTCATTTCAAGTCAAGGTCAGCCAGGGTGCCTTGGAAGCTCAGTAAGCGTCTGATTTCAGCTCAGTTCATGATCTCATGGTTCATCAGTTCAAGCCCACATCAGGCTCTGCGCTGACAATGTGGAACCTGCTTAGGATTCTCTCTCTCTCTGCCCCTCCTGTGCTCCTTCTCTCTCTTTCTCTCTTTCTCAAAGTAAATAAACTTCTAAAAAATTAAAAAAGTAATAAAGTCAAGGTCATCCATAAAAAAAGAAATAAAGTTTTCAAAGAATTGCCTGGAACTCTCAAGGTCTAATTCCAACTCTTTCCTAAGAGCTGGGGTGCATTAGCTGAGTTGCTGAATCCCCCAGATCCTATGTCCTTTTAGGTGGCACCATGGCTGTCCCTCCCCTATTTGTCTGGGTGGAGAGTAGGTTCAAATGAGATCAGAAACTAAGCACTTTATGAAATGATGTAGTAGTGTCTCCTTATCAATATTCAATGGTCCATTTGGTTGACATAATGTCTTTGGAGGCCCTTTTCTAAAATATCTCTAAAACTGATGTCTACAAGTAAAAGCTATTTATAGAGAATGGATGCTACATAAGAACATTTGGTTTCATGCTCAAATAACTGATCAATCATGTATAAAGCTGTTCAGTTGTCAAAGAATACTGTGACATAAAAATATGTTTGCTGAATGTAAAGAAACAGTTTTGAGGATACTTCAAAAAGTTAAATTTTTTCTAATTATTAAATTAAAGCATATTCATTGAATGAGATTTGTGAAACACAGAAAAATATAAAGAAGACCATTTTTAAGTCACTTTTAATCTCTCCTCCATGGTAACAAGAATTCTTAATATTTTTGGCCATTTTCCTTCCAAGGAGACTTCTGCAAGGGATGAGTGGTCCTTAATGACCCACCCAGGTTTGCCTTTACTGTTAATCTTTACCTACAAGCCATAACTAAAATTGCCCATTGCAAGTCCTCAATCAATGTTATGAAGCCACATACAGAGCTGTTTGACTTATGATAGGTCAAGTCCTAGTTTCAGTTGCCAATCAAATCCCTTTAGGGATATCTGCAGAATATCTACACTCATTGAAAATGCTTCATGAAAATACACATTACAGAACTCAGTTTGTAGCCAAGGGCTTTGCTAATGATTTTTAACCTATGACATTGTCTTTTATAGACCACTTCCTCCTGCCCTGTGAATAGGAGAGGTAGTGCACATAAATCAAGACAGTGAGGGAAGCCAAATTATAAGAAGAGAGGACCATGGAAGCCGACTTAAGGAAGTTAGATTTGTTTAGCTCTACAATCCCCTATGACTTGCAATAGATGGTATGTTCTATAGAATATGTATTTTATATCATGGTCATGTTGTGCAAACAGGGAAATGAGAAAATGATTGAGCCACACAAGAAGAAGCAGCTTATGATACTTAGCCCCAATATTAGAACTGATCAGAGTTATTGAGCTTGGGTCTTTCACTGGTTGTAACTATGTATAGTCCAATTCTAGGCACTTCATAATAGGAGAGAGATCAAAAGGGAAGGATCATTAAATAAAAGAAGAAAGGAAGGTGGCTTGGCTCCCTGCTGCTCACATAGGCTCCCCACTATGTCCATCATAATGCCACCAGCCTTCTCTGCTCCTTAGCATTTTAGCTCTACCCTTCTGGCTGCCCTGTATCCCACTCTGCCATAGGTTTCAACCCAGTGCTCTAGCATGCCCACAAGAAAACAAATCCCTAATGTTCAGAACCTCCTAAAAATTTGTGAGACTGCTAGGGATGCTTGGGGAGATAGAAAGTTTGGCTACCACTAGTGAATTCTGAGTTAGCTAAAATCCTCCCACCTACTTATTCTAAAAATGAGAGGGACACAACAAGGAGACCATGGTGGTGGTGGTGGTGGTTTTAGTTCTAAACATTTAGGGAAAGCATCTCCCATATGGATTCCTTTAACACAAGCAAGTTACAAGAATCTGGGTAATAGTCCCTAAAGATGCAGACATGAAAATATTAGGGGGTGACAAAAGTTGGAAATGAGGAGATGATGCTAAGAATCCAGATTTTTATTAATTCCCAAACATAACACTTCATACCAGCATGGATTTCCCAAGCTGATATATAGTATCTGACAGGGCCCACTGATCCAGAGGAGGAAGGGGAGGGAGGGGTTTACATTTCATACCATACAACATATGTTCTACCTTCAGATCCAAATGGAGAATGTACATCTGATGCATGTGTCTTATGCCCTCACATATTTGCTTGATGAACAGGATGGTGTCAAACTCGGTCAGATTGTAGTTGTCATCGATGATGCGATCAAACAGCTCCCCTCCATCCACGCTGAAGAGGGAAGAGGAACAAAGTCCTGAGTCATGAGTCCTACAGCCATTTCTTATAGTGGCAGCCCGGTGTTTAAGCTCCCATAACTCTTCCAAGGAATGTGTGCACAGAGTGATTTCTTCACCTCTGTCACTCTCTCAGTTAGATGATGCTTAGGCTGAAGACCTTAACTTTATCTATCATCAATTTCACAACTAGAAAGTCTTAAGGTCTCTGTCATCCAGTGGCTGCAGCTCTGGGGTGAGTCCACATCTGCCATTCTCTAACACATAGAAGATAAAGAAGACTCTACAAAGGCAGGGAGAGGAATCCCAAATACCAAACGAAGGTCAAACAGGGTCTTCTCAGACTAATTTCAGTGTTAAAGTGTTTCTATGTGCTTCTGATGCTGGACTTTTTATTATCCAAAATTTCTATTGTACAATGATAAAGAAACCCCAAGCAGAGGAAAGAATGAACCGAATCACAATACTAATTCAGCGTTAGTTAAAACTACTCATTTTCTAACTAAATACCTATTAATTTTCTATAAAAGTGATTTAAATGAAACTATCTTAACCCTAATTATTAAGAATTTGATGTGAACTTTGCATTAATGATTAAGTTGAAAATAAAATGTAGGTCAAAGGTCATGTTCCTCCAGGTTAACCAGAATAATATTTAAGCTGGATATTTGACAGTATAACTTTGATATAAAACTACATCTATGCTGTCATTCTACTTCATCTCAGTAAAGTCACACATGGAGATGTGTATTCCTAAGTAATTTTCCTTCTGAAACTGATGCAATTGTCTAATACACACCAATCAGAATCAGAGGTGCACCAAGCGTGGATCTAATGACTTCTGAAGCAGGAAAGAGCTGCAGCCGCATAGTCATGGGTTCTTTGGGATGATCTGGATGGGTGCATGCATTGGTTCAGGGGAGGGAGGGGCAGGGAGAACACTCACTACTCCATGACCAGCACAATGTCATTCTTAGACTCAAAGGCGTCATAGAGCTGAATGAGGTTCACATGATCCAGCTGGTTCATGATGTTGATCTCGTTCTTTACTTCATCCTAAGAAGAAGGAAAGGTGCTTTAGTGAGGCGAAGATGAGGGTAAGGAAAGATCCACGTTGCACGGCCTTTACCTTATCCTTTGTGCCTCTGGTCTTGATGATCTTAGCTGCCAGCTTCAGACCTGTTGCTTTCTCTTCACACTTGTGTACCTGGCCAAAGCGCCCCCTGCCAGAGAAGAGCATGTGTATAGCATGAGGTAGGGCCAAGTGGAAGATGGGGTTGTCAGGGCGTTTCTCCTTTGGGGTTTGAATGAGCAAACCTATTAGTGCATCTACTGTAGCCAATAAACTTCTAAAACGATGTCAACGTGTATCTATCGGTCATGGTCATTGAATCTGCTGAGGGGTTTCCCGGTCCTACCCAGAACTATTGAGGCAAGAATACAGGGTGAGGCCCCAGAATCTATATTTTCACAATGTTCCTTGGGTGATTCATATGCCCCCTAAAATTTGAGAATTTGTGTTATAGAAAAAAATAGAATCTTTCTGAATACATATGAATGTAATAAGCTAGGCTTTGTAAGCATATGAATAATACAGGCTATAGGCGAGGATTGTAAAATTATTCTTGGAAACTGCATATAAATAAAATAATAACAATATTGCATATAGATAAATATAATAAAAATTCATATTGCATAATCACCTATAAAATGTTCAACAGTTTAGCTTGGATATAAATTTATATATAATATGAAGGACAGCTTCTTACAAATGTGATCACATACAGAAATACACAATCATTAACAATTTTAAAATGTGACTTCTTGGATTGTCTGGGTGGCTCAGTCAGTTAGTTAAGCATCTGACTCTGGATTTTGGCTCAGGTCATGATCTCACGGTTCGTGAGATCGAGCCTCACATCAGGTTCTGTGCTGACAGTGTGGGGCCTGCTTAGGATTCTCTCTCCCTCTCTCTCTGCCCCTCCCCCTCTCACATGCACACATGCTTTCTCTCTCTCCCTCTCTCTCTCAAAATAAATAAGCATTTTTTTTTTTTAAATTTGACTTCTTGCTTTGATTCCTGAGTTAGTAAAATAGAGCACAGGTGCCTGCTTGTGCAATGTGGCTATCATGGCAGGGTAGAAAAGGGAAGCTTCCTGAACAACACTGTGAACCTAAGGTCCACCACAGTCCTGGAGAACTGCAGAGGTGAGGGTGGTGGCAATAACTGACAAGGCAGGGTGGTGAGTACCACCACATCCCACTCAACTTAGCCACACACCTGTGCAGAAACAGATGGGTCTTAGAGAATGACATTACTGTAAACAAAACCAAGTGATGACTTTAATTCCAACTACTTTTCCAGATGCAGTCTCTTTAATGGAGCACATAAACACAGCCCCAGGCACCTCACATATGGCTACTGATTAAGAAAATGCCTTGGGAATTGTTGCAAAGCCTCTTCTGCAAAAAACTTTTCTCCTTCAGAGAAACAGTTGCTGGCTTGCCATTAATGTCCCCGAAGACCGAAATGAGCTGCTATGTGGAGTAATGCTAAAGACTCCCATGGCACCTATTCACATGTTAGAATTCCCATTCCTCTCTCTGCCCTCCCTCACAGTCTTCAGGGGAGTTCTTTCTAATCAACAGGCTGAGGAGTAAAACATTCAGGTGGTTCCCCATGGTGGAGGGCAGAAAAAATATGGAACAGAAAGAGGAAGAAGGGACTTCACAAATATTGACCACACCCCCACTGACCAGTGCAGAAACATGCACAATAGTTGCTATGCATATTTTCCATGTGTTGGTAAGGAAACTTGGGGCCTATTAGTAAAAATGGTCTGCTTCCTCTTGCTATTTCACATAGATATGCTGACGGCAGTAAACTTTATACTTTAGACTTTAAATGACAAAACATCAAAGGGTGGTTGTGATTGACATCGAAGAGGAATATCTCCTAGGAATAAACTTGGTCTCTGATGGGCTTTACTCTTTCTTCCTTCTTCAGGGAGAGAGTGTACATTTAGATGTCCTTCAAATAAATTCTTCAGTGAGGGAAGTAATCAACTGAAGTGGATAATAATAATTAATCCAGTAAAAACCTAAATGGAAAACCAACAACAGTGATAAAAAAGATATATGCCACAAGAAATACACTGTGTTCGCTCATTTCTACATTTAGTGTCTCCGTTTTCAAGTTTTGGACAGCTTCTAAACCTTCTGGTGACTCACATGGGGTTTGTCCCACTTTCAGACATTACAACATGGGAAGTAAAGCAGATAATAAATGTGGAGTTTAGTCACTGTCCCCACATCAATCTTTCTGACATCAGTGGCGATTTTCAGAAATGGTTAAAATCTCTTAAAATGTTTGTTTATGATGTTTCTGGTTCTCAGGTCAAGACTAGCAAACACTTTATGAAATCTTCAGGATTTGTCTCTTTGAAAATGCTCTTCTTTTGTTGAAAGAGGATTAAATTGAGCATTACTTACCCTCCTAAAATTTCAGTTCTGCTCACAGTGTAAAAACTGTTGACTGCTGCTTGCTTGGCTGTCACAATACGGTGATTAAAGGGGGCAGGAGGAGCTGGGACATCATCTAGAAGATAAGAGGAAAAGAAGGGCCACTTGTTAAGCAGTCAGACCTCTTTCCAGCACCACGATTGGGTCTCAGAATAAAATGTTGCAAAGGGCGCCTGGATGGCTCAGTTGGTTAAGTGCCTCCCTTCAGCTCAGGTCATGATCTCATGGTTCATGGATTTGAACCCCACATCGGGTTCAGTGCGTCAGCTCAGAGACTAGAGCCTGTTTCCAATTCTGTGTCTCCCTCTCTCTCTCTCTGCCCCTTCCTCACTCTGCCTCTCAGAAATGAATAAATGTTTTAAAAAATTAGAATAAAGTGTTGCTCATTTAATAATAAAATAAATGATCCATTTATTTTATTCCTAATAATCCTGGGAATATATGCTTTTATTTCATATTATGATCTGTAATTCATGTAGGTGATACCTGACATCTTTGAGAAAGAATGTCAGGACCACAAAACTATGGTTTATACCATCTTCAGGACAACTTTTAGAAATGTCACAGTAGTTGAAAATCTCCAACCACAATATGGTTCACACAGGTGATCCTCCCAAGCCCAAAAATGAAAATTCGAACATGAGAAACTGAACCACGAAAAAAAAAGGCACCATTGATAATATCCATTATTTTGATTAAAGCAAAGAGAGAAAGATGAAAAGTTTTTTTTCATGTCATTGAAATGTTTGATATTATTATATATTACTTTCCAAAATATTTTAACCTTTATTTAAGGTACATTAAAAGCACAAAGATGAATTTTTCTTGGCTGGAAATAAAAGAACCAGTAAAGCTGGCTAAGGACGTATTATACAGCTCTCAAATTTCCTCTAAGTGTTTAAACTCTAGTCCACACCCCGATTGGTTCTAAAACACATACTCAGTAATATTGCAGTATTCTTTCTACTTTTCCATGGCTTGCTTTCCGTGAACCTATTCATTTCCCCATTTATTACTTATTTAAGCGTCTACCACAGGCAGCTTCTTACATGCACACAAAGGATAAAAAGGGAGGTGAGTAAATAATAACTTTGCCTTCAGAACTTTAAATTTATTCAACATATAATTCTCAAGCACTTATCTTGTGCTAGGCACTCTGCCAAGTGTTAATATTTTTAAAAATTCAGATAATAGAAGTCTCCAGGAAACTGACTTGATATAGACATTCATCTCTCACATCGTAAAAATGCTGGAAACTAAAGAAGTCATGAAAGAATTCTCTTGGTGGCATTCATCTCTTCAGACAAAAAAAAAAAAAAGGTGATTGAGTTACAAACACAAATGGCATCAGTATGGCATTATGTCTCCTTCAGGCTGTTAGGCTAAGTGAAATTTAGTTGGAAATGCTTGCTGGAAAAAGGTTAAGAAGCTTCAAAAGACTGAAACAAAAGCCATTTCCTACCCAATGGGGTCACCAGATCTTGCTGTCTGGAGGTCTTAATTCCAGCAGATTCCAGGGGGTTGCCTTGTAAGCTCCCCTGGGCTTGTCTGGTTTCCTGTGTCCTAAATGCATGTCCTTCACCTGTACTCGCTACATCTATTCTGCTCTTTTTGTTGTCCTCTTTGATGAAGCACTCCTCCGTCACCCGCCGCTTGCTGCTGCCAATATGCTCTGCTTGCTCAGCATTCTGGAAAATGGGTGCTATTGCTGAATTTTCCAGGATTCGTGATGTAGAAATGGCTTTTACATTGCTGATACACCTGGAAAATAAAATCCAGCTGCAGCTCTCAAAGATTCAAGGAGATAACTTTCAGATGGTCAAAATTCTTAGAACTAAAGCTTCCTTAACAGGGTGTTTTGGTGAAGGGTCATAAGCTTCATGATAGAGAGTTGGCTGTTTCAGCATTTGGGATAAAATAGAGCAGTATGCTTCCCCATCAAACTAAGCAGCACAAGAACAGGTATAGATAACTACGATCCCAGAAACTCTCCCTGATGACCTCATTGTGCCCTGCAAGTTGTCCACTGGCCCTTTACAAGAGTAGTCATTTTATGAATACCTAGCTAATTCGATCTTCATTTTTTTCACTTCCTTTTCTTATAGAAGAGAGAAATTACTAAATTAAAGTATAATAAAGGATGCAATCATCTCTCTGAATATTAACAGAGAGATGTAAACCTTTATTGATGAAAGAATTGAACTAACTTCAGTTTTTAACAACTCCAGACCTTACCAAGCACATCTTTGCAGTGATGGATTTTCTTAATAAACAACAGTCTTTATGTTTAATTCTTACAAAATTAGATTTTTCTCCATAATTAGGTGTCAAATACGTTATTAATAAATGAAATAAAAATTATATTGTAATTCCCTAAAAAACTCACATATAATTTGGACACTCTGTCCAGATAGATTCTATGATCCATTATAACACAGAGTAATTGATTGGCTGAATAATTCTGCATTTATATGTGAAACTTTGCAGTTGAGGAAGAGTCATTCAATAATCTACTTCTTACTCCATCCTCAAAATATTCTAGAAAACAGACAATTTATCATCTATAATGGGGTGGGTAAACTTTTTAAGAATTAGCTTTTTAACTTACAGATAAATCTGATCACTATTCAATTCCTGATCTTAGAAAGGATGTGCTCCATATTGCTGAAAATAAGAACTTTTTATTTGATCTCTAGAAAATATTGATTGATAAAAATCATTATCTTTGCCTATCAGTTGGTAGGAGAAAACAATAAAAATGCCTGAAAATTTCACGGGCAAGAAGAAAAAGTAATAGCAAGAGAACATGGCCAAGAAAAACCCACAGAAGCTGGGAAACCGTTTTCTAAACCACTGCTTTAAAAACTCACTTCAGTTATTCTTTTGATATGGCCTTAAGTTTCAACAGCACATAGATCTACCAAAAACATCAGTTGTAGGTGTGTGATGCTTTAAGCCCTACCTTTCATAGAATTGATCACCATTAGTTTTATCAACATACTGCTTTTTATTTGAACACTTGTCCAACACTGTTTCATTTGCAATTGCTGGTCCTCCTTTTTTCTCAACTTCTCTTTCACTAGTGTCTTCCTTAGAACGAAGCCCATTTTTCTCTCCTTTGAACACTGGAAGTTCATTTTTATCCACAGAGGCTTGTTTATCATCTCCAGCACTAATCTTTTCTTGTCTGTTCAGTCTCTCTGTGCTTGAAATGTCTCTTGTGTCTATATTTTCTCTTGACTCTATGGAATTTCTTAGGGCAAAATCTTCTACCTCGTCTTGAGGTCTTTCTGTATGAAATGTGACAAAACTTCTCTGAGCTAGAGAGGCATTGGTCTTCTCAGAATTTTTCTTGTTGAGTTTATTAACCTTTTCCTTCTCAGAGGAGAGCTGGTTCTTCTGGGAAGATCTCTCTAAAAGCCACAAAATATTTTAATGGAGGACGCATGTGATCAGTATAATTTTGTCTTCACATAATGGCATTTCTATTCATGTTTCTTTTTATCAGAAGATATAAGCTTTTGAAAAGCAAAGTGGAAGTGAACATGACCAATTGACTGACAGATGGGTTCCCAAAGATTTTCTAGTTAGTAATTAGTAGGACCCAAAGCCAATCAGATAAAGATATTCAAACAGCACTTCTCCCGACAAAGGGCTTTATGAACATGTGACTCCCTCTGAATAAGAAGAATGACAACAGGACTGTCATACCAGAGCTTTCTTAATCCATAAATATCTAGTCTTCTAAAGATGTTACCTGTGAGGGCCAATGTCCTTTTGCCTTTGACAGATGCCGTTTCCTTCAGCCCAGGGTGTGACTGTGCCTTCTCCTTACCCTGTAGATACACAATTGAGTAATTGAAGTCACATATTAATTACATCAGGGTTTCTCAACCTCAGCACTACTGACACATGGGGTGG
The DNA here is from genome assembly GCF_046562875.1 of Panthera onca. Taxonomy (NCBI): domain Eukaryota; kingdom Metazoa; phylum Chordata; class Mammalia; order Carnivora; family Felidae; genus Panthera; species Panthera onca. Next base: position 25,817,820 of record NC_138343.1, on the reverse strand, counting down.
GTAATTCTTGGTCGTGGAAAATGTTATGAGAATTATAGAATGTTTAGCAGCATCTCTGTCCTCTACCCACCAGATGACGATGATACCTTCCCTCCCAGCTATAATATCCAAAAATGTCTCCAGAAATTGCTAGTGTCCCCCAGGACAAAATCATCCCAGACTGAAAACAACTGTATTACATGATTCAAATACGGAAAAAAAAACCCACTAAAATTAATAGTAATTTAGAGAGCAGGACAGTCTGAATTAATGAAACCCTTCATTTCATGTATAGACTACAATATTTGGAAACAAATGGACTCACTATTTTGAAAAAAAATTCTGTTAAACTCTGGCATTGTTTGTAAAAGAAGGCCCATCTTCATGAACTGGCATTGTAAAAGAAGGCCCATCTTCGTGAATAGATTAAAGGATGTTGATAATGTATGTATCACTTGTGACCTCTGCTTGTATTGTCTTGATATGGTTCACATGTAAATCAAATGAAAATGAGAGGATATATCTGAATAGGTTTTATAAACCAGAAAGCAGAAGACTAAAGTAAGTAAGCTTTCATAAATGAGCTTTCACACTGCTTAAAACAGATGGCCCCTTTCCTAAGCAGATAAACATCCTTCTCAGAGTCCTGGCTTCTCTGAATTTGCTTAGCAAACTTTTCTTAAATGCCATATAAAAGGTAAATATTAGCCCCATCCACCCAAATAATCACAAAATTCTGAAGTTATGCAATGTAAATTAATGAAATTGTATGAATGCCCAAAGAATCAGTCTTCTTTTCTTTGGAAAGAGCAAAATTTGCCTTCAGGTTACTTGCAAGCATGAAACGCTGTGTAAGCGCAGTTTGGAGTCTTCAAGACAAACTGCAAATGTACTTTTAAATAATCCAAGGGACAATACCATAGGTTCAGAGCATTTCCATTTTTCATATAGAGACCTGGAAACACAGAGATAGGTTTAGTAAATCTGTGTAAAACCAAAATTAGAGATGAGAACCTCGGAGTCTGTAACTTCTTTTAAGTGAAAGTGCAGGAAAAATGTTCTTTCACTTGCTCAGGCAAAGCCAGTTGCTCTCTTCTCTGCACACAACACTCAGTTTATATGCCCATCCCAGAATCACTTCCAACACTTTTAAACATTTTTTTCCCTGTCAGTTTCCCACTAGCTTGTGGGCCTTAAATGGGCAAAAAGACTGATTCATCTTTGAGTCCTTGGCACTTAGCCCAGACACTGAAATATAGTGATTGATGGTGATGATGGTGGTGGTGATGATGTCGATGATGATGATGGTGGTAGTGATGATGTCAATGATGATGATAGTGGTGGTGATGATGATGATGATGACGACAATGATAATGATAGTGGTGATGATTTTGATGATGATGATGGTTAATATACACTAAGCCATGTCTTCATACTAGGCATATTTCTAAGCATGTTATTAACTCTGTTGATTCTCATAGCAACCCTTTGGGATAGAGACACTATTAGCCCCATTTTATAATGATATTGGGTAATTTCTGAGGGTTATATAGTTCAGAAATGATTTAACCAAGATTATTAATCAGTTGTCTACTTCATTCTGTGCTCTTTCATTTTTTTTTAATTTTTTTAATGTTTATTTATTTTTGAGAGAGAGAGAGAAAGGGACAAAGCATGAGTGGGGGAGGGGAATAAAGATGGAGACACAGAATCTGAAGCAGGCTCCAGGCTCTGAGCTGTCAGCACAGAGCCCAACACGGAGCTCAAACTCAGAAGCCGTGAGATCATGACCTGCGCCAAAGTCTGCCGCTTAGCCAAGTGTATTCTGTGCTCTTTCTTAATTACTACATTGTACTGTCACTTATTAAAAAAAGATAGAGGATTATAGGCAAGATACGTTGTTAGTATTTACTGAATATCTATCACACAGCACATACCACAAGAGATAAGAAAGAAGATTAAGAGACAAGGGTGTAAAATTGAAAGAAATTAGTAGAGTGAATAAATATTTGTCAGTCAAAAGATTAGAATTAACATAGAAGAGAGGCAAGAGAGAGATAGAATTTAAGTCCAACTTAGAAAATAAGTCAATTGGTCAAATAAGGTAGTTTAACAACTATCTTATCTATGTAAGATATTGTGTAATTTTGTCTTTTAGTGTCTTTCAGTATTTCTCTTTTGAAATGAAAACTCCTGGTGGATAAGCATTGTGCTTCTGAATTTATTCTTGATGACATGAACATAGGTAGACTTAATAGTGAAAACTGGTATGTATCAATCAATTTCAGTTCATCAAAATATGTAAAATTGAGAATTTGATGGTAAGACTCCATGGAGTGCCAAATCGATGAACATTTGCCTCTAAGGTCATTGAAGTGTTGGTGGCAAATGACCACCAGTTGTGCTAACATTCTTTGGGTGGAGCAGTCTGAGGTGACCAACAGGAGAAGCTGTCGATTCTGAGGAATATTAGAAACTAGCTTCCAAATGAGGCTGTTATTTTTGTCAGTTACATATCACATATGTTTTACCATTTAAATAAGGTAAGAAGGTCTTTATTCATTGCCATAGGCTATTATATTTTCATTTCTCTATGTAATACTGACATCTAGAGGAACTTTGAACTGAAGCATTTCCAAAACACAGAGGTTGTATTTCTCCTTTTCTGTTTCTGGGCAGCAACTTCAGTACAAAGAATTTTCACTTTGTGTTTCCCTATTAAACACAGAAGTTGCTAAAATAGGAAGCACAAGTCTGTAGATACAACTTATTCAAAGATGAACGTATTTTCTACTGATGAGAGAGAACATAACAGTGCTATCAAGCATGATATTTCTGTAAGGATTAATATCACCCTCTGTTAATGGATAAATATCATATCAGAGACTACGTTCCTCTGCTAAATTCACACTGATTACCAAGATGAGCAAGAGGGCCTCATTTCACACAAATTCACTTATTCCTTCACTTAATAAATACTTCTATATCTGCATATGGATTCCTTTTATAATAATCCATCGATGCATTTAGAATGACATAGGGAAGAAAGGGGACCCAAAATGGGCAAGTATTAAAAACGTAGTTTTGCTCTCTCCACTCTGTACGGTTTTCTAGGCTGGTGTCCTGAGTGCAGAGTATGTACCCAGAGTGCATCCAAAGTAGTCTTCAGGGAATGTAAAGGAAACGGTAGAACTCATTTCTATTTGCTTTCCATTCTTTTAAAATTTATATTTTACATATTTTTTAAAACATGTGTTAATAAAATTGAACACATATATAATTTACAAGTATCAGTAATATATGTAAATATAAATGTAAATATATGTATAGATGTATAAATATGTATATATGTACAAATGTATAAATGTATAAATATATTTTATATGTATACAAATATATTTATATATATTTGTATACATATAAAATATATATAAAATACATATAAATACATAAAATACATATAAATATATATGTATAAATGTATAAATGTAAATATATTTATATGTAAATATAAATGTAAATCAGTAACATATTAAATTTACTCATAAAAATAAATATACATGTACTGCTTATCAATGTACATAATTTATAAATAAACCTATTGGGATACGCTTAAATGTATGTTACTGATAACAGTGCAAAATCAAAATAATTTGGAGACCATTTACCAGATAACACTATTCCTTACATTCTGATTTCCTGAAATATGTGTTTTATTTTATTTTTTTAATTTTTTTAATGTTTATTTATTTTTGACAGAGTGAGAGAGAGAGAGAGAGAGAGAGCATGAGCAGGGGAGGGGCAGAGAGAGAGGGAGGCACAGAATCCGAAGCAGACTCCAGGCTCTGAGCTGTCAGCACAGAGCCCGACACGGGGCTCGAACTCACAGACTGCAAGATCATGACCTGGGCCGAAGTCGGATGCTCAACCAACTCAGCCACCCAGGCGCCCCTTGAGATATGTGTTTTAGAGAAGAATTATTCTTTTTTTTAATTTTTTAATTTTTTAATTTTTTCAATATATGAAATTTATTGTCAAATTGGTTTCCATACAACACCCAGTGCTCACCCCAAAAGGTGCCCTCCTCAATACCCATCACCCACCCTCCATCAACCCTCAGTTTGTTCTCAGTTTTTAAGAGTCTCTTATGCTTTGGCTCTCTCCCCCTCTAACCTCTTTTTTTTTTTCCTTCCCCTCCCCCATGGGTTTCTGTTAAGTTTCTCAGGATCCACGTAAGAGTGAAACCATATGGTATCTGTCTTTCTCTGTATGGCTTATTTCACTTAGCATCACACTCTCCAGTTCCATCCACGTTGCTACAAAGAGCCATATTCCATTCTTTCTCATTGCCACATAGTACTCCATTGTGTATATAAACCACAATTTCTTTATCCATTCATCAGTTGGTGGACATTTAGGCTCTTTCCATAATTTGGCTATTGTTGAGAGTGCTGCTATAAACATTGGGGTACAAGTACCCCTATGCATCAGTACTCTTGTATCCCTTGGGTAAATTCCTAGCAGTGCTATTGCTGGGTCATAGGGTAGGTCTATTTTTAATTTTCTGAGGAACTCCACACTGTTTTCCAGAGTGGCTACACCAATTTGCATTCCCACCAACAGTGCAAGAGGGTTCCCGTTTCTCCACATCCTCTCCAGCATCTATAGTCTCCTGATTTGTTCATTTTGGCCACTCTGACTGGCGTGAGGTGATATCTGAGTGTGGTTTTGATTTGTATTTCCCTGATAAGGAGCGACGTTGAACATCTTTTCATGTGCCTGTTGGCCATCCAGATGTCTTCTTTAGAGAAGTGTCTATTCATGTTTTCTGCCCATTTTAGAGAAGAATTATTCTAATGAGCAGGTACAAGGACAAGTACATAACTAGAATGATCAGTTCATTTCTTGCAAACTACTTTCTAGAGGTCAAGATTCATTGCTTAATGACCATTTTCACAATTTTGACCAATTGTATGCACTTTATACTCTTGTCTTCATGCAGTTTCACTGACTGCCATAGAATCAAGAGCTGAGCAGGAAGGCAACATCCACCTAGAAGCATGTGCCCACCTACCTGGGTACACTCCCAGGTGCAGGGTCCTTCACTCCCACCACGGACCACAAGTCTGTCCCAGTTGTACCCTACAACTCTCCCTCCCCTCAAAGTTGTGGGAAACCAAAAGGAAAATTAGTTCACGTGAACAACTTTCCCTCATTCTTCTTCCATTTCCATTCAATAAAAATCAACTTTAAATAATCTTTCTGAGGGGCGCCTTGGTGGCTCAGTCAGTTAAGCATCCAACTCTTGATCCTCAGCTCAGGTCTTGATCTCAGGGTCATGAGTTCAAGCCCCACATGGGGCTCTGCACTGGGCATGAAGCCTACTTAAAAAAAAATCCAGGGCACCTGAGTGGCTCAGTTGGGTAAGTGACCCACTCTTGATTCTGGCTCAGGTCATGATCTCATGGTTCCTGAGTTCAAGCCCCACATCAGGCTCTGTGCTGGCAGTGCAGACCCTGCTTGGGATTCTCTACCTCTCTCTCTGTCTCTCTGCCCCCCCACCACTTGTTCTCTCACTCTCTCTCTTGCAAAATAAATAAACTAAAAAAATAAAAATAAAAAGATCTTTTTAAAAAATCTATCTTAAAGTGGATTTAACTTTAAAAGAACAGAAAGGCAAAATAGCTGTAGCCTCCTCTGGACGTCCACAATGCAGTGATCATTTTCCAGGTTACTGTATGTCACTTGACAGGCCTGTCACCCTACTGGGGCATGGACCCTTCTCTTCACCTTTTTTCCCCCAGCACCACACAGGGGTCAGATTCTGAATATGCTTGGTGAACCCATGTGCAGTAAAGGAAAGAAGTGCCTGCAGGACCAGTGTACCCTCAGTCTGAGAAGATTCTTTAATCAGGCTGCGTCACTGAAAAGCCTGACTACCCTAGGCACCATCTGAAATGCATCCCTGTCACTGATGCTCATATCCTTTTGCATCACTTAACTGATGGTGAGTGATATCCACAGCCCTGCATTTGGGGATTACGGTTGCCATGGAAAACTGTTTTCTTAACATCACAATGGCACATGACTACACTAACTGCATACCCTGAGCTGAGGGCTTTTCATCTCACTGCTTGTGGAGATGCTGCGATGAACACTTTTTGGTAATTTTAACCTAATGCCTAGAAATACAAAAACAAAATTTTAACAATTTATAATGACTTTGTTAAACTTTTTTTAAGTTTATTTATTTATTTTGAGAGAGAGAGAGAGAGAGAGAGAGAGGGAGGGAGAGAGAGAGAATCCCAAGCAGGCTCTGCCCTATGCGGGTCTCGAACTCACAAACAGTGAGATCAAGACCTGAGCTGAAACCAAGAGTCAGATGCTTAACTGACTGAGCCACCCAGGTACCCCAACTTTGTTAAACTTTGATCAGGTTCATTATCAGGGAGAGGAAAAAAACAGAGACTAAAAGAAATACAAAGGAACGTTCATAGGAAATATCAAAACTACATATCCTTGCTTGAGTATGGAAGATAATTTTAAAGTTCATTTGTAAAATAAATCTATTTCTTTTCATCTTCAGGGCATGCTCAAATTCTTGCACTAAATGAGAAAACTCCCTGAAGTCCCTGACTGATTAAAGGAATGTTAACAAAGCAATAACCTGTTTCATGGTCCATAGGGACTGGCGTAGAATAAGGCAGGACAGGATCCAATTGACTGAATCCAGGAAGGGAAAGTGTTAACCTCAGCCTCAGAACCTCCCTGTGCTACTGAGAACATCAGAAATAATCAAATAGTCACCTGAGAAAGTAACCCTGCCAGGAAAATAAAGTCTTCTGATGCATCCACTGACATGGACAGTGCTTCATTCAGAAATCAAGTAAATAAAATTCCTCGAAGATATAAATCAAAAAAGGGCCTGAAATTAAAGGTTCATTCAGGAAAGGCTAATTGGGCCATCTTTTCAGTTGAAGATACGTGGGTTATTTTACTTTATGATCTGTTGAGCAGTACTATATTAAAAAAAAAAAAGTGTGCTACCACATTTAACTGTCTCCTCTAACAGGAAAAGACTGAATAGGGAATAGCAATGGTCAAATGAACTGTATGAAGTTATTCTTTATTGACTTACAGACTTCCCTTAATTTAAATACACTTTCAGGTTTTCTTATTCCAATAACCCCCTTGTTCTGGCAAGACCATGCGGGCCTTATGTTCAGTCCTGAACAAGTGTACAAAGACCAGCAGGTCAGGGAGTGGCAGACCCCTAATATTTGCCCCGCCATCTCAGTGGCCAGGCTATGGATGGAGCTACAAATCAGTAAAAAAAAAAATGGCTCTCTTCCATTCTATTCAGCCTGCCTCTGTCAATTTCAGAAGAACCAGTTCAAACAAGTTAAGAATCTTCACCTAAATATTTAGTCACATTAAGCACTTTGATCAAATAGATTGTGCTTCTTCCTCATTTTATGCCTGATGGATAAGCTTACCAAAAACATCTTATAAATAGACTCATGTTTTTTTTTTTTAATTTCCCTTTCATTGCCAACTTTCTGTCCTCCCCAGACAGAAAATGCTGAGCCCTCTGACTTAAAACTGCTCATTTTTCCCAAACTACCAACATGACTTTGGATGGCCACACGTCATCCCCCACCTTCCAGACCCAACCCCTCCTTTGCTCTTACAAGGTCAAAACTTTGAGGGAATTAGGTGTTTGAAAATATTTGATGCCTGAGTCCTGCCCCTATAGAGGGGGTAGGGATGGACACTTGGGTTTTTTAATATCCTCCCCTGCCCCAGCCCCACAATCACAGACACACCCCCCAGTGACTCCAACATTCTGCAGGTGTTGGGAGCCATTGCCTCTGTGTACTCCAGCCCAGCTCCCCTCTGGGTTATTTTTCTTTCTCCTGAGTGCTTCTTGCCACCCAGGCTGCTGTGCCACAGTTTTGAATGATAGTAATAATCCTGGAGATGTGGTGTTCCTCTAACTCCCAGATCCTCCCACCCACCAGCAATGGTCTTTGATCCTCTCCCCCACGGATTATCCAGCAAACCACTGCCTCTTCCTTGCCGACCACCCAGGGACACATGTGTGGAAATTAGCCTCAGGTAGACTGCCCCAGAGACCACAAAACCTCCCCTCCAAAAGTGATATCAGGGGCATCCAGGGAGGGCAAGCAAATTAAAAAAAAAAAAAAAAAAAGCCAGCATTTCCAACCACACCTGAAATCCTCTGCCTTGCTTTCTGGTCAGAGTTTAGTAATTGAAAGTGATTTAATTCCTCCACCAAAACGGAGGTGAGCAGAAGAGGAGAGGACTTGGGTTAAGTGCAGAATCACCACTTCACAGGGTGTAGAATTATTTATAGCACTTTACACAAAAGCATATCTGAGAACCATAAATGGTGGCATACCTCTGCCTTCTTGGGGTTCTGCCACCAGAAAAGCAAGCACCTGAGCATTTCAAAAACTGTGCAGCGAGGTTCCTAAGAAAGTGCAACAGTGTGTGTGTTTGTGTGTGTGTGTGTGCATGCGCGCGCACCTACGCGTGAGAGACACAGAAAGAGAATAACCAATTTGAAATCCAGGTATAAATGGGATTATAGCTCCTTGATATTCATTTGATTAAAACGAGTCTTACTAAGTTTCCTCTTTTATATAAACTACACAAGACTCAACCTTGGAATGTTTTCACATGAAGTTTACAGTGTTTTTTCATCACCTAATAAAACTCTTCTATTTCTTCCTGCCGCAGACAGTTTTACAAGCATTCATTTCACATGGTGTTCTCAGTGTGCTTTTTAATTTTTATTTTAGGTTCACTTTTATCACTCCATCTCCTGTCTCCTGCTCTGAGTAAGCAATCTACGTTTTTGTGCAGCCTCTGGCCACAGGCTGGCTCATGGAGGTGTGTCTGCTGGCAGAGGCTCCCAGGAGCTCAGTGCTCCTCAGGTGAGGTGATGTGTGGTCCCGCGGGTTGTTAGGGAAGTTCAGCGATCTGAACTTAGATTCGCGGAGCAAAATATTTTACCTCCTCGTGGTTTGCCTTTCCATATCTTGCCCCTCACGGCAAATTTGCTAAGCACACTACAAAGTGGCTTTAAAAAGCTGTCTCTGAAAAGCAATGAGAAGCTGCAAAGCTCTTAAAAAGTCTCTGAATTTGGGATATGTAATCCCAATTCAGTAGCTATAAACTAAGCAGCCATGACTATCCCCAAACATTTCGTCTAGTCCGTCCCACTCAAAGTAGGTCCACGCACAACAGCAACATGGGAGCTTTTCAGAAATGGAGCTGCTCAGCCCCTCCCTCCATTTATCCAATTAGAACCTGTGCTTCACCACTCCCCAGGTGATTTCCATGCACGTTCAAATTTGAAAAGCGTTGGCCCAGGTAGCATCCTTAATGACTTGGTGGCATCCTTGATGACTTGGAAGAAATATTTCACAAAATATTCGTCATGGCCGCTTGTATTTGAATCTTGCCTCCATCCACCAAAAGACAATGTCATACTTGGTTAAGCTCTCGAGGGAGGATCATGGAGACAGCAGGAAGGAGCCAACAAACACTCAGCTGGTCTTGAGGACAGTGGCCAGCAGAAGTCCAGGACTGTGTAGAATATCAGTGGGCTTTGGGGCGCCTGGGTGGCTCAGTCGGTTAAGCCTCCAACTTCAGCTCAGGTCATGATCTCACAGTTCATGAGTTCAATTCCCTCCTCAGGCTCTCTGCTGTCAACACTGCTTCAGATCCTCTGTCCCCCTCACACTCTGCCCTCCCCCACTTGTGCTGTCTCTCTCAAAAATAAACATTAAAAAATATTTTTAAAAAAAGAATATCAGCTTTGAAGAAGGTCCAGAATATTGACACTGACCCAGGAGTCCTGGCAGGGACTCAGAAGAGTATGCAAGGTTTGATATCATGTGTCTAGAATGTTCCACTAACCTCTGGAGTCTCTGCCAAACTTATGCCTCACAGAAAAGCAGCATTAAGGTGTAAAGGTTCTGTTATGGGCTGTTTGTGTCCCTCCTAAATTCATATATTGAAGCCCTAACTTCCGGTAGCATAATGTTAGGAGGCGGGGCCTTTAGGTAATAATTAGGTATAGATGATGTCATGAGGGTAGAATCTCTATGATTAAACCAGTGTCTTTAGAAGGAGAGGATGAGACTAGGGCCTTCCTCTGTCTCTCTGCCATGGGAGGATACAGGAAGAATGCAGCTGTCTGCAAGACAGGGAGAGGGTTCTCATCAGAACGAGACCATGCTGGCATCCTGATCTCACACTTGCAGCCTCTAAAACTGTGAGAAAGAAATTGCTGTGTAAGTCACACAGTCTGCAGTATTTTGTTACAACCACCTGAACTAAGAAAGGTACAAAGGTAAACTCTAGAGAATCAGGAATATATTCTGATCAGCTCCAAAATGAGAAGAACACAGTAAGAATTATTAATAGAAGTCCTAATAACTTGGTTGCTGTAAAGGGGACTATCAACTTTGAAAGGAACGTAAGTAATTTTATTTAGCCCTGTTCTTGCAAAAGAAAGATAGTACATAACCTCTGATACCATCTTAAACCCTCAATTTATGCAGAACATAAACACCTTACTGAACTCTTCATGTTTTATCTCATTCTTTTGTTTTATTATGTACATATAGGAGAATATTCAGCTGGCACACTGGTACCATACCAGTTATTAAAATAGGGAAATACTTCCATACTGGTTGGTAAATAGGGGGTGTCCTGAGACCTCCAGGAGCCCCCTCTCCCAACTCATGACATAACCACCCTCAGGACCCTCATAAGATGCAATAACTTGAGGGTCAATATTTGGCATGGCAGAGACCTTCAGTTCTCCATCCATCCATTCCAGTGCAGTCTGATCTGAAAGGTAAGTGACCATGGACTCCCAGGTATGAAATTCAGTTCTACACCAATGAACATGAATATAAAATGAGAGCACTTGACCATAATAGTAGACTCATAGCCATGTAATTTTTAATATTGGATTAAAAACTTTTAAAATTATCTGTGCTACCCCTGAAAGCTAATTATTAGTAGGAATTGAAAATGTGCCTTGACACTCAAGGATAAAGCAATAGCTGATGAGTCAAAAGGAGGTAGGGGAGTCTCTGCCAACAACAGCTTTGCCCACCTTAGACCTTGGGACAGTGGTCCTGAAGTTTACAAATCTCCTGCCCCAGAGATTCTTAGTCAATAGGTCTGGGCTGGAGCCCAAGACCATTTTTCATAAGCTTTGGATGTCGTTCTATTGTAAGTGCAGGGTTCATACTTTCAGAAATGTATGAAATTCTTGTTATTCAAGCCCCTACCTTAAGAAGTTTCCCTTTGTGAATTCTTCCTTGAAACACTCTGGTCCCACATCCTTCTACCAAAAGAAGAGTCTATCTTTCTTCCACCTTTATTAACCATGCATCCATCAGGTATTTATCATACTGTGTTGGCATTATTTGTTTGCAAGCCTGACTCTGCCTGGATATCTTGGTATCTCTGGCATCTAACTCAGCATATGGCAAACACTAATTGATACACTGGTTGATTAGAAAGTAGGGGTAGGACTAATTGATACACTGGTTGATTAGAAAGTAGGGGTAGGGGCTGATGCTGGGCAATATTTACTGAGCATCTCAACCAATTATATAAAATGTTTCCTTAAGGGGTGCTATAGCACACCCTTTATGATATCTTCCTCAGTATCAGACTTTGTTGTCTCACCCTCAGGCTCCTGTGGCACCTAGAAGTTCCCACTTTCATGTAGAGAAACTTGTTGGCCTGAACCTCTAGGAGAAAGCTTAGAGTCTTCTTAAACCTTTGAGTAAAGTTTTAAAGGTTTGTGTTACCAGTAACATCTAAGACTCCACCCTCAGTGTAGGTTATTGAGGTAATTTACCATTTGATTACCTTCTCAATAAATATCTTATACCTAATAAAAATCAGAACATGTACTATAAACATTCATTTCTTAAAGCATATATTTAAGATCCATTATTCATAAAACTACAACTATAACTTTTTAAATATGCTTTAACACATTAGCACACAGAGACACTTGAATACTTTTTTTAAAAAAAGATTTTATTATTTTTAAGTAATCTCTACAAGCAACGTGGGGCTCGAACTTAACAACCCTGATCAAGAATGGTACGCTGTACTGACTGAGCCAGCCAAGTGCCCCCAAGAGACACTTAATGAATACTTTTGATGCTAGAAATGAAAAAAAGTTAGATATTGTTATTGCCACATTTTACTTCATTATGATTATGGAACTTAATTTTGCCACAAGAGTAAGCAGTAGCTATTTCCTTTGACATGTCTGATTGAACTTCTTTGTATATCACCTAACTCAACATTAAAATAGGTGTTACATAAATGCCTTTGCATTTTACAACTGAAGCCTTCGCAATATTTCTAATGGTGATTAAGTAGCGGGTCTAATTATACATCACATCCATTACTCTAATGTTCCTTTAGCTCTAAAGCTCTATGATGCCACATAATCGAGAACAAAGCTTGGCACAGTTAAAGAGCACACTCTGAAGCTTCACATGCTGGCAAGAGACTGCTTCTCAGGTGCTTTTCCAAGTAGCTTCACTCTCAGCATCTATTTTCTGTTGTGATGATGATTTAGCAATAGCCAGTGTCTTTATGGCAGATCATGGAAAAAAAAGTAATGTGTGTTCGGTTTGTGCTGTTTATTTAGGTCTCCAATTCTCCAATTCTCTCCCAAAGCAGGTGAGGGCTTTGCTTCAACCACAGTAGTCATGGTCAACATGGAAGGAGTTCTCTTGGGGATTTTATCAACAAACTTTCCAATTTGCCTTACTAACAAGGAGAAGGCAGTGTGATGGGAGTAGTGCCCCAGTTCTACTGTGTCTTCTTAAGCACTGCTCCGAGGTAGTAACAAGGGATGTGGGGGATGGGTTTGTAAGACAAGCCCCTCCAGTTCCCTTTCAAATTCATGGTCTCAGGCAGCTTTGGTAGTGAACCTCCCTCCCTGTTTAAATAGGGACCTTCATTTGCTGATTCATATAAGAACGATATTCTTATTCTCAAAGGCAAGAGATTGCTATTTCAATAAACAAAGGCAAAACAAAGCAAAAAAAAAAGGCAGGTTTTTTTTTGTTGTGGAAATCAGTTATCTATTAGCCATGATGGCTAATGGCAGGACGGAAAGGAATCTGAAAGACCACCTTAGATTTTACATCACAGATTTAAATTATATTTTAGAAAGAAATTAATGGAACGAGTTTGCCTCACAATCCAGTGGGTTAGATACATAACTGTTTTGTATTCCCAGTCACACAATTCACCACACACACACAAAAAGACAATATTCTAAGTGTTCCAAATAAGACAACAAAATAGAAAACTTACTAAATCATAAAATCCATTTTGAATTTGGCGAGACCTTAAAGAGCATTGTGGTATGTGTTATGGATACCTAACTCACAATCAGAGACAGGAAGTCATGAAGGGAGAGCTGTCACACACACCCTACTCATTGCAGCTTACATAGTCCGCAGGAAGAAGGAAGATTTCCTCTCAACCTGGCAACTGCCCTCACCTGCAGCCAATAAGAGGCCACCTCCACTTGTAAACTTTCTCCTCTCTATAAAAGGACACTCTCCTCCTGTGTTCTCTGTACTTACAATGAACTTGGAAAAACCACTCTCCAAACTGGAAATGAATATCTCTCTGTCCTGATTGATATTGGCGCTACACTTTAGATGTTCAACCTCACTACCATTATTTTTTTCATGTTCTTTTATTTATTTTTATTTATATTTTATTTATTTTTTTTAATTTTTTTTTAACCTTTATTTATTTTTGAGACAGAGACAGAGCATGAACGGGGGAGGGTCAGAGAGAGAGGGAGACACAGAATCAGAAGCAGGCTCCAGGCTCTGAGCCATCAGCCCAGAGCCCGACGCGGGGCTCGAACTCACGGACCACGAGATCGTGACCTGAGCTGAAGTCAGACGCTTAACCGTCTGAGCCACCCAGGCGCCCCATATTTTTATTTATATTTTAGTTAGTTAATATACAGGGCAATATTGGCTTCAGAAGTAAAATTCAGTGATTCACAACCTCACCACTATTAAACAGCCCCTACCTCAGAGTACTAAAACAGTTCAAATAGTGAAGGTCTCCAATAAACCTCAACAGGTTTCCTTTTGCTTAGACCCTCAAAGATATACCACCTTTTCTCCTTAGTTCCTCCACCATATTGATTTATTTGGGCCAAGATTTTTTTAAAAATATATCATGCTAGAAGTTCTTTCTCCTGAAAAGGAGAAATAGTTCTAGAATTTTGGAGCAGCAACCAAAATAGCCAACTAGGTAAATCCCATGACCCTCAGTATCTTTTATTTGCTCTGACCCTGATGGCCCTTAGAACTAATTCCAAGAACAGTAACCATTTGTCCCCTTTGGATGAGCTACCACCCTCCTTATGGGTAAATCCTCAGCTGATATTGACAGAATCCAGTGTACCTCCTACTAAGATCCAAATAGATCCCTCAAAAGCTCTCCCCATAATTCATTAATAAAGAGGCCTATAAATAAAGAGGCCCCTCAAGACACTAAGCAATAATAAAAGACCATAAGGGTCAGAGCCCCATTATCCCCTGTACCTATCCCTGCAACACTTGTATTTTACCTGTGAAGAAACCAAAGGGCCATAGATAGAGGCTTGTCCAGGGCTTCCAAGCTATAAACATTATTATAATCCCTCACCATTCTATTGTCCCCAACTCTCACACTTTATTAACCCCCAACCCTACTGAGAGCAATTTTTTTTTTCATGACTGATTTATGTAGTGCTTTCTTTAGTGTTGCAGTAGATAAAGCTAGTCAATATCTTCTTGCTTTTACTTGGGAAGGATAGCAAAGCTACTGAGCAGTAATGCCAGGGTTTCACAGAAAGCCCTTCTTATTTCTCACAAACATTAAAGGCTGATACCAAGTTCCCTGGAGGCTCCACTTTAATACAATATGTGGATGACTTCTCTGCTTCTCTTTCCAAGCCTCCTCACAAGAAGATAGCATCTATGTGCTAAAACTCCTAGCCAGAAAGGGATATAACATCTCTAAGGAGACATTACAATTTGTTCAAACTCAAGTTCAATATTTAGGACATCTAATCTCGGAACAAGGACTTCATTTGGATCCAGACAATTTTCATGGCATCCTGAACTTCCCAAAGCCTCAAACCAAATGTCAACTGTGAGGTTTTCTTGAATTGACAGATTATTATTGCAACTGTATCCCAAACTTCTCCTTATGGCCCAACATTTATACACCTGACCCTATCATCTAGGAAGATCCAGATGACATAACTTTCCAATGTCAAAAGAAAGTTTAATAAAGCCCCTTGCTCTTGAACATCCAAATTATCAGCTCTCTTTCTTCCTTTTTGCATACAAAAAAGAAAGGAATGCCTGAAGCCTGGGCATATGCCCTCCCCATGCCTCCCAGCTTCACCTGCTACTTACTGTCTTTTTTTGTGAAGGCCACTGAGAAAACAGTCTTTGCATCCCCTTTAACCACTTCTGTGCTGTGAAAGCTCTCCTTACCTTTCGTCACACTCAGTTTCTTTCTATAGGCTATCTCACTTCCTATGAAATTCTACTGTGTACCACCCCTTATGTTACTTTTGCTCACTGTAATAACCTTAACCCTGACACTCTTCTCACCTCCTCTACCAATTAAACCACCTACAACTGCTTAATACTGACAGATCACCTTCTTGCCCATATGATGACTTACAGGAAACTTCTTTGGATAACAGTTGACTTTTCATTGTTCACTGATGGTTCTTAGTTAAAAGATGAAAATGGCAAATACTGTGTTGGATATGCAACATCAACTCCTTCTGAAGTAACTGAAGCAGCACCCTTGCCTTTGGCTACTTCAGCCTAACAAGGAACTACAAGCACACACATGGGTCTATGTTCCAGCCAAAGGCAAAAGTGCCAGCATTTACACCAACAGTATATATGCCTTTGGAGTGGCTCCCAATTTTGGAATGTTATGGAAACAATGTGGCTTCTTTACTTCCAGGAAGATAAAATTAAAAGCAGCCCTTACATTCAGGAATTACTGGATGTCATACTCTTACCTGCTGCTTCGGCTATTATTAAAATCCTGGAGCATTATAAACTTGACTTTCTGGAAGCTAAAGGAAAACATCTCACTGACATTTCCATTTAAAAATGCTATCCTCAAAGGGTCTAGAAGTCAAATCTCTGTCATGGTGCAAAGGAACTCACCTCCAGAGGATAATCTGGAGAAACTGACTAGAGACACCCAACAGTAAAACAAGATTGGCAATCAAATGGTTGTTAGTATGATAAGAAGAGAAACTTCTGGTTTGGACCAAGTACAAACCTGGCCCTACCAGAAATTCTAAAGTTCCCACTATTGACCAACATGCATTGAACCACTGGTCTAGAGATAAAATGATGTTCATAAGTTAATAGTTGTAGGGAAATACCAACAAGACTACAAAAAGTACCTACTTTGCTTTCCCCACCTGCCAAAAATACAATCCAGGGAAACCTGTCGACACTATTCCTAGGCACTTTAAATTGCCTAATGGGTCATTTGAATTTTGGCAAATGGACTTTATTCAGCTACCCCCACCTCATGGATACAAATATGTCTTGGTAATGATTTGTATGTCTTCCCACTGGCCAAAGCCCTTCCATGTAGACTAGCTACTATTTTTCTTCGGTAGCTAAAATCCTATTAGAATACAACCATCCCTACCTGGGGAATGCCTCTTGAGCTCCATAGCAACTGAAGAACCCATTCTATTGGTCAAATATTATGGCAAGTCTGTGCCGTTTGGCCAGTTCTATAGCATTTTCACTGTGTTTACCATCCTCAGTCTTCAAGGCTAGTCAAAGGAACCAAAATAAATTAAAAATTTTATGGAAACCCTCCAAATACCTTGGCCAAAAGTGTTGCCATTGGGCCTTCTAAATCTCAGATCCACTCCCTTTAACTCATAAACTCTCACCCTTTGAGACAAATACTGGGTTCCTGATGCATCTAGCTTCTCCCTTTTCTGATCTGCACGTAATA
Organism: Panthera onca; assembly: GCF_046562875.1. NCBI lineage: Eukaryota > Metazoa > Chordata > Mammalia > Carnivora > Felidae > Panthera > Panthera onca. The sequence goes on along the minus strand of NC_138343.1, from coordinate 25,800,729 downwards.
AAGGAGACATATGTTACTGTTGCAAAGCTCTAATTACATCCCTTAAAAATAATCATACTCTAGTAGGGCAATCTTTTCACAGCGCACTCCCAGGAGACAAAGACATCAAACACCACACTCTGCAACCTAGGAATTTTGCTTATAGGAAGAGACATCTCAAAAAACCTCTTTTCAAGCACACTGGAAAGGCCCTTACCAAGTGTTACTAACCAATCCTCATGCCACCAAACTGCAAGGAGTTGACTCTTGGATCAATGTTCTTCATCTAAAGAAAGCCCCTGACTAGAACTACACATTCTCCTATGCCTTGCTTTGACCTCTCCCCATTATAACTCCCAATGCAACTAACTGTACCTATTCCACCCATACAGTTTCCCATTCTCCCTAATACCTCAGGTGTGTGTACGGTAGCAAAAGAACTTCCCTCTGTACAGCCATCAAGAATAAAGTCCACATAACAGAAGGGTTTCTCCTTAATTATTCCCCAAACACCACTGACCCTTGACTTGGAAGAACCAATCAAGCAATTCCAAGTAATGGCACTATTAGTAATCAGCCCCCAATAGGAATTTTATGTGCACCACCTGGTTTACTCGTTGTGTGTGGTGAATTGGCCTCTAAATGGGCCTGTGAATGTACTGGAAGATTTGATTCTAACTGTTCCTGTGGCCATCCACAATAAATTGGAAGCCTCCCATGGTCCTCCATTGGTCTTTTCCATTAAGCTTTTATCACCACCTCAAATGGGAATTCATAGGACATATACATGACTCTGTATTTGCCTCCTTTGGAAGGGCACTTATCCCTTCTGTGCATGTTCACGCCAATGAACAAATAATTAGAAATCTCTCTCTGGAATTGGGAAAACTTACTTATTCTACCACTATGGCAATAACAGGCCAACAATGATCACTTAGCTCATAAGTCAAAGTAGTTTTAAACAATTGCATAGCACTTGATTACCTACTTGCTGAACAGGGAGGCATTTGTGTGATAACAAACATGGCCTGTTGCACATGGATAAATTCCTTCAATTACATAATATTAGAGGAACAAGCACATTGGCCACAAAAAATTCCACCTGATGATCTATGGTGCTTTGATCTCTTTAGCTGGCTTGGGCTTCTGGTTTAGGACTATAATACAAGCTGGGGTCACTACTCTGCTCCTCATCTTATTTTGTGTAAACATTGTTAAAGCTTTGTACCTGTTGCCTATTGAACCTTTGTAGTAACAAAGTACCCAATACGGTGATGCTGACTCAGTGCTTCCAGATGATCCCCAACACTTACAACTTTGATAAGATGTAGACCTTGGATGAGAAATGCCAGAAAGCTCTCCCTGCCCACCCTTGCTTGTTTTCCAAATATGGCCTCAGTGTCTTCCAGTCTATGTACTTTCCTTCCAGCATGGGATGTGACATCTGGAAAAGGTCCTTCCTGGCACCAAGGGACAAAAACGATTCCAATAAGGAATAGATGATCCAGAGAAAGATCTTTATCAAAAGGGGGAAATATGAAAATGTGTTAAGGAAAACCTAACTCAAAATTGGAGCCAGGAAGCCTGTAAGGGGGTAGTTCTCATGCTCATGGCACTTGTCACAGCTTGCAAAATCCAGCAAGATGAAGACTTCCTCTCCGCTGGCAATAGCAAGCTGCCCTCACCTCCAGCCAATGAAGGGTCACCACTTCAATTGCCTGCAACCAATGAAAAGTTGCCACTACTTTAAACTCATCTTTCTCCAATGAACTTTTGTTCAAAACAACCCCTTCCTAACTTCCTCCTTTCCTCTATGAAGAGACACTTTTCTCCTTTGTTCTCTGGACTTGTCTATGGTTTGCCACAGTTTGCTTGTCCTGAATTGCAATTCTTCTGCTTTTCCCAAATAAACTAGATTTTCCTGGCTGAATCCTTTACCTTTCTCTTTTAAAAGATTGACAGCATGTAGCCCAGTCAGCTCAACTAGAGATGAGAAATGAGATTCTACCCAATTTCACCTAATTATAGGAGATTTTAATAACGTTAAAATGTTTCTGCTAAAAGGAAAAGTTGTTGATATTACTGGTGATTTTTTCCACAATACCTTCATCCTTAAAAATGTAGAGGTGGCTCAGTTGGCTAAGCGAGTCTGACTTTGGCTCTGTTCATGATCTCGCAGTTCGTGAGTTCAAACCCTGTGTCAGGCTCTGTGCTGGCAGCTGGGAGCCTGGAAACTGCTTCAGATTCTGCATCTTCTGCCCTCTCTGCCCCTCCCCCACTCGTGCTCTGTCTCTCGCTCTCTCTCTCTCTCTCTCCAAAATAAACATTAAAAAAAATTGGGCGGGAGTGGGGGGAACCCCTGAGTGGCTCAGTCAGTTAAGCGTCCGACTTCGGTCCAGGTCACGATCTCATGGTTCATGAGTCCAAACCTTGTGATGTGTTCTGTGCTGACAGTTCGAGCCTGGAGCCTGCTTTGGATTCTGTGTCCCCTCTCTCTTTCCTTCCCCCACTCATGCTCTGTCTTTCAAAAATGAATAAACCTTAAAAAAAATTAAAATTTTTTTAAATGTAAAAGGACATTGTGGCACACAGTCTCAGTCTTTATTTTTTCTCATTAAAAATCTACCACCACCAGTAAATTTTTTGAATGTACACATAGTCTCAGCATTTCATTTGTTGTTGCATACCAGTTTTCTATGATGTTTAAAAGTAGTAGGCAACTATAGATTATGTTAGGTATTGGCATAAGCATTAATCTATGTTTTCTTATTGGACTGCTATCATGAGAAGTACATAGTTAGGTCAAGTAAGTTTTAAAGTGACTACTTTTGTCTGGAGGAAAAAAATCCCTGTCAAATAAGACATAATGATGGATGGGATTAAGAAAACTCTTCAGCCTTAGACTAGACATCCCCTGAGAATAGGGAGCGGCCATTCTTTACTTTCCTTGGCTTGTGAAGAGTCCCTCTTGGAATTCTGTGTGAGGGGAGAGGTGAGCACTATCATGCACACCATATATTTCCATAGGAAGCAAAAAACAATTGCAGACTTGCTCTTCTGCCTTCCTGGAGACTGTAGGCTAGACTACACCCAGATAACAATAAATAAATAAATGCCTATGATGAGGTGACAGCTGGTCTCTACGGCAGAAATGCATAATCAGTGTTGGAAAGTTCAAGTGTGGGTATTCCAAGAACAGGATTAAAGTCTGTTTTCAGTTAGGAACCTCATAAAAAAGTGTGCTCCATCTGTGTTTACTACATGCAGCTGCACCTCTTTCCAAGGGCGTAATGAACTTTTTCTTCTTTGTGAACACTGACTTACACTCAAATGTAACAACCTTAATTATCACTAGCAAAATACTTGTGCGAGACAACATAGACCAATACATGTGTGCTCTTCCCCCATTTATTGAAAGGTATTGCATACTTCATATTCATGCGCCCAGCTATTTAATCAGATTCCAGAAAATAAATCTAAACTGTGAAATGAGAAACTGCTAAAAGAAAAAAAAATAGAAGTAACTTTTTCCAACTATTCTGATCATATCTCATTATGTTCATGTATTAAAATTTAGGCAATAGTCTAAATATACTTGAATTTCACATTTAATGAGATCAGTTCAATTTGGCACTTAACAATCACTATAAAAATTTTCATTTTGATTTAGTTCGGTTACAAGCAATATAGTTTTCAAACTGACCTCATTACTGGTGGAATACATTTACACAAATATATAATATACCAGCAAAATCGGTCAACTCTGAACATGAAAAGTTCTTCACATGCTATTACTTTGCTGTTGTTCATTTTCTGTTCACTCCCATAAAATTACTCATATTGGCACCAATTTCTCCTATCTAACAGAGAAGTAGTGTTATTTAAAAATAAGTAAGTTCCAGGTAGATGTTATAATAGCATTAAGTACATTTTATGAATTTTACTTATAGAATCACCTCAAAATTTTCTCTACTAAAAGTTGTTACAATAAATGTCAGTCAGATTCAGTTTTTCCTTTGAATTTTAAAGAGAATTAACCAGAGGAGAATTACAACTCTATGAAAATCTACATTCTATAAAATGGAGACTCACCTGCAAAAAATCCTCAGTTCAAAATCCTAAAATGTGTATTTTTTTCAAGTGGTTAAATAACTAAGACTAGTTTATTATATAATAATGAAATAATTTTAATTAAATAGCATACCATTCATATACAGTTCATAATCATCCATATTTTTATTAAATATTGTTTCCATCAATAGTGATTTAACCAAATTAATGTCTGCAGAGTATACATAGCCTTTCCCCCTAGATGATCTAATATCTTTATTAAAACTTAAAAATAGGAATTGTGATAGAATTAATCCTACCCTAATATCTAAATAATGTTTTATTTTTATAATTAACAATGTTAAAATAAGTTCCCTTCCTAAGTTCAAGTTCTAATCAAACAACACCGGCTCCAAACTAGAACCTGAAAAAGTTGAGTGAATATATAAACATACTTGTGCTTAGAAATAATAGAAGTGTATGCTTACAATATTGCTGAATGAAAACTCCATTTTTAAAATTTTGCCTTTAAGCATTATATTTTGCTACATTCTCCTTCAATGATTTTATGGATCATTTTTCAGACAATATGAAAGAGTTGACTTCTACTTATCATTTAACTTCAAAAACTTGCCATATAATGTAGGCTTCATTGTCATAAATTTTGGCTATGGGGAAAAAAAAAATCATGGCTCACCCTTCCATTTCCTCTGCTAACACAACAGAAGCAATTATCCAATCTCAAAAAGTATCCTTGCTTTGACTTAAGCCATTAGTCTCATTAGCCTTAGGGAGCTCAGGGGTAAATTGGCTACTCCTCACCCACTTAGGGATTCTGGCAGCTCTCAGCTTCTCACAGGGGTTGTTGTTTTGTTTATGCCCAGGACTATATGTTCCAGTCCACTTAATCTTTTGGCTTGTTACTTTGTACTCCAACTCATAACCGCAAGTTCTGATTTCCTCCCCACATGGTTCCCTCAGCGCTGCAGTCTTTATATTATAGGAAGGCCTGGGTTCACCTTCTGGCTTCTACACCTCTGTATACTTTCCTGCATAGCACATAACCTTGAAAACACTATCTGGTTTCTTTCTAAATGAGCAACTCTCATATGGCACTTTTAAAAATATCTTAAAACTTTAATATCTCTTGGTAAGCCATGTACCTATCAGGTTTCTGATGGTTCCTGTTCTCTTAGAAGAAAGATCCTTTGGTTTCTTCAGCTTAGACCTACTCCCATTAACCGTACTTATTATTTATGCATAATCAGAAACTGATATCTGTGTGACATTTTTTCCCACTTTGGCCATCATAACACTCTTACCAGTCTTTTCATCTACCGGTATATTTGACATCTAAAATAAAAGCTGCCCTAAGGAATAGCAGAGAGGTCCAGGCAGCCTAGCAGTTCTTACTTTACCCCAAGCCTATGGATCCACAGCCCACTTGAAACAGAGGTAAATTACACACTTGTAAGTCATGGGAACAAGGTTCAAAACTGAAACACATATTATAGGGCAGTGACCCTCTATCCTAGCTGCATAATAGAATTACCTGGAGAGTCTTTGAAAAATAGCAATACTGGTTTCTCATGCCAGACTAATTGTATCCAAAAGTCTGGAGGGAGGCCCACACTTTGGTATTTTCTAAAGGCTTACAGTTGTCCGATTTAGCAAATGAAAACATAGGTGCCCAGTTAAATTTAAATTTCAGATAAAAAACAAATACTTTTTTTAGTATAAGTATGACCCATACAATATTCTTATACTAGAAAAAATCATTATTTATCTGAAATTCTATTTTAACTTGTACCTTGTGTATTTTCTCTGGCAACCTATGTGACTGCAATGAGCAGTCAAGAGTTGGGAACAATTGTCCTAGGGTTAGCTTGCTAGGGTGCTATCCCTCTAATTTGCCATGTTTGTCTTGGTGGAAAGTGAATTCTGTTGCCCCATTCAAGACTCATCTTTCAGATTTGGTTAACTATGGTTTAATTTACCACACTTTAGTAGTATGTGTTGCAGACATGCTAGGATTTGACAACAGAGAAATAAACAAGATACTGTCCTTGTCCTCAAAAGACCATTCCAGAGGTGAAATCAAACCTTCCATACTTGAACCTATATTTGATTAAAATAAGAAATAATTTTTTAAAAATTTTTACCTAAATAGTAATTGATTGTGTTGACATTTCTGTTTCTAAGAAAAGCCCATTTGGAGCAAGACTTACAGGAAAACGATTCTTTAGAGTTATCAAAAGTACATTCTTAAAAATGAACTTTTAAACACTGGTTTAAAGTTTCCCTCATCTATAGGTTTTCTGGCACTGATAGCCAGTTCCAGTGTTAAATGATGCCTCCCTTCTCCAGGCTGCTTTCAGCTTTGGTGCTGTTACAAGCTCTCAAGCCATACAGTTCCTTAGAAGATTTGAAGCACACTTTTTAGTACTTTTTAAAATTGGTGTTTAAAATGTTGAACAGGATGAGATCAAGAGACAAAGAGCCAAGTATTTTGTAATAGCATCACAGCTGGAATCTTACAGCATGACAAATAATTTGTTACCGACAATGTCCAAGGTATGGAAATCTGCAAGCCTTTTATTTTCCAAATCAGAGTGGTAAATTTATTCTCATATCTTGCACTAACTCATCTCCAGGTGTGTGTTCTTGAGTGGGACAGATAGGCTGGACTTGCGGCCAGTCTGCTGGACTATGCGTAACTGCACACAAGCATGTACACGGGTCTAAGACAGGACCCGTCACCCTCCATGTGAGCCACAGCAGAGAACATGCTGAAAGCAGCAGGTCTACATTGGTATCGATCTGTTCATTCACACATATGGAGTATTGTTTTGTAATTAACCACAACTTCAGCCAGCTCTTCTGTTACCCAGTTTACATGCCTCTGAATTTCCCACAAGACATGGCAAGAAACTCAATTGCAGAAATTTATCTATGTCATGGCATTCCCACACCAGCTAGTAACTCAGGAGAAAAAGGAATAAAACGAGTTTAGCATGACATTTTCTTGATGAATGCAAGTTACAGATTTTCATTAGTGTTTTGATATGTTGGCAAACCCCTACCTTTACCCCCAGATGGTACTATATACCAAATATTCTTAACTACCAGTTACTCCCAAATGTTTCGTTAATTTCTCTTCCATATGTCTCAGTATAGATGAAATAAAATGAGAGGGAAGAGTCTCTTTTTATTTTCAAACTGTGTGTTAGTATGATGCGGGAGGAAAATTTTCTGGTTGTCATGCATGAGATTTTCGGGGGGGGGGGCGCTCAGCCCCATGGAATGAACATAATTGGGTATGAATAAACTTTAACAGGATGGTATTCTCTGAGAATCTATGAGGTGAAAAAATGCATCTGAGACAGGCATTCAACATGTAACATTATCCACTAATTAAAAACAGTTTTTAAGTAATGCTTAAAGTTGAGTATCTTTGGTTTAAAAAAAAATAAGCAAATTTTAAGGTATTTAATTTTAAAGTAGGCTCTGAGGATTTTGTTACACAGAGCAAGATACTAACATACTTGTTTCTCACACTAACTAATACTCTTCTGTCCAATCACAGTATCCTTGACAAAAGGTGCTTCTGTACCAATATAATTAATAAAAACAAAGATTATATATTATGAATGGGAATATGTATCAGAATACATATCAGAATTGGCCAGTATGAACTAAGTTTTTCTCATGTTTTTTTTTAATTTCTTTCAAATGTTTATTTATTTTTGAGAGAAAGAGAGAGACAGAGAGTGAGTGGGCGAGGGGCAGAGAAAGAGGGAGACACAGAGTCCAAGGTAGGCTCTAGGCTCTGAGCTGTTAGCAGAGGGCCCAATGCAGGGCTCAAACTCACAACCCGCGAGATCATGACCTGAGCTGAAGTCAGATGCTTAACCAACTGAGCCACCCAGGCGCACCACATCTTTTCTTTTAAAGCAGAAGAGGGACTGCTGTTAACTGATTTATTTAAAGAAATCATCACCATATTCTCATCTAATACTCACCGTAATCTAAAACCATCAAGCACTGATATTACTCTCACCCTAACAACAGCTTCATCATGCTCTGGGGCTCATATTCATCAGAGGCCACCTGAGCTGATGGATGACCTCTGTGGAGAGAAGTCTTAAGTCTCAGCTGGTCCCCTTTTGTCCATCAATGGTGTTCACCTGCTGTGTTCATAAGTATCCATGTGCTGTCTCTGACACGTAGGTCTCATTGGTCTCAAGTTGGCAAATTCCAGAAGAGGGACCATTTATGCATAGGCTTGCATATTTGCAAATAGCCTGATGAGCTCCGCCCAGACCTGTGTGTCTACTTCAGGCCATTTAAAATCCAGTAGGAAGCCACCAGTTAGTCAAAGAATATCATCAGTGATAAAAAATTTCAAGTTATCTCTGACTTGAGCTAAGCAGAACAACAACAAAAACCTAGAATATTCATTAGTCTAGGATATTCATATTTTGAGAAGTTGATTTTAATGATCACGAAAATCATAAGCAATGGTTTCAAACTTAATTTAAGCAGAATTAACCAAACCTGATTTCTAAGGGTTTCGAGGAGTACTAAGTGGTACCCACTGAGGTGAAGAAGGCCCCCACTGAGGTATGCTTGTCTTCATGGAGTCAGATTTCTACTCCCTTAACACCAAGACTTTATGGCAAAAGGGCCAGATATAAGCTGCTCTGCCACTGCTCAACAGAGTACCTTGCTTCAAGTCATAAACAGTCCTAAAGAAAGCAAGCTATTCAAATCCATGAAATTTTAACTCCTAGATGAGGTCATCTCCATCAAAATCGATTATTGATCTATAGCCAGGATGCTGGGTTCTAGTCCCATTTCTGCTCACCAACTGTGTGCCCTGAGGAAGGCATTTAATATCTCAAAGACCATGTTTCTCTCTGCCAAATGGGCTTACTTTCTACTTTCTAGATCCAAAGATTACTGTGAGACTAAGATACAGTGATAAATGTGGAAGTGTTTTTGGAAAAAAAAAAGCAACGAAAACACTAACTCAATTTAGTCTTCCTCAGACAAGCATTTTCAAGTGTCTGCACAAACTGTGTTTGCTCTGAATCCTCTCTCTACTGCCAAAGGGGAAGTTTCTGTGTGTCTCTATACCTAGTCTGTCACCACTGCTGAAATAGAAGGAGTGTCCATGGATGACCCTGACACTTGGAAGAACACTCTTCCTTTTACATAAGAGTTCGTACAAAGCTGCCACTGGCATTATGTTAGAGAGGGGAGTTCCCCACCCCAAGAGTCAGGACAAGCTTTAACTGTCAGGAATCCCCTGGGGAGGTCACCAAGGACCAGCACAGCCAGGTGGTGCAGGGTTTCCCAGCCAGTACCTTTTAAAGGTCGTATTCCATATTTAGGCCCAAGGATAGGCTGGCAAATGTGCCCTGAGCTACAACTCAATAGAGAACTTTGTGTGTCTTCAAAAGAAAAATAAGTCACTGCCACTCCCACCTGAACCCAGAATAAAGAATGATTTTTTTTTTTTTAGTGAAAAGTAATAAAAGCCAAAACCACCATGAGATACCACTCATCAGGATGGCTACTATCAAAAACAAAAAAGGACAAACAAAAACCAGTGTTGGTGAGAATGTGGAGAAATTGGAACCTTTGGGCCCTGTTGGTAGAAATGTAAAATGGTGCAGCTGTGGTGGAAAATGGTGTAGCAGTCTCTCAAAAAATAAACATAGAATTACCATATGATCCAGCAATTCCATTTCTGGGTATATACCAACATAATTAAAAGCAAAGACTCAAAGAGATATTTGTATATTCATGTTCTCAGCAGCATTATTCACAATAGCCAAAAGGTGGAAGCAATTCAAGGATCCATTTACAGATGAATAGATAAACAAAGCATGGGCTATACAGACAATGGGAATATTGTTCAGCCTTAAAAAGGAAGGAAATTCTGACAGAGGCTACAACATGGATGAACCTTGAAAACTTGCTCAGTGAAATGAGCCCATCACAAAAGGACAAATAGTGTATGGTTCCACATATGCAAGGTACCTAGAAGAGTCAGATTCATAGAAACAGAAAATAGAAGGGTGGTTACTGGGAGCTGGAGGATGGGAAAATGGGGAGTTAGTGTTTCATGGGTTCAAAAGTTTCAGTTTTGCAAGATGAAAAAGTTCTGGAGGGGCGCCTGGGTGACTCAGTCAATTAAGCATCCGACTTCAGCTCAGGTCATGATCTCACGGTTCATGAGTTCAAGCCCCGTGTCAGGCTCTGTGCTGACAGTTTGGAGCCTGGGGCCTGCTTCAGATTCTGTGTCTCCCTCTCTCTCTGCTCCTCCCCCAGTCATGCTCTGTCTGTCTCTCCTTCAAAAATAAATGAAAACATGAAAAAAAATTTTTTTTAAAGTTCTGGAGATGGATGGTGGTGATAGTGGCACAACAATGTAAATGTACTTAAAAGCCACAGAGCTGTACCCTTGAAAATGGTTAAGGTAGTATATTTTATATTTTACCATTATTTTTTTAAATCATAAAAGCTAATATATGTTCTGCTGTTTGGGAATTTTCTGAAGAAAAAGTAGGGTAACCAGACAATTGTGGACAGACAAAAAGGGCTGTTAAGGCTGTAAAGGCATGTTAAGGTGTCCTGGCTCCATTAGAGGTCTGAGCCCAGGAGAGTTTATCTGCTCAAGGAAAAGGAGTATATCCCTACTGGGCATCTGTCAAAGCTTTCTGCTGAGCTAGTCCTGCGTCAAGCTCCCAGTCTATAGTTAAGGATCAAGATCACAAATACATTGTTCTTCTCTGGTTCACCTTTGCAGAAATTCATGTTCTCTTTCCATTTCTGCAAGAGGTACATGTTTGCACCGTATGGAAAATGAAGGTGTTTTCCCTGCCAGAGAAGGAGATGTTTGCACAGTAGAAGAACTCAGAGCATGTGTGAAACTAAAGTTCCTTGGCAAATCCAAGATTTATGGAACCTTTACTAGCCAGGAGCTCATGGTTTGTAATGCACACCCACTGCCCAGGCTCCCACGACTCCTGCCGCCATGAATTTTAGAGACTTCACACTCTGCTCAAAGGTCTCAGTTCCCCAGCTCCATTTCTAAGCAAACAAACAAACAAACAAAAACCCCTCTAGTAAATGCTTCTTTGTAAATGCAGAATAACAGAAATGAAAGGGTTCTAAGTAAGCACTGTTGATAAGTGGATTGCTTAAGCTAGATAATTATCTTTTTCCATATTTCTTTTCTTCTTTCCCAAAGGATTTGAGGTCATTACCACATAGTTAGAACATTTTAAAAGTTGGATTTGGTGTTATGGTCAATAATTTTAAATGACAACAGGTTTTTTTTATTTTTTATTTATTATTTTTGAGAGAGTAAGCGGGGAAGGGGCAAAGGGAGGTTGGGGAAGAGAGGATCTGAAGTGGCTTCTGTGCTGACAGCAGACTGCCCAATGAGGGGCTCAAATTCATGAACTATGAGATCTTGACCTGGGCCAAAGCTAGATGCTCAATCCACTGAGCCACCCAGGTGCCCCAAATGACAACAGTTTTTATGGAAACTAAGTCTGTGGATGCCTTTTCAAGGCATCATAATCAAAATATCATGAATCACCTCTTCTTTGGTTTTTCTTTTTTTTTTTTTTAAGTTGAAAATAGACTTGCACATACTAGCAAGGATGTGTTTAAGCATGATCCTTTTTGGATAAATCTTTAAAGCATTTGCATATATGCTGAAATGTGCATAAAAACTTCTAGAAGAAAGCACAAGAAATGACTAACAGTGTTAACTGCATAGAGAGAAACATGAATTGGGCCCACCCCAGAGTAATCTCTGTCCATTTTAGAGTTTTCTGTACAGTTTGAATTTGTTATCCCAAGCTAGCATGTGTATACATATATATTCATTCATTCAAGATAAAATGTTGGGTATGCTCAGAGGAATAAGACAGAGCCCCTGACAGAAAACTATTTATAACCTAGTAAGGGACACTGATAATAAGTACATTATTAAATAATTATCATGTATGTGCTACAATTGTTTAAGAGCCTGGGCTCAGGGGTGCCTGAGTGGCTCAGTTGGTTAAGCAATCGACTTCGGCTCAAGTCACGATCTCACCGTCCGTGAGTTCAAGCCCCGCATCCGGCTCTGTGCTGACAGCTTGGAGCCTGGAGCGTGCTTCAGATTCTGTGTCTCCCTCTCTCTGTCCCCTCCCCCGTCCATGCTCTGTCTCTCTCTGTCTCAAAAATAAAATAAAACATTTAAAAAAATTTAAAGAAAAAGAACCTGGGTTCAAATTCTGACTTGGCCATTTTCTAGCTATGTGATTTTGGGTAAACTACTTAATCTTTCTGTGCCTCAGTTTTCATCTGGAATAGGATAATAATAGTTGCTACTTCATCAAGTTTTTATGAGCATTAAATGAATGAGCATATGTAAAGCACTTAGGACAGTGCTGGGCTTATGGTAAGCTCTCAATAAACTCCTAATATTATTATGGGAAAGATGCAAGATAGGCAATACACCAACCAGCACAGTGAAAAGAGGAACTTCTTCTGCCTGGGTCCTGGGTACCAAGGTTTTGAAGTGAAGATGCTGCTTAAATGAGGCCCTAAAAGATAAATAGGTTTTTGCCAGGGGAATAGGAGGAAAAGAACATTTTGGGGAAAGAGAACAGTGTGAGAAAGGGCAGGGAGGTGTGGCTGCCTGGACAGCAGCCCAAAATAGGCAATTTGAACTCCTGAACTTTCCTTCCAGGAGTGTCTCAAGGAAATGAAAAAGAAAGGGCAACTTTGTTCGTTTTTAAAGTCCAGTACGTAATATGTGTAAAGTCTGACCCTTCATATGGCTTTTCAGACTCACTTGTTAAATTGCTTTTTTATAGTCTTCTTGGTAGAAGTTCACACCTGATCAAACATCTGTAAATTAACTAGTATAAAAAATGAAAATCGTGAAATATAAAGCAGATACCTATGCAGACCTCCAGAGCACAGATATGCAGGATAGAGCGGGCCTCACACCTCTGCAATCCAATTTACACCTGCTTCTGGGGTCGAGTCATTTGAGACACACTGTTTGGTATTGGGAAACAGACCCCTGACAGGTCCACCTCACCACCCACTAAGTGGTATTCAAGGCAGAGGTCCAGCATATAACACTCCCCCAGTTGTTCCCAAATCTGAGTTTGGACCATGACCTTGCACTCCTCAACTCAAAGTCACATTGACTGGGCACCTACGTGTGCAAGACTCTGCACTAAGGGGTTTCTTAATATCTCAGTCAATCTTCACAAGGAGCCTCTGGGAAAACATTTCTGATTTCCTTCTTGGAGGGGAAAACTGAGCTTCTGAGAAGTTAAGCAATTTTCCCAAGTTCCTGGCCAATAGTTAGGATTTGTATCCATGCCTTCTTAATCTACATTCAGTGCTCTTTTCGCTATCTGCTGCTGCCTCAGAGAAATGCTCTAAGCTCAGCATGCCAAGATGTCATAGAATTAAAGAGAGTTAGAGATGGAAGAAATCCTGGACATCTAGCCCACACACTGAGAACTCCCTTGCTGCCCATAATTCCAGATGCACTCTCAGCATTGTCTACAGCCTGTGTCATAGATTGCCCAGGCAACATCTCTCTCCCATCTTCTAACAGAGACTTGTGCTCTTAGATAATGTGCTGCATTCTTCAACCTCCTTTGGGGTAGCCACTGAGATATAAGCATAAAAGAATAAAAATCTTGCAAGAAATTTTTTTGCCATTCCATTGTCCTTCTTTCCTCAAGCTTCAAGAAAAGCAGATATCATGTCAGGAGCTCCAGCAACCACTTTGGGACCATGAAGGAAAGGCCAGAGAATTTCAGAGATCTTGGCTATAAACCAACACATATGGGCTTCTTTATCATGAAGGTCTAAATCTATATGTGTTTAATCCACCATAGCTAGAGCTGTGTTTCTAAAAACTACATAAAATTCCTAAGTGATACAGTGGCTAAAAATTAGCATGAACTGAATGCGTGACTATTGTTCAAATGTTTGTTTATACTGGTGTGGTTGGTAAAATTCAGACTTACTTGAAAGAATCGCTGAATAAAAATAGCTTTCAGTCATGTATTTTCTCAACAGGAAATAACAGAAGTATAGTTGCTATTATGAGTCTGTGAACTTTTTTCTTTTACATTAATAAGGTTGGAAGTCACTAATCTCATTAGGCCTTAAAGTGACTTTGTAAGGCCACTTGGCATTCTCTTTGCACCATTCCACCAGCATCACTTTGGATTGGTATTGCAGACAGATCTTACTAGTAAGGAGTGAGCAAAAGTGGGAAGTTAATTTTGAGCAAAAGTCTTGGGGCTTCTTAGGGAAAGCCAGAACTCCTCACAAAGAAGACTCTTCAAAGGGCAGGAAGTGCAGCTAAATCTTGGGTTATATCCTAGAGTCACACCCATCCACATGAGAGAAAACACTCTAGTCAATTTTGTTCATAAAAATCAGCACATTGAATGTTCATTATTGAAGAATGAAAGAAGGGAGGGAGGGAGGAAGCAAAGAAAGGAGGAACAGGGGAAAGGAGAGAGGGTGGAAGGAAGAAAGAAAAGAAAGAATAGAGGGAGGAAAGAAAAGACCAATGGGTAGTATTAAAAAGAAATAAAAGAATACTCTGTGAACTGGAAGACTGAGGCACAATTTCCCTATCTTTTATAATAGTCCCTGAGAGTATGAAAAGAAGGCCACCGTTTCACAGGTAAAATTGTGAATTTGAAAGCAATTAAATATAGTAATTTTTCCCACCTAGCTACAGAATTGAATGTGCCAAATAATTAAGTATTAATTGACTGTGAAAATGCATGGCATTTTATAGCCCTTAAATTTCTTGCCTGTGTTTAGTGATTTATTAATTATAAATGACATGTTATATTTCACAGTTTGTCTTTCTGTTATTTTCATTAGAGTAAGTTCTTAACAATTCCAAGTTCAGGTACCTGGGAAGTCTATTAAAAAAAAGTATGAAATTTGTTTAAAAAGAAGTGCAAATTTAATCCAGTTCTTTTAATTCAGTAATACAAATTAATAGCTAATAAAGTATGGTTCAAGTACATGCATATCAGATTCACATCAACAAGCAGCATTTGTAATCAGAAGAACTAGTTTGTCTTTCCACATGTAAGTTCTAATAATATCTTTGAATATTTTCTCTCTTACCTAGGTTGCTAATCTACAATCTTGTTTACACTAATTTTTTAAATCAAATCCTCTCTCTGCCAAGTAGAACAAAAGTAAACTTTACCCAAGTCCATTATCACCAATTATTGGTTAGCAAAGTTTGACTACATGAGGTTTTATTGTGTAACTGACTATATGACAGTGCTGTCATATTTAATGAAAATTTGGGTTATTTTTGAACTAGTAACCCCTTATTAGAATAAGAAGTGAAATCACTGCTAATATACCTGAAAATATATCAATAGGACGTTTCCAGTTCAAAACTCACTTTTTCAACATACTCTTTCCTAAACTCCACACTCTGCTCCTTCCTTAAACTCCATTAAAATAACAGTAAAGGGATTTGTGAAATGACAAATACACAAACACACAGTAAAAAAAAAAAAAAAGATAACACTGATAGAATTTTGGAAGCTGGAGACATAAGCAGGAGAGCTGAATCTTAAGACAAAAGAGGAAAACATTGAGAAGTATCTTAAATTGTCCCACAAAATCCCATAATATCGCCTGGAATGCTTCACATATATTGATCTCTAAGTCCTATTCCCAAAGATTATGGTGTAATTGGTCTGGCATGTGGCCTAGATTTTGGAAGTTTTTCAGATTTCCTAGGTGATTCTAATATGCAGACAAGTTTTGGGATCCCTGCCCTAACATGAAAAACAGAGATTTAAAACTAATGAAACAAAGTAATTAGAGGAAACAGAGATTATGCAGAGAAAAAAACTTCCTAAAAAACTCACCAATATCCTCAGAGAAATAACAGAATGTATAAAATCTATGTAACAAGAACAGGATTCATAAAAAAGAAACACTCAGAATTAAAAAGAGTTCTTGGAAATTAAGACCATACAGGAGACAAGAAAATTTTTAAAAAGTTTCCACAATAAGGAAGTAATGTTGAAAGCAGAGCAGCCAGATATATAAAATAAAAATGAAAGGAAAAGATGAGAAATTTAGAAGCCTAGACTAGGAGATCCAACATTCAAATAATAGGATCTCCAGAACAAGAACAAAGAAACATGAAATTGTCCAAGAAAGTTTCCAAGATTGAAAGAGGTAAGAGTCCAGCAAATATCCTGCACAGTGGATGAATAACGTGTACAAGGTCTATCATTATGAAATTTCTGAATATCAGGGACAAATAGAGGGTCTCACAGGTGCTAGAGAGAAAAATATATGCCTCATACAAAATATCAGAATTCTGAACTTACTTGGACATTTCCATAGAAATATGAAAGCTAGAAGACAACCTACAATGCCTTCCAAATCCTGAAAAGAAATTATTTCTAATCTAGAATTATATGCCAGATAAACTATTATCCAAGTATGCCTTATTATGTAAAATAAGGCATTTTCAGACATGTAAGATCTCAAAAATATTACATCCCTCCATCACTTCTCAGGAAACTACTAGAAGATGTGTTCTATCTAAACAAAGTCATAAAACAAGAAAGAAAAACAAAGCATAACTACCAGATGATACCCAATATAAGAGACAGGATCTCTCTACACTGATGGGGAGTAGAAATCCTAGGATATCAACTGTTCTTCAGGTTTAGAGGGCAACCAGTGTAGAATGGATTAAAGTTCAGATTGATCAGAAGTCTCTGGGAGAAATTCCTTTAAGAAGATAAAATTGATAGGATAACTAATATATATGAAGATTTGTAGAAAAGGTTTAGAAATTTAAGTTTGGTTTTGATACATAATACATTTTTTTAAATAAGCAAATTTTTAAATCAAGGCAACCAATAACTCCAGGAAAAAGAAAAGGCTGAGCAAGAAATGAAAATACACAATGAAGCTCTGCATTTCTCTGTCATGAATAGAATTTTCAAAATCACAATAATTGAAACACTGAAATTTTATTTAACCAAAAATTATAATTATATTGGGAGAAAAGGTGCGTGTGTGTGTGTGTGTGTGTGTGTTGTGTGTGTGTGTGTTGGAAGTGGAAGACGAAAGAGACTTAATCCTTGTCTTTCTACAGCATTCAATGAAAGAAGTCTAACTATGAAATGAAAAAATAACATATACATGTTATTTAGACATATGAAAGTAAGTAACAAAAGAATCAACTAAAACAAATGAAAATGCTTACCTCTGATGAGGAAATGGGGACAATAATGGTAAGGACTGCTGTTTCTCACCAAAAACATTATATAACTTTATGACTTATGGGAATGTATAATAAATATTTTAAAATATATGAAAAATATGAAGATTTTATGTAAAAATATTCTATGTATCTTATATATAAAACATTTTAACTCTGAGTGAGCCACCCCAGTTTTAGCATGACAACTTGACACCCTGTTATATAACCTTAATAATTCACTTTTACATTTAATAATTCACATTTTTTTCAATGATATACCAACTCCTATTTTTACTTCTCTAATTAAAAAAATAAGTTATGTGATATCTGATAATTCTTAAGATGACAAAGTAAAGTTTTAAATGTAAGCTTTCTCATCTCTGTGGAGCATCAAAAAGAGCATATGTTAAAGCTTGAAGTGAATTTGCTCAAGCAATTCAGCATTCAAATATTTGGAAGTACAAAAGATGCAAAGATCTCAATAAAATTGGATGACTGCCCTCATCCTGGGCTATCTTGAGGTTTTCTTTCTCACTGGCACTCTACAGTTTGCATTTTTTTTTTTTTAGAATCAATTTTCCATAGTTCTTCATTCATGGCTTAGTCAAAACACCTCATAAAGTGTGGAATTTTTGCATCCTCATGAAGAGCTCAGATAGAAGTGGTTGGGCTATGGGTGACTCTGGCTCCAGGCATATCTGGCTAGACAGACACCTTTCGTTAAGTTGTTAGCATTCAGGGGAACCTGGCTATTTCTGGGCCCTTCTACACAAAGTTAATTTTGACATTCCTGATATTCTTTACACTGGCTCTCTGCTCATTTTAAAGATGACTTTATCCTACTTTAGTCTCCCTGTAGCCAAGAATGATGCTTCTCCTTCTCACCTAACCCCTGTGCTGGTGAGCTAGACACATAAGGGACCAAACCCCCAGATCCTGATGTTCCTGCTCCTAAGGGTCCAGTGGGGGGTTGTTTTCTGTTAGGATTATGTTAAGGAAAAACAACAGAAATCCCAGAAGGTTTGGATTTATAGGAGCTATGAAGGGGTGCTCTGGCTTTGAACCAGCTGAGAAGAAACCAAGCAGAAATCCTTAGTCACCCTGTGCTGAGGAACAAAAGTGTGAAGGATCACTGAGAGCCATAAGGGAAATTATGGAGGAAAGAATAAAGTTTTTTTTTTTTCTTTTGCCAAGTAAACTCACACGACAGAAATCCATCCTTTAGAACTTTATGGTCAGTTGCTAATTAATACAAGACATTTTAATCCACTCCACAGTTGATAATTTTCTGGAGATCTGGAAGGAATCCATTTCATGGAGTGAACACATATAGAACAATCTGGTCTGCCTAACTTTCTAAGTACTGTATGTAGCACAGCACCAGAGAAATGAAAAATTCGTTAATATCTTGATGATGATAAAGACTAACAGGGAAATATCCTCATGGAGAATCCTCATATTCTATTAAGAAACATAATTTTTCAAGTTAAAGTTCATGACACAACTCAAGCTTACTAAAACTATATATAAAATTTTAAATATACTGTGTAGCTAAGTGGGATATTGGACTTAACATCTTTTGAATTAAATCTTGATATGCAAAGTACTTTTAAAAATAATCTCATGTGTACTGGGGGAATATAAATCAGAATTCAACATATCTCAGGATTCAATATTTTAAAAAATCAAAGAGTTTTATACTTTGTGACTGTGTCTCATTCAAACCCTTTTTATAATATCACTGACAAATGTTTGTACAGCTACAGGTTCATGATTTCATGATCATGTTGCAGGATGGAATGACCTCAGTGTTTGGAAGGTCTACTCTTACATACCATGGCCAACATTTCTGGTCTCATCTTCAAGACACTGACATAGAGTTTACCAAGTAGCAAACAATGGCCATGGGTGCTGGGCTGCCTTCTTTTGGCTGACTTCTTATCCTTATTTGTTGCACATACTACCAAATGTTTCAAAGAGTTAAGGGGCACTAAAGCATTTCTAAAAAGACTAGGAAAAAAATCAGCATCTCCAGTGTATTTAGGAAACGTATCTTTTAAAAGTCCAAAAATGGTACTGAGGCTCTACAACTATAGAATTGCAGAAAAGTACAATGTTTCAAGTTACAGACAGCTGTAATAAAAAGCAGAGAAGATGTAGGAGGTGAGAGGAAGGAAGGAGCTCTGGGCACACAAAGCCATAGCCATTTGCCAGGAAATAGTTGCAAGTGTTTGAAGACTGTAGGTGAGTGGTTTTCGTGAAACCAGATCTCAGTGTTAGGTGTCTGCTTAAGTAAATTCCATCCTCAGTGCACTCTCCTAGCCACTGAGAAAATACTTGCTCCAACTTAGAGGACACAAAAGCCCTATGCAGAATTGTAAGGATATTACAACAGATGAGAAAGCACATTGAAAAGTAGGAGTGAGTGGCTCAAAGGAACCCGAGACCAAAGTAGACCTCACACCCCTCGCTTTTCTTTACTATATAATTAACCAAATGATAACTCAAGCGAAAACAAAATTCTATGTAAATATCTTAAAACTGGATTATTACCTTACAGCAGGAAAGACCAATTTTGTGGTATATGATACTTGGGAATTATAAATATGTGTCCGATTCTGTTACCTGAAATGTGGCTCTAGTAAAGTCCACTGTGTGGTTTCAGAGAGCACAGATGCAGGCAGATGGGTGGAACCCCAAGGACATGAAGAATTTGGCAATCTTTATTAATCTTAAAGAACTGGCCCCATTAACTAAATCAAAGGCAATTGCTGCTACTCTTTAAAACAAAATACAGTAGATCCAGTGTTCTGCCTCAAACACAAAAACTTTGTATTCTACTACTCCCAAGAGTCTAGACACAAAGAAGGAGCAAGACACCGGGAAGCCCTTTTGGGGTAAAAATGTAAATTGAGAAGAGTGGGGAGCACATCAGGGAAAGAGGCTGCCCTAGAGCTCGTGGCAAGGAGGCACTAGAAAGTTCCTCTTCTCCTTCAGAGTCTCAGGGACACAACCTACACTATAAGTAGGTGGGAAGCCCCCCAAGGACAGGCATTTTTTCATAGAAAACAAAAGTCAGTGTTTCTAAAAGTTTAGAATACCTAAGAATCACTAGATTCTTAAACATAAGGATCAGAAATTTTGATTTCAGGTTTCTGGGATAGAGCTCAGAAATTAAAAAAAAAAAAAGTGACCTGGTTGCTTCTTATCTTCTTCTCCTTTTTTTTCCTTGTTGTTGTTGTTGCTATTATTATTATCCAGCATTTACTGAGGACTCAACAATGGCCTTACACTGCCCTTGTTCAAGCCACCTCAACCTTTTAAATGTTCATTTTTCTTCCACTCCACACACAAGTAAACTGAGGCACAGAAAAGTTAAGTCATGACTCCAAGGCAACTTGGGTAGTAATTAGCAGAGCTGATACCTCTATTTTTAAAAGTTACCCAACGGGGTGCCTGGGTGGCTCAGTCGGTTAAGCGTCCAACTTCAGCTCAGGTCATGATCTCACGGTCTGTGAGTTCGAGCCCCACATCGGGCTCTGTGCTGACAGCTCAGAGCCTGGAGCCTGCTTCAGATTCTGTGCCTCCCTCTCTCTCTGACCCTCCCCCGTTCATTCTCTGTCTCAAAAATAAATAAACATTAAAAAAAAAAAAAGTTACCCAAATGCCACAGTTCAAAACACAAAGTCCTAGCAAGTGGCATCAGACAGTGGGGGGCAAATCCTGCTGCAACATGCTTTGTTTCTTCCTATTTGTTTCAAGGTTGTTTTTCGTAGGTAAGACACAGGTGGTGCAATGAAATCTTACTCTTTTCTGTACAGTGGGAGGTTTGTACCTTTCCCCTCTCACACCTGTATTTTCTTGATCTTCAATTAGTCAAGCCCCCACCTTCCAATCAGTAGACTCTCTGGCTTCCTCCACCCATACACACCCAGTTCCAATGAGAGAGAAATGGAGAACATTCGCAGTGCACATAGTTGCAGATTACTGCCCCTCTGCCTTCTGTAGCTGCCTCCCCATTGGGCTAGTACAGTGCCCAGCATGACAATCAAGTCATTGCTGGTCCCCCATTGGTGCCTTCGAGCAATGGGTCCTCGGTGCCCCCACACCCTCCTGTGGTCCAGTCCACCAACTGCCCTCACACCTGGGTTCTCCAGGCTCCAGGGCCTTCTGTTCACAGCCACAGTCACAAAGCACATCATGTGTAGCCTTACTTATGGGCCACACCCCATGACTGTGCAAATAAAAGTACAGGAAGCCCAGAGGAATTTGAATTTCAGATAAGCAATGAGTAACTTTGGGGTATAAGTATGTCTCAAATATCGCATGAACATACTTATACTAAAAATGATGCATTGTTTATCTGAAATTCAAATTTCACTGGGGGCCTGAACTTTATTTGGCAACCCTACCCCAGCCTCTGCCTACAGCAGTGGGCCAGACCCCCTCAAGGAGAGGTTCTCTTTCGGCCTCCTTGGATAATTTCCAGACTGGAGATTTCAGGTCATCAGATGTGTTTCAATAACTTTGGGGAGAAAAGCAAAGGTCTCATTTTGTTTCTTTCTAGGAGGCTCCTCCTCAGAGGCATTTTTCAGCATTTACCCACCAAGACCATTGGGAGAGAAGTTTTTGACCGACTACAAAGGAACCTGTCGAAACCTATCCTACAGGCAGTGGTTTCTGTGATTTTTTTTTATTATTTACATAACCCAGAAGGGGTTACTCAAGCAATTCTCCCAGCAGGACCACTGGGCCCAAGACAACTTTTTACCTCCATCCAGATGGAGATGCATTTGGCAAATGCTAACTTTTCTTCTCCCTAAAGCATTGCCTTACCAGGAAACCCACTAAGCTTTTGCAAATGCATGATTTAGATTCTCAAGAATGAACTCTTAGCAGTTCAACAAGAATGAATGGACAGCAGACTAAGAACAGGTTCTACATTCCAGCAAGACATCCACGTTCAGTGAGTGGTTCACACACCGAGCAAAGTTGCCCTTCGAGGAGGCAAATGGACTGAAAGCCAGTGTGTTCCCTTGGCTGAGCCTAAGGAAGAGATGCCTTTTTCTTCTCTCATAAGTGAGGTCACATGACCAAGATGTCAGCTCAAGGGGCACATAGAAGAATGTTCCTGCAAATCTACTGCCCTAGAGGGAACACTTGTTAAAATTTTGCACACAGGTACTTTTCCAGCTTGGAGTGACTGCCTGTTTGAGGAGAATTGCCCAGCATAGGGGAAGAAAGAATGAGAAAACATGGATAGGAGGCAAGTCTCAAAAACCCAGTTTTGCTTAGTTGCAACATTGAATAAAGGACTCCAAATAGCCACAGGAGCAAGTCCTTATGTGGTTAAAGGCTCTGGCGTTTGCTTAAGAGCCTAATTTTCAGTCCACATTCTCTTACTCAGCACTTTTAATCAAAATAATCAGTCCAGTGTCTGAGGAGGAGCAGGGAATGAATAGGGCAGTGTAAGAATCCCTTGTTGCTAATGAAATATTTAAAAATCCAGGACAGGGATGGCCTGTACTATTTAAGACAGAGGAGACTCTTACCATGCCCCTCCATACCCTGTTTTTTTTATTTGCAAGAGGAAAAAAATAGAATTTATGCACCTTAAAAAAATATGAAGTGAAAAATTATCCATTAGCACAGCAAAGACCTATTTCCAGGAAACAGGTTTTAAAAGAAAATTCTTGACGTCCTGAGGTTAAAACCAGGAGGTGTCATGACTTTGAAAGTGAACGATGAAAGAGCCACTGTGTCCAGGTGCAGTGCAGGCTTGCCTCGTTTCATCTGTTAAGGGAGGCTGGTTAAATCCTTGGTTGTGGTCCAAAAATATCCTGGCAGTTAGCATCTTACATTAAAATTTATAAACCACGAAAGACCTTTTCTTAAAGAAAAGTTAATTCAGACTGGATAGCCTGGAAAAAAAAAGCATTTAAAAGGGGTAGTCATCAGAAGTGGTTATATGGAAAACTAGAGGTAAGTAATGCTTTTTACTCCTCTAAAACATACTAAAAATATAGCAATAGTAATTTCAGAAGGAAGGGAAATGGCACCAAGTATAATTTCATTTCTAAGAAGTCCCAGGAATGAGTCCTGGAACTGCCAGAATTAACTTTTAGGGGTGACAAAATAATGGTAGGGATATTAGCAGGAAATCAGACTTGTCAAATGGATGGAAACAGGCTACCTTCTGGTATCTCCACTCAAGCCAGCTAAGAGGTTCTACTCTAAGATCTTGGTTAGGCAGGTCTGGAAGGGCACTCAGCCTTTCCCCTCCAACTCTTTCTGCTATGCCTCCTTCTTTAATTCACCTTTATTGACCACCTCCTGTGTGCTGCCCTGCTCTATGTATGCTTGCTCATCCTACAGGTGCAAACTGAAAAGCACCACACGCTCATAGAGACCTTCATGAATTACCTACAGATTAGGTAAAATCCCCCATCTGTGCTTCTCTCCACCCTCAGCACTCTTTTTAATGGCCTGACTTCCCTGTGAGATTGTGGGAGTGGAGGGGAGACTTTCTTTTACTCACCATATAGCTACACTCTCCATCACCCGCCCAACACCCACCCATTGGGGTGCCCAGTGAAGACTGGCAAAATGAATAAACTCCAAGCTCTGTGATTCCAGTTTCATAGGCCTATTTTATCTGTTTTCATTCCAAAAGGACTTGGAGATTCAGCTCCTGAGTTTGAGTTTTAAGGGGGATTGGTAAAGTAGAGAAAGTGACAGCAAGGGGAGGGTAATCATAACAATACATGGCCATGACATGGTCCCTTCTACGTGGTAGTGAGCTTGTCAACAGGGAATCTGACCCATGGCCTGTGGGTGACTCCATCTCTGCATAAACCCAAGTGAGGGGAGAGAAAGCCCTAAACAACAGCCCCCTGCAGGTTCATCCAGCAAGAGGTCAGCCTGGACCAGCCTGCTGGCTCCACTTGGAGAATTACAGTCCCCAAGCACCATGCATGAATTTCCCAATCTTGTTTTCTTCCTGATTCATATAATCAGACATTTCAACCCCAACTAAATGATCAGCTTCTACAGTAACAGTAACAACATTAACATTAGCTACCACTTAGTGAGTACTCACATATCAGGCATAGTGCTAAGTGTTTCATACACAGTCCCTACATATTCTGCATAGCAGCCAGCATGAGAGCAATATTATTAACCCCATATTTCAAATACCTACTCAGCAAGCTACAGGAATTGATAGAGGTCCAACAGCTAATCATGATGGGTACTGTAAATCCCATTTCTTTGGCCTCCTCTATAGATCCTAGCAGGTATCTGGGCACTTGGGAAGCATTTCATAAATCTTTTCCAGTTGGCCTGAGCAGAACGGTACATTTCCTTACATTTCTGGTGACAGTAGTTCCCACGTGGGCCCACACACAGCCAGAATCCGTCTGAGCTGGACTCTGGTCTTGACAGAGTTTATTGGACAGCTCCACAGTGACCCTAGGAATGCTGTTCTGTGCCAGGCCATGTGGAGTGAACCCTGAAGCTGCTGGAGCCTTGGGAAGAGGTGGAATCAACATTCTGGGAGGTGGGTGGAACCTTTATTGCTAATGCCTTAAAACTGAAAATCTAGAGGGTTTTGCAGGAATGGCCAAAGGGACTGCACTGGTGCTTTATTTCTGCTGAGAGTGACCTCACACTGAAGAAGGTTTGAGCTTCACTCCACCTGACCTTGGCTGTTCCTCCCAAACATTCTTTCACATGCAACCTTCCTTGACCCTCTGTCCCCAACTGCTCTCTTGATCTATTTGTGGATATGTTTAGGGCTAATAACCCTGGGGTTGAATTTCATTCAGTGTCTCAAGTACATTCAAAGAAGGCTTGCTTTATTATAATTATTTAGACAGGGACAGGTCCCTCTACCAGCTTGCACATCATGCAAAACGATTCTCAATTATTCTTTAAACCTTTTATTATATCTTTCTTCTTTTCACATTATTTTTAATCTGTTCATTTTATCCTGAATGAATCCTCTTTTGCTACTTTAACTGCCTATTGCATCTTCTACCAAACTGTGAAGAAGCCAGACTTCTCTCTTCTCTCACTGGATATGAGAGAACCAAATTTTTAATCCTACAAAACATTTTTTATCTTAGTCTTGATGTGACTAATATAAAGACATAAGAGTTATGGTGGAATGGTAATACATATGTAAATTATATATATATATATATTTTCCATGAATTCATAATCCCCAGAGACCAAGATACCTGAGAGACTTAACAAGCAACAGAGGGGTCAAGAAACTCAATAATATCAGCTGACATTTATGTAACATTGATTCAGAGCAAAAATCAACTGTATGTATAATTTCCAGCTTATTCTATGGAAATGGAAACTCAAGTGGTCACAACACTAACTTAAGAGGTAGGGATGATGAGTACTCAAGATAGATATTTCTTTTTTTATTTCATCTTTAGATAGAGTGAGCATGAGTTGGGGGGAGGGGCAGAAGAAGAGAGAGAGAGAATCTTAAGCAGGCTCCACACTCAGCATGGAGCCCAATGCAGGGCTCAATCCCACAACCCTGGGATCATGACCAGAGTGAAAATCAAGAGTCAGATGTTCAACCCACTGAGCCACCCAGGCATCTCTAGATATTTCAAAGTTTAATATTTTTTTATGGTCTAACCAACCCGCAGCAATGACACAACATCACCTTCTTTGTTGCCACTTGGCATTTCCTGATATAAACAAATTTAGGAATTGAAGAAGGGAAGTGAGCTGGATATTAATCAAATGGCTTCCCTAGAACAGTGCTAACCACACTTCTTACAAGAATCCCCTGGAGGGTTATTAGAAACACAGATTCCCAAGCTCCACTCATGGAGATTCTGGCCCAATAGTTTTAGGGGGGCTAGGCATCTGTCCATTCACCAAGAATCCTAGGTGATTCCCAGGTGATTCCCATCTTCAAAAGAGTTAGAGAAATGCTGCCTTCAAACAGTGGTTGTCATCCCAGATAAACAAATATCAGAGAGTTACATAACGTGCTCAGAGTCGAGGTCACTTATCTAACGTGAGTGGCAAAGCCCAGATGGACCGACAAACTCCAGATACCAATGACCTTTTCACTTGACCCTGAGAGCTTCTGAACCGTAAGCTATCCTAAAACTGGCAACAGCAGAAGGGGATGGATCCAGTCACTCCACACCACACGTGCTCATGGTTACGTGCTAGAAAGCACCTGCAGAAGTAACTCAGTTATCAGATAGATTCTCACGGATTAGTCCTTTACTCAGCACATATGTGGCTTTCAATTATACTGCCTGCTGCTGTGCAGACAAGAGCAGACTAAGGAATTTCCATGACGCAGAGTCTCATCAGAGGGCTACAACCTCTCAAATGGGCAAGGAACTTGATGTCCACACCCGTCTCTGAGAGGACCAATGTGACCTTCACAGGGAAGGCAGACCATGCCTGGCACTTCACATGCTCTCTCACCCAGCTAATCTCACTGGACAGAGTGCAAGTTTTGTGTTTTGTCTGCCTGGGAAATCAAATGGAAAGAACTATAATTAGACATATTTATTTTATCAAGGAAAATATGCTCTTAAGATGTTCAGGAAAGGATATTGCCTGGTTCTCAAGAAACAGCCGGAGAGACCCCTTGGAGGATACACACATATACACATGTGTCCTGAATAGATATGCATGTATGCATATGTAACATACATATCTGCTACCTAGGTAAACATATACTCATAAGTGCAATAGTAAATGTTTATTTCAGCAATTTTTTACAGTAAACTTTAATTAACCCTTCATTTTTCAATTGCAGGAGGTAACGAATATTCTAGTGCTTCTCAAACTTTGATGTGTATGTGCATGTGCATCCAGAGACCTTAGTAAAATGGAGATTCCTATTCAATAGGTGCAAGTTGGCCCTAACAGTCTGCATCCTAACAAGTTCTCTGGAGATGCTGATGAGTCATGGATCACATTTTAGGTAGTAAGATTCTGGTTTGTGGTGAATGACTATCTTCATCATACATAAAATAGCACAACTGTCAAAGGTTAGAATATATAAAATAAATGAAAACAATAAAAATAAAAACTATATTCATGGTCGCCTAGGTGGCTCAGTCGGTTAAGTCAGGTCATAATCTCACGGTTCGTGGGTTTGAGCCCTGAGTCTGGCTCTGTGCTGACAGTTCAGAGCATGGAGCCTGCTTTGGTTTCTGTGTCTCCCTCTCTCACTTCCCCTCCTCTATTCTTGCTCTGTCTCTCTCTGCCTCTCAAAAATAAATAAACGTTAAAAAATATTTTTTAATTTATTTAAAAAACTATATTCAAATTAACTTTTTTGGATAATTAATTCCAAAATGGGCTTCAGAATCTATGAAATGTCCCTTGGATATAATTATACACAATTTTCACCCAATTTTATTAGACCAATTTCAGAGTACAAGTTGATAGACACTTGCAACTTGAGAGAAAGAGGTGGCAGATAGCCTTCTTTTCCAGAAGGAGGCAGCAAGCACCAGAACTCCTGGTATTCTCTTATCTCAGACATTCTTATCTGTGGGTAATGAAGAATGCTGCAGTACATCAGATCATGCTGACCTCTCAAAATTGGTTCTGCCAGTCTAGAAATGATTAAAATTCCATTCAAACACATCCTCTTAGATCTTTTTGAGAAAATGTCCAACACCAATATTATTCCAAATATTCTCCAATTTGGAGGTTGACTCTACTCACTACTTTGTTTAAATATTTGAAATAAGGATATTAATAATTATCTTCACTTCTAAGGCTTAAAATATGAAATTGTTCCTAAAAATGTGTTGGTAATAACTAGAGCACAAATGAAAATGGACGTGCATCGCACAGTTGCTATGAAGGATACAAAGAAATCTAAGGAATGATCCCCACAGGCAAGGAGCCCCAGCTTTTTTACAAGCAGAGGCCCAACCTATGAAATAATTATTGCCAGAAAAGACACCAAAAATATCCACACAAATGGCACAGGTTGTGATGTAGTCAGTGCATACTCAGTGGGGGTGGGGAGGAGGCAAGATGTCAGATAAGAATCAATTGTGGGAGGATTTGAATTTAACCGTGAAGGGCACGAAGGATTTCAAAAGGCATAGAAGAGAAAGAATGAGGCAAGGTGTGGTGAAAATAAAGAAGTGGGAACAGATATTAAATATGGAGGCCACATCTCTGTGCCAGGCACCAAACCATTTGCTAACAGATTAGCTAATTTAATCCTCCCAATTATTCTGCAAGGTTGGCATTCTGACCCATTTTGATGAACCAAGGACAGAGATTCAGGTTAAATAACTAAGGTCACACAGCTGGTAAGGGGTCCCACAGGGATTTGAATTGGGGTCTATTTGATACCAGAGTCAATAATGAATCGTCTCTAAACCAGTATTCCCCAAGGTACATCTTAGGGCACCCTAAAACGTGAACGTGAGTCAGGAAACAGAAGAGTTCAGTGGTCAGATCAATTTTGAAAGCTCTTAGGATAAATTAGAATGCTAATGTTTCAGATATGACCTAACATTTATTGAATGCGTCCCATGTGCCTGGTTAAAATGGTTTTGTTGTTTTAACAAGGGACTGCTCAGAGCCTTTAATACTGTAGGTGCATCGAGAATTTGCAACATTATGTGTTGGGGAATAATACTAATAAGCCCACAGAAGATGATATGATCGTGCAAACACAGTATTAAAATAGAATGATTGGAAATAGATTGATAGGCTTCAGTTAGAAGTCATTACCTTCTGGTGCACAAGATTAAGAGTTAGATATTGTTCCTGGTGACTTTCCATTCTTCCCTTTATCCCCCCAATAACTTCACTGTAATATACAGCTCTGTTTGTAAACTGTGTGGCCTTCTGAGCTTGGGACCAGGGATGGTCTCAGGGTTGAAGACTGGACAGGTGGAGAATGCAGCTTGCCCTGTGGTATCGGACAGCTAGGTAAGACAGTTATAGTAACTCACCATTTGAAGTATCAAGAGACAAGGGTGCTGGACAGCACACCAGTAGAGTCTCTCCTGCCCCTTTTGTCATAGGGGTGATAGTACTTGTTGTAATTTGAGAGTTTGTAAATCTTTGTAAATTGTATCTGTGTCAGGCTTGACGGAGTCACACATTGCCTGTCTCCTGTGGCATACTGAGTAACGTGTCCAATCAAATAAATGGGCTTTGTCTTCTCTCATGTCCTAGTAAGCCCATGTTACTAAATCCTTCTGTGTGTCAAATACAGTTGACCCTAGAACAATGTGGGGTTGGGGCTGCTGATGCCCTGACAACTGAAAATCAACATATAACTTTTAACTCTACAAAAAATTAACTACCAATATACTACAGTTGACCAGAAGCCTTACCAATAATATAAACAGCCAATTAACACATATTTGTATATTATGTACTATATTCTTACAATAAAGTAAGCTAATTTAGTTTATGATTTTCCAACCTTACTATATGTTTGAGAGAATAATACTTCCAATGTATTCTCTCTCCCAGCTTCCACTGTGTTCATGAACCAACGCCTGACAATGGCTGACTGCAGCCACAAGACAGTTTCTTCTGATCATAGGATCAGAAGGATTAGCCTCAAGTGCTGTTAACGTCACTGCACTGCCGCAGTGACTTTTGCAACTTCTCTCCACTGGAGGCCACTGTTACATCACAGTTCCAGAAAAAAAAGCGTGACTCATGCAAAAGAAAGTGGATAGTTTTTTATCCATCAAGTCTGACTGTGTTTGCCTAAATAGAACAAACAAGCAAAACAGTCATCAAATGTGAACTATATTTCAGATAATGTGAGGATAATACAAACTGCCCTTAGAAAATTCATCAGAGACCATTTGTTTTCAAATGATTCATGTTTAATTTTTTAAAAATTAATTCCAGTTAAATTTTCTATAAATATAATTTTCCTTTTCATATTATTGGGAAATCCACGGGATATCATGGTATATGGTTGCATAACTTTGGGCAAGTACCTGACGTCATTAAGCCTCAATTTACTTTTCTCTAAAACAGAGGTAACAATTATACTAAATCCATTGGACCATTGAGATTTAACTGAGATGCTCTATGACAAGTGCTTAACACAGTGCCTGGGACACAATAAACATAACATAAATGGTAGCACTCATTATTATTATCCATACAGCCAAACAGGGTAGTGCCTACAAGCCTTAAATGAGTCCTTATTTATTTGTAAACAGCTTAGAACAGGGTCTGGCACACATGTAAGGGCCACTTACATGCTTGTTAAATAAAATAAGTAAGTAAATAAATAGACCCAAGTTAAAGTATAAATCCTAAATTGGCAAATGCAAACACAGCCTTAAGAATGGAGAAACTAGGGGCGCCTGGGTGGCTTGGTCTGTTAAGCATCCGGTTTCAACTCAGGTCATGATTTTGCAGTGCATGAGTTCAAGCCCCACATCGGGCTCTGTGCTGACAGCTCAGAGCCTGGATCCTGCCTTGGATTCTGTGCCTCCCTCTATCTCTGCCTCTCCCCCACTCACACTCCTCAAAAATAAATAGACATTTAAAAATATTTTTAAAAAGAATGGAGAAACTTACCTATGTTATCATATTAATTCAACATACCTATTCTAGAAGGTTGGGAAGAAAGTAAGACCTAACACAGGTCACCATTCATGTTTATTTTCCAAATAGCTAGAGATTTCCAAGTGGTCTAAGGAAGATCCTAACATTTCTAATATGTGGAGTTCAGACTGAACAGAAAAGAGCCCTTTGCAACCTAAATGCATATCTTATGAATGATCTTGTTTCATCAGTTTCTGCCTCTTTTTGATACCATCAACCATCAGTAAGTGAAACTATGTGTGTCTTTGAGTTTCAGGTATCTGCCCTCCAAACCAGAATCATATCCTGCAACGATTTGGGGACAGTCCCCACAGAATCAACAGGGTGTCTTCATGCAGTAGAAACTCAGCGATTCTTTATTGAGTAAAGTAAAACAGTATATACGCACGAAGATCTAAATGACTTTGATACAGGCTGATTAAATACATTTACATTCCTGTTTCATCAAGTACATTTTTAAGGAAGACTGGCTCTTTACAAAACAAAACAAAAAATTCAAGTGTCTGGTGGTGAAAAATGCTATGATTACTAGGACACTTTGGTGCCACTGCCTTATTTTGTGCTGAGGTGCTAGCAGTTTTACCCACCACAGCCTTTTCATCATCAGTGCAAATGTCAATGCAGTGAAAAAGGCACAAATATTCAAATTATTATGAAAATAGTTTTGAACTTGCAGACCTCCGAAAGAGTCTTAGGGACCCTAGGGAGGCCCAGGAATTTCACTTTGAGAACTGCTGGCCTAGTGGATGATGTTCCAGTGAAAGACAGTGCCAAACAGTGTAGATTTATCATGTGTTCCCCCTTGCCTGTTCCATCCCCTTGCTTCTCTTCCTTGGGCACCGTGGCTTCTAGGACCTTCTTTAGGGGAGAGGCTGGAATGGGGGGATGAGCACTTTCTGAAGCCACACCTGCAACATTTTCTAAAGCCCTCTCCAGAGAACTGAAGGGACTTGAGTGATTCAGGGACATGCAAAGGCCTCTGGCAGAGTCTAGGAGACTCAGAAACTCCAAATAAAATATTCAGCTCTTATTTCCTCCTCTCTTCTTGTGTCTAAGGGAGCTCAAAATCCCTTTCAGAATCTGGAACCATCCTGTAGACCAAATATATGCTAGAGACAAAGATATCCAACCCGGAAGTGGGCCCCAAGAATGACAGATGCTCTGGAATTGAGAAGACAGCAACTCTTGCCAGAAGTTGCTTATTATGGCCCACATATAAGAACTCTGCAGTTAAAAATTCCAGTGGTATACCTGCAGGCTGGCACTCCAAAAACAGCAGAGCAAAACTCAACTTAGAATTGAATGGCTGGATGTGGGAAATACTATTATAACACTTGTATATTGCACAGAAGGTAGAGTCATTTTTTTTTTAATTTTTTTTTACATTTATTTATTTTTGAGAGACAGAGTGAGACAGAGCATGAGCAGAGGAGGGGCTGAGAGAGGAGACACAGAATCTGAAGTAGGCTCCAGGCTCTGAACAAGCATTCAGCACAAAGCCCGATGTGGGGCTTAAACTCACAAACCATGACATCATGACCTGAGCCGAAGTTGGATGCTTAGCTGACTGAGCCACCCAGGCGCCCCAAGGTAGAGTCATTTCTTAAGGACACAAGAAAAAAACACTTAGAAATTAAAATCTTGTCTCTATAATTCATCTTGGTACTCACCCCTCACCCCAATTAGGTTCAGATAAGCCCTAAACCTTATATAAAGTGGAACAACAGGAAAAGTTTACAACCCTGTTCACTGCTTACACTTAGAATGCCCAATTCTAGAAGCTAGAGGTCTAGTAGACAAATCAGAGGTTGGGCTCACACACCACTCATTCTAGCTTGCTCACTGCCTTGTTTTAGAATTTCCTGACACCTGGCCACTGACAGGAGCATTAAACCTGCTCTGTCACAACCTGAATCTTCTTTATTATTATTATTATTATTATTATTATTATTATTATTTTCACATTTATTCCTTTTTGAGAGACAGAGCATGAGCGGGAGTGGGGCAGAGAGAGGGAGACACAGAATCCAAAGCAGGCTCCAGGCTCTGAGCTGTCAGCACAAAGCCCTACATGGGGCTCAAACCCACGAACCCTGAAATCATGACCTGAGCCAAAGTCCAATGCTTAACTGAGCCGCCTAGGTGCCCCACAACCCGAGTCTTCTAATTGGGCTCCTTGCTGCTCAGATTCCTGGCTCCTGAGCTGAAGCTTTGGGAGAATTGTTCATAGAGGGAGAGCCTGAGGCACTGGAAAATTAAGAAGCAGGATGCTCCTGCCTAGAAAGAGGTGGCGCCAAGACAAGATGCCAGCAGGCCTGGCTGATGGCCAGCCATCCTTCGAGGCAGGCCTGCAGGACTCAACACGCTGCCTTGCTCTGGGCCGGCTGACCCGGGTAGCTGCTGTGCTGTGTCCACGTTGGAAATGGCCAACAGGGAACCTTAGCAGCAACCATGCAAAGTGCTGCCCACCCTCTCTGAAAAAAAGCTGGCTCAAATAAAACAAAATGTGTAAAGAGCAGCATGGAAAACACAGTTGGAAGGTAATTCTGGTTTTAAGAAAGAATTGGCCCTCCACGTACTGAATCTTGGTCAAGTCCATTTTACCTCTCTTAGACTTTGAGTCCCCCCTTCAAAGAAGGATTTGGATGAGCTGACTGCCGAGATCCCTTAAGAACTATGTTTCTAGGTCCCGAATCTTTGAGACACTGACTCCATACTAGAGCACAGGTCTTTAGTGTCCCGTTCATTATGGAAATACCACAATAACCTGCATTCATTAGAACCCTCAAGTAGGCAGAGCCAGGATTGTGCTGGTATCCAAATGAGCACGAATCACGTCCACGCAATCAATGGACTAGCAAATCAGACACTTTTCCTGAAGTCAAAGTTGTAAGTGAGGTTGAAGCATTGTGTGGGATGTCCCCTGAGAACCAACAATCACCTACGTGCGTGCAACTGAAAGTGCTAGGATTTTAGTCACCCCATGTGACAGCTCTTGACCAGTGGGGATGGCCCAGTGCATCAATGCTCCCCACGCCCCAGTCCTACTGGTGGGCAGCTCTGAGGTCATCCAGCCCGTCAGTGGTCAGCTTGTCAATGTGAACTTGTTAGGTCTTCTTTCCTTATCTATTTCACACTCTCCAGGCTCCTACACTTAGTTGCTGAAGTCAATTCCAAAAATAAACCATCTATCTACATGCTCTTGTCTTAGCTCTGCTTTCTGATGGGATCTTAAGACTGACAATGTGGAGAACATGGGTCCAAGCACAGAAAAAATGCTACATAAACTTTACCTATTACCAATCCTCTGTGTATCCACTATCTAGAGGAAAGACTTTGGATTTCTCTTCTCTCCATGCTGTCCACTCATTACCAGTTTCCCTGGTCTTTGTTATTGTTACTGCATGCTGGGCAGAAAATGAGAAATAGAGTAGAAAGTACAAAGTGGCACAGGGAAAAGATGTGGAAATAGCTTCTTGAGTCCAGGTGTCCAGAGACTGACTTGGGATCATGTCATTGCTAGGGATTTGGGGTGATTTAAGGTTGTAAACAAACCATTTTTTAAAGTTTATCTGTGTGCATTATTGTATATCTGAATATCTAAACCATAATTTCACTCTAAAATTTTTGCTAAACATTTTAAATGATTTGATATTGTGAACATATTAATTGATAGGGGTTAAAGTAGTATGTAGATATGGCAAAACCCATGAAGGTTTATGTGAAAAACTGAAGTCCAGGAAACACTAATAGATAAATATGCTTTTTACAACTATAGTGTTTTAGATAAATGGATAAGGACATATTCTGATCAATTATATTTAGGAATTTCTCTATCAATATGTTACGCATTTTCTTACTTAGGAACACAGACTTGATTTGCAATATTTATATTTTTTACTATATTGCTATAACTTTTAGAGAAAATAAGATTTTTTTCTCATATTACACCAAATAACATAAAACTATCATAATTTTAATTATTCTGAGAACCTGAAATGACACAAACTATATATGAATCATCTGTGTGTTTGGTCCAGGACACCCAGAATTTTACATGGGCAAGTATCTGTACCTAATGTGTTGGAAAAAAAACTTTCAACTGTTTTATGTTCTGAATGGAGACAGAGTACATTAACATCACAAATAGGATTCTCTGATGCCCCTATAAAAGGCAGTTCCTAGAACTTCTGTGTTTGTAGAAATTTCTAAGACAATAGGTTGTCCACATTTCTAAATAACCATTAGCAATGCAGAAAAAAAGTAAGAGGATATATTATAAAAATCTGACTTAAAAGACATTTTCTTTACAGTTCAAAAGTTACAAAAACTTTGAAATACATACCCATAACCCTCCCAATTAGCCCATATATCTTATTGACCTTGTCATTGGGAAATACTACAAGGGCTACTTTCTCAGAGCTTGGGTGAATAACTCATTCTTTTCCATATTGAAGATGAAAGCCCTCATGGTATTTCCCATAGGAATCTGTTAAGCAGCCAAAAATGAGTAATGCTTGTACAACAGTGACCAAGTCTGAAAACGCAAACCTAACAGTGCTATTAGGTCAGAACTAAAGAGACTTATAATGTTTTATGATGTCTTACTTAAAAAAAAAAAAAGTCTATTCCTGTCTATCCATCTTTCTCCCATCTCTTTTACCTTGTCCTCAACTAAGATAGATCAGATAATAAACCATTCCAAGGTTTGGCAATTCCTCTGAAAGTGAACTTAATGGTCCCCAAAATACTTACTGTGTCAGGGTCCCACGGAAAAAGGCTCAGGGCCATTATGAAAGCCTGACACCTGGTGCTCTGCATCCTCCAACCCCACAGGGTACTGAGTTGGTGGTTTCTTATTGAATAAATAAATATAAAGAAGGCATTTGCATACAGGTATACGGATATATTGCCCAACTCCCCTGGAGACATTTTTTTTTAACTATAAATCATGCGTTCTTAATGAGGGAGTAAAAATTGGTTGTTTAGGTAGGGTGAAAAAAAACCTTATTCTTTTTATGTATAAAACAGGTTGACCTATAATATGTAAACAGGTAACAGTGTACCTGTGTGGTTCAGATTTCATGGGAAGGGTTCCACCAGGGGGAGAAAAGTCTGAAATCTCTGCAAAAGGAGTAGATGGTAATGAAACAAAGCTGAGAGACGCCACTCTAAGTCCCCTTCCTATGATTCAGGCTGGTTTCTACATTATCTTCCAAACTGTTTTACACTGAATTGAAAATAACATATCTTATGCTAATTGACAGAAGAATTACATCCGTGGAAAAAGCTGTTTCCCCAGATACAGATACCCTCTCTTGGGAAGTGCTAAAATCCTTAGAATCTGAATTATTTCTCTTCTTTCAGAATTGTACTATTCTCCTGGCTGAATTCCATTCCTGGAATAGCTGCGGCATCACGTGAAAGGCATTATCGGGCAACAGTTCAAAAGAAAGAGCATATAGACTGTGCTAGCTAGCTCTCCCAGGGGAGGTGGTCACTCTTCAGATGCTGGTTTTGCCATAGACATGATGAGGGGGATGGAAGTTTTGCTTTTGTGTTATTTTATTTTCGTTATTAAGTCATATAATAGTAGGGTAATGAAGAGATGTTGACATTATTCAGCTCTCAAAACAAAAATAGATCACCAACTTTAATATGCGCCAGGAACGGCTGCTTTGAGGTTCCCCGAAAGTTGGGGCAAGTGTTTGGAATGTTGAAATGTGCCACATGCCACTATTATTATCCCAACCCCTCCTAAGGCAGTAGTAGTCTCAGGCAAGGATTAAGACGGGACATGCATTCCGTCTCCTCTGGCAAGCACCACTCCCTGGTTGGAAATAGAACAGTAAATAGAACAGCAAAATGAATCTGTCGTAGTTAAAAGTGATGTTACTACCTGTGAGTCCTCAAGAGCAGGAGACTGTCTGTGACCTCCCCGTGTCATCATGGACCGGAACACACGCCAGAGTAGGGAAGATGAGATAAGGCACACACTACCTACAATCCAGATGTCTTTTCTTCTAAGTGCTAAGTCCATTCTCTGGGAGCAGCTATAGAAGTCACTTGGCTTATATGTTCCTTCCCTCCCCTGATCTAGCATAAGCACGTTTCCAAGCACATGCTTATTACATGCTCTGTTCTGAGGAGTAGGCGTTGCCGAATTGCAGAAGGTTCTTGCAGGGTCCTGCGATATGTGTTTCCAGTTACGTGATCAACAGATAATCTGCCTCTTTAAAAGGAAAAATATGATGACCTGTGTGACAGATCTGAAACAGGTGCAGGGGCAGAGAGAGACCCACTGGTGACAGTTGACACCAACTCGAATTCTCTTGTCCCCAGTTCAAGGACGATTAGCACCACAGAAACTGGCATCTGCCTTGAAGGCTGGGCCACTGCCAAGGAGCTTTCTCCTGCCCTTACGGGCGAGGAGCAAAGAGATGGGGGTGGGGAAATGCAACCTTAAAAATCACAAAACCTCCACCCTCAGCTATGTTATTTTGATATCTAAATAATTCATTATGAACACTAATGATGGTACAATTTCACAGTGGTTAGTCAGTAAATGCCACCTGCTATTTAGCACACCAACTGCAATCAA
The DNA here is from genome assembly GCF_046562875.1 of Panthera onca. Lineage (NCBI taxonomy): Eukaryota > Metazoa > Chordata > Mammalia > Carnivora > Felidae > Panthera > Panthera onca. The sequence goes on along the minus strand of NC_138343.1, from coordinate 25,763,170 downwards.
AATAGGGAGATCCACACTTTGCTCCCACCCACTCTATCCTATTCACATCCTGTCAATAAACATTTTATTTTGTTTGCTCTTTGGAGCATTTGCACCAGGCATTTAAACATTCTGCCTCTGCTAGGGTTATCCTTATTTTCTACCCCCACATCTTTGCCTTCCTCTCCTGGTAGGGACAAAGCCTTTCAGATGGAGGATTGGAACCAGGGTTATTCAGGAGGGTAGGGGCAAACCAAAGGACAAGGATGTGAGCATAGATGATCTCAGGCATAAAAGTAGGTATGTGTAAAGTAAATAGGGGCAGGCAAAGGGAGACAGACAGAACCAAATGGAAAAGTGGAACTCTGCTTGGTGGGCCCTTTTGTCTTTTATTAAACAAATAAAGTGTGTGTGTGTGTGTGTGTGTGTGTGTGCGCGCGCGTGCACACACACACTGAACAGTAAATTATATCTTAGGGAAATATAGCAGGGGCTATTTATATGGGTAACAGAGAACTCACAAAAGAAGAAAACTTGAATTTGAGTACATATAATCAAATTATATGTAATCAAATTTGATTACAAATAATCAAATTACTAATAATACTAATTAGAGTTATGGGAGTCATTTATCATTCGTGAGTTCATGTTATATACACAGTAGCTAGTAAGCTCATCACTCATTTTTTTGTTTTACTTAATTTCAACACCGTATTATATAGGCTTAGAACAGACTTATTACGGCATATCTGCTAAAAGTTTTTAAAATTCAGGGGCGTCTGGGTGGCTCAGTCAGTTGAGCGTCCAACTTCAGCTCAGGTCATGATCTCACAGCTCATGAGTTTGAGCCCCACGTCGGGTTCTGTGCTGACAGCTCAGAGCCTGGAGCCTGCTTCAGATTCTGTGTCTCCTTCTCTCTCTGCCCCTAACCCACTCACATTCTGTCTCTGTCTCTCTCAAAAATAAATAAACATTAAAAAATTTTAAATAAACAAATAAAAGGTTTTAAAATTCTACATTATCTAAGTGATTTTGAACACCCTCTAGAATATAATACAACGAGAAAAGTCATTAGAAAACAGAATAAGAAGGGAAGTAGAAAAATAAAGTGAACAAAACATAGTAGAAAAGTAGAAGATGTGGTACTTAACAACTTCAACAAAAAATAGAGGAAAAGAAAGAAGATAGTCAAAATTAATCTAGTGGAGGAAAAATAAGTGAAATAGAAAAACCTGGTTACGTGCAGGAAAAGAGAATGAACCTGAGCTTAACCAACCTAGACTAAGGAGTAAAGACTCTTCTAGAAAGAAATTGCACCTCAAGCCTTTAAAACAAAGCTCCCACTTCACTAGAGTATCTGAAATTCAGAGTGAATTCTTTTTAATGCACCACAGTGAAGTTTTCTACGATGATCAGCAATGCTAAGCTTCTCAAAAAGAGAAAGGATAAAAGAAAATAGGTCTTCTCCACTTATGGCAAATTACGACAGGCATTTTTTATACAGTACCTGGAGAGAAAAGACTGCTATTGCGAAGATTTACTGAGGCTGCAGCAGAAGATGGAGACATGTCAATCTAGCTCTGTCTACATACCTGCAGACATCTGAGCTGCTCGAATGCCCTTCTCCACTCACCCACTGCCAAAACCTGCTTCTGACCCTGGCACCCACTGACTGGGCAAGCCAGAGCCCTCCAACACTGCAGCCTTGGCAGCCACAGAAAGAAGAAGAGCTCTGTGTCTCCCATTCGTGTCCCATCCCTCCTCCACAAGGCAAGAGAGAGAGGCAGGCAAATTTATTGCTGACATCTCTGGGCTCTCAGCCATTTACAAAGAAGAAACTGAATGGGACATAGGGAGCAACCAGTCATTCCTTTCCACCTTCTGAACAGCATCCACTGCAGAAGCGAAGCCAGGAGGCCCACATCACGTGGGATATCAGAATAGGTGCGAAGGATGTTCTTTTAGGGTTTCTGAAGAGCAACATTCTCAGTCTTGTCCTCAAAAATATCCTAAAATATTTAATTTTCAAATCATGTGATATCTAATATTCTGGAGCAGTTTATCATGAAAACAATTCTTCCTAACAATGTTTCTGTTCCAGCTTAGCACCTTCTCACTCTTTAAAGATGTTTCCTACCTGTAAAAATTATAGCACAGAACCCAGAGAAAAACAGTACTAGAAAAAATAATCAACTTCTTATAAACTATTACCGGTAGTTAGTTATTTCAAAGTTATCCAAGAAGATTGTTTTGTCTTCTTTGTCCTACCAAAATTAATGAACAGAAAAAAGAATGCTTCTGTTTAATTATTTGTGTTTTAACAGCCCTAAGGAGGAAGTTCTTCATATGCGCTTCAATTTTGTCTGCGGAAATTTCTTTTTGGTGTATACTGAACAAGATATTAACTCATAGGGAAATGGAGGCCTCAGAAAACCTAAGCTTCAACCCAACTCATTTCTTCTCTCTGGCACATTCTATCATTCCATATTCACTGACAATGAAAAGACTCGTCTGCCCTGTATACCTAACAGCCCTATTCATTGTCCATGGCACAGTTAGAAATGTCCTTCCTACCCGAACAGTGCTTTTCAGAACAGTAGCTGAACAAAGAAGGATGTTTCCCAATCCTGCCTAATAAGAATCACCTGCTCTGGTTTTTAAAAATAATCATTCCTAGCCTTCAATCAGAATGCAGAATTCACCTCTATAGATCTGTTCATTCTACAGACATTTTGGGGACCTATTCTGTGCCAGTTACCAGGACAGTAACTAAGAGTCCAAGTATGAGTGATTCAAGGTCTTGACCTTGAAGAGTGGTGTCTAGAGAAAAGTGACAGAGGTTCAGAACAATTGCATGTACTAGAATAAGACACAGACAACATGCTGAGAGGGCAATGCTGGGCCAGGAACTGCACTTTCATGGACCCATGAGTGGCAGTTACTGAGTCAAGGTAGAGAGCAGATTGTTGCTGGAATGCATTTCTAGAATGCTTACCATGGTGACAGATACTGTGCTACATGCTTTATATACATTATCACACGTAACTTCCTCAACAGACATCATCCCATTACTCTGATGAGGCAGCCTCTTCTTGATCACCAAAGATCAAGCAGCCCAAATCAGGCTCAGAGCCTCATTGTGCACAAATGAGGACACAGGCATAACCTTCAGGGAAGGCTTGTTTGTCCCCATCTCTGACTGTCACTGTCAATAGCTATGTCACCTATACTGTGAGGAGCTCATGGTCTTAAGGAAATTAGAAACTTCTTCTGCAGAGTGATTGTGCCCCTCATAATGCTTCTCTGAATTTCATGCCCAAATCCATCCTTTTAAATGATCCTTTTCAAGAAAGATGTGTTTCCACAAGTTCAATTTCAAAATATCAAAGCCACTAACCACAGCGAGGAGTATCCAGCTAGTAGAGATGCATATTCAAAGGCCTCTCAACTATTTACCAAACTCAGTCATATAATCTACAACACATTATCTTCAGTGAAACAAAATGAAAATTTCTTACCCATAAATGTTCCTTAATTCTTCACACAAGTAACAAAAATAAAATTTGTTACTGATTCATGTAAGAATAGATAAAGTAGCACTGATACTTTTTACAAGACGAAATTAGCACGTAATTACCTCATTCTTTCCAGATCTTGAATCCTGTTCACTAGAACTTTCTTCCAGAAAACATTTCACTTTCTCAACCTTTTCCATGCAGTGGAAAAAGGCCATTTTCTCCAGTTTGTTACTGTTATAACATGTGTTGATTTCTTCCAGCCTCTTCACTTTTAACATCTTGGTGGTGAGACCGATTAAGTTACTGTCTGGAGTGTGGTTTTCATCTCCCTCTGTCTCTGATTTGTAAATTAAGACGCAATCATGAGCGTTGAGCGTGCCTTCCTCTTGACTGTAGAAAGAAAGAAAGAGAGAAAGAAAGAAAGAAAGAAAGAAAGAGAAAGAAAGAAAGAAAGAAAGAAAGAAAGAAAGAAAGAAAGAAAACAAAAGTTCTCATCAGTTATTCACATATTTGACTTTTGGGGAAAATGACCAGTGAGAATTTTGAAGTCCCTTCTATTTAAACTGGAGAGGAGATCAAAAATTAGGAACAGAAATGCTAATGTTAATATCAAATTTCAAATGCTAGGACTTAGAAAGAAAAAAGGATTTTCCCCCACCTTTTCCTATAGAAGCAAACAGTAAGAAGCAAACTTCATTTTCACTGGGTGACTAAATATTCCCCTCATTGCATAAAATAAGATTTATATCAAGTGACCAGGTTAAATATAGAATATAAAGTTTCACTGAGGTTAATTGGTATTGCAGCCCACCCCCTGAGAGGGAAGGGCTTCTTCCTGTGGGAGGATTCTCTCGTGTTCCCTGGGAATTTTGTCCCCCTCTGGGGAGTGATCTCCACCAAATGAGCCATTTCCAGAGCTGTTCTCTGCCTACACCAGAAATGTTTGGTGTTTATTTTAAAAAAGAAATTTCCTGGGCACCTGGTTGGCTCAGTTGGTTAAGCGTTGAAGTCCAACTCTTGATTTCGGCTCAGGTCATGATCTCACAGTTCATGAGATGGAGCCCCCTCCTGGCATGGTGACAGCAAGGAGCCTGTTGGGATTCTCTTTCTCTCTCCCTCTCTCTCCGCTCCTCCCCCTGCCCCTAAATACATAAATAAATAAATAAATAAATAAATAAATAAATAAATAAATATTAAAAATAAATAAATTTCCTTGCAGCCCTCTCACGCAGATCACATAGATAGATATCCAGATAGCTTTCTTTGCATTGTCATTAACTGCTAGTTATCAAGAAGTTCAAATCCTTGTGCTTTCCTTGAAATACTTTCATTACAAATTAAGTAGTTCACCTAGTACTGCTCTGATACTACAGATCTACACTTAGGTATGTGTCCACACACTTGATAGTGGGGGACTTGGGGAGAAAGATTGGTTTGAATTTACCGCTGGTACCCCACTGCTGACTGCTGAGGCCCCCTGCTGGAGATGTTCTGAAAATTGCTTCCAGCTTTTGCTCCAATTAACATCATCTGCACTTATCTCCACAAAACTTCATTTTTTATTTTCTCAACTCATATAGTAAAACTTATACATACCTTGAGTTCCAAATTATTAAAAATAGATGCTCTACAAAATTCTACTTCACTACACAAACACCTTACTTCAAACATTAAAATGTGAATAGTATCAACCAGAGTTCAATACTACCTAGATCAATAGTAGCATTCCTTCAAATTTCCCTGAAACAAAAGTCACTAAAATAAGGAGACAAATACATAGTTATTTCTAAGGCAAACTATGACTTAAATATAATATATAATTGCAGATGGTACCCACATTGGATCAGGAAGCCACATAAAATTAACATATTAAAAAGAAAACAGGTCCAAGATATAATAATTTTGCAAAGAAATATTAAATGCTAAATACATGGAGTTTGGAAATATTAAATGCTAAATAACATACAACTTGTTATTGAAGGCAACATAGAAATAGAAGTAAGTGTGAGAGGTTATAACAACGTTTTAAAATAGAGTAATTACCATTTATAGGAGGACATCCTAGGGTTTGGACCACTTCAAGTGCAGAGTATGATTTCCGGCAGATAACGGGAAGTTTCTCAGAGTTCAGAAAGACTACAAAGTTCTCTGGTAAAGGTCTTTATTCTCAGTCAGTATAAGTCTTCTGAAAAGACAAGCGTCCACTCTGAAAGGAAGTATCCTCTCTCTCAAATGCCACTTTGAGCCCCTGTTTAAACTAATATGGTCCTTGATCTCATGTTGCTCAGCTGTTGCCTTCTTAGTCAGATGGGGAAGAACATTAATTTTAGACACTAGGCTTTTCAAGGCCAATGGCTCCATTTCAGAGGTCAGGTAAGGAGAGGATGTACTGGGAACAGTGGATGAAATATCACCTTCACCTTTTCTTCTCATCAGTGTGGTAATACTCTCAGAGTTAACAAGCTGCATTTGCCTTTGGCCCTGTTCTTCTGCCCCTTTTAGACTCATGACGATTTAAGTGCTCATTCCCAGCCAAGAAGATTCTGGGTGTGAGAATCCCACAGCCACCTTTGTTTGCCCATGTGACACTTTGAACATATACAACTAGAATATGAGAGATCTTTTGAAACCTTGACTGCTTAAAAAAACAAAACTAGTAATACACACAATCACACAATTCATCAAGACCTGGAAACTTTTCACCTCTTTGGAGGCTTAGTTGATCCCTCCACTCCTCACCCTCTAGTGCTCTCTTACTTTTCCAAAAGAAAAAAAGTTATTATTCTAATTCAGATCCATGTGTTCCATAATATAAAAATATATGTTTCCATTTTGAGTAGCATATAAAAATTATAGCAAAATCTTTATAAAGTAAAAATTAGGTGTTTTTCTAGGATTGGAGAACTATCCTTTAGGAGGAGAAACTAAGCAAAATTAGACATTTTTTAAAGATAGATTATTTAATAAGGTGGTTATGAAAAGACAACAGATTTGAGGTTATCAATTTTTCCCAGAATAGTTAAATTGTGAAAAAGTGATAAACTGATAAAATGACAAATCTCCTGCCAAAGAAAACAACACATGTGGCCTTCTGCTGATTTGACTGTAATTTTCACCTAGACCATCCAAACAACAGGATCAGATTTTCCATCCCCTCTGTTCCAGCAAACCAGCCACAGGCTCCAATGAACCAGAAAACAACAAAATCTTTACCTTTGCTTCTTTTTCTTAATAAGTTGTTTTATTTTAGAGTAGTTTTAGATCTACAGAAAAGGTGAAAAGTGAAAATATAGTACAGAAAGTTTCCTAATGCCCTGTACCCAATTTCCCCTATTTTTAACACCTACACTGGTCACAATTAATGAACTAATGCTGATATTAAACTCCACGCTTCACTAAGAGTCTATGAGGGTTTTTTTTCCCTAATGTCCTTTTTCTGTGCAAGAATCTCATCCAGGATTTCAGATTCCATTTAGAACCACTAGAATTTGTGATGAATTGGGTCTGGGGTGTGAAAGAAAAAGGATATAGACAAGGGTGACTTTCCAAATTTTTTGCTGAGCATTTGAAGGAGGGAGTTGACATTAACTGAGATGGAAAAGGATGTGAGAGGGAGCAACTTTTCTTGGGTGGGCGGGGGGGAGGAATCAGGAGCTCAGTTTTTGATACGTCCATTGGACATTCAAGTTGAATAAGCTGTGAAATAGAAATCTAGACTTCAGGTAAGAAGTCCAGATTGGAGATAAAAATTTGGAAGTCATCACATGTAAATAGTTCCATGCACAATATGTATTGAATAAATATTTGTTGATTAATTACTAGAGGGAAGCTTTTTACTTGTGTCTATTTGTTATAAAAAAAAGAAAAAAACCAATTAAAATAATCCATGCTACTTGCCTTCTAAAATTAGATGACTGTAGTCCACTTATGCTATGTCATACTGTCTCCAGCTTCTGATAGCACAGAGGACAAGCAACCTGGTATAATACTTGACCACCAAAGCAGAACAAAACAAAACAAGAAACCAGGTAATATATGCATGTCCATTATGATCTATCTGCCTAGTCTTAGCACCCTAAGTCTATACCCATAAAATAATTGGAATCTCTTAAAGATACTCCTATGCTTGAGAAAGTTCACAGTAAGGCTATCAGCAGATTCAGTGATACGTTTCCTGGATAGCCCTGATATTTTGAAGATATAAACCCTTAAAAAAAAAATACCAACCTCAGAAAAACCATATTCCACAGAGTCATGGGAACTGCAGTTCTTTTCAAGGGACATTTTCATTAACTACCAAGAAACTATACTATCAGAAAAGCCACACAAAGCCACATAAAGTCACACAATGACTATGTTCTGGTTGGCATTCAAACAAGGCTAGATAATGCTTATCACTTCTATTTGTACACAGCATTATGAATATTTCCAGAACGACAAAGCCTCTTGAACATTTATCCATAAAAGTGGAGCAATCTTCACAAATACCAAAATGCAAACGAAAGACTTCCCTGTTATCCACATAACTATTGAATTTTCTTCCTTTCAAAAACCACCATTGAGAATGACCCATAAAAGCAAAAATGGATAAGTTGCACTTCATTGAAATTCAAAATTTGCTCTTCAAAAGGCAGCATAGGAAAATGAAAAGACAAACTACAGACCTAGAGAAAATACTGTGAAGTCACACATTTGATAAAGGACTTGTATCCTGAATATACAACAAACTCTTACAAATCAACAATATAATAACAATCCAGTTGTTTAAAATGGACAACTGATTGGAAAGACATCTCATCAATGAAGATATATAAATGAATGGTTACAAAGCACACAAAAAAATGCTCAAAGTCAGTCATTAAGGAGATGCAAATTAAAATCACAATGAAAACATTTACACCCACTAGAAGAGCTATAATTAAAAAGACAGACAAGAGCAAATGTTAGCAAGGATTTGGAGTGCCCAGTACCCTCATCATACATGTTGGTGGGAAAGTAAAGTGGTACAGGTGTTTTGGAAAACAGTTTAGCAGTTTCTTTAAAAATTATCTCCCATGTGACCTTACAATTCTTTTTCTGGGTATCTACCCAAGAGAAATGAAAACAGGAACACTCAAGGCTTTGCTCATGAATGTTCATAGCAGCAGTATTCACAACAGCCAAAAATCGGCAGCTACCCAAATGTCCATCAAATTGGTCCAATGAATAGAAAGAGATGATGTGATACATCCATTCAAATGGAATACTACTCAATAATAAAAAGGAATGAAGTACCAATCCCTGCTACAATATGGATAAACAAAAACATTGTACTAAGCAAAAAAAGCCAGAAATGAAGGCCACATACTATATAGTTTCATTTGTTTGAAATGTCCAGAGAAGACAAATCTAGACACAAAAAATAGATTAGTAGTTGCCCGGGTCTGAAAGCAGGAACAGGGATTAACTGTAAGCAAAATCTTATTGGGGCGATAAAAATGTTAAAAAAAAAAAAACTGTTTTGTGGTGGTAATTGTCCAACTCATGAAGCTTCCTAAAACATGGCTGGATTATATACTTAGAGTGGGTGAATGTTATATGCAAGTTATACTTCAATAAATTAATTTAGAAAAAAGAAAACCTAGTAATACGATAAATAAAAAGTAAACTTGTTCAAAGAAAAAAAGAACAAAGCACTGCTGAACATTTGTGGTAACCAAGCTTTTCCAGGTGACCAAGGCTGGAATCCAATTATACCCAAACTTGTTGGGTTATCTGGAGCCAAAGAAAGGGAAAGGGGAATGGTGAGTGGGGAAAAGTCAAGACTCTTACTCTTCTCCTGGGATGAACACCACATAATGCATAGCTTTGTAATTAATAGAAAAATCAGTGGCAATTTAAAACTAAATTCTATCTCATTTTATCTCAGAATACTTGAAAGGCTAATGATGTTACAGAACATCACGATGTATTTACAACCCAGTTTGATATTAGGCCCTTAATATTTCCAAGTGACAGTGAATAAGTAGCTAAATTCTGTGCACTAAAAAATAAAAATAAAAAATAAGAGGGTTTAAAAAAACTAGATAAAAATATAAATGGAGCCATTTAAAAATTAATCTCCTCCAAAATATTAAGTAATGTTTTAGTTCATTACTTCTGTAATGGTTTCACAATTTGTTCATCTAGTTATATCCTTTTTTTACTTTCATATAAAATGTAAATGCACATCACTGAGTAAATATACTGTGGATAAAATAATACGTGTGAAATTCAATAGGAACAAAGTACATTGTGAAAATACTATTCATAAATAAATTTCCAAGGCTGACATGACTTTCGTATAATTTTTGTTAAATATTTTTCCCTTTCTCTGACTTATTTATTAAAACTTAAAATTCTCTACAGAGAATTTACATGACTAGAACAATGAATCTCCATATACCCTTCACAGAGATTCACTAAATGTTACACTTAATGTACTATATTTTACATATTAATTAATTACATATTAATTACATATTAATTAGTTACATATTAATTAATTAGTTACATATGTAGCTAAATGTTACACTTAATGTACTATATTTTATATATTCACTAAATGTTACACTTAATGTACTATATTTCCTGTGTCTCTTTTCTGAGAGTAAGTTACAGACCACATGAACCTTTATCCTTAAATACATTAGCATATGTCTCCTGAGAATAAAGACACTTTCTCACATAACGGGATCGATTCACAAATTACACAGCACATTTAGTTGGCATGTCTTTTTAGTCTACTTTTATATATTCAAGAAACAATCACGCAGTCTTTTTTTGTTTTTTAACCCTTCATGACATTGACATTTTTGGAGACTCCAGAACACTTTCTTCACAAAATATCTCTCAATTTGAATTGCCTCATTGTTTCTTCATGTTTGAAACTGGGCAAACCATTGAGCACGAAAACCACACAAGTGATGTGTCTTTCTCAGAACGTCACAACAGGCGGCACATGGTGCAGCTTGTAGCGTGATCAGTTATGTTAAATTTGGTGGTCTGATTAAGGCGGCATCTGCCAGTTTTCTCCAATGTAAACTTACCCTTTTTCTCTTTGTAATTAATAAGTAACTCTGAAAATTTATGGATATCCTATTCTCCAATAGTCTATCATCCTAAGAGTTTAGTGTTTACTCTTGCCTATATCAATTATTACCACAGGAATTATTAAGTGGTGATTTTCTAATTCTATCATTTCTTCTACATTTATTACTTGGTATTCACCAAGAGAACAGCTCCCCAACTCTATCCTGGTCCCCTTTGCTTATTAGTATCACCATGAACTTGTGGATTTTTAAAAATGAATATATGTCCCCTATATTATTCATTTTGATGCTCAAAGTTTTCCAGATTTGGTCCATTCAGGGCACATCTGAGTGAGTTCCTTGTACTTCTGACATGCCACCATTATTTTTTGAGTATTTGCTTACTTTCTGGCATAACAAGTTGTTCAAAGCTCACATTGTATATTTCCAACTCTATTTCTATAATCTGCCATTTCTCAAAGGAGTCCTGGTTCCTTTTAGAGAATGGTATTTAGAAATTAAGAGAAAGACAATGGGAATGTTCTTTGATACTGGGATGTCATTGCTTCTAGCTGGTTCAGGGACAGAGCTAGGAAATATAACTTTTTAAAAATCATGAGTTCATACCTGTATATTTCTAATTCCAACTCAACACCATAGGATTCTTTCTTCCCCTTCCCTCATTCCTTATACGTATCTCCCTCTCATTATTTGGCCCTGAAAATGAAAACACACAATAAAATGCTTGCTACAAGGTAAAATTCATGCTACTGCGTGACTATTCTAAACAATGAGGGCAAGTCTAAGAGTGTTCACACCCAATTTTTAAAAACCCCATTCTACAGCATGAATCATCATTTTCTTAGTTTTTGGAATTGGAAAAAGGGTATATTTATGTTTACATTCTTGGGAATGCTTTTCTGCCTTCTAAATTAGAAGCGAATTTCAGGAGCTAGAAGAAGCTTATGATAGTAACAGGGCATGAAATTACAGAAGTGCAAAGCCTAAGTCATGCTCTTCTGACCAAATGTTGGCCTGCTTTTCCCAAGAGGGTAAGGTTCAGGCAAGGAATTTTCCATAGGGAAAAATACTTCAGTACAAAGGGTACTAGTGGCTGATGGGGAGATGGCTGAAAACTTCACATACTTTTAGGGATGTGTTATTTCCTGTTAAAAATAAAACTTGTATTTTTAGGTAGAAAATAGCTATTATGTAATGGTTCATAACAGGTTCTTAGATTTTATGCTCTATGCTCAAAAGCATTGAATTTGTGTGTGTGTGTGTGTGTGTGTGTGTGCGCAAAAGGACCATAGCAGCTGGCAAAATGGTAAAATGGCATTATACAGAAACATTTTCTGGGTGGGCATAGAAGGATGAATACCCTCATATACTTCTGATTGGAATGGAAATTGCTATAATCCTTATGGAAGGTAATTTGGCCATATCCTCTGACTCACAACTGCATTCCTAAGAATTTTGCCCCAAAGAGATAGAGTTGTAAACAAAAAAAATCTTTGAAATCATCCATGATGATGACATTATTTATTATATTTCAAACCCTAAAAGAGAAGTACAAGCTGGTTAAGTAGATATGGTACTTCCATGAGAAAGAATATTATGCTTCCATTAAGTCACATGTAGAAGAACGTTTAACAATATGAGAAAAGATGAATGTGAAGGGAGGAGGGGGCAGATTATAGAATAGTATATGAATGAAATTCCAGTCTTGACTAAAAAAAGATACTCTATAAATATATAGATGAATGCTAATACAGATAGATACAGTTTGGAAAAATGGGTAAGGTTGCTACACCCAAATATTAACAATGGTTATCTCTAGAGTAGGGATGAGAATTAGGTTTACACTTTTCAAGAATTGCCAGTTTTTCTAAAAACATGTATTTTCTTTTTAATCTGAAAAAAATTTCTATTAAAATAATAAATGCCATAATAAAGAGACATCCTAGTGGGTAAAGCTTGTGCTTTGAAAACAGCTTAGGCTTGCATTTGAGATTTACTTGCTGTGTGAACTCAGAAAAATTGCTCTGTTTTCCTGAAGCCAGGTTTTTTTCATCTGTTAAATGAAGATAACATTTACCTTACAGGGTCACTTAGATATAAGAAATGAGATAAAAATAGCTGATGCATCAGAGAGACTTGATGAAATATCAGCCTTTATCGTTACCATTGGTAATATCATTGTTATTAATATTACCAAATCTCATTTAAAAATAAATCAATTGAAAAACTTGAAGTTTAAAGTCTAAGGAAGAAAAATACTCCCAAGTATCTCAATTTTCTTAACCACAGTATAAGATCACTTACTGTTACTGTATGCCAGGGCCTTTTCAGCCTATGGCTGCAAACTTGAAATATATTTTTCATTCATTGGAATACACACATTTAGAAAGTACATACAACTATACATACAGCTAAGAAATAATTATAAACCACCACCAAAACTAGAATATTACCAGCGTCCCCAAATCCCATTCCTTTGTCCTCTTTCTTGAATTAACCACTAATTTGAGTTTTTTATAATTATTTCTTTGATTTTCTTTGTAGTTTTGCCACTTACATATGCACACTAAATACATCGTTTTGTTTTGCCAGTTTGGGATTTGTATGTAAATGTATTCATACTCTTTGCATTATTTTGTATCTTTTCATCAGTTAAAGCTTTCTGTGATTCGTCATATTATTGAGGATAGCAGTCTTTGTCATTTTTCATTGTTGTGCAATATATCAGGGTATAAATACTATAAAATTTATACATGTACCCTACTAATGATGAACATTTTGGATATTTTTGGTGTGGGACTTGTATGAATATTATTATGTATACATGATGTATATGTATATTTTCAATGTATACACCAGCATAAACTCCTACCAACACTATAAGAATGTTTTTGTTGCTCCGTATCTTTAACAATAACTCTTTTTTTAATTGTTTTAAATATATTTATTTTTGAGAGAGAGAGAGAGAGAGATGAACAGAGACAGAAAGTGAGCTAGGGAGGGGCAGAGAGAGAGAGGGAGACACAGAATCCAAAGCAGGCTCCAGGCTCTGAACTGTCAGCACAGAGCCTGACACGGGGCTCGAACTCAGGAACCGTAAGATCATGACCTGAGCCGAAATCGGACACTTAACCAACTGAGCCACCCAGGTGCCCCATCTTTAACAATAACTCTTACTGATCTAGTGGATGTACAATAATACATTATTTTTTGTTTATATTGCACTTCTGTCTACTGAAGGCCTGAGAACACTTTCATGTATGTATATAATTTGGTTTTTGTCTTTTATTAAGTGCATATTTCTTTGCTCACTTTTTATTAAGTTTACTATATTTTTTATTACCATGTATTTTTCATGTATTTTACTATTACTATTAATTAAATTTAAATATTTTTAAATATTTTTTAATAATATAAAAACTGTGCTTGACAGTAATGTGTATTACAGATATTTTCTCCCTAGAAGGCTTATAAAGTCAGAGGAAGAAATAAAAGGTGTGAGGATTTTTTGGAACAAGAGAGAAGGTCAATATCACTCAATAACCACATAACGTTGATGGTGTGCATAACCATGAACATAGATGTAACACTGAGTAGAAATGATGATAGCAGACATCCTGCTTCTGTTCCTGATTTCAAAAGGAAAGATTTCACCATTTCACAGTTAAGATTAATATTCGCTGTAGAATTTTTGTGGATTCTCATTATCATATTAAGAAAATTCCCTTTTAGTTTTCTAAGAGTTTTTAAATGAATGGATGTTAAGTTTTATTAAGTGCTTTTATTTTTGTGAGTCTTTTGAGATGATTGCATGATTTTCTCCTTTAATCCATCAATGTGGCTCTTTATATTATTGATCTTCTAGTGTAAATCAACCTTCAGTTTTTGGAATAACTCAACTTGGTTATTCGTTATTATCCTTTTCATATATTACTGAATGAGATTTGTTAATATTTTATTTTTAAGATTTTTCCACCTATAGTTCTTGAGTAGGATTAGCCTGCAATTTTTCTTTTAACAAAAGTCCTCATGGGGTTTTCAGCCTTCTTTCTGTTTTAATATATGCATTTAAGGCTACAAATTTATCTCTGAATATTGTTTTAGGCACATTTCTCAGGCTTTGAAATGTAATATTTTTGTATCCTTGAGCTCAAAATATATTCTTTTTTTTTTTTTTAATTTTTTTTTTTTCAACGTTTTGTATTTATTTTTGGGACAGAGAGAGACAGAGCATGAACGGGGGAGGGGCAGAGAGAGAGGGAGACACAGAATCGGAAACAGGCTCCAGGCTCCGAGCCATCAGCCCAGAGCCTGACGCGGGGCTCGAACTCACGGACTGCGAGATCGTGACCTGGCTGAAGTCGGACGCTTAACCGACTGCGCCACCCAGGCGCCCCTCAAAATATATTCTTATTTCCATTCTGATTTCTTCTTTGACTCATGGGTTATCCAAAATGTGTTTCTTTCTCTAGAGAAGGTCTCTCTGTCCCTTTGTCAAGCCCTGGGAGCACTTCTCAGAAATTCAAGACTTAACAAATTTTCGGCTTGAGGCTCAACCCAGGAATGCATGACCAGGCTGCAGATTTCTCACAAAACTGAGCCTGCTGGCACAATACTCAAAGATAGGCACTTTTAACATTATTGTCTCCGTGCTTTTGCTCAGTGCCGAGGGAACCTTCTCCAAGGTCTCAAGGGAGTAGTTATGGGGAGCTGGATTTACTTCTCATTTACTGTCAGCATCAGGATATTGCGCTTTGGAGGGTGCCAGCTTGATGGAGGAAGGTCTAGTAGACCCCTCAGCTTGGGCAGACCCCAAGCGTGCCTACTGTCATCCTCACCATGAAATCACAGTCTATGCTCTTTTGTGTCTGGCTTTTTTCACTCAACATGATGCTTGTGAAAGTCTTGTATGTTGTTGCATATATCAGTAGTTCATTCTGTTCTATTACAAGGTAGTATTGCACTGTGGGAATTGACCACAGTTTGTTTATCCCTTCACCTACTGATTTACATTGTTTCTAGGTGTTTTTTGTTTTAGTTTGGTTTCGAGTTTTTGCTGTGAAGAATAAAGATTCTATAAACGTTCTTCTACAAGTTTTCTTGTGGACAGGTTTTCATCTCTTTTCAGGAAATACCTAGGAGTACAAGTGCTAGGTCACAGGATGAGTGTATGTTTAATTTTATAAGAAACCAAGAAGTTTTTCAAAGTGCTTGTACCATTTATGTTTCTACCAGCAACGTACTACCAACGTGTGAGAGTTCCAGTTGCTCACATCCTCACTAACGTTTGGTATTGTCAGTCATTTGAATTTTAGTCATTCTCATGGTCATGAAATGGGATTTCACCATATTATTAAAAATCAACATTGTTGAGATAAAATTTACATAAATAGACTGCACTCATTTTAAGGGTACAGTTTTATGGGGCGCCTGGGTGGCTCAGTCCGTTGTGTCCAATTCTTGATTTTGGGTCAGGTCATGATCCCAGGGTCATTGGATCGAGCCCTGCATCAGGAACCCGCTTAAAATTCTCTCCCCACTCTCCCCTGCGCGCGCTCTCTCTCTCTCAAAACAAAAAAAACAAAAACAGGACAGTTTTATGTTTTTATAAATACATACACCTGTGTAATCATCTCCTCAATCAATATACACCATGTTGCTATTGATATCCCCCCAAATCCCTAATATTCTGTCACCATTAGTAATCCCCACCTCTCTGCCCCAGATAGCCACTGATATAATTTCTATCACTAAAGATTCATTTTGCCTGGTTTAGAATTTCACATAATTGGAATCATACAATATATACTCTTTTGTGTCTGGCTTCTCTTTTATTCAGCATGTTTCTGAGACTTATTTATCTTGTTGTATGTATTGGCAGTTTATTTTTTACTGAGTAGAATTGCATTGTGTGACTAAACCAAATTTTGTTTTTCCATTCATCTCTTGATGGGCATTTGGGGTATTTCCAGTTTAGGGCTATTATGAATAAATCTGCTATAACCATTTGCATACAAGTCATTTTGTGGACATGTTGTAGACATGTTTTCATTTCTCTTGGGTAAATTTCTTAGGAATGGCATCAATGGGTCATGGGGCAAGGGTATGTTTCACTTTTTAAGAAAATTGCCAAATGATTTTCCAAAATGTTTGTACCATTTCATACTCTTATAAGCAATACATGAGAGTACCAATTGTTCCTTGTCTTCTAACGCTTAGTATTGTCAGTCTTTTTTTTATTTTCAGTCATTCTATCAGGAATGTAGTGGTATTTCACTGCCATTTTATTTTGCATGTCCCTGTGCATGTATCATGTGTTTTTTTGACTATTCACGTATGTATTTTTGCGAAGTATTCTTTTATACCTTTTCCCCATTTAAAAACTGGGGTGTTTTGTCTTAGTATTGAATTGTAATAATTCTTCATATATTCTGTATATAAGTCCAGTTCAGATATTTATGTATTGAAATATTTTCTCTCAGTCTGTGGCTTGTGTTTTAATTTTCCTAAAGGTATCTTTTGACAAGCAGATGTTTTAAAATTTTGATGAAGTCCAGTTTATATATACATATATTTTTAAATAACTAGTGTTGTGTTCTCCCAAAAAATCTTTGCCCCAGAGTCATGAAGGTATTTTTCTATGTTTTCTTGTTGAAGTTTTATTCTTTATTCTATTCTTTTATTCTTTCTTATTAAAGTTTTAGCTTTTACATCAAGGCCTGTGATCCACCTTGAATTAATTTTTGCCTGTGGTGTAAGGTAGAAGCCAAAGTTCATTTTTTCTCTTTTGTTTAATCACATTTTGAAAGGATCATTTGTGACCTTCACATTAATTTTTAATGCCTTTTTTAAAGGTCTCTGAGATTCTCCTTTGCAATGCCTCACTCTACCAACCAGTCACTCACTAAGCAGCTCCCAATGTATCCCTTACTTATTTCTGAAAATTCCTCAAAGAGTTCCTTAAATGTGCTACAATCTGTTCTGTCTGCTGCAGTCATCATGTTGTGCCTGCAGGGCTCTACTATCCTCGCATAGTGAAGGCCAATCAATGCTCAGGAGTCTCCTTAAAGAAGTCTGACTGCTGGCACTGCTCATGGTATCCATGGTGCAAACATCAAAGTCTGTGCTGTGAGTGCTGTCCACAGTTCTCCTTAAGGTGTTCCTTAAGCTGCCCATCCACAGGGGCCAGAGCAGAGCTGGGGAATATGGCCTCCTCTCCAACTCAGTGCTGCTGGGTCTTCTAGCTGCCAAAGAAGCACCATTTATGCCCAGAACATTCAGTTTCTCACAGTTTGCTCATCTTCTGGTCTTCACCCTTCTCACCATAAGGTTTCAAATGCAGTTTGATTGGCAAGAAAGAAACAGATGTCATGGTATATCCTCCACGTTCTCTTCTGTCTTCCATTAACAATCCATGTCTCCTGAGGTGCCTGGGTGGCTCAGTCGGTTGAGTGTCCAACTTCGGCTCAGGTCATGATCTCACAGTCCGTGAGTTCGAGCCCCACGTCGGGCTCTGTGCTGACCACTCAGAGCCTGGAGCCTGTTTCAGATTCTGTGTCTCCCTCTCTCTCTGAACCACCCCCGTTCATGCTCTCTCTCTGTCTCAAAAATCAATAAAGGTTAAAAAATTAAAAAAAAAAAAAAAAGCAATCCATGCCTCCCAAAAGCAAGTTAGTCTTACTTCCCAGTGGCAATTCTCCACTGTTCTAGGTGACCATCTTATTTTCAACCTGAGAAAAAAAAGTATCTTTTTTCTTTATGGAAGTTTGTCTAAATACCTCCATATCAGCAGAAAGTCTTCACCAAGACTTTCCATGCCTAAAAACCTACCCAGGTGATTTTTTTTTTAATGTTTATTTCGAGAGAAAGAGCACAAGCAGAGGAGGGGCAGAGAAAGAGAATCCTAAGCAGGCTCTGCACTGTCATCACAGAATTCGATGCAGGGCTTGATCCCATGAACTACGAGATCATGACTTAAGCCAAAATCAAGAGTCGAACACTTAACCAACTGAGCCACCCAGGCACCCCTAGTCAGACCCCTAGTCTTTTTACAAAAGAACCAGAATGCTCCAAATGTGAACCTTAGGAGAAGAGTTAAGTCTGTACTTTAAGCCTGCCTGATTGGTTTTATTCATGGATTCCATTCAAGTACATTCCTAGTGTCTACTACATGTCAGGCATGGGGCCTGGCCCTGAGTGTGCAAGGTGAAAAACTCTATCTTATAATGGAAGCACAAACAGGATGCAAAGAGACATGTAAATGGGCAATTATAATGCTATGAGGTATCCATTATAATAGACAAGGTGTCAAAGGGCACCAAAGCATATGGCAAAGAGCATCAAAGCAATCTGGAGGGTCAGGGCAGGTTAACAGGACTTATCTAAACTGAAGGGTAAATAGTAACCCAGATATAGCAAAAGGCTAGAAGGAAACCCTAGGGTGAGGAAGATACATATGTGTGAAAACATGATGAATATCTTTAGTGTTTTTACCATTAAACATAACAATGGCTGCTAGTTTGTGGCAAAAACAAAATCTTTTTAAGGAGGTATATTTCTCTATTTTATTGGAAGGTTTTTTTTAATCAGGTATTAAATTAGAATTTTGCCTATGTTACTTCAAATTTCACTTTAGAAGATTAAGAGACCTGCTTTCTCCATTAATTTAATAATAGCTAGTACTGGCTAATGCAATTCAAAAAGAAAACAAAATAATAGATAAACGTATTGAAAAGAGACAAGAGTATTGTTCTGACATCAATTCTCTGACACTAACTGGGTGTCCTGTAATTCTTTTTACTTTATTTTATTTTATTTTAAATGTTTATTTACTTTTGAGAGAGACAGAGCATGAGTGGGGGAGGGGCAGACAGAGAGGGAGAGAATCAGATGCAGGCTCCAGGCTCTGAGCTGTCAGCACAGACCCTGATGCAGGGTTCGAACCCACAGACTGCAAGATCATGACCTGAGACATCGGATGCTTAACAAACTGAGCCACCCAGGCACGCCAGGTGTTCTGTAATTCAATTCAGTTCTGACAACCATTAACCAGGTTAGTATCAGACACCACAGGCTAAGGGAAAGTTCTCCACAAGACTGCCCTCACTTCAGACACCACCATCAATCTGAGGAGCTGCACTCCTGACCAACTGAATACAAATCTGGGGGTTCCCATGATCCCCTCAGTTTTGGTAAATCACTACAACACATCACAGAACTCAGCAAAAGCACTCTACATGATTACAGTTTGTTGGTAAAGGGTATACATAATGCAACGTCTGGAGGGCACCAGATGCAGAGCTTCCATGCCCTCTCCTACAGGGACAGGGCTCATCACACTCCCTGCCCATCAGTATGTTCACCAACCAAGAAATTCAACTGGGCCTTTGTGTCCAAAGTTTTTACTGGAGTTTCATTATGTAGGCATTATTGACTGAATCCCTAGACACGTGATTGAAAATCTCCAATGGGGGCGCCTGGGTGGCGCCGTCGGTTAAGCGTCCAACTTCAGCCAGGTCACGATCTCGCGGTCCGTGAGTTCGAGCCCCGCGTCAGACTCTGGGCTCGGAGCCTGGAGCCTGTTTCCGATTCTGTGTCTCCCTCTCTCTCTGCCCCTCCCCCGTTCATGCTCTGTCTCTCTCTGTCCCAAAAATAAATAAAAAACGTTGAAAAAAAAAATTTAAAAAAAAAAAAAAGAAAAGAAAAGAAAATCTCCAATGTCCTCCTTCGCAGGTCAGTCTGAAGGTCTAATTATGTGTTTGGTCTTTCTGGTGACCAGCCACATTCCTGAAGCTATGTAGGAACCCATCAGAGGCAACTTCATTGGCACAATAAAGACTCCCCTGTCATTCAGGAGATTCCAAGCATTTTTGAAGCTCTGTATCAGGAACTAAGGACAAAGTTCAGATATATCATTTTTATATTATATCAATAGAAAAATCACTTAAAACTAATAAAAGGGATTCAAAAAAGGCCAAATATGAAATGAATTAATAAAACTCAATGCATTTCTTTTATACCAATAAGACCAGTCAGAAAATAGAACAATCCAAAGGCCTTATTACAATATCAGGAAAATGTATACAATTTATCAGAATAAACTTAATAAAAGATATGGGGGAATGTCAAGAAAAGAAAGGAGCATGAGGTTGGGTTAAGGGAGAGGAATCATAAAGCAGGAAGAACAGATAACCATAAGGCTCACTTCTAGGATGGTGAGTAAAAGTGTCAGGGATGTTTCACAGTGGGATTAACGGGATTCGGAATGTCCAATGTACCTTGGGTATGAATATGTTACACTGCTCAAAGTAGACTGACAAGGCCAGTTGAAAACAATTAAATTAAGCAGTGGGTTATTAAAAGAGAAAATTTAAGCCTGGCTTTTATTGCTTTACAATGTTCTCATTTCCTGCAACCTTATAATACAGTTCAAATTTATCTGTATCTATGCTGATTTTAAAAGAAAGTTTAAATTTGGTTAGAAAAGTTGGTATGGTAGATTCATTTTATTTTTCTACCATCACCATCTAGTGGAGAAAACTTTGAACTTCAGACAGAATGAGCTAGGGTTCAGGAAAAAAAAGAATAGAGGCATTGTGTGTCAGGTACTACACTACACACTTTATATTTATAAAGTCATCTAATTCTCAACTGCAGGTCATGTAGTGCCTCATGGAAGTAGGCATTGTTGTTCCTCTTTTAGATTTGGAAACTCAGTCTGAGAAGTTGAGTACCTTGCCCAAGGTCACACTGTGGCCAGCTCAAACCCACATTCCTGAAGTCCAAGTCAAGTGCCATTTTCACCTCACAGTACATCCAAATAGCTCAGTTTTATTCGTGGAAGTAAAATATACAAACACATATGGAGAATTTTGTCTTTTCTTTATATTTTTCCCTCTTTCTTATTATTTCTTATATACATATACGTCAATATATATGAGCAAGTCATATATAATATATATGAGCAAAGTATATATGTTAAAAGAAAATAAAATTATACTATAGAGTTTTGTATCTTCTAATTTTTACTCCATATTACATATTTTCCCATTACAATAAATACTTTAGATTTACTCATATATACATACTAGGTAACAATAAAGACAGATCATATGTAATCATATGTAATGTAAATATACAGTGTAATCTTGAAATGCATTTCAAAAGACTGGTAGAAGCTGCTAAAATATTAATAAAGCTGATCTATGAATAGATATTTCTATAATATGTATTATTTCTAAAAACAAAAACAAAAAGAAACATTTTAAGCCTTACAGTTACCAAAAGGAAAGAGAGTCAAGAAACTTCACAGTTGTCTAGTTTATTGTCATTATTTAAAAATAATTTGCCTGTGTTAGGGGTGACCATATATGCCTATCTTTCTATAATTGTTTAAAATTAAGATACCATATTACATTTCCATCTTTAGTAATACTTTTCTCACAATCTGTTTTGAAAGCAGCCCTACAACCTGAAGGGTAGCAGGATTTGCCACACAAAAATATACCACTTTGGCAGAAGGATTACAGTTGATCCTTGAACAACAAGGGTCTGGACGGGGTGAGTTCATTTACATACGAATTTTTATCAAAAAAAAAAAATAGTACTGGTATGTGGAATTTAAGAAACAAAACAAATAAACCAAGGCAGGGGGTGGGGGCGGGAAAGAGAGAGAGAAGCAAACCAAGAAACAGACCCTTAACTCTAGAGAACAACTGATAGTTATCAGAGGGGAGGTGGGTGGAAGATGGGTTAAATAGGTGATAGGGATTAACAAGGGTACTTATGACAAGCACACGGTGTTGTATGGAAGTGTTGAAATCACAATACTGTACTATACTGTAAATGGATTTTCTCTTCCTTATGATTTTCTCAATAACATTTTTTCTCTAGCTTACTTTATTGCAATAATACAGTATATAATATATACAACATATAAATTGTGTGCTAATCCACTGTTTATGTTACTGATAAGGCTTCCCATCAACAGTAGGCTATTAGTAGTTAAGTTCTGGAGGAGTCAAATGTTATGCATGGATTTTTGACTGGAGTGGGAGTGGGGGGGCTCCACTGCCCCTAACACTGCAATTGTTTGAGGGTCAACTAAGTGTATTTTGAGGTGAAGGCAACTAAGAAGCAGCAGATACAAGAAAAGCTCTCTACTCTCCCTGCTATTTGCCTAAAAGCAGAACAAAAATTTGTAAAGGTGCCCCCCGCTTCCCTCTTTACCAGAAAGGACACACAGTATATTAGTTACCATAGATAACTCTAGACACTTATCAGCCCACAGATGGCATGAGAGGATCTACATAACAAACTTTACTTACTGGTCCTTATCTTCAATTAGTTTCCCATATATTGACCTCCCCACAATTTGCCACTCTTGAAACAGTCCTTTTCCTTTGTCTTGTCACTCCTCTACAAATTAATTATTCTTTTGTTAAGATGCTATATAACCCCAAGTTCATCACTAAGTACTTCATGTGTATGAGTGCTGTACATGTTAATACATTTGTTTTTCTCTTTCTTTTTTAAACTGGAATATGAATGTATTTCTTTATTAGGATGCTCACAAGAATGGCACACTAGCACTGTCCTTCTGATATGATAAAGAATACATATATCTGACCCATATTGTGGCAGGGAGGGGTAAAGGCTCTCAGAACTGGTACCAACTATCCACTGTAGACATCTCCATTCACCAGAGAGGATGCTTCTTGAATCCAAACATCTCTGCTGTAGCTTCCAGTCAGGTCTCCATGACTTGCCCAGACTGCATTCCAGCATCAGCTGACTCTCTTTACTCTTGCCACTTTGGACGCCTTCAAGACCTAGGTCAACTTCCCCATGTCTAACTGGCCCAGGTGCAGCCTCTGGAATTCTGCAGCACATCTTTGGTAGGCTGCTGCCCTGGCACCCTCAGGGGCATGTTTAGGAGTTGGAAGGAGAAGTGGGGGAAACACATTACCAAAGCAAATGGGGCAGATTAGCAAATGACACTTGGACATACACCTAACAATCTCACAGGATACATGCTTTGTCCCCAAATGATACATAATCCCTATAGAGAGCAAACGTGTATGGAATGATTTTGTACACCAGGCACAGAGGATAGAAGTGAATGGTGTTTACATCCATCCTGTCCTACACACAAAGGGAAGTTAGTGCCTGAAAACTGGAACCAGATCTCTATCCTGGCTCTTCCCTGCCTTTGAATGGTGTCACCACTATGTTTCTGCCTGTGCTCGGCATTAGTTCATTTTTCAAAGGAAGGATAAGATGGCACAGAGTAGAATGGGAGATTGGGCTGGGGTTAATACATGCATAACAACCTATAAAACAAAAATAATACAAAAAAGCAAAAACCATATTTAGTACTATAATGCAACAAGAGAAGGTAGCTGGAGATACTACATGCTAACACAGACACTATGACACATGTCCCCAAGGGAAGAACTCAGTGTGGAAGGAGCAGAGGCCACCATTTTAGACTGAGTCTTTCAATGGACAGCTGAACGGACTGGATTTGCTGCTTCAGCTGTGAGCCTTCTTTGATGGTAACAGAAGAGGTGATGATAGTCCTGGAGAGCCCACAGGCCCACCCCAGGGCCCGCTTGGAGCACACAAACATGTAGGGCACGTTCTTATCCTCACATAGCAGTGGAAGGTGCAGGATCATCTCCAGCAGCTCAGCATCTGCAGCCATTACGATGAACTCAGAGTTGCCTCTGCTGAGGGTTCTGGTGGCTTCATTAGCTCCTTTCCAAAGCTGCTTGTAGTTACATGACTGCTGAACAAGGTCCAGTAGTTTTCTTGGTGAGGTGGGTGTCTGTGAGGGAGTAGGCCTTTGGATTTATCTCAGCCTCAGTCACTGCAACTCCCAGGTCCTGCCACCCATCTGGGAGAGCAGACACATCAGAGCAGCAGCGTGTGCCTAGGCGCTGTTTTTCTCTTTTTAATCTGCCTTTTGTAAATTTAATTTACAGGGGCCAATAAACGTAAGATGGATAGAGGGAAAAGACGTTTTCTCTCCTCCAGAACCTTCTAAGTACTTGGCTTCTGTGATGTTCCTGTGATGGTTGCTCTGGGGATAAGTAAATTTCAGATTATGATCACCAAAGAATAAAGATTCTTAACTCATTTTAGCATACCTTTTCTATTAATCTTATTTTTCCTTTGGGACTTATCTAGTTTGAAAAACCATGAAAAATCAGATCTCACACCTTTGCACAATTACCAGGAAGTTGGGTCACTACACACTTTACAGCCAGAATCAACTGAAACAATGCTTCCTTTACTCTCTCTTTTGATTACCACCTTTTATCTAATTCTGGTTCTTTGTGAGTCATTCCTCTTTCTGTAAAATCATCTTATATAAAAGACTTATAAGATCCTTAGGTGTCTGCTTTGGGACAAGTTTAATGGAAATGTTCTTGTGCAGATTAAATAAAAATCCCATACTTGTCAACTTTTAGAAAAGTGCATCCTTTCCTACAATTCATTATTTTTTCATTCATTCCCCCTCAACTTATTCTCTTCCAAATTATAAAAAAAAGAAAAATGCATGCTTCTGATACATTTTTGAAGGAGAGCTTTACAGAAAGTAGAAAATCACAAAAAATGGTAACCCTATCATTCGAAGATACACAATACCACACTTGGATGTTTTAATCTCATTTTTTTTCCATTTATGGTGGGCATTTTCTATCACTGCCTATAATGTAACTTTAACTGGCAATAAAATAACATTTTATTGCTATGGGGGTAAATATGCCTAACTTGACTAACTCACCTCATTTAGAACTAAGTCTAATTTTTAACTATTAAATGTAGAAGACAGGAGACAAGCATCTAAGTATGTGCTTCAGGTAAAAGGCTCGTGGGTAAAAAGGCCAAAAATCTAAAAGAGGGTGAGGTGGAGGATGTTCTCCTTATTTGCATTTCTCTGAGGTAAACATTTTTTTTTTCATACGTGTAGTTGTTGCATTGTTTTCTTTTGTTCCGGTCCTTTGTCCAGTTTTCTTCTGGAGCGGTTTGGTATTTCCCAATTTCCCTTTAATTACCAACAACCTGAGGGGCCTCCTCTCCCCATCCGGCCGGCCCCACACGCCCGCTGGGTGTGAAAAGCCGCTTTCCCAAGAGCAATCTCGGCGCGTTTTCACCGACTCCTTTCCGGTGTCACCGGCCTCGAAGGGCGCGGAGGGACGCCGTTATCGCCACCGCGCACTTCTGCGCACGCGCAACCCGCCACCCTCACGGCCCCTCACAAAGGTGGCTCTCGCGGCCGGCCGGAAGTGGACGCTCAGCGGTCAGGGCGGGGTACTGTGTACTACACTTCCCGAAAGGCTGCGGCAATACGATGCCAGCGGCGGCTTGGTCGAACTGCCGCGGACTACACTTCCCGACGCGCCGCGCGAGACGTTTCCAGCGGCTGCTGAGGTAAACGGCTGCGGACTACTCTTCCCGACGCGCCGCGCGAGACACCGCCGGCGGCCGGCCGAGGGCGGGCCGACGCGGGAAGCTCCGGACGTGAGGCATGAGCGGCGCCCTCCCTCGGCCCGCGCGCGTTCTGCTACCTCCCCGAGCGAGGGTCGCGCGGCGCGGGGCCTAGCGGCGGGCATCTCAAGCCCTCGGCGTGAGCAGGGGCTGCTGCGACCGCGCCGGGAGCCGGCGAGGGCGGCGGCCACCATGGAGGTGAGCGGGCCGGAAGACGACCCCTTCCTGTCGCAGCTGCACCAGGTGCAGTGTCCCGTGTGCCAGCAGATGATGCCCGCCGCGCACATCAACTCGCACCTGGACCGCTGTCTGCTGCTCAACCCCGCCGGGCACGCGGAGCCCACGGCCGGGCCACACCGCGCCGGGGAGCGGGCCAAGGGGCTCTCGCCGCCCAGCGCCAAGAGGCGGCGGCTCTCCGAGAGCTCGGCTCTGAAGCAGCCGGCCACCCCGACGGCGGCCGAGAGCAGCGAGGGCGAGGGCGAGGAGGGCGACGACGGAGGCGAGACCGAGAGCCGGGAGAGCTACGACGCGCCGCCCACGCCCAGCGGCGCCCGCCTCATCCCCGACTTCCCGGTGGCCCGCTCCAGCAGTCCCGGGAGGAAGGGCTCAGGAAAGAGGCCGGCGGCAGCGGCCGCCGCGGCGGGCAGCGCATCTCCGCGGAGCTGGGACGAGGCGGAGGCGCAGGAGGAGGAAGAGGCGGTGGGCGATGGCGACGGGGACGCCGATGCGGACGGCGAGGACGACCCGGGCCACTGGGATGCCGACGCCGCCGACGCCGCTGCCTTCGGGGCCAGCGGTGGGGGCCGCCCGCACGCCCGGTCGCTGGCGGCGGAGGAGATTCGGCAGATGCTGGAGGGCAAGCCGCTGGCCGACAAGATGCGTCCCGACACGCTGCAGGACTACATCGGGCAGAGCAGAGCCGTGGGGCAGGAGACCCTGCTCCGGTCCCTCCTGGAGACAAACGAAATCCCCTCTCTTATCCTGTGGGGACCGCCGGGCTGCGGCAAGGTGAGTGCCGCCTTGACTGAAGGGTTCCGAGTATTGATCTCTACGGGGTCGGGCGTGCATCTAACGGTCAGAGAGCCCTGGCGGAGGCCGTCCCCGAAGAATCCGCCCGTCCACCCTGGATATTGAGATTGAGGCCTGAGTGCAGGGCCTCAGGTACCATCCGAGCCGGGCAGTGCCTGGCCCACAGGTGGAATCAGTGATGGGTGTAGAAAAGACACACCCCGCCAGATTTGTAAGACACGTTTTCTGGTCATTTTCAAAATGAAGATGTCTGAATTCATAGGTTTACAAAAATATTTGGACTCTTAGATTTGATCTTTGTGTTCCAACGTGCGCCCCCACCCTCCCATTAATGACCCAGTTCTCAAGGAAACGACGTGTTATAAATTGCAGAACATTGGTATATTTTATTTGTAGGTATATGGGTTCAGCTTTGGGGTGGGGGGGGAATCAAAATTTGTTTTTGTTTGTTTCAGTTGTGTTTCCTTCCCCTCCCTGTAGCTGTTGGTTTAATTTAACTGATTTTTTTTTTTTATCTTTGAGAATCTATTTATTTAACAAGACTAATAGAAAACTCTTTTCCTTTTGCAAATTGTCTTGACCTAGCATTTCCATAACTCTCCTCATAATGCCTTCTACTTTAGAGAAGAAACATCAATGCATTTTGATGTCCATCTTGTTAGGAACTAGCACATGTCCAGAGGAAGGCAGTTAGGATACTGGGGTCTGTAAGACATGTCATTAGAAGAATACTTAAGAAACAGTGGCAGAGTTAAGCAAGGTAGAGAAGGCTAAAAGGTGTTTAAATACTTTTTTCTATCCACAGAGAGGAAGATGAGCACCAGTGAGTGAAAGGCAAAATTCAGGATCAGAGTGTAAAGAGGCTCTCAAAGCTTTGTGACTCAGACTCCTTAGTTAGTATACAAGGGCTTTAATGATTTTTTTCCCAGTTTTTCTTTCCAGCTTCATCTGCATCTTAATCACACCTTCCTTTGCTCCAGTTCCTAGAATGCATCTTGCTCATTTTGTGTTTTCTTCACACTGATACTTTCCCTTTGGCCAGGAATAAATCAGGTCTATCCCAGATAATATTTTACCATGGTGGTAGATTTAGTAGTTACCCCATTTAGGAGACTGAGCAGGAGTATTATTAGTAGTTGTTCATGAACCCTGCATAAGATCATGAGCATGGCTAATCAGCTGTTGGTGAACCAGATGGCAAGAAAAACTCCCTAGGAAAATGAGTAGGGTAAACTAATAGAAGATGCCAGGCAAGAGATGTAATGGGCCGCTCAGTGTAGTGATTGGTGATCAGGCACAAGCCTAGGTTTATGTGGGAGTCTATAGGCTGGGGTTTGATAAAGAAGCAGCCACAGTATCTAATGGTACCATACAAATTTTAGAAAATAAAGTGCCACCTTTCCATTCATTCAGGACCAAATTTGTTCTTCTCTGTAAACATAGTTTTTCTTTATTCCTATTCTTACTATTATACTTTACTGCTAACAATAATAATGATGTTAATAACAGCATATGCACATAAGCACATTTATGGGGCACCTGGTTAAGTGACAGTCACTGATCTCGCCATCATTTTCTCATGACTGCTAACATGATCCGAGTGCTATTGTTTCATCTACTTCCAAAGTAGACATTCAGAGGTGGCAACTTGCAGTGCTCTTAAATGCTTGGGAATTGTCATTGGTCTTACAGTGCAAAGGCTCACTCCTTTTCTAGGCTTCACTGATAAGTTTCCAGTTGTAGAATTGATTGATTCTGTGGTTCTGACTCACATTTCTACACCTAGTCCTTCAGCAATAATGCTTTCTTGGCTGGAAGAGGTCACAGCTGTCACTCAGGCTCTGCTAAATCAAGACAGCCACCCTTTATGGGGATTCCAAAGATCTTAGAGTCCCCAAAAACGGAATCAAACAGGGTTAGGTATAAAGGAGAAAAGGTCAGGATTGGCCTAAGTTTTAGCTACTTTCCTGTTTTATTTTTAACATTTTTTTTAATTTTTAAAATTGTGGTATGGTATTTTGGATTGTATCTTTGCTGCTGAGCATTCTTAAGAGTTCAAGTTGCTTGGTAAATAGTGCTGATGCTGCTTGTGTTAGTACCCATGGGTGTCTGATCAGCTTTCCAAACTCTGTGTGTCATATTTTCTAGACCACTCTGGCTCACATCATAGCCAACAACAGCAAGAAACATAGCATAAGATTTGTGACATTGTCTGCAACAAATGCCAAGACAAATGATGTGCGAGATGTCATAAAACAAGCTCAAAATGAAAAGAGCTTTTTCAAAAGGAAAACCATCCTTTTTATTGATGAGATTCATCGGTTCAATAAATCTCAGCAGGTATATTAACTTCTTTCTACGTTTTGGTCATTATGAACATAAACTATGTGAGGTCACTTTGAAAAGCGTAAAAACGCAAATGATAAGGACTGTTGTTATTGTTAATTTTCTGTCTATAGAGAGGTTTAGACTATCAGTCCATCTCCTTTGAGCCTGTTTCCCCACTTCGTCTTATTGGGTTTTTTGTGTTTTTTTTGGTGACAAGAAAATGCTTTCTCTATATGATAAATGAAAGTATTAGTATGGCCCTGAGCTATACATATCAGAAAAGCAGCTTGGGATCAAGTTTATCATTTTTACAGATTTTGAATCTAAATATTAGGAGTCACAGTAAGCAGTTTACCTTGATTGTAAGATCATTATTTCAACATTTTTAAACTTCTCTCCTACACAGTGTTACTTTTTCATTTTCAAAATTAAAGAGTGTTTTCTGTGACCTCAGGTTCTCAGCAGGGTAAATGTTACAAGATCTAATCATTACTATTATTTAAATGGCTTTCTGAAATAAAAGTACAAGGACAATTTATTTTTATAAACAAAGCCAAGCCATTTTTGCATTCTTTCTAAATAAGCATTAACTTTTTTTTCAAGTATACTTCTTTCTTTGATTTATTGCAGCTTTTTAATCAGAGAAAGAAATATTTTACAAAACCCTACTAAGCTTTTGTTCCTGATCTGAATCTCTTTTTAAGTGGACCCTTCAGAGTTCTGACAGGTTGTTATTGCTCTAGGTTTCATTAGACCATTGACTCATCTTAGTATTTCTTCCCTGTAAGGCAACATCCAGTGTTTATATAGTCACCAATATGTATTTACCAGCTTTGTTAGGAAGAATAACTATTATGATTGAGTACTCACAGAGGAAGAAAGTTTTAGAAATCCTAATGTTTTTGTGTTTTATTAGACTTCTACAAATAAATAGCTGCTATATTTAAGCTATCTGGCAGATTAGAAGATACTTTTCTAAGTAAAAAAATCATTTACCTGGAAACTACATTAGAATTCTACTTTGGGCTATTAGTGTACCAGCAAATGGCCAGGCTTAGACATTCATATTCTAAAAGATGTATTTTCAGCTTAAAAAGCCTGAGTTGCACTCTCCCAACAGTGCATCCATATCCAATGAATATAAAGCTGTTCCAGAATTCAAAATTAGGAGAAGGAAAGAATAACCAACTTACATAGGATTCTGCAGGTTGTTGACTGGAATCAATTTCTTCTGTTTTCCTCCCATGATTAGGACACTTTCCTTCCTCACGTGGAATGTGGGACGATCACTCTGATTGGGGCAACCACGGAAAACCCTTCCTTCCAGGTCAATGCTGCTCTCCTAAGTCGCTGTCGGGTTATTGTTCTTGAGAAGCTTCCCGTAGAGGCAATGGTGACTATTCTAATGCGAGCAATCAACTCCCTGGGAATCCACGTCCTAGACTCCAGTCGTCCTACTGACCCTCTGAGCCACAGCAGCAATAGCAGTTCAGAGTAAGTTGACTGTGGGCAGTATCTTGGGGGCATACACCTCCCAGAGATTCCCCTGGCAGAGGGCCAGAAACGGCTGGATGGCAGTAAGGAGAGGGTGGGGACAAAGAAGAAATGTTGATCTAGTAATGAAAACAGAAGTAGAGGGAAGTGGTCAATTATACCAACAAGTGTATCTTTGCAAGCACTTCTTTTAAGATGGATTTTATAGCCCTATACAGGGTGCATCTAATTTTTCAAGCTTTAACATCTTTTTGCCTGTTGTTTTAGTTTTTGGGTATTTGCTTTTGTGCTTAAGGATTTTGTTCTTTTTCTAACACTTTTTTTAAAAAGGCTTGGAAGACTATGAGAAGGCTTATTAATTATTTTCTTTCATGAAATAGACTTACAGATCTTTCGAGATTTGTATTCAGATTCCAATTTCTTTTTTCCTGCACTTCTCTTTTAGAAATACTAAATAAAAATTAATGTGTTATCAAACATTTTTAAAATTTTTTTAGAATTATTTTTGCACGCTTTAAAAGTCAAACTCAATTCTATGAAAGTAAAGAAATTTTAACTGAAAATAATACATTAAAAGCTCTCTCTTCCTTTTGGCAATCTATTCCTGTATCATGAGTGCCACATGAGTTCATTAATACATAGAGTATATATGGTGTATAATCAATTAGATTACTTGGGTCAGAGGTTTTCTTTATACTCAAATATATTCTTCAGATGTCATTTATTCATGTGTCAACTGAAATAACACAGTGGAACATAATCTGGTCTGATGAGAGACTAATGCCTGCCTCTTCATGCTCTGGACCCCACAGCTGCTGGTGCCTGCCCTGAGGCCAAGTTCTGGAGCCACTCTTCTGTGAGGATTAAAGTACAAGACATAGTTTTAGATTCAGGGTTTAGGTTTCAAAAGTCTCTCCCTGTGTGTTTGGCCTCTCCCATTTGCCTCTGTCTCTTGGAGGAGGAATTATGCTGTGCCTCATGAAAGCCTTGAAACATGGCCAAGGACCCCCAGGCACAAAAGGTCACATCATTTTAGGGTGGAATTGTGATGGCATAGCCATCAAAATTATGGCTAAAAAGACATATGGAACCTGCTGGTATCAGTTAATGTACTCACATCTAGTATAGCTTTCCTTTAAACAACATTTTCACTATAAAAATACATATAACCAAGTGATAAACATGATAAGAAAGGGGGAGAAATATTGCAACATATTTCCGTGTATTTTTTTTCTGTGTGCTGTTTATCGTAATATATCTACAACTTTATATCCTGCATTTTTATTAATTTAGGGTAATTTTATTGATTTCATTCAGGTCATGATTTCATGGAATTGTTGTTCAGATACCTTCAGGCTTTTTTCTCCAATCACTGCCATGCCATAATTAGGTGAAATGAGAAGGACAGTGGAAGAACCATGGAGCTCATTTTAAAAAGGATTTTTACATCTTAACAGGATCTCTGAGTCATTTGCATGCACATTAAAATTTGAGAGGATCAAGTGAAAGAATTAAGATTTCTCTTATTATTGAAACTGGGAGCCTGATACAAAAGTGAGCCAATGATCCTTAATCTGCTAAAATTGAATTTCAGTCAGAGAAAACCTACCATGTCTAATAGGTTGTTTACTTTTTCCACTATCCCTCATTTGAAATTGATGCTAATTATTACTTATTTTCATTCACTTGTTTATTTTGTTATTCCCATCCCTCCCCTTCCTGGGGAGGGCTAAGAAGATAAGAATTTGTCCTTCTTATTCAGATTCCCAGCACAGTGTCTAGTGTATATGTGTTTAATAAATGCTTTTTCAATGAGTAAATTCTGACTTTCAATATGAGAGAAGTAGTTTAATTTTGATTTTGGAGTGTGTAGCATAAGGGTTGATTGCTCCATTCCTCAGGTATCAAGAACCTTTTTCTTTAATATTGTCTAAGGAAACAGTGAAATCAAAGTTTATTAAACTTGAATAATTGGTCTACTTGTTAGCAATTCTGACAAGAAAGTTAAGTTGGGAAATGGCATAGGCCACAGAGAGAACTCTTGTAAGTGACTTCCTAACAGAAGCACCTGACCACCCTAATTGCTGTGGAGAATTAAAAATGGATTTTATTTTCTTTCAATTTTAGGTAAAATTAAACTTTCACGTCTATTGACTGGCTTCAAATATATATACATTCTTGTGGGTGTAAGTTAAATTTGGTTACACTAATCCAGCTGGAAGGATAGGAAAGACTTTTAACCCCAAGTAATTACTTTCTCTGGGAAGCCATGAGTGCATTTGTAGTCTTATATTTTGGTGTCCTAGTTTACAGAGAGGTCTAGACTGTTTCAGGTTGTAGATGAGATGAGCTGAGCAGGTACTGGTCTGAAAATGAATCAAGCTGATGCTTACCACCATTCTTGATTTTTCTTGAGGAATTGTGAATTCTTATGTAGTATATACATTTGTACATGACATATTCCCATTAGAGTGAGATAAAGCCTTCTTTTTAAGCTTTTCCCTCTGTGTTTATTTATTTAACATAAATTGAAGGCCCTGCATATGCTAGACCTTGGCTGAGTATTGAAAAGCACATTCCTGTGCCTTTAAAAAGCTTAGTGTGTGATAAGGAAATAGAAGAGTAAATTGGCTTCCCAGAGACATATGATTGCAATATGACCAAGGAGCAGTGGGGGATAGAGAAGAGGCATCTAAAATATGTGAAATCAAATATTTCACCTGCTGGATGAGGGAGATGCTGAGTTAAAGTTCGGAGGGTAAGCAGAACTTAACTAGATGAAATGGAAAGCTCATTTTGGCAAGGGGATACAGCATGTAAAAGGCAAGGTGGTAATAAGTAGTATGATCCATTCATTATGGCTGAGTAGAAGAGTGGATGTGAGGAAGTGATGGTCAGTGAAGCCAGAGAGGGAGGCAGAGCCAGATTATGAAAGACTTGTGCTCTAAAAGTAAGGTGAGTGATGTGGAGAGCTATGGGAAACCAAAGAAAGTTTTTGAGCGAGAGAGTAAGTGACATGCTCAGCTCTGTATTTTAGGAAGAGGAGTATAGCATTGGAGAGGATGGGATGAATGGAGTCAAGTCCCATCTTCCCCACCCCTCACCAGGCAGCAGGAAGACCAGTTAGGAAGCTATTGTAGTGATGCCGAAGACAAATGACAAATGCAGGTGACTTGAACAACAAAGCCAGGATCTGCTCTGAAAAATTGCAAAATCAGGTCTGTAGGCTTGGGTGTGAGGAGGGAGGAAAAAGGAGTGTCCAAGATGACTTTGATACCTGGTGACTGGGCAAGTAGTTGTATGCTTGAAAAGAAAGATACAAGGAGATGTGGAGTTCAGTTTAGGACTTGTTCAGTTTGTGGGGCCTCTGGATGATTCATATGGAAAGGTTTTCTAGGCAGTTAGATAAAGAAGTCAGGAGAGCAGTAGAAATGTTTGAGCCCAGAGATTTGGGAGCCACCGGCATTTCAGGGATCGTATATCCCATGTGTTTGAATAGGAGAGCTAAAGAGGGCCAGGAAATAAGGGCAGTGAGTTGAGGACTTACCAGCATTTATTTTGTAAGAGAGGAGACAAAGTCCAGAAAGATAAAAAAACCATAAGGATGCTTCAGCAAGGAGGGAGTACTCAACATTATGGAACCACTTAGGATTAGGTTGGGTTGCATATAACAGGGAAAAGAATCAAATTAACTGGCATAACCAAGATAGAACTTTCCTTTTCATGTAAGAGTCTGAAGATAGACAAGCGTAAAAAATGCAGTTGCTGGTCAGCCTCATGGCATCCTCAGGGACCTGGGCCCTTATCTTTCTGCTCTACCACCTTTAGCACATGACTTCAACCTCATGCCCCAAGTTGCTCTAGCCATCATACCTGCATTCCAGGCAACGAGATGGAAGAAAGGCATCTTCCCTATACTCTCCCATGTTTACCACCTCACAGCTTTAGTGAAACATCTGCAAAATAGTACTCTATTCAATTGTGAGTTGATTGTGAAGAGAAAGATAGAGATAAGTTGGTAAGTTATGTTGAATTATCTGTACCATGACTCTTTTGGTTTGTATGGGTAATCAGTAGCGTTCATGTATTTTGCTAAGCATTTTGGTCACATGGTACAAACAGCGAAGCACGTTATCTGTGCACTGGGTTAATTTTGGAGACCAGGAGAAAAAAAAAATCCATGGTCTATTATCCATTGAGCTTGTAATGCTGGAAATGAGGAAGTGAACTAGTGGTTAGTCACTCCAAGAACTTGCAGCTTTGAAGGATTATAGATTCCACATAATAGGACACACACATATCCAAAAACCCCCTAAAGAAGCCATTGTTTGTGGGCCAGATAACATGCATTCATTTCTGGATATGAAGAGAGAGAAGTGAGGAGCCATGATTGCCTTGTCACTAACTAGGCAGAGTTCCAACAGTTGGTTGGAAGAGTTAACATGGCTCTGTCCTTCTGACGTGAGGGTGCTGTGGCTTAACTCAGACTGGGGCTTTTCTCTGATCACAAAGAGGAGGACCAAGACAAAACAGCTGTAGGATCATTTGGTTTGTTTTTATTAATTAATATTATTATTAATATTATTACCTGCCTTTCAAAAATAACCTTTTCTAACACTGAATGGAAAGAAAGGTAGTGGAACACTAGAATAGGAAGTACCAATCAGGAGTTACAGGTTTAGTTAGAGTGGATTTTAATAACTCTCCTTAAAAATAATTTGATACAAAGAAAGGTACATTAGCATACATTATAAAAATTACAACAAAAATAATGGCAACCAGAAACATCAATCAGTTAACAGACCTTGTATCTGTTTCCTGTTCCTGCCATCACAAATTTTGGATATCCCCTGCCTTTTGAAAGTTCACATTACACCACTTCACATTCACAAAAGACCTACATTAATACCTATTGTCATTAATGGAAGAAATTTGAAGAGGATTTTCACTCTTACCCCAAAAAAAGGCAAAAAGCAAAAACAGCATTCAACACTTGTTTTACAGTGAATCATAGAGACAATGCCCACCTAGCAGGGAGAGTGGCGCCACCAGGCCCCTTCCCCGGCAGCTACACTCCGCATCTCGGCATCCTGCCACTATAGTTTTGGATTATGTCTGTGAGCATGTGCTTTATCTCAGTCCGTTTTGTACATCTGTTGGTAAGATGTGTCCTAAGATACCAGAAAAGCCTAAGAGAGGTCACTTTTGGGGTTTGAGAACACTAAAAAATTTTCATTATAAATTAATGGTAATTGCCTCTTCAATGCCATTTTGCCTTGTGAAAGGTTTCAAGGGTGAAACCTTTTGGGTGGGGGGAAAACCTGTACCACAAACTGGGTGGCCTACAACAATATTTTTATTGTTTTATTCTCTCACAGTTATAAAGACTCTGAAATCCAGCTGTTGGCAGGCCACATTCCCTCTGAAGGCTCTAGGATAGTCTTTCCTTCTAGCTTCTGGTGGTTCCTGGCATTCCTTGGCTTGTGGCAGGATCAATCCAGTATCTGCCTCCATCTTCACATGGCAGTCTTTGTCCCTCTGCCTTCTCTCTTATTGTCTCCTGTGAGGACATTTGCGATTTAGGGCCCATACTAAATCCAGGATGATCTCATCTTGAAATCCTTAATATAGTTAAATTCACAGGTTCAGGGATTAGGATTTAGGCACATCTTTGGAGGCCACTATTCACCTCACTATTCCCTACCAGGTATAAGGTATAGTGTAATAAGGAAAGATGTGTGCCTCCATGGGATTAAACACAAAGGGGATTTATGTCTGTGAAGTTTAGGTTCTCTCTTTTTGGAGAAAGTAGTTTTGTTTTGTCTTATTTTTAGTCTTGTTATCCTGGAAGCAGCAGAGTTGACTCTGCCTTGAAGATTTGCAATCCTAGAGAGAATGCTACTGACTAGGCTAGTTAAAATGATTCTTACAAGAAAAATGGCTAATGTTTATTGAGTGTTCATGATGTTAGGCACTGCCCTAAGATTTTATGTCTTATTTAATTCTCTCTGATGTCGGTATTGTTATCTCCTTTTATTAGATGAGGAAACTGAGGCACATTGCTTGAATGCAATGGAGCCAGCTTCTGAAGGCATGTTTCTAACTACAGTCATCCTTTAAGACATAATTTGAGTTTGGTTCCAAAGCACTGCAGTTAAGCTAGTGAGATGAATTTTTGGCTCTCCATTGAATACAAAAGTTACGTGTATACTACACTAGAGTGAGTTAAATGTGTAACAGCATTATGTCTAAAAAAACAACATACCTACTTTAATTTAAAAATAACTTTACTGCTGAAAAATGCTGTACATCATTTGAACTTTCAGCAAGTCTTAATCTTTTTGCTGGTGGAATGTTTTCTTTGATGTTGATGGCTGATAACTGATCAGGGTGGTGGTTGCTTAAGGTGGGGTTACTGTGGCAATTTAGTAAAATAAAACAACAATGAAGTTTGTTTCATTTGCATCAATTGACTCTTCCTTTCACAGTTTCTCTGTAGCTTGTGATGTGTTTGATACCATCTTACCCACAGTAGAACTTCTGAAATTGGAGTCTATCCTCTCAAACTTGTCACTGCTTTACCAACAAAATTATCTAATATTCTAAATCTTTGTCATTTCAACAGTCTTCACAGCATCATCAGCAGGAGTAGATGCCATCTCAGGAAACTATTTTCTTTGCTCATCTGTAGGAAGCAGTTCCTCAACCATTCAAGTTTTGTCATCAGATGGCAGCAATTCAGTCACATCTTCAGGTTCTACTTCTAGTTCTCTGGCTGTTTCCACCCCATCTGCAATTCCTTCCCCCTCTGTAGTCCTGAACCCCTCAAAGTCATCTGTGAGAACTGGAATCAGCTTTTTCCAAACTCCTGCTCATGTTGATATTTTGACCTCTTCCCATGAATCACAAATGTTCTTAAGGACATGTGGAATGGTGAATCCTTTCCAGCAAGGTTTCAGTTGACTTTGCCTGATCCATCGGACGAATCACTATGGCAGTTCTAGCCTTACAAAATATTTTCTAAATAATAAGACTTAAGAAGTTGAAATGACTCCTTGATCCATTAGTCACAGAGTGGGTGTCGTGTTAATGGGCATGAAAACAACATTCTTCTCCTTGTACATCTCCATCAGAGCTTTAGGATGACTAGGTACAGTGTCAACGAGCAAGAATATTTTGAAAGGAACCCATTTTTTCTGAGCAGTATGTCTCCACAGTGAGCTTAAAATATTCAGTAAGCCATGTTGTCAGTAGATGTGCTGTCATCTAGGCTTTGTTGTTCCGTGTATAAAGCACAAGCAGACTAGATTTAGTATAATTCTTAAGGGCCTAGGATTTTCAGAATAATAAATGAACATTGGCTTCAACTTCAAGTCAGCAGCAGCATTAGCCCCAACCAGGAGAGTCATACTGTCCTTTTAGGCTTTGAAGGCAGGCTTTGGCTTCTCCTCTCTAGCTATGAAAGTCCCTAGATGGCATCTTCTAATAGACTGTTTTGTCTACATTGAAAATCTGTTATTTAGTGCAGCCACCTTCATTAGTTAGATCTTTTGGATAACTTGCTACAGTTTTTACATCAGCACTTGTTACTTCACCCTGAACTTAATGAAGATGGCTTCTTGCCTTAAACCTCATGAATCAACCTCCACTAGCTTCAGACTTTTCTCCTGCAACTTCCTTACCGCTCTTAGCTGTCACAGAACTGAAGAGAGGGTCTGGCTCTGTTAATTTCCTTCAAGAACTTCTCCTTTGAGTTGATAATTTGGCTAACTCTTTAGGGTAAGAGGCCTAGCTTTTGGCCTGTCTTGGCTTTCAACATGCCTTCCTCACTAAGCTCAATCATTTCTGGTTTTTAAAGTGAGAGACATGCAACTCTTCCTTTCAGCTGAACACTGAGAGGCTACTATAGGGTTATTAATTGACCTGATTTCAGTATTGTTGTGTCTCAGGGAATAGGGCATCCTGAGGACGAGAGATACAGGAATGGCCGGTAGGTGGAGCAGTCAGAATTCAAATATTTATCAGCCAATAAATTCTCTGTCTTATGTGGGTGTGGTTTGTGGCACCCCAAAACAATTATAGAGTAGTAACATCAGAGATCACTAAACTTACAGATAACAAATAATAATGAAAAAGTTTGAAATATTGCAAGGATTATCAAAATCTGACCTAGAGACATGAAGTGAGCAATTGCTATTGGAAAATGACACCAATAGATTTACTCCATGTAGGCTGGCCACAGACCTTCCAATTTGTTTAAAAAAAAAAAAAGTGTGGGGCGCCTGGGTGGCTCAGTCGGTTAAGCGTCCGACTTCAGCTCAGGTCACGATCTCGCGGTCCGTGAGTTCCAGCCCTGCGTCGGGCTCTGGGCTGATGGCTCGGAGCCTGGAGCCTGCTTCCGATTCTGTGTCTCCCTCTCTCTCTGCCCCTCCCCCGTTCATGCTCTGTCTCTCTCTGTCTCAAAAATACATAAATGTTAAAAAAAAAAAAAAAAAAAAGTGTGGAGTCTGTGAAGTGCAATCAGAAGCACTGTAAGGGTGATGTGCCTGTACTCAGTTTAGAAGGGATCTAGGAGCAAGTGAAGCGAGTTACTTTCACTTAGTACCAGGTTAAAATGCTACTGGTGAGGAACACCTGGGTGACTCAGTCAGTTAAGCGTTTGACTTCGGCTCAGGTATGATCTCTTGGTTCGTGAGTTCGAGCCCCGCATCGGTCTCTGTGCTGACAGCTCAGAGCCTGGAGCCTGCTTCGGATTCTCTCTCTCTTTCTCTCTCTCTCTCTCTCTCTCTCTCTCTCTCTCTTCTCTCTTTCTGCCCCTCCTCTGCTCGTGCTCTCTCTCAAGAATAAACATTAAAAACAATTTTTTTAATGCTACTGGTGAGTATTAACATTCTAATCTTTCTCTGTGTTCCTTTGTATGAGAACAACACTTTTAATTTGTAAAGGATTAGGAAAAAAAGATTCTCATCTATAACTTAGCAGTAGTGCCCTTTTTTTTTTAAATTTTTTCTTGTTTGTTTATTTTTGAGAGGAAGAGAGCACAGGCTGAGCTGTCAGCACAGACCCTGACGTGGGGCTTGAACTCATGAGCCATGACATTACGACCTGAACCAAAGTCGGATGTTTACCCGACTGAGCCACCCAGGCACCCCAGCAGTAGTGCCTTTTAACCAGATCTATACACCACATTTATCAGGAATACATTTTGAAAATATAATTGACCCCTGAACAACATGAGTTGGAACTACACGGGTCCACTTATACACAGATTTCTTACAGTAGAGTACTGTAAATGGATTTTCTAAATAACCTTTCTCTAGCTTTATTGTAAGAATACAGTATGTAATACGGATGACATAAAATATGTGTTAATTGACTTTTTGTTATTGGTAAGGCTTCTGTCAACAGTAAACTATAGGTAGTTATGTTTTGGGAGAGTGCAAAGTTTTATGCAAATGTTTTTTGTGTTGGGGGTCATTTCCCCCTAACCCCCACATTGTTGAAGGATCAGCTGTTCCTGTGCCCCAGGGACGGGGGGGGGGGGGGGGGGGGGGGGGGGGGGGGGGGGGGGGTCTGGTCTGTCCCTGGAGATTTTAGAATCACTAAATCTGTGGTTAGATACATACATCTGTATTTTAGGATAGTTCTCTGTAATCTGATGGACATCCCTGCTTGAGGACCACTGTTAGGCAATTGTT
The DNA here is from genome assembly GCF_046562875.1 of Panthera onca. Classification (NCBI taxonomy): domain Eukaryota; kingdom Metazoa; phylum Chordata; class Mammalia; order Carnivora; family Felidae; genus Panthera; species Panthera onca. The sequence goes on along the minus strand of NC_138343.1, from coordinate 25,722,559 downwards.
ACCCTGACCATGGAATGTTCCCTTTTCTTTAGTGAAAGATTCACAGAGTATTGTTTTATAACTTAGGGAGAGAGTTTAACTGAGCCATACATATTTTTTTTTGTTCTGCCATGAAGTAACAGGTACATTTTCACTTATTTCACTCCTCCTCCAACTTAAACATCCCACCATCTAAAAAGAATTCTCCAAATCTCAGTATCAACCACCAGAAAAACAGTGTACAGAAAGATTCAGGCCCTTGGAGAAAAAAGGAAAGGAGGAAGTTTTCTTTGCAGCTTGCTTCCCATTCCTGCTAAGACCAAAGTATTTTTCTTCATTTAGAGAAATGAGGCTAAGTCTTTTATTTCTACATCTGTAAACTGGAAATATCTTTTCCAATGCACTTATTTTAACCATTTTTTAAATTATGGAACAGTGTTTTACAATGTAATTTATTATCTATTTCTTAGGAGGATAATGTGAAAGTTCAGACACTCTATCCCCAAAGTAGATTTTGCCTTATTTAATTCCATTCTAACTTGGAAAGTTACTTCCAAATGGAAAACATTTTATAGGTTTATGCTTAAATTTTAAAATAACATCTTTGGACTAGGAGCACTCTTTCAAGATAATTTGTACAATAGTTACTATCTGCTAAGGAGTTTTGCAAATCTCAATATAAATATTCCTTATTTCATTGTTCTTGGCATGAGCACTCTCATGTGTTCCCTCTTCTAAGATCACAAGATATTTTAACACATTTTATTACTCTTCAGAACCAAGGTAGTGTAAATTGGGGTTCAAAATATATTGGAGGATAGATAGAACTTTTTGAACATCTGTACAGTGTTCTTAATAGCAAATTTCCATTAGGTAATTTGCTTGTGTGACCATTGTGAGTGCCTTCAGCAGTCGCCTTTTATTACTTGAACAGAGTTGCTGACAGATTCATTTGTGTTTAAAAATACTCATCATTTTGGACAGGGGTGAAATTTGGAATGTGGAACATACCAAGGGGGAGAAAGAATGGAGCAGTGGGAGCCTGGGTGAAAGCTCTCAACTCTGGTTTTACTGTAGTAGCTCTCTCACTCCCTGTGATGCCAAATGTGATTTAAAAGGATACCAATAGAATAACTCGGACTTTAATTAAGAGTTTAAAAATTAAAGGAAGGCTCCTATTTTCTAACCACATAAAATACCCATTTAAAGGCCCATTTACATTATGCTGTTTATATATCTATGGAGCAGTTTGCTAGTTGGCTTCTTTCATAATTAATAAGGCCTGCTTGCTGACTGTATGAGGACCAATGGAAATGGGGCAGGATAGTCAATGCTGGGGTATATAAGGACACCCATCTTTTTTCTGTCCCCAAAGCACTTCATGCCACTAAATATATGTAGTGGACAAATTCATAGCAAGAGGATATGTACCAAAATACTAATATTAAGGTAGTACAGCAGTAGATAACTTTCATTCCTTTCTCTCTCTCTTTTTCAAGTTTTATGTACTGTACATTTTGTAAAAAAAAAATAATAATATTCAGAGTTCTGAATAGCTTGTTTTTCAAAATATTATATAATTGTTAAAGATGCAAACTATAGTATGATCTCAGTTTTGTTTTAAAATTTAGATATAAAGTTGATGGTTGCATGGGTAGATGGATCATAAAGGAAATTCAGCATAATACCTAGTAGCTATTATCTCTAGGTGGCGCAGAAAAGGGTTTTGTTGTTGTTTTAATGTTTTTTCATATGTTACAATTTTTAAAAAATAAACATCTCACTTTGAGATTGTGGGAAGAAATTGAAATTAGTCCATTCATTGTGCAGATATTGAATGTCTATTCTCCATCAAGCACTAGGGATGTAAGAAAAGAATAAAACATAATTCCTGTCCTTGAGGCCTCAACATTTAGTGGAGATAAATGACAAATGTGATCAACAAATGGCCCAACTCCATTGGACTGATGGTTCAGTCAGTTAGGATTGATTAGGGCTCCTGCTTTATTCTTTTTCCTTCCTGTAAATGATCTTGTGGGCTCTTTGTTGCTAGGAAGCTTTCCAAAGAGGTAGAAGGCTTTGCTTTTGTTAGTTCTGAGGCTGAAATTAGATGTTCAGGCAATTTTGTTGCCTCTACCCCCTCCCCCCACCTCTACCCCCTCCCCTCAATATGCACACATGTGTGCGCACACACAAAGACAATGTGCTGTAACCAGGCCCCAGGAGTGCCCTTCCCTTTAGGGTACATCGGATGCTACCACACTCACTCTGATTGTTAGTCCCTCCTAACACATTTTCTTTAGTATGTGTTGTCTGTCGTCTTCTTCCAGATCATCTAGAATCTGCTAAACAGTGTATGTTTGAGAAATGCTTCCTTGGCTTTACAAAGTGCCAGTGATGTGGGCCTCGTGTATTTTTTGAGTATCTGTCTGGTCAGGAAGGGAGGAGGTTGGATTTCTAAACTGTAACCATGACTCTGGGGCCCAGGAAGCTAGCTGTCAGGAGTCTGATGAGAGAGTCATTTCATTATCAAGCTAAAACAAAACAGGTGCCTTATGTGTGGTGAGAGATGAGAAAGTGGAAGTCTTGGCTTTGATAAAGATGGGATGAGATGAGGCAGTCTTTAAGATGTTAGAAACATCTTTTAGTGAATGAAATGCAACTTGGTGTTATTCAAGCTATTCACCAAAGTGAAGTAGTAGGTGATGGGTGTATGATAAGGAATTATGCATGGGCCTTCATAGACAAGCTGGGTCCCCTTTCATGGACTGAACCCACCTCCCCACCATCCCTCCTTGACCCAGCCCAGTAGGTGCCTGTGCATGGTTTTCCAAGTAGCTGATTTGGACAGTCCTAATCAGCTTATTAATTACTAGAGACATTTTCAGCTGAAAGTTGGCAGTGACATGGGGGAGCTGTAACTTTGAAAAATTATTTTTTGTTTTGCAAATGTGCAGCTAACAGCTATCCAAGAATTAGGACCCTTCTAGGTAACTAAATATGTGAGATATTTTGTCTAACTAGAAATAGAAAAGTTTACTGAATTAGACTTGACAATAAATCCTAATTAGACCTGTATGCAGGTCCACATTTAGAAATGTGATGGTAGGTGCCTGACCTAAGGTCTTACAGCCAAGTTCTGTCAGTCTTCTGTTAGATGCCCAGGCTAGTGACCTCTCTGCTACTCTGTGTAGGCTTTATGTAATTAATACCTAACCTCTTGGAAGCACGCCCCAGGCCAAAATCCCAGAGGCCTGCTTCTAGTGCCTTTGTCCAAAGTAGCTGGGAACCTGATGTGTTTGTAAAATGAGGGAATTGAACTGCATGATTTGATGCTGGCCCTGCCCTGTTTGGAAAGTGATCTGAGCACACCTGTCTTGTCAGGTTGGGGACTGTGTTTGAAGTATGTTTTCTGTACACTATAGTGAAGTCCTAGTGTTCCTGTGTTTTTCACTTTTCTGTAGGATAGAACCAGAGAGACCACATATCTTTCCATGTCTCCATCATACATGGCTTATATGTGTGTGCTTACACAGTAAAATAATCGTGACTCAAGGTCAGTTCTCCGTCTAGGTAATGCTTAACATTGTTGACAACATGAGTTAGGGAGAGAGGGCAGAAGCCTTGAACCTAAGGTAGCTTTTTAGTGACCTTGCTAAGACACAGCAGTTCTGTAAGAAGTACTACAGAATAAGTGCAGAACATGAAAGTGGTAGTGACTAACCATGCTTGTGTTGCAGGCCGTCCGTGTTCATAGAGGATAAAGCAGTAGACACTCTGGCTTATCTTAGCGATGGGGACGCCCGAGCTGGATTGAATGGACTGCAGCTGGCAGTGCTGGCCAGGTTAAGCTCTAGGAAGATGTTTTGTAAGAAGAGTGGGCAAACCTATTCTCCTAGTAGAGTTCTGATCACTGAAAATGATGTGAAGGAAGGCCTCCAGCAATCTCATATTTTATATGACCGAGCAGGTAAGTAACCGAAATGTGAAAAGAGGGAAACTTTAATGAAATAAGTTGTGTCCATATACTCACATCCCAGGCTTCTGACTTTCAGCTGAGTTCAAAACATGAACTTGATTCTCAGTTGGATCTCCATATTGGTAATTGAATTAAACCTCCAACTCAGAGCCTGATTTCAAAGACCTAGCTTCCTGACCTTTCTTGTGAGAGGCACAGAACAGAAGCTGTCCTGATAAGAATTGAGAGCTTTCATGTTTGAAATTGCAGGCTTCAAACTTTCCTTATAAGGTAGGTTGGTATTTTTCCATTACTCTCTGGTATAGTGCCTTTTAGAATACCAAGTATTTTTGAAAGCCCCTACATTCACAGTTGATAGTAATTTTTGTGATCATTTATAATGGCAGTAAATAACAAGAGGACTTTTGCAATAAGTGACTTATTTCTATTAGTTTAATGAGAATTAAAATGGTTAATTTCTAGAGTCTCAACTAAAAATGAAGTTAAATGGATCTTGATGTGATGCTTTTAGTTTAATAGCTTTTTTAAAATACTAATTTTGCTGTGTACACTTTTCTGTTTTTATAGCACTGCATTTACAGTTACCAGATTTGAAAAAAATATTAAATATCATAAGCACAGCACAGTCATATCTTTTGGTAAAAGAGATGGATGGTGAAGATAGCATACGGTAGATTAGGCTGGACTCTGGGGCTTGTGTATTTGTGTGATTCTGGATAGAATCATATTGTAATAACTGGAATAATTTCCATACCTTTAAAAGCTATGCCAGAAAAAGAAGCTGAGAATTGAACATTCCAGATATCATGTAGGCAGTAGTACCTTGTCTACAATATTTCCAAATGCTTTTTGATGATGGAGAATACTTCTTACTGGTTAGAGAAGGGAGGTGGAAGAGCTTAAATGACTTTTGGTTCCAGGCACTGCCTCCTGTTGAGTTGAACAGAAAACTGTGTGACTTTGGGGAAATGACAGAAGCTCTTCAGCCTTAGTGTGCCTCAAGTGATTGGGGGTGGGGATGGGGGGTGCTAATAAGCACTATGGACATATTAGTAAGGACTCCTTAGAGGCATTTAACAAATAACCCTACTTTCTGATGTGAACGTGCCTCTTGGCAGGACCTCTCCTAGCAGAGCTCAGAGATCCCAGGTGGCCAGCTATCTGTGCTCCTGAATGTCATATGAATGCTTAGAAAACCTGAAAGGTAAAGCATTCTAGTCTTGGAGCTTTGCTTTACTTTTGACCAAATACAAGAATTGGGGACACGAACAAAAGTTTAAATTTTAAGAGGCAAAAATATTCCCACGTACTGGACTCTCCATTGTTGGTGTTCCAACAACAGGAGTTCTCTCCCTGCTTGTACATGTCCTAAAGGAGATTCTTCATTTTGACTGGATGGATTGGAACTATTTTTTCACATTTTATCAGACTGTCATTTAAAAACCAAAAAGCTACCATTTAACATAACATTAACTAGCATTGAATATTTAAGTATCTTGTACATATTGTCTTTTTTTTTTAATTCTCACAATTACCATAGGAGGTAGTTATTATAGTCCCCATTTTACAGATAACAAAGCTTGCCTTAGTTCACAAAACAAGCGGTAAAACTCATTCTTAACTCCAGGTGCCAGACTGGTTCCTAGGACTGTGTCCTTCCCCACTCCAGCCCCACCCTGAGGTCACCAGTTTCCCACTAGAGTACACTCACACAGTAACACACACTCACGTGAGTACACTCACACCCATACACACACAGTGGATGTCAGACATGTCATAGGGTTTCTACTTCTTAGGGCTCATATTCCATTCAGGGGAGCCATGCACAATGGGGACCACTCTCTCTGTGGCTCTTGTGCTGCCCCAGGAAGGACTGGGGACAGTAGGAGGCTGCCTGGGGTCGGGCCTTGAGAAACCACACATTCTACAAGTCAATCCTTAATGTGACCATCCCTCCCCTCCCCCCACCTCCAGCCTACTCCACTGTAGCGTAACAGCACAACCATGGATCTGTAGACGCTCATACAGTTCATATCCTAGAGAATTGTTCTCTTCCAAGCTGTGTTCCATAAATAGGGATGATCGAAGCATTGCCCTGGAAACCTGCTAGCTTATACTCTTGGGCCTTTTTATAACTCTGGTGAGACAAAAATCCCCACCCCCACGATTTTAATTATTTCTTTTAATGTCATCTAGTGTATAGCTACTCACATGTAGGATCCAGTAACTAGCTCAGATATTTCTGCATCAGAGTAAAGAAATTTCCAAATGAGAACAAATTCTCTGCCTTGCATTAAGGTCAGGATTCTACATAAATAACTTGAAATTTTAGGTTAAAAAGTGGTATATGATAAAAGCAAAAATGAAAGCTAGCCTAGAGCGGTATCTAATGCTTACATGTTTCTGGAGTGCTTACTGCATACCAGGCATACATTAAGACTCAATCCTATGAACCACGTAATCTTCTAATCCCCACATTACAACTGAGAAGCCTGAGGTGTAGAGAGGATCAGTAACTTGCCTGTGGTCATGGCTAGTAAGTATGGCACTCAAACCCAGGCTGCCTGACTTTAGAGCTCATGCTCTTAACCGTATTTACCTTTCAGCGTTGACCTGCAGTAAAGGCATGAGAAAGTGAGTAATGTTTGTGTCAGGGAGATTCATTGCCATGTTCTCATTTACATTTGACAGAAAGTGAAGCAGAAGTGGCTTCTTTCATCTCCCATATATCCATGAAACGGTCAGGTCTATGAATGAGGGGTGTGCCAGAACCTTGTGGAGTTCACCCAGAACATTCTCACAGCCAGTCTCCGTGACATTGTGACTTAGCTGAGGAAGCCGTGAGCTAGAGGGCAACTCTGCTTGTCCACAGAAATCTGGTGGCTGAGCTGAAACCATTTATCTGCCTTCTTCCTGAACAGGAGGTGCTCAGGTCCCTGCAGTTAGCCTCTTGGGTCTTTCCTCCTTGACAGGCCAGCATCTGTCCCATGAAAGCCATAAAGGCCAAGTATTGTCTTACCAGCATGGTCAGATGCTGGGACTTGTTCCCGGGGCTCAAATGCTATGCAGAGCAGGTCATGATCTCACTGTCCACATTGGTGCTTGCTTGGAAGGGCTAATACTAATAAGAATAACCCCCCAGCTCTCTCTCAGGAAGAGGCTGCCCTCTCCTCGAACATAAGAAAGAGATGATGGTCAGAAAATCGTGAAATGTGTGCAAATACAAATATTTAGATAAAATTTTCTCTTCTTAAATATGTTTTTTAAAACCACATTTCACTGATTTGTTTACATGTGAATCCTGGGTGAAAAGTGGGAGGAGACCAAGTGGTGAGGGCAAGGGACTACAGTGCTTTTCCGGTGAGAGCTGTCATTCCATGTGTCTGCCCTTCTGGGATCCTACCACATGGGTGTCCCAAACCAGATTTAAATGACCACAGCCTTCAGATACCAGAAAGGCAGCTGAAAAGGACACTGAGGGACAAAAGGACTGTAACAGCTGTCCTTGCCACTTGACTCTCCATCCTAATGGCTACAACCAGACCCAGGGTCAGTTTTCCTCAAAATGACAGGGGGGCACATGGTAGAAATGGAACATCAGAATCCCTCTCCTTCCTCGCTTGGCTGTGGCAGTCCAGTGGGGCCCCGGAGAACCACCTCTCCTTGCCTGGTCTGTACTCCCTCGCCGCATGGACAGCACAGGTTCTAAGGCAGCCTCCTTCTCTGAGTGGACCAGGTTACCAGACAGCCCCACGGGCCGTACGGGAACTGCATGGGTCTGCTCCATGCCCATGGCATTGCACCCTCCCGCCAAGCAGCTTGAGGATGGCTGTCAGATCTCACTCTCCCCAGGCTTTCCTGGGTCCCTTATCCAGGCTTCCTTAAAATCAACCCAGTGAAGCAAACCTATGGCTCAGATGACCCTCCTGTGAGCTTTGTGTGTTCCCACTTCTGGCCCACAGTTGAGCAAGTACTTTTTGTGGTGTCTAGGAGAAGAGCATTACAACTGCATCTCTGCACTTCATAAATCAATGAGGGGCTCAGACCAGAGTGCCTCCCTCTACTGGCTCGCACGCATGCTTGAAGGAGGAGAGGATCCGCTGTATGTGGCAAGGAGGCTTGTGAGGTTTGCCAGTGAGGACATAGGTGAGTGTTCTGGGAAGGACCCGGACCCTGGTGTTCACAAAGGATGGGGTTGCATGGTGTTGGGGGCAGGAATGCTGCTGCTTTTTGGCCTAAGAATTTCTTGGTATGATGTAGACAGGTAAGGAGAAGATAAGACAAGTGTGGACTCACGGGTTTATTTCTTGGCATTGAGTGTGTACTTTTGAGTATCTATGTTCCTAAAGTCCTCACTGTTTCCTCTTCAGTAGTGATTTTCCTAACATGAGTATTGAAATAAAATATTTTAAATGCTTTGCAGTCACGTGTTCAGGTTTTCAGTGGACACCTCCTGAAACAGAAATGGAAGGTTCTAGACACTAAAGAAAAAGATTAGAAAAGCTTTACTTTTCTTTGATGTTAGTAGATGTTTTGGTTTTCATGTGTGTGTCCTTGTGACTGTGTCTGCATGGCCTTTGCTCCTCATGTTTGTTGTATATACGCCCTTTTCCTACTAGATGTAGTTTTTATCCATGAGGAAACACTTTACCACTCAGTAAATATTTCTTGAATAAGCTAATGAGATCAGAGAAAAGTCTGTCCATTTTGCTAAATGGGATTTTTTGGTCAACAAAGTCCACAGGCAGTGGTGGTCTCTAGTCGCAGCAGCTCGCTGACTGGCCTGGGTGGGAGTGTGCACTGTGACTTAAACTTTCCTCTGTCTTTCTGTGTGTGTGACAGGTCTGGCAGACCCATCTGCGTTAACACAAGCAGTTGCTGCCTACCAAGGCTGTCATTTTATAGGCATGCCCGAATGTGAGGTAAAGTCATCAGCCAGTTCTTTGTAAATCAGTTCCTTTCTCTTGTGCTGTGTCCCTTTGTGGATTTGAACATCCATTCTACCGTCACCTTTAATGTGTGAGCCCACTGAGGAAGCTGCTTGGCTTTTTAACTCTCATTTTAGAAGCTTAGACACTAGAGAGAGAGGAGACCTTAGGTGTCAACAGCAGAAACTTTTTAGTAGTCCTGGTTTCGGAGGAGGTGCTCAGGCTTTCCTGGGGGCAGAAGTGTTGAAACAGCTGAACAGGAAGTTTCTGTAAGTTCACCCACAAACAGAGCAGCTTCATATTTATCTGTTTTCTACGTTGGGGTTTTAACAACAAATCATTTAGTAAAAAGTTCTGTTTAACAAAAAAAAGGATATCATTGGTCTAGTTCACCTCGCGCCTCCTGTAGGAATTTCTTCTTCCCATCACAGGTGGTTATCTGGGCTGTAGGCAGAAAAGGGGGTAATGAAAGCATGGTGGGAATCTTTTCAGAGTTAACCAGAGATGTCATAAAATATTCCACAAGACAAACTTTCTGGCACCTTCATTATAAATGTTTCCTTCTTGCCGTAGGTGCTTCTGGCCCAGTGTGTAGTCTATTTTGCCAGAGCCCCAAAGTCCATTGAGGTGTACAGCGCGTACAACAACGTCAAAGCCTGCCTGCGAAACCACCAGGGGCCTCTGCCCCCCGTCCCGCTGCACCTGAGGAACGCGCCCACCAGGCTGATGAAGGATTTGGGCTACGGCAAGGGCTACAAGTACAACCCCATGTACAGTGAGCCTGTGGATCAAGAGTACCTGCCAGAAGAATTGAGAGGAGTCGATTTCTTTAAGCAGAGGCGATGCTGACTCTTGTAGGCTTTGATGGCAGAAGGATGTGTCTGTTTTTTAGGGAGAGAAAGAGTAACTGGATTGTGAAGTTGGTTGCCTGGTGGAAGTTCAGAGAGACCAACATTTTGTGCCAGAAATGTCAGAGTTCTTAGGTGGAGGCACATGTATTTCAACTAAATGTGTAACATTGAAATTGTGTTCATTTGCACTCTGTGCAATGGTTATGCTTATGAAAATATCTGGCAGCTTTGTGCAATGAATTAATGTTATAAGGAATTATCTATTTTGTCATAGTATTTAAGTCATAATGTCATTTCAGAATTCAGTTCTGTAGGATTTTTTTCCTTTAAAAGATGTATATTCAGGGTAGTTTGAATTGGTAAAAAAAAAATGTAATTGTGATTTAATACTGCATAGTGTTTTGGGTATTTTTTTTATATGCAAAGGTCTTATGAGCCAATAAAACTATTTCAAAGTACTCTTCAATTCTTTCATGTCTTTGCCACCTGGGATCCTAGCTACCAACATCGGTTACCATCACATTTTGGTAGGTAAATACTGTGAAAGAAAAATTCCCAGAGGTGAGAAGTTTGGAAAGCTTAGTGAGAAATCAGTGTATCTTTTTGAAAATCAATTTTAATTTTTAAAGGAATACATAGAATTTTAAATGGCTTATAAAAGAATCCAGTAGTCTGTTCATGCCTCCAGTTTCTTCTTGCAGCTCCATGTTTATAAATGATACATTCCTGTTTTACTTTTGTGTTTCCTAAACTTAAATTTACCACACACACACACAGCTTAGTTGCCTTTGTACCTACTGCTAATTCTTTCCAAACTACTTCATAGCCATCCACAAGGATGAGCCCATCAGTCAGTTTGTCAGTTCTGTTTACCCCCTTGGTGTGATGCCTCCAGGGCAATGCCACTGCTCTCTGGAATGCTGCACAGCTCATGTCCTCGGACTTCCTCTGCCTTTCTCCTAAATGAGAATTCCTGTTTTCTCCATAGTATTCCCTACCTTCTTGGTTTGTTCCATCATTTCTGCACAACACATCCTTTGCTAGTTTTACCAGGCTACAGAGATCGTGAGATTGCATTGTGCGAAATCCCTCAGACTGGACTGGTTGTGCTTTAGTGCACATTTGTCATCCCAGAATCTCCCTTTCTTGTGACCCTGAACATCTTTGTGCATGCCTCACATGTTCTGGTTTGCAGGATTCTATGCTTTCCTTTTTCTGCTTAGGTGATCCACATGCTTTAGTCGCTTTATGGAGCAAGGATGCATAGGAGGCAAATTATCCTTAGATCTTAAGAGTCTGAAAATGCTCTTATTCCACCTTCAGACTTGTCTAACAGTTGGGGAATAAATTTTAGGCTGGGAATTGTCCATTGTCTTGCTCTTTACCATGTTACTATCGAGAAATTTGAAAACATTCTGATTTATGTCCTCAGCAAGTGGACAGAATCTTTTCTCTTTATTCCTAGTGTTTGGAAAGTTAGCAGTGGTTTTACTGGGTGTTTGGTGGACACTTTCAATCTGGAAACTCATTTTGAGTTCAGTTCTGAGAAAGTTCATTTAATAAATATTGAGTGCCCCATGCTAAGCACTCTTTTTGGGAACACATTAGTGAAGAAAGTCAAAATTCCATGTTCATCAAAATATGAAAAATGGCATTGTAAAATGTCACAATGATAAGGGCTATGGAGAAAATAGGGAACAGGTGGGAATAGGTGCTCATGGTTTTATTTGGAGTAGCCAAGGTAGACCTCATCAAGAAGGAAATGTTTGAGTCAAAAATGAGAGGAAGTGAGGGGCATCTGGGTGGCTCAGGTAAGTGTCTGACTTTAGCTCAGGTCGTGATCTCATGGGTTCAGGAGTTTGAGCCCCGTGTTGGGCTCTGTGCTGACAGCTCCAGGGCCTGGGGCCTGCTTTGAATTCTGTGTCTCCCTCTCTCTGCCTGTCCCCCCGCCCTCTCTCTCTCTCTCTCTGTCTCTGTCTCTCTCAAAATAAAAAATAGGGAGAGGAAGTGATTATGCCATTCATGTATGTGGGAGATCATTCCAGGCAAAGGGAACAGCAAGTACAATGGCCCTGAGGAAGAAAGATGTCTAGGAGGCTCAGTGCCAGTAAAAAGGTCAGTCTGATTAGAGGAGAGGAAAGGAAGTAGTTGAAGTTGAGAAAAGAAAGACGATGTGGGTTTGGACAGGTGGAACCTTTTTGGTCATGGGAAAGACTGGCTTTTACTCAAGGTTTCTAGCAAAGGAGTGTTACAATGGGACTTAAATTTTGTAAGGATCACCTCTGCTGCATTGATGAGGAAAGGCAGGGCAAAGCGAGGAGAGTGGAAATCAGAATTTGCAGTAATCTAGTGGAGATGATGGTGGATGATTGCTGGTGGTGAACATGGTAAGTGGTTTGATAAGGAATATATGTGAAGGGAGAGTCTGCATTTTTCTCATCTCCATTTTCTCTGGTGTGTCGGGAACTTCACCCTCTTGAACTGGTCCCTGTCTCTGTCTTCCCTCATTTCCCGTCCTTTTGTCTTTTTGCTCTACCTTCTGGGATATTCCTCTATTTTCATCCCTTCATTTTTACCATCATCATGTTTTAAATTTCCAAGAGCTCACTTTCAATGTTCCCTTTTTGTTTGGAGTAGCCTGTGTTTACTTGCTGACTCATTTGTTTGATGACTGCTTTCTCTCTAAAGGATATTAAATTTGTTTTTAATTTTCTCCCTATGTATTCTCTCCTTCCATTTTTTTTTTTTTTTTTCTGTTTGTTTTGGTCTCAATATTTCAGACTGGAAGCTCTGAGCCTGTGGTGGGAGTGGACTCTGATCCCTGCTGAGCCATGGAAATTCTGAAAGTCTGTGTACTTAAGCTCTTCTTGGACGTTTAGGGCCCCTGAGAAACTCTTCTTTTCTCCTGCTGAGTATGTAAAGGTCTGGCTCCCCGTGTTCTCAGTGCCATGTAGGCAATCCTTGCACAGCAATCTGTGTGCCTATGTCCCCTTGATCTCTGAATATGAAACAGTAGCCAGGCCTCCAACTCAATCCGGGTCTAGTTCAGAATTCTCCAGTCGCCTGGAATAGGAGAGCATACCCACCACTGCCCAAGCCTTTGAGACACCTGCCACATAGATCAGGTGGGTTTTTGGCTTTCCCTACTGAGATCTGCCAAGTCAGTTACCACTTGCCTGCCGTCTTCCCAACCTCTAATGTTATGGCACCATTATCACTTGTTCTCTCCATATCAAGGGTTGATGGCTTTTAAAGATTCCTTTCCATGGTTCTTTGTGGGGTGAGGGTGCTTGAGAGAAAAAAATTAGGTGTGGGTTCAGTCCATCATCTTTATGGATATTTAGGATATTTAATTTAAAATTAATGAAAATATTTACAGCTCGCAGCCACAGGAAACAATTCCAACTCAAGACCTGAGGAGGCAAGGGAAGGGAGCTGAGAGGAAACCCTGAGACTGCCTTCTGATGAGGATTGTGACTGTAAATAGAAGTGGAAGAGCTCAGGAGCTACTGTACCTCTTGGCAGATACAGGGGAGCAAAGGGTCGCCTGGGTAGTTCAGTCAGTTAAGCATCCAACTTAACCTCAGGCCATGATCTCACAGTTTGCAGATTTGAGCCCAGCATCAAGCTCTGTGCTGACAGCTCGGAGCCTGGAACCTGCTTCAGATTTTGTGTCTCCCTCTTTCTCTGTCCCTCCCCTGCTCACACACACACACTCTCTCTCTCTCTCAAAAATAAATAAACATTAAAAAAAATTTAAGGGGCGCCTGGGTGGCTCAGTTGGTGAAATGTCCGCCTTTCGCTCAGGTCATGATCTCATGGTTCATGGTTTCAAGCCCTGCATCCGGCTCTGCGCTGACAGCTCAGAGCCTGGAGACTCCTTTGGATTCTGTGTCTCCCTCTCTCTGCCCCTTCCCTGCTCATGCTCTGTCTCTCTCTCAAAAATAAAACATTTTTTAAAGAATTTTTTTAAAAATGAAATAGGAGAGCAAAATTTGGGGAAAGGAAATGAATAGCCTGACCTGTCTCCTGCCCTCTCTGATCTGTTGCTGTTGCCTCCCATTGGCAGAACCTACCCAAAGCTTCCCTGATTGAAAAGGAGCATAAGAAGGGTGGAAAGTGGATTTAAAGGAACAAGTGGTGAATACCTAGAATAGACAGGTCTCTGAGGCAGAGGTACAACTACTGTATTTTAGAAGAAAATTCTGCATTACTGTATACCTTGAGAACCAGAGAGAATAGTCTGAAAAACTAATAGTCCAAGAAAATGGTTGGATGTTAATACATGAAAATTAATAGGTTCGGGACTACTAATTATAGACAGAAAATATACCAAGAAAAATATCCCATTCTCAGTAACAGCCGGGGAATAGACCATAGTCTCTGAGGAGCAGGACCAGTGTGAAGAAACTGCCATACTATCGTGACATAAAACTCCAACTAAAGGAAAGGCAAGTCATATTCCTTAACATAATTTTATTATAAACATAACTTGTAAACATTAGTTAAACTTGTTTTTATATTCCCATCGTGCTTCATGTTTAGAATGTGATCAGTACATACTTGTTGAATAATAAAATGAGTGAATAAGTAAACTTCAACAAGCGATTTACATAGATGTCTTCAAACAGAAGTCTGTCTTTGATACTTCTGTCCACCAGGAGTCAGGCTTCAGCCGTGACCGATGAGGCAATGCTTAAGTATCTCATCAGAGAGCCCACCTGACACAGGTGGCCACACTCAGCCAAGACTGGGTTCACTATTTGAGATTAGCCTCATACAAGAATAAACAGTTTTTAAAAGAATTTACTTGATTACAAAAGCATGTGATCATTGCCAAAAAACAGGAGAGGGTACGGCAAAGCAAACAAACATGCACACACAGAAAAATAATAAAAATCACCTTTGATATTTCTTCTCAATGATGTCTACTGTTAACATTTTAGTATATGTCCTTTGGGTATTTTTCCAATGGGTGTGCGCACACGAGCGTGTGTGTGTGTGTGTGTGTGTGTGTGTGTGTGAAAATTGGAAGCATATGTCATCTGCTTTATAGCTTGCTTTTTCTCACCTCACCACATGATTTTTCACATCCTGAAATTAGTCTGTTAGCAATATGACATTTAATGGCTGCATACAGAGCCACCAGGGGGCCACCCATTTTGTGTGTTGCACGACACCAGCTGGGCCATCCACATAAGGTATGACACGGTGGGCACTGAAGAACTGGATTTGGTAACCATCAGAGAAACAGAGAAGAAATATTCTATGGGTCTTGGGCCACTTCCTTCTCCTTTGCCTGCCGTCTGGACTTGCTGCCCTCTTTTCTTTCCTGACCTTGGCACACTCCTTCCCCCCGCCCTCCAGTCTGCACAGTACAGCCGGGGAGGAAGGAGACCTGTCTGATCTCCTACCATCAGCCCTTTCTACCTGCTGCTTAAAATCCTTACATGGTGTTTCTCTGCTCTCGGTATAAAAACAAGCCCACGATCTGACTCCTACCACCTCCCCAGCCTCACTTCACCCCACACTCCTGCCCTCTAGCACCTCAGCCCCTGGGTCTTTCAGCTCCTCCACCAATTTATGTAGAGTGAAGAGCATGGGCCCAGGGATCTGTCTGCTTGGGTTCAAATTCTATCTGTGCCACATCTGTACTATGTGACCTTGGTCAAGGTTATCACCTTTTTCACTTTCTTCATCTGTAGGATAGGGATCAAAATAGTGTCTAATCAGAACAGGGATTACCTGATTTAAAATACATATTGTTGAAAGTAATGCCAGGCACATAGTAAGGGTTCATCAAGAGTTAGGTATGACTGTCACTCATTCTGACCTCAGCTGAAACATCACTTTCTTAGGAAAGCCTTTTCAGACCCATCAGGCCAACGGTGCTTTTGCTCACAGCTCTGTGAGCACCTGTGGTTTTCCAGGGCTGCAGCGTGTTGGCTGGCTATTGCTCTGTTCCTCTGGACTGTGCAATATGAGAGGCTAGTGCCTGACCACATCCTCTTTCATTTCCTTCCCTGAGTGGCCACACTGAACCGGGGAGGCCAGCCGGGGGAGGTGGAGGGTTGCAGTCTTCCCAGGGACACTTGACACTTAATTTTGGCTGGTGTCAATAGTTGCAAACGTGTGTGTACTGACTGCTACGTGTTGGGCACTATTCAAAGTGTTTTACATTTCTGATCTCAATTTCCAAAATAACTATCTGAGCTAGTATTGTTATTACGTCTATTTTAAATATAGAAGGGGACTTTGGGTCTTAGGGAGGTTTAAGTGACTGCCCCAGGATGACAGAACCAGGCTTGAAATCCATGTGGTCTGGCCTGCCAGGCCATTTTCCCAGGGATTCTCAACTCTCATGTGCCTCAGAAGCACCTGAAGTTCTTGTATAAACCCCAGAATTTCTGTCAGTCTGTGATGGGCCCTAAGAATTTGTGTTTCTAGTAAGTTCCCAGGTGTTGCTGTTACTGCTGGTCCATGCAGATCACACTTTGAGAATCACTGCACTATGCTATGCTACCCCACATCAGTGCTCTAGAAAGAGGTTTCTCAGTGGCAAACAGACTCTTTTCAGACCAAGGGTAACATTGCTAACCCGTATACTCATTTATCTTTTCTTTATTGCTATAGTCAGGGACTTATGAAGCCATGAGGAGACCTGTCCAAAGTCTTCATGCCAAGTGGACCTGTCTCCCTTCTCTCCCCACTTTTCCCTCAGCCCCTTCAAATAGTTGCTGCTAGTTTTATCCGAGTGCAACTGGTTTAAGCCATCCGCACTTGAAATTGGTACGTGAGTGGGGACACAGAGCTGCCAAGCATGTACCAGCCAGGTGGGCCCAGGGGCAGGCCAGCTGAAACCCAGAGGAAAGGGCCTCTGTTTCCCATTCTCATGGAGGCACCGCATAGACTGGTGGGCCCTGAGGGAAGATAGATTTGGGGGCAAGATGATTTCGGTGTGTCTTGACTATCCTGATGAACTTTTAGCTTCTACTGAACACACAGCTTTTCCCTGACTTGGCTCCTTACTGAGGAATGAGATATATGGACCTTATCTTGCAGCCAGTGAATTCTCTGACTGGCCACCTCCTCACTATTACAATGAGAAGAAACAGGTATCGTGATCACAGTCTCTCTCAGTGGGCCGAGAGCATGGAGAAAGTCAGACCTGACCATGGATATGGGAAGCTTGAATCACAAGTGCACACACAAAGAAGGTTCCTTGTTCCTCAGGAGGAGCTGTGCCCCGGTTAAAACCAGCTTTGAGGAAGCCAGAGTCCACACAGCCATCTCCTTGGGCAATCTTCAGAATTATAGTTCTGGTATTTCTTTACCATGAGTGGGAGTTACATAACCGGCAGCCTTATGACACACACATATTTTCTGAAGCAGAAAGTATTTCTTCCATTATCAATTTTTTGAAATCTTGCCTCAAAATCCAACAAAAATGTGAAGTCTTCCCTAAACCAACCAGTTGGAATTAATTGCTTCCTTCCTCTGCTTACATCACACCGAGCAGCCAGCATTGAATACAATTGTGTCTTTTGGGATACGGATGATACCAATAATCCGAAGGCAGTGATAGCAATAATCATATTAACTTCACAAGGCCTGTCTCATACTAGGTTTTCAGCAAGCATGTGTTTAGTTGACATTACTTGCTAGAGAAGATAGTGATATTCAAGAGTAGATATCTTCCTTATCTCAGTTGGTGCAAGTGTGAGACTTCCCTGACTCAGGTCAATGGGCCAGTCACATCCTGAGCTGGTTTTCCCTGTCTGGCTTGCTGGACTCATGTAGAATGACTGAGAATAATAGTGTGGTTTAGAATAAGGCATGAATTTTCTACTTCTGCACTAAAATAAGTAAATAAATAAATAATCAATCAATCACAGGATCCACCTCCTTTTTGCGATATATATACTTAAGAAATAACCTGTATTGTAATGCCAGTGTTTCTTTACCTTTCCATGCTGTTTTAATGGAGTACAATAAAAACTATATAATTAACATGATTAAGGTGGTAAGTCATGAAACAGATTCAGACAACTTCTGGGATCACAGAATACTAATTAGTCTCCTCTAAACCTCTGCCTCCTTATCTCTTAAAGGAGGGTAGATTATAATCATCCCTAAAAACTCATGCAGTTTGAAGATGCATGCTTGTTATTCACATCATAAAACCTCTTAAAGGAAAGTCCCCCTTTCGATGATGAGTCATTCAATTAAAGTGCACATTGTAGATCCTTCTAGCATTCTTCAGTGTTGGGAAAATAAGATTTTGAGACAAAGCCATTATCCAATCTCTGGAAAGTCACATAAATTCCTTGGGCCTCAGTCCTCTCAGCTTTACAGCAAGGATAACAGTGGCTGTCGGGCTCACTTTCACTTTGGAAGTTTCTTACGAAAGTCAAGTAAGGTAACACAGGTAGCAGGTACTTTATCAACTGTCAGCATAATCTAAAAATAAGGGACTGTTAAATTTTTTTTTGGCCCTTTATAGGTGAGAGTGTTAAGAAATATTAGCAAGTATCAGAGGTCTAACACCATGGAAGTCAGATTTTTCTCATCAGGTTGCTTGATGGTCACACAGGGATGGAAGGCACTCCAGAACACTGCTAAATACGGCCTCCACTCCTGTCTCCCTGTCTCTGCATCACCCTGCGGTCTTAACCACTTCCTCCACTAATGGCCCTGAGCAGCCACAGACTGGAATGAATTTCTGCTCTTTGCCCTCCTTGGTGGTGTTAGCCGAAACTTTCATTGCCTATTTGCCTCCACCTTACCATTCTCAGAATAGGAACTTGGTGATGGTGTGGAAATCATGAAAGATCAAAGGAGAGGAGACCCCAGGCCAGTTCACATCAGGAACTTCTTTTCTAGTTTCTATTGTCATATGGGTGTCACAGCGGCACAGAGGACAGAACAGGGAAGACACCAGAGAAGATGTTACAACACTGAGGTTTAGGAAGTCTTTGCAAATGTTTTCCCAAGTCATGCTTGAACTGGGAGTGTCATTTGACTCCAGTGTGAACAATAAATCTTGTGGGATTCTGCAGCACAGCCAGCTCTGTCTTCTCAGTCAACATTACTCAAAGTGGGGCTGCCCGCCCAGCAGTAGCCTTGAAGCCTGTGAGGAACGCAGGGTGTGAGGCTAAGGGCTAGGGTCCAGGAGTCTGTTTTAACAAAGTCTCAAGTGATTTCTGTGCCCGCTAAATTTTAAGAAACAATGTTCTAAGTTCTTCTAGGACATAGTGGTCCCATAATACTAGGGAAAGGGATTGTGGTTCCGTAACAGTCACATAATATCAAATAGCGAATCAGGTTCTCCAGATTCTTCTCGATCTTCTCAGGAGTCTCACTGGGACTTCCCTTTCCATCTACCTAGAATGCAGAGATCTTGCTCATCTTCCCACAGTCCCAGGAAGTTTGCAGGGAAGCTCTGGAGGTCCTAAAGTACAGGGAGGAGGAGAGAACAGACGGCTCCATCACCCACCCAATCACCCAACTCCAATCACCAGCTAGAAACCTGGTGCCCATCTCCTCTCTTCTCTTCCTCAACTCCAAATCTCCTCCTAGAAAGAAATGTCCAGGTCACACCAAGGCTGGACGTCCCTCAGTAGTGAAAACTCTTACTCAGATGTTGGTATGTCCACAGCCCACGCTATTACTTACTATAGTAACCCATTCCTTCTGGATTTGGGGGAAAGATACTAGGGGGCCCTGGGAATGAGAGGAACTATGCGGGACAGCCCCCATGCTGGGCCACACAGCACTGACATGGAGCTGGTTGTGTCTGTAGGACCCAGCACACAGAGAGGGTGGAGTCTGAGCCATTAATGGTATTTGCAAATTGACAAAGCAGGCCCTCAGAGGAAAATAAAGGAGATGAAAGGAAGTGAGCCAAGTTTGACTCTGAGGTTCTAAGGCCTGGAAGCCCAAAGTTAAACCCATTCCTGCAGCTCTGCAGAATTCACCCTGGTTTCACCCTGGCCCCCTCATCCATGAGTTCAGACTCTAGGTGACAGAAGCCTCTGAGACTCTCCATGCTGATTAGGGTGGGAGAGAGGGAATGGCCCCCAGTGACAGGAATGAGCCAAAACGTGTCCCTGCAAGCTTATGCTAGGTCCAAAATGGAATGTGTCCTCGGTTCTTCCCTTCCATCCTCTGCACTCTGCCCACCCCACCCCAAGCAGCCCACAGGCTGGGGCAGAGCAGGGTTCCCAGGAGCAACCCCTCTGCCCTCAGTCCCCAGTGTGCATGGGAGGTCTCCAGGGGACAATACACCCACTGGAGGGAGCAAGGGTGGATTCACTCAGATTTATACAAAGAAGACATCAACCTGAAGGCAGGGCACACGTTTCAGTCATCACCTGGATTCACCAAAGGTGGGGTGTTGTCTTCTAGTCCTTCCCCAAGTTGCTTTAGGCGATTCTGGGAGGAGACGCAGAGGGAGCCATTTTCCACTTTAAAATCAGATTCCACTGTGACTGCAAGCTTTGAGTTTCACTTTATTCAAATGCTTCCCTCCTCTGCATCCGAATTTGTTTAAAGGCCACAGTCAACTTCCTTCAGCATCAAAATACTTTTAAGTAAAATATTTATTAAGATTTAAAGATACATTTATGAGACAGTGAATAAGTAAATATTATTTTCAGCATAAAATTCATGTAAAATCCTCTGTTGGATTTTAATCCTTGAGTATAACGTGTCACAATATGGATAGCTACTGAACGAATTTCCATGTGTCCTCCTCTCTGGCAGTGGCCCAGAATGCACTTACAGAGATTTTCTTGGGCAGTGATGGTGGACACCTAGAATTTTGTGAACACAGACCAACCATTCCTCTCTTCAAGGACATTATGCTCCTCTGCTCTGAGCATGTAATTTGAAGGGAAATTGTGCCTTCTGTATGCCCAGCAAGCCCCGGCCCCAGCCCAGGGAGCCAAGTTCCATGCACTCGGCTTTGTTGGGTGCCTGATCTTCAGGCCCTGATCCCTTGGCCCCAGTTCTTCCCAGACCAGAGAGGCAAGGCCCAGATCTTCCTTGGTCATGATACTTGGATGCGAAAATGGGTTTCCTGGTTTATGAAGAAAGCTCATATGAGGAAATAAGGCTGACACAGGGAAAGACATAAGCAGAGAGAAGCCTGGGAGCATTGGAGGCTTCAGTGAAGATGCTCCGAGGGCAGGCACACCCCTGCCATTTCTGTGGTAGCTTTAAGTTTCCAGTAATCTCCCCCTTTGTTTTTAATCCAGTTCATCATATTGGGCTTCTGTAACCTGTTGACTAATGAACAGCATGAGCTCAAGAGCTGGGATGGGGAGGATGTAGCAAGAAGTGGAGGCCATTACTCAGCTGTGACTCAGGCACTGTCAGAATGCAGTGGATAACCGACAGGTCGAGGGCGGCTCTCAAAACCTCACACCCAGTTTTGCTGGTAACTTGGTATTTCAAATTTCCTATTTAAAAAGCTCCAATTTTGTTTTGAAATGGAGACAAAAGAGAAGGTCTTTGTCTCCGAGAACTACAAAAGTCTAGTAGAAGCATCTTTCTCCCCTATAATTTTTTGAGTTCAAAAGCAGCCAGGGTCATCTGTTGCTCCTCTCTCCCTCTTACAGCTGTCCCTCTTCCCTCCAGGCCTATCCATCTGTCCCTAGCACATTCCCTGATACCACAGTTGCTCACCAAGAGGTGCAGAGGAGTGGTGAGGAGAGCATGGGGTTTGGAGTCAAATGTGGATCAATTCATGGCTCATTAGAGCTACACTCTGTACCTCGGTCTCTTCACTGGTGTAATTGAGCTAATGACACCTACTTACAGGGCCAGAGAGAAGTGGAAATAATGACTATAAAATGCTTAGCATATAGAAGGTGTTCTGTTATCAATCTTGAAAGACCCCTATGTAATAACCTTTTCTGAAAGTAAAGGTTTGTTTTCTGATTCTGGGTATTTTCAAAAGTGGGCAATATGGTTTCCGTGTGCTGGGACTGTCCAGATATGATTTTCCCTTCAACTTGTAAAGTCAGGTGTGCTAGACATTCCTTCTGTGATTTACTTCTGAGGATCCTTTCCCTTGTGTTGTTAAAACAAACAGAGCTGGCTGGTGGTCTCTGTTTTAGCCTTAAGAATAAATTCCTTATAGATAATCAATGCTGCCTCAAATAGCATCATAGGACTGTAAAGGAACTTCTGAGTCATTTAATCCAGGCCCTACAGTATCACCCACTGCCCATGTGACAGACATTTGACTATGGTAGTAAAAGAAAAGATCAAAATCACAGTTACTTTGACAGATCATTTGTTCAGTCATAACTTTTCCATTAGTAGACCTAGTGAACACCATTCCATAGTTAATCATCTTGATAACAGTCGTGCCTGCAAAGAAAATATAGCACATTAAAAAAATAATAAGAGTAGGCTTTTACTAGAGACCTTTTACTTGAGAGGGTTTTACTTGAGACCTGATTCCTCTCAGTGAGTATGTGATTAACAAGCAAAGTTAACTCCCCTACTGGCTCTGTGCACTTAAGCAAATGCCCATGACCTAATGTAGTTCATTCAGTGGCTGGGGATATTCCAGGTGTGCTGTAGAATGGTCTAGAAAGGTTTCCTTTAAAATGAATGTAAAAGCAAGAAGTAGGAGATCAGCATGCCATTTCAGAATCATCTCCACCTGACATGACAGCACAGCATCTCAATTTATTTTATTTTATTTTTTGAGAGAGAGACGGAGCATGTGCATGTGAGCTGGGGAGAGGGACAGAGGTGGGGAGAGAGAGAGAAAGAGAGAGAGAGAGAATTCCAAGAAGGCTCTATGCTCATGTGGAGCCCAATGCTGGACTTGATCCCATGACCCTGGGATCACAACCTGAGTTGAAATCAAGTGTCAGACACTTGACCTACTGAGCCACCCAGGTGCCCCTCAATTTAAATCCCTATCTGGTCATTGGACATGGTTACCCAATTGTATTCATGCATTCATTCATTCATTCATTCACTCATTCATTTCCTTCCTTGCTCCTTTGATGAAGATTCCATGTTGGGAATATAAAAATCAGCAAGAAAACTTCCAAGATAAGATGGCAGAATAAATATACACACAACTAAATTACTTTCAAATATCATTGTAAAAGAGTTGGAACTTTGTGTCAGATAGTAAATTTGCTAGTAACAGGCAGGTTTGGTTTGATGCCATCTCCTGAAAGCCTCTCAATCAGAATTCATTTTTCTCTTCTTTACACTCGAACAAGACTGGTACAGCATCTTTGATACAATAGTACTTTCCATGGTCTGTTTCCTCTTTTAAATTACTATGATATGAAGAAGTTATAAAAAATAAATAAGTAAGATGTGGGTCTTTGCTCTCAAGGAGTTTACGGTCTATTAGCAGCTTTAAGACGGACACCAGTGATCATTTAAAGAAGTATCTGGTAAGTGTTAAAGGAGGTCACACAAAGAGCAACAGAGGGCCAAGGATGCAAGCAAGAATACTGCCACACCAGAAAGAGATTCAGGTGGAAGAGGTGGAGGTGACAGGGGTCTTGAAGGTTAAGTAGTATTTTGACAGTTACAGAGGGTACAAATCAGCATCCCACAAAGAGGAAAGGGCACACCCAGTTCTGCTTTAGTGTAGAAAAGGATTTCTCAACCGCACTGCTATTGACATTTGGGATCAGATAACTCTTCATTGTGGGGAGAGTCCTGGGCATTATGGGATGTTTAGCAGCCTCCCTGGCCTCCACCTACTAGATGCCAGAAGCACCTCCCCCCAGTCACCACAACCAAGAATGTGTCCAGATATTACCACACATCCCTGGGATTGGGGGGCAAAATTGCCTCAGTTGAGAACCCTGGTATAGAATATATACACACACACAAATGCCTACATGCATACATACATACACACACAGTTTTTGTCCTGTGCTGCTGTTTGAACTAGGTCATGTCCTTCAACTTGTCTGAAAGTGGGAATGAAGGTAATAATGCTTAAAAGATTATAGTATACATTAAATAATGTATGTAAAGTCTTTGGCACATAGAGTTATTATTGTTCCTTTGGTCGGTGGATCTTGGGACTTCTTGAAGATTTTGGAGCAGGGATTGGTGTGTTCTTAGCTGGATTCTTTTTAATCTTTTGGCATCAAAGAATGGGTTGATTGGGGACTATTAAGCAGGGAAAACTCTAATGGTGTAAAGGTGTAACTGTAGAGCAGACAACATATAAAAAGGGCCTGAACATAGATGGTGTCAGTGGGGATGGAAAAGAAGGAATGGCTGTGGGAGAGGATTTTAAGCAGCTTTATTGAGCTATATTGACATACAATAAACTGCACATGTTTAAAGCATATAATTTGCTGAGTTTGGCATACATATAAACCCAGAAATCCCTATCACCATCCAGATAGTGAATGTATTCATTAGCCCCCCAAATTTCCTCATTCTCTTTTGCAATCTCTCTCTCCCTACCCCCAGTCCCATCTTTGTGTCCCCACACAACCACTGATCTGCTTCTTGTCACCTTAGATCAGTTTACAATTACTAGAATGCTATATAAATGGAATCATGCAGTATGTACTTTTATTTTGGTCTGGCTACTTTAATTAAATGTAATCATTTTGAGACTCATCCATGTTTTAAGTATATCAATAATTTGGTATTTTTTTGCTGAGTAATATTCCACCATACGCCACAACTTGTTTATTCCTTCACCTATTGATTTACATTTGGGCTGTTTTCAGTTATTACAAACAAAACTGTTATGAACTTTTGCATATAAGTCTTTGTGGGGACATGTGCTCTCTTTTCTGGTAAATACCTAGAAGTGGAGTGGCTGGGTCTTATGTTAGGTGCTTATTTAGCCATTAAAGAAATTGTTTTCCAAAATGGTGTTGTAGTTTACATAACCCTTCTAGTGAGCAAGCATCTCACTGTGGCTTTAATTTGCATTTCCCTAATGACCAATGATGTTGAGAATCTTTTCAGGTGCTTATTTACCATCCACAGATCTTCTTGGCACAGTAACTATATACATCTTTTGCTTATTTTTAAAAATTGAGTTTTTGTCTTGTTATTATATCTTAAGTATTCTTTTTTTTAACGTTTATTTAGTTATTTTTGAGAGAGAGAGAGAGAGAGAGCACGAGGGAGGGGCAGAGAGAGAGGGAGAGAGAGAGTCCCAAACAGGCTCTGCCTTGTCAGTGCAGAGCCCAACATTGGGCTTGCTATCAAAAACTATGACGTCATGACCTGGACTGAAACCAGAGTTAGACGCTCAGCTGACTGAGCCACCCAGGTGCCCCGTAAGTATTCTTTATATATTCTATATAATGCCTTTTGTCAAGCATGTCTTACAAATATTTTCTCCTGATCTATGGTTTGCTTTTAAAAGGCAAAGTTTCCTGTTTTGTTTTGATTAGATCCAATATACCGTGTTTTTTTTATAGTTTGATCTTTTTACGTTTTTTTTTTTTTTAAGGTACCTTTACCAAACCCAATGTCACTAAGATTTTCTTTTATGTTTTATTCTAAATGTTATGTTATTTTAAGTTCTTACATTTGGGTCTGTGTTTTTGTAGTTAATTTTTGCATATTAAAATTATATATGAGAAGAATGACATCAGCATCATGGCAGCATAGGCCAACCCTCATTTTGTCCCACTCTCAACAACAAAAAAGTCAGCATTTATACACAAATAAAAGTGGCTTTGGAATCCAGGGCCACACTCAAGGGACCCAGGAACAGTCCCACCCACCTGTTAGTTAAGTAACAGGCAGCAAGACCTTGGTTTCTATTGTGGACCCTGAAGTGGCCCATGAACCAGCTCCAGCCCCTCTTGGCCATGGTCCAGGAGCCCCTGGAAAACACTATCTTAGACAATCACCCACAGATGAGACCAGATGTTTTCACTGGTGAATTCTACCAAATATTTAAAAACTTAATGTCTATCCATCTCAAACTCTTCCAAAAAATTGAAGAGGAGGGAAACACTCCCAAACTGATTTTATGAAGCAAGTATTACCTTAATACCAAAGCCCAATAAGAACATTATAAAAAAAACTACAGACCAATATCTCTGGTGAACATAGATGTGAATATTCCCAACAAAATATTTAATAGCATATTTAAAGGATTTTACACTATGATCAAGAGGGTTTTATCTCTGGGATGAAAGGAGGGATCAATATATGCAAATCAATGAATATGATACACCACATTAATAGAATTAAAGGTAAAAGTCATATAATTATCTCAATAGATGCAGAAAAGCATTTGACAAACTACAACATCCTTTCAAGATAAGGACACTCAATAAATTGGGTATAGAAGAAACATACTTCAGCATAATAAAGACCACATATGACAAGCCCACAGCTAACATCACACTCAATGGTGAAAGGTGGAAATATCTTCCTCTAAGATCAGTAACAAGACAAGGGTGCCCACTCTCAGTATTCCTATTCAACATATTACTGGAAGTCCTAGACAGAGCAATCAGACAAGAAAAGAAAAGTCACCCATATCAGAAAGGAAAAAGTAAAATTGTAAACAAAATGACTTTGTTTTCAAGTGATATGATCTTACACAAAAACTATTAGAACTAATCAATGAATTCAGTAAAGTTACAGGATAAAAAAATCAACATACAGAAACCAGTTATGTTTCTGTACATTAACAACAAAATATTGAAAAAGAAATAAAGAAAATAAAGTGATTCAATGAAACATAATAAATTAATGTAATAAGAAATAAAGAAATAAATATAATAAGAAATAAAGAAAATAAATAAATAAATGTAATAAGAAATATAGAAAACAATCCCATTCACAATAGTATCAAGAACAATAAAATACTTAGGAATAAATTTAACCAAGTAGGAGAAAGATCTATACACTGAAAACTATAGGACTTTGATGCAAAAAAACTGAAGAAGACAAAACCAAATGGAAAGATATCCATGTTCATGGGTAAGAAGAATTTATATTGGCAAATGGTCACACTAGCCAACGCCATTGATAGATCAATCAAAATTCAAAATTCCAACGGCATATTTCACAAAAATTGAAAAAACAAAAATTTGTATGGAACCACAAAAGACTCTGAATAGCAAAAGCAATCCTGGCAAATAAGAACAAAGCTGGAGACATCACACTTCCTGAGTTCAAAATATATTACAAAGCTGTAATAATCAAAACAGTGTGGTATTGGCATAAAAATAGAAACCCAGACCAAGCAGAATCAAGGGCCCAAAAACAAACTGTCACATATACAGTCAACTAAATTTGATAAAAATACTCAATAGGGAAAAGATCATCTCTTCAATAGAGGATATTGAGAAAACTGGATAACCACATGCAGAAGAATGGAATTGGACCATTATCTTAACACCACTCGCAAAAAGTAACTCAAAATGGATTAAACACTTAAACATAAAACCTGAAACCATAAAACTCCTAGAAGAAAACATAGGAGGAAACCTCCTTGACATTGGACTTTGCAGAAATTTCCTGAGTATAGTATCAAAAGCACAAGTAACAAAAAGGAAAATAAAAGTGGGACTACACTCAAGTAGAAAGCTTCTGCCCAGCAGAAGAAACAATAAATGAAAAGACAATCTAGAGAATGGGAGAAAATGTTTGAAAAATCATATATCTGATAAGCAGTTAATACCCAAAAATATAGAGGAGATCCAACATGCCGGAGAACTAGGGGGACCTGAAGTTCCCTCATCCCTCAAACACAGCAGTGTTGAGGCCAAAGGACTTTGAATTCCAAGAGTCTGGGCTGCAGAGTGACAAAGACATCTCCAGGGACCCACGGGGACAACCTGGCAAGCCATAGGTGCATGACTGCAAACTGGGAGAGATAAAATGGGCCATGTAGGCATGGAAGGGAGGGATCCCCTTCTGTGGAGAGACAAAGGGAAGAGAAAGAGAGGCTTGGAAAGCGTAGGACTGTATCTGGAGGAGAGAAAAACCACGGACTGGGATGGACAAAGATCCGATCTCTAACTGTGGGGCTTTCTCCAGACTGGACCCGGCTGCCAGGATTGCTCACCTGGCGAGGAGGGGAGCCAGCCCCAGGCTCGGTAACTACTTCAGAGGCACAGTCTG
This sequence comes from Panthera onca, assembly GCF_046562875.1. Taxonomy (NCBI): domain Eukaryota; kingdom Metazoa; phylum Chordata; class Mammalia; order Carnivora; family Felidae; genus Panthera; species Panthera onca. The sequence continues at coordinate 25,694,708 of NC_138343.1, read as the reverse complement.
CAGTGGGAGAAGGCAATCCCCTCCCTGGAGTGCTGTGGGAAGAAGGTATATAGCCATTCAAAGGACAAAGACTGCTTATGCCTGCCAGCCAGAGGCCATATATCTGTGGCACAGAGTGGCACTTCCCTGGCACTGGGGCGCACAGAATGCACCTGTTAAGATATTGGGGTTTAAGTGCCAGCCAAGCACCAGGGAGGCTCGGGAGTCAGCAGAGCGGGACAAACCACCTTGTTCACACCTGCAGCACTGTGAGGATGGCCTGAACAGAGTGGTTTGGGACACCAAGTCCAGAGAGGAGAGACTGGGGTGTCGCCATTTTTCTCCCCATCACCAACAAGGTGGGGATTCATGGAACAGACAGGGGGGCCCACAGTGGAGGTGGGACCCGCCCACACCAAGCCACACCCTCTGTGCCTGGTAACTGCATTATCTACTGGAGCGGGATTGATGCTGCTGAACCTGAGGGCCCGTCCTCAAGACCAGCGTTGTTGCATTGCCTGGTTTAATTACTGGACAATTCTTATGATATGGATATATTCTTCCTTCCTTCTTTCCTTCTTATCTCTTCCTTCCTCTATTCTGGTTACTCTGGTTGTTGGTTTGTTTAAGCAGACATATTTAATCTATTCTCTTGATACATGTTCTATATCTCCTTCTTTATTCTCCCCCTCTCTCTCTCTCTGGATTAAGCCATGGAGTTTCTCGGCCTGGTCAATTTTCTTTTCTTTTCTTTTTACCCTGCCCTTGTCATATATTACCTTGTATGGGATAAGGCCTCTTCCATCAACAATGCCACCACCTCATTGTTTTGCTGTAGCTGGCATTTTTTTTTCTGTTTTCTTGTTTGTTTGTTTGTTTGCTTGCTTGCTTTCCCAGGACTGCTTCAGTGAACAAATCAAAGCACACCTGGTGGAGGATCCAAAACATCACCACAGGTAAGGAGATAAAGCAACCAGGGTCACAATAACAGAGAACAAGTAACACAACCCAAAAAAAACTCCTAAAGGGCCAGGCCCTGGACAGTGTATGACCCTCTTTAATAGTGCTCACAGGTACAGGACACATAACAACCTTTAAAACACATAAGGGACAGAAAACTAGCCAAAATGATGAAACAGAAGAATTCTCCTCAAAAGGAATTCCAGGAAAAAATGATAGCTAAAGAATAGCTCAAAACAGATGTAAACAATATAACTGAACAAGAATTTATGATAATAAACATAATATTAATCACTGGCTTTGAAAAAAGCATAGAAGACAGCAGAGAATCAATTGCTGTAGAGATCAAGGAACTAAAAAATAGTCATGATGAATTTAAAAATTCCGTAAATGAGGTTAAAAATAAACTAGAGGCAATGACAGCCAGGATTGAAGAGGCAGAGGGGAGAATAGGTGAAACAGAAGATGAAATTATGAAGCTGAGAAAAAGAGAAATGAAAAAATCTGGACCACAAGGGGAGAATTAGAGAACTAAGTGATTCAATGAAATGTAAATAATATCCATACCATAGGAGTTCCAGAAGAAGAGAGAAAGGTACAGAAAGGTACTTGAACAAATCATAGCTGAGAACTTCCCCAGCCTGGGGAAGGAAACAGACATTGAAATCCAGGAGACACAGAGAGCTCCCTTCAGATGTAACAGGAATCAATCTTCTGCATGACATAGCACAATGAAACTGGCAAAATACAAGGATAAAGAGAGAATTCTGAAAGCAGCTAGGAATAAACGGGCCTTAACATACAAGGGTAGATACATAAGGATAGTAGCAGACCTATCTACTGAAACTTGGCAGGCCAGAAAGGAGTGTCAGGAAATTTTCAATGTGCAGAATAGGAAAAATATGCAGCCAGGAATCCTTTATCCAGCACGGCTGTCATTCAGAATAGAAGGAGAGATAAAGGTTTCCCCAGACAAACAGAAACTTAAGAAGTTCATCACCATTAAACCAGATCTACAAGAGATCCTAAGGGAGACTCTATGAGTGGAATGTTGCAAAGACCACAAAGGACCAAAGACATCACTATAAGTATGATACCTACAAAGAACACAATGACACTAAATCCATATCTTTCAATAATAACACTGAATGTAAATGGACTAAATGCTCCAATCAAAAGACATAGGGTATCAGAATGGATAAAAAGAAAAAAGAAAAACAAGACCCATCAAATTGTTGTCTACAAGAGACCCATTTAGAGGACACCTTCAGATTGAAAGTAGGGGATGGAGAACCATCTATCATGCCACTAGGAGTCAAAAGAAAGCTGGAGTAGCCATACTTATATAAGACAAACTAGATTTTAAACTAAAGGTTGTAACAAGAGATGAAGAAGAGCATTATATCATAATTATGGGGCCTATCTATCAAGAAGAGCTAATAATTATAAATGTTTATGCACCAAATTCAGAGGAACTCAAATATATAAAACAATTAATCACAAACATAAGCAATCTTATTGGTAAGAATGTGGTAATTGCAGGGGGCTTTAACACTCCACTTACAACAATGGACAGATCATCCAGACAGAAAATTAATAAAGAAACAATGGCCCTGAATATGATACACTGGACCAGATGGACTTGACAGATATATTCAGATCTTTTCATCCTAAAGCAGCAGAATACACATTCTTTTTGAATGCACATGGAACATTCTCCAAGATAGACATACTGTGTCACAAAACAGCCCTCGATAAATATAAAAGAATTGAGATCATTCCATGCACACTTTCAGATCACAATGCTATGAAACTTGAAATTAACTATGGGAAAAATTCTACCAGACATTTAAAACAGAGTTAATACCTATCATTCTCAAGGTGTTCCAAAAGATAGAAATGGAAGGAAGGCTTCTGGACTCATTCTATGAAGCCAGCATTACCTTGATTCAGACAGAGATCTCACAAAAAAGGAGAATTACAGATAAATATCCCTGATATTGATCCCTTGATCATGGATGCAAAAATTCTCAACAAGATACTAAAAAGAATTATTCACCATGATCAAATGGGATTCTTTCCTGAGCTGCAGGGCTGGTTCAATATTCGCAAATCAATGTGATACATCACATTAATAAAAGAAAAGATAAGAACCATATGATCCTGTCAAAAGATGCAGAAAAAGCATTTGACAAAATACAGCATCCTTACTTAATAAAAACCCTCAAGAAAGTCAGGATAGAAGAAGTATACCTAAACATCATAAGCCAAATATGAAAAGACCACAGCTAATATCATTCTCAATGGGGAAAAACTGAGACCTTTCCCCCTGAGATCAGGAACACAACAGGGATGTCCACTCTTACTACTGTTGTTTAACATAGTGTTGGAAGTCCTAGCCTCAACAATCAGACAACAAAATGAAATAAAAGACATCCAAATTGGCAAAGAAGAAGTCAAACTTTCACTGTTTGCAGACAACATGACACTCTACATGGAAACTTGAAAGACTCCACCAAAAGTCTGCTAGAACTGATACATGAATTCAGCAAGGTCACAGGGTACAGAATCAATGTACATAAATTGGTTGCATTTCTATACACCAATAATGAAGCAACAGAAAGAGAAATCAAGAAACTTATCCCATTTACAATTGCACTGAGAACCATAAAATACCTAGCAATAAACCTAACCAAAGATATAAAAGATCTATATGTTAAAAAAATATAGAAAACTTATGAAGGAAATTGAAGAAGACACAAAGAAATGGAAAAACATTCCATGCTCATGGATTGGAAGAACAAATATTGTTAAAATGTCCATATTATCCAAAGCAATCTACACATTCAGTGCAATCCCAATCAAAATTGCACTGGCATTCTTTTCAAAGCTAGAACAAACAATCCTAAAATTTGTATGGAACCACAAAAGACCCTGAATAGCCAAAGTAATATTGAAAAAGAAAGCCAAAGCTGGAGGCATCACAATGCAAGACTTTAGCCTCTACTACAAAGCTGTAATCATCAAGACAGCATGGTTGGCACAAAAACAGACACATAGACCAATGGAATATAATAAAGAACCCAGAATTGGACCCATAAATGTATGGCCAACTAATCTTTGACAAAGCAGGAAAGAGTATCCAATGGAAAAAAGACAGTCTCTTTAGCAAATGGTGCTGTGATAGAGGGACAGCAACATGCAGAAGAATGAAAATAGACGACTTTGTTACATCATATACATAAATAAATTCAAAATGGATAAAAGACCTAAATGTGAGACAGGAAACCATCAAAACCCTAGAGGAGAAAGCAGTCAACAACCTCTTTGACCTCAGCCACAGAAATTTCTTGCTCGACACATTTCCAAAAGCAAGGGAATTAAAAGCAAAAATGAACTATTGGGACCTCATCAAGATAAAAAGCTTCTGTACTTCAAAAGAAACAATCAACAAAACTAAAAGGCAACCACGAATGTGAAAAGATATTTGCAAATGACATATTAGATAAAGGGTTAGTATCCAAAATCTATAAAGAACTTAACAAACTCAACACCTGAAAAACAAATAATCCAGGGAAGAAATGGACAGAAGACATGAATACACACTTTTCCAAAGAAGATATCCAGAAGGCTAACAGACACATGAAAAGATGGTCAACATCACTCATCATCAGGGAAATACAAATCAAAACCACACTGAGATATCACCTCACACTGGTCAGAATGGCTAAAATTAACAACTCGGGAAACAAGAGATGCTGGCAAGGATGTGGCGAAATGGGAACCCTCTTGCACTGTTGATGGGAATACAAATTGGTGCAGCCACTCTGGAAAGCAGTGTGGCGGTTCCTCAAAAAAATTAAAAATAGATCTACCCTATGACCCAGCAATATCACTACTAGGAAGTTATCAAAGGATACAGGAGTGCTGATTCATAGGAGCATGTACCCCAATGTTTATAGCAGCACTTTCAACAATAGCCAAATTATGGAAAGAGCCTAAATGTCCATCAACTGATGAATGGATAAAGAAGATGCAGTTTATATATAAATGGAATACTACTTGGCAATTAGAAAGAATATAATCATGCCACTTGCGGCAACATGGATGGAACTGGAAGGTTTTATGCTGCATGAAATAAGTCAGTCAGAGAAAGACAGATATCGTATGTTTTCAGTCATATGTGGATCTTGAGAGACTTAACAGAAGACCATGGGGGAAGGAAAGGGGGAAAAAGAGTTACAAACAGAGAGGGAGGGAGGCAAACCATAAGAGACTCTTAAATACAGAGAACAATCTGAGGGTTGATGGGTGGGGGAAGAGGGTAATATGGGTGATGGGCATTGAGGACAGCACTTATTGGGATGAGCACTGGGTGTCGTATGTAAGCGATGAACTACAGGAATCTACCCTCAAAACCAAGAGCACACTTTACACCTGTATGTTAGCCAATTTGACAATAAATTATATTTTTTAAAAAATAAAAAAATAAAGAGATGATGACCCCATTTAAGATCATTCTAACAGAGTAAAGACAAGATGGCGGCGTAGGAGGACGCTGGGCTCACCCCGCGTCCTGCTGATCACTTAGATTCCACCTACACCTGCCTAAAGAACCCAGAAAACCGCCAGAGGATTAGCAGAACGGAGTCTCCGGAGCCAAGCGCAGACGAGAGGCCCACGGAAGACGGTAGGAAGGGCGGCGAGGCGGTGCGCGCTCCACGGACTGGCGGGAGGGAGCCAGGGCGGAGGGGCGGCTCGCTGGCCAAGCAGAGCCCCCGAGTCTGGCTTGCAAAAGCGGAGGGGCCGGACAGACTGTGTTCTGACAGCAAGTGCGACTTAGTGTCTGGGAGGTCATAAGTTAACAGCTCTGCTCAGAAACCGGGAAGGCTGGAGGACGAAGGGAGGGAGAGCTGCTGAGCCCCCGGAAGGCAGAGCTCAGCTTGGCGGGGAACAAAGGCGCTCGCCAGCGCCATCTTCCCCGCCCATCCCCCAGCCAAAATCCCAAAGAGAACCAGTTCCTGCCAGGGAACTTGCTCGCCCCGCGCAAACACCCAACTCTGTGCTTCTGCGGAGCCAAACCTCCCACAGCGGATCTGACTCCCTCCCGCTGCCACAGGGCCCCTCCTGAAGTGGATCACCTAAGGAGAAGCGAGCTAAGCCTGCCCCTCCTGCCCCCTTTCACCTTGCCTACCCACCCCAGCTAATACACCAGATCCCCAGCACCACAAGCCTGGCAGTGTGCAAGAAGCCCAGACGGGCCACGCCACCCCACAGTGAATCCAACCCCTAGGAGAGGGGAAGAGAAGGCACACACCAGTCTGACTGGGGCCCCAGTGGTGGGCTGGGGGCAGACATCAGGTCGGACTGCAGCCCCGCCCACCAACTCCAGTTATACACCACAGCACAGGGGAAGTGCCCTGCAGGTCCTCACCACTCCAGGGACTATCCAAAATGACCAAACGGAAGAATTCCCCTCAGAAGAATCTCCAGGAAATAACAACAGCTAATGAACTGATCAAAAAGGATTTAAATAATAAAACGGAAAGTGAATTTAGAATAATAGTCATAAAATTAATCGCTGGGCTTGAAAACAGTATAGAGGACAGCAGAGAATCTCTTGCCACAGAGATCAAGGGACTAAGGAACAGTCACGAGGAGCTGAAAAGCGCTTTAAACGAAATGCAAAACAAAATGGAAACGACGACAACTCGGATTGAAGAGGCAGAGGAGAGAACAGGTGAACTAGAAGATAAAGTTATGGAAAAAGAGGAAGCTGAGAGAAAGAGAGATAAAAAAATCCAGGAGTATGAGGGGAAAATTAGAGAACTAAGTGATACACTAAAAAGAAAAAATATACGCATAATTGGTATCCCAGAGGAGGAAGAGAGAGGGAAAGGTGCTGAAGGGGTACTTGAAGAAATTATAGCTGAGAACTTCCCTGACCTGGGGAAGGAAAAAGGCATTGAAATCCAAGAGGCACAGAGAACTCCCTTCAGACGTAACTTGAATCGATCTTCTGCACGACATATCATAGTGAAACTGGCAAAATACAAGGATAAAGAGAAAATTCTGAAAGCAGCAAGGGATAAACGTGCCCTCACATATAAAGGGAGACCTATAAGACTCGTGACTGATCTCTCCTTTGAAACTTGGCAGGCCAGAAAGGATTGGCACGGTATCTTCAGTGTGCTAAACAGAAAAAATATGCAGCCGAGAATCCTTTATCCAGCAAGTCTGTCATTTAGAATAGAAGGAGAGATACAGGTCTTCCCAAACAAACAAAAACTGAAGGAATTTGTCACCACTAAACCAGCCCTACAAGAGATCCTAAGGGGGATCCTGTGAGACAAAGTACCAGAGACATCGCTACAAGCATAAAACATACAGACATCACAATGACTCTAAACCCACATCTTTCTATAATAACACTGAATGTAAATGGATTAAATGCGCCAACCAAAAGACATAGGGTATCAGCATGGGTAAAAAAACAAGACCCATCTATTTGCTGTCTACAAGAGACTCATTTTAGATCTGAAGACACCTTTAGATTGAGAGTGAGGGGATGGAGAACTATTTATCATGCTACTGGGAGCCAAAAGAAAGCTGGAGTAGCCATACTTATATCAGACAAACTAGACTTTAAATTAAAGGCTGTCACAAGAGATGAAGAAGGGCATTATATAATAATTACAGGGTCTATCCATCAGGAAGAGCTAACAATTATAAATGTCTATGTGCCGAATACCGGAGCCCCCAGATATATAAAACAATTACTCATAAACATAAGCAACCTTATTGATAAGAATGTGGTAATTGCAGGGGACTTTAACACCCCACTTACAGAAATGGATAGATCATCTAGACACACGGTCAATAAAGAAACAAGGGCCCTGAATGATACATTGGATCAGATAGACTTGACAGATATATTTAGAACTCTGCATCCCAAAGCCACAGAATATACTTTCTTCTCGAGTGCACATGGAACATTCTCCAAGATAGATCACATACTGGGTCACAAAACAGCCCTTCATAAGTTTACAAGAATTGAAATTATACCATGCATACTTTCAGACCACAATGCTATGAAGCTTGAAATCAACCACAGGAAAAAGTCTGGAAAACCTCCAAAAGCTTGGAGGTTAAAGAACACCCTACTAACGAATGAGTGGGTCAACCAGGCAATTAGAGAAGAAATTAAAAAATATATGGAAACAAACGAAAATGAAAATACAACAATCCAAACGCTTTGGGAAGCAGCGAAGGCAGTCCTGAGAGGAAAATACATAGCAATCCAGGCCTATCTCAAGAAACAAGAAAAATCCCAAATACAAAATCTAACAGCACACCTAAAGGAAAGAGAAGCAGAACAGCAAAGGCAGCCTAAACCCAGCAGAAGAAGAGAAATAATAAAGATCAGAGCAGAAATAAACAATATAGAATCTAAAAAAACTGTAGAGCAGATCAACGAAACCAAGAGTTGGTTTTTTGAAAAAATAAACAAAATTGACAAACCTCTAGCCAGGCTTCTCAAAAAGAAAAGGGAGATGACCCAAATAGATAAAATCATGAATGAAAATGGAATTATTACAACCAATCCCTCAGAGATACAAACAATTATCAGGGAATACTATGAAAAATTATATGCCAACAAATTGGACAACCTGGAAGAAATGGACAAATTCCTAAACACCCACACTCTTCCAAAACTCAATCAGGAGGAAATAGAAAGCTTGAACAGACCCATAACCAGCAAAGAAATTGAATCGGTTATCAAAAATCTCCCAACAAATAAGAGTCCAGGACCAGATGGCTTCCCAGGGGAGTTCTACCAGACGTTTAAAGCAGAGATAATACCTATCCTTCTCAAGCTATTCCAAGAAATCGAAAGGGAAGGAAAACTTCCAGACTCATTCTATGAAGCCAGTATTACTTTGATTCCTAAACCAGACAGAGACCCAGTAAAAAAAGAGAACTACAGGCCAATATCCCTGATGAATATGGATGCAAAAATTCTCAATAAGATACTAGCAAATCGAATTCAACGGCATATAAAAAGAATTATTCACCATGATCAAGTGGGATTCATTCCTGGGATGCAGGGCTGGTTCAACATTCGCAAATCAATCAACGTGATACATCACATTAACAACAAAAAAAAAAAGAACCATATGATCCTGTCAATCGATGCAGAAAAGGCCTTTGACAAAATCCAGCACCCTTTCTTAATAAAAACCCTTGAGAAAGTCGGGATAGAAGGAACATACTTAAAGATCATAAAAGCTATTTATGAAAAGCCCACAGCTAACATCATCCTCAACGGGGAAAAACTGAGAGCTTTTTCCCTGAGATCAGGAACACGACAGGGATGCCCACTCTCACCGCTGTTGTTTAACATAGTGCTGGAAGTTCTAGCATCAGCAATCAGACAACAAAAGGAAATCAAAGGCATCAAAATTGGCAAAGATGAAGTCAAGCTTTCGCTTTTTGCAGATGACATGATATTATACATGGAAAACCCGATAGGCTCCACCAAAAGTCTGCTAGAACTGATACATGAATTCAGCAAAGTTGCAGGATACAAAATCAATGTACAGAAATCAGTTGTATTCTTATACACTAACAATGAAGCAACAGAAAGACAAATAAAGAAACTGATCCCATTCACAATTGCACCAAGAAGCATAAAATACCTAGGAATAAATCTAACCAAAGATGTAAAAGATCTGTATGCTGAAAACTATAGAAAGCTTATGCAGGTAATTGAAGAAGATATAAAGAAATGGAAAGACATTCCCTGCTCATGGATTGGAAGAATAAATATTGTCAAAATGTCAATACTACCCAAAGCTATCTACACATTCAATGCAATCCCAATCAAAATTGCACCAGCATTCTTCTTGAAACTAGAACAAGCAATCCTAAAATTCATATGGAACCACAAAAGGCCCCGAATAGCCCAAGTAATTTTGAAGAAGAAGACCAAAGCAGGAGGCATCACAATCCCAGACTTTAGCCTCTACTACAAAGCTGTCATCATCAAGACAGCATGGTATTGGCATAAAAACAGACACATAGACCAATGGAATAGAATAGAAACCCCAGAACTAGACCCACAAACGTATGGCCAACTCATCTTTGACAAAGCAGGAAAGAACATCCAATGGAAAAAAGACAGTCTCTTTAACAAATGGTGCTGGGAGAACTGGACAGCAACATGCAGAAGGTTGAAACTAGACCACTTTCTCACACCATTCACAAAAATAAACTCAAAATGGATAAAGGACCTGAATGTGAGACAGGAAACCATCAAAACCTTAGAGGAGAAAGCAGGAAAAGACCTCTCTGACCTCAGCCGTAGCAATCTCTTACTCAACACATCCCCAAAGGCAAGGGAATTAAAAGCAAAAGTGAATTACTGGGACCTTATGAAGATAAAAAGCTTCTGCACAGCAAAGGAAACAACCAATAAAACTAAAAGGCAACCAACGGAATGGGAAAAGATATTTGCAAATGACATATCGGACAAAGGGCTAGTATCCAAAATCTATAAAGAGCTCATCAAACTCCACACCCAAAAAATAAATAACCCAGTGAAGAAATGGGCAGAAAACATGAATAGACACTTCTCTAAAGAAGACACCTGGATGGCCAACAGGCACATGAAAAGATGTTCAACGTCGCTCCTTATCAGGGAAATACAAATCAAAACCACACTCAGATATCACCTCACGCCAGTCAGAGTGGCCAAAATGAAGAAATCAGGAGACTATAGATGCTGGAGAGGATGTGGAGAAACGGGAACCCTCTTGCACTGTTGGCGGGAATGCAAATTGGTGCAGCCGCTCTGGAAAGCAGTGTGGAGGTTCCTCAGAAAATTAAAAATAGACCTACCCTATGACCCAGCAATAGCACTGCTAGGAATTTACCCAAGGGATACAGGAGTACTGATGCATAGGGGCACTTGTACCCCAATGTTTATAGCAGCACTCTCAACAATAGCCAAATTATGGAAAGAGCCTAAATGTCCATCAACTGATGAATGGATAAAGAAATTGTGGTTTATATACACAATGGAATACTACGTGGTAATGAGAAAAAATGAAATATGGCCTTTTGTAGCAACGTGGATGGAACTGGAGAGTGTGATGCTAAGTGAAATAAGCTATACAGAGAAAGACAGATACCATATGGTTTCACTCTTATGTGGATCCTGAGAAACTTAACAGAAACCCATGGGGGAGGGGAAGGAAAAAAAAAAAAAAAGAGGTTAGAGTGGGAGAGATCCAAAGCATAAGAGACTGTTAAAAACTGAGAACAAACTGAGAGTTGATGGGGGGTGGGAGGGAGGGCGGGGTGGGTGATGGGTATTGAGGAGGGCACCTTTTGGGATGAGCACTGGGTGTTGTATGGAAACCAATTTGACAGTAAATTTCATATATTAAAAAATAAAAAAATTAAATTAAAAAAAAAAAAAGATCATTCTAACAAAAAAAAAAAATCCAAAAATTAAAAAAAAATTCAATAGCAAAAAACAATCGGATTTAAAAATTGGGCAGAGGAACTAAATAGACATTTTTACAAAGAAGACATATAAATGGCCAATAGATACATGAAAAGATACTCTACATCACTTAATCATCAGAGAAACGCAAATCAAAACCACAATGAGATAATCACCTCACACCTGTTAGAGTGGCTGTCATCAAAAAGACAAAAGATAACAAGTGTTGACAAGGAGGTGGAGAAAAAGGAACCCTTGTGCATAGTTAGTGGGAATGTAAACTGGTGCCACTCTGAAAAACAGAATGGAGTTTCCTTTAAAAAGTTAAAAATAGAACTGCCTTACAATCCAGCAATCCCACTTCCGGTTATATATCCAAAGGAAGTGAAAGGAGGATCCCAAAGAGATATCTGCACTCCAATGTTTTTTTAGATTATTCATAAAAGCTAAGATAAGGAAACAACCTAAGTGTCAGTCAAAAGATGAGTGGATAAAGAAAATGTGATGTGTGTGTGTGTGTGTGTGTGTGTGTGCGCGCACACACGTGTGTATACACACACATACAATGGGATATTACTCAGCCATGAGAAAGAAGGCCTCCTGCCATTTGAGACAACATGGTTTGAACTTGAAGGCATTAGGCTAAGTGAAATAAGTCAAACAGACAAATACTGTATATCACTTGTATGTAGAATCTAAAAAAGCTCAACTCATAGAAACAGAGAGTAGAGTGGTTGTTACCAGGGCCTGGGAGAGGGGGGCAGGATGGAAGATGTTGGTTAAAGCGTACACACTTCTAGTTATAAATAATTTCTGGGGATCAAATGAACAGCATGGTGAATACAGTTAAAATACCGTATGAAATACTTGAAAATCGCTAAGACAGTAGAGCTTAAATGTTTTCACCTCAAAAAAGAAATGTAAATTATGTGATGTGATGGAGATGGTAACTAACCCTCCTATGGTAATCATTTTACAATATGATCATCTCAATAGATCCTAAGTGTATCAGATCAACACACTATACTTTAAACTTACACAATGTTATGTTCAATTACATCTTAATAAAGCTGAAAGAGTATATATAAGAAATAAGTGTTGAAATTAATATTTTTGAATATGGCTCTCAAATTGTTCCAGCACAATTTGTTGAAGAGATTGTACTTTTCCCATGGCCTGTCTTGGCACATCCATTGAAAATCAGTTGATCATATATGTATGTGTGTCTATTTTTGGACTCTATTCTATTTCATATGTTCCTATGATATAGAGATATGATATAGCATATATCATCAGATATTTATTTAGATGTATTATATATATACATACATACATGAATGAATGATATATGTGATGTATCATATATATATATATATATATATTTTTTTTTTTTTTTTTTTTTTTCCTCCTTGACCTTAATACCATACTCTCTGGAACTTATAACATGCCTTAAAATAAGGTAGTTTAAATTCTCCAACTTTGTACTTCCTTTTCAAAGTTGTTTTGGCTATTTTAGGTTCTTTGAATCTCAACATAAATTTTTGCTAGCTTTTCAATTTCTACAAAGTAACCTGCTGGGTTGTGTTGAATCAATAGATCAATATGGGGAGATTGACATGTTAACAACATTGAATCTTCCAATCTATAAGTGTGGTAGGTCTCCCCATTTATTTTGGTTTTCTTTAATTTCCTTGAACCATGTTTTATAGTTTTCAGGGCTTACACATATTTTGTCAAATTTATCCATAAGTAATTTATATTGGTTATTATAAGTGGTATCCAAAAATATTTTCAACTTCAGATTGTTTAGTGTGAGTATACAGAAATACAATTGGGGTGTCTGGGTGGCTCAGTCAGTTGAGCATCCTACTCTTGATTTTCACTCAGGTCATGATCCCAGGGAGTCTACGCTTAGCATGGAGCCTGCTTAAGGTTCTTTCTCTCTCCCTCTGCCCCTCTCCACCACTCACACTCTCTCTCTCTAAAAGAAAAAAAAAAGATATAGCATTGATTTTTCCATATTGCCCTGTACCCTAAAACTTTGCTAAGTATTAGTTCCAAGTAGCTTTTGCATACTCCTTTGGATTTTCTACATAGATGGTTATATTGTCTATATAGACAATTTTAATCCTTTATGCCCAATTTGGATGACTTTATTTCTTTTTCTTGTTTTATCAAATAGGATAAAACCTTCAGTAAAATGTTGAATAAAAGTGATTAAAATTAGGCATCCTTGTCTTATTCCCAATGTTAGTGTGAAAGAATTCAGTTTTTCACCATTAAGTATATTAGATGTACACTTTTGTTTTTATCAGATTGAAATTTTCTTCTATGTCTAGGTTTCTGAGAGTTGCAAGTTATTAAGAATAAATGCTTCATTTTTTAACGCTTTTTCTGTATATATTGAGATGATCATATGGAGATGATCATGAACATAACATTTTGTTTTTAATCTGATAATATGGTGAATTACATTGACTTTTTTTATTGTGCATTGATCAATTTTTGAATGTTAAACCAACCTTACATTTTTGGGACAAACACTATTTGATTATGATGTATTATCTTTTTTTTTAATGGTCATTTATTTATTTTGAGAGAGCGTGCATGCAACAAGGGAGAGTCAGAGAGAGAAAGTGAGAGAGAGAATCCCATACAGGCTCCACACTGCCAGTACAGAACCAGACGCAGAGTTTGAAGTCATGAACCATGACACCATGATCTGAGCCAAAACCAAGAGTCAGACATACAGCCAACTGAGCCACCCAGGTGCCCCATGATGTATTATATTTTTAATATATTGCTAGATTTGGTTTGCTAAAATTTGATGAATAATTTTGCATCTATTCCATGAGGGATCTTTTTATCTAGTTTTCTTTTATTGCAATGTTTTTTTCTAGTTTTGGTATCAGGGTAATTCTGGTCCCATATAATTAGTGGGAAATGTTTTATTCTTTTTAATTTTCTGAGAGAGTTTGTATAGAATTACTATTATTTATTCTATAAATGTTTGATGGAATTCAACAATGAAAGCCATCTGGGGCTAGAGATTTCTTAGTGAGAAGGTATTTAACTACAAATTCCTTTCATCAGCAAAGTGTAGACAAGTTGTCAGTTTTTGGTGAGCTTTGATAGTTTTAAAATGAATTCTTCATCTCCTCAAATTTTTTGAACCTTTTAATATAATATTTTTCATATTTATTTATTGCTTGTAAAGTTTGTGATGTCTTCTGCTTATTATTGTTATTTAAAATTTGCATCTTTTCTTTTTTTTTCTGATCAGCCTGGCTAAAGGTTTGCCAATTTTATTTATATTCTCAGAGAATTAGTTTTTGGCTGTATTGATTTTCTCTATTTTTATTTCTATTTTCTGTTTGATTGATTTCAGTTCTTAGATTTCTTTTCTTCTACTTACTTTGGGCTTATTTTGTTTTTCCTTTCCTTGTTTCTTAGGATAAAAGCTTAGGTCATCAATTTGATATCTTTCTTTTCTAATATAGGCATTTGATGTTATTAATTTCCCTCTATGTACCACGTTAGTTGCATATTGTAAATTTTAAAAATTGTTTTTTCATTTTCAAAATGAAACTCAGTTCAACATATTTGTTGATTTCTCTTTTAATTTCTGCTCTAACCCATGGATTACTTTCAAGTGCATTGTTTAGTTTCTAAATATTTAGATATTTTTCCACATATCTTTTTGTTATTGATTTCTAATTTAATTCTATTGTGGTCAGGAAAAAAAACTTTGTAAAATTTATATCATCTTAAACATACAGAGCCTTGTTTCATGGTCCCAAATATAGCCTGTCTTGATCAATGTTTCCTGTGTCTTGAAAAGAATGTATATTCTGCTGTTGCTGAATTGAGTGTTCTATAAATGTCAACTAGGTCAATCTGGTTCATAGTGCTATTCAAGTCTTCTATATCTTTACTGATTCTCTGTGTACTTGTTCTATCATTTATGGAACAATATATGTTACAACCTCTATAATAGTTTGCTATTGCTCAATGTATTTTGATACTCTGTTATGTGCACAAACAGAAATGGGTTTTGAGGGGAAATCTATAATTCTTTACAACTCTGTGGCTATTCAGGATAGGAATGCTGCTGAGTAGAAGGAAGAATCCAAATAAGCCAGTATACTTTGTCTGGTATCTCTACATACAGGTGTTTATGTATGTTGCTGGACAAGGGCACGCTAGTCAGGACCAACCCCAGGCCAATGTTTTTTGACTGTGATCCAGTCCTATTACCTTTTCATTTTACTCAGAGCCCAGTTTTCCCATGATTTCTCTCCAACTCCTATCTTGTTTTCAGTTCCTCAGTCCAACAAAGATGTAAGTGACTGATCTTCACTAAGATGTAAATGGTAGCTAAAGACTATTATTTCTGTAGTAAGCATTTTTATTTTAAAGAGGGCTTAAATTTTCAAGGCAGCAGGATGTAGCTTAGTCGTGGAATTTCAGGCATAAATCAGAGGATAAGCAAAATCTCTGGAGGCAGAGCAGCTGGAAGCCTCAAGGAACAGCTGTAGACTATTGCATTTCTACTTGGCTTACACCAGCCTGTTTCAGGTACAGCAAGTGCTTAGTGTTTTCCAAGTTTGAATTACAGCTCTTCCACCATTCTTACCACTAAAAAAAGGAAACATGCCTTGTTGCTTTGTGTTCAAAGTATCACACTTTTCCTGCTCTCTAGGAAAATCCAGTTCTGACCAAATTCTGTACAGCATATGAACCTGAATCTGAAGTTTTTCACCTTTGCTTTCTCCCAATGTAACTGTATGGTCTGCCACAGGCCTCACAGGTTGTATTTTTAAAATTCAACAGGAATTTGCCCCATAAAGCTTAAAATGTAAACCAAAGTTGAGATGCAGTGATAACAATGAAACATCCAGCCTCTTATAATAAACCCTGATGAATCTATCACTCTGTTTTTGCTGTCTGGTAATTCAGGAACATAAAGAGACTTTATTCTGTGTTGGAGGGAACAAAATAGGGATAGATTTGCTGAAGTTATAGAAACAATGATAAGAGGGGGGGAAAAAGGAAACAATGATAAGAGGATAAGAAATCAACAAGGAAATTGTTGCCAGGCAACATGCTTGGTTGTCAAAGAGATAGAGCATTCTTCAATAATAACCCATGAGCAATCTTCGGTAATAGCTCATAAATCTCTGAGCTAGAAAATGTCTGTGTCGTAAGTGGGTGAAGACAAATCCTTTTCCAAAGAACCAAAGCATCAAGCTATCCCGTTCCATTCCATAGTATGAAGCGTGCTGTAAATACAAGGCCCTGGGGTTCTTCCCATTTGAGGAGTATAGTGTATTTGCTAGTGGAGCTTTTTGTGGCTTTTTCCTATGGTTGTATTCACAGCTGCATATAATGTTTTTACTTAGCACATTTAACCGAGGTCACAGGATGCACACAAATTGTGCCCAATATCTTGTTTTGCAAGCCTGGCAAAGTCTTTGCTGGTTTGATCACCAACATGTGGCCACTGAGTCCCACTGATTAAAAAGACCATGCATGACCACGCATGAGGACTGCAGGATGTTAGGGTTTAAAGGAAACTTATAAGACATTGGGCCCACACTCTTCATTTTTCCCAGATGAGGAATGCGGCTTCTAAGACTAATATACTGATGCCCATCTCCTTTTGCTTTTTGAGTCTACCATTCCAAATAGAACCTGCTCTTTATGTTTGGAGTCCTCTGTAGCTGAGTTTATCCTGTCATTCTCCTCCATTAAAGGACTCCATGACAGAGGACTCTGCTATACTCTTTCCTGGTCACTGGCACTGGCATTGCACATTAGCACACCATTTCACAGGGGTATTAATACATCAACCTGAACAATGATCTTCAAGACAAGGAGTTAATCATTGTCAGCCAGAGGGCTTCTTGAACACATGCCCATCCCTATATTCTACTGAATGCAATACTGTGGCTAACAGCACAGACTCTGGAGCTAGTCTGTCTAGGTTGAACCTCGGCTCTTTGTGACCCTTGACAACTTGCCTAGTATCTCTGTGTCTCAGTTTGGCCATCTGTTAGACAAGGTATTGGTTATACCTAAACTCATCAGATTGTTGAGAGGATTAAACAAGCTATAGTAAGCTTAGAAAAGTTCCTGTCACATAAGCATTATGTAGTATAAGATATTATCTTCCTTTTAGAGTTGCATTTATGTCAATATCATCGTTGACCATTGCAAAGCAAATTTTCCCAGGGTGATGGATTGGAACTCAGAAGGGCTGTGCTCAAAACCATTGCCAATGGGCAGGGTACAGGGCTGAGAGAGGTGGTGGTGGGAAGGCAAGCACCTTTTCTTTTCTTTGGGTTTTTAGTTTTTCACATGAGCCATTTGATTGCTGGGTTGGTGATTCTTAGCAATACACGTTGAGCAATCATCTGGCTTTTTCTTGCTGGATTTTCCATGTCAGTACTGATTTTGATTTACTTTTATTTCTTCTAAACAATAACCAGCAAAGATGTTTACCAAGACTTTTATTCATTGTTGCAACAGAACTGGTTGAACTGCTCCGAAAGAGAAAGATTTCCTACTTCACTGGTGACAAGATTGCTCATGCTTAGAAGGCTTTCTTAACATCTAGGAGAAAAGAGCAGACTAGAGAAAGAAAACCCAAATAGGTTGAGAATTCTTTATCACATAGACACATAAAGCCAGACGCAGGGCTTTGGTCCTAAGGGATGTTTTTTTCTTCCCAAGATAAGTTGGTCATTCAAAATAGATTTATCCACACATACATACATGCAAACTATAACATTAATAAAGTTCAGACAATATATAGATAAAACTCCTCTAAGAAAGCAGAGGACAGGTTACCTGGAGGGGGTATTGAGGGCACTATATAAAATACTAGTTAGTTCTTAGCAAATGTCATTTATCAAAATATAGACTTTTCAAAGAGTTTTATAAGTTTTATAAAGTCAAATAAAGGTGATCCCTAGGTAGGAAATTTGATGGTTGCAATGATTACACATACAAAAAAATGTTATCAAAAAGAGAACTGAATGGTAATGTATGCATAAGTCACCCAGTTCCAGGATTAACTGGCCTCCCCTCACCCTCTCACCACTGCCCTGGGGCAAAATGAGTCACTTCTTTCTTTGAAAATGCCATGCCCCTCCCTCTCTCTCCTGCACCTCTCATGCTTTACTGTGGTAATTGGGTTCTGGTACTTGTCCTCTGAAATAGACAGTCACCTTCCAAAAGAAGCATTTTGTCTTACTTATCTTTTTATCTTACATATCTAATAAAAGGCACATACTTGGTGCTCATTTTTCACCTGCTGAATGGTCATGAGGACAGAGGACTTTCCATTTGAGTCCTGGTCAGGGAGCTTTCTAGTCCCTATAGAATCATAAGACAACAGGGCCAATGGTACCTGACAGGTCATCCACCCAGCCTCTGTCCCTGATGCCCGAACACAGTAACTACCTCTCATGGTACACATCTTAGAGATATTATGCCTTTGTTACATATGTTGCAAATATTTTCTACAGGAAGAAAAAAAATTATGAAATCAAATTTGTAAATTCCTATTTTATGGCTTCTGGATCTTTTGTCTTAAGAAGTCTTTTCTCACTCAAGGATTTTAAATATGCTCTCTCATGTTTTATTCCAGCACTTCTATAACTTTGTCTTCTTATTTTATAGCTTTATTTTTTAATTTTAGCCCTTAAATCTGTCTTAAATTCATTCAGCCTGTGAAGTGGAGATGTATTTTTTCCCAAAGGTCAGCCAATTGCCCCAACACCCATTTAGTTCATCCTTTCTCTTGATTCTCTGTTCTCTGTTAATCATAGAACAAACTCCCACATATTCTCACAGATTTATTATTAGACACTGTTTCATTCTGTTGGTTTATTTGTCTATTTCTGAACCAGAGCCTCACTGTTTTCATTACTGTAGGTCTGGTTTTTTTCTTGCTTTTCCCTCTTTTCAAAAATATTTTTCTTGTTTTACTCATTTACTCCTCCAGGTAACACTTAAAATTAGTTCACCAAATTGGGGTTTTGATTGGAATTACCTAAGAATTATGGATTAATTGGGGGGAATTAGTGCATTTCCCATATTGATTCTGTCTCATAATATAGTTGCTATAAGTCATCATTTTCCCATCTTTCACTCAAGTTTCCTTTCTACTCTTGCACCTCTATGAATTTCTAGATATTTTGTAATTTTGTTGATATGGTAAATAAGATTTTTATTACAATTTCTAACGTGCTATTGTGGTTAAAAAGAAATGTATTAATTTTTGTAAATTTACCCAGAATCTTGCTACCCTGTCGGCCTCATTATAACTAATAAGTTATAATGGTTTGCTAACTGAGTCTCTAGTTTTCTAGATATTTTTTTCTCTTTTTCTACTATTCATATTTTAATTCTCCTTCTTGACCCATTGCACCATCTGGAATATTTAGGAAAATGGGTGATAACGTTGGTAATGATAGGTATCCTTGCTTTGGTCTTGAATTTAATGGAACTCCTTATAATATTTTACCACTATGCATGACGTTGTAGGTTTCTGGTATAAATTTCTTATCAAGTTAGGATGTTAAATGTTACTAAATGCTTTTTTGCTATTTACAAAATAAGTATATATTTTTTCTTCTTGGGATTCTTGTAGGTTTTCTCATATTGTTTATTCTTATTTTCATTTCATTTTTCATTATATTGTTTTTCTTCTTGTGATAAATAGTTGAGTCATTATGACATGTATTACTGGGTTATCTGATGCTGAATTGTTCTTGCTTTCAGGGCATAGATGCAACTTAGTTATGTCCATTAAGAAAAAATGGGTGGCAATTAAATTGTGGTATATCTATACAATGAAATACTGGTTGGCATTAAAAGGGAATGAAGTGATACATGTAACAACATGGCTAAATCCCAAAATCATGCCAGGTGGAAAGTCAAACACACAAAACACCTCCTGTATGATTCCATTTATATTAAATTCTAGAACAGACAAAAGTAATCTATAGTGACATAAAAAAAAAAATCAGTGGATGCCTGGGGTGACAGAGTGTTCTATCTATTCATAGGGATGGTGGTTTCATGTGTATATACAGTTGTCAAAATTCCTTGAATCTTATGCTTTAATGGGTAATTGTATATAAATTATGCTTCAGTAAGATTGATTAATAAGAAAAAAATCTATGTTGTAGCCACTGTCTTGCAGCCAAAATTGTGCTGCTTAGTCCTTGACCCACTTCCATTTGACTTCCATTGTCACCACTGTGTAAGGTCATCCCATGCTAAGGTCCCCGGTGACTTCCATGTTGCTAATCAAAAGGGCAGTTGAGTCCTTACCTCACCTGACCTACCCTGAATTTGATGCCGTTTGCCCACTTCCGCCTCCTTGAAACTCTCCCATCCTGTGGGTCTGCTGACCACTCCCTCTCCTGTTCTTTCCAATCTCGTAAGCTCCTTCTCTTAAGGCATCTTTTGTTAGTCTTCACTTGCTGGCTGGACCTGAACGTCAGTATCTCTGGATTTTTCCCCCTGGACCCTCTCCTCTCCATTCACTTCACACCAGGCAGCCTCATCTATGGCAACTGTGGATTGGACATCCATGACTAGTCTCCCAGCTTTCTCACCAGACCTCCTCTTCCTCTGTCTTCTCACTTCTGTTTGTTCACCCAGTTGCTAGAAAGCTGGGTGAAAACTTTAATAATTCATTTTCTTTCACCCTCCACAATTTACCTCCAGCTAAGTGCTGCTTCCGATTTGATTCCTCAAATCCATCTCTTGATATCCATCCTCTCTGGCCCCTGGTTGAAGCCACTCTCATCCCTCACTACTGGAAGAGACCCTAAGTAACTCTCAGACTCCCACTCCTGGCTACCTCCCAATGTGTCCTCAACATGCCAGACAGAGAAAATGTTTTTCGTGGCCTATCTGCTTTAAAATACCTCAATGACAAGGATGCCTGGGTGGCTCAGTTGGTTAAGCATCCAACTCTTGGTTTCAGCTCAGGTCATGATCTCACAGCTTCGTGAGTTCAAGCCCCACACTAGTGTCTGCACTTCAGGGCCTAAAACAGGGTATGTGACATAGTAGGGAGAATGGAGTAAGTGTCCTTAAGATAAAAATCCCCAGGGGTCACCTGGGTGACTCAGTCGGTTAAGCATCCAACTTCAGTTCAGATCATGATCTCACGGTTCGCTTGGTGAGTTCAAGCCCTGCATCAGGCTCTGTGCTGACAGCTCAGAGCCTGGAGCCTGCTTCAGATTCTGTGTCTCCCTCTTTCTCTGTCCCTTCCCCATTTGTGCTCTGTCTCTGTCTCTGTCTCTCTCTCAAAAAAAAATAAATAAATAAACATTTTTTAATAAAACGAAAGACAAAAATCCCCAGGTCCCCTTGCCTTCAGTGCTTTGCATGACCCAGGTCCTCCACTCTCTAGCCACAACCTCCCTGCTCTTCCTTTTATTGATTAATCTCCAATCACACCATCCTTATTTTGCTTTCTTACACTTATGCCTTTGTTCATATTCTTCCCTTTGCAAGGGAAACACCTAATCCTGCTTCTGGATTAGCTGTGCCCTGGGGACTCCCAACTCAACAGTACACCCAGGGGTGAGTATATCCAGAAGGGGGAGTAGATACCAGAATGCACACACTGATAACAAGATAAGCACAGGCCAGCTAATTGCCAGTTTACTAAATAATGTAGAAGAAAAAGCTTCCCAAAATGTTGGCACTCGATACTGAAGACAACCCCTTGCGTTACAATAAAGGGAAAGATATGAACAAAAGCACAGGATTAAGGTGCCAGCAACCAATTTGGTACCATTGCTATCCAATGGGTCAGTTAACCAAATTAGTTACTGGAGAACGATTTTATGAACTAGACATAAACTACCTTAGGGCGGGGATCACTGTCCATTGTTGCATCCTTAGAGCCGAGTCCAGAGCTTAGCACATAATATAGGGAGAAAGCAACTTAATTAGAAAAATAAGTGAATTTGAAATTGAATAAAGAGAATTGATTTGAACACTCTTAAGAGATATTTCATGCTATTGTCATGGTTCAGTGGAAGATTGTGAGCCTTGAATATGAAGAACCTTACCTGTTCTAGACTAACAATTTTTCTAGAATTAATATATTTTTACTTAAAAAAAACCACAATGATCAAAAAACATGAATTTTTTTCAAAGCAGTTCAGCAAGTAATGTAGGACATGACTTACAGCAAGAAATTAATGAGTTTTAAAAACACAGAAGTCCTTACCATAATATATTATGCCATGTGAAAGCAACTGAAAATTTTAAATATCTCTTATTTTGCCTTGATAGAAAATATCTGGGATGGGGTACCTGGGTGGCTCAGTCGACTGAGCGTCCAACTCGATTTGGGCTCAAGTCATGATCCCAGGGTCATGGGATTGAGCCCTGTGTCAGGCTCTGCACTGAGTGTGGAGCTTAATATTCTCTCTCTCTCTCTCTCTCTCTCTCTCTCTCTCTCTCTCTCTTTCTGTCCCTCCCACCTCTTAAAAGGAAAAGAAAAGAAAGGAAAGGAAAGGAAAGGGAAGGGAAGGGAAGGGAAGGGAAGGAAAGGAAAGGAAAGGAAAGGAAAGGAAAGGAAAGGAAAAGGTTTCTGGATTAACCAGAAAACCAGGTGAAAAATCTTATCAATTTCCTAAATATTTCAGCTAATGTACCAAATTTTGCATAGAATCTATGCAGTGCATGTTCAGTCTTTGAAACTGACGTTTTAAAATATTTTACAATGATAACACATTTAAATTGTTAATTTACAGGGAAACCTTACTTATCTGCAGGAAGCAAAATGTCTTATCAAGATTTGTTACAACATGGTTACAAAATGAAGGAAGAACTGGTGCAAGAACTCTTTGAAAACCTCTTTCAGTAACATCCTCTCGTTCTTGCTAGTCATTGCTTTTTTTTTTTTTTTTTAATTGTCCCTCCAGTGTACTAGAAAATCACCTTTGTTCCGGGGCACACGTGTGCTTTCGCACTACAAATTATTCTTCGGCTGTATAATTTTGAACTGATTCATTCATTCCACACCACTCTACTCACACTCTATGGATGGGGCCCCTGTCACAGCAGCCACTGAGTGTCTGGTGTCGAATTCTCTATATGTAATTAGAAGCCTGAGCATTTGGATGAAGGAATGCTTTTATACTTTATCATCTGTGCATGTTTCTGAACCATCCACCTCTCCAAGGTTGAAATGTAACAGATCCTTCTTTAGTCCTCTCAAATTCTTCCTCCAGTGTATTTCTTATCCCCAAACTGATGTATCATTTTCTGCAGCGATCTCAGCTCTTGGCGGTGACATTGGAGGGGAACAGGGAGCTGAATTTGCGCAACTCTTCAGGAAAAATGGCAACTCTTCAGGACCTACTGAAATGCTCTTTACCTCCTATTTCCAAGCAATTCTGGGTTATATTCTGCCTTTTCCAGGGCAAGTTTATGTGATATTGTAAAATTATTGAAGATTTCATTTTCAGTGGCTGAGATTGGCAGCTGAGAGTGGAAGTGTAACATTAATATTGAAGGGCAGAGTCTCTAAGACTCACTTACAATGCATTTGTCATTCCTCTGGATGGGACTCAGTGGTGACGCTCAGGGACTTTTCAGCTCATGATGAATCAGGGTGATCTCTGCACTGCAGAGCTTTGAGCCATGATAACTATTCCTCTTCTTTTCTGTAGAATAAAGACAGTAACATCCTCCTCACGAGGTTGGTGTTAGTACAAATGTCATGTATGAAGCACCAGGGTGTCCCGGCGTCATTTCTCATGAACTTTGAGTGAGTCTCTCCTGGATCTAAACTGGAAGAATAATTACGGTCAGAGAATTCTAGGTTACAATCTTATGATTTATTTCTGAGTGAGCAAGTATTTAGCATGGCAAGAACATGGCAGTATTCTTTTTAAAGAAACAGACCAATGCAGAAATAAAATAAGCAATTTGACTTTTGATGATGTTAAAACCCCTCTTGATTTTGTAATGCCCAACAAATTCCCCTTCTTTTTCTCTTTGGGATGGGCTGCCACTTTCTTTGGATAATCTCAGACAGGGTTTCTGATACATAAAAGCTCTGAAGAGGGGCGCCTGAGTGGCTCAGTAGGTTAAGCATCTGAATTCACCTCAGGTCATGATCTCATGGCTCTTGAGTTCCAGCCACACGTCGGGTTCTGTGTTGACAGCTTGGAGCCTGGACCCTGCTTTGGATTCTGTGTCTCCCTCTCTCTGTGTCCCTCCCCTCCTCACACACACACACTCTCTCTCTCAAAAATAAACAACAAAAATTAAAAAAAAAAAAAAAAACTCTGAAGATATTTGGGAGCCAGTTCTCCAAAGCTGTACCTTCACAGAGTGTGGCTGCCCTAATCATATATAATTTTTTTTAGTTCTAGCCTGGGAGATAAGGAGGAAAGCCTTCAGACTTGGAAACCCTGCCTTTGGGGACATTCTCTCAGACCAATACTCAGATGTTACCCTCCTAGGGCACTGGCCTATATTGACTATCCCGAGGCTTACATTCTCTTTCTCTTAATGGTGTGTGTTACAGAACTAAAGTTCTTAATTTTCACTTGGCTCAATTTATCATTAAAAAAAAAAATGTCCAAATGCCTAGAAATAAATTTAACAAAAAAGTGTGTGTGTCCTATAAAGAAATCACAAGTTCATGAAAATATATTTGTATATTACTTTCTAAAAGCTTTATTGTTGGGGTGCCTGGGTGGCTCAGTCAGTTGAGCGTCCGACTTCAGCTCAAGTTATGATCTCACAGTTTGTGGGTTTAAGCCCCACATCGGGCTCTGTGCTGTTAGCTCAGAGCCTGGAGCCTGCTTTGGATTCTGTGTCTCCCTCTCTCTCTTCCCATCACCTGCTTGCACTCTCTCTCTCTCTCAAAAATAAATAAGACATTTTTAAAAATTAAAAGCTTTATTATTTTGCTTTCATAGTGAAGTCCCGCTGGTGTTAATTTTTGAATCAATTTGAATTGTTTTCCATTTTTTCCTACTATTCCGGAACAATTTTTTGAAAATTTTCTCCCTTCACTCCCAACTTTGAGGTGCTACATTTGTCATAAATGTAATGACCATATGACTTAGTATCCAAATTGATTAAATTTTGAGAATAAAAGAGGGAATTGATAGTGATTAGAATAAGTCATGATTCAATTAAGTATATCCTCTCTCCTGGTTTTCAAGAATGTGTTGGATATTCTTGGCCTCTTACATTGTCAGGTAAATATGAGAACCACTCACCATATTTCACCAAAAATATTTATAGCTATATCTACTTCTATGGTATTTGCACCGTATATATCTTTTCCATTCATTTTCTTTCAAACTCAATTTTTTTGAGAGCGAGAGCATGATGGGGGGTGGGGAGAGAAAGAGAGAAAGAGAGAGAGAGAGAGAGAGAGAGAGAGAATATTAAGCAGGCTCCATGCCCAGCACAGGGCTTGATACCATGACTGTCACATCATGACCTGAGACAAAATCAAGAGTCAGATGCTTAAATGACTGAGCCACCCAGGTGCCCCAAACTCTATTTTTATGTTATAAACATATTTTCTGTAAACACCATATGGTATTTTTCCAGTCTAGCCTGACCACCTTTGTCTTGTAACTGGAACATTTTTAGCCAATTTTGCATTTTAAGTCATTACTTAAATACTTGGGAGTTTAATATACCATCTTGGTATCTGTCATGCGTGCTTTGCATTCCTCTCTTCTTTCTTTCCTCTTTTTTGGATTGATCATTTTTTGTTATTCCCTTTTTCTCTTTGGTTTATTTTGAAAGTTATAAACCCTTTTACTATTCTTCCAGTGGTCACTTCAGACTGTACAACATGCACCCTAAACTCATTAAAATAGACTGTAGCTGTAACTGTACGTTTATTCTCTTCCCAGACAATGCACAGACTTTAGAGTTTTTACCTTATTTCCTTCTGTAAGAAGAAATGAAGGAGGGAAAGCTTGCTGACAACAGATTTGCTAAGATGTTGTTTTTATTCTGTGTTCTCACTTCTTGCCATCACGGACATCAGTACTGTAAGGCCAAGAATTCTGTTTTATTCTTGGCTTGTCTAAGATCAGAGTGAACAAGCGAACTGAGATCAGTCTGGCTTGCAGAATCTTAGGAAAGTTTATTAACCAGCCCACTGGTTTCGCGGGAGCAAGAAAATGTATCATTTCAAGCCTTATCCCAAGGAGTACATGTATATTGATCAGACCCTCTCCAAACTCCACACCACAGCATTGCATAAAGGCACCCCATTGCCATAAAAACATGTATCACATGATGGAAACGAAGGACTTTTATCAGAAAACATGCACGAAGATGGTTAACAAGTGAGATCTTTGTACCCCCTCTTTGCTTAACAGTCTCTGCCACTACATTATTCTTTTTTGTCATTTCTTGGAATCTTTTATGAGAAGACACCCACTCCTTGACTCCATGTGATCCCACACAAACACCATATTAGGGAGGAGAAAGGGCAACAAAAAAAGGGAAGGCAGGCTATCACCAGTGACTCTTTAATAGTTTGAAAGAATAAGAACAATTAAAAAATACTAATCTTATAGAACAAGGGATTAGAAATATTGGCCAAGGCAAGTTTGTCTTTACAACCCAGACTCTTAATTGAGATGCCCTCCTATATTTCAATTGAATATCTGTTTTTTAGCCTCCCTTCTACAATCAACGTCTATTTCGGCTTCCAAAATTCTGTCTGTAAACTAAATTATAGTATTATCATGTTTCCTTTGGCCATCAGGAGAACATAGCAAGTTCATAGACTACTATGTTGTCAAGAATCTACACATTTCATGGGTGTATGTAAACAGCCAACAGAGCTGAACTTACAAAGGAAATTAAAGATCTTTTTTCAGATGGTAGTTTTATTGGTAAAGATATATGAAAATTGTCACCATTGAAAGTGCAGGTAATAAAGCTCTAAGCATGACCTTGTATTTCCAGTTTCTAAGGGGAAGACAATCTGCCCAAGAACAGGATGTTAGCAGAGGGATTATGCTTAATAAAGAAAATGAATGGATGGTCGGCAACAAATTCCTCCTCGGGCATCAGCATGGCAAAGGTGGCAACGCCTGCTGTGGCAGCCGCCGCCTCTGTGCCCTCCTCATTGACTTCCACAAAGGACTTATGGACAATTTTTGATATGAAAAGATCTCTAGCTCCTGACATGCCGGACAGATCAGCCTTGCTGCTACTAAAAAGATCCTTTACACCCAGGCGGGATAGGTGGGAGTTAAGGTCGTAGCTCTCTTCCAGCTTGAACCTGGGCAAGTAGACTTTGACTTCAATGCGATCCAGATTCTCAGCTTTGGTCCACCCACGCAGTTTTTCCGAAGTCAATTGTTCCTCAATCTGGAATGAGAACAGTAAAAAGAAGAGGTGAAAAGGGTTTTAGATAAGTAAACTAATAAAGCATTATTAGAATGAATGGACCCATTTTATCAGTTGCTCATCAGTCTCCTCCATGTCTTGTGCTGAAACAGATTCCATTTGAAAGATTTCATTTCTTTCAGTGGTTATTGATAATATAACAGAGCTGTGTTCCAGGCCATCAAGCGCCCAAGTA
This sequence comes from Panthera onca, assembly GCF_046562875.1. NCBI lineage: Eukaryota > Metazoa > Chordata > Mammalia > Carnivora > Felidae > Panthera > Panthera onca. The sequence goes on along the minus strand of NC_138343.1, from coordinate 25,666,635 downwards.
CAGGAACTATGGACATTGGGTCCATCAAGTATCCATCTATCTACCTACCCATACACTTACCTTCCCACCCATCCATCCACCCAGGAATTACTAAGCTCCTACCACACCAGCTTACTGTTATAGGCCATGATGGCTGTGTTACCCTAATCAGTTAAGTGGTATAAGGGAAGATTTTAAAGCTTTCTTCTACTTATTCTGAATCCCATTGATCACAGAGGTTATCTGTGAACCTCATAGAGTTGAAGTAATCTCTAATAGATTTCGTTCCTAAGTAAAAATAGAAAAAGACCTAGTTCCTCATTTAAAAAGGAGTAACAATAGTACCTACCTACAGCACTGTGTGAGTATTAAATTAGTTAATATACATAAAGTGCTTGGCACATAGTATAAAAGACAGCTATTTTCATTACTGTTATAATTACTACTATTGGGCTAGAACAGAACCATTACCCACTTGTTCTAATGATGCTGATTATTTCTTTCATGAGGCTAGAGACTCTTTTTTATATAATCAGAGAAAGAGACGAATATGGAGATACAACTGAAAAAAAGAACACGTTGATTCTAATACATACTCTATACTTGGAAATGGCTAATATTACATCTCTTCCTGAAAGCAAGTTTGATCAGGGATAGGGTAGAGAAAAACCACACAGCAGCCTAGAGACGCTGAAGAAAACCATACTCTTAACAGTTTTGCCTATTCTGAGTCCTGACATAAGATGGCATAGCCTTTAAATGACACAGAATAGGAATCACATACAAAGTTCATATTAGAACACAGGCTTAGCACTGAAGCCAACATGTCACATGAGTTTTTTTCTGCTGTGTAGCTATTGGAAATTTAATTCACAATCTATATGAATTGCAGCAAGAATGAGCAGTGTAATAGGGTTTTATAGCACATGATGAAACTATGTAGTATAATGTTTTGGGGTTTCAAATTAAAAAAAAAATTTTAACATTTATTTATTTTTTGAGAGACAGAGACAGAGCATGAGCAGGGGAAGGGAAGAAAGAGAGAGGGAGTCACAGAATCCTAAGCTGACTCCAGGCTCTGAGCTGTCAGCACAGAGCCCATCGCAGGGCTCGAACTCAGGAACTGCGAGATCGTGACCTGAGCCGAAGTCAGATACTTGCCCAACTAAGCCGCCCCAGGCACCCCTGGGATTTTTAATTTTCAAAAATTTGTTTCAAAAAACAACTTTCATTACATTGCCCTTTCCCCTAAAGTTCTTTTAGGAGAGTTGCCATGAGTTGCCACTGGCCCATGTTACATTTAATATAAATCTTTAGATGTTCTCCACCACACCTGTTCACTGACAGTAGCTGAAAATTGAAACTTAGGGCTCGAGTAGTAACGTCCATAAGCTACTTTACAAAGGAATGACAGAACATTGGAAAGAAAAGTCACATCAGTAAACACATAACAAGCACCTACTGCCAGCGTGAGCACCCACGACCACACAAGGCAGAATCGATACATCAGGACACGTGAAGCATGAAGCTGGGAATGGTTACCTTCTTGAGACCTGTGGACTCATCCTCAATGTCATCTGGCAGCAGGATAATCATGCTGAGTTCCTTGCCTCGGTAAGGCAGTTCTAGCACGCGGCACTTAAGGTCCTCAATGTAGCCATATGGAAATCTCTTCTTTTGATACATCATTTTCACCATTTTTGTCTCTTTCTGGACAGTTGAAAAAAAAAATCACTCACTTTTTATCTGCATATCCTTAGAGCAAAGAGGAATTTGAGCCAGTTACATCACTTTACCTTATTCAAGCGGAAGGGCTTATTGTCAGTGGCTTCCTTAATGAACTCCTCCTCCCAGTTCCCTTTGAAATAGATGGCATTCACTAGCACAAGCTTAGTCATGCTGTCAACCACACCTGGAGCCAATAGTTCCAGGATTTTCCCTAAAATGATAAAGTTAACTTTTAAAAAAGATCCACATATCCGAATTCCAAATTGGAACTGACATTTGATCCTCCCTGAAATGCAATTCAAAAGCATATTCTGTACTTAATTTTCCTTTAACATGGTATTAAGTTAGGAAAATCCTACTAACATGTTTGCACTTTAAATATGCCAAATAAAGGGGTAAAGGGCCAAAACAAGAAAATTCTCATTTTCTGGAGTTTGTGGTAAACAATGAGGCTGATTTTGTGAATGGCCATTCTTTTTCAGGAAAAAAAAAATCCTTGATGAAAATATTTTGAGTCACTAGTAAATCACTTTTTCAAATCCACTAAGCAGAAGCCTTCTCTCTCTCTCTCTCTCTCTCTCTCTCTCTCTCTCACACACACACACACACACACACACACACACAACAAAACACAAGATTTTAATAAATATCCAAAAGGTAGGACAGCTACTCCACTGAAACACAGGATCCACCTTGACCACCGCATGGCCATGAACAGTTCTTCGTATGGAAGACAAGTGTTCGGTGCCCTGACTCCTTCCATGACTAGACTAGAGAGAGTTGTACCAGACAGTCCCAGCTACCATCCCTGATTCTAAGTTCACAAAAACTAACAAGAAGTTCACAAAAATTATTTATGACCACAGCAGCTTGTGAATATTCATTCACAAGTATTAGGATATTTCTTTCCATATATATATTAAATAATTGGGGCCAGGCTGGATTTTCCTCAAATTTTTTTATTCCTTTTATTCTACAATGTGAGTTTTAATTTTAAAATGTAGCTTTGGGAACATATGGGGGGAAATGTATTTAGCTATTTCAGTTAAATCATGTTGAAGTTTCCTCTTGGAAGAATTTCTACACCCAAACGCTGTCCAACTGGGCAGTGCAGAGCTCATTCCCAGGATGAACTCCTAGATTCCCAGAGTCAGGATGAGGGAACAGGAAAAAAGAAGGGGGAATCAGATGCAGGTGGGGAAGCTGGCAGGAGGAGAATGATTAGGTTCTGCCCGGTCTCTCACCTTCTGTCTGCCCTTTGACCCACTCATTAATCACCTTCCTTGCTTCTTCAGAGGCTTGCTGAAAATCTACACTGGCCAATTCAGCACCATACATTTTCTGAGTCGAAGCTAAGAATTCCTGTTTAAAAAAACAAAAACAGGAAATGTTTGTTTCCTAAAATTTCACTGTAACAAAAAAAATGTATAAATTTCATTGTAACAAAAAAATTCTAACTTTATATTTTTTCATTATGGTAAAAAAACACATAACATTAAGTTTACCATCTTAACTATTTTTAAGTACCATAGTTTTTAAGTACTGTAGTACTGCTGTTCAGTAGTTTCGGTATTGTATAAAATTTACCAATTCTTTTCCAACCTTGGCTAACATTTTCATAAATAAGAACATACTGATTGTACTTGGAAATGAATTGTGGAATTCATGGTTTAGTAAAACAGCCAGGATCAATCTTTTCACTGTGAAGACTATAAAATGAAACCACGTGGATTAATAAGAATTCTGACTGTCATATATTTTCATTCTGTACCATTTTTCTGGATTTTTATAACAATTAAAACTGATTTCTATGAACTTGGTTATGCTAGAAAAAAATCTGCATTGTCTAGTGAGTGTTTTATTGTTTTTTTTGTGTTTTGTTTTTTTTTTTTAATTTTAGAGATGGGGGGCACCTAGGTGGCTCAGTTAGTTAAGCATCCAACTTCAACTTAGGTCCTGATCTCACGGCTTGTCAGTTCCACTCCCACAATGGGCTCTGTGCTGACAGCTCAGTGCCTGGAGCCTGCTTTGGACTCTGTGTCTCCCTTTCTCTGCCCCTCCCCTGCTCGAGCTGTCTCTCTCTCTCTCTCTCTCTCTCTAAAAAAAAAATTTTTTTTTTAATTTTAGAGAGAGAGAGCATGCATGAGCAAGGGAGAGTGGGGGAGAAGGGCAGAGATAGAGGTGGGGGCAGGGGAAAATCTTAAGCAGGTTCCAAGCTCAACACAGAGCTGGACATGGGGCTTGATCCCACAACCCTGGGATCATGACCTGAGCTGAAATCAAGAGTTGGACACTCAACCAACTGAGCCACCCAGGTGCCCCTGTCTAGTAAGCTTTTGAACATGAAGTGCAAAGTACTCACAGGGAGGAAATTATAGTTCTTGTCTCCATACAACCTATTAGCAAGTTTCAGAATATAGGAGGCTCCGCGTTTGTTGATATCGGCATTCAGACTCTGAAATCTTGAATGAATCTCCTCAACTGTATCAAAATGAAGAGCCTAAAATAAAGAAAACATTCTTTCTATAACCATTTGGTTTGAAATTATAAAGTGATTCCTTGGCATTTGCTTCCATCATATTAAATTTATGGGTTTTTATTACTGATTATTCATGATCCCCAGCCCAATATTTTATTAATTTCTCATTGGAAAACAAATAATAGAGAATCCAAAATGTACAGCTTTGTGAGACACAATAATTACAACACTAGAAACTGCTTTTAAATCACTTTTTGTTAAAATTATAGCTCTGCAATATGAGGGGTTAATAACCTAAATATTTATACAAGTCTGCTTTTTTATCCAAAGAAAATTCTAAATGGTTTGTTTATGTCTTATTCTGAATCTAATATAATTTCACTGAAATTTCTCAGAAATAAACAGTAAAAATAAGAATCATTACCTATGCAGGAACACAAAGATATTACAGATAGAGGGATTTTTTTTTCTTATACCATTAGCATCAGTAACTCACTTATTTAAAAATAACTTCTTTAAACTTAACATTTGGCAAAAGTTTAATCCCTCATGTATCAGTTACAGATCAAAAGTCCCTTTATGGTTTTATGAGGCCTGGGCTGGCTCCTTGCTCTTAAGACACAAAGAACAAACCTATACGGTGTACAAAGTGCATTCACTCACCAAGATATGGAATGTTTGCATAGTTGCTATGCTCAATCTGCTTCAATTGAAATGGGGGGGGTGGCGCTTAAAACTATTATTTACTGAAGTCATAAAATCCCTGGAAAGCCTCAAAATGAAGCTGATATTACCCTGTGAGAGCAACTAACAATTAGTACCAGGGGGTAAAAAAAAAAAAGTGGATTTTTGAAAATTTTTAAATGCTGTCATATCTGCACTGATAAAGATGACTGGTTCTCCATAAAGTACAGCAATAGAAGCTTTGTAGCTGGAACAGATCCGTCAGCTTGAATCCAGGGCTGGACTGTCCCTAGCTGCAGGTGCTGTGCACTTTGTGACTGGTATGTTAGAAAGACCACTTTCAGCACTCCTTTTCCCTAGGTTCCGAACAAAGCCAGAGTTCCCCTCTCAGAATTAAAGACTATCTAGTACAGGGGCGCCTGGGTGGCGCAGTCGGTTAAGCCTCCGACTTCAGCCAGGTCACGATCTCGCGGTCCGTGAGTTCGAGCCCCGCGTCAGGCTCTGGGCCGATGGCTCGGAGCCTGGAGCCTGTTTCCGATTCTGTGTCTCCCTCTCTCTCTGCCCCTCCCCCGTTCATGCTCTGTCTCTCTCTGTCCCAAAAATAAATAAAAAACGTTGAAAAAAAAAATTAAAAAAAAAAAAAAAAAAAAAAAAAAGACTATCTAGTACAGAAGTGCCCTCCCCACGCACTAAGGACAGGAGGAGGGCGAGTCACTGCAGCTGCTTCTCCTGCTGTGCTAGTGACCTGCCCTTAACAGCTGCTACGCTTCACTTCTCTCTCCCTGCAGGGCCCTCCCTCTCACACAGCCACGTCACAGCCCAGTGAGCCACACTTGGTGCCAGGCACGGAGCTAGGCAGAGGGAATACAGAATCACACAGTTGCCTTGTCCCCTCAAAAGCTGACCACTGCCAACTTCACTATGTGTGTTTCCCATGTGTCATTATGCTGGAAAGTAATGTTACATAATAGACATTACTTATGAGGAGCAGGGCATCACATGCGAGGCAGAAACTGGTAAATCCTAGTTCAGGAAGAGATGCGATGGCTTACAGGAAAGCCCACTGGACTACAAGGGGCACACTGCAGGGGCTTTGTTGGCTTTCTTCGCTGCTGTTCCCTCAGCCAAACAAAAACCGGTAGCTGGCATATAGCAGGTGCTCTGTAAGGACCCGATTGTGAATGAAAGCCTGCATACAAATGGATTGTTCTTGGGGATTCTTCTGATATTCTGACCTCACAATGTATAGTTGTGGAACACAGAAGTACAGTTTTAAAAACACACTGTAAGAACTCAAAGGCACTTTTCAGTAGAGACTAGCCATCAGCAGGGAGATGGAAGGAAAAGCAGGTTGTCTTTGGGTGTTTCTGCTGACCTTGGACACCTGTACTGCAGTAGCACCTTGAGTCCCCAGAAAGATCATGGCCAATGCTGATGAAATGCTTAAGGGAGAGAAGAATATATTCCCAGTAGGACTGTCCTCATTCATAGCGTGAAACATGTCCACCGCAAACTGGGTGTTTGCTGTGCTCAGCTGCTCCATGGTGAAGACTGCAACACAAAACAGAGGCCCCAAGTTGCCCACTGCCCACACCAGCAAATTAGGCAACCGCATTTCCCCATGTCCTCCTCAGCTTGTGCCAACCGCCATGAAACTTGCATTTTCTCTATCTCTCTCTCTATTTTCAGGAGAGCATGTGCACAAATGCAGGACTAGGGATGACTGGCCAGGGACTCAGCAGGGACACAGGATCGGGACCCAGGCTACCCTAAAAGGCTCTGAGCTTGCAGACTGGTGAGCCTGAGGAGGGGCCCACTCTGGGCCTTTCCTAAGTTTAGGAGCACACACATTTCCATGCTCCTTTGGTTCAAGCCTCTCATTCCTTTGGGCAATGAATCCACCGCCCATATTTACCTGAAATAAGAATGTTTCTAATTAGAAAATCATAACTACCTACCTATGCACTATAGCAAATTCCACTAAAGGAGATATAATTGTCCTCATTATTGAGATTCAGTCTAACGTTTCCAGAGGTTAAGAATCCCAAGTCTCATAGCTAGTGTAGGATGTGGGAGTTGAAAACCCCAACGCAGGTCCAAGTTAGGCAAGGCAGCCCGACAGGGACAAGGTGACAGGCTACTCCTGCGAGGCAGCGCACAAGTAGGTGCACCTGACCTCTGGGACCAGCCACCCACTTAACCATCGTGACTTCTATCAGAGCCTCAATGTCCCCGCATATAGGCAGGGAAGACTACTAGCTGTGCCGGCTGCTTAGCGTGTAAGTCACTAACTACATTTTTGTAGTTGATAAAGAATCTCTAGGATCGCACTGGTCTCCTTTCCCCTCCTCCATCCGCAGAAAGGAGAAGCCAGAAACGAGCACCAGCCCGGGCCGCCTGGAAACTGTCACAAACAGATCAGGGAAAAAAAGAGAACAGGAAGGAAAACATTCTGATCTCAGGCTACTGTTCTGCGGACAAGCCCGACCTCAGTCTCCAGCTGGCCCGCCTGGCCTGGAAGCCCGGCCGCGGTGGAGGGTGATCGGGGGCGCCCGGGGGCGGAGCGCACGGCTGGGGGCGGTGGCGACCGTGGCGCAGGAATGCCGCGCCGGCAGCGGTCGGCGCGGACGGGCGGAGCCTGCGGAGATCACCAGCCATCCAGAGCTCCGGGCCCTTCGGAGCCCCGGGCTGGCCTGTCCCGCCCGGCCACCTCCCCATTGCGCGTGCCCCTGGCCCTGGTCTTACCGGCTCCGCACTGGACGGGCTCCGGGAAGTGGGGCGCGAGGTGTAGGAAGAAGCGCCGCGGCCAAAGGCCTTTATAGTTGCGGAAGGGGAGTGCCGCCGGGGTGGGCAGGGCGTTGGCTCTTACCCCAGATGACGTCCTAGGAGTCTGTGTGCTTCCATAGAGGCTGAGGTGAGTGTGGCCTCCGCGCCAGGAGCAGTGTCCTCCCCAGGGAATCAGCATCTCTCTGAGTTCTAGGCAATCTCAGATCCCTGGCAAGGATCTGATGGGCCATTTCTTACTAAAATATGAATGACTGAGATGATTATAATGTGTCACCTCTTAGAGGGCAAATTTTTGAGTCCCATCTATGTATGATATACTCCAAACTCTGAGGTTATTTGTTTGTATTTATTTTTTGGTGTGGAGAACAAATTTGGGAACTCTTGCCTAAGGGAAAAAGGGGGCCTCCGGGATAAGAGAAAACAGAAACAGCTCCAAACAGCATCCTTGATGTCACTGTCTTTCTAGTACCAAAGTGAAAACTCAGCCCCAATACTTCCTTACAGGTGATGACTACACCAACTGAGTCAGCTCACATCTCACACATAATGACAACTCACATCTGTTTGAATGAAGTATTTCTTAGCCACTATGCTAAAGCGTAGACTCATCAATTTTTCTTCCTGGACTGTTAAAACAGAATGGATGGCTATGGTTGAATAGTAAAGGCAATAACTATTTCTGTGGGGCTTTTGTTTCTCCCTTTAAAGATCTGGGTATGTAGTTTCACCAAAATTTATAGTATTGAGGGTATGAAATAATTCTGCATCATGGAACTTCTCCCCTGTTTTTTTTGTTTGTTTGTTTGTTTGTTTTTTATTTGTTTGTTTTTTGTGTTCTTTTTTTTTGGCAAATCTCAACATGAAAAGGGGGCAGAGGAAAAATCCTATTGTTTTATTTAGTATGGACAATATAGTGTGAATGGATTTATAGATTTTTTTCAACTGTGAGAACTTATTTATAATGAAAAGGAACAAAGAAATCACTGTATTACAGTAATGAGTAATAAAAATACTCTCCCTAGTAATAAAAAAGCAGCGAGAATTTAAAAACTAAGATTGTAGAGTGCTTTATAGTTTATTAGAATAAAGAAACCAACATTTATTGAAACCAGCCACAATTACGTTGAAATGATTTGATCACATCTGGTAACCTGTCCATCATTTCATACAGATTTAAAGAACCACTTATTAGCTTCTGCTAAGAGGTCAATGTGAGATAGTCAAGAGTGCAAAACTTCACTGAAAATGTGTTAAATGACAATCAGAGACACATAAACAAACAAAAAAAAGTGTTCTGAATTTTTTTTTTTTCTCCTGGTATTTTGCATTTGTACTTACCTGGAGTTAGTAATCTGGGTCAAATATAAAAGGAAACCATTCCTAAATCAATACATTTACTATCTAAGATCAAGACAAAGTAACTATTCTGTTGAATAACACTGGAGTGTTCTACTTGTGGCTTTTAACTGTATGGCCACTACCAAAGTTCATGCAGAGATACTCTCATACACTCTGATGGTATAGCCAGTTTGGACAATATTTGCCATTTCTACTAAACCTCAAACACGTTTACCCTAACTGTGATCCAGCAATTTCACCCCCAGGAATATACCCAGTGAAAATGTGCTGTGAGCACGTGCACCCGGAAATATGTACAAGAATGTTTATAGCAACATTATTTATGTTAGACCCAAACTGGAAACCACCTAAATGCCCATCAACAGAAGAAGAGGTAATTTTTTTAAGCTTATTTATTTCTTTTTGAGAGAGAGAAAGCACGAGTGGGGAAGGGGCAGAAAGAGAGAGAGAGAGAGAGAGAGAGAGAGAGAATCCCAAGCAAGCTCTGCATTGTCAGCACAGAGCCTGATGTGGGGCTCGATGCAGGACTCAAACTCATGAACCCTTGAGATCATGACCTGAGCCAAAGTTGACCTGCAACCAACTGAGCCACCCAGGTGCCCCAGAAAACTAGATTAATTAACACGACAGAATAATACACTACATGTATACACTACATGTGGAAATGAATACACTACAGCAATACACAACAACATGACTGAATCTCCCCCATACACTGTTGAACAAAGGAGTATAAGCTATATGGTTCCAGTTATGAAAAATTCAAAAACAGGCAGAACTAACTCATGGTGTTTGAAGTCAGGAAAGATGCTCTCTCTGGGGAGGAAGGAGTATTATATTGACTATATTTTTCTTATTTTCTGTATTCTTGGTGCTCTGGCATTTGAGGCCCTGATCCTGGAAAGACTGCCCCCACCAAGGCTAGCTAATTTCTAGAGATTGGGAATGATTACCCTGAGAGTGAAACTTTGGCATACAAACCAACCAGTTGGGTGACCATACTCTCATCTATCTTTTTTTATCAAACTCCCACACCCCAAGCCAGGGCTCCCCCTGCCCTAAATCACCCTGCCCTAAATCACCCCAGGGCCAGGTACCAGATAGCTAGAAACCACCTAAATAGCCCAGAGCCCAGCAAAATGATTTAAATTACCCAATCCTTAAGTTTACTTAGAGTACCTACCTTGCCTTGCCCGTTCCTTCCCGTGAGAACCCCTATAAAGGCTCTGGGCCATGCTCTGCCCTCTCGCCTTCTGCCTCCTGGCCCAGGTCCTACAAGGTCTGGCGTGGTGTAGCCTGGTTTGCCTTTTATTTCTAGGGATCTGTGAGTATAAATTTCCTTCATGATTCTCATTTCCATACCAGTGGTCTTACCATAACTGACAAAAACAAATCCCAGTTTCATGTTTAACACAAGGGTGGTGAGTGGGAGCTGCACAAGGTGGGGAGGGTTCTGGGGTGCTGATAATGTGGCATTTCTTGACATGGGTAGTGGTTACACAGATGTATTCATTTTGTGATAATACATTGAGTTGTACACATAATTTTTGTGCTTTTCTGCACGTATGTTATACTTGAATAAAAACTAAAAAGTAGTAATGAAAAATGTTGGATGTTAGTGATTATCTTATTTCCTGTCTCCCCTTTCTCCCCTGCCACAGGATCAATCAGCTTGACACTGGCTGCCATGTCATCCAGCGTGTCCACCCCCTAACTGTGATCAGTGGCTTGTGCCCAAGGGATGAGCTGTAAGCCGCATGCCCTTCCTGTTCTCCCACATCCAGCAACCACACAACTCTCCAAATCCAGGTAAAAAGCCCTTCCCGTCTATGCTGTCATGTGGGAACACATCAACCACTGGTTCAAGGTGCACAATAAACGAGATGCAGTATAAATTTTTCAAAGATCCACAGCCACGTTCATAAAACCCATGAGAAAATCTCAAAGCAGCACCAGTAGATGTTTGAGAACTAATTGTCTATGTTATTGACTCCTAGGTTAATTGTAGTGTGATTAGAGAACATGATCTCTGTATTATTTTAATCTTCAGAAGTGTTTTGAGACTTGCTTCATAGTCCAGGATATGGCCAATTTTTGTAAATATTCCTGTGGATTATAAGAAAAGATATCCTAAATCCTTTAGGGGCAGTGTTTTATATATGGCCATTCTGATAAGTGCACTAGTCATTTTATTCAGCTGTATACTTAGATTTACCAAGCATGTTTAGCAAGACAATGACTAAAATATCAGTATTTCTATTGACTAGCAACAGACAGGAAATGAAACTAAAAGAAAAATACCACTTAAAGCACCATCAAAAAATCAAGCAAAGGGGTGCCTGGGTGGCTAGGTTGGTTAAGCGTCCAACTTCAGCTCAGGTCATGATCTCACAGTTTGTGAGTTCGAGCCCCGCATTGGACTCCGTGCTGACACCTCAGAGCCTGGAGCCTGCTTCAGATTCTGTGTCTCCCTCTCTCTCTCATCCTCCCTCACTCATTCTCTTTCTCTCTCTGTCTCAAAAATAAATAAAACATTAAAAAAATATTTTTAAATCAAGCAAAGACTGTTGTCTGTGTGTGTGTGCATGTGTATAACTTATACAGATCACAATAAAAACTTTTAAAAAGGCAAATAATTTGAATAAGCCCTTTCAAAGAGAAAAATCCAAATGGTTTATAATGCATAAAAAGGTGTTAAATACAAATTTTAGTGAAATACCTTATATTGACAAAAATTTTTAATTCTAACAATTCCAAGTATGGGCAAGTATATAGAGCCACTGGAATCCTCTCACTCCTTGGGGGATTATGAACTGATAAAAGTACTTTGGAAAATAGTTCAATGTTATTTAAGAATGTTGACCTGGCAATTCTTCCTTCTCCTAGGGAAATTTGTTCACATTTACATCAAAGACATGTACAGGAGTGTTCAAGTAGCTTTACTGGTGAGCTACAAAGATCAATAGTACAAGAATAGATACAAGAACTGATATGTCCATCCAGTGGGATGTGAAATTATTACTGGGTTCACAACAGGGATAAAATTCCAAAACATAAGTTGAGCAAAAGAAGATCAATTCAAAAAGACTACATTTCAAGGGGCACCTGGGTGACTCAGTCAATTAATCATCCAACTTCGATTCAGGTCACAATTTTATGGTTTGTGAGTTTGAGCCCCAACCCAGGCTCTGTGCTGACAGCTCAGAGCCTGGAGCCTGCTTCAGATTCTGTGTCTCCCTCTCTCTCTCTGCCTCTTCCCTGCTTGAGCTCTATCTCTCTCTCTGCCTTAAAAATATATAAACATTAAAAAATGTTTCAAAAGATTACATTTCAACATTATTTCACTTATATAAATCTCAAAATCAAGCTTAAAGCAAATTGTACTGCTTTAGAGAAAAGCAAGGAAAATGATTTCAAAAGTCAGAAGAGTTGTTACCTATTAGGGGAAGTGGGGGCTGTTATCTGGAGGGGCCACTTGGAGGGAAGAGTATTTGATTTTTTGACCTGGGTTACTTGGGTACATGCCTTATAATTAACTTTTCAATTATCCTTATGATCCGTGCATTATATTTTACTATAGACAAAATAATGTCAGGTGATCTAACAGACTAATGTACCTCCAAATGCCTGACAAGTCGCTGGATTTATAATTACAGAGTTATATTGAGAAAGGAGTAGAACGTATGAGCAAAAGATAAAGGAGTCCTGGGCAGGGACAGGCGCAGGTGAGGTTGTTTTCATGCCGACTCTTCTCCCATGAGATTTGTCCCTTGTGCTATGTGACAAGTGGTCCCGTGCTGGAGCACTCTCTGATAGACACAGCCCCAGCAACCACTGTAAGGAGTCAGTCCCCAGCGGGCTGGAGGAGACATTGAGGCTAGTCCTGTAGGGGCTTTGCCAGGCTGTGGTGGGGTTGCCTGAAGGCGAGGCCAGCCCCTGTGCTCTGAGCTGTCTGCCCAAGTTGGTAGTACCATGCAGTAGTAGCTGAAATTTTTACAGTCTTTTTCATTTTGTGCAGAAGTTTCCGGTCAGATAAAAGCCGGGCTTGAGTGGGGAAACATGTGCTGCATTCATTGGAATAAGTATAAACGAATCCACAAATTTGGCATTCTTATGAAAGAGTATGAAGACTCACCTGTAAAGACCACCAGACTTGAGTAAAGTCATCTGAAATGCCAAGTCACTGTATGAAAAGCTCAGTGCTCCCAAATCTATGCTCCAAAGCAAAGTAGACTTTCTAGAAAAGGAACTGAAAAAAGTGAAAATCAGATGCTCAAAACAAGATGGACTGATAGAAGGCATTATAAGAAGAACACTGTCATTGAAAGTCAATCAAAGTCCATCAGACTACAAGTGCCCTCTCCACGTAGAATGCAAGGGACTCCTTCCTCGGTTTGTGTTTGAAAGGAGAGCTTCCCCAAGTGTTCACACAGATTTCTCCAATGCTGTGTGCACGCTTCTTTCTCCCAATCTGAGGTCTCAATGCTGGTGGGCGAAAGGGAGCTCTTCCTAACAAGAAGACGTCTTCATGCCTCTCATCTTGGGTGCTGCCAGCATTACTTCCCACCGAGTCTTCCTGCCCCAGCTTGACCTACAACAGTAAGAAGCATCAGTCCTCCATGGGGTTTTCCTCATGACCCTTCACCTGCACTTGAATTATTCCTCCTGCCCCACATCCTGAAAGTAGAAGGGAGTTACTCTTACACTTGACCTTCAAACAAGCTGATCATTGATCATCCAGCACTCCCGCAAAAATCTTGATTTTCCCCCCTCCCTCTTTTCAAAAAGCTAATATTGAATTAGCTTGTTTGGCCATTCAATTTAAAAAACTGTGGGGTGACTGGGTGACTCAGTTGGTTAAGCATCCGACTCTTGATTTCCACTCAGGTCATGATCTTACAGTTGGTGAGATTGAGCCCCATGTAGGGCTCTTTGCTAACAGTGAGGAGCCTGCTTGGGGTTCTCTCTCTCTCTCTCTCTCTCTCTCTCTCTCTCTCTCTCCCTCTTCTCCCTTTGCCCCTTCCCCAAGTGTGTGCTCTCTCTGTCTCTCAAAAATAAATAAACATTACAAAAAATAAAAAGAAACTGTAATTAGAGCAAACTGTTATACTTTTAATCAACATGAAGCTTGATGGAGTTATAAGTCTCACAACAGTGTTTTGTGAATATGTTAAATGTGGTTCTTACAAGTAAATTATTTCCATGTTATTGTGCTCTCTGGATATTTTGTTTTAGATAATCAACCTTTAAAGACATCAACAAAATTTACAGTATTCCATGAGCATGGAAACATTTTAAACTTAAAAAGTTAATTTTTGCATACCAAGAGCTGTATTTATTTTAAAAGAGAAATGTGAGAATTACTATCTACCTAAGGAATTATTAAACTTATTTCAATAACTTATTTTTAACTTGTTAAAACAAGCAGAATGACTCAAAATCACTCTGCAAATAATGTTTTCCTATAAATGGTGTGACAGCTTTAGGTGAGACACAGCAATTTCATGACAATGAATAATTTTGGCCCCTGGGCTGTGGCTGCAGGTGTCTAGATGCTCCTGAGAAATTCTGCATTAGCTACATTTTCATCTCTTGGGCATCTTAACGATTGAGATTAGAGACACAGATACAATAACCTATGAAAATTTCTTCTAGTCCTTTTATTTTCTGACAAATAATGGCACAAACCTAGTGTTAAAATGTCAGCTGTGTAACATAACTTTATCCACTAGAGGGCCAAATGTCATCATTATTTAAAAAAACAGTCATCTGCTAAGATGTTTAATGCCAGGAACACTCCAGTAGTTCTCCTTCTTCATGTAAGTTCAGTTCCCCTTACCAGGATAGCAGAAATATTCATAAAATTAATTTTCTCTTAGAAGTATACCTGTCAGGGCGCCTGGGTGGCTCAGTTGGTTGAACATCCAATTCTTGATTTCTGCTCAGGTCATGATCCTGGGGTCCTGGGATCAACCCCTGTGTCAAGCTCTGCACTGAGTGTGGAGCCTGCTTAAGATTCTCTTTCTCTGGAGCGGCTGGGTGGCTCAGTCGGTTAAGCGCCCAACTTCGACTCAGGTCATGATCTCTCAGTTCATGGGTTCGAGCACTGTGCCAGGCTCTGTGCTGACAGCTCAGAGCCTAGAACCTACTTTGGATTCTCTGTCTCCCTTTCTCTCTGCCTTTCCCCCACTAATGTTCTGTCTCTCTCTGTCTCTCAAAGGTATGAATAAATGTTAAAAAATTTTTTATTTTTTTTTAAATTTTTTTTATCTTTATTTTTGAGAGACAGAGTGCAAGCGGGGGAGGAACAGAGAGAGAGGGAGACTCAGAATCTGAAGCAGGCTCCAGTCTCCAAGCCATCAGCACAGAGCCCAACATGGGGCTCGAACTCTCAAACCGTGAGATCATGACCTGAGCAAAAGTTGGACACTTAACCGACTCAGCCACCCAGGTGCCCCGCCCCCCAAAAAATTTTTTTAAAAAAGATCATCTCTCTGTCCCTCTGCCCTTCCCCCTGCTTGCGCCTGCTCTCTCTCTCTAAATTAATTAATTAATTAATTAATTAATTTTGAAAAGCAAATATACCTGTCAATCAGTGTTTTTTTGACCTCACCGCCCCCCCCCCCCATTTCCTGGGTCTGTTTTCAATATCTCAAAGATATTGAAAGATGTGCCACTTTCTTCCAGATCTTTGTTGCTGCTACTACCTCTTCCTGGAATGGCTGACTTCTTGTAAGTCTGGTCTTTGCTCAGTGCCACCTCTTTGTTGGGACCTAACCTGGCCCCTAGGCCTCTGCCCTTGTTCCAAGTTACTTTCTGTTGGCTTTCCAGCCCCCATTGCCATCACAAGTCATCATGTTTATGAATGCATTGTGTCTTTTTCACAAATTGTCACGTGGAAACAGGGCTTTGACCCTGTTTTTCACTGCCCTATCCCCAGTATACAGAAAAACACAAAACATATAGTAGATGTTTAACGAATATGGTGGAAAAAAGCCTGGATAGATGACTGAAGGTTATAGTCCAGAATAAATCAAGCTGTGTGGACAGATGACATGATATTCAGTAAAATTTCTTGATGAAAGGTGAGTGGAAAAAAACCTTTTCAAAGCAAAAGTTAGGCTAACTCCAATTTAAATGGAAATGGAGCCCAAACAAGAGGGGTATAAGTCCCAGGACAATCAACTAGAGCACAGAGAGGAAACGATATACATGGCAGAAGATGGTGTAAAGAAATTGGCCCTGGGAACTTAGAACTGAGAAAGAGGCATTTACCAAAGCCTGTGATTGTCATGTACAGCAAAGGAGTGTTAGATGTTTATGGAAATGACCTAAAAGCTGGCTCACTTGAGGACTGAGGTCTCTGGAGGTGTGCTACAGGGCTCTGCCTTTGGTATGGTCCTGTCTTACTCCCTCATAAACAACTTCAGTAGTCATAAAGGAGCCAAAGAATACATTCACAAAAAGCACAAATCTAATGTTTATTCAAAGGAACTCCCATGACTGAAATGTCGTCCCAAACCAATATGAAAAAGTGTAACAAAGAGAATATAGATGTTTTACATTTAGATTTTAAGAAATTAATTTTTCACAAATACCAGAGATAGGAGGCCTGTTGTAGTAGCAGTTCACATGAAAAAAAAAATCTGAAATTGTAACTGACTGCAAACTCAGTGTTCGCCAGTGAAGGTCCCAGTAGACGCATAGTCCTCATCCAGTGACAGGGAGTCCCACTGTCCTATGCTCTGACCTGATCTATTTAGAGAATGGCTTTAGATGTGCATGCCACAGATATCCAGAGGAAGATGAGGGTAACACTCCGCTAAGAATTTTGGAAGGAATTGTGGCACAAGAACAGACACACAGATCAATGGAACAGAATAGAGAACCCAGAAATGGACCCACAAACGTATGGCCAACTAATCTTTGACAAAGCAGGAAAGAATATCCAGTGGAATAAAGATAGTCTTTTCAGCAAGTGGTGCTGGGAAAACTGGACAGCAACATGCAGAAGAATGAACCTGGACCACTTTCTTACACCATACACAAAAATAAACTCAAAATGGATGAAAGACCTAAATGTAAGACAGGAAGCCCTCAAAATCCTTAAGGAGAAAGCAGGCAAAAACCTCTTTGATCTTGGCCGCAGCAACTTCTTACTCAATACATCTCTGATGGCAAGGGAAACAAAAACAAAAGTGAACTATTGCGACCTCATCAAAATAAAAAGTTTCTGCACAGAGAAAGAAACAATCGGCAAAACTAAAAGGCAACCGACAGAATGGGAGAAGATATTTGTAAACGACATATCAGATAAAGGGTTAGTATCCAAAATCTATAAAGAACTTATCAAACTCAACACCCAAAAAACAAAGAATCCAGTGAAGAAATGGCCAAAAGACATGACATCCAGATGGCCAACTGACACATGAAAAAATGCTCAACATCACTCATCATCAGGAAAATACAAATCAAAACCACAATGAGATACCACCTCACACCTGTCAGAATGGCTAAAATTAACAACTCAGGCAACAACAGATGTTGGCAATGATGTGGAGAAAGAAGATCTCTTTTGCATTGATGGTGGGAATGCAAACTGGTGCAGCCACTCTGGAAAACAGTATGGAGGTTCCTCAAAAAATTAAAAATAGAACTACCCTACGACCCAGCAATTGCACTACTAGGTATTTATCCAAGGGATACAGGTGTGCTGTTTCAAAGGGGCACATTCACCCCAATGTTTATAGCAACACTATCAACAATAGCCAAAGTATGGAAAGAACCCAAATGTCCATCAATGGATGAATAGGTAAAGAAGAGGTGGGATATATATACAATGGAGTATTACTTGGCAATCAAAAAGAATAAAATCTTGCCATTTGCAACTACGTGGATGAAACTAGAGGATATTATGCTAAGCAAAATTAGAGAAAGACAAATATCATATGACTTTACTCATATGAGGACTTTAAAGTACAGAACAGATGAACATAAGGGAAGGGAAGCAAAAATAATATAAAAACAAGGAGGGGGACAAAACATAAGAAACTCTTAAATATGGAGAACAAACAGAGGGTTACTGGAGGGGTTGTGGGAGGGGGGATGGGCTAAATGGGTAAGGGGCATTAAGGAATCTACTCCTGAAATCATTGTTGCACTAAATGCAAACTAATTTGGATGTAAATTAAAAAATAAAATTTAAAAAAAAGACAAAAAAAAAGAAATTTGGAAGGAATTGGATTTGTTCAATTCAAAGAGAAAATGGGCAAGAAGGAAACTTGAGGGTGATATAGGCAGTTCAATATGACATCTTTGAAAGAAGCCTGGTGGTAAGAGGACCAGTGCTGCCTCTTCCTGGCTGAGTCCTTGAGGCAAACATCTCATACCTTCAGGGGCCCCAGCTACATTATCTGTAAAAGAAGAATCATAATTGCAGCCTCCTAGGGTTTTTGCGTGGATTTATTGAAATGTCTCTAAATGTTAGAATAGATTCAGATAAGGCACAGAAGTGGCCACAGCAGGGCCACCTGTATGCACACAATAACTGGATATTACAGTTAAGAATTAGGACATCTAAGGGGGAACCTGGGTGGCTCAGTTGGTTAGATGTATGACTCCTGGCTCAGGTCATGGTCTCATGGTTCGTGAGTTTGAGCCCCACGTAGGGCTAGGTGCTGCTGGTGTGGAGCCTGCTTGGGATTCTCTATCTCTTCCTCTCTCTCTGCGTCTACCCTGCTCTCTCTCTCTCTCTCTCTCTCTCTCAAAATAAATAAGCTTAAAAAATTTTTGTTTTTAACGTTAGGACATCTAAGGCTGCGCAGGTGTGTTTAGGGTATGGTGACAGGAAGCTTAACATAGATGAGAGCCTGTCCCAGGAACCACAACCTCTAATTTCACCCATAATGACAGTACAATTAATGACAGACATTCACCAGTCAGACCAATGAGCCTCTGGGATCCTGGGTGAGAAAGACTGGAAGTGCTCACTCCAGCTCTGCCAGGTGGGAGTGTGGGGATGGAGACACCCAGCCAGCCTTCCACAGTGTGAGTGCTGTTCCAGCAAGCATGATCTCAGGGAAGACAGGCTCGTTCTCAGCTCTGGAAACTAGTGGATTGGGTGTTACAGAAAAGTAACTGTCAGTGCAACATCAGGGACTTTCTCCTCCACAAATGTAAAGCCCTCATGGAAAAGTGATGCACATTTTGTCACTGCAGCCAATGTGGTCATCTACTCAGGGATAATGAAGAGGAAATTTCTACTTTGAACAGTTTGATGAGTTAACATCAGAGTTCTGATTTTTGTTCTGAGTCTAAGTGTCTGAGAAATCAGCAATTCGGGCTGCATTTTTTTTCAAGAACCCAGGGACTACTCACCACTCTGGGTTCTGACAGAAGTAGAGGTAAGGAGCAAAGTAGAGATGGAAGAGTCTGCTTCTCAGAGCAGACAGGGCCCAGTAGTGACCGCATGGGGTGCTGTGTAAGAGCTGCCTTGGAGGGGTGGCTTTCCCCTGAGCTCAACACCAGAGCTCCCGCCAGGTGACACCCTTGGCACCCTTCCCCCACCTCTTCTGACATTCCCTTCACAGGAAAGGTAGCACAAAGTATGTAACTTCTTTCATTTTCCTCAGCACTCTCTTCTTAGCATATTTCCATATTGCCAACCATGGCTCAGAAAGATGACATTTTAAAGATGTTTGCACCCCACAGTCATCTACACACAGGGAGCTTCCACCAGCTTTACTTTCCAATGCAGCAATTCTGCAACACCAGCTGGTGTCCTGCCACTCAGCCCCTTCTGACACTAACTACCTGGACTTAGTGCAGATGCCTCAGCCCCACAAGACTGCCCCCACCAGTCACAAGTTCCAAGTGGCCACCTATATTTCTGACCAACCATCTATATATTCAGGAGTTCACACAGCCATGTCTTCAGGTTCAATCATGGGCTAAAACGACTCACAGAATCCAGGAAAGCACTTAGCTTACTATTACAACCCAGGACCAGCTAAATGGAAGAGCAGTAGGATGGGGTCTGGGGGTGGTGGTGAAGCATGGAGTTTCCATGCCCTCTCTGGGCACACTACCCTCCCAGAACCTCAGTGTGTTCACCAGACTCTCCAAATTTCATTGTTTAGGGTTTTTATCAAGGTATGACTGACTAAATCATTGGTCACATGGTTTGAACTCAATCTCTAGTCCTTCTTCCCTCCCTAAAGGCCCATTATGAGTCACTTCATTAGTGAAGTGCCTCATAACTTCAAGCAAGTTTGAAAGACACTATGAATCACCAAAGACATTCCTTAACACTCAGGAAATCCACAGGTTTTTGAAGCTCTTTGCCAGGAGCAGGACATAGGCCAAATATGTTTTGTTGTATCACGCCTAAACCCACAGAAAACTCAGCTCTTACAGGCATTGACCTTCTGGGTCAGACTGGATCTGTTGGGGAAGGGGCTGAGAACCCAGGAAAGTATAGACTTGCAGATCCATGGTAGAATTACAGATGTCCATACCCAGCATGCAGTTCAGCTCATTTTGAGACACCTGGTACACACAGAAGCTCAGAGACTCTTGCCCAAAGTTGCCCTGTTGGTTAACAACAAAGCATAATAACATCACATACAAGCTTTCTCTGCAGTAGGTCATAGTTTCACAGCTCTGCCATCACGGAAGAGATTGTTCTCACACAATCTGGTGCCCATCCTTTGTAATGAAGCTGGTATGTTTAATCTCCAAGCAAAATCTCCTTGACGACACCATTCCCAGGAACCTACCTTAGCTGAGAGTGCACTCTGCGTCATTGACAGTTAAATAACCTGGGAGGTAGGTAAGACACCTTGTTGAGTTGCTTGGGATGGGAGGTGGGAGTGGGTGAAATCCCCAAAGGGCAATGTCAAGAAACAGAGGCGGGTGCTTTCAGAAAAGGCAGATCCTATCAGGAAAGGACTTTGTTGCTGTTGAGGTGAGCATGCCTTGTGTGGACGTCATATGTGAGAAGGGCTGAATTGTCTTGCCATCAGAGCAGCAGGGAATTCAGAGCTGGAAGGGCAGCTGGAGAATACAGAAGAGAGAAGAGGAGATAAGAGGCTGGCTCCTGACCAGGTGGGGGAGGGAAAAAAAACCCAAAACACTTCTGTGGGTGTGGCTAAGGTGGGGTTTAAAAGTCAGGGGTAGGGGCACCTGGGTGGCTCGTGGCTCAGTCGGTTAAGCTTCCGACTCTTGATTTAGATTCAGGTCATGATCTCATGGTTCCTGAGATCCAGCCTTGTGTTAGGCTCTGTGCTGTCAGCACTGACAACATGGAGCCTGCGTGGGATATTTTCTCCCGTCCTCTCTCTTTTCCTCTCTCCTTACCCCTCCCTCTCTCTCCCTCAAAAATAAATAAAAATAAACTTAAAGAAAATGAAAAATAAAAGTAAGGGGTACAGCCCTACCCCCCTCCCTGTAGCTCCTTTCCCACTTTCTTAACTCTTTCCCTCAGTCCCATCCTCTCCCCTCCCCCACCTTCTGCTACAGCCCCTCCCTGTTCCCCTGACCCCCTCTTGCATTTTCTCTTAAACCTCTGCTGCTACTGATCTTTTGTGCGAGTGGGGGTTTTTTGTTTTAATTCCCAAGAGCAGAAGTGTCTCTCTGACTCCTAGACACTGTTTTCCAGGGCTGAGCTGATTTCATTAGTCCTGTTGAAAAGACTTTTCCAGCTGGACTAATTCAACATAAAGTTATTAGGGCTCTTACTAATGTGTCTCAAATATCCCTTTTCCTTTGCCATTTAAAATAGCATGGGTGTCCCAGCCCTTATGGTTGCTGGTCCCACCATCATTCAAGGGGATGGGATTTCATCAGGTCTGGAAATGTTGGGGGCCATCTTAGACTTCTGTCCCCCCCATCAGCTGAAGTATCACTTGCCATTTTCAATCCCTCTATGTCTTCTCAAAGTACCAAGAATCCTTAACATCTGTAATCTTTGGTTGTTTTTTTTTTTTTTAATATGTAATGACCCTATTCCTTTCTTGCTGTACTTTCCCTGTGTCCTGTTGCGTTGGTCACTATTCTTGATTCTCAAGTTCTTAATCTACCTGAATATAATGTAAGAAAAATCCTTGTGTGCCACAAAGGGGATACTGTAAATTCCTTGTAATTATAGGATGTTTAAGGGTGTTGTCTCCAATAAAAAGCCTGTCATAGCTTCACTAAATGAATGCTTGTAAATCACTGTTCATAATGGACCCCAACGGAAATGATGTAAATATCTATCAACAGTAGAATGGACAAATCCATGTGGTATAGACATTCAATGGCATTATATGTTGCAATGAGAATAAACTATAACTGAACTAAAAATTATAGAGGAATTTCTTGCCTAACATATTTAGGGGAAAGGCCACACACAAATTTGTGAAAACAGTAGGATTACATTTAAATAAAGTTCAAAAACAGGCTAAGCTAACTAACAATGTTCAAAATCAGCATAACCCTGGAGGGAAGAGTAACAATGATTGGAAGGGAAGTTCTCTGGTGTGTATAGTTAATGTCCTATTACTTGGTCTGAGTATTTTTTATATGAGTTAGTTTAATGAGTGAAAATTCATTGGACTCTATGAATTGTATTATTTTCTGCATGTAATTTATATTTCAATAAAAAGTCCAAGGATATACAAAGTAAGTGATAACCACAAGAAAATATATGGATGTAAAATATCCTCAAATAAGTTACAAACAAAAGATTAATAAGATTGTCATTCACCTAAAAAATATGTTTGCGATAATGTTCTCTGCATGTGCGATTCTATTGACTTTGAAATTATTTTACAAATGAAGTCAGGTTACAAAGAATTTAGAATTACCTATCAACTTGTACATATTGGAACATAAGCACATTTTCCAGAATAAAACTATCCCTTTTGTCTCCCACAGATCAGGCAGAAGTTCTGTCCTGAGGCTTTTGTGCTGTCACATTCACTTTTTTTTTTTTTTTTTTTGGAGCCCAACATGGGGCTTAAGCTCATGACCCTGTGATCAAGTCAGACACTTAACAAATTAAGCCAACCGAGGGCCCTGGTCACATACGCTTTAACACAGAGGTTTGGGTTAATTATGGTGGAATTACTATATGTCCTATAGCATCTGAGCATATTTCAGTGGGCTTGGCATAGCTTTTTGTTTGTACATATTATTATTAAGGTGCAAAAAGTAAGTATTTAAAATATACAACCGCGCTAAAGAGAGGGAAGATGGCGGCGTAGGAGGATGCTGGGCTCACCGCGCGTCCTGCTGATCACTTAGATTCCACCTACACCTGCCTAAATAACCCACAAAACCTCCAGAGGATTAGCAGAACAGAGTCTCCAGAGCCAAGCGCAGACGAGAGGCCCACGGAAGAGGGTAGGAAGGGCGGCGAGGCGGTGTGTGCTCCACGGACTGGCAGGAGGGTGCCGGGGCGGAGGGGCAGCTCGCCGGACAAGCAGAGCCCCCGAGTCTGGCTGGGAAAAGCGGAGGGGCCGGAGGGACTGTGTTCCGACAGCAAGCGCGACTTAGCCTCTGGGAGGTCATAAGTTAACAGCTCTGCTCAGAAAGCTGGAAGGCTGGAGGACAAAGGGAGGGAGAGCTGCTGAGCCCCCGGACAACAGAGCTCAGCTTGGCGGGGAACAAAGACGCTCGCCAGCGCCATCTCCCTCGCCCATACCCCAGCCAAAATCCCAAAGGGAACCAGTTCCTGCCAGGGAACTTGCTCGCTCCGTGCAAACACCCAACTGTGCTTCTGCGGAGCCAACCTCTGGCAGCGGATCTGACCCCCTCCCGCTGCCACAGGGCCCCTCCTGAAGTGGATCACCTAAGGAGAAGCGAGCTAAGCCTGCCCCTCCTGCCCCCTTTCACCTTGCCTACCCATCCCAGCTAATACGCCAGATCCCCAGCACCACAAGCCTGGCAGTGTGCAAGTAGCCCAGACAGCCACGCCACCCCACAGTGAATCCCGCCCCTAGGAGAGGGGAAGAGAAGGCACACACCAGTCTGACTGTGGCCCCAGCGATGGGCTGGGGGCAGACATCAGGTCTGACTGCGGCCCAGCCCACCAACTCCAGTTATACACCACAGCACAGGGGAAGTGCCCTGTAGGTCCTCACCACTCCAGGGACTATCCAAAATGACCAAACGGAAGAATTCCCCTCAGAAGAATCTCCAGGAAATAACAACAGCTAATGAACTGATCAAAAAGCATTTAAATAATAAAACGGAAAGTGAATTTAGAATAATAGTCATAAAATTAATCGCTGGGCTTGAAAACAGTATAGAGGACAGCAGAGAATCTATTGCTACAGAGATCAAGGGACTAAGGAACAGTCACGAGGAGCTGAAAAGCGCTTTAAACGAAATGCAAAACAAAATGGAAACGACGACAGCTCGGATTGAAGAGGCAGAGGAGAGAATAGGTGAACTAGAAGATAAAGTTATGGAAAAAGAGGAAGCTGAGAGAAAGAGAGATAAAAAAATCCAGGAGTATGAGGGGAAAATTAGAGAACTAAGTGATACACTAAAAAGAAAAAATATACGCATAATTGGTATCCCAGAGGAGGAAGAGAGAGGGAAAGGTGCTGAAGGGGTACTTGAAGAAATTATAGCTGAGAACTTCCCTGACCTGGGGAAGGAAAAAGGCATTGAAATCCAAGAGGCACAGAGAACTCCCTTCAGACGTAACTTGAATCGATCTTCTGCACGACATATCATAGTGAAACTGGCAAAATACAAGGATAAAGAGAAAATTCTGAAAGCAGCAAGGGATAAACGTGCCCTCACATATAAAAGGAGACCTATAAGACTCGTGACTGATCTCGCTTTTTGAAACTTGGCAGGCCAGAAAGGCTTGGAACGATATCTTCAGTGTGCTAAACAGAAAAAATATGCAGCTGAGAATCCTTTATCCAGCAAGTCTGTCATTTAGAATAGAAGGAGAGATAAAGGTCTTCCCAAACAAACAAAAACTGAAGGAATTTGTCACCACTAAACCAGCCCTACAAGAGATCCTAAGGGGGATCCTGTGAGACAAAGTACCAGAGACATCGCTACAAGCATAAAACATACAGACATCACAATGACTCTAAACCCACATCTTTCTATAATAACACTGAATGTAAATGGATTAAATGCGCCAACCAAAAGACATAGGGTATCAGAATGGATAAAAAAACAAGACCCATCTATTTGCTGTCTACAAGAGACTCATTTTAGATCTGAGGACACCTTTAGATTGAGAGTGAGGGGATGGAGAACTATTTATCATGCTACTGGAAGCCAAAAGAAAGCTGGAGTAGCCATACTTCTATCAGACAAACTAGACTTTAAATTAAAGGCTGTCACAAGAGATGAAGAAGGGCATTATATAATAATTACAGGGTCTATCCATCAGGAAGAGCTAACAATTATAAATGTCTATGTGCCGAATACCGGAGCCCCCAAATATATAAAACAATTACTCATAAACATAAGCAACCTTATTGATAAGAATGTGGTCATTGCAGGGGACTTTAACACTCCACTTACAGAAACGGATAGATCATCTAGACACACGGTCAATAAAGAAACAAGGGCCCTGAATGATACATTGGATCAGATGGACTTGACAGATATATTTAGAACTCTGCATCCCAAAGCAACAGAATATACTTTCTTCTCAAGTGCACATGGAACATTCTCCAAGATAGATCATATACTGGGTCACAAAACAGCCCCTCATAAGTTTACAAGAATTGAAATTATACCATGCATACTTTCAGACCACAATGCTATGAAGCTTGAAATCAACCACATGAAGAAGTCTGGAAAACCTCCAAAAGCATGGAGGTTAAAGAACACCCTACTAACGAATGAGTGGGTCAATCAGGCAATTAGAAAAGAAATTTAAAAATATATGGAAACAAACAAAAATGAAAATACAACAATCCAAACGCTTTGGGATGCAGTGAAGGCAGTCCTGAGAGGAAAATACATTGCAATCCAGGCCTATCTCAAGAAACAAGAAAAATCCCAAATACAAAATCTAACAGCACACCTAAAGGAAAGAGAAGCAGAACAGCAAAGGCAGCCTAAACCCAGCAGAAGAAGAGAAATAATAAAGAGCAGAAATAAACAATATAGAATCTAAAAAAACTGTAGAGCAGATCAACGAAACCAAGAGTTGGTTTTCTGAAAAAATAAACAAAATTGACAAACCTCTAGCCAGGCTTCTCAAAAAGAAAAGGGAGATGACCCAAATAGATAAAATCATGAATGAAAATGGAATGATTACAACCAATCCCTCAGAGATACAAACAATTATCAGGGAATACTATGAAAAATTATATGCCAACAAATTGGACAACCTGGAAGAAATGGACAAATTCCTAAACACCCACACTCTTCCAAAACTCAGTCAGGAGGAAATAGAAAGCTTGAACAGACCCATAACCAGCAAAGAAATTGAATCGGTTATCAAAAATCTCCCAACAAATAAGAGTCCAGGACCAGATGGCTTCCCAGGGGAGTTCTACCAGACGTTTAAAGCAGAGATAATACCTATCCTTCTCAAGCTATTCCAAGAAATTGAAAGGGAAGGAAAACTTCCAGACTCATTCTATGAAGCCAGTATTACTTTGATTCCTAAACCAGACAGAGACCCAGTAAAAAAAAAAGAGAACTACAGGCCAATATCCCTGATGAATATGGATACAAAAATTCTCAATAAGATACTAGCAAATCAAATTCAACGGCATATAAAAAGAATTATTCACCATGATCAAGTGGGATTCATTCCTGGGATGCAGCGCTGGTTCAACATTCACAAATCAATCAACGTGATACATCACATTAATAAAAAAAAAAAGAGAAGAACCATATGATCCTGTCAATCGATGCAGAAAAGGCATTTGACAAAATCCAGCACCCTTTCTTAATAAAAACCCTTGAGAAAGTCGGGATAGAAGGAACATACTTAAAGATCATAAAAGCCATTTATGAAAAGCCCACAGCTAACATCATCCTCAATGGGGAAAAACTGAGAGCTTTTTCCCTGAGATCAGGAACACGACAGGGATGTCCACTCTCACCGCTGTTGTTTAACATAGTGCTGGAAGTTCTAGCTTCAGCAATCATACAACAAAAGGAGATCAAAAGTCATCCAAATTGGCAAAGATGAAGTCAAGCTTTCGCTTTTTGCAGATGACATGATATTATACATGGAAAATCCGATAGACTCCACCAAAAGTCTGCTAGAACTGATACATGAATTCAGCAAAGTTGCAGGATACAAAATCAATGTACAGAAATCAGTTGCATTCTTATACACTAACAATGAAGCAACAGAAAGACAAATAAAGAAACTGATCCCATTCACAATTGCACCAAGAAGCATAAAATACCTAGGAATAAATCTAACCAAAGATGTAAAAGATCTGTATGCTGAAAACTATAGAAAGCTTATGAAGGAAATTGAAGAAGATATAAAGAAATGGAAAGACATTCCCTGCTCATGGATTGGAAGAATAAATATTGTCAAAATGTCAATACTACCCAAAGCTATCTACACATTCAATGCAATCCCAATCAAAATTGCACCAGCATTCTTCTTGAAACTAGAACAAGCAATCCTAAAATCCATATGGAACCACAAAAGGCCCCGAATAGCCAAAGTAATTTTGAAGAAGAAGACCAAAGCAGGAGGCATCACAATCCCAGACTTTAGCCTCTACTACAAAGCTGTCATCATCAAGACAGCATGGTATTGGCACAAAAACAGACACATAGACCAATGGAATAGAATAGAAACCCCAGAACTAGACCCAGAAATGTATGGCCAACTCATCTTTGACAAAGCAGGAAAGAACATCCAATGGAAAAAAGACAGTCTCTTTAACAAATGGTGCTGGGAGAACTGGACAGCAACATGCAGAAGGTTGAAACTAGACCACTTTCTCACACCATTCACAAAAATAAACTCAAAATGGATAAAGGACCTGAATGTGAGACAGGAAACCATCAAAACCCTAGAGGAGAAAGCAGGAAAAGACCTCTCTGACCTCAGCCGTAGCAATCTCTTACTCGACACATCCCCAAAGGCAAGGGAATTAAAAGCAAAAGTGAATTACTGGGACCTTATGAAGATAAAAAGCTTCTGCACAGCAAAGGAAACAATCAACAAAACTAAAAGGCAACCAACGGAATGGGAAAGGATATTTGCAAATGACATATCGGACAAAGGGCTTGTATCCAAAATCTATAAAGAGCTCACCAAACTCCACACCCGAAAAACAAATAACCCAGTGAAGAAATGGGCAGAAAACATGAATAGACACTTCTCTAAAGAAGACATCCGGATGGCCAACAGGCACATGAAAAGATGTTCAATGTCGCTCCTTATCAGGGAAATACAAATCAAAACCACACTCAGATATCACCTCACGCCAGTCAGAGTGGCCAAAATGAAGAAATCAGGAGACTATAGATGCTGGAGAGGATGTGGAGAAACGGGAACCCTCTTGCACTGTTGGTGGGAATGCAAATTGGTGCAGCCGCTCTGGAAAGCAGTGTGGAGGTTCCTCAGAAAATTAAAAATAGACCTACCCTATGACCCAGCAATAGCACTGCTAGGAATTTACCCAAGGGATACAGGAGTACTGATGCATAGGGGCACTTGTACCCCAATGTTTCTAGCAGCACTCTCAACAATAGCCAAATTATGGAAAGAGCCTAAATGTTCATCAACTGATGAATGGATAAAGAAATTGTGGTTTATATACACAATGGAATACTACGTGGCAATGAGAAAGAATGAAATATGGCCTTTTGTAGCAACGTGGATGGAACTGGAGAGTGTGATGCTAAGTGAAATAAGCCATACAGAGAAAGACAGATACCATATGGTTTCACTCTTATGTGGATCCTGAGAAACTTAACAGAAACCCATGGGGGAGGGGAAGGAAAAAAAAAAAAAAAAGAGGTTAGAGTGGGAGAGAGCCAAAGCATTAGAGACTGTTAAAAACTGAGAACAAACTGAGAGTTGATGGGGGGTGGGAGGGAGGGGAGGGTGGGTGATGGGTATGGAGGAGGGTACCTTTTGGGATGAGCACTGGGTGTTGTATGGAAACCAATTTGACAATAAATTTCATATATTAAAAAATAAAATAAAATAAAATAAAATAAAATAAAATATATAACCTCGTAGTTTATTTCCAAACATTTGATTTATACAGAACAAAACAAATTGCAGCATACCACATTTAACATAAGAGTAAACTTCCCTAAAGATGTGTGTGAATGACATTATGTTAAGTGAGTAGATATCATGAGCACAGATACATGAATATTAATTGTAATATATCTTAGAATGGCATTGATTTTATTGATTTTGGCTTGAAATCTACATTTCACATTTAATTAGGGGAACTCTTTGTTGACATAATACTTTCTTTTATCTTGTGTATGTATCAATTACTGGTGATAGATTTCATCATATCTATGGTAGTTTTGTGTTGAGATGGATTAAATATAGGGTAGTTTAAACCAATGATATCAGAGGTCTTCAATAGTTAATATATTTACATTTTGTCCTTCCTGGTTCTGTCCTAGATTTTGTATCTTCTCATTTTATATATCCTCCCTAGGTGATCCATTGCTGTGCTCTAAAAAATCTACATCTACACTCC
Source organism: Panthera onca (assembly GCF_046562875.1). NCBI lineage: Eukaryota > Metazoa > Chordata > Mammalia > Carnivora > Felidae > Panthera > Panthera onca. Next base: position 25,636,944 of record NC_138343.1, on the reverse strand, counting down.
TGACATTTTTTTTTTATTTTAGGGCACCACATATATGTAGACAAATCATGTACAAAACTCACAAGTTTTCTATCTCTGCAGATGTCAGTAACCTTGGAATATTTGTCAAAGAATTACTGCATTGCCCTTATTCAAAACATTTCATACGTTATTGTGTCATATTGATTTTTTCTTCATAAAAACTCTCCAATCCATCCTTTTTTCATGATTCTGGTGACCATTTCTCTATCTCAAGCCATTTTCTCACTCCTGAAATAAAGCCATATCCGACTTATTCTCCTGAATGTCAGTTCTGACATTTTTTAATATCTGATCAAAATATTTCAAAGATACTCTTTAAAACAATATTTTTTCTGTTTGATTCTCCCCCCCCACACACACACACACTTAACAACACTTTAGTGTCTCTCTTAGAATAAGACGGAAACTTCTTAACAAGGCACATAGGTATCTCCCTCCATTTAGCTGCTGACTAGCAACAAGCCTCATTTCTTTCCTCCTTCCTTCCTCTCTTTCTTTCTCTCTCTCTTCTTTCTTTCTGTTTCTTCCCTTCCTTCCTTCCCTCTCTCTCCCCCTCCTTCTTCCTTCCTTCCTTCCTTCCTTCCTTCCTTCCTTCCTCTCTTTCTTTCTTTCTTTCTTTCTCTTTCTTTCTTTCTTTCTTTCTTTCTTTCTGGTATAATTGACATATAATATCATATTATTTCCAAGTGTGCAACATAGTGATTCAATATTTGTACAGTTACTAAAGTTTTTGTGTGATGATTTTTCTTAAGATTTTATTTTTAAGCAATCTCTACACCCAACATGGGGCTGAAACCCACAACCCTGAGATCCAAGAATCACATGCTGCACTGACTGAGCCAGCCAGGCGCCCATGATGAGAACTTTTAAGACCTGCTCTCTTAGCAACTTTCAAAAATAGAATACAGTATTATTTATAGTCACAATGTTGTATGTTACATCCCATGGCTTATTTATTTTATGACTGGAAGTTTGTACCTTTTGACCTCCTTCACTATTTATACCCATATACCTTCACCCCTGCCTCTGGCAATCACCAGTCTGTTCTCTGTATCTATGACTTGGGGTTTTCCTGGTTGTTTTTTGTTTGCTTGTTTTTTGTTTGTTTGTGTATTTTTTGTGTTGTTGTTGTTGTTGTTGTTTTTAGACTCCACATATAAGTGAGATGTGGTATTTGTCTTTCTCTGACTTACTTCACTTAACATAGAGTGCCCTCTAGGTCCATCCATGTTATTCCAAATGGCAAGATTTCATTCTTTTTGTGGTTGAATAATAATCCATCATATATATACACCACATTTCTTTACCAGTGCACCCATTGATGAACACTCAGGCTGCTTCCACATATTGGCTATTGTAAATAATGCTGCAGTGAACATGGGGGCACTTGTATCTTTTCAAGGTGGTATGTTCATTTTCTTCACATAAATACCCAGAAGTGGAATTACTGGATTGTATGCTATTTTTAATTTTTAGAGGAACCACCATGGTTATTCAATTTACATTCCCACCAACAGTGCACAGGATTCCCTTTTCTCGACATCCTTGCCAACACCTGTTATTTCATGTCTTTTCATTCTAACAGGTGTGAGGTGATATCTCATGGTTTGGATTTGCATATCCCTGATGATGAGTGATGTTGAGTTTCATGTACCTGTTGTCTGTCCATCTGTATGTCTTCTTTGGAGAAATGTCTATTCAAATCCTCTGCCCATTTTAAACTAGATTGTTTGTTTTTTTATAGAGCCATATGAGTTCTTTATACATTTTGGATATTAACCCCTTATCAGACATATTTGCAAATGTCTTCTCCCATTCGGTAAGTAATTTTTTAAAATTTTGTTGATGATTTTCTCTGCTGTGCAGAAGGTTTTCAATTTGATGTAGACCTATTTTTGCTTTTGTTACCTTTGCTTTTGGTGTTGAATCCAAAAAATCATTGCTATGACCAATGTCAAGGAATTTATCACCTGTTTTCTTCTAGGAGTTTCATGGTTTGGGGTCTCCCATTCAAGTCTTTAACCCACTTTGAGTTAACTTTTATGTATGGTATAAGATAGTTGTTCACTTTCATTCTTTTGCATGTGGCTGTCCAGTTTTCATAGTACTATTTACTGCAGACTGTCCTTTCCCTATTGTATATCCTTGGCTACTTGGTCATAAATTAACTGAGCATATATGTGTGGGTTTACTTCTAGGTTCTCTATTCTGTTTCATTGATCTATATGTCTATTTTTGTGTCAGTCCTTGACTGTTATGGCTTTGTAATAGAGTTTGGAATCAAGAAGTGTGATGCCTCCAGCTTTGTTGTTTCTCAAGATTGCTTCGGCTATTCAAGATCTTTTGTGATTCCATAAAAATTTTTGGATTGTTTATTCTATTTTTGTAAAAAATACCATTGGAATTTTGATGGGGACTGCATTGAATCTGTAGATTGCTTTGGGTAATACATACCTTTTAACAACATTAATACTACTGTTAATACTAACATTAATCTACTGAGCCACTCAGGTGCCCCAAGTTGTCTTTTAGTTTTTTTGTTTCTTTCATTGTGCAAAAGTTTTTTATTTTGATGACATCCCAATAGTTTATTTTTGCTTTTGTTTACCTTGCCTCAAGAGACATATCTAGATAGAAGTTGCTGTGTCCAGTGTCAGAGGAATTAGTGCCTGTGCTCTCTTATTGGATTTTTATAGTGTCAGGTCTCATATTTAGGTCCTTAATCCATTTTGAACTTATCTTTGTGTATGGTATAATCCAATGGTTCAATTTCATTCTTTTGCATGTAGCCATCAGTTTTCCCAGCACCAGTTTCATACCATGTTTTTGAAAAGCCTTTTATTTGAAATGATTACATATTTATAGGAAGTTATAAAAAATGTACAGAAATATCCTGTACACCCTTCACCAGTCTTCTTCCTGGTACTGTGGTACCATCTTGCATAACTGAGTACAATAGCAAAGCCAGGAAATTGACATTGGTACAATCCTCAGGATTTATTCATATTTCACACATTTTATACACATGTGCTCATGCATGTGCCTATGCATTTGTTGTTATTGTTGTGAGGGTAGATGCAAATAAAATCAAAAGATTAATTTTGCATGATACAAAAAAGAAAAGAGACTCTTCCCTCACCCTCTTCTCTTTCAGAGCACTTTTTTAGAAAAATTGTCATTATACATTCTTTCACTATTCCTTTGAGACATTTGTAAACCTATTTAAAATCTGAATGAATTTCTCACCAGCTTTATAACCCAGGACTTCTCTCAAGGACTTAGGAACCATATCTTTGAAATGCAATCATCAAAGAAGACAGCATTTCTGTCTTCTAGTTCCTATGGGAGAGCAGCAGCCTACCTTCAGTGGGCATCTCCTTCCACGTTGCAAACCTACCTCTAGTTCTTTTTCCCTTTTAGCCATTACAGATGTCCACCCCACCTACCAGGTGAATTTAGAATGAACTATGCGTAATAAATGGTACTTTTAGGTCCTTTTATTTGAGGACTACTGAGTTATTGTTTATCCAAGAAGCTGTGTGTAATGGATTGTACCTGCCAGGTTATGACTTTTACATATAAAAGACTAAGCTATCTTTCTATCTTTGCAGTCTTTTAGTGGATTACCTGGGATGCATATCACATTCTGGTTCAGTAATAAATTGTTTTCTTTCTCTTCTACCTTTGTAACGATGTTTTCTAGATTGACAGGAGATTTTGTTTTCAATTATATTTCCTCAATAATGTATGGTTTTGTGCAATTTTATTTATTTAATTACCATATATACATAAAGGAATTGTGTCAACAATTGCTTTACCACAAAGCTCTCTCTTGCTGTCCTTTTATAGCTACCCAGAACACCCTGTCCCCTTCTCCCAACCCTTGGCAACCACCAATATATTCTCCATATCTATAATTTCATAATTTCAAGGAAATTATATAAATAGAATTAAACAGTATATAACACTTAGAGATTGGCTTTTTTTTTTCACTCAGCATACTTTTCTTGAGATCCATCCAAGTTGTTGCCTGTATCAATAATTCATTCCTTTTTATTGCTAAGAAGTGTTCCAGGGTATATGGCTTTTTAAACAATTCATCTATTGAGATTTTAGGTGATTTCTAGTTTGGGGCAATTAGAATACAGTCACTATAAACATTTGTGTTCAGGTTTATTTACAAACAAAAGTTTTCTTTTCTTTGGAATAAATGTCCAAGCTACAGTTGTTGGGTCATATACTAAGTATGGGTTTAATTTTTGAAGTTTGCATCCCTACCAGCAATGATGTCTGAGTGATCCAGTTTCTCCAAATCCTTGCCAACATTTGGTGTTACGACTATTTGTTATTTTAGTCATTCTGATAGGTGTGGAGTGATATCACATTGTGGTTTTAGTTTGCATTTCCCTAATGGCTAGTGATACTAAACATCTTTTCATGTGTTTATCTGCCATCTGTAAATCCTCTCTATTCTAATGCTGATCGTGACTTTTGCCCATTTTCTTATTTAAAAAAAAATTTTTTAATGTTTATTTATTTTTGAGAGAGAGAGAGAGTGCCAGTAGGAAAGGGGCAGAGAGAGAGGGAGACACAGAATCTGAAGCAGGCTCCAGGCTCTGAGCTGTCAGCACAGAGCCTGACACTGGGTCAAACTCATGAACCATGAGATCATGACCTGAGCTGTAGTTGGATGCTTAACCGACCAAGCCACCCAGGTGCCCCGACTTTTGTCCATTTTCTAATTGGATTTTTTGTTTTGTTGTGAAATTTTGAGACTCTTTATACATTCTAAATACAAGTCATTTGTCAGACATATAGTTTGCAAATATTTTCTCCCAGTTTGTAGCTTGTCTTTTCATTCTCTTCACAGTCTTTGGCAGAGAAGAAAATTTTAACTTTGGTGAGGTCCAATTTATCAATTTTTCCTTTTATGGATTGTGCTTTTAGTGTCAAGTCTAAGAACTCTTCATCTAACCCTAGGTCTTGGAGATTTTTCCTCTTTTTTCTAAAAGTTTTATAGTTTTACATTTTACATATAAGTCTATAATCCATTTTGAGTTTATTTTTGTATTAGATGTGAGAGTTAAGTCTAAGTTCCTTTTTATTTTTATTTTTTGCCTATGGATGCCCAGTGTTCCAGCATTATTTGTCAAAAAAGCTATCCTTCCTCCATTAAATTGCTTTTGCACATTTGTCAGAAACCAGCTGAGTGCATTTACATGAATCTACTTCTGTGTTCTTTATTCTGTGCCATTGATCCATGTATTTAACCCTCCACTGATACCACACTATCTTGATTACTGTAGCTAGATAATAAGCATTAACACTGGGTAAAATAATTCCTCCCATGTTAATCTTCTTTTTAAAAAGCTGTTTTAGCTATTCCATGTCCTTTGCCTTTCCATACAAATTTTAAAATAAGCTTTCTATGTCTACAAAAAACCTTGCTGGGATTCTAATAGGAAGTATCCGAAACCTATAGATCATAGAGGAGAATTGACTCTTTACTAAGTTGAGTCTTCCAATTAATGAACATGGTATGTCTCTCTATTTATTTAGACTTTTGATTTCTTTCATCAGCATTTTGTAATTTTCAACATACAAATCTTACACATGTGTTACTACACTTCAACCTAACTATTTAATTTTCTTTGGAGTGATTATAACTGACTTCAAAGTGACTGAATTCATTTATTAGTTCAGGGAGGGCTTTCTTTCTTAGATTCCTTTATAGTTATTACACAGACAATCATATCATCTGTGAAAAAAAACAGTTCTATTTTTCACTTCTAATATATATGCCTTTTATTTTTTTCTTGCCTTATTACACTAGCTAGGACTACTATCACTATTTTTAGTTGACATATCTCCTAAGTCTCTCTTTTAAAAAAACAAAACAAAACAAAACTTTTTTTTAGAATAGTTTTAGATTTACAAAAACTACTATAGAAAGAAACTACAGAGGTGATTTTACCCAGGGAAGGGAGCAGTTTGATTTCTGTAGCATTGTAAAGATCTGAAAAGTTGTAAAGATAGTACAGTTTCTCTTATTCACATCTTACATTAATGTGGTACATTTCTCACAACTAATGAATCAATACAAATTCATCATTAAAGTCCAAAATTGATTCATATTTTCTTAGTTTTTACCTAATTCTCTTTTCCTATTCCAGGATCCCAGACAGGACACAACATTATATTTAGTCTTCACATTTAGTCCTCAGGCTCATCTTGGCTTTGACAGATTTGCAGACTTTCTTTGTTTTGATGATCTTACCAGTTTGGAAGAGTGCTGATCAGGTATTTTGTAGAATGCCTCCTCAATTGGGATCTGTCTGACATTCTTCACATGGTTACATAGGGGTTATGGGCTTTGGGGAGGAAGATCACAGAAGTAAATATGTAAAGTGCTATTCTTATCAAATCATATCAAGGACACATGTCATCAACATGACTTATCCTTGTTGATGTTGACCTTGGTCACCTGACCAAGGTAGTGTTTATCAGGTTTCTCCACTGTATCTCTCCCACTCCAACAATGAGAAACCTGTTCCCACCATCCACCATCTATGTACTTAATTGTTTATTAGTAATATTACTTTTAATCGAGAGAAGCATGCAGAGAGTCCCTCAGATTCCTTGATACTGAAACCAGGCAAGAAATGTCTAGGCACAATTCCTCAAGTGAAACCCCCTTGGTTTTCCCATAGTTTCATTTCTTTATCTTCAATCTACCTAATATCTGAGGCTGCTTAGTAACCTCGGCAGTGAGAATACATACAGCTAATGTTGAAACTGGAAAGTTTGTGTGGATGTCAATGTTCAAATTTTTTGACATTTCCAAAAAATTCACACAATTTCCTGTTCAGTTATAAGGACCAATCTGAACTTACACTACAGACATCAAACTTCTTCCCTTCGTGGGTAAAATCACCTTTTGTAGTTTCTTCTTATAACTTACAGTCTATTGTGCTTATGTAGATGTGCAAACAGTCTAAAATTCCGTTGTTTCTTATTCTGTGTAAAGCTGTGTTTGAAGATCCTGTGCCTTACAGAGAACCAGAACAGATAACCAATGCCAAACAGAAACCTTGGCCAGTGGCTTCCCTCTTGAGAATTTACCGCTGTATGACCACATTGCAGGCCAGGCTGGTAAATAAGGACATAACCACGGGACAAATTATAATTACTCCTGAGAGAAGAATCAGAGTCCAGCCAAGTGAACCAATGGGTCAGGAAGTTCTATTAGGTTTTACAGTTCCCTTAGGTAAGAACCTTCTCAAAAGCAAGTAGATAAGCCCTTTTATCTTTCCATATATCAGAAGGAGAGATGTTTCAAGTTCATTTTCAAGCTGTTTAAAAGGGTCAAACAACAGGGACACCTGGATGGCTCAGTCAGTTAAGTGTCCAACTCTTGATCTCAGCTCAGGTCTTGATCTCAGTGTTGTGAGTTCAAGCCCCACTTAAAAAACAGGGAGATGTGGGGGAGGTCAAACAACAGAGGTATCTTTATCTGTGATCTTTATCCTGAAAGCAGAGGACATAAAGTGTCACTACTGAGATGAAACAGTAGGTAGTTTGAAGCTTTGGAAGGCCTTGGAAGAGTCAAGGTTGAATGCCAACAGTTAGGCATTGGAGATCTACCCTTTGTAGAGAAAACTGTGAATAGCCATTTGCTCCTCCAACCTGAGAATAGGCATTTTCTTTCTGAACCCAAATTAACATTCTGCTCTAATAATGCTCTAATTTCCAGTGTACCCTCAGAACATCCTAAAATTGTTGAAAATCACAGCATAAAGTGTAAGTGCACATATCGTTAAGTTCTGAGCTCAGAATTTCAGTTTTTTTAATGTTTATTTATTTTGAGAGAAAGAGAGAGACAAAGCGTGATCTGGGGAGGGGAGAGAGAGAGAGGGAGACACAGAATCCAAAGCAGGCTCCAGGCTCTGAGCTGTCAGCACAGAGCCCGATGCAGGACTTGAACCCATGAATCGTGAGATCATGACCTGAGCTGAAGTCAGACACTTAACCTTAACCAACTGTGAGCTCAGAATTTCAAATGAGCTTCTTTATTAAGGTGTTCTCCCTCCTGTGGGGCTGAGGTCAACACAGGTATATTGTAAAGGGAAAGAAAAGGATAACAGAACAGCAGCCAGAGGGACTTAGCTTATGGAGAGGAGAAACTTCCACAGAAGAGAATCCTCTTTGTTCTGTGATGCTAGACAGAGAAAAAGGAACCGGTGATCTGCATTCAGACTTTGGGGTTTGTGCATTTTGCCACCTTGACCACAGAAGCCACTTCTGTGCCTTCCTGATTGACCTCCACAAAAGGCCTGTGCACAGACTTGGACCCAGACCGTTCTGTCTCGGACAACATGCCAGAAAAGTCAGGCATGCTATTGTCAAAAGCATTAATTCCCTAACTGCCAAGAACAGACCCTATACCACAGTTTTCTTTGTTGTCCATTGCTCTTGGCTTTGTCCACTTGCTGAGCTTTTCATGTGTAAGCTCATTTTCCACCTGGAAAATAAGAGGAGACAGCCCAAGGGTCCATTTGGTAGGTCTGCACTGCCACCCACCCCCGTCCCGTGTAATTACTCAAGACCATGGCATCATATATTCCTCTGTCCATGAGGTAAGGCCTCATAGAGGTTTAGACAATGCCCAGGCCAATATCACTTTTTGAGTCTCCTGGTTTAATAAAAAGAATTTTTTTAATTAAGAAATACCAAGCATTATGGTATGTTTTTAAATTTTATATTTAACAAATGGATGCTTTTAAAAATGCAATGTAAAATTGTTGTGCTATCCCCAAGTTAATTATAGGATTTATAAAACATTTTTATGGAGCACCTGGCTCAGTCAGTTAAGCGTCCAACTTCCGCTCAGGTTATGATCTCACAGTCTGTGATTTCGAGCCCCACATCAGGCTCTGTGCTGTCAGCTCAAAGCCTGGAGCCTGCTTTGGATTCTGTGTCTCCCTCTCTCTCTCTGCCCCCTGCCCCCGCTCATGCTCTGTCTCTGTCTCAAAAATAAACAAAAACATTTAAAAAAACATCGTTATATGGTTTATTTTATGGGACATGAGCTTAAATTTTATGATTAAAGTATTCTCCATCTATCTTTTCAGTGTATCTCTGTGACTTTACGTATAATGACATTAGAAAATAATTTTAACAGTTCGACTTTGAGGTAAGTGGCCCCCCATCCCAGGTTCTGCTCCTGGCATCCCAAGGCCTGGAAACTGAACCAGGTCCCCAAGTACCCTGATGTTAGCTCCCACCCATCACCTGGGCCCTGTAGGGAGGTGTTTACTTATAAGCGACAGGTCAAAATGGAGTTAAAATTCAAGAATATTTGAATTTCCCATCCCCGACAGCTGGTTTAAGATGATGGTCAAGTTGATTTCAAATTACTGTATTTTGCTTGTATTTGCTTGCATTTTTATATTTTATTGGCTACTCTGAATCTATTCATGAATTGCTGTAGAACTGACAGTCAAGAATTTCTCATCCCATTGCAAAGAGTTTAGCCTACATCTTTGTGCATGTCTGGAGTTTTTTGGTTTTTTGGTTGTTTGTTGTTGTTGTTTTTTTAATTCCAGGGTGGTTAACATACAGTGTTATAGTAGTTTCAGGTGTACAACATAGTGATTCAACAATTCCATGTATTACTCAGTGTTCATCATGATAAGTGTACTCTTAATCCTCCTCACCTATTTTACCCATCTTCCCACCCTTCCCCTCTGGTAACCATCTGTTTGTTCTCTAGAGTTAAGAGTCTGATGGGGCATCCGGGCAGCTCAGTCAGTTAAGCATCTGACTTCGGCGTAGGTAATGATCTTCTGGTTCATGAGTTTGAGCCGCATGTCAGGCTCTGTGCTGACAGCTCAGAGCCTGGACCCTGCTTTGGATTCTGTGTCTCCCTCTCTGCCCCACTCACACTCTCTCTCTCAAAAAAAAATTTTTTTCGTCTGTTTTTTGGGGGCACCTGGGTGGCTCAGTGGCTTCCAACCTCAGCTCAGGTCATGATCTAGCAATTCATGAGTGTGAGCCCCACATTGGGCTCTGTGCTAACAGCTCAGAGCCTGTAGCCTGCTTCAAATTCTGTGTCTCCCTCTCTTTCTGCCCTTCCCCTGCTCGTTGTCTCCCTTTCTCTCAAAAATAAATAAACATTAAAACATTTTTTTAAAAAGAGTCTGTTTTTTGGTTTGTCTTTTTTCCCCCTTTGTTCATTCGTTTTATTTCCTAAATTCCATATGTGAATAAAATCATATGGTATCAGTCTTTCTCTGGCTTATTTCACTCAGCATTATATTCTGTAGCTTCAAAAGATTTCATTGTTTTTATGGATGAGTAATGCATCATTGTATATGCTTACATACTGCATCTTTTTTGTCCATTCATCTATGGATGGACACTTGGGTTGCTTCCATAGTCAGACTATTGTAAATAATGCTACAATAAACATAAGGGTGCATATATTCCTTTGAACCTTTATGCAGTTTTGCATCTGACATTTGAGTAATTTTGAAGTGCTAGGATGTTTTGTTCTTAGTATATTTTCTTTCACTCAAATGAAAATGAAACTTGATCCAGAAAGTTTGTGCTATGATAAAATAGTCAAAAATGTACACAAGGAGGGAGTTAACTGTGTACTATTAGATTTTCAGACAAAGAACAACTAGCTTTTATGAGTTAAACCCATAAGGCACTTCCATGGAAGGTAGGGGTAAGAAGCCTTATTTTCACTTGACTTACCTGAAAAGTCTTCCTAAGGAGGCCAGCTGTTGTGTTCTTGAACAGTCTGTGACAAGAAATCCCCTTGGGGTACAGAGATACCTCAAGGAACTCTGACAGACACTGGGGCCAGAGGAAGACAGGCCAGGGGCAGACAGCAGGTCCCAGGATGTCACTGAAAAGGGCACTGGTTGTGCTGTCTCAATGTTTTGGCCAGGGCACAGGAGGTAAAGGCTCTGGGGTAAGTTTGGAGAGGGAGCAGAGAGGAACCGCCTTGGTGGAAGCAGAGAATGGGAGGTGGTGTGGAGAGTGGGTCTGCTAACAGACAGCCTGAGCCAGGCTGGAATGATCCCTGATCCCTGGAAAACTGAGCAAAGGAGAAGCCCAAATACCTTTTTTCAAACAGGGTTCCTGAGTGAGGATGTGGAGAAACTGGAATCCTGTGCTCTATGGCTGGGAACGTAAACTGGTGCAGCCACTGTGGGAAAGAGTATGGAGGTTCCTCAAAAAATTAAATATAGAATTACCACAAGACCCAGGGATTCCACTTCCACGTATACACCCAAAGAATTGAAAGCAGAGACTTGAAGAGATACTTGCACACCTGCATTCACAGCAACATTATTCACAACAGCCAAAGACTGGAAGCAACCCACGTGTCCTTCAGAGGATGACTGGACAAAATGTGGTGTGTGTTTATACCATGGAATATTATAGAGCCTTAACCAGGAAGGAAGTTCTGACACAGACTACAATGTGGATGAACCCTGAGGACATTGTGCTAAGTGAACAGAGAGAGTCACAAAAGGACAAATACTGTATGATCCCACTTACATGAAGTCCCCAGAGTCATCAAAGTGGAAGGGTGGGTGCTAGGCCTGGGGGAGAGGGAGGGGGGGACAGTGATTAATGGGGGCAGAGCTTCAGTTGGGGAAGATGACAAAGTTCTGTGTGTGGACGGTGATGATGGATGCACAACAGCATGGATATATTCGACCCTGAACTGTACACTTAAAATGGTAAAGATGGTAAATTTTACGTTGGGTGTGTTTTACCACAATAAAAAAAAAGGAAAAAAAAAGATTAATAAAAGAGTTCCCAAGATGTGGCCTCAGCAGTATCAGCTAAAGCACACCTTTCTTGCTTTTCCTAAAAAAATGTTATTTAACACATAGATGGGTGGGCAAGCTGGCCGCACTTTGTGTCTTTGCTTCTAACTGTTCTCACCTGGGTCCTCTGTGAAGGGCAAGGCTGGATGAGGGACAAGTCAAAGTGCCTGATGTGGCTGTGGGGCCACTCAAGCCACGCTCCCCATGCCCCACTCACTAAGGGCTGTCCCTTCCAGCACATTTAGTGGCAGGAAATTTTGTGGCCCAGGTGCTCATGGATAGGAAAGCACCTTTCCTTACATAAATATAGAAAATGGAAACTGTAAGTGCCTAAGGCATCATTTTAGGTAAGAGGGGAAGTGTTAATTCACTAAGTATTGATAAAAACCTTTTGTGTTAAGCTCCACTTTGGTGTTGGATAAGATGGTCTCTGAACCCTCACAGAGCAAGTGGGTGGGAATTTAAAACTGTGGGTAGAACAGAGCCATTTGAGAATTGAGGAGGAGGGCCAGGGGTTATGGGAACACACGGTGGGGTCCCAGTCCAGCCAGGGTGTGCCTTCCTGAGAAAAGGGGAGTTGAGACTTGGAACAGCAAATCAAAACAAGTGGCTATCAACTAGTTTCTTATCTGCATGAGGGGTGACCTGAAAATAGTCTGGAATTAAATTCCTGAAGTAGGAGGGGAAATTCCTACTGTGGAGGGAGGAAACGGACAGGAAAACTTCACCTTAGTGGGGCTCAGCTGTTTATAGTCAAAAAGGCCAGGATGATAGAGAATAGGCCTTAAGAATTTTACCTGCCTTCCCTCCTTCTACCTCCCTACAAAATGGAAGGTTCTACAAAATGGAAGGTTTTTCAAGAAAGAGGGTGGGGCAAGAAAGTTGCTGGCCAAAGGTAAAGATTGTTCTGGGCAAGGGCCCTTTTCCTTAAAGGGAAAACTAAGGAGTCTTATCATGCATATGACCTCATCTTCCTTTGGGGATGGAGAAGGGCCCTGTGATGGAAAATTTTCTGACTAGCCAGTTAAGACAGTATTTCTGGGGAAAAATGAAACTGCAATTAAGTCAGGTATTGGGACACCTTGGTGGTTCAGTTAGGCACCTGACTTCAGCTCATGTGATGATCTCATGGTTTTGTGAGTTCAAGCCCCGAATTGGGCTCATTACCATCAGCACAGAGCCCACCTTAGATCCTCTGTTCCCCCCTCTCTCTGTCCCTCCCCCACTCATGCTCTCTCCGTCTCTCTCAAAAATAAACAAACATTAAAAAATATATTATTAAGCCCCAGTTTGGGGACTCGGCCCGAGTAATGCCATTTGGGGCTTGTGGTTTTCTTTTTAACAAGGTCCATCCTCCTCTCTTGTTTGTCTCTTTGATTACACCTACATTTTATTTATTTATTTTTAAATGTTTATTTATTTATTTTGAGAAAGAGACCATGCAGCGGGGGGGGGGGGGGGGGGGGGAGAGGAGAGAGAGAGAGAGAGAGAGAGAGAGAGAGAGAGAGAGAGAGAATCCCAAGCAGGCTCCACACCGCAAGTGGAGCCTGACATGGGACTCAATCCCATGACCCTGGGATCATGACCTGAGCTGAAATCAAGAGTCGGGAGCTTAACACTGAGCCACCCAGGTGCCCCACACCTACATTTTACTCCCAGTGCTACCAATCACTGTCTATGCCATCTTAGACAAATTTCTAAACCTTTTTGTCCTAAGTTCCTCATTTGTAAAATGAAGATAATGGTTCCAGCTTTGCCTGCAGCCTAGAGCTGTTATAAAAACCAAACACCCAAATGGATTAAAAGTGTTTTCTAAATTGCAAAATTATTCCATGCACATATTCCATTATCACATTCTCCCTTGTATTAAACATAAACTTGTTTTTCTTTCATCCATGGTTAACTCCTTGCAGAACAGGACCATGTCTGAACTGTCTTCATGTTTCTTACAGTCCCTCACACATTTCAGCAATGCCTCAGGTCTCAGCCAGAGGGCCAGGGCTACAGGGTTCCCAGGTCTCGGGAGGGCACGGCTGGCACATTCAATGTGGATGGCTTGCTCTGGAGTTTTGCAGACAAACGAGACCCTCTCCTCCCCCAGGAGAGGAGCCTAATGTCTCAGAAAATGAGTTGTCCTTGCTCTGCCACAACGTAAGTTTCATTTAATTTTTAAGCCATCTCTTTCTCCCAAGAACTGGTGCTCAGGCAACACTGAGCACGCAACAATGAGCAATGACTTACAGCGTTTTGATCTCCATTGATGTGAGGGAGCGGAATAGTTAGTTGGAAGTCTCACCTGAGGGGAGGACACTCTGTCCAGGACCCTCAGGACTGTTCACTGTGGGGCTTCCTCAGCCAGAAGGTTGGATGTTGTGAGTACCCGATTTGATAAATTAAGCCTTCTTTATTCTCTACACTTCTTTCCCTCTATGTTTACTCTAGTTGTTTGATTCCTTATTTCCCTTTCCCTTATGATTAAAGTTTTCCTCTATGAAACCGAAAGAGTGGCTATCATGAATTATTCAGAACCCCCACCACAGGATGCTAAGAGTAATGGAGCTTCTCAGAGCTGCCTGCTGGAAGGCAGGCTTGAGCTGACAAATGTAGGAGGACTTTCCACTTGTAATGTCAGTCAAAGACCACAGCCAAGGTGAAGTTTGGGTTGTTGTTGTTATGTTTTTTGTTTTGTTTTGTTTTGTTTTGTTTTTTGTTTTGTTTTGTTTTTTTGTATCCTCATCTTCTGGGCCAAAGTCAACAACATTCTTATTTTCCTTAAACTGAGCTGAACCAAAGGAAGCTGCCTCAAATACCTCAGATATTTTGGCTGCCACAAGCACATTACTGAGCTATGAGACACACTGCTGCTCATTAAATGGGAAATGCAGAGATAACTAAAAGATAAATTATTTTCTGATGACTATTGCCATAAAGCTTGTTTTTATAAGTCTCCTGGAATAATAAATTCTCATGAGAAGAAAAGAGCTATAAAAGATATTTTTAAGATCATAGGGAAAGTTGAATAGGGATTGGATGTGAGGAAATAACTGTTCATTTGGTAAGTGTGAATGTGGTATTATAATTATGTAGGAGAATATCTTTTTAAGAAATAAATGCATACTGAAGTAGGGGTAAAAGTCGTAATGTATTTATTGATATTTTTTGTGGAAATGTCTAATCCACTGTTAGGAACATCTACCAAGTTTTTTATTTCAGGCTTTTCAATTCTAGAATGATCTTTGTGTGTGTGTGTGTGTATTTAGTTTCTGTTTCTCTATTGGGTTTTCACATCTGTTCATTCATTATGCCATGTATTCCTCAAATCTTTTAACAAATTTATAACAGTTATACTCTTTGACTGTTAATTTCAACATTTGTATCATTTTTGTGTCTGTTCTGTTGACTGCTTCCCTCCCCCCTCGTGGTTATAAGTCATATTTACTTACACTTTCATATAATTAGTAATTTTTTACTCATTCTAGACATTTTTTATTATGTTGCCTTCTTTCAAATAGAGTTGAGTTTTGTTCTTTTTTATTTTTTTAATATTTAAAATAAATTTTTATTGTTTATTTTTGAGACAGAGGGTGAATGGAGGAGGAGGAGGAGCAGAGAGAGAGGGAGACACAGAATCCAAAGCAGGCTCCAGGCTCTGAGCTGTTGGCACAGAGCCCAGCATGGGGCTCGAACTCACAAACCACGAGATCATAACCTGAGCCAAAGTCAAACGCTTTACCGACTGAGCCACCAGACAGCCCAGTTGAGTTTTGTTCTTATTTGGTGGCTCAGCTTGATGCTGCAGAGGTTAGGTTTCTAAGGAAGGGTCTACATTAACCCTTGTTCTTGGGCTACGTTAGCCACAGTACTAAGGCCTGGGCTTCCTGGACTCTGAACTAGATGCCCAAGTTGTTTCGCAGGGGCTTCTTAACTCTGTAAGGTCAGAAATCTAACAATGCAATCTAATTGCATTGCAGCACCATGCAATCTGGAATCTTGGTTCATCCCTCATGACCCAATCTGGCTCTGCCAAATCTCACAGAATCTTGTGCTTGCAGCTTAGTATTCATAGACTCAAGGAAACTCCTGTGTATGCTTTAGGAGAGACTTTGTGTTTCTTCCCCTTCCGTGGCACCATGTTCTGCAAATGCAACTTGCACCAGCAACCATGGACTCTGATCTTTGTCCCACCCAGAGGAGTTTGGGCTCCTCTTCCTGTGCTACAGTTTGGAAAGTGCACTCAGGCAGAATATAGATCTCATATTAAATGTTGCCCTTCTTTCAGAGATCACAGCCTTGCACCATCTACCCAATACCTGAAAGCAGCTAGTTCATATATATTGTCCAGTTTTATGGTTAACTACAGTGGGAGGGGCAGATCCAATACTTGTTACTCCATCTTGCCTTAGAACCAGAAGTGACGTCAACTTGCCTATTAACCTCTGAGCTTCAGATTCATCCATACCTGTGGCATGAGGAGTTGGGCTAGATCAACGATTCTCAAACTTTAGTATGCATCAGAACCACCTGGAGGGTCTTATCTTCAGAATTGATGAGGTCTGGGGTGGGGATGCATAAGAATTTGCATTTCTAACAAATTCCCAGGTGATTGCGATGTTGCTTATACAGAGACCACACTCCAGGGAACCACTGGACTAGATCTATGTGTTTCAACCCTGGTAGTACATAGAGGTTTTTTTAAATACCATGAGGCACCAACCTAAAAGAATTAAATGAAAATTCCCAGCGGAAGCTAGGCATGGGATGTTTTTGTGTTTTGTTTTTTTGTTTGTTGTTTGTTTGTTTTTGTTTTTTTGTTTGTTTTAATAGTAGACCTGCCTTTAACCTGTCCCATCCATCCTCACTCCTTATCCAGGAAGCCAAGGAGAACTAATTTTATGTACAAACTTCAATGTGCACATCATTATTTTTTTACTGATTTAATTATGTTTATTGTTAAAACTACATTTATGATAAAAAAGTCAAACACTACAAAGGAGTACTCTGAAAAAAAGGAAAATATCCAGGCCTAGATAACATTAATAGCTCCCCAGGAGATTTTCCTATGCAGCCAACGTAGAGAACCCCTAGTCTAGATGTTTCCAGTGGCCATTCCAGCTCTGACTTTCTGGAATTCCATGACATACAGACGGGAACTTGAAGAGCAGAGGGAGGGACAAGGAAGTTATTCACCTAGGGGAGAGAACACAAGATGGTGAAACAAAGAAGTCTTGCCAAGTAGAATCCCCAACTCCAAAAGAGGAGACACATGAGCACCTGAGCAGAGATGACATCCAAGAGAGGACTCTCAAAATGGAACCAATGTGAATGAGGCAGAAGGTCCTCACACTCTTCCAACGTTTTTTATTTATTTTTGGGACAGAGAGAGACAGAGCATGAACGGGGGAGGGGCAGAGAGAGAGAGGGAGACACAGAATCGGAAACAGGCTCCAGGCTCCGAGCCATCAGCCCAGCGCCTGACGCGGGGCTCAGAGCCTGACGCGGGGCTCAGAGCCTGACGCGGGGCTCAGAGCCTGACGCGGGGCTCGAACTCACGGACCGTGAGATCGTGACCTGGCTGAAGTCGGACGCTTAACCGACTGCGCCACCCAGGCGCCCCGATCCTCACACTCTTAAAGCTGTACATATGGTGTATAATTCTGTCCATCTTCAGAACTATTTCTCAGGCCAGCCAACACTTTCTCCACCTACAATATGGGTTTCCAGTGTAAAAATTGGATTTGTTCTCTTGAAAAACCTCTTCTGCAGTCACAGAAACTTTTGAACTAGAAAAATCTTCAGGTATTATACAATCAACATTTGTATGGCTAATATAAACATTATTAAACAGTTTATAAAGCACTTTCACATACATATTTTACTAGATTACAAATGTCTCATGAGGCAGTAAGCCACACTGCTGTTATCTATCTCTTATAAGGTTGTGAAAAGTTATGTGTCTCAGGAAAGTTCTTTAGTGGATCAGAGGCAGAGCCTAGACTTAAGAGCTGATTGACTTACTCCAAGCCTGGGGCCTTCCCATGAAACAACACCCCTGAGTTTATGTGAAAAGTGAGCCATGGAGGAAATTATCTTCAAGGTCCTACCACATTTTTCAGTTCCTTTCTCATTCCAACAGTACTGGAAGAAGTCCTCGTGAGCAGCTCTATGAAGGTATGAAAAAAACTAATGTGTGATTGTATCAGCCAGGATAGGCTTGGTTACACTGTGGTAACAAATAATCCCTCAAATCTTGGTGGCTTAAAATAAAAAAGAGTCATTTAATCTTCAGACTGTATTTCCATTATGGATAGGTTGGTGGTAAACTGGGGAACCCAGGCCAGTAGAGTAGCTGTCATCACAAATGTTGCCCATACCATGTTGGACAAAAAGAATTCTAGAGGACCTCAAACTGTTGGTTAATATTCCTGTGTGTGTCCCTTCTACACATAACCCAGAGGCCAGAACTGGCCATTTGGCCCCACAAGGGAGCCAGAAGAAAACAATCCTGCCATGTGCTAGAACGGAGGAAACCCAGACACTTTTGGTAAATGATTCTAATGACAACACACAATTCCTCCTCCATCTGCAATTTGGGCAGTGGTATTTCCTTTTTCCCCCAGGAAGATCATGGCCAAAGCAGAGGAGACATTCAGGGAAGGAAAAAAACACATGGTGTGAGGGGTTTTCTTCCCATAGTTTCTTTAAAAGATGGATAGCAAAGGTGCCATTTGCTTCAGAGAGGGTACCTGTGGTGGGGGGTTCTGCAACCAGAGCACAGAGAGAAATGTGTTCTGTGTGTTCAACAGTTGGTTATCCTCAAGGGCAGGTGGCTCCTAAATAGAGTCAGCAGATTGTTTAAAGGGGTTGGAGGGGAGGAGAAGCTTGGCTGCTGTACCGCCCAGGGAAGTGGGGGAGGAGGGGTGTCTTGAGTAGCTGCCTCTTCCCTTTTCTACTCACTCTCACTCAGAAGACTCTGCAAAGCAGGGTGATGGCCAGGGAAGGTTGGGTGGCAATGGAGCAGGCAGTTATGCCTGCCAAGGGAGGGAGCTGCCACTGGCATCACTCAGATGTCAGAGGCCATCTGACAAGAAGGAGGGAACGTCTGTCTGACCTAAATCACCGCTCCTTTTTAGTCCCTTCGCTTGCAATCACGCTTCTTCCCTGCTCTACCCAGCACTCATGACCTTCCCTTACACTGCCTCTGGTTGTCCAAAGATGGCCCCATAGGGAGCCCCAGGTCCTTCCCTGGACCTACTTCCCTGGATCTTACATTAATTCATCAATAAAGGCCCATATCTTCCTCCTTCCATTTCTTTCCTTCACCATCTGCCCATAAAAGGTTTCGTTCCCCATTTATAGTGGCCTTCACTATGCATTAAGAAGAGAACAATCTGATTAACTTGAAACAGTAACAGAAGCTAATATTTACTGAGCTCTTACTGCCAGTCACATATTGTCCCAAGTATATCACAACGCTAATTTGTAAAATACCCTTTGAGATAGGTATCCTTCCAGATGAGGAAATCCATCATGGAGAGCGGCAGTCACTTACTTAAGATGCTCCAAACAGTAAGTGGCACAGTAAGAGTCACACCCAGGCTGTCTGGATACAAAACTCAGGCACCTAACCACTATGCTGCCGTTGGGCTCTGCTACTATATAAGACTGATCAAAACAGTCTCAGAGGATCTTGAGTTTGGAATTTCAGGCTACTCGGGGGCAGATTTATGCTCGGCCCCCAGCCAGAGCACTCTTAGACCAGGGTCTTCTTGTGGACCCCACTGGGTCCTCCTGCTATGCCAAGGCCCCTCCTCTCCTTGCCCTGGGTAAGTCCAGAACCCTGTCCCAATTCTTGTCCCTGCAGGACTTAAGTCCCTCCCAGCCCTTGCCAAGAGAACCAGGATGGACTTGAATGCCTGTCTGTGAGCTCCGCTTCCTCAGGCTCTGGACTGAGAGGAGCACAGAGCTCTCTCCTTGGAACCCAAACCTGGACTGGGTTGCCATCTTCAGCTTACCTCTGGGAAGCCCCACTGACCAAGGAGAGGGTGCTTCCTAGGAAGTGGGGGGAGGGGGTCATAGAGCTGACCTTACAGAAGGCAGGTCCCAGGCAGTGGTGAGAGTATCCTGGGCAGTGGCCAGTCCGAATAAATGCTGGCCAAACACAACCAATGAGACCACACTGGTGCATATTTGTTAAATATTAGTCTCATCAGGCTTCTCCCCAAATCAGTGACTAATTCCTCACCATCTAAAATCAGTGCTCATATAAGGACATAACGTCCTGGCTCTCAGAGCCTGCCCTGCTGACCCTCCCAACTTCTACTCTGAAGTTCTCCCTGAATAGGAATCAAGAGCCCTGGCCTTCTCAAGAAAGTGGACAGTGAGGTCTTGTCCCTGCTAGTGCACCTGCAGTTACTAAACAACGCAGCCCGCTGTTTTCTATCCAAGCACACACCAGATGCTTAGATTCTGGTGTTCCTTCTTTGTCCCTTCCCAAAGCCAAAATGACTCCCCTCGGGCCCCAGGTTCTCAGGGAGACAGGAGCCAGCTGGCGGCTGAAAAGCGAAATCAGACGCCCAACTTTGCCTTTCTCCTAAAGCTTCCAGCAGCTCCTTCCCCTCCTCTTCGGTCCGGGCCCAAGGGCGGGAGAGGGGGGCGGGGGGTGGGGCTGCCGGTACGTTGAGGGGGCGGGGCGAGGGCGGGGCCGAGACAGAGACTGCCCCGACGCGGCGGGTGGGGGCTAGGAGCTGGGGGCGGGGTCGCGCTGGACACCCCAGAAAGCTCGTCCACGTCACAAAGCTGTTGTCCCCTCTCCCCCATCACAGCACCCGAGGTCCGGACCAACTTGGCCTCACTCCAGGGATTTTGCTAGACCGTATACGGCTTCATGCTATCCATCCAGGGGCTCCCAGAATGGTGGCACGGGGCCTGGGGCACCAATGAGCCATCCTTCCTTGGAGAGATCTGGTTTGGGATCCCAGCTACTCTCGCCCTCCAGCCCGCCTCGCTTGAAACTTCCGGCAATAGAGACTCCTTTGACGTTTAAAGAAAACAAGGACAAAACACTGGCAGCACAACGTTTCCACTGTGGAACAGCTAAGCTGCTGGGATGGCGTCTGGACAAGGCGGGGTGAGCAGTGAGCCTGTGCATCTTGGAGTAGAGGGCGTGTGTTTCACAGAGGCTCTCCCCCTCTGGCCTCTGGCTTTGGGGTCTGAAAGCTCTGGCTTCATTTCCTCTGCCAGTCTCCGACTAGCTGAATGAATTTGAACGAGTTGCCTAACTTCTCTGAACCTCAGTTTCCTTATTAATCTCCCCAGGTTGATAGGAGGATCAAGTAAAATAATGTATCGTGCAGTGCCTAGCAGTCTCTGGCACATAGGATTTAACAGATGCTATTTCCCCCTTCCCCAAAACGAGGAAGGGATTACTAGATCTTCTTTTCTCTACCTCAGTTTTTCAATGGAGCCTGCCTCTCTTTGGAGTAGGTGGCGTAGGCTGTGCTGATGCCATCTTTGCCTGGTTGTCAAAAAGAGATCCAGAAATAAAGGCTTGTGGAATGTTGGCGCTGGAAGTCTTGTCCAACTGGACTTCCTTATTTAACAACCCTGGAAGGTCAGTACCCAGCTCCCACAGCAGACAGTGGGGAGGGAAGTATTAGGAGTCAGCTTTCAGGGTTAACATCATGGGTCTGGGACTGGAAACTTCACCTTGTCCTGTCTACATTGTGCAAACAACCTTAGGTCCTGGGAAGTCAGAGAAGCAGTCCAAACCCCCCATAACAAAGAAGAAAGGCTGCTGGTCCCAGCAGTCAGCACTCCCTTTTAGAAGCTTGCCAATATTTCCAAGTGCTTTTGCCCTTCACTGTTAAGTGGCCCAGCTCTGTGAACCTTCTGTACCCTCAGGTCACAAACTGTTCTTTTTACAGGCCAGAAGCTGAGCCCAGAGTGGCCAGGAAACTGTAGTTTGGCCCATTTTGGTTTGTTGGGATCAATATTTGCATTTCCTGGACATTCCTCCTGAGCAGTATCCAAATGCCTGGTATATCCAGGGGACGCGAGTCAGCTCACTTAGAGAGTCTCTATCTCTATCTCTGTCCATCTCTGTCCCTCTCTGTGTCTTGCTCTCTTGATGTCTCTCTGTATGAGCCAAGCTCACTTAACAGACTCTGTCTCCCCCTGCCTCCCCCCTGCACAGGGGTTGGGGGAGTGGGTACTAGCACTACCACAGCTGTCTTAGGAAAATTTTCTCCCAAATACCCTTTTAAAAGCTTCTCGCTAATCCCTCTTATTTGGGAGAGGTCTAGAGATCTGGGTGATTTCCCTGGGGGAGAGACATCAGTCACACATTCCACACGAAAGAAATTTCCCCCTTTCTGCAACTTGCCTGTACCTCCTCTTATAATTCATCACAGCTAATCACAGTGCCCTGCCCAGTGAGGCTGATAAGGGTCCTTGAAATCTTAAGTGACCGTCTCTGAACTCTAGGGAGAAGAGAATGGGGAGGAACTGCTGAGTGGGCACAAGGTTTTCCTTTAGGGCGATGACAATTTTTTGGAACTAGATAAAAGTGATGATTGCACATGTTGCACTGCATTGTTAACTTTAAAATGGTTAATTTTATGATATGTGAATTTCACTGTAATAAAAAAAATTCTTTGAAAAAAAAAACAATAATGGGGCACCTGGGTGGCTCAGTAGGTTAAGCATCCAACTCTTGATTTCAGCTCAGGTCATGATCTCAATGATTTGTGAGTTCAAGCCCCACATCAGGCTATGTTCTGACAGTGCGGAGCCTGCTTGAGATTCTCACTCTTTCCCTCTCTCTCTGCCCCTTCCCCACTCTCTCTTTCTCTCTCTCAAAATAAACTTTAGTAAAAAAAACAAAAAAATAATATCACTGACATCTAATCACTTTTTTAAAAATTACAGAGTTCATGTGTGATCAAATTACTTCTGACTGCACTGTATGTGGCACACAGACATGTAAAATACATTCCAACCCCGGAGGAATTTAAGACCTAGCTGGAGAACAGAGATGACTAATACATCAAACAACTTCCATAAGAGCAATGCCCTTCCTCTGTGTGCAATTGAGAGTTCGAAGACGCACCTCTGCTAATGCAGAAAAGGAAAATTTTCTTGGAGATGACATTGGAAATGAGCTTTAAGAGTTGAATGAAATTTTTACTGTTAGAGTTGGAGGTGGAGAAATATAATTAACAGGAAGAATGTCTGATCCCTACAAGAGGATCACATGATACATTTAAGGACATTACCTAGTCCAATCTGGCTGTCATAAAAGCTACATCATTCCAGCATGAGTATTAAAGACCAGATGTCAAAAGACCATGACTCTGCCCCTTTGTCTCCAATGCCTGATGCCCTGTTTTCCACATACTTGGTGATGCATGAATGTCAAAGATAAAATAAAAATGTGCATTAAAGAAACTCTAAGAAGCACATGTACCAGGAAAACTATAAAACAGTTGCCTTAGCTAGAAGCACGTACTACTACTGAAATAGGCTAAGACAAGTATGCAACAAGTTTTGAGGTACAAGGCAGAACATGGTGTAACTAAAATGAGTTACATGTGGAATGAGTGGGGAAGAAGTCTGGAGTCATCTAGGAAAATTTTGTATGCCATCCTATGGGATTTGGACTGCATTTTAAATACAACAGGGAATCATTAAGTTCTATTGTCCCATGATCTCGACTAAGTAGGGCAAATGAGTGGTCAGTATGGAGAGAGCTGAGTGTGGACAAGCATGAGATTCAGATGGATGAGGAATCTGCCCTCATCACCTAGGCACTTGGCTTTAAAGACCCATGTTCACAGGGCTGTGGTGCAAGACAGGAGGACACAGGAAATGCTCACCCTTAGGGAGCAGAAAACCTGCCGCAGAACAGAATGCTGTTGGCTGCATTGTGCCTAATGAAGAAAAGGAAGGGATGGTCAGCACAGAACCTTGGTCCAGATACCACGCAACACTCCACAACCACGACGGCCGAGGCAGCTGCGGCCTCTGTGCCTTCCTCATTCACCTCCACGACACTCTTGTGCACAAACTTGGACAGACACAGATCTCTCTCAGCTGACATTGCTGAAAAGTCAGCCTTATCCCCCTGGAAGGCATCAACCATTCCCAAACGCTGAAGCACAGATTCCATGTCATAATCCTCTTCCAGTTTAAATCTCGGAAGGAAAACTTCCACTTCGGTACTCTTCATACAATCTGGCTTGGTCCAGGCTCTAAATTTCTCATAAGTGAGATGTTTTTCCACCTGAAAGACCAGAATTCGATTTTGAAATTCATACTTTAGTACATATTTACATACACACCCACATACTCTTCCTCCTCGCATAGATGGGTATTGATTGCCACACAAGACCAGCAGGCACCATTATCTGCCAGGAAATCTGTGAGATCTCATACTTGTGCTATTAAATACATGGGTGGCTTCCCTGCCAAGCAGGGAAGACTTCAAACAGCCCAGAGGCACAAAGACAGTGGTTGTTCCTCTTGTTGCCCAACAACGTCTAGGAGACATCTTTTATCCTGACAATCATCAATGCCCAGCTGACTGTGATTTTCTTTTTTTTTTTTTTTTTATAAACTGTGCTTATTTTTTGAAGATGAGGCATTGCTGGTAAGAAAAATGATTGGGAGGGGCCCCTGGATGGCTCAGTCGGTTAAGCATCCAACTCTTGGTTTCAGCTCAGGTCAAGATCTCATGGTTTGTGAGACTGAGCCCTGCCTTGGGCTCCATGTGTTGACAGAATGGAGCCTGCTTGGGATTCTCTCTCTCTCCCTCTCTCTGCCCCTTCCCAGCTCGTGTGCACGTGCACGCACTCTCTCTTTCTCAAAATAAACAAAATTAGAAAAAAAAAAAAAACCTTAAAAAAAAAAAAGAAAAATGGGAAAGGGCTCCTGGTGGAGTCCACCCAGAAGAACAATTTGCCAGAGGTGCAATCCTGCAATCCTGCACACATTCTGAAGAAGAGACACGGTGGCGGGGGGGGCGGGGATGGACAGAGACACAGCCAATGGCTGCAGCTCTGCTCACACAGGCCCCTTAGGTCATGGGAGCACCATGTGCCACTTAGTGCCTGTCCCTAGGAGCTCCTGGGCTGTGGCTGACTCTCATACTAGGTAGGGATCCATGCTGAAAGGAAGCAGAGTGGGTGGGGAGTGGCATTTCCGGCTGTTTCTGGCTCTGCCCTCCTGAGTTTCAGGTTCTTAGTATTTAAAATATAATGCTAACAACAATGATTATGATAATAATAATGAATCACATTTATTCAGGGCTGATGATGCACCAGACAATGTGCTAAGCTTGTTCCCTGAACTACGCCCATTTTATCCTAATAATAACTCTATCAGGAGATATTATCACCATCCCCATCTTAGAAAACAGAGTAATTTGGCAAGGTCACATAGGTATTAACGGGAGAAGTAGGTCCTGAATAACAGTTTGGTTCCAAAGCCCCAGTACCTGAATACTGTGCTCTGCTGCCTGGTTGCCCATATCATCAACTTAAAAGGTAACACAAATGTTGGAAATGGTGCTTGAGTTCTATCCTATCAGGAAGGATGTGAAGGTTGTCACTGGATTCATCTCACCGAACTTAGATCCACGTTGTCATCTGGGAGCAGAATGAGCATGCTCAGCTCCTCACCCACATAGGGCACCTCCAGGACCTGGGCCTGCACCTCTTCAATATAGGCAAGCTTAAATGTAGCTTCCTGAAACATCATCTGCACTGGCCTCTGCTCCTTCTGATGGGAATAAACAGACGAGCATGGAATTAAAAACAGATTATTGAAAGAGGCGATAAAAGTTTCCAAAAGACATAGAGTTGACTCCAGGAGTGTTTTCAGCACCCGTCATGGGAACAATATTCATATGCTAATTCCGACTCTTTCCTGTCACCATTACAAGGCATCTCTTGTAAACAGGTATCCTAAGAAAGATATTCTACTCAGCAAAATAAATGTGATACTCTGCATTTTCCGGAGGAGGAAATCAGACTGTCCTCATTTAAACTATATCTAAGGAGGGGTGTCTGGGTGGCTCAGTCAGTTAAGCGTCCGACTCTTGATTTCAGCTCAGGTCATGATCTCACGGTTTGTGAATTCGAGACCTGTGCCTGGCTCTGCACTGACAGTATGGAGCCTACTTGGGATTCTCTCTCTCCCTCTTTTTCTGCCCCAACCCTGCTCGCACTGTGTGCACTGTGTGCACACTCTCTCTCTCAAAGTAAACTTTAAAAATATATGTATACAAAAATAAAATATATCTAAGGAAATGATACAGTCACATAAAATTAAATAGAAAATTTTTTTCATTTTAGCTAGAGAAAGGTTTTGTGATAAGGTGGGAAGAAATTTAAGAGTTTCACAGGAACGTGACAGGTAGTGCATGGACACACCCTCTCAGAAAGCAATCTTGCCGGCAAGTAGAAAGAACTAATATCTCTTCATGTATTTAAATCCAGTTGTTCTGATTCTGATACTCTAATCCAAGGAAATAACTTTTTAAAAATGTAGAAGTGGTGGGACACCTAGGTGGCTCAGTCAGTTAAGTGTCGGATTCTTGATTTTGGCTCAGGTCAGGATCTCATGGTCACAGGATCGAGCCCCACATCAGGCTTGGCACTGAGCATGGATGGAACTGCTTAAGGTTTTCTCTCTCCCTCTGCCCCTCCCCCACTCTCTCTCTCAAATAAAATACAGAAGAGGTATATGCATGCAGAAGTTAGAGTATTATACTCATTTTTCTTTTTTTTATACTTATTTTTCAAATTGATACAGATCAGCTATTATACAAATTAGAAAAGTTTCTAAAATCAATGCTAGAAAAGTTCTCCCCCTCCCACCTTTGTACCTCAAGGGCTGATTATGTAAAGTACACCTTAAGCCCCCCAAAACACCTATACACTATGTTTCCAGATTACATTAAAATGGTATTTTTGCGGGGGGTGGGTGGTTTGCTGGGGATTTGGCAAGCCATTTTAATACCTGGCTGAAGTTACACCTCAATATCAAGACTAAGATTTTTGTCAGTTTTAATATTAGAAACTTATATTAAATTAATAATGATTAATTAATATTAATTCAAGTCAATACTCATTTTAATTTTTTAAATATCTGATTAAAGAAATATTCACTCCCAGGGTTGATGGGGGGTGGGAGGGAGGGGAGGGTGGGTGATGGGTATTGAGGAGGGCACCTTTTGGGATGAGCACTGGGTGTTGTATGGAAACCAATTTGACAATAAATTTCATATATTGAAAAAATAAATAAATAAATCATTAAGCACTTTCTCTCTTTAAAAAAAAAAAAGAAAGAAATATTCACTCCCTCTACCCACTCCCCCAACACACACACATATCACACTTTCTTTCCTTAACACTTGTTTTTTGCTTTCTGTTTAGCAACTTGGGAATAGAAGAAAGTCTTCTATGAGAGTTTCCAAAACTAGGTGGCAGCAATGAAGATAGGAGAGATTATCAGAGGCAGAAGGAGCAGTAATAAAATGCAAAAAATTATAGACAGCAAATAATTTTTATTCCTCTGTTCTTTTCTACTGAGTTTAAAATTGCATTTATAAATATGTTGTTTCAAAATTTTTTAATTTATGTTTATTCTTTTTTTGAGAGAAAGAGAAACAGAGCAGAGTGGAGGAGGGGAAGAGAGAGAGGGAGGCACAGAATCTGAAACAGGCTCCAGGCGCTGAACTATCAGCCCAGAGCCTATTGCAAGGCTTGAAACCATGAATCGTGAGATCATGACCTGAGCTGGAGTCAGATGCTTAACCGACTTAGCCACCTAGGTGCCCTTCAAAATTATTTTTAACCAATCATTTATGCTTTTACAAACTTAGTTTTCTCCATTCAATTTCTTCTTGAAACACTAGCAGAATTTCTGAAAGCTTCTCTCACCTGGTTTATTTTAAAAGGCATTTCACTTGTGTACATTTTGTTGAACTGTTCATTCCACCTTCCTTTGAAGTAGATGGCATTGACAAGAACCAGCCTGGTCTGTGCATCAATCGAGCTATCCGGCAACAGGTCTTGAATTTTACCTTCCAGGAAAAGTAGAGAACACATTCAGGTGATTTTTATAGAACATGGGATGAATAAATCATGATAAGGTTTATTGGCAGATCCTTGGTTACTAGTCAAGAACCAAACATTCTTTTCATTTTTCAAATTTGCTCAGTTTGGATTATTATGTACAGAAATCAAACACAACACATACAAGAAGTGGTGTTCATGGTCAGGTCACTAAGGCCTTTCCAGAAAGTTGAAGACGGTAAATGATTTCTAAATCACTCAAAGAAAAACACTATACGTGGTCAGACAACGAGGCAAACAGGTCTGGAGGGCTGGTCTGGAGGGACCTGGGTTATCTCAAGAGGTGAAATGGGATTGTTTGGTTTAGTGCAGCAAAGTTGTAACCGGTGCTAACATTCCACAACTACATCCACATGTCAGAGGCAGCCAGAATGAACGGCTCAACGGGGAAAGAGCTGATAATGGGCAGTCTGGGTGCACTGAGGAGCTCCTGGAAGCAACTAGAAGAGATTTTACTATTTTGATCCTCTAAACAAAACAGCAGACATTCCTGGAAAAGGTAAGGTGGGCAAGTGAAAGATACTCCCTTCTTCCCCTGGATATCAAACTGCCTTTCTGATGAACTAAGAGCATCCCTGTTAATTTGCTGCCTCCAGATAGCATAAGTGGCAAATATTCCAAGAAATGGTGGCAATAACTGCTAACTCTTTAAAGAAAGACAATGTCTGTTCTCGATTGTCTGATTTATTGACAGAAATAGGACTGCTCCTAGTGGTACTAAGTAGAAATGGTACAGAGGGTCCTGAATGGTTCAAACATCATACATCATTGATCATGGTGGCCAAGATCAGAACGTGGCACTCCGTAAAACAAAAGAATAAGGCTCAATGCCAAACAAAGTATGATTTCGGTCTGCAGGATTGATCAGCCCTGAGAGACAGTCTGCAGTTGACCTATCAAATCTAAGCTTACCAAATCTAATTAAGGGAGTGGAAGTGGAAAACGTGAAAGAAGCAGAATAAGTAAGCTTAATGTGTAGGATAAAGCTGGTGGTAGGTCCACATAGAATTTAGAAAGAGGAGGGGCGCCTGGGTGGCGCAGTCGGTTAAGCGTCCGACTTCAGCCAGGTCACGATCTCGCGGTCTGTGAGTTCGAGCCCCGCGTCAGGCTCTGGGCTGATGGCTCGGAGCCTGGAGCCTGTTTCCGATTCTGTGTCTCCCTCTCTCTGACCCTCCCCCGTTCATGCTCTGTCTCTCTCTGTCCCAAAAATTAAAAAAAAAAAAAAAAAACAAAAACGTTGAAAGAAGAATTTAGAAAGAGGAAGCCCAAGTGTATGACTCAGGGGAGATCTGACCAGTAGTCTCCTTCCTATGGAGGTGATGAACCCACCCAACATGTGAACATCACAGGCCACATGAAAGTACGCTTCAGTGTAAGTTACTAAACTGGAAATCTGGTCTATGAATTTCTTTTGACATTTGTATCAGTCATTCTGGTCCCCGGAGAATGGAAAAAATTAAGTCTCCATTGTTGAAAACCTGAGCTTCTGATCAGAACCACTGTGAGTCCATTAAGGTCCAAATATGCCATGAGGCCCAGCCTGTCAGCATGACTCTGACCATCTGAAACACTAGTAAAATCAGAACAGCAGGAAAAGCAAGGGGAGGAAGAGGGAAGGGAGGAAAAGGAGGGGAAGTAGGGGAACGTGGAGGGAGCAGGAAACAGAGAAGGGAGAGAAGGCAAAAAAAAAAACAGTAACATGTAATTCTGACCTTCAGTCTTTTTTGAGATCCAAGTGTTGATGTGTTTCCTGGACTGCTCTGCAGCTTTGGCAAAGGAAAGCTGCTCAAGTTCAGCATGGTAGAACTGAAGACAGGATTCCTTAAAGGTCTTTGGAGAGAAAAGTGTTCAATGTGGCTATATTCCTAAATAAAGTTTAGTTTCCAAAAATTTGAATATTATATACTTTTTATTAAAATAAGTATACATCTCTTAAAAGTGATATCTTAGCCTAATAGGTACTAAAATATCAGAGTTTATAAATAAGTACTAAGCCATAACCAACCAGAAATGGAAAAATGAATTTTACAAGTAGTCAAATTTTAAATAATTCAAGGCACAGTCATAGAATTATGAGTTTTAAAAGTGTCCACCATTAATTTTGGTTCTCCAGGATCTTTCTTTCAGACTCTATATTTTAAATACAACTTTTATTGTTCTGCTGACTCAACTCACTGAGAGGAATTCACACGTCTTTTCTCCAAAGAGCCTGTTGGCTGTTCTGAGCAAGTACTGGGTGCCAGGTTTGTTCACTTCAGTAAGAAGTAACTGGAAACTCTGATGAATATCTTTCTCTGTGTTTAAAGAAAGCACCTGTTGAGAAAAATAATTTTAAAAATTATCAAAATGGGGTGCCTGGGTGGCTCAGTCGGTTAAATGTCTGACTTCGGTTCAGGTCATGACCCCACGGTTCATGAGTTCAAGCCCCACATTGGGTGCCACACTCACAGCATGGAGCTTTCTTGGGATTCTCTCTCTCTTTTCCCCTCTCCCTCTGCTCTCCCCAACTCACACTTTCTCTCTCTCTCAAAATAAATAAACTTTAAAACAAAAATCAAGATTGTTCTTTGATCTGAAAAACTCATTATAGAGTTTTATAGAGAAAATTCTTTCTCAAATACTCTACAAAATTTTCCTTTAAAAGAACACTGTTTTCATTTAAATTGCAGATTTAATACATACTAGAGCAATACTATGTGGAGGTGGGGAGAAGATACAGAGAGAAAAAGACAGAGAGAGAGAGAGAGAGGGAGGGAGGGAGGGAGGGAGGGAGAGGGAGAGGGAGAGAGAGAGAGAGAGAGAGAGAGAGAGAGAGGGAGAGGACAGAAAACAGAGGAGTAACAGTTGGCTTTTCTGCCTAAATAGATCTGTCTTGTTTAAAAATAAGTAGGGGCGCCTGGGTGGCGCAGTCGGTTAAGCGTCCGACTTCAGCCAGGTCACGATCTCACGGTCCGTGAGTTCGAGCCCCGCGTCAGGCTCTGGGCTGATGGCTCAGAGCCTGGAGCCTGTTTCCGATTCTGTGTCTCCCTCTCTCTCTGTCCCTCCCCCGTTCATGCTCTGTCTCTCTCTGTCCCAAAAATAAATAAACGTTGAAAAAAAAATTAAAAAAAAAATAAAAATAAAAATAAGTAATAGGGGGGCACCTGGATGGCTCAGCCAGTTAAGCATCCAACTTCAGCTCAGGTCATGATCTCACAGTCCGTGAGTTCAAGCCCCGTGTCGGGCTCTGTGCTGACAGCTCAGAGCCTGGAGCCTGCTTTGGATTCTGTGCCTCCCTCTCTCTCTCTCTGCCCTTCCCCTGCTCATGCTCTGTCTCTCTCTGTCTCAAAAATAAATAAAAACATTAAAAAAATAAGTAATAGGAAGAATGACAAGGAGAAGAAGGATTCAGAAAAGGGGCTATTATAAAATCTTGCATCCCAAGAAAAACATAAGTATGAAATACGCCTAATAGAGGAAAATTTGCTTCTAAGATTTAAAAAAACAACAACACAGTTAAAAGCATGATAAGTTCAAGAAGAAATGGGCATAAATACAATCAGTGGGCAAGGCAATCTTTGTCAGTTTATACAGAATCCAAACACTAGTTCTTTAAAAGAACTTCCCTTAATGCTGTAAGTAGCAATGCATATTCAGCATATTGAGTGCCATTACTGTCTAGTTGAGCACAGAAGGATAAGGAACTTTTGATGTCTCTGAATACAAGGTAACTGAACAATCTTGAGGCTCTCAAAAAAACCCAAAAGAACAAAAAAAAACCAAAAAAACCTCCCAGAAGGATTCATCAGCTAGCTTAAAACACAGAAAAGCTCAGTAAGCCCAAAGAAGCCCCTCTCTACACATAAACCTTCACTTCTCAGGTCACAAGCTGAAAAATGATTCAGATAAGCAATTACCCCAGAAAGGGTTGCCAAGAGAAAAGAAAGTGGTATTGAAACAAAGAGCCACACCAGCCCTCCTGTAGTGAAGGTGTGTGCAGGTAGCATGAAATAAGCCTGTAGGTTTTATCTTAGGCACATGTCCTCTGCCTGCTCTATAAAACCCCTTCAGGACAGGGATTGATTCTTAATCATTTTCAGATGTTTGCTGAATGTTTGTTAAACTAGTCCACACACAGTCTGTATATGTAATAAAGACATGCCTTTTCATCCACATTTGCCTATTTTTGTCCATCCCCTTACCAGGAAGGCATGTTGGTGTATTAATGACTTGAAAGAGATATTAACCTACCCTTTGTTACCAAAGAATAATTACAGTTATGAAGTCTTTACTTCAAAAATGAGAGATCTTAACTGCTTAGATTTCAAATAATTTCAGTATCATTTTCTAAACAAAGATAAGATGCTAGGACAAGATTTGGATAGTCTTAACCAAATTATTAGAGGACTTTTCCCAAAAAAAGTCTCAGCAAAAGAGACTCCCAGCCCTGCCCTTTGCGTCTTGTTCCCCAGGCAGCCCCACCTGCCTGATATAAGCATGTATGTGTGTATGCACGAGGACCCCTCCCCATCCTGCTTCGTGGCAATTCTGGAGTATGAGGTATGAAGCTGGTGATGGAACATAACAACTGAAAGGGCAGTCCCTTCTCCTGAGTGGCAGGTAGGTTTACCTGGGCCATCTGGGCAGCAGTGTTTCCTTTTGCCCCCAGGAAGACCATGGCCAGGGCAGAAGAGATGCTCACAGGAGAATAAAACACGTTGCGTAAAGGGCTGTCCTGACACAGCATCTTTAAAAGGTGAAAGGCAAAGGTGCCATTTGCTTCAGAAAGGGCATCCATGATACAGGCTCTGGAACCAGAGAATAAAGAGAAAGGCTGCCTTAATACACCTCGGAAGGCTATTGATCAAATATCTGGCAATCTTGGAATTGTACTTGTTTTAAAATAATAAAGCTCATAAACATTTTAAGTTGGAGGAAAACCCATTTATTGTTGCTCCCCATCTGAAAAGTGAGTCCCCATTTTAAGGTAAATAGAGAAGTATGGTACTGGCAGAGATCAAACCAGCTTGAGAGCCTCAGGAATTAACAGCACTAATTCACTGGCACAAACACACAGCACTCAGTCTCCCAGGAGCAGTGAAGTCCAATCCTTTCGTATAAGGACCAGCTCTTCCCACCTGACGAGAAGGACATCAGGGAGAAGGAGGATGGTGTCAGGGAAGCAGGGGAGGGGGAGGAGGGGGAAACTCCCACTGAAAAAATTCTAGTTTCTCTAGCCTGTTCTCTAGCCTGGTCTCCATAATACTGTTTCTCCTTCTTCTGCTTGTTTTTTTTTTTTTAATGTTTATTCATTTTTGAGAGAGAGAGAGAGAGCATGAGCAGGGGAGGGGCAGAGAGAGACAAAGACAGAGGACCTGAAGCAGGCTCCGTGTGCTGTCAGCAACCAGCTGGATGCAGGGGCTTGAACTTAAAAACCCTGAGATCATGACCTGAGCCAAAGCTGGAGGCTCACATGACTGAGTCACCCAGGTGCCCCAATACTGTTTCTTCTTTCATACATTTATGAAGAGCACTTTTGAGAGTTTCAGCTATGCAAAAGGCCACAGTCTCCCTATCTGTCAGCTGATACTTGAGAAATGTTTGAGATTCTGGTACGAGATGACAGACAGGCTGCAGGTGGGTTTAAATTGACTGTGAGGAGAGGACCTTTCATCTACAGTGACTGGTCATCAACCAGCTAGGGAGAGCCAGTGTGCTCTCCAGCTGAGCAGCCCTACCCGCTAGATGGCCAATTAACTCCCGATAGCCCATAACCCAACTCAGAGTGCCCAATGATCCCTAGCCTCTAGACATCACGTGACCTTCAAACACTGGAAAAGAGGCTGAGAAAACTTTGCTTTTGTTTTGTTTTATAATATTTTGCTAACTTAGCAAGATTTGAGAGTTTTACTCCCAAGATTTGGGAGTTTTACTCGATAGAGCAAAAGCCACTAATGGAGACTGTGCACCAGAGAACGAAGACCAGCCCCTGCGGAACACCAGAATAGAGAGGCGAGGAGGAACGGAAAAGGGTACAAGAAAGAGCAAAACTACCAAGAACAGGGAGGCCAGGATCTATGAAGCCACGGAGGTCAGAAGTGTAAATGTTAGTGGGCAGGTTTGCTGACCACACAGCTGAACCTGAACACATGGCCACCACCATCCCCCAGCCCACCAGGCAATTAGGTAAGGGTGGAAATGAGACCCTCACTCACCCAACTGCCATCTCCCTGCCTCCTTCCTGCGGCTCCTCATCCCCTCACACCCATCACCAAGTCCTGCCTTCTGCTGCCCAAATGGCTCTGGAAACCGTATACTTGTGAGCCTGCACCTAGTCTAGACCACCTGCTCCCTCTCCCTGCTGCCTCCTCGGAACAGAACGACCCAGAACGTTCCCCTCCTGGGAACAGACCCCACCCAGTTCACTCCATTTGGACAGCCCTCCTCTTAAATTTCCCATGGCTCAGGGTCCCTGGGTGGCTCAGTGGATTGGCTTCAGCTCAGGTCATGATCTCACGGTGAGATCCAGCCCCACTCCAGCTCTGCGCTGACAGCAGGAGCCTGCTTGGGATTCTCTGTCTCTCTATCTGCCTTCTTCCCCTGCTCGCTCTTTCTCTCTCTCAAAATAAAGAAATAAACTTAAAAAAAAAAAAATTCCCCTGGCCCTTAGGATAAGCTCAAAGCTCACTTCATTTAAAGGGCTTATCCTCCACCTCACCCCCTCGCCTTGCTCCAGCATCAGCTTCTAGCCATCCTGACCGCCTTTCACTCCCTTCAAGGCACCCCTGGGCCAAGGAAAACACCGTTTATCCACCACCCCGACCCCTGCACTGGCTAATGGCACTCAGCTTCCCTCTCCACCCAAACACCCCGGTCTCAGAAGGCTTCCCTTCACGAGCTCCACCCACCCTGGCGGCTGCCTCACTCTTCTCTGCAATTCCGTCTCTCATTGCTTGTGGTCCCACTAGGCTGCAAGCTCCCGCGGCAGGGGCGGTGTGGCACCGCGGGTCCTGCGGGCCGGGAAGAGCGCTCAGGGAAAAGGAAGGGCTCCAGAAGTTTGTGTGGAGTGACTGCAAGAATTAGGATGGGTAAGTAGTGCTCGGATTTACAGCTGCAGAATGGTGATTTCAGCAGGAAAGAGGAGAGGTAGGGAGAGGTCAGTGCGCGGATCCCTAGGAGAGAGATGGGGTGAAGAAGTAGGGCGGCGGGGTGGGGGTGGAGGGAGGCGGCTGGAGAGGAAGAGACCTGGGAAGCGCAGAGACAAGACAGTGGAGGAGGGAATCAGGTGGCCTGGGCTCTGGGACCGGCCGCAGCTGCACCACTGTGCGGCTGCGATCCAAAGAGGCTCTGTTTCTGTGAACAGGGCGAGGCACCACCTGATCCGGTTCGCTTCTACAGAGATGGCCCTCGCGTCCAGTGTCTGAGCGCGAGCGCTGGGGGCTCACGTCCTCCGCCGTCCCCGCCCTGCCCCGGGGCGCCCCCACTTGCCACCTTCGGCACCGCCGCGCTCCTCCCGTGGCTGTCGTCCGGGCCTACGCCGACCTCTCCGGGAAGAGCCGCCCCCTGGGTCCAGCTCGCGTCGGGAGGCAGCGGCCGCAGAATTTTATGCTCGCCCCGGCGACCTCCACGCTTCCTGCCCTCCGCTGGGGGCGGTGCGTGAGCTGCGCCCCCGCGTAACCGCCGGCTGGGCGCGGCCAGGGTCTAGTCCCAGGCCTGCTTTGCGGCCGCCCACCACCCCCACCCCCACCCCCACCCTCCGCAGCCCCGCCTCGCGTGTGAGGCCCTGCGGGGGTCACTGGAAGCGCTGACTGCCTCCCAAACCGATTGTGAAAGGAAAAGCACTTTCAAACGGATAGGTGAGTCGGGCTGGTACCGCCGCGCTCGCTCACAAGTGGAGAACACCCCGGGGACGCGAGCGAGGGGCGACAGAACTTAGCCTGGGCTTGTCTACTTCCAGAAGCAAAGGTGGAGTGACAGGCCTGTGGGTCTTATTCCACACCGCTCATCTTACACAGATGAAAGAGTCAGCTAGAATAAAATATCTGCTCAAGATCCCACACTAATTAGCTGTTCTGAACCCAGACACAGAAGCCAGGCGGCCTACCTTCTAGGACCTGAGCCCTTTTCCCCTGCTGGTGTTTGGGCTCTGGTGCTGCTGTGTATG
Source organism: Panthera onca (assembly GCF_046562875.1). Lineage (NCBI taxonomy): Eukaryota > Metazoa > Chordata > Mammalia > Carnivora > Felidae > Panthera > Panthera onca. Next base: position 25,600,795 of record NC_138343.1, on the reverse strand, counting down.
CAGTCGCTACCATTTATCTCCAAAGTGATGGGAACAGACAGACTGAGCCGGACTGCCTCAGCACATGGGGGTGCTGACGCAGGGCGGGCTTGCGGATGGTTGATTCGGTTGTTCGAAAGGTCATCAGATACCCACATTCTTCCCATCCCTCGTGGCCAGTGACCAGAGACCCCAGCAACTAGAAGCCTTTCTTGTTGATGTGATGATGTTCAGAGGAAGAGAACAGATTAAATGACTTTCTGAAGCAGATTTCTCTTCCTATTTCAAATTCAAACCTGAATTAGTGCATTCTCCTGAGGGTCTGAATTAGGGAGAGAGGCAAGCCAGGTAACTAAATGTAAAGAGGCACACACTCTTAGGGGTTAACCCCTGTACTTAATGTGACCCTGACAGTGAGTGCCTCCTTAAATTTCACACCCTGGGTGCCTCGCTTTTCAAAAACTAACAGCGTTATTGAGACCTGTTAACAGACCATAATATTCACTCTTTAAAAGCATACAATTCAGTGGTTCTTAGTCTGTTCACAAAGTTGTACAACTATAACCACTATCTAACTCCAGAACATTGTATCACCTCAAAAAGAAACACCATGCCCATTCATGATTTTCTCCATTCCCTCTTCCCACAGCCCCCGGCAACCACTAATCCATTTTGCCTAGATTTGTCTATTGTGGGATATTATAGATAGAATCATATATAATATAGTCTTTTGTGACTGCCTTCTTTCACTTAGCACAGTGTTCTCAGGTTGATCTTTGCTGGTTCAAGGTAACAGTGATCTATATTTCATTTCTTTTAGTGACTGATGACATAATATTGTGTGTGTGTGTGTGTGTGTGTGTGTGTGTCCATTTTATTTATTCATTCATCAATTGGTAGACATTTGGGTTTTTTCTCTCTTTTGTTTGTTATGAATAATGCTACTATGAACATTCACATATAAGATTTTGTTTAGATGTATGTTTTCATTTCTGTTGGGTCTATACCTGGAGTGGAATTGTTAGGTCATATAGTAACTCTGTATTTAACTTTATGAAAAACTGCCAAACTATTTTTCCAAGCAGCTACAAAATTTTATTACCATCTGTGTACATGGGTTTCAGTTTCTCGAAATCTATGGTCTCTTTTTTTTTAACTTTAGAGGGTGTGAAAATGGCATTGCATGATGTTTTAGAGTTGTATTTCCTTGATGACTAATGACGTTGAGCATCTTTTACCTCCCCATGTGGTTACTGGCTCTTTGTAAATCTCCTTCAGGGGAAAATCCATTCAAATCTTTGCTCATTTTCAAATTAGATTATTTGTCTTTTTATTGCTGAGTTTTAACACTGTAGGTTTTTATTCACTTCATCATCATACTGCATGATCAAACTGCTTAAAAGACAAAATGAAAATCTTAAAAGCGATCCAAGAAAAAAGATACAGAAAAACAGAGATGAAAATGATATCCGAGTTTTCTTGGGGAAAAAATGCAAGCAAGAATACAGTGCAGAAACATTTTTAAAATACTGGGAGAAAAAAGAGAAACCATCAATCTAGAACTCTGTATGTTTCAAAAATACCTTTCGAAAATGAAGGTAACATAAAGACTTTCAGACATATGAAACCTGAAAGTTCTCACCACCAGCCAACCTTGCATGTCAAGACGTGTGAAAGTAATTCCTTCAGGCAGGCAGAATAAAAATAATAAAGGAACAAGGATGTACCCAAAGGAAGAAGAGCACTGTTAATAAGTATCAGATAAATACATAAGGCTTTCTTTCTTATTTCTTAAATGTCTTTAAAAGATAATATTTTAAATACTATTTTTTTTACATTTATTTATTTTTTGAGAGACAGAGACAGAGCATGAGCAGGGGAGGGGCAGAGAGAGAGGGAGACACAGAATCAGAAGCAGACTCCAGGCTCCGACCTGTCAGCACACAGCCCGACATGGGGCTCAAACCCATGAACCGTGAGATCATGACATGAGCCGAAGTCAGACACTTAACTGACTGAGCCACCCAGGCTCCCCTAAATAGTATTTTAAGTGTCTTTAAAATAATAACAATGTATTGTGGGGTTCATAACACATATGAAAACAACAGCCCAAAGGTCAACAGAGTCTAATTCTCAAATTTATAGGAAAAAGCAAAGTACCCAACATAGCCAAAACAATTTTGAAAAATGGGAATAAAATTGGAGGGGTGCCTGGGTGGCTCAGTCTGTTAAGCAACTGACTTCGGCTCAGGTCAGGTCATGATCTCACGGTTTCTGAGTTCAAGACCCATATTAGGCTCTCTGGTGTCAGCACAGAGCCCACTTTGGATCCTCTATCTCCCTCTCTCTCTCTGCCCCTCCCCTGCTCATGCACACACGCGCTCTCTCTCTCTCTCTCTCTCTCTCTCTCAAAAATAAATAAACATTAAAAAATGTTTTAAAAAGAATAAAATTGGAGGACTTACATTACCTCAAAACTTACTATTAAGCTACAATAATCAAGTATTGTGGTATTGGCACCAAGATACACATTAGATCAACAAAATCAAATATAGTCCAGAAATAGAGCCATGTATATATGATCAGTTGATTTTTGAAAAAGGTGCAAATGCAGTTCAGTGGAGGAAGAATGCTCTTTTCAACATATGCAAAATGAGCTCAAAATGGATCATAGGCCAAAACATAAAATGTTATAGTATAAACTTAAGAGACATTCTCTCTGACTTTGACTTAGGCAAAGAGTTCTTAGATAAAGCACAATACATAAACAAAAAAGTTTAATAAATTGGACTTCGTTAAATTTAAGAACTCCTCTTTGAAAGATGCTGTTATCAAAATGAAAACTCAAGTCACAAGATTTGTGAAAGTATTTGCAAGTCGTGTGTCTGATAGAGAACTTGGTATTTGTAATAATGCTCAAAATTCAATAAACAAACAACCTCTCCCCAACAAAATAATAAAATATGTGTGAGAGATTTAAAAAGGTATCTCACCAGAGAACATATATGGATTGCAAATAGATACATGAAAAAATGCTGAACATTAGAGAATTAGAGAATGCAAACTAAAACCTCAATGAGATAACATTATACACCGATTAGAATGGTTAAAATTACCAACACTGATCATACCAAGTGTGGGTGAGGATACAGAGCATCTGGAACTCTCATTTGATCTACTGGGTAAAACTATCTTGGAAAAAAATTTTGCATTTTCTTAAAAATTTAAACCTGCCATATGACTCAGCTATTCACACTCCTATGTATTCACACAGGGAAATGAACACATACGTTCATACAAAGACTTTGCAAATGAATGATCATTGCAGTTTTATTTGTAATAGTTAAAATCTTTGCAACAGCCCAAATATCCAGCAGCAGATGAATGGAAGCAAACTGTAATGTATCCATACAATGGGATATAACTTTGTAATTAAAAAATGAACTATTGATGCACACTGTATGGATGAATCTCAAAATAATTATACTGAGTGAAAGGAGCCATACCCAGAAAGTACATGCTGTATGATTCCATTTACATAATACTCTATAAAATGCAAATTAACCTATAGTGGCAGAAAGCAGAGTAGTGGGTGCCTGAGACTGAGGGTATGTGGGTAAGATGGGGCAAGGAGGGATGGGAGAGAAAGACTGAAAGGTATAAGAAGAGCCTTTAGGGTGTGATGGATATGCTAATTATCTTGATCATGGTGATGGTTTGACCAGTGCCTACAATATCACAACTTATCCAATTGTACATGTCAACTATGTGAAGTCCATTATATTCATTATACCTCAATAAAATTTTTAAGTAATTTTTTAGAGGACAAAAAAAAAATTAAAATTTGTAGATGCCTGTTTCCCAGTCCTATGGATTAATTTTTTCCCCAAATCCAGTTTAGAAAGCACGGTCCCTGAAATGGATGTGGTCTAACCAGGAACATAGTCTAGCTTGGTAGATTTTAATAAGAGCTGTAATGTAAATGGCTCAGGTAACAGACCAATGAGCCGTGAATCCAAAGTAGAAGCAGGAGCAACCATGATTCAGTCCAAGTCTTAAAAAATAAGCCAGGCAGCAGTCAGTGATGGTGCAAGTGGGAGTGTAAATCAGTTATTTTTTGGAGACCAATTTGGAAGAAGCCTTAAAATATGCCCAACTTTTATCTCAACAGTATTATGTTTAGGAAGGCTTCCTTTAAAACATTAAGGAATGAGCAACAGTACGGTACATAATATAACAGTGCAGCATGTAATATAAATAATTTAAATTACCCAAATTGTCTACAAGTAAATAGATCACAAAAAATATGGAAAATCATACAAGTCAATTAAGGTTCATAGTAAGTAGGTGCTATAGAAGTCTATGATTAACTTGTGTGAAAGTTTAACTTGTGTTTATAAGTTTTTATTTCCATACATATTGTTGGTTGGAAACCCTCCTAGGAACTTCCTTGGAAGAATATGAAACCAGCTACATGCTCGGAGGGCAGGGAGAGACTGAAGAAAGAGGCAGGCCACTCCAGGTTGGTAGACAGGTGACAGTTTTATTAAGCTTGGCTTGTATTGGGTGGCAGCAAGATGAATGGATCCCAGCACCCACCCACCAAATCTTAAAAAGTTTCTAAAGAGACCTTAACTGAGTTCAGTCACATACACCATGCAGATATTTTCCACGCCACATCAGTCTCAAAACCGTGTCCTTGGAGCAGTCTCTGCAAGTGGGAAAGGTAAGTGAAACCCACATACCCAGGACAGGGGAGAGAGTGTGTGGAGCCTCTGAGGGCCTGGATCCAGCTCACAGGTCAACTGGCAGTCATGCCTTTTCAATGACCTTCCCCAAGGAAGGGGATATATAAAAATATACACATCTCACCATCAACAGTAGTGATTGCTGGGTGTGGATTTGTGTGGAGTTATTTCTAGAGAATGTATTATATGTCCTGGAGGGTGAATGGGGATAGCTGAACTGTCACCAAGGTTCTGGTCTAAAGGCTGTTGAAGGCAATAGCATTATGAGATACAGAGCCTCATGATCCCCCAGGGGACAGTTAAGATACAAAACCTGCTATAACTCCCTGACACTCCTTGAAACTAGATGTGCTCCCTGCCTGCCTTCACATAGCCACCAGGTGCATATCTGGTTAATGTCTAAAGATCCTCTGTGCCCTCTTTCCATGCTGTGATCTTCTTTGATACTTCTATCTAATGAGATAGGAAATAAAGGCTGTGTGCAGGCTGCTGTGGCTGCTGCTGTCTCCCAGAGGCAGCCCTGCATGTCCGCTCACGTCTGTCTGAGAACTTCTTCAGTGCGTGGCCACAGATCTGTGGACAACTTAAATTTTATTCATATTTTCTATAGTCCAAATTTCTGCCACGACACATATTCTTTTGTAATCAAAATATACATCAGGGGCGCCTGGGTGGCGCAGTCGGTTAAGCGTCCGACTTCAGCCAGGTCACGATCTCGCGGTCCGTGAGTTCGAGCCCCGCGTCAGGCTCTGGGCTGATGGCTCGGAGCCTGGAGCCTGTTTCCGAGTCTGTGTCTCCCTCTCTCTCTGCCCCTCCCCCGTTCATGCTCTGTCTCTCTCTGTCCCAAAAATAAATAAAAAACGTTGAAAAAAAAAAATATACATTAATGTAGGGAGATCTTTTCTTTAGCAAGAGATACGCCTGAGCCACATCGGAGCATGTGTGATAAACACAGGCCATTGTTCCCAGGAGCTGGTGAGTATGTGAGGGTTTCCTTGGGGGCTTCAGGAGAACTAGGCAGAGTTTGGTGTGTGCTTCCAGGGACAGAGATGGAGAGGGCTGCAGGCTTCTGCTTCAGAGTACCACCTCCTAGCCCAGTCCTGAAGCTCATTGCTAAGGCCTGGACATGTACCTCAGTTATTTCTACAAGGGACTCTCTGAGATATGGAACATGCAGGGCTGTGTGTGGCACTGAAGAAGACACTGAGGGATACTGCCTCAATTGTTGAAGAGACAAACCCCGGGTGGCTGCAGGGTTAACATGTCAAGATCTCTGGCTTTGTGAGCCACAGGGCCTGGGCACTGGCATTTCCTGAGGAGGTTGGCAGGAGTGGGCAGCAGAGCTCTGATGTGATCCCAGGACAGAAGAGCAGAGGACTGGTCCATGGATCCCTGAGATACTCCAAAAACACCCACAAATAGTAAGCACAGTCTGAGAGGGGAGCCATCCCAGATTATAGAGGGAGGGCAGAACCACTCAAGGACACCTCAAATATTGCAAAACAAGCATCAGCCCCAAACATCACACATCCAAAGCCTCAGTTATTCAAGCAGCTGTGGAATGCTCCCAACAAACATTCACAAACCACCCAAGTGCACACATTTTATTTTGCCATGCAAATTGCTACACTGATTTGGTCACTCAAGATTTAAATCAAGGCAAGGTAGGCAGAAGGGGAAGGGAGGACATGGCCAGCAACCGTGCCTTTTTATGGAGAAGAGAACCCACTACAGAACAAAATGCTGCCAGTTTTGTGGTGCCAGAGGAAGAGAAGAAAAGGACCGTCCGTGAAGTCTGGGTTCTGTTCTGTGGCCCAGGCAGTCCTGAGCACAGACACTGCCTCTGTGCCTTCTTCACTAGTCCCTTTGCAAGGTTTCTGTGCATGACCTTGGACACACACTTCTTATTAACATTCCAGGAAAGTTGGCCTTGGCTTCCTTAAACACACCAGTCCTAAACTTCAAAAAAAAAGACTCCAAGCTGTAAGTCTCCTCCAGCTTTAATCTGTGGAGGAGAAATTGAACTTTCTTTAGTCAGCTTTTTTGGATTTGTCCAGGATCTGAACTTCTCAGATGTTAGTGTTTTTTCCGCCTGGAAAAACAAAGTTAAATCCTAGAATCCAGACAACATAATGTGCCCATGCACACATGTATTATCCCCCACCTGTCTCCCAGCACCCACACCCCCGGTGTAACTACGTGGGAAGTTCTGGTCCAAGACAATGCACAGATTTTTTCTTCTTATAAACACACCAAAACTCTTCCCAAATTCTCATGTTTTCCCTGTCCTAGGGACACAAGAGTAAAACAGCTACAAAACAACTAAGGCCAGCAGAGTTTTTCAAAAAGAACTATTTTTCCCTAAACTCATTTAAAATATTTAATCTGAAATACCTAATTCAAAATTCTTATAATCGATTGTTACATTTACTGACATTACTGTGAGTCAGAGGGCAGTCTGACAAAGGAGAGACAAAGGTCGTAGCTCTCTCTAACTAGGGAAGAGGAGAAAATCAAAGATTATCTGTGCAGGAAGGGTGGGCTCTTCCTGAGAGCTGAGAGCGGAAATGGGAATTACAAAAGCATAACTTCCGGCATCTCCCATTTGCCCTCACTTGCAAGCTAGCTGCCCGCCCTGGAGTCAGCCTGGCCCCTAGGAGCTGTCACTCATTCTGAGTGTCCACAGGGAAGGAGGAAAGGAGATACAGGGGCTTCCACTTGTATCTGCTCCTCCCCTTACCCAGAGCTCCAGTGAGCGCTCCTCTTCAACGACAACTCATGGGACATCAGCTCTAGTTCGTCTCTACTAATTTTCTTCAAGTAGCCATGAAAGATCTCACCTGTGTCCCCACAAGAGAAGCACATTCTGGTCCCATGAGAGAAGGCAGGGAAATCAGGCAGGCCCCTCGCAGCACCCAGGACAGCCGTGAGCTGGAGCTGGCCCTACCTGTGGCAAGAGGCCATTGTCAAACTTCCAGGAACTTTGCAAGCCAGTTGTTAAAATCTTGGTAATTAAAGTCAGCCATGGAGAGAGCATTTATACCACAGGAACCAGCAAACATCATTATTCAGGGCCTCTCCCTCCCCCACCCAACACATACACATCCCTTTTGGATCCGCTGAGCCAGTTTGCCACTGATCCTCTACCTCCCACATACAAGTTTACTTTTCCGTCCTGAACTCTCTTCCTTTCCTGTTAGAGAGAGAGGTCTCTCCTCCTAAGAGAAGTTCCTCACTTGTGGTTTAGATCCTTGCTACTCACAGTGTGGTCCATGGGCCAGCAGTATCTGTATTATGTGCAATCTTGTTAGAAATAAAAACCTTGAGTCCACACCCACACCTACTGAACAGAGTCTGCATTTAAACAAGATTGCGAGGATAGCCATAACAAGGTAGCACAGATTGAGTGGCTTGAACAACAGAAATTGTATTTTCTTGCAATTCTGGAGGTTAGAAATCTAAGATCAAGGTGTCAACAAAGTTGGTTTCTTCTGAGGCCTCTCTCCTTGGCCTGTAGATGGCCATCTTCTCTCTGGGTCTTCACATGGTTCTTCCTCTGTGTCTATGTCCAAATCTCCTCTTCTTATAAGGACATCAACCGTGTGGGGTTAAGGCCCACCCTAACGACCTCCTTTTCACTTAACTACTTCTTTAAAGACCCCATCTCCAAATATGGTCACATTCTGAGTACAGGAGGGTAAGGACTTCAACATATGAACTTCGGAGAACACAACTCAACCTATAACAATTTTTAGACACATTAATATTTGAGAAACACTGACTAGATCAATCCCTACCCTCTTTTCTAATACTCTTGTTCAATGATTACTGAGTCTTCAACAAGCCCCTCCCTTCAGAATAAAGAATAATGTCCTTATATTTTTGGCACACTCTCTTAGCTTCATCAAAACATGTCCTTACCAGCAATTCAATACCCAGTAGAAATGCATATACATGTTCACAAAAAGACATGCAGTGGTATTCATCAAGCGCTATTTGTAATAACCCAAAGTTGGAAAGTCCCCGAATGCTGGCTTGTGGATGGAATTAGAGAAACGAGCTCAGGCTGGAATCCACAGACACTCAGACTCACTGCTTAGGGCTTACCATGGCCAGATGGGTATTGCTGTCAGGAGGCAGAATGATATTGTGTCTTCCTACGCATAGGGCAGCCCCAGGTCTGGCGTTTGGATCTGTCTATAAACCCTGTTTTAAAGTTTTTTTTTTTAATGTTGATTTCTGAGAGGCAGGGGAGGGAGACGAAGTGCAAGCAGGGGAGGGGAAGAGACACAGGAAGACACAGAATATTAAGCAGACTCCAGCCTCTGAGCTGTCAAAACAGAGCCCAACGCAGGGCTCAAACCCACAAATTGTGAGATCATGACCTGAGCTAAAGTTGGATGCTTAACCAACTGAGCCACCCAGAAGCCCCTATATACCCTGTTTTTAATTTATCTGGCTTAAATATCATATATACTGTTTCTTTTTCCTAACAAAAACAGGAAATCAAAATTAGATTACTGAAAAATGAGCATAGTTTACCCCCCAAAATGACACATCTAACTAGAAGAACCCCTCAGGGATAGATAAGAGAGTTTTTACCTCTGTGTTTTTATGCTGATAAATGTAAAATATTCATCAGTACATCTTAGTGTTGAGTACAAAGTGCTATTGTTCCCACATATCAAATAGAATAGAGTGGCAAATATAGAGAGACATAAACTTTCTATATTAGTTTTGGAAGGAATTGTGTTTTTTTCTCTTTTGAAAACCTGCATAAAGAAATACCCCCATGGATCTTCCAATTTAAAAGTATTTCTCAGGGTACCTGGCTGGCTCAGTTGTATAAGCGTCCAGCTTCAGCTCAGGTCATGATCTCATGGCTCGTGAGTTCAAGGCCTGTATCATGTTCCTTGCTGACAATGCATCTGCTTGAGATTCTCTCTCTCTCTCTCTCTCTCTCTCTCTCTCTCTCTCTCTCTCTCTGTCAAGGTGCATAAATAAACTTAATTTTTTTTTTCTCCAAGGGGCACCTGGGTGGCTCAGTTGGTTAAACATGGGACCCTTGATTTCAGCTCAGGTCATGATCTCATGACTCTTGAAATCCAGCCCCCCCATGGGGTTCCGTGCTGACAGTGCATGGAGCTTGCTTGGGATTCTCTCTCTCCCTGTCTCTCTGCCCCTTCCCTGCTCATGAACTCGCTTGCTCTCTCTCAAAACAAATAAAATAAACTTAAAAAAAAGTATTTCTCCAAGTTAAGAGGATCATCAACTAATATTCCAGCCTTTGGGGAAAAGGTTCTGGTGAGAAAAGGTATTGTTGGCCAAAGGGAGTTATCCTTCCATCCTGAAGTTATATCATATAAATATAACTATATAACTATAAAGCTTAAAAATGTATTCAAATATATTTTATACTTTATATATTTGAGTAATATGTATATTAAGTTGATGGAGGCCAAATCCAAGCTATTGATCCCATCCATCATCACATTCAAAAGGGAGTGTAGGAAAGGGTTTAATGTTAGCCTTAACAGTCTTAAAAACGGTAACACTTTTTTCCTGAGCTCAGAATTGTAGAGTCCTCAATCTTAAGACAACAAATATGCATCACTGGGACTCAGGGCCAAGATGGCGGAGCAGCATGGAAGTTTTTTTTGCCTCTCTCATCCCTGAAATGCAGCTAGATCAACACCAAACCATCTTGCACACCTAAAAAACTGATCTGAGGATTAACACAACAATCTGGACAACTGGAACCACAGAACTCAGCAGGTATAGGGTGTGGAGAGGAGAACTGGGAGAGAGAAGCTGCGAGGGTAGTTGCTTGCAGAGAGAGGATGAAGACAGGTGGAGAGTACAGAAACTCCCCCCCCCCCCCCCCAGAAAGCAGCTGGAGAGAAAGATAAAGAGTGGAAACAGCCATAAGAGACTTAATAAGAAAGGGAGAAGGGAGAAAGGAGAAAGGAGAGGATTTAAATTCCATTAAGTCTCTATAAACAGCAGAGTGCAGAATCTGAAACTCTGCAGATACCTGGAGGGGCTCTGGTGGGAAGGGTGAATCCCCAGGAGCAGACAGCCAAGTCTAAGGGGGCCTCAGGCCACACGGGGAGAGGCGGTTCCTCTGCTGAGAGGGCATTTGGTAGAGGCTGTGCGGCCTCCCCACAGGAAAAGGTCCCAGCAAACCCCAGAGAACAGCCACGTTTGCTGGTGTTGGAAGAAGGCCATTAAGGGTGAAGCTGGGCACCAGATATGTGTTGTGATTTACCATAATCTTTGCAATGCTGCTGCTACATGATCCTGTGAACTTTTTCTGGGGCTAGATGGCACCTGGCCACAGTCTCTGGGCATGAGCAGCAGCATGGTTGTGCAAACATTTCTGGGTACTGGCTGGTACCCAGCCATTGATCAGCAAGACCCTCCCCCAAAGGATCAGAGCAAGTCAAAGCAACAGGGTCCTCAGAAGTGAAGGGTTTAGAAACACAGCTCCATCTGAGATAATACTCAGGAGGGAAGTGCCACCTGACAGGCTAATGGTCTGGTAATGGACAGAAGCAGAAACAAAAAGGGGTGGTTGATTACCTGTGGGGGGAGCACAGAGTTCTGATACTAGAGACTGGGTAGCTGGGTAACACATTTTCACCCCTCCCATGCATGTGCATACACGCCTACACACGCCACACATTCCACTCCAGTAAACTAAGCAGCACTATCTAGTGGAGAACGGAGCACGAACCACGCTCTAGAGGAACACCACAAGTCTCTCTGCCTGTGTAGTTTACGGACTATAAAGTGCATCTTAGTTTGACTTCTAGGGGAAACTGGATGTAATTTCAATCATATTTAATTCTGTTCACTGGTCCATATATTCAATTTTTTTCTTTTTTTTTCTTATTCTTGAATACAGAAAGAGAAAAAAATGTTTTTATTTTCCATTTTTATAAAAAAGATTTTAAATTTTTTTTCCTAATATATTTTTTTACGTTTTTGGAAATTTTTTTAAAATTCTATTTTACTTTCATTTCATTTTATTCTATTTTACTGTATTCATTTTTTTAAATTTTCAAACGTTTTCCTTTTCTTTTTTTTCCCTTTTCTTCCCCTTTTTTCTCTATTCTATCAAGCTTTTCTCAACAACCAGACCAAAACACACCTAAGATCCAGCATCCTTTATTTGATTTTTTTGTGTTGTTGTTAATTTTTAAATTTTATTTATTTATTTTCATTTATTTTTTATTTCATTAATTCTTTTTCTTCCTTGAAAATGACAAAACAAAGGAATTCACCTCAAAAGAAAGAACAGGAAGAAATGACAGCCAGTGACTTAACACAGATACAAGCAATATGTCTGAACCAGAATTTAGAATCACAATAATAATAATAATAATAATAATAATAATAATACTAAGCTGGGGTTGAAAAAAGCATAGAGTTCCCCTCTGCAGAGATAAGAAAAGTAAAATCTAGTGAGGACAAAATTAAAAATGCTATAACTAAGATGTAATCTCAAATTGATGCCATGGCATCAAGGATGGATGAAGCAGAGCAGCGAATCAGCGATATAGAGGACAAACTTATGGAGAATAATGAAGCAGAAACAAAGAGGGAAACTAAGGCAAATGAGCACAATATAAGAATTAGAGAACTACAATGAGTTCTGACACATTAAAAAGGAATAACATCCAAATCAAAGGAGTCCCAGACGATGAAGAGAAAAAGGGGTAGAAGGTTTATGTGAGCAAATCACAATGGAAAACTTTCCTAGCCTGGGGAAAGACACAGACATCAAAATCCATGAAACACAGAGAACTCCCATTAGATTCAACAAAAATTGACTATCAACAAGGCATATCATAGTCAAATTCACAAAATACTCAGACAAGGAAAGAATTATGAAAGCATCAAGGGAAAAAAAAGTCCTTAACGTATAAGAGAAGACAGATCAGGTTCATAGCAGATCTATTCACAGAAACTTGGCAGGCCAGAAAGGAGTGGCAAGGCATATTTAATGTGCTGAATTGGAAAAACATGCAGCCAAGAATTCTGTATCCAGCAAGACTGTCATTCAAAATAGAAGGAGAGATAAAAAGTTTCCCAGACAAACAAAAATTAAAGGAGTTTGTGACCACTAAACCAGCCCTGTAAGAAATTTTAAGGGCCACTCTCTGAGGGGAGAAAAGATGAAAATATAAATACATACATACATACATACATACCAAAAGCAACAAAGATTAGAAAGGACCAGAGAACACCACCAGAAACTCCAACTCTACAAGCAACATAATGGCAATAAATTCATATCTTTCATTATTCACTCTAAATGTCAATGGACTCAATGCTCCAGTCAAAAAATGGAAAAGAAATCAAGATCCATCTATATGCTGTTTACAAGAGACACATTTTAGACCAAAATACACCTTCAGATTGAAAGTAAGTGGATGGAGAACCATCTATCATGCTAATGGTCACCAAAAGAAAGCCTGAGTAGCCATACTTATATCAGACAATCTAGATTTTAAAATAAAGACTGTACCAAGAGATGAAGAAAAGGGCATTATATCATAATTAAGGGGTCTATCCACCAAGAAGATATAACAATTGCAAACATTTATGCTCCAAAGGTGGAGGCACCCAGATGTATAAATCAATTAATCACAAACATAGAGAAACTCATTGATAACAATACGATAATAGTAGGGGACTTCAACACCCCACTTACAACGATGGACAGATCATCTAAAAAGAAAATCAGCAAGGAAACAATGGCTTTGAATGACACACTGGACCAGATTGACTTAACAGATATATTCAGAACATTTCATCCTAAAGCAGCAGAATACACATTCTTCTCCACTGCACATGGAACATTCTCCAGAAGAGATCATATAATGGGACACAAATCAGCCCTCAACAAGTACACAAGATGGAGATCATGCCATACATATTTTCAGATCACAACGCTATGAAACTCAAAATGAACCACAAGAAAAAATTTGGAAAGACAACAAATACTTGGAGACCAAAGAACATCCTACTAAAGAATGAATGAGCTAACCAGAAAGAGAGGAAATTAAAAAGTACATGGAAGCCAATGAAAATGATAATACCACAGTCCAAAATCTCTGGGACCCAGCAGAGGTGGTCATAAGAGGAAAGCCTGTAGCAATCCAGGCCTTCCTAAAGAAGGAAGAAAGATCTCAGATACACAACCTAACTTTACACCTTAAAGAACTGGAAAAAGAACAGTAAATAAAACCCCAAAACAGCAGAAGACAGGAAATAATAAAGACTAGAGCAGAATTCATTACTATAGAAACCAAACAACAGTATGACAGATCAATGAAATCAGGAGCTGGTTCTTGGAAAGAATTAACAACAATGAAAAACTCCTAGCCAGTTTGATCAAAAAGAAAAAGGAAAGGACCCAAATAAATAAAATCAAGACTGAAATAGAAGTGATCACAACTAACACTGAAGAAATACAAACAACAATAAGAGAATATTATGAGCAATCGTACACCAATAAATTGGGCAATCTGGAAGAAATAGACAAATTCCTAGAAACATATAAACTACCAAAACTAAAACAAGAAGAAATAGAAAATTTGAACAGACTCATAACCAGTAAATAAATAGAATTAGTAATCAAAAATCTTCCAATAAAACAATAGCCCAGGGCCAGATGGCTTTCCAGGGGAATTCTACCTAACATTTAAAGGAGAGTTAATACCTATTCTTTTGAAGCTGTTCCAAAAAACAGAAATGGAAGGAAAACTTCCAAACTCATTCTATGAAGTCAGCATTGCCTTGATTCCAAAAACCAGACAAAGACCCCACTAAAAAGGATAACTACAGACCAATTTCCCTGATGAACATGGATGCAAAAATCCTCAACAAGATACTAGCCAACCAGTTCCAACAGTACATTAAAACAATTATTCACCATGACCAAGTGGGATTTATACCTGGGATGCAGAGCTGGTTCAATATCCACAAACAATCATTGGGATAAATCACACCAATAAAAGAAAGGACAACAACCACATGATCCTCTCAACAGATGTAGAGAAAGCATTTGACAAAATATAGCATCCTTTCTTGATAAAAACCCTCAAGAAAGTAGGGATAAAAGGATCATAACTCAAGATCATAAAAGCCATACATGAAAGACCCACTGCTATTATCATCCTCAATGGGGAAAACCAGAGCTTTCCCCCTATGGTCAGGAACACAACAAGGATGTCCACTCATGCGACTGTTATTCAACATAGTATTGGAAGTCCTAGCCTCAGCAATCAGGCAACACAAATAACAAAAGGCATCTAAATTAGCAAGGAGGAAGTCAAACTTTCACTCTATGCAGATGACATGATACTCTACAGAAAACCCAAATGATTCCACAAAAAAACTGATAAAACTGATCAATGAATTCAGCAAAGTCACAGGGTATAAAATCAACCCACAGAAATCATTTGCATTTCTATACACCAATAATAAAGCAACAGAAAGAGAAATAAAGGAATTGATCCCATTTACAATTGCACCAAAAACCATAAAATATCTAGGAATAAACCTAACCAAAGACGTGAAAACTCTATACACTGAAAACTATAGAAAGCTTATGAAAGAAATTGAAGAAGACACAAAAAATTGAACAATATTCCATGCTCATGGATTGAAAGGACAAACATTGTTAAAATGTCAATACTACCCAAAGCAATCTACATGTTCAATGCAATCCCTATCAAAATAACACCAGCATTTTTCACAGAGCTAGAACAAATAATCCTAATATTTGTATGGAACCAGAAAAGACCCCGAATAGCCAAAGCAATCCTGAAAAAGAAAACCAAAGCTGGAGGCATCACAATGCCAGACTTCAAGATGTATTACAAAACTGTAATCATCAAGACAGTCTGGTACTGGCACAAAAATAGACCCCCAGATCAATGAAACAGAATAGAGAACCCAGAAATGGACCACAAATGTATTGTCAACTAATGTTTGACAAAGCAGGAAAGAATATCCAATGGAATAAAGACAGTCTCTTCAGCAAATGGTGGTGAAAAAAACGGACAGCAACATACAGAAAAATGAAACTGTACCACTTCTTACACTATACACAAAAATAAATGCAAAATGGATGAAAGACCTAAACATAAGACAGGAAGCCATCAAAATCCTTGAGGAGAAAGCAGGCAAAAACCTCTTTGACCTGGGCCACAGCAACTTCTTAGTCAACACATCTCTGGAGGCAAGGGAAACAATGGCCAAAATTAACTATTGGGACCTCATCAAAATAAAAAGCTTCTGCACAGCAAAGGAAACAATCAGCAAAACTAAAAGGCAACCAATGGAAAGGGAGAAGATATTTGCAAATGACATATCAGATAAAGGGTTAGTATCCAAAATCTATAAAGCACTTATCAAACTCAACACCCAAAAACCAAATAATACAGTGAAGAAATGGGCAAAAGACAGGAATAGACACTTTTCCAAAGAAGACATACAGGTGGGACGCCTGAGTGGCTCAGTTGGTTAAGCGTCTGACTTTGGCTCAGATCATGATCTCACTGCTTGTGGGTTCGAGCCCCACATCAGGTTCTGTGCTGACAGCTCAGGGCCTGGAGGTTGCTTCAGATTCTGTGTCTCCCTATCTCTCTGCCCCTCCCCTGCTCATGCTCTATCCATCTCTCTCTCTCAAAAACAAATAAGCATTAAAAAAAAGACATCCAGATGACTAACAGACACATGAAAAATGCTCAACATGACTCATCATAAGGGAAATACAAATCAAAACCACAATGAGATACCACTTCACAATGATTAGAATGGCTAAAATTAACAACTCAAGCAACAACAGATGTTGATGAGGATGCAGAGAAAGAGGATCTCTTGCACTGCTGGTGGAAATGCAAACTAGTGGAGCCACTCTGGAAAACAGTGCAAAGGTTCCTCAAAAAATTAAAAATAGAACTACCCTATGACCCAGCAATTGCACTACTAGGTATTTATCCAAGGGATATAGGTATGCTGTTTCAAAGGGGCACATGCACCCCAATGTTTATAGCACCACTACAGACAATGGCCAAAGTAAGGAAAGAGCCCAAATGTCCATTGACAGATGAATGGATAAAGAAGATGTAAGATATGTACGTATGTATATATGAGATATATATGAGATATGTATGTATACACACACACACACACACACACACACACACACACACACAATGGAGTATTACTCGGCAATCAAAAAGAATGAAATCTTGCCACTTGCAACTATGTGGATGGAACTAGAGGGTATTATGGTAAGCGAAATTAGTTAGAGAAACACAAATATCATATGACTTCACTCATATTTAAGATACAAAACAGATGAACTTAAGGGCAGAGAAGCAAAAGTAATATAAAAACAAGGAGGGGGACAAAACATAAGAGATTCTTAAATACAAAGAACAAACTGAGGGATGCTGGAGGAGTTGTGGGTGGGGGTATGCACTAAATGGGTAAGGGGCATTAAGGAAGCCCCTTGTTGGGTTGAGCACTGGGTGTTATACATAGGGAATGAACTACTGGAATCTACTCTTGAAATCATTATTGCACTATATGCTAACCAACTTGGATGTAAATTTATAAATAAATAAATAAATAAATAAAATAAAAATAAAGATATCCATCACAGGGATTCACACACTGATAAAAATTAGAAAGTACCAATCATTTATCCATACTGAATTAAATAAAGATGGTACATTTATAGGTGGAGAAAAAAAGGCAAATAGGCATCATTGTCACCTACATTGCAAGAAAGTGAGTAAATGTAGAGCATGATAGCATGATACACACGTGCTGTCTGTCTCCGTGCTCCAGGGCTGAGAGGAAACTTACCTCCAATCCAAACCACACTGCCAAGGACAGAAGATGGATTTGACTAAGGATGAAAAAACAGAACTTTGAATATGAAAATGATTTTAGGTTTTTTTCTCTCTTCCCCCCAGTAAAAGACACACAGGGGACATGAAATCCATTCAGCAAAAGATTAAGAATTGAGATGTTTTGAAATAAGTTAATTATTTTTGTCCATCAAAATCTTTCCCATCTTATTACTTAAAGTTGTAGTATCTGAAAAATATTTCCATATCTGGTTGACCTTTAAGAGTCCTCCCAGATAAAAGATAAACAGGGTCCCAAAAAGGAAGCATTTTTCAGGGATTTCCCAGCGCTGTCCAGAAGGGAGGAGGTTTAAGTATTTTTTGAAAATCACTATTTCATGACCTTACAGACCCAAGACAAATAACAGAATTGTGTTGCTGGCCTGGGGATCCAGCAAGCACACACAAACAGCCCTCTGATAACCGAGTCACAGGGCTAAACCCGAAAATACTATGCCCCAGCCAGGCATAGTCCCTCTTTCCTTCCTGACTCAGAGACCCCCCCAAGCTAGCATCTCACACCATCACTGTGTGACCTAGCTACTTGTCTTTTCTGTGACTCTTCTGTATCCTTAGCACAGGACAGCCTCTCTAGATCTGCCTCAGGGAGCTCTGAGAGGATTCCTTACAAAGAGCACAAATACTGAGTGGGGCTCTATTCCGTAAAAGTTTCCACAACTTTGAAAACACTTTTTCCCCCTCTTACCATGTTTCTACCATAAATACTTGCACAGGTTATGCTGCATTTCAAGATTCATTACTCAATTAACAAAAAAGTATAACCATCTACTATCTGTCTGTCACTGTGCTAGGTGCTTGGCATCAAGTTCAAGACACAGTATCTGACTTGAGGTGACTCAGAGCCTGATGACAGAGGCCGAAAGTATATAAAGGTACTTTCAGGGTGTTATGAGAAAATGGATGGTGGCAGCTATGATCCCCCAATGCCAAGAATTTCCCTGTCCCACACTTATACTCCATATGGACTCCATTAACTTCTGTCCCCCACACCAGACTGTAGGCCTTATGATGGCCTCACTTTCCTACACTCATTTTCTGTCAACAGCATCAACCACCACAGTGTCTGAAATATATTTGTGGAATGACTCAAAGGCTTCATAGTGGGATGTGATCATTTAAAAATATAGGTCTCCAACTGAACAAAAAGAGAAAAAGCATTTTAAATCTGGATCGTCATGGTAACTTAAGAGAACAGAGAGTAAGAAAGGTCTTCTGGGAATGGACTGGAATAGGTCTGGATGTGTGTGTGTGTGTGTGTGTGTGTGTGTGTGTGTGTGTTTTCAGGGTAGGGGTTAGGGAGAATGCAATGGCAGGGAATGATAATTGAAAATTAATTCTGAGGCCAAATCAGGAAAGACCTATAAAATCTACAGAGAACTCCCCATAATTATTTGTTTTCAGATATAAAGAGCTTGGCAGTTGGCTCCCATCTTCCCGCTCATCACGTGTTTTCAAATATTTCAGCTTTTATAGAAGAAAGAGAAGTACGGTGAAAGAGAAGCCAAGCAACCAAGAAAAGTGGCAGGTCATTCCCTGTGCCCCTAATATCATCCTCCAATATTGAAAGATCAGGCTGATGTTCAAAAATGAACATTAACCAGACATTTCCTGGAATCACCACAGCTAATCCTGGAAGACCCAGCCAGCCAAAGGACCCAGGATCATCGCCAAGGAGACTTAAGCCCAGAGCAGGCAACCTCCATGGCATGGGACCACCAGGGCAAGGATGTATTTGTGACTTACAGAACAACTCTGGGCACTGCCAACCAGTCAGATGGCCAGGATCATTCCACCAATTCATTAATCTCATTATCACATCACCCTGTGTATTATATGGTAGTTTTATTTTTGTTTTTGTTTTTTTGCTTCACTTACTGCATTAAAGAAGGGTTTTTCTGGACTAAGGAATTTTATAGAAGCCAGCCCGATTCAAAGGCCTCAGTTTCACAGTAAGATTTTTATTTAGAAAGACTATTTTTGCCAGTAGTGCAGATTTGTGAGACAGAGGAAAGGACCAGGCTGTACTTGGAGGACCAGTCAAGTAGCAATTAAAATAATAGTGTAGAAGATACAGTGAGACTCTGAACTCAGGCAGCAGCAGTGTGACTCAGGAGAGGGGGCAAATTAAAGAGATCTTGCAGGGGAACCAGTTCACCCACCAGAGGTTAAGACCAGGGAGGACTCCGGATGGCTGAGCTTCTGACTTCTACAGCAGGGTGGGGGATCGGGAGGCAAGGGGGAGAAGCAGGTATGGGTGCAAGAGGATGGACATACTGAGAGTGACACCAGAGAGAGATGTGTCAGAAAACAATAAAAAAGAAAGACATAATTCAGAAATAGTATTAAAATTCAAAATTACAAAAGTGTATTTCTAAGCACAATTTTAAGGCAGTGGAGTTATAGACAGCCCCCAACTTACGACACGTTGGCTTATGATTTTATTTTACGTTGGCGCAGAAGTGACACGCATTCAGTAGAAACCATATTGGGAATTTTGAACTTCTCCCAGGCTAGCAATATGCGGGACTATCCTCTCTCATGACACTGGGCAGCAGCCGCAGCTCCCAGGCAGCCACACGGTCACCAGGGTCAACAACCAGTATGCTTACAACCACTCTGTGCCCACACAACCATTCTGGTTTTCACTTCTAGTACAGTATTTAATAAATTTCTTGAGATCATTAACACTAAAATAGGCTTTGTGTTAGATGATTTTGCACAATTGTGGACTAAGCACAGCGTATTTGGAGCACCTTTAAGGTAGGCTAGACTAAGATATAACGTTTGATAGGTTAGGTACATTAAATGCACTTTCAATTTGGGATATTTTCACTTTATGATGGGTTTATTGGGACATAACTCCACTGCAAGTCAAGGAATATCTGTTCATCATTCTCTGCTCTTCTGTAGTTTCTCTGTTATTTTCCTTTACACACTTTTTCTCCAAAGGCTGTTGGTAGTTCTGAGAAAACACTGTGTGCCATGTTCATTAGCTTCATTGAGAAGTGAGTGGAAACCTTGGTGAATATGTCCATCTTTGTTTAAACAAAAGTGTCTGTTAACAGAAAACACCACCAACTGCTTTGAACACTGCATTCTAATTCCCCAAAGAGTGACCTCCAAACAAATCTCTGTACCAAAGATCAAGTGGGTTCCTTTTTGAAAAGGAATTTAATTGTCTAGCACAGGCTTTCTCAACTATACAGCATTACTGACATTTGGGGTCATATGATTGGTCCTTCATTGTGGGGGCTCTCTGTGTGTTTTAGGATGTGCAGCAATATCCATGACCTCTACCCACTAGATGCCAGTAGCAGTTTCTCAATTATGACAATCCAAAGTGTCTCCAGGTATTGCCACATATCTCCCAAGGGGACACAGTTTCCTCCCACTGAAAACCAGTGGAGCAGAATTATTCAAAAAGGCATGATAACAGGACGCAGAAAAAAAAGAAAAAAAGTCTTTGGGATTGAATCTAACATGGCCTCAGGGAACAAGAGAAAAAGCAGAAATAAAAATGAAAATGTTTCACTACAAATTTTACAGACCAGATTGAAATTTAAATGTCAAGTCAGAATGAGAATATAGGTTTTTCCCATGTCTCCTACCCCCAACCCAAAGCCTCGTCCTTCAGTAAACGGGAGAACAGAACCTCAGGGAAACTACAACTGGGCTCCACAGTCGCGCTGCAGGGGTGGTGTTCAAATACTCCTGATATTATGTGTAAAAGGTTATGCAAATGGAAATGCTCTGGGACACATTCATTAGATCATCAAAGAAACCTAAAACACAAAGAGGCTAAGAACTATTCCCCTAAAGCATGGCCCATTACCTCATTTGTACAGAAGGTCACACATAACCCTCTTTGGAGCAGATTCTATATCCCCTCTAAATAACTCCAGAAGATGGAAGTTCAACTTTGTGTGGCATTCTTCCACTACACATAACCACATACTGACAATACCCACTTACGAGTTCATTTAGATAACTCCATTCTTCAATTTTAAATAGGTTTTTTACAAAAGTTTAAAATAAAATTGAAATCCTTTGCCTTTTTGTGAAAGAATTATAGTTTTATTTTACTTATCAAAGATGCAATTTTGCTCTAATATACCGATGCTTTTGTCTGCTTTTGTTACTGAGATGTTCATGTGGGCCCAGCTGCTACGTCTCATGGCAGCTGTATGACACACACTCCCACAGAAGGAGTAGCAGGATTCATCCATCATGCACATGGAAAGTATGAAAAGATGCCCTCCAAGAGAAGGGCCTGGGTGGCTCAATCGGTTAAAAGTGTCCAACTTCAGTTCAGGTCATGATCTCACAGTTCATGAGTGAGTCCCCCACTGGGATCTCTGCTGTCAGCACAGAGCCCACTTAAGATGCTCTGCCTCTCAATCTCTCTCTCTCTCTCTCTCTCTGACCCTCCCCCATTCTCTCTCTTTCTCCCTTTCAAAATAAATAAACTTAAAAAAAAGTTATTACAGTTTACTATTCGTTAAAAGAAGTTTAGCAAATTATTATAAGGTCTCAACAAACCTTATTTAACAAGAAGTGTTGATTTTTGACTGGACTACTATTCAATATAATATTGAAGTTCATCCATGCCTCCCTGAGTTGCTTTGCCATTATAATTGAAAACATTTTGGGGAATAAAGGGACAAATCATCTACAGTACCACAGCTCTGCAATCTGCTTTTCTCTATTACTTTATTTGTTTTTTACAGGCATGTATATTTTTACCTGAAAAGCTTTATTTCATTTTATTTCATTTTGAAGGCAGAGTTGGAATTTTATTTATTTATGTTTATTTTTTTATTTAAATTCAAGTTAGTTAACATACTGTATATCACCCAGTGCTCATCCCAAAAAGTACCCTCCTCAATGCCCATCACCCATTTATTACCCCTTCCCCCTCCACCACCCCTCCAGCAACCCTCAGTTTGTTCTCTGTATTTAAGAGTCTCTTATGGTTTGCCTCCTTCTCTGTTTTTATCTTATTTTTCCTTCCCTTCCCCTATGTTCATCTGTTGTGTTTCTCAAATTCCACATATGGGTGAAATCATATCTGTCTTTCTCTGACTTATTTCGCTTAGCATAATACCCTCTATTTCCATCCACATTGTTGCAAATGGCAAGATTTCATTCTTTTTCATTGCCAAGGTATATAAATACCACAACTTCTTTATCCATTCATCAGTCAATGGAAATTTGGGCTCTTCCCATACTTGGCTATTGTTGATACCACTGCTGTAAACAACAGGGTGCATGTGCCCCCTTTGAAACAGAACTCCTGTATCCTTTGGATAAATTCCTACTAGTGCTATTGCTGGGTCATAGGGTAGTTCTATTTTTAATTTTTTGAGAAACCTCCACACTGTTTTCCAGAGTGGCTGTACCAGTTTGAATTCCCACCAACAGTGCAAGAGGGTTCTCCTTTCTCCACATCCTCACCAACATCTGTTGTTAATTTTAGCCATTTGACAGGTGTGAGGTGGTATCTCATTATGGTTTTGATTTGTATTTCCCTGTGGATGAGTGATGTTGAGCACCTTTTCATGTCTGTTAGCCATCTGGATGTCTTCTTTGGAAAAGTGTCTATTTAGGTTTTCTGCCCATTTCTCACCGGAGTATTTGTTTTTTGAATATGAGTTTGGTAAGTTCTTTATAGATTTTGGATCCTAAGCCTTTATCTGATATGTCATTTGCAAATACCTTCTCCCATTCTGTTGGTTGCCTTTTAGTTTTGTTGATTGTTTCCTTTACTGTACAGCTTTTTTATCTTGATGAGGTCCCAATAGTTCATTTTTGCTTTTATTTCCCTTGCTTCTGGAGATATGCCAATTAGAAGCTGCTGTGGCTGAGGTCAAAGAGGTTGCTGCCTATTTTCTCCTGTAGGATTTTGATGGTTTCCTGCCTCAAATTTAGGTCTTTATATTTTAAATTTATTTTTGTGTATGGCGTAAGAAAATAGTCCAGTTTCATTCTTCTGCATGTCGCTGTCCAGTTCTCCCAGCATTATTTGCCAAAGAGACTCTTTTTTCCACTGAATACTCTTTCCTGCTTTGTCAAAGATTAGTTGGCCATATATTTGTAGGTCCATTTCTGGGTTCTCTATTTTATTTCATTGATTTATGTGTCTGTTTTTGTGCCAATACCATATGGTCTTGATGATTACAGCCTTGTAATACAGCTTAAAGTCCGGAATTCTGATGCCTCCAGCTTTGGTTTTCTTTTTCAACATTTCTTTGGCTACTTGGGGTCTTTTCTGGTTCCATAAAAATATTAGGACTGTTGGTTCTTAGCTCAAAAAATTTTAAAGCCACATAAGAAAGACAGTGTCCAGGGGCGCCTGGGTGACTCAGTCGGTTAAGCATCCAACTTCAGCTCAGGTCATGATCTCACTGTTCTTGGGTTCAAGCCCCGCATCAGGCTCTGTGCTGACAGCTCAGAGCCTGGAGACTGCTTTGGATTCTGTGTCTTGCTCTCTCTGTGCCCCTCCTCTTCTCACGCACACCCTCTCTCTCTCTCTTTCTCTCTGTATCTCAAAAATAAACATATACATATATATATATATATATATATATATATATATATGAAAGATAGTGTCTAGTTTAAGAAATTCAAAACTAAGCAAAACAAGGTTACTGAAAACTCTATCCAGATATAAGGTTCATCATGCACAGATTTGAGGTTTTTAATTCTTTTTTAATTATGGTAAAATACACATAACAAAACTTACTGCCGTAACCATTTTTAAATGTTCAGTTTAAGGCACTGTCACATTAAGTACATTCACACTGTTGTGCTACCATCCGTCCATAGAGCTCTTTTCATTTTGCAAAACTGAAACTGAAAACCCATTAAAAATTAACTCTCCATTCCCACCCTTGCCCCTGACAGCCACCATTCTACTTTCTGTCTCTGAATTTGACTATTCTAGATAACTCACAAAAGGAGAATCATATATTTGTCCTTTTGTGACTGGCTTATTTCACTGAGCATAATGTCCTCAAGGTTCATCCATATTTCAGCATGTGTCAGAATTTCCTTCTTTTTTAGAGACTGATTAATATCCCCTTGTATGTATACAGCACCTTTGGTTTATCCATTCAACCATCTATGAACACTTGGGTTGTGTCCACCTTTTGGCTATTATGAATAGTGCTGCTATGAACAATGATATATAAATATCTGGTTCCTGCTATTAATTCTCCTGGGTAAATACCCAGAAGTGAAATTGCTGGATCATATGATACCTCTATGATTAATTTTTGGGGAACCACCATGCTGTTACAGACTCATTTTCACAGATGGGTCATCATCTGATCTTTCATCTTCCTGTTTCCCAGGGGGGCTACAAAGTGATGCAGTTTTGAAACTGTGCTCCATTAAGCCTTAAGAACAGTCCTTTGAGTTTATTAGGGCACAGTGGGAGGAAAGCAGAGCTGGGTGGATGAGACTAAGGGATCTCGGTTTCAATATGAGCATCTCACAGTTGGATGTTTTGTGGTAAGCTTCCTCCAAAAATAGTTTAAGAGGGAGTGTCTAACATTAAAAAAAAAAATGTGCAAAGGCCATTCTCTAAATAAAGAACAGCCAAAACTAATATAAGTTGTTTTAAGTCTCAAAGGATGTGTGAAAATGTCAACCAAGAAAGTATAATAGTGACATAGATCATGTTAAATGTTAAAGTTCCTCAACTGTCCTCAAATCACAAAGCCCCTCGGGATCCTTCAGCTGCACTGATTATACTTGAAGGCTGTAGTTTCTAGAAGGCTGGTGTGTTGGCCATGGGCAAGCCCTCGGCAGAGCAGAGGCCAGCCTCTTCCAGGCCTCTTCCAGTCCACACGACCTCACCTTACACCTAAAGACATTTCAGGAAATAAAGAAAGAGCTGAGAGCCAGAAAGAGCTATTCAAACTTCAAAGCACTGGGATCCACCAACTAAAGAGGACCAAAGAAGGAGAGAACGAGGTGAAGCAAAGAGCAGAGACACAAATAAAATTTGAATTTGACCTTATTTGAGCTTGAGAGTTTTGCAGGCATAAACCTAGGCTGGTGAGCGTGTGTCTGTGTGTGTGTTTCACTGTCCTGTCCGAATTGGTGAAAATGAACTCAAATATCCCATCAACCTCACTTTTAGATGTTAACTACTTTTAATGCCTTGTTTTTGCCTACTTCTAGTTTCTCCTGTCTTTTCTCTTCTTTCATCTCCATTCCTCATTTCCAATCCTTTTCAGCATCCAGGCGCTGGTCAGTGGCATGGTATCTCCCATCATTATCTATTCCATAGCTGTGACACACAGGCATGCACACACATTCACACACAGTGTGCCTCTGGGGTGTGTCTCAGCTCATACCAGTGTCAGTAGGGTGGGAGGGAGGTAACAGAATAACTCCTTCTCCCACTTCTTCTTGGTGGTCCAGTCCACTCTCACAGTAAAGCTTTTGAGAGGGCTGGAACTTCAAACAATGTGGACCTCCCCCAAAAAGTCTAAATAGGAATTCATTTAAATATGACTAACACAAATAATACGTATGAATGCCAGGGCCACAGTGCTACAGTGTCATAAATACTGAACTGTGGAAAGGTTTGACTTCCAGCCATTAAAATGAATTAGCATCAAACTAGTTTTCCTTTTACAGATGAACAAATAAGACCTGTGACAATGAAATTACTGTCCTCAGATCTCACAGAAAGAATGCCACATCTCAAAAGCAAGGCTTCTCCTCTCCAGTATGTAGGAGCTTCCTGGGACCCTTGTATGCCTGTGAATTCCCCACTTCTCTACAAACTGCCGTAAGTGAGTTTATTCAAAGAGCAAATATGCAGACCTTTCCTTACATGTTTTGGGGGATGAAAAATACAAACTAGGTGCTCAAAGTCCTCACCTGGATTTCGGGCCCCAGGGGAGAGGAGATACATGAATGCACTGCTGGCCAGTTAGCCATGAGCTCTGTAACAACAGCGGGAAGACCAAGTCCACGCAGGGCCTACGTGAGTGGGTCTGCAGGGTGCCCTGTCAGAGATGTGGTTGGAGACCCAGGGGGAGGACCCTTGTGGCAGGTTGTGGAGTCTAAACTTGATCTATGGTTTAGAAAGTCATGCATAGTTTTAAACAAATGTTGGACAGGAGTAGTTTGGAATTTTAGCAAAATAATGTGGCCCATCATCCACTGGCGAAAGCCCCTGGGGAGCCTGTGGGTAGGCCACTACAACAGACTAGCAATGGCTGGAATGCAGAGGAAAGAATTTTGGTGGAGAAGTAGGAGAGAAAAGTGCCATGCCGGGTGACTGGCCACATAGGCTTAGGGAGGAGGAGGAGAAGTCAAGGACTATTCTAGTTTGTAGCTAAATTTATACTTAGGGTCAGCCAAGGGCCGCAGGGCCAGTTTCACGAGGAAGCCGCCTCAGAACAGGGAAGACGATACGTTCCTTCTGAGGTTTGTGGGACCTCCCAAATGAATGTGTCACCAAGGACACCAAGGATGTCGTGAAAACAGGCAGGAGCCTCAGAATTAGCAGTTAATTCTAGAGTGAGACGTAAGGAGCCATAAGCATCCCTATTCCAGGCAGTTCCATGTGAATGGATGAAATTACTAAGAATGTATAGTGAAGACACAAGGAAAGAAATTCAACTAGTTCTGGGTACTTTCCAATATTTGAAGGTACTAAGAAGAAGGAAGAGGAGGTACCTGTGACGCCTCTGTGGGAAATGGTTGATCTGGGAGGTTTGTATGAGGAGGCAGGGAGTGCATGAGGCAGGGGAGGTGGCTGGGGGGCAGGTGTTTCTGGAGTGGGTGGGCCCAGCGGTGGGGGCCGAGGAGTATCTGGGGTGAGGAAGTGGGTTAAGGGAGCTCCTGTGACGCACCACAAAAGGCAGCCAAGTGAAGAAGCATTTTTTCCAAGTTGAGGGGAAGTGGTGGATGAAGGCGATAAGCTCAAATTGTTTACTTCTGTTTAATCAGAGAAAAAGCAGAACATGAGGTCGCCAGTAAGTCAATAGCAGAGGGACCAGGCAGATGGGTGGCAGGGACTGACCCCAGGGAGGCCATGGCAACTCCAGGCCACCAAATCCAAAGCAACGTCACCACTGGCCCCCCACCGCCCACGAGCCTGAGGAAAGACACCCCTGCTCCCACTTCTGAACCACCGGCCCACAGGACTTCTGTTCCAAGGCTAAGAAACTACAACTCTAGCGCCTGGCCTTGGGGGCCCCACGTGATGCCCCCATCCACACAAGGCAGCAGGGCGTGCGTGATGACCCCCAGCACACCCCCACGACACAGTGGGCGTGCATGAGGACCCCTGGCCTCCGCACCCGTCCCACTCTCCGCTTTCCCTATGTCCTGTTGTCACCCTCCTATCTCTTCCTCAGGTTGCCTGCGTGGGTTCTCCCTCCCCCACCTCTCCCCCTGCTCACCTGGCGCTCCGGGGGAGGGTTTTAGCCAGGGGATCCTGACTGAATGAGGTCCCAGCACCTGGCCTGGTGACAGGTGCCTCTTTATTCCAGCTCTTGGAGGAGTGGCCAACTCTCCTTATCTGACCTACCATGTCTCTACCCCTTCTGTTTCAAGGAAAGCAGACCCCGTCCTCGTTCCCCAGGGCATGGTTCTATTAATTGCCTTCTCTCCTCTATCTTTAATCTCTTGTAGTCCTTTGGAGTCATGTTATTCACATCTCATAAATATGCCCAGTCCCTCCTATGTTAAAAACCAATTAACCACACTTCTCTTACTTCTCATGCCTGTAGCTACCATTCTATTTCTCATTCTTCCACTGACAGTTAAGTTTCTTTAAAAAGTATACATTGCAGCTGTACCAGTTTGCATTCCCACCAACAGTGCAAGAAGGTCCCCATTTCCCCACATCCTCACCAACATCTGTTGTTTCCTGAGTTGTTCATCTTAGCCACTCTGACCGGTGTGAGGTGGTATCTCAATGTGGTTTTAATTTGTATTTCCCTGATGATGAGTGATGTTGAGCATCTTTTCATGTGTCTGTTGGCCGTCTGGATGTCTTCTTTGGAAAAGTATCTATTCATGTCTTCTGTCCATTTCTTCACTGGATTATTTGTTTTTCAGGTGTAGAGTTTGGTAAGGTCTTTATAGATTTTGGATACTAACCTTTATCTGATGTCATTTGCAAATAGCTTCTCCCATTCTGCAGGTTTTTAGTTTTGTTGATTGTTTCCTTTGCAGTGCAGAAGCTTTTTATTTTGATGAGGTCCCAATAGTTCATTTTTTGCTTTTATTTCCCTTGCCTTCGGAGGCGTGTCAAGCAAGAAATTGCTGTGGCTGAGGTCAAAGAGGTTGTTGCCTGTTTTCTTCTCTAGGGTTTTGATGGTTTCCTGTCTCACATTAGGTCTTTCATCCATTTTGAGTTATTTTTTGTGTATGGTTTAAGAAAGTGGTCCAGTTTCATTCTTCTGCATGCTGCTGTCCAGTTCTCCCAGCACCATTTGCTAAAGAGATTGTCTTTTTTCCATTGAATACTCTTTCCTGCTTTGTCAAAGATTAGCTGGAGGTTCCTCAAAAAACGACCCAGCAATAGCACTACTAGAAATTTATCCAAAGGATACAGGAGTGCTGATTCATAAAGACACATGTACCCCAATGTTTACAGCAGCACTTTCAACAATAGCCAAATTATATAAAGAGCCCAAATGTCCATCAACTGATAAATGGATAAAGAAGATGTGGTTAATATATACAATGTAATACTACTTGGCAATGAGAAAGAATGAAATCCTGCCATTTGCAACAAGTGGATGGAACTGGAGGGTATTATGCTAAGTGAAACAAGTCAGTCAGAGAAAGAAAACATATCATATGTTTTCATTCATATGTGGAACTTGAGAAACTTAACAGAAGACCATGGGGAAAGGGAGGGGGAAAAATAGTTTCAAACAGAGAGGGAGGTAAACCGTAATCGACTCTTAAATACAGAGAACAAACTGAGGGTTGATGCAGAGGGTGGGAGAGGGGAAAAAAGGTGATGGGCACCTGTTGCATGAGCACTGGGTGTTGTATGTAAGTCATGAATCATGGGAATCTACCCCCAAAACCAAGAGCACACTGTATACACCATATGTTAGCTAACCTAACAATAAATTATGTTTTTAAACAATAATAAATAAATAAAAATTTTTTAAAGTTTACATTAACTGTTGCCTTTTTCTGATCTTCTGATCTATTCCTCACCCACTGAAGTTTGACTTTCACCCCAATATTCCCCAAAACTTCCCTCATAGGTCACCAATGACCTTCTAATTGTCACAACCAAAAAAAAAAAAAAAAAAAATACCCTGGCTCTTATTTCATTTTATGTTGGCAATGTTCTGCTCTTTCGCTATTGCTGCCTTGCTGGGATCTCCAGAGGACTCTCCTAGTCCCTTTCCTTTCTCTCCAGATTCCTTTACTTCAACCTGAAATGTTCCATTATTCCATTCTAAGCTCTCTTCCTTTCATTCTGTAATATGCTCTTCTTGGATGACTTCAGCTATATGTACAGGTTCAAGTTTTGACTCTTACTGATTATGTCCAAATCTCTAGCCTATATCTTGAGCTGTATGTAGGCTTTTCCAGTCTCTGTACTACTAGACATCTCTCAGAAACCTGGAGGGAGCCCTCTGCCTCACCCCACAGCTAAATGATCAAAGGCCCTGTCACTTCTATCATCCTAGCATCCCTCCCATCCACCCTCTCCTCGTCACCTCCACTGCTTGGATGAGGCTCTCCTCCTTTCTCTCCTTCACCTGATCCATGACAACCTGCTCTCCACACTGGATCCCAAAATAATCATTCCAAATCTGATCATCCTTCATAACACCCTCTTATCTCAAAGATCAAGTCCAAATTGTCAATCAAAGAGCATAAGCCTCTTAAGATCTTGGCTCTGTCTTCTTTCCTTTCCAGCTGTGGTAAACTTTTTGTCATCCCTCCATATCCTACATGCATATTCCTCTACATGTACACACAGGGTGCCTGGCACTCTAGTTGCTCTGTCAAAATTCAGTTCAAACAGTGCCTCCTCCAGGAAGCTTTCTCAGATACCTCCAAGTAGCATTTGCTTCTCTTATTTCAAAAAACTCCTATGGCCATTCTGAACCCCAAATCAATTAAGGGAGGATCACTTGAGTGGAAATCCAGGCAGTGGGATGGATTCTAGAGTGGGGCAAAGGTTGAGGACCATGGACCATTGAGGGAGAGTTCTCTCAATCTTTCCCCATGCAATTATGGAGGCTGGTAGTTCCAAAATCTCTAGGGCAGGGAAGAGTTGATGCTGCAGCTCAAGTTGGAAGGCAGAATTCCCTCTTCCTCAGGTAACCTCAGTCATTTTCTCTCAAGGGAAACTGACTGGATAAGGCCCACCCATATTACTGTGAGTAATCTACCCTACTCAAAGTCTGCTGATTTAAATGTTAATTTCATATTTAAAAATACCTTCACAGCAATACTCAGACTGGTATTGACCAAATATTTCGGTACTATGGCACAGCCATAGGTGACACATAAACTTAATCATCACACTGACTTTACTCTTTGTCTCATGGGTTATGGGGGATCACCAAAGGATCTTAAGTGGGGAGACATGTAGCCATTTCTGGCTACACTTTAGAATAATTCCTCTGGCTGCATTATGAAGAGTATATTGTGGGAGGCCACCACCATGAGCAGTGAGGCATGATGTTAGGCAAGTACAGTGAAGGTGAGAGATGAGGAAGTGTGTCACGGGGTTGAGGCAGGGGATACAGAGGCCTTCCCCATCAGTGTGGCCAAAGGTGCCTGATGAGAAGTTTCCAGCCATGATTCAGAGACACTATTCTCAGTCTCACATTCTGTCCTTCTTAACCCATACCTCATTTTTCACACCTCTTCAACTAATATTTGTATTATGTGTGGTTCTCAAGCCCCAACTCCTTGATGTGGTTTTTCTGATTGCCTTGGCTCAGAACTTTGGAGACCCCAGGAAAGATATACCCCAAGCTCACTTTCTGGCTGAACTCCAGGCCCTCCATCTCAGACTTCTGCTTGTCTGGGAGGGCTGGGGAGTCCAGGCACAGCCAGAGTTCCTACAGGTTGAGATCCTGTAGTCCGTATCGTTAGATGTGGTAATATTTCACATTGAAAAGTTTGCTGGGAACTAATTGTGAGGAGGCCTTCTTAGCCTTCACTGGGAGTTGGAATGTCCACATTCAGTGATCAGCCATAGACTTCAGCAACAACCACCTGCACTTCCCCTGACTCCCCTCCCACTCTCCCGGCAACATTCCCAACAGGTTTTCATGGTTTCAAGAAGATGTGGAGTGAAAACAATGCATTTGCCTCTGTTAATTCATCCCAGGAGAACAGAGATAGCATCATGAACTGTCAGAGCTAGAAAGCACATAGACTGCTGACTCTACTCCTCATGTTTTCCAGCGGAGGAGAGGGAAAGAGATGTCATTTGTGTGGCTCACTGTGGGTCCCACAGACAGTTCATGCAAGAAATAAGGCTGTGGTCCATAGGCCTCTTTTCCTTAGCAAGCTCTTTCTGCCATACCCTGTAGTAACAATATTGTCACAAGACAATATTAAAGAGTGCCGGGGTGCCTGGGTGGCTCAGTCAGTTGAGTGTCCAACTCTTGATTCAGCTCAGGTCACCATCCCAGCGTCACAGGATCATGCTCCATGCTGAGTGTGGAGCCTGCTTGAGATTCTCTCTCCACTGCCCCTCTCCTCAGCTTGTTCCCAGGCTCTCTCTAAAATAATAACAAAAAAGAGTGTCCCACCCATCAGTGAGGGAGGAGTAGTTTAATTATGGTGAACGAGCGTCACTAAGGATTAGGGTGTGGTTGTGTGAACGCTTAGGGCACGGAGTTTTCACTTCCTGAGAACAGACTGAAGGGTTCTATGCAGTCATCTTCTCATTACCTGTGACACTGCTTTGCTGGAACAAAACTTCCATTTCAACTTGAAAACGATACTGTGTTTCTGTTGAGTTCAGTGTACCCATCTACACCAATGCATGGGTTTGACTTGCCGAAGTCTCTTCTCCCCAGTGTCCCCACCACTGCTCTCCATTCAAACTGACCTAAAACTGGCTATTTGGCCAGTCCACAGAGTTCATGAATCACTATGTAAGATCTATTTCTGTCCTATTTCACTACCCTGCCACAATGCGACTTATACTGCTTCGTATCAGCATGATCCTAAATCCAGAATACTCCACTCTCAAGTGATCATGCAGATAATCGAAAGCATGTTCATATTCAAATGTTTAGAGGACTACCAAAATGAAAGCATGCTATTAGAAAGAAATGTTGTGGACACATATGGACCTAGGAATGTGCAGAAACAACCCGGTACCTCAATTTCAAAAGCATCACATTAATTAGTTTGCCAGGTTTTGTATTTCAATCAACTTGTGAAAGAAACAAGCGTTTGTGACATAATAGCATCTGCTAACTGCCAGTAGTGCCTGGTTAGGGCACTGTCATTCCCTCCCTTAATTTTAAGGGTGTTATTTGGAAGTCCAGTCAAGCTCTGAACAGCACAGGATTAGGGGCACCCCCCAACCACACAGCCAAAAATCTGTGTATAACTTTTGACTCCCCAAAAACTACTAATAGCCTACTGTTGACTGGAAGACTTATTGATGACATAAATAGTCAATTAACACAAATTTTGTATGTTATTTTGTATTATATACTGTATTTTTACAATAAACTAAGCTAGAGAAAAGAAAATGGTATGAAGAAAATCATAAGGAAAATATATTTATGGTTCTGTACAGCAGTTACTGAAAAAGATCTGCATATAAATGGACCCATACTGTTCAAACCCATGCTGTTCAAAGGTCGAATGTATTATCCAGAAAGTGAAGCCAGAGAAGAAGAAAGTGTTAAAAATGTGAGAACATTTTTTTAAATGTTTTCCCAGAAATTAAGGACCTGCTTTCTAGACTTAAAGCGTTTACCAAGTCCCCTTGCACACACTTAGCCATACACATCATCATGAGAATACAGAACAACAGATAAAGCAAAGATTGTACATCTCAAGAGGAAAACAAACTTCCATACACAGGTGCACAGGACCGAATATCAGAATGTCTTTAGACTTCTTAACAGCAGCATTAGAAGAGAGAATTCTAGAGCACAACATCTTTAATAATTTGAGGAAAAAAAGTTTCCAAACCAAAATTATATTCCCATTCAAAATAGTAGCCAAAATAATGGTTAAATCAAGACCTTTTTATACAAAGAGGTCTCTGCTTCAAATTCTGTGTCTCCCTCTCTCTCTGCTCCTCCCCCGCTCGTGCTCTGTCTCTCTCCTTCAAAAAAAAAAAAAAAAACAAAACAATTATACAAAGAGGTTCTCCAAAAACATACCTCCTATGAGACAATTTTGCAGAAAGCTCCCACAGGATATGCTCTAGCAAAGCAAATGATGCACACAGTAAAAGTGGAATTGAGAGCCCAGGAGATGATATGCACACATGCGCACTCAAACACACACACACACACACACACACACACACACACACACACACAAAGTTGAAGACTCAGAATGACTCCTGTGTACCAAGCAGTTAGTCTTGATTGCATAAGGATGAATCAAACCAAATTTTGAGCACTGTCATTACCAGTAGACCTACTACTACCATTGTTAGAAAGATCCTGGGCTCATTTTGTCTGGAAAAAAAAAAAAAGGTCGACTTTATTAAATGATAAGGAGTTGTGTGACAAATAATTAGAGCGGTCTGTTTGTCTCCTAAATATGTTCATTCCTTTTCGGGGGGATTTGACTAGCACTGCAGGTAGTAAGTTAAATAGAAACATAACCCTCATATCCTCTAGGAACGTGGTATAGTGTAATTCATACACCTTGGTTTGCCTGGGACAGTGCCATTAATACCTATTGTCCTGACTTCAGACCATCTGTTCAGCATCTGTCCTAGCTTTTTCATTTTTAATGGATTTCTGCTAATAGTTACATTAAACTAAACCAGGAGAGGCTTGGTAGACCTTTGTTTAGTATATAAAGATTCTGCCATGGTCTTGGCTGACAGCGTGTGACTCTCATGTGCAATATCAGTCAAGGCCCACTTAGGAGACATAGCTACCTCCATTATTTGAATAGGGGAATCAGTATACAGAATTGCTCATTAAGCAAAGGAGTGAAATGGGATCCAGGAGAGCAGAAGCAGGCAGTGCAAAGGGCCAGCTGCTACCTCGGGGCTGAGAAGAGTGGACAATGAAACACAACGAAAGGACCAACGACCTGGGAGAACCCTACTGAGGTCCAGAGCTCTTTGAAGAGGGGGTAACTGCCAAAGGAACACAAAGCCAGCCACTGGCCAGAGGGCATGGGTCAGAGCTGGCCCAGAGACGCTGTTGGCTGTTGCTGGTGGGAGAAGCTGGTCTGTAGAAGCAAAATGCCAGGACGGGATACAGTTGCCTGGGTTGCAGGTTTAGTGACTGCAGAATGGGGTTGTGGGCTTTGTGACTGCAGAAAGGCCATTGCACAGGGAAAGCATGGGAATGCAGGTAGAAACGGTCACTGTGGGTTGCTGGCCCCTGCACTGAATAACCATAGGAGGACCAGCATCTGGGAGGGAAATCAGGGCCTCTCCACTGCTGTCTCCTCGAACTGTCTCTCCAGCGCTCCCTACTGACGAATCCAACATTGTACCTGCTGGTGAAGTAGTAATACTGATTCAGTGAACAGTAGAGATAGAGCAGAGAGACAATAAATTGGTAACTGACGCAGCAATTCATAGAGTTCGCACTACTCACTATAACCTGAGGTTAAATCTAAAAGGCAACTAGTGAATTTCTTTTTTCTTGACCCTTTCCAGGCCCTCCCTTTTCTCAAGCACATCATTCAGGCAGACCTCATTTTACTGTGCTTCGTTTTATCACCCTGTGCTTTATTGAGCTTTGCAGATACTGTTTTTGTTTTAAACAGATTGAAGGCCTGTGGCAACCCTGCATCAAGCAAGTCTATTGATACCATTTTTCCAACAGAATTTGCTTACTTTGTGTCTGTGTCTCACATTTTGGTAACCCTTGCAATATTTCAAACTTTGTCATTACATTGGTAATGATGATCTATGACCAGTGATCTTTTTTTAAAACTTTTTTTGATGTTTATTTAGTTTTGAGAGGGAGAGAAACAGAGTGTGAGCGGGGGAGGGGCAGAGAGAAAGGGAGACACAGAATCCAAAGCAGGCTCCAGGCTCTGAGCTGTCAGCACAGAGCCCGACATGGGACTCGAACTCCCGAACTGTGAGATCATGACCTGAGCCAAAGTTGGACACTTAACCGACTGAGCCACACAGGCGCCCCTAGGATCAATGATCTTTGATGTTATATTGTAATTGTTGGGGGTGCCACCAGCCATGCCCATATAAGATGGAGAGCTTAACTGATAAATATTGTTGTGCTCTGACTGCTTCACTGACTGGCCATTCCTCCATGTCTCTCCCTTCTTGGGACTTCCTACTCCTTGAGACACAACAATATTGAAAATATTGAAATTAATCACTGTTCAATGGAAAGGAAAAGTTACACATGTCTCACTTTAAATCAAATCTAGAAATGATTACAAGAACGAGCAAAGCATATCAAAAACAAAGACAGGCCTCTTGTGGCAAACAGCCAAGCTGTACACACAAAGGGAAAACTCTTGAAGGAAATTAAAAGTGCCAAAGCAGGAAGCACATGAATGATAAGAAAGTGAAACTCCCCTACTGCTGATATGGGGAAAGTTTCAGTGGTCTGGATAGAAGATGAAACCATCCACAACCTTCCCTGAAGCCAAAGCCTAATCCAGAGCAAGGCCCTGACTCTCTTCAATTCTATGAAGGTTGAGAGAGGTGAGGAAGCTGCAGAAGAAAAGTCTGAAGCTAGATGGGGCTGGTTCATGAGGTTTTCGGCAAGAAGCCATCTCCATAACATCAAAGTGCAAGGCAAAGCAGCAAGTGCTGCAAACTATCCAGAAGATCTAGCTAAGGTCATTAACGAAGGCAGCTGCACAACATATTTTCAATGTAAACAAAACAGACTTCTATTGGAAGAAGATGCCATCTAAAACTTGCATAGCTAGAGAAGAAAAGTTAATGCCAGCTTTCAAAGCTTCAAAGGTCAGCTAACATTCTTGTTAGGGGCTTTGCAGTTTGTAACTTGAAGTTGAAGCCAATATTCATTTGCCATCCAGAAATCCTAGGGCCCTTAAGAATTATGTTAAGTCTACTCTGCCTGTGCTCTAGAACAACAAAGCCTGGATGACAGCATATCTGTTGATAATGTGGTTTACTGAATATTTAAAGGCCACTGTTGAGACCCACTGCTCAAAAGAAAGGATTCAAAATATTCCTGCTCGTTGACAATGCACCTGGTCAACCAAGAGCTCCAACAGAAATGTACAAGATGAATATTGTTTTCACACTTGCTAATACAACATCTATTCTGAAGCCTATGGATCAAGGTGTCATTTCAACTTTCAAGTCTTATTATCTAAGAAACACATTTTGTAAGGCTAGAGGTGCCATAGAGCATGACTGCTCTGATGGATCTGGGCAAAGTCAACTGAAAAACTTCTGGAATGGATTCACCAAACGGCATTCAAAACATTCCCGATTTATGGGAAAAGGTCAAAATATCAACATGAGCAGGAGTTTGGAAGAAGTTGATTCCCATCCTCATGGATGACTTCGAGGGGATCAGGACTTCAGTGGAGGACGCAACTGCAGGGGGCGCAGAAACTGCGAGAGAACTAGAAGTGGAGCCTGAGGATGTGACTGAACTGCTGCCATCTCATGATCAAACTTGAACGGATGAGAAGCTGCTTCTTACAGAGAAGCAAAGAAAGTGGTTTCCTGAGATGGAAGCTTCTCCTGGTGACGATGCTGTGAAGATTGTTGACGTGACAGCACAAGATTTAGAATATTACATAACTTCGGTGATAAAGCAGCAGCAGAATTTGAGAAGATGGTCTCCAATTCTGAAAGTTCTTCTATGAGTAAAATGCTATCAAAGAGCATTGTATACTACAAAGAAATTGCTCAGGACAAGAAGAGTCAATCAATGCAGCAAACTTCATTGTTAAGTTATAGCCACAGCACCCCAACCTTCAGCAACCACCACCCTGATCCATCAACTGTCATGAACAAGGAGGCGAGACCCTCCATCAGCAAAAAGATTACTCACTAGGGGCACCTGGGTGGCTCAGTCAGTTAAGCATCCGATTTTGGCTCGGGTCACGATCTCATGGTTTCTGAGTTCAAGCCCCGCATCTGGCTCTGTGTTGACGGCTCAGAGCCTGGAGCCTCTTTCGGGTTGTCTCCCTCTCTCTCTGCCCCTCCCCCACTCATGTTGTCTCTATCTCTCATAAATAAATAAACTTAAAAAAATTTAAAAAAAAGATTACTCACTAAAAGCTCAGATGATGTTAGCATTTTTAGCAACAAAGTATTTTTAAATTATGTACGTTTTTTAGATATAATGCTATTACTACACACTTAATAGACTATAGTATAAACATATCTTTTATATGCACTGGAAAATTAAAAATTCATTTGACTTGCTTTATTGCAATATTTGCTTTAGTGTGGTGGTCTGGAACCCAAACCTCAAGATCTCCGAGGTATGCCTATATAAGGAACTACCGTACTGATAAAACCACAGCATATCTGTTGGCAAGGTGGTATGCTTGGTCATAGCAGCTAGGTACAGGTAAGTCCTTCTGGTCTCCAGTGTCGGTGGGAGAAGCATTTGGTACTTCTTTCCTCATCTGCCACTTGGTTGTGCCATGGTTCATACAAGGCATATGAGAGGCCACCATATGGCAAGTCAGTTGGAAACATGGAAAATTATAGTGTAGACATATGTAAAATATGTACAGGGAAATAGAGGCTGACCAATCCAGTTATGATGTATTATAGAAAATCTGGTTACAGAGATTATAGAAAAAAAAGTCTAAGCTCTCTGGCAACAGTGATTTTATCATTCATTATTGAGTGAAAACCTACAGACATTTTTTGTGTGGTTGTACTTCTTTTTTTTTTTTAATTTTTTAAAATATTTATT
The DNA here is from genome assembly GCF_046562875.1 of Panthera onca. Lineage (NCBI taxonomy): Eukaryota > Metazoa > Chordata > Mammalia > Carnivora > Felidae > Panthera > Panthera onca. The sequence goes on along the minus strand of NC_138343.1, from coordinate 25,562,035 downwards.
TATTTTTGAGAGAGAGTGACACAGAGTACAAGTGGGGAAGGGGCAGAGAGAGAGAGGGAGGCACAGAATCTGAAACCGGCTCCAGGCGCTAAGATGTCAGCACAGAGCCCAACACAGGGCTCGAACCCATAAATGGTGAGATCACACCTGAGCCGAAGTCGGACACTTAACCGACTGAGCCACCCAGGCGCCCCATACTCCTTTATTTTGCAATAAATCATTTCAGCAAGTGGTGGGCTCAAAAATTAAGTACTGTGTTTTCTTATCTCAAGAAACAGAGTGTGTAATGTGCACAGAATGGTGTTTACCACCCACCATAGTAGCACAGGGAGATCTCCAACCATGTGAAGACCAAGATACTATCTATAAGAAAATACCAGCGCTGGGTGGCTCAGCTGGTTAAGCATCCAACTCTTGGTTTCAGCTCAGGTCATCATCTTACAGTTCATAAGTTCAAGCCCCACATCAGGCTCGACACGCCTGCTCAGGATTCTCTGTTCCTTTCTCTCTTCCCCTCCCCACCTGTGCGCATGTTCTCTCTTGTGCGTGCACTCTCTCTCTCTCACTCAAAGAAAATACCAGCATTTCCTTCAAAAGGCAGTAGTTAATTTAAGAAAATTCTACCCACAGATGACAATCTAATAAGTGGAGCTCTGGGTGGGGGGGGGGGGGGGGTGATTGTACATGTGACTTTGTTAAGCTGACTTTTCATTTGATCAAATGACTGTTATTCTAAATTAGTTTCTGCCATTTTCAAAAGGTAAACCAATATGTGAAAGTGTTAGCTCCAGTACCAGAAGACAAATCACATATTTTGAAAGCCAGTTTCATCAAGGCTTCAAATAAAAAAGCAGTTTAAGTTTTTCATTTCATTCATCGATAGAACCAAAGTTAAGCTTTTAGGAGTTGTGTCTCCCAGAGGTGAAATATGTAATACTCTGTGCATAAATGCTGTTATTAACTTAGTTAAAATGTGTATCAGTGAAGATTTTTGTAATAACAATATGAATCAAATTTTGATGGAACATACCCTGTGCAAAAACAATATTCTTACTAAATTAAAAACCTGTGGAGAAGAAATGACTTGGAGCTGGTTATAATATACACACCGTTCAGACTGTGATAACAAGTTGCAATATTCTTCCAAGAAACATAGTATGTAGTTGTGCAAACTTAAAAATATTTTTAATATAATCACAACCACAAACTATTTGTGATGAAGCTGCTGATGAAGACAATACACATGTCAACGTGGAAGTACATGCTTTTCCTCTTTGGTGTCTATCAGCAGATGGAATATAGTTACATGTGCTTTATGGAAGAATCATCTTAAATTAGCCTAAATGTCCAATGATGATATTAACCTTTGAAGTGAGTCTCCCAAGTGTCACATGCATTTTGTTCAAAATCAATTAGAAATGTTTAATCAAAGTATTCAGAGTGGAGTCTCTAAAATAAAATTTTGATGATTTGGAAATCGTCAAACACAAAATTCAAAGTTGTACCTACAAGAACATGGAGAAAGTGACAAAATAACCTGAGCTCAACTGTATACAGGACTGAATTCTGAAAGTCTATAACTGAATTTTGGAATATCCTGGCTGCAGGGGGGGAGGGAAGAATCTTTAGATAGAGTTTCTATTTTTAATTGGATAAATGTATACTCTATATAAGAATCCAATGAAACTGGGTCCAAAAGTTTGTAGCATATAAATTTGGTGAAAACTTGAAAAGAATTATATAGACAAATCATTTGATAAGTTTTGTCCTATAAAAATATTCGGAAAAGAAATATATGTTGTGTGGAGGCAAAACGACCGTACATATGGAAATATTCCCACTGAAATATTTACACATTTACACATTTTGTCAACGCAAAATGAACAAATCTTTTAGAATTTCTAAAAAAAGAAAAGGATGAGAGCTTTATTTCAGCTCAAGGGAGGACGACTATTGGGGATACTCGATCTTCACGAAGAGAGTGCTGCAGGGAGGCCATGTGCAATACAGAGTTATGTATGTTTTTTGTTGCATCAAGAGTTACAAATCATCATAACAGAAGACATTACAGAAAATAACAAACTTTCTCTTATGCTTTTAGCATGTGCAAGGTTCAGGCTTCCAGGTATAGATGGGAATTTAGGGAGACTTTTGCTCTTACCTTTAGTTTGAAATGTTTCTTCTAGGTTATTTGCTAAGGAAGCAGATGTACAATGTGTGCTGGGACAGAAAGAGAGCTCATGTTCTGGTTTGGTGAAGTCATTCTGACCTTGGTAAAAGTTCAAGTAGGGCTTCCCTGGGAGCCCAGGAGCAGGGCCCAAGAACTTATTAAAGGTTGAAAATTTGCTTTATCAATTTTAATATGAAAAAAATAGAACTGCGAAGATCCTTATTTTTCACAATTTGCTCTAAACTTACCCAGGTCCCTCAGCACCTGAAAAAAGAGTGTTTTCTCAGTTAAAAAAAAAAAATGCTGTAATCTACAGCAGTTCTGGTTACATAATTTGCAGGATCCAGTGCAAAATGAAAATGAAGGACGCTCTGATCAAAACTTGGAGATTCAAGATGATAGTAAGAAAGCATTAAACCAAGTGTGGCCCTTCTGACAAGGGCTCAGAGTGGCTGTAAAGGCCACGTGTCTATGAAGCCAAGAGGCCGTCAACAGACCAGAGTCGATTGATGATGACAGTAATTTCAAATTTGCTAATAATACAATGGATGAAAAATTGTCAAAAATTTCTAATAAGATCATATTGAAAAATAAATGAGAAATATACCAGTGACATTTCAGCAGATTCGGCTAAGAAGCAAAATATAGGTAGCAAGAATACTCTATTTATTTTTTAAACATTTAGATAATCAGTATATTTTTAAATTTTTGCTTTATGTTTTTTAATTTATGCTACTTAATTTATAATCTTTTGAAAAAAACATATTTCTATTTTTTAATGTTTATTTTATTTTTGACAGAGAGAGAGAGAGAGAAACAGAACATGAGCGGGGGAGGGCAGAGAGAGAGGGGCACACAAATCCAAAGCAGAGAGACAGGGAGACACAAAATCTGTCAGCACAGAGCCTGATGTGGGGCTCGAACTCAAGAACTATGAGATCACGACCACAGCTGAAGTTGTACACTTAACTGACGAGCCACCCAGGCCCCCCTTAAAAAATGTATTTCTGAAGACCACTTTGACAAGAACTATTTTTAGGTCCACTTTTTAAAAAACCAATTTGGGGGCGCCTGGGTGGCTCAGTCGGTTAAGCGGCCGACTTCGGCTCAGGTCACGATCTCGCGGTCCGTGAGTTCGAGCCCCGCGTCGGGCTCTGTGCTGACAGCTCAGAGCCTGGAGCCTGTTTCAGATTCTGTGTCTCCCTCTCTCTCTGCCCCTCCCCTGTTCATGCTCTCTCTCTGTCTCAAAAATAAATAAACATTAAAAAAATTAAAAAAAAAAAAAATAAATAAAAATAAAAAACCAATTTGGCAGTCAGTAAATAAATTTCTAAAAATAAGACAATCAATTCTTTCCTTTCTTTCCTTCATTCATTCATTCATTCTTTTTTTTTTTTTAGAGAGAGGGAGAGATGCACAAGTGAGCAAGAGGCAAGAGGGGGTGGAGGGGGAGAGAGAGAGAGAGAGAGAGAAGTGGGGCTCACCCGATGCGGGACTTGAACTCATGAACCCTAGGATCATGACCTGAGCAGAAACCAAGAGTCGCATGCTCAACTGACTAAGCCACCCAGGTGCCCATGATTCCACACTTTAATATTTCACGTTATACAGATGTGTATATGTGTTACATAGGCTTTAGATACTAAAAGAATAATTCTAGGTTTTCAGAAAAATATGTGAATGGTTCTCTAATTTGATTTCAGCTGTGTGTTGATCTATTTCTTCTAAGAATAGGGGAGGAAAAGGAAATGTTACTTCTAAAAAAGAATATTTTTAAGTTAGCTACAAGCTCACAGAGAAGTTCTGACACCTACTTTCAGCATTCATTTCCCTTTGCAGCCCACTACTTTTTAGGAAAGTTACAGGTATGCCTGTGAATTTCAAGAAAACTGTAATATAATTGCCCTTGGCATTCTAAGAAAGTATCTAAATGACTGTAAAAAGAAAGGGTTTTTAATGAGATTTGAAACACTTTTCTAACCTTGAGGAGAAAATCTAAAGTTTTATCTACATATTAAAATAATAACAGCAATATATAAGTGGCATTGATCTCAAAAGAGAGCAATGGAAATTGAGTTGGTGTATGTAAAGGGCTCTGCATTTGCTCTAGCTTATCAAAAAACAACTATCAATAAATGGGTCTATTATTGTGTCTATTAGCCACTGTCTTCCACTGTCTTCTCCTGTAAGGTTAGATAGCTATTTCTGCATCTGCTATTAAAATTTTTCTCCTTTGTTCTAAGAATGAGACAGATGATGTTAATTTTATCACGTTGCTGACTGGATTCCTGGGATAAATTCAACTTTTTCCATACTATCCTTATATTATCAAGGCTGTACTAGCCATGTGCAATGAGTCATTTTTTCATTTTGTTCTATTTTGTTTTGTTTCATTCTCAGCATATTTTGGCTAAGATTGATTTGTGTCTTGATTGCTACATATAGTTTCGCAGGTTCCATCTAACTGCAAGGCTTGCCCTGTTTACCAAGATCCAAACTGTCGCAGCAAGGGAGTGAATAAAAACATGGCCTCAGTACATTCACAAAATAGTTGGGCCTTAACTGATTCCATTCTCCTTTCCTCAGACCATGTATGAAAGCTTCAGAAAGATTAATATGAAGTCAAAGTATTTTATTGAAATAAAGATACTGAAATGCATCCAAGGACAGGCATCTCTCCTGGCTCTGGCCACCATCTGCATGGCCACTGTAGGCCAACTGGCCAAATTCAGACAGGACTATTCCAACCACAACGGTGCCTGCACTGATACTTTAACACTGAGTAGTTTGAAAGAATGAACTGATATAAGAACTTGAGGAGGAAAGAGAATAAGATAGGAGAAATGTGAGAGAACATCCTTGCAGGTATTTATGACAACTTCAAAGGAAAGAACATCCCCAACAAAATATTAGCAGAATGAATTCAACAGTACATTAAAAGGATCATACAACATAGTCATGCAGGGTTTATTCCAGGAATGCAACATCCACAAATCAATCAACGTGATACATCACATTAACAAAACGAAGGATAAAAATCATATACTCAACTCAATAGATGCAGAAAAAGCATTTGACAAAATTCAACATCCATTCATGACAAAAGTGCTCCTCAACAAAGCAGGTGTGATGGGAACACATCTCAACATAATAAAGGCCATATATGACAAGCCCACAGCTAAAATCATACTCATTGGTGACAAACTGAAAGATTTTTCTCTAACATCAGATGTCAACTGTCAGCACTTGTATTCAACATAGTACTGGAAGTTCCAGCCAAAGCAACTAGGCAGGTAAAATTGTCTCTATTTACAGATGATATGATATCATATATACACACACACACACACACACACACGCATACATATATAACCCTGAGGATTCTACACACACACAAAAAAAGAACTGTTACAAATGGCAAACAAATTCAGCAAAGTTGCAGGACATAAAATCAATATACAAAAATCAGTTCTGTTTCTATACACTAATAACAAATGATCAGAAAGAGAAATTAAGAAAACAATCCTATTACAATTGCACCAAAAAGAATAAAATACCTAGGTATAAATTTAACCAAGGAGGTGAAAGACCTGTACACTGAAATCTATAAGCCATTGATGAAATAAATTGAAGACACATAAATAAAATGACGTTCTGTGCTCATGGGTTGGAAGAATTAATACTGTTAAAATAGCCATGCTACTCAAAGCAATATACAGATTCAATGTAACCCCTATCAAAATCCTGGGGAAATGTTTCGGAGAAATAGAACAAACAATCCTATGATGTGTGTGGAACCACAGAAGACCCCAAAGAGTCGAAGCTATTTTGAGAAAGAACGGAGCTGGAGGCATCACACTTCCTAATTTCAAACTATATTACAAAGCTAGTAATCAAATTGTATGGTATTGGGTTTGAAAACAAAACCAGACACAGATTAAAGATAGATTAACAGAAGATTAACATGAAGATTAACAGAAACAAACCCACATATGTATGGTCAATTAATTCACAACAAAGAAGCCCAGACTACACAACAGGGAAAGAACAGTCTCTTCAATAGTGTTGGGAAAACACAGCCACATGCAATGAATGATTCTGGACCGCTATCTTACACTATACACAAAAATTAACTCAAAATAAGTTAAAGACTTAAACGTAAGATCTGAAACCATAAAACTCCTAAAAGAAAACATGAGGTGGGGGGGGGGGGGGTGAGCTCCTTGACATTGGTCTTGGCAATGATTTTTTTGTATATGACATCAAAAGCAAAGACAACAAAAGCAAAAACAAGTGGTACTACTTCAAACTAAAAAGTTTCCATTCCATGATGGTAAAGGAAACCATCACCAAAAATGGTCTCCTATGGAATGGTATGAAAAGGTACGACAAGGTAACCTATAAAATGGGAGAAAATATTTGCAAATCATACATCTAAGAAGAACTCATATCTATATATCTATCTACCTCTATCTACCTATGTATCTATATAAAACATATAGATATGTTTTATATAGATAGGTAGATAGGTAGATAGGTAGATAGGTAGATAGATATAGGTATATATATAACTTATACAACTCAACAGCAAAACAAACAACCCAATTCAAAACTGGGTTTTGAAAACAACCCAATTCAAAACATACATATATGTTTTATATAGATAGGTAGATAGAGGTAGATAGATAGGTAGATAGGTAGATAGAGGTAGATAGATAGGTAGATAGGTAGATAGATATAGGTATATATATAACTCATACAACTCAACAGCAAAACAAACAACCCAATTCAAAACTGGGGAGAGTAACTGAATAGACATTTTGCCAAAGAAGACATCCAGATCGCCAACAGACAACTGAAAAGATGCTCAGCATCACTCATCATCAGGGAAATGCAAATCAGAACCACAATGAGATAATCAACTCATAACTATTAGAAAGATTATATCAAAAAGATGAGAAATCCCAAGTGTTGGCAAGTATGTACAGAAAAGGGAACCCCTCTGCACTGTTAGTGGAATTGTAAATTGGTGAAACCATATGCTTCAGCAATTACACTTCTGGATACATACCCAAAGGAAATGAATCACTATCTCAAAGAGATATCTGCACCCCCATGTCCACTGCGGCATTATATAAAATAGCCAAGACATGGAAACAACCTAAGTGCCCAATGATGGATAAATGGATAAAGAAAATGTGGTAAACACACACACACACACACACACACACACACACACACACACACACATGAATATTATTCAGCCATAAAAAAAGAAGGAAATCCTGCCATTTGTGACAACATGGATGGACCTTTAGGGCATTATGCTAATGAAATAAGAGACAAATACTATATGATCTCACTTACATAGAGAATCTAAAACAAGGGGTAAAACCCCCAAATTCATAGATACAGAGAACAGATTGGTGGTTGCCAGAGGTGAGGGCTGGGGCAAAGGTGAGTGAAATGGGTAAAGATGGTCAGACTTCCAGGCATAAACTTCCAGGTATACGAAATAAATCTTGGGCATAGAATGCACAGCATGGTGACTATATTCTTTTTAAAAGGAAAGAACAGACCCCACACACCCTACAAACTCAATTCCACAATATTTAAATGTAACAAAGCATTTCTTTCCTGTACACAGTTTTTAAATAATTTTTCCTGATTATGTAAGAATACATATTCGTTGTAGAAAAAATTTAAATATATATGTATATATATACATATATATGTATATAAACACATATTTTGCTTATTATTTTTTGGATATATATCTATGACTATATAGATAGATGATAGATATAGATATAGATATCTATAGATATAGATATAGATATAGATATCTATAGATATAGATATAGAGATATAGATATAGATATAGATATAGATATAGATATAGATATAGATATAGATATAGATATATATCTACAATCCTGGAACCTATTTTAAACATGTTAGCGTGTAAATTTCTTGCAGTTCTACTCACCTGAAGCCAACGGGATTTTGGATCTGCTCAAGATGACCCTAACAGCCAGATTCTGGGTCATGCCCACTATGGAACAGATCTTAAGAAACGGCAGAGAAATCCCAGCATGGAAGGGAGCTCAGTAGCGCGCGACCCCACGACTCGGGAGACATTCCTAGGTGCACCCAATCCCTGCTCCAATGGCCGCCCCTCCTGGGATTCTTCATCCCCCGTGCCCTGGTCCCCACCTCCACCTGCCAGGAACGCCCGGCTCCGTGCTGCCCATCAGCGGACATGTACGATCAGGATCGGCTGGTGCGCGAGATCCGCAGTCCATCCATTTCCACCCAGGCTGTGCGGCCCGGCCGCCGCCTCCCTGCGGTCAACGCGCAGAGGGGGCCGCTTGCCGCCACTACTCCGTGCGCAGGGCCTCCAAGCTTCCGACGCCTACAGGCTCAGTGAGGCCAAGGCCCTGAGGCCCCTCCTCTGAGAACTGAGGCTGAATCGAAGGAGGCGGGGCCTCGCAGCACCTTCCCTCCAGCTGTCCAGGAGCGGCGGGCGCCCTGGCGGGTTGCCTAGAGCCTGCCCACCCGGCTCTAGTTTCACACTCAGGGCCCTTGTTCAGGATCCAGTTTCATGTGTTTTCGGGGCTAGAATTGTCCGAGCCCCGCTTTTCCGGATGGTAAAACAGAAGCCAAGAGGCGAGACTTCCCGTTGAAGGCTGGAACATTTCCTGCCCTCCGGCGCAGCTTTGCTGATTGTCTGTCCTGGCGGGAGCTTCGGTCTCCACTCAGCTCCCCAGAAGGAGAAGTTTGGAGTTCTGTCCCTTTGCTGGTTGCAAGAAATTGTTCACGTTACTTAACTCGCTGGGCCTCAAATTCCTCCTGGGTTTATTCATTGCTGAGGATCAAATAAAATAATCTATGTAAAACACCTAATGCAAATCAGGTACTTCGTAAACCTTTGTGAATGGGTGGGACCAACTTCTTCCTAGAATTAAATTCTGGGAGGATTTTATGTTGTAGATCCTTACAGGAAACTGCAGAACATAATGGAAATGTCTTCTGGTGCAGTTTCATAAAAGATGTGGAAACATTATTCAGGTGACTGTGCCTTTTACTAAAATTAGATATTGAGTGAGTGACCATTCAAAGGCAATTTGATAGCTACAGTTTTAGAGACAATTCTGTGGGAGCTCTTAGAGCAGCATGCATGTTGTTTATTCTGTGTGCGTTGTGACTTTTCACATGGTTAAGGTCTTACTGTATTATAGGTCTATAGGTCTAGTGGTCTGACGGCCACTGTTCACGTTTGTAACTTACTACTGACACAGCCTGACAGTTCTCCAGAGAGCAGCAAACACACACAGTGCTGGTGCACGGCAGGTGGGGGGGTGGGGATAGGGGTATGACAGTGACCCAACCAGCAACCCCACATAGCCCCTCTTTTGTCTTCTCAAACCACTCATAACATTGTTTCTTTCAGTCCCAGCTGATGAAATTATGAAGCGTGGTTTGTGAGCAAATGGTTAAGAATTCTTGAGACGTTTTTGGTGCAAAAAGGTGATTTTTATTATAGCATATGGACAGGACCAGTGGGCAGAAAGAGCGGCCCTGGGATTGTGAGGAGTGACTGATTATATACTTCTAAGTGTGTAGGGGGAAGGGATGGAGAGAAGTTTTTAAGGAATTTTGAAGCAAGGCTTTTAGGACCTTGAGGGGCTAGCTGCTAAGAGAAGGTTGCTTTTCACTTTAATAAAACATAAACATTAAGGCACTAAGGCAGCATGAATTTCTTTAGGAAGGTCACACTCTGTATGTTTCAGGTGTTTACCAGCCGGCTGCAAGCTGCAAGGAGATTTAATTTTAAGCTACATTTCTCTTGCCTTTGTTTCCCTCATCACCAGCCTCTCCCCACGGCTAAGTTGTTGGCTTGGGTACAATGGAGAAAGCGGACCAGCAACAGAAGGGAAATACAAATCGCATCAGTGAAGTTCTGATTGCATCAGGATAGGTCCTGGACGAAGTCCTTGAGTGTGTCCCCAAAACACAGCACAGCCCTCCCACTTGAACCTGAACCTCACCCGTCGATAGGTTCCAGTGTCACTGAGCACGGTGATCATGTTTCTAGCAAGTAACACAAGTGGCCACAGAAACCTTAGCCACCTTGTCTCTAATACTTGCAGTAAAACAAAACTGTCTGGTATTTACAACTCAGGACGTGGACTTAGACTGCACCACTGTGAACAGAACCTGCCTAATCATCTCCGGCCCCTGGTGGCAATTTAAAATGCTCAGGGAGAGGTGCCTGGGTGGCTCAGTTGGTTGAGCGTCTGACTTCACCTCAGGTCATGATCTCATGGTTCATGGGTTCCAGCCCCGCATTGGGCTGTGTGCTGAGGGGTGGGAACCTGGAGCCTGCTTTGGATTCTGCATCTCCTTCTCTCACCACCCCTCCCCCTCTCACACTCTGTATCTCTCTCTCAAAATAAATAATAAAAACAATTTAAAAATTAAAAAAAAAAGTTCAGGGAAACTGGCTATTGGCCATCTGAACAGGTGTGTAGCCACAGATCTCTAGGATTGCAAGCTACAATCACAGAAAAAAAGCAGAAACACAGGTGGCCAATGGGACTGCTTTCTCTCCTAAGTTAACTGCTCTCCCTGCTTCTCTGCAGGCTTCTGGGACACTTGCTTGCAACAAGTTTTGGGATAGAGCTCACCACAGGGGGTCTCCAAGGCCTGCAGCTCCTCACAGGGTGTGTCACTAACAGTGCCATCGAAGAGAGAAGAGAAAGGCACTAGGTACCCTCTTGTGCCTGGAAAAGAGCCACACTCTGCCCAACTGAAGACCTGAGGGCCTCGCGGCTATGAGCATGGATGGGACCTCTCAGAGCAGGGGGATTTGCTAAGCAGCTAGTGCTGGCCCGGCCAACATGAGCACAGACCTTCCTGAATGGCAGTTTCGGATCCTAGAGAACATCAGACATGTGAACACACGAACATACACGAGTCCAGAACATGGGATTTCAAAACAGGGCCTTTTATTTTTGGATTGTCACCAAAGGTCACTTTGCATTGTAGGCACATTGTGAAGTGTCAGAGGAAAAGTGAGTCAGCAGGAGAGAGGAGAAGGACCACGAACAGTGCCAACCATCTCCTTATGGGGAGGAGAATCGGCCACAGAACAGGATACTGTTGGTTTTGCTGTGCTGGATGAAGAAAAGGAAGGGGTGGTCGGCACAGAACCTGGGCATGATTCTTGCACATCGCAACATCATGATGGCCGCAGTGGCGGCCGCAGCCTCCGTGCCTTCCTCGTTGACCTCCACAAAGGACTTGTGCACCACCCTGGACAGATATAGGTCTTTCCTGGACGACATTCCAGAAAAGTCTGCCTTGGCCTGCTCGAAGGCATCGGTCATGCCCAGCGTGCAAAGGACATTCTCCATGTTGTAATTCTCCTCCAGTTTGAATCTAGGGAGGAACACTTCCACCTCTTCTTCATCCAGCATGTCTGGCCTCGTCCATTCTGTGAATTTCTCATAAGTGATTTCTTTCTCCACCTAGAAGACAGTTGAAGATTTTTAGATCCAGACCCGTGCTGCCCAACAGAACTATCTGCTGGGATGTGAATGCTCTGGGCTTTGCAGGGCGAGACAACAGTAACAGGAAGTGACAATAGCTTTAGAAACTGTTCACACGATCCCCTTGGCATCATAGCGTGATTATTGCTCAGCATTTGTTACCGTTTTCAAATCGATGTTTTCATCTGGAAGCATGATGATCATATTCAGCTCTTTACCCACATAGGGAAGCACCAGAATTTGGGTGAATATTTCTCCAATATAGGTTATTTTAAAGGTGGATTTCTTAAACATCATTTGCACAGGTTTCTCCTCATTCTAAAATGGAAACAGATAAATGTTAGGTTGAAATAAGACCCAGTGGACACATTGGACAAATCGACAGAACTGGCCAGCCTGGGTTCTACAAACACTTATTTCCTTGGTTTCCAGAATACCACCTCAGCCCCCTCTTTTGCCAGCCCATCTTCATTGCCTCAGCCTCCAAACCCTGGGGTACTCAGGGCTCAGTCCTTACAATGCTTGTCTCCTGGTGACCTCAATCCTGTGACTTTAAACAGAATCCCCCAACTTAGATTTCTAGCTGGGACTTCTCCCATGTACTCCACATATATTATACTCCCAAACATCTTACTGCTTACTTGGGACCTGCATTTGTACATTAAAGAAACCTCCAATGTCATATGTCACACTGGGCTCTTCATATTCCCTTCCAGGTCTGCTCTACTTACAATTTTCTTCATCTCAAGTGATGGCAATGCCACTCATCCCATTGTCAAAAACTAAGGAGTACCCCTGACTCCTGTCTTTCACCGCACAATGGACTCATTAACAAATCACATTGGCTCTGCTTTTAAAATATTAACATAAATGAGATCACACCTTTCTGCAGCTCCCCCTCTACTCCCAGGGAGTAAAAAAGCTCAAGTCCTTAAAAAGACCTGTAATTCTGACAAGAGCTTGTCCCGCATGCCCTGTGCTCCCATCTCCCTTTGCCCCTTGATGGTTCCATGGTCAATCCCAACAAGTTCGACCCCAAAACCTGGAGAGCCCACCTGAAACCGTACCCCCATCCACAACCTGTGTCCCTCCTCTGTGTCTGTCTCTGGATCACTACCACTATCTCATACACTCTTCTTTTCTTATTTACTCTGTCTCACCCCCAGAAAGACCTAATCTTCATGGGAGGGATGAGTCGCTGGTTTTGTACACACTGTGATAGTACCTTGCACGAAGCCTGGTCTCAAACCAACATCTGCTGAATAAATGGATAAACAACTAAAGGACAGGAAAACTGAAAGGACCAGGCAAAATGAACACATCTTACTAGGAGAAAAATGCATTTGCCACCAGTGCATCCCCAGCCAGGCAGTAAGAAAGACCCAAGGACAGCAACCACATCTCAGCCAACAGCCCTCCTCCGCTCCTGATTCATGTGCAGTGTAAGACCTATAGCTGCTGTGAATCTGTCTGGCCCCAAGCTGCAGTCCCCAGTTCTCTGGGGCAGCACATTATTCTGTATTAGATGGAAGAAACTTCTGTTACCGCCTTCCATTGGTGCCTCTCAAAGGCTCGCCTGAACTGGCCTCAGCCACACCTGCCCCCTCGTTCCTAGTTCCTCATTCAGTCCTCGGCCAGTTATCAGCACACTTGTTCTATAACAGGCCAGGTAGTAAATATTTTCAGCTTTATGGACCATACAGTTTCTGTCCCAACTGCTCAACTCTACCGTTGTAGCATGAAATACCTAAACAAATAGATGTGCCTGTGTTCCATTAAAATTTTATTAAAAAAAAAAAAAAGTGGTGGGCTGGCTTTGACCTCAGGGTGCATGCGGTTTGCCAAGCCTTGCCTGAGGCAATTTCTCCTTCTACCCATCCAGGGCTCAAAGCCCCTAGTCTTAGAATATAAAAAGATCCAATCTCAGAAAGGGAATGATTCATTAAATACACAACTGTGTATATAAATTTAATCTTATTTAGAAATAAAGGCATTTTAAAAATCCAGATGAACTAAAATCTGTTCACTTTCAGACACAACGACCTCCACCCCCCAAAGGCCTGTGCACTCAACACCTACTACCCTCCTTCTGTCTTTCTCCACTGGAGAGATGAGGAAGCAAGACAGAAGTCTTCACCTCCCCCCAGCTATGGCAGAAGCCACACCTGACAGAAGACCTAACTCTGGCCCATGAGATACAGAAGACAGGTTTCACTTTCTGAATGTCAGAACCCTGAAGGAGGCTTTGTTCTGCCTTTTGTCATTTCCCTTCCTCCTGCCTGGATGACAGATACCATGACGGTGACCCTGAAAAAGGGCCACGTGCTAAGCATAGCAGAGCAGGAAGAGAGACAGTTGGTTCCCTGGGAGCGCCTGCCACCCCGGTACCCCGGCAGCCCTACTCCCTGCCCACCTGCAGATCTCTGCTAGGGGACATGAACTTTCCATGAATCAAGTCCTAATATACATCTTATTAAAGATTAATTTCAAGGAAAGAAATAATTTCCCCAGGTGAAAACAGGGCAACTCATTTCAGAATAAAGCTCAAAGGGGGGCAGCTGGGTGACTCAGTCAGTTAAGCATCTGACTTCAGTTCAGATCCTGATGTCACAGCTCATGGGTTCGAGCCCTGTGTCGGGCTCTGTGCTGACAGCTTGGCGCCTGGAACCTGGAGCCTGCTTGGGATTCTGTGTCTCCTTCTCTCTCTGTCCCTCCCCCACTCGTATTCTGCCTCCCTCCTTCAAAAATAAACATTAAAAAAATTAAAAAAAAAAAAAAAAAAGAATAGGAGCACCTGCATGGCTCAGTTGGTTGAGCATCCAGCTTTGGCTCAGGTCATGATCTCGTGGTTCGTGGGTTCAAGCCCCAAATCAGGCTCTGTGCTAAGAGCTCGCTCAGAGCTTGGAGCCTGCTTCAGATTCTGTGTTTCCTTCTCTCTCTGCCCCTCCCCTGATTGTGCTCTCTTTGTCTCTCAAAAATAAATGTAAAAAAAATTTTTTTTCTTTAAAGAATAAAGCTCAAAGGAAAATACATTTCTTGAGAAACTGAAAGTTCAGGCTCATGTCTGCTTAGAAGATCTAACTCATGGTCAGTGATCCAGAACAGGCTGTAATTGATCTATTCTGTCTACTTAAGGTGTATGTGCAAAAATCTCTACAGTTAAAGATAATTTAAAAAGAAAGAATATACTAGATTCGGTGACAGAAAAGATATAAGGCCACCACAAATAACCTCTTCAAATGTGGGGATAGCTTAACATGATGTCTATCCTATATACATGTCCTTTTGTTTGCTTGTTTTTAAACAAAAATTAGTGTTTGTTATCCTTATCATCCAAACAAGACTGCAGATGGGACATCTGTTCAGTATTTATTGAGTACCAACTACATGCCCGGCACTTGTGAGACAGCCATCTATCTGCCCTCCTCAGGTGGTGCTGGGTATCCAACCTCTGCAGTGCTACCCTGAGGACCCAGAGGGGGCACTGTGGCCACTGAGAGGAGTGGGACAGAAATCCCCACGGGGAAGGAGGACTGTTAGGGAAGGTTTCCAGATGCTCCTGGAAAGGAAGGAATATATAGGTACTCATGGCAATGAAGACAGAGAAATGGAGATAAATATACCATATTTTGGTCCAAACTTTATCTCAAAAGTTCTAGAAAGCCAAAAAGACCTTAAGACTGACAACTGACATCAGATTTGTGACTGTAAACAGAACACCTGGCAACAGTATGGCAGGTGACATGGGGAGCCAGACCGGAAGCCTCTGAGTTCAGAGCTACTTTTGATGACACAGCAAAGGAGAAAGGGAAGGTGTGATGGGGAGCCCTTATGCTGGACTGCCGAAGGCCATACAGGCCACAAGCTACTTGAGATGAGCTTTCTTGCATGTTTTAAAAACCAGGGTGAACACAGGGACTGTTTCCAAGAATCTCCTTTATTAATGTGAAATACTTACCTTGCTGACTTTAAACGGTCTTTCTGTGGTCTGGCTTTTGTTAAACTGACTATCCCAGTTTCCTTTGAAATAGATGGCATTCACGAGAATCAGGTTCGTCACTGGGTCAACTGAACCTGGAGATAACAACTCTGTAATTTTACCTGAAAAGAAGAATTAAAGAATCAATGAATTTCCCGATGGTCAGAGAAAGACAAATACCATGTGATCTCACTAATATGTGGAATCCAAGAAACAAAAGAAAGGAACAAAGGGGAAAAAAGAGAGGGAGAGACAAACCAAAACAACAGACTCTTAACTATAGAGAACAAACTGATGGTTACCAGTGGGATGTGGGCAGGGGACAAGGTGAAACAGGTAAAGGGGATTAAAAGAACACTTATCTTGATGAGCACTGAGGAATGCACAGAAGTGTTGAATCAGTACACTGTACACCTGAAACTAATATTATGCTGTATGTTAACTAACTCGAATTTAAATTAAAAAAAAAAAAGAGTTTCCTGATGCATTCATCAGGGATAATATTTAGATTGGGCAATCCCCTTGTGAGGTACACAGATAAAGGAGTTCACAGTCCCCCAAATATAACCACATAAGGGGATTCTGGTCCTTATAACAACAGTAGCAACAAAAACTTAAAAAGCCCTGGTAAGAAAAATACCATGCCTTGAATAAAACATAAGATGAACAAAGAAGTATGTGCAGGCTGAATTCACAAGTTGGACGGAAGGGAATGCTTGGTCCCTTGAAGAAAGAGATTTAATGGACAGTCAGAAAGGTGAGAGGCTAGGAGTACACAGAAGAGTTTAAGAGCTGCAGGTGAATAAGGGCCTAACCAAGGATCCTGCAATAATGCACAGTAACTATACAGGATGAGACCTGTATCTGGCTTTTTCTTTACAGTCTTTGTGAAAAGAAAGACTGTATGTTAACATTAACAACAACAATGGCAACGAAGTGGATCATTCTGGAACAGCTGTACCGAGTACTGAGAGACATCACAGACACATTGACAAAAACAGGGAAGAGCTAGAGAAAATAAGCATACACTGACAGTATTTCAGAAGCAGATTTTAAAAATTTACAGTTATTTAGAGAAAAGCATCATTCCTCTTTACATTTTGATGGTCTTGTGAAAGATGACAGTGAGACCAACTAAGCTACTATTAAGATAGAGCAACGGTGTATTTTCACCTTCCGTCTTTTCGGCTACCCAGGTGTTGATGTGTTCCCTGGACTCTTCTGTAGCGTTGATAAAGTCGAGCTCTTCCATCTCTGCCTGGTAGAATTTACGGCAGGAGTCTTTGAAAGACTAGGAGAAACAGAGCAACATCATCACATGGCTGCAGAAATAATCAACACTTACAGCTTACTTCTTCACTGCACCAAATCAGAATGTAGGCAATTTTGATTTACATACGTAACGTACAAATAAATACGAGGAATTAACTGAAAATCCAATTTCTCATTTTTCAGCTACGTTTAAACTTAGCTTCTAAACCAAGTAAAACAGTTGTCTGAACATCAAATATCAATAACTACCAGATTCTTTGAGGGATTAACTGCACATCAGTGAGGTAAGTACAAAGACATGGACACACAGCTACTACAGAGTGTCGTTTCTGACAAGCCGCTGTGTTTGCTCTGTGAGTCCTGCCCACAGCAAGAGCCACAGCTGCCTGTGCATTTCAGAACAATGGACTGGAAACAAGGGCCTGCTGTTCCATACAATGGTGGAAAGTGTATGATTCTACACCACCCCTCCCACTACAACGTTCTGTGATGATGGCAATGTTCCAAATCTGCACTGCCCAAAACAGTGCCACGTGCTGCTATTGAATGCTTGGAATATTGGCAGTGCCACTGAGGAACTGAATACTGAACTGTAATTTTAATTATTTACACTGAAATTTAAATAGCTACATGTGTCTAGTGGCTACCATTTTGGATGGCTCAGTTTTAGAGAATGAGCAGCTCTCAAAAAAAAGTATAAACTGTATCGTGTTAACAAAGTCTATTAAATGATGATGACATTAGTGAACACTTACTTTATGCCATATAAAAGCAGAAAATCTGATAGAGAGTAAATGGAGTGAAATAACAAATTTGTGGAAAGCATGCTATGGAATGGTTTCCCAATCCTTCTTTTGACCAGCTTACAGTTAAATATTTAATTTCCCTTTTCAGGACTGTTTTTCTATTACAGGATTTCACATTGCTCCTTTGATATAGTGTCAGAGAGGTCACGTGGCACAGTAATGTAGCTACAAACACAAGTCCTGCAACTTATTAGCTGTGTGGCCTTTAAAAAGTCACTCTGTTTCTCTAAGCTTCCTTGTCTTTCCCTGTAAATGAGGATTCGGCATCCATCCGAGGACCAGATGAATTCTTATCATCAATGCTGTTTTATGAAATCTCAGCATGTCGCGGACACTGCACTAGGTGATCTAGGTATATCGTTTTACTTAGTCCTCAGATACTTTGTGCTCCGCCAACTTTGCTGCTCTGCTGTTGCTCAATGCCTTTGAAAATGTTTTCAGTCTCTCAATCTAAGAAAATAGTCTGGAAGCAAACTGGGCACTCGTGTATTGATCCTTGGGTGATTTCTACAACTTTTTATTTATTTAAATCCAAGTTAGTTAACATTGGCGTAATCATGATTTCAGGAATAGAATTGAGAGATTCATCACTTATATATAACATCCAGTGCTCCTCCCAACAAGTGCCCTCCTTAATGACCATCACCCATTTAGCCCATCCCCCTCCCACACCCCTCCAGCAACCCTCAGTTTGTTCTCTGTATTTAAGAGTCTCTTATGGTTTGTCTCCCTCTCTGTTTGTATCTTATTTTTCCTTCCTTTCCCCTGTGTTCATATGTTTGTTTCAATTTCTATAACTTTTAAACACACTTGAAAATAATTGTTTGCTATTTAAATTACTATTTTATAAGCAATGACTAGTCAAACTGAGGGAATATCTAATTATTAGTTGTGATTGGTATTGTATTCTTGGAACACTAAATTGATAAGAAATTATTGAGAAACACCCCTAAACCCTCTATCTTATATTTCAATATCAAAATAAGATTTGAAACATCAATGATTTCTTAAAAATATCCATCAGAAAAGAAAGTAAATTAAAGAAAATCAGCCAATTCTTTGTGTTTATTGGAAGTTTTGTTTCTTCTTTATACCAAAGGTTTATAAAAAGATGAGGCAACAGCCTAGGAAGTAGCTAAGACTGATAAAAATAAGTAAAACAGGCTGTAAAAAATTCACACCATAGTGAACAAATCTTAGCATTATTTGACCTCGTGCTTGACTACATTTACTTTACTCCAAATATTTTAAAACAATGAGTCTGAAGCAAGTTTAAAAACTGAAAAAAAAATCATATAATAGAATAACATTGATATCCCAAACATAGAAAAAGAATAAATCAGTAAGAAAAAGATGGCCCAATAAAAAGTATGTAAAGAAAATTCTCAGAAAAGATACAAATGTTCAATAAACATAAGGAAAGATGATCAATCTCTTAATAATAAAAATTTAAGAGGTTAACAACATGCAGTGTTGATATGAGGAGTTGAAATGAGCACTCCGCTGGTACCCCTAGAGAGAATGTAAATGGCCACAGTACTCTGGACAATTTCAATATTTGCTATAGCTTCAAAGCTTCACTCCCTTCCTCCCTGCTACGAATCCATCTTAGAGTAACACACATTCGTAGGGCACAGGAGTCATGTACACTAACATTCACTGTCTGAATGCCCATAATACTTTGGTATAATGATGTGACATAGAGAAAAAACCCACACAACAGATTTGTATATGTACGGGGGATACACATCAGATCTATGAAAGCTTATACCGGGGAGGGGAATGAGGAGGTGTGGAAGTGGGCGTCAGGACTCTTGCTTCGAGTGCTTTATTTGCATTTTTGTGTAACAAGAATATAGTCATCATGCAACAAACATATACTCACATACTCACATATTACTTGAGTAGTTTTTGAAAAATGATAAAAAGCATTAAAGCACTATAAGTAAACAGAACCAGTATAATTAGACAAGTAACTTTACAAAAATTCTGCACTGGAAAAAACAATAGAAATATTTACATGTGTAAAAAGTTGAACAAGTATCACAATGCATAAAAAATTATTGATATGTAGAAAACAATGATTAGAAATACTCATTTTTATCACTTCTTTGTTTCAGCCAATTCACTTTGAATTGTGTTTGTTCCATGTTAGTTCTTTTGTAATTGTCTCATCGAAGCCTCACAAAAATCTGGACATTATTTGTTATAAGGCTCATTTTACAGAAGATTAAAATTGAAACAGGGTTCAAGGGAATGCATGAAGTTAGTAAGTGGAGACCTGAGTTCATGTACACCTGTATAAATTCATAGCGCACAGGTTTTCTGCTATACTGCGTGACCCCTCCTCCCCACTGCCCCGGTGTCTTTACTTTCTCAGTCAAAAACAGCAAGTATGACTTACTGAGAGGAAATCATAAGACTTCTCTCCAAAGAGCCTGTTGGCAGTTCTAAGCAAGTACCGTGCATCAGTCCTGTTGATTTCAGTAAGAAGCGACTGGAACCCCTGGTGGACATCACCTCCTCCGCTGCTCTTACTTAAAGAAAGTGTCTGAAATGAAAAACAGAATACAAATACCTAACTTAAGTGTGCCTTGACTGCAGGAAATGGATACAACACCAAACTCTGCCTAAGAACCGTACAGATCCTAACTAGAGCTTAAAAGAAGATGCATCCAGTTAAAGACAAAAAGCAGCTCGAAAGCCACCCAGTCTGCCATCCTCCAGCACTTTCTGCAAGGAGTCAGGACACTGCCCGCACTGGCATGAGTGGCAGTGCCCCTTCACACACCGTGTTCTATGTGCTCTATAGGCCTGCAAATAAAGCTGCCAACAGGCCTCCCATCTCTGCAAACACAGGCCGCTCCTCATACTGAAAGGTCTGGCCTCTCCCATCCATCCTTGGGTCTGGCTGGTGCTGTGATGGGGTCTGGCCACCAGAATGCAGGAGAAGGGACACTATTCCAGGCCGGGGCCTTACAAGGTCTGGCAGCTCCAGATTTACTCTCTCATACCCCAGCCACCATGATATGAGGAAGCCCAGGGCATCCTGCTAGAGGCCACATGGAAAGTCCTGGAGAGCTGACACCACATGGGGGAACTACCTATAGGAGAATGGAGGCCCCAGACACATGATAGAGGCCTTCCTAGATCATGCATGATCCCAGCTGACACCATGTGGGTCAGACCACAGAATCTGAGAAATAATCAGCCTTTGCTATTTCCAGCCAGTAAGTCTGGGACAATTTGTTTTGTAGCCATAGAAGTTCATGCAGCAATCCAGACATGGACTTCTGCCCTGACAACATCCAAAACATGGCAGCAGCTTTGGGCCCAGGCAGCTGGCAAAGGCCGGGAGGAAGGAGAGTGAGGAGATGGTAAGCAGAGGCTAGAAAGCCATTGAAGAAATCACTAGCAGTGGCTGGAGAAAAGGGGCTCCTGGCATGTCCCAGCAGAAGAGACTGTAACCTGCAGTGGCGAGGAAGGTTGGGCGTTTCCCCAACAAACCAGGTATCTGGCTAAGTAGATGTCCATAAGGAATGGGGCTTGTAGCTGCCTAGGATAGAGTACAGGAAGGGAAAGAAGAGGTAAAGAAGGAATTGTTTCATTTTCTTTTTTCTTTTTTATTTTTTTAATGTTTATTTTATTTTTGAGAGGGACAGAGAGACAGAGAGTGTGCAGGGGAGGGGCAGAGAGAAAAGGAGACACAGAATCCGAAGCAGACTCCAGGCTCTGAGCTGTTAGCACAGAGCCCGACACGGGGCTCAAACTCCCAAAATGCAAGATCATGACCTGAGCTGAAGTCAGAGGCTTAACCGACTGAGCCACCTAGGCTCCCCTAGGAATTATTTCATTTTCAAGCAGAATTTAAAGGAAATTTTTCCAACCTAAGACTTGGTGGGTAGAAAATTAAAAGGTTTCTTATTCCCAGCCTCTCTAGCTGGCAAATGATTCTAAATGTGAGAAATGGCCTCAGAACAAAGATCAAGTCCAAGGTATGGGCTTCAAGGCAGGATCAAGTTCTACTTTATTAAAACCTGAGAAAGATGAAGGCAGACTAAGTGCCTCACAGACCCACTCAGCTAGACAAAGGGGATTCTGAGCATCTTAAGGACATTGTCAGCCAGTACTCTCATCCCAGGCCAACACAGAGTCCTGCCTCAAACAGGTTTGTGCATATTATCATTTATATCACTATGTCAATTATAAATTGACACATAGAAACCCCACAACTGTTTAGAGGAAGAACTCTGCCGACATCTCGATCTCATACTTCCAGGCTCCAGAACGGCGAGGAAATACGCTTCTGTTCTTTAGGCCCCTCGATTTGTGGTACCTTGTTATAGCACCGCTAGCAGACTCAGACATCCCCCCGCCATTTTTGAAGAGAATGTCACAAAATTCTGCACCCAGGAACCATACTAAACAACCTCATAGCCCTGCTCCTCCTGGACTTCAAGCCCAAGACTGGACCCTCTGGGGTCTTGGGAAGGGGGTAAGTGTACCTTACCTGTGGAGGACTGGGAATCACTAGGGGCCAAAGGGCAGACCACGGCAGTCATCAGTAACCCAATGAGTCAATGCCTTCAGTATTCACATCATTATGCAGCCCCTCTTTGGCTGACTTTGGACTTGGCCACCTGACTGGTGTCAGCCAACAGCACGTTAGCAAACATGACGTACCAGAGGCTTGATAAGCATTTGTACCTTTAAGCTGTTCCTCTTGGAAGCTGGGTAAGGATGCCCAGGCTACCCTGTCAAGGAGACACCACGTTGAAGCCGAAGGGAGGAGACAGCACATGGAGGAAGCCACATGGAAGAGGCCCAAGACCCCACACCAGTGACCCAGCTGGGACCGAGTGGAGCGGAGGCATCGCCCAACACACTCAGAATCCTATAACAGTAATTATCATCTTAAGCCACTAAGTTTTAGGGTGCTGCTACTCAATAAGAAACAACTGAAATACTACTGAAAACATTTTTGGCTGACAAGTGCCACTCTAAGAAGGTTTTACACTTAAATGAGAAAATTAAAACAAAAATTTCTAATAATTGGGGTGCCTGGGTGGCTTAGTAGGTTAAGTGTCCGACTTCAGCTCAGGTCATGATCTCACAGTTTGTGGGTTCTAGTCCCGCATCAGGCTCTGTGCTGGAAGCTCAGAGCCTGGAGCCTGCTTTGGATTCTGTGTCTCCCTCTCTCTCTGCCCCTCCCCCACTCACACTGTCTCTCTCTCTCTCTCTCTCTCTCTCTCAAAAATAAATAAACATTAAAAAAATTTTTTTAATTTCTAATAATTGAAAAGCAAGTGACAATATCCAAAATATATCACAGAACTCAACTTGAACCTTGTGACTTTACCCCTACTCAAAAACTCAAACTCATGTATAAACTATCATCAGGGGTAATGAGATCACTCATTCTTCTAAATGGAGCACACCACTTCCTCCCCAACAGATCTGAGACACCCGCTCCGGGGTGCCCACTCACGCAGGGCTAACTCTCTGTCCCCATCCTGCAACACCAGCAGAGGGATCTGTCAAGAGCAAATCCTGGATGTGAAAGTGGAGGACCAGCCCAATTGACAAATTAATGGCATTTATGGTTGCCCAGAAGTAGCTTCGGGTACATACCTGGGCCATCTGGGCTGCAGTGTTTCCCTTGGCGCCCATGAAGACCATGGACAGGGCAGAAGAGATGCTCATGGGCGAGAAAAACACATTTTTCGAGTTGTCTTCACCCAGCTTTTTCAGCAGACTTAAGGCAAAGGTGCCGTTTGCTTCTGAAAGAGTATCCATGATGGTGAGCCTGAAACAACAGATTTAAAATCAGTATCACATAAGTACAGGCTTACATGCTGACTGTATTTCACTCTGTTATTAATAGTTACCGTTTTTGTTCAGTGGGCAAATGGGTACCTACACAAAACTCTATTTCTTTTGGGGGCCCTCAAAATTATTTTGCATGTTTCTAATATTACATGAAAAAAACAAACAAACAATGATATTAATAATATAATCCTGTTGGAGGGGGGGAGCAGGGGACTGCTACGTGCACTTATCTGTGAGCACAGAGAAAGCGTGGAAGGTTGCACACTTGACAGCTTACCTGAGTTACTTCCTGGGGGTGGGACCAAGAAAGGACTTAATTGGCTTTTGCTTCTATTTCTGTATTGTTTGGCATGATGTGGGGCTTATATGTGTTGTTTTATAATTTAAAAACCATTCAAATGATAAATCCAACCACAAGGTTACACACACAAAAAAATATGGTTGAATGCTTTTATCATGTGGGAGAGAGGAACCCAATTTTAGGGTAGTCTGTGGCCTGAAGATAAGAGATAAATCAAACCACATACGAAGTCATAAGAATGCCTTAAAAACAAGGACTTTTGACCTTCAATTCTCCTTCTATGAAACCTGTGCTTGTGTCAAAGCCCAAACCCAGGGCCATGTTCCCCAGATCTGTTACTGCCCACAGGCCCAGGCCTTCTTGCCCTTTGTTCTGGACAAGGGCACTGGATAGCAGGTGCCTGCCCATGGCCGCCTCTGGTTACAGGCTTCAGAGGTCAGGGGTCAGACAGCACATATTGGGCATGTAGGGCATGTGGCCACATCCCTGGTGGCCTAGGCAGGGTCCAGAGGAGGAATAGTTCTGGGCAGTCAGGGATAGGGTGGATGTGAGAGTCTTCAAGCAGGTTAAAGCACAGTAGGTCTTTAGAAAGACCTATTATTGACTCCCCCTTTGCCATGGGGGATCTGAAGTTCACAGAAGTGAAGTGATGTTTCCAGGCTAAGGAACTGAATAGCTAAGGCTGAACTCAGGGCCAGCAAACTGTCTTTCCAGTGCTCCTCTAGATATCCCCAGTTCAGGAAGAGCCTGAAGTACAGCACAGAGGGGTCAGGAGAGAAGACAAGAGGCAGCAAGGGGTCCGAGCAGTCAGTCAGCTGTAGATGCAGCAGAACAGGCTGGTGGGGAGCAGATTCTGGGGAAAGCAGCACCTGCCTGCTCTGATATCACTTACAGAAGTTTACAAACTACGTTTCCCCAGATTGAGGAAATGACTCATTTGAGCTATGGGGGGGAATCTACAGAACAAGGAAAGGGAGAGGCAAGAGGGGAGATCTTCACGGCTTTATGATTATAACTACAGTGGTTGGCTGCATATGGGCAGCAAAGATATGCCCATACTAACCCTTGGAACATGAGAATGTTCCCTTACACAGCAAAAGAGACTTTGTAGATGTGATTATAGAAAGGATTTTTTTTCATGTTTATTTTGAGAGAGAGAGACAAAGCACAAGCAGGGGAGGGACAGACAGAGAGAGAGAGAGAGAGAGAGAATCCCAAGCAGGCTCCTCACTGTCAGCACAGAGCCTGATGCAGGGCTCCGTCTCAGGAACCGTGAGAACATGACCTGAGCTAAAATCAAGAGCCTGACACTTAACTGACTGAGCCACCCAGGCACCCCTAAATGAAAGATCTTGACGTGGGGAGATCATCATGAATTATTCAAGTGGTCCCTAAATGTAATCACACATATCCTTATGAGAGGCAGGCAGAGAGGAATTTGAACAATGAAGAAAGCAATGTGGGGACTGAAGCAAAATGCTATCATGCTGGCTTGAAAACTGGAGGAAGTGGGGACAAACAAGGAATGCAAAAACTGCAGCTCTAGAAGCTGGAAAAGGGGTGGTGACAGACTCCCCGCTACAGCCTCTGGGGAGAGCACAACCCTGTCAAAACCCCGGTGTTTCTCAGTGAAGCCTGTCAGCCTTGAGGCCTCCAGAAGCATGAGAGAACAAATGCGCTGAGCTTGCGGGAATCTGCTACAAGAGCCACAGCAAACTAATACTGCAACTTACATACCTGATAAATTTTATTTACTATCCTTGTTTTAAACATTTTGTTTGCAAACTCTATTTATTCACTATAGAGAATAGCTGGGGTGCTGAGCACTCCTAGTTTGCTCAGACTTTCCACACATATCTGAAATTACTAATTTCTTTTTTTTTTAATTTTTTTTAACGTTTATTTATTTTTGAGACAGAGAGAGACAGAGCATGAACGGGGGAGGGTCAGAGAGAGGGAGACAGAGAATCTGAAACAGGCTCCAGGCTCTGAGCTGTCAGCACAGAGCCCGACGTGGGGCTCGAACTCACGGACCGTGAGATCATGACCTGAGCCGAAGTCTTGGCTACTTAACCGACTGAGCCACCCAGGCACCCCTGAAATTACTAATTTCTAAGAGAAGTACAATAGAACATACACCTTATTAAAATTCTTCTGAAATAATGGATTCTTTGTTGATACAGAAATAACTTCAAGATTTTGCAGACCCTTGGGAACATCAATAGAAACAAAAGTAGCTATTCTATGGAACTGATGCAAAAATTATATTGTTTATTTGGATTTTACATCAGCAAGTGCTGCCTGCTTCTCAATTTTAAGAGAAACAACTGTGAAAACAGGTTTAAGAATGAAGAATTAGGTACGAGGACGTACCACAGGGCAAGAGGCACAGTCCCAAGCATTCCTGACACAATCCAATGTCAAGACTCAGGCAGGTGTCTGTGGGTCCCCCACCACACAAATCTTCCTCTTAGCTGGGGACAGGGACACCTCTGGCTTGGCCCCCAAGATGGCTCAGCCCCCACTGATGCTGGCTACCCAGCCCCTCAGCGAATTGAGAAAGCTCAAAGAGCAGTAGTTCCTCAACATAAAGCAGCTTCAGTCTTCTGGCTTTAAACACTGACCCTGGAAAAACCAAGCCAGGACATTCAGAGGAAAAGGCACAAGTCAGGAGGGAGATGAGGTTTTCAGTTCCAGCTCTGGGACTCTGAATGTGTTACTCGGTTCCTGCTCCCTGCATGAGGAAGAGGAGGCCAGGTAATCTGTGTGCCCTGCCATCTTCGATGTCTATTGTTAACATGAATGCAGAAAAAAGAGCCAGAGAGGAGTTTACTCTTCAAAGCCCAAGGTGAAGTCTAACAGCATTCCATTTCTCAGCTGACAACGACGGATAGCTGTTAAAAGTGAAATTATGTTCACACTCAGGGCGCCTGGGTGGCTCAGTTGGTTAAGCAGCAGACTTCAGCTCAGGTCGTGATCTCACCATTCGTGGGTTCAAGCCCCACATCAGGCTCTGTGCTGACAGCTCGGAGCCTGGAGCCTGCTTCAGATTCTGTGTCTCCCTCGCTCTCTCTCTGCCCTTCCCCTGCTCATGCTCGCTTGTGCTCTCTCTCTCTCTCAAAAATAAATAAAACATTTAAAAAAGTTATATCCATGTCCTATGAAAATTGTTAAATAAGAAAGAAACATGAAATCAATGATGGTTGTAGGCTTATTCCAGATATGCAGGATAATCTTACAGCAGAAAATAAGTTAATCATGAAATAACTGAATTGCCCACTCATAATAAATGTCCTTAAAACAAAAAGAAAATGGTACTTCCTATACTTCCTTAATGTGACAAGGAGTATCAGCCATCATCGATGATAAAATGTTAGAAACAGTTCCCTTGTGCCTCAAACAAGAACAATAACTAGTGATTACATTAAAAAGTTTTAACTTCAGAAAAAATAAATACCCATTTTTGAGTATATACTACACACTGGGACCTATATTAGTACTTTTCCTAAATGACTCTTATAACCTTGTAAAGCTGGTTGAGAAGATCAGCATTTGATAAGCAAAGAAATGGGAGCCATTGCTCTTTTATCACAAGGCTATACAAATGGTAGAGTGAAGGCTAGAAACCAGGTCTGCATGGCACTGGAGTTCAATCACTAAGGCATACAGACTTCCAAAAAAAAAGGAGAGGTGGAGAGCAAATTCAACATACCTTTTTAAAACACAATTTTTGAAAGTTAAAAAACCATTAATTTCCAACAATGACTAAGATAGGTATTCCTTCCTATACTGTGTAAATGATCCTATAAATTGCTATGCCAATATTTCCAGAGCATAATTTGCAATTAAAAAAATAAAAATAAAGGACAGGGCGGCAGCACATGGAGAGGTCGCCTCAGCGTCTCTCACTCTACAGAGACTGCAGTGGAATCTGCGTGGTTCAACCACTGGGAATCCATGATGGAGAAGAGGGGAGGGGCTTGCCACAACCAGCACATGGATCTTGGCAGACCAAGTTCATGCCTGCAGTGTCCACATAGTAATCACACCCGGAGGCTTTCCTCATCTGTAGAACTAAGTCAGCGATGCACTCTGACCAGGGAACACACCAGAGTGGAGATCTGCCTGATTCAGATCATCAAACGAGGAGTTCTGCCAGCCCTAGAGCCCAGTCTGCCCATGCCTGGGCAAGATGCTGAGTCATAGCCCCACCCACGGCTGCTGAGAGTGCCTTCCAGCCCCATCTGACCAGAAGGCCTGGTGACAACTCCTGGAAGCTGTGCTGCCCAGTGGTGCTCAAGCTGAGAAGTGGGCAGGCAGAGCTGATTGCCCCCAGAGCAAAGCCAGTACCAGGTACGGAGGCAGTGGGATTAATTCACAGAGGATTGAGGGTAACTCCAGGACTCTCCCAACCAGACAGCCTGTTTGGGAAACTGAAGGTAACTTGGAGCAGCCTTCCCTCTCCCACTCAGGCAAGGTAGCTGAATCACAGCCCCACCTGCCTGTGGAGAGTGTCTTCTGGCCCCACTGAATAAAAGGGCTGGAGACAACTCCTGGGAGCTGTGCAGCCCAGGGGTGCTGAGCCAAGAGAAGGGCAGATAGAGCTGAGAATCTACAGAGTAAAGCCAGTGGCCCTGATTAGCAGGGAAATTAGGGTGTGGATCAGCTTGAGTTAAGACAACAAAGAGTTTTGGGCCCCTGGGTGGCTCAGCTGATTAAGTGTCTGACTCCTGATTTCATCTTGGGTCATGATCTCAGAGTCATGAGATCCTGTCCTGCCTTGTGTCAGGCTCCACACTGGGTGTGGAGCCTGCTTAAGATTCTCTCTCTCTCCTTCTCCCTCTCTCCCTCCTTCTCCCTCTCTCCTTTGTTCCTTCTCTATCTCTTTAAAAAAAAAAAAAAAAAAAAGACAACAAAGAGTTTTACCAACTCTAGACCTGCTTCTCCCACTGCCTTGGAACAGGGATTTTTATTCATAGCCCCACTTGTTGAATATAGCCTTCAGCCTCTCCAACCAGGGAACCTAACCAGAGCACATGAAAAACATCCCTACACACAGAGGCACTTGAACAGAGAGCACTGCCTGTGCCTTCCACCATCTGCAGAGTGAAACCAGTGGCCTCACCTGAGCAGGGAACTCAGTGCATGCTCTGGCCTGATTCAGCCAGCAAACAATGAGTTGTATAGTCCCTGGGTTCTGGCTGGTTGTCCTGCCAAGGCAGGAAGTTATTAATTCACAGCCCCAACTACTACTGAATATAGTACCCAGTCCTGACCATCTACAAAGCCAGACCAGAAAATGCAAGCAACTGCTGAGCCGATAGGCTCACTTAGGTAGGGAACCAAGCCAGTAGTCCTATCCAACTGTTCTTAGCCAGTGGCACCCCACCATCTCCATCTTCAGAGCTCAAACAGTTGCCTCACCCCAAAAGAGACCATAATAATAAGCCCTACATGCCCCAAATCATTAGCAGCAGATGTAGCCAGAAACCCAGCTGAGCTTACTGGTGGAGAGCTGTCTCTCCCAAAACAAATCTATAAAGTCTAGAAGATGAACCCCATTCATCAAGTGCACAAATACCAACATAAGGAATCAAGATCATGATTAATCAGGTAGATATGAGACCATGAAAGGAAACTAATAAAGCTCCAGTAACTGACCTAAAATAAATGGAGATCTATAAACTGTCATAAAAAGAAATCAGAATAATCCTCTTAAGGAAGCTTAGTGAACAAAAAGAAAATGGTGACACACAACTAAACAAAATTAGGGAAACAATGC
The DNA here is from genome assembly GCF_046562875.1 of Panthera onca. Classification (NCBI taxonomy): domain Eukaryota; kingdom Metazoa; phylum Chordata; class Mammalia; order Carnivora; family Felidae; genus Panthera; species Panthera onca. The sequence continues at coordinate 25,532,342 of NC_138343.1, read as the reverse complement.
ATGAACAAAATGAGAAGTCTGAAAGGAAATAACAACCACCATAAAACCCAAGAAAACTGAAATCCTAGAGTTGAAAGTACAACAACTCAACTGAAGAATTCAGGAGTTTCAAAGGTAGACTTGACCTGAGGCACCTGGGCGGCTCAGTCAGTGTCTGACTCTTGGATTTCAGCTCAGATCACAATCCTGGGGTCATGGGACTGAGCCCTGCATTGGGGTCCATGCTGAGTGTGGAGCCTGCTTGAGATTCTCTCTCTCTCCCCCTCTGCCCCTCTCCCAAAACTTGTGCACTCTCTCTCGAACAATAAATAAATAAGTAAGTAAGTAAGTAAGTAAGTGGGTAGACTTGTTCATGCAGACAAAACAATCAGTGATCTGGAGGACTAGACATTGAAAGTTAGGAGAAACAAAAATTTTCTGTGAAGCAAGTCCATAGGAACTATAGGACACAGCAAAAAGCAACAATATTTGCATTATGAGAATTCCAGAGGGAGAAGAGAAATAAAGCGACAGGGAGTTTATTTAAAGCAATAATGGCCGAAAACTTCCCAAACTTGGGGAGAGAAATGGATGTCTACATCCATGAGACCCAAAGGACCCCAAATAGCCTGAACCTGAATAAGGGCTACACCAACAACCATAATTGAATAGTCAACAAAGAAAGAATTTTTAAGAGCGGCAAGAGAAAACAGAGAAGTTACATCCTTAAGGGAACCCTTGTAAGACTATGAACAGATTTCTCAACAGAAACTTTTCAGGCCAGGAGAAAATGGGATGACATTCAAAATATTGAAAAACAAAGAAACAAACAAAACCTGTCAACAATTCTATGACCGATGAAGCTCTCCTTCAGAAACAAAGAAGTTATAAAGACTTTCTCACACAAATAAAAGCTGAGACATTTCATTACCACCAGATCTGACTTACAAGAAATGCTAAAGGGCTAAACGCTAAATGCGTCAGGCTCTGAGCTAAAAGCTCAGAGCCTGGAGCCTGTTTTTGGATTCTGTGCCTCCCTCTCTCTGTGTCCCTCCCCTGCTCATGCTATCTCTCTCTCTCTCAAAAATAAATTTAAAAAAATTTTTTTAAATTTAAAAAGGAAATTCAAAGGATCATAAGAGGTTACTATGAATAACTATATACCAATAAACTGGACAACCTAGCAGAAATGGAAAAATTCTTAGAAACATAAAACTTACAAAACCTGAATCAGGAAGAAATAGAAAAACCTGAATAGACCAATTACTAGAAAGGAGATTGAATTAGTAATCAAAAATCTCTCAACAAAGAAAAGGCCAGAACCATAAGGCTTCACTGGTGAATTTTACCAAACATTTAAAGAATTAATACCAATCCTTCTCAAACTCAAAGAGAAGAGAACACTCCCAAATTCATTTAATAAGGCCAGCATTATCCTGATACCAAAACCAGAAAAGGCTTTCCCTACTATTAGGGAAGACAACTATAGGCCAACATCTTTGACAAATGTAGATGCAAAAATTAATAAAATACTAGCAAACTGATTTCAGCAGCATATTAAAATGATCATTCATCAATCCCTATCAAAATAACACCAGCATTCTTCACAGAGCTAGAACAAACAATCCTACAATTTTTATGGAACCAGAAAAGACCCAGAATAGCCAAAGCAATCTTGAAAAAGAAAACCAAAACTGAACGCATCAAAATCCCAGACTTCAAGCTATATTACAAAACTGTAGTCATCAAGTCAGTATGGCACTGGCACAAAAACTGACACTCAGATCAATGAAACAGAATAGAAAACCCAGAAACGGACCCACAAATGAATAGCCAACTAATCTTTGACAAAGCAGGAAAGAATATCCAATGGAATAAACACAGTCTCTTCAGCAAATGGTGCTGGGAAAACTGGACAGCGACATGCAGAAAAATGAACCTGGACCACTTTCTTACACCGTACACAAAAATAAATTCAAAATGGATAAAAGACCTAAATGTAAGATAGGAAGCCATCAAAATCCTAGAGGAGAAAGCAGGCAAAAATCTCTTTGACCTCGGCCGCAGCAATTTCTTACTCAAAACATATCCAGAGGCAAGGGAAACAAAAACAGAAATGAACTATTGGGACCTCATCAAGATAAAAAGCTTCTGCACAGCGAAGGAAAAAAATCAGTAAAACTAAACAGCAACCAATGGAAGGGGAGAAGATATCTGCAAATGACATATCAGATAAAGGGTTAGAATCCAAAATCTATAAAGAACTTATCACACTCAACACCCAAAAAACAAATAATCCAATGAAGAAATGGGCAAAAGACATGAATAGACACTTCTCCAAAGAAGACATCCAGATGGCCAACTGACACTGAGAAAATGCTCAACATCACTCATCATCAGGGAAATACAAATCAAAACCACAATGACATACCACCTCAAACCTGTCAGAGTGGCTAAATTAACAACTCAGGCAACAACAGGAGGTTTCTCAAGAAATTAAAAATAGAACTACCCTACAACCCAGAAATTTCATTACTAGGTATTTATCCAAGGGATACAGGTGTGCTGTTTCAAAGGGGCACATGCACTCCAATATTTACAGCAGTGCTATCGACAATAGCCAAAGTAAGGAAACAGCCCAAATGTCCATTGACAGATGAATGGATAAAGAAGATGACCTGAAAATAGACATTTCCCCAAAGAAGATATAGGAAGGATTAACAGGTACATGAAAAGATGCTCAACATCACTAATCATCAGGGAAATACAATTTAAAATCACAGTAAGATATCACCTCATGCCTGTTAGAATGGCCATCATCAAAAAAGACAAAAGATGACAAATTCTAGTATGCATGTGGAGAAAAACGGGACTCTTGTGCACTGCTATTGAGATTGGTATAGCCACTATGGAAAACAGTATGGAGGACCCTCAGAAAATTAAAAATAGATCTACCATATGATCCAACAAATACACTTCTGGGACTACATTCAAAGGAAACAAAAATACTAACTGGAAAAGATAATCTGAACTCCCATGTCCACTGCAGCATTATTTGAAATAACCAAGACATGGAAACAACCTAAGTGTCCATCTGTGGATCAGTAGATAAAGAAGTTGTATATATATATATATATATATATATATATATATATATATATATATATGGTACAGTTATGCAATGGAATAATATTCAGCCATAAAAAAAAACAAGGAAATCCTACCATTTACAACAACATGGATGGACCTTGAAGGCATTATGCTATGTGAAATAACTCAGATAGAGAGGAAAGATAAATACTGTATGATGTCACTGATATGTGGAATAACACAAAACAAACTCATAAGAAAGAGTTTAGACTTGTTACCAGAGGTGGGAGTTGAAGGGAGAGGAAACTGGAGGAAGGTGGTCAAAAGGTAGAAACTTCCAAATACAGGATACGTAAGTATCACGGATGTAATGTACAACATGATGCTTGTAAACTAATATTGCCATTAGCTATGTCAGAAGGTAGTTAAAAGATAGTTAAAGGGGTAAGTCTTAAGAGTTACCACCACAAGGAGAATTTTTTTCCCTTTACTCTTTTTTTTTTTTTATCACATCTGTATGAGAAGATGAATGTTAGCTGAACCCATTGTGGTAATAATTCCACAACATATGTATATCAAACCATCATGCTGTATACCTTAAACTTACACAGTGATATATGTCAATGATTTCTCAATAAAACCGTAAAAAATATTATGGACATTGGATGGAACTGGAGAGTATTATGCTAAGTGAAATAAGGCAGAGAAAGACAGATACCATATGTTTTCACTCATATGTGGATCCTGAGAAACTTAACAGAAGACCATGGGGGAGGGGAAGAGAGGAATAAAAACAGTTACACAGAGGGAGGGAGGCAAACCATAAGAGACTCTTAAATACTGAGAACAAACTGAGGATTGATGGGGGGTGGGGAAGAGGGGAAAGTGGGTGATGGGCATTGAGGAGGGCACCTGTTGGAATGAGCACTGGGTGTTGTATGGAAACCAATTTGACAATAAATTTAATATAAAAAAATATTACGGACAAAAGCAACTACTAACTACTTCATATGCTATAGAAAAGTTTTAAATGCCCAACAACAGAGAACCACAAATTCTGTCACATTCATGATGGATAGTAAAGGAGGTATTAATTTTTTAAAAAGCATGCTAATGTTCCAGGCTATACAAAATTAAGCTGAAAAAGAGGATATAACACTATAAATAAACTTTTAAATGTTCTCCATGTTAACTAGGAAGAAAAGTACATGTAAGCATACTTTAAAGACAGAATGGAAGGAAATATTGTGCACCCAATGCTTCTCAGCTACAGGTCATTTTTATGTTTTTTATATTTTTCTGCATTTTCACATTTTCTACAACATGCCTCTATTATTTTTAGGGGCCAGGATTTGGTTCATTTTTATTTTTGTGAAATTAATACTCACACACTTAGTTTAAATGTCAGACAGTGCTCAAAGAGATATCACAAATAACTACAGGTTCTCTTACACTGCTGCCCTTGTCCTTCCCCACCCATGGCTTGCTTTATTAGAGCTAGTAGTGATCAGTGCTAAACCAAGTAGTATCCTAGGGGCACATTTCCTATCACTTAACACTGCTTTTCCTTAGGTTAATATTGCCTTTCCCCCCACATTTCTTTAGTTTTCTATGTAGCTATGGCAACTTCCCCCAAATGTTCTACATGTCACTAGACCTTTCCACTAACTGTTTCGTATGCTCAGATACAGAGTCATCTACTGGTCCCCTTCTCCTCTCCCACAGTCTATCGTCCTGCTGGTGAGCTCAGGGGCCTTCCTGCCCAAAAGGAATTTTCATAGACAGGGAACAACATTCCCTACTAAAATACTTTCATTAATTGTCAATTGTTTGGCAGTATACGGCTTACACTGCAAAGAAATTATTGTGCTTAAATATTTAAGCATCAGTTATTTATTTTAATATATCAGATTTTTTAATGCTTTTGACATCTTTCAAAGCAAACTTAATGGTCCCTGGGTGGGGTTAAGCATCTAACTTCTGCTAAGGTCATGATCTCATGGCTCATGAGTTCCAGCCCCCTGTCAGACTAACTCTCTCTCCCTCTCTCTCTCTCACAAGAATAAACATTAAAAAAATGAAAAAAATATTTAAAGCAAACTTAAAAATGTTTAAACCTTAGTAAACATTTAGACTTCTATAAACCTTATAAATCAAGACTTACAAATCCAATAAGCTAGGATAACCTAAGACTTTCAAACACGTTTAAAAATATACAAAACATGGGAATGCAAGCTGGTACAGTCACTCTGGAAAACAGTATGGAGGTTCCTCAAAAAACTAAAAACAGAACTACCCTACCACCCAGCAATTGCACTACTAGGCATTTATCCACAGGATATAGGTGTGCTGTTTCGAAGGGACACGTGCACCCCCATGTTTATAGCAGCACTATAAACAATAGCCAAAGTATGGAAAGGGCCCAAATGTCCCTCGATGGATGAATGGATAAAGAAGATGTGGTATATATATACAATGGAGTATTACTTGGCAATCAAAAAGAATGAAGTCTTGCCATTTGCAACTATGGGGATGGAACTGGAGGATATTATGCTAAGTGAAATTAGAGAAAAGACAAAAATCTTATTACTTCACTCATATGAGGACTTTAAGAGACAAAACAGATGAACATAAGGTAAGGGAAACAAAAATAATACAAAAACAGGGAGGGGGACAAAACAGAAGAGACTCATAAATATGGAGAACAAACTGAGGGTTGCTGGAGGGGTTGTGGGAGGAGGGATGGGCTAAATGGGTAAGGGGCACTAAGGAATCTACTCCTGAAATCATTGTTGCACCATATGCTAACTAATTTGGATGTAAATTTTAAAAAATAAAAACTAAAATTAAAAAAATAAATAAAAATAAAAATACACAAAATGGGCGCCTGGGTGGCTCAGTTGGTTAAGCATCAGACTTCTGCTCAGGTCATGATCTCGCAGCTCGTGAGTTCGAGCCCGGCATCTGGCTCTGTGCTAACAGCTCAGAGCCTGGAGCCTGCTTCAGATTCTATGCCTCCCTCGCTCTCCGCCCCTCCCCAGCTCATGCTCTGTCTCTCTCTCAAAAATAAACAACAAGAAAAATTTTTTTAAGACACAAAACATTAGTTACAAACTCATTTCTACCCCTGTGCTCAAGTATTAACACCACGGGTTTAACATATTTTACCTTTGTTATATCTTCTTATATATTTCCTAAGGTGATATTAATGCTTCGGGACCATCCCCCCACACACACACAAACACAGGAAGCCTGATTCTTGGTCACCATGCCATCCCAGCTGCTCCTTGGAACCCAGCACTCACTCTAGTGAGTAACCAGCACATTCCAGTAAGTGGGGGAGTTTTGAGCTTCACTTCTCCCTTTGCTGGGATTTTACAAGGCCTCACCCAAACACCAAATTTCAGTTCCTGGTAACCCAATGTCTTTCTTTAAAATGAAGTGCTATGCGTTTTCCTCTACCTGCATTGTAGACTCGGTCTATAAGTACTTTAGTTGAATTTTTAGGCCTTTATGGTTGTAGAACTACTGTGCTTGTTAGCCTAGGAACCTGGAATAACAGAACTTTTTACATATGGATCATCACACAGCATTTCCTGAAAAACGTTATTCAAATTCTTCTGTGCCTTTTTAAAACTCATTTTGTCTGCCTCATCTGAACTTATTAATGGACTCAGGTATTTTGACAACGCATTTCAATTAGCTGGTCTTGGTTTTCTTGTTGGCGCTCAAACTGTCATTAACTGTGCTAGTGGGTGTCTCTTGAAATTGATTATTTTATCTTGACATGTTGATCTCAAACATCCCTGCTCTAGGGCAACAACCCTGGTTCTTTATCTATCTATCTATCTATCTATCTATCTATCTATCTACCTACTTACCTATCTATTTTATTTCCAGTCCAAAGACATGAGGTATCAGCCCTTCTCCTGGTTTCTTTTAATGGAGAATTGTAAATACAAAATCTGAATCTTCAAGGAGTGTGAGTTTTGGTGTTATTGTTTGGGCCACACCCGTGGACAAAGCTGGATAGAGGTTTCCTTGCAAGTCCTTAAGATGCTATGCCGTAAATGAGACTGCCACATAAAGTTTTTATACACCTAATTTTTCTAAAACATAATTGCACTTAGGGGCACCTGGGTGGCTCAGTCAGTTAAGCGTCTGACTTTGGCTCAGGTCATGATCTCACAGCTTGTGGGTTCGAGCCCCACATCAGGTTCTGTGCTGACAGCTCAGAGCCTGGAGCCTGCTTCAGATTCTGTGTCTCCCTCTGGCTCTCTGCCCCTCCCCCGCTCACACTTTGTCTCTCTCTCTCTCAAAACATAAATAAACATTAAAAAAATGTTTTTAAATACAAAAAATTAAAAATAAAATAAAATAAAACATAATTGCACTTAGAGGTGTTCATCTGGGCTGCAAGTGCATCACTTTTCTCTTTCACTATACCTACGTGTTGATACAACTGTTTATCAGCCACATTTTGGACTGCTCTTCAGCCTGCCACACTGCTATCTTCTCTGAGGTATCTCTTTGCTAAAAATACCCTTTGTGTCAGACCCCAATGTCTTCCTGCTCCATTGTTTACCTCATTTTGATGAAGGAAATCGTCCAATAGTTTTCTAAAACAGAATGCATACATTTTGGGATCTTGCATGCCCAGAAGTCTTTACCATTACATATGACTGACAGTTTCTCAGGGTCTGGAATGCACTACACATTATTTTACATCCAAATTTCTGCCACATTGCTTTACTGCTTTCCAGCCTTCAGCTCTGCTGTTGGGAAGTCTGATGACATTCTGACCCCAGTTCCATTCCCCCTTCCCCACATCCTCATTCTTAAAAAGCTCACAAATTCTTATCCTTATCCCTGATGTTCTGAGATGTCACAGTGTGTCCTTAAGAGGGGCCCCATTTACTTATTTTGCTGTGCACTTGGGGGACCCTTCCAATCTAGCAATTCAAATTTTCCTTCCTCTCTGGGAAAAAAATTAAGTCAGGAGTTAGTTCCCTCAGACTGACTCTGTTCTCTTTTTCTGTATCCTCTATTAGTCAGACACTAGAACTCGTGGACTGATCTACCAGATACTAAGCGCCTTCATCACCGCACACACTGAAAACAGTATTTGTAGGGTGCTGTGAGATGGGCAAGGCTGCTTGCTACAGAGGTGGAAAGCTCTGCTCTTTCTTCTCTTCTTCTCTTGCATTTTCCATCACAGTGCCATTTTTGTTCCATTTCCGGAAGGATGTCCGTGACTTTTTTTTTTCCAAGTTTTCTGATTTTTTTCTAATTTGAGCCATTATATTTTTAATTTCCAAGGATTTCTCCTTATTCTCTGCTGTTCCTTCTTTACAGCCCTCCATTCCAATTCCTTGGAGAACAACATTACGGTTTTATTGAGATGTCTTCTGCTCCCTACACTCACTCACCTCTCTCTCTGAGGCTTTTGTTGTTGCTGTTATTGTGGTTTGTGTTTGCTTTATCTAAGTCTATTTCATACACAGGCTTCCCACAAATGGGGGACAATCTTTGGGGAGCAGTCACATTTAAGAGGAAAACACAAAACAATGTTGCAAATTCTGTTTACATGGAGAGGAAGTCAGCTGGAGGCTTTCATGCAGTGTGATCACCTGATCGCTGCATTTTTTTGTTGTTGTACAGCAAATGGGAGGAACCTTCTGATCTGGCTGCTGGTGGTGTTCTGGAAGCAAGCAGGGTAGGGCTGGGGAATTTCTATCAGATCAGTAATCTCCTCAATTCAACCCAGTGCTTGAGGTCCCTGAGTTTGAGCATCAGATCCTATATGGCTGAAACCCGATCTTCTGGCAGGTGGCTTCCTAGTTGCCAGGTTCAGGGATACCATGGGGTCTAATGGATCTGGCAACACGCTTTCTAACAGGGCCCCATTTTTCAGCCCTGCACTTCATTCCTGCCTTTGCAGGTACTGGAGCCTCCAACCTTGACCACTGTCATCTCCATGACATGGAACTCCTCCTCCATCACTTTCCTCCCAAATTCTGACATCACTTGGCCACTGTTTGTCCCCTCTCCTTTTCTTTGTCCTTTGTTTTTAACGCTTTCAAGGGCTCCTTGATGTCATTTTTAGTAGAGTTTTATGAAAGGAACTGAACACATATGATCACAAATTTACCAACTACTTTTGTGAGCAGAGTTAAACAATAATGTTTAAAAGCCATTTCTTTGGCTATTACCCAATTCCTCTTTTACTTGTGAAATAAATGCCCAAGCATTGAATGCTATTTATTAAAATCCATCTTGTCCTAAAATGTGAATTTGAAAATACCCCACTAATTATAGGCCACTAGTACATAATCATAGAACAACTTTCATTATCACTTTGTAATAACATACAAATTCTTAATAATCATAAAAGATCAAAGCGATCTTAGTTCTAGAAGAGAAACAAAAATAAACTCAAATTTAAATAGTTTACCACTCACTACAATATTTCAAATATCAAAGAAAATTATAAACAATCTAGTGAGATTTTTATAGTGTGGGATTTCTTTTTCTTTTTTTAAGGAAGTGCAAGCTTTCTCCTATCCATTCAATGAACACGCCAGTAATAAGGATGCATATCTCACAGATCACATTGGAAACTCAACACCTTATCACTGGCTTTCCAAGTCCCTACTATTTTGGCTTCAGTAAGACAGCCAAAAGTGTCCTTCATACACAACACACAGATGCACACATACATGTGCAAAATGCATTATATATTCCAAAGTTATTTATGGTTTTAATAACAGTGTACCTTTTAAAAATAAAAATACTTAATCACAATACTTAATCACAAACATAAAAATTGGGTAGTAAGGTTTTCTATTTCACATATGAGTGTATGTATAAAACAAGACTAACAAATCAAATCTATCCTAGCACTATTATTTTCCCCATAGCACTATCAGTTATCTTTGAGCAATTATTGTTCACAATTGATTTGATTCAACTGATTGTTAACTTTTTAAGGTGTCACTATTTGTGCTTCTTGGATTAAAGATGCCTTAATTTCCTACAAAATCCAACCATTTAAAGATTGGCTTAATGGAGATGTGGGCTTCCGCTTCATCCCTACCTTTGTTTTCTGGTGTACTTGTGTGTATACTGTGTGTAAGTATATGTGTATTTTACTTCTCTGAACAACAGTTCTCTAGTATGTAAACAGGGGATGGTTCTTTCTATTTTTTTAGTTTTTTTTCATGTTTATTTATTTTTGAGAGAGACAGAGCACAAGTGGGGGGAGTGGGCAGGGCAGAGAGAGACAGACACAATCCGAAGCAGGCTCCAGGCTCTGAGCTGTCAGCACAGATTCCCATTCAGAGCTCAAAGTCACCAACCATGAGATGGTGACCTGAGCTGAAGTCAGAAGCTTAACCACCTGAGCCACCCAGGTGTCCTGGGATGATTCCTTCTATTTGCAGGTTTACTGTGAGGATTAAATAAAGTAATGTCTGGCACACAGTGGGTATTCAACAAATGGGTAGGATTATACACTATTTCCTTTCTTCTGTCTAGGCCTGATCTCAGGTCAGCAAGCTTGGAAACATAAGGTGTGTGGTTCCTCCCCCACCCCCTCCCCAGGTCTTACAACACACACTTGGTGTGATAGAGGGTGCTCTTAGTATGAACAGAAAAGAATGATGACTCCATTCATTCTAATTTCACTCTACTCTTACAGGTGGAGCTAACTATAAGATGCTAAAATGTAATAAAATGCCTTGAATTGGAATTGGCCTTGTATAATTTTAAATATTTAGTTTATGTGGCCAAGTATGACTAAAATTGCACCCTTTCTCTGTGATGGTATAAACCGAAGGATACAATCACTCAAAAGTAATCATGCAATACTGGAACACACCCTGTAATACTGATAACAGTTTCATTCATGTCAACCAGAGTGCACATTTCTTAGCCCCAGAAATGCAATGAGCAATACAATGCTGAATCCAAGGTTATTTTTCTCATCCCATCTCACCACACCAGTCCTAAACCACACCCAGGAGGAAGCAGTTAGCCTTGGGTCATATTCCTGTCCCCAGGTACAGTTGTACAGGCCCAGGCAGCAAAAGTACCAACACTGACCCAGTTCCACCCTGGCATCTAGGTATTCCTGGCAGCATATGAATATTAATTTTCCATACTTCTCTTTTCTGAACTTGAGCTTTATATGGGGAAGAGGGGGAAGAAAGTAATTCATGTGCCAATTTCATCTAGCACACAAACCCCAAGTATGATTAAAATTTTCCCCATTGTCCTCTTAGCCCTGAAGACACCACATCTTGTAATATTTTGTCTGCAGTAAGTTTAATAAAAAAAAACAAAACAAAACAAAAAAACAGAGGTAACAATATCTGGAATGATGCTCACGATTATCTTCGCAGGCCTGAATAACCTGTAAGGTGCTGCGGAATTTGCGAAGCACCTGCCCACAGGCCAGCAGGCCACACCGGGTGGGCAGGAAGATCACCAAGGAGCAGTTTCAGTGAATAGGCGCTGGGGAGCCCAAATTCGGCCGCCTTTGGCACCGACCCCTGGCCTTCTCTCAGGCCTCCAAGCCCCCTACCCTGGGTTCCCAACGCCCGGCGCCTCGCGGACAGAACAGGCGAGGTCACCTGTGGCCGGAGGCCTCGCGGGGTCACCTGTGGCTGCGGGGCCCCGCGCAGCAGCTCTGGACGCTCAGCGCAGCCCCCATGCCGGCTCCCGCTGCCTCCACTGCGGACGCGGGGCTGCGCGTCCGGGTCTGGGCGGCCAGACACTACTCACCAGATGGTGTCACTGTCCGCCAGACCACTGGACTTCTCAAGGGAACCCGAGCCCAAACGCTCATACACCACCCCCTAGCCGTCAAGATTTCGAGGGTCACGGCCCCGCGTGACCACGCCCCTACCCACGCGCGCCCCGACCCCGGGAGGCCACGCCCTCCCCGCGCGCGTCCCCGACCCCCGCGAGGCCACGCCCTCCCTACGTGCCCCCGGGCCCCGCATGGCCACGCCCCCGTCCCTGCAAAACCCTGATCACTGAGCTACCAAGCTCAGCCCGTCCACGCGCCCCTCGCGGCCCCACCCTGCCTCCGGCGCTTTCCTGACCTCGGAGTGGAGGACAGGTCCCCGCGGGCCGGGGCAGGTCCCACACCAGACGGTACCTCGGAGGGTTGGCGCGGCGGTCTGGAGAGAAGGGAGAAGCTCTGGGCCTCAAATACCGGCGGAGCCGGAGGGCGGGCGGAGTCAGGGGAAGCGAGCCAGCGCACCGCCCATCCCCAGATCCCGGGGCGGCTGTCCGTCAGCAGCCTGGGGCTCGCAGGAAGGCGGTGAAGGGAGGTGACCAGGTGTGCGCCAGGTACTCCACTGCACTTTGACCGCCACCCTGGGGCCGGCCTATGGGCCGCGCGTACTTTTCTAGTCTAGTTGCGTTGACCTCGCCCACTGGGCCACCAGGTAGGTGAATCAAACGAAAACCTCTGGAGTTTTCAGTCAGAGAGCGACAGTACGCGGACACACCAGCGCTTTACTGTGACTTGGTAAAGAGACCGTGAATTAATGTTGTCAGTGACCAGAAAAGTGCCAGTTCTTGGTACGTAGGCACAAGTTGCACAGTGCGGGACAGAAATTTTAAATAAAGCCTACGCGATCTTGTGTGTTCATAATGCAGTAGTCTTCTGGCGCATGTGAATTAAACTCCAGGGTACTAACAAATTATACAAATGTGTACAAAGTCCATGTTTGCCACCTTGGAGCAGTCATGGAGAACGGAAAGGTGAGAGGAGAAGGGGAAAACCCTAGCCACGTTTTAAAAATGAGTTTAATTTTGGAAACCTCAAATTGTTTTTGCGTTTCCTCCATCCTTACCCTAGGCCAGGATTTCTCAACATGGACACTGTTAACACCTGAGCTGGATAATTCTTTGTTGTGCTGTGGCACTACAGAATGTTTAACAGCATCCCTGGCCCCTCTACCCACTGCATGCCTGTAGCATCCCTCTCCCAGTTGTGACGCTTTAAATTTTATTTTTGGAGTAGTGAAACATAAAGTAATGCCCAGAGATATCAACCCAGTTTTGTTTAGCTTCAGGCATGTCTTTCCAGCTGACCTTTTTGCAAACATGTATGTGTGTATGCGTGTGCACGCTTATCAAAAGAGTGTCATTCTATTACCTATCCATTTGTTATCTGTCGATAGTTCTGCAACTTGCTTTTTTCACTTGACAATACATTTTGGAAATCTCTGTATTTGCTACACAGCATCCTTATTCCTTTTCATGGCTGATCGTATTTCGTGTGTCACTGGTGGCCATTTGGGTTGTTTCCATTTGGGTCATTACAAATAATGCCACGAATAACCTAGTGCAGTGCTTCTCAAGCTTGAATGCACATGTAAATGATCTGGGGTATTGTTAAAATGCAGATTCTGATTCAGTAGGTCCTGAGACTCAGCATTTCTAACAAGCACCCAGGTAGCTGAGGCTGCTGTTCCGTAGACCATGCTTTCAGTAGCAAGATATTAGTGTAAATACTCTTTTGTACTGATGGAGAAATATCCACCAATCCAGATTCCTAGATTCCTAGAAATGGGATTGTTAGGTTAAAGGACAAATACACATATATTTTTGTTAGCTATTGTCAAATTTCTCTCTATAGGGCTTGTATCATTTTGTCCTCTCCCCAGCTATATCTGAGTGCTTCTTCACAGCCTTACTAACAGTAATACATGGACATCTTTGGATTTTTACCAATCTGATAGGGGAGAGATGTTTTATCTCCTATAGTTTTAATTACCATATCCTGTATTATGAGTGAGGTTGAACATCTTTTCATATGTTTAAAAGCATTGCCTCTTTGTTGTTTTGTTCCCCCCCCCACCCCCGCCATGAACCGTTCATGACTTTTGTTCATTTTTTAAAATTGTTTGGTCTTTTTCTTCTTAGTTCTTACATGCTGTTTATATAGTAGCATTAGTCCTTTGTAGTATAAGTTGCAAATATTTTCTCCCAGCTTCTCATCTGTTTTCTGACATTGCTTTGGTGATTTTGGCATATTTTTTGTTTTTAATGTAGTCAAATTTAATGATTTTTCCTTTATTGCATCTAGATTTTTGACTCATAGTTAGAAACTCGTTCTCCAGATTATACAGTTCACCAATGTTTTCTTCCAGTATTTGTATAGTTTCAATTCAGTCCCAGCTGATGGCTGGAGGAAGAGAGGGCAGTAAAGTGGAAGGCAAGAATATCCCAGACCATTTGCCAAAGGCTAGTTGCTCAGGAGTACTCAGTGATTCATTGGTGTCTAATGTTTAGAAAACTCAGTTCAGATACGGCAATGATGTCAACAAATAGATCTGGCTCCAGAGAATGTCTTTTTCATTCCAATCCCAGTTTAATTGCTCTCTGTTGTTAACCCTGCCTGAAACCATATAGCTCTGACTCTCAGCAACAGCATGGCCTTTCATCTCCCAGGACTTCCCTGGATGGGGACTGGGACTTTGGTACTCCAGGTAAAATAAAAGTCAACAGAACCTTTTAGGTGTTTATAAAGCAGTCTGAATTTACAATCAGTAAATTGGAAATAAAGATTGACCAAGAATCTTGATTATGATACTAACACAGCTCATTTTACTTAGGAATCTGGGACTGTCACAGGTAAATGTTTTGTTTGGTTGTGTTTTATTTTTGAAAATAATTCCCCTTTTAAATGTTGGAAATAATAGATTGACAAAAACCCATTCAAAAAGCATTCGGCAACTTGTATTCAGCTCATTGAACACAAGTTGGTTTTGACATTAGCACAGTAACTCACCCGTGACCAGAACAGTGACTAAAACATCACCCTGAATAAATTCATTCTATTCTGCTGACGTTTCAACCCTAACACAAAAAGAGAAGAAAGGATGCTCCCCTTTTAACTGGGAACATTTCACCGTGACATTTATGTTATGTAATTCTATTGTTCTTTATGTATATTCTCAGTGTTATGTAGGCTAACTGGAACTAATTTCCATAAAACTGGAAGAGCATTTCTACCTTGATCTAAGCAGTAGAGATGGATTCGTATTGATTTAACTATACCTTTTAAAAATCAGATCACAGAAAATGAGCCAAATGTCTAAATAGACACCTGAAGCCTTAAGTGATTAAAAAAAAAAAAAAAGAACCCTAATGGATGGAACTATCCCGGATGAGGTCAATTGCTTAGCAAACTCAATTTAATTAAATGGATATTTACCACACATCTGCAATGCAAAATTCTGAGACTAGCCCAGAACTAGAATCTCTGCCCTTCCATTAAAGGCCATAAAATAAGTTCCCAGGCAACTATCTAACATCTATTTGGTTTTCGTTACAGATAGTAAGCATTGCGATGTTTCCTATGAACAACATTATTCAAATGACATGGCAATCCTGTTAGCAATATTACAGTACTTAATGGTTCTTCATATCTAATGTTCTTTCAAAGAAATTGTAGCCACCTCTCCCAGACATTCACTGGACAAACAGGTTGGGTTCATGAGTCACTTCTGAAAGACAGACCAGGTAGGTAAGACACTGAAATTGGGGTGCCTGGGTGGCTCTGTCGGTTAAGCATCTGACTCTTGATTTCAGCTCAGGTCATGATCTCACGATACATGAGATTGAGCCCCGAGAGTGCAAGCCTGCTTGGGATTCTCTGTCCCTCTCTTTCTGCCCCTCCCCCCCCCCAAATAAATAGACTTAAAATAAAATAAGACACTGAAATCAAAACTGCAACGAGACAACCTCACACCTGTCAAAATGGCTAAAATCAATAACACAAGAAACAACAGGTGTTGACGAGGATGTGGAGAAAAAGGAACTCTCGTGCACTGTTGGTGGGTATGAAAACTGGTGCAGCCACTCTGGAAAACAGTATGTTTGAGCAGGTTCCTCAAAAAGTTAGGAATAGAACTACCCTATGATCTGGTAATTGCACTGCTGAGTACTTTCCCAAAGAATACAAAAACAGTAATTCAAAGGGATATATGCACCCCTATGTTTACAGCAGCATTATTTATAATAGCCAAGACATGGAAGCAGCCCAAGTATCCATTGATTGATGAATGGATGAAGAAGATGTGGTATATATATACAGTGGAATATTATTTGACCATAAAAAAAGAATGAAATCTTGCCATTTGCAATGACATGGATGAAGCTACAGTATAATACTAAGCCAGATAAGTCAGAGAAAGACAAATACCATATGATTTCACTCATTTGTGGAATTTAAGAAACAAAACAAAGGAAAAAGAAGAGACAAACCAAGAAACAGACTCTTAACTATAGGGAACAGTCTGATGGTTATGGGGGGGGGGGAGGGGAGAGGAGGTTGGCTGGGGATGGGTGAAATAGGTGATAGGAATTAAGGAGTGCACTTGTGATGAGCACTGAATGATGTATACAATTGTTGAATATATTGTACACCTGAAACTAATATAGCACTGTATGTTAATTAACTGGAATCAAAATAAAAACTTAAAAAAGATAAGACCCTGCTCAAAGTGGGCAAAATGTGAGAAGCAGAGATCCAATGAGTCTGCAGGTAGTGGGTGGACAAAGGATGCATACTCCCTGCCTCTGGGAGGTGGTGACACTCCCAGGAGGAAGCCATTTGGAAAACTGAGGTCTTGATTTTTTCTACCCCAGAAAATCTTCTGGCACAATATCTAAGAAGCTGAAAGGTAGATGCCAGGCTTTTCTGGGTTTTCTCTTTAAGGAAAGTTTGGGGAGTATCGAAGACTCTGAACCTTGCACAATCCAGCTTGTGAGGGCTGGCCAGCAGTGCTCCCACCATTCTCCCTGTTCCTGCACTCACTGCAAAGAGCTGGGCCTCCTCCCAGTGCTTTCCAGGTACCTGGGACTGGGGCAAAGAACCTGTCTTAGAAAGGGGAAGGAAGGAAGGGAGGGAGGGAGGGAGGGAAGGAGAAAGAAAGAAAAAGAAAGAAAGAAAGAAAAAGGAAAGGAAGGAAGGAAAGAAAGCAAGAGAAAAAGAAAAAAAGAAAGGAAAGAAAGAAAGAAAGAAAAAGGGAGGGAGGGAGGAAGGAAGGACCTACCTGCCTTCTTTTTTCAAATACCTTAGTGGAGGTTTGGGCGCCAACACTGGGACATGTTTCTGGGTGATCACCCCCAGATTTCCTTCCAGACTCATAGGGACCACGTGCTAGAGAAGATTCCTTATCACACTGGCTTTCCTTCCCTAAAATGCAAGGTAAATCCATGGTCATTCAATATAGACCTAACACTGACTTTTCTTTGCCCTTACTGGAATTCTTGGGGAAATCCAGCATGGATTTTCCTCTTTTACTCTCACAATTAAAATAACTCATTTATGAGGGTAAGGCACCGAGAGATGCAACCTGGCAGGGCTCTCCTACTCTACTTTACACTTTTTTACACTTTACACTTTACACTCTACTTTACACTTTACACTTTTTTATCTTACCATTTTTAAAAATGAGAAAGGTGACTTTTTTTTTTTTTTTTTTAACCACAAACCATTTTCACATTCAGATGCTTGGGTTTTGTAAATCTTCCCTGGCAAATTCACACCCTCAGAGCCACACTAGATAGAAGAGCTGGAAAGCCCCAAACTTCTTTTATTAAACATTTATTCTACTGAGTGTGGGACTGTGCACTAAAACTGCAATAGGTAACTGGTCACAGGAGGTTACAGCCTCCAGTAACTGACCTCAATGAGAAATCAAAACTGGGAAGAACTGGAAAACCAGTCAAGCAGAGGCAGGCAAGCAACATTGTCAAACAATCAGATATAACAGAAATATAATGTATTTAGATGACCTAAGGGTCTTTCTCCGGTCTACATGTAAATCAGTAAACCTTACTTTTTACAACCATAGCAAATTATACCTTGTAATGTGCAAGTATTTGGAGTACTGATTGAAAGCAGGTCCCCCTTTCCTCTTGTAACAAGCTTTGGAGCAGCTCTTCAGAGCAATCAGAAAGACCACCTCCCAAACTATAGTCCTCAGGAAGACAATGAATAAAGCATTCACTAACCTACTTTGAGGTTGGTTTTCTTTCAGTGGACAGGATCAGGTCTCAAAGAAATGGAAAAATAAAACTGAATAAAACATGGCCCTTCCCTTTTTTTTTTTTTTTTTTAGCAGTTCAGATGGATGCAAAAGAGAGATTGTGTTTGCAATATTCAATCGTGGGGAGATCTGTTCCAAGATCCCCAGTGGATGCCTGAATCTGTCTAGTACCAAACCCTATGCATATTATGTCTTTTGCTGTACATACATGCCTATGATAAGGCATAATTTATAAATGAGGCACAGTAAGATATTAACTAATAATAAAATAGAACAATTATGGTAATATATGTAATAAAAGTTATGTGAATGTGATGTCTCTCTAACAGAATAAGTACAGTTAAATGGGCAAGTTAGGGCTGGCCTGGAAAGAGTTCTTACACCAATCTAAGGAGTTTGGGATTTATTGGTCAGGCAATGGGGAAGCATTGTAAGATTTTAACTAGAGGATTAACCTGATTCATTCATTCGCTCCTTTCCCTACTTTCCCTTCCTCTCTCTTCCTCCCTCCCTTCCTCCTTCCCTTTTTTTCTGACTTTAGCATCAGCCTTCAGGATGGTTTGGATGCAGAAGAAAGTGCCCCGGGGTTGGTTAGTTAAGGAGTTGGCTCTAGGCCATTTGGGCCTAAGCCTAAGTAGTGGCAACAGTGAAGCAGGGAGCTAATCAGGAAGCAGAACCCATAGGATCTAATGTGCAAGTGGATTTAGGGGGAAGGGACAAGGAAAAGAATGGAGTTCCAGCGATGTTTCAGTATTCTAACTCAAATAATTAGACACAAGATGATATGATTAACTCAGAGAATATGAGAAGAAGAGGATAGGTTTGGGGTCAAATAATTAGTTTGAGTCAAAAGCGCTTTATAGTGCTTGTAACACATTTAGGTGAAGATGTCCAGGACACAAGTAGAAACAAAGACAAAGCTATGGGATACAGGAGCTAGAAGCCAGAAGAGGGATGCACTCAGCCCAGTGGAGCTTCCTGATCAGGAAGGCATCCGTCTGATGACAGAAGCCCAGGCAATAGCAACCAACATTCTAAAAGGTTGCTAGGGAAAAAAGCACAAAAGCAGATGGAGAAGAGCAGAAACTGGACAATGGAGAGCAGCTCGCGTTAGAGGAAGTGGAGAGTTAAAGCAGGGAGAGTCCATTTGACATTCCCACGTCAACACTTACCTTGGTGACAGTTAAGACAACCATCAAAGTGAGTGGGATTTAGGATGAAAAGAGACACGTGGAGGTGTCTAAGAAACTCTTTGAAGAATCTTCACTGTGATGAATAAGAAGGCTAGGTAGAACTGGAGGTCAGCTAGAAGGACTGTGTTTTAAGGCCTGAACAGAGTTGAGCATGCCATTTGCTTTCTGCATAGTCACAGTCAGAAGCATCCAGGAAAATACTAGGAAATTGTCTGATTTAAAGGAAAATCTAATCTTTGTCAAGAGTATGATGGTGAAGCAAAGCAATGTTGCTGCTATCTTAATGGTTATTCTTTGTTATTTTAGGCCATCTGTAATCCAGGGGCTCAGGTGAAATTTGCACTTTCTGGCCCAGCAGGTTAACCTAGTACCTGAAAGCCAGGTGTCCATAGGAAGAGGCTTAGAGCTGGTTCTGTGTGAACACAGAAGGTGTTTTCCAGAATCTATGTTATTTTATTTCATGCATTTTTTTATTCACTTATTTCTTTTGAAACCATGCTCTCTTATTTAAAATCTGAGTTCAATTAAGAGAATCTTATTACTCTGGAGATTTTTTTCATATTCATGATCATATGATTTTAAGAAATAGCTAAATCACTAAATAAAGGTTCCTCTCTCGCTTTTTTTCTCTTTTCCCTCATCAAGAGAAGCTTGTCTTATTTGATCTGGAATCACGTGGGTGGTCCATTTCAGAATGCAAATAAAAAGAAACGTGAATGGAAACCCATCTTCCTGGGATAGGGTGCCGCCAACTCTGGGCCGTGTCACCCTGAGGTCCAGGCCACTGCTGAAGCGAGCTGGATGAATTTACATGAGAAGCCCAAGGAAACTGTTTCCCCAAATGCAAAGTTAGAGAGACTTAGTGTGCTTGACCAGATCAGTCCTGACCAGGGCCCTGTGGTAACGAAACTCCTAAAACTTAAAAAAGCAAGCAAACAAACAAAAACTGTTGAGAGAAGGGCTCAACCATCAGGAGGCTAATTTCAGTCCGTCCATGGCTTGTGCTGAGATGTAAAAAGTCCCTCCAGACCCTACCATTCTGTCTCTCAGAAGGTGCTAAGGGAGGCAAGGGGCTGAAGCTAGGACTCACAACACTGAGTGGTCACCTTGGAAACCCAGAAGGGTGCCTTCTTGGCCAAGCTTAGTGCTCAAGGAGTGCGAAACCCTTGATGATGCACTAGATTTTGCACAAAGGGCATGAGTTTTAATTTCAAAATGCAGGCTTGGGTATCGTAGAGTGAAAGCAAACAGGGACACACGACGTGCATTTTCAATACTCCTACTTAGTGAAAGCTGGTGAGAACATTTTCATTCTTTTTAAACAAAGGCAAGCAGTTCAACTACTTTCTGGGTGTCCATCCACCTCAAGGTAGAGAACCTCAGTCCCTCATGAGGGAGGGAACTATTCATTAATCCCCGAAAACAGCAAGGGCTGAGGGCGGGGCTCTATCACCTGGCCACTACTATGCAACATATACACTTTCTCCCCGGGCCATCATGGATTCCAAAGGCAATATAAGATCCTCACAAAGACAGGGAGTTCTTATCTTGTGAGTTATTTAAGCAATATGATGAGCAAAGTCTTTCAGATCATTTGCAATGTTATTCTTGGATAACTTGATGTTTGTTCATCAGCCTTAATAACTTTATTATATGAACTCCTGGCATTCATGAAATGGTGCGTGACCTCCTAACCGGTGGTATGACCAATTATTTCATTCACGCCATGAACTTTTATTGACCACCTACTACAGGCCAGGAGCTACACTAGGGTCTGGCAATATAATGATAGAAGACAGGTCCCTGACCTCAAGATACCTAATAGATATTAAGAGATAATAGAAAAAATATATATTGGTCTCTGCCCCGGCTCCTGACGCAAGGCTCCCGAAACCTTTGTAATTTCCTAAGTGATAAGAACACTAGGAACTTCCTTTGTTGTAATATTTGGTCGTTGACTTGAGCTACTGACATAGGATTTCTGAAACCCTTGTATTTCCTCGGTTAATAATAGTGTCTTTTTTTCTCCGTGGGGTCCTGGATGGCTCCTGGATGAGAGCTGGTATTGGAAAGAGCAAGCTGTGATTAGAAACTTGGAATTTTCAGCCCTTCCCCTCCCCCATTCTCTTGAGATGGAAGAAGGCTGAAAGTAGAATTAGTGACTGATTATGCCTATATTATGAAGCCTCCACAAAATCCCAGTAAGATGGGATTCAGGGAGCTACTCCATTGGCAAACACATCCACCCTGGGAGGATGGTGAACCTCCAACTCCAAAGGACAGAAGCTCCTGCACTCAGGACCCTCCCAGACCTCGCCCTATGTATCTATTCATCTACATCCTTTATTTATATTTTAATAAACTGATAAATGTGTTTCCTTGAGTTCTGTGAGTCACTCTAACAAATTAATCAAACCGCAGGGGGAGGGGCATAGGAATCTCCCATTAATAGCCAAATTGGACAGAAATTGTGGGTAACCTGGGAATCCTATTATTTGCAACTGGCATCTGAAGTTGAAGGTGGGTGGGGACCAGCCTTGTGGGACTGAGCCCTTAACCTGTGGGACCTGACATGGTCTGTAGGTAGAATGTGCTAGAATTTAATGAAATTATAGGACTTTAGCTGGTGCTGTGAAGACCTGCTTGATGTGAGAAGTCCCCCACATACATTTGGTGACGAGAAGGGTCAGAAGTAAAGTGTTTTGCATGAGAAGTAAAGGAGACACATGGGAGAGAAACACAGGAGAAGGAAAGGACTGAGTTTTTCCCTATTCAAGAGAAATACTGAACTGTGGCTTTTCCTTATACAGATATGCAAACAAATGAAATAGTGATATGTGCTCTAATGGCCCTTAGTATAGGGGTAAGAAAAAGTAGAAGCAGCAACAAGGAGTCTGGCTGGGGAAATCAAGAAAGGCGTCACACACTCTGTAACACTTGAGCAGAGATCTGAAGAATGATGCTGAGCTAATCAGAGGACAGTATTCCAAACCAGGAGTCAAAGAACTTTGCAAAAGTATGCCTGTTGGAGGAAACAACAAATATTGCAATATCATAAAATATGAGGCAGTTTAGACTAGACATCTATAAAGGGCTTTACATGTCATACCAGTAAATTTTTATTCTATCTTATAAGCTGCAGAGACTCTCTGAAGAATTCTGGACTGTGGGTCACATAAGCAGTTATGTACTGGGAAGACTGCTCTGCAGGAATGCAGACAAGTGGGATGGGAAAAAACAGAAGTATCAGAGCTGCGATACTTGAAATGAAAGACCCCAATCAGGGCAGTGGCAGGAGGGGTAGAGGGGATGGAAGTATTAAAAAACAAAATTCAAGTGAGTAAACCTGAAGATCTAATTGGCTGTGTTAAATGATTCCTGAATCAGGCAGCATCCCATCTAGCAAACAGAGGGGCTCTCTGAGGAATTGTACAAAATGAAAACTCTCAAAAAGGAGTTATTTTTATGGCAAGGAGGGTAGGGCCAGAAGGTTACAAGCAAAAGAAAGGGATCAATCTGGACAAGGTCACTCTCCCTTAGGGGGAAGCACAGGGAGTTTTATCAGATTTACCCACTTCTTTGTGGGAGGGGCGGGTCATGGAGAGGGCCATATGACAGACTCACTGACACCCATCAGAAAATTCCAGATCAACCTGTTAAGACAACATTTCTGGGGGAGTTTGAAACTGCAACTGTATTAAGCTGTGTTTCGGTAACCTGGTCTGGCCTAAGTAACACCATTTTGGGCCTATGGTTTTCTTTTTAACAGAAAGAAAAGCTGTTCAGGGAGAAGGTAGGACAGGACCTGGAAATTGTTGGATGAGTGGACGAAGGAGGAATCTTCGCTGATTTTCAGATTACACTAGGAAGAGCTAGTGAATGGCAACGTCAGTGAACAAGATTGGAAGTTTGGAAACAGGAAGGCAAATGACTTTGGAGAAGGGAATGAATTTTGCTTTGGTTAGGGTAGGTTGAGTTTCCATGGAAGGCTCAGGTGAGAGGTCTAGGTGCCAGAGGTCAATGTAGGGGTCATCAGCAAATGGATGTCAGTGCAGTTACGGGCTGGAGAGGTTTGCCGGGGACAGAATCCAACCCTCAGGAATACCAATACATAAGGATGAAGAGAGGAAAAGAAGAGCCAAAAAAAGACAAAGGGAAGCCAGAGGCATGAAATGAATCTGGAAAGAGAATTACTAACAACAAACAAAAGAGAAGAGAGTTTTAAAGAAGGAGGCTAACGGTCTGTGGTTGAGTGGCAATGTCGTCGTTAGAACTGAGTAGGTGTACAGATAAACACAAGGGAAGGGAAGCAAAAATAATATAAAAACAGGGAGGGGGACAGAACATAAGAGACTCCTAAATATGGAGAACAAACAGACGGTTACTGGAGGGGTTGTGGGAGGGGGGATGGGCTAAATGGGTAAGGGGCATTAAGGAATCTACCCCTGAAATCATTGTTGCACTATATGCTAACTAACTTGGATGTAAATTAAAAAAAAAAAAAAAAAAAAAAGAACAGAATAAGTATAGGGTCTGATGCAGACCCTAAAGGCTGCAGAAGTGTGAACTTGTGATCCTAGAGGGATGGGTCGTGAAGGTGAGTCAAATGCTGAAATGCTCAGCCTGTGGGGATGTGGGGACTGAAAGGAGGGGGTAGGTTGGTAACACTTGGTGGCTTGGGAGGGGCCCCATCCGTTCTTCCCCAGCCTGGGCTGAAGGGATCAGAACCTGCCGCGTCTGCAAGAAAGGCTGCAGGGAAGGCCAGGCGGGAGGGGGTTGGGACGCCTCGGTTATGGGTAACCGAGAAGGCGACAAAGGTGAGTCAGCGGGTGGAACTCGGGGTTGAGTCATCGAGGGCTGATCACGATGCTCCCGGAAAAAGAGGAGACGCAGGCTGGGAAGGGCTCGAGTCGGCCTGGGAGCTGAGCTGGACTGGGCGATAACGGAGGTCTGAGTTCCGAAAGCTGCAGGCAACTGCCCAGCCCCCTTGGCGACCCCAGCCCGCTTCCTCCCCCCCCCCCCCCCCCCCCCCCCGCCTCTCTCGCCCGAGAGCAGAGCGTGCAAGGCTGCGAGGCTGAGAGGCCGGGATCACTTGCCTGCCGCCCACTCCCGACGCGCCCCTTCCTCCCCGCCACGCCCGTGGCACCCCCTGCACCCGCCGAGCCCTTCCGGCCGGCCCTCCCGGGTTCGCGTCCGGGAGAGCACATCCCGGGGTCTCCGCCGCCCTGCGCCCAGTTGCAAGCCGAGCTCCCAGAGGTCCCGCTCACCGCGCCTTGGAGGGGCCGGGGGATCCCAGGCGGAACCCGGCTAGGGCCGAGGGTTGGAGGGGAGGACCTGGGACCAGGGGGAGGCACTTGGGCGCCGCTGCAGCAGGGCCTGGAAGGAGGATCACATGGGGTGACTCACCTGGGGCCCAGGCCAAGTAGAGGAGGGTCAAGTGACACGTCATACATCCTGAGGAGGCCTGCTAGTTTCTACCACAGCTCCCTGTGTATTTCCTACACGGTACTAGCCACCGTCTGTAATTAGTTGTATTCGCTCGTTCTTGGTTTCTATTAGAAGGTAATTTCCAGGAGAGGCGGTCAGGTCTCCTCGAGTTCTCCGCGGCTGCAACCGCGCCAGAGGTGCCTCGGCCAGGGGGGAGGGGAGTGTGGTCAGGCTGGGGAAGCTGGAGTACCCGGAGAAGAGGAGGAGACTGGCGTTCAGAGTGAGCTGAGCTGACACCTGCCCTGACCAAGGGCGGCATGGGGTGCTGGCATTGACTGTGTCCACCGTCCAGCCTAAGGGGAAGACTTCCACACATTACGCCAGAGGAGTCGCGGGTCGACCTTGATGCCTTTCAGACCTCTGCCAAGGTCACGTCCTGTGTGATTGTATAAAATTTCGTTCCTGGACAGGAACGACTCCGTTTTGAAGCTCTATTTCCTTTCTAACTAATGAATTCTTGAACTGTACCAGAAGCGGTGATTGTTTTACAAGCAGTTGCTCATAAAATCCAACAGAATAACTGGCATTCGGGCCATAAAACTGTTAATATGAACTTTATGAAGACATAAAAGTTAACTAACGCATACCAGGTATAGTTCTTTTGATAGCAGCAATAAAATAATTGATTAGATAATAATCAAAATTAGCACCGAATTGGGGGTTTGTCTTCTTTTTCTCTAAATCATAAAATGACCCCTTCTTTCTTTCTCATAAAAACCCCTTGCTTTCCCACAGGAGCAGGACACTTTTCTGATTACTCCAGAATCGGTTCTCCCCAAATTGCAATTCTGAGACCCTAAATAAAGACCTTGTTCTGTTTTAGTTTGACTTCTTTTCTAAGTTAACAGCCCATAGACCATCAGGTCCTCTCCCAAGTCGCAGGGCGACTGGGACTGAGTGTACAGTCTGTTCATGGAAGTCCTGAGGCCCAGCTTTATATTGTCGCTCTAATTTCTAATTTGATATTTGAGATCTTAACTATACCTTAGACTGTTTTTATGGCACTTTCCAAAACAAAAACAAGGTATAAATAATTGAACTTCAACGCAAAAGTTGAGTTTCCATTATCCTATGCAAATTCTTAAAATACTAGATGAATCTTGCTGGTCACTTACCTTAGTGTACTATGTTCAAAGTAGCCCAAATAGGAATTGTAAAGTTTTGCTATTCACATGGGTGGGCGAACAGCACTGTTGTTCAAGAGCTGATCTTCCTGATTTCTCCTGCTGGGGTCCCTAAATCAGTCACCTGAAGTGAGTTACCTGAGATTCAGGGTACTGTACCTGTATCCCTGTCCCCCTCTAGGGTACAGGGCAGGCCTGGGGCTTTCTTGGAGCTGTTCCTACCTTCTATAACCAGATGCTCCTGTGAATGTTTTAGTCAGTGGTCTTTGCTAATCCCAGATTTCTTTTTTTTTTTTTTAAGAGCTTTTTCTGATCCACCAAGGGTTCTCTTGTTTTCCAGTGGGACTAAGGATTTATTCGTTTTTGAAATATTTTTTTTCTATTTGTAGGGATGTGGATGTGAAGACCTCAGCATGAGCTCAGTTTGCCCTCCCCCAACAGAATGTTTTCATCCTATTTTAATTCTGCAAATGTTAGCCTCTCCCCTTCCACTCCAAGTTCAGCCCAGATTGTTCTACATACACTTTACCTCTGTAAAGTTGCAAAAGCAACATGTCTCTATAACAACATCAAGCAATCCAGGTAAATAGAAAGTAAAAAATGAAATATTCCTCTCCTTTCTCCCACAGACACCCTTAGGTATATTAAAATATGTATATGTGGAAACATCTACATTTATATAATATTTTTACAAGAATAGAACCATACTATCAGTAAAAGGTAATATGCAAAAAAAAAAAAAAAACAAAAAAACCCCCAGAAAACAAAAAAAAACCCTAACAGAAACTGAGACCCCTTCTGACACTACTATGAAATTGTTTTATTTTTCCCTGGGAACAAATGAGGTTAGCAGATCATGAATATTATCTGTTCCTAAGGTCTGTGAAAAAGACAGACTATATACATTTGCACTTAGGGAAAACATGTAATATCAGCAAATAATTCCTTCCTTAAAGCCTCTTTTAAAATCCTGACATGAATTAAAAATACACATACACACACATGCATACACACACACATTAATTTCTTTTGCAATCATTCTTTGTATTAGCTCCTGTTCCAATCCATTACCCCATTGGTTTGTACACTAGGGTACCAGGGAACCAAGGGATCAGTTGTCTGTTTTTGCTCAGAATTGAATCCCTCATGGTGACTGACACAGAAAAGGTGGATAGTAAACACTTTTTGAATGAATGAATGAATGAATGAATGACTATTACCAATATGAAGCTTCTAGAGTCAACCTTTACTTTTATTGTTTTTTTTTTTTTTTAATATATTATGTTTAAGATCTAATTGTCAGCCTTTGAGATAGTGTTGTGCTCGTCCTCCTTTACTCTGCTTTGGTTTCTATGTTCTCAGTTCACTTGTTATCTACTTGTTTTTTGAGTTCACAACAATATACAACAGTTAAAGACTTTTAATTTACTAGAACACAAAAATAAAAGATTTCTTCCATTGATACTTAATGTGAGATATTATGATAGAGGCAAAGTGTTTCATAAAGATATGATAAAATGCCATAATTTTCTACCTTTGGTAGTAAGGCATAACACCATTCTTTAATTCTGTATTACAGGACCAAGATATGATTCAGAAAACAGATTTTCTTGTACTAATTCATACACTGTTCGTGTCAGATTTGATCTTTCTTTTTATTAGATAAATATGGGAAAAAAACCAACCTAGAATAACAAACCAGTCTCTAAAATTAGAATAATGGCTGATAAGCAGCTGTGGAGTAGGGGTTTCAAAAGAAATTAGAAAAACACATTTTTTGGAGATCTTAGTATTACTAATAACATCTTCTTATAATTTGTTTCATATATTTATGAAATTTACTCTTCTAGCCCATAAGATTTTTTAAAAGCAGGGATGTTAGTATGTGTAAACTTTTACATATAATAATTTTAAATACAAATTTTATTTTGATTCACAAAAAAGTTGCAAAGGTAATACAGAGAGGTTTCCATACACCCCCAACACAGTTTTCTCTAATCAGTCTTAAATTACCATGGCACATTGGTCAAAATTAAGATACCAGCATTGGTACCTTACTATGAACTAAACTCCAGATATCATTTGGATTTCACTAGTTTTTCCATTAGTGTCAGTATACATATTTTAAAAATAGGTAGCAGAGAAGGGGGATTTAATTTTATTTCCTTTTTTAAAAATTTTAAATGTTTAATCATTTTTGAGATGAAGAGAGAGATAGAACGCAAGTGGGGTAGGGGCAGAGAGAGAGAGAGGGAGACACAGAATCTGAAGCAGACTCCCGGCTCTGAGCTGTCAGCACAGAGCCCCACACAAGGCTCGAACTCACAAACTGTGAGATCATGAACTGAGCCAAAGTTAGTTGCCCAACTGACTAAGCCACCTAGGCTCCCCAAGGGAGACTTAATTTTAGAATGGTAATTTATAAACTATCAAATATATTCTTGAGAAACTTTAATAGCATACCTTTAGCTATATATTATATATTTTCTTTATGATAAAACCAGTAAGTTTGGGTTTTTTTTAATGACACATTTGTATCAACATGAATCTACATGAATCTACAAATCCAAGAAGCTCAATGAACTTCAAGTATGGACTCAAAGAGACCCACACTGAGACACATTATAGTAAACTGATTATATGACAAAGAGAGACTCATAAAGACAGCAAGAGATGCAACTTTTACCATACAAAGGAGTGTCAATAAGATTAACAACCAATTTCTCATCAAAATTATGAAGGCCCAAAGGCAGTGGGATAACATATTTGAAGTGCTGAAACAAAAACTGTCACTCAATACCCAGAGGCTCCTGGGTAGCTCAGCCATTTAAGAGTCAGACTTTGGCTCAGGTCATGATCTCACGGTTCATGAGTTTGAGCCCCGTGTGGGGCTCTGTGCTGACAGCTCAGAGCTTGGAGCTTACTTCAGATTCTATGTCTCCCTCTCTTTCTGTCCCTCCCTGCTCACACTCTGTCTCTCTCTGTCCCAAAAATAAATACACATTAAAAAAAAAAAAGAATTCTATATCCAGCAAAACTGTCCTTCAAAACTGAGGGAGAAATTAAGACATTCCCAGATAAACAAAACCTGAGGGAATTTGTTACCACTAGACCTGCCATAAAAGAAACACTAAAGGGAGTCCAAGTTTAAATGAAATGACATCAGGCAGTAACTCAAAGCTGTATGAATAGAGATTACAGTAAAGGTAAATACATGGGCAAATATAAAATCAAGTATTGTATTTTTATTTTGTAATTACACTTTTTATTTCTACATGCTCAAAAGACAAATGTATAAAATATAACTCAATGTTATTAGGCCCAAAATGTATAAAGATATAACCTATGACAACAATAAAGGACAGAGCTATGTAGAAAAGAGTTTAACTATTGAAATTAAGTTGGTATCAACTCAAATTATATTGTTATAAGTTCGGATATTAAATGTAATTGCCACAATAACAACAAAATATCTAAAGAATATACACAAAAGGAAATGATATGGGAATCAAAATGGTTCAGACAAAAAAAATCAACTAAATGCAAAGGAAGACAATTACAGAGGAAATGGGGGACAAAAGCCTGTAAGACATACAGAAAACAAGTAGCCAAATGGCAGAAGAAATCTTTCCTTATCAGTAATCACTTTGCATGTTAATGGATTAAAGTCTCTAATAAAAGGCAGAGGTTGGCAGAATAGATTAATAAAACATGATCTAACTGTATTCTATCTACAAGAAATTCAACCTATATCCAAATACACAAATAGATTGAAAGTGAAAGGTTACAGAAAGATATACCATGGAAAATGTAATAACAGAGATCTGTGGTGGCTATACTAATATGAGAAACAATAGACTTTAAGTCAAGAACTGTAACAAGACAATGAAAGACATTATATATTGGTAAAAGTTTCAATACAGCAAGAAGATACAATCATTTAAAACATTTACACACCTAAGAACAGACCCTCAAAATATAAGAGGCAAAAACTGACAGAATTTAAAGGAGAAATCGATTATTGTATATTAAGAGTTAGAGACTTTAATACTCCACTTTCAGTAGTAAACAAAACATCTAAACAGAATATCAATAAAGTAGTGGACAAGGGGCACCTGGGTGGCTCAGTTGGTTAAGAGACGGACTTCAGCTCAGGTCATGATCTCATGGTTCATGGGTTCAAGCCCCACATTGGGCTCTGTGCTGACAGCTCAGAGCCTGGAGCCTGCTTCAGATTCTGTGTCTCCCACTTTCTCTGCCCCTCCCCCACTCACACTCTGTCTCTCTCTTTGTCAAAAATAAAATAAAAACATAAAAAAAAGTAGTGGACATGAACAAAACTATAAACTGACAAGACCTAATAAACATACTGTACTCAACAACAGCAAAATATATATTCTCTAGGATAAGCCATATTTTAGGGTACAAAAACAAGCCTTAATAAATTTTAAAAGATTGAAAACATACAAAGTATATTCTCTGACCACAATGGAATGAAGCTAGAAACCAATTTTCTTTAAAAAGGAAATTGAAAAACACAGTCTTAAACAGAAGAAATCACAAGGGAAATTAGAAAATACTTAAAGATGAATTAAAAAAAAAAATACCAGGGCACCTGGGTGGCTCAAGTCAATTAAGTGCCTGACTCTTAGTTTCGTCGCAGGTCACGATCTCATGGTTTGTGGGTTTAAGCCCCACATTGGGCTCTGTACTAACAGTGGGATTCTCTCTCTCTCTCTCCCTAAAAATAAATAAATAAACTTAAAAAAAAAATATGAGAGATCTTAAATCAAAACCTTAACTTTACACAAATGTTTTCTAGTTGAGGAACTAGAAAGGAAAATGAAATTAAACACAAAATTAGCAGAAGGTAGGACTTAATAAAGACTAGAGCAGAGATATATAAAATAAAAAATAGAAAAACAATAGAATCAATGAAACTAGAAGCTGGTTGTTTGAAAAGAACAACAAAATTGGCAAAACATTACCCAGACTGACAAAGAAAAAAAAGAGAGAAGATATAAATAACTAAAAGCAGAAGTGAAAATGGTAACATTACTACTGATTTTATAGAAATAAAAATAACGGCAAGAGTGTACTATAAACAATTGTATGCCAACCAATGTAATTACCTACGCAGGACAAACTCCTAGAAGCTCAAAAAGTACATAAACTGACTGAAATTAAAAATAGGAAATCTCAACAGATATATAACAAATAAAGAGATTGGATCAGTAATTGAAAACCTCTCAACAGGATGCCTACTCTCACCACTTCTATTCAACATCATATTAGGACTCCTAGCCAGAGCAAATAGGCAAGAAAAAGAAATAAAAGACACCAAAATTAGGAAGGAAGAAGTAAAACTGTCACTATTTACAGATGGCATGATATTATATATAGAAAGTTGTAAAGACTTCACCAAAAAACTGTTGGAATAAATAAATTCAGTAAGATTGCAGGATGCAAAATCAGTGTACAAAAATCTGTTGCATTTTTAAACACTAATAATGAACTATCAGAAAGAGAAAAAAAAAACACTCCCATTTACATTTGCATCAAAAACATATGTAGGAATAAATATAGCCAAGGAGGTAAAAGACCTGTACACTGAGAACTATAAAGACATTGATAAAAGAAATAGAAAAAGACAAATAAATGTAAAGATAATCTATGCTCATGGATTGGAAGAATATTGTTAAAATGTACATACACCCCAAAGCAATCTATAGATTCAATGCAATCTCTATCAAAATTCCAATGGCATTTTTCACAGAAATAGAATAAACAAATCCTAACATATAGATGAAACTCTAAAAAGCCCTGAATAGCCAAAGTAATCTTGAGGAAAAAGAACAAAGCTGGAGGCATCATGCTCCCTAATTTCAAACTATATTACAAGGTATGGATATCAAACCAGTATGGTATTGGCATAAAAACAGACACATTGATCAATAGAACAGAATAGAGAGCACAGAAATAAATCCACACATATATAGTTAATTAAGAATATACAATAGGAAAAGAACAGTCTCTTCAATAAATGGTGTTGGGAAAACTGGGCAGCCACATGCAAAAGAATGAAATTAGACCACTATCTTACATATTACACAAAAACTAACTTAAAATGTATTAAAGACTTGAATGTAAGACTAAAACCATAAAACTCCTAGAAAAAAAAACATAAAACTCCTGGTAAGCTCCTTGAGATAAGTCTTTGCAATAAGTTTTTAAATCAGACACTAAAAGCAAGAGCAACAAAAGCAAAAATAAACAAGTGGGACTACATGAAACTAAAAAGCTGTACAGAAAAGGAAAGCATCAACAAAATGAAAAGACAACATACTGAATGGGAGAAAATATTTGCAAATCATATGTCTGCTAAGAGGTTAATATCCAAAATATATAGGAACTCATACAACCCAACAGCAAAACAAACAAATAATTAAATCAAAAAATGGTCAGAAAATCTGAATAGACATGTTTTCAAAAAAGACATAGAGATGGTCAACAGGTATGAAAATATGTTCAGCATCACTCATCATCAGGGAAGTGTAAATCAAAACCACAGTAAGATATATCACCTCACATCTGTTAGAATGGTTAGTATCAAAAAGACAAGAACATAGTTCTAACTGCAGTAGAAGCAGTTATTTTATTTTATTTTATTTTATTTTATTTCATTTCATTTCATTTATTTTTTAATAAAATTAACATTAATAATTTTTTAAGTTTATTTATTTATTTGGAGACAGAGAGAATGGGGAGGTGCAGAGAGAGAGAGAGAGAGGGAGAGAGAAAATCCCAAGCAAGCTCTAAGCTTTCAGCACAGAACCCAAAGTGGGGCTTGATCCCACAACCCTGGGGTCATGACCTGAGCCGATGATATCAAGAGTCTGAAGCTGGACCTACTGAGCCACCCAAGATGTCCCAAAGCAGTTTATTTTGGAGCTTGGGTAAGAAATAGCCAAAGCGAATATTGAGTGGAAGGCTAAAAAATTTTTTTAAATCATTCTCTAAGCAACAGAAAGACATCCAAGCTTTTTGAGTATTGTGTGACAGGGAAAAGCAATGATTTAGAAAACTGAATTATCCATGATATTTAGAATAGCCAGGAAATGGGAAAGTGTATCACAGGGAAGTAAAAATTAAGACTGTAACTTATGAGGTGGTGAGGACCTGATTCAAGTATATACGTTTCTTAGCCCCTCTCTTGCCCCTTGACTACTCCTCACAAACCAAATATCCCAATTTAATGTTAACTTAAAAAAAAAAAAAAAGAAAGAAAACCTCTCAACAAAGAAATGTGCAGAACCATATGGTCTCACTGGTGAATTCTATCAAACACTTAAAGAATTAACACCAGTCCTTTTCAAACTCATCCAAAAAATTAAAGAGAGAACATGCCCAAACTCATACCTTGATACTAAAGCAAGATAAAGACATTGCAAGAAAATAAAATTATAGACGAATATTCTTATAAATATTGATACAAAAATCCTCAAGGAAATACTAGCAAACTGCATCCAACAGCATATTCAAAGGATTATATATCATGACCAATTGAGATTTAATCCAGAAATGCAACATGAAAAAAATCTCTTAATGTAATACACACATTAATAGAATGAATACAAAAGAAACCACATGATTATCTCAACTGACACAGAAAAGGCATCTGACAAAATTCAACACTCTTTCATAATCATTTTAAACACTCAGAAAACTAGGAGTAGAGGGAACTTCCTCAAAATGATAAAGGGAATTTATGAAAAAAAAATTTAAATCATTCTCTAAGCAATAGAAAGACATTCAAGCTGTTTGAATTTATGAAAAACCTATTTCTAGCCAGAGCAATTAGACAAGGGAAAGAAAACTCATCAAAATTGGCAAGGAACAAGTAAAACTACTGCTACTCACAGATTACATGATCCTATACATAGAAATATATAGAATATATAAAATATCTAGAAAATCTCAAATATATAGAAAATTCCAAATACATAAAATATATAGAAAATCCGTAAGAAAGCTACTAGATCCAATATACAAAATTTAGCAAAGTTGCAGGATACAAGATCAATGTGCAAAAATCAGTTGTGTTTCTATACATGTGTAATGAACAATATGAAAAAGAAACTAAGAACGATATTCTATTTGTAATAGCATCTAAAATAATAAAATACCTAAAATAATAAATCTAACCAAGGAAGTTAAATGCTTGTGCATTTAACTGAAAACTACAAAATATTTCTAAATTTAAAAAGAGCTAAATAAATAGAAAAACATCTTATGTTAGTACATAAGAAGACTTTATTGTCAAGATATCAGTACAACTCAAAGCAGCCTACAGATTCAATGCAATCCCTAACAAAATTCCAACAGCATTTTTAAGGTTTTTGCAGAAATACAAAAGCCAGTTCTCAAGTTCATATAGAATTAATTGCAAGGGGCTCTGAATAGCCAAAACAATCTTGAAAAGGAGAACAAAGTTGGAAGACTCCCACATCCTGATTTCAAAACTTACTACAAAGCTACAGATATCAAAACAGTATGGTCCTGGCACAGGTACAGACATACACACTAATGGAATGGTATTGAGACTCCAGAAATAAACCCAAACATCTATGGCAAATTGATTTTGATAAGGGTGCCCAGTCCATTCAATGGGGGAAAGAGTAGTTTCTTCCATAGATGATGCTGGGACAACTGGATTTTCTCATGCAAGGAAATCCCTTACTTCATACCATATATAAAAATAATCAAAGTCAATCAGCAATCTAAATATAAGAGCCAAGACTACAAAACTGTTAGAAGAAAACCAGGAGTGTTTTTCATGAACGTGGATTTTGCAATAGGTTCTTAGCTATGACACCAAAGTCCAAGGCCAAAACAACAAAATGAATAAAACAAGATAAATTAGATTTCATCAAAACTAAATTATTTTTGTGTATCAAAGGACATTATTTAAAAAAGTGAAAGACAATGGAAACCAAGCTTGAATGAAGAGCCAACCATGCAGACATGGATGTGCAATATACTTACACCACACAATTACTTTGAATCAGGTTAAAGGCTTCTGGGGCATAGAGGTTGATGAGCTCTTTTTATGGTTGCTGTTGCCCTAAAAGGTGAAAAGTTAGAAGATATAAAGAGTTGTCTTCAATTCTCAACTCCTTTGGAAATAGACTCCATTTTTATAGGGTTTGTGGTTCTGATTTTTCTTTGCTTTAATCTTACAAAAAATGAATAACCTCCTACTTTCCCACAGCTTCCTTTTATCCCATTGGGTATACTTTAATTCATTATCATCATAAAAGATGGGCTCTGGATCCAGGCAGCTTTGCATCTTTACTAAACTCTTTGGACCTTAGTTTTGTCATCTGTAAAATGGAAATTATAATAGAAACTGCATCCTGGGTGCTGCTGTGAGGATGTAACACACAGTAAATAACCCTGCATACTGCCAGTACATGGTAAGCCCTCTGCAAATGCTAATGATTATTATCACACACTATTCTTATTTCTAATAATTACGCAGAATATTAAGTTGCTTTCTCAGCTTAACTTTAAATAGCAGGGAGCACTTACTGAATTCACATTCCCTCATCCAAGTTTCATTACTCTGAGTCATGAAGAAAGTGGGAAAAAAGTCATAGAACAGAATTTTGGCCTAATTATATTTGCAATTCCAATGGTATAATCTTTAAAGTACCATTTATCTCCAATGTTTCATCAAAATTTTACCCATTATACATCAGTGTGTACTGTGAAAGCCTAATACCTCTATTCATACAATTGCCAAAATGTTCTGATTGATTTGGGGTAGTGATAAAATGTTGAAGATTTGGTTGGGTCCAAGTATATGCAAAAGTGATTTCTAAAGGCTTATTGAATTTGCCAGTATTTGGCTGTCAACTAAATCCTTAGTTAAAATAAGATGAAAGGTTTGTGTTCTCATATTTGAGTAGTCAATTATGCACGGTATGAATGGCTACTTAACATCAAAAACCTATTTAATAACAAAATGTGAATCTAGTCTCTACCATTTTATCTAGAGCTATCCACTTGACACTTATTATTAATGCAAAAAGCTAATTCATACCATGTTGCCATTAGAATTCTACCCACAGCTTTTGAGGAATCAAGACTGACCACTCTTGACAAACAGCAGACCTTTCCAAAGTACCATAGGGAGAGAACCTTCTCAGAAACCAGGGGTATTATAAGGAGATGGATGTAATGGCTCATTTCCCAATGAAACTGGCAGGGATCAATGACTTCCAGTTATGTTTGAGGAAAAAACCATTAGATTTCCTCATGACATTTCAGAGTTTGGATGATCTTCAATTAGAGACAAAAAACACCCTGAAAACTGTAGCATCTGCTCACCCTGAAATGTCCCAAGAAACCTGAAAATATTCAAAACTACCAGTATGTTCATTGAACAAATGTTATACCTCCATCCTACCTGCAAGATTGATTTCCTGAGACCTCAGCAGCAAGGTAGAAATAACAATAAAAGGGAATTAAGAAAAAGAATATCTAGTTAATTGCTTTCAGAGGAATAGGACTCCCCCACCAAAAAAAGTGAAAGACAATGTACAGAATGGGAGAAAACATTTGCAACTTCTTTACCTGCTAATATAGAGAATATATCAAGAGCTACAATTCAACAAAAAATAGACAGACAATCCAATTAAATAATGGGCAAAGGACATGCACAGACATTTCCCCAAAGAAGATATATAAATGGCCAATAAGCACATGAAAAGATGCTCACCTTTGTTAATCATCAGGGAAATACAAATCAAAGCAAGGAGATACCACTTCACACCTATTAAGATGCGTGAAAATTAATAAAGGGGAATCTCACTAAGAGTCCTGAGGCTAGAAAGGGGAGCCATACTGAGGCACTATGGGGAAAATGAAAGGGACTTAATTCCTGCAAAGTCACTGGTGGGAAGCAAGGGTGAAAAGTTTCCATATGCTTGGAGATAAATACCTCCTTCTCTGAAAGAGAACAAAGGAGAGAGAACAAGTCATCAGGGAGTAATGCTTGTTTGAGCAAAAACCGAAGAAACAGTTTGCACAGAAGTAACAATATTAAGCCTGCCTGAACAAGTATTTGTCTTTCAGGCACCCTAAAAATGTCTGCCAAGAAGAAAAGCATCCTGTGATTGTCTTGTGACCTCTAAAGAGTAATGACCACAAAATAATGATCCCATGACTGAAGGACATTGTCCCACTCCTAGCCCCTCACCCTTTGCAAAAGTGCCTTTTTAAGCTATGCACACCTGCCTCTTAGGGGAGAAACATTCTTCTTGTCAGGTCCCTGGTATACAAGCTTTCTCTAATAAACTCCACTTGCTTGCTTTCTCCTGAGTTCAATGTTCATTTCTATGACATTGAGACTCAGAACCTGGTCTTGGGGTCCCCTAACAATACCACTCAATGCCAATTACAGGCAGAATTATCAAATACAGACCCCAAAAGAATAATCATCAATTACAAGCTCCCAAAGGGGAAAGACATAGATTGCATCTCCTACAAGAAATTGACCACCCCTGCAAATTCAGCCAATGAGAAATCGTCATCACCCTGAACTCTTGTTCTTCTGCAGTGGCTTTCATTCAAAATAATCCCCCCCCCAAAAATAATAATAATCCCTCCCAACTTTCTCCTTCCTCTTCATAAAATAACATTCCCCTCCTTCATTTGTTGGACTTGCCTATGGTTTTGCCATCACTTCCATGTCCCAAATTACAATTCTCTGCGATTCCTAAATAAATCCATTTTTGCTGGTAAAATAACTGACTTTTATTTTTAAGGTTAGCAGATGGTTATTATAATCATAATTTTTCAAAGGGACATAACAAATGCGGTGAGAATGTGGAAAAATCAGAACCCTTGTACATGGCTGGTGAGAATGTGAACCAGTACAGTCACTGTGGAAAACAGTTTACCAGTTCCTTACAAAGCTAAACAGAATTACCGTAAGAGCCAACAATTTCACTCCTAGGTGTATATCCAAAAGAATTGAAAACAGGGACTCAGATACTTGTACACCAAAATTTTTAGCAAGATTATTCACAACAGCCAAACAACCCAAGTATCCAACAGATGGATAGGTAAACAAAATGTGTTACATATGCAAAATGCAATATTATTCAGTCATAAAAAGTAATGAAGTTCTGGCTGGAGCTGAGACCTTGCAGAGAGGGCATCGGGAGCCCACGCCTATCATGAAGCTTTGGCCTCAGCTGGCCTCTTGCTTGGTGACTCATCCTGTGACTCATTTCTGCCTCAAGTACTGCCTTAGTGCCTGCCAGTGTCCATGGATCACAGTTCATCAAGCCACATGCACGTTCCATCCACGTAGCACCCTTCAAATGCCCCTTCTCATCACGGTAGTCAAGGGCAGGAATATCATTAAAAAAAAAAAAAGTAATGAAGTTCTGATATGTACTATGATATGGGTGAACCTTGAAGATAAGATAGAGAAACTGAGGGGACTCCAGTTTTAGAAAGGCTCCCTCTCTGCTGTTTTTCTGTTAGGCCCCTCTTACTCTTGTTCTATATTTTGCATGTAAGTGAACCAAAGAAGCTACGTTCCCACTCCAAGGGGGAAGCAAAAACAGTTAATCATTCTCTGAGTTTTGCCTAGGCCCCCAAATATCTGATAACATCTAAGAAGAACCATGTCCCAAACATGATTCAGGACATTAGATTGAAACAAATCCCAGCCATCAATAGTCCCTACCTTTGATGATTTTTGAAATAACACTTATTACTCACCTGCCATTCCTCTTTGATCAGACCATACTCTGGACCCCTTTCCAGTATAAACCCCTAACTCCAAGCAACAACAAGACTCATTCTCTTTTCCTTTACCAGTTTCCCAGACATTCCTTCTGTCATAATCTATCACTATTAAATAAATTCTGCTTTTACTTTCTCTGACTCATATTTGGTTTCTATCCTGTGGAAAGCCAAGAACCTCTTGGCTGGTCCTGTGGGACCCTCCTCTGTGTCCTCAGACCCAGCTTGCCTGCATCAAAAGCACTATGCTAAGTGCAAAAAGCCAGACACAAAGGGCCACATATTATATGACTCCACTTGTACAAAATATCTAGAACAGGCAAATTCATGGAGGCAGAAAGTAAGTAGGTTACCAGCACCTGGGCAGAGGGGAGAGTAGGGAGTTATTGCTTAGTGCTTATTGAGTTTCTGTTTGGGGTGATTAAAAACTTTTGGAAATATATAATGGTGGTGGTTACACAACATTGTGAATATAATTAATGCCCCTGAATTGTGTGTTTGCAATGGTTAAGATGGCAACTCTTACATTTCACTACAATAAAAAAAAAAAAAAACCAACCTATTTATTAGGAAGAATTTGTTTCCCAAAGGAAAAGGGATGCTGTTAGCAGAAAGAAAAGTCATTAAATAAAACCAAAGGTAACTACTCCCCTAGGAGAGAGTTCAAGCTGCTTATATTAGCTTTAATGAAGCCCTCAATATTCATTTTCATCCGAACTGGGGACAAGAGGAAGCATATAACTGGCTTAGCTGCCTCTTTGCCTAGAATGCCTAATTCGATTCTTGCATTTCTTTATAGCAAGGGGTGAAATGAACATGGAAATCTGAGAACCCCTAGAGGTGACGTTTATTGTTTCTGTTAAGTGTATTTATCTTGTTTTAATAGCACCACCTCCTCATTAAACTCGGAATACAAATATGGTCACATCTTACTTGTTTGCTATAAATGCTCAGTCCTCAATACCAGATTAGCAGGAAATTCTGTTATTTCCTCTTTGCAGATGGGCTCCTCCTGAACTGTCCTAGAATCCACCTTGGGTATTCACACTGCTCAAAAGGGCAAAGGGAGGCCCCTCCATTCTCTAGGGAGTGGTTTGCTCAGTCCACATCTGTGATTGCTCCTCACTACCACAAGATGGTGCTGTCAGATCACACAGATGCCTAACCAAGGCGCAGCTGCCAATCCTCCCCTCTACCTAATGTTTTCAGAGATGTGTCGGTCTCCCTTAGAGCACAACTCTTTCAGTTCCTACACCAAGGACTAAGCCTGCTCCTAGACAAGTGCTTAGTCTGGCACTTGCTATTCCACAGTTCGCTGACCTTCCCACAGGATCCATACAACCCAGAAGTCTCAGAAGTCCTCATAGCACAAGACACCTGACAATAGTTATTTGCCCTCCTCCCAAGGAAGTATACCTTGAATTATTCCAGAGGGCCTGCCACCTACCTTTTTAGGATGACTCGTTTCTTCCTGTGACACAAAGATGATTGGAGGACATCCCTCTAGTGAGTCTCAACAGAAAGGGGGATAAAACAAAACAAATTCCACCTTTGGAGACATTCTAGTACATTCGAAAATGCCTCAAGCACTTTTTCCTCTGACAAAGGTCATTCTAAAATGAAAACTGCCTCCAGGATCTCCTGGGCTCACAAGACATGGTGGCTCTGTTTCCTGCTGGCATGAGAGCATCTCAGAGAGACCATATTCTCACTTTTTTTAAAATTTATATTTATTTTTTGTTTTTTTAATGTTTATTTATTTTTGAGAGAGAGACAGAGAAACAGACAGTGTGAGAGGGAGAGGAACAGAGAGAGATGGAAACACAGAATCCAAAGCAGGCTCCAGGCTCTGAGCTGTCAGCACAGAGCCCAACACAGGGCTCAAACCCACAAACCGGCAGATCATGACCTGAGCCAAAGTCAAATGTTCAACCAACCCACTGAGCCACCCAGGCACCCACATATTCTCACTTCTGAATACATCAACAGCAGAAAACATCAATAGCAAGCCAACACATGGGTCTACAAGCAGCTGTGGTTGTTTTCATTAGGAACATTGTGAACACAGAGGAAACCTTCCTTCTGCTTTATATGGTCATCTGAGGACACCAGAAATCAAAGCAGAGTTTGGGGAGAGACCTTGGGAAGGTCACAGTGGAAGGGAACAGGTCCCTGTTGCCCCTATAGCCATAGCACAGAAAGTACTGGAAAAAAAGAAAAAGAGATAATTAGCTTAAACTGCTCTCCAGCACCTCTCTCTCTCTCTCTCTCTCTTTCTGTCTCTGATACACACACACACACACAAACACACACACACACACACAGAGGCTCTGGTTCATATACCTTTCTGACTTCTAAGGGCTATCCTAGGCCTTAAATCTCCTCAATCTCCTCCTTGTTCTCCCCCCCCTCCCCTTCCCACCCATCTCTCTCCTCCCCATCCCTCCTCCCCATTCCCCCTTCTCCTTTTTTTTTTTTTATTAAACTTTTTCTTTTGAGAAACATGCAGACTCACATGCAGTTTAAGAAACAACACAGAGACATCCCTTGTGTCCTTTTTGAGAATCCTTCAATGAAAAAATCTGGTCAAACTACGGTACAATATCACCGGATGTTGGCAATGATACAGAGAACATTTCCATCACCACAAGGGTTCCTGTTGCCCCTATAGCCACTCCCTACCTAAGCCCTGGCCAGCACTAATCTGTTCTCCATTTCTATAATTTGTCATTTCAAGAATGTTACATAAATTAAATCATGCAGCATGGAACTCTCTTGGGATTGGCTTTTTTCACTCGGCATAATTCTCTGGAATCTCACAGGCTGTTGGGTGTTCATTGCTTTTATTGCTGTGCATGACGCCATGGACCTTCATGTTTTACTTGGATACTTGCCTAGAGATGGAGAAAGGAAGGGACACAGGGCAGGAGGGCTTTCCCGCCACCTACTACCTACGTCCAGTTCGGAAGCCAGAGGTCTTCCGAGGGTGGGGAGGGGCACCCGCCTGGGCCATCCAGGCGGGGCCCGGACGAGGGCGGGGCCCAGCGTGGGGCGCGCGGGGCGGGGCGCCGGGAGAGGGCTGGGATGAGGGAGTGGCGGGCTCGGGGGAACTGCGGGGCCCGCTCCAGTCCACGCGGTCCGGGCAGCACAGAGCGCAGCCGCGACTCTCCGCCCGGCGGGCGCGTGCAAGTGCGAGTGCGTGGCCCCGCGCAGCCGGAACCTGGGCGCGGAAGCCCAGAGCTTCGCTCCGGGAGGCGGAGGGCTGAGTCCTGCCGCTGCTTCTCCGAAGTCTGCGCTGCCCGCAGAGTGAGTTGCCTTCACTCGCCGGGGTGCGGGTGTTTGGGAGGGGCACTTTACAGGGTGCTGCTGTCGGCTTCGCAGGCCGTTCCTCGTTTCCACCCTGGGATCGTACGAACCTCTTCCTGAGCCCTACTGCATGATAGGTCCGTTTATAAATGCTTAGCAGAATCGTTTTATATAATCTCTCCTCTACTCGAGGAGGTCCGTGGTGTGATTACCTAAGGGTCCCAAATGAACAGGGTCAGTTTGGACGGGGGAGGGGGGAAGGTGCCATCATTTAGGCCAAAGGGGCGCCGCCTGGGGCTGTGCTGGCCGCAGGGAGCCCGCCTCTATTTTGGCTTGGCCTTTGCCAAGGGTTTCTTGGCAGTCTGTAGCAGAAACTATTAAAGTAATCTTTAACTTTTTGTTTTTCTGAGATTAGCCAGAGAAGTGCGTGAAGAAGAGTGTGTATGAAACAATACCTCGGCTAGCAGTGCTATTTATAGTTGGGGTGAGGGGAGGTAGGAGAAATTACTTAGGTGCCCAGGGAGAGAAATAATCACAAATAGGCATGCATACATAATGAAATGTTATGTAGCTGTTTAACAACCAGCGCTGGAGCCTGTCTAAATGGAAAGAGGCATGTAGGAAATACTAAGTTTAAAAAGAAACATGATAGTTATTTTACCAGCAAAATCGCCTTTGGAGGCGCCTGGATGGCTCAGTTGGTTAAGCTCCCGATTCTG
The DNA here is from genome assembly GCF_046562875.1 of Panthera onca. Taxonomy (NCBI): domain Eukaryota; kingdom Metazoa; phylum Chordata; class Mammalia; order Carnivora; family Felidae; genus Panthera; species Panthera onca. Next base: position 25,489,545 of record NC_138343.1, on the reverse strand, counting down.
GCTCAGGTCATGATCTCCTGGTTGGTGAGTTCCAGGGCTGGTAGTTGAAGCCGCTTCTGTCTCCATCTCTCTCTCTTTCTCTCTCAAAAATAAATAAACATTAAAAAAAAAGAATAGACTTTTAAAAAATGGGTTTATTTGGGAATTGCGGAGAATTGCAATCTGGGACAAGCAAGCTTAGGCAAAGTCATAGACAAGTCCCCAGAAGAAAGGGGAGGAAGGCTGGGAGAGCGCAGGTTGCCAAGGCTGTTAGAAACAGAAAGTCCATTGGCAGAAAGTGGGAGGTCCAAGAATACTGGCTTCTCATTGGCTGGGCTGTTGCGGGGGCAGGAGGAAACCTTTCTTCCTCCTGCTAGGGCAGTAGATACCTGTGCAAGGTTCATCGCTTCCTCTTAGGTCTGCAGTTGCCCCAGCCTTAGGTGTGAGGGCTACTCCTGCTGGCTTCCAACTGCCTTCTAAATGACGTTTGCTTTTATTAAACATCTCAAAAATCAAGTGAAAACATTATCAAATAGCTTCTGGGTGCTGATTAAAGTGAAATAATATACACAAAAAATATCAGAGGTGGGTATACCTAGTTTTATAACGTGTTAGCCTAAAAAAGAGCTAGTTATTTTACCAGCAAAATGACTTTATTCGGGAATAGCAGAGGAATTGCAATTTGGGACAGGCAAGCTGTGGCAAACCATAGGTCAGTCTGGAGAACAAAGGAGAGGCATGCTACTTTACAAAGACAAAGGAGGAAGTTGGGACGGGCTGCTTTTCCTCTATTGGAAGAAAGTGAAGAGTTCAGGATGGCGATGGTTTCTCATTGGCTGAATCGTAGCAGTTTCTCACTGGCTAGGCTGTTGCTCCCCAAAGAGAAAGAAAATCATTCTTCCTCCTGCTGGGTTGTAAAGAGAACTTCTTCCTGTCCAGGAATGTAAGCTGTGAGGGAAAGTTTGTGGGTGAGAGGCCCCTTTATAGGGTGTCCTGATTCCATTTTAGATGAGGTTTCCCTTTATTAATTTTCACAGACCACAGGGTTCCTTTTTCCACTTGGGTAAGTGCATCATTCCTAACAAAGGAGAATGCTACTGCTGTTGAGGGGGGTGTTAAGGGAGTTGAGTGAGCCGGGAGTAAAGAACACTGACTAGCTAGTAAAAAGTCTGGTTTTGAGTCTTTTCTGTAATTTGGGACAAGTTGCTTACTTCTTGGGCCTGTTTCTTAATCTGCACAAATAGGAGAATGGATGAGAGGAAGGTCACAAACAAGTTCCTCAAGTGGCTGGGCATGTGATGTAAATACATAAACTGGGCCAAGCAAAACAGCAGGGAATGGTGAGGCCTGGGGATACAGAAGAAGGGATGCCTTGCCATGGGCATTGAAATTAAAAGCATTTTATCCAGACCAAAATGAGATCTCAGCATAAGGTGTTCCCTGAGCTTACAGTGACACAGATGACCTTGTAAAAGGTACTCAGTTCCAGTCATTCTCCTGCTTAAGGTGCTCTGATGGCTTTCTGTTAGCCTTAGAGTACAATCCTTGCCCCTGGTCTACAGACCCTACCCCACCTCTTTGACCATGTCTCCAACTCTTCCTTTCTTTTTTTTTTTTAAAACCACAGATGAACACTCCAGGCCACTTCCTACTTCAGGCCTTACACTTGCCATTTCCTCTGCCTGAACCTCTGATCTTTGCATGACTGAGTCCATATCACCATCCCTGTTCAGAGATACTTTCCTGGACCATCCTATCTAAAATAACAAATGTACCCCTGCCATTTTAACCACAAAAGTACTTTATTTTCTTATCGCTGTCACTTAGCATTATTATTAGTACTTACCACTATCTAGAATTTTATGGTTGCTTTTCTTGCCTGCTTCTTTTTTTTTTTTTTTTAATGTTTGTTTATTTTTTGAGAGAGAGAGAGAGACAGATCATGAATGGGGGCAGGGCCGGGGAGCAGAGAGAGAGGGAGACAGAATCTAAAGCAGGCTCCAGGCTCTGAGCTTCAGCACAGAGCCTGATGTGGGGGGTTCAAACTCACAAACCACGAGATCATGACATGAGCTGAAGTCGGATGCCTAACTGACTGAGCCACCAAGGTGCCTCTCCTTGCCTGCTTCCTTTGTGTGCCCAGCCCTCCCCCCCCCCAATAAAGTTCCATTCTCCTCACCTATGTTGTTCACAGCTGTAGCCTCAGCACCTAGTGCAGTACCTGGCCAGAGGGTAGGTCCAAGCTGAATGAATGCATATGTTGGAATTGTGTCCCATTCACTGCTATTAATGGAGAGTTAACTCCAACGGCTTAAACAGGATTCAGAGTTTGATCTCCCATGTCTGAAAATTGGCAATTCAGAACCATCTCGTGGCTCCAAGAAAGGATCTGGAATCCAGGTTCCTTTCCTGTTTTTCTGCTCTACCATCCTTAGTCTGTAGCTTCTACCCCCATGTACCAAGATGGCTAATTGAGCCCTAGCTGTCATTCCACAGTCTAGCTCAGATGAAGGCCAATGGCAGGGGCAGAAATGGTACCTCCACCCTCCCCACCCCTGAGGCAGCCCCTTCAAGGATATGTCCTAAGAGCCACCCCTAATGGCTTCTGCTTCACCTCTTTCGCCACCCCTAAGTGGAAGACCGGGACATGTAGTCATTAGCTGGGCACATTGACACATGACTAAATTCAGGGACTGTTCTTAAAAAAACAAGAGGGGATGTTGGGTAGCCAAAGAGGCAGATTTCCAACTGTTCAGTCAGCAGTCAATTTAAGAAATGGGCAAGGATCAAACTTACCATTGAGTTTATGATGGTGTTTGGAGTTCCCACCCCTCTGTCTGATCAGAGCTGTTTGCCCACTCTCCAGTTTAAGTGCCCTGCCTGCCCTCAACTCACCTCCAGCCACAATTATTTAAACTTCCTTTCCTTTCTGTCCCCAGGACACCCAACCTGGGGCAGAGTTCATCCCCCTGCAACCCACTTCCACTTCTTCACAGTGTTCTGCATATCTCAGCCCTTTACCTGGGGCTCCTGGACAGCTGAAGGTATGGTATGCAAGGGCCGGGAAGAAGCTAATTCAGGCTCTGCTCCAGATTCCAGTTGTAGCCATGGATAAACCTGATTTCTGTCTCTCTGTTCTTTTTGTTATACTATAAAGATGCACTGAGGGGCACCTACGTGGCTCAGTTGGTTAAACCTCTGACTCTTGATTTTGGCTCAGGTCGTGATCTCCGGGTTTCGTGAGATTGAGTCCTACACCAGGCTCCGTGCTGACAGTGCAGAGCCTGTTTAAGATTTTCTGTCTCCGGCTCTCTCTGCTCCTCCCCCACTCATGCTGTTTCTGCCTCTCTCAAAATAAATAAATAAACTTTAAAAAAAAGATGCACTGATATGTTAAAATTGTCATGTGGATACAGCACGTATCATACAGCATCTCCACACTGACCTTGACTCACAGGCTGTGGACTGTTTGTTTGTTTTGGGGGCAGAGGGAGTAGGTTTGTTGGAGATACCTTGTCTCTCCCAGAGTGAAGCCAGTTATTTCAGAGTTGGCTAGCCAGGAGTAGGATTCAGGTCTCTCTTGTGCCTTTGAGGCTCTCTGGGGAGAACTGACATTTTTCCAGAGTCTTATTCTGTGCTGGCCACCATGTGTGTGTACTGTCTGTCTGGCACTTTGCAGACCACGGTAGACATGGTAGCTGTGAATTTCTCACCTGTACTCCTGACCTTTGTCTGTTCAGCTGTGTTGATTATTTGTAGTAAGTGGAAATGTGGGAGAGGGGGAGGGAGGAAGGACACAGGGCCCGGCCTCCTGCTTCTTGTCATTCTCATTTTCTAGGACCCGTTCATTAGGGCTGCCTTCACGGAAGGTTCTGGGTCCTCTCAAAAAAAAAAAAAAAGTACTGGTGTTGACACCCTGCATGATTTGTCCTCTGAGGCCTAAATCTCCAGGTGGCCCCCTGCTGAGAAGGCTTTTTTTTTTTTTTTTCCAGACACATTTGCATGTCCTTCATGAGGCCTGGAGTTGGTACATGGACCTCACCACTACCTCTCCCCACGTCCTTCAAGTGTTTGTTTTCTCTTCCAGATTGTCGGGGTCACTGAGAAGAGTGACTACAGCTGAAAGCCTGGGGCTTGCCACAGCGAATCCTTCTGTGCCCAGGATTAACAGCAGACCCTCCCTTTGGTAGTGGTCAGAGGGGAAGAATCCAACTTCTTAGAACATGGCAGGTGACTGTTAGTTATGGGGGAATTAAACATTTTTAAATACAAATTTTAATTAGAAATTGAATATGTATAAAAATCCAAACAAGACTGAAATGTATAAAACTTGTTTCATGTTTTAACATGAATCACTATTTGGAATTATCTTGTTTTGTATTTTCTTCCTCGTTTTACTGCCTATTTCAGCCCCACTAGAAGTGAGGGCCATGCTTATCTTGTTTACTCTGCTTCTAGCCTCTGGAATGATCCCCAGGCTGTAGTAGGCTCAATAAATACTTTTTTAAAAATGTATTTATTTAATTTGAGAGGGGGAAAGAGGGGGAGAGAGAGAATCCCAAGCAGGCTCCACACTGTCAGTGCAGAGCCTGACACGGGGCTTGAACTCATGATCTGTGAAATCATGACTTGAGCCAAAATCAAGAGTCAGACCCTTAACTTACTGAGCCATCTGGGACCCCTCAATAAATACTTCTTGAGTGAATGAGCCCCAGGAGTAACTGTGGTTTAAAATGCAATATGACCAGGGGCACCTAGGTGGCTTAGTTGGTTAAGTGTTTGACTCTTGATCTCAGCTCATGTCATGATCTCAAAGTCCATGGGATTAAGCCCCATGGGATTCTCTCTTTCTCTCTCTCTCTGCCCCTCCCCTCCTCACTCTCTCTCTCTCTCTCTCTCTCTCTCTCCCAAAATAAATAAATAAGCACTAAAAAAAGTAAAATAAAATTCAGTATGACTTAATTTTTACTTTTGTCCCTGCTCATCACACGCAGACACACACACACCATTCTGCAACTTTTTTTCTGTCAACAGTATGACTACAAATCTTTTCAGAACGTAAAAATTTACCTTATTTTACATCTTATGGCATAGATTAGGGTTTCTTAACCTCAATACTACTGACATTTTAGGCAAATAATCCTTTGGTGTGGTGCTTTCCTGTGCTTTGTAGGATATTTAGCAGCAGTTTCAGTGTCTCTCTACTACATGCCAGCAGCACCTTCTTCCCTCGCTGTGATGACACAGAATGTCTCCAGACATGGCCAACTGTCCCCTGGGAGCCAAACCTGCCCCTACTTGAGAACAGCTGATGGAGATTATTTTGTTTGGATCCATTAGTAGAATTCCTGTGTAACAATAATGTTAACCATTAACCTAACTCATGGAATTCAACCTTTACACCCAGTTAAATGCCCCCAAACTGTCTGCTTCAAATAACATTTGTATCTGCTCCTTAAGGGCCTAAACTGAAAAACTTAAATCAGGAGTTCAAACATTTTTGTCTTAGACATTACCAGGCCAAAGCTGTTTCCCAGAAGAAACCAGTACCTAATCTCACAGAATCTTCTGAATGAAGGAAATATTGCTTCAGAGGGTATTGGTATTAATGACACATCCAGGACCTTTAAGACCTGACTCTCCTTCGAACCTTTTTGTCATCAGTTTAGCCACCCAGAGCAGATTCCATATAGGCCTTGCCTCCCTCTGGGATTAGGGGTCCGATTTCCATACCTTGTTTACATGTCACATTTCAGTGGCCGTGGAGGAGAAAGAAGCAGAACTGTGTGTCAGTAGCTGATGCCAGCCCAGTAGGGTTAGCGTGAGAGGTTAGTTATGGTAGCTTTCTTCTTTTTTTTTTTTTTAATTTTTTTAATGTTTATTTATTTATTTTGAGAGAGAGAGTGAGCAGGGAGAGAGGTAGAGAGAGAGAGAGAGACAGAGAATCCCAAGCAGGCTCCTCACTGTCAGCACAGAGCCTGACTCAGGGCTTGCTCTCACGGATCATGATATCAATACCTGAGCTGAGATCAAGAGTCGGCACTCAACCCATTGAGCCACCCAGGTGCCCCCAGTTATGGTGGCTTTATTTTGATGTTGGAAAATAGGGCTAAAACCTCTTATAGAGGATAACCACAGTAGATTGGGCTTTTAAATTTGTGGTGTTATTTTTGAGGAAACATGACCCATTTTATATCTATGTATTAGCAAGCTCAAGCAATGACGTTAAAACTGGATTTTTTTAAAAAATGTTCATTATTTTAAAACTGTCATCCATTAAAAAAGGTTGGTATTTCTTAACTTCAGCCTGTATTGCACATATACATTTCGTTTTTGTCTTAGTCTTCATGGAATTTTGACAAAGAGGAATTGTTCTTCAAGAGAAACCCTTCTCCAATTTAGGCAAGAAAGTTCTCATTGTCTATGCGCACCAAGAACCCAGGTCTTTCAATGGATCCTTGAAGAAAGTGGCTGTGGATGAACTTGGCGCGCAGGGCTGCACTGTCACCGTTTCTGACCTGTATGCCATGGACTTTGAGCCGAGGGCCACCAGGAAAGATATCACTGGTGAGTCAGGGGCTAAACGTTTTAACTTTCTTCTATTTTGTTAATTGAAAAAATGTTCTGAAAAAACTTACCATTGCCCATGATACCCAATTCTCAAGTCTAAAGAGTCCATGTGGCAGGTCTTCCCATCCCTGGCCCCGACCCACCTAGTTTCACTGCCCTCAAGGTCACCAGTGTACCCACTTTTCTCTGTATCCCTCCAGAGATGGTCTGTCCTGTATAAGGCAATTACAGGCATATTCTCCATTTTCTCATTGACTTGTCTATAAAATCTTTTGAATTAATTTTCCAGGTTCAAAAAGTAATCAGATGATATTTTCATTGAGATCCCAATCCAGTTACAGGTGAACTTTTATTTATCCAAGAGAATGGTGTGCCTTTTCATTTCCTCACATCTTCTTTTTCAACCCTACGGATCTCTATAAGTTTTCTTCATACAGACCTTGCACAGTTCTTGTTAGCTGGTTTTTGTTTCTCTGCATGAAGAAAGTGTGCCTCTCTGTGTGCCTCTGTGGTGTGTATCCAGCCACTACTAATTTTCTCGCTCTTTGTAGTAGATTTTATTCTCTGGAGCTTTCCCAATATACAGTCAAATCATGTGCAAATAATAATTTCACCTCTGTTTTTCTAGTAGTTAATATTAGAATATATTTGGCCTGTGCACATTTTATCATCTCTGTTTACCGTTATCAGAACCGCCCCAGTGTCTGCTATAGGTTCCACATACTGTGAGTGGCCAAAACCCTACCCGGAACCTGCCTGAGAGAACACAATCTCTTCACTAATAGCAGTTACCATCCTTGGGTTTCTTGTCAATACAAAACCTTATACATAGGACACACCCAAAGTGTGCTTTTTAAATGAAAATCAAATACAAGTAGGTTAAAAGAGGAAACAAAGAACACTGAAATATTTCTGAATTACAAATCTGTTGGAGGACTGTGGGTTCAGTTTTCTTTCTGGTTCTTTTCCACACGGCCAGGGGTCTGTCTGCCGCTCTCCAGACTCCATGTGGTGGAGTGGTTCACACCTGGTCTCGTCATCCTACCTCTGCTGGCTGCTAAGACCTCTGTAGTGTTGAACGAGTCGCTCAGCCTCTCTAAAGTCTCAGTTTCCTCTCTGGTAGACTGGGAATTACACTTAATGGTTATTATAAAGATAGAAAAGGTAATGTGTGTAGAGCACACCACTTGATAGGTAGGAAGTCCTCAGTAAATGGTAAGCTACTGTTAATTCTGATTCATGCCTCCAATGAATCTTTTTGGCTGCCAGATTTCAGCTGAAGGTGTAGATCAGAATAACTCCTCCTTCATGTTAGCTGTCACGGGCAGTGCTGTAAGTTCTAGCCCAAGGCCCCTCCTCGTACCCACTGCTGCTGCCCGACTGCCTGCTGCCCACCACACTTGTTCTTGAATCGCTGCTGCTACAGTGAGCTTTTCCAAACTGAATTTGGAGTATTTATTTATTTTCCCTGCTTAAATTGTATGGCCTCCCGTGTGCAGGAAAAAGTCAAGCTCCTTAGCCAGGCTTACGAGAGCTGACCTATCTCTCCATTCAGGTTACCTGCAGCCCTCCTGGCCTCTCACCCATTTCCCGAGAGGTGCTCCTGGTGGCCCTTTTCTGGGCTGGTGTGGTTTTTGGACACGCTGATTTCTCCCTGTCTTTTGCCCAGAGTGTCCTCTGTCTTCCCTCCAGTGCTCCAGACTGCCTGGTGAACTCCTACTCCATCTTCAAAGCCCTAAACCGGGCTCATTGACAATGCACCCAAGGAAAGCCAGCCACTGCTGTCCTGAGTTAGACCACGTACATCTTGATTATAAGATGTGAGGCTTATCCTACCACAGCTTTAGGCTAAGCCAGCTAACTGTTGTTCTGTGTGTTGATCATTTGGTTATTTATCTACTTCTCTTACTGGACTTTGAGTCCCCTGAAGGTAAGAACAGTAGCTTCCTCTCTTTTTATTTCCATAGCCTGGTCCCAGGGCCCAACGCCTATTGGAGTCTCCGTAAATGCCTGGTGACTTGCTTTGGGGAGTCCAGGTGGCAGTGATGCTGGTGGGATTGGCCAGGATGGGCTGTGGGTGCATACATGAGAGCAAGAACATATCACCTGTTCTTCTCCAGGTGCTGTCTCTAATCCTGAGTTCTTCAATTATGGGGTGGAAGCATATGAAGCCTGTAAAAAGGGGGCTCTGACCAGTGACATAATTGACGAGCAGAAAAAGGTTCAAGAAGCTGATCTAGTGATATTTCAGGTTTGTGTTTCGTCTAATTATTATAATGAATTAGAGTCCTTCTGTGTACAAGCTCTTTCCAGGTATGGAGTTTCACACTTCTAGAAATGGTATTAATGTTTTTAGCACATTCACACACTTATTTATGTCTAATTGGGTAAGGACATTCATGTAGCCACTATTGGTCACTCAAAATCTCGACTCCCAAGTAAATAGTAATTTCCTGTTAGCCCGGTGGCCCAAGAAATGCCTGCATCATGCAGGTGGCGCTGCCTTCCTTCCCTTCTGATGCCCACCTTACACGTGCAGAGGCTGCGTGAAAACAAGATTTGTCTACATGAGTGTTTGTCAAGGTAGTTCAAGCCAAATGCAAGTCCTGCCTTAAACATCCTGATTATTAAGAGGAAAATCTTTTAGTTCCTTCCTGTCACTGGTTGCCTCACCCACCCACCTTCCATGTATTCACTCACAAACTGTCCCCAAGCCATGACTCACTGCAGACAGAGCCAGGACACTGCTTCTGTGGGCTCTCACTCGTCAAGGCTGCTGCCCACCACAGCCTGACAGGCATGCACTCGTGGAGCTCACCAAGAGCCTGGCAGCAAAATAAACCTGTGCTTTCCTGGAGCTGTTGGGTTGACAGAAATCCAAGTCCACTAGAAAGAAGGAATTTATTCTAAGGGCCCTGGTCATTCGGGTCTCCTGGAACTCAGGGACAGGCAGGCCAGCTGGGCTTCAGGGGCGGTGAAACTGGGTGCTGGGACCCCTCTGGCCTTTCTCTCTGATTCTTATCTGCTGTTGTGTGCATGCCGCCTCTGTTCTCCTCTCTCACTGCACATCAGGACTGAGGTCTCTAGATCCAGAATCTCCAAGATGGATCTGATTGGCCCACATTGTCTCTGTTAACCCTGCTTGAGGGCGAGGAGCAGGCGGGAGAACAAGACAACCATGTGAGGGTGAGGGGCAGGGATGTGATCAGTTTGCAGGTGAAACAGCATGTCCTTTATAAAAATCACCCTGCACATATGGGAGGAGGGGATGCTTTACCTGTCCCCTTCCGCCCTGCCCAGGCTGCCTCCATCCACCCCTTCCTGGCACCGTCCCTTCCTTTACTGGGCAACCTGGAGCTGCTAATCTGGTCAAAGTGCAAGATGTTCTTCCATCCTAATTGCATATGGCTGGGTCCCAGTGCCATATACTTCGGTTGCCATGTGCTTTAGCTTCCAGAGTAATAGCCTTGCCAGGACAGGAGGGCTCTATCACAACTGGCTGAGCAGTCTGGGCACATGGACTAGGCGGAACCATACTTGGCTCTCGCTCTTCTCTTCCTATCTCCCTGGAATCGGGTAACCACACAGAGCCCGTTTCCCCTCCCCCGTCTCCTCCACTCCTGTAGCTGGATAGCTAAAGCAGTCCAGAGCTTGTTCTTTCTGTACTGGTCTTTCTTTTTCCCTACTGCATCTCACCGCTCTTTTCCCTCTGCTTTTCCTCTTTCCTGATAGTTGGCCCAGAGGGTCTGCATTGTCATTCAACACTGAAAAAATTTCATTCATCACTACTGCTTAGTCATGATCTCAACTCCCCTTCACTCAGCATTGACTCTGTTCAGAGCACTGTAATGAGTCATTGAATCCTTCCCACAATGCTGTGAGCTAGTAACTTGTACTAGCCCTATTTGCCCATCAGGAAAAGGAGGCACAGAGAGATTAAGTAACATGTCAGCATCACACAGCAGTGGGCTATGGAGCTTAAATTTCAATGTCAACTCCTGTGTTAGACTTACAGCAAAAGTGCATGAAGCATGGGCTTCCTTCTGCCTTTGGTAACAGATTATTATCTGTGTTCATCTCCTTTCATTGATAATGATATTGGATATAGTGTTAGGGCTTCCATGAGGACCAGAGAGGACTTTAGGGACATCTTACCACCGGTGTGTAGAATCTAAGGATAAAGCTTTAATTTGTATCAAAATCCGAAGCTTCTCAGAACTTAACTCAGCGTGACTCCTAGACGGCAGCAATTCACCCCCAGCACATAAAGGGACAAACTCTTCTCCACACCCTCTTGTGCCCCCTGATTGGGTCGGTCACAGGACAGCTGCCACAGAGCCAGTGTCCATCAGCGCCCCAGTGCCTCCCCACCTGCCTAGGGACCAGCCCAAGGGTCTGTCCCTGGGGACACAGAGCCACCTGTTAACAGCAACCAGGACCCTTGTCAGCTCTGGCCTGCTCCACCCCACCATCATCCTGTCCACACTGGGTGCGTCAGAGTGAAAGGGAAGAAACACCCTGCCTGTGCTGCCCTCTTACTACACTCGCCTGCCCAGCCATCTGGGAAGAGGAAGACAGTGGGGTTCCTTCTGAAGCACCAAATATGAAGCCCGAGACTGCCCGAAGCATTCGTTTCTCCCCGTGTTGTGTCCCCAGTTCCCGCTGTACTGGTTCAGCATGCCAGCTATCCTGAAGGGCTGGATGGACAGGGTGCTGTGCCAGGGGTTTGCCTTCGACATCCCAGGATTCTATGATTCCGGTTTCCTCAAGGTATGTACTCCGGGATGAGGACCACTGTGTACTGCTGGGGGCGCGTCTCATCAGGTTCTATTTCTAGTTTGCTTTTTTGTAAATAAACACTGAGCACCAAGTATGTGCAAAACCCTATGTCCTGTACCTGGGTAAGAAAAGCGAAGTTTGTGAAGTCACAGGGCTTCGTCTAGTGAGGGGTACATGCGTGGCCAAGAAGGGCCTGGAATTAGTGTGGCGGGAGGGCTGGAGGACTGCATGGTGGTCAGCTCTGGCTCAGGAGAGGGCGTCTTCTCTGTGCTGCAGAGGTGAGCCATGACCTCACACCAGTTCACCTCTCTGAGCTTCACATTCGTACCACGAAAAACAAGATGATGTAACACCCATGTTACAGGGTGAGGATTGCATGGAACCTGGTAGATGCGCAGTGCACAGTAGCTATGAATTTCATACTAAATAATTTACTGAAATTAACGATGTTTTAAATTCTAAAAACCTCAGAAGATGCTTTTATAAGTGTTTATAAAGAAAACATTGAGTCACAAAGATTCATCTTAGTTGGAAATAGTGCACCATTTAGTGAATGGTCCTGTAGGTCAGGGACCTCTATGTCAGGGTCCGGTGTGCCAGGATCCCTTGTGTCAGGGCCCCAAGTGTCAGGGTCCTGTGTGTCAGGGACCTCACTCGCCCTCACAGCAGCCCCTGATGTTGGCAGGTGGGCCTTACCCACCTCCCACACGGTGACCCAGGCCTGCTCTCTACCAGAAGTCAGGTCATATCCAAGCCCTGTGTCCATGTGGTCCACTCCATCCCTGTTGGACATGGTTGCCACTTGTGGCTGGGCTTGGCAGATGAGAATGTTATCATTTGTCCATCCCTGCAGGGAACTGACCTCAGGCTTTCTCTCCCAGTGGTTATGAACCTTGGTGCTGGGGTCACATTTGTCTCCTCTGGAGGCCACACAAATGCATTTGCTTTCTCTTCCACAGAATAAGTTGGCCCTCCTTTCATTAACCACGGGGGGCACAGCCGAGATGTACATGAAAACCGGAGTTAGCGGAGATTATCGATACTTCCTGTGGCCCCTCCAGGTACCTGCTGCACCCCCACTCCCCTCCCCCTACAACTCCCCCAGATGTAGAATAAGATGTGATGTAAGCCTGAAACCCGGACCATTTTATCTACCACCTGAATACAAGAAGTTACAACATTTTGCCCTTTTCAGTTTCTTACTTAGCACTGAAAAGGTTGGCCCGTGGGGAAAACACATAATGATAGCCTTTGATACTGTTGGGTAGAAGCTAAGCCAGACCTGGTTAGCTCATGTCTGCTCTATGGTAAATAGAACTGCCCCAAGGTGGCCCTGTGTGTGTGCGGAGCACCGGATGGTGGGGGTGGGTAGCTGTCCACACTGACTGGCAGTGCATTGTGAAGGGGGCATCAACCTTGAACCCAGGCAAGAGGTGCCCCAGGGCCAGCATTCCAAATAGCCTCACACCCACCACAGGTGATGGGTCCATGAAACCGGGGGCTGTGCCCTATCCCCAGAGCCCCACCCTTCTCCAGGTTTCCAGGACTCTGGGCCTGCCCTCCCAGGTAGACATCATCCTGCCTCCGCACACCCCTGGGCAATCTGTGAAGGGGAAGGCAGGGGGCAAAGCATAAGCAGATGAGGCACAGAGCTGGGGTGAGGAGGAAGAGAGCAGGCTCTGGGTCAGGTGGCTACATCCTGGCTCTGAGCTCCCAGGAGACTGAGAAACCTAGATGCAAACCATTCTTCCAGGATGTTATGAAGGGACCTTTGTCTCTTTGTCCAGGGAGGAGGAGATCACATATTCAGCAGTTTGCAAGCTTACTTTAAAAATGTAGACAGGCGTGTAGGCCCCTCATCCCCTGACCTACCCCTGATAGGGCAAGTCTGGACAAAGGTAGGGTTTTAAGGGAAGGAATGCAGAGGGGGGAGAGTGATATTTCTAGAAAAAAGTTGTCTTCTTTGAAAGACAGGATAGTGATTCCATTTAGTGATGCTTTGCTGAAGAAAGAGAGAACTTAAGGCCTAAACTCTAATCCACAGGTCAACTGGTCTCTTAGAGGTTATTAGCCAAGCTTAAATTCTTCTTGTTTTTAAAAAATCTTTGTATATGCTTTCTCAGTTTTCAAAAGTACATATTATGAAAAAAAAAGATGAGACTATAAAATATAAAACAGAACATCCTCTTAATCCGCCTCTTAAAAATAATTTCTTTTAATAATTTGATATATTTCTTTATGGCCCATACATATTTTTATATGTATGCTTTTTATTGTTAGGGTTATTATGCTTATGTTTTTTACATAAATGGTATACTACAAATACTGCTACAAATTTCTCATTTTTATTTAACACATATCTCGAGCAACCATCCATGATTATACACTATAGCTAGAATAATGTCACATCATTCTAGAATAATCCATTGTATGACTATACCGTAATTTGCCTAATCAATCAAAACCATAAAGTTTACTATCGGAGTCAGAAGCAAAGATTACAGATTAACCTCAATTAGGATTTGAAACTTCCAACCATCCACCAAAGTTCTTCACATCACTTGTAAAGGCCCACGTTGTAAGGTTATAGGGCAGCTCAGTTGTTTTCGGCTACCTGATAGTATTAAGTTGTTCTAATATTTTTTGAAGGCTTGTTTCAGGCCATCAACCCCCCACCTCCCACCCCGCCTTTGATTATTTAACTGAATGATACGTAAAGGGTGTCTTCTAATCACTTCCTTGCTTTCTTTGTGGCTGTAGCATGGTGCCTTGCACTTCTGTGGATTTAAAGTCCTTGCCCCTCAGATCAGTTTTGCTCCCGAGATTGCATCAGAAGAAGAGAGAAAGGCGATGGTGGCCTCCTGGGCCCAGAGGCTGAAAACCATCTGGGAGGAAGAGCCCATTGACTGCACGCCTCCGTGGTACTTCGAGCAGTAATGCTTCGTGCCACGTCCACATCACAGGAACAGCACACGGGGAGCTGCAGGCATATGCACAGGGAGCAGGGTCCTGTAATAAAACAAGGTCACAACCAAGCGAACTGGATGTATTGAAAGACGGGCAGGACCGAGTGTCGTAGCCAGATCTAACATTTCAGCCATCAGCAGGCTGTACTTGGGGGTGCTCTCATGGATGACATTATTCACCCAGGCTTGCTTTTCTTTGCCAGTAGCTTTCCATCTCCCTGTTTTCAACCTTCATGGGTATCCTTGTGTTCAAACAGTTCTCCTGGAATGGCATAGTTTTGTTTTTTTTTAATTTCATAACTCAACTTGGAAATTTCTATTTTTTCATACGAAAGTTTAATCTTTCATAGCTAGTGTTTTAGTGCTGCGTTTGGACTTATTTCTTCCTTTTTTTTTTTTTTCTTTTTACTTGCATGCATGATGGCTATGAAGTTTTCACTGAACAGCTGTTTCGCATGCATTTAAAATCATTGAGTGCAGGTTACAATGAAAATCTCCAAGGAGCGCTCCTGGGTGACTCAGTCAGTTAAGCGTTGGACTCTTGATTACGGCTCAGGTCATAATCTCATGGTTTGTGGGATCAAGCCCCAAGTTGGGCTCTGCACTGGCAGTGTGGAGCCTGCTTGGGATCCTCTCTCTCTCTCTGCCCCTCTCTTGTTCTCTCTCTCTCTCTCTCTCTCTCTTTCTGTCTAAATAAACTTAAAGGAAAAAAAAAAGAAAATCTCCAGGTGTCACTCTGAGCGCCCTACCCCTGTGCACGTGTTATGTAACACTACTAGTGATTACCCTGAAGCGTAGGCACATGTAGCTGGAGGGGTCTCCCTAAAAGCAAGTTGAAGAGATTAAATCTCTTCCTCACTTCTGAGGACCGAGCTACTGCCTATGCACAGGGGCCCTCCCTCCTTAGCGTCCCCAGTCCCACCCACAGTCCCCACATCAGACTCCCCACACCACTCCTCACCGGACTCTCCTCATCACACTCCTTGTTGGCACCCTCATCTCTGAGCAGCCTGTCACCTGCTCCGCCTCTTTCTTCCTCAGCATCTTCAGACCCTTTTCCATCTGCATTTTCTTCTTCTTGTTTCCGTCTGGTCCATCATCAACCAAATTCTCCGTGTGTGTCTCCTTTCCATCTGAATCTTCACACACAGCCTTCCCCACCAACCACTCAGAGCCGCCATCCCCAGATTCTCATTTCTCAGGATGGTTCCTTCCTAACTCCTTCTCAACACCATTTTCTGCTCGTTATTTCTTGGAGTCTTCCTCAAAGCCCTTTTCAGAGCAATCTTCAGATTCTCTTTCCAAGACGTCTTCCTCTTCAGTTTGCTTTTCAGGGTTGCCTGCAGACTTTTTTGTTTTTTCTCTTCAGAGTCTTTTTTGAAGGTCTTCTTTCAAAACTGTTCTCTTCAGACTTCTGGAACTGCCTTCTGCAGACATTTTGGGGGCCATGTTTTTTAGCATCTTTTTCGGAAGCATCTTCAAAATCTCTCCCGTCTTCCCATTTTTCGAATATCTTTCCATGGATAGATTCTTCAAATGCCATGTTAGTTGTGGCTTCTTGAGCATTCATCTTGGATGTGCTAGGGTGCTCTGGAAAAGCCTTACCTTAGAAGGCCTTGCTTTTTGAAGCAAAGGTAGTATTTGAACATTGAACACCTCTGTAGGCCTCAGGATATGGAAGGAAGACTTCCACAAAGCTGTTCTGCTCTTACACTTGGGGTCTTCTCAGCCTGGTCATCTATACCCCCACCCCATGTCTGTATAGGAATCCCATGGGTCTTCTCACCCTGGCCATCTGTAGCCCCATCCCATGTTTAGACGGGTCCTGTGACCATCACACCACCTTCCATCGAAGGTTTGAGTACAAAGATAGCTTCCTCAAAGACACCGAGGTTATGCCATCTGGTGTCTTTTAAAGAGAAGGAGATTCCTGATTGACCCAAGCTTTGAACACTCTCAAAGGTTTTCTCTGACCCTGATCAGCACCAATGGACCATCCTCAAAATCCATAGGATGAAACACTTTGGTGATGACCATTCCCTCATGGGGCACTAAACTAAGGATGTTCCAGCAGTCCAGGTGCTTTTATTCTAGAACCAGATCCTTCCTGTGGGGCTTGCACCTCTTCCTTTCTGATGCCTCATATTCCCCTCCAGTTGAAACTTAGCTACCTCAGTATGTGATTTCTAGCTTCTAATTTCATCTTCATGCAAAAGCATTATTGCACAATCCAGATTCCCTCTTCAAATAACTGCAAAGCCCATCTGCTTTAAGATTTCCTTGTTATCTTTGTAAAACTTGACCATAAAGTCTCTCTGAAGATCTCAGAATCATGCCAAGTCAGAAGTTGTATAAATGCCTCCACCATAATGTCTGTAGGCAAACCAGTTGCATTTATATTTATAGCTCTGTCTTCCACATGAAGGCTTTCTTTTTTCTCTCCTTTTTGAGATTGGTGGATTGGGGGTGTTTCTCTGCAGAGGTTTTTTTAGCATTGGTGACAGATTTGCCATCACTGAGAAACCGTCATTAGCCTGATATGCAGGCATGAAGTCTCCAGTGATCTTAAACCAAGCCTTCTTGCCTGCAAGGATGTCAGCCAGCTGCTCCTCGAAAGGCTGGGTTTCTCCACTGGAATTCTTGGTGTCTCTGTATAGTTCTCGAATTTGCAGTTGCTCATTTGCAGATTCCTCATCCAAGCACAGCTGACCCTTGAACAACACAGGTTTGAACTGCACAGTTCCTCTTACATGTGGATTTTGTTCAATAAATATACTGGAAAAATTTTTGGAGATTTACAACAATTTGAAAAAACTCACAGATGAACTGTGTAGCCTAGACCTGCTGAAAAAAAATTTTTTGAAGTGATACCTTATTGTTTATTCTTTCTTTTTATTTTAAAATTTATATCCAAGTTAGTTAACATATAGTGCAACAATGATTTCAGGAGTAGATTCCTTAATGCCCCTTACCCATTTAGCCAATTCCCCCCTCCCATAACCCTTCCAGCAACCCTCTGTTCTCTATATTTCAGTCTCTTATGTTGTTTTTAAATTTTTGTGTTTAGTGTTACTTATTTTTGAGAGAGACAGAGACAGAGTGTGAGTGGGGGAGGGACAGAGAGAGAGGGAGACACAGAATCCGAAGCAGGCTCAGGCTCTGAGCTGATAGCAGGGCTCGAACCCATGAACCATGAGGTGGTGACCTGAACCGAAGTCAGATGCTTAACCAACTGAGCCACCCAGGTGCCCCTAGAGTCTCTTATGTTTTGTCCCCTTCCCTGTTTTTATATTATTTTTGCTTCCCTTCCCTTATGTTCATCTGTTTTGTATCTTAAATTCCTCACAGGAGTGAAGTCATAGGATACTTGTCTTTCTCTGACTGACTAATTTCGCTTAGCATAATACCCTCTATTCTCTATTCCATTCACATAGTAGCAAATGGCAAGATTTCGTTCTTTTGATTGCTGCATAATACTCCATTGTATATATATACCACATCTTCTTTATCCATTCATCCGTTGATGGACTTTTGGGCTCTTTCCATACTTTGGCTATTAGACATACTGAAAATTTTAAGAAAAATGTATTATTGTAAGAATGTAGTAAATACAGACAGAAAATGTGTGTTAATAGACTATATTTCTGGTCAACAGTAGCCCATTATAGTTAAGTTTGGGGGGTCAGGAGTTACACGCAGATTTTTGGCTCCCTGGGGGTGGTGGCTGGTGCCCTAACCCCTGCATTGTTCAGCTGTACTTGCTGCCCATGTGTCCCGCCTAGATTGGGAGCAGCTCTAGACGAGCAAGGAGGGGCTGGCTTACTCCGCCCGGACTCAGTGTCGCCAGTTAAGGTCCGAGGCCTGGCATCATTTTTGTATTTTCACTGTGCCTGGCTTTCTTTCGTGGTGCTATTTCCCAGTCAGACTCTGCCTCCAGAATCCCTCAAAAGTTTCTGATGCTTGGAGAATTCTACTTGATTGTCTTCCAGGCACCTCCAATTCAACAGTAATCAAGTCTCCTTCCCACACCCCCTCTACCACCTCTTACTTCAGTAAGTGGCAGGAACATTCCTCCAATGCTTGGGGCCCAAACCTGGGCCTCACCTGGGCTCCCACTCAATCAAGCTTCATGTCTTGCTGACTCCAGCTTCTACCTATATTTCATTTGCCCAGTATTTCCATCCATGATTCTACCATGCTCATCCAGGATGCTGCTTTTTCTTGCCTGGATTATTGCAACAACCACCTAGATAATTTTCCCTTATTCATGTTTGTCCCTTAGAACCCATTTTCTACAAATGCTTAGAACATTCTTTTAGTACACACACACACACACACACACACACACACACAGCTTGTGCCACTCTTGAGGCCTATTAATCCCTCAAGGGCTTCTCATGGCTCTCAGAAAACATTCAGAATCCTTGAGCTAGTCTATGAATACAGTATGTGACCCTGTCTCCTTTCCAGGCACTCTGGCTACTCTGTGTCTCCATCCCAGCCATACCTGACTTCTTACTCCCACCAAGAGCCCATCTCCATCTTATGACACAGGCTGCTCCCTCTGACAGGAATGCTCCCCCATCTTGTCACCCAGGCCACCTCCTGTGTCACTTGATTAAGGAAACCCACCACAACCTCTTGCATGGAGTTGGATATCCTGTCTGATACCCTGTACTTCTGGCTTAAAAAAAAAAAATCTCTGTGGTGTTTTGTTTACTCGGGAAACACATGAGGATATTTTCACATACACGTCAAACACAGGGACCATCTGATTAACGTTTGTGTCCATCACTAGGCTGTTGGCTCCATGAAAGCATGGATGGGACCAGTCTTGTTTAAGCTGCGTCAGTATGGGGAGCCCCCATCCCAGGAGGTATTCCCTAAGTATTTGTCAGAGGAACAAGGTCTGTACTGCACCCACTGGGGGCCCCAGGCTTGGTCACAAGCAGCAGTTTGGCTCTCTGCAAGGCTGTGGTTTCCCTGTGCTAAGAGTATATCCCTGTGCACGCCAGGTGGACAGAAAGTGTGGACACGTGACTGGACCTTATTGCTCACTTCCTGGTTTCTCTCCTGGTCCCGTGCTTGCTGAAACTGGCCCCTGGCACTTGATGGGGGCTGTAGTTTGGGGACAAGAGGCAGCCCACGGAGAAATTCCCTGAACAGCTGTCTTCCTTCTTTTCACGGATCCCTCTGAGATCCATTTAGGCAGCATGAACTCTGCTCCTCCTCCCTCCTGCCCAGCGGACTGCAGCTGCCACAAGTGTGACAGGTGGACAGGAAGCACAGCCGCCTTTGGAGCCTCATCCTGCAGTCCGTGTGGGGTTGCTGGGCCCCCTCAAGGCAGGAAGCAGGTGCCACATCGTGTGGTCTATGAAGTCACCAACTCTTAAATGTCACAGGGGTGGAGTGTCTGACCAGCCAGGGGATGCTGCCTCTTCCCACAAGGGAGTTAGAGGACCGAAGTTAAAGGGGATGACTCCTCACCGTTTCCCGAGTTCCTGAAGCCCAACTTCCATGAGAAAACTTGGGTTTCCTGTATGCCAAAGATGTTAATTCTGCCTTCCAACCAAAGTTGTTTGTACTTCAAGGGCTAGGACCTTATTATAGCTCAGTGTAGCTCCCATAGCACTGAGTACCCTTGTACATTGCTGAGATTTAAAATCTCATTGCCAAGGGGCTCCTGGGTGGCTCAGTCGGTTAAGCATCTGACTTCGGCTCAGGGCATGAACTTACAGTTCATGGGTCTGAGCCCTGCATTGGCCTCTGTTCCGACAGCTCAGAGCCCGGAGCCTGCTTCGGATTCTGTGTCTCCCTCTCTCTCTGCCCTTCTCGGCCCACCCCCCCAAATAAACATTAAAAATAATTAAGATCTCATTGCTGAAAAACTTAAAATGAAAACAGCATTGGCAGGGCTGCAGGAGTTGCTGTCAACAGAAAAAAAAATAATAATAATAACCGCAGTCACATGTAAGGCAATGACAACATTTTTCTTAGGAGCATGAAGCCTATTTTGGATTCAGAAAGTTCTCTTTGGTTATGTAGTTAGGTCCCACACCTAGTTTGGGTGGAGGTTAGTAAAGACGAAAGAAACTTACGTTGCTCAATGTAAGAAAAGTCTCAGGATATTCAGGGTAGTTCCTGGCAGCTGGAGAGTGTAGGAGAGGGAAACAGGCACAGGTCTCAAGAGCGGTCATGGGCCCCAGGATACCGTGGCAAGATGGGGAGGTAGGAAAGAGATGGCTTATGAGCATTCAGTTTGGGGAAGACGCAGGAACCGTGGGTCAGCCCGGCCAATCCCAGTCAGCCTTCCAGCTATCTGATGTGTGCTCCAGATATTTTGTTTTGCCCTTAAAGGGAAGTGCTACTCCAGGCAAGACTAGAGGGCTTGAGATCACTAGGATTGCAACAGCACCAGGACACTCTGCCTGTGACACTGTTCATTGGCTCTGTACTGCTGAGAGCGCCTGGAGGTAAATAACAGGAGCTAGAAACACAGCTGGAGCTTTGCCCAGGAAATTCCAACTATGGGAGGAAGTATTCTAAGGAAGTGCCTGAGAGTGAATGCCATTTTCTAAATTAAATATTTGCTTTTTTAGTAATGCTAGTTATGATGGTGAGTAATAATAGCTAATGTGCTGGATGTAATATATGCCAGGGACTGATATAAATTCATCACGTGTATTAGCTCCTTTAATCCTCCTAACACCCCTGTGAACAAGTCCTATTACTGTCTCCACCTTACACATGAGGAAACTGAGGCAGAGTTAGATTAAAACACTTGCCCAAGGGTCACAGCTACAGAGAAGCAGATGTGGAATTTGAACCCAGAGCATCTGGTTCCTCTCTGGGCAACCTAAATGCCTGTGATGGGGGTAATGACAGAATGCCATGGTCATTCACTGAGCTATTAGGATGGCAGGGGTTGTGAACAGCCACCTTTGCTGTCCCACATCTATTTCTGTTTCTTCTGATGGTAACACCCAGATTTTCCTTTGGGAATCATGCCCTTTCACCAAGCCATGTGGTTTTGATAGGTGTGACATATCATTAGTACCCAGGAGTGGCACTTGACAGACCTGATCAATCAGTGTTCCATGCCTCACACAAGCCCAGCCCAGCAACTCAGGAATTCACTGATCTGCCAGGAAAGGAGACACTTGTCTGGACCTGGAGCTGTGACCATGTGACATGGCCAAGTGCCATGACGGAGAGAGCATTGGCCTGCAGGGAAAGCCAACACTGAGGAAAGTTCATCCACACTATATAAAGAGACAGCTTTCCGATGACATCCTTTGAACATCTGGAACCATCGTTGCCTGATGGTTCCTTTCTTCAGTTCTTCAGCCATACAAGGCAACATATCACCCTTTTTTGTTTACATGGTTTTATAACAGTTGCAATTAGAGCAATCCTAAATAATCCAACAAGCACAGTTAGTATCTCCATGAAAACACAAAATACTCCAGGGAAAACAAAACACAAATTCCTTTTGAAATCTGATTGTGATCACATAGGAACATACATAGAGGTATATAAGATTAGAATAAAATTTATACTAATATATTACATTCTTTTTCTCACCAAATGGGTTAAGTATATAGTGTTCAATGAACAAAGGAGGAGAAGGTGGAAAATCTGACATTATGGAGATGCAAGAGAGGCAGCAGAGGTCAGTACAGAGACTTGAGTTCAGTCCCAATTCTGCCAGTAATTGAGTGATTTTTTTTTTTTTTTGGACTGAGTAACTTTGAACAAGCTGATCAACATGTTTGGGCCTCAGTTTCCCCATCTATTAAATAAGGGGAATCTGGCTTCCATAGTTACCCCACCTGATGTGCAAGATTCCAATAGACCCTTAGCCTTGTCATATTGTAATTTTTTTTCCTAAGGTCCCAGAAACAGTCTGAAATACTATCTGGGCCCAAGAGTCCTGGGGCTGATCCAGACTCAGAATGGTATGTCTGATTTCTATTCATCTCTTACTGTTTCGTTCTGTAAAGTGGGATGGATGCATTGAAGTATAAATTTATTAAAATGAATTAAGGACAAAGTTTATCAGGAATCTGATCACATGTCACTTGAATTCCTATATCATTGATGAGAGAACTGCATTTTGTCTGATTCCCCCCAGCAAGAGCTGGTAGTATAGAAAATTTTCTTATTATATCCATTTTACAGATGGGTAAACTGAGACTTATAGAGTTGAAGTAACTTGGCCAGGGTCCCACCACTGCAAGGGCAGAACTGAGGCTCAAACCAAAGCAGCCTTTTTCAGACTTTATGATCAGAACCACTTAGGTTAGGGACCTCTGCCCCAGGGGGTGGGGGTGGGAGGGAAATCAGCTCTGAACAGAAGCCATTTTAAAGAAATAACCCTCAAGACCCTATAGAGAAGATCATAGTGGAAAAAGAAGTCTGAGCTGAGGCCGCTTGCTCAATAAGGGCCTAATGTTTTTTGGGTCAAGGATTCTTTTGCTAAGATTGAGGTTGAAAACCCCACTGAGGCTTTCATTTCCTGCTGTGTGGCAGATAAGATGTCCGAAGAACCCTCCTGCAGCAAAAACTTCTAGAGGCCAGAAAAATCATGACAAACTTTTCAGTGCATTGCTGAGATCATAAGAAACTAAGGGAAATGTTCAAGTGTGTCCCCAGCCCTTTCTCCCTGCCCCCACCAACTTTGCCCCACAGCAACAAAAGACCTAACTAGTTGCTAAAAGCAGAATGATAAGCAAAGGCAGAACCTTAGGCTGCCTCAGGGTCAAATGCTGCTATCAATACTCTAGCAAGAAGGAGCAAGAGACCAGAGTTGGGGTTGTGCAATGCAGGCAACTGAACTGAGACCTAACATAAACGGGGCCACTTGTGAGAAGATGGGAAGATTACATCTGCCCTTAAAGGGACACAGGAAACAAATCTGTCTATCTCCATCGCAGCTCTGGGTAGGAGAAAAAAAACAAAACAAACAAAAAACAAAAACAAAAAAACTCTCCTGTACTATAGAGTTTGGGAATGAAATTTACTCTACCCACATTTACAAAGTAGGGGAAATCCATATAAATAAGGTGGCCCCAAATGATGACAACCCTCAGTTCAGGAAGAAGTAAACATAAATTTGTAGAAAAAAAACATCTCATGCTCATCAGGATACTCCCTGATTCAGCCTAATACAAGCCCCCCAAGTTACCAAACACATGAGGA
This sequence comes from Panthera onca, assembly GCF_046562875.1. Taxonomy (NCBI): domain Eukaryota; kingdom Metazoa; phylum Chordata; class Mammalia; order Carnivora; family Felidae; genus Panthera; species Panthera onca. Next base: position 25,466,050 of record NC_138343.1, on the reverse strand, counting down.
AACAAAACATCATGACTGAGAACAAGCAGAAACACCAAGCAATAGGTTTTACCGCCTGTGAGTTTCAAACATTAGTATTATGAGATACATAATGTAAAATGACAATGTATAAAATCTTTAAAGAAATAACAATGGAATCAAACACTGAACGATATATAAAAGGCATTCAAAAGTGACTAGATAGATTGAAAAATAACTCATTGAAGAGGTTAAACAGTAGATTAGACCCAGATGAAGAGAGATTAGTGAACTGAAAGATAGATGTGGATGAATAAGGAATGAAATGGAAAGGATGAAAGATACATTAGAAGGCATAAAGAATACAAAGACCTGCTGTATTTTTACTCGGGTTTCTAGAATGAGAAGGTGGGAAAGTGCCACATTTCAAAATATACAATATCTGGGAGTGTCTCAGGATTTATGAAAGATATTAGAACCACGGATTTAATAAGTACCACACATCTCAAACAGGATAAATAAAAGAAAACCTATACACTGAACAGCATCATGAAACTGCTTGACACAAAAGAAAAATGGAAAGAATAGACAGATCACCTATAAAGGAACAATAATTTAAGTGACAATTGATTTCCCAATAGCAGCAACCGAAACCAGAAATCAGTGACATTGTATCATCAACACATTGCAAAAAAGATAACTATAAATCTAAACCTTTATTTCAGTTATTAGAGTAAAAGAAAGACATTTTACAAAATCAAAAAATATAGTTTGCTGTGCATAGACATTACTGGAGGAATTTCTGAAAGCTGCATTTCTTTCAGAAGGACAATGACTCCAAAAGGGAGGAAGACCTGAAATGCAATAGGAAATGGGAGCAAGGAAAATGTAAACATGGGGGAGTCTAGACAAACAATGACTATATAAAACAGTAACTATACATACAGTTAGTTCATAGAGTTAAAAAGCAAGTAGAACTAAAATTCTTGGCAAAAATAGCAAATAGAGACTATAATCTAAATTAAAACAGCCAACTTTAGAAAACTCACTGTGTAAAATAGAGCATTTACTCATTTTACTACCCATTAAAAATTAATTACAGGTACCCACATCAAGGTGTATACATTTCATAATCATAAACTGAGTGGGGGAAAAAAACCAGGTCACACTATCACTTAAACTAAGTAAAAAAACATGCCAAATAAATTATTTGGGGACACATACTAAAGTGGTAGAATTATAATGAAATATTCAGAATAGTAATGTAGTGGAAAGGGACACACAAGTCTTTAAAGGCATGTTAATGTTTGTTAAATTACATGGTGGGTACTTGAGTATTCATTTAATACATATTTATTTAACATTTACTTTTACATATGTGAAGTTGTTTGTTTTTAAAAAGGAATAACACAGTAAATCTAGGTGCCAACCACTCTCGCAGGATGTTCTGCTTTGGGGACAATGGCTGAGTGAATGAAAGCTGAAAGAGTTACCCCTCAGGAGCCCACTGTAGGGAATCTGAGGACCATGAATGCTCTGATCCATCTAGGGCATGACTATCCCAGTGAACAAATATCGGTGAGGGCTGCAGGCCATATACTCTACAGTAACCCCCAAACGTCAGGGTCAGAGAAACACCGGTGCTGGTAGAGCAGACTTTTCAAGTCTCTCACATCTCAAGGTTTGGAAGAAAAAACCCTGCGAAAGCCCCCAGGGTTCTTGTGCAATTTAAGGGTAGTAGGGGGGAGCCCGACTAAAAAAGGTATTTAGGGACCCATGGATTAACAGGAAGAAAATGAAGGCTTTAAATGTGACAAGCCGGTGCCGCAGATGACTACTTAGGTGCGGTTGAGGTAGGGCTGACTCTATGGCGCCCTCGCGCGGGCACGGGCAGCAGCTGCAGCAGGGCCGCCCACAACCTCGGGACCTTCTGCGCCTCGTTGCCCGGGAAGGGCCACGTCAGGATTGAGGGGTTAGGGCTGGCAGATAATCCGGAGCTATGACAGGATCCTTGTTTTTGCAATATCCAGGTTGGAGCCATAAAATCTTCAGGAAAACATAAAAATAAAAAGGACACCTTTCCAAGACATGACAAGTAAGAAACACGGGTGTTAGGACAGGGTTATAAACCTCAACAATAACATTGCTTGATTCTCAAATTCCTATTCTTGGGAAAATGACCTGAAACCGATAATTTTAGCATTATGTACATATTCTCTTTTTAGGGCTTGAACTAGTCATTCAAAGTCAAGAGTTTATAATTTTAATTGTCGTTGCCTGGCTCACACTTCAGCATTTGGCTTTTGTTGAAACCCATCCTGCACAGAAGGGATCTGCCATTTTGCCTTCCAGAAGGGTGAAAACTCTCACAGGGGCTTCTAAAATGCTAGCACCCCATACCAAGGGTGGTGAGGTGCAGGACATAAGCAAAGCCTGTGAGTCATTACCAGTTTGGATTTCTCTCTGCAACCTGTATCACCATCCAAAGCATAGGCGATCTCAGGCTTGCCGGATCTTAAGTCAGTTCTTTCCACTGTGGGTTGAGTGTGGCTTGGAGAAGAAAACATAACTCCATTCTTACAATCAGGTTGATATTTGTCAGGGTGTGGCCATGGCCGAAGGCCCCTGTCATTCAGCATACAGCATGAACTATTTTTATTTTCACAAGAACAGGGTTAAAACCTCTCACCTAAAATAACTGAAATATATGAGACTTTTTGATAAAGTTTGCTTGCTTCCTCCTGAGAAGACATGATTTATTCCACTGTATTTTCTAATTGTAAAATCCTATGAATGTGAACCTTGCAAATACCACTTAAAAGAGTGTAAACTGATCACTATTTTCTTTTTTTATTTTTTTTTAATTTTTTTTTCAACTTTTTTTATTTATTTTTGGGACAGAGAGAGACAGAGCATGAACGGGGGAGGGGCAGAGAGAGAGGGAGACACAGAATCGGAAACAGGCTCCAGGCTCCGAGCCATCAGCCCAGAGCCTGACGCGGGGCTCGAACTCACGGACCGCGAGATCGTGACCTGGCTGAAGTCGGACGCTTAACCGACTGCGCCACCCAGGCGCCCCATGATCACTATTTTCAAAAATTATGCACTAAAAATCATATTTCTCTGCTTTGAATGTGGTGCTGCACTTAAATACAGTATTTGCTAATAGTTTTCTTCTTCCTTGAATCATGCCCAAGAGGATTTTTTCCCCAGAAAGTTTTATTTTCTTCTTCAGATTTAGGTGAGAAAGTGCCCACCAGTGGAATTAATCATGGGGATGAAAGGTCCAGCATAGGGAACAGAATCAATTGTATCATCATAGCGTTGGATGGTGACATGGTAGCTACATTTGTGGTGAGCATAGCATGACATACAGGGTCGTTGAATCACTGTGTTGTACACCTGAAACTAATTAACACTGTGCCAACTGTACATCAGAAAAAAATAGGAAAAAACAGACAGTGCTCACCATCTATGTGCATAAGAACCCGGGTCTTTCAAAGGATCCTTGTGGCAGGGGATGAACTCAGCAAGCAGAGCAAAGTCATCACTGTTTCTGATCCATATGCTGTGGATTTTGAGCTGAAGATCACAGGAAAGATATTACTGATGAGTTACTAGATCAGTGCTTTAATCCAGTGTTTAAAGGTTTCCCTTTTTTTCTTCATAAGAAGTCAACTATGACCATATATTGAATGGCAAAATAAGGTTAAGGAATGGGGCTTAGGGAAGGGAACTAGTGGTACCCCCTTAACATGTCAAAGTTATAAACAGACACCCACAGTCCAAGTGCAGACAAATGAGCCCTTTGAGCCACTGCCCAAGAGATGACCAGATGAGTTTATGAGCCTGAGAAGAGTTTTCAACATTACTAGACTATAACAACCCCATTTGGCCCCAAAATTTGTGTTGGTTTTGGCCTTTCTCAAAGATTCTCTCATTGTCTAGTAGAGATATCTAAATAGAATAAGTGCACAAAAATTTTTTTGATTGACTAATGAGACATTATCTGACATCATTAGCTAATAAGTCATAAGTTACCTAAAGCAATTACACTGATGGGTTTTCTCATAAATATGCTCTTATATACCATTGCTCTCTCCCTCTCTCTTTTCCACCCAAACAATAGTAGGTTAAGAGAGAGAGAGAGAGAGAGAGAGAGAGAGAGAGAGATGGCAAATAAAGTTTGAAAACAGTTATGACACCAGGACATATTGCTAATTTTTCTTCCCTCAAGACATCAGTATTTGAAAACTCCTCTTCTTTTTTCTACAGTTTGTTTTTATTTATTCTGAGAGAGAGAGGGAGAGAGAGGAAAGCAAGAGCAAGCAGGGGAGGGGCAGAGAGAGAGAGAGACCGAACCCCAAGCAGGTTTCTCTCTGTCAGTGCCCAGCCCGAACCAGGGCTTGAACTCATGAACAGTGAGATCATGATCCAAGCTAAACTGAAGAGTCAGAGGCTTAACTGACTGACCCAATTTGAAAACTCTTAAATACACTGTAGCTTAATGGTTTTGATCTCTGACACTGTACAGCTTTGCATTTGAGTCCCAGTTCTGCCACTAATTCTGTGACATTAGGGAAGTCACCTATCATCTCAGTGCCTCAGTTTCTTCATCTGTAAGACATAGATAACAGCGACCTCACAGGGGTTATGTGTATGATTTAAAGAATGTTTTGGGGGCACCTGGTTGGCTCAGTTGGTGGAACATGTGCCCCTTGATGTCAGGGTTGTGAGTTCAAGCTTCACGTTGGGCGCATTTAGCTGGCCCAGAGGCATTATTGTAGTATACTGCCTGGCATGTATTTATGCTGGGATTCACGGTGGGTAATTCTATTACTAACTTTTGTGGCCACATATGTGGCCATATGTGTTCAGGGAATAAATCAGAGTAGTCCTTCTTTTAGTCATGACGACACTCCAGCTTTCTAGTCTACAGGGAGGCAGAACTGCAGAAGCTTCTCTATAACATTGGTCCTAGCCATTCTTGCTTTCCTCTTCATTACCAGTGCCTGGGTTTAGGTCCTCATCACCTCTCACCTGGAATATCTTTCCTGGGACGGACACATAAATCATTTATTTAAAAAATTTTTTTTAATGTTTTTATTTATTTTTGAGACAGAGAGAGACAGAACACAAGCAGGGGAGGGGCAGAGAGAGAGGGAGACACAGAATCCAAAGCAGGCTCCAGGCTTTGAGCTGTCAGCACAGAGCCCAACTGGGGCTCGAACTCATGGAGTGTGAGATCATGACCTGAGCTGAAGTCGGATGCTCAACCGACTGAGCCACCCAGGCGCCCCCTCATTTATATCTAAGTGTTCTCAGCCTCTTTCCCACAAAAGGATCTCATCTTTATCCTCAGAGCTTTACATCAGCCTCCAAGCAGAGCAGACTGTTAGGTGAGTTCCTAGGCTCATGAGGTGCAAAGAAAGGAAGCCGGAAGAAGGACACAGGAGTCAAGAGTGGGAAGAACTGGCTTTGGAGTGTGAGAAGCTCTGCAGCAGAGTCAAAAACTACCGACACAGTGTCTGTGAAGCTCCAGATGCTATTCTAAAACCATGGATGCAGAGAATAAAATGGATAGACTCCCTACTCTCCAGATGCTCACATTTAAGGAGTGTGAATTGCTAAAGCAGAAGAACTACCCAGATGTGTTGCTATGTGCTTTGAATTGTATTCCCTTTAGCAATTTTTTAAAGCATAAGGAAAGACTGGAATTGCTTTCTGTTGTTGTTCCTTAGACTATGAAACCCTGAGGTTTCACAAGGTTGGGCTATACATTGCCCTGGAATTTTTCATTATTATATAATCATCTCTGGACTGGTTGCCAGACCTCCCACCTTGCCCTTTTCTACACTGCTACCAAAGGTTGTCTTTAAAACACAAATCTGATCATGCTCTAAGTTAACCTTGCAGCTTAAACACCTTCCAGTGTTGCCTCTTGCCTCCAGAATAACGTGCAAGACATTATGTGATATAACCCTACGTCCCCCAAGTCTGCTTTCTTGCCAAAGCTCCCTACCCATCCCGTGGTTGCCACAACCTCAGGCATAGCCCAGCCCTGGCACACACGGACCTCATGCTCCAGCAGAGATCTCTCAACACAATCAAATGCTTTGCCCACAATGACCTTGTTCTGGCAATCTCTCGGACTCTTCTCTCTGGAAAATCCTAGGCATCCTTCAAAATTCCATTCAAAAATGTCCTGTTTGAGAAGTCTTCCTGGCCCACCCCAAATGGGCCCTCCTACACTTGCTGTACCTGTTAAATACACATATTATTGCCTTGGATTTTGATTATTGATTGTGAATCATTCTGGCTGAGAACTCTGTTTTCCAGGGTTGATTGGGCAGATCTGTTCCCCCTAATACATTGTGCACATCACGAACATGGGAACCAGGATTGGACATCCCACAGTGCCAAGCACATACTAGAACTCCAATGAATGAATGTATGTGGAATCAAAGAGACAGGATTATTCTAACCCCTGTCTGATGGGGATGATCTCTGATTTGCATGAGCTGTCCACTAGGCTTGGGAGTGAGAAGACCTGGGCAAGGCATATTTCTCCCCAGGATCTCTCTGGAGCCCCAGACTCTTCAAGTATGAGTTGAAGCAGGTGGAAGCTATAAGAAGAGGTCTCTGGTCAGAGCTGTAATTGAGAAGGAAGAGAAGATTCGGGAAGCCATTCTGGTGATATCTCAAGTTTGTTGTACCTTCTGATTGCAGTGTAGTGTAAGACACATAGAAATGGTACTCACACAACTGACTGCTGTAGTCAGAACCACAAAAGATCACAAATTTTAAATTGAGACTCCAGGTTAAATATGGCTAGAGGGTCTTTTGTCCCCTGTGGCTATCTTCATGTTATCCCTGCTCCTTCCATGACCAGGCTGCAAACCAACTTGGACCTGGCACTGCCAAGACAAGATTATCAAGGGTCATTTGAGTTCACAGCAAGCAATCTACATGACGAGTCTGGAGAATGAAAGGAAAATCTTCACTGTCTTTGTTTACTCTGATGATTGTCACATGCTCCTTTTTTTGTTGTTGTGGCCTGAGTGAGTCAACACTTCCCCAAAGTATTGACTAATCACATGGCTTGGCCGGGTCTGAGCGGTGAAGCCACGCAATGTATACTGCAGGATCCTCGAGCACTGTGTGTGTGTGCTTGCAGAAAGTGAACGGGGCCCCCAAGCCCTTCTCCATCTAAACCAGCACCTGGTGAAGCTCCTAGAGCTGACAATTTGATGCTCTCAAGTACTGTGGTCTCGACTGGATCTGCGAAGACAGCAGGCTGTGCATTTGCTTCCCTCTGGTGGTAGGTCCTGGAGTGAGCCTGGGGACTCTGTGTCTTCCTCTAACACTGGATGAATGGGTGCCTTCCAGCTTCACTCCCAGAGGGTTCCCAAACACCTAGCCCAGAAGGTAAGCTCATTGTTTCATTGGCCACTGTTCATAACAGTGTCTAACATTTATAGAATGCTACTCAGTGCTCTACGCTGTGGTACAGACTCTATAGAAGTGTGTCATTTGAGCCATACAACAGGGTTAGGAAGTAGGGACTGTTAGTAGTATTCCTGTAGACAGAAGAGGGGTGGGGCCATGCTAGAGAGAAAGAAAATAGCCCAGTTAATGAATCTGGGAACTAGGATCACACCCTGGGTCTGCTGCCAAAGGGCCCAGGCTCTTAGCCTCTGTGCTGTGCTGCCTCCCACACTGCAAGTGGAGTCTGAGATATGTTCATATCCACACACATGGCCCTCACCCACAAACAGAGTACCTTGCATGACCGACTCCCAGTATTGAAGCTGTAGGCTGGTAAGTGTGAATGCTTAGATGGAGGCATCTGTGGGCATACAGGAAGGTCTCATACAAGTATATAAACCCAGTATAGGAACATAGCCTTTAACATAGCACTTTAGAACCTTACTCAGATCAAGTCCAGGATAGCCAGCCACCTATTATTCCAGGCATGGAAAAGGAAAGACCATTTTGCACTCTATTGTGGTCCCTCCCTTGATGGGATCCTTGATTTGTCCTGTGCTTGAGCAGAGGACAGCCCCCCCACCCCCCGCCCAGAGCCAGTGCCCAGCGCCAGTGCCCAGCATAGCTACCGACAGCCTTCCCTGAACATCTGATAAAGAGGCTCTTGCTAGGGAATCCCATTACTATGACCACATTGGATGTGGCCCCTTTAGAACAGGGGGAAGGGAAATAGCCTAATTTCTGGCAAATCTGTCTGATCTGCTTGGTGGAAGAGGATGGCTGGACTGATTCTGAATAATTATCAGTTCATCTTTAGATAAAGTAAAGATGAGCTCTGTGTACAGGGTTTCCACCAAACTCAAGTGTTCATATCTTTTTGGTTAACTGGGTCTCTTTGGTGTTGCCATTGCCAGGGCTTGTGGGCTTTCTTGCTCTCGCTCTCTCTCAGAAATAAATAAATAAACATTAAAAAAAAAAAAAAAAAAGCTGATTCTGAATATAGAGATAAAACCAGGTTTGGGAGATGATAGCCTGTCCTGCCCTAATTGTTCTCTTTCTGGCACCTGTGAAAAACCTTGATGCTCCCTGACAATGCCTTCTAATGAGGTCCCTAAGAGCTGACTCATTGAATCCTTTTGGATGGAGTGGAAGGCAAACCTTTTCCACTGTGTTTTCTGCTGTATGGCAACAGGATATACCCATGCTGAGGTTGCAACCCAGGCGATGGATACCAAGGAGAGTCTGGTCCCTCAGGGGATCTAAAGCAAAGTGCACTTATCCTACAATTGCTTTCAGGAAGGCTGGTCTTCACATACACAAGGTAGAAGACAGGCATTCTTTCTAGGAGGAGAGTATGCATGCTTAGAAAGGAGGTTGGTTAATGGTTTTAAGAACTGAAATACAGAGTGAAGAGCCTTAGGCTTTTCACCATAGAACAGTCTTCTCTCTTTACTAATACTTACACCACAATTTGTCCCTGCCACAATCAGAAATCAAAGCCGTAGGTGTCTTAATTACAGGAAACATTGTACATCCAGTGCTTCTGACCTTACACTGAAGGGGAGTTTATTTTTAGCTAACAGGCATTTAACCTTTCTGGAACGTCTTTGGGGTGTTTGTTTCTCAGAGGACATGTGAGGAGTGGCTTCTAACCAGTTATTTTCTGACTGACTTTAGCACCATGTGCTGCACTTGCATGGATTTGAAGTCCTCACCCCTCAGGTGTTGCTCCTGAGGCCACATCAGACAAAGAAAGGCAAGTGATGGTGGCACTGCGGGCCCAGAGACTGACAGGCATTGGGAAGGAAGCGCCCGCCCACGGGACACCTCCCTGGTACTTTAGGTGATAACCTGCAATGCAGTCACCCCACCAAAGAGTGGTGGACGGGACTGGAGTTAAACAAAACTTACAGAAAAGTTGGTTGAATATACTTAATGTGTCAGTCATCAATTTATTGCCTCTTGGCCACAAATGCCACCTTTAACATCTGCAGCATGATGAACAGAATCCCTTTAAGCATTTCTCCTTTAAAGCAAGCTTCCGGGGTAGAGGGCTCTGGGATGACAGGCCAGGACAGGGGAAGAGGCTCTCGGGTGGTTTATAGTGACGGCCGACTCTATGCTGGGCTGGCGGGAGCCCTGCCACAGGCCAAATAAGCTGCCATAGTTCTCTCTGCAGGGAAAGCAGAGCCCCCTTTTGCAGATGCTGCCCATTTGCCTGCATCCCCCAGGGGCCTACTACTCACCCAGCAACTTCAGTCCAACACCAGCGTGAACAAACCAGCAAATTTCTTTGCCATGTGTGGGCTGAGCCATACTTTCTCCAACAGGTTTGAACCAACCACTGTCTGTCCTTCTGTGGCACTCTCTCCCTCAGCCTGAAGGAACCTTAAAGAGTTGTCTTATATCTTGTGGTCACTCTTTTCTTGTAGTTAATAGTTCTTTATATTATACTCCTGTTTGCGCTACTGTGTGCTCTCTGTCTCCTGATTAGAATCAGACCGCTACATTTAATGATGTGGGTAAAAGTTTCATAATAAATAAGTAGCCCAAGGGCACCTGGGTGGCTCAGTTGGTTAAGCGTCCATCTTCAGCTCAGGTCATAATCTTGAGGTTCATGGTTTTGAGCCCTGCACCGAGCTCTGTGCTGATAGCTCAGAGCCTGGAGCCTGCTTCAGATTCTGTGTCTCCCTCTTTCTCTGCCCCTTCCCCACTTGCACTTCTGTGTCTCTCTCAAAAAAATGGAAAAATGTTAAAAAAAAAAAAGAAAAGAAAAAATGTTTAAATGAACAACTTAACATGACACTACAAGGAACTAGAAAAAGGAGAAACTTAGCTGAACTTTAGTAGAGGAAGGAAATTACAAAGAAAAATCAGAAATAAATAAAATAGAGACCAGAATAAACAATAACATAACATTGAAGGTAATGATCAGTTTTTCCAAAAACATAAATTGGTAATGCTTTAACTATATTAACTAAGAAACAAAAGAGAGAAGACCCAAAAACCAAAATGAGAAATGGAAGAGAAAACAATACAACAGATAACCAACCACAGAAATATACAGTGTGGTAACTTACTATAAGCAATTATATACTAACAAATCAGATAAGTTAGAAAAAAACCCACATAATTCCTAAACACACACAAGTCACCAAGACTGAATCATTGATCTTGAATCCAAGAAATAGGAAATCTTCTTAGACCAATAACATGAATGAAAGTTGAATTAGAAATGAAAAATCTCCCAGCACATAAAAGCCCAAGACCACATGGTTTCACTGGTGAATTCCACCAAACATTAAACAAAATAATGAAAATCTTTATCAAAATCTTACAAATAATAGAATAGAGGAGACACATTCAAAATCATTCCATGAGGCCAATACTATCTGATACCAAAGCAGGATAAAACAAAAACAAAAAACATCTAGTTTGTCTGATATAGGTATTGCTACTCCAACTTTCTTTTGACATCCATTTGCATGATTAATGTTTCTCCATCCCCTCACTTTCCATCTGCAGGTAGGTGTCTTTAGGTCTAAAATGACTCTCTTATGGGCTATATTTTCTATTACTAATTTTTTCTTTCAGGAAGTAATGGGACAATTTGTGAAGAAGATATTCATTACATTTAATACTTTAACTTCATTCTTGAGAATTTATCCTAAGAAATTATTTAAAAAATACTATTATAGATTTTTTAATGAAAAGAATCATAAATATGCATTTGATTAAGCAAATTATGTTGTATCACTTTGATGTAACATTATAAACTTAACAGGAAAATTATATGTCCTTATGCACAACCTATAAAACCTGGTCATGGAAAGTGTTGCACACAAGAAATAAGTAAACCAGGGCAATATAATTGTCAAGAGTTGTGCAAGTTCTAGGATTTTACCTTACTTACAAACTAACAAATTATTTGTCTGTTACATCCTATTTCATGGATGCTGGCAGAAGACATTAGACTTTTGGCCAGAGACAGAGGACTTCATTACTGACAGAAAAAGCAGTAGGTAGAGCTTATCATATTCTTTTTGTGTTGGTTTCCCATGCCACCCGTGTCCTATGAAGGCACTGCAAAACGTACTTCATGGATGCCTTCACAACCAGAGCGTTGAAATTTAGGAGAGGAACACTGAGCTTGGGGGATTTAGTGCTTTTACAAAAAGCAGATACAAGCTTGCTCTTTCTTGGGGAGAGATGTTAACTCATCTATTGAAGCTGCCCACTGCAAACACAACCCTGAGAAATAGCCCAGGCAAAGGGCATTCAAGCATTCTTGGCGTACTCAGAAAGAACGTGCAGGGAGCAATCCACCCTTGATGGATTGCCTTTCCCAACAACAAAGTAACAACTAGGCATAAAGCATGAAGACTTTAAAAAGGCATGAAAAAATAAATATAATTTTGTTAGTGTGGCAATGTTTTCTTTAGTATCGTTCTGTGCTCTTGTCGTTTATGTATGTATGTTCATATATTCACAGATAGGCACTGGGCAGAAAACACATTCCAATATCAGTTTTTGGAAATTTAAGGAGGAGAATTCTCCCCTCTTCCTGCTGGTTTATTTCCTCTGTTGGCTTCTTTCCTTTGTCAGAGATGCCTCCCAAATCCTCCCATACTTCCTACAAATCACAGGGAGTGCATTGGGAGCTTTTATATCCATTAGGCATCACTTGTCTGTGAATAATGATCATTTGTGTCTTTTTTCTCAATTCTTGTCCTATTTTTGCCTTTTTGTGTAGTAAGGGATACCTCCTGTATAATAAATGGTCACCCTTACTTATCTTGTTACTAATCTTACTGTGAAAACTTTTGAGGACTCACTATTAGTATGAAGAATGGTTGTTGACTTTATCAAATACTTGTATGCATATATTGAAATAATCATGTTTTAATTTTTATCTGTTGATGTTGTAAATTTTAGTGATTGTTTTCCTAATTTTAAATGAAACTTGCATTCCTAGGAAACTTACTTTGGCCATTATGTATTATCTTGTTTTCATTTTGATGAATTCTGTTTGCTAGTAGTTGGCTTTGAAGTTTTACATTTATGTTGATGCATTAGATCAGCCTGTAATTTTCTTTCTGCTTCTGTCCTTGTCAGATTTTAATATGAAGCTTAATCTCAAAAAAGTGAGTTTGGGAGTGAAGCCTCCTTCTCTACACTATGTATTAACTTGATTAAGAATGAAATCATTTGCTCCTTGAATGAAATCATTTGTTTGGTAAAACTTTCTAGTAAAACAATCTAGACATGAAGTTTTGTTTGGCTTTGTGGTTTTGGATTAGATAAAATAAGCATGGTCCACCCTGTGTCTCCCACTGAATGTAGTATAAAGCCTGGAAAAATGCTTAAAGCAACTATTACAGGAGTCTAAAAAGTAAACAGTAGCAGGTGGAATGGGGAAGACCAGAATTCAAAGTACTACCAACCTGACAATGTTTTGTCCTTTTTTCCCCTTCAGTATCTCTCAGCCTGAACTCAACACAGCCAAACATTCTGAGTTGTCGGTTGAAGACAGAAACATCTCCAGGGGAAGCCCTCTAGTTCTGGCTTGATTGGAAGGATAGGGAATTGTTAATGTTCAGGGAAACTGCGAAATCTCCCATTTTTTTCTTTTCTTTTTTCTCTGACATTCCAGCCTGCAAGCAATCCTGAAATGGCAACAAAAGGAGCTTGCAATTGCCCAAACCCTGAAGAAATAAACCCTTCCTGTCCAATCAGTGACTCTGTGGTACCAAGACACAGGAACCAAATCCTATCGCTTTCTTCTTCTCCCTGTTCTCCCATTTCTTGGCTCCAGACAGGGGTGCACTTGGAGAAGCATGTGGCAGAATGGGGCAATTAAAGTGCCAGCTTTCTTCCTGAAGTCTGGAAACAGAAGTCCTATAGAAACAGAAAATACTGCGGAGGTCATGGAGAGGGAGAGGGGAGTGCAGGGAAACCACACCGTAAAGTTGTGTTTGAACTCCTGGGCTCACCTTTAAGCTGCAGACCTGGGGATCTGATCCCAATCAGCATACCAAATACTTTGGGAACTGAACTATAGATAGACAATTGCTCAGATCACAGATTGGTCATGGGTGGCATACACATGAGACAAATCCCAACAGCGTTGCAAAGGATGTGAGAACTGAAATGGCATAGAAACCACAACCCACTGAAAGCATGTTGAAACAACTGGCCCGAACCTAACTGGGTTGATTACCTGCTAAAACAAAAATAATAACATTCTTGATGAAATTCAAATAAAACCCAGAGTTTCATAACATAATCTTCAAAGTAGCCGGAATAGAATCCAAAATTGAATATTGGGTATTCGAAGAACCAGAAAAATCTCAACTTGCGTGGGAAAAGGAACTCAAGAGATGCTAACACCAAGATGACACAGATGTTGGAGTGATCTGACAATGACTTTATAGTAGCTCCAGTGACCAGTCACAAATACTCTAGAAAGAGGTGGAAAAGTAAAAAGTCTCAGTAAATAAATGGAAGACAAAAAAGAAACAAATGGAAATTTTAGAACAGAAAAATACAAGAGCCAAAATACTATCTCAGTATCAGAATGGAAACACAAGGGGGAAGGTCAGTGACTCTGAAGATAGATCAACAGAAAGTATCCAATCTGAATAACAGATAAAATGATTTTTTTTTAATTGTCAAGTTAGCTAACATACAGTGCAGTCTTGGCTTCAGGAGTAGATTCCCATGGTTCATCACTTACATACAACACCCAGTGCTCATCCCAACAAGAGCTCTCTTCAATGCCCATCACCCGTTTTCCCCACCCACCAATCCCCCAGCCCTATCAATCCTCAGTTTGTTCTCTGTACTTAAGAGTCTCTTATAGTTTGCCTCCCTCTCTGTTTTTATCTTTTTATTCCTTCCCTTCCCCTATGGTCATCTGTTAAGTTTCTCAAATTCCACATAAGAGTGAAATCATATGGTATCCATCTTTCTCTGACTGACTTATTTTGCTTAGCATAATACCCTCCATTCCATCCACATTGTTGCAAATGGCAAGATTTCATTCTTTTTCATCACTGAGTACTATACACACACACACACACACACACACACACACACACACACACACACCAGTTCTTCTTTAGCCATTCATTGGTTGATGGACAACTGATTTGGGCTCTTTCCATAATTAGGCTATTATTTATAGCGCTGCTATAAACATTGGGGTGCATGTGCCCCTTCAAATCAGCACTCATGTATCCTTTGGATAAATTCCTACTAGTGTTATTTCTGGGTTGTAGGGTAATTCTATTTTTAATTTTTTGAGGAACATCCACACTGTTTTCCAGAGTGGCTGCACCATTTTGCATTCCCACCAACAGTGCAAGAGGGTTCCCCTTTCTCCACATCCTCACCAACATCTGTTGTTTCCTGAGTTGTTAATTTTAGTCATTCTGACTGGTGTGAGGTGGTATCTCAGTGTGGTTTTGATTTGTATTTCCCTGATAATGAGCAATATTGAGCATCTTTTCATGTGCCTGTTGGCCATCTGGATGTCTTCTTTGGAAAAGTGTCTATTCATGTTGACAGGGTCCTTGAGCAAACAGCTAAGAAAGAATTCTTGAGATGTCTTTGGTGCAAAAAGGTGATTTTATTAAAACTTGGGGACAGGACCCATGGGCAGAAAGAGCTGCACTGAGGTTGTGAGGAGTGACTGATTATATACTTTTACGTTAGTGGTGGTTAGGGATAGGGTAAGTCTCTAAGGAATTTGAAAGCAAGGCTTTTAGAACCTTAAGGGGCTAGATACTGTTAAGATAAGGTTACTTTTAGTCTTTAATGAAACAAAAACATTAAGGAAGTAAGCCAGCCATGAGTTTTTGAAGAAGGTCATGCTCTGCATGTTTCAGGTGTGTATCAGTGGGCTGCAAGCTGTAAAGAGATTTAATTTAAGCTACATTTCTCTTCCCTTTGTTTCCCTCATCAATATCGTCTGCCCATTTTTTACTGGATCATTTGTTTTTCGGGTGTTGAGTTTGGTAAGTTCTTTATAGATTTTTGATACTAACCCTTTATTTGATATGTCATTTGCAAATATCTTCTCCCATTCCATCAGTTGCCTTTTAGTTTTGTTGATTGTTTCTTTTGCCATGCAGAATCTTTTTTATCTTGATGAGGTCCTAATAGTTCATTTTTGCTTTTATTTCCCTTGCCTTCAGAGACAGGTCAAGTAAGAAATTGCTGCAGCTGAGATAAAAGAGATTGCTGCCTGTTTTCCCCGGTAGCATTTTGATGGCTTCCTGTCTTAAATTTAGGCCTTTCATCCGTTTTTAACTTATTTTTGTGTATTGGGTATAAAAGCAGTCCGGTTTCATTCTTCTGCATGTTACCGTCCAGCTCTCTGCACCATTTTCTAAAGAGACTATTTTTTTCCATTGGATAATCTTTTCTGCTTTGACAAAAATTAGTTGGCCATATATATTTTTGGGTCCATTTCTGGGTTCTCTATTCTACTCTATTGGTCTATGTGTCTGTTTTTGTGCCAGTACCATACTGTTCTGATGATTACAACTTTGTAATACAGGCTAAAGTCCAGGATTGGGATGTCCCCAGCTTTGGTTTTCTTTTTCAACATTACTTTGGCTATTCAGGGTCTTAAATATAGATTTTAGGATTGTTTGTTCTAGCTCTATAAAGAATGCTGGCGCTATTTTGATTGGGACTGCACTGAATGTGTAGATTGCTTTAGGTAGTATTAACTTTTTAACAATATTTATTCTTCCAGTCCATGAGCATGGAATGTTTTTCCAATTCTTTGTGTCTTCTTCAATTTCTTTCATAGGCTTTTTATAGTTTTCAGCATATAGATCTTTTACCTCTTTGGTTAGGTATTCCTAGATATCTTATGTTTTTGGTGCAATTGTAAATGGGATCGATTCCTTGATTTCTATTTTTTCTGTTTCATTATTGGTGTATAGATATGCAACCGATTTCTGTACATTGATTTTATATCTTGCAACTTTGCTGAATTCATGGGTAAGTTCTAGTAGTTTTTTGGTGGAGCCTTTTGGGTTTTCCATGTATTGTATCATGCCATCTTCAAAGAGTGAAAGTTTGACTTCTTCCTTGTCAATTTGGATGCCTTTTATTTCATTTTGTTTTCTGATTGCTGGGGCTATGACTTCCAATACCATGTTAAACAACAGTGATGAGAGTGGACATCCCTGTTGTGATCTCAGGGGAAAAAACTCTCAGTTTTTCCCCATTGAGTATGATCATTAAATGTGGGCCTTTCAAATATGGCTCTTATGATGCTAAGTTATGTTCCTTCTATCCCAACTTTTTTGAGGGTTTTTATTAAGAAAGATGCTATATCTTGTCAAATACTTTTTCTGCATCCATTGACAGGATCATGTGGTTCTTATCCTTTCTTCTACTAATGTGATGTATCATGTTGATTGATTTGAACCAGGCCTACAGCCCTGGAATGAATCCCCTTGATCATGGTGAGTAATTCTTTTAATATACTGTTGAGTTAGATTTGCTAGTAACTTGTTGATAATTTTTGCATCCATGTTCATCAGGGATATTGGTCTGTAATTCCCCTTTTAAGTGGGGTCTTTGTCTTGTTTGGGAATCAAGGTAATGCTGGCTTCATAGAATAAGTCTGGAAGCTTTCCTTCCATTTCTGTTTTTTGGAACAGTCTGAGAAAAATGTTAACTGTGCTTTAAATGTCTGGTAGAATTCCCCTAGGAAGGCATCTTTCCCAGTACTCTTATTTGTTGAGAGATTTTTAATAAATGATTCAATTTCTTTGCTGGTTATGGGTCTGTTCAAATTTTCTATTTCTTCCCGTTTGAGTTTTGGTAGTGTCTGAGTGTCTAAGAATTTGTCCATTTCTTCCATATTGTCCAGTTTGTAGACATATAATTTTTCATAGCATTCTTTTTTTAAAAATTTTTAATGTTTATTTATTTTTTTGAGAGACAGTGAGTAAGTGGAGAGGGGCAGAGAGAGAGGGAGACACAGAATCTGAAGCAGCCTCCAGGCTCTGAGCTGTCATCACAGAGCCCGACGTGGGGCTTGAACTCAAAAACTGCAAGATCATGACCTGAGCCAAAGTCGGATGCTTAACTGACTGAGAAACCCAGGTGCCTCAATTTTTCATAGTATTCTTAATAACCATTTGTATTTCTGTTATTTCTATGGTGTTGGTTGTGACCTCTCTTTCATTTGCGATTTTATCTAATTGGGTCCTCTCTCTTTTCTTTTTGAGAAATCTGGCTAGGGGTTTATCAATTTGATTTACTCTTTCAAAAAACTGGCTCTTAGTTTCATTGATCTGTTCTACTATTTTTTGGATTCTATATTATTTATTTGTGCTCTAATCATTAATATTTCTCTTCTTCTCCTGGCTTTGGGCTTTCTTTGCTGCTGCCTTTCTAGTTCCTTTAGGTGTGGGGTTAGGTTGTGTATTTGGGATCTTTCTTGCTTCTTGAGATAGACCTGAATTGCAATGTATTTTCCTCTTAGGACTGCCTTTGCTGCATCCCAAAGGGCTTGGACTGTCATGTTTTCATTTTTATTTGCTTCAATATATTTTTTAATTTCTTCTTTAATTTCCTGGTTGACCCATTTATTCTTTAGTAGGATGTTCTTTCACCTCCATGTATTTGGGGGCTTTCCAAATTTTTTCTTGTGGTTGATTTCAAGATTCATAGCATTGTGATCTGAAAGTATGCATGCTATGATCTCAAACTTTTTATATTTGTCAAGGGCTGTTTTGTGACTTAGTATGTGATCTATTTTGGAGAATGTTCTATGTGCACTCAAGAATGTGTATTCTGCTACTTTTGGATGAAATGTTCTGAATATATCTGTTAAGTCCACCTGGTCCAATGTGTCATTCAGAGCCATTGTTTCCTTATTGATTTTCTGCCTAGATGATCTGTCCATTCCTGTAAGTGGAATATTAAAGTCCCCTACAATCACAGTATTATTAACTATATATTTATTTATGTTTGTGATTAATTCATTTACATATTTGGGTGCTCCACATTGGGGGCATAAACATTTACAATTGTTAGCACTTCTTGATGGATAGACCCCTAATTATATAATACCCTTCTTCATCTCTTCTTACAGTCTTTGTTTAAAAATGTAGTTTGTCTAATGTAAGTATGGCTACCCAGCTTTCTTTTGACATCTAGTAGCATGATAGATGGTTATCTATCCCCTCACTTTCAATCTTAAGGTTTCCTCAGGCTGTCTCTTGGAGGCAGCATACAGATGGATCTGTTTTTTTATCCATCCTGATACCCTATGTCTTTTGATTGGGGCATTTGGTCCATTTACATTCAGAGTGATTACTGAAAGATATGGATTTAGTGTCATTGTGTTAACTGTAGGTTTTGTGCTTGTGGTGATGTCTTTGGTCCTTTGTAGTCTTTGCTGCTTTCCACTCAGAGTCCCCCTTAGGATCTTCTGCAGGGCTTGTTTAGTGGTCATTAACTCCTTTAGTTTTTGTTTGTCTCAGAAAGCCTTTAGCTCTCCTTCTATTCTGAATGACAGCCTTGCTGGATAAAGGATTCTTGGCTACACATTTTTCCTATTCAGCCCATTGAATATTTCCTTCCACTCCCTTCTGATCTGCCAAGTTTCAGTGGACATGTCTTTTATTGCTCTTATGTGTCTACCCTTGTAGGTTAAGGTCTGTTTGTCCCTAGCTGCTTTCAGAATTCTCCCTTTATCTTTGTATTTTTCCGGTTTCACTATGATATGTCATGGTGTTAATCTGTTTTTGTTGATTCTGAAGGGACTTCTCTATGCCTCTTGGACTTGGATGCCTGTTTCCTTGCCCAGATTAAGGAAGTTCTCAGCTATAATTGTTCAAATAAAGCTTCTTCCCCTTTCTCTCCCTTCTTCTTCTTCTGGAACTCGTATGATATGCATATTATTTTGATTCATTGAATCTCTTAGGTCTCTAATTCTCCCCTCATGGTCTAGTAATTTCCTTTCCCACTTTTTTCAGCTTCATCATTTTCCATAATTTTGTCTTCTATTTCACCTATTCTCTCCTCTGCTTCTTCCATCCTCACTGTCACTGTATCTCGTTTATTTTGCACTCATTTATAACATTTCTTTATTCATTGTGACTATTTCTTAGGTCTTTGATCTCTGCAGCAATAGATTCTCTGCTGTCCTCTATGCTTTTTTCAAGCTCAGCTATTTGTCTTATGACTGTTATTCTAAATTTGTGTTCAGATATATTGTTTATATCTGTTTTGACCAATTCTCTGGCTGTAATTTCTTCATGGATTTTCTTTTGACGAGAATTCTTCTATTTCATCATTTTGGCTAGGTTTCTGTCTTTTATGTGTTTTAATAGCTTGTTATGTGTCCTTCACCTGCAAGAACTACTATACTAAAAAGCAGTCATATAATGTCCAGGGCCTGGCACATCAGGAAGTGTTTTTTGGAGTGTGTTGTAGGCACTCTGTTGTTGCATATTTGGCTGCACTAGCCCACTGGTTAGTGTTCTACAAAGCTTCTCCTTGCTCATATTGGTGGATTCTTTGGACCTTCCACCAAGAGTACTTTGACTTGTTTGTTGAAGTAACCCTGGAAAAAAAGGAAAGGGCAGGGCACCTGACACCATACAAAGAGAAAAATGAAAGGGGTGGGAAAAAATGACCAAATAGAGAATCAAAGAAACTATAAGGATTAATCCAGAGAGACAGAGAGAGTGAAATGAAAATAAAGAAGAGGGAGATACAGAAAAGGTGTAAAAAGAATAGAGTAAAAATGCCTGATTAAACCAATAAACAAACAAAACAGAGAAAGAAAAACATATATATATATATATATACCAAAAATCAAATCAGAATCTATGAGCCTGATTCCAAAGGGGGAAGGAAAAAAGAGGAGGATAGAAAGAAAAAGAAGGGAAAAGAGAAGACAAGGAAAGGAGAGAGAGAGAGAGAGAGAGAGAGAGAGAGACACTAATATATAAAAAAACAAAACAAAACAAAACAAAAAACCACAGGACAGTTGTCTCTTGGTGCCTGGGACTGGTGGCTGTGCTGGTCTGGAGGAGAGGCTGTCTGGTTGGGTCAGTGACAGTCCCACTCCGGTAGATAAGCAGTTACCAGGCACAGAGGGGCTGGGGTTGGTGTAAGCGGTCCTGCCTCCACTGGGAGCTGCTGTCCTGTTCCCTGAACCCTGCCTTCTGTGTTGGTGATGGGGAGAAAATGGCGACAGCCCTATCTCTCCTCCCCTGACAAGTGTCTCAAACCATGTTGTTCAGGCCGCCCTCACAGAATAGTGCTGGCGGTCAGTCTGCCCTGCTCCACAGTCTCCCAGTGCCTCCTAGACACTCAGCTGGGATTCAATACTGATGTGTTAAAGGATACCACACCTCACAGACCCGGATCTGGGGTAGCACCACTCTGTCCTGCCAATAAAGGACCACAATGGGCTGGTGCCTGTAGGGTCTTTTGTCCTTGTGGGGGCAATATACCCTTGTTCCACAGTACTCAAGGGAAGGGACTGTTCTCTCCCAGTGCCCCCCTGAGATTGTTATTGAGCCCTGGGCTCGTTCCCCTCCCTTCCAGGCATGTGCACAATGGTGGCTTCGGTCGGGAGAAAGTTGTGCACTTTTGAAAACTCCAATCTTGGCTCCTAAGGCTGTTTGCAAAGTAGAACTTGGCACTCTTCATATTTCTTGTTCTCCAGTCCATGGTCCGGAGAGTGTTTTCTCTTGTCCTAACACAATACTGCACTTCTACAGCCTCTCTTTCTCTCCCTTTTGTCTCTTCACAGAAGGGGTTTCCTCCCCTCTGTGCCTTCTGCCACCATTGTCTCCTCCAATTTGCATACATGCACCTCTGTCCCACCAAGCTGTTTCCCTCCACCTGTGGAGATTTTTCTATCATTCCTTAGACTGATTTCCTGGGTGTTCCAAGTGTTCTGACCTCAACACAGCTGTGTTTGAAGGACAATGGAAATTCACATCTCTCTACTTCTCTACCATCTTAACTTCCCCAAGAAAAAATGATTAAAAAAAATGAACACAGCCTCAGCAACACAACCACCTATGACACAATAACAAAAGGTCTAAGACTGGTGTCACTGGAGTCCCAGATGAAGAGGAGAATGAGTGCACTGCCAAAAAATATTTGGAGAGGGGCACCTGTGTGGCTCAGTCAGTTAGGCATCTGACTCTTGATCTCAGATCAGGTCTTGATCTCAGGGTTATGAATTCAAACCCCATGTTGGGCTCCATGCTGGGCATGGAGCCTACTTAAAAAAATTTTTTTAGAGAAATAATGACTGAAAACTTCCCAAATTTAGTGAAAGACATAATGCAACTAATTCAAAACCAAACAGCATACACTGCAATTCATACCCAGATATACCATAATGAAACCATTGAAAACTAAGGAGAAAAAAAAATCTTGAAAGCAGCCAACAGAAAAAAATGTATTACCTATAAGGGAAAACCATTTCAAATAATTGTAGATTTCTCACCAGGAAGCATTTATCTCAGTAATAGAACTAGAGTTTGAAAATCAGCAAGATGAAATAAATGCAAAATACATCAACCAACTAGATGTAATCTACACATATAACACTCCATCCAACAACAGCAGAATACATATTCTTTTTGAGTATACATGGAACATTAACTGAAATAGACCATATCCTGAGTCATAACAAATTTAAAATAATTGAGGGGCACCTGGGTAGCTCAGTCGGTTAAGCTTCTGACTTTGGCTTAGGTCATCATCTCATGGTTCATGGGATCAAGATCCGAGTCAGGCTCAGGCTCTGTGCTGGCAGCTTGGAGCCTGGAGTGTGCTTCAGATTCTGTGTCTCCCTCTTTCTCTCCCCCTCCCCCACTCATGCTCTGTCTCTGTCTCTCAAAAAAATGAATAAACGTTTAAATTTTTTTTTTAATTTTAAATAATTGAAATCGTACCAAAATATTCTCTGACCATAATGGAATTAACTAGAAATCAATGAGTCCCTATGTGGCTCAGTCAGTTAAGTATCTGACTTTGGCTCACGTCATAATCTTAGGGTTCGTGAGTTGAAGCTCCAAGTTGGGCTCTGTGCTGACAGCTCAGAGCCTGGAGCCTGCTTCGGATTCTGTGTCTCCCTCTCTCTGCTCCTCCTCTGCTCATGCTCTGTCTCCCTTTCTCTCTCAAAAATAAATAAATGTTAAAAAAACTAGAAATCAATAGAAGAAAAAAATAATAAATCAATGCTTTGAAATTAAATAACGTTTATAAATGATTCATGATTCAAAGAGAAAGTCTTGAGAGAAATTAGAAACTATTTTGGACTGAGTGAAAATGAAAACACAACATATAAAAATGTGTGAGATTCAGTTACTGAAGTGCTTAGAGGGAAATTTTTAGCATTCAATTCTTATATTAAAAATTAAGAAAGGTCTTCAGTCAATAATCCAAGCTTCCACCTTAAGAAATAATAAAAAGAAGTACAAAATATACCCAACAGAATAGAAGGAAGAAAATAATAAAGATAAGAATAGAAATCTATGAAATTGAACACAGAAAATAATGGGAAAAATCAATTAAACTGCTTCTCATGAGGCAGAAAAGGAGAAGAAAAATCATTGATATAATTAGTAAAGAGGAGAGATCACTACAAACCTGTAGCTATTAAAAACTAGTATAGCAATAACATACTACAAACACCTCTGCACGCATAAACTTTAAATGAAATGGCCCAATTGTTTGAAAATACAAACTACTAAAATGTGCCCAAACTGAAATAGACAACTTGAATAAAATTGAATTTATAGTTAAAAGTCTTCTGAAAAAGAAATCTCTAGGCCCATGTGATTTTACTGGTAAGTTCTACCAAGTATTTATATGATAAAAAAAAAAAATCTCTCCATGTCTTTCTGTGACTTGATAGCTCATTTCTTCTTGCTACCAAACAATATTCTATTGCATGGGTATACCATCATTTATTCTTCACCTATTGAAGAGTATCTTGGCTGCTTCCAGTTTGGGGTAATTATGAATCAAGCTGCTATAAACATCCCATGAAGGTTTCTGTGTGTATATAAGTTTTTAATTCATTTGGGTAAATAAGTAGGAGAATGATTAATGAATCATAGGTGAGACTGTGGTTAGTTTTTTAAGACACTGCCAAAGATTTCAGTTGTTTACCAGTGAGTATCATTTTCATGTGGGCTTTTCATAAACACAGTTTATCATGTTGAGGAAGTTTCTTGCAATTTCTAATTTCTGGGTGTTTTTGTCATGAATTGGTGCTGGACTTTTTCAAATGCCTTTTCTACATCTATTGATATGATTACGTGGTCAGTTCCCCCCATCTTTCATTCTATTAATGTGTTGTGTTCTGTTGATTAATTTTTAAAATATTGAACTATGCTTGCATTTCTGGGCAAAATACCACTTGGTCATGGTGTATAATCCTTTTAACATCCTGTTAGATTAGGCTTGCAAATATTTGTAATGATTTATGCATCAATAGGTATAATGATTTTGGTCTATAGTTTTCCTTTCTTGTGATATCTTTGTTTGGTTTGGTACCAAGGTAATCCTGGCCTTCTAGAATGAGTTAGAAAGTGTTCCTTCCTCCTCTATTTTCTGAAAGAGTATGAGAAAAATTGGTGTGTGTTTTTTAATATGTTTTAATTTTTTTTCTTTTTCAAGTTTTTATTTAAATTCCACTTAGTTAACATACAGTGTAATATTAGTTTCAGGTGTAGAATTTACTGATTCATTACTTACATACAACATTCAGTGTTCATCACAATATTTAATACCCATCACCCATTTAACCCATTGCCCTGCCCACCTCCCTCCCAGGAAACCTCAGTTTGTTATCGATACATAAGAGTCAATTTTCTGGTTTGCCTCTCCCCCCACCCCCATGTTCATCTGTTGAGTTTCTTAAATTCCACATATGAATGCAATCATATGGTATTTGTCTTTCTCTGATGGACTTATTTTGCTTAGCATAATACACTAGCTTTATCCACGTCATTACAAATGGCAAGATTTCATTATTTTTTGTTGCCAAGTAGTATTTCATTATAGATGTGTGTGTGTGTGTGTGTGTGTGTGTGTGTGTGTGTGTGTATACACATATTGAACCACCCCTTGCATCCCAGGAATAACCACCCCTTGCATCCCACTTGATCATGGTGGATGATTTTTTAATATACTGTTGGATTTGATTTGCTAGTATTTTATGGAGAATTTTTGCATCCATCTTCATCAGGGATATTGGCCTGTATTGGCCTGTAGTTATCTTTTTTAGTGGAGTCTGTGGTTTTGGAATCAGGGTAATTTTGGCCTCATAAACTGAGTTTGGAAATTTTCCTTCCATTTCTGTTTTTTGGAATAGTTTGAGAAAAATAGATATTAACCCTTTAAATGTTGGTAGAATTCCCCTGGGAAGCCATCTGGCCCTGGACTTTTGTTTGTTGGGAGATTTTTGATTGCTGATTCAATTTCTTTGCTGGTTATCAGTCTATTCAAGTTTTCTATTTCTTCTTGTTTCCATTTTGGTAGTTTATATGTTTCTAGGAATTTATCAATTTCTTCTATATTGTCCAATTTGTTAGCATATAATTTTTCATAATGTTCCCTCATAATTGTATATCTGTGATGTTGGTTGTGATTTCTCCTCTGTCATTTGTGATTTTATTTATTTGGGCTCTTTCTCTTTTCTTTTTGATAAGTGTGGCTAGGAGTTTAACAATTTTATTAATTTTTTCAAAGAGCTGGTTTCACTGATCTGTTCTACTGCTTGTTTGTTTTTTAGTTTCTAGTTTCTGTGTCTTTTATCTCTGCTCTAACATTTATTATTTCCCTTATTCTGCTGACTTTAGTCTTTGTTGTTCTTTTTCTAGCTCCTTTAGAGGGAAGGTTAGTTTAGTTTTGTTTTGTTTTGAGATTTTTCTTGCTTCTTAAGGTAGACTTGTATTGCTATATACTTCCCTCTTATAAAAGTTTTCATGGCATTGTGGTCATAAAATATGCATGGTATGATCTCAGTCTTTTTCTACTGGTTGATGCCTGATTTGTAATCAGGACATCCTGGAGGATGTCCCATGTGCACTTGCAAAGAATGTGTATTTTACTGCTTTAGGATGAAATGCTTAAAAAAAATTTTTAAATGTTTTTAGTTATTTTTGAGACAGGGAGAGACAGAGCATGAGCAGGGGAGGGGCAGAGAGAGAGGGAGACACAGAATCCGTAGCAGGCTCCAGGCTCTGAGCTGTCAGCACAGAGCCTGATGTGGGGCTTGAACTCATGGATGTGAGATGATGACCTGAGCTGAAGTCGGACGCTCAACTGACTGAGCCACCTAGGATGAAATGTTTTAAATATATCTGGTCCAATGTGTCATTGAAAGCCATTGTTTCCTTGTTGATTTTCTACTTAGATGATCTGTCCATTGGTGTGTTACAGTCCCTTACTATTGTATTATTATCAATAAGTGATTTTATATTTGTTATTAGTTGTTTTATATATTTGGGTTCTTCTAAGTTGGGGACATAAATATTTACAATTGTTCAATCTTGTTGGGATAATCCCCTTTATTATGATATAGTGCCCTTCTTCATCTCTTTGGTCTAAAATCTAGTTTGTCTGATACAAGTATTGTTACTCCAGCTTTCTTTTGACATCCATTCGCATGATAAATGTTTCTCCATCCCCTCACTTTCTATCTGCAAGTGTCTTTAAGTCTAAAATGAATCTCCTGTAGGGAGCATGCAGATGGGTCTTATTTGTTTATCCTTTCTGACACCCTATGTCTTTTTATTGAAGCGTTAAGCCCATTTACATTCAGAGCAATTATTGATAGATATTATGTAGTGCCACTTTATTACTTATGTTGTCATCATTTCTGGAGTTTTACTCTGTTCCTTTCTAGTCTTTGTCAGTTTTTGTCTTTCCTTCCCACTCAAAGTGTCCCCTTTAACATCTCTTGCAGGGCTGGCTTAGTGGTCACAAACTCCTTTAATTTTTGTTTCTCTGGGAAACTATCTCTCCTTTTATTCTGAATGGTAGCCTTGCTGGATAGTTTTCTTGGCTGCATATTTTTCCCATTCAGCATGTTGAATATATCATGTCACTCCTTTCTGGCTTGACAAGTTTCTGTGGAGAGATCTGCAGTAACTTTATAGGTCTTCCCTTGTAAGTTAGGAACTTCTTTTGTCTTATTGCTTATAGGATTTTTTTCTTTATCACTATATTTTGTACTTTTAACTACAGTATGTCTTCGGGTTGGCCTGTTTTTGTTGATTTTCATGGGAGCTCTCTGTGCCCAATGGATATGGATGTCTGTTTCTTACCCCAGATTAGGGAAGTTCTCAGCTATTATTTCCTCAAATAAACCTCCTTCCCTCTTTGCTCTCTCTTCTTCTTCTGCAACTCCCATGATATGAATGTTATTACTTTTGATGGTGTAACTGAATTCTCTAAACCTACTCTTGTGACCCATAATTCTTTCTCTCTTTTGTTCAGCTTCATTATTTTCCATTACTCTATCTTCTATAACACTTATTCATTCCTCTGATTCTTCCATCCTTGTGATCATTACATTCAGTCTATTTCGAATCTCAGTTATTGCACTGTTTATTTCTGCCTGATTTTTTTTTTTTTACTTCTTTCTGTCTGTGGTAAGGGTCTCCCTGATGTCTTCATTGCTTTTCTCAAACCCAGCAAGTATCCTTATGATTGTTGCTTTATTATTTATATCTGTTTCAAGTAGATCTTTGGCTGTGATCTTTTCTTGTTTATTTGGGATGAATTCCTCCATCTTGGATTTTGTCTAGGTCTATGTGTTAGAAAAGCCTGTTATGTCTCCTGCTCCTAAGAGTAATGGCTTTATGAAGAGGTCATATAGTCTCTAGGGTCTGGCATTTCAGGGAGTGTCTCATGTGTGCTGCATGCACTCTGCTGTTGTGTTTTGGCAGCTCTATCCCAGGTCAGTCATCCACAGAGGCTCTTCTTGCCTGCGGTGGACAGTGTTTAGACCTAGGCCAGAGTATGGTGAGTTTTAATTAGGTGTGCTCTGGTCTACTTGTTAAATGAGACTTGATGATACTTCCACTAGAACTGAAGCCTTGCAGAACTCTATGGTCGGTGGATGTGGTGCATGCAGGGTTTTTTGCTGGTTTTCTGGGGAAGGAACTCACTACTTCACTTGGTCTTAGGCACATTTGCCTAAGAAAAGAATTACAAGCAGAGTGCAAGGGGATGGGGCTTGGTGTAAGCAGGTTAGGAAGCCAGCGTGCTATTTACTGAAGTGGGTTTATACTGCAGGGTGGGGAAGAGACATGGCACCAGCCAGCTCCCTTGTCCCCAGAGAGGGGACTCCATGCTTGCTGCTCTCAAGGATCCACTCTCAGAAGAGGGAATCATTTCCCCTCATGCATCCCAGCATTTTTCAGATCACTGTTTTCATGCTGTCTCCAGATTGCTTGCCTGCCTGGAGCAGTGCAGTGCTCTTTGGGCTCTATCCCAACCAAACTTGCTGACTTTTAAAACTCCAAATTTTAGGGACTTGATGTGGTGTGGACTTGCACTGGTCTTCTGGGGGAGAGTCTTGCCATGCAGGTTTGACCCAGAAAGGCAGTTGCACCAGAGCACAGGGGCATGGGACTTGGAGCATGGAATTTTGAGCAAAGCAGGCTAAACAGCCAATGTGCTGGTTAGCGACCCTCAAAAGGTGTCTCTACACCTATGCTGAGGAATGGGGGATGGAAATGGAGCTCACTGGCTCTTTTTTCCCTGGAGAGGCAGCTCTGTGAAAGCCATCTCTAATAGATGTGATCCAAGAAGAGTGAACAGTCTCTCTTCATGCAGCCTAGGTGATCCTCAGATCGTGCTGTCTGCCCCAGGTTTGTTTGTATGCCCTCTCTCCAGGAGTAGGGCAGTGCCCTCAGTTCACTATTCTAGCCAAGCCCACCATCCTCTAAAATTCCAGGCTTTGAGTCCTGCTCATTGCAAAAACTCATGAAAATCAGCCCCTCTCATCTTCCAAAGCCAATGTTCTCCTTGTGCATATCTCTGTGCACTCCAGTATCTCTCACCTTTCTCCAAGATCAGGTCTCCCTCCCCTCCATAGCACTCAAGATCTCTTTCTCCCCCAGACCATATATCTACATTTCTTACATATGGCCTTCTTAGAGAAGATATGGCCTCTTCTCTCCCTCTAGTTGTAGAGTTTGTTCTGACAGTCCTCAGGTTGATTTCTTGAGTATTTAGAATGATTTGACAGTGATCTAGCTGTTTAAGTGACAAGACACACCTAGGGTCCTCCTACTATGCCACCATCTTAGCTGCCCCTCATTAATCTTTTCTATCATTTTTTAAGTCTATTTCGTTTATTTATGCTCTGCTCTTTACTATTTTGTTCCTTCTACTAACCTTAGGTTTTATTTCTTCTTTTTTTTTTTTTCTGGTTCCTTTGGATATAACGTTAGACTGTTTCAGATTTTTCTTATTTCTTGAGGTAAGCCTATATTAATATAAATTTCCCCCTTAGAACTGTTTTTGCTTTGTGCCAAAGATTTTGGACCATTGCATTCTCTTTTCTTCTTCTTTTTTAAAAAAATATTTATTTAGGGGCGCCTGAGTGGCTCAGTTGGTTGAGTGTCCAGCTTCAGCTCAGGTCATGATCTCACGGTTTGTGAGTTCAAGCCCTGCATCGGGCTCTCTGCTGACAGCTCAGAGCCTGGAGCCTGCTTCGGATTCTGTCTCCTTGTCTCTCTGCCCCTCCCCACTTGTGCTCTGTCTCTCTGTCTCTCAAAAATAAATAAATGTAAAAAAAAATTTAAAAAAATATTTATTTCAGAGAGACAGA
This sequence comes from Panthera onca, assembly GCF_046562875.1. Taxonomy (NCBI): domain Eukaryota; kingdom Metazoa; phylum Chordata; class Mammalia; order Carnivora; family Felidae; genus Panthera; species Panthera onca. The sequence goes on along the minus strand of NC_138343.1, from coordinate 25,436,742 downwards.
CAGAGTGCAGGCAGACAGAGAGGGAGACACAGAATCCGAAGCAGGCTCCAGGCTCTGAGCTGTCAGCACAGAGCCCGACGTGGGGCTCGAACTCACAGACTGTGAGATCATGATCTGAGCTGAAGTCGATGCTTAACTGAGCCACCCAGGTGCCCCGTCGCAGCCCACTGCTGATGGAAAACACTTTTATCTGAAATTTAACTTCATTTTGTTAATTGTTTTCTGGTTGTTTTGGTAGTTTTCTGTTCCTTTCTTCTTCTCTTGCTCTTTTTCTTTATGATTGATGGCTTTCTGTAGTGTTAGGTGTGGCTTTCTTTCTCTTTATTTTTTGTGCATGTATTATAGGTTTTGGATTTGTGGTTACCATGAGGTTCATATATAACATTGTAAATAGGTAGCACTTTATACTTAGTCAATGGTCACTTAAGTTTGAACCTTTCAAGGTTTTCATTTTGTCTTTGTTTTTTACATTTGAATATTATATGTGTATGTGTAATTTTTGGAATTCTCTGAGCTTCCTGGATATGTGGTGTGGTGTATACAATTAACTTTGGAAATATTTCTGTCATTATTAGTGAAAATATTCCTTCTGATTTTTTCTCTCTTTTCCTTCTGATGCTCCAATTACATATATATTACAACTTTTATCATTGTTCCACAATTCTTAGATTTTTTTTTCATCTTTTTTTTTTCCCTCTTTGCATTTCAGTTTGGAAAGTTTCTATTGATAGATCTTCAAGCTCACTTTCCTTGGTCATGTTCATTCTGATGAGCCTATCAAAGGCATTCTTCACTTGTTAGTGTTTTGATTTCTAACATTTGTCTTTGATTTTTTTCATAAAGTTTCCATTTCACTACTTAAATTACTCATCTGTTCTTGCAAGTTGTCTACTTTACCCATTAGATCCTGTAACATATTAAGCATAGTTATTTTAAATTCCCTGACTGATAATTCCAAAACGTTTTCATATCTGACTCTGGTCCTGCTGTTTGTTTTATCTCTTTGGACTGTCTTTATTTTTGACTTGTAGCATGCCTTACAATTTTTTATTCACAGTGCACATGATGGACCAGGCATAAATTATGGACAAGAGGAAATTATGTAATCAGGTCATTAGTAAGAGGTTTTATGTTAATCTATAAATTGGGCCATGTTTAATGCTTGCTATAGCTGTTAAGTTCGAGAGGCTTCAGCTTCCTCTAGTTTCCTTTTTTTCCCTTTCTTCTATTGATTTTGGGTTTCCCTAACTATTCCATCTCAAATTCACCAGTGAAGTCATTTGGGTGTGGTGTTTTCTTTGATTTTTAAAGATGCATTCAACTTATTCAACAGATATAGGACTATTCCAATGTTCTATTTCTTCTTAGATCAGTTTTGGCAAGTTGTGTTTTTCAAGAAATTTGTGCATTTCATCTACACTGTTGAATTAATGGCATATGGTGGTTAATAATAATCTGTTATTTTCTTTTTAATGCTTTAAAATTCTGTCTTGATGTCATCTTTTTTCATTTCTAATCTCTCTCTCTCTCTCTCTGTCTCCACTGGGTCAATCTTGCTCAGGGATTATTGATTTTAATCTTTATAAGGGATCAACTTTTTTCTTGATTTCCTCTTTTGTCGGTTTGTTTTTTATTTCAATTATTTATTCTTTTATACATATTAGAACCTTACTATATTTTCTTTAATTTGCTGTTGTATTTTTCAGCTTTTTGAGATGAAACTCAAGTAATTGATTTTTAAACTTTCTTATTTTATAATGCACACATTTAGAGGCCAAAATAGTCCTCTTAGCACTGATTTATCTTCATCACATACATACAAAAATTTGTTGTATATATTTTTATTATTATTTAGTTCAAAACATTTTCCGATTGTTATTTTAATATTTTCTTGGTTCATTAGTGATTTAGAATTGTGATGCTTAATTTCTGAATATTTGGGGATTTTCTAGTTATCTTTCTGTTAATGATATCTAGTTTAAATTTTACTGTGGCCAGCAAATATATTCTATATGACTTCAATCCTTAGTAATTTGTTGGGACTTGATTTATCATGCAGGATATTGTCTGTTTTGGTAAATGTTTCATGTGAACTTAAAAGAATGGCTATTCTGAGGTTGTTTAGTTTTCTATATGTCAATTGGGTCAGTTTGTTTGGGTTATTTACATAGTTCTAGATCTTTACTGATCTTTTGGTCTGCTTTTTCTATCTATTACTGACAAGTTTGTTAAAATAACCAACTGTTAATGTGGGTCCATTTCTTTTTTTTGTTCTGTTAATATCTTCTTATGTTTGTTAGGCACAGATTTAGAATTGTGATATAATCTCATGGAATTGACCATTTTATTGTTATGCAACATCTCTTGCCTTAAATTCTACTTTGCTTGGTATTAGAATAGTTAGGCCAACTTTTTTCTAGTTGGTATTTACACTACATATCTTTTCCATTATTCTACTTTCAGACTTTTATTCCATATATTTAAAATGTGGGTCTTTTGAACAATGTATAATTGGGTTTTGTATTTTTCTTCACATGGCATGTCTTTTAATTCCAGTGCTCTGTTTACACGTAATACTATTATTGACATAATTGAATATAAGTCTTTTACATTGTTATCAGCCATCTATTTGTCCCATCTGTCTTTGTTCCTTTATTTCTCCTTCCTTGCCTCATTTTGGATTAGTCAAAAGTTTTATATTATTGTATTTCCACCATAGTAATTTTTTTTTAAGATTTTATTTTTAAGTAATCTCTACACCCAACATGGGGCTTGAACTCACAACATTGAGATCAAAAGTCACATGCTCTTCTGACACTCTTCTGACTGAGCCAGCCAGGCACCCCTCCACCATATTAGCTTTTTACTTATGCATTCTTTTTTTTATTATTATGTTTATTTATTTTTGAGAGAGAGTGATAGAGTGTGAGCAGGGAGGGGCAGAGAGAGAGGGAGACACAGAATTTGAAGAGGGTTACAGGCTCTGAGCTCTCAGCACAGAGCCTGACACGGGGCTTGAATTCATGGACTGTGAGATCTTGACCTGAGCTGAAGCTGGATTCTCAACTGACTGATACACCTAGGCACCCCTTTACTTATGCATTCTTATATTAATCTTGTAGGAATTAAACTATTTATTTTAGGGTATGTCTTCCAGAAATTAGATTTTTACCACTTCACAAACATTGCTAGAAATTAAGGAATCTACTCCTGAAATCGTTTCACTGTATGCTAATTTGGATGTAAATTTTAAAAAATAAAAAAATAAATTAAAAAAAGTTTAATTATATTTTCTGAAGTCTTGCCCTTTTGTACTAATTATCACATATTTTATCTCTACATAGATTTAAATTTTTTTAATTAATTAATTTTAAGAGTGAGAGCACAAGCAAGAGAGGGACAGAGGGAGATGGAGGGACAGAATGCTAAACAGGCTGTGCACTGTCAGCACAGAGCCTGACTCGGGGCTCAGTCTCACAATTGTGAGATGCTGACCTGAGTCAAAATCAAGAGTAGGACTCTTAACTGAATCAGCCACCAGGCACCCCTCTACACAGATTTTAAAGCCCACAAGTAATCATCATAATTGTTTTTAACATTTAATATTTATTTATATTTATGCACAGTTATTTACCCTTTCCAGTGTGCTTTTTTCCTTTGTATCATTCTATGCTCCCTCTGAGATCATTTTCCTTCCTATAGAAATTCCTTTAGTATTTCTTGTAATGCAGTTCTCTGGCAAGAAATGCTCTAAGATTTAGTTGTCTGAAAAAAAATGTGTATTTTCTTTCATTTTTGAAGGACACTTTAGTTAGCTACAGAATTTTAGGATGGGATATAAATATTGTTTTCCTATCAGCACATTTATTTATTGAAATTTATTGTCAAATTGGTTTCCATACAACACCCAGTGCTCATCCCAAAAGGTGCCCTCCTCAATACCCATCACCCACCCTCCCCTCTCTCCCACTCCCCATCAACTCTCAGTTTGTTCTCAGTTTTTGAGTCTCTTATGCTTTGGCTTTCTCCCACTCTAACCTCCTTTTTGTTTTTTTCCTTCCCCTCCCCCATGGGTTTCTGTTAAGTTTCTCAGGATCCACATAAGAGTGAAAACATATGGTATCTGTCTTTCTCTGTATGGCTTATTTCACTTAGCATAACACTCTCCAGTTCCATCCATGTTGCTACAAAGGGCCATATTTCATTCTTTCTCATTGCCATGTAGTACTCCATTGTGTATATAAACCACAATTTCTTTATCCATTCATCAATTGATGGACATTTAGGCTTTTTCCATAATTTGGCTATTGTTGAGAGTGCCTATCAGCACATTTAATGTGTCCTCTTAAGAGGACAATTCACTGGCTTCAATTTCTGCCGAAAAACCAGCCATCTGTATAGCTGTTACTGTCTTTAACATGTCTTTTCTCTCTGGCTGCTTTTTTCTTTTATTTTCAGCTGACTCTTCTGTGTCTAGGTGTGGTTTTCTTTGTATTTATCTCGTATGGGTGTACAAAGTTCTTTGTTTGCTTGTTTTGTTATTAAAAAATTTTTTTTTAATGTTGATTTATTTTTGAGGGGGGGGAGGGGTAGAGAGAGAGAGGGAGACAGAATCTGAAGCATGCTCCAGGTTCTGAGCTGTGAGCACAGAGCCCGATGTGGGGCTCCAACTTGTGAACCATGCATGAGATCATGACCTGAAGTTAGATGCTTAACTGACTGAGCCACCCAGGCACCCCATTTACAAAGTTCTTTGAATGTGTTGTTTAATGCTTGGTATCAAATTTGGAAAATTTTTGGCCAGTAATTTTTCATATATTTTTCGTCCCATTGTCTCTGGTATTTCAATAGCATAAATATTTGACATTGTCATCATGTTACATATATCTCTTGTACTCTCTTTTTAAAATTAAAAAAAAAAATTATGTTTATTCATTTCCTGAGAGAGAGAGAGAGAGAGAGAGAGAGAGACAGAATGTGAGCAGGGGAGGGGCAGAGAGAGAGGGAGACACAATCTGAAGCAAGCTCCAGGCTCTGAGCTGTCAGCATAGAGCCCGACGTGGGGCTCGAACTCATGAACTGCGAGGTCATGACCTAAGCCTAAGTCGGACACTTAACTGACTGAATCACCCAGGTGCCCACTCCCCCTGCCTTTTTTTTTTTTTTTAATTCTATTTCTATCTATTTTTCCTTCTGTTCTTTACTCTGGATATTTTTTACTGCATTATCTTCCACTTCCCTTAATCCTTTGCTCTTATCTAATATCAAACCCATCGTTTGATTTCTTCAAGTATATTTTTTAGGTTCTAGAATCTCCATTTGGCTTTCTTTAAATAGCTTTCAGATTTTTCGTGAGATTCTTCATTTTTTCATCAATTCTGTTTAAAACATTCATCATCGTTTTTTTTAAGTTTTTAAATTTATTTTGAAAGAGAGAGAGCAGAGGAAAGGCAGAAATAGAGAGAGAGAGAGAGAGAGAGAATTCCAAGTAGGCTCTGCATGGTCAGCATAGAGCCCTAAGTGGGACTTGATACCCATGAACCACAAAATCATGACCTGAGTCAAAAGCAAGAGCCAGACACTTAACCGGCTGAGCCACTCAGGCACCCCTCAGAATTATTTTAAGTCTCTGATTATTCAATATCTGAATCATCAATGATGCCATTTCTCTTGTGTTTTTTCCTGTTTTTTTGATAATTTCTATTACTTTTAAAGCATGTTTCATAAAATTTTATTAGATGCCAGATATTATGAAAGAGTGTAGAGGTACAGAATAGTGTTGTTTACCTTCAAAAAGTGTTGTTTCCTCTGTCAAGCACATAGTTTACCAGCAGATTCCTGTGGTCCAGTTTAGGTGGGTTAAAGCTGTGCTTTATTAGGGCTGGGTTATTATTTTTTTTAAGTTTATTTATTTTGAGAGAGAGAGAGAGAGAGAGAGAGAGAAAGAAATCCCAAGCAGGGTCTGCACTGACAGCAATGTGAGGCTCAGTCTCACAAACTTAGAGATCATGACCTGAGCCAAAATCAGGAGTTGGATGCTTAACCAACTGAGCCATCCAGGAGCCCCTAAGCTGGGTTATTTCAATTTTGACCTGATTCTTGGGTCATGTTCTTACTTCAAGGGCATTGCTATAGACTGAGTTGTATGTTCCCCACCCCAAATTCATATATTAAAGGCTTAACCCCCAATCTGATGGTATTTAGAGGTGGAGCTTTTGGGAAGTAATGAGGTTTAGATAGATCATGAGGATGGAATCTTCATGATGGGATGTGTTCCCTTATAAGAAGAGACACCATAGAGCTTGCTTTCTCTCCACATGTGCACAAAGAAGAGATCATGCAAGCACGCAGCCAAGATGATGCCCACAAACAAGGCAGGAAGAGAGATCTTTACCAGAAACTGACCATGGTGGCATCCTGATCTGACTTCCAACCTCCAGAACAGTGAGAAAATAAATGTGCATTGTTTCAGCTACCTGGTCTAGTTATAGCAATCTGAGCAGGCTAAGGCAAGCATAGCCTGACTCCTAGGGACTGTCCCTTCTAGGAGATATACCTAGGGTATTTTCTGAGGCCCAGTTTGGCAGAACTTGAACTCTAACCTCCACCTCCTTAATAGTTTTAAGTTGCTGAAAATCCTGCTCAGCTTTTTTGCCTCTGGTCTGCTCTTGCCTGCTGGGTTTCTTGGATTCTGTTCCTACATATGCATGGTTTAGTCATCAGCCAATCACTGGAGTGTAACATCTTTGGATAATTTTGGGGTCACTTTTTTTATAGTTCCCTCCTTTCTGAGACTTTGCTCTTCAAGTTCCAAACTCTGATGTCCTCAGCGAGACTGCTACTTTCTGCTTAGGTTCTATTATCCTTTGCACAAAATTAGAAATACCCTCAGTGAAAAAGGAAGGAAATTAACTCTCTAATACCTTAAGTCATTTTATATATTTTGCCCATTTTCCATTATTGTTTTCAATGGAAGGGTTCATTCTGGATGTTCTGTAAAAACCAGAATACAAAGTTCTGTACTCATATTTTGTGATTCAACCTAAATGTGACTTCCTTTGTGAAGTTTTTCCTGATTCTTTTGCTCTAGAGTAGAATTACACTCAAGTGGAACTTTCTCTGGTTGCCATAGAACCTGGCACATACCTCTATCATTACCCTTACTAGATAATGTTCCCATTTTTATGTAACAGTTGTCTCTCTAAGGGACTACCCTATTAAGTTCATTACCTTTTTCTGAAAAATTCTTTAAAGACCTAACTATACTCAGTCTCTCATTTTTCTCTTCATCTCCTCCAACTTTTCCTTGAATCTACTCCAAACTTGCTTTTGCTCTCACACCATACCACTAAAACTTACATTATCGTGCCCATTGACAATTTCCATGTTTTCGAATCCAATGGTGAACACATCTTACTTGACTTATTAGCCACAACTAATGTGACTTAGCCACAAGTAACTAACTAATGTGACTCAGGCCACATCTTACTTGACTTATTAGCAGCAATTGGAACAACTGATCACTCTCTTAAGGATCCCCCCCTGACCTGGTTTCCCTCTACTTTCTTAGTGGCTCCTCTTCATCTCATCAACATCTAAAAATTGTAGGACCTCAGGGCTCATTCCTCAGATCTCTTCTCTTTTCTATCAACATTCCCTCCCTTGAAGATCTTGCCTTAGTTCTAGATACCATCCATGTGTTGATAACATTCTAATTTATATTTCCCATCTGTACTTCTTCCCTGAACTCCATACTCATATATCCACCTGCCTACTTGACATCTCACCTGGATGTTTAATAGACCATCTCAAATTTTAACATGTTTAGAGCTCCTCATATTTCCACAAATGTGCTTTGACACTACTCTTTCCCTTCTCCATCAGCAAATCTGTCCTTCCAATTACACTGAGAACAGAAAACTTCTGGTTTCTTCATTTCTTACATCCAGTTTCTGATCTACAAGCTAATCATCACTTCCACCTTCATATTTTACCCAGAATCTGACAATTCCTTGATATCCCCATTGCTATCACTCTCATTGAAGCCATCCTTACTTATCTTGTCAACATTGCTGTAATAACCTCCAAACTTGTCTTCCTACTTTGTTCTTGTTCCTTTTAGTGTATTTTCAACTCAGCATCCAAAATGATCCCAATATAAGATAATTTAGAACATGCTTCTCTTCTGCACAAAATCTTTCAATGACTCCCTAATTCGGAGTAAGAGGCAAACTTCTCTAAATCACCTGCAAAGCCTCACATGATCTCCCTGCTCCCGCCTAACTTTTCTGACCTCATCCTCTATTACTACTTTCTTGCTCCTTCCACAGGCACCTCCTTGCCGTGCCCCCATCTCTGAGCCTTTGTCTTTGCTTTTCCCCAAAATACCTCATTGCTTCCTCTCCCCAAAATATCCTCATGGCTTCATCCCTCACTTCCTTTAGTTATTCACTCAAATATTACCTTTACAACCAGTCATCCATCTAATACTGTGATACACTCCCCATACATACATGCACATCTCCTATCTAACATCGGTGCTTTTTTCTCTTAGCACTTACCACCCACTAACATACTACATAGTTTCCTCATTCATTCATTCATCTTCCTCACTAGCATGTAAGCTCCATACGGGTAGGCATTTTTGATTTCTTCACAACTGAGTCTTTAGTGTCTGGAACAGGTGCTGTGCAAGTATTTATTGAATGAATGAGTGCCTTCACTAGCATGTAAGCTCCACATGGGTAGGTATTTTTGATTTATTCACAACTGAGTCTTTAGTGTCTGGAACAGGTGCTGTGCAAGTATTTATTGAATGAATGAGTGCCTATTTGTATCACTTGTATCTACCATCAGATATTTTTGTAGCTGGTACCTGCTTACCATACATTAGTCAGAAATGTTTGTGAATGAACAGGTACCCCGTATATATACATATTTTTAAAATAAAGAAAATTTTTTAACAGTTTTAGTTTCAAAGCAAAATTGAGTGGAAAGAGAATACTCTCACATATCCTACCTGCCTCCCAACCCCAAACACACAGCCTTTCCCACTATGAACATCCTGCACCAGTGCGGTACATTTGTTACAATCAATCAACCAACACTGACACATTATCAAGCAAAGTCCCATTCACATCTGGTCTCACTCTTTGTGTTGCACATTTGTGGGTTTTGACAATGTATAATGTATTCATCATTACAACATTATACAGAATAGTTTCCCTGCCCTAAAAATCCTCTGTGCTCCACCTCCCTACAAATCTGACAACCACTGATTTTTTTTCCCACTGACTCCATACTTTTGCCATCTCCAGAATGTCACATAGTTGGAATCAGATGTAGCTTTTTCAGATTGGCTTTCACTTAGAAATAAATAATCATTTAAGGTTCTTCCATTCCTTTTCATGGCTTGACGGCTTTTTTTTTTTTTTTTTTTTTTTTTTTTTTTTTTTTTTAGTGCTGAGTAACATTCCATTGTATAGATGGACCAGTGTTTTTGTACATTCACATACCAAGAAGAACATCTTGGTTGCCTTCAAGTTTTGGCAATTAGGAATAAATGTGCTATAAACATTCATGTCAGATTTTTGTGTAAATATAAGCATTCAACTTTTTTGGGTAAATACTAAGGTATGGGGTTTCTGGATCATATAATAGGATTATTTTCAGTTTTCTAATGCCCAACTTTCTTCCTAAGTGGCTCTACCAATTTGTGCTCACAGCAACAATGAATGAGGATTCCTGTTGCACCACATCCTCATCCACATGTATTCTCAGTGTTTTAGATTTTAGCCATTCCAATAGGTATGCAGTGGTATTTCATTGTTGTTTTAAATTTGCAATTCCCTAATGACCTACAATGTTGAGGACCTTTTCATGTGCTTATTTGCCATCTGTATGGTGAGGTGTCTGTTCAGATCTTTTGCCCATTTTCTAATGGGGTTACTCCTTTTATTGTTGAGTTTTTAGGATATTTTGGATAACAATCCTTTATCAGATGTTCTTTGCAAATACTTTCTCCCAATCTGTGACTTCCCGTTCTCTTGAAGAATGCATTTGACCCTTGAATGCAGAGGTTAGGGGCACCCCTAACCCCACAGTTGAAAATCCACATATAACTTTTGACTCCCCCCAAAACTTTACTAACAACCTACTGCTGACTAGACGCTTTACTAACAGTCTATTTAACATATATTTTACGTGTTATATATTGTATTCTTACAATAATCTAGGTAAATGTAAATGTTCAAAATATGAGGAAAATATTTACAGTACTCTATTGTATTTATTGGGGGAAAAAAATCCACCTATAAGCGGTACCCCCATAGTTCAAACTCCTGTTCTTCAACGGTCAACTGTGTATCTTTTTACAACATGTAATCATAGCTATGAATAATTGCTTTCTAATATAGCACTATAGCACTTCCCATTTTGCGTGATCACCATTCTAAAAGTCTGCAAGATAAGTATCACATTTCTTCCACCACAGAGAGGATTTTATTATCCTCACTTCACGTGTGAAGGGAGATAAGAGAATGGTAATTTGCCTAAGGCTGTAGCGCCGATAACCCGCAGAGCTCAGAGTGGGAGTTGGAAGGAGCGGTGTAGCGCTTACCCCTAGGCCAAGGTGCCCCTTCCCGACCGCGGAGGTTTCTATGACTAGGTAACATTTCCTCTTTTGGCTTCCCACCGACTTTAAAAGCCAAGATTCTCAGGGTGACAACTCCGGGATTTAAAATCTGGGGGCAAGGCCAGTTGGCTGCGGGGCGGGCGCTCTCCTCCTACACGGCTTTGGAGCCCGCGGAGGCGGAGCGAGCAGTCCACGCCCTCTCGCCGGTCCCAGCGCACTTAAGTGACACGCAGAGGGCGCGGACACCGGACCTAGCCTGCAGGAGCACGGCGGTCCTGCCGGGCCTACATCTCCAGGTGCGCGAGCTCGCTGTCCCGCTGGGGCGAGGGAGCCGGGGCCGCGCGGCAAGACGCGCACTGACCAGCGGGACCCACGGCGCCGGGCGCGGCGAGCCACTCCGCGACCCGGCCTCCCTGAGTCTGACGGGCTTTGTCCCCGGTGACCACCTTTGTCAGGCTCGGGCGTCGGCTCCCTGCTCGCCCCGGCTAGACTGTCGCGACGTCGGAGTAATTCCGGAGTCTCCCACCGCCGCTTCTTCCCTTACCCAGGCCTCGGGAAATTTGCCGCGGAAACGAAAGTAAATTAAGTCTGGGTGCGTCTGCGCGGAAGGAGCGGCTGCCACATCCAGGTTCTTTGGTGAGAGAGGCTTGCAGGCGGGGGCGGGGCTTCCTGATTAGGCCGGCGGGCGGCGGGCGGGGTCGGCGTGCACAGGAAGTCGAACTGTGAGTGGGCCTGTCGGGTGGTGGGCGGAGCTCGCGGCTGTCGAGGAAGTAGAGCTGTTTGCAAGCCTTCCGTATTCCCTGAAATTGGGTGGTGGGCAGGGCCCGCGGAATTTTCTGGGGTCCTGTGCAGAATTGTCAAAGGCTCTGGGCCTTTTTCATCAGATGTACTCGGTACAAGGGCGGAAACCTGCCCTCGGGCCAGGATGACGGTGTGGCGTTGCGTTGTTGCTATCATTTTGTAGCGTTGATGGGTTTTTATTGCAGTATCCTTAAGGTACAGTGGTGCATGCTCTGGTCACTATAGGATTACGTAGCTGTCCCAGGGTGGGACTGCTTACCAACCCTTTTACTCTTGCCCTTGGGGCTGCGCTGGTTGCAGAGATCATCAAAAGCATTTCCGAATAATCTTAGACGTGAGCTGGTAAATGGAAAAGAAGGGCCAACTGCCATAGCGACAAAAGGGACGAATATCATAACCTTAGGAGACCTCTTAGGTAGTCATGGCAAGTTTGCTTTTACGAAGTACTGCAGAATCTCTTCAGGATTTTGAAGAGGTTAAGCTACAACCTCCTTTCCTAAGCATTTGACAAAACCTCAGGGATTGGAGGAGGAGCAGTTATTTCTTTATTTCTTGCTGATCTTTGGCTCTTCCTTGTCCAGAGCTCCAGTTTATCTTGGGCAAAGCCTGAGGCTGTTACATTCAACCACTCTTCTGAAGTCCTTTGGTAAATAGATAGGTGACAGAGTAAGGAGGAAATTGTGATCAAGTAAAAATGTAGAGGGGCGCCTGGGTGGCTCAGTGGGTTAAGCATCCGACTTCTGCTCAGATCATGATCTCACAGTATGTGGGTGTGAGTCCCGCATTGGGTTCTGTGTTGACAGCTCAGAGCCTTGGAGCCTTCTTCAGATTCTGTGTCTCCCTCTCTCTCTACCCCTCCCCCGCTTGTGCTTTCTCTCTCTCTCTCTCTCTCTCTCTCTCTCAAAAATAAGTAATAAACATTAAAAAAAGTTTTTTTAAAAAAAGTGAAAAATGGGGGAGCCTGGGTGGCGCAGTGGGTTAAGCATCCAACTCTTCATTTCGGCTCAGGTCATGATCTAAGAGTTGGTGAGATCCAGATCAAGCTCCTCTTGCCTTCTGCTATCCGACTCTGCAGTGACAGTGTGGAGCCTGCTTGGGATTTTCTCTGTCCCTCTCTTTCTGCCCCTCTTTCTGCTCCTGCTCTCCCTCTCTGAAAATAAATTAAAAAAAAATTTTTTTTAATGTTGAAAACCGCAGCTCTTCTAAACACAAAAAGTGAAGACCAGGTTTATTTAAAATTTAGGATGTGTCATTATTATTGCTAATAAAACAGCAATAGTGATTAACTTTAATTTTCATTTTCCTCTGTCTGTACTATATTGAGCACCAGAGATATGTTACACTTTTAAGAATTGAATATTAATGAGGTTAAGAAAAATGCCTTAAATATCAACTTCCAAAATGGCAAACTATTATGTGGTGCTTATTAATCCATAATATATCAATACCACAAATATGATCTGGAATTTGAAAAAATATATGTGGATTCCTGTGCTTTGGTTGGATGTTGTACTCTGGCAAAAATGATTCCATCAGCCTGTAGAGTATTGATTTTGAATCACATATTTTATGTTCTAAAAATTTAATCTGTGTTTTCCCTATTTCTGACTGTAACATACTCATTTAATATAGGTGAACAAGGCTACAATATTAGGTTTTTGCATGGAATTTTAAGAAAGAGTATAGTTTACTATCTAGAGAAGTAGCATGTGTTAGTGAATTGATGGTGGAGGTTTGAATGAAGAAATGAAAGTTCAGTTCCAGGATCTGCCACTTTAGGTGAGTCATTTAACTCCAGATTTTAGTTTGTTTATTTCTAAATTGGAATGATAAGAATAAAACGTACTCATGGGGTCATAATGTGCTAATGTACGTGATAATACTTGGTTAAACACTTTCAGTCTTGTCCTTTGCTTTTCATTTGGTTCTTCCTTACTCAGGGCTTTTGTTTATCTGGGGCAAGACATTAAGCTGTTATAATTATAAGAACATTAGAGAAGTCCATGTTGGATACTTGAGTAAAATCAGAGTTCTATTAGCAGGGAAGAGGGGGGCAATGATAGGTAGGCAGCTGACATTTTCTGACTCTTTATGTATGGTCATCATTGAAAAATTTTTAAAAAATAGTCTTCTACCACTGAAAGGTAAATATGAGTATTTTTAAGTCTTTTTAAAACTTAAAAAAAATTTTTTAACGTTTTTTATTTATTTCTGAGAGACAGAGAATGAGCGGGGGAAGAAGCAGAAAGAAAGGGAGACACAGAATCTGAAGCAGGCTCCAGGCTCTGAGCTCTGAGCTGTCAGCATACAGCCCGATGCAGGGCTTAAACTCATGAATCCCCAGATCATGACCTGAGCCGAAGTCTGATGCTCAACCAACTGATCCACCAGGCGCCTCTTTTTAAAACTTTTTTTATTAAAGTGTAACATTAAATGTGAAGTGAACATTTCATAACTGAACAGCTCTATGAAGTATCACAAAGTGAACATTACACAGATTAAGAAAAAGAACATTGCCAAGGCACCCTCACGATGAAGCTAAACATCTCTTTCCCAGCTATTGGCTGCCAGAAACTCATTGAGGTGGACGATGAATGCAGACTTCGTACCTTTTATGAGAAGTGAATGGCCACAGAAGTTGCTGCTGAGGCTTTAGGGGAAGAATGGAAGGGTTACATGGTCCAGATCAGTGGTGGCAATGACAAACAAGGCTTCCCCATGAAGCAGGGTGTTTTGACCCATGGCCGTGTCTGCCTGCTGCTGAGTAAGGGGCATTCCTGCTACCGACCACGGAGGACTGGAGAAAGAAAGCACAAATCTGTTCGGGGTTGCATTGTGGATGCCAATCTCAGTGTTCTCAACTTGAACATTGTGAAAAAAGGGGAGAAGGATATTCCTGGACTTACTGATACTACTGTGCCTCATCCCCTGGGGCCCAAGAGAGCTAGCAGAATCCGCAAGCTTTTCAATCTCTCGAAGGAAGATGATGTCTGCCAGTATGTTGTGAGAAAGCCCCTAAACAAAGAAGGTAAGAAACTTCGAACCAAACACCCAAGGTTCAGTGTCTTGTTACTCCACATGTCCTTCAACACAAACGTCGGCGCATTGCTTTAAGAAAGAGTGCATGAAGAAAAACAAGGAAGAGGCTGCAGAATATGCTAAACTTTTGGCCAAGAGAATGAAGGAGGCCAAAGAAAAACACCAGGAACAGATTGCCAAGAGACCGAGGTTGACTTCTCTGAGAGCTTCTACCTCAAAGCCTGAGTCTAGTCAAAAATGAGATTGTTGTAAGAGGAACAAATAAATAAGATCAAACATCAAACCAAAAAAAAAAAAAAAAAAAAAAAAAAAAAAGAACATTGCCATGATTCTGAAGTAAGAGGTTCACTGTCTCCTATCTTCTGTCATAGTGATCACTGTCCTGCCTGTTAATATCATGAATTAATTCTGCCTTTGTTTTTGGCATTATTATTTGTTATTTATTTGTATTTCCCCCAGTTTTAGTGAGGGACAAAATTGAGTACAGAATATGAGTATTTTCATATAAATATATATAGATTTATTTTGCTTTAGGAGAAATTTTAGAAATTTGTGAAATTCCTTGAAATTTTCAGTTAATCTCAGTGGACAAAATTTGCTTTCCTGAGTCCGTGAATTAACATCTGTTTATGAAAAAAACAGTAAGAAATTCCATTAAAATGGACATAATTACATTATTAGTTGAAATTAGTTATCATCAGGTGATGTAAGAGGGCAGTGTGCTTTCATTAGTTACTCTGTAGCATGGCCTTATAATGTGGTTTTCTACCTGCCTCCATTCAGTGTTTTTGTGACTCTTGGGTATCTAAACTACTCACAAGACCTTTCTAAGATATTCAGTGCTTATAAAGTTGAATTGTTCCATGGAAAAAAAGGAGGAAAAAAACCCAACAACAGTGAAAACAAAAGAAATGCCTGGAAACTATGCAAGAGGTGCACAGGATTAAGTAAGACCAGACCAAACCAACAAACTGCAAGACTGGAAGGAGAACTGACTTGGGTCTGGAGCCGGCCTCACAAAGGGCGGTGGAATCACCTGGAGGCCTCCTTCCCCTAAGATTCATCATGCTTGCAGGAGGCACTGCAAATCCTAGTTGGTTCTGGCAAATTTGAGGAGACAAGATCTTGGCTGAAGGAGAGAGAGCTAGTAGAACTCAAAAGAAGTTGAAATCTTATACCCAAATGGCATATTTCAGGGTTAATAATTCCTTCCTGTTTCTTTACTCTGTGAGCCTTTTTTAAAAAAAAATTTTTATTAAAAAAATTTTTTTTAACATTTATTTTTCAGAGACAGAGCGAGACAGAGCACAAAGTAGGGGAGGGGTGCAGGGTGGGGGGGGGCAGGCAGGGGCACACAGAATCCAAAGCAGGCTCCAGGCTTTGAGCTGTCAGTACAGAGCCCTATATGGGGCTTGAACTCACCATGAGATCATGACCTGAGCCGAAGTCAGATGCTCAAATGACTGAGCCACCCAGGCACCCTGAGCCTTTTTTTTTTTTTTTAAGGTTATTAAATATTCATATACATTATTTTTGAAAACTGCTAGATATATTTCAGAGTATGGATGTGCCATAATTTATTCTGTCTTCTGTGTGTGTAAATTGTTTTGTATGCTTTTGACATTCTATGTAATGTTGCCAGGAACATCCTTGTAAATAATCTATCTCAGCAGCTCTGATTTAATTAAAGAAATACTGAGTGAAGGAATTATTCTCTTTAAGAAATACATTTTATTGGGGGCGCCTGGGTGGCTCAGTTTGTTGAGTGTCTGACTTCTGCTCAGCTCATGATTTTACAGCCCATGAGTTCGAGCCCCACGTCGGGTTCTGTGCTGACAGCTCAGAGTCTGGAGCTTGCTTTGGATATGTGTGTGTGTCTCTCTTTCTTCCCCTCCCCTGCTCACACCCTCTGTCTCTCTCAAAAATAAATAAACACTAAAAAATTAAAAGAAATACATGTTGTTATAAATGTATTTCATGTTTATTGAAGGAAATTTGGAAAATGTAAGTGTACAGAAGAAAGTAAAAATCACCCTTCTATCCAGATATAATCCTTGCTAACATGTTGATGTCTTTTGTTGTCTTTTTTTTTGTATGTGTATCTATATATCTATACATCTACCTGTATGTATAGATTTTTTATTTTTACCTGTAATTTTGAATGATTATATAATAGTCCATCTTATGAATGTCCTGTAATTCATTTAACTGTATCTTTTATTTTTGGACAATTAAATAGTTCTTTTTAAAAAATAATCATCCATTTAATGATCAACTGCCATATGCTAGGTTTTGTCCTAGACATTGCAGACGGTGTGCAAGGTAGTTTCCTGCCTTCTGTGAAATTAATTAGAAATAATTCTCAAATTAGAGCTGTCTTAACTGTTTCAAGGGAGAAGTAAAAGGTGCTGTGAAAATGTCTAATGGGAAGACCTAGGATGGCTTCCTTGAGGAAATGACATTTCATTGAGACCTGAAGGATGAATAGGATGAGCCAGGAGAAGAATACGCCCTAAGAGGGTTATAGGGGAGAGTGGAACAAATTACTCTGTCTCCTCCCACTCTACCATTCTTAAAGGGATGGGTCAGTAGAACACTGCTGAGCAGAGGATCTCAGCTGCACCCTGGCATTCTCAAAACCCACTGAAACGGGTTAAATATGGATAAATGTGGGTGGCTGGGCCAATCATAGCCAAAATCATAAAGTAGGAAATGTGTTTTCCTTTCAGAAATGAGGAAATTGAGGCTTATGTAAGTTACCCAAGTCACGGGACTAACAAATTTTAGAGCTAGAGTTCATACTCACAAGAGAAAGGTCTGTGCTCTTTCCACAGCATTTATGGCTCTGCTACCTCTCCTTCTATGCCTGCCCCAGCTCCATCACCACCCTCTACCCCTGGTCTTCATGCCCTTTATTTAGGTAGCCTCCCCCACTCCCTGTCTACCTGATAGATGTGCATCTTTCCAGAGGGTGCTTCCTCTTGTTTGGGGATGTCTTATGTTATAGAAATAGTGTTGTCTACTGTGCTGCTATGTGAGCTTTCTGGGGGTGGCATGGTCTACCCACAGCCTTTGTACAAGGTGTAGATGGTAACCTGAAGCAGATGACCACAGGCCACTATACAAGACCACTATCAGCCTAGGCATTTTCAGAAACACCTGAGGTAATTTTTTTTTTTAATTCTCTGCCTCACAATATTCTATTATGAAAAATTTCAAAGTGTAAAGTTAAAAAGATTTTACACCCACAGCTAACATAATATTCAATGGTGAAAAGCTGAAAGCTTTTTGTCTAAGATCAGGAATAGGACAAGGATGCCCAAACTTGCCACTTTTATTCAACATGATATTGGAAGCACTAGCCACAGCAATTAGGCAAGAAAAAGAAATAAAAGCATCCAAATTGGAAAGGAAAAAGCAAAGCTGTCACTATTTAAAGAAGACATGATATTATCTATGGGAAACCATGAGGATTCCATAAAAAAACTGTTAGAAGTAATAAATGAATTCAGTAATGTTGTAGGATACAAAATCAATATAAAAAAATCTGTTGCATTTATAGACACTAATAATGAACTATCAAAGAGTAATTAAGAAAACAGTTCTGTTTTTCTTTTTTTTTTTTTTTTTAATTTTTTTTAACATTTATTTATTTTTGAGACAGAGAGAGACAGAGCATGAACGGGGGAGGGGCAGAGAGAGAGGGAGACACAGAATCGGAAGCAGGCTCCAGGCTCTGAGCCATCAGCCCAGAGCCCGACGCGGGGCTCGAACTCACGGACCGTGAGATCGTGACCTGAGCCGAAGTCGGACGCTCAACCGACTGAGCCACCCAGGTGCCCCAACAGTTCTGTTTTTCAATTGCATCAAAAAGAAAAAAAAGTGCCTAGGGGGGTCACCTGGGTGGCTCAGTTAAGTGTTCCACTTCCACTCAGGTTATGATCTCACGGTTTGTGAGTTCGAGATCCACATCAAGTTCTGTGTTGACAGCTTAAAGCCTGGAGCCTGCTTCAGATTCTGTGTCTCCCTCTCTCTCTGCCCCACCCCTACTTGTGCTCTGTTTCTCAAAAATGAATAGATGTTAAAAAAAAAATTAAAGAAAAAATGCCTAGGAATAAATTTAACTGAGGAGCTGAAAAATCTGTGTACTGAAAACTATAAGATATTTTGGAAAGAAAATGAAGAAGATATAAGTGGAGAGATGTTCCATGCTCATTGGAAGAACTAATAACGTTAAAATGTCTGTACTACCCAAAGTAATGTACAGATTTAATTCAATCTCTATTAAAATTCCAATGTTAGTTTTCACAGAAATAGAACAGGCAACCCTAAAATGTATATTGACCCACAAAAGACCCTGAATCAGCAAAGCAATCTCCAGAAAAAATAAAGCTGGAGGCATCGTGCTTCTGATTTCAGACTCTATTACAAAGCCATAGTAATTAAAATAGTGTGGCATTGGCATAAAAAGAGACTGATCAATGGAACAGAATAGAAAACCCAGAAATAAACTCACACCTGTATGGCCAATTAATCTGCAACAAATGAGCCAAGAATATACAATGGGAAAAGGACAATCTGCTCAATAAATCATGCTGGGAAAATTGTATAGCCAAATACAAAAGAACGAAACTGACCACTATCTTATACATACAAAAAAATTAACTTGAAATGGATTAAAGACTTGAACATAACATCTGAAACCATACAACTTATAGAAGAAACCATAGGCAATAAGCTCCTTGACATAGGTCCTGGCAGTGACTTTTTGAATCTGACACAAGTAAAAGCAACAAAAGCAAAAATAAACAACTTGGACTACATCAAACTAGAAGCCTTCTTCACAGCAAAGGAAAACTGTCAACAAAATGAAAAGGCAACCTACAGAATGGAAATCAATATTTGCAAATCATGTATCTTAAAAGCTTGATATCCCAAATATATAAAGAATGCATAGCAACTTCATAGCAAAAAAAAAAAAAAAAAAAAAAAAAAAAAAAAAAAAATTCCACTAAAACATGGGCAGAAGATCTGAATAGACATTATTCCAAAGAAGACATACAGACAGACAACCAGTAAATGAAAGATCAACATCACTCATCATCAGGGAAATGCAAGTTAAAACCACAAAGGAATATAACCTCCTACCTGTTAGAACTGCTGTTACCATACAGACAAGATAACAAGTGTTGACAAGGATGTGGAGAAAAGGGAACCCTTGTGGACTGTTGGTGCGAATGTGACGTGTAGTCATTATGGAAAACAGTATGGAACTTTCTCAAAAAATTAAAAACAGAACTACCATTTGATCCAGTAATTCCACTTCTGGGTATTTACTCAAAACAAAAACAAGGACACCAGGGTGGCTCAGTTGGTTAAATGTCTGACTTTGGCTCAGGTCATGATCTCATGGTTTGTGGGTTTGAGCCCCATGTTGGGCTCTGTGCTGACAGCTGAGACCCTGGAGCCTGCTTCAGATCCTGTGTCTCCCTTTCTCTCTACTCCTCCCCCACTCACACTCTGTTTCTCTCTCTGTTTCTCAAAAATAAACATTAAAAAATTAAAAAATAAAACAAAAACACTAACTCAAAAAGACATATGCAGTCCCATGTTCATAGCAGCATCAATTGCAATAGCCAAGGTATAGAAATAGCCTAAAAGTCCATCAATAGATGAATGGATAAATAAGATGTGATATATATATATATATATATATATATATATATATATATATATATATATATATATATCTTTTTCTTCTTCTTATTCTCATCATTATTCAGTCATAAAAAAGAAGGAAATCCTGCCCTTTGTAACAACATGGATGGACCTTGAGGGCATTATGCTAAGTGAAGTGTCAGCAACACAAATACCGTATGATCTCACTTATATGTGGAATCTTAAAAAAGAAAAAAAAGAAGAAGAAGAAGAAGGAAAAGAAGATCATAGATACAGAAAACAGATTGGGGTTGCCAAAGGCAGGGGCTGGGAGAAATGGGTGAAGGGGGTCAAAAGATTTTTAAAAAATTAAAAAATCAAGAGCTACAAAAGGCAATGTGGTATTCTGGATTGGATCCTGGAACAGAAAAATGTCATTAGTTAAAAAAAAAAAAAAAATGAGTTAATCAAGTAGGGTGTTTAGTTAATAGTAATGTACAAATTTGGTTTCTTAGTTTTGTTATCTGTACTATTAGAAACTGGGTGAGGAATATATGGGAAAAATTAGTAAAAATAGAAATGTAGAAACAAATTTAAAAAAATTTTACACTGAACTTTCGTGTGTCTACCATGAATATTATTTTATTCTGCCTGCGCTATCACAGACCAGCTATTTACCACTCTTTCTACCCACCAGTTTGTCTGCAAAGTAAATTGCAGATACCAGTACACTTTTTTCAGCATGCACTTCATTAACAAGATAGACTTCAGTATGTTTACAGATTTTTCTTTTGTTGTAAGATTTACCTAGAGTATATTTACTGAGTATTGACAAATGCTTATGCGTGTGTAACCCTAACCCCCAATGAGATGACAGAACATTACCATCACCCACAAAGTTTCCTCATGCCCCAAACCATTCAGTCCTCACCCTGCCCGTGGGCAACCAGTGTTCCCTTTCCAGTGTAGATTACCTTGTTCCAGAACTTAATATAGATGGAATTATACAGTATGTATTCTTTTGTACAAGGCTCCTTTTACTTACCATGTTTTGTGACTCATTCACATTGCTGTGTGTATTAGTAGTTCATTGCTTTTTATTACTGAGTAGTAATCCATAGTATGAATATACAATCCTTAAAAAAATTTTTTTTATCTTTATTTTTGAGAGAGAGAGAGAGACAGAGTGTGAGCTGGGGAGGAGCAGAGAGAGAGGGAGACACGGAATCTGAAGCAGGCTCCAGGCTCTGAGCTGTCAGCACAGACAGAGCTGACGCAGGGCTCAAACTCACAAACCACAAGATCATGACCTGAGCCAAAGTTGGACGCTCAACTGACTGAGCCACCCAGGCACCCCTACAATCCTTTTTTAAAAATCCATTTCCTATTGATGCATAACCGTTTCCAGTTTGGGGATAACATGAATAAAGCTGCTGTGAACATCATACTAGTCTTTGGGGACATAGGACGCATCTTCATGTAGTGGAGAGAGAGAGAGTGAGAACTCTCATATCTTTTATAAGGACCCTGATCTCATTCATGAGGCCTCCACTTTAATGACCCAATTACCTCCCAAAGACCCCACCTCCTAATATTATCACAATGGAGTTAGAGCTTCAACAAATGAAGTTTGGGACAGACACAAACATTCAGTCTGTAGCAGCCACCATGTGGGTCATTGCCCTGCGGCCAGTGCCCTGTTCTTTTTTAGTCCCTGGAGTTATTTTCCTTTCCATGGGCCTACCTATGCATTTGAGTGTATATTTGTGTTATGCTATCCAACACACATAGGTCTTTTTCAGCAGGAGGGTTTTAAAATTTTTCTAGTCCTCCATGTTGCCAGAAATGGAAGTCTAAAGGAATACAAATTGTGGTTTTCACATGAAAAGATGCTCAACATCACTCATCCTCAGGGAAATGCAAATAAAAACCACAATGAGATACCACCTCACACCTGTCAGAATGGCTAAAATTAACAACTCAGGAAACAACAGATGTTGGCAGGGATGCAGAGAAAGGGGAACCCTTTTGTACTGCTGATGGGAATGCAAACTGGTACAGCCATGCTGGAAAACAGTACAGAGGTTCCTCAAAAAGTTAAAAATAGAACTACCCTATGAGCCAGCAATTGCACTACTAGGTATTTGTCCAGAGGATAAAATACAGATTCGAAGGGGAACATGCATGCATCCCAGTGTTTATAGCAGCACTATCAACAATAGCCTAATTATGGAAAAAGCCCAAATGTCCATCGACTGATGAATGGATAAAGAAGATGTGGTGTACACACACACACATATATACACACACACACACACACACACACACACACACACAATGGTATATTACTTGGCCATCAAAAAGAATGAAATCTTGCCATTTACAACAACATGGATGGAACTAGAGTGTATTATGCTAAGTGAAGTAAGTCCATCAGAAAAAATATATGATTTCACTCATGTGGAATTTAAGAAACAAAACAGATGAACATAGGGGAAGGGAAAGAAAAGAAAATAAGATACAGAGAGGGAGGCAAACCATAAGAGACTCTTTTTTCCCCCATATTTTTAATGTTTATTCAGTTTTTGAGAGATAGAGCATGAGTGGGGGAGGGGCAGAAAGAGAGGGAGGCAGAACCGAAGCAGGCTCCAGGCTCTGAGCTGTCAGCACAGAGCCTGACTCAGGGCTCAAACCCACGAACCTTGAAATCATGACCTGAGCTGAAGTCAGACGCTTAGTCAACTGAGCCACCCAGGTGCCCCAGGAGACTCTTACATATAGAGAACAAACTGAGGAGCTGGAGGGTAGGTGGTTGGGGGGCTGGGCTAAATGGATGATGGGCATTAAAGAGGGCACTTGTTGGGATGAGCACTGGGTGTGTACATATGTTATGTGTAAATTCTAAAACCAATACTACACTATATGTTAACTAGAACTAAAAAAAAAAAAAAAAAGTAAAGCTGGAAAATGAGATTGGTAGAATACCAGTAAGAGCTTTAAATGTGAGGGTGAGAATTCTATGCTTAATTTGGTAGACAGGGTTCAGTTATACATGGCCACACAAACCTTGTAGGTCTAGAGTTTTTGAATTATATGACTAAATATGAACTCTCATAAGATTAATCTGGCATCCTGTATGTTGGATGGCTAGGAGAGAAGGAAACTTATTAGAAGTTTTCTGTAAAAGTCTGGACAAGAGGCAATGAAAGTCTTTATTAGGAGAATGTCTGTGGGCATGGAAAGGAGTGGGTGAATCCAAAAATACGAACTGTCTGACTTGGTAAATGATTAGTTTTAGGTTGGAAAAATCAAAGAGGTAGCCAAAGGTAGAGTGGAGGAACAGATCACATTTGTACATTAGCTAAAGATTTAACCTTTGTAGATAAAGTTTATTTTAACTTCTGGGTGCTTTTTGGAGTGTTTATCATTTCAGAAAGGGCTCAGCAATGTTTAAAATAAGTTGGGGGTCCATTTAATCCATGTATCTATGCGTATGACCTTGTTCAGTTCAAACATGTTTATCGAGCATCTGTTATATCCTAAGCAGCCTTCAAGGCACTGGGGCTAAAATTCTGAAGGAAAATAGGCATGGTTCCTGCTCCTAAAAGCAATAGTGTTTTGAAATATAATAATAAATTAGTTATTGATTCAATATTAATATAAATATAAAGATGCATATTGTGTAATGAGTGTGTACTTGTTCCATCTCTGTTCTAAGTGGTGAAAATACAACAATGAGCAAAACAGACAAAAATTTCTACCTTCATGGAAGTTATATTACAGTAGAGGAGACTGACCCCTTGAAAGTAAACATATAAATGAGGTTATTTCAGATAATGATAATTGCTACAAAAGTGGAACTAGGTTAAAAAGTAAATATATATTGACAGAAGGGGCTTACTTTAGACCAGGAGGCCAGTGACGGACTTTTTGAGGAGAGAGCAAATCATGCAAAATATCCAGGGAAGAGCACTCCAACCAGAGGAAAGAGTAAATGCCAAGGTCCTCAGAAGAGAAAGAACATGGCAAGTTCAAGACACAGAAACAAAGCCAGTGTGGCCAGAGTCGAATAAGCAAGAGGAAGAGAGGTAGGCAGGGGCAGGCTCTTGGAGGGTTCTGTAGGTCATGGTAAGGAGTATGGTCTTACCCTGAGTGTGTGGAGGGTTTTAGAAGTAACACAATTTAGTTTACATTTGTAAAAGGATCCTTCTGGCTGCTGTGCTGAGAGTAGAGGAATAGGGATAGAATCAGGGAGACCCATTAGGAGGCTATGGATACACATGTCTGTCCATATATATGTCTCTTGTCTTTTAATGGCAAAACACAATGTTTCTCCCTTTACAAAAAGATAACCTATAATATAAAGACTTTGTCATCACTCATCATTTTTTGTTCCAATATTGGTCAATAAAGCAATCTTTTAAAGTAAAAAAATGTGGTTTTCTGTGATTCCACCGAACATATGGTAGAATTTCATATGTTTTTTGAATAATGATTTTGTGCACTAAGATGTCTTTTTGTCTTTCTTACAGGGCACATCTCCGAAGGGGGAAAAAGTGGTGCATTTTTGGACATTCTGAGGATTCACAAGGAAACCAGACATGTCCTTGGATGACATTAAGATGAAATCTAGTGACTTTTTGGAGAAGGAGCATCTTGACAGTGGGGGCTTTGGAAAGGTGTCTTTGTGTTTACACAGATCCCATGGACTCGTAATCCTGAAAAAGGTGTACACAGGCCCCAAGCGTACTGAGTGAGTTGGGATCAGAGGTGGGTGGGCCAAATTACAGGCTGGCCATGGGAAGAGTTACCGTGGAGGAGCAGGGCAAGGCAGTGGATATGCCATGGCCCAGGCTTTAGAATGAGACAGACTGTGGCATATCAGCGTGTGGGCTTTATGTCAGATAACCCTGAAAGCTGGTTATTATTATTCTCCCTGTGCTGCTGATGAGGATTCTGAGGCTGGTTAGCAAAAAGCTTGCAGTAATAAATGATGAAAGACAAAGAGAAGGAAATAAAGAAGGGGAAGGAGATTAAGGGTAATGAGGGAGGCAATGAGAAGAAAATGGGGAGGGGTCCTTGAGATAGACTTAAATACTTGCTTCACCATTTTGGTAAGGACCAGCCCTAAGTCTGGGGGTGGGGGAAGTAGCCTATTAATTAGAAGTTCCAGAAGCCCTCTCTTTAAAGCAACTGGTGGACTTGTTTTACCTCCCTTTGTTCCTGCCAGAGTGGTTACCAAGAGAGGCTGCCTTATTTTTTTTAATGTTTATTTTTGAGAGAGAGAGAGAGACAGAACGTGAGTGGGGGGGAGACAGAAAGAGAGATGGAGACACAGAATCCGAAGCAGGTTCCAGGCTCTGAGCTATCAGCACGGAGCCTGACGCGGGGCTCTCATGAACCATGAGATCATGACCTGAGCCCAAGTCAGACGCTTAACTGAGCCACCCAGGCACCCCAAGAGAGGCTGCATTTTTAATTATCCTGTCCAACGCAGCCCTTTTCTCAGGCTGCTTCTCCTTGCTGCTCTTCATTTCCTCTGCATTCATTCGTTATTGACCTACTGCCTCTTGAGCACTCACTGCCTGTAACTGGGAAGGAGGAATATGAAGATGAGCAGGAAACGCCTCTGCCTCTGGAAGCTTGTAGCCTGGACCCAGAAGGGATCAGTACATACACAAGTACCAACACAAGCCTATGTGATGTGATGCATTGGAGCCATATGCTGTGTTTCTTGGGGGAACAAGGACAAGGGCACTAACTGTGCCCATCTTAACAGCACCTTTCTCTCCTGCAGGTACAATGAGTCCCTCCTTGAGGAGGGCAGGATGATGCACAGGCTGAGACATAATCGGGTGGTGAAGCTCCTGGGTGTCATCTTAGAAGAAGGAAACTACTCCCTGGTGATGGAGTACATGGAAAAGGGCAACCTGATGCACGTTCTGAAAGCGGAGGTAAAGAGGGCTTTGCTGTGCACCGTACAGGCACAGCGGCTCGGGGGCTGCCTGTCTGTGATGGTTATTGCCACTGTGTTCTTTTGTAGCTTGTTGGTGTCAAATAACCCTTGTGTGAGTGGCTAGATACTTTGGATTTTCTGAAGTCAGTCCCCTTGTTAAAACATCCTGGACTTTCCCTGCCCCAGAAGGTGGTCTTGCCTTCCCGTCAATCCTTGCAGACAGCTGTCTGTACCCCTCACCTGGGGAGGTCCCCCCCACCCATGTCTTAGTCTTATAGTAGGCTTTTGTCAGCCACCCGAGCATCCACTGTTCAGGGACAAGCACTGTCTTCATGATGTGAAGTATATGCCTAATAGGTAACAGTAAACACTGACTGATTGGTTAAAGGATGTACACTCTCAATAACTGTGTGTGGAGATGGGATATTGATGATTGCCCTTTGATACCATTTAAGAAACTTACAGGCTAAATGTAGAACACTAGAGGCAACAACACTGGATAAGTAAGACTTAAAATAGGAAAATAAAAATTGATTTATGAAAACCAAATCACATTGATAAAACATTTTGTAGAGTTTATCTGTTAAAAAATTTTTTTTAATGTTTATTTATTTTTGAGAGAGAGAGACACAGAGCACTAGCAGGGGAGGGGCAGAGAGAGAGGCAGACACAGAATCCGAAGCAGGCTTCATCCACACTGTCAGCACAGAGCCCGACATGGGACTCAAACCCACAAGCCATGAGATCATGACCTGAGTCCAAATCCTGTGCTTAACCAACTGAGCCATCCAGGCACCCCATAGAGTTTATTTTTCTAAAGGTATTTCATTTTGTTTTGTTTTTGTTTGTTTTGAGAGAGAGCTCAGGGGAGAAGGGCAGTGGAAGAGGGAGGGAGGAAGGGAGGGGGAGAGAGAGAGAGAGAGAGAGAGAGAGAGAGAGAATCCCAAGCAGTCTTCACGCTGAACTTGATCTCACGACCATCAGATCATGACCTGAGGTGAAAACAAGAGTCAGACACTTAACCGACTGAGCCACCCAGGTGCCCTGAGTTTATCTAACTAGTAAGAGCAAGGTCTTGTGCTAGTTAATCAAGAAGCAATAGCAAATATGACACACATAAAAGGGACAGATAAGGAAGTGAACAGTATGGTGCAATTGTGTTTTGATAGACATCCTCCTAGTGTGCTGTGGGAACACAAAGGAGCAGCAGTCACTTTAGTGTGTGATAAATAGGAAGGGATTCCAGGAGGATGCTTGGGCCAAAGCCCGAATGACAAGCAGATAATTAGGGAATAAGGGTTCCAGGCAGAGACAATGGCATGTGCAAAGGAATGAGAGTATGCCATATCTGGGAAACTTACAAGTAACTGGATTTGGCCAAAGCGTAGATTGCATGAGACAGTGGTGGGATGTGGCTTTCTTTAGGGCAGATGTTCCCCCTTTTCCTGTCTTCTCCCCCCGACCCTACATCTGCCCAAAATTATGTCTGTTCTTCAATTCTTTTAAGTCCCAGACATCTCTCACAGATACCTGTGGGAAGGGGTAAGAGAGGTTCACCTATACACATTGTGTTGTAATTTGATCAGATTGCTCTTCTCCCCAAAACTGGGTAAGATCAGCTGCTGCATGAAGTAAATAGTCATTTTGATTGGGAGGTAAATCTTTTGGGACAAGGGGGCATTCTCCCGGATCAGGCAAAGATAAGGTAGACTAGTTTGGGCTCCAGAGGGAACTCAAGAGGACATGAGGGAGAAAATCAGGAGGGGGAATGAGAAGGTCTTTCCTTTCCTTGCTCAGAACTTTTTCCTAAGTCCAAAGGTATATCAAGGAAGAAAGGAAAATCTCTGGCTATTTTTTGTATGCTGGTGATCAGGTGACTAATTCATCTCCATTGTGGGTTTTAAATATGATTTGGGGGGTTGACTTGGGAATCTAACTTCCATCATTTAAATTTTTTTCCTTGGGGCGCCTGGGTGGCTTGGTCGGTTGGGCGTCCCACTTCAGCTCAGGTCATGATCTCACGGTCTGTGAGTTCGAGCCCCGCGTCGGGCTCTGTGTTGACAGCTCAGAGCCTGGAGCCTGTTTCAGATTCTGTGTCTCCCTCTCTCTCTGCTCCTCCCCTGTTCATGCTCTGTCTCTCTCTGTCTCAAAAATAAATGTGAAAAAAAAAATTTAAAAAAAAAAAGAAAAAAAAAAAGAAAAAAAAAATTTTTTTCCTGTTTACCAACAACCAACATATATCTAAATTTTTAGGAATCAGCCTAAACAGCCTTGTTTGTAAACTAGAGACGGTGCACATATACACGTACACACACATAGAAACAGTTTGCGTTTTTCAATGTTAAGCAAAACTAATGTTTAGCTGCCATCATAGAAATTGGAGTTGTCTGTATTAATGTTGATATTTATACAACTAGAATACAGTCATAAGTAAGAGTGACTTGAGAATTTACAAAGATCTAAAATAGATGATACCAAATCACCAAATAGATACTAAACCCACTTCAGCATTGTTTTAACATCATGTTATCCCATAGATTAGTCTTTACATATTTGTAATAAGTGTGAGCATGTTCTCTTATATTCTTTTTTTCTCAATGTTCATCTACACATTTCTGTGACACTGTTCACCTATTTAATATATAGTAGCACATAGTAATGTACTATAGAAAAATACTTGTTTTTTGTTTATTTATTTATCCATCATTCAACAAACATTCCAGGCACCATGCCAGATAGTCAGGATGCATTCTAGATTGATGATGATGATGGTGGTGGTGGTGGTGATGTTTTGCTCTCAAGGAGCTTAATTTTACAGCATTTTAGTATATTGCCATATTGGCATGAATGTTTTATTTTTACATGACAGAGCACAACATTAGTACCCTTAGCACCTGGGATGAGATCTTTCTTTAAAAGGGGACTTCTTTTAAAATGACAGCAGTGCTGAACAGCATAATAGAAGGAATCCTGGTAACTGCAGATGGTCCCCAACTTATGATAGTTGGACTTACCAATTTTTTGACTTTATGACAGTCAGAGCAATAGGCATTCATTGGAAATGATACTTTGAATTTTGAATTTGGATCTTTTCCTGGGCTAGTGATGCACAGTACCAGCCTGTCTTATGATGGTGGGCAGTGGCCATGAGCCGCACCTCCCAGTCAGCTATGTGATCACAAGTAAACAGCCGATATGCTCACAACCATTTGGTTAGTCACACAGCGATTCTGTTTCTCACTTGCCATTTCGTATTCAGTCAGTTACATGAGATGTTCAATGTTTTATTATAAGATGGGCTTTGTGTTCAAGATTTTGCCCAACGAGGGCTAATATAAGTGTTCTGAGCATTTTTAAGATAGGCTAGGCTAAGCTATGATGTTCACTAGGTTAGTTTAAACACATTCAATTTAACGATATTTTTAACTTATGATGGGTTTGGGATGTAACCCCATTATATGTCAAGGAAGATCTGTCTGTTCTAAGGTTCAGACCCCAGTACTCTTGAATAAAACAGTCGGTTTGGCCTGTTTGATTACCTTTCCATTTCATAGACTTAACTATCACTGTTTTAGATCAGTATCCCCCTTTCTGTAAAAGGAAGGATAATTATGGAAACCATTGAAGGAATGTGCTACTTACATGGAGAAGGAGTAATACACAAGGACCTAAAGCCTGAAAATATCCTCGTTGATGATGACTTTCACATTAAGGTAAATCATAATCTAAAGGTTTCTAGAAGATTGGGGTGATTTTAGTTTTAATTCTCC
The DNA here is from genome assembly GCF_046562875.1 of Panthera onca. Lineage (NCBI taxonomy): Eukaryota > Metazoa > Chordata > Mammalia > Carnivora > Felidae > Panthera > Panthera onca. The sequence continues at coordinate 25,406,885 of NC_138343.1, read as the reverse complement.
ACTATAGATCCATTTTTTCACATGGTAGACCTTAAAGGAAGACCTCACTCAGCTTATAACTGGTGGTGGTGGTGCTGGAAGGTTCTGCCAAGGATTGAAAAGAAAGATACGGACTTGATGGAGTCCATATTATTTATTTATTATTTATTTATTTACTGACTTTAATCTATATTTTGTATCAGTTTGTTTGTTTTTTTTAATTCTAACTTTTTCCATTGTAGTAAAGGGAACAAAGGGAAAGGATTTTCCTTTTGTTCACTCAAGAGCAAGATTTAACTAGATGGAACATCACGTCTAATTGGCTTTGGCAACAGGAATCCAAGTGCGAGAATCTGAAAGGGGAAGCAGCTTTTGGGGGAGAACTCAGGAACTGCTTATGCAGGCATCCTTCTACTACAAGATTGTGCTTCTAACACTTCCTTCTAATCTTGGACAGATTTTTAATCCTACGACTTTAAAGGAAGGTTCCTTCTTTACAATAATAACTTACCTCTAATGTATCTCTTATGTTAGAATCTCTGGATTTTAGACAATCCCGTGCTGGAATTCATACCTATATGCTTGGATTCCTAGAGGCAAAAGTAAAACTGTCACCTTTGATTTCTTCTTAACCGTGTGGTTCTGTAATTTTATCTGGCCATCTCCCTCTTCGTTCTGTGTCTGACCTTTGTATTTTTCTCTTTGCTTTCTTGTCTGTTTTTCTCCTCCTTCCCATCCTGTCATCTCTTAGGTTCAGACTACCAGCTCAAAACAAGTAACACTACCATCCTTTTCCTCAGTGTCTTTGGAATCCTTAGACTCTCGCATCCATGGGCTTTGGAACACCGTTGGGGAAAATTGAAGGTGCAGTACCTACTCACCATCTGCTCTACAAATCTGCTGGGAAGAAAATACCTTGTATTCCTAGCCCCAGAAGTCGTTGAAAAAAATATGCAGAGTAAATGAGGAATTAGAATAAACATGTTTTACTGTAGTTCATGTCAGAAATGACTTCTGCTTTTCCTCTTTCCTCCCCCTCCCCCAACCCTACTAGCAAATTCCCTGGGTTTATTGCATAAGAATTGAGATACCAGAATTTCACATGAACATTTCTTAGGGGAGATTTTCTTAGATGGCTGAAGAGACACAAAATTTCTGTGAGTCTGTTCAGAAGTAGCTGTTTTAAACCTATCTAGTGTAACCACTTCAGGAAATTCACTATACCTTGCATCTATTAGATAAGCCCCAGAGTTAAAGACAAGTCTGATTTGCTTATAGCTTTCACAGAACACTCCCATTGGCTTGATCTCTTGCAGATAGCTGATCTTGGTGTGGCTTCCTTTAAGACGTGGAGTAAACTGACTAAAGAAGAAAATAATGAGCAGAGAAAAATGAATAATAGCGCCCCCGAGAAAAATGGTGGAACCCTCTGCTACATGGCCCCTGAGCATCTGAATGACATCAACGCAAAACCCTCAGAGAAGTCAGATGTATACAGCTTTGGCATAGTACTTTGGGCAATATTTGCGAATAAGGAGCCATATGAAAGTAAGATGTTTATAGAAGAGTAAAATCTGTGTGTTAATCAAAACTGCTGAGTGAAATAGTGGCCTTCAATGACATCAGTTAAGATTTATAACGTCTTTTTACCTACTAGACCATAAGCTATACCAGGGCTGGGATGGTATCTGATTGAGTCAGTGCTATTTCCCCAGTCTCTACACACACAGTGCCTGGAACACAGTTGGTGTTCAGTACATTTGTGGTGAATGAATGATTAATCTCAGTTTAGGAATCAGGGATCACAGGAAAAATAGGAGCCTTGATGATGTATCTGAGCTTGGAAGGTATTGTAGAATTCCAGGATTTTTCCTGGACAGGAAAGCTTGCTTGCTTCTGCTTAGGAGACATATGCCTCATACTTTCATTCATTTGCTTGCTCCTTCACTCAAGAATTACTTCTTTTCGGGGCACCTGGGTGGCCCAGTTGGTTAAGCTTCTAACTCTGGAGATTGTACATCTCAGGTCATGATCTCATGATTCGTGAGATCCAGCCCTGTGTTGGGGCTCTGTGCTGTTAGGGATCCCTGATTGGGATTCTCTCTGTCCCTTCTCTCTCTGCCCCTCCCCTGTGTACACTCACACTCTAAATAAATAAATAGACAAACAAGCAAATAGATAAGAATTATATCTTTTCAGTACTTACTATGGGCACTTTAATTGGAATTAAGAATAAAAAGATGAGAAAGACATTCATGCAGGAGAAGATACAGTACTCATTCCTCAGTTTGTTAAGTGCCTAAATTACTGGACATTTCCTGGTCCCCTTTTCTTGGGTGATTATTGGCTCCTCTGGTTTAATGATCACCACTTTGCCAAGGCCTCTCAAATCTCTTATCTAGAGCCCTGGCCTGGATATCCACTTATCTGTTGTATCTATTACACATACCAGAGGAACCCCAAAGCAACATGCCCTCAAACAGATTCATCTACATGTTCTCTGTGTAGTCCACTTGGCTCTGCTCTTCTCATGTTCAGAAAATGGCATCACCCTCTCTCCTCCCACCCCCTGTACCCTACCTAGTTGTTGGGCCAGAAGCATTTCACGTCTAAGTCTTAGCTTTGCCTCTTGTCTCCCACATGCAATCCCACATTTAAACCTATGAACTCAAGATTATATGTGATTCAGGCTACATCTTGAATCCATCCACTTCTCTCTATCCCCACCAGACTCTATGTAGTTCAGACCCTCCGTATTTCTGCTGATGGCTGCTCATGCCATTCCCCATTCACACTTCAGCCACGCTGGTTGTCCTAAAAGGCAAGTATGACCATCTCACTCATATTTTTGAAATCTTTCCAAGGCTCACTGGGCCTTCAGGATAAAGTTCAAATTCTTCAGTATGGAATACAAAGCCCTCTCTGATTTAGCTTTTCCATCTTTCTCTAGCCTCATTCCTTACCTGTCTTTCTTTAGTCATTTTGCCCAGTTATGGTGAGCTACTCATAATTCCTGGGCTACATTATGATTTGGGGGACTTCCAGTCTATTCATATCCTGCTTCCCTAGCCCAGAATCCTCCTCTCTGAGTCCTCCTTCCTGATTCTTTACATGGATAAATCCCACTTATGTTTCTAGACTCAGCAAATCCTTCTCTGACCCTCTAGTCATGGTTGTGTTAGCAGAAACCTTTGTGCTTACTTTTTAAATAGCAATTATCACTCTATATTTTATGTTACTCTCAATAAACTGAGCTCCTTACAGGTAAGAGCCGTACCTTATTTGTCTTTATAGTAAAATCTGAAGTATGCCATTGGTTTTAGTCACATATTCTATTTGTTCTACCAGGAGACCTCTTTGGTGTGAATTCTGTCTTTCATCTCCAGAGGTTAAGATGTTGTTTGATCATCTGGGCGGTGGACCATGTCAGAGGGTCATTCTGCCCCTAAGGAATGAGACAGCCCTACTGAAAACACACCCCAGGCAGAGAGACATCCAGCCTTGTCCAAACCCTGTGATCTTCCTGCCTAAGACATTTAGGACCTGAGAAAAAGTCAACTTAAATCCCTCTTTGCTTTATAGATGCTATCTGTGAGCAGCAGTTGATAATCTGCATTAAATCTGGGAACAGACCAAATGTGGAAGACATCATTGAGTACTGCCCAGAGGAGATTATCAGCATCATGAAGCAATGCTGGGAGGCAGATCCAGAAGTTCGGCCAACATTTGCTGGTAAGAGCAGCTTTTATGGCTATATACATTGCCTACGAGGCCATTTTCTTAGTAAGACGTTATCAAAAAGTTGCTCTAAGTTTTTAAAAAACTGAGCTCTACTTGTGATTTCAGATTGCTTTTCTAGATTTCAAACATTTTGTTCAATTAAAAAGGCCTCTCAAAAAGCATGAAGGCATATAAGGCCCTCATTTCTTTTTTTTTCATAGAACTTTTAAAAAAATTATGTTAAAATATACATAACACATAATTTACCATTTCAACCTTCTCTAAGTGTACAGTTCAGTGGCATTAAGTACACTCACAGTGTTGTGCAGCCATCACCACCGTCCATCTCCAAAACTTTTTTGTCTTCCCAAACCAAAGCTCTGTACCCATTACATACCAACTCCCCATTCCCCTTCCCCCAGCCCTTGGCAACCAACCATTCTCACTTTCCATCTCTAGGAATTTGACCTCTCTGGGTATCTCATATAAGTGGAATCATACAGTATCTTTTTGTACGTGGCTTCTTTCAGCATAATGTCTTTAAGGTTCCTCCATGTTGTAGCACATGTCAGAATCTCCTTCCTTTTTCTTGCTGAATGGTATGTATATACCACATTTTATTTATCCATTCATCTGTTGGTGGATACCTGGGTTGCTTCCACTGGCCTTCTTATTTCGTAGCTTCTTTTCTTTCTTCTCCCTCCCCTTGTGTAGCTGACATATTTGAAGATGTATGTTGTCATTTTGATTGGGCCTGTAGTGGAGGGAGAGGGCAAGGGATATGGATGTTTGCCACATCTTGTACCTCCTCTCATACCCCTAGGTTACCTAGGATCTTGCTAAGATCCTAGAGGCAGAGGAAAAATGGAAATCAGAGGAAAGAAAATCAGGTGAGGACAAAATAAATAGTAAGAAGTCACTTAGGAGCCTACAAAGCATTTTACTTTCATATTTCTGCTATGAGGAAACAGAATTAAAGCCTCATCTACCACTACTACCAAGGATTAGAGTGGTACTTTAATTTACTTGCTTGTTTTCTTATTCTCTTAGTCAGCCTGAATTTTCTCCTGGCTTTGTCTCTTCTCTTCTTCCATGCCTTTTTCTTTTTTTTTTTTTAATTAAATTTCTTGAGGCAGCTCATTCTTTTAAGCATCCGACTCTTGACTTCAGCTCAGGTCGTGATCTCACGGTTTATGGGTTTGAGCCCTGCATTGGTCTCTGCATTGACAGTGTGGAGCCTGCTTGGGATTCTCCCCCTCCCCCCCCCTCTCTCTGCCTCCCCACCCTTAAAATAATTGAATAAACTTTAAAAAATGAAAATTAAATTATATTTCTTGTTTTGAGATAATTATAGATTTATGTGTGGTTGTAAGAAAAAGACAGAGGGGAGTCTGGCTTTCTCAGTTGGTAGAGTGTGCGACTCTTGATCTCGGGGTTGTAAGTTCAAGCCCCAGGTTGGGTGTAGAGATTACTTAAAAATCTCTTCTTTTTTTAATGTTTATTTTTTAGAGAGAGAGAGAAAAAAAAAATCACACAAGCGGGGGAGGGGCAGAGAGAGGGGAACAGAGGATCTGAAATGGGCTCTGGTTTTGACAGGAATGAACCTGATGTGGGGCTTGAACTCATGAACTGAACCATGAGATCATGATATGAGCTGAAGTCAGATGCTCAACCTACTGAGCCACCCAGGTACCCCTACTTAACAATCTTAAAAAAAAAAAAAAAAAAAAGGAAGAACACAGAAACATCCCTTATGCCTTTTACCTAGTTTACCCCAATGATAGCATCTGGCCAAACTGTATATAGTATAGTATCACAACTAGGATACTGACATTGATACGGTCAGATATGGAACATCTCCATCACCATAAGGGTCCCTTATGTTGCCCTCTTATAGCCAACCCTACTCTCTCCCCAGCCCCACCCCTCTCCTTCACATTCTGGTGATCATGAATCTGTTCTCTATCATTTTGGTCATTTCACAAATATTACATGGATAGAATCATAAACTACTTTTTGGGATCCCTTTGGATTGGCTTTTTGCCACTCACCATAATTCCCTAGAGATTTATCCAAGTGGTTGTTTGAATCAATGATTTGTTCCTTTTTGTTGCTGAGTAGCATTCCATGGTGTGGATGTACAACAGTTTATTTATTCACTCCTCAAAGGAAATCTGGTTTGCTCCTAGTTTTTGGCTGTTATAACTAACAGTGCTGTAAATATTCATTGTTACATGTTTTTGTGTGGATATATGTCTTTATTTCTCTGGAATAATACCCAGGAATGAGATAGCTAGGTTGTATAGTAGTTTCATGATTGCTTTTTTGTGGGTTTTCTAATGGCTAAGGACATTGAATATTTTTTTATGTGCTTTGGTGCTTTATGTCTTTTGCCCATTTTCTCATTTGATTGCTTTGTTTTTTACTGTTGAATTTTGAGTGCTCCTTATATATTATATATAGTATTTCTTCATTGGATACGTGGTTTGCAAATATTTTCTTCCAACGTATAAGAGTTTCTTTATCCTCTTAGCAGCATCTTTCATAGAGTAAAAGTTTTTGAAGTCTAGTTTATTGATTTTTCCTTTTTATGGATTGTACTTTGATGTCAAGCCTAAGAACACTGTCAGTGTTAGATCTCAAAGATTTTCTCATGTGTTTTGTTCTAAAATTCTTACAGTTTTACATTTAATTCTGTGTTAAGTATATTTTTTTTCTATATATTTTTTTTCTAATTGTCCAGGAAAATTTTTAATTGCTAACCAAAGAACAGTAGCACAGAACTAAATATTTGGTTGTCCTTCTTGGCAGTTTTCAGTTTATATTTTATTGGAAAAATACCACATCCGTTTTGAATTAATTTTTGTATAAGGTACATGGCTTAGTTTGAAGTTCATTTTTTGCTTATGAATATCCACTTGTTCAGGCACCATTTGTTTGAAAGTCTATCTTTCCTCCATTGAATGGCTTTTTCTTCTTTGGCAGAAATCAGTTGGGATGTTTGTATGGGTATATTTCTGGGTTCTGTATTCTGGTGTATCTCTATTCCATGCATCTCCCCTCTGTCAGTACCCACAGTCTTAATTAATATAGTGATATAAGTCTTAAAATTTAGTAGAATTAAATAAATTCTTTATTTAAAAAATTCTTTCAGCCCCTCTAGTTCCTTTGTCTTTCCATATAAAATTTAGAAAAATCTTGTCTGTACCTACCAAAAAAAAAAATCTTACTAGAATTTTGATAGAAATTGTGTTAAATCAGTATATCCATTTGGGGAGAACTGAGGTCTTTACTATATCAAGCCTTCAAATCCACAAACACAATATGTCTCTTTATTTATTTATATCTTCTTTGATTTATTTTATCAGGGTTGTATAGTTTTCAGCATGCGAGTTCTATATATTTTCTTTTTTGACAAATTATAAATAGTTTGTATTTTATTTAAAAAAAATTTTTTTTTTTTAACATTTATTTATTTTTGAGACAGAGACAGAGCATGAACGGGGGAGGGGCAGAGAGAGAGGGAGACACAGAATCGGAAGCAGGCTCCAGGCTCTGAGCCATCAGCTCAGAGCCCAACGTGGGGCTCAAACTCACGGACCGCGAGATCATGACCTGACTTGAAGTTGGACACTCAACCGACTGAGCCACCCAGGCGCCCCTAAATAGTTTGTATTTTAAATTTAGGTGTCCATTTGCTCATTGCTAGAATATAGAAATATAGTTGATTTTTTTTTTGTATGTTAATCTTGTATCTTATGACTCTGTTGAACTCACTTATTAATTCCAGGAGTTTTTTAGAGATCTTTTTTTAGATTTTCATGTCATCTCCAAATAGGGACAGTTTTATTTCTTCCTTTCTGATCTATATGACTTTTATCTCCTTTTCTTACTTTATCATATTGTCTAGAATTTCTAGCATTATCTTAAATAAGAGCAGTGAAATCAGATATCCTCATCTTTTCTCAGTATTTGGGGAAAGCATTTGGACTTTCACTATGAAGTATGATGTTAGTTATGGGTATTTAGTAGATACTCTTTATCAGTTGAGGAAGTTCACCATATTTGTTCTTATTTTTCTGAGAATTTATCATGAATGGGTTTTGAATTTTGTCAACTGCTTTTTCCGCATTGATTGATATGGTCATTATTTCGCTTCTTTAAACTGTTAGGATGGGGCATTAACACTGATTTTTGAGTACCAAACCAGCCTTGCGTCTCAGGAATAAAACCTATTCAGTAGTGGTGTATGATTCTTTTTATTTATTGCTAAATTCCATTTGCTAGTATTTTTTAAGACTTTTGCATGTATATTCATGAGGATATTGGTCTATACCTTTCTGGTTTTTATATTGTCTTTTTTTTTTTTTAATTTTTAAAATCTATTTATTTTGAGAAAGAAAGCACAAGTGGAGGAGGGCAGAAAGAAGGGGAGACAGAATCCCAAGCATGCTCCACACCATCAGCACAGAGCCCAGTATGGGTCTTGAACTCATGAACTATGAGATCATAACCTGAGCTGAGATCAAGAGTCAGACGCTTAACTGACTATGCTACCCAGGTGCCCCCCTTTGTCTGGTTTTGCTATCAGGGTCAATATTGGCTTCATAAAATAAATTGACAAGTTTTTCCTCCTATTTTCTGGAAGAGAATGGATGTAATTGATGTCAATTCTTTAAAAGTTTGATAGAATTCTCCCATGAAACCATCTGGGCCTGGAAATTTCTTTTTTGGGAGTTAAAAAAATTTTTTTTAATGTTTATTCCTTTTTTGAGAGAGAGAAAGAGAAAGAGAGTCTGCATGTGCGTGTGTGGGGGAGGGACAGAGAGAGAGAGGGAGACACAGAATCTGAAGCAGGCTCCAGGCTCTGAGCTGTCAGCACAGAGCCCGATGTGGGACTTGAACACATGAACCATAAGATCATGGCCTGAGCCGAAGTGGATGCCCAACTGACTGAGCCACCCAGGCATCCCTCTTTTTTGAGAGTTTAAAATTGTGAAGTTAATTTCTTTAATAGTATAGGAGCTATCCAGATCTGTTTTACATCAGAGTAGTATGTTTTATATCAGAGTAGTATACCAAGTAGCTTGGTAGTTCTAGTTGTGATAGTCTGTATTTTTTGAGGAAATTATATATTTCATTTAAGCTGTCAAATTTATATATGTAAAGTTGTTTGTAGTATCCCTTATTAGTATTTAGATATCTGCAGTGTTTGTAGTGATATGCCCTGTTTCATTCCTGGTACTAGTTATTTATGTCTTCTGTTTTCCTTTGTCAGTCTTCCTAGAGGTTTATCAATTTATTGATCTTTTCAAACAACCAGCTTTGTGTTTCATTGATTTTCTCTATTGTTTTTATGTTTTCTAACAGACCCCTGTTCCTTATCATTTCCTTTCTCTACTTTTTGTTTGTTTTGTTCTTCTTTTTCTAGGTTCTTGAGATGGGAAGTTAAATTATTGATTTGGATTTGAGACCTTTTCTTTTTTCTAATATGTATGTAATGCCATAAATTTCCTTCTCGGCACTGCTTTAGTTATGTCCCCACAAGTTTTGATAAGTTCTTTTTTACTTTCATTTATTTAATTGCATTTAAAATTTTTCAAGACTTTCTCTTTGATCTATGCATTATTTAGAAGTATGTTGTTGGGGAGCCTGGATGGCTCAGTTGGTTAAGCGTCCAACTTTGGCTGAGGTCATGATCTCATGGTTTGTGCGTTCGAGCCCCACATTGGGCTCTGTGCTGACAGCTCAGAGCCTGGAGTCTGCTTCAGATCCTGTGTCTCCTTCTCTCTCTACCCCTCCCCTGCTCACACTGTCTGTCTCTCACTCAAAAATAAATAAAGATTAAAAAAAAAAAAAGTATATTGTTTAGTTTCCAAGAGTTTGGAGATTGTCCTGTTATCTTTCAGTTATTGATCTTCGGCTTGATTTCATTATAGTCAGAGAACACATTCTGTGTGTTTCAACCTTTAAAATTTATTGAGGCTTATTTTATGTCCAGGATATGGTGTATCTTGGTATATGTTCTGTGGACACTTGAAAGAAATGGGTTATTCTGCTGTTGTTGGGTAGGGTATTCTGTAGATCTCAATTAGATCCTGTTGATAATGTTGAGTTCTTTTATACCTTGGCTGATGTTTTTTCTAGTACTTTAAATCGTTGAGAGAAATGTTCAAATCTCCAACTAGAATTGTGAATTTGTCTATTTCTGCTTTTCGTTTTATCATCTTTTGCTTTATAGATTTCACATCTCTGTTGTTTGGCACATGTATATTTAGGATCGCTGTGTCTTGATGGATTGATCCTTTATCATTATATAAATGTCCCTTTTTGTCTTCAGTAGTCATCTGTGCTCTGATGTCTACTTTTTTGGATATTAATATAGCCACCCTTCTTTCCTTTTATTAATGTTAACATGATACATCTTTCTCCATCTTTTTACTTTCAACTACCTATAATCAATTATATGTGAAGTGAGTTTTTTGTGACAGCATATACTTGGGTCATTTCTTTATTCTGCCAATGTCTGTCTTTTGATTGGTGTTTTTAGACCATATACATTTAATGTAATTATTGTTATGTTAGAGCTCATGTTTGCCATTTTGTCTTGTTTTCTGTTCTTTCTGTTTTTCATTTCTCTGTTTTCTTTTTGCTACGTTCCTGTGCATTCTTAAACATTTTTAGAATCCCATTTGAATTTACTGACAATATTTTTGAGCATAGTTTTCCTAATGGATACTCTAGGTGTTATACCATCTGTACATAATTTATTGCAGTCTACTAATGTTATTTTACCAGTTTAAATGAAGTATAAACACTTTACTTCCTTTACTTCTCTTTACTTTCCTCTGTATATAATTGCCTTAAATATTTCCTCTACATACATTTATAATACTTTGACATTGTTACAGTTCTTCTTCAACTATCAATCATAGTCTAGAAGATTCAAAAGGAGAAGGAAAGCCTATTGTATTTAGCCATATTTTTTATCACTGTGTTGTGGGGTATTTTTTGTAATACTAGTTCTGACACCAAATGAGTCACAACTGGGTACTCTAGAATTCAATTAAATTCTGACAGTGACTACCTGGAGTTATTGTCAGATTCCACAGGTTTAAGGGCTTAGTCCTGCTGTAAGATTGTCCCCACTTTATATACCAGATGCAGATAGGGTGCCCAGGCTACCCACATTTCTGCCCCATCAAATACAAATCTGAAGGTCCTCATACTACCCCCTGAGGTTCGGTAATTCACTAGAACAACTCATAAAACTCAGGAAACATTTTGCTTACATTTACTGGGTTATAATAAAGGATACAACTCAGGAACAGCCAAGGGAAGAGATTTCATTAAGCAAGTTATTGGTGGTGGGAGTGGTGTGCCATGAAGCTCTCATGCCCTCTTTGGGCATGCCCCTTTCCCAAAAATGTACCCACTCAATGTATTCACTAACCTGGAAGCTCTCCAAACCTTGTTGTTAACAGGTTTTCATGGAGGCTTAATTAGGTGGGCATTATTGATTAAATCATTGGTGGGCTCAATCTCCAGTCTCTGTCCGCTCACTGTAGGTCAGGGAGCTGTAATGAAAGCTCCAAGCCTGTAGTAATAGCTAGGTTTTTCTGGTGACCAGCTCCCATCCTGAAGCTATCTATCTTCTCCTCCCCATGCCTCCAGCCTGAAGCCATCTCATTAACATACAATTCTTACTGCCTAGAATATCTTAAGGATTTGAGGAAGTTCCCTGCCATGAACCGGCTGAAACTGGGAAAAAGAACACCTATTTATTTTTTAGTTATACCATATGTGTTCTTTCTTCCTGATATACCAAGTATCTTTTTTTTTTTTTTTTTTTTTAATCATTTCCTTCTTGTTTAGGAAGTTTCTTTAGCCATTCTTTTAGAGTGTGTCTGCTAGGGACAAATTACTGTAGTTTTTCTTCATTTGAGAATGTCTTGATCTTCCCTTCATTTCTGAAGGATATTTTTGCTGGGTGTAGGATTCTAGGTGGACAATTCTTCTCTTTCAGGACCTAATAAATACTGTGCCACTTCTTCTGGCCTCTGTGGTTTCAGTTAAGAAATCCTTTTTTTCTTTCTTTTCTTTTCTTTTTTTTTTTTTTAACTTACAGGTAAGGTATTTTCTCTGACTGCTTTCATGATTTTTTCTTTATCTTTCAGAGGTTTAATTATTATTCGTTTTGGTATGAATTTCTCTGGGTTTATTCTGTTTGAGTTTTGTTTTGATTTTTGAATCTGTTAGGTCATGTGTCCCTTGCCAAATTGGAGAGGCTTTCAGCCATTATCTCTTAGAGTACTTTTTTCAGCCATGCTCTCTTTTTCCTTTCTTTCTGAGATTCTGTTAATAGAAATACTAGAACTTTTGTTAGAGTTCCACTTGTCACTGAGGTTTTGTACACTTTTTTCTCAGTTTATTTTCTCCCTCTTGATCCGATTAGTATATTTCTATCATTCTGGTCTTTCAGTTCACTGACTTTCCTGTGTCCCTTTTATTCTGCTGTTGAATTTATCCATTTTGGTTTATTACATTTTTCAGTTCAAAAATTTCATTGAAATTTATTTTATATCTTCTCTTTCTTTGTTGAAGCTGTTTTTTCATTTGTTTTTAACTTTGTAATTGCTTATTGAAGCATTTTTATCATGGCTGTTTAAAAATCCTTAAGCAGGTAATTCTAATATCTCTAATATCTTCGTGTTGGCATCTATTGATTATGTTTTTTCCTTCAGTTTGAGATATTCCTGGTTCTTAGTGTGATGAGTCATTTTTCTATTGAAACTTATACATTTTCTTACAATGTTATGAGATTCTGGATCTTCCTTAAGCCTTCTGTTTCAGCTAGCCTTTTCTGACATGGCTTTGGCAGTGGAAGGATGACTGTTACCTTTTTGTGACAGGTAGAGGGAAGTCCAGGTTTTCTATTGAGCCCTGTTGACACCTGGGGTGGGGGGTGCGGCTTCTTTTTACTGGTGAGGGTGGAAGTTCCAATGGAGTCCACCTGGTCTCCATGGACACTGCAATGGAAGTGAAAGTTCTGACTCCCACTAGCCCTTTTCTGACACTTCTCCATTGGAATGAATAGGGGCACCTTACAACTACAAAGTAAGGGTGCAAGTCCAGTCTGCCCTGGTAATCCATTGACACCACTGAGTGGAGTGCTCATTACCATCTGGCAAGAAGGAAGGTCCTGGCTTCCTTTTTGGCCTTCTCTGACATCACCCCGGTAGGGGTGTTGGTATACCCTGTTACTGTCTCATGAGGTTGGAAGTCTCAGCTACCTACCTGGCCTTTGCTGGTGAGGTTGGGAATGGAGCTACAGTATTTTCTGTGATGTTTGCCTGGAGAGTGGTTATTGACTAAAGGTCTTTTGTCTTGCTAGGATGCTCTTTGCTTAGTCCTTTGGCTCAAAGGATCAGGCTTTATTTAATTAGGATTTTTTTTTTTTTTCCATTGGGTTGCCAGCTTCTTTAAGCCCAAGTCTGGGATCTAAGAGGCAAAAAGAAATCCTAAATGAACACATTGTCATGTCTTTCCTCAGATCCCAAAGTCCCTAGTTTGTCAGCCTTTGTCTTTCCTTCTTTCAGACTCTTTTTATGTTTGTTTCATATGTGATATCTAGGGGTTCTTGTGCTTAGAGGGAGAAATAAGGAAAAGTATGCCTACTCCATCTTCCTGGAAGTGAAAGTTGCCTTTTTCTTTTAAGGCTGACAGCCTTTAACTTTTTATATCAAATCACTATTCTGAGTATTCTGTAATAATTTTTTTTAAGTGTATTTATTTTGAGAGAGAGAATGGCAGCAGGGGAGAGGCAGAGACAGAGGGAGAGAGAATCTCAAGTAGGTTCCACGCCGTCAGCGTGGAGCCTGATGTGGGGCTCAGATCCATGAACCATGAGATCGTGACCTGAGCTGAAATCATGAATCAAATGCTTAACTGACTGAGCCACCCAGGTGCCCCTATCCTAGAATTCTGATACCAGGGAGACAGAAACAAGGAGTCCACCCATCCTTGCTCACTTGGAGATTAATTTATACTAGATAGGGCTTTGTGCTGCAGTGAGAGAAACATGCTATTAGGCAATAGCCCTTGGTTTCTTTTTTTTTTTTTTTTTATTTAAAAAAATTTTTTTTAATGTTTATTTATTTTTGAGATGGGAGCGACAGAGCATGAGAAGGGGAGGGACAGGGAGAGAGGGAGACACAGAATCAAAAGCAGGCTCCAGGTTCTGTGCTGTTAGTACAGAGCCTGATGCGGGGCTCGAACTCACAAACTGTGAGATCATGACCTGAGCTGAAGTCAGACGCTCAACCAACTGAGCCACCCAGGCACCCCAATAGCCCTTGGTTTCTCGTGTTACCCTGTTCCTTCTTCTTCCACCTAGTTATTAGTCTTGCTAGTCTCTTTGAGTAAGTCAGAGATTTGGCATTTAAATTTTTATTTTACTGCTTTGTCCACAGATTAAGATAAGTAATTCAAAGATAATAGATTACTAATACTCAAATTTTACTTTAGGGTTGGCGTTAGCTCAAGCAGTTATTTCGCATATGGTTATTACTTTAGAAAATACTTAAGAAATTTATAGTATTATTTCTTTATATAGGTATTGAAGAAAAATTTAGGCCTTTTTATGTAGATCAATTAGAAGAAAATGTAGAAGAGGATGTGACAAGTTTAAAGGTAGGTAATGCTCAAAACATTAACCTATCAAAGCATATATATTATCAATCTTGAAATTCAAAGCAATATAACTTGTTACTAAGATTTGAAGTAGGCTAGCTTAGTTAGTAATCACATGAAACAAAATTAGCAATTTTATATAGATATCATCAAGTTGGCATACTGGACCCATTCCTCCATCGAAACTAATGAAATGAGAGAAATTATATATAGCAATATGAAAACAAAAGCACAGCATCACTGGAATAGAATGGAAAGTACCACAAGTGGATCAGTCGTTCTGAGGAATTCTTGAAAGATAGAAAGCCAACAGAATTAAATTTGCTAAGACATACAACAGAAAAAAACAAAAAACAAAAAACACTACCCCTAAACATAATGCTGAAAAAGTACTGGAGGAGCGAGCCTTGTGTCAACGTACCGAAGAAACAGCACGGTCACCTGTGACATCAACGATGAGATCTTTACTTGGGAACCGGGTTGTTGCAGTTTCAAAAGTTGGCTCCTCCCCCTGATAACCTTGTGCTAAGCAAAGGAGCAGCATCCACTTCAACCTGAAGCAATGAATTTGGTGTCTGGGCTATGACAAGGATTGTTACCAACAAGTAACCAAGGGAAACAAAGACCTTCCCTACATACACACCCTCAGGAAATAAGCTGCTAGCATAAGTCTAACAGCAACATACTATAATCATGAAGGCAAGACTACAGTAAAGAAAATAGGCAGGCATAAGGAGGTTTTAAGATAAAGATAAATTAAGAGAGTCAATATCCAGTGTTCCCCCATTGAATGGTCTTAGCACCCTTTGTGAAAATCAATTGCTCATACAAGGGTTTATTTCTGGGCTCTCTGTTATGTTCCATTGGTCTATGCTTATCCTTAGGCTAATACCACATTTTTTTTTTATTAAAAAAATTTTTTAATGTTTATTTTTGAGAGAGAGACAGCGTGAGCAGGGGAGGGGCAGAGAGAGAGAGGGAGACACAATCTGAAGCAGGTACCAGGCTCTGGCTGTTAGCACAGAGCCCAATGCGGGGCTTGAACCCACGGACGTTGGGATCATGACCTGAGCTGAAGTTGGATGCTTAACCGACTGAGCCACCCAGGTGTCTTGAATACCACATTGTTTTGATTTCTGTAGTCTTGTAGTGAGTTTTGAAATCAGGAAGTGTGAACCTTCCAAATTTGTTCTTTTTTTTTAAGATTTTATGGCTATTTGGGAAAAAAGATTATTTTTAAAAAATATTTATTCCTCGTAAGAGCTATATGAAATTTCTACCTTTTGAAAAGACTCATTTTTCTTATAATAATTTTCTGGAACTATTTTCTACTGTTTACTAAAGTGTGCATTTACGCTCTTAATTATAGAAAGAGTATCCAGACCAAAATTCATTTGTGAAGAGAATGCATTCTCTCCAGATTGACTGTATAGCAATACCTCCAAGCAGGTCAAATTCAGGTAACATACTATGATTGAAAGTACTTTATTCAGTCATTCATTCATTCATTCTATTTTCTAAAGTAACTATTCATGACCGTATAAGAAACAGAAGACGCTATAATATTTAACCCCTGCCATAAGGGAATTTATAATATATTTGGGAGGGAAAATACATGTATTTGAAATAGTAAGCAACCTTGCATTCACCAAAATCATAAAGCATCTTGAACATATATCTGATAGGGAGAAAGTGACATCAGGACAAAGAGAGGACATACGTGGAAGCATAGTCCTTGAGAAGGTCAGGGATGATGGATTCAGAGAACAAGCAGGGAGGTTGGTCTCAGATTCAAGGAGGGTACTTTTTTCCATTATAACAAAAGGGAAAACAGACAATAGGATATTGAAACCACTTAATTGCTATCTATTCTGGGGCAAGTTAACCTCTTGTAAACTTCATCCATCAAATCATGATAATAATTGATCGTATTCTTACAGGGCTTTTAAAGAATAAAAGAATCCATGGAAAGTGCTTAGCACCAAGCTGTTAACTATTCCTTTTGTCCAGCCCTGCCTCATACCAAGGAGACACCCACCTTCTCTGTTGCAATACAAGTCCCTTTCTTCCTTGGTCATTCCTGTGACACTCATATTTCTGTTGCTTGTTAAAATTTCTCTAGTGCTCTCTCACCACCAGGCAGTGGCTTCATTTTATTACCTATATAACTTGTAGGAAGAGGACCATCAAGTAAATGCTTTTTGATTTGTTCTCAAAGTTTTCAGTATGTTCTGAGGTGCATATTTATGATGGTGCTCAGGTTTTATTTTACTTCTTACTGCTTTATGAAACTCTTTCCAATGTTGATCTTTTGTTCTCAGCCCCAGAACAGCCCAGTTCTCTGCACAGTTCACAAGGACTTGGGATGGGCCCTGTGGAGGAATCCTGGTTTGCTCCCTCCGTAGAGTACCAGCAGGAGGAGAATGAGCTCAGCTTGCGGAGTAAACTCCAGGAGGAAGCCAACTACCATCTTTATGGCAGCCGCATGGACAGGCAGACAAAGCCGTTCAGACAGAATATGGCTTATAATAGAGAGGAGGAAAGGAGACGAAGGGTCTCCCATGACCCGTTTGCACAGCAGAAACCCTATGAGAATGTTCAGAACCCAGGAGTAAAAGGCATTCCTTATTCCAGTGCAACCGGTCATGGTAATGCAGTACACCAACCAACAGGGCTAACCAGCCAACCTCAAGTACTATACTGGAACAATGGATTGTACAATCTGTATGGTTTGGGAGCAAGACCGTTGGATCTGGGAACACCAAGTCCAAGAGTTTGGTATGGACCAAATCCAAGCCATATGCCAAGTGTGCATAAAACTCCAGTGCCTGAGACCAACCTACTGGGAAACACACCCACCATCCCATTCAGCTCTTTGCCATCAAGAGGTAAACAGTTTTTTCAGTTACAATCTAAACAATTAAAATTTCTGAAAATAAAGCAGCCATTAGCTCTGTTGTAGACTACCAGGTAACAAGGGTGAGTTGTTTGCAGTCTTCGGTTGCCAGATGCAGTTTGTAGCCATGGAATAGTCTCCATCAGACCACTTGACCTCAGTCTGGGTAGAATTCATTGCACCTGCCCACAGGTGTTGGGTTACAGGTCCTGATAACTGGTAGGCATCTTCTGCTCTAACGTTCATCACAGTGGTCCCATTATCCTAATCCCTGATGGAAGTGAAGGTCACTGCTTGTGTTCTTTTTCTTGCTTGCTGTTTTCTGAAGGTAAGAAGTCTTAGATATTTTTGTTTCTTATCTTATATAGGCCAAAGACAACCATTTGTGGTGAAAACCATAGTGTTGGGCTACCGTCACCACCATTTATCTCCACAACTCTTTTCATCTTCCCACACTGAAACTCTGTACTCATCAGGCATTAACTCCCCATTCCCTCCCACCCAGCCTCTGGCACCCACCATTCTACTTTCTTTCTCTATGAACTTAACCACTCTAGGTACTTCATATGAATGGAATCATACAGTATTTGTCCTTTTGTGACTGCCTTACTTCACTTAGCACAATGTCCTAAAGGTTCATCCATGTTGTAACCTGTGACAGAACTTCCTTCCTTTTTAAGGCTGAATAATATTCCATTGTCTGTATATAACACATTTTGTTTATTTGTTCATCTGTTGACAGACACTTGAGTGGCTGCTATAAACATGAGTGTGCAAACATGTGTTTGAGGCCCTGCTTTCTATTCCTTTGGGTATACTCCCAGAAGTGAAATTGCTGGATCATAGAGTAATTCTGTTTTTAATTTTTGAAGAACCTCCATACTGTTTACCACAGTGGCTGCACCATTTTATATTCCCACCAGCAGTACACCAGGGTTCCAGTTCATCCACATCCTTACAAACACTTGTTATTTTCTATTTTTTGTTTTTGTTAACAGTAGCCATCCTGATGGATGTGAGGTTGGTTCAGCTACATTTTAAAGAAGAAAATTTCAAAGAGTGGCATAGGATAAATAACTTATACATCTGGAGTAAAGCCCTGCCCTCTTACCGTATTGTATCTATTTCTCTTGCTTGCTTTTTTTTTTTAATGTTTATTTATTTTTGAGAGAGGGAGAGAGAGAGAGCTTGCGCGCGCGCGCGCGCGCGCGCGCGCGCGCCTGAGTGGGGGAGGGGCAGAGAGAGGGGTGGGGCAGAAGATCTGAAGTGGGCTCTGACTGTAGAGAGCCCAATGCAGGGCTGGAACTCATGAACTGTGAGATCACAATCAGAGCTGAAGTTGGACACTTAACCAACCAACCACTCAGGTGCCCCTCTCTTGCTTTCAATCTAGATATACTTACCTGTATATTTCTCTCTATTCAGATGAGTCTATAAAATGTAACATATACAACAGCGCTGGCATTCAGGTTGGAGACCATAATTATATGGAGATTGGGGGATTGAATTCAGCACTACTGGAAAGCACACACGTGAACTTGAAAGAAGAGCCAGCTTCTAAGTACCAAGATATCTTTGGTAAGATGCCCTTAAGGATCCATTGCCTAGCAACCTTGAACTTTCTTCCTTGTTTAGAAGGATCTAATGGAATCCGGAAATTTCTCTGATTATTCTCTCTGAAAATTGCCCCGTGTTTTCTCTGTAATTTCCATATAATTCCTTTGTGATTTATTTATATTTAATATGGGGATGATTACAATATCTAACTCATGGATTTGTTATGAAAATTAAATGAGTCAATATGGATAAATAGCTTAGAACACTGCCTGGCACATAGCTAGGTCAAGTGTTAAATACATCATATCAATATTACTACTCAGACCTAGGAGATAACTCCTTCAGGTCTTCATCAAGAGGGATTCTGTAAAAGAAAGAAGACTATGCCTTCAATAGCACCTCTGTAATAAAAATAATAGGGCTTTCTCTTAACAGCTTTCCACTATGCAGGCTCATAATATTAATCCCAAAACACAACCTGGGAAAAGGAGTCACAAGGCTAAAACAATGGGATTTAAGAACCTAGCTTAATGATTAACTCTAGGATTGGCAAAACTTTTCTATCAAGGGATAGATAGTAAATATTTTAGGCTTCACTGGTCCTGAGGTCTCTTTTGCAACTACTCAAGTGACACTGTAGTACAATAGCAGCCACAGATAATATGTACACGGACAGGTATGGCTGTGCTCTAATAATAGGAGGTTCCTAACTTTTGGGCTGACAGAGGTACCTTTGAGAATCTGATGAAACCCAGGATCCCTCTCCCAGAGAGGTATTGACAAAATTTGACAAATATCTTGGGAGGTTTTGGACTGCTGATGTCCAGGGATGATGACAGAAGCTGCATTGTGGGAAGCTGAGGAAAGAACAGGAGTTGAGGGGTAAAAAAATGAGATGTCTTTTTCCTTATGTTCAGCTTTTTGAGGTAGGGTGTGGATCAAGGAAAATGTGTGTGGTGGTTATTTTATATTTTAGCCTCCTTTTGTTATTTTTATGAAGGACAAGGGGAAAGAATGAGTAGAAAGAGAGGTTGTGGCTGTAGAAGAGAAGACAGACTTAGGGTAGAGGAGAAATGAGTCCCAAAATAGACCTTGAAAAGTAGATCCCTCATTCCTTAAAAGACCAGGGAAGTCACTGTAATTGAACGAATTCACACTTGATGGTCTGTGTCCTTAATAAGAGAAAAGTTAACTGTTGGGTGCAGGGGATTAGGAGTTGAATGACCTTAATTCTGGCCAAATGTAAGTGGAAAATGCCAAAAGGAACAAAAGTGGTGTTTTCCCTCGTTACATCAGGAAGGTCTGATATTAATATGGCCGCTGGCTAAAGTTGTATATTATAGCCTAGTAGCCAAGCAGGGGTTTCATTCCCAAAGCCATCAGCTGTGGCTCAGTGTTGCATGTGCTATGAGGAAGGGGTTCTCTATTGTATTCATATCAACACTCCAGATAGGCTTCCAGACATGGAAAGCATCACCCAATGAGTCAATAACTATATAATTTAGAAGTTATCTTTTTTTTTTACTGTCTCCTGGGACTCTTTCTACAGGTTTTTGAAGCTAGAATGTTCCAAATGGGTTAAAGCTTTATGTCTTCTTCTCTTTTCTGTTTGGCAGATAATATCACTAGTCTGACTGATAAACATCTGGACCCAGTCAGGGAAAATCTGGGAAGGCAATGGAAAAACTGTGCACGTAAGCTGGGCTTCACTGAATCTCAGATTGATGAAATTGACCATGACTATGAGCGAGATGGACTAAAAGAAAAGGTTTACCAGATGCTCCAAAAGTGGCTGATGAGAGAAGGCAGTAAGGGAGCCACAGTAGGAAAGCTGGCCTATGCACTCTACCAGTGTTCAAGAATAGACCTTCTGAATTATTTGATACACATCAGCCAGAGCTAATTCCAGAAAAGGCTTTGGCAGCATAAGGTAATCTCACTTAGTGAGTAACACACTGAAAATGTGCTGCCTCAGAATGTTCAGAATTCTTTCCTTCCTGATAGAGGTTCTATGTCTGCATAAAATTCTCCTGCATCCCATAGCTGGAGCATGGGAAAGAAATCTACAGCAAACATCCCACTAACCAGGAAGACCTATTAATGGTCAAGCACCAGCCCCCCCCCCCCCGCAAAAAAAAAAAAAGCCTAATTGGGTTTTGAAAGGGAGAGGAGAGGTATTTAAGGAAGATAATTTTCTTTCAGTATATTCCATAACCTTCAGTGATGCTCTTCATTTCATTTCCTGGAGTTTTGTTTGAGAAGGAAAAACAAATTCAGAGAAATGTAAACTAAGTCAACTTTCTTACCTTATGCTCTCTTCTCCATGTAGGCTCCAATTATAACCAGAGTACAGTGAAATTGAGAGTTCTCTTCAAATAGTTTTTTTTTTTTTTTTTTATTAAAACTACAGTTCATTCCAAAGCTATAAGGTCTGTTAACTTCAGTATCAAATGTTGTATCAGTCACTACAGGCTTTAAAAATTACATGCAATCACCACTCCATAAATTAGCTGAATGGATTTTAAGGAGTAAGGAGAAAAAAAAATAGAGAACAAAAATATCAGAATTTTCCAGTTGTTGCAAGGAATTGCTACTAATTGTGGTTAACTACAAAAATTCTTGACTAAGTTTTTAAGTTCTTTCCTAGCATTCTGATACCTTATGTATTTTCTCAACCTCTGCCCTGAAGAGGGAGCATGTATGCTCTGACTGGAGCTTTGGGGCTGATCACTGTTGAGCAGCTTCCTCAGTTTACCCCAGGATTCTGTAGAAATTTCTTCTTTTTGTGTGTGTGTGAACTGTGATGTCAAAAAAGGACTGCCTCAAAGCTTGGTCACCGTGCCTTTAGCTAGCATCATTCAAAGTCCTCCTGAAACTCAGGAATGAGTGAAGGAACCAGAAGACCAGAAGACTGAAGCCAACCAGGCCATCCAGTATCACTGTCTGCACTTTGATAAACAGAGAGGGTATGTCATTGTGCTTAGCCCTTCCAGGAGGGAGAGAAGGATGCAGCGTGGTGACTCCGGCTGTCAGAACAGATTCTAGGAACTGGTGATTGATAACAGTATTGTGGTTCTGGTTCTAAATCCCCTCTGGCCCTAAATGATATACATACACACACACACCCCTGAGGTGGGACTGTAAAACAGGATTTCTCAACTTCTGCACTATTGGGATCTTGGGCCAGGTAATTCTTTCTTGTGGGGGCTGCCCTGTGCATTGGAGGATTTGGATGTTTGAAAGTGCCCTCTACCTGCTAGAAGCCAATAGTGCTGTTCTCCCCTACTCTATCTTCAGTTGTGACAAGACACTGCCACATACATGTTCCCTGCAAGTGCAAAACCGCCCCCGGTTGAGAAGAGCAGTGCCATAAAGTAATGAACCTCAGCCCCTTATCCACAGATATCCAGGCTCACTATTAGTTGCCACATAGCATTCGATCACATAGACCAAAAGGAAAATTGAACGGGGCAAGAGTCCCAGGCTTTGCTGGGGTGGGGGTGGGGGTGGGGGTGGATCATTGCTTTTCTAAATGTATCCCTTGTACCTCTGTCCTCTAACAGTATTTAAATTCTCTAAATTCCCAAGAGATTGAATGATCAATGTTTTAAGAGGCAAAAATGGAATGTATTTTTAATGGCCTTCTAAAAATAAAATTTTGTACCTCAAATATAAGTAATTGAAATGATGTGTTTGTAAACGAAACTGTTTGGGCTTCTCCACGTAGGTTGACATTTCCTGTATGAACTCTCCTTTTCACCCTCCTGCTATTAGCAGGCAAGAGGAAGTGATGGTATAAAGGGGAAGCTTCTGGACAGCGCTATTTGTCTCTCAGGATGAAAACTTGCTGCCTTGAGAGCCTGCAGCATTGCTGTCCTTCAAACATGATTCAGAAGTCCTTCCTCCAGCCCCCACTCTGTCAAAACTGGGCTGAAAAGAGCCAAATTTGTATCTAAGGAGTTTCAATACAAGAAAATCAATTGGGTAGAAAATCACTTAAGTGAGATGACACAGACTACAAGATGAGAGAGAAGCCTATCCATACCTTTGTTCCAAAAAAGATATTCAGACCCTAAGGTTACTACTGGTAAATAACACCTCCAGCTCTCACAGCTTTGTGATATCAGTATATTTTCCACTTGTTGCTGTGGTTTCAGTATTTGTTTTGGCTCCATAAAATGAAATTAGGTCTTCAGGAATAGTTCTTTCTTTCTCAGAAAATGGTTTAAATAATATTTTGATGTACATTTTAATGTGCACTACTTCTAAAAGTCTTTTTTTATAATAATATAAATAAAACTAGGTGTTTACTAAGATAAATGGCTTAGCCAATTTCAGATAAAAGTGTTTTCCATCAGAAGTGGGCTGTGACGGGGCACCTGGGTGGCTCAGTCGGTTGAGCATCCGACTTTGACTCAGGTCATGATCTCACGGTCTGCCAGTTCCAGCCCTGCGTTGCACTCTGTGCTGACAGCTCAGAGCCTGGAGCCTGCTTCGGATTCTGTGTCTCACTCTCTGCCCCTCCCCTGTTTATGCTCTCTCTCTCTCTCTCTCTCAAAAATGAATAAACATGAAAAAAAAAAAAGTGGGCTGTGACACTACAGTGGAAAACAAGCTCAAGCTGACTTTATGAATGGTAAAAATTTCCTTGCCACAATGTGCAAAAGTAGATGATATTAATTCTAATTTCTCTCGATACAAGGGTAACCATGTCAATGAGATCAATTCTTTTTTGTCACATCTGTTGTAGGATAAAAAATATCTACTAACCGCCAAAACTGAATTTAATACAAAATCATGGTTTAATTTTTAAATTTACTTTATTTAGCCCATTGGGTTTTAATTTTTTAGGAGGAGTAAGAAGTGAAATATTGATGGTTTTTGCCCATTGCAATCAGCCAGGGTTAATGTGCAGTTTCACTAAAAAGGACTAAAGTGAAACAAAACTAAACAAAACAGAACAAAATGAGGAGTAAGAAGTGAAATACTGATGGTTTTGCCCATTGCAATCAGCTAGGGTTAAAGTGCAATTTCACTGAAAAGGACTGAAGTGAAACAAAACAAAACAAAACACTAGGTATTTATATGTTCAAGATCTTAGAAGCATCTGAAAATGTTTTTATATTTTATTTTTCCTTTTTGTATTATTATTTTTAAAGTAATCCAACCTGGGTCTTGAACTCCTGACTCCTAGATCAAGAGACCAAGAGTCTCAGGCTCTACCCACTGAGCTAGCCAGGCACCCCCAAAGAAGCATCTGGTTACAAAGAAATCATTGAAGTCCTAATGCTGTTACAGTGAATTCCACAACACATAACAATCCAAATACAGGTTCTGAAACCAAGCAGGCTTAAATTCTCCTCTGTACTGTAGCTATGTACTCAGGGCCTGCTTTCTAACCTCTCTTAATCTCAGTTTCCTCATTTTATAAATAGGCCAATAAGGTTGATGTGAGGATTAAAATAATGCATCATAAGGTGCCTGGCACAAAGTTACTCTTTAATCAAAACTGCACAATAGTGTTATACATAAAGGACTAGTTCTCAAGTGTACACTTAAAAACAAATTGTAACCAATAACTTAAATCTACCATTTTTCACAGTGCTACCATTTTTGCTGATTTATCAGTGGGATAACGTATTAAAAATTGTACAGACAACTATTTTTAACTCTCATGATCTCTGATAAATCCCAGTCAACCTCTCAGGAAAAAATAAGGAAACGTTGACCCACCAAAGATTTCTGAAAGTCAGATGATAACAGCTGAACTGTATTTCTCGTTCCTTCTATGCAGGAAATTGATGTAGTAGATTTATGTTGAGAGAAAATTTTTGCCCAAGAAACTCAAATGGGCCAGTGAGGATACTGCAGGTATCCGAACCCCCATGGCTGTAACATGTTACATAATGGTCTCAAAGTTCATATTATGGCATGTGTCAGAATTTTCATCTTTTTTTTTTTTAATCTTTGAACGTTTATTTTTGAAAGGGGGAGGGGAGGGCAGAGAGGGAAGGAGACAGAATCTGAAGCAGGCTCCAGGTTCTGACGTAACAGCACAGAGCCCATGTGGGGCTGGAACTCACAAACCCTGAGATCGGGACCTGAGCCACAGTTGGTGGCTTACCCAACTGAGCCACCCAGGCGTCCCTCCATCTTCTTTAAAGAACAACATTCCATTACATGTATACACAGGTATAATAAACCTTCATCCCTCCATTGACATATGGGTTGCTTTCCAATTTTCCACTTTGGCTATTGTGAATAATGCTATGACCATAAATAGCTTTGAGACACTTATCAATTCTTTGGGGGTATATACCCACAGGTGGAATTGCTAGATCATATAATTGTACCTTTAATTTTTTTGAGCACCCGCCACGCTATTTTCCACCACCACTGCACTATTTTGTATTCCCACCAGCAGCACACAGGGTTCCAATTTCTCCACATACTCACCAACACTATTTTTTTTTTTTTTACAATAGCCATACCAAACAATGAGTATGAGGTAATATGAAGGAAAAAAAAAATAATGCCATCATTCCTAGAAGCAAAGGCATTTCACTCCACCGACGGCAGCCAGTCTTGAAGCCTCCTTCTCCGTCCACAGGTCCGTCCACAGGTCCGTCCACAGGTCCCTCCTCACCACCCACTCCCTGAGAAGGGCGGGATGGGGGAGGGGTGCAGCCTCGCCTCTCTGGAGGGACTGGTCACCGCGGCGGTGGGAGGGCAAAGCCGACTGGGACGTACCCCTCGTGAGCCAGAGCTGGCAGCAGACGATCTGTGTTGCGGTACCACTGGGACTTCGAGCCCCGTTTCTGAAAAGGGTCACAAAGAGCCCGGCGGGCTCTTAGCGGGTCCTAGCATCCCGGCGTGACAAGCCGAAGCGGGCAAGGCTGTGGCCGGAAGTTCAGGAGCAGCGGGGTTCTGTCGGGGCAAGGCGGAGGGTGTTGAGGGCGGCCGCTAGACCTAGGCTCTTGCATGTTTCCTGGCGACGGGGCTTAGCGGGACGTAGTGGGGCGGGGCGCAGTCTTGTTCTCAGACGGTGCTGGCGGTGGGGTGTGCGGGGAGGGGGGGGGCGCGGGGTGGACGCGGGGCGGTCGGTGGAGCCGGCGCATGCGCGCTCCGGGGCTCAGCGGAGCCTGTGACCATGGCGGAAGTGCTGGGCGGCCGCGCAGTGCGGCAGGTGCGGCTACTCCTGTCGGTGCTGAAGCCAGGGAACCACGTCCCGTATGCTGGGCCTGCAGCCGCATTCGGGTAATGATGTCCTCTTCCCTCCGGGGGCCCCTGCGGCCAGGGTTGCGTGCTGGGGGGCAGTGGGAGGGCAACGCGCCAGCCAGGAGGCGGGCGGGCAGGGCGGTGCGGGCTGCTGCCGTGGGCGCAGCCTCGCTGCCCTCTCGCCCTTTGCTCCAAGACCCGAGCCTGTCCCACGTGGGTGCGCGGGAGGCGGTGGAAGTAACCACTTATGCTGCTCCTGGCCTTGGCACTGCAGCCGTGCGTCAGCTTCA
This sequence comes from Panthera onca, assembly GCF_046562875.1. Lineage (NCBI taxonomy): Eukaryota > Metazoa > Chordata > Mammalia > Carnivora > Felidae > Panthera > Panthera onca. Next base: position 25,380,533 of record NC_138343.1, on the reverse strand, counting down.
GTTCTGTGACTCGAGAGCCCTAAAGGACTTGGGTGATGGAGTCCAAGCCCCTCGTTGTGTGGACGAGAGACCCAGGGAGGTAACGTAATTTGCCCATAGTCACAGACACACTCATGACCGAGATTAGAATCTCAAACCCTTCATTCTTGGCTGCTCTGCCCTGTGTCTTCACACCCTCAGGGCTCCAGTGTCTCCTGCTTCTTATATCAAAAACCAGCCTGAGAATCTCCTTAAGCTATGAGCTGTTGTAGTCAGGCCCAAGCCCCTGAGTCATCGTTATCACCTTCTTGTTCTTCTTTTTTCTTTTTCTTTTTTTCTTTTTTCCCCCTTATTTTGAACTGTAATGTGCAAAAAAACCACCTTGGGAACCTGGGAAAATTCACAATCCTTGGCCTGACTCTCAGAGCTTATGGTGTAGGTGGAGAAAGCCAAGAATCTGCCTTTTTCTTTTCTGACCCTCCCTATCCCTCATGCATATTTCGAGATAAAACAACAAAAACAACTAGATTAAGCTCTGACCTACCGTCTTTTTTAAAAATGTTTATTTATTTATTTTATTTATTTATTTTAAGGGAGAGAGGGAATCCCAAGCAGGCTCCACGCTCAGTGCAGAGCCCCACTTGGGGCTGGACCCCACAACCATGAGATCATGACCTGAGCCAAAACCAAGAGCCCCAGGCTTAATGAACTGAGCTATCCAGGCGCCCTCCCCCTTTTTTAAATGTCTGACCTACTGTCTTAAAAATGGGTGCCCTTGGCCCCAAGAGATACTAAGAAGAAAATGTAGTTAGAGCAGCATGAAACTTGCTTTACTTTATTCTCTCTACCTGTACACAAATGTACACAGGATATGTATGCAATTAACTGCTGATGGATCAGTTCCATTTATAGGAAAAGTCAAATGCTAGATGGGTACCTGGCATTCAGAATTTGAGTTGATCTGGGGCGCCTGGGTGGTTCAGACGGTTAAGCAACTGACTTAGGCTCAGGTTATGATCTCACGGTTTGTGAGTTCGAGCCCCACATTGGGCTCTGTGCTGACAGCTCAGAGCCTGGAGCCTGCTTTGGATTCTGTGTCTCCATCTGTCTCTGCCCCACCCCTGCTTGCACCCTGTCTCTCAAAAATGAATAAACGTTAAAAAAAAATTTAGAATTTGAGTTGATCTAATGTGGAAACTTCTCATTTGAAAGTTTGATTTGGAAGGAGAAGGGAAAAATCTGACCAGCTTTAAATTTTTATGTTGTGATTAACTAGTTCTTGAATTTCATATTTGATTTATTTAAATTCTTTTTAAATATTTTAGAACTTTTAGAAGACTTTTGGGACTATTTTAATACAGATGGAAAAATATGTCAATGTTCACAGCTGTATAAATCTACATGGAAAAATGGAAATTTATCCAGTTTCCAATTTGCAGAAAGAGATTGAAATAAGGTTACTATGTGCCAGTACCCAAGTTAAGATAGGTTATTTCATGGTTGCAGGAAGGCCCCATCCATTTAATGTTAATCGTTCTTCCTAAAACATCTCTGAAAAACCGGTTTCTCTGGATTTCAAACTGCCATTTCATAAATGCACTTGCAAGTTGATATTACATGTAATCAGAGAAAACCAGCAGTGGTATTCGTTAATCCTGAAATGAGGCTGCAGCCCAATGTAAGCAGGTGAAAGCTCTGCTTTTAAAACCTTTGCCTCAGAACAGCCGGTGCCCAACCTACACTTGAGTTGTGTTCCAAAAGCTTGTTTTTGTAAGTCTGTTGTTTGGAACTCTCTTTTTTATTTTGTAGTCTGTAAAGTGGTTTGTTCCAGGACTGGGTAAGAAGGCTTTTCTACCTGCAGTTGTATGTTACGTACAGTTACAGTATTAGTAATTTATAGAACCTAATAACCTGTCGGAAGAAAACTGTTTTCTGAGTTCAACCTTGGGATGATCTGCCTGAGAATCAAAGACCCTCCTTTCCCTGGCACTGCCTTGTTCCTTCTGTCTGGCAGTCCGGGTGAGTGGCCCCAGGGCTAGAGCCCTGTTGGGGACTTTGTTCAGCTTCCAGGTCACAGAAAAAACAAGGCCTCTGGTGTTTACAAGGCTGCATTGCTACTTCCTAGCTGCACAAATGTAAGCAAGTTACTTAACCTCTCTGAGCCAAGTGCCTTGCACTTCTGAGGATTTGAGACAATAAATGTAAAAGTCCTGGGATATAATAATAATTCACTAATTAGTTGCTACAATTAATAATGATACAGATAAGAATATCTAATAATGCAGTGTGTAAAAGATGCAAAATAAGTCCTCAAAATTCATTTAATTCCAAGCCCTAGGGGGTAGCTAATTATTAGAGTTAATAGTTACTTTGGAAAAAATATACAACAGAAATAGCCGAACATAAGAGATACAGAGAACGTGTAGGACTTTCAAAGTGAGGATGTGTTTTATTAATTGACCCCATTTTTCTTTTTTTTTTTTTTAAATTTTTATAACATTTATTTATTTTTTTTGAGAGACGGAAGGCGGGGGCAGAGAGAGAGGGAGACACAGAATCCGAAGTAAGCTCCAGGCTCCAAGCTGTCAGCACAGAGCCTGATGTGGGGCTCAGACTCACAAACTGTGAGATCATGACTTGAGCTGAAGTCAGATGTTTAGCCGATTGAGCCACCCATGTCTCCCTACCCCATTTTTGTTTCTAAGCAAAGGGCAAAATGCCAAAGGCTCTGATGTCATACACTCAGGTATAAATAACTAGTAATGTGACTGGGGCAAGTTGCCTAAACACTCCAATCTTCAGGTTCCTCAAAGGTAAAATTAGGGTAAATATAATGTAAGCTCTTAGTAGAGTTCATTATTTAGCTTAATAATGAAACTAAATGTGAGTTTTAGTTTATTTTCCGCAAGCTGTTAAATTCTTGCTTTCCACCACAGTAAACTTTCCTTCTTTGAAGGGAGCAGCTCAAGCCCCCTCAGTCCAGAAGATATTGTGTTGTATTGCTCCTGACCTCCTTCTAACCCTTTCACAAAATTGCCTATCCAGCCACCCAGAAAAAGAGAGTCAAGGACAAATATGAGGTAAGATATAGGCTATTCTAGGTGAGCGTGCCTTCCTATATAGGCTGTTTTCAATAGGGAGATAGGATTTTTTTTTTTCCTTCTACAAGAAATTAACTCAGTATAGTTGTTCTCAACCTTGGTTGCTTATTGGAATCTCTTGGGAAATTAAAAAAAAACACAGATGCTTGTATCCCACCACAGAGATTTTGATTTAGTACAGTCTGGGCATCTGGAGATTTAAATTTGCCAGATGATGCAAATCTAAGTTTGACCCTCACTGATGTAGTGGGAAGTTGGAAATATTCTCATAAAAAGGGGCTGATTAGCAGCTGTGTAGATGTTGGTTAAGGTGTGGGGAACTTAGTGTCTGATGTCTGCACCCTCAGAATCTCCTGTATCCCCCAACTTCTCTGTCATAATACTAGGCAAACTGCATAGTACCTGCTAGTTGCAGATTTAATTATCTGTCTTTCCTGCCAGCCTCTAAACTACATGGAGGGCCCAGAGCAATAGGAGTTTAGGAAGTACATGAATGAATGAATAAATAGTACAGTAGAGTTTTGGTGTTATTGACAGCACATGTCAGTGTGCTCACTGCAGCAGCACACATACTAAAATTGGACTGATACACAGAAGATTAGCATGGCCCCTGTGCAATGATGACACGCAAATTTGTGAAACCTCTCATATTTAAAAAAATAATAGAGGGGCACCTGGGTGGCTCAGTCGGTTAAGCGTCCGATGTCGGCTCAGGTCATGATCTCACGGTCCGTGAGTTCGAGCCCCGCGTCGGGCTCTGTGCTGACAGCTCAGAGCCTGGAGCCTGCTTTGGATTCTGTGTCTCCCTCTCTCTCTGACCTTCCCCCGTTCATGCTCTGTCTCTCTCTGTCTCAAAAATAAATAAACATTAAAAAAAAAATAAAAAAATAATAGAAAAAGGAAGCACCTGTCAGGGTTCTGCCCCAGTCATTGAGTGATAGTCTCTCCCAGGATTGTCCTAGGCAGTTTATATATATATATATTTTAAATGTTTTATTTATTTTTTTGAGAGAGTGCAAGCAGGCGAGGGGCAGAGAGGATCCAGAGTGGGCTCTGCATTGACAGCAGCGAGCCTGATGTGCGGCTTGAATTCCTGAACTGTGAGACCATGACCTGAGCCTAAGTCAGAGGTTCAGCCGACTGAGCCACCCAAGACACCCACTAGACAGTTAATGGTTTTAACTCTCCACAGGTGATTCCAATGAGCACACCTGCTTAAGAACACCTGGGTTAGAGAAGCAACGTGATTATTAGGGAGAAAGTGGTGGTAAAGATGGATTGACACCTGAAAGATTCATTTTTGGTCTTTATAAATTTTCTGAAGTTTTGTATCCTTTTTCCTATGTGAGAGTTTGATTGTGGTTCAAGTAATAAGCACATTTCAGGGCCATCAAAGGCCTGGTCTCTGCAGCCTGATTTTTCTTTTAACACACATAACGTGAGGCCTGAATTACTGTCCAAGAGCCCCTTGATAAGCTGGAGAAAAAATGCTTTACTCATTTCATTGGTCTTATATTTATGTGAAAATAAATCATTCAATAATTCTGTTTTTTAATAAAATGCTTTTTCTTGTATTTGTAATTGATTTGCTTTGATTTACTTTCATTCATAAACAGTTCTCTGCCCTGTTTCCTCCACCTGGAGATTGATAAAAGGTTTTTGGCAACCTCCATTAACCCCAGTGGGTGGGCTGATGTGATAGTGGCATGTACCTCTGGTGTGGTGACATACAGGATGTTGATGACAAGGCACTAGGGGCATTTTCTTTCCCCTCAGCCTAGCTTCAAGCCCCCTTGGCATTTGGCCCCAACCTTTGCTCACTCTTTGCCCCCGTACCCCTGCCAGACTGAACACTGCCTTTCCCCCGACATATGTCCCTTGCTTCCGGGCCTTTGATCATGCTATTTCTTCTTCTAGGAGCACCCTCCCCACCACATTCTTTTTTTCAAAATTTTACTCCTCTTGGAAGTTAATTCAAATGCTACTTTTTCACTCCTCTTCAGATACCTCTATTCAACCCTGATAATGGTCTCTGTCTCCCTTCTTTTTTTTTTTAATTTTTTTTTAATGTTTGTTTATTTTTGAGAGAGAGACAGAGCCTGAGCAGGGGAGAGGCAGAGAGAGAGGAGAGACAGAATCTGAAACAGGCTGCAGGCTCTGAGCTGTCAGCACAGAGCCCGACACGGGGCTTGAACCCATGAACAGCGAGATCATGACCTGAGCCGAAGTCAGACGCTCAACCAACTGAGCCACCCAGATGCCCCTGTCTCCCTTCTAAAACCATCTTCTGCCTTAGTAAACCCTTCCCTGACATTGAGTTCCATTATGCCAAATCTAGACTACGTGGTTTTTACATTCATCTTAGGCAACCAAAAGATGGGATGGGGTTAATTGAGAGGAAAAGTTTGGAACAGGGAATCCAAACACAGGTATAGCAAAATGCAAAGGGAATTTAGAGGTTTTTTGCAGAAGAGACTTCAGAATGATCATGAAAGCTGAAGGAAAGGAAGCCCCTGGAAGGTAGTGCCCTTGTGGGGGCCCCTGAACAGATGCACCTAGTGAGAGCACACCCAGCCATGAAAACTTGGACATTGAGAAAGATATTGTGCATAACCTCCTCACGGCACAAGATGATTCTTACAAGCATTCTTGAATACCACCAAGGAAGGGAGACCCTCAAAGATCTTTAGGGCATGAGGTGTAATAAAGGTACATGTTATCACTAACATGAGCCATGCAAATGCTAGTCACCTCTAGTTAGGGAGCTGCATCATTCCTGTGTGGTGAATATAGGAAACACTAATAACTTGTTCCAACCGGGCTCCTCATGCTTCTTGTCTCAGTCATAACCTACGCCTCTCTGACAGATTGCAGAGCAAATCTCTTGTGCCTTTTATCTTCTCTCCTACTAGATTGTGGGCAAAACAGATGTGTCAATAAATGTTTGTGTAAATGAATCATTCTTACTACAGTGTTATTTGCTTTTATCTGGATCCTAGAGCCATCTGAACAGTACAAATGAATGACTCAGAAGAATAGGACATTGATAAGTAACATGGCAGTGTCAGTATGACAACACGCTTGTTCAGTGGCTTTGTTACTGCTCCTCATAATTTTCCTATAGGTAATGAGCTTATGGTTATGTCCCGGCTTTATTACCACCCAATTCTGTCCTATTTGCAGAAGTTGTGTTAAGACTTGGTGTACCTGCATTCAGCACATCCGTTTCTGCATGCTCATTTTAAATGGGCGATGACATGAAACCCAAAGAGGAAAGAGCACCTCATTTTGTAAAAAGTGCTTCATTTCAATAAGCATTTTAACTAACTGCAGAAATAGGAGTAAAGAGTATGTAAAAGAAAAAGAGAGGCAGCGGTTAATTTAAATTCCTTAATATTCTGTGTGGAGAAGAGGAGCACCTCCTTCTCGCATCTGTCTTGGCATACCAAAATGTCCCTTCCATGTGTCACTCAGCTGTCTGGGAAATTGGTGGGGAGGCTGTTAGGGCCTGATGCAGGAGCCATGTATGTGTTCCATTGCTATATATCCCTGCATAGTTGTTCTAGAGCTTCTGGAAGAGCAGGAGAGGACAGTTTCTTCAGAGAAGGACCCTTGGTAAGGTACACATGTGAGTCAGAACAGACCCTGGCCTTGATTCTGGCCCAAGGTGCACTCCTGTGCCAACATGTCCAGTTAGATCCTGTGTCGGAGGTTTTGGGCCAAGGAGGGTCCACGGTACAGGGGAGGGCTCTTGGGATGGAAGCTTATGGACCTGGCTATTTAACAACACAAATATTTCAACATGTTAAAAACCGGTCTGGCCATAGCAGTGCAGACAGGCATTCCTGCTAAGAATGCTTATGTGGCTGGCTAGAGAACATGAGAGGCCATACTCCTAAAGGACTGCCTGGAGACCCCTGAGACCATCTCACCTTTAGGAACTCTGTCGATGCAGCTGAAGTTCAGGTAATCCCTTTAGATCTGTTCTAAGGTCTTCCCTGTTGTTGCTGACCCTAATGTTCCATTGTGTGGAGCTCCTGTGTCAGCCTGCACACTGGCCCCCTGGCTTCCAGCTCACCAGGCCTGTGCCCATGGGACCTGTGTGGCCACTGGTTGCAGCAACATGTCAGTACTTTTGTAGGGTAAGTCCTGGGCTGGTGTTGTAGGATATTCACATATGAAGGCACAGTTCAGATCTGCAGTCTAGAAAGGTCCCTTTTCAGGTTGGAAAAACTTAAGCACACATCAGAGTAATCCAAGAAGCCTGAGGAGGGTCCTGGAACTGACGTGGGTATGTAAAAGGACAATTTTGTCATATTAACATTTGTGCTAAGTAATTTTTCTTTGGGGATGGGATTTTTCTCTTCCAGCACCTCAGTAACCTCTGCCAAAGTGGCTGTGAATGGTGTCCACTTGCATTATCAGCGGACTGGAGAGGGAGAGCATGCGGTCCTGCTGCTTCCTGGAATGTTGGGTCTGGAAGTTTTTTCATGGAATTTGCATGCTGTGTAGTCTAGGATGCATTCACAATAGTAGATGCCAAATGTTGATTATTAACTTTAGTGCTTTGCTGAAATGCTTTAAGCGTTTTATTTATTTGTGAGAGAGGGAGGGAGACGCAGAATCTGAAGCAGGCTCCAGGCTCTGAGCTGTTGGCACAGAGCCCGACACGGGGTTTGAACCCATGAACCATGAGATCATGACCCGAACCAAAGCCAAACGCTCAACTGATGAGCACCCCAGGCACCCCTTAAATGCTTTAATATTTGCTACAAATTTAAGTGACTCAGAAAAGAAAGGCAACATTCTACTCTATGTAGTCTTTATTCCTTTAAATACCCGGGTTTTTTTCTCCTACAGACATACTGTGTAGTTGCCTACAATTTGGGAAGATGATAGGAGTTGAGGAAAGGGGTGTGGGAAGAAGGGATAGATGAAGGTAGAAGATGAGCTAGTGACCAACCATCCCAGTGTGCCTGGAATTGAGGGGTTCCAGGATACAAGACTTTCAGTGCTAAAACATGGATTGCCCTGTTGCAGTTGATTATGTGCTCAATTAAAATAAGAGCTAAGAACAAGCTTAGTTTAAAGCCTTTTTGTAAATCAAAATTTAATTGGCATGAATGGAGCATGGTGAAGCCAACTGAATCTGTCTCATTTTCCAGATAAGTAATTTACATGTAGACAGTTTAGGGGGATAATTTCCAGCAATCCCAGGACATCTCAGATTTGGTTTTAAGGGCTTTAATATTGTTTTGACTTAAATAATCCCAATATATACTATTTCCTTATGACTTTTTTCTTCTAAAATAAAATGCTAAAATTTTCAATTACTTGATGGTTCCACTTGACTGAGCCTTAGCTGATTGTGGTACTATTGTAGCTATTGAAGCATCTTTGTCTAGATAGTATTTAGTATTTTTTTTTCCTCCTAAATTTTTGTAACAAAGGAGGAGATTTACTCTATTGACTGGTGTAGGTCTAAAGGTATCTATAAAGTAGTGAACAAGTTACTGACTTAAATTTCCATTATTTCAGTATTGTGATCGTGATCCAGGTATAAAACACTTTTCATAACTTAATTTCTTTATGTAAAACGTTAACCTGATCCCCAAATTAAAAACAGTGAGATTCTCTCTTCCAGTCCTCTGTCACCTAGCACCCAGTACCCTTCCCCACAGGCAACCAGTATTGTGTTTCCTTCTCAGGTATCATATACTGGTAACTATTCCTTAAAATAACTTTTTAAAGGTTTTAGTATTCTTTAGTATTTAGTATTTGGTATTCAGATGTATACCTGTGTGCCAGAAAAGAAGCGTCTCATCATTTCTGAAATTGGTCTTGAGATAAACTGTTCCCTTTTCCCACCTTCTCACCTCCTGCACCTCCTTCAGGGTGGTTCCCATGTGGAAGTCTCTTCAGTCCAGGGACCACAAGAGATGCTTTGTGTGTCAGAATAGTAGACATGCGCTTGAAATCCATTTATATTTTTGCCTTAGGTTTCCTGAATGATTTATTTACCTGATGGTGAGAAAGATAGATCTTTCCAGGAAGAATGGTAGTCCTATAATAATTAACATTATCCTGTAACAGAATCCTGTAACATCTTGAAAGACATTTTCTAATAGTAGCTTGTTTATCAAGCAAGATGTTCAGTATCCATGTGTGGCCTGAGCTACAAGTTCTTAGAAAGTAAGCAGACTTTAAAAATGAAATGCTGGGGCGCCTGGGTGGCTCAGTCGGTTAAGCGTCCGACTTCTGCTCAGGTCATGATCTCACCGCCGGTGAGTTCGAGCCCAACGGGGCTCTGTGCTGACGGCTCAGAGCCTGGAGCCTGCTTCGGATTCTGTGTCTCCCTCGCTCTCTGACCCTCCCCCATTCATGCTCTGTCTCTCTCTGTCTCAAAAATAAATAAACATTAAAAAAAATTTTAAATAAATAAATAAATAAATAAATAAATAAATAAATAAAAATAAAAATGAAATGCTGACTCGTCCCTAGACTGGGCTCCTTGAGAGTCTGGCCTTCTGGGCCACATGCAGTAGGTGTGTGCACACAGTGGCCGTGACCTCGCAGGTGGGCTGGGAATTGCCAGTCAGGTCCACCACAGGCTCAAGAACATAGTTCTGCTGGTTAACGTTTGCTGCTGTTTTTTTGGTTTTTGTTTGTTTGTTTGTTTTGTTTTTAAATTTTTTTTTAACTTTTTTTAATTAATTAATTTATTTTTTATTTTTGAGACAGGGAGAGACAGAGCATGAACAGGGGAGGGTCAGAGAGAGGGAGACACAGAATCCGAAGCAGGCTCCAGGCTCTGAGCGGTCAGCACAGAGCCCAACGCGGGGCTCGAACTCACGGACCGCGAGATCATGACCTGAGCCGAAGTCGGCCGCTTAACCCACTGAGCCACCGAGGCGCCCCGCGTTTGCTGGTGTTTTAATGAAATAATTAATTTGATTTCCTCCCTCCACATCCTGCCCTCCCCCTGATTTCAGTGTCTTCGTTGAGTTTTCTGGTATTTATTTATAACCAGAAAATAAAATCTTCAGGGCTGTTCACATTTGCTTAGTAAAAAACACCTGGAAATTTAGAATTGTCCTTTGAATAACTTGTACCAAATCTCATACATTTGTTGACAGATAATATTGGGATCTCTCTCATTTATAAGTCATTTTTTTTAATGTTTATTTTTTTGAGAGAGAGAGAGCGAGCGTACGCGCACACAAGTGGGGGAGGGGCAGAGAGCGAGGAAGACGCAGAATCTGAAGCAAGCTCTGAGCTGTCATCACAGAACCTGATACAGGGCTCGAACCCATATATCGTGAGATCATGACCTGAGCCGAAGTTGGATGCTTAACTGCCTGAGCCACCCAGGTGCCCCTATAACAGCCAGTTTTTTAAAAGGAAAGAAAAAATAACCCAGAAACATATCATATCAATAAGTCAATTTCTATGCAATTTCATGAATTCCCTTTTTTTTTTTTTTTTAAGGAAGATTAATTGAAAAAGTATCAAAAATGCTGAAATAATACAGGGCCAAGTGTATTGGAGCCTCTGTCCTCAAAGTAGCCACTGGGAGGAGACAAAAGGCAGGTCTGAACTCTACCAGGAAAGGAAGTCAGCCTTCCAGTAAATGGATTTCATCATCACAAGACTATTTTGCTGACTGCATCCCACTGTCTAACTTTGAGTAGAAACTAGTTACTTTGTTTTAAGATTGTAGTTGTTTCTGCTTTTACTGTAATGTGTTTGAAATAATGAAATCCTTCACCTGAGGGTAACCAAATGGCTGTTTTTAGGAAGTGGAGAGACTGATTTTGGACCTCAGATTAAGAACCTCAATAAAAAGCTCTTCACCGTGGTTGCCTGGGATCCTCGAGGATATGGACATTCCAGACCCCCAGATCGAGATTTCCCATTGGACTTTTTTGAAAGGGATGCAAAAGATGCAGTTGATTTGATGAAGGTGGGTCTCTCAGGGAAGAGCCCAGAGGAGGGAGGATGACTGGGCCTGTCTTCATCTATTTTGTTTTTGTTTTTATTTCTACAAGGGTGATGCCATGTGATTCTTATAGAAAATTCAAGTTCAATCAAATAGGTGTGAATGAGGAAGTAGAAATATCCCACAATCCAATTAGAGATATCATTGTTATGACTTTGAGACTCCCTTTCCAGCCAATCTTCTGACACATATAAATACACAGGATTGTATTGATGGCATCATACTATATCTAATGTTTTTCCAACTTACTCTTAGAACAGTTTGTCGAGGAAATACTTTCAGTTAATAAATATAAATTTACATAAATATTATAATAGTCATATAGTAGTCCATTGTAGGGATGTACTGTCTTATTTCATATATCTCTAATGGTAGATAAATAACTTAATTTTTAAGTTCCTTTTTTTTTTGTGGTTATGAGCAGCAGGGCAGTGAACATTGTTTTGTCCATGGACATTTTAGTTCCTTTATAAACACCGTTGGTGTGGACACCCTACACCTGTCTCCTGGTACACATGTGCAAAAGTTCCATACATATCTAGGGGATGATGCCGGGTTATAGAAGATGCAAATGTTCGTTGGACAAGATAGTGCCAAATTATTATCCATGCGACTTCTAGCAATTTATAGTCCCATCAGTATCTTGGACTGATATTTGTTAAATCTTTAATTTTCCAAGTCATTCTAGTTTTACTCCTAGGCAACATCTGTCAGATGTAATCTTTGTTCAGTTTCCTTGTCAAACACATTTTCAGAGCCTGGTTGATATAAGGACTAGCATAACCTCCTGTGACACCATTCTCCTCCAGCCTGTCTCCAGACACTTCTTCCCGCAGTTGCCCTCAGTGGTTTTATCAGATGCAGTGACTTCATTTCATCCAGTAAATATCAAGTTCCCCTGTCTAATCTACATTACTAGTCTCAAAATCTTTGCTCAGGTGTGGGTGTGCATGCACATGTGATTTGTCATTTCTAAGGACAGCTGATCTCCACTGTTTCCAGAGATTTTATCCAAACAGAAGATGTCATTCTCTCATAATTCAAAACAATACTGTGTACTTAGATTTTTATGATACTTACATTTACACCAGAACTAAATGAGAAAAAAACATTTCTGTCATCAAATGCTGGCCTCTAGGACTTTTCTTTAATTATCAAGTGATGCTCCAAACCCCACACTGTACTCATTTGGATGATTGTTAATGATCAGATGCTTCTAGCAGAGAGGAGCAATCACCTGTGCTGTGCATTTCTCTGTATTTATCACAGACATTGAAGTTTAAGAAGGTGTCCTTGTTGGGGTGGAGCGATGGTGGTATTACAGCACTCATAGCAGCTGCAAGATATCCATCTTACATCAATAAGATGGTGATCTGGGGAGCCAATGCCTATGTGACTGAGGAAGATGAAACCATTTATCAGGGTAGGTTTCACAAGCGGGCGATGTCGTGACAAGTAACATCTTTGCCCTCCCCCTCTCATGTCTTACTATGACGTGTACTAACAAGGCCTATGTCATCTGCTTCCACTTCTCAGCTCTGCAGTAGGAAGAGTAACAAATTCTTGGAAGTAATATGGTTTAACCAGTCTGTGTTTTGAATTTTTTTTTAAGGTTGTTTATTTTTGAGAGACAGAGTGTGAGCAGGGGAGGGCAGAGAGAGAGGGAGACACAGAATCCAAAGCAGGCTCCAGGCTCTGAGCTGTCAGCACAAAGGCTGTCGTGGGGCTCGAACTCACAAACTGTGAGATCATGACTTGAGCCGAAGTTGGACACTTAACCAACTGAGCCACCCAGGCACCCCTAACCAGTCTGTCTTTCAATGCTTTCTATTTCCAAAAGTAACACTTTCATGACTCTGGAAAAGGTTTTATAAAACTCAGTGTTCACATTTCCTGCACCTGATAGTGAACTTCAAGGAGGGAGGGGTTGATGTAAAGTCTCATTTAAAATAATGTGAGTGTAAAAATGCACATTGTATTCAAATATGAAACCTTATATTTTGATAAAGAAATTTTTTGCGATTCACATTTCATTAGGTTGTCCTTCAAGCTTATCTTTGAAGTTTTTAGAGGCAGAAGAACGGGGGCCAGCAAACCTGGCAGCCTGTGGGCCAAATCCGGCCCACCATCTGTTTTTGTAAGGCTGGGCACTGATCGAGAAGGCTAGCGCTTTAAGACCTGGAGATCAATCTGGGGTGTCCCCTGCATCCCTGTTTCCTCCTCCGCTCCCAGTGTTGCTACCCAGGGCCTGTGCTGGTGGCCATTTACACACTGGTGACTGTTGGCTATTACCAGGCACTCCGTGGTGGAATCTCAGTCAGCGACTCAGGAGCCTAGCCTCCAGCAAGCTGACCAAACTGAAACTGCTTAGCTCTCAGGAGAAGGGCACACTGGGATCTGGGGGTATCTGAGGCAAAAAGCAAAAGTGACCTGGTCCCCACCAACGTCTGCCTGACCCACCAGGACCCTCTTCAGTCTGGTAGCTTTTTATCCTGGGTGTGTTTCCATTGGATCCCAGATGGCCCACCCCAGGCAGTCAGGGTCAAGCAGGTCAGAGGTTTCTCACCTTTAACCTACCTACCTGGTAACTGTGATTTTACCTCTTAGCTTGCAAAGCTAAAATAAGTTACTCTCTGGCCCTTGACAGAAAGCATTTGCAGACACAAGCCCTGGAATATCACAAGTCTGCTTTTATTCAGCTGTTCTGCAATTCACATGATTTAAGGAAGCTACTTCATGGCAGTGCTCTGTTGTAGAATCTTAGCCCTTACACTGTTTGGTAATGAACTATGAAACTTTTTTTTTAATGTTTACTTATTTTTGAGAGAGAGAGAGAGAGAGAGAAAGAGAGAGAGAGAGAGAACGTGCGAACACCAGCAGGGGAGGAGCAGAGAGAGAGGGGAACAGAGGATCCAAAGCAGGCTCTGTGCTGACAGCAGACAGCCTGATGCGGGTCTCTAAAACTCACGAACCTGACCTGAGCCAAAGTTGGACACTTAACCAACTGAGCCACCCAGGTGCCCCAGAACTATGAAACTCTTAAGTGATGAGTCTGATCTAGTGACCCATCCTAATTGACACTCTTGCCTGTCCTTGTTTTACCCCTACTGGGTTCAGAGGAGCAAAAATATTTTAAACTGAATGAAATGCATGTGATAATGCCTGCCCTGAGGTGTTTGTGTGATAATTCCAATATCTGGGTCATTTGGGGGGTCGGCATTTGTTGGCTGTCTTTTCGGTATCATCCTGTTAGAACTCTGAGAAATATTGTTTGTTTGTTTTGCTCGTTTTGTTTTTCCTTGGCATGCAGTCAACCTGGTTAGGTTCATACTACAAATTCTGTTTAGCCTTCTGCGGGTGGTAGTTCCAGCATCAGATCAGTTCTCAAAGCTTCTTCATGTCTGCCCCACACAAGCCCCACTCAGGCTATGCTGGGACTTAGACGGCAGTTTATATGGTAGTTTAGTTCTTGAAGTTTATGCTGTATGCTTTTTTTTTTGCATCTACCCCATGCATGCAGAGCCTAGGGGTGAATCACTTCATCGGTTCATATGCAGACTTAGAAACCCCCTTCAAAGCTCCTATGACCAGAAAGACAGATTTCTCTCATAAAGACAGGTTTTAGTAACCCCCTCCTCTGTTGTACAGTTCTGTGCATCTGGAACCGTCTTTAGGGCAAAGCGGCCAGAAAAAAGAGATGGACAAAATAATAGGGATTTCACCTACAGTCTTCAGATACAAGGGGTCCCTTTTTCTGGTACCTTTGGTCAAAGAGCCAGCCTTGTCTTGGGGTTTTAGGTAGCTGCCCCGACACTGTACTAGGAGTGCAGGCCCCTGGCTGTGTACTTTCACAGCTTGGACTAGGGTGAGAAGAAAGAGAGAAAGAAAAAGCAGTCTCCCTCATGCAGGGCAACCTGGTCCTTGTCCTCTGGCTACCTCTAAGGGTCTTCTTCAGTTTCTGTTTTTAATGCCTGCCATGCAGTTGTGTGATTCACCCCGTACCCCATATTTCAAAATTGGGACTCAAAGGAAGAAAAGGAAAATGAAACTCATCCCTTTTATGGGTCATTATTCAAGTTTTGGCTCCGTTCAATCTCTTACTCTTACACCTTGGCACAGTCCTCAGGTAGTTGCTTGTGGTGTATTCTACCTGGGGTCTAGTTGTAATCAGTGAGAGAGGAGCTGCTCCAGCTGAGCCAGCACCAAAGCCCAAGAGATCGGTACTCGAGCAGATGTCTTAGGGCTTCTGCTATGACTAGGGGGTGATATGTTCTAGACTCCTATTCAGCCAGACTCCCCCTGAGGCCTAGAGCCATATTTCTATCTACTTGCTGAGCACCTTCCTCTTGATAGCCTGGAAGTTAGTCATAACTAGTGTGTCTACATTGAACTCATTGCCTCATGACTCTTCCCACACCCCAGCTCACAATCTCTGTCTCATGCAGTGGTCCACGGTCTACCAGGTCATCCCTGGAGCACTAAGCCCTCCTCTCTGCCCTCTTCATTTAGCTGTGAGTGGACTCTGATAATACCACATTCCTAAGACCTTTAAAGGTAACCCCTCCTCCTCTCTTCTTGCCCACTCTTTTCCTGCTTCAGACCCTTGGCCTCCTAGGACAGTTTGTCTTCCATATGAGTTTCCTTGCTAAGGCAAGAACCTGGTCATTTAATTCTGCTACTTAAAACCCGTCAGTAACCTCACAGTGATGTTCAAGCACCTGGGCTGGCCCGGGCAGCCTGGCCCTAGCCAGTCCTTGTAGCCAGCCCCTCCTTTCCCCTCAGCCTTTCTGTGTGTCCCCCACATTGAATAGCTGCCATTCCTGAAGCAAGCTTCCTCCTTTGTGCCTCTCTGCCTTGGCATCTGCTGATGTGCTCACCTGCACTGGCCCCCCTTCTAGCCCAGTGTCCTCACCAAACTCATCTTCATCTGCCATTCCCAGCTCCCACAGCACTGCCTTTGTCGGAGGTCCCTGAGTCCTTGGGGCTGGGGTTTGGTGCTAGAACACTTTGCACACACTTTCACGATGGCCGTGTGTCCTGGGCAATGCCACCTTTCACAGCTCACCTCAGTCAATACTGTGTGAACTCACCATGTTTGGTGACTCTGACTTCCCTTCCTTTTGTAGACACACCAAAAAGTCTCCCTCTTAACCCCATACTCCCCTTTACTTACTGTCTGCTATGTCTCGGCTCCGTTTCCCAGCCATCAGTCCCACCTCCTCATGCCCCACTCTCTCCCTAACTTGTGTCAAGGTGGCTTCCAACCCATCAACCCCATGAAAGCAGTGTCTTGTTGCTGTCAAGCCTGTTGGATGCTTTATTGCCCTTTGTATTCCTTGGTCATGCTGCAGCATGTGAAAATACACACGTGGGGCACCTGGGTGGCTCAGCCTCTTGATTTCGGCTCAGGTCATGATCTCCCAATTCGTGGGATCAAGCCCCACGTGGGGCTCTGCACAGACAGTGTGGAGCCTGCTTGGAATTCTCTCTTTCCCTCTCTGTGCCCCTCACCTGTTCTTTCTCTCAAAAACAAACAAACAAACAAAAAACAAATAAACTGAAATAAATAAGCTTAAAAAAAGATATTTGAAGGGATGCCTGCGTGGCTCAGTTGGTTAAATGTCGGACTCTAGATTTCTGCTCAGGTCATGGTCTCACGGTTCATGAGTTGAGCCCTGCTGTCCGGTTCTGTGCTGATAACGTGGAGCCTGCTTGGGATTGTCTCTCTCCATCTGTCTCTGACCTTCCCACATGCATGCTCTCTCTCAAAATAAATAAGTAAACTTAAAAAAAATTTTTTTTTGTAATTTTAAATAAATAAGTAAACATAAAAAGAAAGAAAATGTACACATGATGTAAGATCAATCACACCCCTCTTCTTGAAGCTTTCTCTGCCTTGAAGTTCTTGCCCCCATGTTCTCATCTTGCCCTCCTATCTCTGCTTGTTCTGTGGCTTAGACACATCCCCACTCTGCTGGGCCCTGTGATGTTGGGCTCCTCCGGACGCTATCCTTAGCTCTCTGTTCCTCTTCTCTTTCTTACACTTGAGGAACTTCTCACATGCCTTGGCTTCACCAGACTCCCAAATTCCAGATATTCAGCTTCTTACCTGGTTGCCCCACGTGCACCTTATGTTTACTATGCCTAAAGTCTAGCTCATAATCTTTCCTCTACACCCCTTCTTCCTGCTACATTTCTCATTTTGGTAACTGATGCTCAGAAATATGCTATTTCTTCCACAAAATAATTTGTGATAAATGAATCGATAGTTATGATTTATTGAACGCCTACTGTGAGCTAACACTGACATAGCCCTGTATGACTTCAACCCAGGGCACAGAGAAGTGAAGGAACCTGTCCTGATGGTACAGACGTGTGGTGGCTGTTCCCCTCTGCAGTCTAGTGATCCAGCCCCATGTTCTGCCTGCGCTCTGCCTTTGCTGTGCCTGGAATCCCTCCCAGCTTTTCCATTCCTCCTGCCAGGCCTCCATCTGTCCCCACTTAGATTGACCAGCACTTTCCAACCTGTCCTCTGTCTCAGCCTCCTTTCAGTGTGCTTTCCAGACTGCTTAGATTGGAGTTTGCTAAGATGTAAATCTCATTGTATCTTACTTTGAAGCCCTTCAAGGTCTCCCATAGCTTTCTAGGTAAGTAGAGTTCAAACTCCTCTGCTTTGCCTACAAAGTTTGAGGAAACCAGGACCCCGGGCCTTTCTGGGTCCATCTCCTGCCACTTTTGTCTCCTCTACCCCCACACACCCATCATTTTCTTCAGGTACCTGAAAACCCCTGAAGTTCCAGCAGTAGGGGGCACGGCTTACTGTCTCTGCCAGTGTACTGCTCCCATACTTGCTTGCTGGCTTGTGTTCTCACGGACTCAGATCCTGCAGTGCATCCTCCGGGAAGCCCCCCACCACTGCCACTCCCGCTCATTGACCCCACCCCCTCCCCATCCTCCCCCAACTTCTCTAGGGACATTTATTCTATTCCACTCCTCTACAGAGGTCAGAGGTCGGTTACAACTCTCTAGACCATAAGGCCCTTGAGGGCAGAGACCTTATCTCATTCAGGTTTGTATCTGCTGTGACTGGCACTCAACAGGCTTCAGATAATGTTTACCAGAATAATTCACTAATTAGTGGTGAGCGAATGAGTTTTCTTCTGGTGCTTAGCACAAATTATATGCTCAGAAAGAGAAATGTATCAGTTTTGGGGGGAATACAAATCATATCTGTTTTGCATCAACAAACAGTTTGGTTCAAATGGTTTTTTTAGGAACTAAAACATAATTACTGCTTTTAAATTTTTTTTTGGTGGAAATTATGCTTTGGGGAAAAACTGGCTTCCTCTTGGAAAAAAATTAACAGAAGTAAGTAAATATACAGAATATTTTTGAATGTTTGTTACATGCTGGGTACTGTTGCTAGCACATTCCATGTCTGACTTATTTACTCTTTATCTCGGAGTGTTATTATAATTCTCATTTTTCAGATGAGGAAACCAGCACAGAGGTTAAGGAACTTGCTCAGGGTGACATGGCTAGCAGGTTCAAGTGCTGGCATTCAGACCCAGCCAGCTTGACTTCTGAGCTGTGTGTTTAACCACAGTGTTTGATGTGAACATCTGGCTTGCCCCAGCTCAGCTGGATACCCCTGTCCCTCGATATTTCGGTAATATTTCCCATTAGAGTCTAAAGCCTTGCCCCAGATTTTACATGCTCATAGATGCCTCTTCAAATGCCTGGTTTTACTGAGTTAACTCACTTTGAGAATCTCTCACTATCCCAAGAGGAGGAATTTACATTTTAGCAAGAAAAACATCTACACATTAAACATTAGCCAACTTGGTTCTTAAAAGATCTTGTCCTTCCTGTCACAGAGGAATTTTTTTTTATTTTATAAAAATATAGATAATTTTATAAAATATATAACTTTAAAACATTACATTTAGATTATGTATTAATAACATAGTAAAAATATAGTAATAATAAAGTAATAATAATATATCACATCTTCAAATTAAACATTAAATATTTAAATATATTTATATCTTATAAATATGTAACATAAATATCATGAATAATATATACTATATATTAAAGTATATGATATATATTTAAATTTTATTCTGTAATTATATATTTAAATTTTTAATTCAAATTTATTTAATTGTATAATATTTGGTACATATAATGCAATACATGTGGCACTGTGAATTATAGACACCCATGAGCCCACCATGGAACATAAGACTGATCACTGTTTGTACCCTCACTGTATGCATATGCTTCCTCCCCAGGCCTCCCCTACCTCTAGCCTGAGTCCTACAATCATCCTTATGCCTTTTTGAAAACACGCCTGTCACATATGTTTATATTCCTAAACAGTATATAATTTAATTCTATTTGGTTTTGAGCTGTACAAAGTGACTTCATACTATATACATCATCTTCTATGACTCACTTTTTTTCAGTGAACGTTGAATTTCTAAGATTCATTCATGATATTTCTGTATTATATTCCATTGGGCAAATGTATTTTATTTTTCCTCTCTTTTATCAATAAACTGTAGGTCTGTTTTCACTGTTGCCGTGAACATTCTTATAAATGTCTCCTGGGGCATCTGGGCAACAGTGTCTGTCTAGGGGTATATGCCCAAATGTGAAATTTGCTAAACATTGTGGTATGCAAATACACCATGTGACAGGTGACCAATTATTTTCCAACTAAATAAATTTGCGTTTCCACCACCAGTGTATAAGATTCCTTAACTTGCATCCTCAAAAAATACTTGAAATCATCAGATTTCTTAATCTTTCACCAGTCAAATGGGCAAGAAATGGTATCTTACTGAGGGACTTAATTTTCCTTTTCCTATTACTAGTAAGATTGAGAATCTTTTTTTATGTACTTATGCATCATTGGGGTTTCTTTTTTTGTATTGTACCTATTCATGTCTTTTCATTTCTTTTTGTTTTAAAACTTTTATGTAATATTTGATAAATATAAAACCTTGTGTTTAACAGGGATACCTTATGAAGTCTAGCAACAAAGCAAACACCCAAGGACTCTCCACCCGCTCAAGACTAGAACACTTCAGTGTTATTATGACGTTATTGATTTGCAGGGTTTTTGTTGTTTAATAATATGATGACTATCCCCTTGTGGTTAGTAATTGTGTCAGTCGTGGTACACAGCTTGTTGCTTGTCCTTTTGCTTTCTCTATAGACAGAACTAAATTTAATGTAAGAAAATGTTACAGTGTTTTATTTTCTCACTTGGAAAGTTTTGTTGGTTTTTGCATTTACAAACACATTCCTCAGTTTCTTTACTCACCTTTCCTTCTTTCGTCTCAGATATTCCTTCTAGGATCACTTCTCTTTCTCCTCAAGTTATTTTTTACGAGTTCTTTTTTTTTTTTTTTAAGTTTATTTATTTATTTTGAGAGAGAAAGCGTGAGCAGGAGGGGCAGAGAGAGAGATAGGGAGAGAGAGAATCCCAATCAGGCTCCATGCAGTGAGCACAGAGCCGGATGCAGGGCTGGAATCTCACCAACCGTGAGATCATGACCTGAGCTGAAATCAAGAGTCAGACACTTGACCGACTGAACCGCCCAGATGCTCCTGGAAGTTCTTTAAGGGGAGATCTGTTAAGAGTCAACTCAGTTTTTATTTCACTCTCATTCTTGAAAGATTGTTTGGCTAAGTACAGAAATATAAATGGGAAATTCTTTTCTCCACTGCACACTGTCTGCATTCCTTAACCACTGCTGTGAAGTTTTGCCAGCGAGCTTTCCTCCCTTTGGAGAGATGTGTCTTACCTCTGGCTGCTTTTCAGGTTTTTGCTTTCTCTTTGATTTACTGCTATTTTGCTCTTCTGTGTCTAGATGCAAATTCCTTTTTATTTATCCAGTTTGGGTTACACTTGAGTTTTGTCTGTGGACTTTTCTCCGATCAGTTCTGAAAACCTTTCTCAGCGGTTTCCTTCTTCCCATATTTCTTCTTCTCCATTCTCCTCCTCCTCCTCTCCTTCTTCGGGGACTGATTGGACTTTGTGGGCCTTGTCTTTCCTTCTGCTCTGTCTCTTGTTCATCTTCTTGTCTCTCTGTGTGGTGGTCTGCATCATATCTTAAGCTTTCTCTTCCAATGTTCTAGCTTTTTCATTAGCTTTATAAAGATTCTGGTCGTTTTGTGATCTTTGATTAGGAGTGAAATTTGCTTACTCTCAATCTGAAAACCCACAAAAAAGACCATGAACACAAATTGATAATGTTTTCCTTCAGAGAGGATTTACATTTGCTATTCTTAGGAGCCTGGGAGCCATGGGATAATCACAGCCTGGGGCCATTTTAATCTCAGTTTAATCTAGGAATGTCAGGTTCAGCTCTACCCACTGCCCCCAGCTAGTAGTTACATTTCCCCCAAAAGCAACCCTGCCTTTTGAGTAGTCTTACCACCCTTTGCTCTGTTTTCTGGTTCTCTTCCATCTTACACACACACACCCTAGTGTGCATTAATCACTGCAGCTCCAGCAATGCAACAAATCATGTTTTATGAAAGGTCTAGTCCTTCCACTGCAAGGGCACTTCGCAGAGGGTGCTGTCTACAATAGTGCCCAAAGTAGAAATATCTACAGGGGATTTTTTTACTGACCATCTTCATGACATCTTACTGGCTCCTCTCTCCTTTCCTCTCTTCCAACTCTTTTTCTTCTTCCCAGATCTCCCCTACCCTCTTAATTTCCAGACTTCTCTGCACCCCTCTGTGAAGTCTTTTCACTCCTATGCAGAGCAGGTCAGCTCTCCTCAGCTTCCATATGCACCTCTGGGCTTACCTATGCAGATTTGAACCAGTCCGGCAGTCTGCCATCCTTGGAAGGCAGTTGTAGTTGTAAATAGCAATTTTTCCTTCACTCTGTTATTTCTGTTCCCTGAGTACACACTGGGTGCCTGGCACTGTCCAGAGCACTGTGGAGGGGTTATTGTGCAATATGAGTTCATGTCATTAGTAATGTGTTGTCTTTGAGGTATATTGTGTACCAGAAGCACTGTGTTAAAAGCTGTCCATAAGCCATATGTAATATGCTCAGAAACATTAGAATTATCAGTGTGTTTAAAGAAATATGGACACAACTGGGCTAAGTAATTGAATTTGTTCATGCATTTTATAAGTGGTTTTTAGCTATTATTTCCTAAGAGTGAATCATCTGTACTTGTTTCAAGTTCATAGTTAGCCTTTTACAGTCATATTTCATCAGTAACAGAAACTAGAATGAATAATTTGTATGTTTTTCAGTGTACCTGAATGCAATTCAGAAAATACCTTCTCTCTTTTTTTAAATTTTTTTTTAAATGTTTATTTATTTTTGAGACAATGTGAGAGACAGAGTGCAAGCAGTGGAGGGGCCGACAGAGGGAGGCACAGAATCTGAAGCGGGCTCCAGGCTCTGAGCTGTCAGCCCAGAGCCTGACACGGGGCTCAAACTCACAAACTGTGAGATCATGACCTGAGCTGAAGTCAGACGCTTAACCGACTGAGCCACCCAGGCGCCCGTAGAAGATACCTTCTCTTTAATAAATCATGTCAGTTTTACTCAGACAACCCTAATTGCAGGAATATCTTCTTATATCTTATACTTTTAACAGAAAGCATTAAATGCAGATCTAATTTCACTTAGTAAAAATTTATGTTGTGCCTCTTTTGTGCCAGGCTCTGGCCGAGGCTCTGGGCATAAGTGGGAGACAAAACAAAGCCAAGTCCCTTATCTGGAGCTTTCATCTTCCTGGGGAGACAGGCACTCAGCCATGGACACAGAAAATGCTACAAAGCACTGAAAGATGCAAAACAGAATAGATGGAGGGGAGGGTGCTCTAAGAGGATGGTCGGGGAAGGCCTCACTGCCCTGGACAAAGTGAGGAGTAAGCCAGGTGGAAAGCTGGAGAAACATTTCAGGCAGACAGAAGAGCAAACAGGATGACTCTGGGGTGGACTATGTTTGCAGTATTTAAAGATAAGCCTTAACATTAGACTAGACTTATTCTTGTCACTACTTCTGTTTTTCAGGTATCAGAGATGTTTCTAAATGGAGTGAGAGAACAAGAAAACCTCTAGAAACCTTATATGGGTATGACTACTTTACCAAAACCTGTGAGAAGTGGGTGGATGGCATAAAACAATTTAAACATCTTTCAGATGGTAGGTTGTGTGAACTGTTTTAGCTGTTCCTTTGCTGATCAGAGAGGCTGCTTGAGTTCCTCCCCTGGTGTTCCAGAATTCCCTGGTGATTAGCACATTCACCCACTGTTTTCATGCTGATGTGTGAACAGAGGATGCTAGTGACTGTACACAGTACAAGCCCTTGTATAATACATCTGCCTTAAACTGTACTAAATATATAGTTGTATCAAGGTTCACATAGTTAAATCTTTAATAGAAGACTGTTCCTTTCTCCTTCTAATCCTTGTGTGTATGATGACAAAATAATTCTCTAGAAGCCTCAGATAGTGTATATGTTCTAATTCTGGAATGGATAATCAGAAAACAAGCCACCACACAGAGCATATTTTTTTTTTCATGTGTTACCCGCTACATACTCTGTTACTAAGACAAACAAGAAAGAAGGACCTTTTTGTCATGACCTTCAGCCCCAGCGAGCATGAGGAAGAGTGTTCAGTTCACTTCCCACCTTCAGAACTTAGTTAAATGACTATAGCTCCGTCTTTATCTGAAAATTTAACACGATTTCCAATAACAGTAAGAATTGATCTCTTTAAGAAAATTCTGAGTTAAAGTCTGTTTTTAAGTAGCTATTTACATTTATACTCTCTCACTCTTCTATTTTAACTGTAAAAGAATAGAGGGTAGCTAAGATCTAATCTGGGAGCACAATTCAGTTACAGAATGGCTGCAGTTGAAGGGCCAGTTTGATCTACTAGGTAATCATTTCCAGAGTGAGTCACCTATCAAAACTTTCACAATGAAAAGGGCATTTGAAAATGTTACTTTTTTGGTTTAAGTTCAAAACAGTAAATATATCCTGTTCAAATGAAGTACCCACCCATAGAAATAGGTCTTGGAAATGTGTTTCCCTCAGCTCTTAAAAATGCCATAAAAGATGTCTAAGACAGTTCTCCACTAAAGAAGGCAAACTTTTGAAATGTAAACTTTTTTGCTTTCCTGACAAGAGAGCTGAAGGGGTAGGAAGATTCGAAGGTAGAAGCAGAATTAAATCAGCAGTTCAAAACTATGCCCTGTGTTTGTTAAAATTTAAACCTTCCAGGGGCGCCTGGGTGGCGCAGTCGGTTAAGCGTCCGACTTCAGCCAGGTCACGATCTCACGGTCCATGAGTTCGAGCCCCGCGTCAGGCTCTGGGCTGATGGCTCAGAGCCTGGAGCCTGTTTCTGATTCTGTGTCTCCCTCTCTCTCTGCCCCTCCCCCGTTCATGCTATGTCTCTCTCTGTCCCAAAAATAAATAAAAAACGTTGAAAAAAAAAATTAAAAAAAAAAAAAAAATTTAAACCTTCCACTCTGCGAAAAACACCATCAAGAGAATGAAAAGACAAGCCACAGACCTGGAGAAAACATTTGCAAAAGACACATGTGATCAAGCACTGTTATCCAAATGTGCCAAGAACTCTTACAACTGAGCAATAAGAAAACAAACAACCTGATTAAAAAGATGAGCCAAATAACAGGATCCCACTGCTCACCTATTAGAATGGCCAGAACAGGATGTTGAGGGCAGTGAAAATACTCTGTGACACCATAACGATGGATGCATGTCGTTATACATTTGTTCAGACCCACAGAATGTACAACAACAGGAGTGGCCCCTAATGTAAACTCTGGACTCTATGGTGGGGGATGTTGATAGTAGGGGAAGCTGTGCATGTTGGGGGGGGTGGGCAGGGGGACAAGGGAAATCCCTGTACCTTCCACTCAATTTCGCTGTAAACCTAAAACTAAAAAAAATTAAATACAGTTTTTAAAAAAAATGAAAGAGAAGGGAGGGGAAATGCCAAAATATAGAGGAGCTAGCAGTATGTAAATGATCTTATAGCAAGACCGTTAACAAACCACGTATCTCCCTTCCACACTCACTAATTTGACAGGAGCCCTTTTCTTCCTACTTGTATCCTCATGTTTATGGACGCTCAGTTTAGCAGAGGAGTTAACTGCACAGATTTGGAGTCAGATGGTGGCCTTGCCACTTGGCTTGCTGTTAGAATGAATTGGGCAGATTCATTCATTTGAGCTTCTCTCAAAGCTGCAGTTTCCGGGGCACCTGGGTGGCTCAGTCGGTTAAGCGGCCGACTTCGGCTCAGGTCATGATCTCGCGGTTCGTGAGTTCGAGCCCCGCGTCAGGCTCTGTGCTGACCGCTCAGAGCCTGGAGCCTGTTTCCGATTCTGTGTCTCCCTCTCTCTGACCCTCCCCTGTTCATGCTCTGTCTCTCCCTGTCTCAAAAATAAAAAAATAAAAAAAAAAAAATTAAAGCTGCAGTTTCCTATCTGGGAACTGGAGATACTAACAACTACCTCATAAGGTTGTTGTGAGGATCCAACCAGGTTCTGTACGTTCAGCTTTGGTGCGGTACCAAATACAGAGTAAGTGCTTAATAAAAGGTTATTATTACTATCGTTAGAAAAGTGCTTGGTTTACAAATAATTGTATGTACTAAATGAGTTAAAACACGTGACGAAGTGTTCCATGGGCATCAAACCACTTGAACAGTTTCTGACACATAGTGCTCAGTAATAAGTGATTATACTATTGGTGGGTGTGTGTCATTTCAGGGGTAGGAGAGGGAAGCTTCTGAGACCTAGGGAAATACTTCCCTGGCCAACCCACCACCTTCTCATTTAGCAGGCAGTGACCCCCAAGTGAGGGGGAGGGACAGGCCAGGTGCCTGGACAGCTTTCTCAGAGCCCCAGCACTTTCTTCTCAACGCAGGCAGAGGCAGGGAGGAGGCAGGAGAGGAGGGAGCTCCCTTTATGGAGTACCTGCTGGGTGCCTAGAACCTTCAATATGACATCTCTTTTTAACCTCATGGTTAACCCCAGAGAACTATAACTATCCCTGTTTGACCAAGGAGGAGGCTAAAACTCATAACTAAGGAACCACCAAGATTTCATAGGCAGGCAACAGCAGGACAGGACCAGAACCAGGTTGTTCCACATTCACCTTAGAAATGTTGTTACAAATGGGGGTGAGGACCTCATAATCTCCGAAGTATGTCAGTCAGGAATGTCATGGAAGCAGGAGGGATGAAGAGAAACTGGTTTGCCATGTGTAAACTTTAACCTCACAGTAAGGTATGTAAGCTTTAAGGGCTAGCTGGAAGCCCAAGAACCATTTAAGACATTATTTCAAGGGAAAAGCTTTCACATGCCAAGCATCTACCATCACTTTGCAAATTGGAGACTGCTCTATATAATATAAAGAATTGTGGGGTTTTTTGTTTATTTTTCCTATTTTACATGAATTATGACTATAAATCAAGTGAACTTCTTGTTTACTAATAGAGGTTCCAAAGCAGAGGGGAAAAAAATAGAGAAACAGGAAGACACCTCAGACCCATCTTTTTTTTTAATGTTTATTTTTTTTTTTTTTTGAGAGAGAGAAACAGAGTGGGAGCAGGAGAGGGAGACACAGAAACCAAAGAAGGCTCCAGGCTCTGAGCTCTCAGCACAGAGCCCGATGTGGGGCTCAAACCCATGAACAGTGAAATCATGACCTGAGCTAAAATCTGAGGCTTAACTGACTGGGCCATCCAGGGCCCCCACCTCAGACCCCATCTAAGGCAAACCACCTCTTCTACAGACAGGGACACTGAGGTCCAGAGAGAGGCATGATTTGTCTCAGTTCTCTGCTTTTCTGACTCACCTCCTGGGATGGTCCCGTTGAAGCAGATTATCCTTGCTATTTGTCTTTCAGGGAATATCTGTCGGCACTTGCTGCCCCTGGTTCAGTGCCCCACCTTAATCGTGCATGGGGAGAAGGATCCTCTGGTCCCACGTTTCCATGCCGACTTCATACACAAACATGTGAGAGGGTCACGGTAAGTCCAGTCTCTGCTTCAGCGCTCTGCCTCACCGCCTTAGGAAATGCGTGGAAGAAGCCTTGTAAGGAAAGGAAGCATGAAGATTGGGGTTTTTTAAGGTATTACCCGCCCCCTTATTTTGCCCATGTCAATAAATAGTACTGCTCTATTTAGGGTTCCAGGGAAACATGGCGCACACAGAGCCCTGATTTGTGGGTAACCAGTATCCGGAGGGAAAGAAATTCTTGGGTGGATTATTTTAATGTTGCCGCAAAGACATATCTGCTAATAGGTAGTAAGCCCTGTAACACTGCAGACAGTTTAGATTTATAGCAATCATTGTTAATTAAAACACTTTTATATATTTGGGAATTTTTAGGTTAGTTTATCATTATAAAGGTACTATCGACCCTAGGGAAACTATATTAATTCCAGAGATGCTGTCATTACTCTGGACTTCTTTGGAATTCTTTTGGAATTGGCTTTAGTAATGAGAAAATCCTCCCTCCCTTCCTCTTTGCCTCCCTCCCTCTTTGCCTCCCTCCCTCCCTCTTTGCCTCCCTCCTCTTCTTTCCCTCCATGAGCCTTGTTTGTTTGTTTTTTTTTTTTTTTTTAATTTATTTATTTTTGAGAGAGAGACAGCATGAGCAGGGGAGGGGCAGAGACAGAGAAGGAGACACAGAATCTGAACAGGCTCCAGGCTCTGAGCTGTCAGCACAGAGCTGAACACGGGGCTCGAACTCAGGAATGGAGAGAATATGACCTGAACTGAAGTCAGACGCCCAACCAGCTGAGCCACCGAGGCTCCCCATCCATGAGCCGATTTCTGATGTCTACTGTGGACCAGCGCTGCTTGGCATGGTCCTTGCTGACCCCTGCCCTGGGTGCACACAACAGCCCATCAGGGAAAGCAGACTCAGAAACAGTTCCACAACTTCTTTTTTTAATTATTAATTTTTTTTGAATTCCAGGATAGTTAAATATTAGTCTCAGATGTACTGATTTAACTGTGCTAAATATTAGTTACAGGTGTACAATGTTGTGATTCAACAATTCTACACATTACTCAGTGCTCATTATGACAAGTGTACTCTTAAACCCGTTCACCTATTTCACCCATTCCCTACCCACCTCCCCTCTGGAACCATCAGTCTGTTCTCTGTACTTAAGAGTCTGTTTCTTGATTTCTCTCTCTGTCTCTCTTTTTCCACTACTCGTTTCTTAAAAATCACATATGACTGAAACCATATGGTATTTGTTTTTCTCTGACTGGCTTATTTCACTTGGCATTATACTCTCTAGATCCATCTTGCAAATGACAAGATTTTGTTCTTTTTACAACTGAACAATACTCCATTGTGTATATATACCACCTCTTCTTTATCTGTTCACCAGTCGATGGACTCGTGGGTTGCTTCTATAATTTGGCTATTATAAATAATGCTACTATAAACATAAAATGCATGTATCTCTTTGAATGAGTGTTTTTGTATTCTTTGGGATAAATACCCTGTAGTGTGAATCCTAGGGTGGGGTAGTTCCATTTTTAACTTTTTGAGGAAACTCCATACTGTTTTCCAGAGTAGCTGTATCAGTTTGCATTTCCACCAACAGAGCAAGAGAACTCCCCTTTCTCTACATCCTCGCCAACACCTGTTGTTTCTTGAGTTGTTGATTTTAGCCATTCTGACAGGTGTGAAGTGATATCTCCCTGTAATTTTTTGATTTGCATTTCCCTGATGGTGAGTGATGCATCTTTGCATGTCTGTTGGCCATCTGGATATCTTCTTTGGAGAAATGTCTGTTCATGTCTTCTGCCTTATTTTTTAATTGGATTATTTGTTTTTTGGATGCTGAGTTTATAAGTTCTTTACATATTTTGGATACTAACCCTTTATCAGATATATCACTTGCAAATGTCTTCTCTCATTCAGTAGATTGTCTTTTTGTTTTGTTGATCATTTCCTTTGCCGTACAGAAGCTTTTTAATTTTTTTTTTTTAACATTTATTATTATTGAGAGGCAGAGAGACACAGAGTGTGAGCAGGGGAGAGGTAGAGAGAGGGGGAGACACAGAATACGAAGTAGGTTTCAGGTTCTGAGCTGTCAGCACAGAGCCCGACATGGGGCTCGAACTCATGATCTGTGAGATCATGACCTGAGCCGAAGTCAGTCGCCCAACCAACTGAGCCACCCAGGTGCCCCTGTGCAGAAGCTTTTTATCTAGATGTAGTCCCAATAGTTTATTTTTGCTTTTGTTCCCTTGCCTCAGGAGAAATATTAGTAAGAAGTTGCTATGTCCATGTCAGAGAAATTACTGCCTGTGTTTTCTGCTAGGATTTTATAGTTTTAGGCCTCACATTTAGGTCCTTAATCCATTTTGAATTTATCTTTGTGTGTGGTGTAAGCCATCCACTACTTCTTTTTTTTTTTTTTTTAATGTTTATTTATTTTTGAAAGAGTGAACGTGGGGTAGGGGCAGAGGGAGGGGAACATAGGATCTGAAGTGGGCTCTGCCCTGACAGCAGAGAGCCCAATGTGGGGCTTGAACTCACAAACTGCAAGACCATGACCTGAGCCGAAGTCAGACACTCAGGTGGCTGAGCCACCCAGGTGCAACAGCCATCCACTGCTTCTTAATCATATTATTCCATGATACATTTCAACAAACAGATTTCTTAAAGAATATTTAAATGTAGGGGACATGCTTCTTATTCTAAAATAACATATAATTATTATAAAACTGTATAATTTTTACATCCATATAGCATATATTTTAAAGGGCATTTTACATACAATATCTAATAACTCTTCATAACAAACTTATGAAAAAATATTGTCCCCATTTACAGATGAGAAAAATCAAGGCTAAGAGATGTTAAGCAATCTTCTAAGGTTGCATAGCTAGTAAATGACAAATCCTAGATTTTTTTTCCCCCTCCTAATATAGCACTTTTCCCCCACAGCACAGCTGCCTCTCATAAACATACTCTTATTTTAATATGATGGTAAGATGCCTGGATTATATACTTGCTGACCTGGTTAATTATCTTTTAGCTTCAGAAATGACAGGTTTTGCACACTGACGCTCATGGTAAATGCAGTGTGTTCCCTCAGAAAACCAGGTTCAATAAAAGTCTGCAAGAAAGTTTAATTTAGGAATTCTGTTCTAAACCCATCTCCTAGCAACAGAATACATCAATATGGGAAAAAATTTTTCCCTTCCCGTTCAGATGTTAATTATTTCAGTGGACTATTTTGTGAAAGATCATTTTTTTTAGAGCAGTATTCTTTGGAACAAGTGAGTTGAAGGTGAAGTGTTATTGGCAATGATTGTCTTCAACTGGTTTGCATTTTATACCTCTTACCTTCGTCTGCTAAAAGACCCCTTTATGTTGGACATGAATATGAACCCACCTGGAACACAGGTGGTTTATTTTGGACCCCACAAAAGGAAAATGGGTTCTTTGAGCACCAGAGTCCTTTGAGATTCAGCCATTTGACAACAGGGAAGCAGGTTAGAGTGGCAGGTTTCCAGTGAACTTAATATTTCATTATCTTGCTATGTACATTTATAATTAAATTTAAGGATACAGTCTATCCCTTCAGAGATTATATCAACAGGTATTACATATGAAACAAATGCCTTTCTCTCAGAAGGAGGCCAAATGGAGGGCGCTAGGTGGCTCAGTAGGTTAAGGGTCTGACTTCAGCTCAGGTAATGATCTCACAGTTTGTGAGTTCGAGCTCCGCATTGGGCTCTCTGCTTTCAGCAAAGAGCCTGCTTCAGATACTCTGTCCCCCCCTCTCTCTCTCTCTGCTTCCCCCCCAACCCTGCTCTCTTTCTCTCTCTCTCTCAAACATAAATAAACATTTAAAAAAAAAAAGGAGGCCAAAGGAAGGGCAGGATTGTTCAGCAGGCCCGCTTCCTATGTCAATTTGTCTCTCTTTTTGTGTATGTGTATGTGAGGAACAATGGTAGACTCTCTTGGAAGCGAAAAGGCCTTAAAGATCATTCAGGTTCAGTGGTTTTAAAATTTGTTTTTAGCTGAACCGTTCCTCCTAATAAACTCTGGTGCAGGAGTCCAAGATACAAAACATAAATAAGAGCTATTCTGATAATAGCAGCTATGGGGAGCAGACCTGCCCCTTTGATTCTTCTTGTTCTGCCTCAGCCCCTGTGCATTCCCTGCTCATCCAGCCCTCCCTCCTAGACTGAAAAGCCCTGATGTCGCTCACCACCTCCCTGGCTAGCTAGCTTCTTCTTGGGCATCACCCTCAAGGTCAGCCCTGGCTCACTTTCGGAGGATTTGTGTTGAGCAGAGGTTGGCGCCCATCAGACCCTTTGGGGTTGCAGTGGATGGGCCCCAGGAGGCAGTGGGGCTGAGCCAGCTCAGAAGAGGATGTGACTACACAGCTGAGTGAGCTACATGTGTGCTTACAGTGTATACTGGTCAGCTGGGGCCGCTGTAACAAGTATCACACTGGGCGGCGTAAACAGTAGAAATCTATTCCGTCAGAGTTCTGGAGGCTGGAAATCTGAGATCAGGGTATCAGCAGGGTTGATTTCTTCTTATGCTTCTTTCCTTGGCTTATAGATAGTCCTTCTCCCTGTATCCTTACATGGTCTTCCCTCTGTGTATGTGCCTTCATCTCCTCTTACAAGGATACCAGTCACATTGGATTGGGGCCCACTCATGTGATCTCATTAATCGCTCTTTAAAGATCTTCTATCCAAATAGGTCACACTTTGAGGTCATGGGGGTTAGGACTTCAGCATATGGATTCGTAGAGGGTGCAGTTCAGGGCATAATCCTATGTTTCTGTGGAGGTGCTCCGATCTTGGGAATGAGAGGACCAGCGGAGATGAGGGTCTGGGTTTCAGACCCAGCTGCAGATGACCAGCACCTTGCCTGGAATCCCCTTCCAGCCCTCAGCCCCTTCTGTGGCCTGGCCAAGTGTGCTCATCCCTCAGGTAGCAACTCAGATGTATCCTCCTCCAATTACTTATCTTTTTGGGATCACCTGGTCCTTTTTTACTGCTGTTAGCGTGTAAATTTAATATTCCTCCTGCTGAGCATGTCAGCACCAGTCCCAGGATGTGGTCTAGTGCATTTTAAAGTGCTTAGTACACTTTGAAAGAAAGAGACCATGAGAGGCACACAAGGGCCATTGACTGGTGACTCAGTCCCAAAAAGTGTGGTGCAGAGTCCCAACTGCATGTTCTGAGACCAGGGCCAGAGAGCCAGGTCAGGTGGGAAAGAATGATGGGTAAAGTGTGCAAAGAGCTGGGGTTCAATGTCAACGAAAGGGGAGAGGTGGAAAATGGAGTCTTGCCTGGAGAGCAGAACTGGTGTGTGGGAGTCCTGGAACCCTTCATAGCAGTGGTTACATGCCCTGGCAGGGAAGGAGATGGACCCAGGTCTGAGTGCTGGCTCTGTCACTAAGTGTGTGCCCTTCAGCAGTGTGCATCTGTTTCTATACCTCTGTTTCCCTGTGTGTAAGATGGTGATGATACCTGTCATTTGTTTGTACATTTAAGATTTAATAGGAGCTCAGTATGCAGTAGCTGCCACTTCTGTGGGTGGAATGCTACTGTGGGTTCAGGTGATCAGGGGCCCGAGGAGACAGCTGGGGTGTGGCTTGTGAGTAGGTCAGTGGCAAGCTGCCCTTGACCCGATTTTCAGCACCATTGTCAGTACAGGTGTGTGGGTGTATTAGCGTTCTCCAGAGAAACAGAACCAATAGGATACACATAACACACACACACACAGGGGCTCCTGGGTGGCTCGGTTGGGTGTCTGACTTCAGTTCAGCTCATGATCTCACAGTCCGTGAGTTCGGGCCCCGTGTCAGGCTCTGTGCTGACAGCTCAGAGCCAGGAGCCTGCTTCGGGTTCTGTGTCTCCCTCTCTCTTTCTCTGCCCCTCCCCTGCTCATGCTCTGTCTCTCTCTCAAAAATAAATAAAAACATTTAAAAAAATTAAAAAAAATAACACACAGGTTGATTTACTGTATGGGATAGGAATTGGCTCGTGAAATTATGGAAGCTGAGAAGTCCAAGATCTTCAGTGGGCAAGCTGGAACATCTAGCAAACTGGAGACCTGAGAGAGCTAATGGTGTGTTTCCAGTGTGACCGAAGGCCTGAGAACCAGAAAGAGTCAGTGTTTCAGTTTGAGTCCAAAAGCAAGAAAAAGTTGATGTCTCAGTTTGAAGGCAGTCAGGCAGGAAGCATTTCCTCTTAACTGGGGGAGGATCAGCCTTTTTCTTCTATTCAGACCTTCAGCTGATTGGATGTGGCCCACCTATATCAGGGAGGACAATCTACTTCACTGAATTCTAATGATTTAAATGTTAATCTCATCCAAAAACACCCTCACAAAAACACCTGGAACAATGTTTGATCAAATATCTGGGCATCCACAGCTCAGTCAAGTTTACACATAAAACCAACCATCACAGTGGGGAGGGCAAAGGTACAGGCATTCTCCACAGAGGTCTTGGCCTGTGGTAGGTTCGCTGGAGGATGTGTCAGCAGGCTGGCAGTGAGGGTACACGTGATTAGGTTGTCTAGGCAGTGGGCCAGGTTCTGTCCTCTGACTCATGGAAGGGAAGAAGAGAGGAAGGGACTTCTCTCTGTAGCTTCCTGGGCTCTTCAAGTCTGGCCATCAGAGGTCAGATGGCCCCAGACCTCCAGTGCAGGCCAGGAGGAGATGCACATGAGCGGGGGTGAGATGAATTGACCTAGGTGACAGAGATTCATGCTGAGGACAAAGGTTTGTTTTTAGCTCTGTGGTAAAGTGAGCCAGGTTACTGGGAGTAGGTGGACAGTAAGCAGGGATGGCTGCCTTGGCTTCCACTTCTAGGCCAACCCCAAATTTGTGACAGGGGAGGGGAGATGTGCCCTCCCCTCTAACTGCCCCGGATGACTTTCTCTCTAGCTCTCCCCATCCCTTCCTCCTGCAGGTGCTCCCTCTAGTGCCTCATCTCTAACTGCTTGCTGCTGGGGTTGAAGGGAAAGCAATCAGCTCAAGATCCCACTTAGGGTCAGGTTACAAGATTAACTCCAAACAGGATTAGGCTCATCCTTACAAAGCTGAATCCTTTGCATTGTAGCGAGAGTGGGGTCTCATCCTTTCTAGACAAGACTTACCATGACATGTTGTAAAATCTCTCCAACTGGAGTGGATTGTGTTAGCCAAATGTAAATAAATTATGCTCCCAAGTCAGAGCATTTCATTAATATGCCATACATAATTAGAACCTTTGTAAGGACTTTTGCACATTGTAAAGTACAATTCAATAAGAATAAGAAAATAATAGCAAACATTTATTGGTCACTGTGTGCCTAGAGATCCCGTACTATGAGCCTCATATGCATTTTGTCATCAGAATAATCCTATGGGGGTAGATGCTGTTACTCATCCCCCTTTTCCAGATGAGGAATTGTGGTTTCAGGAGATGAAGTAACTTGCTAGTATAGATCCCATTTTGATTAGACTGGACATGTCCTGACCCCATACTGCCCATACCTTTAACCCTGTGGTATCACCTCCAATAACATGCAGCTGTGACCCAAAGAAAGCTCTCAGTCCAGTCAGAAGGCCCCTACTTGGCCCTTGTAATCCCAATCCCCCAGGTTTGGCAAGGCTTGTGTCTCCACACACGAGTTACAAGCATCCATCTGGTAGACCCTGATAGCCCAGAGGGGTCTGTTCCTAGCTGTGGCATTACTAGAAAAACAGCCTCTGAGGAAGTTTTGTTTCTTTCTAATGCTTGAGACAAGGTTGCATTTGAGAGAAGAAACTTCTCAGCAAGACCTCTACTTCCACCTTTCCCAAACATCTACTTGGGCCTGGCCGCCCTCCGGCTGAGAGGAGAGAGCCTGCTGGGGAAGATGCAGGCTGGGAGGCCATGCTCTACACCCCTGCTTTACCAGCTTGAAGGGAATTATGGCCCATCCATTATCACCCTTTTCTTAGATGGGGTCTCTAAAAGGAACAGAGAGGGCGCCTGGGTGGCTCAGTCGGTTGAGCCTCTGACTTCGGCTCAGGTCATGATCTCATAGTTTGTGAGTTGGAGACCTGCATCAGGTTCACTGCTGTCAGCACAGAGCCTGCTTCGGATCCTTTGTTCTTCTCTCCCTGTGTCCCCCCCCCCATGCTCATGCTGTCTCTCTCAAAATAAAGAACATAATAAATAGATGGATGGATAGATCGATAGCAAGCAGAGAATAAAGAATTGAAAGGGGATGTTGTTGGCAGCCAGGTTTGGATGGCCTGGGGAGGAATGCCTGAAAGAGAGAAGGCCTCCCTGTGAGTCACATTGCTCTCCAGTTTTCATAGGGGAAGAGCTCCAGGTACAAAGAACGACTACTTTGGTTTTTGGTTAAAACAGAAATGCTCAGACTTAACTAACAACTTTATGGGTTCATATATAATGTAGAGGTTTATCATATCCAAAGTGAAGGAAAAAACTATAGTGCATTACTTATTGCCTGTTCCTGTCTGTAGCTCTCCGAGCTTAACTTGAAAGCTGTAGAAGGTTAGACTGAGGAAGGAGAGGTAATATAGTGGGGCCAGCATGTTTCTCCTTCGTCACCTCATCTGTGAAGAGCATCCTGGAAGGAGTGTTCTCAAGCAGAGGTAAAACCACCACTGAATTTACACTGTGGGATTAGACACATTTCTGTTGCTGAGAAGATCTAGAGTCACATCTCTTTTTCTAAAGGAGCCAAATGCAGGCAGGAGCCGGCCCCAGCAAGCAGGAGGCCCCTTCATTTCCAGCTGAGCCATGTGTTTGATTGTGGGGGACTTGCTACTGATTTTCCTGGAAAATGTGGTTGTTTGAAAACACAGAGCATGGGATTCGTTCCTTTTGTTATTTGGGTGAGAAGCTCCCTCAGCAGTACACTGCTACATTGCCTTGACATCTACATATTTATGCCTGTCCAGGTGACTGTTCCCAAAGAGGTACACTTGGTAAGTGTTAAGTGTAGTGAATCCTATGTCAGACCTAAAGGCCAAGGATATACTAAGGATCTTGAAATGACCTCCAAAATGTATCAAGGAGAAGAGCAATTTTCTTCATAACCCCATCCATCCACCCACCTATCCACAGTCCAGTGCAGTTCTGAATGTAGATGCCTCAAAACAGGCCTCCACTATTTTTAATGAAGGGGACCTAGTTTTTCTTTACCTGAGACCTATAGAGATTACCAATGAATAGTGCAGGAGCACTGAGGCTAAAAAAAAGAAGAGATTCACAGTAGGTGTCTCTCCTTC
Organism: Panthera onca; assembly: GCF_046562875.1. Classification (NCBI taxonomy): domain Eukaryota; kingdom Metazoa; phylum Chordata; class Mammalia; order Carnivora; family Felidae; genus Panthera; species Panthera onca. Next base: position 25,344,133 of record NC_138343.1, on the reverse strand, counting down.
CTTGGGAATCCTGAGAAAATTGTAGCAACAGGGCAGAGCATATGATAACCAGCTTGACTACCCACGAAGGAAAATGTCCAGCTTTGGCAGGTCGGGGTCCCTCTGCTTCAGAGTTCAGTTAGCATACATTCAGTTTAGCCTAGACATGTCCTTCTATGACCTTTCAGTATCCTTGCAGTTTGTTATTTTCTGCCTTCTAAAAATGGAGACCCTGAGCATCCCTGCAAGCCCTTGTTCCTTGTGTAGCACAACTGGGGTCCTGTCTTTGTGGTTGGTGCAGCTTATCCTTTATTTCCTGAACCACATTAAAATTGAATTTGGAGTGTTCTGGCTATTAATGGCATTATTAGCTTTCCCCATGGCCTCAGAAAGATGCCAACAATATATCCTTTTTCGAGTAGATTATCATGTGTATCTACATACACCTACCTCACACCCAGTGTGGTGGAGTTGCAGGGGGCCCAACATTGTCCAAGGACAGCTCTATTCCCCAGCTCCTTTTCCCTGCAAATCCTCCTTAGTGCTCACTGAAGTTCTTAGAGCTCTCAAACCCCAGTTGTTGAAAGGTCAGAGAATTAGGCAATGTAGTAACTGGCATTTTGCCCCAGTATGACCCTTTTAATGTCCCTATTGTTACTGTATATAAAATAGCTTGAACTTTTGCTTATATCCTAAAAGCTTTGTTTAAAACTTTTATTATTTCTGCGCTTTTATAGCCAATAAATGCAGAACTCAGAGAAGACTGCTTTTATTAAAGAAATTGCAACCAGCCACATTTGACCAAAAGCTTATTGAAAGAAGTCTCATGAGCACAGTGAGGTTTGCCACAAGACATGTTGTGACAGCTGCAGAACAAAGTGTTGCTGATGCCGCCTCCAGCTGCCCTCACAATCCTAAGGAACACTTAACTTGCCCTTTGTCTGGTGGCTTGTATCCAGACTTAGTCAATCCTCCAAAAATGACTGGGTGATTTTGAGCCTTAAACAACAGGCTGGTGGGGGCTGTGATTTCTGATTTGGGCTTTCACTGTAGGAAACCCCAAGAAGCTCACCTGTTCCAATCCAGTGGAGTCTGGACATTTCGTATTTTTATCATCTCCTCAACCTTCTCTCTTAAAGTCAACCTTATTAAAATGGATTTTTTTTCTCCCTAGGTAACGACCAAATCACATCCCCCACTCTCATCAGATTTAAAGTCAAACTCTTTGTTACAGGATACAGTTCCAAATTCCAGTTGCCATGTGTGTGCTCTGTTAAGTCAACGCCCAAGAAGCTTTCACCCTTAAGTCTATATTCGGAGAAAGTTTGTATTACGTATCTTATGTTTTCTCCCCAATAGTAGTCACGAAAAGAAGGGGCGGTTTTCCACTTCAGATTTTCATGAAATGTTAGAAAGGGTAAGAGTTTGACTAAATTGTGTGCCATTAATCATAAGTGCTTTTTTTTTTTTTTTAGGTTTCATTTGATGCCAGAAGGCAAACACAACCTGCATCTACGTTTTGCAAATGAATTCAATAAGTTAGCAGAAGACTTCTTACAATAAAAATGCCCACTGCTGGGAGCTGGGCATTCCTTAGTGTGGGGCTTCAGCCTGTTGCCACCTGTGAAACACACCCGTCACACCTCACCTCCATGCTTTCTACTCCCTGCAAAGTACTCTCAGACATACACAAATAATGACCTATTAAAACGTCTTCTAGGGGCATCTGGGTGGCTCAGTGGATTAAGTGTCTGCTTCTGGATTTCAGCTCAGGTCACGATCTTGTGGTTCATGAGTTCGAGCCCTGCATCCTGCTCTGTGCTGACAGCTCAGAGCCTGCTTGGGATACTTTCTCTCTGCCCCTCCTCCCCTCATACTCCCTCTAAATAAATGAATAAACACAAACAAACTTAAAGTCTTGTAGCTATAAAGCCTACAAAAATTAGATCTGATTTTTTAAACATTAAGTTGTGAATTCTACCATTAGTTAAAATAAATTCTGGTTGTGATTTACTTTCTCTCATATCTTAGGTGAAGCATTTGGAGTATTTATCACTGTTATTTCAGGGTACATTGAATCTTGAATTTATGCTGTACTTTTTATCTGAGAGGTACAAGTTTTCACTGGTCTTTTTACTTATGTTTATCACATTGTTCAAAGCAGAGAAACACGACCCTCCATACTACGTTTTCACAAGGGTTGCTGGAACTACAGCAAGTAAGGTAGGAAGGTTTGCTTTGTCCTTAAATCTCAATTCACTCCTGGACATGTTTACTGGATTCATTTACTTTAATACTTGGGGTCAGTGAAAATGAAAAATATGTCTTTATATCTGTCTTTATTAAAAGAGCAGAGAAGCCATTAACTTAAAAATACTTAACAAAAATCCAATTTTGTTAAGATGACTAAACCCAGAAGCATTTACTGGAAGGGCACCTGGTGGCTCAGTCATGAGCTCACTGTTCTGGGTGTTGAGCCTGGTATCCAGTTCTGCATTAACAGTGCAGAGCCTGCTTGGAATCCTCTCTCCCTCTCCCTCTGCCCCTCCACCACTTGTGCGCACGCTCTCTCTCAAATAAATATTAAAAAAGAAAAAAAAAAAAGATAAGATATAGTGAGTTAAAAACCAAAAAAAGCATTTAGTGGAATAAAAATTACCTGAAAGGAAAAAAGAGACCACAAAGTTTTAGACACATGCTTTTTTATTAGTATAGATATCTTAGACAATACTGTAATTTTTAGGAGTTCCACATTATTACATCAACAGTGTGAATTTCTGACAGAGGCAAAACTGAGCACCATAGTATACAAATAGAAAGACCATGCTTGATTGAGGACAACAGAAGTTCACTAAAGATGCACGATGTATTTGAGAAGTCCTTAAGCCTCGTCCTCGCCCTCCTCCTCCTCGAACTCGCCCTGCTCGTCGGCCGTGGCGTCCTGGTACTGCTGGTACTCGGACACCAGGTCGTTCATGTTGCTCTCGGCCTCGGTGAACTCCATCTCATCCATGCCCTCGCCCGTGTACCAGTGCAGGAAGGCCTTGCGCCGGAACATGGCCGTGAACTGCTCCGAGATGCGCTTGAACAGCTCCTGGATGGCCGTGCTGTTGCCGATGAAGGTGGCCGACATCTTGAGGCCGCGCGGCGGGATGTCGCACACGGCCGTCTTCACGTTGTTGGGGATCCACTCGACGAAGTAGCTGCTGTTCTTGTTCTGCACGTTGAGCATCTGCTCGTCCACCTCCTTCATGGACATGCGGCCGCGGAAGATGGCAGCCACGGTCAGGTAGCGGCCGTGGCGCGGGTCGCACGCGGCCATCATGTTCTTGGAGTCGAACATCTGCTGGGTCAGCTCGGGCACCGTGAGCGCGCGGTACTGCTGGCTGCCCCGGCTGGTGAGCGGCGCGAAGCCGGGCATGAAGAAGTGCAGGCGCGGGAAGGGCACCATGTTCACGGCCAGCTTGCGCAGGTCGGCGTTCAGCTGGCCCGGGAAGCGCAGGCAGGTGGTGACCCCGCTCATGGTGGCCGACACCAGGTGGTTGAGGTCGCCGTACGTGGGGGTGGTCAGTTTCAGGGTGCGGAAGCAGATGTCGTACAGCGCCTCGTTGTCAATGGAGTAGGTTTCATCTGTGTTCTCCACCAGCTGGTGCACCGACAGGGTGGCGTTGTAGGGCTCGACCACCGTATCTGACACCTTGGGCGAGGGCATGACGCTGAAGGTGTTCATGATGCGGTCGGGGTACTCCTCCCGGATCTTGCTGATGAGCAGGGTGCCCATCCCAGACCCTGTGCCGCCCCCCAGCGAGTGGGTCAGCTGGAAGCCCTGCAGACAGTCACAGCTTTCTGATTCCTTCCTCACCACGTCCAGGACCGAGTCGACCAGCTCAGCTCCCTCTGTGTAGTGGCCCTTTGCCCAGTTGTTTCCAGCACCGCTCTGGCCTGCCAGAGGGAAAGGAGAATATTAGACACTAAAACATAAGGATATCTGAATTCTTTCATTTTGACTATAGACTAATCTTGGAATTGCAGATTCTTCTCTTTTAGATATGCTTTCTTACAGAAAATTTTCTATACATCCATGATCTTCAAAAACACTGGAGATCATAAGCAAGTTTATTCATATGGAGTTATTAACTGATCAAGAAGACGGTTTAACAAAACCCAACTGGTTTTAAAATTAGGAACAGGAAGCTTCTGTGAATAGGTTTAATAAACAGGCAAGGGCAAGGGTACAATATGATCCAAAAAGAAGATGGGCTCCAAGCTGCTGTCTCCACTTCTGGTCACAACCTGTGCCTTTGGCCTTTGGCTTCCTGAAGTGGTTACCTGCTGTCTCAGGCCCTCTGACATTACCGGCAGCCTGTTAACCTTCCCGTTGGAAGGTTCATCACTGTTCAGTATTCTTTACTGCCACGGGCTGCTCTGTAGTAGGAGCACCATAGAAGCCCTCTGCAGGCTGACAGCTCTTTGAGCTGCCCAGAGAGGGGCCAGAGAAGTGGCCAGGACCCAAGGCTGTCCATGGACACACAATCTCCACCTTAGCATTCAGCACCAAGAACGATGATTTCCACAGTGTTGAGAAAGGAGACTCACTGAGCCATTTGCCATGGATCAGGACTACATACCGAACACGAAGTTGTCTGGCCTGAAGATCTGGCCAAATGGTCCAGACCTGACCGAGTCCATGGTGCCTGGCTCCAGATCCACCAGGATGGCCCGAGGTACGTATTTGTTACCTGTGGGGAACAGAGCCAGACTTAGACCTGCAGTGGGCAAGGGAATCACAGGCAAGACTGTGCTCTATGTGCCTTTCACGGCAGAATCATTAGAGAAAATTCTAGCATCTGAGGCAAAAGTGAGCAGAGGTGCTTTTCTGCTTTAAAAGAGATGATGGCATGCTTAGTCATGGCAAACATGCAGGAGTCGTAAGGAACCATAAAGTGTATTTTTGCCAGTTGACATTTAAAATGAATGCAAGAAGCATGTCTTTGGCATTTGTATGTTCCTAGCACATTCCGTCTGCCACGGTATGCAAAGCAAGGTTGACTGGGCAAAAAAACAAAACCAAACAAAAAACACTGAAATAATCACCAGCAGCTTCGTTGTAGTACACATTGATTCTCTCCAGCTGCAAGTCACTGTCTCCATGGTAACTGCCAGTGGGGTCGATCCCATGCTCATCACTGATGACCTCCCAAAACTGGGGAGAAAAAAAAAAAACCACATGATGGCCTAGCATCCTAAACATCAAGAAGGATGGCCCTTTTCTCCCTGTCGTGTCCTTGGAACAGTGGCCATTGTGGTCAGACAGTGGAGGAGTCCTATGGCCGCAAGCCCCTGTTCCTCCAGCAGCTGCTGCAGAGGGGCTTGGAAATCTGCAGAGCATCGGCCATATTATGGCGACAGACTGCAAAGCTGGGAAGGGCACTGAACCAGGAGGGTGAGCCCAGCAGATCCCCTTCTAGGGAAAGCTATGGATGCTGGGGAGGCCATCACCCCCAGGCAGGGCTGAATGTCACAGCATCCCAGCTGATGGACGGGTCCTGCCAGCCAGGACCAAGGACCTCTTGGACCCCGCCCTGAGAGACTGCCTCCAGGGATCAATGTCTCCTGGCGCAAACCCCACCCAGCCCTCCAGGCAGCACAGTTTTCTACCACTGACATCCTGTGGCCTGTCGCCCCTGCCCCCAGCAGGGGATGGTTGGGGAAGGGCAGGCAGGAGGAATCTGGGAGCCCGACTGGGGACAGTGGCCAGAGCAGGGCACGCTGAGGGCACAGGCTCCATTGTGAATTTGCAGCAGGAAAGGGGGCGGGGAGGTTGGGGTGGGCAATATGGCGGTTCTGAAAGAGACCACGTCCTTGTCCAGGCGCCCGCCCACACCCTTGCACCACGCTGGCTCCTGCCTCGCCCACTGCGGTGGGAAGTCCCTGCCCCAGGACGGTCACCTGCCGCCTTCCAGACAGGAAGTCAGACTCTGACATTATGTATCATCACGTCCAGATGGTGCTCATATTAGGGAAATTATCTAACATCCTCGTCTTTGTAACCCGACAAGAAGTCTCTCTAGCTTGTCACCCCAATGACATTGCATTTTTTTCATTCAAACTATAGAGGAAAATAAACAAATTGAATTCCACATGAGGCCACTGGATTAATAAGACCTCTGCCCCTGCCCAAATTTCGGAGAGTAATACATCCAGGGTAATGTCGACAACGTCTGGCAGAAAGGCCGTGTCCGAGGAAATTTCAAAAGGCCTTGATTAAAGGCACACACAACTGCGTCGCCGCGCGCATCGTGGCAGGTTGTGTGGCTTCCTGGGCCCCACCCGGCGGCCGCGCCGAGAATGTGCCACCCGGCCGGCGGGCTACCGCCGCCTCCCCCCGGCCCCTGCCCTGCACCCTGGGGTCCCGCCGCGCCTGACCCGGGTCCGCACCCTCGGGGCCTGCCGCCCCCTGCCCAGCCCCTGCCGGGCGGTGCGCCCACCTTGGCGCCGATCTGGTTGCCGCACTGGCCCGCCTGGATGTGCACGATCTCGCGCATGGTGCCGGCTGCGGAGAGGGTGGAGGCGCTGGCCCTCGGAGCTGGTGCACCGCGCGACCGGCGGACTCCGCAGCAGAGACCAGTCGCCGCCCCCCAGGCCAGCCTTTTATATGGGGGGACTGGTCCCCTCCCCGGTCTGGCCTGCGATGACGTAATGGAGGGCGGGGCTGGGGGCGGCGCCGCGGGGACTGCGGCACCGCGAGGGGGAGCTGGGGCGCGGTGCGAGGTGCGGGGGCGCTCCGGCCTGACTGCTGACTGCAGGGAGGGCGCCCGGCACCTTCGTCTGGCGGCCAAGGGCGGTGTCGCGGCATCGGGCCCAGCCAGCCGCGGTCGGCTCGATCCACGGACGCTGCCCCACCCTTGAACTGGGTCCTTCAGTAAACTGCATCCACACCCACCTTTCCACTCTGGATACCCGAGAGGGGCTGGAAACCTGGGTCGCGGAACCAGGGGGAGGGGCTGCCTCCAAAAGGGGTCCTCGCCTCCTCGGAAGGGTGAGAGGCAACGAGTACCCTTTGGAGTAGGGAGACTAGAAGTGATAGTGGGCTCTCGGTCTGTTCGCTAAGCTTTCCTGCCTGCCTCTCTAGGCAGGGTCCCCGAGTCCCGGCCGCGTTCTCTTTCTATTTAGGGTGGAATTCGCAGCTAGTCTAAACGAGGGGAGGGGGCGCAGGGTGGGGAAGAGTGAGGGGTTTCTCGGTGAGAGCAGATGGGAACTGTGTTCAAGGAAACCAAGGATGGCAGGGTGGCATTTTCCTTCTACTTGTGAGGAAGGTGGTTGGTTTGGGAGGGTGCTGGATTTGCCTCAGTCTGCTTTGGGTCTTCTTCATAAAAACCACTTAAATGTGGAAAATTCTGCGTGTGAGAGTGCGTGTCAGAGAGGGTATTCTAGCCACACATCAGCCCAGGTATGTGTGCCTTGCATTCAGTATGTCACCTGGAGCTCACCGCAGCCTTATAGAGCTGCCCAGTCTGGTTCAAAGGCCACCAGCCACGTGTGACTACTAAACACTTGAAATGTAGGTAGTTTAAATTGAGATGTGCTTTAAGTGTAAGTATTCACTGGATTTCGTGGACTGGGCACGTTAAAAGGCTGTAAAATATTCCATTACTACTTTTGTATATTGATTACATATCAAAATATTGTGGATCTATTTTTAAAATTAATTTCACTCATTTTTCTTTACCTTTTTAAATGACTGCTGCACTAGTAGTGACTACTGGAAAAATTTGTTACCTTTGTGACTCATGTGGTATTTCTATTGAACAGCCCTGTTCTAGAGTAAATGTAATGACTCTCCCAATTTCGCAGCTTGGAAAAGGAGGCTCAAAGAGCTGACTAGCTACAAAGCTAATAAGTGAGGACATCTAGATTCCTTCTACAAAGACAAAGCCCAGGTGAGTTTTAAAGGCTTGGTCAGGTTGACGTAACACCCAATCTTAATTATTCTCAAAGATGATCCTGAACATTGGGCTAGGTGAGCAGGGACCTGGGGACTGTTTTTGTTTCCCTGCACATACTCCTTTTCCTCTCTGGGGCCAGTTTCTCCAACTATAAAATGATGATAATTATAGGTGCCCTGCAGCCAGCTTTGTGAGTAGGAAATGAGAAGCTCTATATGAAAGCAGGTCAAGTTTATGGAGCAAAACTGCCCCCCATAAAACCAAGCTGATGCTGTCGTTATAAGTAGGAAGCCTGCTTGCCATGTTAATAGTGGGCATATATCAGAGGCGGGCAGTGCCATGGCTTCATCATGCCTGCTTTAAGAAGCCAGTCCTTTGGGGTCCTCTCAGAACCAGTCAGGTGCCTGATGCCCTGTCTCAGAAGGGGATGGGTTTCCTAGGCTCTCTCCTCCCCTCCCTCCCCTTGCAGATGGGCCCCCAGTACACAGTCCATCCCACTGATGCTGTTGCCAGGTTCCTAAGGCCTGGCCTCCTACCTTCTCCCCATGTCTGCCTCCAGCTAGGACATCTTGGACTCTTCATGACCAGCCAAGCTTGGTCCCCTCCAGAGAATGGCCCTGCCCCAGGTAACTTCACCAATAGCACAGTGCCACAAAGATTTTCAGGAGATAATTGCCTCTGGCCTTGTTGTTGCCTTCAAGATGGGGACTTGGGGCCAAATAGCAGAAGATGTGACCTGATAGGACCTTACTGGGGACATGGGACCCTGACAGGGGTGCTTTTCCCTACCTGTGGAGGGCTAGATCACCCTCACGGATGGTGCCCCCTCTGCTTTGTTTTGGTTGGGTCCTTAAGCACATCACCTACCTTCTCTGAGCCTCTGTTACCATATCTGAAACATGGAAATCTGTTTTTGTTATGTTGTGTATGTGAGACACAATGTGAGCTGGACGTTTAGTGAACATGCAGTCAATAAATAAATGACAACATTGATTACAGCAGGCCCAGGCACATGAGGACTGCCCGTGGATTACTGGCAACAAATGTCCTTGGCCGAGGCTCCCTCCTCCCGCCACCCAGTCTGCACCCAGCCTGCTTTCTCCTCTGCTCACTCCTCCCCCAGTCCCCGCCCCTGTTGTCTGTTGGAATATAATCAAAGAAGCACACAGGCAGATTTTTAAATAATGCCTGCCCAGCCTCAGGTGACTCATCCGATGGCTGTGAGCTCCAACTCTCCTCCATGTGGGCGTCGCCAGCACCACCACATTGGCACACAGCAAAGCTATGCTGCACAGCACCCATGTAGATGATAACAGGGGGAAACGAGGCCCACTGATCCTCCCTTTCCCTGGAATAGGCTTTTGGCAAGCTTTGGGGAAAGGTGGTTTTCTCCCCTACGCTCCTGTATAAAAAGGAGCAGATCTTCTGGCTGTTGGGCAGGGTGGTGGGGGAGGAGAGCCAACATCCTCCTGCCACCTGTCATTTCCTGCTTTGGACTTGATGTCACTGTCGAGTGTTTGAGCCATCCCTGCCCTGAAGGCACTTTGGGGTGATGATGACAAAATTCAGACTGGAAAGGAAAGGAATGAATTCCCAGTAGAAGGCCGGGCCGGGCCTGCATTTTACAGAGGGACTCAGGATCTCACGTTTTGCTCTGCTGGGCTGTTCTTATTTCCTGCCTTCCATGAGAGGAGTCTTGTGAAAGCACCCTGGAGATGTGGGATGATGATGAACATTGCTCTCAGTGGATGCCATTTCTAACGCGACACATGTGATCTGGTTGAGAGAGATTTAATTGGGATTCTGAAATTTTGAACATCAGTAGAATAATGAAAACCCAAGAGCCATTCCAGCAGTAAAGTTGTATGAATTATTCTGGAACAGCCTCACAGTGTATTTGTTTGTGTCCTCAGAGGAGGTCCAGGGGACAAAGCACTTCCACTTCTCTTTCCTGTGAAACTCGTCTAAAATAGCCTTGCCTGCTATATGTGTGCTGTGAGCACACATCTTCAAGCTTTTGAATAAAAGCATTTCTTTATGAAGATGGAGGAAATTTACTTAAAGCACCTAAAGTGCTTCCTCTTTATAAAGACCACCTAGGTGTCAGTTGATCATCCTACTCTTGATTTTAGCTCAGGACATGATCCCAGGGTTGTGGGGTCCAGCTCTGCACCTAGTGTGGAGCCCACTTAAGATTCTCTCTCTCCCCCTGCCCCTCTCCCCTGCTCGTGCTCTCTCTCTCTAAAATAAAAATAAATAGGGGCACCTGGGTGTCTCAGTCGGTTAAGCATCTGACTCTTGGTTTCCTCTCAGGTTATAATCTCACGGTTTGTGAGTTTGAGCCCCGTGTCAGGCACCGCTCTGATAGCATGGAGCCTGCTTGGGATTCTCTCTCTCTCCCTCTCTCTCATCCCTCCCCTGGTCACTCTCTCTCTCAAAATAAATAAATTTTTTAAAATTAGTAAAATAAAAATAAATAAAATAAATAAAAATAAAAAATTAAAAGACTGCTTAAAGTATAAATAGTCTGAGCCCCAATTTAACTTACTTTGAAAATGTCATTTCCACCACATTATAGTTTATAAATGTTTGCGCCAGATAATAATAATTTGGAGTAAATATATGGCAATGTTTTTTAGCCCCTCCTAGAATGTTTCATTCCCAGTATGTGTTACTTTTACTAGAATTGTCAATCTGGACCTTTCAAAATAGAAAACAACAAATATGTGTGTGTGTATGTATGTGTGTGTGTGTGTATAATATACACATACATTATATACACATATAGATTTTATTATGGTAAGAAAACTTATTTTACATATTCATATTTTCTGACTACAAAATTAGAAATTTTAGAAAATACTAAAGAACATTGAGTGTCTTTCTACCCTTCTCTGTATGTGCTTTTCTTCTTCCTTTTCCTGGTCATTCGGGTGTTTCTGTTTGTTCTTTTTTAACATCATTTCAGTTACGTTCCCCTTGGACATTAGAAATGAAGAAATACTATATTTTCTTATGCCACGACCTAAATCACAGTCTTACAAATTCTCAAACATATGTAACCTTCTCCCAACTGTTACCATTTTCCCCATAATCTAGAGCATCTGGAACATACCAGATTCTCCAAACAAACTCTGCTTCACACACCCAGGGCTGTTCACATGACTGGAATGAATTTCCCCCCATTCAGCCCACTCCCACATTGCCTGGATGGAATTAAGAGCACAGGCCCTGGATGGAGTGGGTGCAAATCCTTACTCTAACACTCATTAGCTGTGTGACTGAAAGTTACTTAACCTCTCTGTGCTTCAATTGCTTCATCAGTAAAGTGGTAATCATAATAGCACCTACTTCTTAGAGTTGCTACAAGGACCAAATGAATTAATATGTGAAAGCAATTAGAATACACCTGCCCCATAGTGTTATATAAATATTAGCTATTATAATTGGTATTATTTCCTTCCTTCCCTCTTTCCTTCCTTCCAGGGAGCTCCTGTCCATAAATCAGGGCTCACCTCCAAAGTCACTTTTTCTGTGATGCTCCTTCTTTTGTACCTCATAATATTGTGTACACACCTTCATGTTATCATCTTGACCATTAGTCCCTGAGATGAATTACAGCAAGGAAAAGTACTATTGCAGAAATAAACACACAGAAGGACTGGGCAAGCAGTGAGCTGAGGCACCATTCGAATGCTGTTTCCCTTCCCAAACCCCAAGAGCCTACAGGTCAATGGGTGTTACCACACCGTGCAGGAAGCTCTGAGCCTGAGCACCCCCACAGGACACTACCAGCTCCTAGAGGAGGCGTGGAACACAAGAGAACCTATTCTCATCATTTCCAACTTTCTGGCTCCCTCGCCACCTGTTTTCTGTATACAGACTTTTTTTCACACCAAAATCTGAGTTGCAAAGAATCTGGGCGAGGCCAGCCATGCTGACTCCCATGGGGCCAAGCCGGGTGCACAAAAGGTGCTGGTCATTTTCTTGGAAGCTCCAGGGCTCAAGTTGTGCTCTGTTTCACCATCAAGGCAAATGGTGATTACGGAAAGGTTGACATCAGCATTTTCCTCCCTGTGGTGAGAAAGCCATTAAGTTGTGCAGAGCCTAATAATTCTGCCTTCTGCTGAAAGCGTGCTAGGGAGAGGCTTCCAGAGCTCATAGGCGGGGAGTGCCAGGAGCTGTTGCCCTGGTGTCCTTGGCCCAGTGGCTGCAGCTCTGGCCGGGCTTTGCCGTCCTGGAAGGTGTTCCAGGCCTTCTCAGTGCCTGAACGCAAACTGCCAGTGTTTTAGCCCATAATGTAGGAATCACCCCCTCTCTGCCCACCACCAACATGGGCTGTACAGCTGTCTCAAGAATGGTCTCTGGGGGTGCTTGGGTGGTTCAGTCGGTTGAGCGTCTGACTCTTGATTTTGGCTCAGGGTATGATCCCAGGGTCATGAGATCGAATCCCACACAGGGCTCTGTGCTGGGCATGGAGCCTGCTTGGGATTCTCTCTCTCCCTTTCTCTGCCCCTCCCCCACTGTCTCTCAAAAAGATAAATAAATAAAACATTTATATATAAAATAAAACACTTCTAAAGAATGGTCTTGGGGCGCCTGGGTGGCGCAGTCGGTTAGGCGTCCGACTTCAGCCAGGTCACGATCTCGCGGTCCGTGAGTTCGAGCCCCGCGTCAGGCTCTGGGCTGATGGCTCGGAGCCTGGAGCCTGTTTCCGATTCTGTGTCTCCCTCTCTCTCTGCCCCTCCCCCGTTCATGCTCTGTCTCTCTCTGTCCCAAAAATAAAAAAAAAAAAAAAAAAAAAAAAAAAAAAAAAAAAAAGAATGGTCTTTGCAAGCAACCGCCACCACTCAGAAAACACCTAGGGGGAGAATGCACTCAAAATACAAAGTGCCTTTTGTTTTTAACTATAATATTGAGGTACATTTTTTAAAAGCTTTATTGGACCTAGCGCATTTAAGTTACAGAATAGTATAGTCGCGCGGGGCCTCCTCCATCGTACAGCCAGGAGTCTTCAGAGAAAACTCTAAACTGTCTCTCATCATGATTTCCCAACTAATTCCCAGAAATACTTGCTATGACTGAGTAGAAATACTACTACTTTTTTGTAATCAGTTTTGTTTTGTTTTATTTTTACTGGAAGCCTGTATGTCCCACTCCCCATCTACCCTCTGACAACCATCAGTTTGTTCTCTGTATTTATAGGTCTGATTCCGTTTTTAATTTATTTGTCTTTTAGATTCTCCATATGAGTGAAATCATGTGGTATTTGTCTTTTTAGTCTGACTTATTTCACTTAGCACAATACCATCTAGGTCCATCCATATTGTCACAAATTACATGAACTCATCCTTTTTATGGCTGCATAATATTCGTGTGTGTGTGTGTGTGTGTGTGTGTGTGTGTGTATGTATGTGTGTGTGTGTACCACACCTTCCTTATTCATTCACCTATGGATGGACACGGGGTTACTTCCATATCTTGGCTATTGTAAATAATACTGCAATAAACATAGGGGTGCATATATCTTTTAGAATCAGTATTTTCATTTTCTTTGAGTAAATACCTGGTAGTGGAATTATTGAATCATACAGTATTTCTATTTTTAATTTTTTGAGTATCCTTCATACTGTTTTCCACAGTGGCTGCCCCAATTTACATTCCCACCAACAACGCACAAGGGTTCCTTTTTCTCCACATATTTGCAAACATTTATTATTTCTTATCTTGTTGATTTTAGCCATTCTGACAGGTATAAGGTGATATCTCATTGTGGTTTTGATTCGCATTTCCCTGATGATGAGTGATGCTCATCTTTTCATGTACCTGTTGTCCATTTGTATGTCTTCTTTAGGAAAATGTCTATTCAAGTCCTCTGTCCATATTTTAATTGGATTGTTTGTTTGTTTGTGGTTTTTTTTTTTTTTTTTTGGTGTTGAGTTGTGTCAGTTCTTTATACATTGTGGATATTAACCCCTTATCAGATATATAATTTGCAAATATCTTCTGCCATTGAGTAGGTTGTCTTTTAGTTGATTTCCTTCACTGTGTAGAAGCTTTTCATTTTGATGAAGTCCCAATAATTTACTTTTGCTTTTGTTTCCCTTGCTTTAGGAGACAGTTCTAGAAAAACGTTGCTACAGCTGATGTCAGAGAAATTACTGCCTGTGCTCTCTTCTAGGAATTCTATGGTTTCAGGCCTCACATTTAGGTCTTTAATCCATTTTGAATTTATTTTTGTGTATGAAAGAAAATGGTCCAGTTTCATTCTTTTGCATGTAGCTGACCAATTTTCCCAATACCATTTATTGTCATGCTACAGGACTATACTGTCTTCGCCACTGTATACTCCTGTAATCAGTTATTCTTTATGCCTAATTGTCATGTAGTACAAAAATAGTAATAGGCAACATTTCAAATATGTGGTAGATGAAATTTGTTAAATTTATTATTTAACTATACCAAATTTTGTTGAACACTCATAGTCTGATGCTTGTGTAACATGCTACCAATAGTCTTTTGTTTTTCTTAATTATGAGGAATATTTGTTATTTCCACTCTTTTAATATTACCAGTAAAGCCAATTTTGCCCATTTTACAAGTTTACCACAATAAGTATAGCACTTACTAGTTTTCAAGACCTAAGAAAATGTTTGAGATGGGGTGGGGAGGAAAACTCCAAAATATAAAAAGAATACTACAATAGTAATATTCATAAATGTTTAATTGCATACCTACCAAACATAGCAGTCAATTAGTCAAATGTAACTTAACTTTTATATCATAACATAAAAATATTACAATTAGTGTAAACATGAAATAATTAGATTCTTTTGATAACCAGAAGAAAGAAGGAGGTATGGGGACAAATATGTTGGGAAAGGCATCCTCTGAGAGAGATTTAACAGAGCTGAGAATGTTGAAAGAGGAAAGGGAGGGGCACATTGTGTGCACAACTACCTTGGTGAAAATGAAAGGGGAGGAGAGGTCTTGGACCAGTCATTTCCCCTCACTGGCCAGCAGGGGGTGCACTGGCCAAGCACAGCTTTGTTGCTCTGTGTGTGTTGGGGGACTAGGGGAGGGTTAGGCCTTTGGGTGAGTTTTAGGATAGAGGAGCAATGTGCAACCAGACATAACTATGTACTGGGTGTTTAAGAGTCAAATTTCTGTTAACTCAGGGAATACTGTGTTGATTCACAGATGACTTTTAAGGTTGGATAGTTTTGCAGTGAATGAGGCATTTGGATCCTGTTGAGATGCCAATACTGATATTGGAGAAATGAAGCTGAACATAGTGCACAGGCTGAGGCTTTCCATAGTGGGGAGAGCCCACTATACACAGAGTACAGGAATAGTAAGAGAGGGAAAAGGCCCAGCAAGATTAGGAGCTGAATCAATAAATGAACTGTCAAGTCTGATGAGATATTAACGCTGGGACCAGAACCTGCTGTCCAATCTTATTTTGGAGTTGAAAGGAAGTGATGGAAGAGCAAGACAAGGAAAACAGGAAGTACATGTAGAAGGAAACTTAGAACGGGCCCTCAACCCTGCAGGGCTCCCTCAAAAAATCTTATGTTGCTACTCAGAGCCCAGCCTAAGCTAGCAATTTCCACTATAGCCACCTGTAGTTGCAAATTTAACTTACTGAATTGGGACCAGTCCTAAGTAAAATTGTAATGGTGGTTAAATTTCCCTTTTAATTCTTTTTATCACCTCTTGCTACTCTTCCTGAAATTTGAGCACACAAGCTCTATCCCCTTATGAAAATCTGTACCAAAAAAACAATATCAGTCAATTAAGGTCTTATTTTTTTTTTAATTTTTTTTTAACGTTTATTTATTTTTTTGAGACAGAGAGAGACAGAGCATGAACAGGGGAGGGGCAGAGAGAGAGGGAGACACAGAATCTGAAACAGGCTCCAGGCTCTGAGCTGTCAGCACAGAGCCTGACGCGGGGCTCGAACTCACGGACCGTGAGATCATGACCTGAGCTGAAGTCGGATGCTTAACCGACCAAGCCACCCAGGCGCCCCAATTAAGGTCTTATTTTGATAAGTATATTAGCTTTTCCAAGAACATTCACATTGATCCATAGACTTCTGTGGCCAAAGGGGATCTGAAAATCATATTTTCTAAAATTAAAAGAAATTCCAAAATAAATCTATCTTGGTCCCTGCCCCCTCTTTGCAGAATTCCTAGCAAGAAGTCATATAGCCTGTCCTTGAACACCTACCTGCCTTAGTAGGATGCTCACTGCAGCACCAACTGTTGCACTATTGTGTGACAAGTACTATACATATGTCATTTCATTTAATCCTTGCAATAACCCTCTGAAGTACATACTGTTATGATCACTTTCTGGAAAAAGAAGCTAAGGCTCAGAGAGAATGAATACTTGCCCAAGGCCATACAACTAGTAAGTAGAAACATCATTTACTCTGTGAACATAGATTCAAATGTCAGAACCAGACGTTTCAAAGACCATGTGCTTTCCATTCCCCAAACTGTCCATTTGGAGAGGGCAGAATTCTAACACAGCCCTGAGAGCCACCTGGCCCTGGGGTGTACACAACCTTTTCCCAGTTACTCAAACACTAATCTAGGTACTACTGTGAAGGGATTTTGCACATATAATTAAGATTCCAGTCAGCTGACCTTAAAATAGGGAGATTATGTGGGTGGGCCTCCTCTAATCACATGAACTCCTTTAAAGCAAAGAATTTTTTCCAGCTGGTAGTAGAAGAAGACATCAGAATTTTGAAGCAGTAGAGACACTCTCCTGCTGGCCTTGAAGGAGCTGCTACCACATTGTGGAGATGTCCAGGTGGCAGGCAACATCAGGCAGCTTCTAAGATCAGAGAACGGTCTCTGATCAACAGCCAGCAAGCAAACAGGAACCTCAGACCTATGAGTGCGAGGAACTGGCTTTTGCCAATCACCCAAGGCCATGGAAGAGGGCCGTGGGTTCTAGATGGAGCTGCCCAGGATGGTCAGTTGAGGACATGAGCAGAGACCCATGACTCTTGCCCCCAGAAACTATAAGATGATTATGATGCTTTAAGCCACTGAGTTTGTGGTAACCTATCCCACACAATAAAAAACGACAGGATCTCCGCTTTGGTGAGTGTCTTAGGTCAGTCCCCCATAAGCCAACCTGAGACAAGGTTCTGAGTGAAGTTTACTAGGGAGGTGGTCCCAGGAAGCAGCAAGAGGGTAGTGAGGAACTGAACCAGGAAAGGGAAGTCCCCAAGCTGCATTTGCAAGCAGGTTACTGGGGTGGGCACAGGGCTCCATACTGGGGGATCTGTAAGGGACCAGAATTGTCACACCAAGAGCCAGGAAAGCTGGCCTATTTTGCCTCTGGTCTGTCCTTTAACAGTCCTCCTTCCAAAGGGGCATTGTGGGCAGGACATGCAGTAGGGGTTCTGGGAAGAATGAGGGTCACAGGAACATGGTCTGGTACCAACAGTGTCTGCTACAAAGTTCCTTAGAAAGTTCCTTCCTATCTATTGACACATACCATTTAGCCATTGGTTCAGGTTTGGTTCGTCAGCTAAAGATGTGTATCTTCTCCACACTTTTCAGATACGCGCAGTTTTCATACTCCTAAGGTATTGCCTCACTGGCTAAACATTTCAAGTTCCTTCCTGGACTCCCTCCCCACAGCCCCATGAAACAGGATTTTGAGTTCAGAACTAGTTCGATTGTTCTTGACTATGAGCTATGAATGCAGCTCGGACCACATCAGCTTCTGGGCAGCCTCATCATACTGGTGACTCATATGAAGCTGTCCTGATTCTTTGCGGAGTTGCTAAGATCTCACTCTTCCTGTTCCTCTGCTGTTAGTATTTGGATTGCAGGGAAGGACATTTCATCTGCGGGTGATCTTGGGCACCATTAGGGGCTGATAAAGGCACCATGTTCATGACCAGTTTGTACAGGTCTGCATTCAGTATTTAATGTACTTAATGTAGGTACAATCAATAAACAAGCAAGGGCAAGGGTACAATATGATCCAAAAAGAAGATGGGCTCCAAGCTGCTGTCTCCACTTCTGGTCACAACCTGTGCCTTTGGCCTTTGGCTTCCTGAAGTGGTTACCTGCTGTCTCAGGCCCTCTGACATTACCGGCAGCCTGTTAACCTTCCCGTTGGAAGGTTCATCACTGTTCAGTATTCTTTACTGCCACGGGCTGCTCTGTAGTAGGAGCACCATAGAAGCCCTCTGCAGGCTGACAGCTCTTTGAGCTGCCCAGAGAGGGGCCAGAGAAGTGGCCAGGACCCAAGGCTGTCCATGGACACACAATCTCCACCTTAGCATTCAGCACCAAGAACGATGATTTCCACAGTGTTGAGAAAGGAGACTCACTGAGCCATTTGCCATGGATCAGGACTACATACCGAACACGAAGTTGTCTGGCCTGAAGATCTGGCCAAATGGTCCAGACCTGACCGAGTCCATGGTGCCTGGCTCCAGATCCACCAGGATGGCCCGAGGTACGTATTTGTTACCTGTGGGGAACAGAGCCAGACTTAGACCTGCAGTGGGCAAGGGAATCACAGGCAAGACTGTGCTCTATGTGCCTTTCACGGCAGAATCATTAGAGAAAATTCTAGCATCTGAGGCAAAAGTGAGCAGAGGTGCTTTTCTGCTTTAAAAGAGATGATGGCATGCTTAGTCATGGCAAACATGCAGGAGTCGTAAGGAACCATAAAGTGTATTTTTGCCAGTTGACATTTAAAATGAATGCAAGAAGCATGTCTTTGGCATTTGTATGTTCCTAGCACATTCCGTCTGCCACGGTATGCAAAGCAAGGTTGACTGGGCAAAAAAACAAAACCAAACAAAAAACACTGAAATAATCACCAGCAGCTTCGTTGTAGTACACATTGATTCTCTCCAGCTGCAAGTCACTGTCTCCATGGTAACTGCCAGTGGGGTCGATCCCATGCTCATCACTGATGACCTCCCAAAACTGGGGAGAAAAAAAAAAACCACATGATGGCCTAGCATCCTAAACATCAAGAAGGATGGCCCTTTTCTCCCTGTCGTGTCCTTGGAACAGTGGCCATTGTGGTCAGACAGTGGAGGAGTCCTATGGCCGCAAGCCCCTGTTCCTCCAGCAGCTGCTGCAGAGGGGCTTGGAAATCTGCAGAGCATCGGCCATATTATGGCGACAGACTGCAAAGCTGGGAAGGGCACTGAACCAGGAGGGTGAGCCCAGCAGATCCCCTTCTAGGGAAAGCTATGGATGCTGGGGAGGCCATCACCCCCAGGCAGGGCTGAATGTCACAGCATCCCAGCTGATGGACGGGTCCTGCCAGCCAGGACCAAGGACCTCTTGGACCCCGCCCTGAGAGACTGCCTCCAGGGATCAATGTCTCCTGGCGCAAACCCCACCCAGCCCTCCAGGCAGCACAGTTTTCTACCACTGACATCCTGTGGCCTGTCGCCCCTGCCCCCAGCAGGGGATGGTTGGGGAAGGGCAGGCAGGAGGAATCTGGGAGCCCGACTGGGGACAGTGGCCAGAGCAGGGCACGCTGAGGGCACAGGCTCCATTGTGAATTTGCAGCAGGAAAGGGGGCGGGGAGGTTGGGGTGGGCAATATGGCGGTTCTGAAAGAGACCACGTCCTTGTCCAGGCGCCCGCCCACACCCTTGCACCACGCTGGCTCCTGCCTCGCCCACTGCGGTGGGAAGTCCCTGCCCCAGGACGGTCACCTGCCGCCTTCCAGACAGGAAGTCAGACTCTGACATTATGTATCATCACGTCCAGATGGTGCTCACATTAGGGAAATTATCTAACATTCTGATCTCAGAAAGTTGCAAGCATCCAATGTCCATCAGAACAGACTTGTCTTTTATAGGGGGGAGGTGGGCAGGATCAGCAGGGACTATGTAGGTGAGGAGGGAAGATGGTGGGGCTGCAGGTGTAAAATCAGGTTGTGCAGTGGGGAATATTTTTCTCCAAAGTCAGCAGATTCTCACACTGAACTGTTCGGGAGGTCGGTGTTCACCGGTGTGCTTGTTTAAACTTGGGGCAAGCCAAATTTATGGGTTGTAGGTAGGGGAAAGCCTGCATAAGTTTGGGTGAAGCAAAGTAGAGGGTAAGAAGTGGAAAATTGTGAACACTTGGTCATTTACTCCTTTTATTCATGCATACAATCTGCTCTGGGGGATGGAATAACAGTCATTGTGAGGTTGGTGTTGGTTCAGTTGGTTGTCAGAGGTGGGCTGGCTTCCATGTTCTTGCTGGCTCAGAAAGACTAGTTGTTATCATCTGCTGGGCATGTCCTTAGACTGACAGGTGTCAGAGGGTCTTTGAGATCAGGGGTGTCACAGAGGTATACTTTGGAATACACTAAAAGAATAATTATTAAGGATTAATTTAGGGAGTACAACCACAATTTGAAATTTGAAGGGAGTTAGCTGAGAAGGCTCTGAGATGTTGGACTTGAAGCATACTTAATGGCAGAAGGAAGATGACAGTGGCAATTTGATGGATTTCTGGGTGTGCAGTGAATATTTCTGGTGGTGGCATAGACGTTATGGGAATACATGCCCAGTAGTACTTCTGACCACTGCCCAGGCACCCTTTTGGCAAGCCAGAATCCTGTCCAATGCCAGACAATTGTTAAGGACTATTCACTGGAGTTTCCCCTGGTTCTCTGGTGATGATGTTGGTGTCTTTGGTAAGATTGTCCATAGTTCTGGTCATTTCCTGTAGCAGAACATGGAACATGTAGGAGTTCTGGCACACTTGTCATTGGCCCACACAGCTGCAGCTCCAGGTGCAAAAATCTTCCCTGTGTGATCTGCTGTGACAGTCAAACCTTCTGAGAGTCCTTCAATCCCCTAGACTCTTGTTCTAAGGCTTCTTCATAACCTGGCAAGGAAGGAAGGTAAAGCCTCTTTGTCTGGGACTGGGATTCCACATCTAGGCTTGTAGATATAACATGCTTTTGTAAACCTTTTTGATCAATTAGTGCCTAAAGAACTGAAATCAAAATTTTATGGTGATGAAAGGCAGTCTAGCTAAAGATTTGATATGGGTTAATAAGATTAGCTCAATAACAGGATCTATTCCAATTATGGGCATTCTTTTCTTCCTTCCTCCCTCCTTTCTTTCTTCCTTTTTCTTTCTTTCTTTCTTTCTTTCTTTCTTTCTCTCTCTCTTTCATTCTTCCTTTCTTTCTTTCATTCTTCATTTCTTCCTTTCTGCCATGCACCTCCCCATGGGAGACACTTGTAGAACCAAGAGGTCATATCCACCCAAAGCTTGCACCCCTCTTTTGGATCATGTTCCAAATCCCAGAATGTCTGAAATTCCTGCCCAAATTGCTCTGAGCCCACTTGTAGTACATGTATAAGTCTCTCTCCCTTTGTCTCCCTGAGGGCAGGCCATGCCTTCAGTGTGCACCCTTAGGACCAAGGGGAGACTGCATGTAAAAAGGGGATGATGGGGTTTGGATGTGTGGGCTGGGACATCCACATGCACATGAGGCACAATAAAAACTCTGAACACTGAGGCTCAGGTGAGCTTCCCTAGTGGGAAGTACCCCTTGCATATTGTTGCACATCAATGCAGTGAGAGTGACATGTCCTCATTCCATAGAAGGACAACAGAAACTCTGTGTATAGTTCTCCTCTGGACTCTTCCCTTTGTGCTCTTCTCTTGCTTAATTTTAATCTGTATCTTTTATAGACTCCCTTTAAAAACAAATCTCTAACTGTGCGTATAACAGCTTTCAGTGAATTCTGTGAGTCCTCCTAGTGAATAATCAAACCTAAGGGTAATCTTGGAGACTGTTGACCTTGCAGCTTGTGTCAGAAGGAAGGATGTTTTTGGAGACTGTTCCCTCTGACTTCACAGTTGGCCCAAATGATTCCCTGTTTGTGTCAGAAGTGGGATTCACTAGCCTGACCCTGACTCATGGAAACATTGTTCAAGAAAGAAGAATGAATGGGTGGGGGGTGGTGAGGCTTTGATTCCTGGGTAGCCACGGGGTCACCTAGGATACAGAACTGGAGCTGTGCCACAATTTGTTACTGGAGGTAAAAGTTACCAAAAGAATTTAGAAATTTGGCTCCAGCTCCTGGAGAAGTTGTCTCACTGGATGCATAAGGAAGTGCAAAGTAACAAGAAACAAGCAAATATCACTCCCTTGGTTGTTGTTATCTGTAATAACCAAAATGAAAGGTAGAGTGTTGGGATGGATCTTGATGCTGAGCCAAACTTTGGAATCAGTCTGTTCTGTCTGTCACCAAAGGAAATAGTTAAACTGAAGCCACAGATAGTTAAGATTTGCAAGATAATGGGGGGAAAAGACAAAAGGGAGAGTCTAGAAACCCATCCCAGGAAGATAGAAACCTTTAAACAGTTACTGGATAAATAAAGCAGACATAGATGGGACCAAAATAAAGGTCTTACTGCAGCAATCTCAGAAACTGGACAGACTGATAAGAGCCACTGCAGGACCCCACACTGAAAGGCCTTACACAAATCTGCTTTATTCACCCTAGTTTGAAAGAATTTCAAAAGTTGGATGGCAAAGATGAAAATGGGAAAGTCTCCCTAGAATTTCTTGAGGTGATGGTTCCACAACCTAATCAAGTTAATGATTGGCAAAAGGGCCCAAGGGTTTGTGCACATGAGTGGGTAAAATAGCTGAGGAGTCTAAGAATGATGTTTCTGGGACTCCTTGACATGGGAGCCCTGTGCACCATGATGCCAAAGCTTGAAAGTAAAGTTCTGACAGTGGCTACTGTTAGATTGGGTAGAGATGAGAATGAAATAGTGGGATTCAGGTGAAAAGTTGGATGAATGTTTGAACAGACTATGAGAAGTGGTTGTGTCTCTGTTACCTGAATATATTATGGGGGTGAATATTGTGTCTAATTGAGGCATGCTTCCCCTACCTAGTATCATCATACAGAAGTCATGTAAAGCCTCCTTTCAGCCATTATTAATAAGACAGCTAAATGGGAGTCAAAAACATTGCCTGAGCCCACACAGATTGTTAATTCCACTGGGGTGCTGGTACAGACAGATTATCTGTACAATAACCCTATGTTGGGTGCAGACTGGGGCTAATGGCAAAAGCCTGTGAGTGCCACCCAGCAATGACCACTGGGATTTCCATTTGAAAATTCCAGAACATTCCCATTTGAAAGACAATTACTAGCTTGCTATTTGACATGAGTTGAAATTGTTCCTATGACTGAAAGACATAGAATAATATTGAAATACCTATAATGTCTTGGATAATGTCCTAAAAATATTATAATGGAGAGGGGAGTGCTCAAAAGAGTTCCATAATAAAAAATAAATTATTTATATAGGAAATGGTGCTAAGGGAAAACAAGGAGATATATTCCTGAGCAGGGAGCTTCTTTTTCTCTGGGTCTGACTTTGTAACCACCTGAGGCGCTGCTAGCCCCTATGTCTACTTGAGTAGACATTGACCACTCTCTATTGACCAACTCTCTATTGACCAACAAAAAGCCTCTTGGTTTATGGATAAGAATTCCAAAGTAAACAGTTCCAAGCCATTCTTATTGAAGAAAAGAAAAACAATTCAGCTCAGTGGGCTGGAATGCCTGCTATTTGCCTCTGTGTTTGGGTTTTTACTGACTCATGGTGGTGGCCAATGGCCTGGCTGTGGGGTCAGGCAGATAGACAATGGAAAGCTGGCCTATTAAAGGGATATCCATATGGGGTACAGCCTTATGAAAATCATTATGGGAATTTTTATTATTTTAAAACTTTATTATTATTTATTTATTATTTATTATGATTTTATTATAATAATTATTATAGTAATAATAATAATTATTATTAATTTTGTTGTTTAAGTAGTCTTCATGCCTAGTGTGGAGCCCAGCACAGGGCTTGAGCTCATGACCCTGAAATCAAGACCTGAGCTGAGATCAAGAGTCAGACACTTAACCAACTGAGACACCCAGGCACAACAAGAGGTACATTAAAGTAGGACATGTCAATGCCTATGAGAAGAACCTTCTCCTGGTATCAGGAAGTAGCTGGAATTGGCCAGTGGCAATCCTTGTGCACTCACTTGAGGTGGCCTCCTGTGTTGTCCTATAGCAATTCAGAGATGGGCTAAATTTAGACATATTCCTCCTGCACCCTATGAAGCACAAAATACCAACTGTACAGTCTGCCCACAAGAAAGAGAGAGGCTGCAGATGGCTCTGGGGCAGTCTCCAAGGGGAAGGCCATGCACATAGCTGTCAAATCGAGCTGATGCTCCTAGAGATTACAACTAGGTTCCTGCCATAGTAGACACTTGCTCTGGATTAGGTTTTGCATACCTAGTGATAGAGGTGAATGTTCAAAATACTATGAAAGGACTGAACTAGAAGATATTGTACCAAGTTGTGCCATCAAGTCACATGTCTTCAGCTCAAGGAACATAACTTTGATCCTGATAGTTTGATAGATAACTAGAACAGTCAATGATTAAGGCATGAAGGGCTGGCTTACATGCCTTCATGAGTATGTGCTCACACTCAACATAAAGAGGGCCAATGAAGTGTACCCATCAGGCAGATTTCTCCATTTTTCTATGAGATCTGGGGAATGAGGTAGGAGGGGATGCTATTACTCTACAATTCTTCCCCATATAACCTCAACTTTCTTTTTTCCTACCTAATACAGTGGTACTGGGAACAGAGCAACGACCACAGGTGCCAGTAGGAGGGATGATCCCTAAGCAAGAAACTGTCACCATAATTTTGAATCTTATGTCAGAATTACTAAGGGTCTGATGGAGTGGGTGGTGCCTTTATCTCATCTTGCAATACTGAGGTTAACAGTGAATGCAGCTACACTATCTAGAGGTCAAGAAAGTCCTATCTTACATGAATGAGAGGATTGAGGGAGAGGTACTTGCTAGATTAGTATTGCTGCTGGCAATCTAGACCAATACAGTAGCCAAACATAACATCCTTTCCAAAAAAGAAGGTGGAAATGCTTGGTAAAATTAAAATGGTAAATGTGGAGAAGGAGGAATGGTGAGGATAAAAGGTGAGGATAAAAGGAATGAATAAATGGTTTACACAATGAAGGAAATGCACTATTATATTGGGGCCTTGAGAGAGACTTGGACAAGAGATGGTATTGTCTCTTAGCCCAATTACACCAGATGCCTGAAAGGGTGGAGCCATACACTTTGGTGGACTACTCTTGCCTTTGGAACCTTGACACAGTCAAATGGAAGCCTACAAACCGAGTGACATGACTCAGAGAAAAATCATAAGATTCGATGATGGACTGGACTAATTGATAATGACTCAGTGGGGCTCTGGTAATGTGGCAGATCTTTTGACTCTTATTTTTCAGGTTGCTGTGCAACCTGATATGGTGATATGGTGTAACACTGGCCTTGTTGATCAGAGTTAACCACCTTAAGTAAACAGGTCTTATGGTAATACTGATATTGATAATCAAATATATTGAGAAAATGATTAAGGCCTCATCAGGATTAATAAAATGACTGGCTTGAGGAGCAACTGGATTTAACTAACCATCACCTAATTTTTATGCTAAACAGTTCTGTACAAGATTATCATAAAGTACAAATAGCATACATTGAGAAGGGAAAAGAGTAATCAACCCAGTACAATAATATGAACATGTATGTCATGGCTTTATAGGGTGAGTTACTATTGCTTTGTGTAGTAAATACTATATTAATTATAGATGCCCAGACAAAGGTAATTGTTTTGCTGTAACAGAGTCTTGGCCAAAAGCTTGGGGGGTGACCTGTATAGTGAAAACTTATTCTTTTTTTTTTTTTTTTAATTTTTTTTTTTTAACGTTTATTTATTTTTGAGACAGAGAGAGACACAGCATGAACGGGGGAGGGGCAGAGAGAGAGGGAGACACAGAATCGGAAGCAGGCTCCAGGGTCTGAGCCATCAGCCCAGAGCCCGACGCGGGGCTCGAACTCGCAGACCGCGAGATCATGACCTGAGCTGAAGTCGGACGCTTAACTGACTGAGCCACCCAGGCGCCCTGTGAAAACTTATTCTTATCCAAGGAGAGGTCTGGCCTTTGCTCTTGGCTCCTGGGAAGTGATTTCTAGGGCCCTGGAATGTCTAATAGGAGCGTTTTTATTTGCTTGAGGGCTTTAGCCACCAGTCTGTCAGTGTGCTTTATGAAAAGGGCTTTGGTACTAGTTTAGATCTCCCAGGAACTAGAGACTGAAGGTATCAGAAGGGGCTGGAGACTAAATGTTGGCCATGTGAAGAGTATGTGTCCCTGATGGCAGGAGATAAAAGCCCCAACAAAAATTCTGGACCCCACAGGCTCAAGTGAACTTCCTTGGTTGTGTGTGTTTCATACACATATCCTAGGGATTAACATTGTCCTTGATTCCATGGGGACAAGATGACTGGAATCTCTACATTTGGACCCTTTAGGACTCTTCCCCAAGTTTCTCCTGTCTTGGTTGATTTAAAAAAATATATTTTTTAATGTTTGTTTATTTTTGAGAGAGAGACGGACAGAGCGTGAGTGGGGGAGGGACAGAGACAGAAGGAGACACAGAATCTGAAGCAGGATCCAGGCTCTGAGCTGTCAGCACAGAGCCTGATAGCTTGATGCAGGGCTAGAAACCACGAACCGTGAGATCATGACCTGAGCCAAAGGCAGATGCTTAAACTGACTAGGCTGATTTTAACCTATATGCTTTCTCCATAACAAACCATAACCATGAACATAACAGCTTTCAGTGAGTTCTGTGAATCCTTCTGGCAAATTACTAAAACTGAGTGTGTTTCTGGGGGCCCCTTGAACTTGCACTTGTTGTTAGAAGTGAGGGTAGTCTCCTGTGTGAACACCTTATGTCCTCTAAAACTTCATAGTTGGCCATACTTTATTCAGGGGACTAAATGAATATTTACATTATGAATGCTCAAAACTCCAGCCTTCTACTCATCGGTTGGAATGCTGGCAGCCAGGCAGAAGAAGCAGGGTATTGGTGGGGATAATCTGAGCCATATGATCATTTTAAGAAGAAAGACGTAATAATAATGATTATATATGCTATCTTTCGCTGCATAAAGATCCACCACCAAATTTCGTGGGTTAAGACAAAATATTTACTACTAATTATAGGCTTGAGGGTTGGCTGAGTGGTTTTGTTATGGGCCAGTTCATTTAGGGCTTGATGTTCTAGGGTAGCTTCACTCACATATCTATTGGTTGGCAGGCTTGTTGGTCTAGTGAGGGACTCACTGTCATGTTTGGCAGTTGGCTTGATGTCAGCTGGAAAAACCATGTGTCTTTTGTCATCCATCAGGTTGATCCTGCTTGTTTATGTGGTGGCAAAATGGTCCCCAGTGTCAGGAGAGGGCAAGCCCCAATCCATAAGTCCTTTTCCTACCCTTCCTTGTATCACACTTTTTAATGTCCCGTTGGCAAAAGCAAATCATGTGGCCACATCCAGATTCAAGAGGTGGAGAAATAGACTCCACTTCTTGATTGGTGGAGTAGCAAAATCATATGGTAAAGGAGTATGTATCAGTCAGTTTCTCTAGAAACAGAACCAAGAAAGCCTGAAATCTGCAGGGCTGGCCCACATGCTGGAAACTCAGGCAGGGTTTCTATGTGACAGTCTGGAAGGGATTCATCTCTGGGAAACCTCAGTTTTTATTCTTAAGGACTTCAACCATTGGATGAGGCTCATCCATATTATAAAGGGTAATCTGTTAATAAAACAGTAAATTGGTTGAAATGTGAATCATGTCTACAAAATACCTTCACAGCAACATCTCGACTATTGTTTGCCTGAACAGCTGGGTTCCATAGTTCAGCTAAGTTGACACACAAAATTTCACTATCAAAGAGCAAATATTCAGCTATTGTCCAATTTGTACACTGCCACTGACAGTTCTCCAAGCAAACAACAGGACAGATCACCCATAATTCACCTAATGAATCTTATGCTCAAAACGCTCTACCCATGGGCTCGGAGGTCCCGATTAGCTTCTTAGTGATTCTGTCTTAAAAATGAGCACACAGGGGGCCTGGGTGGCTCAGTCAGTTAAGCATACAATTCTTGATTTCAGCTCAGGTCATGATCTCGCTGTTCATGAGCTTAAGCCCCATGTTGGGCTCTGTGTCGACAGTGAGGAGCCTGCTTGCGATTCTCTCTCTCTCTCTCTCTCTCTCTCTCTCTCTCTCTCTCTGCCCCTCCCCTGCTTGTGCTCTCTGTCTATGAAAAAAATAAATAAATAAACTTTTAAAAAATGAGCATACAACTAAAGATTACCAGATACTTATAAAAAGCTTCTATCATGAAAGACAGAGGCTCAAACAAGTAAACAAGGATTAAAAAGAAAGAAAGAAACATGGAGAAAATTACGAAGGGAAAAGAAAACGTCTTTTAAAAGTTTCATGAATCTCCTCAGAGAAGGGATGATATAGTGTATCCATGAAATAAGAATAGAACACATATAAGGTAAAATTAAAGAATTGAGAAAAATTCTTAAAAATTAGAAAATATAAGAACATAATTGAAAACTCAGTTGAGACCCTGGAAGATATAAGTCAAGCAAATCTAAAAGGGGTAGGGGTATGGAAAATAGGAGAGAATTTGCTGAAAAAAATTAGAGGGCTAGCCAGAGGCCCAACATCAGATGAATAGCAACTCCACAGAGAAGCAGCTGAAGAAAAAAAAAAAACTGGGGAGAAATATGATCGTATAAATATATGAAGAAAATGACAGAAGAATGTGAGTTTCCAGATATAATTCTGTATGGTAGAGTCTATCACCTCCTTACAATCTGGATACATGATCTAGTTAATTGAAAATTACTTGTCTCCCAACGGTCCCTCGGGAAACAGACTTGGAGAGATTTGTCCAAGAAGCATATTGGAGTCCCAGGGGATGCCCTGGAGATGATCCTTCAGGGATGTCCCAAACTGAGGCAAGGGGGCTAAACCTTCATGCCCTCTTCAACATGCAACATGTCCCTGAGGAAGGGACCATGCGTGTGGGTGAGGCAGCTTTCTAGCTGAAGGCACTCGAAGACAGGGGCTCAGCTAAGTTTCCACTGGTGGACCAACTTCCAGGAGCCTCGGAGTCCCGAAGGGGGAATTCATTTCCTTAATTCAATTGGAAACGTCTAGTTTTAACTCCTTTGAAGTCCTTAAGGCCCACATGGTCCGCAACCTCTAATTACACTGCGTTGCTTGGATGGTGGTCTGCCTGCCGGGAGAGGGTGCTGTGGGCGGCCTGCACCAGGAGGTGAGGAGGCCCATCCCTGACAGGGGGTGCTAACTCGGGGAGGGGCCACAGCCTGGGGTGGGAATGTGAAGTCTTTCCAATTCTAAGGAGCAGCATCAAAAGGCCCATTGTTGTTGCTTGGTCAGTACTATGGGTTTTATCAGTAATAATGCTGCCATTTCGCCATTGATATTATGTCCAACTCCTCCAGCCGTCTCTCATTTGGTCTGAATTCATGCAGAGCAAAAAAAAGGGAGTGCTATTTATGAGGCTCATCAAACCCCTACTAATTGCAGCTGTATTGGCTTAAGGAGCATCTAAAACATTACGTTTTCAAACTTTCAAATTAATAAAGGCGATAAACTAGAAGTAGTTGCATTTCAAATGATCTTTCAATTTACAAAAGATTTACCACCTAACACCAAAACTAAAATTTCTTATCAAGTGTTAAGTATCATTCCAATTACAGAAACTGAATTAATGTCTCGTTCGTTACCAAAACTGTTTCTATATCAGATCTCTATCCCATTTATTCAGTGGTGCCTACTGAGTGCAACATGTTTGTGAGGTGAGTGGGAAAGAAGGGAGATCCACGCTGAGCTCCTTCTGTGTTCTAGTGTCAGTTCAGGCACTTGCACACACACACACACACACGCACATGCACACATGAGGTAGAGATGATCTCCTCCTGGTGCAGGATGAAACTGTTCAGAGGGGTTAAGAAAATGGCCTGGCATCGTGTCATGCCAGTAGAAAATTCAGCAGTTGCATCTCCTGCCGCCTGACAGCACATTTTCTGGAGTTTCACATCCACAGTTGCCTAGGTAACCACTGCACAGCCTCCAGGACTGTCTGCATGAAAGGGAAAAAGTGGGGGGGGTAGCCATCTACTCTTCCCTTCACTTCCTGCATCAACAATGCTGCAGCCCTTTGTCAGGGTGTTAATGTGGCGAAAACAGAAAGCCCAAAAGCCTGCCCATGGGATTACACTTCAATGAGATATTTCTACTCACTGAAGGACCAGATTCACTGAGAATCTTGCCTGCCAGAGCATTGAGCCTGTTTCTATTTTTATTCACTCCTAGGCTTTTTCCTTTTCTCTTGGGCTTTTTGTCCCTCCAGCAAGTTCCCCTTCCTAGTGGGCAGGAGTAGGGAGTACTCCTTATTCAAATAAGCCCGTGCCCTTGAGAAATGCTTGCATCTCTCTGCCATGGGCAAAGAGCTCTGCAGAGTCTTCCCTGTTCTCTGGACCTGCAAGTGACCAGGACAAGAGCCAGGGCTGGCAAATGTGTGTGTCACCTGACCCATTCATCCTTGCACGGAATCTTTGCTAATTGTGTTCAGTCCTGTCACGGTCTTTGCAGATGGCCACTGGGACTTGAAGAGTTTTTTTCTCCCTGCCCTGCTACAAGAGACAGGCTTAGGCTGAGAGATTAAATAAGCAAGGGGAATGAGAGTTAAAGCAGTTCACTTCACCACCGTCAACAATTTGGTCTTCATCGGTCCAAGGCATTCCTTTCACTAAGAAGATGAAACTCACCTTGCTTTTATGAGCAACTCTCTTTTGACATAAATATTAATGAAATTTAAGTCATGGGTGTTGCTGCTAAAAGACATTTTGTTTTAGTAGCGTTGTGCTCAAGAACAAGTTGGAAATGTCTATGGCCAGTCCTATTACATATGATTAACATCTTCACTTGCCATTTGAAATATCAATGGACAGCTACTGAATGGCCACAGGTCAAGGTCAAGAGGCATCAGCCTGGCTGCAGGTCTAGC
This sequence comes from Panthera onca, assembly GCF_046562875.1. Taxonomy (NCBI): domain Eukaryota; kingdom Metazoa; phylum Chordata; class Mammalia; order Carnivora; family Felidae; genus Panthera; species Panthera onca. The sequence continues at coordinate 25,313,178 of NC_138343.1, read as the reverse complement.
CCACAGGGATAGGGAACAGTGAGCTCAATTATAGGGGTGTGGGAAGGCATCGGCATCCAGAGGTCTGTGCTGGTGGATGGAGGTGACTGACATAGGCTCTGGGCAGTCCAACATAGTCTCTGCTCCAAGTCAGACTTCTAGGTTTGGACAGGCAGGGGACAGGGCTGGGACAAGGCTCAGTGCCCAGGCAGCAAGGCCTGCAGGAAGATGGGCTGAGCCAACTCACGATCCTGGGAAGTTGTGGCTGGCATTTGGATATTAGGTGACACTAATGAATTAATGATAAGTTTCTTGGTGGTAGTAATGGCCTTGTAGTTATATAAGAGAATGTTTTTGGGGTGCCTGAGTGGCTCAGTTGATTGAGCATCCGACTTAGGCCCAGGTCATGACCTCACAGTTCATGAGTTCAAACCCCGCTTTGGGCTCTGTGCTGCCTGCTTCAGATTCTGTGTCTCCCTCTCTCTCTCTGCCCCTCCCCTGCTCTCTCTCTCTCTCTCAAAAAATAAACTTTTAAAAAAATTATTTAAAAAAAAAAAGAGAACGTCTTTGTCCTTAGGAGGGGTATACTGAAACTTTTAAGGGTGAATTGTTATGATGTCTATAATCTACTTTCAAATAATTCAGAAAAATATATATATAAATGTATATCTATACACAAGCAAATGCCAGAAAATGGGCAAAACATGAAAAACTGTTGAAATTAGAAGAAGGGTATACAAGAGTTGACTGTGCTATTCTTTCAACTTGGTAGTTTTAAGTGATATTTCTTAAACAAATTTTTTAAAAGTTTTTTTTAAAAGGGTTAATGATTAGTTCTAGGCCTGAAACATAAAACAATTTTTTTTTAATACCAGGTGGTACCGTTAGTTAATGTTTTGCTGACTTCCTCTTTATAGATGCAGTGTAGTCCACAAAGGATAGAATAAGCTAAAACTGTTACCTTTAAATCCACCAGTTAAAAATGTGTTTCATAAAGCAGACTGGTGAGTTCTATTTTTATCTGGTGTTTTCTTGTTCTCACATTTTCAATGCTTAATTGTTTTTCTCATTCAGAAGAACGTTTTATCTGACTACCCATCCTGTGGCAGGAAGTAGAAGGGAGTGCTGTCTGGAGATTAAACCACAAAAGTGGACAGAACGTCTTCCAGATCCCTGCCATGGTTCTGCTTTTATAGTCCTGAGGAAATAACTCGATCAACCAAAACACACAGAGCTGCCACATATCAGTCCACTTGTTCATAATTAGTGAGATCATTTAAAAAAAAATGGGCATTCCTATTTTGATGCTTGTGCAAATATAACATGAATGCAAGGCTCAAATGGGTAAATGCATGAAAATCACATGATGGTATCTATCTCCCTTTCTAGACTGTAATATCCTTAAGAGCAGGAACAATGTCTCTTTTATTTATATTTGTACCTGCATTGCCTAGCACCATAAATATTTTTTAAAAATGTTCATTTATCATTATTTTGAGAGAGAGAGAGAGAGAGAGAGAGAGAGAGCTAGCATGAGCAGGGGAAGAGCAGAGAGAGAGGAAGACACAGAATCCAAAGAAGTCCCCAAGCTCTGATGTGGGACTTACACCTGTGAACCGTGAGATCATGACCTGAGCAGAAGTTGGACACTTAACCAAATGAGCCACCTAAGCACCCCTATATTTCTTGAATAAATGAGTAAATAAATAAATTAATTTAAAATGTAGAATAAAGAGAGGTGATGATATTTGAATTTCACAACAGCCAAGGACTGTGAAAATCCATAATACAATTGTTCTTATGTTTTATCATGTTTGTAGGCTAAATATAGCAGACTGATAACCAATGCTTAATGACACAGCATGATAAATATGTAAAATATCTGTGTAGTTAAACAATGATTAAAGCTAATATTAAAAAAGCAAATAACTGCTATGTTAGAGAAGTGGGATTTCAGGGAATCTTCTTTATCCTGTGTACCATTTTTTTAAAAGGTTGTTTTATATATTATTTATTTTTGAGAAAGAGAGTGTGCAAGCAGGGGAGGGGCAGAGAGAGAGAGAGAGGGAGAATATCAAGCAGGATCTGCACTGTCCGTGCAGGGTCAGACGTGAGGCTCAAACTCACGAAACTGAGATGATGACCTGAGCCAATGTCAAGAGTTGGATGCTTAACCTACTGAGCCGCCCAGGCGCCCCCCAGTTTGTTTTTTATCAAAGTAATTTATAGATGGATATTACCCTTGCAGGCAAGCAAACCAAAGCTGTTTAATATATATAAGAAAATTGTACAACACGGAAAATTACTTGCCTGTCATGAGGAATGTAGATTCAAAGAAGTATACGATTATTTTTATTAGAATATTGCGAAAGAGAAGAGAGATTTGGGAAGTAACAAAATCCTGAATCACGCAGAGCCTAGTGCCCTGGCCTTGTTTCCAGAAGCCAGTCAACAGAGTTGAGTGCAAGGCATAGCAGGGAAGTGTATATATGAAAACAAATGGAATTTCCATGGTAAACAGCATCAACATACAAAAAGGGCAGAAAGTCAACTTGAAATGGAGCAATATGTCTTGTAAGTGGTCTATTTAGTCCTTGACAAATGGTTAAGTCTACTCACTTTGAAGATAAAAGTAGGGGCACCTGGGTGGCTCAGTCATTTGAGCATCTAACTTTTTATTTCGGCTCAGGTCATGATCTCAGGGTCATGGGATCAAGCCCCGAGTTGGGTTGTGTGCTGGGCATGGAGCCCTCTTGGAATTCTCTCTCAGTCTTCCTCGCCCTCTGCCCCATCCTCATTCTCTCTCTCTCCCTCTCTCTCAAAAAAAAAAAAAAAAAAAAAGGTAAAAGTAGCAGCACCCATTTCTGTGCACATAGGTTTGTCTGCAGATTCTAAACTGTAACGTTAACTGCCCTGAATTCAAAAGCACTGTGGGGGATTCAAAAATAGTGCCCCCAATAACATCTGAATGATGCTTTTCCTCACTGATAATTAAGAAATAGAAATGGGGGTGTCTGGGTGGCTCAGCCAGTTAAGCATCTGACTCTTGACTTTGGCTCATGTCATGATCTCATGGTTTGTGAGTTCGAGCTCCGCATCAGGTTCTGCCCTGACAGCGCAGACCCTGCTTGGGATTCTCTCTCTTTCTCTCTCTCTCTCTCTCTCTCTCTCTCTCTCTCTGCCCCTCCTGCACACACACTCTCTCTCAAAATAAATAAATAAACTAAAAAAAAAAAGAAGTAAAATGATAGTGGGATATTTCTCTTCATCAGGTTGGCAAAATCTTTGAGTCTGATGATGTCCATTGTTAGGAAATATGAATTTTTAGTGCTTAAACAAAGGCATATAAAAATTTTTAAGTCCTCCTAAAATTGATCTTAATTTCTATCTCAAGAGCCCCTATTCTGTTTGGCAGAAATGACAATGCGAATGTAGTCAATGTAGATTAATACTTGTCAATTTAGGAGACCCTCAGTCAACTCAGAGTTTTCACCCTCTCCTTCTGCTCCCTGAGGTTGGTTCTAAGCAGTAGGAGGAAGATGTGATGCTGGCACAGGGACCTTATCAGACAGGGGTGTCCTGTTCACTGTCCTCCTACACGCTCACACATTTTCAGACACCCGCATTCCCCTGTAGTCTGACATTCTAAAGTTCATGCTGACTTATCCTGCCTTGTCCTATTGTGATAGTTACTTTTATGTGTCATCTTGACTGGACCATGGGGTGTCCAGATATTTGGCTAAACATCATTTCTGTGAGGGTGTTTCTGGATGAGATTAGCATTTAAATCAGTAGACTGAGTAGAACAGTTGCTCTTCTCAGTGTGGGCAGGTGTTATCCAATCCACTGGAGGCCTGAATTAGAACAAAGAGGTGGAAGAGGGGGGGAATTTGCTGTCTGCCAGACTGTTTGGGCCGGGACATCCACCTTCTGTTCTCCGACTTGGACTCACACTAACAGTTCTCTGGATTCTCAGGCCTATGGACTCAGCCTCGAACTACACCTGAATGTCCAGCTTGCAGAAACCAGACCACAGAACTTCTCAGTCTCCATAATCATGAGAGCCAATTTCTTATAATAAATGTCTTTATATATAAATCCTATTGGTTCTGTCTCTCTAGAGAATCCTGACTAATATGCCCCTTGTCTAGATAATGAGGACTCTTTGGTTACCTCCGTTCTTCCCAGTGAAAACGTGAAACTTTCTGAAGCTCTCTGGCAATGTTCCAGGGCACTGTGAGGCTCCCAGCGGGCTCAGGACCTCTCAGTCTGGACATGCAACTTGCTATTCCCATTCTACTGCCCTCACACCAAACTGGCAGGAAGGAATGCGGTTGGGTTTGATTTGCCATTTCCCACAATCCAAAATAGAAACTTAGTGTGCATATTTCTGGCTTGAGAAACCACCCAGGAATGTATCACCTAGGATGCTTTTGGCTGCAAGGAACAGAAGATCCAACGGAAAATGCCTTTAACAATAAGAAATGTTTGACCTCATATAACAAAAATGTTACAGTAGTAGTTCTCAAAATGTGATCTAGTGACCCCTGAAGGTCCCTAAAACCCTTTCAGGGCCTTGGCATGGTGAAAAACATCCATCCCAAGTGCAGGATAGACCGATGGATTTTAATTTGTAATAAAGCAGAAGTCAACAGTTGTTTACAAAAAGTTTATTTCGAAAAAGTTTCTGTAAATAAAGTTTTATTGGAACACAACCATACTCATGTGTTCACATATCATCAATGGCTGCTGTCAAGCTACACTGGCCAACCTCAGCAGCTGTAATGGAAACTTCAAGGCCTGCAGAGTGGAAAATATTGACTGTCTGACCCTGTACAGTAAAAATGTCCTGAGTCCTGTAACAGAGTATAAGTATTTTTGGAGATCCTTTCAGAGCCCACGTTATAAATAACCTGTAAATAACTGCAACTTGTTAAGTTTTTGGTGTCTACTAAAGAAGAATATCCACAATTCTCTCAACACGAATAAAAATATTCCTGCCTTTTTTCACTACATATCTGAGTGCGGCCAGATTTGTTTGTTTGTTTGTTTGTTTTTTCAACCAAAACAACAGATAAGAACAAAATGAATTCAAAAGAAGTTATGAAAATCCAGCTGTCTGGTATGAAGCCAGACATTAAAGGGATTTGCAAAAACAATGTAAAACAATGTCACTGGTATCCCTAAGTTATTTTTTGTTTTATAAGACATTATTTTTCATAAAAATGTTAGTTGTGGTAATATGTCATGGGTTTTAGATTCTCTAATAGATTAATTATCTACTTAAACACTTTTTTATGTTTATTTTTGAGAGAGAGAAAAAGAGAGACAGACTGTGAGCCAGGGAGGGGCAGAGAGAGAGGGAGACACAGAATCCAAGCAGGCTCCAGGCTCTGAGCTGTCAGCACAGAGCCCAATGTGGACCACGAGATCATGACCTGAGCTGAAGCCAGACACTCAACCAGCTGGGCCACCCAGGTGTCCCAATTATCTATTTAAATTAATAATAAATACATGTTTTGTGATGTTCTCAATTTCAATTAATAATATGGTAAACATTGATAGCTATAACTCACATATACAAAAGTTCTTTGGGATCTTCAATAATTATTTTTTTCTTTAATTTTTTTTAAATGTCTACTTATTAAAAAATTTTTTTTAATGTTAATTTATTTTTGAGACTCAGAGAGACACAGCATGAGCAGGGGAGGAATAGAGAGGGGGGGTACACAGAATCCAAAGCAGGCTCCAGGATCTGAGCTGTCAGCACAGAGCCCTACGTGGGGCTCAAACTCACAAACTGCGAGATCATGACCTGAGCAGAAGTAGGACGCTCACTGACTCAACCACCCAGGCACCGCTATTTACTTATTTTTGAGAGACAGAGAGTGCACAAGCAGGGGGAGGGACAGAGAGACAAAGAAGAGAAAGAGGGAGACAGAAAATCCAAAGCAGGCTCTGTCCTGCCAGCTGAGAGCTCAATGTGGGGCTCAAACTCATGAGCCGTGATGTCATGACCTGAGCCGAAGTTGGATGCTTAACCGACTGAGCCACCCGGGTATCTTCAATAATTGTTAAGACTGTAAAGGGGCCCTGAGACTAAGTGTTTGAGAATGGCTAGTTTAAAGCTAGGACAGATTCAGGGTTGGTCATCTCACTGATGTTATCACAGACCTAGGTGTTTTCTAGAACTGTTATTGTCAACATCCTGTTGGCCTTCCCCTTAGATCAGCTTCCCTCATGGGTGCTGCTGCAACCCTTTGTGGCATCACATGTCTTCAGAGGCAGAAAAGGTACTATTTATTTTTACCCATTTATTTTCTAAGAGTGAGGAAAACCTCTCTTAGAGCCAGTATACTGGTTTTGTATTTGTATTTTTTTAAAACCACATAATAACCCCCCCCCCCAAACCTCATTAAAAGAGTATATAGGAAGTAAATTGATTCTAGACCAATTCTTGTGCCATAAACAATGAGAGCACTGGACAGGATATAAGAAACCACTGTTTCCAGTCCTCAGAAAACACACACCTTTTGAAAAAAAGGGGAAATGAGCTGAACCCTACAATCACTTGTGCTTTCTGCCTGAAGAACCTTCTAAACCATGGTGCAGAGAGAAGGAATCCAAGTAGAGCACAGCAGTCTTCCTGAGCTGAGAAGACAGAGACAGACGTTTGGAACGCTGAGGGAGGCTGAGGTTGCAAAGCAACGCAAGGAAATAGCTCCATAAATCTGCATGACACTTTTGAAGGTTCTGGCTGAAGGCTAGCTTCTGTGATATACAGGGGAGATTCCACAAGGCCAAGCAAAGAACAGCTACCAGAGAAAAAAAGAAACTATTTAGTAATTATAGCTTGCACAGCACTGGAGACATTTGAGTTCTGACCAGCCACACCCAGGATATTCAGTAGAAATCCCAGAAAGGTCACAACCTGAGGAACAGAACTTAAGTAGCACTAAAGTAAAGGCTACTCCAGATTCACCCAACAGAGCTTAGAAACAAGCCTGGGAAGGACCCTGCTGATCTGCAAGTAAGAGAACTACCTGCAAGAAGGAAGCCCAGCACTCTGTCAAAGAGGACAACAAAATCCAAATGCTCGAAAATGAAACATTTGCAATATCCTAAATTCAATCAAAAGATAGTAGACATGAAAAGAAGTATGAAAATGTGACCCATATTTCGGAGGTGCGGAGATCAAGGCAATAGAAAGAGAGCCAGAAATGACAGATTTTTTAAATGTCAGGATCAGACAAGGATTTAAAAACAGCTTTTATGAATATATTGAAGGATTTAAGTGGGAGGCGGAGCAGGGCTTGGGGAGGAGGACACGCTGGGCTGAGAGAACTGTCTGGGAGCAGTTCTGACAGAGGTGGGCGAGCAGCCCGTGGAGGGGGCGGGGCGGGGCCGGGCGGCCCCCCCCCCCCCCCCCCCCCCCCCCCCCGCCGGGGTAGCAGCCGGCCTGTGAGCTGTGCGTTGCTCATCGCTCATGGAGCGCTTTGTGCTGCAGGTGCACGTGTCCACGTGTCGCTGCCTGGCCACCGTGGGATGCCTTCCACCGAGGCTTCTTCCTCTTCTGCTACCAGAGCCACCAGGCTAAGGCGGCTGTGAGTTTTTAGGAATCAGGAAAAAGGAGTATTACTCCTATGAGCCACCTTCTGAGGATCCTCCCCACAGACAGGAGAATCCTTGTGCCTCCAGCTGGAGTCTGGAGCTCCCCTCTTCAGGGCCTGCGGCTAGCTGGGCCCCCAGACCTGCTCCAGATGTCCCAAAGCACATTACCGCTTTGGATAGTTGAGTTCCAGACTCCCACTTCCTCTTTTAAGGATTTGAAATTGTAATAGAAACAGAAGATGGCATTACACCTGAAGTCGTGGGAAAGGATGTTGCAGAGATCATAGGAAGCGTGGGTGAAGCACACGAGAAAGAATTGGATTCCACAGCAAAACATGAGTCCAGGGAAGATAAAATCTTCCAGAAGTTTAAACCTACCATAGCTTTTGAATCTGGACAAGATTCTCAGAGATTGGCGGAAGTGTTGTCCTGATCTGGATTCCTGGTGAAAATATCCCCCCAGAAAAGGGTATTCCAGATTGCCCCTGTAGTGCCAAGAGAGTATTTGAATTCCAAGCCATGCCTCAGCAGCTCAGTTCCCTTGAGGCAGACATACTAGGCAGAAGTGTTGACTAGGCCGCCCGGCTGGCCTCCCTGGTGCTCAAAGCTGTAGACTGGGCTCTGGATACACAGAAGAATTTGTATGAAGCAAGATGTAACAGATACACCTTATGGACATCGTTGTAAAGCCTTAAAAATGCTGCTAATCTCTCAGACCTTGCAGTTCTGTGTCTTGGACTTTATCCTAAGGAAATAATTATACCAGAGACACTAGTACAAAAATGTTATTTTAGGCATTGCTTACAATGTCCAAGAAAAATGTCCAGTGACAGGGAATTAAATAAATTTTGGTACATCCATGCAGCGCAAGACTATGCAGTCTTAACAGTACAGACCTATATGGACACCAAACAAGATCTGGCTCTAAACTGATCCATCCCAAGGGGCCATTATAAATGGTATTCACAGTATGATCATATTTTCACCAAAATATTTGTACATGTGTATGTGCACAGAAATAAATCTGGAAAGACATATACCAGGTGTGAACTGGTTACCTATGAATGGTGAGACCAAGTGAAATGATCCTTTTACTTATATGTATATGTCTCTTTACAATAAAAGTGGATAATATGCCTAAGTAAGGAAAAAGAAGTTTTGTTTTCTGTTAAGAATGGATTTTTAGCAATCCGATGATGTAAAGTGAAATGGTTACAAAACTGTCAAATTAGGAAAGATTAGCCGTGCCAAACATTAGGTGAAGCAAGATAGAACTAGTTTTAGAAGGCACAGAACATTTGGATTCCTTTTCCATTGCATTATATCCAAAGTTGAGATTTCCACGGTGGGAGCAGATCTAAATATTCCTGACCCACTGTCCCTCTAGAGTGGTAACATGCTTGGCCAGAGACATCAGCACCAAACCCTCCTGCCCTTTGCTTGCCTACTTCATATTCTCCTCACCCTGTGCTGACAGGGTTTTTATTGATTCTGGCCCGACAGCTGGGCTGTAAAATGTCACATAGCACGGATGATGCACGTTCACCCTGGAACATTTTTCATTCCTCAGCAGTCTGTAGCCCAGCCCTTTGCCAGCAGCTGTGAGGCCAAAACTAATGACTTGGAAGCAGGTTGAGGTCCATGGGCATCTCAGATGGGAAAACCACCAGGCAGAGGTTCCTACCAGGGGGCATAGTACTTATAACAAAACGCAGTTCAGCAAAAATTGGCTGATGGAGAAGTGATTGAGACCATTCTCTACACTTAAGAAACTTCAAGTGTAGCAGAGAGAGAAGCAGAATTTCAGCGTAAAATTGTCAGAACCAAGGGGGTGCAGGAAATCCACGTGGGCGTTCAGAAAAAACGGATTGGGGAAGGGGAGCCACATCTGGAAATGGATGGGTGAGCAATGAATGTCTACAGGAAGAGGGATGGAGCAGGTGCCAAAGGTCAGAACTGCTCAGCAGGAGATTGTGGGGACAGAAGTATAGTACTGGGCAGGGCTGGAGGTAGGGTGAGCTGTCCCTGAGAGGGTAAGTCTGCTTTCAGCAGGTATCAGAAGTGCCATATTAGGGGGCTTGCACTTTATACTGTGTGGAAGCAGAATTGTAAGAGAAATAACAGAGGGTCAGGTTTCATTTCCAATAATGACTCCTGCCACAGTCCAAGGCGTGGGTGGGAATTTTTCTGTGTTACACAGTGCCTCATGGTAGACATGGTAGGTGCTCAGTAAATACCTGTTGAATGAAAGATCAGTGAATAAAGGAAAAGAAAAAGTTCCTTTTTAATAGGCTTAGTGGGTTTGCAGCAAAAAAAGTAGATTATGAAATTCTCCAGACAGGTGGGGTGGGGGTGGGGGAATGTGACACCGCTGTCACAGGCACAACCAGGTGCAGCTTTGTTTCATTTTGTTTTTAATATGCTAATGTTGCCAGGGAAAGGTTTATCCTGGGAGCTCCAGAGCTAGAATGTGTCAAAACTCTACCGACATTATCTAGAGCCCTGCTACTCACAGGATGGTCTGGGGGCGGCAGCAGCATCCACTGGGTGCTTGTTAGAAATGTAGGGCAGCCAGCCCTGTCCCCAGCTGAGTCAGAATCTGCATTTTAACAAGTGCCCCGGGGTGGGGGAGGGGGAGAGCAGGCAGTCTAAAGTTTGAGGTGTCGGTCTGGGTGTGGAAGCTATGCCCTACATGAGGAGTCATCAGGAGGACCTGGGAGAGGGGAGAAGAGCTAGAAATCCCCATTTCCCTACTTCTCCTCTCCTGAGGCTCCAAGTGGGACCTAACAGGAATCTATGAGTTTCTTCCCAAACCCCAGCAACTTCACACAGTTCAACCTCACACTTGCCTGTTTTTTTTTTTTTTTTTTGCCTATGAAAATGTATTACTGTCGTGTGTGCACCATCAAACTTAAGATCCTGGTCTTTCCTTCTTGCCTTTTATACAAGCAAAACAGAGACTTTGGCTACTTTGACATCCTTAATGTCTCTAGGAATGTCACTGACAACATGATCTTTGCGACCAAATCCAGCCACCAGAACTTCCATCATTTTCTTCAATAAAATTCAAACAACCATCATTGGGTACAAAGGCTGTGATTATTTATTTATTTATTTCTTGCCTTTCTTGATCACCTGGACCCTGACGCACTTTCTGATACAGAATTTGGCTGTTTGTCTTCAACCCCTACTTTTTCCAACGCAATGCCTCTTGCAGAGGAAGCACCTCCAAAATGGTTGGCCTTCGAGGCTGTGCCCAAGCTCGCTTGTGCTGTTCATCACACCACCTCTGATCTCAACAGTGGCTATGGAGCTCCCTGGCAGTACAAAGCCCCCAACACTTGCCCGTCCTGCTGGCACCATGGGCCTGAGCCAAAGAGCTCAACCTTACACTTTGGGAGTGCCCACAATGAGGCTCGTCCATGCCCTCTCCTCACTCAGCTACTGTGTGTGTGTGTGTGTGTGTGTGTGTGTGTGTGTGTGTGGTGTCACCATCCCTCTGCTCTTTGACTTGAGTACCAGCCATGCCTCCTGAGGACAGACAGGTAGGAGGCTTGGCTGGGAGAGCACTCTGTTTAAGAGATGACAGTTCTGGGGTGCCCGGCTGGCTCAGTCGGTTAAGTGTCCGACTCTTGATTTCGGCTCAGGTCATGATCTCACGGTTCATGAGTTCGAGCCCTGCTTGGGATTCTGTCTCCCACTCTCTCTACCCCTTCCCCACTTGTGCATGCTCACTTGCACTCTTTCTCTCTCTCTCTGTCTCTCTTTCTCAAATCAATTAAGTAAACATTAAAAAAAGAGAGAGATGACAGTTCTTCTGTACGTGTTTAATGCTATCCATAGTCTTGACCACAATCAGTAATAATATCAAATACTAGGGGTGCCTGGGTGGCTCAGTCAGTTAAGTGTCTGGCTCTTGATCTCCACTCAGGTCATGATCTTATGGTTTGCTTCGGATTCTCTCTCCCTCTCTCTGTGCCCCTCCCCTACTCACACACTCTCTCTGTCTCTCTCAAAATAAATAAGTGAACATTTAAAAAAACACTGCTATTTTAGCAGTGTTCTAGGTACACAAATGCACTGTTCTAGGTATTGCATTTGTATATAACCTTACAGAACAGCCATAATGACCATTCCTAGTTTAATGATGCAGAAACTAAAACCTAGAGAGGTTAAGTAACTCCCCCAAGTCACACAGCTTATAATCAGAACAATGCCGGATTATCATTTGGGCACCGGTGGCAGAGCTGCTTGATGCTCTATTGGACAAAACCTTCAGCAAAAGAGCTTTGCTCATTTATTGTTGGACATGCGAGCTAAAAGCTAGAGAAAGCATTCAGAAGGAACTTGGGACTTAGTGAATGGCTTAAAAATGAGTTAAAACATGGGGCGCCTGGGTGGCTCAGTTGGTTAAGTGTCAGACTTCAGCTCAGGTCACCATCTCGTGGTCCATGAGTTTGAGCCCCACGTCGGGCTCTAGGCTGATGGCTCTGAGCCTGGAGCCTGCTTCGGATTCTGTGTCTCCCTCTCTCTCTGCCCCTCCCCCGTTCATGCTCTGTCTCTCTCTGTCTCAACAATAAATAAACGTTAAAAAAAAATGAGTTAAAACAGGACATATGGATCTGGCTATCCATCTCACTGCAGGGTAGATGTGTTCCCTGGAACCAAGGTGCTCCTACTACGTTCCCATAACTGAGGCATAATCAGTCCCAAACTCCAGCCCATGTGTCTGGGACAAATAGAGGGATCTTTACTAAAAGATGCTGTTGTCATGAACAACCGGTTGACTGTGTGTGTGGAAGGCAGGAGAAACGGAGCCAAGGTGGGGGGAGAATACCAGGCTAAGGCCATGGAGCTGAAGGATTTGTTCAAGAAGATTTGAAGCCCCAGAGAGAAATACCGACTGTCCAAAGGGGAAGTGTCTGCGTCGCCAGTGGCTCAGGGATAACTGAAAGAACAAAACAGAAACCCTGGGTAGCCCAAAGCCAGAGCTCCCACCTCAGGCCATGCCCAGAAGTGAGAGAAGGAAGGAAACCAGTACTTAGGGGGACAGAGGGCCCCATCCCAGGTCCATTGTGGCCCAAATGACCCAGTCTCTCTGCTTGGTGCCCAACTCAGACAGGGTTGAAGTAAGGAAGATGGCGGAGGGGAGCCCAGTGGACGGTGCCAGCTGAGCCAATCTGCAAGACAGTTGAGTTAGGACAAGAATCTTGCAGCTTAGAAGTCCTCTGCTCCCAAGCTTTAGAGTTTCTCGTTTCTTTTTCTTTTTTTTTTTTAATGTTTATTTATTTTTGAGAGACAGAGGGAGACATGGCATGAGTGGGGGAGGGGCAAAGAGAGAGGGAGACACAGAATCCAAAGCAGGCTCCAGGCTCTGAGCTGTCAGCACAGAGCCCTACACGGGGCTTGAACTCATGAGCTGTGAGATTATGACCTGAGCCAAAGTCAGACGCTCAGCTGACTGAGCCACCCAGGCGCCTCTAGAGTTTGTAGTTTCTAATTTCTTCAATGAAGTTTCTAAGTTCATCTTACAGAACTGTCCTACAGGGGTGCCTGGGGGGCTCACTTGGTTAAGCATCCGACTCTTGATTTAGGCTCAGGTCATGATCTCACAGTTCATGAGTTCAAGCCCTGCATCGGCCTCCATGCTGACAGTGCAGAGCCTGCTTGGGATTCTCTTTCTCTCCCCCTCTCTCAGCCCCTCCCCACTCACACTCTCTGTCTCTCTCTAAATAAATAAACTTAAAAAAACAAACAAACCTTTTTTTTTTAAAGGAACAATCTTGCAAAAGGGCTCCCCACCTGGCGAGAAATTGGGAGTGTCAGTGAACCCCTAGATTGCAGGAGGAGTGGTGATCTTGCAGTGACTTGCCTGAAGGCCTGGACATAGAAGCTGGTCTGGGGATGGCAGGGCACCCAGAAGGGCCAGGATGAGGGGCATCTAGGAAGGCTGTTAATCCCTCCTGTCCTGGACTGTAAATTCTCTTCCTCCTCCTCCTCTTTTAGTCAACAGCTTCCAGCTGTGTTTCTCCTTAACAGGCTCCTCTTTCTGGAAGGTCATTATTGGTGCTCATATAGAGAAGGCCTTCTTTAACTCACATCCTCCTTTCTTCCACCTCCTGCCTGGCTGGCCTCCTCCTGCTTCTGAGCTTCTGGTTCTGTAAGAAGCAATAGCATCACAGACTGAGGAAATACTGCAGAAAATAACCACATCTTCTATGTTTAAAAAAAAAAAAAAAAAAAAAAAAAAAAACCTAGCTGAAGCCTTGCATAGTTGAGTATAGGATTCAACACTAAAAAAAAAAAAAATTTTTTTTAATTCTTATGAATAGAAGTCAGACCCACACACATGGGTGCTGTATAATGAAGATCTGCCCACAAAGACTGCTCTGGGTAAAAGCTGGGTAGATGGCAGCCCGCCCTCTTCCTGTGCCAGCACACACACCAACCCCTTGGCTTTATAAGAATACCCAAACAAAGGAGCTTGATTGTGTGAAATGCTAGCCAAGGAGCCAGCCTGTGAGCCTACCCAGGTGACCAGATGGTGCAGGGCTGGGGGTGAACACCACAGGTCAAGAAGGCAGGAATGCTGAGTGCAGGACCCCGCTTCCAGCAGAAGAGTGGCAAGCTATAGTCTGGTGTGTCTCCCATGAAGAGAAAGAGACAGGATCTACAACAAGTAACAGTCATACTGTCTTCCTCCCAGAGACCTGTCAGCATTGCTAGCAAATAAAACAATAGAAGGAAAAGGAGTCCATGCTGAGGGTGACAAGAAGCACACAGTTCTGTACAGGAGACAGTACTCATTATCTCTCTGCATTTTCTTTAATAACATAGCTTGGCTGTTTCAAGAGCTACTGTTTAAATCAGTCCACCCTCCTACAAGAATCCTGATTCCTATTATTATGTGGATCACATTAGACCTTTTAGTTTGGGGGAATGTAAATGTTGCTTCTTTATGAAAATTGCCCTGGCTTCAAACCAATAAGAATTAGTTGTTGTCATCTCTGTGTCTCCATGGCACCTTCACAGCATTTACCGCAGTCTGGCTGTACTTAATTGTGCTTATACTTGCCTCCCTGACTGACTTTGGAGACTCCTTGAAGGCTAGAGTATGTTTATTCCTATTTGTAATTTTTAGCACAACATCATGCACGCAGTGGGTACCCAATAAATATTTGTTGAAGTAAATGAATAATTAAATAGAAACATGACAGATGGAGCTACAAGACTTTAGAAATGACTGGATTCTGGGAGATGTGGAAGATAGTGGAGGTGGGACCATAGGTTTGAATCTCCCTTGACCATCCTTCCCCATCAGCACCACCCCCCCATCAAAAAACCCCCAAAAAACAAAGAAACAAAAAACAGACCAAGAAGCTAACTAAATGAATGCTCAAACTAAAAAACCAAAATCCCTTTCAGAACAAGCCTGAAAGTGAGTAAAAACTGCTGGAAGGAGATTCCATGATATGGAGGATAAGATTAACAGCAGCAAAGGAAAAAGAATATCCCAGTAAAAATGAAGGAGAGGCAACATTGAAGATCTTTAAAGTAGGGCGGCTTCTGAAGCCAACAGAAGGGGGAGCTATAGAGCCATTCACCCCTTAAAACTATCCTGGCCTTTCTCTTACTCCTAAAACCACCGTAAAACTCATTTCATCTAAAAATGGGCAACAGAAAAGGATCATGATCAAATCCAATAAAATCAAGAATAAACAGGAGCAGACTAATGTCTTACAAATGATGAAAGTATGCCAGAAAGACAACAGATACAAACTAGTGAAAACTGTCACCTCAAATTTCAAATTCACCAAAAAAAGAAGGAAAGTCAAGCAAAGGATAACAGATATATAAGGAAAAAATATGTTAAAATTAGAAAAACTCTGACATGAGATTCTTGGAGAAAAGAAATATTTGTAAATAAGTGAAAGAACTGAGAAAAAAAGGTAAAAATAAAGAAAAAGTTAAAAATGAAGTCCAAATTAAAAGGAACACAAGAGCAAGGAAACAGGACGGACACTAAGAGAATTAGTAGATGGAAAGAAAGAAAACACACTTTTAAAATTTATTTATTTTGAGAGAGAGAGAGAGAGAGAGAGAGAGCATGGGAGGAACAGAGAGAGAGACAGAGAGAGAGAGAATCCAAAGCAGGCTCTGCACCATCAGCATAGAGCCCGATGCAGGGCTCGAACTCAGGAACCGTGAGATCATGACCTGAGCCAAAATCAAGACTTGGGCGCCCAACCGACACCCAGGTGCCCCGAAAACACATTTTAATGAAAGAAAATGAAGACAGGATTTCTACTTTTGGCTGGGATGAGGCAATCAGCGTTAGATATATCTTCCTGACTGCAATAACTAAAAAGGGGGGCAAAATATATGAACCAATATTTCTCAGGACATTGCACAACAAGCAATGCATGACAGACGGGGGAGAAATACATCATCTATGTAAAATCTCTCCCAGAGAGCTCTGGAGATCTGCAGAAAGGTCCTCTCCAGTCTTGGGCTGAGAATTGACAGGCACATACAAAATTAGAAATTACTCAAGAATAGGGAAGGAACAACTGGAAAGCAGTAAACCAAACAATTCCTTGAGGTCACACAGGGCTAGGAATAATTTATGTTCCTGTGAGCTGGAATGGAAATGCCTCCTGAGCATTGCCTTAATAGTGGGGCTAAATTATCCCGAGACCTAAGAGTACTCTGGACTTGCCCTTTTGTAGCTTAGAAGCAAGCTTCGAAAAGATCCAACCTATTCCAAGTATGTCCACTCTTCTTAAATAACAAGTTTTTTTTTTTAAAAAGGAAGAAAAGAGATCATCTTAATAAAAGCAGCTAGGCATAATAAAACATTACATACAGGGAAACAAAGTTGATAATGACTAGTGACTGCTCATACAACACAAGTCAGGAGACAATACAATGCCATCTTTAAACTTTTTTTTTTTTTTTTAACATTTATTTATTGTTGAGAGACAGAGAGAGACAGAGCATGAGCAGGAGAGGGGCAGAGAGACAGGGAGACACAGAATCAGAAGCAGGCTCCAGGCTCTGAGCTGTCAGTACAGAGCCCGATGTGGAGCTAGAACTCATGAACAGTGAGATCATGACCTGAGCCGACTGAGCCACCCAGATGCCCCTAGAATGGCATCTTTAAAGTGTCGGCAGAAAATACATCATCTATGTAAAATTCTATATCCAGCAAAAATATCTGTCAAAAATGAAGCAGAATGAAGATTTTTTCAGCCAAACAAAAGCTGAAAGATTCATTGCCAGAAGATCAGCGAACAAAAAATGTGAAAGGAAGCTTTTCAGGTAGAAGAAAATGTTATTCAACCCAAACAGAGGAAGAGACCTGAATTGGTAAATATGTGGATAAATATGTTTTCCTTAGTTTTTAATGTTTTATAATAACTGTTTAAAGCAAAGCAGTGACAGTGTAGAGTGGGGTTTTCAAATATGTGAAAATAAGATATGGCTACAAACGCACAGAAAACAGAAGGGTCAATGGAAGCACGCTACTGGAAGGATCTCATCCTGTATGTGAAATGAGACACTATTTTGAAGGTAGATGATGGTAACTTAAAGATTTATCTTAAAAACCCTAGAGGGGCGCCTGGCTGGCTCAGTTGGTTAAGTTACCAACTTCAGCTCAGGTCATGATCTCACGGTTTGTGAGTTCGAGCTCCATGTTGGGTTCTGTGCTGACAGCTCATAGTCTGGAGCCTGCTTCAGATCCTGTGTCTTCCTCTTTCTCTGCCCTTTCCCCACTCATTTTCTCTCTCTCTCTCTCTCTCTGTCTCTCAAAAAATAAACATTAAAAAAATTAAAAAGAACAACTTAGAATAACCACTAAAAAACATATACACAATGAAACCAATAGTGGAGATAAAAACGGAATAAAAAAACCTCACTCATAATAGAGAACCAACGAACAATAACCAAAATTGAAGGTGAAAATGTTAGGACTCGAGTTGAAATGGCCTGGCTCCTAGGACTAGACTTTTATTATACGAAATGCAAAGAATGTGCCACATGAGGCATCAGGTAAAGAAAGTTTTCTGAGAAGAAGTAGAACCTTAGTATAATGCTAAGAGCTGAAAATCATTTTGGGAAGAGAAGTAAAACAGGATATTCTAGGGGGGAGGGGAGGATGGTATCTACAATGGTGAAGGATGGAGAAGAGGAAGTGTGACATTTTAGTTGGAGAAATTAATAAAAGAAAGTAATCGTGCAGTATATTGGAAACTAATAAGGGAGGTGAAGAGGTTTGCCAGATGGTCCAGTTCTTTGAATTTAGACTTGAGTCGATAGTCAAGATGGAACCTCTGAAGATTTGCTTATCTGTGTATCAGGCATGTGTCCTCACCTGCTGCTCTAGATATCCCTTTATACGTGGCTCTCATCACTTTTTTGATGTTGTGCTGCAAATATCATGCACTTTGGAGTCAGAAATCCCTAGGGTTTACATCCAGATCCTCCACTTAGAGCTGAGTGATTTGGGGCAAATTGTTTAATCTAAGCCTGAATTCTTTTAGAAACTGTCAGTTCCCTAAACGATGAGACTGTCAGTCATGTGGCCCTTCCTTGTGCACCTGCTAGGAGGGCACATGATACAGGTAGTTAGTTGATTAGTGTGTCTTTTCCTTTCTCACATTACTGATCAGGGATGGGCACCTGACACAGTTCTGACCAGTCTACCTTCTTCTTTTCTCTGGTTCTCTAGCAATAGGGTGGGTTGAAATGAGCCTAAAGGTGCCACTATGTGGGGAAAGCCCGCCAAAGAATGAAGCTGAAACAGAATGCGGAGGTAGGACAATAATAAAGGAAAAAGTTCTGATAACATATTTAGAGGCTCCAGATGTAATCATGGTGGAACTTGAAAGATCTGCCCCTGGACTTTTTGATTATGTGAGTCCATAATTTCCAAAACTTACCTTTTCATGAGCAAACTTTTAAATTATCTTGGACTCAGTCAAAAGCACCTAAACTATATAGCATTTCTGTAGGATGAAATGAGAAAAATGTGTAACAAACAGTTCACATTCGATTAATACTGGTCATTATCATTTTCTTTTTATTTTTCTTTTTATTTTTTTTTAATTTTTATTTTTTTTACATGTTTATTTATTTTTGAGACAGAGAGAGACAGAGCATGAATGGGGGAGGGTCAGAGAGAGAGCGAGACACAGAATCGGAAGCAGGCTCTAGGCTCTGTGCTGTCAGCACAGAGCCCAACGCGGGGCTCGAACCCACAGACCACGAGATCATGACCTGAGTCGAAGTCGGACGCTTAACCAACTGAGCCACCCAGGCGCCCCCATTATCATTTTCTTATCACTGTATACACCTCAATGACATTTAAACCTCTGATAAGTAGATATTAAGAACTCTGTTTTATAGGAGGATTTAGAGAGGTGGGGGGTAGCTTGTTAAGGACCCGAAGTTAATAAATGACATAAATGAGGTGTTTCTCATTCTACACTATAGTCTCTGCAAAGCATTCCTAGCACATGGTAGGCATTTGGTAAATGTTGATTCCCTTCCTCTTTCCTGTAAATGAGACCCTAAAATTATGCCTAACTACCCAGAGATCTAAAGGAAAGCAGAGTCTGGTAACTTGTTTCTCTAGATCTGGCTCACTTAGGCATAGTTCACTCATCAGAGCATTAACTTTGAACAATCTTTCCTACTTAATGTTTGACTCTTCCTGTCCTAACCTCTGAAAGCTTGTCCCTCTCAGCTGACCTCCAAGATTCCCAGCTACTTCTGGATATGGGTATCTCAGATTCCCTGGCATGGGCTGGCCCTCTAGCCCTTTGACTTGCACTAGTCACTGATGCCTACCAGTATCTTCCTGAGCAGGTGTCTCCCATAATTTCTTCCATGTGACCCATGTGGCCCCACAATTGCTCATGCCTGGTGTGTTCCCTGGTGCCCTCTCCTCCCACCCGATTCACCAAAGTAGCTTTGGTTCTTTCTCCTCAGTGATCAAGTTTGCAAGTCACAGTGAAATACATTCATGAAAGAAAAATCCTATTGCTTTGGCCTATAGGCCAAATGTTCACGATCAGCACAACCTACTACTACGAACATTTCATTATAGCTCTTTGAAAGGAATTTCTCTAGAAGTCATGAATGTGTGTTGTCATCAGTTGATCACAAATTAGAAATGCTGAGAACTAAGTAAACATTTTGATTTAGAAATTTGACTCTAAATTTTCTAAATATTGTAATCCCGAAGAAGAGACATCTTCTTTCAGGGGCATCTGGGTGGCCCAGTCGGTTAAGCATCTGACTCTTGATCTCAGCTCAGGTTTTGACCTCAGGGTCATGAGTTGGGCTCTGTGCTGGGTGTGAAGCCTACTTAAAAAAAGACAAGACAAGAAAAGAAACCTTTCATTCAGTCTTCAGCTCTGTGCTTTGGAAAATGAGCACTTTAAACATGAAGCCCTTTGCAAACTTATATCTACAGAGAGCACTGGAAAGGAGCTGAGAGATCTGGGTTAATGTCACTTCTTGACCACTTTTTAATTATGAAAGAAACTTCCAGTTTCCCATCCAGTGTCCATTCTCCACTTCTTCCTTTCTAACAGAACTTCTAAATTATTGGGGGGATAATGTGTCCATCTAAAAGCCTATTTGTACAGCCTTCCCTGCAAAAAGGGTAGCCAATGCAATGGAAGAAGAAGTCTTTGGGGGGACTCCTGACATTATCTTTAAGGTGGCTTACTTAGCTAGAAGGTACCTTTTTACCCTCCCTCTTCCCCCTCTTCCCTGCTTAGATCTCTACAGTCCCCTCCATTCCTCTAACTATACAATATTAAGACTCTATATGAGTGCACAAGTACAAAATCCCAAGGCTTTCCTAATCTCTATTTTATCTTGGCCATCTGGGCAAATTCAAAAGCATTTACATCGTTAGGTGGAAGTTAAAATGATTTTGAGCGTAGAGTTACATGTGACCCTACAATTCCACTCCTAGGTATATAGCCAGGAGAAACACACACACACACACACACACACACACACACACACACACGTACATGAATATTCATAGCAGTGTTATTATTTTTTTAATTTTTTAAGTTTATTTATTTATTTTGAGAGAGAGCGAGAGAGCAAGCAGGGGAGGGACAGAGAGAGATGGGGAGAGAGAATCCCAAGTAGGTTCCACACTGTCAGCATGAAGCCCAACGTGGGACTCAAACCCACAAACCATGAGATCATGACCTAAGCCAAAACTGTGTTGTACCTTTAACCAACTGAGCCACTCAGGTGCCCAGCAGCATTATTCTTGATAGCTAAAAAGTGGAAACAACCTAAATGTCCACCAAGTGACGAACTGATAAACAAAATGTGGCATATCCATGCAATGGAATAATATTCATCCATAAACAGGACTGAGGCACTGACACGTGCTATGGCATGGATGACCCTTGGAAACATTATGCAAAGTAAAAAAAAAAAAAAAAACCAGACACAAAAAAACCAGAGTGTATGATTCCATTTACATGAAATGTCTAGACTAGGCAAATCCATAGTGTCAGAAAGAGTAGTGGTTGCCAAGGGGCTGGAGGAAGAGGGGAGAGGGAAGGTCTGCCAATGGGCATGGGGCTTGTTTTTTGGGTGATGAAAATGCCCTGCAATTACATAGTGGTAGTAGTTGCACAACTCTGTGAATATAATAAAACTCACTGATTTGTACTCTTCTGCAGGTGAATTTTTATGGCCTGTAAATTCTATCTCAGTTAAAAGGAAAAGAAAATATGACTATGAAACATTTTGAGTGAAATAGACTGCACCCAAATAGGCTTCTCTGGGTATGTGTTGGCAAGCATGCCTGAAGAAAAACATGAGGAACAGGGAAGATGGGGGGAAAGCTTCTAAGAAACAAAGGTATGAGTGGGCCAATTTTCAAGGTAATAGCTCAACTTTGAGGTGCATTTAAAAAAAGCATGACTACATGATAGAATCTCTCTTAAACACTGGAAGGAAATCAGCATTACAGTAGTTGTCAAACAGCTTTGTCTAGTATATAAGTCACATCTCAACTAAAATGGGGATGTGTAGAAGGTGGCACTCCAATGTGCTACTTCCTACTCATTAACTTCCTACTCATTTTCACAGTAACCATCCCCCGACAGAACATTCTAGCCACCATGATTACACTAGAACAGTGTATCTGCAGTGTTTTAGAACCAGGAAATTCAGCATCATCAGTCAAACAGTGATGCCACTAGAGACAAAGGCCCTTCAGCATTTCATCTGTGCCCAACCTATCCAGGGAGGTTGAGTTGCATTGGAATTTTTTTCTGGAAGCCAGGACATTTCTCTTTCTCGTTTTCATGTGGCCTTGTATATAACAGAACCTGAGAGATGTTGTAGAGAGAAGAACCCTGAGTCCAAGATCTGATTTGTACAGAAAAAGTCCAGTGACCTTAAACAAAAGTCACTGAGCTTCAATCTCTTCCCTTCCAAAATAAAGAGGTCAAGCTAGATGATCTCTTTGGTTCAAATTTCGATTAATTGAACACACTTGTGATGAAATGGGAGCTCCAACATAGTCTAAGATCATCTCTGGGGCTGATGTAGAGGGGCAGACAAATTTGGAACATATGGGATTTCTGTTCCTTCTCAGATTCTTGGAAGGACCTCAAGGTAACTCCAGCTTCTCCTCCCTAACCCCAACCTTTGAATCCCAACCTTTGAATCCTGCATCACATCCCAGTGGGTTTTATACTTTGGATACTGTGTCTGCCTAATAGTGAATATCCTCTTGGTGGCACCTCAGGGAGCAATAGAACATTTCCTTTGTTGAGGGGTGAAAACCCACACACATACACGTACACACATACACTCACCACCACCACCACCAGCCCCACCAGCCCCACTGCCATGACTATCCCCACCACTACAAATTCCATCAATGTACAATGGTAATGCAACAAAGGAAACTAAGAGTTTCAAAAAGTATCTTTTAATCTAAGTGTTAGTCTGCATTTTCTTGCTTTTGAACTGTTTTCCTAAGTATGCATTCCAAGTCATAGTATACAACTGTGCTTTTAAAGCTTTGCCCCAGAGCATCTGCTTGGACTGGTCAGTCTGGCACCCACTGTTCTGATCATGCGGAAGTAAGGTCTAGCAGCACACAGACCTGGGTATGCTGACAGGCTAGCAGGCTGGCCTGCTGGGTGCCTGCCTGTCCCCTTCTCACAAGGTGCGAAAGAGGCAGGATACTTACAATATGCCAAGAAGCACCTGGCAGTGATCCCTGTCTTCTCCAAAGTCACTGGATCATGTGTCTGACAGGTTGTGGGGAATGCATGGCCAAGGATCCAGGGGGCCCTGGCAGCTGACCCAAGTGTTCAGGGCATTTAAAACCAATGTTCCCCTTCAATTAGGTTGTTGGAAGCTTTACATCAGCCCAGCAGGAATGGCACCAGCCAGTTCACTGTTAAATACAGAATATTGAAACAGAAGTCACTGACTCTTGACTCGTGCCCCTACTCATCACTAGGTCTAGTTTTTATAATATAGAATTCTTGTAAACTGCTGCTCTTTTCCATTGTGAGGGCCGTTTTCACACCATTTAGAATGACGCTGCTCACACTTTTTCTTTGGAACTGTTTTCATGAATACCTCAGCCTCTTTAAAACAGAAATCCCTTACCCACCCCTCATCTTTTCTCCTCCTCCTCCTTTAAAAAAACAAAACAAAACAGGGGCACCTGGATGGCTCAGTCGGTTGAGCGTCGGACTTCAGCTCAGGTCATGATCTCACGGTTCGTGGGTTCGAGCCCCACATTGGGCTCTGTGCGGACAGCTCGGAGCCTGGAGCCTGCTTCTGATTCTGTGTCTCCTTCTCTCTCTCTGCCCCTCCCCTGCTCACTCTGTCCCTCAAAAATAATAAATGTAAAAAAAAAAAATTCCTTAAAAAATAAATTAATTAAAAAAAACAAAAAAAAACCATTTGTGTAGGAATAGAAGCAAGTAGAATGAAATAAATACAGGGTCAGATTTAAAGTAATAATTTTTCCAATTTTGCATTTGTTTAAAAAATGAGAAAAATTATAGCTCCAGTGTTTTATTTTTCTTTCTATAAGGGTATGTAAACAAATTTTGTACCTTTGTTTATAACTTACTCTCCGCTTCTCTTCCCCAAATGAGAAACTGACCAGCCCAAACTAAGGCAGAGCATGACACAACTTGGCAGAAAATTTCCATGGAAAAATTTAAGGGATAGCTATTCTCATACACACAATGACATATACACAAAATTATTTATTGTGGCACTATACTGTAGGAAAAAAGTGTGAACAACCTACATGTCCATTGGTAGGGAACTGGTTAAATAAAGTATGGCACCATACTGTGTATCCATTTAAAGGAGGGAAGCTCTCTATATTTTGAAGATAAACTGTTCAGTGAAGAAGAGTCAGCAGAACAGTGTTCCTATCATAAAATGTGTGAAGGGAAAAAAAGGGAATAATCTACCCAGATTTGAAGACATATGGGATATTTCTGCAAGGATTCAGGAAAGAACAATAAGAATGGTTGCCCTCCAGGGAAGAAAAGTGTAGCAAGAAACACAGGAGGAAGAGATGTACTTTCCACTCTCTATCCTTTAGAATTTTGTGCTGTTTGCACGCAGTAACTTATTAAAAAAAATTTTTTTTTTGGTAAAGCAAGTGAAGACACAGTAGGATTTCTACATGAAAGGACACTTAGTTGGCTTTCAAGTAGGCAACCTTTCAACTAATAAAATATTTAAAGGCATTTACAAATTCGGGTTGATGTCACATCTTCAGCTGGGTATGACTGTGGTTGGTTCAATTTTAGCATGCCATCGGTAAATTCATTTTCACCCATCCCTTCCCTTTGCTAGAGGAAGAATTTAATATAATGTGTTCCAAAAGTTACATTCAAATGGCAATAAAGAACTCAATAAAGAGAAGGAGGCAGAAGAGAGGACACCATTAGGACACAAACGTTTATGTGATTTTAGCCGTTACAACAGTAGTTCAGAAATAGCTCAAATGTTACATTGATGTCAATATTACAAAAAGAAAGGAAACCAAATGACAGGCAACAGTGAAGAGCACCAAAGATGCCGCGCACACACCTAGAGAAGACCATGCTTCTTTCCTTCGACTGCCACGAGATTTTCACCACTAAGCCCCCCTCCCCCGTGCTTTTCCTTCTCAGCTTTCCCTAACCCGCTTTACACCGCGAGCTTAAGCCTCGTCCTCGCCCTCCTCCTCCTCGAACTCGCCCTGCTCGTCGGCCGTGGCGTCCTGGTACTGCTGGTACTCGGACACCAGGTCGTTCATGTTGCTCTCGGCCTCGGTGAACTCCATCTCATCCATGCCCTCGCCCGTGTACCAGTGCAGGAAGGCCTTGCGCCGGAACATGGCCGTGAACTGCTCCGAGATGCGCTTGAACAGCTCCTGGATGGCCGTGCTGTTGCCGATGAAGGTGGCCGACATCTTGAGGCCGCGCGGCGGGATGTCGCACACGGCCGTCTTCACGTTGTTGGGGATCCACTCGACGAAGTAGCTGCTGTTCTTGTTCTGCACGTTGAGCATCTGCTCGTCCACCTCCTTCATGGACATGCGGCCGCGGAAGATGGCAGCCACGGTCAGGTAGCGGCCGTGGCGCGGGTCGCACGCGGCCATCATGTTCTTGGAGTCGAACATCTGCTGGGTCAGCTCGGGCACCGTGAGCGCGCGGTACTGCTGGCTGCCCCGGCTGGTGAGCGGCGCGAAGCCGGGCATGAAGAAGTGCAGGCGCGGGAAGGGCACCATGTTCACGGCCAGCTTGCGCAGGTCGGCGTTCAGCTGGCCCGGGAAGCGCAGGCAGGTGGTGACCCCGCTCATGGTGGCCGACACCAGGTGGTTGAGGTCGCCGTACGTGGGGGTGGTCAGTTTCAGGGTGCGGAAGCAGATGTCGTACAGCGCCTCGTTGTCGATGCAGTAGGTTTCATCTGTGTTCTCCACCAGCTGGTGCACCGACAGGGTGGCGTTGTAGGGCTCGACCACTGTGTCTGACACCTTGGGCGAGGGCATGACGCTGAAGGTGTTCATGATGCGGTCGGGGTACTCCTCCCGGATCTTGCTGATGAGCAGGGTGCCCATCCCAGACCCTGTGCCGCCCCCCAGCGAGTGGGTCAGCTGGAAGCCCTGCAGACAGTCACAGCTTTCTGATTCCTTCCTCACCACGTCCAGGACCGAGTCGACCAGCTCGGCTCCCTCTGTGTAGTGGCCCTTTGCCCAGTTGTTTCCAGCACCACTCTGGCCTGCCAGAGGGAGAGACTTCGTAAGTCACTGATGACTGGACTAAATTCTTTTTTTACCTTAAACCCCTTCATGTAGATTAATGAGTCAGTGTTAGGATTACTTCAGATTATCACCAAAATGACCAGACATTAAAATATGTGGTTATACATATAATTATAAATAAGAAAGACTAGGAATACCTGACTATTAAGGCTGAAAGGCAAATTGTTTTAGCCGACACGAAGACTGAACTGGCACACACAACAGGGATGTTCTTCACACAGTAAGCTACTTTCTCCCTTGGGCAGTCATACACCCCTCCACCCCGAGCTGTCAAATGAGCGTCCCATGCCATCAGCCATGCCAGTCACTCACCAAACACGAAGTTGTCTGGCCTGAAGATCTGACCGAATGGTCCAGACCTGACTGAGTCCATGGTGCCTGGCTCCAGATCCACCAGGATGGCCCGAGGTACATATTTGTTACCTGCAGGGAACACAGCTGGACTTAGACATATAGGCAGAGAGCTCTAAAGAGAAAGGCTTTTCTCCTTTTTGCAGGCACTGCTCTTGTCCCCAACAAAGGACATAGGAGAGGCTCAAAGGCTTTGGTTGTGAACCGGGGAACCCATTGAAATCATGCAGTGTAAAGTGGGAATCCTGAATCCTAGAGTCCTCTCTCCCCTGGGGCCACACTCCTGGAGTTAGTCCCGGGGACTAGAGAGTAAAAAACTGAAGGGCGGCCTGGGGGGCAGGTGTAAAGCAATTACCAGTGGCTTCATTGTAGTACACATTGATTCTCTCCAGCTGCAAGTCACTGTCTCCATGGTAACTGCCAGTGGGGTCGATCCCATGCTCATCACTGATGACCTCCCAAAACTAAGACACAGAAAAAAGTTTGCATTTAGCCACGCCCGACCTCTCAGAGAGCTTGCGTCTCACAATGAAAAGCCCTCGACTCAGTTGCAAAAACCCAAACTTTCAGGCAGCGTGACCCGGCCCAGCCTCAAGGCTTGTATTTTACAGAGTGAGAAAGTTGAAATTGGGCGTTTCCCCGGCGAACAGCTGCCGGCGGCAGGAGGTGGGAGTCTCGTCGGGGCGGGGTCGAGGGGGGCAGCCAGCAAGCTGCGGGCTCCGGCGACTGCGGAATTGCGCGCTCAGAGTCGCAGCTGCGTGAGGCAGCAGGAGGCGGGCGCGGAGGGGGTGGGCTGGGGAGCAGGGACCGGAGGCAGCGGAAGGAGGGTGGTTTGGGATTCAAAGCACGTCCTGAGACCTCTAGACAATCGCTCTCCTCCCCTCCCCCACAGCTCGCCTGGGGTTCCAGCGGGTAAAACCACTTCTCCGGGAGTCTCTGCCCCTCCGGTAAACCCGCGCGCACAGCCTCGGGGACACACCCGAGCCTTCTCCAGGCACGCTTGCCTTGCCGAGTGAGGAGCAGGGAGGAAGCGGAGACCGAGGAGTGCCCGGGATTCCAAATGAGTTACAGCAAAAATGAAAGAGAGGTTCCTCCCCCCTCCAAGTCGCCTCCGAGCCCACGCCCCACACCGCCGCACAAAGCAGCCGGGAAGGTCTGTTCTTGGGGAACCCAGGGCCTGCTCAGGTCGAGGCTCGCACCCGGGAACCCCGAGGGGCTGCAGGCGAAGGCACCCCACCACCCCCCGACCCCTCCCGGCGCGGCGCGCCCACCTTGGCGCCGATCTGGTTGCCACACTGGCCCGCCTGGATGTGCACGATCTCACGCATGGTGTTAGCTAGCTTCTTCTGGCCCTGGTCGGCGTCTGGTCAGTCTGTCCGTCCTCCCTTAAACACCCACTGTGGGGTCACCGGGAACGCGCTCGGGAACCGACTGGCTGAGAACGTCGGCCCGGCGGACTGGGCCTTTTATGCAGGGAGGGTGGGGCAGCCTGCGTAGGCCGCGCCCCCAGCCGGAGCCCCCCAGTCCCCTTCGCGCTAGCGCTCTCCAGGCCCAGCTGACGTAATGCTCCGAGCCCCAAGGACCATCCCGGGGGCTGGACATTGGGCCCGCAGCCAATCAGCACAGGCTTGCGGACCAGGCGAGGGCTGGGGGCTTAGGGTAGTAGGGTGGGGGCGTGGGCATTGTCTAGGACTTGGATGGGGGGAGGTGGAAGAGATGGGTACTGAGAATTGGGGGTAGGTGAGGGAACTGAGGGCGGGAGGTGGGCGAAGCCAGGGTAACCCGTGTGGTAGGCCGGTGATGGGGGGAGAGCTGGTACTAGATGGGGTGAGCAGGGAGACTGGAGCAGGTGGAGAGGCCCTCAGGTGCTCTGGAAAGGAGCGCACGGTGCTCCGGAGGCTGGCAGGTGGAAGGCTGAGGTGGAGGGCATATGTGGCAGGTTGCTCTGCCAGCGTTGATTGAGGCGCCCCCTCAGCTAACGGCCAGGGATCTCTAACCTACCCGTCCCTCGTGAGACCACTGCCTCTTTCCCCAACCCTAGAAACCACCGACTGTCCAGCGGCCGAACCTCGGTCACACAGAGCCTTGGGACACACGCGAGCCCAGAGGAAAATCGTGTGTGATAAGGCTTTTGGGGTCTGAAGAACAGTGCCCCTGGACACCCAAAGCCCAGGAGCCCCAGGGGGCTCTCCACCCCTCCCCCAGCATCCACTAGCTCTCTCTTTTGTCTCTGTTAAGGGCTTCTGGCTCCCTCTCGCTTGCGGTTGCTGCATCCAGGGGTGGGGCGACCTCCACGCCCCCTCCAGCCCCACCCGACTCTCTCCAAGACTCCCCAGCTCCCTGGATGGTACCAAAGACCCTTCCACCCCAGGGACTGGCTTTTGTTCCTTGGGAGTAGATGGGGTGGGTGTGGCTGTCCGCGCACTGGTACTGTCCAGTGGTCAGAAAGTGGGTGGGGTACGGGGGGCGGGGCTGCGGCAGAACAAAGGGCTCACAAATATGTGGGATACCTCTCACAACTGAGTATTTAAAAATCACACCCCAGGCACTACTCCTGTCTGGATTTGGTTCATCTATTGTCCACTAAGGAGATGGGTTTCAAGGGTGATCATCGCCCGCTCCACCGCTAACACTCTTATCTTTCATCAGGTGCTGGACCCTGCTGCCTGCCTGCCACGAGGTCCCCAACCTTGGTGCTACTGCTTGGGGGTGAGGGACACGCCTAAAAACTGCGGCACAGCGAGGGAGAGGCCACCCGAGACCCTGACGCGTACAGAGCGCGTGCGCAGACTCTGAGCACTGACACTTTAAAATCCACAGTTTGTAGGTAGTCGAAGGAGATTATCTCTTTGTTACTTTTCGTGTGTACGTGTGTATTGGGGGCGGGGTGCGGAATCTGCTTGTGTTTAAGGGTGAGAGTTGAAAGCGTGCATGAAATGTTTACTACGGACCTGGAACCTGACCCCTGCAATATCATGGGTGCAGGACCCTTCCCCTTGTCGACTCAGGACCGGTCGCCTGCAAGGTGACGTGACCCTTTTTCATCCTCTGGCGAGAAGGGCCGAATGACCCGGGTTCCCGTGGGGAAGCGGAGCCTGCAGCTGTTGAGTGAGACCCTCCCAGAACTATCAGCAAGCTGTCACCGCCTTTCTTTCCCGCTGGGAGGTGGAAGGGGGGCTTTCAACTCAATTCCAGTGCACAAAGAGAAACCGAGAGAACAAAAGCCCAGCCTCCCCCAGACACCCATGGCGCCCAGACTGAACCTTCAGAATTCCCCAGACGCGGCTTCCCTTCTTGGGGTTAGGAGGGGGTCGGGAGAGAGGCAGAGGAGCCGAAGGTCTGCCCACATGCCACACTTGCGGGGTTCCAAGGACCCAGGACCCCGAGTTTCTAATCCAGCTCCTACAGATGCAGAAGCGTCGAGGGTGAACGACTCCCGAGGTCACACAGCAAGTTAAAAACAGGGCTCAGTCTGCAATCCCGTCTTCCGGGCCCCCAGGCCTCGGGGAAGGGGGCCACGTTGGGGCCGCAAGAGCTGTGGTTGGTGTCAGCACCCGGACGTGGAGGGCGGCTGCGATGGGACCGAGGCGTGCGGGAAGGAACCCAGCGAGGGTGGCACCCGCGCCCGGTGTAGACGCTCACTGAGCGGTTAGCGCCTGGCTACCAGGGCCGAGGGGTAACCCTGGCGCGCGGGGCTCCAGGGGATCGGCTCCATGCCGGGAAATTTGAGCCGGCCTCCAGCCTCCCTCACCTAACGGTTTATTTTCTCAGCTTCGGTTTCAGAGCCAGATTTCCTCGGAGTGTCGGGTGAAAGCGTGAGCTCAAGATTATGTGGCTAAAAGGACCCTTTCCTCTTGGGTTTACTTCGGGGGAAAAGGCTTGGGATAGAGTGAGGCTGGAACTCGAAGCCCTTCCTTTCACACATTTGCGGGTACTGTCGCCCACCCCCAGCCGCTGCGAAGCTGGCATTCTTGTTCTTGGTTTTACATCTCCCCCTGCCTCCCTCCCCCCACCCCGCCCTTTTTGGATTTATGCTGCTGCACATTTTTATTTTCACAAGAAGCTGATTTTACGTTGGTGACAGCCAAATCTTTCAGTTTATCTGCTGATCCTTATCATTCTTATTCCGTATAGTTCCTGAGGAGAGGCTGGTGAGGAAAAAAAGAGATTCGGCCGCATTTGGGTCTTCCATCATTTCTTTTGTGAATTACACAGAATTCCTCTCCATCTAGGTCATTGTATATCAGGCGTTAAAGGTGTCAGAACTATGTATTTCACCATCACTTACAGGCTAAGTAGCTTTAATGATATGCTAATATTTCTAAATTTTCC
Organism: Panthera onca; assembly: GCF_046562875.1. Taxonomy (NCBI): domain Eukaryota; kingdom Metazoa; phylum Chordata; class Mammalia; order Carnivora; family Felidae; genus Panthera; species Panthera onca. The sequence continues at coordinate 25,282,559 of NC_138343.1, read as the reverse complement.
CTTCACCAGAAGTTGTAGACATAACTTGGTGTAAAATAAAGTTCAACATTTATTTTATGCATAACTGATTGTATGGCAGAGGTAGGATACCCCCTAAGCAATTAAAATTATGTTTGCCCTCACAACATTGAGAGTATTTAAATGGCAAATTCTCAAGTGATTTTGCATTTATCTATTAGTACACGTAGAGTCACTGTTTTAATTAATTGAAGTCTGATAGGGAGTACTGTACAGCTGAATTGGTGGTGAATTTTTAAAGCATTGTTTCCTTAAAGCAAGATTTTTTTTGTTTTACACGCTTATTGAAATCACAAGACCTCTAGCTTTCGCATTTCCTTACTGCCTGTCTGCATTCACCACTTAATACACAGCTCCAAGCCCGGTTAGCCTAACAGCCTACTCCGCAGCGAGATGCACGCGGTTTCCTAGGCAACCGACACTTGGCCAATGAATGAAGAGAGATTGAAAGAGACCGCAAATCCATCATTATTTCCTTTTTCTTTTCTTTTCTTTCTTTCTTTCTTTCTTTCTTTCTTTCTTTCTTTCTTTTTTTAACTCTTCCGAATACTCTCCAGCTAGAGGTATTGGAAAGCTACCAATCCTAACTTTTATGTAAAGAAGTCAAATGCCCAGGGGAAGGGGTCGCAGCCCTATGTTGTGACTGTGGGGAGAAGGTGGTGCGGGGGCTTCCTAGGCTCCACTGAGACCTGCGCTTTCTCGGCTTTGTCATTCTCTCTGTTCATATCCCACTGTCCTCCCCCCACTCCCAGGCCTTCCCCTCCCCTGATGAGAAGCCAGCAGTTCCCGGCAGAGTCGGCCCCGTGCTATTTGGTCCAAGGGTTGCGGGGCTGTGAGTCTCAGAGCCCTTGACCTTCCGCAGTCGTAGGGCTCTGTGGGGACCAGCCGGCCCAGGTAACAAAAAAGTGGAATGAGCAGAGAAAACTGCGAGCCCGTGAATGCAGGGCAGTGCGGAAATATTTACTTTTGTTCCTTGGTAAAGCTGGCTGCTTTCCCGTTGCCTGCGTTCGAATTTGGGTTAAAATGGCCTCGGTGCAGGCTGAGAGTGCTGAGCTTTCACGAAGAGATTTGCCTTCTTTGTCATACAAATGCGCAGAGGGAGTAGAACCCGGCTTTCCAAGGCGCCGGCGCCCTTTCATAAGCAGCCCCTCCTCCCCCAGTGTATCAATGATCTGTAAGACTCTTAGGCTGGGGGAGGGCAAGCCAGAGAATGCTCGCTCTGTGAATCCTAGGTAAATGGCATCTCAGATACAGAGCCAGACTGTGCAAAAGCAGAAACACAGGAGTAGAGAGTACTCTTAAATGGGAACATTATAAAATACTAAGCTTGACAGGGTGCAGCTTGCAAGGTGCAGTCCGTGCAGTAGACAAATTTATAAATAAATCCCTAATGAAATGAATTGCACACAAGAAGATACATTCGGGAGCCATTTTAAGTGGCAGTGGCAGACTGCTGTGGATTCATGCGATGGCAGTTCCGTCACCACACCTTAGAAACTTCCACCAGCAGCTGCTGCTCACAGACGGCTAGGCAGTTCACAGTGTCTCTTCTACATGGGCCCCTAGACCTTTGCTTGCCATTTAAATAAAATTAAAACACTCATATTCAGATAGATATAGATACATATGGTAACCCCTTGCCTCTTGGATTTGGATGCCTGGTGGACTTTAGCTATGTCTTCACAGAAGAAAGAAATAGGTCAGCTTCTGAACAGGAACTCTTCTCTTGACATGCCCAGCCTACTTTGGAGTGACAGCGCACATTCTCCTTACGTTTTCAAGAAAATAATGCATTAAGGGAACCTACCTCTTTCAAAATAACCCAGAGGAGGGGCGCCTGAGTGGCTCAGTCCGTTAAGTGTCTGAGTTGGGCTCATGATCTCACAACTCATGAGTTCTCATGAGTTCAACCATGAGTTCGAGTGTGAGTTCAAGCCCAGCATTGGGCTCTGTGCTAACAGCTCAGAACCTGGAGCCTGCTTTAGATTCTGTCTCCCTCTCTCTCTCCATCCCTCCCCCACTCCAGGCTCTGTCTCTCTCTCACTCTCTCAAAAATAAATAAGCATTAAAAAGTTTTTTAAAAACCCAAAATAACCCAGAGGAAAAACATTGTAACTTATTAAAAGATAAAGTTTTTCATACATACCCCAAAGAATTGAAAGTAGAGTTTTGAAGAGGTATTTGTAGGGGCGCCTGGGTGGCTCAGTTGGTTAAGCCTCTGACTTCAGTTCCAGTCATGGTCTCACAGTTTGTGAGTTGGAGCTCTGTGCTGACCATGCAGAGCCTGGAGCCTGCTTCGGATTCTGTGTCTTCCTCTCTCTCTGCCCTCCCCCATTCATGCTCTGTATCTCTCTCCTTAAAAAATAAACTTTAAAAAAAATTAAAGAAAAAAAGAAGAGGTATTTGTACACCCATGTTTGTAGCAGCATTATACACAACTTCAAAGAGGTGGAAGAACGTAAGTATTCATAGACAGATGAATAAATAAAATGTGGCATGCACATACAATGGAATATTACTTATCCTTTAAAAAAAAAAGGAAATTCTGACACATGCTACAACATGGATGAACTTTGAAGATATTATGCTAAGGAAATAAGCCAGTTATCAAAGGACAAATGCTTGATGATTTCATGTGTATGAGGTCCCTAGAATAGTCAAATTCATTCATAGTCAGAAAGAATGGTGATTGCCAGGGGCTGAGGAGAGAGGATAATGGAGACTTAGTGTCTAATGGGGACAGAGTTTCAGTTTTGCAAGATGAAAAGACTTCTGGAGATGGATGGTGGTGATGGATGTACAGCTTTTAGAGAATGTACTTCATGCCATTGAATTCACACTTAGTAGTGAATAAGATGGAAATTGTATGTTCTGTGCATTTTACCACAATTAAAAGTGAACTAAAAAAAAGATTGGTTTCTCAGTATCTCCTAAATATTAAGCGGCATTTTTTGTCTTGGTGCTAATATAGGACTGTACGTTTCCCAACGAAAAATAAGTGGTGATAGATAGATAAATATCCTTTAATTTTTTTTAATGTTTGTTTATTTTTGAGAGAGAGAGAATGTGCTAGCAGGGGAGGAGCAGAGAGAGAGAAACACACAGAATCAGAAGCAGGCTCCAGGATTTGAGCTGTCAGCACAGAGCCCAACACTGGACTCGAACTCACAAACCCTGAGATCATGACCTGAGCAGAAGTTGGACACTTAACCAGCTGAGCTACCCAGGAACCCAATAGGTAGATATCCTTAAAACCAATGTCAATATCATCATTTATTGCTCCTTCTGTTGCCAAGTAAACTGGGGGTTTGAGAGTGGGTGAGTGTTGCTTGCCCTAGGGGTTGGGTTTCTTTTTCTTTTTCTTTTTCTTTTTTTGAGAGAGACAGAGAGAAAAAGAGCATGTGAATGCACATGCTCACACAAGTTGGGGAGGAGCAGAGAGAGAGGAGAGAGAAAATCTCAAGCAGGCCCTGTGCTATCAGCATAGAGCCCTACCTGGGGCTTGATCCCATGAACCATGAGATCATGACCTAGGCAGAAACCAAGAGTCAGTCAGGCATTTAACCCGTTAAGCCACCCAGGCATCCCTGGGTTTTTATCTTTTATTGATAGTTGTTAACTAGGGGAGCAGAATATTCATTACTTGGGTAGAAAGCAGGGTTTCATGATTTTTCTTCCTAATTTAGTCAGTGGTTTCCTGTCATCTCACCTACCATCTTGGGCCTGTCTGTTTGATTGGCTTCTTGTGGAGTGCTGCCAGGACAGACCTTTGACCTTCCCATTAACTGGCCTTGACATCCTCCTTGCTGACCTCCAGGTATCCTTGTAGAGCCTAGTCTAACACTTCCCCAGGCCAATATACTACTGACAGTGATATCAGACAACTAAACTCCTAATTGGATCTTGCTCATTCATCTCTATTAACTCCCTATAGCTTGTAGTGCATGGTCCAAATTCCTAGCATAGAATTCAAGTCTTTGGAATTTGGGTGTGATCCACCTTTTCTGTGTTTCCTGCCACCCTCCTGCCTAGACATGGTACATTCTAGAAGACTTGAACTTGCCCATTGCTTTCCTTTTTAGGTCATGTTGTCTGAGCCTCTGAGTCTCTGCTCATACTGTTCCATCAACCTGAAATGAACCTCTTCTCTTCTTCATCTGGTGACATTTCATTCATTCTTGATGATGCAGCTCAACCATCTGTGATATATCCTCTGGTTGCCTGAAACAATGAACTGTTATGCATACCCAGAAGTTTCTTCCTTCCTACTACAGGTTCTGCATTTATTACATTAAAACAATGGTCACCAAGCTTATCCAGTAAAAAAAGAAAAGTTGAGTATATATATATATATATATATATATATATATATATATATATATATTTATTTATAAACTATATATGTGTATTGTTTTAAGTCAGTATTTTAAGGTGTATATACTTAGATTGAGATACATCATTAATGATATCAGGTGTTAATATTTCAAATACACTTTTCTGTAACTTTTAATCTTATTTTGGCCAACATCTTTTTTAAAAATATTTTTTAATGTTTATTTATTTTTGAGAGAGAGAGAAAGAGAGACAGACAGAGCATGAGCGGGGGACGGGCAGAGAGAGAAGGAGACACAGAATCCGAAGCAAGCTCCACGCTCTGAACTGTCAGCATAGAGCTCTACACAGTGCTCAAACTCACAAACCGTAAGATCAGGCTCAGATGCTCAACCAACTGAGCCACCCAGGCGCCCCTATTTTGGCCAACATCTTGCCACACTGGAGTTCCTTGTGGTTCCCTTACCTGGCAGCGGGCCCGACTAAGAGCTTACATAAGCAGCAGAGTGTCAGCTCTGCTATTTCCTTATGTGTTCACATCATTAACATCACCTTCACTTCACCACTTCTTTGCTGTAGTGTTTCAAGTCCCTTGCCCAGTTGTGAAGATCAGTGGAGCAAAATCTAGGTAACATGGTCAGCAAACTACTGTCAATTCCTCCTTTATGAACCTCCCTTTCTACGGAATGATTCACGACATGTGACCCAAAGACATAAGCATCCTGTGAGGACACCAGTGTCATTTGAACATTTATTTAAAGAGTAATTTATTTTGGGGGGTGCTTGCGTGACACAGTTGGTTGAGTGTCAGACTCTTGATTTTAGCTCAGGTCATGATCTCACAGTTCATGGGATCGGGCCCCACAACAGGCTGTGTGCTGACAGCAGGAGCCTGCTGGGATTCTTTCCTTCCCTCTCCCTCTGCCCCTTCCCCACTCGTGTGTGTGTGTGTGTGTGTGTGTGTGTGTGTGTGTATGCACACACGTACTTTCTCTCTCTCAAGATACATAAATAACCGTTTAAAAACCAGTAATTTATTTCCATAGGAAATAAGTATAAAAAAGAGTTCTCATAGTTTCTTTTCATACTACAAAGGATGCCCTTGCCTGCCCCACTCTGAGATTTCTAGATTAGATTAGAACTAGTTCCATAGATGCCTCAGTTTCCCACTGGTTTGTGACTCCTTGGTGGCAGGGACCATACTATGTCTGATTAGCCTTTGTATCTCCTACATGAAGTATAGGCAAACAACAAATAGTCCTTGAGCAAATAAAATACTTCAAACAGACGGCAACCAGAAAAAAACAAAAAACAAAAAACCCAGCTCTTTTCTAACCTGAAGCAGGAGCAGGCTATTCTGCAGGTAAGTAGTACAAAACTATCCTTCTCCTTCTTCATCATTACCTCCTAGCCCGGCCAGGCCGAGTCCCATCTTTCCCAGACCATGCTGTTCCAGCAGGATGGTTGATACTGTAGGGTCCAGAAAATGAGGGCTTCTCTGGAATGATCTTCCAATTCCTTACAAGCAGCTGCCCAGCCCTTCTCTTGCATTTGCACACTCTCTTATCCACATTGGTAATGCATGACTGAGATCCCTGGTTAAGCCTACCTAATACGGCAGAAGGGAAGGAGAGAAGGAAATCATTCCTTAGAAATCAGCATTGTTTGATTGATTGTCTCCTATTTCTCACCATATAAATCAGGGGACTTAATCAGACAACTATCTTCATGAGCAGGTTTGGAGATGACAGAACAAAGTGGTTTTCTCCCTCCTGAATGAGGAAAGGAGGAGGAGACACAAAACTGCAAATTCCATCTTTCATGAACCAGGGGAAAGATGAAACAGTCAATATCAACTTTCTGGATCTCACTGGTAAAGAAAGAGCCCTTTGGGCAACCCAGAAAAAAGATCAAGTCATTCATAAAGGTGGGAAAAAAAATCACAGTTGTCCCAGATTTTCCCAAACAATATTGGATGCTAAAAGATAATAGGACAATTTTTTTGAAGTTTATTTATTTTGAGAGAGAGCAGGGGAGGGGCAGTGAGAGAAAAAGAGAGAGAGAATCCCAAGCAGGCTCAGTGCTGTGAGCACAGAGCCCAATGCGGGGCTCAAACACATGAACTATAAGATTATGACCTAAGCCAAAACCGAGAGTCAGAAGCTTAACCAACTGAACCACCAGGCATCCCAATAATAGGACAATTCTCATGAAATTTTCAAACACAGTATGCCCCAATATTTGTTTATCCAGTTATACTGCCTTTTAATTTTAAAGGTAACAAATATTTTTGAACATAGAAGAACTAAGGAAATATAGTATCTGTGAGTCATTTTGTGGGGGAAAAAGGGGATCCTAAAGAATGTAGAAACAGATCTTAGAAAGGTTGGCTTTTTAATAGCTTGTGACCTAAGTGATAATGGTACGTCTGAATATAGCCTGGAAACAAATATGGAAATCCTTCAGAGAGGGGGACATTCTACTCTTTCAGTGAAGGATGTTGCAAATGCTATTCCAGGATGCTGGTGGTGACCCTGGCCGACGACCTGAGGCTGACCAATCTCCCACAAATTGGAGCTATTACCGCCTCCCAGGGAATTGGTTGTTGGCCAGTTTATTCAGGAAGCTACTTCTGTCACAAAGAGCAGAAGATTATCAAATGATGGAAAAGCAGATCGCACAGACGTTCAAAAATATCTCGTGAAAAAATAAATAAAAAAATAAAAAATAAAATCCTAAACAAATTGTAAGATTTTATTTTTATTTTATTTTATTTTATTTTATTTTATTTTATTTTATTTTATTTTGTTTTGCTTTATTTTATTATTATTATTTTATCTCTTAGGGTTAGTGATTTGGTACCCTTTGGATATATGCCCAGAGGTGGAAAATTGTAAGATTTTAGACAGAAGATCAAAGCAACAAAGGTGCCTTTTGAACTCACTATGCAAAATAAGAGTGTCTGAGGTGAGAGGGTTTAGTGACACAGTCAAAGGGTTGGAAGAAAGGAAACCTGTGGCAGCAGAAAATTCTGCTTCTTTGACAACAAAAGACAAATGCCATGTATGGGGAAGTCAAAACTCTATAAAAACATCATGTTTTTCTAAGGAATGTTAGAAAACTTTCAGAGAGAAAAGTATGTTGTAATGAAGCTGACCTAGCAAAAGATGATGTCTAAACTCCACCAGGCTAAAGAAGAAGATGACCAAATTGAAGAGAAACATGGAGCTGTTATTGTGGGAAAATGACTGGAAAAGGAACACTCTGAGTTCAGTGGACCAACAAAATCATATGAGAACTCTTAGAAAGATGTCTAAAAAGCCTTGCTTGCAGAGGGAAGGAAATTGAAACTTTAAATAATTACATTTTGCAATTGAAACAGAGAGATCATTGGGGCGCCTGGGTGGCGCAGTCGGTTAAGCGTCCGACTTCAGCCAGGTCACGATCTCGCGGTCCGTGAGTTCGAGCCCCGCGTCAGGCTCTGGGCTGATGGCTCGGAGCCTGGAGCCTGTTTCTGATTCTGTGTCTCCCTCTCTCTCTGCCCCTCCCCCGTTCATGCTCTGTCTCTCTCTGTCCCAAAAATAAATAAAAAAAAAACCAAAAACGTTGAAACAGAGAGATCATTGGAATGGGATTTTTTTTTTTTTTTTAATCAGAGAAGGAAGAAGATAAAGTGCTCATAGACGAATCTTTGCTAAATCCTTTGTTTCCAACATGAGCTGAGTGGTGAGGGGTCATTTAGGCATGCCGTTCGGCCATAATTCTGCGGGAAAACAAAAGAAGAAACCTTGCAGCAGAAAATACAGATCCTTAATGATCTCTAACTAGAGAAAGACTTGGTTCTGAAAAAGGCCCTGATTCATGGTTGGTATAAATAGGAAAAGAAACAACAGAAACTACCAGCTGCAGAAGTGAAAAGTTACAAGCAGGGGAATGAAGACACGTTGAATGAATTATGACCAGACTGTTCTTCATGGTGAGAAAGCTCACGACAGCTGGCCCGCTGTCCTTCTGGAGAGGATGGGGAAATACGCCAGAGCCTGGGACAGAAATTCACAGAGCTAAAATCAGGGCCCGCAGAGAGAAATCCTTTTCACCATGCTTCTCTTCTCCACTCACTGAATTGAGGCATATACCAGCTGTGCCCAGTACCCACATGGATGATGTATCCATAGCTCCGAATTTCTCTTCTCTTCTCTCTCTTCTCTTCTCTTCTCTTCTCTTCTCTTCTCTTCTCTTCTCTTCTTCTCTTCCCTTCTCTTACAAAATTTCCTAGGACATAGGCTCCAGGAGCCTTCATCAATAAACCCAAGAAACTCTTCCCTTTTATAGTGATGACTATCAAAGGTAATGCTGGTGTCAGAGAACACGGACTTTCAATAAGAAGATGCCACAGAGTTCACTTGGACACCTCATCACTGTGGGGGGGCCTCTGCGTCTTCGTCCACATCTCATTCTTATGGGGCTTCTCCTCCAGACTTAGGGAATACTGCAAAATTGAAGCAGGCTTTCCCCTGGACCCAGGGACGTGTCTTTTGGCCCTGAAGAGAGTCCACCTTTTCGAATCGAGGCCCTCACATACTCTTCTCCTGACCTGAAAAGACCACTCCACCCTCGGCCCAGCCCAGGACCAGGGACTATTGTCTCCACCTTCTGTGAGATTCAGGAATGTCTTCGGGTCCAGATTCGACCCTCCTCTCATGGCTGGTCACGGGATGACTCACAGGCCTCGTCAGACCTTCATCGTAACAACAAACAGGTTGTTGGAAACATTCCCCATGCTTCAAACCCATTTTCGTTGTACTACTTTTATTAAATTTTTTATTTGCTTAGGCTGACCTAAACAAAATGTGCATTTTGAGCTGCAAATGAAGACGACTCTGAAGATGAAGCCGCCTGCAGTACGACCCAACTGTTTTGTTTTGGTTATTATAATTTGAGTGATTAGCAAATTATTGTAAATGTTATGAAAACATTATGCAAATGAACTACCTTTAATATATATTTTTAACGTTCAGAAATGTCAAGGTACTGTGGGGTGCCTGGGTGGCTCAGTCAGTTTTAAGTGTCTGACTCTTAATTTTGGCTCAGGTCATGATCGTATGGTTCATGGGCTCAAGCCCCACATCCGACTCTGCGCTGACAGCGTGGAGCCTCCTTGGGATTCTCTCTTCCTCTCTCTGCCCCTCCCTCCCTCCCTCCCTCCCTCCCTCCCTCCCTCTCTCTCTCTCAAAATAAATAAATAAATAAATAAATAAATAAATAAATAAATAACATTAAAAAAGAAAGAAAGAAATGTCAAGGTACTCTAAATTGGAGAAAAGAAACAATTCTATAAACTGAAGTGCAGTGAGGAGGTCTGCACCTCCACTAATCTCCTCACTCAAGAAGTCAGTGATCTGGAGTGGCAGCACACGTGACTCGTTCCTTTGTACGAGTTGTTGTCTTTATCCTAGAAATGGTTTGAAATCATATGTGTTCCTGACAGTGGTGGCACGCTGCCACTTTAAAGGTGCATGGACTTCTCTGACCCTATATTCCTCAGGATCAGAAGAACCCAGGGAGAGTGGGTTATGTCACAATGGGAGGTGAGGTTGGGAAAACAGTGCTTGCCTCACAGTGCTTCCCAAAGCCACCTTTGGTTCCAGGTGTAGACCAGGTATGACATACTTGTGCTTTCTCTAGATGTGCAAAGAGGCCCGGTGGACTTCCAAGGAAAATGGGCTCTGGCCTCCTCCTCCAGGTGAACTAGGAAGCCCAGTGTAAGACCCTCAGGGCCTTTGGAAGCACAAGTGACCCTTGAACACCACGGGTTTGAACTGTGTGGGTCCGCTTACATGTGGATTTTCTTTCCAATAAATACAGTGCCATACTGTCAATGTATTTTCTCTTCCTTATAACTTTTTTAAAATTTCTTTTATGTTTATTTATTTTTGGGAGAGAGAGAGAGAGAGAGAGAGAGAGAGAGAGCTGTCAGCACAGAGCCTGATGCGGGGCTCGAACTCACAAACTGCAAGATCATGTCTTGAGCTGAAATCGGACGCTTAACCGACTGAGTCACCCAGGCGCCCGCCCCCGCCCTTATAATGTCCTTAATAACATTTTCTTTTTTATAGCTTACTTTATTATAAGAATACAGTATATGATACATAGAACATACAAAACATGTGTTAATCGACTGTTTATGTTCTTAGTAAGGCTTCTAGTTAAGAGCAGGCTATTAGTAGTTACATTTTTGGGGAGTCCCTAACCCCTGTGTTGCTCAAGGGTCAACTGCATTGTCTTACAGCCTGGCACACCCAGTTCATCCTTTAAAACAACGTTAGAGGCCATCAAGCTCATCCAACAAATAGGTACTGTGTGTCAAGCACTGTTCTAGGCGCCAGAAAGATAGCAGTGCATGAATCAGGCGTGAATCGCTGCCCCCCGGGGACGGACACTGCAGTTAGCCTTGCCAACTGAAACGTACAGTTCTTCAAGTCTGCAGTTTCCTGCCTTTGTGTTCTTTCTTATTTCCTTCCCCCTTCGTTAGTTTTTTTCATCCCTGTCTTGATTCTTTTCCATAACCTCTCTCCTCTGCTAAATAGCATGTGTGATGAGGGGGTAATTAAAGGTTACAAAGGACTTAGGTGATACTATAATAAAAGAGTGTCTGGGATGGCTTTATTAGACAGGTGCAGCCAAGGTTATCTGAATCTCACTGCCACATTCAGTAATGACACTGCTCCAGCCTCCAATATGGCTCCACACCCCTCACACTCCCCCACCATCTTTTCTCTTTCCTTCACTCTTTTTCTCTATCTGAATGACTATAGATTACCTGGTATAGGAAAATTAGTGACTGATTCTAGGATTTCATTCAAAACAAGCAAACAAAGAAATAATCTGACAGCCTAAACATTGGTGTCTTTAGTTATTAAAGAATCATTACTAGAGTGACCTCTAGTTTGCTAAGAAAATAGTGTTGGAAACCCCAAATTAAACAGTGCTCCCCACCACCACCACCAAAAAAATAATACTAATAAGTAAAAAAAATTACTCTTTTATCGAACAGCTATAGCCAGGAAAGGGTGAAGTTCAATGCTAAATGAATTCCATCCTCGGGGCTCATCCACAGGTAATATCACACAGAGAGACAAAGGTCAATATTTTACCAGACATACTTACTCATTGTCAGGTTAGCCAGTGGGAGGGTTGGAAGGTAGGTCCTCTTATTAGGCGACAATTTTTACAGTGACAAATGGATTCAGAACACAACACGAGGCAGCTGAATTCACTAGGAAGGAGCTGCCCGACCGAATTTGCTTTCTCAGCCTTTCACCAACCAGCTATGAGACCTTGAACAAGCCAGCCACCTGCCCCTGCAGTGCATCTTCAGTGCAGTTTCATCTGTAGGTGGGAATAATAAGAATAATAACGTGCTTTCCTGAGATGAGATAATGCTGCCGTGTGCTTTGAACTCCTCTCAGGTTGGCACTCAGGGGTCCCGGCATGTTATCACAGCCATGGTGTGACACCTCCCCCACAGCCTGCAGAACTGCACGCTGGAATCTTACGTTGTCTATATTCTTCCATACCCTTTGCCTGCACCAGTGGAACACAGATTGGATGAAAAATTGTTCATTTAGTGTCATTGATCTTTGCTATTTTTCTTCCCACCCCCCCACCCCCAATTGTCAGTCTTTAGTTAGTGAGTGTTGCTATTGCAGAGACAGGGTAGATGCGTTGTTTTACCAAACTTGCAATTTTATTGCACGTGAGCATGTGTGTTAACAAGCAAACTGCACGTGGCTAACGCCAGTTCTGCCTCACCTTCAGGCCTGTTTTCTGCAATGCAGGCGCCTCTCTAATCTTACGTGTGTGAAATGTTCACATTGTCTTTCCTTTTTTTTTTTATAAAGTTTATTTTATTTATTTTGAGAGAGAGAGAGAGAGATGAATCAGGGAGGAGCAGAGAAAGAATCCCAAGCAGGCTCTGTCTGAGCTGTCAGTGTGGGGCTCGAATGTGAGATCATGACCTGAGCCGAGATCAAGAGTTGGTCGCCCAACTTACTGAGCCATGGGTCACCCCTATATTGTCCTTCCTTTTAATAAACTGTCACCGTAATCTATATTGCCATAAGTAAATGTAAGACTTAATACCATGGTCCCTGCCACATTTCTACACATAATTCAGCTCAAATGTTAGTTAACAAGTGACTTAATGACTTCTACTTTTTCAGGTCTTTCCATCTACTATGCTTTATTTCTTTTCCATTTGGTATGCACACTTTTCCCCTATAATCCCTGTAATCAGTACCTCTTAAAAATTTTATTTTAATGTTTATTCATTTTTGGGAGACAAAGAGACAGAGTGTGAGCAGGGGAGCGGCAGAGAGAGAGGGAGACATAGAATCTGAAGCAGGCTCCAGTCTCTGAGCTGTTAGCACAGAGACCAATGAGGGGGTCGAACCCACAAATTGTGAGATCATGACCTGAGCCGAAGTCAGACGCTCAACTGACTGAGCCACCCAGGTGTCCCTATCCAGCACTTCTGTATGATACTTTCAGACTCCTGTTCTGGTCAAACCCCAAGTCCTTCCTCCATCCATAAAGGGTGCTTTCTTACTGTAAGAGAGATGGGTTATTTGGGTGTGCAGGCTTGCCCTGAGTTTGACTCCGGGATGAAATCAGGCCATGCCGCCTCCACATCATTCACTACACTCTCTGTCTCTCTCTGCATGGGACTCAGGGGCAATTTAGAGAGTTTCCTGTCCCTGCAGCAAGAACCCTGGCGCGAGAGGTGTGCCATTCTTCTGTGAAATCTGCACTGGGGGAGTATGAAAGTCCAGTTAGAAAAGCTGAGCCCACAGAACACAGAACGTTTGCAGGCACAACACTTACAGAAAAGATGTATGTGTAAGGCTTAGATCTGCAAACAAACCCTTAAAGCTCTACGTCACTGCACTCCCAGAAATTCTCCGTGTTCCCATGTTCAGTGTTTGTATATTGCACTGTGAAGCCCACTTTGCTATATGAGGGGGTGGCGGAGCAAACCCCCCTGGGTCTCAAATGCAAAATCAGGGATTCTTTTGGCCCCAGCCTCCAGCCACAAGGCTCGGAGCCTGCGGGGTGAGCACTGCGAGGAGCCCACAGAGTTTCTTGTGATTTGTTGCGGGTTGGAGTGGGGGGAGGGGCCTTTTCCATAAAAGTCTACTTCAGGGTGCAATGGGATGGGTGCTGGTGACCACGTGAGGATTTTCATTTGCAGCCGGGAGAAGACAGCACACACTGCCATAGAAGTCGGGTTACAGATCCTCTAGCTTATGCCTTTACCAACTATTCGAGTTACCAATTATTAGATTCTACCACGACTTTATGAAGACCTGTACCATGAGCCCTCTGGGCCCGAACTTAGCAATGACATTTTGAAAGGTAAAAGAAGAGACAGAGAATGTGCTTCCTCCCCTCTAGTGTCGGCTCCCACTGGCTGCAAGAATTTCTGTGGTTTGCATCTGGGAAGGAGTGATCAGCAGGAGGGCAGGATTTGGGCAGCTGCTTGCCCATCCTTCAGCCTCAGATGGACTTCGATCCAGGAATGGCACAGCATCCATCCAGGAGGATATGGGTCTTTTCCCCATGGGCTAGTCAACAGGTGCGTTGGGGTTGTATTCCATGCAGACAAGTGCCATTGGTGTTGGAATTGTTATTGGACGAGACATTAGGTCCAGTTAGAGGCCTGGAAGGAATGGGGCAGGCCGGGCAGGATATAGGAGAAGCAATAGGTCGCAGGAGTATGTGACAAAGTTAAGTATGTTGTTACATTCTCTTTAACCTGGAGGGAAGCCTTAAATATACTTTCAAGGGGAGCCCATAATGCATGAATGAAGAAGAGCAGAGTGGGAAAAGCATCAGGTTTGGAATCAAATTTTGTAAATAAATGATGAACCCAAGGAAGATTAGTACCTCCCTATACTGGTAGTGTGAGCACTTAACGGCCCTGAGCAGAGTTCCAAACGCGTGGTAGGCACCGTTGATTGGTAACTACTATCCTCGTTCTATTATGGGATGGGGGATCATCCAATGTGCCAAATGCTTGGGAAGAAAATCTTGGTGTCAGAACTGAGAACGAGAACATGCATTTTAATGCTGTAGACAGGAAAGAAAAGTACAAAGGAGTTAATTAAGCAGGTTAAATGGGAAAGGCACAGACTGACTTCTCCTCTTGGCTCAATGTCTGCGGGCCTGTGAGCAAGTCACTTAACTCTTTGACCTCTGGGGCACCTGGGTGGCTCAGTTGGCTGAGCTTCCAACTTCACCTCAGGTCATGATCTAATGGCTTGTGAGTTGGAGCCCCATGTCAGGCTCTGTGCTGACAGCTCAGAGCCTGGAGTCTGCTTCAGATTCTGTCTCCTCTCTCTGCCCCTCCCCCACTTGTGCTCTGTCTCTTTCTTTCTCTGTCTCGAAAATGAAATAAACATTAAACTTTTTTTTTTTAACTGTTTGACCTCTTGATGAGACAGTCAGTTCTCCTCATGGTGCTGCTGTCAGGGACAGAGGGAACTCGGCAAGCAGTTCACAGTTGCTAAGCAGTGATTCTTCCTGCCCTGAGAAGCTGTGCATGGTGGGCTTGTGGCCACAGCTTCCAGAGCGGTGTCCAGAAAGTGGGCTGTTGACCCCGTAGGGCTTTTGGAAATGAAGTTGATTCAGAAGTTAGGAGAACTGTAAAATGGGGTCATTCTAGAGTCGATAATTTGTTACTTGTTCTGGGTTCTTGGAGGAGGACCTCTTATATTTTGGGCAACACTGTACATAGAAGCACCTTGGGATGATGGGGTTTGGTTAAATTCGTTCACAAGATGATGGACTTTCCAAGCCAAGGTCATCTTCCTTTTTTACCTTTTAATTTTTAATTATGGTAAAACACACATAGTATAAATTACCATAATGTATAATTTATGGTTCAGTGGCATTAAGTACATTCACTTAAAGCTGTGTAACCATCACACCATCCATCCAGTGAACTCTTTTCATGTTGCAAAACTAAAACTCTGTCCCACTTAAACACTGACTCCTCCTTCCCCTCCCCTTGCCCCTGGAAGCCCCCATTCTACTTTCTGTATCTGACAATTTGACTACACTTGGAACCCCTTATACATGGAACCATCCGGTATTTGAACTTTCTGGCTTATTTCACTGAGCATATGTCCTCAAGTTTCCTCCATGTGGTAGCACATGTCAGGAATTCTTTCCTTTTTTTTTTCTTTAGTTTATTATTTATTTTGAGAGAGACAGAGAGATCATGAGTGAGCAGGGGAGGGGCAGAGAGATAGCTGGTTGGGGCAGAATCCAAAGCTGGTTCCACACTGTGAGTACAGAGCTCGATGTGCGACTCGAACTTATGAGCCATGAGATCATGACCTGAGCCAAGATCAAGAGTTGGATGCTTAACAGACTGAGCCACCTGAGCACCCCAGAATTTCCTTCCTCTTTAAGACAAGGTTACCTTTCTAAGTAGGTTCCCAGACATTCAGCTGAGGGTTTTACAGGGGATCATATCGACAGGGGGCATTTTACTGAATTTAGTTCTGCCCTTTTCTTCCATATTGCTGCCCTTTCTTAGCTAATTATGTCTCTCCCTACTTGAGTAATGGCTTCCTAAGGGGCTCCATCCTGTGGTACCGCCTTTGTTCCCATACTGCCCCCACCTTCCCATCACCTTGCTGTTCCCCCATCTGGCTTCCTTCCCCTCTCATGCATGTGCCCTCACTGCCCTGCCCAGGGCTCCTGCCAAGTGCATTGGACTCCTCATCATCCTTTCATTCTGCTCTGCTCTCACCTCTTCCAGGAAGCTCTCCTATCAGCCCCACCTGCCCTTGGAGAGCCTCCTAAGTCACTCTGTTTATTTTTAGCCCAGCACTTGCTGTGCTGTCTTATAGTTTTCACTGGTCCATTTCTTTCACTAAAAAGAGCTTTGTCTTCTTTTTTTGATATCCTTGGTGCCTGGCGCACAGTAGGAACTCAGAAATGTTTGGAGGATAACCATGTGCACGAATAAATGAAAAGCTGCTTGGGAAGTCACCGCGCAAACCAGACGCTATCATCATAATCAGTGGGCATGATGGCTGCATTTCATGGGCTGAGATTGGCCATAAAGAAGACCTCTTAGGGGGAGACATGTTAAAGTTTGGGGTGAACACTGAAGGGGCCAGAATTATTTAGATACGATCTTGAGCAAAGGTAATACATAGAATAGCTGCCTTTAAAGACCTCCTGCTCTCCGACTCAGTATACAAATATATGTAAAGACATGTATAAATAGATTCTTAAGCTGCTGAAGGCTAGATTCAGAACAACCTTCAGGTCATGGGTATATAGCTCGACACAAGTCCTAGTGAACACTACCAGCCTTCCAGAAGCCCTTGATGTCCTCCCTCTCACCCCAACCTCCAAAAGTAACACTGCCCCAACCTGTTGCACCAAGGATTAGTGAAGTTATATTGGGACTTTATAGAAATAGAATCTGCCAGTATGTTCCCGCTCTCTCTCTCTTTTTTTTTTTTTTTAAGTTTATTTATCTAATTTGAGAGAGAGGTGCGCCTGGGTGGCTCAGTTGGTTGAGCTTCCAACTTCGTCATGATCTCACAGTCTGTGAGTTCGAGCCCCGCGTCGGGCTCTGTGCTGACAGCTCAGAGCCTGGAGCCTGCTTCGGATTCTGTGTCTCTCTCTCTGACCCTCCCCCATTCATGCTCTGTCTCTCTCTGTCTCAAAAATAAATAAACATTAATTTGAGAGAGAGAGCAAGCGAGTGAGCATGAGTGGGGGAAGGGCAGGGAGAGAAGAAGAGAGAGAAAATTCCAAGCAGGCTCCATGCTGTCAGCACCAAGTTCAGTGAGGGGCTCAATCTCATGAACCTTGAGATCATGACCTGAGCAGAAATCAAGAGTCGGACACTTAACCGACTGAGTCACCCAGGTACCCCATGCCAGTATGTACTCTTTGATGTGTTGCTTCTTTTTCTGAGATTCATTCATCTCCTTGCACACTCACACACACCTCCCACGAGTGCTCTGCTCCTCAGACACCATAGCACCGTGGATGGTGAGCCGTGCTGCATCTGCGTGGGCCGGTGTCTCCCGCTCCCTGTGGTGCGCTTGTTTGGAGCTTCCAGGGCTGGACTGCTCAGGGGAGGTGTGGTCACCATTCTCAAGGGCATCTTTGTGTCTGTCCGGCCCTCAGTGCAATGCCTGGAGCACAGATGGCTTCAGTAAATGTTTGCTGAGTGAACCCGATGAATGGACATTTTGTCACTGGATCTTTTCATTTATCCCTTGGCTTATTCGACTCCCCCTGAAATACAGCTGCTTTCATGGGCTGCATCTTTCTGTATTGGGTAGTTGTGCTTGCTTTCGGTGCCAAGAAGATAAAACAAGTGCAGAAATAGGCCCTCCAGGCAGCCATATTCTCTGCAAAGGAGATTTCTTTTGTGCCAAGAATAGAACCATCTTCGGATTAGATGGAGGTTTACTTACAGTCCATCAGGACTCAAAAGGCCATGTGTGGGGAATCAGAAGGGCCAAGTGACCAGGCTGACAGACAGGCCATGGTTCATGAGTCATGCAGTGTCCCGGCACCAATGCGGGGGCGGGAGCCGGGGGGGGAAGGTTTCAACATTATTGGAAAAAACCCCACAGTGTGCTGAACAGCCAGCCCACCTGCCCCTCCCATCCACAAGCCCTCTGCAGAAGGAGGCTGCTTCAGCATCACGTGATCTGTTTCAGCAGGAGGAGGGGGGGAGAGAGAGAGAGAGAGAGAGACAGGGAAAGAGAGATGGAGAGAAACAGTCTTTTGTTCTGCCATCCTCCATGATTGCTTATCTCTGGCACAAGGCTCTGACGTCAGGCCAAGGGTTCTAATAAAGTGTCAGAAGACGCACCCAGCAGACAGGATGGTCTTTCACTAGGCACTAATTTGGGCCTAGGGATGTAAATTCTGCCTCCCCTGAGATAGTAGAGCTGTGCCTGCTTCCTGGTGAGTTTGTTGTGTCTTACTAACCCTCTGTGTATCCCAGAGCCTTGAAGTAACCCCCAAACACAGGCACACATATGGACTATCACATATCTCCTCACCTCTCCTCAGCAGGGTACATGCTGCCGATTAAAACAATCCCTCCATATGTGTGAGTTTGCTCAATGAAAAAGCGTGGAGTCACAAGATAAAATCATACTGAGGCCTGCACGTAATTGAAATATTACAAATTAGGGTTGTGTGGGGGAATCCCAGGCTATTGGATAAGACACCTAGAGCAAGGGGACAGAATACAAGTCCCACTGGCTTCAGTGACGTGGTCTCAGAGCCACGATCCATCTTCAGGGCCTGCTGTGGATGAACAGCCCTTGGGAGTTGACGTGCGAGGCGGCATAGTGCATGTTCAGTGGGGAGAGAGGAGTATCTGGGTAGGTGCAGGATCTAAGGGAGGCCCAGCTCCACCTGCAGGGCGTGGGTGCCTCTGAGCACTTCATCTATTCTCTGAGCGTCCATTTCCTTGTGAATCATAATACCTACTTCACAGGATTTTTGTGAGGCTCAATTGGGACAATGTGGGAGTCTTCAAATGTGTGACATCGCTCTTTTCCAGCTGGGCTAATCTACTTCCCAGGACAAATCTGCCTCCCTCTTGCCCCAGTACACCCTCCTCTCTTCTTTCAGCCTGTTATCCACCTCCCCTCATTCAGGCCCCGACTGCCTGTCCAGCCTTACCCAGCCTTCCTTGAACTCCTGACCTGTGAGTACTTGGCCCCTGGACCTCTCGCTGGCTTGCGTGTGCCCTGCCCTCCATTGTTAATTATCGTCTTGTCTCTTCAGCAATCTGTGTGTACCTGGAGATCAAGATTAAATACTCTATGGCTCAGAGCTCAGTGTATCATAAAAGCTGCTGAAAGAAGCAGAGGCGTCAGGAAGGTGAAGACAAACTGCCACCGTCTGTCGCTTCCAAACTGCTTCTTGTTGGAAACCCCTTTCCTGCTTTGCTTCCCTAAATCCTCAGGCTGTGCCCTTTCCTAAAACAAGTAAGTATGCGCATAGGCTGCCCCTTGGCTCACCTGACTAGGGAGGAACAATTTTATTCCCCACTCATGGCTGCTCCAGACCTGCACCTGCACTGTGAGAGGGTAGAATTTGGGCTCCTGTGTAGCTGGGGTGCAGTGAAGAAGGGGACGGCCCCCTCTGGGGCCCCTGGCAGGGCTGTCCAGTCTAAATGGCAGAGGTACAGTTGACTTACCAGCTGTCCTCTGGGTAAGGCAGAGCCGTATCGAAGCTTTGTTGGTTAAGAAAACTATATTAACATTTTCAAAGAGTTATAAAAATCTCTTTGTGGTGGATTCTGCCTGTGACCAACAGTGACAACGGTCAACTTGTTTCCAATCCACTTTGAGATTCCCCCCCCCCGCCCCCCGCCCCCCGCCCCCCGCAACAACCTGATAGGATTAGCTTATTTTCCTTTTGTGCCGGAGCCTGATGACATTAGAACTTGGGCAGGGGTTTTTCTTCCGTGTGCTGAGAAATGCTATGGGACAGCTGCAGCCAGCAAAAATATTTTGTCTGCACTTGTGAAGAGTGGGGGATGGGGGAAGCAGGGTGGAGAAGGTAGGGATGGGGGCAGGGAAGAGGTGGATGTGCTTGAGAATAATTGCCTTTGGGGGGATTCAAGGACTGATAGGGGAAATTTTAAAAAGTATGAATTGTTCTTATAGCACCAAGAAAGTCTAACATTCTGGAAGCCTCCCTTGGACACAGACTGCTCAAATTAGACAATTTTGGTATTAGAACCTAATCCTTCTATTTCATAAATAAGGTAAGAGGAAAACTGCTTTGCAAGAGTCCTTCTGACTGTTATGTTGAGAATAAATGGTAAGCGGATAAGGGCGGAAGTAGGGAGACCATTTAGGTCAGCACATGAGTCCAGACGAGAGCTGATTGATGGTGGAGAGGATGGCCACAGTCAGTCTGGACAAAGCCAGCAGGATTTGCTGATGCATGGGGTGAGCTGGGAGAGGATGAGAGGGGTCAAGGAAGATGCCAAGGTTTTTGACCTGACTGCCTGGAAGAAAACAGGTGCCACTTTCTGAATGAGGAAGGCTGTGAGGAAGGCAGGCTTTGTGGGGGACCCTTGTGAAGTTTCCAACACACGCTCCAGTGGAGGTGCTGGGTAGGCAGCTGACTCTAGAACAGGGTTAGAGCTCAGGAAAGCTCAGAGCCACAAATGTGGGAGTCATCAGTGTGCAGAAGGCATGGAAGCCATGGGCTGGGGGAGAGCACCTTGCAGGAGGGCAGCTGGAGGAGAGAACTGCCGGTGGAGCATTTCCACGGGGGAGGCTGGGACTATGAGTGAGAACCAGCAGAGGTTCTGGGAGGAGGGGCAAGGAGGGAAGAGACAGAATCCTGTCCCTGGAGTCAGTGCTGCCCAGGGCAAGGTAGAGACTCTAGGCCTTGACATCTAGAGACCTTCAGTGACCTTGGCAAGAGCAGAGTAGTGAAGGGAGGGCAGGATGCCAGGACAGAAAGGGAGGCGAGGATCTGGAGACAGCCATGGGAGCCTTTCCCAGGGGTTTTTCTGTAGAAGGGGCAGGGACACAGGGAGGTAGTCAGAGTGATGTGAGGCAAAGAAAGATATTTTAAAGCCAATATCTGTATGCTGATGAAAATAGCCTAGTAGAGAGGAGAAGATCCATGATACAGGAGAGAGAGATACAAATCAATGGCATGCTGTCCTTGAGGAGGGGTGAGGAGGAAGGGGACAGGTGCACAGGTGTAGGGTTATCTTCGGGTGGCAACAGAAGGTTCATCTGTAGTAACGGGAACCAAAGCGGACTTACTGGGTTCAGTTGTAGACAGTTTGTTGGGTTTGGTGGGAGGAGCAGATTTGGAGCAGAACGTGAATTATTCTATGCTCTCTAGATCAGAGGGAGGCCACTTGGGTGATGAACAGAGCTTTGGGCTACACCTCTTGACTCCAGGCCACAGGGGTTCCTCAGTGGAGAATCTGGACAAACACTGATTGGCAGATGTAGTGACTCGGCAAATCATTTGTACATCTTGTCACTGTGGCAGGTGTGGGGCATTCTGACTGGTGTGGGCGGTGAAAGAATTTACCCAGGGCAGATCAAAGGAGAACTTTCTGAGTATACTGCAAGGGAGCAGTGGGCAGGACAGCAAAGGAGAGACTGTCTGCCAGGAGGTGGTGGTAGGGGGCTGTAGTTATGGGGTGCAGTGAGGGGGGTTGGGAACCTATGGAATTTTCCCTTTTTTGGTAACTGTGCCTGGTTGTAAGTAGCCCATTGGTCAGTTAGGGCTTGTGGTCATTCAAGGTGGTCACTTATGAGACTGTCAGCTCAGTAGTCACTGTGGGCCCTTTTGCCTTAAGTTTCCATTGCTCAAGCATTTCAGGCAACAGGCCTGAAGGTGGCCTCCACAGCAGGACAGTGGTGTTCACCAAATGTTCTGTCTGCCTCCCAGTTTTTTGCACACACCCCTCCCCCGAATGCAGGGAGCCAACAACAGGTGACAGTTTCTGGCTAACGGGCTACAAGAAGATTTGATATGTCACTTCTAGGTCAGAGCATCAAAAGGCCAGACCCAACACCAGATGTTGTCTGGGGTCCCTAAAAAACTATATGGAGCAAAGTTCTCCCACCTTACCTCCTACCCCCAATGCCAATGCCCTTGCAGGATTAAAATGTTACCAAAGCATAACCCAGCCTACTGCTAAACCAAGCACCACATCACCAGTCACGGCATATAACAGAGTTTGGGTTGGGTTTTGGATTAAATGCCCAAGGGTCTCATGAGAGAATGCTGTGATGCTGAAAACATCCTGGATGTTCTTATGACTCATATAATTGCACTTTGAATGTGCCAGGGGCAGCTCTGTCTTCAGATGGCGTGCATTATAATTCCAAGACTCATCTTTCCTCACCTGGAAGGGAGGTGACAGGTAATCCTCCCCACAGAGCAGCTTCCTTATCTGTCATCTAAAAAATCCTGAAATTCTTGGTTCCTACTGAAATTCACAGCCCAGATTGGTGGCAGAAAGAGGAGAGGGATGAATCAAAGCACTAATACCCTCCTGGCCCTCTTTTCAAGCAGACAGCCAGTCGGCTGGCCTCTTTGGCGATGTACAGCTGGGTGTTTTGCATCCGTGGGCTGTGGGCTTCCTGAGAAACAAGACTTGTTGTGTCATCTCAGCATTCTAAAATTGCAGAGCCTGGTGAAAACACTACCCCTGACAGAGTTCCTGAGTTAAAAAGAGTGGGAATCCAGCCACTCACCCTTGCTTTCCGAAAGCGAAAGCTCTCAGGCGCAGTTAGCCCGTTTCCTTCCCACCTGCCACCTAGTGGCACCAGGAAGAATTACACCCTCCTGCTCGGGACTGGCCGCCTGCAAGGCTCTTGTTACCATTCCTCCTTCTTATCTGATCTGCAAAGGGCATTAGTCTGGAAGGCGCCTTACAGATCATCTAAGCCGATCTTCTCAGTTTACAGCTAAGGTAACAGAGACCTAGAAGAGAGGCTTAGAACTAATTAGTGGTGGAGCCAGGCCTAGCCTCAGCCTAAGGGCCTTAGGAGGCCTTATTTATCTTTCCAGCATTTACTCATTTACTCACTCAACCACTCAATCCATATTTGTTCTGTGCCTATTAGGTGCAGGGCACTGAAGATGAGAGCCCTGGTAGCCCTCAAGGAGCTTCCTGAGAAGGATGATGAGCCTGCATACAGGCCAGCACCTAAAATGAGTGCTCTGGGGGAGGTGAAGATGAAGGGCCAGAAGGGCTACCCCAAGGAGTGGTACTGGGGCTGACTTCAGGCCGAGGGGTTTCTCCAGCAGGTGAGTCAGGGATGGGCCCAGGCAGGGGGAAGCAGGAACAATGGTGCACAAGGCAAATAGAGGTGGTGGGTTCTGGCCGCGTTATGGGGTTCAGGAAAGCAGGAGGTGAGGGAAGGGACAGGCATAAGTAGACTGACAGCTGGGTGAGGGCCTTGTATGTCTGCAAAGGCATTGAGAACATCCCTGAACATCCCTGAAGAATTTTTCATTACAGGAAATACTGTGAGCAGATTTATCCATTCAGTAGATCTCTCTGGCGATGGTGAGAAAGACACACTGGGGCCTACTGCAACACGAAGCAGGGGAGCCGGTCAGAATTCCAGGGCAGAAGTTCAGGCAAGAGGAGAAGGGCAGGGTCTGCACCAGGACGGAAGCGCAGGTGGGGCAGATGTGAAGGAGGAGTGTGGGAGAAATCCGCAGGCAGTGCTGTTTGCAGTAACTGAGAAGATTCTTTAGTTGTGGTTCGGGAACATTCACCAATGTAGGGAATACAGTAAGGAAAAGAGGGGGGGCAGGAAGGTGAGGATGGAAGAGATGATGATATTGGGCATGGACATACTGAGGGTCCAGGTGTTGTTGGGGACAGTTGGGAAGTAAGGGCCAGGAGGCAGTGCAGCATGTGCGTGCCTCTAAAAAGAGCTATGATGGCCGTACATTCATACTTTAGAGATTAGGTGTCAAGGAAATCATTACCATGGATGAAATTGCCCAGGAATGCATACGGTGAGAGGAGAACAGGCCATAGAAGGAGCCTGTCCCAGGTTGGGTTCGCCAGAAAGCAATTTCAGAATTTAATCTGAATATTTTATTAGGGAGTACCCTTGGGATCAATACCCTTGCAGGGGAGTGAGAGGAAGTAGGAGTAGGCAGAGGAAGAAGGAAAAGCCTCAGTTGACCCTATGGGGACCTCTGAAGCTCACGTGGCTGTCAGAGTTGAGTGCATTGGGCTAAAGTGGCTGCATCTTTTTTCCCTTGCCCCCATCAGAGAGCCCCCACCACCCATCCCCCTCAGTCCCAGGAAAGACCTTGGGGCAAGACAGCTCTCAGTAGCAGAGGTAATCACTAAAGGATTGACTCTTGAAGGCCCTATGTTCCTAGCAGCTGGGCAACAATTCTTTGCTAGAAGGAGGATCTGCCCTTAGGCCAGAGTTACAGTTATCTGCTGTCACAACTGGGCAAGGGAGTACCAAGTGGCACCCAAGTAGGTCACCTGAGTGCCAGACAGTTTCCTCCCTGCCCCCACCTGGTGACAACAGCCCCATCTCCTCCTTATGATGAGGATGGAGACCCTCCCCCAGGATGGTGACTCTTCTTTTTGAGTTGCTGGGCTCTGGACACAGGGATGATTCTCCATCCTTGTAAATTACCATCTCTGAGCATTTCTGTCTTCAGTGGGCAGCTTGTGGGTAGCACAGACTGTGTGAGGGGGCCATTGGCTCCCCTTGTTCTGGGTCCACTCTCCCACCTCTTCTGCTGTCTCATGTGACATCACACACAAAGCTATGCCGGAGGATCACACACTCTGTAAGCACTCAGATAATGGCACTAAGGCTCTGTGGACAGGAAGGGCAAACACATACCCACCACGTGGTTCTATTTCTGTCACAACAAATTGCTGGTCCTTCTGGGTGGAAAGAACCCAACATCCCCACCTTGCTATGTAGTGGTCAGTTCTCCTTGAGCAGTGGTGCTGCACATAACAGAGCGTCAGCCTGGGTCTCTGTGGGTAGGTAGGATGTTTGGTGACAGCAGCAAGAACAGCTTGGCAAGCAGAATTCCATGCTGTTGGCCCCACACAACCTCACCTCTGTTACCGCGGCTGTTTTGTGCATGGCCTGTTTACTGTACCAGCCTGAGTGGTGGGAGACAGGGGCTGTCATCAACTGGCTGTGTCACTTTGCCCACTCATGTTCTCTGTTGGGTCATAACACTCGTGATACAGGGATCTTCATACTTTGTGGGCCCTCTATCCACATGCCTCTTCCCCCGACCTCCCTGTCCTATTCTCCATCTTCCCATCTTTCCCACAGTTTCCTGACTGGCCAGGCCAAGTCATTCCCCACTGCCCCTAAGTCTGTGTGCACTCTGACCTGGGGCTACTGCTCTGCCCACATGGCATGGATGACCAGGTGCACTGCCAGAGTGAGGCCGCATCACAGCTGCGCCCGTGTGTACCTTGCACCCACGCACTGACCCATCCCAAATCCAAGCTCTGGCTTTTACCTCATTCTTCAGCTATTCCTATGGGATCCCCCATGCAGCCATAGGTGCTAACTCAAGACAGGGCATTGGTGAAACAGAAGTGATAGTGACGTAAGTCATCAGTGTGATATTTTGTGGGATGTCTGGATAGTCTAGATCTCTTCAAATGACATTCTGACCGAGGGTGGAGATTTAACATGGTCTTGGATGAAACTGTATGTGAATATTGTCCATCTCATGTAAATGCAAACTGTTTCTGCTCCTCTTTTCTGATTGCAATAGAAAAGAATGCATTTCCCAAAGCTTTGGCCACATACTATGTACCTGAGGCCTTATTACACTGCTCTATCAAAGATATCACATCAGCTGCAATTGGGACTGCTTCTTGGTTGAGTTTATCGTAGTCTATTGCCACCTTCCAGGATTCAACTGGGGAAGTAGAAATATGGTGAAGGCCACCACCATTGAATCCTCTGGATCCTTAGGGGTGGCACTAATTTCCACCATGCTCCCCTTGATGCAATATTGCTTGGCTGGGGCAGGGGCAGTTTCATAGGCTTCCACTTGGCTTTCTTCACTATGATACCTCTTATCCCCCAGGTACAGGCCCCACTGTGGGGATTGTGCCAACTTTCAACTATGCCTATTCCAATCATATATTCAGGGACCAGGCAAATGATCCCAGATGGGGCTGCAGACCAAATGGACCCTTGGCGGGGACTCCATCTAATGTCTGGTTCCTGGAAGAGTCAGTTCCAACTCTAACTCTTAAAATGCTCAGATCTTCCTCTTTCCCTAGCATAGTGTTACCTGAGTAAATGACTTTTGGTCTCTTTGGGGGAGGGCTGGATAGTAATACTGTGTATACTTACTATGGTGTTGCAGGGGACCAGGACATGTCTTCAGTTATTGGGTTCTAGGTCTGGAAACTGAGCAAGGGACCATAAGATTTGACTGGGGTGACACACTCAGCATCCCAATCATCCATCCATAGTTTCCTCTGATGGTGTAAGGTGAATACAACTCTTGTAATCAGCCTCAGTTGAATCTGTGGGCACTGTGGAGCAAAAATGGCCCATCATAGTTGTCTTGCATTGGACTGAAATGGCCTGACCTCTATACTGTTACCTCCATCAGTCATTGGATGTGAGCTGCCCTGGGAGGGGTATTCAAACTCCAAAGGAGGTGACAATAGAAGACTTTCTGCTAACAGCTTTTCCAGCAGCTGAGACAAGTCCTTTCCTGAAGGGGGATCTGGGTCGTACATCTCAGAGCCCACCACTGACCCTTTGGAGAAGCCACCAAAGTTGACAGAATTCTTGAGGATGTGGAGAAAGACAGGTTCAGAGTACAGGCGGATAGATTAACCTTTGACAGGGGAGGAGAAACTCACTGTAATGGAGGGAGGAGAAGATGGCAAGAATGAGGTCAGATGAAGATAAGAGTAACCTCTGTTTTGTTTGTAAAATTAGAGGCAGCTTATCTGGTGAACTTGAGCTCGGGTAGGTTTAAGGCTTGAGGAGAATAGTCCTTAGAATAAATGAGAGAGGACACAGTCTAGGGACTGCAGGGTAATGTTTGAGGGGCAACTGATGTTGAGGGCCATGGCTGACTGTGACCCTCACCTGCTGGGTCAGGTGGTTTTCCCAGGGGTGCTCAGTGCCCTGATGTAGGTGCAGAGAGGGGTTCTCTTCCACCTGTGCTGGGTGCGTGTGGAGGAGAGCATCGAGGCAATAGGCTATTAACTAGTTGCCCAATTTCTCCAGACAGTTCTTCTGGATTCCTTAGATATAAATTCTCATTTTAAAAATTGTTTGTTGTCTAGGGGATGAAGCATTAGAGGGTGTTAGAGGTGAGAGGTGGTGAGATCATCTGCTCCATTGGTTCCATTTACCAATTTGTTCTTTTATGGATCTTGCTTTCTTTCATGATGCTTTCTTGTATCTATGAAATCTTTGTCTAAAGGTCACAAAGGTTTCCTCTTACATTTTCCTCTGGAAGTTTTATAGTTTTAAATTTTATGTTTAGGTCTATGAACCACTCTGAGTTTGTTTTTGTGCATGGTGTGAAGTATAAACTGAGGTTCATTAGTAATTAAGGAAATACAAATTAAAACCATAATGAGATACCACTACATGCCACTTAGAATGACTAAAATGAACAATCTTGATTATATCAAGTAGTTGGCATGGTCCTTGCTGTTTGATGGGGATGTGGAGGACCTAGAACTCCATACACAGATGGGAATGTACAATGGTATAATCACTATGGAAAACAGTTTGTCAGGTTCTTAAAAGGTTACACATACAGCTACTGTATGATACAACCATTCTACTCCTAGGTCTTTATATATGAGAAGTGAAAGCATATGGGTAACGGCTTTAGTGTAATAGCCCCAAACTGGAAACAGCCTAAATGAGCATCAGTGTGTGAAGGAGTAAACAAAGAGTGGTGTGACCATACGATGGAATACTGCTCAGCAATAAAAAGAAATGAACTATTGATACACACAACAATGGATGGATCTCAAAGTAACTATGGTGAGTGAAAAGGCAGACAAAAATAATTGTACATACTCTATCATTCCATTTATCTAAAACTCTCGAAAATTCAAACTAATCTGTAGTGACAAAATGCAGATTAGTGGTCATGGGCAGCAGGAAGGATTAAAGAGGGGCTTGAGGAAACCTCCGGGGCTGATGGACATGTTCACTATCTTGATTGTAGCCATGGTTTCACTGGTTGTACATGTGTCAAAACTTCAATATATACACTTTAAATATGGGTAGTTATTGTATGTCAATTATATCTTAATAAAGCTGTTTAAAAAATTGACCTGAAAGTTAACTATTATAGTGCATCATTGCTAATTAGCAAATAGAATAGACCTGTAAAAATACTTAATCTTTTATTATTTTTTTAACGTTTACTTATTTTTTTTTTTAATTTTTTTTTTTAACGTTTATTTTATTTTTGAGACAGAGAGAGACAGAGCATGAACAGGGGAGGGGCAGAGAGAGAGGGAGACACAGAATTGGAAGCAGGCTCCAGGCTCTGAGCCATCAGCCCAGAGCCCGACATGGGGCTCGAACTCACAGACTGTGAGATCGTGACCTGAGCTGAAGTCGGATGCTTAACCGACTGAGCCACCCAGGCGCCCCTAACGTTTACTTATTTTTGAGAGAGAGAGGGCATGCAGGGGAGGGGCAGAGAGAATGAGACAGAGGATCTGAAGCAGGCTGTTGCTGATAGCAGAGAGCCCAATGGGGGCTCAAACTCAGGCACTCTGAGACCATGACCTGAACAGAAGTCAGATGCTTAAACCACTGGGCCACCCAGGCACCCCAGTACTTAACCTTTTAAATTTCAATTTAGTCAACTGAGACCTATTAGAGATTTAAAAAGTAGGACTCTGGGGCGCCTGGGTGGCGCAGTCGGTTGAGCGTCCGACTTCAGCCAGGTCACGATCTCGCGGTCTGTGGGTTCGAGCCCCGCGTCAGGCTCTGGGCTGATGGCTCGGAGCCTGGAGCCTGTTTCAGATTCTGTGTCTCCCTCTCTCTCTGCCCCTCCCCCGTTCATGCTCTGTCTCTCTCTGTCCCAAAAATAAATAAAAAACGTTGAAAAAAAAAAATTAAAAAAAAAAAAGTAGGACTCTGATAGTTTTATTTATTTTTTATTTTTAATTTTTTTTTTTTAACATTTATTTATTTTTGAGACAGAGAGAGATAGAGCATGAACGGGGTGGGTCAGAGAGAGAGGGAGACCCAGAATCCGAAACAGGCTCCAGGCTCTGAGCTGTCAGCACAGAGCCGGAGGCGGGGATCGAACTCACTGGCGGCAAGATCGTGACCTGAGCTGAAGTCGGACACCCAACGGACTGAGCCACCCAGGCACCCCTGGACTCTGATAGTTTTGATGTAAAACCCAAGAGCCTGTTGTAACAGAATCTGACAAAATGGGTGCTGCTTGCTTTTACCATAAACATTCTCTTATATTGCAGGCTTCCTTATTTCAACTCTGCAATGTCCAATTAACGGGTTCTTTAGCAGGCGTTATAATGGCCACCATTGATGGTGCTTCCTACATAGAGACTCATGCTTTCTACTCCTCTGAAAGTTACCTATTCTTATTTTCGTTTTGCCTACGAGGAAGCTGAGTCTCAGAAAGGTTAAAAGGTCACCCCAAGGCCCAGGCTTGCCCAAGACTACAAACCTCAGGGGGTCTGAGTTCAATCAAGAGTTCCAGCCCAGCCTCCTGCCAATTTAGTTGACTCAACTTTTAGAGGCTTTCTCCCAATATTGCTGCCTTTCTCAAAGCCTAGCTGCATTCAAGGCTTCCCTGAAGGTACAGGGCTGCTAGGGGAGGAGGATTTTGGTAAACCAAACCTAAGACGGTGTGAGGGGAGGAGGCTGCGCTATGAGCGCTTAAGGCACTAATTTAAAAGTGGTTGTCTCCGAAGGGCTGTGAGTCAGGACTTGGGAAGACGAGGCAGCTAGCTCCAGCCCTTGAATGCTACTCATCGAACACTAATTGGGGTGAAGGAGGGAAGGAACAAGCAAGGGCGGGTTCTGCCAGGCGCCCGCGGACTCCCTAAGGTCACCGCCGGACACCGGCCCAGCCCCTGCTGCTGAGGACCGCGGGTTTTCAGTAGACCCGGGCGCCGGGAGAGGCCGGCGGGACAGCGCAGCCAGGGCTCGGCCTACTCGGCGTTTTCTAGCCGCCCGCCCCCGCCCACTCCCGGCCCCGCCTACGTCCCGGGCTAGCCCCGCCTTCTCCCCTGGACCGAAAGCGAAAGCGCGCTCGACCTCTCGTCGCTCGCTTGCTTGGGTCTGGCCCGGCCGACGACGGCGGCGGGACCGGAGTCTCGGCGTTTGCGGGCGTGGGCCCGCCGGGCGGCATGGACGGGCCGCCGGCCGCCGCTGGCGGGGACGTCTCCCTGCACAACTTCAGCGCGAGGCTGTGGGAGCAGCTCGTCCACTTCCACGTCATGCGGCTGACGGACTCGCTCTTCCTGTGGGTGGGGGCCACGCCTCACCTGCGCAACCTCGCGGTGGCCATGTGCAACCGCTACGTGAGTGCGGGTCGGGAGGGGGCGGAGGCTGGGGGAAGGACTGGGAATGCCGGCCGGCGTGGAAGGTTGAGGTGCGAGGGGTCGGGCGGGTATGGGGGCGGGGGCTGGGAGGCAAGGTGACTGAGGGTCCAGGCACGTGACTGAGGGTCCAGGCACGCGCCTGGTGCCCGCCCGGAGTAGTGGGGGTTGTGCTTCCCTACTTGTGCCCTCAGTCTTTCCTGGGCCCAGGGGGCCTCGGGGCTCTCCGGAACTCTTCCTGTGATGTCTTCAGGAACCGGGGTTCTGGCCTGCACCATCCGTGGGGAGCCGAATGCCGTCGGCCGGGCGTGGGCCCCCAGGCGATCCCCGCCGATCCCTTCCTCCTCTATCTTTAAGGCGGGCGCCCCTCTGCTGGCTCCTCGAGCCCCGCTCAGTAGTTGGAATGTTCAGGGCTTTGTCGTGGGACTTCTGTCTGGTCACACTCACCCTCCCGGAGGATGGTATCCACCTCTTAGTTTTCCTGCCATCTCTGTATTGAACACACCTAATTTTCTTTGTTTCCAGTACAGACCTCGGACTCCTGTGTCTCCACCTGAAAATCTGATAGGCATCTCACACTAGACTTATTTTAAGATCCAATTCCTTCCTCCCCGCCCCCCCCTCCCCCCGCTACTTCTAAGGTGCTGCTTTTTTTAAAATATGAAATTTATTGTCGAATTGGTTTCCATGCAATACCCAGTGCTCATCCCAACAGGTGCCCTTCTCAATGCCCATCACCCACTTATACCCAACCCCCATCAACCTTCAGTTTATTCTCAGTATTTAAAAGAGTCTCTTACGGTTTGCCTCCTTTCCTCTCTGTAACTTTTTTCCCCTCCTTCTTCTCCCCCTTGGTCTTCTGTTGAGTTTCTCAGGATCCACATATGAGTGAAAACATAGGGTATCTGTCTTTCTCTGCCTGACTTATTTCCCTTATAACACTCTCCAGTTCCATCCATGTTGCTACAAGTGGCCAGATTTCATTCTTTCTCATTGCCAAGTAGTATTCCGTTGTATATATAAACCACATCTTTATCCATTCGTCAGTTGATGGACATTTAGGTTCTTTCCATAATTTGGCTATTGTTGAAAGTGCTGCTGTGCATCAGCACTCCTGTATTCCTTGGGTAAATTCCTAGCAGTGCTATTGCTGGGTCATAGGGTAGATTTATTTTTAATTTTTTGAGGAACCTCCACACTGTTTTCCAGAGCGGCTGCACCAGTTTGCATTCCCACCAACAGTGCAAGAGAGTTCCCATTTCTCCACATCCTCTCCAGCATCCATAGTCTCCTGTTTTGTTCATTTTAGCCTCTCTGACCAGTGTGAGGTGGTATCTGAGTGTGGTTTTGATTTGTATTTCCCTGATGAGGAGTGACGTTGAGCATCTTTTCATGTGCCTGTTGGCTATCTGGATGTTTTCTTTAGAAAAGTAAGACCTAACTCAACCTCTTCCCTCAGACCTGCTTCTTTCACAGCCAGCCCATCTGTTGTTGTGGAAACTCCATTCGAACCTTGATTACTCTCCCACTCTCCCCATGGCGAGTGTCAGTGAATCTGTAGGCACTGCCGTCCATCAACACATAGGGGGAATCCAACCACCCTGTTGGCCTGGCTGGGTCAGTGAAAGAGTTCACCCAAGGCAGAACAAAGGAGGTAGAAGTTTATTGAATACACCGCAAGGGAGCTGGGGGAAGGACAGCAAGGGAGAGACTGCCTGGAGGCAGTGGTGAGGGGCTGTAGTTAAGGGGGTGTGGGTTCTAATGGAATTTTCCTTTTTTGGTACCTGTGTTACGGAACCAGGCTGGAACCCTGGCGGAAAAACCAAGCGGCACTAGGAGATCTTTGTGGATTGGAGATAATTATTTAACACCAGTGTTCTCAGAGGAGACTGTTTCTCCAAAGGTCTGAGCCCGAATGCAAGTGAGGAGGGTAATTTATAGCTGCCAGCTTCCATATCTGTGGGGGTTTTCGTGCACACAGCAAAGGAGGAAGAACCTGGAGGAGGGGTCTCTAAGCTAGAGACCAGAGTTTGTTTTAGCCCCATTGGCCATCTTTGGCGTACTTTATTTACTTTTCCAACACCTGTGCCCAAGTATAAGTAACCCACCCATTGGTCAGCTAGGACTTAAGGATATTTTGAGGTGGGTCACCTAATGGGCCTGTTTGTATTCAGCCAAGGGGTTGGAGGGCACTGTGGGCCCTTCTATCTTACTCAGGTTTCCATTGTTCAAGTTGGTTGCCTAAAAGGTTGCTTACACACCTCTCACCTCCTTTCCAGCCTGCCTTCGGTGAAGCCCGCAGCATCTCCTTTCCTCCTAGCCTGATTCCCCCTTTGCTGTTTGTGTTCATTTCTTAGAGCTGCTGTGACAAAGTGCCACAAACTGGGGGGCTTAAATCAACCAAGATCTATTCCCTCACAGTTCTGGAGGCCAGAAGTCCAAAGTCAAGGTGTCAGCAGGGCTGGTTCCTTCTGGTGGCTCGTAGGGAGAAATCTTCCCATGCCTCTCCCATCTTCTGGTGTTGGGGGCAATCCTGGCATTCCTTGGCTTGTGGCTTCATCACTCAGATCTCTGCCTGTGGTGTCACTGGCCATCTTCTCTGTGTGTTTCTCTGTGTGTTTTCTTGTAAAGATCCCAGTCATAATAGATTAAGGGTCCACCCTATTCCATTATGACCTCATCTTAACTTACATCTCTGCAAAGACCCTATTTCCAGTAAAGTCACATTCACAAGTGCTAAGGGTTAGGATGTGGACTTTTCTTTTTGGAGGACACAGTTCAGCCCACAACACTGCCATGTGGCTAGTTGCCTGCAGGGCAGCAGACGGCAATCAGATACTGTCATCCTTCTGCTGCAGACCTTTCAAGAGGTAACCTCAGAGTACAGGTCAGAGACTTTACAGTAACCC
Source organism: Panthera onca (assembly GCF_046562875.1). Lineage (NCBI taxonomy): Eukaryota > Metazoa > Chordata > Mammalia > Carnivora > Felidae > Panthera > Panthera onca. Next base: position 25,249,148 of record NC_138343.1, on the reverse strand, counting down.
TTTAGGCTCTGCTACCTGGTAGAGCTCCCCTGCTACTGCCTTCCTCCCTGCTTTAGTACATGGGCATGCCCCAGTATTGCTTCCTCTGCAGTTTATTGTCAGTATCCATGATGGAGGTGAGGTTTGTCTGGTTTAGGAGTAGCCTGGCAAGCTGCTCATTAAATCATTGCTGAATGAAACAATGAGGCCCCCCTGGAGGAACTCTGGGTTTGCTAGGGAGGGCTACCAGTAGTAACCTGCAGCCTGGCAGACTGTAAGGATTGTAATCTATAAGGGGCCCTTGGGGTGGTGGGCAATCAGAGGAGAGAGCCATCAGGCAGGACCTGGCCAAGGCTTCGGGAAGGAGACAGCCTCTGAATGGGACCTCTGGATGTCTTCACACAGTGTCCTTCTTCTGCCCTTTCCCTTCTTGCTGTTCTTTTCCTGGGTGGGTTTTCTTTGATTTCTTTTCTGGTGGGTACCCGCAGCTGGGCCTTTGGGCAGGTGGCAGTTCCATGTCTTCTTTCATTGGAGGGGAGAGGTAGAGGGTCTACGGGGGTACAGGGTGACGGATACGGTGGTGTGTTTGGAGCTTGTGGTGCCCTGGAACCTCCTTCTTTCATAGTCCTAAGGCTATAGTCATAGACAGTGGGTTAGGCTGTGGGTCACATGGGGCTCAGGACTGCTCATTAGTAAAACTAGGCATTGCTTCCTTGAATCAATTTCAGGATTCCTCCTGTGGGCTGCTTTGGTGCAGTTTGGCAGTCTGACCATTTGGTAGTCATAGTTCCTAGAAGGGTGTATTTTCTCAAATGGAAGCTCACATTCCACGAAGATCAGGTAGGAAAAGGAAAAGGGGCCAGTCTCAGTTACCAGACCTGTCAGAAGTTCATTCCCCACTTATTGGCCACGTTGTGTACCTGTACATTGTCCTTCAGGAACAGAGCACCCAGCCAACCGGAGAGAAGTGTAGACCATAGCTTACAGCAGGAAACACAAGATTCCTGTGGAATAGGGCTTGGCAAACCAGGACCTACAGGCTGGCCTGCTGCCAGTCTACTTTTGTAACAAAGTTTTATTGGAACATAGATCTGCCCATCCATTCAGTGATGTCTGTCAGAGCTTTTGTAATTTGATAGCAGCATGAAACAGTTACAACTGGACCTTCTCCATAAAAAACTAAATGATTTAGGGGCGCCTGGGTGGCTCAGTCGGTAAAGCGTCAGACTTCAGCTCAGGTCATGATCTCGTGGTTTATGAGTTCTAGCCCTGCATTGGGCCCTGTGCTGAAGCTCAGAGCCTGGAACCTGCTTCAGATTCTGTCTCCCTCTCTCTCTGCCCCTCCCCCACTCGTGCTTTGTTTCTCTCACTGTCAAAAATAAATAGAAACATTTAAAAAAGCAGCAACAACAACAAAAACCTAAACGATTTACCCTTTGGCCCTTCCTAGGAAAAGGTTGTTGGCCCATGCATGGAGGATGGCACCAAAGGGTCTGTGATGTCTCCTCCCTCCTCCCTTTCCCCTCTACCCCCACACGCAAGACAAGACCATCTAGAACAAAATCACATGCCCTGCTTTTCTTCCAGCTGGCCCCATGTGGTCTGTTTGTGGCACCATGAGAGGCTTTAGAACAAGGGTGATACAGATTCCCCCAACATGATGGAGGCTGGCCTGAGACCAGGGAAAAGGGGACATGGGCCCTATTTGCTCAGGTAATTTAGCATGTGTTGGGCCCACTTGGTGCCCCATCCACAGTAAAACTGTCTAGGCCTATATGTGTGCCTGGGAGACCAGTTGGGTGCAGTATGATTTTGGAAATAACGAAGTACTAAGGGTAACAATATGGAGTTTTTAGTTTTGTTTTTGGTGGGAAATGACCACCTTGTTAAGGTAGATTTTCTAGAGTTTAGATACTATTAGCATAGAGCTGAATGTTGAACTTGAACTTTGTAAACAGCATATTCATTAAGATCATGTTTTTGTTATCTTTTCAACAAAAAAGCTTGCAGTAAATGCTTTTGTTCTTACCCTGTGTTTTTTGATCATCTCTTATAGACCCGAACAAGTTCTCTCTCCTTTTGAAGTGACTTTGAACCCCTAGGAGACCAAGAGCAGTCTCTGATCCATGCTTTACTCACAGTATCTGGCACACAGCAGGTGTTTGTTCAGTTCACCTGTCTCTACCTGGACAGTGTAGGGGGATGGGCACCAACCCCAGAGCCTTTGGTGGCAGAAGCTTATTCTTCTAAAAATCTTGCCTCTGTACCGAGGCTGTTTCTTTTAGAAGTTTAATATTTTGATAGAAGTAAGTTTGACCATATTATAAGTTAGTGATTTTTTTTTTCTCCTAAGCTAGGTAGGAATTTTAATGGTAAGGGGAGTTACTTCCAAAAGTAATTGAATGGGGCGCCTGGGTGGCTCAGTCAGTTAAGCGTTTGACTCTTGATTTCGGCTCAGGTCATGATCTCCTGGTTTGTGAGTTTGAGCCCCTCATTGAACTTTGGGCTGACAGTGTGGAGCCTGCTTGGGATTCATATTCTCTCTCTCTCTCTCTCTCTCTCTCTCTCTCTCCCTCTCTCCCTCTCTCTCTCTCTCTCTCTCCCTCTCCCCCTCTCTCCCTCTCTCCCTCTCTCCCTCCCACTTTCTCTCTCTCTCTCTCTCTCAAAATAAACAAATAAACAAAACCCCAAAGTAATTGGAAGTAACATTTCTTCTAAATTTCAGAAGGGCCACATTTATTTATCTTTAGTTTTATTGCTTCTTATCTGAAATGAGGATTGGCCAAACATAATCTGATGTTCCTTTATTCGATATTTGGACCCTGATGACTGATGTCCTTTTGCAAACTCATAGGGCCCTTGTTGACCTTGAAGAGCGTAGACCCCTTCAGGGGCATGGAGCCGTGTGCTCTCTTAAAGGTCTGGATGAGGAGATTGGCGTCCTGCCTTCTCCGTTGATGCCTGACTTGCGGGCGAGAGGGACCTGGTAGCAGTGGCACCCAGACTCTGTGACGAGCTTTCCTCTGCTCCCTTAATGATCTCTTGGTGGTAATGTTGCCCTTCAGCATGCTTTGGGGCTTCCAACCCTAAAACAAGCCTTTTGTGTAAAGTAAGTCTTATAGCTTATTAACAGCACTGTGATGCCAGCTTCAGGTGACTGCTCTTCGTCTGTCCTAGCTCTGTGACATCACATACAGTAGAGGGTCAACCGGCCTGGCTGTTGACACAGATGCCAGACCTTCCTCCTCTTGGTAAAAGTGTCTAACCTACCAGAACCTGCCACTGCCAGGAAGGATGAATCAGAAGCTACAGAAGTTTGGCCAATGGAGAAGCAGCATTATTTTCTTTGTTTCTTTTTAGGATTCCATCCCCGTGTCTACCTCCCTCCTCGGAGACACTTCTGATACGACCTCCTCTGGCCTTGCCCAGCGCTTAGGTACGTGCCCACGGCTGGTGCTGCAGGAGCAGCTGGGTGGGGACCTCTCTGTTTAATGGAACCATGAGGCCGGTGACTTTAGAAGGAAAGAATCCTTGTATTGAGAGATGAGCACAGATGTCTTCTTTAAGGAGGGCTTGTCCATGCCCTTGACCATGACCACTGTCTCAGGGCCAGCATGTTCTTAAGGGCCTCCCACGTCATGCCTTGGCTGCTGTGCAAGCTGATGAATGACAAGGTGATTCAGTTCCCTCCTGTAAACACATGACCTCCTCGTGGGAGGAGAGTGTGAGTGGTGCCCACAGTACCTATCAGGCAGTGGCTCCGGGTAGCCGCCTGGTGACTCAGGAGACCCCAGGCAGCCGCCTGCCAGCAATGCACAGGAGGGATTGTCCTTGTTCAGAGCTCGCAAGAGGGGAGGCTGGCCTGACCTGAGTGTGGCGTGGAGGGTGGTGAGCAAGAACGAGAGGTTAAAAGCGCCACCCTCTCCTGGGCCCCAAACACATACTTTCTGGAAATACCCAGGTAGTTGGGGTAAGGATGGTATGTGTTCTGCCCTCTGCCGGTGCTCAGTCGCCACGTCTCCCAGGGCACCTGGAGACATGGGACAGCCGGGCAACCTCTGTCTCCTCCTCGGGCATCGTGTTCACCAGTGCTTCCTGTCAGTTCGGTTCCAGAGCCCATTATGGGGCCCCATGTCCTGGTGCTGGGGTGTACGGTGGCTGAGGTCTGGGTCCTGACTTTAAGAAGCTTCTGGTTTAGTGGCACTGGCATTTCTATCGACCTATCCCTGCTTAGTGGGAGTTTACATGCTGGTCACTCAGGGAGGCAACTGGGTGAACAGCACAGCCACACACTGGAGGGGGGGTGGGGGAGGAGGGGGCAGGGTGAGGACTGGTCATTCTAGACTTGCCACTCTGAGTTCTGTGTGTGAGGAGGGCCGACCACGAGGGCAGCTGTGGCATTTTAGGAACATCTCCTGTACCTTTTTAGAGAAACCTGGCTAGTAACTAGTGTGTGCTAGTAACCAAACTAGTAAGTTCTGGTAACTTGTTATTAGTAAATAATTTTACATTTACAGAAAATTTGCCCCAAAGATACCGGGAATTTCTGCTTAGCCTTTGCCTAGATTCCCAGTTGCTCTCATTCCCTGTGTTGATACTATTTTTTTCTGAACCACGTGAAGTTAGTTGACGACAAGATGCCCCTTGGCTTCTATGTGCATCACTGTGTGTTTACCGGCGTTGAAGGGCTGACACACGTAATATCAAATAGACCACTGCAAGCCCTGCCTGGTCAGACGAAGACGTGGGAGAGTGTTCATGTTTATAGGATCACCCCAGTGTGGGAGACGGATTCTGGTAGAGGATGGCGGGGGCTTGTTTGCTGTGCCACGAATAAATTGTTTATGCCAATAAAGTAAGATGGGCCCAAGGGTACCCTTGAGATGAAAGCCTAGGAGCAGTTTGTATGCAACAAACTATTATTTTTTTTTAGTTTTGTGCAAATTTTAAAAAATATTTTTCCTATGTGGTTTCCATCAATTTATAATAATCTGTATAAATTGTGACAGAACATAGACAAAATAAGTCCTCACCAACTTATTATTAAACTCAGATATTAACGAAGGGTCCCTCCTGCCTTGTTATCAGCAAAACCTGGCAGTCCTGAGTCTTGAGTCCCAGCAAGGACAGGCACACAGAAAAATCTGGAAAAGTCAGTGGTATGATGTGGCTGGGTCTGGTGATGCACTGGTGCTGGGGGCACCAGGGGGCTGTCCAGCACTGCCCTTCCCTGTTCTGGTCATCTCGAGCTTAGGTCTGGACCCTGCAGTTGAAAAGACATTGCTTGTGTAGAGGGGTAATGAGAAGAGAGAAGCATCCTGAAACAGTATCTTTTTTTGTTTTTTGTTTTTTTTAACTTTTTTTAACGTTTATTTTTGAGAGAGAGAGACACAGCATGAGTGGAGAGGGGCAGAGAGAGAGAGAGGGAGACAGAATCTGAAGCAGGCTCCAGGCTCTGAGCTGTCAGTGTGGAGCCCAACATGGGGCTTGAACTCACAAACTGTGAGGTCATGACCTGAGCCGAAGTTGGACGCTTAACTGACTGAGCCACCCAGGCGCTCCCTGAAATGGTATCTTATATGGAGGATGAAAGGAAGTAGAAAAAGAGAAGATCTAGTGGGTTCAGAGTAACCCCAGAAGCATTGGAGGGCTTTGGTGTGCATGGGGACGCCCTTATTCTGTGCAGCACAGAGGGCACAGCTGGGTCTGCTGGGTGAACAGTGCAGGCAGATAGTTTTGCTCCCTGTAAGAGCCTGTCTGAGCAAGTAGAGTGATTGCCCACCCCCCCTTCTGGGGACAAGGAATTTCCTGCCACCGAACAAGAGTAGGCCGAGTGGGCTGTGACTTGACAGATGCCAACCTCACCTCACCTCACCTCACCTCACCTCACCTCACCTCACCTCACCGTGTTTTCACCTTTGATGACAGGGCTGGCATGGTCATCTGATGTCTGTGGGCTGGCGGAGGGCGGGTGGGTGTCTCTGTGGGGAGTAGGAGTTTGCACTTGCCCTGTGTGTGTGGTGAGGCCAGGTTGCGTCAGGAGGCGTCATCACTGGTGTGGTCGATATTTAACTGGTTTAGGCTTACTGCCTGAATTGCCGTCAGGATAGGTCTTTCTGATTCTGGGCATGTGACTGTGCTTGATTTTTGTAGTTGGAGCAGTACACCCCAACTGTTGGTTCTGTAGAAAGGGTCAAAATGTCTCTTCAACATCAAATTGAAAGTCCTACATTTGTGTGTATATTCACACAATATGTGCATGTAAGCGTGTGTTATATAAATGTACAGAAATGTAGCCCCAGGATTATCCCTGGGAAAAGACTGGAATTGGTAGAGAGGGTGGTACTGAAGGAGAAATTAAGTATTTTAAATACTTTGGTATTATCTGTATTTTAAAAAAGTGAAAAAACCCCACAAAAAAACAAACCAACTTTTTAAGTAGAATAGTGGATTAGCGCTTGGATCCCCTGGAGGGCTTGTGAAGCAGGTTGCTGGCCCCACCCCCTGCTTCCGGGATGGGGGCCTGAGAATCTGCAGCTCTAACAAGCTTTCAGGTGCTGCTGCTGAGGTGGGGCCGTGCTTGGAGAACCACTGAGGCAGAGAGCAGGAGGGGGTCTCAATGACTGTAGTCTGCATTTGTGGCCGCTGCTGGGGAAGAGCATTACAGATTAGATCCACCTTCTCTCCCTGAGACCTCGCTGTCTTGTCCCAGGCATCTGTCTGCTGTGAGGTAGGTGTGAGGCGCACACAGCCTCCAGGCTTTTCAGTCACGTCTGTGCCAATGTTTTCTCTTTTTAGCCAGGAAGACCAACAAACAAGTGTTTGTCAGCTATAACCTTCAAAACACGGACAGTAACTTCGCATTACTCGTAGAAAACAGGATCAAGGAAGAAATGGAGGCTTTTCCGGAAAAGTTCTAGGCAGAGTGGCAGAAGTGAGGATTTGTAACTTATGTACAATGTACATTTAAATAAATGGATTGAATTTCACTGTTTGTCATTAGGTTCATGTATGTGTTGACGTTTTGTTTTTAAAGGGTTAATCTTCCTAACTTTCCTTCTTCCCCTCACCAGCTTCTGGGCCAAAGGCTACAATTGATCAGCTTGGGGGAGGAGAAAAGCAAAATGGGCAGGTGGGGTTCCCCTTGTGACCGCTCAGTACTAGGGAGCTGGGGTAAAAAATGGGATTTTGGGGCGCCTGGGTGGCTCAGTTGGTTAAGTGTCCAACTTCGGCTCAGGTCATGATCTCATGGTCCGTAGGATCGAGCCCCACATCATGCTCTGTGCTGACAGCTCAGAGCCTGGAGCTTGCTTCGGATTCTGTGTCTCCCTCTCTCTCTCTCTGCCCCTCCCCCACTCATGCTCTGTCTCTTTCCATCTCTCAAAAATGAATAAATGTTAAAAAATTTTTTTAAAAATAAAAAAGGGATTTTGTTGGAACTGATAATTTAGGAAGGAGGTAAATTAGTTATGACCCTGCTGTGTACCTTCCCAATTAGAATTAAGGTAATAAGTCTTTGTGCTTCACATTATGTTCTTCCTGTCCCATTCTGGCTGAGCCTTTTCCCATCATGGCTCCTCCTGCCGTGTTCTCCCTTGGGCCTGGGTCCAGTCCTGCCTCACACTGCTCACTGGATTTATGGACTGGGTGAAGTTCTAACTTCTCTGGGCCCTGTTTCCTCACCTGTAAATCAAGAATAATCTCTGCCTTGACTGGGTTGTTGTTAGGATTAAGTACACCTACATGTTTTGCAGACTCTGTGAGTGCCCTCACAATTCAGATGTCAGTTATTGTATTTATCCACTTAATTTTTATGGATCCAAATGCTTTAGTTCCTCCTTGCTCTTTTTGCTATCACTTTCTTTTCTCCCAAGTCCTAAGAACCTGCTTTGGCTACCTTCGATCTGTAGCCCTTTCCTGCCTGCCACGTGTAGTGGATTCCGGACTTTCTAGTTTCCCACACTACACATTTTCTTTCACACTCTTTTCTAAAAGCCAGTATTTCATGGGTGAGTGGCTTCTAACCCCAGCTTCACATCTGAATCCCTGGGGGTGGCCTTCACAGATTGCCCACGCCTGACCTTTCCCCAGAGGTTCAGATGGCCTGCAGCCCAGGTTTTGGTGGAGTTGGAAAGCTCCCCACAATGTTGCTCTGCAGAGGCAGGGTTGAGGACCCCTGGCAAAGGATTTTCTAATCTTCAGGGTCCATGTGGACCCCTTTTGTTGCTAGAGGCAGATAGTTGAGGGCCCTGTAACATGTTTCATGCAGTGGCAAAAGTCTCGTACTGAGCTAGTAGGCAACCAGGGGTGGGTACACTCTGGCCAGGACATAAAGGCACTTGAGAGGAGCTGATCTGGGGTTTAAGACACTTGCCTCCTTTGCAGACTTCCTGTGCTAATGTCAAAGGCCTCGGCCACATGGTAGGTTGCAAGCACAGTGGGCCCCTCTCTAAGAAGAGTAAGTAACACAAAATCAGGGATATGGAGAGAAGAGTTTGGTATAAATACTTTATTAAAGAAATAGTGTTTTCTTGTTAAAAAATACTACATTAAAGAGAGTTTTGGGTTATCAGTCTTTCCTCCCAGAATCACAGTGTAAGAGAGTCATTTCTTGACCTCTCTAGGGACTGTCAGGCCACAGAATAGGACATCGACACACAAGAGAAAAGAACTCTCCAATTTCCTGATGGCTCCCGTTTCTCAGGTGGTTTGAGAATATCACTAAGTGAACAGTTTGTGTTTACTCCAATCTCTGCTTCTGCCTGCCTTTTAAGACTAGGACCCTGCAAGCGAGGTAAGAGGCCACCCGCTGTCCCCTCAGGGTGAGAGTAAAGACTCGGTTTACAGAGGCGCTGAAGTAGGGACAGTGAGAGCTGCATAAACAGGTAGAGTTTTTATTACTTTGTAGTCAATGGTTGTGAAATGCCCTTCATTGGATACCATCAGATGAGGTAGGGAAGACATTCCAGTGGAAATTTGTTAATGGGGCAACATTTTTATTTCTGTACATTTACATACAAATTTTCCCCAAAGGTACAACAGATGTGACATCATGCAGACGTTTAGCTTTGAACGACAGTTCAGAACCCGATTTAGGCTTGTGCTATGAATGAGCACCTCCAGAGTAATCCCGGTCGACATGTACAGTAACACGGTTCTTACAGAGAAACCTCAAATGTTGGGGTTGCAGGAAGGACAGAGGGAAGTATTCCCCACTAGACATAACACACTGTACTGCTTTTCCAAAACACACAATACATTAAAGTGAGGTGTCCTTTAAAAGAGTTGAAGTGTGGGCTCCCCCAGCATGTGCGTGCACCTGCGCGCCACCTAGGGGCTGGGCGATGCGATGGTCACACGATTCATTTAATGGCACTTCAGTCATTTCTTGTTTGGCTCTAGGAAGTGGTAATGTTTGAGTGCAATTACTTCCTTTACGAGGTTTATTTTTGCTCTCTTTCTGTTCTGTGGCGAAACCAACTTACCAGCCCCTTTTCCCTAGTTGAAAGTGATTATACTCTTTTAGAAAACAAAGCATTTAAAACTGTTTCCTATTTGTCTTGGTGCTAATATTTAGTGCATGTGGTGTTCTTGTTGACTTCTGGAAAAGAACAAAATGAAATATCCAGCCCTGTCTCAAGTGTTCACATTTGTGCATAACTTTTATTGAAAGGGGATCACAGCTCCCTGATAGGATAGCAGGATGCACGAGTGGGTGGCAGAGGAGGAGGAGAGCTGGAGCACGTACCCTGGGATGTCTCCCCGGGCAGTGGGGGGTGGGGGTGGTGGAGGTGGTGGGGAGGGCGGACTTGAATAGCAGGTGCCTGAGAAGTGTTTCCTCACTAACGACGAAGGAAACAGGACCGAGGAGTCCAAACACTACTGACAGGTGCCAGGGAGCTGGTGGCCTCAGCCCCCACCCATGCAGAGATGGATCAGGCTCCAGTGGGCCCCCTGCTGCCTTGCTCACTTGGTACGGGATTTCCCAGTGCTCAGCCCACACGGAAGCTTTTCTGCTTTGGCTCCGTTTCGTAAAGGCATTCCTCAAGAGCTTCAGAAATCCCTAAGCTGAACCAGCAACAGGACAGGAGCTCAGCCCGACCCTGAGGCTGCTGGGAGAGAAGAGCTGTGGGACCTCTTTGCTGAGACCTCACTGATTGTTGGCAAGACAGCCTCCTTCACATCTGCCAGACTTTGGTCCCAAGAGCCCAGTCCTCACGCTAGCTTCTCTTCTAGTGGATGATGAGTTAGTCCTGATCGCTGAAGCGACAGTGCTGTCTCTGCTGGACTAGTTTTTGTAGTTGTCACGTCAGATGGAGCTCAGAGACCAAGGAACAGGACTTTGTGCTGTGCCTCGCCTCTGCCTTCCTGGATAGAGATTACTGGCAGCACACGACAGCTTCAGTACATTTCTTACAGAAGGTCTACTTGACCAGCGAGAGAACACGCTCGAGTCCTGCAGGACAGCAAGGGGGCTGTCCCAGCACTGCAAGGTGTCCCGGGGCTGGGGTGAGGGATGCAGACATGTACCCGGCCAGGAGCAGCCCCAGGGACCTCACTGGCTCCTTCCTGCCTCCCCAGCTGCCCTGTGGCCTGACTGCTGCCTGGACTTAATGGGTCTTGCTGCCAGGTGGCTTTGTAGCAAGTACTCTAAAAAAGGCAAAAGGTATGTCACAAGTTTGGCACGTGAAGGCTGCACAGATGTAAAGAAAGTTCTTTTTAAATTAAGGTGAATGCAGACTAACATTGAAACATGGAACAAAAGTGACTTAACTGACATGAAGGAAGGCCTGGGTGAGCTGGGCTCAGAGCAGGTAGAAATGGGGAGAGACTGCTAGGCGCCCTTCCTTCCCAGGAGGCCCTCCTTCCCAGGTGGCTTCCTTCCCAGGTGGCCTTCTTTCCCAGATGGCCTCCTTCCCAGGCGGCCTCCTTCCCAGGCAGCCTTCTTCCCAGGTGGCCTCCTTCCCAGGCAGCCTCCATCCCAGGCGGCCTCCATCCAGGTGGCCTTCCTTCCCAGATGGCCTCCTTCCCAGGCAGCCTCCTTCCCAGATGGCTTTCCTTCCCAGGCAGCCTGCTTCCCAGGTGGCCTCCTTTGCAGGCAGGCTGGACACCCCAGGCACTAGTGATGAGTCAGACACAGTGCAGTTGACTCCCTGGAATCACGCATGCCTGCAAGTCTGCTCACCTCCCCAGCAATGTTTTTATCACATCCGAGGGCTCCTACTGGGGTCTAGCAGTTTTGGAGGAGAGAGGTGGGTGGACTGAGAATAGGCCAGGTGGAAAGCTGGAAAGGGAGAAGGGGAAGTTATAGCAATCTCTTTTCTGGCCCTTTTGAGTTCTAGCAGCTGTCAGCTGGAAGTCACCTAGTTGCTTCACAGACTCGAGGCCACAAGTTCCCTGGAAGAACACAGCTCACAGCAAAGACATATGTCACAGAGTGCAGAGGTGGACAATTCTAGAAAGAACCCAGGCTGTCCAAAAAATCGGGTGCCTGCGTTGCTACAAGGCAGTGCCTGCCTGCGCCAGTGTTGTTTTTTAGTGGCCCCCTGGGTGTCCTTGAGGAGGCCCTCCAAGGTTCCTCTGAAGTACCCCCAGACAGGCGGAGAAAGCCTGACCTGGAAAGGCAGGAAGAAGCCTTCACTGTCTGGGACAAAAATGAGGAACACAATGAAAACCCTTGGCTATCGGGGATGGGTGTTGAACTTTGGTGAGTTATTGCTTTCTCTCCACTGGTCTTGATGCTTTAAAGAGGCTGGAGGTCAGGTGGACTCACCTGTGAGATTCCCACTCCTCGCCCTAAGCCCCCCTCTGTGCTGACGGAAGTGACAGGAAGCAGGAAGCAGGCAAAGGCAGGCTGGAGGGGGCAGCGGCTCCCACAGGCTTCGCAGTCTCTCAGCGTGAGGTCAGTGAGAGCTGACAGTCGTCCGGGCTGGTGATCTCTATGCGGTGGTGTGTGCTCGAGATGTGGGTGACGGGCTGTGTCTGGGAGAGCACCCCTTGCTCCTGTGGGTTTGCCTCAGGCGTCTGTTTCAGTTATGTCCCTAGTGGTTTTCAGTTCAGAGAGTAGCCATGTTTTCAAGTTGCACTGGCCAAGAAGCTGAGTGTGAACGGGGCGCTTTCCTGGTGGAGCCAAACTCGGGAAGGATTCCTGATCATGTTAACATGTCTCACGTCTCCACACCGTTGCTCGTCGTGAGCTCGGCCAGGCAAGCCTGCGTCAGCGAACTGTGGCCGTAGTACCACTCATTGTTTAGGATTTCTGGTGAAATGTCCAAACTTTTCCCCAGACACCTTCCAGCGTCAAGTACGAAAGGATGATCCTGAAGGAAAGACTAAGCTGGTTTTAATGACATCTGGGAGCTGCTTTCCCCCAACACATGGAACAGAAGCTCTTACCTCACAAACACACACACACAAAAACCCTTTAAAAACCATACACAGACTCTCTAGCAAAAACCTAATCATTTACATTTCACTCTGTCTACAATGTGGTCATGGAGATGCTCCACGACCGGTCAGTCTGCACACAGGCAGGCGGCCTTGGGGGGAGCGGGCCCAGAGGGAGCGACCCCTGGCTCCTCTGTGGGGTGCTGGGCAAGGATGGTGTGTAACCTCCAGGACCGCTGCGCTGGTTGCCTACAGCGTCCTCCTTGGTGGCCGTGTCCCTCTTCCGAAGGAGGTGGTTCCGTTTCGAGATCAGAGGAAAAGGGAATAAAGTGCTTCTTGTAAAAATGACCAAAATAAATACAAACATTTCATGGCAGAAAAGAAAGTCCAAAGGGTTATTTCCAAAGAGTCTGCTTCTTCAAACACGGTCCTTAGAGTCTTGGAAAGACAGAGTTTCCCCACACCAGTTGACAGTCTTATCATCTGTGGCATCAGCAGGAGAATTAGGGTTTCCCTGCCCCCAGCCATGTGTTCGGTCCCTGGTCTGTAAACCTGTGCCCAAACAGCCCCAAACCCTTGGAGCCCACAGCGCCCCCCTTCAGGGAAGGCCATGCTGAGAGCTACATGGACTTCATGCCGTTGGCCGTGGCATTCTCCGGCAGCCCATCCCCCGCGGTGGCCGCGTCGTGGAGGCCAGAGTAGTCCTTGAGCTCGGCGTTGGTGAGCAGGAGGGGCTGCTCCCCCTTCTTGTGCGGCAGGAGCGGCTGCCGTGTGTAGTGCTCCCCATTGGAGATGTTCTCGGGCAGGCTCTGGTTCCTGCTCTCAGGCAGCAGGAGGATGCAGATGATGCAGATGAGCGTGCAGCAGGCAAAAATGATGTGGTGCAGGAAGTAGCCTTTCTGGTTGTGCAGATCGATGATGGGTGCCGTCAGCATGCCGAAGCCCGCGCTGGCCAGCACCAGCCCCAGCCCGCCGCACCTGCAGGAGGGCACGAGCACACACGGTCAGTGTCCACAGTCACACCCTGCCATGGAAGGGCACGGCAACTCTGTGGGGGGTGGCGGAGGGAGGGGACACGCTTGGGCAGGATCACGGAGCAAGTTCATGGCACCACCCCAGTGTATCCCACATGATGGATATCCCAAACCACCTTCGCCTTGGCCGGCTTTGTACCACCTCTAGAGAATACTTTTTCTCACCAGCGCAAGTTGTTTTACTTTATTTTGAAAGGCAATTTCACAACACTACTGTAAATGGAAAACCAGTACCACTTGCCATAAATGATATGCAATGAAAAACAAAGTGTTATTAAATTATGCTCTTTCCCAAGGTTTGCTCTTCATTTAGAAACTGGGGAGTAGGGGTGGGGGTGGATTAACAGAGGTTAAAGAGAGTAATATAGACATACCAGCACTAACAGATTTTCTCTGGCCATAACTAGAGAGACTGGGAGATACTTTGAAGGACAATAATTTTTCTCACCGTGAGTCGTTATTTATTGTTGCACACCATACCATCATTCCCAGCTTGGGGAGCTACTATACCAGGAACCTTACACTGTGATTGAGAGAAATTCACAGCAGCACTGAGCTCAGAAAGTCCTAAATGTAAGCCTAGAGCGAGTGCCATTTATCTCCGTTCCTCTGCCATTTGAGGGAACCTACCAAAAGTTCTAGAGAGATTAGTAGATATGCAACATTAAAATCCGTCAAAGCTCCAACATCTCTCCTTTGACATAAAAGCATATTTTGGGGGATAAGGTATCATGTGGCCACTGAGAAAGCAGTGCAGGGCCAGGCTGCAGTAAAGGGGACCATGAGATTCAGGTGACAGGAAGTCGTGGCCCCACTGGGCCCTGCAATGAATAGGCCAGGGAGGGCTGTCTGGTCTCTGCACTGGAGCTACAATGAAGGGGCCTGATGGATGCAGTCTTGTCTCAAGGAAGGGGTCGTCTCAGAGAGCAGACCCAGACCAGTGGGCAGAGGGTACAGGAATGTGGATTTCAGTTGTTTTAAAAAGGAAGAACTTTCACTGGAGTTGCTTAAGAGCTTATGCACCACCCTTTAGTAAAATGACCTTTATTCTTGGATGTGCTTGGGCAGAAGGCCCCTGCAGCAGGCTCTCGGAGGAGCCTCTGATTCTCTTGGTTGGCACTACAGGTGGCTCTAACTCACAAAAGTACTGACATACAAGGGGATGAGACACAAAACCAATGTGCGAAAGTCAACTGTACATCTACATGCTAGCAACAAAGAAGCTGAAAATGAAATTAAGAAAATTCCAGTTATAGCAACATCAAAAAAATAAATACTTAGAAATAAAAACAAAAAAATTGCAATACTTGTATACCGAAATCTATAAATCATTGCTGAGAAAAGATTAAAAATATATAATAAATGAAGAGACATTCCATGTTCATGGTTTGGAGGACTCAATACTGTCAAGATGGCAATTCTTCCATCTTAGAAGGAATGTATAGATGCAACACAACCCCTATCAACTTCCCAGATGACTTTTTTTTTTCCAGAAAAAGATAATCTGATCCCAAGATTTATATGGGAATGTAAAGGACCCAGAAGAACCAAAATGATTTTGAAACGTAACAAAATTCAAGGGCTTACCTTCCCAATTTTAGGACTTAGGATAAAGCTCTAGTAATAAAGGCAGTGTGGTATTTATTGGTGTGTCGATAGATCAATGGAACAACTGAGAGTTCAGAAGAAAAAACTCTTACATTTACAGTCAACCGATTTTTGACAGAGGCAAATTCAATGGAGAAAGGAGAGTCTTTTCAACAATGGTTCTGGGACAACTGGAAATCCACATGCAAAAGAACAAAGTTGGGTGTTTATGTAATATCACGCATAAAAGTTAACAAAGAATGGATTTGAGGACTCGAGTATAAGCGCTAACCCTAGAACACTTTTTTTAATGTTTATTTTTGAGACAGAGATAGACAGTATGAGCAGGGGAGGGTCAGAGAGAGAGGGAGACACAGAATTGGAAGCAGGATCCAGGCTCTGAGCTGTCAGCACAGAGCCTGATGCAGGGCTTGAACCCACGAGCTGTGAGATCACAACCTGAGCTGAGGTCGGATGCTTAACCGACTGAGCCACCCAGGTGCCCCAACCCTACAACAATTTTAAGAAGAAAATATAAGGGAAGCTTGTTGTGATCTTAGATGCGGCAAAGATTACATGTGAAATCAGAAGCAGGATCTAGAAGAGAAAATGATCAATAGGACTTCATCACAATAAAAAACTTCTGCCCTTCAAGAGACACTCTCAAGAAAATGAAAATGGAAGCCATGGCCTGGGAGAACACGGTTACTGAGCATGTCTGATAAAGGACTTGTATCCAGAATATATAAAGAACCGTTAGTGTGAAGACACCCAATGTAATAAATGAGGCACAGATCTGAACAGACATTTCTCCAGAGAAACTGTACAAACTATAAAACACCTGGAGCCCACAAGCAGGTGTATGGTATCCCTGGCCATTAGAGACATGGATATCCCCACCCCAATGAGACACCGCCTCACCGACACGCACTAGGACGGCAGGAATCTAAAAGGCAGAGAGTAACCTGTGTTGGCAAGGCTGAGGAGAGGATGAGACCCACAAACCCTACTGCGAGGAAGGAGGGTGGCGGCTGTGGAAAAGTTTGGCAGTTGGTGAAAAAATTAAATATAAACTTTTGTATGACCCAGCAATTCCACTCTTATGAGACATGAAAACATAGACCACCCAAAAACCTAGAAGCGAAGGTTTGCTGCGGCATTATTCATCATAGCCAAAAACCAGAAAGAATCCCGATGTCCGTCCACAGGTGACTGGATAAACAAAAAAAGGCACGCCATGCACAACGGAACAGTATTCGACAGGAAGAAAGGGGGTGAGGTGCAACAGGTGCTCATGGGTGAGTTTCAAAAATATACTGATTGTGTGATTCCATTTATGAAATACCAGAAAAGGCAAGGGGGGTGCAAATCTGCAAGACAAAAAGATGAGTGATTGTCTGGGGCTGGGAGTGGGGACAGAGACGGACTGCAAAGGGCCAGGAGACAACTTTTGGAGGTGATGGAAATGTTCTATAACTGGGTTTATGGTGGCGACTGCACTAAGATCATTGAATTGTAGATTTAAAATGGACGGATTATATGGTATGTAAATTATAGCTCAATAAAGCTGTTAAAAACACCCCAAATTATTCCAGCTGTGGGGACTGGGTCCTCCTGCAGACACAAACCCCCAAAGCTTCCAGTGGCTGCCCCTCTCTGTCACCCCTGCTCAGGCTCAGGTGGCTGAGCAGCCGGTTCCTTCTCCCTGGAGCCTTTGCTGTCAACAGTGAGTGGGACGAGCTCCTGCTGTCCTGCTGGCCAGTCTTGGATGCGCAGGAGTGACAGGAACAAGGGGGACTCCGACAGGGAGGGCAGGCGCCTTGGGGCTCTCCAGGTTGACAGTTGTACCTAAGTGCCACCTTAAAGCAGACATATCAGAACTCTACAGCCAAGACAGGAAGGAGCACAGAAAAGAAACACTTTTTGGGGCACCTGGGTGGCATAGTTGGTTAAGCATCTGACTTTGGCTCAGGTCATGATCTCAGGGTTCATGGTTTCCAACCCTGCGTTGGGCTGTCTGCTGTCAGCACTGAGCCTGCTTCGGATTCTGTGTCCCCCTCTCCTCTCTCTGCCCCTTCCCTGCTTGCACTCTATCTCGCTCTTTCTCAAAAATAAATAAATGTTAAAAAAATTTTTTAAAAAGAGAAAAAGAAACGTAAAGAAACACGTTAACAAAGAATGGAACAGAATAATGGCAATCCTGTGCTTGGGTGGGACAGTGGGTGAGTCTCCCTTCCCCATTTTGTCATGTTTCATAACAAGAGAAGACACTTCTCCCTTCCCTTCTCTCAGCCCCAAATGAGCAGCAGTCTTGTACCTTCACACGCGGGAGGGGTTTCCTCATGTCCCTTGTGCTGAGGCCAAGGTGGGGGTGGGGTGACACCGCTTGCCGGCTCACCAAGCACACGGCCCCCAGGACAGAGCCGGAGCCTGGGAGTCTGTTCCCTTTCCCAGCCTCTTCTGTCCAACCCATGGCCAAGCCCCATGGCCAAGTTCAGCCTGTCTGGGTCACACCCCCCTAACTGGCATATCTTGTGTCCTCCTCCTATTCCCTCGGGTTCTTTCCTCACTGCTGACAAGTGACTTTTCTAGAATATGCTCGCTGGCCTCTGGCCGACCCCTGGCCCTGCACCCCAATCCCTGAACTCCTTGGCTCCCCCGACCCCACTCCCTCTGTGAGGCTCTCGCCTCTGCTCTGCTCAGTTCTGCTGGTTCCCCAGCTGGAAATGGTCTCCCCATCCGTTGCTCTGGAAGGAGACAAGTCTCGTCCCCTGCGGTCCCTGGGCCTGGCACAGAGAGGCTCACTGGGGTTTGTTCAGGTAGAGGTTGTGAGGACGGGCAGCCGCCTGGCCCACACGCACAGGCCAGGCCAGAGCAGCTGCCGAACAGACCTTTCTTGCTCCCCAGGCTGGAGATGCACTGATTTAAGAGCACAGGTTGGGAGCCGGTGGGCCCCAGGTAAGAATTCTGGCTCTGTCATGAGCAGCCTCACCTCTGTGAGCCTCAGGGAGGATCTGAAACGGGGACAAGAAGTCATGCATCGGCAAAGCTGGGGCACTGTGTCCCTACTGCTGGGACAGGACGTGCTGAGTACACGTTGGCTGTTTTGATTCCCAGCTGTCTAAGCTCCTTCTCCCTTCTCCTCACAAAGCAGAAATATTGGTGTATTTCTAACTTCTTTCTTGCTGCGTTAATATTCAACAAGTGACACAGAGCAGGAAGTGAAGGGAAGACCGGGAGATTGGTGGGTTGGTCTCGGGTGGTGGTGTCTGTCCCGCTAGTGCTGGGGAGAAGCCTGACAGCAGGGGCCCAGCTGGGGCTGAGCAAGTTCAAGAACTGATGGGATGAAGACAGCATGAGCCCTTCTCATGGGTCCACCGGAGCCTCCAGGATGAGAGACCCACAGGTGGCAGAGGATGCCGGTGCCACTTTGGTCCTTCTTCTTCCTTCTCCCCCTGGCCTCCCACCCACACCCTGCAAAGGACGCCTCTTAAAGCTGCCTCAAACCCACCCACCCTCTTCCTCCCAGGGACCCCTGCCCAGGCTCCCTGCTCCTTCGGAATGAACACTTGCTCCCTCCTGCCTCTCCTTTGGATACACACATCCCTCCTCCCGGGCCACTGTCTCTCTGCAAATCACAGTCCCGGCAGTTTCCAGAGCACAGACTGACCAAGCCGAAAAAGTGCTCTGGCCCAGCTGCCCCGTCCTCCCTCCCCTCGGTGCACCTTACAGAGCTCAAAGACTCCTTTGTGTTTGTGTCTGTGTCTCTAACAGACATTAGTGGTTTTTAGGGGCAGGAACCAGGTGAACTCAGTTTGGTATCCCTCTGCATGGCAGTCAGATTTCTAAAGTGGCTCCAAAGATCCGCACCTCCCAAGCATTCATACCCTTGTACCTTGAGTGTGAGCTGGACCCAGTAACTTTTCACCAGTAAAATATGGCAAAGGTAATGAGATGTTCCTTCTGTGATTAGGTTATGAAAGACTTACTTCTAGTAGATTCTCTTGCTGGCTTTGATGAAACAAGCTATTATGCTGCTACACTCCAGGCAGCAAGGCTAAGGTGACCTCCAGCCAGCAGAGAACTGAGGCTCTTGGTCCAATAGCCAGAGAGGAACTGAATCCTGCTGTTATGGTCTGAATGTCTATACCCCCCAATTCCTAACCCCCATTGTGATGGTATTAGGAGGGGGCCTTTGGGAGCTGATTAGGTCATGAGGGTGGGACACTCATGAATGGTATTAGTGCCCTTAGAAAAGGGGCCCCAGAGAGCTCCCTCACCTCTCTCCCATGTGAGGACACAGGGGGAAGATGGCCATCAATGAACCAGGAATCAGACTAAACACCAAATCTGCTGACACCTTGATCTTGGACTTCCAGCCTCTAAAACTGTAAGAAATAAATTACTGTTGTTTATAAGTCACTCAGTCTGTGGTATTCTGTTCTAGCAGACCCAACAGACTAAGAGATCTACCCATTACTGAATGAGCTTGAAGACTGATCCTACCCTGGTCCACTGCAGCCTGTGGGAGATCCTGAAGCAGAGGACATAGCTAGGCCTTGCTGACTCCTGCCCACGGAAACTGTGAGACAGCAAGCCTGTGCTGTTTTAAGCGACTAAGTTCTGGGGGGTAATTTGTTACACAGCAATAGATAACTAATACACTCAGTGAGTGATGGAATTTCCTAGCCTTAGCTATGGAAGAAAATAGACAGCCTGCTCTCACCAGGCTGTGATGTGTCACCAGTTAGAAACTCTTCCACCACCAGAGGCACCTGGGTGGCTCTGTTGGCTAAGCATCCAACTTCGGCTCAGGTCATGATCTCACGGTTTGTGGGTTCGTGAGTTTGAACCCCACATCTGGCTCTCTGTTGTCAGCACAGAGCCTGCTTTGGATCCTCTGTCTCCCCTCTCTTTGTCCCTCCCCTGCTTTCTCTTTCTCTCCATTTCTCAAAAATAAACAGACATTTAAAAAAAAAAAAGAAAGAAAGAAAGCCTTTCACCAAGGGAGAGAGACCGGATGTACTATAGGAATAGTCACACCATTGTGCTACTGGGCCAACAAGGGGACACAAATAAGGAATAGCAATATTTTGGAGAGGGGAGGATCTTCCAGATATCAACCTCCTTCCCAGGCAGAGTCCCAGACCACTTTTTAAAGACACTCTGTACCTTTTTGTTAGTATTTCCTCATATGCCCACCATCTTCATTTAGTCTATGAGCTTGTCAAGGGCAAGGATTATTTTCTAGAATACCAACTGGCACGTATTATTTATGCCTAATAAATATTGGATGCTTGTGGACTATACTGGCTTCCTAGGTAGGAAGGTCAGCTCACCCAAATGAATGGGGTAGGTTAAATATAGACAGACATTATGAAGGGTGATGTGAGTAAAACCATCTGTAAGATGGATAATATGAACACCCAAAATAGCCACTCAGTCTTTTTGATAATTCTGGCCACTCTGGAAGCCACAGGATGCTGCAAGGGACATACTGGATGCTGGGGGTAATGGGTGTGTTTCCTTGGGGCTGTTAATACCAGTGAGACATCATTTTCTCTGAAACCTTCTGGGTTTCTGCCTGACCTTCTTGTCGTTAAGTGTGGACGGCACTGACTAGCAGTGAGAGAGACTTAACTTGCTTAGTGCAAATGAAGTCCACACATGAGTTTATATACAGGAGGGTAGAGGACACAGGCCCACAAGGAAGGGGGTTCACAGATTCACCGTTAGAGAAGTTGGCATGGGATGAAAGTCTTACTTCATAATATAAAAATATGTAATATTAATGTTAATAAATCCTGCCATATATATTTGATTTATGGTAGGATTAGACAGCTCATTTAAGAAAAGTATCTACATATGTGTGTGTATATAAGGTGCAGTCCACGTGCATATATAATATGCAGTATATCTTTATATATTTTTTCCATGAAAGCAATTTGCTATTTGGTTTTCTATCAAGGATACTTTGAAATTACACAGGAAGGTGAGGGACACTTTTGGAAGAATTTGGTATACCATTTTTGGCTTGGTGTTGTTTTTCTGAAATCTCAGTTTAGAGAATGGGGTCATTATTAACATTACGTTAATTTTTCTCTTCTAAATGCTGACTTTGTGCATTTTTTGCTTTTCTTTCGATTGGCACTAGAGGGCAGCATATGCCCATGTTTAAATATCACAGCAGGCGGCCACCTCAATTTACAGTTAAAAGAGAACCGGGGGGCAAATTTTGCCTCCCCGTGCTTTAGAAACAGAAACATTTTAATATCCAGTGGCTTTTATTTTACTAGTAATAGTATCTAAATTAAAGATATAAAGAGTAATACACAGGCCAACTGTTAGAAGTAGCAAGCTTAAATTAAGAATTCTAGAATCTTGAAATTATGCTTTTAAACACTGGAATCCCAGCATCTTGCATTTAAACAGAACAAACCTCCCAGTTTTCACTTCCTCTTTTATATTACTTAGTTTGTCTTTACTCTATTTCTGTAAGTCAAGGATAAACAAAAATTTGTGCCAATTCTTACAGAAATAAATATAACTGCCAACAACATTCAGGTAGGAATAATTAATAATATCAACTGTCATCTGCTGAGGCTGGATCCTTTCTACATATCCTTTTCCCCCTCAGCATCCCCGCCAAATAATAAGGCGGTCATAACGAGTTTCGTGTTAGGGCAAAAGAGATGAATGAAGGCTGGCAGAGGGACTTGCCTAAGGCCACCCAGAAAAGCAGCCCTTGGGATCACACACAGTTCCATGTCACTCCTTCCTCATGCTGGAGATGCGAGTCTGAGGCTCTAGGCCACATCCTCTGCACTTTGGTTGTTCTCACCCTGCTCTTGAACTAGCCAGTGTGCCTTGGCTCCTTGGTCCTCAGCATTTGTAATATATGTATGTATGTAGATTATGTAAGACACAAATCTTTAGAAAGGTTAAACAGACTCCAGATGTCACATTACACATAGGCCATCTCTGTCCTTGAGGCACTTTAGAGAGGAGGACATCAGGGCCCAGGTTCTTAATCCTGACGTGGGCGTAGGGAGGAGTTACTCAGAAGGAAGTTCTCCAAGAAGGCAAGTTCCAAGAAAGAAGTTTCTAGAAGAAAGGGGTGAGATAGCCTGGAGGGGAGGAAAGCAGGAGAAGACACTAGGAAGGATTAGGTAAGCTCAGACAGAACAGAGAATTAACAGCCAAGGCCCAGGGGCTCTGAGGAATCTGTGTGGAATTGTTGGAAAATGAAATGGGCCTGTTATCACCAGTGCCTGCCTCCTCTATTAACTGATCCCTTTTGTGAGGGGTGAGCAAGACAGCAAAGGCCTCAGGGGCTCCCACCTGCAGCTTCCAGATGGACACTGCATGGAAAAGATGATCTTGCACAAAAAAGCCACCAACTGCTTGTAGACCAACCAGGGCCCCTGGCCACTTCTCACCAAGCCAAAGGGGAGAGGGTGCTGCAGACAGGTCTTCCCCTCTCTCGCTTGCTCTCCCTCTCGTTCTCCCTCTCTCTCTGTCTCTCTCTGTCTCTGTCTCTCTCTCTCTCTCTCTCTCTCTCGTCCCTGTCTGCCTGCAGAGGCACGTAACTCCTGAAGCCTTTGGAAGAGAATCCAAGAACTTGTTGCATCAGCTGATGATAAATGAACAGCATGTGGACCATGCTTGGGTCGGAGGGAAGTGCTTCTCTGTAATATAAAGTCTGGATGGAGTCTCATGAAACAATGGTATTAATCAGTTCATTAGATTCTAGTGAGTCTCTGTCAATTTTTTTTTTTAATTTAAAACGAAAAAAAATTATTTTAGAGGGAATGAAAGAGAGACTTCTTGAGTGGGGGAGAAGGGCAGAGGGAGAGAGAGAGAATCTTAAGCAGGCTCCATGCTCAGCACGGAGCCCAAGGTGGGGATTGATCCCAAGGCCCGGAGATTGTGACCTGAGCCAAAAATGCAAGAGGTGCCCTGAGTCTCCGTCATTCTTGGACAATGGATTTCCACAAGCCTTTGTTCAAAAAAAGTTCTTACCCTCCTATTTGCTTCTAGTTAGTTAATCCTGGCATCTTAACCTTGGCTACTGTTCTGGTTCAGAAGGTATGTTTTTAATAACAGCCTTGTAAAAAAAGGTTAGTTTAGTATGAAGAAAAATGAAACTAATATAACACTGGATATCGATGACACTTCAATGAGAAAAAGAAACAAACAAACAAACAAACAAACAAATGAAGCTCACACACCCCAAGCCGCTCATCCTAGTTTATCTTGGATTTATCTTTGTAAAGTGGGGGGAGGGGAGGGAGGCCAATTATTGTCCAGGGACTCCATGGGAATTGTCCCTGAGTGTATTTGCAAAAAAGAGACTCTGAAGGGAAGGGTAAGGGAATGACACCAGCAACTCTTCCCTCCTGGCCTGAGACCCCCTTTGTACTTGATTTCCTTTCATCCTCGGCAAGTACAAAAACATCACCAAAGGTCAAATATTTTTTCCAGTTTGTCATCTTGGCAAGCCAAATCTAAGAACATATTTGTTGAATTTGTATTCCCAAATAATCTTTCCAGGTTTGCATCAAAGAGGAAAAGGATACTGTATTTCCTTCAGTTTAGCTTGTTAAGCAAAATCTAACAATGACTAATGAGGTCTATCAACTCCCAGAGTTCAGGGGTAGCTGGCCGCTCCCAGAGAACGATACATAATCACACAAATCTGCGGGGAGGCCAGCTGGAAAGCCAGAAGGTCCAACCTTGACTTGGGCACTAATGAAAGAACCCTCTTTGCTGCATTCTTTCGTAAAGTAAGGGAATTTAGGTAAAGAAAGGACACTGAGGGAGATGCTGTCCGCCTAAGGCATTTTGCAACCTCTAGCATGAAATAAGCTTTAGGCTCTTCACTTTGGCTTAGCAGAGGGTTGGAACAGGATGAATTACTTGGCATTTAATTGCTTTTTTCTTAAATATACAGTTCCTTGGCATGTATTGTAATAATCCAGGAGAATGAAGCAAAATGAGGTCATGTGAAATTTCTCTGGTCAGCATGACTCGTGGAAATGTAGGAAGAAAGTCCATGAACCTGCCTGTCTGCTCCCAGAGCCCCATGCAGCACCCGAGGGGCTAAAATGATTAGTCTGCACAAGTCCTGCCTTGAATTGTACTGGGCTCCACTTGTTTGCTCATGTGGGCAAGTAAGGGTGGATGGGTGGCATCAAGCTGACTTCTGCATTTTAATTCATGGCTGAGTAACTGCCTGATTTATTCACAATTTATATTTTTTAAAAAGCATGTGTGTTAAACATGCTAATGATATTCCCATGCAAAGTTCAGTGTGATGTAAATCAAGATGAGCTCTTCCATAAGTCACAAACAGTAATTACCAGGAAAATGACACGACTCTGTAGTTTAGTGATGCCCTTTTAAATGAAGGGAAACCCTTTTATTATACTGTGATCTTAATAGCATCATGGAGCATCCATGTACCACTATGTGGGCATAGCACGAGAAAGGATCAAACCTTACCTTGTGAACTAAAACAAAAGTAGCTAAGCACGAGCTTCCTATACCCTGAAAAGGTCCCTGCTCCCTGTTCCTCAGGCTCCTTGCCTGGATGGACCCCAGGGTCAAGTTCTCGGCTGACTCTCAGTTGCCTCAGAGTCAGGGCAAATTTCCCCATTGGAAGCCCTGACAGGTCCAGCACACAAGCCACGCCCTCATCCGGAGGCCAGGGTGGGACAAAGCTGATGCTGGTTCGTTCCACACAAGCCTTGCTAAACCTCCCGCCCTCTTCGGAGTCCTAGGAAGAAGATGCCCTGGGGGGGCACCTCCCATTACGTACCTAATTACTGTGGGGGTGATCTCTGCACAGAAGAACACGCTGAGGCTTCCCACTGCGTGGGAGGCGAACATGCCCACGATGGAAAACGTGATGGAGAATTTGTCCTTGACACTATCACTCATACCTGAAGGAGAATCAGAGGGAGACAGTGAGGGGGGCAGGAGGGAAGGGAAAAGGAGGCTGGCACGGCAGGCAGGGGGTGGGGGAGGGGTGCAGAGACAGCAGTGGGACAGGGGTGGGAGGAAGGCCTGGGACCACAGGAAGGGTCTTCCTCCTTCCCGAGTAGAAGTGCAGACTAGGGCACTCAGTTCCCTCTGGAGACCGAGGAGCACGTCAGGTGTAAGAGGTCAGACGCTCTTGGTGGAGACTTTGTTGGGGTTCCCGTGATGTCCTGTGGGCCTCAAATGCTAGAGCTCACGCGGACTCTGCCAGAGTTCCTTAGGCCACAAGCCGGGCCTGGCAGGAGGGAAGGTGGGTAAAGAGGGGAAGGCTGGTCTCCCTGGTGCTCTAGCAACACCCCTTCTATCCCAGCTTTCAGAGAAAGAAGGTCTCTGCTATTCTGGCCTCAGGGCTGACCTGTCCAGTACACAGGACAGGGTTTACTAGGCTGGATTTAAGGGAATAAAAACTCAAATAGCCCAAACAGAAGAATTTACAGCCCAGAGGGTCAGACTTAACCCATCCAGGCATTTGCAAATGGCACCAGAGTCTGACCACACACCCACGCATCATCTAGCACAGGGCATTGGCATGCTGTTGGGGTCATACACGTGGGGCACAGCTCAGTTCCCTGCAAGGCTGCATTACGAACTCAGGGAGCCCGCTGCAGAAAGCCCTGGCAGCATGGGCTCGGGTCAGGCCAGGCGTGTGTGACCAGCAAGATGCGGGACACCAGCTCTGCCATCCCCATGGCCAAGAGCAGCGAGCTTTCACGATTCACAAAGGGGGATAGCAGCTTCCCCAGGCAGCACAGTCAGCCAGGCCTCCAATGCTCCCTGGGGTTCTCTGATGTCACCCAGGCACTGTCCGAAAGATAGCCCGCGGCACTGTGTCGGCACCAGGGTGCCCTGCGCTGACCGCCCATGCCGGCGGAAGACATGAGGCCATGCGTGCAAGCCGGGCGCAAACGGGGAAACGAGGTGCTCTTTCTAGAGGCAAGAGGGAGTAGAGAATACAAATGTATGCTTATAGTGTCCAACCTACGGCCAACTTCAGCTGCAACTCTTGAAGGGTAGGAAGAGAGGAGGAGAAAGAGAGAGGGAAGGGAAACCACAGGTCTGTGAGTCTTTATGAAAACGTGTATTTGGGTGCAATAAAAAATGGTGATGTGCACAGCACAGGCATTTGGGGCTCACCTGAGTCTGGATGCTGGCTGTATTTCCCAATCACTGGGCCCATGCAGACGAAGGTGAAGAAGGTGGGTAAAGAGGGGAGAGAGAAAGCATGTTAGATACAAAGCTGTCACTGTGCTTTTCCATGGGACCAGTTTCTAAGCCAACTCCCCTCCACGTCTGGGTTGGCCCCACTGCCAGCCCGCCAGGCCCACTTGGGGAGCAGAACCAACACCCATGGAGGGGCCAAGTGCTAGAGGGACACGGAGACCTGGGGCTAACAGAGTCCCTAGACACTGGGATTAGCACCTGACTAAACAAAACTCGTTTTGTTTGGAGGGGAGAGGGCTAAAACCGTTCTGGCCTCCAAGTGTGGGGAGAAAATGGAACTCTTCAGAACAGAGACTCTAGCACACCTTCTAGACCTCAAGCCAAAGGGTTAACTTCATTGTGAAAAAAATTATCCCAGAGTCACTGCTGGTCTGTGCTCAAGGAAGCAGCAAGTTCTGCGGGGGCAGACCCATCAGGCGGCATTTCTGCGAGCTCCGAGCCCTGATGCTCATAGTTACTTGTGTGCAAGGAGTGCCTGGGACATTCCTGCTCAGGGACAAAGAGGGCCTCTGTGACACTCCCAGGGGCTGCTGCTGTCACCCAAAGCTCATGAGCTTGCACAAGGGGATGGGATGGTCAGGAGCCAGTTGCCACTTCTCCATTTCCTTATTGGTCACAGCTGACAATAAGACCAGTCTCCCATTAAGATACGGAGTGCATGAGGATGTGACCAAATTAGAGAAAGGGCTCCTGGGTTTGCAAGTAGCTGCTCTTTAATCCGGTTTGCACAATGAGGTTGAGAAAGTGTGGAGTTTTTCCGTCTGTTCTGGATACAGACTCTCGCAGCGTGGATGACGTGAAGGCTGTTTTCCCTGAAGTTCCACTGCACCTGGACAGTCGTGAGTCTGATTCCTGGCTCTCCTTGTGAAGCTGGGGGATGATCGGTGGCATCTGTTTCCTGCAGTGTCCCAGCCTGTCCCAGGAGGACCGCGCCTGCTCAGAGCAGGCTCGGCTGCCCGGCTCTTTTGTGTCTCGCTCTGGGCAGGTCAGAGAGAGATGCCTGGTGCCTTTTCCATGCACGAGGAGCTGTACCAAGTACGCCTCCCACAGCTGGAGGCGCTACATGGATTCCCTCATTTTCATTTAAATTATTTTTAACATTTACTGAGGAATTCTTTGGCCCAAACGCAAGCTGGTAAACTTGGGAACATCTGCTGACAAGCAGTGTCCCGATGTAGGGGTGTCCAAATGTCCCCCTTGTTTCCCATGAAAGAGTGCTTTGTTCTTCTGGTCATGTGATGTGTCACAAAGAAACAGTCTGGCCGTCAGTGAAGTCATGTCCACCAGGACTGGGAAGGCCTCACGTGCAGGGAATTGTGGTGAACCCAGGAAGGAAGGCTCCAAGTGGCAGCCCGGGGGCTGGGCTGGGGCAGGAGGGGGAAAGGCACAGTGCACTCAGGGACAGTCACCATGGATATTCCAGTTAAAACCTGTCCTTCCCAAGGTACTTCCCTCAAGCTGTTGGCTTTGGAATAATAGCTTGGGTCACAGAAAACTTCCTAAAGTCTCCCCCAGCTCTGCTGAACACCCTTTGGTCACAGGCCAGCTCCCCTCCCCCAGGCTCTGCCCCCGTGGCCCATCCGCACCCCCAACCCCCACTCACAGTTGAGCAGCCCAAGCTGCAGGAGCGAGGCCAGGGCGGTGAGGATCATGAAGAGCAGCAGCCCTCCCCTGCGCCCCAGGAACCTGACCACCACGCACATAGCCAGGCAGGACGCCAGGGCGATGCTGGCCACGGTGTAGTAGTCGGCATAGAAGTTCTCGAGGAGCGGCACCTTCACCTCGTGGCCCATCATGCTCCTTGCAAAGCAGTGGTGGATCCCGTACCCCGTCAGCCTGTGGGAGACGCACACGCCGAGGGGGGCGGTGTGCAGGCGTACAAGGACAGGAGGGCTCAGTGACCAGGAAACAGACATGCAGCTCAACACATCACAGAGAACATGCTGTTACCACGACCGCATGTCTGATGGGGTGCAATGCAAAGAGACTTCAGAGAAAGGACAGCAGCAGCCTTCTCACGGGGGTGCCTGATCACTCTCCTCACCATCACTTTAGCAGAGAGTGTGAACATGAAAGCGGTGAGACATTCTGTTCAAACACCATCAAATGGATCCAACATGTAAGACAAAGCGCTCCCATTCGTTAACTCACTTAATCCCATGTCAGCACCATAAGAGCTGCTGTCAGACCCATTTTACAGATGGGAAAAAAGGCTTAAAGAGGGTAAGCAGCTTGCAGAAGGTTACTAGACATACTGCCTATCTGAACCTCTGACTCTGCTTTCAGTGCTCAGGGTTCTGGAAACTTGGGGATCCACCCAGAGAACTACCTGCTTAACCCATTCCTGCTGCTATTGACAAACACACCCTGGGGAAGCCAGCAGGAAGTCAGGCCAAATGAAGACACCTGGTTTTAGAGACTTTGTTTCAGTTCTTAATTTATCATCGTTTCCCTCCCTTTGCCCTGGGTCAAGCCTCTCTAACGCCTCCAGAGGCTGGGAGGCTCGTATAAACCTGCTGGGAAATGTGTGTCCCACCCGCTGCAGACAGATGTCCACTTGGGGAGATGGGGGTACGAATGCACCCATGCACCTGGGAGGCTGCAAGTGCATGTTCAGGGCATGGGCAGTGCTGCAGGAGCGCATCTGTTACATCAGCGCTCGGCACCCACCCCAGAGTGACAAATGTCCTTCTCTCCCAACCCCCACTTCCGTGCTTTGGGGAAATCAAAGTGCTTTCATCAAACTGTGAGGATGCATCAAGGTCAACTGCGGCAGAGCCTTGCCCCCACAGGGGAAGCTGCTGTCTGCCAAATGAACTCATTTCCACTTGGGACGTACTCAGCAAAGGACCTGCTGGGGCAGTCGCTTTATAATCTTGCAACTGGGGAGATTCGGTTAATCTCTGGGGATCCCAGATGACTTTCTCTGTCTCTTGGCCTACAGAGGTCTCAGAGAAATCATCTTTTTGTTCTGGTAAGAAGGAAGTCTTCGGATCATAACGGGTAATTTTAAGATAACAAGGTCAAAGAGATTGATCCCCCTTTCCCCAAATAAGAAGCATTAAAATAGAAACTTGGCATCTCCTCTATGTTACAATTTGTGTTTTTTTTTCAAACTAAAGTTGGAAAAGGCATTCCATTTGTAATGGTCCCGTTAGCCTAGCCGGCATCTGCCTGAGACTGGACAGCAGCACGGTGGCCATGTCTGGAGCCGACTCTGGGCAGGGAGGCTGAAGCCTGAGGGCTCGGCCCTGACCAATGGAGTGGCTAGGGCCTCCATGTCCTTGTCTGTAGGACAAAGGTGACAGGAGGAGCCCCAACATCGAGAACTGATGAAGTGGAGTGGCTTTGATAGAAATAGCCATGGGGAATGGTAGGAACAGAGCCCTGACTCTGGGTCTCTCTCTTTCCAGGACAGGAGTCCTGATGCCTTTCAAAATTGACTGCAAACCCTGCCCCCTGCCCTCCAATAGTCTCTAACATCAAATGAGAGTTAACATCCTCCCTCACCTGAGGTGACCTGTGACCCTGAGTGAGGGCCACTCTGCGTGGTCAGGGAAGGGCAGGGTTATTGAGCTGTGAGTGAAGATGGGAAAGACCTTCTTGGTCTACACAGCGACCCTGGGGCTTATCAGACTTATCCAGGGCCCCGTGGCCAAGTGCGAAGCCCTGGGCTGACCAGAGACCCCCGAGTTGTGGCTGTAATTCAAGATGCAGCTGTGGGAGAAGGAGGGCCCTGCCGGCCTCCCCTCCAGACACTCTCTTCTCCAGCCTCTCCCTGACCTCCACCCTGCTCGTGTCCCTCTTGTGACTCACGAGTTCACACACAGGACCACGATGTTCTTCCACAGGTTCCGGGTTCCCACCACTTTCACGATGCAGACCTTCTTGGGCCTCCGGGAGAGTTCCTTCTCCAGCTCTGCAGACAAAGAGAACCTGTGACCTGTCGGCAAGACCCTGGATAGGCAGCCTCCTAGGCGTTCCTGAATTGGGGCATCATGAAAAGGGGCAATTTTTTTTTTCCTTTAAGCCAGAGGATAGGGTCTGGCTCTCAGGATAGAAAACGCATTCACAGAAACACTGACTTTGCCGTTCAAATTTCCCCATGGGGCCTGAAGGGAGCCGAGGCACACCCTAAGTGTACCTTTTCACTGCAAAGCCTTTCTTGTGAGTGAGGCAGGGTACATACAAATAAACAATGAGTGTAGACTCACTCCACTTTGCCTGAGTACCAAACTTAATGACAGGGGTGCCTGGGTGACTCAGTCGGTTAAGTGTCTGACTCCTGATTTAGGCTTAGGTCATGATCTCATGGTTACTAGGATCGAGCTCCACATCGGGCTCTGCACTGAGAGCACAGAGCCTGCTTGGGATTCTCTCTCTCCTTCTCTCTCTCTGCCCCTCCTCTGCTCATGCTCTCATGCTCTGTCTCTCTCAAAATAAACATTTTAAAACATGTAAAAAAAAAACCAAACAAACCCAAATGGGTTACAGAGGGACTAATTTTGGGTTACAGAGGCACTAATCAGGTTCAGGTTGTATTAAAACAAGCAGTTCTTTTCTGTGTGGAGTCTGATCTGTCCACCTCACCCACTGTTCAGAGACCAGGAGAAGCATGTGCTCATATGCTCCCTAACTTCACAGGTGGGAAGTACAGTGGCTGTGGCTGTAGCTGCTCCTTCTGATGCGGCCCCTAAGGGTGTGCATCTCTTTGGAAAGAGAAATAAACACATGCATGAGCATGTATGCACAGAAGTGCATATATGTGTGTACGCACATATGTGTATATGTACATTTTAGTTAACAGTCAAAGGTCTTTGGGGGCTGAGCAAGAAAGTGTTCTGCCTCAGAGTGATATGACCAACTACAAAGTTATTAGACAGAACTCCTCATGAGGCTCAGATTAGCTCTGAAAGCCATTCTGAACAGAGTCCACTAGTGCCCCAATGCCACATTGACATTTGCTGAAGCCCAGGTGTCAACCTGGCAGTTTAACAGGGAGGGTCAAAACACAGAAATGTCCCAGCCTTCAGGATCTGCCCTTGTGTCTGCGAGCAGAAATGCCATACATTCAGCCCCCAAGGCCCCTCTGTGCTCTCCTAGCCCAGCAGATCCTCAGGGAGTAATCCTCTCTACTCAGGAGCTCAACAAGAAAAAGGAGACCTAACCCATTGGTTGCGTGGCCCGTGCTCCTCAAGACTGTCAAGGCCATGAGAAACGAGGCCCAGACCAGAGGAGGCTGGGGAGATGACAACAAAGTGTGATCCTGGATGGGATCCCGGAACAGGAAGTCATTAATGGAGACACTGGCGACATCCAGATGAAGGCTGGGGTTTGGTTAACACTACTCTACCAATGGCAGTTTCTCAACTGTGACAAAGGTCCTATGGTATTATGTTAACAATGGGGAGACTATATTCAGAAATTCTGTACTAATTTTGTAACCTTTCTGTAAACCTAAAATTATTGCAAAATACGTTTACTGAAAGAAACAAAAACACAAAGCCAAGTAGTATGGGTGGGAAGGCCCCATCTAATGAGGGCAGGGCTTCTGTGCTTGGAGGAAACAGAATTACCTCGGGACAGACCCTGCAGCAGCCACGTGCATGGGGACTGCTACTGGTGTGCTCTCTGGCACTTCCTAGGGCCTCTTCCACCTCCTTGATTCCAGTTTGAAGGGAAATATGTTGCTTAACCATAAGGCTTTAG
This sequence comes from Panthera onca, assembly GCF_046562875.1. Classification (NCBI taxonomy): domain Eukaryota; kingdom Metazoa; phylum Chordata; class Mammalia; order Carnivora; family Felidae; genus Panthera; species Panthera onca. The sequence goes on along the minus strand of NC_138343.1, from coordinate 25,217,190 downwards.
GAGTTACTTAAACAAAACATTTTTTGGATCAATGTCACCAGCTGGGGCATTGAAGGGAGAAGGAAAAACCTTTTCGATGTCAAAGGGATGCCATGCCACTTGAGTTCCCAGACCTTTCTTCCTTCCCACTTTTAGGTGCAAAGCCTGAGGTGTGTGCAAAAGCCAGAACAGCTAGCACTTTGGGTGTCTGTCCACGGATCCCCCTCGACTCCCAAGCTCTTCGGAACCTTTATTTTCCCCTCTGCAAAAATAGACTAATCTGATTTACAAACATCCTTTCCCCATGGCTAAAACACTAAAAAACTTTTAAAGAGCATGGCAATGTTACAGTTAACAGATAATGTGGGATCCAATGATCTTAGTATCTTCATGGTTATAAAACTCATCAGGAATCAACTATAATAGCCACACTTGCTCACCATGGAAATCATCCAAGAAGAAAATTTAAATGTCTATTAGCATGTTTACAGAAGTTAAAATCTCTTTTTGTAATGTGGTCCAAACCTAACTGCTAATACATTATTGTATATGAAATAGATGTTTAAAGAAACTGCAGCAATTTCAATTGTGACTTAATTTTTCTTTTTTATAGGATTAAACTGTAGAGCCCAAGGTCTAAATAACTGACTGTAGTCTACAGGGGTAACTGCATTATTCTAAATGGAATTAGATTAACCTGTCTGGAGCTATTGACATGTTGTCTCTGTTACATACCTTACCAGCCTATGAATAACAACATAAAGCTTCCTCAGCACTAGGTCTGTTTCTCTGGGACAAAAATCCCCCATCTCTGCATTGTGAGAAACATCAGATGACTTTTGAGACACCCTAAGGTAACTGAATACAGGAGGCCTTTCTGTCTCTCTAGTCATCAGACAGAAATCAGGGATGTCCTAAAGTCCCTGAACGTGACTTATGAGAATAAGAAGGGGAAGTGCAAGTTGATCAGACTCTGAGCACCAAGGAAATGACTGATAAAAGCATTTCCTCTCCCTGTCTCTCCTCCCAAGCTCTCTGACCCTCTGGATTCACAGCCATTAGAAAAATTTCAAAATGGGGCGCCTGGGTGGCTCAGTCGGTTAAGTGTCTGACTTCGGCTCAGGTCATGATCTCATGGATCGTGGGTTCAAGCCCCACATCAGGCTCTATGCTGACAACTCAGAGCCTGGAGCCTGCTTCAGATTCTGTGTCTCCCTCTCTCTCTGCCCCTCCCCCACTCACCCTGTTTCTCTCTGTCTCAAAAATAAACATTAAAAAAAAGAAAGAATAATTTCAAAACAAAACCAAGTGGGGCTTATTTAGTTTTGACAAGCCAGCAGCTCCCACTCCACTCTGTATTTCCCTGCCCCTTCTCCTCTGCATGTTTGGTCACAACCTAACCTGGGATACAGCAAGGAGTCTGAGAGACCTGGCAGAATCCCACTTTTGATTCTCTTTGCTGAGCTTCCTTGGGAAAGCTGCTCTGTGCCTCAGTTTCTCAGCTATTAAGCGGGACAATGCCCCTACAAGGCCCAAATGAAGGAAGCAGATGAAGCCCCACGTGGCCCTTGGTGGGCAGGCAGCCTTCCTAGCCCAGTGCTCTGGCTGACCAGGACTGTCCTGGCTCCCCCCCAAACAGCTGTAGAAGGGAGAGGTGTCCTTGCAGACACGCAGAAGGAGACATGACCTCTACGTATGTAAGAGATCCAGGCGAGGGGCCAAACCGTGCTTCTTGAGGACAGCACAGGGAGAAGACGGTGATAGTGCACCGAAGCCCAGGCTCAGAGATGCAGGGACAGCACACACAGACGAGAATCTGTGTTTGTTTGGATGGGGGTGTGAGATTAACTGGCTGTGCTTTGATGCTTGTGTGCACTGTTAATGCATTACGGGTGAAACTGGGAAAGCATCAGTTATAGAAAAGAGAAGACAAGAGAAGTAGGGGAAAGAAGAGGGAGGAGGAACGGGAGGAGGAGGAGCAGAATCAGGAGGAGCAGAAGCAGGAGAAGCAGATGTAGCAGGAGAAGAAACAGTAATAACAGGAGGGGGAGGAGCAGGAGTTGGAGCAGCAGGAGGAGGAGCAGGAGGAGCAGTGGGAGGAGGAAGAGCAGGAAGAGGAGAAGCAGATGTAGCAGGAGAAGAAACAGCAATAGCAGGAGGGGGAGGAGCACAGGAGGAGGGGGAGGAGCAGGAGTTGGAGCAGCAGAAGAAGGAGGAGGAGGAGCAGGGGGAGGAGGAACAGCAGGAGGAGCAGCAGCAGGAAGAGGAGGAGCAGGAGAAGGAGCAGCAGCAGGAGGAGGAGGAACAGCAGGAGGAGGAACAGGAGACGGAGGAGCAGGAGGAGCAGGGGGAGGAGGAAGAGCAGGGGGAGGAGGAATGGCAGGAGAAGGAGGAGCAGCAGCAGGAAGGGGAGGAGCAGGATGAGGAGGAACAGCAGGAGGAGGAGGAACAGGAGGAGCAGGGGGGAGGAGGAGGAGGAGCAGGAGGAGGAGGAACAGCAGGAGGAAGAGCAGGGGGAGGAGGAATGGCAGGAGAAGGAGGAGCAGCAGCAGGAGGGGGAGGAGCAGGAGGAGGAGGAACAGCAGGAGGAGGAGAAGGAGGAGCAGGGGGAGGAGGAGGAGCAGGGGGAGGAGGAGGAGCAGGAGGAGGAGGAGGAGTAGAAGGAAGAGCAGGGGGAGGAGGAACGGCAGGGGGAGAAGGAACGGCAGGAGAAGGAGGAGCAGTGGGAGGAGGAGGAGGAAGAGGAAGAGCAGCATAGCAGTCCCCCACCCCCATCACAGCCATTGTCAATGGCATGCACTAAAAGCTCCAAGGCAGTGGCTCTGAGGCCCAGGCCCAAGCTCAGAAGTAGAGAAGGCGCCCATTGTCTCCCCCACACAGCCCCTCAGTCCTCAGGTGTGGATTTAGAAATGATGGCACTTGGCCATTTGGGTAAGTGCTTCAGAAGCAAGCAGATGAGAGCGACTATACGGACCTTAGCGAAGTCACCTCACACAGCTCTCTCTTCAAAATCTACCCAAAGTTTTGACAAGTGACCCAGCAGTGCTGACCTCTGCGACTCCCTCTCTGTGCACGTGACTGCAGCTGGCCTGAAGCCCAGAGGAGAAATTTTCTGTAACCACTCAGGTTAGGATCAGGGCGCTGGGGTCAGCCTGCCTGGGCTGACCTTGGTGTCATCACTCTCTAGTGGTGTGGCTTTGGGCAAGTTACCTAACCTGGGGACTCTGAGGAGTAATTCACAGACCCTCTTCTCACCTCAGTTTCCGAACTTGTCCATCTGGACAAGACAGAGGGGGCAGTAAGGGCAGACTCCAAGCCTCATGCTGGGACTCACCCTCCCATCTGGCAATGCTGGGCCAGGTGGGCTTCTCCGGGGGGGTGCTTCCCAGAGAGGGCCTGATGCATGAGGACAGAGGACACCCACTCCCTGCACGGGGCTTGCTCTTTCCACATGGAGCCACATCAGCAGCAAGAAGCAGTGCTCCCCAACACTTAGCTTCTCTGGGCCCCACATCCCCATATGTCAAGCAGGGATGATGTGACGACTGACCTCATTAAGACTCTGGTGAGAATCAAATGCCGGTGGAGAGTGTCACCCATGCCTGCAGAGTCACTGCCCAATGACTGCCTGTGTTACCGTTACTATTGCCAGGGGCTGAGCACAGGTCTGACTCCAAGATGTCTTCTCACGGTGGGCTGCAGTCCACAGGCCACAGCTGGGGCCAGCAGCACTCAGACTCTTGAGAGGATGCTGAAAGTCTTGGGAATTAGGACGTGAGGACAGATGCCAGTTCCTGGTCGCTTTCTGTGACACTAATGTTTGCAGGAATGACACTGACCATGACACTCAGGAGGCACATCCGCTGATCTACCTAAATTCAGCTATCAACTCTGCTGGGGAAAGCTGACATGTTCAAAGATAAACCAAGATGGCTTTAAAAGAGGAAAGGGCATGGACAATTCTGGAACGTCAGGTTTTCTTCTAGCATGAATACAAAAGGATGTGCTGGCAGGGGCATGAGCATTGCTCCCACCCCAACCCCCATATGCATCCAGGCCTGAGACTCTCATCTACCCAGAGGTGACGTGTCCAGCAGCCATGGCCGATTCCCATGTGAAACTGCCCTGCCCCCTCCCGGACTGCGGGAGGCCTCGATTCAATCGTTCAGTAGACATTCAGGGCAAGCCTGCTTCGTGTCAGGTCTGCTGCTGGTGCCAGGATGCAAGGGAGCCCAGCCTTGCACACCCAGGCTGCCATGCCAGCTCTTGTCCATGGCAGGGTGATCGGCCCCAACAAGGAGCCACAGAAACTGGTCAGCTACAGCTGCACGTGAATGATGGGGGAAAACACCTAACTGGAGGGCTGACCTCGTCCCTGAGGAGCTGACCACAGTATAGATGGGGTAGCAGGAGGACCCAGTGTGGGGACGGCCCTGCAGTGGGGAGGCATTCGGTGTGTTCTGAGAGCCTAATGCGGGCTGCAGCGCCTTGGAGAGGCAGGCAGAGGTGACACAGGGTCTCTGAGCAACTTCAGTGAAGGTCTTAGGGATCTAGCTGGAAGGCCCCTAGAGACTGCTGAGGGATTTCTGAGCAGGTGATGTGAGGGGAGGGGCAGTGAGGTCAGAGAGAAGAAGACTCATTAATGTGAGTCCCAGTAAGGGACAGGTATTGGCAGGTGGACGAGATGAGGTGATGGGAGAAAGATTCCAAGCAGAAAAACAAGCCAGCCTAAGAAAGTTGGAAGTGGCTGATTCAGATGAAGCAGACTTCACCTACCTTCCCCCAGCACTGGCTTCAACGCATTTGACAGCTGGGAGTGAGCAGAACTCCAGAGGCAGAGGGGAAACATGTGTCCCCTGGGAGTGAACGCAGTGATAACCCTCCCAAGAGGGGGAAAGTCACATGCATCAAGCTACCTCTCCCCCCGCCTCCTGCTGGGACAGCAGCAGAACTCATAAGCAAAGACAGGCAAAAAGATGGAATACCACTTGCCAAAAATAGGAGGAAAATGAATCAGTGTAATTAGTATTGAGAAAACAAGCTTTTCCCAGACAATATTTTAACCGGAAAGAAGTGGATTGTGGTGATTTAATTAGGGAAATGCCAGAAACAAATTATACTGTAAGACTTAAGAACATGAACCTGCTAATGAATGTGGCCCAGAGAAGTTTGGGAAGATGGCTGGACATTCCAAAATGAGCAAACATGGCCCCAAAGGGGAAATGAAACCAATTCTCATTCTTCTCCATAGTTACAGTAGTATCTCTGTCTCTCAGCTCCCCCTGATCTCTCAGAAGCAGCACAGTGAAGCTGCCTCTCTTGGACTTCCCAGGTTCAGGTCCCAGCTCAATTACTTACTAGTCTGACTTTCAGCAAGATGCTTAACCTCTCTGTGCCTCAGTTTCCTCATCTGCAATTCCAGATAATTTTAGTACCTCTCTCAGAGGACTATTGTGAAGAAATAGAAGTTAATATATGTGAGGCACTTAGATTCTATATTAAATAGAAGTTGGTATTTGCAAATCATTTGGAAAAGTGACTGACATACAAGCACTATGTAAATGTTATTCTGTTTATTATCATTGCCACTGGATAAAAAGGGACCACAGATGTCCCTCTGCAAAGCACCAGCACTCAGTACTCTTCATGTAAAGCAGACCTGATTCATGTCCTTCCTCAATCCAGTAATGCAAGGGTTCCAGGCTTCCTGAACTCTTCTGCCTGTGCTGAAGTGCCTGGCAGATCAAGCCTACCCTATAGGTGGAGGCTGCCTAGCCTTACTGTCCCCATCTGCCAGGTCATAGGTACAGGCCAAGGCAAAGATGCCACCTGGTTAAGCAGCAGCATCTGGGGGACTTTTATTGACCATGAACCCCAGACCTGAATCAGGAGTCTAATGAAAAGCCTAAGAACCATGGAATAGATGATTCCAGAAGCTCTTCCTAGCCAGTGTGATTCAGATTTCCTGTGTTCCTTTCCTGTTGTGAATGGAGACGTCCATTCTCCTCCCGCACTTAGGTCTCTGCTTACCTGTTACCTTGGAGCCGGGCTCCCCCTGAGCATCTGACTGTGACCCCTCACCACCACCCTCTATCTCTCTACTCTGGATTTTTCTGACAGCATTCATTCCTCCTGATGTATTATACACTTAATTGTTCACTGCATGCCTTCCCCTGCTTGCCGGTAAGCTCCACGAAAGCCAGGCTTTGCCTGTTTCTTTCTCTGTTCTAGAACAGTGCCTGATGCCTGATACACAGCAGGTGTTTCAAAAATATCTGTTGGACAGAATTTCAGATCATGCAGAGGGGGATGTGCATGTTCTGTCTTAGAGCCTGCAGATTATTTTCCTGGGAAATTTATAACAACAGTTCTGTCTACACCAGGTTGTCAGGTTGTTGCAGTGGGTCAGAGCTTGGGACTGGTTTTATCAGGACTTTCAAAAGGTCTGTGTGCCATGTACCTCAGAATTTCTTCTGGTGCTTATTAAAAATGCAGCTTCTCAGAGCTTATTCCAAATCTACTGGATAGAATCTCTGGGTACCAGGGAGGGGCCCAAGAATATGGATTTTAATGATGTCCTGGTGATACTTAATATAGGATCCCCAGCCTGAAAGCCCCGATCTAGCTTGTGGTGATGCTCCTGGCACAGACAAATTCTATGGATCTGAACTGCTATATTAAAATACTTCACTTCTCCACTGCTTTGGATGCCCAACAAACAGGTCACGACAGAAACCAACAATGGCATCTATGAAGATCATGCTAGGGAAAACAGAGACAGTACAGACAAGTCCTACCCCCAGCCAGGACTCTGCTGGTATATAAACCTGGCTGGCAGGCAAGGCTGTGTTCCAGACTCAGGTTGTCCCCCTCCCAAATATTCCTTGACAGGTGGGTGCATATTAGGCTCAGGCCTCACTTCTGGGTCTGGAGAGGCTATGTGGGGTGCCACAGTGTGTTAGGCTCAATCAGGAGAGAATTCAATTCTCTCCAAAGGAAGGTGGAGAGAATTTCAATTCACCCACATTCCTAGTTTGGCTGCAGACAAACAGCTAAGGAAGCTGCTTGGTAGGAGAGTGATGACTCCTGGTCCAGCATGGGAGGCACCTCTCCCCACCTGGGTGGGGCTGCAGGGTTGATGTGAGCAGTACTCACCGGGCATCACACCTTTGATGTCACTCTCAGGGTTCATGCAGTTCTTCTGTGTGAAGTGCAAGATCAGCTTCTTTGCAGACTCAAACTGCTGGGTAGCCATCAGCCACCGGAGGGACTCGGGGAATATCCTTCAAAGAGACAAAGGGAACTGGTGAATGTCTTCAACTCTGCAGGGCATCCAGAGGAACAGCTTCTGTCCTGAGCCTGGAAGCTTCACAGGTGGGTGGTGTTCATTCCTACCCACGTGCAGTGAAGGCCAGTGAATGCTCAGGACTCTCCTGAGCCAAACCATAGCAGTGGACGGTGTCTAATTGTTTTTTTGAGAAAGTATAAAACTGGGGTGCCTGGGTGGCTGAGTCAGTTAAGTGTCTGACTCTTGGTTTCGGCTTGGGTCACGATCTCACCGTTTCACAGGTTCGAACCTCGCATCAGTCTCTGTGCTGATGGCGTGGAGCCTGCTTGTGATTCTCTTCCTCTCTCTCTGCCCCACCCACTCATAGGGTCTCTCTCTCTTTCTCTCTCTCTCAAAAATAAAGTTAAAAAAAGTATAAAGCTTACGATTTTTAAAATGTGGCACATAGGAATAACATCCTACCAATTATATCAAGAAATCAGTGTAAACTCTTCCAAATAACTATGTGTTTCTAAAGCATGTTTAAGCAGTTTGTTGAAGGGCTGCTTTTGTTATATGTTGTCATGAAAACAAACATTAATAGAATTATTTTAAGTTTTAAAAATGCCCGGCACGAGCAACTGGACAGTTATTTTCAGTTTTCGAACATTTCACAGGACTTGCCTATAGAATTATTTTCATCTTGCTGCTAACTACATGCCACACTGCTCTGAGATAATGCTGCAAGACAGCAGTTTTCAAGTTTTATTAGCAACAGATTCCTTGTTTGTTCTTAGTCTGAAATCTTGTGAGGATCCCAATAATAATAATAAAAAAACCACTAGTGTTTTATTATCAAAGCACTTTCTAAGTTTCCTTTTATGACGACATTTACAAGTCAGCCAAACAGAACCATGTGCCTGTTTGGAGCAGGGTCAGCTCGCTTTTTCTGTACAAGGTGAAAGTCAATATTCTAGACTTTGCACACGACGAGGTCTCTGTGATAATTTCTCAACTCTGCCATATGCAGAAGCGGCCACAGACAGCACATGCAGGAACAGGGGTTCCCTATGTTCCCTTAGACCTTTATTATAGGGGAGGTGGCCCCCCTAATTGGGAGAAAAGCAAAAGCTAGAAATCAGGCCAGGGCTCCGGCTATCACCATACTTTACTTCAGTTACACAGTATCAAGGAGTCATGGCGAATGCTGCTGAGACGTTACTATTGTAACTGCTCCATGCTGGCCATACTAGCTCTGGAGAGCCTCTAATTAAAGTAATCCAGAAGCTGGATTGTAAATCTTCCATTTCTTCATGCAGGATCCCAAACACAACTATTAAATCAAGCTCATTTTCTGCGTCCTCTAATCTGTCTGATCAAGTTATTGAGCTCTGAGAAGTGGGTTAAGCTGCTCCTGACTGTAGATTTTAGGTCCTGATTTGGGTAGAGAGCACTCCTTGCACAGGCCATTCTGAGTGGCCGGCCCCACGGCGGGTGATGGTGGGGACCTGTGTGTTGATCAAGGTGCTTCTATAAACAACGCTGGGGAGGCTGGATAGAGAGCCTCAGGCCAGCCAAGAAGCACCCCCATTTCCGGATGCCCCACACGACAGCCCCCAACGTGGCGGGACACCTGCCACGGCACTTGACTACTGGGCACAGCGACAGTGCAGGGCCTCTTCGGCTCCGCATGGCTGTGGCCTCAGCGTGGGACCAGGGGGCTGCGTGGACCATGGTGTGCCGTTCAGGGTGGGGGGCAGCGCACAGGCCCCATCGCCAACACCAGCACACAGCTGCCACCTTTCTCACATGGGCACGTTTGCAGGTGGTCCAAATATGCTTCGCCACTTTGGGAGAATCTTGTTAAAAGGCATCCCAGGACACCAGCTAATGTATTACTCTGACAACATGGTGGTTTTGCAGGTGGTCTCTGAAGTGTAAAATATGGTATACAACATGAGAAAGCTTAGAGTTCTTTTAAAATAATTGAAAATAATTTATATCCAATGTTTATGGAACTCTACAGCAGGGAGTGGAATTTGAAAATCAAGACCATAAACAAGCATGATGAGAGAGGAATAGGGCCCAGAGCACAGGAGGCAGCAGTGGGGAGGAGCACAGCTCACCTCTACTCCGAGGCCGATCCCCAGGTGCCCAGGGCTACAGGCACAGGGCCAGTAAACAAGCAAGGAGCGTCATCCACCAGAACACAAGGTTTGCATGTCCCCAGCACGCTGAGGTCCTTGGCCTCGATTTACCCTAAAGCTTTGCCAACAGGGTAGGGCTAGTTGTGGAGAACTGTAGGGAGATGCTTACTGTGAACAGTTTTGATCCCTGAATGGGAGGCAGGTGACAGTTCTGGGAAAATACAAAGTGATGTCTATTTGATGCCATTTTGTCTTCAAGGTAAAGCCCTGCATTACACATAAAAAGCCAACATTTTTGTTACTGAAATCCCATCAGTCTAGGCATTAAACTCCAGTGAGGACAGCTGCTCACCTCTTACCAGGACCCACAGAGCCCTTGCCCTTCAGGAGAAGAGGTTTTTTCCCCAGAGATCACAGTCCCATGGGGAAGGAGTCACATGCAGTCTGGCGATGCAGAGGCTCATGGGTCTCAGGGATGCTGCCCCACCCGGCTGGCTGCCCCACCCGGCTGGCTGCCCCCGTCACCCTCTATCACTTGTTTTGTCTCACCCAAATTGTGCCTGAGGACAACAGACTTTGGGTAACTAAAAATGGCTAAGAATAATTAAATACCCTTTACGAGAAATGACAATGAGGAAGATTCTTCCTGGAGAATCTTTGAGACTTGCAAAGCTTGTGGAAGAGGCTTCAAGGACAGTACCTTTGCAAATGCATGGCATGATCTTTGCATTTAAGAGGTGGGTGTGGGCCTGTTCTGGAGCTCAAACACCCATTCAGTCACCAAAGTATTTTTTTCTAACATGTGTTGATCATCCCAAATGGATGTATCCCTGACCACAACGTCAGAGTCCTGTACAAGGAGATCTCTGTAAATAAACAGGTAGATGGACAAAGTAAATAAGTAAACACACACACACACACACACACACACACACACACACACACACACGATTTATAAGTGATTTGGAGAGAAGCCTGTGCAGTATGGGACACAACTGGGGCCAAGAAGAGTGAGCACTTGTAGAAAGGAGGTGCAGGGAAGACTGTTGGGCAGCACTGTGCTTGGGCTCCTTAGGGAGACGGGCAGGTACTACAGCATGGCTGTGGGAGGGGTGTGGGGACAGGACCCCAAGAAGAGGTGCAGGATGTGAAACAGCATGTGTCTGGTGAGGGGTGGGGCTGCAAGCTGGTAAAACGGAATGCTGGGGGTGAGGTGAGAAGAGAGAGGAGAGGGAGAGTGGCAGGACCCAGGCAGCAGAGGCTCCTGAGTGCCCTGGAATCTCATGAGTGGCGGCCGTCTGACCAGAAGGACCTGCAGTGAAGAAGCAGTGCTCTCTGGGGAGACTTGAGCATGAGAACATGGGCCAGCTCCCATTAGCCACCCAACCCTGCTGCCAATGGCAAATGGCACTGCAAATCACCTTCCCTAGGGCTGGATTTATGACCACCAGGCACCCTTCTGCATGTTTCCCACATACTAAGCTCTGTCAAGCTTGTGATGGGGTAGAGTAATACTACCCCCATTTCACAGATAAGGACAATCAGGCACAGAAAGTCCAGACCTTTAGTTAAGTGGCAGAGCTTGATCAGAATCCAGGCAGTCTGACTCAGGAGCCCACATCCTTAACCTCAGTGGCTGCGGCAAGGAAACATACTCCACATGCCCAGATGGTGTTTAGGTGACAGCAGCTCAGGAGGTACCGTTCTAGTGATGCTTCCTCAGGTGTTCCAGAAAACCACAAGCCCGATGCGCACATGCATGGAATAATGAAGTTTTGTGATGCCCTCCACATATTTAAATTTACTGCAAAGTCATAAAGAACTTGTTGGCCCATCGGCCTCTGAGAAAGCCCAGAGATGGCTTTTTAGTTTGGATAACATGTAGTGTGGCCACGTTATGGGAATTTAATGAAATCTCTCCTGACAAGTACATAATGTAATAACACCATGCAAATTAAAAAGCCGGCTGACAGCCCAGGACCTGGAAGGAATGCAGCTGAACCTTAGAGAAATTGATCATTTTCAACAAAAATAAAAGATCACAGCAGGCAGTGGGCGGCCACGTCTGCCTGGTGTCCCCTCCTGTGTAGATATGGTGAGAAAGTGGTCGTGAGAGTGACTTCTGCTACCACGAAAGGTAACCTGGCAGAAAAGCCACAGTGGGTTCTCTGGGAGATAGCTTTGCAGATGGCTGCTGGAGGAGGCCGTGCCTCCGGAAGAAGGAAGTGTCCACGGAGCAAATGGCTTGCCTCAACCCCCAGGAGCAGAGCAGGAAGTTTCAAAAGCTGCAAGCATTTAATTCTTTCAAGCTCAGTATGAGGTATTGTTATTATTATTATTATTATTATTATTATTATTATTATTCCTCTTTTACAGATGGGGACACTGAGGCAAAGAAAGTACAGGCACATGGTCCAGCTTGCACAGCTGGTAAGTGACAGAGGTGAATTTGAACCCATGACTAGAGAGGTTGGGATCGCTCCAAGCCAGGTGGTTCAATGAACCCCAGGGCTTCTGCAAGAAGGATGTAGGCAAATCTGAAGTCTCCACTCGACCTGCTCTGGTCTTAAACCCTGCAAAGGAAGTGAGCAAAGAGCACAGTAAGGGCGGATGGAGGACCCTGTCAGGCAGACATCTCCTCCCTCTGCTGAAGATCACAGGTCTGATGGGCCTTTCGCCCCAAGGCAAATGATGGATTGTTCTGAGGCCTTCTCCGAGCTACATCAGGATGGTTAGAAGGTCCCTGATTCCTCAGTCACAATTTCAGAATCCCAAAGGTTCTGAAATCCAAAAACCTTACTGATTTAATTCACTTGGCAATGAAGCCTGAACTGGCCTGACCTCACCAGAGGCAGAACCAGACCTAATGGATACGAGCATTCTGAGTCTCAGGCACAGCTCCTCATGAATGTACAAACATTTCATTGCAGAAGCATCAAATATCTGATGCTGAGTAGCTGAAGATGGGATGGGGGCTGGGCACTTCAGAATTTGGGACAGGCGAGGGTGGAGCTGCACATGGATGATGAGGGGGGTGCGGGGCACCTGCCGAGTGCCTGCCTGAATGACACAGGCAGCGCCCTGTCTGGCTCTCCTGATGGCCTCCTGGCAGTCATAGGCAGGCCACCATCCACCGAACTACAGCTGGGGAGACTGGATCAAAGGCTTGGGCTATGGAATTCATTTTGCATTAAGCAAATCACAGATAAATCCATTCTCTACTTAAAAAATTAAAGCATTCCAGCCCTCCTGGAACCCTTCCCCCAATCCTGGTGCCCTCGAGAAGGCCTCCGCCCTCCCGTCGTCCTCCCCTCCAGGGGCAAATACACCTGCCTGGTGGGGGCGAATCCTTCCAATCATACTCTGGGCACTTGTACACTGATAGATCTTGGTGTTTCTTCTGCTGTATTGCATTGCCCCCACTTTCAGTGAAAAATACGAGTTTCACCCTCAAAAATTCCCTTCCTGCCAGACTACATCAGTGGTGCAGAGAGCATCACCCTCAGATGTGTGCATAGTGGTTTCTATCTCCAGGTCCTAGATATGACCTACACTAACTTCCTACTTGTGGGCTGAGGGCACCTGACACAAGGCTGGTCCAACATCAGAACAAGGTGAGCAGCATCATTTTCCAGCATGTACTTGGAACATGACAGAACCACCGTTCTATAGGTCACTCACCCTGTGGCCTCAATTATTCCACAAAAAGCCAAGAATCAGCAGTCAAGTGAAAAGGGTCTTTGACTCAATCACCTGCAGCTTTCAGAGGACATCCACTGAAACACAGACTTTCCTCAAAGAACTCTGAGGCTCCCGTTCAGACAACTGTGGTCTAGACAGCCCCAGGCCAAGGGGCAGAGGGTGCACACCGGCTTGGGAAAGACAGCAGGACAGCAGCCAACATGGGAAAACACAGATGTTCCAACCTTGATCAAGGTGCAGTGAAGGCTCATCCCACCATAACACAGATGTGCCTAGTGCCATGACGCAAACCCTCTCATCACCCACCAAGAAAAGGCAAAGTTACAAAAATAAACCGCAGAGTCTGAGGGGGGTGTCTCTCATTTGCACTTAATGCAGCTCCTCAGGGCAAGCACATGGGCTGAGCCCCTGCCATGCCCTCCTGGGGGAAAAGGGTAACATCAGTGGCAGGGTCAGACCTGGAACTTGATCTTTAGACCTCTAGATCAGTGTAATTTTCTGCATGTCATGCTGTTTACCACATTGCTTCAAAACCAGGAAAATCTATTTTAGAAAGATGCCTACAGGGGCGCCTGGGTGGCTCAGTCGGTTAAGTGTCCGACTTTGGCTCAGGTCACGATCTCGCGGTCCATGAGTTCAAGCCCTGTGTCGGGCTCTGTGCTGACAGCTCAGAGCCTAGAGCCTGTTTCAGATTCTGTGTCTCCCTCTCTGTCTCTCTGCCCCTCCCCAACTCGTGTTCTTTGTCCCAAAAATAAATAAACATTAAAAAAAACTTTTAAAAGAAAGATGCCCACCAAATAGCTACAATGAAGTGTTGACTCTTTAAAAAAATTTTTTTAATGTTTATTTATTTTTGAAAGAGAGAGACAGAGCTCGAGCAGGGGAGAGGCAGAGAGAGAGAGAGGGAGACACAGAATCTGAAGCAGGCTCCAGGCTCTGAGCTGTCAGCACAGAGCCCAAACTCATGAGCCGAAGTCAGATGCTCAACTGACTGAGCCACCCAGGTGCCCCTAAAATGTTAACTCTTAAAGAGGTATATGGAAAATTTATTTTCATAAACCTTATTTTCCCAATAGCGTCACAACTGATATTACCACGTCATCATAGGCGGATAAATTTTCTGTGTTTGCCTAATTGATACTATGAGGTGGTTGTTCTTCAAAGCTGTGTGTCTGTGTGCAATTCAGACAAGGAGAACCCTATCTGCTTCTCCAGCAACCCCAATTCACCACATGCTTTTCAGACCACAAGACTCTTATGATTTAACAGTCATGTGTTGTTTCTGATACACTTTCCTATCTTTGCCTTCATTCCTGCTTTCTCTGTTATTTGGCTAAGTCATAAACCCATCTGATTTACATTCATTGACCTGTTTTCGCACGTTGGTCTTTGTAACCTGTGTAGTCACTCAGTAGAATCAGTAATTAAAACTCAATACTGTGATCCTTTCCTAATACTATGAAGTCAGTATTTTTCTTTCACATTTAAAGATAAAACCACATATTTCTTCTACCCAATTGGAGAACCTGACACAGACAAGTATACTATCTAGGCTGTCTTCTTCCTAATACATTTAACACCAGCTCTGATGAGATGCCAACTTGGCAATTCTCTACATTAAAAGCATGTCTATACTCTTTAAATTACTGTCCTAGAATATTTATTCATAAAGGAAATATAGGACAGAGGTTACTAAGATTAACAGCTAATACTCTTATTAATTTTATCTTCAAGTATTAATTTTAGGGCGATACACGTGGAGAGGTATGTCTTCACACTGTCAAGTACAACATTACATCATTCATGGAATAAATGTATACGGGGCATGATCAACCTGCCAGCAGAGAAAAACATGTCATTTAACAGACACCTTACAGGTAAAAGCTTACAGCAGGTAGGCCATCCAATGTAGAGGGAAGGACACAAGGGTCATGAAAGGCTTTGTAGAAGTCAAGTTTCCCTGAATGTGTATGTGAAAAAAAAAAAATCTCAGACTGTACTAAGGGTACTTCTGATTTAGAGGTAATTGTAGCTGTTGGTACTTCAGATTATCACCAAGTTATCACATAAAATCCTGAAAAGGTTCTCAAAATTAAAAAAAATAAAATCAAAGTCTAGAATTGAATGAGTTACAAATTGGGAGAATATCTTAAGTTTCTGGTCCAAAGCTCTTATAATAATATAAGCTTGGTTCCTGTAAACAAGCTTTCACTTGGATTTTTTTAAAACTTTAGTTCTGTCTGATATATATTTATACACACACATATATACATATGTACACACATGTATATACATATGCACATGTGTATATGTATGTATGCATACACATGTGTGTACATAGGTACATATATGTATGTATATATATAAAATTAAGTCAGTTCAATTCAGGGGATAGCAAGTGAATATAAATGAGCTCTTTTTAAACAAAACTTTAAATCATGATTTGAGTTAAACTTAGTAATTAAGTGAGAAGGGATGAGTATCATGAAATCAAATAAAAATTGGCTTTTAGGATGGTTAAACCCCAAAGTTTTCCTGAGACAAATAAACTCTTCATATAAATCTCTTTGTAGAATATAATTCTTTCATAATTACATGGCCTTTCCACTTAATTATCTGTCAAATAAACTCAGAACTTTGTGTCTCTAATGTTTTCCAAAATGGTATCCACCTAAGAGCCATAATTCTTCTGTTACAGAAAAATTATAGAGGAAATACATCAGGAACCCTGTGTTTATATACTAGCTTTGTGACCTTGGGAAAGTCACATCACCCTCCAGACCTCAGTTTCTCTGTATCTACAGAATGGAGTGGGGGGTATGGAATGACACCAAGGCCTTACCAGGCACCAACATTCTCTAGATTTATTTCATGGGGCTAATGGTGACTGTTGCCTTCTTCTGAAAGTTAAAAAAGATACTGATCAGGGCAATGCACTGTACAAATTCTAACACTGCTTTAGGTTTTTGCCAAGCAGAATGAAGTCAGTAACTAAAATGTCTTTAGAGCTAGCCTTTTAAATAAGCAACCCCGGAATACTTAACAGTTGTGATAAATTGAAAACATCCTTCAGCTCACGTTCTAAACAGATGAATGCTTGGAATTCACCTAAAAAGATTCTGTAGCCTTGAGTGTACCTGGGTTGATTTTTTCCACATTCTCCCTCTTTATATTCTCTTTCTCCAGCTCCTTTTACTAATTTATCCATGTAAGCAATTATGAGGCCACAGAAAGTATAAGGCACCCAGGGCATTCAAAACATAATGCTACAGGGGGAATTAATTTGGCAGGCATTTTTGCAAATCACACTAAAAAAACTGTGATGTTGGAAAACAACTGGAGGAGAGAAGTAGGCAGAAGCAACAGAGGGTTTATGCGGCACCTGCTTCTAACTGGAATTTTATTGGCACCTCTGTCGTAGCAGTCTGTCCAGGGAGTCCTGTCAACCTTCTCCCCAGAGTCTGCTTCTGTCCTTCTGGGTCCTATCTTGATGACAAAGGAGCCCACGGAGGCCACACATTCATGGACTCATCACGAGGGTGGCCCCTGCCAGTTCCACCCTGACCTTGTACCTGACTCTGGAAAGCAGCTTCTTGCTATTAGCACGTTCACCCTCAGAAACAGTCTCTGAGACTGAGTGAGGTCATCCTGCTCTGTCTGGAACCCCCACTTCGTAGCACCAGGCATGTACTTTGCTAGAGTGGCCAGCTGACGGGGCTGGGCCCCTTGGCCTCATTCTGTGTTCCTGTCCACGTGGACACTTGCCAGCAGTCCGGGGGGCAACCGCTTAGCAGCTATCACTAGACATCTGTCACTGGGAGGCCATCTACCTGCTTTCTGCCTGCTCCCAGCCGTCTGACCCCACCACTCCCACAAAAGACACACGTGCATGCATGTATATGCACACGCGTGCACACACTGACCCCCCGAGGTCTGCCTGGTTCCAAGGCTCAGTGCTCCTCCAGCTGGCCTGAAGCACCCCAGCTTCCACAGGGTAGTGAGACGGAATGTTGCAGCACATTCCAGCTGTGGGGACAGTGGGACAAAGGAGTTGGTAACACTGGCTTTTAGAGCAGAGGCTATATCCTCTGGCACAGCACGTGGTTTTTAAGGATCACTTGTTGCCATGTTCACCAGGCTTTCTCCACTTTGAAGAGGAAGTGGTTTTGTTGACCACAGGGGTTCCTATTATTTTACATAATCTCTGCACAACTCACAAGTTAAAAATGGGCAGCCTCTTGCCTGAGGGTTCCCTAAAATTCCATGCCATTAGCAAATCCCCAAACACCAAGTCAGAGAACATTTTGATCTCCCCTTTAATTGCTCATTCAATTGTTACGATCGAAATGTGGGCTACCATTTTTATTTACACGCTTGCCTTGGTAAGTATTACCTAATCTTCTCGCCATCTGGATAACTGGTAGACAAATGGGATTTGAGTAATTTTTTTTGGCTTTAAATTTCCTAGAAGTCTCCCCAAATTAACTGTCTGATAACCTGTAAAAATAATTATTGCACATTTTCAAGCTCCCAGAGGCTATATGCCTTTTATGATTTACCTCTTACACTTTCCTTTGAGGCAAGCATTTTCTCTAGTGACTTTACTGTTGGTATAACTGAATTCTGTTTCCCTCCTGCTGTGCAGGGAGCCCTGCGGCCCTTATTTTACCAGTAATAGAGTTTTCAGCATGTGGTACTTTGACCCCCTTCTGAAATAAAACTGTTTTTGATGGAAGAAAGTGTTGGGTCCCTCAAGTGTGTGTGGGCAAGAAAAAAGACTGATAATCGCTGGAATGAATATATTTATGTATCTGTGTATAAAATTTAATCTAAAGGGTCAGGGTGCCTGCGTGGCTCAGTTGGTTGAGCGTCCGTCTGACTTCGGCTCAGGTCATGATCACACTCCGTGGGTTCAAATTCCACATCGGGCTCTCTGCTGTCAGCACAGAGCCTCTTTGTATCCTCTGTCCCCCCTTTTTTCTGCCCTTCCTCCACTTGCACACTGCCCCCCCTGCCCCCGCCGCTCTCTAAAAAGTAAACATTAAAAAAAAAATTTAAGGGTCTTTTGAAATAATTTTAACAATGACAAGAAGCAAAATTAATTCATCAATTTAACAAATTTTTATTGAGCCCCCCATTAAGGAAGGTACTGATAACCCAATGATTTTAAAAAATGCTTTGTGGGGCACCTGAGTGGCTCAGTTGATTAAACATCTGACTTCAGCTCAGGTCATCATCTCACGGTTCTTGAGTTCCAGCCCCACGTCAGGCTCTGTGCTGACAGCTCAGAGCCTGCAGCCTGCTTTGGATTCTGTGTCTCTCTCTCTCTCTCTCTCTCTCTCTGTCCCTCTTCTACTCATGATCTGTCTCTCTCGAAAATAAACATTAAAAATTTTTTTTTTAAAAAAGGAATACTTTTGTAAATGTTAAACAAATATAAAAAGAGGAACTAGAAGAGAAGACTCCTCTGGTGAGAAGTGTTGCTCTGTGCCTGGTGCATGTTGCTCTCGGTGGGCCAGGGCTCTGCTCATCTGCCTGACATTTTCGGTCCTATCCCTGGGGCCCAGCAGCACCACTGCACGTATGACTGAGCCAAGAGGCTTGTGGTCCTCATCCTGGCTCCGGGTTGCCTGCAGGTTTTTATATCCTGGCTCCAGGTACGAGTACTAGGACCTCAAGGCAAGCTGCAAATATCCCTGTACCTCAGTTTCTCCACCTGTACTGGAGGCCATCCTGGTCCCTACCTCAGAGGATTAGGGAGAGGAGTTAAGGGACCAAATTATTGAAAATGCTGGGCAGCACCTGGATAGGAGCAAACCTTCCAGATATGTTAAAACTTGGAATTATTCTGGGGGCGCTTGGGTGGCTTAGTCAGTTGAATATCTGACTCGATTTTGGCTCAGGTCATGATCTCATGGTTCATGAGTTCAAGCCCCACGTTGGGCTCTGTGCTGACAGTGTGGAGCCTGCTTGGGATTTTTTTTCTCTCTCTCTATCTGCCCTTCCCCTGCTTCACGCACTCTCTCAAAATAAAAAACTTAAAAAAGAAGTGGAATTATTCTGGCCAAAATATTTCTGATGATATTCAAAAGAGCCAATGATATTTAGGACCATTTACATATTGGAATTGTTAGTAAATTTTTATGCTGGATACTTATCTAACCTGAGGCCATTTAAATGTTTTACAATGGGTTTTTTTTCTCGAAATTTTTAAAAATTAAAATCCCTTTTAGCACATTCTTTTTTCCTAAGGGTTTTTTAATTGTTTTACTCCTCTACCCTGTGAGTTCCTTATGACAGCGTGCTCTAATTTCCTCTGTCTCAAGGTTTATCTTTCATTTGGGGAATTGATACTATTACTTATTCTCCGTGTTATTCAGTGCTGCTTGATCCATCTCTAATTTCCTCATTATTTCCCATACGGTTTATTATCTTCTTATTGCTTTCCCAGATGCTTTTGATGATCACACGGATTGCCAACAGCACTTTTTCTCTCGTCAGGATGAAACTCCCACTGAACAAAGCACTCTCCAACATATCTGTTCTTTCTCGAAGCAGCTCATGCAAAACACGCATTAGGTGAGTCCAAGATGAGAATCCGTCCTAACTCGGTACTTGGCTAACAGTCTTGGAAGAGAGCAAGAGAAAACTGTATGCAATGCTCTCCTGCATTTGAAGGTAGAAACTCACAGGAAGATGCCCCAAAGCAGCCTGCTCAGAGGGCAGGTAAGCAAGGTGGGAGAAACCTTTCCTTCCCATTAACCTTGATCACAGGCTGTAATTTAAGACTCCCAAACATACTTGTGTATAGGTTTATGTTTGCATAGTACGGATAAAAGTGTTAGATCCGGCACCCAGAGTTTTTGCCTTCTTTCATCAGTTGCAGGAATACCTATGACATCTGCTGTCTGAGATGACGAGACAAATTTGCTCTCCACAGTGGAATTGGATTGGACAGCCAGGTCTTGCATGATATCTCACTGATCCTCAAGGATGGCATCTGTTTTCTTTCCCTACAGAGCCGAGAAACCTCTTCCTACAAGACGTGTGGCTTCTCCACAGCTGACTCAGATCTTCCCTCACGCCTCAACACCACCTTTATCTGGGGAGCACCAGGTTCCTCAGTCCTTGTGCAGGACATCTGGCTTTTTCTTCTATGATACATCCATCATACTTCTCGACCTTGAGCACTCATCAGCATCCCCTGGAGGGCTTCTTAAACCACAGAACTGCACCCCACCCTAGACCTTCTGACCCAGTCAGTATGCCTGGGGTGGCATCTGAGAATCTGTGTTTCTAATGCGTTCCCAGGTGGTGATGATGATGCTGGTCCAGGGACCACATAACAAGAACCACTGATGTTCAGAAGCCAGCTTTTAATGACTTTCTCACACTTCTGAGTGTTCTGGTGAAGCTTTCTAAATGCCCTGGTTTCCCCAGCTAAAACCAGGAATAATCCCACCAACCTAATCCAAGGGTTAATGGTTAATATAGTGCCACACACAGAGAAGCTTGCAGCTGATCTCGGGAAAAGTGTGTTCCTAAAATCTGAAGATATGTTCAAATCAGTATATATTACTGTGCCTCTGCCACAAAGGAGGCTCGAGATGTGAAATGTGATGTTTCCCTCCCTTGCCGAGCTGTTCCAAGAGTTAGGATGGTGTCTGCCATGTTCATGAGGATACCCTGACACTCATGTTCTGCTCATGTCCTCATGTTGCAATGACAGCACTCATGGGGACCTTACTGAACTGGTATCACAAGTGTTCCCCAGCACATGCCGGGTCCAAAGCTGACATGCATACACTTGTTTTTACAAATAATCACCCATACCCAGCATCACTAATTTACATGTTAAGGCATGGTGATGTCACGTACTGACATCTTGGAAGAGAGGCAGTAACATCTTCATCATCTCTTGGAATCCATACTTGGTGCTGTTTCCTCCACTTTATATAGACACCATGTGGGTGCCCTGTCCACCACCTTCTCACTCCTGTGTCATTCTTCTACGAGACCCACCCAGAAGGCCAGGTGCCACCTGTTCTGTGTATCGCCTTCCTGATTTTCCACCCTGTGGTTTTCTTAGATGTTCTCACTTATCACAGACCTGGAGCCCCAAACACCCTGCCCCCCACAAGGGCTCCTGGCCGAGAAGGGCACCCTGTCCCCGAGCTGTGTGTCCTGGAGCAGGCTGCAGCCACCTGGAAGGGACACCTTTTACACACTGTGCAATCAGAAAGCAGAAGCCCTTCCAACCAGCCCCTTCTTCCACTCTGGGGTCACTGGCCACTTCCACATCCAAGCAGATGCTCTCTTAGATTCTCCCTTCCTCTAGTATTTTGGCTACTGAATCTGCGCCTCTGCCCCCTGCCTCCATTTGTTTTCTGTGACCCTGGAAGAATTCCACATTTCTTCTGGAAAAAGGATGGATCGATAGGATTTCCTTCTAGATTAGCATGGAAGCTCTACTGCTCTGACTTAAGTGATAATGAATGCCCAAGAAAAATGACTAAGGAAGCACTTCTATTTGGTCTTAGTGTCCTGAGGGACAAAGGCAGTGTGGATCTTGGCTTCAGGCACTGGCATCCGCCAGTGGATTTACCCACTACCTCTGACAGGATTTTCATTCAGATAAGAAATATTCACAGAATCCCCTCCTCTGTTTTTGCTTCACAACAATGTGCCTAAATATGACTCTGTGAAGCATGCTGGAATACCAGCTCCCAAGCAAGCACATCCTTTCCTTCTCCTGGGCCACCAGTGAAGCTCTCCCTTCACCTAAGCCTGCAGGCCAACTGCAGTGGGTCCTGCCTGGACCTGGGAGGTATGAGCATCCCCAGGCAGCTCATGAAGTGACATCAAACTCCTATCTTGGCTCCACTTGGTGGGGCACAAATCATGCACACGCCACATCCTCCCCAGAATTCACCTGTCCTCACCACACCCCCTGTCAAACTCTGTCTGGTCCCCAGGCACATCATGCCTCTGCTGCTGCCACCTCTTCCTGACTGGCTTCTCTAGTCCTGGGCTCACTTCATTCGAGAGCATTCTGTAACCCTGTAGCTGCTGTACGGCCGTGTATTAATCATGCCCTTTTATTTTCTATGTTTTCTGATGTTTCTGGGAGGAAAGACTGCCCCTCCCAGGGTCAGCCAATTCTTAGGGATAGCCAATAATTCACCTGCACACCTTTCAGATACAAACCAACCAATCAGAGCCCACAACCCCCACCACCTCCTCTGTGGCTCTCACACTCCAGCCGCTGTCCATCTGCTCTGATCGCCCCAGGGCCAGATGCCAGACAACCAGGGGCAGCCCCTGAGCCCCACAGCCTGCAGAAATTACTCCAAATAGCTAACCTGGAGCCTGCCTACCCTTCCTCACCCCTTTCTTCTGTCTGAAACCACAGTGAAGGCTCTTGCCCATGTTCCCCTCCCTCCTTCTGCCTCCTGACCAGCTGGTGCTTTCCTGTGGGGCCCCTGGGATGTGGTGTGCCCCCTTCTCTAGGGAACAGAGAGTAACAACCTGTCTTCTTTGTGGAGGTCATCTCCTGATCTGCTAGCCTCACCCCACACCTGGCTAATAAAAAACGTACACTTCCAATCGGGCTGGCTTTCAATCATGGCTGAGCTCTCCATCCCACTACCCTCAGGATCAAACCATCCCTTTTTGAAGCTCCCCCCAGCTGGTCACCTTGTTTCTGGGCATGTACTCTCTGAGCTCTGCCCTCAGGATAGGAATCCATGCTCCAGTCCCTGGTGGGGCCTCCACACCACAGAGAGCCCTGTCTCTCCACCCCAGGAAACAGCCCGAGGCACTGCTCTTTGCCCTCATAGGCCCAGCAGCACCCCTAACTGGGGCTACTCCCAAACACACCTGGAGTCAGGCCTCTCCAGGTGAGCAACCTGCCTGCCCCCGGTGCAGACTCCTGGCCCCGTGGCAGTGGCCATCCTCCCCTCGGTCACCAAGAGACTTTCTCACAGCACCGACCAGAGCACACTCCTCCCTGGCTTAAACCTTGACGTGTTTTCATGGCTTTTAGAACAAACCCAATCATGCTGAAGACAACCCCGTTGTGTGTCTGAGCTTGTCCTTTGTTCTCAGCCCCAATGGTCTTCTTCCTTTTCCAGTGGAAGCCAGATTTTGCCCTGCTGTTCCCATTTGCCTGTTTTCTCACCCAGAACCTTGTGTGACTTCCTCTCTTTGATCCTTTCCTTACGTGTCAGCCTGAATGTCACTCCCTCAGAGACGCCATCCTGACCACTGTTCCTCTCTACCTACCGCTTGGTTTCATAGACATAGTGGTGGTTCTTTGAAGAATATTATTTGCTTGTTTATGGGCTTATGGTCTCTGGCCTCCCTCCCACCCCCATATAACCCACTGTAATGTATGTTTCAAATGAGATTTTTGCTCACATGTCTGGGTCCTCTCTAGAACCCTTAGTATCTAGGACAGAATTTGGCATGAGGTGGTAGTAACTACTTTAATAAATTATTTGAATCCACTTCTCTTTCAGATTGCTGTATTTCCTAGAGTTCCTGAGATGCAAACTTCTCCATTTATAGTTCTGGGCCCTCCTAATGGATTCCTGTGGACCCTGTGAATTTTGGCTGTGAGTTCATCCTTGGTGAAAATTTTCTTCTACGTGAGTCTTGAGTATCTGGCTCCAGTGATTTTCCAGGGGAGGTTTTATTCTGGACCCAGAGGGTCCAACGAGCTTCACTGGTTCTTATTTCTCAATCTTGGAGAACGGTTGAAATTTGGAACCCATAGTCACGTGTGGTGCAAGACTTCAAGGCTCCACTGTCGTAAGGGTGGATCATTTATGCCCACAGTCCAAGGTGTCAGCCACCTTTGGAGGGGAGTCCCTATGATGGGAAAAGACTTTCTAATCCTGTTATTAGAACAGCACGGTTTGGAGGCCTGGATTCATTCAAGGAGCTCAGTTCGAAGTGCAGAAAGGGCCTGAGATCTCAGCTCCAGCCCTCAATGCAGGTATTACACCTCAAGCTCTCTGAGCTTCTTTCTGGCTCATGTGCCATGCAGGCTGTGTCTGTGTCCACTCCTGCTCGAACATTCTCCTTGGTCTGGGCCCCGGGAGTTCCCCTTTCTGGCACTGGAACTCAGCACTGTGTACATATTTGGTTGGTGCAGGGTCTTAGCCAGCCTTGGGTGTGTGTTTGGAGGGTCCCTGTCAGTTCAGCCCACCATCTGGACCACAGAATCCCTTCTGGCCAACCTCCATCCTTTGTCTTACTGCTCCCAAGCCAAGACCCTACGTCTTGGTGATGTTGTGTTATGCAGTTTGGCTTATGGTCCTTGTTTACACACCTGCTTCTGCATCTGTTCTTAGAGGTACTGAGAGCACCCTGGGTACCCACCATATATACTTGCTCATTAAAAGGAAAGCGAGAGGCTTTCAACATTTTGTCATCAACAGCTGGCCTTGCTAGTTGGTGCTGCAGCTCTGTCCACTCCCCAGCAGCCCACTTCATCCTGTCTAACTATGGAGGCTTCAGGAGTGAGGAACTTCCTACCGCAGCAGGTGGGAGGAAGGGTGGCAGGCGATAAAAAGACCATGATTCTTACGGAGACTTTCAAGGCTATAGACAAAGGTGGAATATGTCCCTCACCAGTGATTTCTTTACCCTGCCCCTGGCTACACCCTAGTTTCCATGCATATGAAGAAGTGATACAATCGCAGTCATAAAGTAGCTAATATTTATGAGCACTTGTAGGTCAAACATGTGCCAAGCCCCTTAGAGAATAATATGAATAAAAAATAATTACAGTAAAACCTTGGATGGCAAGTAACTTCTTCTGTGAGCATTCTGAAGGACAAGCAAACATTTCTAATAAACTTTAACTTGACAAGTGAGAGATGTCTTGCAATACGAGTAGTATGTGACATGGAACATCACATGATCACAACTGAGCCAATGGTTCTTGAAATTCACTTTGAGATATGAGTGCTTTGGATCACAAGCATGTTTCTGGAACAAATTATGTTCTCAAACCAAGGTTTTACTGCACTGTGATGATCGCAGCAGGTAACATATTTGGGTAGAGCTGGTCTACCCCAGAGGGCAGCACCAGAGCTGTAACCACATGGCGTCAGTGCCTCGGCACATCCATCCGTCTATCTGTTCATGTGTACACACGTCTCACTTATTAAATTACCCTGGGTGCCCTTTTTCACTATAAAGTTTTATTTTTACATTTGTGAGTTTTAAAGGATTTTTTTCCTTAGGTTTTATAACATATTTAAATACACGAATGTCCTACCTGTCATTAAACCTTGATATACTTTTTAAATTTAAATAAGAGATAAAATATGATAAGCGAAACCCCCAGTCCTTTACCATGTGGGTCAGGTCCATAGACGTATTCCAGGAAACCCTTTCCTGCCGTTTTTCCCCTGCCAGGTGTCCTAAAAGCCTAGAGGTGGTGGGGACAACCCCATCTTCCTGTATGGGAGTGTGAGCCTCTGAGAGGCTGTGCCTACCTTGTCCAGTCCCCCAGGGGCTGGCAGACAGCCCTGGGGGCCCTTGGGGCTATAGTGAGAGGAGGTGGCTGAGATGATGCCAGACCTCACAGAGCGAGGGTTTCCAGTGGTCAGAGACAAGAGACAGAAGCACAGGGAAGACAGGAGGCCGCGCTGCGTGTGGTTAAGAGAGGCCTGGGTTCAAGGGCCAGCTGGGAGACCTCAGTTTTGTCATCTGTACAATGGGGTGATGAAACACAAAGACTGAATAATCTACTATTTGTACAGCGCTTGCAATTTGTGTCTGACATGGAGCAAACACGGTATAAGCATTTGTTAAATAAATCAATGCCCTTGAATTCCAAAACAAGTGAAACAAACTCTAGATGCACCAAGGGAAGGAACAGGAAGGACTTGCATAGAAGATTAAAAGGAAGAACTGCCTACTCCATCCTGCTTTGGGAAACGATTTCATTCTTTGCCTCTTGCGACCCTGCTGGAGGGAGCAGGATGTCCTGAAATATGCACAGCTCCCGCGGGAGGGGGTGTGATGTCCAACCCCAGCGGGCTGGCAAGGCTGGAGGAAGCGTGGGGAGAGAAGCAGAGGAGACAGGCGCAGTTTTGGCCCCTGATGCGTGGCTCCCCGGCAGGTGGCCTTTTTTCATCTGTTACCGCCAGCTGCCTGCTGCTGAGGCTCTCCTGATCTAGCGAGCAAGAGCTGGGCTCTGGAGGAAAATGCACCTGTGCCCTCACCCAACGGTTTCTCTGCCGCAGGACCTACCCGCAGGGTGGGGCCAGGGCCCAGCACCGTGAAGTTAAAAGGTAGGTGCTTTCTTCCCCTCCCTGGCACCTTAGAAAAGGAAGCCTGATGAGCAGCCCTCTCTGCTCCTGAAAGCTATGACACAACTGACCTCTTGCCAGAAATTTGGTTTTCGTCAGTGACTAAACAAGAGCAACACAGCACAGTACGCGTTATCCATACTACAGTGTCTCGCACTAAGGGTGTGAAGTGACTGTTGGCATGAAGAGGGGCTGGGAGGGGCCGGGAAAGAAAGAAAAGAGTTATTTATAAAAAAGGCCAAACAATCATTTTTCCCCTAAACATCTTTCTATTCACAAGTGGGGTTTTTCGACCTCGGCTGTTCAGCCAATTGATAAACATCGATGTTTTTAAAAATCTGGTTGCCCAGGTCAGACCCCCTGGCCCTGTGTGTTCAGTTGTTTCCCGCCTACAGTCACCCCAGCCAAAAGCCAAAGTCACACATGGTTCGAAAAGTCCAAGTGGACTCATCTAGGGCAGGGGCGGGCAAACTTCTTCCGTAAAGGAGCAGAGGGTATATATTCCGCTTTGTAGGCCACTTTGTCTGTGGAACATACTCAACTCTGCCACTATAGCGTGAAAACAGCCAGAGATGATGACACTTATGCAAACATGTGGGCAGGCTGTGCTCCAATAAAACTTTATTTCCCCAAACAGATGGCAAGCCAGATTTGGTCCATGGGCCATAGTCTCTCTGCCCATCCCTAATCTGGAAGTGATAAGGGGGCTTTCCTAAATCACTCCTTGAACATCTCCGTATTTTACCCCTTCCAATACAAGAACCCACCCTTTGCAAATCAATTCATAAAAATCGTGTCAAAAGAACCCAGCAAGCAGGAGTCCGAGCAGACTGATAGAGGGCAGGTTCCTGGAGCTGGGTGAAGGGCACCTGGGAACTCACTCCCCTCTTCTGTCTACTTTTGTGTATGTTTCAACATTTCCCAAGATAAAGTGTTTAAAAAATGAAATTTCATAAAAGAGGAAAATTCCCTCACACACACAAAAAAGCACAAGCTGAAACCGGCAAGAAGCCGGGGCACTGTGGGACCCCAGTCGTTTGCTTCATGTGTCTCCTCCCCAGGGGATGCGCCCTTCAGAAAGCATTTGCAGATGTACCAGGCGGTGATGCCTGTGGGGAGGATACTCACGACCAATAGAGCAGCATGAGGAGGAAGGGGCAGATGATGAGGGCCTGCAGGACCTGCCAGTCCCGGCACAGGGCGGCCAGCCCGGGCATGAGGAACTGCCCCGCCATGGCCACGAAGCTCGCCACCATCGTGATCATGAACCGTTTTCCAGGGGGGCACAGCTCTATTCCTGGAACACAGAAGGGACAAGAGAGATGTGAGCGCCCTGACCCGTAGCCTGGAGGAGCCACGGGTGCACCATGGTCAGTGCACTTCTCAAACAGCCAACAACTATAAAATCGTATTTATTTGCTGGACTCCGTGAGAGCCCTACATCGTATGTCAATGTTGAGATCCTTGTTTTTACAGCTGGATGAGCTGAGGCCTGAACTGGGAAGGGAGCGATCATTGCTCGAGGTCACAGAGCAAGTCAGTGGCAAAAGAACGCTGTAATTCAGAGTGGCCCCAGCCCAGAAACTAGGAAACGCTGCTTTGTATGGGGATAGTATTTGTATCACACAATTCTACTTCCTCTGCTCTCTGGATGTTACTGAGCTTGTTGTAAGGCAGGATCCCTCTGAGGCTCATGTGCTCCCATTCCTTCCCCTCATGATGCCATATTAGGGGACCCCCTCAACCTCTGCACAGAGCACCTGCTCACTCCCACCCACCTGCACCATCCCTCCTTCTGGCCCCGACTCTAGTGCTCCTTCGGAGTTCAGAACTCCGGGCAACCTACTCACACTTGTGAGACCAACACAGACCAAGCTGCATCACAACTAATCTATTTGAACAAGACCAAAAAAAACAAAACAAAAACAAAAACAAAAAAAAGAAAAAAAAAACCCACAAAAAACAATCAATAAAGCAGATATGGACCATGTAGTATCTCCTCCTCCATACTGGAATTCTGTAGCCCATGATGACATGGGTGTGTCCCACTACCCTTCCTCTGTCCCTATTAGATAGTCAGCTCCTCTGACAGAGGCAAATCTGGTTCATCTTCATAGCTTCAAAACAACACCACTGTCTGCCTTCAATAACTGTCTACTGAAGGTGGGGGGCACCATGCTCCCCCTTGTTTGCAAAAGAATCTATGCTCTTAATTTGACCTAAAAAAGAGGGTCACAAAGCTTAAATGGTAGCATCCAAGTGCCAGCCAGTACAGATTAGTATGTAAATTCCTATATCAAGGTCCTCAGGGCTAGAATGGGAGCCGGGTTTTCTACATTTCCCTTACAGAACATGTGTGTTTGCTTGTTAGTCTTGTACAATATGCAGTATTCCTCAAAGCTGACTTTTTAAAAAGTATATATATTTTTAATGTTTATTTTTGAGAGAGACAGAGAGAGTGTGGGGAGGGGGGAGAGAGAGAGAGAGAGGGAGAGAGACACACATACACAGAATCTGAAGCAGGCTCCAGGCTCTGAACCCTCAGCACAGAGCCTGACATGGGGCTTGAACCCACGAACCAAGAGATCATGACCTGAGCTGAAGTTGGATGTTTAACCAACTGACCCACCCAGGTGCCCCCAAAGTAGAGTTAAAATGACTTTTTAAAAAAGCGGAAAGACTCTCAGGAGAGAATACTTTTTATGTGTCTCTATTCAAAGATTGTTTGTAGATCGGTTGCTACACCCCTTCTGCTGGTTGTCTAGAGACCAGAGCTGAGGTAGCAGATCGAAAGGCAACATGAGGGGGAGCAGGTTTGAGGGGAAAACAGACAAATTACAGTTGGCCACAAGGACAGAATCAGCCCTAACAAGGATAGGACATCATGCCGGCCAATATCCACACTGGCTCGACTACAAGGAAAGAAGAACAAAGTCATCAACGTTTCCATTCCTGCTCCACCACAAACAGACCATCATTGCAGTTACCAGTGAGTGAGAAACCTGGCCTCACTGAATGTAGCTTATAAAGGACTTTTTGCCATTTAATTAAGAAAACAGGATTAAGCATCCCTCTCCTGGCCATTTACTGTGATGCTCTTTCTTTCCACATGCACAGATCAGGCTCACTTAAAGATCACTTCTGGTGGGACTCAGGTATTCGCTCCAGACATGGCATTTCTGTTCTTAAAAATAACAGATCAGGGGCTTTTTAGAAAGGGCAAACTGGTGCACGTGCTAGCTTTCACTTATTAAGCACATGCATAGATTTGCCATGGAAACCAGAAACTGGGATTAGCCAGGGTAAATTCATGGCTCTGGGCTCAGCACAGGCTCTTATCAGAAGAGGAAATGGAGCACTTTGCCACCCAGGTAACCTTTTTAAAAAAAAAAAAAAAGTTTATTTATTTTGAGAGAGAGAGAGTGCATGTGCACACAAGTGGGGGATGGGCAGAGAGACAGAGAGAGAGAGAGACAGAGAGAGAGAGAGAGACAGAGAGAGAGAGAGAGACAGAGAGAGAGAGAGAAGGAGAGAGGCAATCCTAAGCAGGCTCTGCACTGTCAGCACAGAGCCTGGTGCGGGCCTCAAACTCATGAACCATGGGATTATAACCTGAGCCGATATCAAGAGTTGGACACTTAACTGACTGAGCCACCCAGGTACCCTCAGAAGAGAAAATGAAGCACTTGGCCACCCAGGTAACCTTTAAACAAAGTCAGAGAGATAATGTCAAAATAGCACAATGGCTTCATGTCAGTGGGTTGCTGGTACAGTGGGCACAGCACACAGCCAGCGGTTTATCTCTCCACCACCTGTGATAGGTAATTCCGTAATATGGTAAGTATGAAAATTATCCACAAATAGATTCCTTTACCAAAGACCCACTTTGGGACATCTAATCCCACACACTAGTCTACACTCCATGCTATCACATGAAGGATCACAAGGCAACTTTCCGAAGGAGGGTCTAGGTTTGTGGAGGCCAAATTTGTCCCTTGATGGGCAAATGATTCCACAGTCTGACTTCTCACCCTTCCCTTGCTGCAAATGACATGCTGTGACCGGTGCATATGTCAGTGTTACTGTCGATATGACAATGATGAACTGTCAGTTTCTCTCCCGTAGGGTTCTCTCGGCCTTCTCCCATGGGTGGTCCAAGTCTAATTCCTTGAGACGTCCTGATGAATCTGCACCACCTTTGAGACTGTCAGGGATGACACAGACCCTCAGTCCCCACGCAGACATCCAGAACCAGCTTCCGCATTTCAATGAGATCCCCAGATCACTCATTGAGAGGCACTGGCTAAGTATCCTTCCCCAAAATGGTTACCCTCACCCATAGCAGGAGAAATGTTTTTGCCTCCCAGACACACTATCTGAGAGCTGAATAAGTAAAATCATTTTCTGACCCCTCCACTTCTGTTTTTGTTAGGAATTTTAGCAGAGATTTTACTTTATTTCATCAGGTAGAAAAATGTAAGAGCAGTCCGGCTGATACATATGTATTTTAGCATTCCTGTCAGGGCAGGGGAAACACAGTGATTTGATGTAAGGACACAGGTATGACACTTGCATATAATGACCTTTTTAGCCTTGACTCACCAGAAATGCCTTCCCAACTGCCTGAAATCAACTACAGTCTGAAGGTGGCTATAAAGATGTTTAAAAAAAAAAAAAAGAAGCAATTATCAAAGAACCGTGGGCACTTTACACTTGCCATTAATCACATGTTCCCTTTTGGATGATGAGAAATCAGTTTTCCTGAAGTGGAAGACAGGAAGAAATACATCAGAGCATTAAAGCCTTAAGTCCTGGCATCCGGTAAAAAGGGATGGGGACAGCACGTAGATGGTTTCTGCCCACAAAGGGCCTGCTCCCAGCTCTGCAAACAGGAGCACTTGGTGTAAGGGTTTGCACACCTTGGAGATGCCTACAGCCACCAGGTCAGGGCCACCGGTTTTGGTCTTGAAAGTCAGAGAAACCTGCCACCAGCAGGAAATGGTATCCCCAGTCCCACTGCCTCCTCAGGACCTGGGGATCATGCAGAACAGGTCACCCAAAGGCAGGCATCCACAGACCTGAAGTGCCAGCCGGTCAGCAGCACCTGTGGGTGGCCTGGGCTGCATGCTGCATGCAATACTCCTTAGAGCCACTTGTACTGTAGGCCCAACCTAAAGTCATCTTAGCAGATTTTCACTTATGAGCAGCAAACAACTCCCACCCCCTTCCTTATGTAAAACAATTAAGCGTCACAAAAAAAGATCATCTTAGGTGAGGCATCACAGGTTCAAACGTGGAGAACATGCACTCTGGCACCAGACAGGCCGGGTTTCAATCCTGTCCCAGCACTTACAAGCTTGTGACCGTGGTTCAGTCATCTGTGAGTTCTGTCATCTGTAAAATGGGCCATTGTGAGCATTAAATAAGCATGGAACGCCTGCATATGGAAAAAGTGATTTTTTGGCTTTTTTAAGTAATAATATGGATTATTACCATATATAATAATGTAATTATTAGCAAGTCACTCTTTTGTCTCATTTGACCTCTTTATTATTATTCACCTGATCTGGTGAATTTCAGGGTAGGACTGAAGGGGCATGCCTGGCTGGCTTAGTTGGTAGAGCATGAGACTTTTCATCTTAGGATTGTGAGTTCTAGCCCCATACTGGGTATAGAGATTACTTTAAAAAACATAAATGAATGAATGAGTGAACGAATGAATGAATGAATGGATTCAGGGTAGGACTGAGTTTTGTTCTAAAAGACTGAAAAAGAGAAATAACCCACAGTGACAGTCTGCACTCTTTCTTCTCCATATACAGTAAAACCCTGGATCGTGAGAAATTTGTTCTGTGTGTGTTCCGCAAGACGAGCAAACATTTCTGATAAATTTTAATTTGATAAATGAGCAATGTTTTGCAATACGAGTAGTATGTGATGTTGAATTTCACATGATTGCAATGGAGCCAATGGTTCTTGAAATTCGCTTTGATATACGAGTGCTTTGGGTTACAAGCATCTTTCTGGAACGAATTATGCTCACAAACCAAGGTTATCCTGTATTTTATTTCACGGAGATTCTCTCAGGCCTAGCAACAATCCACCAATTAAAAACCAGAATCAAGTGATTCCAAGAAAACCACATCAAAAATCCCTACTGGTAAATTACTTTTCCCCTAATGCCTTCATGGAGAAGGCTTAAAAGCTACTCTTCCAAGATTGATGTATTTTGACGATAAGCAGAGGAACTGCAAAAGGTTATGAGAATTAATAGCATGTAATTAAGACTTAACTGAGGCATTTGGCCTGTAGAAGAACAGGGGATCACAGCCACAGCAGTCTGATCACGCAGGGGACAGGAGCAGCCCAGGGAACACGGGTGACTTCTGTTGGAGATGTGGTGTTGGGACAGGAGAGCTTTTCAGGGGCTGTAACCCTAGCAGGATGTGCTTTTAGAAGCTTTCAGATTCTTACAAATTTCCTGGAGGAAAGGAAGTGTGCTGCCCAGGTCAGTTGCTCCATGTGAGGGAGGACAAAGACCCAAGGGGAACCAGACATCAAAGTGTGTGTGGGGGGGTCATT
This sequence comes from Panthera onca, assembly GCF_046562875.1. Classification (NCBI taxonomy): domain Eukaryota; kingdom Metazoa; phylum Chordata; class Mammalia; order Carnivora; family Felidae; genus Panthera; species Panthera onca. The sequence goes on along the minus strand of NC_138343.1, from coordinate 25,184,185 downwards.
AGCTGGCCCACAGCTGCTCCTTAGAAGAAGGATGTGAAGGTCAGAGTGATGGGTCAGTGTGACTAGGCTACAGTCTCAGGTATTCAATTAATAGTAATTGAGGTGCTACTATCAAGGTATTTTATATCTGTGATTAAAGTCCATAATCAGTTGACCTTAAGTAAGGGAGATTATCCTAATCTTGGTGAGCCTGACCCAATCAGTTGCAAGGCCTTAGCAAATAGAGCTGAGGCTTCCCAGAGGAAAAAGAAAATATCCTGCCTGTGGACAGCAGCTTCACTCTTTGCTCAGTTCCAGCCGGTTCTTCTTGCTGGCCTGCCCTCTGGATTTCAGATCTGCCTCCTGTGCCCCCACAGTTGTGTAAGCATCTTCCTTGCAGAAAATCTCTTCCTATAGATCTCCTCCTACTCCTGTTTCTCTGGTTGAGCCTTGATACAGAGGGCAGGCTTCTTGTACTGATGGAGGGTCATACAGGGCTCCCCGTGAAGCCTTGTCTCAGGAGCCGCTGGCCCAGCCGGCCACCTGGACTTCCTACAGTGCTGCCAGTGGGGATCGACACCTCCTACCTGCTTCTCTCTCCAGGCCAGCCTGGACCTGGTGCCCCAGCCTCACAGGGCACTGCCAAGCTCAAGGGGGCATCTAAGTCAAACCTGTGATGGTGGCATTGTTTCCCTCTGCACTAAGAAACACCACGATGGCTTTTATTTTTGTTTTGGGAGCACAGGGTTAGGAGAGGATGCTCTGTCCTACTGACAACCTCCCCACCAGGGATTTGAGGGTCAATCTGAAAAGGGAACAAACGTCTCTCCAAGGTCCCATCCAGCTTGGAAATTCCATGATTCTACAAGAGCCACTAAGAAGCTTCATACTCAAGGGGACCAAACTTCAAACACCCTCCTGCTCGAAGTGATGGCATCAGAGCAGAAGCAGCTGAAATTAGCCATGTGGTCTGGATGGTTTTAAAGGTGCAGAGTCCCCAGGGTGGGTCCGGGTGGCTCCAGCACTCAAATCCAGCTCCACTGTGACCTCTGAACCAGGAATGCTACAAACTCTGTGGGCAACAGGGCACCTTTAGGGGAACCTGGATAATTAGGAGGTGCTGCAGGTAGAGCCTAAAAGTTCAGGTGACAACCATGGAGGAAAGTTCTTCTAGAAAACACCCCTGAAGTTCCACCAAGAACCTCAATGTCCTCCTTGGGCTGAGACCAAAGGTTCTGCCGTCTCATTTATTCTGTATCATAATGTTCAGCCTGATGGGTTTTAAAAGCCTATGGTTTAGCTGGTATTCAATGCCAAATAATAACTCTAGATACTCCTTGCTTATATAATTTAATTAGAAAAAAAAGATGCCCTGTTCAGATAAAGCAGTCTTTGTGGATATGTGCACTCAGCAGCAGGTGCACCTGACCTCCTGCTCAGGCCCCCTTGGGTGAGTGATGTAGTGTTGGACCAGGGCCATGCTCCACGTGTGGAGAAGCTTCCAGCCAAGGAGCACTAGGGGAGAGACGAGGGTCTGTGATGGCATTAGCTGGGAGAGCTCGTCTCTGCGTCAGTGTCTAAGGTATTTGCCAGCCAGAAATATTCTGTCCCCACCTTCCAACCCCTGTCAGCACACTTACCTAACTGCTGACTGGATTTGGGAATAACAATATTTGATTTAAAAACAATCACTTTGGAACCAGGCTTAAAAAGACATGTCCCATCCTTCTAGAATATGTAAGTGAAAAAACCACGGGCCTTTTCTTTCTTAAAATACATATTCCAAAAGCTCTGTGCATGTTTGCTGAAATCTACATTTTCTTGGGATTGCTAAATGCTCCCAGCTCTCCTACAATGAGTCTCTGGGATTTTTCTGGATCAGAGTTGGCAATTAGTGAAGGAATCTGTGCAGTTGACTGATCATATTTACACCAGAGAATAAGGAAGTGTGCTCTGCAGGGGGAGCTTAGTTGAGGCTCAGGTATAGGTGACAGTGGGGGTTAAATTCCTCCTGTCTCGTCCAGGCCTGGTGAAGTCACTCAACCTCTCTGTGCTCCTGTTTCGTCATCTATATAGCAGATAATAATAGGACCTGGCTCACACTGGCGTATACCTAACTGGTATAGAAGGCTTCCTACTTACTGTTGTCCTTACAGACCTCAGGCCACTGCTGCAAGGGTCTGGGTGGGCTCAGGTCGCTAAGAGACTAACTCCAGTGAATGAAGTTCTTCCACCAGGGGCCTAAACTATCCTGTGTTTTAGGCAAAATTTGGACAGAACTGACTGAAACGATGTGATATGATGTACAAGCCCCATAATAGGATTCTTATTTTTTAATAGTCTCTGCTATCCAGGGAAAGCTGACAAAACTCCTTGGAAAGAAGAAGAGTATCTTCTGGGGGCAGCTGGGTGGCTCAGTTGGTTAAGCCTGTGACTTTGGCTCAGGTCGTGGTCTCAGGGTTCGTGAGTTCAAGCCCTACATCAGGTGAGCTCAAGCCCCTCATGGGATTCTCTCTCTCCTTCTCTCTCTGCCCTTTGTGGGATTCTCTCGGTCTCTCTCCCTCTCTCTGCCCTTTGCTCACTTGTACTCTCTCTTTCTCAAAAAAATATAAAAATTAAAAAAAATAATTATATATAAAAAAAGAAAAGAGTCTCTTCTGGGAAGGGCCTTCATCCCACCTGAGGTTGTGAGGCATGGTGGGGGAGGGCGAAGCCTGAGATCCCTCTCTTCCTGCCATCCACGTCCCCCTTGTGGTCCTTCATTCTAACCATGAAGCCCAGGCCCAGGCCCGCTCCTGCCTCCCTGATTAATTCATACACAAGTTTCTAAGGAAGGGAGCAGAGACAGTTGCACTGGGGATAGGCCTGTGAGCATATAAAAGCACACACTCCTCCTCACGGGTTCGGCAAGGGGTGAGCACACTTCTGTTGCACACCCTGGTTTATGAGAAACTTTGGCCTTTGCAGCTTCCCTGGCTGAACTGTCCCAGGTTATTCTGACCGGATCTGAGACACCTGTCCACACAGGATGAGCTAGCACAAGTTTAGGGAGGAGAGGGGGGGCGAGACCTGTTCAGGAAAGGGCAGCGTCTTCCCCAAACCATATCCAAGCACCAAAATTAACCACGATTCCCGGAAAGGCCCAGGGAATGAGACACCTATGGAAACAGCACACTCTGACTGGTGGCCCTGCAAGGGGGCAAGCCCACATAAAGACCGACCACACTACACAGCCCCATGCAAGAACGCATGCCATTCTCAGAGGCCACTTGACCAAAGTCACGGTCCTTTCAAAGGGAGCCCACTCTCCCTCTCCTCTGCCAACCCTCCTCTGTTATCAATCAAATGGCTCAGAAGCGCACTCACTGCAGCCACTGGAGAAAAACTGCCCAGTGGGAGGAGGCCCTGCTCGCTCAGTGGTGTCCTCCCACCTCATCTGGGAGACGAGGCGTTGGCAACACCACCCGCCTCACCCGGGTACTGGCTTCCTCCAGCCTGGCTCACTCGGCTCAGCGTCATGGCTGCTGCTGCCCACCCAGCGGCCACCGGAGCCCCCTCCAAGCAACCCCCGAGCCACTGTAGGCTCCCCCTTCCTCCTCCCTTCCCAGCAAGAAGAATTCCTTCCAATCTCTCACTGGCCTCCGGTCTCCCAACGCCTGTGAGCCTCTCTCCTCCTCACTGCACTCAACCTCTCCTTCTGGCCACTCACCCACCGGGCCTGGAAGTGAATGTGTCACTCAGTAATTACGGCCCTGGCCGAGGACACAGGGCCCCCCAGGATCCTGCAAAACAGACCTCTGCGCATGTGATTGTGGAATTCCTTATTATAGAAGAGGGCCTGAAATTGCCAGTCATGTCGACTCAAATAGCATTTGAGGGTATGGCTGTAAAAGGTTGCTATTATCAGAACAGCTCTGAATCTTCCCTGTGGAAAACTCCCTTTTCCTCTTCATTTAGGACCTGCTGTCATGAAGGAATGCTCAGAAGAGTCCGAGAGGCTGCCTTCTCCACTTAGTGAAAGGGAAAATAAAAAGCACAGAAATTGACATATTTCTTACAAATCACATTCTACTGTCTGCCAGACATGTGGACAGAGGCATTTAAAGCTCGGATGTAGAAGTACTGAATTAATTACCAGTCCAGTAACCTAGTATAATGTCTCCACTGCTGGCCTGAGTAACAACTCCCACTCACTGGGGGCCAAACGCTTTGGTAGGCATTTTTCACACATTAAACTCACTTAACCTGCACGACGACTCTATGATATAAATATTGTTTTTAATGCTCATTTTACATAAGAGGACCTTGAAGCTCAGGGTGGTTAAGTGACTCATCCAAGATCACAGAGCTAAGGGAGAAATGACGCAGGAATTGAAGCCAGGTCCCCCCTGTGCATCTCCAGCCCTCTGCTACAGGCAGGCGCTGTCTTCAAACAGAACCCCCGGTGTGTATGGCCTCTGTGCTGTGTCCTGCCAGAGTCTAAGCTCTGTGAGGGCCAAGGCTTCTTCAGCTTTGCTCACTGCCCTTCCCCAGAGCCTGGGACAGTGCCTGGCACACAGCAGGGGCTCGGATATCTGCATGATGCAAAGCTGCATCATGGACTCTTCCTGTCTAGATTTGTCACTTTTTTGTTCCTCCTTTCTTAGATTTCTATGATGGAATCAGTTATGGTGGCTGAGATCAGTCAGTAAATCTGCAGAAGCTAGTCTTACATGTGCACGCAGTCACATGCTGATCAAAATTTGAGAGAAATATTAACCATAAAACCCAGCTACCCAATTATGAACTGTAAAAAGTTCAGTTTCCTTTCCAGATAATAAATTATTTCTATTACTTCATGTTTTTTTAAAATAACATTACAATTACTCAAAATGAGGCATGGGGGTTTAAATGCTTATGAATGTTTCTGCTCAGAAACACTGTTTAAAAAACAGTGACTGATGGGGATGCCTGGGTGGCTCAGTCGGTTAAGCACCAGACTCTCGATTTCGGCTCAGGTCATGATCTCACGATTTGTGGGATTAAGCTTCGCATTAGGCTCTGTGCTGACACAGTCGAGCCTTCTTGGGATTTTCTCTCTGCTTCTCCCTCATGCTCTCTCTCTCAGAATACATAAACATTAAAAAAAACCCAAAACAGTGATGCCTGACATCCAGCAGTACATGCTGAAGAATTTAAATTAATACCACTTTTTTGGTTTCCTGGTATTTAATAAGAGAAAAAAAATCCAAGGAGAGAAATGACTTCAAACACCAAAACAGCCTCAAGTCCATTGAAATCCCTGCAGTTCAGATCTGTGGATCATTCAAGCTGAGTGAAAGCACAGAGGCAGAGAGTGGTGATTTTAGAAATCATCATCCTTTAAAATTCCACACTTTAGAAATTCCACACTTTACAAATTATCATCCAGGTTTTCCAGCTGGCAGTTCCAAAGTAACAATCCTCACTCTTCCTTTTCTCTGGTACTGTCCATGCTTTGGATTAAAACCACACTTACGAACTGATCACGTTTGCATAATTAGATTATGAATATGAACAAATGGAAACCTCCCAGGCTTTGCTGTTTGAAACAATTGTGGCCAAACAGAACAGTCCTAAATTACTTACAGCTCTGACTTCAAGCGGCATGCACTTGGCTCCCCAGATGTCCGAGGGCAGAGACTGGTGATATTGTCGTTATTTTATGAGACTGGCAAGCAACCAGGAGTTTTAGGGTTGGGTTCACAGTAAATGGAATATATCTCAGTACGAGTTCATAGTATCATTACTTGTAACATGTAGTAAGAAAAAGTGCATTTCACTCTGTGGAGTAATTTTCCTAAATAGGCAAGAATTATTAGTAACTTAGTCTTTCTAAATAAGGCCTTTCTTTTTTCTTATTTTCTTAGCTTCCCATCTTCTCTTGTTTCTGAAAGAACTTTTGTAAGTTCACAAATACACAAAGAGAGAATAGGGTAATCAATCTCCATATACCATCTGCTAAGATCAGCAATGATCAATATTTTGCTTCTCTTGGTTCTTCTGCTCTTTTCTCTCTTTTAGTCTGTCCCATATTTTAAATCAAATGCTTGAAATTATGTCATTTCACTTCTAAAGACTAATGTATGTCTCTTTAAAAAAAGACATTTTCTTACATAAAGACAATACTGTCATCATATTGGAAAAAAATCAATAATAATTATTTGATATTATTTCCTCTCCAGTTCGTGTTCAAAATATTCAGTTGCCTCAAAAATGTCCCTATGTGGGTGTACTTTTTAAAAATCAGGTCCGAGTAAGATCTGTATGTGGCACATCTCTTAGGCCTCTTTCAAGCTAGAAAATCCCCTCCCCATCAACTTCTCTGTGATAGCCTGGTTCCGTTGGAGAAGCCAGAGGGGTTCTGGTTTTATGGGATTACTTTCCCATGGTTCCTTATCCCTAAACTGGAAGCTAGACCAAAAGATCTCACTGGACTCAAGTTCAACGTTTTTGGTAAGAAAGTTTCCTGGGTGGGTTTGCACTTCACCTCACAGCACCCAGGGGCGCACCTGCTTCAGATGATGTGAAAATTAATCACCTGATTCCAGTGGTGGCCTCTCAGCCTCCTGTCCTGGATTCATTTACCAACATTCCCATTACTGGTTTTGGCATCCTCTGATGATTGATGCCCGTTATCAATTATGTCATTAGGGGGTACAAAATCGTGATGTGACTTTCTAATTCCATCATTCATTGTGCATTTTTTTTCACCTTGAACTATTTTGTAAAGGACTTTTATTCACCAACGAGGTCTATTTCTTCACCCAGAAATATAGTTAATTCAGAAGAGGCAGCAGTATATAATCATGATCACTCTGGGTGATGGATAATTTCACCCGTCATGTCACCCTCCCACTGCACTCAGAGCAAAACAACGCCTTTCACAATAACTCAAGACCTCATGTGATCTCCACCCCTCCCTCACCCCTCAGACCTCCTCATCTGCAACTTTCCCCCTCCATCATGCCACTTTGGCTACACTGGCCTTTTGCTGCACTTCTGTCTGTCCCCTGTGCTTGGAGCACCCTCCCTAGAGTCACAGCGGTCTGTCCTCCCTTCCTTTGGGTCTGTGTCCAAGCGTCACCTCATCAGGGAAGCTTTCTGCCTGACCAGCTTATACTGAATAGCAATCCTTACTCCCCCAGTTCTCCTTGATGACTTATCACCCGGGTGAGAGTGTCTATAAAAAGGCTGGTTCTCAAATGTGGACCCAGACCAGCAGCATCAGCATCACTTGGGACCATGATGGACACACAAATTTTAGGGCCTTTCTCCAGACGACTGAGCAAATCAGAATCTGGGGTTGAGTCCAGTAATCTGTGTTAACAAACCCTGTAGTGATTCTGCTAACTTTAAGAACTATTGTAGTGGACTTTACAAATATTATATCATTTTATCCTCCTAATCAGCCTATGAGGTAGGTACTATTTTATCATTCTATTTTCAAGGTGACAAAACACAGATTTCTGGGTCCCATGTCTGGGGATTTGGATTCAGGGTCCCAGTATCTACATTTCTAATAAATTCCCAGGTATTACAGATGCTACAGGTTCAGGGACCACACTTTGCAAGCCAGTGCTCTGAACAACGTAGGCAAAGTTTTATACACCTCAAGCCTGAGATCTCACAACTGACTCTTCCTTTGTAGCATTAGCATATTAAAACCGGGGCACCTGGGTGGCTCAGTTGGTTAAGTGGCCAACTCTTGATTTCAGCTCAGGTCATGATTTCACAGTTTGTGAGTTCAAGCCCTGCATTAGACAGTGTGGAGCCTGCTTGAGATTCTCTGTCTCTCTCTTAGTCTCTCTCTGTCCCTCCCCCACTCATGCTCTATTTCTCTCTTCCTCAAAAATAAATAAATAAATAAACATTAAAAAAAAAAAAAAAACAAAACAAAGCTACCTTACAACTTATAATACCTGTTGGCCCACTGGCTGTGGCAAGACTGGATGCTTGCTTTTTTCCTATCACCAGACATGTGATTTATTTTCCCTATTGAAGAAAATAGTTCTTCCAATGCCCAAAGGGCAAGGCAGGCAGAGGCACAAAAGACCTGGTGTTGCAAAGAAATTCAACTCTTAGTCTATTTCAGATGAAAGGAAACTCAGAGAACACCCACCAGTGCTGCTGGAGTCAAATGCCAGGCAGATAAGAAACGTGCGAAACTGACCTGGCATGGGGGGGTGGGGCCTGTGGCAAATCACCCAGTGCTCACCCATTTAAAGGCCTTTAAATTCAATTAGAAAATAAAACACTGTCTGGGTCACACAAAACATACCTAGGGTCAGGGTCTGGCCACTCACTGGCAGCCTGCAGCCACTGAACCTCACCCAAACTGCTCGTTTTATTCAAGGGGAAAATAAGGTCACAGAGTTAGCTGGTAGCAAAAGCAAACATGAATTCCAAGCCGGGGACTTTCTGGGCTTTACTGCCTCGCTTCTGGAGAATACAAGTCACTTGGATTGCTTCCGGTTTATTTTTAAATGGAGATTACAATAAAAACAAAAATTAAACTTGACGTGCCACATGGCAGTTAAAATTAGCTCTCTCCCCCTCCACCAAACTGGAAAACCCCCTTGTACTCAATTCAACCTAAGAACATCAACCAACTAAACAAAGGGTCAGATCAGGCCAGCAACTGGGAAGGGATTTTCAAGAACTAGATCTGTGGTGAGGGCATATACTGGCCAGAAGGAGTAACAAGTGGTTTTCCTCCCAAACCAAGTGCAGTATTCTCAGCAGAAGTGAGTGTGAGATGTTCTAAGATGTTCTGAGATGTTCTAAGTTCCACTGCCATCTTGCCCCAGGGCCATCTTGTTTGTTTTGTTTTGTTGTTGTTGTTGTTCTTCTTCTTTTTTAAGTTTATTTATTTATTTTGAGAGAAAGAGAGCACTAGCACGGTAGGTCGGGCAGAGAGAAGGAGGAAGGATCCCAAGCAGTCTCTGCACCGACAACGCAGAGCCCAGTGCGAGACTTGAACTCAAAAACTGTGAGATCATGACCTGAGCTGCAACCAAGAGTCAGACGCTTAACTGACTGAGCCACCCAGGCACCCCTGCCATCTTGTTTCTGACAGTTTGCTCTACTTGGTGTTTGACTCTGAATTTCTTGTATGTGGGTTGAGGGAGGGGAGGTGAGGAATTTGACACTACAGAGCACTAGTTCTTGGCCAAGTCCTGCCTGGGAAATTGTGAGACAACGCCTCCTCTGTGGCAAAGCCTCTCGTCCCAAGAGGGAACAAAGCCTCACAGGGCACGGCTCTGAAGTCCAATCTAGGGAACTCCAAAGGTCACACGGTGTTCATCACACCCATGTCCTGCTGCATGCACAGTGCGGGCTCAGTTAATAGATGCTGAGTAACATCTTTATAAACTTCAAGTAACAGAATACTCCTCAGCTTAAATCCCCCACCAGTTTGCCAAACTCTTCCACAGCCAGACTCAAGTTTACTCCACTGGGTATTGCCCTACAGTGACCCCAATTACAGTGGTATGGCCTCGAGGCAACCATTCATCCTCTTAAACCTTAGTCAGGGGCCTCGCCTTTCCAACAGGGAGTGTGCGCTTCTTCTCTCCTGGAAGTCAGGTGCTTGTCTCTCCTGGGGGGACTCTGTCTGTCCCTCCAGCTCTAGGACGTAGGAGATTATAACACAGCAGACTCCAAGCCAGCCCCTGGGGGAGCACTATGTTCAAGTACTGCTCTGCCGTCTCCTACAGGTGGCTCTTGGAAGCTATGGAGAGTGCACACACAGAAATGTGCAAGTCACTCAACTCGGCAGATGGCAAATGCTCCCAGAATGTCCTCCTGGCCATCCACTCCAGGTGGTTGGAGGCAGAAGACAGAGTCTCCATGGCACGATTCCTCTGCTACCCGTGTTGTTTCTCACTTGGACTGTTACAATAGCTTCTCAAGAAGGTTCTCCCCTAAATTCGTCTGAGAGTGCTGATAGACTACTGACCCTAAAGCATGGCTCTGTTATATTTCACTATTACTGAAAATGCCCAGTCAAGTCCAAATTCTGAGCATGCTGTTGACAGTTCTCTCTGATTTCGCCTTCCTGGCGCATTTCTCTCTCATTCTCTGCTCTCCCCGCATAACTCAATATGCCGGGCAAATCAGGCCATTCCAAGCCTTAACACTGTGCCCTCCACCCTTGCCCTTCCCAGCTGCCATGCCTCTGTCTACCCACCTTCTAAGGCCCAGCTGTCTCTGCACCTTCCCTGACGGCCAAGCCAGATGCAACCTCTTCCTTCTGGACCCCAGAGCACTCGGCCAGTGCATTCTAGCAGCTCTTACACAGCCTTCCCCTTGTGCGGACGCGGGATCCTTGAGAAGAAGAATGCATGCTTGCCCCTCTCTGCGTCCTCCATCATATCTAGCATTGCATTCAGCACCTGCCAGATGCTCAGTAAGTGTCTGCTGACTTAAAACACAGGAATGAGAGAGGCACAATTTTCTACAGGAGCCAGAGAATCTGGTAAACTAAGGACTGTAGCTTTTTATTAAGAAGCACACTGACGTGAGGGCATGAGGATCCATCATGAGTAGAGCCTGGGAGGGCTCTTTGCACCAAACACAGATGTGATGAGCTTCTCAAAGCTGTTCTACAACAGAAGAGCTTGCAGGCCTATTTGTTAGAGAATCTCCCCCTCCCCCACTAGGGCTTCCGATGGATATTTACTGAGCTCCTACGGTGGTGCTGGGGGTGGGGGACACACGTACCATTTACAGAGGGCTTCTATTTGCCAGTCACTGCGCATGGCACCTTGTATTTTTATTTTTTTTTTCTTTGTATTCTTGCAGGGAAACTCGAAAGTGTGTGATTATGATCTGTTTTGTGCCAATGAATGAACAGGCTGCGACAGGCTCAGTAATGCACACAGATTCATGCGCAGTGGGGTGGGGTACTATACACACATCTTGTTTAAATTTCATCTGCACACCCCCCCTCTTAGGTAGGTGTTAATATTCTTTTTTTTAATGTTTATTTATTTTTGAGAGAGAGAGAGACCGTGTGTGAGTGAGCGGGGGAGGGGCAGAGAGAGAGGGAGACACAGAACCAAAAGCAGTCTCCAGGCTCTGAGCTGTCAGTACAGAGCCTAACGTGGGGCTTGAACCCACAAACAGTAAGATCATGACCTGAGCTGAAGTCAGATGCTTAACAGACTAGCCACCTAGGTGCTCCTAGGTGTTAACATTCTTATGTGAGGCTCAGCAAAGTTACTTGACTGGCTCACAAACATACAGCTGGTGAAGGGAAGGGGCAGATTTGAAGCCCAGGTCTCTGTGGAGTCCCAGTGGAATGGTAATAGGAGAGGAAGGCACAGGACTCGGGTCAGTATTCCCTGTGTGCTGGTGTGCACACGCTCTACAAAGGGTGTAGACAGCCAGAGTGGGAGAAAGGTCCAGCAAGGCCCCAGGCTCGGCTCTGCCTCAGTGACCCTCGAGCACTCCCCTGGGCACTTAGTTTTCTCATTTGTAAAAGGAACGTTGGAGATCTGAGTTTGCCACTCCAAGATATGCCACTTTGGTGGAAAAACTGCTTTGAGCTAAAGGCAGCTGAGAAACATCAGATACAGGAAAAGCTTCTCGGCCTTCCTTTTTTTTTTTTTAAGTAAAATTTATTCATTTATTATTTCTGAGCAAGAAAGAGAGAAAGAGAGCACACAAGCAGGGGAAGGGCAGAGAGAGAGGGAGACACAGTATTGGAAGCAGGCTCCAGGCTCCCAGTTGTCAACACAGAGCCCGACATGGGGCTCAAACCCATGAACTGCGAGATCATGACCTGGGCCGAAGTCAGACACTCAACCCACTGAGCCACCCAGGTGCCCCTGCCCTCCTCCTTTCTGCCTAAAGCAGGGCAATACATTTGCTTTTCTGAAGGTGTCCCCCCTTTCCCTTTCCTGGATGAGGAAACGAGATGACTCTTGTCACTGGAGATGCCACCAACTAGAGTCCTCATAACACAACTCTCTGAAGTTGCCCTTATCTCCCATTGCTTTCCCCCACATAGTTACATCTCCACAACTGACCAATCTTAGAAATCTAAACCCTTTTTCTTTTGCAGGTAACCTCTCCATCTCCATATATTATTGCTATTATTGCCCCTTGTTAAAATTATATATAACCTCTCAGAGCTAACGCTTCTTTGGGTTTTCACTTTATTTTCTGTGAGACCTTACGTACACACAAAACTTACAATATTAACATCGAATAAAATTTGTTTGTCTTTTCTCTTGTTAATCTGCCTTTTGTCAATTTAACTTACACGGCCCCAGATAATTGAATCTAAGAGAGTAAAGGAAAAGACTTTTCCTCTCCTACAGTTGCATTCTTTTAAGTTTTATTTATTTTGAGATAGAGAGTGCTAGTGGGGAAGGGGCAGAGAGAGAGGCAGAGAGAATCCCAAGCAGGCTCCACACTGTCATTGCAGAGCCCAATGAGGGGCTTGAACTTACAAACTGTGAGATCATGAACTGTGAGCCAAGGTCGGATGTTTAATCGACTTAGCCACCTGGGTGCCCCTGCATTCTTAAAATTGTAACATTTTATAATTGTGTGATGATTTTTTTTGGTAATAATTATTAAAAAGGAACAATGTTGAGAAAGAAAAGTGTGTGTGCAAAAATAAAAGTGTTCAATTGTACAAGAAGATGTAGACATTTGAATTTTCTCCTTTTGTCTGAGAACATTGGCTCTTTCCAGCCCAGAGTGCTATTCCAGCAAGAATGATAAGATAGAGAATAAGAGGCAAGAGAGATATCAAGGTAGGGGCTTCAGGGGGAGAGCTGCAGGGAGTGGGGGTACAGGAGGGCTTAATAGAGAACATGAATCCCTAAGCTGAAACCTAAGAGATGTGGTGGCAGTGCCACATGATGGGGTGTGGAGAGAACACACAGAGAAAGGGAGGGTCAAGGGAGAGGGTAGTCGGTCATCCCTTAGGTGACACAATGGCTCTGTGGCTATTATTCCCATCACAACTCAAATCCATGCCAGCTTCCTGCCTGCCAATCAGGGTTTCACATCTCTTAAAACTCCCCGCCAATTCTGATTAAAAAGAAAACTAGTATACTTTCCCCTGCCCTCCCCATGCTATCCCTAACCCAATAATACAGCACCGTGTGCACAGGCCTTCGATGGAGACAGATGATGATCCGTCTTCAAAGACTGTGTCAAGCTTTGCTCTAAAGCTTTTTGTTTCCTGCCCACTCCCCAGTGCAGCTGAGTTCCCGAGCCCTGGCCCCATGCCTCCTGGGGTGAGAACTTCAGCTTTCCAACTCATAATGCTTTCGGATATATGCCCAAAGGCTGGCCTCCTGATGTAGACAGATGTATGGGATTAAAAATGACTGTATCCACGAGAATCCACCTTCTTTTTCTTGCTTCCCCATAGGCTCTCCTACAAAAACAGTTTTATCCAAGCGTGACAGACTGGAGAAGGCAGTGGAGAGAATGGAAGCTTTGAAGTTGGTTGGACTTTCCATCTTCCACTTAGGTACCAAGTGAGTGGCATTAAGCAGGGTACTTCGCGTACTCCTGTCTCTCTTATGAAATGATCATAGGTACCATCTGGAAGAATGGGAGCAAGAATTGAAGAAAATGAATGATAGTCCCTTGACATAGCACATCAGTATAATTCAAGGACACAGCTCGACTGTGGGCTGGCCAGGGGGCCTGTTCACAACCATAACAGAGGCTGTGACAAAAATGTCCCTTTACTTCCAGGTTAACCATGATATAAAAGAACTTTTATAAAAGTCTCTAACTCTTGCAAAAGTTGGGGACTTTTTGCATAAGAATGGCAACTTCCAAAATGACTGGATTTCTAACCACAATATAAAGGCCTTGCTAAATGATCTACTGTGTAAAGGGGGAAAAAAGAAAAGATTTCCAAGGTCCTATGTAAAAAAGGATGAGACAATTGCCATAGCAAATTTACAGAGCAACAGAGTGCAATTCTTATGGAAAACAGACAGGGGTTGATGGAGAACACACAGCCCCACAATGTGCTGAAAATGGGAGAGCAGGGAGATCTCCCCAAGATATTTGTGGATTTTGATGCAGATCCACTTGGAACAGACACATTTAGTAGTTGGAAAAGCAGAAATGGAGATAATATAGGTCTGGAATATTTATGTTTAAAAGGGCAGTTTTTTCACACTACATTCTTTCTTTAGGGGGAAAGCTGAGCGGTCAGGAGGCCTGTCTTTTATTTTCCGTGTGCACATGGTCATTAAAATCACATTTTGCACGCAACAATGCCTTCCGATCATTTTATACTATTGAAAACGGCCTGCTGTGAAGTCAGGGATTATATGGCTCCTGTGAGTGCTTGGTTCTGAAAGAAAAATGTTCAGAACACATACTATTTTGTGAAGAGAAATATTCTGCACATTAATGCCTTAGACAGGCTCGCCCATTCACAAATGCTCTTCCCAGTGGGACGAGCTTCTCAGAAAGCATTCCCTCATATTGAGTTGGGAGGAAAACCTTAAATGCAAAGGATTTAAAGTTTAGAAAAGTTACGCCACAGAAATTTGTTGTTTTTGTTGTTCAAAAGATGTTATTCCAGAAGTCTACCTTTTATATGGCCCAAGGGGCCATTTGGAAGTTGCGAGGGCACACCTGATGCTCATGTTTGGTAAGACAACTGTCCGACCTCACTGAAAAACTCCTTTGGTGGGTTTGTTTTGTTCTCTCTCCCCCTGTCTCTTCGGCCCAGGACATAAAAACACAGAAGAAGCCATTCCATTTACAGCACTTTGGAGGTGATGCAGCAGTCCCTGGTTAATCATTTCTGTGGTATCAGACGACATTCACATGGAAATGCCACCACACAAAACACTCCCAGACTCTGGGGGTAAATGTTCAGCCAGCACTCCTGACTCATGCTGGGCTGACTTTGACAAAGTTGACAGAAGAGAAGGAGGCAAAAGAGCAGAAACCAAGTGAACAATTCATTTACCATCTATGAGACCAAAGCCATGGCTTTCCTGCCAGAGTTGGGGGTGGGGCAGAGGGAGAGAAGCCGAAGCCTCGCTTGGCCATGAAATACAAATGGAGAACAGCTCCAGCCCATGCCTGGTTTGGGGAAAAAAATAAAATTCGAGTGATGTGCTTTATGCCAAATAAATAATTGAAGTAAATACTTTCAAAGAAAAGTTAACAGTTTTTTTTTTTAAGTCATATAACTAATCTCCATGTACTTCTCTCATTTCATAAACAATTCCTAGGGCCTAAGTGATTAAACATATATATATTTTAAGTTTATTTATTTGTTTTGAGAGAGACAGAGCAGGGGAGGGTCAGAGAGAGAGGGAAGAGAGAGAGAATCCCAAGAAGGCTCTGTGCTGCCAGCTGCAGAACCTGACATGGGGCTCGAACCCACGAACCATGAGATCATGACCTGAGCCGAAACCAAGAGTTGGGTGCTTAACTGACTGAGCCACTCAGGTGCACCTAAACTTTGGTTCAGGGAGACAGGAAGCAATCTGACTTGTGGAGGTAGGAAGATCATCTAGATTTAACAATTCCAAAGCTAGCATTTTCTTCCTTTAGGTAAATAGTGTCGGTTTAAGTGCTAGGGGTGTCAGAGTGAAAACTTATTTTTAGTGACCATTTTGTTTCAAGCTGATGAAAGAGGACTTTGGCACCTGCATTCTGTTGTCAGTACTTTCTAACTGATTAAGTTCTTCATTCCTGCTCATCTCTGAACTGGGGCAGAAGACACCGTGTTCCCTGTGGGAGCCAAAACTACCCCCTTGAGCATCAAGGGCTGTCCTGAGCCATCAAGACCCCTGTGACTGATCCCACAGCCACCCCACCTGACCTTCATGGCCCACCTGCACGTACCTGCCCATCTCTGTCCCACATCTTCCTGACTTAAACTTGCTAGGATTGTCAGTACTTTGGCAACAGTCTTTGAGACTCTAGTCCACGTCCTCCCAGTGTTGGCCTCATGGAAATAAATTCCTTTCTTGCATCATGACCCCTCATCTCTCTGCCTGTGGATTTTGTCAGCAGTGAGTGGCCGAACCTAGTCCATCTGGGACCCCCCAGAGCCAGATGCTCCCACATCCCTGTGCCCCAGCTACAGTGGAGCTCTGAATTTCAAATCAACTCGTTATGGTTTGATATTTCAAGGATATATATCTCCTTATCATAATTCAACTCTTTCAAAAAGTCTTTGTGTAGTGTTAAAAAGAAAACCACAGGCCCAAAATGGAGTCATTTTTGCCAGGCCAAGTCACCAAACTGGGCCTTAATACCTAACCTAATTGCAGTTTCAACCTCCCCCAGAAATGTGTTCTTCACCACTGAGTCTGGAATTTTCTGGTCACACCAATCAATCTGTCACGTGGGCCCTCTCCATCCCCCAAAGGAGGATGAAGTAGTCCACCTAATAAGACCCCCAGCACTTCCCCCTAAGGGAAGGTGACCTTGCCTGAAACAATTCTTTTTTTTTATTCTATTAAAAAAATTTTTTTTTAAACATTTATTTATTTTTGAGACAGAGAGAGAGAGAGAGAGAGAGCATGAACAGGGGAGGGTCAGAGAAAGAGGGAGACACAGAATCTGAAACAGGCTCCAGGCTCTGAGCTGTCAGCACAGAGCCCGACGCGGGGCTCAAACCCACAGACTGCGAGATCATGACCTGAGCCGAAGTTGGATGCTTAACCGACTGAGATACCCAGGCGCCCCAACAATTCTTTGTTCATTTTGCTAATCTCTTCCCTGTACCACCCTCCTTCCTATAAGCCTTCCAATTTGTACAACTCATCGGAGCTGCCCTCTACTTGCTACATGGGAGGCTGCCTGCATCACAAATCAATTAATAAAGCCAACTAGAGCTTTTTTTTTTTTTTTTTTTTTTTTTTTTTTTTTTTTTTTTTTTTTTTTCAACGTTTATTTATTTTTGGGACAGAGAGAGACAGAGCATGAACGGGGGAGGGACAGAGAGAGAGGGAGACACAGAATCGGAAACAGGCTCCAGGCTCTGAGCCATCAGCCCAGAGCCTGACGCGGGGCTCGAACTCACGGACCGTGAGATCGTGACCTGGCTGAAGTCGGACGCTTAACCGACTGCGCCACCCAGGCGCCCCAAGAGCTTTAAAATTTACTCCGTTGAATTTTTGTTATTTAACCGTAGCTGACAAACTGAAATAAACCAAACCCTAAACTTAAAATGGAAATTCAGAATGAAGTACAGCCCAGAAACCATGCAAGGTTGGGCCATCCCGGGTCATTGCCTACACTTTTTGATCTTCCTATATGCAGAGGTCCCTGAAAACAGTGCTTCTTGAAGTGTGGGTTCCTTAACCCTCTGCATCAGACTTCCCTGGGGCCCTAAGCCCAGACCTACAGTATCAAGATACTTTCGGGGTAGAACCCCAGAGGCCAGAGTTTAACAGGGGGCCCAAGAGGTTCTGATGCACATTAAAGTTTGAGAAC
The DNA here is from genome assembly GCF_046562875.1 of Panthera onca. NCBI lineage: Eukaryota > Metazoa > Chordata > Mammalia > Carnivora > Felidae > Panthera > Panthera onca. Next base: position 25,166,734 of record NC_138343.1, on the reverse strand, counting down.
TTTTGTCATCAAGTGTCAGCAAAATTGCCGGGATTTTCCATCCATCACAAACCACTACTGTACAAAGAACACCTTCACCTATTAGTGTTGGGGAGGAAAAACTTTTATATATCCTCTTAGATTCAATCACTGGGCATTGTAAATTAAACCAACAAAAGATTAGCAAGAGAAAAGACAAAGTTTGTTGGTGAACGTGTGCTTGCAAGGGATCATAAAGAAGGTGGCTCAAAGAAGTGGTTAGAATTTAGGGGCTTATCTACCATCTTAACATGGGGAGGGAGTTAGGATTTTAACAAACAGTAAATGGTGGCAAATGACTGCAAAACAGATGAATGAAAGCATTGAAAGGCGAAGTTTGTTTTAGTAAAGCCTATTTAAGCAATTTCTCATCTCTGGTGACAGGGTCACTCCTCTCTCTGGTACAGGAAGCTTCTCTTAAAGAAGGATTTATGACAGTTGAATTCTTTTGGAAGGATCTGCTTTCAGGCAGTAAGGGGAGCACAGAGAAAGCCTCGTCCTGCATCTATCAATTCTCGAATGTCTTCATCTCAAAATAACCCTTATGCCACAGTGGTATATTCTGGACTCCTTCATTAGCAAACACAGTCAGCTGCATCCCTGCATTTAGTCCTAACCATATTCTTGTCATGTAAACAAGAATTAATCCCATTTTACAGGGTGGTCCCAGGAGATTGGTTACCAACTAGGCCTCAGGTCATATGGTTTATGATATCCAGAATTCAGAGCTTTTGATTTTAAACACCATATTTATCCTTTCAGAACAAAGCAAACAACCCATCCTCCTAACACACTAGCTTCCTTTTAGTCATGTCTTTTCAATAAGACTAGCACAATTTATCACCAGGACTGTTAACAAGACCAGCCCTTAATAAACTACACTTATCAACGAGGGCTCTAGCCAGTGTTTGCCGAGACATAATTAAACACTCAGCAACCAGTCAAATGTCTAAGGACCATAGGTTGCTTTTGAATTGTCCATCTGCTTCCAAACATAATGACACTGATTGATGACCTCAGGGACTAGGATGCAGTTAAACCTAGTGAAGAGCTAATCTTTGTCAAACACTAGTATCTGCTAGAGAGTAGCTCTTACCAGGAAGGGAACAAGAGGTTTCATCTGGAAAAGGACAAGGAGAAGTACAAGAAGGCACTGGAAGGAACTTACATTCTATAAATATTTAGGATATTATTTCCTTTGGTAAATTTTAGACTGGTTCATTAATTCCTAATAAGCCTTTAAGAGGATTTTTTTTTTCCTAAGGAATGATTCACAAATTAGAATATACAGCCCAGTCTCTGATAGCACTGAAGGACTATCCTGGTTTTTGCAGATTTTTCTTCTAGAACTGCACCTGTCCACTATGGCAGCCACATATGGCTATTTAAAATTAAACTTAAATTTAATAAAGTTGAAATTAAACTTAAATTTAATAAACTTGAAATTAAATAAAATTTAAAATGTAGTTGTTCAGTTGCACTAGCCACATTTCAAGTATTCTATTAGACAACACTGATCTAAACTCTGATGTTAAAGTGTCAAAGTAAAGACATTTGCAAGAAAATATAAATACAAAGGCCAAATTGAACTTGAATTTTTTTCACATCATGAAATATTTCAAGTACAGTCGATCCTTGAACAATAAGGGATTTAGGGGAACTGACACCCTCATGCAATTGAAAATCCACACATAACTTTTGACTTCCCCCAAACTTAACTACCAGTAGCTTATCGTTCACTGGTAACATAAGCAGTAAATTAACACACATTAAAAAAAATTTTTTTTAATGTTTTTAATTTATTTTTGAGAAGCAGAGAGAGATGGAGTGTGAACAGGGGAGGGGCAGAGAGAGAGGGAGATACAGAATCCAAAGCAGGCTCCAGGTTCTGAGCTGTCAGCACAGAGCCTGATGTGGGACTTGAACCCATGAACCACAAGATCATGACCTGAGCCAAAGTTAGACACTTATCTGAGCCACACAGGAGCCCCTAATTAACACACATTTTATGTTACATGTATTATATACTGTACTCCTACCATAAAGTAATCTACAGAAAAAATTTTATTAAAAAAATAGTAAGGAAGAGAAAATACATTTACATTAATGCATTGTATTTATTGGAAAAAAAAAAACACGTATAAGTGGATTCACACAGTTCAAACCTGTGTTGTTCAAGGGTCAACTGTATAATGGAAAAAGTATAAGAGATAATAGAAAACATTTGGGTGTCCAACATTTGGCTTGGTCAAATCTTTCCATTTGTCATCTTCCCTCTCCGCCTTTGCTTAAGTGAGGATAAGAAATAAAACACAACAGATATAGAAGCCCCCCTGGACCCCTTAAATGAATCCAGTAAATGCTCTACTGAAGAGTTCAAAGCATACAAGCAATGGTGTTCGACACAACTCTGTGGTTAAGATCCTGCCTGGACTCTAGAACCAGACTGCATGGGGGTTCTAAGTTTCCTGGACAACTAAGAACAATTCTAGAATGTTTGGAGTTTCTTTGAATGTTAAAGCAAAACTAATTTGAATGCAGGGAATGATTCATAAAGGTCCTTCTTCTCGAGGTAGAAATGGCCAGCACATCTTAAAAGAACCAATTTCAAACTTTAAGCATATTGAAATAAGTAATCATTATGCAATCACATACCCCTCCCTCAATATCATAACCTTTGATCTTTATAAATAACTTCAGGAACAAGCTTCTTGCAAGCTATCTGCCAGCTGCCTCCTTAAAACAGAATGAAGGTGCTTGTGTAGCTATAAGCAAATTCACAGGAAGCTCTGTTTTGTTTGTTTGTTTTTGTTTTGCTTTGTCTTTAGGCAGCTCTGGGAACCTGGGCTGAGGCAGCCATCTCTGTACTCTTGGTAAATCATTCAATAAATATTAAGTGTCAGGAAACAAGGGGACCCCTCACTGAGTAAGCTTCCATTATTCAAAGAAAATGGCTCTTTATCGTCCAATACTTGACAAAAGATCCATTGCTAAGTCTGTAATAAATATGTCCCTCATCCAAATGTGATGAATGCATGGCTTGGTCAGAATTCTTTATGCTCTTCTACTTTAGTGCCACTTCTATTATGTTCTCAAATCCAGGAGAATCCAGGCATCAGCATCTGGGGAATGAGCACGGAAGGGTTTCAATGGCCACAGAGACTTCAATGATGGAGAAAAAAATCCGAAGACACGTGTTTAGTTTTGTGCGATCCATCTTTACTCACCCGAAGAAAATAGTTTCTTAGCAGGAAACCACTCACTTTTAAATTATAAAGAAAGTACACGTAGCCTAGATTTCTAAAAACATGCCATCTTTCCCAGGATAAGAAGTGGGACTTGTATTCACACAAATGCGAGGTGGCATGGTCCATGTGATCTGAGCAGCTGACGACAGTAATACGTTCCCATTGCTTAGAAACCCCAAATAATTGTTCTGCCTCCAAATAATCATTATAAAAGAACTGCCTACCTGATGGTAAACAGATTTCAGTTTTGTTCTTGTTTTGTATTTATAACCTACTATACATACAGATGAGCCTTTCCCTTATTTGGGGGTCTTTTATTCTCTAAAGCATGCTAAAGTAGGCTTCTTTGGTTTTGGAGAACACACCACATGACCCTGAAGTGACATGGAACCCAGCCTTGCTGTCAGCTGCCCTGGGCTACTAAAGGGCTTCTATCCAAGCATGTGAAGTGTTTCACAGGTGCCTGGCTGGCTCAGTTGGTGGAGCACAGGAATCTTGATCTCGGGGTTGTGAGTTCAACACCCATGTTGGGCACAGAGACTACTTACAACCTGGGTGCAGTTCACCCTGGTACCACTGAACCTCTTCTGTGCTCCAGCTGCTCAAAGCCAGAGATGGGCTGCTGTCCTTTAGAGGCACGGACTCCCCTCTGGTACGTGAAGGATGCCACTGTGCCCTGCCAGCACTGTCTTCCCTCTAAGTTCCAGCTCTACATCTCTGCTTCTCAGCTTGCAAGTTTCTGCCGTGTTGAAAACCCAATACTCAACATCTGAAACGAAATTGCCCATTGCCCCTGCCCTCCTCCACAGAAGTCAACTCTTCTGCTGACCTCTTACATCTGTTAATGGCATACACACCCCTTCACCACCCCAGGTGAGAGCTGGGGGCCTCTTCCTCCCCCTGTCAGGACTCTGTCTTTGGATCCAGCAAGATTTCTCCCTACAGATCTTAGATCTGACTATCCTCCCCATTTCTGTCCTACTGCTCCAGCTCAGGTGGGTCCCCTTCTTCTCCCCCTCCAAATCTGCCACAGAGCTTACAAGATCATTCCTCAACCATCAAGTTGCTATTGAAACCCTTCTGCTGGCATTCTACTCCTATAGTGGCTAGAATTCCAGCGCCTCCTGTGACTCTCCTAGCTGTGCCTTCCCACCACCATCCAGGTAGCGCACTGAGCGGTACTCATTCCCTTGCTGTCCTGCAGATGCCTTCTGGTCTATTTTCTGTGGTGCCATTGCTAATCCCAGTCCTCCCATTAGAAATATTCTGGGGATGCCTGGATGGCTCAGTCAGTTAAGTGTCCAACTCTTGACATTGGCTTAGGTCATGATCTTACAGTCATGAGATCAAGCCCTGTGTGGGGCTCCATGCTGAGCATGGAGCCTGCTTGGGATTTCCTCCCTCTCTGTCTCTCCGCCCCCCCCCCCCCCCCAGCTCTGCCCTCCTCTGCTTGTGTGCACATGCGCATGCTCTCTCTCTCTCTCTCTCAAAATAAATAAACATTACAAAAAACATTCTGCCCTTGCTGACCCCCAGGACAAATGCTACTCACCTTCTAAGATCTACCTTAGAGTCCTAGGACCTGGTGAAACTGTCTGGGGTCAGGACATACATTTGACATAGGGCACATGTTCCCTTGTAGCATTTAAAGAGCAACACTCACATTTTAACTTCAAACATTAAGACACATAACAATGCAGGAAATTTTGAAAATATAGGTTAAGTCTACATTAAGTGAATCACCAGTAATCCAAATGCCCAGTGTTGATATTCCAGAACATTTCCTCTCTATCTTTTGAAGAGTTACTTAAAAAAACGATATTGGCTATAAGTTTGCTTTCTTTATTTAGCATGACATTGTAAACATTTTCTCAAGTCATTAAATATTCCCCTAAAATATGGTGTTTCGTGAGTGTGTGAGGTGTGACTGATGGCTACACCATTAATGACCCTACCCATTTCTTCACTGCCAGACACCTAGCTTCTTCCCATTTTGTATGGTCATTTTATCTTATATGTATATGTATTTAGCTCCTAAAATGCATCTTAACTTGCGTCAGGGTCAGGTCCTCCTCTCTTACTTCCTGGCAGTCCCCCATGATATAGTAAAAACTGACCCAGCCCCGGATAAAGGTCAGTTGGTTGACTGATTTAAGTGCTGTACCTGCTAATGTCTGAGCTTCCCCAGATCTTACTTCTAATAGCAGAACTGTATGTAGAGTATGGAATCCAACTGCAGCAGAAACACCTGGTCATTTCCCCACCTAACAGGAAGCAAGACCCAACCACGGCATGAACTCCCCAAGGGCTTGGATCTCTGTTTGGGTCTCCTGGATCTCCCACACTGTTTCTCCTCCAGCTTCCCGTCCTAAGTAAGAAGCACCTATACTTGGGGCGCCTGGGTGGCTCAGTCGGTTAAGCGGCCGACTTCGGCTCAGGTCATGATCTCGTGGTCCGTGAGTTTGAGCCCCGCATCGGGCTCTGTGCTGACACCTCAGAGCCTGGAGCCTGTTTCAGATTCTGTGTCTCCCTCTCTCTCTGGCCCTCCCCCGTTCATGCTCTGTCTCTCTCTGTCTCAAAAATAAATAAAACGTTAAAAAAAAATTAAAAAAAAAAAAAAAAAAAGAAGCACCTATACCTGCTCACAGCTCATGCTGGAGACCTGGTGATTCTTCCTGACACTGTCCTCATTCTCCCAGCCGTCCCCAGGCCACATCTTCTCCCTCTCTGCCTGTCCCCATGCTGGGCTACTCTGCTCTCCTACCCACAGGACATCTGGGCTTGAAGCCTCTGCCCAGATGCTCTTCTCCTGTCTTTCCCCTTGCTAGCCCTCGAGGTCCCTGTGAGGGTGACATGTCCTCAGAGAGCCTTTTTTTTTCCCTCTGTCCCCTTACCTAAAATCAGTTCTTCTGTGTTACTTTAAGTCACCCTAAAGTCCTCCTTCATAGCACTTGTCCCACCTGGGGGGCTGATTATCTGTATAATCAGATATAGATCTCCATCCTGTCCTAGACCTAAGAGCATACCATATCACATCTTTAATACTGTATCTCTAATCCTCCTGAACATTACAGGTGTTCTGTGCTTGTGGAAGGAAGGAAGTGGGGAAGGGAGGGAGGAGGTTGCTTTCTGACCACTGCCCAGTACAACTACTCCAAATGACGGGGTCCTAACTTTAAAGCAAAGCCCAACCACCATCTTCCCTGGAGCAGGGGTTCTATTTTCCATGAGCTTCCATTTTACCTGCCTACATCTGCAAGGGTGTACTCTGGCTGATTTGTGGCCATTTGCTTCGAATGACAATACCAATCTGTATTTTATTCATCTTCCTCTCTCATGATTCTGTATTGAGGCGGGCCACTGCCTGGTTTGCTGGCTCCCATCTGTCCCATCCATATAGGACACTGGCCCTGTTGACAGAACGACACACCCTGCCATTCTGCATTTACTAACTCAGCAATTCCTTGAGTGTCCACCATGTTTCAGATACTGAGCTGGTTGTGAAGCTTTCCTCTACTCCCAGGACCTGCCTGCCCAACATCTGAGGCTAGACACCTCACTACATGTCTACTCACTCCAAATCCAACGGACAAACTGCACGGGGGACAGGGGACTTCACACCTTCCACCTAGGGAAGATTCCCTGATCAAGGACCTTACAACAAGGGTCCTTGACCATGAGGAGATAATCCCTCCCAGCCAACCTACAGGTCAGAAGCAGTTACCCAAAGGTCAGGGCAGGGGAGAAGACATCTGGTGTCAGTTAGAGTCTTTGTTCTGAAGGGGAAGCATCCGACACTCTTCCCTTCTACCCTATACTTCAACCTTCATCACCACCCTGGAAATAGAGGCTAATCTTTCATTATCCCTTCAGAAGAGTAAACATTTCTCCCCTTGGGTAAATAAGAAAGCCACAAAGCATCGTCTCACCCAGAGAACACGGAAGCATGACTCTCCTTGTGCTTCAGCCAGCAACTCCTCTCCTCCCAACAGCTCCTAGATGGAGTGTTTCCCACTCATTGGCCAGAAGCATCCAGCTGGCCTCAGGGCTATTCTCCCTGCTCCTATTATGTCCTCTCTGTGGAGGCCTACAGAGCTGAGAAGGCCCAGAGCCCTCTAGGAAGGCCGTCCCCAAGCACCAGGAAGCACAGGGCTGAGCTGAAGCTTCACACTGTTCAGTTTCCAGACATGTTTCTATCCCTCACTTTTTCTTCTTCCTCCCCACTCTCATTTTCTAGAACTGGTCTGAGAGGCAGGAAACTAATGGTCCATCTCTCCTGCCCCCTCCCCCATCTTACCGGCTGGAACACTCTTCAGCCTGACCGACCCTGACCACCAGAATGCAAAGCCACAGTCCCAGAGAGCCCTAGGGCCCCTGGAGTTCCCGGAACCTTCTCTAGGATGTGAATGACCTCCAGGGCATCCCCTGTGGGCCCGGAATTATTATAGTGCCCAAATATTCCTTGCTTCCTCCTCCTCCACCTCCTCACAGCCTGGCTTGCAGTTAGGCTAACAGTTATGGTTGGCATAAGTTGTTTTTATCAGATTAAAATGCACCATCCCTCTTCCCACACACAATTGTGTTTCTGTTTGGTGAAGAATACTGAATATCCAACCAAGTGCTTTAAATATCACAGAGTCTGGGGCGGCAGAAGAGCAGAGAGCTAAAGAAGGATTCTTAGAACTGCTTAGAAAGAAGCAAAGCATGAAAGTAGGCAATTTCTTTCATGTGCAGTGCCCCAACCAACCTAATATCATAAGCATAGATATTTGCTTGTTGCTGTTATCTCTCTCCAACTACAGATCTAGGAGAGAAAATCGATGTTAAGTCTTGACTGCTCTGACACATGAAGGAAGGTGACCACACTAGCTTCTGTCCCTCTTGTTGGCTAACAACCTGAGCACTCTGTTGATTCTGACTCTTTATGTTCCTTGGGGTATACAAAGTCTGGGGATGGGGAGGGCCACGGCTAACATAAAATTCTTTCTGAAAGCTCAACACAGTGACCCCGTACATTTAACTCTTACTATGTGTGATGCACTAAATCCTTTTCTTTTTCTTTTAAGATGCTGAGAGGACCCCCCAAATGGACTTCATAACCCACAGATGCATTAAAATTTTTTTTTTCTTTTAATGTTTATTTTTGAGAGAGAAACACACACATAGAGCATGAGCAGGGAAGTGGCAGAGAGGGGAGACACAGAATCTGAAGCAGGCTCCAGGCTCTGAGCTGTCAGCACAGAGCCCGACACAGGGCTGAACCCACCAGCTGGGAGATCTTGACCTGAGCCGAAGTTGGATGCTCAACCGACTGAGCCACCCAGGCTCCCCTTGACTGATGCGTTCTGAACTGTAGTTTGAAAATACAGCTTTAGAAGGCACCTGAGTGGCTCAGCCGGTTAAGCCTTTGACTTGATTTCAGCTCAGGTCAACATCTCACCATTTGTGAGTTTGAGCCCCCCCGTGCCAGGCTGTGCGCTGGTGGCTTGGAGCCTGCTTGGGATTCTCTCTCTTTCCTTCTGTCTCTGGCCCTCCTCTGCTGGCACTCTACCTCTCTCTCTCTCAAAATAAATAAAATAAACATTAAAGAAATAAAAATAAAATAAAATATGGCTTTAGAATAGGATTCAGAATCATCGCTTGGCCTTTTGGCTAAGATCAAATGTCAAGTAGAGCTCAGAAAACTATGACCTGTGGGCCAAATGCTGCCCGCAGCCTGTTTTTGCACAGCCTGCTGCCTATTTTTATTCAGCGTGTGAGCTAAGAATGGTTTTTACATTTTCAAGTGGTTCAAAACAACCAAAGAAGAATAATATTTCTTGTGTGAAATTTATGTGAAATTCACATTTTAGTGTCTGCCAACAACGTTTTATTGGAACACAGCCACTTTCATTCACTTGCAGATTGTCTGTGGCTGCTTTCACACCAGAACATTGGTGCTGAGTGGCCGTAACATAGCCTGTACAGCCCAGGTGGCCTGATGTACTGAGTTTTTGACCTTTTACGGAAAAAGTTTGCTGACATGTGTTCTAAGGCTATGATAGGTGCAGACTGGATTATCTGATTAATTTGTCAAATTGGTTTTCAGAGCTAAGACGTTCTAGTTTTACTTCAGCTTGTAACAGAAAAATCAGTAATATCACTTGAAGAAAGCAAATAATGATTTTTATTATGAGAACAGAGTCCTCAAGGAGGCTGAGCTATCTTCATATCAGAGATAACACAAATGGAATTTCTCAGGGTGTGGGGGAGATGGCCATGCTCACGTATTCCGAGAGCAATGAGCTAGCATCGTCAAAGGGCGTTTTAATTTTTAATGCTCTTCTCTTATTGAGGCATTTAATTTGTGGTGGGAGAGAAAGATTTTTAAAAAGCAATCCCTTTTGCATTTTAGTAACTTACAAATCATGAGCCTGCATTTCCTCTACAAGAAATACCACCAGGCTGATTAGAACAAAGTTCACTTAAAATTCAGGAAACCAATGTCAGCTGAAAAGTACCCTCAGAATAGTTGCAAACAAAGGCATCGTAAAAGGCTAATGCCATTTGTATAGAATTACAGGAAAGAAAGTGAGAGCTAGGGAGGCCCCACAGCTAAAGCCTCAGCTTTTGTGAGGCTCACACGGCATAGAAAAGAAATCTCCCTGTTAGCATCACAGCCCATGGTTCTTTGTCCAGTGTAATCAGAGTATGGTGGAAAATGCTGGGGATTTAGCCTCTTGGAGTAGAAAAAAGGAGGGGAGAAGGAAAAGGTGAAGGGAAAAGTAATCTGATGTTATCACTCATGCTGGCAGAAAGAAATCTCAAGATTTTATGGGGGTGGGATGGCTGAGGTGGGCAATGGACGACAAACCCTGGGGTTTTGTCTGAGAATGCGAGGCCCGTGTGCAGCCTTCGCCAAGTGTGTATAGTCAGAACTAATGAGCAGTCACTGCGGCTGAATAAATGGCCCTTTCTTCCCCGACCTCCATTCCCACCCAACCCCAGCAACTCTAAAAACCTCTCCTCTTTGCCTGTCCCAGCTTCAGCCCGAGAACGTACCACTGGCCACTTTGAAGATTCACCACCTCTCTCCCAAACCCCCCCACTTCCCATAGCAGCTGGCCTAAGGGAGGCCATATTTCTGCTATTTGGTACCAAAATGGTAGCCATGGAGACTTGCTGCTTCCTTTTGGACAGAGTCAGGAGACCAAGGCTCTAATGTATTCTCATTAGATATGCATACCCCTACCTGGGCAGGATTAAGGAATAAGGAAAACAATGCCAAGGCCTGTCCCGTGCTCTGCAGATGGTGGGATCCCCCTGAGGCAGCCCTGGTTCCCTCGTGGCCTGGCAAACAGGAGAGCAGGAAGGAATGCTCAGGGTTGATGATCGCCCAAGGCCCAACTGGCAGGGCTGCTCCTTCCCAGATGGGTGAGATCAGAGTGGAGGGGGAAGCTTTCTCCAGCCTCCCTCTGCTGGAAGGTGGGCAAGAAAGGCAAAGAACAAACCTGGGCCTACAGGGACCACAGAGAAGGGCAGTTATGAAAGGAAAAGTGTCTCTTGTCTTTGTACCCTGCCAGGGAAAAACTAAACACACACACACACACACACACACACACACACACACACACACAGTGAGAGACCAGGAGTGCGCTAGAGTGTCAAGCTTCAACGATAACAATGGTTTACAACAAAAGGGTTTGAAGAAAGCTCGCTGCAAGGGTTTAATTTCTACAGGCTTTGCCCTTTGTTTCCATCTGAGTCTCACTTTTCCACCTATAAATCAGAAGTCTCTACGGGGACTCACCGGAATCATGGAAAAAGGAATCACCTGTGTCCTTAAATCATATTCTCGCATCATGTGAAAACTGCCAATGTCTTAGCAGCAAGTTTCTGTGACTTCTGAGAACGATTAGTGCTGCTTACCAGTGGTAAAAGAAAAGACTACAATTCTGTCATTAATCCGAGTGAGAGGTTTTTGCTGAGAAGGGAAAGCACATAGCAAAACCTCAGCTTGCACAACACTTTGGAAACTCATTCGGGTCCGACATGCGGATGTGTTGAGAGCAGTGCAAACATCTGGGAGAACATTAGATAGCCCACCTGACCTTCCTGCTGTGAACAGAACCAACCCCTGATGACTGGCTTGCTTTCAAGAGAACTTTGTTGCTGAGAAGCAGGGCAAAAAGTCTTACTTAAAAAGGAAGGCGGTAAGTCAATATAATTACTGTACAAATATTGACTGTCCCACAATACATCAGGTGAAGCCAAGACTTGCCAAAACTCTGCTTAATCTAAAATTACATATAAGAATTGCTTGTGCCCAAAAGAATAACCTTTATCTTTTGGAAGAAGAGACAGCAGAGTGCTGCAAAACACATATGACTAGGGGCTTTACCTGGCTGCCGGAACTGAAACCTTGTTCTCCAATAAATGAACAAAAACAGAGAGGCTCTGTCTGTTCGATTCCCCACACTGCAGCCAGAACTCCAATTAAGAGGTGCCTCCCTTCCCCAAGCCTCTCAAGTTGTCAAATTTACCCTTTTCTGTGGCTGTTTTAGTTTATACAACAGCCCGTGTCTCCTCAAAATCTCTCAGGTCAAGTGGCCTGGATCATACCCAGTTGAGAACGCCGAGACCCTTGGTTTTGAAACACCCTACTGCTCTGAATTAGGTGTCTATTACCCTTAAAAAAATCATATAGGTATAGCCATCAGGAAAAAAGTTCAAATGAAAACAAAAAGACTAGAACTGCTAGTATTTGGTCCCCAAATCACCAAATGGACCAAGTGTTACTCTCCCAGGTGGGCGGTGGGGTGGGGAAGGGGGTGGGGAGGTTGTGGGGGAGCTTCCTCTTCTTCTTACAGAAGCTCTGACAAGTTCTTTGTGTCCCTCCCACTGCCACTCCAACGTGTTCCTGTGAGTTCTCCTTCCAGGAATGCTTCCCCAAGGGCCTCGACTCAAGGAGCCCCTGCAGCCCCTTTCTTAGTAGGGGCGGACCCCTCTCCTCCACTGGCGAATGTTTCCCAGGACCCTAGCTCTGAACATGACAGTACCAAAGAAGCCACATGCAGAGGCTCCTTCCAAATCCTAGCCAGACAGTTTTCTAGATCTTCTGGGGGTGGGCTGCTTTGCTTTTCTAGGAAGACAGTGGGAAAAAATACCACTCCTTGGGCAGGTTGACTGAATTCTCGGATGTGTTCCCAGGAGTGACTGATTAGTTCCCGATTAGGTAAACCTCACTGGCAGACTTGAATGGCTTGTGCGAATTTCAATGACAATCATAGGTATTTATTCCTTAGAGTTGGCAAGTCCCAGACAAGAGCCCCAAGAAAGGCTGGGAGAAACTTCCAAGCCAGAAACACACAGACAGCTTAGCATGACAGAATGATCCTTTCCCCACAGAGGCACAGATACTCCTTTCAAGAAGACTCCATGGTAAAATCAGCAGGAAATGTACATTTGCCAAAAAGCTAGTAAATAAGGGTACTCAGAGACTCCCCCTTCTCTTGGCTTTTGTTAAACAACACCTTTACCTAAAGGCGAATTAAGCGAAGGAAAGAAAATCTCGGAAAGATTGAGATTGTCCTTCTCTGATATCTCCACTGCATTCAGTATGTGCCTCCGTCACAGCGAACACTGTACCATGGTCAGATGCCATAGTCATACTAGAGACCATGCACCTCAATGTCAGGACAGTATCTTTTCATCTTTAGAGCCCCAGCATCCAGCAGGCACTCAATAAATGATGGGTGAGCCATTTGTTAGTGGATAAACTACAGCATAAATTGAAACATGCTCTGTTTTTTAGTAGATGCCCATTAAGAGCCTTAGGGGGAAGACAAGAAGTTGGAGGGGTTGCTTAGATTTCAATTAACAACACCATCTCTAATTTCCTACTAATCAATCAAATAATTAGTGAATGTCTATAATGGGGAAGGTAATACGCTGAGCCAAGTTACCTTGTAATTGGTTGCTGAATCTCATAATTCAATGTCATCTCCTTCAATTAGTAATTGTCCTTCCACGTCAATTAAGATGGTGGCTTTGTCAGTTCATGGGTGGGTGAGATGGTGTAATAGAAAAGCAATGATCTGAGGGTCAGAGGGTTACAGCATTGATTCTGTCCCTAAAAGCATGAAGTATTTGAATGCCTTTGTGCTCCATGATTTTCTTTAAACAGGAAACAGGAAAAATATGGAGGCTTCTATTAATGAGTTCACAAAAATGAAACAAACAAACAACACATTGCTTCAATACCTCTACAGCATGTTGGTATTTAAATCCTTATCTTGGGGTTCTTGTCCTCCAGCAGCTTGGAAACGGTCCCCTCCTTTGGTGGTTACTGCCCTCGCCAATCAAAAAAATCATCTCACTCCCCAGTATGGACTAGAATCTCTTCATCTTTACATTGTGAAATAGGATGAACAGAGAGGCCCTAACTATCAATTGTCTTATCTTCAAACTGAAAATCTGAAGTAAGAGTATCAGAGGAGAGAGATGAACTTATTATGTGTGGTAGAAGGCTTTGAACTTAAAAACTAGGAGAAAGACAAATTTCCAAACTTTAACTTTAACACAGACGAAACAGAACCACATTATTTCCTGGCTCATCTACTTCACTCCTGTGCTATTTCTTAAGGGAGGGTCTAAGTCTTGTTCAATCCTGAATCAGCCCCAACTATCAAAACTGGTACTATTCCAGTTCATCCCTTCTACCCCTGTCGACATGTAGGGACCTCCCAAACATAAAACCGAGTGTTCAAAAAGGAAAAAAAAGGCGGGGGTGGGGGTGGGGTGGGAGTTCAGAAGAACAAATACAGTATGATTATCACTTATTTTGAGCTTTTAAAAAGGGCAAAACAGTACCCTCCAGCGTTCTAGAGAGCACTAGGTGGCAGGGTGAGTAGAGATGTTAGTAAAAACCAAAGGAAATTCACAGGGATGATAAAGAGCAACGCAAAACTTCTGGAAATGGTGGGGAAGAGGAAGATGTGGGGCAAGAGGGTCAGACTACGCTAATAAAGCTTTGTTTCTGAGTCTGGGGAGTGGGCGGGTAGATACCTGATGTCAGAATTAGTTCATCATTAATAATGATAGAAGAAATCAAAGCACATATGCTTCTTCTGAGTGCCTTCCCTAAGCCTGTCAGCCCTTGGCATGTGGACCAGGGGCTACAGGGACTGTTCAGAAGGAGATGGTGAGCAACTAAACAGCTCACAGAACCGGACGGATCATAAAATAGTGTATTAAACCCAACCTAATTGCCTGCAAGGGTAAAGGGCCATACCCCCATAGGGCGGGGGGGGGGGGGGGGGGGACGCCAACCTTCTCAAGGAAAGTAAAACCTCTGGGGAGTGATCCCGGCAGCCCCTCACTTCCTCCTCTGCTTCTGAAAATGCAGCTGACCCTAAACTTAGCTACTACACATGGGGCCTTTCTATTTCTCTGGGCAAATCTTCAGCTCAAGACACGGGCATGTTTATTTTAGCACTGAGCTGGGAGGCCAGGTGTGCAACCTCTCTTCTCAAGTCGGGAGCTTTGTTGTAGCCGGGCCATCTCCCTCCTACCTGTGGTGTAAGGACTGGCTGGCTTGGACCCTTGGCTTTGGATACCAACAACCACACATAATAAGGTGTCCAGTTACGCCCAAGCCCTTCAAAGCACTTTTGGAGGTGTTACCTCCTAGGCCCTCACCAAATCCTATAAATAGGGACGTGAAGTACTATTCCCATCTCTAACATAGGAAATGGCCCTTTGGAAGGTCAGTTCATGGGCACACTGATGCCAAGTAGTGTCTCCAAGAGAGGTTTCTAGATTCCAACCACTGTGGCGAGCCCCAGCACAATGTATGGAGTTGAGTTTTTGAACTAGTTGAGGTCTGTGGCTAGTACAGTGTGTAAAAAGCTGGGGAAAACACACCTGGGGGGAAAAGCAGCCGAGACCACACACCCAACCTTGAAGCAGACAATCTAGCAATGCAGCCTAGAAGAGAAAACCAAAACAGAACGAGAAATAAGACACGAACGAGGCAGGCACTGTAGGAAAAGCTCCATTCGGTGCAGTGCCCACCTCACATTACCAGTCTCAAAAATCCGGCAGCTCTGAAATGCCATGGGAATATTTATCACTGTTTTTGCCAAACAAACCCTCCCTTACCTTAAGCGAAGGTCAAATGCACTGTAAAACCCCCAGTGCAAACAACCAGCTGGGAGGACTTGTCATAGCCTCAGTAAAGTGTTCGCTAATAATTATCCAGACAGCTTTCATATGTAAACACATGTGGTTCAGTAATGTTACACAGACTAGTCCTTTGTCAATTATCATGAAACAATGACTTCAAGCACAGAGTAGGTGTGTTTCCCCCAGCTTTTTACACACTGTACTAGCCACAGATCTCAACTATTTCAAAAACTCAACTCCATATGTTGTGTTGTTTATGCCTTTCTAAATATCAAAACAAGGGGCGCCTGGGTGGCTCAGTCAGTTAAGTGTCCAACTTCGGCTCAGGTCACGAACTCGTGGCTCTTAAGTTTGATCCCTGCATCCGGCTCTGTGCTGACAGCTCAGAGCCTGGAACCTGCTTCAGATTTTGTGTCTCTTTCTCTCTCTGCCCCTCCCCCTTCGAAAAAATAAAGATTAAAAAAAATTGTTTTAAGTATCAAAACAATATCTAAAACCACATCATAAATCGAAACTTAGTGTCTTTTTTTTTTTTTTTAAACCAAATTAACATCTCCTTGAGTTTAGAGACATTTCTTACTCAATGTCCCATGCCCAGCTCCTGACCCAGGGAAAACACTGAATAACGGTGAATAAGGGAAAACAGAAGGATGGTTGTGCATAATGAATGCATCCTGTCTACTTATGCAGCAAAGATGATGCAGTGGTGCTATGCCTGGGGAGATGCTGAGATGACTAAGCCACATTCCTGGCCTCAGGGGCCAGCAGTCTGATGGAGGAGACACATGACAAGGCACACCCAGGTATGATGCCTATGCTGCAGGAGTGAATCCTGGGGAGGATTTTGCAGAGGAATCAGCATTTGAATTTGACCTTGAAGGGGAAAGTCAGTAGGACTGTCCTGCCTGGTAGAGTGTTGGGGGAGAAAAGGGCACTAAGATAGACAGGGTGGGAGGCAACTCCTTGGAGAAAAAGGGCCTGTGCAGAAGAGGCTGAGAGAACAGGTTTGGTTATCAGTGTCAAAAAGTCTCTGGGAGGGTTTCTGTGTCATCAACCAACTACAGAACCATAAGGAGCCCCAGCTCTGGTGAAAAGCAGACAGCAGGGATTTGCCTTTGGGAGGCTGGCAAAGGCATTGGGAGATGTTGCCCAACATCAAACGGAAGCTCTGGCATCCCCTGCTTTCTCTCCCCCTACCTGTGGTGTTTCTCCATCAGGTTCGCTGCCCCCTCCTCCCCGTCCTTCACCCCTGTGCATCCCAGTCACTTAGCATGACAGGACGAGAAGTCCAGGTTATGTGCCTGCAAAAAACAAAACTCCTGATAAATTCAGTGCCACAGAGAGGCCACACCCAAAGTCACAGATCATTGCAACTGAGAGCCGGACGGGCACTGAGAAGGGGGAGTGAGGAGTAGGACCCTGGAACACGTCACTCTGGGGCAGTGCAAGAATGAGCATCTCCCTGAGGAGCTGCCTCCTTTGGGCAGGCAGCAGATGCTGTGAGCCAGGCTGGCTGCTCATCTCATCTATCTTTCATCATTGAGGGGTTCTTCTCAGGTCACACACATAAGTATCCACATGAATGAGTATCATGAGTTCAAGCTTAAAACAAAATAGAAACCAAGGAAGATAGAAGATAGCCAATAAGCACATGGAAAGGCGCTCAACATCGCTGATCATTCAGGAAATGCAAATCCAAACCACGATGAGATACCGCTTTGCCCCCGCCAGAATGGCAAGAATGTGGGGAAAGAGGAGCCTCTGTGCCCTGCTGGTAGGAACTTAACATGGTGCAGCCTTTGAGGAAAACAGCATGGTGGGTCCTCAAAAAGCTAAACACAGAATTATTATATGACCCAGCAATTCCACCTCTGGATATGTACCCACAATAACTGAAAGCAAGGACTCAAAATGATATTGGTATACTCATGTTCACGGCAGCATTATTCACAGTAGCCAAAAGGTGGAAGCAACCCAAATGTTCACTGGCTAATGAATGGGTAAACAAAATGGGGTATATCCCTCATTAATACAATAGTGTTCCGCCTTAAAAAGGAAGGAAGTTCTGACACAGGACACAACATGCATGAACCCTGAGGGCATTATGCTCAGTGAAATATGCCAGTAACAAAAGGATTAATACGTATTATCCCACTCACATGAGGTCCCTAGAGTCATTAAATTCATGGAGATAGAAAGTAGGAAGGTGGCTGCCAGGGGGTCAGGGAGGGAAAATGAAAAGTTAGTGTTTAATGGGTACAGAGTTTCAGTTTTGCAAGATGAAAAAGTTCTGGAATGATAATGTGAAGTACTTAATGTCACTGAATTGTACACTTTAAAATAATTAAAATGGGTAAAATTTATTTAATGTGTATTTTATCATAATAAAAAAAAGCCTCCTCTAAACAAAGAAAGAAAGAAACAAACAAACAAAAAAACCCCAAGATGTAAAGTAGGTGTATTTGCCCTTGGGGACACTGACCCCCAGGGTCTATGACCATCCCCTACCTTATTCTACCTGCACAAAGACACAAGGATCCTCGTGCTGGCCCCTCTTTTCCTTCAGAGGATCAGATAAACTCAATCACCAAGACATGGAAGTGATTCATAGAGCTTGCTGTGTTACCATTCTCAGTGGTCAAGTCTCTGTCCGATGTGGCTTAAAATAGAAAATGACATTCGAATGGTCAGATTTCAGGCACTGGCTCAATAGCAGGGGGGAGTTGCTTCAGGGCCTTTTCATCTCCTAACGTTAACCCTGACAATCTCATTACACACATCTCCACACTTCCACTTATACCTATGGTTCAATGCTCATCTCAGCCTCAGATGCTATCCCAGGTACTTAGGGAACAAAGAGAACCAGGAGCTGAGCCCTCCATGATAGAGACAGGGGAGAAGCAGGTGTCCTCCAACAGACACTGCAAATGATGTGGGCATCCTGCCTGGGCCAAGAGCAGGCCGAGAAGGGCGAACTGAAGGGGACTTCCCTAGGATGGGATGGTGGGAGGAAGGGCACGCCAAGAGCTAGAGCACAGTGGGTCAGTAATGGAGAGCAGGGTGCACGCAGCAACAGAGGAGCACGAGGCTGGAAGGACCCCACATCCAGGCTGCAGAAAGCACCCCACATTTTACATATCCACAGATAATTTATTTTCTATTTCTATGCATTTTACATTTGTCCCCAACTTAAATTCTTCAAACGACTCATCAACTAGCTGGGATTTAGATTGGGGCTTCCTTCCCAAAGAAGACCTGTAGCTGCATCCCACAAAACATACCCTCTGTGCCACCTTTCTACCAAAACATCAACAATCCACATCAAATGGCATTTTGAGAGGGAGGATGTTGGGTTCCCTAAGCCTTCCCTTTTTAAGATGCTTTAGGATGATTTCTACATCATTTTTCATCTTTTTAAAAACTTGGATGAATTAAACCTGTGCCAATGGGTGGTTTATCCCACGTCCTGTCCTTCTCTGTCCTTCGAGTGCCTTGAGTCACCTCATATAGCATGGCCAGGTAAGGGCCAACCTGTCACAGTGATGGAGGTATCTGAAATTCAGTGGCTAGGAGAGGTCACACAGGCCAAGGTCCTGAGAGGAGGTGGGGAGCCTACCTATCACTAGTTCAATTTCCAAAACTCTGGGGTTTGGCCCGTCAGATTTACACTTTTATTCCCAGTTTCAGGGCAAGGGACTGGGCTGATGCCCTGGAGAGATCTCTCTGCATCACCAATACCCCACTCTCTTTTGAAAGTGCTGGGAACACCCTCTCTACAAAGCACAGTCTTGACAAGAGCAAGCCCTATGTGATCCAAGAAAAACCCTCAATAGCTTTGTTTCTTAATATTCTTTCTGTTGAAACCTATCATTGGGGTGATAAGAAACACAAGGCCATCTCCATGGACTATAAGAGGCATTTGTGCAATAAACATTAGTGAAGTATGACACATGAGTCATTCCCATGTTAATAGCTAAGAGCGTACAGACACAGTCCCTACCCTGGGTGAACTACAGTGAGATCCAGAAAACACCCCAAATCCCAACATTGCTCTGCCTCATGCTGCCACGCAGAGACCATAAAGAAACACAGAAAACATGTGGCTCACCTTCCTCAGAGATTCATATGCATATCAGTAAGTTAAAGGCTCTGCAAACCTCTACTGGGCATGCGTGCATGTACACACACATGGTATAATCTTAAAGTATGCTCAAAAAATGTTAGTATAGGGGCGTCTGGGTGGCTGAGTTGGTTAAGCGTCTGACGTCAGCTGAGGTCATGATCTAATGGTTCCTGAGTTTGAGCCCTGCATCAGGCTGTCTGCTGTTAGCACAGATCCTGTTTTGGATCCTCTGTCCCCCTCTCTCTCTACCCCTCCCCAACTCGCACTCTTTCAGAAAGAAAATGAACATTAAAAACAAAACAAAACAACAAAAAAAATTAGTGTACATTTTAATTAGGCATTGAAACCCGTTCTTGACCCAAATAGTTGTTCAATAGGCAAGGGCCTGCTGGGGTCCTCCTGGGATCTCTCATGGAGCCAAGCTTTGTAGGATTAGGATTAATGACACTAACAAAGCCCCAGACCAATCTTCCTGAAGAAGATAGTGCAGGACCAGAATTCTGGGGCAGGAGGAGATCCCCAATGTGTCATCTATGAATGTGGTTTGTCTCTCCAC
Organism: Panthera onca; assembly: GCF_046562875.1. NCBI lineage: Eukaryota > Metazoa > Chordata > Mammalia > Carnivora > Felidae > Panthera > Panthera onca. The sequence goes on along the minus strand of NC_138343.1, from coordinate 25,146,624 downwards.
CACTCAGGCCGCACAGTGGAAAACAGCAGTTCACAGCTGCAGGTCCCAGAAGCCTGTGGGCCCCTCTTAGCCAGGAGACACAACCTGAATTAAGTGGAGATGTTAGAGGACCATCAAATCAAGATTTTTGAGGGCAAGGGGGACAGGGTGGCGGGGAAAGGGGAAAGTTCTGTGCCAGCCTCTGCCACGGGCCAGCCTCTTTGTTTCCATGGGTGTGAATGAAATATTAAACAGGCTCAGCCAATTAACAGCCTTTCAGTGACGGATGCTCCAAGGCTGAGGAACTGAGTTTTGATCCGCATTCGCACTTGATGGCTCAGCACTCAGCCGGGAACAGTTTCCTGTTCTGCTGTTATTAGCATTCTGCTCACCTCACTTCCTACCAAGCTGGCAGCACTTGATGGGATCTGTGCCCACCACAGCTTCCGGCAGGCTACGGCCAGCCTAGGCGGCCTGATCCCTGTGCCTAAAGCAGGTGACATCCCCTGCTCTGAGAAAGTCTAACAAGGGCCCTTCACTGCTACCCTCAGGGCCTGTCCTGCAGCCCACCACCCATAACTTCTGACGAGGTCAGAAACGGGCCCTCCATTCAGCTGAGGACATAACGTGGGTTTTTTGTTTTGTTTTGTTTGGCTGTGTTCCAATAAAACTTTATTTACAAAAACAGGTGGCGGGCCATAGTTTGCTAACCTGCTTCAGAGGCAGCAGTGGAAGGCATCATTTTTAGCAGACAATTGCAGGAAATAGGGTGCAGCGTGTGGTAGAAGATGTAGAGAGGAGGTCCAGATTCAGTGGTTACAAACTGAGGCCAGAATGCTGCCTTCTTTTTCAGTTTGGAAGCAGCTGTTTAATGAATATTTATTTTGGTTCACATTGATATGAACACTAATAGTGATGGTTGGGCCAGATTTGGAGAATCTTCACTTCTATGGTTCTTTTAAGAGGGGATAATTAGAACTGCAATTTTCAGTATTTGAAATCTAACCATTTGACCTCAGTTTTTTGTTTTTGATTTTTCCTTAAGGATGACTTTTCTTTGTTAAAAAAAAAAAAAAAAAGGTGTGACATGCTTGAGCAGTGGCATTTTTTCCATGTGACTCAGGTTTGTATTGTTTCAAAACAAACAAGAAAACACAAGCAGTTGTCCTCCCTTCACCAGTTTTTTTCTCTCTGCAGCCCTGCCTCACCTGTCCTCACTGTGCACAGAAGCAGGGGAGAGGTTCAGAGAGCTCAGATAGCCATGTAACATCAGGGCTGACAGCCAGCAGGGGCCTGTGGCGCTCTGTCCCAGGGGCCAGGCCACCAGCCAAAACAGGACATAAGAAATGGCCCAACTGGGATGCTGTGGCCACGGCAGGCTTCCTCCTCAGAGAACAGTGATGGCCCAGGGGGCACAGGCTGAGGGGAAGCTGGGAGGGATAAAGTGAGGAGGAGGAAGTAAGAACATGGCTCAGGGGCTCAGTTCCCCTTTCACTGCCTGGCCATCCAGGGGTCACCTTGATGAGATAGGATGATGCCTGAGGCGAGCTCCAGGACTAGTGGGGGGCCCTGCTGCCACACCCAGATTAAGACTAGGAACTGAGGGTCCTGCCTCCTACTCTATCTGCCTCCTACTCTACAAGGACAATGGTTTTTCTTTCCAAAAAAAGGAAAACCTAGCACTGTAGGCTGGCTCTTTCTTGCTCCAGCCACTGCCATGCTATGGGGAGAAAGAAGCAGATTCTTCCAGGGGCAGTGCTGAGAGGGGCACGACTCAACCTCTACTCAGGCTCCACTTCAGCAATTACCCCACTGCTCCCACCCCTCCTATCCTGGCACACTCAGCGGTACTAGCTTTATGTCTCCAAGAGGACACAGAGACATGGGACAGAGCCAGGGACTGCCTGGCCCCACGAGTCATTAGCCACCTACCAGGCACAGCCAAAGGGTATCCTTAAACTTCAGGCCATGAGATTCGAGTCTGGTCTAGAGGCCCAGATGGATGCTGACTTTACCTGGCCTGACCCACTGGCCCAGAAAGCACAGGACCTCAGCGTGGACCTACGTCCATGCCCCTTACCAAACCCTGCCTCTGCTGTCCAGCTCTGCTGGGGCACTCTTATCAGTCCCTTTGGGATGGGACAAAGGTAAGGCATATACAGAAGAAAAAAGCTCATTATCCAATCTGCACACAAATATGCAATATTCCCTCCCTTGAAGATGAACACCAAATGCACTGACAGTGCCAATGAACACCTGCACGGAGTTTTCTAGTTTACAAAACCCTTTCCATGCATGCGAGCATGTTTGATCCTGTGTGATGGGGGTAAAATGGAATAGGTATAACTCAACTCTCAGCTCTCTGAAGTGAATTGGCCTCGGTTACAGAGCTAATAAATTCCTCACTTTAGGGCCATAATCTACATTTTTAGGCTCCTAGGTTAAAGTTCTTTCATGCTCATTCCCTTATTCAAACAAAAACCAAAAACCAATAGTCAGGACCAGTAAAGCACTGTGGATGAAGTCACATCTGTCCCACGTGCCCTATTCACTCTGTGTGATGACCTGCCCGGGTACCTTGCTCTTCCTACAGGATGAGGTCACACCTGTCCCAAGTGCCTTGCTCACACCATGGGATGAGGTCTTACAGGAAGGTCATCTAAAGTTGACACAGAAGTGAGGGAGGGTTTCAGGAGGTCCCCCCACTGCTTCATTTCAGTGTCAGTTCATGAAGCGCACATGTGAAGGAGCTGCGGGAGAAGGAACAGTTACTTCAGGCTAAGGAAGCCACCCAGGGAAGGAGGAGACATGCCCCATATCCACTGCTGGGCCTTCTGCTCAGGATGCCTGGGACACAGGTCCCTGAAAGGATCTGATGCTGCACAGTGATGTGATGGGTTTGGGGTTTAGACAGGTCACTCTGGCTGTGGAGTGGAGAAGGGATCAGAGGGAGGATCAGAAGCTGTTCTTGGTCCCTGGGAGCCACGGAGAAAAGAAAGGAACAAGAGGATAAGACACAGGGGTCTGCTTGTCACTAAGCTGTGACTAGAGATGGACCAGTCCTCCAACCAGTATTCTGGGTCTGGAGAACATGGAAGGAGACCACAATCAACCTAACAGCACAGAGCCTGGAGAAAGGATAGGACTTCCTTTAACACTGGCTTCCAGAACAGCCCAATCAGGCACTAAGTATATGCTGAGTCCCCATTGTGTGCCTGTCCCTGTTCGGGCTCTGCAGATGCAGCAGTGAGCAAAGCTGGCAGGATACACCTGCCCTTGGAGAGCACACGTTTTCCATTTCACAGTATTTCTGGCAAAGGATTAAACATTATAGAACATAGTTTAAAACTATAACCATGGAAACTATCCATTATGGATTTTCCAGAATAATTCCATTAAAAATCTCCTTTTCTGTTGTTACTGTAAGACAGGTGTTGAGCTGAAGTCCACAGAACTCACACGGACCTTTTTCATAAGCAAAACACCCACCCCAAATATCAGTCTTAGAGGAATACTAAACCACAGAGCTCACCCCACTTCTCCCCTGCCAGGAGCCACTGTGGGCCCTGGAGCAATGGTAGGCAAAATTTAGCTTAAGCAAGCGACCTGTGTCCCCACCCCATCCTCTACTTAAAAATAAAACTTCTTTGAAATCTGTCAGTGTTACAGCAATCGCCCTAAGTATTTCCTCTAGAAGGAAAGGGCAGGGGACGATCTCAAGTCTGGGGCAGTGAGCAGATGAACAGGATCCTACCTACACACAAACAAAGCCATCGGTCAATCCATGTGCCCCATGAACTTCTGATCAAACATCTTTGTTTTTTCGTGCCAGACATCGCTGCTAGCAAACCTTTAGAGAAAGCGCACATGTAGATCACGGGGAATGCTCTTTTTCGAGGAGCTTCCTGCTTTCTTGGGCTTCTTGGAGGTCACTGCTGCTTCTGTCTCACAAGCTTCAGGAATTCAAAGCACATAAGTAGTCCAGAAATCAAATTTTCATGGCAGGATGAGGGGTCCAGGCAAGTGCAATTAGTTGGGATATTCAAAGCCTTGTCCTTTGGTCATCTTTGAAAAAGTCTATTTCTATATGCCATCACCTCAGGCGTCAGTGAGCCAGGCTTGATGGCACCTGCAGGGCCATCCTCTCGCAGCCCCAGGCCCAGGCCTCAGCAGCACCTGCAGATAGCCCTGTGTATCTCGCTGCCAATGCCCCCTCCCCCACAAGCAGTGCAGGCCTGTGGCCACACCAGCCAGGACCGAGCCACATCTGGGTCATGGAGAGCAGAGAGGAGGGGCCAGACATTCACTACATGGCTTTATAACCACCCTGAGAGGAAGATATTGGTATTCTCATCTCACAGATGAGGAAATTGAGGCTCAAGGAGGTGAGTCAGGTTGCCCGAACTCACACAGCTTGTGGTAGCAGTAGAAGGACGCAGACTACATCCTAGGTGAGGTTTTCTAGTGGCTGCTCTGCTGAAGGATCTCATTAGCACTTAAAGATTAGTTACATGAGGCAAAAAAGGGATTAGATGTGCCCTATCCCCACTTATACCCCATGTCCTCAATTGGGACTCAAATGAGTAACTAGTGTTCCTTCTGCTTACCACAGGGCAAAACCCAGGCACTGGTCCCCACACCCTTCTCAGTGGGCTAAGTCACATTTTCTTGAATGCTAAGTCCTACTATGCTGTCTCAGCCTCATTCAGAAACTCAGGCTCTCTGCAGCTTTACAGGCATCCCAAGTGCCTGTCACGTGGAAAGCCCATCACTGGGTTCCAGCGAGGTCAAGGCCACTGAGGGTGGAGAGAAGCTGGGAGGCCTTCTGGGGTGGGAAGTCGCAACCACTGAAATCCCCACCCTTTTGGCCAAAGGTATTTTCTGGTACCGGGGTTTTCAACCCAAAATTTGAATCCTTGGTTCAATATGACAAAGTAATTGACAGCACCTCCATCTTGGTTTTATGCTTCTCACTCTGGTTCTTCCCAGAATGCATCTTCCACAAGATCCTAGTGTTTAGGTCACAAGTCAGGCTCCGTCCAGGTCCCCTGGCCCTGGTGCTCAGCCAGAGTCTGTAGTTCTCAACCTAGGATCCACAGATATGTTTTAGGGATAACCATGAATATTCTATAGTTTTATGTAAAACTGTGTGGGCACGTGTGTGTGTGTGTGTGTGTGTGTGTGTGTGTGTGTGAGAGAGAGAGAGAGAGAGAGAGAGAGAGAGAGAGAGAGATGCATTTTTTCCAGGGGAAGGACCCATTGTTTTCATCAAATTCTTGAAGGGGTCTCTGACCCAAAAAAAGATTCAGAAGACTCAGAAGTATTGCTTTAAAAGGAGCTTTCGTTTCTGTCAAATTGGCCAAATTTCAACATAAAGTGGGTCAGAGAGATTAAAAGCTGAAAAAAGTCAAGGATGGGCAATTCAATCTGTAAGATTTCAGGGAAATTAAAACAAACCCTCTGATGCTATTCAGAAAGGATCCCCACAGAATGGGGGCTCACCAGCTGTGAAGGGGCAGGGGCACAAGAACAGGAATCAGGGAAGGAGAGCAAGAACCAGCAGAAATGAAAAACGGAAAAGGGAGTTCCACACGGGGCTTGCTACCAACCAATTCCAGTTGCCAAGATGTATGCTGCTCATAAGGTGGGCTCTATGGGCAGCCTGTCGAGGCTGCACACCAGTTCCTATTTTTACCTCAACGTACTGAAAAAAATGTGAATGCAGCACAGAGGTCCTGGCATCCCCTCTGGGACCAACCTGCTGACACGTCAGAACTGCTCAGAGTGATGAGCTAATTAAAATTCTGTGGTCTTTCCCAGAGATGGCTCTATTTTTAACCTCATTCTGACTGTCACTTAACGTGTAAGGTTTACTTTTTTTTTTTAAGGAAAATACATTTTTTCCTTCTTAATATTCCCATGAATAATTTAGCGCAGCTGATAATTCCTCCAGACCCCTTCAAGCATCTCTTCACAAGACAGATAGGGACACTCCAGGCAGAAGGGAACTAATGAAAGCAGGGGAATCCTGTGTCCTACCCTTTGGGGCCCCTAATTAAAAACACAAGGACAAAAAAAAAATTATGACAAGCAAGGACTATAGTCACAACTCCCTATAATTTTCCTCTAACCCTATGTTCGAGGCAATTTCCACCTCACAAATGCTTTTCAAAAGTTGATGTGTAATTTGCTTATTAAAAATAATGGTGTAGGGAAGCATGGGTGGCTTAGTCTGTTCAGCATCCAACTCTTGATTTTTGCTCAGGTCATGATCTCACAGTTCTGAGTTCAAGCCCCGCACTGGGCTCTGCACTGACAGCACAGAACCTGTTTGGGATTCTTCCTCTCCCGCTCTCTCTGCCCCTCCCCTGCTGGTATGCATGCATGTGCTCTCTCTCTCAAAATAAATAAATACACATTAAAAAAAAAAAAAGAAATAATGGTGTAAACATAGGTTTAGATTCTCAACTAGAAGCACTTTTTTTAGAGGCCCTAGCCTCATCCACACAAGCATTTTAACCCAAAGACTGCTGAGATGCATCAGTCTTAAAACATGTCTATGTTGAAACAATCAATACTTCTTCAATATTAGAAGTGGTTTCCCTTCCATATAGATACTTTTTCTTCCTTCCTTTTCTTTCTTCCTTTCTTTCTCTCTTTCTCTCTTTTCTCTCTCCCTTTCTCTTTCTTCCTCTTCCTTCCTTCCCTTCTCTTTCTTTCTCTCCTCCCTCCCTCCCTCCTATCTTTCTTTCTTTTTCTTTCTTTTCTTCCTTCCTTCCTTCCTTCCTTCCTCCCTCCCTCCCTCCCTCCCTCCCCCTCTCTTTTCTTCCTCCCTTCCTCCCCTCCCCTCCCCTCCCCTCTCCTCTCCTCTCCTTTCCTTTCCTTTCCTCCATGCCCAGCATGGAGCCCAACATGGGGTTTGAACTCACAATCCTGAAATCAAGACCCGAGATCAAAAGTCAGATGCTTAACTGACTGAGCCACCCAGGTGCCCCCATAGAGGTACATTTCCATATTCAAGAGAAAAAAAAACTCACTACATTATAACCACAACTAATATTTGTTGTGCATCACACTTTTAAGAGAATGAGGCAAATTTTATGAAAATAGATCCAATTTTATGAGGATGACCATTAGAGAATGGATTACAGTGTCCTGAACTTCACTTTACGGAACACACACTTCTATTTTAAAAAATCCCTTGGTTGGAGCTTTTTTCTCCTAAACTTATTTTTCCACTGATTTTCTGTATAAAACTGAAGGTGATTAGCCACATGTAGGAATGCAAAGAAGTATTTTTAAAATTGTTTTTTGGTGGGGGGAATGACTTAAAAAGGGAAATTATTTGGTAAAATAATTTAAATGCTTAAAACTAGTTTTGAGGAATCTTGAATTGGTCCTTGAGGAACTTCAGGTCTTCCCAGGGGGCTGGGGGAGGGGGCAGTGTCCATGCAAACTTCCAAGGGCAGGTGGCCCCAGCTCTTGGTTCTGACTTTGCATGAGGCTTTCTCCACCGGGGTGTAATGAATGGAGCTCTCTCCTGAGGGACCCCTGAGCTCCAGAGCAAGCAGTCTCCAGGTGGGCGGGGAGAGAGGGCTATAACTGCAGAGCTGGCTGGGGCACTGGCCAGCTATGCTGGTCTAAGTCTGCTCTAGCTGCCAGCACATGAAGCCCCCAGGGTGTTCCTGTGCCACTTACTTCCTGCAGTCAGACAGAGTGGAGCTCCTCATTCACCTCAGCACCCATCGCCTGACTGTGGATCCATGTGCCCCACAGCTGGCTCAAACTCCAAGTTGAGCAAGCCCTACAATGACCTTGCGTGTGTCTATGCTTGCCTACGTTGTAAACATTTAATGAGGAGGAAACATTGATCCTGGTTTAGTTTCAATAATTTGATTGATCTCTTGAAACTAACAGGGACTTCAAAGCCAGGACTTCATGGATTCATTTCTTCACACACCTGCTGAAGGGTCTTCTGACAGCTGAACCCCCTGCCATCTGCACTTGGCCCTGTGGCAGCTGTATGGCACACCTTCTGAGGGCTGATGAGCAGGGAACTGTAAGTGCTCGGTTTTCTGAAAACATCTCCTACCTGAGACTTATTTACCCATTCAGCTGCTCCTAGAATGTGGCCTTGTCCTTAGGGAATCATTTTATTTTATTTATTCTCTAAGAGATACTGCAAAACAAATGTGAACATGTGAAAAAGTGTCTTAGAGAGTTTCTGTAACTGGTTTTCCTCTCCTTGAGCTTATGGGCATTTTATTTTGATGTTTATCTGGTGCCATGGTAACCAGCATGACTTGAGATTTACTTCCTAGACTTAGGACTGATTACAGAAATTCAATTCAGCAAGCACTTACTGAGTGCTTACCGAGTCTGGAAGATAAAATCATGAACAAGAAACTCTCTTTCCTCAAAAGGACACCCGTCAGAGTGCAAAGAGGAGTTGGCAAAATTTTCCCCTTAAAAAACCAAATGGCAAATATTTTAGGTGTCATGGGGTCATGTGGTTTCTGTTGCACTCACCTCTGCCACTGTCGTGCAAAGGCCATTACAGACTAGATGTAAATGTATGAACAGGGCTGGGTTCCAATAAAACTTTATTGAATATACACTGAAACTTGAATTTCTTATAATCTCTATGTGTCACAAAACATGAATCTTCTTCTGATGTTTACAATTTAAAAAAAAATCTAAACACCACTCATTGCTCACAGACCACATTAAAAAAGCAGCTGGCCAGGGGCACCTGGGTGGCTCAGTCGGTTAAGCATCCGACTTTAGCTCAGGTCATGATCTCACGGTTTGTGGGTTCGAGCCCCGCGTCAGGCTCTGTGCTGACAGCTCAGAGCCTGGAGCCTGCTTCAGATTCTCTGTCTCCCTCTCTCTCTGTTCCTCCCCCACTCGTACTCTCTGTCTCTCTCTCTCAAAAATAAACATTAAAAATAAAAAAATTTTAGAAAGGCTGCCCAGGTCTGGTCGTGGACTGTAGCTTGCAGACTCCAGGTGTGCACTTTGCCAGCTCCGTGGGAGAAGCTAAGCCACCAGGACTTCCTGAACCTCACTTGGCTCATCTGTCAAGTGGGGATAGGAATCTTTGTCTTGTGAGTTCTAAAGCTCCTATACCTAAACAGGAAAAAGAGCTGTTCTCCTTCCTGGAGGAGTATCTGTTTGATGATGACAATGAACTTGATAATGGCAATGACAACGACCTTGATAATGGCAATGACAACTAACTATCCTGCACATTTGTTCCCTATGAGGCATTGTGTTAAGTGCTATAAACTTCTACAGTATTTCATCTAATCCATGGTGCTATTGATTTTAGGGTGTACCATTACTGAATGTACCACTAAAAAGAAAAAGCTGCCAGTTAACCTCTAACACAGCATTGATTGTAAGATGCGTTCTGATTTCACAAATGCTGAAATGTGTGTGTGCGCGGGGGGGGTGGGGGGGGAATGGAGGATGCATTTTAGAACCAATAAAAACAGTATCTCTGTTAAGCCAAAAACAATCCTGCAGGATAGGTATTACCTATCATCCCTATTATCATCCCTAAGTTTACAGATGAGGAAACTGAGGGACAGTTTCGGTCTGTGCTCAAAAACCTACAAGTGTCAGTGCTTCGTAAAACAGGCAGGTTAACCTGGTCTAGAGTTGAAGCTGTGCCTTAAGGGCATGAACACTTGGAAGCCGAAACAGCTGGAACTTCGGGAACACGATCCACTTCGAGGAGTCTTGGCACAAGTGAACTTTTTCTTCAGGGAGAGGACACACCTCACGCCAATCACGTCCCTCTGGTATTTCAAAGTAGGGCGCTAGTGCAGCAAGAGGTAATGGGAAACAGGAATTCTTAAGTTTTTTTTTTAAGTTTATTTATTTATTTTGAGAAAGAGAGAGAGAGAGAGAGAGAGATTGAGAGAGAGAGAGAGAGGGAAAGTCAGAGAGAGGGAGAGAGAGAATCCCAAGCAGGCTCTGCACTTATCAGCATGGAGCCTGAAGAGGGACTCAAACTCACAAACCGTGAGATCATAACCTGAGCTGAAATCAAGAGTCAGATGCTTAACTGACTGAGCCACCCAGGCACCCCTAGAAAATAGGAATTCTAAAATACAGAGTAACAATGGCAAGGCGCACTAACATTTAAGCTTGCAGATTCCTTGTAACAGCTATACTGGGCATCCTGTCCAGATCATGGGCAGAGCAGGGCAGAGAAGACCAGGGAGAGGTTTCTTATCCTTGAGATGTATTTTTTTGTGGGGAAGGAATGTTTGGGGGTGGAGTCCAAGGCCAGAGACCAGCCAGCAGCTCTGGTGCCTGTGGAATCATGCTCCCCTGGGTCTCTGCACAGGGGGCTCAGGACACGTTCTGGCCTCCTGGCTTAGTCTCCATGTCAGCCACTGACAGCAGGAAGCACAGTGCAGGTGTTAGGTACAAGCCTGTGAGCGCAGAAATTACGGAAGAATCTGGGCCAAAATTCTCTTTCAAATTTAGAATTGTTTCTCCTCTCAAAAGTTTAGCCTCAAATCTCTTTCTCCCCATTATTAATTCATCACCAAATATTAATAAAGTGCTTAAAATATGCTCAGTGGGATGAGATTTCTCTTTTTCCTGTAAAATTCCAATTAGTCAAAAGCTTGCTCAACACGTAGCTTCGGTCTGAGTTGTTGTGCTCAGAGGCGTCAACACAGCAGACCCGAGAATGCCATCCTCAGAAGGGCCTGCTTGCATGGCTGGCCCTCGGCGGGCATCTGGGAACTTGGACTTCAGGAATCCTACCATTCCTTAGCTGATGAGTATCTCACACTGTGCCCATACTGTTTGTACAGACAATGTGGTTCATGTTGAGCACCTGCATTCCTTCTGAGAGTCTGGAGTTTGGTACATGCTCAGCAGAAGGTGCCTGTGTGAACAGCCTCTGGGAAAAACCTTGGGTGCTGGGTCTCTAAGGAGCTTCCCCGGTAGACAACATTTATGTTGTCACAATTGTCACATGTTGTCACAATTCACTGCTGGAGCAGCGAAGCACATCCCGTGTGACCCCACCAGGAGGGGACTCTCGAAGGCTGCTTTCCTCTGCACTTTGTCCCATGTGTTTTTTCCCTTTGCTAATTTTTCTCTGTATCCTTTTGCTATAAGCCAAACTAGATGCTGAGATGCTGAGTCCTGTGAGACCTAGTGACTCCCCCGTTGATCCTGGGGGTGCTCCTGGGGACTCTTGACACAACCACCCTCAACCAATTCACTTCAGAACACTGTCCTTCTGTGCCGTGCCAGGCATAGGAAGTTGGGGGGGGGGGGGTGCAGAGAGAGAGCCCACTTACTCTGCTGGTCCTGAAGCAGAGTACACGGGAAACCAGGTATCAGATGACCTACTGTTCTATTCAAATGTTGACCAAGCACCCATCACATGCTCAGGGAGATATTAACCTTGTCATTTCTGTCCTTGAAATTTGCAGTCACATGTAAGAGATGATGATGGGGAGGACCATGAGGACCAAGGTGATGGCAGGTGGAGATGATAATGGCTAACACTCACCTGGTGCTTACCGCGTGTTTGACACTCTCCTGCGCACTTCCAGTGTTAATTCATTTGATTCTCCCAGCGGCCCCGGGAGGTGGGCACAGTTATTATCTCCATTCTTACAGAGGAGGAAGCTAAGCTCATAAAGGAGACGTACTGCCCCAGGTCACATAATACACACCTGCCTCGTTATTGCCAACACCTCCTCTGGCTTCAGAATCTGAGTCCTTAACTACGATGCTGCATCATCTCCCTCTCTGGACCCAGAGGTGAATCTGAACTAGTGTAAACAGGCTCAATTTTACTACATCTTTAAGAACCACAGTCCTTATTACATTCCACCCAGCATTAACATCATTTATATGCATGTTTTAATGCCTGTGCTAGCCTCTGAGCTGTGTGGCCAGGCTCACATGCAGCACACCTCTGGGTCTCCTGTATGGCACCGCACTTTGCAGACGATAAGCATTTAGGCACAGATGGATGGAAGAGAACCACCGTTCAGGAGGAGGAAGTCAGCGTGGTCTGAAACTGTAATGATAGGTCTCAGGGAACACTGAGGGGGATCTCAAAGGTAAGTTCTGAATAGTCAGAAGGGGAAACAGGCAATCCATGTGGCAGTAACAGTATGAGCAAAGAGGTGGACCCTGCAATGACCAGCATATATGGTGAGAGCACCAAGAGAAGACTGGCTGGAATACAGGTGTGCCTCGGTAAAACTGGGTGAAACCAAACCATGGCAACCCTTAAATGAACAGAGTTTCAAACCGATGGGCAGCCCGTGAGGAAGAGAGTGATGGTGTTCCAAGGGATGATTTGGTAAGATTTATCTGGGGGCAGACAGATGGATGGCTTGATGGGCCAGAGCCCTGCAGCAGGGTGAGGAGGTTAGAGGCTGCTGGACGAAGTGATGCCACCCAGCACGAGGTGTGGCCAGAGCCCCAGACCCACTGTGAGGCCAGTGCCAGGTCTGCTGTGAAGGCAATCAGGGTCCAGGACAATGCAACCAGCTGACGCGTGGTCCCTGACCATCTCAGTCATTCTTCCCCGCTCTCACCCTTCAGGATTCCAACAAATTCAGGATGGAATTAGGATGGGAGCTGTGTTCTTAAAGAACCATTTCTAAAGAGAGAATGGATGGATCTGGTATCTAATGACAGTAGCAGGAGTGTTAAAGGCAGGCAACTGAGTGAGTCATGGTGATACTAACAGGACAGGAGTAAGGAAGTCCAGAAAGAAAATACAGACGTTGTCTATTTCACACACAAACAATGTGTTTACAGGAACAATCTTAAGAGCTATAAGAAGTGAGCCTTTAAATGACAATAAACTACAAGAAAAAAAAAAAGCAGAAAAAAATTAAAAGCAAGCCCAACAAGAAATGAATGAGTGGATAGTTGCTTTATCCACCGCTATTCATCATTTAAAGTTTCCAGTATGCCCAGCTTCAAAACAAACCACCCCCTGTCACAATATTGCTTATACAACTACAGTTGAGTCAGATTAATTCTCATGATTATATCTGAGCACACTCTGTGTTTTGAAATAGAATATCAGCTCCTGACCCTCAGGAAGCTAATTGCTTTTCCACATATCCTGCACAGTTACACATCCAGCTAAACCATTTGCTCCTACTACGGTGCCCATGCATTATAGTGAACTTGATCACTGGGGAGTATCGAGGGCCAGTGGGCCAGTGCCGCGGCTGTGAGTGGGGCAAAGAGAGGAGCTCTGGGGAGACATAGTTTAGTCCTACCGGACACCCTATTTTCAGCATTTATAACTTACTGCTCTGCTCTCTCTTTCCAGGGAGGGGAGGTAAAGCCTCTAATGTTGTATATCTGTACCGAATATACAAGGCTGATGTTAAATACGACAGGCTAAGCAGTTCTGCAAAATGGCCCCCTTCCAGTTAATTATCTTGCCTTGTACACATATACTAGGTCACTACTGGCAAACACCAATTTCTAGTTTAATGGGGCAGAAAGAAGAGATCCAGATATAAATGTCTATCAACTGTCTCTATTCTGATTAAAACATTCCCCTTAGAGGAAAGCACATGTCTCTTCTGTTTACTTGAATTTGCCTTTCAAGTACTTGGCAAACTAGGAATTTTAATACTAGCAACAAATTCATTTGGTGCTGTGTGTATTTCCATTCCATTTCTAGCAGGCACTAGGAAGCCTTTTCTATATCTCATCTTTGAATGCTTTATGGCCATAGATATTTCTCTGGAAAAACACATTGCATTTGGGGTAATAAAGATCCTGCAGATTTCATTAAACAACTGTGCCAGTAAGAACACAGCAATAAACACTAATGCTGGCTTCAGAAGACAAACATTTATTGTGCAATCATTTCAGGGTGGCACCCACTAGTGGGAAGCCAGACCAAAGGATGGACACCCAGCCTCTTCCTCCTCCCTCTTCATTTCATGGTCTAAATTGAGCAATTCATGTGAGCCTTGGCCAAACAAGGCCAACACAAAATCATGGTGCAAAGCGAATGCTCCCCTAGCTCTCCTCGCAAGCCGGCCTTTCCGGGCTAGGTGTGAGCCCCTATCAACCCTGCCCCCTTCCACTGCCCCTGTGCTCATACCCTGCAGCTGGCATCTGACCCTGTCACCTCGTGCCTTTCATTCTAGAATGTGCCTTCTTCTCCCTGCCACGAAACACCTCTGCTTCCAGCCCTTGTTCCCACAGGAAGGCTTTCTCAGCTCTCAGTGCTCATGTCCTTCTTCTCTACTCCTGAATTTCCAATGACTTTTAACGCCCCCTGCATCAATCCTTAATTCACGCACTGCTATTACAAATACTTTATGATCTGTTAAATACAGGTCAGTGTATTTGGGTGTAGTTCACTGTACAAACACTGTGTGGGGTCAGTTGGACAAAGCCCAGTGGGACACACATTTACCCTGTAAGCTGGCTGGAGAGGAACACTGATGATACAAAAATTATAGTCAAGTGGGGCAGGGGCTCAGAGACTGAGGGGGCCGCACCCTGGCTTGGGGTGTGGGGGGTGGAGGATCTCTGTAGAAAAAGGGCATTTTGTGCCCACTTGGGCAGCACATGTACAAACACTGGAATGATACAGGGAAGACTAGTATGGCCCTTGCACAAGATGACAGACAAATTCATGAAGCATTCTGGATTTTAAAAGAGAAAAAAAAGGGGCCTTTTGACTTGGCTCAATGAGACATTGGTAGAATTTGGAACTGCAAATGGTGGATGGAGGGGGAAGGCATTTCAAGTACAAATGAAGGCATGGAGAAGGGGTTAGGAGCAGAGTGAAGGGGGAGGGGTGGGTCCACAGGAATGAGAGCCCCGGGAAGGGGATCAAAGACCCCTCCTGAAGTTCAGATGGCACCTCCTCCAGGGGGTCCTCCACACTCCTGGCCAGGGCAGTTGCCCCATGGGAAGGAGGTGGTGATATCTCACATCTAGGGTCTTATCTCTTCCATAGAATGCACATTCCGAGAACATATCAAGTCTCCCCCATGGCTTGGTGGCCACTCCAAGGTCAAAAGGACATACACAGTCTGCTGGCTGAGGACAATGCTGTTAGGCAGCTCCTATGAGTGGTTCTACTACCAACCAGGATGCACATATCAGAGATGGGTGACATCGCTATGCCATCTGTTTATCAGGAAAGTAACGATGAGACACACTTAACACATTTGTAACTAATTCCTGCATGTTCTCAACTCTCTATAATATTTAGCACTGCTGACACTCCGGACAGCCCCTCCAGGTGGGCCTGCATTAGTCAGATGGGTGCACTGGAAGGTCAGAGGTCACCATGGCCATTGTGGTCAACAGGTCAACATGGTCATCAGGTGAGCACAAGGGGAATCTGGGTGGTTCTCCCAGGAATTAAAAGCCCATGTGTCAGCAAGACTTGAAGGGCACTGAAACAAAACTTTTTACAAAGTGGCCATTGCCATCATTACTACTCAGGCAATGGACCTCCATTTTTCATGTAAAGCCATCATTCCCTTTACTTTCTGTACTTTCCCTGACAACTCCGCTCTCCTTCCAGTATCTGAGGGGCATCTGACGGTTATTCATAGGTTTCCGTTCTGACTCTGGTTCAGACACTGTCTGGACATAGGTACATCTCTTAACCTCCTGTAGCATCAGATTTTCCCAGGAGGGAGGAGCTGGACTGCAGTCTGGGCCCAACGCTACAGCTCCAGCAAGGCCTGTCTTTATAGGACAGCCTGGTCTGGGCCTCCCTCCCAGCCTGCCCCTGTCTGCATTGTTTTCTCCATGATGTAAGCCTGAGTCCTTAACAAGCTCCCTGGAGATTCTCTCCTCTACCTGGCCTACCTCTGAGACAAGCTCCACTCTAATGCTGAGTATAGACAAGAGAGCAGAGCAAAGGGGCTTTAGAGACTTCTCCCCAACAGGTGCTTTCTTCTTGGCAAATGTCTTATAACCTACTAAACTAGAAGCTCTCTGAGGGAAAGTCCCACTTTTTTTTTTAAACATATATTTACTTTTTTATTTTTGAGAAGGAGAGAGTCTGAGCACAAGTGGGGGAGGGGCAGAGAGACAGGGAGACACAGAATCCAAAGCAGGCTCCAGGCTCTGAGCTGTCAGCACAGAGCCCAACACAGGGCTTGAACCCAGGAACCGCAAGATCATAACCTGAGCTGATGTCGAATGTTCAACCGACTGAGCCACCCAGGTGCCCCAGAAAGGCCCACTTTTTAATGATAATCTATAAACTTTAAAGATCATCAAAGGCTCCCTGAGAAAGTTCAGGGTTCTCTTTGTGCTTCTCCTTTTCAAGGATGAAATTTTCATCCCAGGCTATGGGACGCTGTCAGTGAACTAAAGGGCACCATGTGGCAAACTCAAGGCATCACACTTACAGCGCACAGGGAGGGAGAGGGGAGGATGGACAGCATTTCTACTTGGTTTTGGAAACTTTAGCTTATGTGAAAGAGAAAGGCAAACATACCTTGTGGGGATTGGAACGCTGCCATCTTTCCTTTCCCTCAATATTAAATTTCCCCCACGCATTCTACCCCTGCTCCCTATCACCTTGAACACAAGTTGAAAACCTAAGCCTCTGGAGTACGTGCTTGAGGCAGAAACTTAGGCAGTTCAAACTGAAGTCATGCAGCTGGGTGGGCTCAGATTACTGAGCACTACTCCAGTCTCCCTAAGTTCCCAGCAGAAGCGTTTCAAAGGGTTCCTACAGCTGTGTTCAGTGGGGGTGATGAGTAACGTGCAGACATTTTCCCCAGTGTCGGGGATCTTACAACAGGACCAATTTAAATCTTTGGGTGTAGGGGCACAAGGGAGAGGGAGAGAGAGAATGCCAGTGTGTGAGTGAGAGAAAGAGAAAAATATGAAGAACATGATGAGGGATAAGGGGGAGAGAAGGTGAAAGACATAGAAATCCTAAATGGTAGCTGTTCAAGACATGATGAATGGAAAACAGGTTCTGGGCTGGAATAGTGCTTGTATAGGGACAATACACTAACTCTACAGGGCTAGTGGGGTGAATGGTTTGCCCAAACTTGACAATTTAAGCAGGTTTTTAAAATATTTAGGTGGAAGTTGCAAATGAACAGAAATCAGTTCAGGCCAATAGGAATGATGTTGTTGAACACCACACCTACACTGACCTATCCTGTAACGTCTGACATAGTTGGGTAAGATGTTAGTAGAAGGTCTTCCTAGAAAGAGTGATTTCAAACCACAATAAGGAATTGATAGGAAGAATATCAAGGGAGTAACTTGCATGTATCAGTTAACAGTATTTATAAACATCTGAGTCCCCTAACAATGGCCTGCCAAGTTAATAAACATTTCTTGACAGTATCAGGAAGCCAGCCATTTTGGGATATTTATCAATATGTTACAAGGTCTTATGGAACTGGACTCTATTTTTGGAACTTATTTATTCTCTAAAAAACTCTATATACCCAAGGTCAACACTAACATTTCTTTCATGCTTAACTCTTATCAAGTAATAGTAATAAAAAATTGTATAAAAAAGCTGTTTGCAAGAAAACTGCAGTATGTTTATATATTAGTCATGAACTATGTCATGCTACAGTAATAAACAACTCTTAACAATTTTAGAGGCTTAAAATACCATAAATTTATTTCTTGCTCGCACTACATTCCCATTGAGGGTTGGCAGCGGGTGGGGCGGGGGGGTCTGGCTCTGCTCATCACTGTCACTTGGGATGCAGGTTCAAAGATCAGACTCCATCTTGAATGTTGTTGGTTGAAATGCTAGAGGCCTAGAGGGTGTCTCACGGGTAATTAAATGCTCCAGACCAGAAGGGACATGTCAATTCTGTTCACAGCTCATTGGCCAGAACTAGACACATAGACCTGCCCAATCTCAAGGGAAATACTGGCAAAAGGCACCAGTGACATCTATACTTTGTTATGTGCAGTTAATTATTTTAAAATGTTCCAAATACATATCATATGTGAAGACACTGACGTGATTTCCTGGCTGCTTTGTGTCCTTAGAGAAATGGCTGACATCTCTAGATCACTTTCTACGTCTCCTTCATCAGAGCCCTAGAACCATCCCTGGGACTAACTGAAGTCCCTTGCCATGTTATGTTTATAGAG
This sequence comes from Panthera onca, assembly GCF_046562875.1. Lineage (NCBI taxonomy): Eukaryota > Metazoa > Chordata > Mammalia > Carnivora > Felidae > Panthera > Panthera onca. The sequence continues at coordinate 25,128,507 of NC_138343.1, read as the reverse complement.
CATTGAGGCATAACATCTTGGGGAGGTGGGAGACAGGATTCCCGGCTTAGCAATGCCTGCCTGGCCAATGACCACAGCACCTGTATCACAGTGTAGCTTTGGCTCTTTTCAATTTGCCATAGGTGGGTATAATCAACTACAGGAGAGCCGCATGGGCTGACCAAGTCACCTCAGTGGTGAGGGATTTCAGGAGCATTCCCCAATCACAACTGGCTATTGCTATAGCCAGACTTAAAGCCTCAGTACCAATACCATGATAAGCAGTGCCCTGGTGAAGGGTGGGGACTCTCCAGCCAGACACATGTGTAACAATCCTGTTTCCACCATTTACTGGCCAAGTGACCTGCCTTCTCTGGTGCTTTATTCACCATCTATGAAGGGGGCCAGTAACAGTACCCTCCTTGCCAGGGTCACTGTGAGGGTAAAAGGAGGACTAACGAGCTAGAACAGTGCCTGGCAGTGCATGGTACATTCTGGCTTTTGTCATTCCTATTCTTTTGCTTATCCTCATCATCTGGACCTCCTTTCAGCCATATTGCTTTGAAACTAATTTGCTACCGCAATGAGCAAGTTGTATTTCTCACAATAATCCTGTGAAGCAGGTATAAGTATTCTCACTTAAATGATGAGAAGACCAACACTGGGCCAGGTTTCAGATCTGTTTGTCCGAGCCTGCATTCTTGCACTGCGGCGTTCTACCCATGATATGGGTTTGCCCGTATCATGAAAACAAGGGGGTCCACTTTAATGTAAGGAAAATGACCCAGGACATCACATCCCTCCACTTATACTTAGAACTCTCCAAAGAAGCTGTTCTGCTCAACTCAACAAACAGAAGTCAGCATTTCCTCCATCAGGCTATATTTGGTGTGCTTGACACAGTTAAGACACCAGCTCTCAGTTGTCTGTATGCAGAGCCAGCCAGGCTCAAGCCTCAGATGTTAGAAAGGAACCAGGAAAGAAAGCGTAGGGATAAAAAATGGTAAGATGGATATCCAAACTCTTACCCAGCCTGCAACTCAAATATTATAGTAGTATTTTGATCCATGCCTTTGTAACACAGTCTTTATGTTATATACATTCATGACAACCTTGAACATGCATGTTGGTCCTAGTCTGAAAACTGCTACTTTTCCACTTTGACTATAGCTGTATCATATTGCTTAAGGCCTGATAAGGTGCCATAAGCCCACTGTATTTGTCTTTGTCTGTGCTAGACTGGGAGGGTCCCCCTGGGAGGCACAAGATGATCAAGGCTTCCTTTCTTGACCCAGTAGCTGTACTGGTCAATAGTAATTAAATGCTCCAGACCAGAAGAAACGTGTCATTTCTACTCACTGGCCAGAACCAGACACATGGAACCAGGAAAGTACTTTATAGCAGAGGCTGGCACGCTATATAGGCTGTGGGCCAAATACGGCCCAATGCCTATTCTTGTAAATAAAGTTTTATTGGACCACCCATTTGTTTATGTATCATCTACGGCTGCTTTCACTCTATAGTAGCTGAGTTGAGTAGTCACATGAGAAGCCATATGGCTCAAAGCATAAAATACTTACCATCTGGCTAGATACATAAAAAGTTACCTGAGCCCTGGTCCAGAGTGCTAGAGCCCGGGAAGGTGCAGGGAGGAAAAGCCTCTGTCAACCAAGAATGCGGTTGTACTGATTACCATTCCCCGGAAAACTCTCAGACCAAAATTTACTGGGGCTCATTTAACAGATCTTTTCTTACATGCAGGACACTAGGACATAACAGTGGGCAAGATAAACTCAATCTTTGCCCTTGGGGAATTTAAAATTGTCTCTTGGGATAAAGATGGGGCATAAGGGAAAGAAAAGGCATAGAAATATGTAAAAAGACAAGTACAGGCCAGATAATGGTGGTATATTCACATGGCAGTGAAATGAATTACAGCTATAAAGGTCAATGTAGATGCATCTAAGGGATAATGAGGAGTGAAAAAAAGAAACCACACATAGAAAAACACACGCGCTATGATTCGACTTACTAAAAGCCCCAAGCCATGCAAAATGAAATGATATATTGTTTAAGGATCCTAAAAAATGAGGCAAAATTATACAGAAAAGCAGGGTAAGGAGGAACACCAAAGCCAGGCTCATGGTTACTGGGAGGTCAGCAGGGACACAGGGAGCGCTTGGGAGGGGCACATAGGGCATTTCAAAAGTCACGACCATATTCCTTCTCTAGAACTGGGTGGTATATGCACAAATGTGCATAGTGTCAGAATCTTTTATACTTGATGTGTTTTATTGGTCCTTTGATGTGTACTTGATATTTAATTGAACTGAATTTTACAAGTAGAGTCACTGTGATGGGCACTAGGATTCAGTAAGAAAGACAGCAGAGGGGCGCCTGGGTGGCTCAGTCAGTTGGGCCTCCAACTGTGGCTCAGGTCATGATCCCATGGCTCGTGAGTTCAAGCCCTGTGTTGGGCTCTGTGCTGACAGCTCAGAGCCTGGAGCCTGCTTCGGATTCTGTGTCTCCCTCTCTCTCTGTCCCTCCCTGCTTGAGCTCTGTCTCTCTTTCTCTCAAAAACAAATAAACATGAAAAAAAAAAAAAAAAAGAAAGAGAGCAGAGAATGCTTTGGGAGGGGAGGGGCCAGCAGAGAGGAGGCACGGCTAACTCAGACACGGATCTCTGGAGAGAATCCCTAGAGAAAATGGCACATGTCACTTGAGGACTTCAAAAGCAAATTTCACCCTGAGAAAAAGTCAGGAAAGAGTGTTCTAGCCAAGAATAGTCTGTACAAGAGTCCAGAGATGCAACAGATTACACCGTTTTCAAGGAATTGAAACCAGCAAGGAACATGCAGCGTAGGGAACTCAGGCTGGCAAGGATCCCCTGGGGCCACACTAGTAAGCCTTGCAAGCCGCAGTGAAAAATGTGTACTGTATTCCAAAAGCAACTTGAGCCTTTGAAAGATTGAAGCCAGGGAGTACAGAGATGTGATCAGAGTTGTCTTTTATAAAGACGGTTCTTGCCGTGGCAACATGTTTACTCTGCTATCCGAAAGTCCCCTCTGCTTTCTGCCGGGCTGAGAACAATGACAGTTCCTGTTATGTGTGGAGCAATGATGTATATACTCCTATTACTTAAACCGATGAACAAAACCAAGAAGGTGTCAGGCCAAAATTACCAGGTACTTCATTAATACAGCAGATGCTTATTGATTAGAGACTGTTATAAGCAGAAATATAAAATTTTGTGTAAGTGAATTTTTTGTACATTGAATTAAATATTAGTGCACTGGAATAAATAAATATTAGCGCACCAGCTAACAATGGTAAAGACACTCCATGGTGGATCTTTGCAAAGCAGATGTTCCTTCTCTAAAATAAAGAATCTCCTACAATATACCAAATTTACAATAATAGATTTTAATCTATCAGCATTCTATCTTTAAACAAGCATTCTATCTAAAAATGCTTAAATTTACCTAAAAATACTTTTAAAGTATAGACAAGTGAAGACTGCGAGTGCTATAAATATCTTTAAATTGTAGCAGTAGGAAAATCAGTTAAAAACCACACTTCTCTAGTGGCAAGAATAAACATGGATATACATAATGTTACAAAGAAGGGACGTCTGGGTGGCTCAGTTGGCTGACCATCCGACTCTTGATTCCAGCTCAGGTCATGATCCCAGGGTCATGGGATTGAGCTCTCCACGCTTAGCTGAAAATTCTCTCTCTCTCCTTCTTCCACTCTCCCCAGCTTGGGCTCTTTCTCTTTCTCAAATTAAAAAAACAAACCCAGCACTGTCTTCTCTTCTGGTTTCATCATCACGCCTCCTAGTTCAAACTTGTACCTTAATTACTAAATAATGACCACGTTTTTTGCCTCCTGTTACTTCTATTTTGAAAAATGTCAACAGAATCTTTTATGGATTAAATTCTTATGACAAGTTAGGCCAAAACTCCAAAGATATTCTCCAAAGAATAGAGTGAGTTTAAGAGTCCTTAAAACTCTGATCCAGTAACTCTGTTTCAGAGGATGTATCTAAAAGAATTGAAAGCAGGGTCTTAGACAAATACTCAAGACAGTCATGTTTATAGTGGACAGCCATGTTTATCGCAGCATTATTCACCATGGCCAGAAGGCAGAAGAAATCCAAGTGCCCATCAACAGATAAGTGGATAAACAAAATGTGGTAGAGACATATAATGAAACATTATTCATCCTTAACAGGGAAGGAGATTCTGACACAGGCTACAACACAGATGAGCCTTGGACACTGTGCCAGGTGAAATAAGCCAGGCACAAAGGACACATGCTGGATGATTTCACTTACATGAGGTCCCTAGAGTAGTCAAACTCCTGGAGACAGGAAGCAGAAGGGTGGTTTCCAGGGAGGAGGGGGCAGGGGAGTTAGTGTTGAATGGGTACAGAGTATCATTTTTGCAAGATGGAAAAAGTTCTGAGAGGGATGGTGGTGATGGCTGCACAACAGTGTGAATGTACTTAATGTCACTGAGCTGTACACTTAAAAATGGTTTAACTGATCAATTTTACGTTATGCATGTTTTTTCACAATAAAACAAAAGAGTTCCAAAACATGGATGCCTCAATGGATGCCACACAAGTGCTGAGTTTATTACAGACTAGACTTGCCCCTCATTGTTGGACTCAATCGTCTGGGTTCCCTTAAAAACTTCTTTGGGGAAGTCCCTTAAGGTCACAGCAAGTGCTTGGCCTGGGGTCAGAGTATCCCCGACCACCTAGCTATGGTACCCCACACAAGCACCTGTTACTGGCCCATATGGAAAACAAAAATCCCTGTCCTCAGAGCCAAACATTCCTCAGAGAACACTTTGTTGCCAGGACGGAGAGATGCATTAGAGGTGGGATGCTGTGAGGGCAAATTTGGTCACCCAAGTTTTTTCAGTTCATCTTCTCTAGAGAACATCCACAGAATACTCCATTAGGCTGCCAAAATACTGTGACAAGTGACCCCGCTCTGAGTTCAAGCGGCATGCTGCCAAATTAAACGCATCGCGCCCTAACTGATGCAGCGAGAAAATTCCCCTTAAACATCAGTCCCTGCTGGACTTGGAGAAGACATGCCAATAAGCTTTAACAAATATCTTTCCTACATCTTTACATACTTGGCAAGACGGATTTTTAAGTGACCCCGCTCAACATTAGCTAGAAACATGCCCCGGACGCCACCAAGGCTCAGAAAGCACAGTTAGGAGTTTAGAAAGGGACCGGAGGGGAGGGGAGAGAGGAAAGCAGGCAGGGCTGCTGTGGGGAGGTGGCCATACAGATATTGCAGGAGGCAGACAAGCCTCCCAGCTGAAAAGAGAGAAGGAAAAAGAAATACTCACTTGTTCCACAGAAACCATACACAAAGCCAACACCTATGAGCCCTGGAAGTGGGCACTTGTAACTCATTTCTCCCTATCCCTCCTCAAACACTTGGCTTGTTTGCAAAATCGAAGGAGGGGCTCAAAACAAAGCAGCCACGGAGGCTGGAAGTTCTTCCAAGAGCCTTGTTCTTAGTGCCACAGAGGTGACTGGCACCGCTGGGCAACTCCCACCCCGCAGGCTGGGGGCTCTGAGGGCCCTTGTTCCTCAGCAGTCATGCCAAGCATTGCTGGAGATAGCCCCGGAGCACAGAGCGGGCTTCGAGGACCAACCTCTGGTTTCACAGATGAGGAAAGGGGGTCTGTAGGATCCAGCAATCCTGCTTCTGGGTCAATGTCCAGAAGAACTGAAAGTAGTGTTTGTACGGCCATGTTCACTGCAGCATTCCTGACAACAGCCAGAGGGTGGAGGTAACCCAAGGGCCCGTTAGCAGATGAAGGGGCAAACAAAATGTATATACATATACTGGACTATTACCCAGGCATGAAAAGGCGCCTCTATCACAGGCTCCAACGTGGACGAACCCACTTCTATGAGGTCCTTAGAGCAGTCAGATTCACAGAGGCAGAAAACAGAAGGGTGGGTGCCAGGGGCTGGGTGGGGAGAGGGGAATGGGGAGTTGGTGTTCACTGGGGACAGAGTTTCAGTCAGAAATGGACGGTGGTGACACTGCACAACAATACTATCCACGGAGCTACAAGCTTAGATGTGGTTACGATAGTCAATCTTATGTGGTCTTCTATTTTACCACAATTGAAATGTTCTTTGAAGCAAAGAATTGGAGTGTGCTTATAGAAGTAAGCTAGTGAATTCTGAGAGAAGAGTCGAGGAAGGGCTCTCTGAGGAAGGAAGTTGGGTGGAGGGCAGGACAAATGTCTAGGCAGAGATCTCTGGCAGCTTTTGTTTCTGCTGCTCTCTGACCACTCCATGTCTTTCACCTTTGCAGGCTATTTTCTGGCAATCCTCTCCTACTCCAACCTCATGAAGGTCTAGACTGATCAGGGTGAAGGAGCTAATATACATGTATTCGGCCCGCACGAGGGAAAAGGCTGTTGTTCCTGATTTGTGAAAGCATCATAATGAACACATGCAAACCAGGCATGAGGGGAAAGCACATTTCAAGTTGTGGCCAGATGCTGGAAACCAACCAGCATTATGCAGTTGTTACTGAAGAAGTGCTTTGTTGGAACCAGTTTCAAATATTTGCCTTTTTTGCTAACTCTGCAAAGTTGATGTCACTTGTCCTCAAAAGAGAATACTCAGCCAGTCCAAGGGTGAGTTAATAGATGAAAGTGACATCATAATTTTGTGTTTCAAAAAAGGTCCAGTGTTGGATAAAATGCACAGACCTCTCCTGGCATGCCATCACCAGGCTGGGTGTTGCCATCTGTCTCCTAGCTCCTTTGGAACAGCTACCAGCTGTAAGCGACAGTCAGGCATAAGGGAATGGTGCTCTCTTCACAACCTCTTGGCCTGAACTAAATCTTATATCTGATGACACTGAAGAAGAAAAGGTTTGGAAGAAAAATGAACAATTGCCTGGAAAATTTACATACACTCAGCCATCTCAAGTAACTGGCTTCAAATCACAGAACACACTCATCACAATTCTAAAGATCCCCTCCATGAGAATGGAGAGAGATCTAGGCACATCCTGTGTCCTTCTGCCTGCCTCACTGCCTCTTTCCTCCATTTGAATGCCTAGTCAAGTCCCCATTCAAACCTATGCAGGCCCAGAATTCTATTCATGGTTGCAATGACCTTAGCCCCCAGGCTCTCCATGAGGGAGAGCCTTAGAGCCCAGAGTAAACTAGTCCTTCCAGGCGGACAGAGCTGTGGGTATACTTTATGCCCACCAGCAGGTTTTAATATATGCTAAGGAATGATCTGGGCTGAGACGCTTCCCCTGCAGCCACCTTGGCTCCATTTCATGATCAATCTGTGTCACATATGGAAGGTTGGGTGAAAACGGGGGAGCTGGCATGTACCCCATATTGGACTGCTATGTGTCACTGGACCCTGAGGGAGGACACAGAATATATGAAATTCTGCTTTCTTTATTTTCAAAACATTGGTTTCAGGTCCTATGGGCTGAAATAAAATGCTGGCTGTCAGTCACACCATTGGCTGGACAGAGTTAGAGCCAAGGACTCTAACGCTGAAGCTGGAGTCCTGCCGAAAAGCCTCACACACCAGTATGAGCGAACCAGAAGACTTACTGTTGACGTTGGTTCCACTTTTTAAATGAATCTGGTGAACTGCATGGACAGAACAATACCCTGATTCTTTATAACAATGGAAAGTTTCCCAAACTTACCAGAAACCCCTGACGGTATTTCCCCCCATCTTTTAGTGATCATTCCTCAGAAGTTTTTATTGGGCTATTGGGAAGGCACTGTGTGTCACACAGAGGATGCAAGACAGGTTCTGTCCCCTCTCTCATGGAGCTATGATGAAGATAATAGCAATGACCCTGGGGGAAATCAACTAATTATGGTAAATAAAAGGAAGATGGTGACCCTATGTCATCATTCATTCTTGAACAGCCCTTAACTTTATGCTCATTACAACATTATTGGCACATAAATGTCCTCATCAAGTCGCCAAGAGCTTATCTGACTGCTACCAGTTCATTAATCAATAGTTGTGGGACATGGTTGAGGCCAGCTTTAAACCCAACCAACTTTTTTGGTGTCCTGTCCAAATCGATCCAGTGCATGAGGATGTCACGGGAAGTCTCAGCACATTATCTCTACTATTTATAACCTCCTATGTGACAACATCAGTTGTCCTTTATCCTCATCTTTACTATGTGGGAATTGAACTAAGAACTCCAGCCCTTCCAGCTTTACTAATTTACAGTCATACACCTACATCTACTCGGAACTACTGCTGCATAGATTTTCATCATGTTCCATGAGTTCATTCGTTCATCCAACTCATATTTAGATGCTCTTTCTGTGCCAGATGCAGAAGACATAGTGGATAAGAAGAATGATAAGGTCCTGCTTTTGTGCAGTTTACTCTAGAGTAGGTGAGTGGCATGCATGGGAATGCAAATAAATAAATCTATTTTCAGGGAGTGGTAGATGCTTAAAACAAGGCAGATGATTTTAAGGAAATTTTGAGTGCCGATTGGATAGGTGGTCTGAGAAAGCTCTGCAGATGTCACAGGAGCAGAATCATAGTGACAAGACATGGCTGGGCCCACAGATGTCAGGGATGGAACGTTTCTGGCAAGGGGAAAGGCTGGTACAAATGATCTAGGGAACAAGTGAGAGCTTGGCATGTAAAGAAACAAAAGAAGGTCAATTTGGCTGGAATGCGTGGGAGATCAACAGGGGTCAGACCCCATAGAACCTCACGGCCATGGTGAGCAGCTTACGTTGCACAATAAAAGCCTCTGGAGGGTGTGGCAAAGACCGTAGTCATCCCAGACACCATTCTCCCCTTCTTCCTGCAGGCATATGTCTATACAAAACGGGACGGTATTTCCCAGCCACCTTGCAACTGGGGTGGGCAGGTTACTAAGCTGTGGCCAGTGGGGTGTACAAAGTGGTAACTACAAGTTCTGGAAAGTGACCTTACTGGGAAGAAGGGCTCCCTCCTCTTCTTTTCCATTCCTCTGCTGGCTAGCACATGGACATGACAGCCAGACTGGCACACAGGAAGGGTCTGGGACCCCAGTGTCACGAGACTCTCCTTGTCAGCCCTGGACTATACTGATGGCAGAAACAAACTTCTACTTTGTTTAAATCCCTGTTGTTTTGGTTTTCAGTGTTTCACAGTGAAGCTGTTGCTAACTAACACAGAGCGTTTGAAGTAGGCGAGCATAAGGTCTGATTCACGTTGCAGAAATATCACCCTCGTCGTAGGGGAAGAATTAGTTGTAGAGGTTTGGGCAGGAAGCAGGAAGATCCGTCAGGAAGTTATGATTATCCAGGCAAGAAATGAAAGGCTTTGCCTCAGGGGCTGCGGTGGAGGTGGACAGAAATCCAGGGACTCAGTATACACTCTGGAGAAGAGCTGAGGCTGATCAAGAGAGAGGGAAGAAGGGGTGGCTCAAATATCTTTGCCTGAACAAGTGCACAGGTGGTGTTTCTCCTTACTGAGACTGGAAAGATGAGGGAGGAGGAGGTTTGAGGCTGCGGGAGGAGGAGGAGGGTACTACGGTGGCCAGACGGAATTTAAATGCCTGTGGGACTACCAAGTGGAATATCCACTAGGCAAGTGGATATAGGAGTGTAGAACCTGGTAGGGAGGCCAAAGTTTATGATATAAACCATATGGAGATGATTAAATGTCACATTTCCATCAGATCTACCAATATAGTGGCCACTAGCCACTTGAAGCTACTTAAGTTTGATTAATTAAAATAAACAGAAAGGGCACCTGGGTGGCTCACTAGGTTCTGCGTCCACCCTCGGCTCATGGTTTGTGGGTTCAAACCCTGCATCGGGCTCTGTGCTGACCGCTCAGAACCTGGAGCCTGCTTCAGATTCTGTGTCTCCCTCTCTCTCTGACCCTCCCCCTGCTCTCTCTCTCTCTTTCTTTCTCTCTCTCAAAAATAAACATTAGAAAACTTGAAAAATAAATACAATAAAATGAACAGAAATTACCGATTCAGTTCCTCAGTGGCACCACCCGCATGTCCAGTGTGACCAGCGGTTAGAGCACTGGCCAGTGCAGAGAGAGGACATTCCCACTGTTACAGCAAGTCTTCTTAGAAAGCTGTGCTCCGGGGCACCTGGGTGGCTCAGTCGGTTAAGCGTCCGACTTCGGCTCAGGTCATGATCTCATGGTCCGTCCGTGAGTTCGAGCCCCGCATTGGGCTCTGTGCTGACCGCTCAGAGCCCGGAGCCTGTTTCAGATTCTGTGTCTCCCTCTCTCTCTGACCCTCCCCAGTTCATGCTCTCTCTCTGTCTCAAAAATAAATAAAACATTTAAAAAAAAAAAAAAAAAAAAAGAAAGCTGTGCTCCAAAACTCTTTAGAAATAGTTTATTATGATTGCTTTGCCTTGTCTCATAGGATCACATGTGAGAGAGAATGGGAGAGAAAATAAAAGCATACGTTCCCCATTTGGTTTTCTTTTTTCTTTTACAACTTCAGAGGGTAATTGTCCAAAGAGTTTCATTTGTTCTTCCATTTCGAATTGCCTTGTCGTCCCCTTTAAAAAAGGGCGGATGGAAGCAAAAGTGATCTTTCAGTGTGCTGGAGGCGGCAGAGGCTGTCCCCTGCATGTCCCCTTCCCTCCCCACTCCACACAAACACCGAAGCAGCAGTGACGGAATGGAAAGGCCAACTGTGCAAACATTCGCTTCCAGCGTCACAAGACAGAAAGGAAACAGGCCAAAAAAGAGAGTTTGGAAAAACAGCAAAAGAGCAATTACCCCCTGAAGAGAACATGAAATAAGACCGTACAGTGACCCCACAAAGGAAATGGAAAATAAGATCCAACCATGGACAGGTCAGAGAACACCACTGTGTTCTTGGGTAAAACAGGATTTGGGCACTGTGATATCCCAGGACTTCATCCGGGGACTCACTGGGTGGCGCCTTCTGTAATTCAATTAAACCCTTTTAAAGAACAAGATTCATGTATCCTAGAGGAACTCGATACTCCCTGACAATTCCAAGCTCACATGAAAGTTCTAACAATAATTCTTGTATGTGGTTCGTAGGCTCTTTATGCGTGAGACTCAAGAGTCCACCAGAAGCCTGAGGAAGCTGCCCGATGATTCCAAAGAAGATCATCTTGTCAGTGACAGCACTGTCAAGAAAAGGAATGGTTTTGGTAAATTTCGTTTGTGGGAAATACAGATTTGGAAGACTAGTTCTCCATTTAACTTTTCCCAGGGATGCCATATACATCAAAGGGGGGAATTTAGGGGTCAAACTTGTCAAACTGCTCAAATGAGTATTGCTTCCTGGTGGCCCATGGGACAAGGGAAAGATCCCGAGAGTTATCTCCCTGCAAAAGAAAACAAAAGCTGATGACGGCTCTCCACTGCCCACAGAGAAAGCCCAAACATCTTGTCCCCATGGCCTGACTCCTTTGGGAAAAGCTTCCCAGTCCCTCCTCTGTTCCATCTTTGCACGGCCGCCACCTGTAGAGAGGTCATATATGGGCTGGCCAGGCTTCTTAGTGACAGGGACCGAGGTAGGTCTTGGGATGCTGGAGAACAACACCAAGAGTCAGAGTGGAAGCTGAACCATGACAGGGACAATGGAACAGGGAGCAGGTCTGAGCTGAGCCGCAGCACAGTAACAAAGTGGGAATTGAGGGCAGAAGAGGACAGGGAGAATGGGTCACCTCGGTAGGGTCACATTCTAGAACACGGACTTCTGAAGTGGGGCGGGAAGACTGTGGCCATCTGTGGATGCGTTCTTGGAGGTCTACAAGAATTTTTAAATTTTATATTCTTGTGTCAATGAAAATCTTAGTCGTAACCTGGCTCATCTAGATGAGGAGTTTGTAACTCAGTGTGGACCTAAGATTTCCAAGCTCACGTCTGCATCTGGATGTATACTCACAAAGACCAAATGTCATCATGACAGGCTACACAAATGCAGGCTTCCCAGGAGTCCACACACAGTAGCAGGAGAATGGAGTGGCCACATGTGTACCATGGCATAGGCACACAGGTCTCGGTGGAGCCTGGCATCGGGAAGAGGGTACCCATCACAAAGCACAAGAGTACTAGGCAACAGGTGGTAATGATGGTTTCTAGTCTCGATTCCAGTCATAAGTGGATTAAACACCAATTTAATCAGTATTTGAATAATGCCATGAATCTACCTTTACCTTCAAGAGAAGTAGACGGGTTGGTAGAGCCCTCAGGAGGCACCCTGTTAGAATGAGTGACACGGGTGCACTCATGAGCAGGGATGGGACAGGAGGAGGTTGGAGTGTTCCGCGACGGCAAAGCCTTAGAATGGTTCGCAATGGTTTAGATAGCAAAATAAGTGAAAAGGCATCATGAACACTGGAATTTTTCAAGTCCAAATGCCAAAGTAGATTAAATATGAAATTGCACCTGAAGCTCTGCCTTTCTGCTATTTAACCCAACAGGGGTGAGCGGGGATTCCCCTTCAAGAAAAGACCATCATCTATCACATTAAAGTATCGCAATTAATTTGGATAGTATCAGTTTTCCAATTGGATGTTGTCAATATTTTGATCTTATAGTTATTTAGAAATTATAAGAACTAATCTACTCCTTATAAGATATTTGTACACATTTAAATAATCTTATAACAACATGTTTTAAGACAAAGAAAAAGAGGGCTGTTTGAAACAACACTGGAGCCATGCAGACCTGGCTTTCAGTTCTGGCTCTCTACCTCTGGTAAGGGACCTTGGGCAAGTTACCCTCACCCACATGTCAAGTTTCCATTTGTTAAACGGGTTAAATAACAGTGCCCATAGAATGATGGGGTGGATTAAATTAAATATTTGTATTACACTCAGCATAGCAGCAATGTACGTTACAAAAACCCAATAAGTATTAGCTCTTACTTAAAGGCCCTACTAGTGAGGTAGGCAGGCAGGTACAGGGACTAGATGTCTCAGTTTCCTTATCTCTAAAACATGCCCATTATTAGGATCTACTAGGTTAGTATGAAATTTGAAACGTTGTGTGCATGTGGGTGTGTGTGTATAAATTAATAATTTAGCATAGTATCTGAACTTAGAAAATGCTCAATTAATACCTTATTATTGTTACCAAACAACTATCATCATGACCTCTTCAGTTTCTCCTTTTTACTCCTCAACATCAAAATACTACTCAGTTGTGAAATACCATGCTACATACATGCCATGCACATGCTGGACTGTGTGAAAAGGGAGGTCACAGCACAAGGCTTCCCTTAGATATTCTGTCAAACCCTTGCACATCAGAGTTGCCTGTGCCTCTTTCTAAAAGGAAAGAAGGGACATTATCTACTTATCCATCCATCCATCCATCCATGCATCCATGCATCCATGCATCCATCCATCCACCCATCCAAGCAAGGGAGTGATATAATGAGATACCAGACAAAATCATGCTTCAAGCACTGAGACCAGCTAAAGAGTGAGCAAATGACTGGGGATGAAGGGCCAGGCAGCCTCCCAGCATGACCTCCTACACAGTAAGGAAGGGCAGTCACACGCCCTCCCATCCACACACACAAAAGAAGCTAATAACATTTACAAACATGGTCCTTTGTTTTTGTTTTTAAAGTTTATTTATTTATTTTGAGAGAGAGATCACAAGCAGGGGAGGGTCAGAGAGAAGGAGAGACAGAATCCTAAGCAGGCTCCGCACTGTCAGCGCAGAGCCCCGACACAGGGCTTGAACTCCAAAACCGCAAGATCATGACCTGAGCCTGAGCCGAGATCAAGAGTCGGATGTTTAACCAACTGTGACACCCAGACACCCCAACACAGTAAATCATTTTTATCCCTACACGCTACTCCATCTCAGGAGCCCCTGGTCGCCTCTGCAATTAGAGCCCACGGCCAGATAGACTGGGCCGTGCCAGCTTGACAAATTACATAGATGTCAGGGAAGAAACAGAAATTCCAAGTCACAGCAGAACTAGCAATAGCTCTTTCTTATGTAAAACTGCTGTGACTGGGGGCTGGGCTAGAACTAAATGGCCCTAATTCCTCCCCTGCCCCCACTCTGACAGGGGTTTGGAGAGAGTTCTGAGCCCTTTCCCAGAACTGGCACAAAGCAGATATCAAGCCTTGATGCTTTCAAAAGGCACAGGTTGGAAGGGACACAGGCACCTTTCAGTTTTCAAAGAAGTGTGGTCAGAACCAACTCCAGTTGGACACAAAGTACCCTTTTCTACAAGAATCGTCAAAGGCCCCACAGAAGGAGGAAGGAGGGGAAAATAGTAGCCCTCAATCGGAGACCCATAGTTTTCCAGGCTCTGTGTTGCATGCAGGAGGCTCAGGGGGAACTCGAAACCTGGGTCTCTGAGCTGTCCTACTCGGTCACCTGAGAATGCTGCCCGGGGAGGCCCTGTGGTCTCATTCTGGGGCATCTGGCCCAGCTGTTATGCTGCTGGGCTCCTCAGACTCCCTGAGATTGGTTTCCATCAGGGTAGAGTCACAGCCTTAAAGATGCCCAGAGGCCCCGGGGGGTCCAACTTCACAGAGAATCACCACATCCAGAGACCCGGCCAGCAAGAGCGGTACACGGGGTGAAGGGAGGGCCTGCCTGCCATAGAGTTTAGTGGGTTCCGGGTAGAAGAACCGAGTGGGTCCCCACAACCCAGGAGAGAGCCTAACAGGACGTCCCAGCTCAGCCTCTGACACATGGTCCCTAAAGGCCTGGATGCTGGGTTGGGGGGCCTTGTTCCTGCAGAGGGAACACTTCTCCAGAGGGGGCAGCAAAACCAACAAATAAAACCAGGTGCTGTCCATCATGTCATCCCACATAGTGGTCAAGTCTTCTGGATTCTTGGACCAGCAAGTGGAAAGTGGCTCCTGAACAGCTTTTCCTCCTGAAGAGTCATTTGGGAAGAACAACAGAAAACGAACCTTGTGCCATTTCAAAGTAAAACTTCTCTTCACACCCCACTCACACCTGTCCTGGGAGCAGACATTTTCACACAAATCATGTCAAAAATAGGAGTTGCCATCTTCCTGATACGGAGGAGGGCAAATGACACAAAGTAAATATATTTTCAAAAGGCACAGGTTGGAAGGGACACAAGTACCTTCAGTTTCCAAAGACAAGGAGGATGCTTGTGCAGGGGACACATCAGTTAATCCTAAGCAGACCCCCAGAATCTCACTTGGACCTTAAAGTGTACGTGCTTGGGGGTTTGGAAATATCATGGCAGAACATGGCAGACAACAGGACCACAATAGGCCAATAGCTGCATGAAGGGACCGCAAGCAAGTTTTCTGAGTTACCATTTAAAACAGGGGCGCCTGGGTGGCTCAGTCAGTTAAGTGTCTGACTTCAGCTCAGGTCATGATCTTGCAGTTTATGAGTTCGAGTCCTATGCTGACAGCTCAGAGCCTGGAGCCTGCTTCAGATTCTGTGTCTCCCTCTCTCTCTGCCCCTCCACTACTCACATTCTGTCTGTCTCTCTCTCCCAAAAATACATAAACATTAAAAAAATAAAAGATAAATAAAAGTATAGAGAATAAAAGGGGCACCTGGGTGGCTCAGTTGATTAGGGGTATGACTCTTGACTTCGGCTCAGGTCATGATCTCATGGTTCATGAGTTTGAGCCCTGTGTTGGGCTCTGCACTGACAGTGTGGAGCCTGCTTGGGATTCTCTCTCTCCCTCTCTGCCCCTCCCCAACTCATGCTGTCTCTCTCAAAATAAATAAACTTAATAATAATAATAATACCCCGAAAACCACATCTCTAATTCAACTGTAGTTCTAAATGCCCCATTTCGAGCCATGAAAATGTACTGTTTCAGGTGACTTCAAGGAAAAACAGTCATTCCAGATTTGCCTTCCAGTTCAATTTTTTCTCTCAATTATAATGAACATTTGCCATTGTTAAAAATGTATTTCCTTGCACAGCAATATGGGGTATAATTAAGCCACTGAATTGTACACTTAGTGGTTGAAACGGTACATTTTATGCTATATATATTTAATCACAATAAAAAAAACCCCGTTATTTCCTTTCTCAAAATACTTGACGTTAAGGACAAGGCAGTGCTGCTCTGGGGAGGACAGGAAGTAAAACCTATGTTTGAAATGATTTAGATTACATTAATCACTAAATTGAATTATGGTAGCTTTTGCTCTAGTTAACTCTGACCTACTGGGCAATCATGGCTACATCCAATGGACATTTCTCAATCCCAGTCTTGCATCATTTGACACTCGGCCCCTTCCCTGACTCCCTGCTTATTAGCCTATTCAGACTTTCCGCTGACTATGCAGGCTATCCCTTCCCATCTCCCTCAACTAGTTCTTCTACCTCCACCCATTTATTCCTCATGTTCCATAGAGTCTGGGTGATCTCAGTTATCCATAACCCTTAACTGCTACCTTTATGCTGAGGACACACAGACCTTACTTCTGAACTTCTAAATAGCCAATCACCTGCTAAGCAACCCCCTCAGATATCCCTAAGGCACCATCGAGTCACCCTATCTGAGACTGAAACTGTCATCTTCCCCTACCAAACCTGCCAGAGGAAAGGAGTGGACAGTAGCTTCTAAATCCTAAAGGATTTGGAATCAGGATGCCTAGGCTGCATCCCTTGTCTCATCACTTGGGGGGAAATCCATCCAATTGTCCAAGCTGGCCACCTGGTCCCCCCTCTCCATTCTCCCAGTTCTTCAATCAGCTAGGCTGTGGATTCCACCTTCTGAAAGTCTCTTTTCTTGTGGCCATGGCTTTCTTCAGGCTCTTCTTCTGCACCTGGATCCTGCACCAGCTCCCAGCTTTTAGCATGACCTTCTTCCTTAGTCTGCTCTCCATTGCCACAGCCTAAGTGATTCCCCCAAAGCACATAAAGGTTTGCCTTTCTTGCTTGAGACCCTTCAGTAGCCTGACACTGTTCCAGGGTCATGGAGGATGGGACTTTGTGCACTGTCCCAGCCTCCTTCCCAGGCTGTGCCATTCGTGATTCAGACTCTGGGTTCCAATCAGTCCCAAATCACCCACAGTCCCCAGAATTACTAGTCTCCTTGACCTCTGAGCACCCACTGCAAATAACAAGCACCTATTCTCCCTGACCCCGACCTCATGATTCAGAGGTCGCTTCCTGACACTCTCGCTTCAACCAGGGCCTGTCCCTCATCTTTACTCATTAACTTCTGACGGTCCTGGACGGCAGGAAGGTGCGTCTGCCTTTGTGTGCTCAGCACTTGACAGTGCCTGGTAAGTGCCCAAGTCATTCCCCAGGCACCTAGTAAGCCCTCACATGTTTGCCAAGCAAGTGAGTGAAGAAGAAAGCAGTCTTGTGTTTCCATGAGGGTCACCAAAGACCAAAAGGTAAACTATCGAAAGGAGGGTTTATCTGGCAAGACACAGTAACACAATGCAAGGTCCAAGCACATCTGGTTTCATGCCCCTCCAACACTGAAGTTGAGCTTAGAACTCAAGAGCCATAGAAGGAACGGTGGAGACCTGTGGTTTTCCATTTGGTTTTGTTGTTATTGGTTTATTTTTTTACAGCAATATTAAATGTTGTCATATAGAATCCATTGTTTTTGTTTGTTTGTTTTTTGTTGTTTTCTGTCCATCTCCTCCACACATGGTTCCAGGAAGGGATCGCACAGTTCCACAGGACACAGTTTGAAAGCCTGTGCCCTGACTTAATAGACAGGGGAGAGAGAAGCTTACAGATAAAGCAATTTGTCACTGACACAGAGTCAGTCCATGGCAGAGCTCACACCACAGCTCAGATCTCCTGATTTCTAGATCTTTCTACTTCCCCTGTTAGTGTGGTGAACTGTTTTGTTTCAACTGAAGCACCACTAAAATTCCAGTGTGGGAAAAACCTCGTCCTTAAGGATGCATACAGCTTTCAGCATCCAATACTCTGATTTCAAAATGCTGGATATCTAAATATCTGCTGTTTATCCCCGTGATTTTGAGACAGGACCATCTTCAGCAAATTTAAAACACCCAAAGAAAGAGGTGCTTCGAAGCCTACTTATACTTTTAGATAATATATACACGCTGTCTTGGCCTGACTTCTGGACAGAAGAACACTGGGTGTGTGGGGCTCAATGACACCACCCAGCCACTTACCCTTCCTCTGGGTACCCTTCCACTTACCCCTCATCCCATCCTAATGTGCAAGTGAGGCAATAAATCCTTACCTGCTCTTCAGACATACAGACATTGTATTTTTTTCAGAGAAAAGTCTCAATATAAATTCAAGTTTGGGCTAACATGTAAGTAGGGATAGAGATGTTTAATAATTTTTATTTAAAGTGAGAAAAATCAGTCCTCAGTGGCATTTTCTGGTTCTCTGTTGGACAACTCATCCCCAGCATGTGGGGCCAGTGAGAAGCATGGCCCTAACTGGCTGCCACACTGTCTCCCTCCTGGGGACTAGAGCTCACAGACCAGGAGCTTCTGTACTGACTCAATATTTCGTGGTTACCCCCAAGAAGCGATGGTTCCTCAGAGCTGTGACAGAGGCAGGTAGAGAGGGAGAGGATATATATATATATATTTATATGTATTTGCTTATAGATTAACTCCCTTACTCTTCACAGTCTGCCTGCATGCTTAGTAAAGTTTCCAGTGAAGAAAAAGACTGGTGGGGAAGCCCCAGTCTGTTCTGATTTCCCAGCTACTCCAGTCTGAATCTGGATAAACCCAAAATTCTTCCCAGGCTTAAAAAAAAAAAAAAAAAAAAAAAAAAGCATTTGTCAAAGGCTTTTGGTAAACTCTGATTCATTTCCTTGGTGGAAAAAAGCCCTGTCAGTAGAGCTGGTCCCACCAGAAGATCGGGGTTCTGGCTCTGTCTTGCTGCTCTGGGGAGGGCCCAGAATCTGAAGATGGGGAGGGGTGAGAGGGGAAAGAGGAAGGCTGTGGTGGACAACCACAAATTCACGTGAAACTTCCCCTTTGCCCGAATGCACTGCCAATATTTGCTCTGCAGAAGAAGAGAACCACAAGCCAGGGGAGGTCATTTGTACTGGACAGTGGCAATCACCGTTCTTTCTATTTATTCCACAGTTCAGCAACTCACTACCTGAAGAGTTTTGGCTCAGTCAATTCTTCTTCTTCTTCTTCTTCTTCTTCTTCTTCTTCTTCTTTTGTTAATGTACAGTATGACTTTGGTGTTAACAACCCATCTGACTGAAATATGTTCCAAGGAATAATAGTTAAGAAAGACAGCATGTTACAGAAATATATGCAATTGTGAGGAAGTCACCCAACACCAGCACATTAGGAATTACTTGACCACTTCAGTGTGAAGTTAAAACCATCCGTGCCATGTGAGACAGAGAACATCACACCTTGAGCAAACTCAAGTCTTTTCTGAGTCTATCTACCAATTAGACCTGGCTTCTAATTTTGCAAAATACTCAGTACCTTAGTCACCTGTGACACTTCTGGTTACTGCCTGATTATGTGTAAAAATCACCCAGTTATTGAGGCTGATTGGGTCTAGGGAGGGTTGTTCTACTGAGAACATGAAGCTTTGAGAGCAATTTTCAAGAAAAGTGTTCACTGTTGTTAGGTCCAAAAACAAAACAAAGGAGGTGACATTCATTTGCCCATATTAACTAAAATATGGTCTCTGCCAGCAAAAAGTAGTGTTCATTATTTCAAATTGGGGGCAGGGGAGGTTGGCAGTGATGGGGAGGGGGAAGACAGAGATCAAATGAAGAGAGAGACTAGAAAAAGTATTTATATTTAAAAAAATTGTCTCCCATAAGACTTATTACATCAACATCAAATTAACTTAAAAAGCGATAATCTCGTATGGGCTTCTTTTGAAGAAAGATACATTTGAAATGATATTGCAGTACCCTTCTGTGATGTTATGAAACCCAGCTGGAGAAAGAATTCATACCACAAGGCATCATGACAGCCTGTACTGAAAAGTGACTATTTCTTTAGTCTTTGAGAAGACTTCATTCATAAACAAATAAGGAAATGTAATCCATTGCTTCCTTTCTCAGTCTGTGGTTCCCTACCCCTTGCTTAGCAGAGTCAAGATTTTCTCCCTTATTTTTTTTTTCAGTCCAGAGGCAAAGGGATACAATTAAGCCCCCGATTGAGCCCAAGTATATTTAATTATTTCAGTGTCTCATGATGGCCTCCCAGGAAGACAGGGACACACAAACCCATCTACCTTCACTGGTTCACTCTGGTGCCAAGCACTCCGCTTCCATGTAAAAACTCCTGGGGAAGTTGCCAATAATCTCTATTTTATGTCCTAATTACACAACCACATCTCCCTTTGATGACTTGAAAGAAACAAAAGTTTAAAGGATGGCGTATTTAACTGGAATGTACCTTAGAAAAATTCCAAAGCAGAAAAAAACCCACAAAAAACAAAGCAAAAAACAAAAAACAAAAAACAAAAAACCTCAGGCTGCCTTGCACATAAAGCCGAAAACTTTCACGAGTCAGCAGCATTTCTCAAAACTGAGAGTCCACGCTCACGGCAAGCTACACAAGAAACAAAATGTGCACAAATCAGTACTTCCCCTCCTTACATCGCCAAGCACCTGCAAGGCTAAAAAAGGACAATATCCAGTTCTCTTCTGAGACAGTACAGGCCTTTCCAGCAGATGCATTAAGTGAGATAAAAAACCTCACGGCTGAAGCAGGGAGAAAACGCTGGGACCATTAAGAATATATTTTCCAAATAATCGATGTCCCAAATTTAAAAACTTTTCTTCAGAGTCAATAAATATTTCAACCCTGTGACCTTTCCTTTATGTAAAACAAATTCCCAAGCATTAACTAAGCACATATACTACCTGGGTATAAACACTAGCAGGCACGTAGACTCAGCTTGCCCGACTGACTGGGGAGCTTGCCTCTCAACGTTTTATCACCAGCCTCTGTCTTTGCCCCAAACTGCCAGAGAGATGAGCTATCTCAGCCCAGCACATCCCATATCCTACCCCATCTGGTCTGCCCATTACAACTTCATTTCCACTTTCAACTCCCCTTGCCAGTCTTAGCTCTCCTGCCATGACTCAACCTCCCCCTAATTTACATTGTCTAGATAGTAGTCAATGAACTCCCACTACTCGCTGACATCCTTTTGCTTTAACTTTGCTCTATCAGATACGGTATTAACTCAGAGGACTGCTAGGTTGATACTTGAAAATGTTCGTTGCAATGATATTTGTCACAGTGTTTGACGTGGAATCCTGATTTAAGAAAATAATTATTTATTCATGCCTGGCTTAATTTCCCCCAAAAATGTAAGGCTCCTAACACAAACACATGCAATAAAGTTAACACTTGCATTACGGAAATAGGAAAATGGGGCAAAAAACAAATGAAGGCAGGAAAGTTCAGAAGGAATTAGGAAAGAGGCCAGAGTTTAAAGCTCAGCCTGACAGGCCCATCACACACATGCTAGATTACAGTCTAAGCTTTTTAGAGCTCCCTAGAAGCCAGTGGACAGAGAGAGACTCACACATATCAGTGGCTGAAATATTATGGCTCATTGGTCAAACCTGGCCCACTTTCTGTTTCAGTAAGTGAATTTTTGTTGGCACACAGCCACACCTACTCATTTACATATTATTTATGGTTGCTTTCAAGATACAGTGGCAGAGTCCAGTGGCTGCAACAGAGACCTGCAAAATCTGAAGTATTTACTATCTGGCCCGTTAAAGAAAAAAGTCTGAAGATGACCAGGTTATATGATTCTGTGCACAGCAGTTTCCTGGGACAAGCACACCCAAGCATGGTTCTGTAGTGGCAGAGAACTTTCTACTTTAAAGCGCTCACTGTGTAATCTCATGAAAACACATCCTTCGCTTCATTTTCCACAGTAAACACAACAACAGGTTTTGCAGGGCGGATGGCATGATGTCACCACACACGTCAGTGAAACCATTCCACGTGAGGCTGAAACAATGCAGGTCAGGAGAATTGGTCTCCTGCTTTGGCTTCATTCAGGGAGAGTTGTACAGATGGCAAGTGCCTCCCCACCCTCCTCGCTTATCATGGGCAGACATGGCCAATGGCTCCAGGTGGTTTCGCCCAGTGTCCTCCGAAGGCTTCTCTGAGTTCTCTGTCTGGCAGCCTCAGCCATCCACTAGCGATTGGCATGCAAGGTACATTGGTATGCCATCTTTATTTTCTGAGTTTTCCATTAACACTCCCTCTCTGAGTCTGAGAAGTACCAGGATGGTGAGATGGAGGAAATGCTCCTGAGCAGAGCCATTCTATTCTGCCTCTCACGGCATGCGTGAGGATGCACCGGGCTGATGTCCTCCTGAGAGAACCTGGAGCTTGGCAAGGACGGCTGCCTAAAGGGGAAAACCCATCACGCCTGCACATGTGTGGGGCAGGCGAGCATCTGAGAGCAGGGCCAGGGGCTCTCCTCCAGAAAACAGAGCAAGGAACCTCCTCCTCTCCACAGACCACAGGGTGGATAGGGCCAAACACTGGCACTGGCATTTTGTCCGCAAATGTTCAAGCCTGATGCCCATGTTGTTTGCTCAAAGAAACAAAACCTCCAAACAGCCATCACCCAGACCCACTGACCTTGAATGCACATATTCCTAAAGAAACCCTCCCTGCCAGAAGCAAGGGTTCCAAAATAAATGCAAATAAAAACTGGCAACGGTGATTTCTAAGAAAGTAAAATTCAGTTGAGTGTTGGAAGAGGAAGACAGAACCTGCCTGCTGTGGATCTGGAAGAATACATCTGTCACCTTTCTCTATGCTCATTCCTCCTTTGTGACTGTAAGACTATGTTATAAAGTGATTCTATTTCTATTCTCTACAATAGGGAGCAAAAATTCAGGTTACCCAAAAGTGCTACTGAGTCTAATATACAAATCTAAGAAAATCAAAACTATAGGGCATTGCCACTTGATGTGATTCCTACCCATGTTGTCAAAAGGAAAGAAACAGGCAAAATACGTTATAAATCATTTTACATCGTCCCTAACAGATCTTTCCACAAGGTAATTAGAAAGTATAAAACCAGGAAATAAGTAAAACATCAATGCCTAAAACCTTCCTCCTCCCTGTGAGTTTGCAGCTGTATCTCAACTACAAAGAGGTGACATATAACCACATCTGACAAGGGAATTAATACAGCCAACAAGCATGATAGGTCAGTGCAGGACATTTTTCTTCACCCTAAAAAGAGCAAATACTAACAAATGCTACCATTTGCTCTTCAAATACCAATGCTGAGGGTTCAAGTCCAGATTACACAAGGCCACATCTGGACACGACAGAATGTGGAAAATTTGGACTCCATATAACCCTTGAGAAAAAAAGTAAGAAACACTCTCAAAGAGCCAATCAGAATGCTGAGCCTAGACCAACGAACAGTGGGACTCAGTGTGCTGTTCCAGAACTAAGTTCAGGAATGCCCAATTATGCACTGGATTTGGAAGTACACAGAATGTCAACACAGAAGATTCTGGAGGAAAGCAAAAGCCCCTCCATATCAGGAGCGGGCTGACCCCCACTCCTCCAAGCAATTGTGTGACCCTCCACGTCCTCTCATGAGCCCTGAGCCCAAGCTGGAAATCAGAACGGAGTATTGGATGACATTGCCTGAGAAAACTTTTCCAGAACAGTTGAGGCCACTAAAGTTTGTGCTCCCAAAAGACTGTCATCCCAAACCACCAGCACGCAGGGTGCCCTGCCCATAACCTCATAGGCAGCAGCAATTACTTTTACTAATTTTTTCAAGACAGTTGTGAAGGCTCTTACTTACGTAATGCATACAAGGTAAGAATTATCCCAGCCAGGCAGAATCCTTCAAAGAACCTGAGTGTGCTGAACATTGTCACATTCACTGACAGTGCCACAGTTAGTCCGAAGATCAGAATGAAGATGATGGAAAAAAGCAGCACAGGCCGCCGGCCAACCCTGCATATGGAGAGGGAAAAAATGAGGAATCATCGTTAAACAGGATGAATGCTAGATGCTGAAACCCTGTGTCCAGCCGGTGCTCTACAGATGTTGATCTGTACTCACTACAGTAAAAGGCTTTGTAGTGTCTACACCAACTTCGTAGATCTAGGGGTCGCTCAGGAGACATTCAGCCCAAACCCTTGTTTTGTACATAAGGGGACAGAGGTCAAACAGTTACTGAACAGAATTGAGACAGGGACTCCATTCCTGTTGGCAAGTCTGTTTCTAAGTATGTAGGAGGATGACTCAAGGCAAGAGTAACAAAATCAATAGTAACTCCCCAAACACAAACCTCGACACGCCCAGCATAAAATGTGCTGAGAAATCGCTGACCTTTGGATTTGGCTCCAAAGTCAACATGGACACTGAGCTGAGTGGCTTCATTTCCTTTTTCTGGGATGTTAAGTTGTCCTACCTGACCTCAGGTACATGCGGCCTATCAGAATCAGGGCCCTGATGGCTGCTGGCTTGTTTTTTTTAAGGGATCACAGGCTAAACTAGGACAGGCTGAACTTTAAATAAGGAGTGTGGACCTGAAAGTGAAGCCTACTAGGCAGCAAGGCGGGGGTGGGGGGAGGGTGGCGGGGGTGGGGGGAGTGCAGGGGTGGGCGGTGGTGGTGGTAGAAAGAACCCAGCCCACTGTGTTTCTGAAAAGGGCAGCACAAACACTAGGTTGGCGGGCTACAGAGTGGGCTCCTGCAAGATCGGTGACCGCTAGGCGGCAATGTGCTTCTAGGTGGGGCTGGCAAGACAGTAGGGGTGGTCCCAGGGAAAGGGAAGTCACTAGTTCTCCATTCTTCCAGTGCTACCTTTCCATCTTTTCCTTCATCCACTCATTAGGAAAAAAACCAAAAAACAAAACCAAACTCTCCATCACACAAATTAACATAAATATAATCGGCTTGAACTAGAAGTCTAGCTCACAGAAAAACTGGATAGTGGACTGTCTGCCAAGGGGAAAAAAAATCTACGCCTGGCACCCCAAACACCTAAAGAGTTGCTGAATGGCTTAAGCTCGCCTAGACATCCTTGTGACAGTCTTATGACCAATAAAAACAGAAAGTAGATTCACAGCCTAGGGCTCAGGATGAGAATAGGGAAATGACTGAAAGTGAATGCAAGATTTCCTTTTAAGGTGCTGGAAATGTTTGACACTTAGAATGTGGTGATGGTTGTATAACTCTGTAAAGATACTAATATTCATTGAGTTATACACTTAAACTGAGTGAGTTTTATGGTATATAAATTACCTCTCAATAAAGCTATTAAGAAAAAAACAATACTCTGTAATGCATATCCTTGTCGATGAAAGAAATGGATGTAATTTCAAGAAAATTTGGGGGAGGGAACTCGAGGAAACAATTTCATCCATAATTTCTTAGGCTTCTAACCATCCCCATTAGTCACACTAGTTTAATGAAATGAAGCCAAGGCCATGAACTCAATGCCAATGTAAGTCAACTATCTTGTCAAGAGTTTTTAGCCATTACGTCCCTTTGACTGGTGCTGGGGTCATTAAGCCCTTGTTGCGTAAGACTCTATACGTAGTTTTATCCAAACCCAATTCATTTAAAGAAATAAATTTAGAATATGGCTTAGTTGGTCTCCTGAAATGAAGGAAAACAAAGATGAGATCTACCTTCCCCATTTTTATTTCCCTTTACTCCCCTTGTTTGTAAAGTGGGGATAACAGTCTGACTTCACAGCATCGAGATCATTAAGAGATGGCAGATACAGGCACAATGTGTAGCACAGACCAAACGGTTAAATGTTTAGCTTGTATGATTCCTCCCTACACATCTACATCCCAGTTGCCCACCAAACATGGTTTGCCCTGTTCCAATACTTTAGAAAAGATCCTGATTTTTTTTTTTAACTTGTAGAAACTATTCTAAATCTCTCCATCCCAAATGGTTGCTAAAATCATGAAGTAAAAATTATTTTTAGGAACTCTGGGGCAAACATGGTCTTTGAAAGCAGACACCCTGGTCTTGAATCCAGGCTCACCACTTAGAAACTATGTGATCTTGGGAAAGACTAAGCTTGTTCAAACGGGCCTTGAGTTTTCTTTAGGAGGGACCAGTTAATGCCGACCTAAGGGGGCTACTGTCAGGTGGGGATATGTGATTCAGTAAGCGTTCAACAACTGTTACAATCGCTGGAGTTTTAGTGTGAACTGGCTCCATCCAGAGCAGGATCCTGCTCAGAGATGTCTGACAAAACTACACTCCTAAGTCTGTAATGCAGAGGGGGCACCTAAGGGGGGGCAGAAGAGTGGCCCTCAAGGATGTCCACGTCCTACTCCTCAGAACATGTGAATATGCTACCTTTCATGGCAAAAGTGCTCTACAGATGCAAATACGATTAAAGACCCTGAGACGAGGTGGTGATTCGTTCAGGTGGATCCAGTCTAAGTACATGGAGACCCTCTTCTGGCTGTAGGGAGCCAGAGAGATATCAGCGTGAACAGGACCTGATTGCCATTGCTGGCTTTGAGGCTAGAAAAGGGGCCACAAGCCAAGAAATGTGGGCAGTTTCTGGAAGCTGGAAAAAGCACAGGAAAGGATTACTTCCTGGGGCCTCCAGAAAGAAATGCAACTCTGTTGGCACCTAGAATTTAGCCTTCCATGAACTGCAGACCTGTCAGTTCATTAATTGAAGCTACCAAGTGTGTGGTAATTCGTCACAGCAGCCATTGAGAAGTAATACAGGCTCTCAATAGGGAACAGATGCCCCACTCAAAATGAGTGAGTTGAGGAGATTTTAATAAAGGGATTATTTGCAAAAGGCTGGGCAGGCTGTAAGAGAAATTTGGGTCTGCTAGCAGAAGGGGGATAAGGGGGAAGATGGTCTGGGAACCCAGAGAGAGAGGTGCCATGTGGAGGGGCTCCTAATGGGAGGCAGCTAGCCTCTGATAGCCCTGCAGAGACCCAGCTGGGGACAAAAACATCCTGCCTCACTATCATCTCTCCTTCAGACCTCTAGCTGGTACTCTCTCCCCATGGCCAGGTTCAGCCAGGAGCTAGAGGGCAAGGGGTCCTCTGGTGCAGTCTAGAAAGGCCAGGGCCCAGGACCCAGGGCCCAGTGCCAGCTGGAGACCATGTAGAGGGCTCGTGGAGGGAAGCGTGCTCAATATCCAGCAACAGAACCAACCACGGAAGGAAGGGAGCTCATCTAGCAAGAACAGTGACTGGGCTACTCCCTTTCAAACGTCTCAACTAACACATTACAGGACAGTATATAATGTATATCCCCAAACAAGATTTGTGTGGAAAATGATACCTTTTTAAAGAAAAAGGTGTACTGGGGTGTCTGGCTGGCTCAGCCAGTAAAGCATTTGACTCTTGATCTCAGGGTTGTAAGTTCAAGTCCCACATTGGGTCTAGAGATGACTTTAAAAAAAAAAAAAGTGTATTCCTGAATTTCATTATATGCTGACTTCAGTCTTAGAAAGCTTAACCTAGGACTTGGTCAACTTCCCTATGTAGCCATGAAACGGGTGCTAGCAGCTGTGAAGTTTGAAGTTCCCTCTAAATGTGCTTATTTCCTTTCAGCAAGGCTCTAGCAGGGAGTAAAAGGCCAAAAATAAATTATAATAAATACAGGGTGGAAAACACCAAACTTTCAAGCTGGAACTGAGGCCCTCTCAAGATGTTCAAGAACCACAGCACAAAGCAGCCTGGCCTGGCTCTCCGGGCACCCCTCGCCCACTCACCCCAGACTTTGGAAAAGCAACCGCAAGAGACGTGGCTTTGCAGCATGAGGCTCTGGCTATTTGCAAAAGGAGACCTCCAAACTCCTCTGCCTTTTGTCCCCAGGCCTGGTGTGTGATCAGGGATGCCAAACAGCAGGTATGTGCCAGAGGTAAGAAATCACAAAAACAACTTCTAAACAGTTGAAGCCATTACAGACTGATCCATTAATAGAAGTCCATGTTTACTTTTCCATTATATAATTGAATAAGGACACTCAAACCTCAGCCAACTCTGCAGTTTTTACAAAGAAGTGACATGGATTATATTAGTATATCTTCCTCATCTATTTCAACGCAGATCACTGGGAAACAAAAGTCCTTGTGGTGAAAATATTGGGATTACAGTATGTTCCAAATTAGTAACCGTTTACTCTGAAAACCTGTACGCTCAAGTATTTGGTTAAAAAAACCCTACGCTCCTCCCACTTCCCCACTCCTCCCCATGACCATGTCAAAAAAAACCCTCAAGGGGGCTGTAGTATAGGTTTTCAGAGGTCACTGACAGCTTCTCTGTTACTGTTCCCAGGGAACTTGTCCTTAAGAAGCATTTACAAATGCTGATTAAGCAAATTCTGAACACACAGGAAGTCACATTACCTGAGAATGCAAGGAACTCCCAAATAGATGTTTGCTTTTGGCAAGAAATTTCCAGAACTTGGAAGTGCTTTTGGAACCCCTCTGGGCCCCACCTGCTGCTCTATTGCTCCCCTGCCCCCCTCCAGCCTCTTGCTGGATGGCCTCAACCAGCTGTGTCAGCTAACCAGGGTACAGGAACAGTGCAGAGCAAAGCCACGATGTCAGGAGTCTGCTCCATATCACTCTTAGCCCTTATTACATCACTGGGTCCAAGAAGTCCCTATTCACAAAAAGTCCCTTTAAAAACAAAACAATGTCAAGAGTGGGAGAACAGCTACCCCACACCTCTCTCCTAGAGCAGTCCCATTACTGGACAACCCTGTCACCATTGGGCAATGCTGCTCAGATGTGTGCTCGCTGCTGTCCTTGTGACCACATGGTGCCTTAAATAAAAGTGCTGTAGCATGCTTGTGAAGAGGCAGGCTCTGGAGCCACTGGGCTTTCGCTCAAATCCAGCTTGAAAAGCTGAGTAAACCTGGGGTTTTACTTAGACTTCTGTGCTAAGTAAAGCACTATAAAACAAAGATAATAAATAGTATCTACCTAACAGGGGTGCTCTGAGGATGGGATATTTTAATGCATAGAAATATTTAGCACAGTGCCTGGCAATAATAATCAGTGTTAGCTGCTAATATTGTTGCTATCATCATCATTATCATCATCATTATAATTCTCTTCACTACTCCTCTCCATCTTTCTAACCTTCTCACTTTATCATGAACCACACACTTTGCTCCAGGCACTAAGAACTCCTTACCCACCCAAGTAAAGCATATTCATTCTCACCTCTGGTCACCACCCTTCCTCCACCTGCAAATATCCATCCATTATCCAAATGCTGTCTACCTTACAAGATCCACCTTCCCCATGGACCCTGCAGAGGTGTCTCCTGGCCAAGCCAACTGTAAAGGACTGTGCCTCTCTGAAATCTGCATGGTATTTGGAAATGTCATCAGCCTACCCATTCAAATCATGTGGGTGGACTTTCTAGCTCCTCCTCTCCCCATTTTTTGATGCATCTCATACACCTCCTCAGAGCCCAGCCCACAGAGCCCTGAACCTATGCCCTCAAACTCTTCCCAACTCAACAATAAACATCAGGAGCAGATGGGGCTGCAAGTTGCATGCAGGTTTTGCTAGACTTAGCAGCTAGCAAATTGCAATGACTTTAAATTCTCACTTCAAAAGGGTCTGTTGTATGCACTGGCCAATCCTTTTGGTTCTGGATTCTCCAGGTGATGGCTTCAGCCCTCTGCACCAGCACCAACACCAGGGCAGAGAAAAAACCTAGTTACAGTAAGCTAACACTGACCATTCTTCTTTAGCCAGCAAAGGCTTGCTGTGGCTTCCAAAGGTTCGTGCACACGGCATGTTGGTACTCACCAGTCAGCAATGCATCCAGTTATTAGGTAGCCAAAGATTAATCCAACCAGTAAGGAGAACTTAGCGATATGGACCTTCCAGGCATTATCACACACAAGATCCCACTAGAGAGGGGCAAATAGAAAATAAATCAGAGAGAAACATACACAGATGCCAGTTGTAGTTAATCATAAGGGCAATATAACAACTACAGTAAGGATCATGACACCATTTGGAGCACCAAGTCACACATCCCATGAAGAGTCCCTTCCATGTGTTTGAAAATCCAACAATGAGAAATAGAATTTGCCCACAAAAGGCAGTGTAATGTTTTAGTCCAGGACAGACCATAAAAGTCTGCAGGGAGCACCCCATGAAATGTGGGGGCACATGCTCTTCTGTGCCAGCTACTTGGGGACATAACCTGAGGGAGAGGAAGCAGCTAGGAGGCTGGGCACCAACACCCCTTCTCACCCACAGAGCTGTCACATGCGCAGGGAGGGAAGGCCCTGTCAACTTTTTGCAAGAGGTATCACAACATGAGAAAATTAAAGGCAACTTCTGTGTTTCCATCCTCCCAAACCTCCCCTGTGCTTTATAAGCAGTCTTAAAAATATTTAATATTTAATGTTGAAATATCAACTAACAAAACATTCTCACTTTTTCCCTTGTAAGTGTCCCTTATGCTTTCCCTTATTCCATTCTAAGGCTATCTGCTTAGAGAAGAGAGAGAAAGCCAATCAATTGGTAAATACAGCATTTAGACGCTTTTTATAATTCCATTTTATTATTTAATAAAAAATAAAACAAGCCTCCAAAGTTTTTGTTGTCCTTTTGCAAAATCAGAAGAGAAAACCATGTTTGTTCCCTGGAGGTGATGTGTGTCCAAGTGGAAGACATGTGAGGAGGACACAGCGTTCAAATCCACAAATATCTGGGCCCCAGGAGCAAACCAGCAGGATCTCCGCTGGTGACGCTATGAAGGCTGTGGCCCCCACCCCACATCACCCCATTGATGTCCTCCTTCTGGCACAAAGAAGTGGCTAAAGAACATCAGGTCAGTGGAGATGGAGAGATGCACAACAAGGCAGGGGAGCTGGACATGTCAGAAGTTCTGGAAGCAGAAATGGGAATTTGTTGGGGTGAAACCTGATCTTAGCTGTGTCTTACTCAGTACCTCCCACTGCCCCCTTTTCTGTCCATCTTGAGACCCAGATGGCAAGCTCTGGTCCTGCCCCCCCGTTTCCAAACTTCTGGAAAGCCTGAGGGAGCCTCCCTAGGAACTCTTAGGTGTGGGTCTCAACTTCAACAGACTTTGGGAAAAGCCAAGCTTCTGCACCTGCCATTGCAGAGTAGAGCACTGGGCCTAGACAAAGCAGGAAGGCAGCCACCTGTCACACTGTTCCATGACTCCTTGGGACACACATTTGTTCCCTGATGCCCCCAAGGCATGTTCGACTTTCCAGAGACCTTGGAGAGAATAAATTTCTCTTCTACCCCATCTGTTTGCAGAGTGATGTCCAATGCCAGGCTCAGGAAGAAAGGGAATGCAAGCACAGACCACACAGGCCTTGTCAACAAAGGATGGTTTGTGCTTGGTTCTTGTCGGGATTTATTCAGGTGTTTGGGAGCGGGGCACTGCTGCTTGCACAGAATCTCATCATTAAGAATTGAGATACATTAGGGAGTGAATTTCCTCCTGTGTCTACTCCAGTGGTCTTCAAACTGTGCTCCAGCAACCAGCAACCTCAGCATCACCTGGGAACATGTTGGAAATACAAATTCTTGGGCCCCACCCCAGACCCATTGAATGAGAACTCCTGGAGTGAATCACAGGAATGTAGTTTACAAGCCTTCCAGGCAATTCTGATTCCTGCTTAAGTCTGAGAACCAATGGCCAGCCCTGTCCTGCCATTTCCCTGTCATTTTGAGGTTGGTGAATGAGCTTCGAAGTCCAAGGCTGGGGTTTAATCAACTCACCAAAGGCAGGATGCAGCCAAAAACTGCACATACGACAGTATTGTCTATTATCTTGTACTGCAAATGAAGGAATGTAAAATTAGATTTAAGTGGGCTTTTTGGAGGCAAATCTGGAAAACCAATATTCATGTATATATTGTTTCCAGGAATAAATATATTTAAAAAAATTTTTTTAACGTTTTATTATTTATTTTTGAGAGAGAAAAAGAGTGCACAAGCAGGGGAGGGGCAGAGAGAGAGGGAGACACAGAATTTGGAGCAGGCTCCAGGCTCTGAGCTGTCAGGGCAGAGCTGGACATGGGGCTTGAACTTACGAACTGTGAGATCATGACCTGAGCAAAGTCGGACATTTAACTGACTGAGCCACCCAGGTACCCCTGGAGTAAATATATATTTTAATAATAAACACCTTTCAAGGTGCAACCCATCTTCAGAAATACAGGTTCTGCTTTATAATGTGAGTTACGGCATCATAACTGTGTGTGTATATTTGGTTTCTCCGGCTAGGTTTATATATTCTGAAACCATTTCTGAATTGTTTTCTCTCCTCTCTGCCCAGCACAGATCCTGCCCACAGAGCAATTGATTCCAAGACTAAGAGCTACGTCTATAACCACACCTGGCCAATCTGAAGAGGAGGTGCCTACAACACCTGTAATCATTAATGTCCCAATCACGTCAGATTGTCCTGCACCTCAGCATGGCACATTCTTGGCAGGAGTGCCTCCTGGTCCCAGGCTGCTGTTGAGGAGGAGGGCACCAGCTGCTGGCTCTGGGGCAAAGAATCACTGGCTTATGTCTCCACACAAACTTCCCATTGATGAGTTTATTTGAGGTTAAGTGACGCAAAAGAGTACATTATGCTTATATTAGATGGCCAGGAGACAAAAGAGATTTTAATGAAAACATTCAGGGAGACGGGGGTAATGCCAATACTGTTGTGAGCTCAGCCACCTGAGCAATAATGGTACCCAGCTGAGGGCAGCCACAACCCCACTTAGTTGCTACCTAATAAGACTTTCCATGGTTACCTAACACAACTTGTATCAATTAACAATGCTGGAATGAAAGAAAACACAGTTGAGAGAGACAGAACTGCTCCCATGGCCAGTAAGGAAAGAAAGCCTGCCTAGAAGTGTCGGCCAGCATGGTTGTTCTCAGCTTGGGGTAGGGGGTCAGGGAACCCAGCGGGTGCCCTGACCCCCTCCAATTAGGCACAAGACTAGACAACTTCTCTGAGACAATAAGCAAACTGCCTCCAGACTCCCCAAGATAAGGTGTCTCATTCCTGGGGATCTGTCTGTAACACCACCCCTGGGGCACATTCCAGAAGCTGGGTAGGGTGGGGCTGAGGGAATCCATGGAGATGGCATCCCTTCCTTTGACTTCTACTTCTAGGATGGACAAAAGTAACTGGAAGACAAAATGTGTTCAGATACAGTAATATCTCCAAAAGAATTTCAGAAGCACGAGGAAGCTTTGAGATCACCTTTCTCTTGAAATATGTTCACACCAACTCTTGATAAAATAGAGCAATTAGTCATTTCGCTAAGCAAGGACTAAGAGACTTTTAAAAATCTAAAATGTATGTAGTATCTGGGTGGCTCAGTCGGTTGAGTGTCTGGCTCTTGGTTTTCAGCTCAGGTCATGATCTCATGGTTCCATGAGTTCGAGCCCTGCGTCGGGCTCTGCGCTGATGCTACAGGGAGCCTGCTTGGGATTCTCTCTCTCTCTCTCTCTCTCTCTCTCTCTCTCTGTCTCTCAAAATAAACAAATAGACTTTTAAAAAGAATCTAAAATGTACTTTGTCCCTGACATTAGTCTCTACACCCTTTGCCTGCCACCAAAACAATCACAGAATCCAGAGGATTCTCCCTTTCAAACATATCCTGCCCCCATCCCCCACACTCCGTCTTCACTATGGGCAACCTGACCGACCTGGACTTGGTAGGGATGCACTCATCATTCTGGTGTGTGTTCTGCAATGTGAGCTGGGAGGCTAAAAACAAACCACTTCCGGACTCCCTTCCAGCTAAGGTTTCGGCGGTGATTTAGGTTCTGTCAATCAGCTGCACACCCTAAAATAACTTCCAGTACACAACCCAGACCTAATTTGGGGGATCACTTGCATTAGGAAGAGTGTGCAGTGGGGGTAAGTGGGCCATCCATTCTGCTGTTCAGATCTAGCAGTGCTCCATCTGGAGGTGGCTCAGGTGTAATCGTGAGCCAGCAGTTGGACAGTGACCTCCTGATTCTTTAGCCTCCTCACTGGGCGGGCCAGTTCTAGGGAGTTGTTCTAGGAAACCTTCTGGAGGCCCAGCCTACAGCTGCTCCTGCAATTTAGTGAGCACTGTTTCCCTGTATTTGATCCCTACTCCCTAACACCTAGAGTAGTTTCTGTTATCTGCAAATTGAACCAAAGAGCCTGATTAAACTTCCTTGGGACGAGTTGGCAGGGTGAGGACAGGATGTGGGCCATGTCACCATCCTCCCTTCCTGAACTAATACAAGCGTCTCCATGCATTAACTCTGGCCTCCCTCAAATCCATTCCCTACAGAACAATGAAAACAATCCTCTAATTAAGCATGTTAACACTTCATCAGCAGGTTTAACACGACCATAAAAGCGTTAAAGTCATGGCCCCGTTTCGTAATCTTAGGCTTGCTTTCTTTGCCATTGTTCCCAAACCAGGGACATTCTATGGAGATGCCTCATGATGCTTGCCAGCCATGACTAAATGGTGAGACAGCTGACCCTAAAAAGTGTTCTCAATTTTAGCTGCACATGTTCTGTTTAAAAAAAAAAAAAAAAAAAAGGCAGAGGTTGTGGAAAATCTGGCAGACTGTTTTTCTATCTATATATTTTAAGGATAAGCTCAAAGAAAAGAAATAAAATTTGCATTATTTTCAAAGGAATCATCTAATTGCTTGACTTGCCAGAGTAGAAAAATATTCATCAAGGAAACTAATGAAATTTCTAAAGAAGATGCAAAATCAATGGGAGGTAAGAAAAGCAATCTTATTTTCGGTAATAATAAATCCTATGATAAAGTAAATGTAAAACAAGAACATGAAAATATTGGAAGAAAACAGATTACTTCTTCAATTTTGAAATGGAGATGAAATCTCTAAAAATTAAGGGAGAAAAAAAAAAGTACCTAAGGAAAGAACTGACAGATTTTATAACACTTTAACCCTTACTACTTAATTACTATTCATTTATTTACTATGATTTAAATTATGTAAATTATTGCTTATTTATTATTTGAAACTTCCATGGGTTAAAAATACCATAAACGAAATTATAAAGATCTAAATTTGTCAAATATATTAGGGGATCAGAGTATGCCGTTCCAAAATATGCCATGTTGGCATAAAGATTATTTTGAGCTGAAGGCAAATGAGAGTCAACATATACAAAAAGAAGCCTTCTCACAGCTTCTTTTATCTGATTAAAAGCAGAAACTTCTGAGAAATGAGGACTGCTATAAATCCCCTCTCCTGGGAAGTTTTATGGCCATGAACAAGACAGAAAGTCTGCACAGAAATGGGTCTGCAAACAAAACTCACTACAGGGAACCTTATCTTCCATGAGTTTCCCCACATTATTTATCTTCCCAGATTTGCCTCCCTTGACAGCCAAACCCCCTTTTCCTTTGTCTTGTCACTTCTCTAAAAATTTACTGTACTTTGTTCAGAATTTGTATAAGCTCAGATTCTAACACCCCTTTGAGTTACTATCACTGAGTTTCTCCTGTGTGTTTTCACACTGCATATGTTCATAAACTCTGTTTTTCTCTTGTTCATCAACCTTTTGCCAGTCTAATTTCCAGGGCCCCAGACACAGAACCTAGGAGGGTAGAGGGAAAAGTGTATTTTACAATATCCAAAGAGTTAATATCCTTAATATTTAATAAGCATTTACATAACAATATAGACTAATACTCCAACTAGAAATGGGTCAAGCACTCAATCTCAAAAAACATTTGAGAAATACTCAATTCCTTTAATGAAAATCAAAGCACAACACTTTGATTAAAAAAAAAAAAATTTTTTTTTTTAATTTCTTAAAGATGCAGGAGAAACACCAAGGTGCAAATCTGTGCTAGGAATGTAAACTAGACCCTGTTTCCAGAAGGCAGTTTAACAATACACATCACGTTACTTTAAACAGTGTGCACTCTACCCCAGTAATTCCCTTTCTTGGAACTTTTTCCCAAGGAAATTATCAGAGATACCCACAGAGGTCTCAGTGCAATGATGTTCACTGATTGTTAACCTATAAAAATAAAAAATGGGAACTTGACTAAATGTTCAATACTATACAGTCATTAAAATTTTGCTTCTGATATATACAATGAAATATTACTCAGCCATAAAAAAAGAATGAGATCTTGCCATTTGTGATGACATAGATGGACACAGAGGGCCCCATACTAACTGAAATAAGTCAGACAAATACCATATAATTGCACTTACATGTGGAATCTAAAAAATGAAATAAGTGAACAAACAAAAACAAAAACAGACTCATAAATACGGAGAAAACACTGGTGGTTGCCAGAGGGGATGGGGTAGGGGATGGGTGAAATAAGTAAAGGGGATTAAGAGGTACAAACTTCCAGGTAGAAAGTTTCACCTGGATGAAATGTACAGCATAAGGAATACAGCCAATAAATATTATAATAATGTTGTATGATGACAGATGGTAACATACTTACAGTGATGAGTACTGCATAATGTAGAGACTTGTTGAGTCACTATGTTGGACTCCTGAAACTAATGTAACACCATGTGTCAGTTAAAACAAAATCTGCCTTGGGGCACCTGGGTGGCTCAGTCAGTTAAGCTTCTGACTCTTGATTTCAGCTCAGGTCATGATCTCATGATGAGATCAAGCCCTGCGATGGGCTCTGTACTGACAGCGCAGCCTGCTTGGGATTGTCTCTCTCCCTCTCTGCCTCTCTCCAACTCATGTGTGCATGCGCTCTCGCTCTCTCTCTCAAAATAAATAAAATTCAAAACACCCATTAAAACAAAATTTGCCTTTGAAAACTAATGATTGAGAAAAATGCTCATGATGTAATGGTATGAAAAAAACTCAGAATAAAAAAGAACCCAGTGAATGGAAGAGATATTTAAGTATGTAGGGAAAATTATTAGAAGGTATTCCAAACTATTAAAGTGATTATCTCTGGAGGGCTGAATTAAGACTGAGCTTTATTTTTGATTTTATTCTTTCCTTGACTTTCTCAAACTTTCTACAATGAATCTATGAACCTTATAATGACAGAAAAAATACAGCAAATATAATGTAAACTCCCACAATGGTAGGCAGAAATGGTGGTGGTGAGGGTAAGACAAAAATCATTAAAAATTAAAAATAACACCCAAAAACCTTGCCACCTTTTCAGGGATGTGCATTTTATTTTATTTTATTTTTATTTTTTTTTTTTTTTAATTTTTTTTTCAACGTTTTTTATTTATTTTTGGGACAGAGAGAGACAGAGCATGAACGGGGGAGGGGCAGAGAGAGAGGGAGACACAGAATCGGAAACAGGCTCCAGGCTCCGAGCCATCAGCCCAGAGCCTGACGCGGGGCTCGAACCCACGGACCGCGAGATCGTGACCTGGCTGAAGTCGGACGCTTAACCGACTGCGCCACCCAGGCGCCCCAGGGATGTGCATTTTAACACAATCTAAAAACTCAAGCCTAGAGGAAGCTGGTGTGGAAACTGACTTAAAACCAGATCTTCAGGGCCTAAAGATTGCTTATGTTAATGCTCACTGACTAAAGCAAAGGCATATTTCTTACAAATGGGAAAAAGAAAATTTTCTCCAAGCTCATCTCTTGTAGTGATGAGCTCGCTCCATTAGAAGCCACATGCTTTCACCCATCACTCTGCAAGTCCTCTGTTCTAAAGCTGAGGACAGTCTGTTGAGATAAAAGGAAACATTTCTGTTCAGCACTACAAAGGGGATAATGCCACTTAAAATTTCAAAAGCTTAAATAAAATAAAACTCCTAACTGAGCTGTAGGAATTTAGAGAGATATAAGGTCAGCATTCTTCTGCCACCGTTTTTCTCCCTAAAGTAGCATTCCAGCAGCTTCTCATGAACCACTGGTTTATAGACCACGGATTTGCCATTTCCACATTTCTTAATTGGAGACCATAGAAATGGGCAAGTGTGCACACACCCGTCTACCTGCAAGATCAGTCATGGACGCACACACTCTACGTGAGCAATCTGACGAAGCACATTAGCTACAATCAGCTCCTCGACATTTAGGCAGCCTCTTCTACCCTGTGTTTTTAAATAATTTTTTAGTCTAGCAGTACATGGATTTTTTTTTTCCCTAAAAGACTTCATCAAAATTCAAAATATACTGCATGTCCTGAAAACCCCAAATTGCTCTCTGCTTTTTGCCTCTAAGCTCACCCTCCAATTCTAGGAGACTCACTGCCAACAGTAGCCAACACAACTGACAATTAAAGTTGGCATCCTTGCAAGCTTCCTTATATGACATAATAAACACCCTTGCCAGGTGCTCTGGGTTTTTTTTTTTTTTTTTTTTTTTTAGTTTTGTTTCTGTGTCTTTCATTAATTGCTACTGAAATTGCTCTTTAACTTTCTTTTTTTTTTTTTTTCTTAACTTAGTGCCAAAAAACCAAGGCATGTTGAAGGAAACAGTTGCACAAAAATCTATTGCAAGCCCGTTCATGCTAGATATAAGACACACTTCGACTAGAAATCCTTCATTCCCAGTCATTTGCAGGACACCCAATCCAGAACCAAGGCATTAAAGTTTATTATGTTTCTTAAACTTCACACAGCCCCATTTCTGATTAATGTAGTAATTTTGGATTCATTCTAACCCTCATGCAGGGATCTCTATCTCGTTTCTTCATTTCTTTTTCCAATGACAACTCTTACTGCCTGCCACTTCCTGCTGTCACGTTCCCAGGAAGAGAAATGAAAACTGCAATGCTTTAGTTATTGATATTGGGGGCTTCCCTGGTTCTTCCTGAATTTGACCATTTTTTAAAGTGCTAGAAATACAAAACTGTGATCGAAGAGAATTTTAAAAGTAAACAGAAAAATAACCACCAATGTAGGATCATCTATGGGAGACACTGATTTTCCTTTACTTTTTCTTAAAGGAAATAAAGACATGTATTGTTCTCAGCAGAGGTTTACATTACTGAATATTCTTATTCATTTGGTTTAATGCCCCCTTTGGCATTTGGGGAAACTGTATCTATATCCCACAAGGCAATGAGATTATAAATAAGTAATGCCCTTCTACCAACCAAAACCTTGGAGAGTCTTTCCAAATTCCAAAATGCATATTTTACTAATGGCCCTCACCAGCTACCCTTATAAAGGGAAATTAAGAGTAAGCCCTATAAATTAAAGAGGCCTATTGCAAAGCCAGAAAGAAAGAAAGAAAAACCTCCACAGTCCTAGGCATTAAACAGGAGGAACTATTAATGCCCTGAGTGAAATCAACACACAGGCTCCTTAGCACACTAATTCATATTTAAGTAACTGGAAGACTTTTAACTTGAAAAATTAAAAAGTTGCTTCATATGTTACTAGAGGATATCTTTTAGTATGACACAATGCCTGAGCAAAACTGGACTGTAACATTAACATTTAAAATAGCTCCACTAATTCTGGAAGGAGCCAAGTATGGGAAACTTTTGACAGTTGGATCAGGGAACCTTTGGAATGAGAAGAATTTGATGAGCCAGGTGATCAATCATAGAAGAATTCAGAGGCAGAAGGAAAATCATCTTTCGTTTGCTGAAAACAAATGCCTCAATCCCATCCTACTGCCTGACTTAACACAGCCCTGTTAAGTTCTCTGTATGACCTGAGCTGCCCCTCCCCTCCAATTCACATGCCCGCCCCACCTGCCTGCCAACCCCTGGCATGATCCAGCCATACCAAAGCACCCGCCAGGTCCCCAAAAGCCTCGTGGTCCTCGCCTGCATTGCTCTTCTGCACCTGCCTCACAATATCCACATACACCCCAATTTTTTGGGCTCAATGCCCATCTGAAGGACAAAACTCATTTCAGCCAATGATATACAATGACATTGTATATCACCAGTGCATTGTAGTGTGCTGACTTTCTGTACTGCTTGCATTGTTTTCTTTCAATGAGCATGCATTATCTTTGTAAGCACGCAATTAAATGAACAGGGAGAGGGGTACAAAATTACAAAGATTCAAATGAACACATTTCCATAGATCTATCAAGTTCAATAAACTCAATTGAGGGTGTCTCTTGTTCCTGTACTGGATCA
This sequence comes from Panthera onca, assembly GCF_046562875.1. Taxonomy (NCBI): domain Eukaryota; kingdom Metazoa; phylum Chordata; class Mammalia; order Carnivora; family Felidae; genus Panthera; species Panthera onca. The sequence goes on along the minus strand of NC_138343.1, from coordinate 25,088,493 downwards.
GAGACCCCTTCTCCTATTCTGTGATATTCTGTATCACGACAAACATGCAGACTATGTAACATGCATATTGTAATCACCTATTGTTTACAAGTTTTTCTTTACTAGCTCAGGGATCAGCAAACTACAGCCTGCAGGCCAAGTACGGCCCTGCCACTTGACTTGTAAATAAAATTTTATTGGAACACAGCCACACTCATTCATTTACATATTGTCTCTGACTGCTTAGGCGTTTCCACTGCTTATGCAGGGTTAGGTAGTTACAATAGAGACCATAAGGCCTGCAAAGCTGAAAATATTTATTATTCGGCCCTTCACAGTTAAAACTTGCCAACCCCAGAAGTAAACTGTGAGTCCCTGCAAGAAAGAGACCATGTCTTATTTCTATAACCCTAATCTCTAAGCTAATGTCTGGAAGGGGGGATATGCAAAGCTGCATCCTCACCCAGGAGCTCCCACTCCCAGAATTTCTTTGTATTTGCTTGTGTTCACTGAACCATGCATCTTCTACTCTTCCCCCCACCGTGACTGTAGTTCTTCAAATATAATTTAATTTAAATAATTAATACATAATTATTATACAAAATTTATATAGGCAATATAGTTTTAAATGTTTCCGCTTACCTTTCCACTATTAGCAACTTACCTCCAGGGAAAGATAATTCTAGTTTTATTACAAAAACCAAGAGAATATTCAATATATGAGAAATTTTTCTTAAAACAATAAAGAACTCGGGGCGCCTGGGTGGCGCAGTCGGTTAAGCGTCCGACTTCAGCCAGGTCACGATCTCGCGGTCCGTGAGTTCGAGCCCCGCGTCAGGCTCTGGGCTGATGGCTCGGAGCCTGGAGCCTGTTTCCGACTCTGTGTCTCCCTCTCTCTCTGTCCCTCCCCCGTTCATGCTATGTCTCTCTCTGTCCCAAAAAAAAAAAAAAAAAAAAAACCAATAAAGAACTCTCTAATAGAATAAATATCTATTTTAAATTAGGCATTGTTTTAAGAAGAAAGGAACTAACATTTGTTAACTACCATAGTCTAGCACTCTGCAAGCCGCTGTGACCAGCCTTTCTCATTCGGATATCACAACGATCCTACAACACAGGTATCATTATCAGTGTGCCCATTTTACAGATGAAGAAACCAAGGCTAAGAGACGTGAAGCAACTAGTCTGAGGTCAAATGGATCTTTAAGAGAAGATAAGAAATCCATGTCTGATGAAAACTACTATCCTTTCCCCCAATAAACTCAAAGAAATAGCTCTAGTTCATGCAAATAAAAACAACTCCCTGGTTTGTATTACACAGGTTATAAAATTTTTTTTAATGTTTATTTATTTTTGAGAGAGAGAGAGAGAGAGAGACAGAGTGTGAGTGGGGGAGGGTCAGAGAGAGAGGGAGACACAGAATCTGAAGCGGCCTCCAGGCTCTGAGCTGTCAGCACAGAGCCTGATGCAGGGCTCAAACTCACAAACGGTGAGATCAGACCTGAGCCAAACGCTTAATCGACTGAGCCACTCAGGAGCCCCAATTGTCATAGGTTATACAGCTTTGGTGTTGCTGGGTATGCAACACTTCGTGGACACAGAAGCAAAGCATTATAGTGGAAGTAGGACAGGCTTTGGTGTTATTTCGTTGTTACAGTGACGGAACCAAAGTAACTTAGAAAGTGCCTGTGAATAGCAGGTGTTTCATAAATGGTAACTGTTAAAAATAAGAATATCACAGTATCTTTAGTATTCATAGAAAAATTTTAGCACCAAAGTGCTGGGAAAAGTCAAGGTCAGCATTTTAATGGAGACCAAATTTTGGGCTTCCTGTCGAATGGCTATCTTTTTTATAATATAGTATGAACCAGAGTAGTTGAGAAGCTATCCCAGCTTTTCTTCTGTTTCATCTCTGCTCTATGCATCTTGAAAGGGCGTGAATATTAGGTGAAAAGGTCTCTTCGAACAAGGATGTTTTTGCTTTGTCTGACTCGGACTGGAAAGCAGTACCACCTTTTCCACGAAGACAGCCAACACGGACCTGCTGAGGACAACGTGCACAGAGCCCACAGGCTGCACCTGGCCTGTGCCCTGGCCCACGTTACTGCACACAACAAATGGTCTAACTAGAGGACAGCACAAGTCGTTGAATTTTTACCATTTTTGTCTTCATTGCACTTGGGCTGAGCTGTTTGTCATCACCCCCGAGGAGGAGCATCATAGGAGGAACAAGAACACTGGAAGAATGAAACCTAACCCAACATGAGGGCTGAGCCCAGGGTCCAGATGTGACTGTTGGGAGGTGGTGTCATGTCTGGGAGGCACAGATTCTGCATCAGATGCACCTGAGTTTTGATTCTCTTGTTGCCCCAGATAGTCGTGTGACCATGGGAAGTAATTTCACCTCTAGTGGCTTGAGTTTCAACATCTATGATAGGGCAGTCACAAAACCTACACTGTAGGTTTGTTCTGAGTCAATAACATAAAGAATGTGCCTCGCGTAGTCACTGGTACAAGGTGAGGATCACTCATTAATTCTGTCATTTAAGCAGCTCCTTGGGGGCTGATGTCTGTTGATAAGTAACACCTGAATGTGAGAATAATTAAGCTATTTTCAAAAAGGGTTTTGATATTTCGAGTCTGTGTTACTCACATAGGCTTACCCCTAATGGATCCAAATGAAGGGGTATCTTACTGGCTGTATATACTAGCTAGTTGCCAGAACAGAAGGTGGGAGAGGCCAGTAAAGAAGCTGCCCCCCGAGGGGAGAGCTGTGTTCACGGCTGGGGAGGGACCATCAGGAGAAGGGGCACAGCTCTGCACAGGGTTTCTACCTGCTCTCCAAGTCCCCGCCAGATCTCAGGATGCAATGCCCTTCACTTTGACCTCATCAGCAGCAACAGCTCCATTTCCCAGCCTCCACAGTCATTCAGTAAAAATACTATTTCTCTGATCAAAAAGAGAAAAAGCAGCAGACAACACTATTCTACCCAAAGCCACGTTTATATTTTTTCCCCCCTGAACTATTAATCTTCTACAAACACTGTGCCGAGCTGGCAACGTGACAGCAAAATGTGACTATGCACTTTGTCTCCTCAGATGCCCGGGGCTGGGCGGGGAGGGTGTTAACATGCAGACACAGCCCATGGGCACGGGGAGCAGTAGGGGGGCTGCCCTGCCCCAGGAAAGGGCCCTTTACCTTCCACTTTGGATGCCTCTGACACCCTGGGCACAAGTTCACTGGCAGACAGTTCTCTAAGATTCTGCCTCAAATAAAACTCAAAAGCATCCTGAAGTCAAAGCCAGAATCATCTCACTGGGGGCCCTGCTTCCTACCATGAATCCATTCTCCTGAGGACAGATCCCAGGAGCCCACATGGGCCTAGCCAGATGTATGGGAGAAGGAAATGGAGAATGTGCTAGGTGTTCTGAATCTCACCAAGAGGAGAAAGTTACAAGGGACCCTTTCAAGCCAACATAGCTGCAAAGTTATAAGACCATGGCTTCCAGGTGGTTTCCCAGTGGCCCTCCAATGTGGCTTTTCTGGATGTCCTCAGCCCACCCAATGCTGCAGGTGGTCAGAATTATATCGTATTTAATGCTGATGACAGGCCTGGAGGGGCTAGCTCCAGAGAGGACATCCTTCTGCTGCTAATGGACTAGAATTAAGTTACAGGACCCAGGAACTTGTCTCGAGGAGCCCCTTCCAGTGAACACAATAAACAGCTGTTCTGATCTCAGTGAGCCTCAGAAAACCATGGGGTTTCTGCTATAGTGCTAACTGCAATCATTATCTGGATGAACTTGGCCTGGCTTAGCTAAGCCAGGGCATCTGAATTCCATCCCAGCCCTAAGGCGTGCTCTGAAAAGGTTCAATTCATACAATCCAAATTCATATTCTCCATTAACCACAGGGGCGCCTAGGTGGCTCAGGCAGTTAAGCGGCTGGCTTCAGCTCAGGTCATGATCTCACAGTTGGTGAGTTCAAGCCCCACATCGGGCTCTGTGCTGTCAGCTTGGGGATCTGCCCCACCCCCACTTGCATCTCAAAAATAAACATTAAGAAAAAAAAAACTATTCTCCATTAACCACTGATTCAACAGAGCAGCTTTTACAAAGCTTGTCCACACATTAGGTCCTCCTCACTCCTCCTCTCTCTAAGGCAGACAGGAAGCAAACGATGAGATAAAGTGAATGGTCCATAAACGAAACCCTGCCCCTGGACTGTGCTCCCATGTGTGGCTGCATCTTTAAAACCCATTCACCTCTGAGTCAGCATTTAAAGCATTTTCTCAAGGCAGCATGGCTGAAAAAGCACCAGGAAATGTTCATTTCAAAAAGGAGATGGACGGTCACATAATTTGTGGTGACATCCAGTTAAACGAAGTGCAGCTGGGGTCTCATTTGCCGGGTCTGTCAGAGCCTTGACTATGTTCACATGCATCATGAATCCTGAAGGGTGGGATCTACACATGGCATTTCCCAAACTTATTTGACCTTGGAAACCCTCTCCCCCTTCAAAGGGTGTGTTTTTGGACTGCAGCATTCGAGAGATGTTGGCCATGTGTTTTCTGTTTGCCCTTCATGACATACTACTCTCTGATCACAATGTGAATTACAACATGACAATTCTTGGATTTTAAGGCTGGAGTGAAGGAGTCCCGTCAACTCCAGCAAGCCACGTGTGGGGAGGCGGGGCGCTAATCACATGACTCGAGGGCCACTGAAAGCAAGCATAGGGATTTGTTTTCCCTCCTTTTGGTCAGAGAAAATAAAAATGATAACTATTTTCCTCTGTTTTTGCAAGAGATCATAAAAGATCACCGATAACAGATGGACAAACATGAAATACTCTTAGGAAATGATATGCAAAAGGTCAACCACCACAAGAGACAATCAGCTGTGTAAAATCCAGCCTCCTCCAAAAGCAACGTAACTGCCCTTGTGCATCCCTGCTTCCCTTGAAGGAGGACACCCCCTCACCAGCCCACAACCGGTTGCATGTACTCTGTAGGAAATTGCACACACTCTCTCATTCTTTTAAAAGTCGTCTACACCAAAGAAGTGAGATGGGGACGGAGCTTCAGTTGGGCAAGATGAAGTTCTGGAGAAGCATGGCGATGATGGATGTACAACAGTGTGAGCATTACTGCCGCTGAACTCTACACTTAAAAATGGCTAAGATGGTGAATTTTATGTGTATTTTACCACCATTAAGAAAACAATTTTTGTTGGTGTATTTTCAAGTCTTAGCTTCAACTGTTCACTGTATTCCAGTGCTGCTAATGACAAACTCAAGATGTGGGACGGGGATGTGGGCTCACCAGTGTTCCATGTAACTCACGCACAGACAGCATTATCGCTTTGAAGAGAGCCCCAAATTAAGATCTTAGCAGAGTATAGTGGTGTAACCACTTCCTTCCTGTGTATCATCAGTCCTGTGGATTCTAACACCAAGGAAAATCTGCAAGGTCCGGACCCCTCTGCATGGCACCCTCTTGCCACTGGAGTGACTATATCTTGCAGGGAGATAACTTTTCCCCTCAAACTTGCCCATGGATGAACGGTGGAAAGGAAAATCCCCCACAATAAAGGAAGAGTGACAGCACCTTCCTGTGTCACATTGTCACCTGTGCCCCTCAACCTTCCCCATCAACCTCACACAATGTTCCAGGCAGATTACCCCAAGCTCTTAGGGCCGGCCCTCAACATAAGCAGTTTTACTTTTTCCTTCAGGCCCACCAGGAGCTCATCTGCGTGTTGCAGAGTACGGCACAGCTTCAGTGTTTAATGACCATGTACTGCTCACCTACAGGGCGCCACACCCCAGGGGAATAACACTGTCCTGGCTCTGAAGAGTTGCAAGTCTAAGAATGGAAAATGGCCACGAATAAGAATGACAACTCTGAGAAATGAAGGGCCTTATGGTGGATGTGTATTAGGTGCCCGAGCAGTGCATCAGGGGGGTCTAAGTTTCCATTTCTCATCATGACTTCTTTGTGGGAACCTTCCAAGCCTTGGGCATGTATGGGGCTATGGGTGAGCAGAAAGCTGCACTAGAAGACGGCAGAAGCATGGGGAAGGAAGGAGACCCACACCTGGGCCTGACATGGGGCAGGAAGGAGACCCACGCCTGGGCCCGACACGGAGTTAGAACGAGGGTGGGGACAAGCAAGGGGGCGAATCCTGTGGGGGGGCCTCCCACACCATGTTACAGAGCTGAAATTGATCCAAAACAAATTTTAAATGGAATTAAAATGTTAACTGAAAGCAAACTTTCTTTTAGCTTTTGCTTGATGCTGCTGTTGTTACACATATCCTGATCAAAGATCTCAGCCTTTTTCAGAGGAAGACAACCAAATCCCTGCCCCTGGCTCTTCATGGGACAGGGTGGGAGGGAGGGTGGTAAAGACTGTCAAAACAGCCTGCCCATGGGTGGGCATGAGGGTTGCAGGTTGTTGGTTAGTCATTGATTAACAGGTTTAAAGATGTGGATGAGCCCAGAAAGGAAGAGAATTAATCCTATCAGTCATTTATACCTAGGTGTGAACTGCTTTCATTTCTTAGCTAGGAGAGTTGCACAGATATTTTGTTTTTAAATGTTTTTAATTATTTTTGAGAGAGAGAGAGAGAGAGCAAGTGGGGGAGGGGCAGAGAGAGAGGGAGACAGAATCTGAAGCAGGCTCCAGGCTCTGAGCTGTCAGCACAGAGCCCAATGTAGGGCTCGAACTTGTGAACCATGAGATCATGACCTGAGCTGAAGTCAGACGCTTAACCTACTGAGCCACCCAGGCACCCCTGGATGTTTTAGAAAACAGGGAGAGGAGATTTTGAGAACCAGAGCATTTAAGGAGACCTAGGAAATGCACCTAAATGAGGAACAGTTGACTAGCCTGGAGATGAGGTGGGGCCAAAGGAAGAGGGTTTCTCAAAGTGAAAAAGAGTGGAGTAGCCGCCTGTCTCCATGGCTCAGCTGGCTGGCCACAGGCTGCAAACACTGGCATTTGCCAGGGCTGATCTTAATTATGTCCGGTGGCCTTCCATACTTGTTGTAAAGGTCTAACGTTAATGGCTGGGACAGTGCAGCAAGCTCCAAGGTGCATTACAGAGCCGACTGCGTGACTGCCCTCCTAAGTGCAACGTGAGCCTCTTGCAGAGAAGGACTCAAAATACACACTCTGCTGAGACAGAGCGAGCACATCAGTCATTTGGTTTAATCCCCACAAAGCCTCATGCAGTAAACGTTGTCTCCACCTTGGCAGTGGGGTTCCCAGAGGCTAAAGAACCCCCCAGCTTTTCATAGAGGCGAAGAGGCAGCACTGGGATTCAGACCCGGGTCTTCTGCACTGAGCTCCACGCTGGGCTCCCCACCGCCACTCCACGCAGCACCCGCATGCAGGAGAGCCCGGATCCCCGCTGGATGTGCACTGAATTCCTCCCAACCACTCAGGGTTTGCAGGGGAGCTGGCTGCGAGACCATGAAAAAGCCCACGCCGAAAATCATTTTAAAAAAAACGTCTTTTTTCAAATCATGGGACTGCTTTCACAAAGCCTGAAGGGACCAAGCTTCTTTGCTCCTGTGTAAAAACGTTGTTCAAAACACTAAATGCCTAAATGTAGGGAGAACCTTCTTCTTGGGTTTTGTCATTTCAACAGCCATCATGATGAATGGGTCAGTACGGTGAACGTGTTGGGGTCTCCAATCTCTAAATGGTTATTCACTAAAAGTGCACCCCTGGTTGCTTCACCAGCTTTAAAAAAATGCAGGTCATCTTGGGTTGACACGTGTGCACAGGCACAAACACACCTCCTGACAAAACGCTGAGTGATTTGCAAACAGAAATGTGAAAACCCTGTGAAAAATGCCACATGGTCGTATGTTTAAAAATGGTGGGCAACGTCTGCCTACATTTTATGGCTTCCTTTAAGGTTTTCAGGCAGGTACTGAGAGACTGGGAGGGCCTACTCTCCTCTCATTCCCTCATTCCTGTTGAGAATTACTCCCCTAGGGGTGCCGGGGTGGCTCAGTCAGTTGTGTCCGACTTGGGCTCAGGTCATGATCTCGTGGTTTGTGAGTTCAAGCCCCGTGTCGGGTTCTGTGCTGTCAATGCAGAGCCTGCTTTGGATCCTATGTCCTCCTCTCTCTGCCCCTCCCCTGCTTATGTGTGTGTGCATGGGTGTGCTCTCTCTCGCTCTCAAAAAATAAACATGAACAAAAAAATACTCCCCTAACTCCGCCCTTAATCCAGTGAAAGGAACAAACAGGATTTTCCATCAGAGAAGAATTCCCCTTGCTAGGGCCCCTGCAAACTGGGGCCTTGCCACCATTTCCATCCAGCTATGGGCTGGCTGATAGGAGATGTACCATGTGTTTTGTCTGGGGTTTTCTCCAAAGGTTCTTTAAACCTTGAGGTCTCTGCCCTCACAAGATTGACCTGGGTCGTTATCATCTTCTTCTTGTTTTTTTTTTTTTTTTTTTTTTTTAAGCATATTCATTTTTTGAGGGGCGGGGGGAGGAGCAGAGAGAGAGAGAGGGAGACACAGAATCTGAAGCAGGCTCCAGGCTCTGAGCTGTCACAGGCTCCAGGCTCTGAGCTGTGCTCTGAGCACAGAGCCTGACACAGGGTTTGAACCCACAAACTGGAAGATCGTGACCTGAGCCAAAGTCAGATGCTTAACTGACTGAGCCACCCAGGAGCCCCTGACCTTCGTCTTGTTAAAGAAAGAAAGGAAGAGGAGGTTGTCAGCAAAGTTGCCACCAGTGGGAGGTAGCTACAAAACAGGCAGGAAGGCCTGGCTGCTGCACGGGGTTCTCTGTGTCACAGGAGCAGCTGCCCGGGGCTCTGTGTCACAAGAGATGGGATGAAACTACAGCTGACCTTTGAATAAGGTGGGAGCTAGGGGCACTGACCTCCCATGTAGCTGAAAATCCACATAGAACTTTTAATTAATTCCTCCAAAACTTTACTAACAGCCTACGGTTGACCAGAAGTCTTACTGATAACATAAACAGTTGATTAATACATGTGTTATATATGTATTACATACTATATTCTTACAATAAAGTGAGCCAGGGAAAAGAAAATGTTATCAAGAAAATCAGAAAGGAAATAAGTTTACTGCCCTGTATTTCTTGAAAGAAATCCATGCATAAGTAGACCCTTGGAGCTCACATCTGTGTTGCTCAAGGGTCAAGTGTACATCAGAACCCTTTGGTGACAGCAGCTGCCTGGCAGTACCTTGTCCAGGTGTGGCCTCTCCCTGCCTGTCCTTATTCCTGGTCTGTCGCAACCACCATCCTCAGGGCCTCCTCCTCAACCTGGGGAGTGAGTCACCAGAGCTGTGGTGCCAGAACTCTCTAGGGCCAGGGAAATAGTATCGAGATTCCCGCCCCACAGAGTCGGGGGCCCCTCCTTCCCACAGGCACCCTGTCACTCCTGCTTCTACCCATAAAAAGAAAAGACAAAAAAGGAAACTTACCTAGATTATAAACAAGTCAAGATTTCTCTCTAGCTGCTCTGATTCTGTCAATCAACTTTTAAATATTAGAGCTAGAAGGTAGTAAGGACCAGAAAGGATGAATGTTCTTGGCAATCAATGCATAATAGCCAGAAGCAGGAAACAACTCATGGGTCCACCGACTGGTGAAGAGAGAAACAAAATGGAATACTGTGTGGCAGCAAAAGAGACTATTGGTTTACACGGTAGCCGGGACGAGTCTCAAAGATGGGGCTGGGTGGAGCAGCAGACACAAAAGCCTGCATACTGTGTGGCTGCATTTCTGTGACATTCTGCACTAGGCAAAGCTAAGCTGGGGTACTGGAAATTAAACCAGTGGCTGCCTGTGGGGGTGAGCTGATTGGACAGGCACGAGGGAACTGAACAGGGTGAGGGAGATGCTCTCTGTCTTCATGTAGATGGTACTTAATGGGTGGAAGAGGAGTTGAAACCCACTAACCTATACAGTTAAAATATGTGCTTTTTACCAACGTGTTAATGATACCTCCACCTTCAAAAATCTGGGAAATTGTTTTAAATGGGTCCCCAAAGATAAGACAGGAATACCCAAAGTGACTGGGGCTTCCCAGTTTCCTCCTCCCACTGGCCAGAGGGAAAGGGGAAGGAGCCGCCCAGGGCACAGACCCCTGGCTGACAGTACATCTCAAATAGCTGGATTAACCACAAAGAGGGAAGGCATGTGTTTGTACTTTCCCCTTCTACAGTAGATCTGGAGGCCAAGCACTCAGAACAGAGGGAGTTACACAGTTGCTATTTCAAGGCCTGAGATTCTAAACAAATGTGCTTATGGGTTGTACGTCAGTTCCAAACAAGAGTGTTATTGTTACTGTATCAAAAGGCAAGCAAAACAGATCCCTACCCTGGGTTTACGCTCCTCCCTAGAAATGCAGGGCTACGACCACCCTGGTAAGGAGCCTCCGCGAATGCCTGCCTTCAGAAGCCCGTTCACAGGGACAGTGATGCATCCCCAGAACTGGAACGCTGACCCTCAGGGGCCCAAATCCCACCACCCCTGCCGTTTTGGTCAGCTGGGTCCATTTAGCCACGTTCCTTTAATCTCTCTTAAGTCCAAGTTCCTTATGACTAAGCCGGAACCAGGCCCACTTCTCAGAAGGGCTGTGGTCAGGACTCAGCGATGACACATGTAAGACACTGGGCCCCAGTAAACCTGCCACAGCCTCTGTGTCCTCCTCCTTCCCCTCCCCGCCGCGTGAAGTACCCCACAGGTACCCACCTTGTTCACAGCTACCTCTTCTCTTTACCTGCCCCTTTCTGTCACCACCTTGATTCCAACAGCACCAAAATGGATGGAAAGCCCCCTTCTTGCAAAACTGACGTGAAAGATACAATCACCAGAGTTCCAGTGATTGGAACCTTCTCCCTTCTCCCTGAAAGGGCTCTGTGGTGGGTGAATTGTGTCTCCCCACCCCCGCCACCCCCTCTAAGTTCTGGTGAAGTGTTACCCCCGAGGGCCACAGAACGTGACCTCATTTGGAAACAGGGCCTTCACAGAGGTAATCAAGTTACAATGACATCATTAAAGTGGGCCTCAACCCAGTGTGACTGGTATCTGTATGAAAAGGGGCAACTTGGACACAGAGACACACAGGGAGGGAGGATGAGGTGGAGATAGGAAGACATGGGGTGAAGGCTGCGGGAGGGTGGAAGATGGGAGTGATGCATTTATGAGCCGAAAAGAAACCAAAGACGGCAGCAACCACCAGGGGCTGGAGCAGTCTTCCCCCAGCCATTGGAAGGAGCCAACCCCACAGACACCTGGATTTCAGATCCCCTCGAAGCTTCATGCCCTCTCATCTCCCTCCGTCAGATACGTCAGTGACTTTGCTCTATCTTCCTTCTCCAGCACCCCTGGCCTGGGTCTCCAGCGTCAGCAGCACCGGCCCTTGGCACCTTACCCCCTCCTCCAGCACAGCCAGCTTTGTCTTCTGAAAATGTGGCACTGCTGTCATAGAACGAGCATAGATATTGGAGCTGGGGTGATGCCTGGTAGGCTGCTGACTTCACCACCTGTCCACAGTGTGACCCGGTCGAGTTTCTTAGCACCTTCATGTCAGTTTCCTCACCTGGCAGATGCTGATAACAGGGCAGCCTCATTGGCTTCTCCCAAGGGTGAATCGAGGGGCCCACTTAGAGCAGCCAGTACACGGCTGGGAATATAAAGGGCACCTGGGAAGGTCATGCTGCCGTGACCTTGCTTAAAAAATCCTTGGGGCGCCTGGGTGGCTCAGCTGGTTGAGCGTCTGCCTTCGGCTCAGGTCATGATCTCACAGTTCCTGGGTTCAAGCCCCACATCAGGCTCTGTGCTGACAGCTCAGAGCCTGGAACCTGCTTTAGATTCTGTGTTTCCCCCTCTCTCTGCCCCTCCCCGACTCATGCTCTGTTTCTGTCTCAAAAATAAATAAACATAAAAAAATTTTCTTTAAATCCTTCAATACCCCCCATCACCTGCCAGAGGAAATCTGAACTCTCTGCAGAGAGCGATGGGCTGTGCTGGTAACTTACAGTGCCTCCTCTCACCAGTGCCATTCTTTGCAGAAGTCAGCTTACACAGACACCCTCCTCCCATAGCACCCAGGGTAAGGTGGCCCATCCCTAGTGCACACATGGCATTTCCCAGTGAGTGGTGTCAGTCCAGGGGCAGGCATGTGATAAGGGAGGGCAGATGACAGAGAAGGATTCGCGCCCTGTGCTCAAGGAGAAGGCTGTTGGTTCCCTCTTCTCCAAGTCACCAGGGGGCTGGGGGGACAGCAAATAACCTGCTGTCATAGGAAGTCACCTTGACACTACAAGGAACTTGGTATTTGTTATGGGCTGAATTGTATCCCCTCAAAATACACCTGTTGAGGGGTGCCTGGGTGGCTCAGTTGGTTAAGCATCCGACTTCGGCTCAGGTTATGATCTCGCAGTCTGTGAGTTCAAGCCCCGCGTCAGGCTCTGTGCTGACAGCTCAGAGCCTGGAGCCTGTTTCGGATTCTGTGCCTCCCCCTCTCTCTGGCCCTCCCCCGTTCATGCTCTGTCTCTGTCTCAAAAATAAATAAACGTTAAGAAAAAAATTAAAAAAAAATACACCTGTTGAAGTCCTAACCCCCTCCATTTCCCACCCCCATTCCTCAGAACGTGACTGTATTTGGAGAAAGGGTTTGTACAGAGGTTTAAGTTAAAATGAGGTCGCTGACCAGTGTCCTTATAAGAAGAGATTCAGACGCAGACACACGCAGAGAGAAGACTATGTGAAGACACAGGGAGAAGATGGCCATCTGCAAGCCAAAGAGAGAGGCCTCGGAAGGAACTATCCTGCCGGCCCCCTGATCTCGGGATTCTGGCCTCCAGAGCTGTGAAGAACGAGTTCTGTGGTCCAAGGCCCCCAGTCTGCAGCACGGACTAACATAGCATTAGCGTGAAGCAATGCTGAAGAAGGCCCAGAAGCATGCAGGGGAGCCCATCCTATCTCTGGATTTCTGGAAACATCACAGGTATTTCTGTCTATTTAAAAAAATTTTTAAGTGTATTTATTTTATGACAGAGAGAGACAGGGAGAGAGGTGGGGCTCTCACCATTAGCACAGAGCCTGACATGGGGCTCAAACTCACGAACTGTGAGATCATGACCTGGGCTGAAACCAAGACTCAGGCTCAACCAACTGAGCCACCCAGGCACCCCTCAAGATAATTTTTAAGCGCATTTGCTCTGAGGTTCTCTACGATGTGCAGCAGACAGCACCCTCATGAACCCTCCAAGCTTTCAAACCCTTTACACTACCATACGTGCTCGCCCATCTCGCTGAAAACACATACTTCTTCCCATTCCTTGCACAGGCCTTACGTTCTGGTTATTCCCCCACTCATACCTGCTCCCCCTCTTCACCATCAGTTTGCTCCATTCTTCCCTCTGCCCAGACTGCTCTCCTACTGCCCATCTCTGCCTATCTTCAAGGCACAGCCCACAGGCTCCTTCTCCCCAGCAGCCCCAGCACAGTGCCTTGCACAGACAGCCTGCTCAGTGAACACGTGCATATCACACGCTGCTCTGGACTTTTCTCGGGGGTGTCTTCCCTGCACATACTTTTAACTATATGAGATTAGGCCACTATATTTGCTATACAAACAGATCATTGAAAAAAGACTGCTGTGTGTCCTGCCTCCCCATACTAAAGGAATGTAGATTTAAAAACCTATTTTCAGTAGGATAAACTATGAGTCTTTAAATTCCCTGGTAACCTTTTGCCTGTTCAAGGTCATTTCAGTTTCCCCCAAATTGATTTTGGAGATGAGATTCATAATTGAGGTTATAGTTTTCCTTTTCACCATCCCTCCCATTAGTCACTTATCTGAGGTCCTGTCAAAGAAGAACTAGAATTATAAATGGGGATAAATCCAATGGCAGATGAGAAATTAATTAGAGAAACCACTGCTTATACTTAAGCACAATTCAGTTTAATTCAAACGTGTTATCCGCAGCTACACAAAAATAAAACAAAATAAACCAAAAATAAAACAAAAACAAAAACAAAACCCCAAAACACTCTCACAGCCTAGATGATACGCATATTTGAAAACTTGTTTCTTATGGGACTTCCCAGAAAAAAGATTAAAAATAAATCTTCTATTAAGATGAAACAATAAAAATCCTACCTTGGAACACAGAAGATCCGATGACTCACCATACAACACGGCTCCAGAAACTACCAGGCTCCTATGAAGACACATCGCCTTCCTGCATTTCACTACCTCTCACTGGATGACCTCTAGTTGAAGCACCTTTATTTACTACTTGAAAGTTCCTTCTAAGAGTGAGATAGGACTCTCTGCCCTGCCCCAGGACACTCAGCTGTCTCACCATCTGTGGCCCTTGACAGTTCTTTATTAGGGATATCAAGGATATCAAGCACAAACTCTCCAAATGTAATATAAATGAGTGGGACTGCCAGGTTATGCCATGAACATCTAAGGAAGGAAAGAGTCCACTGCTGAGGAGGGCATGGAAGCTGACTGGGGTCAGGACCTCCCTGAGGTGGGGAGTTGGCTTAGGTTAATTAAGGGGGTGCCTCACCAGCATCCCTAGCTGATACCTCACATCCTCACTTTCACAGATAAGCACAGGTAAATGTCACAAGAGGACCACTTAAGGTTCACTGCCTGTGCCCAAGGGAAAGGTCAAGCCCGAGCTGCTACTCAGTCAATGTAAACAGTGCTTATGTTTGATTCTGAACTCTACTTCTTGGCCTCTGTCCCCTGGGGGAGTTCTTGTTTCCTGCTGCTGAAAACATTATCAAACCACCTCAATGGGAATTAATTATGGAAAAAGCTGGTCTGAATTAGAGACGTTTTGAAAATAAATACCTTTTACTTCCAAATAAATGTTTCCTTTTCAAGTAATTAACCATTATTCCAAGCAGTTCCAAAGGACCTCCTTTAATGAGTGACTTGGTCGTTTAGCAACATTCATTTGTACATAAATATGCTAAGGCAGTGTTTCATAATGCGCTTCCCTAGGTAGGCTAAACGTGCCTGCTGACACTTGGTTTACACCACTAATGCACTTAGCAAACCCGTTCTTCACAGAGGGCAGAGGGGCCCTGGCTGAACTGTGATAATTCCTGGTGTGATGAATCGCTCTTCTATAACTCCTGAGCCTGCATACCAATGCTCCCCTTGTGGGTTACAGAGGAACCAAGGTCTCACCCGGGCTGACCCCGGCCATCTGCTGGGTATGGTCAGAAAAAACAATGAACTTCTGTATTAGCCTAGACCAGGATTTCTCAAACTTGGCATGCTCAACTGGATCATTCTTTGCTGTGGGGGCTGTCCTGTGCATTGTGGGATATTCAGCAGCATCCCTGGTCTCTACCCACCAGATGTCAGTAGCACTCCCTTCTCAGCTGTGACCACCCAAAATGTTTCTGGATATTGCCAAATGTCCCCTGGGGGAAAAACTGTACCATGTGGAAATCATCCAGAGAATGTTTTTAAACAACCGATGCTGGGGTCCCATAGATGGTTCCAAAAGTTCCTGGGTGACCTGAAGAGCCCCAGCCACCACCACTGCAGTCCTAGATTCAGACCAGTTCTATGTGTCACTTTCATGAGAAAAAAAGGCTCTGTGACTTAAAGTTCTGAAAAACCAGGACTTAAAGTAAACATACAATCTAGTCTATAGCCTAGCATGAATTCAAGTTTGATTAGCTGCTATTTCAAATATATTACATCACCTTCCTTAGTTTTCAATAACTCACTGAAATTAGACTTTAGGTCTGAGTTGGCCTATGTACTTGTCCTCTGGCTTATTATTATCATCCTAGAATTAAATCACCTTACTTTGCCCAGATGAGAGTAAAGGCCCCTTTACTATCCCTTTACCTTCACCATTCAAGAAATGTTAATTGAGCACCTACTAGATCCAGGTACCATGGATGCAGATCTGGGCCAGGAAAGCAGGGACAGAGGATTAGAGTGGAGGAATAGGGAGGCAGGAAAGGCTTGAAGAAGGTGACAGGATGATGGGGAGGGCAGGTGTATTCTGGGCCAAAAGAGCACCACATACAAAGGTCAAGTATTATTTGAGAAACTGGGGGCTGGAGCACAGAGTCCCTGTACAGGCATGATGGGGGTGGGGGGAGGCAGTGCAGGAGAAGTGTGCAGGGTTCAGACCATCAAGGACCCCGAGAACCAACCAACCAGACCCAACTTCATCCTGAGGGTCATGGAGCACCACAAACCACAAATGATTTGAAGCAGGGAAGTCAAAGAAGCTTCTCATCTTCAATTTAGGACCAAAACACTGGGATTTGAAGCAAGGGGGGCGGAAAAGATCAGGGGCCAGATGTTAACCAAATACACAGGTTTAGGGCTTTGAGGAAACATTCAGGCTACAGATAAAGATCTGGTGCTGCCCTACTCAGGTGTGCTGGAACTTGGATGTTATAGGCTGAACTGTGGCCTATCACCCTCCAAAAAAGCCCCCCAAGCCCTCAAATGTTGGGAATCCTGACCACTAGTACCTCAGAATGTGAATGTAAATAGAGACAGGGCCCTTACAGAGGTGATTAACTTAAAATGAGGTCATTGGGATGAGCCATAATCCAACAGGGCTGGTGTCCTTGTAATAAGAGATTAGGACACAGATACATACACAGAGGTCACAGGGAGAAGACACCATGCACAAGGCAAGAAGAGAGGCCTTGGAAGTCCTGCTGACATTTGATCTCAGACTTCCAGAACCAAGAGGAACTAAATGTCTGTTGGGTAAGTCCCCCAGTCTGTGGTACTTGTTACGCAGCCCGAGCTGACTGAGACACTGTGGAATGATCTGAAGATAGAGGGTGATGGAAAGGATTCCCGAGAGAGAAGAGAAGCCAGTGAGGCAGAAGAAAAATCAAGGAAAAGCAGCATTCACCAGCCCCTGCCCCTT
Source organism: Panthera onca (assembly GCF_046562875.1). Lineage (NCBI taxonomy): Eukaryota > Metazoa > Chordata > Mammalia > Carnivora > Felidae > Panthera > Panthera onca. Next base: position 25,071,567 of record NC_138343.1, on the reverse strand, counting down.
GCCCCCATCCCAAAGAGAGAGTGCTGAAGACTGAATGGTCACTGCCAATGCCATGCAGAGGCTGACCAAGATCACTGAAGCAGTCCCAGTGATCTGGCATCAGGCAAACTGACACCATCTGTGGCACAGAGACCACAAGGCCCAGCAGGCGAGGCAGGGATGCTGGGCCAAGCCAGTGCTTTCCAGGGGAGGGCCGCAGCCCCTGGGACTTGGCCACACTTGTGATGGGAGCTTGGCGAGCATTTTTCATGGAGGCCCAAACCAACATGCGTGCTGCAGGAGATGCATGTGGCAGCCGGAGAGGCCAAGAGGGCTGCTGCAGGGGTCCCAAGGACACAGGGCCATGTGGACCCAGGCTGGGGCTGGGGGTACCCCTGCCCTGGGTCTCTACTATCATTTCTCCATTACAAAGCTCAGATGACTCACTGTCCACTGGGGGAAAACCAAACCTATCTCCAAGGACTGACTCTGGTGGCCTGTGTGACGGCCCCCCCGCCCTGCACCCTGCACTCATCTCTTCCCAGCCCTTGTCAGTTCCTCTGCACACAAGGCCCTTTCTCAATCCTTTCCATCTTTTAAGACCCCAGCCCACCTTCAGGACCCAGCTCCAATGCCATAGCACCCAAATCCCCTCACCCATGGTGAGGACTCACAGGTCAGGGCACACACCTCACCTGCTCTCCTGGGCATGCTCACTTCAGCACCCCACACCCTCAGCTCCTGGCCCCCACACCCTCCTCTTAGCTGGTCCCACACTAACCTTCCACTTACTGATGGTCTCAGCTACACCATGAGCTCCTTCTCCAGGGCACAAACCATCTTCTACCCCTCTGTGTCACCTACCCAAGGCAGGGCAGAAGGCCTGCCTGCAGAGATAGGCCAGGGCCAGGTGCCACACGTGTGGCTGCAGAAATCCCTCTAACAGGGGAGGGGAGGGAAGGAGGGGCTGTATGTAACTTTCTTCAAAAAAGTAGGACAACACCTATGTCCACAGCAGCATTATTTCCAACAGCCAAAGGGTGAAAGCAACCTACGTGTCCATCAACGGATGACTGGATAAGCAGAACGTGGTCTATACGTACAATGGAATATTGTTCGGCATTAAACAGGAAGGAAATTCTGACACAGGCTCCAACTTGGATGAAGCCTGAGAATGTCACGCGAAGTAAAAGAAGCCAGTGACAAAAGAACAAGTCCTATAATGGTTCCACTCACACGAGATCCCCAGAATAGTCAGATTCAGAGACAGAAAGTGGAAGGGTGCTTGCCAGGGGCTGGGGGAGGGGAGTGGGCAGTTAGTGTTTAATGGATACAGAGTTTCAGTTTGGAAAGATGACAAAGTTCTGGACACGGATGGTGGTGGTGATCACCCAACAGTGTGACTGTCCTGAATCCCACTCGACTGTACATTTAAACATGGTTAAAATGGTAAATTTTCTGTTATGTGCATTTTACCACAATTAAAAAAAACTTGAAAAAGTAGGACAAAACTTTGTGTTCACTGCAAATGCTCATGTATATTCATTTGAGAACAGTGGAGTTTCTCAGTATGTAACAATCAAGGGTGCCCAATTTGTAAAGCATCTTTTAAACACACAGAAAAAAAAAAGCAGCTTTTAATCTAATCTGGGAGGAAACACTCTGTAGTGCAAATTACTATGCCGAGTGCATAACCCATCCATAATTTAATATGACCACTGGGATGCTCGTGGTGGCTTTACACTGGCATCATCTCCTTTGCACTTCTTCTTCAAATGATACGAAGAAATAAAGTGTGACTGCTAGCTAAAACAGAATTAAATTAGAGGGAGGGCTGACCCTCTTCTCCCGTAAAAAAAAAAAAAAAAAAAAAAAAGGCTGATAAACACTTAACTAGCATTCCTATGACTTAACATTCTTTACCACACATTCCTATGACTCAGCTGTTTGGTTTACTGCTCAGATAAGTAAACCAACTGTCCCACTTCTGGGGCAGTGTTTTCAAATGTAAGAATGCTCCCTGGCTCCTTCTGGCTGTGGCACACCTTGAGCAAACTCAACATTCAAAACAAAACTGGCCAGGACTTTCTGAAGCTGTTCCCTGGGAAAAACAGACCCACAAAAAGTGTGTTTCACTTTTACTACAAGAAATCTAGAAAAAGATACAAAACACAACCAAGGAACAGAGAAGCAGAAAAGACACTGACAAGTCAGGAAGAAAGGCTTGGAACGGCTTGGGGACGCTTGCTTAGCGGTGACAGCTGGCTTGGTGAGAGACCACAGGCTGGAGGTCACCAGAAGCGTTGCTACTCAGAAGGGCCCACATTTGGCTTCATGCTCGGCAGTCACTGTCTTGATCTTAATAATTTTTCAGCCAGGGGTTCTGCGTTTCCTTTGGCAATGGGCCCCACAAATTATGTTGCTGGTCCTGACCAGAAAGGTTTGGAGAAACAAGGAGACTCACCCTGTGTGGGGGCAGGGGTGGGGGTGACTATTTGTAAAACTGTTTCAGTGACCGCCCAAGGGCTGGTTCCAAGCTCCCTCTGTGATCTGGAGCTAATAAATGAAACCATTTATCACTATTTCTAGAAAAGAAAAAAAAAAAGCCTCAGGAGGGTATTCTTGCCAATTCCATGCTAAGCTTAAGCAGCCAGGTAAGTTACATCCCGAGTCTTTGGGAAGAAAAAGAATACTTCATTTAAAGCATTTAATAGTTAAACTGTCAATATTCAATTATTCCCACTTAATTGCCAAAAAGATTCATCTCTAATCCCTTGCATCCCAATAAAGAACTGCCACTACCACCTCCTGTCACACAGTTCAAAGGAGCTGTCCCAGCGCTAGGTAACTGTATCCCCTGCTCTGACACCCCAGCCCCAAGCTGGACATCAGATCTACACCCGAAAATCTGGAATCGACAGAGGAATGCTGGCCTCTGTGCTGACTTGCCTGACCAGGTAAGCAAAAGCACGGACAAAGCCAGTCTGCAGGGGGAACAAAGCGGACTTCTGGAGAAAGGGCCGAGAGCACATGTGGACTCTCGAAAGATCCAACCCCCTGTCCCTCAATATTCAGATCCCATCCCGGGTTCCGTGAGCCATTCCTGCATGTTCCAAGAGATTTCCTTTCTGTTTTGTGAATTTGAAATTTGTTCTCGTTACTTGCAAACCAAAAGAGTCCCAGGAGAGGTTTTGTAGAATATAATCCTATGCAAATGGGGTGGCCTGGAGAGCCCCCAGCAGGGTTCTTTTTCAGCAAAGATTTATTTTAGGGGACATCCAGCTAAATCTGTCAATAACCACTGTTCCTCTTTCCTAGCAATATAGGGCTTGTCAATCTCTAGATCACTTGTTCAGAGGAAGATCTGCCCACACATAATGACCAGCACTGAGCAGCCTGGAGGAAACGAAAGAACAGACCCCAAGTTGCAGAAGATCAAAGTCTGAAGGTTCCTGGGGTCAGTCCGCAAGGACAGCACTCCATGTGGGTGGGGCAGGGGCTGGTCTTCACCCACCCCCTGAAGTTAGCCCTCTGATGCCTGCCATTGAGGTCCAAAGTTACCATCAACTCCTCTAAAAGTCCATGGTTTCTCTGATCTGTTTTCAATAGCACAGCTAACCCAGAAGCTTTAACATATTTAGATCATTCTCCACCCAGGGGCATGAAGTCAGGTTTCTGAGCGAAGACCTTTGTGGGGGCATGAAGCCCCTGGCAGGGCCCTGCCCTCCCATTCCTCAAGGTCGGCCAGAAAAGGCTTTTCCTTTTCAGATCCTTTGGAGCCCTGTGACCAGTGACCTGAAAACAAAGCCATTAAATGGTCTTTTTCATCAGACTAGGGGTCCTTTTTGGTTTGACTCCTCAGGCCTCCCTGGATTCCTGTGTCCTGTATGAAGGGCACACCTGCTCCCCTATGTTATCAGTTTCTGGGCGGAGGAGAAAGACACCTCGGATTGCCCGAGGAATAAATCACTTCCAGGTGTGGCCTGTCAGCTCCTCCCCACCTAAGTATTTCTCAGATGACTCATTCCGCTGGTCCTCACCCCACAGATAGGAAGGAGAAACGGATCTGAGATTCCCAGGTTCCTCCTGATTTGCCAGGTGCCTGGAGGGAGGGCAGTGGGCTCTCCCCAGCTTTTCTCATCCTAGCCTTACAACAGCCCTCGAGGTAAGGTGAGCAATGACCCACTTTGCTGACGAGGTTCCTGCCGCTCCCAAAGATACAGATAATAGAGTTAGACCTGTAACTGTTACAGCTGCTGGTAATACCTGCTGAGCGTAAGCAGCAGAGTCAGGACCTAAACCCACACCTGCCAAACTAAAAAGCCCTTCCTCTTTTCATGACAGCAAACTCAGGTGAGCTCAGACATTTACAGGGAAGACTGTGGGTAAAAGCTGAACAAGGCACGCCTCCAGTCGGAAGGGGGACAGCGAGCACATTGATCACCACACAGCCAGTGTTAGGACAAAGGGATGGTTGGGTGCTAGAAACACCGAGTGAGGATGAGCAGACCTGGAGGAGGAACAGGGACCAAACGGATGAAGGAAGGAGGAAAGGGCATCCCAGGCAAGTGGGCTAACAAGGCAGAAGGAGCAGAGGTCAGTGACATCTGCACAGAGAGGTGGTCTGCACGAGCCCACCCCAGAAGCCACAGTGTAGCCAACCACACCTCAGCGTGCAGCTCCTGACAGGTATGACCCTCCTCAGGCAGCACAGGAGGATGGAGCCTGACAGGCCAGTGAAAGGGATCAAGTCCAAGAGAATGGGCAGGAGCCATTCTTCCAGCTCTTCCCGGCCCTTCTCCCCTCATGGGGGCTGCTCCTGGCCAGAGGCAAGAGTACAGGTGAGGGGAACCAGACTCTAGCCCTAATAGGCTGGTGGCTCTAAGTCAGCGACACCCCCCACACTCACTCCAGCCTCAGTCTTCTCATCCGTAAACTGAGGACTTTGGACTAGGAAGAGAATGTTATACGTTAGCCATGCCCAGGACAATTCATTTTTTTAACCTACACTAGGCATTCGGTAAAGGTAAAGCTGGTTGAATCAAAGTAAATTCTAGACTGATGGTTTCCCCTGTCAGGGTCTTTCAGCTTTGTGGAAATCAGCATTCTCCTCTTTTGACCAGGAGAGCAGGAGAAAATGCTAGAACGCTCGAATGGGCCAGTGCTGCTTCCTATCAATAGCCCTGGAAAGAGGCTTCAGGCCCACTTGCCCGGGGTCTGGTCTGGGCCTGCAGCAGCAGTAAAATTTCCCACAGCTCCTCCTCAGACCCGCTTCCTGGGCTGGCCGGCCTCCTCCCTACAGCCCAAGCTACCCGGTTCCCCGCCCCACCTCCCAACCTGAGACTTTGGTCAGACTGCCTCTCCCCATCTGACCCTCTCCCCTCACCCCAACCTCTCTTCAGAGCCCCACACCCTGAGTCCCTTCTCACTTCACATGCTCTGCCTGGCCGCCCTCCATCCCGGTTCACCCCCTCAGCTCTTCATCTCATGGCTGACGTTCTGAACATGACTCATAAGCCACCCCTCCCCACCTTCCCACCTTCACTGCCTCCTGTCAGTTCTAAGCTGGCACATACCAGAGGGCCCGTGCAAGTGCCGTTCTCTCTCTCTCCCACTCAAACCTAAGATCTTAACTCAGATGTCAGCTGCACTCAGAGACCAGTCAGTTTAGGCCAGGCTTTTTGTTCTAGTCTTTCATTTCCCTTTCTTTCTACACACTTAACTCAGTTTGTAATTAAAGAATTATTATTATTTCAATGTGTACTTATTATTTATTTTGAGAGAGAGAGGGAAAGGGGTAGAGAGAGGGAGGGAGAGAATCCCAAGCAAGCTCTGCGCCATCAGCTTGGAGCCCAGGCCAGTCTCACGAACTGTGAGATCATGACCTAAGCCAAAAGCAAACCCAGGCACCTTAAAGGATTATTATTAATTAGTTAAGGTGTGACTCCCTCATTAGTCTATAAGCTCTATGTGAGCTGAGCTGTCTACATGTCATTGTATCCCGAACACATAGCACAAGGCTTGGCCCAGAAAAGGGACTCATCTATGGAAGGAAGGAGGCAGAAAAGTTAAAAAAAGAAAGAAAAAAAAGGAAAGGGGTGGCCTAGGGTCACACTTGGTGGCACAATAATTGTTTAACAACTGGCTTTCTGCAGAAAAAAGAAAACCCCATGTGTAGTGTTTGCCAGTTCCATGGGGTAACTGTTCCCACCATGGCTGATTGCAAGCCACAGTAAGACATTCCTGAGTGTGCAGGTGGATGGAGATGGGGGCACGGGCTCAGAGTCCGGAGAGGCCCAGCTGGCCCCTGCACAATGCTGGTTTGTGGCGACGCCCACACGGAGATCCACAAAGCCTATCATGTTTTTAAATGACATCAACTTTTGACTCAGTCCTACCTTGGGCTGAAGGCCAAAATGAATCGAGACCTGCAGAAAATGCTACGGACAAAAGAGGAAAAAGAGAAAAAAAACAAAACAAAACAAAGAAAGAAAGAAGAGGTTTTGCAGCTGGCTCAGAACAAGACAATGAAGGAAAGGTGAGCCCGGTGCGTGGGGATGATCACTGGCTCCCAAAACACGTCAAGAGCTGCTAACAACTGTGTAGCTTCTGGTCTTCTTGCTGGGGCCACTGCCAAATGCAATGTTTAGGACACTGTTAGGAGCAAGTCAAAGCCCACATGAAACGCTGGTTATACCCACAGACCCAATATTTACTTCCCTTTCTAGCAATTTATCCTGCTAGCTCAATAAAAGCAAAACTGATACCTGCAACACTAAATTAAAGAGGAACTAGGATAAAAAAAAATTAGAAGAAAGTACGGGTGTTTTCCTGATATTCCAGGATTACAGGAGCCCTAAATCTTAATGCAGAACCCAGAAATCGTAACAGAAAAGATTAATTTGACTCTATACAAATCAAGTTTCTGCATAACAAAACCAGCATAAATAGAATAAAAAGACACACAAAAAAAACCATGGGAAAAAACATTCACAAGACATCCAAAGAGTTAATTTACTTTCTGCTTGAAGTACTCTGACAGATCAGTAAGAAAATAAACCCCCTCCCCCAAACCACACACAAAGGCAAAGTCCCTAAGGAGGCAGTTCAAAGAAAAGGCCACATGAATGGCTCAAGAAATTTCAGAGCCGTCTTTAACCTGGCTCATAACAATAGAGATGCAGATTACAACAATAACCATATGCACCTCACATATCAAACTAGGAGACATGTTAAAGTGTGTAAGTCCTTGGCCAGGGAGGGTGTGGGGAACAGGACCTCAAGCATTACTGATGGCAGTGTAAATTGGTTAAGATCTCTAGAGAGAGCATTTTGACAACATGTATCAAAATAAAAACAGAGCCTACTTTGACCTTCCACTTTTTAAAAAAAAAGTTTATTTATTTATACTTTTAGAGAGAAAGAGCAGATGAGGTGGCAGAGAGAGAGGGAGAGAGAGAGGATCTCAAGCAGACTCTGCACTGTCAGCAAGAGCCCAATACAGGGCTCGAACTCACAATGTGTGAGATCACGACCCAAAATCAAGAGTCAGCCGCCTAACACACTGAGCCACCAATGTGCCCATGACCCCCCACTTCGAAGAGTTTCATGTATATCAGAATTTCATTATATATTATGTAACAGCAAAGACTGAAAACAACCTAAATGCCCCCTTAGTAGGTGACTAATTAAATAAATTATGGCCTGGTCATACAATGGATGAACAATGAGGGGCTCTCTAAGTAGTGATATGCACCCATCCCCAATTTAGGTGAAAAAAGGCATAGAACAATGTATATATTATGTCATTGTTTGTGAGAGGAAAATATATAAATGAAAATATACTTAGACTATTTCTGGAAGGATACATAAGAAACTGGTAACCATGGTTGCTTCTGAAGAGGGAAACTGGAGGCAGGGATGGCTAGAAATGTTACTTTTACTGTCCGCTTTCTGTAACATGTGCATGTATTATCTATTACAGTCAATTTCTAAAAATAGATATGCATAAAGATGTTCACTACTGTGTTGTATACACTAGACAAAATAAATAAAATACCATTAGGATGACCTAACACTGGGTTATTTTTAAAATATTACCATTGCAATGAAATTGTAATTATTTTTAACCCTAATTAAATTGTACTGAATCACTTTAAATACTTCTAGACTTGAGCCCCAGAAAAAGAATACAAATTACTTCCCAGGATATTTAAACAACTCTCAGATGTACTTACAGGATGAAAGCCAGCAATTTTTGAGAATTCATGGAGAACAGAAGAAGAATCAGACTGGGGACAAACATCCCAAGCTTCATATACAGGAAAAGGATCGTGCTTATTACTCAAGGAAGTCGTGAGCACTGGAAACCAAGGAAGATTCACTCGGAACAACGTGGGATAACGATGCAAATTATTAAGAAGGATATTTTAAAGGCAACAGAATCGTGAGGTTTTGTTAACCTTGTGTAAAATCTCTGACCATCTGAGCTGCCAGGGAATGCTCACGTCCGGCCTCAGTTCTTCCACAGCTGACCTCTAAGTGACTGCAGAGCTTGGTGAGATTCGTTTCAGGAAGACACAGACACGGTTTTCAACATGGCTGGGAGATAAAATGCAGAGCTATGCAGTTGAACACAGGGCTCAAGGTACACCACACCTGGCCCACTCAGGTATGTGTTACCTGGAAATCCACAATAATGCTCAGTGTTAAGGCGGGCTTTGGATTATTCAATATTCTTTTTTTTTTTTTAAGTTTTATTTACTTATTTTTGAGAGAGAGAGAGAGAGAAAGAGTGTGCATGAGCAGGGGAGGGGCAGAGACAGGGAGAGAGAGACTGCCCAGCAGGCCCCACGCCATTAGCACAGAGCCTGACTCAGGGCTCGAACCCACAAACCGTGAGATCATGACTTGAGCAGAAATCAGGAGTTGGACGCTTAACCAACTGAGCCACCCAGGTACCTGGATTATTCAACATTCTTTTTTTTAAAAATTTTTTAACGTTTATTTATTTTTGAGAGACAGAGAGAGAGAGAGAGACAGCATGAGCAGGAGGTGGTAGAGAGACACAGGGACACAGAATCTGAAGCAGGCTCCAGGCTCTGAGCTGTCAGCACAGAGGCTGATGCGGGGCTGGACCTACAAACTGCGAGACAATGACCTGAGCTGAAGTTGGATGCTCAACCCACTGAGCCACCTGGCGCCCCTCAACATTCTTAATAAAAAGAAATAACATGATAAATGTTTGGAGAACTTTATATGGTTGCACACAAAAAGTCATATTATTATTATGATTATTTTGAAGGCATTGAAAATTTTGGGACAGATAACAAATACCAAGGACCAAGGCATAAAACAGAAATAAAAAGATCCTAACAGGAAAGATTTAATAACGCAAAACTATGATGAAATCTACATCATGTGCCATGTCACCGAAGTGCAGCCTGAGAAATCTCGACTTAATGTAATCCTATAAAGACAGAAGCTTGTCATGTTTACTGAAAGCCTTTCATGCATCAATTGCAGGTTTTGTCATTGGAAGCATAGGGTCCATCTATGGTCCCTTTTGATTAGAACACATGGGGTCTGCCAGGCTGTTTTCAGAGTGTCCTGTTTAAGACACACATGGGGCGCCTGGGTGGCTCAGTGGGTTGAGCGGCCGACTTCAGCTCAGGTCATGATCTCGCAGTCAGTGAGTTTGAGCCCCGCGTCGGGCTCTGTGCTGACAGCTCAGAGCCTGGAGCCTGTTTCAGATTCTGTGTCTCCCTCTCTCTGACCCTCCCCCGTTCATGCTCTGTCTCTCTCTGTCTCAAAAATAAATAAACGTTAAAAAAAAAAAAATTTAAGACACACATATGTCAAGTAGAGCAATTGCTATGGCCAATTTTGTTATGTGTGGAATGTCTGAAGTAGCTGGGGATTTTTTAGCCAGGGAAGAAACCACTTGGGTATCCTCAAATATCTGAACACGTATTATACAAAGGAAAAAGAACCCTTCAGAGGGGGCAAGCCATACAAATAACTGTGAGATGACCTGAGTTATATTCACCAAAAAACATGCTTGGCTGCAATTATGGAGCGAGCTGCCTAGCCAATAGCCAATGGGGCCCTCCCTTCCCATCCTGGAAATGGTATCCATGTCAGGGATATTAATCAGGAGGGGAGATAGGCTCATCAGCCCAAAGATCCCTTTTAAGTGTTATAACCTGGGATTCCAGTGGCTTGGCAGTTTCACATGTGTAGGTGGTATTATATGCGTATAAAATATGTGATAGCCTATGTAATGCATATAATATATATTAATAATGTATATTTATAATGGTATATTTATAATACAACCTATGTTCAGAATATAATATATATTTATAATATAATGCAATATAATATAATATATGCCTGGCAGATTTTCTATGTTCCCCACCCCACCTAACACTTAGGGACAGAATAGGACACATATTGGAGGGCCAAGGATAGGCTGAGGCAAATCTAATGACAAAGGCACTGCGTGAGATTATTTGCAAGTGGGAAGATCATGGTTTGGAGTGAGGAAAGAGGGTACAAAAGGCAACTTCTCAGACTCTGAACTTTCAATCTACAGACAGAAAGCGAACCGTCTCCACTTCTGCTCCCACATACAAACAAAGCTGACAGGCACCTGACCTCTAGGATGCTGCACCCACCACAGTATACATTCCATATTTGTACATCTGATACAGTATCCGCTGTGCACAGACCGCTTCAGCGCAAGTCTGGCCTTAGTATATGCCAAATGTGCTCAAGGAGCTCTTTGAAGCATTTGTTATGGAAATAGAATGCTGTGGCAGGACAGTCCTTTATTTAGATCTCTATTGTGTGTGAAAATCAATATGTCCTTTCTAGTCTTTATTTTACAGGAAAATGCATCTCTAACTATTGTCCGGAGGTCTTCAGCTCCCAGTTTCGCCGTGTCTGCTACACGTAACCATGGCACAGCTATCAAGCACCCCTAAAGCATAGTGCACACATTCCTACCATCTTTGACCCTCTTGAGTGCTAATTTAGAAACATTGTCCACCTCTCCAATATGCCTTAAAAGCCAGTTTTCAAGAACTATTTTAGTTTTTTCATCCCGCCCTCCATGGCAGTGTAAATAGCTGTCCATGGGTCCCCACCACTAGGATAATGATGCTCTCTCCCACCTCCTAACTTTCAAGTTCCCCTCCCCTTGGACCCCAGGATGGAACAGCTTCTAAACACATTCGCTTTCATCTATATTATTCCTCTTCTACTTTAAAGAAGGGGTTTAAAGTATTTGAAAATGTTGCCAAATTCTTACTTTCACAGAGTATTAAAATTGTCACTGTAGTCATTGTTCTGAATTTTTCCATGATGGTAACAAAAAAACAAACACTGCCCTCCGCGGATGGGAGAGGGTCACAGCAAAACACCTTTGGAAAGGAGAGGCTGTGGGGCTGGGGCTGGGGGTGGGGGTGGGGTACACCTCAAGGTGAACCTAGCCTGAAGGATCTTCCCCATTAACAGTGAATCCTGTCAATTCCCACAGGACAGATCATTTCTTGCCAGTCTGGTACAAGATTAAAACAGCGATTATGATGATGTAAGAGTTTCATCTTACACATCCATGAGCTACAACTGTTTACTAACACTCATTTGGGGGAGAAAGTGCATGCACATTGATTTTTACAAACTGTCCAATTTCAGTCTCACTTTTAAACAAGGTATTTAAAATTCTGCCCAGAACTGCCCAGAAGGGTGGGAGGGGAAAGGTCTACACTACTTGGAAATGTAAATTTGTTATTTAAAACACAGAAAGGGCAAAAAACACAAATTGCTTAACAAATGGGCATACAATGTCTCCTAGATGTTAAGAAAAGCAGAAAATACAGATGTCTTAGGGACTGGATTTCAGACATTGCCCATTCTGCATTTTTCTGCTGGCACACATCTTCTCAAAAAACACTGCTGCTCCATTTCACACAATGCAACACCTCTGTAGAGGGGCTACAGGACTCTCAGCAAGGCAGCCGCTCTGCTAAAATCTTACCAGGGTCTCAATGCCTCACTCAGACAAAAGCAGCTGCTATATAAGAGCAGTGGTGGACCCGGAATACAAAACAGATTCGTAGTTTCCTTCCTCTACTCTATAGGGATATGACTAAAGTCCCAAGAAAACACTTGAGGGAACACTTGGGTGGCAAAATCTAAAATCAAACATCCCAATCTTGGGAGAGGGATGAGCATGATGAGGGGGGGAAAGGGAATTTTCCCAAGCTCTTTGCTTTTGTGGCCAGCACCTGGGTTCTTTAGTCGGCTTTAATAGTCTGTTTCCAAACCTGGCGCGGGATGACTGAGGTCTGCGGGAACGAACACCTGGGAATATGACATCGGTCCCACGGATAGATATTTCTTTGTGGGAGGCATAAGGACACTCTAGCCCCACAGAAGACTAGAGCCAGAGCCATGGTCCTGGATCTAGCCATCAGACCCTGAATGAGGCGAGTCTTCCAGAGCTGGACGGCTGACAGGTCAGCAGCCTTATCCTTGGCAAGGGACACCCCCGGCTGAACCGGGGTGATAGTTTGAAGGATAGGTGAAGGGAGCCCAAGTCATTTTAGGGGGAGGGGCGCTCTCCCCAAATGTGCACTCGGACGGGAGTTCGGGTGCAAACTAGAAAAGGCTGTGGAGCCCCCTTAGGGTTGGGAGGCAGTGTCCCCGAGGAGGGAGGCGAAAAGCCCCTGCTTCACACCCAAGCAAGCGCATCTGGTTTGGGGGACGGAGGATGAAGCCAACGCGAGATGCATACACACAGGCTGGCATCGCTTTAAGGGACCTCGGTCTGCTCGGAGGGAGACGGAGGGAAGGGTGGAAGAGATCCAGGAGTAAAAGGCTCGGGAGAAGGACTCGAGGCCCGGGCGGTCGCAGCCCTTACCTTGCTGACCACGTTTTGGACGAGGCCTGTGCGGATGCCATAGTCCCACGCGTGGCAGTCGCAGTTGGAGGCGTTGTCCCCCTTGTCCGGAGGGGACGGCAGGGGTGGCGTGTCGCCCCCGTCCGCGCCGCTGCTGTTGCTAAGGTTGCCTGCGGCCCCCCAGGAGGCAGTGGAGAAGGGGGTGGTCGGGGGGCTGGTCCAGTTGGCCACGTCGCCGGAGTCCCACCGGCCCGTGGCGGTGACCCCCGCCAGCTCCGCGCCTTTGCCGGCTCCGCGGCACCAGAAGTTCGGCTGGTCCAAGAGGAAGGAGTCCGAGAACTGGCTAAAGCCGATGAACAGCGCCGGGATCCAGGTGAGCAGCACGAGGGTCTTCTGGTAGCCCCCGCCCAGGCCCCCGAGGAAGGGCAGCACCGACCCGTCGTAGTCCAGCAACAGGAGGCTCGGGGCCGCCGCCGCCGCCGAGCTGCAGCCCGGGTGCTGGCCGCCGGCGGCGGGATGCGGGGCGGGCAGCGGCTGGATCTCCCCGCCACCGCCGCTGGGGCCCGCGCGTCCCCCGAGGGGCGCCGAGGCCGCCGCGTCTCCGGGCGGCAGGGAGCCGTTCTCCTCGGCCGGGGGCGGCTGCCGCCCGGGCCCGCCACCCGCCGCCTCGCGCCGCCGGTCTATCGCCATGGCCCGGGCCCACGGCGCCCGCAAAGGCGCATAGAAGCGCGGCGGAGGCTCCCGCGGGCGCTCCGGGCAGAGCGCGCCGGGCCGGGCGCCCGCAGCCGCCGCCGCCGCGGAGGAGGGCCCGCGGCTCGAGAGAGCGCTCGGCCGCCTCGGGTGCTTCAGTCCGCCCCCATGTCACCGGCCCGGACCCTGCGCCCCGGGCGCTGCGGCCCCGCTCGGGCGCCGGGCAGAGGGCGGGCAGAGGCCGGCCCGGGCCCTCAGCCGCCGCCGCTCATCGGCTCCGCGGCCCGGGCGCCGGCGGCCGAGCCCGCCGCTCTCCGCTGCTCCGCGCCGGCCGCAGGGGGAGGAGCGGGCTCCGCGCCTAAGCCAGGCGGCTCGGTGCTCTGCGGACCGCTGTGCAGTCGGCGCGGGCGGCGGTGCGGGTAGCGTCCGCTGCTCCCCGGGTGCCCGGGATGTATTTATCCGGCCTCGGGCGCCTCCCGGAAGCCGCGAGCTCGGGTCCCAGCCTGCCGAGCCGCCGCGCTCTCCGGCTCCGCGAGCCGGCCTCCCTTCTCCTCCTCCTCCCCTGCCCCCGGCCCGCCCCCTCTCCCCCCGCCGAGGTGGAGGTAACCGCGGCACCTGCTGCGCCCGGCTCCTGCGCGCGAGCGCCCCCTCCAGCCGGGACGCGCCGCCGCCGCCGCGGGATCCACGGGAGCGGAGGGGTGGGGGAGGGCGGGGAAACGGGACACCCCGCTCCTGCCAGGCTGGAGGATCCCCTGCTTGTTCCCCCTCCGCGCTGAGCGAGGCGGAGGAGGAGCAGGAGCAGGAGCGCGCAGCTGCAGGCGCGGGTGGTCTGAGGGTCCCGGAGGAGTCGGCGTGCGCGCGGAGCGTGTGAAGCGTGTTGTCTCCAAGGCTTTGGCTCCCGAAGCCTCGAGGGGTTTCCACCCACCCCCTGCGCCGGGGCTCGGTGACCTCTGTTGGCTTCAGAGGTGCCTGCAATCCCGCTGTCCACACCCCATTCCCAGTCTTGAGCCCAAGAGTAGCCAGCGTTCGGGGACAACCCCCTCGCACTTTTTAGGGATTCTGATACGGTTGATTTTTGTATCCACGGAGCACCGTCAAGAATGCGCATTTGCCAATATCAGGTCGCTCGTCACCCGCAGCGTCGGGTCACCCGCGACCGACCGCGGCACCTACTCCCAAATCGCCATTTCTTCCCCACTCCAGAGTGCATGCTGTATAAGTACAATGCTAGAAGGATACATGGCCAACACGAGTTATACTGTATACACATAAACGTGAATGGTGATGGTATTCCCCACCCCCTCCCCAAGATCTTGAATTCACGTTTCGAATGCCAAGTGCACAGGCGCACGCGTCTATATTCACACACATGAAGACAAACCTCTCCCTCCTCTCCCGTGCTCCAGCGCGAACCTTGCCCAGCCAGCACTATATAAATAACACCAGCCCTGCGGCAAACGGCTGCATTAGCATATTTCCTCCTGCACCCGGGGACTGGCAGAAATGAGAATAGCGTGGCACCTTTCACCCCAGCGTCCCCGCATGTTGGAGACATTTCACATTCTGAGAAGTTTATTAATGGAAGTCTTAGAGCAATCCATTTCCAGTAGGATTTGGGGGGGGGGGATGTAAAAGAAATACTTTTGCTTTACAAAAGAATACACTCTAAGCTACATATAAAAAAGGTATTCGTTTACATTTCCGTTATTTGCTTACATTTTAAACCTGCAGTTCTTTTTGTTGTTGTTGTGGGCATTCTGTGCTTACTACTAAAATACTGGCACATCTGAGAGAATTATTTCTGAAGGCTGTTGGTGAGCTGGGCCTTGGGGATGGGAGGAGGTCATGGACTTTCTTGGGTGGCTGGAAGGGGAGATTAGATAACTGTAGGCCAAAGGGGCCAGCAGGGCTGCAGAAGACACCAATCTTCCTAGAAATGGGTCTCAAAACCTGCACGCATTTAAAGAGCTTTTGGGGGTGATAGGGCACATTGTATAGTAATGATTTCTTTTCCAAGTTCATATTATTTATTACCTTGATTTTTTTCTCTCTCTTCCCCTTTCGCCATTAGAAAGGATTATAAATGCAAAGTGCTGACCATGCCTGGAACAGAGAAAGTGCTTAATAGTAGCTGTTTCTTATTACCACCGCTGTTACTATTATATAAAATCTACATTTTATTTCTGAATTTAAATATGGCTATACAGATATTAATTTCCTTTTCAGTAGCTGATTTTTCCAGAAGCATTCTGTTTTGTTGGGCTCTGCCTCCGTACCCCAAAGTCACAAGGACGCATTTATTTTTTTAGAACTCATCACAAAATAAGGATTGCCAGTGACCTTGACGGCCATTCCAATCATAAGAATAAATAATATTGAACTCTGCAGGGTTAGTTTTCTAATACACACTCTCATTCAGGCCTCACAGGACCCCCAAGTGGTGGGTCTCCAAGATGAGGCTACAAAAGTCAAGTGTCTGTCAGATAACAGTGTTTGCCCACAGCAGAGCCAAATAACTGGCTTTGAACCCAGATCTTCTGACCTGACGTTCCAGGATGTCTCCATTTTAACATGCAGGGGCAGATTATAATACCACAGGAAGAGTTTGGGGGTTTTTGGTTTTAAAAATTTTTTTAAAGATTTTATTTTTAAGTAGTCTCTATACCCAAAGTGGGACTCGAACTCAACCCTGAGATCAATAGTCACACCCTCCAATGACTGAGCCAGTCAGATGACCCAAGAGGAGTTTTAAGAGATACTTGTTAATGTACATTTTTAGGTGGGAGAAACCCTAGCCCTGGGGAGAAGTTTCATTGCCATGTTGTTATTATTAGTCCTTGTCCCCAAAGGTGATAAAAATCCTCAAATGGTACATTCTCAGAATTTGGAAGTGCACTAGAAAATGGTAACCTCTAAAATTCAAACTAAAAGGAACCAATATAAAATGTTTGCAATTAGCCGTCTGCAGCCCTGACCCAGCCCTGACTTAACTTTAATTAAGTTCCTGATTAGATTAGAGGTTTCCCTAAATCCCTCTCAGAACAAGGTTCTCCCCCCTCCAAATGTAGTCAAGATTAAAAAGTAACTAATTTAAATTACACTGGACTTCAATTCATTAAGACATCACCAATGGCTTCACAGAGAAAGCTAGACTGCAAGAAGGAAGGGAGAATTTAACACTCTGATAACCTTCAGGGTAAGGATAGAGGTTCACCAGCTAGTATGGGGGAGCCAATCTGGCACCCACTACCTCATTACCCTCTTTTACTCTTCTGGGTGATAGCTCTTGCTAAGTACTAGTTTTCTCATTTACTTATTTATTTACTACCTCCTGCCTCTAGACAGGTACTTTGTATTTGTTCTCAGCTGTATTTCTGGTGCCTGACACAGTGCTTGGCACATGCAGGGCACTCAATACACTCAGACCCTCAATCTGCTGAGTAAATGAGGGTGTCAAGTTATCATCACTGGATGATATTAACATCAAGGATGCTGCAGCTCTATTTCCTGTGATTCTTAAGCCACCAAGCAACCTTTTCCTATTTGCTGAATCTCTCATATACACTGCTCAGATCAGCCAGCATGAGAATTCATTTGAACTTAACAGTTATGTAGTTTTTAAATGTTTATTTACTTTGAGAGGGAGAGAAAGAGCATGTGCATGCATGCTTATTTGAGCAGGGGAAGGGGCAGAGAGAGAGAGAGAGAGAGAGAGAGAGGGAGAGAGAGAATCCCAATCAGGCTCTGGCTGTCAGCACAGAGCCCGATGCAGGGCTTGATCTCACAAATGGTGAGATCATAGCCTGAGCCGAATCAAGAGTAGGATGCTTACCTGACTGAGCCACTGAGGGGACCCAACAATTATATTTCTTCTTATAAGTTATTGTTGTAAACGGATTAGCTCCAGTATGATGTTCTTGTGCACAGTTATCAGCTTGCAGATGATTGGCTTGTAAGCCAAATGCAGCTCACAGACCACACACAATGTTTCCAGAAAAATGATGCTCAATGTTTGAAAATCAGGAGACTGAACATTAAAAACAAAAAACCAAAAACAACAATGACATAGAAGAAGCCCAAGGCCTTTTGATGCTCCCTTTTGCAGGGCCATGCTTCCTTGGAGTATAGCAGATGGGCAGGTATTCTCCAACTGCCCCTCGTCCCTGCCTGGCACATCCCTTCATGCATGTCATTTGTCTGGCCCCCAAAAGCATCTGAGCTTATGACCTTAAACTTGTATTCATATCCTGAACTCACTCTTCTCCAATGTCAAAAAGAAAGCTACAGGCCCCAAATGGAGTCACTTATGCTAGGGCATGTCACCAAACTGGGGCTTAAAACCTAACTTAATTGCACTTACAACCTCCTCCAGAAGTGTAGTCTTAACTGGTCAGTCAAGAATTTTCTGGTCAGTACCCATAAGGTCATCTGTCACACGGGGCCTCTCCATCCCCCAAAGGAAGATGAAGTAATCCACACACTAAGACCTTTTTGTCCCTAAAAGAAGGTAACCTTGCCTGAAAGAATCTTTTTATTTGTTTATGGCTTCATTGTCCTGTCTTTAAAAACCTTTCCCTTCCTATAGCCCTTTGGAGCTCTCAGCTGTAAGCATGAATCTGTTGCCCAATTCATAAATGAATTAATAAAGCCGATTTGATCTTTAAAATTTACTCTGTTGAACTTTTGTCATTTAACACTGTAAGGAAGCTGAGCCATTCTCTCTTGCTTTTGAAAAAGCATGTTAAATAATCTCTCAGTTTGTAATTTCCTAAAAATTGAGGAAATAAAGAAATGAAAGCTACAACCTAATCATGAACATACTTGAACAATTTTATTTCTTTGGAGATAACAGGAGGAAAAAAATTTTTAGCTTACTTCTAAAGTTGATAGAAATCTAATTTTAAGTCCTCCATAATTCTTTAAAAGTTAGTTCCAAGGAATTGGTGTCAGGGTTAATTAACTTATTATGTATAATACTAGTCATAGCAAATGGAATTCACATTAGTTTTACTTGTATGTTCATGTTTTCTTTTTAAAGCTTATTTAAGCAGCTTCTACACCCAATGTAGGGCTTGAACTCATGACCCAGAGATCAAGAGTCACATGCTCTTTTGACTAGCCAGCCCGGTGTCCCTGTATGTTCCTGTTTTTTATTTATACTTGAAATATAGATAGACAGCACAGTTTGGAATGTTATGTCTTTATATTTTTTTTCTTACTATAGTTTGATTTCTCTCTTTCAAATAATTGTTTGAAAAGTAGGTTATCTTGATTGGGGTGGGGGGTAGGAAAAAGTGAGATGAAATTAGTTCAAACTCTAAATGTGTATACTTGAACATTATTTATATCATCCTTTGACTTTTGGAATGTTAACTCTGACTTTCTAACAAGAGATTTGACATTTACAAGACCTAGCATAAACGAAAATGAAAAATCTACTTTTGTTCAGTGGCAGAAGTAATAAAAATGTCACATAATCTATCCAAAAGAAAACTACAGGTAATATCTTAAGAAAAACTTACTCATTGGGTAGAACCAAATTCATCCTTCCTGATCAAAAGGCCAAATAAAATAAATAACAAAATGAAGATAAGGCTTCCATGCAAAACTCTATTCAATTGTAAATGTGATTGATAAGGCCCAATTACTTTTAAAAGCTTGGTCAAAATTTAATTTTGAACTCTTTAATTGAGTTAAAAAACAATTAGTATAAAAAATTGATCTAGAATTTGATGTCGGCTTTTGTTTGCTAAAAATCACAGATGTCACATTTGCCTTATTGTGCTTAAGAATATTCTTTGTCACACTCACACACACACACATATACACACCAGAAAAAGGGTAGAATGAGAGGACTGACAAGTAAACATTATATGTTTCATTCCAGCATAGAAACAGCCCTTTTTGCTTGGGCGAATCATCCCAAAATTTGCAAAGGAACCTCAGGTTTTAAATAGGGACACTTTCAGCATTGAATGAGCAATCCACTGTCAGGAAGGTTTGTGGGAACAACAGTCAAGTAACAAGTTTAGAGAAAGAGGCTTTAACTTCCTAAGAGAGAAAAAAAGAATGCTCTTTAAACAACTCTTTCCCCCTCTTTCCCTCATAATTCTAAATGGAGATGAAGAAGCACTCACAACTGGATGGTCTAGGTGTTCTCCTGGCCAAATCTGAATCTATGAAGCTGATTTCTTTCAATGACTAGAAGCTAGAAGATTGAGAGTAGGGAATAATCCTGAATGGGATAAATCATAGACCTAGAATATACCTTCTACAGCAAGATGTTTTGGTTAAAAATTTTTTAGATAAATGTTTGGTCTCTAATAAGTTTGGTTTGAATTTATGGCTATTAGAGTCATGAAAGTCATGAAAATCATGAAAGACTTTTCATCTTAAAAAAATTAGAGATGACTAGGTGGTCATTCAGTTAAGTGTCCAACTCTTGGTTTTGGCTCAAGTGATGATCTCATGGTTCATGAGTTTGAGCCCTGAGGTGGGCTCCAAACTGTCTGTGCTGGATTCTCCATGCTGCTTAGGATTCTGTCTCCCTCTCCCTGCCTCTCCCCAGCACCGGTGTTCACGTGCACTCTCTCTCTCTCGCAAAATAAATACATTTTAAAAAAATTTTAAAAATTAGCCATATATGCATATTATTGTCAGTCTAACTTGTTGGCCACTGAATAGAGCTTTGAATAAAAATTTAGTGCTTCTATAGTAAAATAACATATAAATATATAGATAAAGTCACCGAAACATTTTTTGTTAACAGTATTTTAAAAATGAAGCTAAGTTTTTATTTTTTTTTTTTTTAATTTTTTTTTCAACGTTTTTTATTTATTTTTGGGACAGAGAGAGACAGAGCATGAACGGGGGAGGGGCAGAGAGAGAGAGGGAGACACAGAATCGGAAACAGGCTCCAGGCTCCGAGCCATCAGCCCAGAGCCTGACGCGGGGCTCGAACTCACGGACCGCGAGATCGTGACCTGGCTGAAGTCGGACGCTTAACCGACTGCGCCACCCAGGCGCCCCTAAGTTTTTAAACTTAAGTAAAACACCTTTCAAAATGTTATTTAACACCCCAGTAGTAATGAGTACCCCTAACATCAGTTCTTGGTTTCTTTTTTTTTTTTTCCAATATATGAAATTTATTGTCAAATTGGTTTCCATACAATACCCAGTGCTCATCCCAAAAGGTGCCCTCCTCAATACCCATCACCCACCCTCCCCTCCCTCCCACCCCCCATCAACCCTCAGTTTGTTCTCAGTTTTCAAGAGTCTCTTATGCTTTGGCTCTCTCCCACTCTAACCTGTTTTGTTTTTTTTTTCCTTCCCCTCCTCCATGGGTTTCTGTTAACTTTCTCAGGATCCACATAAGAGTGAAAACATATGGTATCTGTCTTTCTCTGTATGGCTTATTTCACTTAGCATCACACTCTCCAGTTCCATCCACGTTGCTACAAAGGGCCATATTTCATTCTTTCTCATTGCCACGTAGTACTCCATTGTGTATATAAACCACAATTTCTTTATCCATTCATCAGTTGATGGACATTTAGGCTCTTTCCATAATTTGGCTATTGTTGAGAGTGCTGCTATAAACATTGGGGTACAAGTGCCCCTATGCATCAGTACTCCTGTATCCCTTGGGTAAATTCCTAGCAGTGCTACTGCTGGGTCATAGGGTAGGTCTATTTTTAATTTTCTGAGGAACCTCCACACTGCTTTCCAGAGCGGCTGCACCAATTTGCATTCCCACCAACAGTGCAAGAGGGTTCCCATTTCTCCACATCCTCTCCAGCATCTATAGTCTCTTGATTTGTTCATTTTAGCCACTCTGACTGGCGTGAGGTGATATCTGAGTGTGGTTTTGATTTGTATTTCCCTGATAAGGAACGACCCCAGACTCTTAGGGCAGGATCTCCCCCTGGGAATTCTGACACCGCCCCCGTGGAGAACCCCGTCCAGGACCTCTGGAGGTGCCTCCAATTGCATTCCCAACCCCCTGCCCTCGAGTTCTTCCCCCTACCCCCCACCAGCCTGGCCCCCCTCAGACAGGCCTCTGAGAACCCCTAGCACCTCCCTCTTCTGTAGCTGGTGGCCACCGTCCTCCTGGAACCGTGTGACCACTCGCTCACTTGGCTCCTGCTCCCCGGCCCTCCTGCACCCCACCACCCAGCCTGGCCCATTTGCTGAAGGCCCTGCACACAGTAGGCATTCCGTGCATCGTGGTCAAGGAGCGGACCAAGGAAGGAGCGGCTGCACAGACCCGTCAGGGAGACGTAAGCCCTCTTCACCTGAAAGGGCATGATTGAGATACAGGCTGCCCGCTCCTCACATCCCCAGGCCTCTTTGCCCCAAAATAGGAAGCTTTTATCTCCCTTTGCCCCTCCAACTGCCCCATCCCACCACCCCGAGGCTTTCCGCTGGGCCTCTGCCAGGACCTAAGCCCATGAGGGCAGGGAATGTGTCGATCCCAGGACCTGGCAGATACGGCTGCTCAATAAATATTTGTTGAAAGATAAAAAAAAAAAAATGTGGCTGTTGGCCATCCGGATGTCTTCTTTAGAGAAGTGTCTATTCATGTTTTCTGCCCATTTCTTCACTGGGTTATTTGTTTTTCGGGTGTGGAATTTGGTGAGCTCTTTATGGATTTTGGATACTAGCCCTTTGTCCGATATGTCATTTGCAAATATCCTTTCCCATTCCGTTGGTTGCCTTTTAGTTTTGTTGATTGTTTCCTTTGCTGTGCAGAAGCTTTTTATCTTCATAAGGTCCCAGTAATTCACTTTTGCTTTTAATTCCCTTGCCTTTGGGGATGTGTCGAGTAAGAGATTGCTACGGCTGAGGTCAGAGAGGTCTTTTCCTGCTTTCTCCTCTAGGGTTTTGATGGTTTCCTGTCTCACATTCAGGTCCTTTATCCATTTTGAGTTTATTTTTGTGAATGGTGTGAGAAAGTGGTCTAGTTTCAACCTTCTGCATGTTGCTGTCCAGTTCTCCCAGCACCATTTGTTAAAGAGACTGTCTATTTTCCATTGGATGTTCTTTCCTGCTTTGTCAAAGATGAGTTGGCCATACGTTTGTGGGTCTAGTTCTGGGGTTTCTATTCTATTCCATTGGTCTATGTATCTGTTTTTGTGCCAATACCATGCTGTCTTGATGATGACAGCTTTGTAGTAGAGGCTAAAGTCTGGGATTGTGATGCCTCCTGCTTTGGTCTTCTTCTTCAAAATTACTTTGGCTATTCGGGGCCTTTTGTGGTTCCATATGAATTTTAGGATTGCTTGTTCTAGTTTCGAGAAGAATGCTGGTACAATTTTGATTGGGATTGCATTAAATATGTAGATAGCTTTGGGTAGTATTGACATTTTGACAATATTTATTCTTCCAATCCATGAGCAGGGAATGTCTTTCCATTTCTTTATATCTTCTTCAATTTCCTTCATAAGCTTTCTATAGTTTTCAGCATACAGATCTTTTACATCTTTGGTTAGATTTATTCCTAGGTATTTTATGCTTCTTGGTGCTATTGTGAATGGGATCAGTTTCTTTATTTGTATTTCTGTTGCTTCATTATTAGTGTATAAGAATGCAACTGATTTCTGCACATTGATTTTGTATCCTGCAACTTTGCTGAATTCATGTATCAGTTCTAGCAGACTTTTGGTGGAGTCTATTGGACTTTCATGTCATCTGCAAAAAGCGAAAGCTTGACTTCATCTTTGCCAATTTTGATGCCTTTGATTTCCTTTTGTTGTCTGATTGCTGATGCTAGAACTTCCAACACTTTGTTAAACAACAGCGGTGAGAGTGGGCATCCCTGTCGTGTTCCTGATCTCAGGGGAAAAGCTCTCAGTTTTTCCCCATTGAGGATGATGTTAGCTGTGGGCTTTTCATAATTGGCTTTTATGATCTTTAAGTATGTTCCTTCTATCCCGACTTTCTCAAGGGTTTTTATTAAGAAATGGTGCTGGATTTTGTCAAAGGCCTTTTCTGCATCGATTGACAGGATCATATGGTTCTTATCTTTTCTTTTATTAATGTGATGTATCACGTTGATTGATTTGCGAATGTTGAACCAGCCCTGCATTCCAGGAATGAATCCCACTTGATCATGGTGAATAATTCTTTTTATATGCTGTTGAATTCGATTTGCTAGTATCTTATTGAGAATTTTTGCATCCATATTCATCAGGGATATTGGCCTGTAGTTCTCTTTTTTTACTGGGTCTCTGTCTGGTTTAGGAATCAAAGTAATACTGGCTTCATAGAATGAGTCTGGAAGTTTTCCTTCCCTTTCGATTTCTTGGAATAGCTTGAGAAGGATAGGTATTATCTCTGCTTTAAACGTCTGGTAGAACTCCCCTGGGAAGCCATCTGGTCCTGGACTCTTATTTGTTGGGAGATTTTTGATAACCAATTCAATTTCTTCGCTGGTTATGGGTCTGTTCAAGCTTTCTATTTCCTCCTGATTGAGTTTTGGAAGAGTGTGGGTGTTTAGGAATTTGTCCATTTCTTCCAGGTTGTCCAATTTGTTGGCATATAATTCTTCATAGTATTCCCTGATAATTGTTTGTATCTCTGAGGGATTGGTTGTAATAATTCCATTTTCATTCATGATTTTATCTATTTGGGTCATCTCCCTTTTCTTTTTGAGAAGCCTGGCTAGAGGTTTGTCAGTTTTGTTTATTTTTTCAAAAAACCAACTCTTGGTTTCGTTGATCTGCTCTACAGTTTTTTTAGATTCTATATTGTTTACTTCTGCTCTGATCTTTATTATTTCTCTTCTTCTGCTGGGTTTAGGCTGTCTTTGCTGTTCTGCTTCTATTTCCTTTAGGTGTGCTGTTAGATTTTGTATTTGGGATTTTTCTTGTTTCTTGAGATAGGCCTGGATTGCAATGTATTTTCCTCTCAGGACTGCCTTCGCTGCATCCCAAAGCGTTTGGATTGTTGTATTTTCATTTTCGTTTGTTTCCATATATTTTTAATTTCTTCTCTAATTGCCTGGTTGACCCACTCATTCTTTAGTAAGGTGTTCTTTAACCTCCATGCTTTTGGAGGTTTTCCAGACTTTTTCCTGTGGTTGATTTCAAGCTTCATAGCATTGTGGTCTGAAAGTATGCATGGTATAATTTCAATTCTTGTATACTTATGAAGGGCTGTTTTGTGACCCAGTATATGATCTATCTTGAAGAATGTTCCATGTGCACTCGAGAAGAAAGTATATTCTGTTGCTTTGGGATGCAGAGTTCTAAATATATCTGTCAAGTCCATCTGATCCAATGTGTCATTCAGGGCCCTTGTTTCTTTATTGACCATGTCATAGATGATCTATCCATTTCCGTAAGTGGAGTGTTAAAGTCCCCTGCAATTACCACATTCTTATCAGTAAGGTTGCTTATGTTTGTGAGTAATTGTTTTATATATTTGGGGGCTCCGGTATTCGGCGCATAGACATTTATAATTGTTAGCTCTTCCTGGTGGATAGACCCTGTAATTATTATATAATGCCCTTCTTCATCTCTTGTTACAGCCTTTAATTTAAAGTCTAGTTTGTCTGATATAAGTATGGCTACTCCAGCTTTCTTTTGGCTTCCAGTAGCATGATAAATAGTTCTCTATCCCCTCACTCTCAATCTAAAGGTGTCCTCAGATCTAAAACGAGTCTCTTGTAGACAGCAAATAGATGGGTCTTGTTTTTTTATCCATTCTGATACTCTATGTCTTTTGGTTGGCACATTTAGTCCATTTACATTCAGTGTTATTATAGAAAGATACGGGTTTAGAGTCATTGTGATGTCTGTATGTTTTATGCTTGTAGTGATGTCTCTGGTACTTTGTCTCACAGGTTCCCCCTTAGGATCTCTTGTAGGGCTGGTTTAGTGGTGACAAGTTCCTTCAGTTTTTGTTTGTTTGGGAAGACCTTTATCTCTCCTTCTATTCTAAATGACAGACTTGCTGGATAAAGGATTCTCGGCTGCATATTCTTCCTGTTCAGCACATTAAAGATCTCGTGCCAATCCCTTCTGGCCTGCCAAGTTTCAAAAGAGAGATCAGTCATGAGTCTTATAGGTCTCCCTTTATATGTGAGGGCACGTTTACCTCTTGCTGCTTTCAGAATTTTCTCTTTATCCTTGTATTTTGCCAGTTTCACTATGATATGTTGTGCCGAAGATCGATTCAAGTTACGTCTGAAGGGAGTTCTCTGTGCCTCTTGGATTTCAATGCCTTTTTCCTTCCCCAGTTCAGGGAAGTTCTCGGCTATTATTTCTTCAAGTACCCCTTCAGCACCTTTCCCTCTCTCTTCCTCCTCTGGGTTACCAATTATGCATATATTATTTCTTTTTAGTGTATCACTTAGTTCTCTAATTTCCCCCTTGTACTCATGGATTTTTTTATCTCTCTTTTTCTCAGCTTCCTCTTTTTCCATAACTATCTTCTAGTTCACCTATTCTCTCCTCTGCCTCTTCAATCCGAGCCGTCGTCGTTTCCATTTTGTTTTGCATTTCGTTTAAAGCGTTTTTCAGCTCCTCGTGACTGTTCCTTAGTCCCTTGATCTCTGTAGCAAGAGATTCTCTGCTGTCCTCTATACTGTTCTCAAGCCCAGTGATTAATTTTATGACTATTATTCTAAATTCACTTTCTGTTATATTATTTAAATCCTTTTTGATCAGTTCATTGGCTGTTGTTATTTCCTGGAGATTCTTCTGAGGGGAATTCTTCCGTTTGGTCATTTTGGATAGTCCCTGGAGTGGTGCGGGCCTGTAGGGCACTTCCCCTGTGCTGTGGTGTATAACTGGAGTTGGTGGGCGGGGCCGCAGTCAGACCTGATGTCTGCCCCCAGCCCACTGCTGGGGCCACAGTCAGACTGGTGTGTGCCTTCTCTTCCCCTCTCCTAGGGGCGGGACTCACTGTGGGGTGGCGTGTCCCGTCTGGGCTACTTGCACACTGCCAGGCTTGTGGTGCTGGGGATCTGGCGTATTAGCTGGGGTGGGTAGGCAAGGTGCACGGGGGCAGGAGGGGCAGGCTTAGCTTGCTTTTCCTTAGGTGATCCACTTCAGGAGGGGCCCTGTGGCAGCGGGAGGGAGTCAGACCCGCTGCCGGAGGGGTGGCTCTGCAGAAGCACAGCGTTGGGTATTTGCGGGGAGCAAGCAAGTTCCCTGGCAGGAACTGGTTCCCTTTGGGATTTTGGCTGGGGGATGGGCGAGGGAGATGGCGCTGGCGAGCGCCTTTGTTCCCCGCCAAACTGAGCTCTGTCCTCCCGGGGCTCAGCAACTCTCCCTCCCTTTGTCCTCCAGCCTTTCCGCTTTCCGAGCAGAGCTGTTAACTTATGACCTCCCAGAGGCTAAGTCGCGCTTGCTGTCGGAACACAGTCCGTCCGGCCCCTCCGCTTTTGCGAGCCAGACTCGGGGTCTCTGCTTGGCCAGCGGGCCGCCCCTCTGCCCCGGCTCCCTCCCGCCAGTCCATGGAGAGCGCACCGCCTCTCCGCACTTCCTACCCTCTTCTGTGGGCCTCTCATCTGCGCTTGGCTCCGGAGACTCCGTTCTGCTAGTCTTCTGGTGGTTTTCTGGGTTAGTTAGGCAGGTGTAGGTGGAATCTAAGTGATCAGCAGGATGCGCGGTGAGCCCAGCGTCCTCTTACGCCGCCATCTTCCTCTCTCTGAGTTCTTGGTTTCTAATACCATTCTCTACTAAAAGGAACCAAGCCTTCTTGGGGCTATGGTTGATTCCAGGACCGGGGCTGGAAATATACAAGATGAGCTCGGGGCACCTTGTAGTGCCTCAAAGTAAGGAAATGCTGAAACCACCCCCTATATGATAGGGTTGTGTCACACGAGCCGACTGAAAGAGCTAATTTGAACAACAAAATCATGTAGTATTGGATAATAACCCAAAGTATAAAATATTCATGAATCCATACTGATATAAATAAATGATTCAATAAAAAAAAAAAAAAAGAAAGAAATGGGAAGAAGAGACAAATCTTCTCTGCAGAAGAATTCCAAAGAATGTATGTAGATACATGGCCCTCAAGGTGGAACATAACTCTCAACTGCGGACTGTACAGAGTATTTCTTTCCAAAGAGGAGAGTATGGAGAGGAAGGGGGAAAAGAAAGAGAAAAGCTACTGTGGAAAAACCTGATAATCACTACCTCAGCTAAGTGACCAAGGTCAACATCAAGAGTGATGAAACATGTTGATAGCATGTAGCCTCCACATGATGTGATAAGAATGGCCCTTTACCTCTGTGATCTTCGTCCCCCAAACCCATAACCCCATTTTAACCACGAGGAGAACATCAGACAAATTCCAATTGCGGAGCATTCTAGAAAATACCTGATCAGTACTAAAAACTGTCCAGGTGATCAAAAACAGGGAGAGTTGGAGAAACTGTCACAGCCAAGAGGAGGCTAAGGAGACAAGATGATCAAAATGTAATGTGGCATTCTGGATGGGTTCCTGGAACAGGAAAGGACATTAGGTAAACGCTAAGAAAATCTGAGTGAACTAGGCTTCAATTAATAAAAATGTATCATTATTGGTTCATTAGTTGTGACAAATGTTAGATATCAATAATAGGGGAAATCAGATGTGTGGTATATGGCAACTCTGTGTACTATCTTTGCAACTTTTTCTAGAAGTCTAAAATTATTCTAAAAGAAAAACTTCTTTTAAAAAAAGGTGATTTAACAGTCTTTTCAAACATTAATATTTCATTTAAGTGCAAATCAGTAATTTTTCTCTGTATAGGTCCTAGCTCTGTGATGATGTTTTTAATCAAGTAAAGTTTTAATGGTTTGTAACCCAAAGTTGATGGGGGAGAAGAAAATGAAGAAGATGTAAATAAGAAGAAAATGTAAACAATTGAAAAATAAATGCTAATAAAATCTTGTTATAGTAACCAATTTTTAAAAATACTCCAAAATGTTGAAAGATGCCATCAGTGAGGTGCCTGGGTGGCTCATCCGTTAAGTGTCCAACTTCGGTTCAGGTCATGATCTCACAGTTTGTGTGTTCAAGCCCTGCATCTGGCTGTGTTCTGGCAGCTTAGGGCCTGGAGCCTGCTTTGGATTCTGTGTCTCCCTCTCTCTGCCCCTCCCCCGCTCACTCTCTGTCTCCCTCTCTCTCTCAAAAATAAATAAACCTAAAAAAAAATGCCATCAGCAAACTAGTCAGCTGTGGTCCAGGCTCTAGTCTGAAAGGCCACCAAGCCGGGGTAAGCCTCAAGGCCCATCTGAGAAACTTGGCAACTCCTACTGTTCGGATTCCCCTTTCATTTGAGTTACGTTTCCGTGTTTTGTCATGTTTTCATCATACATCTAAGAATGTACTGCAACCAAGTGTTCCTTTAATTTCTCAGAGATGTTTTCCTCCTGTCTTGTTAACCTCCTCAAAGATTCCATTTCTTCAAAATTAACACAGTACCTTTAGGGAGGCTGCAAAATACATGGGTATGGAATAACCAGCACACATTCAGGTAATGTAATAGAGCGGCCTGTAGCCTCCAGGTTAACGGTCTTTGACAGAGTCTTTTTATCAGCCAGGAAATTCTGGGAATATAAATCTAACGGCATTCAAGTAAAACTCCATTTTCTAGCATATGTCCCTAAAGGGCAGGGGCCCCTGATTTATATCTCAGCAACCCCACTGCCTGTCACAGGGCCTGGCACTCCATATATATTTGGGGAATGAATGAATGAATGAATGAGGAATCGGATAACATGTAGGATTGTGTCAGGGAGTGAAGAGGGAAGAGTGTGTTCCCAGTTGAGGGGACAGCAGGAATGAAAGTACAAAAGAAGTAGCAAGAATCGCCTATTTGGAAAATTTTGTGGACCTCATGGCATGTCTATAGTATCATTTAGTCATAATATTTATAGAATAAAATTTGATGATACTACTTTAAATATAAACATTTTGAGTCTTAAAGTTAAGAAAATCCTAGGGAAATACTTCACTTAAACTTTATTGAGGTATATTTTACATTGACACATTTTTAATGTACAGTTTCATGATGTATACATTTGTGAGACCATCACCCCAATCAAGATACAAAACGTTGCACTCACCCAAAAAGTTCTGTTGTGTTTCTTTGCAACCAGTCCCCCCATCCCACACAAGACCCTAGGCAACCACTGATCTGCTTTCTCTCACTATAGGCTAGTTTTTTTCTTCTAGAGCTTACAGTAAATGGAACTGTATAGCATGTGCTCTCTTGTGTCTAGTTTCTTATTTTTAAATTTTTTTTTAATTTTAGAAAGAAAGAGTGTGAGCAGGGGAGAGGGGCAGAGAGAGAGAGAGAGGAAGAATCTTAAGCAGACTCCATACTCAGTGCAGAGCCCAATGTGGGGCTCAATCCCACAACCCTGGGGTCATGATATGAGCCAAAATTAAGAGTCAGACTCAACCAACTGAGCCACTCAGATGCTCCATGTTTAGCTTCTTTTACTCAGCAAGATGCTTATGAGGTTTGTGCACGTATTGTTGCATGTATCAGTGTTCTATTCCTTTTTATTTACTGCTGAGTAGTGTTCCATTGAATAACTGTGCTAGAACTTCTTATCCGTTCTCTGTTTTAATGGACATTTGGGTTGTTTCTAGTTTGGGGCTGCTTTGAATAAAGCTTCTATGAACCTTAATATATGGGTCATCATGTAGACATATGTTTTAATTTCTCTTGGATAAATATCCAGGAGTAGGATTGGTGGCTTATACAGTAAGTCATGTCTCACTTTTTGAAAATGATACCTTGGATCCACAAAAATTGTCCTTATGGCCACTATTAAATAAAGAACCCAGGGCTGGAGAGGGCATCATCTGACCCAGCATAGGCCAACTTACATGTTTATGAAATTAGAATAATGCCTGTATTCTTTGAGGAAACAAGTAACAATGAAAAGATGCCACAGAATATGCTGGTGAGTGAGTCTAAAGCTAAAATGAATTCTTTACATGTCCTTATCTGAAAAATTGACTTATTTTAGGCAGCATACTAGGGTCTCATCATACTTCCTTACATGGCAAAAAATCTATAAGAAATTACCAATACTGTAAGGGCATTAGCATCTTTTCATATATAAACTATAGAAAATCCAAGGCAAACTGACTTATGCAAAAAAGGGACTTTATAAGCTTATGTAACCAGAAAGACCAAGGATTGTATGGCCTTACACATGACTAAATCATGGTCTATTTCCATGTCTTGGATTTGTTTTCCTTCTCTGTTACCTTCATTCTCAGGCTCAGTGTGGTGTTTCCTCTGCTCAGCTTGGCGGCTCTGACAGAAAGAGAATGCCTCTCTTCTACAAGCTCCAATAATATCACAGCCAATCTCATTGGCTGGGGCAGTACTATTTTTTACCCTATCACTATGGTCCCCAGCCCATGATGCTCTAATTGGCTAGGCTTAGTCACGTGTCATGGAGGCAGCCATAGCCAAGTCTGAACCATGATGATTGAAAGTGGAATAGCAGAGTTTCCCAGGCACAGTTACCAGAAGGAGTAACAACAATGTCCATTTCTGTTGTTCCTGTTAGAAATAATGTGCAAATTTTAGATTTTTAAATATATAGATGTTATTGTGGGTCCCCAAGCTAAGACAGAAAGTAGGTGTGTTGTTAGTTATAGGCTGTGTCAGGAAAGCCTCCTCCTTTTCAGGATAACTCAGGAAAAAAAATTAGAGAGAACTGCTACAGAACCACCAAGGACTCCAAGTTAAACCCTATCTTTCATCTAAAGCAAGTATGGGAGAACCATTAACATGGCCCATCATTAGGTGATTGGGATACAGGACTTCCAAAGCCCCCCTGGCTAAGGTGACTGTGGGGATGATGTCAGTGCTTTGCTCAGTCAGACCCCTCAGGACCCTTTTAACTATTTTTGGAGGTCTGGGGGTTGGAGAAAAGGAGGTTAGCTTTAAAGGGCTTTTACTTCCATCAGCTTGTAACTTAGACTTACTTCCAAAACACTGCTCTGGGATCAGTGAAGGTGATTTTTCAGGAGAGCAGGAAGTCCCTGGGAGTTTAGTTCCCCCTTAACCTGTGACAGGTGAGTGTGGGACAACAAAAGCCCCAGTTCCCTTGCTTGCTTCCTTGCACATGAAGTCCCATTTTAGGGTCTACTTCTAGGCATCAAAGCCTAAGTACATGAGGATAAAAGTCTCAAGGCCAAAGAAACACTCGATAGGATCATGTGGGGTAAACAGCATCTGAAGTCAGACTTCCTGATTATTTGTCCAGACCTCACAGCCTTATGGTTGTGTGACCTTGAACAAGTCCAGTCACTTCTGTGAGCCTTGGTTTTTTCATCTGTAGAATGGGAATCATCATAACACCTGCCTCACCCACCTATCACACAGGGTTGCTGTGAGAAACAAATGACAATGTGAACATAGGGCACTTGCAAATGTAAGCAGTTATACAAACATCCAGTATTACTTAGGTGCTATCAGAAGCGTTCATGTTGACCCCAACCACCTGAGATAGCTATGCTTAGTTTATCTGATTCTTCATCACCACAAACCTGAGGTCAGATTTCAATATCAATCAAATAGAGAAAAGAGGTTGAAATCCCCAGTGGACATTTCATTCCATTAGCTCTGCTAAATAATTCTACAGTAGAGTCAGACAGACACAGAGCTGGAGTTTGCTGCGTGTGGTCAGAGTTCCTGGTAGTGAATGTTTGCTGGCCCAGGCCTTTGTGTATTGTTCTGAATCCCCAGTTGCCTCAGTCCAGGGGCAGGCAAGCCTGTCCTCCATCTTGTCTACCAGGCTAAATAAACATCACGAAGAGTGGAGAACCGTCATGCTGTGGACAGGGTCTCATCCTCCTGACCCAGCCTGCACCAGGAGCAGCCTCTGTTTCCTGCCCCTGATTTTATCCACTAGTAAGATCTGATGCTATGTTCTGGCCTTACCTCATCCTGCTTGCCTCATCTTGCTGCAAACACATTGCTCTGCATCTTTGAAGGAACCAGAAATCTGACACAGTCCTAGTAACCTTAATAATGATCATAGTTTCAGGGCGCCTGGGTGGCTCAGTCAGTTAAGCGTCCGACTGCAGCTCAGGTCACGATCTCGCGGTCGGTGAGTTCGAGCCCCGCGTTGGGCTCTGGGCTGATGGCTCGGAGCCTGGAGCTTGCTTCCGATTCTGTGTCTCCCTCTCTCTCTGCCCCTCCCCCGTTCATGCTGTGTCTCTCTCTGTCTCAAAAATAAACGTTAAAAAAAATTAAAAAAAAATAATGATCATAGTTTCCATTTCTTGAGTCCTCTGACACCTTTCCATACATGTGTTACTTCACTTAAAGTACCCTTCACACCTGTGAAGGAAGCACCATTTGCACCATTTTGGAATGAGGAAAGTAAGATTTATTTGTTTGTTTGTTTGTTTAGAGAGACAGCTCAAGTGGGGGAGGGGCGGAGAGAGAGAGAATCCCAAGCAGGCTCCACGCTGTCAGCGTAGAGCCCATTGCGGGGCTGGATCCCAAGCCCCATGAACTGTGAGATCATGACCCAAGCCAAAATCAAGAGTCAGGTGCTTAACAGACTAAGCTGCCATGGTGCTCCGGAAAACAAGTTTTAAAGACGTCAAGTAACTTGCCCAAGGTCGCACGTATCAGAACCAGGACTCAACCTCACAGCAGAGCTCAGGATTCTAGTTCACTACAGTAACCGCCCTCCCTCCACCCCCACACCACCCCCATCCCTGGCTCTGGTAGGAGTAAGCTCCACAAAGCAGGGATTTGTGGTTCCCTCATCTCTGTGATTCGGTTGGGTGAATGTCCAGATCTGACAGGGCTCATCCCCAGCCAGAGGGCTGCTTCCCCTTTCTCTCTCCATCTTCTCAGCACAAAGTCACACTTGGTGGGCTTCCTCGGCCCCTGTGAGTGCCTTTGCTTCTGGGACCAGTTTCCTCTCTGTTCTAACATCAGTGACCTTAGGAAACCCCAAAGTGCTTCCCTACAGGAAAATATCCACTTCTAGATCCTCAGGCCATTACTGTCACCCACTGCCCTCCCTGGAGACACCTCTGAGCCCTTTAAGCACTCCAGGAATTGTTTACCTAGTCAAGGGGATAATTTCGGCATTAACCTTCAGCCAATGAACAAAACAGAACTCTAAACAATGAGGTCTTCTTATAAATTTGCCTGATTCTCTTTTGTTCCAGGTTCAGAAATATTCTCCCACTGAAAAGTCTCTGGAGTATAAAATTCTGTCTCTCCCTCTCCATCTTCATTGTGTGAGATGCCCAGAAAATCCCGCTGTTGCAAATGGAACTAACCAGAAGCACAGGTGAAGTACTTCAATCCTTCACCTTTCTTTTGAGGCCTTAGGGATTCACCTTCTGGGCTGGAGCCAGAGCTGGTTTGAGTCATCAAGGGAGCCAAACATACCTCCCGAGATCCTGGGGAAACTTTCTGCAGAAAAGATCCAAAAAAGGAGAATCTAAACTCTATTACCTGTGAATCTATTTTTTGTTTTTGCCTTTTCCCCCCCACCTAATTCATTTAAAAATGTCTTGCATCAGGTGAGACTTTTACATACAGAAACATATTTTTAAACGAGCAGGCCTGAATGGGTACCTATGAATCTCTCTCCTCTTCAACAGAGGACAATAGTCTTAGGAAAAATGTGCAGCCATTGTTCAAACCTTTTCTGGCCCTCTTTTCTTGAAATTGCATTTGGAGTCTGCAACACATCCTCATGAATATTTTCTCTTGTGATTTTTTTTTTTAATGCTCTTGACTTTAAGAAAAGTAGCTAAAGTCAATTTAAACCAGGTTTAGTGATTAAACTGAGAAATATCATTTGGGGCTAAAAATGATCTGTGAGTATAAAATAAGGAGGAAGAAGGTCTTTTGTTGTCCTTAAGGTGGCTCTGAC
The DNA here is from genome assembly GCF_046562875.1 of Panthera onca. NCBI lineage: Eukaryota > Metazoa > Chordata > Mammalia > Carnivora > Felidae > Panthera > Panthera onca. The sequence continues at coordinate 25,037,112 of NC_138343.1, read as the reverse complement.
AGTAATGATTTTCTTCTGAGGCACACGAAAGCTTTTCAGGGGAGGCACCCTCACCTTGGTAAAAAGGCAATTCGAGATCAGGCTGTGGCTAGCTGCTAAAGAGCTTTCTTTCTTCTCTGTTCCCGCTTTACAATACTGCCCCTTTTTGATCTTTGCCCAGTGTTTATCCTTCACATTTTCATTTAATGAGACTGACAACTGTCTGAACCCCAAGGGGAATTGGTGAAGAATTTAAATCCTTCCTTGCATGTATGTCCTCTACTTAAAGGTATGTGTGATATTTGCTATTACTGGTTACTCGGATGGGCCTCACTTTCTAACAGCGGGAAGATAAAAGGATAGAATACAAAGTCCTGTTCCTTTGGGTTCTCTCTTCCTTGCTTTTTATTTTTCCCCTTTCAAAGGAGTAAACATGTGATGGGTGCCCCGTTCACATTCCCCTACCTAATTAAACCTCAGGGTGTGAAATCTTGTCGATGGCAGTTTGGCAAGTTTCAACACCACGAACCCTTATCAATAGTTTGATGGGGATCTTCGGTCACTTCAGGGTAACATGCTAATCAGCTACTTAAGCCTTCTGGGGAAACTAATTCAGGTGGGTCCCCTTCCTCTTCTAGTTACCATGGTTTCTGGATTCCATCAGAAGTCTCTCATTTTCCCCTTCGACATCGATTGCTTACTCCCTTCTGGAAGTGTCCACACTGGAATTCAGCCTCACTGTTTGAAGTTCTGTGTTGCTAAGAGATGCTGTTTTGCAGTAAACCCAAGTGTGAACACACACTAAGCAAGGCCTTTCTGTACCTCTGCAAATATCCACTTGTGCTTATGCCCAGGACAAGGAGGACATTCTTCTCATTTGTTTCAAGAGCTAGGTGGCCACCAATGGCAGCTGGTCAAAATATAAGACGGGAAGAAGCAGCTTGTTCAGGGTTGAGCTTACTACTGTATTTGCTAGTGCACCACATCTGGTTTTCTTCCAAAACAATAAAAATAATAATAATTTCTCCCTCTCTCAGGAAGGAAATGCAATTTTTAAAGGATAACAAGTAGTGAAGCTGAATGGCGTCTCTAGTCACCTACCTTAAGCCTCCTTTTCTGGGAGAGGAAACTGAGGCCCCAGAGAAATGGAATCCTTTGACTTAAATCAGTTAATCACAGGTCAGCCTGGGACTAGAGCTCAGTTTTTCCCGCTCCCCGTAATACATCCTTGGTGCTGCCTCCCTGGGAACTGAAATTGTGTAGAATATCTTATGATCGATAATAATACCATTGACATACAATCAACAGGGCATTTTTCCCTTTAGCAGAAATGATGGATTTATACCAATGATTCTCCTCCTTCATCACTCTGTAAACAAATAACTTATATGTATTAAAATAGGCTCTCTCTGAGTTCCTCCAGAGACTTCAAGCTCTTTGAAGACCCAAGGGTGCATCCTTCATATCCTGTGCTTAGTAGGGACTCAGTAAACGGTGAGTGGCCAGATGGATAACACAAGGCGAAACCACCCACCCACAAGGGACTGCATGGACTCCCCCATTAGGCCAATGAATTTAAACAGCCACAGGCAGAAGTAAGTACTACCATGTTTACCTCTGTTATTTTGATGGAGATATCTTATTTTAAGAACATCAATGCAATAAAGTAAATCAAAATCCAAAATAAAATGTTACTCATCCGAAGTTTCACTGTATCTCCACATTTTTAAGTATATGAGTCCCGGAAAGAAAGACTGTTCTTCTGAAAGCGCTAGGCTCTTTCATGAATTCTGCCTTGCTTGAAATTTCTGCCCTTTTCAAAATTTCTGTCTTTTTCAATCAACCTCTGACCTCACTCTGATTCTAGGAAGAGCTGACTTATGTCCCCAGGGAATCATTTCACAAATATCTGAGAGCTGCACGCAAACAAGGCAACAAATAGACCAGGCTCCCATGACTCAGCACTAATTTAGAGCCACACAGGTTGGTGGTTTGTTTGGGGGCTTGTCAGGGGGCTCAGGGCTTCTGTGGAGAAGGAAACTCCTCTTTCTGGCAACATAATTAAAATGCTAGACCTACACAAAGTGAAAGAGCTTTGCAAAGCTGAAAACAGTGCAAATGTTCCTTATTATATTAGTACTATTCTTGTACTAATGTACTCACAGATCTGATGACTAAATGTCAGGAGAAGTGAGTATTCCTGGAAGGTGGTGTTTTTTTCAGAAGGGCTTGGGGGTCACCCATTGGGAGGGGTGGGCATTGGACTTTCCTTTGAGGCAGCCTTGGGGAATTAAACCTCAGGATCTGGGCTTCTTACATCACCAGAATCTTACACAGAATGGCTCCTCCTTTCTCTTGATACCTTTGGGCATTACATGTTTTTTTTTAAATTTTTTTAATGTTTTATTCATTTTTTGGGAGACAGAGTATGAGTTGGGGAGGGGCAGAGAGAGAGGGAGACACAGAATCTGAAGGAGGCTCCAGGCTCTGAGCTGTCAGCACAGAGGTGGACATAGGGCTCGAACTCATGAACCACAAGATCATGACCTGAGCCAAAGGTGGACGCTTAATGCCCTGAGCCACCCAGGCTCCCCTTACATGTTTCTAATGCTTAAACCATGTGGTTGTTAGATGGTGTTTGTAAATAGAATAAAAGATTTCTACTGCTTTTGTGACTGCTACCAAGGACATTTTATGTATCTTGAGGGGGGAAAAAGCCTTTTGATAAAATGTTGTTTGAACCAGGCAACTGAAGATAGGACTCACTCCTTACTCAGGCCCACATCCCTCCTTTGTGATTGCCTATGACTGACTGTAAGTATTGATTCTAGTGCTGACTTCTTGTTTTCTAGACTTACAGGTGGAAATTGTGAGATTAATTCAAATTGAATACACTTTATTAGCTGGTGATGGCAAACGTTATTAGGTGGTCATGCTTTTCACAGGATTGCTGGGATTACTTTTATAGCAAGAGAAATGAGGTTGCTGCCAAAGGTATCATATGGTGGGAATGTCCACAGACATATTTTTGTTTACATGACACTGTGGAAAACCCTAAAACAATGAGAGGTAAGGCTATCCTGCACAGCCTTTTAGACTTTCTTTGGAATTTGTAGATACTGAAATTATAAACTTAAATTATGTGCATTTACCTGGGGAGAAGACCCACATCTTTATCAAGCTTTCAAATGGGGCCCAGACTTCTGGAAAGATTAAGAGTTCCTGAAGTAGAGACATTTTTAACAGCGCTTGACTAAGGTGTGCCATTGAAAACCAAACTGAAACAAAACAAAACAACCCCACAAAAAAAACAGCACTTTGCTACAAAATTTTAAGCATGCATGTTTTCTTAAATGCTGAAAATTTAAAAGCAGATTTAATTTATTTTATATTTAGAGCCTAAAAAGGTGGTAAGACATTGATTCCATGTATTAAAGTGCTTTAGAACTAGACATTCCCATCCCCTGGATGAACAGTTTTAACATGAATGATGGCCAGTCGTGGCTAAAAATGTGGGTCTTGTGGATTCATGGAACATTCCTTGAATTTATGCCTTATGCCATATATTGTGAAAAGGACGACTGTCTAAAGGCTTGTAATGGGAGACTAACAAGGAATTCACAGTCCAGTTAGCAAATGATGATAACGCTGCAGGTTTTGAGAAAACAACTCTTGACCTACCCAGGGGTTCAAAGAAACCTTAGAACAGGCAATCATTTAACTACATCCAGATTAGAGTTTTAGGAGTTGGCTGGTAATAGGGACAGCGGGCAGGAGGGATTGCAGCAGGAGCAGTTTCCGGGAGGCGGCTCAGACTTTAATGTACATTAGGAATTACCCGGGGCTTGTCAAAATGCAGATTCTGAATCTTTGGGTCTGGGTGGGACCTGAGATCTACATGTTCAAGAAGCCGCTAGTGATCGCTGTTGGTCATCCCCACTTTGAATCTCAAGGGAGGAGAATAGGTGTACCAGGCTGTTTGGGGACCAGCAAGTAGCTCAGGGTGGCTGGGGCTTAAAGAGGGCTCAGGGTGGGTTTGCTGCAGGTAGATGCCTGGAAGAGCCTCTCTCTCTCTGAAATATTTCAAACATGTAGAAAAGAACAGAGAATAGTATAAGCATGTACCATTCGGACTTTACAAATGTGGGTATATCTACTTCGTGGTTTTTAGAGATACTTTGGAATTCCTTTCACTTCCTCCACCATCCTGCCCTTTACCTTCCCCTCAGCATCCCCTCCTCGGATCCTGGTGTCTATCTTTTCCATCCGTGCTTTTATGTTTTTACGTGTATATTTGCAAATGATCAATATGTACTGATGTTTGTATTTTAGATAAATGACACTTCATACAGTTTTATGCATCTTATGTTTTTTATTCAATTCTATATTTTCCAAATTTGTCTTGCTTGATACTTGGAGATCTAGTACATTTATTTTGAACTGCTATTTTAGTATTACTTGTATAAACTTATTACAATAATTCATTCATTTCCCTATTGGTGAAGATTTGGGTTGTTCATTCTCCACCCCCCCCCCCAATTGTTCATTCTTAGAAACAATGATTTAGAGGGGTTTTTCAATATACTGGATACTAACCCTCTGTCACTTCCGAGCATTGTTAATATCTTTTCCAGGTCTATGGCTTGTTTTGTTGCTGGTATTGGTTTTACCTTTATTACGGTGACTTTCGTTACATGAAAGTATTAAATTTTAACATAGTCTAATTTGTCAACCCTTTTCTATTGTTGTTTGTGCTTTTTAGATCTTGTTTAACAAATCACAAAGTTATGTTCTCTAACTCAGGATGTTAATACAACACTGTGGGTAAACTTGACTGAGGTTTTCTTAACTATTTTCTGAGCTATTAATACAATGATGTCTTTTTACAATAGTTGCTGCACAGTCGTAGTCTAGTTTGATCTGTTTCTCTGGAAGGCTGGTAAGTTCTTCTCAGTGGAAACAAAGGCAAGTCCTGATACTGTCCATCTTATTTCTTAATTTTGGTTTTTAAGTGTATTGCCCACTTCTGGGGTCTTTGGCTGGTACTCCCTGATAGGTGGGAGAATTCCCTAACTCTCCCAGAATCTTCAGCTCCAGCCCCACACAGGATGAATGCTCCTGCCCAAGTGGCCTCTCTGCATGCCTCCTGTTCTCCCTGATTTCCACTGGTATTTCTCCTTGTCCTTTCAGTTCTGCGGGCTGCCAATAGCTTCTCTCTGCTGCCAGATTCTGGGTACCTTAACACCCCTATGTCTTTTCAACAATTCTCCATTTTTTTGGACACCAATTGGATGTTCCATAATTCAGCTCAATCCTGACACTAACCACTCAGAGTTAGCACAGACTAAGGGGCTCAGCCCCACAAGACTGCCCCTCTCCACCCCCGCCCCTGCCGCTTCAGATGGCAGTTGCAAATCCCAGGTTTCCAGGTGACCCATACTTCTGTCCAACTTGGTTACAAATTCACGGATTCCCACAACACACCATCAGGTTTGATAACCTACTAGAATGACTGATAGAACTCAGGAAAGTACTATACCTACAACTAAAGTTTTATTATAAAGTATATAACTCAGAAGCAGCCAAATGGAAGAGATGTGTAGGGCAAGGTCTGTGGAGGTCCTGAGTACAGGCACTTCTGTTCTTATGGAGATGGGGTGAAATACCCTCCCAATGCATCAATATGTTCACCAGACAGTCCCCTGGGCCTTGCTGTTCAGTGTTTTTGTGGAGGTTTTGTTACTTCCACACAATTGATTAAATCATTGGCCGTTGATGGTTGAACTCAACCTCCAAGCTCTCTCTTCTCCCAGGAGGTCAGAGAGTGGGGCTGAAATTTCCAGCCCTCTAGTCATGTGGTGGTTCCTCTGTGGACCAGCACCATCCTAAAGATGTCTAAGGGCCCACCAATAGTTGCCTTATTAGCATAAACTCAGGTATGGTCAAAAGGGGCTCATTATAAATAACAAAAGACATGCCCATCACTCAGGAAATACTAAGAATTTTAGAATCTCTGTATCAAGAATGGGCGACAAAGACCAAATAAAAATTTTTAAGTTTATTTATTTATTTTTAGAGGCAAGGGGCAGAGAGAGAGGGAGAGAATGTCAAGCAGGCTCCATGCTGTCAACACAGAGCCCAACACGGGCTTGAATTCATGAACTGTGAGATCATGACCTGAGCAGAAACCAAGAGTCAGATGCTTAACTGACTAAGCCACCCAAGCACCCCAATATTTTTTTTTATTATACCACAATCCCCAGTTGTTTCCCCTAATCCTATCCACACCTTCTGATGAATTGTCTGGAGAAATTTGTTTCCCACCTGTATACCCACAGGTTCCTGCAGACACAGGGGCCATTCTCGGTACCCCCATGTGCACATACCATCATATTTGTAACACCACGTTGTGGCATCCTGTATGCCTACTTGTGTTCTTTGTGTTCTTCTCTAAATTGTAGACTCTTTGAGGCAGAAATGTGTCTTTTTCTCCCCTGTATTCCCAACATTCTAGCCCAGTATCTGGCCCATAATGGCTGTCAATCATTTTTTTGATTAGTGAATGGTTTCATTCTTCATTCTGGGCATCCATTCATTTAGTATCTCCTGTGTAAGAGGCTGCCCTAAGTGCTGGGTAGACAAATTCACTGCTAGTTAGGTCCTGACATTCTAGGGAGCTTGGATTTCATCTTGGAGTAGACAGAAGGACTGCCCAGGTTCACCTACATTTCTACCAAACCTTAGACATACCTCAGAAGAAGCACGGGTCTCCTTCACAGACACGGAGATAACCTGTAGCAGTGATGACCCTACCATGGCTCTCTGGCTGGGGACAGTCTTTGCTACTCTACCCTTCATGGTCCAGCGACCTCATTGGCCTATCTTCTAATACCCAAGGAGCAATGGTTTATTTGATTCTGAAATGGTTCATCCCCTTGGAGAGGATATAAACTCTGCAGAGTTTTCTCTCTGACTGAGTGGAAAGAGGGTAGAAGGTCGGATCTCCAACCCCGCCTAGTTCAAATCCTACCTCTCCACTCATTTGGGCAAATTACTTAATTCAGTTTGTACCTGCCTCAGTTTCTGCATCTATAAAATGGGGGTAGCAATAATACTTACCTCAGAATTAGTTTGAGGATTAAATGAACACTTAGAGGATGTTGTAAATATCTAATAAATGTCATCTGCAATTAGCACTTCTTGTTTATAATCATCCTATTGGTGGGGGGAAATAAAATATATCCTCATGTGCACAGAGGAATGCTGGAGAGACATACCAGGAACTATTAAGTAAGAGGCGGGAGACTGACTTTTTAATGCCAAATTTTTAAATCATTTTTTCACATGTTCTGAGTTTTAACCATGTGTATCTATTTTAAAAACTCTTCTCTGTTATATCTGACAGATTTCAAAATCTTTCCTCTGTATATATCTATAAGTATCTGAAGCTGAACACACACACACACACACACACACACACACACACACACACACACACAATTTTATACTCCTCCACCTCTATCCTGCCTCACTACTCATGGGTCATGATAAACATTTCCAGTGGCTTGTCTTGCAACCTCTCTGTTCATCGAGGTTGTGCTAGAAAATGAGCCTTGGAATTAATGACTGGGGCAGAACACATCCCATTGGCAATGTCCTATTTATGTGAACTTGTACTTCCATCAATGATGGCAGTGAAAAACAAATATCAAAGCAGGGCCTGGATTTAAAATGATTTGAATACATTATAGAACATTAATTCCATAGAGGCTTTCAAACCAGACTGATCAGGCATTTGAAAATCATTTATCTTAAGTGGGTCTCTGAAATGTACCAGGACATTAAAAATGACAGTGAGTTATGTTTGCTTCATGTTTTACATTAAAAATAATCGGATGCATCACAATTCCTGTTCAGGGTAAGGGCATTTTTCTAATCCCATAATTAGCTCTGTGAGCATCCAAAATAACATCTAATTCCAGTCTTTTGAATAGCCACCTCTTTTTAAAAAGCCAGCTAATGTATGCGTTTGCAGACACAAAGACCAAAATAAATCAAGTGGTACCGCTTTGGTACCCTTAGGTGATGGGATATGGGAGAAAGAAATGAGAAAAGGAAGTCATGGCTGGCATCTCCAGCTTTGGGAACTTGATAGCTCCCTTCCTCATTTATCTGTTGAGTCTTCTGTCCCACAAACAATCCTACTGATGTGGGAGATTGTGTGCCCAGCTTTGGCAACACAGATTAAGAGGGGCTTCTGGCCCTTAGGGAGTTCATTGTCTAATGGGAGAGACAAAATAGAATGACAGTGACAAAAGTGACAAAAGTACTCAGAGTGACAAAAGTACTCTTAGAGCATACAGAAGTGAGATGCCTGTCAACATAGGTAAATCTGCTTGTAACTATTTATTGGTTTAATTTTCTTAAGTATTTTTCTTGTCTGAGATGATACGTGGCAGTTTTCTGTTTGCTTCGTAATTCAAGGTATGATGCTTGAGGCATGAAATCTAACAATACTAACTTAGCAATGCTTTGTGCATGCATGCAGGACCTCACTCATCAAACATTCACTTCATGTAGGCTCTATGCTCATTTCTGGGAATACTGAGGATTCACAGGATCTTAGTTTGTGGTTTAATCATTAAACAGTGCTTACTATCTTCTGATATTATGGTTCCATAACCTTGAACAACAAATCCCCATACTGGAGAGTGTAAGTAGCATTACTGAGAACCTGGGAAATTATAAATGAGAGCCCAGTGACTGACACCCAAAGCCCCAAGTAGTCTGGGTTGAGTGTGCCCCTCCCCCCTTTGTGCATGGCAGGCCCCACCACCCAATCAGGCCATGCTGAAACTGGACAGTGCTGAGACTCCTTTGCAACACAGTATTTGCTACCCTTGGTCTCTGTTCTAAAACACTGTACCCTCCAAAGCAGTAAAAAAAAGTACCCAAAAAAGAGGATGCTACCATTCCTGCACTTACCAGCAGGCAAGAGATTAGTATGAGGGGTGTGTCCCCAGGGATGAGGCTAGAGATGGGCTTTGGTTGTTTGACTGTTAAACCTGGAAGGCTGTGACTAGGAATCCCTTAGGTGTGCAGGGTACTGAAATGCCTCCGCATTCACGATTGGATCTAACCCTTTATACAACTCTGGGGAAAGGTCATTTTTCCCTGGACCACAAAACTGAGAGCTAATGTAGTTAAATGGCTTTCCAAGAAGGAAGGGCCAGGATGAGAGCAGAAGTTGACCTGAATAAGGTCCAGTGCTCATTCCATGTTGTCACCTAAAACAGACACATACTGCTATGGACTGAATTGTGGAAAGGGTTTCTTATGGTTGAAACATAAGAAAACCATTTAACATAATGGTTTAACCATTTAACCATTTTAACTATTCTTCACATGTACAGCTCAGTGACATCAAGGACACTCACGATGTTGTTTAACTATCACCACCATGTGTCACCAGAACTTTTTAATCTTTTCAAATGAAAGTCTCTACCTATTGATCACTAACTTCCCATCCCTCCTTCCCCAGCCCCTGGCAACCACACTTCTATTTTCTGTCTCTATGAATTTGATTACTTTAGGAACCTCGTATGAATAGAACTATCCAGTATTGTTCTCTTTGTGTTTGGCTTAGTCCACTCAGGACAATGTCTTCAAGATTCATCCACGACGTAGCATGTATCAGAATTTCTTTTCTTTTTAAGGCTGGATCATATTCCTTTGTATGTATAGACAATATTTTGTTTTTCCATTAATCCCTCCATTGACATTTGGGTTGCTCCCACCTTCGGTTGCTGTGAACATGGCCATACAAATGTGTCTATTTGAGTCACTGCTTCCGATTTCTCTCTCCTAGCATGTTTTTCTGTAAGTGAACCAAAGCACTTCTTCAACATATTGCTTAGAAATCTCCTCAGCTAAATATCCAATTTTATTGCTTGCAGGATTTACCTTCCACAAAATACAGTTCAGCCAAGCTCTTTTTTTTTTTACTTTTGTAACATTTATTATTTTTAAGAGAGAGAGAGAGAGACAGAGCATGAGTAGGGGAGGTGCAGAGGGAGAGGGAGACACAGAATCTGAAGCAGGCTCTAGGGTCTGAGCTGTCAGCACAGAGCCCTATGCGGGGTTTGAACCCACGAATTGCAAGATCGTGACCTAAACCTAAATCAAGAGTCAGACGCTCAACTGACTGAGCCACCCAGGTGCCCCTAAAAAACTATTTCTTTTAAAAAAGGAAGAAAATAACTCTTCATCTCATTTTTATGACACAAGAATTTGCCCTACACTTTTAACCTAGCAGCGTCAAATCTTTTTACCTCTCTTACCTAAAGCCTCTCTTTTCTCCATCCGTTGCATCTGATCTATTACCAAATCCTGCCATTTTCACCTTGGAGTTGTTCTTTCTTTCCCATCCCCACCCCAGCTACCCCAGGCCAGGCCAGCACCTCCTAAAACCTACCCCACTCCTCCTAGTTAATGTCTCTGCCACCCCTGGTTGCTCCTATGCTGCCTCCTGACCAATTTCTCTGAATTACTTGCTTTGCTTCATACACCAAGGCTTTGCATGTCCCCTGCCAGCTGGCCCCACCCAGCTAGTTAACCACTGGCAGCTGGGCTCACCCAGCTAGGTAACCCTGTTGACCCACACACCCACCCTCCAGACAAGCTGGTCTCGTTGAGGTGCCCTGAGACAGCATATCTTTCCTGTCCCTGTGCCTTAGTGCCCACACCACCCTCACACTCCACGATTCCCCCTTTTGGCACTTCCCTGTTCAAGTCCCACCCCTACCTTCTCCACCTGCCGCTGTTCCTTGTCATCCCCCCATCCTTCAGCTGCTGTTACTGTCAGCATCCGCGTCCCACAGTGAAGCACCTAGCTGCTGTCTTCAGCATAACCCGGGCCTCCCCAGGTAAGGGGGAAACTGCTTTTAGATATGGCCCACTCTGTGCTTCTTTTGACCTAGCAGAGTCCCAGGTTCCCAGTTGATATTCCATAGCTACTAGCTGATTGATATGAATAGATTTTAACTTAAGAGCTGAGCCGAGCAAACATCAGGTTACTAATCAGTTTCCAAAATATCAGCTGTGCTATTCTGAATTTATTTAGAATGTGCAGTCCCTGGCCCGAAGGTGCCTGCCGGTGGCAAAAATGCGCTGGGTCCTCATTTGGAACAAGACAGCTTTCAGGGTCACTTGAAGGCAAAGCTGGGAGCATCAGGGCAGGACTGCGTGGGAAGCAGTTGAAATGTGAGACAGAAGAGCTGTCAACAAGGACACTTCAGTCATCTTATAAAGAAACACCACTCTATAGAAAGGCAGCTTGGATTCCTGACTCTCAGATCTCAGTGGTGGGCAGGAAACTAGGTGGCTGGGCTGTTGGAATCTAGACTATCTTCAGGGGAAAAAGGAAGGTCAAGGTCGAAGATTCCTACCTCGTCACTGCAACCACCTCCCACCCTTTCCATTCTCTCTCCTGCTAAAGTTGCATCGATCTGCACGAATGAAATAATCTGAAAAGCTCTAGGGTAGGGCATGCCTCTGGATAGTGAGAACTTGACTTTTGAGTCCTTGGATACTCATTCATCAAATACTTGCTGAACTCCTCTATGCCCCAGGTGCTAGAATAGAGCAGTGACCCTGCAGACATCCTGCCCTCCTGTGATGTCGCCTTGTGCTAGGCACTGTGCTAGATACTGGAGATTCTTTGATGCAGATAACACGGGCCTTACAAGAAGGGACTTACAGTCAAGGGGAGAGACAGTCATCAGTGGGGAGTTACAGCACAATGTGTGATGTGAGTTCTAAATAGTAGTGTTCAAGACTTGGTGTTCACTTAGATAAAGAGGCTGATAGGGGAACATTTTATTTTTGCTTATGTTTTCAAATTCTGTATGATTTTTAAAAAACCCTCTTCTTTGAAATGCCATTCTCCTATTTTTCCAGATCTTAGCTTCTTGCCTTCACTGCCAACACTAACAGGCCTACATAGGCTAATTGTCTCATGGGTATATTTGATTATTTTCAAGCACCTGTTCTTAGGATTGTAGGGACAGTAGGAACCTACTGTGTCATGGTCCCTAGGGAACTGGTGGCAGAAGGCCCACTTCCATCCAGACATCCTCTTTCTGCTAAAGCACCACCAACAATGGAAAGACTGTTTCCTGTCCTTTGAGGATTATGGGTGTTGTATAGGGTGGGAGCTAGTTCTTGGCTTGAGCACAGCTCAATGCATTCTCAGAAAATGAGTAAATTTCTCTGTTCTAAATAAGGGAAATGACACGACAGCCGATGTCTCAGCCCCCTATACTTTCAGACAAGGATGATCTCACAAAGCACTAAAATGACCTCATTCTGTTATTTGAAGAACAAAAGACTTGTCTGTCCATAGATATTTCCCCACCATTGACATTGGTGGTTGAAATTGTCACAATTAAGGTCACTTACTGAACAAGTGCACCTGTTACAAATGTTCATGTATGAACTGTGGAAAAGATACCTGAGAGCAGTGGTAGAAATACCTGGGGAACTTCTTAAAAATACTGACACCAATCCCAGACTAATCTGGATCTCTGGGAAGTGGGACCATGAGGACTTTGTTCAAGCTCCCTGGATGGGTCTAATGTGCTATGAATGTTGAGAACTTCTGCCCTGAGTTCACAGAACACACTTCCTTGTTGAGAATTGTTCAGTCTTACTCACACATTAGCAAGACCTCTCCAAGAGGAGAATAGTCCTGGGAGAGGCCGCATTCCCTCCACTCTCAAAATGTGATTCATAGACCACCAGCATCGGCATCAGCACCATCTTGCCAACTGTTTTAAAAATACAGAATCCTAGGGCCCACCCAAGATTGACTGAATCAGAACCTGTATTTAATAAGGTCTTCAGATGATGCATGTGCATATTAGTGCATATTATAGTTTGAAAGGGACCATACAAGATGATGTCTTTTTAAAAAATATTCATTCATTTTTGAGAGAGAGTGTGTGAGCAGGGGAGGGGCAGAGAGAGTCGAGGGGGGGGGCAGAGGATCTGAAGTAGGCTCTTTGCTGACAGCAGCAAACCCAATGTGGGGCTCAAACCCACAAACTGTGAGATCATGACCTAAGCTGAAGTTGGATGCTCGACCGATTGAGCCACCTAGGTGCCCCACAAGATGTTGACTTTCATTGTCTGCTTTAATGTCCACTCAGTTACTCACTGTTACAGGTTATGTTGTATCCTACCCAAATTCTTATGTTAAAGTCCTAACCTCCATTAGCTCAGAAGATGACTTTATTTGGAGATAGGGCCTTTACAGAGGAAGTCAAGTTAAATTGGATGACCTCCCACATCATCAGGGTGAGTGCTAATCTAGTTTGACTGATGTCCTTATAAAAAGGGAAAATTTGGACACAGAGAAATACGTACAGACAGAACATCATATGAATGTGAGGATACCTTTTTGCAAGCCCAAGAGAGAGGTGGGGAGCAGATTCTTCCCTCACAGCCCTCAGGAAGAACCAACCAGTACCTTGATCTCAGATTTCTGGTCCCTATAACTAAGAGACACTAAATTTCTGTTAAGTCACCCAGCTTTGTGGTACTTTGTTACAGCAGCAGTAAAAAAAGCTAGTTCACTTGTGATGTCTTCTATCTATTTTACATACAAACTGCCCCCGAAAGGAGCAGAATCTCTCCATCCTCCACTGACATTCCTGGTCCCCCAAACCTTGGGTCAGGTCCACTTCAAGAACCACTAGCCAGCCTATACACTAGCTGCCTGGGTCTAGAAGCCCAGTGCAAATCCCATCAGCTGAGGGCAGGGTAGTGGTGGGTTTCATGACCAGCTTTCTTGGAAGGTTGAAGGGTTTCCTGGAGTGGTTGGAGAAATGTCATTGTCACCAAGTTCCTTAATCAGTCTTGATCACCCACCATGGCCAGCACATGGTATAGGAAACTGTGGGGACGAAATTATTCTTATCACTATCAAACTGCCCTGTAGACGTTTGCAGACTGGTGAAGAGGGAGTCTTGGTAACCCAATAGATAGTACTTGGGGCCACTCACCTCTCTGAAGGTATTTGCGTATAGTCCAGTTTCTTCAGCCAATTATCGTAAGATTCAGCCCCTTTTGCCCCAACCCCAGACCCAATTTCAAGAGTTTAATGAATGGTACTGACACTATTGCAGTTTTTGTTGGGAGGTGGAGGAAAGGGTTGCCCTCATAGAGGCAACCTTCTTGGTGCCTCCATGGAGGCACCAAACCTGTCTCTCCTTTTGGAAATTGACAAACCTCTCCTCTTAAACTTTAATGACTCCACTTCATCTTCCTTTTCACACCCCTTCTTAAATTTTTGGCACTTAGTATATCCCACTCCATCAAACAAAACCCAATTGAACAGCATTGTCAAGGGGCTCCAGCCTGAGATCACCAGGGACACATTAGGGGTTCATTACTAACGGCAGTGAGAACATCACTGTGAACAACCAGGGGATCCAGTAGGAGGGTGTTAGGACCTATTGTAGGATTGGGGATTTGGTTACCTGATTTGGGGGAGGGTCTAAGGAAGTCAGGATTGGCTCTATAGATTGACTGCTTGGAGGTTGGGGGCTGCCAGAAGGTGGGAGAAATTCTTTGGGCACCTCAGTAAATCTTTATGAAGAGGGGAGACTAAAACAACATAAAGCTGTAATTGGCAAAGTAGCAGTCACCACAAACTGGGTGGCTTAACAGAAATTTAGTGTCTCTTAGTTATGGAGACCAGTCATTTTAGTCCAAACAGGGGACTTTGGGAAGAGTATTTTTGTGGGCGACACGGTGACCTTGTTTTTGTCTGTGCTTAGATGAAATTATGAACTGGCCTTGCTTTGTCTCATTTTATTGTGGTTTCAGAGTGACATCTGGGGTTGGTGTTCTGTGCCAAGGCTTATGTTCAATAGGAGAATAAGATGACCAGGTGAGCCTCTGGGTATCTGGGACTGCTTTTTAAAAAATTTTCTCCACATTCAACAAAAGTAAAACCTGTGTGTTTTCAGCCACTCCCTTTTGCCTGTTGTTTTTCAAGCATAGCTCTGGGCAGTGGTAAGGGTTCTCAGTTTATCTCATGTGTCTCTTATATCTGATGCATACAATGGGGCTTTATTAATGAAATATCAGGACGCTGTATATATGGATTCATCCAATGATTCAGGGAACATCCACTTCCCAAGGGCCTCCTAGGAACCAGGGACTACCCCAGGCATAAGGGTGTCCAGGCATGAACTTCCAGGATAAACAATACTGATCTCTAAGAGGACAAAGTGTCTATTACATTTGTTGGGGTGGGTGTATTAATCTGCTGGGGCTGCAGTAACACATACCATGAGCTGGGTGGCTTAAACAACAGAAATTCAGTTCTTCAAGGTCTGGAGCCTGGAGGGCTGAGATCAAGGTGTCAGCTGAGTTGATTTCTTCTGAGGCCTCTCTCCTTAGCTTGTAGATGGCCATCTCTATCCTGTGTCCTCACATGGTCTTCCTTCTGTATGTGTCTGTGTCCTGATCTCCTTATAAATACACCAGTCATGCTGGGACACCTTGGTGGCTCAGTCAATTGAATGTCTAACTCTTGATCTCCGCTCAGGTCATGATCTCTATGGTTTGTGAGATTGACCCCTGTGTTGGGCTCCATGCTGACAGCGCAAAGCCAGCTTGGGAATCTCTCTCCCACCTCTCTTTGCCCCTCATGCTCGTGCATGCATTCTCTCTCTTTCTCTCTCTCTCCCTCAAAATAAATAAATAAGCATTAAAAAAAAAAAAAAGAACACCAGTCATACTGGATTAGTGCCCACCCTAATGACCTCATTTAACCCTAGTTACCTCTGGGGGTTAGGGCTTCAGATGTGAATTGTGTGTTAGGGAACACAATTTAGCCCATAATAAGGGTCAGATAGGGGAAGGAAAGCATTCTTTAAAGTGTCTCAGATGCTGAGGTATAAACATGTCGGGTGCTGGGGATGGTGGTGGTTTGAGGGAGGGTCACTGCAGGATGAGGGTGCTGGCCCCAGAAACCCCATGGAGGGGTGGTGATGGACCCAGCCTTCACAGATGAATGATTACCCTGGGGGCACAGGGTTGGGGGAGGAAGTGGTGAGCTTTCTGACCACCAGCAGGGGAATAGCTGTGCGGAAGGAACTACGAAGAGGAAGAGCTGGGCACCCCTCATTCTCCTGTGGAGTTTTGGGGGCACAGATGAGAGGTCCTGATAGCCCTTGTTGATGGTTGAATCTGGGATGACTGTGTCAAATAGACGCTGAGAACTAGCAACCATGCTAAGAGCATGCCCACTCTGTTTCACTGGTCCCTGTGGGGGCATTCTGGTTTGCTTATTTGTGACCCCCACCTTTCCACCCCTCAGTGTCTCCCTCGGGCCTCTGAACAGGGCTCAGATTGCAGCTTCATTGCTTGCCGGCTGGGTAACTCTGGGCAGGTTACTGTCTTTCTTAGCTCAGTTTCCTCCTCTGGAAAATGGGGCAATGCCACCTGCCCCTTAGGGCCACCCTAAGGATTATGGGAGGTGCTTGTGTCTGGCTTGGCTCCTTTAAACCACAGCTCACTGAGTCTGTGCTTAGACAGACTTTGGCTATAACCAAGTGGAGAAGCAGGAGATACGCCCGACAAAGAAGAGAAGCACAAGGGCAAGTTCACACACTGTCGGCCACTCTAACTGGTGCAGGATGCAGACACTTTTAACATTTGAACGTTCAGAAGAAGGTGTGACTGGATGTAGTTTCCAAGCCAGGGACATTCAAAGGTCTTCCAGTAAGCTGCAGAAATCACTTTGTGTTTCTGTTAAAAGGAACCTTGAACCCAACTCTCCAACTCTCCCACTTTATGGGTGAGGAAACTGAGGCCCAGTTATTAGTTGACTAGTCTCAGTCTAACAGCAAACAGCTGAGGGGAGAATGTGGATTCACATGCAAGACATTTAGCAGAATGGATTTGCTTACTCTGGGCCAGACTGGGGTCACAGAACAAACAACGCGATCGTCTAAGTTTAAAAATTTATAATATTAGCTAATATTTGTGCATGGTTTTTACCATGTGCCAGGTATTGTTCTAAGTGCTTTATCCAAATAAATGTATTCAGTTCTTCAGACAATGCTATGAAGTAGGATTATAGTCCTAACTCCCATTTACAAATGAGGAAACTAAGGCACCAACAAGTAATTGCCCAGGACCACACAGTGAGCGAGGTGGAACAAGGGTTTGGATCCAGGCAGTCTGACTTTCAGACACTGTGTTCTTAGCCACTATAGTTTCCTGCTTTGTAACTAGTGGTTCTCAATGATCTCTGGACCAGCAGCATGAACATCATCAAGAACTTGTTAGAAATGCAAGTTATCGGGCTGGCCCTGCTCTTGTGGGGTTGGGACTCAGTGAGCTGTGGTTTAACAGAACTTCTAGGTGATTCTGACATGCGCTCCAGTTTGAGAGACACTGGCTTTCTTTCTCTTCTTCCCTTGGAGAGCCTTTGCTGGAGGTGGAGAGGTGGGGTAGAGAGATCCATTAGTGAGACTCTGGGAAGTTTCCTCCAGGACACACTTGGACCACAGCTTTTGAATTTTAATGAGTGCAAGAAATGATCTGGGCTGGGAAGGTGCCATATTGGTATTTGGCCCATTTATTTTTGCAGAAGTAAACTTGGGGATTATTTATATTTTTCCTTCTTTCTCCTTGCCTAAGTACCTACCACAGAGTGGACCATTGGTAATCAATAAGCTTTTATGGTGCCCCTAAATTACTTGTTTTCCACATAAAGCTGGCCTGAAAGCAGTAGATCACTGATGGGGAAAGGCTTTCCGGATGGAGATGGTGTTTGTGGGAGCGAGAAAAGGACTCTGGTGTGATGAGGTAGTAAAACATTCAAAGCTGGAGGTTTCTTGCCTTCCTTCCTTCCTTCCTTCCTTCCTTCCTTCTTTCCATCTTCCTTCCTTCCTTCCTTCCTTCCTTCCTTCCTCCATCTCCTTTTCCTTCTCCTTCTCCTTTTCGTTCTTCTCCTCCCTCCTGTAAAACTACATTCCAATTCCATTATTTATATTTTAAAAATGACTTAAATAGGATACTTGGGCCTAATTTGGGACATTATCCTCAAGGGCAGAGATAAAAGCTTGATTCAGAGGGGAGAAGAAACCAGAAATAAGGGAAAGAAGAAACGGTGTACTAGTTGGCTTATCCATGATTTGACTTTCTTTTTTTTTTTTCTTTTTGGTAAGGGAAGAAGGAATGCTTTGAGAGCCATTCAGGAAAGCAAATCTGCCCTGATCTGCCCTGTGGAACAACCGTTACAGATTCACGAGCTTGGTGTCTATTGGGAAGACCGACACCTAAAGTGTACAAACTGAAGAAACCCATTTGGGGACTTTGGGGAGTAGGCTGACTCACAACAAAACTAAACTAAAGAATTGTTTCTGGCTTGTGAGAGATGGATGATGCCCCAGCAGGAAGTGTTCAGAAAGTCTACTGAGAGGCATAGGGTGAGATAGGGAATGATGAGTGAAGCAGGATCAATCATCAGGGCCCAAATCCACTGACAGGGAGACCTGGATGCCCATGCAGTAAGGAGGAACAGACAATTTACTGTCTTCTACTCCTTCTTTTATTACATCTGGCCTGAAAATCTTCATAGCTACTTCAGGATCATTTGATTTTAGCCATAGCATCTTGACAAAGAGAATGATGCCTATAAAATCTAGTAGTTAAGCAAATTCCACTACTTTGTGTTAATTGCTGGGAGTCAGGGTGGGATGGATTGGAAATCTTCATTTTCTGGGTTTAAAATAGTCTCATAAATCTAACCAACTGAAATATAAAGTCTTTCCAAATAGAGGTCTCCCTGGACCTACTTCAATAAATATAGTATATTTAAAAAAAAGAAACAAATTGCTGTTTGAAATAAAATCAATCTAGTTTTTTTTTTTTTTTGAGGAGGTTAGATTCTCATTTTGAAGCTTTTTCTTTTTTTAATGTTTACTTATTTTTGAGAGACAGAAAGGGTGAGCAGGAGAGGGGCAGGGAGAGAGAGAGATACAGGATCAGAAGCAAGCTTTGCACTGCCAGCACAGAGCTCAATGTGGGGCTTGAACTCACGAACCATGAGATCATGACCCGAGCTGAAGTCGGACATTCAACCAACTGAGCCATCCAGGTGCCCCAAGGAGGTTCAATTCTCTTAAAGGAAGTGTTAGAGGGTAAACATGGAATGTTGTGTTACTAATGAAAAAGTGTCCCTTAATTTCAGCCCAGCATCTTGACTTGGATTTGCAAAGAAGAGTTCAAGGCTGAGTCCGGCCATAGGGCTGGGAGAGCTGGAGAGAATGGGAGGAACTCAGAGTTCCTGGCAGCAATCGAGGAGGAAGGAATGAGGAAAAATGGGAGAAAAGAGTTGAGCTGTGCTGGGGATCAGGACAACCCTGGGGTAGGCCCTGAAGGGTATGGTTGGTCAGTGGTGCCTGGTCTTGGAGGAGCTGATAGAACATCAGGGACAGGAATGTTGACTTTATTCTGGTGAAAACTTCCTCCATCTCCTCACGTCTTCAGGGAATGTGTTGGGGACAAGAGCTCTGTGTGGGTGCTGTTTCTTTAGTACAGACCCAGGAAGGACCAGTCATCCACCTGCAGATCCATACTGGGCCCAGCGGGGGGTCACTTGCACACACAGGGTGGGACACATGGCAGACTGAACTCACCTTGGTGAGTATATGGGCTCGGGGCCAGAGAGAACCAGGAGAAACGCTGAGGATGGCACTGAACTTGGACAAATTCTGGAATAGGGATTCAGGCCAGTGTCATCTAGGTGTTAAGGGTCAGCATGACACCAGCTGGTGTCGGTTACAAATGAGTGAGAAATATTACAACTGGCATGTCTGTGAACAACGTTGGTTGACAACCCATTTCTGATCTTGTTCGCATTATTATAAGCTATACAGATGTAATACCACGTGGAAATACAATGCTATTTTGTGGGTATAGATTATTAACATCATGTGGGGAAATGTATAATTCAAATGAGCCTTAGGTGATAACTCCCTAAGTGGCCCCTGCAAGGCCCTTAGTTCAC
Organism: Panthera onca; assembly: GCF_046562875.1. NCBI lineage: Eukaryota > Metazoa > Chordata > Mammalia > Carnivora > Felidae > Panthera > Panthera onca. The sequence goes on along the minus strand of NC_138343.1, from coordinate 25,017,041 downwards.
GTTGCCTTGGTTATCTTAACGGGTATAATATTAGCATGTGAGCCTATTTACCGCTAAGAATTATTAGAACAATACACATGTGGAGAACCTGAATGTGTTTTGAGCCAGGAGAGGAAGATTCTAACACAACACTATGTTGAAATGCCATTTTTCCTCTTTTCTTATTTTCTGGATGGGATAAAAGCACCACCAAGACCCAAGTCAAACAAACACAAAAAACAATAACAGAAAACAGGGCCCAGTCCTTATGAGCAGAGCCGACCACATACAGAGAGAAGAGATTTTTTTTAGCCCTGCTGGCTTTGCCTGTCTCCCACTTCCTGCCTGTGTTCAGACTGATCAGAAGAGCCTGATGGAGAAAGAGGACTTCTGAGGATGGGCTGTCAGAGGCTGTGTGTCATGGAAGGCATGTGCTTCTGATCCACAACAGGTCAGGTAAGGGGCACTCTCAGAGAACTTCATGGAGAGTGACCTGTGAGCACAAATACTGGTACCTGAGGAAGCTGGAGGCCCTTGGCGGCTGCAGGTGCTCTGATGGCACAGAAGAGAGCTGGCTTCTGCAGTTCTGTCAGCAGCAGGATTGGGGGGGAGGGTATTGGGAGGAGTGGCCAGTGGAGAAATCAGCCAGTGTGATATGTTCCAGTAGAACTATGCCCGAGTGGAGGGAGAGAGAGTCAAAGCAGGGTCTACCTCTACAAGTGGGAGCCAAGAGAGTGCTGGCCATGGCCAGTCAAGGGGGCACAGCCTGCACCTAGCAGTGGGGCAGTGGGAGGGTCCTAGGAGATGAGGTCTCTAAGGAAACCACAAACTCGCCTGTGGGAGAGAGAGCCACCTCCAGAGGCTACCAATATGACACCGTAACATCTCCTGTGCCATTTTCCTGTGTTTCCTCTCTCCTCTCTACATACTCTGGGGGTCAGAGGTGGCATGGAGAGTGTAGTGGAGTGGAGCTTTGAGGCAGAGAAATGGCCAGGAAGCCATCTGGCCCTCTTGCCCATTGTGTGTCTCTGAGTCTGCCTCAGGTGAAGCTGGAAAAGCACAAGACTAAAATGGACATTAAAAGCTTGATTTAGACCCAATGGAGCTTTTTGGTACCATTCATTAAAATCACAAAGGTTAAAGCATCTGTTTGAGATATATAGTTTAGGCATAGGTAAAAGAATTTGACCTAAGTGTGATTTGGAAAAAGAAGAAGAAGGAGAAGGGGAAGAGGAAGGAGAAGGAGGAAGAAGAAGACGAAGATGAAGAAGAAGAAGAGGCAGGAACAGCAGCAGCAGAAGCCATTTCAAGGTACTTGTCCTTATGAGGGCACCATGTTCAAACAACTGCCCACACCTGTGTCAGAGGGCACATGAGCATGTGGGCATGGCAGAGGGCTATGCTACATGCTTCATTAGCCTAAAGCAAATTTGAGATTGGGTCAGATAACCCCCTGGTAACTATTACAGTGTTCCAGGAGTCCTGTAAAATTTTATGTCCACAAGGGACCATTGCATGCCCTCTAGTTAAGTCTTTAAAAATATTTAAATCATGTATATCCATTAGTTAAAATATTCATCAGACATATCAAATATATTCATATACAGTCATACAAATATATTAATTATAAAGCATTATAACACACAGGGTTTAATTGCAGATAAGAGAAAAAGTTAAACATAAAGGATTTAATGCAAGAAATTAGATACTTAGAAATATCTGGAAGAATAGGTTATAAGATCCAAGAAAAGATTCCTAGAAAACACTGTAGGATTCATCTGGCAAGGGAGCTCCTACCTCTATCTCAGTCAAACAGTTGTGGGATCAGGAAGACTCCACTGGATTGCTTGCCTCCATGTTAGAAAGCCTGGAACTTTTCTAAGTGTCCAATATACCAGCAGCAGAGACCAACACTAAGTCTCCAGTATGGCATCTTCCTTGGAGAGACTAGCTAGCCATCTGGGGACAGGGAGATTGCATTGGTGCTCTTGCATCATGGAGGGAGCAGAGATTCATCCTCACAGGAATAGACTACATATTCTGCATATAGATATGACTCACCTGTCTGTATTGCCTCTGCCAGGGCTGCCGCTGTGGACTCTGGAATGCCTTGTTCAGTGTCACGGTAATCTGCACAGCATTGCTTCTGATCAAGGAACTCACTTCACGAGGGAAGTGTGGAAATGGTCTCATGTCATGAAATTGGCCATATACTCACTCCATCACCTGGAAGCAGCCAGCTAGCTTAACTGAAACGTGGAATTGCTTAAAGAAGACTCTGTTAAAATGCTTGTTGGGACACAACAGATTGAAGAATGGAATTCTGTCTTAAAGGATGTTTCTCCTTTGCTAAGATCCACGGATCTAGGATTCAAGAAATAGGAGAAGGGTTGTTCTTCTCCCCATTGTCATTAATAACCCACTCACAGAAATGTTCTTATCCTAGCCAGCATCTTTGTGCTCTGCTAGTCTGGAGATATTACTCCAAGGGGTAATGCTTCCACTATTGGACACCACAGTGGTTTCAATGAATTGTATGAGACTGCCACAGGGCTATTCTGGGTTTATTATACCACTAATCACTGGGTAGAAGAAGTCACTCTACTGGCTTGAGTGATTGATCCCAATAACTAAGGGAAGATCATGTTGCTGCTACCCAGTAGGGCAATGGGGATGGTATCTGGAACCCAGGGATTCCTAGGGTAACTCTAAATATTTACATGCCTGGTAGTGAGGTTTATAGAAAACTGCAGACCTTTCCTTCTCCCCCACAAAAAAGGGGAAAATAATATTACGATTCAGACCATTTTGCCAATGAAGTTTTGTGTCATTTTACCAGGTTATGACTTAACCAGTTGAAGTTCTGGCTAAGGGCAAGGGAAATATGGAATGGGAGGTGGAAGAAGGAAGCCACAGATAACAGTGACCAGTTACATTAAGAGGGACTGAAGTAGCTCTGCTTATCTTCTCTTTGCTTTTCTGTGTATGTCTTTATGTGTGTATGATAGTCTTTTTCTTCTCTCTTCCCCTTCCATTATTATTTTATATATGAATACACTTTATCATTTAGTCTTTAGGTGACAGAATATTCGGTGGGACTATGGCTGAATTGGAGAAGTAATTAACATATCCAGTGATGGGTACAATGGCCATTGTGCCTCCTCATTTGGGAAAGGGGTGAGTACAAAAGTTCACATGTGTGTTAAAAAATGCGTCTAGAAGCCAAGTAGCCAAAGGGGTGGACTGTTATCAATGATTGACTCAATACTTCTGTTCACCAAATCTTCCCTTCCTTGAGCTGCTTTGTGATCCTGGAGCTGAATCTGTGGCCTGCAATGCAGGATAGCCAGGAGCACTTGGAGGTCAGCAAAATTTCCTGGCCCTCCCTTCAGGAAGCTTTGTAGTGGAAGTCCCTTGAGATACCTCCCAGGAACAGCTTTCTGGGAGTACTTTAGAGGACAGATTTCCAGCAAGTTCCACTGGCCAGACACCACAACAACTTGTATGCTATTGACTGAGCCACAGCCATGACCTCACTAGCAGGTCTTGGATCCCAGCTCAAAGTTGGGGCATAGTTACTTCCTCGGACATTCTCTTTCAGCTCTAGAGGTATTGCTGTTTCTTATATCTGTCTCCTAATGTTTTTAGAGTTCCCTTTACTTCTCAATAGCCACTCCCTCACTATTCCCATCCCCCATTATAGCTAATACAGTAAAACCTTGGATTTCGAGTAGCTTGTTCTGTGAATGTTCCGAAAGACAAGCAAACGTTTCTAATAAATTTTAACTTGATAAACAAGTGATGTCTTGCAGTATGAGTGGTAAATGACACTGAATCATGTCACATGATCACAACTAAGCAAACGGTACTTCTCTCTCTTGCTGTGGGATTGTGGGTGACTGTCTCCCATGCTCGGATGCTTGGTCTCAGGCCACAGTATTTGGCAGAAATCAGTGATTTTTCAGAATGTTGGAAGGTGTCCACAACTGGCACTAGTGTATTTTTTGTCACTTCAAAGCACCTATGGACAGTCCTTTGCTTTTCCAGACAAGAGGAAGCTTAGGAATGCTTTGCTTCAATCTGAGTCAGTCTGCCTACAGATATAGACCCTTTCCTCTGATCCCTTATTGCCAGTTACATTAAATACAGTATATGACAAGAGTTTATTCATACTGTACTGTAGTCAACATCCATTAGAGCATATACAATGGCCCCCATGCAGAAAAAGATTCCATTGAGCCAATAGTCAGCAGTGATTTCATTAGTGACAGTGAAAGTCGTCTTACACAATAACTCTTCTCTCTCTTGTCTCCCTCACACCAGCATGAAGGTTTTCAAAGGTAAATGCAGGTTAATTAATTTATTTTCTTTATATTTTGTATTTTCTTTATTATTTTGTATTATGTTACAGTATTGTAATCATTTTGATATGAATATTTTTTGGGTTGTGGAATGAATCATCTGAGTTTCTATTATTTCTTATGGGGAAATTCAGTTTGATATACAAGTGCTTCGGATTCCAAGCATGTTTCTGGAATGAATTATGCTCACAAACCAAGGTTTTACTGTAAAACCTTGGCCCCCAGGAACACACTGCAGACCCAGCCTGACAAGGGAGCTCCTACCTTTGCCACTCGGGGCACTGTGGGGTTAGGAGGCACACTCACGGTCTCCTGGCTCCAGGAACTGAGTGCCTTAGCTGCAAAGCAGAGATCAGAAAGTTGCTGCCAAACTTGTAGCTCCAGGGCTGTGCTGCACCTGGGTGACTCAGCAAATGGATGCCCCACCTCCTCTCTTAACCTTCCAAATACAAGTCTCTGGTGAGTTCAGCTGCTCTGCAACATGTTTGAAAATACAGCATGATAGAAAACCTGAGGTAGGGTGAGGCCAACAGATCAAGAAATGGTTGCCATTGAAAGGATAACTTATATCTCACAGATCCCAAGAGATGCGCACATCATTCAGGGCCACACTAGAAGCACCAGGGTCATCCAAGAGGCAGAGGAAGAGAGGGGAAATGTGAATTAGAGTCTTTCTTGGGGTTTCTGCAGGAAATAATAGATGAGGTGGAGTAAGCAGGCTTAGGATTGACTAGTTTGAAAAATTTCAGCATGCTCTGGGGCATAGGAGCTATACCTGGCTGTCTGGCACCAGACCCTGGGGTGATTAGAGCAGGTGGACAGTGGCTGAAGTGTGCTAGCCCACAGAGAAGCTGGTTGGGGCATGGGCTCTGATTGGCTGGTTTGTATTTGGAAAGCACTCCCCACCCCACAAACAGCCCTCCTGGTGTGTGTAGGGAGGGTGGGGGCCACTACTATGGAGGCAGGAGGCCAAGATGAGGTGACTCAAGCAGGTTGTCCAGGATAAGGCTTGTTCAGTATATGCATGTAGGGCAGATGTGAACAGATCAAGTTTATAGAAATGAGAACCGTGGGCAATACACAAATAAATCGCCTCTGGAGCTTTAGCCACGAGTGGTCTGGGAAGCTTAGTTTTTCGGCTTTCCAGCCTTTGCAATCAGGAAGACAAATCAGAAAAAAGGTTGGAATGGATGCTGAGCAAGCCAATCTACCATCAAACACACACAAATCACATATTCCATAAATATGTACAAAAAGAGAAATTAAATATTGAGAATAAAATGTTAGGCATTCTGACAATTTCCCCCTGTACCACATGGTCCTTTTGCAGACCTCTCTAAGTTGACTTTAAGATCAATAATAAAAAGCCACACAGGGACGCCTGGGTGGCTCATTTGGTTGGGCATCTGACGCTTGATTTCAGCTCAGATCCTGGTCTTATGGTTTGTGCATTTGAGCTTACATCAGGCTTTGTGCTGGTGGTGTGGAGCCTGCTTGGGATTCCCTCTCTTCCTCTCTCTCTCTCTGCCCCTCCCCCCACCGCATGCATGCGCTTTCTTTCTCTCTCAATATAAATAAGTAAACATCTTTTTTTTAAAGCCACACAACAATGCTCTGTGGCAGGACAACCTCACACACTGTAAAGGGCCTCCACAGGCTTTAAATCATTTGAACTCAAACACAACTTTGTGGGGTAGGCTGACCAGGTATTATCCTCATTTCATACATCAGGAAACTGAGGCCCAGACAGGGTAAGTAACTCACCCACTGTTACATGTTAAGTAGTAGCACACCTGAAGCTTGAGTTCTGGTGTCTTTTCAGCCATGCACCATAGAGTTTCATGAATATTCTAGAAGAGTTGTTGGTCTGAGAAAAAAGTGTGGTCTTGTATCTGGGTTCTAATAGTTATATGTATTTTTGATTTTCTTTTAGCCTAAGGCCAAAAGCTAAATAAATGTTTAGGAAGAAAACTTTTTTTTAACTTTAGATAAGATATTATCTAATGCTGCTGTGCCATAAAGTTTAATAGACTTAAAATCCACATCTAAATCATCCTTAATGGGGAAAAACTGAAAGCTTTTTCCCTAAGGTCAGGAACAAGACAAGGATGTCCACCCTCACCATTTTTATTCAACATGGTACTGGCCGTCCTAGCCACAACAATCAGACAACAAAAAGAAATAAAAGGGATCCAAATTAGTAATAAAGAAGCAAAACTTTCACTGTTTGTGGATGACATGATACTCTATATAGAAAACCCTAAAGATTCCATGAAAACACTGCTAGAACTGACACATGAATTTAGTAAAGTCACAGGATACAAAATCAACATACAGAAATCTGTTGCATTTCTATACACCAATAATGAAGCAGCAGAAAGAGAAATTAAGAAAACAATCCCATTTACAACTGTACCAGAAATAATAAGATGCCTAGGAATAAAGCTAATCAAAAAGGTGAATGACCTATACTCTGAAAACTATAAAACACTGATGAAAGAAATTGAAGAGAGGACACAAAGAAATGGAAAGACATGCCATGCTCATAGATTGAAAGAACAAATACTGTTAAAATATCTATACTACCCAAAGCAATGTACACATTTAATACAATTCCTAACAAAATACCAATAGCATTTTCAAAGTACTAGAATAAACAATACTAAAATTTGTATGGAACCACAAAAGATCTCTCATAGTCAAAGTAATCTTGAAAGAGAAAGGCAAAGCTGGAAGCATCACAATTCTAGACTTCACGTTATATTACATAGCTGGAGTAATCAAAACAGTATGGTACTGGTACAAAAATAGAAACACAGATCAATAGAACAGAATAGAAAATCCAGAAATAAATCCACAAGCATGCAGGCAATTAATCTTTGACAAGCAGGAAAGAATATCTAATGGAAAAAAGACTTCAACATGGTGTGGGGAAAACCAAACAGCAACATGCAAAGGAATGAAACTGGACCACTTTCTTACACCATACACAAAAAATGCAAAATGGAATAAATACCTAAATGTGACACTGGAAACCATAAAAGTCCTAGAAGAGAACACAAGCAGCAACTTTTTTGACAATGGCTGTAGCAACTTCTTTCTAGATAATGTCTCCTGAGGTAAGGGAAACAAAAACAAAACTAAACTACTGGAGTTACATCAAAATAAAACGCTTCTGTACAGCAAAGAATACAACCAATAAAACTAAAAGACAACCTATGGAATGGGAGAAAATATTTGCAAATGACATATCTGATAAAGGGTTAGTATACAAAACATATAAAGAACTTACACAACTCAACGTCAAGGAAACAAATGATTTAACTAAAAAATGGGCAGAAGACATGAACAGGCATTTCTCCAAACAAGACATACAGATGGCCAACAGACACATGAAAAGATGTTCATCATCACTTATTGTCAGGGAAGTGCAAATCAAAACTACAATAAGAAATCACCTCACACCTGTCAGAATGACTAAAATCAACAAAACAATAAATAACAGGTGTTGGTGACGATATAGAGAAAAAGGAACAATTGTGCACTGTAGGGTGGGAATGTAAACTGGTGCAGCCATTGTGGAAAACGGTATGGAGGTTTCTCAAAAAGTTAAAAATAAAACTACCTTACAATCCAGCAACCGACCACTGGGTATTTACCCAAAGAATGCCAGAACACTAACTCAAAGAGATACATGCATCCTTATGTTTAGTGCAGCATTATTTACAATAGCCAAGATATGGAATCAGCCCAAGTGGCCATTGATTGATGGATGGACAAAGATGTGGTTTATATATACAATGGAATATTAATCAACCATAAAAAAGAATGAAATCTTGCCATTTGCAACAAAATGGATGGAGCTAGAGAGTATAATGCTAAGCAAAATATGTCAGACAAGAGAAAGATAAATACCATATGATTTCACTTATATATGGAATTTAATAAAGAAAACAAACAAGCAAAGGGGGGGGGGGAGAGAGAGAGAGAGAGAAAGCAAGAAACAGACTCGTAATTATAGAGAACAGTCTCATGGTTACCATAGGAGAGGTGGGGGGGTGGGAATAGGTGAAATAGGTGATAGGGATTAAGGAGTGCACTTGTAATGAACATTGGGTGGTGTATGGAATTGTTGAATCATTATGTTGTACATCTGAAGCTAACATAACAGCTTATGTTAACTGGAATTAAAATAAAAACTTTAAAAGAAGTTTAATAGACTGGAAAGGGTGGGTGAAGTCTGCCTCTCCTGTATTCTCAATTTACCTTTCCAATATTGACAGGCATATTTAGAGAGGGTGGCTGTTTCTGATTTCTGTGATAAAAGAGGCACAGTAACAACACTCACCACTGCGTACCAAATCAGACCTGTAAAAGCATAGAGTACATAGTTTTGAAGTTTCTTAAGTCATGTGGGTGAATTCTGAAATAGAAAACATGGAATGCCTTGGGTTCTGTGCTGAGTAACCTGTTTCTAAATACATCACATATTTTGAAGAAAAAAAAAAACAAACTCCATTGAGATTAAGAAAGAACCGGTTGAAAGATACCCTGAGGGAACTCACTGACTCAAGATTGCAGACAAATAAATTACACCTCTGGTTCAGACTCATTCTGTGTGTGGGCTTCTAAAAACAATAGGGAAACAAATGTGAAGAGTTACTTAGAGTTTAATTGGTTTAATGCATTAATCACTGCATAGCAAACCAGGCGGCTAAGCTAGCAAATATAATTGTGGAAAGAGAATCCAATTGAAGATTTAATTTATCAGGGAAATATTTACCTCAATTTTCTCCAGATTTCTATGATGGCAATGAGTAGTCCTTCTTCATTTGAGGCCTCTTTGTCACCAGGGAAAGCAAAATGCTTAATTTACTTTTGTACCACTGAAATGAAAAAGAAATAGGTAGATTAACTGGGAGTCTGCTAGAAGGATCATAACCTGTCTGATGGGGAAACCCCACAGGGATCCAGCTGACTCTTTTTTACTCATCGTGTTTACAGGAAGGAGTGCCAGGTCGTCCTCCAAATAAATGTTTTTTTTTAAAGGAAACATGTCCAACAGCAATACTTTCTGCCTCTGTGGTTATGGAGAAGTGGTCAGTGCCGATAAAATATCATCTTAGAATCAAATGGGCAGGATAATGAGATACCTTTTAGTCAATTAAAAAGCTATTGTATGGGAGAAACAAAACAATCTTAAAATACTTTTTGCTGGCCTCAGGGAGCTTAGATTTTCATTTGAGTCTACTTGGGAGATTGAGACTGAGCATCTCCCTAAGAGTGCAGAAAGAGAGAAAATGGAAAGCAAAATAATTTCAAGTCTGTAATGTGATACCAGGTGCACACAGACATCTCCTTTTAGCAGCTGGTGGCCTATCCTTCCTTCTTTCCTCTCTGACCCCTTTTATAATTCCTCAGGGGAGCACTCCAGAATCTTAATTAAGGACATGAACTTTTAATTAATCAATGGATGAATGAATAAAGAAAATATCATATATATTTGATATTTGTATGATATGTGTGTATATATCATGTATATTTGTATATATCATACACATACACACACACACGAGAATATTATTCAGCCATAAAAAAGAAGGAAATCTTGCCATTTGCAACAACATGGATAGACTTAGAGGGTGTTGTGCTAAGTGAAATAAGCCAGACAGAAAAACACACATACTATATGATCTCACTTATATGCAGAATAGAAAGAAAGAAAGAAAGAAAGAAAGAAAGAAAGAAAGAAAAAGAAAAGATTAGGAAACTGGGCTCATAGGTACAGAGAACAGACTGGTGGTTGCCAGAAGTGAGGGTTGTTAGGGGGACGTGTGCAAAGTGGGCAAAGGTGGTCATTAAATAAATAAGTCATGGGGATGTAATGTGCAACATTGGGACCATATAGTTGATAATACAGTATTGTATATTTGAAAGCTGGTAAGAGAGTAGATCCTAGAAGTTCTCATCACAGGAAAAACAATTGTAACTGTATGGTGATGAATCTCTTTCACTAGACTTTATCGTGGTGATCATTTCATAATGTATACATGTATCGAATCATTAATGTCATACAGCTAAAACTAACATAATGTTATAGGTCAATTATAACTCAATAAAAAAATAATAAATGGAGTTTGGTTGTAGGTAAAAATGAAGAAAAAAGTAAGCAAACAAAGATTTTTGGTGTTTTTTTGTAACATAAGGTTTTCCAAACCTTTAGGAAAATGTGCCAAATTCTCAAATGTCTCCTGTTAGTTGGTCTCTGTGGTAAAGGAAGAGAGGCTGAATTCTGCATCTGTTGGGTATGGCACAGAGAAGGTTGAGCACATGAGGATTGCAAGGAAACCGTGGCACTGAATTTTCTGTTGGAGGCAGTGGCATGAATCTGGAAGTGACTCATGAAAACGCACCTCAGGAAATGTAGACAGGCTGATGGTGAGACGGACTTCCACAGGCCATGGAAAGGTTGTCCAAATAATGTTATCTGTCTACCTTCAATTTCATTTTAAATATTACAGATTCAACAAGGAATAAAAGTATCATATACTCCCCAAGATTCAATAGTCTTCCAAAATGGCTGCTTATTCATAATTTATAAATTATGTTTATAATCAAATGATAATTTATGTTATCATATTCCTTTGTAAACCTTATTTGTAAAAACACCTAAACATACAAAATGCATTATTATATATGTTTCACATAGATTCATTTTATGTGCTTCAGTGATTAGCACTTCCTTATATGTACTAGAATGGCAGGAAAAAAAATACATTCAGTGAATGTCTTTGAGTTCCAGAAAAAACAGAATTGACTAAAATTTCTCCATAGAATCTTTTATATTTATTTCTGTCTATGAATGTTATTTTCAGGGTATTGAATATTTCTAAATGGATAGGAAATTAACATAGGGAGCATAAAATTTATGAAGTTTTGGCACATTCTTAACAATCTCAAATGGAGGCTTAACATTTACCAAAACAAAACAAAACAAAAACAAAAACAATCAAAAAGCAAAGAATGTGCTCTTTGTGATCAGGAAGAATCCAAGTCAGGTTGAAATGTAAGTTAGCAGTGAGATTTTAGTGGAAGTTTACTTAAATGTTCTGAATCTTGATTTTCTCATCACTAAAATGGGGATAATAACACCCACATACCTGAGAGGACAACTATAAGGACTCAGCTAGGTAAAGGAGGCAAGACAATTCTGTGATACTACTTTTGGTAAACACAGTATTGCCTTTGCCCGCTCTTCTAGAAGCATCTATTGCCTCAAGAGAGGGAACACAGGTACAGAGAGTTCACATTTTAGCTTTTGAGCTCCAAAATAGGCTCCCCCTTCCTGGTTCTTGAAATTTTATTAAGGTGGAACAAATAAAATGCATAAATCTTAAACATACAGTTTAACTATGAAATACATAGATTTCTAGGTGGAAAGGTCCACAAAATAATCAACAAAATGAATGAAAAAACTACCCTACCTAAGGCACATTGCTGAAATATTAAAACACCAGTGAGAAAAGATCCTAAATGTTTCTGGGGGGGGGGGAGGTCACATACAAAGGCAAGAAAATCCAAGATTTATGGGGGCTTCTGAAAAACCATGAAGCCAGAGGACTAGGGAGAGATGATTCTCAACCTGCCAATTTATCATTCTATAGGGAGGGTAGAATAAAGACATTTGCCAGATATGCATGGTCTAAAAATATTGACCTCTTGGGGTACTTGGGTGGCTCAGTCTGTTGAACGTTCAACTCTTGATTTCAGTTCAGGTCATGATCTCACATGAGATCAAGCCCCACGTCAGGCTCGGCACTGGGTGTGGAGCCTGCTTGAGATTCTCTCTCTCCCTCTCCTTCTGCTCCTTCCCCTGCTCTCTCTCTCTCTCTCTCTTTCTCTCTCTCAAATTAAAAAAATAAGTAAATAAAAATATTGACCTCTCATGCACAATTTCATGAGCATTATTAGAGAGTGTGCTACGGAAACAGGGTGCACCAAGAATGAGGAGGGGGTGCATTCCAGAGAAGATAATCTGAAACCAGACTGATGCTCCTGGTCCAGACTGAGGTTGGAGGACTGACGGTTTAGGAGAGATGTAGCCAAAAAACAAAAAACAAAAAACAAAAAACAAAAAAAAAAACCCACAAAAACAAGAAACAAAACAAAACAAAAAACAAAACTAGAATAGGTAAGATAGATACCTGATATGTTTGGTTATGTGGGTCAGCAGTAATATTCAGGTTTTCATAATTCGTTGAGGATTTTCAGAAGAATTAACAGACAAAGCAAACAAAAAAAAAATGATTGGCTCTAAAAGTGATAGCTATTATTAGATATATAAATCCTTAAAAAGTTGTATAAGGAGTGAACTAAATCACAGTTCCTGGTCATAATATTATAAATGCAGACTATCAATCTGGCCAACAGGGAGAAGGTGGAGGTGGTGGAACTGGAGACTGAGGGCCAAGGTGATGCAAGACACAGAATGCCCAGTTTTCATAACAGGAAGTCAGTGGATAATGTCTAAAATCAATAAACCAAGAAATAATGATCTAATCATATTATTTAGAATTATAGCTGCAAATACTAGAATAGTGAAGAGTTCAAGGTAACATTTTTCATCACAAGTTTATTCTTTTTTATTTTAACTGTGTACATGTATCCCTTTGATAATTTTTTAAAAGACATAGCAAAGAAAAAGGAAACTCAGAGATGATAGTCTTGGGAGAAAAGCCTTCTGATCTGCAACAGCATGTGCTTTTGGAAACTTACAAAGGTTATGCTCTAAGGCATAAAGTCAATGCCATCAACAATGCACTGGAAAGAGAGCTGATGACTGCCAGGCTCTCCTGCCCCTCAGAACTAGATCAATGGCCGAGACAAGGCATTGGAGAGGGGACAGTACAGGTAGGCACCAGCATGGGTGGACTCCTCCCTGCCACCTCCCCTCTTCCCACTTTGTGGACCATGGGTGAACCCTTATTCTCTCTGGACTTTGCAACATGAGTGGATTGAACCCTTGGTCTCCTAAGGTCGCTTCCTTTTTTAACATCCATGTTGTCTGTGACTACAGAGGCCCAGAAGAAGGGAGGCAAAAGTAGAAGAGAAAACGGAGGAGGACAAGAGATGAAATGAACAGAGAAGACCGAGGGGAAAGAAGAATGGAAAGAGAGGGGAAAACGCAAGGCTGCCTTTGTTGAGAATAAAGCATGTGCCTTGATATTTTGTATCCTTAATGGAGGCTAATTAAATGATGGCACCACAGCAGAGCAAAAAGCCCTCAGCAATGCATCTCAAAATAGAAGTCTCGGTATTTATTTGGAAGACAGTAATTTCATTTTCCTGGGAGAATTTTCAGTAAAAAGAGTTTACATGGGCAATTAAATTCTTACCTTTCAACATAGCTGCCTGAAAGCTATGAAAATAATAATGTCTCATATTTCCTGTGAGCCAGCACTTTCTATGGGCGTATATTACCTGATTCAGTCCTTGTAACAGTATGAAGTCAGTACTACTCTCCTCACTCACCCATTATGCACACTGTGGCTCACAGAAGTGGAGCCATCTGTTCGGTAAGAAGGCAGGAGCACCAAGGTTCAAACAAGGGTCTGTTTTATTCCCAAGCCCATGTTCTTTACCTCTGGCCCCCTGTCTGCAGCTTTTAAAACCCAAGAAACAAGGAGTAGAGTTCACCCAGCCCTCAGTCCCAAGCAATATGGTCTACTTTTCCAACCCCATGTTCATCTCCTTTGTTTTTGTCTTCTTTCTGGTCTTCTTTTTCATTTTCTCCATCTGTCATCTGCTCCCTCCTCTTTTATCTTCTTCATCTTTTAGAATAGGCATCACATTCATATTGTTCAAAAATGGAACCAGTGGGGAGGGTAGACCCTGAGAAAATCCTATGCCAGCCACATGCTTCTGCCTCCACCCCAAGTCTCTGTGATCATTTGTCTCTTTGTTATCCTTCATTGCATCTTTATGCCAACACAAGAACATGGAAATGATGTACCTGTTTCCTACTTTCTTACCTCAAAGTTGGCATACCAGATTGTACCATATTTAGGCACTTTTTTGTTTTTACTTAGTGGTGTGTCCAGGAGATATTTTGATGTTAGTTCACAGGAAGAGTCTTCATTTAAAAAAAATATTTTTTACAGTTATAGACTATTCCAGCATGTGAATAAATCATAGGTTTATGTAGCAGTTCCTCAGACATGGACACTTGGGTGGTTTCCATGTTTTTTTAGTATCACACACAATGCTGTAAGGAATAATCTTATCAGCTGTCAGTTCACACTGATCAAATATAACCCCAGGAGCAGGGGTGCTGGGTCAAAGGGAAAGTGCATTTGAAATTTTGACGGTTATATCCCCAGTAGGGGCTGCACCATTTGGCGGTCCCACTGAGAGTGAACATCTACTTCCCTAGCACCTAACTAACAGGGTGTTTTGTCAAACTTCCAGAACTTTTCCCATCTGACCAAGGAAGAATTTTACCCTAGTGGAGTTTTGATTTTTGTGTCTGGCTCACAAGTATTTAGTACGATTTGGATTTCTTATTCTGTCAACTGTCTGTGACCTTTGCCCATTCCTTTGTTGGCCTTGTAGTCTTACTCTTTGTCCTCTCTGGGAGCTCTTCACATATTTTGGAGAAAAACACTTTTTTTGTGTCATGAGCTGCAAATATTTCCCCTACTTGTTGTCTTTTTGCTTTGTGTTGTGCTTTGATTATATTTTTTTATGTAGAAGTTGTTATTGTTTCCAGTTACAATTATGGGTATTTATTTATTTATTTATTTCTAGAGTTTGAGACATAGTTAGATATGCCAATCCACTCCAAGGTTATCCTACCAATCAGAGTTCCAATCAGAGTCCCAATCAGGATAATTCAAGAGTGATATACAAACGGATATACAAAGGGATTAGTTACAAGGTTGTGGGCAAGATTTAGGGACCTTCTAAGGGTGATGCAAGAATCTGGGCCTAGGGACAACAGAGGTGTCATCACCCTGGTCTCCAGAGGGTGAGGAGCAAAGAAGTTATTGTAGCCTGGAGGGAAAGAGAGCTGTGTAGACCAGGCCAACTAGAGAAGAGCACTTGTGTCTGTTGGGGTACAGCGGAAGTCAGGAAGTGAATATCTTGCCCTCATTTCCTTCATGACTTCCTGTGTCTTCTCATAGCTCCCCATTGGCCAGAGGGTGCAGGATCCTGCTGGGGTCATCCACATGGGGCAGCCTTCCAGCAGAGAATAGGGAGGGTGAGTGGATCTCCACTCTATGGGGTGGGGGCGGGAAGTGGATGAGATCCAGCATAGTTGTAGAATGCCTGCTGGTAATATTTACATAGTTTTATTTTTTAGATTTAAAACTTTGACCCATCAGAGTTTACCTTGATGTACTAGGTGTAGTATGGTTCCAACTTTGCCTTTTCCCTACTGGCTATCCACTTGTCCCAGTGCTGTTTATTACAAAGTCCATCTATACCCACTGATTACAGTACCCATATTTGTCATATATTAATGTCCTGCAAACATTTGAGTCTATTTCTCTATGTTCTCTTCTGTTCCATTGGGCTGTACGTCTATTCATATGCCCTTCTGTATTAATTACCAAGGCCTTCTGATGCATTTTAAGAACGGGGCGAGACCAATCCCTCCTAATTTTTCTTCCATTTTGGATTTTTTTCCAGGGCTATGCTTGCTTGTTTATTTTGAGTGAACCTGCTTGTTTATTTCTGAAGGAAGGAAAATTATTAGTACATTTTGGAAGATTTGTTAAATTTATAAATTTATTGATGGATGACTCACATCTTTAAACCACATTTGGTTTCTTCTTTGAGAAAATGATTAGGTACCACCTTACCAATGAGAAAGTTACCATTTACAATAATGAGACTGATATTAGGTCCCTCCCTATGGGATCCATTGAGAACACAACACTCAAGTAGTACACCTGCCAGAAATGCCTAATCTAAATCTAATCACAAGAACATATTATACAGGATCAAATTGAGGGCATTTTCCAAAAGAAAATGGTCCATACTTTTCAAAAATATCAGTATTTTCAGTTATGCCTCAATAAAGCTGAAAACTATCAGTATCTTGAAGGGCAAAAGGGATAAGGACCTGTTCTATATGAAAAGGGGAAAAGGACATGACAAGTACATGCAACATGTGGTCCTGTTTGTATCCTAAATCCGGGAAAAAAATATCCATAAAGGATGTTAATGGAACAACTGATGAAAATAGAATATGTATTGCTAATTAGGTCATAGTATTGTATTGATGTCAAATAACTTGAATTTGAGAATTTTATTGTGGTTATGTAAGAGGATATTCTTGTTCTTACAAAATGCATGATGAAATATTTTTTTAAATATAATTTGTTGTCAAATTGGCTAACATACAATTTGTACAGTGTGCTCTTGGTTTTGGGGGTAGATTCCCGTGGTTCATTGCTTATGTACAACACCCAGTGCTTCTCCGAACAAGTGCCCTCTTCAATGCCCATCACCCATTTTCCCCTCTTCCCTACCATCCCCCTCCCAATCAACCCTCAGTTTATTCTCTGTACTTAACAGTCTCTTATGGTTTGCCTCCCTCCCTCTCTGTTTGTAATTATTTTTTCCCCTTCCCTTCCCCATGGTCTTCTGTTAAGTTTCTCAAGTTCCACATATAAATGAAAACATATGATATCTGTCTTTCTCTGACTGACTTATTTCACTTATCAAAATGCCTTCCAGTTCCATCCACATTGCTGCAAATGGCATGATTTCATTCTTTCTCATTGCCAAGTAGTATTCCATTGTATATATGAACCACATCTTCTTTACCCTTTCATCAGTTGATGGACATTTAGGCTCTTTCCATAATTTGGCTATTATTGAATGTGCTCCTATAAACATTGGGGTACATGTGCCCCTATGGATCAGCACTCCTGTATCCTTTGGATAAATTCCTAGTAGTGCTATTGTTGGGTCCCAGGGTAGTTCTATTTTTAATTTTTTGAGGAACCTTCATACTGTTTTCCAGAGTGGCTGCACCAGTTTGCATTTCCACCAACAGTGCAGGAGGGTTCCTGTTTCTCCATGTCCTTACCAGCATCTGTTGTTTCTTGAGTTGTTAATTTTAGCCACTCTGACTGGCATGAGGTGGTATCTCAGCGTGGTTTTGATTTGTATTTCCCTGATGATGAGTGACTTTGAGCATCTTTTCATGTGTCTGTTGGTCATCTGGATGTCTTCTTTAGAAAATGTCTATTCATGTCTTCTGCCCATTTCATCACTGGCTTATTTGTTTTCAGCTGCTGAGCTTGGCAAGTTCTTTATAGATTTTGGGTACTAACCCTTTATCCAATGTCATTTGCAAATATCTTTTCCCATTTCTTCAGTTGCCTTTTAGTTTTGTTGACTGTTTCCTTTGTAGTGCACATGCTTTTTATCTTGATGAGGTCCCAGTAGTTTATTTTTGCTTTTAATTCCCTTGCCTTTGGAGATGTGTCGAGCAAGAAATTGCTGCGGCTGAGGTCAAAGAAGTTGTTGCTTGCTTTCTCCTCTCATGTTTTGATGATTTCTTGTCTCACATTTAGGTCTTTGGTCCATTTTGAGTTAAGTTTTGGGTATGGTGTAAGAAAGTGGTCTAGTTTCATTCTTCTCCATGTTGCTGTCCAGTTCTCCCAGCACCATTTGTTAAAGAGACTGTCTTTTTTCCATTGGATACTTTCCCTGCTTTGTCAACGATTCGTTGGCCATATATTTGTGGGTCCAGTTCTGGGTTCATTATTCTATTCCATTGGTCTATGTGTCTGTTTATGTGCCAATATCATACTGCCTCGATGATTACAGCTTTGTAGTAGAGGCTAAAGTCTGGGATTGTGATGTGCTTTGGTTTTCTTCTTCAATATTACTTTGGCTATTCGAGGTCTTTTGTGGTTCCATACAAATTTTAGGATTGTTTGTTCTAGCTTTGAGAAGAATGCCAGTGCAATTTTGATTGGGATTGCATTGAATGTATAGATTGCTTTGGGTAGTATTGACATTTTAACAATATTTATTTTTCCAGTCCTTGAGCCTGGAATGTTTTTTTCCATTTCTTTGTGTCTTCTTCAATTTCCTTCATAAGTTTTCAATAGTTTTCAGCATACAGATTTTTACATCTTGGGTTAGGTTTATTGCTGGGTATTTTATGGTTCTCAGTGCAATTGTAAATGGGATCAGTTTCTTGATTTCTTTTTCTGTTACTTCATTATTGGTGTATAGAGATGCAACCGATTTCTGTACATTGGTTTTGCACCCTTCGACTTTGCTGAATTCATGTATCAGTTCTAGCAGCCTTTTGGTGGGGTCTTTTGGGTTTCCCAGGTAGAATATGCATGATGAAATATTTAGGGGTAAAGGGTGTTTGCTGCTAACTTTCAAATTGTTCAGAAAAAATATACATATGCAGTTAGATAGGAGTAATAAAGGAAATACAGAAAAATGTTAATTGATAACTGGGTGAAGGTATTAAGAATTCTTGGTGCTATTCTTATAACTCTTTTGTAAACTTAAAATAATTCACAAGTAAAGTTAAAACAAAAGAAAGTTTGGGTGGGTGGGTAGGGAGAAGATAATGTTAAAAGGTATGAACTCTTTCTTGGTTTTAGCCAATTTGAGCTTGATTCTGCCTTTTAATACATTGTCTTAAGATCCAGAGAAATATCAAGTTAATCGATATTATTCAATTTAATTTTATTTTTAAAAAATATTTTCTTAAGTTTATTTATTTATTTATTTAAGAGAGACAGCGACAGAGACAGCACAAGTGGGGGAGGGCCAAAGAGAAAGAGGGAGAGAGAATCCCAAGCAGGCTCTGTGCTGCCAGTGCAGAACCCAATGAGGGACTCAAAGCCATGAACTGTGAGATCATGACCTGAGCCGAAACCAAGAGTTGGATGTTTAACTGGCCAACCCACTCAGGCGCCCCTATTTTCAATTCTCAAAGCTAGTCTCCGCTACTTTGATTACAACACAAACACACAGCTACACACACAAATTCCTTCCACTTGAAGCAGATCCAGTTAGTGAGTTGTTATTGGGTATTGCCCTGTGCTGAGGACCTCCTTCTTATAGGACCAAAGACCATGCAAAAGACCAAAGGAGCAGAGCTTGCCCCTGGGATTTGGGTGTTCTTAGTGTCAACAACCAGAAAATGATATTTGGTTTTGGTTTGCAACACCATAGGAAATTTCTCTAATGTCCTTCTTTGGGTCCATCCCCACAATAATAACAATAGCTGCTGGTATAGTGCCTACCACCACTAATTTCTCGAATGCTAACAGTGCTCCAGACTTTGTGTTGTTCACTTAATCTTGTATGATCTTGTTTTCTCAGAAGAACTTGGTGGGTAGTTACTATTATTACCCCCATTTGACAGATGGGGAAAGTGAGCTAACTCCCTCCTCTAGCAAGTGGTAGGAATGGGACTCAACAATGGCCATCTGCTTCTAGAATATGCTCCTTATATTCTCTGTGGCATCTTCATAATGCCCAATGTCAGGTGAAGTCTCAGGGGTAGGGACTGTGAGGTAGCCTCCACCCAGCCCACAGGCTTTGACCACAGTAAAATTGGGAGAAACTATAAAAATCAGTAGGAACAGGTAGCTCTTTGCCTTATAAAGTGTGGACCAGCACTTCAGAGAATCCGAATCCTTGTTGGCCAAGAACCCAGCCTCCAGGAGCTTGTGAGAAGGGTTAGAGAAGGGTTTGTATACAAATTGTGCATTCTCCAGAAAAGGATTCACAAATAAATCCTATGGATACAGAGGAAGACACAAGGTCCATGACAAAAGGAAGCAGGATTCAGGAAACAGATGTTCTTTTGCAAACAGACACAGAAGCACTAAGAAAGGGGAGCAGGAAGCAGCAGCATGGGGGCCGTGATGTTGCACAAGGACATTAGATGCTGAGTGGGAAGGAGGGGACTCCCACCTGGTTGAGTCTTCTCAAAGCCAAGGACAGATGAAATCCAGCATTTGCTGACTGTTCTTCTGCTGTGCTCTGAGGCAGTCAGGAGCGTATGTCTGCATATGTTCCACATGTCACAACGTGTGTGTGTGTGTGTGTGTGTGTGCACGCATGTGCGCAGAGAGAGAGAGAGAGAGAGAGAAAGGGAGATTAAGATTGAGGATCATCTTGGTTACCTGATGATGCCAGAATTATAAATGGATTCTATGAGGTTACTAATCCCCAATTCTTGGCAGAGCCAGAGTAAGGAGTGGCCTAGCTGGGCAGCAACTGCCCAAAGTGCCACTCAGCATGGGCCACGGCAGAGGCCACTGTTGGTACTCTGCCCAGGTTCCCATGGCCCCACTTGTTCTTGTGTGCCCAGCCCTGTGCCCTTGTGCTTTGCTTCCATGGAATACCCGTGGGGGACTGGAGACATTTGCCTGCATGTGCAGTCCCACCAGGGTCTGGGAGTGGGGGAATGGGGAGCACTTTAGCAACAGCTGTCTGGTGGAAGAAGATGAAAGCTCAGGTCCCTTGCTTTGACAGAGGACAAAGTTCAATGAGTAATTTTCACTCCAGATTCCTCCCCACAACGTGCAGCAGTGGTGTCGCAGCCCAGGGTGTGGTTGCTCCCTTTTCCTGCTCTGCTGTCCCCACCCTGAATAAATCACACGCACACAAATCCTGGTCTCAGGCCCTGCTTTTGGGGAGTCTGGCCTCCGATCACCACCATCACGGTCTTAGAAATGTAACGAGGAAGAGAGAAAGGGCATGCCCCTACAGAACTGGACTCTGGCAGATTGCCCAACGTGCTTGGGAAGAAGCCTGGGCTGTTTACTTTAATGTGAGGGGGAGCCCCTCCCCCTACAACGTGCTGCTAAAGTGCCTGCTAGAGAATGCAGAGCCAGTTTCCAGCTGGCCTTAATTTGTTTTGTTTTCTGGACTAGATCTATAAATCTGGGGCCTGAGCAGAATTGCTTGGGACTGTGGTGTGGAGTTGAGCTTTGCCTGGAAGGGATAGGAAGGAAGAGAGCTGGATGGAGTGGACACTCAGGTCCTCCTCGAAATGGATATTGAATAGTATCAAATTCCATTAAAATGTTAGTTTTCTTGCGGTACCCATATGCCTCCAGCTGACCCTGCTTCCTGGTAGGAGAGGAGGCGGGCTCTTTGCTGAGCGCTCTGAAGAGAAAGGCACAGGTTGCTAGTATGGATGGTGGTGTGCCTGAAGGGCCATTGGTGGCCTTGAGGTCCTCACAGGGGGGGGATCTACTGACCAAGGTATTTCTGTTGCCCTTCCCAGTGGCCTGAGTGAGTAGGATGGCAGGACCAGAGGTGGCCCTCCATGACTGTGGGATGAGGCACCACTGGGGGTGTGGTGCAGTCCCAGGCAACAGTGTTTCATCTGTAAGTCTAAGAAGTATAGGGACATTTTTTAGGAGGTTGAGAGAGAAGCCAGCTCCTCCCATGTCAACCACCCATCAGACCTGTGTTTTAAGTCCTATTTTTGGTGGAACTACCATGTCATGAGCAAAGTAACAGGATAGATGACATTCAACTAATGGGTCTGAGGACTATACCAAAGATTTAGCCATGTTAATGTCTGCAAGCAGAACGCAATTAGCAAATGTATGAATCACGCACCTGTTTCTATATCAATTCTCTAGACTAAGTGTGGGCTTGTTGTGGGAGCCATGTGTAATCCAATCTGAACTGGATTACCTCTGGCTTTTGATATACGGCCCATGCATTAGGGAGTTAAGACTTGTATCCTAACAGATGTATGAGAGAACAGACTCGGAGGTATGATCAGCACCAAAGGGGCATAAAGGACGGACCAGGGTCATAAGGAGAAGGAAGAGATCCACTCTCACTGAGCAGTAGGGGTGGGCAAGGTACAAACCACCTGAGCTCACAGCTGTTGTGAGAATTAATGGAATAATGCAAAGTGTCCAGGAGAGTGCTAGCCTAGAAAGGATGTATTGTGTATTATTCTTATGCATACACATGCACACACATGTGCACATACCACTTTATTTAATTATGATATATGAATACTCAGTAATAAATAGTGATAAACTATTAGATTATAACACATTATTATATAATATCTTATGTGTGACATATTATTATATTAATATCTTATGGATATTATATCACTTTATATTATATTATGTATAATATATTGCTATATTGTTATATTAATGTGTCATGTATAATAACATTGCTTAGTAATTTATTATTAAACATTGTATATTAAATAATACATTCAATTTTATACATTAAGTTAATGTATAAGATTGAGTATTATTATGTATTAGTATATTATATATGCATAGTACATATATGCAGTACATATTATTGTGAGCAAGAGTCTCATAGTGGAAATGTTCCAGTCTGTTGGAAGAGAGAAGAGCAGTTGGTCTGCTACATGTAGCCTGTACAAGGAGACAGAGTGGGAGAGAAGGATGGAAAGGAATTTTAGGATTATGGCTATAGGGCTTTGTGGGTATCTGAGCTGCATTCAGTACACCAGGGGATACTTATTTCCTCAGAAGTGTGCACTGAGCACTTCCTACAGACCAGGTACTAGGCTTGGTGCAAGAGAAGCAGCCACAAATGACAACGGTGGGGCCCCTCCCTGATGGAGGACATCAATCCATGGAGGGAGTCCAGGGAGACCTGGGAGGGGTACACGGCACCCCAGTGCAGATCAATGAGGGGCTGCAGCCTGATAACTTTGGGGAGGGGTCGCAGAGAAGGTGAGGCTCCAGGACAAGGAGTTAGGTAGGTGAATGGTAAAGGGAAGGAGTGGCTGTTGCACAAGAAAGAGAGTTTCAGACCAACAGCCTGCTCCTGTGAGGTGCCTAGGGGGAAAGGGGGGCTCTTCAGGAACAGAGAGCTGGGGACAGCAGACTGAGGTGTGGCTGAGACATGCACCCTAGAGAGGCTCAGGCTAGGGGTCTAGTGTCAAGTTCAGATGCACTGAGAGAGGGGAGAGCACCGCAAGAAACTGGGCTGCTAAGGCAGAGGGTGGGATGTTGAGAGGTTGCTTGGCAGGTGACGCAAACCAGCAGCCTAGGGACCTTGAACTGGGTGCTGTGGGTAGGAGAAGCCGGGGCTGGAGCTGGCCAGGGCTGGAGGATAAGGAACACCCGTGTTGCTCCTGGAAGCCAGGGCAAGGTCTCAGCGCTGAGGGGTCCAACAGACTCCGCATCAGGGTGGAAGAGAAGAAGGCATCAGGAAAAGCTGGAAGGTTCTGGGCTTAGTGACGAGGCAGAATCCCTCGATAATGAAGATGGGGGTTACATCTTGGGAAAAGGCTGAGGCTTGTTTTAAGATTTCCAATGTCAGCTTTGGAAAGTTGGTTGAGATTGTTTCTTTGGATCGTTTCAGGAATCATGAATTCAAACAGACCTATGAAGCAAAAATAGGAGTTTTGAATTAGTCCTTGATAACCTCTAACTGAATACATCACTGGCTTGCTAATTGCTTATAATTGCCAAGAGTTCCCCCTCCCTACACACACACGCACACACACACACACACACACGCACGCGTGCATGCACGCACAGCCTCTGAACTGTGTTACGAAGGTGTAATAATTTGACTTCTGAGAATCATGTGGAAGGATTAGAATAAAGGCTAGAGGATATAGGGCAGCCCATTTTGACTCTGTATAATGACGAATATTTTAGCAGTTAGAGCTCTGTGAAGGGAATGGTTCATCTGTGAGGAGAGGAGCACTTTCTTGGAATCGTTCAAAGAAGGTTGATTGAGCAGACACTTTTACACAGGATCCCTGAACCAGCAGATGGCCTCTAAGGTGATTCTCAACTCCGAGTTTACGATCCTATGATTTCAGACTCAAAGAAGGTACCTTAGAGGGGTCTTCTCTTTCCTCCCTCAGTTTATTACTTCCTGCCACGACTCCATCAAAATAGCATACTCACGTTCTTCCTTGGGAGAACCCTGGGCTGACAGGCCCTGGAGTACTAGTTTGGCTTGCTAAGCCCCGGATGGTCCTCCCTTTGTCCCCTTATTTCATGGGCCAGCATTCCCTGAAACCCTGAACTTTAGTGTGAGGAACCCTGTTGTTTCTGCAGGATCACAGCGCGCAATAGCCGCGCTGGCTCCCTCACTTCCTGTCATCTCCTCACACCCCATCATTTCCCGAACCAACTCCCCATCCCCTCCCCCCACTTACCTCCCCACCTTGTTACCCTTCATCTCCCCTTATTTCCTATCACAACCGCCCCTTCCCTCACCCCCACTTCACTGCAAACCAAGGGGGCAGAGTTAATGGAAGCCAAACACACTCTCTGCAGAGATTGCCACAAGGCTGGAAGGGGAACTTTTCAGAAGAAATCATGCTGCATTGTGGCCTAAAGATGCAGAATGCCAAATTGCTCATTGTCTTCTTCAAAAGCTCCAGTGTGAGGCCCGTTTGTCTGTCCTCTGCCACCAATGTGCAATAGAGAGGTAGATGAGAGCCTCATCTCCTGTAACCCCAGGAGCCCTTTTTGCTGAAGCTCCAGGCCAGTCTATCCTGCCGGCTGTCTCTGCCCTTACCCAGAGGCCCTGGCTGCAGTGTGATCTTCCATCACCAGGTGCAAGCATGCTTTCTGTTCCTAAACAGGTCTCTCTGTTGGCATTGCTATCAGCCACCTGGTCCAAACCATAGACCTCAAAGAGTAAAGCACTTAACAGCATAAAAATTCGGATGGTGGTACACAAAGAGGTTGGCAAGAAAATAGCCCTGGACTGAAACCCAGGACCCTGTCCACGGTGTGACCTTGGAGACGTAGGCTACCTTGGCATCCCTCTGTCTCCTCTGTGGACAGAGGACGTTGAAAGCAGTAATCTCTGAGGTTCAGCCAGCTGGAAATCTCTATCACCTGACAGCTGACATTCTAGGAAAGAATTTAAATGAGTGTTTATTTTTCTCCACCCCTGCAGTTCTTCTTAGGTTATAAAATTAGGAAATCAAATCAAACCTGGACACAGAATATGCCGTTCAGGGGTTGCAGCTATTTATAGTGTGTTATTTGGCTCCAGACTTCACTCTTGATCACCAGCATTTGTGCTTCTTATTAGCAGCTGCTTCTTGATACTTACAAGGGACAAGGCTATTCCATGCCCACCTTTATCAGTGTCCTGCAACCCTCCATGCCTGTGTTAATGTCTCTCTGGGACTCCCAGGGTGGTAAGGCGCAGGAGATTGAAATGACATTCTGGGAAAAAGGAAAAAGGAAACTGATTGGAGCAAAGATAAGCCAGAGTTGGAGATTCGACTGAGTAGCATTTCTGGCCAGAGGGAGCACTTGGCCCATGATGGGCTCCATGGATGAGTCAGCACAGGAATGGCAACCACAGCCTGTCAGGTCCCGAATCTGTGATGGAGTGGAATATTGATTGCACTGGGGTACAAATGAGAGAGAGAGAGAGACAGAGACACACACACACACACAGAGAGAGAGACAGAGAGAGAGACAGAGACAGATAGGGAAGGAGAAAGAGAGAGCCATTTACACCAGACAGAAGCGAGAGGCATTCAGCCCTGGTTTTCCTTCCCAAGAGACTGTTAATAATAGCTAAGGCCAGTTCCACACGTGCATGCTGTCTGTGTCTTTACTAAACCCTGAGTAGCCCTCTGCTGCCTTCCAAATAAGTTGGAGGCGAGCTGGTGTGGGAGGGAAGGGAGGACCGCAGGCGTGCAAAGATGATGATGGTCTGTGAATGTACCAGCACACTTGGCTGCCTCTGTCAGCAGCAGTGTCCATTTCTGAACCTGGCTACGTTCTTCAGCAGTAACAATGCCCTCTGCAGGGAAGGTGCTGAGGCCAAGGAGCTGACCCATTCACCCTTGGCTTTTAACCAGCAGATTCTGCAGTCCTTGGATGAAATTACTATGTTGCCAGAGAATAGGACTTTAGAGCAGGGGGCACGAAATACATTTCCCACAGAGAGAACGGATTCATTTTCCCTTTCAGTACAGGGTCAGTCCATCTGAGGACAACTGTGCTGTCTCCCCCTCAGCTATGTCTGGAATTAATCTCCCAGAGTTAGACTGCTGGGTGCAAAAGAGAAATGAAAAATGTAGTCTTTGAAAACTAGACAGCATGTACCTCTACAGATGTAAGATTCCAGAGGGCTGGGAGGCATTGGTCTTGTATGTTACATGGTACAACACTGCAGAATTAGCAATAAGACAATCCAATTTAGCAAGTATTTATAAAGCAGCAACTATGTACCAGGCATGCTGTTAGCTGGGGAGCTTCAAATATGACTAAGGCTCTGGCTTAGTCATGTACTTTCTGATGGTTTTGATAGTTGTCAGGGAGGAAGTTAGTATCAGAATTGCTTACTGGACCGCATAAGTAGTCACTAGAAAATGTTTGAAAGAACAGAAAGCATTATATTAAAATTTTACTTATTTTATAAAAGAACAAAAATAAACTGAAGTCGTTGAGGCTTAAATGTTTCTTTACCACATATTCTCTAAATATAAGAGTTCACAGAAAAATTAGCCACATACACCTCTGCCCTATGTGTCTGGATTTTAGAACATTATTAATTGTCTCCTTCCAAATGAAGATGAGGATATTGGTTGGCATTTTCATAGTGCTTCCATTTTTCCTCCTCTTCCTCTAAATTCTATTCAGTTGTATTGTTATTTCTGGTTGAACTGAATTCCCTAAAAGATATGCTCAAGTCCTAACCCCTGGTACCTGTGAATGTGACTCTATTTGGAAGTAGGGTCTTTGCAGAATGCAATAAAGTTGATGAGGTCATATTGGAGTACAGTGGGCCCTGATGCAGTGCTTGGTGTCTTATAAGAAGCAGGACACAGACACACAGAGGAAAGAAAGCCATGTGAAGACAGAGGCAGAGGTTGGAACGGTCCAATCATAAACCATGGAATGCCTTGTGTTGCTGGCAACCTTCAGACGCTAAGAGAGAGGCCTGAACAGATTCTTCCTTAGAGCCGCCAGAAACAATGACCCTGTCACCATCTTGATTTGGATTTCTAGCCTTGATTTAGAAGGCTATTTCTGTTGTGCAAGCCACCCAGTCCATGATACTTCATTATGGCAGCCCTAGCAAACGAATACAGTTATTTTTACATCGTCCCAGTTTACGTTATCTGTCACTCACATTCTGGTTGGTAACCATAACTCCTGCTGGTGTGTGAAGTGTGTGTGTTTTACAGTGACACAGATTCATTGTTCACTGCCTGCTTCTTTAGGTGTACAGCCTGCCTTTTCTCGTGCCTTGTTCCTTTATCTTCTCATCTTTGAACTCTTGGTGAATTCCCTCCCCCTTCCCCTCATGCCTTTTCCCTGTTCTTTGTGCTGTATGTTTGCGTAGCTGCTCGGCCATTTCTTTCATCTGACTCATGCTTGAGGAGCTCTCTCCAGACCTTCTGTTTGCTCTGACTTAAAGACAGTAACTTAAAAAAATAAAAGAAAATAAAACAGGGTAGCTTGACATCACTCCTTCCTTCTCTGAGACCAAGGTGTTTTTCTCTATGAGAAATTTGAAGACAGTGGCCCTCTTTCTGTTGCCTAAGAGAAACTGCAGATCTAGAGGGAAGGGACTCAGTTGACATGGGCCCGTGTATTTGTTGAACTAGCCAGACTTTCTTTCATGGAAGGGAATTTTGTTCAATACCTGCTGAGAGGCTCCACTCTCCCTAAATGTAGGGTGTCCCCCGCTCCTGTGAGAACTGCTCCCAGCGGTTCAGGTTATTTCCCCAACCCACTTCCCAGTTTTACCCATTTCTCCCTCACCACTGTTTCTGCTTCTCCTGGGTCAGAAGAGGAGAGAGGGGCGCCTGGATGGCTCAGTCGGTTGAGCATCCGACTTTGGCTCAGGTCATGATCACATGGTTCGTGAGTTCGAGCTGCACGTCGGGCTCTGTGCTGACAGTTCAGAGCCTGAAGCCTGCTTCTGATTCTGTGTCACCCTCTCTCTCTGCCCCTCCCCTGCTTGTTCTCTGTCTCTCTGTCTCTCAAAAAATAAAATAAAATGTTTAAAAAAAAAAAAAGAAGAGGAGAAAGACATGGATCTCCTATCTTGGCTCTCAGGGCCTGGGGGGACCACAGTTATGGTTCTGCGGGTGGTATGGCAGCTACCTGAACACCCAGCTAAGCTAGGTCTCTGCTCTGTGCTCCATGCCATAGTCTTCCTTTCCTTGGCTTCCAAGTTTTGAAATGTACTGTGTTTGAGTTATACCCATTTCTTCCTTGGTTGCTAATTGGGAAATTCTTTTTTTTTTTTTTCTTTAGTCAGTGTAATTTTTTTCCCCTTACTCGTATCAAAGCTTGGGAAGAGAAATTCTGGAAAGCCATCTTAACTCAGAGGTCCACACTAAGGGGGACCTGGCTGGCTCAGTGGGTTAAGCATCTGACTCTGGCTCAGGTCATGATCTCAATGTTTGTGAATTTGAACCCTGAGTCGGGCTTTGTGCTGACAGTGTGGAGCTGCTTGGCATTCTCTCTCTCTGCCCCTTCCCAACTCACAGGCTCACTCTCTCCCTCTCTCTCAAATACATAAACATAAAAAAAAATTTTTTTAAATGTAACCTTTAAAAAAAAAGAAGTTCACACTGAAAACAATGAACCTATGTTGAGCGTGTTTAACATAATAGCAACTTATGTTGACTAGGTAGATTGGTGACAGTCCTGTCACCCAGGCTTCTAATTTCATCATCCTTATCCCATGGAATTGGTGAAGAGAAAAGAACCACAGAGGATGAGTTTGGCTTGAGAGGGAGGTGTCAGGGTTCTCCAGAGAAACAGAACCAATAGAGTCAATCTGTACCTAATTTACTAGTTATGTATTATAAATATGTAGATTTATCATGTGGAATTGGCTCGTGTGATTATGGAGGCCAGAAGTTTCGCAGTCTGCCATGTGCAAGAGCAGGGACCCAGGAGAGCCCCTGGTGTGTCCAGTCTGAGTCCAGAGGCCTGACAACCAGAGAAACCAATGGTGTAAGCCCTGGTCCAAGTCCCAGGATGGAAGATCAATGTCCCAGCTTAACAGGCAGGTAGGCAGACAGAGAATTCCCCATTCCTGCACCCATTTGTTCTATTTGGGACAAGAGTTCTGTTTATTCTATCTAATTCAACAGATCCATGAGGCCCACCCACATTAGGGAGGGCAGTCTGCTTTCATCAGTCTACGGATTCAAATGCTAACCTATTCTGGAAATACCTTCACAGACACAGCCAAAATAACATTTAACCAGATGCCGGGTATCTTGTGACCCAGTCAGGTTGACACATAAAATTAACCACTGCAGACACTATTCTGCATAATAGCTAAGAATTCAGACCCTGGAGTCAGAGAGACACAGGTCTGAATTTTTAGCTCTGCTGTACATGCTGTGTGGCCACAGTTTTGGCTACTTAACCTCTCTGTGCCATAGTTTCTTCGTCGGTAAGATGGGAATGAAAAGAGAACTACCACAAGGGCTAGTTGTGAGGATGGAAGGTGATGAGTGAAAGTTATGAGCTTTAGAGGCGTCTGGGTGGCTCAGTCAGTTAAGCACCCGACTCTTGATTCTGGCTCAGGTCATGATTTCATGGTTCGTGGGTTCGAACCCCAAGTCAGGCTCTGTGGTGACAGCGTGGAGCCTGCTTGGGGTTCTCTCTCTCTGCCCCTCCCCTGCAAAAAGTTATGAGTTTTATGACTGGGATTCAAGAACACTTGGGCTGGAAGGTATTGTAGTGTCTATCTGATCCTTTCTTATATATTACATAGGAACAATGAAACTGGAGCCCAGACAAGCTCACCTCTGAGGAGAGGGCAAGGTAATGGAATGTGTGCATGATGCCCAGAATAGAAATAAGAGATATAAAGCGAGGCTATAGATCATGCTGTACCGTGCAGGGCACTTTGTTCAGTCTCACCGAGGAGTCCCGTTGTCAGGGCAGGCTGGGCTGCCATGGGCAGTGTCTGAAGCAGGATCTGAAATCAGTCTGGTGCTTGGGCCCCCACTGTCAGATTACTCTAGCTGTGTGGACTCCTGCGTTTTTCCCGATGGGGCATTCTTCACATTCCCCCTTTCCTCCACTAGTTTTATCTTTTTGCTTTTGCTAAATATGGCCTTTTGGAGACGAATTTTATAAACGCAATTAGATGAGTGCTTATGGGAGCCCAGCCATCATCAATAATGGTGTCAATACTCAGCATGATTTATTCATCACAACAAAATTTCTAAGTGCAAACCCTCATCAGGCATTCCCTTCTTATCCTTGAGTGACCTGATGATGCAGCATAAAGGGGTTTTTCCTCCTCTTTGGGTCATCCGTGGGGAAATGGAGGCACGGAAGTGGTCAGTTGCTTCCCGAGAGATGCTCAACAACTAACAACTCAGCCTGGAGATCACCCCCTGAGACAGAAAGTCTTCAGCCCAGCACATTCCCTTGCAGACCGCACTACCCCTTGGGTGGGCTCATCACCACCCACCTAAAGCTAGGGAGCAGGACTCCTCAGGCGAAGAATAAGACTATTTGACATTATTTGGCCATGGATTTGACATGTGGTTCTGGTCACCCAGACAGCAGGTGCTTTCGTTTCAATATGGTGTTTTCCGAGGAAACAGCTTTGTGGCTTAAAACTCAAGTCCTCTCCTCAGTGTCTTCCCAGCCATACCTTCCACTCAGCTTCAGAGGTATAGGCGGCT
This sequence comes from Panthera onca, assembly GCF_046562875.1. NCBI lineage: Eukaryota > Metazoa > Chordata > Mammalia > Carnivora > Felidae > Panthera > Panthera onca. The sequence goes on along the minus strand of NC_138343.1, from coordinate 24,986,018 downwards.
GCAGAGGTGTTCCCATGTGTGCCATGTTGTGACTTAGCTTGCTTTCTGTCATTCGTCTTGTCATTCTATCCTAGGTGCTCAAAACACATTTGTTGAACTGACTCAGGTGAATGAATCCATTCATATTCAAAGAATAAAGTTCTTTTTAAGTTTATTTATTTATTCTGAGAGAGAGAGAGAGAGAGTGAACAGGGGAGGGGCAGAGAGAAGGAGAGAGAATGAGGGAGAAAGAGAGAGAGAGAGAGAATCCCAAGCCGGCTCTGCCCCTCCAGTGCAGAGCCCCATGCAAGGCACAAGCCGATGAACCACAAGATCATGACCTGAGCTGAAGCCAAGAGTCAAGCGCCTAACTGACTGAGTCACCCAGGGCCCTCAAAGAATAATGGTTTGATAGCACTGAGGATGTTCCAAATAGATTTTGAAGGCGATCCCAAAAGGATAATTTTTATTTTCTTTTTGGCCAGTGAAATTAAATAAAGGAATATGGGCTACTGCAAAGGCTTATCTTGCAAGCACATCCTAGTCCAATGTAGGCCTGGGGTGCCTCTCCTGCAAGAGTCTGGGCTGCCCTATCACTGCACACCATCCACAGGTGTCCTTGCAGAAGCTCCCGCTTCTGAGTCAAATGTGGACGATGAAAGTTCTAACTTCAGTTGAAACCGTCTTGTGACTTCTATGAAACACTGGACTTACAATGCAAATATCCCTGCTAGTGATCAGGGAAGCCTAATTAACAAGTATCATTGCATTCCAAATTACCTTTATCATTTTGTTCTTTTAAAAAATGTATTAAATAGCTAATGATGCGTTGAGCGCTGGGCTGCACAATGTGTGGAATGCAAAAGAAATAGAATGCATTGCCCACAAAAGTTAAGAATCTATCTGGGGAGATAAATGTATAGTTTAGGAGTAAAAAATGAGAGTCTCCTGTCTTATGGGTATCTGAAGGTGGAGATGATGAACATACCATTGGTTTTTTTGGACGTGGGCACATGGAGATATAAAGTGGTGGTTTACAGAGCAGTTGGCTGATTAACAGTGTATTTACTTGATATTTCTTTTTTGTAATATGACAATATGTGGTCAAAGACACAGGTTTAAGAAGTTACTATTTATAAAATGTGAAAGACATAGTTCCTAGGTTAACTCTTTTGTGGGTGGGGTGTGGGAGGCAGGGTGGAGTGGGTTCAGGGGGTCCCATTTTGTTTACTTGGATTTTTTTTAGCTTGGCCAAAGCCTCATCTTTTTAAAAAGTTTATTTATTTATTTATTTTGAGAGAGAGAGAGGGAGAGAATCCTAAGCAGGCTCCACGCTCCAGCACTGAGCCAGAGGTGGGGTTTAATTTCACGACAACCATGAGATCATGACCTGAACTGAAATCAAGAGTCAGTAGCTTAACCAACTTAGCCAGTCAGGCACCCCACCTCACTTTTCTGTGTACTGGGTTTTGCCCCAAATCTTGTGTAGATGCTTCTTAAAAAACAAAAACAAAACAAAACAAAACAAAAAACAAAAACAAAAAAAAAAAACCCAAGAAACGGATAAACGAAATGTGCGCATTTGTATAATGGCCAGGACTTTGTTACATGACAGTATTTGCACTGCCTTGGCTAAAAGTTTAATTTTTTTTAATGTTTATTTTGAGAGAGAGAGTGCACAAGCAGAGGAGGGGCAGAGAGAGAGAGAGGGAGAAAGAGAGAGAGTAGGATGGGGGCAGAGAGAGAGAGAGAGAGAGAGAGAGAATCCCAAGTAGGCTCCACATTGTCAGCACAGAGCCCAATGTGGGGCTTGAACCCACAAACCTACAGTAGATCATGACCTGAGCCGAAATCAAGAGCTGGATGCTCAATCGGCTGAGCCACCCAGGTGCCCCAAAAAGGTTTAATTTTTTTTTAAACCTAGAAGCTCAAGAACAGATTTACCATAGTCTGTCCTTGCAGAGGCAAAGAAATTGTTTCAATCATGAGTTTACTTACTTAATATGCCTACCTTATTGTTTGTATTAAGAGGTGGTTTAGTTTATATGTTTTTGGAGGAAAACATTAATGTTTAACTTAATCTTAATATCCAAACTATCAGATTGAAAAAAAAAAAAAGGTGAGATTCTCATCAGGGATGAGTCAGAGCCTCTTGGAGGGAATCTGACTGGGAGAGGACAATGAGGTGAGAACTTACAGGGCAGTAACACTTTCCAGGCAGAGTGGGTTGGGGGAGGAATTAGGAATGGCATTCAGGTAGAAGGAATAGCATGGGGAAAGGCCCTGTGGCAGAAAGAACATGGTGCATTCACATCTCTGAAAAGTTTGCTGTGGCTTGAACATTTGGGCAGGGGAAGTGACCGTGGCGAGAGAGAGGAGCACACATCAAGCCTGAGCATCAGCCTGATGTGTGCTGAGTCAAGCTCTTGGACTTTTTCTTCTCTTTGCTATGTCTCGCCTTTTCTTTCCAGGCCAGGAACTCTGTCTTGGGTCCTAACCGAGCTCTTGACCATCTGTCAGGTACAAAACTCAAGGATCCCGGGTGAGGCGTTAACAGAGATATGCAGGTGTTCATAAAATAAAAGACAAGCCACTAAACTGGGAGAAGATATTTGCCACACATATAACTGATAAAGGATTAGCAATGAGATGATATAAAGAATGACTATAAATCAAGAAATAGCTCAATAGGAAAATTAGGAAAAGCATACAATAGGCATTTCACAGAAGTGGAACCATGAGTGGCCAGTAACAAAGTGACGAGATGCTCACCAGATCAGTAACCAGGAAAACGTACAACTCACAGGATTCAGGGTGCTTTCTCATCCCAGACTATGTGCTTTTATTAAGGAACATTGAAAACCAAAACGTCTTTCCGATCTAAAGGGATGGCACTCAGATGGTGACATTTCAACTCTTGGATCAGGTTGGTCTAGAAGATATTTGGGGCCAAGAGTCCCTTATTTTTCAAATTTCATCAAGTGAGAGACTGCTACCTTCTTTTATTGTTAGGGAGGCAAAGGCTGTGCTTTTGGTTAATCTGAGCCGTTCATTTAGTTTAATCTCAGTTTCCATATAATAGTTAATGCAGCTGACAGAGTCCCTGGGAGCAGCATCCTGAAGCTATCATTGCAATGGGGTCCTGACAAAGTTTTTCAGCTTTGGCTCACACAGGCTCTTACAATTTCTCATCTCTTGCTTCTGGCACCCCATACTCCAGGCATAGAAAACTATTTAAGCCCTCCGAATATGCCAGAATGTTTTAAGCCCTTAAACTGTTGCTTATACCTCCTGCTTTGTTTGGAATGTTCCCCCCACCCTGGAAAACTCCTTCCCATCCTTCAAGACCCAACTGAAAATTCCCTCTCTGACTCATTCTTTCCCTGACTTACCCAGGCAGCATTATTGTGGCCCCTCTATGCTTCTATTGCACTTAAAACAAAGGAAAACTCTCTTCTATTACAGTACTTGTCTCATTGCGTTGTAACTATCATATATCTTTTGATAACCCTTGTCTTTTTTACCCACAGGTGAGATCCTAAGGTGCCTTCGTTTTTGCATCAGGAAAGTGCGTGGCCTTTGAGGAGTAAATGAATGGATATCCTTTTACATGAAAATGAACACCCACTAATTCTCTGAATATTTTTAGAATGATCATTTAATCTGTGAGGCATGGGTGTCTGGGAAAAGGTTTTGGTGTATCGCAGAGTTGGGTCCTTACAGGCTTTTATTAACTGCACATGTATTCCATACCAATCAGGTCATGTAGATCACTTAACAGCAATTTTGCAAGGAAAAGAAAAAGCACAGACATGTTTTCAGCATGAACTTTCAATTTTACCGTTCTGATAATCTCTTAGGAATTTCTTTTACTTCAGGCACAAAATTTGGCATTCTGAGTTTAATATTTAGGTTTCTATTAAATCCTTGATGGATCTTGGACCATAAATTGTCATGTTTCTGAGAGAAGGCAGATGGTCTATGGTCTCAGACCAGGGTTACAGAAAAGTACAGCAGTTGGAGACTGCCTTGCTGTCCCCTGAGTCCTGGCTCCCCCTCCCCTTTGTGACAGTGGATCCAGTCTCTAACTCAGGCCGTGGAGAAAGGGGCAGCTGGCTCCTATTCACAACGAGATGCTCCATGCAAAGCTGACTTTAATCCCACTAGCCCTGGAAACCATCACAGTCCTTACAGAAAGGGCTCCTCCAGGGCACATGTTCTTCAGGGGTTCTGTAACTTTCTTTCAGAAGTGACCTGAGTTTGCTCAGCAGGACACAGGAGGTAAATGGGTGATCGAGGCCACCTGTGAATCGGGCCCCACCAACTAATGGGACTCAGGGGGCAACTGAGACTTAAAGATGTGCTGAGAATCTCAAATGGCGTGATGCCCTATGGTCAGCTGGGAACGGGCAGAGGTGAAGGGGTCATGCTCATAGGTCCCCTCAGAGAACACGTGGCCTAGAGCGTCTGAGAGCAGGTGCAGTCTGAGAGCAGGTGCACTGTCCTCTGGGAAACAGAGGACAGTGAAGGTGCTGGGTCCAGGGCCACCGTGTACAGTCACCCAGCTTGTTCTCTGCACAACCCTAGGGGGCACCATTCACTTCGACCGCACCAGGAATAGTGTTCCCTGGGCTGTACTGTTCTCAGCCTGCAGCGTCTGTGGCTCTGGGCCTTCACATGCCTACCTTCATCAAGGCAGACTGTCTTCTCTGGGCCAGCAGGGCAAACTCTTCCCATGGGGCACATGGGCCCATTTTCCTCACTACACTTGGAACCAAGTTACAGGGAGGCAGGTAAGACCATCAATATTATGCAAGGCCTCCTGCACTCCGGGCAGCCCGGGCGAAGCTCTGCTCACGAGGGCTGGCTGAATGGGAAGGTGGTGTGCGGAGGGAGGTCTCCGGAGTCCGAGAGACCCAGACTTGAATTCTTTCTACGTTTTACTGCAACAGGCTCTCCTGGTTTGTGCATGCCCCCCCCCCACCCCCCGCCCCTGACTGCAGCTCAGAAGCACCTGATTGTTTCTTGCCTGCAGAGTGTACTATAGGGCTGTCTACTCTCTGCCCTGGAGAGAGAATGTTTGTGCCTGCGAGCTCCCCTTCTGTTGCATTTTTTTGGAGGCATTCTGCATGTCCTGTGATGACACAAGCTTACGCTGACTTCCTTCTTCCATACCCTACCCTCCCTGCCCCGGACTTCCTGGGATCAACATCCAAGTTACCAACCTGTGCCTAAAGTCTGTCTCAGGCTCTGCTTTGGAGGGAGCCCAGACTAAGAAAGTTCCCTTGTGCATCGTCCTTATTGGCACCTCAGTTGTCTCGTCTGTGGTATGGGTGTGGGTGTGGGTGTGGGTGACGAACAGGCACTTCACAGCATCACTGCAAGGATTACTGAGGTATTAGCAGAAGGCATTTTGCGCAGCACGTGGCCCTAAGTGAGCATGCACCCACGTGGGTTATTGCCATCTCACAGAGAGGATTCCGTCTACTGCTGAAGGGACGACATATGCTTTCTTGCCACCTGACATTTTGTTATCCCCAGAAATAGTATCTTAATTAATGCTTTAATTATCTGAAACTATCTATGGGGAAAAATGCCAACTACAAAAATTAAGAACAGGCTTGGTGAATAGGAAATAGGCAAACAGTAAAACAAATACACAAAAGGCATCCTTACAGGAACTAGTTGATATTTGGAAATTAATTCTCCCTCGCCACCCAGAACTCAAGTGTAACTGCTTTTGACATCAGGCCATGATGCCTATACTTCAGACTTGGGAAAACCTGTCTTCCTGAGCTTCAGTAGCAGTGGAATTGGACCTTAGTACTTGTCCTTTTTGCCCATAGAGGTCACACAGGGACTCTTTTATCTTTGCATTAACAGTCCTTTTTGTCCACAAAGACCTCACACCACCCTGGGCAGGTATGCAAGACGGGGACACAAATGCTACGCTTTGCCTGTGATACTTAGCTGGTCGCAGACCCTATTTAAACAATCTTAGCCCAAGCAGTTGCTACCCTGCTGAAGAGGGCTCGGTCACATTATTCTTCTTTTTTAATGTTTATTTATTTTGAGAGAAAGAGCACACACAAGCAGGGGAGGGGCAGAGAGAGAGGGAGAGAGAGAGAATCCCAAGCAAACTGCACACTGTCATCGCAAAGCCTGATGCAAGGCTTGATCTCATGAACCATGAGATCACGACCTGAGCCGAAATCAAAAGTCAGATGCACATCCGACTGAGCCACGCAGGCGCCCAAGTCTTGATCACATTATTAAGAAAACTTCCCAAGGGCAGACTTCCCAAGGGATATCTGGATAGCCTCCCAAGATTTGACTGGGAACAGGCCTTCCTTAGTGTTCCATGGGTGAGGATGGCCACGAATCTAGAAACAGGATGCCCCTGTGGCTCCTGATGCAGGGGCTTGCCCACCTCCTCCTAAGTGTCCAGGGGCTGAGGCTAACTTCTTTTAACCTTCCCTCAGCTGCAATGTGACCCAAGGCTCCAGCTCCCAAGACCTCCAGAAACCCCCAGGAAAGGGACTGGGAGTCCATTCACCTGGCTGGTGATTCAGCCCTGCTGACACTGGAGTAGGGAAATTTGTTTTAAGGATGAATTAAACCTATTATGGCCCCCAGAGGGCAATTAGATTCCCAGACAAGGGGATTCTCAATGTCACTGTAGAGCCTGAAAGAGTTAATTAACTCCACTTAGGGAGGTATTTACTACCAAAGATCTCAGGCTGAGGATAGTTGATAAGATTAGCCAGATGATAAAGATAAAAGAAATCCTTGCTAGGGGAGTGAACTGACTGGACAAAGCTTCAGTTACCAACAGTGGAGCCTTGGCTAATAAACATCTTGCCTTATTTTGGAGCCACACCTATATGTTGACATCCAGACCAGAAGCAGCAAACTTTTTCCATAAAAGGTTAGCTGATAAATACTTTAGGGTTTGCAGGCCAGATGGCCTCTGTCACAACTCAACTTTGCCATGGGAGCAGGAAAGCAACCATGACAACAGCAAACCAGTTGGGGTGGTTTTATGCCAATACAACTTTATTCGTAAACATAGGATATGGGCCTGATTTGGACCGCAGCTACGTAAATGAGAGTAAGTTCTTCCAGACACATTATCTTCTTGAATTATCTGATTGAGTCCTCTCAATGGTCACTCACTCATGCAATAGATTTTTGTTCAACATCTACTATGTGCTGAGCACTGTGGTAGGTGCCAGAGGCAAATGGTTAATAAAAGGCATTACCCCTCTACTCATAAAGTATATAATCAGATCTAGTGGAGGATACAGGAACACAAATGGGCCCTGACACTGCTCTATGAAAAGACTTGGGTGGGATCATTAAAGGTATGAGGGGAGAGCAGAGGAGGACTCTCCCCTGGGACTTGAGAGGTCCTGAGGAAGTGACCTCAAAGTTGTAGCTGGAAGGAAGAAGAGTAAGAATTGGCCAGGTTGTGCAGGGAGATCTGGATCTGGGAGAGGAGAAAAGGGATCATCCTACTGAAGAGGGAACAGTGAGTCTGAGAAACAGGAAAGAAGTGTTGAGCCCTGAAGCACCGAATTCTGGGGCGAGCGGTTGAGCGGGTAGCCGGAGAGACAGGAGGGGCTGAACCACGCAGGGTCCAGGAAGCTATGGAACCAAACCAAAGCAAGAACAAAAATTCAGTAAACTTGAAGATCTGATTGGCTTTATTAAGCGATCCATGAATCAGGCAGCTCCTCACCTCACAAATGGAAGGGCTGTCTGAGGAGTTGTACAAAATGGAAGGTTTTATAAGGAAGGAGGGTGAGGCCAGAAAGTTGTTAGCAAAAGAAAAGAAACAACTCTTTGGGGCAAGGTCACCTTTCCTTAGGGGGAAAAGAGGAAGGTTTTTACTAGATGGATTACCTCATCTTCCTCTGGGGGTTGGAGAGACTGGCCCTTGTGACAAGATTACCTCATTGGTGCGGACCAGAAAATTCCTGACTGACTCCTGAAAACTACATTTCTCAGGGTGGTTGCAACTGTAATTAGGTTAGGAATGAAGCCCCAGTTTGGTGGCTTGGCCTCAGTGATGCCATTTTGAGCCAGTGTTTTTTTTTTCTTTTTAAATTCCAGCCTAGTTAATAAACATGCAGTGTTATATTAGTTTCAGGGGTACAATATAGTGATTCAACACTTACTTCTATGCATTACTCAGTGCATATCATGGTAAGTGTCCTCTTACCCCCCCCACCCCCCACCTATTTCAGGCCCCTTCCCTGTGGCATCCACTAATTCTCTGTATGTAAGTGTCAGTTTTGTTGTGGTTTTCTTTTTAACAGGATGGTGGAGAAAAGTGACCTGATGGGAGTGGCATGGAAGGAAAACCCATGTATCTGTGCTGCAGAGAAAGGACTGGGGGTGGGGATGGGGTGGGGCTGTGGTTAGGGACACGTGTTTGCAGCGATCCAGGTGGGGCCAGATGAGGTGGGACCCGTAGACATGGGCAAAATGCCTGGATTCCAGTTACACAGGAGTGAAAGTAGGCAGATGCTAGCTGTTAAGTCTGTGTTGATGACCAGCCCTCTTCTCCAGGTACAGAACAAGTCCTGTGAGGAGGCAGGAGTGGGCATGAAGCCAAACTAGGATTTAGGGCCAAATGGGCCCTGGGGAACCCAAGGTGGAGAGAGGGGCTGGTAACCATGATGGGTGGGGGGTGGTGGTGTGGATGATGTCAGACTTCTGGGCAGAGCAAGCTGGCCAGCAGGGGGACGTGCTGCAGGACATGGGCAAAGAGCCAGCTCTCCCATAGTCAGGGAGGAAAAGGAGGTCCCAGAGGGAGAGGAGAGAGGAGTGAGCGACCAGTGGTCAAGTTCTCCTGGACCGGCTAATTGCTTGATAAATATTTTCTCATTTATACCTTCATCTCAGCCTATAGGGATAGTTTCTGTTTGTTTCGGGACATTTCTTAGATTTGTAATGGAAGCCAATGGAGAATCGGATTCGCTCGACCAAAAACCACGTGGCAATCGATTTGCTTGGCACACGTGTTAGAAAGCGTGTCAGAGTCTCCAGGGTCCTTGGTGGCAACCCAGCTCAGTTTGCACCCAGCACCCCCTGCCAGCACCTCCACCGGGTGCTCAGAAACCCGGTGGCAGGGAGGCCAGCTGTGGTTGCCACGTAAGAGTTTTCTCCCTTGAGTCAGGCTCTGAACTCTTAGGCAAAAATGAAGAGAGCTGGTTGACTGGCTGCGTGAGCTGGCAGGCCCGAGAGGGCTCAGCATTCATCTTGGCCAGTGATACAGGTGGGCGTTTGTCAGGCTTTATACCCCTCCTCACCTCCATTGCAGTCCCGGTAAATTGTGTGTCTGACGGGTCTCCGGACATTGAGCACCACCCTACAAAACTCAAAGGAGGGAAGTGAACATGTTCTGCACATATTTCCTTCTTCTCTCTATGGCCAGAACTCTCAATGAGCTACTTCTTCCAGCTCAGTCCTGGGCACTCGATGTTGCCACCCACTGGCCAATAACATGGCTTCTTTTCACGGCTGCTTCATTGACTTCTTGCTCATTAAGGGAAAAGTGAGCTGAATGGAAGGCAGTTGTGCTTTGCCACATCCATCCCGCTTTCTCTACTAAGTTCTCCTTCTGCACAGAGGTTAGATTCTAGAGAGAAGCCAGTTGAGCATGGGCATAACCAGGAGCCATGGAATCCATCCTGTGAGGGGTCCCAGCAGGGCAGGGTGGGAACCATCACTGTGCCTCCTGGTTCTGGTTTGCAGACACCAGACAGTGAAAGCCCTCCACAGCCCAGCTTGCTTTGGGATTTGACTTCCCCTGCTCCTCCTTCCCCTCCAAAATGCCTCATGCCCTCACTGCCAGGTGCACAAGGGGTTTCCTGGGCCAGTCAGGTGTTCCCCTGCTGTGTTCATTTTCTAGGATTGCCATAACATGTACCACAGACCTGGTGGCTTAGACAACAGAAAACAGGATGACTTAGAAATCAACACATGGCTTAGAAATCTCAGTTAGATATCCAAGTTCACTGCTTATATGTTCTACTTTGCACAAAGCCGTGGAACACAGTTGGGCCAAGCCCTCTGCCATTTCATTTAGTGGGATCACCTTTCTGGTAATTACTGAAAATCTGTTCCTTGATTCTTGTGACAATTTCACCAGAATTGCCTGCACATTCCCATTTCTAGCAACGTTCTGTTCATGCCATATGTATTCTCTAAGACAAATGGACACTTTCTCCACAGCTCTCTTCTTTCTCAATCCTCACCAGAATTGCCTTTAACATCCATATTTCTACCAATCATTTCTCAAGGCAATCTAGGTTTTTCTAACATGTATCTCAAAACTCCTCCAGCCTCCACCCATCACCCAATTCTGAAGATACATCCACATTTTTAGGTATTTGTTAGAGTAGGACCCCACTTTCCAGTGCCAAAATCTATATTAGTTCGCTAGGGCTGCCTTGTGTTAGCACAGACTGGGAGGTTCAAATGACAGTCTTACTGAGTCTTGCTTGGTCTTAACCATCTGTGATGGATAATTTTATGTGTCACTTTGGGCCATAGGATGCCCAGATACTTGGTCAAACTTTATTCTGGGGGATTACCATTTTAGATGAGATTGCCATTTAAATTGATAGACTAAGTAAAGCAGATTGCTCTCCCTAGTGCGGGTGGGCCTCATCCAATCAGTTGACAGCCTGAATAGAAGCAAAAGACTGGCCTCTCCTGAGGAAGAGAAAATTCCTTGTACCTGACTGTCTTTGAATTGGGACATCAGATGTTTCCTGGATCTTGAGATTGCCAGTCTCTGAACTAGAATTTACATCATTGGGTACTGCTGGTTCTTTTGATTCTCAGGGTTTTGGACTCACTACACCATCAGCTCTCTTGGGTTTCCAGCTTGCCAATTCACTCTTGGAACTTGTCAGCCTCCACAATCATGATATGAGCACCATCCTTACAATAAATCTCACACACACACACATTTTTCCAATTGGTTCTGTTTCTGTGGCAAATCCTAACTAATATGCCATCATTATAGGTGGAATAAACATCTATCCCATCCATTCTCTGTGGTTACTGTTAAAATGAAAAGAAGTAATGTATCTGAAGGCATGCTAAAAGATGCAAAGTGCCCTTCCAAGACATCACCACTGTCAGCCATGACCTCATGTTGCTCAGTCACAAGGTCAGTTTCTAGTCCTTGTCTCACTAACCAATAGTGTCTGACACAGGAGATCCCTCTCCTCTGCAAGCCTCCTCCTGCCTCCCATGACACTGTGCTCTCCTGGCTGTCCCTGCACCCCTCTGCCTACTTCTCAGTCCCTTGGCTACTTTCTTCTCATTTTCTGGCCCTCTAAATATTAGAGCACCCCAACCCTGTCCCTGAAATCCTTTGTTTCTCTATATTCACTGCCTTGGAGATCTCAATGTGTCTTCTAGATCCAAATACTGTGACTCCCCAGGAACACACTCTGAGAAAGAGATTTTCAGGGAGTTTATTGGGGGAGGACGCTCCTGGGATCAATGCCTAGCAGGTAGTTAAACAAGTAGATTGGGGCCATATACTCACTGGGTAGCAGGTACCTTGAGAGGTCATTGCAACTGTCAAAGATAAACAAGTGTCAAGGACAGATTTTAGCTAGGAACATGCTACTGCCATGGGCAAGAGGGTCCAGAGTGAACTCTACTTCAGTTTGTACAGAGGTGACCAGCTGTTTTAAAGGGAGACTGAGGGGAGAGGCAAGGGGGATGAGTGGGGTTCATTAGAGTCAGGGAAGAACAAAATTCCAAGGAGCAGGGTTGGGGAGGAGGGGGTTCTGGTCCATGTGAAACCCATTTGGGTTTGATCCTGGGTGCTTATTGAAGTTAGGTTCCTACCATCCCACGGAGGCTGGGAAAGGGGGCCCTGTCTTTAGGTGTTGGCTGGAGCAAAGGCAGCCTTGAGTTTTCTCAGGTGGGTGCTTTGAGGGGCACTAGAGTCATCAGAGGGATATGGCCTTAAGCGGTTAGAAACTATGTCAGTGTTTTGTTCAAGGACAAGGTGTAGGCCTAGTGGAGAAGTGGGCTTAGAGGAGCCTGGCTAATTTGGTCAAGGAGAGAGTCTGTCACAACAAAATGATTCGTTCTTACCTGGACCTCAGGAGCAGAAGGGCTCTTCAGAGCCATTGCACCTGGAAGGGAGGGTGTGGGAGCTGCTGTGACCAACATCAGACAGATGGACAGATGGATGAGCTGCCTGGGCAGGGGGCATGACCTTGGGCAAGGCCGCTGTCTCTGCAGAGGCAATTCCTCTCAGCTGACAGCCACCAGCTGTGACACTCCCACCACCAGGAAGGCAGTTCTCAAAGGCGCAGAAAGGGTGTGAATCTGCAGTGAGAAGCCAATTCTCAAGGCCAGAAGGTAAGATGTGAACATAACACTGGCTCCAAAGCATTGGAGCGGAGAGGCTTCAAGAGTTAAGTCATTTGGTCAGCACTGGCAGGGATGGAAGGTCGGCAGAGGTTCAGAAGGCGAACGGCACAGCACTGTGTTTGCTGGGCTTCCAGGAACACCTGGGGTTTACTTCTCCCCGTCATGTGAGGCCCCCGTTCTGTCCGCAGACCCCACACTTACTCACTTCAAATTTATAGTCTTCGTTTGTTTTATTTAAAAGTAACTAGGCCCTCACAGCATCAGTTCTGAATGTTCCTCACTGCAGCGAGGACTTATAGAGGCAATTAGAGTGGGCAGATGCGTCCCGCTTTCCCAAAGTGTGGCTGTTAATAAAGGCCCCGGGGATTTTTATTCTAGCAACATGATGCAGTCCCTCTGCCCAAAGCTGGGGGAGGCGAGCCCCCTTTGCTGATCTTTCATCATCTTGTGGGATCTTACTGGTCACCCAGAAGTGAGGACCGCCATGTTCACTCTGAGCAACGCTAAGCACAGAAAAGGTTTTGGTCTTGTTTTGTTTTTGCTTTGTTTTCAGCTTTCGTTATACGGAATGAATGTGGAGTTCAGTGTGAACAATTTCTTTTATGATTATTCTAATCCCGGAAGAAAAGCCAACTGCCATTTCTATTGTAAAGAATCAAAGTTTGAAGCTCACGTCACCCAGTTGTGTGATGCCCCGGTGGTCCGGGAAGCTGCGACTGTGTGCATCTGGAGGACTTAGGTCCCTGAAAGTGCTCCTGGGTCCTCGTGGAAGGACCCCTGGAGGCGAGGTCACCCACGGGGGAGTGGGGGGGGGGCAGTTCTGTTTCTGATACAGTCAGGCTGTATATTTACTGCCCACACCATCATTTTCTTTTTCAGATTAAATCCATTGAAAAACTGACATAAAGGAGAGACTTGACGGGGATTACTGATGTATTCCAAGGGATTTCTCCACCTAGGCTTTGTGTAGGATATCCCGAAACATATGCTCATCCTCAGTGTCCCCAGAAGTTGTCCAGCCTTCCAGAGACCCAAGAAAGGACCCAGCAAAGTCTATGTAATCAGTAACCATATTCTATTTCTCGAGGACAGGAAGGATAAAATCATATTCCAAGCTGTATGATACTAAGAGATTATAATTCATTAATCAGAATAAAAGATCAAAGTTGTAGCATTAAAAGAAAATTGGTTCCATTTAAGTTGGGAAATGAATTTAAGGAAAAGTAACTACTCTTTGAATTCTTAGGTCAGAATGGCAGGTTGGATTGTAAAATATATGCCCTTACTCTATCATTAAACTTCACAGCTCTTTGGGGCACAGTGAGGATCTTAACAGGGGCCGAAGGCTGGGAATTTAGTGCTCTTTTTTCTTTCATAGAGGCACATAGAGTTCCAGTGCTCCACAACCTGGGTTATAATCCCAACTCTGCTTTGATACCTTAGGTAAGTTAGCAAACCTCTCTGTGCCTCAGGTTCATCCTCTGTAATGTGGGAATAGTGGTGGCTTCCAGCTCAGAAAGTTGTTTCAGTGTTCTATGAGTTACTGGACGCTGAGTACCTAGGGACTGGCACATAGCAAGGAGTGATTATTATTCGTTTCCTCCTGTCTGAGGGGTGCAGGTGTCCCAGGGTCAGGGCAATTGCTTAAAATATCAGCACTTGACATGGACAATAGTTGTAGAAAAAGACCACACCCTTGAGCTACTTAGTTACCTTTAATTATGTTTTCTTATTTTCGATGTGAGATTTTTACAACTAATGTGAAAAATGAGACTCCTGAGGTCAGCCACCATGGAAAGGTGACATGTTAATATTCGTTTTTTTGGGGTGTGTGTGTGTTTCATAACGGGGGCTGTGTTGCAGGCTTCCATTTTAACTGTATCTGGGGAATCCAGAGCCCCGAACCAGCTGTGGTAATAGGTGAACTTGTCCGTGCACAGCCCGGAGAGCCAGGGGCTAGACTGGAAGGTCTCATTCCAACCTCAGGTCTTGGTCTTGGCTCCTTCTTACTATAGAGTGTACAGGGTATTAGTGTACAAGCCTTGCCTGGCCTTTTTGAGGAAATATGTTGTTTTATTTTCTGTACCTTGTCTCCCTAATATCTAACCCCAGGTGTTGGAATAACATCTAGTGGAGCGCATAGAATGAAGAGCCTAGAAGAGCTCATTGGTGTGAAATAGAAGCTCAGTAAATCTGTGTCGGATGAATAAAGCATTGGAAGTGCCCAGTGGATGAATACGTGAACCAGTGAGGCACTGAGATACATTGTGTTGAAGCACTCCCCTGGCATAATACCTTGTACACAGAAGGTGATAGAGAAATGTTTCTTTCTTTTCCTTCCCTTTTTCCTGGCTCCACTCCCTTCCCACCTTTTTCCCCTGGAGGACTACAGGTTTCCACAGTCCCTCTGGGTGCCCATTGTGGGGAGGGTGAAACCCGCTCAGCTCTATTCAGGGTGATTCTCCAAGGGAACTCCCAAAAACCCCAGATGAGCAGTGACTGGGGACCTGGCTCAGAGCTGAAATGAAGACTTGAACGCCTAACCCAACAATGGGTTGCTGGATGGCTGCTGGGAAGGACAAGGCAGATGGGTAGGGAGGCTGGGGTGGCCCACTTCTTTGTTTTTGCCCTTTTCCCAGAATATTTTTTATTTTTAATTATTTTAATTATTATTTTTTAAATGTTTATTTATTTGAGGAAGAGAGGGGAGAGAGAGAGAGAGAGAGAGAGAGAGAGAGAGAGAGAGAGAAGAGCAGAGAAGTGCACAAGCAGGGAAGGGGCAGAGAGAAAGGAAGAGAGAGAATCCCAAGCAGGCTCTGCAATGTCAGCACAGAGTCTGATGTGGGACTTGAACCCATGAACTGTGAGATCATGACCTGAGCTGAAATCAAGAGTCAGATACTTAACCAACTGAGCCATGCAGGTGCACTCAGAATATCTTTTAAATATCATTTCTCTCTGAGTGAAAGAAACTGTATTTTATTTACTTTTAATTTTTTTTTAACATTTATTTATTTTTGAGAAACAGAGAGACAGAGGCAGGGGAGGGGCAGAGAGAGAGGGAGACACAGAATCCGAAGCAGGTTCCAGGCTCCCAGCTGTCAGCCCAAAGCTCAACAGGGGGCTCGAACCCACAAACCTTAAGATTGTGACCTGAGCCAAAGTCAGATGCTTAACTGACTGAGCCATCCAGGCACCCCTGAAACTTTAAAGGAAACTTTTAAACTTGACAAGAAGGGAGACTAAAATTTAACAAGAAAGAAAGGAAAAACAAAAGTTTCAGTTTCTGGTCTGACCAGTCACTGAGAGAAAAACTGCAAGTGGAATGTTGGTGGTAATTAAAGGGCACAGAGCAGGGACAACTGAGGGCACTCCAGGAAGTATGGAATGCAGGAATTTTATGAAAGGGAGAAACTGGCTTTCTAAATATTTGTTGGGTGTTTCTTTTTATACCTTTCCAGATTTGTAAAATTATCTAAAATGGATAAAGTATGCAAAGTAGGAGGGAAGATCTCCGTCCTGCTTCGGATTCTCTCCCATGCCCTTTCCCAGCAATAGAGGTGTGGGCATCTGCCCAGACTCTTGACTCACACTGGAGCTCAGAAACGCAGACAAAGTTAGGTTCTTGCCTTTATCGACATCTAATCTGGTCTTCCTTCTGAGCCCTACCTACTGGCCTGCAGGGAGAGCATTTTTAATGGTACTGTATTTGTTAATTTATAAATATATGTTAATGTCCAATGTGGCTCAAATTTCTT
This sequence comes from Panthera onca, assembly GCF_046562875.1. NCBI lineage: Eukaryota > Metazoa > Chordata > Mammalia > Carnivora > Felidae > Panthera > Panthera onca. The sequence goes on along the minus strand of NC_138343.1, from coordinate 24,969,867 downwards.
TAAAAAAAAATTTTTTTTACATTTATTTATTTTTGAGAAACAGAGAGAGAGACAGAACACAAGCAGGGGAGGGGCAGAGAGAGAGGGAGACACAGAATCTGAAGCAGGTTCCAGGCTCTGAGCTGTCAGCACAGAGCCTGACAGGGGGCTCAGACTCACAAACTGTGAGGTCATGACCTGACCCGAAGTCAGATGCTTAACCAACTGAGCCACCCAGGCGCCCCTCAAACTTTGATCTGAAGATGTCAACAGGTTCTTCGGAGAATTTCACTTTCTCTAGGCAAATGTGTCCAGACTTTGAGATTGCCCTTCATTCTCCCTTCCTGCCTTGCTCCTTGAAAAGTAGCAGCCATCTGCTGGAAATGGCTCATGCTCCCACTGTTGTTTCCCTCTGGCATTCAGTGAACTCTATGGTTCATGACACTCACAATCTGGTCTCACACTTAGCCACCGCTGCTGGAGGGAATTGCCTGCCACCATTGTCCACAGACCCCTGGGCCTCTCCCTGTCTTGTCCTCCATCCAGGCCCCTCACCTGCTCACCCTGCCCCCTTCTGTGAGGTCCCCATACACTGACATGACAGGCTCAGAGCTGGCCGTTGGGTGTCCATCCAGTGTCCATGCTCACTGACACTGAAGCCTGCCCAGAGCCTCCAACTTGCCCGGCCATTCCAACAGGTTGATGGTGGCTGATGGGGACAGCTAGGCAGTGAGAGCTTTTCAAGGTCTTGGACAGGCAGCAGAAGCAAAAGCCCAGTATCCTGTCAGTGTGCCTTGGTTTATCTAATGCACTTCTTCCTCTCTGGGCTGAAGCCAAGATGGAAGAAAATAAACATTGTAAGACTTGCCCTTCTGACCCTGGAGACTCCTCTCTTCCTCTTCTCCAGCAAACCCTTCTTTGCCACTGGACTCAGGCCATCGTGGGGGACGGGGGGAAGACACCTCTTCTCTACAACAGAAGAGTACTCCAAGGGGGATGAAAACATTCGGAAGATCCTCTTGTAAGACAATACCCTGGTTGCGAGCTGTCTTGCTGCATAGGCTTATTTTGCATATGAGCCTATCTTTTCTCTTTTTATCTTCTCTGCAACAAACCCAAATCATCTCTAGGCAGATGGGATGCTAATGGATTATGAACTGAGGCAAAAATGGAAAATCCATTAGTAATATCTGAGGTATAATCCTGGGGTGTGGGTGAGCATATGTGTGTAAATAAATAACTCTATTCAAAAATAAAATCACTCTTGGGGCACCTGGGTAACTCAGTCAGTTGAGCGACTGACTCTTGGTGTCAGCTCAGGTCATGATCTCATGGTTCGTGAGATAGAGCCCCGCATCAGGTTCTGCACTGAGTGTGGAGCCTGGTTGGGGATTCTCTCTCCCTCTCTCTCTGCCCCTTCCCTGATCACTCCTCTTTCTAAAAATAAATAAATAAACTTAAAAATAAATAAGATCACACTGGACACGCAGTTCTGCAACCTGCTTTATTCACTGAATAAATCGTTTGCATCTTACCTAATGGGACTCAGAACTGTTTCTATTCATGGCATCATGCTTAAACTGTTGTATGGATAGAGGCAATGTAATTTATTTACCCCCCCCACTTTGTTTTTAGATTTTTTTTCTTTCCTATTAAGAACGATGAAGGTGAGGATACATTTCTATGTTTGTCTGTTGCTTACTGGCTAACTCTTCCTAACAGAAGGAGAGTAAGGGTTACTTTAGTCATCATGCGCCTGGAACAGAACAGAATAAGCAGATGAGCAGAAATGGATGAACAAACAGTACATGGATTCATCATAAATGAATGAACGAAAGTATCTTTTTTTCTCTTGTTGCCAGTCGGCTGCAGAATACATGTCTAGAAGTAGAGTTGTAGAGCTGGGGTGTGCATGCTCACCCTTCACTCCGAGTCACCAAACTGTCCCCAAGTATGTTGTGCTGATTTACCTGTCCTCCAGCAAATCCTAGACTGTCTTACATTTCCTCAGAAGGCGGAGCCTGATGGGGCTGGTGTGCAGCTGGTTGACTTTGGGAAGCAATTACAGGGAATAGGAGTGGGAGTGTGGGAAGAAGGGTTGACAGGGAAGGTGGGAAAGCCAGGGCAGGGGTGAATTAGTGACCTGGTCAGTGCTGTGGGCCTCGAGAGTGACTTCCCTCTTGGGATCCTCAGAGGAATTGTATACAATGTGCTCAGAATTGTTCTCTGAGAAGCAAGAATATGTACTGTTAGCTTCTGTCAAGGGGTGCCCCCTGGATGCCCCCAGGACGTGCCCCTCTGGACCTTTACCTTATCTCTGGACTTTTCCCGTATGGTTCACATGCCCACAATGGCCCAGCGAGCTGGGGGCTGGGGTGGGGCCAGGATAGAGAGCAAGAGACTGACGTGCACAGAGGACAGAAGCCATCAGGCTGTACCTCCCAGCTGGTTGCTATAGCAACGACCGGAATAAAAAGTGGGCTGGGGGTGTGCGGTGGGGTGACGGATGTCTGACATGCTCCTTTATCCATACCTTTTCTAACAGCCGAAATCCTCATACTGTTTACTCTTTGCCAGACAAATGAAAGGATAGCCCTTGCCATTTAAAAAATGTGTATTTCTTTAATTATTGGTGAGGTCAAACACCTTTTCACAAGCTTAGGGGCCAATTTTATCTATTCTATGAATTTCATATATATATATATATATATATATAGTTATGTATACATCTATATGTATAGATATTATACACATGTATATAAATTAATGACTATCTTCTCGTGAGAAATTAAGACATTATTCTGACCATCCACCCCTTCCTCAGAAGTAACAACTATTCTTTTTTTTAAATTTTTTAACTTTTCATTATTATTTTTTAAGTGTATTTATTTATTTTGAGAGAGAGACTTTGTGTATAAGCAGGTGAGGGGCAGAGAGAGAGGGAGAAAGAGACTGCCAAGCAGGCTCTGTGCTATCAGCATAGAGCTGGACATAGGGCTCGAACTCATGAACCATGAGATCATGACCTGAGCCCGTCAAGACACAGATGCTCAACCGCCTGAGCCACCCAGGTGCCCCAGAGGTTACTACTATTCTTACTTGGCATGTGTTCTTTCAGATTTTTAAAAAATATATTTTTTACTTTTTTAATTTAATTTTGAGAGAGAGACAGAGACAGAGTGTGAGTAGGGGAGAGGCAGAGAGAGAGGGAGATACAGAATCTGAAGCAGGCTCCAGGCTCTGAGCTGTCAGCGCAGAGCCGGACATGGGACTCAAACTCATGAGCCATGATATCATGACCCGAGACGAAGTCAGAGGCTTAACCGACTGAACCACCCAGGTGCACTTGCATATACATATGTTCCCTTAAAAGTACATAGTTCAGTGGCTATACTATACAAACAACACATACAGGCACGTACAGACACAAATACACATATATACATATGTGTGTACATATATTTGTAAATGAATTATATTATATGTAGTATTCTGAAGGTCATTTATGAACTCAAAATATTGGTTATACTTCATATTGGTTGCTTTATTCTTTTGACCACAACATGCTCTTTTATAATATGGACACAGCACCCCACTCCCTGCAGCTGACTATTTGGGTTGTTCATGATAGATCACCATTGCGAACAAGGCTCAGATGAACACAATTCCTTTTGCACACGTGTTGGTTTTTTCCGGGGTAGGTACCCAAAGGGGTTTCACTAGCTAGAATTTTTAATAACATTTTTAATAATGATCAGCAAAACGGTAATTGCTTACTTTGGCAAAGATGATTATGCTCCAGGTGTGGACTGTGGGTTGGCCGAGTCAGGATGGCTTCCCCACATGGGTGGTTTTGCTCAGTGGGTGTAGCAACAAGCAGTGAAAATGGTAGCGAAGGACTTGACCCTGGGAAGTGTCTGGTTCCCTGCTGATGGGTCCTTAAGATGGACAGGCCTAATTTGGGGGAAAGTGGGAAGGAGGGTAATGAAGGTGCAGGCTCTGAGGTCTGTCAATATTCTCCTCCAGTATATCCCCACCTTGAGACCCCCTTGGCTGCTGCCCCCACCTGGGCAGAGGGTGAAAGGGTTCAGGGGATTCAGGACTAGGTCCTTGGTGGAGGAGGTAGCTGGGGGTGTCTCTGGTCACTCCCAACCTGAGCCCTGTGCCTGGGCTAGCTGTGTTTTCACGGAATTTCTTTTAAATTTTAATGCATAGTGACAAATTGTTTTTGTACCAGTTGATCTCCCACTGGGAGCGAAAGACCTGTCTTCCACACCTTCACAGGTACTTGATGTTGTCTAGCAATTCGGATGAATGAATTTCACTGCTGTGATCACTTGTCTTTCCTTGTTTATAGTGAAAACTCTTTCATAGGCTTGTTGGCCATTTCTATTCCCATTACTTATTCATTAAAACAAGTATTTTGTCTTTTCTTTATAGATTTGCAAGAATTCTTTACATATTGAAATTACTGTCTTACCCCCATCTGTGATGCAGGTTGCAAATCTTTTTTAGTTTGTCAGCATTTAATTTCATTTACAAGTCTTCAGTACTTAAGTAGCTATGTAATTCTTATCAGTGAGTTTAATTTTTGCTTTTATGACTTGTGGGTTTTGTCTCATGCTTAGAAAGAATCCCCCCTCACACAATTAAAGCGTTTTTTTTAATATTTTAAATAATTTTGTTTATCACTTTGTAATATTTAAGTCTGTGACTGTGTGGAATTTATTTTCCTCATGGTAGCAAGTTTGGGGATGGGCAGAAATCTAACATTTTTTTCTTTCCACCTTCCCCACTGTGCCAGCATCATTTATGAGACACCTACCTTTCCCTCACCAACATGACAATTCCTGCGGACTGTTGTGGGTGATATCCTCACTTCCATTCAGTCTCCTCCCTCCTCACTCCCTTTGGTAGCTCTTCTTCCAAAGAGGAAAAATCATGGTTTATGATTCGATGGGGTTTGAAACCTGAGACATGGAGGGGGGTGGGCGGTGACATTTCATGGCAGGGGAGTGTATGCATGATCATCCCTTTGCTTTGTTGCTGGGGTTAGCCCACCTAGCAGACCACCTCCCCTTCTGGGCTTCCTGCCTCCTGTGGGTAGCAGCCTGGGATGAACCAGCTTTTCCCTCTCTTCTCTTCACCTCCCTGCCTCTACTGTGACCACATAGATCACGATTGCTGGGGATGGGTCAGCAGCTCTCAGGTGGTCCTAAGGGGTCCAGGTCTGTGAGTCACTGAGGCGGACCTGAGCTATGTAGATTCCATCCAGTAGACTCTACGGATCACCCAGTACTGGCAAGAAGGGGCAACTCCATTCCTCCCCATTTACTAATAGCTATTTTTTGTTGCCTTGTTACCTGTTCTATGTAAACTTCTTTGAGGAGGAAACTCCAAGTAGGAGGGTTGAGTTGTGGGTCTGGGAAGTCCCACTCCACATAGTGAACACACACACACACACACACACACATTTATTTCTGTTTCTGGTGATCTTTTTGTGCATTTCTCTGTTGGCACCAAGCATGGTACCATGCCATCCTGTGGAGTGATAGCTTAGCTAAAGTTTAAGCTCTAAAGTAGCCCCTAAGGCTAAAAAATTGCTGTTGAATATTCCTTAAATTGACCATAAAGTGCAGTGTACAGAGTAAGCTCTCAGCACATAAGCTCTCATAAGCTCTCAGCACAGTTTTCCCTCCGTTGATGAATCTAATCTCTGTTCTTCCACTTGGGTACTGGGGGAGGAGAATGGGTTTCTTTAGAGGCAGTGTTGTATGAGATACACATACCTTCAACATTAGACTCACACACAGTTCAGCGAGAGGCTCTCACCACAGGGCAGCCATAACTAAGTGCCATAGCTGGGGGACTGAAACAATGTAAGGTTATTTCCTCACAGTTCTGGAGGCTGGAAGTCCAAGATCAAGGTGTCAGCGGGTTGGTTTCTTCTGTGTCTTCTCTCTGCAGTTTGCCTCCTTGTTGCTGAGTTCTTACCTGGTCTTCTTTGTGTGTCCAAACTTTTCTTCTTATAAGGTCACCAGTCAAATTGGATTAAGGCCCACCCTCATCATCTCATTTAGCTTTAATTACCACTTAAAGTCTCAGGCTCCAAATACATTCTGAGATATTCTGGATTAGAACTTCAACATAAGAATTTTGGGAGGGGCAATAAAATTCACTCCATAACATTTAAAATCTCTGTCAATCAATCAATCAGTCAGTCAATCAACCAATCAATCTCAATCTTTCCCCCTGTCTCTCTCTCTTTCTCTTTTTCTCTCTCATCTATTATCTCCTCCACAGACCACCTATGGAAGGAGATCACATGGAGTACCTCATTTCATTTTTGCAACACCGTAATCGATAGGCATTATTATTATTATTATTATTACCATTTTACATATGAGGCAAGGTGAAATAATTATTCCAAGATCACACAAATTAAGTAAGTGGAAGAGCTGGGATTTGAACTTGTATAACCTGAGTCTAGAATCCATGCTTTTAGCAATAAGGAGACTACTTTTTCAAGTATTTTTGCTTTTTTTTTAATAAGAGTTTTGACCATATTCTATAGGTTTTGAAATGTAGAGTTCTTTCTGTGGTCATTTTTCTAATTAATTAGTCTGTTACTATAATTATTTCATCTTTAATTCATGAATTATTTGTGAGTGCTTTTCAATTTCTAGATAGTTAGATTGGGTGAGGGGGCTATATTTTGGCGGCTTGTTTTAGTTTTGTTGTCAGAGAATATAGTATGTTCGTTTTATATCTATCTCTCTATCTAACATCTATCTATCTCTATGAACTTAAGATTTTCTTTATGGCACAGTTTATAAACAATTTCTGTAAATAGTTGAGCATTTTAAAAAAATTTTCTGTTTTATACAAAAACAGTATGTCCATTAAATAAAGCATATCATGCAGTTCAAATGACCTCATCATATTAATTCTTTTTCTACTGGATATGATATCAGTTTATAAATTTCATTGTGATCTTGTTAAAATAAACTTGAATTCCTAGTTTTGTTTTCTGCTTCAAGTATTTCCATACAATATCGTTTAGTGTGTGTTTGTAACAATTTCTTTAGAGATAGTACCTTTTATCACTAAAATTCTTCTCAGCCTTATTTGATGTTTTGACCTTAGAGTGCACTCTGTGTGATGTTAATACTTTTGCCATTTGCCACTGTGAGCAGTGTTCTGATCTATTCTTGCTCGCTTCTTTATTTTCTACCTTTTTTCTTTATCCTTTATTATAGATAAGTACCTTGAAAATAGCATTTAGCTGTTTTTTGCTCTTTTATTTAATCTGTTCTTTTTTTTCTTTGAATATAAGACATAACAAGGAGAATAATTTTATCCATGCCCATTATTATTTATTGTGATGAATGATATACTTAATCTTTCTCTTGCCATCTTATTTTATGTTTTATGTTCATTGTGATTTCTGATTGCTTCTTCCTTTCACCTTTCGTGCCTCTTCCTTGTTTTATCATTTTTTTGGTCTTTTTTTTTCTGCTCTAGGGATATGAAATACTATATCTAAATGTTATTCTAAAGTGCTTACTCTTAAATTATTACAAACATATTCTTTCCGTATATTATTCTATCAAAGTTAAGAATTAAACGTTATTCATAACCACAAGCCTTCATATAGCCAAGAATTGTAACATGCATTTACTTCCCTTTTATTCCCCTTATCTTTTATTGAATAATCTGGGATTTTATTCCTATTTCTCTGTCTTCCATTCATTGCTCAGAAAATAGTTTAAAACTCATTAATTTGGAATATTGTGCATAATGGCATAATGATGAGGACTGAAGGTTGCTGTAGTTTTAATATTTAGGATGGGGAAGAAAATCATTTTAGAGTGTGTAGCACTCTTTTTTTTTTTTTTTTTTTTTTGAGAGAGAGAGAATCTTTGTTGTTGTTGTTGTTATATATATTTTTAAATGTCTGTTTGCTTGGGAACAGAGAGATAGAGAGACGGAATCTGAAGTAGGCTCCAGGCTCCAAGCTGTCAGCACAGAGCCTGACACAGGGCTCAAATCCACAAACTGAAATCGTGATCTGAGCCAAAGTCAGATGCTTAACCGACTGAGCCACACAGGCACTCTGTGCAAGAGAGAATCTTAAGCAGGTTCCCCACTCAATGCAGAGCCCAATGCGGAGCTTGATCCCATGACCCTGGGATCATAACCTGAGCTGAAATCAAGAGTCAGATGCTCAACTGACTGAGCCACCCAGGTTCTCATCCCATGTCTAATTTATGAATTCACACAAATTTACAGAATTGCCATGAAAGATTGTTATTACTGTGACAAATTCTATACCTTAAAATTCTTCATTTTATTTTATTTTATTTTAGAGCATGAGCAGAGGATAGGGGCAGAGGAAGAGAGAGAGAGAGAGAGAGAGAGAGAGAGAGAGAGAGAGAGAGAAAATCTTAAGTAGGCTCCATGCTCAGCAAGGGGCTGAGCTTCATCCCATGACTCTGGGATCACGACCTGAGATGAAATCAAGAGTCAGATGCTCAACTGACTGAGCCACCCAGTGCCCCACAGCTAGTATTTCTTAATAATTGTTTTGTCATTGGGTATTTACATTTTCAATTTATATGATGCTGATATTGACTCTCTCAAACTTATCCTCTGAGGTCTTTAACTTTCTTCACTTTACAATGTCAATCCCTTTTCCTATTTTATCATGCTTGGGGGGACCTCCTTCTGCTGATTTACCAATTCTAAAATTTTATTTTTAACAGCATTCTTTCTGCTTCTCAGTTCTTTGATTTAAATATATTTCTTTAATTATTGTTCCTCCTGCAACTATTCTTTTTTTTTTTTATGTCTCTGGTAGGTTCTTTTTCAGAGGGGCCTTTAGATGTGACTATGAATACTATTCAGTATTTATAAAAGATTATCTTCTGTTTTCTGCATTAAATCTTTTTAATTGGGAGCCATTTGTGCTGGTTGCCTAGTTTAGTGTCCTTCTTTCTAGATGCTCATTCTCCTCAAGAGTTTGGTAAATTACCTGTGCTTTATCATATTTACAAATTATAGTCTGAGCTAGTAGGACTCTTTTAGCACTTAGGATAGGTTAATGTGTAATTCTCTCTCTGGAGCATCCTGATCCACACCACCCCTCTTATCCCGGTGAAGACGCTTACTGGAGAATGTTCTAGACTCAAAGAGGGCATCCAGTTTACTTTGCTTGAGAGCCTGTTACCGTGGCTCCCTGCCCACCCTGCCTCCCTGCCAGATGATTCATTCAAAAATTGTTGTGTTTCAGTGAATAAAGATGGCATTGAATTGAATCCAAACCGTGTTTCCTCTGGCTGATAGTCTTTCAAGTTGGTAAAAGTGACAGATTTCCATAGTTTCAATATAGTTGTAATTCTTATAATTCCTTGTTGTATGTGTCTGGGAGGTTTATGTCTTTTCTTTTTTAAAAAAGTGATAGCTACAATTACCATTCTTAGAAGTCTTCTAAAAGATTTTAACAGAGTAAATGTACCTTTCTGTAAATTTTTGTAATTTTTAATGATTGAAAGCTCTTCTCAAAAAAAGGAAGTGCCTCTAAATACAGAGAGGAAATGTAGCACACTACAAAGAGTCCTCAGGGCTAGGACTCAGAGCATCTGGATTCCAGCACTGGCGTGACACAAGCTGTGTGAGTCTGAGAAATCATATCCGCTCCTTGGGCTTCACTTTGAATTTTCTCATCTGTTAAATGAAGGTAGATTATTTGGACATCTTGCATCCTACCACAATTAGTCAGTTCTTCATTCAGTAAGGACTCATAGCCAGATATGGAACTATGCACAAAAGGATAAAAATAAAATACTAAAATGGAAGAACATTATGAAGACGGAAGAGAGGGAGGTAGAGGAAGAAAAGAACAGGTTAGGAGGAAAAGAATGCCTTTAGTATGTTCTAGGTCAATCGGGAGAGACTACATTAACTGATTGCAAAATTTTTCAATAATTGTTATACTACAAAAGTGCATATTGTTTAATAGAACAGAGGAGTGAGGTCTTCGCACCTCCTGGAAGTTACTGAATATTTGGGGTTTCGTTTATAGAGGTGACTTGAGCTTGGGTTCAAAGGCCGACCAGGAATTTGTCACAGGGATGAGTGGGCAGCCAGGAGGAAAGACCAACGTGACCTGGTTGGGTAGGGAGAGGCTGGGGAGGGGCAGTGGGTGGGGGGCACAGGCAAAGAGTTCCTGGAAACTGCTGAAGATGAGGGGCCTGTTGGACACTGCAGGAGACCGTGTAGAGCCCAGGAGAAAGGGCTAGAAGTTATCTGGGTGGTGTATAGAAGAACTAATGGCATGAGCCATTGACGAAGAGTATTTGTTTGCTGAAGATTAATGGGAGAGGGCGGACTGCCCAGAGGATGAGGAGAGATAAGAAAAGGGCTTGGATGGAGAGGCTGGAGGGCAGAGATGGATTTTAGTAGGGTAAGGAACATTTGGTGAGGGCTTAAAATTTTTCCAGGGGACAAAAATCCAAAGGGTGCCAAAGAGAGGGTGGGGAAAATGGAAATAGAGTCATATCAAGTGGAAAGAAGTTGGGGTAGCTGCTTGGGGATGGTGGTACCAGGAGCACAGGTGGCCCATAAGACTTGAATTCCCAGCAGAGGGAGAGGATGGGGGCAGAGCAAGGAAGGTAGTGTCAGCTCGTCTCAGCTATGGCTGTCACAACAGTCTAGTCTGTTTTTCAACATGAAGATAGAGGAAAACCAGTAATTGGCAGGAATTCCTCCTTAAGAATTCATCATAGGTATGATATTTAAATTTAAAGGCACGATAGATATTTTCATTAAGTTGATAGCTGGTCCAAGCACTCATTCTAAATTAACGGCAGCCTGCTTGTCACTGCAGATCATTAGCTGGAGTGATCATCCTGTCCTCTTCCCAGTCATGTCACGGACACTCCTGCTGGCTACTCACTGGCACTTGGTGGCAATTGCATCTACAAAGCCCCCCCAATGAGTAGCCTTTGAGTTAAAAATTGCCCACTGAAAATAATGGAGCAGACTCCTATAGGTGACACATGGCCTTTAGAAGCAACTTGTCATGTAAGTGTATTTCTAATTATGCAAGCAGGAATGATATTTCCAAGCACTGCCAATTCAGCAGTTCTGCTGTGTTTCACATGGAGATTTGAAGATGGAGTCATGCCTGGGCAAGGAGAGCATTAGAGTCAAGGCACAAACTTGTTTAGGGAACACTTGATGGCAAGACAGGCCAAGGGTGGCATTACTATTACAGAGTAAGTACATTGTGGATACTGTTAAAAGCAAGCTATGTTATTACATACACAGTCTTGTGTGAATTGTCATACATCATCTAGAAGATATACACATCTTATTTTTTCCTGCTATGATTTTTCTACTCTACATTTTGTTGCTTTCCTTATTTCATACTGGAGGCATTTGGAACAAACTACTACAACTTAGGAAAAGCTGCCCCATCAGTGCAAATACCTTCCCTTCTTGGCAACACTTCCCCACCCTGGGTTCCTGGGAGGGCAGCAGGTGGGAGAGGTCCTGGTCTTAAGTGTCTTCCTGGCATGCCAAGTAGGAATGCTAGCAGCTTTTCAAAACAATGTTTGGAAAGAGTGATTTGGTTTTCTTGAATAATCAGTAATATAGTCCATCTAATTAATGGGCTAAATAGATTTCTTTTCCCTCATATGGGCTGTCCTGTTTGCATAATGAGTGTTTAATACAGTGTTATAATTTTTAAATAGCTGACTTATAAGAGAGCTCCCAAGCCGGATCCTGGTGGAGACATCCAGGCCATAAGAAAGTGGCATACAGTTTTGGGCAGTCACATGCTCTGGATTAAAACAGAATTTTGTTTAAATTTACAGACAGCAAAATGTATGAGCTTTGAAAAATGCTTACATCTGTGTTATCACCACCATACGGAGGGTGCAGAACACTGCCATTACACTGAAACAATTTCCTTGTTTCGCCATTTTGTAATCAAACCAACCTCCTACTGCCCTACTCCCCTACTGCCAGCAACAACTGGTCTGTTCTCCATACCTATGATTTTGCCTTTTCTAGAATGTCATGTAGATGGAATCACGCAGTATGTAACTTCATTAGTCAGGCTTTCTGCACTTAGCGTAATGCATTTGAGAGTCATTTTATTTTATTAAGTATAATATTACTTGTTTTTGGTTTGTCTTCTCTCTGCCATTTTCTGTTCTTCTGTTCCCCTTTTCCTGGCCTCTTTGGACTCTTGGAAAATGTTTTCAGTATTTCATTTTTTCTTTATTTCTTGGCTTTTTGGCTATATATCTTTGCATTTTTAAATGGTTGTTCTGGGTATTACAATATACATAACATTTTTTTTTTTTTTTACAGTCAACTGACCATTACCAACTTTACCATTAAAAATGGAACATAGAAGCTTTACAACCATATATTTCATATTACCCTCTGTATACATTGGGTACCCCATGAGATATTGTAGGTTTTTTTTCAATAGTCATACATATTTTAAGAATATAAGGAAAGAAAAGTAATTTAATATTTATCCAGATCTTTGCCAACCTGATTGCCTTTCCTTGGTTTCTGAAGTTATAAGTTTTCCTCCAGCCCATAGAATTTTACATCCTTCTAGTTGATGTCTCTCTCTCTTTTTTGTAAAGTTTATTTATTGTTGAGAGAGAGAGAGAGAGAGAGAGAGAGAACGTACAAGCGGGGGAAGGGAAGAGAGAGAGAAGAAAGAGAATCCAAAGCAGGCTCCAGGCTCTGAGCTGTTAGCACAGGGCCCAATGCAGGTCTTGAACCCATGAACCTTGAGATCATGATCTGAGCTGAAGTCGGATGCTTAACTGACTGAACCACCCAGGCCCCCCTAGTTGATTCTCTTGATGACAAATCCTTTTAGTTTTTAATCATTGAGAATATATTTCATATTTCTGAAGATATTGCACTTGATATAGAATTCTGGATTGACGAATATTTTCTTTTAGCACTCTAAAGATGTGGTCCAATGTTTGCTAGCCTCCATGGTTTTTGATGAAGAATCCAGAGTAATTCTCTCAAAAATAAATAAATGTTAAAATAATAAGTAAGTAAGTAAGTAAGTAAATAAATACCCCTGAACAATGTTAATATTTCTTCTTCAGTGGGCAAACCAACTGATTCAGTTCAGGATGCAAGTCCTGACTCACTTTTTATGAGTGGTGGTTCCATATCCAATTCAAATTTCCAAGCCCCTCCCATGCTCTGTGACTGCCCCCCTCCCCCCCCCCCCCCCCCCCCCGGCTTGTATTACTCAGGGCTTAGTCTGGAAGCTCTGGGGCTGTTTCAGATGGTTGTTCAGTTTGCAAAACCTTTGCTAAATGCTTCCTTGGGTCCCTTGCATGTATATGCCACTCAGGGGTGAGCCAAGGACTTTCACTGGTTCATTCTCAGAATAAGGGGATGCCTACCTCTAGCTCGCTACTCACCAGGATTTCCCCACACTCTCTTTACCCCCTCTTCATGGTTCCTCTGGCCAAAGAAACAGGGTTTTTGTTTTTGTTTTCTTTCCACCTCAGGTTTTAGGTTTTATGCTGCAGTGGCAGAAACAGTACTGTTTTGCAACCGAGGTTACCCTTAGAGCAGAGATAGAAAAATAAGAGAAAAAAGGAGAGGTGAAGAAATAGATTCCTTCCACACTCTCAGACTCATGGGGTCTCTTTTCCTGGTCCTCCGGCTAGGAAGAATGGGTTACACATGGAGTTCTTGCTGTCTGCTCTCTGTGTTTCTGTCAGTGGCTCGCCCTTTAGGTCAAAGACAGGAGAATAAAGGAAAAGATGAGTAAACTCGCTCCTGTATTGGTCATCCTTCAAGTTTTGACTTCCTTCCCTAAATCACCTGCTCTTACTTACTTTCCAGAGTCCTCAGAAGTTGTTTTTGTATTTTGTCCAGAGTTTTTAGCTGTAATTAGTAGGAGAAATAGGTGAAAATGGGCTCATTCCATCTTTGCTGGCACCTGAAGTTCCAAATTCGTTTTGAATCAGTTGTCAACCCATCTGTACTTTTTTTTACAAAACACACCACTTCTTCAGCTCCTTCCTCTCCGGCTTTAGCTTCAATGTGATCAACCAGTCCATTAACTTCTAGGCGCTTTTCCTGGCCTTTGCTAGCAGCTTCCCTCCTGGGGGGCAGCTCTTCAAATCACTTCCCTAGGAAACATACCTCTCTTGGTTTATTCCTGGGACCACCCACATCTATGAACATGCACATGCTCTGCAGATGCCATGTTCTTCTGTTGTGGCCTGGACCAGCTGCACTTCACTCTGCGACCTCTAAACCTTTTTGTTGACAGTTTTTACTCTGAACAGATGTTGTGTTTTGTCAAATGCTTTTTCTGAGATGATCATATCGTTCTTATCTTTTTTCTTATTAATGTGGTTATCACATTGAATGGTTTGCAATATTGAACTACCCTTGCATCCCTGGAATAAATTCCACTTGATCGTGGCAACTGTTTCTTAAAATATAGTGTTGAGTTCAATTTGCTAATATCTTGTTGAAGATTTTTAAATCTATGTTCATCAGAGATGTTGGTCTGTAGTTTTCTTTTTGTAGTGTCTTTGCTGGTTTTGGTGTCAGGATAACACTGTCCCCACGGAATGAATTTGGAAGCTTTTTGTCCTCTCCTATTTTTTTAGAATAGTTTGAGAAGACTAGGTATTAATTCTGGTTGGTTTTTTTTTTTTTTTTTTTTTTTTTTTGTAATTAAAAGTACTTTTTTTGGGGGTGCCTGGGTGGTTCAGTCGGTTAAGGTCCGACTTCAGTTCAGGTCATGATCTCACGGTTTGTGGATTCAAGCCCTGAATTGGGCTCTGTGCTGACAGCTCAGAACCTGGAACCTCCTTTGGATTCTGTGTCTCCCTCTCTCTCTGCCCCTCCCCAATTCTCACTCTGTCTCTCTCTCAAAAATAAATAAAATATTAAAAATAAACTTCTAAAAATACTTTATGTTTTAATTTTAGTTTTAATTTATTTAATTTTATTTTAATTCCAGTATATTTAGAGTACTATATTAGTTTTGGGTGCACAATATAATGATTCAACAATTCTGTACGTTACTCAGTACTCATCATAAGTATCCCATTACTCCTTATCACCTATTTCACCTATCCCCCGACTCCCCTACGCTGTGGTAACCATCAATTTGTTCCCTATAGTTGAGTCCATTTCTTGACTTTTCTCTTTTTTCTCCTTTGCTCATTTGTTTTGTTTCTTAAATTCCACATATGAATGAAATCATAGGGTATTTGTCCTCCTATGACTGATTTATCTCACTTAGCATGATACTCTCTAGATCCACCCATGTTGTTGGAAATGTTGTTGGAAAAAAAAGATTTCATTCTTTTTTATGGCTAAGTAATATTCCATTGTATAAATATACCAATTCTTTATCTATTCATCTATTGATGGACACTTGGACTGCTTCCATAATTTGGCTATTGTAAATAATGCTTCAATAAACTTAGGGGTCCCATGTATCCCTTTAGATTAGTGTTTTTGCATTCTTTGGGTAAATACCCAGTAGAGCAATTGCTGGATCATAGGGTAGTTCTATTTTTAATTTTTTCAGAAACCTCCATACTGATTTCCAAAGTGGCTGCACCAGTTTACATTCCCACCAATAATGCACGAGTGTTCCTTTTTCTCCATAGCCTCACTAACTTGTTTCTTGTGTTTCTGATTTTAGGTATTCTGACAGGTGTGAGGCGATATTTCATTGTAGCTTGGATTTGTATTTCCCTGATGATGAGTGATGTTGAGTATCTTTTCATGTGTCTTTATGTCTTCTTTGGAGAAATGTCTGTTCATGTTTTCTACCCATTTTTAAATTGAGTTTATTATTTTCTGAGTGTTGGATTATATAAATTCTTTCTATATTTTGGATATTAACTCTTTATTAGACATGCCATTTGCAAATATCTTCCCCCATTCAGTAGGCTGCCTTTTAGTTGTGTTGGTTGTTTCCAACAAACAAAAAGCTGTGCAGAAGCTTTTTATTTTGATGTAGTCCCAGTAGTTTATTTTTGCTTTTATTTCCCTCACCTCAGGAGACATAGCTAGAAATGTGTTGCTACCACCAATGTCAGAGAAATTACTGCCTGTGTTCTTTTTTAGGATTTTTATGTTTTCAGGTCTCACATTTATACCTTTAACTCACCATGGGTTTATTTTTGTGTATGGTATAAGAAAGTGGTCCAGTTTCATTCTTTTGCACGTAGCTGACCAGCTTTCCCAGCATCACTTGTTGAAGAGACTTTTTCCCATTGCATATTCTTACCTGCTTTGTCTAAGATGAATTGACCATATAATCGTGGATTTATTTCTGGGTTTTCTATTCTGTTCTATTGATCTGTGTGTCCATTTCTGTGCCAGTACCGTGCTGTTTGGTCACTACAGTTTTGTAATATAACTTCATGTCTGGAATTGTGATGCCTCCAGCTCTGCTTTTCCTTTTCAAGATTGCTTTGGCTATTTGGGGTCTTTTGTGGTTCATACAAATTTTAGATTGTTTGTTCTAATTCTGTGAAAAATGTGGTTGATATTTATTGCTTTAAATCTGTGGATTGCTTGGGGCAGTATGGACATTTTAACATTAGTTCTTCCAATCCAGGAGCATGAAATGTCTTTCTATTTCTTTGTGTCATCTTCAATTTCTTTCATCAGTGTTTTATAGTTTTCAGAGTACATGTTTTTCCCCTCTTCGGTTAAGTTTATTACTATGTATTTTGTTATTTTTGGTGCAATTGTAAATGGTATTTTTAAAAAATTTCTCTCTTTTCTGCTTATTAGTGTATAGAAATGCAACAAATTTCTGTACATTGATTTTATATCCTGTGACTTTACTGAATTCATTTGTTAGTTCTAGTAGTTTTTGGTGGAGTCTTTAGGGTTTTCTATTTATAGTACCATGTCATCTGCAAATACTGAAAATTTTACTTCCTCCTTACCGATTTGGATGTCTTTTATTTCTTTGTCTTATTGCTGTGGCTAGAACTTCCAGTACTATGTTAAATAAAAGTGGTAAAAGTGGACATCCTTGTCTTGTTCTAGACCTTAGGGGAAAAGTTCTCAGTTTTTCTCCATTGAGTATGATGCTAGCTATGGGTTTTTCATAAATGGCCTTTATTATGTTGAGGTAGGTTCCCTCTAAACCTGAGGGTTTTTATCATGAATGGATGTTGTACTTTGTCAAATGTTTTTTCTGCATCTATTGAAATGATTGGATGATTTTTATCCTTTCTCCTATCAATGTGATATATCATGTTGATTGGTAGCTTTTAATGCTTCTTCAAATGTTTGGTAGAATTCACTTGTGAAGTCGTCTCTTCCTGAACCTTTTTGGAGGGAGTTTTTTGATTATTGATTTAAATTTGTTGCTGGTAATCAGTTTGTTCAACTTTTCTATTTCTTCCTGATTCAGTTTTGGAAGGTTATATGTGTCTAGGAATTTATCCATCTCTTCTAGGTTGTCCAATTTGTTGGCATATAATTTGTCAGAATATCTTCTTATAATCCTTTGTGTTTCTGTGGTATTATTTTTTTATTTCTCCTGCATTTCTGATTTTATTTATTTGAGCTCTCTCTCTTTTTTTCTTAATGAAATTGACTAAAGGTTTATCAATGTTGTCGATCTTTTCCAAGAACCAGCTCCTGGTTTCATTGATCTTTTGTTATTTAGTCCCTATTTAATTTATTTCTGCTCTAATCTTTATTATTTCCTTCCTTCTACTGGCATTGGACTTTGCTTATTTTTTTTCTGCTCCTTTAGGTGTAAGTTTAGGTTGTTTATTTGAGAGTTTTCTTGCTTCTTAAGGTAGTTCTATACGATTGTGTTCAGAAAAGATCCATGTGTTCAGTTTCACCATTACATAATTTTAACAGGCCTTCAAGAGGATGATTGAAAGGAAGGACCATTTGTGAACTGTTGATTATTCACAATGAATGATCTACACCTACTTCTCCTTTGCCTCCCAGCATTGTCATTTATTGAGTACTTACTATGAACCAGTCCTGTCGGTGGGCACTCACAGATAAGGAAGAAAGATACTGTCTTGATTTCTGAGGACCTCAAGGTGTCTATGAGCAGATAATAATTTTGTCTGACACACAGGAATTAGTGGGCAAATGTATGTGGGTATAGGTACCTCTCCATCTCTTTTGAATAACTCAGAATTATGTTATGATTTGGTCCATACTAATCACTTCTATTTATTTGGGTTTAAAAAAAAAAGAAAAACAAACTAAACCTTTCCCTACCATACAAAAACCTAAATCTTAAAATCTGAGTAGAGGCCAGTGTTTTCTCATTGCACTGAGAAAGAAAACAACCAGTCTTAAAATCTTTTCCTGTTTTGTACCAAGTGTGGATTTTATTTTTGCTTCACATTTTCTTTGTTCTTACTCCAGTTTCTCTGTTATTTTCTCAGGAAGGAGAAATCTCCTTCCATTTTCAGTCCAACAGAGGGGAATTTATACCCAAATGTCCTCATCAGATTGACAAAGCATCCTGCAGGGACATACCAGAGCTCATTTAATCCCTGGGAGAGGTGAGAGATCAGGGTGAGCGAACTGGATGGGATGCCCGCAGTGATTTTGGTTGATGTATGGCTGCATTGCTAAAGAGAAAAACTTGCATCTCTGTTGTTTTCCTTTTATGAGTTTAAAAGCTAATTCTAAACCCAAATAGGGAGAAGTTTTAGAAGCAGAATTCTATAGCAAGTTGAGAGTAAAAGGTGACAAATGGCACTAGGAGTGTGCGTATCTTCTGAATGGAAAGAAAACTCTGGTTTATTGTCGCTGATTTTCTTTCCGTATTCCGCATAACTCTAACAGTGACACTGATCTGGCTGGAAAGAAATGAGTCTTCTGGGGTTCCAGAGGACCTATGACAGTCAGTCTAAAGGGATATGAGCTGTACTCTAATTTTGCCTACTAAATATCAGCAGAGGGAGCTGAGAGAGGGGTTGGTGGGATAATAATTACAACGGATGTTTTTAAGCACTTTAATGTGGACCAGGCAGTGTTATAAGAGCTTTGTAAATGTGAACTTATTTGTTCCTCAAAATCCTGTGAGGCAAGCATTATTATTCACATTTTGTATATAGGAAAACCTAAGGTTCAGAGAGGGTGAGAAACTTGCCCAAGGTCACACAGTTAGAAAGGCACTGTGGCTTGAGAACCCACATCCCAAATCACAAACTTGTAAAGAAGAGGACATTCGAGGGGAAAAACTGGAAGAGGATCATTACTTACATGTTGGAAACACTGCAATCTTTAAGAGACAGTAAAACCTTGGATTGTCAGTAACTTATTCTGTGAGTGTTCTGCGAGACGAAGAAACATTTCTAATAAATTTTAATTTGATAAATGAGTGATGTCTTGCAATATGAGTAGTACGTGATGCCAAATGTCACATGATCACAACTGAGCCAATGGTTCTCTCTCTCTCTCTCTCTGCAGGATTGTAGGTGATCATCTCCCATGCTCGGATGCTCGGTCTCAGGCTGTGGTGTTTGGCAGAAATCAGTGATTTTTCAGAACGTTGGAAGGTGCCCACAACTGGCACTAGTGTATTTTTTGTCCCTCCAAAGCACCTATGGACAGTCCTATGCTTTTCCAGACCAGAGGAAGCTTAGGAATGCTTTGCTTCATTCTAGGTCAGCCTGCCTGCAGATATAGTCCCTTTCCTCTGCTGCCTTATTGTCAGTTACATTAAATACAGTCTATGACAAGAGTTTATTAACACTGTACTGTAGTCAACATCCATTAGAGTGTATACAATGGCCCCCATGCAGAAAACGATTCCATTGAGCCAATAGTCAGTAATGATTTCATTAGTGATAGTGAAAATCGTCCTACACAATAACCCTTCTGTCTCTTGTCTCCCTCACACCAGCCATGAAGGTTTTCAAAGGTAAGTGTAGGTTAATTAATTTATTTTTTCTTTATATTTTGTATTTTCTTTATTATTTTGTATTATATTACAGTATTGTAATAATTTCTATAGGAATATTTTTGGGTTGTGGAATGAGTCCTCTGAGTTTCCATTATTTCTTATGGGGAATTTCATCTTGGT
Organism: Panthera onca; assembly: GCF_046562875.1. Lineage (NCBI taxonomy): Eukaryota > Metazoa > Chordata > Mammalia > Carnivora > Felidae > Panthera > Panthera onca. Next base: position 24,949,763 of record NC_138343.1, on the reverse strand, counting down.
ATGCAGGTGCTTTGGGCTCCAAGCATGCTTCCGGAACGAATTTTGCTTGCAAACCAAGGTTTTACTGTACTGTAATCTCATTTGGTACATTCATTCAACATATATTTATTGAGTACCTACTGAGTGCCAGGTACTGTGTATTTTAAGATATAATGTATTAATAGAAAATCTGAGGTATAATAAGGCCAACAGATTAGGAGATGATTGCCTTTGAAGGCCATGGTGGGGCCACATGGGAAGGCATGAGGGTCAGTCAGGAGGCAAAGGATGGTGGAGCTGTGGACAAGAGCCTTCATTGTGTTTTCTGCAGGAAGGAACAGGTGAGGCAGGGTAAGCAGATTTAGGATTGGCTCTGAGACACAAGGGACTGTCCCTAGTTGTCTGGTACCTGACCCTGGGGTGATTAGAGCAGGGAGACAGTGGTATGAAGTATGAAGAAGGTGGTTGGGATGTGGGCTTTTGATTGGTTGGTTTGCATTTGAAAAGTACACTCATGGGTAAATTGTTTATAATCTCTAGGAATTGGTTATTCCTGGAAAGGGTAGTTTCTCCAGGATCAGCAAGGCCCTAGATATTAAAGCATCCAAAGACAGCAAATAAAAGACATGGTTAATACACTGTGCCAAATGTTGGGGGTATAACAGAGAGCAAGGCAAGCAAAACCAAATGTGTGTGTGTGTGTGTGTGTGTGTGTGTGTGTGTGTGTACAGGTAATAGACATTAAAGAAATACATAATTTAATTATTATTTAATTTTTTTTAATGTTTATTTATTTTTGAGAGAGAGAGGAAGAGGGAGGGGCAGAGAGAGAAGGAGACAGAATCCAAAGTAGGCTTCAGGCTCTGAGCTGTCAGCACAGAGCTTGCTGCAGGACTTGGACCCACGAACCATGAGATCATGATCTGAGCTGAAGTCAGATACTTAACCAACTGAGCCACCCTGGCGCCCCAAGAAATACATAATTTAATTATTAGTTGCAATCCTGCTAGATTCTATGGCAGGCAAGTCCAAGGTGCTAGAAAAACATATTATAGGGAATTGGCCTGACATGGGGGTTGCAATTAAGATGTTGACTGGATTCTGACAGGCAATTTGGTGTTGGCTCTTCATGGGAAGCCTTAGTCTTGGCCTTAAGGACCTCCAGATAGAATTGCCTGAATGTGCTTACCCAGATGACTTCCACAGGGAAGTGATGAGAGTTAGAGAATGTGGCAGGTGGAAGCTATCTTTTTCATTACCCACCTTTGGAAATCACATAGTATCGCTTCTGCTACATTCTCTTCCTTAGAAAGCAAATCGCTAAGTGCAGCACACCTTCAAGGAGAGGAGAATTAGTCTGAAATAAGAAGTTCAAATAGTTTTTCAACATATTTTAAAAACACTACTGTCCTAATGCCTAATTATTTTACTACTATAGATGCCCTAAACCCCATAATAAAATAGTTAAAAAAATTTTTTAATGTTTATTTTTGAGAGAGAGAGAAGAGAGGGAGACATAGAATCTGAAGCAGGCTCCAGGCTCCAAGCTTGTCAGCACAGAGCTCAACTGGGGGCTTGAACTCACAAACTATAAGATCATGACCTGACTTTGAAATCATGACCTGAGCCGAAGTTGGATGCTTCACCGACTGAGTCATGCAGGTGCCCTTAACATAGTTTTTAAAAATTTAAAACATCGGTTTCCCTTTAAAGATAATAAAGGAAGAAAAAGATCATCTTTTATATTTTCTCACACATTTAGCATTTCTAGCGCTCGCCATTTCTTCTTGTACATGTGAGTTCCCTTCTGATATTATTTCCTTACAGCCTGAAAAGTTTCCTTAGCATTTTTTGCTATACAGGTCTGCTGCTGAGGAATTTTCTGAGCTTTTGCTTATCCTACAATCTCATGTTTTGAATGTTTTCTTTGGGTGTAGAAATATTTACATACACATAGGTTTTACTTTTCAGCATTTTAAAGCTATTTTTCTCCACTGTTTTCTGGCATCCATTGTTTCATGTGAGAAATTAGCCATCATTTGTATAATTTATATTATTATTCTGAAGGTGGTGCCTTTTTTGTTTTGAATATTTTATCTTTATTTGTGGTTTTCAGCAGTTTGACTAGTTATGCCTAGTTGTAGTGTTTTGTATTTTCTACTTTGTGTTCAGTGGCAGTGTCGAATGCTCCTTGATTATGTAGGTTCATGTTTGTAACCAAGTTTGAGAAGTATTGGGGGGTAAATCACATGCAGTCATGGTGTATAATCCTTTAATATGCTGTTAAATTCAGCTTGCTAATGTTATGAGAGATTTTTGCATATATATTCATAAGGGATATTGCTTGTAGTTCATTTTTTTGGTGATATCTGTATGGCTTTGGTATTAGGGTGATGCTGGCCTTATAGAATGAATTAGAAGGTTTTTCTACTATTATATTTTTTGAAAGAGTTTGATGATTGGTGCTTATTCTTTAAATATTTGGTGAAATCCACTGGTATAGCCATATGGATCCTGAGCTTTCCTTTGTGGAGATTTTGATTATTGACTCAATCTCTTTACTTTTTATAGATCTGGTTTCATTTTCTATATCCTCTAATCCACTTTTGGTAATTTGTGTTTTTCAACGTTTTTTTTTTTTTTTTTTTTTTTTTTTATTTATTTTTGGGACAGAAAGAGACAGAGCATGAACGGGGGAGGGGCAGAGAGAGAGGGAGACACAGAATCGGAAACAGGCTTCAGGCTCCGAGCCATCAGCCCAGAGCCTGACGCGGGGCTCGAACTCACGGAGCGCGAGATCGTGACCTGGCTGAAGTCGGACGCTTAACCGACTGCGCCACCCAGGCGCCCCTAATTTGTGTTTTTCTAGGAAGTTGTCCATGTCATCTAGATTGTCTAACTTGGTGTACAATTGTTCATTTTATTCTCTTGTATTTTTCATTTTCTGTAAAGTCAGTAGTGGCATCAATGAATTTATAAATTCAAATACTATCATTTTCAGTTCTAGAATTCTCATACTCTTTTTATAGTTTCTATTTCTATGGTGATACACCCCATCTGTTCACTCATTTTATTCATTTTTTCCTTTAAGTCCTTGAAAAATATTTATAATAGCTATTTATAATTCCTTATAGGTAGATTTCAGCATCTAGACAATTTCAGAATTTGTTGATATTAAGGTTTTTTCTTGGTTATGGCTTACATTTTACTGCTTCTCTGTGTATCTAATAGTTTTCTATTACATGATGGATAATATATTTTCAGAAGTTTGGATCATTTTCCTTCCTTTATTGTGTATTGGGTTTTTGTTTTATAGACAGGAAGTTATTGATGGGTCCTTTTGATTCTGTCAAGCTTGATTCTATTCTTTGTTATGGCTTCTTCATTTCAGTTTTGTTCTTTATCCCTGAGGCAAGGTTTTTATTCTGTGAGTTATCCTTGTTAGTAAAACATTGGCTTTTTGGTTTTCAATGGAGTGCTCTAATCTTTGGTGAAAACTCTTCACTCTGACTTGGCCAAAATTTCACCACTTTTCAATTCGTTGCAATTTCTAATCTGTTCTTTCATTTCTAAGCCTCATATCAGTCTTCCTTTTCTAGGTCTTTGTGGAAACAATCTGCATGTTCTTCAACGGATGAATGAATACACAAATGTGATAAATCCACACAATGGAATATTACTCACCCATAAAAAGGAATGAAGTACTAATACATGCTACAATGTAGATTAATCTCTAAAACAGTATGTTAGCTGAAAGAAACCAGGCACCAAAGGTCCCTTGTGACACCGTTTGTATAAAAAATCTAGAATAGGTAAATCCATGGAGACAGAAAGCAGATTGGTGGTTGCCAAGGGAGAATGGATAATGAGCAGTAACTGTGTAGTGGGTATGAGGTTTTATTTTGGGGTAATGATTCAATCAAGTGGGATAGGTCCACAATCTATGCCCCATATGTCACTGATAATAATTCAGTATTGGTCCTGGTGTGTGTGTGTGTGTGTGTGTGTGTGTGTGTAGCATAGATTAAGTAAACTACTGGAAACGAAATGTCATTTTCAACTTAAATTTATTCAATTTGAGTATTGGTTACATGTATAGTGACATTTAAGCAAATGACTTGCCTCTATTAGTCTAGCAACAATCCAACAGATGTGGGGTGTAAAGTCCAATATTTAACTCAGGAACTCTGGCTATGTGAGAGGAACCACCTAGAGTCTTGATTACATGAGGCCTTGCCAGGGGTTTTCTAGGAGTCATGGTGAGGAGACTTTGGGCTATGGGTTGAGGTTTAGGACACTTAACTCTTGAAGATGGAGGTGAAAACTGCTCCTGACCTATGTGAGGAGTGTCTGGAGAGTCACAACTTTCACCTTGAGGAGGGACATTCTCTCACTATATGTTATTTGTCCTGATGGGTGTATTACAACAGCAGGACCCTCTAGGAAGTAGGGCTATGTCATTGAGGAACAGGCAGGGGCAGTAGGGTGGGTGCGATGTCTTGGTGGAGAGAGGCTCTAGTCAATGAGGGATCAGGAAACTGTCCCTGAGATGAGTATGGGGGTAAAGAAGAGAGGCAAGGAATTTGGGTAGGAAGAGTGAAGGACAAATAATGGTTCAGGCCTGGAGAATTTGTCCTCATTTCCTCAGAAGAAGGGATGATAATCTGGAGAAGCAAATGGTCCTTTTGGAAGTTAGACAAGAGAGCTTTTAACCCTGATAGGGGGGAGAGTTGTCCACAACCTGGTTAAAGAGTCATTTACAGTGGGGCTTGATAAATACATCAGGGTGTGCATAGGGGCTACGTGGTGCCACTGTGGATTATAATAGAGATCACAGTTGCAGACACACACACTGGCTACATTTCCTGTGCCAGGAACCATTTAGGGATAATTTAAACCATTTAGGGATAATTTTTGGTCACCACCCCAAAATTTAGTAGCTTAATCTTAGGATTTGGTGGATTGATCAGGAGGATTCTGTTTTATGTACCCAAGGCACTGGGGTAACTTGAAGGTCCAAAATAGCCTCAATCACATGGTAGCACTTGGTGCTGGCCACCAGCTGGGAGTTCAGGTGGGACTGTCAGCTAGTAGGTGGGGCCCATATGGTTGCTTGGGCTTCCTCATAGTATGGCGGTTGGTTTCCAAGAAGGAGTATTTCAAAAGGCAGAGAGGGAAGCTATATATCTCTTAAATCCCAATCTTGAATGTTATACAGTATATTTCCATAATAGTCTATTGGTTAAAACAGGCAACTGGATCAGTCCAAATTCAAGAGAAAGGGACTTAAACTTCATCTCATGGTGGAAGAGTGGTGAGGTCATACTGCAAAAGAGCATTTGGAAGGGGAGACATTGTTGTGGATGTCTTTGGTAACATAATCTGCAGGGTTTTTCCATGTGAGAGAAAGGACCTGAGAGAATGAGAAGGTCTCCATGATAATAGACAAAACTTACACTCTGCTTACCAATAAATTAAACTATTTACTTCTCATAACACTTTAACAGTATAATACTACTAGTATACCTATTTCTGGGTAGGGAAAGTGAGCACGGAGCAATTATGTAATTTTTTAAGGTCACTTAGTAGTGGAGTCAGGATTCCTACCATGTTAGAATGGCTCTAGAATCTGCATCTCCATTGAAATTGGTACCATCTTGATCCCATCTTATTCACCAGTATTTGATGCAAGGAAGGGTGATGCTAGGACTTCAACCACAGAAGTCTTTGGCATTGTAGCAATAGCAATAAGGTCTGATAAGATCTAAGCCTCACTTGACATTGCATTTTGTAAGTTTCTTCAGCAAAAAAGCAAAATTTAGCATTAATTCATTTGGCTAATGTCTAGTGAACATCTATTATGTGGAAAACTTTAGACAGTAGATACACAATGAACATAGAGCCCCAAAACAGAAAAATGATAAGAATTGTGTGAACTTTGATATTAGAACCATGAAAATAAACAACAAGAAGCAAATGAGAATCTCTGTCTTATCCAATCATACTGCACCCTGTCCTTGTTCTTGGATCACTGACACAGATATTGTATCTATTGTGTCCTGGGTACCTCAGTCTCCTCCAAACACTACTGTGGGAATGAGCAGAAAAAAGCACAAGCTTCTACTGTCATTCCTTAAAGAATGAGGGAGTATTCACTTGCTTCTCTGTAGACTTCAGGTTATAAAACACACACGTACATACACATGCACTCACCACATCTCTGAACAGTAGCTAAACCTATTAACCTGTTCTGTTGGGGAAAAAATGCCAGGTTCACTGGAGATTATGGATTACAGAGTGGGGTTGAACTAGTTGCTTTCACCATTAAAGCAAAAATCAATGGTTCACCTGTACTGTGCCCACAATGGAAGCCTTTAGTTTGCCAGGAGCGTGGGAAGCCAAGCAACTGCAAGCTTGAAATGCCCTCTGTGTTGTCAGCAGCTGCTCCTTCAAGGCGGGGAAACATCTCTGAATACAATTACCTGTGCTCTGCTGAGCAAGGAAAGGTCACAGATGTAGGGGCTGTAGAATTCATCATCAACATGTTTTTCGTGATAAGGATAAAGCAGATCACATCACAGGGACAGGCGAAGCCTGTAAATTTCAGCACTATGGAAATTAGATACCACAAACATATAGTAGAGTATAATTAGCCTGAGAAGAGGAGATGGGCTTTAAAATTGACATATGTTACTTTTTTCACCCCAATGAATACTAGATCTTAATGCTAATGCCAGAACGTTGTAGACTTCCGTGGCTGAAGTCCATCACTTGTCCATGCATCGAATGTCAGTTGGACAGGCAAAGTGGAGGAAAGGATAAGTAACCAGTGTGCATGGTGCATACAGCCCATGTGAGGTCCCAAGAACCACAAGACCTCATGTCTGCAGAGGTCATTCTCAATGCGGCTTCAATATGGCTCCAACGCATTGCCATATAAGTGGCAATCCAGTCCAGATTGCCAGAGGCAGAGGGTAGAGAGTATACGTATGAAAGCACTAAAGAATTTGACTCCTGGGAGGGGCTCACCCAGAGCTCACTCACCTTTACTGTAGCTACAAATGTGCTTATTCCGTTTCCCATGGCAGGTTAGAAGCTGTAGGTTAAGGTGTGTGTGTGTGCGTGCACGCTACCAGTGGAGCAGAGCATTAGGGCCATTAGGGCCCTTGGGGTGTCTCGGTGGAGGTTGCTATTTTGTCACAGCATGTGTTGCTGAAGCATTGTGGTCTCAACCCATACTACGGATGATGGCACATGAAGACCTATTTTTCTTTGTTGCTTAAAGGGGCCTTTCTCACAGCAATCAGGAATAAGGCCTCAGGTTGGATTATTTGAGAAGACAGTTCAACACATTTTTCCTTGTGCAGGTTTTTTTTTCTTTTTTTTTTTTTAATTAAAGATTTTTTGGGTGCAGGGCGCCTGTGTGGCTCAGTCGGTTGAGCGACAGACTTCGGCTCAGGTCATGATCTCATGGTTTGTGAATTCGAGCCCCACGGCAGGCTCTGTGCTGACAGCTCAGAGTCTGGAGCCTGCTTCTGATTCTGTGTCTCCCTCTCTCTCTGCTCCTCCTCTACTCATGCTGTGTCTCTCTCTGTCTCAGAAATAAATAAACATAAAAAAATTTTTTTGGGGGGTACCTGGATGGCTCAGTCGGTTGAGTGTCCGACTCTTGATCTTGGCTCAGGTCATGATCTCATGATTAGTGGGTTTGAGCCCTACATGGGGCTCCTTGCTTAACAGTGTGGAGCCTGCTTGGGATTATATCTCCCTCTCTCTCTTCCCTTCAATGCCTTCTTCTTCTCTCTCTCTCAAAATAAATAAATAAACTTAAAAAAAAACCTGAAGTTAAAAAAAATAAAAATAAATAATTAAAAAATTCTGTTTAGAGTTATTAGTTTTAATGAATTGGGTTGTGTTCATAATTTGCTCTCCATTTTATGTGCCATGGTCAATCTTTCCTTTCATAAAAAAGCAAAGTTTCCACCCATGTATCTGCTCTCACCTTCCCCACTTAGATAGGCAGAGGGAACAGAGGTTTTGTTTTTAAGCATGAATTTTTGAAATGGTTTTTGTGTCTTGGGTTTATAACCATGACCTAACTCTATGTGCCATGAAGACAGAGCCAGGAAAGGATGTTTTTAAATGTATTTTCACAAAGAAACACATGGAATCCACTCTATAAGAGGGAAAAGTTCTCAGTATTTGAAGTTATTTCTCTCTTGAAAGAGAAATAAGTTGGTTTTTTTTCCTGATTAATAAATAAAACAAAATCACTTCTCAGATTCAGAAAAGATTTAAAAAGTGTAAGAAGAAAATAAATGCCACTGATAGTTCCATCACGTGAGTAACTATTGTTAAAATTTAATGCATATGGTTCTACGTATTTTACTGTCTATGAATACACATACATGTTTACTTTATTATTAGTTTTTACCAAATGACTGCGATGACTTCTGGTGTCAACCACTCAGAATTAGCATAGATAGGATGAGGGCTTGGTGTTCCACAGTACTGCCTTCACTCCAGATGCCAGCTGCAGGATTGGGGGTCCCCAGGCCACTGTATCTTCTGCTTTGATAATTCACCGGAATGATTCACAGAACTCAGAAAGTGCTATGCTTATGATTCAGTTTTATTAAAGCCAAAAGATAAAAAACAGACCCAGTCATAGGGCTCCTGAGTGGCTCAGTCAGTTGAGCATCCAACTTCAGCTCAGGTCATGATCTCATGGTTCCTGGGTTCAAGCCCTGTGTTGGGCTTTGTGCTGACACCTGGGAGCCTGGAGCCTGCTTCAGATTCTGTGTCTCCCTCTCTCTCTGCCCCTGCCCTGCTTGCACTCTGTCTTTCTCTGTGTCAAAAATAAAATAAATATTTAAAAAAAAATCAGAACCAGTCAAAGAAGAGATACATAAAGTGAAGTCTGGGAGGGTTCTAAATGTGGAGTTTCCATGTCTCTTCTCCTGGGAGCCAGGATGTATTACCCTCTTGGCACATCCGTGTATGAAAACATGCAGAATACTGCTAACCAGGGGTGCTCATCTAAGCTTCGGTGTTCAGAGTTTTTACTGAGGTTTCATTATATAAGCATGATAGATTAAGTGACTGGTCATGAGATTGAACTCAACCTCCAGCCATCCTTCCTCCCTTCCTAGGAAGATAAACATTATCCAGGAGAGTTTGGCTGTAGGGAGAAGAAACTTTAGGGTCATTTTAACTGATTTGTTTCCCTTATAGCTTCCTTTTTATGCATGTACAAATGTGGATTTTTTTCCCCTTAGTGGAAAACAATATAACTGGTGCATCTATAAATCAAAGGTATTATATATTCAATTAAACACAGTATTTCATAACTATTTTTTCTCAGTATATCATGAGCATTTTTCCACATCAAAATACTTCAGGGAACCTGGGTGGCTCAGTCAGTTAAGCGTCTGGCTTCAGCTCAGGTTACGATCTCGCAGTCCGTGAGTTTGAGCCCCATGTTGGGCTCTGTGCTGACAGCTCAGAGCCTAGAGCCTGCTTCAGATTCTGTGTCTCCATCTCTCTCTGCTTTTCCCCCACTCACACTCTGTCTCTCAAAAATAAATAAATGTTAAAAAATATTTTTGTAAAAACTTCACATTTGTCATGCTATATAACATTTTATTGCATTGCTGTATGATTCATTTAACCAATCCTTTATTATTGGACATTTGTGCTTTTTTCATTCCTATGGTTATAACAAAGACTAGGATTCACGTGGTTGCATGTACGTTTTGCACAGTTGCCCAGTTGTTTCCCTAGGACAGACTTCTGTAAGTGTAATATGTGGGTCATGGTATACATGTATTTTAAAAACATGCTGCCAGGGGTGCCTGGGTGGCTCAGTCAGTTAAGCATTCAACTCTTGGTTTCGGTTCAGGTCATGATCTCATGGTTCATGAGTTCGAGTACTGCATTGGGCTCCATGCTGACAGAGCAGAGTCTGCTTGGAATTCTCTCTCTCCCTCTCTCTCTGCCCCTCCCCAGCTGACTCTCTGTCTCTCTCTCTCTCTCAAACTAAATATGTAAACTTAAAAAAAATAAAAAAAAAACATGCTGCCAATTTCCTTCCCAAAATGTCATATCTATCCACTTCCTCTCCATAGTAGCTGAGTGCCTGGTTCCCATACACAGGCCCACCCTTGTCTTTATTATCTGTCAGTCTCCTACCAATACTGATTCTGCCCCCTCTACTCCCCCAGTATCCCATTTCAATTTGAACTTGATTATCACGTGATTACTTTTAAAATATGTTATTGGCCATTTGTATCTCTTTTACAGATTCCTTATTTGCCACCATTGTACTTTTTTTTTTAATTGGGTTGTCTTTTTTCTCATATGAATTATGAACATTTTTTCCCAGTTTTTTTGATTGCCTTTTATTTTTTTATTTTATTTTATTTGTTTTAATTTTTTTAACGTTTATTCATTTTTGAGACAGAGAGAGACAGAGCATGAATGGGGGAAGGTCAGAGAGAGAGGGAGACACAGAATCTGAAACAGGCTCCGGGCTCCGAGCTGTCAGCACAGAGCCTGACGCGGGGCTCGAACTCACGGACCGCGAGATCATGACCTGAGCTGAAGTTGGACGCCCAACCGACTGAGCCACCCAGACGCCCCTTGATTGCCTTTTAATTAGGGCTTAAGTATTTAATTAACACATTGCCCTGCCACATTCAGACCAAGGGTAAACAGGCCCAGGTGATGGTCACAGGGGACTACCCTCTGGGTGAGGCAGGCTGGGTGGCCATGATGGCCCCAGGGACAGGGCTGTGAGCTTACTTGGGATTTGAACTCTTAGGTGGACTAACATCCCACATGGGTAGTGAGCAGTCCCGCCTTGCTAGACTAACAAGAATGGGGCTGCCATCCCAGCCCAGGACTCAGAGACATGACGATGCCATCTGGGATCCAAACTCACAGTAGCAGATGCACTTTGTATGTCTGAGGGCCTGTAACAGTGCCTATAATGGGGAAATACACCCTTAGTAATGAACCAGGTGGAAAGCATGTGGTGCATGCTGTATCTGATAAGCTGGCATTCTCTTTACCCATTGTGTTCATTGGCAGTTTCTTCCCTGAAAGGGGAATTTCTCTTCTGTATCTATCTGAAGGCATCTAAACCTTGCACAGGATGTTTTATTAGGAAGCAGTGAAAATGTAAGAAGCCCTTTGACAGAACTTCTCTTTGTTGCTAAGAAATTGCTCTTGGCTACCTGTCTAAACCACCAAGGTAAATATCTGTAAACCTTTGAAAGGGGCCCAGGAACATTGTACCCCAGGACCCTCTTATTGACAAAGTCAGACACTGTTCATTTTACTCACAATACAGGGGACTTCAGATGAATCTCTGCTCCATTTCTAAAAATTGATGCTATTTTAGTATTTTGAGGCCTCTACTTTTGATAAAACAAAGTCATAATATGTGTCTGTAGATAATAAAAAAAGGAAACTGACATTTATTAAGGGCTGATGTGTACTAGACACTGTACTTAGCACTTTCAAATATGTGACCTCAATTTTGGGGAGAGTAGCATTCATCTGACACCTGTATTTAATTTATAAGAGAATATTATAAAATCATATAGAGCATTACAAACAATTAGAAAGTTTTTTTTAAAGTCTTCACACTTAAAGAGGAGAGATAAGGACTGAAAATAAAACAATTTTTCCCAGTTATTCAAATCAGATCACACTTCTGTTCCATAGATCTTATGAATGTAATATATATATATATATATATATATATATATATATACACACACACACATAGTCAAATATATGTGTATGCTTTGACTTTACCAGACCATAATGTTCCTCTTCATTTTGCTACAACTAACCTTAGCAAGTACCTCTTTGGGGTGGTATAGATGACCACAAAGCTTTGGAAAGGAGGGAAAATTTTAATTAAATCTCCTTTTTAATTTCTTATAACTGCAGAGCAAAAGGAGTGTCACTGGAACAGAAACAGGTCCCTACTTTCGGAGATGAGGCACAAAGATATAGTACCATCATATGCTTTGTCCTGGGTCAGCTCACATTGGTTGATCTGGCAGGCAAATGGCATGGACACTCATCAGTGAGACTGGTGCTGGTCTTGGGGGCAGTAGTGGGAATAATGTCCAGGACACCACTGCAGGGCCCCTCATTAACTTGTTAGTTACAGTGTGGGTAGACCTGGGTGAGGGAGACAATTGAGAGCCTTAGGACATCAGCTCTTTACTAACTAGTGCCTAACTCAAACTTTTTCCAACATGTATGATCATACCAGAGGATATCAGGCAAACATCAGCCCTATTGATAAGCCTCCAACCAGAATGACTTTGGGGTTTTAGAAAAGAACAAAAGAGGGTTCATTTGAATAGATGCTATAAGAAGCAAGCTCCTGGATGGAGCACTGAGTGGAATTCCCATCCTGCAGGTGGGTCAGTCTCTCTCTTTCTCTCTCTCTCTCTTTCTCAAACTTTCTCTCTCTTTTTCCTGAATGTTAATTCCCCTCTTGTTTCTGCTGCATATCTGACTCTTATGCTACGTGTGTGGACAGCCTTCTCAGCTAGACATTCCCTTGTGTTAGTTATCTGTTGCTGCAAAACAACAAGCGTGTATTATCTGTCACTGAGGGTCAGGAATCTAAGAGCAGCTTAGTGGGGTGGGGCTAGCTCAGTTCTCTCACAAGGTCACAAGCCATCAGCCAAGATTGCAGGCATCTGAAGGCTTGACTGGAGTCAGAGAATCAGCTTCCAAGCTCACTCTCCTGGCTGTGGCAGGAGACTTTTACTTTCTAAGTTCCTCCTTGTTCCTCACTGCGTGGGATGCCCCAGGGGTAACATGGCAGCTGACTTCCATGAGTGAGTAATCCAAGAGAGAGCAAGGCAGAAGCCAATATCTTTAATAACCTAGATTCCAAGTGACCTCATCACTTCTGCCCTATACTCTTAGTTACACAGACAACCCAATGCAGTGTGGGAGGGACCTACACAAGGATGTGAATACTGGGAGATGGCATTATTGAGGCTGGTCTCAGAGGCTGGCTTAACATGATCCTTCTCTGAAGGATGGCTGAATCTTTCACATCTTTTAATGGCCAATATGTGGCACAGTCTTGTTAGGTAGGAAGTGCCCAGTGAGGTTTGTTGATGATAAAGAGATGACGGACACTCAATATAAACTGGAGTTAAAAAAATACTCCGGATGATAAGGCATAATCACAAATATTTCCTGATAAACATAATAAATACTGAAGAACATTTTTTTTTCACTTGATTTTGTTTATATTAATGAAGTAAGGCTTGAGCCTAAGTAGGATACAATTAAATGTCTGGAGGAAGATCTGAAATGGGCTCTGATGATTTCCTCCCTAACAACCATGGTAGGCAGCAATTCTATTCCAAACGGCCAGAAGGATAGGCATCATTAGAGAAAGATAAACCTCATGCACATCCAGATATTCCAAATGAATTTATAGTAGGTCTTTGCCTTTTTTTATTCCCAAAAAACTGAAGCTGAACTCCTTGGGAGAAATGATAAATCTAAATTCAACAGCCATTAACTAAGGATTTGTTGATTTATATAGACTTGAAGGAAGACATTATCTCTTCTACTAACTTTGTTCTCAATAAGTTCTTAATCCCCAAGACCAGAAAAAATAAAGTATTTTTAGAGTAAGCTTGGTATAAAAAATTTCCCCATCATTTTTTCCCACTGCTTTCCAATTTACAGAAAAATAAAGGTGAAGTAAAAATAATGACAGCTACCATTTATTGTGCATTTCTACTATGCCCTGCGCTGTGTCATGAGGTGGATTCTTTTTTTTCCTTCCATATTTCATGGTGTAAATGGAGGTAAAGTAATTTGCCCCAGGTCCTAAATGCAGTGTGTGATGTCCAGCTCTCTTAACTACTACCTTATCCATCACAGTCTACAGAAATATAAATCTTCCTTCAAGACCAAATGGCACTGAATTCCAGAGTTTAATAAAACTTCATGTGAGAAATGACTAGAAGTTATATTTTTAAGGATCTCACCTCTTTGGATAAGTTAGGTCTCACCATTCAATGTTTTAGAGAAGGTAACTATACACTGGCATTTCTTCTACTTGATACTAGTTTTACCTCCACAGAACATCCTTCAAAAGTAAGTGTGAGCAACATAAATTTTTATTTAAAGAAGTTTGCTCTTTTCTCTCTCTTTTTTAAGTTTATTTATTTATTTTGAGAGAGAGAGAGAGAGAGAGTAAGAGCATGCAGAGGGGTAGATGGGCAGAGAGAGAGGGAGAGAGAATATTAAGCAGGCTCCACACCCTGTGCAGAGCCTGGTGTGGGGCTCGATCCTACAACCATGAGATCATGACCGTATCCAAAACTGAGTCAGATGCTCAATCAGCTGAGCCACCCGAGTGCCACTTTTTTAAAAAGTGCCCCCCCCTTTTTTTAAAAAGAAGTCTGCTCTTCTCTTGATAAGATTGATGTTGGATTGAAATATCACAATGAAACTATAAAGCCAATGTGACCAGTTGTCATCAGAATTTGGCTTACAAGGGAGATTTGGGGTCTATATAGATCGAAAGTAAACTTTGTGAAGAAAGAAAAGGGAAAATGGAAGAGGGATGGACATTCATCAGCCTTTTCTAAGCACAGTGCTGCAGTGGAGCAGGATATCTGATCTTGTCATTTCCACCATTTTGGAAATTGCCACTTAATCAACTCTTGACCAATTGCGTATTTATTCTTTCATTCTTCAACAAATATTTATGGATCATGGTATGCTCATATTATGTTGTGCCTCCAGAGCCTCTCATTCCCAACCACACACCAATGCTCAGCAGAGAGAGCATGTATATGGTAAGGGTTGAGGTGTGGGTGGACTTTTTGGAAAATGCCAGTTCTTACCTCTGAGTTTAAAGAACCAGTGGAAATACCTAGAAAATGCTCCCCTGAAAGGCATTCCTGCTTGACCCTGCTGAGTTCCTTCTGTAGTCTTTTCTTGGAGTAAACTAAGTTCCTGAGGCTGATGAGGGCCTGGTGAAGTCATTGCTGTTGCTGGTCTAGGTCCCTAGAACCTCCTGGGTAACAGCAACAGGATGTGGGAAATAAATGGCCATACTAGCTAACAAAGGCCTGTCTGACTCCAGGGGAGGTCATCTCTTCGGTGGGAGAACATGTTCTTGGGACTCCCTAAAGCTGCTTCCACTGTCATTCTGATTTCTATCATGCTGACTCCTTGGAGTGAGCAGTGAAGAGTGAAACCCCTCTGGATATTATTGATCTTCATTATTTTGTGGCTAGTCTAGAAGTTTCTTGATTCTATAAAATAAACAACAGCTTCCCTCAAGCGAACACTCACTATGTGAGAGACAGGCTGGGTGACAACTGAGTGTGAGGGCTCAGGAAACCCATAGCCAGGTTAACACTAACTTAGTAGTTGTGCTGATTCATGTTGCCTTAGTTTCTTTATCTCTAATATGGGGGGAAAGAGAGGATCTGCTTCATTAAGTGGGACAGGGGTGCCTGTGTGGCTCAGTTGCTTGAGCAGCCGACTCTTGATTTAGGCTCAAGTCATGATCCTAGGGTCGTGAGATAGAGCCCCAAGTTGGGCTCTGTGCTGAGCGGGGAGTCTGCTTGAGTCTCTCTCTCTCTCCCTCTGCTCTTTTCCCCTGCTTTCACACACTCTCTCTAAAAAGTTAAAATTAAAATTAAAAATAAATTTAAGGGGCACCTGAGTGGCTCAGTCGGTTGAGCACCTGACTCTTGATTGTGGCTCAGGTCGTGATCTCGTGGTTTTGAGATTGAGCTCTGCATTAGGTTCCATGATGTGGAGCCTACTTAAGATTCTCTCTCTCTCTCTCTCTCTCTCTCTCTCTCTCTCTCCCTCTCTCCTTCTGCCCCTCCCCTGCTCATGCATGCTCTCTCTCTCTCAAATAAAATATTAAAAAAAAAAAAGAATTAAATGGGATGTTATATTACAAAAACTGAGAAGAGTTCCTGGTTCACAGCAAGTGTCCAATAGATGTTAGTGGAATTTATCCATGTAGCTGAGTGCATTTTATTCATTCTCCACTAGGTGAGTGAGATACTCTGATGACTCCATTTCACAGATGACAAAACTGAATTTGGAAGGAATTCAGCTACTGGCTGAAGGCAACTACCTATGGTGGTAGGTAGAAGAGAAGAGATTTGAATCTAGGGGTATCTGACTCCAGAAGCAAAGTTCATCTTGGAGACAACACCCTTCCTCATAGTGCTGTAGCGCAGCAGGGTGCAGATATGTGGAAGAAAGGATGCAGCACTTACTAATAGGCCAAATGGGCTTCATTTGTTCCTCCCTTCCTTTATTTATTCACTCATTCATTCATTCAAAACATTAAGCACCCAGAATGTGCTGGGTATTGTACTGGACATGGGGGAAGAGTAATAATAAAAAATACAGAGCTGTTCCTGCCCTCAGAGAGCTCACAGAAGGTCAACAGAGATAGACATCAATCACATACAAATCTGTAAGTGCACAGATTCACTGATAAGTGAGGTAGAAGGTCAGAGTGCTATCCCAATGTGGGATCTTTCTTCAGGAGTGGCATTTGAGCTGAAATCTTAAGGAGGAGGAGTGCCAGGCAGAAGACACCAGGAGAGAACAGAGTCTTTGTGGCCAGGAGTCCTGTTGATTGTCTGTGGCCTGGAGAGAAGGCCATGGAAGCTGTAGCTCAGTGAGAGGAGAGTAGGGATGAGGCTGGAAGGGGAGGCATGGGCCACACAAGGTAGGGCTTTAGCTTTGTAATGACTGTACTCTCTAAGTGTTTTTTTTGTTTGTTTTTAATGTTTGTTTGTTTGCTTATTTATTATTTTGAGGGAGAGAGTGTGCATGAACAAGTGGGTGAGGGGCAGAGAGAGAGGAAGATTGAGAATCCCAAGCAGACTCCATGCTGTCAGCACAGAAAGCATCACAGGGCTCGATCCCACAACCCTGGGACCATGACCTGAGCCAAGATCAAGAGTCTGACGCTCAACTGACTGAGCCACACAGGTGTCCCTCTTTAAGTGTTTTAAGTAGAGAATAGCTACAGGGATAACTTTGGGGTTTCCATAGGTTCATTCTGACAGAAGCCTAGGGAATGGTTTGGGGGAGTGCCATGGGACAAGCTAAGAGATCAGCTGGGGTCTTTCTGTTTTCTTCTCATCAAAACCTTTGTCCCACACAGCTTCTTTCCCAGAGAAAAAATTCTTGATATCCAGAACTCATCTTTGTGGTCCCTGGGAATACTTAAGGGGCTCCCTTAGTTCAGATCAGCACCTCCTCCTTTCTGTGTGTCCCATGCGGTCTGTTCCGGTTGCCACAGCTGCCCCCTTACACCTGCCTCCTCTGACCACCATCCTCTCCTCTCTCAGCATCCCTGTCTCTATCCACAGCCGCTTCTCTTTTTGTAATAAAAAAGTTTTACCATGCCATCCTTCTGGCAATTCTTCTCCACTAACACCAGAATTAAGGATCTCCATTTGATTTTTCAGGGGATTAATGTTTCATTGTCACATTTCTGGAATTAAAAGCATTTTAATAAATGCTATTTAATATACCAGTGAAGTACAGAATCTCAAAATAATTTAACTTCTGAATACGAAGATTTTACTCTTCCCTACAGTGAAAAAGAAAAGTATCACCAATGAGAATCTCCTTGCCTTGACCACACTCTTGTAATCTGTAATTTCGTTATTATCATCTCACATGTTACATTGTGATATATTTGGGAGAAGGGAAATGACAAAGAATTGGTGGTCCCAAACCAAATTCAAAATTGCTTTCAGTGAGGGGTTAGCAAGCCCTTCAGGGTACAGTCATCATTCTCCCACTCAGTGCCTGGGTCACCTCTCCTTCCCCATCTTGTCCTGAGGTGTGGACTGTGAAGCAGGTTGGTCTTACTTGATTCTAGAGAGCAATAGAAAGGGACCATCTTCTGGCTTAAGATAGACATCTGAAGAGGCTCCTGGGTGGGTCGGTCAGTTAAACATCTGACTTTGGCTCAGGTCATGATCTCATAGTTTGTGGGTCTGAGCCCTGCATCAGGCTCTGTGCTGACAGCTCAGAGTCTGAAGCCCACTTCAGATTCTGTCTCCCTGTCCCTCTACCCTTCCCCCACTTGCACTCTGTCTGTCTCTCTCTCTCTCAAAAATAAATTAAAATATCAAAAAGAAAATATAAGCATCTGTTAAAAATACATTTTGACTACATTATATTGAGAAATGAAAATGATGTGTGTTTTATTTGATCTGAGTATAACATCCCATGGCAACTATGGGTTTCATTACCCCAGCAACGACATCTACTAAATGTGACATTTCTGAGTATCATCCCAATTTGAGGAATTCTGACAAAGGGGCTCTGGAATGATTTTCCAAAGCATTCCCCTCTCTGCCTCACTACACAGGCAGCACTGCCCATTTCCACCTGTGTATTGACCCTGGTACAGGGAAGGACTTGATTCTTTCTACAGTAGGTAAATAATCAAGGAAAGGTAAATAATCAAAAAAATTAATCAAAAAATAATCATGGCCACACGTCTGCACTGAGACAACTTGGCGGGTGTCCTGTCTGTCCCGGCCAGGCTTTGGACATACTGTACCTTGCATCTACTGCCTGATCACCAGATGGCCCAGGTCTCTCTGCAGCTGTACTCGTGACCACTCTAGATGTCACTGCTCTTTTCTATGTTGGCCTATGGCTCTCACCTTGACCCATCTCTGGTCCTCTGTATTTGGTGTTTGTCCATAAGCTCCCTGTGTTTGAACCTCCCCTGGGGACTTTGGCTTACCTTGACCTTCCCTCTGGCTGGGCACTGGCTGTTTCACACCAATTCTGGTAAAGGAAACATCTTGTTCTTGCTAGGAATAGACCTTTTCCTCATTGACTCCCCCGCCCCAACCCCCATGCACATTGTGGGCCAGCCGATTGTTGCTCTCTGCCAAAGGCAGAGTCAGCAACATTTCCAGCATTAGGATACTTCTGAGCTAATTCTTCTTGTCTCAACAGCCTAGTGCATAAGATTACCCAGGGCATGGTATTATACATCCATGCTTCTCAAACCGGTGCTGGCCTCAAAATCCCCTGGGGGGTCATAAAGACAGATTCCCAGGCCCCACACCAGAGTTTCTGATTCAGTGGGTCAGGTATGGGATCAAGCATTTGTGTTTCTAACCAGTTCTCAAGTGGTGCTGCTGCTCCAGCTCAGGTATTTAAGAGATAAGCAGACAGCCTGTCAGTGGAGGAGAGAAAGCTGGCCACAGCCCTCTGTGACCTACATTGGGAACTGGTCACCTAGCATGCAGACACAACATGGACAGCAGAGCACCTTTCAATAACCAGCAAAAGCCAAGCTCAGGGGTGGAGGGTGCAACCTCTGGAGAGGAGGCTTTTTTGCCTGGCCTAAATGCAGAGCCACCTTTACTGTGTAGCTGGAAGCCTGTAGAAAGAACAAAAGAACAAGGGTTTTGGAGTCAAACACACCTTGGCCAGAATCCTACCTCTCTAACAAGGTTTATGTAGCCTCTCTGGACCTGCAGAAAAGGGTAAAAACATCTACATCATAAGGTTGTTGTGGGGCTTTGATGACACATGTCCAGCTCCCAGCTTAGCCAGTGGTGGGGGAGGAGCTCATTAAAGGATAGCTGCTATTATTAATAGGTCCATAGGGACGTGTCCCTCAAATCCCATCCTCTGGTAATGAGTAAGAATGAGTGAGGGGTCTTGGTGGAGGCCCCGGAAATGTGCTCTTCCTCATCATTTTTCCACCCCCTACAGGGTTTCCATTAGGAGACTCCTGACAGGCCCTGGGAAGAAACAGAAACAAAAATGACAGTAATATCTGGGAAAAGAAGAGAAAGGAAATGGGGAAACGGGAATCACAGCTAATTGTGTGCCTTCTATGTGTTCGGCCTTACACTCTTTGAGGAAAGCATTGTTTCCATTTCACAGGCGAAGAAACTCAGGTTAAGAAATTTGCTATAGGGAGAAGCAGAGCTCTTAGATTAGCTCTAAGCAATCTCGTTTTAGAGATGAGAAAACCAGAGAGGTTGGTAACTTGCTCAAGGACACACAGCTGGTTTAGTGGTCTGTTTAGGAGAAGTTTCAGCTACAAGTCTCAGCCTTTAAAAACTGGATTTGCCACACTATATCAGAGATGCTGCCTCACTCTTTACCTGAACAGTTGAACAAGGACAAAAAGTGTGAAGGCATTTGAGCTCAAAAGAATATTTTTGGTTTCATGGTTGCTGTTGTTGTTTTAAACAAATTGAAGCTGGTGTGTTGGATTCTCTTTTAGGAGACTAACCTCTGTTCATCAAAGAAGACTGGAGAAGGTCTTCTGATGACAGCCTTCAAAGCATATCCTCATTACTCCAGTGGTCATGCCACATCTGGGGAAGTATTTATTACTGACCAGGGACCCTTGCCCAAGGCAGCTGCCACTTTCGATAAATTTGGATCTCAAAAGTTTTGTGAGAATTCATTTTTATAGACCAAATAATGCATGATATGTGGCAGCTCCATCTCTACTGCAATTCCAGAACCCAGTGGAGGATTTTCAATTCATCAATAGCTAGGGCGGAGATCTTGGCTCTGAAAAATTAGAACTGGCCCCCACTGAGCAGACTTAGGCTCCCAGCGAATACAGAGGGATCCATCTTCTTGATTTCCCCTCTAGCTTAATCACCACGCCCTACACACACACACACACACACACACACACACACACACACACACCATTTCCTCCCTCATTCTTTACAACTAGAGTAGAATCCATAGGATGTGGTTTCTGAATAAGTAAGTCATTAAAGTAGGATAAGTGAAATGCAGTCTCATGCTATTATGTGGGTATTTCATTTTAAAAACCTAGTAATCAAATGTCTTAACTAATTAAAAGCCCATCACAGTCTAATTTCACTTCTTCTTCTGAGAGTCATTGCACAAACCTTTTTCTCTGTGGAAGGCATAGTCATAGGTACTTGGGATATGATTATCAGGAAACAAAACAGACTCTTGCCCACCTCATCTTAGCAATGATGAGTCAGACAATGAAGAGTGGACTTTATAAATAAGTACATTTTTAAGGTGATAAATGCTACAGGAAAAGGAAAAAGTAAAGCAGGGAAGGGGGATGGGGAAGGCAGTGTTGACAGTGTATGTGTGTGTGGGGGGGACATTTAAATAAGGTACTCAAGATAGTCTTGAGATAGGAGGAGATATTTGAGCACGGACTTGAAGGAGGTGACAAGGTCAGCCATGTGGAGATCTGAAATGGGGAGGGGAACAGATTTTCTCTCCAGGGTTTCTGAGATAACTCTAGAAACAGCAATGGAATGAGGATTCTTGCTCTTGGAAACATCTAGATATTCTTCTGTTTTCTTGATAGGCTTTTGCTTAACTATGTCAACTACTCATATTACATGGGATTTAGAAACATGTCCTTTCAGAGATGACTTGTGCCCTTCTCAGGACTATTTGGATATGCTGTCCTGATGAGACTTTGGTTGGCACTGGTCTGCACGAGGGCAGAGCGGGGTGCTGGAGAGGCTGCTGCTGGACTTGCTTTACTCCTACTGGAGGCTGCTTTTATTGCCGGAGCACACAACTCTTGGAATTGGGGACAAGGACTGGGGGCAAGGGCAGAAAACAGAAGCACTCTTGTGGCTCTAGGGGGCATGAGACGAACACAGTGGAGGAACCATATGAGGGAAGTATGAAAAACAAGCAAACACACCTGATGGAAGATGTCCCTCTCCCATCCCACTTGTTTGGAGCCTTAGATTTGGCAGTGGTTGGGTTTCATGTGATCTTATCCTGTTCTGAAGAGGGAGGACACAACAGCCAATGTTTGTCTTTTGTAAGAGGAACCACTTTGTGCCTCTGATGTTGAAATACACACAGATCCCCAGGCCCTGCCTCCTACTGGGTCAGGTTGGCTGCCAGGCCATGCTCTGCCCACGGGAAATTAGTCCCTGGGAAGAGCTGCTCTCCACGGCACTGTGGGGACATCACCGTCCTGTCTCGGGTGTGGAAATTCAGGGTGCAGGCACCAAGGTTTTATCATGAACCCACCTTGCTGCATGGCTGAAGAGCAGTCCATCCCATGCCCTGCATTATTCACAGCCCATAGCAGCTCCTACAGACCCCAGTGTGGTTGATAGAAAGGAGAAGGGAAACTTTGCTTGGCATTGTCAACGTATATGCCTCCCCTGCGGCCATGGAAACCAGGAGCTGTTCTGTCAAGTTCCAATTACCATGGTCTTTAATGTCACCATAGATGGAAAAACGGATCCTCATGGCTTGGCTTCCTGCTGTGCCTAACTTGAAAGATATGCTTTTAAAAATTCCTGGGGTGACTGAAAAAAGGCAGTTGGTGCCTCACATTCCGTTAGAATAATCGTCTTCAGTGGATTGTATACGGAGTTCTTTAGAAACATCACAGTGATGCATGAAACAGGAAATGCAAGTTGTTCACATCAAAGATATTCAAAATGCAGGTTTGACAGTAATGGAAGTCTTTTCTCTTTTGATTTTCAATTCCAAGTTTAATTACTGCCCAGAGAGATAGTCCTGAAAAGTTGTATGTAGAGTTTTTATATATGCATTGCTTTTACTGTCTTGACTTATAAAGTCAGTAGTACCCTTTGATCCAGGCAAGCTGGCCCTGCCCATCGTGGCTGGGAATGACAGTCTTGTAGATCGGGCACCCTGAGCCTGGTCTGATTTCATGTGGGCCCCAGTCCTTATTTCTTTCATTTGGGACAATCTCCAACCCACTATGCTCCATCCTTGGCATGGGGTTGACCAGATGGCCCAGAGCTCTGGGACTTGCATATAGAGTTGTCTGGCAGGGTTACTGGGTAAGTAGCTCATTCTGACTGGCTGATACCAAACTTCTTTCATGTGATGTCACAAAATTCGGCAGCCAACTGATGCCGATAAGCTAATATTGAGTGACTCAAATCATTGATAGAGATAGAGGTCCCACCAAAAAAAAAAAAAAAAAATTGTTGTCCTTGACCCCCACCCCTTGGTGGGTGAACATAGAGTAAAATTTCCACTAACACTGAATTTCTGATAATTTGGCCAGAAGAATATTCAACATATTACTTTTTACCATTAAATGTAAAAAATGGTTTGTTAAGCAAACTAGGTATATAAACACAATGTAAACAAACTCATTGAAATATTTAAGAGAAAAAAATTACTTAAATCATCTTTGAAGTTCCTCTTTACAAATGATTGATCTGAATTTTAAAGTGTTCTTGTCAATTAATGAAAACATGTTGTAAGAACCTCTGTACTTAATTGTATATATTCACACGCATGTCTTTAAAATAATCCCTTTGGACTTTCCAGACTTTGTGATGCCATTCCCAAACTGATGTGTTAGAGAAATTGTTTTGTGTTTTTAGCGATCCTCTCTCTTCAATTCTGGGTGATCTTCAGATAGTTTCTGATGTTTAAAAATTAAGCATTTGGTTAATTTCCTCCCCTTTCTGCTGCCCCTAACCTTTACACAAAAGCAGCATGTGATACTAGTGAACACTGGATGGGGTTAGAATATGTAAATTTTCCTTCTGACTCCCAAGCAAGACTCTCTATTTCTCTGCTCTTTTGTGGCCTCATCTGTATAAGGAATTATGTTAGATTGGGTTCATGGTTCCTTAAAACATTTTAGTCATATAATCTTTTCTTCAAACAAACCTTACCCATGGAAATCCAGTATGGAGAACAGACAGAGTGAAACTGACGAGTTTTGCTTTTGTTTGGCTTAAGCTGCTGGTTTTGTTTTTTTTTTTAAGTTTATCTATTTATTTTGAGAGGGACAGAGACAGTGTGAATGGGGAGAGGGGCAGAGAGAGAGGGACACAGAGAATCCCAAGCAGACTCCACACTGTCGGCTGACACTGTCAGCTCACAGTCCGATATGGGGCTCGAACTCAAGAAAACATGAGATCATGACCTGAGCCAAAATGATGAATCAGACGCTTAACCGACTGAGCCACCCAGGCTCCCCTTAACTGCTATTTTTGAAGTAGAGGTTGAAAATTTAGTTGGCAGCCCCTGGGGTGTCTATGCAGAGAACCCCCCTGGCTCCATGGGACCCAGTTTATGAAAAACCACCAGACTAAAAAAAGTCTCTCTCTGAATCCTGCTGATGGACTTAAAGCTACTGATGGAAGGACTTCTGTGGTGAAGAATACTTGTTGATACAAGAAGTTGCTTCCTGGGGCATTATTATAAATTCAGCTTTTTATGTTTTGAGTTTTTTAAAACTGAATCACTCTTAATGTAATTTGATTATAACATCCTAGTGTGTGATCTTAAATAGATCATGTTTACAGTGAATAAAATGGTGTTAATGCTTGTAATGAAAGAGTCAGCCTAGCTGGAAGAAAAATCGGCATCATGAAAATTCCTAAATCCAGCCCTGCCTGGAGTGAGGGCAGGACCCAGTAGCCGACCCTTTCCCTGGAAAGGGCTGGGTGCTTGGTGGTGGTAGAGCAAGGAAGAGCCATCTTGTTCCATTTGCCCTACAAGGGTCGGGCCGGGGAAGGTCTCAGACAGAGTCACACTGCTCCCGAAAGTGTGAAAACAGTTGGGAGGTAGCAGCAAAAGCAAGTGAACAGATACAGATCTGAGAAGCGAACAAAAGCTTCTTGGTAGGTTTCTTTCTTATTTGGCCTTAGAGACAAGGAGGAGGGAAAGCGCTGTCAGAGTTGGGTGTGTATCAAGGACAGTCTGGGGTGGGGAAGGGACTCAAGGGCGCTTTGCATTACAGGCTGTTGGCATTCTAGAGGAAAAAGAGAAATAAAGTGGGCAATGAAAAGAAACGAGGCTCTCGAGCATAATACATATCTTAGGATACACAAAGTATAGATATATATTTCACAGAGCCTTTCAAAGAATATGTTATTATTCAGATGCTACAAAAATGGATATAGGCCCACCAATGTGCGTGGTACACAGTCAGATATCGATATACATCTTTCGATTTCATTAGAAATAAGCCACTTTATTGGACTAGAGAAGGAGACATGGCCACGGGTCATCTGCTCTCACAGGTGGCTTCTAGCTCCTAACCTCATCTTCTTCTTGTTTGCTATCAGCCCCACTCAACACCAGACAAATCTGACTATCCAAACTACTACTCTGCCAGATTCTGACTTCCCAGACCTCGCTTCCCAAGGTTGCCCAGACCAGGCACATGTTCAGACCAAATCCTCAGAAGGACAGGTAGGCTTGTGGGGCCCAAGTCTCACTCAGAGCATGAAGCTTCTTAGCCAAGAAGTCCATGCTATCTCTAGGATAGTTCTTGCTCTCCAATGCACGAGTGCCCCTGAAGGCAAGGTTTCTTTGTGTTTCCTGTCCTGATGCAGGATACCCAGGGCACACGGCGCCATGTGAATGGTTGAGCAGCAGTCCTGATAGGGTGGGTGTCTGAGCTAATGGGGAGGCCCACCAGGCAGTTTGCTGTTCTTAGAGCTTGCTTTAAAGGGAACTATGTTGCAAAATCACCATGGTAGCAGCATGCACAGGGTCTTCAGGGCAGAAACAGTATTTTCTCATGGGTTTTCAAAGAATCAAAATTCAAAGGTGGGGTGGGCTTTTAGAGGTTTTCAATGAGCGCCTGGATATTGAGTTACACAAAGCCAACTGGGGGTCACTCTCTGGGAAGAATCCAGATGGAAGATAGGAAGTCCCTCCACTACCAGATGTAACCAAGCTGTAACAGGGAGGATCAGGAGAAAAGAAATCTGAGGCACAGATGCAATAGTAAGCCATGTGGAAACAACAGTGTGTTCCCTTCAAACCAGGAGAAATTCCGATTGGGGTGTGCAGGGCCTTACACGTTTACACAAGCAGGAAGTGACTGGATTAAGATGCTCCAAAGGATTTAAAACCATTCAGATCTGATGTTTTCCTCTGGGTGGACATGGCACCAGTTTTCCCAGGCTCCTCAGCCCTTGGAGGACACTGCCAGGGTGTGCAGACCAGTAGTGTGAGGAGGGCTTTGTGCCTGCCTTCTGTGAGGGAGTGGAGGCCACCTCAGCCTAAACACCTGCCGAGACCGAGGGCCCTTGATAGGGGCAGCATGTTGATGGTGGGTCCCTGGTGTTGGTGAGTTCAGAGCTTGAATCATTCAAGCTGCACTCCTATCCATCCTTATCACTCACAGTGCTGGAGTACATGTCTCCAAGCTCCCCCAGAACTGACTGTTCATTTCTTTTTGATGAAGGACATGGATCTCACTGTGGGGCTTGTTATGGATTGAATTGTTTCCTGCCCCCCAATTCGTATGTTGGAGACCTAATCCACTCTGTGACTGTATTTGGAGCTTTAATGAGATAATTAGGGCTAGATGAGGCTATTAGGGTGGGACACTCTAATCCTATAGAGCAGGTGTCTTTATAAGAAGAGAAAGAAACACCAGACCTCCACCCCTTCCTCCCCACTCCAAGGCCATGTAAAGACACAGTCAGAAAGCAACCATCTGCAAGTCAAGGAGAGAGGCCTCAGGAGAAACCAGACCTGCTGACACCTTGATCTTAGACTTCCAACCTCTAGAACTGTGAGAAAAAAAAAATCTGTTGTTTTTGCCCCCAGCCTGTGGTACTTTGTTATGGCAGCCTGCACAAACTGATATAGGGCCTTTGCTCAAACTGCCTCCTCCTTGCCCTACCCTTTCCCTTAGGCCAGACCACTTTGGTCTTCTATGAGAGCGTGTTATCACAGTTGGCTTCGTGTTTGTTGTCTAGTCCCATATCCTCCCAATCCACCGCCCCCCTGCCTCCGCCGCAAACTGTAGATTCTTCACAGCACACAGGTTGTTACGGATGAGTGGTAGGGTCAAGACTTAGCAGGTGGAATCTGATGACCTGAACTCCATAATCTCTCCAGCCTCCTCATGAGGCACACAATTAAGTGTCTAGATGGTAGCAGGTGTTTTCACAGTCACACACTCCTGTGATACTTATAACGCATGGGCAGGGTAAGGATCACAGATTTCTTTCCTCATATGGTCCTCACAATGTGGCCTTTAATAACTGTGCTATGAACTAATTTTTTTAAGGTTCTGTCTTCTCACCTGGACTGTAAGATTGCTGGGGAGGGGTGGGAGCAGAAGTCTTGGGTATTTTTACTAATTACATCCAGTATGAATACTACAGCATTTAATAAGCCTCCCCAGTTTGGCTCCCCAAAAGAGTCAACCTAAATAAGGAGAAGGAAATTAACTTTTCCAGATGAATGGCTGGTTTTAAATCTTCTCCTTCCTGGAATGCTGTTTCTAAGTGGCATATTCATATTTAATATTGTGTGCAAAACATATTTAATCATGAGAAAACAAAATGAAATCAGAAGGATTTGATGCAGAATAATGAGAGTTTGCAAATGTTTTTAAAATGGAACAAATATCTCATTTTTTCAAGTCTCTCACTCCACAATAACAGTATTTTTCATGCCCAATTTGCTCAAGCTTAAGTTTGTTGTAATTTTCTTGGGTTGGGTGCGGAGTGCTCCTGTGAGGATTTTCTTATATTTAAGTTTTAAGCAGTTTTTAAATTACAAAAGTAATATATGCTAGAAATCATAAGAGTGGCTGCCTAGAGGGAGAGAATTGATTGTAAGGAAGCACGAAGAAACTTGATTGCAGTGTCCCTTAACCACAGAAAGGCAAAGCTCACCATAACCCTATTTAATATTTTTCAAGCTGATATTTCTTAGATTACTGATTAGATAGATCACTTGCTTCTCATCTATTTAATGGTTATTCATTTTTTTCTCCCAGTAAATACCTTAATTTTTTAAATGTTTATTGTTTATTTTTGAGAGAGAGAGAGAGAGAGAGCACGAGCAGGGGAGAGGCAGAGGGGGAGACACAGAATCTGAAGCAGGCTCCAAGCTCTGAGCTGTTAGCACAGATCCCAATGCAGGGCTCGAACCCACAAACTGTGAGATCGTAACCTGAGCCGAAGTCCAACCCTTAACCAACTGAGCCACCCAGGTGCCTCCAATAAATTACCTTTTTAAAATCCTTAGACTCTTTATTATAATTTCCCTTTTTCTTCTTATTGATTTTTGAAAACTCTTTCCAGAGTACAGATAGATCTTTTTGTTGCCTATATGTTCTTACTTTGCCATTTTTCTACGAATTTTGGGTAGCTCAGTCACACACTGCCAACCCCTTCCTCCATTACCTGCCTTCTTCTCTGGAGACTGCAAAGAGAAATCCTAGTTTTCCTTGTGTCTAGGAGTGGCCTTGTTGTAGACATCTAGACATTGAGACATAAGCAGAAGTCAACCAGAGGGAGTTCTGAGAATGTTTTTGTTCCTTACAAAAACAAGCCAGCAAACAAAAACAACAATAACAACACCCCACTTATTGTCTGTGCTGTTCCTTCCCACTTATTCTTGCCTTGAATGTGGATTTAATGACAGGAGCTTTAACAGCCATTTTGCAACATGAGATGACCTCCAGGAGCATGAAAAACCTACACTAAAGGATCGTGGAGATGCAAACGGAAAGAGTATAGGTCACTGACAGTATCAGTGAATTGCTGTACCAAACCTGGGACCACTTTCCACCATCTTTTTGTTATGTGAGATAATATCTTTACTACTTAAACCAGTGGTTGTCCAGCAACTGTTACCTGTAGCCAAAGGAGAATTTGTTTCTTGCTTCATGGTTATATTTGTGGTGGCATGGGATAATTGGCATACTTGACTCTGAGAATTTTATGTAGCTCATTTGTTCACCCAGTCTTTTGTGGCTTATGACAAAGTTGCTTTTCAGCTTACCAATTTTGTATTTATTAGTCCATCTAAGATTTATTTTAATGTATGAAGAAAGACTCTAACTTAATCTTTCCCGATGGGTTAATCATTTGTTTCCACCCTATCGAGATGTTGTCCATTTCATGTATTATTCACCTGTATTTAGGTCTGACTCCAGCACTGCTCCATTTCAAGACCAGGCAATTTGCATTACTATAACTGCGTAACTCAAGACTGTACTCTCCTTGCCTTTCAAACAAAACAAAACAAAACAAAACAAAACAAAACAAAACACTAAGCTATTAGAGTGCATTTAATTTTTAAGATGAACTTTACAAATGATTTAGTTAATTTTCTCCAAATCCCTCTCCTCATCACAAAAAACAGAAACAAAAACAAAAAGAAAAACTTCAAAACCTTGGGATTTTGATTAGAATTGTATTAAATTTATAAATTAACTGGGAAGAATATATACACACATATATATAATATATAATATACAATATATAAAATATTCTAGGAACATTTTATCTCTCCATTTATTCAAGTCTTTTTTTTTTTTTTTGTCTCTAAGTTAAGTCCTGCAGTTTTCTTCACATTAAATATTTTGGTTGGTCGTTTGAATGCACTTTCTCCCATTTATTTTATAACTGGTTATTACTAGTCCGTAGGAGAAACATTGAAATCATTTATAAGTTCAAACAGTTTCTAAGTTGATTCCCTTAGGTTATTGAGCAGAAAATCATGTCTGAAAATAATCATGCATTTACCTTTGCTTCTCTAGCATTTTCTTCTCATTTGCTTTTCTTATCTTTAGACATTGCTTAGGACATTTAGGATGATGCTTTATCATGGCATTGGTAGTAGGCACCTTCTTTAAGGTTGCAGGATCTCTTAAAGATAAAATTTCTCAAAGATATTATATGTAGCGTCAGGAAAAGATAGGGCCATCTAGGTGGCTCAGTCAATTAAGAGCACAACTCTTGGTTTCAGCTCAGGTTATGATCTCATGATATGTGAGTTCGACCCCCACAACAGGCTCTGTGCTGATGGCGTGGAGCCTGCTTGGGGTTCTGTCTCAGTCTCTCTCTGCCCCTTCCCTATTTTCTCTCTACATCTGTCTTTCAAAAAGAAATGAACATTTAAAAAAAAAGAATAAATTAAAAAAGGAAAAAATAATGAAATAAAACCAAAAGTATTTGGGGGTTATAACTGAACAAATACATTATTTTTCCTCTTGATAATATATATTGTAAATCACCATATGATATGTCAGGGGAAAGTTTGTCTTTCTTATCTTAGAGAGTCAATTTTTTTTTGTTTTGAAAACTTCCAGAGCATTTAAAATTTATGAACCACATTTTTAGAAAAAAAGTAAATGTAAACTGATTTAACTCTTGAATATAAATCTTATCATTTATATCATATGAATCTTATTTCTTGATTTCATAAGATAACAAAATGTGCTTTCATCTTGATATGTCATTTAAACTAAAACTTACCTTGCTTTTCTAAGAAACATCATTATGTAGGGAAAAAAATACTGAACAGAGAGCAAAAGAACATGGGTTCTACTTTTTCTAGTAATTAATAGCTGTACAATTTTGGATGTTGTCTTTTTCTCCCCCATCTGTAAAAATGGTACTAAGAATGCTTGACTGATCTAGCCTATGTTTTGGTGAGGGTTCAATTAAATGTCCACGAAAGTTTTATTAAACTGGCAAGTCCCATGCCTGTTTAAAGGACTATAATTACACTGTACTGCTTTGATTACATTTTGAAAAGCCTTTAGCACACATCGTTATGCAAAAAGGGGCAGTTGGTAGACATGGCGTAGAATTTGAATTGAATGTAAGGGTATTACAACTTTACCACAATTTCATTCGAGATTTATAATCCTAATGTTTTTTCTTAGGGGAGCGGTGGCTGTAGAGAGACCTTTCATGCCCTGAGCCCCCGGATAAAGGAAGAAAGATATGTACTGATTCAACTGTTATTTGAGTCATCATAGAATTTCTTCCTTTCGCTTTTAGGTTCACATATAGTCATTTTTTAAACTTTTCATTATGTTTTCCAAAGGAGCACAATAGAGAATAGGTGAATAAACCCTCGTGAACTTGCTAGCTTTAATAATAATGACCTCATAAGCAATACTGTTTCATTTTCAGCACCCCTACACATCCCCTTCTGTATTAATTTGAAGCAGATCCTAGAAACTACATCACTGATCTCTAAATGTTTCATTATGTATCTCTAAAAGAATATCATACAGAGAAAGAAAGATACCATATGTTTTCACTCTTATGTGGGTCCTGAGAAACTTAACAGAAGACCATGGGGGAGGGGAAGGAAAAAAAAAAGTTAGAGAGGGAGGAAGCCAAACCATAAGAGACTCTTAAAAACGGAGAACAAACTGAGGATTGATGGGGGGTGGGAGGGAGGGGAGGGTGGGTGATGGCTATTGAGGAGGGCACCTGTTGGGATGAACACTGGGTGTTGTATGGAAACCAATTTGACAACAAATTTCATATTAGAAAAATAAAAGAATAAGATTCTTTTCTCCCCACATAATTGCAATACCATTATCAGACCTTTAAACCATCAAAAATAGTTCCTCAAAATATCAAATATTCAATCATATTCAAATTTCCGATTGACTCATATATGTCATATTTACCCCCTTAATCAAGATCTTTAATAAGATCTCCTTGCTTTAGTCAAGATCTAAATAAGACTCACACCTGTGATTCATTGTCATGTCTCCTATGTCTCTGTCAGTCTAAATGCTCCCCTTGCATTTTATGTGTGGTGGAAACTGGGTTGCTGTCCTGTGTTTTCCCCAGACTATTGGCTGATGGCATCCTCATGGTGTGGTTTAACACTTTCCTCAGTCCTCTATATTTCCTCTCAACTGATCAATCAGGTTCCTTTTATGGCAGAAAGTGGGGGGAGGGTGATATTTCCTAGACAGTGGTGATTTGTTCTATCAAGAAGTAGCTCATCAGGGTGGCTCAGTCAGTAAGGGTCCTACTCTTGGTTTTGGCCCAGGTCATGATCGTGCGGTTTGTGAGATCGAGCCCCACTTCAGGCTTCACCCTGACAGTGTGGAGCCTGCTTGGGATTCTCTTTCCCTCTCTCTCTGCCCCTCTCCCATTTATATTTGTGCTTGCTTTCTTTCTCTCTTCCTTTAGGAATAAATAAATAAACTTAAAAACAAAAAGAAGAACCTTATTGTTCTTTCTCTCCCACAGAAGTGGTTGTTGGAGCTCAATGCATGCATCCATTAGCTTGTTGCAAAATAGTGCCACTCTGTCATGCCTTCTTCATTTATTGGCTGGAATACTTATTTAAAGAAAAACACTTCCTCTCATCTATTTGTTTATTGATAATACAGTTTGTACAGGAAAAGTAGATAAACATTTGATTCTTTTCCTTTACATACTCATTAAAAAAACAAAACAAAAAAAAAACAACAACAACAAAAAAAACAAGTTCGTTTAAGCATCCCCCAATAGTAGCTAGTTAATTTTTGCTTGTTTTTAACAATTATGAACCCAAGAAGTAATTACACTGTGTGTGTTTTGATATCTTTGGCCTGTTGGTATTCTAATTGTCCCATCTTCTTCGGCCGATAGGAGGCTTTTCAGGTTGGTTTATGAGTCCTAGTAGCCTTTAAGAACATCCTAACTATCTGAGGGAAGAAGATAGCCCAGGCTCATTCATTGCTTACATTCTCCACTGCAGACCTAGAGTAATCCATTTCTCCAAGGAGCCCTGTGGATTTTCGTTTTGTTTGGTTTGTGGAGGATAATACTTAAAAACCATAACCTGTGAGACAAGAGGACTCATTATTACTAGGTTGGACATTGTTTCTAGGACATTTCAGCGGACAGAACTAAAAAAATATACATTCTAAACAATTATTTTAAAATGTATCATTTTCAAATTGTTAATCACAAACCAAGTTAAGACAAAGATTAGAAGCCAGCCTCAAAGATGTGGTTATGTGCCAAATCATGTAGGGATTTGTCTGCAAAACCAAAGTAAAGACAGTGACAACTCCCATGGCCTGGAGCAGCAAACTTGTGGCATTGTCTTTTAGAAATTGTTACACATATTACAGATGGCCTTGGTTCTGTCTCTATAGTAATGGCTCCAGTTTTTTTGTTTGTTTGTTTGTTTGTTTATTGAAAGTTTATTTTGACAGAGAGAGTGCAAGTAGGGAAGGGATAGAGAGAATCCCAAGCAGGTTCCACATTGTCAGCAAAGAGCCCGATGTGGGGCTCGAAACCCCAAACCACGAGATCTTGACCTAAGCCAAAGTTGAAAGCTTAATTGACTGAGCCACCCAGGTACCCCTCCAGTTTCAGTTTTAGCCCCTGTCCTATTTGTCTCCCAGAATAAAAAGGAATATAGATTCACATTCTTTCTATCCATGTGTTAAAATGAAGCTACTGTGTTTGTTCAAAGAGAGCACAGCAAAGTACATAAAAGAAAATGAGCTGTTACTACTAAAAGGTTTCCCCATGCTAACGAACAAGGTGATGAGATAAAAAAGGAATGATCTTGACTTTATTGAAAATATCATTGCCAGGCTCTTGGAAGTCATACAGCCTTGTGTATGCAAATACATTTTTACTAACTTGTTTTGCTCTGTGAAGTAGTCATTTTTGTATTCCTATTAATGAAACAAAAGACTGGTGATGACTACTTACAATCCTTTTTTATTAGGTTTGTGTGTTGAGGTAGAACAAACAAAAGAAAAAGAAATTCAGGAGCCCGCAAGTCCTTATTTATATTAGATGCTGAATATTGTACTTAAAGAGTTTTCAGAAACATGGGCTCTGGTTGGAATGACCACCTGGAAATGACCCTCAGAGATAATCTGATCATTTTGATCATCTCCCTTCGGACTGGAAGGACTATGCATAAGTTTGAAATTCCAGAAAAACCAGTGAATGTATTGTGGTTCTGAACTTTGGTTTTTCTGTGACATTAGAGTATTTTCTCCTCTATCAAAACGAGGATAAGGGGATTTCGAAAAGATTAAGGTATGGTTTCCACTTAGAGGATTAAAAATTGTTGTGTCAGCATATGTATTATGGTCAGAATATGAAATCTTGCTTTTAAGAACATAATCAGGATAACAACCGAAGTTATTATATAATTTACTCTAAATTTTTGTCAACACACAAGAGATTGGAAAAGTTTATAATTATGCTTTAGAATGTAAGCAATGAATGAGCCTGGACTATCTTCTTCCCTCAGATAGTTAGGATGTTCTTAAAGGCTACTAGGACTCATAAACCAAATAATTATAATTATTATAATCAGACCTTTTATAAAAAATTTACAGTTTATAATTGTCTGCATTATTTTGTCTTGTTTCCTCAATTTTATTTGTGTTAATAAAGGTATAGCTCTCAAAGTTGATGTGTAATATCTATGAAATTTTTTCTCTAATTCATTCATTCACTGGGATTAGAATAATAGACAGCATATATTTGACTGTTAAAAAGCTTTTGTTACCTGAAAGCCCCTTTTCTCACATTATTAATGATTTCTTTCATCTAATGTCTGTGTGTCTCTGAAAATCACAGGCTTAAGGTGAATTAATGGTTAACTAAATGCCTGCAAAAATAATTTGTCTTTTACTTTGGCTGAGAGATGAGCAATATGGCTTTCAGTTTTAGCTGGGGGACCCTGGGAGACCCTGGGACAAGCTACTTCATCTCCCTTGGGACCAAGGGTCCACATCTGTGATGTGATGCACTGGGCCAACTGGCCAGTGATTCTGTGTCCTGCGCCTCCTCGGTGTTTCCCAAAATAGGACCCTTTGCAAAAAGGGGCTGTGTGGCCAATAAGTATGGGAGACACCCTCATACTCTATCCTTCCTTTTGCAAATTCCCACTGCACATTTGCATCTTAACACTGAGAAACACTGCCATTTCACTGTATTTAACTTTATCCCAGTGTTTCCCAAACTTGTTAGATCAGGGAAATTTACCTCCAAATAACACCATTGAACACCCCACAAAACTAGTGTTCAGCAGTTGTACACTCGGGGGAGATTCCCCTACAGTGCTGGGTACATAGTGAAACCTCTTAAAAGCATAACGTTGAACAAAAATCAAAATGGTGCACTAATGCTTCAGTGAAGCTCGATTTTAAAGTAACTTTCCCCACCCGCCCCCACCCCCCACCCACGGTCTTCTGCAAACCTCTTACCTCCCTTCTTAGCCTTTTATTTGAGGAATCTGGTATCACCCTAAAGACACGACAAAGGAGGCCACAACAAGTTCACAATTTCTGCAAATGCAGCTAGATCCTGTATTTCTCTCTAAACCCCCAGCCCCTCCCTCTGTGCAGGCTTGCAGTTTTTGGAAGTTTATAGGCTGTTACAGCCTCCTTTGCCCAAAAAGCAACAAAGCTATCATTCCTCTTTATTCCAAACTCTGTCTTGGAGTTATATTTTGGTTCCAAAGCACAAAGGGCAGTTTTTGACAACAATAGTAGATACCCAGCATTCCTTGCTCTTGGTCTCCTGCCCAAGTTAGATCACTAGGAGTCTGGGGCTTCTGTCTACTAAACTCACCAACTTACACAGTTTCCAGTTAGGCCTCAAAGTCTAAGGAGGGACAGAAGATGTTATTCCCAAATCAAGACTGGGCACAGGGTGAAGGGGAAACTACTGTGGTTGTCTGTCCACTATCTCAACTTCAGACTGGAGTGTGCTTACAGCAAAGAGAGCCCCCAGGCCACAGCGGCAAGAGTATGTGTGACGGGGGAATGTGATCATCTGTGGCACAAGGTGGGCCAGGAGTCAGTGCCAACTGTGGGGTCAGTCCCCTCCCCCATATACACATGCACACATATCCCCTCAGTGGGCACCTGTAGGGTTTATACACAGAAAGGTTTCAGTGACATGTCTATGAAATGCAGTATAGGTGGAGCACCACACAGGAGGAAAGGCAAAGAAATGATAACCACTGGGGCTCATTTTCCTAGAAATGGGTGTGAAGGTCGGGGCTGCCCCACCAGATGGATTCATAGAACACAGAAGGAGAGGGGACCTATGAGGACCTACAAGGTCCTGCAGTTCCACTCCCTCATTTTCCAGATGGAGACTTGGAGGCTGAGTGGTTAAATGGCTTACCTGGCCAGTGAGAGTCAAACCTGAAGTGAGGGCTCAGGGTTTCTGACACCCAGGTCAGAAGGGGGCCCTCCTGCTGCCCAGCTCCATCCAATGTAGGGCTGAAGCAGCTCCTACATGCAGGCACATGTCCGAGAGAAAGAGGAGGACAGACATCCACAGGCTGCTTTTTGTTTCTTCAGCTTCTTTCTCTGCTTTATATTCTAGAGTCTTAGAGGGCTATGCATTAATTTTCCCCATTAATGCTTTATTCTTTGAATGTATTCTTTTTTTAAAAGTTTATTTATTTTGAGAGAAACAGAGACAGTGCTAGTGGGGAAGGGGCATGGGAGAGAGAGAGAGAAAGAGAGAGAGACAGAGAGAATCCCAAGCAGGCTCTGCACTGCTAGCTTAGAGCCTGATGCAGGGGTCAAACCCACAAACTGTGAGATTGTGACCTGAGCTGAAACCAAGAGCCAGACACTTAACCCTCTTTGAATGTATTCTTCAGTGAACTGGTATTTTTTAATGCTGAGGAGTGAAAAAAAATTCTTAATTTTATACTGTTCTTCCCTAGACTTAAATCTAAGACTATTAATTTAATCTCTGGATTGTACAGGTAATGTTGGAAATCCTTTTACAGATAATTCATAGGAAAACATCCACTCATTCAACATATGTACCAAGCACTGTGTTAGCCTCTGGGACTCATCATCAATAAAACAAACCCAAATCCCTAACCTCATGGAATTAACATTCTAGTACAGGGATTTAGGGCCATAAACAATAAATATAATAAAGAAATAAATTATGTGGTCTTTTGGAATAGTGCTTCTCAAACTTTAATGTGCCTGTAGGTCTCTTGGGACCTTGTTAAATGCAGACTCTGATTCCGTGGTCTGAGTTGGGGTCTGAAGTTCTGCATCTCTAACAAGCTCCCAGGGGATGCTAAAAGCACACTTTTAATAACCAAGTGTTTGAAGGTGTAGGCAATATGTAAGGGGAATTGCAGGTATAAGAGTGGCCTGGCTTTACATGGGGTTGGTCAGTAGAGGCCTCCCTGAGAAGAAACATATGAGCAGATTTGAAGCAGTTGAGATGTGAGGATGTCTTGGCCGGGCCTGGGGATTTCCAGGCAGAAGAAACAGTCAGGGCAAAGACCCTGAGAAGAAGACATATTGGAGAAAAGGCAAGGAGGCCCAGGAAGCAGTGGAGTGAGTGAGGGAGAAGAGGAGGTAGACAAGAGAGAGCAGTAATGAGAAGTGCCAGGACACCAGATCTTGTGATACTTACAGTCCAGGGTGGAAGCTGTGATTTGACCTTGAAGGGGACCAGAGAAGACACAACAGAGAATGACATGACTGACTTCCCATCTTGTCAGTATCCCTCTGATTATTTGTTAAAGATACTCTGATATGGGTAAGGGTGGGATAAAGACCAATTAAAAGTCATAGTGGAAACTGACTCTTGCCCTTATTCTTGGGTGGAGTGTTTTGTCCTCTTGTTTTTTCTCTCTGTGTCACTCATCTTGCCAGGTTGGGCAGTGTGGGGTGCCCCATCTTGTCCCCTTCCCCCAGCACCCAGTGCATGTGATATTGGGAGATGGAGAAGCAATTATGTCACTGAACTGGCGGGCATCTTGGACTTGGTTCTGGCATCAGGCTGCTTCTGCCCTTCCTGGGAGGCAGCCCTGTGTAGCCATAGACCTGGTGGTGGTAGCTTGTTAGCCTTCTTCACGGGAAGACTACACTCAGACTTCCCCTTTCTGTAGGATGCCTGGCTCTGCTCCCACTCCTTGAATGAAACACACTGGTCTGTGTTATGCTGCCTGAATGGAGCTCCCAACAACCTTCACCGACTTCAGGGTCCAGAGCCCAGCAGGCTGGCACCGTGGCCGCACTACCTGGCTCTGTTCTTGTTCTATTTCTGGTCAGGGAAATGTTTCCTTGATTTTGAGGACTGCTGTGTCGTTGTAACTTTCTTGGTTTTGCTTTGTCTGCCTCATTGTGTGTTTGGAGCCCAAGGAGTACAGAGCACACCTCAAAGAGGTAGCTTACAACCTCTTAGACCTGACCTCTCCCTCATCCAGTCTACTGTCAAACAGACTTAATCTTTTTTTTTCTTGTAATTTTTTTAATGTTTATTTATTTTTGGGAGAGACAAGAGTGTGAGCTGGGAGGGTCAGAGAGAGAGGGAGACACAGAACCCAAAGCAGGCTCCAGGCTCTGAGCTGTCAGCACAGGCCCAACGTGGGACTTGAAATCACGATAGGTGACATCGTGACCTGAGCTGAAGTTGGATGCTCAACCGATTGAGCCAGCCAGGCACCCTGGGACTTAATCTTTCCAACACTGTGATCTGTATCCAACTGAAATCTGCAGTTCTGCAGTGTGCATCCACTGGTCTTGCTTGTGTACCCTAGACCCACCTGAACATCTTGGAACTCGAAAGGAAGGTACTAATGTAAAACATTAACATAAATTTCACCAGTCATATCATCAACCTCTCAGAATGTCAGGTCTAGAAGGGTCTGAAAGGTCAGCTATTTACAGCCTCATTTCATTGACGAGGTGTCAAAGAAGGGGAGCAGCTTTTCTAAGGTCGCACAAGTGGTTGGTGGCAGAATCCAGGCAATTACCTAAATCTATCGCTTTGCCCATCTCTCCATAGCCAGAGGGGCATTGAGTCCATGAGGAGGGCTCGTGTGGTGAGTCACAAACGCACATATTAAAACCACATGAGCCACATACCTTGTCATACCAGTGTCCCTGCTGTTCTATCATTTTAAAACTCTGTCACAAAGATCACCTGTCCTGTAGACTGATGATTCATTCTGGTGGTGCTGCCAGTGAAAGAAATATTCCTACCTAAAAGAAATTAGAGCTTCGTTTAGAAATAAACCTACAAAATAATAGCTGGGAAATTTCAAGTGAGCGAGCATGTGTTAAGATATTTAATTCCTCCTTGAATTGGATGAAATAGTTTGGAATGTGTTTGCCAGAATAAAACTGCCAGTATCTGCCAATTTCATGTTTCCACCTGATAAGTAGTAATTCATCTCTGCAAATTGCTCTCTGTAAAGAGGTATTCTTCATTATTGAACATAAAAGATTATTAGCCTATATATCTTACATTTGTGTGACACTTTAATCTTTTCAGACCAGTTTTAATTATATTTCGGTTCTCCTTTAACTTAATAAAATCCCCTGGGATAGTGTTTGTTTTATTAGCCCCTTTTACAGATGAGAAAATTAGGGCATGGGAAGAATATGTTACTCACTGAAGATCATATATCTACTTAGGGGCAGAGTCAGGACTTACCTTATCTCCTATCCATGCAGTCTTTCCAGAAGAC
Source organism: Panthera onca (assembly GCF_046562875.1). Taxonomy (NCBI): domain Eukaryota; kingdom Metazoa; phylum Chordata; class Mammalia; order Carnivora; family Felidae; genus Panthera; species Panthera onca. Next base: position 24,910,490 of record NC_138343.1, on the reverse strand, counting down.
ACAAGTTATACAAGATCACGTCTTGTTGGACCCATTTCAATGTTCTGTCTCTGATGTTGACATCAAAAAAAGAAATGTTGTGTAAGAAAATGAGCACCCTGCTTGGTGATTATGAGTAATAACAAAATAATTTTACTTCCCTTATCACCATCTTGTGTTGCTCCTTTACTTCCTTACACATTTACTGAGTACCTATTCTATATGAGCAGTGTATTTTTTAAAAAAATGTTTATTTAATGTTTATTTATTTCTGAGACAGAGAGAGAAAGAGCATGAGTGGGGAAGGGGCAGAGAGAGAGGGAGACACAGAATCCAAAGCAGACTCCAGGCTCCTAGCTGTCAGCACAGAGCCCGACACGGGGCTCGAACTCACAAACCGTGAGATCATGACCTGAGCCGAAGTCGGTTGCTCAACCGACTGAGCCACACAGGCGCCCTGTGAGCAATATATTTTTGTATCAAATCATTTTAGGAGCCTGTGAAATTCTTTCCTCTAGTGAAAAATTGAATTTGCCAGGGGACTTGGGAAATTGTACCTCTATCAGCTTGAGTGGCAGAAGACACTACAAAGCAATTCTGCCTGTTTTCTTCCCAACTTCATTCATTTTGCACAATTTCAAATCTAAAGGAAAGTTCAAAGAGGTGTATGATAAATATGCATATACTCTTTAACACTTTACAACATTTGCTTTTTCCTTCCATATATGGGGGTTTTGCTGTTGTTTTTTTTTTTTTTTTTCCTGTTGAACCATTAGTCAATAGACTGCAGACATTATGATACTCCACCCCCAAACACCTTAGCGTGCATCTCTAAAGAAGACATTAACCACATTGTCTCTGTATTCAAAATAAAAATTAGAACTTTTCAATATTGAAAAGAAAATCTTTATTTGCAGAGGTGTTAAGAAGCCTCAAGCGTTAATCTAGTGTCATACCCAAGAGGAAAGAGAATTAAAATAGTTCTAGGAATCTCTGGAAACCTTACGAGACCAAAAATTCGTAAGTCATACTGACAAAATTGCAGGACAGAATTAAGAGTAGCCTAGGGCTTTTAGTTCATTCCTGGTAGTTTTCCTGAGGTGTAGTACACATATAATAAACACACGTACTTCATGTGTACAATTTGATGTTTTGACCCATGAATGGACCAATGGAACCATCACTACGTTCAAGATAACGAGCATGTCCTTCATCCCCAGCTTTCCTCATTTCTAGAATTTTATATAAACGAAATCACATAGTGTGTACTTTTTTGCGCGGGAGGGAGGTCTGGTTTCTTTCATTCAGCATACTTATTGTGATCTCACGCACTGTTGCCATGTGTATCAGTAGTTCATTCCTTATCCTGCTTTCTAATGTTCCGTTGCACGCCATAACGTGTTTACCTGCTCAACTGTTGAGGTGCTTGATTGAGGTTCTTTTCCTTGGGGCTCTTACAAGTAAAGCTGCCATGAACATTTGTGTATATATAAGTCTTTGTGTGCACAAGTGCTTTCATTCTTCTGTAGAAAATACCTGGGAGTAGATGGCTGGTCATAAGTAAGTAGTCTTTTTAAGTAACTGACAAACTGTTTTCCAAAGTCATTGTTGTCATTTTCCATTCCCACCAGCAGTGCATGAGGGTTTCAGCTCCTCACTTCCTCTCCTACATTAAGCATGATTAGTTTTTTAAATTTCAGCCATTTTGATAGGTGTGTAGGCGTATATACACGATGGCTTTATTTTTCTATAAATAGAAAAGTGTAACTTTAAAACATTGAAAAATGTAATTTTATTTTTATTTTTTAATTTATTTTATTCATTTTGAGAGAGAGTGCCTGGTGGAGGGACAGAGAGAGACGGAGAGGGAGAGAGAATCCCAAGCAGGCTCTGCACGTGCAATGCAGAGCCTGACGTGGAGCTAGAACCCACGAACCGCGAGATCATGACCTGAGCCGAAATTAAGAGTCAGACACTTAACTGATTGAGCCACTCAGGCACCCCCAAAAATGTAATTTTAGAACACGAATTCTGGGATTATCATCTGTACTACAATGTACTTACATTTCCAAGTAAGTCATTTAATGCCTTGCAGTTCTCTTTGGTCATCGAAGAATTGGAGCTACAGATACCCTGCTTGTATGAACAGAGTCACTGCAAGTATAAAGTAGTTTGCAGTCAATGATCAGGGTGTGCTGACTCTTACTTCTCTACTCCCCCACCTCCAGGTAATTGTAATTTCCATGGATGTATCTTAGGCTCCTGTGGTTTTTGCTGGCTGCTGCTGGGCCCTCCACACTGCTCTGCCAGGCACAGCAGAGTCTGCCAGTGCTGTGCCCCAGTGGGGCTTCTCTTCCAGGAGCCTTTGCTGCACAGCAGCCACTGTGGTTTGACCACCCAGGCCCCTTGCCTGTTGTTGCTCTTCATGCTTATAAACCATTGCATTCCTCCCTGGAGGCTGCTGCTGATGCTCCAGCCCCACTGGTGTGGTGTCCTGCATCCTCAAAACTGCAGGGAAGTCTTGGGGGTTTGGGGGGGTTGGGGTAGTGCATCTCTCTCCTTTTCATATACTCTGCTAAAGGGGCCCGAAAGCAGTGCTTAGACAAGTCTCTATTTTTACCTAGAGCCCTCTCTCCCTTGAAAATATGTATTCATTTTGCTTGTAATAAAAACTGAATTTCAGATTGTTGAAGTGATTTGCCCAAGATTACCTCCTGAGAAGATAGTAGAGACAGGAAATAAATCCCGCATGAAACTCATTCCATCAAACACCAGTGCTTCTGTTCCATGTTTGTGTATGTATGTAAATATTTCCATACATTTATTTATACTTGTGGAAAAGTTAAGGTGTATCACCCGCAGCAGTTGTTGTTCTTGTAATACACTAGGACAGCCAAGATGAATTTCAATGCCATTTGGTTCAAAACAAACTAATAGGTGTTTCAAAACAAAGTAATAATCAGTTTCAACATGCTAATTAGCCATAATTGAATAATTGATAAAAACTGCTGAAGGTTAAGTCATGGGAAATCAAATGAACGTTTAATTAGCAATAGTGTCAACTGTTTAAAAAAAGGCAATTAATATTAAACACACATGTTGAGGTACGTTATTTTTTTCCTTCAATATTCTTATGAGCAGACTTTTGTTAACCTTTTTTTTATCTTTCTGAGAAAATAAAGTGCCTTTTAAAAGTACTTCATATTAGCTGTACTTACTACAAATGATGAAAAGTAAAAGCCTTATTTTTGTTGTCCAAAAATCTACTGGCACAGTGACACTACTGAGAGCTCATATAGTAATTTTCAAGTTTCAAAACATTTTGGCAACAAAAATTGCCTGAAACCTTAAATAAAATAATTGTATATCTCACAGAGCTCAGAAACTTCCAAGCTGAACAAAGGGGGCAATTGAAGAGAACAGTTAATTTTCCTGGGCTGTGAAGGACAGTTTTATTGGAACGTGGGCTTTTCAAACTCAGATGTATCCTCACATCGTATTATTAGTGGAATTTAAAGAGAGGGTGTAGCCTCGTGATTAAAGAATAGAAGCAAGAAACGTAAGGCTTCATCTCTCATGTGGAACCTTTGTAGTGCTCATGGAACAGGCTTCTTAGCGTGTGGTCTGTGAAGCATCCAAATCAGAACCTCCGAGGCAGCTTGAGAATTCAGATTACTGGCCCTAGTGCCACGGAACCAGTGTCTGGTGGGGCTCAGGAATACGCATGATAAAATCTCTTAATGTCCAAGTCCCCTAACACCTCTTAGAAAACAAAAAGAAACAGGAAACTATACTGGAGATATGTTTTCAACAAAACTTATTAAAGAACCCAAAAGATAAAGCCCCTCTAAAGATTAGTTCAGTCCAGAGTTGCAAGAAACAACACAAGGAAACAATCCAATACAAGCACAAGTCAGTAGATACAAATAGCAGCAGAGGTCTCCTGATCTTGTTGCATAATAGAAATATTATTAGAGAGAAATTGTTGAAATATTATAAAATATATTAATAGAACAGAAAATAATAAATTGTAAAATATTAGAATAATTGTTTTCAAATGGCAAAAATCATAAAATAATTTACATAAAATAGGAAGTGAGCAAGATACTACAACCAAAAGACATATAATTTTGGAAAAAAATCAAATCTATCTTGAGAAATTTAAAAAGATACTTCTTTAAAATTACACATACCGATCACATGATTATTTCACTGGTATTATATATTTGAATATATTACCCAGAAGGAGAAATATAGAGATAAAGATACTGAAAATCTAAGATAAATTGTAAGATAGACTGAGAGGTTCTGTAGCTAAAGACAGAAAATAAAAGTGCCTGCTCAAAAGATAATGTCAGAATTTTACAGAGTTGACAAAAGTACATGAATCTTCTGATTTAGGGAACATTAGAGGCTAGAGAAGTTAAAAAAAAAATTACCCCTAGGAATTCAAGTGGAAGTGAAACAGCAGAATATAGAGAGGAAAAAGACACTGTTTATAAAAAGACAGCAATTAGATTGGCAACACCAAAAGAAACCCAGAATATAATAATATGTTCAAGATGATGGAAAAATATAATTGTAAATCAAGGCAGGATTTTATTTAGGGTAAAGGAAAATTTTTTTTTCAGATAAGAACGAAGAGTTTTCCACTAACAAACCTTGCTGAAAGGAATTTAAAAAGGATATTCGAGAAGAAGTACAAATGAACTCAGAATAAGATGTGTGATGCAAGACAAAATGGTGGTGTTGGCATAAAATAGACCAATGAGACCTATAAAATAGAGAATCAAGAAACAGATTGTGTTCATACCGTGTACTGATATGACAAGGTGACATTGCCAAGCAATAGAGAAGGTACAGATTCACCTGGATATCCACATGGAAAAATTATGCCTGATCCCTGCCTCACACCATACACAAAATTCAATTTCAGAATTAATCAAATATTTAGAAGTTAAACAATAAAGTTTTCGAAAGAAAGCAGCAGAGGATCTTCATGACCTTGAGTTAGTGGAGATTCAGTAAACAGAAAGAGAAAAACTGGATTCTATTAAAATAAAAAATTCTTATTTAACAAGACATATCACCAAGAGTTAAAAGATAAGCTACACAACAGAGGAAGCTATTTGCAATACCTACATCTGGGAGAGCACTTGTATTCAGAATATATCAAGAACTTCTTTAAGTTAATCACAGAAAGGTGGAAAACCTAACAGAAAAATGGAGAGGGGTGCCTGAGTGGCTCAGTCAGTTAAGTGTCCGACTTCAGCTCAAGTCACGACCTTGTGGTGTGGGAGTTGGAGCCTTGCGTCGGGCTCTGTGCTGACATCTCAAAGCCTGGAGCCTGCTTTGGATTCTGTGTCTCCCTCTCTCTCTTCCCCTCCCCCATTCACACTTGGTCTCTCTCTCTCTCTCTCTCTCTCTGAAAAATAAATAAACATTAAAAAAAAAAAAGAAAAAGAAAAATGGAGAAAAGAGCACTTCCAAAGAGGATCTCCAAATGGTCAAAAATGAATATCATATAAAAAGTGCTTAAAGTAACAGTAAAACTGCCAAGAGACACCATCTCATGCATACTACAATGGTTACAAGGAAAAAGACACACATGCCAAGTGTTGGAAATAATGTGAGGAACTAGAAAGAGCTCTTACCCTGTTAATCAGAAAATAACTTAGCACAACCACTTTGGAAAATTGTTGTTCATAGTCATAAGGTTGAATATGTGTATACATTAGGCCCCAGTGATTCTGAATAAGCCTCTGTTTACTTACTGCTAAAATGAAGACAATACCTATTGCACAAGGCTATTGTAAGTATAAACTTAAAAGTGTTTATATTTACAGAATAGAAAAACCCTTAGTATTAGTTTGCTTTACTGTCCATCACAGTGTAATAATGACAGTATTTTGCAGAGTCTGGATGCTTAAAAGTGATTGAATCAAATGCTTGGTAAATATTTAAAGAAAATTTCTTATTTTATTAAACCAGGGAGGAGGGGTGCCTGGGTGGCTCTGTCTGTTAAGCGTCCAACTTAATTTTCGCTCAGGTTATGATCTCAACAGTTCGTGAGTTCGAGCTCCAATTCAACTCTGAGCTAACAGCACAGAGCCTGCTTGGGATTCTCTTTCTCCATCTGTCTATGGTCTCTCTCTCTGTCTCTCTTTGTCTCTTTCTCAAAATAAATAAACTTAAAAAAAAGTAAACCAGGGAGGAAACAAAATAAAGTCTTGTTCAATTAAAAAACAAAAAGAAAGAAAAAGGATTAAAGAAAAAAAAAAAAAAACCCAAAGCCTCCTAAAGTGTTTTTTAAATCCATACTGGAGTGTAAGAACCTTAATCACAGAAGTCATTCTTGCTCAAAGGGTCATAGCAACCAATAGTGAGAGGTAGCAATGACCAGAGAGGCAATTATTATTATAAGTACCAGAATACTTATATTCTGAAGTAATCTGATGCTAAGTCGCAGGCTTGGATACAGATCAGTCATCTGCAATATGGTATCATCACTTTTAAAAAGTCTCTACAGTGCAATTTCGTGCAGTTCTCCATCTGGAAACTAGAGCCACATACACATAAGTAACACAATTTAGGCCGTGAGCCCCTCAGATCAAACCCATTGTGCAGTCACCCAGAACTGTGTTATCTTCATACCCACTGAACCTTGAGAAATCCTTCAACAGACTCACTCGCCAGGTATTCAAGCCAATGATTTTGGGTAGATAGGCCCTGCGGAGGTTCCGAAAGCTATTTCAGTGAGAAATTTCTGTTCTTCTCCTTTGGTGTCTTGGTGCCTACTAAGAACTTAGCACTTAATTCAAAATTTTTATTTATTTGATTTAGGAACCCAAAATCAATAATAATAATAATGAGAGCTATAACATTGATTGCACACTAGACACTGGGCTGTCATATTTACATTATCTTTAACGAGCTTCTCACCTCCATGAAGGAAGGTACTGTAATTCATTTCATTTTATAGATAAGGAAACGGAGGCTTGAGGAACCAAGGAACAAGGTCATAGATCTCATAAGTCATTGAACCAAACCTTGAATCCATGCCTGTCTGGCTCCAAAGCTTGCACTCTGAATCATTTCACTGTGCTGCCTCTAAAACAAATGAAGAAGGAAATGGCCCACCAGGTTCTTCTGCAAGGATTCCACTTGTAAATGTATTTTCCCATTCAACTCACATTTACCGAGAATCTATTATATGTGTGAGTCTATTATAAACAGAGCTCAGCAAATGTTTATAATGGAATTGAATTGCAGTTCAAGAAGGCAAAAGTCAGTCAAATAAGTCCTGTCTTCCAGGCACAACCCCTGCTCCCAGGCAAAGATGTTAGGAGAAAATACATCTGTACGTAGGTGTCTCCGAATCCAGGCTGGAACGTGCCATGAAAGTGTCAAGTAAATACGCTGTGAGATTCTGGTAAAGGGAGAAATTAATTCTGACTTGGAGGCAGCTCTGTTTGAGACTATGGCAACCCCAAGGATGTTCTACTGAAAACAGTGCAGAGAGCCACAATTAAATATATTGTTATGTACCCACACAATGTAATATTAGACAGCTATTTAAAATCATGCTGTGGCAGAAAAAGGCCTCTTGATGTGGAAAGATGTGTACCATACAAAAGTGAAAATCAAAACAAAGTGAAACTGTCAGGATACAGACTAGGTTATATATCATCTATTAAAAAAAAATAGATACACACAGTAAAGGCACTTGTGATATGCATATGTTTATATGAACATAAAAGCTGACATGGGTATATGCATATTAAAGACACATGTTATATACATATATAGTTTTTATGTCCATGAGAGTCACATGTGATATGCACATGTATTTGTATGCATAGAAAAGACACATATGATATGTGTGTGTGTGCAAGAGCCATACGGTGTGCATATGTGTTTGCATACATATGGAAGACACCATGGTGTATGTTTATATGTTTATGTACAAGACACACATGAAATGCATATATGTTTGCATGTGCAGGGAGGTTCATGTGATCTACTCACATGTTTGGGTGCTTATGAAAGATGCATGTGTATGAGGACAACTGTATGTATATGAAAGATACATCTGGTGTACGTATATATTTAGGTGTGTATGGAGGATACATGGTGTGTGTCTATGTTTATATATGAGACACATACAATGCATGTATATGTTTGCATGCACATAGGAGACATGTTTGTGAGCATGTGAATGACACATATGATATGTGTCTGTGTTTGTATACAGACAGAAAACACATATGATGTGCATGCCTGTTTGTATGCATATGGAAGCACTTAGAATGAATATACCAAGAAGTTCTATCAGTGACCATTTCTAGATGATTGGGATTATAGCTGTTTGATATGGTTCATTTGCTCATCTACATTTTCTGATGTTTCTGTAATGTGTGTGTAAGTTCTTTCATAATCTGAAGTAACAATATAGAAAACTCCATTTCAGAAGCACTCCACATTTCATGGGTTCAATATCTTTCTATGGGTTCAATAACTTCCACATCTAGGGATATGCACTTGGCTTTAAGGGAGAACTAGACACACTGTTACTGGCCAGAACCTTGAACAGCTGGACCATAGGAATTTTTTAAATTAAGTCCCCGTTTAAATAGAATTCACTTCATTGTGAATAAACAAAAACATTTATTCAAAGAAATTTAGATTTAAATTTAAAGAAGAAATTTAAACATAACATCAGAAAGAGAGTTTTGGGCTACCTGACACCTTCTTCACTTTCTCAGACACTTTTTTGAGGGTCTGATATAACAATAAAGTTCCAGTCCTGGGGTGGGGGGTGGGGGTAGGGACACCTGTAGAGAAATACTATTGTCAGTTAAAATCAGATCTCTGTTTTAATTCAACTGCCCAGCATTTCATATGTCTGACTATTTAATTTGTTTCTGCCAGTGTTTTATTGTCGGTCTCTCAAAACAAAAATGTTGCCTAACTTGAATAAAACTTAGTTTATTGTCAAATGGTACCCATGAGCATCTTAAATTCAATTGAGTGAGTCTTGAAACAATAGTCTTGTTGATACACGTGTTCATAGGTATACACCTTCTATCATTCTGAACAGAATTCAGCGCAACTTGTATATGCAGGGGCCATTCATGGAGATACGCAGTCTGCCCGAAAGATGACCACCAATAAACAGAAAGAAAGGAGAGGCAGGGGAAGAGAGCCCCAACGGGATTCCCCTGTCCCTTCTCATTTTCTGTGCCCCTTTGGTGGGCTGTCTCAGCAGACCATTCCTCCTATGGCAACAATAAGCCAGCATCCTATGACATGGCTGACGATGGATGACGCTATAATGGCTTCAAGGCTCTGGAGCAGGCTGAACGTAATCATGCCAAGCACAGCATCTGTGATGTAGAATTTACATGTCCCAGAGAGAGAAAGAGCTGTAACGCATAACCAAACCTCTGGACTAGCAAGGAGTTTCATGGCAGGATTGTGCTGTAATTTTTTGATTTCTGTTTTCTGGCTGCGAAATGGGAGGATCCTGAGGTCAGGTCACCCCAACATCACCCATACCCTTGAAGCTGAGCATCCAAGAGATTTGCTTTTTCCATAGAAGGAATATGTCCCCTGATGTAACAATGCCTTCTTACTGCAATCACTTTTCCAGAAATTGTCCTTACCTCCACAGACCAGGAAGAGAGTTTTAAGAACCCCTGCCCAAGGGGCAGAGCACCTGTCAATCGACCACCAATCCATGTTCGCTTTTGGCAGAAGCTTTTCTGAAGCTGTCGTAGAGTTTGAGCTTTCTATGAAGGTGGGCATTTACCCGGGACAAATGTAAGGTAGAAAGCATGGGATGGAGCCAGGAAAGCTTCCAGGACCCAAGGAGGGGGAGCTCCCATCCCTCACAGAGACTTCAGGGAAAAAAGACAGACAAGTCAACATGAATTATGAACTTAGCATCAAAGAGCCAATGGGATGTTAGTGGTTTCTGTGAAGATCAAACAAAGGGAGTGCATTTTACATCTCTTGGTGATTTTAGAAAAAAGCTATTATGTACTGAGTACTTACCTCTGCATGTGGCATTGTGCTAACCACATTAAATACATCCCCCTGTATGATGGCTATTATTATCCCCATTTTGCGTATGTAAGAACTGAGGCTCAGACAAGCTACCTAATTGGCCTGAGGCCACACAGCTAATAAATGGGAAAGCCAGGGTTCAAACTTGGTCTGTCTGCCTTAAAAGCTTATGTTTGCAAACATGGTGTTGTAGGAAGACTCAGACGTTTTTGAAGTCCAGTGAAATCAGTTTAATTGAATATCTATAAGTGCAGACCCACTCCAGGCCCTGTGAGAAACTTGTTTCACAAACTGAGCTCTTAGGACTTTATTACGTGTATGCAGCTTGGCTTTAACTCTTCTCTGTTTCTTTTGAAGTTTGCAAAGAAGCTATGATGGTTATTTTTATGTATCAATTTGGGGAGGCCATGGTGCCCAATCATTGGGTCAGATACCAGTTTATATGTTGCTGTGAAGGTATATTTTTAGACGACTGAGTTTAAATCAGTTGACTAAGAAAAGCAAATTGTCCTCCAAATGTGGGTGGGCCTCATTTAATCAGTTGAAGGTCAAGGGGGAAGACTGAGGTCCCGCAAGGAAGAGGGAATTCTGCTTCCAGATCACAACATAAAAATTGTGCCTGAGTTTCCAGTTTTCCTTGAAGATTTTGAACTCAAGACTGCAACATCAAACCTTACCTGAATTTCCAGACTTCTAGCCTGCTCTATGGATTTCAGGCTCGCCAGCCCTTACAATTACATGAACCAATTTTAAACAATATTTTTCTCTCCCTTTCTTTCTTTTTGTGTCTTTCTGTCTCTTTCTTATTGTAATAATTATTGTATATTATTGTAATTATATTCCATATCACATTGTATTATATATTATTGTAATAATATGTGTGTTGCTGGTTCCGTTTCTCTAGAGAACTCTTACTAAGAAGTAACAAACACCTATGGGACTCTCTTTAAAAGATCTTTCTTTGGGTGGCTCAGCTGGTTAAGCACCCAACTTAATGCTCATAAAGGTAATAATCTCACGGTTCTTGAGTTTGAGCCCCATGTCAGGTTCTGTGCTAACAGCTCAGAGGCTGGATCCTGCTTCGGATTCTGTGTCTCCCTCTCTCTCTGCTCCTCCCCTACTTGCGCTCTGTCTCTCAAAAATAAATAAACATTAAAAAAATTAAAAAAAGAATGATCTTTCTTTAGAGACAAGGAAATGTGCATAAGGGAAGAGCTGGATATTTTCACACCATTTGCTCTTCCTCTCAATGTGTAGAACCTAATATATCAACACAGCTATCTCTGACCCAGGAGTTCACATCATTTTCTCTGCCTCACCATGCTTAAAAAAGATTCTCACCTTCCAGCAGTACATCTCACTGCTGCAGGGATAAAACATGTGGCAAGATCTTTTCTGCAATAAATATGTGTCTTGTTCACTGTATTTCCCCTCTCTTTCCTCTTCCAAGCTGAAAGCCAGGTCTTTAATAGCTCCTGCCTGTTGTCAGGTCTTTTGTAACAGCTTTAGTCACTAAAAGGGGGAGCCTGCAATAAGGGGGTTGGGGGAGTAAAGGGGACAGGAGGGTCTTGCAGCCATCTAGTGCAAAGGGGACGAGGTGTGCTGGTCCTGTGAGTGGTAGATCCTGGACATGTCAAGGTGGCCAGACAAGATGGTGATGGAGGGGAGGAGACCATGATTTTTGTTACTGTAGAAGCCCCCAGGACCTCTCATAATCCTGATAAATAAGTGTGCATGGATATCAGGTCACATGAGTGTGGTTGGGTTCAAGTGGTATTCGTGTCCATTTAAGGAATGTGTGTGTGTGTGTGTGTGTGTGTAATATATACACACACTATATATATTTATATGTATACACAAACACAAACATATACACATATATATCATAAACACACATATAATCTATATATAAAATTATATTTTTTTAAGTCTTTCAGAACTTTAAAGATGTTATTCTTTTATTTCCTGGCCTCCATTGTTTTTATGAAAAGTCAATCAACAGCTATATTATTATTCACTGTACACATAGTGTCTCCCTGGGAACCCTTTCTGGCTGTCTTTAAGATTTTCTGTTTATCTTTGGTGTTCAGTGGTTTCACCATCAATATGCATAAGTGTGCCTTTTTTGTTTGTTTGTTTTCGTATTTATCTTGAGTTGTGATTAACTAAGTTTGGGCCTGTTGGTGGATGTTCCATCAATTTCTGGAAATTCTCCTCTATTATCTCCTCAAATATTTATTCTGCACCATTCTATCTCCTTTCTCCTTCTGTGACTTCAGTGATGGGCATCTGAGATCATTTTATATTGTTCCACAGGTCTTGCCCACTTTCTCTTTCCCCTTTTTCTTTTCAATTTGGATAATTTCTGTCAATTGGTCTTGTTACATACAGTCTGTTGTAAAGCCCATAGGCTGAATTCTTCATTTGTGGTATTGCATTTTTCAAATGTGGTATTTCCATCGGCTCCCCCTGCCGTTTTTTTTTTCAATATATGAAATTTATTGTCAAATTGGTTTCCATACAACACCCAGTGCTCATCCCAAAAGGTGCCCTCCTCAATACCCATCACCCACCCTCCCCTCCCTCCCATCCCTCATCAACCCTCAGTTTGTTCTCAGTTTTTAAGAGTCTCTTATGCTTTGACTCTCTCCCACTCTAACCTCTTTTTTTTTTCCTTCCCCTCCCCCATGGGTTTCTGTTAAGTTTCTCAGGATCCACATAAGAGTGAAAACATATGGTATCTGTCTTTCTCTGTATGGCTTATTTCACTTAGCATCACACTCTCCAGTTCCATCCACGTTGCTACAAAGGGCCATATTTCATTCTTTCTCATTGCCACGTAGTACTCCATTGTGTATATAAACCACAATTTCTTTATCCATTCATCAGTTGATGGACATTTAGGCTCTTTCCATAATTTGGCTATTGTTGAGAGTGCTGCTATAAACATTGGGGTACAAGTGTCCCTATGCATCAGTACTCCTGTATCCCTTGGGTAAATACCTAGCAGTGCTACTGCTGGGTCATAGGGTAGGTCTATTTTTAATTTTTTGAGGAACCTCCACACTGTTTTCCAGAGTGGCTGCACCAATTTGCATTCCCACCAACAGTGCAAGAGTGTTCCCGTTTCTCCACATCCTCTCCAGCATCTATAGTCTCCTGATTTGTTCATTTTGGCCACTCTGACTGGCGTGAGGTGATATCTGAGTGTGGTTTTGATTTGTATTTCCCTGATAAGGAGCGACGTTGAGCATCTTTTCATGTGCCTGTTGGCCATCCGAATGTCTTCTTTAGAGAAGTGTCTATTCATGTTTTCTGCCCATTTCTTCCCTGGGTTATTTGTTTTTTGGGTGTGGAGTTTGGTGAGCTCTTTATAGATTTTGGATACTAGCCCTTTGTCCAATATGTCATTTGCAAATCTCTTTTCCCATTCCGTTGGTTGCCTTTTAGTTTTGTTAGTTGTTTCCTTTGTTGTGCAGAAGCTTTTTATCTTCATAAGGTCCCAGTAATTCATTTTTGCTTTTAATTCCCTTGCCTTTGGGGATGTGCCGAGTAAGAGATTGCTACGGCTGAGGTCAGAGAGGTCTTTTCCTGCTTTCTCCTCTAGGGTTTTGATGGTTTCCTGTCTCATATTCAAGTCCTTTTTCCATTTTGAGTTTATTTTTGTGAATGGTGTGAGAAAGTGGTCTAGTTTCAACCTTCTGCATGTTGCTATCCAGTTCTCCCAGCACCATTTGTTAAAGAGACTGTCTTTTTTCCATTGGATGTTCTTTCCTGCTTTGCCAAAGATGAGTTGGCCATACATTTGTGGGTCTAGTTCTGGGGTTTCTATTCTATTCCATTGGTCTATGTATCTGTTTTTGTGCCAATACCATGCTGTCTTGATGATGACAGCTTTGTAGTAGAGGCTAAAGTCTGGGATTGTGATGCCTCCTGCTTTGGTCTTCTTCTTCAAAATTACTTTGGCTATTCGGGGCCTTTTGTGGTTCCATATGAATTTTAGAATTGCTTGTTCTAGTTTCAAGAAGAATGCTGGTGCAATTTTGATTGGGATTGCATTGAATGTGTAGATAGCTTTGGGTAGTATTGACATTTTGACAATATTTATTCTTCCAATCCATGAGCAGGGAATGTCTTTCCATTTCTTTATCTCTTCTTCAATTACCTTCATAAGCTTTCTATAGTTTTCAGCATACAGATCTTTTACTTCTTTGGTTAGATTTATTCCTAGGTATTTTATGCTTCTTGGTGCAATTGTGAATGGGATCAGTTTCTTCATTTGTCTTTCTGTTGCTTCATTGTTAGTGTATAAGAATGCAACTGATTTCTGTACATTGATTTTGTATCCTGCAACTTTGCTGAATTCATGTATCAGTTCTAGCAGACTTTTGGTGGAGTCTATCGGGTTTTCCACGTATAATATCATGTCATCTGCAAAAAGCGAAAGCTTGACTTCATCTTTGCCAATTTGGATGCCTTTGATTTCCTTTTGTTGTCTGATTGCTGATGCTAGAACTTCCAACACTTTGTTAAACAACAGCGGTGAGAGTGGGCATCCCTGTCGTGTTCCTGATCTGAAGGAGAAAGCTCTCAGTTTTTCCCCATTGAGGATGATGTTAGCTGTAGGCTTTTCATAAATGGCTTTTATGATGTTTAAGTATGTTCCTTCTATCCCGACTTTCTCAAGGGTTTTTATTAAGAAAGGGTGCTGGATTTTGTCAAAGGCCTTTTCTGCATCGATTGACAGGATCATATGGTTCTTATCTTTTCTTTTATTAATGTGATGTATCACGTTGATTGATTTGCGAATGTTGAACCAGCCCTGCATTCCAGGAATGAATCCCACTTGATCATGGTGAATAATTCTTTTTATATGCTGTTGAATTCGATTTGCTAGTATCTTATTGAGAATTTTTGCATCCATATTCATCAGGGATATTGGCCTGTAGTTCTCTTTTTTTACTGGGTCTCTGTCTGGTTTAGGAATCAAAGTAATACTGGCTTCATAGAATGAGTCTGGAAGTTTTCCTTCCCTTTCTATTTCCTGGAATAGCTTGAGAAGGATAGGTATTATCTCTGCTTTAAATGTCTGGTAGAACTCCCCTGGGAAGCCATCTGGTCCTGGACTCTTATTTGTTGGGAGATTTTTGATAACCGATTCGATTTCTTCGCTGGTTATGGGTCTGTTCAAGCTTTCTATTTCCTCCTGATTGAGTTTTGGAAGAGTGTGGGTGTTTAGGAATTTGTCCATTTCTTCCAGGTTGTCCAATTTGTTGGCATATAATTCTTCATAGTATTCCCTGATAATTGTTTGTATCTCTGAGGGATTGGTTGTAATAATTCCATTTTCATTCATGATTTTATCTATTTGGGTCATCTCCCTTTTCTTTTTGAGAAGCCTGGCTAGAGGTTTGTCAGTTTTGTTTATTTTTTCAAAAAACCAACTCTTGGTTTCGTTGATCTGCTCTACAGTTTTTTTAGATTCTATATTGTTTACTTCTGTTCTGATCTTTATTATTTCTCTTCTTCTGCTGGGTTTAGGCTGCCTTTGCTGTTCTGCTTCTATTTCCTTTAGGTGTGCTATTAGATTTTGTATTTGGGATTTTTCTTGTTTCTTGAGATAGGCCTGGATTGCAATGTATTTTCCTCTCAGGACTGCCTTCGCTGCATCCCAAAGTGTTTGGATTGTTGTATTTTCATTTTCATTTGTTTCCATATATTTTTAAATTTCTTCTCTATTTGCCTCGTTGACCCACTCATTCGTCAGTAGGGTGTTCTTTAACCTCCATGCTTTTGGAGGTTTTCCAGACTTTTTCCTGTGGTTGATTTCAAGCTTCATAGCATTGTGGTCTGAAAGTATGCATGGTATGATCTCAATTCTTGTAAACTTACAAAGAGCTGTTTTGTGACCCAGTATATGATCTATCTTGGAGAATGTTCCATGTGCACTCGAGAAGAAAGTATATTCTGTTGCTTTGGGATGCAGAGTTCTAAATATATCTGTCAAGTCCATCTGATCCAATGTATCATTCATGGCCCTTGTTTCTTTATAGACCGTGTGTCTAGATGATCTATCCATTTCTGTAAGTGGAGTGTTAAGGTCCCCTGCAATTACCACATTCCTATCAATAAGGTTGCTTATGTTTGTGAGTAATTGTTTTATATATTTGGGGGCTCCGGTATTCGCTGCATAGACATTTATAATTGTTAGCTCTTCCTTATGGATAGACCCTGTAATTATTATATAATGCCCTTCTTCATCTCTTGTTATAGCCTTTAATTTAAAGTCTAGTTTGTCTGATATAAGTATGGCTACTCCAGCTTTCTTTTGACTTCCAGTAGCATGATAAATAGTTCTCCATCCCCTCACTCTCAATCTAAAGGTGTCCTCAGATCTAAAATGAGTTTCTTGTAGACAGCAAATAGATGGGTCTTGTTTTTTTTATCCATTCTGATACTCTATGTCTTTTGGTTGGTGCATTTAGTCCATTTACATTCAGTGTTATTATAGAAAGATACGGGTTTAGAGTCATTGTGATGTCTGTATGTTTTATGCTTGTAGCGATGTCTCTGGTACTTTGTCTCACAGGATCCCCCTTAGGATCTCTTGTAGGGCTGGTTTAGTCCCCTGCCTTTTTTTTAAGTGTTCATCTCTGTGCTGCAATTCTCCCTCTGTTCACACCTAGCACCCATCTTTTCCACTAGATCCTTTAACACAGTTACCATAGTGGTTTTAAAGTCCAAAATCTGGAATAAGTCTAGATGTGGTGATATTTACTATTTTGTCTCTTGACCAAAGGTCCTATTTTCTTCCCTCATTGCATGTACTGTAATTTTTATTGTGTGCCAAACATTGTTTGTAAAACCATATGTAGAGACTGAAGGAAATACCCATTACCACCAGGAAAGAGCACGCCCTTCCCTATGTCAGAATAGCTCTGGTCTGTGGTTGAGCTGGAGCTGGCCTTTGTTGAAGCACTAATTACATTCATTTCATCACTAGTTTTGAATGTTTTTGCAGAAGGGATCATGAATTTCCCCCAGCATAACTTACTACCTGAGTGCCAGCAAGGCTCTGGGATTGGGCAGCTGTGCAAACACAAGCAGGCTCAAGCCTGTGGACGTGGGACAACTTCACTGAGCAGCTGGCCCAGTGGCCTGGCCAGGTGTGTAAGTATGTGCCTTGGAGCAGTCAAGGGCACTGTAAGGTGACCAGGTCAGATCTCAGGCACAGATTAGCAATCACAATGCTGGCAATAGCAGTAAAAGCACAAAAGCATCTGTGGACATGGCTATGAAAGAGAAAAGGACCTCTGGATGGGGTGTAGCACTGGGCCCTGAGGTGGGAGGCTGTCTGTCTGTCTACCCCCAGAATTGTCTTGGTGGAATCCATGCAGATATTCATTCTCTGGCCTGAATGCCAGTACAAGAAGGGCCAATGTTCAGGCAGTAAACTGTCAGTAAATTATTATTGAAAGCATGGACACATGGACATTGCAATCAAGCGTATCAGGGAGTTACTTTAGTAACTTCCACCTGGGAATATGTTTGGTTGGACAACCTGGTCATAAATCAAACACTAATGTAGAACATTACACAGCCCACTAGCCTTCCCACCGATGATCTGCCCTCATCTACTTTCTGCCTTTGCTACCTGTTCCATCCCCATTTATCTTCCTGTGTTTTCCAGCACTATGGCATGGTACTTTTTGAAAGTACTGTGACCTCTTGGGCTTAGAGCTTTTTGATTCTCACTTCTGGTACCTATGGAACACAGGAAATTAGGAGAAATTGTCCTCAGTCTTCCACACTAGGACGCCTCATACCAGGCTGTGCCGAGGAGTATGGTAAAGGGGCCACCAGGACCAGAGTGCAGCACCAAGCAGACCACTTGATGAGAGACCAGTAAAGACACTGGAAGTTCACATACCTGATGGTGGCCCAGTAACTCCTCTGTCAACACCAAAGCAGGATGGACCATCCCCTCCATCCCACCTCCACTCCCAACTCTCTTGTTTCCTTCCTTAAAGTAACATTTCAGGTTTATTTTAGCCCATTTAAAGTGTTAGTTACTAGGAGACATGGAAAAGGCACAGATGTCTGGCAAAATCCTGTTCATCCTGCAAGACCCAGCTTGGATACCCCAGGCTCAACTAGACACTCCCCATATTATGACCCCACAGCACTGTACTTTCCTCAGCTCCTGACACTTCCAATACCCATGGCAGGACAGGAAACTTCTGCAACTTTCAAAGACAATCTTACTTGCATATGGGTGCCTCCTTCTTTCCTGTCTGAGAAAGGTTTGAAATGGATACTTGGGTCTTTAAGGAAAGGGGAACCAGGTTTTAGTCCCTTGGCATGATGTTTTCTTGTTCTTGTGAAAGAACAGGAGAAAAAGAAGGAAGTAAAAAGGCAGTTATAAAAGGCAAAGAAAAGAATTATAAGGACAAAAAATGCTTTCAAAAAAGTAATAATAAAAAAAAATATTTTCTGAAAGTGGATTTTTTTGGAATAAGATTAAGATGAGGGTGAAAAGATTTTGGTGGAAGACATGTGGAAGCCATAGATTAAAGAAAGAAGTCAAAGGTGGAAAGTTTCTGAATGGTTTGATGCCCCCTCACCCTAACCAACAGGATGGCCTGGTCCGCCAGCCTGGCCCCCAGACCCCAGTCCACTCCTTTGGGCTGCCGTTTGTCATGGGACCACTGACGGCTCCCAAAAGTTCTCTTGCCCCAAGCCTGGCACCAGTGCAGCCTAGTAGCTGTGGGAGGCAAACATGGAAGAGGAGTTGTTTCCTGGCTTCCTGCTGAGCCATTCTTCAGGTGGGAAGCTCAGATTGCTTGTGCCCTGGCAAAAAGCTGCATATCGCTTCTCCCTGGGAGTAAGGGGGGGGGGGGGTGGTGTTAATCCACCTGTAGCCAACTAATATCCCAACTACCAACCAACAGACTCTAATCCTGTTCAGGCCTTGAAATATTGCTTGGTCTCTGCTGATTAACCACATGTAGACAACTCCCTTGCAATGTTCCATCAGCAACATCCCAAGCCCATCAAAAGGGAAGGTAGGTCCTGAGGACACAATGGTTAGGGGATATAACCTGAGGTATTTCAAGACCCCCTGAATCAGGAAGATGGTAAGTTGACATTCCCATTACACATGGTGAGTCCCTTAAGGATGGGAATTGTGTATTTTATCTGTATTTCTCCAGCACCCATCATAGGACCTGAAACAGCAGGTGCTCAGTAATGAGGATGGAATTAAAAGGAACAAAGGATTGGAGGGAGATTTAGGACCTGGGAGAAAGGAAAGCATTGTTCCGGGAACAATGCCCACAGGGATAGTGGTATTCTTGCTTCTAATGAGCAGTTCTTAGAGCATAGTCAGTAGGTAGAAACAAGATACCTGTGTTCCCTGTTTCCACCAGGTGCGGTTCTGTTTCACCAGAGTAGACATTCTCCTCTCCCCGTGGCACGCCGGGAAGATGAAGGTGGATAGCTCCATGGGGGTATTAAGTACAGGTTCTAACACCATTTCATCCTGCTTGCCTTTGCCTGAAACAAACTCTCAGCTCATCTCTGCTCTTGCACCTGGAGGCAACAAGGTAAGTCATAAATAATAGTAATAATGTCATGTAAACACTTTAGCTGAGGAAGATGGAGGTGCCAATTTTGAATCTCCAGGATATAGAAGATTATATAGAAGTGGTGATTCATCCTGTGTCAGCCCAACAGAAGGAACTTCTTTGTCGCTCTCTCTTTCTCTGCAGAGCCCTCTTGACGCCCCCGGGGTCTGTGTATATGCGTGTGGGTATGTGGGGGGCTGGTTTTCCAAAGGTTCCCTTGAAGAGAATGTCCATTTGTTTCCTGAGGTTGAACAATTTGCTTGGAGACTTTTTGATTTGGTTTTGACCCTTTCGCTTGGTCATGGGATACCTTAAAAATTCTTCTTGCTATTAGACAATTTGTTCTGTGAAGGAAGGGACCGTGTCAGTCCTGTTCAGTCTTAAATCCCCAATAGCAGTCATGTCGTGGGTGCCAGGAGAGAAGAGATTTTGAGTGTTGTAGAAAAGTTCCAAGTCTGAGTAAACAAACCAAAAAAGGGCATGGGTTTACCAGGTGATTCAGTGGAAGGGGTTGAGTCTAAAGCTTGTAGGACTGAGGACAGAGACTTCTGCTCTCGAGTTCTGACGGTCTGCACTGGAACTTCAGATCCTCTCCGCACCAGCCCGTCCCATATTTTCTATTTGCAGCACTGCTTCCCTCTGCCTGGAATATGCTAGTGCAGGCATTAGAGGCAATTAAAATCAAGAGTAGGAAAGCGTTTTCTTCACCATGAAAGAAAGACTGACTGATGAGGCAATGGAGAGAGTATATGAAATACACTAAAGTAATGATTCTCAGCTTCCACATTACCTTTCGTCTGAGGATTTCAATGTGTTTCTATAATTTTAATCACATTTTCATCATGAAGCTTCATATCACAGATGGAGAACTGAACTTTTGCACCAGGATGTTCCGCACACACCTCACACTCAACATGCTACTGACAAAAGTTACCATTTTCCCCCAAACCCCTTCCTTTCCCTGGATTTCCCTTCTTGGCAAATGGCTCCTCTATCCAACTTGTGCTGAAGTCTGAAACCTGGACAACATTCCAGACTTTTATCTCTCCCTCACTTTCCTTACCAATTCTATCCCACACACGTCTTCCAGCCCCTCCTCTGCCCGCCTCTAACTGTGCCTCCATTCTGGTCCTTGGATGTCTTCCTAGGAAGCAAATCTGATCATGGCAATCCCTCTGTTGAAAATCCTTCAGAAGTTCTCCATTCTTTTGTGAACAAATTCAAACTCGTAATCATGCCACACATGATTTGTCTCTGTCTACTTCATTTTCATTGGCCACCATATTATTCCTCAGCTGTCCTCCTACAACACAGTGAAGTGCGAGTGAACACACACACACACACACACACACACACACATATGCACACGCCACTATGCCACAAGTTGCAAACCCATAATCCTTTAAACTTGCTGTGTTGTTTCAAACCCCCATGCCTTTGTACTCATTATCTGCCCCGCTTGTCTCCCATGAAGAATTGCTACCCATCTTGTGGGGCACAGCTCAAGTGAAACTTCTATGCAATCTCCTGTCTCACCAGGAAAAATGACTATTTTCTTTTGTGCCATCCATATGACTTAAGCTTCTTTCATTTCTCCTGCTTACCATCCTGTATAGCAATGATTGGGTTGGAACTATAGTTTTTACTAGACTGAAGCATCCTTTGAGGGCCAGGCTTGAATGTTATTCATCTTTATATTCCAAGCATCTTTGTAATTCCTGGCACACCGTAGGGGCTCCTTAGATGTCTAATGGCTTCAATGGGTCAACAAATGATGAAGTGAGTCCTTTCCAAAACTAGGGCAAAGGGAGATTAGATACCTCACTCCAAGAACAGAGGCAAAAGGGATGGACTGTAGCCAGGAGCAATAAACTATACAGAGTCTAGCCCATTCAGGCAATTATTGAAGGATGAAAATCTTGTTTTTATGTCACTACTTCAAACCAACACTCTGTAGGAATGATGACTGGGAGGACTTATACCAAACCTGAAAATAATTTCTAGAAATGAAGGTGAGGGAAGGGGTCAGATAATCCCATGAGTCACTGGTGTTCTAAAGTATATCTTCTGACAAAGGAAGATGCCATAATACTTATCAACCCATAAATAATGTTGTAGTCTCACAACCAGTAACTTGTAAAAAAAAAATAGAGGAGTCATTGACAGGAAAGCATAATGGCTGGATTGAATTCACTACCAATGAACCAGATTGATAAATTATAATGGCAGATTCTGTGAGGGGGCATTTTAGAGAGTGAGTTGCCTGCTGGTTAGTAATGGGATTAGAAATCAGATATTAAGGATATTGTTCTTGTATTGGCTGATCAGCAAATTAGAATAAGACATTTGTTGACTCTAGAATTTTAGTGCTAGAGGAAATAGTAAAAATTATATACTTCAGCAGTTCATCCAGACTGTTAAAATGTACTGGAATTCTTGATATGAGAAATGATAACTTCAACTACAAACTGGAAATAACACTCAGACTGGAAGGTTGAATTACCAATGCCATCAGAATTGAGTTATGTCCGTGGGATTGTCTCCAATGTCGACATGGATCACAACAGAAGAAACCCGGAAAGCTACAGATTCAGTTTTACTTCATCCTAAGAAGGAAGAAACTAAGGGCCAAACTAAAAGTGACTTACTCACTGCCACACTCCTCCAGCGTCACAGAGCTACATGGAGGAAATAGGTCTCCAGACTTGGAGCCCAATGCTCTGTGGCTCTTCTGGGCTGATCTTTGGATTACATTTACCTCAATTCCACAGCTATCCTAGGAACTAGGATGAGTGGGTTGGGTATGGGATGTTGAAATATTTTTAGAATCCCTCTACTCTCTGTGCTAATTTTATAACATTAATAACATTAATTGTGGGTCTTTCTGAGTGCAGTTATTATTGTTAGGATAAAAATTTTAATCTATAGTACATCTAACAAGTGATTCTCAACTGAGGTCAATTTTGTGACCCTCCCCCCACCTCAGGAATGTTTGCCAACGTGAAGACATTTTTGGTTGTCACAACTTGGGGGAGGAGTGCTCCCAGCATCCGGTGGGCAGGGGCCAGGGATACTGTTAAACATCCTACAATGCATTGGACAGGTCCCCCAAAAAGGATGATCCAGCCCAAAATATCAATACTTCCCAGACTGAAAAATCTTTATCTAAGAAAAACACCTCATATAAAAACAGGGATCTCCTGACTGATTAAATGGGCTTAAATGAGTTCTTTCTCTAAATAGATCCAACCTTTTGAGTAATGTTGGTCAGAGAAGGGCATTCTGGGGAAGGTTTCCATAAGTATAAATTCTCCCAAACTGTAGGCTCATTGTAAGGTGTATAGATAGGAGTGAAGCCAACAGCAGTGCCTATCCTCAGGAGCAAATCCCCAAAGCACCTAGATTAATGCAAACCAGCAGGAGCAACTTTTGTTCAGGAAAAATAGGACTCTGGGGAATGGAAGGAGAGAAGTCAGCCCTTTCAGCCTCAGGGAACCTCAGGGAACCTCAGGAAGAAGTCCTGGCCCACTCTGGTCCTGGGTCTGAAAGGGAAGAGTGTGAGTGGGAAAGTGGCTGGGTTTGGGATAATGCCTGGATGCAGGCTTTGATCCAGTGATAGCTATCGCCTTGACACTATCTTCTTGCCATTGCCCATCTCCACTGGAGAGACGTGGGATTCCGAGATTACATTAATATAGAAGCTATCTATATATCATGGGTGATGCTATATACAGCAGGATTGAACACTTACAGGCAGACTGTATAATTTGCTCTATTGTCTGCCAGCTGTCTTTTCCTTAGATTTTGCAATCCCAAAAGCCAGGGACCATGGCAATTAGTTCATTTGATGAGCCTGTGGCAGAGTCCTGCTCACACACGTAATTGTGTGATAACGATGCTGATGATGATGTTGATGATGATGGTGATGATGATGATAATGAGTAGAAGTGTACCTTACTGGTGTTTCTCTCCCACACAAACAGTTCTTTCACATGGTAAGTTCATTATATGGCAAGTTCCTATTAGTCCCTACTTGTTAAGGGAGAAGAGAAGAGAAAAATCGCTTGTTGCTCCTTGTCATTTTAACAAGAAGACAGAGTTCCAGGCTTCTTGCCCTTAAACAACCAAAAATTACATGAGACTCTTCCTTCAAATGTCAGAATGGCATTTAGTCTGACAGCATTCTCATTATTATGCACAGAGGGCTTCTCTAACCAAACCTGTCAAAAATTTCTAACAGGCAGGGGCCTTTGTAAACTCGGAGTCAATATCTCAGCCTTGTGTCATGATTTTGAAGCTTTCAGTGAGTTAAGGAGAGAGAAACTGATGTGGGTGTTCAGTGACATGGGGAGACCATGCCCATTCTTCCCCATTGCGTTCTGGAGGAGGAAGGAGTGAGGCTAACATGGGGTGGGGTTTGGAGGGACACTTTCAAGTGGCAACTTTGGGGAAGACCCTAGATGTTCTTTGTGTAGTCAGTTCAGAGACAGAACAAGGGGCAGTCCATGGAGGAGGGAGGTGGAGGGGGGCTTCTGAGGGCACCAGGCCATAAGGGATGCTGAGACCTCACTGGGATACATTGGAACTCTGGTGCCATTTAACTCACTTTTCCATGTTGACCCCTTACATATTGTAAGGACATTAGGTCCACTTCTGCTGAAAAAATGATGCTCCAATTGACAGAGATATGCTAACAGACCAGGCAAAGGATCCATGTTTCTTTAGTGTAGGTGAAGTACACACCTTTTCCACTCACTGACAGCCATGTGAGGAAGAAGAAAGAAGTGCATAAATGGCCAGAGACCACAAGTCCCTGGGCTTTTGGCGTCCACGGAGGTACCCAAGTTGCATGGGAACCAAACGAGCAGGGAAGAATTGATATGCTGGGTCAGGAAGCTCTCTTCTGCCACGGTTGCAGGGCTTTCAGGATCTCTTGGCTCTGCTAGAGATCCAGGCTCTGTGCCTGCCTGCCCCCATGTGCAGGTATTTTGACTGTTCCCTGAGACTGAGTGATTCAGGCTTCCTCCTCGCCCCCTGCCTGGTGGCACATGTGCAGAGCTCCAGGAGGCAGTGGCAGTGGCAGTGGGACCCCTCTCTTGAAGAACTAGAGTGAACCACACACCCAGCCTCTACCTCTGAGCTGGCAGAGATGGGCAGCCAAGAGTCACCTAGAGCCAGTAGTCAGAGTCAGCTAAAATTGTGAAAACAATGAAGGCACAGTGCAGTGTTTTTTATTAGAAATGTGTGATTTATTTTATTGTACACATTTAAAACCTTTTAGCTTGTTTATGACTGTCAATAAATTGTGTGGTTTGGAAAGTGACGCCTGATGAATGCATGTAATAAATCTCTTATTTTGGACATAAATAAAAAAACATATAACACTTATTTGTAGAAATTTCCACCTTAGCTAAATAAATGTTAGATTACTATTTAATTTAAAACATTATCTTGAAAGGGTACAAATTATTCTCAGGGTGCCCATATAATGTGGTCCTGTTCTGGGGGCAGGGATACGTAGGGATTCCTCATCATTTGGGAAAGAGTTGCTCACGCCTCAGCACCCTTTTGGAAATGGTCATTTCCCTTTCTGCCACTTGAGGTGATGGTCGGGCTGGGGGGTGGGGAGAAGGGAGGCAGAGCTCTGACCCAAAAAAGGACTTTGTTGTGCAAAGGTAGGGTCCTTCCCTACCCCCCATGGGAGTCTGTTTCCACAAAAGAATACAGAGAAAAGGGGTGTGTCTGTGTGAGAGGTCACCCTCCTCACAATTGAGAAACTGATTTGGTGTGTGATAAATACCTGTATCAAGGCTGGCAATAATTTCTTTTTAAAGTTTGTGTATTTATTTTGAGAGAGACAGAGACAGTGTGAATGGGGGAGAGGCAGAGAGAGAGAGAGGAAGACAGAGAATCCCAAGCAGGCTCTGTGCTGCCAGCACAGAGCTCCATGTGAGGCTTGAACTCACAAAACCCTGAGATCATGACCTGAGCTGAAACCAAGAGTTGGAAGCTTAACCAAATGAGCCACCCGCATACCTCTAAGCTTGGCGATAATTTTAAGAAATCTTTTCTCATTACCTTCACTTTCAATGTCTGTCTCTGTAAGAACTAACAGATCTGTGAAAAAATTTCCATTCAGGAGCATACATGTTCACTTCCAGGTCATATGCCAAGCCTCACGTGTACACCCCCCTTCAAGCAGTGAATGGAAAATGTGAAGGCTGCCCCGCTCCATATAGGAAATGCCTAAGACAAAGGTCATCTCAGGCAGTGTGGGCCAGACCTTCCAGAGAGCGTCTCTGTTATGCTGTAGGGAAGCTGAGGTAGTCCTTAGTAAACTCAACCTCTGTCCTCCCACTGTGGCAAGGGGAACATGTATGCCACGGCTGCCACCAGTCGCCATCTTGGCTGGCAAGATGCTCGTCCCCTTCAGGGCTCTGTCACAGGAATGGAAAGTGGGTTTGATCTACTGTGCTGACTCCTACTGATTGTTGATGACTCCCTGGAAGGCTGTGTTGAAGTTACAACCTGGAAGCTGGAGAGAGACCAGGACACCACCACTGCCCACCACTAGTGGAGGTGGTGCTTGTGTGACCTTCCCACCTTTCTGGGATATCTATAGTGATATCCACAGCACAAAGACAGGACCCTTTCTTTCAATTCCTTCTCCAGCCAACTCAAGGCTGAGGAACATTTAAGTCCAGTTTATTGAAAGCCCAGGCAGAGCAAGAGGGAAGTAAACACAACTGCACACAACTGGAAAAGCTGGCTCACAGGTTGGAGAGCCCTGGGCTGCTGGGCAGGTTCAGCAGGGCGAGCTTCACCCGCAGTCCTGGCTAGCTTCCATGTGCTTGATGTCATTGTGGTAATCTGGGCTTCAGAGTCACGGGGGGTTTTCTTGTAGCCAAAATGCTGCTCCCAAAATCTGGAACCAGATTTCTGTGGATTATTCACTTTGGAAATATCTGACACCTTTAGAGAGAAGCAGATGTACAGAGGGGGTGTGGAGAATAATTCTGCCAATACAACACCAATGGGGGCGGGTGTGGCAGATGGAGACTGGGAGCTGGGTTTGGCCGACTTGCCGGTGATGGGCTGCTGGGGATTCCGGTCCTAGTACTTTAAGCTCTAGCTCACAGCCAAACCGATGAGAATATAGGATAAGAGGAAACTGGGATGACAAAAAAGAAGGAAAGAGAAGTAAATTTATAGTCTCTCCTTCATGATGAGCACAGTGCTAGGTTATTTCACTGATATTGTTTTAGTTCTCACTACAGTTGTATGAGGTAGTGTATTGGTCTGTTAGTGCTGCGGTAACAAGTACCACAGAAATTTATTTCCTCACAGTTCTGGAGGCCGAAAGTTGAAGATGAAGGAGTCAGAAGGGTTGGCTCCTTCTGAGGCTTGTAGATGGCTGACTTCTCCCTGTGTCCTCACCCAGTCTTCCCTATGCATGCATCTGTGTCCTGATCTCTTCTTCTAATGACACCAGATTGGATGAGGGCCCACCCATATGACTTCATTTAACCATAAGCACCTCAGTGAGGACCCTGTCTCCAAATTCAGTCATATCTGAGGTACTGGGGGTTAGAACCTCAACATATGAATTTAGCCCCCTTATGGGTAGGTAGAGTATTCTCATTCTACAGATAGGGATACTGATGACACTGATCGGTAAGTAGCAGTGCTCTCTCTAAATGTGAAGTTTGTGTTATTTCCATTACAGGATTCTGCCAATGTCTCCAGTTCTATAGTATAAAAATCAGAGTTTACATCTGCACAAAGCTACCCCTGCCTCCATCACAGTGCTGGTGTCAGTATATAACCAGAAGGTCAATACGAGAGAGTTCTGGAAAGATAAAGTTGCTGATCAAGTTAAAGCACAGCATTGATTTTATCATCTGACTGGAAAGAGTAGGGAGGAGGGGGAGTATGGGGCAATGAGGTGAAGTTTGCTCATCCAGCATGCATTAAGGAAAATGGGACAGAAACAATATGGGGCCACTTTTCAACTCCTCACCTCTGTGCTACTCAAAACCTGTCTCCTTCATACTCCCTTTCCTTGTCCTGGCTCTGAATACTATTTGCTTGTGGTCACTAGGCATCAGAGCTCAGGTAACCATCTCCCCTTTGAACAGCATCTCCTGAAAACCTGGTTCACATTTTAGTGAGCACATATAATTTTGTCTCTCTAGCATCATCTCACTCCCTACTTTAGGAACTCTTCCTCTTGAAGTCCAACTATGTGCTACTCATGAGAGTACTGCCACCTTCTCCCATGACTTACATGACTTGTTTTTGTGATGGTTTGTTTTTCCAAGAGTAGTCTCTGGTCCAGGCTGGTCCAACCCAAGATCTTCAGCTGGCATTGGCTTCTGAAGCTGTAACAGGGGGTGTGGCTGCCATTGGGAGACAAGCTTCTTGCCATATGGAAGAACCTCGTCTGCCCGAGGGAATGACCCTGATTCTCAGAGACAGTCCATGAAGGCTCCAGGGATGTCAAGATACCTTTGGATGAAGGTCAAGGATCTTGGTTATTCCCAAGACTGGGGTTCTCAGCAGAAGGCTGGGTTACAGGGAGCTTTGGCTGCTATGGCTAAAGGTCAGTGACAAGAATTTCCTCAGCTCAGTGCTTTCAGTGGGGAGTCTCCTGATATCTTCAGCCAGCCCCCATCTTTCTGACATGCTGCCTAACCTGCCTCAGGAGGAACATTACCCATGAAAACATGGTGTCCATTTTTCCTGGGGAAGCAGGTCAAAACTCACATACATGTGTCACCATTTGGTGCAGATGTTACCTTAGATGTTCTGCCATATCTTGGTTGTCAATTTCTTGAAACTTAGACTTTCTTTAGTTTTACTTAGGTCAAATAAAAACAAGTTGTGCTGTTTGTGGTTGCACAAAGTCAAAGGCTCATGTTATGAAGGTGTGGAGACAGGCTTGGTGTGTGAGGTTAGCATCTTAGAAGACATTGCTCATGCCCCACCCCCCTACCCCCCGAGTAACAGTCCAAATTGACAGGCTTGTATGTGGAAGATTGGGTAGGCAGATGCTGAGTGGACTCTTGGGTTCTGTCCAAGTAGCCTTTGTTCTTTGTAATGATTTTCTTCATCCTTAACAGGAATGTACCTAAGCACAGTGTCTCCAGTTGTCTCTAAACAGCAACCTCAAGGAAGAGACGAGTCATAAAGGATGAACTCTACATATTCAAATGTTTGAAAATTGAAGGAGTGAGATATTTCCCCTCTGGAAAATGCCTGAAACTCTGCATCATTTGACTCTTAAATATAGTTATTTTTCTACCACCTCAGAGGGAGGCTCTTTCTGGCAAGAGATAAGGAAGTTTAACTATCCAGTGTTCTCTCAATGAAGAGAAAATTTGAATGTGACGGCCAGCAAGAGATCTGCAGGTACAAAAAGGGGCACTGGAGATTTCCATAGCCCTTTTCTGCTGTAGTCATGACTAATCCAAGCCTTTTTCCACTTCCCTTTCTGACAAAAGCAACTGGGTCTTTAATTGGGTCTCATAATTTCTCGCTGAGTTGGATTCAGAATAATGAGGCACTCACCAGTTTGGGCACATTCCATGTCCATGGTCTTGTTGGTTTTACTATTGTCTGTTCTCACAGAGGTTTAAGTGCATAAACAAATCCAAGCAATGCAAACATTCTGAAGGGAACATGACTAGGAATAGGTCCAGACCCTAAGCACTACTTGACATCCTGATCAGAGGATGTATTGTTCCTGTAGACCTCCTCATCCTATCTGGCTCCTGACCCAAACCAAACAGAACTTTCCTTAGCTCCTCCAAGCTTCAGAGAATATGGTACTCTCAGCTCCTAACTCAGCAGCTTTCTGACAACCACAGCCATCGTAAGAAAGATGTCATACATTGGAATACAGTATACACACATATGCATACACACACACACACACACACACACACACACTCAAACACACTTATAGACAACATAACAGTCAAAGTGCAATGTGTCCTGATATTTTCTGTTCTATTTTGCTTATCTTCCAGCCTTTGTTTAAAGCTGCTCATAACCTACTAACCCAATTTCATGAGCCACTAATGGGTCACAACCCACAGTTCGAAAAATGTGACTCTAGGCTCTACCAGGGTTATCAGATAAAATTGAGCCTGCCCCATTCCCTAAACTCATGGGATATCCTGGTCTCCACATATGAAAATGTCTCTAACCCCCTCTTACAGAGACACGTTTCTCAGTCCTCCTGGGCACTTTACTTCTTTTTTTGTTCTTTGTGAATCTGACTTTAGTTGGCCTACGTTTGGGATTCCCTGTGAATCCTCCCTCCCATTCTATGTGCCATCATTTCTTTGGTCCATACTTCCTCTGACAGCTTTTCTTTCATTAATCACTGCCTCCCACTTGAGACACACCTCCACACACTCTAAGACACATGAAAGATGGCTGCATGCCACCCCGTCCTGCTTTAAAACTTAAATTCCTAAAGTCCATGTTTGGATAAAGAATTCTGCCTCCACCATTAGAGTTTAGACTTTAGACTTTAATACACATGTCATTTCCCCACACATCATGGGATTTATTGAAATTATATGTAGAAATTATTAAAATAATAATATGTAGGCCACTGCTTTGTTCTTGAATGTGAACAGGATGTGATAAAGCCTTTTCCTAAGTGGATGTTTTTACTGCTTTGATATGTTGCTTTGAAACACATTTCTTCTTGAGGAGAAATTGGATCCCCGTGACCTGTTAGTGGTAATGTAAAATGGTGCAGCCTCTGTGGAAAACAGTATGGTATTTCCTAAAAAATTAGGCATAGAATCCCTCTATGATTCAGTCATTTCACTTCTGGGTAAAAACCCCCCAAACTGACAGTAGACACTAAAACAGATATTTGTGCTCCCATGTTCTCAGCAGCATTATTTACAACAGCCAAAAGGTGGGAGTAACCCAAGTGTCATTGGCAGAGGAATGGATAAACAAAATGTGGCCTATACAGACAATGGAACATTTTTTAGTCTTAAAAAGGAGGGAAATTCTGATAGATGCTACAACATGGATAAACCATGAGGGCATTATGCTCAGTGATCTAAGTCAGTCACAAAAGGACAAATACCTGTTATATGAAGTATCTAGAGTAGTAAAATTCATAGAGACAGAAGGTAGAATGATGGTTACCAGAGGCTGGGGGTAGTTAGTGTTTCATGGGGACAGAGTTTCAGTTTGGAAAGATGAAGTGTTCTGTGAATGGCTGGTGGTAATGGCAGTGGGAGGCCACTGCACTGGACACTTAAAAAGAGTTTAAATGGTAAGTTTCATGCTATGTATATTTTACCACAAGTAAGCAAAGAACTTTTTAAAGACCTCGTATCCTCTAGCACAGGCTCAGTGCTGAGGCGTAGATGGGAGCAGGCATGACCCAAAGGCCTAACCCAAAGTCTCCTATTCTGAGTGGCAAATTGCTTGTTCTATCCTGATATTCATGCAAACTTTGCTTTCCTCCCCATAAAGCTTCTGTTTGTTATAGTACGGTAACATTTTGGTTATTTATTTTGTGAACTCTTCGTGTAGAAATGGTTCTAGTTAGATGTGCCCAGTCAAATCTCATCTGAAACAGCAGGAACATTTTCATGTTTCACACAGGAAGAAGCCCTGATGTAGGACATTTCCAGGTTTGTGTATGGCGGCTGTTCAAAGCCACCATTAAGGGCCCAGAGTGCTCTTTCCAGCTGGCCCTCCTGTGGGTCCAGCTTTGTTCTTGAACTGGTGCTCTCAGGGTTGCAATACGGCTGCTGCAGTTTCAGGCACCACCAGCACTCCAGACAACGTCCAGGTACATGAACTTGTTGGTTACTGGAGTGTTTTTTTAACACTCAAGACCACTTTCCAGAAGCCACTCTCCCACCCTCCCTTCCTTTCTTATCAGCCAGTCTGGAGCCATAGGTCCAAGAGCAATGGTTACTAAGATTATTTTTTTCTAACCAGGATTCTCATCCAGTCATGATGGGCTTATTCTTATTCTTTTTCTTTTTTTTTTTAATACTTCCCTTCCCTTCCCTTCCCTTCCCTTCCCTTCCCTTCCCTTCCCTTCCCTTGTCTTGCCTTGCCTTGCCTTGCCTTGCCTTGCCTTGCCTTGCCTTGCCTTCCCTTCCCTTCCCTTGCCTTCTCTTCCCTTCTCTTCCCTTGCCTTCCCTTGCCTTGCCTTGCCTTGCCTTGCCTTGCCTTGCCTTGCCTTGCCTTGCCTTGCCTTCCCTTGCCTTGCCTTGCCTTGCCTTGCCTTCCCTTCCCTTCCCTTCCCCTTCCCCTTCCCCTTCGTTCCTTCCTTCTTTCCTTCCTTCCTTCCTTCTTCCTTCCTTCCTCCCTTCCCTCCCTCCCTCCTTCTCTTCTTTCTTTCTTTCTTTCTTTCTTTCTTTCTTTCTTTCTTTCTTTTTCTTTCTTTCCTAAATGTTTATTTATTTTTGAGAGAGAGAGAGAGAGAGAGTGTGAGTGTATGTGCAAGCCAGGAAGGGACAGAGTGACAGGGAGACAGAGGGTCTAAAGCAGGCTCTGTGCTGATAGCATGGGGGCTCAAACTCACAAGCCGTGAGATCATGACCTGAGCTGAAGTCTGATGCTTAACAAACTGAGCCACCCAGGAACCCCTATGATGGGCTTATTCTCATAGGACCCACCCCCAGCTCAATTGGCTGATTCTATTTTTTTATATATACAATTTATTGTCACATTGGTTTCCATACAACACCCAGTGCTCATCCTAACAGGTGTCCTCCTCAATACCCATCACCCACTTTCCCCTCTCCCCGACTCCTCGTCAACCCTCAGTTTGTTCTCGGTATTTAAGAGTCTCTTATGGTTTGCCTCCTTCCCTCTTTGTAACTTTTTTTTCTCCCCTTCCCTTCCCCCCATGGTCTTCTGTTAAGTTTCTCAGGATCCATATAGGAGTGAAAACATATGGTATCTATCTCTGACTGACTTATTTCACTTAGCATAATACCCTCTAGTTCCAACCACGTTGCTACAAATGGACAGATTTCATTATTTCTCATTGCCAAGTAGTATTCCATTGTATATATAAACCACATCTTCCTTATCCATTCGTCAGTTGATGGACATTTAGGCTTTTTCGATAATTTGGCTATTGTTGAAAGTGCTGCTATAAACATTGGGGTACAAGTGCCCCTATGCATCAGTGCTCCTGTATCCCTTGGGTAAATTCCTAGCAGTGCTATTGCTGGGTCATAGGGTAGATCTATTTTTAATTTTTTGAGGAACCTCCACACTGTTTTCCAGAGTGACTGCATCAGTTTGCATTCCCACCAACAGTGAAGAGGCTTCCCGTTTCTTCACATCCTCGCCAGCATCTATAGTCTCCTGACTTGTTCATTTTAGCCACTCTGACTGGCATGAGGTGGTATCTCAGTGCAGTTTTGATTTGTATTTCTCTGATGAGGAGTGACATTGAGCATCTTTTCATGTGCCTGTTGGCCATCTGGATGTCTTCTTTAGAAAAATATCTATTCATGTCTTCTGCCCATTTCTTCACTGGATTATTTGTTTTTCGGGTGTGAAGTTTGGTGAATTCTTTATAGATTTTGGATACTAGCCCTTTATCTGATATGTCATTTGCAAATATCTTTTCCCATTCCATCAGTTGCCTTTTAGTTTTGTTGATTGTTTCCTTTGCAGTGCAGAAGCTTTTTATCTTGATGAGGTCCCAGTAGTTCATTTTTGCTTTTAATTCCCTTGCCTTTGGAGATGTGTCAAGCAAGAAATTGCTGCAGCTGAGGTCAGAGAGGTTTTTTCCTGCTTTCTCCTTTAGGGTTTTGATGGTTTCCTGTCTCACATTCAGGTCCTTCATCCATTTTGAGTTTATTTTTGTGAATGGTGTAAGAAAGGGGTCTAATTTCATTCTTCTGCATGTTGCTGTCCAGTTCTCTCAGCACCATTTGTTAAAGAGACTGTCTTTTTTCCATTGGATGCTCTTTCCTGCTTTGTCAAAGATTAGTTGGCCATACATTTATGGGTCCAATTCTGGAGTCTGTATTCTATTCCATTGGTCTATGTGTCTGTTTTTGTTCAATTGGCTAATTCTAATAAGACCATGCTGCCGCCACGACTATGACTTCCTTGGTTTGGGGCAAATCCACCATCACAACTGGCCTGTTTTAAGCAGGGACCCCCATCATATGACTGGCTTCACCTGTCCCCTCCCCTGCCCCCAGCTTCTCTGTGGAAAGGCCACTGGACACCTGAACCAGGTGGAGTTCTATCAGAAAGGAGACAGGCCATCATGGTTTTGGAACGGGAACAAAAGACTTCAAGGACAAAAGCTCATATTGCAGATGCTCAGAGACTAAACTTTTGCACAATCTTCTCTCTGTCTCCTCAGCTATAAAAGAGGGTGATGCCACCTGCAGGATGTGCCTTCCAGGCTGTGGTTTGGGATCATCTGGAGTATGGAATGTGCCAGCATGCAAACACCAGGCATTGGTTAGAATTCTTCCCACAGGGACAAAATCAGATGTTCTTGTCTATAGGGTGATTCTTCAAGTTCAGATTCATCTGGGATGATATTGCTTCAATGCAGGTTTGACCTCTCATTGTCAGAGCATCAGACAAGATCACTCTTATTCCGCTGGTGTAACTCTATAAAGTTCTGACAGGTAAAATGGCCAAGTCACAGCTCAGGTCCCCTTCAAAGATGGGTAATGAGGGAGCCGGTAGTTTTGAGTCAACTTCAAGAAAGACACAGGGAAGAATGAGCTTGTTTTCACAGCAGAACAGGAGGCAGGATAAAAGCATATGTTATAAGGCACTTTCTCTATCCAGTGTTTGAAGAAGAGGTTGGAGCTGCCTATTGGTGGAGTTGTAGAAATTGTGGCGGTATTTTACAATACTGATGTAGAGAGGCTGTGTTTTGTGGCAGGATTCCTTTTCCAATTTCATCTCTCTTGAGTCTGATTTAAAAATAGACAGGAAATGAATACATTGAGCTGCCTTGAAGACAGGCTAGATTTAAAACCCCATGATTTGGAGAATTTCCTCCACAGTTAGCCAGACGTCTCCACCCCTTTGAAGACTTTATGAAATCAAGATGCTGGACTTGATTTTCGATGTTGAGCACTGTGCGTTGAAAAGCCAAAGGGTTGACTTCATTCTATCAGCTGCAGATAACACTGTCTTCCCCAACTGCTCCTCTGGCAACCACTGCCTTCCTCCACCAAAGTTCCCCATGCCTCTGAGCCCTGTCCCAATCCCCTTCCCACTACCACATCTCACACAGATATTTCTTCTTTTTCTTTTCTTTTCTTTCTTTTTTTTTTTTTTGAGACAGAGAGAGAGAGAGAGAGAGAGAGCAGGGGAGGGCAGAGAGAGAGGGAGAGAGAATCCCAAGCAGCTCCTGTCAGTACAGAATCAGTACACTGTCAGTACAGAACCCAACTCAGGGCTCAGTGTCACAACCGTGAGATCATGATGTGAGCCCAAATCAAGAGTCGGACATTTAACTGACTGAGTCACACAAGCACCCTGTTCATACACATATTTTTAATTTAAAAAATTGGTTTTTGAAATCCCCTGGGGAGTTTATGAAACATGAAGTCTCTTTATTGTTACCAGCAAGATGCAGGAGGACTGGGCTTGAACAGGAGTCTGTATTTTTTTTCTAAGATTCTTTCATTTTGTAATTTTTCAAATTGTGATGAAATATACATAACATAAAATTCAGCATTGTAATTATTTCTACAATTACAGTGCACATGTCAGTGTCAGTAAGTACATTCACATTGTCTGGCAACTGTCACTGCTATCAGAACTGTACTCATTTGGGGTGCGTGGGTGGCTCAGCTGGTTAAGCGTTTAACTTTTGTTTAGGTCATGATCTCGAGGTCTGTGGGTTCAATCCCCACATTGGGCTCTGTGCTGACAGCTCAGAGCCTGGAGCCTGCTGTGGATTCTGTGTCTCCCTCTCTCTCTGCCCTGCTTACACTCTGTCTCTCTCTGTCTCTCTCTATCTCTGTCTCTTTCTCTCTCAAAAATAAATAAACGTTAAAAAAAGAACTCTCCTCATTTTGTAAAACAGAAACACTGGGCCCCTTAAACACTGACTCCTCCTTCCTCCTCCAGCCCATGGCAGCCCCCATTCTACTTTCTGTCTCTGTGTTTGACTCCAATAGAGACCTCATATAAGTGAAATCATCCAGCATGTGTCCTTTTGTGACTGGCTTATTTCACAGAACATAATATCCTCAAGGTTCATCCGTGTTATAGCCTGTGTTGGAATTTCCTTCCTTTTAAGGACTGAATCCATTTCCCTTGAGTGTATAAACCACATCTTGTCTATCTGCTCCTCTGCTGTTGGACACTGGGGTGCTTCCACTTCTTAGCTCTTGTGAGTAGTAGTCTGGATGTCCGACAAGAAATTCAGGGCTCCCAGTGCCTGCAGCTGGGCAGAAGACCTGGAATCACAGGAAGATAACAAGGTTGAGGCATTTGGAAAGTCATTTAATGTGTCATGTAATAATGTTTAGTAGTTTTAAAATTATTTTTCCTTAATGATTCTTCTTCTTTTCTTTAATTTTTAAAGTTTATTTATTTTAGAGAAGAGAGACAGAGCACGAGCAGGGGAGGGGCAGAGAGAGTGGGGGCAGGGAGAACACAGAATCTGAAGCAGGCTCTAGGCTCTGAGCTGTCAGCACAGAGCCCCATGCGAGATTCCAACTCATGAACCGCGAGATCATGACCTGAGCCAAAGTCAGACGCTTAACCAACTGAGCCACCCAGGCGCCCCTTTCATGACTCTTCTTACCTCTGCCTTTTTGCTAGCCATTCAGACAGCTCTGCTGCTCTTCTCTGCACTCCCCATGGGGTTGTTGCAAAAGGACAGCAAGGGCAAAAATGGAATCGATGTGCAGTGTTAGAATTTCAAGAGAGGCTCTTAAAACCTATCATAGAGGCACTAATTTCAGGAGAAACAAAACAAAATTTTGAGTTGCAAGAGCCTAAGGGTTTCTTTTTTTTCAAAAGTCCAGACTCAGAAGGACTGAGGGCATGAATTTAATGTCCTAAGGACTTGGAAAGATTAGTTATGGAGACGAGGCTGCCATCCCAACACCAACTAGGTACTAAATATCCTGACTGGATAGGTGAGGGTGGGAGCCAGGGAGACTCTCAGGGGAGCAGTAGAGTTGGTCAACAGTGTTGATCTGGGGCACGGGTCTTGCTCCCTGTCCCCCTGTGCCCAGCCTCCAGGACAGGGTATTAGAGAGCTCCCAAATATGCTGGAGACTCTAGAGTAGAGAAGGTTATGCGTCACTTCCTGAGTGAAAAAGCTGCAGGCCCAGCGGATGTCCCCCAGTCACCCTGGTGGATTCAGCATAGAAATGGAGGCCTGGTCTTGGCAGGAAGGGCCTGAGACAGCCCAGAGCATCCTGTGGGCTATGAGAAGATGGGAGGTCACCCAAAATGGCCACTGGTGAATGGCTCAGGACAAGGTGAGGAACACCTGGGGGACTTGGAGGAGCCTTGAGATCAGGGTGAGGGAAAGTGGAACATTCTGGGAGGACCAATGACTGTGCCTCAGGTGAGGAACATGGGTGTTTCCCAGATGTGGCAAGGAGGATGACCATGGTCAGGCTGGTTGGGTGTGTGGAGCTTGGTGGCCACCACCATGGACAGATAACAACAACCAATCCCCCACTGATGCCTCAGTGATCTATAAAGCCCCCAATGTCACCCAGCCCCAGTGAGAAATGGGAAAGGGCAAACCCAACTGACTGTGGAAACAATTTGAATTAAACCTCAGTTGAAGCTTCTTTTTTTTGAAAAGTAGAAATTGTTAGAGAAACATTTAGTACTTCTTCCTCTTCTTCCCCTTTCTTCTTCTTGGCTGTGATTTGTGGCCTCTGAAGACAGCATTCTTGCACTCAACTCAGTTTACTCATCTGGATTATGGGACTTAAAGTGCATGATCAGTGGTCCATCCAGGGGGTTGTGAAGATCACACAAGCTATGAGGTGGGTGAAGGAAAGGTAAGAATCTCATTTCTCCAGCTGGGATGCAAGCTATACCCTTTTGAGAATGGCTGTTCTGCTTGGCGACTAATTACAAGCTTGAAGGGGCTACTTCTTCCTTTATTTTCAAGGTGCTGCGGGTCCTATTGGGTGACCCTGACCCATTCCTCCCACTAAGGAACCTGTATCAGTCTGCTATGGTGGCGATAACAAAGTGCCACAGGCTTAACCAACAAACATTTATTTCCTCTCAGTTCTGGAGGCTGGAAATCCAAGATTAAGGCATTGACAATGTTTGCTCCTTCTGAGGCCTCTCTTTTTGGCTTGCTTATGCTAACTTCTCCCTGTATCCTCACACGGTCTTCTGTGGGTCTCAAAAGTCTATTAGGACTTTAACATATGCATCTGGGAAGGACACAATTTAGCCCCTAACAAGAGCCACATGTACATTGATGGTGTCTGGGATGAGTCACTGCCCTGCTTCAAATCTAAATTGTATCTGGGTTTATAACCAGCTGCATTGGACATCCTCTGGGAGTGTGTTAGGAAAGGTGGAATTTCAGGCCCCACCCCAGACCTGCTGAATCAGAATGTGCACCTTAACCAGTTCCCCTAGGTGACTCACACGCAATTAAAATTCAAGAAGCACTGATTCAAACAACTTTCCCATGCAGGAGGCTGTGGGAGTTTTGTAATCCCTCGCTAGCTAGGGAAGCAGTGCTTAAATCACTCAGGAAAAGCCACTGGGCTGGGCTCTGATGGTGGAGGAGTCTCTGACTTGTTTAAGGTGCAATGAGAATGCGTATGTAAGCCAAGCTGACTGTAGGTCCCCCAAATTGTTGGTGGTGTCTGGGGAGGTGGGTGGGAGTCACACCTGGAAGTTATGAGAAGGGTGGGGTCGCCTTAATAAAAGGTGCAGAAAACTCAGGATCACCAAATAGGGTTGCCAGATTCAGCAAACAAGAATACAGGCAGTATTTGAGACATACTCACACTAAAAGTGGTTTTGCTGTGTATCTGAAATTCAGTTTAACTGGGCATCTAGTATTTGATTTGCAGCCTTATAATGGAAGCCCAACCTCCCACAAGCAATACTGACTCCTTTCTCTTTCCTGCCCCTACTCTCTTGTCCGTGCTCCCTCTACCCTGTGATCCTCCATAAAAACTAAAGACAGAAACAGGAGCCTGGAGGGCACAGGGGACAGAGCAGTGGCCCAAGGATACTGGGATGTTGATTCTTGCTATCTGTTTTTTTGGTCTGATATGAACTCGACCAGCATCAGTTTGGTATGGAGATACAGGCCACCCAGCTGCCCTGCTCGTGCTTCATTCTGGGTCACCTCCACCTGCCTAGCCTGACAGACCTCCCAGTTTTTACATGGAGCCTGACTCCCAGCCACAATGCACCTGGATTAAGAGGAGGACAGGAGCTCTCACATGGGCCCTGAACAAAGTTCTCCAAAATTCCCCTTCACTTTAGTTTAGCAGGCACTTTCCTACAAAGCCTTCAACAATGAAAGCCACCAGTTCCATTGGAACCATCCATTGGAAAAGGATGGTTTTTCATAGAAGAATCACCACCTACTCTTAGTGAACTTATCATCGGTGTTGGTATGATAAGCAAAGGAGGGAATTTCTGAGGCTAAAGTCCTGAAATGTGAGGGGCCAAAGTTTTCCAATTATCCAACATGACACATCATTCCCTATCCCCATTGCTGCCCAGCAGGGCCCTGGGCTCCCTGTTATTGGAAAAACCCAGCCAAGTACCTTGTGGAGTGGGAAATAAGGAGTGTGGAGTATTGTACAAAAGACACAAGTCGGTTGTCAAGTAATTTTACTTTTGTGTATATTCAGTGTTAACGGGGTGCTGCAGAGCTTGAAGAAAGATGGTTTTGTTTTTTTGTTTTACAAAACATGGTCCTTTTCCTTCAGGAAGAGAGCCCTCATACATCACTAAATCCAAAACAGAACATCAACTATAATGTGGTGACACTTTGCCAGCAGGCTGGGCCCGAGAGAAGCATGCAGCTGTCCATATGTTGGACATGTGCCCATGATGAATACCTCCTCAGCTAGCTCTAGTCACCTGCCCTGACCCAGGCCAAAAGGACCTTCCCCCCCTGACAGGATGCCACTTATCCCAAAAGCCACAAAACTGATGTCCTTTTTCTTTGAATATGGGCATTTCCAGTGTATAATAATGGCGGACCTCCCTGTTCATATTATGTATAGAACCTTTAGTGTGGATTAGATTTTATTCTGCTGAAAATTCTGTAAAATACAATGGTGCTCTTCTTTATACATTATGAAAATTTTAAAGATTAAGAATAAACCCATCTTTCCACTGTGTCTTTGCATTCAAGTGCATGGGTTATATTCATTCACCCCATCAAATGTGTAGAATGTGACAAGTCCCAAAGGAACGTGGACCATCCCCTCAGGGCTGGGGGTAGAATCAGGGAAGAAAATGCTAGGAGAGAGTGGTGTCTCTTTTGCCAAGCCAAGAGAGTTTTGTTTGTTGTTTGTTTGTTTTTACTAGAAGGAGGAGACACTGTCACAAAGTTAGCACCCACTGAGGATTCAGACTGGCCATGTTCTAATCCCCATGTACAATTTCCAGCACATCATTTAGTGCCCATTAGCCTCAGTTTCACATAAGGGAATGTACCAGAAGCTTGTTGAGAAGACTCAGTGAGCTAGCAGATGTGCATTGTGTAGTACTGGGCATGTGGAGAGGCTCCCTGAGTTTCGTTCCTCTTGAGGAAGGATTTCTCAACAACCTCAAATCAGCAGCAGGTGACAGGGATGAACCTTACCATACAGTCACCTAGCTATTTATTTGCAAGCCTGTCTCCATAATTAGAACATGAGTTTCAGGGGGACACAGACAAGAGCATTAAGAGGGCAAAGACAATGCCTTATTCATACATAATTGGCATTTAATAAATGTTTATTGAACACGTAGCTGAATGGATGAATGAATGAATAATTAATAACAAAGGGGACTGCCCTTTGTTCACAAATTGTTTTGTTCACAAATTGAATGCACATGGATATCAAAAGAGATCCTTATTCACTTGGTGATTATCTAAATATCTGCCTTTTCCCATCCCATGGTTCCAGGAAGCAGGTTGAAAAGGGCAACAGGAACAATACCACACCTGTATTCCAACGACAGGTATAGTTCAGTGTTAGAAAAAGAACCACAGGAA
This sequence comes from Panthera onca, assembly GCF_046562875.1. Classification (NCBI taxonomy): domain Eukaryota; kingdom Metazoa; phylum Chordata; class Mammalia; order Carnivora; family Felidae; genus Panthera; species Panthera onca. The sequence goes on along the minus strand of NC_138343.1, from coordinate 24,869,594 downwards.
GAGGTCAGGCATTCAAAAAAGGAAAAGGGCACCACTTGGTTTGGCAATGCTAATACTATTTTTTTCAATCCAGAAATATTTAGAAAAGGTTTCCCAACTTTGTGCTTTTAAAGTCAGTTGTTATTAGTGAGTCCAAAAATAAAAATCCCCACTGGGAAGCCTGCTCTAACTCCCAAAGACAGCGGCTAAGAACACATCAGTGGGTGTGATTGTGGTTTACCTTGTGTTACTGTCCCCACAGCCAATCAAGCCACCCGCCACCCAAAGTGTCCTCCAGCTTAGTATCACAGTGAAACCATTCCAGGTTTTTTTCTTTGCCCAGGGGAAAGAGTTAGAGGTTTTTGTTTGTTTGTTTGTTTTTTGTTTTTGCAAAAAGATGCACATAGACCAAGAGAACTTACTAATGTGTATTTAAAAAAAAACCTCTTGAACATGTCAAGTTGCATGTGAAAGAGGAGTCCAAATTTAAATAAACAAGATTAGAAGCATGATAAACATTAGCAAGTGAGAAACACTGAGTCACAGATGGGTTTGCCAGCACCGGAAAGACCAGCCAATGGTGGCCTCAGATGATGTCTTTGATAACAGAGCCAGCTTATCTTCCTATTGGATTGCAGTAAGATTCCTGATAGTCCACTTACAGTTCCTACCCACATCTCACTCTCCAGCATCACCAACAGACAGTGGAGATTAACCTCCCATTAATATTCCTTTCTCTGAGGGGTAGGTAGGTAGGTAGTGGTATTTGCTGGAGAATGATTTGCCTAATTTCCCCATTGTCACTCCCTTAAAACCTATCCTGATTGCCAAGGAACTTCATAAGCTATGCTGTCTTCCCCCTCCTTGTCAAGTTCTTGATTCACCCCCACCACTAAGTTCACTTTACTTTGTGAAATAAAAATGATTAAACCCAACCTAATCTGCCCATTTGCCTTGAAAGTTCACTCTTAATTTTTGTCTGGGTACCTCAGAGGAAATTTGATTTATTACTTATTAAATTATTGGAATGCCACCTTAGATGAGGGGAGCTGCTCCTTGAAAAGCCAGCATAGAACTTTCCAAGATCAAATTAAAACACATACATTTTCTCTTCCATAAAGATAAAATGCAAATGAAGAAAGTCCAATTCAAATTAATTTCAGCAAAAGAGCAAATTATTCGCTCTTGTAATCAAGGACAGAGATGGAGTTAGCTTCAGGGATGACTGGATTTGAGATTCAATGCCCCAGGCTTCCCTCTCTCTTTCCTCCCCCTTTCCTCTCTGCTTCCCTCCACATTGCAACTCCATTCTCTCCTGCTGTATGCCCACATTCTCTCATGGCTCATTAGAGTGGGTCCCAGTTCTAGTTAAAAAAACCTGGAAATGCCAGGCTGCCTAAGATAAGATGCTCACTCCTTAGGCAGTTGCTAAAAGCATGGAGACAATTGTGACATAATGGTACCTACTACTCCCATCATAAGATAGAGAAGAGGGAGACAGTCCCAAGAAAAGTTCTGGGCAGAGAAAACAATAGCTGTCTTATACTAATCATGTTTTTTTTTATCCTGTATTTTTGATGCTTTGGCATCTTGGGGCCTTGCTGAGCCTGGACAAACTGCCTCTCCCAGGGTGAGCCAATTCCTTGAGGTAGCAAACAGCTCACCTGCTAGTGAGCCTTTCACATGCAAACCACCGATCCAGGGCCCACATCTCCACCACCTTTTCTACTGAGCTCTTATGCTGGAACCACTGTCCCTCTGCCTGATCCCCCTGGGTCCACATTGTAACAACAAGGGACAGTCCCTATGCCACAGAGCCCACTGGAGTTATTCAATGGTTAGCCAACCCTAACCTAAGCCTGCATGCCCTGCTTTATTCATTCCCTGCCATAGAAACCACAATAAAGTCTCTTGCCTGCACTTTGCTTTCTGCCTCCTGACCAGTGCTTCCCCATGTGGCTCTGCATGGTGTACCGTGCTGTTTCTAGGGATCTGTGAACATAGCACACTTCTCTCTTCTGACAATTATCTCCACATCTGCGTGTCTTACTATACCTTGCCAAAACAAATCCTGCTTAAAAGGACCCTTAAAACACGTCTGATACAACAACCAGCCCAAACCAGCAGCCACTAGAGAAACCTTTACACTCATGAAATTGTACTTATTTAACATTCAGGTCCCAAATTCTAAAGTAAGTTTGGTGATAAAACAACGTAAAGGGGCACCTGGGTGGCTCAGTCGGTCAAGTATCCTACTTCAGCTCAGGTCATGATCTTGTGGTTTGTGAGTTCGAGCCCCATGTCTTGTCATCAGCTGTCAGCACAGAGCTCACTTTGGATCCTCTATCTCCCTCTTTCTCTGCCCCTCCCCCCCCCCAATAAATAAACATTAAAAAAAACCAACAAAGTATAGGTAGGAATCAAATACAGAGTTTGCTGGAATCAGAACATGTCTAATGAAGCCATTTGCTAAAGCCAGAAACATTGTACAGTGCTTATAATTGAAAGACAGACTGAGAGAAATATAAGTGGGACATAAATGGAGGGTCCTATAATCCTACCACTGTAGTAGAGTAGTTATGAGGGCTGACTCTGTACTCAGACTGCCTGGGTTCTAAACCTGGGCGAGTCCCTCAGTCTGTGCATGACCTTGAATAAGGTATATAAATCCTGTAAGCTTTAGTTTTTCATCTCTGAAATAAAGATAATAATAGTGTCTGCTTTCTATCTAGTATGAAGATTAAATGAGATGATCTTTGGAAAATAGGGAAACAGGCCTGGTAAACCTTTAATACTATCTGCTGCTATGTCTAACACTTTTTTTATATGACAAAACAAGTTTAAGTGTAGCAAGTAAAATCATAAAACAATGTTTCTAACCCCACAGATTATTACTTTCACTCCTTTGAAGAAAATAAGCATTTCTAAGAATGATACATGGCCCAAAAGCCAAAAATGAAGGAGTGGACAAATATGACCACATTAAAGTGGTAAAAAGTAATTTAGAGTAAAGCCACTGAAAAGAAAGCTAAAAGACAAATGACAGTGTACTACAGAAAAAAAACTGTGCAATATGTATTTCAGACAGAGGGGTATTTTCTCTAATATGCAAAGATCTCTAACAAGTCAATAACAACAAAGCGTTGGTGAGGATGTGGAGGAAAAAGAACACTCGTGGACTGGAGGAAAAAGAACACTCGTGGACTGTTGGTGTGGATGCAAATTGGAAAACAGTATGGAAGTTCCTCAAAAAGTAAAAAAAAAAAAAAATAGAACTACTCTATGATCCAGCAATTGCACTACTGGGTATTTAACCAAAAAACCTGAAAACACTAATTCAAAAAGATACATGCACTCCTATGTTTATTGCATCATTGTTTACAATAGCCAAGAAATGCAAACAGCCTAAGTTTCCATCGATAGATGAATGGATCAAGAAGATGTGGTATATATATACAACAGAATATTATCCAGCCATAGAAAGGATGGAATCTTACCATTTACAACAAGATTGGATGTAGCTAGAGGTGATAATGCTAACTAAAATAAGTCAGATGGAGAAAGATAAATACTTATAATTTCACTCATAGGTGGAATTTAAGAAGCAAAACAAAGGGGAAAAAAAGAGACAAACAGAAAGCCAGACTCTTAAAAACAGAGCACAAACTGAGGTATGGGCAAAATAGATACAGGGAATTAAAGGTACAAACTTTCAGTACCAAAATAAGCCACAGAGATGGAAAGTATAGCAGAGGGAAAATAGTAAGATGGTAGCAACTTGTTTGGTGACATGTGGTGATGACATTTACCGTGATGAGCACTGAGTAGTATATGGAATTGTAAAATCATTATATTGTACACCTGAAATGAATGTAACACTGCATGTTAATTACACTTTAATAAAAATTAAAAAAATAAAAATAAAAATTGTATTTAAAGTGAGCATGATGCAAAAACGTAGTGACATTGTATTTTTAAAAATATATGTATATGTGAAATTAAAACACACACACACACAGGAAATGACCCAATGGGAAATGAGCGAAGACATGAGCGGAAGGTGCTTAGAAAGAAGAAAACCAAGCAGCCAATAAACATACGGCAAGGTGCTGTGTCAGGAGAGCTTGTGGCTACAGGTAAGGGCACCCAAAGGATGACACCCAAAGCCAGTTCAGGTTACATTTTCGCATAACAAAGTATCTGCAGCAGGCAGGCGGAATCCCTTACTGGCATTGGTTCAGCCCTAAAAGTCTTTCTAGGTTCAGAAAGAACCTAGAAAGTTTCATTGGTTCAGCCCTAAAAGACTTCCTTCTTCTAGCTCAAGTTGTCCCTGTACTTTAGTCATCCAAGCTGTAATACGGTTCCAAATACTGCAAGTAAATTGAAGACAAAGAAGAGGAGTTGGGTTGGTGGAAACAAAAGATGGTGAGAGCTTTCCTACAAATCCCAGCAAATTTTCACTCAGGTCTTACCAGCTAGGGCTGTGTGACAGGGCTACCTCCAGCTGCAAGGGAGGCTGATTAGTTGAAGACTGGTGTGTACTAAAGAATTTGGCTGGTCTTGGGGTGCCTGGGTGGCTCAGTTGGTTGGGCGTCTGACTTCGGCTCAGGTCATGATCTCACAGTCCGTGATTTCGAGCCCTGTGTCGGACTCTGTGCTGACAGCTAAGAGCCTGGAGCCTGTTTCAGATTCTGTGTCTCCCTCTCTCTCTGCTCCTCCCCTGTTCATGCTCTGTCTCTCTCTGTCTCAAAAATAAATAAATAAATAAATAAATAAATAAATAAATAAACAAAAAAGAATTTGGCTGGTCTTTATCCCCAGTTTCTAGGAAGCAGTATCTAAACCCTTGGAATTTCCCAAGTGAGGATGTCTTTGTTCTTCTTGGTGGGCCCCTCTGATGATATCTGATAGTTTGGCTGACAAGGTGACTTGATATAGCATCTGACCATGCTGGGAAGACCAACCATTGATAGAGGGGTGGGGCTTTCTGTTATCTGATATCAGCCTGACCTCTGGGGAGAGAAGGAGGCTGAAGATTGAGTTCAACCTCGTGGCCAATGATCAATTAATTGTACCTCCATCATGAAACTACAGTAACAACTCTGGAGTTAGCCAAACTTAAAGTTAAAGGCATAGCTCTCTACAACCTGCCTCATTTCAGACACCAGCTGCAAGTTCAGAGTCCCCAGGGTCACCCTCACTTCTGACCAGTTGGCTACAGACCAGTGGAGCTCCAGCAACCACTTTGATAGTTCACTAGAAAAACTCCTAGAATTCATTGAAAGCACTGTATTTATCACTGCAGTTTTACTATTGCAAAAGGATCCAAATCAGAACAGGCCAAAAGAAGAGACACATAGGGCAAAGTCTGAGAGTATTCCAGAAGTGAAGCTTCCCTCATCCTCAGGGATATAGTACATTCCCAGCACATCAGTGCTTTGGTGGTGATTGGCTTCCTGTGTTTCTCAACAAAGTATTATCTGCATTTGTCAATGGAAAATTCTTTGTTGAGAAGATTGTTCTTTGAATCATGAGGCACTTGGTATTCCTGACCCATGGACACTAAACGATAGCACTCATTCACCATCATTGTAGCAACTTCAAATTCTCTCACATTTCCCAAGGCCAGTCCCACACTCCAGTTGAGAACCTCCAGCTTAGACTAATCATGATGGCGCACTGTCCTTGTAAACAAAATCAGTATTCTGTTAACAAAATAGAAGCCTATTAGATGGGTGACAAATAGTGCTGCCCAGATGCCCAACTACACTCTAATTAAAGAAATGAAATTTTGCCCTTCAGTAATGTATTGTTTTTCACCAGTCATAGAAATGGAATCACATAATATGTGTTCTTTTACGTCTGGATATTGTTAAACATTTTGATAATATCCAGTGTTAGCAATATTGTAGAAGACCTGCATTCTACTTTACTTTTGGCAGGAGTGAACACTGGTACAATTTTTTCAAAAGCATTTTGACAGCATCTATGAACATTTTGACCACTATGACCTAGTAGTTCAACTCTTAAGTATGTACCCAAAAGAACTAAAAATAGGCACTCAAATCTTTGTACACAAATGTTCATGGCAGTACTCTTCACAGCAGCCAAAGGTGGAAACACTAATGTCCATCAATAGAGGAATGGATAAACAAATTGTGGTCTACAATTACCCACCCATGAAAAGGAATGAAGTATTGATATTACCCACCCATGAAAAGGAATGAAGTATTGATACGTGTTACAATGTGGATGAATTTCAGAAACATCATGTCAGTGAAGGAAGCCAGACACAAAACACATATTATGTGATTCCATTTCTATGAAGTTTCCCGAATAAGCAAATTTATAGATAGAGAAAACAGACGGGTGGTTGCTAGGGGCTGGGAGGAGGAGGGAAAGAAAATGCTTAATAGATTTATAGTTTCATTTGGGGCTGAAATTTTTCCGAAACTAGATAGAGGTGGTGGCTGCACATCATTGTGAATATCCAAAATGACATAAACTGTATACACTTTAAACTGTATAATTTTATTTGATGCTATGTGAATTTCACCTCAATTTTCAAAACGAAAAAAATTTAACTGAAGATCACTTTTGACTTAGCATTTTAGTTTGAAGAATATAAGCCCTATACATTCGCACACCTACGTACAAATATATGTATACAAATATCCATTATAGCAGTCTGAGAAATGGAAATAACCTAAAGTCATACGAGCAGGTCTTTCCTCAAATAATATGGTATATCCACATAATGGAATACATAAGGCCGCTGAAAAGAATGGAGTGGATTTATATACACTGATACAGAAAAACAGTCTTTCCTTTAAAAAGCAAGTGACAGATCAGACAGATCAGAGTTTGGTTTCTGTGTCACCCATCAGTAATTCGGGTAAGTTATATAACCTCTGGGGCCTTTCCCCCTTGTCATTAAAGCGGGAGTTATAGGAGCCCCATTTGTATACCTGTCATATAGAAGGTAGGGTAGTGCCTGGAAAGGGTGTAGCCACCTGTCGGGCACATTGTGCGCACTTCCTAAATGTTGGCGGATGTTATTGTTGCTATTTCTTACTTGGAGACCTTTGAGTTGTACTTTCTTTGGCAGAAACTCTAAGCAGCATCTATTCTGTGTCCTTACCAGCAGCTGCTCTGGCAGAGGCCCCACGCTATGTGTAGATCTTGTTGCCTGCAATTGCTGTTGGCCTCAGGGACTCCCACTCTGGGCTGGAGAGTGATCAGGGAGCACCTAACTGACAGCAACAGTCAGCTTAGGCTTGCAGCTCCAGCCCTGTGCTGCTCTCCTGCCTGGTCCTGGTGTGACGAGGCAAGGATTCTTACTGCAGCTAGGCTGTGCAGGAGGGACAAGATGGGATGTAACGCAGCCACTGCCGAGACCCCTGCAATTCATGTCTGTCTATGGCACAGGATTATTGAATATCTCCTGAGTGTTAGTAGGATAGGAAGCTTGGGTAAAAGGACACCCCACAAGCCCTGGGACACAGAGAAGATGATGATCTTGAGCAGGGACTGCGGTAACTGCAGTTTTCTGGGCAGCTGTCACCAGGCTTCACCATTTTGGTGACTCAGATGCTTTCAGTGTCTGCTTCTGGGGCTCTGATGCTAATTAATTGTTTGCTGCTGTCTTCCTTTCTCTGTCTCCATGTGCCATGACTCCTGAGTACTCTTGGTTGCTAGTACCCAGTTTCAGCCTCCTGGGCTCTAGGTTTGTTTGGTTGGTTTCTACTGGGCTCTCATGCAGGCCACTGGAGCTGCCCGGCTCTTGTGAGCTCCATGCAGGGCAGTCAGAAAGGTCGTGGCATGACAGTTACTCTCTGCCAATACAGTCAGGTAGCGTGCTAGGTGCTGGAGACGGTCCCAGAATAAAGAATATCCTTTTCCACTGTATTAGAACCTGTGATATCCGAGAAGGACCCTTGGCAGCTGTACGTTCTGTTCCATGAAATAGAGCAGGGGTTTCAAAAAGGCAAGCCAGATGGTCAATTATTCACTTTCCCTTGGGGGAAAGGAGACACCCTGGCTCTTTTTCAACCACATGAAATTTTCCAGCTTCCAGCGTGGCTTTATGTAAGGTATTAATTTTTGGTTAGTATTTTAGGACAGACCAGCAGATCTGAGGTTGGAAGGGAGGAGGAGGTATCTAAGGAGGGGGTGGGAGAACCAAGGACACAGTTGAGCATGACACCGGGAAGTCTTGGGCTCACCCTCAGAGACCCTGGCCCACATCTCAGCTCAGCCTCCAACATATCCTGTAAACTCAGGGAGAGTTCAAGAACCTCTGTTTCCTCCACTTATGGAGTTATAATTAATATACTTAGTAGTTTCCTAAAGGCAATTATATATGAGATCCAATATTTTTACTACTATTTATAAATAGTAGTAAATCAGTCTATACTTCCAGAGCCTTCCTCTTTAAATCTTACAGAAAATGGCTCTCTCTGCCAACAAACTAATGAGGTTGCAAGGCTTGTGACTGGGCAGTTCAGGACCTCAAGTAAGTGAATCCCAGTTGGAACCATCAAGATTTTTCTGGGTCCCATTTTTCTCATCTGTCATATGGGATAACTACATAAGAGAACCACAGCCAACCAAAAGAACTGGTGAGAGAATTTAGGAATGCATCTATAAATTTTTAAACACTTTACTAATGTTGGTTATTAGGGTAAGAATAAATGGCTGGGCTGGAAGGAGAGGTAATGAGAAGTGACTGCCGAGTGGGTATAGGATTTGCCGTTTTGGGATGATGATAAAAGTCTGGAACTGGATGCTGGATGGTTGTGCAACATTGTGAAAGTACTTAATGCCACTAAATTGTACACTTTAAAAATGTTAAAATCATAGATTTTATATTATTTGTGTTTTACCACAGTAAAGATAACTTTTTACAAAAGAATAAATGGTTGAATTTGCTTCCCTCTATGACTGAGCAGCTCAAATGAGACCAAGTCTTACACTGAGGAAACTAAGAAGTCTGGATACAGTTGTTTAGAAAACAGCCATTTGAAGCCATCAAAATGCAGTAAGGGCTTAAGGGCCAAAATCCCAGGGGAAAAGTTAATGCCTTGAGGTGAGCTTAACATTCTCCACTGCTTTTCCTTTGAAAGATAAAGATGGAAGTCTTCCAGCACCAGATAGCAAGATCAATTATAAAGTTAGAGCGATCATGTTAGCATGGCATGGCATAGGACAAATAGACCAATGAAAGCAGATAGCAAGTCCAGAAATGTGAGTATATATGATATATATATATATATATATATATATATATATATATATATATATATATCAGAAATCCAGAAATGTGTGTATATATATGATATATATATCATATATACACATTATATATAATATATCTATGATATATAAATAGATAGCTAGATCATCTCCCTCTCGCTGTCCCTCTCTCTCTCACTATCTCTATGATTTAGATAGAAGTAGCATGGCAGAGCTACTCCTTACCTGCGGGGAAATAGTAGCTGGGTCAACTGGATACATATATGGAAAAAAAAGTGAATTTCGACCCCTCTCTCAATTTAACAACATACACACAAATCAATTCTAGATGGATCAAAGTCTTAAATAATGACAGGGAAAACAATACAGCTGCTGGGAGATAGCATAGGAGAATGTCTTCATGACCTTGGGATAGGACAATATTCTTACACAAGAAATATAAAGGGAAAGAATTTAGACCAGATTAGAAATAACCTTTGTGCATCAAAAGACACCCTTTATGAAACTGAAAGGGCATGTCTTAGAATGGGAGATAGATTTAAAACATGTATATATAAAATGGCTCATAACCAGAGTATATTACAAAAGCCCACCTACAAATACACAAGGAAAAGACACCAATTTTTTCAGAAACTTGCAAGAGACTCTAATAGGTACTTCACAACAGAGGATATCCAAATGTTCAATAAACTTCTGAAAGGTAAAAACACAAATTAAAACTGTGAAGAAACACTATCACATATCTGTCAGAATGGTTTAACAACAACAACAACAACAACAACAACAACAACAACAACAACAACTGGGGTGCCTGGGTGGCTCCATGGGTTAAGTGTCCAACTGTTGATCTCGGCTCAGGTCGTGCTGTCACAGTTTGTGAGATCATGCCTCATGTCAGGCTCTGCACTGACAGTGCGGAGCCTGCTTGCGATCCTCTCTCCCTCTCTGTCTCTGCCACTCCCCTGCTGTTCTCTCTCTCTGTCTCTCTCTCTCAAAATAAATAAATAAACTTAAAAAAATAAAACAACAACAAAAATTGATAATATTATGTTTTGGCAGGTACATGGAGCACTGGACGCTCAAACACTGGGAGTATAATTTTCTCAACATTTTGGAAAACCCCATGGCAATGTCCACTAAAGCTGAATATTCTGAGTATATAGTCAACAAAAACGCTCACAGAAGTGCACCAAAAATCAAGTATGAAAAAGCATTAGAGTCATACTATTTGTAATAATCCTAAATTGGAAATAACTCCAATGTCTACCAAGAACAGAATACATAGATAAATTATAGATTTATTTTTATAGTTTGTTTTTTACTTATATTTTTATCATAGTTTAAATAAGTTATAGGGTATTTCCATCATGGAATACTTTATGCAATAAAAGTGAATGAATTTCTATAAGCACAAATGAGTGAATTTCATAAATATAAGGATGAGCAAAGGAAGTCAGATACCAAAGAGCGGTCAGTATTATCCACCTTAAATAAAATCCCAAATCAGGCAAAACAATCTGGTCAGAGAAGTGGGGTTACTTGCTCTCATTGATGGGGGTGATGTTGGGAAGGGCAGAAAAGGCACTTCTGTGGTGCGGGTCATGTTATATTTCTCATCTGGGTAGGACTGTATTGTTGAGTTCAGTTTTTCAAAATTCATGGAGCCACACAGTTATCATTTGTGTACTTTTCTGTATATATTGCAATAAAATAGTTTAACTTAAATAAATACATAAATAGACAAATAAATAGATAAAAACAAATAGTTATCAAAATACACATAGTGGTCTCTACAGAGAGAAGTTACAAAGCAGCTTCTTTTTTGTCTACAAAGCAGCTTATTCTTTTGTTTGTTTTAATTCCAGTATAGCTAATATACACTGTTATATTAGTTTCATGTGTACAACATAGTGATTCAACAATTTTACACATCACTCAGTGCTCATCATGTTAAGTGTACTCTTAATCCCCTTCACATATTTCACCCATCCCCCTGCCCACATGCCCTCTGGTAACTATCAGTTGGTTATCTGCAGTCAAGAGTTTGTTTCTTGGTTTTTCTCTTCACCCCCCCTTTGTTCATTTCTTTTGTTTTTTAAATTCTACATATGAGTGAAAACATATGGTTTTTGTCTTTCTCTGGTTATTTTGCTTAACACTATACTCTCTAGATCCATCCATGTTGTTGCAAATGGCAAGATTTCATTCTTTTTTATGGCTGAGTAATATTCCATCATATATATATATATATATATATATATATATATATATATATATATATACACACACACACACACACACACACACATACATACTACATCTTCTTTATCCATTCATCTATTGATGGGCATTTGGGCTGCTTCCATAATTTGTATATTTTAAATAATGCTTCAGTAAACATAGGGATGCATATCCTTTAGAATTTTGTCTTTATATTCTTTGGGTAAATACCCAGTAGTGCAATCGGGGGATCATAGGGTAGTTCTACTTTTTAATTTTTTGAGGAATTTCCATACCCTTCCACAGTGGCTGCACCAGTTTGCATTCCCACCAATAGTGCACAAGGGTTCCTTTTTCTCTACATCCTTGCCAACATTTGTTTTTGTGTTGTTGCTTTTAGCCATTCTGACCGGTGTAAGGTGATATCACATTGTGGTTTTGATTTGCATCTCCCTGATGATGAGTGACGTTGAGAATTTTTTCATGTGTGTTTTGGCCATCTGTATGTCTTCTTTGAAGAAATGTCTATTCATTTTTTTTTCCCATTTTTAAGTTGGGTTAGTTATTTTTGGGGCTTTGAGTTGTATAAGTTCTTTATGTATTTTGGATACTAACCTTTCATTGGATATGCCAGTTGCAAAAATCGTCTCCCATTCAGTAGGTTGTCTCCTAGAGTTGTTGATTGTTTTTTTTTCACTGTGTGGAAACTTTTCATTTTAATGTAGTCCCAATAGTTTGTTTTTGCTTTTGTTTACCTCGCCTCAGGAGACTTATCTAGAAAAATGTTGCTATGGACAAGTTGAAAGAAATTACCACCGGTGCTCTCTTCTAGGATTTTTATGGTTTCAATTCTCAATTTTAGGTCTTTAATTTGTTTTGAGTTCATGTTTGTATATGGTGTGAAAAAGTGGTCCAGCTTCACTCTTTTTCATACAGCTGTCCAGTTTTCCCAACACTGTTGAAGAGACTTTTTCCTATTGTATATTCTTCCCTGCTTTGTTGAAGTTTAATAAACCATATAATTGTTGGCTTATTTCTTGATTTTCTACTGTGTTCCATTAATCTATGTGTCTATTTTTGTGCCAGTACCATACTACTTTGATTACTACAGCTTTATAATATATCTTGAAGTCTGGGATTGTGATACCTCTTTTTTGTTGTCCTATTGTTGTGGCTGGGACTTCCAGTACTATAAAAGTGGTGAGAATGGACATCCTTGTCATGTTCCTAATCTTAGGGGAGAGGCTCCCAGTTTTTCCCCATTAAGAATGATGTTAGCTGTGAGCTTTTTATATATGGTCTTTATTATGTTGAGATATATTCCTTTCAACCTACTTTATTGAGGGTTTTTATCATGAATAGATGTTGTACTTTGTCAAAAGTTTTTTCTGCACTGATTGAAATGGTCATATGGTTTTTATCCTTTCTCTTGTTGATGTGATGCATCACACTGATTGATTTGAAAATATTGAACCACCCTTGCAACCCAGGAATAAATCCCACTTGGTTATGGTGAATGATTTTTTTTAATGTATTGTTGTATATGGTTTGGTAATTTTTGTTGAGGATTTTTGCATCTATGTTCATCAGAGACATTGGTCTCTACTTCTTTTTTTTTAGTGGTGTCTTTATCTGTTTTTTTTAAGTTTATTTATTTCAAGAGAGAGAGAGAGCATGAGTGGGGTAGTGATAGAGAGAGAGAGGGAGAGAGAATTCTTCTGCACTGAGCCTAGTGCAGAGCTCGATGTGGGACTCGAACCCACAAACTGTGAGATCATGACCTGAGCTGAAATGAAGAGTTGGACACTTAACCAACTGGGCCACCCAGGTGCATCTATCTGGTTTTGGTATCAGGGTAATGCTGGCTTCATATAATGAATTTGGAAACTCTCCTTCCTCTTCTATTTTTAGAACATTTTGAGAAGAATAGGTATTAATTCTTCTTTAAATGTTTAGTAGAGTTCATCTGAGAAGCTGTTTGGTACTAGACTTTTGTTTGTTGAGAGATTTTTGATTCAATTTCATTGCTAGTAATTTGTCGGTCGATGTTCTATTTCTTCCTGATTCAGTTTTGAGAGTTTATATGACAAAGCAGTTTTTTCTTATTTGACTTCCTTTTCATAGTGGTATTGCCTGGTTCTCTGCAACTGGGATGCTTTATTTGTGTAATGAAAATTTATTAAATATACCTTTTAAGATTATATTTTAGATGTAAAAATATAAACAGAGAAATCTGGATGACACAAATTTGAAAAAAAAAGTGGATTTAGAAACCATAGTCTCAGGGCACCTGGGTGACTCAGTTGGTTGAACATCCAACTCTTGGTTTTGACTTGGGTTGTGATCCCAGGGTCATGGGATCAAGCCCTTGTGTGGGGTTCCACACTGGGCATGGAGCCTGCCTTGGATTCTGTCTTTCTCTTTCTGCCCCTCTCCCCAACTCGTGCTCTTTCTCCAAGAAAAAATAAATAAATACCAAGGACTCAAACACCTCAACATAATGAAGACCACGTAATGAAAAACTAACATCATACTCAGTGGTGAAAGACCAAAAGCTTTCCCTCTAAGATAAGGAAGAAGACAAGGATGACTGCTTTTGCTACTTTCATTTAACATGGTACTTGAACTCCTAGCCAGAGCAATTAGGCAGCAAAAGAAATAAAATCATCAAAATTCAGCAGGAAGTAATAAACTTATCTCTGTTCACAGACAAGATGACCTTGTATGTAGAAGACCCTAAAGATTACACACACACACACACACACACACACACACACACACAGAGCTCATAAATTCAGTAAAGTCGCAAGATAAAAAAATCAGCATACAAAAATCTGTTGCATTTCTATACACTAACAAAAACACAATCCCAAAAAGAAATTAAGAAAATAATTCTATTTACAATAGCATCAAAAAGAATAAGAGGGGCACCTGGGTGGCTTAGTTGGTTGAGTGTCTAACTTAGGTTCAGGCCATGATCTCATGGTTTGTGAGTTCAAGACCCACACTGAGCTTGCTGTTGTTAGCACAGAACCTGCTTCAGATCCTCTGTCCCCTTCTCTCTGACCCTCCCCTGCTCACACACTCTCTCTCAAAAAGAAATAAACATTAAAAAAAAGAAGAAGACGACACTTAGGAATAACCTTAGCCAAGGAGGCAAAAGTCTTGCTCACTGAAAACTACAAAATGTTGCTGAAAGAAGTTAAAGAAGACACAAGTAAGTGGAATGACATCCATATTCACAGATTGGAAGACTTAATATCATTAAGATGTCAATATTATTCAAAGCTGTTATTTATTTAATGCAATCCCTATAAAAATCCCAGTGATGTTATTTACAGAAATAGAAAACCCCAGCCTAAAATTCATGGGAAATCTGAAGAGATCCTATGCAGCCAAAGTTGAATTCTTAAACTCTATACAAAAATCAACTCAAAGACCTACACATAAATGCTAAAACTATAAAACTCATAGAGAAAAATCTTCATGACATTGGATTTGGCAATGATTTTTGAATATGACACCAAAAGTGAAAATAGATAAATAGGACTACATCAATATTTCAAACTTCTGCGCATCAAAGGACATAATCAACAAAGTGATAAAGCAACCCATGGGAGAAAATATTTCCAAGTCATATATCCGGTAAGGGATTAAGATGCAAATAAGTGAAGAACTCCTAAAACTCAACAGTGAAAACCAATTTAACTTAAGAATGGGCAAAGGAGGGGCGCCTGGTGGCTCAGTCAGTTAAGCATCCGACTTCAGCTCAGGTCATGATCTCATGGTTTGTGAGTTCGAGCCCCCTGTCAGGCTCTGTGCTGACAGCTGGGAGCCTGAAGCCTGCTTTGAATTCTCCCTCTCTCTGTTCCTCCCCTGCTCACACTCTGTCTCTCTCTCTCTCTTTCTCAAAAATAAATAAAGATTAAAAACAAATTACAAAAAAAAAAAAAAAAGAAGAAGAAGAATGGGAAAGGAGGGGCGCCTGGGTGGCTCAGTCGGTTAAGCATCTGACTTTGGCTCAGGTCATGAATTCATGGTTTGTGGGTTTGAGCCCTGTGTAGGGCTCTCTGCTGTCAGCACAGAGTCTGCTTTGGATCCTTGGTATCCCTCTCTCTTTGCCACTTCTCTGCTCTCTTTCTCTCTCTCTCTCAAAAATAAATAAACATTTTTAAAAAATGGGCAAAGGACTTGAATAGATATTTCCTTAAAGAAGATACCCAAATGGCCAATAAGCGCATGAAAAGATACTCAGCATTGCTAATCATTAAAGAAACTCAAATCAAAACCACAGTGAGATACCAGCTCAAACTCATGAGGATGGTTAGTATAAAAACAAACAGAAAATAAATGCTAGTGAGGATGGGGAAGAATTGGTGTGGAAAAACTGGAATCCTTGTGCACTTGTGCACTGTTGGTGGGAATGCAAAATAATGTAGCCAGTATAAAAAATAGTATGGTGGTTCTTCAAAAAATTAAAAATAGACTTACTACATGATCCAGTAATTCCACTTCTAGATATATACCCCAAAGAACTGCAAGTCATATTTTGAGCATATTTTGAGTACTGCCATGTCCATAGTAGCATCATTCACAATAGCCAAAAAGTAGCAAACCAAGTGTCTGTTGACTGGAGAATGAACAAACAAAATGTGGTATATACATACAATGTAATGTTATTTGGTCTTTAGGAAACTGCAGTATGCTACAACATGGATGTAACTTGGGGCCATTATGCTCAGTGAAATAAGTCAGTCACAAAAGGACAGCTACTGTATGATTCTACCAACATGAATTAAATTCATAAAGACAGAAAGTGGAATGGTAGTTACCAGGGACTGGGGGGAAGGGAAATGAGAAGTTGACATTTAATGAGTTTCAGTTTTGCAAAGTGAAAAAGTTCTGAGATGGATGGTAGTGATGTTTGCACAACAGTGTGAATGGACTTAACACTACTGAATTGTACACTTAAAGAAAGTTATGATGGTACATTTTATGTTAATGTATTAAGATATTACATGTAAAAAAACCCCAGTAGACTCTATGATCTCAATTTTGAGGGTGAAGGGGGGAATTCATCTGCAAAGAAAAGGCTAGAATATCATAAACTAAAATAATGGTAAGCAAGATGAAAAAATACAACAAAATGTTAATTTTGAATCCATAATCTAAGAATAAAAAATATTCATTTTTTAAACTTTTTATATTTAAAAAAATTTTTATAATAAAGGTTAGGGAAAATGGTAACAGTGTTTCTGAGTAGTGAGATTATAGGTGTTTTAGGATTGTGTGTGTGCTTTTCTGTAATCTCCAAACATTTTACTTGAATATTAACTACTATTGTAACCAGAAGAAAGATTTTCAGAAGCATGGGTTGCTTGTTCCCTTGCTTTATTTCCTTATTTATTCTTTCATCAATGAGTGAAAATCTTATTTCTTCTGGTTTCAGTGGAGACTGGAGAGCTCCTCAGCAGGAATAGCCACAGTCTTCACCTGGGGTATGACCCCAGTGAGTTCCATTGTTTGTGGTAGTTTGTAGGTAGTGACAGTAAGTTTATTTATTTTATTTTATTTTATTTTTTATTTTATTTTATCTTATTTTATTTTTTATTTTTAATGTTTGTATACTTGAGAGAGACAGCCCACAGGGGAGGGACAGAGAGAGAAGGAGACAGTGGATCCAAAGCAGGCTCTGTGCTAACAGCAGAGAGCCCAACATGGAGCTTGAACACATGAACCATGAGATCATGACCTGAGCCAAAGTTGGACACTTAACCAACTGAGCCACCGAGGTGCCCCTAATAGTAACTATTATTATCCAAAATGCTACTTAACAAATAATAAATTCAAGCAGTTTCCAAGGAAATCCCTACAATAACATCATGTTCACTCTCATGTGTTTGGATATGCTTTTTTGAGAAGGAAAGGGATGATGTTAGACGAGGGTACAGGGATTTTCATGCAGGCTTGAGTCCTATCCTCTCACTGGTGGTAGGAAATGCCCCAGTCATGTGTCTTTGCTGTAAATGGTTGGAGACTCCCAGCCATTTGGTGGAAGACTCCCAACTGTTGGTGGAAGTAGCAAACATCATCCTCTCCATAAAATGGCACCATTTGTTTTCCTTGTTTGTTTTTTCTTAGCTCACCTTCCCTCATCCCCTACCCTTATGCTATAGTGTCAGAGAAAAAAGACCTGTCATACTGGGGTGTATGTATGTTTCACATTTGAGGTAACCGATTTCATAGACATGGTTTATATACTGCTGTGTTTCATATATGCCCACCTGTTCTTACAAGGAAATACTATTTTGGACTTGATAGGGCTCAAGGGCCAAGTTTTGTGCCTGTGTGCTTGTCAGCCTCCTCACACAGGCACCTATTGATTGAGGAAGTAAATTGCCATTCTTTTCTGTCTGTCCTTCCCCCATTTGGACTGTTTTAATGGCTAAGCAAACAAAACAGAGGCTTATGTGGTGCTGTTAGAAAGGCCAGGGCTAATGGGAGCCAAGGAATACTTAGAAAAAATTCTGCAAATTCTGGATTACCTCTTCTCGGTAAATGGCTGTCCCTCTCCCACCCAGGCAAAGGGACTGTCTGGCTGCTCAATTTGCAGGGTGCATAGCTAATTACAGCAGTGACTCAGGTGCCAGACATACCCATGACTTCTGGGAAGTAAGGCACAACCCTGTGGGCTTTAGGGAGGATAAGCAGATGTTTGAAGTAGAAGTTATTAAGTCTAAATCTAAAATATGAAGTAGAGAAGAGAATGAACTCCAGAAAATGAAGGCTTGACATTCAGAAAGAGACCGCAGATTCAAATGCTCTGTCACCTTCATGTTCCTATTAGGGGTTCAGAGAATATGCAAACAATAAATTAGGGCATACCCCTATGTCCTCTCCCAGGAGACCCCAATTCTAATTATTTTGCTTGTATGGCAGTTGTTTTTAAACAAGTAATACTTTTTAGTAGTACTGTTCTCTCTCCCCTATTCTGCTACTTATGGCTGTTCTCACATAACTTACCTTAGGTTATGGTGCTGGGTTGGTCTATGGCTATGTGTAAATCTAGCTTCTCTAGTCATATAAATTCCTCTGAGACAGGGATTCTGGTCTAAATTTTCCTTCTGTTTTATTGCCTCAGCATCTAGATAGACACAGGTAACAAACAATTCCTTTGGATTGAATTGAAAGAAAGATTTGGGCAAGCTACATAATTTTTGGAGCCCAGAGCAAATTAAAAATGTGAAGCACCTTGTTCAAAAAGCACTTACAAAAAAGTGCTATTCAAGGCACATAGATTTTTTTCCTTTCTTCTAGGGTCTCTCACTCAACCTGTGTTGGTATTTTTTATTTGATTTTTAATGTTGTTCTAAGTAAAATATAAAGTAAAACTATAAATTACTAGCATGTTTTTTTTCCTGTTCATCTTTGGGCTGGGCAACGCCAGCTTTAAATGTAAATAATGTAAATGTAAAAGCATCTAACTTGTATGGGGAATCACTGAAATGACCTACCTCCTATTTCATAGCGAATACACAAGTAGGTGTTTCACTCTTACCTAAAGAATGTAAACACTACACAGCTCAACTGTTTTTATTTCACTTGCTAACACACATACACATTCTACCCACACTGACAGAGCCATCCCAGGGGCTGAGGGTCCAAGGGCTACTAGCCCTGCCTCTTGGCCTTCCTGTTAGCCAGGTCTTTCCCAGTACAGGAGGCCCTCCTGGGCTTCAGGGCATGTAGTGAATGGAGGTGGGGCCTGTCCACAGCGCTGGTGGCCTCCCTGCATGTGTACAGTTCAAAACAATCACTAGGGGGGTCCTGGCTGGCTCAGTGGGTAGGACATGCAGCTCTCGATCTTGGGGTGTGAGTTCAAGCTTCACATTGGGCCTATAGCACCCTATGATTTCACTAGTTTGTGGAATTTAAATAAATAAAACAGATGAGGGGTGCCTGGGTGTCTCGGTTAAGCATCCCACTCTTAATCTCAGTTCAGGTCATAATCTCAGGTCCATGAGATCGAGCCCTGAATCGCTTGGGATTCTCTCTCTCTCTCTCTCTCTCTCTCTCTCTCTCTCTCTCTCTCTCTCCGTCTCTCTCTGCCCCTCCCCTGCTCACTTTCTCTCTCTCTCTCTCTCTCTCTCTTTCTGTCTCAAAATGAATAAATAGACAGTTAAAACATTTTTTTTCAAGAAACAAAACAGATGAGCACAGCAGAAGGGGAAAAAGAGAGAGAGAGAGAGAGAGACAGAGAGAGAGAGGGAAACAAACCACAAGAGACTCTTAAATACAGAGAAAACTGAGGGTTGCTGGAGGGAGGTGGGTGGGGTATGGGCTAAATGGGTGATGGACATTAAGGAAGGCACTTGTTGGGATGAGCACTGGGTGTTATATGTGAGTGATGAATCACTAAATTCTACTCCTGAAATCAATTTGACCATATGTGTTAACTAACTAGAATTAAAATAAAAACTTGAAATAAAAAAAAAGATAAATAATTTTGAAAAATCACTAGAAGGCCAGATATGAAGAGGGAGGAACTTGAACAGTTGAACTGTTTGCTTAATAAGTAAATAAACATATGAGTGAGAGAATGGACCATCTGATATGATGAAACATTTGTGGTGGGTTTGATGGGGCTCTTTGAAAATTTTGAGACTAGTTTCATAGAAAATAATGCAAGTGAAAAACTCTGGGAAAATCAAAGTTGTACCAAAAAGAACACAGAACTTTAATGTGATGTTTGTCTCAATGGTGAGCTATGTAATTGAAGGATTGTAAACACCGGTTGTTGATTTTAAAATGTCGGTGATGTAACTATTTTGAAAGGCTTACAGAGGTAAGTGTAAGAGAGATAAATCATCATCTACCATAATAGAAAGTCAATAGAATATGTTTAATATTGATGAATCAACAAGTAGAAGAAAAACCATAGAAACATGAAGGTAAATACCAAAATAAAGTGCTAAAAGAATTAATTCTACCTGGTTGGGTAGGTTTGGAAAATGGGGATGGATAGAGAAGAAGAAATATAAATCAATTTATATTTATATTATTATTATTTAAAAAAATTTTAATGTTTATTTTTGAGAGAGAGAGAGAGACAGAGTGTGAGTGGAGAAGGAGCAGAGAGAGAGGGGGACACAGAATCTGAAGCAGGGTCCAGGCTCTGAGCTGTCAGCACAGAGCCTGACACGGGGCTGGAAGCTACGAACCGCAAGATCGGGACTTGAGCTGAAGTCTGACACTTAACCAACTGAGCCATATAGGCACCCCTATATTTGTATTATTTAAAAAAAATTTAAGTTTTATTTATTTATTTTGAGAGAGATAGAGACAGCATGAGCAGGGGAGGGACAGAGAGAGGGCGAGAGAGAACACCAAGCAGGCTCCATGCTGTCAGTGTGGAGCTTGACATGGCGCTCAACCTCCCAAACAGTGAGATCATGACCTGAGCGGAAATCAAGAGTCAGAGGCTTTACTGACTAAGCCACCCAGGCACCACTGTATTATTTTTAAATAACATATGTATTACGTTGATAAACAATTTAATAATCACAAAAAATCAAACATAATGAAATAGAATAATAAGGATCCATGAAGAGTGACATTAAAGGTTTTCTTAAATATGTTGCTAAGTGAAAAAGAAAGTATAGCTCCATTATGATTGTATATATTTATCTCCAAAAGGAAGAATATATATTGGTATCTGTTCCCATGGTATCTGTTCTGCAACGTTGGAAACTTTTTGCACTCAATTCTTATATATTAGTTCTATAAGCAGAAAAAGATTAAAATAAACTTTAACATAATTTAAAGAATAGAAAAAAAAATTACATATGACCACACGCGCAGCTCTGGATTGGCTCACGAATGCACTTTCATATTTTAGTGTCTATTGCACTGAATGAGTTTATCCATCTCCAATATCAGCAAGTGTTTTGCAAAATGAACCACTAATGTCCTGAACAGTCAGGAGTAGCTGTTTGAAAAGTAACTTTTACTAATATTCAACGAACAAACTTCCATTCTGGTTGTGGAGTGCCAGGTACAGTAGGCACATGAGGAGTGGTCTTCATCAGTATTAAATGGGGACATGGTGTCTTAGAAGAAACTCCCTTCCTTTTCTTCTTAATATCAGAACATGAATTTAAGGTAGCAACATATCGAGAAAAAGACCCTTCTTCTAGCCTTTCTTGCACTAGTCGAGGGAAAATTGCTTGAGAGAAAATTGCTAAGAGAGCTGATTTAGCCTAGAGAAGATTTTTTTTTCTCTTTTGTTTCTCCTTTGTCAATATGGAACATGGATGCGATGGCTGGTGCTCCAGAAGCTATGTTGAGCCACGAGGAAACCTTTGTCCAGAGCCATAGGCTGAAGAAGTCCCAGGAAAAACAGGACTCTGGGGCCCTGATGACACAGTAGACCTGCTTTGACTAGTAAGTCAGACTTGTTTTTTGCTTGAGAGGATTTCTCTTACATCTTGTTTATACTATTGTTATGAAGTAGAAGTTCTCTGCCATGTGCAGCCCAGCCTCAGCCTAAGAGATACCAAACCTTCAATAGCTGAGTCTCTCATATGAGTATCAGTCATAGGCATTTCTCTGAGGGTATAGAGGCATATGCTCCCACCTTTCCAAGAAAGGTTGGCAGTTTTTCTTAAAAAAAAAAAGCACCTTGTCTGAGGTAGAGATTTGAATTGGGATGGGCATAAAATCATATCGTATTCCAGCCTTCCACCCTGCAAAATAAGGCATAAGCAATAGAACAAATTCCACCTTTAGTTTCAACATGGTAGATTATTCTGGAAAGCGTTTAGTCCTGCTGGTTCCTCCTTTCCATCTCAGAACTCTGCACTGCTCACCCTCTGCAGCTCACCACACTGTAGGAAGGCAGGGTATGTGCAGGAAATGCAAGCTTAAACAGCATCCTACGCGAAGGGAGGTGAGGA
Organism: Panthera onca; assembly: GCF_046562875.1. NCBI lineage: Eukaryota > Metazoa > Chordata > Mammalia > Carnivora > Felidae > Panthera > Panthera onca. The sequence goes on along the minus strand of NC_138343.1, from coordinate 24,847,185 downwards.
CGGCAAGTCTCCTGCAAACGCCCAAAGCAATGTCATCCATGAACCAATGTAAATGATCTCTGATTTATCTTTAGGCGGCTCGGTGCTCGGCTCATCCGTGGGTAACAGGACCCAGATCCCAAAGCCCCTGGAGTCCGCATAGCACCTGCTATGTGCTCAGGGTGAGTTATGTGTGCAAGGGCCATCAGAGCTGTATGAAGACACACTCCTGCTTTTCCTGGAGTAAACGTATAATCTCCATGGAAATGACTATGCAGGGTAACGTGGATCCTAACATAATATTTAATATCTAATGTGATACCCTCAGGCCTCAGAATGCCAAGGTAGAAATGGACTCCATTTATACTCACATTTGTCTGGCACTTCCTTCTCCTACTGGTTATAGGGCCTGATGTCTCCCTACCCACCCCCGTTTTCCATGTGGGCCCAGGGACAAAGCCAGCATGCAGATCTACCTCAGCTCCTAGGCTGGGACCCATGGCGCAGGCCACATGGCATGTAGATCAGTTGCTAAGCTTCAGTAGAACGCTGCTCCACTGACAGCTGGTGTCTCTCCACTGGGCACAACCCTCAGGGTGGCGAATCTCCACAGTGGTCTGAAGCAGAATGGTGGGGGTGAATGGAGGAAAGCACAGGCACACAGGACCTGAAGGTAAGGGTCTTCTTCACTGCTGCTGAGTGTCCCCAGTTGTCAACTGGGCCTTGAGGTAGCACTGAGTCTACCCAAAGGCTTACACAGCCTGTCATCAACATGGTGCCTCTCCATCTGTCTACACCTCTTTTCTCTGTGGAGATCAAGCCTGGCAGCTGGAGTTGGTTGGAGCAATAGACTCAAACCCTGGGTCTCCGTTTCCCTGCCTGTCCTCCCTGTCTCCTCTAAGCCCTTGACCACAAAACTCCTTCTCCCCTTCTTCAAAGGCCTTCATTATCAACCCCCTAAATTATGACAGAAGGAGGTTGGTGTAACACTGACCCCAGAGCCACATCGCCTTGCTGGGGCTCTTCCCCACACTCCCTGTGTGTAAATAAATGTACTTTCATTTCTGTCTCTCTGGCCCAGAGCAGATTGGTCCACATCAGGGGTGATGTTCATGTCCTGTTTAACATAATGCCTGGTTCAGGGGATGTGTTGGGAGGGGGGAGGGGAGGGGAGGGAAGGAGGGAGGGAGGCAAGGAGGGAGGAAGGAGGGAACAAGGAGAGAAGCATAGAGAAGAAGAGAGGGAGTCTTGCCCCAAGATTGGACACATGCCTTCCCTTGTGCCAGGACCGCTCTTCCCTCCTCCTTAGCCAGTACCTTCTCATCCATCTCCTCTCAGTACTTGTCGCCCCCCAGAGGCTGTCCGTGACCATCAGTCTACAGTAGATGTCCTGGCCCACTGTTCTCTTTCCCTGTATTGTCTTTGCTTTCCTTCCCTGTCCTCATGAAAGTGGTCAGGGATGCACAGGTGGCTTGGGTGTGGGCGTGTCTGGTCATGTCACTTCCTGAGTGTCCACAGGGGTTTGACACTGAATGCAGTGAGCCCCAGGCGGCCTTCTGTCTGGGCTTGCCCTCTCACCCCTCAACCCCTACCTCACCACCACCATGAATTCCCTGTGGCTGAACAGTGACCCCCACGGCAGTGACACCAGCAGAGGGTCAGGGAGAGCCAATAGGGCAAAACAAGGGTAGCTGATTCTCTGGTAACTTTCACTATGTACCTATTAGAAGAGAGCACAGATGACACCAGTGAATCTATCAGTGTTGGGGCTTCTGGCCCATAACAGGGAGAAGAATTTTTTAAGTTTTTATTTTAATTCCAGTTAGTTAACATACAGTGTTATATTAGTTTCAGGTATACAATATACTGATCCAACAATTCCATACCTCACCTGGTGCTCATCACATGTGCACTCTTTAATCTCCGTCACGTAATATACCCATCCCCCGACTCATCCTCCCTCTGATAACCATCAGATTGTTCTGTTTCTTGCTTCAACTCTCTCTCATTTTTTTCCTTTGCTTTGTTTTGTTTCTTAAATTCCACACTTGAATGAAACCATACGGTATTTGTCTTTCTCTGCACTTATTTTGCTTAGCGTTATACTCTTTAACTCCATCCATGTCATTGCAAATGACAAGATTTGATTATTTTTATGGCTGAATAATATTCCATTGTATATGTATACCACATCTTCCTTATCCATTCAGTAAATCAATGTCCACTTGGGTTGCTTCCATATCTTGGCTATTGTAAATAATGCTGTTGTAAACATAGGGGCAATGTATCCCTTTGAATTCACGTTTTTGTATTCTTTGGGTAAATACCCAGTAGTGCAATTGCTGGATCATTGGGTAGTTCTGTTTTTAATTTTTTGAGGAAACTCCATACTGTCTTCCACAGTGGCTGCACCAGTTTGCATTCCCACCAACAGTGCACAGGGTTCCTTTTTCTCCACATTCATGCCAATACTTGTTGTTTCTTATGTTGTTAATTTTAGCTATTCTGACAGGTGTGAGGTGATATCTCATTGTAGTTTTGCTTTTCATTTTCCTGATGAGTGATGGTCAGCATCTTTTATGTATCTATTGATCATCTGGATGTCTTCTTTGAACAAATGTCTCTTTATGTCTTCTGCTCAATTTTTAATTGAGTTGTTTTTGGGGTGTAGAGTTGTATAAGTTCATCATATATCTTGGTTACTAACTCTTTATCAGATATGTCATTTGCAAATATATTCTTCCATTCTGTAGATTGCCTCTTGGTTTTGTTTATTGTTTATTGTTCTGCACTTTGCTGTGCAGAAGCGTTTTATTTTGATGAAGTTCTAATAGTTGATTTTTGCTTTTGTTTCCCTTGCCTCAGGAGACATATCTAGAAAAAAATTTGTTGCAGCGTATGTCAAAGAAATTACTGCCTGTGTTCTCTTGCAGGATTTTTATAGTTTCAGGTCTCTGATTTAGGTCTTTAATACATTTTGAATTTGTTTTTCTCTGTGGTGTAAGAAAGAGGTCCAGTCTCATTCTTCTGCATGTTGCTGTCCAGTTTTCCCAACACCATTTGTTGAAAAGACTGTCTTTTTCCCATTGAATATTCTTTCCTGATTTATTGAAGATTAGTTGACCATATGGTTCTGGTTTTATTTCTGAGTTTTCCACTCTGTTCCATTAATCTATGTGTCTATTTTTGTGCCAGTACCATACTGTTCTGATTACTACAGCTTTGTAATATAACTTGAAGTCCAGAATAGTGACGCCCCTGGATTTACTTTTCTTTTTCAAGATTGCTTTGGCTATTCAGGGTGTTTTGTGGTTCCATACAAATTGTAGGATTGTTTGTTCTAGTTCTGTGAAAAATGCTGTTGGTATTTTGCTAGGGATCGCATTAAATGAGTAGATTGTTGTGGGTAGTATGGATATTTTAATGATATTTGTTCTTCCAACCCATGATCGTAGAATGTCTTTCCATTTTTTTGTGTCATCTTCAATTTCTTTCATCAATGTTTTATAATATTCAGAGCACAGGTCTTTCACTTCTTTGGTTAATTTATTCCTAGGTATCTTATTATTTTTTGTGTAATTGTAAACAGGATTGTTTTCTTAACTTCTCTTTATGCTGCTTCATTATTAGTGTATAAAAATGCAATGGATTTCTGTACATTGATTGTATATCCTGCAACCTTCCTGAATTAATTTATCAGTTCTAGTAGCTTTTGGGTGGGATCTTTAGGATTTTTTATATAGAGTATTGTGTCATCTGCAAATAGTAAAAGTTTTACTTCTTCCCTACTAATTTGGACACCTTTTATTTCTTTTTGTTGTATGTTGTGGTTTGGACTTCCAGTACTATATTGAATAAAAGTGGTGAGAGTGGACATCCTTGTCTTGTTCCTTATCTTAGGCAGAGGCTCTCAGTTTTTTACCATTAAGAATGATGTTAGCTGTGGGCTTTTCATATATGGCCTTTATTATGTTGAGGTATGTTCCCTCTAACCTTATTTTGTTGAGGGTTTTTATCATAAATGGATGTTGTACTTTGTCAAATGTCTTTTTCCATCTATTGAAATGATCACATGGTTCTTATTCTTTCTCCTATTGATGTGATGCATCACATTGATGAATTTGCAAATATAAAATCACCCCTGAAACCCAGAAATAAATCACACTTGATTGTGGTGAATGATCGTGTTAACATGTTACTAAATTTGGTTTGGTAGTATTTTATTAAGAATTTTTCCATCTATGTTCATCAAGGATACTGGCCAATAAGTCTCTTTTTTTAGTAATGTCCTTTATCTGATTTTAGTTTGGGGTAATTTTGACCTCATAGAATGAATTTGGAAGTTTTCCTTCTTTTACTGTTTTTTGGAATATTTTGAGAAGAATAGGTATTAACTCTTCTTTAAATGTTTGGTAGATTTTGCCTGTGAAGCCATGTGGTCTGGACTTTTGTTTGTTGGGAGTGTTTTGATTACTGACTCAATTTCTTTGCTTTTATCAGTCTATTTGAATTTTTGATATATTTTTGTTCAGTTTGGGGAGGTCATGTTTATAGGAATTTATCCATATCTTCTAGGTTGTCCTGTATTTTGTCATATAATTTTTCATAGTAGTCTCATAATCCTTTGTATTTCTGTAATGTTGGTTGCTATTTCTCCTCTTTGATTTATTTTTCAAAACTATTTATTTTGAGAGAGAGACCACGCATGTGACAGAGAGTGGGGGAGAAGCAGACAGAGAATCCCAACCAGGCTTCACACTCAGCAAGGAGACCAACACAGGGCTCAATCTCATGACCATGAGATCATGACCTGAGCCAAAATTAAGTCAGATGTTTAACCAACTGAGCCACCCAGGCTCTCCTCTCCTCTTTTATTTATGGTTTTGTTTTTGAGTCTTCTCTCTCTCTCTCTCTCTCTCTCAATGAGTCTGGCTAAAGGTTTATAAATTTTATTGAACTTTTCAAAGAACAAGGTCCTGGCTTCATTGATCCGGTCCACTGTGTTTTTTTTAGTTTCTATTTCATTTATTTTTGTTCTCATCCTTATTGTTTCCTTCTTTATACTGTTTTTGGGTTTTGTTTGTTCTTTTTCTAGCTCCTTTAAGTATAAGGTTAAGTTGTTTATTTGAGACTTTTCTTACTTCTTGAGGTAGACCTGTATTGCTATAAACTTTCCTCTTAGAATCACTTTTGCTTGCATTTGAGAGGTTTTAGAACATTGTGTTTTCATTTTCATTTGTTTCCATTATTTTTTATTTTTATTTTTTTCATTTATTTTTTATTTTTTAATATATGAAATTTACTGTCAAATTGGTTTCCATACAACACCCAGTGCTCATCCCAAAAGGTGCCCTCCTCAATACCCATCACCCACCCTGCCCTCCCTCCCACCCCCCATCAACCCTCAGTTTGTTCTCAGTTTTTAACAGTCTCTTATGCTTTGGCTCTCTCCCACTCTAACCTCTTTTTTTTTTTTTTTTTTTTTCCTTCCCCTCCCCCATGGGTTTCTGTTATGTTTCTCAGGGTCCACATAAGAGTGAAACCATATGGTATCTGTCTTTCTCTGTATGGCTTATTTCACTTAGCATCACACTCTCCAGTTCCATCCATGTTGCTACAAAAGGCCATATTTCATTTTTTCTCATTGCCACGTAGTATTCCATTGTGTATATAAACCACAATTTCTTTATCCATTCATCAGTTGATGGACATTTAGGCTCTTTCCATAATTTGGCTATTGTTGAGAGTGCCGCTATAAACATTGGGGTACAGGTGCCCCTATGCATCAGTACTCCTGTATCCCTTGGATAAATTCCTAGCAGTGCTATTGCTGGGTCATAGGGTAGGTCTATTTTTAATTTTCTGAGGAACCTCCACACTGCTTTCCAGAGCGGCTGCACCAATTTGCATTCCCACCAACAGTGCAAGAGGGTTCCCATTTCTCCACATCCTCTCCAGCATCTATAGTCTCCTGATTTCTTCATTTTGGCCACTCTGACTGGCGTGAGGTGGTATCTGAGTGTGGTTTTGATTTGTATTTCCCTGATAAGGAGCGACGTTGAACATCTTTTCATGTGCCTGTTGGCCATCCGGATGTCTTCTTTAGAGAAGTGTCTATTCATGTTTTCTGCCCATTTCTTCACTGGGTTATTTGTTTTTCGGGTGTGGAGTTTGGTGAGCTCTTTATAGATTTTGGATACTAGCCCTTTGTCCGATGTGTCATTTGCAAATATCTTTTCCCATTCTGTTGGTTGCCTTTTAGTTTTGTTGGTTGTTTCCTTTGCTGTGCAGAAGCTTTTTATCTTCATAAGGTCCCAGTAATTCACTTTTGCTTTTAATTCCCTTGCCTTTGGGGATGTGCCGAGTAAGAGATCGCTACGGCTGAGGTCAGAGAGGTCTTTTCCTGCTTTCTCCTCTAAGGTTTTGATGGTTTCCTGTCTCACATTCAGGTCCTTTATCCATTTTGAGTTTATTTTTGTGAATGGTGTGAGAAAGTGGTCTAGTTTCAACCTTCTGCATGTTGCTGTCCAGTTCTCCCAGCACCATTTGTTAAAGAGACTGTCTTTTTTCCATTGGATGTTCTTTCCTGCTTTGTCAAAGATGAGTTGGCCATACGTTTGTGGGTCTAGTTCTGGGGTTTCTATTCTATTCCATTGGTCTATGTGTCTGTTTTTATGCCAATACCATGCTGTCTTGATGATGACAGCTTTGTAGTAGAGGCTAAAGTCTGGGATTGTGATGCCTCCTGCTTTGGTCTTCTTCTTCAAAATTACTTGGGCTATTCGGGGCCTTTTGTGGTTCCATATGAATTTTAGGATTGCTTGTTCTAGTTTCGAGAAGAATGCTGGTGCAATTTTGATTGGGATTGCATTGAATGTGTAGATAGCTTTGGGTAGTATTGACATTTTGACAATATTTATTCTTCCAATCCATGAGCAGGGAATGTCTTTCCATTTCTTTATATCTTCTTCAATTACCTGCATAAGCTTTCTATAGTTTTCAGCATACAGATCTTTTACATCTTTGGTTAGATTTATTCCTAGGTATTTTATGCTTCTTGGTGCAATTGTGAATGGGATCAGTTTCTTCATTTGTCTTTCTGTTGCTTCATTGTTAGTGTATAAGAATACAACTGATTTCTGTGCATTGATTTTGTATCCTGCAACTTTGCTGAATTCATGTATCAGTTCTAGCAGACTTTTGGTGGAGTCTATCGGATTTTCCATGTATAATATCATGTCATCTGCAAAAAGCGAAAGCTTGACTTCATCTTTGCCAATTTTGATGCCTTTGATTTCCTTTTGTTGTCTGATTGCTGATGCTAGAACTTCCAGCACTATATTAAACAACAGCGGTGAGAGTGGGCATCCCTGTCGTGTTCCTGATCTCAGGGAAAAAGCTCTCAGTTTTTCCCCGTTGAGGATGATGTTAGCTGTGGGCTTTTCATAAATGGCCTTTATGATCTTTAAGTATGTTCCTTCTATCCCGACTTTCTCAAGGGTTTTTATTAAGAAAGGGTGCTGGATTTTGTCAAAGGCCTTTTCTGCATCGATTGACAGGATCATATGGTTCTTCTCTTTTTTTTTGTTAATGTGATGTATCACGTTGATCGATTTGCGAATGTTGAACCAGCCCTGCATCCCAGGAATGAATCCCACTTGATCATGGTGAATAATTCTTTTTATATGCTGTTGAATTCGATTTGCTAGTATCTTATTGAGAATTTTTGCATCCATATTCATCAGGGATATTGGCCTGTAGTTCTCTTTTTTTACTGGGTCTCTGTCTGGTTTAGGAATCAAAGTAATACTGGCTTCATAGAATGAGTCTGGAAGTTTTCCTTCCCTTTCGATTTCTTGGAATAGCTTGAGAAGGATAGGTATTATCTCTGCTTTAAATGTCTGGTAGAACTCCCCTGGGAAGCCATCTGGTCCTGGACTCTTATTTGTTGGGAGATTTTTGATAACCGATTCAATTTCTTCGCTGGTTATGGGTCTGTTCAAGCTTTCTATTTCCTCCTGATTGAGTTTTGGAAGAGTGTGGGTGTTTAGAAATTTGTCCATTTCTTCCAGGTTGTCCAATTTGCTGGCATATAATTTTTCATAGTATTCCCTGATAATTGTTTGTATCTCTGAGGGATTGGTTGTAATCATTCCATTTTCATTCATGATTTTATCTATTTGGGTCATCTCCCTTTTCTTTTTGAGAAGCCTGGCTAGAGGTTTGTCAATTTTGTTTATTTTTTCAAAAAACCAACTCTTGGTTTCGTTGATCTGCTCTACAGTTTTTTTAGATTCTATATTGTTTATTTCTGCTCTGATCTTTATTATTTCTCTTCTTCTGCTGGGTTTAGGCTGCCTTTGCTGTTCTGCTTCTATTTCCTTTAGGTGTGCTGTTAGATTTTGTATTTGGGATTTTTCTTGTTTCTTGAGATAGGCCTGGATTGCAATGTATTTTCCTCTCAGGACTGCCTTCGCTGCATCCCAAAGCGTTTGGATTGTTGTATTTTCATTTTCGTTTGTTTCCATATATTTTTTAATTTCTTCTCTAATTGCCTGGTTGACCCACTCATTCGTTAGTAGGGTGTTCTTTAACCTCCATGCTTTTGGAGGTTTTCCAGACTTTTTCCTGTGGTTGATTTCAAGCTTCATAGCATTGTGGTCTGAAAGTATGCATGGTATAATTTCAATTCTTGTAAACTTATGAAGGGCTGTTTTGTGACCCAGTATATGATCTATCTTGGAGAAGGTTCCATGTGCACTCGAGAAGAAAGTATATTCTGTTGCTTTGGGATGCAGAGTTCTAAATATATCTGTCAAGTCCATCTGATCCAATGTATCATTCAGGGCCCTTGTTTCTTTATTGACTGTGTGTCTAGATGATCTATCCATTTCTGTAAGTGGGGTGTTAAAGTCCCCTGCAATGACCACATTCTTATCAATAAGGTTGCTTATGTTTATGAGTAATTGTTTTATATATCTGGGGGCTCGGGTATTTGGCGCATAGACATTTATAATAGTTAGCTCTTCCTGATGGATAGACCCTGTGATTATTATATAATGCCCTTCTTCATCTCTTGTTACAGCCTTTAATTTAAAGTCTAGTTTGTCTGATATAAGTATGGCTACTCCAGCTTTCTTTTGGCTTCCAGGAGCATGATAAATAGTTCTCCATCCCCTCACTCTCAATCTAAAGGTGTCCTCAGATCTAAAATGAGTCTCTTGTAGACAGCAAATAGATGGGTCTTGTTTTTTTATCCATTCTGATACCCTATGTCTTTTAGTTGGCGCATTTAATCCATTTACATTCAGTGTTATTATAGAAAGATATGGGTTTAGAGTCATTGTGATGTCTGTATGTTTTATGCTCGTAGTGATGTCTCTGGTACTTTGTCTCACAGGATCCCCCTTAGGATCTCTTGTAGGGCTGGTTTCGTGGTGACAAATTCCTTCAGTTTTTGTTTGTTTGGGAAGACCTTTATCTCTCCTTCTATTCTAAATGACAGACTTGCTGGATAAAGGATTCTCGGCTGCATATTTTTTCTGTTTAGCACACTGTAGATATCGTGCCAAGCCTTTCTGGCCTGCCAAGTTTCAAAGGAGAGATCAGTCACGAGTCTTATAGGTCTCCCTTTATATGTGAGGGCACGTTTATCCCTTGCTGCTTTCAGAATTTTCTCTTTATCCTTGTATTTTGCCAGTTTCACTATGATATGTCGTGCAGAAGATCGATTCAAGTTACGTCTGAAGGGAGTTTTCTGTGCCTCTTGGATTTCAATGCCTTTTTCCTTCCCCCAGTTCAGGGAAGTTCTCAGCTATAATTTGTTCAAGTACCCCTTCAGCACCTTTCCCTCTCTCTTCCTCCTCTGGGATACCAATTATGCGTATATTATTTTTTTTTAGTGTATCACTTAGTTCTCTAATTTTCCCCTCATACTCCTGGATTTTTTTATCTCTCTTTCTTTCAGCTTCCTCTTTCTCCATAACTTTATCTTCTAGTTCACCTATTCTCTCCTCTGCCTCTTCAAGCCGAGCCATCGTGGATTCCATTTTGTTTTGCAATTCGTTTAAAGCGTTTTTCAACTCCTCGTGACTGTTCCTTAGTCCCTCGATCTTTGTGGCAAGAGATTCTCTGCTGTCCTGTATACTGTTTTCAAGCCCAGCGATTAATTTTATGACTATTATTCTAAATTCACTTTCTGTTATATTATTTAAATCCTTTTTGATCAGTTCATTAGCTGTTGTTATTTCCTGGAGATTCTTCTGAGGGGAATTCTTCCGTTTGGTCATTTTGGAGAGTCCCTGGCCTGGTGAGGACCTGCAGGGCATTTCCCCTGTGCTGTGGTGTATAACTGGAGTTAGTGGGCGGGGCCGCAGTCCGACCCAATGTCTGCCCCCAGCCCACTGCTGGGGCCACAGTCAGACTGGTGTGTGCCTTCTCTTCCCCTCTCCTAGGGGCGGGATTCACTGTGGGGTGGCGTGTCCCGTCTGGGCTACTTGCACACTGCCAGGCTTGTGTTGCTGGGGATCTGGCGTATTAGCTGGGGTGGGTAGGCAAGGTGCACGGGGGCTGGAGGGGCAGGCTTAGCTCGCTTCTCCTTAGGTGGTCCACTTCAGGAGGAGCCCTGTGGCAGCGGGAGGGAGTCAGATCCGCTGCCGGAGGTTTGGCTCCGCAGAAGCACAGAGTTGGGTGTTTGCGCGGAGCGAGCAAGTTCCCTGGCAGGAACTGGTTCCCTTTGGGATTTTGGCTGGGGGATGGGCGGGGGAGATGGCGCTGGCGCCTTTGTTCCCCGCCAAGCTGAGCTCTGCCGTCCGGGGGCTCAGCAGCTCTCCCTCCCTTTGTCCTCCAGCCTTCCCGCTTTCCGAGCAGAGCTGTTTACTTATGACCTCCCAGACGCTAAGTCGCGCTTGCTGTCGGAACACAGTCTGTCCGGCCCCTCCGCTTTTGCCAGCCAGACTCGGGGGCTCTGCTTGGCCGGCGAGCCGCCCCTCCGCCTCGGCTCCCTCCCGCCAGTCCGTGGAGCGCGCACCGCCTCGTCACCCTTCCTACCCTCTTCCGTGGGCCTCTAGTCTGCGCTTGACTCCGGAGACTCCCTTCTGCTAATCCTCTGGCGGTTTTCTGGGTTCTTTAGGCAGGTGTAGGTGGAATCTAAGTGATCGGCAGGACGCGCTGTGAGCCCCTCGTCCTCCTACGCCGCCATCTTCCGGAACCTCTCTCCATTATTTTTTAAATTTCGCCTTTGATTTCCTGGTTGACCCATTCATTCTTTAGTAGCATATTATTTAACCTCCATGTATTTGTGGTCTTTACATATTTTTTTCTTGTGCTTGAATTCTGGTTTTATAGCATTTTGGTCAGAAAATATGCATGGTATGATTTTGATCTTCTTGAATTTGTTGAGGTTTGTTTTCTGTCACATTTGTGGTCTATTCTGGAAAATGTTCTGTGTGCATTTGAAAAGAATGTGTATTCTGCTGTTACAGCATGGAATATTCTGAATGTATCTGTTAAATGCATCTGGTCCAGTGTGTTATTAAAGCCATTGTTTCCTTGTTGATATTCTGTTTAGATGATATGCCCATTGATGTAAATGGTATGTTAAAGTTCCCTATTATCATTGTATTATTATCAATTAGTTCCTTTATGTTTGTTATTAACTGTTTTATGTATGAAGGTGCTTTCACGTTGGGTGAATAAATAAGTACATTGTTATATCTTCTTGTTGGATTGTCTCCCTCATTATTATATAGTACCCTTCTTTGGCTCTTGTTACAGTCTTTGTGTTTAAAGTCCATTTTGTTTGATATAAGTATTGCTACCCTGGCTTTCTTTTGACATCCATTTGCATGATAAATGTTTTTCCATCTCCTCACTTTCAATCTTAACATGTCTTTAGGTCTAAAATGAGTCTCTTGTGGGAAGTGTATAAATGGGCACTATTATTTTTATCCACTCTGTAACCCCACGTCTTTTGATTGGAGCACTTATTCTGTTTACATTCTAAGTAATTATTGATAGATATGTGTTTATTGCCATTTTATTACCTGTTTTGTTGTTGTTTCTGGAGATTTCCCCTGATCATTGTCTTTCTCTCATGGTTTGGAGATTTTCTTTAGTGATATATTTAGATTTCTTTCTCTTTATTCTTGGCATATTTATTAATAGTTTTTGATTTGTGTTTACCATTATGTTTGCATACAACGTCTTGTGCATATAGCAGTCTATATAAGTTGATGATCCTTTAAGTTTGAACCTGCTCTTTACTCCTCTCCTCCCCATGTTTTAGGTATATGGTATCATATATCATATCCTTTTATTTGGTGAATTCTTTGATTTTTTACAGAGATATTCATTTTACTGCTTTTGTGTTTCCTACCTTCATACAATCATTTTTGGTTTCTCCTTTCTACTGAAAGAGTCTCCTTTAATATTTCTTGCAAGGATGGTTTAGTGGTCACAGACTCCTTTACTTTTTGTTTGTCTGGGAACTATTTATTTCCCATTTTGTTCTGAATTATAGCCTTGCTGGACAGAGTATACTTGGCTGCAGATTTTTCCCATTCAGAACTGAATATGTTATGCCATTCAACAGGGAGAAGAATTTTAAGGCATGTTAAGGAATATGTTGTAAACTGGATAATGGCCCACAAAGATATCTGAATCCCAATCCCCAGAGCAAGTGAATGTTACCTATATGGGAGAAAGGACTTTGGAAATGAGATTTAATGAAGGATTTTGAGAAGGGAGATGATCAGGGTGGGCTCTAAATGCCACGACAAACATCCTCTCATAAAGAGGCAGACAGAGGAAGATCTGACACTACAGAGAAGGCAATGTGACTCCTGAAATAAGAGGCTCTGCTGCTGGCTTTGAAGATGGAGGAAGGGGCCACAAGCCTAGGAATACAGCTCTAGAAGTTGGAAAAGGCAAAGAGAAGCATTGTCCTCCAACACTCTGGAGAGAGCAAGTCCCTGACAACACCTTGATTTTGACCCAGTGAAACTGGTATCAGACTTCCAATCTCCAGAACTGTGAGAGAATAAATGGGTGCTATTCTATACAACTGAGTTTGTGGTGATTTATGATAGTAGCCACAGAAAGCTAGCACAGAAAGGTTCGTCCCGGAGCTGAGTTTCCTTCTCCCATTAGACCCGCACCATCCAATACAACAGCTGCCAGTCACAGTTGGCTAATTAATATGAAACAAAATGGAGAAATCAGCTCCTCCATTGCACCAGCCACATTTCATGAGCTCACGTGAAGCTAGCTGCTATTGGATTGGTGCTGTCTCATTCCTTATAAAGATATGCTTGACTTCAGTAACTTCTCTGACATTGGCCATAGCAACATTTTTCTAGACATGTCTCCTGAGGCAAGAGAAACAATCAAAAATAAACTATTGAGACTACATTAAAATAAAAACCTTTTGTAGAGTGAAGGAAGCCATCAATAAAACCAAAAGACAATCTACTGAATTAGAGGATATTTGCAAATGATTTATCCAATAAGGGGTTAATATATGAAATGCATAAAGAATTTAATTCTACACCAAAAAATCCCCCAAACAATCCAATTAAAAAATGGGCAGAGTACCTGAATAGACATTTTTCCAGAGATGATATACAGATGGCCAACATACACATGAAAAGATGCCCATCATCACTCATCATCAGGGAAATGCAAGTCAAAACCACAATGCTACATCATCTCACACCTATCAGAATGGCTAAAGTCAAAATGACAAAATGTAACAAGTCTTGGCAAGGTTGTGGAGAAAAAAATACTATTCATGCCCTGTTGGTGGGAATGCAACTGGTGTAGCCACTGTGGAAAACAGTATGGAAGCTCTTCAAAAAATTAAAAATAGAAATAACATATGACCTAATAATTCCACTATTGGTTATTTACCCAAAGAAAATGAAAACACTAATTCAAAATGTATATGCACCCCTATGTTTATTGCAGAATCATTTATAATACCCAATATATGAAAGCAACCCACATGTTCATCAATAGACAAATGTGTATGGAAAATGTGGTACACACACACACACACACTGGAATAATACACAGCCATAAAAAAGAATGACACTGTGCCATTTGACACAACATGGAGGGACCTAGAGGGCATTATGCTAAGTGAAATAAGTCAGACTGAGAAAGACAAATACCATATAATTCCACTCATAAATGGAATCTAAAAAAACAAAAACAAAAACAAAAACAAATGAACAAACAAAAAACAGAATCAGACCTATAAATACAGAGAACACACCAAAGGGTGTGGCAAAATGGGCGAGGGGGAGTGAGAGATACAGGCCTCTGGTTATGAAATGAATAAGTCATGGGAAAAAAAGGCACAACATAGGGAATACAGTCAACGATACTCTACCAGCAACGTAACAGGACAGATGGTAGCTATATTTGTGGTGAACATAACATGATGTATACATTCATCAAATCACTTAGTTGTACACCTGAAACTAATGTAACATTGCGTATTAACTATAGTCAAATTAAAAAAAATCATAAAAAAACCCTGTTTCTCCCTGTGCTAAGAAAAAAAAAAAGATATGCCCGACTCTATACTGAAGCCTGTCAGGCTACACACCAGCATGTGGAGTACTATACATGAGAATGCACTCTCACCATAGATTAACACAACCTTTTTTCCTCCCAAAACCGTGAGACCCCCCCCCCCCTTAATTTTCACCTCACCTCAGAGAAGGAGGGATGTGACAAGAAGAGGCAGTGAAGAACAGATAAATGCAAGCGTCAGGAGCAGGCCAGGATGGTGTGCAGCCAGCACAGAACACTGCAGAAGTTCTCTTGGACCTGGGTCTCTACCTCGGCACTACTGACCTTTGGGGCCAGATCATTCTTAGTGTGGGGCCACCCTGGGAACAGCAGGATGAGTATAAGCATTCCTGGTCTCTACCACTAGACACCAGTAGCACCCCCTCCCCCAGCTGTGAAAACCAACATCTCCAGACATTGCAAAATGTTCCCTGGCAGGAGGCGGGGGTGGAGGTGGGGGGAACAAAATTGCCCTGGCTGATGACTGCTGCCCTAAACCCCTTCTTAGTGAGTCTATTACCTCTCATGTCTCCTGGGTCTATGCTTTCTGATCTAGCCTCTTGCTTGTGCCTCAGTCCCATTGTCCAACCCTCCACTGAACCTATAAATGCTATCCACATAGTCATTCCATCTTGCTTACAAGAAGGTTTACATTTTTACAGTTTTTTATTTTTTTGGTATTGCTCATGATCATGCAGAGACATTTACATGACTGTCCTTGATTTCTGCCATCCTCCTTTCAACTAGCACTTCAGGGTGAACTCTCCAGGGGACACGAAGCTGAGATCTGATAAGGGAAGAGGAACGGGAAGAACAAAGAGGAGAATAGGAGCCGAAGTTTCTTCCCATTCCTGCCTATCATCTTCTTCCCTACACTCAGTTTTCCACTGTAGACAATCTAGAAGACATGTGTCACCATTATCCTCCTCATCCTCACCCAAAAGTGGAAGATGAGTTAGGAAAAGCCTCACCATGTGAAAAACATCACACACGGTGATGATGTTCATTGTTGATGTGGTGTTTCCAGGATACTCAGGTGGAGGAAACACATTTCCACACAGCTTACAAACTGTCCACCACAAACCAACAGAAGCAAAGGCGAGATATCCTAGCCCGCTCCACACAGCTGGAATCAGATGCCAGAGAATCAGATGGGATGCCTTTGGTTGCAAGTACCAGACTATGGAACATGAGGTGATGTCCACATAAAGATGTTCTGGTGTGGGGGTTCCGCAGTGGACTCATTTAGTAGAACAAAAGTTCAAAAGTCCAGGTTTTCTTCTGAAATTCATTTGATTTCCCTCTTGGGACTGGAATCTGGCCATGTTTTGTTGGTGAATTTCAGACCAGATACTTAGCAAAATTATGGGTATATATATAAGAGGGGCTAAAATTTCAGACACACACGCTCTGCTTCGCGAACATCTTTAATCCTGGACCAACTCTGCCAAAGAATCCAGGCTGCCTTAGCAACGCACTCCAAGCCTCCTCTTTAAGGAAGCAGGCTTCCTTGGATTCTCAGCCCCCATTCATCAAATACAGGTAGTCATTGATGGTTGAAGCTCAACCACATCGTAAAAACTTGTAAGGGATCAAGAACAAAAACAATAAGAACCATTCTTCTAACAAACAATTGCCGAGTGTCTTCTCTGGGTATCTCTGAGTCTGGTATGATATACACAGAAAATGCAATTGCAGAGATTATAGTCAACCAATGCTGGCTCCCTTGCCAGTCAGCTCCCCTGCCTGGATGCTTTGGTGGGTAGAAAGTCAATATACTTCCTCACCCAAATGACCCACCACTTCTTGTTCCCTGTGGCCCCCTTTCTTCCACCTCAGCTGAATTTACAACAAATTATTAACCTGGAGGAGGGTGAGAAGAAAGTGGCATTTCTTTAATTTTTCAGTGCAAAGTAAGCACCCTGGAGATAGTTTTATCTCCTCAGGCACCTGATGCCAAGTGACCACACAAGGTGGATTGTTCAGTGGACCACCAGGCATCTTCCCATGCCTGGCACCTGCCCAGAACCCTAGGATGATGCTTCACAGAAGCACATCCTCAGGTTTCTTCCCCTATAAGCATATGCTGGCTGTGGTTGCAAGTCAGCCCCTTAAGACTTGCCAAGAAATAGTTGCAAAACATGAAGCATGTTGATCTTATCCCTTGGTAGAGAAAATCAATTCAGTGCTTGTTTGAGAAACCTCATCTTGGATGAGATCAGTTAGGCAAGTCTTTTCAGGCCATGTCTTTTTTTTCCCCCCCTCCATCAATACACATGCAAGGAGACATCCATGCCTTTAGCTGACCTTCCCTTTTAGTGTCTTGAGTCTGAATTTGAAGGGAGGTAGTTGGGAGACTTTACTTCAGATAAAGAAAGAAAAAATTATTCTCCTGAGAGCCCTGCCATCCTCCTGGAGCATGACTGTCCATTCCTAAATGCAGCACAGATATCTGTGCCTGATTACATTTGTAGGGGCAGGCAAACAAGAGGGCTCCCATTTCTATAAGGGATCTAAAAAGGGGTGCAAATCTCCCAATAATATATGCAGATCTTGTAAAGATTTAAAACAAATGTTATTTTTTATATACTACTTAACCCTTCACTGATTTGATGATTGAGTGACACAGTTCAGAGCTGTCCTGCCCTCCATCGGAAACCTGAGTGACAAAGATTGATCCAGACAGCTCTCCCTGGAGAAGTGGCCCAGAGGGAGGCAAAAACATATCTCCTTCATTGGACCCACAACCATAATCCAATAATGCAAATGCCAACTTATCAGACGTGTTCAGAGACATTTCACTCATATCTCTAACCAAGGGACCAATGTTATTAAGTATTCAAAAGTCAGCCTTCTTTAGTTCTATCTATTCCTACAGCACATATGAAATTTACTTTGGGTCTCATTCATTCTGTTGGCATTTATTAAGTGCCTGTTGTTAGGTGCTAAGCACACTGTGTTAGAGATTAACACTTGAAGGGCTGGCAGTGTTTCAAAGAGACAAACACATAAACATATCAGTCCAGGAGCTGAGTGCTGAGATAAGTCATGAGCAAGCTGTGGACTCCAGTCTAGGGGCACCTCCACCATCCCTCTGGGGTCTTCCCCCTTGTGTGAGTTAAGACCTCCAAATCAGTAAATCCACAAACCAAGAGAGGTCTCCAATTCAAATTCTAGTGATACACTCCAACTGGCATCCCCAGCTTTCATTCACACACACACTAAACACACATATGATGGAAATTCTCATTTATACAACATGATTGCACACTTGGAGACCGTAATATTTTTGAGAGTTCTCATTGCTAACTTAAGTTTCCAGCAATTATTTTAATTTATTGAGCCACACCCTCAGTTCTTCATGTACTTCCTCAGCAAAAATCACAGTAACCCATGGTGTCTCCCCTCTGCCCCACCCCCACACTGTGCCCCCATCCTTTCTGAGAGGGCGCTGCTCACTTAGGTTACTCAGATCTTATAAGTTTCACATGTAATGATTTAGGAACTTTGAAAGAGGGATAACTGGAAGTCCAAAAGAACCATCACACCCTTGAGCTTTTTTCAATCTTTCATGGCAACTGTCAAGATTTATACTGAATCACATAGTTCTTAAGACCCCCCCCCAACTCCCAAGGAGCTGCACATCGTACCACACCTCTCAGATCCCTTTCACCAAGCCTACATCTAACCTAAGACTCTGTAGAAAGACTTCTTTTTTCTTCTGGACACAGTGAATTGATGTAGATGTGAGATCACAAATATCCTTAATTCTTTTTCAGAGAATCTTTTACCTGGACCTGGGTCCCCCAAAGGACTTTACCCATTGATTCCGTTAGAACACATCTGGTTGTAAGTAAAAGAATCTCATTTGTTAGTAGCCCACAACATAAACACATTTATTGCTTATTAACAAGAAGTCTCCAAATATCTGGCCTTGGGTTTGGTTCATTGGCAACATCATGAAATCAAAAACAAAGGTTCAACCTTCTTAGCTTGTAACCTCAGGATGTGGAGACTGTCCCCCATCTTGGTCACAGACTCTCAAGAGTTCCAAGCAAGGGATCTTCACACAACAGCATCCAAAGTTAGAGCACTCTCCTTTTTTAACGCATAGAGAAAATTATTGTCCAAAGTCCCTTCTCTACCCAGCACACTTCCCGATGCATTTCGTTGGCCAGGAGTGATTCATGTGCCCAACAGTGCAATCAACACTGGAAAACAGTGATCATGTGATCACGGTTTGACAGTGATTAATTAGAAGTGGTCCCCTGGGGTTGGGCACACTGCCAACCCTTCTCCTTGAAGATCAGGACTCTACTAGCAAACTGGAAGAGGCAATGGCAGTAAGGTGCCAACCAACGGTATTTATCACAGTTGCTTTCTCAAGAAGTTACTTAAATATAGACATAAATCTAATATTGGACCCAGAAATTTCATACTCACTACCTACCACAGCATTTCTATGGAAAAGTAGGACAGTTACGTATCTCCTGCCAACTTCAACACCATTCTAGAACATTCTCTACCCCTCCATTTGTCCCTAGTCCTCTAAGTGGAATAGAAAAAGAAAACAGTTATCTTTTTTATTATTTAAAAAAATGGTGAGAATAAGACAATACCACTTGTAAAACTACAAATAACTTCAATAAAATTAGGGAAGATAATTGGCAGCATTGGTATAATTCTAACTTATCATTTTGATGGAGGGTCCATTTACCTGATCATCCTAATTTGAGTATGAGAGATGCTCTAGTGTGAATAGAGTGTCTTGTGCTTATTCTAACTAAATGCACAAACACATTAATAGAGGGAGCAAAGTTTCTCTTGTCACAAGCACTTTGACTACTATCTCTGGCATTCAGTGGGTATAGCTGGGAGGAGAAGGTCATTCCACATCCTACTGGACCAGTAATAAGGAACAACTCACTGTGCCCAGGGTGAATCAGGGAAGTCTTCCAAGAAGAGGTGAGTCAGTGGATCTTGCAGGATGAGCAGGAGTTCACTACAGATAAGGAAGAAGTGCACTCTAGGCTGAGGGACAAGGCACAAGGTCGCCAAAGCATGAATAGCATGGCAGATCCTGGGCCAGAAGCAGGTGGGACACATGAACTTCAGGGCAGTGAAGAAGGATCACAGAGGAGGCTGAAAATATGAGTGGAGGGCAGATTCTGATGGGCCCCCTCTGGGGCCTGAAAAGCCCCAACTTCAAATTACAAAGAATAGGATCTGAGGAGATTCTGGAGAAAGAAAGAGATGTGAGGTGGCTTGGGTGGTGTGCTTGTTCATAAAAGAAGATGGATTATGAGCATCTCACATCCACAGGCATCGTTCTGAGGTCTGAGGCATTTATAGCATTCTGTCCATACTGTATCATGGTAGAGTGACTGCTCATTTTATCATGTAACTGTTTACAGGCTGAAGCCAGTCTAAATTCCTTGTGTCTGGGAAATCATTGGCTTTCTTGGTTTAATATAACAAAACAAAACAAAACAAAACAAAACAAGACAAAACAAAACACCTTAACAGCAAAGCTGTGGAAACAGCACTGCAAGCCACCCTCAGATAAATTATGCATAAAATCAATAAATTCTAATCCTTTATAAGTAACATATCCCTTCTTAATGCTGGGTTAAAACAGAGTTGGGGAGAATCTTTGGATCCACTATTAGCTAAGAACATAAAAACAGGTATAGGGAAGTCACTATACCTGTAAGAATGGTTGTAGAAATCCAAATGTCTACTGATAAGTAATTTCATTTACCCTTTCAGTCCAATGAAATTGCTATATTTTTAAGATTTCAAGACTCTGTGAAGGTGCACTTTAAAACATCACTTAAAAAATGAAAGAGAACCAGTGGATATCTTGCTACTGGAACTGTTTCTGTCAGAGATGACAGATAGCTTTGAGGGCTCATGGAAGCCAGTCAAGTAGACTGTGTGGAAAAGAGTTCCAGGACCAGGCCAGCGGCATTGGGGAGGAGCTGGGATGGATCACAGGCGCTGCCACCAGTGAGGAGAGCTAAGTGGCCTCTTGATCACTACATAGCTGCCATCCCTGGCCAAAAATGTACCCCTAAAGGAGGTTTACTTGTCACCTGACTTGTCACCTGAACTCCTCAGGTTCTAGACTTTGCCTTATCTCTGAAAAAAGGAAAACCCAGCTCTCTAAATTTACTAGCCCTATTAATCTAATGGACATTCCTTGAAAACTCAGACACTCATTTCAAATGATTAGAAAAAAAAATCTGTTTTAAAAAAAATGAAACCATAATGGGGCACCTGGGTGGCTCAGTCAGTTGGGTGTCCAACTTTGGCTCAGGTCATGATCTCACGGTCTGTGGGTTCGAATCCCACATCAGGCTCTGTGCTGGCAGCTCAGAACCTGAAGCCTGCTTCAGATTCCATGTCTCCCTCTCTCTCTGCCCCTCCCCTGATCACACTCTCTCTCTTCCTCAAAAATAAATAAACATTAAAAATTTTTTTAAATGAAACCATAACAGCTATCATCACATAACATAACATCTACTGTATGTTAGTTATGGGGCTGAGCTCTTTACATACATTATCCCACTCAATCCTTGCAACAATCCTGTTATAGAGTGGCATTATCCCCAATTAGTGGGTGAGAAAATGTACCACAGAGTGGTTAAATACGTTGCCTGGTTCATCTCGTCCCATAAACACAACTAAATACTATCAGATCATCCTAAATACCCTAGAAATGAATTTGAAGACTGACAGAACAAACTGCACAACTAGAGGGAGAGAAGAGGCCACCTTGAGGAAGGTAGGAAGTGTGGACATGTGGTTTGGGGAAGAAACAGATTGTGGTTTCTGAGAACAGGAAGAAACCCTATTGTAGAGAAGGGTGAGGGACAGAGGAGCACACAGGGAATCTCGCAAGGAGAACACTTCCCCAAAGCCACTGGCTTGAGAAACAAGAGGGACTTGTTTAAAGGTTGGTGGGCTTGGCTGGGATAGAGCCCAGAGGGCACTGTGCTGCTCTTGGAAAGAAGGCAGGCAAACAAGCTGGGGTCAGACAGTGTGGAAACAGTGATCTGACGAACACCTAGGGCACACAGCGGAGAGATTATTCTCTCTTTTTGGAGTGCATCCCTAAGAAGCTGCATTTAAGGAGATGCCTCTCCAGGAACAAAGGAGCCAGCTGGCACCATTTCCCTCCTCTACCCCTCAGCATACACACAGAGCCACCTGTGGGAAGCAGCTCAGCCCTGACACAGGCTGCCTAACATGCTTATGCCAAGTCTCCCACCCTTGCACTTTGGTGGTACTGCCTTTCCTGGTCAAGTTTGCCTCAGTCCCAGCACAGTGAGACCCTGCCCTAGATGACCAGCAGAAACCCTTGCCCACAGCATGTCTCCCAACTAGAGAGCTCTGCAGGGAAGTTCTGGTGGAAGAGTTCTGCTGGAAGTAACATTGGGTCTCATTTAACAAGTAGACCAGAACACATCTAGTTAAAACTCACCACATTCTGGCCAAGGTCCAAACAATGCCCAGTGCAAGCAAGGAGAGCCTCTGCAGACGACTGGCCTGAAGGATAGAACAGCCAGAACACAAAAGTAGAGTGCACACAACACACACCAGAGGCACTCCCTAAAGCACTAGGCCCTGGGCACTGCATGACCTCTTCTTCATAAAGCCATTATTTTCAGGAGCAGAAGACATAACTGGCTCTACTAACATACAGAAGATGGCAGAGACTTAGACAAAACGCCAAGATGGAGGAATTCATCCCAAATGAAAGAACAAGATAAGGCTATGGGCCAGAGATGTAAGTGAAACAGATATAAGTAACGTGCCTGATGGGGAATTTAAAGCAACAATCATAAGGATACTTACTGGGCCTGAGAAAAGAATGGGAGGGACATCAGGGAACACCCTCTCCACAGAGGTAAGAATTAAAAAAGAATGAGGCAGATACGAAAAATGCAATAACTGAGATTAGAAACAGGCTTGATGCAATGAACAGCAGGCTGGAAGAAGCAAAGGAATGAATTAGAATATAGAAGACAAAATAATGGAAAATAATGAAGCTGAACAAACAACAGAAAGAAGACTTATGGAACACAAGAATAGACTTAGGGAACTCAGTGGCTCCATCAAACATAATCATATTCACATTATAGGAGTCTCAGAAGAACAGAGAGAAGAGGGGGAAAAATTTATTTGAGGAAATAATGCTGAAAACTTCCCTATTCTGGGGAAGGAAACAGACATCCAGATCCAGGAGGCAAGAACTGCCATCAAAATCAACAAAAGTAGGCCAACATCAAGATATATTATAATTAAATTTGCAAAATTTATGGATAAAGAAAAAGTCTTAAAAGCAAAAGACAAAAGTAGTCCTTAACTTACAAGGGAAGGCCCATAAGGCTAGCTGTAGATGTCTCCACAGAAATGTGGCAAGCCAGAAGGGAGAAGCATGATATATTCAAAGTGCTGAATGAGAAAAATCTGCAGCCAAGAATACCCTATCCAGCAAGACTATCATTCAGAATAGAAAGAGAGATAAAGAATTTCTTAGACATCAAGAACTAAAGGAGTTTGTGGCCACCAAACCAGCCCTGTAAGAAATACTAAAGGGGACCATTTGAGTGGAAAGGAAAGAGCAAAAGTGACAAAAATAAGAAGGAACAGAGAAAATCTCCAGAAACAATGACAAAATAAATCATAAAATGACAATAAATACATACCTATCAATTATTATTCTGAGTATAAACGGATTAAACACTCCAACTAAAAGACATAGGGTGTTTGAATGGATTTAAAAACAAAAAAGACCTATCTATATGCTGCCTACAAAATAATACTTTTAGACCTAAAGACAACTCCAGATTGAAAATGAGGAGATGGAGAAACATTTATAATGCAAAAAGATGTCAAGAGTTGCTTGAGTAGCAATATTTGTATCAGACAAAATACAAAATAGATTTTAAAACAAAGATTGTAACAAGAGATGAAGAAGGGCATTATATAATAACAAAGAGCACAATCCAACAAGAATATCTAGCAATTGTAGATATTTATGCATCCAACATTGAAGCATCCAAATATATAAAACAATTAATAACAAACATAAAGGAACTAATTGATAATAATACAATGATAGTAGGGGCCTTTAACACCCCATTTACAACAATGGACAGATCATCTAAACAGAAAATTAACAAGGAAACAATGGCTTTGAATGACACCCTTGACCAGATGGACTTAACAGATATATTCAGAACATTCCATCCTGAAATAGCAGAATATACATTCTTTTCAAGTGCACATGGAACATTCTCCAGAATGTTCATACTAGGTCACAAATCAGGCCTCAACAAGTACAAAAAGATAGAGATCAAACCATGCATATTTTCTGACCACAAAGCTATGAAACTAGAAATCAACCAGAAGAAAAAATTTGGAAAGACCACAAATACATGGAGGTTAAACAACATGCTACTAAACAGTGAATGGGTCAACCAAGAAATCAAAGAAGAAATTAAAAAGTACATGGAAACAAATGAAAGTGAAAACATAACAGTCCAAAACCTTTGGGATGCAGCAAATGCCATCCTAAGAGGGAAGTATGTTGCAATACAGACCTCAAGAAACAATAAAAATCTCAAATAAACAATCTACCCTTAAACCTAAAGGAGCTAGAAAAAGAAGAACAAACAAAGCCTAAAGCCAGCAGAAGGGAAATAATAAAGATTAGAGCAGAAATAAATGATATAGAACTAAAAAAAAAAAAATCCAATGGAACAGATCAAAGAAATCAGGAGCTGGTTCTTTGAAAAAATTAATAAAATTGATAAACCCCTAGCCACACTTATCATAAGGAGAAGAGAAAGGACCCAAATAAATAAAATCACAAAAGACAGAGGAGAAATAGCAACCAACACCACAAAAATATAATTATAAGAGAATATTATGAAAAACTACGTGCCAACAAATTGGACATCCTAGAAGAAATAGATAAATTTCTAGAAACATATACACTACCAAAATGGAAATAGAAAGAAATAGAAAATTTGAACAAACTTATAAGCAGCAAGGAAATTGAATCAGTAACAAAAAATCTCCCAACAAAAGTCCAGGACCAGATGTTTTTATAGGTGAATTCTACCAAGCATCTAAAGAAGAGTTAATATCTGTTCCTCTCAAACTATTCCAAAAAAACAAAAACAAAAACAAAACAGAAAAGGAAGGAAAACTTCCAAATTCATCCTATGAGGCCAGCATTACCCTGATACCAAAATCAGATAAAGATTCCACTGAAAAAAGAGAACTACAGGCCAATATCCCTGATGAACATGGATTCAAAAACTCGCAATGAAATACTAGCAAACCAAATCCAACAGTACATGGAAACAATCATTCACCATCATCAGTGGGATTTATTCCTGGGCTGCAAGGGTGGTTCAATGTTCACAAATCAATCAACATGATATACCACATTATCAAAGAAAGGATAAGAACCACATGCAGAAAAAGCATTTGACAATGTACAACATCCATTCATGATAAAAACCCTCAGCAAAGTATGGTTAGAGGGAATATGCCTGAACATAATAAAGGCCATACATGAAAAACCCACAGCTAATGGGAACAACTGAGGGCTTTTCCTCTACAGTCAGGAAGAAGACAGGATGGCCACTTTCACCATTCTAATTTAACATAGTACTGGAAGTCCTAGCCACAGCAATCAGATAACACAAAGAAATTAAAGGCATCCAAATTGACAAGGCAGTAGTCAAACTTTCACTATTTGCAGATGACATGATACTCCCTCTATAAAACCCTAAAGACTCCACCAAAAAATTTCTAGAATGATACATGAATTCAGTAGAGTCACAGGATACAAAACAACATTCTGTTACATTTCTATATACCATTAATGAAACAGCAGAAAGAGAAATCAAGGAATTAATCCCATTTACAACTGCATCAAAAACCATCAGATACCTAGGAATAAATCTAACCCAAAAGGTAAAAGATCTGTACTCTGAAAACTATAAAACACTGATGAAAGAAACTGAAGAGAACACAAAGCTATAGAAAAACAATCCATGTTCATAAATTGAAAGAACAATTCTGTTAAAATGTCTATACTACCCAAAGCAATTTACACATTTAATGCAACCCCTATCAAAACACCACCGGCATTTTTCACAGAGCTAAAACAAACTATCCTAAAATTTGTATGGAACTAAAAACGATCCCAAAGAGCCAAAGCAATCTGGAAAAACAAAGCTGGAGGAATCACAACTTTGAGCTTCAAGTTACATTACAAAGTTGTAGTGATCAAGACAATATGGTAGTGGTTCAAAAATAGACGCACAGATCAATGTAAAACAATAGAACACCCAGAAATGAACCTGCAACCACATAGTCAATTAATCTTTGACAAAGCAGGAAAGAATATCCAATGGAAAAAAGACAGTCTCTTCAACAACATATGTGCTGGGAAAACTGGACAGCAACATGCAAAAGAACAAAACTGGGCCACTTTCTTATATCATACACAAAAATAAGTTAAAAATGGATGAAAGACCCAAATGTGATATGGGAATCCATTACAGCCTTGGAGGAGAACACAGGTAGCAACCTTTTTGACACTGGCCCTAGCAAGTTCTTACTAGATATATCTCCTGAGGCAAGGGAAACAAAACCAAAAATAAACTGTTGGCACTTCACCAAAATAAAAAGCTTCTGCACAGTGAAGCAAACAATCAACAAAACTAAAAGGCAGCCTACTGAATGGGAGAAGATATTTCCAAATGACATATCTGATAAAGCGTTAGTATCCAAAATATATAAAGAACTTAGACAAATCAACACCCCCAAAATAAATAAGCCAATTAATAAATGGGCTGAAGACACAATAGATATTTTTCCATAGAAGACATCCAGATGGCCAACAAGCACATGAAAAGATGTTTGACATCACTCATCATCAGGGAAACACAAATCAAAACTACAATGAGATATTCACACTTGTCAGAATGACTAAAATTAACAATACAATAAACAACAGGTGTTGGTGAGGATGTGGAGAAAGGGGAACCCTCTTACACTGTTGGTGGGAATGCAAACTGGTGAGCCACTCTAGAAAACAGTTTGGAGGTTCCTCAAAAAGTTAAAAATAGAACTATCCTATGATCCAGCAATCACACTGCTAGGTATTTACCCAAAAATACAAAAACATTAATTCGAAGGGATACATGCACCCTGATGTTTATAGCAGCATTATCTACAATAGCTAAATTATGGAAAGTACACAAATGTCCATGGACTGATGAATGGACAAAGAAGAGGATAAATATATATATTATGGAGTATGACTCAGCCATAAAAAGAATGAAATCTTGCCATTTGCAATGATATGGGTGGAGCTAGATTATGCTAAGTGAAATACATCAGTCAGAGAAAGATAAATACCATATGATTTCATTCGTATGTGGAATTTAAGAAATTCAAAACAAGGGGTGCCTGGGTGGCTTAGTTGGTTGAGTGTCCGACTTCACCTCAGGTCATGATCTCACAGCTCGTGGGTTCGAGCCCCTTGTCGGGCTCTGTACTAATGGCTCGGAGCCTGGACCCTGCTTGGGATTCTGTGTCTCCCTCTCTCTCTGTCCCTAACCCACTCGCATTCTGTCTCTGTCTCTCTCAAAAAATAAATAAACATTAAAAAAAATTTTTTTAAACAACAACAACAAATGATCTAGGGGGAAGAAAGAGGCAAACCATGAAACAGACTCTTAACTGTAGAGAACAAACTGATGGTTACCAGAGGGGAAAGAGTGGGGAGATGGGTGAAATAAGGGGGATTTACCCAAGGTGATGAGGATTAAGGAGTGCACTTGGAATAAGCACCAGGTGTTATATGTAAGTGTTGAATCAGGAAATTCTACACCTGAAATTAATATTATACTGTATGTTAAATAACTGGGATTTAAATAAAAACTAACTAATTGACTAAATATGTTGCCTAAGGCACACAGCTAAGAAGTGATAGAGGCAGGATTTGAACCCAGGTCCATCCGTCTGCAAAATCTGGCACTTAACCACTTCAGTACACTTCCTACATGGGATGAGAACAGCTGCTTAACTCATTAGGGGTAAACACATTTAAAAGAAATAACATTAGATATCTTCTCTCATAGCACATATCTACACCTAAAATATCTCCTAGAAATCTTCTAGAATGTAAGGTAGTACCTTTGCCTTGTCCCCACAGCATCCCAGTCCCTAGAAGAGAACCTGACATAGAGTATGTACATTTTCCACCAGGAGCAAGAAACTCTTAGATCCAACTGTTACCCTGCTATAATTTGCTTCCTTTAGCTGAGAACATATTTTTTTTTAATTTTTTTAACGTTTATTTATTTTTGAGAGAGAGAGAGACAGAGCATGAACAGGGGAGGGTCAGAGAGAGGGAGACACAGAATCTGAAACAGGCTCCAGGCTCTGAGCTGTCAGCACAGAGCCCGATGTGGAGCTCGAACTCACAGACCGAGAAATCATGACCTGAGCTGAAGTCGGCCGCTTAACCAACTGAGCCACCCAGGCGCCCCTAGCTGAGAACATATTTAAGGACCACATGATATTTGGTCAGTTTTAGCCTTTGGTCACTTTGTCAGCCTTTAATTCAATAACCAGAAACTATGTAGACCAAGTTCCATAGAGGATTTTCTAGTTTAAAAACAAAACAATAGCAACACAAAGGTGTCACACAGTCCGGCCAGAATCAGTGTAGGTAACTGTCAGAACAGATCCTATCCCCCTTCCTTTTAAAATATATATAATCAGAACATCTTTGGAAAAGAGACCAAATGCCTCAGATGGGTGTTTCACACCCAGAGCAACCAGGAAGTCTGGGTTCTTGAGGTATTTTCCTGCCAAGTTCTGTCATCCCAAAGCAGGGGTGGTCAGAAGACAGAACAGCTCAACCTGCTGGCAATCTTACCTAGTTCAACACTGCAATAACACAAAATGTAGAGAATCCAGCAAACATTCCAGTCACAGCCATTAACACCTTCCACTCAGGGCCCTGGCTGGCATGCAGTGAGGAAGGGGAGGTAGGTGGGGGAGGGAAGAATACATCTGTGTTGCCTGCGGGGAGGGAGGTTGTTAGGGCTAGGTTTAGAAACCGTGGATGAAACTGGAGTGGAGACACTTCCACTGTGCAGTCCTGGAGGCCCTGACAGCTGCGTGTGTGATTCAGTCTGGCCTTCTCACCCAACACTGCTTCATTGTGTTAACTCCTTCAAGTGCCCCAGTCCTTGCCCTCTACCTTCTCCCCAATCAGATCAAACACTGATATGGAATGGGACATTCAGGGCTCTCTGTGTGAGAGGTGTTGCGATGGAGTACAAAGAACAGGGACTTAGACCAAAGAGTAAAAATTCTCACCTGTGGGGGCCAGAGGGCCTGCAAATTTCCTAGATGAGCATGTGCTGAGGAACCACTGGGAGGGATTTCACACCCAACTCCCTATTTGCTCATGGAGGGTGTCAGTTCCTCCTTTGTAAAATGGGGATGTTTTGAGAATTAATAGAGAATAAAAGATCACCACTAATTGATTGTATGATTTTGGACAAGTCGTTTGACCTCTGTGCCTCTGTTTCACCATTTATACAATGGGGACAATGAAAATGGTCTTGCCTAGCTAACAGTGCATTGTGAAGATTACAAACTGTCTTATACATATAAAGGGGCCTCTAAATTGTAACATCACAAGTATTCATGCCTCCACAGGGATCCTAGAACCCGAAGCTCATTTCTCTGACCTTGACTCCTGTTACCTAAGGTTTCCTCCTCCACAACCTTCCCTGGGCCATCCCCTCAATCCTGTTCTATAACCAAATGGTGTTGGTCCCTCACCAACCCCCACACCCTGGGCCATTCTTCCCAAACATCACTTACATCTGTCCACAGCTGACTTGCCCATGACGTAAGGGAACAGGAAATGGATGGCCACATTCCACAAAGACTTCTCTGATGGGAAAATATGGGGGGTGCAGACTGAGATCCTGAGCCCCAGAGTAAGCACAGAAAGGACACAGGGATCTCCTGACCACTGACGTGTTGCATCAGGATGTTTGCCCTCTAATAACCACGAAGGTGCCTGGCTTAAGGAGCAGAAGCAAGAGAGTCACCATAGTGTTAGTGAAAATGCCTATCCATCCTGCATTGCTGATATTGATGGATCCCAAAGAGCTAATGAAAGAAGGGAAAAGCTTACTCAGCTTAGCATTAAAATGTCAATAAAATCCCATCCATTTATAAAGACTGCCTACCACTTACAGCTACTTACCGTGTGCAGAAACATCTTACCACTGAATGTGGGTTGCAGTAACATGGCGTTCATCCCACCACAGCACTAACCCTCTGTGACTGTCCTGTTCACAGTCCTCTTACTTGCTCGTCACTTAAAGCATTCAAGAGGTAAATGTAAACTTTATGAATTAATAAATCAAGTTAATAGATTCAGACCATTGTTTTTCAACTTTTCCCCCCATTATTATCCTCCTAACGACGCTTTTTGGACTCTTTATTCCTAATTACCCATCCACAGAAATTTTAGCACCAGATTCCCTACATGTCTGTTTACTTCCTATATGTGTATTTGTGATTTGCCTTTATAAATGATTAAGGTGTTTTTTCACCCCTTAAAAACCAATTTTCTCCCTCTTGGGGTAATACTGTCCCAACTGAGAATCCACGCAGTATACAACGATCAATGATCACCAAAGGTTACTGGCATCTCAAAAAAGAGACAACCAGACACTCTGTGACTCCTGTTGGAAGTCTTGCTAAACAACAACACACAACAATTTTCTAAATCTCAGCAAGCATGCAGCTCTAGTTACCAGTTTATAAGAAAAACAGGGCACTGAGGAGTGTTAAATGATAGAATGAGGATACAATCAGCCAGATTGTAAATATTCTACAGGACAAACAACTCCCTTTTTCAACAATTAAGTTGTGGGGGGAAATAGAGAGATGGATGGGAAACAAAGGATTAAAAGATGTCAGACACACATCAGCAAGCATATGCTAGCATGTACTGATACCTGTGACACTTATTAGGATCTGATCCAACCAAATTTGAAAATATGCATCAGACAAACAGGGTACTCCAAACACAGACTAACCATTTGATGATATTAACAAATCGTTACTAATTTTTAGGTGTAATGACATTATTGTTGTTTTACCGTTTGTCATGCATATTGAAATATTAAGGTAAAGCTATATGAAATCTAGGACTTGTTGCAGAATAGTCTGGAATGAGGGGAAGCGTGAGGGGATGTAGATGAAACAAGACTGGCCATTAGTTGATCATTGTCGAAGCTGAGTAAAGAGCACATGGAGGCTCATTGTATTATTCTCTATTTTTTAACAGGTTTAAAATATTTCACAATTAAAAGTTTGAGAGAAATAATTCGGCTGCTGTCCAGCAGTCTTCTCTGGGGGAGCTAACTGGACTCATGGCTTCTGTCGGTAGTGGGTTCTCCATGGAGGAGATGCCAACCAGGAGCCATTTTATCCTCCCAGGATGCCAACTATCCTTGCTGTAGCCCCTGCCATCTGGAGGCCTGCAGAAAGTGAGCAGCTTTGCCACATAGGATTTATTCTGCTGGTCACATCCACGCAAAGGCCAAGGTGTTCCTTCCTTTCTTTGCCTTCCCAGAAAAGCCCAAACTGCCCTTTTCTATTTTCCTCTCCATTGTCACAGTATCAGGAGCTGGGGCTTGGGCTCAGACAAGCTGGCATTCAATCCCAGCTTTGCAATTTGGGGCTGCATGGTCTTGTTCTGTAACCACTTGTGCATGGTGTCCCTATCTGTAAAATGTAGAAGGTGAATAAGACAGTGTTCTTAATTGCTACTAACAGTGCCACTCTGACCAGGTTAAGCAGAAAAGGACCTTCTTTAAGGATAATACGTAGCTCATGGAATCTTCCTAGGTGTGTGTAGAAGGCCTGGCCTGGAGGCTGCTCAGAGAACAAGTGCACCCATATTACATGGCCATAAAGCCCATTAAATCCCAATGAAGCCATGCCTCCGCACCACTTGAACCTGAATGCCTGGTCACCCTCTCCAGGGCCTGTTCTGTGTGGTACAGCCTGTTCCATATTGACATCTGAAAAAGCGTCCCCTGTGGTGTAGCTGACTGGCTGAACCCAAGTCCTACACCAGCACCCTAGATGCAAAGGAGGAATCTGGGAAACTCAGTTCTGCCTTGTAACTTGGGGATGGGGGCAGGGGAGACCCAAGGATATTGGACATTCAAAGAAGGATATTTTGAGAAGCAGGATGAGCAAAGGCAATCATGACTATGTACCCTAGACTGTCACTGTCACTCCAAGGCCTCCTTCCCACCCTTTCTGCAAATCCCCAATCTTACCTCCTTGTTTTTCCTTGCTACCACACTGCTGCATGGTTTTACAGCATAAAAACAGCAACTGTTTTTATTATAGGATTCTCTGATTACAGAATTCACCCCCTTCACAGTATTAAAATAAAAAGAAAAATAGAACTCTGCTCACATTAAGGATTTCAGGATTTATGTAGCATTTACCAAAGATTTGGGGGTGATGGGGAGGGGCCTTCTACTCTGTTTCTCTCCTTCTTTCTCATTTGTTCCTTCTCCAGTTTCACACAGGGAACTTCTGCCCCTCTCCCTCTCACTCCCAGGGGGTTGGGGTTCAACCTTCCAACCTAAGCTCTCTTCAAGGTATAATTTCTAAGTAAATGCAATGCTCATCCTAGGTGGCAATTTAGTAAATATGATTTTCTTCATCTCATTACAGAGCATAATTGTAAGGATTAAATCAGATAATGGTTTTAAATTACTGAGCACATAGCGTGTTCTCAGAAAAATTAAGAGAAAATCATATCATGTCCATTTAGATGGGGGGGGGGAGCAGAGTATGGTTGAAAGGATGGCTTTACTGAGGGTCTCAGTTGGAAGTGAGTTGGTGCTTCAAGTTCCTGATTCCTAGGCCTGTGATTCCACTGCTACATGAGATGTATGTGGTATTTTGTAACTGAGGGATGGCTCCTTCAAAATGACAAAGAAGGAGTCTCTTTGTTTATGGTGAAAGTAAACAGAGCTTCTTGTCTTTAAATCATTGAGTATGGAACTTTTCTTTTTTTTTTTTTTAATTTTTTTTTTAACGTTTATTTATTTTTGAGACGGAGAGAGACAGAGCATGAATGGGGGAGGGTCAGAGAGAGGGAGACACAGAATCTGAAACAGGCTCCAGGCTGTCAGCACAGAGCCCGACTCGGGGCTTGAACTCACGGACCGTGAGATCATGACCTGAGCTGAAGTCGGCCGCTTAACCGACTGAGCCACCCAGGCGCCCCGAGTATGGAACTTTTCTAATGTCAATTCTGTTCACATCACCTTGCAAGTGAGCAGGAAAAGAAGTCTAGATAGTGAGCTCTGACTTTTGTAGGCTTCCATGCAAACTGCTGTGCCTCTCTAGGCTCAGACCAATGACTGCATGGGATTTCAAGCAGCTGGCCACACTCAGGTGCCATGTTTGTTTTCCTAGGCCTTCTGGTTTCCACTTGATTCTTTTCTTCAAGATATCTCACCCACCCACTGATAAACTGCTGGCCCAATTTCAGCCCTCTAAAAAACAATTTCTCCTTGGAATCCTCTCTTCTGAGCTACTATCAAATCACTGAGATAATACTATGAAGGAGGCTTGCTTCTAAATTTAATCAGGAATTTAGCACAGAACCCTTCCTCCTTGTCTGGCGCCAACTCTACACCCCGCCCCCCAACCTAACAAGTGTTTTCATTCCTATGAGGAGTTGCCCATTTTGACCCATGTTGACCAAACAACAAATATGGCAGGTGGCAGAGCTGGACCAGACTTCCAAGGAAGGCTGAGTGTGACATTTGGAGATGATGTTAGATCACAGTCACTTTGTGATCCATTTCTCTGACAAGAATGCAAAGTAATTGTAAAACAAAAACAAAAACAAAAACAAATCTGTACTTTTTTATTGCTTTTGTCATGATTAAGGACATAAAAAATGAGGAACTTTCAGCATTTGAAACTCTGCCTATATTCCCTCTTCCTGACCCTACATGCAACTCAGCATCTTCCTGGCTTAAACTTAAAAAAAAAAAAAAAAAAATGTGTTCTGCTATTTCCTGAGAGCTCTTCTTGGCAAGGCCACAGCCTGGCAGGTATGCTGCCTGCTCTGGTGTAGACCAGCATCCCCTCCTAGGGCTCTGGGATCCAGCTTCAGAAGCCGATTATCACACTGTACCAGCCACCACAGATGGCATTAGCTGACCCTAAGCTGGGAGCAGAATTCAAAGAAGTCATTCTTCTGTAGGTGAGCTCCCACTTGTGCTAATCTCAGGCACTACGCTCTCCAAGGAAAGAACAGGAAGGCCCAAGAGCTTGGTGCTCACATTCCATTTGCCATCCCACAATTTGAGTCTGGTAAATGCTTTGTGTTGGTTTATACAATGCCAGGGAGTCAGCTACAAGTTCAGATCCCTAAACTAGCTCTCTAATACTGAGGTCTAAGGAACCTGAGAAAAGAACCTCGGGGATATCTAAGAGTGTGCTTAGAATAGTAGTGTTTGTATTGATAGGGAGAGTAGGATTAGTAGTGGTAATCCCAACACAAGATGTTTGTGTGGAGATTGGGGGACACAGAGGAGACAGAGAATAATTAGAGTAGGCCATCATCTCTTCTGAACTGTAAATGGATTTTGTGGGTCGTCTTTGTAGACACTTTGCTCTGTGTTTACAACTACTATCTACCCAAGAAGATGGCAGAGAGGCAAGAAAAGAGAGGAGTTGCTGCATGGGAAATCACATGGACAAGTGACTTATCATCTCTAAGACTGTTTCCTCATCTGTGAAATGGGCTTATAACAATCTAACAGGGCTCTTGGGAGGATGAGATGTGTGAGTATGCCTTAATAGTATCTGTCATTGGCCAGCCACTGTTCTGTGCACTAGGGGTTTACCAGTGAACAGAACACAGGAAGCCCTTGCCTTCATGAATTAAAAGATAATTCATCAGAAAGACATAATTGTCTGAAGTAATTGAATGTTGAGGTACATAGAGCAAAACTGGAAGAAATAAAGGGAGAAACTGAAAAAAACCCATAGTCATGCCATAAAATTTGAGTATCCTCTTCCAGTAACTGATAGAAAAATTAATTTTTGAAAATAGTAAATATGTAGATGATATTATCAACCAACTTAACCAAATCAGTATTTATACTACACTACACACTACATAACATATATTTTCTTTAAAGTGTACATGGAATTTTCCTTTAAGTCAGACCATACACCAGTCTATTAAATAAGTCTCAAAAATGGTCAAAAGTTTGAAATATTACATAAAATTGAATTAGAAATCAACAATAAGGGGCACCTGGGTGGCTCAGTTGGTTAAGCGTCCGACTTCGGCTCAGGTCATGATCTCGCGGTCCGTGGGTTTGAGCCCCGTGTCGGGCTCTGTGCTGACCGCTCAGAGCCTGGAGCCTGTTTCAGATTCTGTGTCTCCCTCTTTCTCTGACCCTCCCTTGTTCATGCTCTCTCTCTGTCTCAAAAATAAATAAATGTTAAAAAAAAAAGAAATCAACAATAAAATATCTAGAATATTTCCCCAAATATTTGGAAATTAAAAGCACATCTAAATAACCCATTATTCAAAGAGAAATCACAAATGAAACTAAAATATGGTTTCTCATGGGATGATAATTAAAACACAAGACATCAAAATGTCTGAGATGTTGGCAGTGCTGTATGTAGAGGGAATTCTATAACTTTATAAAAGGCTATGTTGGAAAAGAAGAAAGGCTTAAATTCATGACCTACATCTCTACATTAAGAAGTTGGAACAAGAAGATCAAATCAGACTCAAAGTTAAATGGAAAGAATAGACAAGAAAAACCAAAATCGACAACATAGAAAGCAAATGATAGATAAAATTACAAAGCCAAAATAGATCCTTTGAAAAGATTAGTAAAATTGATAAGTCCCCAGAAAAGACTAATCAAGAAGAGAAAACACAAATGATCAATATCAGAAATTAAAGAGTGAATTTCACTACTGATACTATAGACGTTAAGATGATAATAAGGGACTATAATGATGTCTTTCTGCCAATGAAGTACATTATCTCAGATAAAGTGGGATGATTTCATTTTTTTAAGTTTATTTATTTTGAGAAAGACAGAGAGTGAGAGTGGGGAAGGGACAGAAAGAGAGAGAGAGAATCCCAAGAAGATTCCATGCACAGTCAGTGCAGAGCCTGATGTGGGGCTTGAACTCACAAAACTATGAGATCATGACCTGAGCCAAGATCAAGAGTTGGTCCCTTAACCAACTGAGCCACCCAAGCACCAAAATGGGATCATTTCTTAAAAGACACAATTTATAAAAACTGTTTCAGGAATAAATTGAGTATATGAATTCCCTATATCTATTAAAGAAATTTATTTTGTGATTGAAAACCTCCTGTCAAAGAAAACTCTAAGTAAGCTGAGATAGTTTCATTGGCTAAATATATCAAATTTTAAGGAATGGATAACACCTGTCTTACATCATTTCTTTTAGAAAATAGGAAGGGAAATGCATTCCATCATATTTTATGAGCCTGAAATAACCCTGATACCTAACACAAAAACATTACAAGAAAAGAAAATGACACACCAATATCCCTCATGAACATAAATGCTACCACATTGCATACTACCACATACTACCACAATACATCCACGATACAATATTAGCAAATTGAATCTGGCAATGTAAAAGAATGGTAATACCTTATGACTAGGCCCTGTACTAGGAGCAGTATGAAACATTTTATGTAAGGCAGACAGATAATGTAAACAACCATTCAAACTGGGTCAGAACATGTCAAAAGATGAGTCAGCTCAACACTATTCATCACTGGTTCTCACACTTGAGTGTGCATTGCGCTCATCCAAAAAAGGTCTCTGAAACAGACTGCTAGGCCTCACCCCCAGAGCTTCTGATTCAGTAGGAGTGGGATAAAGCCTGAAGATTTGCACTTCTAACAAATTCCCAGGTGAGGATGCTGCTGCCGGTCTCAGGATCTCATTTCAAGAACCATTGGTGTATATGAATAATTCTTTACCCTGGTTGTATATCAAAATTATTCAGGGAGCTTAGAAAAAAAATAACCAGTGCTTGTGGCCCAGCTTAGCCTAATGGAAGCAGTCTCTGAGGGTAGCGATGGAACATTGGTAGTTTTTTTAAACTTCCCCAGGGGATTCCAATGTAAAGCCAGGGTGGAGAACCACTGGGACCGATGCCATTTTGGTGACCAACAATCCAACTTTGCTTAGGATTGAGGGGTTTTCTGGGATGCAGGACTTTCAGGGATAAACTGGGACAGTCCCAGGCAAATGGGGGTGAGGAGAAACCCTGGATACTATAAGGGGAATGTCTAGATCAGTGGTCTTCAACCTTAGGTGACCTGGAAATCACCTGGGGAATTTTAAAGAGGAATGATGTCTGGGCTCCACTCCCAGAGATTTTAATGTAATTGAATTGTTCTGGGTACAGCTTGGGCATCTGGACTTTTTAAAGCTGCACATGTAATTCTAATGTGCTGCCAAAGTTGAGACCCACTGGGCCAGGTGAAGTAGAGGTTGTTGGATTTAGCAACTAAAACTTCACTAGTGACCTCTACAAGATCCATTTCAGAGAAGTGTTTTTAAATAATAGGCATGTTTCAGGGACCAGACTATATATATATGCAGGAGTGTGGGGAGAAAGAGGAGGTGGTGAATATAAAACTTTTCTTTAAAAAGTTTGACAGAGGGGCATGAGTTTGATTGGAAAGAGTATGGCCTTCTTTTGTGTGTGATATAAAATTTTCTGCCAATATATATATGCTTTTCAACCAAATTTACAAGGACTTCCAGGACTCTTGTGACTAGAACATAGGAACCAGAACAGAGTATCCTTGGGTCCCCATAGCATGTGGGGGAGTAAGCTTTGTAGTTCACTTTTTTGCATCCATTCTCCTATGTCCTCACTGGGTAGCAACAGTGCAGTTTGGGGAATAGACTCTATCTCCACAGGGGGATGGGGCTTTGAATAAACTGACTAATCATGATAAACTCCTCTCCCTTTTCAGTTTTGGGTCCAGGAATCCAGATAAACCAGTTTGCAAATGGCATTTTCATTGCAATAGATACTGGTTAGAAGAAAATTATCCCAGAAGGGAAGACTCTTGTTATGGTTGGAGGAGAGATGCTCCCGCAGTATGAGTCAGTATGTAGTTGGGATTGCCACCAGGTCACCTTCAACATCCACAAGGGCATAAAACAGCCTTGGCATAGGACTGACACTGAGGACAACAGAAGACATACATGGAGGAACTTAGCTTTTAGTGACATCATTGAGCCTGATGCCTGCAAGTCTATTTTTACTTGCAGATTCCTAGTTGTGTGAACTAAGGAATTGATTTTGTATTGGCTTTTCTATCATTTACAGCTGAAGGCATCCTAACTGATATGTGGGATCAGTAGGGACAACAAGAAGCAAGTTCTGGGAAAAACAGCCTAGATACAGAGGCAGCTTTATGAGGGCAACTAGCCATTCTGAGTCACAGGGCATGAGATAAGAGACACTCAAGGGTGATTCAGGTAAGTCCTTGGTGCCAGAAAGGCCAATCTTGTGGAACAGGGCACAGCAGCAAGAAATCCAGGTTGTGGTGAAATAGAAGCCAAGTAGGCTGCAGTTATATTCTGCATGCCTCAGACCCACACAGCAAGCACAGCCACACCATGACACATCCAGCCCTTGGGGAGGAGTGGGAGGTAAGGTGGGGCACTTGTAAGAACTAGTAATTAAATGATGATATCTATTGTAATTTATTAAGGGTTTACCACATGTCAGATGCTGTGCTGAATGCTTTACATACATTATATCACCTTATATGCATTAAAAAAAAAACTTGGAAACAAGTGGTAATTGCCCCTGCTTTCAAATGGAGAAGCAGTATAGCATTTAAGTGGAGCTGGTTCAACATTCAACAATTAATTCATGTCATTCATCATATCACACATCTGTGGATATGACCATCTCAATAAATACAGAGAAAACATTAGACAAAATTCACCATTTATGATAAAAAAAAAATCTCTCAGCAAACTAGAAATTAAACCAGGAATTTCCCCAAACTGATAAAGGGCATCTGCAAAAAGCATTATAGCTAATATCATACTTACTTACCAAATACTTAATGCTTTCAGCCTAAGAAAGGTAACGACACAAAATGTCTACATTTATCCTTCCTATTCAACATTTTACTGGACCTGTTAGCCAGTGAAATAAAGCAAACAAGAGAAATAAAAGGCATCTAAGGGAATAAAGAAAAAAAACCTCTTTCTATTTGCAGATGATATGGCTGTCTACATAGGAAATCCCCCAAAATTGACAGGGAAAGCTACTAAAACTAATAAGGGAGATTGTCAGGGTCAATATACAATCAATTATATGTCTATATATAAGCAATGGACAATTGGAAATTGAAATTAAGTTAAGTGTGGGGCAACTGGTGGATAGTAGAAATCAAGAGTGGACAATGTGACTGGTTGCTGTGTACTATCATGTTTGCTTTTCCTTTCTCTTTATACTCATTGTTAGGAGGAGGCAAGGATGGCTATACCTGGTGCCCACATGGGACCACAGCGCACATCCCTGAGCCAGATGCCGTAAACTTGATGCAACAAGACTGGATTCCAGACTTTTAGCTGTAGGGACTGAGATATCTGATATATTACCTCCCTCAAGATTGCTTCAGGACTAGAATAGAATAGAAACCATAAAAGGAGACTCTGGGACCCAAGTTCAAGGAACAAGAAATGGGCAGTAGGGACTGACAATCTTGCTGTGAAGAGACCATTCTTGGCAGACTTTATTTAATCAGGTTGTTATGAATTCACTTAGCAAATCCCCTTTTTCCTAGGTTAAGTGGAACTCTACTGGCTTGAAAAATTTTATGGTCAACCAGCAGGCATGCTGATTCCCATTCACAGTTTAGACTGGAGGAGGTTTGGCAACATTGGAAGTCTCTCCTAAGTGAGAACAGAAGTAAATGGGGACAGAAGTGCCCAAGAGGAAAAGGCTAGACAGAGAAGACACAAACAGGAACATGGGATATTCCTCCAGCCCAATGCAGATACAGAAGTGGGCAGTATGCTTGAGATAACAACGTTGGCCTTCTAGGAAACTTGACAGCAAATCCATGTTGCTATTGAACTACACATAGAATAGCATATAGCACACAGAGATATGACTTGCCGACAATAAGCAATGAAATCGAATGTTCACTTTATGTTGGCAGAATGGAGAGGATGAGTGAGGGACGGGGATGAACATTAACTGAGCCACTTCAAGATGCTGTCATGATGTTCTGTACTTCACTTATTGAATAAGGTACAGGTCACCTAGTATGCTGGTCCTGGTCTGTGATCCCTCAGATCTGTGTTCACCTTTCCCTTCCTATACTCTGGACAGCATGTCTGATCCTGCATGCTATGCTTCCCAGACTCCTGAGTCATGTGGCTTCTCAGCCAGGTTCAGTCAAAGGAGGAGACTGGCCAGAAGCTGGAGAGAGGCAGGAAGACCAAACCAGGTATTTGTCCTCTTTCCTCTCTACCTCAGGAATTTTCTTGGAATGTCTTCTCTATGACTCCATTTCCCATCAGACAGCTCCTGCAGCATGATCCCAGTTCTTGGACCACAAAAATATAGCCCCCTCCCATTGTGTCTTCAGTTGAGGAGTTGACATGACTTCCTCTTGATGCCAACCTCTAGTAACTTCACCATCACCTGTTTGTCTTCTTGACTTCCCATCACTTGCCTAACCAATATCCTGAATTAAATTCCTCTGATGTAAATGTTTGCAGTGGCTTCTGTTGTTTTGGTTTATCTCTGACACTCTTACTGAGTGTCTAATAATTCAGAGTGGTTTTTCCTATGCTATTGTTATCACATCATTTATTCACCAATGGCCTGAAAAATAACCATTATTTCCCCAGTTTTAAAGATAAGGAAACCAAGTTTCAGATACATTAAGTAACTTTCTCAAGAAGAAGATGGAATTTATAAACAGGTCTTTCAGACACTTGTATATTTGTTCTCACTGTATCATGCCTCCTCTGTTATTCACTATATTAATTTTTCAAAGCGTGGAGTATTTCCCTAAAGTTTGAGCTGGAGTGTTGACTCAGAATGTCAGAGAGACAGCAACATTCCATAAGAATCTACAACTTCTAAACCCTAATAGAGAATGCACCCTAGATAAGATTTCTTCTATTACCTAATAAGTTAGTTTTGCTACTGGAATATTTTGTTTCTTTCCAGAATCATGACAGAGATGAATCTTCAAATATTGCCATCTAAATGAGAATGCTTCTGTAACTAGCAATAAGAATGCTTCCTGCAGTTGAATCATTACATTCAGAACAGCCTCCCAATGTGGTAAAAAAATTACCCAGGCCAGTTGTGATGTTAGATGTCAATTAAAAAACCAAAACAACCTAAAACTCAATACCACATATAAGTTACTTAAAACTTACTTAAAACTAGAGTCCGTACATTTCTACTAAGAAGATTTGAACTTGGAGACAAGCAGCCCCCAGCATCTGGGACATCTATGGTATTATGCATTGGTCTTTGTAGTTCCCAAGGGCACAAGAATGCACACAAACAAATTCATCATGGAAATGGTGATTTTTAGAGAAATTTTGCAACCAGACAGAATTTGTTTTATATGAATGATTTTAATTCTTCAAATTTATGTCCTCTCAAGTTTGGTAAGACCTAGAGAAGCCACTTAGACCAACCCTCACCTCCATCTTCTACTGTCATACCTACTGTTCTCTGGCAAAGCCATCAGTCCTTCTTTTTCTAAAATAGCTTTAATAAAGTGCAATTGACATATAGTAAATTGCACGTGCTTAAGGTGTATAATTTAGTAAGTTTTGACATATGTCTATATCCATGAAACCATTACCACAGTCAAGATAGTGACATATCCACCAGAAATTGAGAGTGGGGTGGTTGATATGTTTACTCATATTTTGGGTAAGTATGGGTAATTATGTTTACATATTTTGTGAAAATTTTTTGTTCTGTTTTGAATTATTTATATATTACTTTTAAACTTTTTTTAAATGTTTATTTATTTTTGAGAGAGACAGAGACAGAATGTGAGTGGGTTAGGGGCAGAGAGAGAAGGAGACACAGAATCTGAAGCAGGCTCCAGGCTCTGAGCTGTCAGCACAGAACCTGACACAGGGCTTGAACTCACAAGCTGTGAGATCATGACCTGAGCCAAAGTTGTACGCTCAACCGACTGAGCCACCCAGGCGTCCCGTATTTATATATA
This sequence comes from Panthera onca, assembly GCF_046562875.1. Lineage (NCBI taxonomy): Eukaryota > Metazoa > Chordata > Mammalia > Carnivora > Felidae > Panthera > Panthera onca. The sequence goes on along the minus strand of NC_138343.1, from coordinate 24,805,184 downwards.
TATTTTTTAAAATTTTTAAGTGTTTTTATTTATTTTTGATACAGAGAGAGAAACAGCATAAGTGGGAGAGGGGCAGAGAGAGAGGGAGACACAGAATTTGAAGCAGGCTCCAGGCTCTGAGCTGTCAGCACAGAGCCTGACGCAGGGCTCGAACTCACGGACTGCAAGATCATGACCTGAGCCGAAGTCAGATGCTCAACCGACTGAGCCACTCAGGCACCCCGATATTATTTTTAAAATCATGTAGTTCAGTGTTGGGACCCCTGGGTGGCTCAGTTAAGCCACCGACTTAAGCATCTGACTTAATCTCTGGTCATGATCTCGCAGCTTGTGTGTTTGAGCCTCACATCTGGCTCTGTGCTGACAGCTCAGAGCCTGGAGCCTGTTTCAGATTCTGTGCCTCCCTCTCTCTCTTTGCCCCTCCCCAGATCATGCTCTGTCTCTTTCTCTCTCTCTCAAAAATAAATAAAACATTAAAAAAATTTTTTTAATCATATGGTTCGTGTTCTATAATAGTCACCCAGTTGTGCTATCATCACCACTATCTAATTTGAGAACATTTCCTCAGCCCTAAGAGAAACCCTATACCCATTAAGAGTCAGACAGTAAATCTTCATTCCTGCCTGTTCTGGACATTTCATATGAATGGAATCATTCATTTCTTTTGTGTCTGGCTTCCCTCACTATATTGTTTTTAAGGCTCATTCATGTTGTAACAAGTATCAGTACTTGATTCCTTTTTATTGCTAGATATTCTTCCATTGTATGGACATACCACATTTGGTTAATTAATTAATCATTTTATGGACATTTGGGTTATTTCCACTTTTTGGCTATTGTGAATAAGGCTGCTATGAACATAGCATAACTCAGGCCAGAACTGCTAGGACAGTGTTGAATAGCAATGGTGACAGAAGGTGGTTATGACTTTTTTTATATAAAAACCAAATATTTACTCAATTTACCATGTCTTAATTTAATCTTTGTATACCTTCCATTTTTAAGTGCTTAAATGAGTACTATATTGCAATAGAAATGTAGTGATGTAATTAATCAACCATTAAAAATGCACTATTACAGATAAAAAAAAAATCATGGTCTTTTCCCTGATAATTGAGAGAAAGCTATTTAACCACTAAATACGAAACTTTGCTGGTCCAAACTGGAGTGATAGTATTAAGATGGTGAAAAGTAGTCAGATTCTGAATATGTTTTGATATGGGATGTGAAGGATTACATGTGATGTATGAGAAAAAAAGATTGGTATACAGAATGACACCAGGATTTTAACCCCAGAGACTGGTATAAGGGAGTATGCATCACTGAGATAAAGTACAGCAAGTTTAGGTGAGAAAGGTCAGCAGTCCAAAAATGCCACTTGATGTAAGTAAGTATGCCATCTTTGGTAAACACTGCTAATTACAAACCCAATATCTATCCTCTCCTTGTTAGAGAGGCACTGATTCTGGTCAGTGTGGCGACATGCTCAATCAAAAACAAAAAACAAAACAAAACAAAAAAAAGCAACAAAACCAAACTCCTTCATTTTCCAGCCTCCCTTGCAGCTAGGATTCAGAATTGTGGCCAATTGGAATCCTGCTAGGGAAATCCTAGGGCTTTCCTTATTTAGGACATTGGATTTACTGTCTACTTCCTACCTGGAATCTGGATGTGTGGCTAGAGGTAAAGCAGCCATGGAGTAATCCTGAGAATGGAAACCACATATGGGATGACACAGAAGGGCATTTAGGACAGCACGAAGCTTGGACCAGCCCTGTACTCCCGTTTTTGGTTTTCCTGTTGGTTGTCAAAAATAAACCCCTATCTGGCTAAGCCACTGTTATTGAATCTCTATAACAAGGAGCCAAACACAATCTATGATAACACAATGACTATTTCAAAGTCATTGACTTAAACAATGGTAAGCTGAGCACTAGAGGTCTGCTTTCTTTAGATAGGTATAACTTATATTTTTTTTTTTCCTTTTTTGTCATCTAGCCCTTGAAACTGCATTGTGTCAACAAAGACATAATGAGAAGTTTTTTCTAGAAATCCAAATACACTAGATCTGTCAGTTTAGGAACGTTATCCAAAAAGGGTCTGTAATTACTCCTGCCTTCCTTGTTCTTGGGCAAACCCATGTCAGCTACCAGTGTCTCCTCTTCTCTTTCTAGAAGTTCATAGGCCATTGATTGTGTGTGTCAATGCTTTTCCTAGGATCCATCCACTTCAAGCCCACTGCTCTATAATCTGTGGCACCACATTCTGCCCATTATACAAAATAAACACCACATCTGTCCACCTCCAGTCTTAGGCTCCTCTCCCACTTTCTACAGTTTCTGGGAGATCGTCCCACTAGGTTGGACTGAAGTTCCACCTGGCCAGGCAACTTTCAACTATGATGAGCTGCTAGTCACTCTTCCTCAGTCTGCTTGGCTGTCTTGGTCATCAGTTCCCTCAGATGGTGCTCCTTCTACCCGCCCCCCTCCCCCAAGATGGCTTAGAGGACTTTGTGTTGTTTGCCAACATCACACTACCCACCATTCCTCTTTCTCTTCTCGTTCCAAACAGCACAGATGCCTCCTTGTTGGCATGGCAGGTGACCTTTGTGGGTTCTAGGATTAGACCTCCTGATCCTGTCCTTACAGACCATGGCTCTGTGTCATATTCATCCTTAGAATATGTCCTTCCTCCATTTTCCTTGTTCATTTTCTTGAACAGGCTTTTTATTCTGGGGTAATTTTAGACTTACAGAAAAGTAGCAACCATAGTACACTGAGTTTCCATATACTCCTAACCCACTTTCCCCTAATGTTAACATGTTATGGAACCATGGTACATTTACTAAAGCAAAGAAATTAACACTGGTACATTACTGTTAACTAAACTACAGACTTTATTCAAGTTTTACCAGGGTCCCCACTAATACTCATTTTTCTGTTCCCAGATCCAGTCCAGGATTCCACATGGCATTTAGTCTGCATTCATCGTTTTTAATCTGTTTTCAAAATCCCTTTAACAATTTGCTTTCCTTCTTGGTCAGGATTATTTGATTTGGACTAGAGGGATCACTCTGTCTTCCTGTGATGTTATTTTAATTTGCCAGGCAATAGTTTTTCCTTGAAATGCTTTCCCTCAAGGTGCTTGTGCCATTGAATGAGACCCAGAAATCAATGTGTTTGGAGCACGCACCTCCTCAATGAGCTGCTTGGCTGGCTCAGAATTTGTGGCAAAGTGGTCAGCTTATCCCAAGGTTCTTTTTGGCTCTATTTCACCAACTCTTCCTCCCTGGTGGCCAAATGTATGCCTTGAGTAGACATTGCCCTCAGCGATTCCTTCTAATCTTCTATAAATTGTGCCTAAGACGATTTGCTCTACGTGGAAACTGCAAGGTGCAGAGAAGCCTGGCTCACAGCCCACTGTGTAACTGAGGGAGGGCTTCTTTAAGAGCCCTGAGGACAAGGCTGGAAGAGGGTGTGAAGAGAGCAGCAGATGTTTCAGGCGCAGCATGTATATCCCTGGGCTGCAGGCTGATTGTCACTGAAAGAAAAAATCTTTAGCTTCTCTAAGTTTATAAACCTTTAACTAGGTTAAAAGGTAAATGAAGTGGTGAGGAACATGTCTGGGAGTCTGATCCTGTCAGAGACTCACAGGGGCCTCCCGCCTGGACAAGTGACAAGTCTGTGATTGGATGGGACAGTCTGTCCGCACAGTGGTTTCCACAGAAACAGAGCTTTAGCGTGTTAGTGCAAAATAGAAAGCAGGGTATGATAACTTCATTGTGACTTAGAGACTCCTGGTCATTTCATATGACAATTTGTCTTTTGTCACTTAATGTGATGAACGTATAAAGGTTTAACATTTGTTTAAATATTCTTCTCTATTTGATGCTATGTCTATACATCAGGATAACTGAAATTCTGACTGGCCAGAACTCATCTCAAAAATAGAGATAGTCTTGAATTGAACTGAACTGAATTGAATTTCTAGCAACTGCAACAAAATGTAAAATTCTTGGTTGTGACATTTAAGGGCCCCAGAACCCTATTGATGAAATTGTATTCTGTGAAAGTGAATGTCACTTGAGGGCTGAAAATGACCACAGTCACAATATCAGAGAACAAAGCCTGGATAGTGGCCAATATACCCAGAAATCAGACATCTATGTTGAATACTCACACTACTCAAGTACTATACATTTTTTAAGTCCTGTTAAATCAATCTATAACCATCATCAATTGGTTCAGGAGCCACATTTGTCTAAAAATAAAAGAAATTGATGGGCACCTGGATGGCTCAGTCTGATTAAGCATCTGACTTTGGCTCAGGTCATGATCTCCTGGTTCACAAGTTCGAGCTCCACTCAGTGCCTGGAGCCTGCTTCAGATTCTGTGTTTCCCTCTCTGCCCCTTCTCCACCCACACTCTGTCTCTCTCTTTCTAAAATAAATAAGCATTAAATAAAGTTTAAAAAATAAAAATGAAAGATTGATATAAAGATGCCAGAAAATATTCACAATTTTACCCTAGGACTTAGTTCCATGTAAAGTTATGTGGATTTGAATCTTCTTTGGAAAGACAAGAGGTCTCTCAATGAGGTCTAGGATAAGCAGTGAAAAAAAGAGTCCCTTCTATTAGACAGCCAAATCAAATAGAAGAAATGACTCCAGGCTCATTAGGGATTAGTCATGAGCCTCAAGGTGTGACTAATGTCTTCTGTACATGGTGGAACAGTCCTATCCTTTAGCAGTGTCCCTGGAAAATTACCATCCATTAAAGTGAAGAATATTTTTCCTAGAGGTAGACATTTCAAGTAGCTGATACCTTCAAGGAGCTTTCAATTATTTGTGATGTCAGCCTCTAAAAACTTCACTTCCTGAATTTGGGCACTAATCTTAGAGAATAAGTTGGATGAGTCATATAATAAGAATGAAAATAACAATGAGAGGAAATGAGAAGCATAATATTAATTTTTTAGCTACAATGTCAAAATGTGTACAGTTATTTTCTTAAAAAAGCAAAACAGATTGACATATTTGGGGGGATATTAAATTATTGCTGATATGGCCATTTAAGCAATATCAAGAAATTCCCACAAAGAAAGAGACATTTGGCTAAGGCTTAGAATTTTCCTTTGGAGTGTGGTTCAAAAGAATTGAAGCAGCGGCAATAACAAGAGATTCCCTTTATTTTCATAAGAAAAGTGATATGGAAAGTCCTTTCTAGGCAGGTGAATGTGATGAAGGTAAAATCAGTTTGACATGTGGGAGTTCAAATTATCAATTGAGAAATATTCAGATTCAAGCATTTATAATGGCTTTCTATTCTACTTCTGCATGCAGTTCTCATTACTACTCATCAAATTATAATGTTTCAAATTTATGAAGTGCTTATTATGTGCTAGGTGCTGAGCTAAATGCTTTACATGTGGTATCTTATTTTATTCTCATAACAGCTCTATGAGCTTGAGCGTATCATCCCCATTTTGCAGACTCAGAAACTAAAGTTTGAGAAGTTAACTAATCCAAGATTGTATCAAAGTAGATCTGAGCCAAGATCCAACAAGTGAGTGACATGTGCACTCTAATTACAGCAAATCCCAGGTCATGTGTGTGAAATGTTTAAAAACAAAAGCACACCTAATAACCAACCCTATAATATAAAATCTGGTTTATAAAGAGCTTTTACATGTATTGTTTAATCAAACAGCCTTGTGAGTTATATATTTGTATTTAGTAAGTTTATTTTGATTTCAACAAAAACCAGTTGTGGTTGGCTTATGCATTAAAAGGGACATTTAGAAAGCATATTGGGGCAGCTCATAAACTCCAAGGCAAGAACTGAAAACCCAGTCCTTGGGAAGAGCAAAAATGAGCTCCCCAATCTCCAACAGTGGGAGAGATCATGAAAATGGCCCTGAACATAATCCTGTTCCAATAATCCTCAGTTTCTGGGTCACTGAACAGTTTAAGATTCCTAGAAGAGAAATAATGATTGGGTGAGCCTGAGCCTGGAACCACCTCACATAAGTCAGTTGTGGCCAGAGGGAAAGGACCATGCAGCACGGATGGGACAGTGGGTTTACTTCCAAGATCACGTCGTTTCACAGAGCAGACAAAACCAGTGTGTGCTTTGTAATCTAAGCATCTTCATTTTCTAGACTTTTTTTTTCCCCCAGAGAAAAGGGACATTCCATCCCAGAGGTATAATCAAGTTATACCTCATAGAACCTGCCTGCAACTTTTTAATGCTTTTGCCTCTCCATGCCTACATCTGTCTGGGTTTTAATAGATTCTTTAGCGCTAAGTGCTGGGCTTTACAAATGAAGAAACAAAGCTCAGGAAGGCTAAAAGATTGTCCAAGGTCACTTGCCTCATTAGTCCAGGGCTGGGACTCATATCCATGTCTTGTGACCACAGCCGCATGCTGTCTGCAGTAGAATTGAATGCCGTCCAGTACGGCAATATTCTGTCCATCAGATGACCCATCCCATAGGAGCAGGGCATTAGAACAAAGTACAAATAACAAAGCTTTAAGCCTTAAGCCACAGAATGAGTCACCAATTGGAGCACTTTTTGGCAAAATGCCTGGCATCAAGCAGATGCTCCATAAATATTTGTGTAATGAGCACGTGACTCCGTGGGTGATGAAAGGAATATACTAAGGAAGAAACATGGGAGAAGCTGTTTAAGAGACAGGAGACTTTTTCACCATGCAAGTGCCTTCCTTCCCATCTAGATTTCTTCGTTGAGACTTAGACTGGACCTGATATTTCTTCTGTGGCTTAGTCACCACTGGTGCGAAACCAAAGGCTTTCCCCAATTCACAAGCATGTTCAAGAAGGGTTTTCTCTCTAGGCCGCCTGCACCTGCCTGAGCCCAGTTACGAGGTTACAGTGAAGTTTAAGCTTTAAGCCCCTCATTCACAGTGACTTCTTCCAAGCCCCTGGGGAGGGTTCCAGCAGAGTGATGATGAACTCATGGATTTCTGTAAAATCTGCTCAAGTGCGATAGCTTTTTTTATTGAATTTTTTTAAACTTATATTATCTTTCTTAGGTATTTAATTATAAAATTTCAAACTCAACCTAAGAACAAAACATATAATAAAAGTAAATTGCTTAATGTATATCAAGCACAGCAGTAAAAAACAACAAAAACAAAAAAGATGAAAGCTATAGGTTTAACTTTTACAAATATGCTATTTTAACTGCAGTAAGTTAAAACTGCTGTCCTTTTCCATCCCAATGGCCCCTTTACACATTCTCTTCTTGCAGGGTAGTGTGGAAAGCTGCAGGCATTGCTAGTTTTCTCTGAGGAAAAGTTAGGTTGAAGAAACATTTAGTTCGGACTTAGTGTATGAACAATGTTGGCAGTTTCTTCCATGCATGGTTAAGATTTTGCTAGCCACCCAAGTGTGGTAATGGCTTCCAGGAGGCCCTAACCACCTGTTGCATCAATTCACCCACATCATGACACAAAGGTGTATGGTCAGATGGTAGCCCAGTGTGAACATGACCTTGTGTGGCACCCAGCACCAGAAGTGTGTGGGAATGGAGTAGAAACCAGGTTGGAATGTTCAGGATCAGAAACTAGTCTGTGGAGAGCTCACCTACTTCCTGGACTTGTCAAACAGCAAACAAAAGATCTGGCTACCTTCAGTACCTAGGCAAATGAAAAACTCTCCTGTCAGGAAAGCACTTGATAATCCAGCATGTACAATATGAAATATACAAACTTTTTTTTTCTTTCTCATGGAAATTATGGTACTCGTTAGCTAGGACTTCTGTAACAAATGTCACAGACTGCGTGGCTTCAACAACAGAAATTTGTCTTCTCACAGTTCTGGAGGCTGGAAGTCTGAGATCACGGTGTCAGCAGGGTTACTTTCTCTGGAGGTCACTCTCTTTGGCTTGGTTTCACGTGGTTTCCCTCTGTGTGTGTCTGTATCCAAATTTCCTCTTATAAGGATATCAGTCACATTGGATTACGGCCCAATTTAGCCTCATTTTAGCTTAATCACCTCTGTAAAGACATTATCTCCAAATAAGGTTACATTCTTAGGGACTGGAGGTAGAGACTTCAACATAAGAGTTTGTAGGAGGACACAATTCAGCTCAAGACATATTAGAAATAGAACGTACTAGAAATCTTGTGTAGCAGCACTGTCAGGCAAATCTGTGTGTGAAGTCACATGTTATGTGCATCTCATCCATCGTTAATAAAAAGTTAGATTTGGATCAGCCATCCTAGAAACACAACTGACTTCTCTTTCCAAATTCCCTGTAGAAAATGATATGACAAGATTGCTGGCATAGGAAAAAGTGATCAAAAAGGAATGCATAAAAAATACAGGACAAAAACTATAGAGGTACGTCCCCCAATTATTTAATAAAAACATTATTCAAAGGCAGGGCGGCTAAGTGGCTCCGTCTGTTAAGTGTGCAACTTTGGCTCAGGTCATGATCTCATAGTTCGTGAGTTTGAGCCCCAGGTCGGGCTCTGTGCTGACAGCTCAGAGCCTGGAGCCTGCTTCAGATTCTGTCTCCCTCTTTCTCTGCCCCTCCCCCACTCATGCTCTGTCTCTCTTTCTCTCTCTCTCTCTCTCTCTCTCAAAAATAAAAATTAAAAAAAAAAAACTTAAAAAAACCACATTATTCAAAGGGAAACATGCACCCTTATGTTTATAGGAACATTATCTACAATAGCTAAATTATGGAAACAGCCCAAGTGTTCACTGACTAATGAATGGATAAAGAAGATGTGGTATACACACGCACATATACACATACTGGAACATTACTCAGCCATAAAAAAGAAAGGGATCTTGTCATTTATAATGGCATGGATGGAACCAAGGTAAGTCAGTCAGAGAAAGAGAAATACCATATGATTTCACTCACATGTGGAATTTAATAAACAAAACAAATGATCTTGGAGAAAGAGAGAGAGGGAGACAAAGAAATAGACTCTTAACTATAGAGAAGGGTCACCAAAAGTGAGGTGGGTGGCGGGATCGGTGAACCAGGCAATGGGGATTAAGGAGGGCACTTGTGATGAGCACTGAGAGCTGTGTGGAAGTGTTGAATCACTAAATTGTACACCTGAAACTAATATTACACTGTATGTTGACTAACTAGAAGTTAAATAAAAACTTTAAAAAAAAAAAAAAGGAAAGAAAGAAACCCATCATGTTAGCTATCTGGATCTTATGATATTTTTCAGTTTTCTAAAAAGTGTTATTTTGATTTCTTTTATAATCTTAAATAAATATTCATTTTATGACTAAATTTATATCTGTAATGTTGTGTCATTTTACTTAGAGAGGACCTTGAAAATTGTACCACCTTAGGTCACACAGAACCTGGATCTGCCTTGGTCTGTCACGAATCAGCCAATTCCCAAATGTTTTCCTCTCAGAAATAATGGTCATTTAGACCTCAGTCACATGCCCTCCTGACAATTTCACCTGCACTGTGAACTTTGTAAGGAAGAGAAATAATCCACCCAACCCACAGTTTTTCACAAGAATCTTTAACTGAGGCCCAGGGGGTAAGAAAGAAATGCCTGGAAGCCCAATGAAATATTTCTGCTAAAACATCTGACATGGGATTTCTCTGAACAAGCTGAAGCAACTTTGGTTCAAGGGAAGCAACTGGTGAGAGCTTTCAAAGCCTCTCTCTGTCTCCTGAGATCCTACTGCTTCCTGCGTATAGGGGTCTTTCAGCTGGGGTTCACTCTGACCTTCAGGCATTTCCAAGCATTCTCCAGAGGTAAAGACAATCTTCTCCCAGGATGGAAGATATGTGGTCAGGAAATGGGCAAAAGTATTTAAAAATGTTAAATGTTAAAAAAAAGAGAGAGAGAGAGAGAGGGAGGCAAACCATATGAGACTCTGAACGACAGAGAACCAACAGGGTTGATGGAAGGGAGGAGGTTGGGGGATGGGCCAAGAAGGTGATGGGATTAAGGAGGGCACTTGTTGTGATGAGCACTGGGTATTCTATGTAAGTGATGTATTACTCAATTCTACTCCTGAAACCAATACTATACTATATGTTAACTAACTAGAATTTAAATAAAAATTTGAAAATTAAATAAAATATTAAGTATAAAAAATGTTAAATGTTAAGTGTTTAAACATTAAATGTTTTAAAAAAAGTCAGAGTGTGACAACAAACGTGGCAGCCAAGCCTTGGAACCTGCAGGCAACTGGAGGGCAGAGGAACCCTGAATGGGTGGCAGAGCTGGGGACAGCAGGGGGTCAGGGGGCACTGTGGGCAGTACCTATGGGAGGGGGAAGGCATCCTGGATACTGAGGCCCATCTCATAGAAGAAACTTCACAATGGAGCTTCTGTGTTGAAGCTGCTAAGATGCCCCATTTTATCTGAGGCATAGTACAAACTCTTTACTTGAAAAGGGAGATGGGCTGAGTAAATCATTTCATCAGAGTCCAAGTGATTTCAAACAGTGATAGAACTAGTTCTTTGCTAAAATGTGTATTTTTGTCAATGTTGTTGAAGATCTTTTGTAAAAAACAAAAAGCCATAGACAGATATAGCACAGTATGGTGGAAGAACCCAGGATAGAGACAGGAAACCCTTCTAGAGCCACTCTGATGCTTTTATTTTATTTTATTTTATTTTATTTTATTTTATTTTATTTATTTCATTATTTTATTTTACTTTATTTTGTTAAATATAATTTATTGTCAAATTTGTTTCCATACAACACCCAGTGTTCATCCCAACAGGTGCCCTCCTCAATGCCCATCACCTACTTTCCCCTCTCCCCCCCAACCCCCAACCAACCCTCAGTTTGTTCTCAATATTTGAGTCTCTTATGGTTTGCCTCTTTCCCTCTGTGTAACTTTTTTCCCCTTCCCCTCCCCCATGGTCTTCTGTTAAGTTTCTCAAGATCCACATATGAGTGAAAACATATGATCTCTGTCTTTCTCTGCCTGACTTATTTCACTTAACATAATACCCTCCAGTTCCATCCACGTTGCTGCAAATGGCATTATTTCATTCTTTCTCATTGCCAAGTAGTATTCCATTGTAAATATAAACCACATCTTCTTTATCCATTAATCAGTTAATGGACATTTAAGCTCTTTCCATAATTTGGCTATTGTTGAAAGTGCTGCTATAAACATTGGGGTACATGTGCCCCTATGAATCAGCACTCTTGTATCCCTTGGGTAAATTATTAGCAGTGCTATTGCTGGGTCATATGGTATTTTTAATTTCTTGAGTAACCTCCACACTGTTTTCCATAGTGGCTGGGCCAGTTTGGATTGCCACCAAAGGTGCAAGAGGGTTCCCTTTTCTCCACATCCTCGCCAGCAAATGACATATTGGATAAAGGGCTAGTATCCAAAATCTATGAAGATCTCACCAAACTCCACACCCGAAAAACAAATAATCCAGTGAAGAAATGCGCAGAAGACATGAATAGATACTTTTCTAAAGAAGACATCCAGATGGTATTTTTTAATGAACATAAGCATTACCCCTTATGCCATCTGTAATCTCTCTCCCCCACCCCCATCTCCAGGCAGCCACTGATCTGCTCCCTGTCACTACAGATTAGTTGCCTTTTCTACAAGAGTCTATAGATGAACTCATATAATATGTAATTTTTTTGTCTGATTTCTTTCACTCATCATACTTACTTGGAGATTCATCATGTCGTGTGCATTAATAATTCATTCCTTTTTATTAACTCTTGAGAAATAGAGGCACACGAATGATTTAATTTTTTTTTAACGTTTATTTATTTTTGAGACAGAAGGAAACAGAGCATGAACGGGGGAGGGTAAGAGAGAGAGAGGGAGACACAGAATCTGAAACAGGCTCCAGGTTCTGAGCTGTCAGCGCAGAGCCCGACGCAGGGCTTGAACTCACGAACCGCGAGATCATGACCTGAGCCGAAGTCGGAGGCTTAACCGACTGAGCCACCCAGGCGCCCCATAGATGATGTAAAGAATCCATTTAGGAAAGCTTGTTCCAGAACCTGGTGTAAGCTCTGTGGAGATTTGGCCACACTGCCCTTCTGCATGCACTACATCCCCCAAGAGCAAACAGGTCAACAACTTCACACATATTACTCAGCACATGCCACATGCCAGGCATGAATGTGACACTATGGGAAACAATGGTGAACAAGTCACCACTCTACTGTCAAGGAGTCTTTAGTCTGGTGAGAGAGAATAAGCCTTCATGGTGAGACATTCAGACTTGGTGAGATCTAGAAGTATCTCCTGGATAAAAGGAAGATTAAATTACTTTACCTTTAGTGATAAGTATGTTTTATGACATTTTTATATTTTTGTACTAAAAAATAATGTATTAGTTACTACTGTTATATACCAGATTTCTCCCAAAATTTAGCAGCTTAAAACAACCAACATCTGTTATCAGGCAGTCTCTGTGGGTCTCGAATCCAGAGGCAGCTTCTTGGGTGGTCCGTGCTCAAGGTCTCTGAGGAGGTTGAAATCAGGCTGTCGGATACTGCTGTAGTCACAGGAGAAGTCTCAAGTGATGGAGGATCTGCTACCAGGCTCGCCTATGTCATTGTTGATGGTTCCATTCTTCACTGGTTATTGGTCAGAGATATTTAGTTCCTTGTCACAGGAGCCTCTGCATTGGCTGAGTGATCTCCTGGCCTGGATCTGGATCTCTGCAGAGTGTGATCTGCAGAAGCCACAATCTTTCGATAACCTAATATTGGAAGTGACATTCCATCACTACTGTCATATTGCATTGGCTGCAGAGATTGGTCAGTAAAAAAAATTTACCCCCCTGGTAAGATGAGAAAAGGACAGCATAACAGTGTGAATATAGGACGAGGCCATCTTGGGAGCTAGCTAGCACGAGATAACTTTGAACAGATGTGTTTACTTAGTCATCATACTTGGTTCTGGGGTGTATTCTGTATGAATGGAAGTTTGATGTGATTAAATCTGCCAAGAACATTGAAATACCACAATGGGTTTGAATAGGACAGATTGCTGGTAAAAGAGGGAATATTGTTGCCATACCATCACATTCATCCCCATTTATTTACATGTCACGGATTTGTTTCACTAAGACGGTCCCCCCAGTTACCATGGCAACAGTTTTCAGAGGTAAATTTCACTCAAGCACAAATGCCTTGTGAGAAACAAAATTAAGGAGACTTGGAACAAAGAACACAACAACTGTCTTTATTTTTACCAATGGACCTGGACAATTTAAAATTAAGCAAGGGAGGTCAAAGAGAGAGTCTCCAAAAGAGCTTCTTTTTAAAGAAATGTTACGGAAACATTAAAAAAATTAGAATTGTGATAGAAAATACTCAAAACGTCCACAGTAAATGACATACAGAAATGTGAAAAGGAGCCTCAAGTGGGGTGGGGAATGGAGGAGTGGAAATGGAGGGTGGCAATAAGTACTCCGGAGACCTAAGAAAGAACTGGTCTCAGTCATATCTCCTGAATTAATTCTCTACAGAATATGGTTCTGGTGAAGTCTGTGGTTTCAGCTAAGTCAGTTGACCTCTCAGTGTCATGGACACCTTCCTTCCATCTTCTTCCCAAAGCTGTGTTGGACAATGTGAAACCCACATCTGAGGCTCCCAAATGAAGGAATCCTTCCCTTGCAGAACCCCCAAGTGCCTCCCAGTACCCCCACGTGCCCCAAGTGCCCTTTCCTTGCCTGTTCATTCCAGGTCAAATGAAAAAAGATCAACGCAGGCCATGCAAAGCAGACTCGTTGGGAAACAATCTTGCCATGTGTGGGGCAATAGAAAATACATACTGGTATCTGTCCACAGTTCCTGGCACACGGCTCCTGAAACCCTTGCAATTTCATAAGTGATAAGAGCTCAGGAGCATTTTTTGACCCTGGGTCCTGACACGGAGCTTTTGAAAACCTTGTGATTTCATAGGCAATAGGAGTGTCTTTTGTTCTAATGAGGCAACTCTGGGTGAGGTCCTGGATGAAGGCTGGTCACAGGAAAGACCAAGCCATGATTAGGAGCTTGGAATTTTCAGCTCCACTCCCATTCTCATGAGAAGGGAGAAGGACTAAGGGCTGAAAATTGAGGTAATAATTGATCATGCCTACATGAAGCCTCCACAAAAGTCCCAAAAGGATGGGGTCCAGAGAGCTTTCAGGTGGTTGAACACATCCACGCTTGGAGGGTGACACATCCCAACTCCATGGGGACAGAAGCTCCTGCATTCTTGCCCCTCCCAGACCTTGCCCTATATATCTCCTTATCTGGATGCTCATCTGTATCCTTCATCGGATCCTTTAATAAACTGGTAAAAGTAAGTGTTCTCCTGGGTTCAGTGAGCCACTCTAGCAAATTAATCAAATCCAAGGAAGAGGGACTTTAGAACCTTCAATTTATAGCTGGCCAGTATGAAGCACAAGTGATAATCTGGGCTTTCAACTGGCATCTGAAGTTGGGGAGAGGGCAGTCTTGTGGGACTGAGCTCTTGACCTGCAGGATGTGATCTCCAAGCAGATAGTGTTAGAACTAACTTGAATTGTAGGACACTCAACTGGTTTTGCAGAGAACTGGTGGATCTGTGGGAACCCCACCCCCACAGTGTAATGGCTCTTAAAATCAATACACCATGCATAAATCTTGAAACATATGTCTCAGGAAATTGAGGTAGGAACTTCTCACTGCCTGCCCAGGGCTTTCCTGGAGCAGTTGACTCCTCTACCACCTCTGAATGATGTTCTGTTATCAAGTAAGAAAGGGCAACTAACAACGTCTGACATAAACATTAAAATTTCCAGGTATCATTATGAGTTTGGAAATTTCTCTTTGTAATTCTGTATATTTTGAGCCTATGCTTGAAAAGCATATAAATGTGCCACATTTACATGTTTTTGGAGTTTTTTTTTTACCATTAACTAATGATTGTCTTTATCCGTATTAGTGCTCTTTTTATATCCTATTTTTTTCTGATATTACTTCTTCTGTATCACCTCCTTCTTAGTAATGGTATTTTTTTGACTATTAAATTTTATGTGTGTTTCTTATAACATCAATTGACTGGATTTTGTTTTTTATCCAAGTTAAGAGTCTCTGTTTTAAAATAGGTAAGTTTAATGTGTTTATATTGATTGAATTACGAATATACTTATACTTATTCTACCATCTTCTTTTGTATCTTCTATTTACTGTATTTTCCCTCCTTCTCTTTCTTTGTTCTCCTTTCCTATCTTCTTATGGGTTTTCTTTATTCCATTTTTCTTCCATAATTTTTATTTATTTTATTTATTTTCTTAAAGGGGAAATCTCTTTCTTTTAATGAAATGCTGACAAATAAATATAGAAGGAATGATAGAATTAGTAAAAACCATTTTAAACCACTACAGCAGAGATTGAGGCAAGAAAAAATCCTCCATAGATGCTAAATCTGGAAAGGAAATTTTGATAAGGAATGGGTTATTTATATGGTCTCAAAGTGTCTCCCCACAAGTTACTTATTAATTACAAAAGGACAGATTTTAGGAAGATGGCGGCGTAAGAGGACGCTGGACTCACTGCGTCCTGCTGATCACTCAGATTCCACCTACACCTATCTAAATAACCCAGAAAACCACCAGAAGACTAGCAGAATGGATTCTCTGGAGCCAAGTACAGATGAGAGGCCCACCGAAGAGGGTAGGAAGGGCGGAGAGGTGGCGCACTACACGGACTGGAGGGAGGGAGCCAGGTCAAAGGGGCAGCCCGCTGGCCAAGCAGAGGCCCCGAATCTGGCTTGCAAAAACAGAGGGGCCAGACAGAGTGTGTTCAGACAGCAAGCGGGACTTAACATCTGGAAGGTTATAAGCTAACAGCTCTGCTCGGAGAGCGGGAGGGCTGGAGGACAACGGGAAGAAGAGTTGTTGAGCCCTGGACACAGAGCTCAGCATGGCGGGGAACAAAGGCGCTCGCCAGTGCCATCACCCTCGTCCATCCCCCAGCCAAAATCCCAAAGGGAACCAGTTCCTGCCAGGGAACTTGCTTACACCACGCAAACACCCCACGCTGTGCTTCTGCAGATCCATCCCTCTGGGGACAGGTCTGACTCCCTCCCGGTGTCGCAGAGCCCCTCCAGAAGCGGATCACCGATGGATAAGCGAGTTGAGCCTGCCCCTCCCGCCCCTGTGCACCTTTCTGATCCACCCCAGCTAAACCGCCAGATCTCTAGCACCACAAGCCTGGCAGTGTGCAAGTAGCCCAGACAGGCCACGCCACCCCACAGTGAATCCTGCCCCTAGGAGAGGGGAAGAGAAGGTACACACCAGTCTGACTGTGGCCCCAGCAGTGGGCTGAGGGCAGACATCAGGTCTGACTGCAGCCCCGCCCACCAACGCAAGTTATTCAAGACAGCACAGGGGAAGTGCCCTGCAGTTCCGCACCACTCCAGGGACTATCCAAAATGATGAAACGGAAGAATTCCCCTCAAAAGAATTTCCAGGAAATAACAACAGCTAACGAACTGATCAAAAAGGATTTAAACAATAATAACAGAAAGTGAATTTAGAATAATAGTCATAAAATTAATCGCTGGGCTTGAGAACAGTATAGAGGATAGCAGAGAACCTATTGCTACAGAGATCAAGGGACTAAGGAACAGTCAGGAGGAGCTAAAAAATGCTATAAATGAACTGCAGAATAAAATGGAGATGACCACGGCTCGGATTGAAGAGGCAGAGGAGAGAATAGGTGAACTAGAAGATAAAATTATGGAAAAAGAGGAAGCTGAGAAAAAGATAAAAAAATCCAGGAGTATGAGGGGAAAATTAGAGAACTAAGTGACACACTAAAGAGAAATAATCTACACATAATTGGTATTCCAGAGGAGGAAGAGAGAGGGAAAGGTGCTGAAGGTGTACTTAAAGAAATAATAGCTGAGAACTTCCCTGACCTGGGGAAGGAAAAAAGCATTGAAATCCAAGAGGCACAGAGAACTCCCTTCAGACTTAACTTGAATCCATCTTCTGCACGACGTATTATAGTGAAACTGGCAAATACAAGGATAAAGAGAAAATTCTGAAGGCAGCAAGGGATAAACGTGCTCTAACAAATAAAGGGAGACCGATAAGACTCGTGACGGATCTCTCTACTAAAACTTGGCAGGCCAGAAAGGAATGGCAGGCAATCTTCAATGTGATGACCAGAAAAAATATGCAGCCGAGAATCCTTTATCCAGCAAGTCTGTCATTTAGAATAGAAGGAGAGATACAGGTCTTCCTAAACAAACAAAAACTGAAGGAATTTGTCACCATTAAACCAGCCCTACAAGAGATCCTAAGGGGGATCCTGTGAGACAAAGTACCAGAGACATCGCTACAAGCATGAAACCTACAGACATCACAATGATTCTAAACCCATATCTTTCTATAATAACACTGAATGTAAATGGACTAAATGTGCCAACCAAAAGACATAGAGTATCAGAATGGATAAAAAAAACAAGACCCATCTATTTGCTGTCTACAAGAGACTCATTTTAGACCTGAGGACACCTCCAGATTGAGAGTGAGGGGATGGAGAACTATTTATCATGCTACTGGAAGCCAAAAGAAAGCTGGAGTAGCCATACTTAGACAAACTAGACTTTAAATTAAAGGCTGTAACAAGAGATGAAGAAGGGCATTATATAATAATTACAGGGTCTATCCATCAGGAAGAGCTAACAATTATAAACGTCTATGCACCGAATACCGGAGCCCCCAAATATATAAAACAATTATTCACAAATATAAGCAACCTTATTGATAGGAATGTGGTAATTGCAGGGGACCTTAACACTCCACTTACAGAAATGGATAGATCATCTAGACACACGGTCTATAAAGAAACAAGGGCCATGAATGATACATTGGATCAGATGGACTTGACAGATATATTTAGAACTCTGCATCCCAAAGCAACAGAATATACTTTCTTCTCGAGTGCACATGGAACCTTCTCCAAGATAGATCACATACTGGGTCACAAAACAGCCCTTCATAAGTATACAAGAATTGAGATCATACCATGCATACTTTCAGACCACAATGCTATGAAGCTTGAAATCAACCACAGGAAAAAGTCTGGAAAACCTCCAAAAGCATGGAGGTTAAAGAACACCCTACTAAAGAATGAATGGGTCAACCAGGCAATTAGAGAAGAAATTAAAAAATATATGGAAACAAACGAAAATGAAAATACAACAATCCAAACGCTTTGGGATGCATCAAAAGCAGTGAGAGGAAAATACATTGCAATCCAGGCCTATCTCAAGAAACAAGAAAAATCCCAAATACAAAATCTAACAGCACACCTAAAGGAAATAGAAGCAGAACAGCAAAGACAGCCTAAACCCAGCAGAAGAAGAGAAATAATAAAGATCAGAGCAGAAGTAAACAATATAGAATCTAAAAAAACTGTAAAGCAGATCAATGAAACCAAGAGTTGGTTTTTTAAAAAAATAAACAAAATTGATAAACCTCTAGCCAGGCTTCTCAAAAAGAAAAGGGAGATGACCCAAATAGATAAAATCATGAATGAAAATGGAATTATGACAACCAATCCCTCAGAGATACAAACAATTATCAGGGAATATTATGAAAAATTATATGCCAACAAACTGGACAACCTGGAAGAAACGGACAAATTCCTAAACACCCACACACTTCCAAAACTCAATCAGGAGGAAATAGAAAGCTTGAACAGACCCATAACCAGCGAAGAAATTGAATCAGTTATCAAAAATCTTCCAACAAATAAGAGTCCAGGACCTGATGGCTTCCCAGGGGAGTTCTACCAGACATTTAAAGCAGAGATAATTCCTATCCTTCTCTAGTTATTCCAAAAAATAGAAAGGGAAGGAAAACTTCCAGACTCATTCTATGAAGCCAGTATTACTTTGATTCCTAAACCAGACAGAGACCCAGTAAAAAAAGAGAACCATAGGCCAATATCCCTGATGAATATGGAGGCAAAAATTCTCAATAAGATACTAGCAAATCGAATTCAACAGCATATAAAAAGAATTATTCACCATGATCAAGTGGGATTCATTCCTGGGATGCAGGGCTGGTTCAATATTCGCAAATCAATCAACATGATACATCACATTAATAAAACAAAAGATAAGAACTATATGATCTTGTTAATCAATGCAGAAAAGGCATTTGACAAAATTCAGCAACGTTTCTTAATAAAAATCCTTGAGAAAGTCGGGATAGAAGGAACATAGTTAAACATCATAAAAGCCATTTATGAAAGGCCCACAGCTAACATCATCCTCAATGGGGAAAAACTGAGAGCTTTTTCCCTGAGATCATGAACACGACAGGGATGTCCACTGTTACTGCTGCTGTTTAACATAGTGTTGGAAGTCATCAGCAATCAGACAACAAAAGGAAATCAAAGGCATCAAAATTGGCAAAGATGAAGTCAAGCTTTCACTTTTTGCAGATGACATGATATTATACATGGAAAACCCAATTGACTCCACCAAAAGTCTGCTAGAACTGATACATGAATTTACCAAAGTTGCAGTATACAAAATCAATGTACAGAAATCAGTTGCATTCTTATACATTAATAATGAAGCTACAGAAAGACAAAGAAACTGATCCCATTCACAATTGCACCAATAAGCATAAAATACCTAGGGATAAACCTAACCAAAGATGTAAAAGATCTGTTTGCTGAAAATTATAGAAAGCTTATGAAGAAAATTGAAGAAGATATAAAGAAATGGAAACACGTCCCGTGCTCATGGATTGGAAGAATAAATATTGTCAAAATGTCAATAATACCCAAGGCTATCTACACATTCAATGCAATCCCAATCAAAATTGCACCAGCATTCTTCTCGAAGCTAAAACAAGCAATCCTAAAATTCGTATGGAACCACAAAAGTCCCCAAATAGCCAAAGTAATTTTGAAGAAGAAGACCAAAGCAGGAGGCATCACAATCCCAGACTTTAGCCTCTACTACAAAGCTGGACAGCATGGTATTGGCACAAAAACAGACACAAAGACCAATGGAATAGAATAGAAACCCCAGAACTAGACCCACTAACGTATGGCCAACTAATCTTTGACAAAGCAGAAAAGAGCATCCAATGGAAAAAGACAGTCTATTTAACAAATGGTGCTGGGAGAACTGGATAGCAATATGCAGAAGGTTGAAACTAGACCACTTTCTCACACCATTCACAAAAATAAACTCAAAATGGATAAAGGACCTGAATGTGAGACAGGAAACCATCAAAACCCTAGAGGAGAAAGCAGGAAAAGACCTCTCTGACCTCAGCCGTAGCAATTTCTTACTTGACACATCCCCAAAGGCAAGGGAATTAAAAGCAAATATGAACTATTGGGACCTCAGGAAGATAAAAACTTCTGCACAGGAAAGGAAACAATCAACAAAACTAAAAGGCAACCAATGGAATGGGAAAAGATATTTGCAAATGACATATCAGACAAAGGGCTAGTATCCAAAATCTATAAAGAATTCATCAAACTCCACACCAGAAAAACAAATAATCCAGTGAAGAAATGGGCAGAAAACATGAATAGACACTTCTCTGAAGAAGACATCCGGATGGCCAACAGGCACATGAAAAGATGCTCAACGTCACTCCTCATCAGGGAAAGACAAATCAAAACCACACTCAGATATCACCTCACGCCAGTCAGAGTGGCCAAAATGAACAAATCAGGAGACTACAGATGCTGGAGAGGATGTGGAGAAATGGGAACCCTCTTGCACTGTTGGTGGGAATGCAAATTGGTGCAGCCACTCTGGAAAACAGTGTGGAGGTTCCTCAGAAAATTAAAAATAGACCTACCCTATGACCCAGCAATAGCACTGCTAGGTATTTACCCAAGGGATACAGGAGTACTGATGCATAGGGACACTTGTACCCCAATGTTTATAGCAGCACTCTCAACAATAGCCAAATTATGGAAAGAGCCTAAATGTCCATCAACTGATGAATGGATAAAGAAATTGTGGTTTATATACACAATGAAGTACTATGTGGCAATGAGAAAGAATGAAATATGGCCCTTTGTAGCAACATGGATGGAAGTGGAGAGTGTTATGCTAAGTGAAATAAGCCATACTGAGAAAGACAGATACCATATGTTTTCACTCTTATGTGGATCCTTAACAGAAACTTAACAGAAACCCATGGGGGAGGGGAAGGAAAAAAAAAAAAAGAGGCTAGAGTGGGAGAAAGCCAAAGTATAAAAGACTCTTAAAAACTGAGAACAAACTGAGGGTTGATGGGGGAGGGGAGGGTGGGTGAT
Source organism: Panthera onca (assembly GCF_046562875.1). Classification (NCBI taxonomy): domain Eukaryota; kingdom Metazoa; phylum Chordata; class Mammalia; order Carnivora; family Felidae; genus Panthera; species Panthera onca. Next base: position 24,783,881 of record NC_138343.1, on the reverse strand, counting down.
GGGTATTGAGGAGGGCACCTTTTGGGATGAGGATTGGGTGTTGTATGGAAACTAATTTGACAATAAACTTCATATATTGAAAAAAAAATTACAAAAGGACAAATAATAACTGTACAGTAGGGAAAGCAGAACAAAATACAGGCTGTTCCCTCAAACATGTCCAAAGATTTTCACTTATTCCTTACTAGGAAGGGAATGAGGAATAAGATCAGATCCCACTGACTGTATCACATACGTCTTTGTTATAAATTCTATGCTTGAGTTTACCACACAAGGTACGTACACCTAGAGGTAGGGTCATAATTAACTACTCCCTTTACCCTTTCCATAAAGCCTGGGTTTTGTTAGAGAACCGTGCCACATCCAGATTGAGCCCCACCTGATCCTCCTTCAAAATCATCAGCATTCAGTATTGAGAAACAAGGCAAGGGACTGTGAGTGAAAGTGAGTGAGTTGAGCCTTCACTGATGGAACCCTAACAATGCCAAGGGCCCTCAGGCAGACAACCAGCACATATGTGTGCTACCACTTCTGTGCCATTCAAATCACCTTCCAGTCCTGTTGTATCTACCTAATATTCAAACATCAAATTGTGGCCTATGTGTCTTTCTCTACCTCCAGCAGAAAACCCCAAAGGTTAAGGAACTTTTCCTTTTTTTTAAATTTTTAAATGTTTTTTTTTTTAATTTATTTTTTAGACAGAGACAGAGCATGAGCAGGGAAGGGGCATAGAGAGAGGGATACACAGAATCTGAAGCAGGCTCCAGGCTCTGAGCTGTAAACACAGAGCTTGACGTGGGGCTCGAAGTCACGGACAGTGAGATCATGATCTGAGCCAAAGTTGAATGCTTAATCTACTGAGCCACCCAGGTGTCCCTATTTTTTAACTATTTTTCACATTCATCATTTAATATCAGAAATTTTTAAACTTCTTTAGCAGCAGGTAGTGGGCTGAATATATGTCCAGTCCACATCCTAATTGCCAGAATGAGTGAATGTGATTTTATTTGGAAAGAGACTTTACTAAAGAGTCTTTCCAGCTATTATTAAGTTAATTAATTAAACTACATTAAACTGATCTTTTTAAAAATATAATTTATTGTTAAATTGGCTAACATACAGTGGGTACACAAAAATAAACTCAAAATGGATGAAATACCTAAATGTGAGACAGGAAACCATCAAAACCCTAGAGGAGAAAGCAGACAACAACCTCTTTGATGTCAGCCACAGCAATTTCTTGCTCAACGCATGTCCAGAGGTAAGGGAATTAAAAGCAAAAATGAACAATTGGGACGTCATCAATATAAAAAGCTTCCGCACTGCAAAGGAAACAATCAACAAAACTAAAAGGCAACTGATGGAATTGGAAAAGATATTTGCAAATGATATATTGGATAAAAGGTTATCCAAAGTCTATAAAGAACTTACCAAACTCAACACCCTAGAAACAAATAATCCAGTGAAGAAATGGGCAGAAGATTGAATAGACACTTTTCCAAAGAAGAATCCACATGGCCAAGAGACACATGAAAAGCTGCTCAACGTCACTCATCATCAGGGAAATGCAAATCAATACCACACTGAGATACCACCTCACACCAGTCAGAGTGGCTAAAATTAACAACTCAGGAAACAACAGATGCTGGCCAGGATGTGGAGAAAAAGAAACCTTCTTGCACTTTTGGTGGTAATGCAAACTGGCCCAGCCACTATGGAAAATAGTGTGGAGGTTCCTCAAAAAATTAAAAATAGAACTACCCTACAACCCAGCAATAGCACTACTAGGAATTTATCCAAAGGATACAGGAGTGCTGATTCATAGGGGCACATGTACCCCAATGTTTATAGCAGTGCTTTCAACAGTAGTCAAATTGTGGAAAGAGCCTAAATGTCCATCAAATGATGAATAAAGAAGATGTGGTTTTTACATACAATGGAATACTACTTGGCAATGAGAAAGAATGAAATCATGCCATTTGCAGCAATGTAGATGGAACTGGAAGGTATTATACCAAATGAAATAAGTCAGTCAGAGAAAGACAGAGATCCTATGTGGACCTTGAGAAACTTAACAAAAGACCATGGGGGAAGGAAGGAGGAAAAATAGTTACAAACAGACAGGGAGGGAAGCAAACCATAAGAGACTCTTAAATAGACAACAAACTGAGGATTGATGGGGGTGGGGGAGAGGGGAAAATGGGTGATGGACATTGAGGAGGGCATTTGTTTGGATGAGCACTGGGTGTTGTATGGAAGCAATGAATCCCGGGAATATACCCCAAATACTAAGAGCATACTTCTTCCATAATTTTTAAAGTTAAACACTCAATTTCTATTCTTCTTTTGATTATCTTATTTTTGATATGCATTTATAATTTATATTTTAAAAAGGCAAAAAGCTAATCAATATGTTTGTCTTATTCTTCAAAAAGTCAAGGACATCTAACCTTTCTTCCATTTCCTACATTATTATTATCTAGTATTAAAGCTTCAGCATGTTTTTAATTGTCTCTCCAGAGTAAGTTATGATTAAAATTTTAAGAGCTACTTTTTTCTAGTTCTACCAGCAGGTCATTCTAATATTTTTGCTCAACATTGCTTCCTGCATCCTACTCTAGTTCACTTTTCTTCTTGCTAAAGCACTGCCTTCATGGGTCTTTGAGCAAGAGACCAGAAGATAGTAAAATCTCTTAGATGTTGTTCATCAGAAAATGTATTTATTTTAGTTTCTCACTTGAATGAGAGATTTGCTAATCATAAAAATCTAGGTTTTCAGTTATTCTTTTCTATCACTTTGAAGATATCATTCTGTGGTCTTCTGACATTTGTCACTGTTAATGAGGAATCTGAATACTATTCCTTTGTAGATAATCTGTACTTTTCCTTCAGTAATCTGTATTGCCTGCAGTAATTTTTAAGATATTTCTTTGCCTTGTTTTTGTGTTATTTTTTTTTGTAAATTCATCTATTTTTTTTTTGTATATTTGTTTTCCTTGAGATATGGCACAGTTTCAATATAAAAAGTCATCCAAATTACATTATTAGAGATAATCTGATGAACCTGGAGTTGCAAAATCATAGAATTAAGTTGTCTAAGCACATAAATTTAGAGGCATGTTTTAAAAAACATAAACACACAGCTACAAAAAGATAGCCTATAACACAGAGCAGAATCCTGAGCAGATAGGAGAGTTTGCTGTCCATTTAATCATGAAAAAGTTTCTGCTCTTTACCTTTCTATGATTTTGTTTGCTCATGCTGAAGGGTGCAAAGAAGAGGACAGAGGTAATCTTGTGGTTGCAAAGGAAATGGCTAGATATATATTTAATTAATACAAAGCTGCTGAACAGGAAAGATCAGTTATAATGATAATTTTTAGAAGGTTACAAATAAGGAAAGTGACAAGGCAAGAATAAACCCTCTAGTGCCGGATTTATAGGAAGTATCATTAGGAACTCATGGTTTTCAATATAAAGGTAGATAGGTAGGTAGGTAGGTAAGTAGTTAGGTAGATAGATAATAGAACTCATGATCTTCAATATAAAGATAGATAATAGATGATGATGATAGACAGATGATAGATAGATACAAATATGTGTCTATGTATGGGTTAGTATAAAAAATACATTTATTTTCTAGTCCTGTTTGCTTAAAGGGTCTAGAAACTATGATACACCAATAGCAATGAACGCACATAGTGCCCAGATCTTCATTTCTAAATACCAGTCTTCAATAAAAGGAACCAAAGATCCATGAAGGACTGACTGATTCCAGGGCTAGGATAGGATAAACGCAATAAAAAGTGCCAAGGACATATTGCAGTACCAGAAAGTGAGGAAATGTTCAAAAAGGGTGGAGCTTGTCAAAAGGGCATGGAGAAACCAATTGCCAAAGCTGACACAATTTTAGCAACAAAATAAATAGCAAGAGCATTAGTTATAACCTACAGAATAAAGTCAATATTTATGAGTCCATATTAATAAATACGTAGTTGAGTAAATAAATATTATGGGGAGAAAAGACAGCTCTTCCTTACAGAAAAATTCCAATTAGTAAAGGTACAAAGAATGAAGAGAGTAGAAAATGGCCATTAGAAATCACAGAAATAGTTATTGCAGACAAGATCCTCTGATGGGTGTCAACATTAGTGAGCCAAAGTTTGAGGAGAAATGGGATATTTGCATAGTCTCAAAGTATCTCCCCCAAGATAGTATTAATTATAAACGTAAAGATAGTAACTTTAGAGTGGAGAAACCCAGCTGACATTACTTTAACCAAGTGCTCAAGGTCAACAGCAGTAGTAAGAGATAGCGACATAATTTTTCCCTTGATATCATGCGCTGAGGAGGGCACATCAATTTTGTGATATTCTTACCAAAAAGGTAAAACCTTAATTATCAGACAACACCAACCTGAGGGGATATGCGACAAAAATAACTGACTGGTATTCTTCAAAGTGAAAGATTATAAAAGATAAGGAAAGACTGAGGAATCACCAGAGATTGGAGGAGACCAAGGAGCCATGATGTCTAACACAAGGGGAGCCTGAGCTAAGTGATTTGGGGCAGCTCTTCAAAGGTGGAGGAAGGTAGGAAGACAAAGGCATACTTGAGAAAATATGATTAAACCACTTGGTAATTCTTCAATTATGTATAATAATGTAGGATGTTTAAGGTAACTGTCCGTATTTTAGCATTCAGTTTTTTTTAAAAAAATCCTGCTCTAAAATGAATTCTATATTTTTATTTAACAGCATAAAATGTTCATGTTTCATTATTGCACTAAAACCTTCTGCTTTTAGTTTATAATAAAAATATGATTGAACTGAAAAGCACATGAGGCTTAGTTAACTGTCCCTCCTTGATGAGCCACGGCCTCCTCACCATTCACCTGGTGGGGGCTTATCCTAACATCTGGCAAAACATCACAGAAAATGAGCCATTATATGCAAGTGTGTGTTCTTTTTTTTAAGTTTATTTATTTATTTTGAAAGAGAAAGATCAAGCAAGCAGGGGAGAGTCAGAGAGAGCCAGAGAGATAGAATCCCAAGCAGGCTCCGCACTGGCAGTGCAGAGCTCGATGCGGAGCCCAGATTCACAAACCATGAGATCATGACCCAAGCTGAGATCTAGAGTCAAATGCTTAACCAACTGAGCCATGCAGGTGCCCAGATGCAGGTTGGTTTTGTAAACCTGCAGCTTTAAAAAGGCATCCAACAGTACAGACCAAAAGCCTGAGCAGAAAAGAGTTTGCTGTTTATGTAGTCAAGGAAAAAATTTCTGCTCTTCCCTCTCTACAATTTTGTTTGTTCACACTGAGGGTAGCAGAATCCTGAGGAAAGAAGCAGCAGAGAGTTCAATCATATCTTAAGAGCATTAGCAGCCTGAGAGGATGGGGCCTCACCTAGAATTTCCCTACTTTACCAAGGATTCTTGGGGCAGGCTCTTCAACCCCCTGAAATCCTATAGAAGATCTCCTCCCAAAGTAAGACATGTATACATGTAGACAGCAGGTCCTCTTCATGATTCCAGAAAAGAATGGTCCCTCCACCCAATGGAGAGAGCGCCCAAGGACAGAAAAAATGTCTCTTTTTTTTTTCATAGAAATGTCTCATAGACATTGTTTGTAGAAATGTCTCATCTTTTTTCCCCTAGAATAAAATAAGTAATTCATGGGTCCGTGAGATGCAGATAGTCTTCTGGTGACTTTGGAAGAGTGGAATCTTATGAGAAAAACCTTGTAGTCCTTCATCCATCAAGGTTTAAGTACTGCCTGTGCCATGCCCAGCACTGAGACAACTTCTTAAGAGAGTAACTAGATAGTTTTGTTCACCAGAAATACTGAGTAAGAATTTCTTAGAGGAAAGTTTTCAGTGTTAATGAAGGCCAATGCGCAAGAAAGCCAGCAGCAGAATTCCTGAGGGGACCCTGCAGTAGGGGTGAGTTGAAGGCAGGATGGAAGAAAAACAGGAAGTGGGTGGGGAAGCAGCATGGCAGTGTGAAACCAGGAGATGGGAGAAGGAGAAAGATCTAGTGGGTGCTCCCAGTATGGAACTTTGGAGGGGAATAACATATAAGGTTTCTGAGAGGCTTACTCTATGGTACACTCTGGTACACTGTTTAAACCCCTAGAAGGAGCCTCATTAAAACAACAAGTCTACTGCATTTCTTTATTATTCCTCTGGGCTAAAGTTCTTTGTTTTTTGTTTTAGTTTTTTACATATATATATATATATTTTTTTTCTTTTTTTGGAGACAGAGAGAGAGACAGAGAGAGTGTGAGTGGGGGAGGCACAGAAAGAGAGGCAAACACAGAATCAGAAGCAGGCTCCAGGCTCTGAGCTGTCAGCACAGAGCCTGATGTGAGGCTTGAACCCATGAACCGTGAGATCACCACCTGATCTGAAGTAGGACACTTAACTGACTGAGCCACCCAGGTGTCCCTGGGCTTATGGTTTTTAGTTGCAATCCATATGGAGACTGGGCCTGGGTGGCCCTGGCAATTTACTATGGCTCCAAATGATGGATTCTGAGATTTCTTCCAAATCTAATAGTTAATTATTGTATGCTTTCTAGAAAACAAAGCTAAGACCGCACAAGCAGACAAAGTGAAGAACGAAGACTTTATCTGAATATTAAAATCACTCAAATTCTTCTCTGAAAAGGGGGGGGGTGCATTCAACAGTCTGGATTAGAACAGTAGCCCAACTCTACATCATGATGTCATCAGTCTCTCACTTTGTTCTTTTGCTATTTTTATGAATAGACATTATATATATTTTTTCCTTTGGCTTGGCCGTTAGCAGGAGACGATGGAAGCTTGTGAACTGAGCCTTTAAGGCATCTGTCAGGTCCTCCTAGGGAACCTGGATTCCTTCCTGCAGAGGCTTTCCTCCCCCCCACCATGTCTATTGACGCTTAGTAGGAACCAGACCTTGTCTCCCCATTTCCCTGTCCAATGGGCTATGGCACTTCTCCCTTCTTTTTTTTTTTCTTCTTTTTCTTTTGTTGAAAATCACTTCTCAGGCTGTTAAACATGAGAGAGACTAATCTTTCCACTTTTTGTATTTTTGGCTATTTTCCCTCAACTTAGAGATAAGTTCACACCCCGTACTGTGATTACATGCTGAGTCATTCATTCCTGCCACCCTCTCCTTCCCAGACTTCATAAGATTCATGTTGCAGAGGAACATCATGGAGCCAGAGTAGGCTGGATGAGTTCATAAACCTTCCCAGCAATGTTTTCCCAGAAGTTGCTTCAATGAAATGTGAGAAATGCTGAAAACATTTAAGGCCACAGAGCAGGCAGACTTTCTGCAATCCGGTCCCCATATAACTTTCTAGTCTTATTCCCCACTACACATCCACTTTGTCAATATCTATTAAGCCATTGTAGGTGCTGGGAATTGAGCTACATGCTGAGGCTATAGGGGAACAAGAACTAAATCCCTGCCTTCATGAGGCTCATAGTCTAGTGGGAGAAAGGAATATTCAACACTGAATTGCACAAATAATCCATTTTAGCTGGGAAAAGTGCTGTAGGTATTGTCGGTACAATGAAAAACTGTATCTGGTTTTTGTCTCAGTTCCTGGCACAGAGTTGCAGAAAGTTTTAGTATTTCCTGGGTGACAGGAGTGTCCTTGTTATACTAGTGAGGTAACCTTGGTGGCTCCTAGAGAGCTTCAGGATGGGACCGGTCACCAGAAAGACCAACCACGTGATTTGGAAGTTGGAATGTTTAGCTGCCCAACCCTCAGGGAAGGCAATGGGGCTGCACATTGAGTTCAGTTGCCTGGCCAAAGATTTAATCAGCAATACCCATGTAATGACACCCCAAAGGACATGAAGGCAGCGAGGCTCAGTGGAGCTTCCTGGTTGGTGAATACACTGATGTGCTTTGAGAGTGATATGCCCGGATTCCACAGAGAGGGCATGGAAGTTCTGTGTTCCCTCCTTCCCCCATCCTTGCCCTGTGCTGATCCTGATTTGTATCCCTTACAATAAAATCATAATCATAAAGATAGCACTTTCCTGAGTTTTGTGGGTCTCTCTAGGAAATTATCAAACCTAAAGGGAGGTGTGGGAACCCCTGAATTTGTAGTCAAGCCAGAAAAAAAGAATGTATGTGGCCTGGGAACCCCCAAAGTGCAGCTCCCATGTAAAGTGAGGATAGTCCTGATGAGACTGTGCCTTTTGATGTGTGCAATTTGATGCTGACACCAGGTAGTTAAACTGAGCTGTAGGACACCCACTTGGCATTGGAGAATTGGCATCAGAATACAGCAGCACGTGACAAGAGGAATGGGCCTGCTGAAAGGGTCCAGGAATGCTTGAGTCATGGCACTTAAGCTGAGACCCATGGATGTGTTGAAGAGGTGAGGGGAATACTTAGTCTTTGGTGCTCACTCATTCGGCTCTTGCATCTGGAATTCCTCCTCCCCCGTCCCTCCAGATCTGACTCAGAGTCACCTTCCATATGCTTCTCCCTGCCCCGCTTGAGTCCCAAAGCTCCCACCTTCATGTCAGCTACCACAGCCCTCCTTGTCTGCTTCACACCTTTGGGACTGATGGGATGTTGTTCCTTTGCTGATGTGTCTGTTTTGTTCAGAGTCTAAACAACTTGGATTCAACGGCCATGCTCTCCACACAGTAATAATGATAATGGTTAGGGAGGTCTGGATAGTTCAGTCAACTGAGTGTCCGACTTCAGGTCATGTCATGATCTCGTGGCTCATGGGTTCCATCCCTGGGTTGGGCTCTGTGCTGACAGCTTACAGCCTGGAGCCTGCTTCAGATTCTGTGTCTCCCTCTCTCTCAGCCCTTCCTCCACTCATGCTCTTTCTCTCCTTCAAAACTAAATAAACATTAAAAAAATTTTTAAATAATAATATATGTATGTATAGTCCTATACATTGCTAATATATATTGAGTAGGTAATTTGTACCAGCCTCTATACTAAACCCTCCCCAGGAATGCCTCATTTAAACAGCATAACAAATTTATGAGGTAGACATTAGTGTTCCCATTTCAGAAATAAGGAAACTGAGGCTGGAAGAGGCTGAATGATGTGACCAGGTTTCCATAGCTAGTAAGAAGAGAGCTGAGCTACTAGGACCTCTGCACACTTGTCTCATCCTTGCAGTACTTTTCTTGATGATAATAAAACCTGCGTGAAGGCAGTTGATGAAAATCTAAAACTTTTGATAATTGTGGTAATTGCTACAAGATGATAATTATGGGGTGCTAATGCAAGAGCTCCTTAGCCTATATGGTGCCTTCGTGTGAATTAAAAAGATGTGTCCCTCTAAGTGGGCCCAGGGCTTGACTGGCAGGACTTGTGGAGTGAAGAGGCACCTTACCTTTGGGAGGCTGCCTGCCTCTGCTCACCAGGCCATAGAATGCTGAATGTTAGTCCCAGTCAGGCACTCGGCTGCCTGCCTTGGAGCAGAGCATTGGTTCTCCAGAGCATGGAGGCATCTCCAGCCCAGACAAGCCAAAGTGTGGGGGCGGGGACAGCAGAGTGAAGGAGCCAATAGCATGTCTCTAGGATCGGAGCTAGGCTCAGAGCCAAATCTCATTCCCTGTGTGACCTGGAGTGAACCAATTCACTACTGAGCTCATTTTCTTCATCTAAAAATTAAAAGGAAGGAAAAAATGGTGATGATGGTGATGATAATGATGGTGGTGGTGATGATGATGAGATAGCTTTATTTTGATGATTAAATGAGAAAATGCTTGTAAAGCCCATGGCACAGGACACACTCTTAATAAACGTGAGTTCTTCTTATTTTCAATAAGCCAAGACCTGAAGGATCAATGACACCTGAAGGATCCCTAGGAGAAGAATGGGACAGTGCAAAAGGGACTCTAAGGAGCTGAGTGTGGACTGCTCTCACCCACATGTTTGCTATAAGCTGTCCCTGGATCTGGTACATGGTCTGCTGGCACTTCTGGGAGCTGCTTGCCCCGTCCAGACACCAGCTCTTCCAGGAAAGGATGGAGCTACAGCACTGTTGTCCTGTCTTCCAGCAACTGCTGGGAAATTCATCCCTCTCCCTCTCCACCCCAACACGAGGACAGCCAGTGAATTCTGAGGTCTGCAGTGGATGGATTAAGTGCCATGGATTAATGGATTAAGCTGGTTGAGCTCAACTGTCTGCTAGTGGCCAAAATGGCAGGGACCAAGTAGTAACAAGGAAAGCCTGCTCCCAACCACCTGGCCGGTTCCTCTGGCCATAGTCAGAACTCTGTCCAGACTCCTGAATTAAAACAAAGACAAAGAGAGACTTCAATAACACATCTGCTGAGTGTGTGTGTGTGTGTGTGTGTGTGTGTGCATGTTAAAAGAAATGGCAATGTCAGAGGTGAGGTGGGAGCCATTTATTTAGTCACATTCTCCCCCAGCTGTTTCAGGAGTTACCACCTCTGGAGAAATAGTGCACTCACAACCCAGCATGCAGGGTGACTGCAGCCCATAGCTGAATTAGCCTTTCAGATTCTCCCATTTCTCCTTTAATGCACATGGTTATGGAAACAGAATCTATAAGTAACTGCTCCTTAAGGATTTCTCTATGCCACCTGGAGGACTAAAGCCCCAGGAGACCTAGCCTCTCAGATCAAGAGAATGTGAGTTTGGAAGTATATATAGAACCCTGGGTTGAAAACTTGATTTTATTCAGATACAACAATCCATAGGTTCCCAGAGAAGAAAAATTTGCTCTATTACAGCTTCTTTTTTTTTAGTTTATTTATTTATGTTGAGAGAGAGAGAGCACATGTACATGCAAGGGAGGGGCACAGAGAGAGGGAGAGAGAATCCCAAGCAGGCTCTGTGCTGACAGCACAGAGCCTGACACTGGGCTTGATCTCATGAACCATGAAATCATGACCTGAACCGAAATCAAGAGCCAGATGCTTAACCGACTGAGCCACTCAGGTGCCCCTGCTTTATTACAGTTTGTGAGACCAGGATGGATCTTAGAACTTCACTTCCCTCTCTGGAATCATGACAGACTTCTGCCATGATTTGAGGAGGTGTTGTCAATGTTTGCCCTTTATGAGATGCAGTGAGCAGATTGCTATAGTTGTCTGGAAAAGAGATGGTGGTGAATGGGACTAGCCAGTGGCAGGTGGCAGTGGAAAAGAAGAGAGGTGAATGGATGTGAAATCTAATTTGGAAGTAGAATCTACAGGATTTCTTGATGGCATGAGTGTGGGGTAGGAAAATGTTGGGGCTGTGTCAAGAATGGTTCCCAAGTTTCTGGATGGGTAGATGAAAGTGCCATTCACCAAGATGGAGATTGCTTGGGGGAAAGTAGGTTTGGAGAAAGAATAAAGAAAGAGAGAAAGGAGAAATAAATAAAGACAGAAGGAGAGAAAGAAAGAAAGAAAGAAAGAAAGAAAGAAAGAAAAGAAAGAAAGGAAGGAAGGAAGAATGGAGAGATAAGTTGCTTTGGACATGTTAACCAGAAGAATATGAAAGGAGGATTTTTTTTTTTTTTTGTGGTAGTAAACACTACACCATATCTGCACCCAGTAGATAGAGAGGTTGAAGAGGATATAAGAGGAAACAGCAAGGGAGTAAGATTCTTGAAAGATTGAGAATGGATGGGATCAGGAATTCCATGTTGAGAGACTCTGGCCCACAAAGAATAAAGAAGAGGAGAGTAGATGCAAATAGGTCTGTGGATTTGGCAGCAGGAGCTCCCATCTGATGGCTTTTTTTTTCCATTGGAGTGTGAAGCAAGGTCATCAGCTGAGAAAGAATGTGGAGAGGTGAGGTTTTGGAAAACATGAAGGTAAGAAATAATCGTTTTGGAGAGTGGAAAGTTCAGCTTAGCGGAAAAAAGAGTAAGACTACAGGGCAGTGCTAGGTATTCATTTGGGAGAATGATTACGAATTTATAGTGATGTGAGTCTGCTCTGCTGTCTCCAGAAACATCTTACTGAAGTAAGAGGACTGAATGAGTTAATTCACATAAAGTTCTTAGAACTGTGTGTGGCTCACAGTGAGCACTCAGTGTGTGTTAGGCTGTTATTATTGTAATATTCACAGCAGCAGCGGTGGCAATCAGAGTAGTAGTAGTGCATCAGTTCAGGCAGGGAGAAGGCAGATGGTTGGGCACCAAAGCTTACGTGAAGAGAAGAGGGAGAAGCCAGGGAGTTGAGAATGTTTGCAAGAAACCAGTGATAATGATGGGCCATGGAAGAGGGACTGAATGAAAGCGTTGATAGACTGGAAGAGCTCCAAAGTAAAAAAAAAAAATTCACAAATAGAAAAATTCATCTTAAAATTTATATGGAATCTTAAGGGACCCTGAATAGTAAAGATAATATTGAAGAACAAAAGAAAAAAGAAAAAAGGTAGAAGGTTCATACTTCCTAATTTCAAAATTTGCACAACTACAATAACCAAAATAATATGGTGCTGGCATAGAGACAGACACATAGATTAATGGAAAGGAGAGTCCAGGAATAAACCTCACATATATGGCCAAATGACTTTTGGCAAGTGTACCAAGACCATCCAATGGGGAAAGGACAATTTTTCCAACAAATAGGTCTGAGACAACTAGATATTCACATGCAAAAGAATGAGGTTGAGCCCTTACCTTATACCATATATAAAAATCAACTCAAAATATTTCAGTGATCTAAACATAAGAGGTAAACTCTAAAACTCTAAAACTCATAGAGCAAAAGCTTCAGGACATTGGATCTGGCAATCATTTCTTGGATATGACACTAAAAGCACAGGCAACTAAAGTAAACAGATAAGTTGGACTTGATCAAAATTTTAAAACTTTGTGCATCAAGGAACACAGTCAACAGAATGAAGAGGCAACCCACAAAAAGGGCAAAAATATTTGCAGATCATATATCTGATGAGGGATTCATATCCAGAATATGTATGTTCAAAAACCATACAACCCAACAACAAAACAACCTGCCTGAAAAATTGGCAAAGGACTTGAATAGATATTTCTCCAAAGAATGTATACAAACAAATGGCCTGTAAACACATAAAGACATAGATGTTCAGCGTCATTGGCCAGTAGGGAAATGCAAATCAAAACCGTAATGAGAGACTGCTTCACACCCATGAGGGTGGCTATTATAAACAAACAAACATGTAAGTAAGTAAATAAGTAAGTAAAGAAATAAACAAAAATAACAAGTGCTTGTGAGGATGTGGAGAAACTGAAATTCTCGTGCATTAGTGGTAGGAATGTAAAATGGTACAGCAGTTATGGGAAACATTTTGGTAGCTCTTCAAAAAGCCAAACTATATGACCCAGCAGTGCCATCTTTGGATATATGCCCAAAATAACTGAAAGCAGGGACTCAAAAAGGTATTTGTATAGTCATGTTCATAGCAGCATCATTCACAGTAACCAAAAAGGTAGAAACAACCCATCAACATATGATGGATGATCATATCCATCAACATGTAAATGGATAAACAAAATGTGGTCCAAACACGTAGTAGAATATGATTGAGTCCTAAAAAGGAAAGACAGTCTGACAAGTGCTACGACACAGAGGAATCTTAACGACATTGTGCTGAGTGAACTAAGCCAGTCAAAAAAGGACAAATACTGTATGATTGCACCTATAGAATAGTCAAACTCACAAAGAGAGGAAATAAAATGGTGTGTGCCAGGGGCTAGGAGGAGAGGGTGGGAATGGGGAGATAGTATTCAATGGGGACAGAGTTTCAGAAGATGAAAAAGTTGTGGAGATGGATGTGGTGATTGGATGCACTACAATGTGACTGTACTTAGCGCCATAGCACTGTGCACCTGAAATGGTTTAAGTGGTAAATTTTACGTTGTGTATGTTTTACCACAAATTTTTTTTTAAAATGAGAATCAGTGAGCCAGCGAGCTAGAAAGAACAGGAAGTTGTGGCCAGAGACTGACGTGTTTGGTTTTATTATTTTGGAGCTGGTAATTATATCATTAAAGTCTAGAGTGTGGCCATGACAGTGGGTGGCTTAGGGGGAGCAGGATGAGATGTTACTGGGAGGAAAGAGATCAAGGAGCTAAGGCTGCAAAGTCACCATCCCTGTGAGTGAGGAGAGGGACTTTGAACAGTGCTGCCCCCTGGAGGTCAGGCATGACTGGGGGTAGAGAGGCACCAGCCTCCTTCATAAGGGGAGGGAGCTTTTGATCAGCCTGGGATAAGATGCAAAGTTTGGAACGACCGGGCTGTAGGAAAATGAGCATTCTCCACTGCAGTGGGTGCAGGGAAAGGGGTCCTGGGGCAGAACCAGGGCTCTGCTGGATGAGGTGAAGTCAGGCAGGGAAGGGGCGCAGGGGCCCTGAGAGGCTGCTCTGGCCATCTGGATGGGGTATCTCAGAAAATCTCAGCCACCTCATCAGCAGTAAGAGTCCATATCTGTCTTAGGATTGAGCTCCATGTCCTTGGCTCTGTTGGTTTCCAATTTCATGCACTCCAGGCTGGGAGGAGAATTTGTGCCAAAGATCTGTTTCATGAACACATTTTACAACAAACGATCAAGAATGCAAACACATAAGAAATCTTGGCAGAGCTATCACCAGTTGAAGATCAAATATAATCTGGCCCCAGGAGCCATGGCCCAGAGACAGGGTCTAAGCACATTTCTCCTCCCTGTCCAGAAAGTATAGGCAAAGTCGCTTTTCACACCAGCAGACAGCTGCATCCTGAAGTCAGCATAAGTCATCACTGAACAAACCCTTCTTTCCATACACGAATGAAATCATCAAGAGGCCTTGTCTCCCCTGCCAAACGCGGTTCACATAGCCTCTTGTTTACTAGTAAACCCGCACTGCACACGCCAATTCGTCGTCTTCAATAATTAATCCAGCACATATGAATAATTAAGGCTCAGTTGAGACCTATAGCTGAGAAATCCTACGGTCATTAGGCTTTCTCACGCAGTGTAATGGAAGGAACCAAGAATTCTTTGACAAAGGTACAGTGACAGAGTAGGAAATACTCATGCAGGTGGCCAGTCCCACAGGGAGCCAGATGAGGCACCAACCACCTGCTGCCCAGCCCCGAGGCAAAGTTACACAATCTCACCCCCTTATCATTTTACAGCCCAGTCCTTCTGGAGCTGGTGTTTCCTTGTGCTGTGTGAGACTTCGGGCTTCCTCGATCCTTGTGGTGGCAAAATTTTCCAAATTCCAGAACATTCACTTTTCGTGAGGGGAAAAAATTTTACTAGCATTTTAATAATAAGAAGATGGTACCCCCCCTCCCCACCTGCCGGTGGCTCAGTCGGTTAAGCATCCAACTGTTGATCTTGGGTCAGGTGCTGATCTCACAGTTCATTAGATCAAGTCCTGTGTTGGGCTCTGCACTGACAGGGTAGAGCCTCCTTGGGATTCTCTCTTTCTCTTTCTCCCTGCCCCTCCCTAATTCTCTATCTCTCTCAAAATGACTAAATAAACATTTTTTAAAAATAAGGAGAAGATAGGCATTCACAGTTCTTAGAAAAAAGAGAGTACTGGGGGAAAGGCAGCCAGTCCCACAGGGTAGCGGGCCAACACTGTGCAAGACACTTCATATTCACCGTAGCCTTTCACTTGTCCTCTTGAACAATTTTGGGGAAAAGCTGGTAAACAAAAGTGTGCCCAAACACTCAGGGTCAAGATCCTTCCTACTCAGGGGCTGTGGTCTTACCATTCCTCTCTGGAGCTGTTCTTTCCTACCACCACCCCCTCACTAATCTTCCCTCTTCATTTCAGTTTACCTGTCACTCCCTCAGGAAAGCCCACTCAGACCCTTGTGCCACACCAGCTTCCTCGATTTACATAAGCTCCTGCTCAACTCTGCTTCCCTGTTGTGATTAAACACTGCCTGATGTGTCCCCGTGTCGCTGTTCCTCCTGCTAGAATGCAAGCTATCTCAGGATGAGGGTCTTCTTCTGTCCTTTTATGCTTGCAGCCCCGGGGCCTGGTCCAGCTGTAATGCCCTTCACATACTTACAGGATGACTCAGCCCAGGTAGGAATGAAGATTTAAACACGCATGGCTCGGATTCCAAAGCTCAGGTGCTTTTGACCACACCAAATGGCAGCAGAAGCGGGGGAGGGGAGGAAGGACTTTAGTGCTCATGATCACAGCTATAATATGTAAGTGGCTTAATATAAACTAAAATCGTAGTGTCCTCCTGAACACTTGTAGAAGCTGCCAGCTGGAGGTGGCAGTGGTAGAGCAAGGGCTTGCCTAACGCGCTTGCCCCAGGGTCAAGTCCAATCATTGGGGAATATGGCTCCTCACAGTCCTGAGGCAACACCTGGCACTTCATCACAGTGTGCTAAGACAATTCAGGGTCCATGCCCAACACTATTTCAGTGTCCGCCTCTGGCTGTTATTGTGATACTGAATCCCCTATTCGTCCCTTGTGCACAGAGACCAAGCCCTGAAGTCCCACCCTCTATCTGCCCTTTGGTTTGAGATTTTGATCCCCTGGTAAAACTTTTAATACCCAGAGGAGGGATGACTCCCTATACTTTAGTCAAGCTTTGGTGCTCCAGGAGAAATAAGCAGTCTGGGAGCTGTGAGAGGCTGTATGTGAGGACATGTGGGGGGGACTCAGGGCCAGACAACAGATACATGATTGACATGGGGAGAGAGATTGCAGATCTACATGGCGCCTAACACCTTTCCTCTCTGAGTTTGCATAGTGATAACAAAAGATGGTCAAAGCAAAATACAGAGTCCTTCACCCTTTGTCTTCACCCTATTTTCCTCTTGTTCCTTGAGCATATTCCTCAGATGCATGCTGAGTGTTTTCAGCCGAATTATCCATGAAAACATCAGACATGAGTCCGTTGGATGATCTGTCCAGTTCACAGTCACCAGCATGGAGCATGAGATGCCCACGAGAAGGCAGCATTTGTACCAACCTCAAAGCCAACAGGTCCCTGTGCCCACTTCCTCAGTTTCCCCCTGCCACAGCTGTAGATATGCAAACTGCAAGTCACTTAATCCTTCTGGTACTCACTTAGAAATAGAAATTTGTATATATAAATATGAACAGTGTGCTTCATCTTTAAGAAAGCAAACAGAAGTTGTTCTAGACCAAATTCCAATATACATTCCTTCCAAAATAGATGCATAGAGCAGAATCTATCATCTATTGCCCACATATTATTTCCTAGACCCTAGAGTTTCACATTCCTTATTTCATTAAAATTATTTAACAAATCTATGAAGAAATTACCATTGTCCATGTTTCCAGCTGAGTAAACTCAGACTCAGAGAGGTCATGCAGCCAGCTGAATTTATGGCCATTCAGTGGTGTGGTGAGATTTGAACCAGGTCTATCTGGTTCCAAGGACTGTACTACAACTATGATGTTATACTGCTGGCTTTGTAAGTTATCACAGCAACTTTGAACCTTGTCCTTAATACATAACTATAAAAGAAGAATTATAGTTACTATTTCCCCACTAAAGGGTAACAATTATGAACTACGATGACCTAACAAGAGACTGGCACTTGAACCCAGTCTACTTAAGATAATCAGAGAGGGAAAGTAATAAATTATGGTTTACAGAAAAGGTTTGGTGGAAAAAGCCAGGTCATAGGAAGAAGAGGTGATACCTACCACCAACAATCAGGCCACCCCAAACCCACCGACACCAACCTAATCTTGGCCCTGCTTGGTATTGATTTTCAAATTTAATTTTTTTAAGTTTATTTATTTATTTTGAAAGAGAGAGAGAGAGCACATGTGCGAGTGAGGGAGGGACAGAGAGAGAGTGAGAGAGAAAGAATCCCAAGCAGGCTTCCCACTGTCAAGCCCATGAACTGTGAGATCATGACCTGAGCCAAAATCCGACTGAGCCACCCTGATGCCCCAAAATTAATTTTCAAGCTGATAAGAATCCGTGAAATCTAATCAAGCTCTTAGATTTTTAGAAAATATTGGAGAAAATAAAACGTCTTAGGAGTTCTCCATTTAATTCATCATCGAAACTCATTTTTATCTCACTGTGACAGAGCCAGCAACACAGAATGGATTGTGTGGGTTCTAGGCAGTGTATTTGGGGGTTTTGGGGGGGAAGGTTTTAAATTTTTTTTTTTATCGTTTTATTTACTTTTGAGACAGAGAGAGACAGAGCATGAACAGGGGAGGGGCAGAGAGAGAGGGAGACACAGAATCGGAAGCAGGCTCCAGGCTCTGAGCCATCAGCCCAGAGCCCAACGCGGGGCTCAAACTCACGGACCGCGAGATCGTGACCTGAGCCGAAGTCGGCCGCTTAACCGACTGAGCCACCCAGGCGCCCCAATGGGGGGCGGGGGGGAGGTTTTAAACAAAACATGCCAAGTGATAAATCTACTGGAAGTCAGAAGCCCCACTCATGGTGGTGCAATGCTCTGCTGTTGGCGGATGATGGGATGGTGGACCGTGGGCCACAGGGTTGTGGCCACAGCTGAACTGCAGAAGCAGGGTGCCTTGGCAGGAGATGGGCAGGCTGTCAGAGCTCCACACAGAACAAATTGGATTCAGGAAAGGCCCCACCCCTCAGGCACCTGGATACTTCAGCAAACCCAGACTAAAGTCCTGCCTTTCCAGCGAGCAGATGCGTCAGGGGCTGGAGCAAAGGCAGCAGCTCCTGAGCACCCAGACCACAGCCCACCTGCTGGTGGGGAGTAGTTTGGACTACCCAGCTGCTACCTGCTGTAAGAGCTGGGACCTTTGGAATCCAAACTTGTATGTTGCTTCTAGTGATCCAAGCAGCTAAGTAACCTATCATCCACAGGCCAGGAGAGCACACCCAGGGTCTTTGTCATCCTCAGGTGCCAGTCACAAGGATTTTCCCATAGCAGATAAGCCAGACACAGAGAAAGTATGGTTTATGCTTCCTCATTCTTTCTTCTTATTTTCTTTGTGGTGAGCAAGAGGAGAAATCCCTTCTGGTGAGGGACACGTACAAGCCAGGGCCCATGCTCCCACCCCCACCAGGACTACTGAAGATCAAGTTGAACCAGATTCCCAGAGAGAATAAATAACTCCCCAGGGCACTGTGGGTGTTTGGGGAAAAAGTATTAACCCATTCCGGCCATAATGACATGCTCTCACGACATGCCACCACTTAGCGCCTCCCTGTGTGCAAAGCATCTTTCTAGGGCTGGGATGATGAGGTGAGCAAGACACACTGGGTCGCCAGTCTCACTCAATCAGATCCCAGGCGCCCTGAAGGAATTCCCGAGATTTTCAAAGTGCTCGGCTCTTGTCTGCATGCCGATCTCATACCAGCGGAGTCTAGTTCTAAAGAAAGAAGTCCCTGGGCTTGTGACTCTAACTCGCAAATCCTAGCTCAGAGTGCAGACCAGACTCAAGCATAAAGACCACACAGGCTGTGGACACTGTGCACCCGGCCCCACACTCAGAGGTAGATTGAAAGCTCAAACTGTTCTGTGAGTTGACTAGTATCTTGAAACTAAGCAGAGGTTGAAGGAGTCGGGGCCCATCTACAATGGTTAAAGAGCACCTTCAAATGCCCTACCAGGCAGTTAGTCAGTACACACCTTCTCACTATCCTTGCTTTTCTGGAATTCTTTTTCTTTCTTGTTTTTCTTTTTCTTCTTACTTATCTCCTCCTTCTTCTCCCTTTCCTCCTTCCTACTATGTTTTGTTTCATGTTTTCACAGGCTAGCTGCTGTCAACTCAAGACTTAGCATCTTAGACACCTCTGGACACTTAATGTGTTGAGCAGTGCCTGAGACATAATAGATGCTCAACAAATGTTCCTTCTCTTCCTCCTCTTCCCACTCCCTGTCAAGGGCCTTCCGTGATTTCCCAGGCCTGGATGTGGATGACAACAGTCATGTCACACCAACCCTCATGCCTCAGGGTTGGGAAGTCATTGTCAGCTGTTTGCCTAAATTCTCAGAGGACTAATTTCATGGATTTTATTGCATGCTTCTCTCTCCCAAACAGGAGGCTCTTGGGCTGACTTAATCAAGTCAACACCACTCACAATATGAAAAGAAATAAATTGGGTGGAGAAGTGTCAATCAGACTATTCTCAATGAGTCAAAATTTCAAGTCACTGGGGAACTTTTAATCTAAACATCCATCCATTCCAGTCCATTTCTGAAAGCCCTAGCATGAATGTTGTTTCCATTTAAACACATTATCAGCTGAAATCAGCAAAATCTTGCTGGGTTGCATGGGATGCCTGAGGGATACCTGATCATTAAGCTCCTTTTGAGTGAAGGAAAACAAACTGTTCATAAAATAAAACTTTATTTTCAAAACCACAAAAATGAGGTGCATCCCACATTGGGTAGCAGCCTTCCTCCCTGGGTCTCACTCCCACTAAATCTATGTCTTTTCAGAAGAAATAAACTCCAGAGCGAAAAAGCTCATATTCTAGACCTGAAACTGCTTTAGAGTCCAGGGCTTGGAGACCATAACTCATGTGTCTTCCACCCTAGCACAGTACCTGGCTTTATTGATAATAGGGACAAGACTGACCCCAAATACTTAAAACAGAGAATTAAGATTGGGCCTTTAAGGGATATAGTGGATTCATTGCAGTAATGGCTCCAACTTGTTCAAACCTCCTTGTACCCATATTGTTGGTAGTGTCTTTCCACGTGGACCTGAGTCCATGGACCTGAGGCTTAAACCAATGGACCGTAACAAATGTTATGGAAACAGCCTTGAAAAACATTTGCACATTGGGGCTTCCCTTCTTTCTGCCTATGGAATCCTGAGTTCCCATGTGAAAAAGCTTGACTTGACCAGCTGGAGGAGGAGAGAACACATGGAGCAGGAATGATGAGCCATCCCAGGAGCTCTCCTACACCAGCTCTCCTGCAGAGAGCCCAGCCAAGATTGGCCAAGAGGGGTCCCAACCAGCAGAACTACCCAGTGAATCCCAGGACATGGTGCTGATCCACAGAACTGGAAGCTAAATAAATAGCAGTTCAATCACTAAGTGTGGAGCTTGTGTTATGCAGCAAAAGCTAAGTGATACAAAGGCTAATTTCCTTCATTGAAAAATGAAACAAACAAAAAACTCCTACACATCTTTCACATGTAAAAATACTTCTACAGCCAATAAGGCTTTATTTAACAAATACATTCATTCTTATTCGTGAGAAATTTTATATGCTCAGGTATACTTTTGCTTCTTACTGTGGCAATGGCAAAATTTTTGAAGCAATCTCACTTTCCATCAATAGAGGCCTAGTTATATTCACATGAATTGTTGGTGGGTGTACAAACTGGTCTAGCTCCTGAGGAAGACAATTTGACAATGTCTACCAAATTATAAATTAATGTACCCTGTAACCCAGATCTCTTGCTTTGGAGGGATTACTCTACAGATATACCTAGATGTGTATTGTAAAAAGGTTCTTCTCTGCAATATTGTTTGTAATAGCTGAAGAATATTGGAAACAATGCACACATCTGTCTGGGGACAACTGGTTAGATAGAGTACTTCCACAATGAAATGTTGTGCAGATGCCAGCCAAGGATGAAGAAGCTCTTTCAGAATTGATAGATAAAGACACTCAGGGTATCTTTTTAAGTAAAAAAGCAAGATGTAGAGAAGTGTGCATAGTATGCTGCCTTTTGTGTAAAAAAAGTGGAGAGTACAAAAAAAATGGGTAAATGTATGCTTATATTCATATAAAAACTCTTGGTCGACAGATGAGGAACAATGAAAGTGGTTACCCAGCTGGGGGTAGAGGGTTGGGGGAAATGGTATATGGGGAAGACAGGAAGGAAAATTTTCATTGGTTATCTTTTTATTCCAATCAGGTTTTTTCCCTCATTATTCCACCAAAACTGCTCTTGTTAAGGTCAACAATGACTTCCACTATGCTAAAATCCAAAATTCTTTTCTCCATTGTCACCATACTTAGTTATCAGGAGCATTGAACACACTTGATCTGTTTCTTTTCCTGAAATACCATCTCTGCTTAGCTTCTGGACTCCACATTCTCTCAGTTTTTCTCTTACCTCACTGGCCCTTCTGATTCTTGTTTTCTCTTTTCTTCTTTTCTCTCAGTGTTGAAGGGCCCCAGGGAATAATCTTCGGAACTCTTTTCTGTCTACACCCACTCTTATGGTGATCAAATCCAGTCCCATGGCTTTAAATAGTTTGTCTTTTATTTTGGTAATTCCCAAATATCCACCCTCAGATCTGCTCTCTTTCCTGAACTTCAAAGCCAAGTAATAGTGATAGTCATTTCAAATTTAACATGTCCAAATTATTTCCTGCTCTTCCTTTCCAAAACCTGCTCTGCCTTTGGCATTTCAGTTGAGGGAAACCAAATGATCTGGTGCTTGGGCTCAAAATCTTGTAGTTACCCTCTCATACCCAGTGACCAACCCAGCCACGGTTCCTTACTTCCAGTGTTACCACCATGGTCTACAATCATCTCCTCCTGGATTACTGAAACACCTCCTGACTAATCTCCCTACTTCTACTCTGCCCCCTCAGTCCTATTCTCTACCCAGCAGCCAGAATGACCCTTATATACATCATATCTTATTACTCCTCATTTCAAATTCTCCCTGGGGTTCAATCACACAGTAAAGCCAATGCCTTACTGTGGCCTATAAGATCACCCCCAGTATGTGCATATGTTAAAGAGCCAAGTGAATACATTAAAATGTATATACATTCATATATACTTCTGGAGTATACCCGAGAAACTGGTCATAATCATTGTCCCTAGGGTAGCTAGGGCATAAGGACGAGCAGGAACTTGCTTTTCAAAGAGCACCACTTTGTATTATTTTGAATTTTGTATCATGTGCAAACAATATCTACTCAGAACATAAAGTCAAATAAGATTGCCATTGAGAGTTACATTCCAAAATTAACACTTAATTGATTAGAATTAAGATATGCGAATTCTCCTTTAATAGGAAGAATGGATCCCAAGATTTGACTGCAAGACATGTCTGAATATATTCAAGTGTCTCAAGAAAGAATGTGTCTCAGAGAAGAAGTGCATTGCAGAAGCAAATCTGTTCAGTGCCTACCAAGCACCATCCATTCGAAAAATCTTGATCCACCCAACCAACTCTGAGTTTTTGGTCCAGTAGGAAGCCATAATTGTTCAATCCAAAAGAACATAAAGGATGAAAATTTATATGCCCCCACCTCCCACTAACAAACTCTTCCTGGAGAAGTGTTTCCCTGCTGAGCAAGGATGCTGCAGGGCCAAGAAGAGGGTCTACCCTCCCATAATCCTCGTGTGAATATTTGAGTCAGATAGGCAAGGCCATCCTGACTTTGGAGATGTTACTGCTTGTAACATTGGTGAGGTCATCTCTATTGTCTTTTCATTCAACTCTTGGGTTTCCAGTAATTCATTGCTTGTCCATGACAAATTTTCACTTGCCTGCAGAGAGATGAGAAAAAAAACATAGTCACTTTTAAAAACTGTGAATCTCTTGACTCTGTGTGGTGTCAAAATGCCTTCCATAAAACTCTAGAGTCTTGGTATCACTGCTATTTCTAGTGGCATTTAATATAATTAATCTCTCTTCTAATTTCCATATTCATGAACAAGCTTTAGATCATTATTCAACTTTTCTCACTTGCCAGAAGTGAAGGCACTGGCCAGCCATAACTTCTAAGGATTCTGGTTCCTGGATCAGTTGTCTCTGATGTAAATAAATAAATGACCAGGCCCTTTGGTGTTTAGACATCTGTCTCAAGATTGTTTAACGTGAATATGCCCACAGAAAAAATTTGCTCTTGAGATTTACTGTCTTAACCAAGGGCAGCCCCTAGCTTATGGCAAATTCACATTCATCTGTCAATTCCTACCACTCCTATCCTCACCCCCACCCCCAAAACAGACAGGAGCAAATAAGAGAAATGCTAACACTGTGCCCAACTATCTAATAAAATTAAGCATGTCTAAGATTTGATATACTGCACACCTGCCAAGTCAGTTAGCTGTTCACACTCTCTGATTAGGAGCAAAATTTATCAAGTTTGAGCAGACTATTGAATTCTGAGGTGCTTCAAGACACATTGTTATTGACCATGAATGCTAAGTTATATAGACTTAAGAAGACTTCTTTAGTTATTGTCTAAAAAAATAGGTATATTCATATTTGTTTGGTATTTTCATAAGGAAATATTAGAAGCCTGACCTAGAAACTAATCGGTATTAGGGAAGATAGGATAGAGGCAGGAATAGGAATGATACTTTCTGTGCAAAACCCTTTAAATCATTTTGAGTTTTGCACCACAGGAATATATTACCTATTCAAATGAAGAAAAAGTAACATCTATGGGGTGCCTGGGTGGCTCAGTTGGTTGAGCATATGACTTTTGATTTCAGCTCAGGTCATGATCTCACGGTCATGAGATCAAGCTCTGTATTGGGCTCTGTGCTGATGACATGGAGCCTGCTTGGGATTCTCTGTCTCCCTCTCTCTCTGCCCTTTCCCTGCTCATTCTCTCTCTCTCTCCCTCTCTATCTCTCAGAATAAATAAATAAGTTTAAAAAAAGATTTAAGAAAAAGTAATGTCTATATCTATATGGAGACCTGTACCTGTTGGAAGATTTTTGCCTGAGGCACAATGTCATGCCGCAAGTTTGATTTTCTCTGTGTCCTCATCAGGGGATAAAATCAGATCCCTCTGTAGACCAAGGACTCATAGGGATTAATATGTGTAAAACAGCATCTTCTAGTTTCTGTATTTGATGCTTAGACATCTTGAGGTCTTGCTCATATTGGAGGGGCTTTCCCTCCACGGATTAGCCAAGTCCTAGAGATAGTGAACAACTTGCCTTTGAGTATATGAAAACCAACCAATGCAGAGTCCACACCCTCACCACCTCCTTTATGGGCTTTCATACTTTGGGTCACTGTCCACCTGCCATAATCTCCTCAAGGCCAGGGACAGCCCTGTGCCCCAGAGCCCACTGAAATTATTCAACCTAGCCAATCCTAAAGCTGCTTACCCTGCCTCTGTTTCTGTCTGTAGAAATAATGAAAAGGCTCTTGCCCCCAGGCCCTCCCTTCTCTGTCTCCTGACCAGCTCTAGTGTCTCTCCATGTGGTCCTACATAGTGTTGTGCCTCCCTCCTTTTGGGATCTGTGAGTAACAAACTATCTTTTCAATGGGAATCATCTGATCTGGTGGCCTTGCCATACCTGTATAACCATAAAATCTACAGTTTAATTTTTTTCTTTTTTTTTTTTTTTTTTTTGAGAGAGAGAGAGAGAGAGAGAGAGAGCAGGGAAGGGGCAGAAAGAGTATCCTACACCAGCAGCACTGAGCCTGATGCGGAGCTCAAACCCATGAACCATGAGATCATGACCTGAGCCAAAACCAAGAGTTCGACTCTTAACCAACTGAGCCACCCATGCACCTTCCCTTCCCCTCTCCCCCTGCTGTAAAATCTACATTTTAAAACAGTAGGACCCTAGAGTAGAATACTGATCTGCAGCGGACACATTAGTGCACCCGACATGGGTCAGAAACTTCACCTGCAATAAAAATGCTTGTAATTTGACAGAATGCCCTCTTAAATGAAGACCAAGAGTGCATTCTATCCCCAGCAGGAGAATGCAGCCAAGGTTAGGACACATTGCTCAGGGCAGTTTGGCTGCCAACACCCCTGCATATATTGCTATTAATGAATGTTCTATCTGTGAGAACTGTGTGGTTATTAATCACCCCCCAGCCTGCTCAATTACCAGGTAGCTTGTGCTTGTCTGCTGTCCCACAGCAAGGACGCGTCCTGCTCAGCATGTCAACTCTGCAGGCTCGTCAGAGGGCAGACCTAGATCATGTCCTCATTGTGCATCTTCCCTTCAAGCAAACCTCCTCCGTGAAATACAGCATCTATTTACGACACAAAGAGCAGATGACCACACCCACACCCACCCCCCCACCCCCCGCCTATAAATAGCCTTTGCTGAAGGTTCCTATTGAATAGGAAACTTAGGCAACTTTCATTTGATTTGCTAAGAAATTGTTTTAACTGCATACCCCTTCGCAGGGGCCTCTCTAGCAGAGTAAATGAACTTCTTGACAGTAGTCCTCAGGATTCAGTAATAAAGGGCAGTATCCAGGCCACCCCTGCCAAGGGCCTCCTGGCTACCAGGGCAGCACAAGGGACATGTCACAGAAGAAATAAGATGAGAGGCAGGTTGTTCTAAAAGCATTCTCTGGAGAAACATGTGAGGGCAAGAGTGCAAACTTCCCACATGAACTTGAACTCCTCTGGTGTTGATTCTCTGAACTGATGGTTTAGAAGCTCAAAGTTCCTTATTCTTTTACTTGGAAAAGTTTCTCATCACTGTTGTTTTTTGTAGCCCTTCAAAACTGGAATATTTCATATGAAAAGTCCCAATTTCCAGCTCCTACTGAAAAACTGGGAGAACTGGCCACACTGGGCTCACACTACTGGCTGGAACAGTCCGCTAAACTGAGCGGTGGGAATGGGTCCCTTTCTACAGTGCACAAGCTGTGCATTTGCTCCAGTCCCCACTGCTCCACACTGACCTTCCCACAGTGAGGTTGAGTGCCAGCAACCAGTTACCATGCCACTTAAAGAACTATTTATCTGTACTTCTGTTTCAAATGTGGGAACATGAAGAATGAGCCTACATTGTGTTTTTTTGGGGAGGGGGAAGGAAACCAGAGAATATTCTGATGTGCTTCATAGAAAAACAAATATGCCAACAGCTGACTCTTAGTTGAGAAATCTTACGGTGTGTTGACTGGAAATAGTGAAGCTTCTTTAGTGAAGGCAGATAGGGAGCTTCTGGAACCAACCTTGGGACCTGATGGGGAAATACAGTCCAAGTCAGCTGAGAACCACAGGCAGCTGCCTGACAGTGGCTGGACAGAAAGGAGAAGCACTTCTGGGTAACAGGGATAATGAGGATCAACAACCGAAATCTAGGTGGTGATTAACTAAATGTGGTGATTGATTTCCAGTCTTAACTGCCAGGCAAGCAGCCCTATCCTTGGAAAGAATGCACTTCACCCTGCAAGATAAGAAAGGCAACTGGTCAACCGCCATCAGCCACCCAACAGCCTATTTGAAAGCAGGGTGTATTAAACCAAATGCAGCTGGAAGGCAGAAGGGAAATGTAAGTGCCATGGAAATCCCATATGCTATGCACTTGGGTCACGGAGGAGGTTTCCTGGGACTGCCAAAAGGAACATGGAGAAGGTGGACAACCTGAAGTAAACAAAGAAATAAAAAAAACAAAAAAACCCACACACACACACACACACACACACAAAACACAAGCTGTTTGCTCACATTTCAGTTTGGACAGATTATTCCTAGGGTGAGAACTGAACACATTTCCTGCAGAACAATGAGACCAGAGTGCCCCGTGGCCAGCTCTGAGGGTGCACGGAATAAAAAGAGCCATACCTTGACACACCAAACATCTTAAATCCACGAGTAGAGTAATACACTTTATTTAATTAAAATAGATTAAAAAACAGACTGTGTAAAAGAATTAGGATTCTCAATAATTTACTAGTATTTACATTAGCAAATGTTGGTCGTTAGTAGACACCATGAGGAGAGGAGCACACAGAACCCAGACCCGCCCGCCCAGGGGCAAAGGGGAGACTTAGCGCTTTCCTGTTGATCCCCCCCTGCAGGTCAATACAGCATGACATCACTGAGAGCTTGGTATACAGCAGGAGAGGTGAACCTCCCACGGTCCGCGGTCCAGGGGTTACAGCACTGTTACCCCACACTGCAGGGCTGAAGAGGGGCTGGCAGGCCAGGCAGGAACTCTCTTCCTCTTGAGGAGAATCAGCACTTCTCAGTATCCGCTCACGGGCACCTGCTCAGCAACGGCTTCCCCTGTCTCCACAGCCAATATGCGCCATTCACAATGACTCTTCTGTGAAGAGCCCCTTTGGCTGACACAAAACCCACAGTTTCCAGATAGAAGATGAAAAACAGAAACGAAAGCCACACATCCTGGTTCCCAGGGAAATCCTGGATTACCTAACATTCCCCGTGTATGTCGTCCAGAACTTGGCAACCCAACACAATCTCACAGGCAATGTTTTGTGCACTTGTTGTATGAAGGAATGGTGGGGAGTGAGGGTGGCCGGGTGGCCTTGGGCCCCCAGCACCCAGAGGAAGGCTCCTCTCCAGGAAGCAGTCATGGAGAAAGGAGGAACCTGGCTGGGCCCTGGGTGTCTACCCTGGCACCCACATGTCCTGCAGGCACTTGTGGGTCTCCCACATGAGGGTGAGGAGCGAGTCCCAGGGGTGCAGAGACAGGCTGGTGGTGTTGGGTGCAGAGAGAAGAGCCCTCAGAAGCAGCAGGCTGTGCGGGACTCTGGTGACCTGGCTGACCTGCGAGTCAGCCCTCACTCCAGAAAACCCTGCTGCTACACTGGCAGGACACCTGGGCCTCCCGGGCACCATCCCCACAGAGGCACCACCTGGCCCAGGCCTGGGGCAGCGGCTCTGCCCACTGCAGCCAGTGCCGAACCAGCAGTCAAGGGTTGGGGAGCAGTGGGGGCCCAATAGAGACTCAGTCCAAAATGTCCGTCTCAAAGGGGACCAGGTGGTAATAGGATAGGTTGGTGACATAAGCCGCTGGGTCATCGCCATCCTCCAGCTCTGAGGTAAACTCACTGCCATTCTCAAACCTGAAATGGAAAAGTCCAGAGGTGAGGGCTGGGGCTGGCTCACTGACTCCCCACCACCACTGAAGAGGAGAAATAAAGGGCAGAAGGTCATTGGCAAGAGGGCGCTTCAGGGTCAATGCCAAACACTGTGAGAGGGCCTGT
Source organism: Panthera onca (assembly GCF_046562875.1). Classification (NCBI taxonomy): domain Eukaryota; kingdom Metazoa; phylum Chordata; class Mammalia; order Carnivora; family Felidae; genus Panthera; species Panthera onca. The sequence continues at coordinate 24,755,099 of NC_138343.1, read as the reverse complement.
CCACAATGCTCTTCAGGATACACAGGTGCATCAGACCAACAGGCACAGTCCTTTCAATGCATGAAGTATGGGGAAGAACCATGATTACAAATTAATTAGGTGAAATGGACCCTTCTCTAAAGACTGTGATAGCTCTGCTTTTTACTGCCTTAGAGACTGCTATCTGTATTCATTAGCCAATATTTACTGAGGCATTCATTCATTCACAGAGTGATTATTTTTCTCTATCTAGGGATCCATTCTGTGTCTGGGGACACAGCACTTAGCCAGGCAGGGAGTGGGTCTGTGGGTCTGTGGGAACGCAGACAACAGCAAAGATGAGTGAGAGAAGCCACTGTGGTCACAAGCTCACAACCTAACCACATCCCTGGGACACGTGCACAGGGGACTACGGGGACTGAGAGCAGCGGTCCAGAGAGGTGTGGGCAGGGCAGGGGGCAGGGGAGGTTCATGGAGGGAGGGCTCCTCCTAGAGGGGGCCTTCATCTGACTGGGGGGTGTACCTGGGGGGAGGGGAGGCAGGTGAATATGTACCCCAAATGTAAGGTGACTAACACCTTCCTGACATTCCCCCATGAATTGAAACCATTTCTAATCCCTGTCTAACCCAGACAAGGCCTCCTAAGCTAGAAAAAAAAGACTCTAAATTAAAAAAAAATGCCTAAAAGAGAAAGAAGCACCTGAAGGACACTCTCCCCAGGAAGGGAAACAGAGAAGTTGCTTGGGCTGTTTCCACTTTCCTAGGCTAAGGATCAGTCCCAAAAAGCGGGGCAGGGCAGAGGTGGGCTGATGCAGGCTCCCCCTCGGCTCTCCCAGGAAAGCAGAGGCCACAGTGCACACTGTGTCCCTATGCTGATTCCCGGCACTAAGCAGTACAGCTGTAAGAGCTCTGCTGTACCTGGAAAGGTTTGGCCTAACCAGGAAGGGTACGAACCGAGCAAACGAGACGGCAAGGGGAGTCTGCTTGGCTGCACCGGCCAGGGGGCCAGGGGGCCGCATGGGGTTCAGAGAAGAAGCCCAGCCCATGCCTGCAGAGCACACTGGGCAGAATCCCGCAGATTCAGAGGTGGAGCTCCCAGGGAAGCAGGCTTCCTCTCAGTGGAAGCTGAAATTTAAAAGTGTTGGAGGAGGTTCGAAATTGGACAGAAAAGGCCACAGAAGCATGTCTTCCTTTAATTCCAGAGTGAGGGGTGTGTGTGTGGATGCGTGGGGCCTCCCCACACCTGCAGGGGAAGGGCTGGGGGCTCAGCTACTCCTCCCCACACTGCCCGCCCAGGTGGTAGCTCCAGGCTGCGGAGAAAGAGATGTAGCGTGGACACAAGTGTGCGCAGCCAGCCAGGCAGCATGTCTGGTGGAGGGAAGACCAACTCTCCAACTTTATTACAGGATGTGAAGTCTCTTCCGGAAAACCAGCATTGGAATGAATTAAAAGAGACTTGGGTGTAGGGGAAGGCTCAAGCCAGGGGAGGGACAGGACCAAGATACAGCCCTGTGGGGACAACTTCTCACCCTTCCTACACGCCTGCCCTCAGATCAGGTGACCCTGAAAACCCAGGCAGGGAGGGGAGGCTGGGAGGCTGGGGAAGGTGAGTGACCAGGAGCAGATACCTCTGCTCCTATCCTGTGAGGACAGGGTGGGGGCTGCCTCAGCCCTGAGTGAGTTTCCTGGGAGCCCGGGCACCACTCCAGCCAGCTAGGATGGTCACCAGGCAGAGGCCCCACTGTCACGCTGACTCACATCTCTGCTAGGCATACCCCATCCCCCGTTCCCTGAGTGCAGTGGGGTCTCTGTCCTATCTGCTTGGCTTTACAGCACTGGTTCTACTGGCAGGCTCAACAGCACCAAATTCCCAGTGTCAGGGCCAAATGGTAACTCCCAGGTACCACTGAGGACAGCTGTGGCAGGGAAGCACAGCCTTGTTACTCAAACGTCATCTCTGCAACCTCCTGTCCCATCATCACCCCCCTCCCCTGCTGCAGCTCTGTGCAGTGTTAAAACAGGCTGCTCTTGAGAGACTCCAGCAGCAGACCGTTAGCTCAGCTGTGCTGCTCTACATTAGGCACCTAGAGAAAATCCTGGCAAGCCCGAGTCAGGAATTTCCTCTAAATGCTCCCCTGAGCCATTTGGAGGCAGACGTTTCTTTGTTAAGCTTTTCTGGGATCACAGAGGTTTTTCTTGCTGGCTTCCTGCCAGCTGGGCATCCTGGAGCCAGGGGGCCACATACTGGGGGTGTGCCATGCTTGTCCATGCAAAGCCACGGGGGGGGGGGGGGGGTGTCACGTGACCACCCTTGCTTTCTCTCTGCGTGCCTCTCCTCGGCAAAACTATCCACAGGTTCAACTTGCTTGTCAAATCTGGCCAGGTGCAGAGATGGCATCCTGAGGCCTCCTGACGATGGAAATGGTCCCCCCTGGGAATACTGTGGGGCCAGAGCCAGGGCCCTGCAGGGTGATGAGGGAGGGTCTCCACCTGTTTCTCCTCCACCAAGACAAGCTCTCTCCAGAAGCTCCTCCTGTGAAGGTAAAGGGCCTCTCCTTCCTGTCACCCACTTAATGCACAGCCATCTTGTTCCCCCATGATGCCAGCCCCATGCCAGCACAGAGGACCGTTGAGTCAAGAACTAATGAGCTACCTATATACACATACAGTGGGTGCGATGCCATGTGGTGTCATGGCAAGGCACGCAGAAGAGACAATGGCACTTCAGAGAAGGGCCACCCCTCGCAGCCTCACCAGCATATCCTTTTAAACAAGTATTTCATGACATCACCATTGTGAGGGATCCCTGTGCCATCCACCTAAGAGACACCTGGGAAAGTGGGTGCTGCTGGCCAGAGCCAGTTCCATGGGCTGGACAGGGCTCCTGCTGTGCTCCGCCACACAGGAAGAGTCCAGTAGAGGAGGCTCCAGTCGCCTGTACATCCTGGGGTCATGCTCTGTTCTGCATTCAGCTGGTCTGGGTGTGTCTCAGCACATGAGTTTTCCTAGTTCATTTTTATTTGCAGCTCAGTTGGGTGGGGCAGGATGTAGGACCCCAAGGCCCCTTGATCCTGGGATGAGCTGCCCATGTACCCACAGGGAGACCCTGAGCACCCAGAGCTGCCTTCAGGGGCTCCTGGGCCAAATGTCTCACAGTTACCATCTGAGATCTTTCAGTGACCCTGTGAGAGCATAGTGGGCCCCACTTTGAAGAAAAGAAGCCAGAAGAGGTTAAATAGCTTTCTGAAGTTCACACAACCAGGAAGAGCCCTGGGATTGGCCTTGACAGGTCAACAGAAGCCAAGTTGTGATGTCCCCTCAAGCTGCCTCCCATGGACTCCCAAGGACATGACCTGGAAGTGAACCAACGATGAAGGTGCCCCTCAGAGACCCCAGGGTTGGGCTTTCCTAGAGCACTTATCATGGTCAAAGTTCCCCATTATTAGGAGAAAGAAGAACAGGGAAGGCAGTGGTGTCTTTGGTGGTCCCACCTTCACTAATCAGACTCCATTAATCAGCAGGCCCAGCAGGGCCAGGCCTTAGCCTGTGAGCCACACAGAGGCCACCTCAGAGTCAGGAGAACCTCCAGCCCTGCGATGTAAGACCATGCAGGTGACACTTCTTCCCATCCCAGGAGACCACACCCTTTGAATGAAGAGGCTTATGGACCCTATAGCCCCAGCTATAGATCTGAGCCTGGCAACTTATCCTCAATGCCCCCTCACAACCAGCCACTTGGTCCCACAAAGTTTATGAATCAAGCTCTCACCATCCTCTAGAAGAGGCAAACACTTAGGATAAGTATCCAAATACAGATAGGATGGCTCAATGTTTCTGGCCACATCTACTTCCTCTAGAGCTCTGTCTGGGGAGAGAAATCCAGTCCCTGGCACCAGCTGACCATTCAGGCAGCCCTTCTATAAAACTATATTCAAATCAATGTACTTACAAATGCTCTGTGGGATCCACACCCAGGTGTTGGTCTTTTCCGTTCGGTATACTGTGGTCAATAACAATTGTTTCTGTATTTGCTAAGCAAAATCCATTGGACCTCATGATTTCTGAAAAATGAAAGCAACAAAGTAAATATTCAGGAGAGGCCAGAGTTTGAAGTTTTGGGCTTATACCAATCTCCCTATTTCCCCCTCCATCTACTGCCCCAGATTCTCCCCCATGCTCTGAGAGAACGTTCTGTACCCCAGAGGCCCATTCTGGAGCTCTACCACACAGATTCAGGAGCCGATGCCAGAGGTTGGCATCAGCTCCACAGAAACCACACCTGTGGACCCCATGCAAGCCAAAAGCCACATCACTCCCCCAAGAAAGATGCTCTGGTTGCACAGCACCCTCCCCAAATGCCTTCCCCATTGGTTTACAGCTGGGGTAGAAAGACTACTGAGCTCATATCTATTGGTCTGGCACACACTGCCATGAGGCTCTGCACAGGGTATCCAGTCTCCCCCGTGCCTGAGATGGGGATAACACTGTCTACCACCCTGGGTTGCTGGGAGGGTCAAATGAGATCAGTATGCATTTTATTTATCTACATATATTTTTTTAAGTTTATTTATTTATTTTGAGAGAGAGAGAGAGAGCGCGTGCACAGGGTAAGGGCAGAGAGAGGGCGGAGAGAGAGAATCCCAAGTAGGCTCCACACTGTCAGCACAGAGCCCAACGTGGGGCCCAAACTCACTAACCATGAGGTCATGACCTGAACCAAAATCAAGAGTTGGATGCTTAACTGACTGAGCCACCCAGGTGCCCTGAGATCAGTATGCACTTTAAACCAATGGGCAAATTGTTTTTTACTTTATATAATTCTATAAACAAACTGATTTTTTTTTTTTTACCTGTAAGCACAAATCTTGGTAATTTAAAAAGGCCAACAAAGAATGCGTCTTCATATGCCTATGTTGGCTGTATGGGGACAGCTTCCAAGGATGGAAGGCTGGTGCTTACCCAGCACTGGGAGAGGAAAGAAAAGGGATGCGTGAATGTGTGGTAGCTGAAACAGCACTGGCTTGGGGCCTGGACACTGCACCTCAGCCCAACAATGAGTTCCATGGTCTTGGGACTCAGTATCCTCAACTGGAAAGTTTCAGAATACTGCTGGGTGATCTCCAAGGATCCTTTCTGCTCTGAATTCCCATGAACTTCCAGATTCCATCATGTCATCTGGTCCATTTAAGTATGAGGAGCCAATGTGGCTTGATTCACTTGTAATATCTGGCATAGCTTTTATTTACCTTTCCCCAGGAATGTGTTTCTTGTCACTTCAGTAGATTAAACATACTCCAAGAATATATCTGGTAGCCATTACCAGTTCTCCTTGTTGTTGTAGTTCTCCATCTCTCTGTGAGGCTGGCTTAGCCCCTAACCTCAGCTCTTAGCTAAGCTCCATGTTTATGGCCCTTGTCTGTCTTCTCAAATCAGGCCCTCCATTTACCTCATCTTAAAAACATGCTTAAGAGGTGCCTGGGTGGCTCACTTGGTTAAGCATCCAACTCTTAACAGCAAAGCTCAGGTCATGATTTCACAGTTCGTGAGTTCGAGCCCATGGCAGGCTCTGTGCTGACAGTGTGGAGCCTGCTTGGGATTCTGTCTCCCTCTCTCTCTGCCCCATCCCTGCTTGTGCTCTCTCTCTCTCTCTCTCTCAAAATAAATAAAAATAAACTTAAAAAAAAAGGCTTAAAATAGACTCCAAATTTCTGGGGCATTCTCAAATTCAAAGGATTATCCTCTCCCCATTCAAGGTCTAACACATAGAAACACACACATCTCTAAATAGCTTTCCTCTCCTACTGGCCCAGCCCAGCCAACAAGAACATTCCTCACTATCCACAGTCTCAGTGGGCATCTGATGCAATTGTTTGGGGGATTGTTTCCTTATATTTTTTTCTTATATCTTGTTGTAATTTAGGTTATTTTATTCCCATGTGTGGATTTGGTTTTTTCATAAGTATAATTACAACTTCCTGTTTATTTTTAATCTTTCTAGGTATTTGGTTCACAGTTCTTCAAAGTTTTCTCCATACAAAGAGAATTAGGGAAACCACACAAAAATGAACAAAGAAAAACAGAAGATTTCCTCCTTACCCCACAGGACTAAAATGACTCTTCCTCAACCAGATTTGCCAAGTCATTGCTAAAATTTCCTCCCGACTTTCTGCAGAAGTGACAGGTCCAGTGCCTTTGGTCTTTTGAAACACCAGCCCAGTTAATCACACTCTGGGTGACATCAGCACATTGCTCTTCCTGCCCATCCCACCCCTCTGGATTGAAGCCCACCTGCCTTCCCTGTGCAAGAACAAGCATGGAGAGCCTAAGTCATGAGAAGGAGCACCAAAACCCTAGGAGAAGTCAGTGCTTGGAGCCTCTGGGAACAACAGCATTTCTATGTGAGAGAAGATGTTTACCAAAGTCTCAGTGAACAGACTCTGAAGATGACTAACTCTTAACAGGAAAGATTAAGATTCCCTCGCCGCTCAAATAAAAATCTATGGCAGCACAGAACCACTATCTTTACTGTGTTTTCCTGACTCAAATCTGTCTCAGAAGCACATAAAACCTCAGCCAGCTAATAGTTTCCAGCCCCTCTCCCGCCCCTTTGCTAAGGGAATTTGGAGGGGAAAACCCTACAAGTGAAAACGAATGTATATGCAGCAAAACATTTCTGAACATGTTTCTGAAGAGTTACCTTGCATGGGAACTTTTGAACTTCCTAATTTTTCTTAAATATGAAATTTGGAACTCTAAAACATGGAATGTTTGCCAGCCCCCCAAAACAGATTTGTAACAAATCATCCCTTAACTGCTTATGCAAAGAAACCTCTGTACATAGTCATGTGGTTTAATTTTTTACAAGGCAAGCTGGAAACTAGTTCTGCTACTTGTGCATGAGGAGCAGGTTACTGCTTGCTCGGTTTCTTCATCTACAAAATGGGAATAATGGTGCCCATCCTAAAAGACCTAGGTGGAGATGACATGAGATGGTATTTGTAAAGAATCTAACAAATGTGGAGGGCTTGAAAAACGGTAATGATGGTATCATTATTGCTAATGTCAAGCAAATAAAAAGAACCAAAGAAAATGTTATTATTACAGAAAAGTGCTAACCTCTGAAGGCTATCTTCAAACATACTTAAAATGTGAATTTCTTAGAAGTCAGCTTAGTACCTATAGCAAAAATCACTGGCCAATGTAATTGCCTTAATCACATACATGACTGATTCCACGAAGCCGTTCACTTTCAAGCTACTTTTCTGCATTCATATTTTTTTTTCACATGAAGAGTTCTGCTTTGCCATTTAACTTTTTATTTTGAGCTAATTTTAGAATTACAGAAAAGTTACAAGAATAGTACAGAGTTCTCATGGAGCTCCCCCCAGCTTCTCCTGATGTTAATATTCTACATAACTATGGTGCTGTGAAGAAAGCTGGATATAACTAAATACTTCCCCTACTTGAGTGTCACAGGCTTTTTCACTAATGTCCCTCTTTTTTTTTTCTGTTCCAGACCCAATCCAGGATCCCTTATTGCCTTGAGTTGCTGTGTCCCAGTTTTGTATGACCTCTGATGGTCCCTCGATCTCTCCTCTCATCTCTCATGAAAGTAACACGTTGGGCAGGACTGGTGAGGTATTTTATCGAAGGTCCCTGGATTTGCCTGATGCTTTTGCGATGTGACCCAGGTGGTGCATTCCAGGCAGGAATCCTGCAGGGTGACCCTGTGTCCCCTCCATGCATCCTGCCAGGGGGTGTCTGATGTCAACAGGCCTTTTTTCCAGGATGTTCATCAGGATCACTTGCATAAGAAGTTTCTGCCACATTTACTCTTTCTCTTTGTAGTTAATAAATATCTCAGGGGAGATGCATTGAGAGTGTGTAAAACCTTAAACTTTGCCCTACTATCTTAACAGGAAGGATAGGGTCTTTACTGCAACAATTATACTTGACCCTTGAATGATACAAATTTGAACTACATGGGTCCACTAACATGTGGATTTGGTTTTGGATAAATATAGTACAGTACTGTACATGTATTTTCCTTATGATTTACTTATTAATGTTTTCTTTCCTCTAGTTTACTTTTATAAGAATATAGTGTGTAATACATATAACATACAAAATATATGCTATCAACTGTTTATGTTATTGATAAGGCTTCTGGTCAACAATGGGCTACCAGTAGTTAAGTTTTGGGGGAGTCAAAGTTATACATGGATTTTCAACTGTGGGGAGTGGGTGCCCCAACCCCCATGTTGGTCAAGGGTCAACTGTACTACTGTGGTGTTTGCCCAGTGGCAACTTCTCTATCTTTTTATCTGTAGCCATGTTTTCATATGCCCCCTAGGCCATCATTCCTTCAGTTCAGTAATTCATACATTCCTTTTTTCAGCAGACATTAGCTCAGTCCTGAAAGCATTCATAGCGTAGCCACCCTCCATCTAAATCCTCTCTCCCATTATATTTTCAGTGTAGTCCAGCAATAGAACAAAATCCAAAGCACCACCTTTTTATTAATTGGCTAATCGGACTAACCTTTTAAGGTAAAAGTTAGAGTTGAGATTGTACAGATGTTTGGTTAATGAAATATGAAATTATAGGTCATTTCCAGGCCCCCCAAACCTGAATAATTAGATTTTTATGGCTTATGTTGATGAGTCCAAGTAGCCAGATCTCAGCTGGGGTTTATGCTTAAAAGCACAGACACAGCCACAGTGTAGAAAAGAACATTTAGGGTTTTTTTTTATTCCATAAACATTTAGATTAACACAGGATGAAGAATGTTTAAGTCTGTACTGGCCCAAAGCATTGCTGAAGGGGCCACAGAGTTTCCTGACTGCCTTTCCTGGGCCCCAGGATGTGGCGTGGTTCCCACACTGCTAGCGCCTGGCGCCATCTAGTGGAGCCCCGACCACAAGGCGGTCTCAATAGGAGAAAGAAGAGGCTGTGTGCCCGCCTACCCGTAAAGGGAAGCAAGCCTCTGACAGCCTAGGTCAAGTGCCTGTCCCCCATGGTGCCACCTCCATAAATGCCACATCCACAGCATAAAAAGACATTAAGAAATGAGACAGGAGAGGAGGAGGAAGGGTGCAATGAGTCGCAGGAGGCAAGGACGTTTTCACGACTGAGTGCAATTTAGTGGGTTTTTACCACTGAATGGAATTTAGCAGGATGTGACAGACAGGCAGAGTTTGTGTGAACAGAGGGAAGACAGGGGCCCACAGCCCTGCAAAGCCCCACTGAGGGGAGGCTGAGGGTCTGGAGCAAAGGGTTCTATGGTGACAGGATCAGACTCCGGCATGCCTGGAATGACTAGGGCACTTGGCCTTTACCATGAGTGTAAGGTCGTGAGAAAATGGGTGAGCCCAGGAAGTCAGAGTTATGACCGACCTCAGTATTCAGGGTGTATCCTGGGGCATGTTCCCAGGCTGGCCATGCTCTCCAGAGCCTGAGGCTCCCCGAATTCATAAACACCCACACAGGGGAACCAGCCAGCATAATATGGCTTGCCCCTGTGCAGACTAGTTCCCAAAAGGGCTGTTTGTGTTACTGTAAGTAGAAGTTTCACTGAAAAGTATTTTTGAATTTACTATAGTTCATTGTCTTACTGGATTGGTTTCCTCCCTCTGTGAATAATGAAAGTACATCTTACTTCCTGGGGAATGCCCCCTCACTGCCTGCACATGTACACACTAATTTATGGTGAGAAGCACTCACTCAGACAGAGTGAGGGCTGGCTACTCCTGGAGCAAAGATGGGAAGCCTGGGAAGCTTCCAAGGGAGAAGCCCCAGACTTGGTGCCCAATAGATTAGAGCTGATGAACAGGATAAAATCCCCAGGAGTCAGAGAATCTTAGCCCTGGAGGGGTGGAGAGGCTTCTCACAGTCTGCTAACCCTGAGAGGGATGCCTCTGATAGGCCCCCTGGCCTTTGCACGGAGTGTAAGTCTTTCAGCACAGATTTACAATAGATGTTTACAGACTTCATTGTTAGGCAGGCACAGTTGTTACAAAGCGTTCTGTGCGGAGCCAAAATTGTTCCAGTTTCTTCCACCTACTGCTGTGTCCCTGCAGGCTGAAACCTGTCCTGAGTCCTCGCAAATAGACCCAGAGAATGTAGTTCAAATCTCACCTGAGACACTACAGTTACCCCTGTTAATTTTCACCTCATTACTCTCAGCCCTTTAGGGTAAACATGGGTTCTGTGTTTATCCAAGCCACAGGTACAAACAGGACATGGAGACAAAGGGAGTGTTCCAGCTTGCTGCACTCCAGGAATGAATCAGAAGCAACTCCATGCAGCTCAGCCACCAACACAAGGTCTGAAAGGGTTCTGTGGCTCTCTGTTGTCCTATTTGCTCAAAACAGAAAGAAATAAGGCAAAACAGAGACACCAGTTCTGGGACTTTTCTGCTCAGGGCTAAAGAACAGACACTTGCCCACAGTCCCGGTGACAGCAAGTAAAGCCCAACATGACTGACAGTTAGGTTCCCGGAGTCCTGGTTGTGCCCTGCAGGACTGGGGTCCGTAGACACCCAACCAAGATAAGTGACTGCCATTTCTCTTATAAAGGAGTTTCTGGGTGCCAGGTGCCAGCTAAGCAGAGATGCCCAAACAACCCTGCTCTTTTAAGAACACACAGGAAGACATCAAAAGCACCAGACCCCAACAAACCCAGGCCTAACAGCCATCCTGCTTACATGTAGCCATATCCAAACGTATTTTCCACTCCAGGGCCCCAGGACTTGTCCATCCTGTCCACACCACCACCGCACACAACTAGGAATCTCAACCCTGCTGTGTGACACATAGCTGAGTAAGGACACTTTTCTACCAAAGATATCGGCTGCCACCATCCTGATTTGTCCTATGTCTCCCCATCACCATGAACCCCCCATGCCTTCTTATGAGCCAGCTCTGGGCTCAGATGTGCTCTCATCTGTGGACTCTTCTTCATCAACTTCCTGAGTCTTCCTCCTCCACTGCTTCTTCTTCTCTCCTCCCTCCTCCATTCAGAAATAGATCCACTGCCTGGGGGAGCCCCGTAGCTGAGGCTCCCAGGACAGAGCTCTTTTCCCCACAAAATGCCCCTCAGCAGCCTTCACCACAATCGTACTGCAAAAATAAAAGTCTACTGTCCTAGCAACAGGTGTGACCTAGATTCAGAAAGCTACCCAACAGGGTGAAGTCCAGGCCCGCCCTCCCTTTCCATCCACCCCACAGCTGAGCCAGCCAGCAGCTCCTCCCAGCTGACCATTCGCTCTTCCTGCTGCTGGGACATCTGCCTGTTCGGCGCTAGAAGGCATGGCCCGGCATCAAGACTGGTGATACCCAAACTGGCTTCCCTGTTTGTCCTGGGTGCCCTAAAACCAAATTCATTGCCACCTTACAGAAACCATCTTATTTTAGCACGCTAGGCTCCCGATTACAGTAGTTCGCTTCAAAAAGCCTTATTAATGTTTTCATCATATCTTTTTTTTAAGTGTCTTTATTTTGATAGAAAGAGAGAGTGAATAAGTAGGGGAGGGGCAGAGACAGGGAGAGAGAGAATCCCAAGCAGGCTCTGCACTCTCAGTGTGGAGGCTGACTCGGGGCTCAAACCCATGAACCGTGAGATCATAACCTGATCCGAAACCAGGAGTCAGACACTTAACCAGCTGAGCCACCCTCTCAGGCCTCTTGTTATGCTATTTCTTAGGTAAGTTCCAATTTATATGCCATGTTACTCACTTTGGAAACAGGAAAAGTGTAAATGCAGGTCAGTAGGTAGAAAACGCAGTGTGTCATGAAAATCAGGCCACAGCGTATACCCACTATTCTGGATCCCCTAGGGCATCCCCTAGATGCCCACCACACAGACACTGAACTGGAAGGTCTTCTGGGAAACCGCACCCATCAACAGCAGCACCTGCCCCCCGCCATGCCTTCCCTGTAGCTCTTACCTGATATTTTCACTGGGCTTTGAAAGCTGGGTTGAATTTTATGGACATTGTCATTTTTTAACACCTGATCCAAAGGAGATCTTTCAAAGAAGGTGAGCACAACTTCTGACCTAGAATACTGGGAGTAAGTACATTAATTACTAAAACTTCATCCTCCGTCATGGCAGCCTCACCTGATGTTAACGTCCCTGCACTGTTCAGACGCTCTGCGGGACTGACCACACTGATGAGGCTTCAATAATGGCACACTCTTCATTTACTTTGGGCCCCACGTGGCAAAACTGCAAGGCCCCAGGGACAGATAGGATGGGGTTAATGGAAACGCTGGTGAGTTTTTCTGAGCGCTTGGTATGTGCCAGTGTTCCGCACACAGGTCCCTTCACTGTACAATAAACTGCGGTGTGTCGACTTTCCCTGTTCACAGGTGAGGAAACGGATGCTATGGTAGTCAAGTGGTGACTGCCTGACTAGAGTCCAGGTTCTTCCTCACGACCCCACATGAAGCTTGCAAACTTCATCTACTAACACTCTTCTTGGCTCCCATACACCCTCTTCCAAAACACCAGCTGCAAGACGAGTGGGCTTCTGAGTGGAGGCAAGAGAGCAAAGACCACGGCAATGGAAGGACCTTGCCTCTTCCTACTCAATGCCTCCTCGGCCCTTCATTCCCGATTCTTCCCCAAGGAGAAAACAATGGAGTCATAACACCCCACAAAAGTCTTCCTTTCCCCTGGCTATTCCTACCCCCCCAGGGAGGGGGCAGCTGGCCGGATGTGTCCTGACCTCCCACCTCCAGCCCAGCCCAGGTGCTACTTACTTTGCACGGCATGCTTATGATGGTTTTCAGCAACTTCTCCACTTCATTGAGCCTGGTCTCTATATCATGCGCATCCTTTATGGCGACCAGTCCTAGAATTGAGACAGAAATGCCTTAAAGCCAAAAAGTCAGACCAAGAACTGTGCCCCTAAGTTAAATACAGAACAACAGGCATCCCATGACAAGGATGCCCTGTGCCATCCTCCATAAAAGATGTCTGGGATTATTTCCTTAGTCCTACCCTGAAAGACCTCCTCTAAACCTCATTTTGAGTTTCAGTGACCCATTGAATGATTTACACATGTGCCGAAGTGGACAATGTCAATCCAAAAGAAGTCAGGCAGGCTGGGGACAGTGGAATGAGTGGGGAAGGAAGGTGTAAGCCACATATCAAAGTCTCCTCTGAATGGGACAGTCTAGGCCAGCCCTGTAAACACCCTGGAGAAGGCCACAGCTTGGCTGGGGACCACTCAGCCCCTGCCAGCGTGGTGGCCACAGCCAGGGGAGGCTCCCCAGGACCTGCCTACCCCCAACCACACAGTGGAAGGGCTTGCCCTGCCAGCCTCAGCTGACCTCACTGCAGGGCATATGTAAATGGAGCCCATATTTAGGCAAGTCATTTAAATGCTGGGTTTGGAAGGGGAAAAATCAGACCTTTAACCAGAAAAACCCAAAGTGGGTATGACTCACAGCACTTTTCAGGAATCTGAACATCTATCCTTGTTACACTTACCAGAAGTCCCAAGGGGCTGTTAGAAAGTATAGTCCTTTGTTTGTAAAATACTACAGCTGGCAGCCTGGAGGTCCGGGGTATGTTTCCCTCTCCCCAGGAACAGTAAAGGACACAAACCTTCCCCTTTCAGTTTCTCCACATCGGGGTCCTAGAGACAGAGGAATAGGAGATTCCCATGGGCACTGGCCTCTTCTCCATACTTCGTGTGACCCAGCATGACTGTCCCTGAGTCATGACCAAACCAGACGCCAGAACCCCAGAACTGTTGTCACTTGCTGAATCTAAGTTTTTCATTTCTGGTTTGGTTTTGCTTTGCAGGAGACAGGTTCTTTTTTTTTTGTTTTGCTTTGTTTTTTAATTTTTTAAGTTTATTCATTTTGAAAGAGTGAGTGGGGGAGGGGCAAAGAGAGAGGGAGAGAGAATCCCAATCAGGCTCTTTGCCGTGTGGGGCTCGAACTCACGAACCACGAGATCATGACCTGAGCCGAAACCCAAGAGTCAAGCGCTTAACCAACTGAGCCAACTGAGCCACCCAGGTGCCCCAAAAGGGTTGTTTGTTTTTCAGGCAAGTCATTGACTAAGACTACATCATGATAAAATTAATTGCCTGAACTATATGATTAAAATAAGACAACCAGAACATACATTTCTTGGAGCCAGGGACACCCCCAAACATGAGTGAGGACATTTCTAAAAGCCTGGGTGGTAGCAGGGGGATCCCTCACATCAGCATGAGTCAGGGACAACTTGTAGTCAAGGCTGAGAATTGTTCTCTCAACTTCCTAAAGTACAGGCCACCTTGGGTATCAGAGGGGCCGTCTGGCCCTGCCTACCTCCTCAGCCATGCAGGCCCAGGTGGCCAGCCTGTAGCTGTTCAGGGAGGAGTCCCAGAGGTGGGTGGGCTGTGACTCGCCTGCTGAGAAACCTACAGCCTCTGTCCACTCGAACACACACCCCAGTATGACATCCCAGCAGTCACTAGAGAAAGGGACCGGGCCTTCTCCCCTTCTCCTTGGGTTACCAGGCCCTACCACACCACCCTTCATATTGTGGGAAGCAGGGAAAAGAAAGAAAATAGTGCCAGATTCTCAGGATGCTTCTCCCCTAGGCCCTAAATTCCCTGCTTAGAAACACACACACACACACACACACACACACACACACACACTGTGCCACCACCCTTGGTACCAAAATGCTTTCTTCTTCTGCTTACCACATGGGAGTTTACACAGGAAAAGAGGGCCAATGCAAAACCCACTGCAAAACTGTTTTTAAAGAGAGGACAATTAAATAAATCATCTCCACTGAATGCATCTGTATCCTAAGATGATCAAAACTATTACTAAATTACAACTTTGATTACCTCTGGAACATAAGTTTTAAATCAATCAAGTTTATGACACAGTAGCTGTATTTTAATATTCTGTACGTACATTTGTAGGAAGATTAGCCTCTCATATAATCAATGCATGCAACATACTCAAACCCATTTTATAGAATATAAATCATAATTTAACAACCTTAAGTTAGCACAGAGGTTTATAATTCTTGCATTTTTGCCTTAATGACACAGTTTTGGTTACATCTTTGATTTCATTAATGTTCAGCTCCTGGTTGGGTCTATGACCTCAAAGGGTAAGATTTAGTCAGATAAATACATTCTTTTCTATACTGATTTTTTTAAGCATGGTCGGGTTTAGCAAATAAAACATGGGACACTAGTTAAATAGGAATTTCAGATAAGCAGTGAATAATACAATAGTATGGATAGACTTCTACTGAAAAATTATTGGCTGTTTATCTGAAATTCAAAGTTAACTGGGGGTTCTGTATTTTATCTGGCAATGCTCTCTTCCTGGTAGAGTATTCCATTTTCCAGAATGAAGTGGAGAAAGGCAGGAAATACCAGAAGAGGCCTCTGGAAGTATCTGATGAAGAACCTGATGAAGATACTGGAAAAAGTATGGGTATCTGAGCTCAATGCACAGACCCTCCATGACCAACCCCACCCCACCTGCCCAGCTCTGTGCCCTGCCATCCCCATACTCTCATGACATCGAGAAGGTCCATGCTACCCAAACCCCTTGACCTTCCCCCACCACAGTATTTGCTACTTGGCACTGTGACTGCTCCTCGACCTCTGGGTCTCCCCAAGCCCACTGTGCAAAACTGAGGGTAGGACGTGCCTGTGGCTCATCTCACCTTTATCATCACTGAGCACAGGGCCTGACACAAGCAGGGGATCCATGTTTGTTAGCCGTTTGCTGACTGAGTAAAGTTGCATAAGAGAGCACAGAAGTCTAGTATTAGCGAACACAAGTCAAGCATGTGTTATCTTCCAAGCGTGTGCTCTGTCTTGCCCACGGAGCAGTGACCCTAATTCCTGCTTCTCAGCACCACACTCAGCCAGACCCCAGCTAGAACCTCCTGCCAGCCGGCTCTAGGTCACAGGCCTCACAGGAGAGCTGCCTGAGAGCAAAGGGGCATACCGTATGAGTCACCGGCCAGTCTGGCTCGATTTTATTTGTGAAAGTGTGTGGAACCACACTGCTTCCTTTGACCCGTCTTTATGTTTCTGAATGGCGGCCAGATGGTCCTCCTTGGAAATGTAAACATGTTTCCAAACAAAAGGAGGCTGAGGAAATTTAACCAGGGAAAGGAAGATGCTGGAATCCCTCACTGCAAGAACAGAAAGGACAGATGATTACTTTTTAAACTCTGGGCCTTTTGCTGGGGGCACATTTTATCATTTGCTTCTCTCTCAGGGCTTCCCAGAGACAATCACGCTGGCAATCTGGATCAGCTTCCTCAAGGTGCCGTCCCCCTCTCTCTGAAGAAATGTATCCACGGGGTGACAACTAGCACTGGCCTCTTCCCCAGCAGGGGCCTCAGCTAATAAAAGGCAGAAATTTATGAAATGATGGATCTAGCAGAATGTGGTGAAAGCCGTCTAACAGCCACCACCAGAGCTAAGAGCACAGCAAGTCTCCCAACACCCCAAACGCGGGCATGAAGGAGTCACCACTCTCCAAGCAGCCCCTGGCTGCCTGGCCAGACATCTGCATTTTCCTTCTGTCCTGGGCCCTGGACATCACCCTTCTGGACTGCTTTAAAAGTGCCTCCCATTGAACAATGGGTACCTGAAATGCTTTAGGAAAATATTTTTAAGAAGACACACCCCAAACGGCCACAGTGCAAAAATGAAATAAGTATTTATTTTAAAATTTCTAATTGTTGGGGTACCTGGGTGGCCCATTCGGTTAAGCATATGACTCCTGGTTTCAGCTTGGGTCATGATTTCACGGTTTCGTGAGTTTGAGCCCCACAACAGGTTCCACACTGACAGTGCAGAGCCTGCTTGGGATTCTCTCTCTCCCTCTCTCTCTCAAAATAAATAAATAAATTTTAAAAAATTTAAAATTTCTAATTGTTTCATACTCACTGGTTTCCTTTCAGGTTTGTTTCATAACTGGTGGAAACCTTAGACACCTGCTGGCGACACTCAAAATTATTATAAACTCTCAAAATGCTACAAGCGCTGATGAGTGAAGTAGTGAAGAGAACCCACATGTGGGTCATTGCGTTACTTTTCTGTGGCAGGTGGCCAAGAACTGAGCCCATCCCAAACAGACTAATTCTATGCATTGGGGTTGTTTTCTACCCTAACGGTTGTGTTTTTCCTTTGTGACGCAACAGCTTTGGTTTTTAATGGCTGCTAAAGCTTCTCCAGATAGCAACTGTTTACAGTGAATAACAATTTTAAAACTTATTTCAAAAATATGTTTAAATACAACAACGTAAATACTTTTAGGTTTTTATTCCAAATATTGTGGATGAAATAATTCTGTGGAGATATTGTTTGGCTCCGTTGTACTGAGATGGTGATAACAAAAACTGCAGGCGGGCCAACGGCTGTGATTTTGCACAGCCGGATGGAAAAACTTTATTATCTATTGGTACTGAGAATGTCATTCCAGAACTGGCCAGCAGAGGGGGCCAGCACTCTGTGGAACCCACGGGATTTAATCCAGTGAGGATAGAAAGATAATCGTCCACCTGCATGTTTTAGTTGTTAGGAAGTTGACTCAGAAAACTTCACGGCCCCTGGCAATTTTTCTAATTTCTGATAAAGCATAATCACTTAATATAACCTCAATTTGTAAAATTACAATCTACACAGTTTGTGACGTGGAGATTTTAACCAGATTATCCTAAAATAGAGATTTGAATCCGAAAGACTGATAATATGATTATATGTAAATTACAGTGCGCCAATTTAACATACATTTGGTGGCCAAAAATCAGCCTAGAGCAGCCAGGGTGCCCTTTATTTCTAAACTAGTTTGGCACTGAAAATTGAGAACAGAAAATGTGATTCTGTCACCTTTCAGGATTAACCTCTTCATGCAATCATAAACACCTGACTTATTCTTGGAACCCAAACTGAACATTTCAGGGTCAGCACAAAGACTTATCAGTAAGAGCTAATGTAAACAAACCAGTTTCCTAACCTCAGAAACGTGGGTCCAAAGTCCCACTGTTTCAGTAAGTGGAGGCTTTGGGATGAACTCCTCTGATAACTGAGCCAGGCTTTCCCGGGGGGCTGGGCTTCAGAGGTCGGAATCTAACCTGAGTGCCGTCTTCCATCATTCCAGAAATAAAGACAAGGTGCCTCTTGGGTCAATTGGGAAGGAAGAACGTCCTTTTCAAAGCACATTAAGAAGTGCTCATTACCCTAAGAACACAAGTCTCTTAGAGGAGATTCTCAGAATACAGCCCTACGGAAATTTTCTGTAAAGTGACCTTTCAAACTGACTCAAATAATAAATTACATTTAAAGAGGTCCTTTTCCATTTAAAAAAATGTGTCCATGAACACACTGTACAGCAAGGCAGATTGCTCGGGTGAGGTGAGGAATGCAGAGTCATCCTGGGAGCATAGGAGTAGGTATTCTTTAAAGGTTGCGTATGAGTTTTAGAAGCAAAATATTATAAATCTTCTAAGGGAAATTTTCAGTGCTCATTTCCTAAGTGCCTGTTTTCTAGGTAGGTACTCAACATTCAAGAAGTGGCAAGTAAATAATGATTTGCTTGACAATGTGACCCAGCTGGTTATTTTGTGCGTACTTAAGCATCTCAGTGGAAGTTCTAATTCCCTGGGAGCCCGTGGTTACTCTATGCAGGTCTCCTTGTTCCCATGTGTGGGGTATTGCACAGCATTTCTGGAAGGACAGAAACCCTGTCTGTCCCTCGCTCCCAGCTGACGGTGGTACCTACCCTCCCTCTTATAGGCTGCTCTAGTTCAGTGATGCTCACACCTGCTGTAAGAGTGGGAATCCTGATGGGCATTAATTTCTTCCCTGCATCTTTCCAAGAATGAAAAGCAGGGGACAGAAAGGAGGAGGAGGACACAGAGAGGCAGAGAAGAAATAGCACTTCCCTGAGGATCGAAGAAGGGGCTGAGAGAAGAAGACCCTCCTTCCTTTGCTTCTTCTTGCACCTGGGAGGTGCTCCCTTGAGTGACACATCCTTTTACCAGCACAAGAGAGTGAGTGCTTGACTTAAACGTACTGGTCTCTACTGTGCCCTTTCCCAATCCCTCCTTCCCTGGGCCTCTTCATTATTCTCCCCCAATAAAAGCACAGTTCCCTTCCTGAACTTCACACTTCATGAGTTTAAGATCCACTCACTCGGCCAGTCTGTCTTCAACCAACAAAGGTATTCAGGGCACCCCATCCCATGCCACACTCACAAAACAGGAAGCATGTATTTACCCACACATGCTGAAGTACTGACTGGCCAGGCACCCTGTCAGGTGGGGGTGCCGTGGCACCCCTAGATCCCCAGAGTTTTCCTGAGAGCCAGGAGAACGGAGCTGTGGCAAACACTGGACACAAAGAGTAGGGTGTCACATGGGGGGCTGGGAAGACTCCCAGCAGGGAGACCACCCTCTCTAGGCAAGGAAGCCTGAAGGGTGAGCAGATACAGGAGGCAGGGAGGGAGGACAGGAACACGGAACAGGGTCAGGAAGTGTAGAGGCCCTAAGGAGGCTGGAAGGTGAGGACTGAGACAAGTAGGCCCTTACAAACTGCATTAAGGGTTTGCCCTGTGGCAGGCAATGGGGAGCCGTGGCCTCCTATGCAGGCTCTGGTCCCAACTCTACCCACTTGGCAGTTCTATTTCTTACGGTTAATACATATACCTGCCCTAGGAGTCCACCCTAATCTGCCCCCTGTAAAACCGCCCCCTGGAGCACAGTCCCCAAGCATGACCCATGTCAAACACCAAATTCTAGTTTCTGGATAAGCAAAGCCACAGACCTGGTCTGTAAGCATCCCACTGAGGTAATTTCGGTGACCCCCTTTGTGGGCTCTCTTTAGCCTAGGCAGGGGCTATCACCATCCCTGCCTCCTAGGGACATGAGGACCAAGAGCCACACCTGGAGAGGATGCTGTCAGGGGCAGCAGACCGGGCAATGATACTCGCACTTGCCCATCTGGTTGACTCTCAGTGAGGGAAGGCTGTGTGTTCGAGAGCAAAGGGCAGAAGCTTCAGGGACACATGGTCCTGAGTCCAAAGCAGCTCTCCAGTGTCCACCAAGGTGCTGGGTACTTTGTGGCTGTCACTGCTTCGGTACTCCAGCAGCCTGCCTGTGGATATCATTACTGCTCTTTCATCAGTCAGGCAGTGGGGCTTGAGGAACCAAGCAGCTTGCCTGAAGTCACCCAACAAGTAGCAGGTGACAGAGCCAGAGTCTGAATCTTCACCCATCTGGTTCCAAAGCCAATGCCTTCAACCACTCAGCCTGATCCTCTTCCACGGTGACACTGCTGTATCCATAGGTGAGTCACTATGACCCTGACCTCTCCCACCTGGACCCTCTGTCCCCAGGTGGGTCCTCAATCTTGCAGGGCCTTGGGGATTTTCTCCTGAAGGACACAGGAGGGGCTTCTGGTGGGATTCAGATTCTCTAGGTAAAAGCTTTAATCACATGTTATTCCTTCCCTCCTCCCTCTCTACCCTCTGTCGAATTGCCGTGCATCATATTTTTCCTGCTGATTCTAAGTTACGTACCTGCAAAGGGTGATTAAGATGTTTTGTTCTTAAGACAAATATGAAAACTTGCCAGTGTAAATCAGCCAAAGAGCTAAGTGGCTCTGTCCACAGTCATGACTCAATTTAGGGGGTGGGGTGAGGAGGGTGGACTGGAGGAGTCTGTCTGGAGAATACGATCATCCCCGCACATGGGTCTGTGCCGGGCGTGACACATCTGTGCTCTCACCATTTAAGGGAGGCTGCAGCCTGGCCAGGAAAGGATGGGGCATGGACACCTTCGCCCCCACGTTGTCCCTGCCCCACCCATCAATCAAAGAGAGGATGCAGATGAAGCGGCCCCGGGGAGCTTCCCAGACCTGTTCTAGGACACGGGGTCCATGTTTCAGTGATGACGACCAAAGTGTCCAGTGGATGCCTACTGTCACCCAAAAAAGTAAACGTGAACACAAACACCAATAAAAAGCTATTTCCATGGATTCAGTGGACCAGCAACCAACTACCGATGAGGACTCACTTCAGTTTACTGTCTCTCCCACTCCCTCCCAAGGACACACAAAGAGTGGGCCATGGCCAACGTCTGTCGGGGAGGCCATGAGGGTAAAATGCACATTGGGTTCATACTCCTAGCCTGTCCTCACTCTCCCGAATCCCACCCCCCTCCACACGGAGCTTCACTGAGAAGTGGCAAACTGATCAAATTATTATTATTTTTTTATTTCTTAAATACTTATTTTGAGAGAGAGAGAGACAGAGACAGAGTGTGAGTGGGGGAGGGGCAGAGAGAGAGGGAGACCACAGAATCCAAAGCAGGCTCCAGGCTCTGAGCTGTCAATATAGAGCCCAATATGGGGCTCGAACTCATGAGCTGTGAGATCATGACCCAAGCTGAAGTCAGACGCTTAACCAACTGAGCCACCCAGGCACCCCAATCAAATGCCATTATTTCAGTAACTTTGCGTGGCACTGTCACCATCCACTAGCACTTTGAATCTTCCTTTTACTTGATTCTTCACAATACAGAAACATCTTTCACCGTTTGGAAAAGTGTCTATAAAAACAGACAGCAGAGACACAGGAGGCCCAGACTTGTTTTAAAAGGGAAGGGGACCTGTGTCTCCAGGGGGCTGGTTCAAGGGCAGCCAAGATGCCACCAGTAGGTTCACAATGCTGTCTGCTCAAGAAGCAGGCCAAATTTCTCCCTGGAAATTGGGCGGAAAGTCACCGTGACCTAGAAGCAAGCTACCTAACCACCTGTGTAAGTTTCTGGCTGGCTCCTTCTCCAGCTGAGAGGTTAGGTCAGGTCACCGGGGGCCCACAGCACAGTCTGAGATCTGATGGGATAAGATCACAGGACCAAGAACCAAATTCAGCCACGTGGCCACTTAAAGAGAAAGGAGAGGGCCCTGGAGCACTGGAAAAGGAAATCACAGCAGAGGCTGGGTGGCAGCAGGGTGCACATTTGGGGAAGAAAGAGAAAACAGAAGGCAGAGAGGAGAGAACAAGCTACAAGGAGGCGGAGGTCCTGGTGCTGGGCTAGGGCGGCACAGCATACCCCGGGGGCCTGGGAAAAGCACACCAGCCCTGGCGCCCTATACATAGAAGAGATTCAAAATACATCTGTGAATCAAAAACACCCCAAATCCCTGTGAGAAGTGAAGTTGCCCCAGTCAGAAGGGGCAGGATGCCCTAAAGTGAAGCCATGCATGGGGCCTGGGGAGCTGTGTCAGACCCACACCACTGAGAACCACGCTGCAAGGGTCCACTGGGCTAGGCAGAGGTGGGCTTTCTGTCTCTGGTCTGCTGCCTTGGGACCTGTGTGGCCTCTAACCTTTTTTCAGCCACTTTCACTAAGAAAGTAAAGTCAGTGGCTTTGCCCCTGCATCAGGTGGTGATCTCCCCTTTAGTTTCAGGGTAGCACAGACCTTTGCCCCCACAGTCCACATGAGAATAAGCATGCAGGCTTAGGGCCTGGGGGCACAGTCAGGCTTGTGCGAGCTGGGCAAGTGGATCCATGGCCAGCCCTTTCTGCTGCTGTCCTGGATGCCTTAACTCCATTCCTCGGATCTCAAACTGAAGAATAGACCGTCTGCGATATGCAGGTAGATTAACGTCCTTGGTGATACAAGTGAATACGGGCCTGTATGCTAGCAGCACAGCCAGGCCCTCAATGATGGGCTTTATTTAGAGAAAATGCTCAAATACCACACTCAAGCTGGGCCCCAACACCAGCCCTCCTGCAGGCTCCCCCATTCCAGGAAATGGCTATTCTACTTCTCACACTGAACGCTGTGGTGTGGCCCTGACCCTCCCGTACTCCCCACCTCTGGTCTCTCAGTAAATCTCATATCTCTCCCTTCCACACACATCGGTGTTTGACCACTTCTTACACCTGCTCTGCTGCACCTGGCAGGATGCCCTAGCACCTGTCTCCCATCTCCTTGACTCTCCCTTGCCCACCTCCAGCCTTTCTCAGCGGCCAGAGTATTCCCAGATCTGCCCATTCCCTCCTCTCTGGTCACCTACTCTCCATATCCTACTCTCCACTCCAGCCATGAGGGCTGCCTCCTCACTTCTTGAAGCCATCAGGCATATGCTGGCCTCAGGGCCTTTGCACTTGTTCTCACCTCTGTCTGGAATGCTTTCTTCCCCAGGTATTGACAAAATGGCTTGTTCCCTCCCTTCCTTCAGGTCTCGACTCAAAGTTCATTTCCTTTGAGATTTTCTGGAGAACCTTATCTGAAAGTTAACTCTTCCCCTTAGAGGTCATAGGCCCTTTCCTTGCTTTTTTCTTCTGAATACTTATTACTATCTAACATATTATTTATTTGTCTTTCTTGTTTATTATTAGATTTATCCCAACAAGAGAATGAGAGTCATGAAGGCAGGGATTTTTTTTTTTTTTTTGTCTCTTTTGATCACTGCTGTGTCCCCACCACCTAGACTAATTCCTGGCACATGGTAGGTACTCAGCGGATACTCACTGAATGGATGAATGTGAAATCAAAATGTTGACTTCACAGTAGTGAGGAATCAAAGATCACCTGACTATTTTGGAAATAGAATTTCTTGCTGCAGTGGTGACCAGATGACTTCACAAAGCCTGATATTGGTGCTATTAAAAAAACAAAAATCAGAATAGTCCAAGAGCCCCAAATGGTCAATCAGAGATTCTACAAGCTGATGTTTTAACATGTTAAACCTTCCCAGATGTAAGGGATGTAATAGGCAGGAAACCTTGGCCACGGTCAGGAAACTCTGAACCACACAAGTATTATGCAGAGGGAATTCAACTTAAAGACCCAGCCCCACTGGGTAGAAGGTGTAGAAAAGGCAAAAGGAACCCCTTGGTCACCCAGAGATAATATCCACAGGAAGCAGCTGTCTCCATCTTCTCAGGCTGGGGCCCAAGAAAGGACGGGGTGGTCAGCCCTGCCCAGAGAGGAGGCCAGGAAGGTAAATTAGTGAGCACTGTGCCTCTACCCATGCAGGGCTTTAAGTATCTCTGCGCATGTGTCTCTGTGAAATATTCAAGGCCCACGGACGGTTGCCGAGATTAACACCACAGTGCATGTGCACAAGGGAGAAAAAAGCACATTCTCTCCACATAAACATTTTCCTCCACTGCAGTACTTGGGGGACTAAGAAAAAGGGCTCAACAACCCTTTAATTGCATGCAGATTCAAAAATGCAAGTAGGGGCCAAGGCTTTCACACCCCATGAGGGTGTTCAGTCAGACATTTATAAGAGCTACCAGCCGGCTGCCAGCGTGAGCTCTGAAACCCAGATTTCCTCACAAAGCTTTTTAATAAAAGTAGAGAGCCCAGATCTAGCCCAGCCCAGAACTATTTCAATAAATTTCAAGCGAGGGAATCTGATGGGGAATTATACTGAGAAAACCTGGCATTTCCAATAGAATACATGCACCTGGTTACCTTTTGTATTTACAGTTTGTATATCCAGACAATGTTTTTATGCAAATAATAAACCTGCATAGAAATAAGGTAGAATCTTCTCTTACATTACTGTTATGTGTTTTACTCTGTGAACAATTTCCCTGGACTTAAAAGGATCTAAGAAAGGAAAAGGGGTTCCCCTGGGATTGCGCCCCAAAACTCAGGTAGTGCAGGAGGGGTCAGTACCAGCTTGCCCCCAGGCAGAGAATCTAGGACCGGAACAAAGAATTAAGGTCACGCCTTCCTCTGGTCCCAGTGCCCCATCTCCTCCCCTCCAGGGGGTGCCAGCCCAGCCCTGGCAGGAGGTCTCCACTGGACAGGACTCTAGCCCAGGAGGTAGTGCCAACAGTTCCAGTACAAAGCCAACCACTGGTCCCCGTCCTGATCACCTCCACCGCCCCTACCTCTACCAGCAGCCTGGCTAACACCCAGTTCTAGTCCCCCTCAGATACCTGAGCAGCCATCCTGTCCCTCTGGATCTTCTTTTCTCCCTGATAATCACTTTCTTCCTAAACCTTTCTCACTTGTAGATGCTCCATCTTCAGACGCATGCTATGTGTCTCCGCATCACGAACCCAGAACGGATCCAGAGCGTGAGCACAGAGAGGACAGAGCCTGGCTGCGTGTGCAAAGTAAGTCTGGTGCCTCACACTCACCCCCGCTTCTGCTCCAGGCAAGGTGTTTTCACTACCATATCCTGGGGCCTCCCAGCTGGCTACAACCCTTGCCAGAAGTGCTGACGCTGAGGGTAACAGTAACAACTAGAGTATAGGAAGGACTAACTATTGCTGGACACTATACTATGCATTGTAATTCTCACCAAAAAAAAAAAAAAAAAAGGAAAAGAAAAAGACAAGAATAGGAAAAGTACTATGCTACGGGGCGGGGTGGGGGTGGGGGGACAATTCCAGCCAATCTACCTGCTTGGGGTCACACACCTGAGCTGTGTCACCTGACCGGAGTGAGACCTAGAGCAGGGGTGGAGGGGGTGTGTGTGGGGGGGAGCACAGAGGGGAGGGCCAGCTCTCTGGGGCTCTCATGGTCAGCCTTGTTCCCGCAAGGACGTAAGTCAACAATAAACTGCTGTTCCTGCATCTAAGCTTTCCTGATTCAGGCATTCATTTGGTAAATCAAAAAATACAACAACATCCACACCCAAATAGCAAATCCAAGGAAAACTCTGCCATGCTGAAACAATACAAAGCTATCTCCATATCCGAAATCAATGTGAGAATCTGGGGGGCAAAGAGAAGCCTGAAAGGCAGGCCGTCTGGCTCAGGGCCTTCAAACTTGCTGGCTTTGGGAGCCTTTCCAAAGGATGTGTCATGAGAACTGAGCTAATTATCCATATAATTCACACACTGGGGCGGGGGGCAGGGGGGATCGACCTGGGGAAGTAGAGGTTATCATAAGACCTCAGGCAGACCAGCAGCTAAGGAGACTCGTCCCGGCCACCCTCTGCTTCAGTAAAGTGCCCCCAAAGGAGCCCCCAGGTATGTTTAGAAGACTGTGGACAGGACGGCCTCTGGGTGACGTGTGACCATTCTCAGCGCTGCAGGTGGTCACAAGCCATGGTGGAGGAAGGTTGCTCAGAGCCCTACAGCCTTCCCTGGCCCCCTCTCTCCCAGCCCCTCCTACTTCTAGGCTCGCCTCGCTCAGGCGCTTCCTTCCCTCTGGCGGCCGGCCGCCTCTCCTACTGCCTCCCAAGTGCAGCCCCTGGAAGGGCGTCAGCCTGGCAGAAGGAAGCCGCGGCAGTTCTCTGAGAACTCAAATCTCCAAGGGCCAGGGCAGTCACAAGGCCAGGGAGGAGGCTGCCGCGGTTAATCAAACCCAAATGTTGGACCCACCCCTGGGGTGGGGACCGGGCTCTCCCTAGTAGTCGCCAGAAGGGAGGCCCCTCCGGAGGAGTGACAGAAGGCTGCGTGGCACCTCGCACCCAGGCTCCTCCGTCACCGGAGGAGACCGGAGACACAGCCCCTTCCAGCGGAGCCCTCGGAGGGGCGGCTGCCAGAGCCGACGCGACCCCAGCCGGACACTGTGGTTAACTCTTCCCAAATGTTTCACCGACTCTCTCCTGTCCCCTTCCGGGCGAGGCGGGGGTCGCAGCCCGCCCTCCCGGGGGTTGGGAGGTGGGGAGGCCGCCAGTCCGGAGCAGGGGCTGGGTTCACCCCAACACTGGCCGCTGCACTGGTACTGGTCAGGGACTCGTCCCTGGGGACAGTCAGGGCGCCTGTCTTGCCAATCTCGGCCCGGAGGCCCCAGGGCTCCACGGGCTGACTCCTTGTCCTCCGACCACTGCCGCCTCGGGCGCCCTTCATTTGGGAGCGGAGGATCTGAGCGTCCCGTCCCGTGCCAGGGATGGAGGGGAAAGCCGCAATCTCGGTTTAAGTAACTTCCCCTCCTCCCTTCATTGCGCTGTAAGACGACCATGCAACCACATCTCCGGCTAAGATCCCATCCGAGGCGCCCCCCCGGCCCCACCCCGGTGCCCGCGGCCCCCGAACCTTGTCGCAGCGGCGCGCGCGCTAGCTCGGGCCGGTCCTCGGGGAAGGCGTCGCGGAGGCGCTGCCAGAGGCGGCCCAGGTCTGCGAAGCTGCGGTGCAGGTAGAGCACGCTGCGGTCCGACCACTCGGTGCGGATCTCGAAGAACTCCTCCTCGTCGCCGCGCCGGCTGACGATGAGTCTGCGGATGCCGTTCACCCAGCAGCCGCGCACGAACATGTTCACGAGCGAGGTGCCCTCAAACACCGCCGAGGCCATGCCGCGGGCCGCTCATGCCCCCGCCTCCGGGGGCGCCTTCGGCCCCCGCTCGCCCGCCCGCCTGCCGGGCCGGGGTGGGTCCGAGGTCTCCGGAGCCGGGATCGGGCCGCCGTGTGCCTGCGGTCTGCCCGGGATTGAGGTCTATCCGGGGCCAGGGTCCGTCCGATGTCTGTCCGGAGCTGGGATCGGGCCGGGGTCTGCCTGTGGTCCGCTCGGACCCGGGATGGGGCCGGAGTCCGCCGGCCGTCCGAGGTCTGTCCGGAGCCGCGGTCCGTCTGGCGGCTGTCAAGGGCCGGAGTCCGTCGTAACCCCGGTCTGTCTGGGGTCAGCCCCCGGCCTCTGCGCGCACTCCAGGGGAAGCGCGGCGGCGAGTCGGTCGGGCCCGGCCGAGTTGCGGCTTTATAAGGCACTTCCCATCGCGGGCGGCGCGGTCGTCGACGTCGAGGCCGCCGCCGCCTTCCTCCCGCCTCCGGGTGAGCGGACGCGCCGCGGGCCGCGGGCCGCGAGCGGAGGGGGTGGCCTGGCCCGCCGCGCACCGCGCCGCCCACGCGAAGCCCGTGCTGCTGGGGCCGCCGACACCCTGGCGGCCGGGAGCCCGGCCGAAACCCGAGCGCCGGGCCCCTCCCCCGCGCCCCCCGCCCGGTCCCGGACCCGGACCGCCCCCGCCGCTTCCTTCCCCTCCCGGCCCCTGAGCCGCCGGCCGGTGACTGGACGAGAAGCTGGGAAGGGAGGGCGGGGACGGGCCTGCACTCCCGGCGCTCGCGGTGCAGACTTTCTTCTCTTCCGTTTCTCGGTCCTGGGGAACTCGTGGGTGGGGGGCTGCGCGCCCCACCCGGCCGGCGACCGGGAAGGAAACTGCACGTGTGCCGGGGCCGGGACGAGGGCTGGGCGGAGCGCGGGCGAGGCTGCGGTGCCAGAGGTCCGGTCGCGCCGGGCGTCGGGACTGTTGGCTTCGCCCTAGTCCCTGAGCCGTCGCCCACCCACCCCAGGCAGGGCCGGGAGCCGAGGTCTAGGGCAGAGACCCGCCTGCCCCGCGTTCTCTCCGCGCCCGGCGTCCCCTCCCCGTGCCCAGCGTCTCCACACACCCCCCCCCCCCGCGTCCGCTCCCCGCCCCGCGTCCCCCCGCGCATTCCAGTCGTGCTGCAGCAGCCCGGACGCCTGCTGTAGACCAGGACGCGCCGGGATGGACAGACTGAGAAGGGGCGTCTCTTAAGATCTCGTCCGGCCAGCCAGCCAAGCGGTCGCCCCCAAAAGGAAAAGAAGACCCCAAATCTTTTTAAGAAGTGGGACAAACCGGTGGTGGGAAAGGCGTCTCCTCTGAAAGAGCCTCCCCCGGAGCCTGGTAGCCCTTTGTGAGACTGGGATTTCGGAAGTCTAAGTGGGTTAACTGCCCACATTGAAAACTGGGATCTATAGCAGCCTTGATTTCTTAGGCTGTTCCTCATTGGTAGATAATTTCAAGCGATAGTTTAAGAATTGGAAATTGGGTCCTGAAGTGTCTCAAGTGACTTCACATCGCTCTAGGCAGGGGTGGGAGAGACCGGGTTGGCTCTTCACACTTTGCAGAGTTCTAGAAAGTATCGAAAGGCCAGCTAGTGCACAAAAACTTTAGAGGTTGAGGGCGGGTTGCTGGTCACTTGACTGACTCCAGACCCAGACGTGTCCTCCTTCCCACCCCCATCACCCTGTTACCACCACCAGGTTTTATTCAGACTGCTCCAGTGACTTGTAGGTATCCTACCTTCATGGTTCACCATCTAGGTTTATCTTAAACCACCCCCCACCCCCGCCCGGTCCCCCGTGCTGGTCATAGTCCCCATTTGCTGTGCAAACTGGGAGGAGAAGGGGTTTTCCACAATTTGGCATGGCCTCCTGGCACTGTGGTGGCAATCAGTAAGTGTGGTGTGATTGATAGGCTGACCCCAGGGAGTCTGCTCTGTGCACCCAGGGGCCTGAGGGCAGAGGCTGAAGGAGTGGAGCAGGGCTGAGTTTGACCTCCCTCAACAAAGCCCCACTGAGCCCCCCAATTCTCCCCCCCCGCCTGCCCCTTACGGTCACCCTCCCAGGACACACACCCTTTTTCTCTTACTGCCACTGGGCTGAACAGCCATCCCTAGTACTTTAAAGGCCAGAATTAAGGTGCTTTTAAGCATTCTGTAAAATCTTGCCTAGGAACAATCAGGTCTTTGGGCCCCTGTTGCTAGGGAGACCTAACTTTGTAAAGTTGCCCCTCAGTCTGTGGCGAGCATTCCTGGTCACTAAAGAGAAGAAAGTGTTTTCCTATCAGTGATATTTGTTTCAAGAGACCTGGAAGGAGAGAAAACCAGGGCTAACTAAAAAGTAATGACTGTCCCAAAGCCACTAGTAATTACAGAACTTAAGATTGAAACACAATGAACTACCATTTTTTAATACATTGCATTGATACAGGTTTCTAAAAATCTGTTAAGAAACTTATCCAATATCTAGAAAGAAGGCCAAGAGAATAGTCACCCTCTCAATCTATGTCCTTTCATAGTTATTGGGCATTGTTTCAAAGCCCAAGGATTACTTAATTTTCTAGCAGAATGCACCATTGTTTGATGTTGCTATTTACTATTAATGAAAGGCTAAGACTCTATAAGGTTATATATTAACTTGTAGATTTGTGCTTGGTAGAGATGCAGATAATTTTCGCCCCAGAGAAAAGATAACTTCACAGGTTATAATTTATTGCCCTGTAGGACATTAACCATTTTTTAAAATTTTATTTATTTGAGACAGACGCAGAGAGAGAGCATGCACGTGTGCATGCGAATGCAGGGTAGGGGCAGAGAGAGAGAGGGAAAGAATTGCAAGCAGGCTCTGTGCTGACAGAGCTCATGTGGGGCTTAATCAGGCTTGATCCCAGCAACCATGAGATCATGAACTGAGCAGAAATTAAGAGTCGGCTGAACAGAAATCAAGAGTCCGATGCTTAACCTACTGAGCCAACCAGGCACCCTGGACATTAACCATCTTTATGTCTAGTCTAGCAATATTGTTTTAATATATTTTAAGGATTGTATAAACCTGTTTCTTCAAATGGTCTTCGAATCAACTTTTTTATCTTACAGATTTTCTCATTAATTGATGAAGTAAAAAAAAATTTGACGTATGTGCATGCCATATTTGTAGAAACATTTGAGAGTTGTATTTAACTTTTGAAAAGTATACTTGGACACGTCTGACAATAAGGATTTTTGCAAGATTATGGACAGTCACGTACCCTCATACACTGATTTGGTTGCATCAGATGGGACAGGCTCTTTGGAAGGCACTTTAGTAGTTGTTAAAATTGCAAATGTGTGTAACTTTTCATCCAACAACACCTAGGATTCTATCCTAAAGAAGTATTTACACGTGGACAGCAAAAGAAAGGTACAAAGACACTCATTGTTGCAGTGTTTGTCACAGTAAGAAATTGGAAAGGGCTTCAACATTCATCAAAAGTGGAATGAATAAATTAGTGACACGTGATAGAATACAATACAGCTACAAAAAAATGGATCAGCTATAAAAGTATGATAGATCCCAGAAACAAAATGTCAGTGGAAACAGCTGATGGGTATAGTGTAGTAATAAAGATATGTATGACAAAGCAATTCTAAATTTAGAAAGATACTGCCAAATTCATAAAGCTACCTTTGGGGTGGTGAATGAGTCCAGATAGGAGGGTGTCAGAGGGATATTGGCTTTATACTGTTCTTACGTATATTTCTGAATTAGAGGAATTCACATACCATGTAATTTTTTTAAATGTTTATTTATTTTTTTTTGAAGGGGAGGAGGGGCAGAGAGATAGGAGACACAGAATCCCAAGTAGGCTCCAGACTCCGGGCTGTCAGCACAGAGCCTGACGCAGGGCTCGAGCTCATGAACTGTGAAATCATGACCTGAGCCGAAGTCAGATGCTCAACTGATTGAGCCACACAGGCGCCCCATATACTGTGTAATTTTTAAAAAGGCTAGGGTGCTGTGGGGGGCTGGTAGTACATAGCCAGAGCGTTCCCCAGTGCTAGCGTCTCGGTGGTGGGAATAATTGCTAATGAGATTTCCGTCTTAGTATTTTTTTGTTACTTAAATATCACCATCTGATGGTGATGAATGGATCTCTGAAATAAGTACTAGCACTTCTGAGTTCTGGTCCTGTCGAGCCACTGACTGATTCCAGCTGTTTTACCTCAAACCCACCTAAACTTTCTTGGCCTGGATATGCCTTTCTGTGAATTAGGAATTGTAAACAAGAATTTGGAAAAGCCCATGCCTGTTACTAGGACAGATAACATGGCAGGTGGCAGAAAGTGAGCCGTGAACACCTTTGAGGCCCGTAGTATATAAATGTTAGGACCAGATACACAGGAGGTAGGGTGGTTTCAGGCTGTAAATCAAGCTGATTATCCAGCTCAGTGCCTGAGCCTGCATAATAGCGTGTGAAAGTGGAGAACAAAGAGGAGCTCTCTGGCTCACCTTGTCCATCTTTCAAGCCCGGTGCAGAGTTACACAGGTGCAACGCAGGAAGAGCCCTGCTCTGGGTAAGAGCCATGGAAACCAGATACTTCAATAGGATTCATAATAGCAAATGAGCTTCAAGGCCTTTACTTTTGAAGGGAGGTTGGTTTCTCTGTTTGTTTTTCTTCTCTTGTTGTTTTGTTTTGGCTTTGTCGTTGTTGGTGGTGTTTTGTTTTGCTTTGTTTTAAGTTCTACCCTTTCTCTCCAGGCCTCACTGTTAAGAGGAAGACAGTGCAAAGGTTGGTAGTCACTTCTCCAGGTCACCCTGTGTCCCCCCTCCTGTGTCTGACAACACAACACTATAGGAAGCAGGGGGCTGATGCCAGGCAGTGAGCCGGGGATGGGGGAGGTAGTCCTGGCCCCAGGGGCAGCCCTAACCTCACAGCTTCCACCATTTGTAACCCCTCTCCTAACACTCTACCTCCACCAATATGCAGAATGACTACCTGTGCTTAGTATGCATTTGATAAACTATTTGTATGAGCACCAGGAATTACTTTTGAGTCCCACCTCACCAGTTCCAGACATGGTAAGGTAATTCAGTGAGCATCCTGGAAACCACAGCTCTTCGTTTTTCTTCCAAAGAAGAGCAGTGAGAGGCCCACAGCTGTGAACACCTGTAGCACATTAACGAATCTGAGCCTCCCAACAGCCCCTGGGGATGGGGGATGGGGCAGAGGATAATTGTCCCTTGGCAGGTGAGGACACTGAAGGCTCCAAGAGGATCTAAAGTGGTTCCAACCCATGGCAAGCCCCAGACTGAGGGCCTCCCTGCTCATCCCACCAGCCCCATCTGGTCTTGCTCCAGCCACACTGGCCTGTCTCCACTGTCTCCAGGTGGCAGGCATCTCCACCCAGAGCCCACTTATGGGCCTGACAGGCCTTCCCCATTCTCTCCACCACTTGCCATGGACTGCTGATTCCCACTCATACTTTAGACCGGTGCCCCTCAAACCCTCATGTGCTTGTGGGTCCCCAGGAAGCTTGGTGAATAGCAGATTGTGTTTCATTAGGTCTGGATGGGCCTGAGAGTCTGTATCTCTGACAGGTTCCTAGGAGATGTTGATGCTCATGGCCTGCAGTCCACTCTGGGTAGCAACAACCAGAGAAAGTGACTCTGGAATATGTCAAGAGACACCATTGTACAATCTCATAATGCCTGCATTCATTCATAATTGTACCTAAGTGTTAATCGTGTTTTCCTGGAGAGAAATGTAATCTCCATGAGGTCAGGGACTAACTATACCTGTCTTGTTCATATTTGTATGCCTCATGCCCAACACAGGGCCTGGCACCTGATGAATGCTCACTGAATAACTGCGGAATGGCTGAATGAGCCAGAGAGCCAACACTGTTCTCCTGCCAAAATGACATCCCTTGATTTCCAACAATTAGACATTGGGGAAGTTTCATAATTTATCATCCAACCCCAGGCATTGAACCATTTTAAAAAGGGACAGACTAAAATTTTCATGATGACTATTTCTCAGTGATGGGTTTTTATTTTCTTTTGTGCACTTTTGTATTTTCCAGATTTCATGCAATAATCAGGCATGACTGCAGTAAATCGAAGGTAATTTAAAAGTTCAAGTTCATCTAAGCAGATTCTTTCTCATACTGTCTACATGGTCACTTCTCCTTTGTCACTAAGGATATTCAGCTAGCTGTGTAGTCAATCACTTGTGCTCCTAATGTCTCTGTTTCCTGACTACTAAGTAAGATCAGGCTGTAGATGACCACTGAGACTCACTCATGCATCAATTCTCCCTGAATCTGTCTTTTTATCCATATAATCCCTCTCGTCCTTCTTATCCCCAAGGGATCCTAACCCTATTCCTATTGTGGGAAAGAAAAAATTCTTCCTCTATCTTTCGAATTCTTCTAGCTGGATAAAGAATTAAATTTACATAAGACAAATTGGCAGGAGAAAAAACCCAAAGTTTTATTAAATGTGCATGAAGGCCCAACAGTGAAATTAAGAACTAAGGAAATGACCAAACAGGCAGTTTTCATACTTTTTAGACAAAGAGACCGTAAATCTACAGGGAGTTGACAGAACGAATAAAACTTAACTTTGAGAGCTTCATTCAGTAAGAAATTCTAGGGGCACCTGGATGGCTCAGTCTGTTAAACATCCAACTTCAGCTCAGGTCACGATCTCATCATGGTTCCTGAGTTCAAGCCTTGCGTCCTGCTCTGTGCTGACAGTGTGGAGCCTGCTTGGGATTCTCTCTGTCTCCCCCTCTCGTTCTGTCCCTCCCCGCCTCTCTCTCTCTCTCTCTCTCTCTCTCTCAAAATAAATAAATAAAACTTAAAAAAAAAATTCTAAACAGAATTTGGGCTGGGTGGTAAATTATTAAAAAGTAGCAAAGGTTGTTTATACGGCCTTCTAAGCTCTGAATTCCCTCTATCTGGTGGTAAGGATATCTCTTTACCTCCTGGTACAAGGAGGGTCCCTTTTCCATGTGAGATTTATATCCTGCTTCTAGGGGAAGGGAGGACAGTCTGAAAGTCCTTCTTGCACTGCTGTATCTTAGGTAACTTTTATTTGAAATCATCAGTATGCCAAAGTGGCACATGTTGAGGTGACCTGCCCTCAGCCCCTGCACCGCCAATCTCGTCTTTGCTTCTGCCAAACTGAGTATTGTTTCACACTCTCCCTTTTCTGAGGATGGAATTTCGTTACTTAAGGCCTAGATAATAGATAGACTTCACCCTCCGCTGTAGCCAAGGTGTTTGCCTAAATTTAAGTTGCCATTTTTTAGCATGACACTCTGAAAATTCAATGAAAACCCAGGACTGTTTGAGACTATCAGCATTAGTCACAGCCCTAAAAATCCCACTGGGAAAGGCTGATGGTGTTCACACTGTTTAGTTACTGGAATTCTATATATATTCTTCAATGTATAGCCTGTGTGAGGTGAGTCAGCAAACAGCCTGTGGACAGACACAACATTTGTAGTTCTTCCCCGCACCCATTCCATTTCCTCTAATGGTACAAATGCATGAATATATGAGGTGATTTAACATAATTTTCTGGTTTCAAGATAAACATTGTTTTCACATTTATTAGCTCACAAAACATCCAGTCAAGCTGTTTTCTATTGGCCACCATGAGCAGAATTAGTAAGCTTGTTTGTGGAAACTATACAGGAAAAATAAGGAAACTTTAAAGATCAAAGTTGAAATACTTTTAATTTTTTTTTCATTTTATTTATTTTAGAGAGAGAGAGAGCACACATGCAGGGGAGAAGGGCGGAGGGAGAGAGACAGAGAATCCCAAGCAGGCCCTATGCTCAGCACAGAGCCCAGCATAGGGCTCTAACTCAAGAACCATATCATGACCTGAACTGAAACCAACAGTTGGACACTCAACCAACTGAGCCACCCAGGCACCCCAAGACCAAAGTTGAAATATTAAGGAATTGGCATTGTAGCTTGAGACACAGTGACTGCCCATAATATTCATATGAGGGCTATCTATTATATTAGGACAGATATCAGTCCTCTTTGAATAGTTAGATTAAATAAAGGATCGTGGTTACTACTAGGATTCTGAATTTCCTTATTCTGAATCAAAATAAAATTTCCATGCCTGAACTTGGTTGTTAGTGTTTTGAGCTAACATAGCGGCTCATATTAACCAGAAATGTTAAGCCAAAACAGGTAATATAATTTAAAATTTTTTTACTGCTTAGATAGATAGATTTAGAGATACAGATATGTCTTGTTTGATTCCACAAAAGATTTCAGGTGACTTTCCAAATTATACATGCAATAAAAAATGCATAATTTACAACTGAAAGTCTAAAACAATACAGGGGATGAGAAAGAGGAGCAAAGGAAATTTACTACATAGATATGCAGGCCACAGACCCGCATTCAGATACTAAATGCAGATTGTAAATGGCTTCCCATCTCAGAGTTAAACTCCCAAATCCAGCCTGTCCTCCAAGACTTTTACATGACCTGCTGTGTCACCCTCTCCCCCCAGCCCTCCCAGGCCTGCAGCCTATCCCCTACCATTCTTCCATTCCCTCAGTCTACTCCCCTGCAGATACGTCAGGCAGACCCACCCCAGGCCTTCACAGCTACTTTGCCTGGGCTGAAAGCTGCCCGGTGTCCTACCGGATGGCAGGATGGCTCCCGCCCTCCCTGGTCTCTACTCAAATCCACCACTTCACAAGAGAGTCACTCCCAACCCCCTACCAAAAGAGCATGATGCTTCCACCCATCACTAGCTCCTTCCCGTGTTTTCTTTTCCTTCAGAGGACTAGGCATGATCTGTCCCCTCACTGGCAGGGAAACTCTGTGAGATAGCAAATGGCTAAGGCTTTGACTCTGGCCAGGGGAGAGTGCAGGCATTTTTGCATTAAAGAACTCCATCCTGCTGTCTGAATGCTCAGCTGGTGTTTTTTTGTTTTTTTGTTATTTTGTTTTTCTGTTTTTTTTTTTTTTTTTTTTTTTTAAAGAGCATGGATATGCTCTCAATCACTAGGACAGGATTCTTGTCTGGATCTGATTAATCCTCATAACTGCGATGTCTGAGGAACATCCAGCACATATGGTTGTAGGGCAAGGAAGATCTACACCTAAAACTGCCCATAGCCCAGGAGCTGCTTTCCTGCCTGAACAAAACAACAGTCGAGGCCCTGGTATTGTCCACCCTCAAGATGGTCCACGGTGATCTGCGTCTAGGAAAAGGTCAGAGTAACATTTAGTAATTGGTTGCCACATGCCTATGCACATAGACAGATAACCAACTTAGATTACTGGTGATCCCACCAGGCTAACTTCATTGTCAAATAAAATATGCCTTCAAGTAACTGAGTTTGGAATACATTTACTAGAAATGAGAATCTGCATATTACAACAGTCTCAAATCTCATAAGTCATGCTTTCTGCCAATAGAGGAAACCAAGTGTTGAGAAGTCACACCTAGTACATCAAAGTAAATCTATTAATCAGCATAAAGAATAATTTTTAGACCATTGGAAAAGACGATGAACAAGATATTAAATGGCATTTCAGAATTTTTTTTATTTTCATAAGTGTAATAATGATATTTTGTACTGAAAATGTCCTTGTTTTTAGGCTTTGCATGCCAAAGTCCTTAGTAATGACATGCCATAATGTTAAACATTAGCTTTCAATTGGCCTCACAATAAATAAATAGATAGATAGGTGAGGTGATTATAGCAAAATGTTAATAATTGTGGAATCCAAGGAAAGGGTTGCAGTCCCTTATTACTATTTTATTCTTTCAACTTTTGAATATTTGAAAATTTTTAAAAGAAAATATTGGAGAGGGAGAATATATTTTTATTTCTACTCCTTTATAGTATGCAGATAATCTAAATGTGATTTCAAATCAGTAAGTCATAAATCAGCAAGAAGAGAGGGGAAAAGTCCTGTTTTCTGCCTTGAGAAGCCATTTATTTCTGCTGATAGTCTTAAAGTGGTATTAAGGCTCAGATTCTGTATAAGCATCAGTGGGCAAGGATTTCTATCGAGCATGTTAAAATTCGTCCCAGAGGAATTCCTATTCACTGAGTTAAAAGTCAAGGAAAAAGCTAAATCAAACAATACTGCTTCTTGTGTGTAACTTGTAGCTGTGCACAAGGCAATAAAGAGTGTGGGGACAGCTATATTTCAAGGGTCCTTGGTCCTGAGATACCCAGGTTCATTGCACACCACCATCACTGTAGGACACAAGAACCCCCCTCCCCCAAATTAAGTCCAGGACATTGCATTTTATACCCAATTTCCCCAAGTTAGATATTCAACTAAAGTTTAATAGAATCATTTCGCCTGCTAGCTAGATGGGACTTTAATGATCATTTCACTGTAGTCAATGTTGGTTGTACAATTATTAATGCTCCTGAAGGTACAGCTATTTCCCTGAATGTACCTGCATTAGTTGCATGATATAACAGAGGGACTCTAGATTAGTACCAGGCAAACGTTTTCTTCTATGAGTGAATGAAAAGGAGAGTGAGGCACTTCAGGCTTCTTTAGGAAATTATGGGGAAACATTTGGGTCATGTTTACTCCATTTGATATCTGCTCATATCTGTATACCCCAAATATTGTCCATTTAGTGCCTTCTCAAACTAACACATCACCCATCAGCCATATAGGTGAGGTGAACAAGGGCTCCTAGTCAAGAAGACCAAGGTTACTTCCAGGACCCCTCTCTTTATAGAGAAGATATGCTTCTGAAAAGATATGGATTGTCTCAATTTCCATAAATTTGATTAGAATGAGCAGGAATTTGTAATGGGAGCTATATTTTTCCACTCAATCTCACCCACACGGTTGAGGGCCTTGGATTTGTCTCCAACAGTGTGACTGAGTAGCAAAGACCCACTCTACTTTGGGGGGGAATTCTGTTTAGGCCATTCAAGGGAGGAAACAAGAGGCAGTTCTAGGGCTCAGCAGATGTTTGGAGAAATGAGCACCCTGTCCATTGGCAGTGGGCAGGCAGGTGTCCATGAGGGTCCTGGCCCAATGAGGACAGGTAGAACAGCTCTTCACCACTCACAATGTCAGGATCTGCCTGTGTGATTTGTCTTCCAGGCAGCAGCCTGTGCTGCCTGCCAGATGGTCCTCTTCTCTCTCAATTTTCTTCCCACCCACTGCCAACAGCACCTTTGCTGCCATGTTCCCTGCCATACACCCCATGTGACTTGGGTTCTTCCTTTCCTCTCCTTCCAGGACATAATCTCTTGTTTCCTGCACCACTGTGGCTTTCCTTTTGGAATCTCAAGATAACCATTCTAGGGTGGAACACTCTTGTTTTTTTCTCTTTGCCTTTTTGACACAAACATTCTAGCTCTTCTTGAGGGTCAGTCTAAGAAAATAAGGGAAAATTTACATCAAGATAATGTTTGAAGATAGCTTACTGCAAATCAAGAGAATTTTAGAGAGTCTTGGGTGACCTTCCTTTCTAAGGTAAATCATCACATGCTGATTTTCTTTTTGGCTTTTGTGCCTATTTGTATTTTCATCCCCAGATATGTTCAATGCAGATATGTCCATGTTAATGAAAGCTTCTACTTTTACCCCTCTCTCCTTCTCTCTAGTTGGCCTGAATATGTTTTTTTTTTAAGTAGCAGCCCAAATTACTTGTCTGCACAGCCCAAGTATTTCAGCTAATTGTCAAATTTCTGCTATATGTTATCTCGTGACTATGCAGACCTCACCAATGGGGCTTAAATTCTGCCCAGGCATAAAGGGCTCAGTGAACTGAAATCAGAAAAAAAGCTCAGGGCAATGGAACAAATACCAGTGTCTTGGTTCAAGGAGTTGACTTTCATAGAAGTAAGTACATTTGTATTAGTTGTTATGATGAATTGTTCTGACACTTATCCAGACAGGAAAATAATTGAAGTTTCTTTTCCCAAGGGCTGTTTAACTCAAACATTCAAAATGACCTGGCTTCAGTAAGCCCAGAGCAGAAGTCATAAGCCTGAAAAAACATGTAAATATATTTTTAAAGGGATGGACAAAACACTGCTTTCCAAAAACCTCCTGTTCGGGCCAGTGATGGAAGAGGAGCTGAGAATAACTGGAAAGTTTGCTTCCTTCTTACTGAAGTTTTTGTTAAATTGTTATGACATTTACATTAAACTTCCGAATGAGAAGATCATGTATGTGTGGGAAGTTTACTATTGAGGGACTATCCACCATCAGACCCCCAAATTAAGTATGTTCCAAGGAACCAAGGCTAGTTCTGAAGACCAATTTTGGGCTGCAGCTATAGTCCAGAATCTAAGCCATTGCAGACTACTCTGGTAGGTTTTGCTTTTTGTTACTAACCTATTTTAAAGTTTAGCAGACCGGGATCTCCTTTGATTCTGACTATACTCCTGAATCTCCAAGTTCAGTGTCAGCAGATGACAGTGTGATGGTAAGTGAGATCGTTTCCCTGGTTTGCTGATGCACAGCATTTGAGAAACAGACTCATCACCAAAGCAGCTGCTGTGGCAGAGCCCACATGGCTCCTTCTCAGACCATGCTGTAAGAGGGCCTTACTTAAAGGCAGTCTCTCTGAGAGAGCTGGCCAACCAGGGGTGGCTGTGTGGGCATGCTTTGGGCAAACATCCAAGGTTTACCTGATAGCCCCATATTTCACACCCACAACCACACCCTCTTGAAATTTAAGCACAGTCTAGTCTTCAGGGCCCTTTATGCAGTTTTATATTCAATGATAATAGCTCTTGGTGATTAATTTTGCTGCTTCTGGTCACCTTCAGGAAACAGATTTTGACATGTACTCAGTATTTTTTAAATTGAGAGAAAATGAAACCGAGGAGGGTGTTTTCAAATTAATTCCAAGGATTTTAAGTCCCATGTTAGGAGAAATGTAGTTATTCCTCGAATTGCAACCACACACACACTGTTCAATTATTTATTAT
Source organism: Panthera onca (assembly GCF_046562875.1). Taxonomy (NCBI): domain Eukaryota; kingdom Metazoa; phylum Chordata; class Mammalia; order Carnivora; family Felidae; genus Panthera; species Panthera onca. The sequence continues at coordinate 24,714,905 of NC_138343.1, read as the reverse complement.
AACTGTTTCATTCTGAAAAGGGTTTGAAGTGACTTCCAACACAATGAACAAAAGAATTATTTTAATAGCTAAGAAAGAATATTAGGCAGAAACTGAGCATATCCAAATTATTTCACTTCCCTATTGCTCTGGCCGTTCATTTCAGTTCATGAGGTATAAGGGTGATTGTCCTGGGAAAAATGACTCTGAATCTGGGAATACCCTGTTCCAGTTAGAGGCTTCAAAAGCAAACGGGACTAAGTGTATCATTCAGGCCATTTTTTATACCATTTAGCTGTCACATACAAACATGGAATTAAAATCATCTTAATAAGGTGGGTAAAAATATTTATGCATATTCCAAATTATCCCAAATTAGATAATGCCTTTGTATAGGAAGTCTGCACTGTCTTCTTGCAGCCTGAATACCTTCTGCCTGGAAGGCTTAATCCTGAATAGGTAGACTTCTTCTCTGAACAGGCTCCTAGCTGGGAGGCACTTCGAGGAACTCTTATATCAAAGAAAGGACTAATACAAAATTCTTTTAGTGGAGGGAGTGAGCAGGATAGGGGTAAAAGTGGGAATGTCCTCTTGATCCACTATATGACGGTCTTCTGGATCCTTCAGTGGAACAACAGAATGGCAGGAAAATACTTAAGAAAAGTTTCTATGGCGTGGTGCCTGGGTGGCTCAGCTGGTTAAGCATTTGACTCAATTTCGGCTTAGGTCATGATCTCACGGTTCCTGGGTTTGAGCCCCGCGTCGGACTTGTGCTGGCAGTGTGGAGTCTGTTTTCAATTCTCTCTCAGCCCTTCTCCCCTTCACGCTGTCTCTGTCTCTCTCAAAATAAATAAACTTAAAAAAAAAAGTTTTTACGTCAGTGTGGTATGAATGAGCACACTTCCTAAGGAAATGAAACTCCGAAATGCCTCTGTAACTTTATTGGTGATCTCGAGAAGTTTTTTTGTTTGTTTGTTTGTTTCCTTACTTTTCAGTTTGCTGCTTATAAACCCAGGTTTAAAACCTATGACTATTTACTGAATTAACCAGTTATTTTTCTTACATGTGTAAATTCTTTTCACTCCTCCAATTTAATGTCTTTTTTTTAAAGCTTATTTATTTGTTTTGAGAGAGAGAAAGTGAGCAGGATAGAGAGAGAGAGAGAGAGAGAGAGAGAGAGTCCCAAGCAGGCTCCACACTGTCAAGCACAGAGCCTGATGTGGGGCTTGAATTCACAAACCATGAGATCATGACCTGAACTGAAATAAAGAGTCGGACACTTAACCGACCAAGCCACCCAGGTACAACCTCCAATTCAATTTCACAAAATGTAGGCACCCAACCCTTTCCTCTCCCTGTGAAAGGCCCTCTTTGTCCACATTTCCATTCTTTTACCACTCATTCATTCCTTCAATGCACAGATTTTGTATTGCTGGCTAGTAAACCAGGTCAGAAGAGCACCAAGACAAGTGTGGAATCTTCTGTTTTCAGCTGCTTCCTTGTGAAACATAACCAGGTCCTCTGGGCCCTGAGAAGTCAGGGCTTTCATTTATCTTTTTTAAATTTGCATTTGTTAGCCTAAGAGATCATGAATTACTGGCTCTTGGGGTCTGGGAGAAGGAAAGATGATATTCTAGAAGCCGATCATCTGGTGCCTCCGGTAAATTCATATATCAGCTTTTCGTTCCACCATGGCTTAATTTTCAGGAGGAAGAAATCTGTGGCATATCGTAAGCAATATCTGCCTCACCCTTGACTATAATCAATGGGAACTCTTTATTCTTTTTTTATTTTTATTTTTAAATTTCATTTTCTTTGTTTAGAGAGAGAGTGTGAGTGGGGGAGAGGGACAGAGGGTGGGGGAGGGAGAGAGAGAGAGAGAGAATCTTAAACCGGCTCCATGCTTAGAGTGAAGCTGGACACAAGGATGGATCCCATGACCCTGGGATCATGTCCTGTGCAGAAATCAAGAGTCGGACACTCAATCAACTGAGCCACCCAGGCACCCCAATGGGAGATCTTTAGAATGCTGTTTTGGATTTAGTAGGTAGCCATGCTATCTGTACCTTCTGTAGACTGCTACCTGGATAATAAAGTTTGGAATTTTTTTTTTCTATACTGCCTCTCCGCCACTCCTCCCCCCCCCCCCCCCCCCCGCAGACATCAGACCATTAACTTCTGAACCAATTTTGTCACTCATTTAAAGGGACACTATCTCTGTGGTAACGAGCTCACTTACAGATTGAGTACATATTGAGAGGCCCCCGTGCTGGACCTCTCTAGTAAATTTAAAACAGCACATTAGATTTGTCAGAGCAAATTATCTCAATTTCTCTTTATCACATTCACATACACATTTCCTGTCCTGGATTTAGTTAGCCTGTGGACTAGGGAGGAAACTCATCAAGGAGAGATGCTATGGATACGTAACTTCATGAATAGCAATGTCCCATTCTGCTGATGAAAAGAATTATCATCATGTGGCATACTTCTGCTGTAAGAATTTCTGATGAAATATGCTAATAATTTGTAGCAGTGAAGAGCATTGTGTCTGGAAGGAAGGCAGAGATATGAAAACACAATCAATTCAAACAACAGATTGAGGGCAGCCATGCCCAACCACAAGGGATAAAGAGAAAAATAATCACTTCATACTTTCCTCTGCTTTTCACTTTATTGCTGCAGGTCTTGTGCATTGGCAGAAGCAGGCGGGGGGTGGGGGGTGGGAGGGGGGCAGGTTTCATCTGCATGTGCCTTCCCAGAGCTACCCATCCGTGTTCTGCAGAGCCAGCCAGAGCCCAGAGAGGGGGCATCCTCTCAGGGGGGTGATTCTGAACCCACCACATCTTTAAGGACAAGAAAGGTCTCAAGATTACTTTTTTTCTATTTTTCATTACTTCCCAGACTAATACAGACACACTGTATTTGCATAACATATTTTTGGTCTGCTCTGGGACCCCATCTCCGGCTTCCTGAATATGTATTTTAGTCTTTGTGATATCTGAGAGCTGAGTCTCTAATCTCATTACCAGCCCGTATGCTTCCAGTGAGTTAGTCTACAGGCTTTAGAATTGGACCACCAATTTGTAAGCCTAGCTCCCAATCACATTTTCATCTCTGAAAGATGTTAAATAAACGAATGCTTTGTGGTCAGAATTAAATCAAAGACCTCAGCGTAGGCAGCCCCCAACTGGTAGCCTGACTACTTTGCTTGTTCAGTGGAGGTTGGTGTTATAAAACTCCCCTTCTCCAGAACCTTCATCATCACCCAGAGAACGTTACAGAAGTTACTTTCAAAGGACAGCATTGTTCCACCTCCTTTACCAAGATGCTCTTAACTCTATCTCCCTAGAGAAGAATCATTCAGGCTTGGAGACAGTGTTCACCTCTTGAAATGCCAGCTGAGTGAAATGGCATGGGATCCCAGATTGGTTATGAATAGACTGCTCACTCCTAAAAGAATAGGACAAAACACAAGTTATAGTTTCAAAAAATATAATAATAGTTTCACTGAGGCAGGTCAAAAGCAGAATCAAAAGCATTCTTCAAAGTCATTCCCAGCCTCTCTTTGGGGATCCCTACTTATGTTGGGGCTGTTTTGGGGCCAAATGCCTTGCCTGGATAATTTATTTTAACCCCTACCACAACCCTAGCAGGTTGTTTGTTTGTTTGTTTGTTTGTTTTTTAAATCTTAATTACTGGGGCGCCTGGGTGGCTCAGTCTTTTAAGCATCCAACTCTTGGTTTTGGCTCAGATCTTGATCTCGTGGTTTCATGAGTTCGAACCCTGCATTGGGCTCTAAGCTGACTGCAAAGCCTTCCTGGGATTCTCTGTTTCCCTCTCTCTCTGCTCCTCCCCAACTCACACTGTCTCTGTCTCTCAAAATAAATAAATAAATGTTAAAAAATAAATAAATAAAAGAAAGAAAGAAAAACAAAAAAAAAGAAAAGAAATAAAAATCTTCAGAAATAAAAACCTTCATTATACACATGAAGAACCTGAGGCAAGTGACTTCCCCTAGGTCCCACGGTAAGAGACAGTTCTGAGACAAGTAATTTCATCTGCAGGTTTGCAATAACCTATAGCTTTAATCTTCATGGAATCCTGAATCTAGCCCTTCAGTGTCTTCCTGCCTTCCCTCCAGCTTGCTAACATCTTCTGGGGCAGGACTATGTGCCGCTCTGGCTGCCTTCTGCCAATTGTGTTCTGCCAGCTGAGACAGTTGCTTTTCTGGCTTCTTTTTGCCTCGAGAAACTGCTTTCTGGCAAGATGGGTGTTTCCCACACCAGGCTCACCATCAGAATCATCTGGGTGCATATAAAAATAGAGGTGCCTCAGCATCTCGTGGAGATTAATTTGTGGGTCTAGGAGATAGGAAATAGAAGACTCTTTATTTACAAGCTCCCTGGGTGATTCTGATAATCAAGTTATGGGAAAGATGCCATTTCCCCAAAGTTTTTAACTCACGCACCTCTTTTTTGTAATGTATAATCTGAAGAACTCCTTCAAAATTAAGAAAAATAATTTTATTATTATTTTTAAAAAATTTTTAACGTTTATTTTTGAAGGAAAGAGAGACAGAGTGTGAGTGGGGGAGGGGCAGAGAGAGAGACACACACAGAATCTGAAGCAAGCTCCAGGCTCTGAGCTGTCAGCACAGAGCCCAATGCAGGGCTCAAACTCACAAACTGCGAGATCGTGACCTGAGCCGAAGTCGGACATTCAACCAACTGAGCCACCCAGGCGCCCCAATTTTATTATTTTTGCACGGCTTTGACCAAAAGCTATTTTCATTTTAGTGTTTTATTTCAGATCAATCTGATATTAAAGGATGTCATAAAGTATTTCTAATGCTAGAGTAATGATGATCACTATTTATAAGATGCATTTTACTTTTCTCACTTAATAAGTGGCTTGTGCTGTTTAATATGTGTTCATTTCATATGAAAAAGCACACTTTGTTGACAAACTAATTTTTAAAATGGCCTGTTATATTGTGTTTGGTTTGGGCAAAGAACGAATATTAAAATGCAGCTTGAAAGTTAGTCATGTTAGGGGCATGAAAAGTAACCCATACACTTATTTTTTTAAATAATTTTCATACTTTGTTTCAAAGTAAGAAGATAAAGGAGAGGGTGTTTCTTTTGTGAAATTTTCTTTTCAGTAAATGGAAAAGCAACTGGGTAAAATAGTTCCTGTATTTTCTCTTGTCGACAATGGTTTTGAGATACTGGAAGCTGATGTCCTTTAAGAAAGAGTTTTGATTCAATGAATATAACTGGTAGAATTTTTGAGGCTTATTTAGGGAGTGATTGTGTTATTTTCTTCATAAACTTGTATTTAAATGTCAGTATTTCAAACGCCTTGTTTGTTTAACCAATGGCCCATTATGGGCACGAATTTAAAAGGTAAAACTAAGATGAAGAATGATATAAAATCTGTCACAAGCACCAGCATGGCTAGCTGTACCCAGCAAACTGAGTAACAAAATCTGAGCACTGTCTATGTGCATAGCCATGTGGGCTCACTCCCTGAATACTTAGAAGTGCAAGTTGTTAGGCTGGAAAGGGAGGAATCTCTGAGTAATTGCTTTATTCATTTATTGTTTTGAAATGAAAGTAGAAGCAGGTGCCATTGGCACCTTCAACAACATGAAGCTTCATGGAACACTGTCGCTAACACTGGTTGGGAACTGAGAAATGAAGCACTGTGCCTCTTGATGTGTTAGCAAGCGTCCTCAATCCTGATCGCCCTCCCTAGACCATTAACCAGAACCTTCGGCAGAAGCTTCCAGTGTCAGGACTGAGTGCTTCAGGTGATTTAAACACGTAGCCAGGGTTGAGAATCACGGTCACAACCCAAAGGGATGGATTGGACACTGTGACGATATTAGTAGGGGGAAAATTTGGGGGGCAAGTAGGTCTTTCTTGGATGTGAAGTGCCATTATAGGATCCTGGTCATCTCCCCTAGGCCTGCCACTGCCTCAGTGTCCACAGTGGTGTGGATTGGCTTAAGGAAACCACACATCTCCCCCAAAAAAATGTTGCCTGAAGGATTTTGGAAACTTACCTTTTAGAGATCACAGATTTGCAAATGAAGGCTTCATGGAGGCTCACACACACATCACTGAGCAGCACCCTTGCCATGTTCCCCACAACCCCAGTGTGGAAGAACTCTCCCGATTCTGTTTCACTAGAGGAGATCTCAAGGGGTCCACACTGGCTCTGTGCTGTGCTGAGCACTGAGAACACACTGATGAAGAGGGTGCACCACCCTCTCCCCTGTCTCAGAGGAAACCCCATCCCGTTGAGGACAGACAAGCAAATCAAGGATTACAGCTGGTTGTGATAAAAGCTGTAATGGGGCACCAGTAGTGAGCTGGGGGATCAATATCTGGATCCTACAGAACCTCACCACTGCCTTGGATCCAAAAGTTATAAGGACAAAGACGGGCATTTGGGTCATTTCTCCTTCCTCATAGACATGGATATACTATATATTACATAACATACATTTCTCACATATATCTACATATGTATGTGCAGATGTGTATATACATATATAGCTTGTGTTGTCTGCAGAACAGTTAAACAACCATAAAATATTCCACTGAAAATTTTTTTCCACTGCAAATGATGAGCTTATTTCAAATTGTCCTTAAATGTGTCATCTCTGAGGGCATCTGGGTGGCTCGGTTGAGCGTCCGACTTTAGCTCAGGTCATGATCTCGTGGTTTGTGAGTTCAAGCCCCATGTCGGACTCTGTGCTAACAGCTCAGAGCCTGGAGCCTGCTTGGATTCTGTGTCTCCTCCTCTCTCTGCCCTCCCATGCTCACGCTCTGTCTCTGTCTGTCTCTCAATAATAAACGTGTTAAAAAAAACAAATGTGTCATCTCTGGAGCAGAGAGCTAGTGAGAGGAGAGCTAGATAAGTAGGATGGAGCTAACTGTGGGAGGCTTTGCATGTCAGGCTGGACATTGTCTACAAACTTTACTCTGAATATTAGGAAGAGCTGGCAGGAGTTTGTGTGTATGTGTATGTGTATATGTGTGTGTGTGATGTGCATGTTGAAGGTGTGTGTGTTAGGTGTGTGTGTTACATGTGTGTGTGTTCAGTTGGGTGTTGGGCCTATGTGTGTGTTGGGTGAGTGTTGGGTATATGTGCTGAGTGTGTGTGTGTTGGGTGAGTGTGCTGGATGTGAATGTGTTAGATACGTGTATGTTGGGCAGATGTGTTGAGTGTGTGTGTATTGGGTGAATATGTTGGATGTGTGTTTTAGGTGTGTGTGTGTTGGGTGTGTGTACATGAACAGGCACATGTATGTTAGGGGCATACGTGATAGGAGTAGACCTATCTGATGCCTGGTAGTAGCACATAGGAGGCATTGTTGGGGGGATAGTCTTTAGGGGTTTGTAGGATACATTGTCCAGGACAGTCTCCGGTTGGGGGCAGGGAGAGCTGGAAGGGGGCTGTTGGCTAGTTAGAAAGTACCAGAGGAAACAGGAGGAAAGGGCTGGGATAAGAAATATGGAAAAGGGGCTGGTGTCAGAATTTGACACTAACTAGATTTGGGGACCCAAGAATGGATAATGTGACTATGAGCTGTGCTTACCACCGTGATGATGCCTCTAAGGGAAGTGGGAAACACAGGAGGGAACTGGGGAGAAGCCTTGGTCTCGTGCGTGGCTTGGCTGAGCTCTAACTCAGCACTGAAATTTTTTGCTCAAGGGGCCGTGAAACTCAAGACACTAGTTAGAATATTGTGGAAGAGAGAGGAATGGAGCAAGGAAATGTTTGGGTAGGGGCAGGAGGGGCATTAGGTGAGGTGACAGGCCTGGCTGGAATGGCAGCTGTTCCAAGCAGCATAAGCAGCATGTCCCTGAGCTCTCGGACCTGCTGTCTGGCCAGGTCTGTGTCCCAGGCAAGCACACTGTCCTTTGAATGTGGACGGAGATAGTAGTTAGGACTTGGAAATGGCGGAGAAACTCTAAAGAGAACATGGAAAGCTGCAAAGCGTCCCTGGGAACCGCCAAGGACAATACAGAGCTGCGTGTTAATCAGCCTCCCCCACCCAATAGTCCCTGTCAGAGGAATTTTCTGTGGAGTCCATGCAAACCTCCTGGAAGGTGAGTCAAGCCCATGAAACAGTGCATCGGCTCTTTCCTTCTCCATGTGACACGGCCAGGCCCTGAAGCATCTGGTGGTAAAACTTCTTTTCAAGGTCTGCGGGGTGGTCAGTGTGAATGTCAGGGAATGCCCTGGGCCCCTCCTCTCAAGGGACTTCCCTTCTTGCCATGTGCTGTTTTGTTCAACAGCAGGATTCAGGAGGGAGCCTTTTTAAGTCACTGCTTTTCTCCTCCAAATCAATAGATCAATAAGTGACAATTGCCAGCAAAGCTGGAAGAAACCGTTTTTCTGACACTCGTAGGACCTGTCTCCCCACTGAAAGCTAGTCCAGAACATGGCTTTTTTGGGTTCCTTTTTCCCACTGCTAACATGTCATTTTCATGCAGCAGCTTGAAGTTCCTTCTAAGAAAACAAATGCGATGAAATCAGCAAGGATGTGTAGCTACACGCATCGCTAAATGCTGATAGACTGTCCGCGTGCCAAAGCGTAAGTAAGCTCATCTCATCTGTCGCCGCCTGCTCGAGATGAAAATATAGCCCCTTCTTTACCAGAAAAGCAGTGTGTGTTTAAGTTAACCCAGTTCAGCCTCCAGTAAGGGAATCTCAACTTCCATTCCCTCTCTCATAACTGAAATCCATGTCTACTTTTCAAACCACATTCACATTAACTTGTTATTTTTATACAACAATCAAGGCATGAACCTCTCAAAGTTTGGGAGTGTGTGTGTGTGTGTGTGTGTGTGGCCTATTTTTCATGCGTCCAAGGATACTTTATCTCTCAAATTTTCCATAGCTATGAACACCCACAGTCCTGCTCTGCTAACCAAACTGAGATTTGGATGATCGATATAAGGCCTGGAAATGCATATTTCTGTAAGCTGTAGCATTGATCACTGGGTACAATGTTATTCTGCTCACACCCGCAATGGCTCCCAGCCCCCCAGTCTCCTTGGCTGTGTAAAAATTAGCATGAAAGGCAATATCACAGCGCTTGAAAACTTGCACTGATTCCTGCCCTAATTAATCCTGAAACCTTTACTGTTCTCTGCTTCAAATCTTGCATGTCCAAACCAGCCTGAACTTACTCAGGGTGTCTGCATATGAAGGTAAACAGCGATGATCTCCTTCTAAAAATGCTAAGTACGCATCATTTCTGTGTTGCTGGAAAAAAAAAATAAAACCTTCCCTTCTGAAATTACCTGAAAAAAAAGTCTGCATGTGATACAGGCGGCCTCTCTGGAGGGTTGGCTCAGAGAGCACAACAGTCTTCTCTTTGATCAGACTGGTCAGCTCCTTCCAATACTTTGCTGCTCTGATTCCATAAAGCACGTGTCAGAGCCTCCCAGGTGTGTGCCCTGCAGAAATCTTTCCAAAGCTGTGTGCAAGCCATTCCTCATGGTCACAGAGCCAAGAGCACTTTTATGCCCCGGGGAGGCCGCCGCCCAGGTTTGCTTATTGCCAGGGCCGTCTTACCCTTGTCCTGGAGTGGATGAGCACCTGAAACTCATCCGCCAGCACCCGGGCTGGAATCGCCGCAAAAGGCCCCCTGAGAGGCTCAGGCCAGCGTATTCTGGACCTGTGGTTCTCCTGGAAGTCATTGTAGTCTCTTTTTTGTTTATTCTTACCTGAAGCTACCAACACAAATGGAGTTTTTATGACAAAATATATAACATGCAAGGTATGGCCACCAAAGGATCAGAAAGGGCACTTCTTGAGGACAGTTTCCAGAGGCTCTGTACTGTGCTGGGGGCTACCCAATACATGTTGGCTCATGGGGAGATCTGGGGGTGCTGGGGATGCTGGAGGAGAGACCAGTGAGGCCAGGGCTCTGAAGCAGACTTAGGGAGGCACGGGGACTAGAGCTGATTACCAACAAGTCTGAAAGCACTGCAGTGTTTTTTTTTAAGTGTTTGTTTATTTATTTATTTTGAGATGAGAGAGAGTTGGGGGGTGGCAAAGAGAGGGAGAGAGAGAAAGAGCGAGAGAGTGGCGGATGGACAGAGAGAGAGACAGAATCCCAAGCAGGCTGCATGCCATCAGTGCAGAGCCAGATAAGGCGCTGGAGCCCATGAATTGCCAGATCATGACCTGAGAGTTGAAATCAAGAGCCAGAAACCCAACCAATTGAGCCACCCAGGTGCCCTAAAAGCATGCAGTGTTGTAAAAAAATCTCTATGGCCTTACTGGAACATGGTGGGACATTTCAGCCCCGATTGCTAATCTAGCACTTCCCTTTACTCCTGACCCACTTGCATTAGAAAAGGTGTTTCCTGAGCGACTGAAACGATCCAGGGGTTCTGCACAGTGCTTGAAGATGAATGGACATTCCCTTACCTGCACCCACACCAAGCCAGGGTGGAAGGCACTCCTCGCTCACACAGCAGGCACTGAGTGCCGAGTAGAGACCAAGCTCCTTAGGTCGTGGCCACACCCTGAAGTGATGGCAGATGGTAGAAAGAGACGGCACGGCTCCCTACAGACAAAGCCCAGGGCTGCGTGATGAGATCAGAAGCTTCCTGGAGTAGATCATTTGAAGAGGCCCTGGGTGGACCAGCCGGTGGGAAATGGAAGGCAGAACGTTGCAGAGAGGGTGAATTTTCCCAGAGCAGAAGAAGTAAAGGTCACATTGTGGAACAGCTTAGAAACCCATACACTTGGAGTGTGAGGTAGATGGGTAGGGTGAGAACAAGGCTGAGGACTTGTGCTGGAGACAACCCAGGAAGGGTTTGTGTAGCTTTTTAGAGACCTTTTCCAATTTTTTTTATTGTGGTAAAATTCACATAACATAAAATTTACTATCTTCACCATTTTTAAGTGTACAGTTCACTAGTATTAAATACATTCATGTTGTTGTGCAACCACCACCATATCTACCTCAAGAACCCTTCTCATCTTGTAAAACTGAAACTCTGACCCCGTTAGATACTAACCCCAGGTACCCACCCTTCAACTGTCTGTCTCTATGAATCTGATGACTCTGGAGAATCTCATGGAAGTGGATTCCTACAGTATCGATCCTTTTGTGTCTGGTTTATTTAATTCAGCATAATGTCCTTAAGGTTCATCTGTGTTGTAGCATGTATCAGAGTTTCCTTCCTTTTTAAGGCTGAAGAATATTCCATGGTATCTATAGACCACATTTTGTTTCCTATCCTTCTGTCAGTAGACACTTGGGCTGTTTCCACATTTTAGCTTTGTGAATAATGCTGCTGTGAACATGGGGCTACAAACATCTGCTCGAGACCCTGCTTCCAGTGCTTCTGGATATACCCTTGGATGTGGAATTGCCAGATCAGATGATAATTCCACGCTTAGTTTTTTGAGGAACCATCAAACCATTTCCCACAGTGGCTGCGCCATTTTGCATTCCCATCAACAGCGCACAAGAGCTCCAATTTCTCCACATCCTCGCCAACACTTGTTTTCTGTGTTTTGGTAGTGGCCAGCCTAAAGGGTATGAGGTGGTATCTCATTTCGGTTTTGATTTACATTTCCTTAGTGATTAGTGTAGACACCTTTTAGCTCCTCCCCATTTTATTCATTACAAATCCACAGGAGAGTTGGAAGAGTAGCATGAATATCTAGATTCAGTGATTATTGATCTATTGAGTATAAGCTACAGCCTCTGTGACACCTCGCCCCTGAACACTTCAGCATGCATCGTTCTAGAGAATTTGAACCCTGTTTCATTTGTAGAGGGGTAATTGTCTAATGTCCTTCACTATTGCAGACAGTGGGGAAAAAATTTATGCAGCAGAGAGATATTTGCAATCGGGAGAGCAGCAAAGAGGCCATTGGGATGATCCAGACCAGAGGTGCTGCTGAGGGCTGCTCAAAGTCAGGTGGGAAAGGGGAGAGGTGGAGTAACACTCAGGTTTCCTGCTAGGGTGATGGGAAGCCAGGGTACAATTCTCTGACAGAGGCCAAAGGGAGAAGAAGCAGGTTGGGGAGGAAAAATGATGATTGCAGGTTGGCATATGTTGATTTCGAGGTATCTGAGGACATTTGGGAGAAGGTTAGATGCAAGGATCTGGATGCCAGTCCGTAACTGAGGGACATAAAGCCTTAAGTCCTGCATGATCAGACACAGAGGTGCATTGGATAGGATGCCTATGGATTCTTGCTCCTCTGGACAGGCAGCAGTTAGACGGTCAGTGAACAGACAGCTGGATGACAGGAGGCAGGTCTTGTGCATTAGGGAGGATTTCTCAAGAGGAAGTAAATGATACAGCAGTAACAGCTGGCAGGTATCAAGCCCTTCCACTGTGCTCTGCACCGTGCTAATAGAACCCTGCACACTATCGTGTTTCCTCTCCGAGACATGCATGTACTACTCTTATGATTCTAACTCTATAGATGAGGAAACTGAGGCTTAGTGAGATCTGGCATTGCGACCAAGGTCATAAGGCAAATATGTGGATAAAACTTAAGCTTTAATTCCCTGGTTTAATTAACGATCGCCCAAAACCTTTCTTCGAGGAAGTGTTCCTATAGTGACCTGGGCATTTCTCCAGCTGCCTTGTTGTACCCCTGGCTTTTTAATGCTGGTCATTCTTTGCAAATGTCGCTAGAGCTGAGCTAGCCTCCCTACAGCTTTTACTTTTATTAAAAAAAATTTTTTTTATGTTTATTTATTTTTGAGAGAGAGACAGACAGAGTGCAAGCAGGGGAGGGGCAGAGAGAGAGGGAGACACAGAATCCAAAGCAGGCTCCTGGCTCTAACTGTCAGCACAGAGCCCGACACACGGGGCTTAAACTCACTCATGACTTGAGCCCAAGTCTGACGCTTAAACCACTGAGCCACCCAGGCACCCCTTCCCCCGCCCCCGCCCCCTGCCACAGCTTTTTATACAAAAAGTCCTGCACAAGGGCATTTCCCCCAATACTTTCACAGTATGAGGACATCTGGGCCTCAATATCTTGTCAACTCTGAGAAAGGGCATTCTCGCACATCTAAACGGCTCTGTGGTACAACTGTGTCACCACAAATACACACTGGGAAGCCTGCAGCCAGGGTCTTGTATTGTAAATCATTTCCTGAATGATTCAGGAAGAAGTGCTCGCTCATCCTCCCAGGAGGCAGCAGCTTGACACTGCTGTGAGCTCTTTATAAATGAGTCGTCTGGAAGCAAGCTGAGGTAGCCTTTGTCTCAAGCAACAGATGTGTCGGACAAGACCTCGGTGGCCAGTAAGAGAAACGTGCGCATCATGAAGGTCTCGTGGGTGCCGTGTGCACTTTGTCCTGACCAAACAAAGGCATGTTCTAATCTTGTTATTCTGCCCAAGGACACAGGGCCATGTGGCAGCAGGGAGTGACCGTACATCTGGTCTGTCCAGGTCAGCTCCAGTCTATGCCGTGGTCCCAACTTGGAAAGTAACAGTATATTTTTCTCTTTTTGCTCTAATAAGTTTTCCCATCCTAAGTGATTTCAGAGGAGGGACGGATTTCCTGTCCAAAGCCTCCAAGCCACCCTCTTCCCAGACTTGGAAAATAGCGGGCCAGATCAGTCTCCCAAGGTAAGAACACCCGTAGCCCTCACTTTGGGCTAACTATGAGACTGTGGCCACAGATTGTCAGTCTGTGGCTATGTAAAAGAACGAAGTCAATTCCCCAGAATAAATAGGGACAAGTTTGTGGATGTGACTTTGTGGTCCAGGAGGCTTAGTAGAGACTTAATCACCTGATGGCGGGGCCCCAAATACACACCTGCACTGGAGAAGACCTCAGTGATCAGACCGTCTTCAAATGAGGCCTGGATGGGGGTGCTGTCTGCCATCAGCAAGAGAATGGTGACCTTCTAATCCCGGGTTTTCCTGCTGTGCAGCCCTGCCTGCAGGCAATGCCCTCCTGTGGTGTGCTGGCCACCTGAACCACCCCAGAGGGCCTGACCATCTTTGGAGGACAAGGCAAGAACAATAGCTGCCCTATCAAAAGTGACAGGTGCCTGCCAGCTACACGACATCCCACCTCTTCTCACCAAACCCTGCCCCCCACCTTTCAGTGGACCATGCATTCCATTTGTACACTTGTGTGGTACTTTTTGCAAATCAGGGTGCAGATTCGGGGTTTTGAGGGAAGGAACAGAGATGCCTGATTCCAGCCCCACCTCAGCTTCCCAAAAACTCACTCTCAGGTTCCACAGAAGCAGGTTTGAATGTCACTACCACGTAGCACAGTAGCATGTGCTCAGTTCCAGTCAGACTTTCTGCACAATTAACATCCTATTTTCTGATAAATTAGGTGCCTTGCCTTTGGTGGTCCCTCACCAACAGATGTGAGTGCCCCAGCATGTGCTACAATGCCTTCTCTCCTCCTGCCCTCCCTGGACATTTCAAAAGGATTCCATCTGGTATTCAGCATCTTTTTGTTTGTTCTTTGTATAAGTGTGTTCTATGATGAAATGAAGGGGTAGGCTTCCTGATCACGTGGTCTTCCTGACTTCCACAGTCCTCCATCCTTTCTGGATTAATGCATGTAAGTATTTCCATGTTTTCCTGCAACTACATCGTGGTGCCTGGATTCTCAGTCTGTGTGTGGCTGCACCCAGCTCCCAGCACTCGCCATGCTCCATGGCCAGTCTGTGAAAGACACACGGGAACATGAATCAGCAGGTGGCAGCTTCCCTCTTGGGTGCGGGTCCTCACAGGTGTATCCCCAGGGTTAGGGGTGAGGGCCTGCTCCCCGACAAGGTGGAAATACATGAGCATTTCTCTGCAAGTAGCTGAGCCAGGGCTGCTGAATGTTTTATTCATCTTTCTGATGGGCAGCATTCTTTCTTACTGAGTCACAATTTAGGGGCACTGGGGTGGTTCAGTTGGTTGAGCGTCCGACTTCAGCTCAGGTCATGATTTCATGGCTCTGAATTTAAGCCCGCATCGGGCTCTCTGCTGACAGCTCAGAGCCTGGAGCCTGCTTTGGTTTCTGTGTCTCCCCCTCTTTCTGCTTCTCCTCCGCTCTCACTGTGTCTCTCTTTCTCTCTTAAAAATGAATAAACATTAAAAAAAAAAAAAAAAAAAAGAAACGCTCAGATGACCATGTCTATAGGTTTGCAGTTATAGCCTCACATTAGAATCACCTGGGAAATTTTAAAAATCCCTGTGCCCAGACTCTATCCCATACCAAATAAATCAGAATCTCTGGGCACCAATACTTAAAAATTCCCCAGGTGACACCAGTGGGCAGCCATGCTTGATAACCTCTATAATAGCACTTCTCAAACTTGAATGTGTATCAGATCATCAGGGCATCTGATTAAAATGCAGGTTCTGAATTAGTAGGTCTGGGGAGGGACCTGGGATTCTGCATTTCTGACATGCTCTCAGATGATCTGGATGCTGCTGATCTGGAGAGCACACTTAACAAGGGTCTATAATAGGGTTTGGTAAAGCATGGCTCCCAGGCCAGATGCCTATTTTTGTAATTAGAGTTTTACTGGGGGACACTCATGCCAAGGGTAGTTCTAACGGACTATATGACACAAAAGAAAGCCTAAAACATTTGCCATCTGACTCTTTATAGAAAAAATGTTCTGACATCTGGTTTATAACAGATTAATGCCAGCATATATGTCATGAATGGGATGACCTTGGCCTGTAGGCCATTCTCATTATCAGATGGTGGTGAATCAGAGGGTCTCACAAGAGGGCCATGGTGAATTTTGAAGTCCCAGCAATTATTAGCTCTTCTGACCTCCTTTTGAAGCTTTCAGATTTGGTTTACAATTTTGGTAATGAAAATTGTTTTTTTGTATGTAACACCTATTGCAAAAAAGGAAGGATAATTTGTACTCCTTTGAACATTCTTTGGCTAATATCTTTTTTTAATGTTTATTTTATTTTTGAGAGAGAGAGAGCACGAGTGAGGGAGATGCAGGGGCGGGGCAGAGGATCTGAAGCAGGCTCCACACTGACAGCAGAGAGCCCCATATGGGGCTCAAACTCACGAACCGTGAGATCATGACCTGAGCTGAAGTCAGACACACTCAACCGACTGAGCCACCCAGGTGTCCCTGGCTAATGTCTTAAGCTGTCCATAAAATTCTAATGGATTACTGCCATTTTTTTTTTGATTTGAAAATTATACAAGTAATACATGTTTGTTGAGATATATATATATATATACACATATGTATATATATGTATTCTGAAATATAGTCTGAAAATCCAGAAATAATCACTATGATGTTTTAGTGTATAACTTTTCAGGTCTTTTCTATATATACATATACCACATGCCATAGGGTAAACTGAGGCTATAACATCGGTTTTCTCATCTCTAATGTGCAGAGAATAATAATACCTGTGTGAGATCATTGAATGTATTTACTGGTCTCTGTCCTCAGGTCCTGAATCCTTCACCTGTGGGATCTGACACTTTCTGGGTGGGTAGTATCAGAATTGAATTAACATGTGGGACAGTCAGCTGGTGTCACAGAATTGCTTGCTGTGGGGAAACCCCCCACCAGAAGTGTTAGAGGTGTGAGTGTTCTGTGTGAACGTGGTTGTGGTGTAAAAGTAGAGGGAACACCCAGGAGAAACACAGAACAGAAAAGACACCATAGGAGGAACTGGATTTTTCCCTACACAAGAAGGAAAAAAACAGGTTTTTCTTAAAACCTGCCTCACGGGGTTGTTGGTAGGATTAAATGAGATCATGTCTATAACGTGCTGAGCTCATGTTAATAGCTCACTATAGGTTACATTTTGGAAATGGATTCTACTGATGTATAAACTAAGCTGGGGGCGGGGCGGGGGCCATACAGTTGGCAAACTTCATTTCCACATCACTCTCTGCGGGAGAGAAGTGGGCCCCAAGACCACACCTACCTGAGGTGTGCTCAGGTAGGGATGCTGAGAAGTGCAGAATGGCTGGGCTGGTCAACCCAGCACAAAGCCAGGACTGCAGAGGTGGGGGGATGGAATTTTGTAGAAAGTTAATCTCTGCCACAATAGGTTGTGCTCATTTTTCTGTGGGACTTTTCAGCTTTTGCTTTTTGATATGTGTGAGTAGTTTATAAATTAATGATAGTAACATTTTGACTCATATATGTATATATATTGCAAAGTTTTCTTTGGCATCCTTTTTCATTTTTCACTTTGTTTATGGAATTTTCTCTTTAAAAACAACTTTTATTAAGGGAAGCCTGGGTGGCTCAGTCAGTTGAGCGTTCGAATTCGGCTTAGGTCATGATGTCACAGTTCGTGAGTTTGAGTCTCATGTGGGGCTCTGTGCTCAGCATGGAGCACACTTTGGATCCTCTGTCCCTCTCTCTCTGCTCCTCCCCAACTTGTTCTCTCTCTCTCCCTCTCAAAATAAATGAATAAACTTAAAAAAAAATTAAAAGCCCATAATTTCTTTTAATTTTTTTTAATGTTTATTTTTGAGAGAGAGACAGCATGAGCTGGGTAGGGGCAGACAGAGGGAGACACAGAATCTGAACCAGGCTCCAGGCTCTGAGCTGTCAGTACAGAGCCCAATGCAGGGCTTGAACTCACAAACCATGAGGTCATGACCTGAGTCAGAGTTGGACACTTAACTGACTGAGCCACCTAGGCACCCCTAAAAACCCATAACTTGTAATGATTGCTTAATATTCTATCATACAGATGTTTGATATTTTATTTCATAGTCTTTCTAATTTTAGGCATTTAGATTGCTTCCAATATCTTCACTATTACAAATAACGTCTCAGTAAATGTCCTTCCGCACAAACCCTGGACCATTACTGCACACATGCGGTAAGTGCGCATGAAGCGTTCATGACATGCCAGGCACTGTGCTAGGGCTAGGAAGCCATCAGCTAAAATCAGCAGCCGTCATCACTCTTGTCCTGGGGCTCACTGTTTCCCTGTTTGCTTTTTCAGCGAGAGTTTCTAGAAGTGCAGTTTCTTGTGTCAGAGACGGAGCTTAGCTGGAGCAAGTAGCTGAGCCTGTGAAGGGAGAAGCAGGGATCTCATGCTCCTGTTTCTGGGGGTGTGTGGCAAAACTGTCCCTGGGGGCTGCACTGACTCTGGACAAGCTTCTCATGAGCCAACTGAAGTCCAGTGGTCTGCATCTATAGCAGGCTGTGGATCATTTAAGGTTTGGTTCAAACTTCCCTTAAAACATAAATAGAATAGTGCTATCCACAATAGCCAAAGTATAGAAAGAGCCCAAATGTCCACCGACAGATGAATGGATACAGAGGATGTGGTATATATATGTACAATGGAGTATTACTTGGCAATCAAAAAGAATGAAATCTTGCTATTTGCAACAACATGGATGGAACCAGAGAGTATTATGCTAAGCGAAATTAGTCAGTCAGAGAAAGACAAATATCGTATGACTTCAGTCATATGTGCAATTTAAGATACAAAGCAGATGAACATATAGGAAGGGAAGCAAAAGCAATATAAAAACAGGGAGGGGGACAAAACATAAGAGACCCTTAAATATAGAGAGCAAACTGAGGGTTCCTGGATGGTCTGTGGGTGGGAGGAGGGGCTAAATGAGCAAGGGGCATTAAGGAAGACACTTGTTGGGATGAGCACTGGGTGTTATATACAGGGGATGAATCACTGGATTCTACTCTTGAAATCATTATTGTACTATATGCTAACTAACTTGGATGTAAATTTTAAAAATGAAAAAACAAAACAAAAAAACATAAATATAATAAGCAACCCACATACATGCATGTGCTTTTAGGGCAATAGTGGACTTTAGTGTCCAACGGGATAGCATCTGGAATCTTTGGTTAGAGGGGTTGATGAGAAGAAACTATAAATAATTATAGTCATCAGTTCTGCCCCTGATATGTGTAGGGCCCTGGGCAAGTGTACAAATGGAGGCCCACATACCATAGGTCTAAATATTGAAAAGTTATTCATCGAACTGTTAAACAAAATACATCCTTACTCTCCTGCCTTTGCAGATTGACCTTCATAACAACCTGAAGACCAAGTTCAAATTCAGAATTTCTGGGCTTTTTGAGCTTATATGTAGCAGTGCAGGATAAGCCCCCTCTAGGCCTGTGACTTGCCCCCCTTTTCTTCTCACCTCCAACACCTGAGACGCCACTACACTTCATCCATACCCCACTGACAGCTGCCCCACTTTACCCACAGGGTCTGGGATCCCAGGTGTGATCTCAGGAGGACAGACCCTGGGGAATAGATCCATATAGGCCCTCAAGTGGGAAAAACAGTTTGGGTAGGATGTTTGGGCTCCCAGTTACCCGCAACACACTCTACAGAAAGAGACATGGACTCCAGGGGGGTTCATCCTCACCCCAACGTGAGTGGGGACCTAGACTGGGACTAAAGGCTGGGACAAGAGAGTGACTCCTTTTGTCTGGGTCTAAGGTGTACTGCCAACAGCGACCATCTATTGAGCTGTAATTCTATGCCAGACCCCATTCTCCATGATTTCTGTGCATCGTTACTTCCAAATCACAGAGTGGTCTAGGTGCTTTCTCAACTCACAGACGGTAACGGCCCAGCCAGGATTCAATCCCATCAGTCTGACTCCAGAATCCATGCTCTTTTTTTAATCATTATTTTTATCTATTTATTTTGAGAGAGACAGAGTGCGAGGGGAGAAGGGGCAGAGAGAGAGGGAGAGAGAGAATACTAAGCAGGTTCCATGTGGTCAGAGCTCGACCTCATGAAACCACCAGATCATGACCTGAGCTGAAGTCAGAAGCTTAACTGACTGAGCCACCCAGGCGCCCCCAGAATCCACACTCTTGACTGCAGTAGTTTACCGCTTCTCATAAAAGGATGGGAAGCTCTGGATTAGATTATCTCGAGACCCACTTCCTTCCCAGTGATGTGATTCAGCTGTGCAAAGAGGGCAGCTCCCAGTCTGGCCAGCTTTGTCTGAGAGGAAGACCCAGAGAGCTCTAAGGAGCTATGTCTAATATCCCATAACCCCATAATTTCAAACCCCCTCACCCCCCATAGACAGTCTCAAGAGGTAAGTTCTATTACTAAATACTTTGAATCTGGACTATGTTGACCATTTATGAAAATAAGCTATAGTTTCTTCTCCAAATTTTCTCAGGATTATCTCCATAAGTGGGAATGTTGAAATGGTTCCTTCTAGTTGGACCTCTCTCTTATCATTGTGGAAATTATGTGATTCTCTCCTGCTTCTTGCAAATCACAGTGTAGAGGAAATGCATTCCCTTGAAAATGCTCCTAAGTCTAGGCTTTTCCAAAATAAAAGTATTTTATCAAAACAATATTTAGACCGTAGAAGCTTTTTTCTGAGTTTCACCATCTTGGCTCTGTGGATAATGTTTTGGCCAGGGCTGTGGTCTTGTGTCTAATCTCATTCCTGCATCGTGGGTTTTGGAACAATGACTGGATCGTGAGACAATCTTTCAATACCCCCTCCATGCAGGCTAGCTTGGTTGGGAGTTTTGATGAAGGACCTTGGGAAAATGCAAGCCCCCATGCCCTCGATCCCTTGGCAGTGTTCTCAGTGGTACCTTCACTGCCGCATGGGATGAATATTTCCCCTAAATTAAATCTATTAAATAATTCATTTCTCCCATATTACTCCCCCTTGGACTGAGTTAACAGGCAAAGGAATAAGAACAACATATGTAGAATTTTGGCCAGTCTGATAACTCCCTGGCACAGTTCTGGAAAATGCGAAAACAGAAGGAAATTCTATGTAATTGCCCAAGTGGGAGTGATTTTGACAAGCACATGGTTCTCCCCATGGGCAGGGGCAGGACGGTTCTTCTGTGTTTGATTGTTCTCACTTACCCAGTGGCAAAGAGTTTGTTTCATTCTCTGTGCTCCTTAGCATCAGGCTCCCTATGGCAACTGCCCTCTGGGTTTTTTCAGAGACCCTTGTGGGATGGGAAGGGCTGCGTGTTCCTCCTACATGGGTATTTTGTGACTGTGTTCATGACCTACAGACCGATTGGGTCATATTCTATGTCCCAGTCTCCATTTTCTTTCCTCCCTAGACTACCATTCAGTGGCAGTTTGGAGCCCTCTGCCCCCATGCCTTTAGGAGAATGACCTTATTATTCAGCATCCTGAATTGTGAGTTCTAGTCCTGGTTGTGCTGCTTCCGAAATTTGACATGGACATTCAAACTTTGTATGTCTCATTTCACTGATGGTCAGTGGAGACAGAAGACTTGCCTACTTGGAGAGTGGTGTAGGCATTGAACCAAGGATTATTCCAACAGTAATTCCAACAGATGTGAGGGTGTTAGTGGAGATAGGAAGGTGAGTGAGACATGGTCCCTCCTGTCAATGGAAAACCAACAGGTAAATGACAAACTCTGGCGTGTGTGTGAGAGAACTCTGACACTTTGCAATGCTTTGTTTTGTTTTTGGTTTTATTTACTTTTGAGAGACAGGGAAGGGCAGAGAGAGAAGGAGACACAGAATCAAAAGCAGGCTCCAGGCTTTGAATGGTCAGCACAGAGCCCAATGCAGGGCTTGAACCCACGAGCTGTGAGATCATGACCTGAGCTGAAGTTGGAGGCGTAACCAACTGAGCTACCCAGGTGCCCCATGCTTTGTATGAAAAGTTATTTACTGTTTAGCATTTGTGGAGTGACCATAGCCTGGGAGGCAGTGCTGGTCTGGGAATCTTAGAAGCTGAGTTAGTCCAGGTTATCAGTCCTAGTAGAAAACATTTGCACTAGGCACCAAGGGCAAGCTCACAGTTCATCTGATGGTAGTTTCTGAAATTGTAGATGAAGTGCCGAGGTAGAAATGGCTTCTAAGGACTGACCTCACAAAAAACAAATCCATTTAGTCACAGTTTTCCCAAACAGTGTTCCATAGTCATTTTGGAGATGTTAATATGTATGGTGGGGAAAAAAAATATTGTGGGTGGGCTCAAGTAAGTTTGGGAAATGTTGCATACTACATGTCCCTTAACAATGCATAGTATCTGCTAGTAGATCAAAAACCTGAAAAGTTTTGCATTAAATAAATCTGTTAATTTTTTGTTTAATTTAAGTTTTGGTATGTAAGACTTTTTAGGGTCTCATTTTATAAAATCTGGTTGACAAGGCACCAGTTTGGGAAAAGCTGAGTGGCAAAGGTGTGATAAGCATCATAGGTAATTACAAGAAGAACCACATGAAAGACTACAGGTGCCTTGGCGCAAATCTATTTCCAGCGGTAGAAAACAAAAATTACCCCAAACATATGACGTGTGGACTGAATCAGCAAATCAAAACACTAATGTTTGTGTTTATTTGTATTATTATGTACGGTTAATGCAGGGATGCAAATGTGCCAATTCATCAAGAATTTTACCTTATTAACTCACCCAAATATTTCTTTTTTTAATGTTTATTTATTTATTTTTGAGAGAGAGCATGCACCCACAAGCAGGGGAGGAGCAGAGAGAGAGGGAGACATAGAATCTGAAGCAGGCTCCAGGCTCTGAGCTGTCAGCACAGAGCCCGACGCGGGACTCAAACTCATGGACCAGAGATCATGACCTGAGTCAAAGTCGGACGCTTAACTGACTGAAAGACCCAGGCGCCCCTTACCTGAGTATTTCTCATTTAAACTTACTATTTTATTTTAGATCTATATTTGAATCTTGACTCTGTTACTTTTACAAATTTGGGTAAGTCACGTGACCTCTCATTTACCAGGAATGAAGATAAAACCTAGCCAACAGGGCTGTTGAGAGCAGGGGAAATAATTGCATTATTGTGCTTGGTGCACAGTGGATACTTTGTAAATGGTTGTTCTCCTCTGCCCTACAAACTATTACTAAAAACACCTACTGCAGCTCTATATGAAGTCCATATGTTTTGAAATGTAGCTAGTACTAACTGCCCAAGGCTATTATAGAATTGAAGAAAAATTTGTTTCATGCTTATTCATCTTGTACAGTCACAAAAGAAAACCTTAAAATAGATTTCTTGAATTATGGTGCCACTTCCTTAACCTCAGGACAGGAGACTGTGGGTATGAGGATGAATTCATCACAGAAAGCTGAAGTGGCACTTTTGTCACTGTGGCTGTGGCCACTGGGGATAGTCCCTCCTCTAAATGTGGTAGACTATGGCCAGGACTGATGTCACCCAAGAAGCTCACTTCCTTTACCCAGTTTTTCTTTTTACGTGTGTGCTTAAGTAATTTGAGAGGGAAAGTTTCTGCCAAAAATCCAAAGGGAAGTGGCACTTATTTTTACACCCCTGGTGTCTTACACCCTGGGAGTCTCCTTTCTATAGCATCTCCTCTTTGAAGAAGTTGGGATGATCTATCCCTCCATCAGCAACATCCAACATCTACATTTACAAGTACCCGCAGCGCACCAGTAAATGAGCTCCCTGCCCTCATGGAATGTAGCGACCAGAAGGGGATGATGTTAGGACCTAAGACACTTGATGGAGGGCACACACATAGCAACGTGTAGGTGACCACCAGGGTCACTTTCCTAGGTCACCAGCATTCTGGCATAAGCCGTGACTAAATTTTAGCTGCAATTTGAATGTTTTAGGATACACTTTCGAGGGAATAAATGAATAAATATTAAGTACCTGTTAACCACCTGTGGACACTTAGCCTTTTTGTCCGTATCCACCAGACAGTCCCAGGTTTGAGACCCTCTGACACATACAAAACCATCTTTGCTTCTAAACAGCTGAAATCATTGGCTCCCACTTGCTCTACTGTCTGACTTGAAGACATGGACATCTAATATAATTCATCCTTGTTTTATAAGACCCAATGCCTTTATGAATACATTTGGTGCAAAACAGTGCAAGTGCCAAGGCTTCTGATCAGTACCTGTGAAAAAATTCATGACTAGGGCATGCTTTTCTGAAGAATTCTCTGATTAAAATGTAGGAACGACAGATCTCTGGAAACTGGAAAAAGAAAGCAGGTGTGTGGAACTGGCAAAGGATGGTTGGCATATGTAAGTTAGGCACTTTGGGCACATTTCATGCAACTATCACATTTAATCTTCCCCGAAATCCTATAAAAGAGTTTGTATTTCCCAAATAGAGAGTTGAGGCTCAGAGAGGTTAAGTAATCGACCAAGATTTAATCAAGATCTATCTGCCTTCCAGCCTGTCGTCTTTTCTGCTGTGCTATGTGGAACTCTGCATGGGAGCTCAGATAAGGCGGTGACATCTGATGAATGAGGCAATTAAACAATGGTTTCCCAATCTTTAACTTCTCAAGAAGCAGGAACCCTGCAGCCATCCATCTTCTGCCCTGGGGTAATGGAATAAGAAGCTTTGGGGAGCTCTGCCCTTTTCCAGCTGGGCGGCCTCAAATGAAACATTCCCAGTCATCATGAGCCATCAGCTTCCTCAGACCCAAAATGGGAATAACCACAATGCTAAGATAAAAATAGTAACAATGAAAAGCACCAGAGAAAGAGGGATAAAAGCTTAGGTTTTAGAGTGAGGTAGGTATTTGTAATCCAAGGTTGACCACTTACAAGTTGGGTGACGTTAGGGAAGTTACTTAAATTCTTTGGGCTTCAGTTTCCTTATCTGACATCTGGCAAAAACAATAGTTCCTCCCTCGGAGTAGTGTTGCAAGGATTAAAGTCATGAATAAATGTATGCAGGTAAACAGTGAGCACAGTGATTAGAAGGTTGTAAGGATTCAATAAAAGTTAGCCACCGTGATTACCCACACAAGGATATTGTCACTCTTGAAACTTAGAGCAATAACATGTATGGGAAGGTGTTTTGTAAACTGTGAAGTTTTCTCTCTCATGTTACTTACCATTAGAGGTGGTAATAGTTGTGGTTGTAGTGTGCTTACTTACTATTAATACTTTTTCTTCGTAGTTATGCTCTGAGAAAGACCAAATGAGTCAGCTACTACTTGCCGTGGAAGATAGAGATGTCAACCAAGTATATGTGGGTACCAGGAGCAAAACTAACACCATACAAGGTAAGAGTCAATTTACCGGGAGTGGCCATAACAGGTGAAATGAACATTGAAGAAGGAAACATTGGATCTTACCCATAACAGAGTTGATCTTCTTCCCCAGCCAGTGCTGGCATCACCCAGCATTCACTCCTAAACCAAGGATTCATTCCAATCATTTCAGCTGGAAAAGCATGCCAAAGAACAAACTGGACATCGAGAAGAGAACAACTCAGAGAGGTGATACATGTGTGAGACACACAGAAGCTCCGCGTCCACAGCTGTCCCCACTAGAACTACATCAGTGTACCCAGCTCTCCCAAAGTTGGCTGAAATACTTTGCAAGGAAATAAAACAGGCTGATGCCTTTCAAGAATTGGTATGGCAAAGTGCTACACGTGTGCAGAGACTGCCTTCTCCTATTCCCATGGCAGACCTCACTCACTGATGGTCTCACCCTTCCCTTCCTGAGGACTTCAGGATCCTTCCCAGCAGAGAGCACCAGGCATATGGTGGTAAAAGACTAAGGTTTTCATACAGGGTTAAATCCAATGGTAATCCCACTTGATAATATCAGCCTACTAGGTATCCAACATTTCTGAGGATGGTGGCAATGGCAGACCCCACTGGTTGTCTACCTAACAGCTATTCCCCTATTTTTCCTCTTTCTTGGCAGAGTCTATATTGCATTACGGAGGTTGAAAAATATCAGTTTCCTAGCCTCCTCTGTGGTGAAGACATCTGTATTTGTTCTAATCCTGGCCAAAGGGACACTAGGGGATGTTTCCTGTATAACTTCCAGTGAAAGCTCTCCTCCCTAATAAAAGAGATATGCAGAGAGAAACACTCTTTATGCTTGAGCCTTGCTTGTGTGGAGATGTAGTATCACAGGCTGTCAACATGGTCTTGTAACCGTAAGGGGCCAAACCTAGAAATGAAAACCAGTGTTCTGTAGATGGCGGGACAGAGAGATGCAAAGCACCTGGGTCTTTCATAGCATTTTTCATGGCTAAGTTTGCCAAATTTGGGAACCACATACTTCTGCCTTTCTTGTATTATGAGAATATAAGTCCTTGTTTGAGCCACTTTTCCTTGGTTATGCCATTACTGTAGCCAAAAGCATCCCCTACCTTAAATGGTAGAACACATCTCCCAATAAAAATGCTGAATATGCCAGTTGCTCATTCTCTCAGCTTCCTTCACCGTTCAGAATGGGCATATTATTTGGGCTCCACCCATGAATATGCACCCATGCCGAACCTTGAGTTGAAAGCTAGTGGCATAAAGAAATAGCAATGGTGAAGAGTCCATGGTAGTGAAGGAGGCAGAAGCTAGTCCAGTGTCCACAGGTGCAGTGCCAGTGGCTCCAGCTGCAGTGGCATCTGAGGTCCAGTGATGTCCAGGTCACTCAGGAGTGCCTCAGGTGCAGCAGCAGTGGCATTGTTTGGAGCAGGTCCAGGAAGGGAGTGCCTGGCTGCATAGCTCCAAGCTTGACTCTCCACCCTTCCAAGAGATTTTGAGCTTCTCAATATCTTTTTAATCAATTCCCCTTTTGCTTAAAATAGCAAAATTCGCTTCTGTTGCTTACAACTAAAATACTGACAGATACAACAACGCCCATCCAGTGGTAAGTATGGATGATACTATGTAAAAGGAGCCCATTGTTAGCAAACTGCCCACTCCCTGCCATCTCTTTTGAGCATATAAACAGATAGATCTCTAAGTCTTAGTGTGTTAAAAAAAAAAAAACAAGAACATGTTTCCTTTTATATATTTGGATTTCCATGGTGAGGGAGCTATAAAATTAAATTAATCGTTAAGATCACCCTCCCAAAACACACATGAAACAATATTTTCTACTTCCTGGAAGGAAACAAGAGCTTAGCTTCTCTCTCCTTTGTGGTTGCTCAGAATGTCCACAGTGACCCAGTTACCATAGTGAGAGCTTCCTTTTCAAAGCACAGTGGAGAAGCAGCCAGTTCAGAATGTGTTCCAACAGTCATGTGATTCTTTCCTGCTCCCATAGACACCAGTTTCATTGTAAGCTGTACATACTGTTGCCTCCTTCCTTTATACCGACCTTATGCTATGGAGGCTCCTAAACCCTTGGTGTAGGGCCAGCTGAGGTTTTGGAAGCAGCTGTTTTTTCCCCTGATCCTATTTTGAGTTCCTTGAAAGGCAAGGCTCTGAGTGAAGCTTGAAGACACAGGGAGAAGATATGAAATCCAAGGGCAAAACCAGGATTTTAAGCTAACTGGGCCTCAGTGGTAGACCAGATGCCTGGCACTGGCTCTTTTGGTCAGGGTAGTGATCTCTAGATGGAAACTCCTGCCACGGGCTTACTTGCCTCAAATCCTAATTTCCAGCTATTCTCCCCATCTCCAACTTCTTTATTCTTCAGTTTATCAGTGATCATAGTAATAATAATAGCCACTTTTTTATTAAGCATATAATATCAGCCTTACTACAGGCGAGATGCTTTATATACATTATTTAATGTAATCCTCTGATCTCAGCAAAGTATTTTTAATCCCCATTTTATGGATGAGAAAACTAAGCTGCAGGGAGGTAAAGAAAACACACAAAGTTCACTTCCAGAGGTCGACATTATTAGTTATCTTTTCATATGTGCACATTTTATCTCCCAGAGAGACTCCTTGAAGACAGGAATCAAGTCATACTGATTTTTCTAGAACCTTTGGTGTTAGAAGTAATGCACTTTGGTAAGTTGCTCTGTCTTTTAACACATCCTAGTATAGAAGCATGAGAAAAATTGACTTTGGAAGGGAGTTAGCCAATGGTGCACTGGGAAATGTTTAAAAAAAAAAATGGCCCTTCCAGGGACAAAGACTTGATTTGTATTGTTTGTCTATTTCTATTGAGCAGATACGCCCACTACAGCTGGTTTCAAGCTAGTGTGAAGGCTCAGGAGGAGACATGCACATTGGCTCTCAGGAGATAGTAGAGGCTGGCTCCAGCAGCTCACTGGCTTCTGGAGGGTGTATGGGGCATGTAGTCCCAAATGTTCTTTGGCTGTTTGGGTGGCATTTTGGCTGTGTGATCTGCGAACAGGTTCTCAAAAGCATGGTGCCTTAGAAGCGTTTGGAGCTAGTAGATAATTTACCCAAATCGTACCCTGACGCAGAGGTTCATTCTGGGTGTGGCTGTGCCAACCTAACACAGGGCACAGGAGCTTTGTGCCAGTCCAACGGAACACACACCCACGTAATGTGGAGTTATGTTTAGACAGAGAGAATCCATGTGACCAATGGTAACCCTTCTTTATAAAAGCAAACAAATAAAGCAAAGCCTTTTTGCTGTGACTTAGACTAACAAGGAGAAGAATTTCTTTCAAGAATGATTAACTCCAAAGAAATGCAAAAAATGTCTGACCAAACACAAGGTTTAATGATATGATATTCTTCCTGCCGGTCAGCAGGTTTTTTCATCATCACCTATGTCTGAGAAACTCCTATTTAAACAAAAAACAATAAACCTCTAGTTTAAGCCCCTGTCAAACTTACCACCAGGAGGAACGTGTTTTAAAATGCTTACAATAAGAGGTGATGGATTTTGTGTTTCTGAAATAATTGTATATAGAACAATAAAGAAACATGTAGATGTGTTGTTAAAAGGGAAACAGATTTCTGAGTTTTAGCACATCTAAAAAGAGCTCTAAATCTTTTATTTTAAGTTAGTGAAATTGAAAACAATACTTCACAGCTCAGCAATAGGCTGACATCATAGGTATGTGTGGTTGGACTGGGGGATTCATTCTTTCAACAAACTCTTATTGAATGTTTTCTATGTGCCAAATACTCGGTAAGGATCCGGGGATTTTAAGAAGAAACCACACAGGTCACTGACCCAGGAATGAGGTTGTTGAAGAAGTTTTCCACGGGCTGACAAACTGCATCCTGAGGGCCAAACCCAGCCCACAGCCTAGGGGGTTACTGGAGAACAGTCACATCATTTATTGACATACTATCTATAGCTTCTTCTATAACAGCAGAGTTGAGTAGTTAGGACACAGACTATATTTCCACAAAGCCTAAAACCATTACTATCTGGCTCTTTACAGAAAAAGGGCCAATCCCTAGTCTAGGAAGAGATACTACAGGCCTACACTAAGATCCTGACAACAGAAATAAAGATGAGGACTTATAGTCTGGTGAACTTTAGAAGGCAGCATCTATAGGGAGGAATGGGGGCCAGAGAAAGGGAGCCAGACCAGGCGTCCACTTTACCCCTGGGGCCTAGAGGGAGGAACCTTCACTTCCAAGCCATCTCTTTCCCACCCCATAGGCCCTGAGTGCAGATGCCCAGCATTTTCTGGTGCCCAGTAGGGCAAACTGTCTATATGTTTTTCAAACAAACTCCTATATTAATGGGAATGACCTTTTGTTCTAGAGAGGCTGGGACAATATGCTTGAAACAAACACCTCTTTTTTGACTTAATAGTTCCTTGAAATATTGTTCACTACTTTATCTAATGCTGCCATAGAAATCAAAAGGAGGCCAGCCACTTAAATAAAATATAGCAATATTGAACTTGGCAAGTTAAAATCTATAAATGTGTTTTTCATAATTGTTATCATGACTATACTAATCTAAAATAAAGCACTATCAGATAATTTAATCTTTAATAGATAAAAATTTAATGAAGTAGTGGCTAAGTGACTTGACAGTAAATCTTTGCTTTATTTCTTTATCTTAATGACAGAATTAATGATAGGTTCAAGGTAGATAAAGAAGTCTGCTATGGGGGCAAGATCACCTTGAGGAACTCTTAACTGTAGGCCTCGCTCTTACCCCCATGGATCTGTGAGAATGTGCAAAGTACATCAACCTTACAAAACGTCACGGATCATGCCACGTTAAGTCCATCAGTGCAAAATAAACTTATCATTGACTGTTCAACTCAGCAACAGTATCAGGGCCTACTGGGTGTAAGGCATGGCTGCGTCCTGCTCTGGGGTGGCAGAAAGACCATGAAGACCAGGTGTTTACCCTGAATGAGCTGTCAGTCCAGCTGGAAAGGTTGGAGGGTCAGTGTGTGTCTAAGTCAAATGTGATCTATTCTTAGTAGAGGTAGAACCATATTGTCATTTATAGCTAGTGCTTGGTCTACCCATCACAACTTCTTAATTCTCCAACAGCACCACCTCCCTCCTGCCCCTGCCCTACTGTGTTGCTGCCAAACAGAGTACCCTGGCTCTGGCCCCCCACCCCAATCCAAGTGTCTCTGTCTCCTGGCCACTGTGAGGGGTCCAGAGTCCTTACCCAGGCTGGCTAAGTTGTTGGTGGGAGGGCACAGCCTTTACAACCTGGGTGCAAAGTTGGAGGTATAGTCGGAACACGGCCACCATGTGCTCTTCCCGTGGATGGAGTTTTGGGCACTGACGCTGATGATGCTCACAGAGAAGCCAGGAGTGCTATGACCTCAGTCAAATCTCTGCTTCCTGGCATCTCTGCCCAGCCCACAGTTTGCCTTTGAAACCAGTCCAGTTTTGTGTAAGTCTGAGTTGAGTTTCTAGCCCCTGCAAAAAATTCTGACTAATAAAAATGTGACCACAGAAGCCAAGGAGAGGGAGTGGTTGATCCTAGCTGGGGTACTGGGGGTGAGAACCTCCAGCTGAGGCCTGAAGACCGAGTAAGATTTCTATAGGAAAAAGCAAGAAACAGCACAACAGCCAGCAGGTGCCACACATGCAAAAATACAGCAGGCTGTGGCTGGCTCAGGAAATAGGCCCAGGTCTGATGTGTTTGGATGAATGCGAGTAGAGGGGGGGAGTTGGCTGCAGAGAAAGAGAAACAACTAAAAGGCAGAGTGGGGCCAGAATATTTGTGATGAGCTTTGAATGCCTAAATGTGAGGAGTTCCTAAGATCCAAGGTAAGGAGTGTCATCTTTTTAGCCTGTTTTTAAGTAGAAATTACTCTCAAGCAAGTGGCAATCTGTAGGCCAGCATCAGAGAGCTGAATGCCACATTGGGCTGGTTTTTCTCTCATTACAGACCTCCCATTTCTTGGTCCCTCTGTAATCAGGGCTTGCTTACCTGTGCGTGATTACCAGTGTCAATGACAAGCTGTTTGGGAGAAATAAGCCATTTAACATGCACTCTACTCTGAAATATGGTGTTTTGGTTGGGTTTTAATTTGCCTGTGGCTGCAGCTGGAGATTAAAAAAAAAAAAAGAAAACAGCATGAGTCTGGCATAGAAGCTAAACTTGCAAAGTGTGGTTGTATGTGCTGTTCTCAAATGATCGTAGCCCTTCACTAAATGTGAAGGCATCTCAGTTTCTCGCATGAGTTGATTATCTTTGTTGAAGCAGATCTTAAGTAAAAGGTAGTGCTTAATTCTTGAAGGCAGCTCCTAAGTTCCAGAGTCCTACAAAATACTGCAATAAAAAATGAAAATGGGAGCAAACACAGGACCTCTTTGTACTATTTTTGTAATCCCTGAGAGACTATAATCATTTCAAAATAAATGTTTTTTTTTAATGGAACAGGGTCTGTGGTTAAATACATTGGGGAAATGCTAAGCATCGTGTCCTTATGGTGGAGATTTTTAAAAGCACATGGTTTTCCAAAGGTTCTGAGAAGTCCTGCAGCAAAATAACAATATTCATTTGGAAGCTGGGGGTGACATAGACCTAATTTCACATATAATAGATACATATGACATGGGTTGAATTGTCTGTTTTCTTAAGGGGGTCTAGACCAAAAAGAAAGTTTGGAGAGGCCATGGGTGGACATCAGAATTCAGAAGGGCTCTTAGCTGGCCCTGCTGAGAAGTATGTTTTAAGCCAGTCTGTCCTGCCAGGCAGAGACCATCCATAGATTCAGACACCTAGCATCTTACCTATTGCCCACACACCACCTGGGAGGCCTGGAAACCCTGTGGCCCACTCTACCCTCTACGGACATGAGTGGGAGTGAGTAGGGCACATGTATAGGACAGGGTGGGGGACAGAATGGCTGGACCATAGAAGAAAACACCCTGGAAATGTAATAGGAACACAAATCAGACCGGTAAATAATGATGTATATATACAGTGAAGTGCTATAGGGGACTAAGATAGTGCTTGGCTTTATGAAGCCTAATATTTAATTGATTGGGTGTATTAGGATGATTAGACCAGGATGTAATGAACTATATTGGAAAGAAGTATCTGAGTTACTTATTGGAGCCAAATATATCACAAGAATTCAAAAAAAAAATCTTAATTGTGTGGGGGCAGACTATCTTGAAAGGCACTCGAAAGGAAATTGTTTTAAGGAGGATCTAGAAGAATGAGTAGAATTTCAAAAGTGACATCCATTATTATATCAGTTAAGAGTGTTGCAATTGCAAGGAATAGAAAATCCAACTGACAGCAGTTTAAGGGTTAAAGATGTTTCGTTATCTCATGGGAAGTATGGAAGCATAGACCCATAATAATCCCTAACTGGTATATCTGGTGAAAGGGCATGAACAAATTTAGCACTCTTGACATGTACTGAGTGGCATATTCTTTTGATTGTCCTCAAGGATGACAAATCATCACCTTGGAAAGGTAGATTTTATTTTTAAGTAATTGAAACTCATGTGGAGCTACATCTCAAGAATAAGGAGACATGTCTTAGGAATGAAGAGACAAGCAAGCTGTGGAATGCTATGTGAGTATTATGACCAAACTTCCTGAAAGTTCCATGAACTGCTTCTAAAAGCAGTTTCAGAATAAGGAAACTCCAGCGTTGCTCTGAACAATCAACAGCATATGTGTAAGGCAACCTCTTTAAAGAAGAGTTCTTGAGGTCCCTGGTTGGCTCAGTTGGTTAAGCATCTGACTTTTGATTTTGACTCAGGTCATGATCTCACAGTTCATGGGTTCAAACCCCATATAGGGCTCTGTGCTGACACTGTGGAGCCTGCTTGGGATTCTCTCTCCCTCTCTCTGCCCTTCCCCCACTCGTGCTCTCTCTCTCAAAATAAATGAACATTAAAAAAAAATAAAGAACATTTCTCATGCAAATAGAGAAATTCCATACAGTTGCTCCTTTGCTAATATATCAGTATTAAAGCTTCATAACTTAACATCTTGGCTATGTGTGTCTCTATATACTGTATAAGGCTGATTTCTTTCTACGCATATGGGATACTTATTTACATAGCTACTACAATGACTTGGCATAGAGGGGAAGGAAGGGCAGAATTTTCTGGATTCACTACCACACTCTCATTACAACTCAGTGCCAGGGCATAGAACCCATGCCTGCAGGAGCTGCTCATCTTGGGCATGAATCGTTGGGCTGTCACTGCCAGGTATGAGTCACCTGGGAGTTTTACATGGGTGAGTGTCAGCCCTCAGGGAAGCTGACACTCAGCACAGGGCTGTCTCCTCCCAGATGCGTGTATTAGTTTGTAAGGACATCAGTCATATTGGTTTAGAGGCCCACCCTACGTCAGCACGACCTCATCTTAATTTCCCCTGCAAAGACCCTATTTCCAAACAAATTCACGCTCACAGGTACCCAGATTAGGACTGTAATCTATCTTTTGGGAGGACACAATTGAACCCACAATGACTCTGCTTTCTTTGTCCCAGTTAAGCCAATTTTTAACAATTTCTGTGAAATTTTTATTATAAATGCACATCAAGTATCAGCCTCCTGATTGATTCTGTAAATCCTGATTGATGAGACAATCATTAGTTCTCAACTGGGGGCAATTACTCCCCTCAGAACCAGTTAGCGTTATCTGGAGACATTTTTGGTTGTCATGACTGTGGAAGGATGCTACTGGCATCTGGCAGGTGGAGGTCAGGGGTACTGCCAAACATCCCACTGGTCACACAACAGCCCCCATCAACCACGTGTGGTCCAGAATGTCAATAGTACCAATGCTGGAAAATCCTGATCTAAACCAATCCTCCCCTATAGGTTAGAATTTCAACATTCCTTATAGAGCACATGATTCAATCCATCACATCTCCCACGGGATATCATTTTGGCCTCAACCCCAAGACTGACATCTGAGTCATTATCATGAAAATGGAAGGTTGCTCAAACACAAGTCAGGTCTTACTCTGGAAATGGGCGAGAACTAGATGCAACAGGAAATGAGAAAGATCTATTTTAAATTGTGAATATTAATCACTGATATTTATCAATACAGGCATTAAACAAAAACCAACAGTGCTGAGAGCAGATGCAAGAAAAAAGTGTAATACCAGGTCACGTAATCTGGAAAATGCCACTTAATTTGGAATAATGTCGTGTTCTATGAAACTGTGGACAATGTTCACCACAGTATCGCCAGCATGCAGAATGGTGACTGGTACATAGTAGGTGTTCAGTAAATACTTGTTTGGTGACATATAGTGTCTTGGGTAGGAGTTTTGAGGAAAATCCTTTCCTCAGAAGCCTCACCCTTTATTACTGAAAACATTTTGAAATGACTCCAGGTCCATTTCCTGAATGTCCTAGAAACTGTGTTTATAAGTGTGAATTGCTATGTGTGCAGATTATAGAGTAGAAGTGTGTGTGTGTGTGTGTGTGTGTGTGTGTGTGTGAAAAGTATAAAGTATTAGTCATATACCCATATAAATATGTATAAATAATCATATAGTGCTCAACTTTGTAAACTTCCTACAGTAGTAGTGAAGAGAGTGTTAACTACCAATGTGAAGCCTAAGCTGATGGCTAAGGTGGAGCCCAGAGGAAAACTGTGAAGTAAGGAGAACAATCTGTGAAGACAGGACCTGGGGTGCAGAGAAGGTGGCTTAGGAGGTCCCATAAGTGAAGAAGCGTGTCCTGCCCGACTGACCACCAAGTGGGACTAACTGTGGAAGCTGGGGCTCATGCTCCTGGCCAATTCCTTCTGTCTTCTGAGCTGGTGTGGGGCCCCTCCCCACTCACCGTTCCCTCTGGGTTCTGGTCGGGGAGGCCAGCCCCGCTGCTGGAGGGGAGCTGCTGGTGCCTGAGGTGCCCACGCAGAGGGCCCTTCGCCAGCCCCGAGGAAGCCAGCTGGCACCTTCTCTCTTTCCCTGCTTGTCTCCTTAACGCTCTTTAACTCAAAAGGCACCACAAGGAAAAGGTAAGGGCAATACAAGAGACTTAGAGAACCCAAAAGCCTTTGCCTTTGTATCCATTAATTCTGAACTGGCCTTGGGGAAATCTGTCTGCAACAAAGTCCACTCCACATAAAGAACTTTCCCAGTGATGCGCTGGACAAGAACTTTCACCTAAAATAAACACTTTAATAGTGGGGTTTTATAAAGCAGGGCTAGGATGCCCCTTGGAAATGTCTGCAGGAGACAGTCTTTGCCTATCATATCCCATTTCAGGTGCCCCCACGTGCCCCCACTTGCTCCCAGAGGCACCCTATCCTTACACCCGGCAAACAGCAGCTCTCTCATTGCCCCACCCCTTCTGCCATAGAGCCTCTTGTTCAAGATTTAACCCAAAGCTGACTCCCCTTGGAGTGCAGGTGGGTTCTGACCTGGGGACAAGGCTGACAAATGGCTGTTGGTGGGGCAGCCCCTTAAGTCTTGCGTCTGCTGCAGCCTCCTCCCAGCTGCTCCATTAGGCCCTCCGGCCAGGAATTCCAGCCCTCAGCCCTCACCCCCCTGAAGGAACCACCCCCAAGTGCACTGGGGCTTCTGAGCTCCTCCTTAGACTCAGTAGGGCTCCAGGGACAGAGAGGCTGAGGCATGTTGTTTTGCTACAATACTAATAATAACAATAAATGTAACTCTAATTATGTGCCAGTCACTGCTCTGAGTACTTTACCTGCATAAATCCATGTAATCTCCCCAATAATCTTATGAGACATACACCCCCCATTTTACAGGTGATGAAACTGAGGCAGAAATCAACTAATGCCCTATGCGACACAGTTAATAAGGTACAGATAGATTAAATATGCTTTTGTGAATCTGTTTGAAAGGTTAATCCTTCAATAATGATACTATTTCTGTAGAGAAATGCTTCTATAGAGAAATGTTTTTTCATTTCTGAACAATTCCTAATAAACCTTTAAACACAATCAACCTCAGGACTTCCTAGCGACATTTAAAATTTTTTTATTTTTAATGTTTATTTTTGAGAGACAGAGAGAGACAGAACATGAGTGGGGGAAGGGCAGACAGAGAGGGAGACACAGAATCAAAAGCAGGCTCCAGGCTCTGAGCTGCCATCACAGAACCCAATGCAGGGCTTGAACTCATGAGCCGTGAGATCACGGCCTGAGCCGAAGTCCTACGCTTAACCAACGGAGCCACCCAGGTGCCCCATCCTATCAACATTTTAATAGTGAGGTTTGGGGCTCTGTAGGACCTTGGTGGAGTCCTACCTTCCTCCCTGCCCCTCATATCCCACTACACAGGCACTGCCTCCTCCCTCACCCCACCACCCCCACACCAGGGCACACTTTCATAAGAAAGAAAATACTTGAATGTCTTCTCACTCAGTTACCTTTTTGTGAGAGCAGATCTTTCTTAAAGGAAGACATTGCCATAAAGAATATCCCCAGTTTGCCAAAATTTTGATGATGTAAGAGTCACTCAATTGCTGTACAATAATAGGAGTCTGGAAACAGTAGCCCCTGCTAGGTCATCATTAGTAAGAGAACAGCAGGCAGAGTCCTAGGTGGGCAGGGAGAGCACAGATGGAAGAAATCTGGTTGCAGACATGTCCAGTAGCAAGATGGGCTGAGGGCAGAGTGTCTGAGTGTAAGAATTCCTGAAATGGTGAGGGAGTTTCACGGGAATGAGTGTAGCATGGCACCCAGTCAGCTGGGTCAGGTTTTATTCACATTGTCCTGTGTCAGAAAGTCTGATCCATTATTTTAACGGAATCAATAAAATGGCACTTGACACTATGGGACCCAGTTTTCTTCAGGGTAAAAGGAGAATTGTGCCCACCCCTGGGGCTTTCAGTCCTAGATTCTGTGAATCAGAGGAGTTTGTCAGTGTGCAAAAACATCAGCAATGAGCTACATGCTTAATGCATTTTAATTGTGTTTCAAGAAGGTACCGTTCACCTGTGATGGCTGCAAAGTCAGAGCACAATTCCCAAGGAGAAATGATTTAGTACAGTCATGAGAAAGAAGCAGAACCCTTTTTACGACTGGTGGTGCACTGAGGACGTCCATCCAAGCGGCTCTGGAAGGAGCAGCAGGACGCTGTCCATACTAGCCAGAACCGATTTGTGAAATGTTTGGGGTGTGTGTGCGTGCGCCTGTGTGCGTGTGCCCGTGCTCGCTGTTAGTTGTTCACTATAGTGCTTGTTTATTTTTCCCAAATCTGTAGCTCCTGGGTCAGTGGCCTGAGGAGCCAGAGTGGTCTGCAGATGATTTTCCACGTCTGGGTCCTGGGGGCTCCAGATACGCCAAGCTAGCGTCCAGCCACTGGTGACTAAGCAGGGAAGAATGTGTCCAGCTGGGTGTGCCTCTCCTGGCAGATGTGGATAGAAAGAATCGGATTCTCTGCCTGCAATGCAAGCCTGTTCTCAGTCTCCAGGAAAGTGGTTCCCCCTCAGGTGTGGTCAGTGGCGAAACTCTGGTATGGGGGAGACCTGACAAGGGGATGTCCTGTAGCATCACAGGAGAACTTCTTCAGGCTTTCTAAACCAAACAGCATGGTCAAGAGGACACATGTGTCACCATCACCCAGACCATCTACCCAGTTTCTGTGCGTTGCTATATACCTGTGCCCAAAACAGATTCTAGAGCACTGCACCAGGCCATGTAGACAAGGCCACAGAAATCCTCTCTGAGGCTGAGCATCCCACCTGTTTGTGGCCACAGAGAAGGGGGGAAAGAATGACCTCCTTTGCCTTGTTGTGGACCCCCATCATGTCCCTCAGGCATCCACACTCACAGCTGCTCAGCCCTACAGGTTCTGAGCCTGAGCTCCTGACCTCAGGCTAGGGAGTTCAGGAGTCATAGGCCAGGAGCTCAGGGATTCAGGCCCAGGGATGTCCTGCTTCTGGTTCCATCCAGAACCTGGGCCCCAATCTTAGTGGCCCAATCTTGCCTTGTTTCTTATACCAAAGTTCCCAGTTATGTTAACTGAGCCCCAGTGAAGTTTGCCACTACCTGAGATCCTACCTGAGATCCCCTGCTCTTGTCTTGCTTCCTAGAACCAGCTTTGCCACTGACCAGATTTCCTATGTCACTTGCTATCCCTTGGTGTGCTTCTATCTACTCCCCTGGTCCCTCCTAGTCTTGTGTGGGACACTGACCACTCCCTGTTCCTGGGTGTTCTCATGAATCCTGCCCCAGCTCAATGCACCATCTGCCCTTTTGGCTTCTACTGTGCTCTGGGGGGCCAGACTTGTCACTGGTCTTGCTGGTCTGCCACACCTTCCCTGTGGTCCTAGCCAAGGCTGACTATACCGCAGCCTCTGCAGCAGGTCATACTGTCTACACCATGTGTGCTGGTCCTCAACTCAGCTCCATCTTGGGTTCCCCTGCAGGCCAAACAGGGCCCTGAGGATATTCTGCACCTAACACAGGAGCTGCAGGGGACAGGTATACCACTAACCTCTGGTTCTCCTGCCAAACTGGTCTTCCTGTCCTGACTCACTATGACACGGGTCCTCAGCAGGGCAGGCTCCTCCAGATCTCAAGCTGGAGATAGTAGCTGAGCTGAAGCCCCTCTGCCCAGTCCCATCTGCAACCAGTCATCTGCCCCACTAACTGGAGATCTGCCCACTCACCTGTTTCTGCCCCTGTCCATCCCCATAGGCACAGGCTGGGTTCTGCTTCATTAAACAATATGCTCACAACAGACAGACAGACTAAGCTAAGAGCACAGACTCTGCAGCCAGACTTCCTGGGGCCATGATCCTTCTTCTGCTACATACCCGCAGCATGAGCCAGCCCTCTGCTTAACTACTCTCTCCTTCAGGTGGTTTGCTTGGTTTCTTTATCTTCAAGATAAGGAGAAGAGCAGTACTTACTTTATAGAGTCGTAATGAGAATTAAATGTGTTAATACTTGTTAATCACTTAGAGTAATATTGGTACCAACTCATCAACGTGATAACGCCCGCCTCCAAAAAATCTTCATGAAAACGTTTTCTCTCAATGAAGCTTAATTTTCAAGACTTTCACCACAACATCCTATTTTGGCCAGAGAACATGTTCTTGCATGTTTTCCCCCTGCCTTACCAGCCCAAAACCCACTCCCTGGTACCCTCAACACCTGCCTCCACCCCAGCAGCTCCCACTATGAGGACCACAGGTATCTCAAAATACCATTAATATATTTTAGAAATATTTCCCCCTATGGATACATGTATTAAGTGAGACTTTCCATAGAGTGGTTTCAGGTCATTATTGAAAAGAGAGGCAGTGGTTCACTTTTGAGCAGTACTGCCAATCTTTCAAGCCTCAGGCTCTCGATGGAAATCCTTGTTTGGTGTTTCCAGATTGCCTTTTCTCTTTGCTTTTCTTCCTTGACCAGTTAATTCCTCCCTTTGAATGTATCTGCTGAGTGATTTATTGAAGCAGAAGAGCTTCATTTCTGTTTCCATAGATTGGAATTCAAATACCAGTTCTTCCTGTCTCTTAACCAGCAACACTGAGGCAGAAGGTGAAAGACAATCCCAGGGAAGGAATTTCAGAAGACCCAAAAGAGAGATAAGGAGCACAAAAGGACCAGGAGGTGTGCCTTGGCCTTCACTGTGGCCACTGCCTACAGGTTTGGAGAACGCTGAGA
Source organism: Panthera onca (assembly GCF_046562875.1). Classification (NCBI taxonomy): domain Eukaryota; kingdom Metazoa; phylum Chordata; class Mammalia; order Carnivora; family Felidae; genus Panthera; species Panthera onca. Next base: position 24,675,220 of record NC_138343.1, on the reverse strand, counting down.
TGCCTCCCACCCCAGGAGATACAGGATTTCAGTAAGAGCATCCAAGTAGAGGGCATGCAAGATTCTCCCTTCCACTACTCCTTGATCTGTGTCCTTACTTTCCTAATAGATTTTTATATGGTATCAAGAGGAATGGTCCAGAATTCAAGGTGGCCACAAAGCAGCTTTCCCGCAAGTGACCAGGAGATCTCAGGTGTGGTGTGGAGTTGGGGCTGTAGGAGACAGATCTGAATTGAGAACCAGGCTTTACCTTTCCCAGCTATATGACCTTAGTCAAGATCCTGAGCCTATAGGAGCCTCCGTTTCCCCACCTGTCAAATGGAGAAAATGATGTTGTATTAGTGTTCTCAGACTGGGTAGTTAAGTGACAAAAATTTATTGCCTCACAATTCTGAAGGCTGGAAGTCTGAGGTCAAGGTGTGAGCATGGTTGGGTTCTAGTGTGAGCTCTTCTCTTGGCTTGCAGATGGCCACCTTCTCAATGTGTCTTCACATGCCTTTCTTCAATGTACACGTGTGGAGAAAGAGAAAGAGAGAAATCTTCCTTTTCTCGTATCAACACTAATCTTATCATGAGGGTCCCAACCTCATGACCTCACTTCTCCCTATTACAGTGGTCCCCTCACTTATCAGGGCTTTGGCTTTCCATGGCTTCGCTTACCACCATCAACCACAGCCTGGAAGCAGGCAATCCGTCTCCTGACTTATTGTCTGAAGGTCAGTAGTAGCCTCCATCATAACACCTGTGTCATTCACTTCACTGTATCTTCTCATACAGACATTTTATCATCTCACGTCACGACAGGAAGAGGGGTGCATAGAGTAAGATATTTTGAAAGAGACCATATTCACATAACTTTTATTATAGTATATTTAACACAGTGTATTATTACAGTTATATAGCACATAACTTTTATTACAGTATATATGCAGTATAGAGTACAGTATATTTATTACTTTATATTCTATACAACCCACATTATTTATTACAGTATAAATTATTGCAGTATATATACAGTATACATAATTGTTCTATTTTTTATTAGTTATTGTTCTTAATCTCTTACAGTGCCTAATGTGTAAATTAAACTATATCATAGGAATGTACATATAGGAAAAAATATAGTATATTTTAGGGTCCTATATACAATTTCAAGCATCCACTGGGTCTTGGAATGGATCCCCTGCAGGTAAGGGAGGACTACTGTACCTCTCAAAGTTCCCATCTCCAAATACCATCACATAGGGAGTTAGGGCTTCAGCATATGAATTTTGAGGGGAACAAACATTCAGTCTCCTCCACAAGGCTGCTGTGAAGTCCAAGAGAGACATAGAGAGTCTGGCCTATAGCAAACATTCAAATATTAGCACCCTTGTCCCATCCACCAGTAAGTGAATATTTTTTTAACTTTATTTATTTATTTTGAAAGAGAAAGAGCATGCATGTACATGAAGGTTGAGGAGGGACAGAGAGAGAGACAGAGAGCGAGAGACCCAAGCAGGCTGGGAGCTGTCAGCATGAAGTCCAATGTGGGACTCAATTTCACAAACTGTGATATCATGACCTAAGCTGCAATCAAGAGTCAGTTGCTTAACTGACTGAGCCACCCAAGCACCCACAGTAAGTGAATATTAAACATTAAAACTTAGCTCATTTGGAAGCGACACAAGTATCCATCAGTAGGGGACTAGTTAAGCAAGTTAAATTAGCTGAACAAACTCAGTGGATAGCATGTGGCTGTAAAAAGGAATAAACAATTCTGTGTGTGTACTGACTAGAGCGGTCTTCAGTAGACATCATCAAGTCAGCAAGTAAAGGTACAGAATGGCACACACAGTCTCCATAGGGACAGATAAATCAATTTCCAACTTATATCATGTGACAACTTCCAGAAACCAGATGCATAGGAATGAGAAGATCTGTTGACCAGATCCAACCACGGAGCTCTATGACAGCTCCTCCACTCTTGGGCAGAGCAGGCGAGGCCTGTGCTGTTTATCTTTCTCACTTCTCCAGGAGTTACCTGCCCTCTGCTGGCCTGTAGGACCCCTCAGGATGCAGATGTTTCCACCCCTGGCTCATTTCCTTTGGCAACACAGCAGAAGGGAGAGCTTCTGGAAAAACAGCTCCTAGAGTGAAGAAGCACCAGGGAAACCAAAACCCTGGCTGTCAGGAGAAGCACCCTCTGTTGGTACCTCATAGAGCTCCCAAAATGAGTTTTCAGCTTTCTGCCAGTTGGGCACCCTAAAAATTTCCATTGGAAAATGCCTGAGAAGCCATCGAGATCAGGGCTTCTCAAACTCCAAGTGAACTCGAGCCCCTTGGGAATCCAGTTACAATGCAGATTTGGATTCAGTAGGTCTGGGATGGAGCCTGAGACTGTGTGCTCCCATATGATGTCTATGCTGCTGGCATCTCCTTCTCAACTTATGGATGGGGGAGAGGAAGCCCCATAAGACAGATGCTTCACCACAGAGTTCACATCCCGTCTCTGGCCTCTCTGCTGAGGGCGCACTTTTCCCATTGAGTCAGCATACCCTGAACTTGGATAATAATGGACCCCTTTTAAAAGAAAAAAAAAAAAACTCCACACTTACATTTTCAAGAATGTGCCTTATTGGGGCGCCTGGGTGGCTCAGTCGGTTGAGCATCCGACTTCAGCTCAGGTCACGATCTCGCGGTCTGTGAGTTCGAGCCCCGCGTCGGGCTCTGGGCTGATGGCTCAGAGCCTGGAGCCTGCTTCTGATTCTGTGTCTCCCTCTCTCTCTGCCGCTCCCCCGTTCATGCTCTGTCTCTGTCTCAAAAATAAATAAAAACGTTAAAAAAAAATAATTTAAAAAAAAAAGAATGTGCCTTATTCTCTATTCTTTATAGACTATAAACTTTTAGCCTATTTTAAAGTCTTACTCTATAAAAATGTCTTTCAACTGCTAATTACTATTCCAAGGGAGAAGTTCTCTTTTTATAACTGGTAAAATATTTTACATTGTCATTGAAACAAAAGCACAAAATTAAAAGTTCTCATAGAAGAATGATGTAAATTTCTATACAAACACAGAAAACTCCCCAAGGTTTTTTTATTTAAGAGATAAAGTCAATACAGAAAAATACAGCATTTTCCATTTATGTTTTTAAAAACTCACAAGCTCATCTGTATATGTCTATGGGAATATACAGTAAGGTGTGTGTGTGTGTGTGTGTGTGTGTGTCATAAAAAAAAAAAAAAGACCTAGGACAATGCACACAAGTTTATAACAGCAGTCACCTTTTGGGAGCAGAATGGGATTAACCAATAATTAGAAGAGATTTTGGTTTTATCTGTAATATTTTAATTTTTTACAATGAGAATGTATTCACAAGGTATTTATATAATTAAAATAAATATAAATATTTAAAGCAGCAAAAAATTTTTTTTCATAGAACTTGTATTCTCCTCGTACAAACCTGCAGACCCCAGTTCAAGAACACTCTACTTCTCCTGACCCTGCCTTCCTAGTGGCTTAGCTCTCTCCTCTCCCTCTCCATCACCCCATTACACAGAGTGATATACGAGAAGAACAGGGGCTCCTGGAACCAGACAAACCTGGCTTTAATTCAAGGGAAGTCAATTTACCACTTACAGGCTGGGAAACTTTGGATAAGTTACTTAACTTCTTTGAGTTTATTATTTTTTTATTATTTTTTTAACTTTGCTGGGTCTAAACTCTTTGCTGATCAAATGAAGATGATAGCTCAAGCATCATTTCCTTTCTGACCATTCACCTTCCTTCATTCCACCCTAAGCTGGGCCAGGATCATCTATTAGAAATTTTCCCAAAATGTCTCCTCCCTTTAGGATACTATCTTAGATTACAATTTCACGTACATTCATTGACCAAGGTCCTCTTCCTCCCCTGGATTGTGAGCTCCTTGCTAATTACTGAATTCCCTACAGCTAGCATAGTGATGGGCACCTATGAGAGGCTCAATAGATAGTAGTTAAAACATGAATGAATAAATAACCTACTTTACCAGGTAATTGGGAATGGTAATTGTGGTAGATTAACAGTCGCTGCAAATTTCTTATCATTTTTTCCTCCCCTTGAATCTGGACCAGCCCCTTTATTCACATTGGTCAGTGAGATGAAGTGGATATGACACTGTAATTTCTGAGCCCGGACATCAATATATTTGCAATTTCCACTTTTGTATACTTGTAATTCTTCTTGGAATCTAGCACACCTGATGTGAGAAGCCCACACACATGACACAGCCATGTGGAGGAGAGCTGAGGATCCAGGGACCACAAGTCTGGTCCCAGACAACTCCCAGCCAACAGCAGAGCCTGATGTGGAGCTTAAATTCATGAACTGTGAGATCATGACCTGAGCTGAAGTCAGACACTCAACCAACTGAGCCACCTAGGTGCCCCTGGATGTCTGGCTTTCTTTGGAGGAGCTACCCTGACATTGGTCAAGGCCCATGACCCCAAGGAGCACTGCCTGCAGATCCCCCTATCTGTTAAATGTGACTGCTTTAAAGACATAACAACTGTAAATTTTATGCACCTAATGTGGAAGCACCCACATACATAAAACAGTTAATAACAAAATCTACAGTAATACAATAATAGCAGGGGACTTTAACATCCTACTTACATCAATGGACAGGTCATACAAACAGAAAAACCAATAAGGAAACGGTGGCTTTAAATGACATATTGGACCAGATGGATTTATCAGACATATTTGCAACATCCTATTCTAAAACAACAGAAATACACATTCTTTTCAAGTGCACAGGGAATGATCTCCAGAATAGATCACATATTAGGCCACAAAACACAAAACACTTTCTGGACACAACGCTATGAAACTAGAAGTCAACCACAAGAAAAAAATCTGGAAAGACCACAAATATATGGAGGTTCAATAACATGCTACTAAGCAATGAATGAGTCAACCAAGAAATCAAAGAAGAAATCAAAAAATACATGGAGATAAATGAAAATGAAAACACAATGGTCCAAAACTTTGGGATGCATCAAAATCAGTTCTAAGAGGTAAGTTTATATCAATAAAGGCCTACCTGAAGAAGCAATAAAAACCTCAAATAAACAACCTAACCTTATACCTAAAGGATCTAGGAAAAGAAAAATAACAAACAGCAGAAGGAAAGAAGTAATAAACAGCAGAAGGAAAGAAGTAATAAAGATTGAAGCAGAGATAAATGACATAGAAACTAAAAGAAACACAATAGAACAGATCAATGAAACCAGGAGCTGGTTCTTTGAAAACATCAACAAAATTGATAAACCTTTAAAAAGAGAGAGACAGAAAGAGACAGAGACAAAGACAGGACTCAAATAAACAAAATTCAAAATGAAAGAGGAGAAATAACAACCAACCCCACAGAAATACAAAGGATTGTAAAAGAATATTATGAAAAACTATATGCCAACAAGTTGGACAACCTAGGAAAAATAGATAAATTCCTACAAACATATAACCTCCCAAAATGTCAACAGCATTGTTCACAGAACTAGACTAATCCTAAAATTTGTACAGAAACACAAAAACCCCTCGTAGCCAAATCAATCATGAAAAAGAAAAACAAAACTGAGAGTATCACAATTCCAGACTTGAAGTTACACTACAAATCTGTTGCGATCAAAACAGTATGGTACTGGACAAAAGTAGACACATAGATCAATAGAACAAAATAGAAACCTCAGAAGTAAACCCACAGTTACATGGTAAATTAATCTTTGATAAAGCAGGAAAGAATATATAATATATAAGCAGTCTCTTTAACAAATGGTGTTAAGAACACTGGACAGCAACATACAAAAGAATGAAACTGGGCCACTTTCTTATACTACACACAAAAATAAGCTCAAAATGGATTAAGGACCTAAATGTGAGACCTAAAACCATAAAAATCCTAGAGGAGAGCACAGGCAGTAATGTCTCCAGATGTGTCTTCTGAGGCAAGGGAAACAAAAACAAAACTCAGTTATTGGGACTTTATCAAAATAAAAAGGTTCTGCACAGCAAAGGAAATAACCAACAAAACTAAAAGGCAATTATTAAGTGGGAGAAGGTATTTGTAAACTAATTATAGGGTAAAGGGTTAGTATCAAAATATATAAAGAACTTCTACAACTCAATACAAAATAACCAAATAATCCAATTTAAAAATGGGCAGAAGATGGGGTGCCTGGGTGGCTCAGTCAGCTAAGCATCTGACTTTTGCTCAGGTCGTGGTCTCATGGTTTGTGAGTTCAAGCCCCACATCGGGTTCTGTGCTGACAGCTCAGAGCTTAGAGCCTGCTTCTGGTTCTGTGTCTCCCTCTCTCTGCTCCTCCTTTGCTCACGCTCTGTCTCTCTCAAAAATAAATAAATAAATAAATAAATAAATAAATAAATAAAATAAAAATGGGCAGAAGATATGAACAAGACATTTCTGGTTCTGTGTCTCCCTCTCTCTGCTCCTCCTTTGCTCACGCTCTGTCTCTCTCAAAAATAAATAAATAAATAAATAAATAAATAAAATAAAAATGGGCAGAAGATATGAACAAGACATTTCTCCAAAGACGACATACAGATGGCCAACAGACACATGAAAAGATGCTCAGTATGACTCATCATTAGGGAAATGTAAATCAAAACCACAATGAGATATCCCCTCACACCTGTCAGAATGGCTAAAAGCAACAACACAAGAAATAACAGGTGGTGGTGAAGGTGTAGAGAAAATGGAATCCTTGTGCATTATTGGTGGGAATGTAAACTAGTGCAGCCACTGTGGAAAAGAGTATGAAGGTTCCTCAAAAACTTCAAAATAGAAACTACTCTATGATCCAGTATTTGTACTACTGGGTATTTACTCAAAGAATATGAAAGCCCTAATTCAAAGGGATATATGCAGCCCTATGTTTATTGCAGCATTATTTACAATAGCTAAATTATGGAAGTAGTGCAAGTGTCCATTGATAGATGAATGGATAAAGAAGATATGCTACAGGGGAGCCTGGGTGGCTGGGTGGCTCAGTCAGTTAAGCATTGGACTCTTGACTCCAGCTTAAGTCATCACCTCACAGTCATGAGACTGAGCCCCAAGTTAGGCTCCGGGCTAGGGGTGGACCCTGCTTAGGATTCTCTCTCTCCCTCTTTGTCTGCCCCTCCCCCAATTGCATGTGCTCTTTCTCTCTCTCGCTCAAAAAATTTTTTAAAAAAAGAAGATCTGGTGTATATACACAATAGAATATTATTCAGCCATAAGAAAGAATGAAATCTTGCCATTTGCAACAATATGGATGGATCTAGAGAGTATAACATTAAGTATAAGTCAGTTAGAGAAAGACAAATACCATATGATTTCATTCATATGTGGAATTTAAGAAACAAAACAAATAAAAAGGAACAAAAGGAGAGAAAGCAAAAAACAGACTCTTAGCAAACTGGTGGATGCCAGAGGGGAGGTCAGTGGGGGGATGGGTGAAATAGGTGAAGGGGATTAAGGGTATACTTATCATGATGAGCACTGAGTGATGTACACAATTGTTGAATCATTACTTTGTACACCTGAAACTCATGTAACACTGTACGTCAACCACACTGGAATTAATTTTTTTTTAAATGTGATTGCTTTAGTCTCAAGTATGTATAGCTCCTTGAGGGAAGCAACCAGAGCACTCAACACTCTCTTTGGCTCATAGTCAGTGTCCACAAGTACTTTGTCTTCTATTTGGCAGGCTTCCCCAGGAAAGGATTATCTGGTGACCTGAGGATAAAAGCACTGAACTCAAAGTGGTTTCATCAGAAACCTGAGGTCAGTGAATCAATGCTAGTTTGTTTCTTGGACCTTAATCTCTCACACTTCCCACATTGACCCCATGCTGGGAAGGATAAAGCAACCATGAGCTCATGTACCAGAAGCCTGCAAGGTCTGGATAAATCCACAAACAGATCAAACTAGAGTAACCAGGGTGGTCTGCATTGTCAAGCCTTTTCCTCACACTGCTCTAGAACAGTACAGAAGGTCATCTTTACTCCTGCCCTGTGTCAAGAGCCTGAGGCACTGATGAAGGTTGAAGTCAACTGCCACAATTTTTCCTGAATAGGTAACAAACACTTTTATTAGAACTTTCTGATATTCTCGGGGTGCCTGGGTGGCTCAGTCAGTTAAGCATCCAATTTTGGCTTAGGTCATGATCTCAGTTTGTGAGTTTGAGCCCTGTGTCAGGCTCTGTGCTGACAGCTCAGAGCCTAGAGCCTGCTTCAGATTCTCTGTCTCCTCTCTTTGCTCCTCCTCCACTCGCACTCTGTCTCTCAAAAATAAAATGGAAACATTAAAAAAAAGTTTAAAAAAAGGAATTTTCTGAAATTCTTTTTTGAACTTCATGTATATTTGAAGTCACTGAGTATCTTTATGACAGTTCATGTTGGACCCACAGTGGCTGTGGGTGCTGAAGTCTCAAGGAACCTACCACTCTGCCTCATTTTGTCAGTGCTTGTGACCTATGCCCCTTCTCCTAGACTGTCCAGCACTGGACTGGAGTGCTCGGGTGGGTTCTAACACACCCACGGGCTTCCCTGGCAGTTCTTCCCACCTAAAACATGTATCTTTGTTCCTAAAATAATTGGTTCCTTGCCATATGTCAAACATGCTGGATATTGTGGATACAGAGAGGAAAAGACATAGTTTCTGTCACTAAGGAGCTTTAGTCTGGTGGGAAGGCATACATGCCCAAAATAGTATGAAATAGGGGCAGTTTTTGCCTAAGAATGCCAGGGCTGCAATGTCTAAGTGGTACGTACAGGACCATGAGATGGAACCAGAGTCTCCCCTCTTTTGCTTATAACTGACTCCAAGCCAGCCTGGCATCCTCTCAAATACAGGTGTCCAATCCCAGACACAGGGAAGGCTGTGGCCAGGCTGGGGATCTGAAAGCCAGGAACCAGAGTGATTGCTGAATCACTGAATCTCATGTGTACTCACTCAATTTATTTATTTTTTTTTTTTGAAAAAACATTTTTAAAATTTTTTAATGTTTATTTATTTTTGAGAGAGAGAGAGAGACAGAGCATGGGCAGAGAGGGGCAGAGACACAGAATCAGAAGCAGGCTCCAGGCTCTGAGCTGTCAGAACAGAGCCTGATGTAGGGCTCAAACTCACAAGCTGTGAGATCATGACCTGAGCCGAAGTTGGATGCTCAACCGACTGAGCCACCCAGATGCCCCTGAAAAAATGTTTTAATGTTTATTTTTGAGAGAGGGAGAGAGAGACAGAGAGTGAGTGGGGAAGGGGCAGAGAGAGAGGGAGACTCAGAGTCCGAAGCAGGCTCCAGGCTCCGAGCTGCCAGCATAGAGCCTGACGTGGGGCTCAAACCCACAAACTGGGAGATCATGACCTGAGCTGAAGTTCAGTGCTTAACTGACTGAGCCACTCAGGTGCCCTGTATTCACTCAATTTAAATAGGGACCCTGGGGCACCTGGGTGGCTCAGTCAGTTAAGTGTGGGACTCTTGGTTTCGAATCAGGTCATGATCTCATGATTTTGTGAGTTCGAGCCCTGCATTTGGGCTCTGTGCTCACAGCAGGGAGCCAGCTTGGGATTCTCTTTCTCTCTCTCCCTCTCTCTCTCTCTCTCTCTCTCTCTCTGTCTCTCTCTCTCTCTGCCCCTCCCGTGCTCACGCTGTCTCTGTCTCTCTCAAAAATAAACTTAAAAAAACTCAACAGGGACCCTAACAGGAACTGATGAAGTTGAGAGCATTCCAGCTCTGTGTGTGCATTCAGAATGTGTGTGCATTCAGTGATGCAGAACACGGGGTATTGAGGACCGGCTCAAGGACTCGGCCTCCCCCATGCTAGCAGAAGTAGGGCAGACCAACGTCTTCAGGTGAAGCTGGTCCAGGACCACTCTTTCCCTTTGGTCCTACACTTGAGTGTGGAGAGGATTTGACAAAGCCCTGCCCCTCAGGGGCGGGGCCTCATATTTCAGTCCAGATGGAAACCTAACTGCATAGCCCTGAAAACTAAGAGTCTCTGATTTTCTACTTTTGTTTGTTTCAGTTTCCTCTCTTATGGATTATGACGCATTTACTTTTTGCCATTATTTTATTATGCACTTTTATTAGGCAGGAAATAAACAGATAAAAAGAGAAGGAGGGAGGGAGCTATGACGGACATACAGACAAATGTTGATAGATAAATGGATGGATGGAAGGAAGATAGCCTCAAGCTGGCATGCAGAGAAGAGGGTGAGGGATGAGCAGAAGAAAACAAAAGAGAGAGACTCAACATGTCAACATGACAACTTTGTGAGCTTGTATTCACCCCCAGCTCTGCCCTCAGGAACTTTCCTGAGCATTCAGCTCTTGAAGGCAGCTGAAGCCGCCCACTGCTGCGTGCCAGGCCTTTCCATTCCCCCCGTGTGCAGGCAGCCCAAAGCTATGCTCACAATGGAGGCAAACGAGTAGCCAGCCAAGGTGTCCTAAGTGCTCATCAGGTGGGGCAGCTCCTGGAAGTGCGGCAGGTACTGTCAAATTGGCTTCAGGACAGGCTCACAGCAGCCCCACCAGTGGAAGTGGAGAGCTGGCAGATATCACTAAAGCTGACACCAAAATTTGAAGGCCATTCCCCAGAATCATAGAACCTCAGAGCTCCACGGTCACACGTCCCACGGAGGTGGTATGATTTTGCCTGGGTCAGGATACATGTTGCTATTTCATACTTCGCTATTTTGGCCACACACATGCACAAGTCTGGATGGTTTTGTGATGATGTCCTGAATGGCCAAGGAAATTGTACAAGAGTGAGTCCTCGTTTTGAGTCTTGAACTAATGTTTTATCCTGTGTTTAATGAATGCCTATTGGGTGAATGGCTGCCTAGATATATACAATAATATACACACCTCTGCATTCCAAAATCCTGAACAAATTACTTTTGATTTTATAAAGTCACAATAGAATTGGTTTTTAATATTTCAAAATCTGGGTTTCAATATCTCAGAACTTCCCATATTGACACCCTGTCCTCTCTCACACCCTACCCCTTCCTCTTCTGAGGAGTCTCATCCCCCCACTCCCTAAGTCTCTGTAGTTTGTAACATTTCTTACCAAACACTTAAAATTATTATTTTCATGGACTCCATGATTTGAAAGTTTTTGTGTGACAAATTATATTTATTAAGAAATAATTTCTTTCCCGAGATTGAGGGGTAAAAATGGCCCCCAAATTCCTTTTCCATCCCTTGGATGGGTGGGTTGATTTGACCACTAGGATAGAGTGAAAGAGAACTTTTGAAATTTCTAGATAAGACCTCAAAAAGCCTTGAAGTCTCCACTTGTGCTGTCTTGGAATATTGCTGTCCTTATAAGAAGCCCAGGTTCTCCTTCTGGAGAGCCTATGAATAGCTCCAGCTAACCAGCAGATGCGGGAGTGAGGCCATCTTTAACCAGCCTGAGTAGACCCTCCAGACGGCCACAGCCACATGAGTGACCCCAGACAAGACTAGAAGAACACGCTAGCTGAGCCCAGACCAAATGGCAAAATCTTAAGCAAGTATGCAACTGTTGGTTTATGGTACTAAATTTTGGGCAGGCATGTTATGCTGCCTTAATAGATAATAGATAGTGAAATTATTACCAGAAATGAGGTACCTGCATAATAAAAACCACAAGTATATGGTGTCATCTTTGGGACCAGACCGAGTCTGGAAAAAAAATGAGGTAACACATGTTATGTAGTGGTGGAACAATGGGGGGAAATGTCATGTGTAGCAACTTAGAAAATAGAAAATGTATTTAATAAGCCTGTAGCTCTGGGCAGGAACATCTCTACATAGAGTGCTGAAATTCGGTTGAGTGTTTTTGCTGAGTAGAAAAACATACTGCAAAAGTGAGGTGAGCTGAAAGAAATTGTGAGTTTGCAAACAGAATTCACAGCGAATATGGAGGGCCCAGGACTTACAAGGTGGGAAAATCAAAGTCAGCCAAACAAAAAGGCATTGTCCCAGAGCAGCCTGACCCAGTAGCAGATCTGTCTCAGGACACATGGACAGGTGTGGCTCAAGAATATCAGAATCATGGGGGCACCTACGTGGGCCAGTCGGTTAAGTGTCTGACTTTGGCTCAGGTCACGATCTCATGGTTCATGGATTCAAGTCCTGTGTCAGGATCTGTGTTGACAGCTCAGATCCTGGAGCCTGCTTTGGATTCTGTGTCTTCCTCTCCTGCTGCCCCTCCCACACTCGTGCTTTCTCTGTCTCCCAAAAAATGAATAAACGTTAAAAAAAATTTTTTTAAAGGAATATTGGATTCATTGGAAGCCCACAGAGTCTCTAAGAGAGTTGTACTGCGAAAAGCACCAACAGCTCAAACAGACAATGGCTGAGACGGGGCAAACGCAAGAGATCTCTAGATGCCCAACTTTCCATGGGCAGGAATCAGACTGAGAGAGGGGCTAAGCTACCACCATGGACCCTTGCTATGGAAAAGGAAGGACTTCTCAGTGAGTTATAGTGAGTCCAGAGGGCTGAGCCAAAAGGCCAGAGAACAGTGGCCATCGGATCCACTCCCAAGGAGCAGAACTAGGCCCAAAACACCAAACATGCCCAACCCCCACTCCCAGCTGGACTTCAGAACTTCTGTGTGTACCCAACTGCCATGTGCCCCAACCCTCCCCCTTTTAATGTGAGGGCCCTGTTTCCCCATTATATATTGGGTAGTAAGGGATAGGGGATTCAGTTTTTACCTCATAACTCTCCAGATCCAAAGAAACTGCACCTGACAAGCTGCCTTGTCAGGGAGGCTCACGTGTATCTGGACCTGCTCCAGAGCATGAGATGATAGGTTCTAAGCCCAGTGCCCTGTGGGGTGAGCCTTCAGGGACTCTCAGGCTGAGTGAGTGCTTTTCGGGTGTGGGGGCAATGTAAATAATTGTGGCCAAAGAGCTGAATGGGTGGATTAAAAATAGCCACAAATTCTTTGCAGCTCTTCCCATCAAGAGATGGAGTTTGTGCCCCTGCCCCTTGATTCTGGCCTGGCCTTGCCACCAGCTTTAATTAATAGAAAGTGCTGGAAGTGACACTGGACAACTTCTAGGAGCGGCTGTAAGAGACCTTAGACCCTGCACTCCTGCTCCTGTGGAATCTGCAGCTGCTGCCTCCACATAGGAAAACCACTCTCACCTGGCCACATGCGGTGGAACCAAGGCTCCCCAGACAACATGGCAGCTGACTGCCAGACCTGAGACCATTGCAGACCACCCACCCAATGGCCACCACTGTGAAAGTGACCCCAGGTGAGACCATCAGAAGAACTGCCAGCCAATTCCAGCCCAAATGGCTGAAACACAATGGTTCAAATAAATAGTGGAATTTGAGCAAATAAATTGTTGTGATTTATGTGAGCAATAAGTAGTTGTTATTTAAACAAAGTTATTATTTTAAGCTACTAAATGAGGGAATGCTTTGTTACATGGCAAAAGATCATGAAGACACAAGAAAATAACCCCTGTTGTCACAATGGAATCTATTTTCACTGAATCCAAAGAACCATGGTACTGCTGTCAACACTTGCAGGATTTCACTTCGGCCCCCGTTTCTATCCCTGCGGATGTGGGGACTCCGGGGAGGCTTGGAGGGAATCATCACCCTCATTCTGATACCTCAGTTTCCCAAGGTGTTGCTTAAGGGGCTCAAGGCACCATCCTTCTCCAGGTCTGGCAGTGTGGGCATGCTGTGAGTCTCAAATGTTGAGGCATACTAGAAGTAGCCATCCAAAGCCGTGCTTCTGGAACTTTACTGTCCAAGTGAGTCACCCAGTGCCCTCGGTTAACATGCAGATTCCTACTGAGAGTCTGCCTTTCTAACTGGCCCCCAGGTGGTGCCGGGTGCTGTAGGGCCACAGCCAATGACCTGAAGTCTCAGCCCCATCGTGTATTAGAATTGCTTGCAGAACTTCACAAAACACAGGTGCCTTGCCCTCATCCCCAGAATTTCTGACTTAATTGGCCCGAGGTGTAGACCAGGATGGGATTTTTGAACATTCCTTGTTCACTGCACTGTGCAGCCTAGGTTGAGGATGGATTGCTCCTGGCACCTGGGGAAGGGGGTGCTACCCATACAGCCAGCCACTGCCATTTCTGTGAACACTGCCTGACCCCTCCCCTGCAAAGGAGCTACATTCACCCCTTACACGTAGTTGGAACCAGCCAGAAGGCTGCCAGAAGCAGCAGGCTGTCATGGCCAAACCATGTGCCAGAGTGAAGTGCTGCTCAGGGCTTAGAACACAGATGTGCTGTGCACAGCTGTGTGACCTTGGTCCCAGCTCTGAGCCTCTCTGTCTCACCTCTTCACCTGTGAAGAGAGTCTTCAGGACATCTTTCGGAGTCAGTAGGTTGGTGAGAGGCAACGTATGCCAAGCACTTGGCTCTGTGACAGACTCAGTAAATGGGAGCTCCTATTCATAGATACAGAAGCAAGAGCCTAAACAACCAGGGACAGAGTAATTGAGAGGGGCTGATAGCTGAGGTCAGTGTCTGCCAATGGGAAATAGCCAAATTGGAAGAGATCCCTCTTGGTAAATGCCAGGCCCTTCCATTATCTGTGATCAGTTCGGTATATTAGCTCTGCCCTGCCAGGGAGCCCAGGACCTGAATGACTTCCTTTGAAAGACTCCAAATGTGAAAAAAAATGAACTATTTCAGAGTTTCAGGTCCTCTTTGGAATGTACTTTTTCTGTGTTTGGGGTAAAAGAAACGCATTTTTAAAAACAAAACAACCTTCATTAGATAGGGGGGAATGTGGAATAAACTCCACATCAACAGGAAGATCCCAGATGGCAGATTTATTTGTTCATGTTAAAAAGGCAACTTTGTAAACAATTCTTGTGAGGTTTGGCTTTGCTCTGCTGCTCACGAAATATTATGGTCTGTCACTTGAGCAAGACAAACAATTCCAGAACCCAGGACCTTCCAGACACTGGTCTGGGGTTGCTTTTGGTTTTGCAGGGGGTGTATCATGATAATGTTTGCTTTGGTGGTGGTGACTATATTGAAGAGGATGGAGAGAGGGGGGAGAGGGGTGAGGGAGAGAGAGGTGGGGAGAGAGGGAGAGGGGGAGAGAGAGAGAGAGTGAGAGAGAGAGAGACAGAGAGAGAGAGAGAATGGCAAGGAAAAGTAGACTACAGAAGATAAGGAGAAGATTTTAAATGGGACTATGCAGAGTCTGGGAGATTGGGCTCCTGTACCTAAGCCCTGCTTCCTCCCCATACTTTTTCCTGCTTTCCCTCCACTCCTGTCTTCCCTCATACTGCTAAATTACAAAAGTATCCAATATTGTATATGTCTAAAAGTAGAAGGTAAACATTCTCATCCTACCCAGTTCCTTGAACAATGGTTCTCGTCTTTTAGTATGTATAAGGATCACCTTGGTTAAAAACCCAGGTTGAAAAGCACATGTTCCTGGGACCCACCCCCAGAGGGTCTGATTTACCAGATCTGGAACAAGTCTGAGAATCTTCACTTAGAGCAAGCCCCCAGCCCACCCCAGTGATTCTGACGCTAGTGGCGATTGAACTCTGCGTGAAGATGAGGTGCTTCAAGCTAACTAGTGCTGACTGCTGTCGGGAACTTGATGTGTGCCTTTGACACACAAGCTTGCAGGAATGTACACGTGACATGCGGCATGGAAAATGCACTCACAACACACAGACACACAGACACAGGACTGTACTACATATGGTATATGCTTTTCCCTGCCAGCCGACACAGCCATGAGCCAGGGCCCCCATCTGTCATAAAACCAGCATTTTACTAGACAAATTAAGAGAAGGTTTAGAACATGCTTGTAGACTGCTCTCTCTACCTTGCAAAACCTGCCCACGCAGAGTCAAATAAAGCCACGCCTTGTTGCCAGTGACATTCTAGAGTTGCTGGCTGGTCTTTATCTGCAGCTGGCAACAGATAAGGCTTTCTGCTGCCCTACAAATAGCCTTTAACCTATTCCCTGTGGTCATGAATATTTTCTGGTGAGCAAATACTCTGATGAGTGTTCTCTGTGCCTTGCTGGTCAGAGTATCATGACTGGTTTTTGATGGAACAAACTGTATCACCCCCTGAGGACTGTGGAAAGAGCAAAGATCTTGATGTCAAACAGGACTGAGTTCAATTCGATGCTCCCTTTTATCAGTGGTATATGTTTGGGCAAGTCAATTAACCTCTGAACCTCAATTTTCTCATCTGTTAAATGGACATAACAACGCTTGACTCACAATAGTGTCATGAGGATTTCAATCAAATGACACAGAGAGAACGTGACCCACAGTAATCTTTCCACAAATTCATTCCTTCAGCTAGTATTTATTTTATGCCTGTTTATTGCACCCTGATGCATTGCTTAGCCAGACCTTCTTTCCTCTGCCACAAGCAGTGTTAGATGCAGCCGTGGGAGCTGGCACAGAGGCAGAGTGAACAGAACTGACAAACGTGCCTGCCTTGATGGAACTCATGTTCTGGTGGTGGCTGTCATTTTCATCATTATTATTTCATGGCCATCTACCACAATAATGCTGTAAATTAATTTTGTCTTTGTGATGGAAGTAAATGATGAGTTGGATGTATAGGCGAGATGTCCAGGCAACTTCTCTAGGGACCAGGCTGTAGATGTGTCTAAACCCTATTGGAATAAATCACAAATAATTCAGGTTTACATGTATGACCCTTCAGCTAAATGGCTATATATAAATTAGTCTTATACCCACCAAAGTGGCTGATTCCTTCAAGTGGAAAGCAAGACAACACCCCTTGAATATGCTCATCTTTCTTGGTTAAGGGACTATAGCCAAACTCAAAACCAGCCAGCTGAATTGTCTACCTGGTCAAATGAAACCAAATAATGCACACTATGGGGATATTTCCTGGGACTGAGTGGTTTGTTTTATTGCATAAATTTTAGACTGTTTAGTATGTATTCAAGAAGTTGTTGTGTCCAGAAAATTTCAAAAGAAAACCCAAGAGAGAATCAAAACCCCAGAAAAATGAGGAATGTTTTTGGGGTAATGAAAGCCAGGAAAAATAATTTTTAAAGCTGTTTTGAATAAGACTCTGTGTTATTTCAATTCTTTGCGTGTGTGAATGACTAATTGTAATTCAGTCACAAGTGACAGAAAAAGTGAAAGACAATTCCGAGCACAGTAAGTTTAGACGCTATGTTATATGCAATGCATCTAACAAACCCCTTGCTGGAAAGACATTTACAATTTTTACCCAAGGAAAATCTGTTTCTGGGGTACCTGAGTGGCTCAGTTGTTAAGTGTCCAACTTCAGCTCAGGTCATGATCTCACAGTTTGTGGGTTTGAGGCCCGCCTCTGTGCTGACAACTCAGAGCCTGGAGCCTGCTTCAGATTCTGTGTCTCCCTCTCTCTCTGCCCCTCCGCCACTCACACACTGTCTCTCTCTCTCTCTCTCTCTCTCTCTCTCTCAAAAATAAACATTTAAAAAAATTTAAAAAAAAAAGAAAATCTGTCTCTTCCCACTAAATAAACACGGAATAAACATTAAAAGAATATTGGCCTGGAGGTGCCAGCGTGGCTCAGTTGGTTCAGCGTCCATCTCTTGATTTCGGCTCAGGTCATGATCTCTTGGTTCATGGGACCGAGCCATATGTTGAGCTCTTGTTGATGGCACAGAGTCTGTCTGGGATTCTCTTTCCATCTTTCTCTGCCCTTCCCCTGCTCACACACTCTCTCTCTCAAAATAAGTAAATAAACTTAAAAAAAAAAAAGAATATTGCCTTGAAGGAGGGGTACATTTGTAGTTTCCCAGAAACCCTCATGCCTGGGTCTAGTACTGTTGGAATGAGGTTCTGTCTTTGTGGGATAAGGGTCTCATCAGATGGGATTAGGTCCTCATTTATTTATTAATTAAAGAATGTTAACCCAGGGGCACCTGGGTTGCTCAGTCAGTTGAGCATCTGACTTTGGCTCAGGTCATGATCTCACTGTTCGTTAGTTCAAGCCCGGCATTGGGCTCTGTGCTGACAGCTCAAAGCCTGGAGCCTGCTTTGGACTCTGTGTCTCACTTGCTCTCTGCCCCTCTCCCACTTGCATTCTGTCTCTGTCTCTCAAAAATAAACATTAAAATAAAATGTTAATCCATTTTTTGTGCACTTCTTTATTAATTAAAATCAATTTTTTGAGCCCTTATTTTAACGTAGGTACGAGGAATGCAAAAGTGAGTTAGCCTCACCCGGCCCTCACCTAGCTCAGAGACTCAGGAAGTGAGAACTACAGAACAGTGTGGTACTACAGGATTCGTGAAAACCCAGCCCAGCTGCAATGCCCAGCAGAGGCTGGCAGAAAACTGAGAGCGCAGCCCAGGCGATGCATTATTTAGCCAGACCTCCCTTCCCGCTGCCATCGGTCAAGTGTCATGTTCTGCCAAGGAGAAGAGCCAGCAGGGTGGCCACACTGTGAGAGAGTAGAAAGCTCTTAGGGTCTGTAACAGGGGGGCACTGACACGAGAGGGGACTTCCCTCTCCCGGCAGCTCTCTTGTTTTAGGCCAGGAGTTGGTAAACTTTTTCTTTAGAGGGCCGGATAGTAAACATTTTTACCTTTGTGGGCCATGTGGTCTCTGTAGCAACCACTCAACTCTGCCTTTGTAACATGAAAGCGGGTCACCTAATGGATATGGCTGTGTTTTGGTGGAACAGCATTTACAAAAGCAGGGCTGGCAGGGGCCTACGGGCTGTGGCTCTCGCACTCCTGCTCTGGCCCCTGACTCACAGTTACCAAGTGGCTTCACTGTCCCCTGCTCCAGGCCTGTTTATTTGCTCACACAGACACTCTAGGGCCCCACAGGCTTGTGAAGGAAGAAAGCAGCATTTCCTCCATCTATCTGCCAGATTTATGTGCACAGCATGTATCTCGAGAGTCCCCTTCTGTTTGGCCTTCAATTCTGACATCAACTTTCACTAGCCGTCTAACTTTGGGCAAAGCACGAACCCTGTGAACCTTGTTCCTCCTCTGTAAATGGAGATAAAAATACCATCTGCTCCAAGTCAGACGGCAAAGGCTCACGTCAGCTTTTCTTCCTTCCTCTGACAGCACCCCACCTTCTCTCCTCCATAAGAAGTATGCCCAGGTGTGCCTGGTGGCTCAGCGGGTTAAGCATCAGACTCCTGATTTGGGCTTAGGTCATGATCTCACGGTTCATGGGTTCGAACCCCGTGTCAGACTCTCCACTGACAGTGTGGAGCCTGCTTGGATTCTGTCTCTCCCTCTCTCCCTGCCCCTCCTCTGCTCTCTCTCTCTCTCTCAAAATAAATAAATAACATCAAAAAATGTGTCCAGAAGATGCCAGTTCTCAGGCTGTGAGGTCAAATTACCATTTGCCCTGGAGTAGCCCTTTATTCAGGAGGAACTTTATAAACATCAAGAAACTATTTTTCCAAAACCCATCTTAAAAAAATCCCAGTCACAATAAAAGCACATTGTGCTCCTCAACGTTTGCTTTGAAGAAGTGTTTTTCCACTGGTGTTTTAACTGAAGGGTTTTGTTGCTTCCTTCATTTCTCCTAGTGGTGCTTGGAGACAGAGCCCACATACTGACTTGTCACCCTTGACTTGCTCTCATGGATAAGACTTCATTGCCCTTGGGAGTTGGCCAAGCAACCAAATAGCTTCTGTCTCCTGTGTCTCAAAATCCTCAAGGCGGTGCAAGCTGCATTTTTCCAGGACCGGGACAGGATGCCAAAGTGATGATGTCACGGCCCCGGCAGCCGGCCCCTCCGTTTCCTGTTTCTTTCCTCCTGACAGACTCATGAATCATATCAGCTTTATCATTTGACTCCGAGCTCATTTCCCTGTTCCACAAATGTTGGAGTTCGAGGAGGTGGGAGCCAAGTGTAATCAAAACATGAAGTCCCAAGTTGCTTTTTCCTTGCAAAACTGGAACCCATGTTCTCCCGTCTTGAAAGAAAGCACAGCATCTGGCTTCATTTGGAGTTTTCCAGCCAAGCACTCAGCTCCCTGGGTCAGACGGTGGTGATCTCATCTGCAAAGCTGGCCGCTCACTGTGCCAGAGGCGGGCAAGGTCCCGGGCAAGGTGGCAGCAGGGACCTCGTGCATGGCACTTGGCGGGTGTGTGTGCAATGGGGAAGGTCTTCACAAAAGTAAATCCGGGAGTAGGTAATAAGACTTTTACAAATGCAGACACAATCTGTGATCATGGTTTGCCCTTCTCCCAGTAACATTTCTCCTCTGTGTCTGCACCGTGGTGCCTCCACATCCCTGCCCTCATATAAACGTGTTGGTAGGAAAGAGAAGTCTACCCATGAGTTTGAAACTGACACACCAATGTCTTGTAAATTTGAGGACGGTCTAGGGAGGGTCAGATGCAGGAGTTACTCAGGTACTCAGCTCCCTGGAAGGTGCTAACCTGCTTGCAGGTCATTTATCCCGTAGTGTTTAATTTATTCAGCATGTATATTGTGTGAGCCTCAGGCTCCGCTCTGAGGGTTTTACTTCAATTTGTTTTGTCTTTGTAAATAACCCTACAAGGTGGATTCAGTTGTGGTTGCCATATTGCAGAGGAGGAAACTGAGGAACCGAGAGGTAACTTGACGAAGATCACGTCCCAGAGTCTGTCTTGATGTGGAGGATCCTGAACACTGTGGGTGGATGCGTGCCATGGTGTAAGATTATAAGAACATCAGTTTCTAAAATGCGTGTACATAGCTCAGAAATTCCATGTATATTTTAATAAAATAACATTTGGTGTCATGAGAGTTGCCATTTATGTTTACTGGAGCCACATTGATGTGGCGTGAAAGTATACAACTTAGTACATAGACAATGTAAATATGCCTTATGCAAATAATATTACTGCTTAGCACTCCAGGAGCCTCTGTGTCCCAGGCTGGGGCCTGCATCCTTGACTGGTTCCAGAATGGACCCCTCAGCAAATGCAGGAGTTGCATATGAAGAGGGAGTGAAATCTTTTATTCCTAGTTATGATTCCACAAGCTGGCCCTCCTGGGCTGCGAAGGGACTTTGACCGAATAATGCTATTTTCTGCAAATGTTGGTGAGGCCAGGCTTGTATCCATTTAATTGGCTTTCTCAAATCTTCTTTGGAGTGTAGCGATTTTGAGAAAGCTTGTGACTACTGAATTCTGATTCACCCTGCACCTATCTAAGAGGAGGAGGGATTTACTGGCCAGGAAGCCTGTGGAAGTCAGACACTAGCTTACTTTAACTCAGGGACTGTGAGTCGCCTTCAAGTGACCAAGTGACCAAGCTCAGTGAACGCTGCCTTTCAGCTCCCTCTTCCCCCCACAACCCCTCCATCCTGACATCTATGCCTCATCTTCCAAAAGAAAGCAGGCTGAATTTAATTTTGACTTTAAATGAGAAGCTGCAGATCATAAGTATATGTTTTGTGTTTATTTCTTGTGTTTATTTGAACATATAACATTAAATTTACCCTCTTCATCACTTTTAAATTTACAGTTCTGTGCATTATGTACATTCACACCACTGTGCAATCATCACCACCACTCCAGAACTTTTACGTCTTCCCAAACTGAAACTCTGTCCCTATTAAATACGAAATCCCCCCACCCCAGCCCCTGACACCCCCCACTCTACTTTCTGGCTCTATGAATTTGACTGCTCTAGGGACCTCATATAAGTGAGATCATCCAGTATTTGTCCTTTTGTGACTGGCCTATTTCATGGAGCATAATGTCCTAAAGATTCATCCATGTCTTGGCATGTATCAGAATCTCCTTCCTTTTAAGGCTGGATAATGTCCGACTGCATGCATATATCACATTTTGTTTATTAATTTCTCTCTTGATGGACACTTGGGTTGCTTTCACATTTTAGTTATTATGGATAATGCAGTGTGAGCACTGATGTACAAATATCTCTTCAGAATTCTTCTGAGTATATACTCAGAAGTGGAATTGCTGGATCATACGGTCATTCTATGTCTCATTTTTTGAGGAATCCCATTGTGTTTATTTTTTAAAAAGGCTATGGAACATGGATACATGACTTCTCACATTCCTATCATCAAAATTTTTTTTAAAAAGCACAATAAAGCTCAGTTTCATTAATTACTTCAAATCTGAAGTAATTCACTGATAGGGCTGCAGTTTTGTCTTTTCTTCTTCATCCACTTCTGTGAGATATTTTATAAGCTTCTTCTCTTACCATACTGTCTACATTAGCATATACTCAGCATTATAATATAAAATAAATAAGAGCTCTACTAGACTTACTCCTTAAAGAATATTCTAAGCAGTGGATTATTGCTTTGCTTTCTATCCCCACAGCACTGTTTACTAAGACACAGTGTAGGCTTTCATTTTCCTGGTCATTTACTCACTCAACAAATGTTAGGCCCTTTGCCATCTGTTGTGGGCACCATTAGTCACCATTGAGTGTCTTAATCCGTGAGGACCCATGCCTGTGCATTATTGCTCTAAACCCATACGTTGCCTATGCAAATGGCCCCAGAAATTGGAGCAGGATGAAGATGGGCCTAAGAGCTGGGGAGGCCATGGAGACTTAGAGAGCCTGTGTCTTATTGGAGGGACAGCCACTTGTTTATTCTGTGGGAACACAGACCCAGTTTTCCAAATTGTTCTAACTTCCAGGAGTGGCAAGAAATCTAGATTTTAAACGGTTTAATTTTTTTTAACATTTATTTATTTTTGAGAGAAAAGGACAGAGCATGAGGGGGAGAGGGACAGAGAAAGAGGGAGACACAGAATCGGAAGCAGGCTCCAGGCTCTGAGCTGTCAGCACAGGGTCCGACACAGGGCTCAAACTCACAAACCGTGAGATCATGACCTGAGCTGAAGTCGGTTGTTCAACCGACTGAGCCACCCAGGCACCCATAGATTTTAAATGTTTTAAAATGCTAACCACTTACTCAGGAAAAAAAGTTAACACACTGCACAGGCCAAATAAAAACAATTTGCAGGTCAAATGAAGCTCATGGGTCACTAACTTTGAACTCTCCCTCAGCTGAAATGCTTTCCTGCATCACAAAGGCCATATATGAGGAACATCTTGTTTTCCCAGAAGGTATGAATGAACCAAGAAATGAAAATAGAGGTGGACTTCCATGAAGCTAATGGAGCTCTACTTCTCTCAGCCCTGTACTTGCCTGGGCCCCTTCTCTGGGGCTATGTATTTAGTGTTTTCCAAAGTAAGAAATTTCTACCACAAGAACTGCTCTTTCCATTCTGACTTCCCCTGTCACATTTCCCCTCATCTCAGGTGGCACTGGACTGGCCAAGGAGATGCTTGAGAAACTAGCAAGGGGAAGTCGAGTTGAAGGTACATTTAGAGTTAAGAGGGATGTATTTGTGTGGTGAGGACAATGCCCATGGGCCACAGCAACACTTCCCCACTCTGACCTTTGACTGGCCCTAGGATGAGAAGTCTGCAGGACCAAGTCATTAGACCCGCCCCTGGGCCCAAGCCCCAGATTCTATACCATACCTTGGATCCTGCAATTTCCTGCTAACACCTGGGGTTTGCTTTGGCCTCTCATCTGAATCTACCCTCTTATGGATGGTCAACCATCACTGAGTGTGCTCCCCTGGGAAGAAGGGCTATGAGGTGGCTGTTTCCAGGGAGTATGAATGGAACATGAGCATACATATGTGTGAGGCCCTGAAAGGTGTTGCATAGAGTCTGAGGTGGGTGAAGAAAGGCAGGAACCAGCCTTCAATGGGAATCCTAAATCCAAATCTAGTTTTCCCAGTCACTATGAAGGTATATTTTTCAAAGAAGAAGAAAACATATCTATTCAATAGTTTATTAGTGTGATTTCTAATATTTAACCTTTCTAATATAAAACCTTTAAATATTTAAACATTTAGACCTCCATTTGTACTCAAGCCTGGGACCCCACAATATTAGGAGTGTACCTGGATCACAGTAACTTTTATCCATAGTTGTTTAGGTCATTACTGTTGTGCAGCTATTGTTCCAAAACTTAGTGTCATAAAACAACCATCTTATTATGTTCATGGATTCTGAGGGACAGAAATTTAGACAGGGCACAGCTTGTCTCTGCTCCACAATGTCTGGAACCTCATCTGAGGACACTCCATGGTAGAAGTGACTCTGGAATAGGGTCTGCTGGTTGGTGCCGGCCGTCAGCTATGGTCTCAGCTGTGCTGTGAACTACAGCATCTAATGTGGCCTAGGTTTCTTCAAAGGATGGCAGCCACAGTAGAATCAAACTTCTTGTATGATAGATCAGGGCTAGAATCTACCCTGGGGTGCCAGGGTGGCTCAGTCGGTTAAGCGTCTGACTTCGGCTCAGGTCATGATCTCTTCATTCCCAGGTTCTAAGACCACATTGGGCTCTGTGCTAGCAGCTCAGAGCCTAGAGTCTGTTTTGGATTCTGTGTCTGCTTCTCTCTCTCTGCCCGTCCCCTGCTCACACTCTGTCTCACTCTCTCGCTGTCTCAAAAATAAACATTAAAAAAAATTAAAAAACAAAAAGGCAAGAATCCCTGAGAACAAAATGGTAGATATAGAAGTATTATTCTGTTGGTTACAACCAAATCACAAGCCCACCAAGATTCAAGGGGAGGAGACATAGACTCCATCTCTCAGTGGGTAAGTATCAAAGAATCTGGGGGCTGTGTTTTAAAACGATCACTCGGGGCGCCTGGGTGGCTCAGTCGGTTAAGCAGCCGACTTCGGCTCAGGTCATGATCTTGCGGTCCGTGAGTTCGAGCCCCGCGTCGGGCTCTGTGCTGACAGCTCAGAGCCTGGAGCCTGTTTCAGATTCTGTGTCTCCCTCTCTCTGACCCTCCCCCGTTCATGCTCTGTCTCTCTGTCTCAAAAATAAATAAACGTTAAAAAAAAAAAATTTAAAACGATCACTCAGGTTGGGGCACGTGGGTGGTTCAGTTGGTTAAGCATCCACCTTCATTTCAGATCTGATCTCAGTTTGTGATTTCGAGCCCTGGGTGGGGCTCTGAGTTGACAGTGCAGAGCCTGCTTCGGCTTTTCTAGGCTTCTCTAACTCCCTCTCTCTGCCCCTCCCCTGCTCACTCTCTCTCTCTCTCTCTCAAATAAATAAATCAACATTAAAAAAAACCCACAAAAACTTTTAAAACTACCACTCAGGTTAAAATATCGTTAGCCATTCTGGTGTTTCAATATCTTCCAAGAATATATCTACTGGCAATTGAAAGAGCATTCCAAGGACACTTGATATCTCTTTGAAATCTTATCTCAAAGTAAAGGAAATACAGTACAGTTTTTCCTCATTTCCTCACTTCAACAGAAATCCTAAAAATTTGTGTATCGGTCATGAATTTTTGAAGCTAAAAGAAATTTTTCTAAAGTATCAATGATAAAAAAATGCTTTTGATAAACTATGTTATAGGAAAGAACGAATTATATCTTTCTATTCTCTATATCAAAAACATCATGAAATTTTACCATCCGAAGAGAAAATAAAGAATGTGCTGCCCAAAAAGTGCAGGTGTTTTACACTGTTACATCATTAGCACATCTTTAAGAATATTCAAGACACAAAGTGGTAATTAATCCCAAGGAAAGAAAGGCCAACATAAGTTAAGTGTAGTCCAGGATAACTTCAGGGAAAATGAGGGAAAGATAGGATTTCAATAGGTAGAAGAAAAATGGAGGCTGAGGGCAGAGCTGAGTCAGCTGGCCAACCCATATTGTCAGTTACACCTGACATCAGGTCTGATTGGCTCAGTCTCCACTCTGATTGGTCAGTGACTGCTACAGCAGTTGGTAAATGTTTTGTACATCATCCCTGTCAGTTAGAAGGGACAATATTAACAAAGACACAGAGAAGAATAATCTCGGCCTATTTATAAAACGGTAAGGAAATTAGACCAGCTTGAGTCCAGCTGGGATAGTTATGGGGAGGACAGCTGTTTAATTATGGTAAAACCAATTGTGAAGAATATTGAATGTCAGTCAAAGGTTTTGTACATAATTCTGCAACCAGTGGAGGGTAGTGAATGATTCTGTAAAGTAAGGACAAAAATGGAGACTATTTTTTGTATTTTAGGAAGATTGCAGCAGTAGTTGAGTGAGGGGAAAACTAAGGAAATCTTTTTAGGAGGTAGTTATAATAATTCAGGCATGAACTTATCAGATGTTAACTAGGGGACTAGTAATTTGGGCCTGTTTGTGTATCACTTCTTTAACTTAAGTTTTGTATTATTGGCTTAAAATGGATTATGTATTGAAGACCTCTACTTAAAATGCTTCACTTAAAATCCTCTGGTCCCACCTCCTTCCAGCCACTGATGCTGATGCAGTGAGCAGTTCTATTCAACCAGCTTTATGCTGAAGCACCTTTTGAGTGCATCTTTTCTCTTCCTGTCCCTGGCTTCTCTGATGCAGTGGCAAACTGGGGTGCCCAGCCAAACTACTGGGCACTCACTTATGTACAACTAAGAAATGCAGGGTTATTAACATCTTATGGTCAACCATCAACCACTGGGGATGTGTGCCGTAGGGTAAATGCTTTCCCTTTTCTCCCCACCCCACAGTGATATATTTCATGGAGCATCCCAAAGTTCCTGTGGGGTCAAATAGTCACTATAGAGATGGCTACCTGGATTATACTGGCTTTCCTTCTAACTCTCCCACCTCGTTCTAACACTCCCCTCCTGCTCCCTGTGAACACATCCCCAAATAAATCACCCATGCCCATGCATAAGCCTTTGTATTATGCTCTTCTTTGGGGACGCCTAGGCTGAACTAGAACAGGATCTTTACTTCCGGGTCTTTTGAAACCACCATGGTGGAACCTCACATCATGTTCTGCTCCCATTAGAAACGTCAATATGGCCAATAGCTAATATCTCCTTTTGACCTTTTAAATTTAAAACTTGAGCTTGTAGAGCTGATTCAGTCCCATATACTAAGCAGCAGTTTTGTTTGTTGTTGTTTTGAGAGAGAGAGCATGAGCAGGGGAGGGGCAGAGAGAGAGGGAGGGAGAGAATCTTAAGTAGGCTCCATGCTGAACTTGGAGCCCAATGCAGGGCTTGATCCCATGACCCTGGGATCATGACTTGAGCTGAAATCAAGAGTTGGATGCTTGACCCACTGAGCCACCCAGGCACCCTCTAAGCAGTGGTTTTAAGCAGACAAGGAGGTAATTCGGAGTCCTGGGAAAAGCAGAGAATCTCGAGTTATGAGATCTGGATTTAAGCTTTGCTACTTACTAGGTGAATGAGCGAGGCAAATTATATAATTCTTCTAGTTTTCAGTCTCTCCATCTATAAAATAGGAACTTTAGTAACTACTTACCTTCTTAGGGTTCCTATAAGTACCAAACAGGAACAAGGTATGTGTGCTACACTTTTGCTAATTTGAGTGCTCAACTTATATTCTCCCTTCCTCTTGGGTATGTGATCCCAATTTCGTTTGGATGAATATTCACCATTTCCCAACACATCCCATGTTTCACACCTCCCACCTCTGTGCCCCGCACTAGGGTAGGCTCTGATTGACCAAATACCAAGAGATTATTTGTCATTTTCCTGGAAATGTTGATTGGAAAAAAGCAAGACATGAGATTTGGGAGAGAAACTCCCTCACTCTTCTGAGAAAGTAATAAAAAAAAAAAAAAAAATCTCTCCTTGCCCTGAATATGAATGAGACAGCACATAACTCCTAGAAATCTGTAGACATCATCTAGTGGCCCTAATGAGGATAAACCTAAAGATGAAACAGAAAGGAGCTGTGGTGAGATTACTGAACTTCTGAACCAAGCCACATCCAAAGCCTACATGACCTTTGATCATTTCAGATAAGTGAATCATTTTTTTTTTTAAATAAGTGAGTCAAATATTTTATGTAAGCCAGTTTGAGTCAGGTTTTTCTCTTACCAGGAATAAAAGAATTCCCAACTCATAGAGTATGTAAATAAGCTTTATAACTTGCAACTCACTATAAAAACATTAGTTTGTACTGTTTTTATTATTACTAGTTAGCAAAAATACCTATAGTCCATGCAGCAGGTTGAGAAAAATTCCTTTCCTGTTTTCATTTTAATCTAGTACAAACTTTTGGGAAGAAATTTAAATGACTGCCTTATGGTGATTTCAGAAATAGATCCCAGCTAGGATAACTATATATATAGAAAGAAGCAAATTTAAAAACAAAAAAACAAAAAAAAAACAAACAAAAAAAAAAGACGCTATAAAACTGACTGAATTTTAAAAAATATATTAAACTCACAAGTCATAAAAGAAAAGACTGTCAGAATTAGCTACATAAAAATACAAAAACTTCTATAATTCAGGGGAAAAAATGACTATAAACAAAGTTAAAATGCAAAGACAACCTGGGGGAGATGTTATACAGTAGATAAACTCCCAATATATAAAGAGTTCTTATAAATCAATAAAAGGAAACTGCCTCAATAGAAAGATAAGTAAAGGCTTCATCATGAAATTTAAAGACCATAAGAAAAGATGCTAAACTTAAGATCAAAGAAAGTCAAGGGTAATCTTTAAAAGATATTACTAATAATTGTGATAACTAACACATATTAAGCACCAGGCACTATAAGAATTCTTTCACAGAAATTTAGGTATAAGAATAATCATCATAGAGTTAAACAAATGAAAACAACTTGAATGTCAAGCAATAGAAAACTGGTAAAATACATTATGATACATTCCTATACTGAAATACATTGGTGCCATTAAAAGGGATCCAATAAGCTCTTAAGTGTTAACATGGAAAGAAGTATAATACATTGTTGAGTTCATCAAACAGAATGATCCCATTATATTAAAGTACATATTTACATATACATTTATGGTCTAGAAGTAAATGGCAACTATTAATAATGGTTATCTCTCAGGGGCACCTGGGTGGCTCAGTCGGTTAAGCTCCAGTTGGGCTCAGGTCATGATCTCACAGCTCGTGTGTTCAAGCCCCGTGTTGGGCTCTGTGCTGACAGCTTGGAGCCTAGAATCTGCTTCAGGTGCTATGTTTCCCTCTCTCTCTGCCCTTCCCCTGCTCACCCTCTGTTTCTCTCTTTCAAAAATAAATAAACGTTAAAACAAAACAAAACAAAAAAATAATGGCTATCTCTCAAGTATAAGATTACCTAGGGACCATTTTGTGTAGTTTTTATAAAATGTATGTAGTATAAAAATATTTTTATTTTAAAATAAATAATTAAATGAGCATGAATCAGAAAGAAATCTGGGTTGGGTAATATGTGGCCACCTTGATGGCTGAATCCATTCCTCTTGTCATCAGCCTTGAATGCTGATGAAGCATCTGGCAGATGATAGTGACTATCATGTTTAGAAAGAGTGGAAGGCAAGAGGAGGGGCAGCATTAAGAGCTACACTCCACTGTCCCAAAGTCGTGCATACAGCAGCACTGGTGGGTTGGAGAGGGCATGAGGAATGGCTTCCCAGGGAGGTATGAGCGAAGAAAACAGAGCTTTCCCAACCAAGAAACTAGGAATGAAGAAATTTCACAATCAGCTCCGGGTGAAGGAAGGGATTTAGTTTTTTTATGTTCGTTCTCCTAAATGACCACCTACAGCATTCAGAATTGGCTCCTTGAAAACTATGAGAAGTAGTCATTTTCCAGGTTCTGGCTGTGAAGGCCAGAGGCTGTCCCATCTCCTCTGCTACCAAACCAGGAATTTCTTGTACCTGATCTCATCCCTTCCTGGTTCTTTGGAGTTGCCTTTGGACTAATTTTGATAACATGTCAGCACTGCTATGAACAGCCAAAGCCTGGTATGATCCTATGAGGTAAGGCCCTTGGCTGAGTTGACATCTCCCTGCCCCTGTAGCAGCATTCTCACACAGAGTCATGATACCAAGACTTTTCTTTCTAGGAAGCAACTTTATTTGTGCCAGCACTGGCTCAGTTGGGTTCATACCCAACACCCCCGAACACCAAGTGGCATAGTTTTTTATATATTTTCAACTTTCTTTTGTCTCCCATATATGGTAACACACAAACATGCAATCTGATTAAGTGGTCTCATGTTACAAGGTCATGAGGAATATCACGTAGGAATATAGCCAGGTTGCCTTGAGGTTTTTTTAGTTTACATTCCTTAAGGAGTGGACCCTACCACACCTCTACCTCCAGAACCTGGAGTCTGGAGTTCTAGATAACAAGCACAAGGAGGAATTACACAAACAAATAAGCTTTATGCTCTCTTAATCCGTGCCTTGTCACTGACTTAGATGAATTACGAGAAAGTTCTTTGGTTGAATCCTAGGCCTTATAACTCAAAAGGATCAGACAGTATCAGTGTGTAATTTTTTAGATGAAAAAACTGAAAACTTAAATGTTACCTAATTCTTCCGAGGTCATGACAAACTTTAGAGCTGACGGGAGAATCCAGTCCTCCTCTCGTAGCATGATTTCCACTCTGCCATGCCACATTTTTGGCTGCCACATTTCCAGCAGCAGAGTTTCAGAGTTCCAGGGATTTATAAAGAGTAATCTTTTACATCTTCACTCAAAATAGTGAATTGGAAATGAAGTTGTAGGACTGAACATTTTTACTGTAATGCCTAGTGTTGTTAATAACAAGAGTACTTAAGTGTAATACAGTCAAACAATGTGACATTTGTTTATTCATCCATTTATGAAACATTTATTCAGCATATACAACATGCCAGGCCCTGCTGCAGGAAAAGTGAAAACTTACAGCAGTAGCAAGGAACCACATAACCTGGCAATAATTTTAAGCCATACATCCTTATCCAGTCAGTCTGGTCCTGCCCATTAGATCCCTGACCATTGGTCTTGGCCACCCTTGAACAAATAATTAGTACATCATTGCAAAACACTCAGTTTCTTGAAGACCCTCTGGCAACATTCACTTACAATAAACTCTTGGATACGGTCCCTGTGGATGGTAGTCCGATAGAAATCTCTGAAAGTCAGGACATACAGAAGTTTTTACTTCTTACATTTCATCTATCACTGGGATTTCTGCATCCTTTACAACATTTACAGGAAGTCCTGCCAGGTAGACAGGACAAACTGCATCATCAATTAAACAACAAGACCCAGTCCTAACCCCTGGAATGATTTTAGACAATTGCAGTGGCTCAGCAAAGACTCCAGCTAGTAAATTTTGGTTACAAAATAAGCATGGCTATATGTTAGTAAACTCATAAACCACCACATCTTATGAACAGTTGTCTGAGAATGGGCTTTCCTTGTATCATAATGGCTACCTGTACATTTCCTGAAATGTGTGGAGAAGCACCAAGGCAGGCTGACCATTGACATCACTGACAGCTGGTTGTGTTGCAAGTGTCTCAACATGTGCCAAAGAGTCTGTGTCTACTGAAAGAAAGTGTGCATTGAAGTCAACGACAGCAGGAAGCATCCTGTGGGAAGCTCTCTCATCTGTTACCTGCAGTCCCTAAAATCACCTTCAACATACTAAAGGCAAAAATCCTGTCTCCACCACAGATTCACATTACAGAAAAGTTACACACTGATTTTTTCTTAAAATCTAGGTGACAAATTGGTCACTTATAACCAAGAATGAAGAAAGTTCTTTACATAAAAGGGAAATGACACCAGAAGGAAAATTTTAACTTTAGGAATGAAGGAAGAGAAATGGAAATGGAAAATATTTGGGTAAATATAATCTATTGAGTTCTTTTCCTGAATTCTTTAAACTATGGGTGATGGTTGAAGGCAATAATTGTAACATTATCTAATGGGTTTTCAACTCATGTAGATGAAATGTACACAATAACTACAGGGAAGAGTAAAAGGACATACAGAGTGATGAAGTTTTTGTATTCCTCTTAAAGTAACAAAGTATTAATTCGAATAAACTGAAAAATAAAGGATATATGTCATAACCCCCAGCATAATGACTAAAAATCTATAAAAAGATATAATAAAATCCTCAAAAAAAGATATGTTAAAGCTTCAATAGATAAACTGAAATTGAATACTAAAAAGTAATCAAATAATTTAAAAGAAGGAGTAAAGGGAAAACAGAGGAATGAAAACAGGTGGAAACAAGAGAAAAATAACAAAATGATAGACCTAAATCTTAACGCTTCAGTAATAAATACAAATGGCTCCAAAAAGACAAGGAACGCCAGAGTGGTTAAAGAAAAAGAATCAACTATATGCTGTCCATGAGAAAATCACTTTAAATGTACTGACATAAGTTAAAAGAAAAAGATGGAAAAAGAAATTACATGAAAACACTAATCAGAATAAATCCA
This sequence comes from Panthera onca, assembly GCF_046562875.1. Taxonomy (NCBI): domain Eukaryota; kingdom Metazoa; phylum Chordata; class Mammalia; order Carnivora; family Felidae; genus Panthera; species Panthera onca. The sequence goes on along the minus strand of NC_138343.1, from coordinate 24,642,954 downwards.
GAATTACTATAATAAGACAAGTAGACTTTAAAGAAAGGAAAATTACTGGGACAAAGAGGGACATTTGATAAATGGGTCATTCTACCAATAAGACATAACAATCCTAAGTGTATATGTACCTAAAAACAGGACTTTAAAATACATTATTTAAAAATAGGTAAAACAGAAGGGAAAAGTAGAAAAACACAATTATAATTGGAGCCTTCAATACTTCTCTTTCAGGAGTTGATAAAACAAGTGTATAGAATAGAAAGTCAGCAAGATATAGAACTGAACCAACTGATCTACTGACATTTTTAGAACACCTCCAAGGAACAACAGAAGAACACACATTCATTTCAAGTGTACATGGGACATTCACTAACATAGACCATATTCTGGGTTATGAGAAAATCCTCATAAATGTAAGAGAATAAAAATCATGCAAAGTATGTTTTCTGATCACAACAGAATTAAACTAGAGATCAATAACAAAATGATGACTAGAGTATCTCCAAATCTTTGTAAATGAAAACACACACACTTCTAAATAAATAATACATGAGTCACAAAGACTCTCAAAAGAAATTAGAAAATAGTTCTTGGGGGTTTTTTGTTTTTTTTTTAGAGAGTGCACATGCACACATGCATGTATAAGTGAGTAGGAGAGCGGCAGAAGGAGAGGGAGAGAGGAATCCTAAGCAGGTCCCATGTTTAGCATGGAGCCCAACACAGGGCTCCAACTCATGACTGTGAGATCATGACCTGAGCCGAAATCCAGAGTCGGATGCCTAACCAACTGAGCCACCTGGGTGCCCCTAGAAAATATTTTGAATTGAATGAAAATGAAAACACAACATATCAATATTTGAGGAATCCAGTTAACACAGTGCTTCAAGAGAAATTTATAGGTTTAAATACTTAAATCAAAAAAGAAGAAAGATTTTGAATAAGTAATCTAAGCTTCTACCTTAGGAAAAAGGGCAGGTCAGCAAATAGAGGGAAGGAAAAAATAAAGATAAGAGCAGAAATTAGTGAAACTAAAAAGAGTAACAAGAGAAAATAAAAGAAAAAAAATGTTTCTCAAATAGATCAATAAAATTCAGTAAACTTCTAGACAGACATAAAGAAAAAACAGAGAAGATACAATATAAAGAATTAAAAAAAGTAAATCACTATAAATTCTATAGCCAGCAAAAAGATAATGAATAATACAAAACTATGTACATAACTTTGACTGCTTAGATGAAATGGACCAAGTCCTCAAAGGCCACAAAGTATCAAGACTCACCTAAGAAAAAAATAGGCATCCTGAATAGTTCTATCTATATCTGTTAAATAGATTGTAGTTTAAATCTTGCCAAAAAAGAAAAATCTAGGCCAAGATGGTTATATTAACAAATCTTGCCCAATGTTTAAAGAAAAACACCCAATTCTGCACAATCAGCATCATACAGGAAATTCTAGTCAATGCAACAAGGGAAAGAAAGAAAGAAAGAAAGAAAGAAAGAAAGAAAGAAAGAAAGAAATGACATACAGATTTAAAAGGAAGAAATTAAATTGTCTCTGTTCTCAGACCATAGCTGTTGTTTCAGGAAACATGATGTCTATATGGAAATCCCAAGGAATCTATAAAAAACTTGTAGAATTAGCACATGAGTTTAGCAAGATGGAAAGATACAAGGTCAACAGAAAAAAATCAATTTTATTTATATATATTGGCAATGAGTAATTTGAAATCAGTTTATTTTTTTAATGTTTATTTATTTTTGAGAGAGAGAGCAGAGTGCAAGCAGGGGAGGAACAGAGAGAGGGAGACACAGAATCTGAAACCGTCAGCACAGAGCCTGGCATGGGGCTCAAACTCACGAACCATGAGATCATGACTTGAGCCAACGTAGGAAACGTAACTGACTGAGCCATCCAGGCACCCCCGAAATCAGTTTTTTAAAATGCCATTTATAATAGCTCTAAAAAAAAGATAAGTAGTTGAGTATAAAGCTAACATGCAGAATCTATGTGCTAAAAATTACAAAGTGCCAATGAAAGAAATGAAAGGAGACCTAAATAAATAGAGAGCCACACAGTGTATGTAGCCATACAACGTTCATCTCAACAATACAGTTAAGATGGACAAATCTCCCCCAAATTGATCTATAAATTTAATGCAATTCCAATAAAAATACAAGAAGGACTGTTTATATAGACTAGGTGATTCTACAACTTATATGAAAAGGCAAAAGGACTAGAATACCAGAAATTTCTTGAAAAAGGATTAAGCAATTTTAAGACTTGCCATAAAGTTGCAGTATTCTAAAATAGTGTGATATTAACAAAGGAATAGATACATAGTTCAATGGAACAGAACAAAGTCCATAAATATACCCACACAATATAGTTAATTGATTTTTGACAAAGGTACAAAAAATATTAAAAAGAATAGTCTTTTAACAAATTGTGTTGGAACAATTAGATGCCAATATGCATACAAATTAACTTTGACCTAAACATTGTATCGTAAACAAAAAAATTAACTAAAAACTAGACTATATGGGTCCTTTCCATAATTTGGCTATTGTTGATAATGCTGCTATAAAACCAAAAAACAGACTCTTTTTTTTTTTTTTTCAACGTTTATTTTTTTATTTTTGGGACAGAGAGAGACAGAGCATGAACGGGGGAGGGACAGAGAGAGAGGGAGACACAGAATCGGAAACAGGCTCCAGGCTCCGAGCCATCAGCCCAGAGCCCGACGCGGGGCTCGAACTCACGGACCGTGAGATCGTGACCTGGCTGAAGTCGGACGCTTAACCGACTGCGCCACCCAGGCGCCCCGAGACTCTTAACTATAGAGAATAAACTTATGTTACCAGAGGGGAGGAGGTGGGGGAAGGGTACAATAGGTGACTGGGATTAAAGAGTGAACTTGCTGTGATGAGCACCAGGTGTTGTATGTAAGTGCTGAATCACTAAATTGTACACCTGAAACTAATATTACACTATATGTTAACTAACAGGAATTTAAATAAAAACTTGGAAGAAAAAAATATATAAAATGGGTTTCACAACCAGGTAAAAAAATTATTAAAGTGGGTTTCCTGTAAAAAATTTAAAATAAAAAATAGACCATAGATCTGAATGGAAAATGTTAAACTATGAAATTTTGGGAAAAAGCTTAGGATAAAATCTTTGTGACCTTAGATTAGGCAAAGAACTCCTAAATAAGACATCAAAAGCGTGATTCATAAATGAACAACTGACAATTTTGACTTCATCAAAATAAAAAACTTATGCTCTGCAAAAGTCACTTAAAAATGAAAAGAGAATCTACACTTGTAGAAACCACTACAAATCACATATGTGATAAAAAATTTGTATCCAGAACCCAACAAAACTTAATACTCAATAGTAAGAGAACAACTCAATTAAAAAATGGGAGCAATTAGGCAAGAAAAAGAAATAAAGGACACACAAATCAAAAAGAAAGAAGTAAAACTGTCACTATTTGCAGATGACATAATATTATATGTAGAAAATCCTAAAGAATCCACTAAAAATATTAGAATAAACAAATTCAGTAGAGTTTCAGGATACACAATCAAAATAAAAAAAAATCTGTTGTGTTTCCATACATAAATAACAAACTAGCAAAAAAAGATACTAAGAAAACAATTCCATTTATAATTCTGTCAAAAAAATAAAATACTTAGAAATAAATTTCACCAAGGAAGTGAAAGGTCTGTATACTGAAAACTATAAGACACTGATAAAAGAAATTGAAGAAGACACAAATGAAAAGATATACTGTGCTCATAATTGGAAGAATTAATATTGTTAAAATATCCATGCTTCCCAAAGCAAATTTGGGGACAAACAAATTCAATGCAATCCTATCAAACTTCCAATAGCATTTCTCACAAAAATAAAACAATCCTAAAATTTGAGTGGAACTGTGGAAGACCCAAAATAGCCAAAGCAAGCCTGAAAAAGAAGAACAAAGCTGGAAGCATCACTCCCTGATTTCAAACTATATTTCAAAGCTGTATTGGCAAAACAAACAAACAAAACAAAACAAAACAAAAATAAAAAAACAGAGACACATAGACCAATGGAACCGAGTAGGGAACCCAGAAATAAGCTCATGCATATATGGCCAGTTAATTTACAACAAAAGAGCCAGGAATATAGGATAGGGGAAGAACAGTCTCTTCAATAAATGGTGCTGGGAAAACTGGATGGCCACATGTAAAAGAATGAAATTGGACCAATATCTTACACCATACACAAAAATTAACTAAAAAGGGATTAAAGATTTGAATGTAAGATCTGATACCATAAAACCCCTAGTACAAAACATAGGTGGTAAGCTTGACACTTGTCTTGTGAGAATATTTTGGATTTGGTAAAAAAAAATTAAAAAAATAAATTAAAAATAAATAAATAAATAAATAAATAATAAATAAATAAGTGGGGCTACATCAAACTAAAAACCTTCTACACAGCAAAGAAAACCATCAGCAAGATGAAAAGGCAACCTAATGAAGGGGAAACAATATTTGCAAATCATATGTCTGATAAGGGGTTAATATCCAAAATATATAAAGAATTCCTATAATTCAATAGCAAACAAAGAAACCAATTAAGAAATGGGCAGAGGACTGTTATTCAACATAGTATTGGAAGTCTTAGCCTCTGCAATCAGACAACACAAAGAAATAAAAGGCATCCAAATCGGCCCAGAGGAGGTCAAACTTTCCCTCTTTGAAGATGACATGACACTCTATATGGAAAACCCAAAAGATTCCACCAAAAAATGCTAGAATTGATTAATGAATTCAGCAAAGTTGCAGGATATAAAATCAATGCACAGGAATCAGTTGCATTCCTATACACGAACTCAATGAAGCCACAGAAAGAGAAGTCAAGGAATCGATCCCATTTACAATTGCACAAAAAACCATTAAGTACCTAGGAATAAATCTAACCAAAGAGGTGAAAAATCTATATGCTGAAAACTATAGAAAGCTTATAGAAGAAATTGAAGAAGACACAAAAAAATGGAAAAAGATTCCATGCTCCTGGATAGGAAGAACAAATATTGTTAAAATGTCGATACTACCCAAAGGAATCTACATATTCAATGCAATCCCTATCAAAATAACACCAGCATTCTTCACAGAGCTAAAACAAATAATCCTAAAATTTGTATGGAACCAGAAAAGACCCCAAATAGCCAAAGCAATCTTGAAAAAGAAAACCAAAGCAGGAGGCATCACAATCCCAGACTTCAAGCTATACTACAAAGCTGTAATCATCAAGACAGTATGGTACTGACACAAGAACAGACACTCAGATCAACGGAACAGAATAGAGAACCCAGAAATGGATCCACAAACATATGGCCAACTAATCTTTGACAAAGCAGGAAAGAATATCCAATGGAATAAAGACAGTCTCGTCAGCAAGTGGCGCTGGGAAAACTGGACAGTGACATGCAGAAAAATGAACCTGGACCACTTTCTTACACCATACACAAAAATAAACTCAAAATGGATGAAAGACCTCAATGTAAGACAGGAAGCCATCAAAATCCTTGAGGAGAAAGCAGGCAAAAACCTCTTTGATCTTGGTTGTAGCAACTTCTTACTCAACACGTCTCCAGAGGCAAGGGAAACAAAAGCAAAAATGAACTACTGAGACCTCCTCAAAATAAAAAGCTTCTGCACAGTGAAGGAAACAATCAGCAAAACTAGAAGGCAACTGACAGAATGGGAGAAGATATTTGCAAGCAACATATTGGATAAAGGGTTAGTATCCAAAATCTACAAAGAACTTATCAAACTCAACACCCAAAAACAAATAATCCAGTGAAGAAATGGGCAAAAGACATGAATAGACACTTCTCCAAAGACGACATCCAGATGCCCAACCAACACATGAACTAATGCTCAACATCACTCATCATCAGGGAAATACAAATCAAAACCACAATGAGATACCACCTCACACCTGTCAGAATGGCTAACAACCACTCAGGCAACAACAGATGTTGGCGAGGATGCAGAGAAAGAGGATCTTTTTTGCATTGTTGGTGGCAATGCAAGCTGGTGCAGCCACTCTGGAAAACAGTATGGAGGTTCCTCAAAAACTAAAAATAGAACTATCCTACGACCCAGCAATTGCACTAGTAGGCATTTATCCAAAGGATACAGGTGTGTTGTTTCGAAGGGACACATGCACCCCCATGTTTATAGCAGCACTATCAACAAGAGCCAAAGTATGGAAAGAGCCCAAATGTCCATCAATGGATGAATGGATAAAGAAGATGTGGTATATATATATATACAATGGAGTATTACTCGGCAATCAAAAAGAATGAAATCTTGCTATTTGCAGCTACGTGGATGGAACTGGAGGGTATTACACTAAGTGAAATTAGTCAGAGAAAGACAAAAATCATATGACTTCACTCATATGAGGACTTTAAGGGACAAAACAGATGAATATAAGGGAAGGGAAACAAAAATAATGTAAAAACAGGGAGGGGGACCAAACAGAAGAGACTCATAAATATGGAGAACAAACTGAGGGTTACTGGAGGGGTTGTGGGTAGGGGGATGGGCTAAATGGGTAAGGGGCACTAAGGAATCTACTCCTGAAATCATTGTTGCATGCTATGCTAACTAATTTGGATGTAAATTTTAAAAAATAAAAAATAAAATAAAATGATAAAAAAAAAATAAAAGAAGAAAAAAAAAAAAGAAATGGGCAGAGAATGTGAATAGAGATTATCCCAAAGAATATATAAAGATGGACAACAGGTACATGAAAAGATGTTTAACATTACTATATGTCAGGTAAATGCAAATCAAAACTACCAAGATAACACGTCATATCTGTTAGAATGGCTATTATCAAAAAGACAAGAAATAACTGTCGACAAGGGTGTGGAGAAAAAGGAGCCCTGCGCACTGGAGGTGGTAATGTAAATTGGTATAGCCACTGTAGAAAACAGTATGTAGCTTCCTCCAAAAATTAAAAATAGAACCACTATATGATACAGCAATTCCACTTCTATGTATTTATCCAAAGAAAACAAAAATATTGACTTAAAAAGATGTATGTGTGCCGTGCTTATTGCAGCCTTATTTATAATAGCCAAGATAGGAGAGAGTGCCGGAAGATGGCGGCGTAGGAGGACGCGGGGCTCACAGCGCGTCCTGCCGATCACTTAGATTCCACCTACACCTGCCTAAAGAACCCAGAAAACCACCAGAGGATTAGCAGAAGGGAGTCTCCGGAGTCAAGCGCAGACGAGAGGCCCACGGAAGAGGGTAGGAAGGGCGGCGAGGCGGTGCGCGCTCCACGGACTGGCGGGAGGGAGCCGGGGCGGAGGGGCGGCTCGCCGGCCAAGCAGAGCCCCCGAGTCTGGCTGGCAAAAGCGGAGGGGCCGGACAGACTGTGTTCCGACAGCAAGCGCGACTTAGCGTCTGGGAGGTCATAAGTTAACAGCTCTGCTCGGAAAGCGGGAAGGCTGGAGGACAAAGGGAGGGAGAGCTGCTGAGCCCCCGGACGGCAGAGCTCAGCTTGGCGGGGAACAAAGGCGCCAGCGCCATCTCCCCCGCCCATCCCCCAGCCAAAATCCCAAAGGGAACCAGTTCCTGCCAGAGAACTTGCTCGCTCCGCGCAAACACCCAACTCTGTGCTTCTGCGGAGCCAAACCTCCGGCAGCGGATCTGACTCCCTCCCGCTGCCACAGGGCTCCTCCTGAAGTGGATCACCTAAGGAGAAGCGAGCTAAGCCTGCCCCTCCAGCCCCCGTGCACCTTGCCTACCCACCCCAGCTAATACGCCAGATCCCCAGCAACACAAGCCTGGCAGTGTGCAAGTAGCCCAGACGGGACACGCCACCCCACAGTGAATCCCGCCCCTAGGAGAGGGGAAGAGAAGGCACACACCAGTCTGACTGTGGCCCCAGCAGTGGGCTGGGGGCAGACATCGGGTTGGACTGCGGCCCCGCCCACTAACTCCAGTTATACACCACAGCACAGGGGAAGTGCACTGCAGGTCCTCACCACGCCAGGGACTCTCCAAAATGACCAAACGGAAGAATTCCCCTCAGAAGAATCTCCAGGAAATAACAACAGCTAATGAACTGATCAAAAAGGATTTAAATAATATAACAGAAAGTGAATTTAGAATAATAGTCATAAAATTAATCGCTGGGCTTGAAAACAGTATACAGGACAGCAGAGAATCTCTTGCCACAAAGATCGAGGGACTAAGGAACAGTCACGAGGAGTTGAAAAACGCTTTAAACGAATTGCAAAACAAAATGGAATCCACGATGGCTCGGCTTGAAGAGGCAGAGGAGAGAATAGGTGAACTAGAAGATAAAGTTATGGAGAAAGAGGAAGCTGAAAGAAAGAGAGATAAAAAAATCCAGGAGTATGAGGGGAAAATTAGAGAACTAAGTGATACACTAAAAAAAAATAATATACGCATAATTGGTATCCCAGAGGAGGAAGAGAGAGGGAAGGGTGCTGAAGGGGTACTTGAACAAATTATAGCTGAGAACTTCCCTGAACTGGGGAAGGAAAAAGGCATTGAAATCCAAGAGGCACAGAGAACTCCCTTCAGACGTAACTTGAATCGATCTTCTGCACGACATATCATAGTGAAACTGGCAAAATACAAGGATAAAGAGAAAATTCTGAAAGCAGCAAGGGATAAACGTGCCCTCACATATAAAGGGAGACCTATAAGACTTGTGACTGATCTCTCCTTTGAAACTTGGCAGGCCAGAAAGGCTTGGCACGATATCTACAGTGTGCTAAACAGAAAAAATATGCAGCCGAGAATCCTTTATCCAGCAAGTCTGTCATTTAGAATAGAAGGAGAGATAAAGGTCTTCCCAAACAAACAAAAACTGAAGGAATTTGTCACCACGAAACCAGCCCTACAAGAGATCCTAAGGGGGATCCTGTGAGACAAAGTACCAGAGACATCACTACAAGCATAAAACATACAGACATCACAATGACTCTAAACCCATATCTTTCTATAATAACACTCAATGTAAATGGATTAAATGCGCCAACTAAAAGACATAGGGTATCAGAATGGATAAAAAAACAAGACCCATCTATTTGCTGTCTACAAGAGACTCATTTTAGATCTGAGGACACCTTTAGATTGAGAGTGAGGGGATGGAGAACTATTTATCATGCTCCTGGAAGCCAAAAGAAAGCTGGAGTAGCCATACTTATATCAGACAAACTAGACTTTAAATTAAAGGCTGTAACAAGAGATGAAGAAGGGCATTATATAATAATCACAGGGTCTATCCACCAGGAAGAGCTAACTATTATAAATGTCTATGCGCCAAATACCCGAGCCCCCAGATATATAAAACAATTACTCATAAACATAAGCAACCTTATTGATAAGAATGTGGTCATTGCAGGGGACTTTAACACCCCACTTACAGAAATGGATAGATCATCTAGACACACAGTCAATAAAGAAACAAGGGCCCTGAATGATACATTGGATCAGATGGACTTGACAGATATATTTAGAACTCTGCATCCCAAAGCAACAGAATATACTTTCTTCTCGAGTGCACATGGAACATTCTCCAAGATAGATCATATACTGGGTCACAAAACAGCCCTTCATAAGTTTACAAGAATTGAAATTATACCATGCATACTTTCAGACCACAATGCTATGAAGCTTGAAATCAACCACAGGAAAAAGTCTGGAAAACCTCCAAAAGCATGGAGGTTAAAGAACACCCTACTAACGAATGAGTGGGTCAACCAGGCAATTAGAGAAGAAATTAAAACATATATGGAAACAAACGAAAATGAAAATACAACAATCCAAACGCTCTGGGATGCAGCGAAGGCAGTCCTGAGAGGAAAATACATTGCAATCCAGGCCTATCTCAAGAAACAAGAAAAATCCCAAATACAAAATCTAACAGCACACCTAAAGGAAATAGAAGCAGAACAGCAAAGGCAGCCTAAACCCAGCAGAAGAAGAGAAATCATAAAGATCAGAGCAGAAATAAACAATATAGAATCTAAAAAAACTGTAGAGCAGATCAACGAAACCAAGAGTTGGTTTTTTGAAAAAATAAACAAAATTGACAAACCTCTAGCCAGGCTTCTCAAAAAGAAAAGGGAGATGACCCAAATAGATAAAATCATGAATGAAAATGGAATGATTACAACCAATCCCTCAGAGATACAAACAATTATCAGGGAATACTATGAAAAATTATATGCCAGCAAATTGGACAACCTGGAAGAAATGGACAAATTTCTAAACACCCACACTCTTCCAAAACTCAATCAGGAGGAAATAGAAAGCTTGAACAGACCCATAACCAGCGAAGAAATTGAATCGGTTATCAAAAATCTCCCAACAAATAAGAGTCCAGGACCAGATGGCTTCCCAGGGGAGTTCTACCAGACATTTAAAGCAGAGATAATACCTATCCTTCTCAAGCTATTCCAAGAAATAGAAAGGGAAGGAAAACTTCCAGACTCATTCTATGAAGCCAGTATGACTTTGATTCCTAAACCAGACAGAGACCCAGTAAAAAAAGAGAACTACAGGCCAATATCCCTGATGAATATGGATGCAAAAATTCTTAATAAGATACTAGCAAATCGAATTCAACAGCATATAAAAAGAATTATTCACCATGATCAAGTGGGATTCATTCCTGGGATGCAGGGCTGGTTCAACATTCGCAAATCGATCAACGTGATACATCACATTAACAAAAAAAAAGAGAAGAACCATATGATCCTGTCAATCGATGCAGAAAAGGCCTTTGACAAAATCCAGCACCCTTTCTTAATAAAAACCCTTGAGAAAGTCGGGATAGAAGGAACATACTTAAAGATCATAAAGGCCATTTATGAAAAGCCCACAGCTAACATCATCCTCAACGGGGAAAAACTGAGAGCTTTTTCCCTGAGATCAGGAACACGACAGGGATGCCCACTGTCACCGCTGCTGTTTAATATAGTGCTGGAAGTTCTAGCATCAGCAATCAGACAACAAAAGGAAATCAAAGGCATCCAAATTGGCAAAGATGAAGTCAAGCTTTCGCTTTTTGCAGATGACATGATATTATACATGGAAAATCCGATAGACTCCACCAAAAGTCTGCTAGAACTGATACATGAATTCAGCAAAGTTGCAGGATACAAAATCAATGCACAGAAATCAGTTGTATTCTTATACACTAACAATGAAGCAACAGAAAGACAAATGAAGAAACTGATCCCATTCACAATTGCACCAAGAAGCATAAAATACCTAGGAATAAATCTAACCAAAGATGTAAAAGATCTGTATGCTGAAAACCATAGAAAGCTTATGCAGGTAATTGAAGAAGATATAAAGAGATGGAAAGACATTCCCTGCTCATGGATTGGAAGAATAAATATTGTCAAAATGTCAATACTACCCAAAGCTATCTACACATTCAATGCAATCCCAATCAAAATTGCACCACCATTCTTCTCGAAACTAGAACAAGCAATCCTAAAATTCATATGGAACCACAAAAGGCCCCGAATAGCCAAAGTAATTTTGAAGAAGAAGACCAAAGCAGGAGGCATCACAATCCCAGACTTTAGCCTCTACTACAAAGCTGTCATCATCAAGACAGCATGGTATTGGCATAAAAACAGACACATAGACCAATGGAATAGAATAGAAACCCCAGAACTAGACCCACAAACGTATGGCCAACTCATCTTTGACAAAGCAGGAAAGAACATCCAATGGAAAAAAGACAGTCTCTTTAACAAATGGTGCTGGGAGAACTGGACAGCAACATGCAGAAGGTTGAAACTAGACCACTTTCTCACACCATTCACAAAAATAAACTCAAAATGGATAAAGGACCTGAATGTGAGACAGGAAACCATCAAAACCTTAGAGGAGAAAGCAGGAAAAGACCTCTCTGACCTCAGCCGTAGCGATCTCTTACTCGGCACATCCCCAAAGGCAAGGGAATTAAAAGCAAAAGTGAATTACTGGGACCTTATGAAGATAAAAAGCTTCTGCACAGCAAAGGAAACAACCAACAAAACTAAAAGGCAACCAACGGAATGGGAAAAGATATTTGCAAATGACACATCGGACAAAGGGCTAGTATCCAAAATCTATAAAGAGCTCATCAAACTCCACACCCGAAAAACAAATAACCCAGTGAAGAAATGGGCAGAAAACATGAATAGACACTTCTCTAAAGAAGACATCCGGATGGCCAACAGGCACATGAAAAGATGTTCAACGTCGCTCCTTATCAGGGAAATACAAATCAAAACCACACTCAGATACCACCTCACGCCAGTCAGAGTGGCCAAAATGAAGAAATCAGGAGACTATAGATGCTGGAGAGGATGTGGAGAAATGGGAACCCTCTTGCACTGTTGGTGGGAATGCAAATTGGTGCAGCCGCTCTGGAAAGCAGTGTGGAGGTTCCTCAGAAAATTAAAAATAGACCTACCCTATGACCCAGCAATAGCACTGCTAGGAATTTATCCAAGGGATACAGGAGTACTGATGCATAGGGGCACCTGTACCCCAATGTTTATAGCGGCACTCTCAACAATAGCCAAATTATGGAAAGAGCCTAAATGTCCATCAACTGATGAATGGATAAAGAAATTGTGGTTTATATACACAATGGAATACTACGTGGCAATGAGAAAAAATGAAATATGGCCTTTTGTAGCAACATGGATGGAACTGGAGAGTGTGATGCTAAGTGAAATAAGCCATACAGAGAAAGACAGATACCATATGGTTTCACTCTTATGTGGATCCTGAGAAACATAACAGAAACCCATGGGGGAGGGGAAGGAAAAAAAAAAAAAAAAAAAAGAGGTTAGAGTGGGAGAGAGCCAAAGCATAAGAGACTGTTAAAAACTGAGAACAAACTGAGGGTTGATGGGGGGTGGGAGGGAGGGCAGGGTGGGAGGGAGGGCAGGGTGGGTGATGGGTATTGAGGAGGGCACCTTTTGGGATGAGCACTGGGTGTTGTATGGAAACCAATTTGACAGTAAATTTCATATATTAAAAAATAAAAAAAAAATATATAATAGCCAAGATATAGAATCAACCTAAGTGTCCACTGATGGATGGATGACTGAATACCACATTTTCTACATATATGTATATGTATATACATATATATACATAATGGAATTTATTCAGTCATTAAAAAGAATGAAATATTGCTATTTGCTACAACATGGATGGACCTTGAGGGCATTATATTAAGTGAAATACATCATGTAGAGAAAGAAATACCATATAATCTTACTTATATGTAGAATCTAAAACAAAAAACAAAACAATAAAGCAGTGAGCTCATGGAAACAGAGAACAGACTGGTGGATACCAGAGGTGAAGAATGGAGGGGTGAGGGTATGAAGGAGGCTAAATGGGTGAAGAGAGTTAAAAAGTACAAATTCCTAGCTACAAATAGGTCATAGGGATATAATATATAGCATGGGGGACAAAAAGGAAAAAAAAATAAGCAAAAGATTTCAAAGAACACTTTACTGAAGAAAATCCATAATGGCAAATAAACATGTGAAAACATGATTTTAACACCATTTTCCACTTTGTGAAATGCAAATTAAAACCTAACGGCATACCATTTACATACCCCTATTAATTAGAATAGCTAAAATTAAAAAATAAATAAGAACACAATACCTACCTGGCAATCCTATACTTAGGGAGAGAAATGAAAACTTTTGTTCACATAAAAACCTCTACATGAATATTTATAGCAGCTCCATTCATAACAACAACTAGAAGCAACCCAAATGCCCAAATGCCTTTAATCCAAATGGCTTAATAGATAAAGAAATGGTGGTGAATCCACAGGATGGAATACTACTCAACAATAAAAAGGAATGAACTATTGATACACACAACAACATGGGTGAATCTCAAAAGCATTACAATGGATGAAAGAACTCTGACTCAAAGCTTACATATTGTCGAATCTATGTGACATTTTGGAAAAGGCAAAAATGTAAGAATGAAGATCAGTGGTTGTAAGGGGTAGAGATGGAGGTGGGAGTGTAACTACAAACGGATGGGACAGGGAGTTTTCTGAGGTGATAGTTTTCTGTTCCTGACTGTAATGGTGATTGCGTAAGTGTGTTAAAACTAAGAGAACTGGTATACAACATTCAACTTCTCTATGCTATGCTCACCACCAATGTAGGTATCACTCGTCAACATGCAAAGGCTATTGCAATACCATTGACTATATTCTATACCTGAAACTAATGTAACATCATGTGTCTACTATATGCAAATTAAAAAAATAAAATAAAATAGTCACGGGGATGAACAGTACAACATAGAGAATAATCACAAAATTATAATGGCTTTGTACAGTGATGGTAACTTACACTTAATATGGTTGGTATTTTGTAATGTAGATGATTGTTGAAGCTGTATGTTGTACACTTGAAACTAATATAATATTATGTGTCAACTATACTTCAATTAAAAATTTAAAAAACAGGGGTGCCTAAGTGGCTCAGTAGGTTAAAGTGTCTGACTCCTGATTTTGGCTCAGGTCATGATCTCACGGTTTCTGAAATCAAGCCCTTCATCGGGCTCTGTGCTGACAGCATGGAGCCTGCTTGAGATTCTTTCTCTCTCTCTCTCTCTCCTGCCCCTCTCCCCCTCTCATGCTCTCTTTCTCTCTCTCTCTCTCCAAAATAAATAAGTAAATAAATAAATTTAAAACAATTTTTAAATAAAAAAATAAAACAACTCAGAGAACTGTATAAACAAAAAACAGAGTCAAATTTACAGTTTTTAAGTTTAAAAAAATTAAAAACGACTTTGGAAAGAGTACCTTATAGCAGGGCTTCAGCAGTGTCTCACATATATTCCCGTAGTTAAGCAACAACAGTTATCAACAAAATATCCTCCTTCCCTCCCCACCCCTGCCCCCACAGAAGGTTAAACTATCAACCAAGACATTGGGACAATGCTTGGGTCAATAGTTTCTTCTAAATAATAACTCTTGGGCCAAGAGTTTCTTCTAAGTAAGTGCTAATTCAATAACAAAATGTGGCATTATGGCCAGGGCTATGGTATCACAATATGTGAAGACCAAAAAGTCCAAGATCTAATCAGCTCATGTGTGCACCTCCCCTACCCCAAGGGACAGAGTCAAAAGCCATGTTATATGGACCTTAGTACGCTGTGTGTCTCACATTTTATCATCAGGAAATCAGTCCAGTGGGGACTTCTGAAGCTCGTGCCAACTATAATTAATAACACAGATTTTCTATCACATGTGCCCTGACTAGTGTCTCTGGAAAAGAAAAATGTTATTTAGAATTTGTGAAAATTTGTAGGCAGTAGGTATTTGTCAAAACTCATATAATGGCACACCAAAAAGAGCAAGTTGTATTTTGTGTAAATTAAAAAAAAAAAATGTTAACCTTTAGGAAAAGCCTATCTCAAACTGTAACGTAAGACACATTTTAAGCAACTATTTCACGTCTTTTTGTTTATTAGAGCTCAAATTAAAGTGATAGGTGGTAAGAATGTATACCATGAGGTTGGTTCTTCTTTTGTCGTTTAGTTTATTACTGGAAACAGAAAATACAAGTCAGCAGAGAGGTCAAAAATGGAGGGTGGGGAGAGTCTGACCTGTTAGGAACCTAACAGGAATTAGGAATTGTTAGGAATTGTTCTGTTTATGTATTTCACAACCATCCTATTAATGGGGTAGTATCTTCCATGTTTATAAGCTGTTTAAGGACTAAATCCTAATAGTGATAGATCAAGTGAACTACATAATGGTGATCACAGGTGATACCAAAACTCCTCTGGGGCTGCTGGAACCCTGGAAGATCATAATGGCTTTAGGAAAATTATTAACTAGTCTGGCTTTCCATGAGATCTAAACCCACCAAGTGGTTAGCACGTTTGGAGTGTGAGTGCATTTTACAGAAAGCTCCAAGGTGCTCCAGGGTGGTGGTTCCCTGGGAAGCAGAGTGGACATCCAGGAGCTTTGGCTGGTATGAAGGAGTTCTCCAGAAAATGACTGATTAAGAAAACAAGTTCACATAGAGTTAAACAGTACATTCTGTCGGCTGTAATGATGTTGTCAAGGACACCATAAATAATCCAATGAATATATTAACACCATAAGTGAGATTTCTTGGTTTCTGGTTTGCATTTACTTCAGCGTTCCTTAAGGGTGTGGTCCTTTCCTGTTCACCCAAAGTCAACACTAGGTTCAGATATTTTCTTACCTCAAAATTTCATTTTCTGAATTTATTGAGCAATCATTCCCCATTCACCTCCAGTGCCAAGAAGTGGGTATCTCAGGGTAATCTCTCCTCAACTAGCTTCATTATCTATGAATCCTCTAAACTATCTTAGAAGCAACCCCAGGAACAGGTTTAAACCTGTTGTAAACCCAGTGTCCCCCAACATGCTGGACCCCATGGCACTAGTGGGTGTTCAGTGTTGGCTCGGAACAGTGTCAATTATGGCTGTCATTGAGCTCCAGCCAAAGGTCCCGCAAAGTGACAGGTGCTGCTCCGAATGATGAATTCTTCATCCCATGATCACTCCCAGTGGGGAGAAAATAAATGGTTTTTCATTTTTTTTAATTTTTTAAATATTTATTTTTGAGAGAGAGAAAAAGGACAAGTCAGGGAGGGGCAGAGAGAGAGAAGGGGACAGAGGATCCCAAGCAGGCTCTGTGCCATAGACAGCAGAGAGCCTGATGCGGGTTCAAATTCATGAACTGTGAGATCATGAACTGAGCTGAAGTTGGACACTTAACTAACTGACCCATGCGGGCACCCCCAAAATAAAGGTTTTGAGAGAATTAACCAATCTCACTACTGTCTCTTCACTATAATCTGAACCACCCATTTTCAGCAAAGCAAGAAGAGTGGGGTGGCGTTTAGATACCAATAATCTCCATTGACAACATTATAAAAAGCAAGAGGGGACACTGACCAAGGACCAGAGTTGGCTCTAACACCCACATGGCTGGTGATGGAACTAGGCCAACCTCTGATTTGGAGCTGTCTTCTGAGGTCAATGTAAAAAGCCACATTCACTGCACTTTCAAAAAAAAAAAAAAAAAACATCCTTGGAAAAACTGTGAGTGACAGTGTAGTATTGTAATGCCTTCTACATGTTTCTACACAAAATAACACTTCCCTTTACTACTTTTCCTCTAAGTGTTCAGTGGGAGAAGATACAATCCTGATTAGTTTAGAGTATTTTCCCTTCTGAGTAGACAACTGACTTTTTATTTTTCACTGACTTTTTTCTATAGGTATGAGCTCCTTGCCACCCCTCCCTCACCCCTGTTATCTGTCATGTCCCTTCACTTCTCTGGCGATACTTCTAAAAGCTGTGTTTCAAGTGACACTTTGCAATCTTAAATAAAAGATGTGTACCTTTTGAAAAAAAAGAGAATCAGAGCTTCATCTCCTGTTTGCCCTTCACCCCAGTTTGCCTCCACCCAGCCTGCAGCCGTGGAGGTACAGGACAAAACTCACCACAATTCCATTGCTGATTAAACTGTAAGGAACATAGGGGTGCCTGGATGCCTCAGTTGGTGGAGCGTGGGACTCTTGATCTTGGGGTCGTGAGTGTGTGGAGATTACTTCAAAGTAAATCTTCAAAAAAAAACTGTAAAAAACATAAAAGCATATTATTACATATGACATTTGCCATAGGTTTCTCAAAAATGCCTTTTGTCAAGTTCAGGAAATTCCCTTCTACGTCTAATTTGCTAATTTTCATTTAGTTTTATCTGCAGGTATTGGAGATGTTATTAACATGGTTATTACGTAGGTAGATATTTTAGTATCAAACTATCTTTGAATAGGGCCTACTTTCATATGCATGTGTTCATAAACTGCTGGATTCAATTTGTTAATATTTTGTTTGAGATTTAAGATTACCATATAATTTAATTCCTTGCATTTTTAAAATCTGGTTTAAATATTAACAACTTCCATAATAATGCCTTCCTCCTCCGTGAGTTGGCCAGATACTTCAATTTATTGTAGGGAGAAATTAAATCTTAATCCACCATATGAAGAAGTCAATAGATAAAGTAAAATTGATTAGCCACAAAATAGCAATGTAAGAATTACTGAAGAATAAGAAAGTAAATATGAGAAGAAACATCTGATGGGATTGGAGGGAGTTGCTTCTAGAGAAAAGAGCGATAAAACTGGGCACTGCTTGATTTGCTTTTGTTTTATTTTATTTTGTTTGTTAAAATAATCATTCTAGGGGTGCCTGGGCACCTCAGTTGGTTTAAGCGTCCGACTTTGGCTCAGGTCATCATCTCACAGTTCCTGGGTTCAAGTCCTGTGTCAGGCTCTGTCCTGACAGCCTGCTTCAGATTCTGTCTCCTTTTCTCTCTGCCCCTCCCCCACTTGTGCTCGGTCTCTGTCTGTCTCTCTCTCTCTCAAAAATAAACATTAAAAAATTTTTAATAAAAAAAAATAAGCCTTTTAGGGGTGCTTGGGTGGATCAGCTGGTTAAGCTTTTTACTTCGGCTCAGGTCATGATCCTGTGGTTCATGAGTTTGAGCCCCACATTGGGCCCTCTGCTGTCAGCACAGAGCCTGCTTCAGATCCTCTGTCCCCCTCTCCTTCTGCCCCTCCACTGCTTGCTCTCTCTCTCTCTCAAAAATGAATGAAGATTAAAAAAAAAGTAATAATCCTTTTAATATTACTTTTCTTTTAAAACCATGAATATGTATTACTTTGATAAAAACTAAGGAGCAGATTTAGTTTCACAAAACTCAGAGACATTTATGGTGCAGAATCTATTTTGAGATCTGTGACACCTTCTTCCTTTTCTCTAGTGAACATATATTAAAGTTGTGGCTTGTTTGTCCAAGCTTTTTCCAGCCAGTACATTTTGCATTTCCCTCTCTCTGAACACGTGAAACTTCTTCCCTCCACCTTGCAACATCCCCAAATATTGGATTTCTCCCAAGCAAACGTTGGAAGACATTTTTAACCCCCTCCCCCTATTAGAAAGCATGCAATAAAATCACTTTTATATTCATTTAAAATATCCTACGAAGGACTTCTGGTCTGGTGACAGAATTCTGTAGAGGTCAGGCACTGGTTGGTTGGAGGTTTGTTTTTTTTTTTTTTTTTTGGCATCTGGTTGAATGATAGGTGCTGTGGCTTTGGTTGGACAACTAATTCAGTATACACTGATGGATGCTGGAGGGATCCTTGAGTGATGATGCTGTCAGGAAGTACTTCCTAGACCCAATTTGGGCTGATTGGGAAGTGTTGCCCTTTACAGACGCTGGTCCACCAACCAGTTTCATGGTAAGGCTGACTCTGGAGATGAGCTTATACACGCCACTTGTTGGATGATCATTTTAAATCAGAATTAAGACTGATGAGAGGTAAACTGAAAACCAATCATGACAAAAGGTATTCCTTTGTTGATTTGTTCTTTTTGTTTGTGATGGAAACTGATTATCTTTTTTTTCTGTTAAAACAATTAAAGCAGTAGCTTTTGAGTTTTGTGGGATTTTTAAAAATTGGTGCCATTGGTTTGCATATTTGCTTTATCTTGTCACTAAATGGGAAGGAGGTGACATTTTCTTTAAATTAAAATTTGCATATTTAATCAGCATTTCAGATTCCTTGGAGCAGACTGTTGCTCCCTTCCATCTATTTGTGTTATTGTCATTGTTGATACAGTGGAAGAGTTGAAAACAGTAGACTTTAGCTTGCTGGGGTACTTTTCATTGAGGATTGAGATCACAAGGGACTATCATCTTGGGACCCGTGGGGTGGGGGGAGTTCTTAAAATCAGGACTTCAGACTCTAAGAATAAAACTGCTTCCTTCTGTTATTTGTTTTTCTTGTCAACCTTTTCGAAGAATTTAAGACTAACTCTCTTAATTCTGGAGGCTGACTGGCTATGGTATTTGAAGACTGTGATTGAGTTAAGACAATGGATGCTAGATAACAGGAAGAGGAAAGACAAGGTTTGGGGACTATATTGACATTTAGATTCTGATTAGATTGGAAAAGGGCAATTATAGTTGATGTGGTCATGTTATATTTGATTGGATTAAAGTGTGGCTGGTTGGATTATCTAATTGAAAAAGGAGGTGGCCAAGCAATCTGATTTATGTTATATCTAATAAAGGCAATCACACAGGGATCCTGGAGAGAAGAGGGTATCGGTAACTTTGTATATCTGGGGGTGGCAGGGGTGGGGTCACTGGAGGCTGCTAGAGGTTTTCTATAGGGGATAACCCTGAAGATGATCTTGAAGGCTGGCACAGTGGACAGCAGGCTTCTAGGAAGGGTATGTCCAAAGGAAACAGTTATGAAAGGGCATCTGGTACTTAAGAACACTAAAATGTTCCAGGTGGCCACTGTATGGTGTGGAGTGTTGAGAAATGGGTGGATGGGTTTGGTGATTAGGGACCTGGTAGGAAAAAATTTAACATTCCAGTTTTATCTCAAAATAGAGAGTTGGAGGAGATTTTCAAGAAAGGGAGTGACATTATCAGATGTATTTTTTATGAGGACCACTGGATTATTTATAGAAGATAGACAAGAATGAGAATACACTGGGGCACCTGGGTGGCTCAGTCAGGTAAGCCTCCGACTTTGGCTCAGGTCATGATCTCACGGTTCATGGGTTCCAGCCCAGTGTTGGGCTCTGGGCTGACAGCTCAGAGCATGTAGCCTGCTTCAGATTCTGTGTTTCTCTCTCTCTCTGTCCCTCCCCCGCTCATCCTCTGTCTCTCTGTCTCTCTCTCAAAAATAAATAAACATCAAAAAAGTCAAAGAAAAAGAAAAGAAAAGAATGAGAATATACTGATGATAGGGCACTGATGAGGAGGCTTCAGGTGGAAAAAAAAGCACAATTGTTATCTTAAGGCCAGTGGTAGGAAAGGAGAGAAAAGGAAAACATATGAAATATTTTCTTTTAATTGGTTATGTGTGAAGGACAGTAGTCCAGGAAAATGCTTAGAATTCTTGTTTGGCCAATTTGGTGAGTGGTAACACCACAATATTTTCTCCTTGGCACATAGGTGCCATATTTTACTATCATATGAGAAAAGGTTTCTTCTTGAGGTTGTGCTCACAGGCATCACTGCTTTTAGAAGGACGCGATGAAAGTCTGGCATATATTTCACAGCCAGTTTTTCTAAACGTGGTTCCTTGAGGCACTGGTTTTGAGAAAAGTAAACAGATACTCTGTAGAGGAAGAAATGTTGAATAATCCAAAAAACTTTTGGGAAACATGAAATATTACACCCCCCTTGGAGAGTCACAGTGGAAACATATCAGAGACTCACAGTAAAGAGACTCTTAAACTTTCTTTGACTCTGACTTTCCCATATTTACTTGAGTTTAGAACTCCTTTTTCACAGAACACATATTTGGGGGGATTTAAGTAGACCAAATGCAGTGTTTGTGTTATGAAATTTGGGTAGGATTCGATTATCCACAAATAACTGTGTTTGAATCAGAAGACAGAACTGTATCCAGTGGTGTGCTGCTAAATGTTTACTGGCCAAACTAGGGGAGGTGGGGGAGGTAGGAGAGAGTGGAGGTGTGAGAGATACAGAAGGAAGCACAAAATAGTTGTCTTGGAGAGCAAGACAGCAGACTCCCTGAGGCAGCATGATAGAATTACCAGGCAGTTTTGAATCCCCATTGGAGGGTTGAGGTCATGAACTTCAAGTGAGGCTAGCCAACAATAGCAGTGCTGTTTTCCTCAGCCCTGCCGTTTAGGAGTTATGAAGACAGGGGCTACATTTAACCAGGATTAGAGCTTTTCCAGGCAAGAATAACAGGAAGGAAAGGAGCATGAGAGATGAGAATCCATGCAATGTCTGGTGGGTAAGGAAGGAGTAAGCAGAGGGGGGTATGATGGAGAAGTGCTTTGGATCAGAGGTCTCGAACTATCAGAGGACAGTTGGAGTTAGGTTATTTATTCCAAGAGTAAGCAAACTGAAAGGAAAGGAGGTTCTAGAGTTCAGATTTGGGAAATGGGGCACTTGCTCATAGTGATAAGAGCTAGGGCATGGCAAAGGAAGAGGCCATCAGAAGTGAGAAGGTCTAGGTGTCTGGTAGGTTCTGTGGATGACATCCAGGATTATGACGAATAGAGGATGGAGGAGGACGGCAGTTGAGCCAGGTGCTAAACCTCAAGGATTCTGGAGGAAAGGGAATTCCAGAGATGACAGCAACAGCTGGGGGTAGTATCATTGGGTTGCATGAGCTTCAAGGAAGCTAGGAGTTCTAAAAATGTAGAAGAAATGTTTTTGAAACTGCAAAGACATCCCACTTTTAGAGTGTGAGATGATGTGGATGTCAGAGGACATGGACGTGGATGTGATGTGGATGTCCTCTACTTTAGGAGAAATGGTCTCCTCAGGGAACAGCAGACTTCCAGCATGAGGCAAGAAGGTAAAGGGAAGGTCCCAGAGGTGGCTGAGGATTTAGGAGAGTTTGTTGATGAAGAGTGTCTTTCCAGAGGGTAGAGTGGAAGAGTTTGGGAGGGTGGGGATGGTTGGATGAGACCTTGTCTTGAGTTTGTGGGGGTGAGGCTCCAGAGGATGACGAAGCTGTAGTGCATGAGGCAGGATGGACTGGTCTTGAGGGAAGATGGTTGATTCAAGTTGAGTCCAATAAAATTAGGGAGAGGCTTCATTCCACTTTGGCTGAAACACCAAGAAGCATCCCTAGATGCCTCGTTTTCCACAGCAAGCAGGGCCATACCTACACTGCTTTTGCACACTTTAGTACTGGGCATTAGGTGGACTCAACAAATACTGCAGAAGTTATTCTCAAGGGACAACAACTAATACGGTCCTGCCTCACTTCTAACATATTAATAGGATCTTAGCTAACATTACCACCCTCTAGGAAAGTACTAAAAGATGCTTTTGTCTGACCCTTCTCCCCTCACTCACTTACCTCCTCAAGAAGAGTGGTGTATCTGATTGCGGGGACAGGTGCCTTCTCCTCCAGGGCCAACCTGGACATTTTCCTCTCAGACTCTGCTTTCCTGTGGTCAATACACCCAAATCCAGTCCCAGGCCCATTGCAGGCCTGCTTTCTTGGTTCCCCAACTCTTGCTTGACGGGGGTACCCAGACAGATAAGGGTAACTGGACGGGAGAAAATTTGCTCTGTAAACCAACCCTCTCCACGTACAGCTCTCAAAACCCAGCTTTGCAATGTTCAACATGGGAGCTATTAGTCACATATGGCTATTTAAATTTAAATTAATTAAAATAAAAGTCATTGTCTTGATGGCATTAGCCACATTTCAAGGGCACAATAGCCTCACATGGCTACACATCAGTCAGCACAGCTACAGAACACTTCCTTCATTCCAGAAAATTCTAGTAGAATGCACCGCTCTGAAACATTAATCAAACCATTGTTATTGGCCCCTTTCTAACTCAAGTGTTTTTCATTGCAGCAGAACCCATGAGCTAGCCCGGAAACTCCCCGGCATCAGACAGGAACTGGAAGCGAGAGTGGGCGTGCCGAGCTGCCAGCATGGCGCAGTACAAGGGCACGATGCGGGAGGCCGGCCGGGCCATGCACCTGATCAAGAAGCGGGAAAAGCAGAAGGAGCAGATGGAGGTGCTGAAGCAGCGGATCGCCGAGGAGACCCTCATCAAGTCGAAGGTGGACAAGAAATTCTCGGCTCATTACGACGCCGTGGAGGCCGAGCTGAAGTCGAGCACGGTGGGCCTGGTGACCCTGAACGACATGAAGGCCAAGCAGGAGGCCCTGCTCAAGGAGCGGGAGATGCAGCTGGCCAAGAGGGAGCAGCTGGAGGCGCGGCGGCTGCAGCTGGAGGCACTGCGGGAGAAGGAGCGCAAGCAGGAGCAGAAGCGCAAGATCTGCAGCCTGTCCTTCACGCTCGACGAGGGCGACGAGGGCAACGTGGATGAGGAGGTGGCGGCTAGGGAGCAGCCCACGTCAGCGGGGCTGAGCAAGAAGAAGAACCTGGGGAAGAATCCAGATGTGGACACGAGCTTCCTGCCTGACCGCGACCGCGAGGAGGAGGAGAACCGGCTGCGGGAGCAGCTGCGGCAGGAATGGGAGGCCAGGCGCGAGAAGGTGAAGCGCGAGGAGATGGAGGTCACGTTCAGCTACTGGGACGGCTCTGGGCACCGGCGCACCGTGCGCATCCACAAGGGTGCCACCGTGCAGCAGTTCCTGAAGAGGGCCCTGCAGGGGCTGCGCAAGGACTTCCGTGAGCTGCGGTCGGCGGGCGTGGAGCAGCTCATGTACATCAAGGAGGACCTGATCCTGCCCCACTACCACACCTTCTACGACTTCATCATCACCAAGGCCCGGGGCAAGAGTGGGCCGCTCTTCAACTTCGACGTGCACGATGACGTGCGGCTGCTGAGCGACGCCACCATGGAAAAGGATGAGTCACACGCGGGCAAGGTGGTGCTGCGGAGCTGGTATGAGAAGAACAAGCACATCTTCCCCGCGAGCCGCTGGGAACCCTACGACCCTGAAAAGAAGTGGGACAAGTACACGATCCGATGACCCCCTTCCCGCTCCTCTGAGGCTCCCTGTCATGTCCCACCCCCACCTTGTCCTGCATATGGAGCCTTGGCGGCCCCCTGGTGACCTCCTGCCCACACCGAGGCAGCGACAGCCAGCAGAGGAAACGGTTTTCTGTACCCTGGAAATTCCAACTTAATTTGGTGACCTTCATTTCTTTCCCGAAATTTAATAAAGAGCCGAAAGTTCTCGTGATTCAAGTGTTGTCATTCTGTTGCTGATGGTTACTTTTGGTTTGGTTGTTTTGCAGGGGGTTGGGGGCGATTTTTAATGTTACTGTGTGAATTCATGATATGGCCACGTTGAGCTATATTGGAACCATGACTGGGCATGCCGTGGGACACAAGTGAGAGTAAGGGTTGCATTTTTGACCTGGGTCACGGTATTTAAAGAAGTACTCATGGGCATGGACTTTGGAGCCAAACTGCCTGTGTTTGATTCCCAATTTAACTTCTTTACCTGCTGTATAATTTGGGACAAATTAATTGAACCTCTGTGCCTCAGTTTCCTCTACTGTAAGTAGAGTAACAATAGCTCTTATGTCATAAGATCTCTTTGGAGATTAAATAAGTATTTGTAAAGCACTTAGAACTCAGTAAATGTCTGTTATTCTTTGGTCTTGGTTAATTTATTTAAAGAACCACTATGACCCATTTCAGAACCATGTGAGGACAAAAGGTTGACCTGCCCACAACTTTAACCAAGATCAGGGGAGTTGGGAGGGGGCAGTGGCTCACGAACTGGGAGAGCAGACCCTTTTGAGTGATCCTTAGCTGGATTGTTTAGCCCCAGGGATTGGGAGTTAGTTAGTATAGCCTAGAGATCAAGATTTCTGTTTGCCTTTTGCCTCAAGCTCCAATATGGCTCTGCACAGTGCTGTTGAAGATCCTGTCTTTATTTGCCTTAAAGTTTTGATACTTGATTTAGTGTGGATTTCCTTGTGTTAATGTTGATTATTTAAAATATTGCATTAGGGGCGCCTGGGTGGCTCAGTTGGTTGAGGGTCAGACTTCAGCTCAGGTCATGATTCCCAGTTAGTGGGTTCTAGCCCCACATCGGGCTCCGTGCTGACAGCTCAGAGCCCAGAGCCTGCTTCAGATTCTGTCTCCCTCTCTCTCTGCACCTGTCCAGCTCACACTCTGTCTCCCTCTCTCTCAAAAATAAATATTAAAAAAATCTTTAAATATTGCATTAAAATATTTATCTTCATTACAGAGTTTTTGGGTGTTTCCACTCCCCACCTCCAACATTTGCCTTAATGCCCAAGGGAGATGCCTCACTCACTTTACCCCAGTCCCAGCTTGGAGGGTAGGAGGGACCCTTCTTTTCTCAGAGTTCTTGACTTAACCCATAAACAAGAACTTCTGCCAGAATGTTGGCCCTCTGGACTGTGGGTCCCAGCATTGGGACTATTAGGATCATTGGGGAAGCTTTTAAACCTTCCAATTCCCAGGTCACATCCAGAGTCAGGATCTCAGTGGGACGTAGACATTAGCATGTTTCGAAGCTCCCCAGGATTCAATGTGCAGTCAGTTTTGAGAAGGAATGTGTTAGGGTTGCCTTCTCTCTACCTCTTACTAACTCCTTCCCTGAGATTCCAGACCATACGTACACCTGGGTCAGAGCTCAGGACAGGCTGAGGGCCTTACCTGGTGGTGGTGGTGGTGGTGGGTGTGTGTGTATGTGAAATGGTACTACCCAAAGTGTGGTCCTTGGAGTGGCAGTGTTAGCCCTTGGCAGCTTATCAGAAAGCAGAATCTCCGGTCCTACCCCACACCTACTGAATCAGAATGTGTGCTCCAACAGGATCACCAGGTGATTCATATGCACAGTAAGATTTAAAAAACCTGTAGCCGGCTAGATGTCTGTTCTATAGTCTGCACTTTTTTTTTTTAATAGTGATTTATCTTTGAGAAAGAGAGAGAATGAGTGGTGAGGGACATAGAGAGAGGAAGACAGAATCCAAAGCAGGCTCCAGGCTCTGAGCTGTGAGCAGAGCCTGACTTGGGGCTCAAACCCATGGATCGTGAGATCATGACCTGAGCCAAAGTTGGTCACTTAATCGATCGAGTCACTCAGGTGCCCCTCTATAGTCTGCACTTCTAACATCTTAACTCAAGACCTAGACTTAGAGGGTGCTAATAGTAGGACCCCACATCTTCGCTTGCAGGTCCAAGCTACATTTTCTAATCCAGCTTTAATTTGAACATTGATATCCTGGCCACAGTCCAACCCTTGCATCTGTTTCTTAATTGGTTTGGTGTTACTTAGACTCACTTAGTTACTTAATCCTTCCATGCATGACAAAACCCACAAAGTTCACAGTGGCTTAAGCAAGCTTATTTCTTTTCCTGTACAAATTTAGAGATAAATTTGCATAGCATCAATCAAGGACCGAGGCTACTTCCATCTGTTCTTTTACCAAAGTGGTCTCCATACCCGCAGATACCTCATGATCCAAGATGGAAGCTCCAACTCCAACCACCACATACACATACCAGGAAACAGAAAGAAGGTAAGGGGAGAAGGAAAGCCCAGAGGCATAAAATGACTGTCTCTTAAGGATACGTGTAAACTGACAAATACTACTTTGATTTAGATCCCTTTTGCCAGAGCTTGGTTCTTTGGCACACTTTGCTGCAAGGAAAGCTGGGAGACGTAGTCTTTTTTTTTTAATTTTGAAGAAAAAATTATTTTTTAATTCAAGTATAGTTAAGATACAGTGTTATATTAGTTTCAGGTGTACAATATAATGGATCAACAATTCTAACATTACTCAACGCTCATTATGATAAGTGTACTCTTTAATCCCCTTTAACTATTTCATCCATCCCCTACCCACCTGCCCTCTGGTAACCATCAGTTTGTACTCTTTAGTTAAGATTATGTTTTTTGGTTTGTCTATTTTAATTGCTCATTTGTTTCTAAGATTCCACATACGAATGAACTCATTATGGTATTTTTCTTTCTCTGACTTATTTTACTTAGCATTATACTCTCTAGCTCCATCCATGTTGTTGCAAATGGCAAGATTTCATTCTTTTTCATGACTAATATCTATATCTATCTATCTATCTATCTACATACATATTAACATATCTTCTTTATCCATTCATCTATTGATGGACACTTAGGTTGTTTCCATAATTTGACTATTGTAAATAATGATGCAATAAAAATAGGGCTGCATATATCTTTTTGAACTAGTTTTTTCATATTCTTTCTAAAAATTTTTTTGTTTTTTTATTATTTTTTTAAATATGAAATTTATTGTCAAATTGGTTTCCATACAACACCCAGTGCTCATCCCAACAGGTGCCCTTCTCAATACCCATCACTCACCCTCCTGTCCTTCCCACCCCCCATCAACCCTCAGTTTTGTTCTCAGTTTTTAAGAGTCTCTTGTGTTTTGGCTCCCTCCCTCTCTATCCTTTTTTTTTTTCTTTCCTTTTCCTCCCCCATGGACTTCTGTTACATTTCTCAGGATCCACATAAGAGTGAAGACATATGGTATCTTTCTCCGTATGACTTATTTCACTTAGCATAACACTCTCCAGTTCTATCCACGTTGCTACAAATGGTCAGATTTCATTCTTTCTCCTTGCCAAGTAGTATTCCATTACGTATATAAACCACAACTTCTTTATCCATTTGTCAGTTGATGGACATTTAGGCTCTTTCCATAATTTGGCTATTGTTGAAAGTGCTGCTTAAACATTGGGGTACAAATGCCCCTATGCATCAGTACTCCTGTATCCCTTGGGTAAATTCCTAGCAGTGCTATTCCTAGGTCATAGGGTAGATCTATTTTTAATTTTTTGAGGAACCTCCACACTGTTTTCCAGAGCGGCTGCACCGGTTTGCATTCCCACCAACAGTGCAAGAGGGTTCCCGTTTCTCCACATCCTCCCCAGCATCCATAGACTCCTGATTTGTTCGTTTTAGCCACTCTGACTGACGTGAGGTGGTATCTGAGTGTGGTTTTGATTTGTATTTCCCTGATAAGGAGCGACATTGAGCATCTTTTCATGTGCCTGTTGGCTATCTGGATGTCCTCTTTAGAGAAGTGTCTATTCATGTTTTCTGCCCATTTCTTCACTGGGTTATTTGTTTTTGGGTGTGGAGTTTGGTGAGCTCTTTATAGATTTTGGATACTAGCCCTTTGTCCGTTATGTCATTTGCAAATATCTTTTCCCATTCCGTCGGTTGCCTTTTAGTTTTGTTGATTGTTTCCTTTCCTGTGCAGAAGCTTTTTATCTTCATGAGGTCCCAATAGTTCATTTTTGCTTTTAATTCCCTTGCCTTTGGAGATGTGTCAAGTAAGAAATTTCTGTGGCTGAGGTCAGAGAGGTTTTTTCCTGCTTTCTCCTCTAGGGTTTTGATGGTTTTCTGTCTCACATTCAAGTCTTTCATCCATTTTGAGTTTATTTTTGTGAACGATGTGAGAAAGTGGTCTAGTTTAATTCTTCTGCATGTTGCTGTCCAGTTCTCCCAGCACCATTTGTTAAAGAGACTGTCTTTTTTCCATTGGATATTCTTTCCTGCTTTCTCAAAGATTAGTTGGCCATACGTTTGTGGGTCTAGTTCTGGGGTTTCTATTCTATTCCATTGGTCTATGTGTCTGTTTTTGTGCCAATACCATGCTGTCTTGATGATGACAGCTTTGTAGTAGAGGCTAAAGTCTGGGATTGTGATGCCTCCTGCTTTGGTCTTCTTCAAAATTACTTTGGCTATTCGGGGCCTTTTGTGGTTCCATATGAATTTTAGGATTGCTTGTTCTAGTTTCGAAAAGAATGCTCTTTTTCCATAATTTTATCTTCTAATTCACCTTCTCTCCTCTGCTTCTTCCATCCGAGCTGTGGTCGCCTCCATTTTATTTTGCACATCATTTATAGCATTTTTTAGCTCCTCATCACTATTTCTTCATTCCTTGATCTCTGTAGCAATAGATTCTCTGCTGTCCTCTATACTATTTTTCAAGCCCAGTGATTAATTTTATGACTATTATTCTTAATTCTTGTCTGTTATATTGCTTAAAACATTTTTGATCAATTTGTTAGCTGTTGCTACTGCCTGGAGTTTCTTTTGAAGAGAATTCTTCCGTTTCATCATTTTGGATAGTCCCTGGGGTGGCTCAGAACTGCAGGGCACTTCCCCTGTGCTGTCTGGAGTAACTTGTGTTTGTGGGCGGGGCTGCAGTCAGACCTGATGTCTGTCCCAGCCCACTGCTGGGGCCACAGTCAGACTGGTGTGTACCTTATCTTCCCCTCTCGCAGGGGCAGGACTCACTGTGGAGTGGTGTGGGCCCTGTCTGGGCTACTTGCACACTGCCAGGCTTGTGGTGCTCCTTTGATGGGATCTGGCATATTAGCCAGGGTGGATCCACAAGGTGCACAGGGGCAGGAGGGACAGGCTTAGCTCGCTTTGCTGTTGGTGGTCCGCTTCAGGAGGGGCCCTCAGCACCGGGAGGGAGGCAGGCAGACCCGTCAGAGGGATGGATCCACAGAAGCACAGCGTTGGGTTTTTGTGCAGTGCAAGCAAGTTTGGTGACAGGAACGGTTTTCCTTTGGGATTCCGGCTGGGGGATGGGAGAGGGAGATGGTGCTGGCCAGTGCCTTTGTTCCCCCGAGCTGAGCTCTGTCTTCCAGGGCTCAACACCTCTCCCTCCTAGTGTCCTCTCACCCTCCCTCTCTCTGAGCAGAGCTGTTGACTTCTAACATTCCAGATGTTAAGTCCCACTGGCTGTCAGAACTCACACAGTCTGGCCCCTCTGCTTTTGCAAGCCAGACTCAGGGATTCCGCCTTGCTGGGGAAGGGCGGCTGCCCCTCCACCACCCCAGTTCCCTCCCGCCAGTCCGTGTAGCGCTCACCACCTCTCCGCCCTTCCTACTCTCTTCCATGGGCCTCTTGTCTACACTAGGCTCCAGAGAGTCTGTTCTGCTAGTTTTCTGGCAGTTTTCTGGGTTATTTAGACAGATATGGGTGGAATCTAAGTGATCAGCAGGGCGAGATGAGCCCAGTGTCCTCCTATGCCACCATCTTCCCTGTTTTCTCCTCTTTCTTTTTCCAATGGAACTGTCTGTGGCCACCTTGTTCCCAGCAGACCCTGAAGCTATAGTTGCTAATTCTGCCTCCCTAAAAAATTTTTTTTAAATGTTTATTTATTTTTGAGAGAGAGAGAGAGAGATAGAGAGGACCAGTGGGGGAGGGACAGAGAGAGAGGGAGACACAGAACCCGAAGCAGGCTCTAGGATCTGAGCTGTCATCACAGAGCCTGACACAGGGCTTGAATCCATGAACCATGAGATCATGACGTAAGCCAAAGTCGGACTCTTAACCCACTGAGTCACCCAGGTGCCCCATGAACTAGTGTTTTCATATTCTTTAGATAAATACCCAGTAGTGGAATTATTAGATCATATGTTAATTCTAATTTTTTTTGAGGAACCTCCATATTGTTTTCCACACTGACTGCACCTGTTTGCATTTCCACCAACAGTGCACTAAGGTTCCCCTTTCTCCACATCCTCACCAATACATGTTGTTTCTCATGTTGTTGATTTTAGTCATTCTGACAGGTGTGAGGTGGTATCTCTTTGTGGTTTTGATTTGCATTTCCCTGATAATGAGCTATGTTGTGCATCTTTTCATGGGTCTGTTGGCCATCTCTATGTCTTCTTTGAAAAAATGTCTGTTCATGTCTTCTGCCCATTTTTAAATTGGATTATTTGTTTTTCTGGTGTTGTGTTGAATGGGAGATGTAGTCTTGAGTTCAGCTATGTCCTTACTGAATTTCTGCCTTCTGGATCTATCCATTTCTGATAGAGGGTTGTAGAAGTCTCCAACCATGATAGTGAGGTAAGCGTGATGACCACTATACTATGGAGGCAGAATTCCAACTGTGATAATGGAGTAATCTATCTCTGAAGTTCTCTCAGTTTTTGCCTCATCTAATTTGATGCTCTTTTGTTAGAAACATACATGTTAAGGATTGTTGTGTCTTCTTGAAGAACTGACATTTTATCATTATTTAATGCCATTCTTTATCCCTGATAATGTTTCTTGCTTTGGAATCTGCTCTGTCTGAAATTGATGTATCTACTCCTGCTTTCTTTTGATTAGAATGGTATGTTTTTTTCTCCAACCATTGACCTTAAATCTATTTGTATCTATATTTAAAATGGGTATCTTGTAGACAATCTATAGGTGGGTCATATTTTTGTTTTTTTATCCACTCTGACAATCTGTCTTTTAATTGTTGCATTTGGACCACTGATGTTCAACCTGATTTTTGATATATTTGGTTGAATGTCTACATATTTTTTATTATTTTCTATTTTTTGCCCCTATTTTTGCCTTCCACCGTCTTCTTGATTTTTATGGTTTTAACTGAACATGTAATATGATCCCATTTTCTCTCCTTTCTTGGCATATCAGTTATACTTAAAAAAAAAAAAAAAAGACTCTTCTTAGTGGTTGCCCAGAGTTTGCAATATACATTTACAGCCAATACAAGCCCATTTTCAGATAACATTATATCACTTCACAGCTAGTGTAGGTACCTTATAATAACAAAGTAACCCCAATTCCCCTCTCCAGTCCCCTGTATTAACTTCTATATAAGCACATGTAAGCATATATATAAATACATAATATATACACACATAAGCAAACATTTTTAAATGCATGGTTATTATTTTGAAAAAATATTTTCTGTTAGATCAATTAAGAATAAGAAAAATAAAATACTTAATTTTACCTTCATCTATTCTTTCTTCAAAACTCTTCCTTTTTTTTATGTAGATCTGATTTTCTGTCCTATAGCATTTTACTTCTCTCTAAAGAACTTCTTTTAACATTTCTTTTAACAAGGCAGGTCTACTGGCAAAAAAAAAAAAAAAAAGATCCCTCATTTTTGTTTGTCTGAGAAAATCTATTTCTCCTTCATTTTTGAAAGATAATTTCGCAGAGTAAAAAATTGTAGGTTGGTGTGGGTTTTTGTTTCTCTCAATACTTTAAATATTTCACTCTACTCTTTTCTCATCTTCATGGTTTCTGAGAAGTCAGATGCAATTCTTGTCTTTTTTCCTCTATAGATAGTGTTTTTTTTCCCTTTGGCTTGTTTTGGGATTTTTTTTCTTTGTCTTTGATTTTCTGTATTTTGATTTTCTTTGTATTTGATTTTCTGTATTTTGAAATTTCTTTATCTTTGATTGTCTGTATTTTGAATTTTCTTTATCTTTGACTTTCTGTATTTTGAAGGCTGGGGACATATATGTGTATATATAGATGTTTATCCTTCTTGGTATTCTCTGAGCTTGCTAGATCTG
Source organism: Panthera onca (assembly GCF_046562875.1). Lineage (NCBI taxonomy): Eukaryota > Metazoa > Chordata > Mammalia > Carnivora > Felidae > Panthera > Panthera onca. The sequence continues at coordinate 24,609,988 of NC_138343.1, read as the reverse complement.
TGGCTTCATGTCTGACATCAATTTGGAGAAATTCTCAGTAATTATTGTTTCAAATATTTCTTCTGTTCCTTTTACTCTTTCTTCTCCTTATGGTATTTCCATTGTGCACATGTTACACCTTTTGTAGTTGTCCCACAGCCCTTGGCTATTTTATTCTTTTTTTTTTTTTTTCTGTCTTTGTTCCCTTTGCTTTTAAGTTTGGGAGGTTTCTATTGAGATGTCTTCAAGATCAGAGATCCTTTCCTCAGCCGTGTCCAGTCTGTTTGCAAGCCCATCAAAGGCATTCTTCATTGTTGTTACAGTGGTCTTGATATTTAGCATTTCTTTTTGGGTCTTAAGATTTCCATCTCTCTGCTTACATTGGTCATTTGTTCTTCCATGCTGCTTACTTTATCAGAGTCTTTAGCATATTTATTTATTTATTTATTTATAATGTTTATTTATTTTTGAGAGAGACAGAGACAGAATGCAAGTGGGTTAGGGACAGAGAGAGAGGGAGACACAGAATCCGAAGCAGGCTCCAGGCTCTGAGCTGTCAGCACAGAGCCCAATGCGTGGCTCAAACTCACGAGCTGTGAGATCATGACCTGAGCCGAAGTCAGACTCTCAACTGACTGAGCCACCCAGGTGCCCCGAGTCTTTAGCATATTTAAATTCCCAGTTCTGATCATTCTAACAGCCCTGCCATATCTGGTTCTGATGCTTCCTCTGTATTTTCAAATTGTATTTTTTCTGCCTTTTGGTATGTCTTGTAATTTTTTCTTGATATCTAGACGTGATATAATAGGTAAAACTCTCTTAGTGAGCCTGTGTTACTGGACTGTGAACATCAGAAGTGTTTCCCAATTTTTCCCCCTCCACCCTTAAGTGAAACAGGATGGCAAAAGTTAGCTGGAATTGGGTACTTTCTTTCAAGTCACTTAGGCTCTGAGACTACCCCAGCAGATTAGGCTCTAGTTAACTAGTTACTTCTGAGGTCAGACCTTGTTAAAAAGGACAGAGTTCTCTAGGACATTCAGGATGGCTTCCTTCCCCTCCCCTTGCAGGAGGCAGGAATAAATTTTTCTCTGATATTTACTGTGGGAACCTGATTGACCTCCTAAAGGTAAAACAAAAGCATGGAGTCCCCTGGAGTTCTTATATCGCAAGAGTTGACTACTGTGAGCATGAAGCAATTGTCAATTATAGTTCAGGTTTCTGTATTCCAACAAGGTTACTGCATCCTGGCACTGGTTCCTACAGAGGTTTCTGCTCATGGGTTTCTGCTGTGGTAAGCTGTAATTTTTATTTGTCTGTCTCTCTGGTTCCAGGGCAGCAGTCTGTTCTGTGACCTTACTTCTCTTTCTCTGATGGTTCTGATGACAGTTGTTGATTGTTCAGTTTATTTGACTTTTCATTTGTTTGTTGAGATGGAATGGAGACTTCTAAGTTCTTTATATGCGTAAACCAGAAACCAGAAGTACTCTTACCCTTCAATATTAGGAAGCATTGAGAATTTTAATAATTTAAGCTTCTTGAAAAGAGATCTTCTGGTGTCTTCTGATGTGTTCCAGTCTGGATTGGTTTCTCTTGTGGTTCATGGCTGACATTCTGGAACCTCCCTGCACCATTATCATGGAAATACCCTCCACTTGCCTTATATGTTAAATTCCATGTTTCCTATATCTTGGGCCTTCTTGTTTTTGTTCTTGATTTACTTCCTCTCTTTGATGAAGTACATCCTCCCATTGTTTGATGATGAAAGATGTTTGAAGAGTATTTGGTTTTAGAGCTTGAATATTTAAAATTTTCTGCATTTTACCCTACTACATGATTGAAATTTTGGCAGCTAGAGCTCACTTTCTATCAAAAGGTTAAAGTCATTGTTCCATAGTCCCCAAGTTTGATTTCTTGACTATTCCATTTAATACATTTAGCAGAAGCTCAAGTGTAGGGGTGGTCATGCAAAATCCAGGAAAGCCATCTGAGACCCTCCATGGAGGAGTGACTGAGATGAGGCTTTCTCCATCTTCTTGCCTGTCACTTACTCTGTATGTTCAAGATGCTCTGCTCTTCCTGTCAAAAGAGAACTTCTTCTCAAAGGAAGAAACCTCTCCTTTTGTCAGGTCATCTGATTTCTTAGTCCCCTCACTGGAAAGTTTTCACCCAGATGTAAGTCCCCCTCACCTTATTGTCTATATTACTTTGTACTTGTCAAATGTTGTATATTGTGCTATGCTTTCCTCCCTCATTTCCATGTATTCCTTTGTAAACTCCTTAAGCCGAGGGGTCAAGTCTTTATGATTCCTGTCTCCCCAGAGTGGCTAGACCATGAAAACTGTTTACTTTACTTGGATGGAAATGAAATTTATTTCAGGATAGTCTAACCATAATGACAAATGTACATGCAAAGACATAATTTGGCCCAATTCTTTCTGGATGGACTTCGAGACTGAGGTAGACAGGTTGCATTATTTTGGAGGTTCCCCTCCAAATGAATTCAAGGGGAAGTTGTTACCTCCTTGATTGGTACTAATGGCTCCACAGAACACAAGACACAACCCATCTCCCTTCTGTTCTGCTGCTGACCCCAAGGTAACACCATGGGGACACACTTGTCATTGTAGCACCTCTAAGATGAAATCTGTATTTTGACCAAAGTGCTGCATTTCAGCATCTATTATTATTGGTGTATGCATTATTAGCCAACAGGCTATTCTTCTGCTTGAAAAACCTTGTAGAAGACTATCCATACTATGAGCTAGCATTTAGTATATGCTATTATACTAGAACTTTTTCTAAGCACTTCAGCTATATTAACTAATTTAATTTTTATAAGGACCTTATGAGACAGGTTCTGTTATTCCCACTTTACAGATGAGGAACAGAGAGGTTTAAGTAATTTTCTCAAAGTTAAACAACAGTGATAGCAGAGTTGGGCACTGCTGTGTTTCTTCCCTTTGCTAACTAGAAAGCACTTGATTTATTTTCACATGCTTTTGGGGATAGACAAGACAATCCTCATGTAGTGAGAGCAAAAAATGCTTTAATACAGATCAGTGTGAAGAACACTCAACCTTGAATATATCCCTATAAAATCACATGGGAGAAAGCCTGTGTACAGATGAGCTCTTGGAGATCATCACAAGATCTCCCATTTTCTTCAAACACCCTAATTAATTGAGTTACTTAGGAAAGTATTAATAGATGAACAGGACAGAACTTAAACTAGCTTGACACAAGAAAATGCCAAGCAGGTATATTAATTTGAAAGCCATCACAGGGGTATCAGGGTCAGGGTCTCATTTGTGTTTTTCATTATTTCTCAGAATAAAGGAAAGGTATTTCTGCATTCCTAACTGAAGGATTGCAGCAAAGAAAGCATTTTCTTATGGATTCATATATTTTTGCCAACTAAATATAATAATAAATGATATTAAAATGAAAAAGAAAAATCAGATGAAGAAAAAACAATGCTGGAAATTTATAAACTTTTTGAGAAATAGCATATATTTATATTTATGTGTATGTATGTATGTATATGCATGTGTATGGTGTGCGTGTGTGCGTGTGTATGTAGTGTGTGCATGTGTGTGTATTTATTTGAATTTCCAGCAGAAACCTGAAATGCTCCTTCACAGGCCTCAGAGATCACAAGATACTGAGTATTTCATTAGAGCAGTGTTGAATAGTAGTTATGGCTAATGAGCTAGAGAAGCTGAGGTCACTAAGGAGGCAAAGGGGTTTTAATCCCCACTTGTGGGAGCCAGTCTCCAACAGAGTCCCCAGTGTTTGTTTTCCTTTTGGTTTCATGCTCTTGTGTAACCAGTAGGATTTTGTTAAAATGACAGCGTGTTTTAAAATATTTAAAATGACACTTAAGACTAGGTATAAAAGACATTATACATTTCCACCTTGCTTTTTCGAATAACTCACTCTGGGGGAAACCAACTGTCACTTTGTGACACTTAGGCAGCCATAGAGACAGGTGCACCTGGCACAAAATAAGGAACCAAGGCTTTCTGCCAACAGCCAACAAAAACAAAGCATCCAACTTAGAGTCAGATCTTCCAGCCCCAGTCAAACTTTCAGATGACTGAAGCCCAGGCCAACAATGTGACTGATCACATGAGAGATCCTGAGCCATACATAACTAATAGGTGTATATTAATGGAGACATATTTTTACATACCATAAAATATACTCATTTAAAGTACACAATTCAGTGATTTTTAGTATATTCACACAGCTGTGCAAATGTTACCATAATATAATTTTGGAACATTTTCATCACTCCAAAAGCAAACCCTGTAGTAATAATCTCCCTCTTCCCCAGCCCTAAGCATGTACTAATTATCTTCTGTTTCTATAGATTTGCCTATTCTGGACATATCATATCAATGGAATTATATACTATGTGGCCTTTTGTGTCTGACTTCTGTCACTTAGCATAATATTTTCAAGATTTACCCATGTGGTAGCATGTATCAGTACTTCATTCCCTTTTACAGTCAAATAACATTTAAACATATGGATATATAACATTTCCTTTATCCATTTTTTAGTTGATGGACATTTGTGTTGTTTTCATTTTTTGGATTTTATGAATAATGTTACTGTGAACATTTGTGTACATGATTTTGTGTGGGCATATGTTTTCATTTTTCTTGGGTATATACCTAGGAGCAGAATTATTGGATCTCTTGGTGACTATATGTGTAAACTGCTGAGGAACTTCCAGTCTGTTTTCCAAAGTACCTGCACCATTTTATGTTCCCATCAGTAATGTATGAGGGTTTTTAATTCTCCATATCCTCACCAATACTTATTATTATCCATCTTTTTATTGAAGCCGTCCTTTTAGTTGTGAAATGATGTCTTGTTGTGGTTATGATTTGCATTTGCCTGATGGCTTTTGATGTGAACATCTTTCCTTATGCTTATTTACCACTTGTATATTTTCCTTGGAAAATTTTCTATTCAGATCCTTGGCCCATTTTTAATAGGCTTACTTGTCTTTTTATTATTGAGTCTTAAGACTTCTTTACACAGCAATAATACAAGTGCTGTGTCAGGTATAAGATTTGTAAATATATTTTCCATTATGTGAGTTGTCATTGTATATTTTTGATAGTATTATTTGAGCACAAAAGTTTTTAGCTTTACTGTAGTTCAATTTATTTTTTAAAATTTTTTTTTGCTGATTCCTTTGGCATCATATCTAAAAAACTATTGCCTAACCCAGGCTTATAAAAATTTACTCCTGTTTTCCTTTAAGAGTTTTATAGTTTTACCTCTTACATTTATGTCTTTTGACCCATTTTAAGTTAATTTTTATATATGATGTGAGGTAAGGGCACAAATTTATTATTTTGCATGTGGCTATCCAGTCCCAGAACCATTTGTTGAACAGGCTATTCTTCGCTGGATTATTTGTTTTTCAGGTGTGGAGTTTGGTGAGTTCTTTATAGATTTTGGATACTAGCCCTTTGTCCGATATGTAATTTGCAAATATCTTTTCCCATTCTGTCTGTTGCCTTTTAGTTTTGTTGATTGTTTCCTTTGCAGTGCAGAAGCTTTTTATCTTCATGAGGTCCCAATAGTTCATTTTTGCTTTTAATTCCCTTGCCTTTGGAGATGTGTCAAGTAAGAAATTTCTGTGGCTGAGGTCAGAGAGGTTTTTTCCTGCTTTCTCCTCTAGGGTTTTGATGGTTTCTTGTCTCACATTCAGGTCCTTCATCCATTTTGAGTTTATTTTTGTGAATGGTGTAAGAAAGTGGTCTAATTTCATTCTTTTGCACGTTGCTGTCCAGTTCTCCCAGCACCATTTGTTAAAGAGACTGTCTTTTTTCCATTGGATTTTCTTTCTTGCTTTGTCAAAGATTAGTTGGCCATACATTTGTGGGTCCAGTTCTGGAGTCCCTATTCTATTCCACAATGTCTATGTGTCTGTTTTTTTGCCAATACCATACTGTCTTGATTATCACAGCTTTGTAGTAGAGGTTAAAGTCTGGGATTGTGATGCCTCCCGCTTTGGTTTTCTTCTGCAAAATTACTTTGGCTATTTGATGTCTTTTGTGATTCCATACAAATTTTAGGATTGCTCGTTCTAGCTTTGAGAAGAATGCTGGTGCAATTTTGATTGGGACTGCATTGAATGTGTAGATTGCTTTGGGTAGTATGACATTTTAACAACATTTATTCTTCCAACCCATGAGCATGGAGTGTTTTTCCATTTCTTTGTATCTTCTTCAATTTCCTTCATAAGCTTCCTATAGTTTTTAGCATACAGATCTTTTACATCTTTGGTTAGGTTTACAGAAGACATGAATAGACACTTCTTTAAAGAAGACAACCAGGTGGCCAACAGGCACATGAAAAGATGCTCAATGTCGCTCCTCATCAGGGAAATACAAATCAAAACCACACTCAGATACCACCTCAAAAAATTAAAAATAGATCTATCCTATGACCCAGGAATAGCACTGCTAGGAATTTACCCAAGGGATACAGGAGTGCTGATGCATAGGGGCACTTGTACCCCAATGTTTATAGCAGCACTTTCAACAATAGCCAAATTATGGAAAGGGCCTAAATGTCCATAAACTGATGAATGGATAAAGAAATTGTGGTTTATATACACAATGGAATACTACATGGCAAGGAGAAAGAATGAAATATGGCCTTTTGTAGCAATGTGGATGGAACTGGAGAGTGTTATGCTAAGTGAAATAAGTCATACAGAGAAAGATACCATATGTTTTCACTCTTATGTGGATCCTGAGAAATGTAACAGAAGACCATGGGGGAGGGGAAGGAAAGAAAAAAAAAGGTTAGAGAGGGAGGGAGCCAAAACACAAGAGACTCTTAAAAACTGAGAACAAACTGAGGGCTGATGGGGGGTGGGAAGGAGAGGAGGGTGAATGATGGGTATTGAGAAGGGCACCTGTTGGGATGAGCACTGGGTGTTGTATGGAAACCAATTTGACAATAAATTATAGAAAAGAAAAGAAAAGAAAAGAAAAGGAAAGGAAAAGGAAAAGGAAAGGAAAGAAAGGAAAGGAAAGGCTATTCTTTCCCCTTATATCTAGACTCTCAGTTCCATCCCATTCATCTATGTGTCTATCATTATGCCAATACCACACTGTCTTGACTACTGTTGCTTTTAGATAGTTTTGAAATAAAGAAGTGTGTGTCCTCCAATTTTTTCTTCTTTTCAAAGCAATGAAATTTTTCAGTTTTTAGTTTATCTGGTAATACCTTAATTTCAACTTCATTTTTTAAAAGACAGTTTTGCTGAACATAAGCTTCTTGATTCACAGGTTGGTTGGTTGGTTGGTTGGTTTTTCCATTATATTGAATATGGCCTTTGGCCACTGTTATTTTGATAAGTCAGTTTATTGAGGGTTCAGTCAATGTTATTAGGATTCCCTTGCATATGATGACTCATTTTTCTCTTGTGGCTTTTAAGATTGTCTGTTTATTGCTGTCTTTCAACATTTTAAGTATGATGTGTCTGGGTGTGGCTTTGTTCTTTAATCCTACTGAGAATTAACTGAGCTCCTTGGATATATAGAAGAATTCTTTTCAGCAAATTTGGGACATTACTAGCCATTATGCCTTTTAATACTTTTCTCAGTTCCTTTCTCACTATCCTCTCCTTCTGGTATACCCAGTATGCATATGTTGAAGATGCATACTTGAAGATGTCCCACATTTCTCTGAGGTTCAATTTATTTCTTTTTTCATTTTTTCCTCTTGTTTTTCCTACTGTATAATCTCCATCTATCTTCCAGTTTTCTTATTCTTTCTTCTGCCAGCTCAAATCTGTGGTTAAGTCCCTCCAGTGAAATTTTCATTTCAGTCATTATATTTTCAACTCTAGAATTTCCATTTGGTTCTATTTTGTAATTTATCTTTTTTTTATATTTTCTAATTGTTGAGACATCATTATCACACCTTCCTTTAGTTCTTTAAACATGGACTCCTTTAATTTTTCGAACATATTTATAATAGCTGCTTTGAAGTTTCTGTCTCCTATGTCCAACAACTAGACCCCTTACAAGCAACTTTTTTGCCTACTTTTCTTCCTGTGCATGGTTCTCACTTTCCTGTTTCTTTGCATATCCTATTTTCTGTTGAAAACTGGACATTTTAGATAATACATTATAGCAGCTAAAGATACTGATTTTCTCCCTTCTGAGGATAGTTGCTGTTGTTTGTTTAGTGAGTTTGATGGGCTAGTTCAGTGAAATCTATTTTCCCTGCACTGTGAAACATCTCACATCACTACTCAAACTTTTCCCTCTTAATTTTATCTTTAAGCCTAGTTTCCTCCCAGTCACCCCTTGGTCAGAGGTTGTAGTTAAGCCCCTAAACCAATGATTTTCACTTGTTACCATTGGATCCGGATGTGGTTTGGAGACTGCTCATTGTTCAGGGAGCTTATAGGTTGCCCCACTTTCAGCCAGTGTCCAGTAGCTCAGAATTTCTGTCTCCACTTACTCTTTGGAGGACTCGGCCTTGGGCATACACACAGAGTTCCTGATCACCAGGGATGAAGGCAGATTTAGCTGACTGTCTGACAGACCTGACTGTCTCTTTCCTTGATCATCTCATTAAGCTTCTGGCTAGTCTGTCTCTGTATGCATCATACAAAATTATTAGCCTTTACTAATTGCTTCATTGTTTTCACTGATGACTTGGAACACAAATTGCTCTACAGTCTGATCCAGTGAAAGTATAGCCCCTTAATAGGATCAAGGTATTACCAGTCTTAAGGCTTGCTCCAACTTTTTCCTGGGCAGGATCTCTGTGCTTTGGATGAGGAGTTAGGGAGGTGAGGAGATGGGGAACTCTTCATTCACTGCACCATCTGTGGATCCTCCTTACCAAGCAGGAGCTGTATATGGGGAAGGTAGGAACTGGTGCCATTGGCTAACTGCCACCACTGTCCAGTAAGATTTTCCACAGCCCAGAGGTGAGGTTTGGGGTGGGAGATGGAATTTGCCCAATATTCACCAGCTGCCAAATCTTTCTGAAATAGCTCTTCTACCTCAGGAAGCTGGAGGAGATGGGAGCTGCCCTTAGCTGTTAGCCTTGACCTGACTTTTGGGAAGGTCTCTTTAGTTAGATATAAATGGTCTGTTTCCATTTCAAAGAGAGTCACAATAATATCTCTCATCTTATACACTCTTCTGCAATGTGACCTTGTACCTTCTCCATCAAAAGGTGAAGTTTATTTCCCTACCTCCTTAGGTGAGCCCTTTGTCTGCTTTGACTAGTGCAATATAGGGGAAGCAATGTTGTTCCTGTGGATGGATGGTCTGGCACCTTCTCTTCCGCCTCTCAAAATAATTGCTCCCAAGACATACCCTCCTAAGAATAGATACCATACTGTGAGAAGCCAATCCACATGCAGAGGCCAGCTGGAGGCACTTAAGTTTTTACTCCAAACTGAATATCCAGCCTATAGTCATCACCAACTGCCAGCCATATGAGTGACCCATCTTAGATATTCTAGCCTAGATGAGGCCCCAAATGACTTCAGCCCTTACAGATAGCATATACAGAAAATCCACGTAAGCCCAGTAGATCTACAGAATCATAAGAAGTAATAAAACAGCTGTTAAATATTGTTGTTTTAAGGCACGAAATTTGACTCAATGTGTTCACCAACTTAGAAGTTCCCCCAAACCCCATTGTTTAGGGGGTTTTATAGATGTTTCATTGCATAGGCATGATTGATTAATTCACTGGCCATTGGTAATTGAAAATCTTCAGCCCTTCTTCTCTCCCCAAAGGGCAGAGAGTAGAGAAGAAAGTTTCAACCCTCTAATCACATGGTTGATTCCTCTGGCTGCCAGCCTCCGTCCTAAAGTTGTGTAGGAGACTACCTCATTATATAAACTCAGGTATAGTCTAAGGGGCTCATTATAAATAGCATACACTTTTATCACTCAGGAAATTCCAAGGGTCTTAGGAACTGTGTGTTCCAGGAACAAAGACCAAATATATATTTTTTCTTATACCACAACCCTATATAAGCAACATCTACCTAAACCACTGACTTCCAAACTTGTTTGGCTATGACCCTTAAATACATCTTACATCCTAACCAAGTATGCAAACAGCACACACATATATATGTATGTGCATAAACACCCAAAATTTTTATACAATTTCTAGGAAATCATATTCACCCTCACTATATGCAATATACTCTGATATTTTCAATTCAGTTCAATTCATTCCTGTTCTATTCTGTTTCTCCTTTTTGCTTTCAAATGCTGGCTCCAACCCATGAAATGAATTTCTTGACCCACTAATGTGACTCAAGCCATAGTTTGAAATACACTGTGCTCTCAAGACTTACTAAATCTCTTCTCTGAGACTTTACAGAGAAGACAGAAATGAAGTCACCCTTTGCAAAGGAGAGTGACCTCCTGGATCAGCAGGTAAACATACTAGCATGCCGAGTAAGAAAACAGAGCTCAGTGAATGTCAACTGTCTAGCTATAAAGAAGAATGAGAACAGGTGATGGCAGAGGAAAGAATCTCTTACAGACAGCTCTCTCCCATGCAGCTACTAAATACATGTTTTTCAGTCACTTGTTTCAGAAACCCAAAGTGGTCTCCCAGGATACCCTTAGCCCCATACCTGCCCTCAAGTTTGTATTTAAGTCCTTGTGTCCCCCACCGCCAGTTACACCTCTGCCCTGAACCTTCCTACTAGTTCTGAGAAGGCTGACTTCACAGAGTCTGTGTGACCTCACTACCTGACACCAACAGATGGTAGATTGACCATATAGAGATGTTTTCCAGAGCTGTGGATATAGTCAGAAAGGGGGCTCTAGCCCAGCACTGGAAAAAGGATCCTGGCTAGAAGAAACAAGTATGTCCCAAAAAGGGTGGCAAAGGGCTTTGTTTTTAGAGATGTCATACCCAGTTCTGTGAGTTTAAAGACAGATGTTCTTTGTTATTCTAGAGAAGCATATGGTTTTTTACGCTTTCTTTAGTCTTCCCTGGGTTAAATTGCTATGGCATTGTCTCACTTCTTCTAATGGGCCGTGTCTAACATCTGTGCAGTTACAAATGGGGCATGCTCATTTGTGGGTTTATGGAGCTTGAATAACCTCAAGTCTGCCAGGGACCTGCTGCCCCACACAGGACAGAAAGAAGCAGGGGGCACTGCTGGAGTGTGAATTAGGTCAATTCACAGAGCAAGGGAAATTAATGAAGCAATAGGTATTAAGGACAAAAAAAATCCTAACCTCACTGTCCTGGAGTATTGTTTAACTTAGATTCATTTGCTTTCTCTAAAACTTGTTTGTGATATTTAAATGACATTTATTGGGTTTTATTTTTTATATTATAAATGTAACACATGCATATTACACAGAATTTTTTAAATATAAAAAAGAAAACAAATCAGTCATAGTTGTACTACTCAGAGAAGACCACTGTTATTGTTTTTACATTTTTTCTTTCTTTCATTTTATCTCAGCCATGTGTAAACTTGAGATACATTTTAATCATGAAGCTGTATATGCAATTTTGTAATATGTTTTTTAAATTTACCATTATATTGAAGCATTTTCCCCATGTTGTCCTCAAAAGCATCCTACAAAATATTTTATCTCAATTTCTCTTTCATTCTTATAAAAAATATATGTGTACTCCATAAGTATCTTCAAAGATATGCAGATTTAGAATGTGCAATATTTCAGTGTTCTAGATTTTAAAAATTATCATCCTCAGTAATGACAGGCCAAAGTAAAGAAAATAGAGGCCTCTTTTATTTTTTTGCAATTGCTTTGAATTAGGCTTTCTCTGTATGGTGGCCATACCTCCAATTCATTCATTTGTGGTAATATAGATGTGCATTTGTATATCCTGGGAAAGAGACCTAGAACTCTTTTTAGAAGGACTAAAATCCTACTTTTTAAAAAGTTGGAGATATACTAATCTAAACACTGAATTTTTTAGAAGAGAGAAAGTAACAAAGTCTGTCTTCAAATCAAGTAATTATGGGGTTAAGTTTCTCTCTAGGACCTTAAAACACCATTTGTAGTGCCCTAATCTTGGGGCACAGCCTTTTCAAACTTGCAGACAGAGGGCTCTAGAACCCTCCATAATTACTGTGAAATGGGCATTCTTCTGAATTCAATGGGTTTTATTGGAAGAAAATATTTAATTTCAATTGGGGCATAGAAAGCAGGAGAGGGGAGGAAACTTTTTAAAAATTGTAAAACTGTTTCCTTGTCCCCACCAAGCTCCCTTTGTGCACTTATATTGTTCTAATTTTTTTAGAGGATTTAAGCCCACTCCCCCCAAGCCACACCTCCTTTGCTTTTCCCAAGAGCCCATTAGAAGACAAGTGTGGGGCCAAGACTTGATCCCATCCACCTGCAGAGGCCAGAGCACCTCCCTGCTCAGTAATGGCATCACTCCATTCCTTCCTGCTAATGGCATAATCAACTGCACATTCCTCATTTATAACATCTCTACGCTCTCTATATCAATCCAGTCGCCTTTTCCAGCCACCTATAAGTGTAAAGGCAGATTTACTCCTGTCTCTCCAACATGAAGCAGACTTCAAACAAAAGGAAATAAGGACATGAAGTCCTCTGGGCCATTTTATAGCACCCATCAGAAGGCTGACAGGGCATTCAAACAGGGCCTTTATGTGGCTTTGAATAAATGTGTTCAACGAGGCAGTATGTGGGCAGCTTCGAGTTTTCACCTGGGACAGATAAGGTGACACGAGATAAATTCCTTCCATGTTTCTATGGATGCCTAGGAACCAAGAGGCCAGGACTGCTTCTGAAAGCCAGTGCAAAGCAACACCCTCCTCCAAACAGGATGTTCTTATCTGATTGGGGCTGCAAGATGGGAATTTTTCCTCACTCTCCAGTCACCAGAGGTCCAGGCTGTGGGGACAGTGCTGGGGCCTGACTGACAAGGAGACAAGCTGGAAAAGGCTATTTTCAGGGAGGAGAAGCAGCACAGAACCACCAGTGTTCTGCATGCAGGACCCTACCCACTCAAAGTCACAGGGGACTCAGATGAAGACATGGCAGCCAGTCCTGCCAGAGTTCCAAACATTCCTTCCTGGAGAATAGTGGCCCCAGGAATCTGTGTTTTCCTCCTGATGCTGGCCTCATGCTCAATCAGCCTTTGCTACTTCCTCTGAGTCTCCACCACAAGTGCATCCCTGGGTTCTACCAGCCACCAATCTACAACCTACAGATTTAAGAAAGGCAAATATTTAACCAGAAGACAAGGGCATTGGTTTGGCTTGACACAATAGTTTAGTTTTGTCTCTTCAAGGAAGTTGTAATTTTCAAGACAGCACATTTCTAACCATGTCAACCATTTAATGTCACTGATAAAAAAAAATCTGATGCTGTAGGGTATGAAGTGATCCTTTGATCTTCCATTCCTTCCATCTTTGCACCATTATTTCCTTCCTGTGCTACCCTCCCTTGTGCCAAATATTAGGTGGGTCATTCTGATCTGTGTCATTTGGTAGAGATTCAATATCCACCTCCTCCTTCATACCGGAAGTCTAAAGAAGCCAAAACGAATCTCAATCTCCATTGTAAGTAGCTAGCAAAAAAAAAAAAAAAAAAAAAAAAGGAAATGAGATCAAACTTTAACATTTTTCTCTAAGACAAAAAAAAAAATGTTTGTTTGTATTCTCTATTTTTCCTGTCTCATTGTATATGATTTCACATCATAAGAATTTGTTACAAGTCAGAGCCAGCTCTGCCTTTGAAAGAGGCACCAAAATACAGTTATGGGAAGGAAGGGTATCTCATCTATAAGGCCAGTGTTGAAGGATGAGCTGTGACTCCTGAACTTTGGTGAACATGATTAACAAGGGTTCCTTGAAACTATAAAGTCCTGGGCCTCCTTGGTGGCTCAGTCAGTTAAGTGTCTGACTCTTGATTTCATTCAGGTCATGATCTCATAATTCATGGGATCGAGCCCCATGTTGGGCTCTGCACTGATGGTGTGGAGCCTGCTTGGGATTCTCTCTTTCTCTCCTCCCATCTCTCTCCCTCTCTCTCAAAATAAATGAATAAACTTAAAAAATAAAACAAAACTATAAGGTCCTGCAAGATCCCCACCCTGAGAGATTCAGCTGAGTATACCTCCAGGGGATTCTAAAGCAAATGAGTGGTCCCCAGTCCTTGAGAAACACTGTGCAAATTCGAGCACAACACCTCTGGCTTTAGCAGCCTGTGGGTCTTGGGGAGGACCAGAAGGTTGGCAATGAAGAAGTCAAGGCCATAAGTGAAGCAAATGAGTTTTAAAGAAAGGGAAAGGAAGACTCTGAACAGAGCTAGTGGTAGAAGGAGGGAAGAAGGAGGATATCATGTACCTTTTTTTATTTCAAAGAATGGAAAGATTTAAGTGTCGAAATGAAAGAACAAATAGTGAAAGAGAAGTTGAAGATAGCAGGAAAGTGGAAGATGACTGGATTCTAGTCCCCAGAAGAGGTAAGAAGACTTAAGAACCAGTGCATCACCAGTGTATGACCAGCCAGCTTTGCACTGAAGGAAGGGAATTTATCCTCCAAGTCAGAAGGCAATCTGAATAATAACCTTCTGAGATAAAAATGGACAGACACCTAAAGTTTTTATATAACAGTGTTTCTTGGTGGTTTTAACTTACTTGAAGAGTTGAAATAGGGAAATAGGACTTAGAGAAAAAATGCATATACCAAGGAAAGCTCTGGTTGTCGAACCCCAAATGGTACTCACTTCTAAAAGGCAGTAGTCTCTAGATGTTCAGAAGAAATGGCTCTATCTTCTCACCAAAAAGGGGACAACTGGAATCCTAACTTCTCATGGCTGCTGTCTGATCCTCTTATTAAAAACATCCTGCCGGGTGCCTGGTTGGCTCAGTTGGTTAAGTTGGTTAAGCGTGCTACTTTGGCTCAGGTCATGATCTCGCAATTTGTGGGTTTGAGCCCTGCGTGAGGCTCTGTGCTGACAGCTTGGAACCTGGAGCCTGCTTTGGATTCTGTGTCTCCCTCTTTCTCTGCCCCTCCCCTACTCACACTCTGTCTTTATCTCTGTCTGTCTCTCTCTCAAAAGTAAATAAAACAAAACAAAAAACAACAACAAAAAAATCTTTCAAAGATAAATTGTAACTTATTTGAGGCCAGCAACCCAGTGATTTTCAGTGGACAATATCTCACAAAGCAGTAGGCAGTGTTAAAGGGATCTAATACATTGTTTTTGATGTTTATTTTGAATTATATAAAAGTTATATGTATATATTATTATAAAATGTACATTCTTAGTCCAGAAAATAGAAACAACTAAAAGGGGGGAGGGAGTCACTCATAGTTACACAAAGATCACCACTTTTAAGACTTGAGTGCTGTATTAACTAAATTCCAACATGCCCCCAATAATCCTTGCCTACCAGTATTCAGACCCTTACATTGTCCCCTCCCACACAGAATCAGGACTGGCCCTGAGTGCCAACAGAATATGACAAAAGTGTAACTTCTGAGGCTAGGTCATAAAGGACATTTCAGCTTCTACCTGTAACCAGAGTTTTTCAATAGTAGCACTATTAACCTGGAAAAACCTGATGGCAAACTTCATGAGAGCCAAAACGTCCCAGATGGACCATTCCCAAATTCTTAACCCATGGAAACCAGGAGAGATAATAATGATTGTTTTAAAGAGCAGTACGTTTTGGGCTGACTTGCTTCGTTGATTTCTTTGTTTAAAAATTATCCTTGATGTTTGAATACTGACTACATTTAGAGTAGATATGCACTGCTCTAATGTTCTTTTTCTATCTTGAGAACATTTCACTGGGTCTAGGTAAAAAAGTGAAAAATGGAAATCAGCACGATTGTTTACTTACTACATAAAATTATCTTGTGAGCTTGAATTATTCATAAAATTTCAGTTAGTGGGTAGAAAATATGTTACAAACACTAGCTGTAAGGTGTGGGGTGGAATGAGATGTTGGCTCCAACATAAGTCTTAGCCATCATGCCCTAATTTTTGTGAACTAAGCTCCTGTCTCCAAAGCAATAACATTATAATTTTTAGGAATCCCTCCCCCCACCTTTGCCTGACCGGTCTGTAGAAGAATTAATAATGCATCTTAGAGGGTCTCAGATCCTTGCTCAGTCCTATGTCATGAAATGAACTAAGGAGTAATTGCACCCTGGTGAATTATGCTAATTCAGACTGATTATATATGGCTCTGACCTGCCTCCACAGGCTTAAAGACAAAGTGAGTATCATTTGCTACTTAAAAAACCAAATCTAAATATCTTTCCTAAACAAGCTGCATGCACTGCTCCCTCAGTGAGGCACTTACTGAGGCGGGAAATCAAATCTGTAAGCCCTGGGAAATGAATCTCAGGCCCCTGCTCTTGCTGGTCCTATTGCTCTGGTACTATGATCTGGGGCCAGTGTGTTTGCCCTGAGATTTTGGGCTGGTTTTTGTTTTTGTTGTATACTTCCCATACTATTCTCATTTCTGACAATGGATTACATTCCCTGTATCTCCCCTTTTTTAGCTGCCATGAACTTGAAAGGGTTACTCAGTTTTGGTTTTTAATATTGTTAACAAAAATGTATTACTCTGCTTTTTACTCTGGTCAGCAAATACATATATTATTCCATTAGCAAACTGCTGATTTTAAGTTACTGAATCCAGTTATCCAGTTCTAGAAATATAAATGTCATGCCAGTGACTATCCTGAAAATTTATTACAGGAGAGAAAACTGGAAATTAAGGAGCAAAGAACTACAGATTCTTATTTCCTTGGTTTGGTTTTAAAAGTCTACCAGCAGATCATCAAGTATTTATTTGAGGAAAAATGACAGACAGGAAGAAAAGAATAAGAAAACCTTTTTAGACCTTGAAATGAGCCAGATACTCTGCCAGGCTCTGCATTTTGTCATTTAGCCTTCATTAAGAAGACAGGTACCAACCTCCCTAATACCAGATGAGGAAACAGAGTCATTCAGAGCTTTAACAACTTGTCCTGAGTTTCAAGTGATTGAAGCAGAATTTGCCTTATTCCTAACCACTATGCTAAACCAAGCAGATGACATTTATCTTTGTGTCAGAGTTCTTGACTGCACACAGTGGAAAACAGCTCTGATAAGCAAAGAGGAACTTAGTGGTTGGAAAAGGGGGTTGGTGGGAAGGGGAGAAGAATATGAATGTGGCTCGTAGAATCAATAAGAGATTGAAGGACCAAACTTGGGAGCCAGTGGAAACAAGGCATCTCTGAAATCCTAAGACAAGCAATAGTCTCCCTATAAAGGCAGGTAGCCAGGCCTTCTTGAGAATGACCCAACCCTTTCTCCCAGCCTTCCCTCAAGAGTCAAAGTCCCAGATAAACACATCTGATTGGCCAACCTGAGGGCTCATGCTCACACTTACAGATGCATCCCAGCATGAAGGATAGCTTCTATACTGGGAGGCCTCTGAATTCACCCTCCACCAAGACCTCATCAAGTAGGGAAGCTTTGGAGTCACGCATGCTGGACATAAAGCATGTCAAATGACTAACAAAGTCTTGAAAACGAAATGTCTTTTTTTTATGAAACAAACAAACCTGCTATGTGAACATGACAAACCTACCTGGGATTAGTGTGTCTTCCTGGTTAGGATATATACTCCATAAAGGGTGGGACTGTACCTCTCATGTTTTGCACACAGTCTGGGACATGATGAGTATCCTGATAAATATTCCTATTCCTTGAGTGAATGAATTTCATAAATACATTTTGCCTACTGTGTCTCCCACTACTTTATCCAGTGACATCACACGGTTCTGGGTAGATAAGACGTACTTAAGTCTATTTGCAGACTTCAAATATTACAAACAGGGAGAAATAAAACTCCCTAGCTTTCTTGTGCAGCATTCTGAGTAAATGCCATTCCATGCTTAAGCAGTAAATCTCAGGATCAACCCTATGGGTTACACTTTCCTGGGGAAACTTCACAAATTGTGTTTCTTTTTTTAATTTAAAGAAAATTTATTATCAAAATTAAATAATTTTAAGCATACTTAATGCATATCCCCACCATTTTTCATATTATCTTTACCTCCAGTACATAAATATTTAGCATAGCTACAATCAGAGTATACATACCTCTTATATATTATTTTTTCCACAAGATATTACACTGTTCTGTGTTTCAAAATAGACTACATAAATTACAGTGTTAGTGGCGGCATAATATTCCATGATGTTGATGTACCATAATTTACTAGGCCATTTCCTTATTGTTGGCCATCTGGTTTGTATGAATCAGACTTTTAACAAGATAGGACTTCCGAGAAGATTTAGAATATGGCCCACAGATGGCTTGTGTAAGTGATTTTGATACTACAGTATATCTATTGATGACTGAAGTCAATAAAATGTGACTAAGGATTGCTCACAAATTGGTTGCTGATGTGGGCATTACATGCACAAACAGGATTTAAGGCAAACTAGAGGGATATATGAAGTCCAACAGGATGACAAAAATTAGATGTAGTTGAGATACAAAGGGCCACATAAGCATAAAAACAAAATGGAAACAAATACACAAATAAAGATATTTTAGTCCCATTAATCATCAACGTGTTAGAATTTTCATATTCCAGGGGTTTCTTTACCTGAATCCATGGTTCTATCTATTTTTGAAATATGTGTGTTTGAGTGTGTTCTCCAGATCTAATATCCCTTATACTGATAAATCCTTTCTCAGTTTCTCCCTAAGATTATTATAAATCCATATTCCTAGATTAAAGCAACAATTTTTGGAGTGAAAGGCACGGAATGAAAGTGATGGGGGGAAAAAGAAAGAGGAATCCCAGGGGTGAATTTTGACTTATGGGATGGTGGAAGTTTATGAAGGCAACTTGAATGAAATAGAAAAAAATGAATATTTCTGTATGGAAAAACTTAAAAAGCTACATAATGCTATTTATGCCTTGTTTCAGACACACTCTGTTAAGTGTTCAGGCTACATCTTAGGTCTTAAGGGACTGAAGTTGTCCTTTTATAAAAACCAGATCCTCATCCCTGCCCACACTGTTCCCAGTTAAGCAATGGGTCAAATTCCATCTCCCTGGAATGTTTTAGCACTTGGAGCAACAAACTGGAAAATTCTTCACATTGATTTGGCTCTTATATGAACAAATGTTTCTTCATTTTTCTTCCTTCCTTCACTGGTCCTGCTGTGACTTTGCACCAACCTTGAAAATTCACCCAGGCTGTTCTACGAAGAGAGATTCTATCTGATGGAAAATAGTCTTTGTAGAGCACTATTCAGAGACAGGCAGTGGCGGTTCCTGTGATAGCACAAAACCCAAGTCCTAGTTTTGTGCAGGGCAATGCCGTATGTCATCCTAGGTCCTTTTAAATGTCCCTTGGAGTATGTATTTATAATAGAAAATGCATGCTTATTTCTCAGGTTTTTTCTGCTCTTTAAATGGCAGTTAATTAAACTCATATGATAAGAAAGTGATCATAGTCTATCATGCAGATCAATATACTTAATTACATATCTGTATGTGTTTAGTTATATATCAGACTGGATAGATAGATAGTCTTTCTGAAATCATGCCCCATCACCCGTAAATATTCTATGTACATCCTGAAAACAAGAACACTCTCCTATACCACCAACTCTCCAAGTCAGGAAATCCACACTGATACAGCCTAGCCATCCAATCTTCAGGCCTTGTTCAAGTTTCACCAACTGTCTCAACAGTGTCTCTTTTCCTTTGCCACGGAACACTCCCCCACAGAGCATGAGTTGTATTGAACTGTCCATCCCATTAGTCTCCTTCCATCTGGAACAGCCTCTGTCTCTGCCTGCCTCTAGTGTCCTTGACTGTCTTCAAGAGCACAGGCCTTTCATTCAATGAGCTGATCCTCTACAAGCAGGAATACCACCAGCATGATGCCATGCATGTCACATCAGAAGGCTCATGATGCCCACCTGTCCACCAGTGGTGGTGTTACCTTGATCGCCTAGTCAAGCTGTCTGCCACTTTCCCTCTTGAATTTGATATTTTGTGGGGAGATAGTCCAATGTTTTCCCAATACCCTATTTCTCATTAACCCTCCACTCACCAGTGACATACACATGTATCAACTACTACTATTATTGTTGTCTAATGGTCATTACTTATTTCCATTACTCCTCCTACATTTATTAATTAGCATTCTACTATAAGGAAGAGGTTTCCCTTATTCCCATTTGTTTATTTATTCATTTCCTTATTTTTTCAGTATGGATTCATTGATTCCTCTCTCATACAATGGGTTATAATCCAATTACTTATTTTGATCCTTAAATTACTTTAAAATTGGCCAGTGGGAGCCCCTTCAAGCTGGTTCTTGTGTCTTTCTGACATGTTACTGTCATTCTTGGGTGTTTCCTTACTTTCTGGCACAAAAAGATATTCCAGGCTCATCTCGTACTTTTCTTACCCTAGAGTCAGCTCCATTTCTCCAAGCTCTGAGTGTTAGTTGTGCCTGTTCTTACCAGGGTGTCATTGCTTCTAGACCCTTTTAACTGACAGAGGTTGGAAATATATGTATGCACATAAATATGCATGTATACACACACACACTCACACATGCATACATCTATAAAAATTTCTATATCTAACTTTGTGTCTATACATGCACACACTTACATGATTGTATACTCTAATTTATATTTCTAATTTCAAGGTTCTTTCCAGCCTTCCTCTTTTCCTTATTGGTAAAGCCCCCTCAGCTATACACGACAAAGAATCCTGGGGAATAGGGAGACCACTTTAGATCAGTTGATCTGCTAAGGCCTCCCTGAGGAGGTGAGCCTGGATGACAAGAAATGGTAAAAGAGGGCTCCAGAACATGGAAGTAGCAAGGTCAGTGCCTCGGGAATGAGCAGGCTCAGTGTTCAGGAACTGAAGAGAGGCCAGTGTGGTTGCAACACAGACCAGGTAAGGAGATTGAGGGTCATGTTAGATGAGATGGGAAGACACTGGAGGATTTTAAGTAGGGTGTGATGTGAATTTGGTTTACCTGTCCAAGCATCCTGTGGGCTGCTGGGTAAAGGATGCACTGTGGGAGAACAGGAATGGAAGCAGACATCAGGCAGGAGGGTAGCACACCATGTGTTCAGTAAGCAGTAGCCCAGCTACCCCCACTCCAGACTGACTTCCAGCTCTGGAAACTAGGTTGCCTGATGAAATCAATAGTGTGCATTCACTCGCTCACTCACTCATGCAGTTTCTGTTCTGTATGAGACACTGTCGGGTGACACTGGGGACTTGACTTCACAGGACTCTCTGTCCAGCATGCCCCTCCTGGCTCCTGCTTGATTAGTCATAAGCAGCTATGAGCACCTCCAGGTCTGGATGTGTGACAAGTCCCTGTGATGGAAGGCACCAGTGCAGTCTCTGATGAGAGGACCATGGCTACCTCAATGCAGTGCATGTTCTAGTTCAATCCTCTCATGTTATACGTGCAGAAACTAGAAACCAAGGGACTTGCCCAGGGTCATAGGCATTGCCCATATCCTCTTGCTACAGTTTTCCACCTTCCATTTCAATGCTTTCCAGCTTGAAGCACTCACAGATCAGCTCTCTCCCTTGTCCTTGGCATCCTCTTACATATACACAAAATTAAACCTACATGCCTGGCCATGCAAGGAGAAAAGATCTATCCTTGGGGATCCACACTTGGAAGAGTTAATGTAATTTACTTATTAAAGTCAATTTATTGAAAATCCCATGTCTTTGTCTCACTTGAGAGGTGAAGGTGTTTTCTAGAACATAAGCTCTGGTTTCCCTGGGGCTCTTCCTCTGGACCCCTCAGTTTTATATCTATTTAATCAAAATAAAGCAAGGTCATCTGCACCTGTCTTCAACACAGTGCTTCCCTCTCAACTTTAGCCCTTCCCCTGATCCCTGCCACCAGCAGAGAAGCTACCATAACATATGGGGTTCCAGTGAGACCATATAAGAAGAGTGTACCACAGCAGATGCCTGATGGAGACATTCCAGTGACCACCAGGTTGTAATCATCTTCTGCAGCTGCCAGATTACCACAAACCTAGTCACTTGAGACAACACAACCGTATCAACTCATGGTTCCTGTGGGTCAGGAGACTGATTACAAGGCAGCAGGGTCCCCTGCATGGTCTCCCCAAGTTGAGATTCAGGTGTTGGCCAGGGGCTTCAATCTCACTGAGACCCAGGGTTCCCTTCCAAGCTTGTTGGTAGAATTCAGATCCTTGTGATTATATGACTGAGGCCCCAGAGGCCACCTCTGTTCCTTGCCATGTGGCCACCTCCGAAACATGGCAGCTCCAGGCCAGAAAGTGGGCTGCTGCTTCAAATCTCTTTTCAGGATGTCTTCTTTTAAGGGCTCTACTGGTGAGGTCAGCCATACCCAAGGACAATCCTCCTTTCAATGAACTCAAAGTCAACTTAATCACGTCTGCAAAATCCCTTTATCTTTACCATATAAATAACTTAATGACAGGAGTGAAATACCAGCATATTCACAAGTCCTGCCTATGCTCAGTAGGAGATTGTACACAACATGTGCATGGGGGAAGGAATCACAGGCCATCTTAGAATTCTGATCACTTGAGTACACTTTCTGACTAGCTTTTTAAAAAATTGATTTATTGGGGCGCCTGGGTGGCTCAGTCGGTTAACCGTCCGACTTCGGCTCAGGTCATGATCTCACAGTCCGTGAGTTTGAGCCCCGCATCGGACTCTGTGCTGACAGCTCAGAGCCTGGAGCCTGTTTCAGATTCTGTGTCTCCATCTTTCTCTCTCCTCCACTGCTCATGCTGTCTCTCTCTTCTCAAAAATAAATAAATAAATAAATAAACGTTAAAAAATTTTTTAAAAAATAAAAATTGATTTATTTAATTTTTTTATTAAAAAATTTTAAAAGTTTATTTATTTATTTTTGAGAGAGGGAGAGAAAGAGAGCATGAGCTGAGGAGGGGCAGAGAGAGAAGGAAACACAGAATCTAAAGAAGACTCCAGGCTCTGAGCTGTCAGCACAGAGCCTGACTTGGGGCTGGAACTCACAAACCGCGAGATCATGACCTGAGCTGAAGTCAGATGCTCAACCACTGGGCCACCCAGCCGCCCCTAAATTTATTTTTAATTGCAGTAAAATACACGTAAAATATATCTTTTAACCATTTTTAAGTGTGCAGATAATCTAGGGGCCTTAAGAACATTCATATAAGAACTCCGCATTCTCCTCTCACCCCAGACCCTGGCACCCACCACCACTATCACCACCCCAGTTTCTTATGCATTTGCATTCCCAAATGCAATGATGGCAGGAACAAAATCAGGAAAAACTAAAAATTTCCCATCTCACTTCTAAGGCTTGCGATTTTATCAGAACCTAGTTTCATGTGCAACTCAAATTAAAGATGCTTCTGGGCTTGTTCTTTGAAAATAGAACCCCTCACCCCCACTGGGCTGGGGCTGTAAACTTTGGTCCCTTTGCTGGGCAGAATGGAAAGGAAGAGAGGAGTTGAATGGTAGAAATAGGACATACTCCCTGATCCTGAACTTCCCACAACCCCAAACATGGCACGCGTTAAAATCAAAACTTCTCACCAAGTCAGCAATATGGTACATTTTCTTCGATTTGGAAAAGGAACTGAGTCCAGACCAAATGAGGAACCCCATGCTGCTTTTGTGTCTCAATTTCCCAACTAACTAATGGGGTTTGCAAAGTCAACTTTTTTTTTTAGTCACATGTTCCCTGTATAGACAGAAGTAACATACTAGAATAATCTCAAATGGTTTTCATACTGTGAGAATTATGAGAGTCAGTTTTTTTTTTTTTCTGAAGCTCCCCTACTCATAAATCTGTCAATATTTAATAAGGTAACAAACATGACTTTGAGTCTAAGGTTTCTAATTGAAGCAGTGGGTCATGGGTAAAAACCTGCTTTTTATGTCCCACGAGTCTTCCGCACACCTGTGTCCAAAACGTAGGGGAATTTTGCTCCCTTCATTAGGTTTGGATGTTATATTTTGTACACTGTAGATTTCCACAGCCTTGTTCACAAGGCATAATTATTTCCAGACAAGATGCTGGCTCAGATGACTGCCTCACTCCTAATGTGGCTTTTGAGTTTCGCAAGCAGCAAACTCAGAGCTTTCCTCTCACTGCGCCTTCTGTGCATCCTGGTAACGTGGCAGAGAGAAATCAGAACTACACAAGAGGTCATAATTCTAAGCTATGATAAAATGTTTCCAGAACAAAATAACTTGTTGTTCAAATTCCAAACCCACATGGGTAGAAACTATAATTTTCTGTGTGGATGGCAACTGTCTTCTAGAAACAGAGTAAGAGTGGTTATGCCAGTGGCTTCCGCTTTTGAAATATTCCTGTGTCCGGACGCAGTGATAGAACATTCAGAGGCCCATTCATGTGGGAAGTCCTGCAGGTGAGTGTGCAACCCAGCAAAGAGCATGCAGCTGTGAGTCTGGACAAAGTGAGGCACTCCAATAGCATGTTTTCGTTGCAAACCTGGGAAGAGAAGTTAAGTGGAGTGCCCACACCCTCGATGGGAACCGTCAATGGGAAGCCGTGCTGTCTCTGCCGAGCGACCACAGAAATGTGTTGAGTATCGCAGAACTTGTGTTTACATTGGTTTCCCTCAGGGACTTGGATTTGAATAGCAAAACAAAGACACATTCAAGAAACTTCTTGCTTTAAAAAAATAGTGTTCATTTACATTGCCACATCACTATTTTTTATGTACTTTAATGGGCAAGAATTACTCCATAAAGTAGAAAATTACAACTACCACCTCCTAAAGATTCCTTTGCAGCTATTTCTACCTCCTCCAGAGGGAAAGAAATTCCAGTTCCATGATGTCACTGGATGTCTGAGGATGCAGCTATTCAAATGTGCACATGTTCTGTTTGTACAGTTTCCTCTTGTGTATCCCAAAGGCATACGAGATGAACGAGCCATGGCAACATTCAGCAAGCTGTGTCTGATCCAGAACTCTCCTTACACACACATACACACACACACACACACACACACACACACACACACACACGGTTATTTATGCAGCTCTGACCCTGCCTGGCTGCCCTCCACTGTCTAGCTTTAAGCCTCATGTTTGTCCCAGGGCTTCCTCTTGGCTCCCCTACCCCCTGTTTGACAAAGTGTTCCAGCCTCCTTGCTGTAATGTGCAGAAGTGCCCAGGTTCCTTCTTACCCTCCTGCCTGCATTTCCTTTCACTGTTTCTTTCTGAGGTTCCCAGCTTTGACCTTCTCCTCTCAAAAGTGTCAAGGAGCTTGGTCTCAGGGAGGCTCACCCTCACCCATCCTCGACTGGTTCCTCTCTTCACACTTGATTGAAGAACGCTGTCGGCAGCCCTTGGCCCCGAGCTCTCTGCATCACTGATCCTAGACGTGGTGGATGGATTTGTCTCTGAGCTGGAGGCTCCATTTAGCTATGTCCTCGCCCTTCCTCCCCCACATATCCAAATAGTCTCCAAGCCTTGCCACTCTGCATCTCTCCAGGTCGTTCTGATTCACTTCCTCCTTTGTCTTCTGCGCAAGCCCATGTCTCTCCACTGGCCTGACTTCAAAACTGATCTGGGTCAGACAAAGCCTTGCAGAGACAGGAAATCTGATCCACCATCATTTAAATAGCTATATATTAGAGCTGTGGCAGATTTGTAGACTATGAAGAGAATTTAAAATAGAATTAAGCCAGGAGTGCCTGGGTAGCTCAGTCGGTTAAGTGTCAGACTCTTGATTTGGGCTCAGGTCATGATCTCACGGTTTGTGAGATCGAGCCCTGTGTCTGGCTCTGTGCTAACAGCTCAAAGCCTTCTTGGGATTCATTCTCTCTCTCTCTCTCTCTCTCTCTCTCTCTCTCTCTCTCCCCCCGCCCCTCCCCCACTTGCATTATCTCTCAAAATAAACTGTAAAATAGAATAAATGAAATAAAATAGAATTTAGCCAGAAATAGCATTGTGAAATCCAGTCATGTGGTACAGACATCTGGTAACATGCAACTGAGTGTAGGGGGCCAGACTGTTTACCCAGCTATCTGCAAGACATTGATATAGCAAGTGTGGAACCAGGCTCAGGTTGGCATCAGGACAAATCATCTTGACCTCTAGCTCACACTTCCTACCTAATATCCCTGCACATGATAAAACCTCAGCCAGCTGGAAGGAGTCCCCTAAAATTCACTGAAGAATTCAATCCCAAGTTTATTTGGAATGATATAATTGTTTCCTCAGGGGACACATGAATTTTAATGCTGAAAAGATACAGAAATAAGTGTAAACATGAGAAAGGTAAATCAAATGTATTTTTAATATATTGAAGTTAAGAAATCATCTGTGGATATTTGGTATTTTTCTTATATGTTAAGTTTAAGAAGATTCTGTGTGCTGGAGTGCCAGGTCAAACTTGTAATTCTGATTTAAAATGTGCAAAGTGAAGTAAGTCAGTAGAGAAAGACAGATATCATATAATTTCACTCATATGTGGAATTTGAGAAACAACAGATAAACATAGGGGAACGGAAGGAAAAATAAGATAAAAACAGAGAGGGAGACAACCATATGAGACTCGTAAATACAGAGAACAAACTGAGGATTGCTGGAAGGGAGGTTTGTGGGGGGGATGAGCTAAATGGGTGATGGGCATTAAGCAGGGCACTTTTCAGGAGGAGCACTGGGTGTTATATGTAAGAGATGAATCACTAGGTTCTACTCCTGAAGCCAAGACTACACTGTATGTTAACTAGAAAATTTTTTTAAAAACCCAAACTTAAAAAAAATTTAAATAAAATAAAAGGTGCAGTTAAATAGTTGACTAGGTTATGATTTTATGTTGACACTTTAAGAGAATGTAAAACTCATCCTGTGTCCAAATTGTGTTCGTTATCTTTCTAAGAATAATTACTTAAGTGTTTGGGAAGATTTGTTTGTCAATCAGACAATTAAGGAAGTCAAATGATCACAAATGCTGTTTAAGATATTATTTGGTTTTTGTTAATAGAACCAAGGATTAGTCAAAGGCCCCCTTTAAAAAGTTGTTGAATGTTACAGGATTCATTATTTAAAAATAAGATTTTGAGGTTGAATAACATGTACAAATGTCATTGTGTTACTGCCATTGTGTTAAACAACATTTAAAATATTCACCAATATTTATTATAAGAGTATTTCTTACGGAACACTTTGGCAAGCATCACATTTTCTTCCACTGAAAAAATCATTTCAGCTATTAATGATGAGCACATGTTCACAAGAGCTTTGCATGACCCACCCCCTCCCACTCTCAGGCCCCTGTTCACATGTCACCTGAGTCCCCTGTTTAGAGCTATAATCCACCCCTCCAATCCTGCTTTCCCCATTTCCCTGCTTTCTTTTTCTCCAAAACCCTAGTCACCATTTTATAGAATATCTATTGCTATCACTCATTTCTTCACTCATGTTCCCCCACTAGAATGTAAACAAAAACAGAGATTTTGGTCCATTGTGCCTGTATCTGTGTTCCTAAATCTAGAACCATTCCTGGCACCTAGAAATAACAGGGGATGTAAGGGAAAGAGGGGGCCTGAAGGCAGTATAGGTTTTTATTCCAGTTCTGAGACTTACCTGTTTTGTGGCCTTGTCCAAATCACTTGGCATTCCTGAATCTTCATTTCCTTCTTCCTACAGTGAGCAGGCAATCCATCTGCTGGCCGCTTCATGGGATTGCTAAAGGATTAAGTGAAATGTAAGGGTACATTTAGTGTAAGGCAGTGAGGAAAAATGACAGATTGTTATCATTAGTTGGTGACTTTTGGAAAAGTTGCCTATATGTACACTGTTTTGAATGTTTTCAGATTGGGAATTATTCTCACTGCAGGCTTCACATGGAATAAGATTGCTGTCAAGTCTGACATCTGCCTCCGGCACCACAAAAGCATGCCCTGAGGCACAACGGAAGGAAGGATAGCCCAAATTTTCTCAAAACTGGTGAAACTGGGGGTTCACCCAAAGATTCTAGAGCTCTATCAAGGTCAGAGTAGCAACTGTCAAATTTTTCTCATTGTTATATGAAATGCCTGGACAGTGTTCTCTTGATGAGGGGGCAGGGGGGAGTTGAAAATTGTATGAAAGGAAGAAGCTTGATGATGTACACTATCTCTGATAATAAAACAATTCTATAAGCACACCTCTTATATCCAAAGGGATGGCATAACAGTTTAAGAGATAGTAAAAGGGTTTTCCTCATTGTTTATGTTGGGTTGTTTGGTCTGCATTAAAAAAAATTTTTTTTTAATGTTTATTTATTTTTGAGAGAGAGAGAGAGAGAGCATGTGCGCACAAGCGAGGGAGGTGCAGAAAGAGAGAGACACACACAGAATCTAAAGCAGGCTCCAGGCCCCCAGCTATCAGCACAGAGCCCAACGCAGGGTCCGAACCCATGAACCATGAGATCTTGACCTGTGCTGAAGTCAGATGCTCAACCAACTGGGCCATCCAGGAGTCCCTCAGTCCGCATCTTTAAAAATGCATGATGTTCAAAGAGCAAAGATCTTTCTCTTGTAAATTGACACTCTTGAGCAGAAAAAAAACAGGCATGTTTCCAGTAGCCAGGTCAGTGTGAGGGGGTCATCTTGGCAGCACTAAAGGGTAATGAGAGTAGTCCCACCAGCTGAGAACACAGCTTCCAATAAAAGCTTGTTACTCTAACCAGTCACCCTTGTCATTACCCACAAACATCTGTGCTTAAGCTACCTGAGGGTCCAGGCTCTGTATGTGGTGCAACAGCCTTGTGCTCTCTGAGGGCACACCAGACTTCAGTATCACCTGTGGCTACCTGTATGACCAGGTTGCCTGAGAAATAAAACACGAGAGTGCCGAAAAAGTTATAGAGCAGGTGATAAGATGGTGCATGAAGCCAGATATGAGAAACATAAGTCATCATCCTAATTGTTCTGCAGCAATTTAAAAAATGACAAGTTTCTCATTGATAGGAACTAAGAAAAGAGATGAGCGCCATCTTGTGGGGAGACCCACAGGTACTTCTGGTCTCGTGCCCACCCTTGCCAACTCTTCCCAACGGAACCATCTGCCAAACTCACCCAATCTTCACCATCTTCTGCCTCAAAGGCATTGGGAACATGTATATGACAACATTCTTTCAACTTTTTCAAAATAACAATAATTTAAAAGCTAATAACTCTAATCCCCCTGCTGAGGTCTACCAGATGCTGTGTACCTGATCACTCTCCAAGAAGGTTGCACTATGATGCCTCTATCTTCCCTCAGATGCCTTTCTCCTCACTTTGTTGGGGTTCCCAGTTGGGAGGAAGAGAGTGACAGTCCTTTTGCTCATGCAGTCCCTCTCCCACTTCATGGTCACACCATTTGGTTTCATGCACACCACTTGGTTTCATGCATGTATCTTATACTAAATACAACATAGGCACTGGAGATACTCAAATGAACAGGGATAGCCTTTGCTCTGAGACACTATATTTCAAGAAGTCAGGCAAACACATCTATGTGATAAGTGCTATGATTGTGCGCAAAAAGCAATAAGTACGAAAGAGTTGGAGAAAGAAGAAAAGAGGCTGTGGCTACTGTCGATGCTCCCAGTGTCCACCTCACTTGATGACCCTCTCCAGACTCCTCAGACTTCCAGCTGGAGCTGCAGCTTTCATCATGTTGACAAAGCCTGTCCTCTGGGGACTTCTGCCCTCCCTGGCTAGGCTGGCCTGGGTGTGGACACGTTGCTTTTCCTCTTAGTTCATCCAAGGCAAGGTTGGAATTTTCCAGTAGAAATGTTTACTAGGCAACTAAAGGAGAAAACAAAAGCAAAAAAAAACAAAAACAAAAACAAAAAACATGAAACAGCTTGCTGAGAGAAGGTGCCTTTTACCAACGTGGCAGGCACCTAAACTTTAGTGTAGACTAGTTTGGGGAGACCAGCTTCTCAGCACATAAGCCCCTTTGGCTCCTTCCCCTCACAGGGGTGTCCAGGGGTTTGAGGCAAGGCTGAGGTGGATTGGCGTCTGAGCCTGCTGAAATCTGCGGTACCTTCCAGAACCTGCTTCCTAAACTCTGCTCTTGGATGAGCTCATGGCCAGGGGATACCAAAGCATAGAGAGCTTAGTGACTTAGTGTGTCTAAAGTCACATGGCTGGTCATTGGCAGAGGGAAGCTCAGTCCCAGGCTAGCAGCTCCAGACCCTGGATTCCTTTTGTTTTGTTTTGTTTTAACTTTTTTTTAAGTTACTTTTTGAGAGACAGTGTGAGTAGGGGAAAGGCAGAGAGAGAGAGAGAGAGGAAGAGAGAAAATCCCAAGCAGGCTTCATAGGGTCAGCACAGAGACCAATGCAGGGATCTTACTCATGAAACTGTGAGATCATGACCTGAGCAGAAACAGAGTTGGACGCTTAACCAACTGAGCCACCCGGGCACCCCCAGGCTCTGGACCCTTAATCATG
The DNA here is from genome assembly GCF_046562875.1 of Panthera onca. Lineage (NCBI taxonomy): Eukaryota > Metazoa > Chordata > Mammalia > Carnivora > Felidae > Panthera > Panthera onca. The sequence continues at coordinate 24,579,492 of NC_138343.1, read as the reverse complement.
ATTCTTTCTGTTAACCAGAGTCAAGTAATTTTTTCCAACCCCCAGGCAACACTCAAAATCAGTACGTTCCCGGGGTACAATTTTTGAACATCAAGATTCCAAGGCCCCAAATTTTAACCAATGGTAGAACCCGCAGTGTTCTACCTCACATCCTCAGCCAGTTGTACTCACTTAACCATGGGGACCCTGCCTCCTTCCAGAGCATAGGGACAAATGATCTCTAACAGGCTCTAGGGCCCATCGTCATCCAGATTTCCTGCCAAAGTCTTGTCTGCACATCTTGAAATGTTTCTTGTACAAACTTGCTTACATCACTTATTTTTAAATTAAAAAACCTAGTTATTTTGAAGAGGAAGTGCTTGAGTTTTCTTCTTGGCATACTTTGTTCCATAGCCCACATGAAAGCCAAGACTCTGTGTTTGATTATCTTATCTCTGGGCCCTACTAGAGTTTTCTGTATAGTTGCAAAGTCTGTAGGCCTATAAATATGACCTTCACCCGTTCTCTTTGCATATTTTATCTAAAAAGAAAATTATAATAGCAATTGACTGCTTACCACTTTATGAAACTTATTAGGCAGTACTTATAATGCCTAATTGTACGCCTTTAGTTACAGTTGTAACATCTTCTATCACAATTCTCACCCAACCGAGGGAATAAAAGCCAATTTTACCAAGTTAACATGAAAATGATAAAAATTTGTTTTTACCTCATTCTACAATCTTCAGCTGGAAATGGAGTGTGTCAAATTATTTTAGTCAGCTGTGGCTTCCTCCTTCCTCGTTGCAGAGAACTAAATACGCCTGCTTAGTTAGGTCCATTGTTTTGTGAAATCACATCTATTTTCTCCGACTATTATTGATGTGAAGCGTGAATATAGCATGCTGCCTGCTGGGCTGGAAATACACCACAGAGCCAATCCCATACTTCATTTATGATCTATTATTCCCCATTATTCCTGCAGAGTTTCTGATTGCATTCTTATTAATCGTTCTAATTTGCCCTTCATTGTGCCGACCACTTGCCATTCAGTGCTGGGCCTCTCCTCAGCTGGTTTCCAGTATTTAGTAACGTATGCCTAGATGCGGCTTCCCTCAGACAGGCATAGCACAAGAAAACTCAGCATCTGTTGTGCTGCTGAAGAGCACATAGCAGCGCCTCATGTGCCTGTATCCTAGGTGGCCCACAGTTAGGTCCCTTTTCTTATAACCATTACTCATTCCCTCTTCATGCAACTATTTATTGAGCACCCCTGGATGCCAGGACTATGCCAGGTGCTTTGATAATAGGCCTGCCCACACTCACAGCCTGGGGAAGATGGAGGGCCAACAAAGCCACTGACCACAGCAAGCAGTACTAGGGCCCACATGCCCCTCCTCCTGTGATCCTCTCGGGTCCCTGTACTGGCTAGGTGCAGGTAATAGAAACCCACTCTCAACAGAGCAATAGCAGGGAAAACATCCTCTCTTAAAACAAGAAGCCAGGAGGGGCACCTGGGTGGCTCCGTCGGTGAAGCATCTGACTCTTGGTTTCAGCTCAGATCATGATCTCATGGTTCATCAGTTCAAGCCCTGCATCGGGTTCTTTGCTGACCGTGCAGAGCCTACTTAGGATTCTTTCTTCCTCTCTCTCTGCCCCTCCCCTGCTCACTCTCTATCCCTCTCTCTCTCAAAATAAATAAATTAAGGGGCATCTAGTTACCACAGTTAAGCGTCCGACTTCAACTCAGGTCATGATCTCACAGTTTGTGTGTTTGAGCCCCACATTGGGCTCCTTGCTGTCAGCACAGAGTTTGCTTCAGATCTTCTGTTCCCCTCTCTCTCTGTCCTCCCCTGCTTTTGCTCATGTTCTCTCTCTCTCAAAAATACATAAAAAACATTTAAATAAATAAATTAACATTAAAAAAAGCCAGGAAGTCAAGGGGAGCCTGGGTGGTTCAGTCAGTTGGGCATCCGACTTCGGCTCAGGTCATGATTTCACAGCTCGTGAGTTCGAGCCCCATGTTGGGCTCTGTTCTGACAGCTCAGAGCCTGGAGCCTGCCTCGGATTCTGTGTCTGCCTCTCTCTCTCTCTCTCTCTCTGCCCCTCCTCCACTCATTCTCTGTCTCTCTCTGTCTCAAAAATAAATAAACATTAAAAAAATTAAAAAAAAAAAAACAGGAAGTCAGGAGACGGGGTTCCATATACAAAAGTGTAAGAGGGTTAGCCAAAACTTGGGTCATTTCAATCTTCCTGCCCTACCACCTTGGCGTGCTAGCTTCCTCCTGGGGCTGACTATGCCCCTGTGCTCACAAGGTGCCTGTAGCACTCTCAAGTGATGTTTCTGCTCACCACTCTTTCCCAGAAAGAGGAAAGGAGCTTTCTCTTCCTCTTGTCTCTTGTTGAGAGTGAAGAAATCATTCCTGAAAGCCCCCCACCAAATTATCCCTTGGGTCTTATTGGACAAAATTACCTCATCCCATGTTTGTGTTTAAACCAGTCACCGGCCAAGGTACGTGAGGTCCCTCTGATTGTCTCAGACCCATCAGGACCTTGGGGTGATGAAGGTGCCAATCCTCCCTATATGCATGGCTGCATGGAGAGGTGGAATGCCTAAACAAAATTAACGTTCTGTTAGGAAGCAGAAAGAGAGAGATAGTGGCTGTTGAGTAGACTACTATGGTCACTTTCTTTCAAATTTGAGTAATGATCAACTTCTAAATAAAAAAAAGATTCTAACTGGATATGGACTTTGATATTTTTATTAGAATGTTCCTTGTATAGTCCTATAGCTATGAAACTAAAGTCAGTTTATACATTCAGTACAAACAAACAAAACCAATGAAGTTAATTGTCAAAATTAATTTAAGGTGACAGGCAAATGACTTTTTAATTAAAAAAAATTTTTTTAATGTTTACCATTTTTAAGAGAGAGACAGAGAGCAAGCAGGGGAGGGGCAGAGAGAGAAGGAGACACAGAATTGGAAGCAGGCTCCAGGCTCTGAGCTGTCAGCACAGATCCTGTCACGGGGCTTGAACCCACAGATCACGAGATCATGACCTGAGCTGGAGTCAGCCACTTAACCGACTGAGCCACCTAGGCGCCCCAGCAAATGACATTTTTTAATATTTACTTTTTTGAGAGAGAGTGACAGAGTGTGAGTTGGGAGGGGCAGAGAGACAGAGACAGAATCTAAGGCAGGTTCTAGGCTCCAAGCTGTCAGCACAGAGCCTGACATGGGGCTCAAACTCATGAAGGGCAAGATCATGACCTGAGCTGAAGTCAGACACTTAACTGAATGAGCCACCCAGGCACCCCCAAATGACTTTGTTTTACTGAAACCAATAGCTACTCCCAACATGAATAAGCTGCTACAGCAACTGCTACAGAAGTATGTGTCATATGATAACCCACTCCTCTCCTGCTGTTCTTCACTTGCACCCCCGTGGAGCTTTGTTCATCCTTGAAACTGATGCCACTTAGCTTGCAGTTGGCATGAACGAGGTTACATCTGTCCCTTTCCCATGAGCCTGTGACTGTGTAGTGTAGTGTTCCTCGAGACTCACAGTTTACATTTTAAGAAACACTGGCTTAGAATGCTCTGTACCTAACATCCCACCTGTGATCCGAAATGCTGGTGGTAAAGATAGGGAAAGAGTAAAAAGAAGGAAAAATTCAGAAGAGAGAATTACACATCGTAATCAGAAAATACAGGAAAACTGTAATGAATTTTTTTCACCAAGCCCCTACAGACAACCCCATATGACCTTAGGTGACCCACAGGTGTGACACAGACTATCATTTCCTGCATGTGCCGTGATGTGGAAAAGCACTGCTCAGGAGGCTCCTGCTTATGTGCTTTAGGAGAAAAGATGTTCATAGAAGCATTATTTATAATAGCAAAGAAGTAGAAACCATTCAAATTTTAATTGGTTGAATGAATTGTGATATATTCACATAATGAAAAATTATACAGCAGTGAGAATTAATGAACCACAGCTATATCCCCCAAATACAGATAACATCTACACAGCCACACATAACTTCCATTGCTTTACAAATGGAAGGCATCGTTAATGCTGTATCTCTGAGGCTGCCACTCTTTGATGATGTGACTATTTGGGCATCAGTAGGAACAAAAGCAATGATGCACTATAGCACATCTCTATGTTCAAATCTCTGTTCTTTCCCACCCTCAGAAACAGCAGCAACAACAACTACACCAACTGACTGGCTGGAAGATACCAGGAAACCAACTTAATATTTTGAAAACCAGTAAGTAAGGGGAAAGCATGAAGCACTTATCTGGCCTTTCCTACATGAACTACATCTAAGACAATCAAATAGTTGATGAGGAAAAGTTTCTCTTGTAGAAGCATTCCAGCAAACAAAACGAAGGAAAACATGATTTAAAAATCAGAAAAATCACCATCCTGCAATCTATAATGACATAAGCTAGGCATGAATAACCAAGCATTCTGTGGTTCCCAGTTGAGGTACACAACACCATCTGTGAAGTATTCTTGACCAAAAAACCAAAACCAAAACCAAAAGAACCCAGGACCTATCAGAAAGCCAGAAGACAGAGAGACATGCTAAAGACACCACATGTATGCAATTAGCAAAATCCAAGTCCTACTGAATAAATAATTTGATTTCTTCAATACGTATATTCCAAAAGGGCCAGGAAAGAAAAGGAGCGATTACAGATTACAAGAGATGTAAGAGGCACATCAACTAATTGGAACAATTTAAACTTCTTTGGATCCTGACTTGAAAAAAAAATGTATGAGACAGCAAAATTTTAAAAATCAATGTGTATTTGGTGATATTAAGTAATTGTTAATTTTTTTAGGTATGATATTGATATTATGGTTTTGTTTTAAGAGTTTTACTATTTTAGGGGGACCTGGGTAGTTCAGTCGATTAAACATCTGACTTTGGCTCAGGTCATGATCTCATGGCTTGTGGGTTCAAGCCCTGCATCGGGCTCTGCACAGACAGCTCACAGCCTGGAGCCCGCTTCAGATTCTGTGTCTCCCTCTCTGTGCCTGCCCCTCCCCCACTTGTGTTCTCTTTCTTTAAAAACAAAATAAAAATAAACTCATAAAAATAAAATTTAAGGAGTTTTACTATTTTAGAGAGTAATACTGAAATATTTATAGACAAAATAATGTCTGAGATTTGCTTCAAAATATTCCAGAGGGGTGTCTAGATGAAAAGATATTGGGCAGGAGTTGATATTCATTAAGATGGCTACTGGATCATGGGGATCTCTTATACTATACTGTTTTTCTTCTTAGTATTTATGAAAATTTTATGAAATTTTCCATAGTAAAGCTTATCTCCTAAAATTTTTTTAACTCTAGGATAATTAGTGTATATATTCCACTCAGCAAATATTTTATTATTTACTGCAAACCTGTACCAGGGATGGCGGTAAGACTAGTTTGGTTTCTGTTTCCAATCCTGAGTCAGTGATTTGCTGAGTCAATGATTTGCTAGAGTACATGTAGTAAGCGTCCACAAAATAAGCAAACTTCAATTCAATACTCTGCTAAGGATGAAAGATGTTTCAGAAGTGATTTTTGACCACAAGTATCTTAGCATCCAGTTTTTAGGCAAGAGACCACAGGTATGCGTACATGTTAAGTGGTATCCACCTGCAAAACATTAGTGGTTTTATGCAATACCACTTAGGGGCCATTTCTGTGACTTGGGGATGACACACACTCTTGTCACAAGAAGCTCGAGGTCAAATGCGCCATCTTCCCTGTCATATTTTCTAACAGTTAATTCTGATAGCAGGCTTATTTTAGGCTAAACTTCATTGCAGATTGAATAGCAAATTATTAGTTCAGCTGGGATGTTGGAATACACATCTTGTTCCCATGGTATGCATCACTAGTTTTTCCCCTGCTCTCCGTGTCTCTTTCAGGGGTCAGCAGACGTGAAATGGACACAGACAACTCACAGGAAGGAGTCAGCAGACAGTGAGAGGCACTTTCACCAATTACGGTTGTGCCAGCATCAGACCAGCTGGGAATGGCGTCTTTGCTGTAAAATGGTGTGCCCAATGCTAAATGATTCTTTCAAGTCCCACATCTGCTTCACCTTGTTTTATAGGAAGAACATGTAAATAAGAGCTAAAGTTGTCCCCACAGGAGAAAAGCAGGCAGTGGAAATACACCATTGAAGAGTCCTCAAAAGTAATTTAAATAGAAATTCTGTGTCCTGAATAACTTTTCTCCCCTTAAACACTCACTGTACTTCTCCATACTGGGTAATTAGTACTTGGAGTGGCATTTAACCCAACTAAGAAGCGTCAGACCCCCATGGCTGCCACTTTAGAGGGAAGGCTGCTGTACAGGGATCCACTTCTGTACTGGGTCTTGGGGTCATTGGTAGGACCAAATTATGAGGCCTTGATAGTCCTTTCTCTCCACCCTTCTTTCTTAGGACACCCCTTCCAAGGGCCAGGGAACTTTTAATTGCTGTCAAGAGAGTATTTCAGATTAGAAGCCCCTCATTCCCAGAAGTGGTCCTTGTCCTCCACCAGACCCTGGCTGTGGCCACCCCAGGGTTGCCCAGAAACTATGAGTGGAGGAGAGATTGAGAAAAACTAGCTCTGGGGCACAGTTCTGGTGGCTCAGTCCATTAAGCGTGGGACTTCGGCTCAGGTCATGGTCTCACGGTTTGAGTTGGAGCCCAGCATCGGTCTCTGTACTGTCAGTTCAGAGCCTGGAGCTTGCTTTTGATTCTGTGTCTCCCTCGCTCTCTGCCCCTCCCCCGCTCATGCTCTGTCTTTCAAAAAATGAATAAACGTTAAAAAAATTTTTTTAAATAAAACATTTAAAATAGAAAAAGAAGAAGAAAAAGAAGGAAAAGAAAAACTAGTTCCTTGTCATAATGAGGCAAATGCAGGAAAGAAAACCAGAACACGGAGGCTCTGCCCCTCCCACCCTCAGTGCAGTGATGGTCCTTTTGTCCCCTTTCTTCTGTGGGCCGTAGGACTTCGCTGGTCCTCAGCCAAAGGTGCAGCCCCCCCATCGTCCTGACTCCCAGGGAACGGTCCCAGCTCAGGTCAGGGCTCTAGGAGGCAACCGGAAGTCTTGGATGCAGCCCACGTGATGCCCCCCAGGTTTGCGTGGGAGACAACAGTCGTCTCAGCCGTGGGTGAAGCCCCAGGAAATCTTGAGCTCAGAGCTGTAATCCATTATATCATCATTTATTCCTTAGATTCCCGAGTTTGGTTATCCTTTTTCCACTGAACAGAGTAATTGCTGTGGGCTGAGCGCTGTGCTAGGCAATGCTTGCTCACAGCTGGTTCACTTCAAAAACAGACTCAAGGCCGCATCGGCGCTGTCAGAAGCCCTCTGCTTCTTTCAGTTACGGTTTTTCAACTTTTTTTTAATTTTAATAGAAGGCCATGTTTGGCACAGGTGGCTCTTGTTCCAGCTCCGCCTTCGGATATTAGCTCCCTGCTCAGCTGGACTAGGACTCCCGGGTTTTTCTTGCTAGAATGCCCTTTTATTCCCATCTTCAGGCAGGAAAACACAGCCCTCTCTCTGTCCCTGGCAATCAGACTGAAGTGAGTTGGGACCCACCCACCCCTCCCCTCAAGAAGCAGCTGATTACTCTGGGCCCTCCGTCTTCTAGACCAGTGGAAACTGCCCCCAGACTGTGAATCAGCCTGAGGATACAAAAACCCAATTTCAGAGATGTTATTATTGAAAATTCGGCTTCTGTTTCCATCATTTCCGTAATTTAAATAATCTCTTACTAGATCATATAATGCCTTAATTTTCTGCCGCATGCCACACCAATGCCTACAAAACTTACTGTTTTGACCACTCATTTCACACTTAGCTCAATATGGTTCAGGATATTTTACAGTTCCCAAATGACATTATCAAGGGATGAGGTCAGTGGCAGCACTGTGGGGTGGGGTGGCAACAGTTAAACTTCTGTGGCAGAATTGCACTTAGCATGGAGAATTTTTTTTTGACAATACCCTTTGGGGTGTCATCTTGTTGTGGGGGGAAAAATAGCTCTTGGGGCAAAGCCAAGAAGGATGGCATTGAGATGCTGTGAACAAAAATGTTCCATTTAACACATTTCTTCAGGGTAGCCCAAGAGTGAAAGGCCAGGAGGCCCTAGACCAGGAAAAAATTTTAAAAAACATGGACAGATGGAAAAAAGAAACAAAGAGGTACCCAGGGTTCTGCCAGAAGGAAAAGCCAGTGAAAAGTTACAGGCGGCAAAGAGAGCTGGAAGACTTGTGATAACAAGGATTTTAATTATCAGTGATGATATATGGTCATTTGGGGGAAGTTTTGTTGTTCAGTAACATAGCCACCTGTGTGACCCCATTTCCTCAAACCTTGAGGGGAGATGTATCCCCCAGTGGGGACACTGAAAGATCAAGAGGAACAACACAGTGAGACAATCAGTAATTTGGGGAGACGATTCCAGACCAAGAAGGTAAAGGTGACTGGGAGGAATCTTAAAACACCCCCCCACACACACTTCCCTGCAAATATGGGAAGGATGCTGGTTTTCCCAGGACTTGTGAAATAGGGTTTGAGGAACTTTATTTACATTTCAAATGGGTGGCTCAGTTGGTTGAGCATCTGACTGATCAGGTCATGATCTCATGATTCGTGAGTTCGAGCCCCACATTGGATGCACTGCTGTCACCCTGTCAGAGCAGAGCCCACTTGGGATCATCTGTCCCCTCCCCTGCTCGTGCTCTCTCTCTCAAAAAATAAATAAAACATTAAAAAGAAAGAAAGAAAAGAAAAACACATTTCAAATGGGTTAGTGACCCCAGAAGCTAGACAGGGCCAATCTTTGCAGCTGTGGATTGATGTGCCCTCTCCTGTAAGCCCAGCATCTAACTCAGCAGAATTAGTGCTGAATTAATTTGGTTACCATGTGAAGATACTGGTTTTAAATTGGGCCATAAGAACCTGAATACAAATCTGTCTGCCCCTTTCCAGGGGAGAGTCTGGCTGATGAACAAGATCTTTTTCATTTGGTACCATAAATAACACATTCAGAAAGCTTCCATCAATTCAGTCCTGCGGAAATATTGGTGTCAGAATTAGCAACACTGTGCTCTTTGTATGACATGCGCCCTCTGATAGAGAACTCACTAATGCCCTCCCCAGTGGATTTTATTAATCGTACCTTACAAAGGGGCCCCTATTTGCTAAGAGACTGATTCGAAGATGCAAGCCTCAAGACTTATGCCATAGCTTGCCATTCCTTTTTCTTTTCCAGAAAGTCACTTTTTAAAGAAATAGAAATAATCATCTGTAGTTTTTTATTATAAAAACGCTACAGTCACAAAACTTGGAAAACCAAAGAGAGAAAAGAATCACACACCCCTTCTCATGCTGACACAAGCAGCTGTAAACATCGTAATTTATTTCCAGGGACACTTTGACATATTTCTTTGCAATTCTTCATTGTTTAAGTTTTTTCAAAATTCAGAAAAACTTTCAAACACAGAAAATAACATTATAGGCATCCATATACTCACCACTAAAATTTTAAAAATATGCCAACATTTTACTATGTAATTGCAGATCTCTCTTTTTAAATGAAGAAATAAATCATGATGGATATAGCAAGAGTTCCACCTTGGATCATATCAGCCCCCACACCCCCACAGGCTGAGACCACATTGTGCTGAAGGCAGCACGCAATAGCGGGAGGTCTGACTTTGTACTTTTTACTGCATATTATATGTATTCATAAACACCTGCTGCTGTTTCCCGGGTGTTTTTGCAATGTACATAAATGATAATCTATTGTATCCTTTGGCTCTTTATTTTACCTTTCCACATTACACTGTTGAAGCTGACCCAGACCTAATCACTCGTTTTCATGGCCGTATTGACTGAAGAGTCTAGCTGATTCATTCGGCTGCTGCGAGAGGTCAGCTTGTTGCCACTTTGCTGCTACTGCAAACATTTTGAGCAGGTTGTTTGCTGTGACTCCTTGCCTGTAGATGAATCACTGGATCCTCCACCATATCCATCTTCACCTTTAGTAGAAAGTGACAGATCTGTCCCCAAAGTGTTTGGGGGACAAATTTTTACAAGTTCCCACCAGCCTTCTTCTCTCCAAGACTTGGTAACATCGGACATTTATATTTTCAGCTACTATTAGGTTGCATCTTTTCATTATTATTATTGACCTGTCAGCTTCCTTTCATTCAGCTTCATGATACTTTCCATTGGATTGTTTGTCTCATGGTTGATTATTTGTATGGGTAGTGAGGGTGAATTTGGAAGGTTCTAGAAGCATTCAAAACATTTCCTGTTCTTTGTGGTGGTTACTTTGCTGGTATACCAGTGGGACACCTGTGCTCTCAGCTGTTTTTGTCTGGGTGGGGGATGTCCCTGCCAATTCCCCCTGGTATAAACTATCCCAGAATGGAGAGAATTATTGGAGAGGCTGAACTTAGCAATGATACTATAAAAGAAAGATAAAGGGAACCAGTCTTCTGCTGGGGGCTCCTGTAACCATTTTTGTCAAAGATTCAACCAAGGTATGGTCTGGGTGAGTGAGGTTTAAGCTGACTTTGGGAAGTTGAGAAAATGAAGGAAGTTATAAATTAGGTCATTTGGAGACTGGGGAAAGTAGAGAGAAGGACCATGGGCAGAAAGGGACTCAGGTAGGCCAGAAGACAGGAAAAACAGACTTGACACACTCCCCAGGGATTTCAGTTTAATCCACAGGACCTTTGTCTCAGCTTTGTGCTCAGGGTCCATGCTGGGAAAAGGGGAATGCTCTTCATTGTTAACTCCTCCCTCTTGCTGATCTCTTTCATCTATCAAATCAGTAGAGTGAAATCCTTCCCATTCATTCTCCTGTTATTCTTAGACACTCTTTCTCTTCCCCATCCCACAGCCACTCTGTTGGCCAAGGGGCTCTCTGTCCACTTGCGTGGATCAATGCAGTAGTCTCCTAGACAGCCTGTCCCTTCCAGTCCTCCAAGCACATTGTCCTAATGCAGTTCTCTAAAGCACACTTACCAGATGGCAGCACAGCTCAGGATACCTTAGTTCATTCCTCCTCACACCTGTACCCATTAGACTCATCTCCTTCAGCCTCTCTCCTTCCTTCTCCTTTGTATGTCACATTCATATGCACCTCCAAACCTTTGTTCACACTGTTTCACAGCCTGGAATATTCTCTTCCCTTTACTTGTTCAACCTTTCACAGCCAATCTCAAGACCTCTCTTGTCCATGAAGTCTTCTCTGGCCATTCCGGCTTCTCCGCTCCTACCTTTTTTTCTTTTATTTTAGAGAAAGTGAGAAAGCATGAGTGGAGGAGAGGGGCAGAGAGAGAGAGAGAGAGAATCTTAATCAGGTTACATACCCAAAACAGAGCCTGATGCGGGGCTCGATCTTATAACCCTGGGATCATGACCTGAGTCAAAATCAAGAGTCGGACACTCTCCTGACTGAGCCACCCAGGTGTCCTCCACTGCTGCTTTTACTTTGCTTTCTGGCCAGAGTTACAGGTGATCTCCAAGTTACCTATTACACCTAAATACAGAAAGACTGGACACTCTGCTCAGTGGTGACTACAATTTACTGAACTTATTATGTACTAGACAGTGTGTCTGTTTCCACTTTGATCTCTACCACAAATCCAAGAAGTACTGTTATTACCATATGTCATGGATTTGCATTCTAAGATCTCTGAAATTTGAAGCATCTTAACAATGGATGGCATCTTACTGTTGCAGTCACCGCAATGGAAGTATGATTTCTTCCAGAGAATACCTGCATTTGCTCCTGTCAGAACCTGGGGCACTACCAAACAGAGGCCACTTTAAAATGAATTCCATGTTTGCTAGTGTGAATTCAATCCACTAACTGATCAGAATCCTGGTTTGTGGTTCAAATCCTCATGGAAGTTTTATTTTTCTCTCTTCTCCATGTACCCAGATGGAGGCAGGGTACTTCTCTCACTGACCTTTCTGCATGGCACAGTTATTTCTCTTAATCTTACACAGAGAAGGATGTTGGTGTCTTAATTTTATGTGGAGGTCTCCTATTGGTCTCTCCATCTCGGGCATTTTTTTATTTCTTAGTTGTATATAAAACAATGGTATATAAAATGATTGTTTACACCTTATCTCTATGATACAGTAATCTCATTTGCATATTTAAAAAATGAAGGACTTAGTTCAGAGCCTGTGGACAGAGGTGAATGAAGGAAAGTACAGGAGGCACTTACAAATGCCTGTTGATTAATTCATTGGTTGATTGGTTCTGACCCCACATCTCTTGGAATTAGATTCTCAATTGATCCACTTGACTCTGAATCCAAATATCAGGTGAACTGTCTTTAAATGAGGTATACACAACTTGATACATAAACTCACTTAAGCAAATGAGTGATATTTAATTTGTCATAATTTAAATCATCATATCATGGATTAAAAGAGATCAGATGTTGGGGCTGTCCTGGGACCACATTTCAGAGCAGACAGAGCAGGGGCTGGGGGGCTCTTCAAGATCAGATCAGCTCGCAAGTCTCTAAGATCTCCCGTCCACACTCCTGCTGGTTTTAAAGTTCCTTTGCACATGTTAGTTATTCTTCCACTTGTTATTCTTCGAGTGTTCTTTCAGAGAAAATCACAAATTTGAGTACTCTTCAGCAATTCCACGCTCAACAACATGGATGAAACCCACAGAGATACTGTTGCACTGGTCCCTTTAAGTAAAACTGAAAACTAAGCAAAATCAATATTCAGTAACAGAGGTCATGTAGGGGTTACGCTGGTGGGAGTGTAGAGACCGGGAAGGGCACAAAGAGGGCTTCTGGGATGCTGCTGATATTTTTTCCTAACCTGAGTGCTTACTATAGTCATCTGCTCATTTTGTGAACATTCTTCAAGCTGAACCCTCAGGGCACTGTGGTTTTCTGTATGAATGTTATGCTTAATTTTAAAAGGTTTACTTAAAAGCAAAAGAAAATCAAAATCACCCTGAAAACTGAGATGTTTAGAGATTACCGCTAAGAGAAAAAGCCTCAAAAGGGAGGAAGAGAGTAGGGAAAATAGAAACGATGGGGTGATTTAAATAATGCAGGCTGTGTGGCTCAGTCCCTTAACCATGCAATTTCAGCATGATCTCACCCATTCATGAGGTTGAGACCCATGACAGGCTCTACGCAGAGAGCATGGAGCCTGCTTAGGAATCTCTCTCTCTCTCTCTCTCTCTCTCTCCACCTCCTCCATTCATTCCTTCTCTCTATCTCAAAATAAATATTTAAACAAACAAACAAAGCAGGAAGTGCTGGGGTTTGACTGCTGGGGTGGACACCCATACAGATTCCCACCTTGGCTTTTTTGCTCTCCTGGTTGGTACTCCAGGCAAACCGCAGCTATGATGGCAGAGTTCTTGACACTTTTAAGATGCTGTTTTAGCAAACACTCAATAGGGAAAACTGAAAACCAGGCTGGCTACTTCCAGAAACAACCGGTGGCTTCTCTCCTGGCCTCTGAGCTCTCTTTGGATGCAAGAAGAGACATGAAGGTGTCGCAACAGTGTCACAAATGCCGTGATCGATGATCATTTGCAGGTGTTAGAGGCCTCCGTGATCAGTGGCAGCTGGGGATCTTCAGATGGTTGGCCAACTGAGCAATCAGTCAGGTCCTGGGCAGGACCAGTGGCTGAGGAAAGTATTTTAGGGAGTCCACCCAGCCTACAAAAGGTGAAGGGCACAGCAGTGCTGTGACTTACCCTGGAAATTCTCAATGTCTGGCCCTGTGCTGTCTGCTAGCTTGAGGAAGGCACTGAAGAGTGTTGGGGGAACAAACTGAAACCTCACGATGCTCATACTGACAGCATTACCAGGAAGAATCTTTATGAATCAGCTAGGTCGCTGGCTTTCTGGGTCATGTGGGATGTGTACAGGTTTGTGTGCAAATGCACACTGACCCAGCTGGTTCCTGTGGAGATTTAGTATAAGGTTTTGTGGATTTTGTTTCCCACTTACAGAGCAGCTTGTGTAAAAAAGAAATGAACCCTAAGCTGTGACAATTTACACTGGGCCAGGCCCAGGGGAGGGGAAGGTGATCCGGGGCCCCAGCTGCTGCTCAAAGCAGAGCTGTGTTCGCAGTGCTCCGGGAGCATGTATGCATCTTTGTTTTCTGCACAAGGAAAGGAAAGAGACTTCCTGCAGGAGCCCTATTGCCTAAGGCTTAGGGAGAAATTCTTTTTCCTGTTTCCAGAGAAAGAAAAAAAATCTATCAAGCAAATGATTCAAGGGTCAACTCCCCCACATTCACTGGGTAAACTGCAGGATGGTGCTTTATATGCAGTGTTGGGCCTGGTTCCTGAGTCACCTTGACCTACTTATTAAGCACTGCTACGCTTGAGGCAACAAACTGTCCTCTAAGTAACAACATGACAATGAGTTACTGACGCTACGTCATCCATGGGTTTTGGAAAATTACTTCCAGTCACGTTAGCATTTTAAAAAATGCCTTGACAGAGGCACCGGGGTGGCTCAGTGGGTTAAGCGTCTGACTCTTGGTTTCAGCTCAGGTCATGATCTTGCAGTTCATGAGTTCGAGCCCCACTTGGGCTCTGAATTGGCAGTGTGGAGCTTGCTTGGGGTTCTGTCTCTCTCCCTCTGCCCCTCCCCCACTTGTGCTGTCTCTGTCACTCTCAAAATAAATAAATAAATTTTTCTAATGTTTTGACAAACCAAGAAAAAGGCATGAAACTGCTCGTTCCCAGCACGTTGGGTCGAACACTAATAGGAAGATGTTGCTTTGCTCTCCCTGTTGTGGAATGTGATCTTTTTTGACCCTGCCCAGCTAGGTCTGTGCTCCTGGGCACAAATCCTGAGTGCCCAATATGCCCCTGCACCAGTGATGCCATCTTCTGTGTGGAGCCCATGGTTCCTCCAGGCAGTGATGCCCCAGAATGACCAGGGACAGGGCAGCCGTGTGAGCTGGGGCAGGGGCGTTTGTTGAGTTTCTCATTCATCCTGAGGAAGGGTTCTACTGTTTCCGGTGGAGATGACTGCTGCTTAGAGATATGGCCTCTTGCTTCACAGTGAAGTGGCTGGAGGAAAACCAACTATTTCTTCCTTTCACAGCAGTGTGTGTTCTCTGGGAAATATGGAGCACAGTTCTTGCCAACTGCTCTGGAAATCTGAGCCTCTGCAATGTTCACGGATTGCAGATGTGCAGCACAGAACACGTTGAAGCCGTCGCTTCCTAAAGGGGAATAGATCTGCTCTAAATCTCACCCTCCCACCACAGGCAGCCAAAACCTTTCAAAGTTGACTTTTTGACCAGGTTTACAAAAGTGGCACCTGTTTGGAACATCCATGTTTAACCCACATGAATTTACTGTCTCCCCAAGATGACACAACTCTTCCCTCTTTCAATGAATGACACGATAAACAAGTGAATGATCTTCCGAAGCAAGTTCACTTCCTAAATTCTTATCTGGACCAAAATGAAGGAACTCAGTTGTCTACATTCTCACTTTCCCTCCCGGCCAGGACAACATGTGCATGAAGGCAAGTGCTTTCTCAACACTGGGGCTAGTGCCTGAGTCTGCAGCTAACAGGAGCTGGACTTCCATGACCAACTGCTGAATGGAGGTCCCGCTTGAGGGGGGGTGGGAAGTTCTCCACAACCTATGTTTCCCTTGCTGGTGGTCCCTGCTCTGCAGATTGGTTCAGATGCTTCAGGCTAAATTGAATCTTCAGAGAGAAGGTCTGGTCAGCAATGTCAATGTATGGTCCAGGGAACAGGTCTACCTGCTGCTAGAAAGAAATGCCCCCAGGGTCAGCTGATCACAGGGTCCAGAACACAGTTCAACATTTCTCTTATCCATCTAGTTACATCCATTCCACAGGGATTTGGGTTTGCAAGTCCCTTCTCTCGCTACTCTTTCTCTCTTTTCTTTCTCTGACATTTTCCTGGTCTTTTCTACCCACACAGTTCTCCTGAAAAAAGAGTCCTGTCTCCACCAGGAGGTCCATCCACAGTGAGGTCCTGGAGGTCATTTTGAATATGGTCTTCACATTTTCTCCTCATAGGAGACCATCAGGAGGAGCTCAAAATATTTTCCTGCTACAGCAATGCCTCTTATAGCCATAGTCCCTTGGGTATCATAGGAACAAATTTATGTTTCAACTCCATCTTACCATGTACCTCCTCTCCTACTGGATGCCAAGAGGGGGGAAAAAACCAACCTCACCACATGGGATTTCTCCTTAAACATTCCTTATAATTGTAGCATCAAACTTTGTCCCCTTTCAGAAACTGGCAAGTCACTTTTTGAGGCAGGGCCCCCTTTCTTAAGTCCACAGAATCCTAAAATATGGATACTGCCAAATTCGCCTCTCCTGATGGTCCATTGCCAAGGAAAAACAGGCCCTAGTTTTATTTAGAAGTCTTTAAAAATAGTGTAGGAGGTGGGAGGGTAGATTAAGTGACCTCCGAAGTCCAGCCTAGACTCAGGAAATTCTGATAAATTTGGAAATGTAGGTTGCAAGAGACTGGGGGTGAGGGGCTTCACACAATGAGGCCCTTTTCAGCATTTGCTGCTGCAGTCTGATGAGCTGAATTAATCACTGTTCTTCACAATCAACTAAGGAAAATGGCCTTTCCTTCAAAAACCAGCTGTCAGCAATGACTATAAATTGGTTCATTTTACATGGAAAGATGTCCTGTGATAGGTTGTCAGCTAAATGAATGCTTACTTTGATGTAATTTGAAACAGAGTGTTAGAAGTGGCAATATATGAATAGAATAAGACAGGGTAATAAACAGCAATTTCTTCAGTCACACTAAGGCACCACAAAGAACATCCAAGGGGTAAATTTTGAGGCTAACAAGTAAAAATCATAATCCTAACAATGATGCCTAATGTTTATTGAGCACTTGTTATGTCCTAGACACTGTACTAAGTGGATTATTTGCATTATCTTACTTACCACTGAAATATATCCAAAAAAGACTGTTTGCTACCAAGACCTGCCAAGCCCTCATCAAAATCACAGACCCATGTCAATGATCTAAATATACCAATTAAAAGAGATTGCCAAACAAACAAACAAACCAAAGACAGAGATTGCCAAAGTGGATCAAAAAACATGACCCAACTATGCTTTGTCTGAAAGAAACCCGTTTTAAATATAATGATATACATAGATTAAAAGTAAATGAATGAAGAAAAATATACCATGCTAACACTAATCAAAAGCAAGCAGGAGTGGCTATCCTAAATTCAGACAAAACAGACTTCAAAGTAGGAAAAGTTATCAGGAATAAATAAAAGCAGTACATAGTGATAAGGAGGGGAATTCTCTAGGAAAACATAACAATTACTAATGTGTATGTGCCTAACAGGCTGTGTGAGGCAAAAACTAGTAGAAATGCAAGGAGAAATAGATGAATCCACTAGATAGTTGGAAACTTTAACCCCCTTTCTCAGAAATGGACAGATCCAGCTGGCAGGAGATCAGAAAGAGCATTGTTGAACTCTACGACACCATCAGTCAACTAGATATAACTGACATTATAAACTACTTCATCCAACTACAGAAGAACACATACTTTTATCAAGTTCACATAGAAAATTCACCAAGACAGACCACATTCTAAGCCATAAAACACACCTTAATAATTTTATAAGAGTAGAAATCATACAATTTCTGCTCCTCGGCCACAGTAGAATTAAACTAGAAATCAAAAGCAGAAAGGTAGCTGGAATACCCTCAAAAATGTGGAAGTTAAACAACAGGCTTCTAAATAACATGTGGGTCAAAGAAGAAATCTCAGGATAAATTTTAAAATATTTTGAACTAAATGAAAGTGAAAACATAAATTATCAAAATCTGTAGGATGCAGTGAAAACAGTGCTTAGAGCAAAATGTATAGCATTGAATGCATATTTTAGAAAAGAAGAAAGATATAAATCAGTAATATAAATTTTTACCTTAGGAACTTAAAAAAGGAGAGAAAATAAAATCCAAAATCAACAGAAGAAAAGAAAGAATAAGAATTAGAGCAGAAATCAATGAATTTTTTTCTTTTTCCTTTTTCAACTTTATTTTCATTCCAGTATAGTTAACATACAGTGTTATATTAGTTTCCGGTATACAATATAGTGACTCAGTACCTACATACAACACCTGGTGCTCGTCACAACCAGTGTTCTCCTTAATCTTCATCATCTATTTAACCCATTCCCCTACCCTCCTCCCCTTGGTAATCATCAGTTTGTTCTCTGTAGTTGAGTCTGTTTCTCGGCTATCTCCATCCCCTCTCTCTCTCTCTCTCTCTCTCTGCTTGTTTTTTTTTTTTTTTGTTTCTTAAATTCACATATGAGTGAAATCATATGGTATTTGTCTTTCTCTGACTGACTTATTTCACTTAGAGTTATACTCTCTAGCTCCATCCATTGTAAATGGCAAGAGTTCATTCTTTTTTATGGCTGAATAATATTCTATTGCATATATATATATATATATATATATATATATAACACATCTTCTTTATCCATTCATCTATTGATGGACACTAGGACTACTTCCATAATTTGGCTATTGTAAATAAAGAAAACTCAACCAAACCAAAATCTGGTTCTTTGAGAAGATTGAAAAAACTGATAAGCTCTTAGCCAGGCTAACTAAAAATATAAATAAATAAAAATAAAAAGAGGACACAAACTACTAATATCCAAAATGAAAGAGGAGCATCATTATAGGTTCCATGGAAATTAAAAGGATAATACTATGAGCAACTTTATGCCCACAAATTTGATAACCTAGAAAAAGGGACCAATTCCTTGAAAAACACAATCTGCTAAAATTCACACAAAAAGAAATAGTCTGAATAGGCTATATCCATTAAAGAAATTGAATCAACAACATTCCCTAATAGAAAGCAACAAACCCAGATGGGTTCACTGGTGAATCCTACCAAACATTTAGGGAAGAAATGATATCAATTCTCCACAATCTCTTTCAGAGTTTACAAGCAGAGGGAATCTTTCCTGACTCATTCTATGAGGCCAGCATTACACTAATACCCAAAATAGACAGACATTAGAAGGGAGGAAAACTATAAACCAAGATCTTTCATGAACATAGATGCAAAAATCCTCAACAAAATATTATCAAATAGAATCCCACATATACACCATGACCAAATGGGATTTATCCAGGTATGCAAGGCTGGTTCAACATTCAAAAATCAATTAATATAATTTATCACACAAACAAAATGAAAAAAAATCACATGATCATATCAATAGATTAAGAAAAAGCCTTTAATAAAATCCAACATCCAATTTCAGTTAAAAAAAAAAAAAACCTCTCAATAAAGTAGGAGTAGAGGGAAACTTTCTCAACTTGATAAAGACTATAAAAAATCTACAGGTAGCATCATACTTATGGTAAGAAACTTGAAGCTTTCCCACTAAGATATAGTACAAGGCAAGGATGTCCCCTCTCACTACTCCTTTTCAACATTTCCCTGGAAGTCCTTGCTAATGCACTAAGGAAAGAAAAAATACACCAATTGGGAAGGAAAGACATAAAGCTATCTTTGTTCATAGATGACATGATCATCTATATAAAAGATCATCTATGTAGAAATGACTAAAAACCCTGCTGGAACTTATCAATTATAGCAAGGGTGCAGGGTACAAGGGTGATATACAAAAGTCATTTGCTTTCTTATATACTGATAATGAGCAAGTGGCATTCACAAACCTTTTACATTAGCACCCTCCAAAATTAAATACTTAGTTATAAACCCAACAAAACATGTATAAGACCTATATGAAGAAAACTACAAAAATTTTTTTTCAAATTTTTATTTAAATTCTAGTTAGTTAACATACAGTGCAATGTTGGTTTCAGGAGTAGAATTCAGTTATTCATCAATTACATACACTACTCAGTGTTCATCATAACAAGTGCATTCCTTAACACTTATCACCCATCTAGCCCATCCCCCCCATCAACCCTCAATTTGTTCTCTATCTTTAAGAGTCTTTCGTGGTTTATTTCTCTCTCTCTTCCCGCCCTCCATATGTTCATCTATTTTGTTTCTTAAATTCCACATATGAGTGAAGTCATGTGGTATTTGTCTTTCTCTGACTGACTTATTTCCCTTAGCATAATATACTCTAACTCCAACCATGGTGCAAATGGCAAGATTTCATTCTTTTTTATGGCTGAGTAATATTCCAGTGTATATATATACATACCACATCTTTATCCATTCATCAGTCAATGGGCATTTTGGGTTCTCTCCATAGTTTGGCTATTGTTGATAATGCTGCTATAAATATAAAGGTACATGCCTATTTAAATCTGTATGAAAACTACAAAATTCTGATGAATGAAATCAAAGAACTAAATAAATGCAGAGATATTCCATATTCAAGAATATAAAGACTAAATGTTGTCAAGATATCAGTTCTTCTCAACACGATCTGTAGATCCAATGCAATCCCAATCAAAATCCCAAGAAGTTATTTTATGGATAGCAACAAATGGATTCTAAAATTTTTATGAGAAATCTGATAAGAAGATGACAATGGAGTAAGAGGACCCTAAGCTCCCCTTGTCCCAGGAATACAACTAGATTACTATGAAATTATCCTAAATAACCCAGAAATAGACCTAAGAACTGACAGAACAAACTCCGCAACTAAAGGGACAGAAGAGGCCACACTGAAGAAGGTGGGAAGTATGAAGACATGGTTTAGGGCAGAAATGGATCATTAATGCTGCAGAGGAAAGAAGCTGTGGTCAGGGAGAAGGCAAGAAAGAGAGGAGTGCACAGAGGAATGCCCACAGAGAATATTTCCCCAAAGCATCAGCTTGGAAAACAAAAGGGGCTGAATTTCATGAATTCTTGCAAAAGCAGGTCTTAAAGCCTAAAGTTTTAAAGGTCAGCAGGCTTGGCTGGGATAGAGCCCAGAGGGCACTGTGCTGCTCCTGGAGAGAAAGTATACAAACAACTCAGGGGCAGACAGCATGGAAACAGTGGTCTGAAGAATGCCTGGAGCACACAGAGAGATTATTTGCTTTTCTCAGAGCACATCCTTGAGAGACAGCATTCACAGACATGCCTTTCTGTAAACAAAGGAGCTGGCTGGAGTCATTTTCCTCCCCACCCCTTGGCGTAAATGCAGAGCCACCTGTAGGAAGGAGTGCAGCACCAACATTTTCTGCCTAACTTCCTTACACAAGCCCCACTCCCTGTGCTCTGGCAGAAGTGCCCTTCTTTGGCAAGCTTGCCTCAGTCCCAGTATGGTGGGCCTTTCCCCCAGAAGACCGGCACAAACCCCTGCCCATACCACATCTCCCAACCAAAGAGTTCTTTTCAGGTCCTCAGTCCTGGTGGAGGTAGTATCAGGTCTCATTTCATAAGCAGACCAGAGCACACCTGGTTAAAACTCATACATTCAAGTCAGGGACAAAACACTGCCCATTGCAGGCAAGGAGAGCCTCTGCAGATGACTGGCCTGAAGGAAAGAGTAGCCAGAAGATAAAAGCATGGCACACACAGAGATACTCCCTGAAGCTCCAGGCCCTGGGCACTACAGGACCTCTTCTTTATAAAGCCATTAGTTTCAGGAGCAGAAGACATACTCAGTTTTTCTAGCACACAGAAGAAGGCAGAGCCTTAGACAAAATGCAAAGATGGAGGAATTTATCCCAAATGAAAGAACAAGATAAGGCCATAGCCAGATATGAACAAAACAGATATAAGTAACATGACTGATGGAGAACTTAAAGCAATAATCATGAGAATACTCACTGGGCTTGAGAAAAGAATAGAAGACATCAGTGAGACCTCCATCACAGAGATAAAAGAGTTAAGGAATTAATCAAAGAGGAAGAGGGCAATACATGAGATTGGAAATAGGCTTAATACAATGACACAAGAATGGAAGAAGCAGAGGAACAAATTAATGACCTAGAAGATAAAATAATGGAAAGTAAGGTGAACAATAAAAGATAAAGAAGAATTATGAAACACAAGAATAGTCTTAGGGAACTCAGTGACTCCATGAAATGTTTCATTTATATTATAGGAGTTGCAGAAGAAGAGAGAGAAAAGGGGGAAGAAATTTAAGTTTAAGAAATAGCAGAAAACTTCCCTAACCTGAGGAAGGACACAGACATCCAAATCCAGGAGGCATAGATCAAAATCAACAAAAGCAGGCCAACACCAAGACATATTGTAATTAGGGGCACCTGGGTGGCTCAGTCAGTTGAGCATCCAACTTCAGCTCAGGTCATGATCTCACACTCCGTGAGTTTGAGCCCCACATCAAGCTCTGTGCTGACAGCTCAGAGCCTGGAGCCTGCTTCAGATTCTGTGTCTTCCTCTCTCTCTGCCCCTAACCCACTCATGCTCTGCCTCTCTCTGTCTCAAAAATAAATAAAAACATTTTAAAAAATTAAAAAAAGACATATTGTAATTGAATTTGAAAAATATACTGATAAAGAAAATAATCTTAAAAGTAACAGAACAAAAGAAGTCCCTATATTACAAAGGAAGACTCATAAGACTAGCTACAGGTCTCTCCACAAAAACTTGACAAGATAAAAGGGAGAGTGGCATGATATATTCAAAGTGCTGAATGGGAAAAATCTGCAGCCGAGAATATTCAGCAAGGCTACCATTCAGAATAACAGGAGAAAGCAAGAGTTTCCCAGACAAACAAAAACTAAAAGAGTTCATGACCACTAAAACAGCCCTGCAAGAAATGTTAAAAAGGGACACTTTGAGTGCAAAGGAGAGAGGTAAGTGACAAAGATAAGAACGGATCAGAGAAAATATCCAAATACAATGACAAAACAGGTAATAAAATGGCACTAAATATATATCTATCAATAATTACTTTGAATGTAAAAGGACTAAACACTCGAATAAAAAGACATACGGTGTTGGAATGGATGAAAAAAAGAAGACCCATCTATATGCCTCCTACAAGAGATTCCTTTTAGACCTAAAGACACCTGCAGATTGAAAGGGAGCGGTGGAGAAATATTTATCATCCAAATGAATGTCAAAAGAAAGCTGCAATAGCAATACTTATATAGGACAAAGTAGACTTTAAAACAAAGACTGTAACAAGAGACAAAGAAGGGCACTATATCATAATAAAGGGAACAATCCAACAAAATGTCATAACAATTATAAATATTTATGCACTTGACATCAGATCACCCAAATATATAAAACAATCAATAACAAACATAAATAACTAATTGATAATTTCACAATAATAGTAGGGGACATTATCACCCCACTTACATCAATGGACAGATCATCTAAACAGAAAATCAAAAAGGAAACAATGGCTTAGAAAGACACACGGGTCAGATGGACTTAACAGATATATTCAGAGCATTCCATCCTAAAATAGCAGAATACACATTCTTTACATGAACATGCAATATTCTCTAGAATAGATCACATATTAGGTCATAAAACAGGCCTTAACAAGTACAAAAATATTAAGCCATACCATGTGTCTTTTCTGACCACATGCTATGAAACTAGAAGTCAACCACAGACAAAATTTGAAAAGACCACAAATACATGGAGGTTAAACAACATACTACTAAACAACAAATGGGTTAACCAGGAAATAAAAGAACAAATTTAAAAAAAAAAATGTAAACAAATAAAAATGGAAACACAGCAATCCAAAACCTTTGGGATGCAGCAAAAACAGTCCTGAGAGGGAAGTTTATATCAGTACAGGCTTACCTCAAGAAGCAATAAAAACCTAAAATAAACAACCTAACCTTACATTTAAAGGAGCTAGAAAAAGAACAACAATGAAGCCTAAAGCAAGAAGAAGGAAAGAAATAATAAAGATTAGAACAGAAATAAATAATACAGAAACTAAAAAACAATAAAACATATCAGTGAAACCAATAGAACATATCAATGAAACCATATCATTCACCATGAGATTTATTCCTGGTTTGCAAGAGTGGTTTCTTTGAAAAAAATAATAAAATTGGTAAACCTCTAGCTAGACTTATCAAAAAGAAAAGAGAAAGGACATAAATAAATAAAATCACAAACAAGAGAGAAGAAATAACAACCAACACCACAAAAATACAAAGAATTATGACAGTATTGGGAAAAACTATCAGCCAACAAATTGGACAACATAGAAGAAATGGATAAATTCCTAGAACCATACAAACTACCAAAATTGAAACAGGAGAAATAGAAAACTTGAACATACTGATAACCAGGAAAGAAATTGCATCAGTAATCAAAAAAACTCCCAACAAACAAAAGTCTGGACCCAGATGGTTTCACAGGCAAATTCTACTAACCTTTCAAAGAAGAGTTATTATCTATTAAAACTTCTAAAAAAAGAGAAAAGGAAGGAAAACTTTCAAATTCATTCTATGAGGCCAGCATTACCCTCATACCAAACACATCACTAAAAAAGAGAAGTATAGGCCAATATCCCTGATGAACATGGATGCAAAAATTCTCAATAAAATACTAGCAAACTGAATCCAAGAGTTCATTTAAAAAGCCATTCACCACAATCAAGTGGGATTTATTCCTGGGTTGCAACTGTGGTTCAATATTCACAAATAAATCAATGTAACACACCACATTAATAAAAGAAAGGATAAAAACCATATGATAGTTTTAGTAGATGCAGAGAAAGCACTTGACAAAGTACAACATCCATTCATGATAAAAGCCCTCAACAAAATATGGATAGGGGAAACATACTTCAACATAACAAAGTGCATATATGAAAACCCACAGCTAGTATCATCCTAAATAGGGAAAAACTGAGAGGTTTTCTTCTATAGTCAGGAACAAGACAAGAATATCCATTCTCACCACTGTTTTTTAACATAGTACTGGAAGTCCTAGTCATAACAATCGGAAAAGAAAAAGAAATAAAAGGTATCCAAATCAGCAAGGAAGATATAAAATTTTAATGGTTAGCAGATGGCATGATACTACATATAGGAAACCTGAAAGATTCCACCAAAAAAAAAAAACAACAACCCTGCTATAACTGATAAATGATCTCAGTTAGATAATAGGATGCAAAATCAACATAAAGAAATCTGTTTATTTCAATACAACAATAACGAATCAGCAGAAACAGAAATTAAGGAATCAATCCCATTTATAATCTCACCAAAAACAATGATACCTAGGAACAAACCTAACCAAAAAGGTGAAAGACCTGTACTCTGAAAATCATAAAACACTGGTGAAAGGAATTGAAGATGACAAAAAGAAATAGAAAGACATCCCATGCTCATGAATTGGAAGAACAAATATTGTTTAAATGTCTCTACTACTCAAAGAAATCTACAGTTAATGCAATCCCTATCGAAATACCACCAGCATTTTTCACAGATCTAGAACAAATAATCCTGAAGTTTTTATGGAACCACAAAAGACCTAGAATAGCCAAAGCAACCTTGAAAAAGAGAAGCAAAACTGGAGGCATCATAATTTCGGACTTCAAGTTCATTACAAAGCTGTAATAATCCAAACATATGGTAGTGGCACAAAAATAGACACATAGATCAATGGAATGGAATAGAAAACCCAGAAATGGACCCAAAACTGTATGGTCAGTTAATCTTAGACAAAGCAGGAATGAATATGCAATGGAAAAGGACAGTCTCTTCAGCAAATGATGTTGGCAAAACTGGACAGCAACATGCAGAAGAATAAAACTAGACCACTTTCTTACACCATACACAAAAATAAATTCAAAATGGATTTAGTCCTAAATATGAGACCTGAAACCATAAAAATCCTAGAAGAGAGTACAAGCAGTAATTTCTCTGACCCCAGCTGTAACAACATTTTTCCAGATATGTGCAAGGGAAACAAAAGCAAAAATAAATTATTGGGACTTCATCAAAATTAGAAGCTTCTGCACAGCGAAGGACATATCTGATAAAGGGTTAGTATCCAAAATATATAAAAAACTTATAAAGCTCAACACCCAAAAAGTGAATAACCCAATTAGAAAATGGGCAGAAGACATGAATAGATATTTTTCCAAAAAAGATATCCAGATGGTCAACAGACACATGAAAAGATGTTCAACATCACTGATCATCAGGGAAATACAAATCAAAACTACAATGAGATATCACCCCACACCTGTCAGAATGGCTAAAATCAACAACAGAAGAAACAAGATGTGTTGGCAAGAATGGGGAGAAAGGGGATCGAGTCCGGAAGATGGCGGCGTAGGAGGACGCGGGGCTCACAGCGCGTCCTGCCGATCACTTAGATTCCACCTACACCTGCCTAAAGAACCCAAAAACCGCCAGAGGATTAGCAGAAGGGAGTCTCCGGAGTCAAGCGCAGACCAGAGGCCCACGGAAGAGGGGCCCCCCCTGAAGTGGATCACCTAAGGAGAAGCAAGCTAAGCCTGCCCCTCCAGCCCCCGTGCACCTTGCCTACCCACCCCAGCTAATACGCCAGATCCCCAGCAACACAAGCCTGGCAGTGTGCAAGTAGCCCAGACGGAACACGCCACCCCACAGTGAATCCCGCCCCTAGGAGAGGGGAAGAGAAGGCACACACCAGTCTGACTGTGGCCCCAGCAGTGGGCTGGGGGCAGACATCGGGTCGGACTGCGGCCCCGCCCACTAACTCCAGTTATACACCACAGCACAGGGGAAGTGCACTGCAGGTCCTCACCACGCCAGGGACTCTCCAAAATGACCAAACGGAAGAATTCCCCTCAGAAGAATCTCCAGGAAATAACAACAGCTAATGAACTGATCAAAAAGGATTTAAATAATATAACAGAAAGTGAATTTAGAATAATAGTCATAAAATTAATCGCTGGGCTTGAAAACAGTATACAGGACAGCAGAGAATCTCTTGCCACAAAGATCGAGGGACTAAGGAACAGTCACGAGGAGTTGAAAAACGCTTTAAACGAATTGCAAAACAAAATGGAATCCACGATGGCTCGGCTTGAAGAGGCAGAGGAGAGAATAGGTGAACTAGAAGATAAAGTTATGGAGAAAGAGGAAGCTGAAAGAAAGAGAGATAAAAAAATCCAGGAGTATGAGGGGAAAATTAGAGAACTAAGTGATACACTAAAAAAAAATAATATACGCATAATTGGTATCCCAGAGGAGGAAGAGAGAGGGAAGGGTGCTGAAGGGGTACTTGAACAAATTATAGCTGAGAACTTCCCTGAACTGGGGAAGGAAAAAGGCATTGAAATCCAAGAGGCACAGAGAACTCCCTTCAGACGTAACTTGAATCGATCTTCTGCACGACATATCATAGTGAAACTGGCAAAATACAAGGATAAAGAGAAAATTCTGAAAGCAGCAAGGGATAAACGTGCCCTCACATATAAAGGGAGACCTATAAGACTCGTGACTGATCTCTCCTTTGAAACTTGGCAGGCCAGAAAGGCTTGGCACGATATCTACAGTGTGCTAAACAGAAAAAATATGCAGCCGAGAATCCTTTATCCAGCAAGTCTGTCATTTAGAATAGAAGGAGAGATAAAGGTCTTCCCAAACAAACAAAAACTGAAGGAATTTGTCACCACGAAACCAGCCCTACAAGAGATCCTAAGGGGGATCCTGTGAGACAAAGTACCAGAGACATCACTACAAGCATAAAACATACAGACATCACAATGACTCTAAACCCATATCTTTCTATAATAACACTGAATGTAAATGGATTAAATGCGCCAACCAAAAGACATAGGGTATCAGAATGGATAAAAAAACAAGACCCATCTATTTGCTGTCTACAAGAGACTCATTTTAGATCTGAGGACACCTTTAGATTGAGAGTGAGGGGATGGAGAACTATTTATCATGCTCCTGGAAGCCAAAAGAAAGCTGGAGTAGCCATACTTATATCAGACAAACTAGACTTTAAATTAAAGGCTGTAACAAGAGATGAAGAAGGGCATTATATAATAATCACAGGGTCTATCCACCAGGAAGAGCTAACTATTATAAATGTCTATGCGCCAAATACCCGAGCCCCCAGATATATAAAACAATTACTCATAAACATAAGCAACCTTATTGATAAGAATGTGGTCATTGCAGGGGACTTTAACACCCCACTTACAGAAATGGATAGATCATCTAGACACACAGTCAATAAAGAAACAAGGGCCCTGAATGATACATTGGATCAGATGGACTTGACAGATATATTTAGAACTCTGCATCCCAAAGCAACAGAATATACTTTCTTCTCGAGTGCACATGGAACATTCTCCAAGATAGATCATATACTGGGTCACAAAACAGCCCTTCATAAGTTTACAAGAATTGAAATTATACCATGCATACTTTCAGACCACAATGCTATGAAGCTTGAAATTAACCACAGGAAAAAGTCTGGAAAACCTCCAAAAGCATGGAGGTTAAAGAACACCCTACTAACGAATGAGTGGGTCAACCAGGCAATTAGAGAAGAAATTAAAACATATATGGAAACAAACGAAAATGAAAATACAACAATCCAAACGCTTTGGGATGCAGCGAAGGCAGTCCTGAGAGGAAAATACATTGCAATCCAGGCCTATCTCAAGAAACAAGAAAAATCCCAAATACAAAATCTAACAGCACACCTAAAGGAAATAGAAGCAGAACAGCAAAGGCAGCCTAAACCCAGCAGAAGAAGAGAAATAATAAAGATCAGAGCAGAAATAAACAATATAGAATCTAAAAAAACTGTAGAGCAGATCAACGAAACCAAGAGTTGGTTTTTTGAAAAAATAAACAAAATTGACAAACCTCTAGCCAGGCTTCTCAAAAAGAAAAGGGAGATGACCCAAATAGATAAAATCATGAATGAAAATGGAATGATTACAACCAATCCCTCAGAGATACAAACAATTATCAGGGAATACTATGAAAAATTATATGCCAGCAAATTGGACAACCTGGAAGAAATGGACAAATTTCTAAACACCCACACTCTTCCAAAACTCAATCAGGAGGAAATAGAAAGCTTGAACAGACCCATAACCAGCGAAGAAATTGAATCGGTTATCAAAAATCTCCCAACAAATAAGAGTCCAGGACCAGATGGCTTCCCAGGGGAGTTCTACCAGACATTTAAAGCAGAGATAATACCTATCCTTCTCAAGCTATTCCAAGAAATAGAAAGGGAAGGAAAACTTCCAGACTCATTCTATGAAGCCAGTATTACTTTGATTCCTAAACCAGACAGAGACCCAGTAAAAAAAGAGAACTACAGGCCAATATCCCTGATGAATATGGATGCAAAAATTCTTAATAAGATACTAGCAAATCGAATTCAACAGCATATAAAAAGAATTATTCACCATGATCAAGTGGGATTCATTCCTGGGATGCAGGGCTGGTTCAACATTCGCAAATCGATCAACGTGATACATCACATTAACAAAAAAAAAGAGAAGAACCATATGATCCTGTCAATCGATGCAGAAAAGGCCTTTGACAAAATCCAGCACCCTTTCTTAATAAAAACCCTTGAGAAAGTCGGGATAGAAGGAACATACTTAAAGATCATAAAGGCCATTTATGAAAAGCCCACAGCTAACATCATCCTCAACGGGGAAAAACTGAGAGCTTTTTCCCTGAGATCAGGAACACGACAGGGATGCCCACTGTCACCGCTGCTGTTTAATATAGTGCTGGAAGTTCTAGCATCAGCAATCAGACAACAAAAGGAAATCAAAGGCATCAAAATTGGCAAAGATGAAGTCAAGCTTTCGC
The DNA here is from genome assembly GCF_046562875.1 of Panthera onca. Classification (NCBI taxonomy): domain Eukaryota; kingdom Metazoa; phylum Chordata; class Mammalia; order Carnivora; family Felidae; genus Panthera; species Panthera onca. Next base: position 24,549,700 of record NC_138343.1, on the reverse strand, counting down.
TTTTTGCAGATGACATGATATTATACATGGAAAATCCGATAGACTCCACCAAAAGTCTGCTAGAACTGATACATGAATTCAGCAAAGTTGCAGGATACAAAATCAACGTGCAGAAATCAGTTGCATTCTTATACACTAACAATGAAGCAACAGAAAGACAAATGAAGAAACTGATCCCATTCACAATTGCACCAAGAAGCATAAAATACCTAGGAATAAATCTAACCAAAGATGTAAAAGATCTGTATGCTGACAACTATAGAAAGCTTATGCAGGTAATTGAAGAAGATATAAAGAAATGGAAAGACATTCCCTGCTCATGGATTGGAAGAATAAATAGTGTCAAAATGTCAATACTACCCAAAGCTATCTACACATTCAATGCAATCCCAATCAAAATTGCACCAGCATTCTTCTCGAAACTAGAACAAGCAATCCTAAAATTCATATGGAACCACAAAAGGCCCCGAATAGCCAAAGTAAGTTTGAAGAAGAAGACCAAAGCAGGAGGCATCACAATCCCAGACTTTAGCCTCTACTACAAAGCTGTCATCATCAAGACAGCATGGTATTGGCACAAAAACAGACACATAGACCAATGGAATAGAATAGAAACCCCAGAACTAGACCCACAAACGTATGGCCAACTCATCTTTGACAAAGCAGGAAAGAACATCCAATGGAAAAAAGACAGTCTCTTTAACAAATGGTGCTGGGAGAACTGGACAGCAACATGCAGAAGGTTGAAACTAGACCACTTTCTCACACCATTCACAAAAATAAACTCAAAATGGATAAAGGACCTGAATGTGAGACAGGAAACCATCAAAACCTTAGAGGAGAAAGCAGGAAAAGACCTCTCTGACCTCAGCCGTAGCAATCTCTTACTCGGCACATCCCCAAAGGCAAGGGAATTAAAAGCAAAAGTGAATTACTGGGACCTTATGAAGATAAAAAGCTTCTGGGGGCGCCTGGGTGGCGCAGTCGGTTAAGCATCCGACTTCAGCCAGGTCACGATCTCGCGGTCCGTGAGTTCGAGCCCCGCGTCAGGCTCTGGGCTGATGGCTCGGAGCCTGGAGCCTGTTTCCGATTCTGTGTCTCCCTCTCTCTCTGCCCCTCCCCCGTTCATGCTCTGTCTCTCTCTGTCCCAAAAATAAATAAAAAAAAAAAAAAAAAAAAAAAAGATAAAAAGCTTCTGCACAACAAAGGAAACAACCAACAAAACTAAAAGGCAACCAACGGAATGGGAAAAGATATTTGCAAATGACACATCGGACAAAGGGCTAGTATCCAAAATCTATAAAGAGCTCATCAAACTCCACACCCGAAAAACAAATAACCCAGTGAAGAAATGGGCAGAAAACATGAATAGACACTTCTCTAAAGAAGACATCCGGATGGCCAACAGGCACATGAAAAGATGTTCAACGTCGCTCCTTATCAGGGAAATACAAATCAAAACCACACTCAGATACCACCTCACGCCAGTCAGAGTGGCCAAAATGAAGAAATCAGGAGACTATAGATGCTGGAGAGGATGTGGAGAAACAGGAACCCTCTTGCACTGTTGGTGGGAATGCAAATTGGTGCAGCCGCTCTGGAAAGCAGTGTGGAGGTTCCTCAGAAAATTAAAAACAGACCTACCCTATGACCCAGCAATAGCACTGCTAGGAATTTATCCAAGGGATACAGGAGTACTGATGCATAGGGGCACCTGTACCCCAATGTTTATAGCGGCACTCTCAACAATAGCCAAATTATGGAAAGAGCCTAAATGTCCATCAACTGATGAATGGATAAAGAAATTGTGGTTTATATACACAATGGAATACTACGTGGCAATGAGAAAAAATGAAATATGGCCTTTTGTAGCAACATGGATGGAACTGGAGAGTGTGATGCTAAGTGAAATAAGCCATACAGAGAAAGACAGATACCATATGGTTTCACTCTTATGTGGATCCTGAGAAACATAACAGAAACCCATGGGGGAGGGGAAGGAAAAAAAAAAAAAAAAAAGAGGTTAGAGTGGGAGAGAGCCAAAGCATTAGAGACTGTTAAAAACTGAGAACAAACTGAGGGTTGATGGGGGGTGGGAGGGAGGGCAGGGTGGGAGGGAGGGCAGGGTGGGTGATGGGTATTGAGGAGGGCACCTTTTGGGATGAGCACTGGGTGTTGTATGGAAACCAATTTGACAGTAAATTTCATATATTAAAAAAAAAAAAAAAAAAAAAAAGAATGGGGAGAAAGGGGACCCTCTTGTACTGTTCGTGGGAATGCAAACTGGTGCGACTACTGTGGAAAACAGTATGGAGGTTCCTCAAAAATTAAAAACATAACTACCCTATGACCCAGCAATTGCACTAATAGGTATTTACCCAAAGAATACAAAAACACAAATTCAAAGGGATACATGCATCCCAATATTTATAGCAGCACTATCAACAATAGACAAAGTATGGAAAGAGTCCAAATGTCCATCAACTGATGAATGGATAAAGAATAGGCGGTATATATATACAATGGAATATTGCTCAGCCATAAAAAAGAATGAAATTTTGCCATTTGCAACAATATGGATGGAGCTACAGAGTATTATGCTAAGTGAGTCAGGGAAAGACAGAAAGCATATGACTTCAGTCATATATGGAATTTAAGAAACAACAAACAAGCAAAAGGACAAAAAAAAGAGAGAGAGAGAGGCAAACTAAGAAACAGACTCTTAACTATAGAGAACAAACTAATGTTTACCAGAGGAGAGGTGGGGGGGGGGGGGTGTGGTGATGAAAATTAAGGAGTACACTTATAATGAACACTGGGTGATGTATGGAAGTGTTGAATTGCTATATTGTACACCTGAAAATAATATTACACTGAATTTAACTAACTGGAATTCAAATAAAAACTTAAAAAAATAAAAGTTTTTATAAGAATCAAAAGATCCAAAATAACCAACACAATAGTGAAAGACAAGAACAAAATCAGAGAAATGACAGCATCTAACTTCAATAATTAGAGAACTATGGTAATCAATGCAGTGTAGCTTGGTAGAGAATAGACAAATAGATAGTGGAACAGAATAAAGAGCTGAGAAATAGACTCTCCCAAATCTTCCATCATTGAAAAAGGAGCAAAAGCAATACAACAGAGCAAAGATAGCCTTTGCAACAAATGGTTCTGAAACAACTGGAAATCACATAAAAAAAAAAAAAAAATCTAGACACAGACCATACATCCTTAGCAAAAATTAACACAAAATGAGTCATAGATCTAAATGTAAAAACAAAACAAAACAATGAAACTCCTAAAAGATAACAGAGGAGAAAATTGAGGTGACCTTTGGTATGGCCATGGCTTTTTAGAAACAATACCAAAGGCATGATTCATGAAAGAAATAATTGATAAGTTAGACTTCATTAAAATTCAGAACTTCTGCTCTTCAAAGGCAGTCCAGAGAATGAGAAGACAAGCTATCACGTGGGAGAAAAGATTGCAAAACATGTGTTTGATAGAGGAATGTTATCCAAAATACACAAAGGACTCTTAAAACTCTGCAATAAGAAAAAAAAAAAAAAACTCCATTTAAAAAGAAGTCAGAGACCTTAACAGATACCCCACCATCGAAGATAAACAGATGACAGATATGTATATAAAAAGATACTGCACATTATTTGTCATCAAGAAAGTGAAACTTAAAACAACAATAAGATACCACTACACACCTATTAGGATGGTCAAAATCCAGAAATCTGGCAAAACCAAATGTTGATGAGGATGCAACAGGAACTCTCACACATTGCTGGTGGGAATGCAACTTGCAAAGACACTTTGGAAGACACTTTGGCACTTTCTTCAAAAACTAAACATACTGGGGCACTTGGGTGGCTCAGTCGACTGAACGTCCAACTTCAGCTCAGGTCGTGATCTCACCATTCAGGAGTTCGAGCCCCTCGTTGGGCTCTGTGCTGACAGCTCAGAGCCTGGAGTCTGCTTCAGATTCTGTGTCTCCCTCTCTCTCTGCTCCTCCCCCACTCACACTCTGTGTCTCTCTCTCTCAAAAATAAATAAACATTAAAAACTTTTAAAAAATTAAACATACTCTTACCATACAATCCAGCAGTCATTGAAAACTTATATTCACACAGAAACATGTGCACAAATGTTTATGGCAGCTTTATTCATAATTGCTAGAACTTAGAAGCAACCAAGATGTCTGTCCTTCAGGAGGCGAATGGATAAATAAACTGTGGTACATCCAGACAATGGAAGATTATTCAGTGCTAAAAAGAAATAAGCTACCATCCATGAATACACACAGAGGAGACTTAAATGCATATTAGTAGGTAAAAGAAGCCAATACTATATGATTCCAACTACATGACATTCTGGAAAAGGCAAAACTACATAGATAGTAAAGGTATCAGTGGTCACCAGGAGTTACCAGAGAGATAGGGATGAACAGGCAAGCACAGAGAATATTTAGGCAGTGAAAATACTCTGTATGATACCACACTGGTAGATATATGTCATCATACATTTGTCTAAACCTATAGAAAGTACAACACTAAGAGTGAATCCTAATGTCATCTATGGCCTTTGAGTGATTTTGCATGAATGTGGGTTCATCCATTGTAACAAATGTCCCACTCTGGTGGGGGATGTTGATGATGGGGAGACTGTGCATGTGTGGAGGTAGGGGGTATCTGGGAACTCTCTGTACCTTCCTCTCAAGTTTCCTGTGAACCTAAAACTGCTCTAAAAAATACAGTCTGCTTTTCAAAAGTCACTACATTTCTATAAGGAGTATTGAATGATTAGAAGTTTAAATTTAAGCAACAACATCAGGTCCCAGCGCTGTGGGCGCGATGACACAGTGGCCAGGCAGCTCCTCTCGGGGAAGTCTCTCCCACTCTGTAGCCAAGCAGACTTCTCTCTGATGAAATCATCCTGAGACGCCCAAGGGAAAGTTAGCTCAGCTAGAGGCACAATAAAGGACAAGCCCAAGCAGTTGTCAGCCAAACCTGTCCCTACAGAACTGGAAATTAAACCACAAATGGCCAACAAAAAAGATAAATCTTCAGGCAAAAATAAACAAATAAATAAAGTGGAAACAAAAGGTGAAAGGGGAACAAAACAGGAAACTGGTCAACAAAGAAACTGAAGAAGGCTTGCCTATAAAAAACTGAAAAACGAGTAACTAGGAGAGGCCAGCCTCCAAAGAAGGAGAGAAGGAAGCCAAATCTGATTAACAGCCTACAATGGAGTCTTATCAGTGCTCCCGGATCTTTCTTCTCATACAAGGACATAGTCTACCAGCTGTTCTGTAAATACCAGTTTTAGAACCTAAGAAACATTTTTTTAAAAAGAAGGAAATTTACTTCATCATTTTTTAAAATGTATGTAGACAAATGGAAATTGTGTGTGTGTGTGTGTGTGTGTGTGTGTGTGTGTGTGTGTGTGTGTTTAGAAGTGAAATCAAGTGCTGGCTGTTTATTTTTCTGATCAAAAAATAGTCGGATATTGAAATAAGGGAGGTTTTGACTCCTCAGATGTTAATATTCCATCGGCTGTTAAGAGGAGAGTTTTTATATCCCATGATACAAGATGAAGGAAATGGCAATTTGGAGTCACAACCACAGATTTAATATGTCTTCAAGTGCTAAATTCATTAACTTCTATTCCCAAGTTGTTTGTAAAATTGTGGCCTGATCTTTGTCACCCCTGACAGAATTGGGTGATCTCTGTAAACCTTTGGTCATGATAATCCATTTTTCCCTAATGATTTTGTTAATGTGCTGTGAAAGATTGGAATTTAGAATACATCATGTGTATGGTGTTAAGTTATAAAATAGTAGAACCTAAGACCTAACAGCTTATCAATATAAAGAAGGTTTGGGCATTTGTTGTCTTCTTCATTAAGACAATTTGCCTTCAAATTTAACCCATGAAATTACTGGAATAGCTTTAAGAAATAATGACAACTACATGGGTTTTTAGATTTTCAATTTTCAGTACTTACAATTGCTCATAATGCCTAGTACTAATGTTAAAAAAAAACTAATAAAATCTCTATTATGAAAGAAAAAATACCATTTAAAATTGCAATGTAATATTAAGATTTTAATTCCTTCCAAAGTGACCTACAGATTCAGTCAAATACCAATCAAAATCCCAGCATGTTTTTAAGTAGAAATTTCCAAGATGATTCTAAAATGTATATGGAAATGCAAAGGACCTAAAATAGCTAAAGCAATTTTGAAAAAGAACAAGTTAGGGACTTAGAGTACCTGATGTCAAGACTACAAGACAGTGTGGTGTTGACATAAGGATAGAAATATAGATCAATGAAACAGAATAGAGCCCACAAATAGACTCACAAAATATAGTCAATTTGTTTTCAATAAAAGTACTTTGTCAAAGTGATTCAATGGGGGAAAAGGTAGGCTTTTCAACAAATGGTACCCCCCCGACAAAAAAAAAGGAGAAAAAGAAAGAAAAAAAACGTTGACTCTTACTTCATGCTATATACAAAAAATCAACTCAAAATCAATTCAAAATGGGTAATAACCTAAATGTAGCAGCTAAAATTATAAAACTTCTATAAGAGAATCTAGAAGAAAATTTTGTCACATTGAGTTAGGCAAAAATTTCTTTGATGGTACACAAAAAGCACAAGCCATAAAATTTTTAAATATATTTTTTTATTTTTTAATATTTTTATTCTTTTTTATTTTAATTCCAGTATAGTTAGCACACAATGTTATATTAGTTTCAGATGCATAATACAGTGATTCAACAATTCCATATGTTACCTGGCTCTCATTATGACAGGTACACTCCTTAATCCCCATCACCTATTTTACCATCCCTCCCCCTCCCTTCTGGTAACCATCACGTTATTCTTTATAGTTAAAAGTCTATTTCTAGGTTTCTCTCCCTCTCTTTTTTTCCTTTGCTCCTTTGTTTTGTTTCTTAAATTCCACACATGAGTGAAATAGTATGGTGTTAATCTTTCTCCAACTGACATATTTCACTTATTGTTGTACTCTCTAGCTCCATCCATGTCATTGCAAATTACATTTCATTCTTTTTTATGACTGAGTAATATTCCATATATGCATATGGCACCTCTTCTTTATCTATTCATCTATTATGAACACTTGGAATGTATCCATAATTTGGCTATTGTAAATAATGCTGCAATAAATATAGGGCTGCATGTATCCCTTTGAATTTTGTATTTTGGGGGTAAATAGTGTGATTACTGGATTGCAGGATAGTTCTATTTTCTTTTCTTTTTTTTTTTTAATTTTTTTCTTTAACGTTTATTTATTTTTGAGACAGAGAGAGACAGAGCATGAATGGGGCAGAGTCAGAGAGAGAGAGGGAGACACAGAATCTGAAACAGGCTCCAGGCTCTGAGCTCTCAGCACAGAGCCCGACGCGGGGCTTGAACTCACGAACTGCGAGATCATGACCTGAGCCGAAGTCGGCGGCTTAACTGACTGAGCCACCCAGGTGCCCCGATAGTTCTATTTTCAACTTTGTGCAGAACTTCCATACTGTTTTCCGCAGTGGCTGCACCTGTTTGTATTCCCACCAACAGTGCAAAAGGGTTCCCCTTTCTCCACATCCTCACCAACACCTGTTGTTTCTTGTGTTGTTGATTTTAGCCATTCTGACAGGTGTGAGGTGATATGTCATTGTGGTTTTGATTTGCATTTCCCAGATGATCAGTGATATTGAGCATCTTTTCATGTGTCTGTTAGCCATCTGTATGTCTTTGGAGAAATGTCTACTCATGTTTAATTGGATTATTTGTTTTTTGAATGTTAAGTTTTATAAGTTATTTACATATTTTGGATACTAATTTTTTATTGGAAATGTCATTTGTAAATATCTTCTCCCATTAGGTAGGCTGCCTTTTATCTTTGTTGTTTCCTTCACTCTCTAGAAGCTTTGTGTTTTGATGTAGTCCCAATCATTTATTTTTGTTTTTATTTCCCTTGCCAAGGAGACATATCTAGAAAGATGTTGCTAGGGCCAATGTCAGAGAAATTACTGCCTGTGCTCTCTTCTAGCATTTTTATGGTGTCAGGTCTCACATTTAAGTCCTTAATCCATTTTGAGTTTATTTTGAATGTAAGAAAATGGTCCAGTTTCATTCTTTTGCATGTTGCTGTCCAGTTTTCCCAACACCATTTGTTAAAGAGACTATCTTTCCATTGGATATTCTTTCCTACTTGGTGGAAGATTAATTGACCATATAATTTGGGGGTTATTTCTAGGTTTTCTATTCTGTCCCATTGATCTATGTGTCTGTTTTTGTGCCAGTACCATACTTTTTTGATTATAACAGCTTTGTAATATAATTTGAAGTCTGGAATTGTGATGCCTCCAGCTTTGTTTTTCTTTTTCAAAGTTGCTTTGGCTATTCAGGATCTTTTCTGGTTCCATGAAAATTTTAGGATTATTTGTTCTCATTCTGTGAAAAATGCTGTTGGTATTTTGACAAGAATTGCATTCAATCTGTTGATTTACAAGGCATAAAAGTTAAAAAATTTTAAGTGGACTTAAATTATAAAAATTAAAAGCTTCTGCTCTTCAAAAGACAATGTTAGGAAAATGAACAGACTAGCCACAGACTAAGAAGTCCAATTGATTCTCCTTCTCTGATGTAGTTATGTTCTTACACAAAGTTGCCATGAACACTGAATTAGCAAATGCTGAAATAGGGGAGATACAAGGTTAGGTTCCCATGAGCCTGTGCTCACATTATCATTAACCAATCAACCCATCGCCTTGTTTTATGTGTGTTTCTGCTTAAAGATACCTTATGTAAAATATGTTGTTAATTTATTATCATTGAACTCATGGCTGACAGCACTAGAGTTCATGCTCGACCAAAGAGAATCTGATACATGTACTTTCCTCATAAGGCATGAGCCAGCACTTCAGAACTGTGTTTGGTGGCCATTTTAAACAGGGAGTCACCAACAAAAAAGGACAAAAATGTGGAAAACATGATACTGAATAGACTTTGGAAGGGACGTTTGTTTACAGTGTGAGAACTGAAACAGATGGCAAAGTGTCACCTTGCTCACCCTCATCTGGCAATATGCACATCACACAACTCCAAGTTTTTGCCACTCTATGCATGTCTGGGAATAACTGCAAATGTGCCAAAAGTATTGATTTTGGAATTACAAATACATCATAGAGAGCAGGCAAACTGGCAAACACAGACTCTGTAAACAATGAAGATGGACTGCAATGCTAGGGAAGTGGGTGGAAGCCTGTTGTAAGTGAAAGGCTTGCTCTTGTACAAACACTGTACATTGCCACCAAAGGATTTTAAACAAGAGAGTGACGAGACCTCTGCTGTAGAAAAAAACACTTTTTCTAAGTGTAACACATGGTTTGAGGAGGGTTACACTGGAGACAGTGGGGAATGGCTGAATCCAGTTGAAGGTGAGGGTGAAAGGACTCAGCCAGGGCAGAGGTTTGAGGAGCTGATCTGAGAGCCATCGAATCCAGGTGCCAGCGCTGGGCTGGGCATGAGTGGTGAGGGAGGAATTGGGAACAACCCCCAGGCTCCTGGCTTGGGCTGATGAGCGGTGCAGGGCCATGGGTGAGAGCTCCAGTTTCTCAGTCAGAGATGCTTGAGTTTAAATCCAAATTCCACCAACTCACTAGCTGTGTAGCTGTGAGAATTCTCCTTCACCTCTCTAAGCTTCAGTGTTCTCTTCTCCAGTGTACAGAATCTATATAATGGGAAAATAATACCTCAGAGTGATTTTGAGATTTAAATAAGTGCCGGTGCTTTTACCTAAATAAAGAAAATAGGGAAAGCAGCAGCTTGTGGGGCTAGGAGAGAAGGAGGGGAGTCCGTTGGACATGTGAGTTGGACGTGCCTGTGAACATCTATGTACGGGACCTAGTGGCTGACTGATTTGTTCCCAGGAGGCCAGAGCAGGGGAGCTGGGGGAGAGACATAAGGACTTAGCAGTTATGAGCAGGCCGATGGCTTCAATAGCCACAAAAAGTGGGTAGTTCCCCAAAGACGAAGCCTGAGGAATTCCAGCACAGAAGAAGAGGCTGGAAAGGAGATCAAGAAAGAGCAGCAGGAGGAGGAGGAAAACCAGGAGAGCGTGGGATGATGGAGGGCAGGGAAGGAGAATTCCCAGCAGGAAGTGAGCACAGTTACTGTTCTGAAAGCACAAACTGAAAGTCATGGAACTTTTGACCCAGAAGGGACCCAAGAGATCCTTTAATCGAATCCCCTTATCTCTTCTGATGAAGAAATAGAGATTCAAAGATGTGAAGTGAGTTGCTTGAGGTCACACTGTGATTTCATAGCAGGATCCCGGATGCCTAAGGAGTAATAATATACTTTTTCTACAAATATTCTAAAATTCAAAACTGTTTCTGTTCAGTCATGCTGGACTTTTTCCCAATGTGATTTACTGAGATTTTGTTGATGTATCAGAACAACTGTTAGCCTTTCCATATACTAAGGTACTATAGAGTCAATCTGTGCAATACATCTTAAATGTATTTACATTGCTCACTTAACAAATTGTGCTGTAAATAATAAGTTTAGAAACAATAGGAGTCATAAGTTATCAAACTTTACATTAACATTTTAATATATGTTAAGTATACATTAATAAAACTTAGTTTTTAAAAACAGAGCAAAAACATTTAGCTATTTAAAGTAAAAAATTAATTATTTGCTAAATTATTTTGTATTCAAAGTTCCAAGGAATAGAAATATTTGAATGTTTTAAACATTATCCATCTTAAAGCCTTGAGAAAAGATTTACTCCTTATTTCATCTTGGTTTCCCTCACTATGAAATGAAAACAGTATCATCTTACAAGACCATTCATGGTTAATTAATATGTGTGAAATTGTTGAACACAATAAATACTTGATAAGTATTGTCTGGGAAGTATTACTCAACTACATTTATAAACATGAAGTTGCATTTTTACAGCCAACTTGTAATTACAAATTATAGCCCATTTGAAAATATACACAAATATATACATATATACACCAAAAGAAAAAGAAAGCCAAAATTATCAAAGAACAAAGTAGAAAAATATCTCCTTCATCTAAGACTGAGTATTTGGGTTGACCAATATAATAAAAAAAATCAGAAATCCAGGAGTATACAATGATAGAACATTGCTATAAATCAGGATTTTTCAATCTCAGCACTATTGAGATTTGGAACAGCTGGATAATTCTTTATGTTGGGAGTGGGCATTTGGGGGCTTCTGTGCATTGTAAGATGTTTAGCAGGATCCCTGGCCTCTACCAACTACATTCCAATATCACCCCGTACCCCAATTTGTGACAACCAAAACTGTCCATACATTGCCAAATGCCCCTGGGAGACATTTGAGAACCACTTGAGTACCACTCCTACAGTAGCATTTCTGTGCACAAATGAGCCACCTTTTACACACTGAGGACACAGGTCCCAGGTGGCAGTAGGTCTGTGTGTTACACATTCGCATTTCCCGCTAGTTGGGCATTCCCACCCCCTGGCAGGAGAGGCACAATAAGGGTTGTCTATATAGCACATTAGAGGAGTTGAGGTTATCGGCAAGTCTTATCTGCTCACAGCACTGCCCAGGTCCTCCCAGGACTCATGACTCTCCTCCCTACTCTCTGCAGCTAGGGCATCCTTCTGGTTTTTCCTCAGTTCTCCAAAATAATTATCTACGAAGATTCCTTTATCATTAATTATGTCATAAACATGTTGACAATTTGTCCAAACAAACAAAAATCAAAAAGACCTTTGAGTTTTCTACTTTCATACATTAGAATCTGAAAACAAGATTAGAGGAAAAGATATGCAGAAACATAATGAAAGTGATATCTTAAAGCTGGAAGGGACTTAGAGATGAGCTCCCAACAGTCACAGCAACCACATTTCAAGGTCTCAGTTGTACAAGTGGCTAATGGCTGCCATATTGGACAGTGCAGACACAGAACATTTTCTGTTACCAAGGAAGTTCTAGCACAGCACTGTCTCAGAGAATACCTGTGTCACAGGCCTTACCTTATAGTTGAGTAACTAAGTCCTAGAAGTTGTATAAAATAATCCAGCTAAGAGAAATAGCAAGCTTGTGGCAGAACCAAGATTGAAAATCCAACCACTTAATTCCACTCCTGTGCTCTTTCTCCCACACACTGTCAAGTCCAGGCTTGGAAAGCCACAGGGAGTTCTGGCCCTTTGTAGATTAAAAATGGGTGTTGGACAAATGAATAAGGAAGATGTGGTACATATATGCAATGGAATATTACACAGCCATAAAAAGGAGATTGTGACATTTGAGACAACATCAATGGATCTAGAGGGTATTATGCTAAGTGAAATCCAATCCAATCAGACTGATGAGCACTGAGCAATGTATAAAATTGTTGAATCACCTATAAAGAGGCAGTCCACGGGCATTGCTGGGATGGAGGGTTTTTTCCCTCCCAGTTTTATTGAGAAACAATTTACATACATCAATATATAAATTTGAGGTATACAGTGTAATGGTTTGATTTACATATGTTATGAAATGATTACCACAGTAGGCTTAGCTAACATCCATATTCTCATACAGATACAATAAAAAGAAAAAGAAGAGGAAAAGGAGAAAGGGGGAAAAATTTCTCCTTGTGATGGGAACTCTTAGGGATAACTTTCTTAACTCTTCTGTCACACAGCAATGCTATAGCGATCACATTGTACATTACATCGCTAGTACTTACTTATCTCCTAATTGTAATTTTGTACCTTTTGACCACCTTCCTCCAATTCCCCTTCCCCCCATCTCCTGTCTCTGGTAACCTCAAGACTGAGCTCTTTTTCCTGTTTGGTGTTTGTTTTAGACTCTACATATAAGTGAGATCATATAGTATTTGTCTTTCTTTGACATGTTCACTTAGAAAAATGCCTTCAAGTTCCAGCCATGTTGTCACAGATGGCAGAATTTCATCATCTTTTATGGCTTAAAAATATTCCATTATATATGTACATTATTAGTATATAGATAGAGAGAGAGAGAGAGAGAGAGAGAGATACATACATACATACATATACCACAACTCCTTTGTCCATTCACCATAGACACTTAAGATGTTTACATGTCTTGGCTATCTTAAATAATGCTGCAATGAATATGAGGTTGTGGATATCTCCTCAAGTTAGTGTTTTGTGTCCTTTGGACATTTTCTCAGAAGTGGAATTGCTGGATCATATGGTAGATCTACTTTTAATTTTTTGAGTGTCTTCTATACTGTTTTCCATAATCTCTGCACCAGTCTACATCCCCACCAACAGGACAGGCACCAGGGTTCCCTTTTCTTCAATCCATTTGTGATTTCTTGTCTTTTTGATGATGACCATTCTAGCAGGTGTGAGATGATATCTCATGGTGGTTTTAATTCGCATTTCCCTCAAGAGTGATGTTTGAGAAGTTGTCCATATAACTGTTGACCCTTCACATATCTTGCTTAGAGAAATGTCTACTCAGGTCCTTTGCCAAGTTCTTGACTGGGGTATTTGTATTTTTTTGCTATTGAGCTGAATGAGTTCTTTATATGTTTTTGATATTAACCCCTATCAGATATATGGCTTGCAAATGTTCTTTCCCATTCCCTAGGTTTTCTTTTCATTTTGTTGATGGTTTCTTTTGTCATGCAAAAGTTTTTTAGTTTGATGAGCTTCACCTGTTTATTTTTTATTTTGTTGCTTTTGTTTTAGATGCCAATCCTAACAATCATTACTAAGACCCATGTCAAGGAGCTTTATTCTGACATTCTCTTCTAGTAGTTTACAGTTCAGTCTTTAATCCATTTGGAGTTAATTTTTGTGAGTGGTATAATATATGGGTCCAGTTTTATTCTTTTACATGTGAATATTCAATAATTTAAGCACTGTTTATTGAAGAGATTTCCTTTTCTCCATTGAGCATTCTTTTCTTCCTTGTCAAATATTAGGTAATTGTATGTGCTTGGGTTTATTTCTGTGCTCTTGATTCTGTTCCATTGGTCTATTTGTCTGTTTTTATGCTAGTTACATAGTGTTTAGAAGGCTATACCTTTATAGTATATCTTGAAATTAGGAAGTATGATGCCTCCTGCTTCATTCTTCTTTCTCAGGATTTCTTTGACTATTTAGAGTCTTTTGTGGTTCCACATTAGGAATGTTGTTTTTTTTTTTTTTTTTACCTTTGTAAAAAATGCCATTGGAATCTTGACAGAGAGCACATTGAATCTATAGATGGCTTTTGATTTCACATTTTAACAACATTAATTCTGATCCACGAACACAGGATACCTTTCCATTTATTTGGGTCTTCTTCTATTTTTTCATCAATGTCTTATAGTTTTCAGAGTAGAGGTGTTTCACCTTCTTAGATAACCTATTCCTATTTTGTTTTTGAAACTATTGCATATAGGATCAATTTCTTTATTTCTTTTTTTAGAAAATTCATTGTTAGTGTAAGGAAATGTTACTAATTTTTGTATGTTAATTTCAATCTGGCACCCTTACTGAATCTATTGGTTAGACATAATATTTTAGTTGAGTCTTTAGGATTTTCTATGTATAAAATCATACCATCTGTAAATAGACATGATTTTGTTTCTTCCTTCCCAATTCCTATATCATTTATGTATTTTTCTTGCCTGAGTGCCCTAGCTCTGACCTCTAGTACTATGTTGAATAGGAGAAGTGAGGATGGGCACTCTTGTCTTATTCCTAATCTTAGAGGAATAAGACCTCTAAGATTAGGAATCTAGAGGAATAAACACCTACTTTGCCTCTTAAAGTAGGTGTTTAGAGGAGAAACTTTCATCTTTTCACTATTGATGTTAGCTATGAGCTTGTCATATGTGGCCATTATTATTTTGAGATATATTCTTTCTATACCTAATTTTTCAGAGTTTTTATCATGAATGGATGTTACATTTTGTCAAATGCTTTTTCTGTGCCTATTGCAATAATCACATGAGTTTTTATTTCATTCTATTAATGTGATTTATCACATTAATTGATTTGCATGTGTTGAACCATCCTTGCATCCCAGGGATAAATCCCACTTTATCATGGTAAATGATCCTTTTAATGTGCTGCTAAATTCTGTTTGCTAGTATTTTATTGAGAATTTTTGCATCTATATAAATCAGAGATATTGGCCTGTAGTTTTCTGGCATGGCTTTGGTATCAGGATAATGCTGGTTTTGTAAAGTGGAGTTTGGGAGTGTTCCACCTATCCAATTTTTTAAAAGAGTTTGAGAAAGATTGGTGTTAATTCTTTCTTAAAGGTTTGGTAAAATTCATCAGTGAAGTCATCCTGGGCCTTTCCTCATTGGGAAATTTTTTATTACTGCCTCAATCTCCTTACTAGTAATCAGTCTTTTCAGATTTTTCTAATTCTACCTGATTCAATCTTGGTAGGTTGTATGTTTCTAAGAATTTATTTATTTCTTCTAGGTTGTACAATTTGTTGGCATATAGTTGTTCATAGTAGCCTCTTATGATCCTTTGAATTTCTGTGTTGTCTGTTTTAATGTCTCCTTTTTCGTTTATAATTTTGTTGTTTTGGGTCCTTTCTCTTTTTTCCTTAGCAAGTCTAGCTAAGGGTTTGTCAATTTTGTTTATCTTTTCAAAGAACCAACTCTTAGTTTGGTTTATCTGTTCTACTGTTTTCCTGTTC
Source organism: Panthera onca (assembly GCF_046562875.1). Classification (NCBI taxonomy): domain Eukaryota; kingdom Metazoa; phylum Chordata; class Mammalia; order Carnivora; family Felidae; genus Panthera; species Panthera onca. Next base: position 24,533,972 of record NC_138343.1, on the reverse strand, counting down.
TCTATTTCATTTATTTGTGCTGTAATCTTTATTATTTCCTTTCTTCTGCCAACATTAGGCTCAGTTTGTTCTTATTGTTCTAGTCCCTTAAGATGTGGAGTTAGGTTGTTTATTGGGATCTTTTTTGCCTCTTAAAGTAGGTGTTTATTGCTATGAACTTCCCTGCTACATCCCACAAGTTATGGTTTGCTGTGTTTCCATTTTCATTTCTTTTAAGAAACTTTTTACTTCCCTTTTAATTTCTTCCTTGATCCATTTATTATTCAGGAAAGGGTTATTTAATTTCCATGTATTTGTGAATTTTCCAGTTTTCTTCTTGGTGTTGATTTCTAGTTTCATACCATTGTGGTCAGAGAAGATACTTGGTATGATATCAGTCTTCTTGAATTTGCTAAAATTTGTTTTGTGGCTTAACATATAGTTTATCCTAGAAATTTTCCATGTGCACTTGAGAAGAATGTGTATTCTTCTGTGGTTGATACAATGTTCTGTACATGTCTATTAGGTCCATTTGGCCTATAGTGTTGTTCAAATCCACTGTTTCCTTATTGACTCTCTGTCTGGATGATCTATCCATTGTTGAGAGTGGGGTATTAAAGTCTCAAACTATTGTATTACTGTTTATTTCTCCTTTTAGTTCTGTTAGTTTTTGCTTTATATATTTAGGTGATCCAATATTGGATGCATAAATATTTATAATTGTTATGTCTTCTATATATATTGACTCCTTTGTCATTATATAATGACCTTCTTTGTCTCTTTTTACCATTTTTAGATTAAAGTCTATTTTGTCTGATATAAGTTTATGCGAGTATAGTTACCTCTGCCCCCCCCCTTTTTTTTTTTTTTTGGTTACCACTTGCTTGAAATGTCTTTTTCATCCCTTCACTCTCAATCTATCTGTATCTTTAAAGCTAAAGTGAGTCTATTGAAGGTAGCATATTGCTGGATCTTGGGTTTTTTTGTTTTGTTTTGTTTTGTTTTATCCACTCAGCCATTCTATATCTTTTAATTGGAGAATTTGATCTGTTTACATTTAAAGTAATTATTTTTTTATTTAAAAATTTTTAAGATCTTTTTAATGTTTAATTATTTTTTAGAGAGAGACAGAGACAGCACGAGCAGGGGAGGGACAAAGAAAGAGGGAGACACAGAATCTGAAGCAGGCTCCAGGCTCTGCGTTGTCAGCCCAGAGCCCAATGCAGGGCTCAAACTCACAAACTGTGAGATCATGACCTGAGCCAAAGTCAGACGCTTAAATGACTGAGCCAACCAGACACCCCTAAAATAATTATTGATAGGTAAAGACTACTATTGCAATTTTGTCAATTATTTTATGGTTGTTTTGTAGAGCTGTTGTTCCTTGTTATTTATTCTGCTATTTTGTGTGTGTGATTTGATGTCTTTTGGTATCAGTATTCTTTGACTTCTCTATCACATTTTTTTGTGCAATTCCTACCAGATTTTCCCTTGTGGTTACCATGAGGATTAAAAAATATCTTAAATTTATAACACCCTATATTAAACTGATGTCAATTTCAATACAACATGTAAAATTTACACTTTTATTTCTGGAGTGGAGGATTTAGTGTCTGAAATAAAGTTGGTTTACGTGAAGAGGGCTAAATCATCTCCAACAGTGAGATCTTGGGCTGGGATGAAGTCTTCTGAAGTTCTGTCATCTGCAACGGCAGGCATCTGTGCCACAATGATGTCAGTTGAGATATAGAACTTAAATATCCTTTCCAAGTGGATACTTACTTGGGTTGATGTGGGTCTTGTTTTGTGGCTCTTTGTGATATTAGAGCAAGACTGACCCACTTGTGTAATTTGAATGCCACCTGGGGCCTAGGGACTTAACTTGTAGTGTCTTATATGTCAAGGGGCACATGGGTGAAAAGCTAGCAAAGGTGATATTGGTACCCATACCAGAGCCCAACTAGCTTGATTCAAGCCCCAGTTAAGGGTGGCTAAGTCCTAAAGTTTCCAACAATCCAACTTTTTTCCCAGACGGGTGATGAGAGGGGTTCTGATGCAAATAGATTTTAAATGGTATAGCCTACTATCAAAATTCTAATGGCATTTTTTATAGTCATAGAACAAACAATCTTAAATTTTGTATGGAATCAGAAAAGGCCCCAAATAGCCAAATCAATCTTGAGAAAGAAGAACAAAGCTGGAAGCATCACACTTCCTGATTTCAAACTATAACACAAAAGTATATTAATAAAAAGTGGCATAATATTGGCATAAAAATAAATACATAGGTCAGTAGAAAAGAATAAAGAACCCAGAAATAAACCCACATGTACTTGGGCAATTAATTTACAACAAAGGAAACAAAAATATACAATGGGGAAAGGACAGTCTCTTCAATAAATGGTGTTAGAGGGGCACCTGTCTGTCTCAATCAGAAAAGCAGAAGACTCGATTGCAGAGTCATGAGTTCAAGCCCCACATTGGGTGTAGAGATTACTTAAATAAATAAATATCAAAAAACAAGTGGTGTTGGAAAAACTAGACAGACACGTGCAAAAGAATGAAACTGGATGACTATCTTACACTATACACAAAAATTAACTCAAATTGGATAAAGACTTAAACATAAGGCCTGAGACCATAAAATTCCTAGAAGAAATCATAAGCAATAAGCTCCTTGACATTGGCTCTGGTAATGAGTTTTTGGATTTAACATCAAAATCAAAGACAATAAAAACAAAAAAAAACCAGACAGCACTACATCAAACTAAAAAGCTTCTGGACAGAAAAAAAAAGAAGGAAGGAAGGAAGGAAGGAAGGAAGGAAGGAAGGAAGGAAAGAAGGAAAAAATTGAAAAGAAAAGGCGACCTGCCAAATGGGAGAAAATATTTGCATTTTATAATCTGACAAAGGATTAAATCCAAAATACACAAAGACCTCATACAATTCAATAACAAAGAAAAACAATGTAATTAGAAAATGGGCAGAAGTTCTGAATGAATGTTTTTCTAAAGAAGAAATACAAATGGCTGACAGGTACATGAAAAGGTACTCAACATTACAAATTACTAGGTAAATGCAAACCACAACCACAATGATATATCACTTCATACCTTTTAGAATGGTTATTATCAAAGAATACAAGAAATAACAAATGTTGATGAGGATGTGAAGAAAAGGGAACCCTTGTACTCTGTTGGTGGAAATGTAAATTGCTACAGCCATGATAGAAACCATTATGAGGTTCCTCAGCAAATTAAAAATAAAACTACCATATGATCCAACAATTCTAATTCTGGATGTTTAAGTAAACAAAATACCTAACTTGAAAAGATATATGTACCCCCATGTACGTTGTAGCATTATTCACAATAACCAAAACATGAAAAAACCTAAGTGGCTGTCAATGAATGAATGGGTAAAGAAGTTCTGATATATATACAATGGAATATTATTTGCCAATGAAAAAGAAGGAAATTTTTTTGATTTGCCATTTTAGACAACATGGATGGACCTTCAGGGCATTATGCTACATGAAATAAGCCAGACAGAGAAAGACAAATACCATATAATCTCATTTATATGTGGAATCTAATATATGTATATATCAGATACAGAAATTAGATTGATGAGATAGGAATCAGGAAAATGGGTAAAGGTGATCAAAAGGTACAAACTTCCATTTGTAAAATAAGTAAGTACTGGGTATATATGGTATATCATGGTCACTAGTTAATAACATTAACTCCTAGGTATTTAACATTAACTCCTTAGGTATTTTATGCTTCTTGGTGCAATTGTGAATGGGATCAGTTTCTTTATTTGTCTTTCTGTCGCTTCATTATTAGTGTATAAGAATGTAACTGATTTCTGTACATTGATTTTGTATCCTGTGACTTTGCTGAATTCATGTATCAGTTCTAGCAGACTTTTGGTGGAGTCTAGCGGGTTTTCCAAGTATAATATCATGTCATCTGCAAAAAGTGAAAGCTTGACTTCATCTTTGCCAATTTTGATGCCTTTGATTTCCTTTTGTTGTCTGATTGCTGATGCTAGAACTTCCAACACTATGTTAAACAACAGCGATGAGAGTGGACATCCCTGTCATGTTCCTGATCTCAAGGAGAAAGCTCTCAGTTTTTCCCCACTGAGGATGATATTACCTGTGGACTTTTCATAAATAGCTTTTATGATGCTTAAGTATGTTCCTTCTGTCCTGATTTTCTCGAGGGTTTTTATTAAGAAAGGATGCTGAATTTTGTCAAATGCCTTTTCTGCATCAATTGACAGGATCATATGGTTCTTATCTTTTCTTTTATTAATGTGATGTATCATGTTGATTGATTTGCGAATGTTGAACCAGCCCTGCATCCCAGGAATGAATCCCACTTGATCATGGTGAATAATTCTTTTTATATGCTGTTGAATTCAATTTGCTAGTATCTTATTGAGAATTTTTGCAACCATATTCATCAGGGATATTGGCCTGTAGTTTTCTTTTTTTACTGGGTCTCTGTCTGGTTTAGGAATCAAAGTAATGCTGGCTTCATAGAATGAGTCTGGAAGTTTTCTTTCCCTTTCTATTTTTTGGAATAGCTTGAGAAGGATGGGTATTATCTCTGCTTTAAATGTCTGGTAGAATTCCCCTGGGAAGCCATCTGGTCCTGGACTCTTATTTGTTAGGAGATTTTTGATAACTGTTTCAATTTCTTTGCTGGTTATGGGTCTGTTCAAGCTTTGTATTTCTTCTGTTTGAGTTTTGAAAGTGTGTGGGTGTTTATGAGGCCTTTTAATTATGTCTCCCATCTTTATAAATTTTCAATCTTTTCTCTAATCCCATAAAGGCTAGGGCCAGAGGACACATACATTTCTGGGACTCATTAGCCATAGAGTGTTCCATGGACCAGGAAGCTTCTCATCTGATTTGGGTCCATTTGAGCCCCAAAATTCCACCACCCCCCAAAACAAAAACAAAACAACTATTATGTGCAACTGCACTCCATGCCATTGGCTATTGGTCTTATTACTGTTGGTCTGGGTGCTTTTATTGGTTTGCAATGTGGAGTCCCAAACCCACACTGAAGCCCACATGTCATCAGGTTTGACTAATGCAAACCCCACAACCCAAAGACCTTGCTGACTTGCTTGTCACCTTGCTGACTTGCTTGAACCAACAACTGAGGCAGAGGCCTTATAGTAACTGGCCAAATCAGAAGGCCTGCCTACAAGCTAATGCTAAAGCGTCAAACTTAGCTGCAAATAATTTAATGGTCACTCTTATACCTCACCGTGTTAACATCAACATTACAACAATATATAACGTATCAATTTTAGTTGTACAACATCATAATTTGATTTTTGTATATATTGTGAAATGGTCACCACAATGTCCAGTTAATTATCTATCACACACATAGTTACACATTTTTTTTATTATAAAAACTTTTAAGATTTGCTCCCTTAACAACTTTCAAGTGATACATCACATTAATAAAAGAAAAGATAAGAACCATATGATCCTGTCAATTGATGCAGAAAAGGCATTTGACAAAATTCAGCATCCTTTCTTAATAAAAACCCTCGAGAAAATCAGGACAGAAGGAACATACTTAAGCATCATAAAAGCTATTTATGAAAAGTCCACAGGTAATATCATCCTCAGTGGGGAAAAACTGAGAGCTTTCTCCTTGAGATCAGGAACATGACAAGGATGTCCACTCTCATCGCTGTTGTTTAACATAGTGTTGGAAGTTCTAGCATCAGCAATCAGACAACAAAAGGAAATCAAAGGCATCAAAATTGGCAAAGATGAAGTCAAGCTTTCACTTTTTGCAGATGACATGATATTATACTTGGAAAACCCGCTAGACTCCACCAAAAGTCTGCTAGAACTGATACATGAATTCAGCAAAGTCACAGGATACAAAATCAATGTACAGAAATCAGTTACATTCTTATACACTAATAATGAAGCGACAGAAAGACAAATAAAGAAACTGATCCCATTCACAATTGCACCAAGAAGCATAAAATACCTAAGGATAAATGTAACCAAAGATGTAAAAGATCTGTATGCTGAAAACTATAGAAAACTTATGAAGGAAATAGAAGAAGATGTAAAGAAATGGAAAAATATCCCGTGCTCATGGATTGGAAGAATAAATATTGTTAAAGTGTCAATACTACCCAAAGCTATCTACACATTCAATGCAATCCCAATCAAAATTGCACCAGCATTCTTCCCAAAGCTAGAACAACCAATCCTAAAATTTGTATGGAACCACAAAAGGCCCTGAATACCCAAAGTAATTTTGAAGAACACCAAAGCAGGAGGCATCACAATCCTAGACTTTAGCCTCTACTACAAAGTTGTAATCATCAAAACAGCATGGTATTGGCACAAAAACAGACACATAGACTAATGGAATAGAATAGAAACCCCAGAACTAGACCCACAAACGTATGGCCAACTAATCTTTGAGAAAGCAGGAAAGAATATCCAATGGAAAAAAGACAGTCTCTTTAACAAATGGTGCTGGGAGAACTTGGCAGCAACATGCAGAAGAATGAAACTAGACCACTTTCCTACCCCATTCACAAAAATAAACTCAAAATGGATGAAGGACTTGAATGTGAGACAGGAAACCATCAAAACCCTAGAGGAGAAAGCAGGAAAAAAACCTCTCTGACCTCAGCCACAGAAATTTCTTACTTGACACATCCCCGAAGGCAAGGGAATTAAAAGCAAAAATGAACTATTGGCACCTCATGAAGATAAAAAGCTTCTGCACAGCAAAGGAAACAATCAACAAAACTAAAAGGCAACCAACAGAATGGGAAAAGATATTCGCAAATGACATAACGGACAAAGGGCTAGTATCCAAAATCTATAAAGAACTCACCAAACTCCACACCCAAAAAACAAATAACCCAGTGAAGAAATGGGCAGAAGACATGAATAGACAATTCTCTAAAGAAGACATCCAGATGGCCAACAGGCACATGAAAAGATGCTCAACGTCGCTCCTCATCAGGGAAATACAAATCAAAACCACACTCAAAACCACACCTCACGCCAGTCAAAGTGGCTAAAATGAACAAAACAGGAGACTATAGATGCTGAAGAGGATGTGGAGAAATGGGAACTCTCTTGCACTGTTGGTGGGAATGCAAACTGGTGCAGCCACTCTGGAAAACAGTGTGGAGGTTCCTAAAAAATTAAAAATAGACCTACCCCTATGACCCAGCAGTAGCACTGCTGGGATACAAGAGTACTGATGCATAGGGGCACTTGTACCCCAATGTTTGTAGTAGCACTCTCAACAATAGCTAAATTATGGAAAGAGCCTAAGTGTTCATCAACTGATGAATGGAAAAAGAAATTGTGGCTTATATACACAATGGAATACTACATGGCAATGAGAAAGAATGAAATATGGCCTTTTTTAACAACATGGATGGAACTGGAGAGTGTTATGCTAAGTGAAATAAGTCATACAGAGGAGGACAGATTCCATATGTTTTCTCTCCTTTGTGGATCCTGAGAAACTTAACAGAAGACCATGGGGGAGGGGAAGAAAAAATGGTTAGAGAGGGAGGGAGCCAAAACATAGGAGACTCCTAAAAACAGAATAAACTGAGGATTTATGGGAGGTGGGAGGGAGGGGTGGGTGGGTGATGGGTATTGAGGAGGGCACCTGTTGGGATGAGCACTGGGTGTTGTATGGAAACCAATTTGACAATAAATTTCATAATAAAAAATAAATAAATATAAATACATAAATAAATATATATATATATATATATATATATATATATATATATAAAATAAAAGACCTCATATAATGAGCCCTTATATACATTGAAAGAGATATATCCTCCTTTAAATATAAGAAAAAGTGATGGGGAAAATTGTTTTTTTTCAATTTGGTGTAAGGTATGAGTTGGCCAGGAAGCTTTGGATTAAGAGAAATTAAGGCTTGGAGCAAGCTAGATAGCCATTTTTTGGATTAGAATTTGTAAAGGACTTGTTTGAGGAGTCTATTATATCTCTAATTAAAGTGTTTGGGACTCCTTAGAGACATGAAATTTTTGTTTAATGCCTTTTATGAGAGCCTAACACTGTATATTTTGAGAAATGAAATGTGTGCCTTGGTGATTATTAGTAATGTCTGTAACTGCTAAGGGGGTAAAGAGTATCCTGGTGAGACCTTATATTGTGGTATTAGTATATGAAGAGACATTTTGAGTATCTGTGAGGCAAGAGATTTCCTGAAGGGTCAGCTCTTAGGCAATTACCCAACAATTTATAACAAATATGAAGATGGGGCATTTGTTGACCAAAGCATCCACTACTAAGATGTCTGCCTGAAGTAGTTCCATCCCTCATCAGAGACATCCTGGCTAAGGAATGGAAAGCAGCCATATTCTACCGAGCTTCATCATTTTTATGACAATAGCAGTGCCATTCTTAGAGTCTCCAAATTCCTATTGCTGTGCATTCAGTTAAGCCCAAAGGATTCCTCAGTAGCCAAAGGATCTGGAGGATGGATAGCATCTCTGGCAAGGGACTGAGGTCAAGAGAGGCCACCCCCTTCTGCAAGTGAAATATGCCAGAGGGCCAAGATTTGGCTTCATCCTGTATTAAGGAGGCATTGGTAGCTGTGCCAAGCTTGTCGGATGCTGTTTCTGTGATATAAAGTGTAGTGAGCAGCCAGGTATGTAGAGTCATAGGCTCAGAGTCTATAAGAACCTCCATTTCCAAGGAAACCCGGTATGCATCAGCTTTTTTGTTTTAATGGTGTATAGCACAGGGCCAGAAGGAGCACTTGCTTGCATCAGAAGACTTTGAGCAATTTACAGCCATAATAGGTGGTCCAGAGATTCCAAGAGGCATGAAAAGAGGCTATCAAAGCCTCTATGGTGAAGGAGGCTCTGAGGCACTAATGAGAGTGCCTGTGGATTTTAATGTAGACAGATTCTAGAGCCTTTTGTTATAGGGATGCTCATTTAAGCCAGGCTGATTTGCAATTAGCAGCGTCTGTGAGATAAGCAAAATCTGTAAATGAAGAATATGTTGTCACTAGAACCCCAGGCAGGACTAGCAGATATTGGACTTGTATGTCCTTAATGCATGAATCTCCTGGGAAGAGGATGGCATCGATGTAATGTTATGCCTGTGCTTCTATATGAAGATGGATGTAGTTAAGGATCTTGTGCAAAGATAATGTGTGATGGCAAAGCTGCTGAGACACCAGTGGATAGTCTGGAAAAGGTATATTGGGTCTGTTCAGAGAGAAGGCAAGCTGTGGCCAAGAGGCTGTTGAAAGAGGTGCTGAGCAGAGCACATTAGTCAAATCTATATAAAAATATTTACCAATTGTTTATTAAAGTCAGTAATTTTTAAAATGCTGGGTTTGGGGTATAGTGACCTTAATGGATGGGACCATATCATTACGATTGTAGGAGACATTTCTTTTTTCCAGGTTTAAGAACAGACAAAGTTAAGAACAGGACTGTTAAATGGATAAACAGGATAATAATCTTTATTAATTAGGGGTTATGTAATAAGTTTTAATCCTTGAAGGTCCTGTTTTAATTGTTTGGGGCCATATCATCTATTTTAGCTGGGGTTCATGGGTTCCATTTTATCAAGCTGATTTGTAAGTGCTGCTACTTCATTTAATGTAATGTTATTATTCACTGTGTTGGGGCATCTATGTCCAAATATAATATTTTAGGGCAGTGAGTACTAGGAGTATAAGAAATTTAGGCAAGGCTACAGCTAAAGTGAAGCAAACCTATTTTTCCTCTGTTTTATAGCTACTTTTTCTAAGATAATAAGGGCTACAATGTTTAAATTTAGTGAGATCCCGATGTACCCCATGTATAATTTCAGCCCCAATATTGATTAAGCACATGAAGTTCTGTCAGTTGTTTCATTTTAGACAATGCTAAAGTTGATTTAGAACCTATGTTGTAGAGGCACAAAAACCAATCAGTGCTTTCATTTTTTGTTGTTATATAAATCCTTTTAGTATATAAATTTTGGATTTCCAGTTAGATCAAATGAACATTTATTTTAATTTAGTTTTCATGTATGTATATATGTAATTTATTCTATATATTAAAATAGTGTGTATTTATAAAAAATAAGTTACATATTTACCTTATATTTTCTCCCTCTGTATCTATGTGGCTTTTTTTCTTTTCTCTTTTACTTTTTTTTTCCCTGTTGCCATTATTTTTTATTTTTTGTTTTAGGCTATTAACCACCAGAAGTCATGATTTTAGTTTCTGGTTGATACTCCTAGTGTAGAACTTATAAACAATTATAGGAAAAGGGATAAGCTGCCTGGTGGGTGCCTGAAAGGCAGCCAGATCTCTTTCCAAGGCTGTGCAATACATTTCCCAGGGCTTGGAGTTTGTACTCACAAAGCTATAGCAGCCTCTTGGAACAATGCAGTTAGCTCTGTTTGAAGTATCAGTCCATTTTTACTGCATAAAATTTATTGCCAAATTGGTTTCCATACAACACCCAGTGCTCATCCCAACAGGTGCCCTCCTCAATGCACAACATCCACTTTCCCCTCTCCCCCACCCCCCATCAACCCTCAATTTGTTCTCAGTATTTAAGAGTCTCTTGTGGTTTGCCTCCTTCCCTCTCTGTAACTTTTTTTTCCCCTTCCCCTCCCCCCCCCACCCCCGTTCTTCTTTTAAGTTTCTCAGGATCCACATATGAGTGAAAACATATGGTATCTGTCTTCCTCTGCCTAACTTATTTCACTTAGCATCACACTCTCCAGTTCCATCCACATTGCTACAAATGGCCAGATTTCACTCTTTCTCATTGCCACGTAGTATTCCATTGTATATATAAACCACATCATCTTTATCCATTTGTCAGTTGAACATTTAGGCTCTTTCCATAATTTGGCTATTGTTGAAAGTGCTGCTATAAACATTGGGGTACAAGTGCCCCATGCATCAGCACTCCTGTATCCCTTGGGTAAATTCCTAGCAGTGCTATTCCTGGGTCATAGGGTAGATCTATTTTTAATTTTTTGAGGAACCTCCACACTGTTTTCCAGAGTGGCTGCACCAGTTTGCATTCCCACCAACAGTGCAAGAGAGTTCCCATTTCTCCACATCCTCTCCAGCATCTATAGTCTCCTGATTTGTTCATTTTAGCCTCTCTGACCAGTGTGAGGTCGTATCTGAGTGTGATTTTGATTTGTATTTCCCTGATGAGGAGTGATGTTGAGCATCTTTTCATGTGCCTGTTGGCCATCTGGATGTCTTCTTTAGAGACGTGTCTATTCATGTCTTCTGCCCATTTCTTCACTGGGTTATTTGTTTTTTGGTTGTGGAGTTTGGTGAGTTCTTTATAGATTTTGGATACTAGCCCTTTGTCCGTTATGTCATTTGCAAATATCTTTTCCCATTCCATCGGTTGCCTTTTTTGTTGATTGTTTCCTTTGCAGTGCAGAAGCTTTGTTTTGTTTGTTTTTTTTTTTTTTAATTTACACCCAAATTAGTTAGCATATAGTGAGGCAATGATTTCAGGAGTAGATTCCTTAATGCCCCTTACCCATTTACCCATTCCCCTCCCACAACCCTTCCAGTACCCCTCAGTTTGTTCTCCATATTTATGAGTCTCTTCTGTTTTGTCCCCCTCCCGGTTTTTACATTATTTTTGTTTCCCTTCCCTTATGTTCATCTCTTTTGTCTGTCAGTCCTCATATGAGTGAAGTCATATGATTTTTGTCTTTCTATGACTAATTTCACTTAGCAAATACCCTCCAGTTCCATCCACGTAGCTGCAAATGACAAGATTTAATTCTTTTTGATTGCCGAGTAATACTCCCTTGTATAATTATGCCACATTTTCTTTATCCATTCATCCATCGACGGACATTTGGGCTCTTTCCATACTTGGGCTATTATTGATAGTGCTGCTATAAACATGAGAGTGCATGTGTCCCTTTGAAACAGTACACCTGTATCCCTTAGATAAATACCTAGTAGCACAATTGCTGGGTTGTAGGGTAATTCTATTTTTAGTTTTTTGAGGAACCTCCATACTATTTTCCAGAGTGGCTGCACCAGCTTGCATTCCCACCAACAATGCAAAAGAGATCCTTTTTCTCCACATCCTCGCCAACATCTGTTGTTGCCTGAGTTGTTAATGTTAGCCATTCTGACAGGTGTGAGGTGGTATCTCATTGTGGTTTTGATTTGTATTTCCCTGATTATGAGTGATGTGGAGCATTTTTTCATGTGTCAGTTGGCCATCTGGATGTCTTACTTGGAGAAGTGTCTATTCCTGTCTTTTGCCCATTTTTTCACTGGATTATTTGTTTTTTGGGTGTTGAGTTTGATAAGTTCTTTGTAGATTTTGGATACTAACTGTTTATCCAATATGTCGCTTGCAAATATCTTCTCCCATTCTGTCAGTTGCCTTTTAGTTTTGCTGATTGTTTCCTTCACCGTGCAGAAGCTTTTTATTTTGAGGAGGTCTCAGTAGTTCATTTTTGCTTTTGTTTCCCTTGCCTCTGGAGACGTGTTGAGTAAGAAGTTGCTGCGGCCAAGATCAAAGAGGTTTTTGCCTACTTTCTCCTTGAGGATTTTGATGGCTTCCTGTCTTACATTTAGGTCTTTCATCCATTTTGCGTTTATTTTTGTATATGGTGTAAGAAAGTGGTCCAGGTTCATTCTTCTGCATATCGCTGTCCAGTTTTCCCAACACCACTTGCTGAAGAGACTGTCTTTATTCCATTGGATATTCTTTACTGCTTTGTCAAAGATTAGTTGGCCATATGTTTGTGGGTCCATTTCTGGGTTCTCTATTCTGTTCCATTGATCTGAGTGTCTGTTCTTGTGTCAGTACCATACTGTCTTGATGATTACAACTTTGTAGTATAGCTTGAAGTCTGGGATTGTGATGCCTCCTGATTTGGTTTTCTTTTTCAAGATTGCTTTGGCTATTCGGGGTCTTTTCTGGTTCCATACAAATTTTAGGATTATTTGTTCTAGCTCTGTGAAGAATGCTGGTGTTACTTTGATGGGGACTGCACTGAATATGTAGATTGCTTTGGGTACTATCGACATTTTAACAATATTTGCTCTTCCTATCCAGGAGCATGGAATCTTTTTCCAGTTTTTTTTTTTTTGTGTGTGTGTTTTCTTCAAATTCTTTCATAAGCTTTCTATAGTTTTCAGTATATAGATTTTTCACCTCTTTGGTTAGATTTATTCCTAGGTACTTTATGGTTTTTTGTGCAACTGTAAATGGGATCAATTCCTTGCTTTCTCTTTCTGTGGCTTCATTGTTGGTGTATAGGAATGAAACCGATTTCTGTGCATTGATTTTATATCCTGCAACTTTGCTGAATTCATGAATCAATTCTAGAAGTTTTTTGGTGGAATCTTTTGGGTTTTCCATATAGAGTGTCATGTCAGCTTCAAAGAGTGAAAGTTTGACCTCCTCCTGGCCAATTTGGATGCCTTTTATTTCTTTGTGTTGTCTGATTGCAGAGGCTAAGACTTCCAATACTATGTTGAATAACAGTGGCAAGAGTGGACATCCCTGTCTTGTTCCTGACCTTAGGGGGAAAGCTCTCAGTTTTTCCCCATTGAGGATGATATTAGCGTTGGGTTGTTCATATATGGCTTTTATGATCTTGAGGCATGCTCCTTCTATCCCTACCTTCTTGAGGGTTTTTATCAAGAAAGGATGCTGTATTTTGTCAAATGCTTTCTCTGCATCTATTGAGAGGATCATATGGTTCTTGTCCTTTCTTTTATTGATGTGATGAATCACATTAATTGTTTTGTGGATATTGAACCAGCCCTGCATCCCTGGTATAAATCCCACTTGGTCGTGGTTAATAATTTTTTAATGTATTGTTAGATACGGTTGGCTAATATCTTGTTGAGGATTTTTGCATCCATGTTCATCAGGGAAATTGGTCTATAGTTCTCCTTTTTAGTGTGGTCTGTCTGGTTTTGGAATCAACGTAAGGCTGGCTTCATAGAAAGAGTTTGGAAATTTTCCTTCCATTTCTATTTTTGGAACAGTTTCAAGAGAATAGGTGTTAATTCTTCTTTAAATGTTTGGTAGAATTCCCCTGCAAAGCCATCTAGCCCTGGACTCTTGTTTTTGGGCAGATTTTTTTATTACTAATTCGATTTCCTTACTGGTTATGGGTCTGTTCAAATTTTCTATTTCTTCCTGTTTCAGTTTTGGTAGTGTATATGTTTCTAGGAATTTGTCCATTTCTTCCAGATTACCCATTTTATTGACATATAATTTCTCATAATATTCTCTTTTTATTGTTTATTTCTGTAGTGTTGGTTGTGATCTCTCCTCTTTCATTCTTGATTTTATTTTTTGGGTCCTTTCCTTTTTATTCTTGATCAAAGTGGCTGGTGGTTTATCAATTTTTTTAAATTCTTTCAAAGAACAAGCTTCTGGTTTCATTGATCTGTTTTTTTTTTATTTTGATAGCATTAATTTCTGCTCTAATCTTTATTATTTCCTGTCTTCTGTTGATTTTGGGTTTTATTTGCTGTTCTTTTTCCAGCTCCTTAAGGCATAAGGTTAGGTTGTGTATCTGAGATCTTTCTTCCTTCTTTAGGAAGGCCTGGATTACTATATACTTTCTTCTTATGACTGCCTTTACGGCATCCCAGAGGTTTGGGGTTGTGGTGCTATCATTTTCATTGACTTCCATATACTTTTTAATTTCCTCTTTAACTGCTTGGTTAGACCATTCATTCTTTATTAGGATGTTCCTAAGTCTCCAAGTATTTGTTACCTTTCCAAATTTTTTCTTGTGGTTGATTTCAACTTTCATAGCGTTGTGGTCTGAAAATATGCACGGTATGATCTTGATCTTTTTGTACTTACTTAGGGCTGATTTGTGTCCCAGTATATAGTGTATTCTGGAGAACGTTCCATGTGCACTGGAGAAGAATGTATATTCTGCTGCTTTAGGATGAAATGTTCTGAATATAGCTGTTAAGTCCATCTGGTCCAGTGTGTCATTCAAAGCCATTGTTTCCTTGTTGATTTTTTGATTAGATGATCTGTCCATTGTTGTGAGTGGGGTGTTGAAGTCTCCTACTATTATGGTATTACTATCGATGAGTTTCTTTATGTTTGTGATTAATTGATTTATATATTTGGGTTCTCCCACATTTGGCGCATACATGCTTACAATTGTTGGGTCTTCTTGGTGGATAGACCCCTTGATTATGATATAATGCCCTTCTTTATCTCTTGATACAGTCTTTATTTTAAAGTCTAGATTGTCTGATATAAGTATGGCTACTCTGGCTTTCTTTTGTTGACCATTAGCATGATAGATGGTTCTCCATCCCCTTATTTTTAATATGTAGGTGTCTTTAGGTCTAAAGTGGTTGTCTTGTAAACAGCATATAGATGGATTTTGTTTTCTTATCCATTCTGTTACCCTATGTCTTTTGATTGGAGTATTGGAGTTTAGAGTGAGTACTGAAAGATATGAATTTATTGCCATTATGATGCTTGTAGAGTTGGAGTTTCTGGTGGTGTTCTCTGGTCGTTTCTAATCTTTGTTGCTTTTGGCATATATATATATGATATATATATAAGTGATATATATATATATATCATATATATATTATATATATATGATATATATATAAGTGATATATATATATCATATATATATTATATATATATCATATATATGAAATATATATGAAATATATATGAAATATATATATATATGAAATATATATATTTTCATCTTTTCTTCCCTTCAGAAAATCCCCCTTAAAATGTCTTTCAGGGTTGGTTTAGTGGTCACAAATTCCTTTAATTTTTTGGGGGGAAACTTTTTATCTCTCCTTCTATTTTGAATGACAGCCTTGTTGTATAAAAAATTCTGGCTGCATATTTTTTCTGATTCATCACACTGAATATATCCTGCCACTCCTTTTGGCCTGCCAAGTTGCTGTGGATAGGTCTGCTGCAAACCTTATCTGTCTACCCTTGTAGGTTAGGGACTTTTTCCCCTTGTTGCTTTCATGATTCTCTCCTTGCCTGAGTATTTTGTGAATTTGACTATGATATGCCTTGTCGATGGTCAGTTTTTGTTGAATCTAATGGGGTTCCTCTGTGCTTCCTGGATTTTGATGTCTGTGTCTTTCCCCAGGTTAGGAAAGTTTTCCACTATGATTTGCTCCCATAACCCTTCCACCCCTATTTCTTTCTCTTCCCCCTAAGACCCGTATGATTCTGATTTTGTTCCTTTTTAATGAGCCACTGATTTCTCTAATTCTTAAATTGCGTTCTTTTGCTTTAATCTCCCTCTTTATTTTCTACTTCATTATTCTTTATAAGTTTGTCCTCTATATCACTGATTCTCTGTTCTGCCTCATCCATCCTTGCCACCGCTGCATCCATCCATGATTGTGGCTCAGTTATAGCATTTTTAATTTCATTCTGGCTATTTTTTACTTCTTTTATCTCTGCAGAAAGGGATTCTAATCTATTTTCAACTCCAGCTAGTAGTCTTATCATGATTCTAAATTCTGGTTCAGACATCTTTCTTGTATCTGTGTTGGTTAAATCCCTGGGTGTCGTTTATTCGTGCTCTTTCTTTTGGGGTGAATTCCTTCGTTTTGTCATTTTGAAGGGAGAAAAGGAATTAATGAGGTAGAAAAATTGAAATTAAAAACATATTAAAATGTTAAAAATATTAAAATTAAAAATTACACACACACACACACACACACAAATCGAATAGATGATGCTAGATCGTACGTGTGTTTTGGTCTGGATGTTGAAAGTGGTTTGACAGATTAGAGGAAAAAAAGGGGGGGAGAGAAAAAAAAAGGAAATCGTTTGAGAATTTGAAAAAATGAATACACTGAAGTAGACTAAAAAGAGATGGTGGGGGTGAAATATAATTTGAAAAATATACACAAAAGTAAAGAATATAGTAAAAAAATAAAGAAAAATATTTTTAATAAAAATTAAAAATAAATACGATTTTTTCTTTTTCTTTATTTAAGAAAAAAGAAAAGAAATGAAAAAGAGAAAAAAGATAAAAAAGGAAAAAAGAAAAAAATTGTTTGAAATTTGAACAAATGAATACACTGTAATAGACTAAAATAAAATGATGGAAGTAAAATAGAATTTTTAAAAAATTACATAAAAGCAAAAAATATAGTAATAAAAATTAAATGAAGACATTTTTAATAGAAATTGAAAGTAAAATGAAGTTTTTCTCTTTCTACATTCAAGAAAAAGAAAAGAAACAAAAAAGAGAAAAAAATAAAAAGAAAGAAAAAAAGGAAATTGTTTGAAAATTTGGAAAGATGAATGCCATGAAGTAGATTAAGATAAAATGATGGAAGTAGAATTTGAAAAAATTTACACAAAAGTAAAAAATATAGTAATAAAAATTAAAGAAACATATTTTTAATAAAAATTGAAAATAAAAATGAATTTTTTTCTTTTTTGTATTCAAGAAAAAGAAAAGAATTGTAACAGAGAAAAAGAAAAAAGAAAAAAAAAGAAAAAAAATTGAATAGATGAACCTGCTAACAGAGTGAAGTAGGACTGAAATTGCTTCTTTTTCCCCTAGAAGTCAGTCTATGTAGCTCTTCATAGTCCATAAATTAAGCCAGCAGTGAGACTCGTGTTCTTGAAGAGCAGAGTTGGCCCAGTTGGGCAGGGCTCAGTGTAACAGTTCTGCTCTCCACTAGATGGCACTGCTAGCCTACTGGGGTAGATTGTTGTGGCGCTCGTAGGTGCATATTCACATGTACCGGAACAGTAAAAATGGCGCCACCCAGCTACCCAGTCTGTTCTCCCAGATCAGCAATAGTGCACCCATCCTCTGTCTTCAGCTCTCATCACTCCCTGCTTTTTCCCTCTCCATGACCAGGCTCTAGGCCCTACCTCTCTCCCGAGTTTTGTCTTAGATGTAGCTGTTTTCCCTGGCCTCTTACTTCTGAAGGACTGTGGATTTGACCCGTTCTGCCCCTCTGCACAAGGGTCTCACCGAGCAATGGCTGAATGAGCAATGGCCAAATGTCGGCTGCACCCAGGAACACCCACTGAACCCTGTTGTTGCTGGTGCCCTAAGACTGCAGCCAGGTGTCAGCCCACCCCAGAAAAAGCTCACGAGATAGTGTAGCAGCAGCGTTTCAGGGATTATGGAAAATCACAACACACATCTGGCACCAGGCTTCACCCTCAATGACCTTGCCCCAGCACCAGTGAATGTGGCTGCCTTCTGGGGTCTGCTGAGACCAGGTGGCTTCAACAGTCTCAACCAAATGTCCTTCCAGCAGTGGAACTGCTTTTGCACGTGTGGCCCAAGAACCTTCCAGACCCCACTCTTTTCCTGGGGATTCATCCTTTCCACCAGAGCACTGCCAGTATCGAGGTGTGGAGTTGCAGCCTTTGCACTCCCCTTGTTTACAGTCTTAATGGAATTTAAACCCTCTCCTTTCTCATTTCTCCTTTCTCCCTTTTTAGTTTAGTCCCTGCGGCTGTTTCCAATTTTCCACTTTCTCTCCAGCTGTTTTTGGGGAGGGGTGCCTTTCCATATTCTACCCCCCTCCCCAGTCTCCATCCTCTCTCTGCCCACAAAAGCGGTTCCCTACCTTTCGCGGCTTCTAGCTCCCCATTTCACCTCTCCGCACCACCTACCTGCTGAATTCTGTGGTTCAGATTGTGCAGATTGTTGTGTTAATCCTGCAATCAGTTTTCTAGGTGTTGGTCTGGATGTATTTATGGACATGAGACACAAAAAACTTCCATGCTGCTCTGCCATCTTGGCTCCTCCCCAGAAGCTTTTTATCTTGATGAGGGCCCAATAGTTCATTTTTGCTTTTAATTCCCTTGCCTCTGGAGATGTGTCAAGTAAGAAATTGCTGCAGCTGAGGTCAGAGAGGTTTTTTTCTGCTTTTGACTTTTTTTTTTTAAGCTCCCTGTCTGTCTCAGTCTTTGGGGCTTACTGCACAAACTCATAGTAGCTCTGAATAGCCCTGTCCATAGGGAGTGGTCTCCCTCTCTAGAGTGTTTCAGTTGACCTCTGAGGGGTTTGATCCACTTCTAGGAGAGTAGCAGTGGCTTACCAGTATTTTTGAGGCTCTGGATTTTGAGTTTAAGGCCCTTGGCATGCCGGTAAGCAAAAATATTCAATAAAGCCCATGTACATTTTCTGGGCTCTTTACCTTCTTCAGTCAATTGTATGACCTCCTCAAGGGTCTTAATCAGGACAGGAACAAAATGCTGTTTTATCTCTTTCCTTTTTTATCAAGCATGATGCCCCTGGTCTCCGAGGGTTTAAGATCCTTTAAGCAACAACACAAGAGGTCAAGTCTGAAACAGCACATTTTGTGGAGTGCCATGGTTCCTGACACTAACTCTATGAGTGGCTCCCAATACCCCAGCACCTCCAAAGCACATTCTACCTCTCCTCAATGGGTTAGGCTAAGATGTAGGAAAAACTAGCAACTCCACTTGCCCCACCACTTGTCAGTGCTGCCTGGTTGATCAGTCAGGCCCATCCTCCAGCACTTTGAAGGAAGTCACACCTTACTCCCTTCAGTGCAGGTTTTTGAAAACTTATGTAAGTGCCCCCAGGAGCATATTCCAGAATCTAAGCAAGTAACTCAAGTAAGAACTTGAGAACTTCATTTTCAAATTCTGAATTTAGGATGAAAATCAATGGTAACACCTAGCACATGCAACAAACAGTAGTCTTACCACAGCATAAGCATACACCAACAAGCAGTGGTACCTCCCCTGACTGTCCCTGCTACCTGATAGAACCAAGCCAGTAAGCAAACAGCAGTCTAATGGCATATCATTCCAGTTTAAGGCTAAACCACTCTGTTCACTATGTCAATTGTTTTAAAATATAGTGTGTTAATAGAAAGGTTGAGGTATCATAAGGCCAACAGATCAGGAGATGATTTCCACTGAAAAGATAATTTGTTACTCACAAATCCCAAGAGGCAGAGGCACACAATGCCATGGAGCTCACATAGGAAAGCACCAAAGTCATTCAAAAAGCAGAAGGACTGGGGGGAACTGTGGGCAAGAATCTTTATTGTGGTTTCCATGGAAAGGGATATCTTGATTTTTTTAAATTTTCATAGGGTATAATTTACTCTTTGTGGTGGATTTTGACAACCATACAGTTATATAGGTACTTCCACAGTAATATACTGGGAGATAATTAAAAATATATAAATTGACCTCTGCTCCTGCTTCCTGGCATGGAGCTCCTAAAACCTTTGTAATTTCCTAAGTAATAAGAACACTAGGTGCAGATTTTCTAACAGCTGGTCTTTGACCCCAGTTCCTGGAATAAAGCTACTAAATCACTTGGAGTTTCCTGGGTGATAACAGTATCTTTTGTTCTAATGAAGTGACTCATGATGGGCCCCTTGATGAAGGCTGGTCACCAGAAAGACCAAGCCAGCATGAGAAACTTTGGATTTTCAGCCCTACCCCTATTTTCCAGAGAGAGGTGAGGGGCTGAAAATAGTTAATGATCAATCATGCCTATGTGATAAAGCCTCCATAAAAATCCCCAGTGTGCAGTGTTCAGAGAGCCTCCATACTGAACACGTGGAGGTGTTGGCAGAGTGGTGTAACTAGCCATTCCCATGTACATACCTTGTCCACTGCATCTCTTCTATATGAGTGCTCATCTGTATCCTTTATTATATCCCTTTATACTAAACTGGTAAACAGTAAGTAAAACTGTTTTCCTGAGTTCTGTGAACCACTCTAGTGAATTAATCAAACCCTAAGAGGGGCTCATGGGACCTCCAATATAAGCTCCAAGGTCCAGAGCATAGTTAACAACCTGGACTTGCAATGACATCTAAAGTTAGGAGAATGGGCAGTTTTGTAGGACTGACTCCTAACCTGTGGGATCTGATGCTATGTCTAGGCTGATAGTGTCAGGACTGAGCCAAATTGTTGGACACGCAGATGGTGTCACAGAAAATTGCTTGTTGTGAGGGGAAATCCCCAAACATTGGTGCCAGAAGTGTTGTGTGGTATCAGTGTGAAAAGACAGAAACACAGAAGGAATACTGAGGTTTCCCTTACACATACAGAACTATTTCATCACTCCCAAAATTCTCCCATGTGGCCCTTTCATAGTCGACCCCTTCTGTCACACCTCATCCCTTGACTACCATTGATTATTTTCCATCCCCATAATTTTACCTTGTCTAGAATGTCCTATAAATTAGATTATATAATACATAGCTTTTTGGATCTTTCTTTACTTAGAGTAATGTATTTAAGATACATCCATGTTCTTGTGTGAATCAATAGTTTGTTCCTTTTTACTGCCAAATATTATTTTATTGTATGGATGTACAAGTTTATCTATTCATTTATTTAAGGGCACTTAGTTTATTTCCAGTTTTTAGCAAATATGACTAAAGTAGATATAAATATTTACATAAGGTTTTTGTTTAAATATTACCTTTCAATTTGCTTGAAAATTGAAATACCTAAAAGTAGGATATTTGGGTCACATAAGTGTATGTTTAGCTTTATAAAAAACCACTAAACTCTCTTCCAAAGACACTATACTATTTTGCATTTCCAGTTCTTATTGCTCCAAATCCTAACCAGTACTTTATATTTACAAAAATGGTTTTATTTTAGCCATTCTAATATGTGTGTGGTATCTCATTTTGGCTTCTGCTTCCTTTCTGAAAAAGAGTTCTGCAAATATAGAATCTTATACTGACATTAAGTTTTTCTTTCTGCACTTCAAAGATGTTGATTTGGAAAGATTATGGGGAAGATAGAAGAGTAGGAGGACCCTAAAGTCACATCATTCCATGGACACAACTAGATAACACCCACATCACTGTCAATAACCCAGGAAACAACACAAAGTCTGGCAGAAAAGACTCTCTACTGCTAAATGTCGAGAAAAGACCACATTGAAGGGTAGGAAGGGCAGAGATGTTGTTAGGCCCAAAATGGACCAGTGGGACTGCCCATAGGAAAGAGGGATCCCGGGAAGACAGAGAGGAGGGAGAAACAGACTCACATCAGAAAGCCTGCACAGGGAAAACAAATCCCCATAACATTTGGCTTTGAAAATCAGAGAGGCCAAACTTCATGAGGTCTTAAATCAGCAGTGCTTAATACCTAGAACTTTACAAATCAGTGGGCTTGCTGGGGCGCCTGGGTGGCTCAGTCAGTTGAGCATCCGACTTTGGCTCAGGTCATGATCTCACAGCTTGTGAGTTGGAACCCCGCGTTGGGCTCTGCGCTGACAGCTCAGAGCCTGGAGCCTGCTTCCTGTTCTGTGCCTCCCTCTCCCTCTGCCCCTAACCCACTCGCATTCTTGTCTCTGTCTCTCTCAAAAATAAATAAACATTAAAAGAATTTTTAAAAATCAGTAGGCTTGGCTCTGGGAGAGCCAGGAGAGCAACAGGAAACTGAGTCCCCACCTTTAAAGAGACAGCACAACAAACAGCCCAGTGGAGATACAGAATAGAAACAGAAGTTTGGAAAATGTCTGGGATATACAAGAGGCAGATTTGTTTACTAATCACAGAGTGTGCTGGAGGGGCAGGATCAGTGAAAGACTTCAAGAACAAAAGAGCTGGCAGGCACCATATTGCTCCCCCCAGCCCCAGACTAGACACACAGTTGCAGGAACCAGCACAGCACCAATACTCACTACCTAACTTGCTAACAGCACACCTTGCCACTGCGTTCTACAGACCTGCCCCCTTCAGCCAGGCCTCTGCTCCAGGTCCCCTCCTACAGCAGATCTGCTTAAACCTTGCTAACCTCATGCATTCCACGCCCATGTTCTCCTGAGGACCTGCACCCTGAATATGCCCATAGCTGAAGTCAATCTAAAGTATGCTATGAGATTGGCAGCATGAAAGCAACCCCAAAAGGGACAAGCACCACTCCAAAGTGACCCCTGCCCCAGGGAAAGGGGATGATAACCACACATACTAGTCCCACTGCAGGAGACGGGGCTGGGAGCAGTGGGCTGGAGGCAGACAGCTGGTCTAATTGCAGGCCCCACCCACCAATAAAAGCTTCTCAGGGAACAACAGAGGAAGTGCCCCGCAGCTTGGTGCTACTGCATCTCTGGTCTGACTCAACTGAAGCCCAAGGCAGGCCCATTTTGGTCCACTAACAAAAAAAGGGACCAAAACCTGCCCACAGTAGGCAAAAAGAGCAATTGTAGACAACTGGACTGAAGGGAAAACCACCACAACAGTAAGGCACGCACAACACATATTGGAAACACTCTTTAAACACCAGGTTTTGGTGAATAGGGGACATTGCACTGCAGGACACTACAAGACTTCTTCTTCATAAGGCCACTACTTTCAAGAGCAGGAGAATAGCTGCTTTTCCAAACACAGAGAAAAGACACAGAGAGTTAGATGAAATTTCCTTTGCTTGTTGTGGCCAGAAGAGAATGTCCCAAATGAAAGTACAGGGACAAGTCAGAGCAAGAGAGATAAACAAAGCAGAAATAAATAATATTCCTGATGGAGAATTTAAAGAAATAGCCTTCAAGATACTGGACTTGATAAAAGAGTGG
Organism: Panthera onca; assembly: GCF_046562875.1. Lineage (NCBI taxonomy): Eukaryota > Metazoa > Chordata > Mammalia > Carnivora > Felidae > Panthera > Panthera onca. The sequence continues at coordinate 24,510,369 of NC_138343.1, read as the reverse complement.
AGAACTTCAGCAAGAACCTTAATGATAGAAATAGAAAACAAAAAATAACCAGAGAAGAACTCAAAGGTGAAATTAAAAATACACTACATTGAATAAATAGTAGAATACAGGACACAGAAGAATGGATCAGCGACCTGGAGGACAGAGTAATGGAAAGCAATTGAGCTGAAAGTGAGAAAGAAAAAATACTAATGAAAAGTGAAAATAGACTTAGGGAACTCAAGGACACAATCAAGCATAATAACATTTATATTATAGGGCTCCCAGAAGGAGAAAAGAGAGAAAAGAGGCAGAAAATTTGAAGAAATAATAACTCAAAACTTCCCAAATCTGAGGAAGGAAACAGAAATCTAGATTCAGGAGGCACAGATACATTTCCCCATCAATCAAAGAAGATCCACACCAAGAAACATAGTAATTAAAATGGCAAAAAGTAGTTATAAAGAGAGAACCTTAAAAGCAGCAAGAAAAATAGAAAATGGTTGCATATAAAGGAAACCCCATAAGGCTACCAGCTAATTTTGAGTAGAAATTTTGAAGGCCAGAAGGGAGTGGTATGATATATTCATAGTGCAGAAAGAAAAAAACCTGTGGTCAAGAATACTTTACCCAGCAAGGCTATAATTCAGAATAGAAAGAGAGATACAGAGTTTCCCAGACAAGAAAAAGTTAAAGGAATTCATGACCACTAAACCATCCTTACAAGAAATGTTAAAGGTGACTCTTGGAGTATAAAGGAAAGACCGTAATTAGAAGAAGGAAAAAAATAAGATGCACAAAAGCAGTAAAATTAAATGTAACTATTAAAACCAGTCAAGGGGGATTCACAAAATAAAAGGATATAAAGTATACCTAAAACCTGGGGGAAGAGGAAAAAAGAATAGATTGACAATTAAGCAACTATCAACATAATATAGGCTGCTATATGCATAAAATGTTATATACAAACCTAATGGTAGCCACATATCAAAAATCTGTAATAGATATACACAAAATACAGAGAAAGGAATCAAAGCATATTATTAAAGAAGACCATCAAGCCACAAGGAAAGGGAGCAAGAGAAGAAATGAACAAAAAAGAACTATAAAAACAACCATAAAACAAGTAACAAAATGGCAGTAAGTTCATACCTGTCAATAATTACTTTGAATGTAAGTAAACTAAATGTTTCAATCAAAAGACATAGGGTGGTACACCTAGGTGGCTCAGTTGGTTGAGCATCTGACTCTTGATTTCAACTCAGGTCATGATCCCAGTGTTATGGGATCAAGCCTTGTATTGGACTCCACACTGAGCATGAAGCCTGCTTAAGATTTTCTCTCATACCCTCTACCTCTGTTCCTAACTCATACTGTCTCTGGCAAAAAAAAAAAAAAAAAAAAGACATAAGGTGATGGAATGGATAAAAAAGCAGGACCCATTTATATGCTGGGGTAGCAATATTTATATCAGAAAAAAATAGGCTTTAAAACCAATATTGTAACAAGAGACAAAGAACACAGAGGAACCTGGGTGGCTCAGATACTTAAGCATCCAACTCTTGATTTTGGGTCAGGTCATGATCTCACAGTAGTGAAATCAAGCCCATGTTGGACAATGTGCAAAGTGTGGAGTCTGCTTGGGATTCTCTTTCTCTCTCTATCTCTCTGCCCCTCCCTGACTCGTTCTCTCTCTCTCTCTCTCAAAATAAGCAAAATTTAAACAGAGAAAACAATCCAACAAGAAGATATAACAATTGTATATATTTAAACACTTAACATGGGAGCATCCAAATACATAAGGCAGCTAATAAAAAACAAAGGAAGTAATCAATAGTAATACAATAATGGTTGAGGGCATTAACACCCCCACTTACATCATGGATTGATCATCTAAACAGGAAAACAAGGAAACAGTGGCTTTGAATGACATATTACACCAGATGGATGTAACAGATATATTCAGAACATTCCATTCTAAAATAGCAGGATACACATTCTTTTCAAGTGCACATGGAACATTCTCCAGAACAGATCACATATTAGGCCACAAAATGAGTCTACAATAAATTCAAAAAAAATTGAAGTCATAGCATGAATCTTTTCTGATCACAGCACTATGGGAACTACAAATCAACCATAAGAAAAAGTCTGGAAAGAACACAAATACATGGAGATTAAATAACATGCCACTACACAATGAATGGGTCAACCAAGAAATTAAAGAAGAAATTAAAAAAATACATAGAGACAAATGAAAATGAAAAGACAATACACAATGATCCAAAACCTTTGGGATTCAGCAAATGTGATTCTAAGAGGGAAATTTATAGCTATACAGGCCTACCTCAAGAAGCAAGAAGAATCTCAAATAGACAACCTAACCTTACACCTAAAGGAACTAGAAAAAGAAGAACAAACAAAAATCAAAGCCAGTAGAAGGAAGGAAATAAGATTAGAGCAGAAATAAATGAAATAAAAACTAAAAAACAAAAACAATAGAATAGGTCAATGAAACCAGGATCTGGTTCTTTGAGAAGATCAACAAAATTGGTAAACCTCTAGCCAGACTCATCAAAAAAGAGAGAGACATAGAGAGAGAACATTCAAATAAGCAAAACAAGAAATGAAAGAGGAGAAATAACAACTGATACCACAGAAATACAAAGGATTATAAGAGAAAATTTTGAAAAATTATTCACCAATAAATTGGACAACCTAGAAGAAATAAATTCCTAGAAACATAAAACCTCCCAAAACTGAATAAGAAAAAGATAGAAAATCTGGACTGACCAATTACTAGCAATGAAATTGAATCAATAATCAAAAAGCTCCCCACAAGCAAAAGTCCAGGACCAGATGGCCTCACAGGTGAATTTTACCAAATTTTAAAGAAAAGTTAATACCTATTCTTTTCAAACCATTCCAAGAAAAGGAGGAGGAAAGAAAGCTTCCAAATTCATTTTATAAGGCCAACACTACCCTGATACCAAAGCCAGATAAAGACAACACAAAAATACAACTACAGGCCAATATCTCTGATAAAAATAAATGCAAACATCCTCAACAAAATATTAACAAACTAAATCAAACAATACATTAAAAAATCATTCACCATGATCAAGTTGGATTGCAACTGGGATGCAAGTGTGGTTCAATATTCACAAACTGATTAACATGATACATCACATCAAGAGAAAAGATAAAAACCATATGATCATTTCAATAGATGCAAAAAAAAAATTGACAAAGTACAATGTCCATTCATGATAAAAACCCTTAACAAAGTAGGTTTACAGGGAACATACTTCAACATAATAAAGGCCATATATGAAAAACCCACAGCTAACACCATACTCAATAATGAAAAACTGAGAGGTTTTCCCCTAAGATCAGGAACAAGACAATGATGTTCACTCTTACCACTTTTATTCAGCATAGTACTGGATGTTTCATCCACAGCAATCAGACAAGAAAAAGCAATAAAAGACATCCAAATCAGTAAGGAAGAAGTAAAACTGTCACCATTTGCAAATAACATGATACTATATATACCAAAAAACTATATATACTAAAAAACTATATATATCAAAACAACTACTAGAATGACAAATCAGTAAGTTGCAGTATATAAAATCAATATACAGAAGTCTGTTGCATTTCTATACACTAATAATGAAGTAGCAGAAAGAAATTAAGAAAACAATCCCATTTACAACTGCACCAAAAATAATAAGATAGCTAGGAATAAACTTATCCAAGGAGGTAAAAGATCTGTACTCTTGAAAACTGTAAAGCATTGATGAAAGAAATTGAAGAGGACACAAAGAAATGGAAAGACATTTCATGCTCGTGGATTGGAAGAAAAAATATTGTTAAAATACCCACACTACCCAAAGCAATGTACAGTTTTTAACGCAATCCCTTTAAAATTACCAACAGCATTTTTCACAGAACTAGAACAATCTTAAAATTTGCATAGAACCACAGAAGGCCCCAAATAGCCAAAGCAATACTGAAAAAAACAAAAACAAAAACAAAGCAAAACTGGAGGAATCATAATCCCAGATTTCAAGGTATACTACAAAGCTGTGGCAATCAAAACAGCATGGTACTGGAACAAAAAATAGTCAGATATGTCCATAGAACAAAATAGAGAGGCCATAAATAAACCCATGATTATATGGTCAACTAACCTTTGAAAAAGGAGGCAAGAATATGCAATGGGAGAAAGACAATCTGTTGAGCAAATGGTGTTGGGAAAACTGGGCAACTAATGCAAAAGAAAGAAACCGGACCACTGTCTTACACTATACACAAATATAAACTCAAATGAATTAAAGACCTAAATGCAATCCTGAAACTATGAAAATCCTAGAAAAGAACACAGGCAGTGATTCCTCTGACATTAGCTGTAGCAACATTTTTCTAGATATGTCTCCTGAAGCAAGGGAAGCCAAAGTAAAAATAAACAACTGGGACTACATCAAAATAAAAAGCTTATGCACAGCAAAGAAAACAACCAACAAAACCAAAATACAACCTACTGAATGGGAGAACGTATTTGCAAATGACGTATGTAATAAAAGGTTAGTATCTAAAATATATAAGGAATTTATAAAACTCGACACCAAAAAACCCCAAATAATCCAAATTAAAAATGGGCAGAAGACACAAACAGACATTTTTCCTAATAAAACATTCAGATGGCCAACAGTCACAGGAAAAGTTGCTCAACATCATTCATCATCAGGGAAATGCAAATCAAAAGTACAATGAGATATCACCTCACACCTGTCAGAATGGCTAAAATAAAAAACACAAGAAACAAGTGTTGGTGAGGATATGGAGGAAAAGGAATCCTTGCTCACTGTTGGTGGAGGTGCAAACTGGTGCAGCTACTGTGAAAAAACAGCATGGAGAGTCCCCCAAAAATTAAAAATACAACTATCATATGATACAATAATTCCACTCTTGGATATTTACCCAAAGAATACAAAAATACTAATTTGAAAGTATATACACACCCTTATGTTTATGCAGCATTATTTACAATAGCCAAATTATGGAAGCAGCCCAAGTGGCCATGAATGGATAAAGAAGATGTGGTATATATATAAATATATATAACAGAATATTACTCAGTCATAAAAAAAAGAATGAGATCTTGGCGTTTGCAACAATAAGGATGGATCTAGAGGGTATAATGCTAATTGAAATAAGTCAAAGAAAAAGATATGATTTCACTTATATATGGAATTTAAAAAACAAAACAAATTAACAAGAGACAAACCAAAAAACACACTCTAAATTGTAGCTCACAAACTGATAATTACCAGAGGGGAAGTGGGTGGAAGAATGGGTGAAATAGCTGAAGGGGATTAAGAGGACACTTATGATAAGCACTGAGTAATGTATAGAATTGTTGAATAACTATACTGTACACCTAAAACTACTATATAGTATGTTAACTATACTGGAATTAATTTTTTCTTTTAATTTTTTTTAATGTTTATTTATTTTTGAGAAAGAGACAGAGTGTGAGCGGGGGGAGGGGCAGAGAGAGAGGGAGACCACAGAATCCAAAGCAGGTTCCAGGCTCTGAGCTGTCAGCAAAGAGCCTAAAGCAGGGCTTGAAATTACAAGCTATGAGATCATGATCTGAGCTGAAGTCAGACACTCAACCGAATGAGCCACCCAGACCCCCCAGGAATTAAATTTTTTTTTAAGATGATTTGTCTCTATTGTTTTTTGACAGTCTGTCATCCATCATTCATATACTTTGCCTTTGTGTAATGTGTTGTTTTTTTTTTTTTGTTTTGTTTTGTTTTTATTTTTTTTATTTTTTTTTATTTTTTAATATATGAAATTTACTGTCAAATTGGTTTCCATACAACACCCAGTGCTCATCCCAAAAGGTGCCCTCCTCAATACCCATCACCCACCCTGCCCTCCCTCCCACCCCCCATCAACCCTCAGTTTGTTCTAAGCATAAGAGACTGTTAATGTGTTGTTTTTTACATATCTGCTTCCAAGATTACCTTATTATCTTTGGATTTTAGCAGTTTGATTATGATGTGACTAGATACGTTTTAATTCATACCTATTTTTGGGGGAAGGTGTTGACCTTCTTGTATCTAAAAATTTAGGTTTCATACCATATTTTGGAAGTTTTCAGCTATTAGTTTTTAACTATTGGTTTACTTTTTGGCCTCATTTACTTATTCTGTCTCTCCTCCTCCCCTTTGTGATTCAGTCATCCCTCATGTCTCTAAGGATCTGTTCATTTTCTTCAAGTTTTTCATTCTTTTATTCAGATTAGATAATTTCTATCACTCTATCTTCAAGATTTTTTTCCTTCTGTTTCTAATCTGCTGATAAGCTGAAAAACTAATTTTTTTTCATTTCAGCTGTTTAGTCTATTTGGTTCTTTTTTTATATAATGTCCATTTCTATGTGGAATTACCACATTTGTTTATTGATTATGAGCATATTTTCCTTTACCTCCACGAACATATGTATAATAGCTGCTTTCAAATCCTTATCAGATAATACCACATCTTGAACATCCTGGGGTTAGTTTCTGCTGCCTACTTTTTGTCTTGTGTATGGATTACATTTTCTTGTGTCTTCCCATGATTTTTTTTTATGTAGTATATACTATGAATTGAAGTTCTAAAGATTCTGGATTCAGTTTTTTATTCCTCTGAAGTATGATGATAGTTTTCCAGTAGAGTTAAATTGGCAGAATTCAAACTCAAATCCCTATGTTCCCTACAGTGAGCACAGCTTCTAACTGTTGTATTTATACTAGGCCCCCTGGGGTTGCCCTGTACAAGTGTAGTTCAAAGATCCACCATATTTCATTTGAAGGAAACTTACATATTTGGGAATTTGCTTCTTTGTGGCTCTTCTCCATTCCAGAACTTCTCCTCTAACACAATTTCTCCTCTGCCAACCACAGAATGTATCTTCTGATTCCACAAGAATTGTGTTTTCCTAGTCTATGTATAAATTATAACATGCTTTGAGGCAAAAACACTCTAGCTTGAAAATATCACCTCTTGTAATTCCCATCATTCATCTAGTTCTGCTTGTTTTTGGAGGTGTATTATAAACATACACACATTTACATATACTTATATATGTACATGTATGTGAAACACAAATATAAAACTCTACATATAATAAATATGTATATACATATGGCTTTTGTTTGTTAGGGGGATTTTATATATTTGGAATTATATAGTATTTCTGCTTTTGCATCTGCTTCCATTTATGCAACTCCCATTTATGCCTGTTGTATTCATCTATGTCATTGACTGTAGCTATAATTTGTTCATTTTAACTGTCACATAGTATTCAATGATATGAGTATAAAACAATTTATCCATTCTATTCTTGATGGTCATGATTTGGACTTTTAAAATAATAGCACTACATGTACATTAGGATTCACTGTGTGTGTTCCTCATTCTATGGGTTTTAAAAATGTACAATGACATGTATCCATCATTATAGTATCATATAGAAGAGTTTAACTTCCTAAAATATCCCCTGTGCTATACCGCTCCACCACTGGCACCCTCTTCTGAATCCCTGATGACCACTTACCTTTTCACTGTTTCTATTTTTGCCTTTTAGAGAATGTCATATAGTTGGAACCATACAGTATACAGCCTTTTCAGATTAGCTCCTTTCACTTACTAATATGCATTTAAGTTTCCTCCCTGTCTCTTCATGGCTTGAAAGTTCATTTCTTTCTAATGCTGACTGATATTCCATTGTTTGGATGTAGCACAATCTATCCACTCACCTTTGAAGGACATCTTGATTTCTTCCAAATTTTAGAAATTATAAATAAAACTGCTATAAATATTCATGTACATGGTTCTATGCGAATGCAAATTTTTTACTCATTTGGGTTAAGATCAAAGAGCACCACTACTTGGTTGTAAGATTTATATTTAGCTTTGAAAGAAATTTCCAAATTTTAAGTTACTGTACCATTTTTGCATTCCTACCAGTGATGAATAGGACTTCCTGATGCTCATCCCCACCAACAATTGGTGTTGACAATGCTTTGGATTTTGGCTAAAATCTAATGTATACATAACACCATCTCACTGTTATTTTAATTTGCAATTCTCTAATGATGTGATATGTAGCATATTTTCATAAGTTTATCTTCCATCCATATATCTTCTTTGCTGAGGTATCTGTTTAGATCTATTGCCCATTTTATAATTAGGTTGTTTATTTTCTTATTATAGTTTTCAGAGATTTTTATACATTTTGGACAATAGTCCTTTATCAGATATGTGTTCACAACTATTTTCTCCCAGTCCTTGGTTTGTAATTTCCATTCTCTAACAGTGTATTTTGCTGAACAAAAGTTTTTAATTTTAATGACAACTGTCATCAATTTTTTTCATGGATCATGTTTTTGGTGTTATATCTAAGAAGCCATCACCAAACCCAAGGTCATTTAGATTCTTTCCTATGTTATCTTTTTAATAGTTTTATATTTTTGCTTATTACATGTAGGTCTATGATCCATTTTGAATTAATTTTTGTGACGAGTGTAAGATATGTGTCCAGATTTATTCCTTTTTTTTTTTGCATGTATATGGCCAGTTCTTCCAGCACAATTTATTAAAAATTTTATCCTGTTTCCATTGAATTGCCTTTGATTCTTTGTGAAATATCAGTTGACTATCTTTTGTGGCTTTATTTCTGGGCTCTTTATTTTGCTTATTGATTTCTCTATTCTTACATCAACACCATTGTTTTGATTATTGTAGCTCTATAGTAAGTCTTAAAATTGGATAGCGCCATTCCTCTGACTTTGTTCTTCCTTTTTCAATATTTTTTAGGTATTCTGATGTTTTGTTTCTTTTTTTATTTGTCTGCATAAACTTTATAATTAGTTTGGCAATATCCACACAATAACTTGCTGGGATTTTTATTGGGATTGTGTTAAATCTGTAGATCAAGCCTAGAAGAACTCACATCTTGACAATGTTGTCTTCCCAGCATGAGCATGGAGTGTGTCTATATTTATTTAGTTCTCTGACTTCTTTCTCTAGGATTTTGTAGTTTTGTTCATACAGATCTTGTACATATTTTTTCTAAACATTTCACTTTTTTTTAGGCGCTAATGTAAATGGCATTGTGTTTTTAACTTCAAATTGCAATTGATCATGACTGGCCTGTAGAAAAACAATTTACTTTTGTGTATTGAACTTGTAGCCTTGCTATAGTTGCTTATTCTGGAGCTGTGTTGATATTTTGGGATTTTCTATATAGATAATAATCTGCAAACAAAGTTTTATTTTTCCTTCCCAATCTATATACTCTTTTTTCCTTTTTCTTGCCTTATTGCATTAACTAGGATTTCCAATACAATATTGAATATAAATCGTGTGAAAGGATATCTTTGTCTTGTTCCTGATCTTAACAAGAAAGCCTCCAGTTTCTCACCATTACATAAGATGTTAGCTGCAGCATTTTTGTAGATAGTGTCTATCAAATTTGGGATTAGATTTTCGAATGGTAAATCAGACTTTCATGCCTGGAATGAATTGCACTGGGTTGTGATGTATAATGTTAATACTTGTTTGGATCTTATTTACTAACAAGTTATTGAAGGTTTTGTGTCTATGTTCACGGAGATATTGGTCCGTAGTTTTCCTTTCTTGTAATGTGTTTACCTGGTTTAAGTATTATTGTAATGCTGGCCTCCCAGAATTAGTTAGGAAGCATTTCTTTTGTTTCTAATTTCTAATTTTTGGAAAAGATTATAGATAATTGATATCATTTCTCCCTTAAACATCTGGTATAACTCACCAGTGCACCCATCTGGACTGGTGTTTTTTTGGAAAGTTATCAATTTTGATTCAATGTTTTTAACAGGTATGGCCTAGTCAGATTAATTTCTGGTGTGAGTTTTGGTAGATTGTGTCTTTCAAAGAATTCATCCATTTCACCTGGATTATCAACTGTGTGGGCACAGAGTTTTTAATATCCCTTTATTATCATTTTTTTATTGTCAAGGCTTTGCTTTTTTAGAGTAGTTTTAGGTTCACAGAAAAATTGCGAGGAAGGTACAGAGATTTCCCATATGCCCCTAACCCAACACATTGTATAGCCTCACTTATTAGCAACATACCCCACCAGAGTGGTACATTTGTTATAATCAATGAGCCTACCTTAATACATCATGATCACTCAAAATTCATAGTTTGCACTAGCATTCACACTTGGTATTGTATATTCTATAGGTTTGGACAAATGTATGATGGCATGTATCCATCATTATATCATACAGTATATTCATTGCCCCAAAAATCCTCACTGCAGTGCTTAGTCATCCCTTGCCACAAGTATCCAACCCTGGCAATCACTGATGTTTTTATTGTCTCCATAGCTTTAGCTTTTACAGAATGTCATATACTTGGAATCATACAATATGTAGCATTTTCAGATTGGCTTATTATATCACCTGGTAATATGCATTTAAATTTCCTCCATGTCTTTTCATGGTTTGATAGCTTATTTCTTTTTAACACCAAATAATATTCCCATTGTCTCCATTTTTATTTATTTATTTACCTATTGAAGGACATCTTTGTTGCTCCCAAGTTCTAGCAATCATGAATGAAGCTGCTATAAATGTCCATGTACAGGTTGTTGTTTTGGCATGTTTTCAACTCCCTTCAGTAAACACCAAGGATTGTTAGATCAAATGATATAGTATCTTTAGTTTTGTTAGAAACCACCAGACTGCCTTGCAAACTGGCAATACATTGCATTCTCATCAGCAACGATTAAGAGTTTCAGTTGCTCCACATCCTCACCAGCATTTGGTGTTGTTAGTGTTATGGATTTTGGCCATTCTAATAGGTGTGTAGCAGTATCTCATTTTTAATTTGCATTTCTCTGATGACATATAATGTGGAACATTTTTTCATATGCTTATTTGCCATCTTTAAACTTCTTTCGTGAGGTGTCTGTTAAGGTCTTTGGCCTATTTTTAAAAATTGGGCTGTTTTTAAAAAAATGGTCCTTTTTTTTCTTATTGTTGAATTTTAAGAGTATATATTTTGGATAACAGTCCTTATTAGATGTGTCATTTGCAAATAACCTCCCACTCTGTGGCTTGTCTTTTCATTCTCTTGACATTGTCTTTTGTAGAACAGGTTTTAATTTTAACAAAGTTCAGGTTACCAAATTATTTCTTTCATAGATCATGCCTTTGATGTTTCTAAAAAGTCATCACCATATCTGAGATCATCTAGGTTTTCTTCTCTGTTATGTAAGAGTTTTATAGTTTTGCATTTTATTTAGGTCTATAATACATTTTGAATCAGTTTTTAGGAAGGATGTAAAGTCTGTGTCTAGATTCATTTATTTGCATGTGAATGTCCTGTTGTTCAAACATTATTTGTTGAAAAAACTGTTTGCTCCTTTATATTGCCTCTGCTCCTTTGTGAAAGATCAGTTGTCTATACTTAGGTGTGCTTCTTTCTTGGCTGTCTATTGTGCCCAGTTGATCTTTTCCTTTATTAATATCACAGTCTTTATTACTGTAGATTTATAGTAAGCCTTGAAATAATGTAGTATTAAACCTCTAATTTTTTCTGCTTTAATACTGTGTCAACTTTATTATCCTTTTAATGTCCATGGAATCAGTAATTGAGTCCTCTTTTATTTTTGACATTAGTATTTATGTCTTTTTTTTTCTTAGTTAGCCTGGCTAGATGTTTCTCAGTTTGTTTTCAAAGAACTAGATTTGGTTTGGTTGATTTCCTCTATTGATTTTGCTTCTAATTTTATTGATTTCTGCTCTAATTTGTACTATTTTTCTTATGCTTGTTTTGGATTTAATTTTCTCTTTTTCTGGTTTCCTAAGGCGGGAGCTCAGATTATTGATTGTACATCTTCTATTCTAATACATGCATTGGGTGCTATGAGTTGCCCTCTAAACACCATTTTTACTGCATCCCACAAATTCTAAGACATTGTATTTCATTTTTATTTAGTTAAAAATATGTTTAACTTCTCTTGAGACTTCCTTGACTCATGTGTTGTTCAATCTCCATATTTTGAGATTTTTCCAGCAATCTTTCTGTTTTTCTTTCTACTTTAACTCCATTGTGTCCAGAGAAAACATTGTGTGATTTCTATTTTTTTTTTTTTTAGGTTTATTTATTTTGAGGTGGTAGAGGGTCAGAGAGGGAGACAATCCCAAGCAGGCTCCATGCTGACAGTGTGGAACCAGATGCAGGGCTCAAACTCACTAACTGTGAGATCATGACCTGAGCTAAAATCAAGAGTCTGACACCTAACCAACTGAGCTATCCAGGTGCCCTGATTTCTATTCTTTTAAATTAAGATGTGTTTTATGGTCCAGAATCTTGCTGAATCTTCTGTGTGAGTTTAAGAAGAATGGGTGCTCTGCTGTTGCTAGATAAACTATTCTGTAATTTCAATAAGATCCAGTTGACTAATGTTGCTATTCAGTACAACTAACAAGTTATGTCCTTACAATATTCTTTCTTCTGAATGCCAATTACTGATCAAGGAATGTTGAAGGCTCCAACCATGATAGTGGATTAATTTATTTCCCCATGCAGTTCTAACACTTTCTGCATTACATATTTTGATGCTTTGTTATTAGTGCATATACATTTAAGATTATATATCTTCTGGGGAATTGACCCATTTATTACTATGTGACCCACTTATCACTATGTGCCTATAACCCAGCTTGAGAAACACATCTTCTTATCTAGACTCATAATCCTAAGCCAAACGATTCTGCCAATGCAGAAACAGCATAAGATACATCTCTTGCCTTCATGGGACTTAAAACCTGTTTCAGGATATTTAAAAAAAAAAAAAAAGCAGAATAAAGCACTGCCTAACCAGGGAGATCTCAGACATTCAAAGAAGAGGAAATCATAGAAGGAAGAAAGTGAAATCTTAATGGGTGAATAAAATTTGGCACACACACAAAAAAATATGGCACAGAACACAATGGAACTTCAACCAGGGCAGGGCAATAAGCATGGCAAATTTAGAGATACTGATGAGTTCATTCTAATTTTACTCACATTTTAAAACATTACTGTAATGTTGAGAGAAATTGACTTATTTTAAAAAATCTGTGTGCAAAGTACTTCTAAAATATTACACCAGCAATCTTCCCCAAATTACAAAAGAATTACCTTCTATCAACTTGTTTCTGAGTTGTTTGGTAGAAACAATGTTCAACAGAGTGCAAGCTACATAAGCAGGTAAGGCCACAGGGTAACTAAAATGCAGCACTTAATATCCCTGACTGTATCCACCACACAGAACAGGATCATTTGGAAAGTTATATTCTGACTTCACAGCCCTGATGGCAGGACTAGAGACTTTCCCTCTTGCTACCTTCTCAGCTGGGGCACTTCCTCTGTTCAAGATCAACAGGGGTGGATTTCCCTATGGCTGCCCTCCATGGCAAAGATTGGTAAAGGTTTGTAAGATAATGTTTGGGAACAGCAGTGGGAAAAGAAGAGCTATTTAGCATAAAACAGTCCATCTGCAGTAAGTCAGCCTTCCCATTGTTGATAGATCCACAGAGCAAAGTTCTAGGCCATGGAGCTGCAGTGGAAAAGATGTTCACCAGGAGAATGATTCAGAAGTTGTTCTTACTACAGAAGGATTCCTAATTCATATGCCATATATATGGGGCCCACAGGGCCCATGGGGATAAAATACAAGACATCAGGGCATCATAAATACACCCCCACCAGCTACAGTTAAAAACCACAAATGAACACTAATAAAAAGATGTAAACTGAGTATATTTCAGAGGTGTGATGGAGCAGAATGATCAGCTTAGGAAACAGGCAGAAGTTTCCCATTGTCATATGGGAGCTTTTGGGATAGAGCACAGCCAGAACCTGGATCTTCTGTCTCAAGCTGTTAATCTTTCATGGTATGACATTGCCAGTGAAGAAGATAATACATGTTCCTTGATGTTAAAGAAAAGAAAAAGTTTCCTCTATATCATTCATGCTTAAAACTCATAAGGTGGCAATACTGCTCTTTGAGACCACACCTTTATTCCTTATAATGTCATTTTTCTTTTCTTAAAGTTTTATTTTTTATTTATTTTCAAAGACAGAGACAGCAAAAGTTGGGGAGGGGCAAACAGAGGGAGAGAGAGAATTCCAAGCAGGCTCCACACTGCCAGTGCAGAGCCCGATTTGGGGCTTGAACTCACAAAATCATGAAATCATGACCTGAGCCGAAACCAAGAGTCGGTCACTTACCTGACTGAGCCACCCAGGTGCCCTTCCCTGAATGTCATTCTTAAATAACTCTGCCCATACTGAATTGGGATGGGAGATGGTGAGAGAGACAGTCTGCAGAAGTTTTTCTAAAAAAAATTTTTTTCTATATCCTTATAGAAAAAGCTAATAGGTAGACTATTGCCAACTTATTCTCCTACAATTTGGGAAGGAGAGAATGGGCACTTATTAATGCTGGCCTATCTTGGAATCTAGTATAAATAGATGTCTTATTTAACAGAAACAAAAATTAAAAGTATACATTTACTTATTTCAAGATCTATTAAGTTGGCATTTTTAAGGTCATCTGCAAAGTGTAGCATGAATTTAAAGGACTCTGCCACTGTTTAAGAACAGATCCCTCCTATTACCTGTCTGATTTCTGAAGGGGGTAAAATTTTCAAAAATACTATTAAAAGTCAGCTCAACAAACATGTAGTCAGTGTGTTATTTCAATAAAGGATAATGTCAATGTCTAGGGGAACCCATGAAGTGGGAACCAACACATGGCAAGGGGCGGTGCAGGTGTAGCTGTCCCCTGCCCATCCCCCCAACTTTCTATTCTCAAGTGAGGTAGACTGTAGGCTGACACCAGGATGAAAGGTAAGGAAGGAGAAAAGGTCACTCAGAGCTGAACTGCATGCAGGGACGCAGACTGCACACTGCAACCTTACGGGCGATCTGCACCGTCCATGTGACCTTTTCTGTGTTCATCTCTTTACCAACCAGCTTCACAAACTATGGAGATTTCATATCGAATAACAGAAAAACTGTTGAATGATAACTGGCACCATTAGTGCCAATTTAAATGAAATATTGCAAATAAATTTAAGTGAAAGATAGTGAAAAAAACGCGTTAGATTTTTTTCCTTCCTTGTTTTTCCAGGGTGGGGGTTAACTCAGCTGAGCACTAGAAAGCCACGATCTCCCTCGAGAGTGTTAAATGTGCTGTCACCCCAGCATAAGGAAGCAGGCTAAGGAGCAGGTGCATCTGTGAGGGGCCTGGGCTGATTTATCATTCTCATGACTCTGTTTCCACAGTCTTGTCAGTATTTCATGTGTGTAATGCCCTGAATACCAGGTCTGGCTACCACAGTGGTCAGGTGCACTAACTAGTTGAATCCACAGAATATTTAGAGCTAGTTATCAGTGGTTGGTATGTAAATTAATGCAAAATATATGTAAATAGGTCTCTAATTCAAAATGCTGCCCCTTGGGAAAGAACAGTCCACACCCCAACTGCATGCTCCCCAACTCTGAGCATCCGATGGCACTTGCAGGTGGAGACGCAGTGATGCTCAGAGCAAACACTGTGCCATGTGGCTCACTTGAGGTCTCCCATGTGGCTGATATGCTCTGGGCCCAAGTTTGTTTAGAGAGAAGAGTAACAGGGCCATCGCCACCGGAACACATGGCCTTAACAAAAGTGGCAGAAAAGGAGTGAGAAAAAGGAGGAACCTCGCTATTTGCTCAGCAGCCCCAGGCCCGGCCAATCTTTAGTCCTTGCTGGTGCCAGTTAGGGTGGGAGAAACCTGACCTGTCCTTATTAAGGACCTCCAGGAGGATCTCAAAGCAGCCATTGGAGCCCTGGGGACAGCAGCCATGTGGGCAAGGCTTCCTCTGAAGACTCACCAGGATGGTCCTGTGCCAAATGCTAATGATTGAGGGAAATGAAAAATGTTCCTTCTGACACCACGTCAGGGCCCCTGCTCTAGAATCTGTGATCATTCTGCCCAGAGCAAAAGAGATGTCCTTTCAGTGACCAGCACAGCAACGTGGGCTTGCATTGGGACCAAGCATGAGTCCTGAGGGCAGAACAGGGGGACAGAGTAAGCTCTCCACTGATGGTCACATGAAATAAAAATTGCTGTACTGAACAATCCTGGATGAAGGTAGCCTCCATGTCAAAAGACGTATGTGCATCTTCTAAATTGCGTAATGTATTGGCAGACAGGTATAAAAACACAGTACCTGTGAATGCTCCTACAAGTAGTAAGTTGGAAGACACATTTGCAGGTCTTCTCTGACATTGAGTATTGTGAGTTTTTTCATTTCTGCCATTCTGATGCTTAAGCATTTATACTTTTAAGCACTATCGACAATAGCCAAATTATGGAAAGAGACCAAATGTCCATCAACTGATGAAGATGTGGTGTATATATATACAATGGAATACCACTCAGGGATGAAAAAGAATGAAATCTTGCCCTTTGCAACACTGTGGATGGAACTGGAGGGCATTATGCTAAGTGAAATAAGTCAGTCAGACAAAGACAAATATCACATGATTTCACTCATCTGTGGAATTTGAGAAACTTAACAGATGATCATAGGGGAAGGGAAGGAAAAATAAGATAAAAAGAGAGAGGGAGACAAACCATAAGAGACTATTAAATACAAAGAACAAACTGAGGGTTGATGGGGGTGGGGAAAATGGGTGATGGGTATTAAGGAGGGTACTTGTTCAGATGAGCACTGGGTGTCATATGTAAGTGATGAGTCACTGGATTCTACTCCTGAAGCCAAGACTACACTGTATGCTAACTAATTTGAGAATTAAAAAAAAGTATGCTTTTATATTCATTTATTTGATTATTGATGTCTAAAATCTTCATATTTTTATTAGATTTTTATATTTCTTTTCCTTAACTCCCTATTCTTGACATTTTAGTAGTAGGTTATTTATTGATTGTGGGGTTTTTTTTTTTTTAATTTTTTTAACGTTTATTTATTTTTGAGACAGAGAGAGACAGAGCATGAACGGGGGAGAGTCAGAGAGAGAGGGAGACACAGAATCCAAAACAGGCTCCAGGCTCTGAGCTGTCAGCACGGAGCCCAATGCGGGGCTCGAACTCACAGACCGTGAGATCATGACCTGAGCTGAAGCCGGATGCTCAACCGACTGAGCCACCCAGGCGCCCCTGATTGTGGTTTTTAAGTTTGTTTGTTTGTTTGTTTGTTTATTTTGAGAGAGAGAGAGCAGGGGAGGGGTGGAGACAGAAGGAGAGAGAGAATCCCAAGCAGGCTCTGCATTGTCAGCACAGAGCCTACCACA
Organism: Panthera onca; assembly: GCF_046562875.1. Classification (NCBI taxonomy): domain Eukaryota; kingdom Metazoa; phylum Chordata; class Mammalia; order Carnivora; family Felidae; genus Panthera; species Panthera onca. The sequence continues at coordinate 24,492,990 of NC_138343.1, read as the reverse complement.
GGGCTCAAACCCATGAACTGTGAGATCATGACTTGATCGGAAATCAAGAGTCAGGCATTCAACCAACTGAGTCACCCAGGAACACTTTGATTGTTTTCTTACTGATTTATCCATGATATATACTGCAAATGTTGGAAATATTTGGTGTTTGTCTTTCACCCTTGCCTACGGTGTTTAATAATTAATCATTTAAATATTTTTGGGGTGCCTAGGTGGCTCAGTCAGTTAAGCATCCTATTTTGGCTCGGGTCGAGGTTGGTGGGTTTAAGCCCCAGGTCAGGCTCTGTGCTAACAGCCTGGAGCCTGCTTCAGATTTTGTGTCTCCCCCTCTCTCTCTAACCCCTTCCCTGCTCATACTCTGTCTTCCTCTCTCAAAAGTAAATAAAACATTAAAAATAAAAATTTTAATAAAAATTAAAAACATTTTCATCACAACACATTAATCACAGCACCTTCTTAAATAAGTGGACATGTTTTTTTCATGGGTAGTCTAAAAGTGTACACAAAATAGTTCCAACTGATACTTGTTTTCTAAGAAACTTGCTTTAGCTGTAGAAGATAACACACCCTACAATTAACCACCAGAAATGCTTGTGGCCCCTGCTTTTCAGCAAGTGAGTGATCCTTTGTACTCCTAATGCTTGGAGGAGGCTGGACACAGATGAAATCGGCCCCTACTCAGGGAGGCAGACAAAGCAGGTGGGATCATGCCAGTCCCTGACGCCGCTGGATGGCAGAGAGGGCAGTACTCAGCACACTTGTTATGTGCACTTAGCATCAGGGAGGAGAAAATAATGTACCATTCTGGCAATTTTTTTAACTGCGATATTCAAACTGAAAATAGATTTGTTTCCAGTGCTCTGGTACACACTACATCAGCAATTCCCCTCCATTTCTACTGAGCAAAAAAACAAAACAAAACAAAAAACCAAAAAACACCAGATTTTCAAACATCCACCAGATCTCCAACTTACAAGGGGTTGAGACATCCAGGATAATTGATATACCTTTATCTATGGAGTAAGCCAAGCAACACAGAAACACTTTTTTTCAACCTAAATGACTAACCAAACTGAAATGGAATATTATGGAAGGTGAAAGTTATATATGAACAATGCTCAGATTTCTGGGGATCTGCACCTGCGAGGTGCATGGGAGGTACAAGGAACCAGATATTTCCCGGGGCTTGCTAACAAACGCCTTCCTGCAGCAGAATGGCATGTCTCTCCACATGACAGTCTGAGGAGGCAGGGAAGTGACACAGAAAATCTGTGGTCCATTCTCGGTGGAAAGTCAGTCTGACTTCCCATCAACTGCACGCGGCAACCTTAGCGCCCATCCTCCGAGAAGCAAGACTGCACCCTGGGGGCCGCGAGCCAAGCCCAGAGAGACAGAGGAAAGGTAGATTCCATCATTCGTCACGCTGACTTGTTAGAGAAACAGCTAGGTTTCCTCTAGCACTGTTTGCACGCAGTGTATCATATACCTATGTTTGGGGTCCCTGAGCGTGCCCTCCTCATACGCTGGTCAATGGAAATTCGCTCCACCAAAATGGCTCAACTGCTCCTTCACCAGTATGTTCACAAAACGTGCGAGTAGCAGCCCAAGAACTAAGAACGGGAAGGGATGATGTCTGTCTGAGAGGTGAGAGGGCCCGCGTGTTCATACAACAGTGGAGGGAGCTGTAACACACACCTTGGTAGAAAATCCTAGTCTCTTCCCTGTGGTTACCACTGAAAAGAGCAGTGATTAGCAGGTAAGGGAAGAGAAAGTAGAACAGATTATAAATTATTGGCATAGAGAGCAAATCCCAGAAGGAAGTTGCCTATTAGTTTCAAGTAGGTAAAATGTATATGCATCATCCCCACTCTTTTCTGAATAATTTCACAGCCCAGTACAATAGGAGCTGCCATCACTGCAGAACCAGAGTCAGCAGTGCAAAGTCCTCGGTGAGGAGCTTCTTGCCTGCTCCTCCCTAAGGCCCAGCAGTAACAAGCCCTTCCCCAGCCTGGTCATTCTGCTATGTCCTCCAGGTGACTGGCAGGAAATCCCAGCAAAACTCTGGATGACCGCTGCTCTCCATCCTAGATATTCGTATTTCAACAGAGATTCATGATGACTTAAAAATCTAACTCACTTCTTGTGTAACTTGGTATATAAGGGAAGCAGCAGGAGGTCTTTCCAGCATCTCAAATAATAATGGGAAAATAACCCTGTCTTCATAATGCAACCCTTGGTATCTATTGTGCAAAGCAGGGTGATCCTAGGTGGCGTGAAAGACAGGCTGTATGCAATATTATCCTGTCCATCAGAATTATGTCACTTTAAATGACCCACTGGGTGATTAAAATCAGCTATAGACCATAAAGAAAAACTTTCTTGTGGGTGGGGGGGATATTACAGATCAGAGGAACAACTAGAATTTTCACACCTTATAACAAATTCTATGCCTTATTCTGCCCCTACTATCAGTTCCTCCATAATAAATACTTTTTATTTTCATCTTGAAAATGCCTGTTTAAACTGTTTAAAAAACTCCAAAAGAAAAAAAAAATGAAAAATTTGGAAAGAGTATTTTTGTTTTCCAAAGCTGATAAAAGTAGTAACACACCGCTGGCTTCCAAGGGGAACATTCTCAAACAAAACAATTGTGTTTGGTGGGGCTGGTAGAAGATGATGGAACTAATCCAGGACAACTCAAATACTGATTAATAACAAAGGAATTTAATCAAATGCCCAGAAATACTTACTTGGAAATCAAACTCCTATCATCATCCTCAGAAGCGTTTCTGGAGCTTTCCCTCTGGAAGCAAGTTTTTATCTTGCAATAGAGACAAAGCTCAAAGCAAAGTAAGACCCACGGCAGACCGTGGAAGGTGAGCCCTGCGGGGGCAGCACTGAGAAAGACTTGGTGCCTGGACCTCACACCTCCAGGGCCCGCTTCCACCAAAACCATTCTTGCCCCACTCAGCAGGAGTCCTTAGTGACATTTAGCTAACTTCCCCCCCTCGCCATCAAAACCAAACCAAAACAACTAAAACAGGAAGAACACATTAAAAGTTTAGTTCTTCATTTAAAGCATGTAAAGTACCTAATAAATTCAACAATGGAAAAACAAATCTACTCACTTCCTGGCAATAACAGTGCTCTTTAATGAGAACATGCTCCATGCTTCACAATCTCATCACCAGGAATAACCATTGTTCAATGTGCTAGATAATCTACTTTCCTATGCATTGGGAAACATCCATTGGTTTTATAAAAACAGGTATTATATCCCACTTTTTAAGCACTTTTTAAGCAAATGTTATTGCAATCATTTCACAATTCTTTAATTATAAATCTCAATGACTACATAATATTAAACTGAAAAAAACTGGTTATAATTCACTTCACCATTTTCTTATAGGACATTTAGGTACCTTCCCATGTAAATTTATATGTATTTATGTGATTATTTGATGAATGTATGTCTGCCTCAATAGACTATAAATCCTTACATTTGTTTGTGGTCATTGTATTCTCATTCCATGCCTGTACCTGAAAATATAATAGGTAAGACTACCTCATCTGGTGAACCTGTCCTTAAATCCTTAGCTCAGATCACCCTCATCCTGACCCCCCATACTGGAGCATGTACCTGTTGCACTGCTCCCGCCCGCAGCTGTTTGTGTCCAGAACCTGATCATGTCCTGCACCATGTCCGGGCTCCCTGGAGCTCAGGATCTTTGTGTTCCATATAAAGTGCAGGGAGCTTAGCCTGACCTGACATTTTTTATCATCTCCTCTCCACCATGTGAGGTTTGATAGGCTCCACTCTGTTTTGAGCTGCATACTGGGTCCCTCTGGCTGACTGAAACACAAGTGTCTGTGAAGGTGAGGAAATTCCCAGTGGCCCCTGCTGGCCCTGGCTGTTACCAGAGGGGGAGGCTGGGATCACACCTTCAGGCAAATTCTGCTGCTCCTGACCAAGCTGCTCAGTGTGGAGAGAATTTTTTTGAGGTACACCATGAAGGCAGTAGGTTCTTTCTGGGGCTCTACCACTGGTGTTGTGGGTAGAGGGCAAGGCTACAGGGCCACCCTGGGGGGCTGTGCAGCAGGTGGTGGTCTCCAGTCCAGGTAGGGGACTGGCAGGTGCTTGGGCTGTTCTGTTGGCCTTTCACACTCACTCCTGGTCCTCATGGCACTTACTTCTGTGTTAGAGAATGAAGTAAGTGGGAATGGCAGGTTCCTGAAACTCCACTGCTTTTGAGGTGACAGAAACTCTAGGCTCTATCTCATGGGACAGGGAGGGACCCAGCTGTTGGTGTGATCATCTGAAGCAGGGGCTTCATGGAAATTGTATAGTTCTCGGGCTGGGGTGTCTTGTAGCCCAGGAGCTGATAGGTAGCCTTTGCTTCCTCATACTTCTGGCCCATCAGTGAGTCATGGATTTCTGCCTATTTGTAGTCCGTGACAGCATCAAATCAGTCTTCTGGGCATCCTTGTAATCAGAGAATGGCTCAATCACTACTCATTACCAATGTTTATCCATTGGTAATGGATCCCTCATGATTTCCTCTAAAACACCACTGTCACTGGGGTTGAAGATAGAATTTCTTAAGCAGGTTTTTCACACTCCACAGATAATGTAAAAGGGAACATGGAGTATTTATCTCAGTATCCATTGCCGCAGCACTCTGAAGTTCTGTGACCATTGTATCGAAGATGACACCTCTCCACACACTCACTGTGGGGTCATCAAAATAGCTTTGGGGAAGCATAAGAGGAAGTGCCACAGAAGGTATCTTGCTTGATACCACAGGTGAACTTGTTGCCAAAGCCAAAGTCCAAAACCTTGACATTAAGGTCAGCATCCAAAAGCAGGCTCTTTGGCTTTAGATTCCTGTGAACATGCCCTCCAGGTGGCAGCACTGCACAGTGGACACCATCTGGAAGAACTGGCTACGAGCCTTTCTCTTTCATGAGGCTGTGGTGTGGTGGGCAACCATCTCTCCTTCACTAGCATATTCCATGGCCAGGTAGTGTTTCCTGGGTCTCAGTCACCTCAAATAGATTCACAATATTGGGATGATTCAAGGTCATTATGCTCTGGACTTCAAGGCAAAGTCTTTGGAGGCTGGAGAAGCTCTGCTGATCTTATTAATGAACTTCATGGACACCTGTCCCAGTCAGGATGTTCCAGATCAACCTCACCTGAAGCTCCCCTGGCTGATGGTCGAGAGGAGCTGGTAATTGTAAATACGGGTTTCCTTGTCAGCAGAGGTGGCCAGAATGCCCTGCAGCATGGTGACCTGGTAACTACACTGAGAATACTAAACGATACTAAAAATACTTATATACTAACTACATAGCAATCCCAAAATACTAACCAACTATATAAAAAATTAAAATAACAATAAAGAAAGAAATGGAAAAATGAGATGGGAAAAATAAAGAAAAAAATGAGAAACACAAAAATTAAATAATAAAAAATCCCTGAAAAACCCAAAAATAAAGAAAAATTAGAATTAAAAAGAAAAAGAAAGTAAAGAAAAAATTAAAATAAAAAAATTAAAGAATAAGACAAAATGAGGAAAAGAAAAAAATGAGTAGAGAAAAATAAAATGGACAAATAGAGAGATAATGCTAACTGTGGTCCAGATCCCTCTGGTCACCAAAATGAGCATTGCAGGTTAAAAGGACAAAAGACCTAGGTCCTCCAGGGACTTCTACAGCTGCTTGGAATTCCCTAACAATTGTTTCTTATGAGGTCATAGCCAGAATGGACCAATCACGGCTGGGGATAGTCCACAGTGGTTTTCTCACTTTTTGGTTTCAAGAACCCTGTGTTCTTTAAAAAGCACAGGGGGAGGGGGAGGAAGGGACCCCAGTGGTTTTTTGTTTTTGTGGGTGATAGCAATCAATATTTACCTTATTAGAAATTAAAACCTGTAGGATTCTCTTCATTTCCAGTTTGCAAAGCTAACCATTCTTGTTTTCTAAAAAGCTCATTATATCTGCACTTAAATAATTCCATTTCTCTTCTTAAAAAAACTCTGAAAAATTGGTGTCAAAATGGTACCACAATTTAACTGGCATCACAATGCTATAAGAAAATGTTCTATAGCATAATATACAATAGGTACATTATTAACATTAATATACAGCTACATTAATACTACACAGTACAGAGTCAGTACATTAATATCGAGCTGACAGGGAGATCCCTTGCATCATATATGCATTTCTAATTGCAGTTTGTTGGAAGTCTTTGGAGGAAAATCTTCCTGTCCATGAGCCTTGCTGTGTCCATTTCAATATCCTTAAATGTAGAGCTGGCAGCTGTGGATTGAAAAAGCAAGTCTACCTCTCTTTTCTTTTTTTTAATTTTTTTTAATGTTTATTTTTGAGAGAGAAAGGACAGAGTGTGAGCGGGAGAGAGGCAGAGAGAGAGGGAAACACAAAATCCTGCTTTGTACAGCACACTCCAAGCTGTCAGCATAGAGCCCAACCAGGGCTCAAACTCACAAACTGCAAGGTCATGACCTGAGCCAAAGTCAGACACTTAACCACCTGAGGCACCCAGGTGCTCCTTCTATCTATCTATCTATCTATCTATCTAAGTTTATTTATTCATTTTGAGGGGGGGAGGGGCAACGAGAGAAGGGGAGAAAGAATCCCAAGCAGGCTCCATGCTGTCAGCACAAAGCCCAACGTGGAGCTCAAATTCAGGAACCGTGAGATCTTGACCTGAGCCAAAATTGAGTCAGACGCTTAGCCAACCGAGCCACCCAGGCACCCCCTATCTCTTTTTAAAAACAGCAATCCCTTGTGCTGTGTTATTCAGCATGGATGTGGGTCTGGGTGCTGGGCAACAGTGCCTCAGTAGAGAGAACCAAAAAACTTCATTTACTCCTTCTCTAACACTGTTCCTTTCTTTATGTAGATCCAAGTTGCTGATGAATATAATTTTCTTTCTCTCTAAAAACCTCCTTTCATATTTCTTGACAGGTAGATCTAGCAGTGACACATTTTTTTTGCTGTTGTCTAGAACGTCTATTTCTCCTTCACTTCTGAAGGATAATTTTGCTAGATACAAAATTCCAGGTTCATAGGTATTTACTGTCTTGCTGTTTTTGGTTTCTTACATAGTTTCTAAAGGTAAGTCTAAAGTAATTTTTAAACTTGTCCCTTTATAGATAAGTTGTTTGTTCCCCCTCTGGCTCCTCTGGGCTTCTTTAAAGATTTTATCTTTCCTGCTTTTTTCTGCAGTTGAATATAATATGCCTAAGTATCTTTTTTTTTATGGTATTTTCCTTTGGTATTTTTGTTGAGCTTCCTGGATCTGTGGTTTGATGTTGATCATTAATTTTGTAAAATTTTCAACCATTATTATTTCAAATATTTCTGTTACTCTTTTTTTTTCTTTCTTTCTTCTTTTTTTTTGGTATTCTCATTATATATGTTATACTTTTTAAAATCGTCCCACAGTTCTTGGATATTTTCTTCTGTTTCTTTCATTCTTTTTTTTTCACTCTGCTTTTCAATTTGGAATATTTCTGTTGACACATCTTCTTACTGGTTGATTCTTTTCTTGGTGTATTCAGGCCACTAATAAGCCCATCAAAGGCATTCTTCACTTCTGTTAACAGTGGTTTTCAATCTAGCATTTCCTTTTAATTCTTTCTTAGAATTTCCATCATTCTGCTTACATTACCCATCTGTTCTTGCATGTTGTCCACTTTTTCCATTAGAGCACTTAGCATATTAATCATAGCTGTTTTAAATCCCTGGTCTGATAATTCCAAGATTTCTGTCATATCTGAGTCCAGTGCTGATGCTTATTCTGTCTCTTCAAGCTGTCTTTTTTCCGTTTTAGCATGCTTTGTCTTTTTATGTTGAAATATGACCATCATGTACTAGGTAAATAGACTAAAATAAATATGCTTTTACTGTGAAGTTTTGTTTGTATGCCTAGGAGTTTATCTGTGTTTACTCTTTGCGGCAGCTGTAAGTGTTAGAAGCTAAATTTTCCCCCGTGCCCTTGGTTTGTTTCTCCCTTGTTGTCTCAGAGTTATCCTAGAGACTTCTTCAGTAAGATCTAAGTCTTGTAGTTCTTTCAGTGTAATCTGTTATTGTACAGGAGACTTGCTGCTATGGTGAGGAGGTATGGAGGGAGGGGGAATGTTCTTAGACCTACTCTATTAGACCTCAGTTTGTAATGAAACTGTGCCCTAGGCTATGACCTTCAAAAAGAGTTTCTCAAGCAACCGACACTCCCCTGCCCTTAGGTAAGACAGGGGAGCTGTGGGGGGTGGGAGCTGGGTATTCCCCCCCCCATCTCAGATCTGTTAGACTCTGCTAAATCCCAAGGTGGTCAGGCTTTATAGTATTCCTTGAGGGCAGGCCTTTGTTAAGAAGAACAGAATGCTCTGAGCATATTTCAAAATGGTGACTTCTCTCCTTCCCTGTGGAAGACAGGAGGGAGTTTTCTCTGATTTTCACCCTGAACATCTGGTAGGGGTAGGGCTCCTGGGAGTAGACTTGCAAAAGTGTGAAGCCCCTTAAGTAAGATTGGGCCCCTCTTAATTTTTAATTCTCAGGTTTATTATGCACACTGAGTCTCCAGCAATTTGCCACTTGAAATTTAAGCTTCCTTACTCTGGTACTGGCTCTAGTAGTTAGCCTCTGCTCCTGGCCTTCTGATCCTGGTAAGCTATGATTCTCCATAATCACCTGTCTCTCCAATGTTAAGGGCAGCAGTTTGCCCTGTGACCTCATTCTCTGATGAACCGAAGAAAAGTTGTTGGGAGTGATGTCAGCATTGTGGTGGCATAAGACATGCAGAAAATACATAGAATTTAAGAGACAGCTATAAACAATTATATGCCAACAAATCAGATAACTGAGAGGAAATAGGTAAATTACTAAAAACATAAACCAAGACTGAATCATCAATAAATAGAAAATTTGAACAGACCAATAACAAGTAAAGAGATATAATAAGTAATCCAGGGGCGCCTGGGTGGCTCAGTCGGTTAAGCGTCTGACTTCGGCTCAGGTCACGATCTCGCGGTCCGTGGGTTCGAGCCCCGCGTCGGGCTCTGGGCTGATGGCTCTGAGCCTGGAGCCAGCTTCCGATTCTGTGTCTCCCTCTCTCTCTGCCCTTCCCCTGTTCATGCTCTGCCTCTCTCTGTCTCAATAATAAATAAACGTTAAAAAAAATAAAAAAAATACTTTAAAAAAAAAAAAAAGAAAGAAAGAAAGAAAAAATAAGTAATCCAAAACCTCCCCATGCAGAAAAGCTTAGGACTGGATAGCTTCACTGGTGAATTGTACCAAACTTTAAAAAAAATTTTTTTAATGTTTATTTATTTTTGAGAAAGAGAGAGAGAGACAGTGTGCCAGCAGGGGAGGGTAACACAGAATCTGAAGTAGGCTCAGCTCAGAGCCTAACATGGGGCTCGAACCTACAAACCGTGAGATCATGACCCGAGTCTAAGTCGGATGCTTAACTGACTGAGCCACCCAGGTGCCCTGTACCAAACTTTTAAGACTTGGTGAGCAGGTGCAAAGATTGCCTCATACTGAGGCCATCCAACACAAGCCTCTTATTTAAGTTCCCTCATTTATTAAACCTGCCACCTACCAATCCAGGGTAGTCTGCCTCTTTCTTTGGTCTCTCTGCCCTCTGTGTTTGGGAGCCATTTTCAGATTACACCTGAGAAGCTTCTGAGGGTGTGAACCAATAACTGGTGAACTAGCAGGAGACCAAAGAAATAGGCCTTGACAATGAGGCCTCTGCAGGGAAAATCCTGAATTGGCCACCAACCTCTATATAGAGAGGGGTGGCCCATATGTCAGATGGTTATGGACTGCTACCTGAGTATGGAGATACCCCCAAAATGCTGGTTGCTTTAATGCACTTCTTTGAGGAATTTTTACACAGCTGCACTGTGGCAGGAAAGAGAAACAAATGGTTGCTGCAGTGCGCTGGCCTCTACTTTGCACAGTTCAGCTGGACACCAATGCCCAACTCAGACTGAAGCTTGAGTTAGAAGCCAGAAGAGGAGATGAGATTAGATAAGGACATGTGGTTGTCCACTCATCTGCTGGCTTCAAGGCTGGCAGATAAGGTGGGAAGACAGGATAATCAGTTGGACACCTTAGCATGTACTTTTGAAAAGCCAGGAAGGCACAAGCTGCCTTGGGTTAAGGTCTAAGCACTTGTGACAAAGCCCGATTAGAACACTAAAAGGTGGAATCCCTTGGAAAGTGATGAAAGTGAAAAAGAGGATGTCATGGTGATTGGTGAGGAAATGGATGGATCGCCCCATGCCATCCAACCCCTAATACAAAGGAAAATTTTAAATAGCAATTACCCAAAAAACTAGGAGAAAATTTGCATTCTTTCTCTGTCCCTTGAGGTTGTAAGTCTTATCATGTCTTTGAAATGTAAACATCCAAAAAAATAACCAAAACACTCCCCACAGAGACTGAAGAAAAACGAGGGGACTGGGCATGTTCTGTTTTCCACTGGTAGGATCATTTGGCTGCTGTCTTTGTTCCCTCTGTTAGCTTACAGGATATTATAGCACACATGGAAACCCTTAAAAATTTACCCAGCAAGTCTTAAGTGATAGCCAGCAAAACCTGTCCTTACTGAACACTGAAATGTCTCTAGTGAGAAAAGCTGTCCTCTGAAATAGGATGGCCTTGGACATTATTACTACCTTGCAAGAAGGCACCTATGCCATTACCCAAACAGAATGTCAGATGTTCATAACTGAGGAGTCTGTTAATGTGTCATCTTTAGGAAGTCATGTGAAGATACAAGAGAATGCTCTGAGTGATCTGACCCCAGCCTAAGGACTCAATAAATCAGTAGCTCAGATCATGAGGCTCCTGGTGGAAAAAGTTGTCACTAATTTGGAGAATCATTGTCTTGTATGTATTTTCTCTTGCATGTGCTGGTACTGTTGCTGTGGCATCTGCCTCCAATGCAGCCAGATAGCAACCAAAGGAGCCACCTCCATACTAATGAAACCCCTTTAGGATGGCTTGGGGAACACTGTGAAAGAGTGGGCCATGTAAGATTTTAAGAGCCAGTCACAAGGGGTTGAGTGTTGGGGGAGGTCACCAAGAGAACATGACTGCTGGTTAACCCATGAACTGGACCCAAGCAATAGAAGGCTCTTTTGTTCTTGAAACGTGCATTCCACTTGCCTTCCCACCTTCCAGAAGCTACCACAAGAACATAGCTTTAGGATTGTGATATGGTACTGACACTGGTATATGTGACTAAACCTAGTTAAGGCCTCTATATAAACTTTTGAGATTTAGTGGGCAAATGTGAAGGCTTACTCATCCTGAGGTTAGCCAAGACAAGTCCAATATATAAGTTCCCTTGCTTATTAAACCTGCCACCTATCAATTTAGAATGGTCTATCTCTTCCTTTAGTCTCTCCCTGCCATCGACGTATGGGGACCAGTTTCAGATTACACCTGGGAAGCACCTGAGGAGGTTGAGAAGCAACAGATGTCCACTCTGACCATTCTTATTCAACATAGTACTAGAAGTCCTAAGTAGAGCAATCAGGCAAAATAGAGAAATAAAAGACATCCAAATAAGAAGGAAATAAAATTGTCACTATTTATATATGATATGATCTTATATAGAGAAAATCCTAAAGATGCTGTTGGAATTAATCAACAAATTCAGTGAAGTTGCAGGATATAAAATCAACATAGAGAAATTAGTTTAATTTTTTTCTAACAATGAAATATTTGAAAAAGAAAGAAAGAAAACTATCCTATTCACTCATAATAACATCGAAAACAATAAAGTACTTAGGAATAAACATAAAAAAGGAAGTGAAAGATCTGTAAAAAGAAAACTACAAGACAGATGAAATAAATTTAAGAAGACACAAGTAAATGAAAAGATATTCTCCATTTATGGATTGGAAGAATTACTATGGTTAAAATGTCCATATTACCCAAAGGCATCTATAGGTCCACTTCAATCCTTAGTAAACTTCCAATTTTTTCTCAGAAATATAAAAAACAATTCTAAAATTTTATGGAACTACAAAAGACCCCAATAGCCAAAGCAATCCTACGAAAGAAGAACAAAGCCAGAGACACCACACTTCCTGATTTCAAACTACACTATAAAGCTTCAGTAATTAAAACAGTATGGCACCAATATAAAATAGACACAGAAACCAATGGAACAGAATTGAAGGCACAGGAATAAACCCCTGTGTATATGGTCAACTATTATTTGATCAGGCAGCCAAGAACATCCAATGGGGAAAGGATAGTCTCTTCAATGAATGGTTTTGGGAAAACTGAATAACCATATGCAGAAAAATGAAACTGGACCCCTATTTTAAGTCACTCACAAAAATTAAGTTAAAATGGATTAAAAACTTAAACATAAGATCTGATACCATGAAACTTCTAGAATAAAATTTAAGGAAGAAGGTCCTTGACATTGATTTTGGCAATGATTTTTTAATATGACACCAAAAGCACAAGGCAACAAAAGCTAAAATAAACAAATGGGACAAGATCAAACAATAAAACTTCCAAATAGCAGAACAATCAACAAAATGGAAAAGGCAACTTACAGAATGAGAGGAAATATTTGCAAGCCAGATATCAGATAAGAATATCCAAAATGTTTTGATGTAGTCCCAATAGTTTATTTTTGCTTTGTTTTCCTTGCCTCAGGAGACATATCTAGAAAAAAGTTACTACAGCTGATGTCAAAGAGGTTACTGCTTGTGCTCTCCTCTAAGATTTTTATGGTTTCAAGTCTCACATTTAGATCTTTATAATCCATTTTTAATTTACTTTTGTGTAAAAAAGTGGTCTAGTCTCTTTCTTTTGTATGTTCCTGTCCAGTTTTCCCAACATTATTTGTTGAAGAGATGTCATTTTCCAATTGGACATTCTTTTCTACTTTGTCAAAGATTAATTGACCATATAATTGACAAATATGGGTGTATTTATTTCTATGGCTTTCTATTCTGTTCCATTGATCTATGCGTCTATTTTACACCAATGCCATACTGTTTTTGATTATTGCAGCTTTGCAATATAACTTGAAGTCCAGAATTGTATGCCTCCAGCTTTGCTTTTTTTTTTCTTTTTTTTTTTCAAGATTGCTTTGGCTATTGGCAGTCTTTAGTGGTTCCATACAAATTTTAGAATTGTGTGCTCTAGTTATGTGAACAATACTGTTGGTATTTTGACAGGGATTGCATTAGATGTGTACATTGCTTTGGGTAGTATAGACATGTTAACAAGATTTGTTCTTCCAATCATTGAGCACGGAATATCTTTCCATTTCTTTGTGTCATCTTCAATTTCTTTTGTCAGTGTTTTGTAGTTTTCAGAGTAAAGGTCTTTTACCTCTTTGGTTAGGTTTATTCCTAGGTATCTTTCTGTTTTGGTGCAATTGTAAATGGGATTGTTTTCTTAATTTCTCTTTCTGCTGCTTCATTATTGATGTATAGAAATGCAACAGATTATTGTACATTGATTTTATATCCTGTGATTTTACTGAATTGATTGATCTAGTAGTATTTTTGGTGGACTCTTTAGGGTTTTCTATATAGAGTATCATGTCACCTGCAAATAGTGAAAGTTTTATTTCTTCCTTACTAATTTGGATGCTTTTTATTTCTTTTTGTTGTCTGATTGTTGTGGCTAGGACTTCCAGTACTATGTTGAATAGAAGTGGTGAGAGTGGACACGCTTGTCTTATTCTCAACCTTAGGGGAAAAGCTCCCAGCTTTTCCCCAATGAAGATGATGCTAGCTGTGGGTTTTTTATATATGGCCTTTATTATCTTGAGGTATGTTCCTTCTAAACCCACTTTGTTGAGGATTTTTATCATGACTGGATGTTTGTTCTTTGTCAAGTGTTTTTTCTGCATCTATTGAAATGATCAAATGGTTCTTATCCTTTTTCTTATTGATGTTATATATCACATAGATTGATTTGCAAATATTAAACTACCCTGCTATATCAAAATAAAAAGCTTCTGCAAGTGAAGGAAACAATCAACAAAACCAAAAGCAACATATGGAATGGGATATTTGCAAATGATATATCCAACACAGGGTTAGTATCCACAATATGTAAAGAACATATAAAACTCAACATGCAAAAAACAAGTAATCCAATTTAAAAATGGGCAGAAGACCACAAACAGACATTTATCTCAAAGAAGACATATAGATGGACAACTAACACATGAACAGATGTTCACCATCACTTGCCATGAGGGAAATGAAAATCAAAACTACAATGAGGGGCGCCTGGGTGGCTCAGTCAGTTAAGCATCCAACGTCAGTTCAGATCGTGATCTCACAGTTCATGGGTTCGAGTCCCACATTGGACTCTGTGCTGACAGCTCAGAGCCTGGAGCCTGCTTCAGATTCTGTATCTCCCTCTCTCTCTCCCCCTCCCCTGCTCATGCTCTGTCTTTCTCTCTCAAAAGTAAGTAAAGGTTAAAAAAAAAACTACAATGAGATATCACCTCACACCTGTCAGAATGGCTAAAATCAACAACACAAGAAACAACAGGTGTTGGCAAGGATGTGGAGAAAAGGAACACTCATGCACTGTTTGTGGAAATGCAAACTGGTGCAGCCACTCTGGAACCCAGTATGGGGGTTTCTCAAAAAGTTAAAAATAGAAGTACCCTATGATCCAGCAATTGCACTACTGGTGGGCATTTACCCAAAGAATACAAAAACACTAATTAAAAAAGATACATGCACCTTTATGTTTACAGTATCACTATTTACAACAGCCAAGATATGGAAGCAGCCCAAGTGTGCATCCATAGATGACTGGATAAAGAAGAGGTAGTATATATACACATTGGAATATTATTCAGCCATAAAAAAGGATGAAATCTTGCCATTTGCAATAACATGGATGGAGCTAAAGAGTATAATGCAAGCAAAATAAGCCAGTCAGAGAAAAACGAGTACCATCTGATTTCACTTGCATGTGGAATTTAAGAAACAACACAAAAGAGCAAAGGGAAGAAAAGAGAGCAAGAGACAAACCAAGAAACATACTCTTAATTATACAGAACAACCTGATGGTTACCAGAGGGGTAGGATTGGAGAGATGGGTTAAATTGGTGATGGAGAATAAGGAGTGCACTTGTCGTGATGAGCACTAGGTAATGAATGGAATTGTTGAATCAGTATATCGTACACTTGAAACTAATATAACACTGTATGTTAACTAAGTGGAATTAAAATAAAAACTTAAAAAAACATTTCCAAAACATATAAAGGATTCATACAACTCAATAACAATAAAACACAAATCCAGTTTGAAAAATGGACAGAGGAACTGAATTTTTCCAAAGAAGACATCCAAATTGCCAACAAGTCATGAAAAATGCTCAGTATCACTTTTCATCAAGGAAATGCAAATCAAAAGAACAATGATGTATCACCTCACACCTGTTAGGATAACTATCATCAAAAAGATGAGAGATAACAAGTATTGGTGAGGACATGAGAAAAGGGAACCTTTGTCCACTTGGTGGGAATGTAAAATGGTGCAGCCACTGTGTAAAACAGTTTGGAATTTCCTCGTAATATTAAAAATAAACCTGTCATATGATACAGCAATCTCATTTCTGGCAATATGCACAAAGGAAATGAAAACAGAATATGAAAAAGATATCTGCCTTCCTATGTTTATTGCACCATTATTCACAATTGCCAAGATATGGAAATAACCTAAATATTCATCAAGAGATGAATGGATAAAGAAGATGTGGCATATGTATACAGTGAAATATTATTCAACCATGAGAAATAAGGAAGTCCTGCCATTTGCAGCAACATGGATGGACCTTGAGGACATTAGGCTAAGTGAGATAAGTCAAACAGAGAAAGACAAATACTTTATGATATTACTTATATGTGGAATCTAAAAAGCTGAGCTCATAAAAACAGAGTGGAATGTGGTTACTAGATGCTCAGGGGTGGGAGAATTGGGGCGATATCACTTAAGGGTACAAACTTGCAACTGGAAGATGAATAAGTTCTGGAGATCTAGTGCACAATATGCTGACTGTAGTCAAGAATTTTATACTATTATACTATACTAGTATAGTACTAGCCCAATCTTACTAGTATACTATTATATACTAGTATATACTATACTAAATTATATACTTCAGAGTTGCTAAAAGACAAGATTGTAAATGTTCTCACCCCAAAAAAGAAATGATAACTATATGGTGTGATAGATGTGTCAGCTAATGCTATAGTGGTAATAATATTGCAATAAATAAATTTATAAACAATACATTATACACCTTAAACCTACACAATGTTATATGTCAACTGTATCTCAAAAAGAAGTTGTTTACTTTTTTAGCTTTTTTCTTCTTGTGAGGTTGGGAGTGACAACTTCTATGTTGGAAACCATAAGTCTCATTCAGATTTGTTTAATTTTTTTCCTATTATAAATAGTGATGCTATGCACATTCTTGTACATATCTCTTAAGGTACATGCATTTCTGTTACCCTAGGAGTGAAATATCTGGGTCCCAGGATATGCTAATTTTTACATATAGCATATAATGCTGAATACAATATACTCCTTCCAGCCATAAATGTCCCATTGCTCTCCATCCTCATCAACACTTGGTATTGCCAGTCTTGAATTTAAGCTATTCTGGAGGGTATATAGTACTATCTCATTGTGATTTTAATTTTCTTTTACATGATTATTAATGAAGCTGAACACCATTTGAGTATCTTCTTTCATAAACTACCTGTTCAGGTCTTTATCCATTTTTCTATTAGAATTCTTTTCTCTTACTGATATGTTGGAATTCTTTATATATTCTGGATGTGAGTCCTTTGTCAGTTTTATGTGTAGCATACATCTGTTCCACTCTGTATTTTACTCTTCACTCTCTTAATATGTCTTTTAATAAACAGAAATTCTTAATTTGAATGTTGCCAATTTACCAATCTCTTCCTTTAGAGCTAGTGCTTTTTGTAATCTGTTTGAGAAATCTTTCCTTAACTCAAGGTTATAGAAATAAATTATCTTACAAAAGCATTCTTTTTTAAAATTTTTTTTAAATTTACATACAAGTTAGAATATTGTGCAATAATGATTTCAGGGGTAGAATCCAACGATTCATCCCCTACATATAACACCCAGTGCTTATCCCAACAAGTTTCCTCCTTAATTCCCTTGCTCATTTAGCCCATCCCTCTACCCACAACCTCTCCAGCAACCCTCAGTTTCTTCTCTATATTTGAGTTTCTTATGTTTTGTCCCCCTCCTTGTTTTTATATTTTTGCTTCCCTTCCCTTCTGTTTATTTGCTTTGTCTTAAATTCCACATATGAGTGAAGTCATATGATATTTGTCTTTCTCTGACTAATTTCACTCAGCATAATACACTCTAGTTCCATCCACGTTGCTGCAAATGGCAAGATTTCATTCTTTTTGATTGCTGAGTAATACTCCATTGTATATATATACCACATCTTTATCCATTCATCTGTCAATGGAAATTTGGGCTCTTACCATACTTTGGCTATTGTCCATAGTGCTGCTACAAACACTGGGGTGCATGTGCCTCTTTGAAACAGCACACCTGTATCCTTTGGATAAATTCCTAGTAGTGCAATTGCTGGATTGTAGGGTAATTCTATTTTTAATTTTCTGAGGAACCTCCATACTGTTTTCCACAGTGGCTGCACCAGTTTGCATTCTTATCAGCAATGCAAAAGAGATTCTCTTTCTTCACATCTTTGCAAGCATCTGTCGTTGCCTGAATTGTTAATTTTAGCCATTCTGACTGGTGTGAGGTATTATCTCACCATAGTTTTGATTTGTATTTCTGTAATGATAAATGACGTTGAGCATTTTTTCATGTGTCTGTTAGGCATCTGGGTGTCTTCTTTAGAAAAGTGTCTATGCATATCTTTTGCCCATTTCTTCATTGGATTATTTGTTTTCTGGGTGTTAAGTTTGATAAGTTTTTTATAGATTTTGGATACTAGTTCTTTATCTTATATGTCATTTGCAAATATCTTCTCCCATTCCATTGTTTGCCTTTAAGTTTTGTTTCCTTCACAATGCAGAAGCTTTTTATCTTGATGAGTTCCCAATAGTTCATTTTGCTTTTGTTTCCCTTGCCTCTGGAGATGTTTTGAGTAAGAAGTTGCTTCAGACAAAGTCAGAGAGGTTTTTACTTGCTTTCTCCTCCAGGGTTTTGATGGCTTCCTGTCTTACGTTTAGGTCTTTCATACATTTTGAGTTTATTTTTGTGTATGGTGTAAGAAAGTGGTCCAGGTTCATTCTTCTGCATGTCGCTATCCAGTTTTCCCAGCACCATTTGCTGAAGAGACTGTCTTTATTCTATTGGATATTTTTCCTGATAAAAGAATTCTTTTCAACATTCATATTTAAGGTACCTTCTGTAATTATTTTTACAGATGGTAGAAGATAGGTTTGAAGATTTAGTTTTTTACATATGGCTATCCAAATGACCTAGCATGAATAAATTTTTAATGTATTTTTATCGATAATCCACAGCACTTCCTTTGTCATAGATTACATGTCCACATGACTTTTCTATTGGTCTAATTTCTATTCCTGTTTCAATAATACTGTCTTAATTCCTGTAAATTTGTTCTAAGTCTTATATCTGTAGTTTCTTTTGTTGAGTTATTCTTTTTAAAGAATGTCTTGGCTTTTCTTGGCTCTTCTTGGCTCTTTGTATCTTACATAAATTTTAGGATTAGATTGCCATTTTTAAAAACTTGCTAGAATTCTTTCTTTATTTAGTGTTAATTTTTCAGATTTTATATTTTTTCAGAATAGTATTTTTCTGTTTCTGACGATGATGATGATGATGATGATGATGATGATATTCAACAGGTAATGAGAACAGGATTACTAACTATCCAAAAGCAGTGTAAAGATTTACCTAATCTTTAAGTGTTAAATATATACTGCAAGAAGAAAGCTCTGTCAGATAGATTTAAAACTGGTTATTAGAACAGATTTGTTAGCATAACCATCCAATCAAGATTAGTAGGTCAATCTGGCATTTTGTGGGAATCTCCAAATCCTATGAGGGACAAATGGAACTCTTAATCATTTCCACAAAAACAAACTATGGCAGGGTTCTCAAACTCCCAGGAAGCTAGGAACATAGTTTCAATGAGCTCAGATTTCTCAAAAATATTTTTAAATGTTTTATTTTAACTAATAGTCTTTAAAAATTGAAATAGCATATTCTTGATCTTCTGGATGACTTTTATTTTTATAACCAACTCATATAATTTCGATGCCCAAAATTACAACAAGGAAAGCCAGAAACTATTTGTAAATTTTTGTTTCCATATGTGTCACAGATTCACCAAAAACCTATAAGCCTTACTTCACATGGTTGACATGAAGTAACTACTGGATAAGGGAGGGTTTTAGTTGCCCAGTGTTTTAAACATGTAGAGTAACTCACCAGATTTTCATAGTAATTGACATGATATTTTTTTTAAATACAAAGATAGATTTTCACAATAATAGTGAATATGACTTCAGGAAAATCTATTCCAGTGTTACAAATTTACTAGTGTGACAAATATTTTAATCTCATTCATGATAAATGTGTTGTACTGAGACTTCCTCTAACAACCCACCAACCCAAGCAGGCATGAAGCTGCCCAGACAATTCAATCTGCTTGAACTATCCATAATGTTGACCTATCCATAAGGCAATTGAACTTAAGAGTGACTTCCAGATGAATCTGGCTGCTGGCTCATTTCCAGAGGTAAAAGGATCAGACACATCTTTCTCTCAAGTGAAACTGCCCTGTGGCTCAATATCCTGGGGTGCTTACCTTTGCTGTTGGGAATCACAGTATTGTCCAAATTGGAAACAGCTAGGGTAGGACTAATCTACTAAATTAAAGGGTTCTACTAATTATGTACATAAATGATCCAGGAGTCAAGGGCAGAGAGAGCCTTTGGTTGAGGAAGCAGACTCTACAAACTAGGTCAAACACGGAAGCACAGTTGGGTGCTTCTTTAGCTCAAAGGTGTAAATCCATGTTCCATTTTAAATAAAGTGATGTGAAAAGTGAGTAGAAAATGTTCAGGCACACACTGAGGTTTGACTTTGGGCTCAGTATCCTTTGTCTTGGGGAATGAAGTCATCATCTGTTGGTCTTCATCCGGGGTTTGATGCTCTGAGTAACAGGGTCCCCCCAGAGGAATGTAGGCCTTTATCATTTCTAGGGGATGAGCAGTAGATGACAAGTGATATTTGACATGCTTCCAAGAAGTCTGCTGCTGAGCCTCCACAGCCAGTAGTGTGCCCTGGTGCTGAGAGCAACAACAGGGAAGTGTCCCATTCATGGGCCTGAGCTTTGGGGTTCTAATGGAACTCTTTTAAGGGAACTGCTTTGTGAGTAATGATGAATCTACTGCAGAAAAAAGTAAATCAACACTGGAAGTAGGACAGGGTCTTCCACACTGGCCTGGGGCTAACTCAAATGGACACCTGAGGAGCCAGTAATGAGTCTTTTGTGATGGAAACTGGTGACTGCTCAGGGCCTTAGGACCTGAGTCTCATCATACATCACTGGGTTTATGGAAGTCTATAACCAATCCAATAATTAACATGTCTACAACTAATTATTTCTTGAGGGTTTTTTTTTCCTTTTAGTCAGGGGAAATGAGAGTGGAGAAGGAGGAAAAGGAATAAAGCTCAATGAGCTACAAGCCCTCTGATGATTAATAATATCATTGTGGCATTATTCTGGCTCACAGCTTGCTTCAGGTTGGAGTTAAATTGATGTTTTCAATGTTCAAATTGCTAATTTGGTTGCTTAAATTCTTTCATAAATGCTTTAATTAGACAACTGTATTGCAGGACTTCAGGACTTACTTTTGACCTTCACTCAACCCCTTGCACTACTCTTCATTGTTCTAAAAATAAAAGTGGAAAAACAGAATATATACTATTTATGTTCCATGAGTGCAGGGAATACATCTGTCGTGTTCAATGTTGTATTCCCAGGGCTTAGTACCACACCTGGCCCGCAATTGGTTCTCAATAAATACCAATTAACTAAATACTAGTTCCCATACTGCTTTGTTTCAAACTTCTAAAACTATGCTAATATCTTCTAAGTAACAGCAACTTCTGGTAAGTTTCATACCAGTTTCCCTTGCAGTGTTACATATTTCTTTTTAAGGCAGTAACTCCTTTGTTTAGATTAACGGAAACAAATGAAGAGAAGCAATACGCTGTAGGCCCACTTACTCAGTGTTCCAGTCATATTAGAGATCCTTCATTTTCAGCCAGAAGTAATTCTTATAAAAGATCCACTGGCAGTATGTTTAGACAATCCATAAATAAGATGTGCCTGATCAATACAATGAAAATGTAACCTCCAGAATGAAAGAGAATATTTGCAAATCACATATCTAATAAGAGGTTAATATCCAAAATATACAAAGAACATATACAATGCAATAGCAATATAACCATCCAACTAAAAATGAGCAAAGGAAATGAATATACATTTTCAGGAAAAAAAAAAGATATTCAAATGACCAACAAGTAAAAGATGCTCAACATCACTCATCATCAGTAAACGCAAATCAAAACTGCAATGAGATATCACCTCACACCTGTTAGGATGGCTATTACAAAAAAGACAAGAGACAACAAATGCTGGCGAGGATGTGGAGAAAAGGGAACCCATGTGCACTGTTGGTGGGAATGTAAATTGGTGCAGTCACTATGGAAAATAGTATGGAGGTTCCTCATAGAATTAAAAATAGAACTACCATACGATCCAGCAATTCCACTTTGGGGTATCTATGCAAAGGAAATGAAATCACTGTGTCAAAAATATATATGCACTTCCATGTCCATTGCAGCATTATTTACATAGCAAGACATGAGAGCAACCTAACTGGTCATCAAAGAATAAATGAGGGGACAACTGGGTGGCTCAATCAGCTAAGCGTCCTACTCTTGATTTCAGCTCAGGTCATGGTGTCACAATTGGTGGGTGTGAGCCCATGTTGGGCTCTGCTTTGATAGTGCAGAGTCTGCTTGGGATTCTCTCTCTGCCCCTTCCCCACTTGCTCTCTCTCTCTTAAAATAAATAAACATAAAAAAAAAAAAAGGAATGGGAGCAAGTGGGGCATCTGATTTCAGCTCAGGTCATGATGTCACAGTTCAAGTTTGAACACTGCATTGGGCTCTCTGCTATTGGCACAGAGCCTGCTTAGGATCCTCTGTCCCCCTCTCTCTCTGCCCCTCCATCTTTTTCTCTGCTGCTCCCCTGCTCCCTCTATCTCTCAAAAATAAACATTTTTTTAAAAAAGAATGAATGAGAAAAAATGTATATAAATATTATATTATATTTATTTATTCATTTATATTTATATTTATGTTATTCAGCCATAAGAAAGAAGCAAATCCTGCCATGTGCAACAACATGGATGAAACTTGAGGACATTATTCTAAGTGAAATCAGTAAAACCTTGGTTTGTGAGCATAATTCGTTCTGAAAACATGCTTATAATCTGAAGCATTTATATATCAAAGTGAATTTCCCCACAAGAAATAATTGAAACTCAGATGATCTGTTCCAGAACCCAAAAATATTCATTTAAAAATGATTACAATCTTATAACATAATACAAAATAATAAAGTAAATACAAATTGTAAAGAAAAATAAACAAGTTAACCTACATTTACCTTTGAAAACCTTTGTGGCTGGTGTGAGGGAGAAAAGAGAGAAGACAGTTATTGTGTGACTATCACTAATGGAATCACTGCTATCTATTGGTTCAATGGAATCTTTTCTGCATGGGGCCATTGTATATGCTCACATGGAAGTTGACTACAGTACAGTATTAATAAATTCTGGTCATATACTGTGTTTAATGTAACTGGCAATAAGGCAGCAGAGGAAAGGTTCTATATCCGCAGGCAGCCTGACGAAGAATAAAGCAAAGCATTCCTAAGCTTACTCTTGAATGGAAAAACAAGGGACTGTCCATAGATGCTCTGAAATGACAAAAAATACACTAGTGCCAGTTGTGGGCACCTTCCAGTGTTCTGAAAAATCACTGATTTCTACCAAACACCATGGCCTGAAGCCAAACATCAGAGCATGGGAGACAATCACCCACAATCCTGTAGTGAAAGAGAGAGAGAGAGAGAGAAACCATTGGCTCAGTTGTGATCATGTGACCTTTGGCGTCATGTACTATTCGTATTGCAAGACATTGCTCGTTTATCAAGTTAAAATTTATTAGAAATGTTTGTTCATCTTGTGCAACAGTCACAGAACAAGTTGCTTGCACTCTAAGGTTTTACTGTATATCAGACAAATAAGTCATATAGAAATCAAATAGTGTATGATCTCACTTATTTGTGGAATACAAAAAACCAAACTCCTAGAAAGAGAGAGCAGACTGGTGGCTAACAGAGTGGAGGGATGGTGAGGAGTGGGAGAAATGGGTGACATTGGTCAAAAAGTACAAACTTCCAGTTATAACATAAATAATTTCTGGGGATATAATGCACAGCATGGTGACTATAGTTAACCATACTATACTGTATATTTTAAAGTTTCTAAGAGCAGATCTTAGAAGTTCTCGTCACAAGAAAAAAACATTTCTAACTACATGTGGTGATGGATGTTAGGTAAATGCAGTGTGGCAATCATTTAGCAATACATATATATATTGACTATTATGTGTATACCTTACATTTATACAATGTTATATACTGATAAACTGGAGGAAATAAAATGACAGGTGCCTGTTAATGCTTGCAGGCTTAACACAAACACTTAGAGCAGATCCAAAGAAATTAGCCAAATAGGCAAGTCTTCTCAAAATCAAGGAGATGATGTCCTTCAGAGACCTAGATCACAGTGAACTTTGAAAAGACCCTCCATGGGATAATGCACCTAACTTTCGAGGCTTCAGAGTCTGCCTCTGTTGACTCAGAGCAGAGCTCTCAGTAGTATGACTTGAGCATATCCCCCACACACAGGCCTTCTCATCACCTTGATTCAACGAAGAGGGGTTGGTCCCAAGGGCAGCTAACTTATGGAATGGTCTTAGGAGGTAGCTTGAGATGAGATTTCTTCCCAGCAGAAAGGAGAGTAACTAGCTGGCACAGGTTTGAATCCTTTCTTCATGGGGCTTTGAATTTGGGATAGGGGGATAAGAGTATGCTATTCCAAAAATACAACTTTGACAAAGGATGGTTTTGAGCTGAAGGCAATTGAGAAACAGGAGATGCAAGACAAGCTCCCTACCCTCCCTAAAAGCAGGGAATAAATTTCTTTTTCTGATGGTGTCTCTCTTCCCTCCCCCACACCAGGAAAAGGAGGTGACTGTCAACTTGAATCTGCATAAACAAACCTTACTGATATCATCCTTATCTTTTATTAGTCCCCCCACACACACATTTACCTTCTTACAGTTTGCCATTCTCAGAAGCCCAAACTCTTCTACTTCTCTTATGACCCCTCCACAGATTTACTGCTGTTTGTTAAAATGGTATGCAAGATCTCAGGCCTAATTGCTTCTATGGACTTTCATTGCCTTTTTTATGAGACTACGTGTACCCATAATAATCAACATCAACTAAGACTTGTATGCCTTTTCTCTGGTTAACCTCGTCTTTTGTCGGTTGCAGGGCCAGTCACCAAGCCTAAGAAGGTAGAGGAAAAAGTGTTTCTTCCCCTACAAAGATCTGCAGACACCATCAGCACTTGCATTTCTAGGCAGAAGCATAAGGCAAGCAAAGAAAATAACAGCAGAAGTAATGAGTCAGGACAAACCATGACCAAGCATTGTCTGGAGTAGCCCAGGCTTCAGAACAGCAGCCCCTGCTCCAGAAGGAGCAAATGTCCAATGTCCAAAAGACAGCTGGTTGTGGACTCACACAGCTGCTGTCAGATGGCTGGAGCAGAGCTGACCACAAATGACCTTCCTTCCAGGCTCCCCAGCCCCATATGGAGGGCTGTCAATGTTCTTTCCCCTCCTGTCTCTGTAGCTAACCCGGAAGAGCCTTTTTGAGAGAGAGAGAGAGAGAGCACAAGTGAGTGAGGGGCAGTGAGAGAGAGAGAAGTGGAGCTCACCAAGGGCTCATGCTTTACTCAAAGTGGGGCATGAGCTCACCTGATGTGGGACTCAAACTCATGAATTATGAGACCATGAACTGAGTCGAAGTCAGCCGCTTAACCCAGAGACCCTGGAAGAGCCTAATTAACACATGTATGAATAAGATCTCTCTGGTTCTAAAATTCTAGAATTATACTGAGCACAGTAAAAGCTCATTAATGCAGACCACTTGTTCCAAGTTTCTAATTATTCCTTTTGGACTAAGCTAAAGTTTATTTTGCTCAGCAAAATTTTATTATAGATAGCTCAAATTAAAAAGAGAGCAGGCAGAGCAATTGTTTAGAATATTGAAGGGAACAAGCTGTTAATTTAATATGTTAATTTCAAACTATTTTATCTATTTATTAAAAATTTATGGCTCAAAAAACTTCAATTTGGTAGAATGAATATTGTTAACATTTATGCTTTTTCTTTAGCAAATATTTACTGCTTCTATCTATAGCCCAGGCCCTGTCCTAAGTACCAGAACACAGAAACACAGAATCAATCAACTATGGTGTATACTGTATGTTAGTTTAAAAAATAAGGGGCGTCTGGGTGGCTCAGTTGGTTGAGTGTCTGACTTTGGCTCAGGTCATGATCTCATCGCTCATGAGTTCGAGCCCCACATTGGGCTCAGTGCAGAGCCTGCTTTTGATCCTCTGCCCCCCACCCCGCTCCTCCCCTACTTGCATGCTCTCTCTCTCTGTCCCAAAATTAAATATTTTAAATAAATAAATATAAAATTTAAGTGCAACCTAAGAAATACTTTTGAGTGTTGGGCTTTGCCACCCAAAAAATATATATTTATATGTATACACATATACAAATATACAAACATACATTTATGTGGAGGGGAGTGTGGATGGATAGATGGATGGATGGATGAAGGAATAGGAAGGAAGGAGGGATGGTGGAAGGAAGGAAGGAAGGAAGGAGGGATGGTGGAAGGAAGGAAGGAAGGAAGGAAGGAAAGAAAGAAGGAAGGAAGGAAAGAAGGGAGAACCTTGCCCTCAAGCAGCGTAGAGACTGGTTGGGGAGACACATGTATGAAAGACTCCATTGCTGAGATAGAAGTATATGTACAGTATGTTAACAAGCTTAAAAGAGGAGTATCTCAGTCACCCTTGGCTGGGGTCCAGAGACACTTCCTGGGGAAACCGGTAAAGAGATTTAAGGATGAATCTCTGTGTCCAGATGGAGAGAAAAAAGAGGGCACCCAGACAACTACAAATAGTGGAGCCCACACGGCAGGAATAGTGGGAAGTGGTCAGTTCTCATTTCTCATGGTAGTCAGGTTCCGTGAACTTAGCGAAGATACCAAACTAGGGAATACAGAACACTGCTCCTAGGGAAACACAGAGATAGGTTCCTGGAAGCCTCCAGTAACAGTTCTGTCAATCAAAATCCCATTTGTCTTATACAGGTTCATTTGCCAACATCCTTGAAAAAGAAGCCTGCTACATCAGCACTGAAAACCTGCCCTTCACATAACACCTCTACTGTATAATGCTTGCAGGTGTTTTTGAAATTTTTCCAGAGCCTCCCACAAGTTTAATGTTCTCACAACACATCATCTTTTGAAATATGCAAGTCAACCTACATTAGCTTAGAAGGGTTTGACATTTTCCTAGCCATAAATTTCTTTGGCTTTCCTCACAACAATGCCTTCCATGATTTTTTTAAATCAGTCATCATCTCATAAATCCACAGATTTAGCCACTCTTCCATCTTTTCCATAGCTTCATCATGCACCATAGTTGTTACTATAGTGCTGTCCAGAGTAGCCTCTTGTACAGAATGGCAAATCTCCTCTTCCTTTTTCTGGACGTACCATATTGTTGATTAAACATTTGAACACGGGACTAAAAGTGCTATAACTCACTCTTAAATAAAGCTCATCTAACACACAAATTTTCTCCATAAGCCACATCACAGCCTTCTTGCACATAGGAACACCAGATATCGCTTCCATGCTATTGCTTGGGGGCCTTTTTAAAATAGTGAAATCGCCAACAAAAGCACAAAAATTTTAAAAACATGGCACTTAATAGACCTTATAAAGGACACTTGTTTACAGTATGAACTGAAACAAGAAGGCAGAGGTTCAACCACAGCTGGGAATGTGCACATTGAGCAACTCAAATGTATCACAACTTTGGGTATGCCTTTGAATGACCATGAATAGTGCAGGTGTTGATTTTGAGGTTACAAAAAAATTTTACTGGGTGTGCAATTTCACAAATATGAAATTAACAAGTAATGGGGATCAACTGTATTTGCAAATAATTTATCTGAAAAGGGACTGCATCCAGAATATATAAAGAACTCTAACAAGCTCAATAAAAAG
The DNA here is from genome assembly GCF_046562875.1 of Panthera onca. Taxonomy (NCBI): domain Eukaryota; kingdom Metazoa; phylum Chordata; class Mammalia; order Carnivora; family Felidae; genus Panthera; species Panthera onca. The sequence goes on along the minus strand of NC_138343.1, from coordinate 24,465,431 downwards.
ACAAATAAACCAATTTTTAAAAATTGTGCAAAAGATTTGAGGAAACTCTTTACCAAAGATAACATAGGGATGGCAAATAAGATACTTAAAGTCATTATAGGGATGCAAATTAAATCCACAATTAGCACAACACTCATAAAATAGGTAAATTAATTAGACTGACAGAGCCAAGTATTGGCAAGGATATCAAACTACCAGAACCTGTACATACTGCTGGTAAGAATGTAAAATGATTAATCTCTGGAAAATAGTTTATCAGTTTCTTATATGGTTAAAAATACACTTACCATGTGACTCCGAAATCTCACTCCTAAGTGTTTACTCAAGAGAAAGGAAGACATGTGACCACCGAATGACTTGTATACCAAAGTTTATAGCAACTTTATTCAAATAGTCAAAAACTGTAAACATCTCAAATGTTCTTTTTTTCCCTTCTTTTCTTTTCTTTTTTCTTCAATCCATTCATCAACAACTCAAATATTCTTGAACTGGTGAATGGATTTAAAAAAATTGCATATACCTGTGCAATACAGTACTACTCAGCAACAAAACAGAGCAAACTACTGATACATGCAACAATGCTTCATGAAGCATGATAAATTTCAAGGGCATTATGCTAAATGACAGCAGGCCAGATCCAAAAGACTAAATACTGCGTAATACCATATTACGAAATGTTATAAAATATCACAACTCAAATGACAGATCAGTGGTTGCCAAAACCCAGAGCTTGGAGGAGGAGACTGAGTGCAGAGCAGCAGAAGATAGCTTATCAAGGTGGCAGAAATTTTTTATATACTATGGTGGTAGCTACCCCACCATATATTTTTATTAAATATGATACATTATACAGCTAAAAATGTAAATAATATCTCAAGCTGATTTTAAAACCAAATAAAAATATTATCCTGAACCAAAGAAACCAAAACCAGAACTAAAGCAAACCAAATAGGACAAAACAAAAACAAAAAGGTTTAAGCCTATAAAATTTACTGGTATACAGGAGACAAATGAACAGTCACTCAATTTTGGAAGCTGGAGAGCAGATAGGCAAGTGGTAGCTGATAGCAGATCAAAGAAAGCCATTTCCCAAGTCAGTTCCAGGGAAAGTCAGGGAACAGCTCGATTCACATTGCCCAAAGGTCAGACACCAGGTACCTCTGCTAATAGTGATGGAAATGGGGCTGCAACAACAAATTTGATTCAAAGTCTATTTAAGAAGATGTTGAAGCCCAGGTGAAGGATTACCAGATAATATAGGATGCCCAGTCAGATTTGAATTCCAGATAAAGATTGAGTGATCTTTAGTATAAATATATCCCAGGTATTACATTAGACATATTTACATGAAAATTTACCTGCTGTGTATCTGAAATTTAAGTTTGGGGCGCCTGGGTGGATCAGTCGGTTGAGCGTCCGACTTCAGCTCAGGTCACGATCTCACGGTTCGTGAGTTCAAGCCCCCCCCCCCCCCCCCCCCCCCCCCCGCCCCGTCAGGCTCTGGGCTGATGGCTCAGAGCCTGGAGCCTGCTTCCGATTCTGTGTCTCCCTCTCTCTCTGCCCCTCCCCCATTCATGTTCTGTCTCTCTCTGTCTCAAAAATAAATAAACATTTAAAAAATTTTTGAAAAAAAAATGAAATTTAAGTTTAACGAGGCATCCCATATCTCTATTTGCCAAGTCTTTCAACCCGACTCAGATACCCTCTCCCACTTCGGCAGAAGACTGGAGGGTAATTCTCTGGAAAGAGTAAAACAGAGTATCACACAAGCACAGTAGGGTGGAGACACTGTATAAAAAACAAGAGGATTGACTGAAAGTTTATGTAACTGACATCTATCCTCCCACTGTCTTCCCAGAGCATTTATAACCAGGCCTATTATCCCCAGGTGGGAGCTGGAAGATTCTTCTCTGGGAAAGATGATCAGCTCAAGGCAAAGGATCTAAAAATACTGACTTTGGAATTTCTCCAGTGAAATTATCCTGTCAGGCCACGCTGCAGTGAAGACCATAGTTGACAAACCTCTCCACGCCCCACGCACACAGAACTCTCACTCTGCATTGCAGGCTCCATTCTTAAATATGAACAAATAGCCAAGAAGCACCAAATGTCTGAATAAATCTAACATGAATCTAAAATGAAAGATGCACGTGTGTGTGTGTGTGTGTGTGCGTGATGCACACACACACACACACACACACACAGGAAAAAAGATAATGCAAGGAGAAAATCTGAATATGCTGTCATTTATATCTTCTTATAAACAAGAGGATATTGAGCACACCTCCTAAAAATAGCATGTTATAAAAATTAAACACAGAACATAAAAGAGCTCCTAGAAACCCAAAATATGATAGAAAAATTTAAAACTGAGTATTAGGGTTACAAGATAAATTTGAACAAACTTCCCAGAAAATAGAGCAAAAAGACAGAGATAGGAAATACAAGATAAAAGAAATGAATAGCCCAGTGTAGAGGTCAGTCTTCAATTGTAGAGTTCCAGAAGGGGGCACAGGAAAAAAAAATGGATGGGAGGAAATCTTTAACTGGGTGACCATGTGCTCAACTAAAAATTCCGTTTCTAAGTTTGAAGAGAAGAATTCATACTGGGAACAACTGACAATCTCTGCTTCAATGATGAAAGCACACATGAGGAAGATTCTTCTGCTAAGGTATGTATGATGGATTTGAAGGAAAAAGGCTTAGCACCCTGTGGACAATTAGCGTCTGCTGACTGAGGAGAGAACTGTTAAGCCCATGGATATAATTAGGAGGTATAATAAAAATAAATACATGTGTGAAGGGATGAAGATCTGGACTGGGTGGTAGCCATATAGGTAGCCGGGAGTGGAAAAATCTGAGAAGAAATTTGAAAAACAAAATGATACTTCTTGGTGAATTCAGAAAGTTGGAAGATTCAAAGGTCCTGTAGCCTGGCAGAAAGCAGAGAGCCACCACTCCTAGAAATGGAAATCTGGAGGGGGCACCCGCTAGAAGCAAAGATGATGAGTTCCATTTTGGACATTTTGAGTTAATTGAGGGGAAAACGAGTTCTGGCAATGAATGAGGCTCCACTCAAGTAATGTACATGTAAAATTGACTAGTAAAGTAGTCTCAGAGGACTACTTACTATCTCAAACAAGAACATTCTCTAGTTATTTTTTAACAGACAAAACTTAACCTCTGAGCAAATATAATGTATTAAAATAGATCAGGGCCATATCAGACAGATAAAAGAAAGACCATTAACATAAAAAGCCAAGCCAGAACTTAGTGCCTGTACTCTCAGGTAGGAAAGCTAGACTGCAAATTTGTTCTGAGTGCAGACTGCCAATAAATTCAGCTTCAGTCTGCTGGAAGATTATAGGGGTATTATGAGCCATTCCAAAGCCATTCCTGGACAACAGATGCTTCTAGCCATTTTAAGACACCGTTCAGGGTAATGTGCCAACAGGGAGGGGAGGGAGGATGGCTCCATAATGTGGGGGTGGTGAGACACTGCAAATCAACCCAGAAAGTGAGATTAGTTTCTCTGCGTCATTTCCGATGGTCCCCACCCCGCTCCAAGGGTAGACAGGGTTCAGAATTCAAGATATGGGACTCTGGGCTTCTACTTATCAGTGGAACCTCATAGCAACTAGAGTTCTGTTCTTTTTGCCTACTTGTTGATATTTGGTGTCAATACTATTTTCTTTTGTTTCCATAACTTTACAAGAACAGACTGGGAGAACATTGCTAGAAAACATTTTGATATAAATGTCAAACCTTGCTAGGTGTTATATTTACACAGGGTTTCAGAATTAAACTTCTAAAAGAGACTAATAGAATAATTGTGGTCACCTAAGTAACATATTATTGGCAATACTATGTTAATTCCAAGGAACTGTTGGCTAAGCATGACTCAGCCTTCTCTGGAAAAGTAAATAAATTGCTTCACAATGTCTCCTTTAAAAAAAATCACAAAACTAATAAACCCTGAATGCAGGAAAGCAGACACAAGTATGAGCAACTAAGAGATCTCCCCCAGGAACTCCTACAGCAATGAGCAGTGCACCGTGCTGATGGCACTTTTGAAGACTAACCAACAGGCAGGTTTAATTGTCTACAAGAGTCATAGCAGCTGTTCTGAGAAAGTGCAAAACAGTACTAAACTAGCAGAAAATGGATAACGCTCGTCAGAATGAACAAGGCACAGTTAGTGTGGATAACACAAGAAACTAGAACACAAATAGACCTAAATAGCTAGCCCTATTCTCCCTTTGGCTTCAGTCACTGCCAAGCATTTAAGGAGGCAGAGGTTAGGTAAAAGCACCCTGACAGCCCATGGGGACATGCAGGTAATGAGCTGTCTGTTGTCAGCACCTGTCTGTGAAGAAGTAGCGATCAAAGATAAATGAGTGAAATTACTGATACAGCACTGTGCATATACAGTGGCCACTTCTGCCATACCTTAAGTAAAATCTCTTTCTAGACTATGTGGCTTAGTTTTTGCTTTTCTATCCTGATTTTTTTAATCTGCAATGGTGAGTTAAACATGAACTAATAGCTGTAAACCCAAAACCTTTGTCTGCTGAATGGGAATATTCCACAACAGGTGCTATTAATAATTGTTTTAAGAATCCCTATCCTTCTGGAATTTTGAACTTCTCATATTCGATTTTGCTATCTTCTCCCCTGTGTCCACTCTTTATGTCTAAAAGTAACAGAGAGCAGCACATGTCAAACTTTCATGTGCATATAATCACCTGGGGATGATCTTTTCTGATTCTGATCAATAGGTCTGATCTGTGTTTCTAATAAGCTCTGAGGTGATGTGGATGCTACTGCCGTGCACACTACAAGTTGAGTACCAAGTCTGTAGAGAATATACTTACTAAGAGAAAAAAACAAAAAAACTTGTATTGTGCTCATAGAGAAGGGGTACTAAAATTCTAACAAGTAGGAAGTTATTTTATAAAAAGGGATTATTTTGCAGGACACCTGAGTGGCTCAGTCAGTTAAGTCTCTGACTCTTGATTTCAGCACAGGTCATGATCTCCAGGATTGTGAGCTTGAGCCCCATGTTGGGCTCCACACTGACAGTATGGAGCCTGCTTGGGATTCTCTCTCTCCCTCTCTCTGCCTCTCTCCCACTTGTGCATGCACGCACACCCTCTTTCTCAAAATAAATAAATTAAAAAATCTTTTAAGGGATTATTTTGCAAGTGATTAATACACGTATTCAGTGGTGCCACATACAAATGTGGTGGTTATGCCTCAAGCAAGGATTCTGGCCAAGGGAACAAGCCAGCTCCAAAGTCAGCTGAGCCCTTCTCATCAAACTAGTACTCCAGGGCAAGGTTGTGTCTGCCAGGAAGGAGAACCCTCCAAGGCAGGGTTATATCTTCCCAAGGAAGGGACAGCTTTCTCTCATTTGCACAAAGGCATGAGCTTTGCATGGGCTAAGTGTGTCAATTTTAGCCATTTAACTTTAAAAAGAAGTCAAAATTTATCATCTTTGAAAAGAAAAAAATGGCCATTTTGGGAATCAAATTATTTTTTTTAATTTTTTTTTAATGTTTATTTATTTTTGAGACAGAGAGAGACAGAGCATGAATGGGGGAGGGGCAGAGAGAGAGGGAGACACAGAATCGGAAGCAGGCTCCAGGCTCTGAGCCATCAGCCCAGAGCCTGACGCGGGGCTCGAACTCACGAACCGTGAGATCGTGACCTGAGCTGAAGTCGGACGCTCAACCGACTGAGCCACCCAGGCGCCCCGGGAATCAAATTATTTTTATTCATTTAAATCTTAACAAGATTCTTTGAACAATTTTGAACTTTTTGACTAAGCATTTGTGTGATTATTTTTAAAAAATTTTTATTACTGAGGTGTAGTTAATGTACCATGTTATATTAGTTTCAGGTGCACAACATAGTGTTTGAGCAATTCTATACATTCCACAATGCTCAGACTTAAGTATAGTTACCATCTGTCACCACAGAACGTTATTAAATTGCTGTTGACTAACATTCCCTATACTGTACTTTTCATCTCTGTGATTTGTTTATAACTGCAAATTTGAACCTCTTAATCCTCTTTGACTATTTTGTCCTTTCCCCCACCACCTCCCCTCTGGCAACCACTAGTTTGTTCTCTGTATTTATGAGTCTGTTTCTGGTTTTTGTTCAGTTGAACAACATATTTTAATTTACTTATATTTTACCCCTCTAGAGTATGCAAATTTTTCAAAGAACAGCATTAGTAAACTCAGGGGATTAGAAACAACAGAAAAGTTGTATTTTTTTAACTACTAGCATATTAGATTATATTTTTATTTCCCAAAGGTGGATGAGTTGCCTAACATAAATGATATCTTAAAACGTTTCTGTATTTTAATGTGTTCCTTGATAAGAAATTTAATTAGAAACAGGATCGATGTTTTTTCTCACACTGTATCTATGTGTATGTACATATATTGATGGGTTGAGGGTACACTACCCCAAAATATGGTACCTTAGCATATTGAATTTTAAGCAGGAAGGTCACCCCGATCTCACCCCCCTCACATTTTTCCATGAAAAAGATCATAAAATGCTCATTTGAGAGGTGACCTTCCTATACCCCTAGGAACATTTTTATGTCCAAAGACAATGCCAAGAAGAATCCTAACAAACAAGCCTTGCTAAGTTTTCCCCAATATTACAAATACCTCATATTCCTTAACCTATCATACTCCTCCATAACTGTCCTTTCTTCATGAAACCTAGCATAAAAACACATAGTTCTGTTTCTTTGGGTCTTTATTTCCTCCTGAAGACTCCCATGTCAAATAAAGCTTATATGAAATAACTTTGTATGATTTTCTCCTGTTAATCTGTCTTTGTCAGCTTAATTCTCAGACCCAGCCAGGGACCCAAGTGGAGTCAAGAAAAACTCTTTCCTCCCTTGCAATGTATCTATTCTCAAATTTCTTTTTTTTTTAACGTTTATTTATTTTTGAGACAGAGAGAGACAGAGCATGAACAGGGGAGGGGCAGAGAGAGAGGGAGACACAGAATCTGAAATGGGCTCCAGGCTCTGAGCTGTCAGCACAGAGCCCAACGCGGGGCTCGAGCCCAGGGACCGTGAGATCATGACCTGAGCCAAAGTCGGACGCTTAGCCAACTGAGCCACCCAGGTGCCCCTCTATTCTCAAACTTCAAAAGGAGTTTAATATCCATTACAATAAAAATATAACCTAGCAGAATAATAAACTATTAACCTTCAACAAGAAATGAAAATAAAATAATGAACAAAAGCAAGAGGTGACAATTATTTCCATACACCTTGGCAAAACCCAGAAATCTAGTTTCAAGGTAAGGTTGAGCTTATGTTCCAGCTCTCTCCCTCATATCAAACACTAGAAATGACAGAAAAGACTATGTGTGTGTGTGTGTGTGTGTGTGTGTGTGTGTGTGTGTGGATGTTCTTAAGCTTGACCTGAAGGGCCTCATGTGAAGGCTGGGAATTCACAGATGTTATAGAGAATTCTAGGTAAGAAGGAGAAACCCATTCTTAGTTAAGTATTTCTGGTAATCTTTAAAGGGTCTCTGAGGAAAGAAACCTGAAGCTTCAAGACTTCTGAAATCTGTTATGATTTATTTTTGCTTTCTAAGTAACTGTCTGTTTTCATAAACAATTTTGTATTATTTTCCTTGGAGAATGTATTCCAAATTGTAGAAGCTTTAGGACCTACAAGACTTAGATGGCCCCATATGGGAGAGATAAGGAATGTCATATCCGTGATGCAAGTATAGTTCATTATGAAAAACAACAGAGTAGAGGTTTTGAATGTGAAAATTATAATTGCTCAAAGTTAAAAATAATTTAATGGATGGTTTGAAAAGCAAAATGGACATAGATGAAGGGTGAATTAGAGAGCAAGAAGGCCCAGGAAGGAATTATTCCAGAGTTCATGCATTGAAAATTTAAAAGTCAAGAGACATAGAAGGTATATCGTCTCATAGCTTTTCCAAAAGAACCAAATAGGTTGAGTGGAAGCCAGCAACATGTAAAAGAATGATGGCTGAGAATTGCCCAGGAGCAAAGAGGCATAAATCCTCTGATTGAAAGGACCCACTGCAATAAAATAAATAAACAAATAAAATAAAAAGAAAGGACCCGCTGAATATGAGAGGGTAAGTAAGAAGAAAAACAAATACTCAGGCATATAGTATTGAAATTTTAGAATACCAAGGATAAAAGTTCCAAAAGTAACTAGTGGAAAAACAGATTACCTGAAAAGCACCAGAATCAAATCAACACTTGACATTTCCTCAGTACCACTGGAAGCAAGACGATAATGGAGCACCATCTTCAAGAACTGAAGGAAAAACAATAGAATCCAAAATTCTATATTCAGGGAAAACATTGGTCAAATGTAAAGGCAAAGTCAAGGTATTTTTAAGCATCTAAGGACTCAGGAAGTTTGCCACCTACTTGATTTCTCTAAAAGGTATAATATAACAATCTGTGGTGAGTTTAAAACTCAGTAAGATGTAGTATTGTCTAAATAAATACAGTTTTAAAATTAGAATTAATATTTCAAAAGATATCAACATGGAGAAGGGTTTGGGGGGAATTCCATGGAGAATGGAGTAAAACAAAGTGTTTTTGGGATCATCCTGTTTTGCTAACTCTAGAAGTTAGAAAAATGTAACTTTAAGCATAAGCATGACTTCTTTAAAAATAACTCGTAGGTGGGGTGCCTTGCTGGCTCAATAGGTTGAGTGTCCAACTCTTGATTTTGCCTCTGATCATGATCTCATAGTCCTGAGACTGAGCCCTGAGTTGGGCTCCACACTAGGTGTGAAGCCTGCTTAGGATTCTCTCTCTGCCCCTCCCCTGCTTCTCTTGTGCTTTCTCTCGCTCTGTCTCTCTCCCCCCCCCCCAAAAAAAAATAAAGTAAAATAACTCTTAGGAATAGAAAGTATAAGTTTTAAACCAATGGAGGTAAATAAATTGAGCAAAGAAAAAAACAATCTATCCAATAAAAACCAAGAAATCAGAAAAAGAAGAAAACAAAGAAAGTAATGTAAATCACAAGAACAAAATGAGATAGCAAAAGCAGGTCTAAACTTCAGTGGTCACAGTAAATATAAACAGGAGATGAAAAAAAGCAGAAGTTGAATGTTATGTATATGAAGGTGTTTTGTATATTTAAAAAACTGCACAGAAAGCAATACTATATGTGGATATATGTATGCATTAAAACATCAATAGAAGGGCATTCACTAAACTCTTAATAGATTGTCTTTGGAGAGAGGAGTAATTGAGACCCATGGTAATAATTAACAGATTATTAATATAAACTTTATTTCTTAAATAATTATAAAAAAGACTGTAAATAAAATGACTAAATGTTAACAGTTGTTAGTTCTAAATGGTGTAAGTGTGGTATTTATCATATTGATCCTTTATTTTCTGTTTTCTTTCACTGTCTCCAAAATATCATTTTATTAAAATAGAGAGGGAAGATAGAAGAAAGAGGCAAGGCAGTGACATGCTATGGCAGCAGATTTGGCTCTATCGGCCAGGAAGTCATATCCTTTCATGGGCAGTAGAGGGTAGAGAAACACACAGACAAATGAGGTGGAAGAAGGTGCTGGAGGGAATCATCAGAGTGAGCACGGTGATGTTGCACACATATGTGATACATCAGAGGCCACTCACAGATGTCTTACAAAGGAAATGATCACTCACCACTGCTAACAAATATATTCCCAAGTTTTCAAAAGAAATTCAATATTTGAAACTTTCCCCTTAGCTTTTACAAATAGAAATCAATATTAACTGAAGAATAAGGAAGACTTTCCTACAAGTAATAGCTTTCTATTGACTCTCTTTATTTCATTTCTTGGTGTTGCAATTCCTTGCTGGCTCTTTCTCTGGCTCTTGGTGGTTAATTTGCTACCTTTCAAAAGTAATGGCCTTTTTGTGGCTTGCAGAAAGAAAACTAAACTGGAGCTTGAGCACCCAGCTGTGGTCTGGGAGCTGAAACACTGTTTAAAATATTTTTGAACAGAAGTTCTGGAGTGCCTACTCCATTCATTAAACCCTAAGAATTGTTATTAAATTTAGTTTTTGTTTATTGTTCAATCTTAGTGTTGATTATAAAATGTAAAACATTTCATATTCCTGTATGAGTTTTTCGTATGGACTCATACATCATCTTCTGCACAGTTGTTCTGTACATTTTCTTTCTTTGACTTTTTGAGGAGTTAAAGAATCCATATAAATGATAAATGTTGAATAAAAATCATTTGAGAAAATATGGTCTCTGCATTGGAAAGGACCCATCTAACAGCATCTCTCCATACTTCTAGAGACTTCAGAAAGTTCATATGGCTAAAATAAAAATATTTCATTATATTAGGAATACAATTTAACAAGCTGCATAACAAAATTTTTTGAATAGTGTTCTAATGTTCCAAAGTTAGTATATATTCTATCAACAATTTTCCCTAAGTCAGATGAAAATAAGGCTAATAGAATCCAATTCCCAGAGCAATATCTGGCACATAATAGTTAGATAGTAACTACTTTTTAACAAATAAACAAATGAATGAATAAATGAATATGGGATAAAATACAAATTAGAATAGAGATTACTGATATACACAGCAATAATGATGACTTTACTTGATGCCATATAACCATAATCACTTTTAAGAACATGTCTATACCAGGGAAATAATAATCAATAACTGTCCATAATTTCTGAGATCGGCAGAAACAAACAAAAAATAATAATAAGTAAAATAACTCAAAGTTTAAAAATGAAAACAGTAAAACACCTGTCTCAGAAGCCCAATGTTATGGGTTGACTCGTGTCTCTCAAAGATGCACTGGAAGCCGTAACACTTAGTACCCAGAATGTGACTTTACTTGGAAATAGAGTCTTTACAGAAGTAGTTAACTTAAAATGAGGTCATTTGGGCAGGACATAATCCAAACTGACTGATGTCCTTATAAAAAGGGGAAATTTGGCTACAGAGATAGACATGCACAGAAGGAAGAGTATGTAGAGAGACCCAGGAAAAATACCATGTGTCAGTGGGAGTTACACTACCACAAGCCAAGAACAACTACCAAAGTTGGAAGAGTCAACAAAGTATTCTTCTCTTACAGTTTTCAGAGGGATTATGGCCTTGCCAACACTGATTTTAGACTTCTAGCTTCTAGAACTGTGAAACAATAAATTTCAGTTGTTTTTAGCCACCTAGTTTGTGGTACTTGTTATGGTAGCCCTAGGCAACTAATACACTCAGCATAGTCATTTCATATTGCTGTTAGACCAATGAGGGTATTAAAAGATAAACAGAGGGGTATTACAATTTTTAAGAGCTTATTGAGCAAAAATTGATTCAAATCAGGCAGCACCAAACTGCAAGGGGTTAGAAGTACTCCACCAACAGGAGCTAAGGGAAAACTTTTTCAGAGAAGTGACAGAAGCAAAGCAAGGAAATTGCCTGTAGCTTAAGTAGTTGCATTATCTCAGAAAGCCCACTTGACCGTTTTGATTGGCTGTCATTAGGATCCAATTTCTTAGACTTGAGCCTTGGGTTTGGGCTTGCTTATGTAGGCTACTACAGCATTAAAGCCAACTCAATATTTTTTTTAAAAATGTTTTTAAGTTTACTTATTTTGAGAGAGAGAGAGAAAGAGAGCACATGCAGGTGAGAAACAGAGAGAGAGGGAGAGAAAGAGCAAGCAGGCTCTGCACTGTCACCACAGAGCCTGATGCAAGGCTTGATCTCACCAACTGTCAGATCATGACCTGAGCCAAAATCAAGAGTTGGACACTTAACTGACTGAGCCACTCAGGCACCCCAAAGTCATCTCAATCTAACGGCCTCCTTGTTTAAATAAACAAGGGTTTCCCATCCAAGTTTATAATTGAGGAGAAATTATTTTGTAATATCACTTCACTAGGAAGGATCTCATTTGTCAAACATTTATTATATATGGTTTTGAAATTGTGTAATGTCCCTGTGGAATGAATTAGTTGCCAGATGAATTTATTTCATCTTTAAAATTCATGTGAATAGAAAAAATCATCAATAACAGTACGCAAAATTCAGGTTGCAGTTATGTTTTTAAATGACCTGCATTTTATTTTCAAAAAAAAGTCAACAATTTCAAACATGTGACAATCTCACTAGAAATATATTAAATGAAATTAAGTATAAATAAAAATGATGGTATATACACAATGGAATACTACTTGGCAATGAGAAAAAATGAAATATGGCCTTTTGTAGCAACATAGATTGAACTGGAGAGTGTTATGCTAAGTGAAATAAGTCATACAGACAAAGACAGATACCATATGTTTTCACTCCTATGTGGATCCTGAGAAACTTAACAGAAGACCATGGGGGGGGGGGGAGGGAAGGAAAAAAAAGTTAGAGAGGGAGGGAGCCAAACCATAAGAGACTCTTAAAAAATGAGAATAAACTTAGGGTTGATGGGGGGTCAGAGGAGAAAGTGGGTGATGGGCATTGAGGAGGGGACCTGTTGGGATGAGCACTGGCGGTTGTATGGAAACCAATTTGACAATAAATTTCATATAAAAAAATTATGGTATCAACATAGGTACATATATATTGGTGGAATAAAATTGAGAGTTCAGAAATAAACCCATACATTTATGGTCAATTGATTTTTGACAAAGGGGCCAAGGCAATTCAACTGGGGAAGAATAGTCTTTTCAAAATGGTGCCAGGTGGGGCAACATCCAAAGAATGCAGTTGGACCCCTGTTTCACACCATTCTCAAAAAATAACTCAACATAGATCATAGACTGAAGGGTAAAAGCTAAAACTATAAAACTGTTAGAATAAAAACACATGAGTAAGCCTTTGAGACTGTGCATAAGGCAATAGTTTCTTAGCTATGACACAAAAAGTACAAAGGGAGATAAATTGCACTTCATTGAAATTTAAAAAAAATTATACTGCAGATATCATCAAGAAAGTGAAAAGACAACCTACAGAATGGAAGAAAATGTTTGCAACATATATCCAATAAGACACTTATATCTAGAATATATAAAGAATTCATACAACTCAATAATAAAACATCAATTTTAAAATGTCAAAGGATGTGAATATCTTGAGTATCCTCTTCAAAGAAGATATACAAATTGCCAATAAACACATGAAAACATGCTCAACATCACTAATCATTAGGGAAATACAAATCAAAACCACAAGACACCACTCCAGAACCACTAGGATAGTTAGAATCAAAAAGATATACAATGACCAGTGTTGGTAACACGTAAAAGCATTAGAATCCTCACACATTGCTAGCGGGAATGTAAAATGGCTCAGTAGTTTTTGGCGATTCCTCAAAAAGTTAAAAATAGAGTTACCATATCACCCAGCAATTCTCCTAGGTATAATGCAAGAGAATTGGAAATGTGTGTCTGTACAAAAATTTATACACAAATGTTCATGGCTCCAAAGTGGAAACAACTGAAATGACTATCAATGTATTATCTATACAGTGGAATATTATCTGATCACAATGAGTAATAAAGTACTGATACATGCTACAGTATGAGTTATTTATTGGTCTGACTATAAACTCTGGAGGCCAAATATTGTGTCTGGTTTTGTTTATTGTTATATCCTAGCATTCCCTATGACACCCAGATATTTGTTGAATGAAGTAAGAAATAACATTCCAAAATCCTATACAATAAAATAATCTGAACATTCTCAGAGTTAAACATCCAGAGTATGAGCTGTGGAAGACAATGGGTAGTTCCTCCAAGAGAGAAGATACAGGTTCACATGAAGTAACCAGTTCCATTGCCAAAGCTAGGGACCCAGCAGGTCCATAGATGTTATGGACCAGGGACTGCCTCTGTTTTCTAACCTTCACTGTAGCTATCCTATACATTGGGTGTGTGCAGGGTTGGAGGATGAGGAACAATTCCTAAGTCTTTAAGCCAAAAGAAATTCCATCAGACTGTACATCACTTAGAGGTCCTGGCATGTTTAATAAATGTTCCAAAAATAGGTACACGGGAGTAAATAGCAGGAAGATACAACCCAACTATGGAAGTCAGGGAACCGTTTTTTTCTTAAGTATGACTGATCTGACGTCTGAAGAAAGAGAAACTCCTTTCACTGAAGAGAGGGGTGAAAATTGTTTCAAGTAAAAGACACAACACAAGAAGTTCCAAGAGGGACAGAGGAAATGAGAGGAAGCATGGAGCAAGCCAAGAGGAAGAGAGGAGCTGGTTTATGCAACACTTTAAAGCCCTGTTAACAATTTTGTGCTTATCTTCAGAGTTTCAGGAAGTCATTTAAATAGTTTTTACACAAAAGGGGTTAATACATTCAGATGTCACTTTGAAAAGGTCACTCTGCCTTTTAACTCCTTCCTAGGGCCTTTCTGTTGGCCAAGGTGTATGCCAGCCAGCATGCCAGCTGCTCCATTACAATAAGTTTATGATATGCAGCAAATGAGCCCTGAAGCAGCACCAGAGGCAGCAGTGAAAGGTTGTGGTGGAGGAAAGTAAATTGCTTTTAATTTCCAAGAATTTTTGTTATTTCTTTGGTATGAACACAAATGGCCTTAGAAATACTTTTGAAGATAATATACTTTTTAGGGCTTTTCCTGTTTTCTCTGGTAATTAGGTGTTAATTCTTTTTATATTTATTTTTTTATGTTTATTTATTTATTTTTGAGAGAGAGAGCATGAACGTGCATGTGAGCGGGGGAGAGGCAGAGAGAGGGAGACCGAGAATCCCAAGCAGGCTCTGTGCTGTTAGCATGGGCTCAAACTCACAAACCGTGACATCATGACCTGAGCTGAAATCAAGAGTCAGAGGCTTAGCCGACTGAGCCACCCAGGTGCCCCACATGTTAGTTCTTTTTATAACATTTCTTTCTTCTCTCGTGATATATTTCCTCAAATTTAGTGATTTTTCTGGCTATGTTTTTGAGGATCCTTACCTGTTTGTGGATTTAGCTTCTGACAATGAGTATGGAGGAGAAGGAAATATTCCAATGTTATTAGGAAAAGTGTGTTGTTATTTTACATTTAAGCAGTTAATTACCATGAATCTTCCGTGCCTCTCCATCCCCAGAACCCACAGTGTCTGCTTTATACTGACAGCAAGTGTCGCTATTGTGTGTTATTCATTCTGAGCTAAAGCTGGCCAAGCTGCTTCAAGCGCAATTCCCTAATGAATCATCCTAATTGTCCCTGGGGCCCCTCCTTGTAATTTTATCTCCCGAGGACATGCCCTAGACTTTTAAAGAAGTTCTCTTTTGCCTCCATTTTGGCTAAAATGTCCTGTAGACTTGTTTCTCTATAAGTGTGACTCTGTCTGTTTTCCCTTTTTCAGGAATTTCTCACAGTTTCAGCTTACTGATGGCACTCTTTCAAGCTTTCCAATGCACTAAGTTATTCAAGTACACTCATTTTTCAAGTCAAGCAAAAAAATTTTGATTGGTGGGGAATGTCGATACCCTAACAAATACAATTTGTTTCCCTTAATGATGTAAAAAAAGTTTAAAATGTTGTGGATACTCAGGATCACATTGTGAAGATCAGTTACAGAGAGTGGTGTGCTCAGCCGTAAATCAAGTGGCACCATCGAGAAAACGTTCTGTTAAAAATAACAAGTTCCACAGGAACTATACTGATATTCTTTTATAGTCAAAGTTTCTTTACATTTGACTTTAATAATTTTCAGGATAGAACTGTTTATCACAAGTCAATATGCTGCAGAATATAGGCTCACAATAAAGAACTTGTACACCTAGGGGGTGCCTGAGTGGCTCAGGCGGTTAAGTGTCCAACTTTGGCTCAGGTCATGATCTCACGGTTCATGAGTTCAAGTCCCATGTCTGGCTCTGGGCTGACAGCTCAGAGCCTGGAACCCGCTGCAGATTCTGTGTCTCCCTCTGTCTGCCCCTCCGCTGCTTGCACTCTGTCTCTCGCATTGTCTCAAAAATAAATAAACACTAAAAAATTTTTTTCTAAAAAAGAACTTGTACACCTGTTAGAGCAGGTGTAAGTTCAGTTTTGAGAGAAAAAAGAAACCTCATTCTAATTGCATTCAATCTCTTACAATATAAAAATATATGATATAACAAACGTAGTCTCTCCCCCATGGTATCAAAAGCATTTTACTTGTATTTTTTAATAAATCTTTTAAAGTTTATTTTTTTATTTTGAGAGAGAGAGAGAAAACAGGGAAGGTGCAGAGAGAGAATCCCAAACAGGCTGCATTGTCAGTGCAGAGTCGGAGGCGGGGCTCATACTCAAGAACTGTGAGATCATGACCTGAGCCAAAACCAAGAGTTGGGCGCTTAAATAACTGAGCTACCAAGGCATCCCAAAAGCATTTTACTTGTATTTTTAGAATAAATTAATACCTGTACTCAAAGGAACTATGAGTCCCAGGGTAACCATATAATTTTTCATCTAAATAGGAACACTTTGGGAATAAAAGTAGGTGTTATTCCTAATTAGACCCAGGAACAGGCACAAACTGAGACTGTTTCAGACAAACCGGATGTATGGTGATCCTAAACATAACCCAGCAGCCTTTTCAAACATCTAATAAGAGTCTAATCTGTATTTACATATTCATTCTTCCAAATCCCTTTTCCACCAGTGTAATTATGTAAATTAATGGACAGCAAATCAGGAAACATGAATATTTTCTTCCACTTATACTCCTACTGAATCACATGGAGAATATTTTTACGCTTTGAATTATCTACTTATTTAAATAAAAGAATGTCTGTTAAGTGTGCCAAGTGGCTCAGTTGGTTAAACCTCCAGCTCTTGACCTCAGCTCAGGTCCTGATCTCAGGGTCATGAGTTCAAGCCCCATGTTTGGCTCTGTGCTGGGTGTGAAGCCTACTTAAAAAAAATGTCAAGGGGCGCCTGGGTGGCGCAGTCGGTTAAGCGTCCGACTTCAGCCAGGTCACTCAGCCAGGTCACGATCTCGCGGTCCGTGAGTTCGAGCCCCGCGTCAGGCTCTGGGCTGATGGCTCGGAGCCTGGAGCCTGTTTCCGATTCTGTGTCTCCCTCTCTCTCTGCCCCTCCCCCGTTCATGCTCTGTCTCTCTCTGTCCCAAAAATAAAAAAAAAAAAAAAAAAAAAAAAAACGTTGAAAAAAAAAATGTCAAATGGGAAAACTGGCATTATCTTTTTTAGCATTATCTGAGAGTTATAACATGGAGGCAGCTTTCTTAACTTTCATTCCTTTATAGTCATATAAGAGTTTAGAGTTCCTGTGCATCACCTCGTTGCATCCCTGAAATAAATTGATCAAGGCAAGTGTTATTACATATCCAATTTTCTAAAAAAGGAAGACAACGTGCAGAGAAGAAAGGTTGTTTTTATAATCTAATAGGAATACATATAGCATTATTTATTTAATACCATTATAGTTAACATACAGTGTTAAATTGGTTTCAGGTGTACAATACAGTGATTCAATAATTCTACATAGTACTCAGTGCTCATCATGATAAGTGTACTCTTGCACTTGTGATGAGCAGCAGACGATGCAAGGAATTGTGAAATCATTGCATTATATACTTGAAACTAATATAATACTATATCTTAGCTAACAAAAATTAAAATAAAAAAATTTTAAATGTAAGTGTACTCTTAATCCACTTTCCCTAATTCACCCATCCTTCCACTCACCTCCCTTCTAGTAACCATCTGTTGGTTCTCTATAGTAAAGAGTCTGTTTTTTAGTTTGTCCCTTTTTTTCTTTTGTTCATCTGTTTTGTTTTTTAAATTCCACATATGAATGAAACCATTTGGTATTTGTCTTTTTCTCACTGCCTTATTTCACTTAGCATTATACTCTCTAGCTCCACCCATGTCATTGAAAATGGCAAGATCTCATTCTTTTTATGACTAAATAGTATTCCATTGTATAGATATATACCTTATCTTCTTTATTCATTCATCTGTCAATGGGCACTTGGGCTGCTTTCATAATTTAACTATTGTAAATAATGCTTCAACAAACATAGGGTTGCATATATCCTTTTGAATTGGCATTTTCATATTCTTTTTTATTTAATGTTTACTTACCTTTGAGACAGAGAAAGACAGAGTGCAAGCAGGGGAGGGGCAGTGAGAGAGGGAGACACAGAATCCAAAGCAGGCTTCAGGCTCTGAGTTGTCAGCACAGAGCCCAATGTGGGGCTCAAACTCAGGAGCCGTGAGATCATGACCTGAGCTGAAGTCAGCTGCCCAACCCACTGAGCCACCCAGGAGCCCCTGTTGTTTTCATATTCTTTGAGTAAATACCCAGTAGTGGAATTACTGGATCATACGGTAATTCTCTTTTAAAATATTTGAGGAACCTCCATACTGTTTTCCACAGTGGCTGCACCAGTTTGCATTCTAACCAACAGCGCATGAGTGCATTAATGCATCTTTTTCTCCACATCCTCATCAACACTTGTTGTTTCTTAAGTTTTTTATTTTAGCCATTGTGACAGGTGTGAGGTGATATCTCACTTTGGTTTTCATTTGCAGTTCCCTGATGATGAGTCATGTCGAACATCTTTTCATGGGTCTGTTGGCCATCTGGATGTCTTCTTTGGAAAAATGTCTGTTCAAGTCTTCTGCCCATTTTTAAATTGGATTTTTTTTTTATGTTGAGTTACATAAGTTTTTCTAGATATGTCTTTCTGAGGCAAGAGAAACAAAAGCAATAATAAACTATCGAGACTACATCAGAAAACATATTATTGTGTGTATTTTCATTTTGTTGAATTTTTAGTGAGAGTAATTTTTTTTTTCATGTCAACTGATTCTTTTTGTTTTGTGAATTGCCTGCTAATATCCTAGCCTAATTTTTTTCTATTAGAGTGCTAACTTCCCTTACAATTTTCTCTATTTAATTACCCTTTTTTTAATTAGAGGAATAAATGTAACTATTTTTTTAATCAAATTATATTCTAGGCATGGGGCGGGGGGGATGGAAAGTAGTCTCTTGTTTACTCTTCTTCCAACTTCATTTCTCCTTCCTAGACACAAATCTTTCAACTCTTTTAGCTATTTCCTCTCTTATTTATCGCCATATTTGTAAATAACATTCTTTAATTTCTACGTATTCCTTGACTATTTTAAATATTATATACTAATTTCTTCTGATTGAGCATAAGGATTTAGTACTCTTATAAAACATTCACCCACCTCAGATGCCTGGGTGTCTCAGTCGGTTAAGCATCTGACTCTTGATTTTGGCTCAAGTCATGATCTCACAGTTCATGGGATTGAGTTGTGTGTGGGGCTCTGCTCTGACACCATGGAGATTCCTTGGGATTCTCTCTCTCTCCCTCTCTCTCTCTGCCCTCCCCCTGCTCACGCTCTTTCTCTCTCAAAATAAATAAACATTAAAAAAAATACCACTGTGAAGGAGTCAAGATAGGGGAGAAATACAGGAGCCTGAATTTCCCTCACCCCTCAAACTCAACAGTATTGAGGACAGAACACTTGGGATTCCAGGAATCCAGGCTACAGAGTGACAGAAACATCTCCAGGGGACCATGGAGGCAGCTAGGTGGGCCATAGATATGTGATTGCAAATAGGGAGAGATAAAATGGGTGCCATAGGAACATAGGCATGGATAGGAGTCATCCCCTTTCTGTACAGAGATAAAAGGAAGAGAAAGAGAGACTGTGGAAGTGTGGGATTATATTTGGACAAGAGAAAAACCTCTCTGGACCATGGACTGGGGAACAGAAGAAAAGAAAAGAGAGCCAGTTTGTACCTCGAAAACAGTTTAGGAATGACAATCCAGGGTTGCAGGACTTTCTCTGGACTGGGGCCAGCCACGCTGTGCATGCACCTGGTGCACATGGAGCCAGCCACAAGCTCAGTAGGAGCTCAGAGGCATACTGGGAGAAAGAAGTCCCCTCCTTTGAGTGCTGTGGGAAGAGGGTATATAGCCACTCCAAAAACAAAAGACCCTTCAGGCACAAGTCAGAGGCCCTTTATCAACTAGGTGGAGTGTCACTACCCCCAGAACCAGGGCTGCAGAGAGGAATCCTTTAAGACATGGGGTTTTGAATCCAAGCCAAATGCCTAGGAGGCATGGGAGACTGTGGAGAGGGACAAACTGGCCCATTCACACCCACGTGGCTCTGAGAGGACTGCCTGAACAGTGTGGTTTGGGACACCCAGTCCAGGGAAAAGAGAATGGAGTGTCGCCATTTCTCTACCCAACACCAACACATTGGGGCTTCAGGGAACAGGACAGTGGGCCTCCAGTGGAGGCAGGACCCACGCCCACCTCTGGTAACTGCTTATCTACCAGAGTGAGATTGACACTGACCTAACCAGACTGTCCCTCCTCCAGAACAGCACAGCCACCAGTTCCAATGCACTGACAGACAACTGTCTGGCTGTTTTGCATGTTCTGACTTGATTTTTAGTCCCTACTTATAATATATATATATGTATATATATGTGTGTATATATATATATATATATATATATATATATATATATATATATGTATATATGTATATATATATATATATATATGTATATATATATATGTATATATGTATATATATTTTTTTTTTTTTTAATCTTTTCATCTTCTTTCTTTCTCTGTTCTGGCTGTTCATTTGTTTAATCAGGCATTTCCACTCTATTCTTTTTACACCTCTTCTGTATCTCCTTCTTTCTTTTTCCTCTCTCTCTAGATTAAGCCTTATAGTTTCTTTGCTTCTCTACCAGCTCATTTTTTTTTCTCTGCCCCTGCTATTTTTCTCTTTGTACATGATAAGGATTCTTCTACCACAACACCCTTTTTAAATTTTTCCCAGGATTACTTCAGCGAACAAATCTGAGCACACCTGGTGGAAGGTCCAAACCACCACTACAAGTATAAAGATAAAGCAACCAGAGACACATCAACAGAGAGCACGAAATTCACTCAAAAAACACTGCCTGACATGCCAGATCCTGGAGAGTGTATGACCTCTTTTTAATATAGTGGTACTCGCAGGTGCAGGACACATAATAAGCTAGTAAAATATGTAAAAGACAGAAAATTAGACAATATGATGAAATGGAAGAATTCTCAAAAGAAATTTGAGGAAGAAAGGACAGCCAGAGAATTGCTTAAAACAGATATAAACAATATATCAGGACAAGAATTTAGAATAATAGTCACAAGACTAATAGTGGGATTTAAAAAAAAACGCATAGAAGACACCAAAATATCTATTGCTTCAGAGATCAAGTACCTAAGAAATAGTCACAACAAATTAAGAAATGCTGCAAATAAGATGCAAAATAAGCTAGATTCAATGATAGCAAGGATGGACAAGCAGAGGGGAGAATAAGTGAAATAAAAAATAAAATTATGGAAAATGATGAAGCCAAGAAAAAGAGAGATAAGAAAATACTAGACCAAAGGGGAGAATTAGTGACCTACATGATTTGAGGGTCTTAGGGGAAGATGGCAGCATAGGAGGACACTGGGATCACCTTGTCCTGCTAATTGCTTAGATTCCATCCACATTTGCCTAAATAACCCAGAAAACTGCCAGATGACTAGCAGATTGTACTCTCCAGAGCCAAGTGTAGACAAGAGGCCCACGGAAGAGGGTAGGAAGGACGGAGAGGCAGTGCACGCTACATGGACTGCCAGGAAGGAGTTGGGGTGGTAGAGAGGCAGCCCACCGGGCAAGGCAAAGCCTCCAAAGTCTGGCTTGCAAAAAGCAGAGGAGCAGGACTGTGTGAGTTCTGACAGCCAGTGGGACTTAACATCTGGAATGTTAAAAGTCAACATCTCTGCTCTTGGAGAGCAGGGAGGGTGAGAGGATACCGGGAGGGAGAGTTGTTGAGCCCCAGAAGACAGAGCTCAGCTCAATGAAGAACAAAGGCACTGGCAAGCACCATTTCCTTCTCCCATCACCCAGCAGAAATCTCAAAGGGAACTAGTTCCCGTCACCAAACTTGCTTACACGGTGCAAACACCCAATGCTGTTCTTCTGTGGATCCATCCTTCTGACAGCTCTGCCTCCCTCCCAGTGCTGCAGGGCCACTCTCAAAGGAGACCACCGATGGCAAAGCAAGCTAAGCCTGCACCTCCCGCCCCTGTGCACCTTGCAGATCCACCCTAGGTAATCTAATATGCCCTTGGCCAGGTCCCATCGAAGCAACACCACAAGCCTGCCAGTGTGCCAGTAGCCAAGATAGGGGCCACACCACACCAGTGAGTCCTGCCTCTGGGAGAGGGGAAGATAAGGTACCCACCAGTCTGACTGCGGCCCCACCCACCAACACAAGTTACTCTGGACAGCACAGGGGAAGTGCCCTGCAGTTGGGCCATTGCAGGGACTACCCAAAATGATGAAACGGAAGAATTCTCCTCAAAAGAAACTCCAGGAAGTAGCGACAGCTAACGAATTGATCAAAAATGATTTAAGCAATATAACAGAACAAGAATTTAGAATAATAGTCATAAAATTAATCGCTGGGCCTCAAGAAAGAAAGAAAGAATGTCCTGGGCTTCAGGACAGCAGAGAATCTAGCTACAGAGATCAAGGGTCTAAGAAATAGTCATGAGGAGCTAAAAAATGCTATAAATGAGGTGCAAAAGAAAATGGAGGTAGCCATAGCATGGATTGAAGAGGCAGAGGAGAGAATAGGTGAATTAGAAGATAAAATTATGGAAAAAGAGGAAGCTGAGAAAAAGAGAGATAAAAAAATCCAGGAGTATAAGGGGAGAATTAGAGAACTAAGTGATGCAAACAAATGGAATAATATCCATATAATAGGAATTCTAGAAGAGGAAGAGAGAGAGAAAGGGGCTGAAGGTGTACTTGAACAAATCATAGCTGTCAACTTCCCTGACTTGCAGAAGGAAAAAGGCATTGAAATCCAAGAGGCAGAGAACACCCTTTAGATGTAACTTGAATCAATCTTCTGCACGACCTATCATAGTGAAACTGGCAAAATACAAAGATAAAGAGAAAATTCTGAAAGCAGCTAGGGATAAACAGGCTCTAACTTATAAAGGGAGACCCATAAGACTAGTGGCAGACCTATCATCTACTGAAACTTGCAGGCCAGAAAGGAATGGCAGGAAATCTTCAATGTGATGAACAGAAAAAATATGCAGCTGAGAATCCTTTATCCAGCAAGTCTGTCAATCAGAATAGAAGGAGAGATAAAGGCCTTCCCAAAAAACAAAAACTGAAGGAATTCATCACCACTAAACCAGCCCTACAAGAGATCCTAAGGGGGATTCTGTGAGTGAAATGTTGCAAGGACCACAAAGTACCAGAGACATCACTACAAGCATCAAACCTACAGACATCACAATGACTCTAATCTATTATCTTTCTATAATAAAACTGAATGTAAATGGACTAAATGCTCCAACCAAAAGACATAGGGTATAAGAATGGATAAAAAAAAAAGACCCATCTATTTTCTGCCTACAAGAGACTCATTTTAGACCTGAGGACACCTTCAGATTGAAAGTGAGGGGATGGAGAACTATCTATCATGCTACTGGAAGTCAAAAGAAAGCTGGAGTAGCCATACTTATATCAGACACACTAGACTTTAAATTAAAGGTTGTAAGAAGAGATGAAGAAGAGCATTATATAATAATTACAGGGTCTATCTATCAGGAAGAGCTAATAATTACAAATGTCTATGTGCTGAATATGGGAGCTGCCAAATATATAAAACAATTAATAACAAACATAAGCAACCTTATTGATAAGAATGTGGTCATTGCAGGGGACTTTAATACTCCACAATGTAGTTTCTTTATAGAAACAAGGGCCCTGAGTGATACATTGGATCAGATGGACTTGACAGATATATTTAGAACTCTGCATCCCAAAGCAACAGAATATACTTTCTTCTCGAGTGCACATGGAACATTCTCCAAGATAGATCACATACTGGGTCACAAAACAGCCCTTCATAAGTATACAAGAATTGAGATCATACCATGCACACTTTCAGACCACAATGCTATGAAGCTTGAAATCAACCATAGGAAAAAGTCTGGAAAACCTCCAGAAGCATGGAGTTTAAAGAAAACCCTACTAAAGAATGAGTGGGTCAACCAGGCAATTAAAGAAGAAATTAAAAAATATATGGAAACAAACGAAAATGTAAATACAACAAACCAAATGCTTTCGGATGCAGCGAAGGCAGTCCTGAGAGGAAAATACATTGTAATCCAGGCCTATCTAAAGATACAAGAAAAATCCCAAACACAAAATCTAACAGCACACCTAAAAGAAATAGAACCAGAACAGCAAAGACAGAAGAAGAAGAGAAATAATAAAGATCAGAGCAGAAATAAACAATATAGAATATAAAAAAAAACTGTAGAGCAGATCAATGAAACCAAGAGTTGGTTTTTTTGAAAAAATAAACAAAATTGATAAACCTCTAGCCAGGCTTCTCAAAAAGAAAAGGGAGATGACCCAAATTGATAAGATCATGAATGAAAATGGAATTATTACAACCAATCCCTCAGAAATACAAGCAATTATCAGGGAATATTATAAAAAATTATATGCCAACAGAATGGGCAACCTGGAAGAAATGGACAAATTCCTAAGTACCCACACACTTCCAAAACTCAAACAGGAAGAAATAGAAAACTTGAACAGACCCATAACCAGCAAAGAAATTGAATCAGTTATCAAAACGCTCCCAACAAATAAGAATCCAGGACCAGATGGCTTCCCTGGGGAATTCTACCACACATTTAAAGCAGAGATAATACCTATCCTTCTCAAGCTGTTCCAAAAAATTGAAAGGGAAGGAAACTTCCAGACTCATTCTATGAACCCAGCATTACTTTGATTCCTAAACCAGACAGAGACCCAGCAAAAAAAGAGAACTCCAGGCCAATATGGATGAATATGGATGCAAAAATTCTCAATAAGATACTAGCAAATCGAATTCAACAGCATATAAAAAGAATTATTTACCATGATCAAGTGGGATTCATTTCTGGGCTGCATGGGTGGTTCAACATTCACTACTCAATCAAGTGATACATCACATTAATAAAAGAAAAGATAAGAGCCATATGATCCTGTCAATCGATGCAGAAAAGGCCTTTGACAAAATTCAGCATCCTTTCTTAAAAACCAACCCTCAAGAAAGTCGGGATACAAGGAACATACTTAAACATCATAAAAACCATTTATGAAAAGCCCACAGGTAATATCATCCTCAATGGGGAAAAACTGAGAGCTTTCCCTCTGAGATCAGGAACACAACAGGGATGTCCACTCTCACCGCTGTTGTTTAACATAGTGTTGGAAGTTCTAGCATCAGCAATCAACAACAAGAGGACATCAAAGGCATCGAAATTGACAAAGATGAAGTCAAGCTTTCACTTTTTGCAGATGACATGATATTATACATGGAAAATCCGATAGACTCTATCACAAGTCTTCTAGAACTGACAGATGAATTCAGCAAAGTTGCAGGATACAAAATCAATATACAGAATTCAGTTGCATTCTTATACACTAATAATGAAGCAACAGAAAGACAAATGAAGAAACTGATCCCATTCACAATTGCACCAAGAAGCATAAAATACCTAGGAATAAACCTAACCAAAGATGTAAAAGATCTGTATGCTGAAAACTATAGAAAGCTTATGAAGGACACTGAAGAAGATATAAAGAAATGTAAAAACATTCCATGCTCATGGATTGGAAGAATAAATATTCTCAAAATGTCAATACTACCCAAAGCTATCTACACATTCAATGCAATCCCAATCAAAATTGCACCAGCATTCTTCTCGAAGCTAGAACAAGCAATATAGCCAAAGTAATAGCCAAAGTAATTTTTAAGAAGAAGACCAAAGCAGGAGGCATCACAATCTCAGACTTTAGCCTCTACTACAAAGCTGTAATCATCATGAGAGCATGGTATTGGCACAAAAACAGACACATAGACCAATGGAATAGAATAGAGACTCCAGAATTAGACCCACAAAAGTATGGTCAACTAATCTTTGACAAAGCAGGAAAGAATATCCAATGGAAAAAAGACAGTCTCTTTAACAAATGGTGCTGGGAGAACTGGACAGCAACATGCAGAAGAATTAAACTAGACCACTTTCCTACACCATTCACAAAAATAAACTCAAAATGGGTGAAGGACTTGAATGTGAGACAGAAAACCATCAAAACCCTAGAGGAGAAAGCAGGAAAAAACCTCTCTGACCTCAGCCACAGAAATTTCTTACTTGACACATCTCCAAAGGCAAGGGAATTAAAAGCAAAAATGAACTATTGGGACCTCATGAAGATAAAAAGCTTCTGCTCTGTAAAGGAAAAAATCAACAAAACTAAAAGGCAACCGACGGAATGGGAAAAGATGTTTGCCAATGACATATCAGACAAAGGGCTAGTATCCAAAATCTATAAAGAACTCACCAAACTCCACACCCGAAAAGCAAATAATCCAGTGAAGAAATGGGCAGAAAACATGAACAGACACTTCTCTAAAGAAGACATCCAAATGGCCAACAGGCACATGAAAAGATGCTCAACGTCGCTCCTCATCAGGGAAATACAAATCAAAACCACACTCAGATACTACCTCACGCCAGTGAGAGTGGTGAAAATGAACAAATCAGGAGACTATAGATGCTGGAGAGGATGTGGAGAAACAGGAACCCTCTTGCACTGTTGGTGGGAATGCAAACTGCTGCAGCCACTCTGGAAAACGGTGTGGAGCTTCCTCAAAAAATTAAAAATAGATCTACCCTATGACCCAGTAATAGCACTGCTGGGAACTTATCCTAGGGATACCGGAGTGCTGATGCATGGGACACTTGTACCCCAATGTTTATAGCAGCACTTTCAACAATAGCCAAATTGTGGAGAAAACCTAAATGTCCATCAACTGATGAATGGATAAAGAAGTTGTGGTTTATATACACAATGGAATACTACTTGGCAATGAGAAAGAATGAAATATGGCCTTTTGTAGCAACGTGGATGGGACTGGAGAGTGTTATGCTAAGTGAAATAAGTCATACAGACAAAGACAGATACCACATATTTTCACTCTTATGGGGATCCTGAGAAACTTAACAGAAGAGCATGGGGGAGGGGAAGGAAAAAAAAAGTTAGGGAGGGAGCCAAAACATAAAAGACTCTTAAAAACTGAGAATAACCTGGGGGTTGATGGGGGGGTGGGAGGGAGGGGAAAGTGGGTGTTGGGCATTGAGGGGGCACCTGTAGGGATGAGCACTGGGTGTTGTATGGAAACCAATATGACAATAAATTTCATATTATAAAAAAAGGAGACCTAAGTGATTCAATGAAACAACAATATTCATATCATAGGAGTTTCAGAAGACAAAGAGAGACAAAAGGGCAGAAGGTTTATTTGAAAGTATTATAGCTGAGAACTTCCCTAGTCTTGGGAAGGAAGCAGACATCTAAATCCAGGAAGCACAGAGAACTCCCTTCAGAATCCACAAGAACAGGTCAACACCAAGGCATATCATGGTGTAACTGGCAAAATACAAAGAGAATTCTGAAAGCAGCTAGGGTCAAATGGGCCTTAACCTACAAGGATAGACACATAAGAGTAGTAGCAGACCTCTCCACAGAAATTTGACAGACCAGAAGGGAGTAGCAGGGTATATTCAATGTACTGAATAGGAAAAATATGCGGCTAAGAATCCTTTATCCAGCAAGGCTGTCATTCAGAATAGAAGGACATATAAAGGTTTTCCCAGACAAACAAAAACTAAAGAAATTCATGACCACTAAACCAGCCCGGCGGGAGATCCTGAGGGGGACTCTGTGAGTGGAAAGCAACAAAGACTACAAAGAACCAGGGACATCACCACAAACACAAAACCTACAGATAACACAATGACACTAAATCCATATCTTTCAATAATCACTCTGAATGTAAATGGACTAAATGCCCCAATATAAATATATAGAGTATAATAATGGATTTAAAAAAACAAGATTTATCTATATGATGTCTACAGGAGACACATATTAGACCTGAGGACACCTGCAGATTGAAGGGAGGGGATGTAGGGGATAGACACCATCTATCATGCTACTGGAAGTCAAAAGAAAGCTGAAGTAATCATACTTACATCTGACAAACTAGACTTTAAACTAAAGGCTTTAACAAGAGATGAAGGCATTATATCATAAATAAGGGGTCTGTCCATCAAGAAGAGCTAACAATTGTAAATGCTTATGCCCCCAAATTGAAAACACCCAAATATATAAATCAATTCATCACAAACATAAGCAGACTTATTGATAATAATATGATAACTGTAGGTGACTTTAATATTCCACTTACAACAATGGACAGATCATCTAGGCAGAAAATCCATAAAGAAACAATGGCCTTGAATGATACACTGGACCAAAAGGACTTGACAGATATAGTCAGAACTTTTCATCCAAAAGCAGCAGCATACACATTCTTCTCAAGTGGACATGGAACATTCTCCAAAATAGATCACATGCCACGTCACAGAACAGCCCTCAACAAATATAAAAGGATTGAGATGATACCATGCATATTTTTAGATCACAATGCTATGAAACTTGAAATCAACCACAAGAAAAAATTTGGAAGAATGCATGTAGGTTAAAGAACACCCTACTAAGGAATGAATGGGTCAATCAGGAAGTTAAAGAAAAAATTTAAAAACATATGAAAGCAAATGAAATTGAAAACATGACAGCCCAAACCCTTTGGGATGCAGCAAAGGCAGTCCTAAGAGGAAAATACATTGCAATTCAGGCCTACTGAAGAAGCAAGGAAAATCCCAAATACAGAACATAACCTCACACCTAAAGAAACTAGAAGCAGAGCAGCAAAGAAATCCCAAACCAGCAGAAGAAAAATAATAAAGATTAGAGCAGAAATAAACAATATAGAATTTAAAAAAAAAACAGTAGAACAGATCAATAAATCTAAGATCTGGTTTTTTTAAAGAATAAACAAAACTGATAAACCCCTCGCAGACCTCTCAAAAAGAAAATAGAGATAACCCAAATAGATAAAATCATGAATGAAAGAAGAGAGATCACAACCAACACCACAGAAATACAAACAATTATTAGAGAATACTATTAAAAATTACATGCCAACAAACTGCACAATCTGGAAGAAATGCACAAATTTCTAGGCACCCACACACTACCAAAATTCAAGTGGGAAGAAATAGAAAATTTAACTGACCCATAACCAGCAAAGAAATTGAATCAGTTATCAAAAATCTCCCAACAAATAAGAGTCCAGAGCCAGATGACTTCCCTGGGGAATTCTACCAGGTATTTAAAACACAGTTAATACCTATTCTTCTCAAGCTGTTCCAAAAAATAGAAATGGAAAGAAACCTTCTGGACTCATTCTATGAAGCCAGGATTAACTTGATTCCCAAACCAGTTGGAGACCCCACAAAAAGGAGAATCACAGGCCAATATCCCTAATGAACATGGATGCAAAAATTCTCAATAAGATACTAGCAAATAGAATTCAACAGTATATTAAAACAATTATTCACCATGATCAAGGGGGATTCATTGCTGGGCCACAGGACTGGTTCAATATCCATAAATCAATCAATGTGATACATCACATTAATAGAAGAAAGGATAAGAACCATATGATCTTGTCATAGATGTAGAAAAAGCATTTGACAAAATACAGCATCCTTTCTCAACAAAACCCTTAAGAAAGTCGGTATAGAAGGAACATAACATCATAAAAGTCATATATGGAAAGCCCACAGTTAATGTCATCCTCAGTGGGAAAAACAGAGAGCTTTTCCCCTGAGATTGGAACATGACAGGGATGTCCACTCTCACCACTGTTGTTTAACATAGTGTTGGAAGTCTTAACCTCAGCAATCAGAAAACAAAATGAAATAAAAGGCATCTAAATTGGCAAACAAGTCAAAGTTTCACTTTTGGCAGATGACATAATACTCTACATGGAAAACCTGAAAGTCTCCACAAAAACTGCTAGAACTGATGAATTAATTCAGCAAATTCACAGAATATAAAATCAATGTACAAAAATTGGTTGCATTTCTGTACACCAATAATGAAGCAACAGAAAGAGAAATCAAGAAGTTAATTCCATTTACAATTGCACCAAGAACCATAAAATACCTAGGAATAACTCTTACCAAATAGGTAAAAGATCTGTATGCTGAAAGCTATAGAAAACTCATGAAAGAAATTGAAGACACAAAGAAATGGAAAAACATTCCATGCTCATGGATTGGAAGAACAAATATTAGCAAAATGTCGATACTACCCAAAGCAATCTACACATTCAGTGCAATCCCAATCAAAATAGCACCAGCATTTTTTTCAGAGTTAGAATAAACAATCCTAAAATTTATGTGGAACCACAAAAGATAAATAGCCAAGGTTATGTTGAAAAAGAAAAATAAAGTGGGAGGCATCACATTCCTAGACTTTAGCCTGTACTACAAAGCTGTAGTCATCAATACAGTATGGTATTAGCACAAAAACAGACACATAGACCAATGGAACAGAATAGAGAACCCAGAAATGGACCCACAAATGTATTGCCAACTAATCTTTGACAAAGCAGGAAAAAGTATTGAATGGAAAAAAAAAAAAAACAGTCTCTCTAGCAAACAATACTGGAAGAACTGGAGAGCCACATGCAGAAGAATGAACCTGGACCACTTTCTTACACCATATACAAAAATAAACTGAAAATAGAAGAAAGACCTAAATGTGAGTCAAGAAACAATCAAAATCCTAGAGGAGAAAACAAACAACAACCTCTTTAACCTCAGGCACAGTAACTTCTTGCTCGACACATCTCCAAAGGCAAGAGAAATAAAAGCAAAAATGAACTGTTGGGACCTAATCAAGATAAAAATCTTCTGCACAGCAAAGGAAACAATCAACAAAACTAAAAGGCAACCGATGGAATGGGAGAAGATATTGGCAAATGACATATCAGATAAAGGTTTAGTATCCAAAATCTATAAAGAACCTACCAAGCTCAACACATGAAAAACAAATAATCCCGTGAAGAAATGGGCAGAAGACATGAATAGACACTTTTCCAAAGAAAACATCTGGATGGCTAACAGACACATGAAAAGATGCTCCACATCTCTCATCATCAGGGAATACAAATCAAAACCACACTGAGATACCACCTCACATCAGTCAGAGTGGCTAAAATTAACAACTCAGGAAATAACATGTTGGCAAGGATGTGGAGAAATGGGAACCCTCTTGCACTTTTGGTAGGCATGAAAACTGGTGGAGTCTTTCTGGAAAGCAATGTGGAGGTCCCTCAAAAAATTAAAAATAGGATTACCCTATGACCCACCAATAGTACTAGTAGGAATCTATCCAAAGGATACAGGAGTGTTGATTCATAGGGGCAAATATACCCCAATATTTATAGCAGTGCCATCAACAATAGCCAAAGTATGGAAAGAGCCAAAATGTCCACCAACTGATGAATGGATAAAGAAGATGTGGTATATATATATATATATATATATATATATATATATACACAATAGAATACTACTCAGCAATGAAAAAGAATGAAATCTTGCCATTTGCATATACATGGGTGGAACTAGAGGGTATTATGCTAAGTGAAATAAGTCAGTCAGAGAAAGACAGATATCATAAGTTCTCACTCATATGTGGAATTTGAGAAACTTAACCGAAGACCACAGGGGGGAGAGAAGGAAAAAGGATAGCTATAAACTTAGAGAAAGCCAAGCAATAAAAGACTCTTAAATACAGAGAACAGGGTTGATGGGTTGGGGGGCAAAATGGGTAATGAGCATTGAGGAGGGCACTTGTTGGAATGAGCACTGGGTGTTGTATGTAAGTGATGAATTGTGGGAATCTACTCCCAAAGCCAAGAGCACACAGTATACTCTGTATGTTAGTTAACTTGACAATAAATTATATATTAAAAAAAAATCAGCTTTTAATTTATGTAAAAAAGTAGTTTGGATTTTAATAAGGATTATGCTGAATCTGTATATACATTTGAATAATATTGCTATCCTAACAATATTAAGTACTCCAATTCAAGAACACAGATATCTTTATTTCCTTTCTTTAAAATATTTCTTTATTTTTGAAAGAGTGGGGGGAGGGGCAGAGAGAGAGAGAGACATAGGGTCTGAAACAGGCTCTGTGCTGACAGTGCAGGGCTGGAACTCATGACTGCAAGATCATGACCAGAACCTAAATCAAGAGTGGGGCATTAAACCACCTGAACCACCCAGGCACCACAGATGTCTTTCCCTTTAAGTAGGTCTTCACTGATTTCTTTCAAATGCTTTGTAGCTTTCAGAATATGTTTCGCATTTTCCCAGTTAAATTTATTCAGAAGGTTTTATTCTCTTTGATGCTACTGTAATTGAAATTGTCTTCCTAATTTAATTTTCAGATTGTTCTATGATAATGCATAGAAATGCAATTTCTTTTGTATTTTTGATATTGTATCCTGCAACATTGCTAAATTCACTTATAAGCCCTAATAGATTTTCTGTTTGTGAAATAAAAGTAAACATATTCAACTTAATAAAGAATATCCACAAAAAAAAATACCACTCACCCACCATGAACTCTTTTCCCGGTACAGTTGTATCATAATTCTTGATAAATTGAAATTAATATTTATATTGTGATTGTATAAATACTGTTTACAGGTGGCCTTTATAGTATAGTATATATACATTCTTTAACTTACAATGGGATGACATCCCAATAAACCCATTGTAAGGTGAGAATATCGTAAGTCAAAAATGCATATAACACACCTACCTTACTGAACATCATGGCTTAGCCTAGTTTACTTTAAATGTATTCAGAACACTACCTTAGCCTACAGTTAGACAAAGTCCTCTAGCACAAAGTCTGTTTTATAATAAGTATTGAATATCTCATGTAATTTATTGAATACTGTACTGAAAGTGAAAAACTTTCAGTGGTTGTGTGGGTACAGAGTGGTTGTAATTATATTGGTTGTCAACCCTTGTGATCGTGTGGCTGACTGGGAGCTGTGGCTGACTCACTGCTGCTACCCAGTATCACAAAAAAGCACCATTAACACATTCCATAGACCAGGAAAAGATCCGAATTCAGATTTCAAAGTATGGTTTTTACTGAATCTGCAGCACTTTCACACCATGATAAACTTGAAAATTTTAAGTCATTGTAAGTTTATACATATATTTCCTTTCTTGCACAACATTTTGTTCTTCCAGAAGTTGATAATTGTCCTATTTGTTCATTTGCTCCATTTTCTATGCACTATTACTAATTCTTCTAAATGCTCTGGTAAAGCTGAAAAATTTCTCTCCATGTGGCCAAAATCATCCAGAAACCTATCGATTTCATTCATTTTCCCCTTGGCCACATCTTTCCTCTAGCTTTCTATCCTCCTGCCCAATCTGACCTATCTGCTCTGCAGGCCTATTGCACACCCATCCCACTAGGAATTCACAATGCTATTATCCTCTAAACTCTCTTCACCTCTCTCCTATGTTGACTTCCTTGTTTCTCAGATCCCACATCTGTTTCTTAGGTTTTCACCCTTATTTTCTTAATTTTAATGTTGTTTATCCTTCAGTAGCATCTTGAGAAATGTTGACAAAAGGAAAAATTTGGAAACTTTGTATGTCTAAAAATGTCTTTATTTTACCCTCACTATTGATTAATAGTTTAACTGGATATAGAATTTTGGTTTGGAAATCAATTTCCCTCAGAATAATGAATGCTTCATTCAATTTTATTCTAACTTACAGTGTTGCTGTTGATATGTTCAATGCCATACTGATTTCTTATTCTTTGTATGCAATCTGTTCTTTTCTGTCTGAAAGCTTTTAGACTCTTATACCAGTTGGGGTACCATCTAGAAAAAAGAAGTCATTTTATATATTCTGTATATAACAAATTTATGTATGTATGTATGTATGTATGTATGTATGTATGTTTAGAGACAGAGAGCAAGGTAGGGGCATTGGGAGAGGGAGAAAGAGAACCTCAAACAGGCTCCATGATCAGCACGGAGTTCAAAGAGGGGCTCAATCTCATGAACATGAGATCATGAGCTGAGCCAAAACTAAGAGTCAGTGGCTTAACTGACTGACCCACCCAGGCACCCCTGTATATAAAATATTTAATAAGAATTAGGCATTTTCTTGACTGTTGGAAGAGCTGAAGGAGAAGAGGTCATGGGAGCCATCACCAAAACTCAGAGAAACTCATGCTAAACATCTTAGCTTAAGCATGAGGCAAGTGGTTCTCAAAACCTTACTGAAATTCTCAAAAATCTCTGGGAAGTGTCCACCAATCATGTCAGAATTCAGTAATGAAAAGGGTAGTTCTCAAGAGTACCAGAAAGCCACTGTGAATCTCTTCTTTACTCACACATTTGACAAGTTTCTCTCACCAGCATACTCTAACCAAAAACTATATAGGAA
Organism: Panthera onca; assembly: GCF_046562875.1. NCBI lineage: Eukaryota > Metazoa > Chordata > Mammalia > Carnivora > Felidae > Panthera > Panthera onca. Next base: position 24,430,877 of record NC_138343.1, on the reverse strand, counting down.
AGGGGAATTCTGGAAAATGTAGCTCAGCCTTAAAGATGAGCGATAGTAGTGCTGAGTTAACTACAAACTGCATGCAGAGTCTACACCCTTGTCAGCTCAGCATCCAAAGACCCTCGTTGTCAACATTTAACTTCCATATGAAGATATTAGCAACATTATACTTTCCCATTACATAATTTAACTATTCATCATACCACCAAACCCAGAAGAAGAAATCCAGAGTTCCACTTGTCCCTCTTTGAGTAAATGTTCCTTTATCCTCTGATTCACAATCCCCTTTTGCTATGCTATACCCTAAAACTGAGATATAGAAGTAATCATGATTTATATATTAATACTCTTAGGTGGCATGGGAATGGGAGAGGAGAAGGAAAAAAATATGAGTATATACACAAATGTCCAAATATAGCAGCAAGACAAGAAATATATTTAACTACCATAGCGATTTTATTTTTCTAACTGGTAATATGTCCATAAGTGTTATTTATAATTCCCTTCTCTTACCATCCATTCCCTTTTCCACTTTTCACCAGCAAGCGTCTCAGCCAGTTATTTATTTATTTATTTATTTATTTATTTATTTATTTATTTAGGTCTGGTAAGGTAACCTAAATCTTAGTCTTGAACTCTTTGCACCATAAAGGCTCTGCCTCTTCTGGTTGCTATAGTTTTCTATTACTTCTGCTATAGAACTTGAGTACTTGAGTACTAAGAGATTACCAAAAGAATCTCCTGAGTCCTAGGTATTCCTCCTTGCTCCCATTGCACAGTAGCAAACTAATTTACTACTGATAATTAAGATCATTATCACATCCAGTACAGTAACCACTTTATTTGCCTGACAATGTGACCAGATGGCAGTCTTAGCTTCATGTTTAATGAAACCATTGTTGTCCTCCTGGTAGAAGCATTCCCTGCCCTGGGAACCGAGATCTCCAAGACCAGCAGAGCTCAATACTGTGGAGATGGGAAGCTAAAACTTTGCTACTATATCATTAGGTGTATCAATTTAAAAAGTACCCGTTTATATCTCTTGATTCCTGAAACTGCATATCTGCTGTGGAGAAACTGCATTATAAATTAATCGTTGGTTCAGAGCATGTCCTTCATCTCAGGCATTATGCCAGATTTCACCCAGCTGGCATCATAACTGAATTTTCAGAGTCTATTCTATCAGGCCAAGCAGCAGGATGATGGGAAACATAGTAAGATAGTGAATTCTAAATAACAGTATTAACAACATCATACTTTCAGGAGAAAATCACTGCGCTTCATTTGCTTTTAAATGAGTTCCTTGTCAGAAGTAATGCTAAGAATACCATGATCACAAATAACACACTCTGTAAGTCCAGGAATAATCATTATGGCAGAAGCATTATGGGAAGGGAACGCAAAATCTGTATCCAGTGAGAAAAAAAAAATCATTGTTCCTGAAATGATAGAAATGATCCAATGCACTTAAACTACCACAAGGTAGCTGGTTGGTTGTCCAAAATAATAGTGTCACATCATGGGCTCAATGTTGATCTTTGCTACTGACAGATTGGGCACTCCACAGGGGACATAACCCTGTTATTTCATGAAGGTTACATAAATGGAATCATACAACATGAATCCTTTTGAAATTGGCTTTTCTTCATTCAGCATAATTTCATCCAAACTGTTATATGTATTAATGGGTTATTCCTTCCTATTGTTGAGTACTATTCCCATGGTAGAGATGCATGACAATTTCTTTAACTATTCATCCTTTGAAGGATATTTGAATATTTTTGAGTTTAGAGCAAATAAATAAACAAATAAGGTTGCTATGGATATTTGTATACCAATTTATCTTAGTTTTTGCTACATTATTAATTTCCAAAAGTTATTTCTTATTGTTTGATTGCTTCATTTTATAGCACCATCTTTTTGCCTTATGGGTATAAGATCTTCTCTTACATTTGCCAATATTAATTATAATTTAAAACAAAAGTTTTCTTCTATTCTTTGCATTATTACAGAGTTCCTCTGTTTCTTTGTGTAAGATCATTTTTCATGTGAACATTTTCCTCAAATGTATGTTCAGTCTTGATTAAACATTTATATTTAAAAATAATGTACTACAAAATTTATTGGAAGGACTTCTTGGCTAGTTAGCTTCACTGGTGAGGAACTGGTCAGTTTACTAGTTAGAATAAATTAAGATATGTTGTCCTAACAACCCCCAGATGTCAGTAGCTTAGCACAATAAAGGTTTACTTCTCACTAGTGTCACAGTCCAATGTGGCTTCCACAGAACTAGAAGAAAGAACACAGAGATTGTGTAAAGTCTGAGAAAGAGTTTTTGTCATTGTGAAACCCCCACAGAGCTCCCAGGGTTCAAAACTAAAACTAAAGTGGAAGTAAGCCTGTTGGGGCTAACTGCAATGATGTTTTCAGGATTAACAATTGGGATTATGCCAATACTCTTTCCGTAAAGATGTTGAAGATTCCTAGAAGACAGAAAGTTTCTATGCCGTGGCCTCAGATACTTCAGAATGCACTTTGTAGTTTTACAGCAAGTAGGCACATTTTCATGAATTTGAGCAAGAACAGTTTTGAGTAGCCTGGTTCTGGCTCCAAGTCATCTACTTATTAACTCATCCTTACATGTGAAAACATACAAAGGAAATCACCAGGCATTTGAAGGATGTCTTCAACACGAAAAAGAGATGTAGAGGGAGAGCTAGAGTATATTATGCTAAATAATATGTCAATCAGAGAAAGACAAATATCATATGATTTCACTCAGATGTGGAATTGAAGAAACAAAATGGAAGAACATGGGGGGAAAAAACAAAAAGAGAGAGGCAAACCATAAAACAAACTTTTAAGTATAGAGAGCAAACTGAGAGTTTGCTCAGGGGGAGGGGAGGTGGGTGGGGGGTGGGTTAAATGCGTGATGGGGATTAAGGAGGCCACTTGTTGTGATGAGCAGGGGGTGTTGTATGTAAGTGAGGAATCACTAAATTCTACTCCTGCAACTAATATTACACTATATGTTAACTAACTGGAATTTAAATAAAAACTTGAAAGAAAAAAAAGAATAATAATAATAAAGACAAATTCTGACTAGAAGATTAAAAAGCTAAAACATGAAAGAGATACTATTGGCAAATAAGTAGAGGAAATTATCCTAGAGGAAATTGGCTAATGTTGAAAATACAAAACTGTAATATCAAGAAACTGGTGAAGATTATAGACATCACCAATGGAGTGCTAAGTAAAACTACAGTCAGAAGCTAAAAACAGCTTTTATAAGTTAAGAAAATATCATTTGAAGCAGGAAAATTGGAAGAAAATGTTGGGTAAATACCCAAGGAAGAAAAACAAATGTATAAAGAAAGGAGATAAAGAAAGGAGATATTGAATTCAGGAGTAGATTTTAGCGATTCATCACTTACATACAATACCCAGTGTTCGTCCCATCAAGTCCCCTCTTTAATACCGATCACCCATTTAGCCCATCTCCACATCCACCTCCCCTCCAGCAACCCTCAGTTTGTAATCTATAGTTAATAGTCTCTTATGGTTTGCCACCCTCTTCTTTCTTCTTTCCCCTATATTTGACTGTTTTGTTTCTTAAATTCCACATATGAGTAAAGTCATATGGTATTTCTCTTTCTCTTATTTTGCTTAGCATAACACACTTAAGCTCCACAAACATCATTGCAAATGGCAAGATATCATTCTTTTTTGATGGCTTAATAATATTCCATTGTGGAGATATATATATATATATATATATATATATATATATATATATATGTATATATAACACACACCACATCTTCTTTGTCCATTCATCAGTCAATGGACATTTGAGCTTTTTCCATAATTTGGCTATTGTTGGTAATGCTTCTATAAACATTGGGGTGCATGTATCCCTTTGACTCTGTATTTTTGTATCCTTTGAGTAAATACTTAGGAGTGCAATTGCTGAGCCATAGGATAGTTCTATTTTTCACTTTTTCAGGAATCTTCAAACTGCTTTTCAGAGTGGCTGCACCAATTTGCGTTCCCACCAATGGTGCAAGAGAGTTCCCCTTTCTCTGCATCCTCACCAACATCTGTTGTCACCTGTGTTGTTAATTTTAGCCATTCCTACAGGTGTGTGGTGGTTTATCTCATAGTGGTTTTGATTTGTATTTCCCTGATGATGAGGGATGTTGTGTGTCTTTGCATGTGTCTGTTAGCCATCTGGATGTTTCCTTTGGAAAAATGTCTATTCATGTTTTCTGCCCATTTCTTCACTGGATTATTTGGTTTTTTGGTATTGAGTTTGATAAGTTCTTTATAGATTTGGGATACTAACCCTTTGATATGTCGTTTGCAAATATCTTCTCCCATCCCATAGATTGCCTTTTAGTTTTATTGATTGTTTACTTTCTTAAAAAAAAATTAATGTTTATTTACTTTTGAGAGAGAGAGAAAGAGACAGAGAGAGCAGGGGAATGGCAGAGAGAAAGGGATACACAGAATCCAAAGCAGGCTCCAGGCTCTGAGCCGTCAGCACAGAGCCCAATGCAGGGCTCAAGCTCACAAATTGCGAGATCATGACCTGAGCCAAAGTTGAACGCTTAACCAACTGAGCCACCTAGGTGCCTAGGTGCCCTATTGATTGTTTCCTTTGTTGTACAGAAGGTTTTTATCTTGATGAAGTCCCAATAGCTCATTTTTGGTTTTGCTTTCCTTGCCTCAGAAGACATATCTAGAAAGAAGTTGCTAAGGCCAAAGTCTAAGAGGTTGCTGCCTGTATTCTCCTCTAGGATTTTGATGGTTTCTTGTCTCACATTTAGGTCTTTCATCAATTTTGAATTTCTTTTTGTGTGTGGTGTAAGAAAGTGGTCCAGTTTCATTCTTTTGCTGTCACTGACCAGTTTTCCCAACACCATTTGTTGAAGAGATTTGTCTTTTTTCCATTACATAGTCTTTCTTGCTCTGTCAAAGAATAGTTGACCATATTAGTTGTGGGTCCATTTCTGGGTTTTCTATTCTGTTCCATTTACTATGTGTCTACTTTTGTGCCAGTAACATACTGCCTTGATTACTACAGTTTTGTAATATAGTTTGAAGTCCAGAATTGTGATGTCCTCAGCTTGCTTTTCTTTTTCAAGATTGCTTTGGCTATTTAAGGTCTTTTGTGATTTTATTTTAGGATTGTGTGTTCTGGCTCTGAAAAAATGCGGGTGGTATTTTGATAGAAATTGCATTAAATGTGTACATTGATTTGAATAATATAGACATTTTAACTATATTTGTTCTTCCAATCCATGAACATGGAATATTTCTCCATTTCTTTGTGTCCTTTTCAATTTCTTTCATAAATGTTCTATAATTTTCAGAGTACAGATCTTTTACCTCTTAGATTAGGCTTATTCCTAGTTATCTCATGATATTTGGTTCAATTGTAAATGGGATCAATTCCTTGATTTCTCTTTCTGCTGCTTCATTATTGGTGTATAGAAATGCAACAGATTTCTGTTCATTGATTTTGTATCCTGTGACTTTACTGAATTCATGTATCACTTCTAGCAATTTTTGGTGGAGTCTTTTGGGTTTTCTACTTTGAGTATCATGTTGTCTGCAAATAGTGAAAGTTTGACTTCTTCCTTGCCAATTTGGATGCCCTTTATTTCTTTTTTTTATGTTTATTTATTTATTTATTTTGAGAGAGATAGCAAGAGCAGGGTGGTGGGGGAAAGAAAGGGAGAGAGAGAATCCCAAGCAAGCTCGTGCTGTCGGAGCAGAACCCAGTGCAGAGCTCGATCTCACAAACTGTGAGATCATGAGCTGAGCCAAAATTCAGAGTTGGACACTTAATTGATTGAGCCACCCAGGTGCCCCCCCCCCCTTTTTTGGTCTGAATTCTGAGGCTAGGACTTCCAGTACTATATTAAATAACAATGCTGAGAGTGGACATCCCTGTCTTGTTCCTGACTATAGAGGAAAAGCTCTTGGTTTTTCCCATTGAGGATATATTAGCTGTGGGTCTTTTGTATATGGCTTTTATGATGTTGAGGTATATTCCCTCTATCTCTACTTTGTTGATGGTTTTAATCAAGAAGCAATGCTGTATTTTGTCAAATACATTTTCTGCATCTATTGACAGGATCATATCATTCATATCCTTTCTTTTATTAATGTGGTGTATCATTTTGATTGACTTGTGAATATTGAACCACACTTGCACCCCAGGAATAAATCCCACTTGATCATGGTGAAAAAATATTTTAATATACTGTTGGACTCAATTTACTAGTATCTTGTTAAGAATTTTTGCTTCATGATCATCAGAAATATTGGCCCATATTTTTCCTTTATAGTGGGGTCTTTGATTTTGAAATCAAGTTAATGCTGGCCTTGCAGAATGTGTTTGGGTGTTTTCCTTCCTTTTCTATTTTTTGGATCAGTTTGAAAAGAATAGGTATTAACTTTTCTTTAAATGTTTGGAATAATTCCCCTGGGAAACCATCTGGCCCTGGACTTTTGTTTCTTGGAAGATTTTTGATTAATGACTCAATTTATTTGCTGGTTATGAGTCTGTTCAAATTATCTATTTTTTCCTGTTTCAGCTTTGCTAGTTTATATATTTCTAGAAATTTAACTATTATTTCCAGATTGCCCAATTTGTTGGCATATAGTTTGTTCATAATATTCTCTTATAATTGTTTGTATTTCTGTAGTGTTGGTTGTGATCGTTCCTCTTTCATTTGTGATTTTATTTATTTGGGTCCCTTCTCTTTTCTTTTTGATAAGTCTGGATAGGGGGTTATCAATTTTTATTAATTCTTTCAAAAACCAGTTTCCAGTTTCACTGATATATTCTACTGCTTTTTTGCTTGTTTGTTTCTTTATAATTTATTTATTCTCTAATCTTAATTATTTCCCTTCTTCTGATGGCTATTTACTGTTCCTTTTCTACATCTTTTAGGTATAAGGTTAGGTTGTGTATTTGAGACTTTTCTTGCTTCTTGAGGTAACCCTGTATTGCTGTATACTTCCCTCTTATAACTGCTTTGCTGTATCCCAAAAGTTTTGGACTTCTGTGTTTTCATTTTCATTTGTTTCCATGTATTTATTTATTTCTTCTTTAATTTCCTGGTAATACATTCACTCTTTAGTAGGATGTTCCTTAATCTCTATGTATTTGTGGTCTTTCCAAATTTTTTCTTGTGGTTGACTTCAAGTTTTATAGCATTATGATTGGAAAATATGCATGGTATAATCTCAATCTTTTTGTAATTGTTGAGGACTTATTTGTGACCTAGTATGTGATCTATTCTGGACAATGTTTCATGTGCACTCAAAAAGAATGTGTATTCTGCTGTTTTAGGACGAAACGGATATACCTGTACGGTTGATCTGGTCCAGTGTGGCATTCAAAGCCATTGTTTCCTTGTTTTCTGCTTAGATGATCAGTCCATTGTTGTAAGAGTGGTGTTAAAGTCCCCTACTATAATTGTATTGTTATCAATGAGCTTCTTTATGTTTGTAATTAATTGATTTATATATGAAAGCACCCAGTGCTTTCAAGTTGGGGGAATAAATATTTAGAATTGTTATATCTTTTTGTTGGATAAACCCCTTTATTATGATATAGTCCCTTCTTCATCTCTTGTTACAGTCTTTGGTTTTAAATCTACTTTGTCTTATATAAGTATGGCTAGTCCAGCCTTCTTTTGGCATCTATTAGCATGATAAATGGTTCTCCATCCTTCCACTTTCAGTCTGTAGGTGTTTTTAGGTCTAGTAAGTGTCTTTAGGTCCAAAGTGAGTCTCTTGTAGGCAGCATATAGATGGGTCTTGTGTTTTTATCCATTCTATAGCTCTGTCTTTTGATTGGAGCATTTAGTTCATTTACATTCAGAATGATTATTGAAAGATATGAATTTAGTGTCATTGTATTACCTGCAAAGTCATTTTTTCTGGAGATTTCCTCTGTTCCTTTCTAGTCTTTGTTGCTTTTGGTCTTACTTTCCCACTCAAAGAGTCCCCTTTAATATTTCTTGCAGGGCTGGTTTAGTGCTCACAAATATCTTCAGTTTTTCTTTGAGAAACTCTTTATCTCTCCTTCTATTCTTAATGACAGCTTTTCTGGATAAAGTATTCTTGGCTGCATATTTTTCCCATTGAGCATGTTGACTATTTCATGCCACTCTCATCTGGCCTACCAAATTTCTGTTGATAATTCTGCTGCTAACCTGATTTGTCTTCCCTTGTAAGTTAGAGATTTCTTTTTCCTTGCTGCTCTCAGGATGTTTTCCTTATCTCTGTATATTGTAAATTTTACTATAATATGTCTTGGTGTTGGTGTGTTTTATTGATTTTGTTGGGAGTTCTCTGTGTCTCCTGGATTTGTATGTTTGTTTCCTTCTCCAGATTAGGGAAATTTTCAGCTATATTGCTCAAATAAAGCTTCTTCCCTTTTTTCTCCTCCCTTCTGATTGTGGGACTCCTATTATATGAATGTTATGCTTGAAAGAAAGAAATTTTTAAGCACATGATAAAAAATACAATTTCCTACAACTGAAATAATTAAATCTCCAGGTTTAATGATTCCAAAGAGTGTTAGCACAACAAATGAAAAAGACGTGCAATTAGGCACATAACTTTAAAATTTAAAACCCATGGATAAAGAAAAATCAGAGAACCTTCCAGAGAGGAAAAACCAACTCACCTGCAAAGCAACGAGCATCATTTTAAGGTAAAATATCTACCTTAAATTCCGGGGGGAAAAGACATTTTACAATAACAAAGTATGGCAAGTTCACTAATGGTTCAATTTCCACATTGCAATTAACTTTTAAGAAACTATCATTTGTCAAGTTTTGGTGTAGTATCAGAAAAGAATACCCTCCTTCTTTTTTCAACTATATATTTGTGGGAAGCCATATTTTTTCATATATTTCAACCTAAAAGCATAGTGCACTAAATTTAATGAAGAAGCACATGTAAGAAGATAGATCTCTTTTATTAAAACAGACATTAAAGTTATTTGCAATAATATAAGTCAAGATAAAATTCTCATTTTTTGGTTTTAAAAAATACAATAAAAAAGTGTTATTTTTGACATGTAATGAGTTCTGATTCTAAGTGAGTTAATGAATAACATTATTACATTTCTCAGTTTGAGCTTTTTGTTTTCAATTTATTTATTGAGGTATAAATGGCATATTATGTTAGTTTTGGATGTACATGTTTGATATTTGTATATATTACAAAATTATCACCACAGTAAGTCCAGTTTTCATCCATCACCAAATATAGTTACAATTTTTTTTCCTGTGATGAGAACTTTTAAGATCTACTCTCTTAGCAATTTTTGTGGTTTCCTTTACTGTGCAGAGGCTTTTTAATTTAATGTAGTCCTACTTGTTTATTTTTGTTTTTGTTGCCTTTGCTATCGGTTTCAATTCCAAAATATCATTGACAAGACCAATATCAAGGAGTTTACTACCTATGTTTTCTTCAAAGAGTTTTATGGTTTCAGGTCTTACAATAAAGTCTTTATCCATTTTGAGCTAATTTTTGTACAGTGAAAGATAGTGGTCTAGTTTCATTCTTTTGCACGTGGCTTCCCAGTTTTCCCAACATCATTTATTGAAAAGATTATCCTCCCCCCATTGTATAGTCTTGGCTCCTTTGTTATAAATAATTGATCATATATATGTGTGTTTATTTCTGGGTTCTCTATTCTATTTCATTGACCTATATGTCTGTTTTTATGCCAGTATCATACTGTTTTTATTACTATAGCTTTGTAATATCCTTTGAAATCAGGGAGGATAATGCCTCAAGCTTTGTTTTTCTTTCTCCAGTTTGCTTTGGCTATTTGGGCTCTTTTGTGTTTCCATACAAACTTTAGAACTATTTGTTCTATTTCTGTAAAAAACAAATTGGAATTTTGATAGCAATTGTATTTAATCTATAGATTGCTTGGGACATTTTAACAATATCAATTCTTCCAGTCCGTGAACACAATGCTGTGTTCTTTCCACTTATTTGTGTCATCTTCAGTTACTTTCATCAATGGCTTATATTTTTCAATGTACAAGTCTTTAAGCCCCTTGGTTAAATTTATTTCTAAATATTTTATTCTTTTTGATGTAATTGTATTAGGATCATTTTCTTAATTTCTGTTTCTGCTGGTTTGTCACTGATGTATAGAAATGCAACAGATTTTTGTATCCTAAGTGTGTACTCTGATACTTTGCTGATTTTTTAAATTTGTTCTAACAGTTTTTTGGTCAAGTTCAGGGTTTCCTTTTTTTATTTTTTTTAATGTTTATTTATTTTTGAGAGAGAGAAAGACAGCATGAACAAGGGGGTGGGAAGAGGGGTACAGAGAGAGAGACACAGAATCCAGAACAGACTCCAGGCTCCAATCTGTCAGCCCAGAGCCTGATGGGGCCCAAACCCATGAACTGTGAGATCATGACCTGAGCTGAAGTCAGCCCTTCAACTGACAGAGCCACCCAGGCACCCCAGGTTTAGGGTTTTCTATATATAATATGTCATCTGCAAATAGGGACAATTTAATTTTTCCTTTCCAATTTGGGTTCTTTTATTTATTTTTCTTGCCTAATTTCTGTGGTTAAGACTTCCAATACTATGTTAAATAAAAGTGGTAAGAATGGGCATATGTATCTTGTTCTTTTTTTTTAATTGTTTTAAATGTTTTTATTTTTGAGACAGAGAGAGACAGAGAATGAGCAGGGGAGAGGCAGAGAGAGAGGGAGACACAGAATCTGAAGCAGGCTCCAGGCTCCGAACTATCAGCCCAGAGCCTGATGCGGGCTCGAATTCACAGACTGTGAGATCATGACCTGAGCTGAAGTTGGACGCTTAACTGACTGAGCCACCCAGGCACCCCTGTATCTTGTTCTTAATCTTATAGGAAAAGTTTTCAGCTTTTTACTATTGAGAACACTGTTAACTGAAAGCTTTCCATATATGGCTTTTATCATGTCAAGTTAGGTTCCTTCTGTACCCACTTTGTTGACAGTTACCATAAATGAAGGTTAAATTTTGTACAATGTACAATTTGCATCTATGAAATGATCATATGATTTTTATCTTTCATTTTGTTAATGTGGTATATCACATTGATTGATGTACCAATATCAAACCATCCTTGCATCCTTGAAATAAATCCTTCTTGATCATGATGTATGATTCTTTTAGGATACTGTTGAATTCAGTTTCCTAATATTTTGTTGAGGATTTTTTGTATCTAAGTTTACTAGAGATATTGGTGTATAATGTTCTTTTCTTGTGGCATCCTTGTCTGGCTTTTATATCAGGATAATGCTGTCCTAGTGAATGACTTTAGAAATGTTCCCTCTTCTATCTTTTGAAAGAGTTTGAGAATTGGTATTAATTCTTTAAACATTCATAAAATTCAACAGTAAAACCATCTGCTCTTGAATTTTTTCTTTTTGGGAGGATTTTGATTACTGATTCAATATCCTTACTAGTAATTGGTCTATTCAGGATTTCTATTTCTTCCTGATTCAGTCTTGGTAGGTTGTATATTTCTAGGAATTTGTACACTTTTTCTCTAGTTTTTCCAATTTGTTGGTGTATACGTATTCATAGTAATCTCTTATAATCTTTTGTTTTCTGTGGTATCAATCATTTCCCTCTACTAACTTTGGGCTTTCTTTTGTCTTCTTTTTATAGTTCTTTGAGGTATAAAGTTAGGTTGTTTATTTGAGATTTTTCTCACATAAAGTAGACATTTACCACTACAAACTTCTCGCTTAGAATTGCTTTTGCTACATCCCATACATTTTGATATATCATATTTCCATTTTCATTAATCGCACGGTATTTTTTTAATTTATACTTAGATTTCTTCTTTGACTCATTGGTTGTCCAGTAGCATTTTGTTTAACTTCCAAATATTTGTGAATTTTTCAGTTTTCTTCTTGTAATTGATTTCTAATTTCATTTCATTGTGGGCAGAACAGAAGCTTGATATGATATCCATCTTCTTAAATTTATTAAGGCTTGTTTTGTGGCCTAACATATGATTTATCCTGGAGAATAAATGTTCCATTTGCATTTCACAAGATGTGTATTCTTTTGCCTTTGGATGGAATGTTCTATTTATGTTAAGTCCATCTGGTCTAATGTGTCATCTAAGACTTATGTTTTCTTATTGATTTTCTATCTGGATAAACATTCATGTAAATGAGGTATTAAAATCTACTGTTATTATATTGCTGTCTATTTCTACATTTAGATCTGTTAGTATTTCCTTTATATATTTAGGTGCTCTTTTGGTTGCATAAATACTTATAGATGTTATATCCTCTTACTGGATTGGCCCCACTTATTATTGTGTAATGCCCTTCTTTGTCCCTTGCTATAGTTTTTTATTTAAAATCGATTTCTCTGATTTAGGAATAGATACCCTAGTTTTCTTTGGGTTCTATTTGCATGGAATATCGTTTTCCAATACTTCAATATTCAGTATGTGTGCTCTTACATCTGAAGTGAGTATCTTGTAAGCAGCTTACATGGGTCTTATTTGTTAATTCATTCAGCCACTCTACTTCTTTTGATCGAACAATTTAGTCCATTTACATTTTTTTTTTACATTTATTTATTTTTAAGAGACAGAGCACAAGTTAGCGAGGGGCAGAGACAGAAGTAGACACAGAATCTGAAGCAGGCTCCAGGCTCTGAGCTGTCAGCACAGAGCCTGACATGAGGCTCGAACTCACAAACTGTGAGATCGTGACCTCAACTGAAGTCAGACACTCAACCGACTGAGACATCCAGGTGCCCCATAGTCCATTTACATTTAAAGTAATCATTGATACGTATGTATTTATAGTCACTTTGTTCATTTTTTTGTGACTGTTTTGTAGTTCCTTTGTTCCTTTATTCTTCTTTTGCACTCTTCCTTTGTGAATTGATAGTTTGCCTTAGTGGTATGCTTAGATTAATTTCTCTTTATCTTTTGTGTATCTAGTATAGGTTATTTTAAAGTTTTTATTTAAATTTCAGTTAGTTAACATACAATATATCATTAGTTTCAGGTGTACAATAAAGTGATTTAACACTTCTATACAATGCCTGGTGCTCAACACAAGTATACTCCTTAATCCCCAATACCTATTTAACTAATCCCCCCCACACCTCTCCCTTCTAGTAACCATAAGTTTGTTCTCTATACTTAAGAGTATGTTTCTTGGTTTACCTCTTATATATATTTTTTTTCCCTTTGCTCATTTGTTTTCTTTCTTAAATTCCACATATGAGTGAAATCATATGGTATTTGTCTTTCTCAGGCTGACTTATTTCACTTACCATAATAGCCCCTAGCTCCATCCATGTAATTGCAAATGGCAAAATGTCATACTTTTTAATGGTGAGTAATATTCCATTGTGTTTATATATAACCTCTTCTTTATCCATTCATCAATGGATGAACTCCTGGGCTCTTTCCATAATTTGGCTATTGTATGTAATGCTGCTTTTAAGATCAGGGTGCAACTATCCCTTTGAATTAGTATTTTTGTATTCTTTGGGTAAATACCTAGTAGTGCAATTGTTGGATCGTAGGGTAGTTCTACTTTTAACATTTTGCGGAACCTCCATACTATTTTCCAGAGTGGCTGCACTGGTTTGCATTCCCACTAGTAGTCCAAATGGTTCCTCTTCCTCCATTTCTTTGCCAACATCTTTTGTTTCTTGTGTTATTGATTTTAGCTGTCATGACAGCTGTGAGGTAATATCTCATTGTAGTTTTGTTTGCATTTCTTTGATGAACAGTAATGTTAAGCATCTTTTCTGTTGGCCATTTGTATGTCTTCTTTGGAAAAATGTTTTTGTCTTCTGCCCATTTTTTAATTGGATTATTCATTTTTGGGATGTCGACATCTATAAGTTCTTTATAGATTTTGGACACTAACTCTTTATCAGATATGTCACTTGCAAATATCTTCTTCCATTTTATATGTTGCCTTGTAGTTTTGTTGTTTCCTTTGAGGTGCAGAAGCTTTTAATTTTGATGTAATACCAATAGCTTATTTTTGCTTTTGTTTCTCTTGCCTCAGGAGACCTATCTAGAAAGAAGTTGCTATGGCCAATATCAAAGAGGTTGATATTGAACACTGTCTGTGTTCTCCTCTAGGATTTTGATGGTTTTCTGTCTGACATTTAGGTCTTTAAATCATTTTGATATATTTTTGTGTATGTTGTAAGAAAGTGGTCCAGTTTCATTCTTTTGCATGTAGCTGTTGACTTTTCCCAACACCATCTGTTGAAGAGGATGTCTTTTTTCCCATTATATTCTTTCCTGCTTTGTTGAAGATTAATTGACCATGTAGTTGCAGGTCCACTTCTGGGTTTTCTATTCTGTTCTATTGATCTCTCTGCCTATTTTTGTGCCAGTATACTTGGTGTTTTGATAGCTACAGCTTTGTAATATAACTTGAAATCCAGAATTGTGATGCCTCCAGCACTAAGATTGCTTTGGCTATTTGGGGTTTTCTGTGGTTCCGTACAAAATTTAGGATTGTTTGTTCTAGTTCTGTGAAAAAAAAAATTAATAAGGATTGCTTGAAATGTGTACATTGCTTTGGTAGTATAGACATGTTAACAATATTTGTTCTTCTAATCCATGAGCATGGAATATCTTTCCATTTCTTTGTGTCATCTTCAATTCTTTTCATAACTGCTCCATAGTTTTTAGAGTATATGTCTTTAGCCTCTTTAGTTCAATTATTTCTAGAAATCTTATGGTTTTTGATGCAATTGTAAATGGGATTGATCCCTTAATTTCTGTTTCTGCTGCTTCATTATTGGTGTATAGAAATCAAAAGATTTCTGTATGTTTGTTTGTATTCTGTGATTTATCAAGTTTGTCTTTCAGTTCTAACATTTTTTTTATGGAATCTTTGGAGTTTTCCATATATAGTATCATGTCATCTACAAATATAGTGAAAGGTTTACTTTATTGCTGATTTGGATGCCTTTTATTTAAAATATAAGAATCTTAAATTTACGTTTATATTTATGTCTTTAGCACTCCACCATTCTAATGTTCACTCTGTGTTACTTAAATTTACACAATGTAGCTTAGATTCAGCATTACTGGGAAAAAGACAATGTTCCTAAGAAAATTCTACTACTGATAATAAAATATTATCTACTACCTATTATCTATGAGAGCAGTCAGCAAGGTTAAGAAACTTTTTGAAAAAATTATGAACACATATAACCACAGAACACCTTATAATGATTCAATAATCCTTAGAATAATGCCAATATTTCTATGTAACATATCATTTTCTAATTCCTCTGTTGGAGCAGATTACAAGTAAATTTATTCATCATATACAAAAACCTGTCACTTATGTTATAGTCATACCTCTTTCTTAAAATAATAATTTGGCATTATCCAGCTTAATCACTTGTGTTATAAAAAGAATTAACTCTGACTTTTTGACTATCTGCAAAAATCAAATCCAATGTTGGCAGATGAAGATTTATCAACATTGACAATATTTTTAAAAATACACTTAAGTTTCTGAAGGCAATTTCTTTTTTAAAAAAAAGTATTAAATGTTTCAAAAGACTTCAGATTGTTAGAAAAAATAGCCTTCAGCTGGCATTTATTAAGTATTAATATGTTGGTCAATGTCTTGCTGAGGCAAATGGCTCATTCCAGATATAGAAATGTAATTTTATTCATTTAAAAAACAGACCCATAATTTTATGAAATGTTACTAAAGTAAATTTAAAGGGCATAAGTTATTCATCTTTTGGTTCTAAAGTGAAGCTAAAGTGAGTATAGATGCATAATTCAGCTTATACAATAATGACATTGGCCAGAAGTGGACAAAGCATATAGGTGAGCAGGGTAGAATCATTCTGTACAATCCAAGGTCATCTATGAGTAAAGCATTAAACACTTATTCAATCCAGGAACTTCTCTTTCTTCAAACTTCCCCTTGATTTTGTGCCAGCCCTGCTGTTGCTATGCTTTGTTGGGTTAAGTCTCCTGCATAGAGGTTCTTTCCCGAGAGTAAAAGAAACGTACTATATGAGAACAAAATAACAGGATAGAAGAACTGGAAAAGAGGAAACAGGAATACAAAAGAAGAACTTTTTATGCAGCTGACTTGTATTTCACTCACTGGATAACATCGGTGTATGTAGATGTTAGTCATGAAATAAATATGTTTTCATTGCATATGGCTTAGAAACCTACATTATTTAATAACTTCATCAGGAAATTATTGAACTCTAGTTAATAATAATAAGAATGTGTTATATACTTGTAATTATTCCTAATGTACCAATAATCTAACCGTGAGACTTCAAGAAGCTGAATGATGCATTCCATTAGCCAATAAATTTATCTCTTGTGTTTTTATAAAAAAAGAAACCACATTTTCCTTCACTAATTAATTCAGATGAAGTGAGATTTTTTTCTCCTTAACTAAAATGGTGCTATTGTGCCTTTCAAAGAAAGAAAGAATTAAAGATTTTATATTCATGAAAGCAAAAATGTGACCCAGAAAACTACCGTGTTGATATTATTAACATTATGGAATTATAAATATGCCCAACTCAGTTTATTAACACATCTTTTTGAAGCCCAAATGTCTACATATAATTTCTGAATAAATATCTGTCCTATTTACTAGTCCAAGGACATAATTTCAGATTTTAAAGAGCTCACTTGTGACATCCTTTAGGGCTTTCAACAAGTATGTGCTCATGGGGTAGTTGCTACCCACGTACACAGCACAAGACCACATAGATTCTTAATTATGCTCAAGTTTCTAGCATGTTGATGACAAGTGTTTGTGACAGTACTGAGGAAAATTTATTTTATCTTGCAAAGTAACTTCCTCAGTTAAAGAAGTATACTAGTTTCCTACAGCTTCCATAACAAAGGACCATAGACCAGGTAGATTAAAAAACAGAAATTTATTGTCTCACAGTTCTGGAGGCTAGGAGTAAAAAATTAAGGTGTCATCAGGGTTGGTTCCTCCAGAGGTCTGTGAAGGAAAGATTTGTTCCAGACCTCTTTCCTTGGTTTGTAGATGACCATTTTCTCCCTATGTCTCTTCACATTTATACATGTCTGTGTGTCCAAATTTTCCCTATCTGTATGAACACCAGTTATATTGGATTACTACTCATCCTAATGACCTCATTTTAACTCGACTACCTCCTTAAAGTCCTTATCTCAAAATAAGGCCAGACTGAAGTGGGGTTAGGATTTTAACATATAAATGGAGGGGGGGGATGGAAGGGACAAAACTCAATCCATAATAAGGAGCTACAATATCTACAATGCATCTCTTCCAATTGACTATTCCTTCACAATAAACTAGTAATAGTAAAACCTTTTCCTGAGTTGCTGTGAGTCATTCCAGTGAATCGTTGAACCTGAGGGAGTGGGTTTGTGGTCAGTGGGACAGAGATGTGGGTTGCCTGGACACTCCATATATGGCTGGCTTCTGAAGTGGGTCAATCTTGTGGGACCGATTGCCCAATCTTCTTCAGCTTGTAGAATCCAAAGCTTATTCCAGGTCGGTAATGTCAGAAGTGAACTGAATTGTTGGACAGCCAGTTGGTGTCCAGAGAATGGAGAATTGGCTGGTGTTGAAAAAGAGACCACAAATTTGGTGTCAGGAGGATTAGATGGAAGAAAGGGCTTCTGTGACAAGTAAGGGAGGTTGGTGGTGTTAGAGTTCAGAGTACTCCATGGAGTTCCCTGAGTCATTTCAGGTGCACTCATTTCAATTCACAGTCTTGATTTTTCCTAACTCTATGTTCTAACTTTTACTTACATGATGTGGTGGCTTTAACTAATAGAGTAATTTGACAACCCTAAATTTCAAATTTTGAGTTTAGTGTTCAGCTACTTCATCATTAGGTTTCCAGCATATAAAAGGACTTTTGTGTTTTTGTGTTTTTAGAAATCAAAAAATAACATTGAGAGACCACAGCACATAAAATAAAATCAAATCAAAAGGATTAGAAAGGATTGAAGATGACTTTAATTAGAGGATATTACCATTTTAACAGAAAATCACAAAGAATCTACAGACAGGATGCGAGAAATAATAAAAGAATTTAACAAGGTGGGTAGGTATAAAGATTGTTATACAACAGTTATCTGTACTTCTTTATACCAAAAGACAGTCTAGATGTAGACTCAGATATACAGGGCATGTGAATGTGACAAAGGTTGTATCTTATACCATGGGAGAAATAATATTCCATAAAGGTGTTAAGACAATGGTTAATTGTTAAGGGAGAAAAAACATATAAATCTGAATTTAATGTAATCTGTTAACATATACAAAGATTTTTTTTAAACAAGGTCATTTAATCCATTACTTTACCATGATTGCATCATACTTATACAAAAGTTCCTCGTTAGTCTCCTAAGAGAGCATTTAACACATTGCCATTTTACTGCTGCCAATCCCTGAAAAGTTTTGATTCAGTATTTGCAACTCATCTCTTGTAAAATGTTACCACTATGTAGGTTAGCCTCAAGAATTAACAGGATTCCAAAAGCGCACAACACTCAATTTCAGTCAATTGAGTACGATTCCTCATAAATTCTTTCTTGTTTGGGTCATTATTGCACATATTGGAAAGCTAGAAAGGAGAGGGAATGTTAATGGAAGGCATAGATTCATATCTAAAGAACTGCAATGCGTTTACTTGAAGACTGGCCATTGGAGGAGATTTAGGAATGGAACAGTGTGAGCTCTAGATCCATATCCACCCTTCCTGTATCATCACTCTCTTCCACAACTCTTCACAGAATCTTACTTTCCTGGCCTATTTTCACAGACTTTCAAAATAATGCCATGAAACTACAGAGCAAGCCAGGAGATGTTACTTTAACAAAGCAATATTGCCATATCTGATATATTTTCTCTCTTCTTTTGTGGAATATAATTGTGAGAAGTGAGATGATTCATTTTCAGATACCAAATAAAAGCTGTTGTTTAGTTAACCATAGGTTTGCAACCTATTGGAAATATGTATGAACACTGCCCCACCCCCATGGAGTCCCAAACCCTTAGCTGCTTCACTTTCTGGTTCTTCTTCCCCTCACCATTTAGCAGGCTTATTTTTCATAGGCTTTGCAATGAGCATTGGCCAAAGAACTGAAGTCTCTGCATCACTTCAAGGAAAGTACATTGGTTCCAATCAGACTACTTTTTGGCCTTATATGGGCATAAGTGACTTCCCAGTAAGGCCATAACCTCTGTAATACTTAGCCAATGAGGAATCAGGAGAGGGACTTCATGCTAGGAGATACATTGCCTGCTGTAACTGCCCACACGTGCCTGTCCATCAGACGCCTGTTCTTGCAAGAACATTGATTAAAGCATCCCTTCCCTGTGCTCCAAGTCTCCATGTCCCTCCTTTGATTGGGGCAGTGGGCTTATTTCTCACAGTAATTAATCATTTCTTGCCTTAACTTCTGTTGACTGAGCCATGGAAGCAAAAGCTAGCACTTCAGTTCTATAAATAGTTGATTCAATATTACAAAAATGTACTTTGATTCCTTATTCAAATGAAAACTTCACAAATGTAGCATACTTAGAGCTCTTCCTTCATCCATGTGGACTTTATCCAATTACTGCTACCATCGGCATTTATAAATATAAATCCAGCCTATCTCTTTTTCTTCCCAATGATTGTCTGGGTCCTGTGTGTGTGTGGCTGATTTCAGTGTTCTAAATTAAAAAGTGCCATTATGATGCAAATAAGTGATGCCTTTTTCTTTGAAATTTCCAGAGGTCTTTTTCTTTTAAAAGTTGGGTCAAAGTCCATCAAGTTAATCCTGGCAGTCAACTAGTTTAAAATCTAGGCCTCTCCACTTTTGATAATCTGCATTGTGAATATCTCATGGAGCACACTATAATCAATTTGAAGTATTACCATTATTTTGATGAAAGGGCCATGGCAAAAAGTTGGGATAATGTTAGCCTGCTATGCCCTTTGTCCTTGAGAACAAAGTATTTTTTAAGTATTTTTAAGGAATTAGTGCTATTTAAGCTGGTGCAAGTGTGAGGCACATAACTGGAGTGGCAGCAAGTTTGCTTTGTGAAGAATATTGAGGGGATGTTTACTTCTATGGAGAGCTTCCATGAAGGAGGAGGAGGAGGAGGAGGAGGAGGAGGAGGAGGAGGAGGAGGAAGAGAGACGTGAATCCTGCCCAAAGATGGGTAGGCTGACCTCTTCAGGTCCATTCTATCTTCTGGTCCCTTTAAATCCATGCAGAAATAAGGCCATAAGTTTTGGTGTTTAACTGGGAGGAAGGTGGAGACTTGCTGCCCCAAATTGACTTATTTTATTAGTGGTTTGTCCTTGAATTCGACTTTGATTAAACTTCATACTAGTCATCATTCTCTCCTGGGACTGCACCTCACCTCCTTCCCTTCTGCCAGCTTTCCCACCTGGTCTTCACTCTGGACAATGTGTGTAGGAAATGCTACACTTGATGCTTAGCTTTGCCTTCCTTCCCCTGTTCTTTTCTGCTTTAATCAAGTCAAGAGCCCAAATTCTCCCTTAGAGATTTATCCTTTTTCCTCCTGGCACATCAGATATTTTCCCAGTACCTTATCTATAGAGTTCCAGCTTAATACTATAAAGTCTGTCAGAGAGATGAGAACCTGAAGCTGGGGTTTTCCATAGGACAAGACAGACCACTACACAAACACTGGCTCCTCTTTTTTCTGGCTTTTTCATATGGGGCACTATTGATGATAGTCCAGCTCATACCCCCTATCATTCATCGAGGCCTATTGGGTACCCATACCAAAGACTTCTAAAAAATATATAAGTATTACAAAAAATAAACTTAAATATTTTTATAATGTTGGAGCAAGGAGATTTTCATAAGCACATCAGGAAACCCAGGAGTCACAAGGGAATCTGACCACTTAAACAATTTGAAGCTTCTTTATAGCACAACAAACACAAACCCTCCTTGAAGTTAAAAGATAAAAGACAATCTGGAAGATAACGTCCTATCACAGCTTGTGGTGTGCATTTGGTTGTCAGTGAGACCTGTTTGAAGGCCAGCTCTAAAACTGTGTGAATTTGGGTAAATTCCTTAATCTCTCTGAACTCCAGACTTCCTCGTATTAAAAGTGAGAATAGGGGCGCCTGGGTGGCTCAGTCGGTTGAGCGTCTGACTTCAGCTCAGGTCACGATCTCGCGGTTCGTGAGTTCGAGCCCCGCGTCAGGCTCTGGGCTGATGGCTCAGAGCCTGGAGCCTGCTTCCGATTCTGTGTCTCCCTCTCTCTCTGCCCCTCCCCCATTCATGCTCTGTCTCTCTCTGTCTCAAAAATAAATAAACATTAAAAAAAAAAAAAAGAAAAGTGAGAATAATACCAATATTCTACAAGACTGATATAAGGCTTAAATGGGATCATGTACGTGAAGTATTTAGCACTGGGCATAGCACATAATAAGCATTCAATAAATTCAGGGGAGAAGATCTGTAATATTTGACAAAAGCAATAATTACAAATTAATAAGAAAAAACAGTTCATGTTTTAAAAAGGACAAAGTATGTAACCAGTAAGCTCGAATAAGCAGAAATAACATCAGTTAATAATCACATGAAAATATATATATAAGCTACTAATAAAAATGCAAAGTAAGACAACAATAAGACACATGATTATACTGTTCATGGAGGAAAATAAACTTTAATTTGACCTTTCATCATCCCTTGCTGTGTCTGAAAATTAAATCAGCAAAGACTGATTAACAGGAGAAAAAAAACATGCACATTTATTTAATCTGAATTCTATGTGACATGGGAGCCTCAAAAGGAAATGAAGACCCAAAGAAATGGTTAAACCCATGTGTTTTTATGCTAGGTTTGATGAAGAGTGGAAAGTCATGGAAAGATGTGATAGGGTAAAGATTATAAGTATAGCAAACTGGGGGACATTTAGCCAGGCCCATTGTTTCTCAACATCCCCTTATCTTCAGAGATGAAGATGCTTCTTTCTTCCAGGTATAGAAAGGGCACTTCTCACATAAGGGTTTTATGATTGCTTCCAGAGAAAGGGGCAGGGGGAAGCCAGAGTCACCTTCCTGCTGCTGCCATTTTCTCAGACTCCTTCAGCTTAATCTATTCAATAAACCAAGGTGGTATGCCTTGAACCCCATAAGTACCTAGCAGACTGGCCAAGATTGCAAAAAAAATTGATAATTTTCTGAGTTAGTAAGAATATAATAATCAAATCAAATCAGTCTCTTACATTGTTTTGGGAGTATAAACTGGTATACTTTTCAAGGTAGTTTTTGGTGCTTATTCAAATCTATATTTTTTAAACTTTTTTTTCTTTAATATTTTAACTTATTTTGGGGGGGGGGGGGAAGGGCAGAGAGAAAGGGAGACACAGAATCCAAAGCAGATTCCAACTCTGAGCTGTCAGCCCAGAGCCCAATGTGGGGCTCAAACTCATGAACCATGAGATCATGACCTGAGCAGAAGTTGGCCACCTAACAGACTGATCCATACAGACAACCCTTTGGTGTTTATTCAGCTTAAATGTTCATATAGTTTAATAAAACCAGCCATGAGACCCTTCAGATATATATCGGGGGGGCCATAAACTTGGAGTATGATTGCCAACATATATCTTGGGGCAGTTGAGATAAAAGAAGTAGATTTACAGGATCCTCAAGGTTAGGATAATGTTAAGCTAAGATCCTCTTTTGCTCCTAGCAAAGTGTTATCATCTAGACAGGTAAGTTCCTAAAGGGAGGTCACTCTGCCAGTTTCAAGGACTTATCAATGGGCTATAGGAAGCAAGGGAATTTAATGTTTCATTTGCCTTAGTTTCCCATATTACCATGGCAAGCAATTAAAACCCTTGTCTTTGTTCTTGGGTAGCTGAGAGTGTCTGAGGAATATCACACAGATCCCACCTGGGGCGTTGGGGGGGGGGGGGGGCGTGCCAGCCTGTATTTTGCCCTCAGCTTGCCCCACGCTTCTTCATCAATCTCCTTTTGGTCAAATAAAAAAGAATTATAACCTATATGCTAATATACTCATAAAAAATGTCTCTAGAGGTTAAGATTATAGAGTTTTCCCCCTTTTAGTGTTATTTTTAAACTACAATCATTTATAAATTAATAATAATTACATACTAGTGACAATTTATAATTGAATTCAGATGGAAGAAGAGAGGAGATACCAAAGTGTAAGAGGAGGAAAAGAGGAGGAAAAGAGATAGGCTCTAAAGCTCAAGCAAAACGGAGATAGACACCAGGTAATAGAAGTCATTTTAAATACTTGAAAATAAACCTCCAGCCAAGCTGTCTGCATACCAATAGTTAATATTCAAATTAAATGTTTCGTATACTCATTGAAAAATGTAGTGCAAATTAGTCACTACTTTAACTGTAAAAAAAAAGATGCACAACTTTTTCACAATTTAAATTTGCTTTAATTTGGAGGAGGAGGTCCTTGTCTTCCACCCTCATCTTACTTGAAAATGTATCATTCAGTGGAGCTCCGGGGTGGCTCAGTCAGTTAAGCATCCGAATTCTGCTCAGGTCATGATCTCCAGGTTCACAGGTTCAAGCCCCGCCTCTGACTCTGTGCTGACAACTCAGAGTCTGGAGCCTGCTTCGGATTCTGTCTCCCTCTCTCTCTGTCCTTCCCCTACTCATGCTCTGTCTCTCTCTCAAAAATAGATAAACATTTAAAAAAAAAAAAAAAATATATATATATATATATATATATATATATATATACACAACATCAACAAGTCTGGGAAAATGCTTTGCAAATGCTCTGAAAAGTTGTAGATTGTACAGCTATTAGACTAGGCTTGAGTGGAGTGGCAATAAGCATACAAATTGTTCCAGGAAAAGGGAGTTTTACTGCTCCATAGCAGTTGAAGTGCGTATGTTTATTAAAATACTTTGACATGAAGCTTTACATTTTAAAAACTGCACACTATATTTGAAAACAACAGTCTTTCCAAATGTGGCATTGATGCTTCACATATGCGTGTGATTACTGCCCAAACCTGCTATTTCATCTTGCCTCTGACATAGTCTGTCCCTTCATCTACTGCACCTCCAAATTCATCTGCCATTGAGTTCAAACCATTAACATAACATAGGCTATACCCTGTTTAATTTGCCAATCCAAGTCATTTATTCCTAATCTTAAAACATGCTTCATTTTATAAACGCATTCAAGGGAATAAATGCACGGAAATGGAACTTGCCCAAGAGTTTCATATGCAGGCAGATACAAAAGACATCTGTGCAGTAATCCAGGAATCAGATTACTCTACTTGTCATCATTTTTTTTTTTTTTTCAAGAATGGTAGAAGGAACGGGTGTAACCATGGAAATGTTCCTTCCAAAAACACAGATCTTAAACAAAACCCAAAGCCTAGGAACATCAAGGAAACCAAGGGCCCTAGACTTTCAACAGAGAATTCAACATTACCATGACACAGAGTAGCTGAAAAGAAATGCTTTCCAAAACAGAACGAAAAGCACTACAAAGACAAGGCCCTTTGCTTTTACTCCAGGCAAGATGCCTTTTATTCTGTAAAACAAAACACTTGTCAGCAACTACAGAAATAAAATACGTGTCTAAAATATTCTAAGAACTATTCTTCAGTAGCTAGGTTCAGCCACTTTCCTTAGATAATTGTGGTGCAGCATCTTAATCCCAAAATAAAGCAGCATATTCCTCATATCCTGGTTGAAATGGGGGTACTCTTTTGGGAGACACGGGTCCCTCTTGATCTAAACTTAATTAAAAACAACTAAAATCTGTACAAATTCATATAAAGGCAATAAAATACTCACTTGCCAAAGAGGTTGGAGTATAAACTAACAGCGCTGAAATTAATTCATTCAACAAATATTCATTGATGTGGGAAACAAAGGCAGAAGGAAATGGCAGATAAAATTAAATTTTCTTATAACCTGCAGCCCATTGACAAATACTTGAGGCTGGCAGAGTAAAACCAGCAGTTTCTCCAGGAACTCCCTCCTGTCTTAATCCTTTGCTAGAGGAGAAGCTTGACAATAGCTAGGCCTCCAGTAACCTGTGAGTCTTCTTTGGCATATGAAACTCTTTGGAAACTTCCCCTAGACTTTACCTCCCCCAACTCCAAAGTACATAAGCAGTCTCTCCTCATGGTCCTGGGGCAGCTCTTTCTGCTCACAGGTCCTATCCCTGTGCTTCAATAAAATCACCTTTTTGCACCAAAGACGTCTTCAAGAATTCTTTCTTGGCCATCCGCTCTGAACCCCCACCACCAGTCCAAAACCTCATCATTTATCATACACTTATTGTACAGTTAACACAGTCAAGTGCTAGATAAACTGTTGCCAACAAGAGTAGACAATATCTCTAATTTTATAAAGCTTACATCTAAGTCAGTGAACAATTATTAATAAAGGGGCAATTGTATATAGTCTTAAGTAGTGAGAAGAAAATCAAGCAAGGCAGTGTGATGAAGAGGGCTTCTTCTTCTTCTTTTTTTAATGTTTATTTATTTTTGAGAGGAAAAGAAACACAGAATCCAAAGCAGGGTCCAGACTCCCAGCTGTCAGCACAGAGCCTTGATGCAGGGCTCTAACCTGCAAACCATGAGATCATGACCTAAGCTGAAGTCAAACGCTTAACTGACTGAGCCACCCAGGCGCCCCATCAAAAGGACTCCTGAGTTAGGGATAGAACATGGCATGATATTAACAAGTTTTAGAAGATGTGGCCTTTGAGCTGAGACTCAAAAGTCTGGAAGACTGACCACGCACAGATGTAGAAATGAGAGCTGTAAGCAGAGGAACAGCACACATAATGATTGTGAGACAGGAATAAGCTTGAAGAATTATAATAAAAGAAAAGAGGGTGTGCCTGAAGCTTAAAGAGTACAAAAGAGAATTTAGGGAGGGCCAAGTCATGTAGAGCCTTATAGACCATAGGTCAGACCACAGGTGGATTTTATTTGATGTATGGTGAGAAAACACTGGTGGATTTTTGTCTCGTTAATGTTCTAAAACATCATTCTGCTGCTTTGAGGGAAAAGGAATTGAAGTGGAGAGACTAGGTAAGATATTTTGATGGCTTACACTAGAATGGTAGAAATGGAGATACAAAGATAAGATGAAATCATGCAATATAAACATATTTTTTTAATTTTTTTTCTTAATGTTTTTATTTATTTTTGAGACAGAGAGAGACAGAGCATGAGCAGGGAAGGGGAAGAGAGAGATGGAGACACAGAATCGGAAGCAGGCTCCAGGCTCTGAGCCATCAGCACAGAGCCCGATGCGGGGCTCGAACTCACAGACCCTGAGATCATGACCTGAACCAAAGTCGGACACTCAACCAACTGAGCCACCCAGGCACCCCACAATATAAACATATTTTATGATAAAATCAATAGGCAGGCACTTGCCTTCCTCTTGATGGGGTTTTGGGGTGATGGTGAGGTTTGGAGCTGATGGCCAAGAAAAAATTCTTGAAGATGTCTTTGGTGCAAAGAGGTAATTTTGTTAAAGCACAGGGACAGGACCCAGGGACAGAAAGAGCTGCACTGGGGTTGTAACAGGTGACTGATTATATACATTCATATTGGGAGGGGGTTGGGAAAGAGTACGTCTCTAAGGTATTTTGGAAGCAAAGTTTCCAGGACCTTGAGGCGCTAGATGTTGTTAGGAAAATGCCATTTATTACCAATTAATAAAATCTCAGTCATGAGACCCCTTCAGATGTATATCAGGGGGCCATACGTTTGGAGTATGATTGCCAGCATATATCTTGGGGAAGTTGAGATAAAGGAGGTTTCCAAAGGAATTTTTATATGTTTGAATAGATTTAAAGGATCCTGGGGGGTCAGATAATGTTAACCCAAGATTCCCCTTTGCCTCTAGCAAAGTGTTATCATCGAGGCAGCGGAGCTTCTAGAGGGAGGTCACTCTGTCTGTTTCAAGTACTTGTCAGTGGGCTGTAGGTGGTAAGGGAATTTAATTTTTAATTTGGCTTTATTTCCCACATCACCATGGCAAGCACTTAAACCTCCTTACATCTTGATGAGTGTGATGTTAGGGCTCCAGGGAACAGAGTCTATAGGTTTCTGGAGATTAGGCTATGGATAAAATTGCCTTTTTCTTGCAGTTTATTCAGTTATCCATAAACTGAAGGAGACTCCTATCATGCATGACTGCGATTTCTATCAGTCAATCATTTGCTTTTTTTTTTTTTTTTTCCTTTCCTCTGTCCTTGGGCAGCCAGGAGTATCTGAGAAATAGCACACATATCCCACCTGGGGTGGGGCGGGGGGTGCATGCTGTTAGCCTATACTTTGCCCTCAGCTTTCCCCAAGCTCCCTCATCACTCTCACCTAAATTAATTAACAGAGGGAAAGAACATCATTGTAGGAGCAGGAGTGGCTGGCCTAGACCTTATGGTTATTTTAAGCTGTGGTGGCAACAGATCTCACTGTGTAAGAATTAAAGAAAAATTATTCTCCTGGGCTAAAAAGAGAAAACTTGGAAATTTGCAATAAAAAGTTCACAGTCATTTCATAAATACTCTAAAAGCAAACAAACAAACAAGAAAACATTCTGAAGATCTGGGTAAATAAAAATGTGCATCTTTCTTTCTTTCTTTCTTTCTTTCTTTCTTTCTTTCTTTCTTTCAGCTTAGAATAAAGCTGCTTATGTAAAACAGATGAAGGCTGGTAAGTAACTAGAATGAGGGGAAATGTACAAGGTTAGATTACACAAAATTAACCATATAATGTGATATGAAATTCTAGCTGAGACTGGGAAAACATGAAAGACATTTCAGAAAAAATACATTATGGGTATATTAGGAAAAGATAAGTGAGGAAAGAAAATAAAGAAGTATAAGATAAAGCCATACTGGAAGATGGCGATGCGTAATATACTATTACAGAAAAAAATTATATTTAAAGAGAAATGCATTGAATGTTTGAATTTAAAGTGACATAAAAATAATGAATCCCACCCAAATGCCATGGTTTCTGCTCTACAAAGAAGGAAAAATTTCTGTTCTGGTATAAGTTGGAGCTTATATGTCCAAACCACTGCTCCAAAAAGTTCTATATTATTACACTAACGGTGGTGATATTTCAGAGACCAATTTCCCATGAAAACACATGGATTCCTTGAGATATCATAAAATTTCAAGGAAGTCAGAAGAGACTTTTAAACATAAATGTTTAACAGAAAAGTACTTTCCAATATACAGATGAAATTTCACCAAAAACATGGTAAATTATGATCAATTCAGGGATGCTCTCCAAAACCACCATATGGGCACTGACCACTCAGAAGGCAGGCTGGCCACGGTACGAAAGCAGGATCCAGGAGGCACCTGACATAAGCTGGGCAAGAACGGAAGGAGGAACCCTGAAGGCATATGCTAAGGATTCCACTCACATGAAATAACTAAAATAGGCAAATTCACAAAGATAGAAAGTAGAATAGAGGTTACCAAGAGCTAGGGGGAAGGTGAAATATGGAATTATTGTGGATATGGAGTTTCTGTGTGGGGTAAAAAAAAGTTCTAGAAATGAGTAGTGGTGATGGTTATACAACATCATAAATGTACAAAATGACACTGAATTGCACACTAAAAATGGCTGAAATGGTAAATTTTATGTTATGTGTATTTTACCAATTTTAAAGGATATGGAAAAAGTGGAACCCTCATACACTGCTGGCGGGAATCTAAAATAGCACAGCCACTTTGGAAAACAGTCTGTCAGTTCCTCAAAATATTAAACACAGAGTTGCTATATGATCTAGCAATTCCACCCCTAGGTACCCAAGAGACATGAAAACATAAGTTCACAAAAAAACTTTCACATCGATGTTCGTGGCAGCATTATTCATAATAGCCATAAAGTGTAAAAGTATAAACAACTTAAATATTCATTAGCTGATGAACAAAATGTAGGATGTCCATATAATGAAATATTATTTTGCAATAAAAAGGAAAGAAGTACTGTTGTGAATAATAGTAATTCACGATAGATGCTATTTCATAGAGGAAAGCTTTATTAATTATAAGGGAAAGGAATATACGGAATTAAACAATTAGAGTAAACATAAGGAGGGAGAGAAGTATAGAGAAGAACAAAGAAGGGTTAATACATCAAATCAGGTACTCACAACATCAAACCTTCTGGCAGGGAAAGCCCCACAGTGAACAGCCCAGTTGGAGTCCTAATTGAGGGCCCTACAGTGGAGTGTCCTCCCCTGGGGTGAGACTTCCAACTAACTATTCCCACCGGGGCAATATATGGACTAGCTGTGTGATTCATCTATGGCTAGTCATTAAGTTTGCCTAAGTGCAGTCCTGAGCAAGCTGGGTTTTTTTTTTTTTTTTCTCTGATTTCTTTTTTTCTTTTTTTTAATTTTTGTTTAACATTTCCTTATTTTTGAGAGAGAGAGACAGTGACAGAATGCAAGCGGGGGAGGGGCAGAGAGGGAGGGAGACACAGAATCCGATGCAGGTTCCAAACTCTGAGCTGTCAGCACAGAGCCCAACGCAGGGCTCAAACTCACAAACTGAGATCATGACCTGAGCCAATGTCAGACGTTTAGCTGACTGAGCCACGTAGGCGCCCTCTCTGTTTTTCTTATCATATCTGAGAATCTCAGGAGCCTGGACATCTGTATATTTTTCTTCCCTCCCTGATCTATTCCAGGGAGCCAGCCTGGTCTGGTGCAAGGAGGTGAAGCAAGTTAAAATTCCTTTTGGCATCAAGAACAGAAGGGCCAGTTCTGATACCAAGGCCAATACAGAGTACAAGCCAACTAAGCCCCCCATGACTGTGTATGTGCGGCTCTGGGCAGAAATGCATAACAAGTCACACAAGTTTTAGATAGAACACGTGTTACAACATAGATGGACCTTGAAAATATCATGCCACAAAATGGCGGAACAGCATGGAAGCTTTTTGTATGTCTTGCATCCATGAAATACAGCCAGACCAACACTAAACCATCCTACACACCTAGAAAACAGACTGGAAGATTAACACAACAATCTGCACAACCTGAACCACAGAATTCAGCAGGAATGGGACACGAAGAGATGAACTTGAGGAGCAAGAAGCCTGAAAGGCAGGAAACCGCTTTTGCAGGCAGAGAGAGGATGGAGACTGGGGAGGGGGGGGAGCATACAGGAAAAACACCCCTCCCCAAAAGCAGCTGGAGAGAAAGTGGAAAATTGGAAACAGCCGCAGGGACTAAACTAAAAAGGGAGAACGGAGAAAGGACAGGGTTTAAATTCCATTAAGATTGTAAACAAAGGGAGCACAAAGGCTGCAACTCCGCAGCTTGATACCTGGCGGTGCTGTGGTGGGAAAGGTGAATCCCCAGGAACAGAGTGGGGTTCAGGAGGTTCTCAGGCCACATGGGGAAAAGCGGTTCCACTTCTGGAAGGACACTTGGTAGAGACTGTTGAAGCCACCTGGTCCCAGCAGACCCCGGAAGGCAGCCACATTCACCAGTGCTGGAGCAAGGTTGTTGAGGGTGAAGCCTGGTGTCAGATGTATGTTGCGATTTTCCATGGTCCCTGAAATGCTGAGGCTACATTGTCTCGTGATTTTTTGGGGGGGGCAGGCTAGCACCTGGCTGCAGTCTCAGGGCACCGGCAACAGCAGGATCCAGCGGGCGTTCCTGGGTGCAGCTACATTCGGCCATTGCTTGGTGAGACCCTCCCGCAGAGGGGTGGAGCAGGTCAAAACCGCAGTCCTTTGGAAGTAAGGGGCCGGGGGAAAACAGCCACATCTGAGAAAAAACTCGGGAGAGAGGTACTGCCTGGTACCTGGTCATGGAGAGTGGAAAAGCAGGGAGTGGACAAGAGCTGAAGACGGAGGACTGGTGTGAGACTGCTGATCGGGGAGAACAGACTGGGTGGCTGGGTGGCACCATTTTTCACTGCTCCCACCCATGAGCATGCGCACCTACCAGCACCTCAACAATCCACCCCAGTAGGCTAGCAGCGCCATCTAGGGGAGAGTGGAGCTGTTACACCGAGCCCTGCCCAACTGGGCCAACTTCGCTCTTCAAGAACACAAACCTCACCACCAGCTTAAGCTAGGGACTATAAAGAGCTACATGGACTGACCTCTAGGGGAAAACAAAGCAATTTCAGTCCTACTTCAATCTGTTAGCGGGTTCATCTATTTTTTTCTCTCTTTCTCCTTTTTCTCTTTTACAATTCTCTTTTCTTGAATACGGAAAGAGAAAAAACTCATTTTTATTTTCAATTTTTATTAAAAATATCTGTCTTTAATTTTTATTACTATATTTTTTACTTTTGTGTAAATTTTTTTCAAATTCTACTTTCTTCCATCATTTTATTTTAGTCTACTTCAGTGTACTCACCTTTTCAAACTTTCAAACAATTTCCTTTCTTTTCCTTTCTTTTTCTTTTTCTTTCTTTCTCTTTTTCATTTCTTTTCTTTTTCTTGAATGCAGAAAGAGAAAAACTTCATTTTTACTTTCAATTTCTTTTAAAATATTTTTATTTAATTTTTATTACTATATTTTTTGATTTTATGTAAATTTTTTTCAAATTCTATCTTACTCCCATCATTTTATTTCAGTCTAATACAGTGTATTCACTTTTTCAAATTTTCAAACGATCTTTTTTCTTTTCCTTTTTTCTTTTTTATCTTTTTTCTTTTTCATTTCTTTTCTTTTTTCTTAAATACAGAAAACAAAAAAATTCATATTTCTTTTTAATTTTTATTAAAAATATTTTTCTATAACTTTTTCTACTATAGTCTCTATTTTTGTGTATTTTAGTCTACTTTAATATATTAATTTTTTTCAAATTCTAAAACGATTTCCTTCTTTTTTCTGTACCCCCCTTCTTTTTCGGTTTGTTTCTATAATCTGTCAGATTATACACCCAGACCAAAACACACCTAAGATCTAGCATCATCTATTCGATTTTTGTGTGGGTGTGTTTTTAATTTTTAATTTTAATATTTTTTTAATTTTAATTTTTTTAATTTCCATTTTTCTACTTCATTAATTCCTTTTCTCCCTTCAAAATGACAAAACGAAGGAATTCACCCCAAAAGAAAGAGCACAAAGAAACTACAGCCAGGGATTTAACTAACACAGACACAAGCAAGATGTCTGAACCAGAATTTAGAATCACGATAATAAGAATACTAGCTGGAGTCAAAAATAGATTAGAATCCCTTTCTGCAGAGATAAAACAAGTAAAAACTAGCTGGAATGAAATTAAAAATACTATAACTGAGCTGCAATCACGGATGGATGCACTGGCAGCAAGGATGGATGAAGCAGAACAGAGAATCAGTGATATATAGGACAAACTTATAGAGAATAACGAAGCAGAGAAAAAGAGGGAGATTAAGGCAAAAGAGCATCATATAAGAATTAGAGAAATCAGTGACTCATCAAAAAGGAACAATATCAGAATCATAGGGGTACCAGAGGAGGAAGAGAGAGAAATAGGGGTAGAAGGGTTATGTGAGCAAATCATAGTGGAAAACTTTCCTAACCTGGGGAAAGACACAGACATCAAAATCCAGGAAGCACAGAGGACTCCCATTAGATTCAGCAAAAGCCGACCATCAACAAGGCGTATCATAGTCAAATTCACAAAATACTCAGGCAAGGAGAGAATCATGAAAGCAGCAAGGGAAAAAAAGTCCCTAACCTACAAGGGAAGACAGATCAGGTTTGCAGCAGACCTATCCACAGAAACCTGGCAGGCCAGAAAGGAGTGGCAGGATATATTCAGTGTGCTGAATCAGAAAAATATACAGCCAAGAATTCTTTATCTAGCAAGGCTGTCATTCAAAATAGGAGAGACAAAAAGTTTCCCAGACAAACAAAAATTAAAGGAGTTTGTGACCACTAAACCAGCCCTGCAAGAAATATTAAGGGGGACAGTCTGAGGGAAAAAAAGATGAAAAAAAATATATATATATATATATATATATATGTATGTATATATATATATATATATGTATGTATGTATATACATATATATATATATATATATGTATACACACACACACACACACACACACACATATATATATATATATCAAAAGCAACAAAGATTAGAAAGGACCAGAGAACACCACCAGAAACTCCAACTCTACAAGCATCATAATGGCAATAAATTCTTATCTTTCAGTACTCACTCTAAACGTCAATGGACTCAATGCTCCAATCAAAAGACATAGGGTAACAGAATGGATGAGAAAACAAGACCCATCTATATGCTGTTTACAAGAGACCCACTTCAGACCTAAAGACACCTACATATTAAAAATAAGGGGATGGAGAACTATCTATCATGCTAATGGTCAACAAAAGAAAGCCAGAGTAGCCATACTTATATCAGACAATCTAGACTTTAAATTTTTTTTTTTTTTTCAACGTTTTTTATTTATTTTTGGGACAGAGAGAGACAGAGCATGAACGGGGGAGGGGCAGAGAGAGAGGGAGACACAGAATTGGAAACAGGCTCCAGGCTCCGAGCCATCAGCCCAGAGCCTGACGCGGGGCTCGAACTCACGGACCGCGAGATCGTGACCTGGCTGAAGTCGGACGCTTAACCGACTGCGCCACCCAGGCGCCCCAGACAATCTAGACTTTAAAATAAAGACTGTATCAAGAGATAAAGAAGGGCATTATATCATAATCAAGGGATCTATAGACCAAGACCTAACAGTTGTAAACATTTATGCGCCAAATGTGGGAGAACCCAAATATATAAATCAATTAATCACAAACATAAAGAAACTCATCAATAATAATACCATAATAGTAGGAGACTTCAACACCCCGCTCACAACAATGGACAGATCATCTAATCAAAAAATCAACAAGGAAACAAAGACTTTGAATGACACATTGGACCAGATGGACTTAACAGATATATTCAGAACATTTCATCCTAAAGCAGCAGAATATACATTCTTCTCCAGTGCACATGGAACGTTCTCCAGAATAGACCATATACTGGGACACAAATCAGCCCTAAGTAAGTACGAAAAGATGGAGATCATACCATGCATATTTTCAGACCACAACACTATGAAAGTTGAAATCAACCACAAGAAAAAATCTGGAAAGATAACAAATACGTGGAGACTGAGGAACATCCTAATAAAGAATGAATGGGATAACCAAGCAGTTAAAGAGGAAATTAAAAAGTATATGGAAGTCAATGAAATTGATAGCACCACAACCCAAAACCTCTGGGATGCAGCAAAGGCAGTCATAAGAAGAAAGTATATAGCAATCCAGGCCTTCCTAAAGAAGGAAGAAAGATCTCAGATACACAACCTAACCTTACGCCTTAAGGAGCTGGAAAAAGAACAGCAAATAAAACCCAAAACCAGCAGAAGACAGGAAATAATAAAGATTAAAGCAGAAATTAATGCTATCAAAACCAAAAAACCAGTAGAACAGATCAATGAAATCAGAAGCTGGTTCTTTGAAAGAATTTAAAAAAATTGATAAACCACTAGCCAGTTTGATCAAGAAGAAAAAGGAAAGGACCCAAAAAATAAAATCAAGAATGAGAGAGGAGAGATCACAACCAACACAGCAGAAATACAAACAATAATAAGAGAATATTATGAGCAATTATATGCCAATATAGTGGGCAATCTGGAAGAAATGGACAAATTCCTGGAAACATATACACTACCAAAACTGAAACAGGAAGAAATAGAAAATTTGAACAGACCCATAACCAGTAAGGAAATCAAATTAGTAATCAAAAATCTGCCAAAAAATAAGAGTCCAGGGCCAGATGGCTTTCCAGGGGAATTCTACCAAACATTTAAGGAAGAGTTAACACCTATTCTCTTGAAACTGTTCCAAAAAATAGAAATGGAAGGAAAACTTCCAAACTTTCTATGAAGCCAGCATCACCCTGATTCCAAACCAGAAAGAGACCCCACTAAAAAGGAGAACTATAGACCAATTTCCCTGATGAACATGGATACAAAAATCCTCAACAAGATATTAGCCAACCAGATCTAACAATACATTAAAAAAATTATTCACCACAACCATGTGGGATTTATACCTGGGATGCAGGGCTGGCTCAATATCCACAAAACAATTAAGGTGATTCATCACATCAATAAAAGAAAGGACAAGAACCAAATGATCCTCTCAATAGATGCAGAGAAAGCATTTGACAAAATACAGCATCCTTTCTTGATAAAAACCTTCAAGAAAGTAGGGATAGAAGGATCATACCTCAAGATGATAAAAGCCATCTTTTATTACCCAACGCTAATATCATGCTGAATGGAGAAAAACTGAGAGCTTTCCCCCTAAGGTCAGGAACAAGACAGGGATACCCACTCTCGCCCTGTTATTCAACATAGTATTGGAAGTCTTAGCCTCTGCAATCAGACAACACAAAGAAATAAAAGGCATCCAAATTGGCCAGGAAGAGGTCAAACTTTCACTCTTCAAAGATGACATGACACTCTATATGGAAAACCCAAAAGATTCCACCAAAAAACTTCTAGAATTGATTCATGAATTCAGCAAAGTTGCAGGATATAAAATCAATGCACAGAAATCGGTTGCATTCCTATACACCAACAATGAAGTGACAGAAAGAGTAATCAAAGAATCGATCCCATTTACAGTTGCACCAAAAACCATAAAATACCTAGGAATAAATCTAACCAAAGAGGAGAAAAATCTATACACTGGAAACTATAGAAAGCTGATGAAAGAAATTGAAGAAGATGCAAAGAAATGGAAAAAGATTCCATGTTCCTGGATAGGAAGAACAAATATTGTTAAAATATTGGTACTACCCAAAGCAATCTACATATTCAACTCAATCCCTATCAAAGTAACACCAACATTCTTCACAGAGCTAGAACAAATAATCCTAAAATTTGTATGGAACCAGAAAAGCCAAATAGCCAAAGCAATTTTGAAAAGGGAAGCCAAAGCAGGAGGCATCACAATCCCAGACTTCAAGCTATACTACAAAGCTGTAATCATCAAGACAGTATGGTACTGGCACAAGAACAGACACTCAGATCAATGGAATAGAATAGAGAACCCAGAAATGGACCCACAAACGTATAGCCAACTAATCTTTGACAAAGCAGGAAAAACTATCCAATGGAATAAAGACAGTCTCGTCAGCAAGTGGTACTGGAAAAACTGGACAGCAACATGCAGAAGAATGAACCTGGACCACTTTCTTACACCATACACAAAAATAAACTCAAAATGGATGAAAGACCTCAATGTAAGACAAGAAGCCATCAAAATCCTTGAGGAGACAGCAGGCAAAAACCTCTTTGATCTTGCCCACAGCAATTTCTTACTCAACACATCTCCAGAGGCAAGGGAAACAAAAGCAAAAATGAACTACTGGGACCTCATCAAAATAAAAAGCTTCTGCACAGTGAAGGAAACAATCAGCAAAACTAAAAGGCAACTGACAGAATGGGAGAAGATATTTGCAAATGACATATCAGATAAGGGGTTAGTATCCAAAATCTACAAAGAACTTATCAAACTCAACACCCAAAAAAACAAATAATCCAATGAAGAATTGGGCAAAAGACAGGAATAGACACTTCTCCAAAGAAGACATCCAGATGGCCAACTGACACTGAGAAAATGCTCAACATCACTCATCATCAGGGAAATACAAATCAAAACCACAATGAGATACCACCTCACACCTGTCAGAATGGCTAACATTAACCACTCAGGCAACAACAGATGTTGGCGATGATGTGGAGAAAGAGGATCTCTTTTGCATTGTTGGTGGGAATGCAAGCTGGTGAAGCCATTCTGGAAAACAGTATGGAGGTTTCTCAAAAAACGAAAAATATAACTACCCAGCAATTGCACTACTAGGTATTTATCCAAGGGATACAGGTGTGCTGTTTCGAAGGGACACATGCACCCCCATGTTTATAGCAGCACTATCAACAATAGCCCAAGTATGGAAAGAGCCCAAATGTCCATCGATGGATGAATGGATAAAGAAGATGTGGTATATATATATATATATATATATATATATATATATATATATATACACAATGGGGTATTATTCAGCAATCAAAAAGAATGAAATCTTACCATTTGCAACTATGTGGATATAACTGGAGGGCATTATGCTAAGTGAAATTAGTCAGAGAAAGACAAAAACCATATGACTTCACTCATATGAGGACTTTAACAGACAAAACAGATGAACATAAGGGAAGGGAAACAAAAATAATATGAAAACAGGGAGGGGGACAAAACAGAAGAGACTCATAAATATGGAGAACAAACTGAGGGCTGCTGGAGGGGTTGTGGGCAGGGGGATGGCCTAAATGGGTAAGTGGCATTAAGGAATCTCCTAAAATCATTGCTTCACTATATACTAACTACTTTGGATGTAAATTTAAAAAAATAAAAAACAAAGTTAAACCAAAGCACAAAAAAGAAAAAAGATTACTGAAAAAAAAAAGAAAGAAAATATCATGCCAATGTTTACAGCAGCACTTTCAACAATAGCCAAATTATGGAAAGAGCCTAAATGTCCATCAACTGATGAATGGATAAAGAAGATGTGGTTTATACATATAATGGAATACTACTTGACAATGAGAAAGAATGAAATCTGGCCATTTGTAGCAACGTGGATGGAATTGGAGAGTGTTATGCTAAGTGAAATAAGTCAGGAAGAGAAAGACAGATACCATATGTTTTCACTCTTGTGTGGATCCTTAGAAACTTAACAGAAGACCGGGGGGAGAGGAAGTGGGGAGGAAAAGTTACAGAGAGAGAAGGCAGCAAACCATAAGAGACTCTTAAATGCTGGGAACAAACTGAGCATTGATTGGGGATAGGGGAGAGGGGAAAGTGGGTGATGAGCATTGAGGGTGGCACCTATTGGGATGAGCACTGGGTGTTGTATGGAAACCAATTTGACAATAAATCACATATAAAAAAAAGTAAAAAAAGAAAAAGAAAAAAATTTTTTAAAAAATATCATGCTAATTGAAAGAAGCCAGTCACAAAGGATCACATATTTAATGATTCCATTTATATGAAATGCCTAGAAAAGACAAATATATAGGCAGAAAGTAGATTACTGACTGCATGGTAGGGACGAGAAATGGGGGACAAATAGAGGGCGATAGCTAAGGAGTCCAAAGTTTCTTTTTGGAGTGATAAAAAATGTGCTAAAATTGGTTGTGATGGTGGTCACACAACTCTGAATAGGCTAAAACCCACTGAATTGTACAGTTTAAATGAGTGGATTATAGATAGAATATATGAGTTATATCCCTATAAAGCTGTTATCAAAAAAATCTTCCCATAAAAATGTGAACACTGTTTCTGATCTGTGACATAACTTTATTTGGCTAGAAAAGAACAAGTAATAGACATGAAGGCAGTGATTAAAATTCCAGTTTTCTTACTTTTACAAGTTATATTCTTTTTATAAAATGAAGCCTAGTTTCTACAACAGTATCACTACTTTTCATCACTGTCAAACTTCACTTTGAAAGCTATCTACTTAACAGATTAATTCCGCTAAGAGGAATTAAAAAAAAATGACTAAGTTGGATTTATCCAATGAATACAAAAATGGTTGAATATTAGAAAAATCTACAAATTCGATTCATCGTAATAGATGAAAAGAGAAAAATCATGATTATTCCAATCGATGCAGAAAAAGCATTCGATAAAATTTAACATTAAATTCATAACAAAAAGCCTTAGAAGGAAAAGATACAATGAATTTCCACAGAGAATATCTCTAAATAATCTGCAGTAAAAGCCCTTAAAAGCATTCCTTTAACAAATCAAAAAATAACACTAAGTTGAAGCCCTTAATAGGACATAAAATAATAAAAATAAACTGACGCTAAAATGTTTGCAAAGAAGTACATAAAACTATCTTTATTGGCAGATGATATGATCATTTCTGTAGAAAAAGATCTGCAGATGATTTACTAGAAATAACGAGAGTTTAACAGAGTGGATATAAGGTTGTTGTACAAAAGTCAACTGTATTTCTTTACACTAATAACACATACCTGGAAAATATTTTTGAAAAAGGAAGATAGCATTTTCAATAGTATCAGAAAATACCAAGTACCTACAAATAATCTAATAAAAGATATACAATATCTATGGGTTAAAACTATGACGCAGGTGCCCCATAATTCTTTTTTAAAATAAAATTAGAAATAAGTATTTAAAATAAAATTTTAAGAAGCATAGAGATAAAATAAAGCCATGTAAAGCAAAGGGGAAATGGGCAGAAAATAAAGGAATGACCGAGGTCCCAAATTCAGGTAGGCAAGAAATGAGAAGAGACAGACATAATATCAAGATTCTGGGGTTGAATTGGATAGCAACTTCATGGATGCTTAATCAGTATTAAACAAAGTAAAAAACAAATGCAGGCTTTGCATGGACCAACAGTGAAAATGTCAAGAACCAGATATTAGTGGTCTATTTCTGTGCACCACTTGAGGTGCATCTTAAAAAGACACACACAAACAAACAAACAAACAAAAAGTAACAATAATCTCAGACTAAAATTTTAAATTATTTATCAAAATATAATAAGCATGTCACAAAGGGAGATCTAAAAAAGAAATCAGGGGCACCTGAGTAGCTCTGTCAGTTGAGCCTCTGACTCTTGATCTCTGCACAGGTCTTGATCCCATGGTTGTGAGCTTCAGCCCTGCATTAGACTCTGTGCTAGGCGTGGAACCCACTTACAAAAAAGAAAAATCAATCTAACTGTCTTATTTGAGAGTCAGAAGTTAAGATACTCAATAATTCCCACCATTGATAAAAAGATATGTGTCAAATATGGCTAGTAAAAATTTAAGTACAAGAGATCAAAAGAGAACCATACTTAATGAAGTTTCACAGGCAAAGGGGAAAAAATAATCAAGAATGTTTTAAAAAAGAACAACATGAAAAATGTCATAAATAAGAAGAAACAAAGTTATCACAACAAATTTGTGAGAATTAAATCAGGATGAAACAAGCTCACCAAATTAAGATATGCTATTTGAGATAGTCCAAGTTTTTTTAATTTATTATTTTATTTTTAATTGAGGTATGGTTGACATACAATATTGTATTCATTCAGGTGTACAACATAGCGTTTAAACAATCACATGCATTATGCAGTGTTCACCACCATAAGTATAGTCACTATCTGTCACCAAAGTTATAACAATATTACTATGTTTCCTCTGTACCTTTCATTGTCATGATTTCTTTTATAACTGGTAGTTTGTAAAAGATTAAATGTATTTAATTGGCTTCAGAAATTATATGAATAAATAATCATTGGTATACAAATATATGTTAATTTAAAAATATAGAAGTAGGGGTACCTGAGTGGCTCAGTTGGTTAAGCATCTGACTTCAGCTCAGGTCATGATCTCATGGTTCGTGAGTTTGAGTCCTTCATGGGGTGAACTCGAACCCCACTGCTGGTGAGCCCTACTTCTCTCTCTCTCCCTCTCTCTCTCTGCCCCTTGCTCATTTTCACCTCTCCCTCAAAAAAAAAAAAAAAAAATTTCATCAGACCCTAACCAGGATTTTAAGCAAATAGTATACATCCAAGTCTGGTAGGCTATTGGGCTAGTTTCTTTTCTAGTTCCAACTTTTAATTGCTCTTAGCCTTTCCAGGATACAGAAATTTGTGTTTATTAAAACCATGTAAAGTAGGCACTGCCAGTCTTTAACACTGCCCCCTCCTTTTTTAGTAGATGAAGAAACTGAGGTTTAGAAAGGTTAAGTAGTCTTTCCAGGTTATGCAGCTGGTAAGTCATGCTGCAGGCGTTCAAACCCCAACAACTGACCCCATGGCCAACATTCAATCATTAAACTATCACTGATATCACAATCCTTGTGAGATAATCTGCTATGTGGTACAAAAACCATATTATACCAGACAAAAGATAACCTGGAAACTAAGCAAAACTGTAACTATGCCCTCTGTTTTCCCTTTCTCTTGCAAGATTTCCGTTATTTAGGTTTTCTAAGTGAACCAATCTCTGGTGCAAGATTGCATGATAACAAAATTATGCTGGTCCTTTGCTGCCCTCTTATGGAAAATGTACAGAGATACACAAATCCTTGCCAATAACTAGTCTCACTTTTTCATAACTAGTTCACATATACCTAGTTTAAGTGATATCATTCAGCTTCTAGAACAAAGCAACCAGTACAAAAAGGTACTCAATGAATGTTTGTAGAATTGAACTGAAACTTCATCCACTGAGTCTCTGATATGTAGGACCTTGATTTCACAGGAATCCTATAATAAATTACTTAGTTAAATGACTAAATACCTTCCAATTTAATCTTTGGGGTATATGGATTGGCATATATCATGCTTATTTAAAATTATAGAATTGCATCATTTACCAAGTTTATGCACAATAATAAAATCCTAATATTTACAAAATAAATAAAGATCATAATCAAAAATTGTCAGTTCAATCACTTGTTTCAAGTACTTCTACATCTTCTTAAAGCTCAAATAGTCAAAGTGAGTAGTTGAACAAGTTTCTTTTCACTTCCTGCTCTTTGTTTAGTCTCTGTTGGTTGTGACAACAATCTATCTCAGAAGAAACCAAGAGCTTTGAACACTGCAATAGGCAGGGCTGATCAATCCTCAACAAAATCTATGAAGAACAGCATTGCTTGAAGTCTTAATGTAGGTAAACAGTTATCTCCCTAGCTACTTCCTCAAACTCTTAATGATGACACTAAACATGAAAGCCCATAATCATATGACTTCAAAACAGTGAGGGATTTTTGTAATTGTTTCACTAATTCATAGATGAGTGGACTTCCAAAGTCATGGATCATCTCCTACAACGGAACTTCTCCAGGCTTTCCATTGGAATGGAATGATTCAATCCTTAGAATTGAACCTCACCTGACTTTAGTCATCACAAGTACTGGGAAAGGTTACACACATCACTGAGATGTGTGATGTATATATCATTCCTACATATTGGGCAGATACCATAAATATCATTCCTCTGTGTTAGGTAGCTACCACACACACACACCACCACCACCACCACCACCAACAACAACAACAACAACAACTGCTTAGTGTACTCACCAAAAATATTTCTTGAATCCGTCTGGTAGCTGTATCATAACTACCCACTATGAGTTCATCAAGAGCTTTATTACTCACACTTTCCTTCCCATTGTCAATGGTATCATTCTAGTACGGGCTCTTATCTTCTTATATCCATTCATCAAATACTATACTTCTTGAGTACGATGTACAAGTATTGTGTTAGGAGCTAGGTACACAATGAAAGACAAACAAAAGATACATGGCCTGCTGTCATGTAACTTATAACCTAGAAAGAAAAAACAAACACCAAGCAAATAAACATACAAATAAATATACTGACAGTTTGATGGGGCTTCTGGTTGACTCCGTCAGCTGAGTGTCCAACTTACATTCAAGTCATGATCTCATGGTTCACGAGTTCAAGCCCTGCATCAGGCTCTGTACTGACAGCTCAGAGCCTGGATCCTGCTATAGATTCTGAATCTCCCTCTCTCTCTCTCTGTCCCTCCCCATCTTGTGCTCTCTCTCTCTCTCTCTCAAAATAAACATTAAAAAATTTTTTTAATAAAATAAATATACTGACAGTTTGATTAGGGAAAATAACAGGAAGTTTTAAGAGTCAAAAGAAAGATAGTTCCTGTTATATTTATATTATATTGATATTATATTGATATTCCGACCAGAAGGAACGCTATCACTCAAAGAAAGGCCCCTTTGTGTACAACATCTGAAGAATAGGTTGTAGTAATCAAGGTAAAGAGAGAAAAAAGAGAAATCCAGGCAGAAGAAACAGCAAAAACCTCAGGCCTTAAGATAAGAAAAAGTATGGCATGTTTCAGGATGAAAATAAGGCCAGCATGGCTGAAAGAGGAGAATAAACAATAGAGCCTAAATCATCAGGGTTTTGCATGCCATGTTATGAAGTCTGATTTCAAAATTCCACGGTACCATTACATGGGTTTAAGCAGTAAAGTGACATGATCTAATTCATACTTTTAAAAGCTTACTTCAGTTTCTGGGTAGAGAATGGTTTGAAGCAAAGCAAAGGCGGAAGTAGAGAAATCATAAAAGAGGCAACTGCAGGCATTCCAACAAGACAGAGATCTGGGTTAAGGTAGTAACAAGGGAATAGAAAAGAAATCACTGAATTTAATATACATTTTAAAGTTAGTGGTGTCTGCGTGGCTCAGTTAGTTAAGCGTCCAACTCTTGATTTCAGCTCAGGTCATGATCTCGTGGTTCGTGAGATGGAGCCCCGAATCAGGCTCTGAGCTGACAGTGTGGAGCCTGCTTGGGATTCTCTCTCTTCCTCTCTCTCTGTCCCTCCCCTGCTCATGCTCACTCTCTCTCTTTGCCTTTCTCAAAGTAAATAAATAAACATTTCTTAAATAAAGGTAAAATTAATAGAACAGGATGATGGACTAGATATTAACTGGTTTGAGCAACTCAAGAACAGAGATATCTCCTATACTGAGACAAAAGGAGTCTAAATTGGGAAGGGGGAATGATAATTCAGTTTGAAGCATGTTCATGTTCAGATT
Source organism: Panthera onca (assembly GCF_046562875.1). Taxonomy (NCBI): domain Eukaryota; kingdom Metazoa; phylum Chordata; class Mammalia; order Carnivora; family Felidae; genus Panthera; species Panthera onca. The sequence continues at coordinate 24,387,140 of NC_138343.1, read as the reverse complement.
TCTGTCATGTATCCAACTAAATGTGTCTATTAGCTAGTACATAAATGACAAACAATGGCAATGGATGAGATCACTTAGAGGTCACAGAGAATATGTGAGACTCAAGGCTAAGCTAGAAAGGTAACTTAAGGAGTAGGAGCCCCAGAGACCCATACAGGAGGAAAGTCAGGAGAGTATTATGCCACATAAATTTGTATTCAGTAATTAGAGCTGTTAAATGAACACATGAATAGCAGGTTAGTCCATTTGACCAATTTCTTATAGAAATCCTGCACAAGAATTAAATGCACAAAACTGGAATGTTTTCGTGATCTCACAAAATGGAATAAACTGTATTTAGTGGGAACACAAGTCTTCTTCCTGTCTTTTGAACACATCAAATATACCCCCTTCTCAGGTGTTTTATACTTGCTCATGTTTGGAACATTCTTCTCCCTAATGGCTCCTCACTTTGTATTATTCAAGGCTCAGTTCAAATGACATTTCCTCAGAGAAGTGTCTGAGAGCCATCCTCTCAAATAGCTCTCTCCTACCTCATCATTCTGCTTCATCTTTTCACAGCACTTACTATTGCATGTTTCCTACCAACTGAATATAAGCTACATGAGAGCAAGGATCTTATGTATCTTAAGTTCACCATCGTTTTCCCAATGCCTAAACAATGTTTAAGACACAGTAGGCACTCCAAAAATGTGTGAAGTAAATAAAATATGTAATAATTTTCTGATAAGAATAGGAGATTACTGTTATTCGTGGTTCAGAAAATGTAATACTAATGACAGACTGCATTAGATAAAAGACAGTATTCTAGAATTCTGAATCTGTTATTGGAGTCTTCATCTTTCATCTGGTCATGAGGACTCCACTAAACAAACCTTCATACTGCACTCCTCCTTCTTGCTTCCCTGAGATCACACTCGACAGCTCACTTCCTCTCCTGATGAGTACACCTAGCATATCCTGGGGCCCATGTCTAGCCTGTATATGACCTCTAAACATGAAACTAAGCCACTGCCTCTTTATCCACAATTACAGCCAGTACTGTGCCAAGGAGTCCTAGATTCTTTCCAATCTTTCCTATGCCAAGGGGTAACTGAGGGCTAATTTTTATCAAACAAATTCTGTGATACTTGATTTACTGAGATATCACTTAATTAGAGATAAACATGTTTCCAAGGCAAATTTTACTAAAAGTGAAGTTAGTAAGTATATAAATATTTTTAGTAAAAACCACATAAATTTTATATTTCTAATTTTTAAAAATTCGTATGCTTTTATTCAGAAAACATTTCCTAAATACATCAGTCAACCATGTATTTTCAAAATGCAAAAGTGCACAGTGAGAAATAGTCATTTTCATTAAAAACTACAAATTATATTAATGTACAATGGGCTTATTATTGATATTTTAAATTACTTGATCAATAAGCATTTTTAAATTTCTCTATTTTAATATCTATTACAGGAAATATCGATAGGTATAACCCACATAATTAAAAGTTTCCCATTAATTTTTAAGGATATAAAGGGTTACAAAGAACAAAATGTTTGAGATCCATTGTCATAGGTTCAGGAAGAAATTAAAAACAGGAAAGATTAGAAGAATTGTTTTATGAGTATAAATGCCTGATTTAGTATGACTATACAGAGAAAGGATCAAATCTGGGATAATATGGATTAGGAACATTAGCAGCCCTAAAATCCTAAAGGCTAATGGTCATTCCCCTACCATATATTCAAAATAAAATAATATTAATACATAGAATGAATGTAAGGCAGTGAAACAAATTTCTGAGGTTTTCTTATATTTCTTTTTTTCCTCAGATTTATTGAGGTATGATCGGTAAATAAAATGTTATATATTTCAGTTATATATGTGACTTTTTAAAAAATATACAACATAATGAGTTAATATATGCAGACACTGTGAGATAATTATAATCATGTTAATTAACACATCCATCACCTTACACAGTTAGCTTTTTTTTGATGGTAAAAAAAATTAAGATCTACTGTCTTAGCAAACAAATGTTGAGTATACAATACAGTTAATTAACAATAATCACCACACTACACATTAGGTCCCCAGAACTTATTCATCCCTTAACTGAAAGTTTGCATCCTTGGACCTTAGCCCCTGGCAAACACTACTGTACTCCCTGGTTCTATGAATGTGACTCTTAGATTCCACATGTAAGTGATCTCATATAGTATTTGTCTTTCTGTGTTTGGTTTATTTCACTTAGCATAATATCTTCTAGGCTCATCCATGTCATCACAAATGACAAGACTTCCTTCTTTTTATGGCTAAATAATATGCAACCCCCCCCCCACACACACACACCAGGTTTTCCTTATCCATTCATCTGTTGATGGTGAAAGCTGAAACCTTTTCCTCTAAGATAAGGAACAAAACAAGGGTTCCCACTCTTACCACCTGTATTCCACATAGTACTGGAAGTCTTAGCCAAAGCAATTAGGCAAGAAAAATAAATAAAAGCCATTCAGAAAGACATCCATATCCCAGAAATAAAACATGCATAACAGTCAACTAATCTGTGAGAAAGACTCCAAGAATACAGAATGTTAAAAAGATAGTCTCACCCATTATTAAAATTATCTTTTTTTGTTGTTTATTTATTTTTGAGAAGAGAGAGACAAAGCATGAGTGAGGGAGGAGAGAGAAAGACGGAGACACAGAATCTGAAACAGGCTCCAGGCTCTGAGCTGTCAGCACAGAGCCCGACACAGGGCTCAAGCTCACGGACTGCAAGATCATGACCTGAGCCGAAGTCGGATGCTTAACCAACTGAGCTACCCAGGCACCCTATTACAATGATCTTTTAAAAATATCAAATAAGAAAATCTTCTGTTCACCCTATAAACTGGTATTCTTGTTTTGACATACTCTAAACATATGTTTCCTCTATAATACTGGGAAAATGAACTCCTTGCTTCTCTAAGTGGTGTCTATGGATCCCATAGATGCTTTTTAGCATTGCAGAAAGTCAAGCCTCAGCCCATACCTACTAAATAAGAATCTATATTTTAATAAGATTTTCCAGATTATTTTTACATACAGTAAACTTTAAGAAGCACTTGACTAACTAACATAGATGCTAAGGAATCAGTGATTAATGTTAGATTCCTAAAAAGACAATGATGTTAAAGTTAAGAAATGATGTTTAATATTGCATTCAACTATCTGGCATAAGAAGTTGATAATTTACTTGTGATATACATAAGAAAATAAAACAAAGACATAGTCTGCAACTACACAGAATTCATACAACAAAATGGATACATTTCAGGATCTATGCAATAAATTTTTAGAATCCAAGCTTATGCTATTAACTATGTTGAAAATTCATTACAGAACTTTTAGTTCCTTATATATTGAAAGAGAACTAAATTTATCCTCCTGCCTTAACAAAAAACTCGACAAAATAAAAAACCAACTGTTTTCATATACTGGACAAGAGGAAGCACAGAACTATAGGCATTGAGAAAAGAAAATCAAATGAAGGAAGCCCTAAAGCTGCCACAGCTTTTGGCCTGCATATTGCAGAAAAGGAGGGGATCTCCCATACAATGTAGTGGTCCTGCTAAACTAAGTTATCAGCAGTTGGTGTTCTGAGAGTCTGAAGCAGCTGGAAATTGCCAGGCAGAGTCCTGGAGAGGAAGAATAAATGAAAGTAAAACAATTTATGAAATGAATTATCATTTCATATATCAATTATCAAATGAAAGTAAAAAAATTTAAGGATTTTGAATAGAAAACAGAATCATAAATTACTCAACTAAAAGCAGACAAAGCAGAAAAGAGGGGAAAAAACAGAAAGAAAGTACAATAAATAGAATATAATTAAAAACATTATACATATCAATCCAATCATATCAATAATTTAAATATGCATGGTCCAAATACTTCCATTAAAACACAGAGGGAATCAAAAACAAGATCCAACTATACGTTGTCTAAAGAAACCCACATGAAATATAATGAACCAGACTAAAAGGAAAGGGATGTTAACGTTAATCAAAAGAAAGCTGGAACATATATATTAATTCCAGACAAAGCTGACTTAAGAACAAGGAAACTTACAAAAGGTAGAGTGTCATTACATCATAATAAATAAAATTCTCCAATACAGCATAATAATCCTTAATGTGTATGCACCTAACAACAGAGCGTTATGATACATAAGGCAAAAACTGATAGAACTGCAAAGAGAAATAGATGAACCCACTATTTCAGTTGGAGACTTCAACAAACTTCTATCAGTAATTGGCAAATCCAGCAGGCAGAACATCAGTAAGGATGTAGTTGAATTAAACAGCATCATTAATCAACAGGATCAAACTGACAAACTACAGTTTATACTCTAGTATTTATATAATATTTATTCAACAACAACAAAAAATACATATTTTCTCAAGGTCATTTACACCATTCACCAAGAGAGACCACGTTTTGAACCACAAAACACACCTTGAAAAATGTAAGAAAGTAGAAATCACAGAAAATATGCTCTTAGACCACAATAAAATAAAACTAGAAATCATTAACAGAAAGATAGCTAGGAAATCTGAACACATTTGGAGATTAAACTATTTATGGGTCAAATAAGTCTCAAGAGAAATTTTAAAATACTTTAAATGAAAATGAAAATACAATTTATCAATATTGTGGGATACAGCAAAAGCAGTGCTTAAAGGTAAATGTACAGCATTGAATGCATAAATTAGAAGAGAAGAATCTAAAGTTAATAATCTAGTTCCACATTATGAAACTAGAGAGAAAAGAGAAATATAAGGCAGCCAAATTAAAATGAACAATAAAAATTGGAGTAGAATTAATGAAATTAAAAACAGGACATCAAGAGAGAAATATCAAAGAAATCAAAGTCTGGTTCTTTGAGAAGATCAATAAATCAAAAAATTGATATACCTCTAGTCAGACTAAGAAAAAAAGGAGAAGCCATAAACACCAACATCAGAAATGAAAAAAGGGCCATTTCCATTGATCCGATGGACATTAAACAAATAATAAAGGAATATTGTGAATAATTCCATCCCCACAAATATGATAACTTAGATGAAATGGGCCAATTTCTTCAAAGACACAAACTACATTTCACACAAGGATGAATATATGAATATGCCTATATCGACTAAAGAAATTGAATCAGGTGCACCTGGGTGGCTCAGTTGGTTAAGCATCTGACTTAGGCTCAGGTCATGATCTCACGGTTCATGAATTTGAGCCCCACATCGGGCTCTGTGCTGAAGCTTAGAGCCTGGAGCCTGCTTCAGATTCTGTGTCTCCCTCTCTCGCTGCCCCTCCTCTGCTCTCTCGCTCTCTCTCTCTCTCTCTCTCTCTCAAAAATAAATAAACATTTTTTAAAAATTGAATTGGTAATTAATAACCTTCCAAAAATAAAGCTCTAGTTTCAGAGGGATTCACTGTTGAATTCTACCAGATACTTAAGGAAGAAATGATACCAATTCTTCATCATCTCTTCTAGAAAACAGTATCAGAGGGAAATAATTCCTAACTCATTCAGTTATACACTACTTTTATACCAAAAGTGGTTATACACATTACAAAGAAGGTAAAATTACAGACCAATATTACTTATGAACATAGATATAAAATTCCAAAACAAAATATTAGGAAATCTAACCTAATAATGTACAGAAAGAATTGCAAACCATGACCATGTAGAATTTATGCCAGGACTACAAAGCTGGTTCAACATTTAATGAAATAAGTTAATATAATCCATTACATCAACAACCTAAAAAAAAAAATCATATCAAAAACTGACCAAAAGATCTGAACAGGCACCTCATGAAAGAAGACACACAGGTGGCAAATAATCACACAAAAAGATGCTAACTATGTCATAATTGCAAATTGAAACAACAATGAGATACTACTACACATCTATTAAAATGGCTAATAACCAAAAACTAACAATACCTAAATCTGGTGATGATATGGAGCAACAGGCACTCTCATTCATTGCTAGTGGAAATGCAAAATAGAACAGCCTCTTTGAAAATTTGGCAGTTTCTTACAAAGCTAAACATAGTTGTTATTTTTCCCCCAGCTTTATTGAGATATAAATGACATATAGCATTAATATGTAAGTTAAAGGAGTACAACGTAATGGTTTGATGTATATTCAAAAATGACTGCCACAATAAAGTTAGTCAATGCAGCCATTACCTCACATAGTTATAATTTTTTTGTGTGTGTAGTGAGAAGTTTTAAAATCTACTCTATTAGCAACTTCAAATGTACAATACAGTATTGTTAACTTTACTCACCATGCTGTACATTATGTCTCCCAAACTTATTCCTCTTGTAACTGAAAGTCTGTACACATTGACCACCTTCACCCATTTTCCCCACCTCCTACCCCCCACCCCAACAAAATCTTGTGGTATATTATAGACTGAAATGTGTCCTCCAAAAATTCTTATGTTGAAGCCTTATCCCCAGTATGACTGCATTTGGAAATAAGGCCTTAAGGGGTAAAGTTTAATTGAGGTCAGAAAGGTATGGCCTTATTCTGATAGGATTGTCTTTATAAGCAAAGGAAGAGACACCAGAGATGTCTGTCTCTCGGGAACAAGTGAGGACACATCAGAAAAGCAAATCAAACCAGAAGGAAAGGCCTCACCAAAAATGAAATTTTCCCACACCTTGATCTTGGACTTATGGCCTCCCCAAAATCTGAGAAGACAAAAAATTTCTGCTGTTTTTTGCAGATGACATGATACTATACATGGAAAACCTGACAGACTCCATGAAAAGTCTGTTAGAACTAATACATGAATTCAGCAAAGTTGCAGGATACAAAATTAACGTACAGAAATCAGTTGCATTTTTTACACCAATAATAAAGGCAACAGAAAGACAAATAAAGAAACTGATCCCATTCACAATTGCACCAAGAACCATAAAATACTTAGGAATAAACCTAACCAAAGATGTAAAAGATCTGTATGCGGAAAACTATAGAAAGCTTATGAGGGAAATTGAAGAAGATAAAAAGAAATGGAAAAACATTCCATGCTCATGAATTGGAAAAATAAATATTGTTAAAATGTCAATACTACCCAAAGCAATCTACACATTCAATGCAATCCCAATCAAAATTGCACCAGCATTCTTCCCGAAGCTAGAACAAGCAATCCTAAAATTTGTGTGGAACCACAATAGACCCTGAATAGCCAAAGTAATTTTGAAGAAGATCAAAGTGGGAGGCATCACAATCCCAGACTTTAGCCTCTACTACAAAGCTGTTATCATCAAGACAGCATAGTATTGGTACAAAAACAGACACATAGGCCAATGGAGTAGAATAGAGACTCCAGAATTGGACCCACAAAATGTATGGCCAACTAATCTTTGACAAAGCAGGAAAGAATATCCAATGGAAAAAAGACAGTCTCTTTAACAAATGGTGCTGGGAGAACTGGACAGCAACATGCAGAAGAATTAAACTAGACCACTTTCTCACATCATTCACAAAAATAAACTCAAAAGGGATGAAGGACTTGAATGTGAGACAGGAAACCATCAAAACCCTAGAGGAGGAAGCAGGAAAAAACCTCTCTGACCTCAGCTGCAGCAATTTCTTACTGAACACATCTCCAAAGGCAAGGGAATTAAAAGCAAAAATGAACTATTGGGACCTCATAAAGATAAAAAGCTTCTACACAGCAAAGGAAACAATCAACAAAACTAAAAGGCAACCAACGGAATGGGAAAAGATATTTGCAAATGACATATTGGATAAAGGGCTAGTATCCAAAATCTATAAAGAACTCACCAAACCCCACACCCGAAAAGCAAATAATCCAGTGAAGAAATGGGCAGAAAACATGAACAGACACTTCTCTAAAGAAGACATCCAAATGGCCAACAGGCACATGAAAAGATGCTCAACATCACTCCTCATCAGGGAAATACAAATCAAAACCACACTAAGATACCACCTCATGCCAGTCAGAGTGGCTAAAATGAACAAATCAGGAGACTATAGATGCTGGAGAGGATGTGGAGAAACGGGAATGCTCTTGCACTGTTGGTGGGAATGCAAACTCGTGCACCCACTCTGGAAAACAGTGTGAAGGTTCCTCAAAAAATTAAAAATAGATCTACCCTATGGCCCAGTAATAGCACTGCTGGGAACTTACCCAAGGGATACAGGAGTGCTGATGCATGGGGCACTTGTACCCCAATGTTTATAGCAGCACTTTCAACAATAGCCAAATTGTGGAGAAAACCTAAATGTCCATCAACTGATGAATGGATAAAGAAGTTGTGGTTTATATACACAATGGAATACTACTTGGTAATGAGAAAGAATGAAATATGGCCTTTTGTAGTAACGTGGATGGGACTGGAGAGTGTTATGCTAAGTGAAATAAGTCATACAGAGAAAGACAGATACCATATGTTTTCACTTTTATGTGGATCCTGAGAAACTCAACAGAAGACCGGGGGGAGGGGAAGGGGGAAAAAAAGAAGTTACAGAGAGGGAAGGAGGCAAACCATAAGAGACTCTTAAATACTGAGAACAAACTGAAGGTTGGGGGGGGGGTGGGGGAGAGGGGAAAGTGAGTGATGGGCATTGAGGAGGCACCTTTGGGAGCACTGGGTATATATATATATATATAATTTCTGCTTTTTAAGTCACCCAGTCTGTAATATTTTGCTGTGGCTGCTGAGTATATTAAGACACTGCATGATCCAGTAATTGTTTTCTACATGTTTACCCAATTGAGTTGAAAAGTTGTGACCATATAAAAACCTGCACATTGATATTTTATAGCACCTTTATTCAGAACTGCTAAAAATGGAAAACTCAATAGATGAATAGATAAATTGTGGTACACCCAAAGAAATATTATTTAGCAATAAAAAGAATGAACTATTAAGCCTCCCACACACATACAAAAAGACATGTAAGAAAACTTAAAACGTTTATTGCTGAATAAAAGCAAATCTGCAAAGACTATATATTTTATGATTCTAAGTATATGATATTCTAGAAAATGCAAAACTATGGAGATCAATGGTTGCCAAGGGTTCAGTGGAAGAAAAGAAGGGATCAATGGGAGGAGCACAAGAGATTTTTAGGGCAATCAAACTACTCTGTATGATATTACAATAGTGGATACCTTAAACAATAGTGGATACATTAAACATGGGTCAAAATGTATAGAACTGTAACTACAAAGAGTTGACCTTAATGTAAACTATGTACTTCAGTTAATAATAATGTATCAATATTGATTCATTAATTGTAACAGGTGTACCACATAGATGCAAGATGTTAATAGCAGAAATTGTACAGGTGGGGAAAGAATATAGGAACACTTTGTATTGTCTGCTTAATTTTCCTGTATTTTTAAAACTTTCATAAGCAATAACATCTATTACTTTAAAAATCATATGACTTGGAACAGAAGAAGTAAAAGTTTTTATTTGGAAAACAAGATGATTATATATAGAAAATCCTAAGAGTTCTAAAGTAAAACTACTAGAAATAATGAGTTTAACAAAGTTGCAAAATATACAGTCAACACGCAAATATCATTTATATTCTACATGTAGCAGTAAACAATTAAAAATAATATTTAATAAATACTATGGCACCAGTAAACGTGAAACACGTAAGGATAAATTTAACAAAGTGTGTGTAACACTTGTATACTGGAAATTAGAAAATACTTGTCAGAAAAATTTTTAAAGAACTAAGAAAATGGAAATCTGGTAAAGCTCACACCTATGGGTCTAAATAAAGTATTTCTAACAGTTGCAGTTTGAGCTTCCAAGCCTTCCCCTAGGAAATAAGAAGGATTGGGCATTATGCTTTCCTCTGATAAATGTCAGGATTACATGAAATGTACTAGAATTTAAATTTTAATTCATTAATTTAACAATGCAAATCTACAAATAGGAAAAAAAAACAGAAAAGAATGTATGAAAAGGCATTTTAAAAGACTGCTGTTAAATCCTTTTTGTTCTCCCAGTTTTATTGAGATACACTTGACATACAAAAGGACTAATGTTCAATCTTTCCTACAAGGCATAAAATTTTAAAAATAATCTATTGTCAATGTGGAAGGGAACCACTAAAAAAAAAAAAACAAGAAACAAAAAACAACAAACTTAAAAAAAGTGGGGAAAAAATACCTAGGAATAAAGTTAACCAAGGAGGTGAAAGACTTGTACTCTGAAAACTATGAAACATTGATGAAAGAAATTAAAGACAACACAAACAGAAAGGTATTCCATGCTCATGGATTAGAAGAATGAATACTGTTAAAATGTCCATATACCCAAAGCAATCTACAGATATAATGCAATCCCTGTCAAAAAACCAACAGCATTTTTCACAGAACTAGAACAAATAATACTAAAACTGTGTGGACACACAATCTCAAATAGCCAGAGCAACCTTGAGAAACAACAAAGCTGAGGGCATCATAATTCCAGATTTCAAGTTATACTACAAAGCTGCAGTAATCAAAAGCAGACACATAGATCAATAGAACAAAACAGCCCAGAAAAAAACCCCACACTTATATGGTAAATTAATCTATGACAAAAGAGGTAAGAAAACACAGTGGGGAAAAGACAGTCTGTTTAACAAATAGTGTTGGGAAAACTGGTCAGCTATATGCAAAAGAATGAAACTGGAACTCTATATTACATGATGCACAAAAATAAACTCAAAATAAATTAAAGACCTAAATGTGAGACCTGAAACCATATAACTCCCAGAAGAAAACATAGGCAGTAATTTCTTTGACATCAGCCATCACACAATTTTTCTAGGTATGTCTCTTCAGGCAACAGGAAGTAAAGCAAAATTAGACTACTGAGACACAAAAGAAACAGCTTTTGCAGAGCAAAGGAAACCATTAACAAAATGACAAGGCAACCTAATGAATGGGAGAATATATTTGCAAATTATATGTCTGATAAGGAGTTAATATCCAAAGTATATAAAGAAACCATACAACCTAACACCAAAAAACAAAAACAAAAACAAACAAAAACAAGAATAACCTGATTAAAAATGGGCAGAGCACCTGAATACACATTTTTCCAAAAAAGACATACAGATGGCCAATAAACACATGAAAAGATACTCACAAATCAACAGGAAAATGCAAATCAAAACCACATGAGATATCATTTTACACCTGTTAGAATGGCTAGAATCAAAAAGACAAGAAATAACAAGTGTTGCAAAGATGTGGAAAAAAAGAAATCCTTGTACACTGCTAGTGAATAATATAAGTCGGTCCAGCCACTGTAGAAAACATTATGGAGGTTCCTCAAAAGATTAAAAATCACAAATAGAATGATCCAGTAATTCCACTACTGAATATTTACCCAAAGAAACTTAAAACACTAATTGAAAAAGATATATGCAACCCTATGTTTATTGCACCATATTACAATAGCCAAGATTTGGAAGCAACCCAAGTGTCCATCCATAGATGAATGGATAAAGATGATGTGGTACATATATACAGTGAAATATTATTCAGTCATATAAAAGGATAAGATGTTGTCATTTGCAACAACATGAATGGACCTAAAGGGTACAATGCTAAGTGAAATAAGCCAGACATACAAACACGAATACCATATGATTTCATTCACAGATGAAAATTTAAGAAACAAACAACAACAACAAAAACAGACTCTTAGACACAGAGAACAAATTAGTGATTGCCAGAAGGGAGGTGGGTGGATGGGTGAGATAGATCAAGGGGATTAAGAGTACACTGATTGTGATGAGCCAGAGTAATGTACAGAATTGCTGATTCATTATATTGTACACTTGAAACAAATGTAACAGTGTGTGTTAATTACATATCAATTTTTTAAAAAGTAGGAAAAAAGTGAAAGAAAATTACTAAAGAAAGTAAACTGCTCCATTAGGAAATATTCACCTGATGCAAAATAGTGAAAAAGAGACAGAGGAACAAAAACCACATTAGACACATAGGAAACAAAGTAAAATGGCAGACATAAATCCAACTGTACCAATACATTGAATGCAAATGAATGAAACATTCTAATCAAAAGGCTGAGATCTTTAGACAAGACTAAAAAAAATAAGATCCAACTATGTGCTGTTTATAGGAGACACACAACAATGGTATATCATGTAAGCAACAACCAGTGGAAAGCTGAATTGCTGTACTAATACAAGACAAAATAAACCAAAAATTTTTCAAAAGAGGGACATTTGGAATGATAAAAGTGTCAACCCAAACGGAAAATGTTTATAAACATTAATGCACCAAATAACAGAAATGAAAGGAAAAACAAACAACTCAATAATAATTGAAGTCATTAAGACCCCACTTTCAATTAGACATCTAAGACAGTCTGAAGCATGATATGACTAAAACAGAACCTTCATTTCCCCCACTTAACATTTGCTCTTCCTTCAGTCTCTATCTCTGTAAGCAGCAACTGCCATCCATCTAATTGCTCAAGCCACAAACTGTTAACTCACTGTCCCTTGCACCCCACATCCAATCAATCAATGAATTCTATAGCTTGTCCTTTCAAATTGTATCCAGAATCCAGCCACTTTTTCCATTTCCACCCTGGTTGAAACACCACCATCACTCACCAGGAATACTGAATTACACTCCTAACTGGATTCCACCTTTTGTTCTCTGGTGCCCTGCTGTGTATCCTCATACAGCAGCCAAGTGAACCTTCTAAAATTAATTAAATCAGATTGTTCCTCAACCCTGAACTTACTCTGTAAATCTGAAATGAAATCTAAATTCTACTTTTTTTTTTCAGCTTTTTCCCTACTTACTGCACTCTTTGCACTGAACCCCTTGTTTATAATGTAATTCTTAAAAATAACGTATGTATAAAAAGTGAGAAAGAATAGGACCTACTATAAAATGTGAATAATAATTATATATGGGTAAATTATAGCCAAATATAGTTTTTTATTGCAAAGAAGTATTTCTAACTTATGTTTTGATGAATAACTTATGTAGTAAAATATATAAAAAGCTGCGTATAAAACCTCTTAGACCCAATGTGGTGATAGTATTTAACCATATACAAAATCTGGAAATAAACCATGCATGTCACTAATTTAAAAAAATTAGAACAAGAGAAATTTTAAAAATCAAAAATCGAAAAAAATTTTACATGTAGAAATGGTAGTATTTACCAATATATATGATCCAGGCACTGTCGTGCATTATTTCAATTAATTCTCATAATAACACTTTGTGATGAGAACTGTTATCCTCATGTTACTGATGTGTAAAATGAGGCTCAGAAAGGTTAAATAAGTTGCTGGAAGTTGCAGTGGTGAAGCCCACTGCCTTGAATGGTCGTGTTCTAAATACTATGGTAAATTCGGCTTCATCATAGGCATACACAATAGTGCAAAACTAAAATGACATAGACATCCAGTAACTGAAAAAAAAGGACATCATGTAAAAATGCTTACTGAAACTAGAATTATGTAGAATACATGGGTATGTTACATGAAAAAGCCAACTATCACATTCTACTCATGAGTACAAAAAATTTAATATTCCATATGGAAATAGGTCAAAATAAGCCAATACATTAATGTTGGTCCAGTTTGGGCAATAGAACTTGGGCGGTTTTGTTTTCTTTTGCTATTTGTATTTTCCAGATTTTCGTGAATGCGTCAGAACTGCTTTTAAAACAACAAACAACAAAAAGAAAACCCTAAATTACATGGAACAAAAAGTTTTGTTTGTAAAAGAAAAACTCAGCCTCCAGTGTCTTCCCAGCTATAGATTTCAAGTCTGGATCTAAACTAGGTAAAACTTATCTAAAAGGTGATCTACAGTCTTATAATTGACATCTGGGGACTTTCCATGGACCAGTTTTCTTCAAAGGATCTTATGATACTCTATTTTCTTTGTAGCCTACGTTAAAATGAGCCTATTAAGAGCTTATCGGGATTGATGCCCGTGTAGTTTAGATGGTCCAAAGCTAATTATCTCTTTCCACAGAAAGAACGTAATTCAAAAGCATTTCCAAACTACCTCTGGAGTGTGAATCTTGAACGAAAGTAGTAATACTTAAAAGGAAGGAAAGGTGGTTAAAAAAAAAAAGTCAAAAACGCAGGCTTGTTCTCAAAACCTTGTCTCGGGGCCAGTAAACTTTTTTGGTAGTAGGGCGCCAAGCGTTGTGGGTTTTACGCTCTCTGCTGGCAAAACAAAGTCGACCTCTGCTTTTTTGAATTCGGTATTCACGGGGGTCAACAAGGTGTCTCAGGGACGCGGGAGCCCGCGACGCCAGGTCCTCGGGGCCCCCAGGCCGCGGCTTCTAGGACCTACTCAGTACCAGTCGGACCGGCCGGGCGACGCCGGGAAACCGCCTTGTCGGTAAAACCGGCAAGAGCGGCGCGTCTGACAGGGACCAAAGAGCGCAGGCTCAAGGCCGAAAGGAGGAGACACACTAGCTGGGCGGGTCGGCCAGGCACGGCGCGAAGGTACCGACAAGAAATAATCAGCTCTCAGCCTGCATCCGCCGCTACAGGGCGGGCTCTGCCTGGTAAGGCGGGCCGCGGCCGCCTCAGGCACGCCCACCCCTTGCCCCTGACGCACGCACGCACGCATGCACGCACGCACGCGCTACCCTGGGCGCGCGGGCGGAGCGCCCACAGACAGGGAAGCGCTTGCTCGCGGAGGCGCCGTCGCGTCAGGGACTTCCGGCGGGCGGGTTCTGCGGCTATGCTGTCCCTTCCGCGCCTGCTAGGTGTAGGAATGCCTGCGGCTCTAAGGTGCAGAGGTTCTCGAATTCTGGGAGGAAAAGCAGCAAGAGTGAAAAGTTGGGTTTAAGTTTCTCTTACTAAACGTTTGCGGAATTATTAAACTAATAAGTGATGTTTGCTTTAATTTTAACTCTGCCTTCCCTAAATCCTGTTCTTCCAAAACTGCAACACAACTTTGGGGGAATCCTTGACAAATCCCTCCTAGTGCGGTCTGAACTGGTAGTAACCGTGCAAGCGAATTGGTGAGAAAATCTTAATGGAAATTTGCCAGTATCATTTTGTGAAGAGTTCCTTCTTTTTCTATGCTTTAAAAAATAACACAAAAAAACGTGAAGGGTTTGTCCAAGTCTAAACTTGAGCCAGTCATAATGTGGCTTCAAACCTGAATAATTTAGCGTCTGTTCTGCCCATTTTTACCCACAACTCATATAGCATGGCTAGCACAGGTAACGCATATTAAATTGTCAAATTACTATGTTTTACATTAGAAACTAATGTAACATTTCATGTCAACTATAATTCAATTAAGAAATTTTTTAGAATCATAAAGCAGAGGGGACCAGGGAGATAATAATATGAGGAAATTGGAATTGACCTGTGAGCTCTCTGCTACTCAGCAACAAGGAAGAGACTACAGCCTCTGGACCCAGAGAAAATAAGGTGTATCTGGATGGTAATACAGTGTTCTTTCCATTACCTTTATTTTTTTATTTTTTAAAGGGACCTCCCCCTTATTTTTTTCGCCATTACCTTTAACTCAAAACACATTTGAATATCAAAGAGCTGTGTTGGTGGGTACTCAATAAATAGATGCTAAACAAATGACATTTCTGTGGGAAGCAGCAGAGTAAGAGGGAAAGAGCACAGAATTGCATGTTAGATTTCATTTCATACGCTGGCTTGGCACTTGGGAACTGAGTCATCATAAGCAAGTTCCCTTACCTCCAAGCGCCAGTGTGCTAGGCTTCTTTTGCCTTCAAAGTATATTCTACTTTATATCCAAGATGAGATCTTACAGGTTTGCACTTATTTCCAAGAAGAAATCTAATAGGTTTACACATACATACACTATGTTCATCTCTTTTAACTTAAAATTTTATTTTTAATTTTTTTTTTTTTTTGTTATTTTAATACCTTTGAGCCAATGTGGCTACAAGGACACGTGGCCTTGCCTTCACGTGGAGTGGGACAGAGAATATAATAAACCATAAATATAAGGCTGAATTCATACTATTTGAAAAGGTATACAGGGATTTGAATCTAGAGGCAGGAAGCAATTAGAACTCTGAAATCCCATAGATAGATAGATATATGGTTTAAGATAGAAACCATCCTTAACATATTTCTGGAACCTTTTTCCTCTGAAAAAAAAGTCTTCCAAGTTATTAAACCTGAATCTCATTGTTAAGAACAAGAAAAATCCTTCACAAAGAAAACAATGTAATAAAGGACCACTTAAAGAAATGCTACAATGGAGTTGAGGAGGAAAGGGAATCCACAAAAATCAGTAATTACCCAAGGATTAGTGTTCCATATTAAGAGAGTCCACAAAGGTAAAACGCTGAACATTTTAAACAGGTTAAGAAGTCAACCAACGAAAGACTCATTTTGTACTAATGTTTGTAAATCTTCCCCTCCGAAAACCAAGATATATAACAAGCCAGGTAGTATGAGCTCCAATTTCTATGATTAAACCAAACTCAGTAAGAATGAAAGTGATGGCCACCTGATTTCGGGTATCATAGTATAAAGATATTTTTGAGAGAAGGTAAAAAACTACATGGTGTTAAAAGCTCTCCAAGAGCCAGTACATATTTTCTTATAAAACATTTCATTTAATCCCATTACTGTAGAATTCATTACAGAAAAACAAAATCGCATTAAGTGATTTGGACCAAAAATGTTACTGAACCAGCAAACCTAAAGGCTCCATAATCGTTACTCTTGAACAGTAAAAGCTGAAAGAAATTCAAACGTTTCAAATAAATCTAACAATTAATAATTCCATATTAAAAGACATTTACATTCTAAAACAGCACTAACTTCCCAGTATTCTCAAAATGTCTTTCACCAACTCTCCTTCAATGCCACTTGAGATTGCCTTATCTAACCAGTAACGAGGTATTATGCCTCCAACGCAGCCCCGCAGCCAAATCATATTGTTTGCCCTAGTTGGAGAATTAACTCAACTTGTGGGCCCCACGGTGAAACCAGTTCTCGGAACCGCACACAAAATACCGATATCCCACTCACTCTGGTCCCTTCTCTAGCAAGTTTCCAGAGCCAAACGTTCAGTGCTAATACTAACTACCGGGCAAGCCCCAGTCACTGGTCACTAAACCCTTGGCAGGTGCCGCCTATACTTCCACACGCCCAACCCCCGTCCCGGAACTTGCGTCATGGCGCTCGTGCGCTCTGTCCCCGGATGCACTTTTATATCCGGATTCTTAGAGCGGACTCAGAGCTCCACGGTTCCCTACGCGGTTAGCACATGCGCGACGCCTCTGCTCCCTGTTCCTCCACTTCCACTAGCTTCCACCGTCCGGGAAGCCGCCGCCACCGCCGCCGAGGAGTCAGGAAGTTCAAGATGGCCGCCGCCGAGACTCTGTCGCTGCGGGAACAGCCCGAGTGAGTAGTCTCTGTGAGCTGTGCGGAAGGCCGGAGCCCAGGAGACTGCCGAGTGGGAAACGGCGGAGACCTGCACGGGCTGGCGGGAAAGTTCAGGCCTAACGGCGAGAGCCAAACTTTGCCTTTCCCCGCGCGATACGTTGTTGGGCGGGAGGCGTAGGGGGCGGGCGGGCGGCCTTCGAGCTTCGCTTTCCCGGAGGCCACGGCTGTTGGGTCGGAGGCGGCCGCGGCCTGCCGCGCGTCGTTGCCCTGGGAGGCGTACGCGCGAGCGGCCTCTACAGGTCCCGTGCGCGAGGCGGCTGCCGCGACCGTGCGGTCGCGCCTTCGTATTCCTCCCGCAGGGACCGAGCGGAGCTCCTTGGCTGCAGCACTGAGCGGCATCGGTGTTGGCACCCGAGGAGCAGTGGCGGCAGGGAGGCAAGCGATAATACTTTTCTTCTGCATGCAGTAACCTGCCGTTGTCCTGCTGCTGGTGTCAGTTTTCGGACCTGAAAGTAGGGAGGAGGGGATGCTAGGACCACCTCTTTGAATATCCCAGACCTATATAATAGCGGGGTGCTTCGTTTCCTCACCCCTGTGCTCTTAATCCAGCATCACTCGATATATTTTTCCCCCTCTGCCTAGTGGCAGCTTATTTGCCAACTTGCAAACTTGAGGCAAAGTAAGATCAAGTCCTTGGTTTTGAGGCCTGACGTTTTTGGCCTGAGTTTATAGGGCTTCTTGGGAGTATGAGTGGAAGAAATAGTAGCTCCTTCCAAACCCAAGTGCTTTATGTCTGTAATTAAGGTAATGTAAGAATCGATGCGGCCGAGTGAAAATATAACTTGTATGTGCTGCAAAGTCTGATCTTTGCTTAAAAGCAGCATTTTGTTCCTCTGTTCGTGTTTGGAAAATTCAAACAAGAATCTAAAAGAAAATGGATTTTAAAAGAGTGTTCATATAGCGACCGTTTTGTGCATCAGCATTAGCTTGCCTTTTTTTTTTTTTTTTAAACCCATCTTAGGAGAGAGGTAGATATAGTCTCCCAGCAACTAGAGACTGAGAGGAGAAATTTTTACTACCAGGCAGCCCAACACGTCATTGCTGTGCATCCAGTTTTGGACTCCTCAGTCATTTGCTTTACTCAGAATTACACTGAGTTTTTCATTAAGGGCTTTTGAAAGCTGCTTTATTATCTTTACAATTTTGACTTAGAGCAATTGGGCTGTAAGTTTTACCTAGACTTTGCCTCTTTGTTTCTCATTGAGTTCACAGTGTGGCAGAGTTACAGTATTTATGTCATAGTAAAAATGTTATACAGCTGTTTTTTCTAGCAATCTCTTTAACGTTCTTTAGTATTATGTCCATTTGTTTGATTTGAGGGACCATTCAGATTCATTTTGACGAGTGCTTGAGCCATATTTTCTATGCATATTCAAATACTCGTCTTAGTATTTATTTAGGCCCCTGCAATATGAATGCCACTGAAATAAACCTTGATTCCACATCCCTTCCGCACAGAACTCTTGGTATAACTGGAGTATTCTGTAAGTGTCCCACTTATTTTAAAATGTTTGACAAAGAAAATAAATTTAGTATGAAAGCAAGCACTGTGTGTGCTGCTCATAGTGAATTCTGGGATGTAATATCTACACAGTTCTTTAGAGGACACTGAGTAGTTTACAGTTGTATGGACTCTATTCAAAGTGGAACGTTTGAGAAGAAATAAATATGAAAAACAGCTTTTAAATTCCCTGAAGGCTTTTTAATGACTTTTACGTTTGTCTGTCTCTTTAGCTCCGCCTCTTTGGTGGTTTTAAACATTTAAGTTTTTATCTGCATTCACTTATTTGCACTTACCAAGTACTAGGTACTATTCAAAGCACCGAACGGCTATCTTATCGTTATAATGACCCTTTGGAAGTGGATACAGTTGTTTCCTATATTTTACAGATGATGAGACTAAAGCACAGAGAAATTAAGTGTACTTAGCCAGCCAGGGTCACACTAAGTGATAGACCCAAGATTTAAACCCAGGAAGTCTGATTCTAGAGACCTGTTCCTAACTGTTTTACTATCTGGTCACCCACTATACATTGTGGTTCCTTTTTAAAATATCCTTTAGGGTTTGAAATCATTTTTATTTACTTCCATTGTTCCCAAAAGGTCCATTTTTTTTATGTGACAGTTCTAAATCTTTGAAGCTTAATTTTTCACACCCGATTTGGAAAAGGAGGGGCAGAGGAGTTCATTTTAAGACTACTTGGTCTTTTGAATCATTCTTATTTTTTATGTCTATGTGAATACTGTGTTAAAGTAGTTTAGCTTATCAGAGAAGCAGGCTTAAATTACTTTCTTTGTAAAGAAGTAATGGCATTCACTTTGCTCTCCATTCTCTGTTTCCAAAACATTAATTGAATGCCTCCCAAATAAGATGTCATTAGGAGCATTCTTATGAAAAAATTTGAAAGAAGAAATTAAAATAACACTGGTGGTTTGTAATTAGTCTTTATTTTAAACTTTATTTTAAAGTTGTTTCATTGCTGTTTTCTTTGTGTCAGATGCCTAGAGACCCTTGTTTGAAGGATGAAACTTGTACATTGCATTTAACAAAATAAATGAATAAATACTGTTAAACACCCCTATAGTCTTCACTTCAAATTCGCTTTGTTTCCAAATAATGTGATTTGAAGGATGTTTCTCAGTTCTCAATGAGTATGACAAATAATTGTAGATCGTGTTGGTTTAAACATACACCTGCTAAATGTGTAGTGTTAGGTTGCAAAATGTAAATTTACATTTGTGGGAGTTATATGCCTGTATTTATTATAAATATAAACTATGCAAAAAGACTGAGATTTATCAAGGTACCTTTCCCTAAAGTTTTAGAAAAAAGTTGTTGATAATGGACCTAAATTAGCTGCCTTAGCACAAGCTTGTTATATGCAATATGCCTTTGCTTCATTGAGTTCAGGTTTTCCTGATGTACCTAATCAGACTTCAATTGGTATATTCTATGGAATTTGCATTGATAGAGCCAACTGAGGAGGGTGTAAATGTCTGCTAACCCTAATGTAGGAGAACTCTAGAATTAAGGTTGAATTGACTTAGTAGGCCCTAAGGTGCTTGTAGCATTTTTATCAGTAAGGTAGTCATTTCTTGAGGTTAACAGTCACTAAGATACATTAGGAACAAGGATCACTCATGGGAGTAACTCTTAAGTGACGTTGGGCATCACAGTGATTCTGATTCTCAGAAGCTTTAGGAGCTAGGTTTCCTTTTGAAGGAAATTACTTCCTTTGTGGGTAAACTCCTAAGAATTTTGATTTGAAACTCCTTGGAGACTTGTAACTTGTAGAAGAAAGCATTAGAAAAGTGTTCAAAGGGTAGATTTTTCCTGGGTAGGGAGCTGATTAAATTTTATATTATTTTGAGTTATTGCATTCACCAGATAGGTGTGTGCACTGTGTGAGGCACTGGAGATCTGACTGAGCAAAACCAAATTGTTTCCTGTTAAGAGGTAAGAGTATAGTATAGCAACTATAAACCCAACTGTAATCTCATGAATACAGTTTTTATGTGTTATTCTATACAAATTATTTCATTGACACAACAAATTACTTACTGAATACCTGCTTACTATAGGTTAGACAATTTACTAGGTCTTAGTGCAGTGAACTACACAGATTAAAAATCTGCTCTCATAAGACTTGTGTTATGATAGGCAAAGACAAAAATTTGATTGCAGTTACTTTAGAGAAAAAAATAGGAAGGGAATATGTGTGTGGTATAGTGAGGGTTGTGATTTAAATGAATTGGTGAGGAAAACTTGACTGAGAAAGTACTTTGAGCAAAGGCCTGAGTTCAGCAAAGGAACCAGCAATGTATGCATCTGGGGAAAGCATTCCAGGTGGAGAAACAGCAAGTACAAGTACCAGGGCCCTGAGGTAGGGGTGTACCTGTTGTTCAAGGTGAGCGGTGTGGCTGAATGACTGAAGCATGGTGAGTGTGGGACAAAAGTAGGATCAAAGTGTTGGGAAGGTTGGGCAGATAGTGTAGGGCTTTGTAAACAATTTTGGTTTTTACTCTGAATAAAATATGAAGCAATAATCAAGTTTCACACAGAGTAGGGATAGGATCTGACATTTTAAAATCCATCTTCAGTCAATTGGAAGAGCTCTTGACTCTCTTGGAATGTAATACTAGCCTTCTCACTAGCTTGATGTATGTGCGACTGAAGGCAAGACCATTAAACTTCCTTGAAACTTAAAATCTCTGTCGTGGAGACTGAGACAGTATTTCTTCAGTGCTTTGTGTGGTAGCCTTTTACATACAAACTCAACATTCTTAGCATCAGCTCTGACAGCTCCACAGTGTCCTAGTGAGTAAGTAGATTTATCCAGTCTCTAAAGAATAATAATCTCTTACTTTGGGGGCCCTAGGTTTGTTCTAGGCACTATTATGAGCCTTGATAACATCTGTTAATCCATGCAATCCTCAGCTTACTTTGAGGTAGGGAATATTTTCTCCGTTTTGTAGATGAGGTGCCTGCAGACCAGAGAGAACTTAAAATTTGCCTAATGCACAACTAGTAAGCATTCGGACCAGGATTTGAACTCAGTCTGGCTTTGGAGACTGGCTTCCTAAGACACATTAGAGGATATTTAGATAGTTTTGAGTTTCAGGTTGTTGACTAGAATTTTGTACTTTGGGCACTGAGATTTTATATACCTAAAAATCATTCACAACCTTTAAACAGGTTCTCCATACCTGTCTCCATACCATGAATTAGCCTAATTCAGTTTTCCTCAAATTTGCCCCCTAGAAGTCAAGTTTCAGGAAAAAAGACCTATGCTCCCACTTCCTAGGTTGTGCGATGGGAGATTTCAGGGGAAGGGATGTGGTTACCTGTATGAGGGTATAGTCTGTATAAGGAACAAAGTTAATTCTTTGTATCTTCTACTTAAGTTCGTGATTTCCCCCTACCCATAATAGAACCATGTTGTTTTTAACATAAAGATGTTACACTTTCTTTTCCAAGTCTTTGGGAAAATTTGACGATCCAGAGAACGCTGTTATATTTATTCTTTTTTCTCATACCCCATTAGAGAGAAGTCAGATCAAACTAAAACCTCTCAACTGGAAGGTACAGCTTTTTCTGCAGCTCTCTTCAGCACTTTCTCCTTTCTCACATTCCACAGTACCAAAATGGAGATTGGCAATCTGACAAAAATTTAAAGTTCTTGCCATGCGGTAGTTATATGTTCTTCATGTTCTCCACATCCCTTCATTGTTGTCAACTAGTAACTTACCAAGTCTACTCCGGTGTGTCCCCTCCCTCCTCTAGCCTTTTCAAGTTTACTAAAGACTGAGACCTAGCTGGAGGACCAGACTTGCCTCCCAACTCCTCTGTAATAGCAGTGTCCTTACAGACCACCTATCCAGCAACCTAATCTTGCAGTTCCTGGGCCTCTGACCCCAATTAGCCTCTAACTATCTCAGCCACTCATTCCCAGAATCTTGTGCAGTATCTCTTTATCTCCTGGAATTGGTCCATGGAGGTCTTAACCACTAGACCAGTTACTTCATGAGTTTTGATGCCCTGGCAACACTGATCTGCTTCTGGTTTGCTATTCATAACTGTGCCTTTTGTCACCTTTTTTTCTATCGAAAATACTCTTTTCCCTTGTTAATTTATTATTATTTAGGACTATGTTACTCAACTTTTATTTTATAATCCATGTACCTTCTCAGTAAACATTCCTTCTCCTTTCAAAGTCCTTGCTTAACACATAGCTTGGGTTTTTCTTTGATCTCCTTGACCATTTTCAAAGTGGTTTTGGGTGATCCCTCAGTGTTCCCATAATGCCCTTATTTATGTTTTTATCATTGCCTTCTTGCAGTGTTTCATGTGACTTTCTTTTCCATTGGCCTGTTATTTCCTTGAGAGTGGGAGATATGGTCTTGTACATCTTTGTTTTCCTGCTACTTTTTCTAATGCCTACATTGTGTAGTGATTTTTAAAAAAATCAAATTCCTTCATTTTTTGGCATGATAATTTTTCTAAAAGTACAGCAGTACATAACTTGAAGGATTTGGACAAAATAATCCATATCTTCCTACAAAAATAGTGTTTTGTTCTGAATCCAGATGATTTAGTGTTTTGATGTTTATCTCATATTCTGGGGTGTGATGTTTTACTATGGAGTGATTTTAAAGGGGAAAGGTAATTAATGCCATTGTAGCCTGTGTTTAACCTGGGATTAACAATAGCAGGGATTTAGCAAAATAACTTAGCATCATAAACTAAGCATAGCCCGGGCATTTAAACACAAAAGCTACCCCCTTGATGTAATTAAATGTTTTTTTGCATGGTACCTATCAACATGAGCATATTTTGGGAAACTAATCTTTCATTTGAAATTTAAAGAGATTAAATAGCCCAGTGAACTAATATTAGTTGAACCATAGGCTGTTGCTGATATTG
Organism: Panthera onca; assembly: GCF_046562875.1. Taxonomy (NCBI): domain Eukaryota; kingdom Metazoa; phylum Chordata; class Mammalia; order Carnivora; family Felidae; genus Panthera; species Panthera onca. Next base: position 24,363,209 of record NC_138343.1, on the reverse strand, counting down.
GACTGTTGTTCACCTGCAGAAGACCCTTTGATGTCTTTCAGTCTAATACCACATGGTTGCTCATTGGGTACCACAGACTGAAAGTATAGTTCTCAATTTAAAGTGGAGAAAGAGGGGCGCCTGGGTGGCGCAGTCGGTTAAGCGTCCGACTTCAGCCAGGTCACGATCTCGCGGTCCATGAGTTCGAGCCCCGCGTCAGGCTCTGGGCTGATGGCTCGGAGCCTGGAGCCTGTTTCCGATTCTGTGTCTCCCTCTCTCTCTGCCCCTCCCCCGTTCATGCTCTGTCTCTCTCTGTCCCAAAAATAAATAAAAAACGTTGAAAAAAAAATTTTTTTAAATAAAAAAATAAATAAAAAATAAAGTGGAGAAAGAGATTAGTCTCCCAATGTATGTCAGTGTTTTATGGAAAAAAAAAAATGGGAGGGGGATGCCTTTGGTGTTAAATCTGTGTGAAAAATTCTGGTTTAAAAACAAGTTACCGAGTGTTTAAATCAATATTAACGTTTTACTGTACCTGTTTTGGATTTTCTTTTTCTATTCAGTGTAATTATCTTCTGTCATTGTGTATTTCTTCTATGTATTTTAGTGCAACCATTAGAAATAAAGCTAAACCACTATTTAAGTCAGTTTTGCCATGTATTTTGAAATGTCTGAAGCTGTTCTGAAAATATTTCAGTGACTAACTTCATGTATTACATTGAGATGTATTTATCATTATTTTGTTGTGATCAAATCTTGATAAATGATAGGATTTTGAAATGTGTTTGATACATTTATAGGATAGAAGATGCTGATAATTCCGAGAAGAGTGTAAATGAAGAAAATGGGGAAGTATCAGAAGACCAATCTCAAAATAAGCACAGTCGTCACAAAAAAAAGAAGCATAAACACAGAAGTAAACATAAGAAACATAAACATTCCTCAGAAGAAGATAAGGATAAAAAACATAAACATAAGCATAAACATAAGAAACACAAAAGAAAAGAGGTCATTGATGCCTCTGACAAAGAAGGTATGTCTCCAGCAAAAAGAACTAAACTTGATGATTTAGCTTTGCTGGAAGACTTGGAAAAACAGAGAGCCTTGATTAAAGCTGAACTTGATAATGAGTTAATGGAAGGAAAGGTCCAATCTGGGATGGGGCTCATATTGCAAGGTTATGAGTCTGGCTCTGAAGAAGAGGGGGAGATTCATGAAAAGGCAAGAAATGGAAATAGGTCTAGTACCAGATCTTCAAGTACAAAGGGGAAACTCGAACTTATGGACAATAAAAATAGTACAAAAAAGCGAAGTAAAAGCAGATCCAAAGAACGGACTAGACATAGGTCTGATAAAAAGAAAAGTAAGGGAGGTGTTGAAATAGTTAAAGAAAAGACAACTAGGAGCAAATCAAAGGAGAGGAAAAAGTCCAAAAGTCCATCCAAAAGAAGTAAGTCTCAAGATCAAGCAAGGAAATCAAAATCCCCTACCCTTAGAAGGCGATCTCAAGAGAAAATTGGAAAGGCCAGATCTCCTACTGATGACAAGGTTAAAACCGAAGACAAAAGTAGGTCAAAAGATAGGAAAAAATCCCCGATTATAAATGAAAGTAGAAGTCGTGATCGAGGCAAAAAATCCAGATCCCCAGTTGATTTAAGAGGTAAATCCAAAGACAGAAGATCACGATCCAAAGAGAGAAAATCAAAACGGTCTGAAACAGATAAAGAAAAGAAGCCAATTAAATCTCCCTCTAAGGATGCTTCTTCTGGGAAAGAAAACAGGTCACCCAGTAGAAGACCTGGTCGAAGTCCTAAAAGAAGAAGTTTGTCTCCAAAACAGCGTGATAAATCAAGGAGAAGTAGATCTCCACTAGTAAATGATAGGAGGTCTAAGCAGAGCAAATCACCTTCTCGAACTCTGTCTCCTGGTAGAAGAGCCAAGAGCCGATCCTTGGAAAGAAAACGAAGAGAACCAGAAAGGAGACGACTTTCTTCTCCAAGGTAACTTTTGTTTTCAAAATGTTAATGCTTTCTGCCAATACATCAGATTTTAAAAAGGAGAAACTAGAATTTGTGAACAATAAAAAAAAAGTGGTGGTGTTAATATACTTTTAACATAGATCCTGCCCACTAACTATATTAACATTTGTACTTTTGTCAGCAAATATCTTGACTATGGGATTTAAAAATATCGAACTGTTGAATTGAATTATATATTAAAAATATTGAATTGAAATGTTGACAATCAGGTTTTTTTCAAGTTCTTAATTTAGTACCTAATTTGCAGAATCACTCCTTTAAATCCAAATAATTTGGCTGATAAATCTATGTGTACCCATTTATGGGAATTTCTAGAGCAAGGATTATGACTTCATTGGACAGTATAGGCTTAAGATTTTAACTTTAAAAAAGGAGGTATCAATTTAAGGCTTGTGATGTATCCATTCTCTTGAGTTGGCATAATTTTGAGTTCTGACAATGTAAATTGGAACTACCAAATTTTTTGGCCCCCAAAATAAAATTAAATTCAAAGTGGACATTTTTTTTGTTACTAATTCATATACTTATAATCTCAATGTTTAAATAATAGTACCTTTTAATTTTAAGAATAGTGTAAGAAATGATTTTATTTTCTTAATAATAATGAAAGTAATTCATTTTTGCGTAATACTTTTGGCCCATCATATTTTTTCTCATAAATTCTCATGATTCTCTCTCCTTATAAAGTAGAGTAACTCTTATACTCCATTTGTAAATGAGAAAAAAGATTGCAAGATTATCTAACTTACCTAGGATCATAGACCTAATAGGTAATTTAGGCACATGAAAGATTTTGGAAGAGGGGTTGGGGGTTGTTTGGTCTAAACTACTTCAGAAACATTTTTAGTGTCTTTATATTTAATAAGCAGGTGAAATTATCAGCAAAGTTTAGCTTAAAAGAATGTTGGCTTATACAATGTGAAGATATAAATTCCTAGCCATTTACTCTGTGTGAGTATACATACAAGCTGACCTTGAAGTGTAAATGGTTCTCTGAAAAATTTTAAGAATGCTGTTTTCAAAATGCTGTATATTAGGAAATACTCTTGATTTTTCTAAATGACACTGTAATTAAATGGCCCCCTTCTTTCTTTAGCTTTCTAAGTTGAGATGGTTGTTAGTGTTGCTGATTATGTCTTCTAAAGTGTTTCCAAATGATTCTTGTCTCTTTCAATTTTCTTTCCATTTGAAAAGGAAATTCTGAGCAGTTTATTAAGGACTAGAGTTGAATATTTGAAACAAAATTTTGTTTTAATTACAGAAAAGATACTAACTCAAAGAGAAATTCGGATAAGGCAGAAACCTGTAAATTCTCTCCCTTTCCATCCTTTCTGCAGTACCAGTCACAAGAATGTCCTTCTAGCCCTTTTTTTTTTTTATGCACATAGAATTCTATGAATGTTCTTTCTTACAAAAATGGAGTCTTCCTATTCACGTGAACAGTGATTTTTTTCATGAAACATTTTTGTGACAATAAAGATCTTTTAAGTCTTTATATAACAGCGCCATATTTCACAGTATAGATATATCATAATGCAGTTGACCCTGGAACAACACAGAGGTTAGGGGGGCCAGTCCCCCACACAGTCAGAAATGTGCATATAACATTTGACTCTCCCAAAATTTATTACTAGTAGCCTACTGCTAACTGGAAGCCTTATCAATAAAACTTAGTCAATTGGCATATTTTGTATGTTGTATGTATTGTATACTGTATTCTTAAAGTAAGTTAGAGGTAAAATCATAAGGATGAGTAAATATATTTACAGTACTGTAAAAAATCTACGTGTAAGTGGACCTATGCAGTTCAAACCCATGTTCAAGGATCACCTCTAATCATCCCCCTTTTTCAGATGAAAATTTTGGTTGTTGTCAGTTTTTCATGATTGTATGCTACTATGTCCGTTCTTTACGTGTGAAGGTTCTTTGTAGAATAGATTCATAGAAATGGAATTGCAAAGTCTAAGGTAATGTACATTTGCATTTTAGAAAGTTACTGCCAAATGTCTTTCCAGGAAAGTTACACCAATATGTGTTTCCATGACTAGATAGGCTGTCCTTTTCTCTAAATCCTTACTTATATTTCCTCTGTTTAAAGGTTAACATTGATTGTAAGATGCTATTATATGTAATATATTAAAAAGAAGACTCTATATTGGGAGAATGTCAAAATTTAGAAACAGTCTTCAAACTAAGGAAGTGGAATACTGTTACTCACTTAGGCAAGTTTTATTTGAGTTGTGTATCTGGAATTAGAATCAGTGACTTTAATAATGTGAATAGCCATCATAATTCTTCAGATTGTGAGATGACAGGAAGTATACCATTTTTACTGTGTGCCTACCACAACACCAAAATGTCATTGTGATTTTCTGGATTTAAGTTTTAAAAAACCTGTTAATATTTGTTTACTGTCTTCATGTTTAGTACACCCTTTCTTAAGATGTTCTTTATGTGCAAAACAAATTCATTAATTAGATGTGTTTTTCTATAACTTGGATTTGGTCCCCTTAAGAACACGACCTCGAGATGATATCCTCAGTAGACGTGAAAGATCAAAAGATGCCAGCCCCATCAATAGGTGGTCTCCAACCCGAAGAAGAGCAAGTAGATCTCCCATTAGAAGGCGGTCTCGTTCCCCACTCAGACGAAGTAGGTCACCCAGGAGAAGAAGCAGGTCTCCTCGGAGAAGGTAAAATAATGTTACATATGTTGTCCTTTTGATTCATTAAACTGTATGCTTCTGAAGCCTCATATTAGCCAGTTGGTAGGTTTTCTTAGAGACCGTTTTTCTCTGAAAAATTGTAGCTGTGATCCCATATAGTTTCCTTTTTCCCAACATGTGATATTTCACATACACTAATTTTTCTTTAATATAGCTTTTTTTCAAATTTAAGTAAATCAGTGTTCATTAAAAACTCATTCTTTTAAAAGGGAAGAATTTTTTTCCCCTACTCAAGATAAATACTACATGAGCTGTGCTTACTGCTTTTTTGTTTCGTTTTGTTTTTTTTGAACAGGATAGATCATAAGGTAAAAAAAAGCCGAGTTTCTGGTCATACAATTTCATTTCTCTGTTTTTCTATTAACTTGTATTTGGTCCCCTTAGAATGTGACTTCAAGATGATAACCTCAGTAGATGTGAAAGACAATCTCAGCAAACATTTAATTCACTGTAGTAGAAACCATTTTATGTGATGCACATGTAGTGAGTTGGTTAATCAAAATGTTGGTTTATAAAGCACAAATCATTTTTAAAATATATACATTAAATATTTTAACTCAAACATAAGTAGACTTCCATTTGCCAATTTTAATGTTTTTAAAAGATAGCATACCAAAGGCTTATTGCAATCAGTGGATAGATCTTTACATTATCTGAGTATTTTTGTATACTAGATTCCTTGAAGTAGAAGTGCTTTGCCCAAGGTTGTGTATGTTAAAATTTTTAGAAATTATTATCATATTATCTATTGATTTCTTATTCTGGACAATTACTGTTTTTTAATTCCCCCCCCCCCCCCCACACACACACACACTTTTCTACCCAATTGTACCATATTTCCCTGTGCTTCCAGTTATAATCATTATGATCATGTGCATATTGCTCATTGCTGAGCAGACGGGAGAAGGGGCAAGAAAAGACCTTCCTTCTAATGCTTCTAGCCTTTGAGCTCCAAACTGATGAATAGGCCTGCTTAAACAGTTATTGTAGGAATTGTTTTCCCTTTTCTGTCATCTTGGCAGTCTCTCTTATTTTGTGATTCTCTTTCCTGTATCCAGCATCTTCATATTTTATTTCCTTGCTTTGTTAATGCCTTTACAATAGCTTCCTGCAAAAAGTACATGAAAAGGACATTTTGGGGGACCTTTGTCTCTTTAAAAAAAGAAAAGGCTTTTGTCTTCACTGCTGATTTGTTAAGGAATAGAATTCCAAGTTGAAATCATTTTTTCCCTTAAGAATTTTGAAATTGTTATTCCACTAACTTCTAGTTTCCAGTAGTTTTCTGGTCACTAAATAGACCTTTTATTTAAATTTACTTACTTAAGTTTACTTTTTGAGAGAAAGTGCAAGGACAAAGAAAGGTTCTACGCTGTATGGAACCTGACTGGGGGCTCTAACCAAACAGATCATGACTTGAGCTGAAGTCTGACGCTTAACCCACCATTGAGCCACCCAGGTGCTCCCTAAATAGGCTTTAAAGCAGGAAGATTATGGCTACCTATTCTGGGAAATTTTCTTTGTTTGCTTTTTTGCCCATTGTTTTCTTCATTCCTGCGTTGGATCTTCTGTATTGTTCCACTCATTCCCCCTCTATGCACACTCATCTTTTATGTTTGTCCTTTTGTTCTGCTTTTAGTGTAAATTTTCTTGTTGTGCCTTCTTACCTTTCTATATTTTTTCCTGTGCTCATATATATTTATTTTTATTTCCAAGATTTGTTGGCTGTTTAATTTTTTTCTGCCATTTAACTTGTTTTATAGAAATAGCATCTCCTACATCAAAGATTATAATGAGTTTGCTTTGTGGAGTTTTGTTCTTAATGATTTTCTTTTCTTATACTTTCTTTCTTCCCAGAATCCTTTTGCTGCTCATTTACCTTTATCATTTGAGGACTTTATTCAAACAGCTGGATCCTATTCTCATTTAAAACTTAGCCACTGAGAAAGCTGAATGGAAACTTTCGTCCATTCTGAGAATGTAGAATTTGTGGCTTCATTGTGATCTCTTTAGCATATCCTTGACTATAGCTCTTTTGGGTTAGCAGTTTCCCAGAATCCTCTCGTCTGCTGGAGAATGTAGACATGGCTGCCAGTAGAGTTCTGGTTCTTCATAATGTAGACTTCCCCTAATCCTTCCATTTTCAGTACTGTGCCTCCCTGCTACCTTGGGTCAGTTTTGATAACAACCTCACCTCTATAAAATTTAAGTATTTTGCCAGAATGTTGAAGGGGAATGGTTGGCATTTTCTGCTGAGTCAGGAAGGAGGCAGAATATACAGAAGCCAGCTATTCCTAAAGGCTTTCAACCAGTTTTTATTTAGCTTTTACCTACAGGATATGGTGTCTCCAATGCTTGAGGCTTTCTTTCTGGAGTTCTGTGGCATGGATTTACTTGTTTCTTATATATCTTGTCTGTTCCTGTCAGACTTATGTTTAGATTTGATCTGTTATTACTCTTTTTGTCCAGTGTGCACATCAAGATTTTGTTGACATTTCTGTTGTCCTAATAGCTCTTCACATTCTTTAGTTGTTCCCTTCATGTCATTTTTAGTAAGATTTCTTAAGAAATATGACATAAGCCTGGTAGTCAGATGTGACATTAACAGGCAGTTTGCCAATTCTCTGTAGACTTAGCAGCCTTTTCTGTTTGGAATTCTACAACATCTTTCCAACATAAACTTTACCTTTAATGCTTGAACCACAGTATCAGTTTTTGTTTAACATGAGGCAAGACCTTCAGGCACTTATAAAGCTGTCTGAGGGCCCTGTTAATTAGACTTAGAATTTTTGTCATGTTTGTATTTTCTGTGCCTTATTAATGGTGATATTTTTTTAATCTCATTTATTGAAACATATTTACATAAAGTAAATAAATTCACCCTTGTTGGTGTAAAGTTATGTGAGTTTTGACAAACGCATAGTCACATACTCACCATAATCAAGAATATTTCCATCACCCCCAAAGTTCTTTTTGTGTCCTTTTGCAGTCCAATAAGAACAGTAACTGTGTTTTAGTTGTCTTCAGTTAAGCTGATTACCCCAATCTTGTGTGTTATTTCACTTTAAATTTTTAATTAACCCCTTTTTAAAAGATTTTATTTTTAGAACAGTTGTAGGTTCACAGCAAAATTGAGCTTTTGAAAAGTACAGAAAGTTCCTGTATACTCCTGCCCAACACACCCACAGCTTTCCCACCTTTAATTGACATTTAAAGTGTGTGTGTGTGTGTGTGTGTGTGTGTGTGTGTGTGTGTATGTATGTGTATTTATTTATTTATTTATTTTCCCCCTAACCCAACCAAATAGGGACAGAGGTCGAAGGAGCAGGTCACGCTTGAGAAGGCGGTCTCGATCACGGGGTGGTCGTAGACGTAGGAGCAGAAGCAAAGTAAAAGAAGATAAATTTAAAGGAAGTCTTTCTGAAGGAATGAAAGTTGAACAAGAATCTTCATCTGATGATAAGTAAGAATGGAATTTCCCATAATTTCCTTTTTTCAATTTAGACAAGTACTATTTGACCTGGAAGTCTTTACTTTTCCACCTGGATATAGCAAACGAATCCATTCATTAGGTCCTGAATTGAAAAGTTAATCTTTTGTGTATATTTTATAGGTTATGTGGCAGAGGTCATGGTTTTCTGAATTTAGAGGCTTCAGTTTTCGCTGGAATGAACATTGGGCTATCAATTTATCATGAGCCTTCCCTTCATTTTTATTAGAGACAACAGATATATTAGATAGTTCTACTACCAATCTTGATTACCAGTTTTGCAGTGGTGTGTGTGTGCGGGTGTATACTAATATTTAAACTTTTCACTTTGTGTAAAATGATACCTACTTTGCAGTTGAGGCTATCGGTGGTAGATATGCCTGTTACCATGTGGAAAATGCAAAAACATTTCATTGTCTAACAGAGAATTTTTTTTTTTTAATGCGAATTTAGTTGTGTAGATGGAACATCTCAAAAAATGAGACTAATCTAGAGCAATAGTTCTTAGCTGGGGGTAATCTGCTTCTCCGGGGACATTTTGGCAATATCTAAAGGTATTTTGATTGTCATCTTGTGGCTAGAGACCAGAGATACTGTTCAATATCTGCCAGGGCATAGGACAATGCCCTCTTCCATAATGAAGAATTGTTAAAATGTCAGTAGTGCTGAGGTCAAGAAAGAGCTTAGGTGATATGAAAGTTAAATGAAGGTTAAGTGAACATCCTGATAACCTTGAGAATGCATTTTGCTTACTTGTTTGCAGTGAACATTCAGCAGATCATAGAAAAGCCTATACTGGGAGGGATTGCAAAGATTGTGGAGTTTTTTTGGGAGGAAATTGGGAACAGTCAGGGCAGTGTCTGGGGGTAGAGCCACATTCCCCTTCAGAGTGTATGTGGATATTTACGTGTGCATTTTTGATAGGGAAAAGATCCATAGCTTTCCAAGGATCTGCAGCTTTCTGTGACCCAGAAAAGGTATTAGTTTGCTTATGTGTCTCACCCTCTTGTTCTATAAAGATTAAAACAGGCTAGTAAATGAAATGACTTTAGCAATACCAAGGTCATGGAAGAGCCGGGAGTGACTTTTTTGAACTTAGGGATCTTTCATTTGTTCCCTAGTTTGGTGCTATGAAACAAGTGAGGAGAAAAATGAGACATAGAAGGTTAAATTACTTGCTTGGTTTCCAAACCAGGCAACTAAGAGAGTTTAGAAACAGAATAGAGTAGGATGGCTTAAGACTTTGGTGCAATTAACTGATCACTTACGTTTTCCAGCTCTTTTAATTTATGTAACAGTTACTATTTGTGAGTCTCTAAGGATTTTTGAAGTTAATTATGTGTATATATGTGTAAATTTTTTTTTAAGCCTTGAAGACTTTGATGTAGAGGAAGAAGATGAAGAAGCCCTAATAGAACAGAGAAGAATACAGAGGCAGGCAATTGTTCAGGTGTGTGATATTAGTGAAACTTTGAGCAGTCCTTCTGAAATAATTACTCTTTTAGTAAAAACAGTTTTTATTTATAAAGAAGTGATGGTAACAGCAATTGAGTAAACCTTTAAGAAGTGTATGTGTAAAATTATCTTTGTGAGATTTGAAAAGATGATAGTTTCTTAATAAAATTGAAATGGTTGCCTTGTTTTGTTATAGAGAGGATTCTGACAAAAACCTTTTATAAGACATAAAATTTGAAATTTGCTTTTTTTAAAAAAAAAAGTTTACATATTTGTTTTGAGAGAGAGAGCATGGGGGGGTGGGGGGGGGGGGGAGCAGAGAGAGAGAGAATCACAACATAGGGCTCAAACTCAAAAACTGAGATCATGACCTGAGCCAAAATCAAGAGTCAGACGCTTAACCACCTGAGCCACCCAGGCGCCCTTCTTTTTTGTTTGTTTTTTAAGAAAACCCTCATAAGTGAGTATAGAATAAATTGGAAGAATTTCAGTTAGAAGGAAGAATTTCTCTATGTGGGGGCGGAGAACTATTTTAAGGTCTAAAAAAAATGGTAAATTTCTAATGCAAATGTGATTGTTTACATGGAACATCTCAAAAATAAGTTTGAGTCGTTTAGAGCTAGGTGATTAAGGAAGTGGGGTGGGGAAAGGGTGTTATACATAGGTCTTTATATGGTCATTTAATGATTTGGTTACCTGCCTTGGAAGATTGTCAGTTATGCCTCGGCCATCCTGACTTAAAGCCATGGCCACTAGATGCTTTGTGGACGGCAGTCCCTGTAAAGTGTAAAGTTTTCCCCTAATGGAAGGTGAGCAATGAAGTTGAGAATGCATTCTGGAAGAAGTAAAAAATGTTTAGGTGCTATAAGAACATCAGACAAAAGGAAAGGACAGTCATACTAGCTCACTTACACATATGTAGCAAATCATAAACCATGTACTGGTATGTCAGAGCAAAGGAAAGAACTTGAATCATCAGAAGATGTAGGGCAAAACTGGAATTCCAGAGAACCTTTTCTGGGGCACTGATGAAATTGTTGTTATTAAACTGATATCCCTAAAGACTTGGTTGAATCTTTTTTTGTTCTTGCCCAGGTCCACAATCCCTTATCTCCATCCCTTGGGGCCAGATGTGCTTCAGAACTCAGAACTATTTGAATTTTAGAAAGGTAATATGGTGCATCTATGTATATTATTTAGCCCCATCAGTGGGCTCTAGGAGCAGCACCCCGTTATCAAACACAGTAGTATTTCTGCAGTGAGGCATATTCTGTTCACACTGGGGGAGATAAAAATAAGACTACAAATAGCATCACATCTGTTCATGTCAGGTTTTGTCACCTAATGAATGTGCACCGAACATAGAAAATCTCTTTCAGAGTTGTGTGGATTTTGGAATTCTATGTAAGGGATTGTGGATCTGATTCAGTGAAGGCATCAATACTCTTTAAAAAATTTTTAACATTATTTAACACTCTTTTCAGTGCAATACCTCTTTAGCAAATATGCATCAGATTTTATGAAAATAATATGTTGTATTGTTGTTACAGAAATATAAATATCTTGCTGAAGATAGCAATATGTCTGTGCCATCTGAACCCAGCAGCCCCCAGAGCAGTACCTGTACGCGGTCACCTTCTCCAGATGACATTCTAGAAAGGGTAGCTGCTGATGTTAAAGAGTATGAACGGGAAAATGTTGATACATTTGAGGCTTCAGTAAAAGCCAAGCATAATCTAATGACAGTTGAACAGAATAATGGTAAGTTAGATTTTTGTTTTGATCATGCTTTTCTCTGAATTTTTAGCTCTGTAAATAATGAAAGAGATTGTTTTGGAATGGGGAAAAGTGAAAGGGATTAGAAATGTTGCCCCTGTTAACCCCTGTTAAATCTTATGGTAATATAGTATTAAATGAGTCCCAGTGAATGTTCTTTATAAATATTTTTTATTAGTTCACATAACCTAAAACAGTATATGGAATCCCACATTGTTCGTTACCTTCTGTTTGGGGCGCCTGGCTGGCTTAGTCAGTAGAGCATGCAACCCTTGATCTCGAGGTCATGTGTTCAAGCCCCATGTTGGGCACAGAGCTTACTTAAAATAAATACATAAATACATACATACATACATACATACATATATTTTAAAAATGTCATTAGCTTCTGTTTTGCTTGCTAGAGTATTCTAAAGCAGATCCCAGCCATGATTTCATTTTGTCTATAAATATTTCATTTTGTATCTCTGCTAGATAAGAACTTTTTTTTAAAAAAACATTACTTAAAAAAATTGATCGCTTTTAAATATCTAATGTCTAATTACAGTTGGCTGGTTTGAATCAGAATCCACATAAGATGCCCATACCTCTCTCAATGTCTCAGAGTCTTTAATATTCTCATCCTTTCCTCCTCCCCCCTTTCCATTTACTTGTGAAGATACTGGGGCCATGTGTCCTATAAACTTTTCTTTGCACTCTGATTTTACCACATTCTTGGGCCATTTATCTTATTTCCTCTATCTTCAGTGTTTCTTGAACACTAACGTGTTGGAGACTTGAGCAGATTTAAGTTAACTGTTTTGGCAAGAATACTTCATAAGTAGTGGTGTGCACTTGCATTACATCACGTGGCGTGTGGTGTGTGTTTGTCCTGTTTTTATTGACCTTGAGATTGTGTGTCCAGTATGAAGTTTACCTTCAGCTGTTCACCTAGCAGTTTCAGTAGCCATTGGTGATCATTACTTAGATCCATTCTTTCATGAGGGGCAGGGGTGGGGGGGTGTGGACACACTCCAAAGTGGTGATTCTTAAATTATAATTCCTTTTGAATTACTACCTGTAATTCCATAAAAGAAAAGGTTTCCATTCTTTGGTTACCGTGAAACATAGTTTGTACAGGAGAGTTGGGATAAATGCTTCATTATTTTCTTTTATTGACTAATTTTTAGCATAGATAGAGTTTGGTACATTAGCAACCTCCAGAGATAACCAGTGAAATTTTGGTAGTTTTTGTCATGTTTTCATGGTTTCGTATCATTATATACTTAAATTCTCTTTCCAACTGAGGTGGAGGAAGAGCCTTTTTAAGTTGGTTTCTAATGTCTTTTTGACCCACACCCTACAGGATTGATTGGTAATATATACTTATTAATATTCTTTCTAGGACAGGGGTTGGCAAACTGTAAAAGGTCAGATAGAGAATATTTTAGGTTTTCATAATTTAGACTTCTTTTCTCTGTTCCAACTACTGAACTCGGCTGTTGTAGAGCAGAAGCAGCTGTGTTCCTCCCAAAAAAACCTGTGTGGACACCAAAATTTAAATTTTCAATAATTTTCAAACGTCACAAAATATTCTCATGTTTTTCCCCAAAATCTTTGAAAACATAAAAACGGACCATATGAAAATAAGGGGCCAGATTTGCTTCACTGTAGTTTGCAAAATTAGTTTTACCACAGTGTGAGATTTCACAGGCTCACCTTATGGGTATCTTGTCCCAGAACAGAAACAGCTGTTGATCTAAGGAACGCTGGTGCCATCTAATAGGAAATTCCATTCAGAGGTCACAGGGCACGTAGGGGTGCCCGTTATTCATGGGACTTTTCAGTGGACAAAGCTAGGACATACATACCTTTTTGGAAGGGGGGGGGTTCGTACTAAAAAAGTGTCAATTCAAATTCGTACTTATATAAGGTTTTTATTAAGTTCTTTGATTTTATATTTCTATTTTAGTGAAAAACTTGACTCCTAATAACATTATTTGGGTTATTTTGAAGCTTTTATTTACATACTTATCAGTATGATCAATATTCTTTTTATCCTTGGGATACATTCCAAAGTGTAAAATCACTTGAAATACTTCTTTGTGTGGGTGTACCACTCATTTAATAGATTTAGGTTTATTTTTTTTCTTTTGCTTGTGATTTTTAGGAATTTTCTGTTTTATTATTAAAATGGTCCTTCATATGTGTGTGTATCTGTATCCTATGTATACAAGAACACACAAAGATATATACACTCCTCGATGTGAAAAAAATCTTCATTCCTTTTTATAGCTGTGTACTATTCCAGTGTAATGAATGTGCCAAAGTTTATTCATTGTCTTCTAATGGTAGATGTTTGGGTTGTCTCCAGTTGTTGAGTATTCATTGGACCATTAATTATAATGCGATTGTGCATTGTCATTTTTTTAATGTGTACCACTCTGTCTTTGAGATGATTTTGTAGAAGTGGAGTTGCTGGGTCTAAAGAGTATGGTTGTGCTGTGTTTCCAAATTTTATGCTGTAAGGCTTACACAGTTTTGCCTCTCCCAAGTAATGTCTGAGTTCTTGTTTATCAGGGCTTGTTTTTGTGGGGGTTCTTGTTGGTTTTTTTTTTTTGTTTTTTTGTTTTTTTGTTTTTTTTTTTTTTTTTTTTTTTTTGAGAGAGAGAGCATGCGCATGAGTGAGGGGGGGTAACATTGGCGAGACAGATAATTCCAAGCAGGCTCCACACCAGCAGCGCAGAGCAAGACTCAAATGCTTGAAACTGTGAGATTGTGACCTGAGCTGAAATCAAGAGTCAATTGCTCAACTGACTGAGCTACCCAGCTGCCCCTAGAATTTATTTATTTTATTTTTTTAAAGTTTATTTTTGGGAGAGGGGAAAGTACAAGCAGGGGAGGGGCAGAGAGAGAGTGAGACCAAGGATCTGAAGCCAGCTGACAGGTACCAATACAGAGCTAGAACTCACAAACCGCGAGGTCATAACCTGAACTGAAGTTGGAAGCTTAAGTGACTGTGCCACCCAGGCACTCCTAGAAATAGAATTTTTTGAAGAGGAACTTTGATTTTAATACATAATTATTATTTACCTATTAGCATATTAATTTAACTAACATTGGAGAAAGTACTGATAATTAGGTGTTTCAACTTTCTGAAATGAATCTTTTTAGTAAAGAATGGATGGCCTTATATATGTTAAGTGTTAAAGTAACTTTTGGGTGGGTATTAATGAAAAACTCGTGCAAGAGGAAAGAAACTGAATTGTTAGTGATTTTACATTGATGACTGATTTGTGTTTTAATTTGTATCCCTTCATTTTTCAAATATTACTGTTCATTTCCATTTAGGTTCATCTCAGAAGAAGCTGTTGGCACCTGATATGTTTACCGAATCTGATGATATGTTTGCTGCCTATTTTGATGTAAGTAATTTTACTTACGTAACTTTAAATGAAATGTATAAGCGTTGTATATATATATAGAGAGAGTAATAGATAAAGCAAATATATGCTAACATTTGGACAGTCTGATTGAAGGTTATCTGGAAACTCTCTGTACTAATGTTGCAACATTTCTCGAAGTCTGAAATTAGGTCAATATTTTAAAAACAAGTATAGCAGAACAGTTTGGGAGGTTCAGAAAAGTTAAACACCAAATGACTTAAATGTGTAGTTATTTTTCTCAAGCAACATTTTCTTGGATTTAAAAGTGTGTGTGTGTGTGTGTGTGTGTGTGTGTGTGTGTGTGTGTGTGTAGGGCATAGTTAGCTGAGACAAGATGGTACCAATAATTTCCAAGCTGGTATTAGAGCAGAGTCCACTTTGGGCTTCGATATTATTGGTGATTGAAAAGTTAGGATTTGGGTCCTAATAAAGTCATTAAAGAGTTCTGAGTGTTATTCTAAGGCAGGGGATTAAGAAATTTTGGCTTTTTAGCCATGTTTCCAGTTTTCTTTTCTTGAAAAAGGTCTTAAAAACATACTCAAAAGTATGGAATTTTTTCATTATAAATTCAAGAGAATATGAGAAATAAGGAGGCTTTGGCAAGAAGAGGAAGTAGGGGGATAAACATAAAAAGGGGAAATTAAAAATGGAGTAGGATTAAGCAGTCTGTGTCCAGGACCCGGAAGACCTTGATCATGGGCTCCTGTGTCTACGTCTGTATTTTAAACAGAAATACTAAATAATGCCAGGTTAAGGAATGATGAAATGATGATTGAGCCAGTGAAAGTATCAGTGCCCATCATTTGCTTGGGTGACAGGGGCCTTCTGGGTATCATGGAGAGTGGTTTGTAATATTCTTAATTTCCCAGACAAACTGTTAGTACAGCCAGTGACCTTTCATGCATATGTGGGAAGAGGAGCCAAGGGGTGGCAAGTGGACAAGGCAGTATAAGAAATGTGGAATTGGTAGAAGAGAGTGTTGGATACCTATTGTTAACTGAGTGCCCATCTGTAATTTTTGTCCCCCTTTGTCTATTAATAGCTGTCAAAAACCAGACCTGGTTTTGAGTCTTTTTCATTTATAATGCCCTAGTCATATTCCTAAGATTTCTTGAAGATACTTTAACTTTTTTCCTGAGCGTTATTGTGGTATAAGAGACTTTGTTACTCATGTTTCCAGGTGATGGTAAGAGTTTACTTAATTTGGCATAAGACGTTTTTATTGAATTATAGCTTGTTTTGCCCATTTTTGTTTTAAAGGAAGTGGTTTAAATGTCTGCCTGATTAGTAGGTAAATGGCTCTGTTGTTGCCTCCTTCATTTCAGAGTGCTCGTCTTCGGGCTGCTGGTATTGGGAAAGATTTCAAAGAGAATCCCAACCTCAGGGATAACTGGACAGATGCAGAAGGCTATTACCGTAAGTTCACGGTTCTGATTAATTTTAGAGTTCATTGCAATATTTTATAGAATTCTTTTGCTTGATGCAGTCACACATTGGAGAACTCTGAGAGTCCCATCACAGTGCCAGCACTTACAAAGTATGGCACATTGGATAGCTGCATGAACCCATGTCGTAATCTAGTAAGCAGCCCACGAGCTTCATGAATAGACGTGAGGTAAAAACTTGATGTGCAACTTAAATCTATTCAAAGTTGTTTTCAGCCATGAGATAAGCCTCCAGGAGGAGGAGGGGGAACGTCACTTGCTCGTCTTGATCTGAAAACCAAGAAAAACGACATACAAGGAGCTTGGGATGCCAGTCATGCAGTATTTGTCCTGCAGGACTACAGTTGGAAACACTTCAGTGAGCACATTTCTTCCCTACTCAATGTTGAAATCCTCAGCAGTGGATAGGAAGTGGGCATGCAGCTTGAACCACATTATGAAAGAGTGACGAATGATGGAGGCTTGGCTTTGATTCTCCCTGGTGCCTAGGACACCAAACACACAGTAGAGATTTGACACACTTTTTTAAGTGACTGCACTGTTTCTTTTTATTATGTGTATCTCAGAGTTTTCTTAAGTATTTATTGTTTTCAACATTCCCATTTCTTAATTTACTTTTCTAGGCGTGAACATAGGTGAAGTCCTAGATAAGCGTTACAATGTGTATGGCTACACTGGCCAGGGTGTATTCAGTAACGTTGTACGAGCCAGAGATAATGCAAGAGCAAACCAAGAAGTGGCTGTAAAAATCATCAGAAACAATGAGCTCATGTAAGTTCAGAAGACATATGTAATGAAACCTAAAAACACAGGTATTGACACATGAAGATTTTTAAAAAGTATAACAGTCTATAAAAGTATTGCAGTTCTAAAATGACAGAATGATGGTATTGAATCTGATGCCCTTTTTCTTTTATACAATAGAGGTAATTGCCATACCCATATGTTCTAATAAGCACAATCCATAACCACACACTGAGTTGATGTTAAAGTCAACTTGCCATTATTTTTATTTTTTAATTTACATCCAAGTTAGTTAGCATATAGTGCAATAATGATTTCAGGAGTAAAATCTAGTGATTTCATCCCCTACATACAACACCCAGTGCTATCCCAACAGGTGTCTGTCCTCCTTAATGCCCATCACCCATTTAGCCCCTCCCCCCACCCACAACCCTTCCAGCAACCCTCAGTTTGTTCTCTATATTTAGATCTAAGTTTTGTCCCCCTCCCTATTTTTACATTATTTTTTTTAACGTTTATTTATTTTTGAGACAGAGACAGCATGAATGGGGGAGGGTCAGAGAGAGGGAGACACAGAATCTGAAACAGGCTCCAGGCTCTGAGCTGTCCGCACAGAGCCCGACGCGGGGCTCGAACTCACAGACCGTGAGATCATGACCTGAGCTGAAGTCAGCCGCTTAACCGACTGAGCCACCCAGGCGCCCCCATTATTTTTGCTTCCCTTTCCTTATGTTTTATCGGTTGTGTATTTTAAATTCTACATATGAGTGAAATCATGATATTTGTCTTTCTCTGGCTAATTTTGCTTTGCATAATGCACTCTCATTCCATCCATGTTGTTGCAGATGGCAAGATTTCATTCTTTTTGATTGTCGAGTAATAGTCCATTAAATTATAACTAGAATTTTAGAGGAAAACCAAATATTTAATACTTGGTAAGACATCCATTATTAGACTCTTACACCAGAACTTGTACAGGGTGGTTCTGTTTTTGTTAAAATAACATTTACATCAAGATGTTTTTGAGATAAAATATGTGCAAGATTGAATTCCTTCAAGAAATGTGGGTTTGTTTCTTAGTGTTTCTTTCTGTTAATTGTGGAAATTAACTACGTGAGAACAATATTTGGCTCAGTATAAATTATTGCATTAATGATATACAGACTTGTCAGTCCTCAATAGATTTATTAGTATTTAAAAAAAATTCCAAACTGCTTATCATCTGTAATACATCAGACTGGAACTAGTTAAATATTGTTTGATTTTTTTTTTAATCTGTATTGTGTTCAGTTTTGATTTTTTTTTTTTACTTTTCAGGCAAAAAACTGGCTTAAAAGAACTAGAATTCTTGAAAAAACTTAATGATGCTGATCCTGATGACAAATTTCATTGTTTGCGACTCTTCAGACACTTTTATCACAAGCAGCATCTCTGTCTCGTATTTGAGCCTCTAAGGTAAGCTGTCAAATCTGTACATTACTAAACATTTAGATAAATGTGATGACAAATTTTCTGTGTGTTTTATTTTTCCAGTTAGCTCTGGGTTTGTCTTTTACTTTTGGTTAAGAACTAGTTTCTTGACAATAGTTAATGTATAAACACGAATTGACTGCATACCGTGTGCCAAACTCTAATCTCCTGTAGCCATCAGTGCAACAGAGGTTCTCCGAAAG
Organism: Panthera onca; assembly: GCF_046562875.1. NCBI lineage: Eukaryota > Metazoa > Chordata > Mammalia > Carnivora > Felidae > Panthera > Panthera onca. The sequence continues at coordinate 24,344,461 of NC_138343.1, read as the reverse complement.
TTCAATACTTTTACACCATGATAAAAAGAAATGGAAATAGTGGAGTAGGAAAATACAATTTTGATTGTCAAAAGTATGGCTTTAGTTTTGGGCTTTCAGATGTGAACCATTCTGAAATCAATAGGAATTTTACCATTGTATGTCTTCCCTTCTATTTTTGAAAATTGAGTTTTACTGGAAAGTTGTGTTATATACACACAGATTCATGTGCTCTCATTTCAATGTAGAATAATTTATTAAACATCTGAGGAGGTTCTTGAACAGGTACTTTCATTATAATCCAGATTGCAGATTTGATTTTACTTTATGCTTGGACATGATTTTGCCTTTTTTATTTCCATTTTGCATTTTAACCCCTAATTTTGTGTTGTTGCTTTTCTCTCCTAAAAGTATGAATTTACGAGAGGTGTTAAAAAAATATGGTAAAGATGTTGGTCTTCATATTAAAGCCGTGAGGTCCTATAGTCAGCAGCTGTTCTTGGCATTAAAACTCCTTAAAAGATGCAATATCCTACATGCAGATATCAAGCCAGACAATATCCTGGTAAGTCCATCAGTCAGGTTGCCTTGTACATCCGTATAGTTTCTTACCAATGATGTGATTACCACTGTATTATTCTAGAAACGATGTCTTAGAAGAACAACTCAGTATATTAATTACCCATTACAAAGGACTTAACCAGGGTTTACTTTTATGGAAGTTGGTCCATGAAATTTCATAGTAAAGTGTAAAGAAAGGAAATAGGCTATTGTCCCCAATTTTTTCCTTTTATTGATGGATTTAGAGTACACATAAATCTCAGGAGTGCTTTAATGGAGTAATGGTGGGTTTCTTCTGGTATCTAAAAAGAAAAAAATAAAAGATGCATATGTGTTGTTTGAAATTAGGAATGTTCACAACTCTTTGTTCTCTGTGGTCTGACAGGGTTAGAGACACTTAAGGAGAATTATCTCTTAAATCTACGGTTTGTCTGTAGGTGCCCAGGAGGGGGTCCAAACACAGTAACTCAGTTGTGATTACATTGAAAGGTGTCCCTTTCAGTCTTTATCTCCTAAGGACTTCTGGTATAATATGCAGCTTTCACAGAGTACATGTTTTTGAAATTTAAAAGTAATATATCCTGATAGGGGAGTGATGAATGCACACATACCTCTTCCCTCCCTGGCCCCATTTCTTCACCCCTGTTCTGAGATGTTCAGAGTTGCGGGTATGTTCACAACTTGAGGAATTCCTAATTTGTCTGCTAGTAACATGTTCTACACTTTTAAAAGATTACGATCCCATTAAAGTTTAAGGATCCCTTGTCAGTAACTTAGCTGTTAGTTCAGATTCTTCTTTTACTTTTTTAATATCTTAAAATATTTTCTTCCAGACTAGCACATAAATAATGAGACATTCCATCTTAGCATGTTTTGTCTGACTTTACAATGTATTGCGTATCCAATATAATTTGGGGTTAGAAGAGCTGAGTAATTACAGTGAAATCAATGAATTGTAGACTTGCCTAGTCAACTTCATAGTTAGTTTTTACCTCAATTTTCTTTAAATTGTGAAATATAACATTCATATCAAAGAATGTGTAAGATCTATAAAACCTAAAGGTAACTATGCATTGAAAATCTGTTTAACCACCATAGAAGTTAAAGAATAAGACCTTTGCTCTTATTTTTAAAACTTCATTTTCTTTGAGTTAATGCTACTCTCATAAGGTTTTCACATGGACTTCAGACACTGAATGTTGTCTCTCCTTCCCAAGAAAGGAGGAAATAGACCTCAGAGATCACAGGGAGCTGCTTGTGAATGAAAATCCAAAACTTCTAGCCCAGGATTTCAACCATCAGTGTGGTAGGAGTACCACATTCCTTGTGAGAGGATAGAAATTGTGTAGCCAAACTGAAATGCACATAAGTGTGGCTCCCCTGCTATCATTTAAGGCATGTTAGCCAGCCCAAGAGTGGAACTCCTGTCAGTGGAACTGGTAGATTGTAATTTTAAAATTGTCCTGAGGTTTCTCTGGGTTTTAAACTGCTTCGTTAATTAAGTAGCTGAATGCAGTTTATACTTTTTAAAAAGCTTCACAAGTACTTTTCCATTTGAAGATCCCTATCTTCCTGAGACCCCAGATGAAGAGAATGGTTACGGATATGGCAGTTAAAAATAATCATTTCCATTATTAGCTTAATTCTGTGGATATCAACTGTAATGGGCCAATCTGTAACACTGACCAGACTTGGATATCCCAGTAGAAAGTGTTTATGTTAAAGTGTTATGTTTCTTTGGGGTGGGAACTATAGGCCAAGTTCAAGTCCCAACTCGGAATTTGTGTGTGTCTCTTTTGAAGGGGGGAAGGGACTCTGGAATATGAATTATCTTCACTTGTTAATCCTGAACATGCTTCTGACTCATGAGTGGCAGCAGCCATGGGAGCAGCTCCAGCCTTTCTCAGCAGATGTCACTGTTACTGTGTATGTTGAAGTATTTACAAAGGAAAAAAGAAACAAATGACTAATATAGAGTTCATATTTATCAAATATTGTGCCAAATATATTTAACATTTTCTTGACTAATACCTTTTTTATATTTAAGGGATTTAGTATTTTTTAGACTTGAAGTGATTGCTAAATTTGGGATGGTCTAGCAGCTTCCGGTGAAGAATGTTTTTACTCTGATTTTGTCCAGATTTAATCTGAATCGTCCTCTGCTTTCATTGCTATCATAATTTTCTGGCAACTGAAAGTTAACCTCAGTCAATTGAAAGTTAGAATCTAAATGTGATCCCTTCTTAATAAACGTGTTCATGTTCCTTTAAATTAGTAACTTGACTTTATTCAGGTATTCTGGGGATTTTTAGAAGATGCTTTGCTTCAATGAGATTTTTCTATTACCCCTCCCTTTTCAAAGTAGCATAGGTTAAAATTGTACTTGGTATTATTCCATATTTCCTCACTGAAAAAAGTTCTTTTAACTAATTATAATCAAATACTTGATAGCTCTTAATTTTCTATAATTAGGAAATTGAGTTCTAAGATAATTAGAAAAGGAATTTTTAAATGGGTAACTTTGTTTTCAGTATTGGAAATAACTTCTCAAAACCCATTGTTTTTTATCTGATTATTTGTCTTAATTCTTTCTGGCATGAATTAAACTTCCATGATAAAATGTTTTGCAGGTTAATGAATCAAAAACTATTTTAAAGCTCTGCGATTTTGGGTCGGCTTCACATGTTGCGGATAATGACATAACACCTTATCTTGTCAGTAGATTTTATCGTGCTCCTGAAATCAGTAAGTCTCTTCAGCTGTTCTTTGACCTGGGCCATCATATGCAGTGGAAACAGCATATTTAATGTCTAAGTACTGTTTTCCATCGCACTTCAGCAGCTGCTCGAGGTCATTCATGAGGAAGGGAACCGTAGCAAGTTCATCCTCCTCAGGTGGAATGGTGGTAGTTGTGACAGGAGTCTTGATCATGTCTGGCAAGAGTAGCAAAACAGTTCTGGAAAATCCTCGGCTTTAGAAGACTGCTCTTGATTACTCAAGGTCTGATTATCAAATTTATGGATTATATGGGACCTTTGTTTTTTTCTCTTCCTGTTGCCTTGGTTGAGGCTGGTTAGCACCTCCACCAAAGGTGAAATGAAAAAAGAAATACACACTTTCTTCCACACCCCTCTTCAGTCCCTTCTGCATTTTGTCATTTTTTAAGGTTTTTAAGTTTAAGAGTCTACTAAGAATTAGTGGGGGAAAAAACATAAAGCTAATGCCAAAGTGAGGTATTAAGATTGCAGTTATGGAGGCCGAGCTAAATTAATCCCTCATTAATGAAAATAAATTGTAGTTGATTGTTTTTATCATCATGTATTAACACTCCCATTTTGTTTTCAGTTATAGGGAAAAGCTATGACTATGGTATAGACATGTGGTCTGTGGGTTGTACCTTATATGAACTCTACACCGGAAAAATTTTGTTTCCTGGCAAAACCAATAACCATATGTTGAAGCTTGCCATGGATCTCAAAGGAAAGATGCCCAATAAGGTAGGACATTAGTGTGAGCTGCTTTTTGTTTTTTGAGGTCTTAGCAGTAGTTTATTGTAGACCAGTAGATTGCTGACACTTAGTCCTCAGTAGTGTCTATAAAACAATTTCAGAAAGGCAGGTATATGGCTACTGTGATTCCTTAGTTTTTTTTCATTTCTGCTGTTTAAGTTAGTGGTTCTAATCAACCAAGAGCTGTCAAGATAAGAGAAGTCCATTTTCGTCTTCCCTCTAATGTCTCTCTTTGCTTTTCTTTATTCTTTTAAGCAGGAGGGTAGGGGCCTAGAGTTTGGAGTAGAATTGGAATTGAGGAAGAGAGATTGATGAGCATAAATTTGTTCAGCACCATACATGTGTATATATATGACTGTTTCATATCTTTGTTCTTCCCTTGTTTGTTTATTGTCCTTTAATGATGGGCAGAGAAGCAGCCTTGGGAGCACACCGTATATTGATAACAGCACCAAACATGCTTGAGAGGTGGAATGAAAAAAGATGCAGGTCAGGTTAGTTCAGATGTGAAGAAGGGCTCAGTTGTCAGAATGATGGGGGACTACTGGAAAAGGAACTTGATGGCCTTCAGTTTATTCAGATTAGAAGTTCTTTGGGAAAGGAAGTTACAAAGAAAACTCCCTTGAACTTGACATCTTTATAACCTAAAATTCACCCTTAATGCTTCAGCTACAACAGTTATTTCAGAAATGAAGCAGAAACTTGAGGCATTTATAAACCTGAGGGCCATATGTTAGACTTTGATGATTTCAGTTTATTTGCTAAATTTCTGAGAGATTACAGATTTTTCCACGTATGGGTCAGAAGCCATTGTATTTTTCAGGTACTGTCCAAATTCTATTATGTTGGGCTTGGTTAGAAGAAGTTACACAAAAATTAGCCATGTTGGTATTTGTTTTAATGAGGTCTCACCTATATCCTCTTTGGACCATTGGAACATAATTTGTGAAATTTCATTGGGTTTCTTAAACTGCCAAGAGAAAAGGGTCCAAATGTGTGATACTTTTACTTTCTAAGCATAAATTATTTTGTCTTTGTTTGATCCTCAATTTTGAATAATGAAAGCACAATGTGATATAATTGGTTTAAGTCACTGCCTGGGAAAATTGAATTTCATGATATTAAGTAGTTTCAGGCACAGCATTTCTATTTGCTCTTTCAAAGGGGTTAAACTCTCCAGAGCAAGGACTCTAAGATTCCTAAACAAGGAGACAAACCTAGAGAGACTAAATTAATATTATTTGTGACTTGTTTCATATTAAATTGTTAGTAGGCCAGACTGTTTCATAATAGTTCAAAACCCAAGTTTTGTTTTGCTTTATTGCCAGATGATTCGGAAAGGTGTATTCAAAGACCAGCATTTTGATCAAAACCTCAACTTCATGTATATAGAAGTTGATAAAGTAACAGAGAGGGTAAGTCTCTTTTAGCTGTGCTACATTAAATGATTTTCTTACTGTGAACAAACAATGCTGGGTGGTACTAGGAGCAATGAATATTTAAAACACTAAAAATAATTCCTTTTGCTGTTGGCCAATTCCTGAATAAAACACAATCAGGTTATGAAAAAGATGAAGGAATTTAAAAATGTTTAGTATAATGAGTCTATTTTTATTATAGGTCACATTTAAATGGCCCTCTTCCTCTGTTCTTTGGATTCTGGCCTCCCATCCAGCTTTTGTGCTGCTTGCCAGAGTGATCTTTTTGAAAACAAATCTGATCATGTTATTCTCCCTGCTTAAAAACCCTTCTTTGGGTTCCTCTCTGATGAACTCTGCCATCTTCAGCAGTTCCCACCCCCTCGCAGTACTCTGTAAACCCCACCATGCCACACTTGGCAGTTAGCCAAAGGGCCTGCTGTGTCACACCTCTGTGCCTTTGTTCACAGACTGTCCTGACCTTATCTGCCTCCTGTACTTCCTCATCCCCTAAAAATAATTTGTCCAACTTCAGGCCTCAAGGGAAATACACATTCTACATGAGCCCTTCTAAAACCTCCAGGTTAAAGTAAGGACTTCTTTGTTTTTGTTTGCCCCATTATATCGGCTGTTCCTAACTTCATCGGAGCACTTAACCACAAACACTTTTTGGTATGGACTTGCTTCCGTGTCTGTTTGTTACCACTTCAGGATAGGGAAAGTACAGTTCAAACTCAAGTGTTTACTGTTAATTATTATTAAACTGTTTTAGGGTTTTCACAGACTTCTTTCTTTTGACATTTTCTCTCTTTTTACAAAATTAAATTACAGTGTTTTTTAAAAACTGTCATTGCTAACTTGGGGTTGATTTTTTTTTTTCCCCATTGAAGTTTTTTGGTTGCTTCTTAAAAAGATGTAGACTAGAGGAAGTTGTGTCAAAGTTTTCAATGAGTAGATGATAATCTATGTTAGAAGTCTTGATGAAGCAGTCTGATTTAAGTTACATACGCTTAGTAACTCATTTAGACATACACATTTTAAAAATTATTTTTAGGAGAAGGTTACTGTCATGAGCACCATTAATCCAACCAAGGACCTGTTGGCTGACTTGATTGGGTGCCAGCGACTTCCTGAAGACCAACGTAAAAAAGTACACCAGCTAAAGGACTTGTTGGACCAGATCCTGATGTTGGACCCAGCTAAACGAATTAGCATCAATCAGGCCCTACAGCATGCCTTCATCCAGGAAAAAATTTAAACGAGATGAAGAAGCTCCAAGGGTTTGAGTAATTAAATACAAAGACTGAAGAAATTTCACAGCAGTTTATTAATGTATATAAACTTATAAATATTTCTCCAGCAAATTTGAGGAAGCATGATATATTTGAATTAACACCAAGGGTGATATTTCTTTTAGAAATGTTAGTTAATCTGTTTTGTGTCTTATGTGAAATTTCACTGTAGAACTGTTTTAATTGCCAAGACTGCACAGAATTACAGTGCAAATGTATATGGTTGCAGTTCACATAAAAGACAAAAGCATCTGTTATAAAAGGAGTAGTAATGTTGGGTGGTTGATTTATTTTTAGCAAACTTGGCTTCATATTGGTCTTCAGATAAAATGGCCAGCATAAATGCTGTTTATATTCACATTTTCCTAGGTGTGTGTGTGCAGGCCACAGCGGCATGCCCTTGGCGTAGTCAGTGCCGAAGGGGGTCTGTTCCTTCTTGAGCCTGCCTGCAGGGACGGCCTCCTCTTTTAAAGCAGGTTGTGTACAACATTCAGTACACTGAAGGTAAGCTAAACCATCAACATCACTGGCGTTTTAAGACGTTATTTTATTGGAACAGTTGACAAATGAGGGATATTAGCTTTGTGGCGGAATTCCCTGCATGTGTGCTAACTGATCTCGTTTTCTTTTTTGGCATCGCGACTGTGGCATAGTTACAATTTCTGTTCTGTTCATCACATTTAAAATTGGAAGAGTGTGCGCTTGATGGATAGAGCGCCTTCAGTGTACTGTTTCTTATTAACTTTAATTTTTTTAAATCAACTTGCTATAGACTTTATATACATTTTGTTAAATACAGTTCGTAGTGACATAGAAACAATGCGTAGTTTTCATTTACTAATTACAAATGTTGAGGCCTAATTCTGAGAGTCCTCATATTTAAAAGTTAGACAACATAATGAAATTTTTAACTATTTGTATGTCATTTTGAAAGTGTACTGCTTTATGGTAAAAGTGTTTTTTCATTTGTTCATTGTTTTCATTATTTGTGATCATGTTGTCTTTCAATACAGGCATAAACCTTCCACTCTTGAACAAAGCAGCTGCTTTTTAAAAGCGGTAATTGCTTCTTTACCTTTTATTTCTTTTGTAAATGAAGCTTTTCTTTAAGAATGTGACTTTAAAGTGTTGTCTATTGCATAAAACAGTTGACACTCACTTATTGTAAAGTGAAGATTGTTCTACTGCATGTGAAGTGGACCATGCAGATTTCTGTATGTTCTCAGTATGCATCACTAGATAATAAAGTCTTTTGTGAACAAGGCATTTGTAGCCATTTTTAAAAGTTTTTGTCTTCAGTGCTGGTAAGTCAGGTAAACCATAACTAGTTAAAAGCAACCTTTCATTTCTTCCTTTAAGTCTTTAAAAGAATTATTTGTTAAAGATGTAAAGCCTAGCCACAAGTTTATCATTTTATTAATAATCAGGATCCTAATTATTTCATCAAAAGAATCCTGCAAATATTGTCAGCTTTCAGTGTAGTGAGATAATTCCTGTAGGTTATGGGGTATAATTCAGGATTTAACTAATGTTTCTGCTATTTTCTCACTTTTCCTTCTGATGGTGCGGAAAGAGAAAAAAGGAAAACGGGGCACAGGCCATTCAACGCCTTCTCCAAGGGGTCTGATTTGCTGAGACACCAGCTTCACCTTCTTAACAAGGTTATTTCTGACAGCATGTGTAGATAAACATTTAGCCACAATTTAAGACAAAATCATGTAAATCAGCTTGGTTTTGCAACACAAAGGAATTCGTATTTTTAAACATGGTAGGGGAGCTTTTTCAGAAATGCATATGAATCTTTTCTGTTTGGGTGGTAAAATTAATGCTTGTCTTCCTGAGCAATGTGGAAAATAATCAGATTTTTGGGGTTTAAATAATATTTTTAAATTGTAAATGGGATTTTTTTATTCACCCAGGCACCTAATTACAACAAGATGCACGTTTTGGTGCATTCAAGAATGGAAAATCAGAATAGCAGCATTCTTCTGGTGGGTTTTGCTCCATTTAAAGACATGAAATGAACTACAGCCAGGAAGGTGATAGATGATATAATAAGCCAACTTTGAATCTACACCCCGTCTCTTCATGGTTTAGACTTTACTAAAGTAAATACAAGCTGGTTTCCATCTTCAGGTAGAGGGAAGCCTTTTACAAAAGGCTTCACAGGTGCAGCTTTTCTACCTTAACAAAATGGGTAGTGATTTTCCCACCATGATTTACTTTATTTTGGTGATCATATGCTGCATATTCGAGTCTTTTGTAGTTATTTTCACTCAAAATAGTTAACATTTTGATGCTTCTGGTGATTTTTCATGGCTTCGTTTTATATAATTATTTAAGTAAGTTAACTTCCACTAGAGACAGTTCATCTTATGCCTTCAAAACTATTACCTATTCTTTAAAAAACAAAGTTGCTTGTTACTTGTTCTTTGTGTTTTAGGTGCAGTTCAGTGGAAGATGATGACAGCCAGAAGACATGAGCTAAGGTTTCTGTCCTATAAAAGATTAAAACAAACAAACAAAAAAGAATCCTCCATTTAATTTTTGTCTAATTTTTTAGTTTTCAGCCTTATCATTTGGGTTTCGTTAATGTTTGGCACTTAGAGTAGTAGTGCTGTTGTGTTCATCTGTACATGGTTGTTTTATTGTGCTTCCTACCTCTCCCCTCTCTTCCCTCCCCTACAGTAAAAAACAGTGGTCATTGAGTGGTTGGTAGGAAAGACTCCTCAATGGCGAGATTCCACATTAAACACGTGGCCGTCAGAATTGGTCCCTAGGGGTTATTAGGAAACTAGAAACCACCAAAACCTTGTACATCAAAAAGCAGTCTTTAGCTTTAGGTATCTAATCTCCTTGGCAAATGCAAAAGAATAGCAAGTCGTGGAATTTGAAGAACACTATTATTCAACTCCCTTAATCCTCTTTCCTTTTAATCCAGCTTTCCTTTTAGTCCCTTTGTTTTCACAAGTGCACCAATCATGGTCTTAAAATAGACACAGTATTTACAGTCACTGTCAGTTTTTCTTCTTAAGGGAAATGAGAGAAGTCAATCTTCCCAAATTTAGCATTCCTAGATTTGTCTATTTGAAAGGAACTCTGTAAACATTCTTTATATACATACACAGGATTTGATTAGAATTTGTAATTTTGCAGAGGCAGAAATTCAGAACTTGGTAAGACCTGTGTGTTTGATTATGGTCATTTAGTTGAATTACCTTTAACCTACATTCATATTTCACAGTAGCTGTATAGTTTTCAAATAAATTAATCTCTGGTAAAGCTTTTTGTTTTATTACACTTCACAGCAAAATAATACCGTGAATGTGTCGGACTTCAGGGTTCCTAAGTCTTAGGACGCAACCCTCAAAAAGGTCCTACTTTCTGTAGTGAGAGGGTAGGTGAGATCCAGAAAGCACATACATTGGAGAGCCCATTCTAGGTGGACCTTATTCTCAAAGGTCTCAGAATTCAGGTTGGAATATCCAAGTTTTGAAGGAAGGGAGCATCTGGTCGTAAACTTTGAAGACCTTCCCAGCATTCACTTTCACCCTTAAGTCCTTATTAATAGCATCCTGTTTATTCAAACCCAGTGTATAACTCATTCCACTCTACTACTTCAAAATAGTTTTGTATTTGTAAAATACTGTAACTTTTTTTTTCCCCATTATAATAACCACCTCTTTAAAACAAATACTCAGGGCATTTCTACAATACGAAAAACATATGTTTTATGGTATGTGGTAGAGCAGAGAAATGTAATGTTCTCACATTTGTTTCATATTTGCATCCATCCTGCTTTGCTTTACCTGTACTTGATCATCATTTGGTTACTGGAGCTGGCTAGGTAGAAATAAAATCTCTGAAATGACACAGGAATCACATCTCTTCAAACTTAGGCCAGGCAGTTAAGGAATGCCCTTTTTAAATGGTGGAGATAGGAAAGTAGACATTCAAATAAGTAATTTCCTTTCATGAGTTATGATATCATTAGAAATTGGGCTTCGTAAAGTGTTTCTTTCCTTGTAGCATACTAGTTCAAGCATATATTATGCAACACAAGTTTTATCATTCTCCTAGATGGAATGTCTTCCTTTTGGAAGTGTTCACTACAGATTCATTTGTGTTTTTTTACATGTCAATAATGTACACTAAATTGACTTAAAATGTTTTCCAGTTATTTGATAGATATCATCATGGCATCTTTAATTGTTTTCTTCTCCTTCTGTATGTAGGGTAAGGGACTGTTCTTCTGAAGAATGTTTCCATTTAGTGATCAAGATATGGAAGCTGGTCTCTGAAAATACTCAATGTGTATCCCAATTACTCATGGTATCATTTGAATTGTAACTTGCATTTTAAATAGAAACAATGTTTCCAATTATTGGGAAACTTTAATAAAATATGCCTCTTGTTACCAGGTTGTCTCCTGATTTTTTCCTTTGCTCCAGTTTGGTATTTTGTGTTTAGTTTTAAATTAAAACACCATTTCCTACCTAAAGTTTCTTAGATGCTATTTCACTGGTGTTCATAGATCTGCCTCGAAAGGTATTCTGTGCTCAAATCTGATTGACAGCTGCCGGGTTAAGTTAGAGTGGTATTTACAGGTTCTCAGAAGACATCTGATGTGCATCCCAGTGAGGGCAAAGGTATAGAGAGAAGTTTACCAAACCACTTGGCAGAATATGCCCTTTCACAGAACCTGCTGTTTGGAAACAGCCTAGTATCTTCCTTACAAACATCAAAATCCTTCCTAGTGACTAAGTGCACAACACACACCAAACGAACGGTGTTGGATTCCTATTCTTGGTACATATAGTTCTGATTTGGTTTTCCTAATAATAGAAACATTGTAAGTAAGGAGAGAACTCCCTCTTCTGTAAATGATTTCATTCAATTGGTTCATTGCAGATGGGAAAGGCTGGCAAATACTGGACTTTATCTTTAGTCTGTCCATTTTCATTTAAGGAAATGTCCTTAACAAAACAAACAACGTGTAAAATGCTTAAGAGTGGCAGCAAGGCTGAGTGGCTCTTTAATACACAAAGCAGGACTGGAGAATGGAAGACAGCCAGAATGTGTGGCTGTGTGAATACACTTGACCTAGCTGATGCTCCCTTCTCTCATTAGCAGTCGATTCCTGATTTTGGGAAGAAATGGGCCAAATGGCAGTGGTTCTGGGTACCCTCCCCCCCACCCCCAAAGGCCCCAGTTGTTTTCTGCTTGGGCTAGCAGACGATTAATGACCATATGCTATTCCTCTAAAGTGACATGAGAGTCTTGAGATCCTATTTTTTATCAGAGTGTATTGGGCTTGGGAGGAGGTTGCTGCAAACTTTAAAGAGAAAGATGTGCTTTCTCTCATTGAAGAAATCGAAAGATCCAAAAAGGAGCTAAGACAAGGCTTCAATACTAGAGAGCTAAACATGGGGAATTTATGAGCAAGCCATTAAGCCAAATTCAACTAAAGTTTACTGGACGGAATTAACTTCCAATTTAAACATGTCTGTTACAAACTGCCAGATGTTTCTTCAAAATTAGTAGTAGAAGTTGGCTATTTCTCAAGCCCGTTGGAAGTCAAGTCTTTTGACTTTGTTGGTAACTACTGTGCCCCCACCCCTCAGTGGTGAGTTTTCCTCGTAGGGGTAAAATAGGCAATGTTTGGCTATCCTTTTACAAGATGAACTTAAGATGGCTACATCTTCCTATGTACATTATGCCCCTTCCAACCTCATTTTAGAGACTCCATTTAAACACAAAATATTTTGGCAACTATTTTTACAAATGATCATGACGTGTTAAAATTAGTACCTTTGCCTCATAATTGAAATCTGCACTGCTGCAAATGTGTTTTTTACATAGTTACATTGAACACAATTAGGGACTGGGGCATCTGGGTGGCTCAGTCAGTTAAACAGCTGACTTCAGCTCAGGTCATGATCTCGCAGTTTGTGAGTTCTAGCCCAGCATTAGGCTCACTGCTGTCAGCACAGCCTGTTTTGGAGCCTCTGTCCCCTCTCTGCCCCTCCCCTGTCGGTTCTCTCTCTCAAAATGAACTTTAAAAAATAAAGCAATTTGGGACTAATTGAAAACTGGTGTTTCAGTAGCTACCTCTTTTTTTTTTTTTTTTTTTTCAGGTCTAATGACATCCTAAATAAAGTGGCCTGGTTATGTTTGCAGTAAGAAATTTGCCCTACCTCTAAGACATTAAAGCTGAGAATCTGTCTCCTCCCACCTCCCAAAGCAATCCTATTCATGGGAATCTATTTCATGGAACTGCTGACCGTGATCTTTTACTACCTCTCTCTCTAAAATACCCCCCATTGCCCATGTCCCACTCCCACTCCTGATCTTGACAACCAGGGACGGTGTCTGCATCACTTCATACCGTGTCCCTGATGCCTGGTACATGCCTTGTAAGATGTAGGACATTAATAATCTTGAGTTGTTACTCCAGTGACAGTGAATTCAGTGCTGAGGCAGCTCATTCCATTCAGTGTGCTCTCCTGTGTCATTCCTCTTTTCCCTGATCTATTTTGTAATTTTCCAGGCACTTTACTCAATCCTCACATGATTATATGAGATAAAAGATAACTCTACCCACCTTACCAATTAGGAAAGTGAAGAACCAAGGTTAAGGAACCTGAATGAGGTGTATAGCTGTTAAGTGGCAGAGCCTGGGTTCAGACTCAGTCTGGCCTTGGAGCCAGCGCCTGTAACTGCTGTGTCACCTAACAGTCCTCAAGGCTGGGTAAAGTCCTTTCCTTATGTACTGTGAAGGGTATCTACATGCCAACCAATGATAGTTCAGGATACAGTGGTGAACAGAACAGGCATGTCCCTTTCCTGAAGCTTTCACAGATAAAAATTACATCATTACAACCCTAAAGGTGAAGGGATAAAATGCAAAGCAAGTAAAGAAGGTAGAAATGAGAATGGGTACAAGGGTTGGCAAATAAGGCTCAATACTCAGAGCTGTAAGAATGAGAGTAAGGATGGGGCGCCTGGGTGGTTCAGTCCATTGAGCATCTGACTTCAGCTCAGGTCATGATCTCACAGTTTGTGGGTTCGAGCCCTGCATCAGGTTCTGTGCTGACAGCTTGGAGCCTGGAGCCTGCTTCAGATTCTGTGTCTCCCTCTCTGCCGCTCCCCTTCTCACACTCTGTCTCTCTCTCAAAAATAAACATTAAAAAAAATTTTTTTTAAATAATGAGAGTAAGGGTGGTTGAGAGGGGAAACCAGAAAGATCATTCGTTGCAAGCTGGAACAGAGTGAAAGCTGGAGTCCATTTTTGTATTCTATCAAAGGCATGTTCTAGTACTTTGGATAATGACACCAACTGTGTGGGATTTAGGCAAAATTCTGTTCTATGACAAGGGATCCTGAACAGTTAATTTTCTATTGCTGTGTTGATGCAGTTCCAGAAAATTCTTGGAAACTAATCTAAAAACTAAGCATGCTCTCTTTGACCTCTGCTTCTAAGCAAACTCCTTGAGCCTTATTCTTTGACTACAAATAGCACAAAGGAAACTGAGCTGCAGTTGCTGTCTTCAGAGTGTATTTGAATTGTCCTGAAAATTCACTTTGCCATCTGGATCTCATGTTATTTCATCTTGGGGGGGCGGGGGGGGGGGGGGGGCAAAGGGGCAGGGGGATGCTACACAAAAATGCAATATCAATTGCCTTGGTGGGGGGCTGGGAGCGGGAACAGGCCTTTTATTTCTCATTTTCCTTTGGGTAACCTAAAAGTTTTAATCCTGTGTTACTTTTTTAATGTTTAAGAAAAACTCATTTGAATTCACCAACCATCAACTGAAAACCAAAGCACATGATCCCCACAAACCAACCAACCCTGAGCATTTTGCATCAAGTTTTTCCTTCAGGTTTTTCAAACTGGGATCCAAGAACCACCTGCATTAAAATCACCTGGGAAGTTTACCAGGCAGGTTCCCTGGCCCCACTCTCAAAAGATTCTGTGTCTGTGCACCTGCGGTAGAACCCAGGACTCAGCTTTTTTGTTTCCCTGATTCTTAGGTGCAGTAAGTTGTGTCCATCATATAGTCCCCCGGCCTCCAATCCCCACACACTTTTTTAAATAAGAAACTTCAGCTGTTTGAGTTTCAACTAACCAGGGTTAAGACTTCCAGCAACAAAGAACTTTGGGGAAAAGTTCCACTAACAGATTTTGGCTGCTCTTGTGGACAGCAACCTTTTCTCATTTTCCCTTTGACATTTTAAAACTACTTAGTCTGGGCGCCTGGGTGACTCGGTTGAGCGTCCGACTTCGGCTCAGGTCACGATCTCGCAGTCCGTGAGTTCGAGCCCCGCATCGGGCTCTGGGCTAATGGCTCAGATCCTGGAGCCTGCTTCCGATTCTGTGTCTCCCTCTCTCTCTGCCCCTCCCCCCTTCATGCTCTGTCTCTCTCTGTCTCAAAAATAAATAAAATGTTAAAAAAAAAATTTAAAAAAAAATAAAACTACTTAGTCTGAGTGGAAGAGGGTTGTTTCGTGTCTACAACTATAGTTAGTCTCCAAGGGAACTGATCTTGCTTTCATGTATATGACCAAGGACCTGGGAAAGGAACATTTTTTAAGATTCACAGGAGGACCCAGGGGCTCTCGCATATTAACTTAACAAAATAGCAAGTATTTTAGCTTTTAATGGCCAAGCAAATACTCAAAAGATTGGTCAAAATGATAGACAAAGGAGATTTGTAGAGGCAGTAAAGGAAAGAAAAAAGGAACCAGAGTGGGAAGAACTAAAAAGAGGTAACTACACTCTTCAAACTATAATAGAACACAAAATATACCAGCAATAAGTTGATTATAGCGTTCGTTGATGATGGAATTACATTAGGAAACCATCACAACAAAAGAGAATATTCTTTTGAAAAGAACAGTTTACTAAGTGAAACATTCCTTTGAAACATAACATGCAAAAGATTGCCAAATATGTCAGTATGGAAGCCCTTGAATTTATATTTACACATCTCAGCAATGATTTTTACAAATTCCACTCCACATCAAATCAAGTTACTCATGCATGTGTGTAATACCTGTATCTCGGAATGATGAACCACGTTTTAGCCAAGCTTCTTGGAAACAGATTTGCTCACATTGAGATGTATGAAAGAAAAGTTATTTTTGGTCAATAGGTGAACACTTATCCTTAGCTGTAAAGGAAGGTGATAAACAGTTTAGCTTCTGAATATAGAATGGTCTGTTCAGTGCTATGTTTTTTTGATAAAGTTTCTTTTTGGTCCTTGGTACCTTAATTTCTTCTCTCTGATTTTCGGGAAAAGACAGAGGTATAGATGAGACTGGTATTGGAGACTTCGGTGGCAGACATCTTGTTGAGACCATTTTAACCAATGACTGAGTTGTTTGGGAAGGAGTAGGCTTGGTTGCGAGTTCTTGGCATGGATTTAAAATGGAGCTTTTGAGATTCCTAAAGTCATCACAAGTTGCAACCAATTGTTTGGTGGTGGATGAACTTTTTAGAGATGTTGGTCTAGAATTCCATTTATATTTGCCAGCATTGCTCCAATTCCATTTTGAAGCATTTTGTTCAAGCTTGCAAGATCCAGAATTGCTTTTTCTTTTTTCACGACTTTTATCTACACAAGTCATCTGAAGACTCAAAGGGTCTGAAAGTTTGGGCTGTCTCACTTTGGGTATAGCTTTGGAGGAAGAGGGTCGTTCAGTAGCTGCCAGAGTACAGAAGGTAGTTTGTAGTCTGGGCCTCTCTTTTTGGATAGTCATGTGTTGCAATCTTTCCATTTCTAGTAAACGAGTTATCAGACGTTCAACAGAGCTTTCTGGAGGTTCTACTGTCACTTTCCAATTTTCAGATTTTGAAAGGGCTAATTTGTGCAAGTCCAGGGTATTGAAAGGAGAAGGGAGAAAATCAGGATATGGAAATACTTCACTTGGTTCCTCTGTGACAGATTCCTCAACATTTACTATTGTTTCTGGCTTTAAGTTCAGGTCCATCTTTTTAAAGTAGCTGAGCAAACTATCACTTGCTTTTTCATTTTCTGATAAATCACTTTCATCTGTTAAGTTTTCTTCCACACTGCTGTTTCCATATTTCAAGTTCCAATTTAAAGCAGGTAAAGTTTCACCACTATTGTTTTCTATAGTTGAACATAAATTAATATAAGGCTCATTTCTGTCCTTCAAAAAGTCTCCATCAGCATAGGGCCAGCAGAGAACCGATGGTATCTGCAGTCCAGGGTAAGAACCAACTTGCTTCTCAACTGAAGCACTTGTTACAAGTGCGTGGTTCAGAGTAAAGAGCCTTATGGGGTTATTGGTTACATTAAAGCCAGTTTCCACGGAAGATTTTCTGAAATCCCTTCAAAAAATGATTTAGTTAATGAATGGTTTGTTGACTGGAATTAAAATGCTATTAAAATAATCAAAAAGTAAAATTATCAAAGACTGGTTAATGTTTAGTTTCCAATGGCCTATGTGTATCTATCTGTAACTGACAGATGTTAACTCCCAAATATGCTCAAGTACATAAAACTATATACATTTTTAAACGTATAGATTAGAATATTAACTGGATATCCCTGTGTGCATTCACAGGAAACTAGATCGTTATACCCACAAATGGCTGTGTCTATGAATGGTCACTGGGTTGAAAGTGGCTAATTACATCTATTTACCTATGAATAGATTGTATCTGCACTGATGATGTCTGAGAAGGGGGCTATCCAACTCAAACTGAAATTGCATTGACATGTTTATGACCCAGGATTAGATAAAAGGAAGCTCAAAGAATGTAATTAGGTTACTCAATAAAGCCTTCTAGGGGCGCCTGGGTGGCGCAGTCGGTTAAGCGTCCGACTTCAGCCAGGTCACGATCTCGCGGTCCGTGAGTTTGAGCCCCGCGTCAGGCTCTGTGCTGACGGCTCGGAGCCTGGAGCCTGTTTCCGATTCTGTGTCTCCCTCTCTCTCTGCCCCTCCCCCGTTCATGCTCTGTCTCTCTCTGTCCCAAAAATAAAAAAAAAAAAAAAAAAACGTTGAAAAAAATAAAGGCTTCTACATTAGCCATTGTGGTCTAAAAAAAATTATGCCCATATAAAAGGAAACAAAACAATGTTCATCAAAAACTATCCCATAGTTTAAAAAAAAAAAAAAAGAAAGAAAGAAAGGAACCATACAGGTAAAAAAAAAAAAAAAAAAAAATTATCCCATTGTAATTTTCACCTGGAAGTGCTCTTTTATTTTATGACTAATGCTTCTAGGTATTATATTAGAATGAAAACTGCATAAGAGCCAGGCCATGGAACACTGAGTTTATAATAGTTCATTTTTTTAAAGCTTACTAGAAGTACTGACATTGAAAGAGTTGAAGCATTAATTGACATCTAAAGTCTCATTATCTTCTTGCTTCTTTTAATGCCAGTTTATATTAAAGACAGCAAAGTATTCTTGAAGGATTTTGAAAAATACTTTTATTTCTACAGAAAAGAGTAAAAATTTATTTCTTTAGCTAAATATTAGTTATACCGACTTGCCTTTATAAAACCACAGGAAAGTCTCCTGAAATCTACAATTGATGACAGACACAATCCACGTTGTTTAGTGAAAAGAGCATGGAATCTGGGAGTGGGGACGTAAGTTTGAATCCCTTTGCCACCAGTGATCAGAATGGTAAGGACAATACCGACCTTGAGGTGGTCTGAGAAGCCAATTACATGAACGTACTTTGCAAAATGTTGAACCCTAAATAAAAAATATTACTTTTATTCTCTTCTTGATGGCATATTGAAGAGAAAAATCTCAGTAATAAACTATTTCATTGATCCTGGGCTTCCAACTCTGCAACATCTTAGGGTTTCCCAGTATAAATAGCAAATACCTATCAAACACATTGTTCTGCTTAGTCCCCAGGAGACAAGCACTTTTATTGTTTACCTTTTATGGGTAAGGAAGCCGAGGCAGAGTGGTTAAGGTCATACATGTGGTAAGTGGTAGAGCCAGAGTGGTGGGACCGGATGTTTGTAATCCTACCCACTGCCCTCTGCTGACTCAATTTGTTTGCTCTGTGTTAGTGTGATACAATTCAATTCATTTCATTTGACCTCTTACCTTGAAATCCTTGTTCCCAGCTGAGTTCCTTCTAGTAAAAGTAGCCTTTCTATCCCCCTCAGCACCGACATTCCCTTAGGGCATTAGTCACTAGGGTCCCTTTAGCATTTCTTGGATTCACACCTTGAATTTCAGCTTAGGGGAGTTTCATCCTGAGTCTCACAGAGGTAAAGTCCTCTGGGAGACTGCTATCAAGTGAGCCACACCCACTGTCAAAACTGGGCACAAAACTGAGGAACAGAACTCAGGATCTCCATGAAACAGCATACTGTGTGTAAAAGTGACCCAGGGTTCAATAAATGTAATCTCCACATAGTAGTACCCTGTGTTTGTAAGAAGCATTCTAGCTGGTTCTGATGAATGCTTAAGTTTAAGAACCAAAAAATAAGTAAAGTCTGAGAAGTGATACACTGTAGTGCTAATGAGCATGAACCAAGCTCTTCTTACATCCTGTTTCTACCATTCCATTCATTGTATGACTTTAGGCAAGTTACATATCTTGTCGCCCTGACTCAGTGTTCTCATCTGTAAAGTAGGAATGCTGACACCAGTACCTTATACATAAGGGATGGAAATCATTCTTGCCCCATGGACTATTATTTTCCTATTACAGCTTATTTTCCCTTCGATGAGAAGCCCAAACTCTATCCATATAAACTCTCATTTAAGGGCACAGAAATTCTTAATTGCCCATACACTGATGATCTCTGTAGTGTAAGCCAGCCACTTCCTAGTTTAGAGTTTCTATAATTCCCCCATATTTATATGCAATACTTTTTATTCAGGTTGTTTTTCTTCCTAGTATCTAAGATGAATAGTTAACTCATTGTATTTAGATATATTTCACTAATTTATGGGTTTACAAAAATAAATATTCTCTCACCTGTTCTCCATGGTACTTCCTTCATTAAGTGGATAACTCCATAACTGAAACATCCCTTGCTTACTATTCTGATAACAGAAAAACCATGGACAACATTTTAGTAACTGAATGCATTAAAAAAAATACTTTAGGAGTATGATGAATAAAATCCCACCTGTGTTCTTTTGTGAGCATGCTCTGACAAATTAAGTTCTAGCATCAGTTGCTCTATTGAAATTTCCAAATGGTTCTATAAAGCAGCAGAAGACTTTTAAACGCAAGACATCTCTGTTCCCTGCTCTTGTTCTAAGACTGCATAATTCTTGTTCTAACCAAGAATCATTTGTTTTTACTGACTTCAGCAGGAACTGGTATAATCTGTTGCAAGTACCAGCTAAACAGTATTAACTAATAAGCCTTGAATATCATTAAGATTTACTGATAGTTAAGTGTTTTATATCCTGATCAAAAAAAGTAAATGAAAGATTAATTTCTTCACTACTTCAACTACTTAGTTGAACCATTTCAATTGCTTCAATAAATATCAAGGGCTGAAACTACTTCTCTTTTGGCAATGTTAATTTCCATTTATGGTATTATTTTATTGAAAAATACATAATAAAATATTAATTTAATGACCAGTTTGCAGCCCTATAGAACAGAAAAGGCTTTGACTTGTTTGAAGAACTCTACGGAAATGAAATTGATATTTTTAAAGAAAAAAATTTTTAATGAGCATACATGTAATTTTAAAATAATGTTTTGTGAATTATTTAAAACCAAACATTTATCCTTACCTTGTTAATTGAACCTGAAAGAATGTGTATGGAAAAAATGACAATTAATAGTTACATAAAACTGGTTGCATTAAAAACAAACCCCCTTTAATATAAGTGGCTATTTGTATTACAAGTATGAATATAAATTTTTAATATTTATAAGTATAAATACATACATCTAGGATTTCTTACCACCTGTTGCACTATCCTTTCCAGGTGGGAGATTTTTATTTTCAGGAGCAGGTATTTCTGAATCCAAATTCCAGTGACACAAGTTCTAAAACAATATTTGTTTTAGGATAAACAATGTTAAGAACACTTTAATAAAAGCTCAAGTACATAATTTTTCATGTCTGTAGATAAAGTCTGACAAAAAGCACAAAGTTTCTTGACCCATTGTCCCTCCTATAAGTACACTACCAGCATTTTTGAGAAGCAGGTAGTATTCTCTTATCAAACTGTTAACAACTTGATGACACCTATTAGGAAATAGAAAGGCTTTTATAATGATTTATGGCTTCATTCCCATTTTGTTAAAAATTATGATGGGGCACCTGGGTGGCTCAGTCAGTTAAGCGTCCGACTTCGGCTCAGGTCATGATCTCGCGGTCCGTCAGTTCAAGCCCCGCGTCGGGCTCTGTGCTCACAGCTCAGAGCCTGGAGCCTGCTTCCGATTCTGTGTCTCCCTCTCTCTCTGACCCTCCCCCATTCATGCTCTGTCTCTCTCTGTCTCAAAAATAAATAAACGTTAAAAAAAATTAAAAAAAAAAATAATGACACACAGGTTTTCAAAACTGATTTTAAAAATACAATAAAATATCCAGTTCTGTGTGTCCCTGGTACACCATGGCACATTGGCCAAATTTTCTGTATCCGAACACGGGATCTGATATCCTATAAACTCTTTCTATCGACCAAAAAAAATTCTCTAATCCTCACATCGTACTCAACACTGACAAACTCACCAATCATTCTAGACTCCAGATATTGAAAAAACACTCAGGAAGTATTCAAAAGCAAGTCAAGAAATGAATAGGGGAAGATATTAATATGTACGGAATATTTTATGTTCCAGACATTGTGCTATGCCATGGGGGGGGGGGGGATGTGGGATGCGTGTAGGAGAGGATTGTAACAATTTATCTTGGAATAGGAAAAATGAGGAGGTGGAATTTATTTATTTTTTTTTTAGTAATTTTTTAGGAGCAAACTCAGTTATTTCCTATCTCAAAATAAGAAAACCCTTTGTAAATTAAACTCTAAGCAATACACAAATAAAACATTAGGTGTCATCCCAAAACTAAAAGAGGAACAGGGAGAATAAGCTTAAATACAGTCTGAGGATTTAACTGGCCCACAAGAAAATTATCTCCTGACAGGAAAGGTAGTTGAACATTGGGAAGGTAGCCTGCAGATTATCTTTCTCTGGAGGTTAATTCCCTGCTCCCTGAGATAACATATAATTAGGTCTAGTCTCCTGAGAATCACCTGGGGACCTTTTTAAAACTAATGCTTGAAAAAAAAGTTACAAGTTCTGACTCAGTAGGATGAAGGTAAGGCTCAGTTATTTGTATTTTTAAAACCTCCCTGACAGATTATCAGGCTTCTTTCAGCTCTGTGATCCTGGTCCACTAATGCACAAGAGAACATGTGAGAGAAACATCCTTACAGTGACACCTTAAAGGGAAGCTGTTAACTGTGGTTGAGGTCATCCAATAATATTAATATAGGAGCACCTGCGTGGCTCAGTGGCTTAAGCATGGGACTCTTGATTTTGGCTCAGGTCATGATCTCAGGGCTGGTGAGTTAGAGCCCTGGGATGTGCTCTGGGCTGACAATGTGGAGCCTGCTTTGGATCCTCTGTCTTCCTCTTTCTCTGTCCCTCCCACGCTCACGCTTGCACTCTCTCTCTCAAAAATAAATTTATTAAATAAGAGATTAATATAAACCAATTTGTCAACTGGTAAGGAAAGCTATTAACTCCGCACGACATCAGCGGGATTGCAAACTCCTTACAGGTTGGGAACGATTAGGCTCTTTGATATTCCACCTGCCTTACCAACACTTTTCATAAAGTTATGTGTGAGAAGATTTTACAAGGTGAGCACGGCCTGATGGATCAAGGTGGCATCTTTCACAAAGTCCAATTGCAACAGGAAGCGTTTTGAGGTTTGGAGGGAAGCTGGTGAATTTCTCCTTCATTAAGAGAAATAACAATTTTCCCTTTGCTATTAGTGCAAGTTCCCAAGAGGAACATCCCACACAAACCGCTCACAATGACAAAGCAGCAGGGGTCTCAGCAGGAAGACTCAGCAGGAGCTCTGTCTTAGCAAAGCAGCTGCCTAACGCTCAGGTCACTGCCACAGGCCGTACCTCCTGCGAGATGCTGGATGCACGCGGGGTGGTGCCATTGTTCTCTCCATTTCTTCTTCCCATTTTGCATCTCTGTTTCCTTAAAATCCTACACAGGTTGTGGGACAGGCACAATAGATGGGTAAGGTATAACAGTGATTTTTTTTTTTTTTCAAAGCTTGTGCTTTGGCTCCTCATCTAAAGGAGGTTGCAAAAATGTTTAGAATGGAGGACAAAGGAACTATGAGGACAGGGAAGAGGTAACAATAGGAAATCAACCAGAAATAAGGTGCAAGCCAGACGAAAAAAAAAAAAGCACAGACAAAGCAAATTCTAAAATCTAACTGACAGAAGATTAGGAAATTAAGGTCTTAAGTGAGAAAGGAAACATATCAGATAGAAAGATAAAATACAAATTAGAGGGGCAATTGCGTGGCTCAGTTGGTTAAGCATCTGACTCTTGATTTCAGCTCAGGTCGTGATCCCACAGTTAGTGGGATTGAGCCCAGTGTCAGGCTCAGTGCTGACAGCTCAGAGTCGGCTTGAGATTCTCTCTCGCCTCCTCTCTGTCCCTCTCTCACTTGCACTCTCTCTCTCACTCTCTCTCAAAATAAATAAATACACTTAAAAAATACAAATTAGAGGGGCACTTTGGTGGCTCAGTCCATTGAGTGTCCAATTTTGACTCAGGTCATGATCTCACAGTTTGTGAGTTTGTGAGCCCTGTTGGGCTCTGTGCTGACAGCTCAGAACCTAGAGCCTGTTTCAGATTCTGTGTCTCCCTCTCTCTGCCCCTCCCCCACTCCTGCTTTGTCACTCTCTTTCAAAAATAAATTAACATTAAAAAAATTAAAAAAAAACAAATTAGAAAAAATACATCAATTATCTGGAACTCATAAAACAGGGCCAGGAACTCTTTGGCTTTTCATTAGGCAAAACAGGTGCTCCATTTGAAAGCCGGATGAACCTTATAGCCCCCCATGCAGTTCTGGGGACACTAGAAGGCCCAAAGGACCAAACGCTATTTTCCATGCCCAACTATCATGGTTTCTAAGCCCACTACTGTATAAGGTAGAAGTATCAGAGAACATAACAGACAAGACAATCACTGGGCTAATGTATGACTATGTGGAATCACAAATTAAAGCCACCGCAGTAATCAGTATATTTCTTAATCATTTACAATTTATTGTCTCCTAGAAGGAGAGGCAGATCCTGAAGAAATAGAAGAGTACAATTCAGGTATCGATCCACCTGCTCCATGCCAGGCCCTGGGATGGAACAATGAAGGAAGAGGAAGGAGTTTGCTGAATAGGTGGCACAGCCTGGGGACCCCCCAAGTGTATGCCACGGAGTAGGGCCTGGGGTGCCTGGAAAAGGCTACCGCACCTGGAGGAGGGGCCCAGAGACAAGGAGGCCTTTGTGACAAAGCTTCGGCGGCGAAAGGAGCCTCAGGACAGGAAAGCAGGGAGAGAGGTGCAGGTGGGAGGCACAAAGCCCGCTAGTGAGCTGCCCCTCCTGACCCTTCCTTCCCGGGCCGGGGGTGGCTCGGTCCGGGGCACGGAGCAGGTGACAGCAGGTGGGGCTCGCGGGGGCGCCCCGGGCCGCGGCCTCTTACCCCATGGCGCCGCAGGCCCACGTGTCGTCGTCGGCGTCGTCCCCGAAGGTGCTGCTGCTCCGAGGCCCGGGTCCCTCCGCGTGCGGGGCGAACGGCTTGACGGGCGCCCCCTCGGACTCGGCCTTCCTGCAGCAGGAGGACAGGGGGGGCAGCGGACGGCGGCTGGCCGCGAGCGCGGCCCCCTCGGCGCTGGACGGCCTGCGGGGCTCAGGGGCCCAGGCCGGGCCCAGCGAGGCCAGCCTGGGCTGGGGCTGCGGCTCCGCGGGCCTCCCCAGCGGCCCGGTCGCCCGGCAACTACCATCGAGCGGGGGCGCTCGCGACGGTCCCGCGTTCCACCGGGGCCACCGGTATTCCGGGGCCGCGGGCCGGTCGGGGGCCGCCTGGGCCCAGAGCCTTCTGGGGGTCGCCAGGCCTCCAGCCCCTCGGGACGAGCCGCGCCGCCAGGGCAGTGCCTTGAGTCCGGGCCCCTGCGCCCCTCCGCTCCTCCTCGCGGGCGGACAGGCGCACTCAGCCATCGCAGGTGGAGGGGCCGCCCCGAGGCTCCGCAAGGGCGGAGGTCACGGCCGCAGGGACTTCTTGGGCCTTCCTGGGCCCTGGCCCTGACCCTGACCGCGAGCTAAGAGATATCCGCAGATCCCTGGCACCTGTTCGAATGAAGCCAGGGGGTCGGGCTGGCTAAATGTACGTATGTGCACGGATATATGTACAATTCTATCCATGCTGATAATATGTAAATTTAATTAAAATGGAAGAAGGAAGGTATCCCAGCTGAGAGCAAGCCCACCTCTGGTGGTTCCAGATCAGTCATTGGTCTTACAACAGAAGAACAGAAGCTGATTTTTTCTTTTTCTATCTAGGATAAATTTAGATGATAGGAGACCAGTTTGGCCCTCCAAATGTATATCTCTTACTTCAGTTCCATGAAATCAATGTGTGGGGTGGGAGAGGAAGGAGCGTGTATGCATATATATGATATGGATATATTATTATATGTGCAGTATTGTGTATATACATGTATAACAAGTAAATATGTAAGTGAATATTTACATATTTATGGCTGATATATGTGTATGAGTAAATGAATAAAGATATATATGTATAAATAACATATAATAATATATAAAGATATATGTGTATAAGTAAAGAATGTTTAAAGAAATCAGCGATATTCTTTATAAGAAAGCATTGACATTTGAGAAAGACATTTTTGCAATCCTTTGCTGATGATACTATTGCGTTCTGTTGGGTTGAACATCCAACTATAGATTCGAACCCCAAAATGTTTCATTAAGCATCTAAATGCACTGGTTCTTAACATTTGGGGGGAAGAGACGTCATGCTCCTTTGAGAGTCTTCCCAGAAAATGCACATATAAACCAGATGTCCAACAGAATTTCAAGGGTTTGTCAGCTCTTGGAACTCCCACCCCCACCCCCTGCCCAGAGGTGTCTGTCTCCTTCTTCTGCATGTCCATTTTCCTCTCAGAAAGGCCTTTCCTGGCTCGGCTTTCAAGAAGCCTTCCCACCCACTTTACTCTTTCATAAGACCCTATTTTTATTCTTTCACTGTATGCATCACAGTCTTGTTAATCTTGTGTGCTTTTCTATTGCCTGTCTCTTCCCATTGGAGTATAAAGCTCTGTGAGGGCGGAGACCTTGACTGTCTAGTTCACTGATCTACCCTATCACTTTAAAACTGTGCCTAGCACATAGTAGAAGGACAATAAATATGAGAGAATGAATTTCACATTGGTCTCCTTGGAAGTCTCCCTCTTAGGCTATGTCCTCCAGACTGTTTTCCATACTGCTGATATAAAACATAGACCTGCTCTAATGCCTTCCTAATCCCAAAGAATGAGGTCCAAATTCTGTAGCCAGGCTTTAAGTATCTGCTTATCACTCCTGGTGCCTGCATGTCCAACACCTCAGACATTTTGCAGTTTTCTTAAACACTCTCTCTCTGCCAGGACATACATCATTTTTCTTTTTCTTTAATAGTTCCTCCTTTTTTTTCTCCTCCCCCCTTTTACCTGCCTAGTTAAGTCCTATCCATATAAATCTAGTTCACAAATCATCTTCCTTAGCCCCTCAGGAAGAATAAATTGCTACCTCTTCCAAGATTCTTCATTTGGGTTATTCTGATTTGCTTACAATTCCCTACTCACTGTTACATTCTAATTCTTCATTTCATTCATATCTCAGTCACTATCTTGTCAATGCCTTAAAGACAAGGCCTGGACTTATTCTATCTGGCCTGGTCCCTGGCATATAGTAGGCATGCAATAAATATTTGAATCAATTTAATTACTCCACAAATAACATTTGCTAGAAATAACACTTGCTAGGATAGGGTTCCCATGTGGCAGGCATAAGGCTGAACATTTTATATAGATTATATAGATTAACCAATTTAATACTTCTAATAACACGATGGGAATAGTTATTCCTATTTTATAAATTGGTAACCTGAGCCTTAAATATATTGTTTTCCCAACTTACAATTATTTTAAAAATAGTGAATTGGGTAAATATTTAAGTCCAGATACTCCCAGATGATACTTTCTACAAATATATTTAGCTGGGAAATTTTTTTTTCTGCTGTCGGGATAGAAGACAAAAATGATGTGTGTATATGTGCACGTGGGCATGCACATCACTTTTCTAGCTCACACATCTCCTGTCTTCCTTGGTTTATGTTTGTTTCTGTGTTTTCCTTTTGTTTCAGAACATGAATTGCTTCCCGATCCCTTAAGCTCCCTCAGATTTGTCATCCTTAAATACATCCTCTAAGATTCTTTTTTTTTTTTTTCTTGACAGGACATATTTCTAAAAACCTTCTTATCAATTTGACTCTTCCCCCCTTTCTCTGGAGATTTTTTTAATGCTTTGACATTAGCATAAAAATCATGCCCCCCCCAATCACTTGTTGAATTGATAGTTTTTAGTACTACAGGTTTATAACTATAGTCACAGCAAAGTCCCTGGACACTATCTATGTGGGAGCCCCAGTCTAGGTGGCGAGGAGACAAGAGAAAAAGTGTGAAATGATGTGCCAGTGTGAAATCTAAGGGAAACAGCTAAGAGAATCACACCCTCTCCAAACCCCTCAGTCTGGTTTGGCTCTAGTCCTGCCTTGAGAGCAAGGGGATTTGTTGGACAGGGGTTTTCCATAGTAGCTCTGACGCAGCTCTAACATCACTCCTTAGCCCAACAGAGTGCACTTTCCTTATAGGCCATCCCAAGGCCACTCCAGGAATTCAGATTTTAGTGGCAGCATCAGACTTGCCTTACTTTAACACTTCTTTAGCTAATCCAGTGAAGGAAGGTAAGGGAGATGTTCTATGTCTCAGGGCATTTAACAAGCTCTTACATTCATTGCAATGGAGGTGGTCTGAATTGGTGGAAAGAAGGAACGCCTTGGGCCAATCACTTGGCAGGTAAGCATGGCTTGCTGATCAAGTCAGTTTCTCCTACTATGACAAAAGTGACAATTTTGACCAACAGAAAACTATTTTGGAAAGCCCTTTAACATACATTCCTTTTTGTCGTCCAGAGTTATGTAAAGAGATGTCAGTGACAACACTGCTTAGCTTCTAATGATTCTTCAGGGAAACCCTTCTATTTCCATTCACCTCTTTCAAGACCTTTCATATTTTTACATTACTCATGTATTTGCCTCCACTTCCCTTTATTCTTCCCTGCTGTATGGTCAATGTCACAGCTGGTTATTTACTGCAGTGGAATCTTGTTCAGTGTAATTATGTAAATATTTTCAGAAAGTCAAGGCCATATTTTCTAATTAGTAATATGCATTTTTGTTCCCAAGTACATGAGATGCTATTCAGTGGGAAACATTTCAGTTCAATTCTGGGCAATTTGTATTTAGTGTATGATTTAGATAACTAGTCCTTTGCTTCTCCTTTTCTCCTGCTTTCCCAGCTCCTGCTTTCTGTTTCAGCCATAGCCAATTATATTCACCCCAACTTAGGACTCCATTTCTGTGAGCCTTTACCTTAAATGTCCTAACTTTCTTGGATTTGTCTAATTTCTTTTTAGGAAATAATGTATAAAAATATTTTTTTGGTTAGAAGTTGCATTTCTCTTTTAAAAATTAACCTTGAACACTTTGCTCCCTTATGTGGGAGACCACCATTTTGTTGCAAAAACATAAAAAATCTTGTTTAAGACCTATTTATTCTTAGAACAAATGTGATAGTGATCCATAGGGATATATTTCCAAAAGCTAAGCAGGTACCTTCACAAATTCTGCACCTGTATATGTTGCAGCCCATACTGTTGAATAAATTCTCAGTCATATATGTCTACCTATATTTAGATTTTCCTGCAAGACTAGATTTCTGCAGTTTGCATAGCTTTATGGCTTCCTGTCCTTCAGATGCCTATGCTCTTAGCCTTGTATCCCAAATGTACTTTGAATGTTTAAGTTTCCGGAGCAGGACTTACTTTCTGGTGCCAGGAAAGTTGTCGCTTAGGTCCTCATTCTGGTAGCTGGAGCCCTCCCACCTCATTTGCTTTGAACGGAACACTCTCTTTAGAACGCTTTCTTTAAGAAACTTGGAGATGATCTTTTCCCTTTGAACATTACTGAATATTTTGCCTTCTGGAAGCCAGCTGATCTTGTCACATCCACCATGGCAGAGGGGAAGGGGAAGGTGTTCGGGAGACACAACAGCCCTCTTTGGAACAAAAAAAGGAATTGCCGTTTACCTAAAAGTCATGAAGAAGAGATCAGCCTAACTAGAAAAACAACGCAGCGTCCTGCAGGTGCTGTGCTGTGGGATCAATTTAGTTAATAATACAGTGCTACTACCTGAGCGGCACAGCTGGCCCTTCATAGCAACTCATTGTCACAATAAGAAAGAAAGAGAGCACTGGCTTAGGAGGATTCTCTCTCATCTTTCTTTTGAGAAAATAATCATATATTACAAATGTGGTTTTGGAAATGTAGATTTTTTGGCCATGGAAGAACAGAATTGGAAATAAGCCAAATTCAAAACAAGATACAAACTAGAAGGATGTTTCGTCAGAGGACATTAGTTCTGTAGGGTGAGACCTGGCTGGCTGAGATCAAGATCACACAGCTAGTCAACAGCAGCGGGGCACCAGCCTCCGACTGCTGACCCTGGTCCTGAATGGTATTCTTTCCACTGCACCACACATAGAGTGAATGAGATGGATTCCTTGAAGCAGTCTTATCCATTGCAGAAGACATTTATCCATCAGAGCATTTATTTAAAAATAAAATATAATCCTGTGGCCTACTTCTGATTTCAGCCAAGGTAAATAAGCCAAATAACTGGAAACATTCCATCAGTTGCTATTTAGAGCAATGATTAAGAACATATGGCGGGGATGAAAGGTATAGTACAGGGAATATAGTCAATGGTATTGTAACACTAATATATATATATATATATATATATATATATATATATGTATATATATATATATATATACACATATATATGTATATATATGTATATATATATATATATGTCAACTTACATGCAATATATCACTTCCTTGGCCTGTAGAATAGCTTAAAACATGGTTCGTTCTTTTCTATTTATATAAATAATATTTAGTGTAACATATTCAAGTTTGCTTGGAAGAAAGAAGTCTCCACCTATCAAAATATCCTACCCCCCTCACTTCCACAAGCTCCCTTCTGTCTCCAAAAACACCCATGAAATCATGAGAATCACATTATATTCGAGTGATTCTGATTCTCTAACATATTTTAAATATATTCAAAGTAAACCCTTTTGTTTTTTTTTAAAGCCTTACTCTTTCAGTTTGCAAATTAAAAACTAATTTGCAAGTTCAGAAATAAAATTTTGTATCTTCTGCTCTGGGCACTAATGTATGACATGATATAACCATGATGCTACTGTGGTCCTGACCAAGGGCTTTGAAGTTTGTTAAGAAGCTGGCAAGCACTACCAGCTGGCTCGTAGCGTGCTTGGCTCACATGGATCTCCTCATTTCTGATCACTTTGCAGTGCGGTTGCCAGCCAGTTCATGGGATACAGCAAAGTGGTGACCCTGGCTCAGGTGGCGAAGCAGGCTGAGGTTAAGGAGTAGCTAGAACAACCCTAACTGTTCGCATTTTGGCCTCAAATCTGGGAGGAGTTCTTGACACCTTCTACCTTGCTCAGGGCTATGCTATCAGCTATGGTGGGTCAAGATCATTTAGTACTTCTGCTCTGGGTCCACAGTGAGGACTGGCTTCTGTCAGTAAAGCTAGAATGGAGCATTTGGTTGACTCTGTTAGTTCGGATAAGAGAATAAGAAGCAGGTTGGCCTCCTACCTGTGTTAATCTGGACATTTCCTCAGTTGTGGACAATGAAGCTCTTCACTCAGTTCAGCTTGAGGACTGTATGGAGGTAATCGCTTTCCCTTGGGGCCTAGTAGGTCTGCGGAGTCTCAATTATGTACACACAGACCTCCATGAAGTGCCAGATGGAAAATCAACACTGGATGTGTGCACAGTGGCTTCCCCTCTTCCCTTTAGGAAAGTACTCTGTTTGCCTCAGCTGTTGTCCACGTTCAGACAGGAAATGAGTTTCTGCCTGAAATCCCCATAAGAGTTGGCAAGATCTTTTTGACAGGCTGATTTCCTCTGGTTTGAAGATAGGATGAGCATTCAGGGTTCCAGGCTAAGATCTGGGCCATTGTGACTCTCAGAATGCTAAGTGATCTGAGACCAGAAAATAGATTCTGTGATACCTTCTCTGAGATGGAGGAAAGCGGGGAGAAAGAACAACTGTGGGGCACTCTACCCTTCTGATTCCTTATTTGTTCTTCTCTGTAACTCAGTGGGTCATCATGGGGACAGCCAAGAACAACCACACTGTACTGAAACTTCCCGTCCTTGACAAACCCAAGACACAGAAAAACTATGCCCAACCTGAGGTTCTGTGTCACACCTTTGAGACCCTGTCTAACCTTCACAAACTGCTGCCAAATCATATGATGGAGACACTCTACTTCTACAAGAGGGAAGAGGACAAACAAAATTGTATGTGGGCAGAGGATGGGCGTGAACTCTGTTTAGTAAGCATATACTTCGCCTTGGTGTAAAACTGCCTCTACTTTTATTTATTTATTAAATTTTTTTATTTATTTTGAGAGAGAGAGCAAGCAGGAGAGGAGCACAGAGAGAGAGGGAAAGAGGGAATCCCAAATAGGCTCTACACATCAGCACAGAGCCTGATGAGGGGCTCAAACTCACAAACTGTGAAATGATGATCTGAACCCAAATTGAGTTGGTCTCATAGCTGACTGAGCCACCCAGCCACCCCCTGCCTCTGCTTTTACCATGACTAAGAACTGACTCTTTATATGGCAGGTGTGGTCAGTCCTTGGCATGCTGATTATGCTGTGGGGGTCCATGCTCTCTGAGCTCCCTTCTTCCCTTTCGTTTATTGGACTGGTCTTTTATGAACCAACTGAGGTCTGTCACTGTTCTTCAGGCAAAGTCTACCTGTGGGATGATGGAAAGTGGATTAAGTGGGAAATAATCTCTAAATTTACAGGTTCAGATTTGATTTGAAGATGAGTAAGGGAATGTCAAAGTTGAAGGTCAGGCTTCGAAGCTTATTCCTTTGCTCTATTTCCTGGTGTGCCTTCCTCCTACTGTTCCACCCCACAGAGAAGCCGGATATTCCCTCTCCCTCCCGCCCCCACCCCGCCACCAAGGATTATAAATGCCCCTCCCTTTCTGGAGTTTGGAGCAGCCCCCAGTCCTGGAATTTTCTCAGAGCTGTTTATAACTGGACTGATTCGCAGAATTGGGTGGGGCCTGCCTCCTGAAGTGTTTGTTCCTGCTTCAGTGAAAGACAAAGGTAGCTGGTAGCCACTTGTGCCCATGAATTTAGAAAGGAAAATAGCAGCTGCCACAGTGCTTAAGACACAGTCCTGGGGAGGAAGGTTTAATGGCAAATTTGTCCATTTATATTCTGGTTAGTCCCAAGTCCCTGAATGCACAGTATTGTGAATTGATCCCAATATCCAGATTACACTAAAGATTACATAAAAATAATCAAGGAAAATAAAAGCAACCTCCTAGAGTAGATAAATATAGACAGACAATTCACAAGATGAAATACAAATTATCAGTAAGCATGAACGCTGTTCAAACACTCTGGTAGTCAAGGAAGTAAAAGATAAATCAAGGCAATATTTTTTTAGGCCATCAGACTGGTCAAGTTTTAAAAGATCAATACTGGTGAACATGTGGGGAAATTAATGCCCTCATAATCATTATTAGAATGCTATTGATTCAGGCTTTTTTGAAGATAATTTGAAAGTCTTTGCCAAAATTTAAAATGTATGTTACTGGCTTATTAAATGAGTTGAACTTGGCAAAGAATAAGTAGAAAATAATTTTCTTGTTTGTCATGGTTTCCCCTGTGACCATTCTGTTGCTCTTCAGTCATCATGTTTGGGTAAAATTACAAGCAGATCTCATAGGTTTCCTGGTCATATTCTGTTTAATACATTCTCCAGACCAGTTTTCTCAATGACTGGTACCAAACCAAAAAGTAGGAAATGGGAGGAAGTTTGAAGCTTTTGTATATTGTTTTTAACGCTTAAGAAGCTACCTCTCTTGGTTAATTCACAGCTTTTCCCCACAGATACTTTGGGAGGTTGCTTAGTTGGATGCAGTGAGGGGCAGGGAAAGCAGGAAGAGTGGATTCCACAGAAGGAGCGGGCTCGGGGAGGAGATGAGCGGGGCAGCTCTAGAAGAGGCGTGCGTGTGTGCATGTGTGTGTGTCCGTGTGTGTGTGTGTGTGTATGTCCTGTTCATGTGCCAGCTGGAGACTTTTGTGTGTGCCTTAAAGACAATTCTGAGGTGAAAAAGCAACAAGTCATTTTAAAGCCTCCAGTTTTAAGTTACCTATTTTCTGCTGTGTCTGGTACACACACACATTGGCTTGTGTACTGGTTTATATACATTATCTATGCTGATTTGTATTGTGATTACAAACTCATCCATCCATTCTTCAAACCATCCACCCATCTAACATGTACTGCATTCCACACATTAAAATAAGAAATTGGGGCACCTGGGTGGCTCAGTCAGTTAAGCATCTGACTCTTGATTTCAGCTCAGGTCATGATCTTACAGCTGTGGGATTGAGCCCTGCATTGGGCTCTGTGTTGGGCATGGAGCCTGTTTGAGATTCACTCCCTCTCCCTCTGCCCCACCTGCCTCTCTCTCTCTCTCACAAAAAATAAATAAATAAATAAATAAGAAATCAAAAACCATTCAAAGCAGCTCACAGTCCAATATATCTAATTTTCATCTATAAATTTATAATCAATATCATTTTATTTCCAATAATTTCTGGAGGCATAACTATACTTTCTGTACTTTCTTTCAAAACCAGGAAACTTGCTTATAATTTCAGATAAGGCTGGCAGTAAGACTTAAATATTCAAAGTGAGTTCTGAGTTTTTATCTTATTTTGGTGTGCAGTGCTAAATATAAATTTTATGCTGGAGAATATGAGAATTTGTTATATTTGTTAAATGTTATCCTTTCTAATTCATCCTTGATTACTTACATAAAGGATTTGAGGCAGTTTAGAATACCAAAGTATGTGTACACAAGACAATAAAAAACAATTCATTTAAGGCAAAAATTATTTTTAGCTGGATGTCATCAAATACCTGAATTGAGTTTATTATTTCAGTCAAATACTACATTTTGCTTCCAGGAGTGCCTGGGTGGCTCAGTTGTTGAGCCTCTGACTTCGGCTCAGGTCATGATCTCACAGTTCATGGGTTCAAGCCCTGCATCAGGCTTTGTGCTAACAGCTCTCAGAGTCTAGAGCCTGCTTTGGATTCTGTGTCTCCTTCTCTCTCTGCCCCTCCCCTGCTCACTCTCTGTCTCTCTTTAACATAAATAAACAGTAAAAAAATATAAACAAATAAATTAGCTTCCAAATTCTGACAACCAAAGCAAACCATGCTATTCCTATCATTAGAGTGTAAGGGCTTCTGAGTTCGGCATCCCTGCCCCCGCCCGCCATGGGATCCTGAGCTAAAACTGCTTCTAGGAGCAGTATGTGAATGCTGTCTGGGCCAGGCCCGAGACCACTGGGCAGGAGCCCCAGATTCCTGTTTTTTACTCACTTAGAATGATTTGCAGGCCTCTAAAGATTGATCTGTTAATCATTACATCATTTAGATTGCCAAGAGATGGCCTCTTGAGTCAATTCTTGGTTCTTTGGAGTCTGTGCCAATTACCCTGTCTGGGATGGACCATCAGTGGTTCAGTCTGAGAAACAACAGAGGCTGGCTGAGTTGGGAACTAATTTCTATGCAGGGTCACCCTGAATCACTGGGGCTCAGTTTCTCTTCTTGCATTAGGTTGATCACGGCACTCTTATTTTCTAATACACCCAGCTGCATTGCAGAGCCACTCACAGTGTAGCCGGCAAACTGGTTTTGGTTCTCAACTTGTTACCAGTTGGCAAAGAGAGAAGCTTACACTACAGTGTATGTATGGTGGTATGTCACCAAATCCACCATGCAGTTCTACTGACTTCCTTTCTTTCCCTCCCTCTCTCCCTTCTTCTCTCCCTCCTTGCCTCCTCCCTCCCTCCTTCCCTCTCTTCCTTTCTTTTGGTAGCAGGACTGTTTTGATGAAGGAAGCAGTATACTGAATTATATTCTGGCACAAGCTCTTTGTCCCACAGCAGACGAGAGATTTGGTTAGGGGCCAAACACGGGCAACGTGAAGTGGTGGATGTGATGTAAATACAGGGTATGGTTAATCTCTCTGAAGATTGAAATAATGGAACAGTAAATTGCCATTAATTTGAGAATCACGCACAAATTACTTAAACAAACTTCAATATTTGTGGTGGTACCAGCACATTGGTTTGTTCATTCATTTATTTATTTGTTGTGCATCTATTAGATGTCTAGGACCAGACTAAGGTCTGAATGTTGTCAAGTAATACTTTTGCAGTGAAGGAATGGCAGAGCTCAATAGCAATTATTAAATGGTATAAATATTCTTTCTGAAACTAATGCCATGTTACTCTTGCTATGCAAAGATGGAAAGGAACACTGAATCGTATGAATGTTTATTCTATTACTAGGTCGGAATTCTGAATTCTCTGGCTTAGAAAGGATCTTAGCAAGACATCAGTTTCCAAAAGAGATTAATCTGACTCCCAATCCAAGTAGCATGCCCCTGTGGAGAAGAAAATGCATCAACAATGCAAATCGTGGGTGGAAGAAATGTCAATTGTGGAATAAAAGCCTTGAGGAACCTCCAATGTCAACCATAGTTGTCAGGTAGGCATCTACTTTTAGTGTGATCACAAACTCTTCATGCCTTAGCCAAAAAATGTCTTAATGTGCTCTTTGAGATGTATGATGAGCATGAAAACAAGCATTGCTATGTATAAAAGCATATAAGCCCCATTTTCTCAGAGACAAAACTCATGGAGACAAAATTCTGAGAGAGAGAGAACTCACGGAGATAGGAGGTGTGTAGGTCTCCCATGGGCCATTGCATTTCACGTTAGTAGGCAGACATCTAGCTGGGCTGGGCTGGCATTCTTGGGAGAGGGACTCGACTACAGAGCTATGGGGCTTTTATGCTGCATGAGTCAGGAAGCACCAGCGCACCCCTAGCATGACTAGGGGCCTAGGATACAATAGTATAAACAGTGGAACCTTAGCGTTATCTGTATAGTGTGCAGGTTTTACACTGACAGAACTGGGAGCCGTTTCAGGGTCTTAAAAATAAGGGCGATACAATCTCATCTGAAACCTCCCTGGCTCCTAGGGGCACCAGGGGGGAAGCAGGAGAGGGATGGTATGTCTCAGACCAGTAGTAACAGAGGGGATGTAGAATTAGTTGGATTCTGGCACTTAAAGTTATAAGCTTTGGTTTCCTTGGAAAATTATCTTTGTTGGTACACTTCCTTCCCTGATAATGCCAGACAGAGGATGTTTCCAGATTTGTTTCTTCAGTATTGCTGCATGTATTGCTATACAATACCTAATAAGTGATTTCTACATGTAGCACTTAGTAGGTATTCAAAAAATATTGTTGCCAGGCTGACAGGAGAATATATAATTTTCTATAAAGACAGAGTTCTCTCCGCTTTGAAGGTAACAGGGAGAGATTTCCAGCTCATGAATTTTACCTGTACTGGAAGCTCCCACTTGGAAAGAATTTCCTTGTCTACATTTTTCCCCCCAATGTCCTCAGTGGCATAACTTGACAATTGGATTTAAAAATCCATTTTCAATGAAGGCAAAGATATGTTATAAAAGAATTAGAATGATGGTATTTTCTTCTTGAACAATACAAGGCACTAAACTTGTGTTCAGATTAAGGATAGAAGTTATTTTAAGTGATGATTCCTGATTACTCAAGATTATTTGACCATACTTTGGAGGCCTATAAAGAAAGAAAACAACAGTTTACACACCTCAATTTCAGGCCATAATGTCTTGATGTGAACTAATATATTTTACTTTACATCCTAGTTTGTTTGGTTTCTGAAAAATATAGCCAGATTGTTAGAACATAAGAAATGACATATTTATTCATATTTTCTTCTACAAACATTTATTTACTTTTCTTAAAAACTAGGACTGGTAAAAGCAGGCATCTTTTCATTGTTCTTAATGTCAGGAAAAAATAATTCAGTATTTTGTTGGCTATTGGTTTTTGCAGGTTACTTTTATCAGTTGGAAGAAGTTCACTACTGTTGTTGGTTTGCTTAGTTTTTGTCATAATGGATATTGACTTTTGTCAAATGCTTTCACTGTATCCACCAAGTTGATCATATTTATCTTTTCTATTAATACGGTGAATTATATTGTTTTAAAAATATTTTTATCACGGTAGAATGTACGTAAAATGTTCTATTTCCCCCATTTTTAAAGTGTACAGTTCAGTGGCTTTAAGCACCTCTACACTGCTGTGCAACCATCACACCATCCATATTTCCAGAACATTTTCATCTTCCTAGACTGAAACTCTGCACCCATTAAACACTAACTCCTATTTCCTGGTCTCTCCAATTCCTGACAAACACTATTTTTCCTTTTGTCTCTATGGATTTGCCTAATCTAGATACCTCAAATCAGTAAAACCATACAATATTTGTCCTTTTGTGTCTGGCTTATTTCACTGAGCGTGATGTCCTCAAAAGTTCATCATGTTGTGTGTCAGAAGTTCCTTGCTTCTGAAGGCCGAATAATACTCCATTGTATGTATATGCTACATTTTGTTTTATCCAAACAAAACACCCAGCATTTATTGAAAAGATCATCTTTTCCCTATTGAATGGTCTTGGCACCTTTGTCAAAAATCATTTCATCATTAGAAATAAAGTCATGCAAAAGTTTATTCTGAGTTTTCTATTCTATTCCATTGGTTTATAATGGAATCATAAGATTATATATTGGAGCTCTAATATTTGGTGTGTTTATAAAATGTTAATACATGTTTATAATTGTTATATCTTCTTGCCTCATTGACCTTTTTACCATTACATTATGTCTTTATCTATTGTAAGAGTTTTCTAGTCTCCTTTTTTTTTGTTTTTAAATGCGTATAGCCATCCCTGTTCTCTTTTGCTTACTATTTGCATGGAGTATTTTTTTCATCCTTTCATTTCTAACCCAAGCATGTCCCTAGATCTAAAGTGAGACTCTTGTAGGCAGTATATAATTGAATCCTGACTGGCTTTATTATCTATTCTATCAGTCCATGTTTTTTGGAGCATTTAACCCATTTGCATTTGAAGTAATTACTAATAGGGAAGCACTTACTTTTGCCATATTGTTTTCTGTATGTTTTATATATTTCCCCTCATTTTCTCCATAACTGCTTTCTTTTGTGTTTGGTTGATTTCTTGTACCAACACATTTTGATTCTCTTTTCATTTCTTTTTGTGTATCTTCTATGGATATTTTCTTTGTGGTTACCATGGGGATTATATATAACATCCTAAAGTTGTGACAATCTATCTTAAATTGTTACCAACTCAACTTCAATTGCATAAGAAAACTCCTTTAGAGCTCTGCCCCTCTGTTTTTGATGTCACAAACTAAATCTTTACATATTGCATACCCATGAACATAGATTTATAATTACATTTTATGCATTTGTCTTTTAAATCCTATAGAAAATATGGGCTCCTGGGGCGCCTGGGTGGCTCAGTCGGTTGGGCGACCGACTTCGGCTCAGGTCATGATCTCGCATTCCGTGAGTTCGAGCCCCGCATCGGGCTCTGTGCGGACAGCTCAGAGCCTGGAGCCTGTTTCAGATTCTGTGTCTCCCTCTCCCTCTGACCCTCCCCCGTTCATGTTCTCTCTCTGTCTCAAAAATAAATAAACATTAAAAAAAAAAGAAAAAAAGAAAAAAAAAGAAAATATGGGCTCCTGGGTGGCTCAGTCAGTTAAGCATCTGACTCTTGATTTTGGCTCAGGTCATGATTCCAGGGTTGTGAGATCTAGCCCCCCATCAGGCTCTGCACTGAGCATGGAGCAGGCTTGAGATTCTGTCTCTCTCTCTCTCTCTGCCTCTCTCCCCTGCTCATGCTAAAATAGATAAAGACAAATGAATAAACAGGCAAATAAATCCTATGAAAATAAAAAGTGGAGTTGCAAACCCAAATATCAGAGTACGATTTTTATATTTGTGCATATATTTACCTTTGCTGGAGAACTTTATATTTTTACGTGGCTTTGAATTACTATCTAGCTCCCTTTCATTTCAACTTGGATGCTGTTTAGTATTTCTTGTAGGGCAGATCTAGAAGTAATGAATGCCCAGGTTTTACATTGGAAGGTCTTAAATTTCTCCCTCATTTTTGAACGGCAGTTTTGCCAAATGTAGAGTTATTAGTTGACTTTTTTTTTTTTCTTTTCCTTTGAGCGCTTTAAATGTATCCTACTGCCTTCTGGACTGCAAGGTTTCCGCTGAGAAATCTGCTCATTATCTTATTGGTGATCACTTTCTAAAATGATTTGCTTTTCAGGGCGCCTGGGTGGCTCAGTAGGTTGAGCATCTGATTTCAGCTCAGGTCATGATCTCACGGTTTGTGAGTTCAAGTCCCGTGTTGGGCTCTGTGCTGACAGCTCGGAGCCTGGAGCCTGCTTTGGATTCTGTGTCTCCCTCTCTCTCTGTCCCTCCCCTGCTCATGCTCTGTCTCTGTCTCAAAAATAAATAAAAACATTAAAAATAAATTTATAATGAGTTGCTTTTCTCTTGCTGCTTTTAAGATTCACTCCTTGTCTTTGACCGGTGTCATTATAGTGTGGCTCAGTGTAGGTATCTTTATGTTTATCCTACTTCTAGTTCACTGAGCTTCTTGGATTTGTATATCCACATCTTTCCTCAAATTTAGGCATTCTTGTTTTCAAATGATCACTCTGCCCTCTCTCCTCCTCTTCTACCTGGGGATCCCATTGTGTGTATAGCAGTCAGCCTGACGGAGTCTGTCCCCTAAGTCTTTTAGGCTCTGTTCACTTAACATTCTTTTTTTTGCTCCTCAAGCTTGATCACTTCAAATGACCTCTTTTTAAGTTTGCTGATTTTTCTTCTATTTGTTCAAGTCTGCTGCTGAACTGCCCTAGTTAATTTTTCCAATTATTGTAATTTTCAGTCCCAGAATTTGTTCAGTTTAAAAAAAAAGTCCACCTCTTTGTCAATACACTTTTATCTTCACATGCTGTTTTCCTGATGTCCTTTTGTTCTTTGTCCATATTAGCCTTTAGCTCTTTTGAGGTATCTGACATTTGTTTTAAAACCCTTGTCTAATAACTAGGTGCCTTTTGCTTGTTTCTGAAATTTTTGCTTCCATGTTTTTCTGTTTCTTTGCATGCCCATGACCTTTTGTTGAAAAGTGGGCATTTGCAAAAACAGGCCCCTCGTACACTGATGGGTAAGACCTTCTCTCATTAGTGGGACCATGAGTCTTCAGAGCATCCCGGACCTTCTCAGGTCTTTTCTGGGCATGCTTCCTGTCCAGGTCTGTATGTTTTAAAAATTTCCCTCAGCTTTTAAATGTCTTAATTTCCTGAAGAATCTCCACCTTCTTCTTGGGGCCTTAAGTATTGTATTGTATTCCACTGTTTTGTAATCTTTCTCATCTGCAGTCAGCTTGTACTTTTCATGTGTTCCATTGACTGCCACTGCCTCTTGTGGTTTCTTGTCTCACATCCAAATTATGGCAGTGTTTCCCTTCTGAACTTTGACTCCAGCAAGACAGCAAACAGTTCCTCAGACAGTCCACAGATAGGTCAGAATGTTGCAAACAAGTTCCACTCTGCTCCTTTCATCCCAAGGGAGGGAGCCAAGAATCAGGTGAATTCCTTCCAACCGCACCATGCAGGGAAGTGGTGGGGCAAGGGCAAGTAAAAATGCCACACAATTTCTTACAAAATTCAATGTGATTTTGTGTTGGACATTCACTTGTTTAGGTGTTCAGTTTCTGTAGTTATTTGATGTTTCTATGGAAAAATGAGGCCTAAATCTTCCTAGCTTGCCATCTTGCTGATGTCACTGTTTATTCATCTTTTCCCAGTATTTTCTTCTGTGTTTTGCTCTGCTTAATTTCTGTAGATCTACCTTCCAAGTTTATTGACTCCTTCGTCACCAAGTCTGCTAGCAAAGCCCTTCAGATCATCTTTCTTAAATTTCAGATTTTCAGTTCTAAAGTTTATATTTGCATCTCCTTTGGTAGCTTGTTCCTGTGCTGAGAAGCCACATTGTTTTCATCATTTCAAGTGTGCTTTACCTTGTAGAACAGTCACAAAAACTAGTTTAAAAACTTTGTAGGACAATGGCATCTAGGTCATCTCAGGATTGACGTGTGCTTTTTCTTCACCTGTTTGCATTTTCATGGTCTTCTGCATGTCAAATCATTTTGTGTTGTACCGTGGACACTAAATATTACACATTGCATGGATCCTGGGTCCTGTTGACATTGTCTGGAGAATGTTGTTTTTGTGGGTCCTGCTACAATCGTTTGGAGAATGTTGCTGTTTTTGTTTTAGCAAGTAACCAACCTGCTTAGAGACTATACACTCTATCTTGATCTTGTGTGGGTAATGATCAAAAATCCCAGTGCAGTCTTCAAAGCCTTCTGTGTGTTTTGTCCACTCATGAACTTGAGACTTGTGTGTGTTCATACAGTTAGGGGAACATGTCTCTCTCTCTGCTCGGGGATTGTCCTCATGCTTACTCTCTACCCCCCAGGGAATCCTTTCTCTGATTAGAAAAAGGTTTTCCTTTATCTCAGATTTTATTTGGCCAGGTGTACTGTTGGCCACCACTGCAAGGATTAATGGGGGCCTGCCTTTGGGTGGAAGTCACATGCTCAGGAAGGCCCAGCAACTGTTTCGTTTCCCACCATCTGAGAAACTCATCCTTGTGCAGTTGCTTCTTTGTATTTTGATGCCCTAACACAATCCATCTGCTTTCAATTTCAGCATCTCCAAGGAATTGTTTCACATCTTTTGCCCAGAGATTTTAGATGAAATTAGTGGGAGGGTAGGCAGTAGTAGGCTCATGGTAACACAGTGGAACTGTAACTCTCTGCAACACTTCCTGTGAGTTTGACTCTGGAAAAGCTCCTTAAATCCCCGTGCCTCTACATCCCTACTTGTAAAATGGTAGAAGCAACAGTACCCACATCATTTTCAACTTGTAGCACTGCTTTTTGAGGATAAAATGTGGTTATGGGCCATCTAACACTTGTAACAAACAGTAAGTGCTCAAAACAATGGCTATTACTATTCATATATTTTCAATAAGACTGAACATTTTGGATTATAATACTGGAATACAAAAATGAAGACCTCAAAAGTTACAGGTTCAGTGGGCTGGCTACCTGGATATTGAGGCTTGAGGGACAGACTGAAAAGGAAAGGGGGTATTTAGAAGAGCAAAATATTCCATGATGGCTTTGTAGCCACTGGAATGACACCCTCATCCTTGTCAACTAATAGATATGGCGCCAATCAAAGCAGAAAGTTCCAAGGACAGGTAAGGTAGCTTGTAGGTATGCCTTTTATAGCCTAACACGTTAAACAAGAATGAAGACTATGTAATAGTTAAGTATGTAATTACGGATCCAGAACGCTGCTTTTACGTCCAATGAAATAACCCAATTTTCCCTTCATGCCTTTTTTATTAAATTATGGGGGAAAAAATGGAAATAAGATTCTTACTTATTTTCTAATAGTACTACTGCTCCATTTGCTCCCTTGCTAGATGGTTGAAAAAGAACATGCAACCCGCCGAAGACCTCCAGTCAGTAATCCAGAGGCTGTCAGTGTTCGGGCCAATTAAGTCAGTCACCTTCTGTGGACGGCAAAGTGCTATCGTGGTGTTCGAAGACCTGACTTCAGCTTGTAATGCTGTGAATGCTTTTCAAAGCAGGACCACAGGCACAATGTTTCAGTGTTCCTGGCAACAGCGTTTCATGTCAAAAGATGTAAGACTCGCTATGACCAAAAACCTCTGTAGATTCTTGTTTTACATGTCATTTGTTTTTCACCAGGGCTTTAGTGAAGTAGGATAATCATAAGTGATATTTCAGCACGGTTTATTCAGTTCAAGTATTGGAAATCACAAATGCTAGCACATCCCTTCCTTTGAAATGTTTAACGTTTCTGTGATAGGCATCACAGTTTGGCTTTTCGGGTTAAGAAGTTCATGACTGCATTTGTGCATTCATCTGACAGCCATCTTTCCTGGAGGACTCTGCTTTCTTCGGCATTAATAGCATGTAGCTTTTCTTTCTCCCTATTCCTGATGACCTGTTTTGAAATTCTCATGGCCTGAAAACACAAAAGCAACAATAAGGTTAAAAGGCATTGTAACAGGGTACCCTATAGTTCTGATTTTTGTTTCTCCATTGTTCACTTAATCCTGTCACACGTTCAGATACAGGTGTAACGTAGGACAGTGTTTCTCAAACTACAATGCACATACAGATTACTTTGATGGGTGTGGGAGAGAGCCTGGGATTCCACATTTGTAAAAAGCCCCAGATAGATACTAAAGCTTTTGGTTCCAGGACCACATTTTGGACAGAAAGACTATAAGAGCAATCAGTCACCAGTTAGCTGCATATAAAAATGAAAGTGCAGGGTACCTGGGTGGCTCTTTGGTTAAGTGTGTAACTCTTGGTCATGATCTCATAGGTTGGTGGGTTTGAGACCGATGTCTGGCTCTGTGCTGTCATCACAGAGCTTTCTTGGGATTCTCTCACTCTCCCTCTCTCTCTGCCCCTCCCCTGCTTGTGCTCCCTCTCTCAAAATAAATAAATAAACTTAAAATAGAAACAAAAACCAACCCCCCACCCCCACAAAAGTGCTGCATGATAAGAATCTCCTCAAGGTCAACCTATCTGGTTTCTCACCTGGATTCAAGAATAAAAGTGCTCAGCAAATAATGCCTATCATCCTCCTCAAAGTCATCCCCAGAAAGAACTGCCCCTCTGCCTTCCTACATATCAGAGAAATGAAATGTCTATTTGAAAAGTTTTATAAAAATCAGTGCTTCTAACATTATTATGGTTATTTTTAATCTCAAATTTAGATATGCTCAAAGCTAACCAAGATAGGTCTTGTTTTTTAAATTCCTTATTCTCTTAAGGCAAATACATTATTTCCATGGTTTCTACAATTAAAAAAGAAAAAAAAAGAACACAAACATTTGGGGGCAACTTTGAATATGCTTTCAGCCTGGTCCAAACTTCCTTCTGAAAAGTGCTATCAGGAAACACTTCAGTAACAAGTCCTTGAGCGCATGCCTCTGCAGCGGTTAACTTCTTTCCGAAAATAAGCATCTCGGCTGCCTGAAATGAAAAGTAGGATTGAGATATTAACTTAATAAAACAAAGGTCAGTTAACCTCAGAACAGCAGACATAGGGAGATTCCCCTGTGGTCTTTTCAGGTTGCCAGGATTTCTTGTTCAGGGAGAAACTGAAGACCTCAATAGGCAATGCTGTTGCAAAATGTGCTGAAGCCATCTTAGGCTCTCTAGAAGGTTTGCAGGTGTTTTTGCTTCTGGATGTATCTATGTTGGAGAGGCAAGAGCAGGGAGCCCAGGGCAGAAATGACTTGAAGCAGATGCTGACTTGATAACCCATGCAGCTATAATTTTTTATTTAATATACCATAAACAACTATATAAGAAAAAAAGAATTAAAAAAAAAAAAGGAAAATCATGGTCACAGTCAATGCCAACCAAACTTTAGACACTCTACCTCTCTAACTTCCTCTCCCTGGAGATTTTACCCAGTGGTCCAGCTCTGACAGGTTTCTTTACCTGCACAGAGACTAGTACTTAGCTCTACCTGGCTAAAGGAAAGTGAGGACTAAGATTGTTTC
Organism: Panthera onca; assembly: GCF_046562875.1. Taxonomy (NCBI): domain Eukaryota; kingdom Metazoa; phylum Chordata; class Mammalia; order Carnivora; family Felidae; genus Panthera; species Panthera onca. Next base: position 24,299,576 of record NC_138343.1, on the reverse strand, counting down.
TAACAAACTGAGATCCCTAAGCAGATATCCTCTGTATTTCCAATTTTTCTTCTGGAAAAATAGTATTTTCATAGTCAAATGCCCTAAGCCTTAGAGTTGGTTCTGCCCAGCTTTTCAAAGTTAAAATCTGTAGAGTGACTCAGGGTCTATGACAGAATAATGAGATTTAAAAAATACGTATTTACAACAAAAACCTAGCAGTCAGTGAAAACAGGCTCAACTCCAACGCCAGCCCTTTCATACCTCAAAGAGTGTAGGCCGAGCCATCCCCTAGCCCCTGCTCTCCATGCTCCAGTCTTGTGATCACCTTGCAGTCATGCACACTAAGCCTGCACAACCAAGTTTCCAGACACAGTGACAGACCTGAGCAGCCACTGAACCACTCAGGGAACCTGAACACACAACTAAAACCACCCACGAAGAGGCTGCTGTGACTGGAAGTGGTTGTGGAAGAGTATCTCCCGTGACTCTCCAAGTAAAGGCGTCATCTTAGGGCTTCCAGAGGATGCCACTCATCTGTACAGAAACCAGGTGGCGCCCTGAGCTGGGCACAAGCCCTGGTCTTTTAATGCTTTTAAAGCCCTGGTCTTTTAACACCACACAGCAGCAGAGAATGAGCTAGGCACCCAGCTGCAAGAATAGATCCTAGTTTGGGGAGTTATGGAGGGTTTCTGATTCTCCCTCATACCAGAAAGACCATTTCCCATAGCCCAGCTCCTCTATATTTGAAACTTTTAGAGTTCAAACATTATCAGCAAATGTTTCATTTTTCTCCTGTCTATATTATAAAAAGAGAGAGTACAGAGTTGCCTTTGGAACAGAAGTCACTATTACAATTTATTCTTGAGGTTTCCAAAAGTTACCTTGGCTGGGCCCATTATCTTCGGAAAAGTGTAAGAAGAACATCCTTCTGGACTCTGGCCTAGGTGACTAAAAGGAGTATGAAATGTTGCCTATTTGGAGAAAAAAGAAAATAAAATTATTTTTTGTATGGGATAAAAAAAACCCCACTATTGTCTACATCCTCACAATACTTAACTGAGTAACTTGCTTTACAATTAGGATTTTGGTGGAATTATATACACAGAAAGTTCACTACTAGGTATGCAGCTGGTAAGTTTTAACACATGTATACAGTTCTGCAGTCACCACCATGTCAAGGTGTAGACTATCTCCATCACCCCAAAGGGTTCTTTTGTGCCTTCCATTCTTGTCACCCCTAAACAACCACCGATCTGTTTTCTGTCCCTCTGTCTTCTCTAGAATGTAATATAATGGAATCACATGTTCTGTAGCCTTTGGTCCTTAGCCTAAGATTTCTGAGAGTCACCATGCTGTAGTATGTATTAGTAGCTTGTTCCTTCTTGTTACTGAACAGAAGAATTCCATTGTATGGATGTTGTAATTCGTGTATCCATTTACCAGCGGAAGCCATCGGTGTTATTTCCAGCATTTTGGCTATTATGATTACGACTGTTAATGATAATTTTATGCAGGTCTCCGCATGAACGTGTTTTCAGTTCTCTTGGGTAAATACCTAGGGGTGGAATTGCCAGGTTGTAGGGTAAATGGTGGTTTAAAACTTTGTAAGAAGCTGCCAAAAGATTTTCCACCATGGTGTACCATTTAACAGTCCCACTAGCAGCACGTGGAGTTCCAATTGCTCCACACCCTCGCTAAACCTTGTTATTATCAGTCATTTTATCTTGAACCATCCTGGTAGGTGTGTAGTAGTGTCTTGTGGTTTTAATTTCCATTTACCTAATGACTAATGATGTTGAGCTTCTTTTCATGTACTTATTAGCTCATTTTATATCTTTTTTGATGAAGTAATCATTCTAATACTTTGCCCATGATTTTTAAGTTAGATTGGTTGTCTTTTTATTATCAAATTGTAGTTCTTTATGTATTCTGGTTGCAAGTAATTTTCTTAATAGTGTCTTTCTCCTATGTTTTTAAAGAGGCATTTATACTTTATTTTCTGCAGATTATGTATTCCTCTGTTGCCCATTTTTACATTAAGTTGTTGATCTATCATTTTATAAATGTATTTAAAAAATGTTAGGAAGATTAGCCTTTATTGTGTCAGTTGAAAAATTGTTTCCTCAGTCTGTCATCTGTCTTGATTTTACCTCAGAGAGGTTTTTAAATTGGCTTTAAATATCAGAATCTATGACTAATACTGGTTATTTAGACTACAGAGCCATCTTTAATTTTTTAAATTTATTTAAGAAATATTTTTGTGTATTTCTTGATGAATGAGAAGTCCTTATGAAAGGAAATTAATTTATAATTGACAATATATACACAGAACATTTAGACTTCGTTTCCCCTAATCAGATATGGTGCTATTTCATAATGTATATTGTTAGAGGACATAAATATATAATGTATGCAGCACATAAACCAAAATAAAAATATAAAATACTAATGTCACCTATCATCCCCCTCCCTCCAAAAGAAAACATATTCAAGAAGATATACTGCAAAGTCACAGCCTAAGGATTACAAGCAGGAAATTGAAAGAAAAGGCTAATCATAGCTAAGGGGACACGAACAGGTATGTGTGGAGCCAACAATAAAGCACCATTTAACTTATTTACAATCATTATTACAAGTAAGCATTTAGCCCATTTTCATAAATAGAGCAGTAGATGTGACTAAGGGTCAGGCTCTGCATCAGACTGCTTGGTGATGCTGGGAGCTTCTTAACCTCTTTGTGCCACAGTTTCCCCATCTGTAAAATGGAGACAAGAGTACCTGTCTCACAGGGCTGTTGTAAGTGTTATGTATGTACACTGTGCATCAACAGAACACCCAGTATGTGGTGTACTCAAATATGATTTTTAGGATTTCTACCTTTTTATTACCTCATGGGGAAATGCACTATTTGTTGACAAAGAAGCTAACAGACAATGTTAACTACTGCCCATAATAAAGAATCATTTGATTATATGAGTAAATGTTAACCCATGTTTAGTATGGTATTTGTTTATGAAGCCAATAATGATAAATCCTATAAAACAAATTCCTCTCCACAGGTTCTTTCTTCTGTGTCTTTCTCTGATTTGAAATTGAACCTTGGTTTGATTCAGTTGGGTGAACTCTTAGCAGTGGTCTCTATTTGTTTAAATATTTTACTTTGAGCCAAATCTTTTAGCATTTTTGATTACATACATGTGTTTTCTTTGATTTCAATTATAATTGGTATCGTTTAAGATGGAAGTCCTAGAAACCTATAAAAGGATGATGGATAGGACAGTCATTTTGAATTCTGAGAGAGAATCAGGAAAATATTCAAAGAGGATGATATATTTTCCCTCTGAGTATTGAAGAAGGAGATCCCCAAGTTCATGTCAGGAATTCCTGAACCCACCCCTTTCTGGGCTGGCTGATTAATGAGTCCTCTAACACACAGTGTGACCAAAGGCTACTGATTTCTGCCTTTGGGCAGAAATTTCCACCTGTAAAGGTTAGACATCCTAGCACCTAGAATCTCATTTACTATTTTCATGGAAAAATTATTAGTAACAATTAGGTCTGACAATATGCCCAATCCGATCAAACTGAATCTGGTAAAAAATGAACCCAAGAGATTAGGATCTTAAAATATGGTCTTGTCTATCAGTAGGGAAAACACCTCCAAACAAAACTAGAAATCTCTTCAGTGATAAAAACCAAATGTTTCCCATGAAGTGTAGATCAGGAAATCCTACTACTGCAGAAGCAAAAATAACTCTAAGAATCTGGTAACCGTACAAGGGATTATTAGTTCTACAGTACAAGTTCTAAGGTAAAAGTTCTAAGCTAAATGGTCATCACATCTTTGTTCAAAATGAAAGACCTGGAGTTCCAGCACCCAGGGACTGGTTATCTCTGAGAGGTAAGACAAGGAGTGTTTTTTAATTGAACCCTTTCTTTGTGCTTTTCCAGATTTTTCAAAATTTTATTTTCTACTATGACATACACCACTACTGTAGTAAGAACAGAAAGTAAAATCAGTACAATTCAATGATAAACACCAGGCTGAACTGTTTTGGCAAGTAACTTCACTGAGCTTCAGTTTACTTACCTGCAAAAAAGGGAGTGAGGGCAGAGAGTGCTTGAAAGTTCCTTCTTATTCAAAAATTCTATTCTAAAATTCTAAACTCTAGAATTTATTTGGAAAAAAAAAAGTATTAAGTGATCCACTTGTGTAACATGCAAAAATGCCACTCCTATCTTAGATTAATTGGAAAATTAGAAGTTGAGTAACTGTTATGTAATCTGACTAAAGAACTGAAAGAGTGGGGACAAATGTTCACAACAATACTGGTGTTTAGGAAAACCTAAGTTAATAATGAAGGACAAATAAAACAAGTTGAATTACATTAGGGTAATTCGTTAGGAAAAATTTTAATTTAGTCCATTCTACCATAAACCATGTAATCTACTTACTACTAGCAACAATAAAGGAAAGTTCAGAGGACCTCATTTTTCCCTCAAGACTTTGTAAGTTTCTGGGGGCTAACTTACCCTGTTGGATGCATACACAGTATCAAATAGCCCAAGAATGGTGACAGAGATTCCCACAGCTGGACCATTTACCACTGCAATCAGAGGCTTAGGAAAATCTATAAAACAGTCTACAAAATCCCTACAGAAACAGAAATACAAAAGCACATTTAAATGTTCCAAGGCAGCATTACTGAAGTATAGGAAAGACAGCATGAGCCTGAAATAAACTCTCTGGCCAGGCTGGACATCCATCTGAATGGCACTTGATGGAAGCTCATAAAATGAGTCCCATAAGCTTGACCTTGTTTCAACCATGTATTCTGGGCAGCCAGGTCAGGGCTGTATGTCAGCCACAGACTTAGAGATTAGGGTGGCTGGCTGAGCATATGCTGCAATTTTATAGCTCAGTGGGAATGAGAAACCCAGGAGGGATAAATGAGTTAGGAAGAGAGAAGCCTTCCTGTCCTCTAGGCTGAGACTACTTCCCATATCTCATTACCCGCAATCATAGAAACCATGCAATCCTCTGGCCAAAAAGAGAATTTGCTAGATCTCTCTGCTTCAATACGAGAGAACTTTTTTTTTTTTTTTTTTTTTTAAAGAACTGTAGTTTATTACATTGACACAAAGAAGTATTTATCTTCTGCTCGACTAAATACCACTTTAATGAATAAGAATGTGCCCTTTGGGATCAACAAATGTCACTCTTACCTCAGTAAAATGGCACCACTTTTAGCTTTCTCCTCTATTCCCTCAGGGGGAATATCAGTGAAATTAGACAGATCATTCCCACTAGAGTAATAGTCACCATTTCCTGTAAATAAAACAGCAGATTCACCATTCATTCCGTAATTACTGAGCATCTACTAGGTAAGGCTCTATTAGCAAGCAGTGGAAATGCACTGGTGAACCAGCTATGGCTCCTGTCCTAATTTACAGACTGTTGAATAAGCTGGACATTGATTTCAAAACACATAAGCAAATGTAGGTAACCTAATTCTGATACAGAGAAGTACTTGATGATGACATGAGAGTATGTAACAGAATTTGTTCTAATCCCGTTTCAGAAGGACATTCCTAAAGAAGGAATAGCTGAACTGAGATCTGAAGGAGCAAGGTTAGCTAGAAAAAGAGGGGTAAGGCAGAATTCATGCAGAGGGAACACCATGTACAAAGGCTCTGTGAAGGGGGTAACCATGGTGTACATGACGAGCTGAAAGAAGCACCACTGTGCCAGAGCAGTAAAATCCAGAGGGGGAGTTGGTGTATGTAGGATGTGGGCAGGCAGGAAAGACCATGCAGGGCTTTGCTGAACCATTAAGAAGTTCTGCCTTTTATTCTAAGAGCCATTGAAGGTGTTTGTTTTAAAGTATAATTTACACACAAGAAATGCTTGTGTGTTTCAATGCTTTTTTTTTTTATGCTAAATGCTTTTGTTTTAAATGCTCGGTTAAATGATTTTCGGTAACTGTAAATAATTGTGATCGCCATTTGAAACGGATATAGAACATTTCTACCATCCTAGAAAGTTCCATTAAGCTCCTTTCCAGCCATCTCACTCCACCCCACCCTGCCCCAATGCAATCACTTTCTGACTTCAATCACCACAGAACGCTTCTGCCTATTTTAGAACTTTCATAAATGGAATCACATAATGTGTACTATTTTGTGTCTGTGTTCTCTTTGCTGAACTGTCTTAAAGATTCACCTGTATTCTCGTATCAGTTCTTCATTCCTTTACATTGCTGAGTAGTACTCCATTGTGTGACTAAGTCAACAATTTGTTTATTCATCTGCTGAATGGATATTTGAGTTGTTTTGGACTACTGTAAATTGGATTATAAACTGTTCTGTGGATATATGCTTTACTTATCTTGAGTAATTGTCTAGGAGTAGATTGGTGTGCCACTGAGTTGGTATGTTTTTAAATCCATAAAAGTTGCCAGTTTTCTGCAGAGTTCTTATATTAGATGTGTAAGAGTTCCAGTTGCTCCACATCATCACCAGTCTTTCATATTGTCTGTTCTTTGGATTTTAGCCCTTCTAGTGCATGAAATATCTCACTGTGATTTTAATTTGCATTTGTTTGATGGCTAATGATATTGAGCACCTTTTCATGTGTTTACTGACAATCTGTATATGTTCTTTTATGAAGTATTCAAGTCTTTTATCTAGTTTTTATTCTTTTATTATTTTAAGGTTGTTATTTATTTATTTAGCAAGAGCTCATGTGTGAGTGGGGGAGGGGCAGAGAAAGAGTGAGACAGAGAAATCTTAAGTAGACTCCCCGCTCGGTGCAGAGCCTGATATTGGGCTCGATCTCACAAACCGTGAGATCATGATCTGAGTGGAAATCAAGTGTTGGACGCTTAATGGACTAAGCCACCCCAGCACCTCTATCTAGTTTATAAATCTGGCTGTTGTTAATTTCTACGAGTTCTTTATATATTCTGAATATTAATCACTAATCAGATTTATGTATACATAAATTTGTATATACAAATATGCCCCCCCCTCCACCTTGTGGTACTTGTATATTCATTTTCTTACTACTGACTTTGATAAACAGATATTTTAAATTTTGATGAAGTCTAAGTTGTAAATAGTTTCTTTAATGGTTAATACTTTTTGTGTTCTAAGAAATCTCTGCTTACCCCAAGGTTACAAAGATACTGTTTTCTTCTAGAAGCTTTATGTTTGTGGGTTTTATGCTTAAATAACTTTTAAATTTTTGTATAGGGTGTAAGATGGGGTTGAAGTTCATTTCTCTACATATGGACCTAGTTACTCTTCCATATATGGATATCTAGTTGCTCTGGCACCATTTTTCAGAAGATTTGTCTTTCTCCACTGATTTATCTTGGTGCCACTGAAGAAGTTTCAAATGGGGGAAGAATAAGATTTTTATTTGGAAAAAGAATTTTACTGGATGTGGTAAGATTGGACAAGGCATGGGAGAGAGGTGGACAAAAGGGTATCAGAGAGATTAGATGGGGTTGATTTCAGTTCAGACAAGAGTCCACGGTAGCTTGGACTAGGTCAGAGGAGACATAAAAAAAAAAGTACAAGTCCAGAAATACTGATGAAGTAAAATTGGATTGGACTGGACATAGGAGGTAAGACAGGGACAAGATCAATAATGAATGTTAGGATTCTGGTCTACACAAAGGGTAGATGTGAAGCCACCTACTGTGATTTGGAACACTAAAAGAGCTCCAGAGAGATGTGGGAGGTGACACCTCTGAAGAAGTGCCAGGTGGGTACACCAGTTGGGAACCCCGTGGAACGTCCTCAGAAAAGATACCAATGGGGGAATCACCAGCATGTAAATTTTTGTTGGAGAGTAGGCATGGATGCAGGGTCCAGAGAGAGCTAGAAGCAAGAAAAGACTGCCTATGGGTAAACCTTCAGGAACTCTCCCATTTGATGACAACACAGAGCATGAACTTACAAAGGAGACCAGAGCCAGCAACTTGGGGCAGGCTGTGCCACTGAAGCCTAGGGTAAGAAAGGAGGGAACCAACCAATGAAACAAACAAAAAAAAAAACTTTCTGGAAATTTAACGAACTATCATTATTATGTAATGATTGGATCAAAGAGGAAACAGAAACCCAATGTGAAGCATATATAAAAGATAACTATAGCAAAAGCACTATTTATCAAAACTTAACCTTTGAGTTTTCCCAGCTATAAAAGAAGAATAATTACAGGACCTAACTTCACTGGGTTTGTTCCAAGAAAGCTTAGAAAAAGTTAAAATAAAAAAAAGCTTTAAAAAGAATCCAAGTGTTTAGAAGAGCACCTGGTGAAGAGAACAGAAAGTGTGTGTGTGTGTGTGTGTGTGTGTGTGTGTATATATATATATATATCACCTATCATTATTAAATTAGCAATTTGGAATAGAGCCTGTAGATATGATTGCACGTTAGCCTAAAATCATATCTAAAGACATTCACTGAAGCACTTTAATAGCCAAAGACTAAGTACAATCTACATGTTCATCAACAGAAGAATAATGAAGTAAGTTATGGAATCCAAAAAATGTAATACTCTGTGGCCCTGAAAGGAAACACTGAGATGTGTAGGTTGCTAACAGAACAGTTTTTCAGGATGTGTTAAGGTAGGCAGGTGGATATAGTATGTGTGTATACTGTCTTTCTGGTTGTTTTTAAAAACATGAAGAGAAACACACACACACACACACGTATATACATACAGTTTCTAAAAGGCATGGAAGAAAAATCAAATTTTTCTCGGGAGCAGGACTGGGGTTCCAAGAATTGAGATTTAGTGTTGTTATGTTGCCTTTTCATATTCTTTAGATTAAAAACAAAACAAAAACCAGGACGATCTTCAGCTCTTCCCTTCCTCTGACCCTCTAATCAGCTATGAGATTTCTCTCTCCTGACCTCTTTTCTCACAAAGAGCTGTGTGATATCTCTATATTATTTATTTTACAAACTTTAGCAAAAAATAAAAGAAAGCAGAATCACTTCTGTTTCTGCTAATGCCAACAAACAGTAACAGCTACCATCTACCACATTCCTGCTGTGTGCCATGCCCTTACCTGCATGATCTCATGTCACCATCGCAACCCTTCAATGGGGTTAGTAAAACACTGTCTTCTCCATTCCAGAAGCAAAGGTCACCCACAGGTAGGTGAGGAATGAAGCCAGGATTTAAATGTAAGTTGACCTGAGTCCTGAGACTTAGCCCCCTACACACACGTGGTGTCCCTTCCAAATCCAACTTCTATTTTCTATCAGTCCAGGTTCATGGGCATCCATGATATTTTTCATTGATTATCATAGAACTGATATAATTTTCACTGTTTAAAAATTTTTACTGTTTTTTTAATTATATCTTAAATATTTTCTATATTGTTGGTCTTTACAATTATAATTGTTAGTGCTTATGCAATAAACAGTCCAGTGGATATTCTAGAATTTGCTTTATTATTCTATTATGGCAACATATTTAGAATGTTTTAACATTTTTGCAATTGCAAGAAATTCTGCAAAATACCTTTCTTGCCTCAAGCCTTTAACCTTTTCTTGGATAATTTCCTTAAAATAAACTTCTACAAAGTGGGATTCCCATGCTAAACAATTTATATATTGCCAAAATGCCCTTTTCCTTTGCTATTTACACTTTTTACAGCCATTTTCACTGCTGCCAGCAAGACATTAAAGTCATTTATTCTACCATAACCTTGTCAAAGTAGGGTATAACTAAAAATTTTGCTAATTAAGAAGTACAAAATGGTATCTCATCATTCTGATCTGTATTTGTGATTATTAATGAGGCTGCATTTTTCCTTGGTATCTAATACCTGGTCTTTATCATATAAACTGTTTATTCATTCTATTCACCAATTTCTCTAGCAGATCTTAGTACTTCTCTTACCAGTCTGTATCTCCTTTTTACATGATAAAGATACCAATCTTATGCCTATTGTGTTTTTTATATATTAAAGAATTAGAGTATCTCAGTACTGGAAAAGACCTTAGAGCTATTTACTCAGTTTCCTATCTGGTAGGAAATCCATCCCCCCCCAAATAGAAATTTAATTATTAAGAAATCCAAGAGAATGTCTTACCTGTTAGAACAGTTATGGCAGAGTCATCCTTGCTGGCAGCTTTAAGTGCAAGCATGATTTCATTATACATCTATGTGAAAGGGGGAGACGAGGAAAAGAAAAGAACTTTGAAAATAATAACTGCCACCTGGTGGATTGACTAAAGTCAGTCTGCAAGCCTGCTCTCTGCAAAGTGCCTTCTGTTTATGTTGGTTGTATTTACATAATCAAAAAGGCAGTTGGATACACTTGAAAGGATTCTCATTCTTTTTACAACTACTCCGTGTGTATAATGGTACCATGTGTTATGGTGGACACTGGGGGATTTGTCCACTTTTTCCCAAAGTAAGCAAGACACATTTCTTGAGCTTTTGGAATTAATGCTGGCGGGGGGGGGGGGGGGGGGGGGGGAGGGGGAGGGAGGGAGGGGTCCAGGAAGCTCTACAATGGGTGGAGGGTACAATGCAGCTGGAAGCTCAGAGGAAGCACTGATGCATCTGGCATGGGTGGGAGGGGAGGTGGCCATAGAGTTTCATGAAGCGGTTTTTCAGCTAGGACCTCAAAAAAGAGCCCAAGTGTCCCAGGCAGTCTGAAAAGCGTTAATGAGTGTTAAAGGCTGGGATTTCAGGACACTGTAATGGTAACCAAAGACAACAGGACAGTATTTCAAATCAGCACCATCTCTGAAAACCTCAGATGTGTAGTTGTTATAGCTTTTAATGCACTGGTGCCATTTCTACCTCAGATGGGACATCACTGTGGGTGGGAGAGAATGATGAAGAGGGCTGATATTTATGCACACGCAGACACTGAAAAAAAAGATAGACTTTACATAATATATGAGTAAAAGTGAAATCATATTCATTGAGGGAAGAAATGAAGAAGTAATGCCAATATTATTACAGTTATGATGACATAGCATGATGGGGTAACTGGCAAGAGCTGGGATTATGAGATGGATCTATTAGGGTTTCAATTTAGGTTTTCCAGCTTATTTGAGCAAGTTACTACTTAACCTAATTATTTTATTGTTAGGTAATAATAGCAGTAGGCTCCGTATGGGAACTAAAGAAACCTCTGTGTGGAAAGTGCTGACACTGTGAAGAGTACCTACTATTCGCTATAATCATCACCAGGATTATACAGAATTGAGTGAAGGGCAAGGGAAATAAAGTTTTGATATTCAAATGTTTTACTAATTGGATGGCACATACCCAACCTCATTGAATTTTTATTTAAGACTATTTTAAAGTTAGTGTGCTCTTTCTGCTATAAAGCATATGATAAACCCAACAAAGAAGGTTATAGATAGTCCTCTCAAATTTTAATTGCAGTTCAGCACGAAGCACCTAATTAATTCCCTATAATTTTTTCAAGTGGAAGGGGTGGAAATAGTTATTTTTATTATCATTCTAGTTCAATGAAAGATTCAAAGATCAAAGTTGCTCTTATAAAGCAGCTCATTTTAAGCAGAGCTGGGTTATGCTATATTTAAGAGGAAGGCCTTATTTCCTTTCTCCCTCTACTTGTACAAAATAAAGCCCCATGCAACTAGAATAGTACTCCCTCTCAAGTCTAAGTGACAGGAACAAAGTCAGGGGATGGTCTATCCTGACCTTAGAGAGAATCTCTATGCACATTCACTTATATCAATATACACTTCATTTATGTTAATTTATTTGTGCTTCCATCGTTAGGAAAGTTGCAGTGCTTTTTGGACATGCAGAACCTACCCGAAGCCAACAAGTTCTAAATAATGAATGCCCAACTTGGTCGTGTGAAGTAGCAGCCACCATTACTCATCTTACTACACCAAATCAAACGAGAGATCACAAAAATAGGAATGATGCTGAAACACTACAGCTTTTGAGTGAAATAGGGGAAGAACAGAAAAGCAGGACAAACTCTCACGGCAGGTCGCTTTACCTGAGTTGTCATTGCATTCTTTTTGGCTGGCCGGTTCATCATGATCTTTGTGATGCTGTCTTCAGAGGTTACCACCAGGGTTTCATATCCTGGCTGTTTCCTGTCTGCTTCAGGCTTCACTTGGCTGGAGGAGTCAGAGGAAGAACTCAAACCAGACACCAGATCCACATAGTTCTGCCTCGCAGTTTCCTGAAGAGAAGATGACAAATAACTTCAGCCCACGGTCAACGAGTAAGCATTTTGAGAAACTTACAATGCTAAGAAACAGCACCTTCCAATGAAGAAAGAAAAGAGGTTCTGACTCAACAGAACACATCAAGATCTCACAGGTTCCATCTGCAATGGCTTAATAATGAGAAGCACCCAACTTCCTTCAGGAGTATAGCAAATAAAATAATAGCAAAGTAGCAAGTAAATTTACCTTGGGCAGACTGCCAAGGGCATTCCATGCATCCCATTTGGCCTTATTGATGAAGTCGAACACCCCTGGTTTGGGTGTATTACAAGGTCCTTCAGTGGCCTGTGAAAAGCAGAGAGGCAATTATCAAATGTCCATGCAAACTGGAGTGTTAAATATTTAAGATCCATAGAATGCACAACTAGCATGAATGTGCCTTCCACTCCCAAATACTTTCGGAAGGTACATATATTCATCTGAATTTTCTCCTTGCCCTCCCTTTGACGCTATTACTAAAAATACACAACAGAAAAAATACTGGAGAGAGAAAATATGCCATGAGGTATTAGCCCCTAAAATAGGTTATAAATGCCTGCATGTGAAAATAATGCAAGGTAAGGGTTCTGGGAAAGTACTTTTTTAAAAATTCCAGTAGTCCATTAGTTTTATACTGATGATCACATTTTTCACACACACTCAAAATATTCAAGCAAATTATCTTCAAACGTGACTAGCCAAACCTACAGCATATTCTGAAACCCCACTCGGAGGTACAAAAAAATACCACTCATTCAGTGGTGGATTTTTACTAACTAGAGTTGTGCCTAGGGTAGCAGGGATGGGGGGCTGTCAGAGCCACTCACCCTTTGGAAGCTGAACTGAAGGGCATGCAAGTAGGAAGCATAAAAACAACTAAATTTTACTTATTTGAGAACAGGTGGAGTGTTTTAAGATGAATAAAATATCCCAAGCAACTGCTTTCCACTTAAATAGCCACATTTAAAAACTTTAAATTCCATAATTAGCCAAAAGAGGAAAGAAGAGGCTTTGAAAAACAAAGGCAGTAAAAGAGTCTGAGACTTTCCCAAGACAGAGAGACTGGAGTCACCCTGCAATGGGTGATACCTGAGAAGCTGGAGGCAACACAGTTCACAAGCCTCCTTCCCCACACCCACCATGGAGTTAGGATAGCAACACTTCTCCCACAACACGTGTCTGACTACACACGTGGAGTACTGCTCACCAGGGAGGCTCACTCAAGACTCAGTGTTCAAAATTTTCATTTGGGGCTCCATCACATGGGTATGGTTGACTAACCAGAAGCCCCCACTCTAAATCACATTGTTAGACTCTCCAGGCGGGCAAAGATACTCTGTACCAGGCATGGTATCTCAAGGGCTGAGGGATTACCTCCCAAAAATCAAGGGCAAAGGCTACATACTTTGTAGGCTCACTCCTACATACTTAGCGTACATTCCTAAAGCACATCAACATTTTATTATATAGCCATGATGCCCTTAGTAATAACTCCCAGGTATCACCCAATATTCTATCCATATTCATTAGCTCTTTCTGAGCTAAGTCAAATTCTTCACTATACACACCCATATGAAAGTAAGGGAGGCTCATACCAATCACAGGAAGAGGAAAATAGATCACACCCAGGAGCTCAGATGAGCTGACTTCTCAAGGTAGTCTTTAGACATCACAACTTAAAAACTGAAGTTTAAAATTTTTGTTATAAAAATTTTCAAACAGGCACCTAGGTGGCTCAGCCGGTTAGGCAGTGGACTCTTGGTTTCGGCTCAGGTCATGATCTTAGGGTCATGAGTTTGAGCCGTACATCAGGCTCTGCACTCAACAGTGTGGAGGCTGCTTCAAATCCTTGGTCTCCCTCTGTCTGTCCCCCACCCCCACCCTGCGCACATGCACGCACTCTCTAAATAAACATTAAAAAAAATAAAACATACACTAAAGTACAATATTCTAATGAATTCCCAATATTCAACCTAACTCAATAACTAGCATTTTTTGGTCATACTTGCTTTGTCCATCCTTTTCTTCCCCCCCCCCTTTTTTTTTTTTTGCCCATTTTAGTGATTCCCAAACACATACTACTTCACTCCTACATACTTAGCGTGCATTCCTAAAACACATCAACATTTTATTATATAGCCATGATGCCCTTAGTAATAACTCCCAGGTATCACCCAATATTCTATCCATATTCAAATTTCCCCAGTAGTCTCAAAAAAACTACCCCCCCCCCCGCGGATATTTTCTCAGCCAGATAAGGTCCACACCTTTGGTTGTTATCTTTTTTAAGTCTCTCTTACTCTGGAGTGATCCTGAGGGGTTACTTTTTGCCTTAACAGTACTGCAAAGGCCAATAATATACAAAAACTCTCATGTATACAGGTTTGAGAGGCAAGGCAGCAACCTCAAAAACATGAGAAACAGATTTTAGTAAAACACACAGCGTATCTATTTGAGAGCCATCTGCTCAAAACGTCTCTAAATGATATGAGACCTCAGGGAGTTACCTGCTTATAGAGCGCATAGAGTTTTAGCTTCACTTCATTTCCTGGATCCTTCAAGAGTTTCACCTGACTCAGTGCACTTTCAAAGTCCTTCTGACTGGCTCTCATTGCTGTTTTACTCACGTGCAGCTGAAGTGCTGGGACCTGCAGGGAACTACAAACAGGCACACTGATTTCTAATTGTTCCCAACCGTTACATACCAAAATGCTGTTTCTCCTTAAACATGTTCCCTATACCTGCCCTATACAAGTTGGCTGCAAATGGTTAGTGGTGTAGGGGCCAAGGGCAGGCAGCCCCAAGATGGGCCACTTTGGCATGAACAATATTTTGAGTAAAAAGCAAGCAAAAGCCAGCAGATGTAGGAAAATCTCTCTGCCTCCCCACCAACTGCCTGAGTTTACATTGGAAAGAAGAGCGGTTGAAGAAAGCCACTAACAGAGATTCCTCTTTATCTAACAAACTTTACCTAACAGGACCATCTTTGTTTTGCCAACATTCTCTCACCTTCCTGCTACTGGTCTTCTTCCCCTTTGTATCCTCAAACCCATACCCCTTCTCCTTAGCTCAGAATGTAAGCTTCAAGATACAAGTCATACAAGCCTCATGCTGCCTATTTTTGGAAATTCATGTCATGTATTCCCCATATGTATGAAACTAAATTTGGTTTTCTGTGAATCTGTCGTATGTCCATTTGATTCTTGGTCCAGCTAGAAGGATCTTGAAGGGCAAAATAAATTTCTTCTTCCCCAACAGTGATTTCTAAAAATCAATACAGAGACTAACTGTAGTCATCTTCAAGTAAAGGAAAAGGGAGCTACAATACCGCAATGCATTTGTAGCAACTCAAATTAAATACTGGTAAGAACAGCTAGAACCTGAACTGCCACAAAATTTTGCCACTGGCAAGAAGTAAATGAAAGGCATGCAAAATGAAAGTAATCAGGAGACTGAGTCAGAACAGGTCAAGTGAACAGAACTTGGTCTTTTGCACCCTGTGCGCCAGAAACCCTGTCTGCCCTTACTGATTAACAAAGTATAAACTACTACAAGGCCAATTCTTCCTATTCAGCAAAATGTGTGTCTCAACATACAGATGAAAGGAGGGGAGAATGAGCTAAAATACAAGAAATGTTCAAAAAGACAAATGAGCTGTTGCTGCCATCCAAAGAGCCAGCCACTTCTTAGTGAAGTAAGGGACCCACCTAGGGGAAATCTAACTGATGTGGATGCTAGTCTGTGAAACTGGGCTGAACAGATACAACTAAATACTCACCCCAGGAAGTTTAAGGAGCCAGCTAGAAGCAGAGCAGAAACAGCAAGCACAAACAGGTAAGTTTTTAGCAGGCAGAGGGGAGGAGAAAATTTCAGTGCATAGTATTAAGGCAACAAGCAAAAAAACAAACAAAAAGGGTGTTCACAATGATGACTCTGGCATATAAAGTTCAAGTTAATGGGATCAAAGATGATTAAAACATACAATTACTAATGGAGCCCAAACCTAGTATCACTTCTTCTGCAATAACACAACTTTCAAAGAGTATAATGAACACTATGTTCAAACCCTTAAATATTAGTAATTCAATAAGTCTTCAGCAATTTTTATATTAAATAATTGAATTAGTTTCTTTCCAAAATGGGGGAAAAAACTGCATCCTACGTGAATCTGGCACCTGCGAAGTTCCAAACAAAATGAAAGGAAAACAAAATGTCCATTAGAAGGCCTAAATAAATGTGCAAGTGTTCACAAAATATAGTACACACTTATTTTAAGCTAAAGTTAAAAAAATTACAAAACACTACCATTTAATATACAGAATCAGGAAAATCGTTAACTCCATCACATTACCGGGGTTTCTGGTTTCTTACGCATAGCGTCCTTTTTGTGTGTGCCATTTAAGATTTTTTTTTTTTTTTAAGTAAACTCTCCCCCCAAGATGGGGCTCAAATCCACAACCCGTGGTCAAGAGTCACGTGCTTTACCGCCTGCATAGCGGGCGCACCCCCCTCCTTTTTTAGTTTTTACATAGTTTGTGTATCCCGCCATTTAACATTATTCTCCAAGTGTTCTCCAAGAAGAGAATAGTTGATAAGGGTTTGCGTTTCTACAGCGTTCAGCAGAATAAGCCAAGCGTGCTTAGATGTTCGACCTCATTTTAGCAAACTACGTTTGTAACCCAGAAGCAGCCAGGGTGGCGGCGTACAGGCCGGAGATTTGAGTGCTACGCACTCCTGCAGGGAGTGTGGCCCGAGGCGCGCGCTGAGCGCGGACGCGCGCGGGGAGAAGAGTCGCAGCTTAGGCCCGGCGGCTTCCACCCCGACTCTTTCGCGCCCAGCTGAGGAAGAGGGCGCGCGTTTCAGGATACTTGCTGGCACTGTGTTCCTGAAAAACCATAAAAGCATAGCCCTGTTGCTCTCGGGACAAGTTAAGAGAGAGGGCAGCTCCCACAGGCGGCGACTCTCCCGGGACGGAGGCGTCGCAAGGGCGACCCTGGACCCCTGGCTCAGCACTTACCTCCTCAGCACATTAGGGTAACAGCGCCGGACAACTCTACCCGCTGAGCCAGCCATGGCTACCCCGAGGGTATGGGCGTGAACAGAATGCCAGGACCAATCAGGGACGGGGGCGGGGCCTGCGCGGGGGGCTGGGGGAACGATGCGCGGGGGCGGGCCCGGGGCGGGGAGGAGGTGGGGACCCGATAGGTCAAAGCGGGCGAGACGGCGTGTGAGGCGGGGCCAACGCGCGGGGAGGCGGGGCGCGGCTGGAAGTGAGTGGGGGAGGTACAGCGCCCGAAGGTTCTGCGGAGGCTTGGGGAGATGCGGGGAGGCGGGCGGAGGCGGAGGAGGAAGAGGGAAGTTGGGGCGCGGGGGCAACGACTGGCGGGAAGCCGACAAATGGAGTGGGAAACTCAGGCTGTCCGAGCTCCAGGAGGTGCGTTAGGAGGTGCGAAGGTGTGTATTGGGTACACTGGAACTCTGCCAAAGTTTGGGCTACCTGCTAGAGGGCCCGAGGAGGGGTGGTCGCTTCCCTCTCCTACCGCCCAGCTACCTAGGATGGGCCGTGCGTTAAGGAAGGAAAATAATGAGGGTGTGTTTAAAAAAAAAAAAACAGAACACGCCTTATTTAATGCAAAAGATGAAAGGTTTACAGACCTGGTAGAGCACCTGGGCATCAGAAATTGCTGACTATTTTAAACCCATCTTTTCACATCAGTAACTCTGGATAGTTGTCAGTTTTGCCAAAGTGTTTAACAAAGTATTTTCTTTGGGAAAGAATTTTTTTTAAATGTTTATTTATTTTGAGAGAGAGCACAGAAGCAAGGAGGGGCAGAGAGAGAGAGAGAGAGAGAGAGAAAGAGAGAGAGAGAAAGAGAGAGAGAAAGAGAGAGAGAGAGAGAAAGAGAGAGAAAGAGAGAGAGAGAAAGAAAGAGAGAAAGAAAGAAAGAAAGAAAGAATAAATGAATGAATGAATGAATCCCAAGTAGGCTCTACACTGTCAGCAGAGAGCCCTATTCAGGGCTTGAACCCACTAATCATGAGATCATGACCTGAGCCGAAATCAAGAGGCTATTAACTGACTGTGCCACCCAGGTGCGGCTTTGGGAAAGAATTCTTAAGAATTGAAAGGGCCTTTGGCAGTCAGCTCCTCCAGTCACAGGAGGACAACAAAACTCACTGTTTTAAATGGGGTTAAAAAGAAAACCACAGGTCCAGAATGGAGTCACTTATGTTAAGGGCTCAGAGTCAGCAAACTAAGACTTAATAAATTAACCTGATTGCAGTTTCCTACACTGCCCCTCCTACTTTATAACTGTCAATAGGGAATTTCCTGATCAACAGCAGGAAATTTACTGATGACTTCTGTTTCTATCAGGAGGTTGACCTTGCCTAAAATGATGCATTGTTTGCTAATAATTGCCTTCTTTCTGCTCCCTCTCTGCCTTTTCTACAGTTCAACAACATGCCTGATTCATGAATCATTTCATAAAGCCAGTTAGCTCTTCAAATTTACTGTTTAAATTTTTGTTATTTATAGTGCTCAAGGTGTAACATCCAAGTAGGCTTGGATTACCTATATATAGTGAGCCAGGGTAGTTGTAATTCTTTCTGTAATCACACAAGAAAAATGGTGTTTCCCCATTTTGCTGTTGTGGAAATTGAGGTCAAGAAAGAGTAATTAGGTGGCTTGCCCAAAGACCTGTGACTTGGAAGTGATTAGAATGTTTCAACTCAAAGCCCAGAGTTGAAGTCCCAAGTAATTTTATTATTCCACGCTGATGGTCCTTTAGTATTTGTGCCTCATCAGGCAGATATGGGTAGTAGTTCAGCTGGGAGCAAGACTGAAGGCCAGGTAGAACAATTTGGACTTCTCCTAAAACTTCAGACAGTACAAAGTTATGGTTGGTAGGCTGAGCTGTTTCTCAAAGGCATTGGTCCTGTCATGGACTGAGTTAAGTGACCCTCTTAGGCAGTGGAAATACACTAGTCGGAAATGCAAAAATACTGGGAGATTCTCTGGACTCCAGAAGATGAAACACTTCTCCGAAATATTAGTATTTTGAAAAAGTACTTTAGTGGTGAACATATTTGGATTATGCCTCCTATATTTCAACAGAAAAGTGGGATGTGGGAAAGTATCTTTGCCAAAGTATAATTTTAAAAATATAGAGGGAACATTGGTGAGAGGTTTACTTAACTCATTAATTAGGGAACTAACAGGATGGTAAGAAAGAATTTGAAAGGCTGGTTTATATCATTACTATAAAAAAGAATGCTAGAGTAGACTGCCAGGTTATATACAAAATTGGTTAATGTCTTACAGAGCAATAAAACCATAAACTCTGGAGTGTATTTTTTTTTTACCGTTATTCAAATAGTTTGCATCTCCACTGGTTGTATTTACTAAAGACCACTATATGCCAGTGAATGAGTGAGGGGAGATGATTGAGAAGATAGACATTCCTGACATCTTGGGTCCACCTTTGGTCTATCAAATTGTTACCAGAAGTTCAGGCCATGCCATTTAAACATGGTTATGATGGCCTCATGGGTAAAAAGACCAGTTCTCAGCTAAAGGGAACCACTGTAAGTTGGTTAGAAGCTCCACGCTAAGCTGTTTGGATTTTGTGTTGAGAGCTTTGGAGAGCCACTGAAGATATCACTGGTATGTCTGGTTATCAGTTCTTAGTGCAATAATACACTCCCTCTATATCCTCAGGGTGTAATGAGTCTAGATAAGAGTAAGCAATGCAGAAGCCCAGTCAAGACCTCACAAAGTTCTAATCTCTAGTATATGATCAGGTTCCCCTGGTGCTTCTGAAGGCATTGGAAGGGGAATGTCCTATCTGATTGGATCCCATTGTAGAGTATTGATTGCGGGGGGGGGGGGGGGGGAGGGGGGGAAGGGTCTGCCTGGAAGGGAATTTGATGCTGTTCTGTGTACGGAGAATCCCAGACTCCCCTGGAGGTCACAGGTGCCCACTGTGCTGTAATGACGCTTAGGAGCCAGGATGCCCACTTCACACTGTTGTGCTCAGTGGTAGGAAATTTTTATCTTAAAAATATTTACTTTTTTAGAACCGCAGAGTAACATCTACCAATTGTGTGTCTTCTGTCAGTCATAATGATTATTTTTATTTCTGATTTTCAAGCCATCAGATACTGTTATGACATGCAAGAATTCTGTCCCATTCAGTCATGATGAGCTATTTGGGAACTATTGTCCAATTAACAGTGCATGCTAGGAGCCTGGAAGCATCTTGGAATCTCTCTGTCTCACTGACACCTCACTTTTATCAGTTGCTACATCCTAGTGACTCTGACTTCTAAATATTTCTTCACTTCTTTCCTTTTCCCCTCTACCACCGTCTTAACATAGACCCTCATGGTGTGTGATTACTGGTTTTTGGATTATCATTAGTTATGTTACCATAACAGCCACTTACCAGTTTTGCTGACTTCAGCCCCACATCTGCAGCCCATTGTCTATCTGCTTCCTAACTGGTTTCCCTAAATTGTAAACCTGACGCTACACTCATAATTCTCCCCAATCTCTCCTCATAATTGAAAATCTTCTGGTGGGTCCCCATTGTCTTCTGAAAAAATTCAAACTTCTTAGTCTAACCTAAAGGCCCTCAAGATTTGGCCCTTGCCTACCAGTTTAGTGTATCTCTCACCGACCCTATACTTGAATCTTCCATTGCAGATGAACTTGGGATACTCTGTTTCTCTGAGTCTTCATATCCTCATCTTATCCAGAAAGTCTCCTCTGACCTCCTTCCCCCCCCAATCAGGTATATTTCTTCCTTCTGAGCTCCTATAATCCCCCCTATCTTCTCTTTCTCATAGCACCTGTGTCACTGTATATGTCTGGTTAGTGATCTGTCTCCTCACTCACCCACAGGCACACACTGAGAATTCCACACTTACAGTAAACCCCAGGCCCCACCTCCTAACACACTGCTTGACACAAAATAGTCTGTAAATGTGTATTGAATGATGGGCTATTGAAAATGTCTATCTAGGCCATATTTTTCCATGTTTGATAATAAGCTATGAGTAAATTGCTATGTTTTTATGAAGTTTCAGAAGGAATTAACATCAATGTTTTTGTGCTTTGAACTATTTCTTTTTCAGTCAGTGGTAGTTTAAGGAGAGGGAAGTTAACTGTTGCCAGTTTCCTGTGTTAAAACAAACTAGGGGCACCTGGGTGGCTCAGTCATTTGAGCGTCCGACTCTTGACTCTTGATTTCTGCTCAGGTTATGATCACAGGGTTGCTGGATCAAACCCCACATGGGTGCTCTGAGCTAAGCGTGGAGCCTGCTTAAGATTCTCCCGGGGCGCCTGGGTGGCGCAGTCGGTTAAGCGTCCGACTTCAGCCAGGTCACGATCTCGCGGTCTGTGAGTTCGAGCCCCGCGTCAGGCTCTGGGCTGATGGCTCGGAGCCTGGAGCCTGTTTCCGATTCTGTGTCTCCCTCTCTCTCTGCCCCTCCCCTGTTCATGCTCTGCCTCTCTCTGTCCCAAAAATAAATAAAAAAAAAAAAAAAAAAAAAAAAGATTCTCCCCCCCCCCCTTGCCCCTCTCCCCTGCTCATTCTCTCTCTCTCTCTCTAAAATAAAAATAAACAAAACTAGAAAAAGTGGGATTAAGGAAACTATGGTATTTAAATCTATAAATTTCTGGGATGGGGTAATATATTATCTTCAATTAGTCATTAAAGATTATTAGTCCATGTTCTGTACTCAGTATCAAATGAGTTCTATAACATTGCTTGAGACCAGTTAAACCTATGCTGCTATTATGTTTTCTTTACTAAATTAATCTTTTTTTTCTACGTAGGCTTTGTATCATCTTTCTAAACTGTCTTATACGTGATTAAAATATAAATATATTAAAATATATTAAAAATAACATTCTGGAATCTTATATGTTTTTGCATGTTATTTCTATTTCTATTTTCATTTCTATTTCAATTATTATAATTTAGAGAAGAAAGACATTTCAGAAGTAAACATTTGACTCACTGTATCAGCTGTGCCTGAGTTCCTTATACTTGAATGATTCATTCATTCATCCATCCATGGCTATTTTATCCACATTGTGTGTGGGGGGGTGGGTGGGTGGGTGGGTGTGGGTCTGTGTGTGTGTATTGCACAAACATAAACCCAACCTTTTGTTTGAGGATTACCTTTCAATCCTTTTTCTCTAGCAAAGAAATCTCCCTCAGGTATCCTGCTCTGAGAATGATTGGAACTGATACATATTACTGTGTAAGAAGTGGCTGTTGTTTCCAGAATAACTCCAATTTTTCTTGTTCACACCAAAGCTTATCTTACAACTTGTCCAAATGCATAAAAAAGAACAAGAACAATGGCCACGATAAAAAATGAGCCAAGAGAGTCACAAAAAGAATCATAAGCTATGGATTCAGTACAACATTAAATAATTTACATTGATTCCAGGGCTTAGAAAGAGGTCAGAGAATGACATCCACGGTTGGGGAAGCAGATGACATCCTTGTTGACTAGCAAAGGTGATATGGCCTCTTCTTTCTGTATAAAAAAGAAGTGAATTAAGATTTCTATCCATAAGTCACTGAATGAAGACTTTAAAAAGACACAGTCAATCCTCATTATTCTCAAATTCTGTATTTGAGAACTCACTCGCTACAAAATTTATTTGAAACCTCCAAATCAGTACTCCTGGGGCTTTCATAGTTATATGTCTATTTCATAGACATGTGTAGAGAGAGCATCAAAACATTTGAGTTTCAGTACATGCACGTTCCCAGCTGAGGGGTAAACGAGGAGATGATCTGCTGTCTTGTTCCAGCTCTCATACTGCAAACAAGTGTCCTTTTCATGGTCTATTTTGTATCATGTTTTCCACATCTGTGTGTGGGCATGTGGTTTTTTTTATTGGTGGTGGTGGTGGAAATTTGCTGTTTAAAATGCCTCCAAGTATAGTGATGAAGTGCTGTCTAGTGTACCTAAGTGCAAGAAAGCTGTGATGTGTCTTATAGGGAAAATGTGTCCTAAATAAGCTTCACTTAGACATGAGTTATAGTGCTATTTACATAGGTTAAATCTTTTTTAAAACTTTATTTATTTATTTATTTTGAGAGAGAGAGAGAGACAGAGCAAGCTGGGGAGGGGCAGAGAGAGAGAGAGAGAGAGAGAGAGAGAGAGAGAGAGAGGGAGAGAAAGAATCCTAAGCAGGCTTCATGCTGTCAGCACGGAGCCCAACTCAAGGCTCCATCCCACGAACCGTGAGATCATGACATGAGTTGAAACCAAGGGACGCTTAATCGACTGAGCTATCCAGGCACTCTGGCATCAGTTCAATCTTAATGAAATTTCAATGTGTATTAAATAAGTTGTCTTTAAACAGAAATACACATAAAACAAGGTTATGTATTGATTCGTTGATGAAAATGTGACCAGAGGCTCACAGGATCCTAACTGTATTTTCCCTTGGAGCTAACAGGGTTCAGTATTCGCTAATTCAGTGTTTGCAGTGACTTTAGAAAATCTCACTTGAACAAATAATGAGAATTAATTGTGCATGCAGCTGTGTTAGCTTGGGCTTCATGAAACAGACCTCCAGAAAGGAGTTTATTTGGAAATCATCCCAGGAAACATTTGTGTGGGAGGAGTGAAGACAGGAAAGCAAAAGCCGCCAATAAAAGGTGAGTTAATCAAGCAAATTAATCAACTCAGAGAACTCTGAGAGCCAGTGAAGAACATGTAATGGGTGATGTGGGTGGCTCAGTTGGTTAAGCGTCTGACCCTTGACTTTATCTCAGGTCATGATCTCACAGTTCATGAATTTGAGCTCCGCACTGGGGCTTGGCACTGAGAGTGCAGAGCCTGCTTGAGATTCTTTCTCTCCCTCTCTCTGTCCCTCCTGTGTGCTCTCTCTCTCTCAGAATAAAAAAATAAACTAAAAAAAAAAAAGGACATGAACCATGGAGTTTCATTTAATTATGGTCCAAGAGCGTCCTTTGTGCTAATTCAATGCTGTTAAATTTGTTTTAAAGAAGTTTGTTTTGTGGCCCAGCATATGGTCTATCTTGGTGAATGTTCCACATGTCTTAGAAAAGGCATTGTTGTCAGGTAGATCTCTCTCTATTTATTATTATTATTTTTTAACATTTATTCATTTTTGAGAGAGAGAGAACATGAGTCAGGGAGGGGAAGAGAGAGGGGATAGAGGATTTGAAGCTACCTTGGTGCTGGCACCAGTGAGTCTGATGAGGGGCTGGAACTCATGAACTTTGAGATTGTGACCTGAACTGAAGTCAGACATTCAACCAACTGAGCCACCCAGGCACCCCATCAGGTAGATATTCTTTAAATGACACTTACTGATTTACTGTCTATTTGTTCTGTAGATTAGAGAAGAATGTTGATGTAACAAAGTATATTTGTGAACTTGTCTCTTTCTCCACTTAGTCTTATCAGTTTCTACTTCATCCTCTGTTGTTACATGCATACAAATTGGTGATTTTATGTTTCCTTGATGAACGGAACTTTTTATCATCATGTATTGTCTCTTTTTATCCCTGATAAATAATTTTCCTTGATCTGAAATCTAATTTATTTGATACTAATATAGACAATACAGCTTTATTTTGATTGGGGTTTATGTGATTTATTTTCATCCTTTTAATGTATGTATATCATCATAGTTAAAGTAGGATTCTTGGGGTGCCTGGGTGGCTCAGTCGGTTGAGCATCTGACTTCAGCTCAGGTCATGATCTCACAGCTCGTGAGTTCAATCCCTGCGTTGGGCTCTGTGCTGACAGCTCGGAGCCTGGAGCCTACTTTGGATTCTGTGTCTCCCTCTCTCTCTCTGCCCCTAGCTCACTCACATTCTGTCTCTGTCTCTCTCAAAAATAAATAAACATTAAAAAAATATTTTTTAAATAAAAAAAATAAAGGTTTCTTGTAGGTAGAATATAGTTAGTTTTTAAATTTAGATCCAATCTGACAATCTTTGTTTTTTTTAATGGTGTATTTAAATCATTTACAGTTAACGTGATAACCAATATGGTTGAATTAGGCCTACCATTTTGTTATTTTTCTATTTGTCTCCTGGTTTTTTTGTTCTTCTGTTACCTCTTCCTGCCTTCCTTTGCATATTTTTTGGTGTTCCATTTTAAATTATCTGCTAGCTTTTGGCTGTATCTGCTTGTATTATTTTTCAGCAGTTGCTATAGGGATTATGCTATACATGACTAAGTTTTCAGTCTACTTAGAGATGATGTTTTGTAACTTGAGATAAAATGCAGGGCTTGTAACCATATAGATCACTTTACTGCCCCCTTTATCTTATAGTTGTCATATGTATCACATTTACACCTTCCCAGACAATCTTGAATTTTTGCTTTCAACACTTATATGTATTTTAGAGAACTTAAAATAGAAAAATATCATTTAATCAGACATTTATCATTTCTATTGTTTTTGTTTTTTTCATTCCAGGTTTCCCTTTGGGAACATTTTCCTTCAGCCTTAATTCCTTTAGCAATTTCTCTTACAGTGGATATCATTGGCAATGAATTCTCTGTTTTTCTTCATCAAGAATAACCTTATGTTACTTTAATTCCTGGAGGGTATTATCCCTGATTATAGAATTTTTAGTTGACATTTCTTTTAGCACTTTAAAGATTTTGCTCCACGGCCTTTATAATTTCTGATGAGGAACTTTAGTATTCTCTAGTAACTGTACTATTTGAATTGTTATTCCCCTTTATGTAATGTATCATTTTGTTGTGGCTGCTTTCAAGACTTTTCTTTATCTTTGTTCTTCTTTATCTTTGTTCTTTAGCAGTTTGGTTTTGATGTGTATAAGCATGGTGTTCTTTGAGTTTATTTTGTTTGGGGCTGACCAGACTTTTTAAATTTATAAATATATGTCTTTATTTTTAGTCCTTATTTCTTCAGATATTTTGTCTGTGACAATATCTTCCTCCTCTTCTTTAGGGACTCCAATGAGATTGATATTGTCCCATAGGTCTCTGTGACTGTTTATGTTTTAATCCTTTTTCTGTCTATTCTTCAGATTGGATCATTTCTATTAATCTGTTTTCAAATTAACTGATTCTTCTCTCTGTCATCTACATGGTTATTGAGGCTTTTTCTGTCTATTCTTCAGATTGGATCATTTCTATTAATCTATTTTCAAATTAACTGATTCTTCTCTCTGTCATCTACATGGTTATTGAGGCTACCTAGTAGATTTTTTTTCTTTTAGGCATTCTATTTTTTTTTTTTTCTTTCTCAAATTTCTATTTGACTTGTTTTATGAGTTTCTCTTTGCTGGCAACACTTATCTTTATTTTCATTCCAGAAGTATTCACTTTTACCTGAAGGAAGATTATAATGAAGGCTTTAAGTTATTGGTTCCTGTTGGCTTTGTTTCACACTGCCTCATGGGTTTGTTCTTTTGCATTTGACCACTTGGATTTTCTGTCTCTGATGCTTTGGCCCTCCAACTTGTCTGATGGGCAACCCCACTTTCATTGCCCAGTCCTACGCTGGGCAGTCCTGCATTTGACAGTTCCAGTGTCAAAGGTATGTCTTGGGCCCTCAGCTAGGCTATTTTAGGTCTTTGAAGATTTGATTAGGACCATTAATTCCTTTTCTCTCCCCTCCTTCAACAATGTCTTCAATTTGCTGGACAATTTGAATTAAGTTGAGCTAAGTGGATTCATTGATAGAAAATTCACAGGTCCAGTCTAGCCAATGTAATACATCATTACAAGGCGACTGTTATCTTTGAATAATGCTCTTCATTCCAAGCTTCTGTGGAATTTCATGGACCAGAAATGTAGTGCGTATTTCATACTTCTCAACATTTTCAGCCTGATTATAATTGCAGGCAACCCTCATAAATCAAATTCTCTATTTTACAGAGACTTCATAGGTACCCAGGCCAGATGGTATTCATGTCTTAGAGTGTTACTGTCAATCACAGGAAGTTGAGACAAAGCATTTATTAGCATGATTGATATAAAATGAATGATCTGCCATTCATCTGCCTTGCTCACCTGCTTCATAAAGATATTGGCAGCATTTAGCAAGGCTGGAAAATTGATTGATTGATTGATTCATTCATTCATTCTTTCATTCTTCAATCATTCCTCAGCAGATATTTATTGATAATTTATTATGTGTGAGGCAGTAGCAGACAACTCTGTTGGAGTGAGGTTGAGGTTTTCATGTAGAACCCTGGGTCCCTATGGAGTGACAAATTTGTTGAGGAGAAGTTATGCAATGGTGGGAATCTTTTTGGGAATGAAGGGACCATAAAAGCCCTTTGGACCAGTCTCTGACAATCATATCCTGTGATTTCCATCTCTTTTAAATGAAAAAAAGAAAAAAAAAAAACTTTGGTCTGAGAGGAGAGACCACGTCCTTGTTCTACAGGTCTTAGGAGAGTTTGAAGAATTTTGTTCTTAAGAAGATGATCAAGGTCAGCATTAATCCACATGGCACATTTTTTTTTTTTTTTTAAGTAGGCTTCATGCCTGGGGTAGAGCCCAATGCAGGGCTTAAACTCACAACCCCAAGATGAAGACCTGAGATGAAATCAAGAGTAGGACATTTAACTGACCGAGACACCCATACACCCCACATGGTACATTTTTACTTGAATTAGAAAGTAACTCAGTTGTACATATGCAGCCCCATGAACACATGGTTGAGGAAGCACCTAATTGGCAAATTGAGCTGGATGAACTTCAGCCCCTATTTATCCTTTTGCCTAGGCAATACAGATAATAAACATTCTTGCACAACTGTGCTTGTTCCAAGCTTTTTCTGATGACCCCATTGCGAGACTGAATAAATGTTTGTTTACCCAGAGTGCTTGTTATATTTGGCTCAGCAAGTGGTAAGGAACAATTTTGAACCAGCTGAGTCAGGAGAGTTGGAGGTGGGAGCTGCCACTGTGGATGGGTGTGGTCAGGGGAGGCCTTCGGAATGTGGAAAGAATGTGGATACATGGAAACTGGGAAAAGATGCTCTATGGTGAGAAGATTTTTATCAACTTTCATTTAGGAGCCAAAGCCCATACTACATGGCAAATAGGCTTTTAGATCAGTAATATGCACTGTTGTAGGATATACATTATGGTATGTACTGTTGATCTTCTTTAAGAACTCCATACAAGGTAGAGAGTTCTAAAGTTATGCATCTTTCAGGGAATTCTACTATATAACATATATAAAGGGAACAAGGATTCAGTAAAAGGGTATATTTTTTTAAAGAGAAATAGAAGATAAGATACGAGATGATCCCTGGGCTGTTTCACCTTTTCTGTTGCTATTGCTGTGTGTTTAATGGCAATAAATTCCTTCTTAACTCGAATGTCGTAATGGCAGATAGACCAAAGCCACAAATCTTTTTAATTGTACCTGGGGTTAATTTGCTTAATTGCGGCTTTCAAGGCAATGATTCTTAAACTTCATACTCACCTTTATTGATTTTCGGAAGCCAGGATCAACTTGTCTCTTGCTACTGTGCTTTTTTGAATTCATATTAAGTTCTAATTGCTGATCTCAAGCCCATTTAAAAACATATATTCTGGATATATTCTGATATTCTGGATAACTTTGTTCCTTTTCATTGAAAATTTCCACAGAAATATGTGAACTTTTTTTGATAAATTACAGATATTTAAAATTGGAGTTCATTCCTTTATGTCTTCAAGAGATGCTTATTAAAGAGTTATCATGTACCAGGCCTATCCTAGGATCCAGGGAGATGGTGGTAAACCAGCCAGAAAGGGTCTTGCTTTCATGGAGCTCATATTCTTTTTTTTTTTTTTAATTTTTTAAATGTTTTTATTTACTTTTGAGAGAGAGAGAACAAATGGGGGAGGCGCAGAGAGAGAGGGAGACAGAATCTGAAGCAGGCTCCAGGCTCTGAGCTGTCAGCACAGAGCCCGACATGGGGCTGGAACCCATGAACACAGATCATGACCTGAGCTGAAGTTGGACGCTTAACTGACTGAGTCACCCAGGCACCCCAATAGAGCTCATACTCTAATGGAGGGAAGCAAAAGACAACAGGAAGACAAAACAATTTCAGGTATTTAAACATTGTATAAGAAATAAAACAGGGTACTATTATTTTTTAAAGTAATCTCTACTTAAATCTCTACTTAAATCTCACCCAATGTGGGTGAGATAGAGAGTTACATGTTCTATTGACTGAGCCAGCCAGGTGCCTCAAACAGGGTACTGATTTTAAAAAGTGCTAGGAGGGAGGTTGCCAAAAAAGACTTCTCAGAGGAGGGCAGGTTTGAGTTGAAATCCTGACAAGAAGAAGCTGCACATGTGAATATCTGAGAGACGAATGTCCCAAGCAGAGGAAACAAGTGCCAAGGCCCTGGGGCAGGAAGAAACTTGGTAAATTCAAGGAATAGAAGAAAGACTAATGTGGCATGAATCCATCAAGTGGTTGGAGAATGGACAAAGTCAAGGAGGAAGAGTAGGAAATGACCAGATCACTTAGGACCTTGTAGTTTATGTTCAGAGTTTGGAATTTATCCTAAAATTAGAGAGAAGTCACTG
The DNA here is from genome assembly GCF_046562875.1 of Panthera onca. Classification (NCBI taxonomy): domain Eukaryota; kingdom Metazoa; phylum Chordata; class Mammalia; order Carnivora; family Felidae; genus Panthera; species Panthera onca. Next base: position 24,269,774 of record NC_138343.1, on the reverse strand, counting down.
GAAGATTTTAAGTAGGAAGAGGTCTCATAAAGACCAATCTGGCTACAGTGTTGGAAAATGGGTTGAAGAGGGAAAGAGTAGTTAGGGGGTCAGTGTAGTAGTTCAGATAAGATATAAACAGGAACCAAGATGGAGCAGTGAAGATGAAGAGAAATAGTTTGATTTGGTATGTATTTTGGAGGGAGAAGTCTACAAGGACTTAGGATGAATGGATGGATATAGGATATGAAGGAAAGATAAGCATTATGGATAAATTCTAGGCATTTGGCTTGATATGGTGGTACTGTTTAGATAAAACTAAATCCTAGGACAGAAGCAGTCTAATGCAATGGAAATTAAGAGCCTGTTTTGTCATGGATAGTGTAGTAATTATATAAAACTATAATGTGATGCCACTGTCATAAAAAATGCATATTAGATTTCCAAATGGAGGTGTTAAGTTGCAGTTAAGACAATTAAGTCAGCCACAGTTCTTGAGCACCCATTCGTGCATTGTACTAAGAGAGACCAAAGAGAACAACACAGTACCTCTGCCCTCAGCAGCTTCCTGTCTACTGTGAGATTCAGATAACTAGGTAAGTTGACTTGGGAAGTTACATGGTATATTCATGGATTTAACTACTGGTAAGCAGCCCTGAAATCCTCATGTCTTATAGGAATGGACCAGAGAGGAAACATTTCCTTTCCAGGGCTGCTTTATAGCCATGGCTGACTTTGGGTCCCAGGACTGCAGGCCTGAGCTGCAGTAGGGAGTCCCTCATGTTGGCTTTGCCAAGGAGCCACCTGCTTCAGATCTCATCCGTATCTTGGCAGTGTTTCTGGTTTTAAGGTTTCCACTGAGCTCAGATGGATTTCTGTCTAAGGTCCAGGCAGTTATTTGTATTATCCCTGTGGTGCAATCAAGGAGAAGTGGGAAAGAGACCATGCCCTTGAAACTGACAAAGAAGTTCTGAGAAGCTCGGAGAGCAGAGCAGAGCAGATTTTCACAGGTGGAGATGGTAAGGCACCATCGTGGTGGAGGTAAATGCTCAACCAAACTCCAGCTGAAGGAGAGTAGGATGTATTGCGGTGATTGTATAATCTTTGTCAAATTAGAAGAAAACATTATTACTACAAATATAATCCGAGGGCAAAACTGTTAGACTTAAAAAACCCTTGTTTGATTCAGCTCTTTGCAAAATATTAAAGTGACTTTTAAAATTATCCTTGTATCAGAGAAGAGAGAATTGGTGAGACCTGACATAATCAAGATGGAGGTCTTCGGGAAGGACATTGGCAGTCTGTCACTTACACTGCAGAGTTCAAGGCCTATGGTTTTGGAAAGCCCAGAAACAACTGCAGTTGTTTGTTTTCGAATACCCTAGTCAACTTGCTCAAGGACGGATTACTTAAACTATTTGTTATTTTCTAACTAATCAATTTATTTGGAAAGTGTAAAGTATGATTCATCTTGTCCACTGCAGTTACCTTCTGTCCTGTCTCTCCCCTCTCCTATAAATCTTGTCTTTGCCTTTGTCTGATGACCACAGACTATGGATGGTGTTTCCCTCGTATGAATGAATTGCATGCAGATAACTACGTCTCTAAATTTTTCCTTGGCACATGTCAGGTGCCTAGGGTTGCAGGAGACTGGAATCCAATGCATGTTTGTCTAGTGAGGGGTAGTGTGGTGGCAAGAATAGTCTCAATATTTCGGGTATTCTAGAAAGCACCCAAATAAGATTGAACGTATTTTCTCTGAAAAAAAAAAAGATAGCTTTTGACCTATTGTTTAAAAATGGTACAACTTCCTGTTTCTTCATTTATTATTATTAATAAATGAAAACAACCTGATTCACTTCGTGTGTTACAAAGATCACTTTGTTGTAAAGGATGGATTGGAGAGATAGAAAGAGTAGGGGCACCTGGGTGGCTCAGTTGGTTAAGTGGCCAACTTCGGCTCAGGTCATGATCTATCTCGTGGTTCATGGGTTCAAACCCTGTGTCTGGCTCTGTACTGACAGCTCAGAGCCTGGAGCCTGCCTTGGATTCCGTGTCTCCCTCTCTGCTCCTTTCCTGCTTGTGCTCTCTCTCTTTTTCTCAAAAATAAATAAATAAAAAACTTAAAAAAAAGAGTAGAGGTGGAGAGCCAGTGTGGCCACCATTTTGGTGTTCATGGAGATGGTGGAGATGGTGGAGCCAATTTGGATGGTTCATGGATGATGGTAGTAGAATAGTTGGCGGGGGGAGAGAAGTGGGCAGATTTGCAGTGTATTTGGGGAGTAAAATGTTCCTGATGGGCTATTGGGGGAATTTAAGAAAGGGGAAGAATTAAGGATGGCTTTGAGAGTTTCTGGGCCGAGGTGGGGAGCATTCTGAGAGAACAGAAAACATGTATGTTGCATTATAAATCAAAAGTTTAGTTTTGCATGTATTAAGTGTGAAATGATTGTAAGAAATACAGATTGCTATATTAAGTAGGCAGTTGGTAAAATGGGTTTGGAGTTCAAAAGTCAGACATGAATTAGAATTGTTTTCTGATTTTTGCTGATATTTAGGAAAGGCACCAATATTTACACATAATGACTCCCATTTTAATATTTATAATGTATTTCCAAGAACATTACAAATATCATAAATTGTGTTATAAAACAATATTTCAGTGAGAAAAATATCAGAGCAGAAAGTTTTTGACATGCAATAGCATTTTTTTTTTTTTTCTGGTAGCCATCTCTATGAAATTTGTACTTGCAAATTGTATTCCCTAATGGTAAATCACATGCCATTAAAAACTCAAACACAAAAGTCTCATTTATCTTGCATCCAGATACATTTTTAATATTTAAAAAAAATAATAGTTCTTATTCTTCTGTTGCTGAAAACTTCTATCTTAAAGCCACTAGGCTGATAGAGCAAGGTCAGTGTCTATATAGAGGGGTGGTGGAGGCTTTCGCAGTTATATTGTTTTTATGTTAGAAAATGTCCTCGCTTAGAAAAAATATTTGCCAGAGCATTCAGGGGTGGGGATTATCATAATAACAACTGTTCTCAAATGGCTTTAGCTTACAAAAGAAACTTACAAAAAAAACTTACAAAAAGGTTTTTTTGTACTATGGTCTCAACCTTTTTGTAAGTTTGATATTTCAAAATTTAAAAAATGGTTTTCAGCAATTAAACTTTCTAGGTGCACAAATTAAAACATTTTCTGATGCAAATAACAGAAATAAGAACTTGAATTAACATAAACAAAATGGAAATTTATTATAAGGTTTAAAAAATGCTTCATGGAGTCTAAGAACACGAAAGAGTCTCAGGTATGCACTGGAACCAGGGGCTGAATGTGATCAGGATACTGTTTTCCATGTCTTGTCTGCACTTCTCTCTGTATATCCTCTTTGTCCTTCTCTCTGCATACCATTCTTTCCTGCTTCTCAGTAAAGCATGGCTACCAGCTACTCCAAGGGTTCACTAACACAGTTTAGGTATTCAGAGAAAGATGAAGGCAGGGTCAAGTCCAAATAGCTAGGGAAGGGGCTTTGCTTAGCCCAGCTCAGGCTAAGAGTTTGCCTCCATCAGTCAGCTATTGTCAGAGGGTAGAGTCCTATTGTACTAACCTGAACACTCTTTTAATGACCACTGGGACAAAATGGTAGAGCACAGGGTCATTTTCCAGAAAAAAGGGAGAAGTTTCCAAAAATGAAGGGAACTCTATAGACTCTAAAATAAACTGTTAGATAACTAGGGATATCACTATATTGTCCACAAATATAATGTGGGCATAATATTTATGTGTCCATAAATATAATATAATGACATGTTTTCTTTTCCCTACTATTAATATAATTCTTATTTCTGTTTCATCTTTCTTTTTGTATTTGTTACAATTTTCAAATATTATAAAATGGTAATGGTTGTAGAGAACATCCTCTAGCATTTTATGTATGATGTTGGCTTTTGATTTAGGGGAGGAAATCTTTCTCATATTAATGAATTATCATTCTGGTTCTAGTTTCTGAAGAATTCTCAACAGGAATGGATGATGGATTTCATTGGATACATTCATGGTCTTAAAGAATTCTCTTTTTTGCTGATGCCTTGCATAAAACGAACATATTTCTTAATATTCAACCATTCTTGAATTCATAGGTCAAATAGGGATTGGCAAACTGTAGGTCCTGGGCCAGTCCAGTGGGCCTGTTTTTGTACTGCCCTTTAGCTAATAATGATTTTACACATTTTTAAAAGGTTGTTTAAAAAAGAAAGAAAGATGGGGCCGCCTGGGTGGCTCAGTCGGTTGGGCGTCCAACTTTGGCCTAGGTCATGATCTTGTGATTTGTGAGTTCGAGCCTCACATCAGGCTCTGTGCTGACAGCTCAGAGTCTGGAGCCTGCTTCAGATTCTGTGTCTCTCTCTATCTCTGCTCCTCCCCTGCTCATGCTCTGCCTCTCAAAAATAAATAAATGTTTAAAAAATTCAAAAAAAAAGAAAGAAGAAAAATATACAACAGAAACTTATATCCTTCTTCACATTTCCCCACATTTCTTCACATTTTTGTTTATTTTCCTCTTACAACACGAATCACTAGGACATATTTGGATATATGTTGTTAATTCTACAAACACTCTGTTTTCTAATTCATTAACTTCAATTTTGGCCTTTTTTTTTTCTTGTGGTTTTCTAGAAGATCCTCTTTGTTTTGTTTTCTTTTGCGTTTCTTGCCTTTTTGAGTTATTATTTATTTACTTTCTTTTAAACTAATGAAAGTGTTTAAGTGTAAGAGTTCCCTTTTGAGTACAGTTTTGATCAGGTTCCATATGTTTTTAATGTAGTTTGTAAATAGTAATTTTAAATTCCCTTTTGTCCCAAGAGGAGAGTTCTTTTAATCTTCATGTGATTGTTTTGGTGTGTGTGTGTGTGTGTAAACTCGGCCTTTCTTATTTCCTTTGTTCTCTTTTTTTCTGGTCTCCCCCTGCTTTCCTCCTTCTCTTTTGAATGCACACTATATTTTGTGGGGTTTTTTTTTTCATCTTGTGTGGTGATTTCAATAATAGACATTTATTTTTGTTTGTTAAATATATACTTAAACATGCATTTCTTGATTTATAAAGTCAACAATAAAATCACCCTTTAAACTCATTCCTATGTATAGGAACACATCTATCATGCTTTTATTTGTCTAGTCCTTTTGTTTTCAATTTCTAGTCTTATTATTCAGGAACTGGTTTCTCTTTCTGTCTGGATGTATGTTTTTTTAAAAAAGCATTTTTGAGGGGGTGAAATATACCATAATTATAGAAAAGTACATAAAATATATGTACAACCTGTTAAATAATTATTACCAGGTTTTTTTATTAAAAATTTTTTTAAGAACAGTTTTGTCTTTTGTGGTCACTTTAGTATCCTCTCTATGATGACTATTTTAACTTAATGTTACATCTAAATTAGTTTTAATGCTCAATGTAATTATTTTTATATTAAGCCAGTAATTTTCAATCCATGTGGAGTAGTAGAATGAGAACCTAAAAAGATCGTAAAGGCTATGATACATCTTCCAAGTACAATGCATGCATTCACATGTACACGGTTTGCATGCACTTTTCATGGGATTTAAGCATACCATTCAGCAGAGGTAGGAAATAGGGACTTTGGTATCTTTTGTTTATTTCATTCCTATTTTTTTAATTTATCTTGCAGTCTGTTGGAATACAACTTAAGCCATGTAAAGCTATATTCATGGTGAAATCCAAGGTCTTGGATCCTTGTGTATTAGCACAAAGTTAGTCCAGAAAAAAAAGCTTGATGATTTGGCTGGGACTTTTGTTCACTTTTTTTTTTCCTTTTTTGCTTGGATTAGGGAGAAAAATTTGAATGCTTTATTTCTTATTTGTGTGTGTGTGTATGTGTGTGTGTGTGTGTGTGTGTGTAAATAAATATATGACTTCCTTGGTGAGATCATTCTTGTTAGATAAATTCTAGTTACCAGTGTACTTTCAGTAAATAACTTTGCAGCATAGGCTAGGACAGATCATTGATACTCCTGCTGATTTTAATTGGCAAGATGTTGTGACCAGCGCAACAAACACCGAGATCAGGGTCCTGAGGGTAGGGGAATGTGAGGAAAAAAAAGAGAATAGAAGACAGTTTGGGAACAGGAAGGTCCCCTGGGCTGATGGCCCAAGTGATGGCTTTATGTTGCTGTACACAATCTTTTATAATATAAGACTCTTATGGATCAGGTAATTCTAAGAATAAACAGGTTTCACATGATCACTGCCAGCCAAAACATTTAGTTTTGTGTACCTTGTGAACTTTCTAAACGGGTCACAGCAAGACCTTGTTGATAGATTGCTAGCAAAACACAGTTCCCATGTTTGTTTCTATTTGACCTGGGGTAGAAAAGGGGGATAACATTACTGCCAACACCCACAGACCACAGGCTTCAGGAATTAACTTTCTCAGCCTTGACAAGGCTTTCGTATGCCTTTGCAAGTGGGGGAATGGGAGGGGGAACCACCGGGTTGGCTGAGTCAACAGGGAGCTGTTGCTCGACCCGGTCTCAGCCTGGCACTGGGGTCCGGCCTCCCACAGCAAGAAAGGAGCCTATACATTTACAGAGAGATGCTCAGGAGGCAGAAAGATAGTAAGAGAGAAAGGTACACAATGCAGGCAATGAAAAATAAGCTATTATATATTTTTTCTCTTAAAAGGGTGTGTGCACAAATTATAGTAGGGAGATTAATTTAGGGAGAAAAAATTTAATGTTCTGAAGAATGAGGCTGAATGAGGTAAATTTTTAACTGAAATATGATTGACTTTCATGTTAGATAGAACAGAACATGGGGAAAACACAAAGGTTGAATATGGAGAGATGATTTATAAATGTGACAAGAATGGGGATAAGTAGCTGTAAATTATAAGGAGAACAAAAACTGGTAATTCGTATGAAATTGATCATTTTCATGCATCAGTTGCACAGGCTGACTTGGCAAAGTGGTCCAGCCCTCCTCCTTACCTTCAGCCTCCTGCTACCCCTCCCCTCTACCTTCCCTTCCCTGTTAGTGCATCCTTAAATTTGGTTACCAGAGTATTCCCCAACAGGTGGTAACGGCTTGTTTTTAAAGGTTTTTTTTTCTTAAATTTTTAAAAATATTTTATTCTTGAGAGAGAGAGAGAGAGAAAGAGAGAGACAGAGCATGAGCAAGGGAGGGGCCGAGAGAGAGAGGGACACAGAATCCGAAGCAGACTCCAGGCTCTGAGCTGTCAACACAGGCCTGACATGGGGCTTGAACTCAAAGTGGAGGATGGTGACTGGAGCCAAAGTCAGATGCTCAACCTACTGAGCCATCCAGGTGCCGCCCCTCTTTTCTTTTTTATGTTTATTTATTTTGAGAGTGAGCCGAGAGCATGAATGCAAGTGGGGGAGGAGCAGAGAGAGAGAGGGAGAGAGAGAATCCCCAGCAGGCTCCATGCTGTCAGTGCAGAGCCCGATGCAGGGCTCAATCTCATGAACACTGAAATCATGACCTGAGCCAAGATCAAAAGTCTGGCACTTAACCAATTGAGCTACCCAGGTTCCCTAACAGGGTTCTTAAATGACGACATATGGTAGGAAATATCTAGTAAATCTAATAAAAGATCTGATAATGTTGTGAGATTAAGATATTTTACATTGCTGTAGTTACATTATGTATGACTTAATAACATAGGCTATTGGTCAATATGTGGCAATTTAAAAAGTTAGCTAAAATCAGCGTGGACCCTCAAAATTATTGATTAGCTAAGTTATTGAAGGTCTGTGCTGGAATTTTAATACATATAAAAACTGTATTTAAGATGAATACATAAAAGATGTATATGAAAGATATGTATATTCAAGGTGAATACATAAAAGATGTATGTGAAAGATATATATATCATAAAAGATATATATGAAAGCAAACCCTATGTGGGTGGCCTATCATTGAAAGTTGCTAGCTTGCTGGTGCCACCCTTGTAGCAAGAATTCCACAAAGGGAATCTATTTCACAAAATATTCACGAGAAATGTATATCATACTGATTTTTTTTTTTTTTTTGGAGTGGTAGATGAGGTTTACCTTAACATTATAAAGCAGGCAAACAAAAATCCTCAGAACTTTTTAAATGTTAAGTTTTCGTTAAAGTGTTACATGCGTAGGCTTTCAGGCACCAGCTTATAAGATTTGTCAAGGCAAAGAACAGTCTTTAACATATCTCCCCCACCATGTGAACTCTCTTAGCTGATTTCAGGACTGCCTTCGGGACTGTTTCCATATTTCTAAGTAGTATACTTTATTTTTGTTTTTTAATTTTTGAGTTTTAGGTATTTGCCTGGTGACTTCCCACTCTTAAAGATGAGGATTTATCTCACTTCCTCCCCCACTGCCTTCCCCTCCATCCAACTTTTCCTGTCCTTTCATCCTAATATAGTCATGCTGTAATTCTAATTAGATTAATATTCAGAGTTTCATTATTCTTACTCTTTTTACTATTAAGTAATTGTAATTACTTTTCTTTCTTGTACAGTTTCTGTTTTTCCTGGAGATTATGAGGTTCTTTTTCACTTGATAAGTTTTCCACGTACTTATTACTAAACCCTAAAGTCTTCACCATTTGTCTAAATCTCCTCTCAATATATTTGTTTGAATGAGGTAGTTTACCCAAAAGCAGTCTCTCCTTATTCTTTTACCTGTTTTAGTCTTGAATTGTTCCTTCTGTTGGTGCCACTTGATATCCAAATTCTCCCTTCACCCTTAAGGTAGGTATTCCCTGTACCTCTCTCCAGTATTGGGAATCTTGTTTCCTGTGTTATATGTCATTCTCCTTCTTGATTTACTTACTTTGTTTTAGTAGAATGTATCTTCCAGTGGATTTCTAAACATTGTGTATAAATAGTAAGTTTTTCAGATGGTGTGCATCTCAGTTATCTTCTGGTTACCAGTGTTACTATTAAGAAAGCAAGAATATTCTCATAACTGACCTTTTCAAATGAGACCTGTTTGCTTTGTCTTGTTTTTCCCTCTATGTCCAGTGTTCTGAAACTTAACAATGAATCATCACCATTATGCTGGGTAAATCTTCACTATTATGTTGGGCCTCAATAAAGGACACCCGTGGTGGACCAACTGAACACTTTCCCCAGTCCAGATTTTCCTTAGAAAACAGTTCTGGGCCCATCTAACATGAGGCCCTGAAGATCAATTTCATGCATAATAGAACATGCATAATGCAACCTATCCCAAAACTTTAGTCATGAATGTCTGCTACCAGCTATGTATAACATATAAAGGGAAGTTTCTCTAAACTCAGGCACTCAAAGGAAAATGAGAACAGCAGCTTGCGTGTATATTGGCACAATTGAATATTTGCAAAATTGAGTCCCATGAAGTAATTATGGTACTGCAGTGGTTCTTAAATTTTGCTATGCATTGGAATCACCTGGGGGTATTTATTTATCTATCTATATATTTATTTATTATTTATTTAATATAATTTATTGTCAAATTGGCTTCCATACAAGACCCAGTGCTCATCCCAACAGGTGTCCTCAATGCTCATCACCCACTTTCCCCTTTCCCCCACCTGACATCAACCCTCAGTTTGTTCTCTGTATTGAGGAGTCTCTTATGGTTTGCCTCCCTCCCTCTCTGTTTGTAACTTTTTCTTCCCCTTCCCCTTCCCCTCCCCCATGGTATTCTGTTAAGTTTCTCAAGATCCACATATGAGTGAAAACGTATGGTATCTTTCTCTGACTTATTTCACTTAGCATAATACCCTCCAGTTCCATCCACGTTGCTACAAATGGCCAGATTTCATTCTTTCTCATTGCCACGTAATATTCCATTGTGTATATAAACCACAACTTCTTTATCCATTTGTCAGTTGATGGACATTTAGGCTCTTTCCATAATTTGGCTATTGTTGAGAGTGCTGCCATAAACATTGGGATACAAATGCCCCTATGCATCAGCACTCCTGTATCCCTTGGGTAAATTCCTAGCAGTGCTATTGCTGGGTAGTTCTATTTTTAATTTTTTGAGGAACCTCAATATTGTTTTCCAGAGAGGCTCCACCAGTTTTCATGCCCACCAACAGTGCAACAGGGTTCTGTTTCTCCACATCCTTGCCAATGTGTATAGTGTCCTGATTTGTTCATTTTAGCCACTCTGACTGGCATGAGGTGGTATCTCAGTGTGGCTTTGATTTGTATTTCCCTGATGATGAGTGATGTTGAGCAGCGTTTCATGTGTCTGTTGGCCATCTGGGTGTCTTCTTTGGAAAAGTGTCTATTCATGCCTTCTGCCTATTTCTTCACTGGATTATTTGTTTTTTGGGTATGCAGTTTGGTGAATCTTTATAGATTTTGGATACTAGCCCTTTATCCAATATGTCATTTGCAAATATCCTTTCCATCCGTTGCCTTTTAGTTTTGTTGATTGTTTCCTTTGCAGTGCAGAAGTTTTTATCTTTATGAGGTCCTAATAGTTCATTTTTGCTTTTAATTCCCTTGCCTTTGGAGATGTGTTGAGTAGGAAATTGCTGTTGCTGAGGTGAAAGAGGTTGTTTCCTGCTTTCTCCTCTAGGGTTTTGATGGTTTCCTGTCTCACATTCAGGTCTTTTATCCATTTTGAGTTTATTTTTTTATATGGTGCAATAAAGTGGTCTAATTTCATTCTTCTGTATGTTGCTGTCTAGTTCTCCCAGCACCATTTGTTAAAGAGACTGTCTTTTTTCCATTGGATACTCCTTCCTACTTGTCAAAGATTAGTTGGCCACACATTTGTGGATCCAATTCTGGGTTCTCTATTCTATTCCGCTGGTCTCTGTGTCTGTTTTTGTGCCAATACCATACTGTCTTGTTGATTATAGCTTTGTAGTAGAGGCTAAAGTCTGGGATTGTGATGCCTCCTGCTTTGGTTTTCTTCTTCAATGTTACTTTGGCTATTCAGGGTCTTTTGTGGTTCCATACAAATTTTAGGATTGTTTGCTCTAGCTTTGAGAAGAATGCTGGTGCAATTTTGATTGGGATTGCATTGAATGTGTAGATTGCTTTGGATAGCATTGACATTTTAACAATATTTATTCTTCCAATCCCTGAGCATGGAATGGTTTTCCATTTCTTTGTGTCTTCATCAATTTCCTTCATAAGCTTTCTATAGTTTTATTTTACATCTTTGGTTAGGTTTATTCCTAGGTGTTTTATGGTTCTTGGTGCAATTGTGAATGGGGTCAGTTTCTTTATTTCTCTTTCTGTTGCTTCATTATTGGTGTATAAAACTGCAACCAATTTCTGTACATTGATTTTGTACCCTGCAACTTTGCTGAATTCATGTATCAGTTCTAGCAGACTTTTGGTGGAGTCTGTCAGGTTTTCCACGTAGAGTATCATGTTGTCTGCGAAATGTGTAAGTTTGACTTCTTCTTTGCTAATTTTGATGCATTTAATTTCATTTTGTTGTCTGATTGCTGATGCTAGGACTTCCAACACTATGATAAACAATAGTGGTGAGAGTGGACATCCCTGTCATGTTCCTGATCTCAGGGAGAAAGCTCTCAGTTTTTCCCCATTGAGGATGATATTAGCTATGGGATTTTCATAAATGGCTTTTATGATGTTTAATTACATTCTTTCTATCCCAACTTTCTTAAGGGTTTTTATTAAGAAAGGATGCTGTATTTTGTCAAATGCTCTTTCTTCATCGATTGACAGGATCATATGGTTCTTATCCTTTCTTTTATTAATGTGATGTATTACATTGATTGATTTGCGAATATTGAACCAGTCCTGCAGCCCAGGAATGAATCCCACTTGATCGTGGTGAATAATTCTTTTTATATGCTGTTGAATTTGATTTGCTACTATCTTGTTGAGAATTTTTGCATCCATATTCATCAGCAATATTGGCCTGTAGTTCTCTTTTTTTATTAGATCTCTGTCTGGTTTGGGAATCAAAGTAATGCTGGCTTCATAGAATAAGTCTGGAAGTTTTCCTTCCTTTTCTATTTTTTGGAACAGCTTGAGAAGGATAGGTATTAACTCTGCTTTAAATGTCTGGTAGAATTCCCCAGGGAAGCCATCTGGTCCTGGACTCTTATTTGTTGGGAGATTTTTGATAACTGATTAATTTCTTCACTAGTTATGGGTCTGTTCAAATTTTCTATTTATTCCCATTTGAGTTTTGGTAGTGTATGGGTGTTTAGGAATTTGTCCATTTCTTCCAGGTTGTCCAGTTTGTTGGCATATAACTTTTCATAGTGTTCCCTGATGATTGCTTGTATTTCTGAAGGATTGGTTGTAATAAATCCATTTTCATTCGTGATTTTATCTATTTGGGTCCTCTCTCTTTTCTTTTTGAGAAGCCTGGCTAGAGGTTTATCAATTTTGTTTATTTTTTCAAAAAACCAACTCTTAATTTCATTGATATGTTCACTGTTTTTTGTTTTGATTCTATATTATTTATATCTGCTCTGATCTTTATTATTTCTCTTCTTCTGCTGGTTTTGGGGTGTCTTTGTTGTTCTGCTTCTGGTTCCTTTAGGTGTGCTTTTAGATTTTGTATTTGGGATTTTTCTTGTTTCTTGAGGTAGGCCTGGATTGCAATGTATTTTCCTCTTAGGACTGCCTTTGCTGCATCCCCAAGGGTTTGGATTGTTGTGTTTTTGTTTTCATTTGTTTCCTTGTTTTTTGTTTTTTAATTTCCTCTAATTATCTGGTTGACCCATTTGTTCTTTATTAGGATGTTCTTTAATCTCCAGGCTTTTGGAGGTTTACAGACTTTTTCCTGTGGTTAATTTCAAGTTTCATAGCATTGTGATCTGAAAGTGTGCATGGTATGATTTCAATTATTTTATATTTATTGAGGGCTGTTTTTTGACCCAGTATGTGATCTTGGAGAATGTTCCATGTGCACTCAAGAAGAAAGTATATTCTGCTGCTTTAGGATGTAGAGTTCTAAATATATCTGTCAAGTCCATCTGGTCCAATGTATCATTCAGGGCCATTGTTTCTTTACTGATTTTCTGTCTAGATGATCTGTCCATTGTTGTACGTGGAGTATTAAAGTCCCCTGCAGTTACTACATTCTTATCAATAAGATTACTTATGTTTGTGATTGTTTTATATATTTGGGTGCCTCCGAATTTGGTGCATTGACCTTTATAATTGTTAACTCTTCCTGATGGATAGACCCTGTAATTAGTATATAATGCCCTTCTCCATCTCTTGTTACAATCTTTAATTTAAAGTCTAGTTTGTCTGATATAAGTATGGCTGTTCCGGCTTTCTTTTGACTTCCAGTAGCATGATAGATAGTTCTCTATTCCCTCACTTTCAATCTGAAGGTGTCCTCAGGTCTAAAATGGGTCTCTCATAGACAGCAAATAGATGGATCTTTTTTTTTTAAATCTATTCTGATACCCTATGTCTTTTGATTGGAGCATTTAGTCCATTTACATTCAATGTTATTATTGAAAGATATGGGTTTAGAGTCATTGTGTTATCTGTAGGTTTCATGGTTGTAGTGATGTCTCTGGTACTTTGTGGTCCTTGCAACATTTCACTCACAGAGTCCCCCTTAGAATCTCTTGTAGGACTGGTTTAGTGGTGGTTAATGCCTTCAGTTTTTGTTTGTTTGGGAAAACCTTTATCTCTCCTTATATTCTGAATGACAGGCTTGCTGGATAAAGGATTCTTGGCTGCATATTTTTCCTGTTCATCACATTGAAGATTTCCTGCCATTCCTCTATGGCCTGCCAAGTTTCAGTAGATAGGTCTGCTACTACCCTTATGTGTCTACCTTTGTATGTTAAGGCCCAATTATCCCTGGCTGCTTTCAGAATTCTCTCTTTATCCTTGTATTTTGCCAGTTTCACTACGATATGTCATGCAGATCAATTCAAGTTACATCTGAAGGGAATTCTCTGTGCTTCTTGGATTTCAGAATCTGTTTCCTTCCCCACATTGGGGAAGTTCTCAGCTATGATTTGTTCAAGTACACCTTCAGCCCCTTTCTCTCTCTCTTCTGGAATTCCTATGATATGGCTGTTGTTCCATTTGATTGCATCACTTAGTTCTCTAATTCTCCCCTGTGATCCTGGATTTTTTTATCTTTCTTTTTTTCAGCTTCCTCTTTTTCCATAATTTTGTCTTCTAATTCACCTATTCTCCCCTCTGCCTCTTCAGTCCATGCTGTGGCTGCCTCTGTTTTATTTTGCACCTCATTTATAGCATTTTTCAATTCATCAGAACTATTTTTCACTTCCTTGATCTCTGCAGCAATATATTCTCTGCTGTCTTTTATGCTTTTTTCCAGCCCAGTGATTAATCTTATGACTATTATTCTAAATTGTTGTTCAGTTATATTGCTTATATCTGTTTTGATCAATTCTTTAGCTCTCACTTCTTCCTGTAATTTCTTTTGAGGAGAATTCTTCTGTTTCTTCATTTTGGCTAGTTTTCTGTCCCTTATGAGTTAAAAGCTTGTTATGTGCTCTGTACCTGTGAGCACTGCTATATTAAAGGGTGGGTCATACACTGTCCACTGCCTGGCCCTTCAAGAGGTGTTTTTTGGAGAGTGTTACTTGCTCTTTATTGGTGTGACTTTGGTTATTTTATTTCCCTACTTGTAGTGATGTTCTGCACCCTCTACCAGGTGTACTTTGATTTGTTCCTTGAAGTAGCCTTGGAAAGGAAAACAAACAAACAGAAAACAAAAACACACAAACACACAAACAAAACAAACACACAAATGAACAAGCAAACAAAAAAACAATCCAGGGGCGCCTGGATGGCGCAGTCGGTTAAGCGTCCGACTTCAGCCAGGTCACGATCTCGCGGTCCGTGAGTTCGAGCCCCGCGTCAGGCTCTGGGCTGATGGCTCGGAGCCTGGAGCCTGTTTCCAATTCTGTGTCTCCCTCTCTCTCTGCCCCTCCCCCGTTCATGCTCTGTCTCTCTCTGTCCCAAAAATAAAAAATAAAAAAAAAAACAAAAAACAAAAAAAAAAAAAAAACGTTGAAAAAAACAATCCAAAGGCGAAAAAAACCCCAGAAACACCAGCTACAAGTAAAGAACAGGGTGCAGGCAGTGCTGATGGAAGAGCACGTACAAAGACAGAAATGACAGGGACAGGGGTAGAAAAAGAAAAAAATAAACATTGACCAGGCGGAGAGACTAAACACCTTAATCCAGAGAGAGAGAGAGAAAGGAAAACAAAGAAGGAGACAGGGAAAAAGAAATGAATATAAAGTTACCCAGACAGAGAAACTATATGGCTTGATTATTCCAGAGAGAAAGGAAAGTAAAGAAGAAGGTGTAGAACATGTATCAAGAGAATGGATTAAATATGTCTGCTTAAACAAACCAACAACCAGAGTAACCAGCATAGAGGAGGGAAGAGATAAGAAGGAGAAAGTAAGAAAGAATATATCTAAATAACAAGAATTGTCCTAGAATTAATCCAGGTAATGCAGCCATCCTGGTCTGGAAGAGGGCGCTGTCTGGTTCCTCAGTGTCTATCCTGCTCTAGTAGATACGCAGTTACCAGGCCCAGAGAGGAGTGGTTTGGTGTAGGCTGGTCCCTCCTCCACTGTGGACCCCGTATAGGTCGGGGGGAGGGGAAATGGCGACCCCCAGTCTCTTCTCCACGACCCGGTGTCCCAAGTCACTCTGTTCGAGCTATCCTCACTGTGTTGGGCACGCAGACAAGGCAGTCTGTCTCGCTCTGCTGACTCCTGTGCCCAGGCGTTTGGCTGGGATTCAAACTCCCACTCTGTGTGCCCCGCACTTGGGAGGCATCTCTCTATGTGGCCCGATATGTGGTCCCGGCTGGTTTTGTTCTGTGCAGAAGCACTCCAGGGAGGGAGGGGACCACTTTCTCCTACTATGGACTCCACCCCTGACCTACCACCGAACCCAGGAGTGGCTCCCCGCCTCCCCAGGTTCACGAACAGGGCAGCCAGCCCCAGTACAGAGAAAGCCCCTCAGTTAGAGATGGGATCCCTCTCTGTCCCAGTCCGAGGTTTTTCTCTTGTCCAGATATAGTCCTATGCTTCCCCAGCTGCTCCTTCTCTTCCCTTTGTCTCTCCTCAGAAGGGGATCCCTCCCCTCTGTACCTACACAGCCCGTTTTATCTCCCCCAGTTCATAATCTCCCACCTATGGTCCATCAGGTTGTTCCAGTATCTCCCTGGTAGACTCAGTCTCTTTTCCTCCCAGACTCTTGCGGTTCAAAGTCTGCTGGCTTCAACCCTTCTTTGTCTGAGAGACACGGGAAGTACAAATACCCCTGCTTCTCCACCATGGTGGCCCCTCCTCCCCTGGGGATCTTTAAAATGTACCAATGCTGGGGCGCCTGGGTGGCGCAGTCGGTTAAGCATCCGACTTCAGCCAGGTCACGATCTCGCGGTCCGTGAGTTCGAGCCCCGCATCGGGCTCTGGGCTGATGGCTCGGAGCCTGGAGCCTGTTTCCGATTCTGTGTCTCCCTCTCTCTCTGCCCCTCCCCCGTTCATGCTCTGTCTCTCTCTGTCCCAAAAATAAATAAAAAACGTTGAAAAAAAAATAAAAAAAAAAAATAAAAAAAAATAAAAAAAAAAAATAAAATGTACCAATGCTTAACCTTTTGGGATGAGCACTGGGTGTTGTATGGAAACCAAGTTGACAATAAATTTCATATTTATAAAAAAAATAGTTCTTCAAAAAAAAAAAAGTACCAATGCCTAGCTCCCACCCCCCAACATCCTTATTTAATTGGTGAAGTGTGAAATCTGGGCATTGGGATCATTTAAAACTCTAATGTACAGCAAAGTTTGGAAGCCTATAAATGTACAGCAAAGTTTGTGATTCTAATGTACAGCAAAGTTTGGAAGCCTATAAAGGGAATGGCTAACTGGGAATCCTGGAGTGTGGTCCATATAGTTGTAGGGGCAAACATAGCTAACTCAAGGTAGAGTTGAGGGAGGGTAATTAAAGGTAAGTGCTTCAGAAGAATGCAAAAGATCATACTTGAAGTACAGCAAGTGATGTAATGAAAGTGAGCTTCACTGCTAGACCAAACATCACTTTTAATTAGCTTTTTTGACATGAAATTTTGTGTTTCTGCAGATATCTATTAGGTAATGATTCTGCAAATAATGGCTTTCAGTGATATTTTGTTGACACCTAGCAAAATGCTTCTAAAGTCTCAGAAACTATCAGTGACTTCAGTAGTTCTCAGACACCTACCAATTGTAATATATGATGGACAAAACTGGTGCTCTCCCCGCCACCTTACATAGTTCACAGTGGAGACAAGGGCCAGAGGATTTCTGGGAGCAGAGCTATTGTTGATTGCTGTGACACTGAGAAAACTTTTCAGTTAGGGAAGCATTATTGAAAAAGAACTCTTCCCAAGTTTCATTGTACAAAGTGGTGTGATCAGCCAAGACTGGGTAGTTTTCTTTTTTTTTTTAATTTTTATTTCCTTTACCTAAAATATTTATATTTTTTATTAAACTAATACTTAGGCACAGTTTAGAAAGTCAATAGTAAATACTAAAAAAATTATAAGGAAAACTAGCTGTCCCCTGATAGATCTCTCATCATACCTAAGGCTAGTTTCCCAAAGGTCCTGCTTTTAGCAACTTTAGCTGTTAACTCATTTATTTCTAAATAATACTCTTATTTTTAAATTTCTTGATACCTGCATTTTAGTGGTTAGTGATTTATTTTGTTCTGGCAGAACCTTTTCTCTCCTTTCCCTTCATTTTCCCTTTTTTCCATCCTCCCAATGGAATTCTATCACATTTTTAGTTAAGTAATATTCAGCCACAGTTGTAATTATGTAAAAATTATTCAAAGCTGAATGACCCTATGTACTATGATGATATTTCTGTGTCTTTTCAATATGTGAGCAATTAGGTAGGGAAAGAAAGGCCCTGACTTCCCATCACTGCAAACAAGGATGCCTTTTGTGATTGGTTCAAATGCAGGTATGAGTGAGAAAAAAATCTCTTGTGATGAAAAAGACTTTAAGTTCCTTAACCTCCTTTTAAGGCATACTCTTCCTGAAGTTTTGTTTTAACATTACTTTAGGGGAAAACCATCTTTAAATTGTAATTAAAGTGGGATCTGAAAATTTTTCATTGGGGTCTAAAAATCTTCACCTGTGCCAATTTTTGACTCAGCTAAACAAGTTCTGATTTAGTTCAGGAATTGAAGTATCACCCCACCACAACCACCAGCAAAACAGAAGAACAGAGCCTATAGTGAGTAATATCATGTTGAGTCATTTAAACTTTTAAATAATTTGTGCTCATCACTGTACTGGGCACTAGAGATCGAAATCTCAAGCTTAATTTCTGTTCCTGATGGCATTATTGCTGTAATTTCTTTCAATCCTAAGTACCTAGTGTTCTTGTAGTATCCTATAGCATACTTATGTTGCCATAACACTAATTGCATCATTTTAAATTTTCTTAATTACCTGATTACACCCATTACCTCATAAGCAGCCAGAGGTCAGAGGCTGTGGGCCTGTTCAGTTTGAATTCTCAGTGCCTAGTACAGGGCTCACTCAGCACATGGGAAATGCTCAGTATGTTTTTGTTAAATAAATAACACAAAGACAGATCCCTGAACAATGGGATTTTTGGTTTTGCTCTCACACAAGACACCAGTGTTTTTAGCCCTGGACATGAACACCGATTTCTGCTTATGGCCATGGCCCTATGAAGAATAAAGCGATAAAAACACCTTTGCTCTTATTCCTGATAAAGCTACTTGTGGTCAGGACCACTAG
This sequence comes from Panthera onca, assembly GCF_046562875.1. Classification (NCBI taxonomy): domain Eukaryota; kingdom Metazoa; phylum Chordata; class Mammalia; order Carnivora; family Felidae; genus Panthera; species Panthera onca. The sequence continues at coordinate 24,251,005 of NC_138343.1, read as the reverse complement.
TCAGTTTTATTTTAGGTTAATAATTGGTAGTAACAGCTCTGTTGAAAAGAGATAAAACGAGAAACACAGACTACCTTTCTGAATGTGATGTCTCCAGCAGGAGGCCACCCTTGACAGGAAACTGCTCTCCTTCCTTCAAAAAGCACACACTTCCTTGGGGGTGAACACAAATGGAGTGTGAGGGCCGAGTGGGCCTCTGTACTTTTAGCCAGATTAGCTGCTTCTCAGTGATTAATAAGATATTGAATATTGATGACAACTACTTTCCCAGGTACTTTGGGGAAATATACTGATTTAAAGAAGGTACAAGTTATCAATTACTGTTACACTTTTAAAATGGGAGTAGAAGTATATCATTTAGTTTCCAAATATTTGAGGATTTTTTTTTCAAATATCTTTCCACTGTTGATTTTTAATTGTGGTCAGAGAGTGTACTTTGCATGACTTAAATCCTTTAAAATGTGTTGAGACCTGTTTTATGTGCCCAGGATATGGTATGTTTGGTACGTACACTTAAAAAAAAATGTGTATTTTACCATTGTTGCATGAAGTTTTCTACAAATGAATTCAGTTAGGTCGATTTGGCTGATAGTATTGTTCAGCTCTTCCATAGCCTTACTGATTTTATGTTTATTTGTTCTGTCACTTATGGAGAGAAGGATACTGAAATCTCTCACTATTGCTGGCAATTTTCTACTTCTATTTGTAGTTCTGTCAGCTGTTGCTTCTGTACTTGGAAGCTCCAGTATTACATGCATAAATATTCAAGATTCTTATATTCTCTTAATCATTATCTTGACCCCTTTATCATTATAAAGTAATGCTCTTTATCTCCAATAATATTGTTCTGAAATCTACCTTCTCTGATGTAAATCTAGGCACTCCAGCTTTCTTTTGATTAGTATTAGCATGCTATATCTTCTTTCCATCCTTTTAACTTACTTGTATCTTTTTACTTACAGTGAGTTTCTTGAAGGCAGCATATAGTTGGGTATTATTTATCTTTAATCCAACCTCTGCCATTTAATGTGATTATTGAAATATGTGGGTATAAATCTACCACCTAGATATTTTTTGCCTCTTTTAAAAATCTGTTATTGTCCATTTGTTACCTTCTTACTCTTTTTTTCTTCATTTTTGGGTTATGACTGTATTTTATCTCATCTTTTGCTACATTTTATCCCTTTAATTGGATTATTGGCTTTTATTAGATATAACTTTTTGTTGCATTATTTTAGTGGTTGCTTTAGAGTTGATCGTATGCCTCTTTACCTTCTATCACTGTCTGCATTCAAATGATATTGTACCACTTCACATAAACCATCAGAACCTTGCGACCATAACCTTCCATTTCTCTTCACCCCTCTGACTTTTGTGCTATTGTCCTATCTTCTACTTCTACATGTGTTATAAATTCCACAATATGTAGTTATTGTTAATTATCCCTTAAAAAGATATAAATAATAGGAAAAGAGTCGTTATATTTACTCATATAGTTACCATTTGTGGTGCATTTAGCTCCTTTGTTGAGCCCCAGGTGTCCATGTGGCATCATTTGCCTTCTGGCTGAAGGTCTTCCTTGAAAACATCTTGTAGTGCAGGTCTGCTGGGGATGTATTCTTTCAGCTCCTGTATGTTTGAAAAGTCTTCATTTCACTTGAATTTTTAAATTTTAGAATACTTTTACATTTGCAGAAAAGTGATAAAAATAGTAGAGAGAGCTCCTTTATGCCACTTGACAGTTTCCCCTGATGTTCATATCTTACATCGTCAGGGTACACTTGTCAAATTAATGGACTAACATTGATGCATTACTAATAACTAGACTCTAGATTTTATCCCGACTTCACTTGTTTTCCACTGACAGTTTTTTCCTATTCCAGGATCCCATCCAGGATACCATATAGCAGTTAGTCCTTATGTATCCTTAGTCTCCTCTGGTCTGAGACAATTTCTCAGTCTGTCTTTGTTTTTTTATGACCTTAATAGTTTTGAGGAGTACTGGTTAGGTATTTCATAGAATGTCGCTCAGTTTGAGATTGTCTGATTTTTTTTTCTTCACAATTAGACTGGAGTTATGAGTTTCTGGGAAGAATACCACACAGAGGAAGTACCCTTCTTGACATGATATTGGGTGCATTCTACCATCATACATTCTCACTAGTGATATTAACCCTCATCGCTTTGTTAAAGTAGTGTTTGTTGCCAGGTTTCTGGACTATGAAGTTACTGTTTTTTCCTTTTCATACTGTACCCTTTGAAGCAAGTCACTAAGTTCAGCCCTTACTCAAGAAAGTAGGAGGCTATGCTCTACATCCTGGAGAAAGAGCATCTACTTAGATTACTTAAAATTCTACTATAAAGATTTGTGTCTTCTCCTCAATTTAAAAATTTATGCTATTATTTATTTATATCAGTGTGTAGGCTGAAAGCAGCCTCCCAAAGATGTCCATGTCCTAACCCCTAAAGCCTATAACTATGTTACTTTATATGGCAAAAGCGATTTTGCAAATATGACTTGGGGACCTTGAAATGAAAGATTATCCCCAGATTATCTGGGTAGGCCCAATGTGATCATAAGAGTCTCTTTAAGAGAGAGGCAGGAGGGTCAGAGTCAGAGTAAGAGACAAAGGAAGCTGAGACTGGAGTGACATAGGCAGCTTCTAGAAACTGAAAAAGCCAAAGATTTTCCCCTGTTGTCCAGAGGGAACACAGCCCTACCAACACCTTGATTTTAGGCCAGTAAAACTGATTTTAGACTCCCGACATCCAGAACTATATAATAATAACTTTTTGTCATTTTAACCACTAAATGTATGGTAATTGTTACAAAAGCAATAGTAAACTGATACAATTAGTATGGATTCATGCGTACTTATTTTATACTTTGGGTCACTATTTTTGAAAAATATTTTTCCTGGGCAAAGAATTCTAGATTGACAATTGTTTTCTTTCACCACCTCAAAGGTATAATTTCACTGTCTTCTAGCCTACATTGTTTCAGGTGAGAAATCTGCCATTACCTCATCTTTGTTCTTCTGTATGTATTGTGTCTTTTTCCCTCTAGCCACTTTTAATATATTGACCTTATCTCTAGTATTAGACAATCTGATTATGATGTCCTATGGTATAATTTTCTCATGCTTGAAGTTTATTGAGCTGCTTGAATGTATACATTTATAGTGTTCAACACATTTTTAAAATTTTCAGTATTTTTTTGAAAAACTTTTTCCCTGTCAGTCCCTCTTTTCCCCATTGCAGACTGAAATTTCATAAACATTAATCTCTTGAAGTTGTCCCGCAACCTACTGGTGCTCTGTACATTTTTTTCAACCTCTTTCCTCTCTATGTGTTTTATTTTTGGTAGTTTATATAATTTTGTCTTCAATTTTACTTATCTTTTCTTCTGCAGTGTCTAAATTGTTGTTAGTTCCATCCAGTGAATTTTTCATCTTGGACACTGTATTGTTATCTCTAGAAGTTTGATTTGTGTCTTACCATGTTCAGTTTTTTCTCTAGTCCCATGACATATGGCATACAATAATAATTACTGTTTTAATATCTTTGTCTACAAGTTTATTGTATTATTTTTTTTCTGGGTCACTTTGGATGGATTGCTTTTTCTCTTCATAATGAGTTGTATTTTCTTGCCTCTTTGCATGCCTAGTAATTATTAGTGGGATGCTAGACCTTGTGAATTTTATCATGATGGGTGCTAGATATATCTTTATATTCCATAAATTTTCTTGAGCTTTATTCTGGAATGTGGTTAAGTTATCAAATAAACAGTTTGCTTCTTTTGGATCTTGTTTCCAGGCTTTGTTGGAGATGACCAGAATAGGGCTTAGTCTAGTATTGATTTTCCCCACTATTAAGGCAAAACTGTTCTGAGTATTATACTTATTTCCTGTGAATTATAATGTTCTTCACTCTGACTAGTGACAGCAGGCACTAATCCTGACCCAGTGTGATCACTGATGATGGTTTCTTCTAATCCTTTTGGGTAGTTGTCTCCTTGCCCTTGGGCAATCTTCTTATGATCAGTTACCTTGGCAGGACCATCTGCGAGTTCCTGCAATTGTCCTATTGTTCAGCTCTCTCTTCTAATATTCAGCCCTGTGAATGTTAGCTGCCTTGACCTCCCTGGACTCCCACCTCTGTCTCCTCAACTCAGAGAGATCAATGAGCTCTGACCGAGCTCCTCCTTTCTGTGCCATGGCCTGGAATATGTCTCAAGGGAGTAAGTTGGAGGTGACTGTAGGCATCACTTTATTTGTTTTCCTTCTTTCTGAGATGACTAGCTTGTGCTGTTATCCACTGTCTGAAAACCATTGTTTCATGTATGTTGTCTGTTTTTTCCACTTGTTTCAGATGAGAGAGTAAATCTGGTCTCCTTTACGTCATCTTGTCTGAAAGTAGAAGACTTCTTATTCTTCCCACAAATCATTTTTTATTTGGATGGCTGAACTGTAATTTATTTAAGAAGGCTTTGTTGCTTATTTGTAATTGCTAAATAATATTTTATTATATTGATGTGCTATCACCAATAAGCAACCTATTATTTGACATTTGGGCTGAGATTTAGCTTTTCTTTTTATAAACAGCTACATATTTGTGACTTGCATCTTTATTTAACTACAATATATTTCTAGATATGGATGACTGGCTGCATGGTAAGGGCCAGATGGCTGGTTTGTACAAGCATACCCTGAATGCCCCTATTAATCATTATCTTGAGAGTGTATAGCTCCTGTCTTTCTTCTGTCACTTCCCACAAGCAAGATATGTGGAAATGTTGTTCAGCAATCCAAGTCAGAGGTTCCAGGGTAGCCAACTCAGGCCATCTCCTTGGTAATGCAGGATGTCCAGGCTCTGATCTCCTTGGAACATTGGCCACCCAAGGAAGGGCAAAGCTATGGAGAACTGTGAGGCTAGTTGCTACACTACAAAAGCTTGTTGCATGTAGATCCCAGCAGTGGGTACTTTGTCCAGTATGCTGCTCCTGGAATCCCTGTGCATCAGTTCCCCCAATAAGACATAGGCTGGCTCTATGATTGCTGGCTCTGGGTTGTTTCTTGAGTCTCACAAAGTCATCACCCACCCTTGGCTTAGAGTCTGCCTGGATGTGGCGACCTTATATTAGTCATTATGTATTGCCAAGTTGTGCTCCAGAGAGATGGAGCCAACTGACATGTTGCCTACATGTAACTTTTTGGATGTTGAATCTTCCTCAAAATCAGCTATTCTCTTGACTCATTTATGTCATCTTCTTTGGTATATATTGCCTAATTTTGATGAGAAGCTCTGTCATTCCAAGTTCCAGAATTTATCAGCACATCTGACACTCTGAAAAGATTAATATTTAGGCCATTCTGTGGGCCAATCTAGTCTTGATTAATATTGTCTTCTTCCAGCTTTAAAAACATTCCTCATACTATTTAACATAATAACATTCTTCTCCTTCAATTAATTTGGTTTATATGCACTCATTTTCTCACACCAAAAATATTAATTTTTCTACTGAAACCCACAAAGCTTTGCATTAATCTTACATATAGTAATCATAGCACTCAGAAATCACCTTTAGCTCAGTTCTACCATGGGTAAGCCCAGAGAAAGATCTAGCAATAGACAAAACAGTATACTTGATTAATGAGGCATTGTTATTGGAATAAGATTTTAGAACTCTCCTCTTCCTTTAGGATGAGTTATTTCTCTCAGTCTCCTCAGCCTGTATGGACCTGTTTCACCAGTACTAGGGATTCCTTTTCAGTAGAAATAAGCCAAGCTGGGACTCATGACTACACATACAGCATAATCTTTCATAAGAGGAAACCCCTTGTATTCAGTGTTATCTATACATAAGTCTAGCATAAAGGGTCACAATTAATGAGGCAGAAGGACTTTTTATTTATGTGCTTTTAGCTATGGAGACTCCAGATTTGATATAAAATTTTCAGAACAGTGAAAATTGTTTTAGGAAGTTTCATTTTTTATTTTTCACTCATAAGTTTATCTCTAGAGGCACACACACAGTATAAATAATCAGGTAGGAAGTCCAAAAGCATCAGGAGTCGGATGTGGTAGAGTCAGAGCCCTATCACAGGCCTTTTGACTTTTGCCATTATATTTCCATATGAACTGGTTACCTGTTCAGAACAATTAATGATAGCTCTAATGTCCAATGTTGTTATAAGTCATTCTTTCTAAAATGCTTATTACCTTTGCCTTGAATAAGTTCTTTGCTCATTGCACGTGTTGAAGAACATTAAATCATCATGGTGATAGAAGAAATCTAAGTAAGCACTTAATTCTTTTTTTTTTTTTTTTTTTTTTTTCATTTCTACTCAAAAGTTTAATTTCTCAATTGTTATCCAAAGCTTAGTAAGTTCTTTTTAACAGGTCAAAATATAAAATATTAAAAACAATAATTAACATTTTGCTTTCTATATAGGTGATATGCAAAAACAATTTTTTTTTATTTTTTTATTTTTTTTATTTTTTTATTTTTTTATTTTTTAATATATGAAATTTACTGTCAAATTGGTTTCCATACAACACCCAGTGCTCATCCCAAAAGGTGCCCTCCTCAATACCCATCACCCACCCTGCCCTCCCTCCCACCCCCCATCAACCCTCAGTTTGTTCTCAGTTTTTAACAGTCTCTTATGCTTTGGCTCTCTCCCACTCTAACCTCTTTTTTTTTTTTTTTTTTTTTCCTTCCCCTCCCCCATGGGTTTCTGTTATGTTTCTCAGGATCCACATAAGAGTGAAACCATATGGTATCTGTCTTTCTCTGTATGGCTTATTTCACTTAGCATCACACTCTCCAGTTCCATCCATGTTGCTACAAAAGGCCATATTTCATTTTTTCTCATTGCCACGTAGTATTCCATTGTGTATATAAACCACAATTTCTTTATCCATTCATCAGTTGATGGACATTTAGGCTCTTTCCATAATTTGGCTATTGTTGAGAGTGCCGCTATAAACATTGGGGTACAGGTGCCCCTATGCATCAGTACTCCTGTATCCCTTGGATAAATTCCTAGCAGTGCTATTGCTGGGTCATAGGGTAGGTCTATTTTTAATTTTCTGAGGAACCTCCACACTGCTTTCCAGAGCGGCTGCACCAATTTGCATTCCCACCAACAGTGCAAGAGGGTTCCCGTTTCTCCACATCCTCTCCAGCATCTATAGTCTCCTGATTTCTTCATTTTGGCCACTCTGACTGGCGTGAGGTGGTATCTGAGTGTGGTTTTGATTTGTATTTCCCTGATAAGGAGCGACGTTGAACATCTTTTCATGTGCCTGTTGGCCATCCGGATGTCTTCTTTAGAGAAGTGTCTATTCATGTTTTCTGCCCATTTCTTCACTGGGTTATTTGTTTTTCGGGTGTGGAGTTTGATGAGCTCTTTATAGATTTTGGATACTAGCCCTTTGTCCGATGTGTCATTTGCAAATATCTTTTCCCATTCCGTTGGTTGCCTTTTAGTTTTGTTGGTTGTTTCCTTTGCTGTGCAGAAGCTTTTTATCTTTTTTTTTTTTTTTTTTTTTTTTTTTATTTATTTTTGGGACAGAGAGAGACAGAGCATGAACGGGGGAGGGGCAGAGAGAGAGGGAGACACAGAATCGGAAACAGGCTCCAGGCTCCGAGCCATCAGCCCAGAGCCTGACGCGGGGCTCGAACTCACGGACCGCGAGATCGTGACCTGGCTGAAGTCGGATGCTTAACCGACTGCGCCACCCAGGCGCCCCCAGAAGCTTTTTATCTTCATAAGGTCCCAGTAATTCACTTTTGCTTTTAATTCCCTTGCCTTTGGGGATGTGCCGAGTAAGAGATTGCTACGGCTGAGGTCAGAGAGGTCTTTTCCTGCTTTCTCCTCTAAGGTTTTGATGGTTTCCTGTCTCACATTCAGGTCCTTTATCCATTTTGAGTTTATTTTTGTGAATGGTGTGAGAAAGTGGTCTAGTTTCAACCTTCTGCATGTTGCTGTCCAGTTCTCCCAGCACCATTTGTTAAAGAGACTGTCTTTTTTCCATTGGATGTTCTTTCCTGCTTTGTCAAAGATGAGTTGGCCATACGTTTGTGGGTCTAGTTCTGGGGTTTCTATTCTATTCCATTGGTCTATGTGTCTGTTTTTGTGCCAATACCATGCTGTCTTGATGATGACAGCTTTGTAGTAGAGACTAAAGTCTGGGATTGTGATGCCTCCTGCTTTGGTCTTCTTCTTCAAAATTACTTTGGCTATTCGGGGCCTTTTGTGGTTCCATATGAATTTTAGGATTGCTTGTTCTAGTTTTGAGAAGAATGCTGGTGCAATTTTGATTGGGATTGCATTGAATGTGTAGATAGCTTTGGGTAGTATTGACATTTTGACAATATTTATTCTTCCAATCCATGAGCAGGGAATGTCTTTCCATTTCTTTATATCTTCTTCAATTACCTGCATAAGCTTTCTATAGTTTTCAGCATACAGATCTTTTACATCTTTGGTTAGATTTATTCCTAGGTATTTTATGCTTCTTGGTGCAATTGTGAATGGGATCAGTTTCTTCATTTGTCTTTCTGTTGCTTCATTGTTAGTGTATAAGAATGCAACTGATTTCTGCACATTGATTTTGTATCCTGCAACTTTGCTGAATTCATGTATCAGTTCTAGCAGACTTTTGGTGGAGTCTATCGGATTTTCCATGTATAATATCATGTCATCTGCAAAAAGCGAAAGCTTGACTTCATCTTTGCCAATTTTGATGCCTTTGATTTCCTTTTGTTGTCTGATTGCTGATGCTAGAACTTCCAGCACTATATTAAACAACAGCGGTGACAGTGGGCATCCCTGTCGTGTTCCTGATCTCAGGGAAAAAGCTCTCAGTTTTTCCCCGTTGAGGATGATGTTAGCTGTGGGCTTTTCATAAATGGCCTTTATGATCTTTAAGTATGTTCCTTCTATCCCGACTTTCTCAAGGGTTTTTATTAAGAAAGGGTGCTGGATTTTGTCAAAGGCCTTTTCTGCATCGATTGACAGGATCATATGGTTCTTCTCTTTTTTTTTGTTAATGTGATGTATCACGTTGATCGATTTGCGAATGTTGAACCAGCCCTGCATCCCAGGAATGAATCCCACTTGATCATGGTGAATACTTCTTTTTATATGCTGTTGAATTCGATTTGCTAGTATCTTATTAAGAATTTTTGCATCCATATTCATCAGGGATATTGGCCTGTAGTTCTCTTTTTTTACTGGGTCTCTGTCTGGTTTAGGAATCAAAGTAATACTGGCTTCATAGAATGAGTCTGGAAGTTTTCCTTCCCTTTCTATTTCTTGGAATAGCTTGAGAAGGATAGGTATTATCTCTGCTTTAAACGTCTGGTAGAACTCCCCTGGGAAGCCATCTGGTCCTGGACTCTTATTTGTTGGGAGATTTTTGATAACCGATTCAATTTCTTCGCTGGTTATGGGTCTGTTCAAGCTTTCTATTTCCTCCTGATTGAGTTTTGGAAGAGTGTGGGTGTTTAGAAATTTGTCCATTTCTTCCAGGTTGTCCAATTTGCTGGCATATAATTTTTCATAGTATTCCCTGATAATTGTTTGTATCTCTGAGGGATTGGTTGTAATCATTCCATTTTCATTCATGATTTTATCTATTTGGGTCATCTCCCTTTTCTTTTTGAGAAGCCTGGCTAGAGGTTTGTCAATTTTGTTTATTTTTTCAAAAAACCAACTCTTGGTTTCGTTGATCTGCTCTACAGTTTTTTTAGATTCTATATTGTTTATTTCTGCTCTGATCTTTATTATTTCTCTTCTTCTGCTGGGTTTAGGCTGCCTTTGCTGTTCTGCTTCTATTTCCTTTAGGTGTGCTGTTAGATTTTGTATTTGGGATTTTTCTTGTTTCTTGAGATAGGCCTGGATTGCAATGTATTTTCCTCTCAGGACTGCCTTCGCTGCATCCCAAAGCGTTTGGATTGTTGTAGTTTCATTTTCGTTTGTTTCCATGTATATTTTAATTTCTTCTCTAATTGCCTGGTTGACCCACTCATTCGTTAGTAGGGTGTTCTTTAACCTCCATGCTTTTGGAGGTTTTCCAGACTTTTTCCTGTGGTTGATTTCAAGCTTCATAGCATTGTGGTCTGAAAGTATGCATGGTATAATTTCAATTCTTGTAAACTTATGAAGGGCTGTTTTGTGACCCAGTATATGATCTATCTTGGAGAATGTTCCATGTGCACTCGAGAAGAAAGTATATTCTGTTGCTTTGGGATGCAGAGTTCTAAATATATCTGTCAAGTCCATCTGATCCAATGTATCATTCAGGGCCCTTGTTTCTTTATTGACTGTGTGTCTAGATGATCTATCCATTTCTGTAAGTGGGGTGTTAAAGTCCCCTGCAATGACCACATTCTTATCAATAAGGTTGCTTATGTTTATGAGTAATTGTTTTATATATCTGGGGGCTCGGGTATTTGGCGCATAGACATTTATAATAGTTAGCTCTTCCTGGTGGATAGACCCTGTGATTATTATATAATGCCCTTCTTCATCTCTTGTTACAGCCTTTAATTTAAAGTCTAGTTTGTCTGATATAAGTATGGCTACTCCAGCTTTCTTTTGGCTTCCAGTAGCATGATAAATAGTTCTCCATCCCCTCACTCTCAATCTAAAGGTGTCCTCAGATCTAAAATGAGTCTCTTGTAGACAGCAAATAGATGGGTCTTGTTTTTTTATCCATTCTGATACCCTATGTCTTTTAGTTGGCGCATTTAATCCATTTACATTCAGTGTTATTATAGAAAGATATGGGTTTAGAGTCATTGTGATGTCTGTATGTTTTATGCTCGTAGTGATGTCTCTGGTACTTTGTCTCACAGGATCCCCCTTAGGATCTCTTGTAGGGCTGGTTTCGTGGTGACAAATTCTTCAGTTTTTGTTTGTTTGGGAAGACCTTTATCTCTCCTTCTATTCTAAATGACAGACTTGCTGGATAAAGGATTCTCAGCTGCATATTTTTTCTGTTTAGCACACTGTAGATATCGTGCCAAGCCTTTCTGGCCTGCCAAGTTTCAAAGGAGAGATCAGTCACGAGTCTTATAGGTCTCCCTTTATATGTGAGGGCACGTTTATCCCTTGCTGCTTTCAGAATTTTCTCTTTATCCTTGTATTTTGCCAGTTTCACTATGATATGTCGTGCAGAAGATCGATTCAAGTTACGTCTGAAGGGAGTTCTCTGTGCCTCTTGGATTTCAATGCCTTTTTCCTTCCCCAGTTCAGGGAAGTTCTCAGCTATAATTTGTTCAAGTACCCCTTCAGCACCCTTCCCTCTCTCTTCCTCCTCTGGGATACCAATTATGCGTATATTATTTTTTTTTAGTGTATCACTTAGTTCTCTAATTTTCCCCTCATACTCCTGGATTTTTTTATCTCTCTTTCTTTCAGCTTCCTCTTTCTCCATAACTTTATCTTCTAGTTCACCTATTCTCTCCTCTGCCTCTTCCAGCCGAGCCATCGTGGATTCCATTTTGTTTTGCAATTCGTTTAAAGCGTTTTTCAACTCCTCGTGACTGTTCCTTAGTCCCTCGATCTTTGTGGCAAGAGATTCTCTGCTGTCCTGTATACTGTTTTCAAGCCCAGCGATTAATTTTATGACTATTATTCTAAATTCACTTTCTGTTATATTATTTAAATCCTTTTTGATCAGTTCATTAGCTGTTGTTATTTCCTGGAGATTCTTCTGAGGGGAATTCTTCCGTTTGGTCATTTTGGAGAGTCCCTGGCGTGGTGAGGACCTGCAGTGCACTTCCCCTGTGCTGTGGTGTATAACTGGAGTTAGTGGGCGGGGCCGCAGTCCGACCCGATGTCTGCCCCCACCCCACTGCTGGGGCCACAGTCAGACTGGTGTGTGCCTTCTCTTCCCCTCTCCTAGGGGCGGGATTCACTGTGGGGTGGCGTGTCCCGTCTGGGCTACTTGCACACTGCCAGGCTTGTGGTGCTGGGGATCTGGCGTATTAGCTGGGGTGGGTAGGCAAGGTGCACGGGGGCTGGAGGGGCAGGCTTAGCTCGCTTCTCCTTAGGTGATCCACTTCAGGAGGAGCCCTGTGGCAGCGGGAGGGAGTCAGATCCGCTGCCGGAGGTTTGGCTCCGCAGAAGCACAGAGTTGGGTGTTTGCGCGGAGCGAGCAAGTTCCCTGGCAGGAACTGGTTCCCTTTGGGATTTTGGCTGGGGGATGGGCGGGGGAGATGGCGCTGGCGCCTTTGTTCCCCGCCAAGCTGAGCTCTGCCGTCCGGGGGCTCAGCAGCTCTCCCTCCCTTTGTCCTCCAGCCTTCCCGCTTTCCGAGCAGAGCTGTTAACTTATGACCTCCCAGACGCTAAGTCGCGCTTGCTGTCGGAACACAGTCTGTCCGGCCCCTCCGCTTTTGCCAGCCAGACTCGGGGGCTCTGCTTGGCCGGCGAGCCGCCCCTCCGCCCCGGCTCCCTCCCGCCAGTCTGTGGAGCGCGCACCGCCTCGCCGCCCTTCCTACCCTCTTCCGTGGGCCTCTAGTCTGCGCTTGACTCCGGAGACTCCCTTCTGCTAATCCTCTGGCGGTTTTCTGGGTTCTTTAGGCAGGTGTAGGTGGAATCTAAGTGATCGGCAGGACGCGCTGTGAGCCCCGCGTCCTCCTACGCCGCCATCTTCCGGAACCTCCCAGCACTTAATTCTTTTAAACATGAGAAATTTAGAGCCAGAAGAGGAGGAAAGGCCTTGCCCAGGGACACACAGCAGGAACTCATCAAATAGACAGACCACTCAGCCAATGACTTATTTCCTCAATTAAATTAAAAAAAAAAAAAGGAACAAAACTTCTAGGCAGCTGAGGCTGTGGCTTTGCTGTTGGACAAGTGGAGAAATTGTGTTGTTGACCTTGTTTTGGGGTTTAGGTGGCAGTACTATGCTGTTTCCTATAACAAAGATATCATGTGTAAACTTTGCAGGACTCAATACTAAACTAGTGACAAAAACAGCAGACTGCCTTTCTAGGCAGTACCAAGTACTACTGCTCATCACCAGTAATGTTACTTTCATCTAGCAAAGATTGTGGAGAATTCAATTTTCCTTGAAGAAATTTTTCAGGGTCAAAATCTGTCTCCTAATCAATTCCAGTCATCGGTCTGAGTTTGACCCATGTGGCAGGTAGTCCTCCCAGTATTTAATGATAGCTTCATTTGTCTAAAACTTGCTTTTCTAGCCATTTCCTCAATTAGCAGTTTTTGAATATCATCAGAATCTTGGCTGCTCTCAGGTTTTGCCTCTGTGGTCAGACAGAGCTCTTAAGTCCTTAGAGCTATTAACCATATTGGTTAAATTTGTAACCAACCATATTGGTTAAATTGGTTTCTAAATTTGTAAGATGGCATTAAGATAATGTAATGTAAGGTAAGGCAATAGAAGATAATGGCATAAGTGCTTAAGAGAGTGCCTAGCACATGGTAAATGGTAGCTACTACTATAATCATTACAAGGGTTATTTTTACTTGTGTTTGTCACTCCAGATGTGACCCTACAGCTCGAAATAAAGACGAACTATTAGTTCCATTATCTTGTTCTGTGCAGGGTGCTTCTATTAATGCAGTCTACCTGGGTGTGTACTAAGAAGACTCACATTTCATAATCTTTAAATATCAACTTAAATTCAACTAAAATTCCATTCAAAGCTCCCAACCTGCCTAGTGCAAAGTTTTAACACTATCTCCCTCTCTAGGGTGACAAGCTTCTGTGATAGTGAGAAGATGATAGTGGATCCCCTGATCCACAAGATAACACGATTTCTGCTGGCAGCTGTGTTAATTGAGCCTACATGATGTCCAAGGTCCTTAGTTGTTATTGCAGGGGTGGGACCATCTCTCAGTGCCTTGGAGATCTGCCATCTTCCCAGAGATACCACCAAGGAATATAGTCTGGCTATCCTTGGATTCAAAGTCTCCTGTTTCCACTTAGCCTAGGGGAAGATATCTTTTGCATGTTTCCAGCCACCCCCAGACTTCGTCTTCAATTCTTCCTCTTACTCATCAACACTTGAAATGGCCATTGCAAATTTCTTGGACTTTTACAGAGGACTTTAACTTTAAGCCACAAACTTAAATATGAGGTAAGAGAGACAAAGCCAATCTCTCTGTTTGATATGGGAGAGTGGAAACAGAAACATATGGAGAAAACCAACAGCTCAGGACCATAGTGCAATGTTGGCAGTCAAACCATATATCTAAGCTGGTTCTCATCATGTACTCTTACTAAGAAGGGCTTCTATATATTTTTTAATTCTTATTCTTTTTTATTGAGGTGAAATTTGCAAAATATAAAACTAGCCATTTTAAAGTATACAGTTCAGTGGCATTTGGTGTGTTCACAATGTTGTGCAACCATCACCACTATCTAGTTCTAAAACATCTGATTACCTTGAAAGAAAACCCTATTAGGCAACTACCAATTTGCTTTTGATCTCTATGGATTTACATATTCTGAGTATTTCATGTAACTGTGAACATAGTGGCTTCCTTCACTTAGCATATGTTTTCAAGGTTTATCCACATTGTAGCAGATATCAATATTTGCTTCCTCTTACGGCTGAATAATATTCCATTTATGTATATACCACAATTTGTTTATCCATTCATTTGATGATAGGCATTTGAGTTGTTTCTACCTTTTGGTTATTGTGAATAGTGCTTCTTTGTACATTCATGTGTAAGTATTTGTTTGAGAATTAGTCTCTTTTTAACTCAACTCGGGACATTATATTTGCCATGATTATTTCCTACACTGTAGATTTGGCTCAACTATTTTGCTCAGAGGTTCTCAATCCTGTATGCACATCATATGGGGATCTTTTTAAAAAACACATGCTGATTATCAACAATACCCAAACTATGGAAAAAACCCAAATGTCCATACACACACACACACACACACACACACACGCACGCACACACACGGACGCACACGCCTGCGTGCAATGGAATGCTACTCAACCATCAAAAAGAATGACCTCTTGCCATTTGCAACAACATGGATGGAGCTAGAGTGTATTTTGCTAAGTGAAATAAGTCAGTAAGAGAAAGACAAATATCATATGATTTCACTCATCTGTGGAATTTATGAAACAAACAGATGAACATATGGGAAGAAGGAGAAAAAGAGAGAGGGAAACAAACCATAAGAGACTCTTAACGATAGAGAACAATCTGAGGGTTGACAGAGGGAGGTGAGTAGGGGATGGGCTAAATGAGTGATGGGTATTAAGGACAGGCACTTGTTATGATGAGCACTGGGTGTTGTATGTAAGTGATGAATCACTAAATTCTACCCCTGAAACCAATATTACACTATGTTAACTAGCTAGAATTTAAATAAAAATTTTAAAAAAGGAAAATATAAAAACAAATAAATAAAATGGGGTAAATAAAAATACATGCTGAGATCCCTCCCCAGAGCAATTAAATTGTTTAAAGCTCCCCAAGTGACATACTGTTCAGCCAGAGTGGAAAAGCACTGGCTTCCTGCCTGGGTTCTCAGATTTTACCATGCATCAGATGCACTCAGACATCTTGTTAAAACACAGATTCCTGAGTTTCTGTCTCAGTTTGTTGGAGGTGAGGCATGCACATTTGTGCTTCCAGTAAGTTACCAGGTGATGCTGATGCATTGGGGCCACACTTTGAAAATCACGGACCTCTCACCCACAAGAATGGGGCATCAGAATCACCTGGGAAGGCCTATCAAATCATACCCATCTCCTTATGTTGTGCCCTGGTTGGAGGAGATAGCGTCTGTAGTTTAGAAAACTTCCCAGCTCATTTTACTCACACTCCTCTTCTCCCACTTGCAACTGAGAAATACTGTTTTAGCTTCCGTGTCTTTCTGGGTACAGCTTCTGCCACTCAACCTGTTTCCTATCTCTACAAGCCTTCATCCTTGTACTCACATCATTTCTCACATCTAAAATGTCTTTCTCCATATGCTGCCAAAGCCCCAGCCATCTTTCACTAACTAAACCCTCATATTTTCTCTGATGTGGTCTCCAATCTTTTAATCTATCCACTCTCTGAATTCTCATTGTATCTACAAAGATGTAAGGAACTAGGGTATAGAACATAGTGCTTAATGATGTACTGTTTTTAATTATTCACGGATTGTTTTATCTAAGTTATGAGTAGCCAAGTTTGTGTTTCTTTCATATTTTTCTTGGAGACTTTTGTTGTGCTATATTTTGATTAGGAGCTCAGTAAAAACAATCATAAAATGTTAGAGTATTTATCTAGGAGAGCATTTGCCCCAGTCAGCCTATTGTACAGACAGAGATTGCTGAGTCAAGGATCTTGAAATTTACCCAAGGGAAATTCCACAGCAGAAGGCCTAGCAGGCAGTGATTTTGTGATGGTAGGCTATGGTATTTGGTCTGCTTTTCTTCCTTTCTTTCTTTTTTAAATTTTATTATTATTTTTTAATTTACATCCATATTGGTTAGCATATAGTGCAACAATGATTTCAGGAATAGATTCCTTAATGCCCCTTACCCACTTAGCCCATCCCCCCTCCCACAAGTCCTCCAGTAACCCTCTGTTTGTTCTCCATATTTAAGAGTCTCTTATGTTTTATCCCCCTCCCTGTTTCTATATTATTTTTGTTTCCCTTCCCTTATGTTCATTTGTTTTGTCTCTTAAAAGTCCTCATCTGAGTGAAGTCATATGATATTTGGCTTTCTCTGACTAATTTCGCTTAGCATAATACCGTCCAGTTCCATCCACGTAGTTGCAAATGGCAAGATTTCATTCTTTTTGATTGCTGAGTAATACTCCATTGAATATATATACCACATCTTCTTTATCCATTCATCCATCGATGGACATTTGGGCTCTTTCCATACTTTGGCTATTGTTGATAGTGCTGTTATAAACATTGGGGTGCATATGTCCCTTTGAAACAGCACACCTATATCCCTTGGATAAATACTTAGTAGTGCAATTGCTGGCTCATAGGGTAGTTCTATTCTTAATTTTTTGATGAACCTCCATACTGCTTTCCAGATTGGCTGCACCAGCTTGCATTCCCACCAGCAACGCAAAAGAATTCCTCTTTCTCCACATCCTCGCCAACATTTGTTGTTGCCTAAGTTGTTAATGTTAGCCATTCTGACAGGTGTGAGGTGGTATCTCATTGTGGTTTTGATTTGTATTTCCCTGATGATGAGTGATGTTGAGCATTTTTTCATGTGTCGGTTGGCCATCTGGATGTCTTCTTTGGAGAAGTGTCTATTCATGTCTTTTGCCCATTTCTTCACTGGATTATTTGGTTTTTGGGTGTTGAGTTTGATAAGTTCTTTATAGATTTTGGATACTAACCCTTTATCTGTTATGTCATTTGCAAATATCT
This sequence comes from Panthera onca, assembly GCF_046562875.1. Taxonomy (NCBI): domain Eukaryota; kingdom Metazoa; phylum Chordata; class Mammalia; order Carnivora; family Felidae; genus Panthera; species Panthera onca. The sequence continues at coordinate 24,233,602 of NC_138343.1, read as the reverse complement.
TCTCCCATTCTGTCGGTTGCCTTTTAGTTTTGCTGGGTCTGCTTTTCTATGCACAAACGGTTCTCATTACTAATTAGAAAATGGAACAGCTTAGAATTATTATTTTCCATCCAAACCATACAATGTCTCCTCAAGTAAAATTAGGAGAAAAAATTTGTTTTACCTAGAAGGAAATTATACAGAATAGAGTGAGGTATCAGGTGTCATGATACCCAAAGCCTTGAACTTGTTCTGATTTGTGTTTTAGTCCACTTGCTGGGCCTTTCATTCTCATTTCTAGTTTTACATGCTGGATAATTAATGATGCTCACAAGGGATGCCATGAAATAAGCTAGATCAGAGGTTGGCAAACTATGGTGCCTGGGTCAAATCTGGCTTCCACCATTTTTGTAAAGGCAGTTTTATTGGAGCACAGTACCATCCATTTGTTTGTGTGGTGGCTTTCACTCTGCCATGGCAGAATTGAGTAGTTGCAGTGAGACTGTGCATTAGTCTAGGAGACCAAGCAGGGCTGCCATAACAAAGATTACAGACAGGGTGGATTAACAGTAGAAATGTATTTTCTCACAGTTTTGGAGGCTGGAAGTCCAAGATCAAGATGTCAGCAGGGCTGGTTTCCACTGAGACCTCTTTCCTTGGCTTGCAGATAGTGGTCTTCTTCTGCTTGTGTCTTCGTGTGGCTTCCCCTTGGTCTATGTCTGCCTGTGTCCTAATCTCTTCTTATAAGGACACCACTCAGATTGGATTAGGGTCCATCTGAATGACCTTATTTTAACTGAATCGCCTCTTTTAAGACCCTATCACCAAATACAGTCACACTCTCAGAGGTTCAGGACTTCTACATGTGAATTTGGTAGTGGTAGGGGTGGGGGAGAGGTGGAATTCAACTCATAATAAACCAAATGGCCACAAAGCCTAAAATGCAGACTATCTTGTTCTTTATAGAAAAAATCTTGTTGACCTCTGTTATATACTGTAGTTTCTCCTATAAGATAGAACAAAATACAACTCCAAAATGGAACCACCAAAGTTTTACTCCTCTCTCTATGAGCAGCTTTCACCCTGGCTGGAGCTCTCATTTCAGGAGGGTCACACTTCCAAGCAGGACTTTTCGTGGGTCCATTCCCTTCAGAAACCACAGGCACAACCATTCCATAAGTAACTAAAACTTCTACTTTCTGGAAGAATCACTATTTTCTCACACCTATACCCTCTTTTTTTCAACTTCCATCACCAGTGTAAGCACCTGGCCCTCTTTTGAGGCTGTTCAGATCAAGGAAGCAAACTTTTTATCACTTTGTGATGGTTGCTGAGTATGTTAAGGGAAGCAGGGAAACCAAACCACCTCTTCCTATGGAGGCAGAGGCAGGCTGGCCCATTCACTGGCCAACTGGCTTGCTTTGTAGCAGCTGCTACTCAAATGGGGCCCAGAAAAACTACCCATGGTTCCATGCTGTGTAGACCTTTGGGAGTGCTTGAGAAAATTCAAAATGCAAATGGGAAATTAAAAAATGACAAGGGTCCACTTGATTGTTATCATTTGGAGAAGTAATTCAACTCATGGTCAACATATGTCCATGAGACTCAGTCATGCCATTTTATTTATTTATTATTATTTTTTAATTTTATTTTTTTAAAGTTTATTTATTTTTGAAGGAGAGAGAGAGAGAGAGAGAGAGAGAGCAAGAGACAGAGCATGAGTGAGGAGGGGCAGAGAAAGAGGGAGACACAGAATCTGAAGCAGATGCCAAGCTCTGAGCTGTCAGCACAGAGCCAGACGTGGGGCTTGAATCCACAAACCGTAAGATCATGACCTGAGACGAAGTCGGACACTTAACTGACTAAGCCACCCTGGCGCCTCCTCAGCCATGGCATTTTAAGGAGAACTTTAAGGCAAAAGCCCTTATGATTTGGAGATTGAGATATATCTACTAAAGTAGGTCTCTAACTGGTATTTCTAAAAATGAGCTCAGCAAGTAACTCATCTGGAATGGGGATGTCCTCAGAGCATATGTCCTTGGCATAATTGGAGATTTACAGGAGTAGTATATATACTATCTGTCCAAACCTTCTCTGTTTACTGTAGAGGAAACTAAAGCCAACAAATGAAGAAGGAACCAATTGAAGGTCATGTTAGGTCATGTCCTAACTCTGAGCTGGTACCCTCCCCTCTGCACTTGTCCAGTGTTCTAGTAAATGTTTTCCATCTTGTTGTCCCCTGGAGCTCTAAGGGTAAATGCAGTTCCTCAGGGAAAAGTACCCACTTCAGGAATTTGGGAGTATTAGTTGAATGGCAGTGCTGTGGTGGATTTTGATAAAAGACGGAGAGGTTTGTGTCTATTGCAGACATAAAGATTCCCCTCCTGAATGCAGGTGGCAGTCTGGGGCACTGCAGTCACAGTGTGGTGGAGCAGGCCCAAGGGAAGTCTTTTGTTTTGACGGGTCAAAAAGTCTGAACTTGCTCGAAGGAAGTTTGCTCAAGGAGATTATGGCCACTGCAGAGATCCCAGAAAGCTGGGACCCCAGCTCACTGAACTGAGAAATGGGCACAAACAAATGACTTTCACTTGCAGATGGCTTTCACCCATGAAAAGTGATGAGGCCAAGATGGACATTCATGTGGTCATTCATTGAACCATTGAGCTCTTACTGTATGCAAAATCCTGGGGATATAATGCTGAGCACAGCCAGACCTGGTCTCAGCCCTTTGTAGCTTTCAGGAAACGGAAGGAGGCAGATATTATGAAATACACAAATAAACGTAAAATTATGGCAGTGATAAAGGCATTGGAGGAAGGGTGGGTACAGGGAGAAATGGGCCTGCTGAAGCAGCAACTCTAGTCTAAGGTGAGTGGTATAAACTGTAGTTACTGCTTGGCCTGAGCCTTCCCTAAGGGCGTGTATCCCCAGGAAACACTGTGGTGAGGCACTAGAGGGGCACTGGTTCTTACCATTGCCAAGTGTTTGTATGAATTATGGACTGCTAGACTTATCCTCCTCCACACTGGACTTATCTCTACAGCATCCCTACTGGGGGGTTATCCAGTCACCTGAAGGTCTAGGGAACAGAATGCTGTGTTGCTGTTCTTTTAGTAAGACTTCTTGGGACACAGGTCAGGAAATTGGACACAATATACTTGGCCGTACAAAGGCAGTCTCAGAAGAAAGAAGCAGATACTCTTGAACCTAGGGGCACCAGGGACAATGAGCTATGAAAAAGCCACCTTCAGAAAACCAACAGCTCTACAACTGGGATGTCACTACTATTCAAGAATGCCAAGGAAATGCCACATGAGTGAGACAAAGTGCATGTGGGATCGATTACCCTGCTCCCCACCCCAACCCCAGCCCACGTATTAAATTGATAATGCTGGATTCAAATCAGTTCTACACCGTGGGGGTACTTGTTTCTGATATAAATAGACACTATGGTGGTTTGGCATTTTTGATGCCAACAGGAAAAGACCACAATCACCTACACCAATACAAAGGTCTAGGATTCCTTTCACTTCCTTCCTCTTCTCTTGTAAGTGAATGGATAGAAGCCTCTCTGCTGCCACCTACTGACAACAGTGAGTACAACTACATATTTGTACAGTGTCCTCTGGGAACAAAAAGTTTTCAACCACAGTTACCTCTCCAAAATGAAGCCTGCATTCCCTCCTAATGTTATATTTTGACTAAAATTAAAAAAATTTTTTTTAAGTTCAAAAAGTCTTCTACATGTTTAAAAAAATCTGCACCATAAGGGATTAATCCTCACTTTCAAGAACTTAAAATTTTTGTCAGCAATTCAGGGAATAGACAAAGATGCATTTAACAGCAATCTCTAAATATACTGCTAGGGGCACCTGGGTGGCTCCGTTAGTTGAGAATCCAACTTCTGCTCAGGTCATGATCTCACAGCTTGTGGGTTCTAGCCCAACATGGGACTTTACATTGACAGTGTGGAGCCTGCTTCAGATTCTCTGTCTCCCTCTCTGTCTGACCTACTCTCTCTCTCTCTTGAAAATAAACTTTAAATTTAAAAAAAAAATACACTTCTATATTTATCTAAAAATAAGTGCCTCTGGTTCTTCAACACTTAAATTCCTTTATGTCCTGAGTATAGTCACCTGAAGTCTATGGGATGTCAAAATGTGGTCCCCAGTTGGTGATCTATGGCTTTTCCTTCTATAGCTTCTCCTTTAAGTGGTTTCTGAAAGGATTAAAAAGATAGTTGTAATTCTGATGTCTGGATGATGTTTTCTGTTATGGGAAAAAATAAAAGGAACAGGATATGAGATCCGGTCCCCTGGGGGACAGGCTGTGTTTTATTACTGTTTGTGTCCCTTGTTCCAACACCATCTGGGTAACAGTAGGGCTCAATAAATGTCGTAAATGTGGAAGGGGCCAAGGGGATGATGCATTTATTGGCCCCTTAGAAATGGCCTGGGATGGACTGGAACTTTTTGGTAGGGTCCCTTCCTGCCACTGTCATATGAAATTCAGCATGGCTGGAAGCCCTCGATTCTCGGAGGTGCGTTGAGATGGGCACTGAGGCTACAAAAAGTCACAGAATGCCTGAGAGAGGGGCTTGCTATTGCCACCTGACTGCTTCCCACCTTTCCTTCTGCTCCACAAAATGGCAGGTTCCAGAAACCATGTGGGATTTAGGGCAGTAGGCACTGACTGTCAGTTCTGGAGGCCAAGTGTCCAGACAACACTGCTGAAGAGAAGCCAAGTGTATTAGTCAGGGTTCTCTAGAGAAATAGAACCAACAGGGTGTGTGTGTGTGTGTGTGTGTGTCTAAGAGAGAGAAAGAGAGAGAGAGAGAGATTTTGAGGAATTGGCTCATGTGATTATAGAGGCTTGGTTAAATCTAATATATATAGGGAGAACCAGAAGTAGGTGCCCTAGGGAAGAGTTGCAGTCCAAATCCAAAGGCGTTCTGTGGGAAGAATTCCTTTGGGAGAGATTAATCTTTGTTCTATTAAGGCCCTCAACTGATTGGATGAGGCCCACCCACATTATGGAGAATAATCTGTTTTACCTCAGAATCTACGATTTACATGTTAATCTCATTTGAAAAACCCCTTCACAGAAACATCCAGAATAATGTTTGACCAAACATCTGGGCACCATGGCCCAGACAAGTTTACCTAAAATTAGCCATGATAGTAAGGCACCTGGGAAACGTTTAATAGTTGTGTTTAGTGGCCACCGGTTGGATGCCAGTTAGACAGTTGTGTGCCTCCTGTTAGAGAGCAGCAAGCTGCCAACCAAAAGCATTTACAGTTCTTGAATCCAGGGCACCTAGAAAGGTTTCTGCCTCACCTCTGCTTTCTACTCTTTACGACACACCTCCTATTTTAAAAGACACTTTCAGAGTACAATTTTCAGGATGAGTTTGGCATTTTTTGAAAATGGGTGACTGAGGAGATCTGTGTGTCTATGAAGAGGCAATAAATTATCCTCTGGGTCCAGGATTGGACATAGCAAGGGGCAAGAGTTTCCAGATTTCCTGTTTAGAAACATACTCCCAGGGCTGCTCTGGTGTCAGGGCATATGGTGGTTGTGGGAGTGACTGGGGTTCATTTCACAGCTTGGCTTTCTACCAAGTTATGTTTTCATCAATTTGTTGTTTATTGTAGCCGTTTGCAAACTCCCTTCAGTTACTGGGTGTTCAGCAATGTGATACATAGTCATGTGTGAAAATAAATATACCTCTTTAATTGAAACAAGCTAGAATATATTATGGATGAATTTTTATTTTTTGGTAATTTCATGTTTTAGTGTGAAAATGGAAGACCTTTGGAGAGTTGAAAAGATAAACTTTGGGGATCACAAGGAAATGACATCAGGAATATATCACAAATCATCTCTAATCTTTCTTCCATTTAGGTCTGGCTTTAGGCCAAATTGTAATAGTAAATGAGGAAATTTACTATAGTTCTCTTACTCTACTTAAATAATAACACATTGTCTCACTATGTTGTATTCCTTTGTTGCTCATCTCTAGTAAATGGTGAGTCCTTAAAGATAGGGGTTAAGTTCCATATTCCAAACACCTGCACATTGCAAGTGGTCAGTAAGTGTTTGATGAAGTAATGAAGGAATATTGTTGCCATTCTGGCTTTTGTTTATTTATACTTGGATAGATTTGTGGTTTTAAGACCCTGGGAAGCCTCATAAGAACCTCAGACTGCTAAGGGGATGAGTAGCTGCTACTCTACTCCATCTCTGTGGTTCTCCTGAGAGCTGCCATTATTCATGGAGTACTCTACCCTACCTCCCCCTCCCCTCAGTTAATTGGTATTATGGGTGAGCTAAGTGGACCCCTCACATCCCTTTGACCAGAAGTGATTGCTCAGTTGGGCACTGCCTCACTGAGTCTTTGAGAGTCCTCCCCCAGAATGCTTTGAATTGTCAGTGAAACACAGAGTCTTTGTGGAGGTAAGAGCAGCAAGATATGGGACTCAGGAATTGGCCTTTTGTTTCTCACCCCGTGGAGAGAGCTATTGAAGGGTGGAGGCAACTGAAAGGAGGCATAGAAACAAATAAAGAGTCCTGGGAAATCCAGACTCTGACCCCAATTATTCCGGAGGCCCAAATACATCCCCACTTTACTTGTGGCTTGCTGATTGACACTTCCCTAGATCCCATGATGTATTCTAGTACCTTCCAATAAGTTCTTAATTATTTAATAAATAATTTATGATAAATAACTAAATTGCCAAGGAAAAGCTTTACTGGAAAAGTTCTGGGATAAAATTTTTTTTTAAAGTTCTGAAAAATGCAATGGCCCAATCTTGGGGCCTTCAGTATCCATGAGTCAGTAAGAACTATAACACAAACTCTCTTGTTTAGAAAACTGGTCTGCATTATGGAGGAATGGATTCATGTGCATAGTGGGTATTGTCCCTCAACAGTGCCTGATGTTTCTAAGCAGATGGCTTTATAAATATGACTTATTGGAACCATGTTGGAGGCTTCAGTCACATACAGGCTAGGTTACTCAGAGACCAGGAGGGACTGCAGATGCTTGGTTCAGAGGCCTGTGCCTTTTGTACAGGTGCAAACCCCCCTTTCCTTCTCTGCCTCTTCTTGAGCCTGTTACTTGCTCTTGGCCTTAATGATCACATCATGCAGATTAGAGCTGTCTGCTATTAACTCAGTCTTTCATGGCAATCCATCTCTTTAGAGCATAGCCTTTGATGTTGTACTTTTTGTTTGTTTGTTTGTTTGTTTGTTTGTTTGTTTGTTTGTTTTAGCTTATGACCACTCTCTGAGTCTGTTCTTGGTTTTGGCTTTTTATGTCCAAGCTGAAAACTTGAACCAGCAAGGGGCCCAACCTATGCAGTGTCTGCTCAAAGGCCAGCCAGATGTTAATTGGCTAAAAAAGATCCATAATAATTTAAGGCAATCCTTCTTGAAATTTAGGAAGAGAACAGCACAAGGGATTATAAAGAAACCTCTGAGAAGAGAAAAGCAAAAATAGTTAAAAGGAGAAACATCTGGGGTCTACAGGGAGAGGGTGGGGAGGATAACTAGGGGAGTGAGGGTAGCTACTGGGGCCAAACCCTAGTGGGACTGTCATCCAAGTCCTTGATTATCCCAAGACCTGTGTGGTCTGGGGAAAATTGAACTTACATTAATCCTTATTTTGAGATTTTCCCAGGCATCTCTGGAGGAGAATTTATTCCCAAATTCAGGAGCTCAGCCCTGAGTCTCAGCTGTTGACATAGAAGTTCCACAAAGGCATTGACTTCACTCCTTGTGGTGGGAATGAAGTTCAGTCTAATTTTCAATACCAATATTGATTCTGTTTGTCCTTGAATTTTGCTCTGCCACTCCACATCCCTCTGAGACTCTAAGAAGGTCAGAAAACAGCAGGTCTTTGGAGATACTTACATCTCAAAGCAGCAAGTTGAATAGGTTTTCCATGGTCAAATTCACCTAGACAGAAGTACTGCCACCATGGACGAGCTTTTTTAGGCCCTCATCCTAAGATATAAAGACTTTTCTTACTGCTCCGGAAAGGTACCTTAGTGGAGAAAGTGAGGAATGACAGACTGATCCAACAACATGCCCTCCATCACAGGCACTCTTACCTGATTCCAGGACACCACCATGGTCATCGACTTCCTGCCATACATGGGATATTTGGAGGACAGATCAGATACGAGATAGTTTGATGAAACAGCTTTTAAATATAGAGTCAGCTCTTCTTTCTCTGAAGTGAGGGGAGGGTGGTGGTAACAGGGACAGCTGCATGGCCTCAATGCAGGTGACAGCCTTCAGGGGCACTGGGTGGAGGGAGACAGCCGCCATGAAGAACAGGAGGGAAGCAGAGCACCTTGGGAAGTTCGCAAACTGAATAGAATAATAAAGCATTGGTATTAGGTAAGTTGTAAAATGTCTGGGGAAATGCTGAATAATGAACGACCCACCATGAAAGAAGTCTATAAAACAGGTGCTAAAAGTCTCCACAGAAGCTCGGAGAGGCCGGCACAGGCAGTGTGAGCTGCCCTCACCAATGGGCTGACACCTGCACCAGGTCATGTGGAATCCACCTCCCCACAGCTCAGATGGCAGGAAGCCTTAGCTTTGCATTTGTCAAATCCAGCTAGGGTGGCTCCCAGCGACAAACCCCTTCTAAGTTCTGAAGGAAAGGACAGCGTTCTAAGCAGGCCATGAGAAAATCTGCAGAATCTATTTCCCATGCAAGTAAAAGCATATTTCAAAAATATTTAAGTTATCTACAGGCTTATCTCTTGCAATGTTCAGATTAGGTAAAGGAGAGGAAAGTGGAGGATAGTAGCAATATGGGGATGAGATATCCAGCCAAGGGGAACCCTAATCAGGGGGCACATCTCCAGGGCTAGAGTCTGAGAGAACGATAGCGGAAACCTAGGATCCCCAAATCCTTGGACTCACAGCCAACAGTGCCTGCAGGCTTTGGGAACAGCTGTGAAAGGCAGATGAAGGGACATCAAGCAAAATCTGTTACTCCACAGCTCTGGCTCCTGGCCCAGGGGAGAAACCCCCGGCCTGGATCGTTGGGCCCCAATCGATAATTTGTGAGCCTCAATCAATAACTCAGCAGATTGGCTTTTGGTGAATCAGCTCTTTAGCAAATTTGGTCATTTGGTGAATTGGTTTTTTGAAGAATTGATTTTTGGAGAAATGAACGAGAACCCTCCAGGGCCTGTCTCACAGTCTGGTAGAGACACAGTTAGGTCAGGAGGTTTAAATAGAAGAGTTCAGCTCAGCTTCTAGGTTGAGTTGGAACTTAAAAGGGATATGTTTGTTGCAGGTGGGGCAGAATTATCCAGGAGTCTCTGTGCCTCCAGTCCTCCAGATCTGGGCTTCTATGGCACTAGGTGCTGCAGAATTGGCAGGTAAAACATGCAGGGGAGAATTATCTCTGGGAAATGACATGAAATGAGGGTTTGGGGAACAAGAAGAAAGGAAAGGACGGCTTTGAACCACTGTTGTGGGTGGCAGGGATCAGACAGAACATTCTGTGTCTTGGCTGTGGTGGTAGGTATGTGGGTGTAGCTTGCTCATTTCCATGCACCTGCTGTCTTCTGCTTATCAAGAACATCATTATCAGAGACGGTGTGGCTGCCCAAACCTCCCCCTGAAAGCTAAGGCTCCTTTGGTCAGGCGGGCCTGTCAGGTGTCCCCGGCTCCCACGGCTGCCTGCGCCCATCAGCCGCCTCTGGTTGGCCTCCGTATGGAGTCTGCTCACAGCCTGTCAGGCTGCTATTTCTTCATTCCCCCTTCCCAGACATCTCTGCTCTGCCCTGCCAGTTCCATTCTATTTGCTCTGGGTTTTGTGCTGTTATTTCTTCCCAAAGGGACGCCTCTCCACTCTTGAGATGCCTACACTTTTCTATTCACCCCTTTTGCCATTAAATGAAGTTCAGAGACTTCCAGTTAAAATTCTTGCATTTACACAGCTGTTGAGTGGGCTCAGAGGCTTGCCTCCACACCCCAACCTGTCCCACCACACCTGGGGGTGTGTGGCAGGGAGAGAGAAGATGGCTTTCTCCTTTTCTTGACCTTCTCTTCTGTAAAATGATGGGGATGGATTTAAATATCTTTATTTTTTTTCAAAATTTATTTATTTGAGAGGGAGAGAGAGGAAGAGAGAGTGAGCACATGCCAGAGAGAGGGAGAGGGCCAGAGAGAGGGAGACAGAGAATCCCAAGCAGGCTCCACACTGTCAGCACGGAGCCCAATGCGGGGCTTGATCTCACGAACCACAAAATCCTGACCTGAACTGAAATCAAGAGTCAAATGCTTAACTGACTGAGCCACCCAGGTGCCCCTAAATATCTTAATATTCTCCCTCTTTTTGTTTTTAAACACCTTTATTGAGGTAAATTGGACTGTTAACCATATTAACCTTGAGTAATATGGGGAGACCAGATGCAGATCAAGAGAAAGAAATCAGAAAGCTTTACTGTTTTGTTGCATCACAGCTCCCTGGGGAGAACACACCACACCATGCAGGCCCACACAGGAAGCACTGGGGTCACTCAGGAGAAGAGGGGGAGGGGAAACCATGAGCAAGAGTCTTTTTTTAAATTTTAGAGAGAGAGAGCAGAGGAGAGGGGCAGAGAGAGAGAGTGAGAGAGAGAGAGAGAGAGAGAGAAGGAGAAGGAGAGAGAGAGAGAGAGAGAGAGAGAGAGAGAGAGAGAGAGAGAGAATCTTAAGCAGGCTTCATGCCAAGTGTGGATGGGTAAGTCTTTATTGTGGCTTCTGCAGGAAGGAACAGGTAAGGCAGGGTAAGCAGGCTTAGGAGTGGCCAGTCTGGATAATTCAGTGGTCTCTGGGGTACAGGGGCCACCCCTAGTTGTCTGGTACCTGGCACTGGGCTGATAAGGCACACGGATGTGGCTTGGAGTGTGAGAGACTGATAAGGGAGGAGGTGGTCGTCATGAGCTCAATCAGCTGCTCACTAAGGAACCCACCAGCCTCTAGTCAGGATCTCTACTGGGTCAAGACAGCATTTAAGTAAATATATATTATGTTGACATAAAATAAATTGCACATACTTAAAGTATACAGTTGGATGATTTTGGATATCTGTAAACATCAGTGAAACCATCACCACAATCAAGGTAGTGAATGTATCCATTCCACCCCCCATAGATTTCCCTCTGACCTTTGGGAATCTTCTCTCCCCAAGCAACCATTGATCTTTCTGTCTATAGATGAATTTGCATTTTCTAGAATATTACATAAATGGAATCATACAGTATGTACCCTCTCGTCTGATTTTTTCACCCAGCATTATCATTTTGAGATTCAGCCATATTTTTGCATGTGTCAATAGTTTATTCCTTTTATTGGTGGGTGGTATTCGTTGTATGAATGTACCATTCATCTGTTAGTGAACATTTGGGTTATTTTTGGTTTGGGCTATTATTACAAATAAAGCTGCTATGTTTGTGCACATACATTTGTAATGTATATATAGTTTCATTTCTCCTAATAACCTAGGAGTTCAATGGCTGGGTTGTATGGTACATGTATACTTGGTCTTTTAAGATAAAGCTGTTTTCCAAAGTGGCTGTACCATTTTACATTCTCTCCAACAGGGTACAAGATCCCCAGCTGCAGGGTGCCTGGGTGGCTCAGTTGGTTACACTCCCGACTCTTGGCTTCAGCTCAGGTCATGATATCATGGTTCATGAGATTGAGCCCTGCATTGGGCTCTGCACTGACAGTGTGAAGCCTGCCTGGGATTTTCTTTCTCCTTCTCTCTTTGCCCCTTCCTGACTCATGCACATGCACAGGTGTACATGCACATGCTCTCTCTCTCACAAAATAAAAAAATAAATAAAAAAAACCCCAACAACAGTTCTGGTAACACCACATGGTATGCCAGCAGGTGGTATGGTCAGTGTTTTACATTTATTCATTGTAGGGGGAGTGTGGTAGTATCTTATTGTGGTTCTGATATGCGTTTGTCCAATGACTTTTGATGGCAAGCATCTTTGCCTATGCTTATTTGGCTGTCAGTGTATCTTCTCTTGTAAAGTGTGTGTTCAGGTCTCATGGGTATTGTTATAATTGGTTTCATTGAATTCTTATTGTTGAGTGGTAAGGGTTCTTTATATAATGTCTATATGAGTCTTTGGTTGCATGTAAGTTTTGTATATTTTCTCACAATCCATGTCTTACCTTTTATTTTTATATTCATTTCCTTTTGAAAGGCAAAATTTAGATTTTGAAAATGTTAAATTTATTTATATATTTTTTCTTTTAAAGCATGTGCTTTTTCTTTTTTTTAAAAAAAATTTTTTTTTAATGTTTATTCATTTTTGAGACAGAGAGACAGAGCATGAATGGGGGAGGGGCAGAGAGAGAGGGAGACACAGAATCGGAAGCAGGCTCCAGGCTCTGAGCCATCAGCCCAGAGCCTGACGGGGGGCTCGAACTCACAAACCGTGAGATTGTGACCTGAGGTGAAGTCAGACGCTCAGCCGACTAAGCCACCCAGACCCCCCAAGCATGTGCTTTTTCAATTTGTATTTAAGAAACCTTTCCAAAATAAAAGTCAGTAAGATTTTCTTTTCTGTTTTTTTTTTTTTTCCTGGAAATTTTATAGTTTCGACTCTTACATTTAGGTTTATATCCATTTCAGTTATTTTTGTATATGGTGTCAACTAAGGGTTCAGGTTGATTCTTTTGCATACAGATACCTTCTTGTTCTAGGATCATTTGTTGAAAAGATCATGTTTTCCCCATTGAGTTGCCTTGGTACTGTTGTCAAAAATCAACTGACCATATAAATGTGGCTCCATTTTGGAGCTCTTCTGTTCCATTCATCAGTTTGTCTACCTTCACACTAAAGCTGCAGGATTTTGTTTATTGCAGATTTATAATAAGTCTTGAAATCAGGTAGAGTTAGTCCTCGAACTTTGTTCTTCCTTTTTAGGGTTGTTGTTTTGGCCATTCTGTATCATATTCCTTTGGCCGATATGCACTGTTTGAATTACTGAGGGGGCGTGATATGTCCTGATGTTTATCTGGGCTAGTTCCTTCTAAGGGTGTGTTCTTAACCACTCAGAATCAGATGCAGAGCCTTAGGGGCAGATCCCCTGCCCCCACCTCTGTCTCCCTGCTCACAAATTCTCCTGCCTCCTAGGAGGATCTTAGCAGAGCAGCCTTTAGTATAGAGTAGAGCCTGTGGTAAAGGGGAGGACAAAAGCAGCCTGCCCTTTGCTCATGGGGAGTTTTTGACCAAAGGGTGGCTGCTGTGGAGTGGAGGAGTCCACTTCCAAATGGACAGATACGGTCAGATTCTGCCTAGAGTTCTCAAGGTCTGAATAGTTCAGACATAAAGACACATTTGTTTTGAGAATTATGGTGAATCACAGGGAGAAAGGGTGGGAGAAGTTCCCATGGCTTTTCTTTTAAATTCTTTCACAGCAGGCTGACAGGATTTGTACAGAGAGAGAGAGTTTTTTGGCAAGTTCTGAAGGAGAGAGAGAGATGAGGTTGTTGTTTCGGGCTGCCAATGACCTTACATGTATGTGGTGCCTTTTCTCCAAGGATTACAAAAATGCCTTACAGACATTAAATTGCCAGACAGTCATTAATCCTCCTAGCACTCCCAAGAAGTGAAGAATACAGTTGAATAGTTGAGATGAATGCCAATGACCTCCCACCTGTGGTCACCCATCCCCAAACTGAACGATGACCAATGGAGGAACCCCTTCTTATGTACCAGTGGGGTGTTGATGGGGGCCCCCAGAGCTCCTACCTAAGGAACATCCACTATTTACATTATCCTGAACGCTACTTACCCAAGAGGCCCTTGCTAAAAACCAGACAGATGGTTTCTCTGACGAACTTACTCATCTTTTGAGTAAGAAACCCTGTAATCTTGCTAGGCAATCCTTATTCAGATAGAAATAGGTATTCTTTTTTCTATAAAATCTTTACATTTTATGTACAAATAGGCACATATATGTAAATTTACACATTTACAAACTGTTCTTCAAGAGACAGGAAGAGTGAATGAATCTTTTTCTTTATAGAAACCATAGAATTTTAGGATATGTAAGGATGTTTTAAATCATCTCATTGTTTTTGTTTTATGGGTGAGGCCATTGATACACAGAAAGCTGAGGGACACCTGCAGCCCATGGAGCAGAACCAAGCCTAGAACCCAGCTCTCTGGACTCCCTGTTTAGTGCTTTTTCCACTGGGTGGAATATAACACAGCACATACACAGCACATGTGCCCTAACTCCCCACTCCCTAGCCCATGGCAGACATTGACAGTCAATTGCCAGTATGATCCCCACTGAACCTCACCACCTTCTTGGACCCGAGACCCAGGCAGGGGGTGATAAAGGTGAGCACAAACTTTAGAGTCGGGCAGACCAAGAATGAATCCTGTGTCATTTCATTAATTGCTGAGAGCTTAGACAATATGAGTTAATCTTTCTGAGCCTTGGTTTCCTTATTTATAAAATGGGGAGACCAGTCACATCTACCCCATTGGTCCGAGTTGAGGATTAACTGTGTGAAGTCCTGTAAAACAGCACACTTCTGTAAGAGCTCAGTGCTTGTTGGCTGTGATTTTTCATGATATGACCACAATAGTGATGGTAATGATGACTTCTTTCTATCATCCTGCTGGACCATATTTCTCATGTCACATCTGAAATCAAATGGGTAAGGCCATTCCCTCATCCATCCTCATATGTGCATCAAAGAGAGGTGTGGCTTTGCTCTTTCATCTTGCCTCAGATCCTTGACATTGGATCCACTCATGTGCTCTGCTGCTGGTTGAGGCTGAATCCAGACCGTACCATCCATGTCAGCCTGGGGCTGTGTAGTGGGTCGCATGGTGTCTTCCCTGTCCCAAATTCATATGTTGGAGTCCTAAGTTCCATGACCTCAGAATGTGGCCTTATTTAGAAGCTGACTCCTTGAAAATGTAATTGGTTATGATGAGATTATACTGGAGTAGAGTGGGTCCCAAAACCAATATGACTGGTGTCTGTATAAAAAGACCAAATGCCATGTGAAGATTGAAATTATGCTTTCAACACCAAGGACCACCAGAGTCAGGAGAGAGGCCTGGAACAGGTCCTTCTGCAGCACCTTCAGTAGGAACTTGACCCTGCTGATACCATGTTGTTGGACTTCTGGCCTCCAGAACTGTGAGACAAAAATCTCTGTGGCCTAAGCTACTCAATTTGTGGCACATTGTTATGGTAGCCTGAGGACACTAACACAGGATGTAAATAAATTTACTCCCTCTTAGAGGCTCAGTCACAATGATTCGGTACCCTGAGCTGCCCCCAAGTGTCTCCCACTGTCAGGGAGTCAGGGTTTGGAGACTGGGGAAAGCCCTCAGCTCTCCATGTTGGCTTTTTCTGAACTCATTGAGTATAGAATGCTTGCTTGCCTAATTCTCTAGGTTTCCCTTTTAAGACTGAGGCCTCACCTATTCCTAGCTTAGCTGACTCCCCCTAAAACACAGATCCTACTTGGGGATCTGAAGTTCGGAAGACAGGTTGTTGGATTTCTGCTCTCTCCTGGCTAGTGGTATCACCTCTGCCAGGCCTCAACTGGCCTCCTGAGCTCTGATTCTATTGCCAAGCAACCTGTATTGGCTCCCTTGGGAGTTTCTGGAGGTAGGACAATTATGACCTCTGATAAATCAAATATTCTGCCTGAGAATTCATTGTATCTTTTTATGGTTAAAAATGTCCATTGTCAAAAAATGAAAGGAACAAAAAGAAAAAATAACCTAGAAGCACAAGACTTAAAGATTCACACTATTAATATTTGGGTTTATGTTCTTTGGGACTTTTTTTTTTTATTATTTCACTTTATCTTTGTTTAATTACTCAATTTCTATTTTATCAAAGGTATATGAGCACAGAAGTCTGAAAGAATCAAATAGTTCTAAAAGGTTTATAAAAATTCACTGAGTGCCTGTCTCCTCCCAGATCCTTGATCCAGAGATGATCACTTTGGATTTCTTCATCTGTGTCTTCTGCTCCTTGCACATCTTAATTACTTCCAGATTTAGACCTGATCTCTTTAGTACCTACTGTGGCAACTAAGGGTTTATCTTTCTTACCATGCCATTATCTCTGAATTCCTCTTTCTTATGCCCATATGGTCACTCCAATTTTGTGAAAACAATATTCAGAATATTAACATATGTGTTCAGATAATGTTCACAGCTGAAAATTGTCATGTGCCACCATCATTTCCTTTTTTTTCCCCCCTGAAAGTAACAGTGACCTGTGTCTTATTTGCTCAGTGTTCTTTGTCTTCATTGCTAATTCTTTGCACACATCTCATCATCTCACAGCCTCCCCCGTACATTTTTTCTCAGGGTGATTAACATCAAATAATCCATAGGTTCCATTTTTCCTCCCAAAGACTCCCTGCTCTGGAGACTTCCCTTTTCCTTCTCCTCTGCTGGTTGCCTCCTGGGCCTATTGTGTGATGTTACCCTGGAATTTTTCTTTGTATCACTCTTGGGATTCCCTTTATCTTTTTCCTGCACCATATTCCTGCTTTCCTTCATGTCATGCCTTTCTCCTTCTCGTTGTACAAGTAACGCTGTTGTGCACACTAATGTGTTTGGTCTACGTTTGTGTGCACTTCCTTTAGGAAGATATGTAAGAATGGGATTAGAGAATTTTTTTTGTTTTTTCAGCTTTCCTGGATACTGCCAGTTTTCCACAATAAACGCACCAACTTACACCCTCACTAACGATTTCAGTTCCACATACCAGTACTGGATGTGGTCAGTTTTAAGATTGGAGCAATTTTGATATTTCATTGTGATTTTAACCTGCATATGCTTCATGACTAACATAATGATGCTCAACATCTTTGGGTCATTTACATATTTTCTTTCACTGAATGCCTATTTGAGTTTTTGCCCATTTTTCTGTGGGGTTATCTGCCTTTTTCTCATTGATTTGTAATAGTTCATTTTATTCCAGATGTGAATCTTGTATCAGATATATGGTTGCAAATATTTTCTGTCTTTTTATGACTTACTTTAACTTTTCTAATTCATCAATACTCTCCTTTTAGGGTTGATTTTGAGAGAGAGAGAGAGAGACAGAGACAGAGAGAGAGAGTGATCAGGAGAGAGGAGCAGAGGGAGAGAGATAAAATCTTGTAGGGCTCAATCCCATGACCCTGGGATCATGACGTGACCCCAAATTAAGAGTCAGATGCTTAAACAACTGTGCCACCCAGGTGCCCCTAAAATGTACTATTTAAGAAATCTGCCTACTCAAGAGTTATGAAGTTACTTTCCTATTTTGTTTTTAAGAAGTTTTATTATGTTACCTTTTACATTTATTGAGATTTCTAAGAAATCCTCCTGGACCAGATTTTTGCATATAGTGTGAAGTAGGGGTCAGGATTTATTTTTTCCATAAAAATAGTCAAATGTCCCAGAACCATTTATCGAAAAGACCATTCTTTCTCTGTTGCAATATACGTGTGGGTCTATTCCTGAACTCTCTATACTATCCCATTGGCCTATTTGTCTAGCCTTCCCTCAATAGCATGTGATTTTAATTATTGTAATAGGCCTTGATATATATTGGTACATGTCTTCTGTTTTTAAGATTGTCTTGGGAATTATAGGTGCTGACATTTCCATATATATTTAGAATCAGCTTAAATCTTTACGTACTAAACCAAACCAAACCCCAAACAAAACAAAACAACAACATTCTGCTGGGATTTTGATTTGGATCTCATTGAATCTATAGTTCAATTTGGTGAGAATGAAATATTTGCAATATTTTTCTTTTAGTCTGTGAACATGGAAATTCTATTTCTTCAGGCTTTTACAATTTTATCTCTATAGTTTTTATTTGATCTTATAAATCTTGTTAGATTTACTTACATATTAATTTTTTTCTAATGCTATTTATATGGTATTTCTAAAATGTCATTTTTTATTGAGGTATAATGGGTATATAACATTATACTAGTTTCAGGTGTACAACCTAACAATTCGATATTTGTATATATTGTGAAAAGATCACCACAATAAATGTGCTTAACATATGTCCTTATACATAGTTACAAAAAATGTGATAAGAACTTTGAAGATCTGTTTTCTTAGCAACTTTCAAATATGCAATACAGTATTATTTAGTCACTATGTATTTAGTCACATTACATCCCCATGACTTAATTATTTTATAACTGGAAGTTTGTACTTTTTGACCCTCTTCAGCCATTTCTCCTACTTCCATACCCCCCTGTCTCTGGAAACCACCAGTCTGTTCTCTGTATCTATGGGCTCATTGTTTTTTGTTTTATTTTCGTTTTTAGATCACACATATAAGTGAGATAATATGGTATTTGTCTTTTTGTCTCTGACTTATTTCACTTAGCAAAATGCTCTCAAGGTCCATCCATGTTGTCTCAAATGGAAAGATTTCTTTCTTTTTTATGACTGAATAATGTTCCATGATCTATCTATCTGTTGCTATCTATTGATCCCCCTGTGAATTGATAGATATTATTGTCTTTATTCATCGATCTATGGACATGTAAATTGCTGCCATATCTTGGCTATTGTAAATAATGCCACGATGAACATGGAGGTGCAGATATCTTTTCAAGTTAATGTTTTTGTTTTCTTCAGACAGATACCCAGAAGTGGAAATACTGGGTCATATGCCATTTCTATTTTTACTTTTTGAGGAAACTCCATGCTGTGTTCCACAGTGGCTGCACCAATTTACATTCTTACCAACAATGCACAAGGGTCCCTTTCTCTCCAAATCATCACTAACACTTGTTGTTACATGTCGTTTTGATGATAGCCATTCTGACAGATGTGAGTTGATATCTCACTTTGATTTGCATTTCCCCGATGATGAATGATGTTGAGCATCTTTTCATGTACCTATTGGCTATTTGGATGTCTTCTTTGAAAAAAATGTCTATTCAGATTAAAATGTCATTTTCCACTATTTGACTAGTAGTATGTAGAAATTAAGTTAATTTTTGCATATTGACCTTATAGTCTACAGCATTTACTTCTTTTTAATAATAAATTTTAAAATAGTCACTTAGTAATGTCAATAGTAAATAAAAATTGTAATTTTTTTTCTTTTTGGCTTTTATATATATCCAAATTTGTTTGCAAATAATAATAGCTTTACCTCTTCCATTTCAACCTTACACCCTCCACCCCCACCTTCTTGCCTACCTCTAGCACAATGTTGAACAACAGTGATAAGAGCAGACATCTGCCAAATGTTGATAAGCATCAAGGTTGAGCAACCCTGATCACTCCCCAGCCTTTGCAGTTAAGTGCCGTGTTAGACATGACATCTCTAAAACTTGGGGGCTTGGTTTCTGCGGCATCTTATCTCACTAACTTTGAAATCCCTGAGGCAAACATTATTCACAGAACACCAACAGCCTGCTGTCATCTCCATCATATGTTAAAGCAAGGTCCAGCTTGGATATCTGTCTAACTGCAGGGGTACAATGACCAGGAGTGTCTGGAATCCAGGATTTGGTTCTGTCTTTGCCCTCTGGGGTATTGCAGGCACTGAGGGGACATAAGTGGCCCTGGAAGATAATCCAACTGTAGAAACAAGACAGAATTAAAGGGTGTAGAGACAGATAAGTGTCCTGAAGGCCTCCCAGGTGGTAGAAGGGCCTTCGAGTTGGATAGGACAGGGCATTTGGGAATCTGGGAGAAGGTGCTAAGCAGAAGTCTGAGGGCATCACGGAGGGAAACCTGGCACTCCCCACAGCTCGAGTCTAGCAATGGTAACACTGAGTGTGCCCTTCAGCAGCAGGCAATGTGCTAATATGCACTTTTCATGTCTTATCTATTTGCTTCTCACAATAGCTCTATGAAATAACTATTGTTGTCATCTCTATCCCTGAATGAGGAAACAGGCCCGCAAAAGTGAAATAACCTGTTAGAAGCCACAGAACTCATATGTAGGAAGAGGAGCTGAGAGTAAATAAAACCTAGAGTGTTTCTCTCCCAAGCCTGGGTCTGTGACATCCAGTGGGACCTATGACTTGGGGACCCCCAACTGCAGGAGGGTGGCCTCAGGTACCAGGAAGGTGTTCCAGCACAAAAAAGACAGATTTTAGGTTTGGAGTATGAAGGTAGGGTCATGGAAACATCAACGCGGACTTGATGTTGATACCATGGTGTTCAGCCAGTTGGGGGTGAGGATTGTCTCAGAGTGTGGAGGAGTCCTGAGCTGTTAGGGGAACAAAAATGGGGCAACATAGGGAAAGGAGGGAATATTAGGGCACAATGTGACTTTCCTCATCTTGAGAGTTGGGACAACTCTAACTCCTAGGCAAGAGCAGCCCCGTTTGATTGCCATCTGCTTTATAGAGGATGCTGCCTACTGGAAAGACACCGATTGACACCCATGATACTCCCGACTGAGACTGGGACACCCCTCTGTGATCTCTTTATCTTTCTTTCAAGGATTCTTTTATTTTGTCTCCAGTACACAGTGCCCAAATAAAACACATAAAGTGATAAAAACTTAGGGTCTTAGGTTGGAACTTTGAGCTTCTCTGCAAATGATCTTTCCTATAGAGAAAATGGAAATCTGGCTTCAGAGAAAGACAGGCTTCAGTCTACAGTCCAGCTCTGCTCCCAAGTACTCATGAGAACCTAACTCACAGACTGTGAGACCATGACCTGAGCCAAAGTCAGACGCTCAGCTGACTGAGCCACCCAGGCGCCCCTCATTTGGTTATTTGTTAATGAAATAAGATTATAAGCCTGAGTTTAGCAAATCAATCTGATTCCAACTGATGACTTTTGGGGAAAAAGAATGCTCTGTGGTGAAGGGTGGGAGATGCAGATCGGGGACTCTTGCAGATGATGGTGATGTTCTGGAGAGTAATGATTAACTGAGTGTAGGAAGATCCTGGGAGGTGGGGTGCTCTAGTGTGACTGCAGCTTCTTCTGACTTAGTAATATTTTCACATTTTAAATTAGGAAATATTTCCAACCTCCCCCAAAGTACAAAAGTCATAACAAGGACTTCTATACCCTCCACTGATGTTAATGTAAGCTAAGATTTTGCCATATCTGCTTAGATCGTTTTAAGAAGCATGAAAACATGCCTTCCTCCTTGGAACCTCCCCCCACCAACCCCTTTCCAGAGGTCACTGACATTCCATCACATGGTTTGGCTCTTTTGTATCCAGAAACAATTACACCACTTTTTGTTTGTTTGAAAACTTTACATAGGTGGTATCATGGTATAATTTAAGTATTGTTTTCAAATTCCCTCCCGCCACCTACCAACAGTATGCTTTTTGAGACTTAACCGTGTTCATATGCATGTACTTACCTCAGTCATTTTAACTGCTGAACAGTATTTCATACACAAGTTAACATAGTTCATATATATACATTCCTCCTACTCAGGAACATTTAGATCCTTCCTTCTGCCCTCCTTCCCTCCCTTTCTTTCTTCTTTCCTTTTTCTATTTTTTGTTACAAATAGCAGCACACACCCTTTTGGATGTGTCCTGGGTTGTGTGTGGGAGAGTTTTTCTAGGGTGCATCCTTAGAGGTGGAATTATTCATCTGTGGAACTTACGCATCCTTCCCTCACTATTGCAAATTGCTGTCTCTCTCCTGCCAGCGATATATGGAAGTTCCTGCTTCTCCGCATCCTTGCTAATACGTAGTATTACCAGACAGGAATTTCTGATGTGTATGACACATTATCTTATTGTTTTCATTTGCATTTCCCTGAGTTTTACTGAGATTGAAAATTTTTTTCATATGATTATTAGACACTAGTTTCCTTCTCTGTGAATCCTGTTTATAGCTTTTGTTCATTTATCAACTAGGGCTGCCTTTTCCTTATCAGTGGAAAGGATAACTTTGTATATTGTAGATATTGTTTATCAGGTTTGTTGTCTGACAATAAGTTCTTTAAATCTTTAAATTCCTTTTTTGTGTTGTTTGTGGTTCTTTTGTTTTTTTTAAATTTTGTTAATGTTTGTTTATTTTTGAGAGAGAGAGACAGAGTGCAAGCAGGGGAGGGGCAGAGAGAGAGGGAGATACAGAATCTGAAGGAGGATCCAGGCTCAGAGCTGTCAGCACAGAGCCTGACATGGGGCTCGAACCCACAAACCATGAGATCATGACCTGAGCCGAAGTCTGGCGCTTAACCAACTGAGCCACCCAGGTGCCCCTGTGGTTCTTTTGTGATACAGATGTTTTAGTTTTAAGAAAGTAATATATATGTACATATATATATATGTATATGTATATATATATATATATATATACACACACATATATATACTTAATAATTCATGATTTTCACATCTTAACGAATCTTTCCATTCCTGGATGTCATAAAGATATTTGCCCATGATTTTTTTACATATTTTTTTCTTTTTTTAACATCTAGGTCTTTAATCCATCTGGACTTTATTTTTGTGTATAGCCTGAGATAGGGAACTAACTTTATCTGTGCCATATGGATAGTCATTAGTCCCAACGTCATTTATTGAACAGTCCATTTTTTTTTCCCTTCACTCACATGTATAGCTACTTCTTTGATGTACCAAATGTATCACCTATGTTTGGACTTTTACAAAACCACAGAGGCCTGAAAGTGCTGGGGAATTAACATCCTGTGGAAGTGGTTCACAACCAGAGTCTGAAAGGACTTATCTCAGTTCCCTCCCTCACTCTTAAGGTGGAATAATCCTGAGACATGTTTTAGACCTTTTCCCAGAGTTTTTCCAGGGAAATAGTTCCATAACCCACTGTTGTATCTGGCTTAGCTCCCGCTGTAGAGACTGCCTCTCTCCCTATCTCACTGTTCCATGCCTCCCAAATAAACATCATGCACTCAAATTCTTGTCTCAGAGCTTGCTTCTAGAGGAGCTAACCTGACACACGTGGCACGTGGACATACTTTCAGGCTCTCTGTTTTGTCCCACTTTCTGTTTATCTGTCATTGCCCCACAACTTCTTAAGACTGTTAAACACACCCCCAGGTCACACAGCATGTGGAAATAAGAATAGGTCTCCAAAATCCTCCTGTTGGCCTTGGCAGTCTGCATTGATTTTGTTTCTCCTGGCTGTTGCTCTGTGACTTACCCTACCTGGCTCCTTACCCTGTTAACTCAGCACAGTGCTATTTCTCTGCTGTGACTTTAGACTTGCTTCACTGAAAATAATTTAGATTTTCCTTCAGGCGAAGGTCTTTGACTTAGGTAGATATTCCACGGCCTTTCATGAAAAAATAAAACAAAGCTAGAGAAAGAGAAGGGTGCAGATAATTGGTAGTTAGAAATATGTTGCCCCTTGGGGTTCTTCTTGGGTCTTTATATTCTATATGGAAGAAAAAAGTTACAATTTCACTGCACAAGAATGAGTAGAATCATGTGCCAAATTCACAATTTACTTTGTTAATCTTATGCATTTTTAGTTTTTCTATCAGGCTTTGAAAGATTATTTGTACTTTTCCCCTTCCACTCCTGTACCTCACTGAAGCAGTGTGGCCTAGAATTTCTCATCATTGTCAACATGCTTCAAATTAGAGCACTTAGGAGCAATGTGGTGTATGGAGGAGAAGGCTCAGTCTAATTACCTCCAGTTTCCTTGAGGAATTAAGAGATTGATTTCAGAAGGCACTATGTATCCTTTATAATCATATGTCATGATTGGAACATAATTCTTAGCATGCAGTGAGTGTAGTCATTCGCAACTAATGCTTTAGTTGTCTGCTTAGTCTTGAGTTTTTTTTTTAAAGCAGCACTGCTATAATTATTATATGTGAATATCTAGATCCTACAGACCCTACCCCAACAATAATATTTAAAAATCTAAAGTAGGGTGCCTAGGTGGCTCAGGCAGTGAGGATCTGACTCGGTTTAGGCTCAGGTCATGATCTCATGGTTCATGAAATCGAGTCCCGTGTCAGGCTCTGTGCCGACAGCGTGGAGTCTGCTTGGGATTTTCTCTCTCCCTCTCTCTCTGCTCCTCCCTGGCTCCTCTTCTCTTTCTCTCTCAAAATAAATATATGTATAAAATAATCTAAGGTCCAAGGTGAGCAAAATCAGGAAGAGAGCCCCCACATAGAGTTCTTTTTATTTCTGTCAGGGGAAGCTGCACATCACTGCAAATAGGTGAAAAATCTAAAAAAGGAAGTGGCCATACAATGATAGGAAGCAGTACTAATATCAGGGAAAGGGCTTAGTACAGTGAAGTGAGAAAAATTAAAGGTTAAGTAGAGCCACCTAATATATTTCTTAGTCAGGTTTTGAGAGTGCTGGAAAATGCTAATCCTTTAAGAACTGCAACTCTATACTTAATTTCCCTTTTCAGCTACCCCCCCAAACTAGCATGTGATCCTTTTCAGCCCTGAGTACAGCTTAGTTAAGCTACAGAAAGTACCAGAAGTATAAGCTATGAATCCAGATTGTGTGGCAAATCTTACACAATTAGTTTCAGGCTCTTCTGCTGTGACCACGTTGTTGATCTATAATAAACATTATTCTTATGACACTGTCAGGGTAGTTTTACTGATTTTACATATATGTTTCCAAAGTTAGCTTCAGACAGTGTCTTCTTTCCTTTTTTGTAAATTTTGCTGGAGTTACTGTTCCCTTTAGTCGATCTTCCCACAGTTATTTCCAGATTTTCAGGTAAATGATTTTCATTAACTTCTGCTTTGAGGCTCTTAGTACAGTGTTTGAAGTGTTATTTACAGAGAAACAGCAAACTGTTCAGCATCCTCCTCTTTGCCAATTCACTCCTAGTTTCCTGTGTGCGGAGCTGGTGGCATCTGGACTAGACTTCTGGGCCTGAGTGCACAGTGGTCAGCTTCAGAGGGGCGCAGCCATGGCGCAGCCCGGATGCAAGAGTTTGTCCTAGCTCCCTTTCCTAGTCCTCCTCCTTAAAGTTTCACTTTTATCCCAAGGAAGGGTCCCTGCTTCCAACTACATGATATACTTATTTCTGAAATCCCCATAGATTATAAAAAACTGTAATTAAGGAGCAAAAGATTCCTTTGCAGATAATTGAAAGGTGGTGGCAGAGACCCAGGAGTTAAATACTTTTTAGACAACATTTACCTACACATTTTCCTCTTTAAATTTATGTTCCTTGCCTGTGAACACTTCTTTTCTGGATGACCAAAGGCAATTTCACTAAATGTTTGAAGCAACTGGTTTGGACCCACCCAAGGGTCTCTGCATCCTCCTGATCAATCCTACGGTGTCCCCTGGGCACCTGCTGCATCTGGGGCTACACCCAGCCACCGGGAGCAATTGCTATCAATTGCAAAGTTTGTTCCTTTCTTGCTATCTTTTCCCTGGGGACAAGAAAGAAACTTCTCTTCTCTGTGCTCCCACAGGACCTTGTTCCTGCCTCTATTAATAGCACTCACTGCATTGTATTATAATTACCTAGAAGTCTCCAATTTCCCTCAGTCACTCTGGCACCATCCAGAATAAAAGCGGCACCAGCTCAGTGGAGATACTCCTTCTCCAAACCCTTTTTCATCCTTCCTTTGACTCTCAGTTCTGATTAGGCTCTACTTCTACAGGCTTCAAAATGTTCTTGCTGTACTGTCATTGGCTTTCTGCTTCCTTCCATCCCCACCAGCCCCAGGTGACAGTTCTACCACCCTCAGTACCTATGTGGTGCCAGGAGTTTAAGAGACCTGCAACAAATAGGATTGATTAAGTGAAAGAGTTCTGGTATTGTCTTTGCTACTTTCCCCTCCTTTTTTGCTCCAGTTATGACCACTGGGGTGATTGGGTGGAGGGCAGACTTTCACCCCAAATTAATCAGTGCAACTCTGATTAGCTAATCTTTGCTAATCACAACATTGGTCAAGAAGAGTTCCCCCAAAGTAGTCTAGTCTTTCATTTATGCAGCCTATAGTGAATTCCTATAGGATAAGTTTGGGAAGGACATTTTAGTCACATCACCGAAGGACACTCGTGGGACTATCCCTTCATGCCAATCTCAAGGTTTTTGACTCGAAGCCCTTGTGAATATGTTATATAGACAGGTTCATGACCATGAGGGCTTCCCTCATCCCCAACATCATTAAGTTCTCATCTCTAGTAGATTCAACTTTCTTCACCCATAAAACACACAGATGCAGAAGTAGAAGAGGGATACCCAACCACTCTTTGGACTTATTGCATCCTAGAGATGGATGAACTGGCCCTAGATGGCCTGCTAAGAGCCTGAGAGTTTATTGTATTCGAATCTCCATGCAGGTGTGCTTTAGCATTACCATGGAAACATCTCAACAGTCAAATAACAAGATGGTAATTAAAGATAGGATAGAATAAAACGGTCAGAGTTTCTACTGGAATAGAAGGGCAGAAGAGGCAGAGGAAGGAGACAGCAAGAAGAGGGGGTCAAAAAGAGGCAGAGTCACTCATATTAAAGTCTAGTATCAGGACCTAGAGTTTGAGTGTTACACGTCTTCAACCTAGTTGATGCTTATCCAGTCAATTACTATGATGCCTCCTAAACTGAGTTCTGATTTCTACATTTTAGCTTCTTGACTTGCTGCAGTGTTAAGATGTCAACTAGTACCTGGGGCTCAAACAGTGAGGCTTAACTGATTGGGTTTCTGCTGGCTCTAAGTCTGAATTCACTGGTCTGACTGCCGGAATACTATTGAAAGAACAATAACAACTGGGGGGGGAGGTGGGGGGAGTCAACATAAACCCTCGTGTCTGAGTGAGGCCTACAAATCCTCACTTCACTTAAAGGCAAGTGTGTTTTCCTCCTAGGATTACTTACCCCAAGCAAGGGCATCTCTTCTTGCCCCTAATTTGAGAATAAATCCTATCTAATGCTGAAAATACCCAATATTCAATAGCTAAGTAGTCTCACAACTATCAACATCTTTGGTTATAAAACTATCTACACACCTAGATCCTGAGTTCCTGGAAAGGAGGTCCCCAATATTATTTATCTTTGATTCCTGAGCAATTGCACATTGCATATGTATAGTTAGGTAGAAGTTTGTAAGTATTTATTAAACGATTAAATCAGAGGAGACAGGGAGAATATCTCTTTGTGGTTGAATTGGTTTATTGTAAAGTTTGCCATTTTGTCCGAAGCAACCAGGAGGCCTCAGAGATGACATTTCTACCTGGAGTCTGGGGTGATTTCTGAGAATTCTGAAATGTAGTTGGACACATACTTTTACCCCCACCTCCTCCAACAGTTTATTTCCAAATGTTCCTGACTGGTTGGTTGGAAAAAAAAAAGTTATTAGGTTCAAGAGTTGTTTTAAGGGTGGGGTATTTAAAAACCCAGATGAAAGCATTTGAAAATTAAGACAGCTATTGCAATATCTCTAACAGTCAATGTTCCTATTAGTAATGAATTTGAAACACATCTTTGGTGCCATATCTTAAACTGTGGGTCCTGAATGGTAAGTGTATTCTAGGTGGACTGGGAGGGGCTCTGTTTACATGACCTCTGTCCCTGCTGCTGTGGCTTGCTTTTCAATGTACCAACATTCCTGGATTTTGTGAGATTCTTCTTGCTTCTTTGAAGACTACTAGCTAGTTATTAGACAGTTACCTTTTTTTCTCAAGATGAAGAATAACCTTATGCAGAATCACTGTGACACCTTGTGGGCATGGCTGGGGATTGCATCCCAGCCTTCATTTGTTCTAAATGATAGCCCTGGACCCTTCTTGTCACTGTCCCCTTCCACTTTCTCTTAATGTCATTCCCTGAAGAGCAAACATTCTAGGATAGAAGTATCTGAAACTGGTATTGTTAAAAACAAGACAACGGGCCACAAATTAAGTCATGTTAAGCTCTATGTCGTCAAAGCCAGACCCAATACTTAATTACAGTTTCGTTTTCTCCCCAGAATGGAATCTTGAATCAGTCAATCAGGAGCTACCTGGTCAGCACTAGTGAAGTTAATTTGCCTGATAAACCCGCGCTTGCTGGAATGATTTTCTTGTCTTGCTCCTTTATGCCTACAAAAGTGTTTCATTTTGTACGGCTCCTTGGAGCTCCTTTCTATCTGTTGGATAGGACGCTGCTCCATTTGTGAATCACTGAATAAAGTCAGTAAGATCTTTAGAGTTTATTCAGTTGAATTTTGTTTTTTAAATAGTATTCTTGATTCTGTGTGACAAAGCAACTATTAACTTACTTTTGCCTTTTTAAAAAATTTTTTTAACGTTTATTCATTTTTTTGAGGGACAGAGAGTGAGTGAGCAGGAGAGGGGCAGAGAGAGACAGACAGACAGACTCCGAAGCAAGCTCCAGACTCCGAGCCATCAGCACAAAGCCCAACACAGGGCTTGAACCCACAAATCACGATATCATGACCTGAGCAGAAGTTGGCTGCTTAACAGACTGAGCCACCCAGGCACCCTAATTTGCTTCTGTCTTGAGTTGAGCTTAAAAAAAAAAATCTCCACCCTGTGGACCCAGATGGAAATGGCACAAAGAGGATTGGCTTCCCACTGGTGTTGGTGCCAACTCCTTGTGAGCTCTCTCTCCACTCCTGTGGTGACACTACACCAGGAGGCAACTGGCGGTTATGGTTCTTCTACAGCAAATACACTTTTCTCCCCCAGAGATAGATTTCCATGGAAACCAAACCCAGAGAGAACATTCTGGAGAGGCAGGGTGTGGCAAAAACCACAAGAGGGGTGAGAGGAGAAGGCATTTATGTCAGGATTACATTAGAACTATGTGTAAAAATATAGTCAGAGGCAGCTGAAAGCATGTAAAGTTTTAAAATATTTTTAAATGTTTCTATTTAAAGGGAGCTGAAGACCCTAGAAAAATCAGAAGCCTATACGTAGAACACCTATTGTATGCAAGGTATGATGCAGAGTGGTGGGAAGGATCAGGTGTCCGCCCTTAGGGAATTTGCAGCCTCAATGCACACAGATAATCACACCAAACAATAGCACCATTCAATAGCCAGATGAATGGGACCCACAGAAGTGGGCAAGAGGCAGGAATGACTCTTACTCTAGGCCAATCCTGATTACTTTTCAAGGTCAGTCTCTTAAAATAAGCAGTGAGAAGGGGCACCTGGGTGGCTCAGTCGGTTGAGCATCTGACTTTTGATATCAGCTCAGATCATTGATCCCAGGGTTGTGGGATCAAGCCTCGTGTCAGGTTTTGTGCTGAGAATGGAGCCTACTTAAGATTCTCCCCCCCCCCACTACCCCTCTCTCTGCCCCTCTTCCCTGCATGTATGTGCTCTCCTTCTCTAAAATAAAAACATCAATAAAAATTAATAACAAACAGTGAGAGGAACAAAGCCATACAAGGGTGAATGTCAGGGAACTCAATCTGCAGTCCTGGTTCTCAACAATGGTCAAAGGAGAGGTTTTCAAACATAGGGCATGAGTTTACAGTACTGGTGAGTGTCCAAGAGAAAGACACAGTTTGATGACTTGTGGGAGAGGACAGCAATTTACAATGTTGGCTACCCATGCGAATCACCTGGGGAGTTTTAAAAAATACTGATGCCTGCCTCACCTGGGAGATTCTGATGAACTTGGTTTGGGAAGGAGAGAAGAGCCTATGCACTGGGATTTTAAACATTTTTCTCAAATGATTCTAAGGTGCAGCCAAGTTTTAGAAGCACTGGAAGATCCTATTCTTAGTACTTGTGTCCTCCAGATACTGCTACACAAATGCTCAGGAGCACACACGGGCATGTGCCCATGCTTACTCCTGCTCTTATAATTTGCAGCTTTGCAGAAAATGAATTCAGTATTAAATGCAACGGGATAGAGACTTCAGAATACCCAAATTCAGCAGGCATATGATTACCTGCTTACTGTGCTAATGAGGTGGGATGTGGTGTGGGGTCTGGATGCAATGGATCAGGAGAAGGGCTTATGGCAAGTGATTGCTCTAATATGTGCCTCTGACCCTTGACATCCTTTCCTTCAGCCAGCTGTGATCCTGACCCCATGCCAGTATTAGCAAGTGATGTATCTATGCCTAGGGTTGGAACAATATACCGTGTTTTTCAGTGTCAGTTATAACACAGTACATGCCCCTGACACCCCCTTTCTCTGTCAGTGTCCCTGTGGCTTCTTCTCTGTGCATGCTGTTTATACCTAGGCTTTTCCTTCCAAATCTCTGTTAAAAAGAAAAATCAAGAGTGTAACAGAACAAGAAGTGGTTTTATTTTCTGGTAACAGTAAACTATTGCCTACATAGGAGTATTGTACTTATTTCACATTTTCCAGTGGTAAAACACCTGCCACCACACATAACACACTACTAGGTTTCCTGTATTTGAATGATAGTTTGTTGTAGTTGGTGAGGAATTCCTTATTTGGTATAATTTTAGAAATGTTAAGAAAATCCTTCTTTCCCCTTACAAATCAAAGTTAACTATTCTGGAAGAGCAGCCTGGTGGTAGGCAGAATGGAATGGACGAGAAAGTTGTTGCAATAAGACTGCAGCAGGGATAGAGGATGGGGTGGGGTAGGGGAGGGGAGGGCATTGATTAAAAGATCCTATGCTGGAGAAGCAGCAGAAGAAATAGACAGACTTTGGTTGTTGGCTCATGAGACATTCTGAGGGAAGACTTTATGGGATAGGGCACTTTTAGAAAAGAAGGTGAGATGATCAAGGATTTCAAATTCATGTGGAAGAAAGAATGGCGATCTTGTTTATAGACTCTGGGGAGGCAGGAGGAGATGGTGGTTGGGAGCTGACTGATTTGGTTTCATAGATACTGGACTTTGAGTGTTGGTGGGAGTCCTCATGGGAATGTTCAACAAGCAGTTGGAGCTAAAGAGAAAGTTGAGAACCAGAGACGCAGATTTACTGCCTTAGATGTGCTAGTAAAGTAACGGGAGTGTTAGAAATTGGAACAGAATGGTTAAAAAGGAAAAAGGAAATAATGCCAGAATGTTGGAAGAATTCTATTATTTATGGTATCTGAACTGGAAAATGCCCCATTGAAGATCCAGGCACAGGATGAGAATGGAAACCAGAACATGGCCCAAGTCAGGGAAGGAGAGCTTCTCAAGCTGTTCATGGTCAATCCTGAGAGATGCCACAGTGAGGTGAAGTAGGATAGCAATGGCTTTCAGGATAACAACCCTTATTTCTCTTGCTCTCTACATCTCTCATCTTCTCTCATCTTCTTTTCCTTTAGGTTCTAGACCACTTTTCTCTGGTTTTCTTCTAGATCTTTGTCCACTCCTTTTCCATCCCCTGGTTTCCTTTCCTTCTTGCACTCTTGCCCTAAGTATTGATTCTCTTGCCACGGTTCCATTGCCAGCCCTCTTCTTTCTCAAGCCACATACTCTTCTCTATGACAGTAACCACTGTAACCACCATCCAGGTCAAGGAATGGGACCTTGGCAGCCACATTTTCCTGATAAGCCTCAAAACTCTCACTATAAGTAACCACTCTCTGATCTTTACATTACCACTTACTTTTCTTTATAATTTTATCACCCGCATACTATCACTCTACACTATAGTTTAGGTCTGCCTGTTTACTTTATTTCAGAATGTGTCTCCTAAGTCTATTTTAATTCCTGAATGTCCCCATAGTTGGTTTGGGTCTTCATTGAGGGGCATATAGTGTCTAATGTCTCTCTGTGTTGTTAACAGCCACCAATAGTCAATGCCCAGATTCTTTGCTTCTTTCGATATTGCAAAATGGTGATAGTTCAATCCATCATTTCTTCTTTATTTATTAGCTGGAATGCTTGTAAAAAGAGAAACTTTCCCTCATTTGCTAGTTGATTACCCAGTGGTAGAATTTTCAAAAAAAAATTGGGGGGCAAAATGATAGCTTGAAATCTTCCCTTTATTTACTGATTTTTAAAATTGTCAGTTCTGTAGCCTCCTCCAGAGGCAACTGATTAGGGTTAGGGTACTTTGGGGGGGGGGGTGGTGGTGGTTACAATTTATAAACTCAGGTATCAAATGATATTTGGTGTCTTTTGGTGTGTTTTAACTGACAACAACAATTATCTTTATTGATGGTCAAATTTTTCTATCTTTGGTCAGTGGGAGTCTTTTTAAGTCAGTTCCTGCATTCTTTACCCAACCCTAAGGGTCTTCAGTAGCTTTCTTGCTATATGTCGTGATTTTGCAGGCTCATCTTGTGCATTTGCTGCACCATGCTCGGAAGCAGCCATTCCTCCAAGACCACAAGGTGGAAACAAGATGATGCTCATTGCTACCGGTTACGTCATCATTTCAGGGCTTTTCAATGGACAGAACTAGGGTATTTGAAGATTAAAAAAATACCTCATGAGTTTATGACATTACTTCCTTTTCAAATTCAGGAGTACAGGATGATTAACCTCTTCCATTTAACATTTATATCCATTCGTTCCCAAACCAAGAATCCTGGTTCTCAGGGACACACTGATGATAGAATTAGATATTACAAGGTCATTAATTTGCTTTTGCCAAAACATTTTCAGAATAACAATCCCAACACTTTACCAAGGTGGTAAAGGCTTACCAAGAAAGCAAGAAAAATTAAACATTTTTTGACATATGCCTTCCTCCTTTTTCACAGTCATATTACAATCTGCACTATCAGAGCACAGAGATCTTTTATACTTTAGCTCTCTTATCTTTCACTTAAATATATTGTACATTTAAAGCTTTTAAAAAATATTTATTTTAGGTAATCTCTACACTCAATGTGGGGTTTAAACCCACAACTCTGAGACCAAGAGTCACACACTTCACTGAGTGAGCCAGTCAGGCGCCCCTAAATATATTGTACATTTAAACTATACATTTAAATATATGTTTATTGTACATTTAAATATATATTTAGTACTCAATGTATATTTAAGTATATATTTAATGCTCACTGCCAGCATTTAAGCTGATGTCTCTCCAAGGCATTTTGGTTGATTAAAGTTCTTTCTCTAGTAAATTCTAAAGAAGGACTCCTGAGAACAATATTCTCTTAGTTCCTGCGTGCTGGTGACAATTTGCTGCCTTTTTACCTGAAAATAAGCTTTACCTGGATGTAAAGTCCATGGCTCACATTTTCTTCCTTCGGGTACTTTAAATATGTTACTTCATTTTCTTCTAGAAAAAAGTATTGCTATCAAAAAGTCTGATGGTAATCACATTTTCATTCCCTTTTATGTAACTTATTTTTACCTAGATAACAAAAAAAATTTTTCTTTTTCTTTAAAGTTTAATAATACATAGTTTTAAGTATTTGTTCTGTTTTCTTGCTTTAATTTTCTTTTGCTGAGGCTCCTACTATTCATTTATTGCATTTTCTTTACCTGTCTTCTGTATTGTCACTTCCCACCTAATCCAATTTATCTTTACCTTCATTATTTTTAATGTTCTATTTCCATATCTGTTGTTTTGTGTGCTCTTGTATTCTTTCTAATTTAATTTTCACTTCTGAAATGATTTTCCTTTTTTTTTTTTTAAATGTTTATTTATTTTGAGAGAGAGAGAGAGAGAGAGAATGGGGGTGGGAGGAGGCAGAGAGAGAGAGGGAGAGAGAGAGTCCCAAGTAGGTTCTGTGCTGTCAGCACAGATCCCAGTCCAGGGCTCAATCCCATGAACCATGAGACCATCACCTGAGCTGAAGTCAAGAGTCAGATGCTTAACCAACTGAGCCACCCAGGTGCCCCTGAAATAATTATTCTATATCTCTAATTCTTTGAAAGTTCCATCACTTTCTGAGATTTCTAGTTCATATATGTATTTTCCTTCCATATAATTTACTGTTTTTGATGACTTTTTTGCTTAATTTTGAAATATTATGTTATATTTTTCTTCTGTCTTTGTGGGATTCTTTCTGCTTCTTGTGGGATGTTATTCTGCTTCTTTATCTCTTTGATCTCAATCTTTTCTATTGAACATGTTAACGTGAAATTAGTTTTCCTGAACTTTTAGAATAAGCTGGGTTCAAGAGAGATTTCCTGAATTCACAGACCTCCCTTTCTTATTGATTTACATTGTGTTAAAAAATATGGCAATTTGCTTCCTTATATTTCCTGGTCCCATATGCATTTTCTTCTTCCTTTGTGTCAGTTGCCCTGCTCAATTTGGAGTCTGTTTTCAACAGTTCCTCCTCAGTGTGGGACACTTGGAAGGGAGTTTTGGCTATTTTGTTTTGAGGAGAGTTCATAGTCCATTTCAGCCCTTGCCCACCTTCCTCAGGACCCTTCCAACTCATAGGTTATTGGGATGTGCAAACCCCTTACAGTTTCACCTGCTGTTCTCCACTTTGGCTTTCTGAGCTTTTCTAAGTGGCCACTGATGGTTATTTTGGAGTTCCTGGGGCCATCAGATGCCCTATTGCTTCCTTCAACTTCCTCTGGTATAGATGCTAATGCCATGCAGATCTTGTAGCTGCCAGGATTTGTGTGCACCTTTTGGATTTAGAAATCTCTGGAACATCTTGTCAACCAATTTATATTGTAGATATTGGCAATGGGCCTTTGTTTTGCCATCCTAGTTTCTCTTATTACTTTTATGGAGGAGTCTGAGGAAGTTAAAAATATGCTACCACCACTGCCATCTTTCACATCCCCATTTCCTAAATGGTAACTTCCCTCAGACCTCAGTCTTTGATCATCTATTCCTTTTATATGCATATTTTTAAGTAAACTCATTACAGCCTTTGTTTTTACCTTTATGCTCTCAACTTCTAGACCCACATCTCTGGTCTCAATCTTTCCCTTGTGCTTCAGTCCTTTATTTTCTGCTGCCACTTGGCACCCTTACTTGGATGTCCCATGACACCTTAAACATTCATCCTTTTTATTGTATTTCCTCCATATTCTCATACCTGTTTCTCTTTGCTTGGGAAAAATATTTTGTGGAAAGGATTTACTTTCTGACCAATTCAATGTTGTTGGCAAGAGATTCTCTCATTGTCCCCAGATCTCTGGAACAGAAATTACTTGTGATATTGGTCTGGAGAACACAAATAAGCATCATTAAAGTAGGATGCTTTCAAAGAAGTTGCTTAATTTGCCTTCCTTTCTTTTGTCAATGTAATATTTAAAAGTTTTATGACGTTTTTTATTTTGTGGGCTTTATATATTTATATATTTTTTATTATCAAAATAATACAGGTTTATTATAGAAAATTTGAAAAAAAATAGAGAAGGCTCACAATCCCACCACCCAAAGATAATCACTATTAACATTTTGGATTTTTCCCTTATTTTTCTGTTGGATATGTATTCATTACTTACAGTTTTTGGCAAGTGTTTTTCTATGTCATTTAGTAATCTTTGAAAGCATAAATTTTTAATGATAGTGTTAGTATTCCATTATATGGATGCACTACCATTTATTTATATTGTAATCGGCATTTAAGCTGTTTTTCAGCCATTTTGCTATTATAATAAATAGCACTGTGATAAACATGATTGCATATTAAATTTCATGTATCTCTGATTATTGTCCTTGAGGATTAATTTCTAGAAGTGAAACTGTTGAACCAAAATACATACTACTACATTTTTCTCTAAGAATTGAACACCAATTTAGTATCCTACTATCAGTGCATAAAATTAAAAATTTCTTCATGTTGCTATTAAAAAGTCTTTGCCAATCTAATAGACCACAAAAGGATTTCATTGTTATTTTAATTTGAATTTGCTAGATTACTAGGATGGTTCAATATCTTGTCATATCCATAATAGCCATATGTATTTCTTTTGGTATTACCTCTCTGCACATGATTATAATGGGTGGGAAGAGCCTATTCTAAGTGTCCACATATTACAATCCTTGAAGGACTTCTTCATCTGCAATCCCTATGTCACCATCAAAATGATTTATTGAAACACTATTATGAATGAGAATACATTTTGCTAATTATTTATACACACACACACACACACACCCACACACACACACACACACACACACACACACATATATATATATATATATATATATATATATATATATATATATATATAATCTCCAGTAGGATTTTAATATGGGTGTTTAACATGTTCCTTTTAAATAACAAGATTATTTAAAATATTGTTAAATAACCAATGACCACCAATGGAGAATACCAGGTCTCCCTCACACCTGCTGATAATAGTAATAACCATTGCTTATTCTACACTTGCTAAGCACTTTACAAACAGTGCCTCATTTAACACAGCTTCATAAAGTAGGCATTTGTTTCTGTGTTTTACATGACTAAGTGAGCCTTAGACATCCCAGGCACATTGGCCAAAGTCACATAGCTATTGGGTGATAAAATTGGAACTGCAGCTCACTTCAAAGCTGGTTTTAAAGTCCACCTTCTGAACCATTAGGCTCTGGGACTTTTCCTCACTCAGTGGTTTGTAACCCTGCTGCACATTAAGATCACTGGAGAACTTTTAGAAAGTACTGGTGCCACATCACATAATACAAACAAATTGC
The DNA here is from genome assembly GCF_046562875.1 of Panthera onca. Lineage (NCBI taxonomy): Eukaryota > Metazoa > Chordata > Mammalia > Carnivora > Felidae > Panthera > Panthera onca. Next base: position 24,197,169 of record NC_138343.1, on the reverse strand, counting down.
ATCAGAATCTCTGGGGGTGGTGCCCAATCATTTGTATGTTATAAAGGCTTCCTAAGTAATTGTAATGTGAAGCCAGGGTTGAGAGCCACTGCTAGTAATTATTAACCAGTGTAGCTAAGGGAATAGTCTTAATTTGTCAAGTTCTAATTCTCAATGTTCCATGCTATTCATATCCCAACTGTATGTTGGAACAAATCCCTTTCTCTCAACTCAATTCAGTGTTAACTCCCCCCCCCCTTTCCACACACACACACACACACACACACACACACACACACACACATACAAACACACAGGCACACACATGCTCTAGCTCAGAATCTGTGTTCATACAAATGGTATTAGGGATGCCAGACCCAAATTGAGTATATTCTCTAGACATTAAGGTCAAACAAAGGTAGAACATCACTTGACAAAACACTGCAATGGATGAAGCCAGGAAAAATTATTTGAAAGGGAAATCCTAGGAGAGGCTGAATCAAAAGTTTGGCAGAGAGTTTTCCATCCAAAGAAGCAAGTCAGAAAGAGATAATCTGCGGATGAGGCATCCAGGGAAGGAGATCAGATGCTTTGAAAGAGGGATTTTTATAGAGCACTGGTAATATTGGATATGAGAAGAAAGGCAGCCACCAACTCAGAGGTCACAGAGTGGTGGCTCACAGATGTGCTTTGTTTGACTTTCACTGACATTTAAAAAAAATGGCGTCAAAGTCAACGCTAGGAGGTTGCCCATATGAATTGAGAGTCTAGCTTTAAAACCATCTGAAGACTTGGCAACTTGAGGCCATTGTTCTCACATGGCAGCAATGAGTGGCCCTGGGACGCCCCTGCCCACCTTCAGTGGAATAAGGAGTGTCATTCCCCAGCCCCAACAGGGCTCATGGACACTTACGTAGACAATGTGACTGCCAATACCGACATGTTAGCATTTGTGGCTTCTGATTTAAAGTTCCAAACCAACCTGGACACCAAGCAGTCACTGAACATTTTAGGTAGCCTCTGCTCCCCTCTAAATAGCTCTATAAGATGTTATGGCTCCCTGTTTCATTAGTTAATGGGACTGGCTGTACGGTGCTGCGACTCCTTATCTCTCTGATTCATTTAAGTGCTGCCTTCTGCCCTGGTGTGTTCTCTCCTGCTTGTGATCTCCTTCCATCCGTCTGTGGTCCCTTCCTGTTGGAGTCTGAGCAGGGGATCCGTCCCTCATGTGCCACATCCTGAAACTTCCCGCGTCGCTGCCCCCTCCCTCTTGTAGCAACAAAGACTGAAGCATGCTCACACCCCCAGGGCTACCCCAGCATCTCTTTTGCATTTTCTTAACTGCTTTTCCTAGTACATTTAGATAGGTGAATTCCTACAGAAAGTCCAATGAACTTATTCCTTTCAAGAATTAGCTTTGTATTTTTTTCTTTCTTTCTTTCTTTCTTTCTTTCTTTCTTTCTTTCTTTCTTTCTCTTTCTTTCCTTCTTTCCTTCTTTCTTTCTTTCTTTCTTTCTTTCTTTCTTTCTTTCTTTCTTTCTTTCTTTCTTTCTTTCTTTCTTCTGAGTTGGCCTGATCTCTTTTCCTGAAGGTTTGTTTCTGTATTTTTTTTTTTTTAAGGACATAATAATCAAGTTCTTTTAATTTGGCTGTCCAGTTTAGGGAGAGGTCTGAATGTTCTGAACTTTGTACTCCTGGCAAGCCCTGTCCTCCCTAAATGGCAATGGAAAGAAGATCAGATATTTTCATGAAATAGAGTGTTTCCTCCGGGGAGAGCAGGATAGCCTCGGAGTCTCCGCTTGCTGCAAAAATAAATACGCGATCAAAGAAATAAACACACCAATAAAAACATAAATCCCAGTGAAACTTGTTGCCATTTATAGGTTGAAAAGGCTACATTCTTACAACCATGTGCTTAAGGTTTATTTTATTCAGTTATGAATTCTAAGTGTTGAGGAAAAAATACCCCAAACTTGGATAGAAAATAAAAGGATGACCATGTCCCTTTGTCGTCATACTCAAGGGGAGTGGGACCTTTGTTTCACTTACTATTTACAATCGCTGAGGGCTCAGATTCTGTGAAATCAGATGTTAACCTGTAGATTTATAAGGTGGAAGTGATTTTTGTCCAGTAGAGATGCACATGATTTTTCTCATTTAGAAAAGATAGTGACAAACATTATGGTTTTATTGCCCTAGTAACCTGTTTTATATCTAACTTAACAATCTGATTACAGCATTATTTCCTTCAATGCCTGTATTCATTTGTTCAATGTCTCGGATTCACTTTCTACCAGCTTTACAATTCTGCTAGTTCCTTCATAAATCAGTAAAGCAAATTTTTGAAGTGTGTTCATTCAATACTTGTATGAGAATCATGTTTTTAACTTAAAAAAATTATACTTTGACTCTAGCCTCATCCTAGAAAAAATTTTAGATGGCCCCAACCTCCTGTTCACATATGGAGCTTCTAGCTTCTTTCCTTCACTGCTGCTGTGGGCTGCGGGCTGGCTGCATCAGGCAAAACTTTGGAAGTGCTTTTGCAGTTAATGTAGAAGATTAACACTTTATTGAGGGAGAGATAACTGAGCAATTAGCTTCAGTTTAGGGGAAGAAAAACCAGACGAGGTTATTCACTGATAAAGCAAATGCCATTTAATGATGCCTCTGCTCATCACAAACATGACCTCCATTGCTGTCATGGTGACCATGTCTGCCCTGGTGAGCGGGATATTTGCTGTATCTCTCTTTTGGCACAGAGGTCTTTCTGAGCTTGTCTTTACTCTATTCCATTTCCACACACCATAGACCCTGAGAGGAGGAAACTCAGAAGACCATCTGGCCTATGCCACTAGAGGGTATCCCCAAGGCTCTCTAATAAAGATGTTCCTGAAAGATTGGGTATAAATTCAATTTAACAAAAAGCTTATTTCAAATGACCTGAGATGTTTGCTTTATTGTAGACAGAATGAATTATTTAATAATTGTAAGTAAATCACCGTGTAGCTGTATTTGAAAATGGTGTTAGGTTCTGTTTAAATATCATTAAATGTATTATTTAAGAAAAAAAAATATTGTCTCTTCTAAATATGGGGATAGGTTTGGAAAGTGAAACAGTAATGAATTACCTTGCAGATAATATAGTAAAACGTGAAAATGCTTTACAAGCCATGTCATGTTATATTTTCACACATATGTTATTTATTATATCGATACTGTCATTAAGCATAACCTGAAGGTCCTCAATTTTACAAATAACAGGGGGAGTCACCATTTTTTGGTATCCAAACAAAATAACTTAAATCTATAGCCCATATTTGGCTCTAGTAAGTCTAGCCTCCTCCTAAACATTTCTGAGTATTCCCAGAGAGTGTGGATCAACTGCCAACCCCAGTTATCAGCTTGTTCTAGACCACTTCTGGCTGTTGAACTGGCTTTCTCCCTGGTTTCCTCCCTATACCTCTTTATTGCCTTCTGTCTTTCTGTGGCCCAGCTGAACTGCCTGCATGATCACACCTTCCTTTATTTCCCAAGAAAATGCTAAAATAAATCTGACTAATTTAGTAGTTACTAAAGGTTGGCTGAAACCATTGGAGGAGAATGGAACATAAATAAGCTACAGAATTGGAAATAACTCAGAATACTCTCCCCTCAGGCCCTGTGTCTCACCATATATGTGGAGTCTACTTTTCCCAGCCAGGGTCATTTCTATTATGTTTTTTTCCCCCTTTTCCAAAGAGAGCTGAAAACCAATTAAAATTAGATCTTACTCCACCTCACCGGAACTAGCCTTTTATATTACCATAAAGAAAACTTTAGTTCATTTTACTGGACCTCCCCATTTTAACCAATACCTTGAGTCTTACCTTTAATACCCAACAGCCCTCTGAAGATTTGTTCCCCTAACCAAAAGACTGCTCCCACTTTTGGGAGCACTCCTCCCCCTCCTTCAAGGAATATGGAAGTTGCTGTAGCCATTTTTTCTGCCATTTATGCTAAGAAGATCACCTGAATAGAGAAAATACATTGCCAAGGGTAGGAAGACTTTAAGCCAACTTTTAGAATATACGACAGTACTTCCTAAATTATTTGATTTTTGTATATTAATCATGTGTCTAATAACCTTGCTAAATTCACCCATTATTGTGAGTGTGTAGATTATTTTGAATATTTTATGTAGACAAACAAGATTTTCAAATAATAGTTTTACGTTTTTCTCTGGAAACTTTCTATCTATAATTTATTTTTCTAGCCACATTACAGAGACTAGCCACGAGCACAAAGTTGACAGAAGTGACAATTGTGAACATCCTTGTCTGGTTCAGTCTGAAAGTCAGGGGCAAGTGTTTGATATTTTGACTTCATGTATATTGTTTGCAGAAGGTTTTTGGGTCATCCCTTTATCATATTAAGGAAGTGCCCTTCTAGTTCTAGTCCACTGAGGGTTTTTTTTTTTTTAAATTATGAATGAGTATGGAACTTTATCAAATACTTTTATTGAATCTACAAAGTTTATTATATATCTATCCTTTATTCTGTTAATGTGGTGAATCGTATGGGTTGATTTTGAATGCTATAAATCAATCTTATGTTCCTGGGATAAACCACACTTGCTGGATTTGATTTGTTGTTTTGTTTTGAATTTTTACACCTTAGTCTGACAGAAATCAGCCTATAATTTTCTTTCTTGTAATATCTTTGACAGATCATGTTCCAAGGGCCTCATGAAACAAGTTGGAAAGTGGTGCTTCATCCCCTGTTCTCTGTAGAGTGTGTATAAGAGAGGTATGATATCTTCCTTAAACATGTGGAAGAATTTACCAGTGATACCATCTGAGACTAGAGTTTTCTTTGTGGATAGGTTTTAAACTATAGATTCAATTACTTTGACATATATAGGACCACTTAAATTTTCTTTTGTGTATGTGTGTGTGGCTGTTTCAGTAAGTTGTGCTTTTCAGGGAATCTGTCCATTTCATGTAAGTGGTCAAATGTATTGGCATAAAATTTTTCATAATATCCTTTTATTAAATTTTTAGTATATATTGAATTTTGATACTCACAGTTTATATTCTCTTTATCTTTTTCTCTTTTTCTCGATAAGTCTTGCTAGGAGCCATCAATTTTATTAAATTTTTCCAAAGAACTTACTTTTGACTTTGTGAATTTTCTCCCTTGCTCATCTGCTTTCTATTTCATTGCTTCTTGCTCTTATCTTTATCATTTCTTCCCTTTATTTTATTTGTGTTTACTTTCCAATATTCTTCTAGCATCTTTTATGGACATTTGCATGCTTGGTTTTCAATCTTTCTTCTTTTCCATAAGCTGTGGCACACATGGAGGTTGTGACTTGGATAATCCTTCAACAAAGAACATGCCCAGTCGCTCTGAGTATGGTCCTCAGATAGCTGCCAGCTGTTATCTCCCTCAGGGTCTACTTTGGTTTTTAAGCCAAGGTCATGGTCTTCTTGGAGAAACCTCCTGGCCAATGTCTGAGCAAAGCAGTGGTAACAGTACATGCTATTCTTAGGGTAGTTCTCAGCCAGTGATTAAAATAGATGGTGGGATAAGGCCCTAACCATTTATACCTAATACAGAACTCTTCTAACTGACATTTTTTTTTTTCCTCTGGTGCTTCATTTGGAGTGCAGAGACTTGGGGTTGAACTGCCACTGTGGTCTGATGCAGGATCACCTCCTGACCTGCAGGAAGTTATGGAGATGCTAACAAAACATGGAACAAAATAGCTGGTACCCAACAAAGATATATGTATTATGATCTCTTGTCATTTCTGGGTATTTTCTAATGACCTTTAAAAAAACTTCATTTCTAGTTAAATTTCATATTTTGTGTGGTTTTAATCCTTTGAAATTTGTTGAGACTTGCTTTATGGCCTGGCATGCAGTCCATCTTGATCAATGCCTCATGTGCTCTTGAAAAGAATCCATAGTCTATAGTTGTTGAATTTTGTGTACCACATGAGTCAATTTGATCAACTTGGTTAATTGTATTGTTTAAATTTACTATATTCTTGCTGACATTTTTACTCATTTGGTCTATCAGGCACTGATAGTATTAAAATCCCTAATTATTCTACCCAAATACCTGCACATTGATGTTTATAGCACCTTTATTTAAAATTTACAAAACTTTGAAGCAATAAAGATGTCCTTTAGTATGTGAATGAATAAATTGTGGTACATCTAGACAACGGAATATTATTCAGTGCTAAAAAGAAATGAGCTATTGAGCCATGAAAAAACATGAAGGAAACTTAAATGTGTATTACTAAGTGAAGGAAACCAATCTGAAAAGGCTGTATACTATATGATCTCAAATATATGACATTCTGGGAAAGGCAAAACAATGGAGATAGTAAAAACAAACAAAAACAGACAATGGAGCAGTGGTTTCTAGGAGTTAGAGGGGAGGGAGGGATAAATGGATGCAGCAGAGAGGATTTTGAGGACAGTGAAACTCTCCTGTATGATACTATAATGGTGGATGCATGCCATTATACATTTGTCCAAACATGCAGAATGTGAACCAAGAGTGAATTCTTAGTTAAGTTAATTATGGGCTTTAGGTGATAATGATGCATTAATTAAGGTTTATTGACTGTAACAAATGTATCACTCTGTGGAGGGGAGGAGGATTTTGATAATGAATGTGTTATGAATGTGTGGGGCAAGGGGGTCTGTTGGAAATCTCTGTACCTTCCCTTCAATTTTGCTGTGAATCTAAAACTTCTCTGAGAAATAATATCTATTAAAAAAAGTCAAGGGAGGGAGCGTTGGCTGGGAGGGGGTTTTATGGGAGCTTCTGTGGTATAATGTTCTTTTTGTTCAAGTGGGTGTGTTCTGTGTGTAAATCCATTAAACTGTATACTCATGAAAACAATTCTCAATTATGATTGGAAAAGAAAATCTATTTTTCTTTTTATCTCTGTCTTTGCTTTTTATATTTTGAAGCTAAATGTTAGATGTATATTACTTTATGATTTCTGTGTTGTCCCATTGAATTTATCTTTTTATCATTATGAAATGTCCCTCTTTATCTAGTAATTCTTCTTGCCCTAAGTATTACTTTTTCTAATATCAACGTAACCTCTCCAGCTTCCCTTTGGTTAGTGTTTTCATGGTATATATTTTTTATCCTTTTGTTTCCAGTTTTGTAAATAGCATGTAATTGTGTCTAGTTTATATCATTCATTTATAATTTAAGTACATTATGGTCATCAAATTTGGGCTGTATGACACAATCCTTTTTTATTTAACTTTTTTTAGTTTATTTATTTATTTTGGGGGAAAGGGAGAGGGAGAGAGAGAGAGAGAGACAGACAGACAGACAGGGAGACAGGGGAGGGCCAGAGGGAGAGAATCCCAAGAAGGCTCTGCACTGTCAGGGCAAACCCTGATGTGGGTTTTGAGCTCACAAATAGTGAGATCATGACCTGAGCTAAAATCAAGAGTTGGACGTTTAACCCACTGAGCTACCCAGATGCCCCTAATACCAATTCTTTAAAATGCATTGAAGTCAAACATGTGATAAACTTTCATACATGGTTCATGTGTATTTGAATATTATGTGTTGTCCATTTGAACAATGGACATTATTTATTGTGCTGTTCCAGTACTGTATATCTTTTCTGACTGTATTGTTTGTTTCCTTAATTTACCAAGTACTAAGAGAAAAGTAAAATTTCCAACTATAAATGTGGACTTGTCAGTTTCTCTTTGTAAATCTATCATTTTCTACTTCATATACTTTGAGGCTGGTTGTGTTATTAACAGCATATTAACAGCATACAAATTTAGAATTATGGTTAATTGTCATTTTCAAATGACATTCTGTGTTGCTAGTAATGTCTTTTGCCTGAAAGTGTGTATTTTGTTATATTGATATAATCACTCAGATTTTTTGTTTGTGTTTATTTGATTTATTGTTTTCCATACTTGATTTTCAAGTATTTGTATTTGTACATTATTTACCCTTCTTTTCAATAATATAGTGACCTTGAAAGGCATTAATCCTAATCACCTCCATACCAAATCTTATACTAGTTTTCTAGTATTTTACTTTTAGCCTATTTTCCAACTTTTTATAATTATTGTGTGACAGTCAATGTTTGTTTGAATTTACCTACATGTTCACAAGAATCTTTACTCACGATTCCTCCCTGGATTTTATTTTTATTTTTTTATTTTAAATTTTTTTAACGTTTATTTATTTTTGAGACAGAGAGAGACAGAGCATGAACGGGGGAGGGTCAGAGAGAAGGAGACACAGAATCTGAAACAGGCTCCAGACTCTGAGCTGTCAGCACAGAGCCCGATGCGGGGCTCGAACTCACGGACTGTGAGATAGTGACCTGAGCCAAAGTCGGCAGCCTAACCGACTGAGCCACCCAGGCGCCCCTCCTCCCTGGATTTTAGACCTTCTATCTGTGATCACATTTATTCTACCTGAAGTACATCCTTTAGAATTTAATTTACTGAGAATGTTTGTGTGACAAACCTTTAATTTTTGTTTGTTGCAATAATTTGTTTTCCCTCTTCTTTGAAAGTTAGTCTTTCTGGTTATAGAATTCTTTATTGGTAATTATTTTCTTTCAGCTTATTGAAAATATTTATTCTATTATCTTCTAATTTCCATTGTGGCTATGAGAGGTGAGCAGTCAGTCAAATTGTTATTTATTTGTTGACATCTTTGACTTCCTTTTAAGGTCTCCTTTTTAAAAAAATTTTTAATGTTTATTTATTTTTGAGGGAGACAGACAGAGTGTGAGCAGGGGAGAGTCAGAGAGAGAGGGAGACACAGAATCCAAAGCAGGCTCCAGGCTCTGAGCTGTCAGTACAGAGCCTGACACAGGGTTTGAACCCACGAACCGTGAGATCAAAACCTGAGCTGAGACCAAGAGTCAGATGTTTAAGCAACTGAGCCACCCAGGCACCCCAGAACTGTTCATTTTTATTAGAAATTTGTCTGTGGAGATTCTTTGAGGCCTGGGTCGAAGTTGAAGCCTTGGATTTTTCTTGCCAATCACCATTGAACAATACCAACCAATGACCACCTCAGGTTAACTTTTCTTTTTGAGGTTTTTCAGACTGCATAGGTAACAGAAACCCAAATCCACATGAAGTCCCATTTGTGGTTATGAATTCCCAGGGGGTTACTTTAATTTTGCTCCTTCTAACCCTAGGATTGAGAGTCAGTTTCCCTGCTGTGCCTTTCTGCACAGGGGGGCTTTCACTGTGAGTCTGAGCTTTTTATGAGAATCTCCATTTCAGTCTCTATCTGGGGTGTGCTCTAGACTTTACCTTCTGCCCCCTGTATCTGGTGTAGTCCTTAAACCACGAGCTCAAAGATTCCAGGTTTTGCCAAAACTTTCCAGGCTTTGGCACTCTGAGTTCCTGGTTTCACTTGACTTTGGAGACTGGCATGTACTTTACACATGCTTCCTGTTCAAAAAGGATTTTTAAAAGATTTCTTACCCACTATATGAGTTATTTTATTTGGGTGAGTTATTCAGGGTATCCAGTCTGCCATACTGCTGGAAAAAGAGATTTCTCACAATATATGATTTTCTGTTACAAACTCTTATCTTTTTAGCATATATCTCTTTGCTGAATATGTTGCAGTCATAAATATTTAATCATTAAACTTTATCATTACTGGGGGATTTTTTTCTGAATACTTTAAAATTTCTACTTTTAATTTACTGTCAGCTTTCTTTCTCCATCTTAACCCTATAATATAAAACAGGCAATTGAAAAATGACTCTCTGAAAAACTGTGCAGTCAGCCTGGTATGATTAGATGTCAGGACAGTGAAGTGGCTTAATTTTTTTGCTGCATAATCATCTTGAGTTCTTTGCCTCTGAATTGAGAACTTGGAGGTCAGAGGTGATTTATTTTCTTATTTACACTATAAAGTGAAGGAGAAAACCATTCTATACTTTGCTGGGAATGTTTGTGAGAGATATAGTCTGTCAAAAATCAACTAGGTATGTGGGAATTAGAAATGAGTCTGGAATGGCTATAGACAGGTTATTTCAGCCAGTTTAATAGAATCCAAGAAAGTATGTTCAAGCGGAAGAAGGTTGCCTTTCTCCAGATCTACTGAGCATTATTCTGGGATCAGTCTCAGGTGATGGCTCAGGAAGACACACACATATTCATGGGCACACATGCATATACACACACCCACATGCCTACACAGGCATACACACTAGAAACACACACATGTAATTAAGTAGTTATATAAGTGGGAGGATTCTGGAAAGTGAATCATTGGATTTTGTTTTTTATTTTATCCTTTTGCCCTAATTCTCAAAGTAGTGTTTGTAAGGAAAGTATTGGAAGGTCCAGAAGAATAACCCATAATGCTATTGCTTTTTTTTTTTTGATATGAAATTTATTGTCATATTGGTTTCCATACAACACCCAGTGCTCATCCCAACAGGTGCCCTCCTCAATGCCCATCACTCACTTTCCCCTCCCTCCCACCCCCCATCAACCCTCAGTTTATTCTCAGTCTTTAAGAGTCTCTTATGGTTTGGCTACCTCCCTCTCTAACTTTTTTCCCCTTCTCCTCCCCCATGGTCTTCTGTAAAGTTTCTCAAGATTCACATAGGAGTGAAAACATATGGTATCTGTCTTTCTCTGTATGACTTATTTCACTTAGCATAACACTCTCCAGTTCCATCCACGTTGCTACAAAAGGCCATATTTCTTTCTTTCTCATTGCCAAGTAGTATTCCATTGTATATATAAACCATAACTTCTTTATCCATTCATCAGTTGATGGAAATTTAGTCTCTTTCCATAATTTGGCTATTGTTGAAAGTGCTGCTATAAACATTGGGGTACAAGTGCCCCTATGCATTAGCACTCCTGTATCCCTTGCATAAATAGCAGTGCTATTACTGGGTCATAGGGTAGATCTATTTTTAATTTTTTAAAATATTAAATAAATTTTAATAAATTTATTTATTTAAATATATATAATATATAATATTATTTATTTATATATTAATAATATAATATATTATTATATATAATATATAATATATAAATTATTTATTTATTTATTAATATTTAATAAATAAATATTAATATTAAAATATTAAATAAAACCTCCACACTGTTTCCCAGAGCGGCTGCACCTGTTTGCATTCCCACCAACAGTGCAAGAGGGTTCCCATTTCTCCACATCCACTCCAGCATCTATAGTCTCCTGATTTGTTCATTTTAGCCACTCTGACTGGCGTGAGGTGATATCTGAGTGTGGTTTTGATTTGTATTTTCCTGATGAGGAGTGACATTGAACATCTTTTCATGTGCCTATTGGCCATCTGGATGTCTTCTTTTTTTTTTAACTTTATTTTTTATTTTTAAAAATTTACATCCAAATTAGTTAGCCTATAGTGAAGCAATTATTTCAGGAGTAGATTCCTTAATGCCCCTTACCCATGTAGCCCATCCCCCCGTTCCCACAACCCCTCCAGCAACCCTCAGTTTGTTCTCCATATTTATGAGTCTCTTCTGTTTTGTCCTCCTCCCAGTTTTTATATTATTTTTGTTTCCTTTTCCTTATGTTCATCTGTTTTGTGTCTTAAAGTCCTCATATGAGTGGAGTCATATGATTTTTGTCTTTCTCTGACTGACTAATTTTGTTTAGCAAAATACCCTCAAGTTCCATCCACATAGTTGCAAATGGCAAGATTTCATTCTTTTTGATTGCCGAGTAATACTCCATTGTGTATATATACCACATCTTCTTTATTCATTCATCTGTCGATGGACATTTGGGCTTTTTCCATACTTTGGCTATCATTGATAGCATTGCTATAAACATTAGGGTGCATGTGCCCTTTCAAAACAATACACCTGAATCCTTCGGGTAAATACCTAGTAGTGCAATTGCTGGGTTGTAGGGTAATTCTATGTTTAATTTTTTGAGAAACCTCCATACTGTTTTCCAGAGTGGCTGCATCAGTTTGCATTCCCACCAGCAGTGCAAAAGGTTCCTCTTTCTCTGCATCCTCACCAAGATCTGCCGTTGCATCAATTGTTAACTTTAGCCATTCTGACAGGCGTGAGATGGTATCTCAGTTTGTTTTTGATTTGTATTTACCTGATGATGAGTGATGTTGAGCATTGTTTCATGTGTCAGCTGGCCATCTGGATGTCTTCTTTGGAGAAGTGTCTATTCATGTCTTTTGCCTATTTCTTCACTGGATTATTTGTTTTTTGGGTGTTGAGTTTGATAAGTTCTTTGTAGATTTGGGATACTAACCCTTTATCTGATATGTCATTTGCAAATATCTTCTCCCATTCTGTTGGTTGCCTTCTATTTTTCCTGATGGTTTCCTTCGCTGTGCAGAAGCTTTTTATTTTGATGAGGTCTCAGTAGTTCATTTTTGCTTTTGTTTCCCTTGCCTCCAGAGATGTGTTGAGTAAGAAGTTGCTGTGGCCAAGATCAAAGATGTTTTTGCCTGCTTTCTCCTCGAGGATTTTGATGGCTTCCTGTCTTACATTTAGGTCTTTCATCCATTTTGAGTTTATTTTTGTGTATGGTGTAAGAAAGTGGTCCAGGTTCATTCTTCTGCATGTCAGTGTCTAGTTTTCCCAGCACCACTTGCTGAAGAAACTGTCTTTATTCCATTGGATATTCTTTCCTGCTTTGTCAAGGATTAGTTGGCCATACGTTTGTGGACCCATTTCTGGATTCTCTATTCTGTTCCATTGATCTGAGTGTTCTTGTGCCAGTACCATACTGTCTTGATGATTACAGCTTTATAGTATAGCTTGAAGTCTGGGACTGTGGTGCCTCCTGCTTTGGTTTTCTTTTTCAAGATTGCTTTGGCTATTCAGGGTCTTTTCTGGTTCCATACAAATTTTAGGATTATTTGTTCTAGCTTTGTGAAGAATGCTGGTATTACTTTGATAAGGATTGCGTTGAATATGTAGATTGCTTTGGGTAGTATCAACATTTTAACAATATTTCTTCTTCCTATCCAGGAGCATGGAATCTTTTTCCATTTCTTTGTGTCTTCTTCTATTTCTTTCATAAGCTTTCTATAGTTTTCAGTATATAGATTTTTCACCTCTTTGGTTAGATTTATTCCTAGGTACTTTATAGTTTTTTGTGCAACTGTAAATGGAATTGATTCTTTGATTTCTCTTTCTGTCGCTTCATTGTTGGTGTATAGGAATGCAACCGATTTCTGTGCATTGATTTTATATCCTGCAACTTTGCTGAATTCATGAATCAGTTCTAGCAGTTTTTTGGTGGAATATTTTGGGTTTTTCATATGGAGTGTCATGTCATCTTCGAAGAGTGAAAGTTTGACCTCCTCCTGGCCAATTTGGATGACTTTTATTTCTTTGTGTTGTCTGATTGCAGAGACTAAGACTTCCAATACTATGTTGAATAACAGGGCGAGAGTGGACATCCCTGTCTTGTTCCTGACCTTAGGGAGAAAGCTCTCAGTTTTTCCCCATTGAGGATGATATTGGCATTGGGTCGTTCATATATGGCTTTTATGATCTCAAGGTATGATCCTTTTATCCCCACTTTCTTGAGTTTTTTTTTTTTTTCTGTATTTTGTCAAATGCTTTCTCTGCATCTATTGAGAGGATCATATGGTTCTTGCCCTTTCTTTTATTGATGTGATGAATCCTGTTAATTGTTTTGCGGATACTGAACCAGCCCTGCATCCCAGGTATAAATTCCACTTGTTCGTGGGGAATAATTTTTTTTAAGTATTGTTGGATCCAGTTGGCTAATATCTTGTTGAGGATTTTTGCATCCATGTTCATTAGGGAAATTGGTCGATAGTTCTCCTTTTTAGTGGGGTCTCTGTCTGGTTTTGCAATCAAGGTAATGCTGGCTTCATAGAAAGAGTTTGGAAGTTTTCTTTCCATTTCTATTTTTTGGAACAGTTTCAAGAGAATAGGTGTTAACTCTTCCTTAAATGTTTGGTAGAATTCCCCTGGAAAGCCATCTGGACCTGGACCCTTATTTTTCGGCAGAGTTTTGATTACTAATTCGATTACCTTACTGATTATGGGTCTGTTCAAATTTTCTATTTCTTCCTGTTTCAGTTTTGGTAGTGTACATGTTTCTAGGAGTTTGTTCATTTTTTCCAGATTGCCCACTTTATTGGCATATAATTGCTCATAATATTCTCTTATTATTGTTTTTATTTCTGTTGTGTTGGTTGTGATGTTTCCTCTTTCATTCTTGATTTTACTTATTTGTGTCCTTTCCTTTTTCTTCTTGATCAAACTGGCTGGTGGTTTATCAATTTCATCAATTCTTTCAAAGAACCAGCTTCTGGTTTCATTGATCTGTTCTACTGTTTTTTTTGGTTTTGACAGCATTAATTTCTGCTCTAATCTTTATTATTTCTTGTCTTCTGCTGGTTTTGAGTTTTATTTGCTGTTCTTTTTCCAGATCCTTAAGGTGTAAGGTTAGGTTCTGTATATGAGATCTTTCTTCCTTCTTTAGGAAGGCCCGGATTGCTGTATACTTTCCTCTTATGACTGCCTTTGCTGTATCCCAGAGGTTTTGGGTTGTGGTGCTATCAGTTTCATTGACTTCCATATACTTTTTAATTTTGTCTTTAACTGCTTGGTTAGCCCATTCATTCTTTAGTAGGATGTTCTTCAGTCTCCAAGTGTTTGTTACCTTTCCAAATTTTTTCTTGTGGTTGATTTCGAGTTTCATAGCGTTGTGGTCTGAAAATATGCACAGTATGATCTCAATCTTTTTGTACTTACTTAGGGCTGATTTGTGTCCCAGTATATGGTCTATTCTGGAGAACGTTCCATGTGCACTGGAGAAGAATGTATATTCTGCTGCTTTAGAATGAAATGTTCTGAATATATCTGTTAAGTCCATCTGGTCCAATGTGTCATTCAAAGCCTTTGTTTCCTTGTTGATTTTTTGATCAGATGATCTGTCCATTGCTGTGAGTGGGGTGTTGAAGTCTCCTACTATTATGGTATTACTATTGATGAGTTTATGTTTGTGATTAATTGATTTATATGTTTGGGTTCTCCCACATTTGGAGCATAAATGTTTACAATTGTTAGGTCTTCTTGGTCTATAGACGCCTTGATTATGATATAATGCCCTTCTTTATCTCTTGATACAGTCTTTATTTTAAAGTCTAGATTGTCTGATATAAGTATGGCTACTCCGGCTTCCTTTTGTTGACCATTAGCATGATAGATGGTTCTCCATCCCCTTATTTTCAATCTGTAGGTGTCTTTAGGTCTAAAGTGGGTCTCTTGTAAACAGCATATAGATGGGTCTTGTTTTCTTATCTATTCTGTTACCCTATGTCTTTTGATTGGAGCATTAAGTCCATTGACGTTTAGAGTGAGTGCTGAAAGATATGAATTTATTGCCATTATGATGCTTGTAGAGTTGGAGTTTCAGGTGTTCTCTGGTCCTTTCTAATATTTTGTTGCTTTTGGTATATATATATATATTTTTTTTTTTTTTCAGATATATATATATACACTTTCATCTTTTCTCCCCTCAGAGAGTACCCCTTAAAATTTCTTGCAGGGCTGGTTTAGTGGTCACAAACTCCTTTAACTTTTGTTTGTCTGGGAAACTTTTTATCTCTCCTTCTATTTTGAATGACAGCCTTGCTGGATAAAGAATTCTTGGCTGCATATTTTTCTGATTCAGCACACTGAATATATCCCACCACTCCTTTCTGGGTGCCAGGTTTCTGTGGATAGGTCTGCTGCAAACCTGATCTGTCTTCCCTTGTAGGTTAGGGACTTTTTTCCCCTTGCTGCTTTCATGATTCTCTCCTTGCCTGAGTATTTTGTGAATTTGACTATGATATGCCTTGTTGATGATCGGCTTTTGTTGAATCTAATGGGGTTCCTCTGTGCTTCCTGGATTTTGATGTCTGTGTCTTTCCCCAGGTTAGGAAAATTTTCCACTACGATTTGCTCACATAACCCTTCTACCCCTATTTCTCTTTCTTCCTCCTCTGAGACCCCTATGATTCTGATGTTGTTCCTTTTTAATGAGTCACTGATTTCTATAATGCTTAAATCGTGCTCTTTTGCCTTAATCTCCCTCTTTTTTTCTGCTTCGTTATTCTCTATAAGTTTGTCCTCTATATCACTGATTTTCTGTTCTGCCTCATCCATCCTTGCCGCCATTGCATCCATCCATGATTGCAGATCAGTTATAGCATTTTTAATTTCATTCTGGCTATTTTTTACTTCTTTTATCTCTGCAGAAAAGGATTCTAATCTATTTTTGACTCCAGCTAGTATTCTTATTATTGTGATTGTAAATTCTGGTTCAGCCATTTTGCTTGTATCTGTGTTGGTTAAATCCCTGGCTGTCGTTTCTTCATGCTCTTTCTTTTGGGGTGAATTCCTTCGTTTTGTCATTTTGAAGGGAGAAAAGGAATTAATGAGGTAGAAAAATCGAAATTAAAAAATATTAAAAATTTTAAAATATTAAAATTAAAAATTAAACACACACACACAAATTGAATAGATGATGCTAGATCGTAGGTGTGTTTTGGTCTGGGTGTTGAAAGTGGTTTGAGAGATTAGAGAAATGAAAAAAAAGAGGGGGGAAGGAAATCATTTGAGAATTTTAAAAAGTGAATACACTGAAGTAGACTAAAATGAGAAAATGTGGGTAAAATAGAATTTGAAAAAATATACACAAAAATATAGTAGAAAAAATTAAAGAAAAATATTTTTAATAAAAATGAAAAAAATTTGAATTTTTTCATTTTCTGTATTTAAGAAAAAAGAAAATAAATGAAAAAGAGAACAAAAGATAAAAAAAGAAAAAAGAAAAGAAAACAAAGAAATCGTTTGAATATTTGAAAAAGTGAATACATTGTAGTAGACTGAAATAAAGTGATGGGAGTAAGGTAGAATTTGAAAAAAATTACATAAAAGGAAAAATATAGTAATAAAAATTAAATAAAAATATTTTAAATAGAAATTGAAAGTAAAAACGAAGTTTTTCTTTTTCTGCATTCAAGAAGAAAAAAAGAAAAAGAAAGAAAAAAAGGAAATTGAAAATTTGAAAAAGTGAGTACAATGAAGTAGACTAAAATAAAATGTGGAAGTAAAGTAGAATTTGAGAAAATTAACACAAAAGTAAAAAATATAGTAATAAACATTAAAGACAGGTATTTTTAATAAAAACTGAAAATAAAAATGAGTTTTTTCTCTTTCTGTATTCGAGAAAAAGAAAAGAATTGTAAAAGAGTAAAAGGGAAAGGAGAAAAAAATTTGAATAGATGAACCTGCTAACAGATTGAAGTAGGACTGAAATTGCTTCGTTTTCCCCTAGAGGTCAGTTCATGTAGCTCTTTATAGTCCATAAATTAAACCGGCGGTGAGGTTTGCGTTCTTGAAGAGCAAAGTTGGCCCAGTTGGGCAGGGCTTGGTGTAACAGTTCTGCTCTCCACTAGATGGCGATGCTAGCCTACTGGGGTGGATTGTTGCAGTGCTTGTAGCTGCACATGCGCATGCGTGGGAGCGGTGAAAAATGGCGCCACCCAGCTACCCAGTCTGTTCTCCTGGATCAGCAATTGTGCACCGTCCTCCATCTTCAGCTCTCGTCCACTTCCCACTTTTCCACTCCCTGTGGCCAGGCCCCAGGCAGTACCTGTCAACCAAGTTTTGTCTCAGATGTGGCTGTTTTCCCAGCCCCTTACTTCTGAAGGACTGAGGCTTTGATCCGTTCCGCCCCTCTGCATGAGGGTCTCACCGAGCAATGGCCGAATGAGCAATGGCCGAATGTTGGCTGTGCCCAGGAACACCCGTTGGACCTTGCTGTTGCCGGTGCCCCAAGACTGTGGCCAGGTGCCAGGCCACCCCAAAAAAAGATTGTGAGAGTGTAGCATCAGCATTTCAGGGATTATGGAAAATCGCAACACACATCTGGCACCAGGCTTCACCCTCAACGACCTTGCCCCAGCACCAGTGAATGTGGCTGCCTTCTGGGGTCTGCTGGGACCAGGTGGCTTCAACAGTCTCTACAAAATGTCCTTCCAGCAGTGGAACCGCTTTTCGCCATGTGGCCCGAGAACCTCCCAGACCCCACTCTGTTCCTGGGGATTCACCTTACCCACCAGAGCACTGGCAAGTATTGAGCTGTAGAGTTGCAGATTTTGAGCTCCCCTTGTTTACAGTCTTAATGGAATTTAAACCCTCTCCTTTCTCCTTTCTCTTTTTTTAGTTTAGTCCCTGTAGCTGTTTCCAATTTTCCACTTTCTCTCCAGCTGCTTTTGGGGAGGGGTGCTTTTCCCGTATGCTCCCCCCCCCCAGTCTCCGTCCTCTGCCCGCAAAAGGGGTTCCCTACCTTTCGTGGCTTCTTGCTCCCCAAGTTCAGTTGTTTGTATCACGTACCTGCTGAATTCTGTGGTTCAGGTTGTGCAGATTGTTGTGTTAATCTTCCAATCAGTTTTCTAAGTGTGTAGGATGGTTTAGTGTTGGTCTGGCTGTATTTCATGGATGCGAGACACACAAAAAGCTTCCATGCTGTTCTGCCATCTTGGCTCCTCCTCTGGATGTCTTCTTTAGAGAAGTGTCTATTCATGTCTTCTGCCCATTTCTTCACTGGATTATTTGTTTTTCCGATGTGGAGTTTGGTGTGTTCTTTATAGATTTTGGATACTAGCCCTTTGTCTGATATGTCATTTGCAAATATCTTTTCCCATTCCATCAGCTGCCTTTTACTTTTGTTGATTGCAGTGCAGAATGCTATTTCTTTAAAAAAAATGTTTTTAATGTTTATTTTTTTTGAGAGAGAGACAGGGCATAAGCAGGAGAGGTGCAGAGAGAGGAAGACATAGAACCCCAAGCAGGATCCAGGCTCTGAGCTGTCAACACAGAGCCTTACATGGAGCTTGAACTCATGAGCTGCAAGATCATGACCTGAGCTGAAGTCTGATGCTTAATAGACTGAGCCACCCAGGCACCCTGTTATATTGCTATTTCTTAGTAAAAACAATGGCAATATGTTTGTGCATTTCTTTTCTTTGCATTTATTAATTATAGGTGAGCTTGTATAAGCAACTACACTTGAATCTGCTTTTCTCTCCCTAATAACAATTTTATATTAGGTACATCCCCATGTTTTCATCATAGTAAAATATTCTTTCACATAGATTCACAGTTTCCTCCCATTAGACATTAAAGTTGTTACAATTTCTCCAGTAGTAAAATGAGTCACTGTTGTTATATCTCCCTGTGTCCTCTGCCTTGGTCCTAGAAAAATAGTTAAAGGTTGCTCTCAGTTTCAAGTGTCAGTGAACCTCTCTCAGAGGTTCAAGTTCAGCTGTCAGTCTATGTGTTGCCCTAACATCCTCCATGGGGGTTTCCCGCTTCCATCCCCTACCCTCATGCTGGCCACAGCAGACTTTTCAAAGTATTTCTCTCAACCACATGTGGTGTGTGTTCCCCTTGGGGGGAGTTTCATAAATGTAAAAAAATTCCCCATCTCATTATGTTTCAAATGCTATTTTAGCTCCCTGTTTTATAACGTGATACATTAGTGCCTGGGCACCAACTGATGACCTGTGAAAGTCTTGAATTATCCTAGGCTCCCCCTGTGGATGAGTGCTTGAAATGTGGCTAGTTAAAACTAAGATATCTGGTAAGTGTAAAATAAACAATGAATTTTGAATGCTTAGCAAGATAAAAAGGAACACGTATTATTTTATGGATGGTACTATTTGTATTGATTACAGGTTAAATGATAATATTTTGGATACATTGAATTTAATGAAATATTTTATTAAAATTAATTTAATCCTTGTTATGCATCTTTAAAGTGGCCACAGGAAAATTTAAAACTACATATGTGGCTTGTGTTTGTGGCTAGTATTGTATTTCTTTTTGAGAGACCAAGTTAGAGCCAAGAGTCAGAGCCTGGGACACCATACTAATGTTCCCTCTTGGGAAAGCACCTCATCCCCCTGCTCTCTGCTCAAGCTTCCAGAATCTTGGGTAAGGGGGAAAAATGTCAGCAGAGTTCTTCTTCACTCCCTCTCTCCCAACATCCAACCCCACCATGAAGCTTGTAGAAACAGGGTTAGGTAGTGGATAAGAGAACTAACTTGGTTGGTTTGCTATGCTATTTTATTAATTTTAAGGACCATATTGCATTAAGTTGGATGAGTGACAGATACTCCCATGTGGAATAGATCTAGCTGTAAAGTGCTTACCAAATGCTCTGTGTCTCTGGGCTTTGGCTGTAGCTTTGAGTCATTTTGTTCTTCTCTACCTGACTTCAATCACTCCTTTTGCAAAAGCACTAAAGCTCCCTTGTGCCTACTTTTAGGGAGTCAGAGCTGGGACTTCACATACCTTTTTGCCATTTCAGCTGCCAGGCAGATAAAAAATGGTGTATAGCAGAGATCCCTGCTCTAAGCAGCTCATGAGGAGGAGGCTGAAACTGGAACATTTGGATTCAGGAGAAGCCTGAGATAACTGAGCCTGTTTCTTGAGATCCAACAGTTTCCTAGGCCTGCCAAGACACTTCAGCATCTCAGACAGCTCAAGGACTTAGACAGGAAAAGTTGAGTTAATGAGTGATGGTTGACACACAATTCTGAATCCTGCAGCAGCAATGTGTGTGCTTAGGCCTTCATCAGGCAATGGCCCAGGGACAGCACAGAAGTCCTTGGCTGGGAGCCACCCCTGGCTGTGGCTTCATGTGGCTCCTGGTTTCTGCACTGTTAAGACTATGACTTCAAGGGCAGCTGAGGTCACTAGTTACCCTAACCCATTTATAAAGCTGGTCAAGCTCCCATCCAAACAAATGTCCTTCCTGCTTTCAATTATTTTTGTAGGGAACCTCTGTTTGCACACAGAGTCATGTTTCTTGCCATATTTGTTTAGTTTCTTTTTCCGTTAACCTCTTTCCTTCAGACTGGTAGAGGCAGTCTTTCCTGTGGCTTGATGCCAGTTGAGTCTCTTCCAACTATGGCTGGGAGGGACCTGGCAGATTCTCCTCTGAAGCAGGAACTTTCAGGCTGCTTAATTCCTAGGAACTGAAGTCTGGGAGAAGAGACAGACATTGGGTATTCCCTATTCATGCCTAAAACAAATATGTGGGTACCATCTTCTGTGAGCTAAGCACCAGGTTGGCCTCTGAGAACTCAGAAGAATCAGGTGTAAATCCACCCTTGTAGACTTTTATAGCCTATGACAAATGATGAGTGACACTACACAGCTACCCACAGGGGAAGTGGGAATTCAGCAGGACAGCAGATAGCTTTGAGCAAACAGGAATGGAAGAAGGAATTGTGGGTATTTCATGAAGGAGAAATTTGAGCCGTCATTGAAGGGTGGGTATAACTTGACCCTATCTATAGCAGTGTTTCTTATCCTCAACACTATTGACATTTTGGACCAGGTAATTTTCTACTATGGAGGCTTTCCTGTACATTGTAAGATTGTTTAACAGCATCCCAGGCTTCTACCAGTGAGGTACCAGTAGGACCCCAATCTGTTGTGACAAATAAAATATCTGCAGATATTGCCAAAAGTCCCCTACAGGAAAAAAAATCACCTGGTTGAGAATCACAGTTATAAAGGAATAAGCAAAAGAATATTCCAGAAAGAGAGAAAAAAAAGAGCAAAGGACAAGCCCTGCACAGACAGCAGGTGAATCTGTTTGCCTGGAATGAAGGATATGTGAAGAGAATTCTCAAAACAGTGGAAAAACAGAATGTAAACTCCAAAGAGTGGGTGTTTGGGGTGTGTGTGTGTGTGTGTGTGTGTGTGTGTGTCTGTCTGTCTGTTTTGTTTCATAATGGACCTCAAACACCTAGAATAGAGTCTGGGACATACTTGAAACTCCATAGTGTTTGTAGAGTAGAAGAGAGTGTAGGGTCACTTTATAGAGGGTTGAGCACTGGGTTGGGGTATTGGTTTTATTCCGTAAGTAACATGGAGACATTTGAATGTTTTGGAATAAAAGATAGAGGTGACCCATTCTAGACATTGAGAATCAGACAGCCATATGTCAGGAAGATTAGAGAATAGGCTGACCCTGGGGATAAAGAGATAGCCAAAGGACTGTTGCAGGAGTCCAGACAAGAGATAATAGGAGTTTGTCCACAAATAGCATGTGGAGGGAGATGAAGAGAAACAATACATGACAGCAAAGATTGGATGATGGGAATGGGGTGGAGAAATAATGGCAATGTGTAAAAGTAGGAAACACAGGTCGATACTACCCAAAGCAATCTACATATTCAATGCAATCCCTATCAAAATAACACCAGCATTCCTCGCACAGCTAGAAAAAACAATCCTAAAATTTGTATGGAACCAGAAAAGACTCTGAATAGCCAAAGCAATCTTGAAAAAGAAAGCCAAAGCAGGAGGCATCACAATTCTGGACTTCAAGCTGTATTACAAAGCTGTAATCATTAAGATGGTATGGTTCTGGCACAGAAACAGACACTCAGATCAATGGAACAGAATAGAGAACCCAGAAGTGGACCCACAGATGTATGGGAAACTAATCTTTGACAAAGAAAGAAAGAATATCCACTGGAATAAAGACCATCTCTTCGGCAAATGGTGTTGGGAAAACTGGAGAGCGACATGCAGAAGAATGAACCTGGACCACTTTCTTACACCGTACACACACACAAAAAACTCAAAGTGGATGAAAGAGCTAAACGTAAGACAGGAAGCCATCAAAATCCTCGAGGAGAAAGCAGGCAAAAACATCTTTGATCTCGGCTGCAGCAACTTCTTACTCAACATGTCTCTGGAGGCAAGGGAAACAAAAGCAAAAATGAACTACTGGGACCTCATCAAGATAAAAAGCTTCTGCACAGCAAAAGAAACAATCAGCGAAGCTAAAAGGCAACCAACAGAATGGGAGAAGATATTTGCAAATGACATATCAGATAAAGGGTTAGTATCCCAAATCTACAAAGAACTTATCAAACTCAACATCCAAAAAACAAATAATCCAGTGAAGAAATAGGCAAAAGACATGAATAGACACTTCTCCAAAGAAGACATCCAGATGGCCAGCTGACACATGAAACAATGCTCAATATCACTCATCATCAGGGAAATACAAATCAAAAAAAACCTGAGATACCACCTCACACCTGTCAGAATGGCTAAAGTTAACGATGCAAAGACAGATCTTGGTGAGGATGCAGAGAAAGAGGAACCTTTTGCACTGCTGGTAGGAATGCAAACTGATACAGCCACTCTGGAAAACAGTATGGAGGTTTCTCAAAAAATTAAACATAGAATTACCCTACAACCCAGCAATTGCACTACTAGGTATTTATCCAAAGGATACAGGTGTATTGTTTTGAAAGGGCACATGCACCCCAATGTTTATAGCAATGCTATCGATGATAGCCAAAGTATGGAAAGAGCCCAGATGTCCATCGACAGATGAATGAATAAAGAAGATGTGGTATATATATATATATATATATATATATATATATATATATACACACACACACACACACACACACACACACACAATGGAGTATTACTCAGTGATCAAAAAGAATGAAATATAGCTGCAACAACATGGATGGAACTAGAGTATATTATACTAAGCAAAATTAGTCAGAGAAAGACCAATTCATATGACTTCACTCATATGTGGAATTTATGATACAAAACAGATGAGCATAAGGTAAGGGAAACAAAAATAATATAAAAACTGGGAGGAGGACAAAACAAAAGAGACTTGTAACTATAGAAAACAAACTGAGGGTTGCTGGAGGGAGTTGGGTGGGGTGGATGGACTAAAAAGGCAAGGGGCATTAAGGAAGACACTTGTTGGGTGAGCACTGGGTGTCATATGTAGGGGATAAATCACTGGATTCTACTCCTGAAATCATTATTGCACTATATGCTGACTAACTTGGATGTAAATTAAAAAGTAAATAATAAAAAAAAGTAGGAAACACACACAGGAAAACAAAGAGGGAATGTGGGAAATAATTTAATTATTTACATTTTGCCTTTAAAAAAGAATCCACATTAATCCTTCTCAAACTCTTCCCAAAAGTTGAAGAGAAGGGAATACTTCCAAAATCAATTTATGAGGGCAGAATTATCCTGATACTAAAGCCAGGCAAGGCCACTATAAGAAAATTACAAGCCAATATTCTTCATGTTCATACATGCAAAAATCTTCAACAAAGTATCAGCAAAATTCAACAGCACGTTAAGAGTATCATACACCACGATCAATTAGGACTTATTCGGGGATGCAAGGATGGTTCAATATATGTAAATTA
Source organism: Panthera onca (assembly GCF_046562875.1). Classification (NCBI taxonomy): domain Eukaryota; kingdom Metazoa; phylum Chordata; class Mammalia; order Carnivora; family Felidae; genus Panthera; species Panthera onca. The sequence continues at coordinate 24,172,874 of NC_138343.1, read as the reverse complement.
ATAATTGTGATAGAGGGGCACTGGGTGGCTCCGTTGGTTGAGTATCTGACTCTTGATCTCAGCTCAGGTGTTAGTCTCAGGGTTGTGAGTTGAAGTCCCATATTGAGCTCCATGTTGGCATGGAATCTACTTAAAAATAATAAATAAATAAGTAAATAACTAAATAAATAAATACATAAATACATAAATAAGATACATCACATAAACAGAATTTTTTTAACAGAATTAAAAAATCATGTGATCATCTCAATAGATGCAAAAAAAGCATTTGACAAAAATTCAACAATTTTTCATCATAAAAATTCTCAACAATGAGGTATAGAAGGAATATACATAATAAAGTCCATATATGACAAGCCCACAGCCAAAATCCTATTCAATTGTGTAAAGCTGAAAGCTTTTCCTCTATGATGAAGAACATGACAAGAATGTCTACTTTTGTATTTATATTCAACATAGTACTAGCATCCTGGTCAGAGCAACTAGGCAAGAAAAACAAATACAGGCATACCTCAGAGGTACTGTGGGTTTGTTTCCAGACCATCACAATAAAGTGAATATTGCAATAAAGCAAGTCAAATCAATTTTTCCAGTGCAAATAAAAGTTATTTTTATTGTAGTCTATTAAGTGTACAACATCAATGAGCCTAAAAAAATCCATGTACATGCCTTAATTAAAAATACTTTATCGGTAAAAAAAAATGCTGACTTTCCTCTGAGCTTTCAGTAAGTTATAATCTTTTTGCTGGTGGAGGGTCTATGCTGATGGCTACTGACTGATCAGTGTGGTGGTTGCTGGAAATGGGGCGGCTGTGGCAATTTCTTAAAATAAGACAACAATGAAGTTTGCTACATCCAGCTGACTCTTCATTTCATGAATGATTTCACTATATCATGTAATGTTGTTTGATAGCCTTTTACCCACAGCACATCTTTCAGAATCGGAGTCAAGCCTATCAAACCTTGTCACTGCTTTATCAACTGAGTTTGTGTAATATTCTAAATCCTTTGTTGTCATTTCAACAGTCTTCACAGCATCATCACCAGGAGCAGATTTTATCTCAAGAAACCTCTTTCTTTGCCCATCCATAAGAGCAATTGTTCTTTCACTGAAGTTTTATCGTGAGATTTCAATAATTCAGTCACATCTTTAGGGTCCAGTTCTAATTCTAGTTCTCTTGCTATTTCCACTACATCTGCAGTTACTTCCTCCACTGAAGTCCTGAACCCCTCAGAATCATCCATGAGGGTTGTAATCAACTTCTTCCAAACTCCCATTAACATTGATATTTTGACTTCTTCCCCTGAATCACGAATGTTCTTAATGACATCAAGAATGGCAAAATCCTTTCCAGAAGGTTTTCAATTTATTTTCTCCAGATCTGTCAAAGGAATCACTATCTATGGGAGCTGTAGCCTTACAAAATGTATTACTTAAGTAATAAGACTTAAAAGTCAAAACTACTCTTGATCTCTGGGCTGCAGAATGGATGTTGTGTTAGCAGGCATTGAAAAAACATTAATCTCATTGTCCATTTCCATCAGAGTTCTTGCATGACCACATGCATGCATGATTAATGAGCAGGAATACTTTGGAATAATTTTTTTTTCTTTTGCCTGAGCTGTAGATTTCAACAGTAGCCTTAAAGTATTCAGTAAACCATGTTGTAAATGGATGTGCTCTCATCCAAGCTTTCTTCCATTTATAGAGCACAGGTAGAGTAGACTTAGCATAATTCTTAAGGGCCCTAGAATTTTTAGAATAATAAATGAGCATTGGCTTCAGCTTCAAGTCACCAACTGCATTAGACACTAATGAGAGAATCAGCCCATCCTTTGAAGCTTTGAAGGCAGGCATTGACTTCTCCTCTCTAGCTGTGAAAATCCTAGATGGCATCTTCTTCCAACAGAAGACTATCTCATCTACATTCAAAATCTATTGTTTGATGTAGCCACCTTTATTAATTATCATAGCTAAATCTTCTGGATAATTTGCTACAGCTTCTACATCAGCCCTTGCTGCTTCACCCTGAACTTTGGTGTTTCGGAGATGGCTTCTTTCCTTACACTTCATGAACCAAACTCTGCTAGCTTCAGACTTTTCTTCTGCAGCTTTCTCACCTCTGTCAGCCTTCACAGAATTGACGAGAGTCAGGACCTTGGTCTGGATTAGGCTTTGGCTTAAAGGGATGTTGTGGCCTATTTGATCTTTTATCCAGACCACTAAAACTTTCCCTATATCCGCAATCTCTCTTTTATTATTCACGTATTCACTGGATTAGCACTTTTAATTTCCTTCAAGAACTCTTTCTTTTCATTCACAGCTTGGCTAACTGCTTAGCACAAGAGGCCCAGCTTTTGGCCTCTTTCAGTTTTCAACACTCATTCCTCACTAAGCTTAATCACTTCTAGCTTTTGATTTACAGTAACAGATGTGTGACCCTTCCTTTCACTTAAACACTTAGAGGAAGAGTCATTAATTGGCCTAATTTCAATATTGTTGTGTTTCAGGGAATAGGAAGACCTGAGAAGGAGGAGCAAGCTGGGGGAACAGCAGGTTGGTGGAGCATCAGAACACATACATTTATTGATTAAGTTTACTATCTTACATGGCACCCCAAAACAATTATGGTCGTAGTATCAAAGATCACCGATCATATATCATCATAAAAAATATAATAATCATGAAAAAATTTAAAATATTGTGAGAATTACCAAAATATGACATCGAGATATGAAGTGAGTAAATGGTGGAAAATGGTGGTGAAGTGGAAAATGGTGCCAATAGACCTGTTGGATCCAGGGTTACTACAAACCTTTAATTTGTAAAAAAAAATGCATTTTCTATGAAGTGCAATAAAGTGAAGTGCAATAAAATGAGGTCTGCCTGTAAAAGGCGCCCAAATAAGAAAGAGAGAAGTAAAATTGTCTCTGCAGATGACATGATCTTATGAAAAATCCTAATGACTCCACCCCCCCCCCCACCCATCCTGGTAGAACTAGTAAACAAATTCACTAAAGTTGCAGGATACAAAGTTAGGATACAAAAATAATTTGCATTTCTATACAAACTACCTGAAAAAAATTAAGAAAAAAAAATCTCATTTACAGTAGCATCAAAAACAATGAGACTTAGAAATAAATTTAATCAAAACCCATGAGATATTGAGGGAAAAAAGCTGAAGAAAGCACAAATAAATGAAAAGATAATTTGTGTTCTTGATTTGGAAGAGTTAATATTGTTAAAATATCCATGTTACCCAAAGCAATCTATACATTCAACACACATTTCCAAAGGCATCAAAATTCCAAAGGCATTTTCACAGAAATAGAAAAAAACAATCCTAAAATTCACGTGGAACAACAAAAGACTGAATAGTCAAAGCAATTTTGAGAAAGAACAGCAAAGCTGATTTCAAACGATATTACAAAATCACAGTAATCAAAACAGTATACAGTACTGACATAAAAACAGGCATATATACTAATGGTACAGAATAGAGAACCCAGAATAAAATCCACACATATATGGTCAACTAATCTTTGGCAAGGGCACCAAGAACACACAATAGGGTAAGGGTTGTCTCCTCAATAAATGGTGTTGGGGCAACTGGATATCTATATGCAAAAAAATGACACTGAACCCCTATCTTACACCACTTATAAACACTCACTTGAAATGGGTTAAAGACTTAAATGTAAGACCTGAAGCCATAAAATCTCTAGAAAAAAATATAGGTAAAAGCTCCTTAACATTGGTCTTGGCAATGATTTTTTGGGGCATGACACCAAAAGCATAGGCAACAAAAGCAAAAATAAATGGGACTATATTAAAGTAAAAAGCTACTGAACAGCAAAGGAAACTATCAACAAAATGAAAAGGCAACTATGGGATAAAAGAAAATATTTGCAAGCCATATATTTAATGAGGGATAATATCCAAAATATAAAAGGAACTTATATAGCTCACTGACAAAAACCCAAATCCAAAAAACCCAATGAGAAAATGGGCAGAGGATCTGAATAGACATTTCTCCAAAGGTGACATACAAATGGGCAACAGGAATATAAAAACGTGCTCCTTATCACTAATCATCAACAACATGCAAATCAAAGCTACCAAGAGATATTAGCTTGCATCTGTTAGAATGGCTATTATCAAAAAGATAAGAAATAAATGTTGATGAGGATGTGGAAGACAGGAAGTCCTTGTACACTGTTGGGGAGAATACAAATTGGTATAGCCACTCTAGAAAATAGTATGGAATTTCCTCCAAAAATTAAGAATAGAACTACTCTATGATCCAGCAATCCCACTTCTGGATATGTATCTAAAGGAAATAAAACCGGTATCTTGGAAAGCTATTTGTCTTCCATGTTCATTGCAGCATTATTCACAGTAGCCAAGATAATACAAACAACTTAACTGTCCATCAATGGATGAATGGATAAAGAAAATGTGAGACACACACACACACACACAAACACACACACACATATACAATAGAATATTATTTAGCCATAAAAAGGAAAGAAATCCTACCATTTGCAACAACACAGATAAGCCTTGAGGACATTTGCTCAATAATGTAATAAACCAGACACAGAGAGAAAAATACTGTGTGGTATCACTTATATGTAGAATTAAAAAAAATTTTTTTTGAACTGGCAAGTGTGGGGCTATAAGGAGAGAGGACCAAGTCAGAATCTCTCGTGGTGAGGACATCTATGGTATGCACAGAGACCAGGGGTTGTCCACTATTATCTATTTTCACCTTCTTCCCAAGAAGAAGAACAGAACCCACATTTTTAGTTGGGTGCAGGATTATTTACTATTATATTATTTATTGTTTATTATTATAAAGACCATATATCCCAGCTTCCCTTGTCACTAGGTATTGCCACATGACTACGTTTTGTCTAAGAGATTTGAGAATAGTAGTCATGTAATTGCTTCCAGAAGCCTGTCCTAATAGACATTTGGCATGTCTCTATTGTCTTATTTTTTTGTCCCATGTTCCATCCTGCTTTCTGTAAGTCTGATGTGAAAGGCTGGAGTTAAAGTAGCCTCCTTGGACCATGAGTATGGGTGCCACACTCTAAGGATGAAACAGTAGAGACTAGCATGGGACCAGGTCTCTAAATGACTTTGTGAATCCACCATACCAGCCCTGAACTGCTGATCCCCAGGCTTTGACATGAAGGAGAGTTGAATTTCTATCTTATTTAAGCCACTGTCATTATGTGTCTCTGTTGCTTGCAGCCAAACCTAATTCCAACTGACACAGTGCAAGGAACAGCAAATAGGAAAGAACTGGCCAGAGAGTTTGAATAAGAGTAATTCAGTGTCATGGAAACCAAGGAAGGCAGAATTTCAGAACAGTGACCCACAGTGTGGAAGAGGATGAGGCCTGAGGACAAAGACACTATATTTGACAGCTTAAAGGTCACTGGTAGTTTTAAGTAAACACTGTCCAAGGTTAACTGCAAACCAAACCATATGAAAAGCCTCTTCATGGCATCTGCAAACACTCAGAACCTGCCAACTGACCTACATCTTGGGATCTGGAAGATGCTTATGCATTGTGAAGAGAAAAATATTTGCAGACTCACCTTATCTGCATAGACTGTATCAGTCTTAAGGAAATTAGTTAGAGACCATAGTCATTGTGAGAAAAAGCTGTCATTTAAAGGAGTGTTTCCAGCAGCGAGGGTGGAGAATGGATGAAGGGCAAGGTTCTTCTCCATGGCACCCTCTTGTCAGTTGGCTAATACTCTCTGGTCCTTTATATCTCAACCTAGAGCCCCTCCCTCAGACAGACAGTCCCCTGACTCCACTGTTGTAGGCTCTTATAGCTCCCTAAACTTGTCCTCTATATCTCTCCTTGTTTAATATCTGCCTTCCTCAATAGGACCCTGTCTGGTTTGTTCACTGCTGTGTCCTCAGGGCCTAGCTGAGCATCTGGTAAAGAACAGATGCTCAATGGAGTGCATGACGTTTCTCCTTGCAGTGCTGGCACCAAACTCTTGGTGTTTTGCTTAGTTTGTTTCTTGTGCTTGAGGAAACACTTTGTGAAATTGTTTCTTCTCTTGGCTTCTCATTGTTTTCATCCTGAGAACTGATGAAGAGAGAGGGGAACGTGGAATTCCTAGTTGATGTCTACCTATGTTAGGGATGGTTGGTATCTTACTTACTTTCCTATTCCCTCACTGAAGGCACCAGGGAGCCATTTAGTATACTAAGACTATGTGGTACCCAAGGGTGTCTCAGAAGCTGAAGGAGTGAAGGAGGCTTCTGAAGTTCCCCCCAGAGTACCTTCCAGGGTGGAGTCATGCTATAAAGTACTCTAGATCAGTGCCTATTAGAACATTACTTCAGATCCAGAGAAAGAGAGGTATTCCAATTCCTCACATTCTGGCCTTTACCTCCCCTCAAGCCCTATCTCCTTATCCCCTCTGTCCCCAGTGTTACCCATTCTCAAGACTCATATTAAATGCCACCCTCTCTGGGGATCCTTCCCTGGTCACCCAGTCCAGGCACACATCTTTGTCCCCCAAGCTCCAACAACACCTGCTGTCTGATGTTCCTTTGAAAATTAGCACATTCCGTCTAGTGGTGTTCACCTGATTTTCAGATGGGTATTCAGCTTCCTGAAAGGGTGCTGCCTTGAACTTCTGCATAGCCCATGAGTATAGCCTTATACAAAATAGATATCAGGAAATAGATACTGGTTGACTGACCATTTCTTGCTCTGCTCTTCATTTGCTGAAGCGAAGAAAACACACATGCATGACAACAGCAAACCTTGCCTGCCCCTGTTTCATGGCTTCTCATCTTGGACTGTCAGACATACTACAAGTTGCAGGGACCTTAATTTATTTTTCTATTTCAAAAAAAAAGTCACCCACAACCTCCTGTGGCTAGTAACTTCTAAACCGTAGTAGCTGATTATAAGTAAGATGTATGTAATTGTTTATCAGCAAGCTTTAAATAAACACATAAATTTCAGTGTCTCTTCTTATTGGATTTTCTGACATGTTGGAATTGATCTGAGATCTCATTGAAATGTAAACTATAAACTAGCATCTGAGGCTCTTAAATCAGAGGCGGGAATAGAGATAAGAGTGGTTAGCACCTTTGAGAAGCATATCTATTTGGTAGAATGGTTAGCTGGTTATATTTTGTCAGCCAAAAAAAAAAAAATGACAGCTTCATTTGCATAGGGCTGCAGTGATTGATTCTCATCCCAGCTGCTCTTCCTTTGTCTCCTCTCCAAAGTAGAGGCTTTGGGCTGAGAACAGTGGGGATAGGCCACAGTCAGAAGTAACCTCTTCTTGTGACATAACTAAGATTCTCATCATCAAACGCTCCTTTTGGAACCATTCCTCATAATGAGTGTATTAGTCAGGATTCCCCAGAGAAACAGAACAAAGAGAAGATTTATGAGAATCGGCTCACATGACTATGGGGGCTGAGAAGTCCCACAGTCTGCTGTTTGCAAGGTGGACTGCCAGGAAAACCCATGGTAGTAGTCCAAGTCCAAAGTACTGAGAACTGATGGTATAACTCCCAGTCCTGGGGCAAAGTCCTGAGAACCATGGGCCTGTTGGTGTAAGTTCCTATGTCCAAAGGCCCAGAAGCTCCAAGATAGAAGATGAACATCCCATCCCAAGAAGAAGGAGTGAATTTACCCTTCCTTTGCCTTTTTGTTCCATTGGGGCCCCCAGTGGATTGGAACATGCCTACCCACATTGGTGAGGATGGATCTCTTAGTCCTTGAATTAAATGCTTCCAGAAACACCCTTCCAGAGACACCCAGAAATACTACCTTATCAGCTATCTGGGCATCCCTTAGCTCAGTCAAGTTGATACATAAAATTAACCATCACAGTGACAATCCCAATATCTCATTTTAATTACATTAGGGCTCATTTTAAGCAACTTCACCAAGTCAGAAACATGACCCTTTATGTAAAACCCCAAGTCATTCAGAGGTTGGACAGATGCACATTTAATGATGGCAGAGGTAACACAGGCACAGGTGGCTATAATTAAGGTCTTGGGACACACCTCACAATGATGTCAGTGCACTAACTTGCATTTGCACACCAGCCATGATTCCTCAAGTAGTGTCTAAAAGGCAGCCCTCTTCTCTCTAGGTTGCAAGCTTGAACTTGGACTGTGCTAAACCTCTTCTATATTTTAAGCTGTTATGTTTAAGGGATTATGTTTGCTATAATGGATTATGGATTGATAATCTCATACTGTTATTGAAAGCTTTCTTGAGGCGCTTGGGTGGATCAGTCGGCTAAGCGTCCGACTTCGGCTCAGGTCATGATTTCGTGGTCCATGGGTTCGAGCCCCATGTCGGGCTCTGTGCTGACAGCTCAGAGCCTGGAGCCTGTTTCAGATTCTGTGTCTCCCTCTCTCTGACCCTCCCCCGTTCATGCTCTGTCTCTCTCTGTCTCAAAAATAAATAAACGTTAAAAAAAAAATTTAAAAAAAAAAAGAAAGCTTTCTTGCTGAACCAAGTTGAGTCAGAAATTACTGATGATTACTTAGAGACAGATATTAGAACCAGTCTAAACCACAATCTCACAGGACAAATTGCCCAGATTAAAAGAAAATGAAATAACTCCCTTCTGACAGGAAGAATAATCCTAACACAGAAATCACTGTATTTCCTGATAGCACATATCCAAATAGATAGTGAATTTGTGTTTCCCTTTTTATCTGCATATAGAAAAAAAAAGAATTTCAAAAGCACTTGGTTGTCAAAGAGATGATGGAAAATCCTGAGAAGGCAACCCAATGCCCTTTACTGAGAAAAACTCGGGAGACCTTGCTTGTTAAAAAAAGTTCCAAGACTGACAGAAAGCTCTTTACAAGGGTTTTTGCCACGGAAAGTCCCAAACAGGTCCAAAATGAAGAAAAATTTGACATGATTTAAATAGTTGCATCCTCCTCACATCAACAAGAGATAAATTAAGCCACAATTGATAGTGGTTAACTGTTTTCTTTTTCTTTTTTTAAGGTGTGCAACGTGATGATTTGTATGTATATGTTGTGAAACAATTACCTCAATCAAGTTAATTAACACATCCATCACTTCACATAGTCACCTTTTTTGGGTAGTGAGAACACTTATGGTCTACTCTCTTAGCAAATTTCAAGTATAATGTACAGTATTGTTAACTGTAGTCACCCTGTGGTACATTAGATCCACAGAAGTTATTCATCTTGTAACGAAAAGTTCATACTCTTTGACCTACGTCTCTCATTTCCCCCACCGTCCCAGTCCTTGCCAACCACTATTCAACTCTGGTTTTATGAGTTCAGCTTTTTTCTTTTTGATTCCACAAATGTCAGTGATGCCATATAGCATTTGTCTTTCTGTGTCTGGCTTATTTTACTTACAGGGGTAAGGAAGAAAATACAGTCTCAAGGGAGTAATAGGTTGAATAAAAATGTAAGGTTTTCTTTCCCTAGATGAGTGGACTTAAAATTCTTTTGATTGCTTGCCCCCCGGGGGAGGGGAGGGGTTGAGAAACCAGGTACCTGCTCTAACATCTCTAAGTTAACACTTAAAAATTTTCCTTCAATTCAGGTAGTAGCAAAGAATGTAATTTCTAGTATATTATAAATATTTATATTTTCAAATAAAATGGTTACATGTCTGACTTAAATGTGTCCCATCTAAATGCCACACTGCCACCAGCATAGCTGTTCTCTAACAAAGGGTTTTTTCAACATTCCTTTTATTCCTTTTCATATTTTTATCCCACTCTCCCTAAAGAGTTTTATTCCATTGTAGATTCTTGTGTTTGAAAGTCTTTTATTGCTGACCCTATCATAGTTACCCATAACAAAGTATTACACAAACTGAAATAAGATGTTAAAATATTTCCTGTGAATGTGAAGCTGGGAAAAGTCATCCTTTTTCCTGGATTACACTAGTGCACCATTGGTTGAACCACATGCACCCCCATGCCTTTCCTGGGTAATGTGCAGGGAAGGACACCTGTCAGAAATGAGGTGGAAATAAGAGCTGGTGTGATCAGGGCCATTCATTCTGAAGGAGACATATTTAGAAAGGAGTACTATGGTAGGTGGATCAGTCCTACTTTTCTATAACATCGTGCAACCATACCTTCACCCTGGCCTCCTGGTGGCTGGAGTATGCTTCCCACTCATGGCCTCCAGCATGGTTTACTGACTTGCTTCAGTGGATAAATGTGAGCAAAAGTTTGAAAAGTGCTTGTGCAGTTTGGCTTGGGTTCTAGTGCTTCTGCAGTTGCAGTGAGAAGGCAATGCTCCGGGTAGCTGCTGCCCTCCACTGGGCCCCAAATAAGATACGGAATTAAGCTGATGCAGCCAGGGCCCATCACTTAATGGTAGGGCCCACTGCAAAATGAAAATGTGGGGCATCAGGATTCAATCCCTCTTTCTCCTGGCTTACCACCTCCATCCATGGTGGATGGCAACACCCAATGGGTAGAAATCTCCATGCAGGGGTGCACTTGGTACCTGGATTGGGAGTGAACAAGAAATCCCTGCCCATTGCCCGCCAAATGTGCCATGACACAGCCAGTGTGAATAGCCACCACCTTGTCCCACCTTAAGACACTGCAGAACATGTGCCTGAATGGTCCTCCCTGTGGTCATGTTCAGAACCCCATGGGGACAGAGGGCAGCAGTGGTCACTGGGCATGCATGGAGAGCTGATGGCTGAGTACCTATCCAGGAGGGCGGGGAGATAGGAGAAGGCAGCACCATGTGCGAATTGAGGCTTAAAGCCCCTGGAGCGTGCAGCGAGTATTGTACTGAATACCTTCAGACTTCACTCACAAAACATGAATGTCTTGGGTCCATCCCAGAGTATTAAAGCACAAGTGCAAGGTCCTATTAAGTGTAGGGCTCTGTAAAATTGCATTGCTCACACAACCTGGAGCCAGCCCTAGCCCAACAAACTGCAGACCTGCAGCCTGAATAGGGGCATCCCACCTGACCCACAGCTGCCCTAAGGATGGACAATTGTTGTTTTGAGTCACATTGTGTTGGGGTGGTTTGTTCTGCAGCATCATTGTGGCAATGGCTGAATGACACAAGTTCTCATGGAAATTCAGGTTCTAAAATTTAGTTTCACTAAAACCACCCATGCCTATTTGCCCCTTGGGAAGTCTCCGTGTGCTTGTAAGGATACAGGTTGTCCAATTTGAGGTCTTTGGCCCAGAGATCAAAGGTTGGGTGAAGTGTGAGAGAGTGTGTGAGACAGCTAAAAAGGAAGAGGGTTGTGGTCAGCAAGTGGGATTCTGCAGCTGGTGAGGTCAGGGGAAGAGCAAGTCGGGGGATGGCCTTGCTGGAGGATGGAGGCCATGACCTGAGGAGGTAGGGTGCAGAGATGCTGTGGAGCCAGTGGTGCTGTGGGTCCCAGTGGACTCTATGTCACCCATTAGCAGCAGTGTCACTGCGTGGTGATGCACATGGGCTTGTAGTCAGACAGGCAACCTGCATCTGCTAGTCCCTCCCCTTGTGCTTACCTGTGTGACAGCAGGCATTCACTTATCTCCTGAGGGCTTTCCTTTCCTTATCTGTCCTGTGCTACAGTGTAATTCTATGAATTTCACACATAATCCATGAAAAGTCTTCAGCACAATACCTAGCACTTTGTAGGCACTCAGGAAATGTTAGGTGTTTATTATTTTGCAAGATGATGGGAGTTAGGTAATCTGTATTAGTCTCCTGTGGTTGTTGCAACAAATTAGCACAAACTGGGTGGCTTGAAACAACAGAAATGTGTTCTTTCACAGTTCTGGAGGCTGGAGGTCCACAGTTAAGTTGTCGTCAGGGCTGTGCTTCCTCCACATGCTTGAGGGGAGATTCCACTCCTTGCTTCTTCCTCCCTCTGGTGGCTGCAGAATTCCTTCCTTTACTTGGGGCTCCTCTCTCTAGCCTCTGCCTCCTTTGTCACATTCCCTCCTCCTCTTCCATCTTTCCATCTCTCTGTGTGCTTCTGATGATGACCCTTGTTATTAGATTTTAGGCCCACCTGGATAATCCAGGATGCTCTCCTCCTCTCAAGATCCTTAACTTCATTACATCTGAGAAAAAACCCTTTTCCCAAAGAAGTTCATATCCACAGGTTCCAAGGATTAGGATACAGACATACCTTTTTGTGGGGAGATTATGCAGCACATGACAGTGCCCTTGTCTCTAATGAAAGTGTTGGCAGCACTAGCTGGCAAGAAAAGGCAGAGAGTGGCAATTCTCCCCTTCCCAGATATACAGGGTATAGATAGATAGTCTACATCTTTAGGCATAGGGCTTCATGGGAGGCACCGCTCATGGAAAACATTAGGCTTCACCAGGGTCAGAAGGAGGGGTATGTAACCGAAGTAGTAACCCTCAAATATAGCAGATTCCTGATGGAACACAGCGTATGCCATGTTTAGAAGATGGACTAGTGCAGGGGAGCAGAAGAGACTCAGGAAGATGGAATGAGAAAATGCCAGGGAATGAGTATTAAGGCTGGGAGGCTGGAAGGCCGTCAAGGCCAAAGCTGGTGAACCAACTGCTGATACTCACCCCCCACCATCCTTAGCAGAGCCCCCTCCCACTTTCCATTTACCCCACCACTCAGACCCCTCACCCTGAGCTCTACAAACAAAAGCTCTATACGCCTTTGAGTCACCATAGGCAGTGGGGTTGGCTTGCTTTGGTGTGTAGAGAGTGAGTGGTTGAACTTCTACCAATTTTATGTTTTCATCTGGAATATCACTATGCAATCCTTACAGTAAGATAATGGTTTTCTTTTCATAATAGATACCATATCCGTATCAATGTAGTTCTTCCCACTCTTTATCCCATGGGAAGCATTGTACTAATGAAAGGTTTCAAATCAACCCTGAAGGGAATGATTAAGGTTTACAGATCATTGTTCTCTCAGTCGGGATAAGTTATCACATATTATCTGCATATATAAAGGCCACCCTAGGAATACTCCGGCTTCTCACTTTTTGAATTAATATTTGGAGGGAGGGAACAATTAAATTCATCTAGAAAGAGTGATCTGGAAAGCCTATAGTTGGCTTTAAGTTCTGAAGAGAAATTATGAAACGTAGGTAGGTCAAGAGAGTGGAGAGGAGATTTGGTGAAAGAAAAGCAGCGTATAAAATTAATTTTTAACTTTTTGGGGGGAGGATGTCATTGACTTCTTAGAGGATCTGTTGGAAACTATGGATTCTTTCCCTAGACAGACTCACATAAGCATATACATACAAAATCCCACATGCAGTACTCAGTTGCTGAAAGCCCAACCACGGGGCTCTAGGGATGGATCCCTGGGGCCCAGTTAAGGCCATCTGGAGCATAATAGGCTCTAAGAGTAACAGAAACACCAGCTCCACTGGAAGTGATAGTTAACATGGGAGAAGAGAAGAGGTTGGAAAACTAGGTAGGGAATCTTGCTCAAATGACAAGATTCAGGAAACATAACTGCATTCTGGGGTGGGCATGTTAAATATTTTGGACAGGATGCACACCAAAAATCAGGGATCCCAGGTGGTAGACCAGTCAACTTCTTGGCTTTAATGGCCTCATGGGTAAAATGGGAATGTTCTCAGGGTCAGCATGAAAACAAAGCGAGATAATATAGTGAAAGTGTTTTGTAAACCTTTTAGTTTACAAAGTATCAAATGGAGGTTCAGGAAGATTAACCTGGTTGTGACCTGATGGGTATATGCCTTCATAGTCCTCAATGAGGGATCAGGAAACATGTAGTGTGGCTTCAGACTATTAGTCGGGGCAAGAGAATGAGAACATTCATGGACATATTACAAAGTAAACCAGGTGGAATGAACTTACCATTTTTGAAATAAGGGGTAATATGCCAAGTAGATTATCACTTTTTAGTGTGAATGAAAAGGTCTTGAGTGAGATCAGGAAGAAGATAAGAAATGTTAATCCTGAAAGCCCCTGAATTTTTCCAGAGGTCTTCCTTCCAAAACCAAATGGTACATGAATTCGATTTTCTGTGAATTATAGAATATTAAATTTTATAACCAAACCAAATTGATGTCTTATGCCTGGAACCAGTGAACTATTGAATCTATTGGGAACAGCTTAGATTATCTTAACTATTGATTCATGAAAAAGGTTTTGGCAAATGGTCTCAGACAAGGAATCAAGCCAGAAACAGCATTTGTCATACCAGATGGGTTGACTCACCCTTTGGACTGAAAAATTCACCTGTCTTTTTGTGCGAACTGCCTGTTGGTCTATTAGTTGGAGCAGAGATATTTGTTATATCATATATCAATGGGTGAGTCTTGATTATTCAATGTATATGAATTTCTGGGATGCTTCAGTTTGGTGCTAAATGTTATCAGTAAAGCTGGTCTTTAAGAGAAACAATAAAAACCCATTTGGACGTCCAAAGGTCAGCTCTTTGGAAGAAGCGATGGAAAATTGGTCCATAGCCACTTTGTGAGAAAGAAGTCACATTAGAGGTTGAGAGTCGACTACCACATTGAAGAGACAAGTGAGATCATTTATACTACAGGATAGTAAATAAGACATTGTCCCTTCTCTGGGGGTCACAGTGGGACCCTCGTGTCTTAATGCCAAAAGGTAACTCCCTGAAAAGTCATTTGGTTTCAAAGTTGTAAAGGTTACTCTTCCTTCAACTTTCCCCTGGTTGTCTGATGTTCATCATTTAAAGTTCAGCCCAAATGTCACCTCCTACCTGGGTAGCTCCCTACCTTCCCCACCCCCGTCCTGCCACCTGGACGCTGTGTCATATTACTAACTCCCATTACCTGTTTAGGATCTGCCTTCCTCTCATAAAGGATCTTGTCTGTCTTGCTCCCTAGCACACAGCTGACCCATATTTGTCAAATAGATGAATTTGTGAAGCTTTTGGAACCTTGAAAGAAACTCTGATTTGCTTACCAGTTCTTAGAGTCCCAGTCCTTTTGTATTACATATTCTGACAAGTCTTTTGGGTTCTATACCTGTAAGATATCTCCCTGTTTCTGCTGCTGCTGCCCTAAATTCAGAATTTCCTTACGTCTGGACCACTGCAATGACCTCTGAAGGGTTCTGCCTGCCTTTGCTCTCTCCATCACTCCAGCTCACTCTGTAAACCCTGTGCTGGATCAATTTTTGATTTCCTATTTGAAAAATTAAGCCATCAGTCTGACTTTCATGTACCCCCCAAATCTGCCCTGTTTCCCATCTTTTTCTTTTTGTACCCTTTGACTCAGTTAAGTCAAAATACTCCTCTGTTTCCATACACAGCCTGGATCTTCCTGCCTCTGAGTCTCGGCTCAAGTTGTTCTCTTTACTTGCCCAAATATTAGCCAAATTTAAGACCGAACTCAAGCTCCTCCAAGGAGCTCTCCCAGATTTCACTAACCTGAAAGCGACCTTGCTTCTTTCAACTTTTCTAACACTGTATTTGTTCCTCTTTCAAAGTATGCAGCACTTTGTATAAATGCCTGGCCTTCTCCACTAGACCATGAAGTAGTCAGGGGTAGGACTACATCTTATCTCTAGTGCACTAAGCACAGAGCCTCCCACATAGGAGCTACTCTACAAGCGTCACAGAACACGGGACCATGTCTGCCTTCTTGTTTGGGTTCAGTTTTATTTTAAGCACAGGAAAATGCAAAACATCCTGGAATATATTACTTACAATTATTGCCAAGGGGAAGAAATCTGTCTGCTATATGAAGAGCTGTCTGGCCATAGATTGTGGTTGGGATAGTAAAAACAATCACATAGAACTTTACAGTTTGCAACAGGCTCCGCTTCATTTGATCCCACAAGCTCGTGAGGTGAGTTGGTGTATTATAGGTGTTCCGGTTCATAGCTAAGGAACTGGAGACTCTGGCAGGAGAAATTACATGAGGTGCAAGAACCAGTAGGTGGTGGGGCTAGAACTCAGGTCTTGTGATTTCTCACCCTTGTCCACTGCTGTCCTCCAGCCCTCGTCATGAGGTGGGTGGAGACTTTGATAAATTCTTACTGCATTTTAGACAGATGGCCCCTGAAACTCCAGTATTTCTAGATAGGCATTCATCCTGGGCAAGAAAGAAGGTAAATGAGTTAAGCTTTCAATTCCAGATGCTGGAATAAAGAACAGTTTAAAAAAGTGTTAGAGTTTGAGTAGAATGTGATTGAGACATTTTATAAATTAAATGGAAAAGATGCTTACCTGTGAACTAAAAGCTGGTCAAGCATAGGTATCTTTGTGCTGGACTCCCTGTGTTTCCTAGAATATAAAAAGTAGCAAGTGGTAAGAGAAAGTGTTCAGCATCAGACCTACAGAAGCCTGGGCTCAAGCCCCAGCCTTACCACTTCTGACTGGCTGGCTTTGACAAAATGGCTGTCTGAACCTACCTTTCCTTGTCTGTAAATGAAACAGTCATCATAATCATGTCTCAGCGCTATGAATCCATCATCCCATTCAGTTCTCCCCACATGCTGAAAGTAGGTATTTTACTTACTGTTTGTTTGTTACTATTGTTTTTACTCCTTTCTCATTCTATAGATAAGGAAATGCCGAAGCAAGAAGATGAACCACAGTACACGTATTCACTAACCCATGTGCCCGCTTCCATCTATAGAACCTAGGATCCGAGGGAGACCCATCCCAGCAGGGTTCATGTGAAGGTTAGATAAGAAAATGTGTTTGAAGTGTCAAGATGATATTAATTAGATCCCTTCTCATGTTTTAAAATAAATGGTTGTGAATATCTCCAGGTATCTGTATTTCTTTAAATCATGTTTGAATTATAAGCCCTTTGTTTAATGATAATGATTAGTCAATCAAGCTTATGTTTATACTCAGCTTTTTTTTTTTTTTCTCATGGGGTGGGGGGAAGCTCATCATCAGAACCTGAGGCAGAGCCAAGCACCGCCCCCCACCAGCCACAGCGGAGTAGTGGCTGAGAAAGGCCCTAGGAAGCAGAGAAGAGCCTTTGAAGTTCTGCTTTTGCAAAACAAACCTATAAAAGGTGGCATATATCAAAAGCACAGTAATGAATTGCCTTGAAACTGGTGTCTGCTTTGCTTTAGTGTTTTGCTTTTTTTTTTTTTTAAAGATATCAGTGCCTGTCTTTTTCTTGTTTTCTTTTTGTTTTTTAAGTTTTATTTTAATTCCAGTTAGTTAACATGCAATGTTACATTAGTTTCAGGTGTACAATATAGCTATTCCACAATGCCACACATCAGCTTCATGTGAATGTTTAATGGGGAGTTACAGAAGTTAAGGGAAGAAAATATTGTACAGGAATTGTTGATGGGTCTAGAAAGGCTTAAAACTGTGTTTAACATAAATGTTTTCATCAGACTTTCTTACCCTCCCTAACGATCATTCTAGCATCCAGGGACTAGAGAACATTCCAGAGGGGACCTGGAAGAAGGCAGAACTACAAGATGAACAGGACCAAGACTGATTCCAAATCTTTGCTCTAGTTCGCATTAGCTGTGTAATCTTCAACCAATGCCCATACACTCTTGCAACCCTGTGGCAGAGATTGTGTTTCTCAAACCATTTCCTTTTCTCTGGGCAAACAGAAGTCAGCAGTGGTCCCGGGACTGATTCTGGCCAATGGGATGTACGTGGTATGTGCAAGGCTGTGTTAAAATTCTTCGTTTTGCCACCTGGAATTCTCCCCCACCCCCAAATAATTATGTTTTTCTAACACAAAAACTATGACATACTTACTGTGGAAAATTTGAAAAGAAAATTTAGAATGAAAATATCCACCACCTAAAATGATCACTATTAATATCATGGCATATTTCTTAAGGTAAGCGTATTCTTACCATAGTTGAGAACACAATGCCCCTACGATTCTCTATCCATTATATTTTTCTGCTTGCCATGATCATAAGCATTTCCTTATGTCACTAAAAATTATTTATTAGGCCTTATTTTTAAGAGTTCCATAATATTCCATTATAAGGATGTACCATAATTTCTCTAACCAATTCCTTATTGTTTGATAGTTAGATCGTTTCCAGTTTTTCAGTTGTACGACACGCTGCAATGGCTGTTCTGTAAATTTTGGATTGCTTCCTTTGCAGTCTGAATTCTTTAAGGGGATTCAGGTTTTAGACTTGGGTAGTGTGTGGAAAACCATTACTGTATCAGAAACAACATGATTTCTGAAATGTAACAGCATTAGGAGGTCAACTGTGGGAACTGGGCTGTAGAGGCCTTGGAGAAGGTGGTTGAGATTCTTGAAAAAGACTGAAGGAAATTCTTTCCTGCACCAGCTCTAGGGAGAGGGGCACAGCTGTCTGAGCATGAGAGACAATGGAGGGTCCTCCCTCCAGTTTTCTTTGAGGGTCAGGCAAGCCCTTTCTTGGTAGAGTCTAGCCTCATGTTTCATGAGCTGGTGGCAATTCTGCCTTACCATACTTCTTGAGGTTTATCCCTTTTCACTCGTTTATTTTTTTTTTTTTTGACCCACACCTGAGTTTTTTTTAATTGAGCTATAATTAACATGCCCTAACATTCACTCTTTTAAAGTATATAATTCAATGGTTTTAATATAATCACAAGGTTGTGCAACAATCACCATTATCTAACTCCAGAACATTCTCATCACCCCAAAAAGAAATGCATACCAATCAGCAGCTCTTCTCTTACTGTCCAAACCCTTAACTCCTCACAACAACTAATTGATTTTCCTGTCTCTATGGATTTGCTTATTCTAAACTTCATAGACATGGAGTCTATAATAGGTGGCTTTTTATGTCTGGCTTCTTTCACTTAGCACAGTGTTCTTAAGGATCACCCATGTTGTAACATGTATCCATACTTGAATTTTTAAGGCTAAACAATATTCCATTTTATAGATACACCACATTTGTTTATCCATTCAACAGTTCATGGACATGTGGGTTGTTTCCTTGTTTGGGCTATTATGAATAAGGCTGCTATGAACATTTAATTCTAACTTAACTTATGTACAAGTTATTATGTTATTATGTGGATACATAGTTTCAATTCTCATATACCTAGGACTGGAATTCCTGTTTAACTCCCCTTTTAGCTTATTGCAGAACTGCCAAACTATTTCTGGAAAGGAAAGCACATTTCTCATGCCATCCACAATGTATAAGAGTTCCAGTGTCTCTGAAGAAAAATGAACCTGGACCACTTTCTTACACCATACACAAAAATAAACTCAAAATGGATGAAAGACCTAAACGTAAGACAGGAAGCCATCAAAATCCTTGAGGAGAAAGCAGGCAAAAGCCTCTTTGACCTTGGCCACAGCAACTGCTTACTCAACACGTCTCCAGACGCAAGGAAAACAGAAGCAAAAATGAACTATTGGGACCTCATCAAGATAAAAACTTCTGCACAGAGAAGGAAACAATCAGTAAAATTAAAAGGCAACTAATGGAATGGGAGAAGATATTTGCAAGCGACATATCAGATAAAGGGTTAGTATCCAAAATCTATAAAGAACTTATCAAACTCAACACCCAAAAAACAAATAATCCAGTGAAGAAATGGGCAAAAGACATGAACAGACACTTCTCCAAAGAAGACATCCAGATGGCCAGCTGACACATGAAAAAATGCTCAACATCATTCATCATCCGGTAAATAAAAATCAAAACCACAATGAGATACCACCTCACACCTGTCAGAATGGCTAACATTAACAACTCAGGCAACAACAGATGTCCACAAGGATGTGGAGAAAGAGGATCTTTTTTGCACTGCTGGTAGAAATGTAAGCTGGTATAGCCACTCTGGAAAACAGTATGGAGGTTCCGCAAAAAATTAAAAATAGAACTACCCTATGACCTAGCATTTGCACTACTAGGTATTTATCCAAGGGATACAGCTATGCTGTTTATACAGGCACATGCACCCCAATGTTTATAGCAACACTGTCAACAATAGCCAAAGTACAGGAAGAGCCCAAATGTCCATCGATGGATGAATGGATATAGAAGAAATAAAGAAGATACACAGTGGAGTATTACTCGGCAATCAAAAAGAATGAAATCTTGCCATTTGCAACTATGTGGATGGAACTAGAGGGCAATATGCTAAGCGAAGTTAGAGAAAGACAAATATCATATGACTTCACTAGTATGAAGACTTTAAGATACAAAACAGATGAACATAAGGGAAGGGAAGGAAAAATAATATAAAAACAGGGAGGGGGACAAAACCTAACAGGGTCTTAACTATGGAGAACAAACAGAGGGTTACTGGAGGGATTGTGGGAGGGGGATGGGCTAAATGGGTAAGAGGGCATTAAAGAATCTACTCCTGAAATCATTGTTGCACCATATGCTAACTAACTTGGATGTAAATTAAAAAAAAAAAAATTAAATAAAAATTAAAAAAAAAAGAGTTCCAATGTCTCCATGTCCTCACCGACACTTATTATTTGTCCATCTTTTTCATTCTAACCATCCTAGTAGGTGTGAAGTGGTATCTCACTGTGGCTTGGTTTGCATTTTTTTTAATGGTTAGTGATGATAAACATTCCTTTATCTGCTTATTGGCTATTAGTACATCTTCTTTAGAGAAATCCGTATTCAAGTCCTTTGCCGTTTTAATATTCGGTTATTTATCCTTTTATTATATTCTGGATATAGATATTTATATATAATATATCATATTTGCAAATTGTTTTTCTTATTGTATGGGCTGTCTTTTTCACTTTCTTGGTGGTGTTCTTTGAAACACAAACATTTTTACTTTCAACGAAGTTTGATTTATCTATTTTTTTCTTTTGTTGGGCTTCTGGTGTCATGTCTAACCCAAGGTCACAGAGATTTATTCCTGTTTTCTTCTAAGAGTTTCATAGTTTTAGTGCTTTCATTTAGGTTTCTGATTCATTTTGAGTTACTTTTGTATATGGTGTAAGGTTTGGATCTAATTTCTTTCTCTCTTTTTTTCATTTTCTCTTTCTTTCTTTCTTTCTTTCTTTCTTTCTTTCTTTCTTTCTCTTTCTTTCACTGCCTATGTGGACAGGCAGTTATCCTGACACCATTTGTTGAAAAGATCATTCTTTCCCACTAGATTGTCTTGGCACCCTTGTTGAAAATCAATGATCTATAAATATATGAGTTTATTTGTGGACTTTCAATATATGTCTATCTTCATGCCAGTACCACATTGTCTTGATTAGTGTAGGTTTGTCATAGGTTTTGAAATTGGAAAGTCTGTGTCTTCTACCTTTTATCTTTTTCAAGATTCTTTTTGGCTACTTTGGGCCCCTTGCATTTCTTTTTTTTTTTTTTTAATTGTTTTTGATGTTTATTTACTTTTGAGAGAGATAGAGAGACAGAGCTTAAGCAGGGGAAGGGCAGAGAGAGAGGGAGACACAGAATCCAAAGCAGGCTCCAGGCTCTGAGCTGTTAGCACAGAGCCCAACGTGGGGCTCGAACCCACAGACCATGAGATCATGACCTGAGCCTAAGTTGGACGCTCAACCGACTGAGTCACCCAGGCACCCCAGGTCCTTTGCATTTCTATATGAATTTAGGATTAATTTGTCAATTTATGCAAAAAAAAAAGCAGCAAAAAAGTAGACCAATTTGGGGAATATTGCCATCTTAACATTACTTAGTCTTCCCCAGCGCTATTCTTAAAAAATAAAACAAACCACAAACCTCAACAGTTACTTAACTCACATAACCACAATTATTGTTTTTCTGCAGTGCGGATAGCTCCTATTTCCTCTGGCTCCCTTTTAAAATGGAATGCTTTGCCTTCTAAATGAATTATTTTTTACCAGACAAACTCAACTCTGTATATATTTTTGTATTAGACTATAATGATTCTAGTGGGTTATTGGGAGTAAATACTGTATGTATTTCACTAAAAGATGGAAATACCAAGGCAAAAAAACAAACATTCCAATGATTGACCAATATGCCAGCAAACAGGTGGATCTGTGATGAAGAGGAAAGGTTCCTGTTTCTTGTACTACGATGGTCTCCAAGAGGATTAGCAAGAGCTGATTTTGAACCCTGACCACTCTGTTCCTCTCCATTGCATACCATTCTTTGATGTGCAGTTTTTAAAAAAGTACTTAATTTCTCTGAATATGTTTCTTTTCTTTATAATAGTGATGTCATCCAGGTATTCAGGTGTCTGTAATATGTCACACTATTTTTTTTGAGATTTTATTTTTTAATAATCTCTACACCCAACATGGGGCTCGAACCCACAACCTCAAGACCAAGAGTCACAGGCTTCACCGACTGAGCCAGCCAGGCACCCCTAAATCACACTTCATTTTAATGACAAATTATAGTTGCCTGTGTCCCCTCCCCCCCCCCCCCCCCCCCCCCCCCCCCCGCCGTCTGGCTGCCAGAAACTAACCCCTTCACAGTGTCTGGCACTTGTCTCTATGAATCCTTAGAGGGTGCCTCACATGCCCAGAGTCTGCTCATCATATGTGCCCCCAGTTGCCTCTTCTGCACTTGGCCCCACCCCCACCCCACCTCAGTTCTGCTAGGCCTCCCAGAGATGCTCATCACTGGATTGCTGAAACCATGCAAGAGTGCTATTTTGGGATTCATTTAAACCTTCCCATCCTGGGGGCACCAGAGATATGCCATTTCTGGATACACAAAGAGAATGGCCTTCTCTACCCTAAATGTAGCAAGCAACTCCACTCAGTCCTGAGTCTGTCTGAGTCATTCTTGAAAAATCCAAATAGCCTCAGGCCCCTTTATTCCTAACCATTCTCCCACCGGATTGAACCACCTACTGGGGAGAAACAGCATCTCAATTGCATCATTCTCTACTTTTCTTATCTCCAGGGCATCCAAAACTTCTCCTCCTTCCTGGTGGCCAAAGAGAAGGTGAATGAATGTAAGAAAAAGAGGGGTGAGAGTGGGGGGCCACCTTACTAACACAGTGGGGCATCTGCTTTCTGGGGCAGACATGAGTTTCTGTTGGTTGAAAATGGTACCTACCCCCAAGAAGTGTTATGAGGATTAACTGAAGTAATACAAATAAAAATATGTGAAAATAAGGGTGCCTGGGTGGCTCAGTCGGTTAAGCATCCAACTTCAGTTCAGGTCATGATCTTAGCTCATGAGTTTGAGCCCTGTGCTTACAGCTCAGAGCCTGGAGCTTGCTTCGGATTCTGTGTCTCCTTCTCTCTCTGACCCTGCCCTGCTCCTGCTCTGTCTCTCTCTGTCTCAAAAATAAAATTAAAAAAGAAAAAATAATTTAAAAAATACATGAAAATAATGCAAAATAAAAATAAAATAATGCAAACAAAAAAGATATTTTCTTCTGGGTTTTAAAATATCAAAAGTGACAGGATTCCTTTTCTAGTTAAAAGCACCTTTTCCAAATATTTCTCACTGCCCCTAGGGTAATGTCTCCAGGGCCTGTGACTCCAGGAAAGATTCCTGGGGTAAGCCCCCTCCTTCCTATGGATTTACATGCTTCCGTCCAGTCCAGAGCACCGATCAAACTGAAAGTCAGAATTTCCTCCTTCTCTGCTATCCTGCCAGGCACTTGGGGGTGGTGGACTGTCTGTTTATGGGTTTGGCCAGCTGGTGGCAGAACATTGGGGCACAGTGCCTCTTCTGAGCTTTTTGCCCAGGGCAGGAGAGGACAGAGGTGTCCCAGCCCACCCTCCTGCCCACAAGGCCAGGGCATTTCAGTGCAGTCACTGCCCTGGGCGTTGACAAAAATAGAAGCTTGTTTCATCCGCCCTGCACCAGGCCTTCCCATGACTCCTCCTCTCGAGAAATTCCCACTGGCTGTTAGGAAGCTAGCTGAACTCCTCTACCCCACGGGCTCTGCCCCTTGCCGCTTTTCAGCCCTGCTTCTGATACAGGCACTGGCCAGCCGCTGCATCCCCTTTCCTTTCACTTCCATTTCAGTACAGGTGCTGCCAACCAGGCACCCTGACAAAGCTGTCCCTTCTCCAATCTGGCCAGACGCGGCTCTGCATAATTGTGCTCTGTGTCCACCTGCTCCCCCGCGGCTGTCCCCGACCCCACAGCAGGTGCGGCCCATTGCAAAACCTCCTAGGCCGAGGGAGGAATCAGAAATGCCAAACTGGGTTACATAAGTGGGTTAGGCAGGTGGCGGGTGAGGTGCTTTCTATAAGGAAGTTGTGAGTCAGGAGCCTGGCAACGTGAATTCTCAGTTCTCAGATTGGTTTCATTTCAACAAGCAGTTACTGAATGTCTGGTGTGTTCACGGAAGTGTGAGAGATGATTCTAGATGTTGGAATACAGAAGTAGAAGACGGGCTCTGTGAACCAGGCCCTGAGGACACAAATACCACAAGACACAGGCTCCAGCTCAGAGAGTCCCCAATCCATGGGGGAGTCAGACACAGGAAGCAATACATACAGTACGTTGTGACCTATGATAGCGATAGTGCAAAGATACAGAAGGAAAAGGGAGTAATTCTTTCTTCCGGGAGGAAGAGGTGATGTTCAAGGTTTTGAAAAATGAATTCAAGTTTGCCAGGTGGATAAGCGTATAAAAGAACATCCTGTTAGAGGAAACAGGGTCTTTGAACTTCCAGAGGGTGAACTAGAGGGGAATGTGCATCAGGAAGGAACATGAGGGGGGCTTGGTGCCCCCCATGATCTCTTTCAAACTTTTTTTTAATGTTTATTTATTTTTGAGAGACAGAGAGCAAGTGGTGGAGGGGCAGAGAGAGAGACACAGAATCCCAAGCAGGCTCCAGGCTCTGAGCTGTCAGTACAGAGTCTGATGGGGGGTACTCAAACCCACAAACCATGAGATCATGACCTGAGCCGAAGCTGGACACTTCACCAACTGAGCCACCCAGGTGCCACCCCACCATGATCTCTTTCAGTGTCCTTCAAGGCCATCTCAAATAAGCAATCTGGGCAAAAATACTGAGTTTGTTCTGTGGACTCCGCTTCAAGACAAGTCTATACCCTTCCCTTTCAATCCTATATATTATCTCAAGTTGCCCTGGGGCACCCACGTGTCTCGGTTAAGTGGCCAACTTCAGCTCAAGTCAGGATCACGGTTTGTGAGTTTGAGCCCTGCATTAGGCTCTGTGCTGACAGCTCAGGGCCTGGAGCCTGCTTCTGATTCTGTGTCTCCCTCTTTTTCTGCCCCTCCCCTGCTTGCACTCTGTCTCTCTCTCTCTCAAAACTGAATAAATGCTAAAAAGAAAATTTTAACTTGAGTTGCCCCTAGGGGATGTGGGGTTTTGGGGACAAAGAGAGTGAGTGACAAGTAGTTCCAGACAACTGGGACAGAAACAATAGATAAGACCATAGAGGACATTAGATACCATGTGAAAGGACTTACATTTCATTTTGAGGGGTGGAGCTTGCAAGCTAGTGGCCATGAGATAATCTTTTTTTTTTTAAATCTTAGGGGCTTCTTTCGTTTGACTCTTATAAAGTTTTAGAAGTCAGTACCGGGGTGCTTGGGTGGCTCAGTCAGTTAAGCATCCAACTTTTGATCGTGGCTCAGGTCATGATCTCAAGTTTCATGGGATTGAGCCCTGTGTCGGGCACTATGCTGACAGTGGGGAGCCTGCTTGGGATTCTCTCTCTCTCTCTCTCTCTCTCTCTCTCTCTCTGTCTCTGCCCCTCCCCTGCTCTCTGTCCTTCTCTCTGTCTCAAAATAAGCAAATAAATATTTTTTTTAAAAAGTCAGTACCTTTTGGCATCCCTTGGAAGAATCCGATCTGACATCACTGGATTCAAGTGCCCGTAATGAGTTGGCACCAGGTTATAGCTTACACCTCTAAAACCAAGGAAGGGATCTCTGTTTGCCCCAGTCCCTGCCATTCATTCCCTTAGGCTTCCAGGGAACCCTCCTGGGCTCTGTGGGCATTTCAACATGGCGCCTGGAGGCACCGGAGAGCCACTGGTTTTAGGTAGGAGAGTTCTTTGGTAGGATTTGGATTGATAAGATTGGTGGGTGATTGGATTTAAGAGGAGGGCAGTGGAAGCAGGAACACTTGCCAGCCAGTGTTGGGGAAGCGGGGGGGGGGGGCAGATTCAAGTCACATCAGAAACAAACCCCTCATGCCCAGAGGTGCAGGTGTACACCCACCTCAATGTGGCAAAATAACTCCTTCTTCCTCGGTTCTTTGAGTTCTTAGATTTCTTAAGATTTCCTTTCTCTCTTTAGATTTATTTGTGTTCAATTTAAAGATGATTTATTTTTATTTATTTATTTATTTATTTATTTATTTATTTCAATATATGAAATTTATTGTGAAACTGGTTTCCATACAACACCCAGTGTAAAGATGATTTATTTTAACAGAGGAAGGAAGTACACAATTTTTTTCCCTCCCAGAGCTAACTTCTCCTCTCTGTCCCCACATTTTCCCCTTAGATATGGAGGTGGGTTGTGGCCTTAAGAGAACATCAAATCCTGCATCATCTATTTTTTGACCTTAGAGGTCCCCTTGCAGGATTAAGTCTGCCTCAAACTTTTCAAGCTTCTCCAGTGTTCATGCCCCATAGAACTGTGCCCTGTTCTTCCCACACCCAGCAAACATCTATTAATTGACTGGAAGGAAAAAAAAATAGAGAATTGTAGGGGAAGTATGGTGGGGCAATAAGAGAGTAGGTATCTTCACTGACCCCAGAGAAGTATGTAATCCCCTGCAAATCCCTTTCTAAATTATAATAATGGGTTGTAGAGGAGAGAAAGGAGAGAAACCCTAAATTCCATTCCTACCTCCAACATCTGCTTCCTCTCCATTGTTGGGTGACCCTCCATTGTTGAGTGTTGGCTCTTGGTCTCCATTTCTGAAGCAGGATGGGAGAAAAATTGTGTAACGCCAGTCAAGTGCCAAGCAAATGAAAAGCAAGTAGTAGCATTTGTCTGGAAATTGATCTAGCCAGCATTTGTCTCTACTGCTAGAGCTAATTACATTCACAGGTGCCATGTTATTTACTGATTTAACCACCTCTTTCAGTGCCACTTCTCAACACTGCACTTTTAAGTGAAATAATGTTCCTGGGTGTGTGTATTGATTACAAATGTCAGTGGAGATAGAAATGGAGGCTTAAAATTTCCTGCTAGGTGTTTGCTCTTCCTGGCTCAGGTCATGCATGGCTGCTGGCTCTCAGTTTTCATGCACCAGCTGCGGTGTGGTAAGTTGGGGACAGGGAAACAGAGACTCCCTCGTTCATTCCACAAGCATTCTGTCCCAGTGTGGGTTTTCAGGGAAGCAGATCCAGAGTCAAGGATTTGAGTGCAAGTCTTTTCCTGGAGAACTGAAGAAAATACTAGCTGTGAGGTGAGGAAGTAAGACAGAGAAAGGAACGCAGCCAAGAGAGGGTGCATAGTAGTTGGGTCAGCTGAGAAACTTTGGGATCCAGTGTAGAACATGTGCCTCAGAGTTATCCCACCCAACGGTTGAGAGAACTGGGATATTTGTATACCAACTCCCATTAATCATTGATCAAGGACTGCTCCCAGGGAGCATGAATTCCCTGAAACTTCTGCCCTGTTACTAGGGTAGGCAAAGCATGCTTTGGTGGTTGGAGAAAGTGCTCAGCCAAAGGAGGGCAAGTACTGGCAGTTGGATTTGGGATGATCCTGGACTAAAATGATAAGGACAAGAGGGTATGGGTGGGGCAATGACAGTACCTGATACATATTCTTTGAAGACTTCTTGTGTGCCAAGCACAATCATATAAATGGCTACCAAGATGGATTTGTCTCTGTCTTCACAGAGTTTACAGATTAGTGGAGAAGACAAACAAGTAACCAGGCAGTTCCTAAAAGATGGGACATTTTGTGATGGTAGAAAAGAGAAGTGTGTCAGGGAAGGCCTCCTGGAGAAGGTGACATCTAAGCTAGACCTCCTTTAGGACTAGAAATACTGTCAGTTGGGGGAAGCAGCATGTGCAAAGGTCCTGAGGAGAGTGAGTTGGTGGCAAGCTTTTTGCAAAACTACAAGAAATTTGGTACCTCTGGAAGACAGAGTTCAAGGTGAAGATTCTGGAGGAGGAGCAGACAATGCAGAACTTGGGAAACTGTTTGGACAGTTCCTAGAGGCAGTGTCTTCCTAAGACCAAATCTACTTCCAATGACTATTTCAAGTCCTCAAGTGGTTGTCCCTAGAATCTTCCTTTCTATTTTAATCTTGCATGCAACCATTTCTCTTATGCATATTCTAACAGGACAGAATCTTTTTAACACTTTAAATAGAAAACCTAACAAAGGTTTGTTTGATCTTGTTACAGATTAAATTAACATATAATTGGCAAATTATTCCTATTCTTAGATTCAATGGCTGGTTCAAGCAGTATTTATAAAGAGCCCCTGCCCTTAAGAGACTCAAAATATGTAATGGAGTATGCCATATTGTATTTCCCAAAGATGGTTACAATGATATCTCCTAACTCACACTCTTTACAATATGATTTGGTATTCCTCCAACTGACTGGTGGGCCCTCTGTTTCTTCCTCCTGAGTTTGGGTGGCTATGTAACTTTTGAGGCTAGTTCATAAAAGGTAAGCCCCATCTTGGTTTTCTAGGGATATTTGCCTTTGGAACCCTGAGCTCCCATGTAGAAGGTCTCAGGCCACCATGCTGTGAGGTCATAGGAAGAGACCACATTTGGTAGTGCTGGCCCACAGTGCCGTTTGTGGTTCTAGTTGTAGTTACTAGCTGCTGGCTAATAGACACTGACAGATATATGAGTGAAGACACCTCCAGGTGACTCCTGCCTCCAACCATTGAGTCATTCCCAGCCTTTGAACTCTCCTAGAAAGAAAAGCTTCACATCTCTTGCTTGGAGGATATCAGAAGACACTCAGTATGATATGAAGCAGTGGGACAACCTTTCCTGTATTTCAAAGGGGGAACCCAAGGGCAGGATGTGGGCACTGGCTGCAAGAGTCACTGTGGAATGCAAATAGAAGGCTGAGGGGAGACACAGAGAAACCGGGTCAGTGGTGACATCATTTGACTTGCTACATAAATGCTTGCTGGAAACTAGTCCTAGGTCTAGACCTTTCAGAGTCCTTTATTATGCAAACTAGTTTTACTTGGATTTTCTGTGGCTTGCAGCAAAGATCAAGCTTCAAGGGATAGGATTTGTTACCTGTCAAGGAAGTGAAACATTTCAGGCAAAAGGAAGGGGACACATCTTCTCAGTGAGTATCATGGGGGCAATGCCTGCTGTATAAAAAGGGAGAAAAGTTTTCAAATCAGACACATTCGTTTGCTGCAATGTTTCCCAAAGTTTTGGGTTTTTTTTCCTTTAGTTAGTCAACAATGTGTATAAACCCCCAGCATGTCAGGCACTGTGCTATGTGTTGGGGATAAGACATCAAGGAAGAGAGTGGTGGTCCCTGCCTTTGTGGGAGTTGCATTCCAGCTGGAAATACAAACATTACAATGGTTAGACTGCAGAAGGAATGGAAGATGCTCTAGAAGCTGTAACAGACCGTCACTGAGGTTGAGATGTCCTAGCTTCCCCGAGAAAGTGACATTTAAACCGAGCCTAAAAGATGAGTAAAGTCAGGAGCTGGGGGGAATATTTGAGGTAGAAAGAATAGCACATATTTGGCTATAGGACTTACAAAGGCTTTTAAAGTATAAATGTGCATTGTGAACCCCAAGAGGGGCTGAGGTATGCAGCATTCCCCAGGCTTGTTGACACAGAGCTATAATTTATTTGAAAAGCATTATATAAGACTTAGATAAAACAACCATGGCTTCAGGAATGAACAGAAGTGTTCTGGGGGCAGAGGGAACATGGCCCTGATTCAGGTAAAGTCCTATGTATGAGAACAGAGGGTGATGATAGATAGATTATAGATAGATAGGTAGATAGATAGATGATAGATATGAATGAGATGGATGGATGGATGGATGGATGAATGGATGGTTGGTAGATGGACAGAGAGAGTAATATTAGACAGAGCCCAGAGGGGTCAGCATGGGCAGGACTTCGAAAGTCAGGATACACAGTGTATAGGTGTCTGAGTGTTGAGTCATGGCTCAGGTTGTATGTGTGAAGTGTGGGAGCAAGAAGGAGGGTTGCAGTGATCCAGACATGAAGCAATGAAATTCTAGTTGGACAGCTGGGGTGGGGAATAGGTAGAAAGGGATACATTTAAGAGACACTGCAGAGGAGGAACAGAGAATTAACAACAGATATCGAGTGAAAAGAAGGGCAAGAGGAAGCAAAGTTTAGAGACTCGCTTTTGGGAGGAAGAGGATCTGTAGAAAGAAATGGAAAACTTCTTTCTCTCTAGTGATCAATAGTTCACTGCACAATGTCAGAAAGATCTTAAGTCACCAGGTTCCTAGGCATTTGCCAGATCATTGGCAATGCTGGGAAACCTGGGAAAGTGGGGAGAGAAGACACGAGTTGTAGTAAATAGAAGCTTGGAGATTTCTAGTGGGTTTTAATCATGTGTCATCTATTACCTCGACCCTGGAGAGCTGCCTCTATTTTTGTTCACAATGGTCCACATGAGTGACATTGTCTACCTCAAACCTGTGCAGCCCCATTTCAGTAAGAGGAGAGAGTGATAGAAATTTCCTTTCAGGTCAGGATGTTATAACATAAAAAAGAGAAGATATTTAAGAGAAAAATAACCCAGCAGTACACCATTCATCAATTTCTCTCTCTCTCTCCCTCTTTCATCTTGCCTGACCTAATACCCTGAAACATCCATGATAAGAAATGTAGGCACAGATAGCTTTCTATGGAACAGGATTCTCACAGAGCACAGCCATGATTAATATAGCCCCTCACACAGGTGACGTTTTTATTCCTTAACTGCCTCTCGTTCCTCTGGGGAATCGATGTGCTTCTCTCTGTCAGAGTCAGGATCAGCTGTGTGAGTCCCTGGAGACAGCAAGATGCACAATGCTGCCTGTTGCAGACTCAGAAAGAATCTTCCAGAAACCCATGACCCGGAATCCTTTGTCCATTCCCTAATAATCACACTTGAGGTTGACACAAACACTTCCTTTGGTCACCTTTGACTTCCTTTATAAGGTGTTGACAAATCCCTGCCACCTGGAATCCTGACTCATGGCTCAGAAAAATCCAATAGGGCTTTGCTGGGATTGGAATGAGCATTCACATTCCATCCAATTGAGAGAAAGTTTTCTGAACGCCTCCTCTGCATCAGACATCGTGCTCAACACTAGGAATGGACATTGGACACAGCAACTAAACACCTGTGACCAGGTCTACAGAGACAGGGACTAGGGGCTGGAGACACAGGAAGAGGATTAAGACAGGTGCCAAGAGGAAGTGATGCTTGACCTTGCAGAGTGAGTAGGATTTTGACAGGTGCAGAAAGATCTCCAAGCAAAGAGACCAGCATGAGTCTCTGACCTTATTAGAGGCAAAAATAACAGGAGTAGGCCCAGCCTCTGACATCAGGGAGGGGAAGGAGTGGTGTGGCCTAACGATGAGGCTTTGCAAATGTCACGCTCACTGCTTTATGAATAACAATACAATAACAGCTAAATTCTAATGAGTGTTTACTATGGGCCAGACACACTGCTCTGTGCTGGGGGTGAATTTTCATTCAATTCTGTACAGTCTATGGAGGCCATTTATGGGCCAGGAAGTTGAGACTTGGAGAATTTCAGTAAGGTGTCCGAGGTCATGCAGATGGCAGCTGTCACCCCAGCTCTGCTTGCCCCTCAGCCCAGTCCCCATCCTCTCTCACTGGCAGCCAGGGAGGAAGGTAGTGTGCAAGAGTCTCCAAACCTGGTTGAGCTCTTAAAATACACGGATTCTCTGACTCCACTCCCAGAAATGTGATTCAGTGGGTCTCAGGGAGAGGCCAATTTGGCTTTGTACTTGTAGAGACTTTTCCTGGGTGATTCTGATGGGAAGCGATGCACAGTGGCTATGACGCTTGCAGGGCGACTGCTGTCCAAACCTGCCTCCAGAGCCTTGCTGCCCTTTCAGTTCCCATCGTAGTGGGAAGGACGTTTGACACAACTTACAAGTCAGGTCTTCTATGTACCTTGCCCTGCTGCCAACCAGCAGTCTGATTTTGGACAACTCACATGGCCTTTTGGGTTTTAATTCTTTGTATGTCAGAGTTGAGGGTAGATCAGATGACTCCTGATATTACCTCAGGCTTCATCATTCCACAGTTTTGCTGAGCAATGACAGAACCCATGCTGTTACGATACGACAAATTCAGTAATTGAAACTTAGAAATCTGTATTAGTTTCCTAGGGCTCCTGTAACAAAATGTATCCTAGACTGAGTGGCTTGAACAACAGAAATTTACTGTCACCCATAGTTGCAGAGGATGGAAGTACCAAATCTGGGTGTCAGAGGGCTGGTTCTTTCTGGGGCTGTGAGGGAGAATCTGTTCCAGGAGAATCTGTTCTCTCCTGGCTTCTGGTGGTTTGCTTCTCAACTGTAGATGGGCTGCCCCCATCTTTATAGGATGCTCTTCCTGTGTGTGTCCAATTTTCCCCTTTTCATCAGGGTTCCAGTCATATTGAAGTAGGACTCACCCTAGTCCAGTCAGACCTCATCTTCACTAATTATATCTGCAATGACTCTATTTCCAAATTAAGTCACATTCTGAGCTGCTGGGGGTTAGAAATTCACCATGTGAATTTTTAGAGGTTCCAATTTGAAACACAACAAAGTCTGAGTGAAAAACACCACTGAAATAAACCAGCCACTTGATATTAGGTTTCTACATCAGTCAGGAATATTTGTTGCAAACAATAGAATCCAATCGTGCCAATTTATGCTGGGAAGAAATTTATTAAAATATGCTTGCTAATCCCAAAGGAGCTGCTGGGTTAGGAAGGACACCCACATTGGACTGCAGTCCTGTTGTAGTGCCTACTGCTGGGTATAGACACACAGCTCCCAGAGCGTGACTTATTGCTGGGTACAGGATCTGGGCCACTGTCACCCAGCATAGGCCAGCAATGAGCACCATGCCATGCCTGCTGCCTTACATGGCTTCCTTCTAGCAGAATCTCACACAAGTGTGGCTTATACTCTCTTAGTGGGATCCTTTGGCAAAACTACCTTGAAATGGAAAATGTACATAACCTTTGACTCAGCAATTCCACTCCTATGAATTTTTTTCCTAAGGAAATAATTCAATTAGTGCTCAGAGATATATTTATAGATATATATAGAGTGTTGCTTACATAAAGCAAAACACCTCAGTATCCATCAGTGGTAGATGGTTAAATAAACCATGATAAAATTATGCCCAGGAATGAGGCTACATTAAGTGTAATGATATAAATCAGTGGTTCTGAGCTCAGTCATACCCATGCCCCCTTTTTATAATAAATGCTTATAATACTCCATTTACTACCCTGAAATAAAATTCCTGGATAATATAACCTACACACATGATCTTAAGAAATCAATATAATGGCACAATGAATCACACATGTAAGTTGAAAAGATCAATATATTACCTTCACATTAACATAAAAGAGAAATAAATGAAGTGGGGAAGTGACAATGAAATATATCCATATGTAAACATACAGACAGGCATACACTAGGAGACATATGGACGTCAAAGCTGGCGCCTATGTGTGGAATCGCTATGAACGTCCCAGGCACAAATATGGACACTTCAGCTGTGTGCACTGTGAGTTCAGATCTCATTACTGCTTTGCTATTGCTGATGCTATTGCTGTAGCTGCTTTGCTATTGATTATCCAAAATGGACAGAGCAAGGTGCAATCCTCCCTCAGTATCCCTCTACATTCCTGGAATACACAGTGTGTACTAAAACCATGCAAAAATTATTTGTGTCTAAATTAAAATGAAGTTTAGATCTTAACTCAAATTATTCTAAACGGGCTTTTCAACCACACAAATGTGTGGGGTGATATTTCAAAATTAGAGGGCTACTTCTTCATATGATGGATTGACTTGCATATAATAGAATGCTTAGCATTGCTGGACCACCACCCACTAAATTCCAAGAACCCCACCAAACAAACTTCCTACAAGTTTCCAACACATCCCTGCTATGGGGGAGAATGCTCGCTTTGAGAATCAGTTACCACTGATCTGTATTCATTGACAAGGAAAAAAGTCTACAATATGTTAAAATGTACAATCAAGTAAAAATGTTGGCATAAGGATCAGCATCTACAATATGACTCTATTTTTGAAAAAGGAAAAACATAAATAAAGAAAGGCTGCATAAAAGAAAAATGTGCATATGTGAGCATGTGCACATCCACAGAGGAATAAACCTGAGTGTATATAAACAAACATATTAACTGTAATTGTCTCTGGTGATGAGATTACAGGTAATTTTCATGTCTTTTTCTGAATGGATGGATTTTTTTATAATGATATATTACTTTTATAATCAGGAAAATAAAACTATTTCTATTTGGCAAACAAATTAAAAGAGAAGGTGGGTTTCTCAACTTCAGCGCTGTTGGTATCTTGAGCTGATAATTCTTTGCTGTCCTGCATGCTGTGGGATGTTCAGCAGCATCCTTGGCCTTGACCTGCTAGCCGCTCAGAGCACATGCCACCCCTATCCCCAGATGTGAACAAGAACATTTCCAGATATGCCACCTGTCGCCTCCCATTGAGAACCACTGCTGAAGAGGAATGTGAGCCTTGGTTCTAACCCAGCCACATTATTTGTAATCTGTGCAAGTCACTGGATAAGTCTGCCTCAGACTCCTAGTCTGTGAAATAGATGATGGTATATCATAGGGTCACTTGAGAATTAAATGAGAAAATGTACATTTCAATGATTCACAGTTCCTGGAATATAGTAAATGCACAAAAATGTGAGCTTTGATTATGAAAAGAAAAGGTATTCTTCTAGTTATGGGGGAAACATTATACAGTAAAACCTTGGTTTGCGAGCATAGGTTATTCTGGAAACATGCTTGTAATCCAAAGCACTCATGTGTCAAAGCGAATTTCAAGAACCATTGGCTCAGTTGTGATCATGTGACATTCAGCGTCACATACTACTTGTATTGCAAGACATCGTTCATTTAGCAAGCTAAAATTTATTAGATGTTTGCTTGTCTTGCGGAACACTTGCAGAACAGGTTACTCCCAGTCCAAAGTTTTACTGTAAATAGAGAAGTGCCCCGGGTATAAGGAAGGAGCTGGTGAGGAGAAATCTGTGGAGATTCCAATTCCTCAAGAAACTGGACTCTTCCCACTGGGTCCTGGAAGTCCATCTCTGGGCTGGTTCTTTCCTGGGACCTGGATAAAGTCCGAACATGTCCCAAGTCTTTTCTGATGCCTTATTCACCTGTCTCCCATAAGGCTGCACCTTTGCCCCCTCCAGGTCCTGCTAATGAGTGGAGGGACAGAGTCTTCCATGGCTGGCACTGTGTACTCTGCTCTGAAGTCCCCTGGGCTTGGCAGATGCTCAAAGCCTTGCTTTCTGGAGGGGGTTGTTTTGGTCAGTTTCTCAGGGACTGCCCCATGCCAATCCTGCTGCAGATTTCAGCACGCAGGTGACTTCCCTTCCTCTCACTGGCTGCCACAGAATCTCCTTCAGCCAGAGGGTGTCCACCCTCTGGGGGTTGCCCCACCCATCAGCTCACATCTGATCCCCAAAAAGGAGGACCGGCGGCCCCACTTT
Source organism: Panthera onca (assembly GCF_046562875.1). Taxonomy (NCBI): domain Eukaryota; kingdom Metazoa; phylum Chordata; class Mammalia; order Carnivora; family Felidae; genus Panthera; species Panthera onca. Next base: position 24,137,279 of record NC_138343.1, on the reverse strand, counting down.
TTTAAATGTATTTTTTAAATTTACATGCAAATTAGCTAGCATATAGTGCAACAATGATTTCAGAAGTAGATCCCTTAATGCCCCTTACCCATTTAGCCCATAACCCCACAACTCCTCCAGTAACCCTCTGTTCTCCATATTGAAGTCTCTTATGTTTTGTCCCTCTCCTTATTTTTATATTATTTTTTCTTCCCTTCCCTTATGTTCATCCGTCTTGTATCTTAAAGTCCTCATATGAGTGAAGTCATATGATACTTGTCTTTCTCTGACTAATTTCACTTAGCATAATACCCTCTAGTTCCATCCACATAGTTGTAAATGGCAATATTTCATTCTTTTTGATTGCCGAGTAATACTCCATTGTATATATATACCACATCTTCTTTATCCATTTATCCATCGATGGACATTGGGGCTCTTACCATACTTTGGCTATTGTTGATAGTGCTTCTACAAACATTGGGGTGCATATGTCCCTTTGAAACAGCACACCTTCATCCCTTGGATAAATACCTAGTAGTGCAATTGCTGGGTCGTAGGGCAGTTCTATTCTTTTTTTCTTAATATGAAATTTATTGTCAAATTTTTTTTAATATGAAATTTATTGTCAAATTGAGGGTTGTTCTATTCTTAATTTTTTGAGGAAACTCCATACTGTTTTCCAGAGTGGCTGCACCAGCTTGCATTCCCACCAGCAATGCAAAAGAGATCCTCTTTGCATCCTCACAACATCTGCTGTTGCCTGAGTTGTTAATGTTAGCCATTCCGACAGGTGTGAGGTAGTATCTCATTGTGGTTTTGATTTGTATTTCCCTGATGATGAGTAATGTGGAGCATTTTTTCATGTGTCAGTTGGCCATCTGGATGTCTTCTTTGGAGAAGTGTCTATTCATGTCTTTTGCCCATTTCTTCATTGGATTATTTGGTTTTTGGGTGTTGAGTTTGATAAGTTCTTTATAGATTTTGGATACTAACCCTTTATCTGATATGTCACTTGCAAATATCTTCTCCCATTCCATTGGTTGCCTTTTAGTTTTACTGATTGTTTCCTTCTCTGTGCAGAAGATTTTTATCTTGATGAAGTTCCAATAGTTCATTTTTGCTTCTGTTTTCCTTGCATCTGGAGACATGTTGAGTAAGCAGTTGCTGTGGCCAAGGTCAAAGATGTTTTTGTCTGCTTTCCCCTCAAGGATTTTGATGGCTTCCTGTCTTACGTTTAGGTCTTTCATCCATTTTGAGTTTATTTTTGTGTATGGTGTAAGAAAGTGGTCTAGGTTCATTGTTCTGTATGTCACTATCCAGTTTCCCAGCACCACTTGCTGAAGAGACTGTATTTATCCCATTGGATGTTCTTTCCTGCTTTGTCAAAGATTAGTTGGCCATACCTTTGTGGGTCCATTTCTGGGTTCTCTATTCTGTTCCATTGATCTGAGTGTCTGTTTTTGTGCCCCAGTGGCCCCACTTTCTATGACAGGTGAATCACATCCTCTGCTCAGGGCCTCAGGGCAGTGTGGACACTAGCACACAGCTGTTCCTCTGCACCCTAACCTCAGGGGAGCCCCTGAAGCCTCGCCACTTGGCTTTGTGTGAGGAGCACTCTGTGCAGCAAGTAGAGAGGGATGAGGGGTGAAGGGATCTGCAAGACTCCATCCCTTCTTCCCAGATGAATCCCTTGCTCTTTGCTGCCCTCCCCTTGGTCCCTTTCATGGAGGACCACCAGTGCTGGTGGGTGCTGCGCAGCCAGACTCCTATCATTCAGGCTTTGGGCAGATGTGGTGTTGGGGGCCTCAGCCAAAGTACAGAGAAAGGGATCATTTGAGCATCCTGATGGTCTCATCTCCTGGGTCACCTATATCACAGATGGCTTCTCAGTGGTCCTGAGGGATCCTGGCCACATTCTCAGATTTTTCTCAATAAGGCAGCAGCACTTATGGGAGGCAGGCCCAAGCTAACATCTAGGCTTGTCTGGAAGTTTGTGTTTCGTGGGCGATGGGCTCCTTAACTGAGCAGGAGGGATTTTTCTAGAAACTAGGCTGCCTGGGCATGGTGCCAAATGCCACCAGTAATGACTCTGTGCTACAAGGCTCCTTGGTAAGTCACATTCAACCCCCAAGTCTACACATTGAATGTGAGCTGGGACCAGTGTCAGACTCTGAAATGTACAAAATAACCAGCGGAGTCAGGTGATGAATCAGATCCTGCAGAGCCTGAAGGAGCCACCTCAGCTCCCCAAGCTACTTAGCTGATGGCCAAGAAACACTTCCAGAGTAGAGGGGTCTGGTTTGCTGTAGACTAGGGCATTTAAATGTCCTGAAGTATGGAAGTGGTTTGTAAATGTAGTGGGGTGAACTTGAAGACAACTGAAGCTTCTAACGGGTCCCTGGGGTCAAGTTAGAACAGACGTTCTCCAGTTGAATCTCCAGATTAGCAGCATCAGCACAGCATCACCTGGGAACTTGTTAGAAATGCACACTTGAGGGCATCACCCCAGACCTACCCTGGAAACTCTGGGGGATGGGACCAAGCAACCACTGTTTTAACACAAACCTTCTAGATGACTCTGATGCCACTAGAGTCTAAGAAGATGCATCAGGGGATACTTGGGAGAGTGATCTAAGCACACCCTGTGATTTTCCTGGGATCAGGAATCCCCAAGATGGAAATCTGAGCTGGGTCTGAAAGTGGGATTTAGCAGGAGGTGTGAGTAGTGGGACGGTAGGAAGCTGTGCTTACTTCACCATGACCAACTTCCCCTAAAGTGCTCACGAGCCCAGGGAAGAAAAGGAATATGTGATAACAAACAAACAAACAAAAACAAACAAACAAAAAACAAACGGAAAAAGTATATCTTTCTGGAGCCCAAACAAAGCAACAGGGGTAAGTTCAGACTAGTCGAGAAGCAGAAGTTGAACGGAGAAATAGCAGAGCAGCTAGTCAGATCCCTGCATGGGTGGTACGGCCCCTCTCCGGGGACTCCCATCATTCATTCATTCATTCATCAGATATTAATTGGGCACTGACTGGGTGGGGGGGTGTCACTAATTGTGTGCTCAGCCTGGTAAATTAAGATATAGAATCAGCAGCTGCATTCAGAAGCAAATGTACCACACGGGGTGGAAAGAGAGGGTGAAATGGAGACAGACCACTAGTTCACACCTGGAGAATATCTGTAAGGCTTAAACAGCTCTGAGAGCACAGCCCCCTCGTGGCATTTGAGGCAGGAACCTCACTTCCTGTCACCGCTTTTGTGCCTTCTAATCTCCTCTCAGAAAATAGTTTTTTGAACTTGACCACAGGATGCGAACATTAAACAAAAGATTGAATGTCTTGATTCAGGTGTCACTCTTTGGATTATAGCTGTCATGTCTTCCTCCATGGGGGAAAAATAATTAGTCTCCTCTTAACATTCCTACTTATGGTCAGATTCTAACCGCTCCAGGAACAAGAGGACATCTCTGTGTGTTCTGTTATTTTTTCTGCATCATAATTCTCAGATCACTTCAAAACTCCATTTAACCATCACCACCCTCAATTAAAAAAAAAAAAAACTGTCAAGAGTTTAATAAGTCCATCCAAATTCATTTAGCGTAAAGAATGCACTATTGAAGGGCTATCCCTCCACAGCTACAGCTGGCTCCATAAGACCATTTCACCTAATGGCCCCAGGGTAAATGCATTTCTTTTGAGCAGTGTTTCACTGGCGATAGGATTATCATAAATAGATGGAGAATTCCCTGAAATAAGGCTTATTTCAAAATACAGTCCATCCATTTTCAATTTCTGTGTGAAAATAAAGGTGTTTGTCAGGGAAACTAGTCCTCTTTGAGGATTGGTTTCCCCCACATTGGCTTGGCAATTATTTCTGAGGTCTTGAATGTATCTCAGATTTGAGCCCTTGACCAATGAGGCAATCTTCCCCCGACATTCAAAACTGCATTGCCCTAGAAATCCTGAAATCCTTGGGCCTATAGGACAATAGAAATTCACAAAGATAACACAGTGTTTGGTTCCATTGTGCCCTCCCAGGAAAGGCACCCTTTCCTTTTCTTTGAAGTGTGAGGTTTGGCCATGACATTCATATTTATTTTATTTCAAGAACTTAGTCTTGGAGTGCCTGCGTGGCTCAGCTGGTTAAGCATCTAACTTCGGCTCAGGTCATGATCTCATAGTTCATGGGTTCAAGCCTCACATTGGAATCTGTGCTGACAGCTCAGAGCCTGGAGCTTGCTTTGGATTCAGCATCTCCCTCTCTCTCTGCCCCTCCCCTGCTCATGCTCTGTCTCTCTCTCAAAAATAAATAAACATTAAAAAAAATGGATATTCTAAGAAGTCAGTCTGTCAGCAAGGGTCTTGAGATAAGAAGATCCAGGTTTGAGCCCTGGTTGTGCCACTCACTCTGAATTGTAGGCCAAGTCACAGTATTTAAATGACATCACAGTATTTAAATGATGCTACGCTTAAAGATACAAAATCCCTTTTATATGTATATTATTATATCATGTAATAGAAAGAACAAGAAAATCCTTTCTCTTTATATTTGAAGCTTACATTCAAGGCCATTTGGGTAAAGATGAAAGAAGCAACAATTTTCTTTTCTTCATAAACTCTAGATGTCAACCTCAAGTTGACTTCACAAAGATGAAACTTTTGTTAGGGCAGGGAGCTTGGGCCCTGGGGGTGATTGGCATAGAACCTTGAATGTCACAAAGGACAACACTCATGCTCTTAGTGGGATCTAGCTTAACCCCCTTTGGAAGAGTATAGACAGGGTTCTGGGGAAAGGATGGGCCCTGGAGTGGTTGAGAAGGAACCACAAAAATAGTGACTCTCAGCTCCACTGTGGCAATTGTGATGTCCTGCCAGAGCACATCCTGGTCTAGTTGGCGTGGCACTGGAGTGATGCATCTTTACTCTTTTGTCCTGGGATTTTGGCAAAGTAGAGCAGGTCACCATGTTTGTACAGATATCAGAAGGATATCTGAAGGATATATGAAGGATACTGCACAGAAAACAGCCTGGGGAAGAGAAGACGTCCCCGACACATCATAAAGGACCTCCTTAAATAGGACCAAATAAATACTGGTTGAAATAGTCAGTGGAAGACATAGGGAGAGAAATCATGTGTGACCCCAGCTGGTCACTGTATTGCCCCCAGGAGCCCAGGCCATGCCTGGCCCAGCGGTCATTACAATTACAGGTCCAAGTGGATGCACCTATCACTGCCTGTCTTCCCACCACAGCATTTTTGAAGCTTTGGGGCATCCAAAGCCCCTTTGGGAGTTATAACTGTTAACAGCAAGCTGCCAGGAGGAATAGTTGTTAATTGCTCAATGGAAGTGAGGGGATTTCTCTGCTCTATGTCTCAGTGGTAGGGAAACTGAAAAGTGAATACTTCTTCTGTATTGTTTTTCTTCTGCATTTCCTTACAGACAGCTGCATGCTGATTCACTGCATTACCCTTTGTCTTATAATATTTTGCCTTGGGATGCCTGGGTGGCTCAGTTGGTTAAGCACCCGACTTTGGCTCAGGTCATGATCTCATAGTTTATGAGTTCGAGCCCTGCATTAGGCTCTGTGCTGACAGCTCAGAACCTGGAGCCTGCTTCTGATTCTGTGTCTCCCTCTCTCTCTGCCCCTCCTCCACTTGCTCTCGCTCTCTCTCTCTCTCTTTCTCTCTCAAAAAAAAAACATTAAAAAAAAGATTGTTTTGCCTTAATTGCATTCATCACCTGATCCATTCATTTTTAATACCACTTGTTGGGCTCATGTGATATCACTGGTACCCAGTGTCTAAGAAGGTTTGGGTTCCATCAGAGCTTGTGGCTGGAGGGCATCGCCAGGCAACCACCTGTAAGGAGAAGGTATAGGAGGAGATCCAGGAGGACTGAATGACTTCTCTCACATCTCCTCATAGAAATGTGCCCCAGTCCATTCACCATGTGGGCCATTATGACATCGGGAGGGGGTTGAAAACTGGCAGGCAATGCGAAGTGGGAGAGTTTGTTTTTTTTCTTGTTTAAGCCTTGTTCAGAACTTGTGCTTTGGAATAAGGTGGGAGACAAGCTTGTTCAAATGGGTGTCACAGTACCATTGAAAGTCACCAATGTGTCATCAACTTTTGTTTCAGGGTCATAATAAATGCTTTTAACACTAAAGTAAAAATTTAAAAACTTGAAGTCCTATAACTGGAAACATGGGGCAAAAAGATGACATGTGGGTACCTTGGGTATTTTGTGTGGGTGGGACTGGAGAGAAAATGGGGTGCCAGGGAAAGGAAGGTGTTGACTGAGGTAAGAATACCCACGGTGGCCTCCTACCAATTCCACAACCTTGGCTTAAGTGCCCCAACATGTCACCGGCTTCCAGGTCCAGGCCTAGCTGGGAAGGACGAGGGCAGGCTCTCACAACCTTGATCCTGCCTGGGCATCATTCATTCTCAGAAAGAAAGTTGGGCGATGCTTGGCTTGGAGGCTGCACAGAACTGTTCAGACTGCCCTTACAGAGTAGCCCCTGCTCAGATTCCCACATATGGGCTGACTGTCTGGTTTCCAGGAGGACTTTCAACCACTTGTAATCTCATCTCAACTAAAATAAATCAGCATGTCTTGCTGCGTTCCTCCGCCCCCATGCAGGCACTGGTTTGCTGTACCCACTGCACTGGTGATAAAGGTCAGGAGGGAGAACAACAGTGACCTTTGCAGGGTGCCTGCTGTCTTTCTAGAGTCATGAATAGCTTAGTTTCCAGAGGGGAGATTTCTCAAGTTCATCCTTTATAGTTAAACCTTGGTTAACATGGGAAAGTTACTCTGAGTAATAACTATTTCCTTCCCTCTGACCCCCCACAATGAAAAAGTGATACTTCCTACTTAGGACTTCATGTTCAGTAAACATAACTCTCAGTTCTGGAAAAAAAAAATAATAAATTGCTTTCTAAAGGGCAATGGGATTTTTGCTGCCTGAATTGATCAGGCAGCCTTTCAGTCCTGGGTGGTTTTTGTTGACCTCTGTGAGGATTGCACACCCCAAAGATATTACAGGGCCTGAACTTTTAAAACATTAGTGACATTCCAGGCAGGCTGTGAAATTTTGCAGTAAGTCTGAGAAAGTATTCTCAACTAAATGACGAAGTGGATGCTATTTTGAACAGAGGGAAACTGTTACCCAAAGCCTATTTGTCCATGGCCTGACTGTACTCCTTGGCATTGCAAGCTCTTTCTAAGTATGTTTCCCCCTGCCACCATGTATCCAGGTCATGAAGGGCTGAGCAGGAGCACTTGGGGAGCATATTTTCAAGTTCCCCAGTCAACCTCTAGCTGGAATCCTAGCCTTTGGTGTTATAGTGAGTTCCAATGATCAAGACATTCAAGGCCCCAGGGATTTAAGAATGGTGTGAACAAGAAGTTGCAATATGGCAGTTCTGCAGGAAGTGTTCTCTTATTATTATCGCTAGCAGTTCTCACAGAAAGTTCTGGGTCTTTTGGTGATCACAGAGGAAGGCCCTGGCCAGAGAGTCCAGTTCCTACTGTTCACCAGCTGGATAATCCCAGGAACATGCCTAATCTTCCTCATTTATGAAACAAGAGGGCCAGTCTAGATCAGTGGTTCTCAAACCAGAGGGTTTCTAAGAATCATCTGGGAAACATGTTAAAAACAAGAGTCTCCAGGGCAAGTCCCAGAAATTCTGATTTTAAAAACTCCCCATTGATGTTGATGCTGATGGTCTATGGACCACGGTTGGGAAAATGCTTGACCAGATAGAAGCCTTCTGGCCCCCAGAATTTGTGATGGGCCTTCACTGTGGTACTAAGTTGGATTCTCTCTGGTTGGCTTAGGTGTTTCGTTTATTTTCATATACAAAAACTATTGTTTAATTACTGGGAAGTTTTCAGTCTATTTGTCACAATTATATTTGGAAACATTTAAAGAGAAATAGTTCTAAGATGAGCTTCTTAGGACACTAAAGAAACAGATGAGGAATTAGCTATTTATCAAATTCTCTACAGAAAATGTTCTAGAAAAGAATTACATATAGTTATAATTCTCCTTTCTGCATATTTTTTCTTCCCCATTTTCTTTCTCTCCTGTCTTCCTCAGCAGATCCCATGCTTTATTTGTAGGTTCCCTTGATTATGTATGGTGAAGGAGATAAGGAAAATACTGTTACCAAATGTAAAAGCTAAGAGGTGATCTCAAATTTGACCTGGTTGATGTATATATACATCCAACATCACTCTAAAGCCCCTTTCTTTGGCTTTTTGGGGATTTTTATTAGAATGGGGGAGCCATCAGCAGTTTTTATCTTGCACTGATAATACCGAATCTTGGATCAAAAAACTTGAGAAAAACAAAATCATCTGCTCATTAGGAAAAAATTAAGGATCCAGTTTAATCACAATAAAGCCAGCATTCCCAGCTAAGACATTTTTGGATTTCTGCATCTGCTGGTTCAAGTACTTCAATAACAATTGCCCTCCTAGTGATTGTACAAATCCTCCTATCAGTCTTTCAACAAATGTTCATTGAGGCACCCTAAAAACATGGTATGGACTAAAAACATGGACCCTGCCCCACAAATGCCGTTTTGACAAGCACTACAGAGGGGTAATGTCATTCTGGTCTGAGAGGCCAAGGGAAGTCTTCCTAAGGAAGTGACAATGAGCTAAGATTTGAAGACCATTAGGAGAGAACTAAATGAAGAGAGAATGGAAGGGTGTCATTGGTGGAGGGAACAGCATGCACAAAGCCCCAAGGCAGGGAGGACGTGGTATGAGTTACTGAAACATAGCTTTCATTGGGAAATAGTAAGTCACATCCACGTTGGACAAAGGAAGAGAGAAAATTCATGACCTGTCTGCACCACATGAGGATCAAGGATGTTCTCAAAGATGTCTTCTAACCATGCTGCCTGATACATGGTTTAACATGATATTTGTTATTGAATTTTGCAATAGAAAATTTAAAGCATATGCTGTTTTATTTAGAAATTCTATTAAATTTTATTAAATTTTCCTTTGATTTTCACTTCCAAATAATAAACCAAATGTTGCTTAGTTTAATTTTCAAGTTGATGAAACTTCCTTTCCTGTTGCTAATTGAAGTCACTTAAAGTGAATTTTGATTAATCTGGGATAGGAAGTTTTGTCTTTCTTAATGGAAAACATTTCGAACCAATAGAATACTGCACTAAATTATGCAGGAAATGGCTAAGCTAGCACTAAGGAAACCTTTTTTTCTTTTCTTTCTTTTTTTTTTTAAATCCCAGCTTTCAAAGGACTAATTTCTCCAAACTCTTACATCTTACTGAAAAGAGTTATTAAACTCTCAGTTGGCTACAAATGACTTATCTCTGCTAATTAAAAATAAAAATCTTCTTTGTGTCGATGCACATAATTCCAATAATGATTATACTTTCTTTATACACAGGGGTTAATTTACCACTTCCGTGATTTCCAACTTAAACTGCTCAACATTCTATAACTGGTGGGTGGTGGGGAGATGATCTCCAAGAATGATAAAATATTTAAAGACCAACTCTTCATTTTAAACCATAAAATCGTATGTAAACGAATCAGAGATGAACTGCCAGTCACCTGGAAAGGAAAGACTGAGCTTCAGGTGTTAACTCAAGAAAGAATGTCTTATGTCAATCAGGAGAATGGAACAGTTCCTGCTGTTGTCTATAGGCTGGCTCTGGAATGGTCTAGCCTGCCCAGTCCTCCAGACTGACTTTCTGCAACTCTTTCTCTCACCCACACATCATGCTGCCCTGCCAGCTGTTCCTGGAACACACACAAAGCTGATTCTTGCCTCAGGATCTTTGCACTTACCATTCTATCCTGATATTCTCATGGCTCACTCCCTACTCCCTTCAGGTCTCTGCTCAAATGTGTTTCCTCAAAGAGGTCCTCTTCGACCATACTCTGAAAGCATTTATCAGTTTTCATTTTCTCCTCTATTTTTTTCTATAATACTTACCACCAGCTAACACAGTTTACACACACACACACACACACACACACACACACGTGTGTGTGTGTGTATATACATAGGTAGGGTTCACAGCAAAATTGAGTGGAAAGTGCAGAGATTTCCCATATACCTACCCCTTGCCCTCACACATGAACAGCCTCCCCCACCATCAACATCTTCCACCAGAGTGGGACATTTGTTAGAATCCATGAATCCGCACTGACACATGAGTATCACCCAAAGCCCATAGTTTACATTAGGGTTCACTTTTGGTGTTGTACATTCTGTGGGTTTAGGTAAATGCATGATGATGCATACCCATGACTGTGGTATCACGCAGTGTACTTTCACTGCCCCAAGACTCCTCCATGTTCCCACCTATTCCTCCTTCCCTCCTCCACCTCCTGGCAACACTGATCTTTTCATTGCCTCCATGGTTTTGCCTTTTCCAGAACGTCATAGAGTTGGAATCACACAGTATAGACCCTTTTTAGACTGGCTTCTTTCACTCAGTGATGTGGTTTCAGTGTCTTTTCATAGCTTGATAGCTCATTTCTTTTTAGTGCTAATATTCCTTTGTCTGGAGGTACCACATTGACTTATCCATTCACCTATTGAAGGACATCTGCGTTGCCTCCAAGTTTTGGGACAATATTTTGCTATTTATTTTGGTTTTTTTTTTTTTTGTCTGTCTTCCTCCATCCCCTCCAGTGTTCTAAGGGCAGAGACTGTGCCTATTTGTTCACTCTTATATCCCAATGCCTAGAACTCTGACTGCACATGATAGGTGCTCAATAAATATTTCATCAAACAAAGAATTGACAAAGGAGAGTCAGAACATAGGAAAAAGTTCAAATGAATAAACATTATAAGTAACTATGAAGTGTTGTCCAAAAGGAGGTCTTCTCAGGTCAAAGGACTCAAACTGGTGCCTGATGGGAACAGGGCCTAAAGAGGCCACTTCATTTAGTGACAGAGTACACTGACTATGGCCACAGACAAGAGACTGAAGGAGAGAAGATAATTACAAGATATAAAGTGAGGGATATGTGTCTAGAATAGGTAGGGTCTTGAGTCAGCAAGTAAAGGACCGCAATTGCAATGGGAAAAAATGGGCAAAAGCCATTTACAGAAGAATTCCACAAAGCTACCAAGTGTATAATATGTTTAAAACCTTTACTAATCAGTGAAATGCAGGTAAGTCTACAATGAGGGGCAAATTTGCAAGATTGGGATTAACAAAATTCCATGTGGGATGACAGTCTTGAGGTCAAGGAACACTCATCCAGTGCTGGTGGCGTGGTCGATGTATTTATAGCACAGGTGGCCAATTCTTCCTCCAAACACAACTGCAGAGTGGGTACTATTATTACTCTATCTTACAGGCAGGCACACTGGGGCTCATGTACATTCTGCAAGAACATAATCAAATAAAAAGAAACGCATTAAGAACATAAAGGTGGCTACCACTGGGGTGAGAAAGAAATGGGATGGAGATGGGGAGGGCAGAGAATGAGGGAAATAGGGCCCTGGTGTGGACCACAGAGAGCAACTGGCCCTGAGTTACAGAATACTTAGCTCAGCTTGAAGCCTCAAAAAAGGGAAAGAGAGGAGAAGGATGGAAGGGAGGCGGGAGGTGACAGAGGAAGGGAAGAAAAAGTCTGCAGATTCTAGAACCTAGTTACCTGGTTTGAATCCAGGCTCTGCCACTCACAAGCTGGATCACCTAGAATAAGTTAATTAATGTCTCTGTGTCTCAATATGCCTGTTTGTAAAGGTTTGCAATAATAGGATCTATTAATTGGCTACACAAAGCTCACAGAGCAGTGTTGTGACCTAAATTGGCACTCCATAACAGTTGACTGTTCATCTTACAGGACTGGAATAAGGATGCTCATTTGGCTGTTAGGAGAATGGGCAGGACACTGTAAACTACAGGTGCCAACTGGGGACAGGGAAGTGGGAGAGCTTCCAGGAACCCTAAAAAATCTTCGGAGGAAGAATGGTGCTCTATATTATTTTTTATCTATTTTTTAACTAATATTTTTTAATGTTTATTTATTCTTGAGAGAGAGACAGAGAGAGAGAGACAGAGAGACAGAGAGACAGAGAGAGAGAGAGAGCATGCAGGAGCAGAGGAGGGGCAGAGAGGGAGACAGAGGACCTGAAATAGGCTCTGTGCTGTCCGTGCAATGCCCAATGCAGGGCCTGAACTCACAAATGGTGAGATCATGATCTGAGCTGAAGTCAGATGCTCAACCAACTGAGCCAGGATCCCCTGCCCCATATTTTTTTTAACAATATTTGTGACACTGTGGTGGTGTTTATTATCATCTCATTACATACAAGGAAGTCCAGCATCAGAGTTGAGGCAGAAAATGAATGCTGTCTGTACTCTAAAGCTGGTGCCCTCAGCTAGTGTTTCCAAGTTCCTGACCATAATCTTCAGGATTTTGGAATTCCAGAAATCATGTTATGCTTAATTCCATACTCTTCATACTCTTTACTCATGACTAAGAATAACTAAAAAATCGCTTTGTAAATTTAAAAGGTTAGGTTTTGTTGTGTCTATAAAGAGCTCAGATCAGTGCTGTCTAGTATAACATGAGACATGTGTGTATTTTAAATGTTCTCGGAGCCATGTTAAAAAAGTAAAAAAGAAACAGGTGAGATTAATTTCTGATATACTTTATTTAAACTAATATAACCAAAATGTTATCATATCAATATATAATCAATATAAATTCTATTAATGAGATAATTTGTTTCTTTTTATTCATACTAATTCTATGAAATCTGGAATATACCAATTTGGAATGAGGCACATTTTGAGGGCTTAATGGACATGAATGGCCAGTAGATACTATATAAGCACAGCTATAGGGAATATTCAAACATTGGAAAATGCCAGCAAATATTGGAATAGTATTTGAATAACATAACACTTGGTCTCCTAGCATAGTTAGTAATGTTATACAGAAAGTAATGTTATATAGAATGTTATATAGTAATGTTACATTTGAAATGGCCAGTTAAAGAGCTAATTTTGCTTCTAAAACTTATTATTTTGAGAATACCACATACAGGATTTGTAAAGTATACAATGCACACAAACTTATCAACATTTATTTTATTTATAAGAGTGACTCACCACTAGCAGCAGACAAGCCATGAACACACCCACAAGGCAACAGCTACAGCAGCTCTGATTGATGAGATCATGACTAATCTGTGTTCCTGTCCCAGTTCCTGGAAATGTCAACCTCAACCTTTGCCTCCCCACGTCAGCTCTTGTTGATGTCAATACATTACTTAGAACAAGAAACATCTCTACGTAGATTGTTAAGCTTTAATTATTGCAGGAGAATTATATTTTTTCTAGTTTCCCCAATTTCTTGATTGATTTTTCTTGGGATTCACTAAAACATTTAAATTTCCTAAGAAATTCCAGGAAGAAATTTCTGCATGGAAACACCAACCCTAACCTCTACGTTTTGCTATTATAATGGCTACAACACAGATGATCTGGTACCCTTGGGTGACTGTGTGGAGTGGACAAGCTTTGAAGACTACAAGTGATTTCATCTTCTCCATCTTTGACATAATTAAAGATTTTCCTTTCAGTTCAGCTTAGCGATTCTATCAAAAGTACACTACTTTTGTGCTAATGTAAATGCTTGAGCACTCAGTGATTATTTTATCTGAAGAGTGCAGAAAGAACCATTCTATGAACAAAGGTTGACTATTGGAAGCTTAAATCAATAATTAATCTTAATGTCATTATCTTGACCTTGTTGCATAGCAACAAAGTCACTAAGCTGGGAATAAACATTGTGTGGTTTTCACCCATATCAAGGGCAGATTGTATACACATAACATGCAAATTTATTTGTCCTAGATGAAGAGTAAGATGTAACAAAATACCATTAAGAAAATTTATTTCAAAATAGAGTCTTTCACTTGCATAGACTATCATATACTTTTAAAAAGTAAGTAACTATGATAAAAGATCTCTAATACAATTTTTATCCAATGAGATCATGAGTTAGGTAGTTAATAAAAATTTTTAGGGAATCATAAAAATCAATAATGCTCTATTTTAATTTAAAATATGTAAGCATGCATTCAGTAATCTTTTGATGTAAGGCCAAGATCTTTTCTTTCTGAATGGTCTCCTGATTGGAGGTCCTCATTATCTTTCTTGAATAAATCCTGCCCATAATGTGTCTTCCATGATTATTTCAGCATCTTTCAAGTGCAGCTAGAACTTAAAATAGTTTCAAAACAATCTGAGTGAAGAAACCTTCTAGATTTAGAAAATTAGATTTCCTCTGTTTTTCTTTAGTTGTCCTGATCACACTTAATTTTTAAAATTTATTTTTTTAATGCTTATCTATTTATTTTGAAAGAGAGAGAGAACACACAAGGAGGGGCAGAGAGAGAGGGAGAGAATCCCAAGCAGGCTCTGCACTGACAGCGAGGAGCCTGATGTTGGGTTTGATCCCACAAACCATGAGATCACGACGTGAGCCAAAATCAAAAGTCGGAAGCTTAACCTACTGAGCCACCCAGGCTCCCCTAAAATTTATTTTTTAAATTATCATATGCTAAAGTTGACCTTTTGTTTTTGGTGTACAGTGCTATAAGTTTTAAAACATGTAGAGATTCAGGTAACCACCACTATAATCAGGATACAGAACAGGTCCACCACCCAAGAAAATTCCTGCATGGTATCCCTTTATGGTGACTCCTTCCCCTAACCCATAACCCCTGGAAACTGGTAATCTGGTCTCCATCACTATAGTTTTGTCTTTTCAAGAATGTTATACAATGGCATCATAGAATGTACCAACTTTTGAGCCTGGGTTCTTTCACTCAGCATACTGCTTTTGAGTTTCATCCAAGCTGTTGCTTAGATCAGTAGTTCATTCGGTTTTGTTTCCAGGTAATATTCCAGTGTATGGATGTACCACAATGTGTTTATCCATTCACTTACTGAAGGGCATGTGGCTTGTTTCCAGTTTCAGCTATTGCGAATAGAACTGTTACAAACACTTGTGTTTAGGTTTTTGTGCGAACTTAAGTTTTCATTTCTCTAGGGTAGATATCTGGGAGTGGGGTTGCTGGGTCAGATAGTAAGTATATCTTCATCAAAGATTGACTTTATCTTTATCTAAAACTTTGTCTAAAGTTTATCAAAACTTTATCAAACTAACTTTATCTAATTTTATCAACTATCAAAAACTTTACATTTATCAAACTTCATCTAACTTCATCAGAAACTGCCAAATCAATTTCCTGAGTGCATTTCCCCCAGTAATATAATAGAGTTCTAGTTGCTCTGATTTAAACCAGTACTTGATATTTTCAGTATTTTTAACTTTAGCTATTCTTAGATGGGGCACAGTGGTATCTTATCACTTAAGTTTAATGTCATTACACATATTTTCTTGTGTTCATTTATTACCTTGTAACCTCTCTGGTGAAGTGTCTGTTCATGTCTTTTACCTATTTTTAATCACATTTACTTTCTTATTGTAGAATTTTCATAAGAGTTCTTTATATATTCTGAATAAAATATTGCTGATATGTGATTTGGAAGAATTTTCTCCCTGTTTGTAGATTATCTTTTCATTCTCCTAACAATGTTTTGTGCAAAGTGAATGTTTTTAATTTTGCAAAAGTTCAATTTGTCAATATTTTCTTGTATGGATCATACTTTTGGTGTCATGTTCCTTTACCTAACTTCAGGCCACAAAGATTTTCTCCTATGTTTTCTTCTAGAAGTTTTATAGTCTTACATTGCACATTTAGATCTCTGATACATTTTGAGTTGACTTTTGCATGAGATGTGGTGTACAGGTCAAAATTCATATTTTTGTAAATGGATGTCCAATTGTTCCAATATATTTGTTAAAAGGTTATTCTTCCTCCACTGAATTGCTTTTGTACCTTTGTCAGAAATCAGTTGGCCATGCCTGTGTGGGTATCTTTCTAGACTATGTTGTGTTCTATTAATCTGTCCCTTCATCAAAATTACAGTCTTGATTACTGTGGTAATGTGATTCATCCAACTTTATCCTTTTTCAAAATTGTTTGAGCTATCTTGATTTGTTTTCCCATCTCGAGTTTAGAATCAGCTCATCTATGTACGATACAACTGGAATTTTTATTGGGATTGCACCAAATATATAAATCTATTTGGGAGAAATTGACATTTTTACTATGTTGAGTCTTCCAATCAATGGATATGATATGTCTCTCCTTTTATTTACATTTTCTTTTCTTTCTTTCTTTAGTGTTTTGTAGTTTTCAACTTACAGATGCTGAACAGGTTTTGGTGGATTTACACTTAAACATATCATTTTTTGTGAGCTATTATAAATGTCATTACAAATTTCAGTCTGGAGTTATAGATTGGTAATGTATCAAAATGATTGATTTTGGGGGATGCCTGGGTGTCTCAGGCAGTTAAGCATCTGACTTCAGCTCAGGTAATAATCTCATGGTTTGTGGGTTTGGGCCCCGCGCTGGGCTCTGTGCTGACAGCTTGGAGCCTGGAGCCTTTTTCAGATTCTGTGTCTCCCTCTATCTACCCCTCCCCTGTTCACGCTCCATCTCTGTCTCTCTCAAAAATAAATAAACATTAAAAAAATAATAAAATAAAATAAATGTTTAAAAAATTATTGATTTTTGCCTACAACTATTTAAAAAAATTTTTAATGTGTATTTGTTTTTGAGAGAGAGAGAGCAGGAGGGACAGAGAGAGAGGGTGACACAGAATCTGAAGCAGGCTCCAGGCTCTGAGCTGTCAGCAAAGAGCCCGATGTGGGGCTCGAACTCACAAATTGTGAGTTCATGACCTGAGCCGAAGTTCGACCCCAACAGATTGAGCCACCCAGGCGCCCCCACCCACACCTATTTTTAAACAAAAATATTTTGTGTGGCTTACCTTTATGGAATATTTCCAAAACACTCTCCTTTATACTAATGGAAACAACCACTCTTTTCACACTGAGACTCTTACTGGTTTTTGTAGTATATAAGTAAATTGTGTAATCATTATAGTATGTCCAAGTGCCATAAATACGTTTGGGAACAAATTCAACCAACTCTTGGTAAGCATACACAACAAATGGTGAGAGCAGAAGTGTATCCATGTATTATAGCAATTTACCAGCTGCAAAAATTCAGCCTGCCCATGGAAGAATAAATGGAGCATTGATTAATCATAGTGTTAGTTAACCAAAGGTCATTTAGTAGAGCTTCTACTGAAAGATCAACATAGAAGAGACTAGAAGGAGAAAAGAAGGCCAAATTTCTGTCATTGCACTCAAATATATCTTGAGATATATATCTGATCATATATCTTGAGAACATAAGCAATATATTTTATGCTTACCACAATATTTCCACTGAAGGAACATGTAAAAGGAAAAAAGTTATTATCATCATGTTTTTGAAGAATATTTAATAGTACTGGAAGAGACCTTAATTATAATAGTATGTGAAAAAAGATGCAAAACATTATATGCAATATGATCCCATATGTTAAAAAGTATGTTTATTGAGGAAAAATACATCAAAATGTTAGTAATAATTATCTATGGTTATTGGGATTATGATTGGCTTTTATGTTATTCTTTTACCTTTTTTTTTACATTTTTACTAGTTTTTCAATGACCTTGTGTTATTTTTGCACTTAGAAGAAAGATTATTTTGTTAAAGAGGAATTATTTACCTACTTCATTTACCTCATTTGAATGTCTGACAAGAATACCCCTTGGGTTGTAATAAAAATCATTACAGGGTATTGGCATATTCTACCAATTTCCTATGTCTTTTAAGGAATCAAGAATTCTGTAGTGGCTTCTGAGGCCCCTAGATGGCTCAGTCTGTTAAGTGTCTAACTTCAGTTCAGGTCATGATCTCATGGTCCATGAGTTCAAGCCCTGCGTTGGGCTCTGTGCTGAAAGTTCAGAGCCTGGAGATGCTTCAGATTCTGTGTCTCCCTCTCTCTCTCTACCTCTCCCCCTTCCCCATCATGCTCTCTCTCAAAAATAAATAAACATTAAAAAAATTAAAAAAAGAAGAATTCTGTAGTAGTTTCTGCTATTTGGTAAGTTACATAAATGATTATTACAGCCATAACTATAAAGCTTTTACAAAGCTACTTTTAATAGCTTTTAATTTAATTTAATAATATTAACAATGGCTCTTTATGGATAGTAATATTTATTTAATATTTATTTCATTACTGTAAAGATTTTAAGGAATTACAATGAGATCTCAAGGTTGATTTCATGTTTGTCCCTGTAGCCACCATGCATCTCTTTATTTTAGCTGAAGACATAAACCCCACTGGGAAGCATCAAACTGGAAACCATTAAAAATAACTATTTCACTATTTCTTCCCATTTCCTTGCATGGGTCAGAGCTTGAGGACAGTTGTCAGAGTTAGACAGGAAATTCCCAGGTCAACAGCAATTAGGAAGAAGCTTCAAAACACCTTACAGTTTCTAAGACTACTCTCTCTCTTAGTTAATGGATCTTTCCCATGTTGGTTTCCCTAGATCAGCGGTTCTTAACCTTTCCTACATCATAAAATTCCCAGTTGTCTGGCTCAGACATTCAGATTTCTCTAAATTCTTCCATCACCAAACCTGTCATCCACCGATTCTATTTTGGACAAGCCTTTCATATCTGTCTTCTCTTCCTGCTCCTGGTCTTAGCTGAGGCTGCTCTCCTCTTACTTCCCCCCTGCTATCAGCCTCCAAACTGCTTTCCCTGACTCCAGTCTCCTTAGTATCCTCCATTGTCTATGCCAATGCGTGGAAGCCATTTTCCTGAAAGCAAACCAGATCATGTCCCCTCTTGCTTGAAAACCATTCTTTATGATGTCCCTCCCTTTATTTTCTGTGGCTATGGGGAATGTGGTGGTGGTCAATCAACCTGCAGCAGCACAGCCAGGCAGAGAGGGTCAGAGAGAGAGAGCACAGTCTCACACACTGATAAGTGAGCATACTTTTTTATTCCTTCCTTTGGAGAAATGTGAGGTTGCTTGGGCTGTGTTTCAAAGAGAAGGACCATTTTCAGGGAGTCATTATGTGTCCCTCCAAGGATCACTTTCCCTGTGACAGATCTATCGATCCAATCAGAAGCAGGGCTCAGGCCCAGGAAAGCGAGCCACAGTGGTGTATGGCCACACCTGTGAATGTGCCCAGGAGCCCCATGGGTGGTAAACATAACTGGACTGTGGATGAAGGTAAGGTCTGGGCATTCTGGCACATGACAAGAGAAGGACGGAGGAAAGCTCATGCTTTAACAGTAGTTCACAAACTTCAGTGCACATCAGAATCTCCTGGGGGACTTTGAGAAATCCTCAGGGCCCAGGCCACCTAATAACATTAAATCAAAATCTCTGAGGTTGATGAGGCACCTGCATTCTTTCTGACCTCCCAGCTGATGGCATTATACAGCAACTTTGACAGCCAGTGTTTTAGCAGATTGGGGGTTACCAGGAAAGTTTCTAGATGGAGTCTGGGGGTACAGACCTCTTTACCCTACTGGTGGAATTGACAGACCACTCTCCATACACATTTCTCCTTGAGCTTTTGGTGGTTATTTTTTGTAAAGCCTCTCCCAATTCAGCAACAGTATTTTCATCCGTTTTCTCTTTGACACCAATTACATTTTTAAAAAATCATCTAGTCCTGCATAAGATATTCTAAAACAAGTTTAGCTTGCTGTTGTTGGCCAACTGGATGAGGAGGGAGAGGTGGCAAGCTCCCAGGCCTGGGTTCTTATTCAGAGGAGCAGAAGGGTCAGATTAGCCCAGCTTCAAGGTCCCTTCATCTCTAGTCTTTTACAAACCTATCTCTGAGGGTTCCTATGGCTGTTCTGATCTCTCCCTGGTCACTTGTGTCGGGTTTATCTCTAGGCACACTTGCCTCAGTGCCCCTAGTTCCTGCCACACATCTGCTGGGTTCAGAGGAGACTGAAGGGTAAAAAATCAGGATGACCAGCAGCTCCAAACAATCTAAGGGTGGCATTCCTTAAAGAGCCAGAGGCTGTGTGTCTACACAGTAGTTGAGGAACAGGGGTCGGTGTGGGAGGTGGTGGCTGTGACCAGCTTCCTCCCTGTTGTGGTGCTACCAGCAGTATTGGAGGCTGTAAGGCAGAGTGTGACGGGCCTCTGATTCTGCCAGGATCCACCTGCATCTGAGGACACGGGATGGCAGGAAACATCACCTACAAGAAGCACATTAATCACATTAGCTTGGAAACCTATCCAACCGAGGTTAAAAGGCACATCTGTGAATACAGCATGCCCAGACAGCCTGGCTGCCCATGAGAACCCAGATTTTTTTTTTTAAGTTTATTTATTCATTTTGAGAGAGAGAGAGAGAGAGAGAGAGAGAGAGAAAGAGAGAAAGAGAGAGAGAGAGAGAGAGAGAGCAAGCTGGGGAAAGGCAGAGAGAGGGAGAGGGAGAGAATCCCAAGCAGGTTCCATGCTGTTAAGGGGAAGCCTGACCAGTGCTAGAGCTCATGTACTGTGAGATGATGACCTGAGCCAAAATCAAGAGTCAACACATAACAGAGTCACCCAGACACCCCAAGAACCCAGATTTTTTGTATCATAAAGACCAGTGTCTGCAGCTCACCTCCTTGAAAGGAGAACTCCCATGATAACATGTGCATACACACACATATGTGCACCATGGTAAACCAGGTGAACTTAATTCATTTTGGCTAGACTGAAGTCAAGGTCTTGCAAATATAAAATGGTTAGATTTCTGGGCCAACACCGGAGCTGGAGGTGGCATGTTGGTTAGGACAGAGAAGCTATCCTGATCCTGATCCTATTTTCTGGTAAGGAAATATTTTCATATTCTTTTCTATAAAAAAGGCACCAGTTATTCACATTTTTAAAAAATTACATTTGATGAATTGCCTTTCTTGAGAAGAATACAGTATCATGGAAGTCAGCCTTGTCTGGGGAAGTCTGGAACACACAGAGTCTTCAGGCCCACTGACCACACTGCAGGGATTTGTCATGTGTCACTGGGATGATTGATGTGTTGGGGGCAGACAGACCAGGGGACGATGACTTGGAGCACAGGAGCCCACTTTTAGATGGGGGGGCAGGGTGTTGGGCAAAGCTTCATTTTAGAGCTGTTTGCAGGCAGATGAATGTGCACAGATGTCACCTTGCTAGGCAGCACTGAATGAGCCCCGAGGAAAAGTGAAGCTGAAAGCTTTGAGCTTGCCTGAAGGAAGCGGGGAGGGCATGTGGCTGGTCTGGAAGCGCCTTCTCCCTCTGTGGGAGACATGGGCACCGGAAGGCCTCCTTTAGCACTTTAATGATATGTAACTATTTCATGAGTATTGAGAGGGCAGTTTTGCCCATGGGAGATGCTAAAAATATACTTGTGGGAAGAAAAGAGAGAAGGAGAAAAGAAGGAAGGGATGAAAAGAAGGAGAGAAAAGGAGAGAACTCAAAGCATTCAAAATAAAAATTTTCCTCAGCTCAAAGAAAAGTGAAATATAATACCTACTGTAAATAGCAACTGTGTAATGGAGTAAACCAGCAAACACTTCTTGGCTCTTCCTTTCTAATCACAAAGAGTGACTTATTTTACTCTTCTGAGCCTCAGTTTCCTCTCTATAAAATGAGCCTTCCTTCTTCACAGGAACTGGGTGAGGATCTACCAACAATGAAGAGCTTTATGTTATTTTGTAGTGACACTAACTGCCAAGACCACACAGTTCTTGTCTAAGAAGGCTGACATATGTCAGCTTGTCTAGTTTTCACAACAATCCTGTGGAGTCAGTTCCATGCTCATTTAAAGGAGGAGAAGATTGAGGCAAGGTCATTCAGCTAAGCCAATAAGTGGCAGAGCTTGAATTTGAACCCATGGGAGTCTGGCTTCCTGATCTGTGCTGGGTCCCTTCCCTCCTTTACCATCCTACTTTGCAATGACTCCTCTTTTGACTATTTCACAGGAAAGATGCTATTTCTCACAATTTTTAAGATTTCAATCCACACTTGAAAGAAGTTTGGTTGGCTATATCTAGGCTTTGTGCAGTTTGGGAATTATCAGTGGATTTGACTTACCCAGGCTCTTTGTTCATTGCTAATAGACATAATTGAGACATGCCTATACCTTGTAATGGAAGCCCCAAAACTATAAAAATTAAATACTTCAATATTTTCAAAGTTCAAAATTTGCACTAGTAAAACAAGGCAACATAAATTTGACTGCAGAATGGCAACTTTCCAAGAACAAGTACTTTCTTTAGTGAGGAAAATCGGTCTTTTGGGTCACTTAACTTTAGCTCTTCAAGGAAGAACAACTATATAAAATTGACCTTATGTTGTGATGTTGAACAGCTGGGCTATAGTACATTTTAAACCAATGTTTAAAAATAACCCCATACAGTGAGAACTGATGAACTCCTAAGGGGAAAGAAACCTTAGGTAGTGTCTGGTTTCCTCTGGGCTTGGAACAGACAGGGGGATCTCATCGGCTCTGGTTGGTTCTCTGGAATTAAAACATTATCACAGGTGGGTGTGGTTCACTGGAAATGTGGCAATCATAGATTTTTCCAGGTGCTTGCCTGAGAATTATTTTCTTACAATGAGGATTTTCTTCCAACTGGGCATAGACTTGTTTGGGAACATGATCCTGTCAGTTCTCAGATATTTTTAGATTATCTACCTAATGCCAGCTTTGTAGTGATTGTGTTGATTTAATACCTGTAAGTTTTAGGATGTTAAAATAGAAAATATGTGAAATAGATCTGGAATCTACTCTTCATCCCTGGTATCTGCTAACTCAAGTTAGCATGGATTCTGATGAGAATAACTGAAAGTGATGTGGCTAACCATTCTCAGAAGAGTGTTTGCTGATTAGGCACACTGCTCTGATCACACAATGATTCATTCCTCTTCCTCTCTCTTCCTCTCTCTCACTGAGACACACGTTCACTTACAAGTTCAGAGCATCACAGTCTTTTGCCATTTTCTTGCTGTTACCATTCAACCCCTAATGAAACAGTTGATTAGGTAAAATTTCTCTGGAATCGGTGTTGAGCTGAGAACTGACTTAAACACGAATCATGATAATGTGTCTTAGTGTTTACATAGCAATAAAGATTACCAAGATAAATGGAGAGGAACCAGCTACCCTCTGCATTCATCACAGACTTGTTCAGCCCTGTTATTTCTCATGCTGAGAGATTTATTGGTAATTATTGCAGGAGATAAGCAGTCTTGAAGGGAGCAAAACCTTTTAGGAATTGCAGTGCTTCTGTACCAGAGGGAATTAGGCTACGTCATTAACTCTGATACTGAATTATGTGGAAGAAATGCAAAAGACTCATAAGCATTTAGAAAACTAGTAATCAGTACGTGTTGATGATCTCAACCAGAGTGTACGTTTTCTTTCCACTACAAATTTCCAGGGTGATTTATTTTCATGTTTCACATTGGGGAAAAGCGTGTTGTGGGGAGTGGGGGCATGGGTTTAGCATATCTTAACAAAGTATGTTCAGACGTGGTGGTTTTTTTTTCTTTTTTTAACCTAATAAACCAAGAGCATGCACACAGAGCACTCATTACACTTACTGCTTTCAAAATAAATTTCATTTTGATTTCTCTAATCAGTCTAAAGATTTGAAAAACTCAACATTAAAACTTTGAGTTTGGGAGAGGTTTTTGTTTTAAACATCAATATCAAATCAATGAGTAGATAATGGAGATGCATTTGCTAATGAACCTGAGGAGCTGATGGTCCCCTACAGTCATTCATCAGATATCTGGCTCAGCATCAAGACACAGACTTCTCTGTCTCCAGAAT
Source organism: Panthera onca (assembly GCF_046562875.1). Taxonomy (NCBI): domain Eukaryota; kingdom Metazoa; phylum Chordata; class Mammalia; order Carnivora; family Felidae; genus Panthera; species Panthera onca. Next base: position 24,113,448 of record NC_138343.1, on the reverse strand, counting down.
CATTTCTACAGCAGGGCCTGCAGAGATTGAGTTGGTATTCTTGGCCTATCCTATAAATGTTCAATTAATAGAAGTCTATTAAAGGTCTATTATTTGATACAAATGGCCAAGCTGGGAATTTGGTGTATAATTTCTGCAGGCCACAATGAATGATTTGTGAGAAGAGGTTATTGTGTTGGAGGAGAAAGGGCAGAATGAAATGTTCCAGAACAATTAAAAGGTAAGTTACTTGAGTAAGTCTTCCACCAGAGTGATCTATTGATTGCCAAAGGGTGGGAGGTGTGTATGCTTTGCACACAATCAACTAAACCCTGACACTGAGAAACAGAGCCAGAGGTTCAGCCAATGTTTGCATATTTCAGGGCTGAAGTGTTGGCTGCTGCTTGGGGAAGTGACCAAGCTGATTGTTCATTCTCCAAGCCTGTTTGAGAACTTAATGGAAAGCCAATGAGTGAGTCCACTCTATCTGAGTAGTGTTCCCTACAGAGTGGGTTACAAAGACCCACCTTGGTTGTCACTTTCCCACCATCTGACCACCATAGTTCTTTCTCTACATATAGAAAATTTCAGAAAAAATTGCTACTTCCTGTCTGCACAACCATAACAAGTCTTTGCTTTCATCACAGAGTACTGGTCTGGGAGTCAGGAGAACAGGATTCTAGTCTGCCACTAACTCACTGTGATCCTGCACAACCCCCTGATTGTCCTTGTCCTTGTTTTCTTAACTATAGAATAAGGAGGCTGGATTAGACAAGCAGTGAGTTTCGTTCTTGCTCTGAGCTTCCAGCATTCCTACATTATCATCTAAAGTCCTCATCAACTACCCCCCACTCAGCTTTCCAGAGTTATCATGTATATCCCCTGCTCTGCCAAACTGGCCTGCTCATGTTGCTCTGAGCACATTACACACTCCTCTGTCCCTGCACCTGTATTTCTCCTACTTTCTGAGCCTAGGTGGCTTTTTCTTCCTTTCTTGATTTTTCTGAACTCTGCCATTGGGGCAGCACTTGGGGACCCAGTCCCACCTCAGTTTCCAGCAGGGCTGCCGTTGGCTGCTTCATATATTTATAACTCAAATGCAGGTATTATTTAAAAAGGCCAAAAATTAGTTTGAAATTCACTGACTACAATGATCATGGATGAGCATAGGCTGCTGGCTTTCTCCCTGGAATTGGAATTCTACGCAATAAACCAGAAGATAGTTCATGGTTCAGTGTCTAGTGCAAAAATTGTGAGCAAACTTTGGGAAGACAGAAATAGAGTGGTCTCAGGTGCCATGGGAGCCCTAGAGTGGGAGAGCACTTGGTATTGGAGAATGGGTTGCAGGAATTACACCCCCTGTTCCTTTTTTAAAAATCCAACCTTGTTCATGCTTTCATGGGAAGATGGGGATAAGAAAAACAGCAGCATCATCTTAGAGCCAGTCAAAGGTGAGAGGACAAAATTAGGGAAGTCCCAGAGCCTGGTTGGGGTAAGGGATGAAGGAGTAACAACAGATGGAAGTACAAGGAGGCTTCTGAACATTCTTTTTCCCTCCCTACTGGTTGCAATCCCTGGGCGCATCATTGCATTGTATGTCATAGATCTTGGAAGACAGAGTGTGCTAGGTACAGGTTTACCTGTGGCAAATTAGAAGGGATTGTTGAACCCCCACTGTAAAACCTAGAGATCCTTCCAAACCCCTACCCCTACCACTCATCCATAAGTTTAGGAAAAGCCCCCAAAACTAAGGATCTGGTTTTTTTTTTAAATCAGCTTTCTTAAGGTAAAATTTACACGAAATTTTGGCAGATGGGTACATTTGTGTAACCACCAACGCAGTCAAGAAATAGAACAATTTCATTATCTCAAAAAACCTCATTAGTGACCCTTGACAGAATGCACCTCTCTTGCTTCTCCGCCCCATCATCCCAGCCCCAAAGTTAGATCTGCTCTTTATCATTTTCTTTTTGTCTTTTCTAAAATTCTACAATTGTATATAAGTAGAACCACACTGTATGTAGTCTTTTGGGCCTGTTCACCAACAAGTGTAATGCTTTTGGGATCCCTCCATGTCATTGAGTGTATCCGTAGTTCGTTGCTTTTTATTGCGCAGGTATCAACATTGTATGAATACAACAAAATTAGCTTAGCTGTTCACCAGCACAGACTTTGGAGTTGTTTACAATTTGGGGCTATTACAAAGCTGCTGTAAGGACTTAGACATAATGTTTTCCTTTTTCTTGAGTGAATATATAGGAGCCAGAGCACCAGATCATATGGAAAATAAAGGTTTAACCTTATGAAAACAACTACCAAACTGCTTTCGAAGGTAACTGTACCATTTTTCAGTCTCAGCAACAGAGTTTATTTGAGAGTCTTAGTCATTCTATAGTCTAGTCAATACTTGGTGTGGTCAGGTTCTTCTTAAAACTTTAGACATTCTAATAGTATTAGTATCTCTGTGGTTTTAATTTCCCTCTCTCTAATGACTAATGGTGTACTGTTGAGCACCTTTTTTGTGTCTTTGTATATTTTGTTTGGTGAAGTAACTGTTCAAATACTTTTCCTATTTTTTCATTGTGTTGTCTTCTTACTATTGAGTTCCAAGAATTCTTTATGGACTCTGAATCTAGTACTTTATTATGTATATGTTCTCATAGGCTTTTTATTTTCTTAACAGTGTCTTTCAAAGATTCAAAGCTTTTGACTTTGATGAAATCCATTTTTTTTTCTTTAATGTTTGTGCCTTTTTTTGGATGGGGGTCATATCTAAGGATTCTCTGCTTAATTCAAGATTGCAAAGATTTTTTTTCTAGAAATTTTATAGGTTTATCTTTTACATGGTAAAAGTTAGTTTTTACATGGTAAGGTAAGTGTTGAGGTCCATATGTTTTCATACAGATATCCTGTTATTCCAAAACAATTTGTTGAAAAGACTACCATCTCCCTATTGAAATTCCTATTGAAATACTGAAATATTGAAATGTGCATAGTCTATTTGTGGACTCTTCTGTTACAGTGATCCATACATTTAATCCTTACACAATTGCCACACTGTCTTGATTATTGTAGCTTTGTAGTAGTCTTTGCTGTAGTCTTATAGTCTTAAAATTAGACAGTGTAAGTCCCTTAACTTTATTCTTTCTCAAAATTGTTCTGTCTATTCTAGGTTTTTATTTTTCACATATATTTTAGAAACAGATTGCTAATTTCTACCCCAAAAATGCTAGATTTTGTTTTAAGTTTATTTATTTTGAGACACACACACACACACACACACACAGAAGGAATGCACAGGAAGGACAGAGAGAAAGAGGAAGAGAGGGAGAATTCCAAGTAGGCTTCACACCATCAGTGCAGAGCCCAATGTGGGGCTTGAACTTATGAACTGTGAGATATATGACCTGAGCCAAAATCAAGAGTTGGACACTCAACTGACTGAACCACCTAGGCGTCCCAAAATTTGCTGGGCTTTTGATTGGAATTGTATTAAAGTAATATACATTTGAGGAGAACTGATATAAAGACTTTGAAGTGGTCTTATGGGTAAACATGGTGTATCTTTCCATTTTAATTATATCTTTAATTTCTTTTAGCAATGTTTTATAGTTTTCAGTGTCCCAGTTTTTAACATCCTTTGCCAGATTTATCCCTAAATACTTCATGTATTTGGATGCTAATAAAAATGCTTTTATAAAATTTAAATTTCTAATTTATTATTGCTAGAAGATAGAAATGCAGGCAAATAGCCATAAAACCTTTCTTTCGTTCTTTCTTTCTTTCTTTCTTTCTAGAAAGAGAGAGCATGCATGAGTGGGAGAGAGGGGCAGAGGGAGAGAGAGAGAATCTTAAACAGGCTCCACATGCAGCATGGAGCCCAACACAGGGCTTAATCTCACAACCCTGGGATCATGACCCGAGCCAAAATCAAGAGTTGAGTGCTCAACCAACTGAGCCATCCAGGTGTCCCAAGACCCTACTTTCAATGTTTGAAGTGACTGAAGTAATGAACCACATAAGGTCTGAAAAATGTATTCTCAATAGGGATGATTATTGTTTCCAAAGGATGGGGATAGGGAAAGAAGGATCTTACTCTTTTAATGCTTAAAACATAGATATACATATACATACGCCAGTATATGAAAAGGTATCAGTATAGTTATGGTATTAAAACTTCATGGGGATGGAGAAATTATGAAAAAGAATATTTTGAAAAGGTCCTTAGGGGTCAATAATGAAAAAAGTGGTTGAGAAACACTGCTTTAGAATATTGTTCATAGTTCCTGGGATGTATGATACTAAAAATATACAAGTATTATGCTGAGTATTTTGGCATCTAAACTCTCTAAATTTCTTATGTATTGATCAGATTCTAGCATAAGAAATTAGTTTTATTGACTTATAATTCAATACTATATGATTTCAAGCAAGGCTAATTGATATAAAGTGTAAACAAATTTAAAATGTTAAACAGAAGAATTTTATGTTAGCAAATGCTAGATTTTGTTATATTCCTTTAAAGAGTGTTGATTTGTGTTCTGGCTTGTAGTTTAGTTATTTGCAGATCAGACTGATCCTTTAGAGTCTTGCTTTTCAGGATTATTAGGGTAGATACAGAGCATATTTTACTCTAGGTATAATTTACTCTCACTATTGAGATGTGGCCCTCCTAAGAACTCTATCCAATGCCCCCCCCCCCCCAATATTGAGATCTTTCATACTTGGTGGGGTTGTAAAGTCTTCTAAACCCCATAAGAACTCCAGAAATTATTCAGCCTATTGCTTCTTACTGGTTCCTTCCCTAGTGCTGTGGAGTTTCCACTCATATACACTCAGATCACTATTAAGTGAAAGACTCCTGGGGACTCCTCTATGCTCTAAGCTCTTGCTCCATGTAGCTGTCTTTTCTAAAGTCATCTATCCAGACAAGCCTAGCTGCCCCTGCCTCTCCAAATTCTTATCTCTGTCCCTACTCAGCAAGACTACTGGGCTTTTGGGTTCTCCCTCCCTGCATTCTAGCCTAGAAACTGCCTCTAGGCCATAAGCTGGTACAATTGTAGGGCTCACTTAATTTATTTCCCTTCCCTCTGTGGTCAGACTATTGTGTTGCTTGTTGTCCAATGTCTGAAAACACTCATTTAATATATTTTGGTTCCAGCTTTTTAAAATTTTTATGGTAGGAGGGCAGTTACTAGCTTTGACAGAATCATGGAAATAGGAGTTCAGAGGAAAAAATAATGAGACATTTAAAGAACACAAATATTATAAAGTAACAAAAATTGAACAAATTACTCCAGACAAGTAAGAATTAATAGACCAAACAGAGCAAAAAAAATTTAAATAAGGTTATACATATCTTTAGGTAGCTAAGAAATTCTATTCAAACCATGAAGTGGATAATGAGAACCAACTGAAGTTATTGGATATGAGAAATAAAATATTTTACTGCTTTTGTAAGTATTGCAGACTAGATATTCTAGAAACTTTCTCCCTCCAATGAAAATATCTTCATAAATTTTTAAGTGTTTTAAATACAATATTGGATCCAGAAGCAAGTAAGTCTACCCCATTTTCTCTCCTCCTTCAACAAATGAGTTGAAACAAGTGTAGTCAATGAAGGTGGAAATGAAGGCTACCCTCATTAGGATGTTAAGCTCCATGAAGCAGGGATTTCTGGTTGTTTTATTTCTGATGGAGCACAAGCCTTGAAACAAAGCCTGGAACAGTTCAAGTGCTGAGTAAATATATGTTGAACGACTGGAGTGAATGAATGAATATTCTAGGGCAAATGATGATCCCAAGAACCTAGAACTTTGATTATTAGCTTATCATGCCAAAAGTAGGGGAATAGACCTGGGTTACTGGAAATGTTGGAGGACATTGAACCTCTTCCTGTGAAGTTAGATCTCTCAAAGTGGCCATATTTTTAATGAAAGTATTGGCTTTTGAAAAAAAAAAGTTATTTGCATAAGATGAAGGAATTGCCTGAGATCAGGAAACTCATTTGTCTCCAGCATGATACTAGGAGGAAAAACAACAACAACAACAACACAGTAATAATCCCTGAGAATTTGCAACAACAACAGTAACAACACAGTAATAATCCCCTGAGAATTTGCAGCCCCTGGCTTTTCCTTACTTGAATCGGGTGTTGAATTTATACTTCTTTAGTAGCTAAATTTATAATTAAAATATTTCTAAGTGTAGCAATATTAGGTACCCATCAGAATCACACACAAATTTTTTGGTGGCAAGATCTCAGATTTAAGCCCTTCAGGTGTCCTACAGATTAAGTTCAGCCAAATAAGAGCTTGCAATTTAAAAGTACATAGATATTGGGGTGCCTAGGTGGCTCAATCGGTTAAAGGTTTGACTCTTGATTTCAGCTCAGGTCATGATCCCAGGGTTGTGGGATCAAGCCCCATGTTGGGCTCCACATTGAGAATGGAGCCTGCTTGAGTTTCTGTCTCTCTCTCACTCTCTCTCTCTGTCTCTCTGCCTCTGTCTACCTTTTCTTCCTTGCCCCTGCTCCTCTCCTCCACTTGTGTGCTATCTCTCTAAAATAAAAATAAGGAAGTCAGTAAGTAAATAAATAAAATGTATAGATATACCAAAATCGTAAAGTCTCAAGCTTCCCTAAATGAATGTCAGAGGGAACAACCCAAAATAGATTTAAACACCAAAGCTTTCAGACACTGGGATTATCTGAAGCAAAGTATAAAACAACTATGAATAATATCTTTAAAAATAAAAGATTGGATCAAAAAATGAGCAGGAAAAAATAGACTATTAAATATAGTCATATTTTAGATAGAAGCAAATAGAGTTTCTAAATATGAAGGGAAAGAACTTCAAATTTAGTGTTTTATATGCAGCTAAATAATTCTTTAAATAAAAGATGAAACAAAAATATTCTTAAACATACAAGTCTTCATAATTTTTAACAGACAATAAAAATATTCTGTAAAGAAGTACAACAGCAAAGAAAAGAAATAAATCCAGGAGAAAACAATGAGATATAAGAAGAAAAGATTTGTAAATAACTTACAGAAATCTTACTGTTTTGTATATTTTTGGCTAAATAAAATGTATTATTAAAATGAGTTTCACTGAGGTTTTTGTTTACTTGTTTTACTTTTTAATGTGGCTACTAGAAAATGCAATAGGGCAAGAACAAAAGGAGATGTAGGTTTAAAGGTTTAAAAGAGAAGAGATAAAATTATCACTATTTTCTAATGATCTTTATATAAAATTTACCAGATTCAACAAACTATTAGCATATTTAGAAATTTTGGCAAGAAAGTTGAATACAAGATCAATTTGCACATACACTTGTACCAGAAATAACCATCTATAAAATTTACTAGAAAATGAGATACATTTTACAGCAGCAGCAAGAGTGAGAAACTATCTAGGAATTAACCTAGTTAAAAGGGTAAAAAAAATCATGAAAAAATATTTTAAGCTATATTAAAGGACATGACAGAAGACCTGAATACATGGAGAGTTACAGCAAATATGGGCCACAGATTATGATGGTTTTGATGTATGAGGTAGTGGTGGTAAGAAGTGGTTCAATTCTGGATATATTGGGATGATTGAACCAACAAAATTTCCTAATGAATTGGATATGAAGTTTGAGAGAGAAAAAAAGAGTTAAAGATCTAAGATTTTGGGGCGCCTGGGTGGCTCAGTCGGTTAAGCGTCCGACTTCGGCTCAAGTCATGATCTCACGGTTCGTGGGTTCGAGCCCCGTGTCAGGCTCTGTGCTGACAGCTCAGAGCCTGGAGCCTGTTTCAGATTCTGTGTCTCCTTCTCTCTGTGACCCTCCCCCGTTCATGCTCTGTCTCTCTCTGTCTCAAAAATAAATAAACATTAAAAAAAAAAAAAAGATCTAAGATTTTTTATCTGAACAGCAGAATGAATGTAATTGTCCTTTAGGGGGAAACCTATGTGGAATGCATAGGGAAGGAAAGATTGGAAGTTTGTTCATGAACATGTTAAGTTTGAGATGTCTTTTGGACAGTGGAGATATTAAAGACCCAAATGAGTATATATGAGTCTGGAGTTTGGGGAAAAGGTACAAACTGGAGATAACTGATCAAGGAAGTCATCAATGAATAAATGATATTAGCTAGGAGACTGGTGGAGTTCACAGTGGGAGTGAATACAGACAGAAAGGTGGTCTAAGGATTGAGCCTCCAAGATGGGCAGAGAGCAGGGAGGAAAACAGGGAGAGAGAAACATTAGGTGAAAATATTTTCTGAAGGAGGGTGAAATCAATCATTTTAAATGAAAGGTAGGGTAAAAGAAGAACTGAAAGTTGGTTGTTGGATTTAGGAATATGAGAATCATTGGTGACTTGAAAAGGAGCAATTTGCATTAGTAAATTCTATTAGTAAATTAGACAATAGAAAAATCTATTTTCGAAGTGTATTTGGTTGGAGCAAAATCATGAATGGAATGGGCTTCAGGGAGAATGAAAGGAGAGAAATTGGAGACAGTAAGTATAGACAGCACTTTGGAGGAGATTTGCTATAAAAGAAGAAAAATGAGGTATTAGAAAGGAGAAGGGAAGTCAAGATAGGAGGTAGATTCAATAGAGAAATAATGATACATTTGTAGTGTAATAAGTTAGATCTAGCAGAGAGGGAAAAACTGATGATGGAGGGGCATGTGGGTGGCTCAGTCTGTTAAATATCTGACTTCGGCTCAGGTCATGATCTCACCATTCATGAGTTTGAGCCCTGCATAGGGCTCTGTGCTGACAGCTAGCTCAGAGCCTGGAGCCTGTCTTTGGATTCTGTGTCTCCCTCTCTCTCTGTCCCTCCCCTGCTCATGCTGTCTCTCTCTCTTTTTCTCTCTATGTCTCTCAAAAATAAATAAAACTGTTTTTTTTAAACTGATGATGGAAAGAGAAGCGGCTATTCATTAGATGAAGGAGCTGGAATTGAGGGTTTAAATGAAGGGGGGGACATTAATGAGAACATGGATAATTCATTATAGACCTTCCATTTCTTTCATAATTCAGAGGTATCCTTAACACCTCATCTTCTCTTTACCCACCCAATATTTAATCCACTAGCAAATTTTATCAGCAATATTTGCCAAGTGTATTGGGATCTGACCACTTCTTAAATATATCCATTACTACCATCAGGAACTAAACCATCATTCTGTCTCTCTGCTCACCTGAATTGTTACTTTACTTTCCTTCCCAGATTCCATTCTTGCAGCCACCACCCATTCTCTGCACCATATCCAAATAGTTTAAATACAGAAACTAGATCATATCACCCTCCTGCTCAAGACTCTCTAACATAAAATCTGAGGATGCACACTACCCAACTTTAAGACTTACTATGAAGCTATAGCAATCAAGATTGTGTGGTATTGGTGCAAGAATAGACAAATAGGTAAACAGAACAAAATGAAGAGCCCAGTAATAGACCCATGTAAGTATAGTAAACTGATCTTGGACAAAGGAGCAAAGGCAGCACAATGGAGCAAAGAAAGTCTTTTCCACAGATGGTACTGGAACAACTGGATACCCACATACAAAAAAGTAAACCTAGACACAGATTACAGTCCTTACAAAATTAACTTACAGCCCACAAAAATTAACTCAAAATGGATCATATGATCTAAGTGTAAAATGAAAAACTAAATAGCTCCAAAAGATAAGATAGGATAAAACCTTGGATATGATGATGACTTTTAGATACAACACCAAAGACATGATCCATGAGAGAAATAATTGATCAGCTGAACTTCATCAAAACAAAAACATTTGCTCTGTAAAAAACAATGTCAAGAGAATGAGAAGACATGTCAAAGACTGAGAGAAAATATTTGCAAAAGACACATCTGATAAAGGAGTGTTATCCAAAATACACAAACAACCCTTAAACCTCAACAATAAGAATACAAACAACATGATTTTTAAAAAATGGGCCAAGAGTTTTAACAGATAACTCACCAAAGAAGATATACAGGTGGCAAGTAAGCATATGAAAAGATGCTCTAAATGACGTATCTTCAGGGAAGTGGAAATTAAAACAACGAGATACCACTACACTCTTACTAGAATGGCTAAAATCCAAATGCTGACAATACCAAATGCTGGTGAATGTGGAGCAACCAGAACTCTCATTCATGCTGATGGGAATACAAAATGGTTCAGTCATTTTGGAAGACAGTCTGGTGGTTTCTTACAACACTAAACATACTCTTACCATATGATCCAGCAATCATGCTCCTTGGTATTTACCCAAATGAGTTGAAAACTTATGTCCACACAAAAGCCTGCATAAGTATGTTTATAGCAGCTTTATTCATAATTGCCCACACTAGGAAGCAATCAAGATGTCTTTCAGTAGGTGAATGGATAAATAAACTTAGTACATTTAGAAAAGGCTATATACTGTGTGATTCAAATTCTATGGCGTTCTGGAAAAGGCAAAACTAGAGACAGTAAAAAGGACAGTGATTGTCAGGAGTTGGAGAGGAGGGAGGAATGAATAGGCAGAGCACAGAGGAGTTTTAGGGCAATAAAACTATTCTGTATGATACTGGGATGGCAAATATACATCGCTATACCTTTGTCCAAACCCAGTGAATGTACAACACTAGGAATGAACTCTAATGTAAACTATGGACTCTAAATGATAAAGATGCATCAGGGAGGTTCATTTATTATAACAAATGTACCACTTTGGTGGAGGATGTTGATAAGAAGCTGTGCATGTGTGAAGGGGGGGGGGACTATGACAACACTGGATCTCCTGTTTAATTTGCTGCAAATCTTAAACTACTCTAAAAAATAAAGTCTATAAGGAACAAACTCTCCAATGGATTTCTAACATTCTTAAAATCAAACCCAATGCCTTTATGTTGGTCTTTTGTGTCCTATCTGATGTGGTCCTTGACCTAATTTCCTATCCTTCACCCCTTCATTCTCTGTTTTCTAATCACTCTAGCCTTTTAGCTTTTCCAGGAGCATTTTGCTCAACTTAGGGCCAGATAAAGTCACAGGTCACTTCATTCAGCTATCTGCTCAAATGTTAAGTCCTGGGACATGTTTCCTGACACATCACCCTATTTAAATAGTATCCCCTGTTAAATTTCTTTCTGTTTATCTTGCTTTATTTTTCCTTACAGTTCCTATCACTGACTATATGCATTTGTATATATGTGTATGTATTATATATATATATGTATAAATATAAATATGTAAAAATGTATACACATTTATATACATATATGTGTTTTGGTCAATATAAACTCCACAAGTTTTATTTACCACTGCACTGCTATTTGTTAAATAATTAAATGAATGAATGGGTAGATAAATAAACGACTAAATACAGCAATGTGGGTAGATCTTATAAACATTGTGTTAAGTGAAAAAGTAAGAAATATAATGACAACTGCAACCCAATAATATTTATGTAAATTATAAACACAATTCATGAAAGTTAGTGTGGGGGAAAGGAAGGTCTTTACAACCAATGGTGCTGGAACAATTGTACAGAAAGAAAAATGAATTTTAACCCTCACCTCATACTACACATAAAAATTAACTAGAGATAGGTCATAGATTTAAACACAAAAGCTTAAAACATAAACATTCTAGAATAAATTACAGGAGAATATCTTCATGAATTTAAGTAAATACAGGCAACATTTCTTCAGTAGCACACAAAAAAGGCACAAAAAAGTAAATACAGGCAACATTTCTTCAGTAGCACACAAAAAAGGCACAAAAAAGGCATTCTCATAAAGTTAAACATATACTTTCCCGATGACAGAGCAATTCCACTCTTGGGTATTTACCCAAAGGAAATGAAAACGCATGTGCACACAAAGACTTGTACACAAACGTTCATAACAGTTTTATTCATAGTAGTCAAAACATGGAACCAACCCAAATGTGCAACGATTGATGGATGGATAAAGTATATGTCCCCATAAAATGGAATCCCTCTCAGCAATACAAAGGAGTAAACTAGATGGATGTCTCTTAAAAACATTACAGTGCATGAAGGAAGCCAGACATGAAAGACTGTACATACAGCCTCCAGAACAGGCAAAACCAATGTGCGGTATAGAAATCTCTACAGAGGTTGCCTCTAGAGGGTGGGGATTGACTAGAAAGAGGCATAAAGGAAATTACTGGGGAGATGAAAATATTCTCTATCTTGCTTGGGTGGTGGTTATACTGATAGATACATTTGTCGAGAATATGTCAAATTGTAGAGTTAAGATCTGTGTATTTAATGAAAGAAAATTATACCTATAAAAATGCCTACATATAGATTAATTCTGAATAATCCTATATGTTTTTCAGGGATTGTTACTTAACTAATATATATTAAGCACCTTAGAATGGGTCCTTTGTCAAGGGTGGGGGGAGGATATGAGGCTGGCATATAAAACATATTACAAAAAGAATAAAATAAAATGAAAACTCAGGGCTTGGTGAAGTATGCTACGAAATGAGGAGCATGACTATACATCAACTGTGCACTTGAGATGAGACGGGAAGGAAGGAAGGCAGAAAGGAAAAAGAGAAGCAGAGAGGAAAGGAAAGGAAAATGGAAAAGAGGGGTAGGGAGGTATGATAATTTAGAGGTAAGAGAAAGAGAAGGGAAGGATGAAGTGAGTAGTCTCCTTGTATTGCCTATTCTTTCTCTCTGCTTGACCTCTCCCATGAAGCAATCCTAAGCCTTGGGAAGGAGAGATTCCTATAAGTCCCTACACCTGGCAGTGGCTGGACACGTTGACTGGCTCTCTGGTTAACAGGCAGCAAGGGGTCATATATCAACCATGTATCACCAGGTGTGCATTTTATAGCACAGACAACCATTTTATTGGGATTCAAAAGAAGAAAACACTGGTAGCATTTTTTTTTTTTTGGAAACACTGAGAAGACAGGGGCCTCTGTGATTTCATGAACGAGGGTTCCCAAAGGCTCCCATGTGACCCTTCATTATCAGGAGGGGCCTCCAGGAGGCCTCAGTCTTACTACCGGGCAAAGGGTACTACACAGGTTCACACTGCTTCCGCAGGACTCTGCACACAGAGCCACCACCAGGCCCTCACCTTCCCTGCTCTCACTTGGGGCTGTCGCTCCCTGAACTGGGCAATCAGTTGTCCCTCATTACTGGCAACTCCGTGCCCTCACTCTGGACCCACTTCGGTTCAGTTCAGCTCAGTGGTAATTTGGTGAGCTCCTTCCTCTTGTCAGCCCTGAGCTAGATGCAAAGTGGGGGTCTAGGGTGACTGAGGCATGCTTTGCCTTCAAGGAGCTTGGGGTCTCAAGTGAAAGATGGAAGAAGAATTTCAGAATGAGGCAGCAAATGCTAAGATGGCCACTGGAGCCTGGAACCAAGCATTGGGCCCACCTGTGGTTCTAGGGAAGTCTTCTCAGAGCTGCTATCTGAGCTGAATCTCGAAGCTCACAGACTTCTCTCCTGTAGAGCAGTGCTGAGCTCTCCGGCTTCCTCCCTAGGTGTTCCCAGGCCCACAAGGGTCAGCTGTGCTTCTGGCAGGCTCTGCTCCTGGCTGTCCACATGGCACGTTCATCATGGACTTTCATGTTGGGCTCAAGCATTATCTCCAAGACACTGTAGCCCTCACATCAAGCTGACTTCATGTGAGCTATCATGACTGGCAAGAGCCAGGAGACCAGGGTTCAACTCTTACCTCTTACTAGTTGGTGACTAGTGGCAATTTACTTTGCGGCCCTCAGCATCAATTTCCCAATCTCTAAAACTGGGTCAGTAACACCATCCTCAGAAGATGGTCTTTGGGATTAGGGGGTCATTTTCTTTTCTTTTCTTTTAAAGTTTAATTTATTCTGAGATAAAGAGAGAGGCAAGGAGGGCGAGAGAGAAGGAGAGAGAGAGAGAATCCCAAGCAGGCTCTTCAGTGTCAGCTCAGAGCCTGATGTAGGGCTCGAACCCACAAACGGTGAGATCATGACCTAAGCTGAAATCAAGAGTAGATGCTTAATTAACTGAGCTACCCAGGTACCCCTAGGAGGTCATTTTCTTTTAAACATTTACAATCAGTTGACTTTAATATTATTATTTAATTCCAATATAGTTGACATACATGTTATATTAGTTTCTGGGGTACAATATAGTGATTCAACAATTCTATACATTATTCAGTACTCGTCATGTTAAGTATACAAGGCTGTCATGTTTTTACCACTCATAGCCCTGAGGATAACTTATGGTGTGTAATCAACACTAGATTCCAATTTTCCTCTTCTTGATGGGTGAAACGACTTTTAAAACTGGGTTTTGCAGAAACTTCAGTAACAATTACACCTGGCTTGCTCACTGGCAATCAGAGGGTACTTGCAAGGGGAAGTAGGCTTCCACATCTCTGTGAAAGTGGTATTGGCCTCTTTTAGGCAACAGTGGAGACATTATTTATGAATCCAAATTCTCTTTTCATTCTATCTGTAAATTATGCTCTTATTATCATCCTGTAGAGAAAAATTTACTGCCAGACATAATCAGAGATTACTAGAAATCAAAAGTTTAAGTGTTGTCACCTGTAGATAGGGTCTTTGTTACATCTGTTTTACAGTCACCCAGATACAATGCAAGAGAGCATGAGCGAGAGTGAAGAAGAAGTAGAAGAAGAAGGAGGAGGAGAAGGAGGAGATGAGGAAGGATAGGGAGGGGAAGGAAGAAGGGGAGGAGTGGGGGAGAGGGGGAAAGAGAGGGAGAGACAGAGACAGAGAAAGATATGTCTCCCAAACTTCTATCTCAGCCACTTACTCATATCAACCCCACCTTAACAAATCTCAGTTGAAATACTTTTCACACCCTGGTTCTATGATTACAAAGGATGAAAACACTGCGGGCATTCCAGCTCTTGGTTAGTCATACAAAATCAATTCACTGAAAGTCAGTTTATCTAAGGATAGTTTCCATAATGACCAATTTTTCAAATTTCCCAACTTTGTAAACTACATGTCCCTTTCAACTACTCAGAAAGCTCACTCCAATTCATTACAGATACACTGGCAGGGCCCAAGAGAGCCCTGAGAGTCAGGCCTCCTGGGTTCTGGGCCCAGACATTCTTCTTCCACCTCAGTTCTTCCTGCTCTGTGCTTCTCTCTCCTCCTGTCTGTCTGCATAACCAATTAACCCTGAATGCGACAGCTTAAAATAACAATAACCACGTCTTACTCCATGGGTTCTTGTGGAGCAGGAATTCAGGGCGGATTGGCTGGGTGATTCTGGCCTGGGGTCTCCTGCAAGATAGCAGTGGAGATATCCTGACACTTGAGGACTGGAGCTGGACCATGCACTCCCCAGGGGGCTAAGTGGAGTGTTAAGCGCCTGATGATTAGCTTTCTTTCACTGTAACGTAAGTGCATGACACTAAGCTTTTGCTTGCTGGGGAGTTCCCTTCAAAGACAACCATCTCCAAGAAACACACTGCCAGTCACACAACTAGGTAAAGAGCCACTACCCTACCCATGAAGTTTCCTTTTTTTCAGAAGGCCCTGAGTAACTAAGATAGCTGAAGCTTGAGTGACCCTGCTTTTCCCTTCTGGTGCTTTAATTCCTGCTCTTATGTTTTCAACTCACCCATAAAAAGTGAACCCTGGAGACCAGAGGCACCCCTCTCTCAACACCAATAAAGACAGAACCCCAGGTCTGTGCTCACTAGCTCTCTACCCATGACCCTGCTGTGTGGTCCCCACGAGGATCATGTACCCTCCAGGACCTGTGAGTAATAGACGTTTTTTGAAAGCTCCCTGACCATGGCAGCTGTCACTGAGCTGCCTGTGACAGTTGTAATAAGAACCACAGGACTGGCCCAGCCACAACACTGGCCTGGGTCAGGGTAGTAACTATGGGGGCTCTTACAGGTGAGTGCCCCGGCATTTCTAGCCCAGAGCATAACTATGTATAGGCTGGGATCCATCCAAACCCACATTCATGGCTGGTGGGTATGGGTGGCCCCAGTTCCTCCCTCACCATGTGCACCTCTCAGGGTAGCTCAGTGTCCTACAACATGGCATCAAGTTTTTCTAGAACTAGTGATCAGAGAGAGAACAAGGGGGAAACTGCAGGGTCATCTCTGGAGGATGCTGTTTGTACATAGCTCACCCCCACCCAATGTGGAGAGCACTCTAGAGTGTGGTACCTGGACATAGGACTCACTGGAGGCCGGCTCCCACACTCCCCCTCCCACTGCTTCTCAGACTCTCCCTTTATCTCTCCTCTAGCCTCCCCTTTCTCTGGGACCAGCAGCCTGGCAGTGTCTAGCACTCATTCATTCTCTACAACTCCCTGCCTCCCTTCCCCCAAGCTCAAGGCCCCCTCCCCACTCCACAGCAACAGGGAGCTGTGGCAGCAAAGTGACATTCCTTGAAATAGGAACAAGTCAACTAAAACCTGGTAGAAATTACCAAATCTCCTGAAGACGTCCCAAATCTATTATTGTTAGAAATTTTATAAAAAGCTCAAACTTTTTTTTTTTTGGTAAATAAGTAAATTCAATATATTGGGGGAAAGGCTCCTTAAAATGCTAAAATATTGGAAAAACAGAAAATGGCTTTTCAAAGGATTAGAAAGAAATGAGTAAACTCTGAAAGGATGAATAAACGAGTAAAGACGTTTCCCAAAGTGCTGAAACCGGTCATAAGGTGTAAAAGGATGATGTTAACACTCACTGATTATCTTCAGAGAGACTGTTTTTTAAAACAAGATTGTTGTGAATAGATACATGGGATAATGGTGTTCCCAGGGATCTATCCTTTTAGGAGTTGGCTTTCAGACAACTGGCCCCTTCAGAGTCCTCGCCTTTTGATGTGAAATCTATCAGCTTCCAGGTGTCCTTCTGGTTTAGCATCTGGAAGACACCACCTTCCTTCCTTTCTTTCTTTCTTTCTTTCTTTCTTTCTTCCACTTTTTTTTTTTAATTTACATCCAAGTTAGCATATAGTGCAACAATGATTTCAAGGATAGAGTCCTTAGTGCCCCTTACCCATTTAGCCCATACCCCCCTCACAACCCCTCCAGCAACCCTCTGTTTGTTCTCCATATTTAAGAGTTTTGTCCCCATCCCTGTTTTTATATTATTTTTGCTTCCCTTCCCTTGTGTTCATCTATTCTGTGTCTTAAAGTCCACATATGAGTGAAGTCATATGATATTTGTCTTTCTCTGACTAATTTTGCTTAGCATAATACCCTCTAGTTCTATCCACGTAGTTGCAAATGGCAAGATTTCATTTTTTGATTGCCAAGTAATACTCCATTATATGTGTGTGTGTGTGTGTGTATACACAATATACAATGGAGTATTATTGTATTCACACACCACCTCTTCTTTATCCATTCATCCATTGATGGACATTTGGGCTGTTTCCATACTTTGGCTATTATTGATAGTGCTACTATAAACATTGGGGTGCATGTGCCCCTTCGAAACAGCATACCTGTATCCCTTGGATAAATACTTAGAAGTGCAATTGCTGGGTTGTAGGGTAGTTCTATTTTTAATTTTCTGAGGAACCTCCATACTGTTTTCCAGAGTTGCTGCACCAGTTTGCATTCCCACCAGCAGGGCAAAAGTGATCTTCTCTTTCTGCATCCTCACCAACATCTGTTGTTGCTCGAGTTGTTAATGTGAGCCATTCTGACAGGTGTGAGGTGGTATCTCATTGTGGTTTTGATTTGTATTTCCTGATGATGAGTGATGTTGAGCATTTTTTCATGTGGAAGACACCACCTTTGGAGTCAGGGGCTTTAGCTCCTGACCCTCTGACAAAGGGCCCTTGCCCCTCTTCCCTCAGATACACTGCAGGCCAACTTCAGACTCTTTGCTAAGCCATCAGATAAAGCAGTGTACTCAAGTGCTCCACTGAGAGTATCAAAGTAGCTTATGTTCACAGTTCCCCTGTTACATGGGCATTACCATCCTTCACACACATGGCACAGAGGCTGGGTGACTTGTCACACAAGGTTGCACAAGAAGTGGATGAGAGAATATTCAAGACCACTGGACATTCCCTCCATTTCTTTTTTTTTTTTAATTTTTTAAATGTTTATTTATTTTTGAAAGAGAGAGAGAGAGCGAGTGGGGGAGGAACAGAGAGAGAGGAAGACACAGAATCGGGAGCAAACTCCAGGCTCTGAGGTGTCAGCCCAGAGGCCGACATAGGGCTCAAACTCATGAGCCATGAGATTATGACCCGAGCCGAAGTCAGATGCTTAACACCCTGAGCCACCCAGGCGCCCCCCCCCACCCCCCCACCCCCGCTCTATTTCTGACTGTAAGTGGGAGCATTGCCTCCCTCAATGCCTTCCATCACCATTTTGCATTCCAGTCCTGGGATTCTGGCCTTGGAGACTCCAGGGACAGGCAGTGTAACACACAATGAGAACTCCAGGTTGGGTTGGGGGAAGTGCCTCTGCAGGGAGACTTCTTCCCTCGTACCCTTCTGGCTGTGTGCACTGTGACTGCATGTCCCCAGGCTGGCCCCCTTCTGACTACAAGTGGTTACAAAGTGTGCTGGGGACCTTAGGGGTGAGCCACAAGCAGCACATTCCTCGCACCTGTTCCAGAGGGTTCCCACCAGGGTGGCAGAGCCCAGTCATGGCTTTCTCTTCTGACATGACAAAAGGCATGGCTGCTGTCTACAGAAAAGAGAGTGAATCACTGTAAAGGAACTTTCAAGCCCCCAGAGAGGAACAAAAAGGAAAAAATAATTCCCAGTCTCCTTGTCCCACCCTCTAGTCCCACTCTGTCTTCCTCTCTTCACCTTCTTTATCCCTTTCTCCCTCTGTCTCTCGACTTTCCTTCTCGGTGTCTGTGTGTCTGTTTCTTTCTCTGTTTCTCTTGCGTCTCTGTGCCTCTCATCTACATTTCCCTTTGAGGTCAGGGACTAACTGGGTCCCCAAGGCATGGCCTGGCATCAGGGACCATCAGCAGGCAGTACTGAGGAGGGAGAAACTCACAGAGGTGACAGCAGACTGCACAGTGTGCTCCTTAAAGAGCCACACTTGCCTCACCCACATCCTGTGCACCATTGCTTTGCTGACCCCTGGGGACAAAGGTCATGTGGGGCAGAGAGAGGGGACTGTAGTATGAGGCTGACAGGCTGGAGGAACAAACCTGCTAGGGCTCCTGTTTTGCAGAAACCACAAGAGCAGGCTTTGCTTTTTCAGAAGACTTAGCTGCTCTATGCAATGGGACAGGGCATTGTTAACATCACTGCAGAGCATCGTGGATGGCCATGGTCATTTGCAGGTGGCAACCCAAGACTTCTCTCTGTTGATTGCACTGAGAAATGGGCAGAAGGAACCTATGGGTGTATCTCAGGCATCCCTGGCCCCCATGTGGGGCTCTGCAGCAGGCGGGGTGTTAGAAGTGCATTTGTGTGCTTGAGTGTCTGCAGAGGGACAGTGACAGGCAGTGAGAGGGGCATCTCCTTAAGAGTCCTTTGAAAATACCAAGTATATCCCAGGAGCAAATAAAAGCAGTTAGATCATATACCTATGTCTCAACAACAAATCAGGAGCATCTAATTAAAAAAAAATTTTTTTTTAATGTTTATTTAGTTTTGAGAGAGAGAGAAACAGAGCATAAGCAGGGGAGGGGTAGAGAGAGAGAGGGAGACACAGAATCTGAAGCAGGCTCCAGGCTCCAAATTTGTCAGCAAAGAGCCTGACATAGATCTTGAACTTATGAACTGTGAGATCATGACCTGAGCCGAAGTCAGATGCTTAACCGACTGAGCCACCCAGGAGCCCCGAAGCATCTAATTTTTATTAAAAATATATCATTTTAACATATTTTTCCTATTCATGAAGCTTTATTTTTCCCCAAAGTGCAACTGTCTGCTCTATAATACCCTGACAGTGTATTCTCAGTCACAGTAAATATTTTGAATAAGGCAGTCATCAAATTTCCACTCTGGAGGTTATTTCTAGAATCTGTCTCATGCTTCCATGAAGATAGCTCATTTCTTCCTGAAGTGGCTCTGGCTCTTTTTCATTCCTCTTTCTTTTCTTCTCTCTCTTTCTCGCTCTCTTTTTTTAAGGGAGATGACTAGCTAGCCCATTATACCCATTTCTGCACAGTTAGGAAGGGTCCATTGCATTTCCGTTTTTAGAGTGATGTATTTCATGGCAATGGCTGAAGCTGGTTGGAGGGAGGTGGGGAGCCATAAGAAACCTCAGCAGGACAGCATGTGATCTGTAGAAGAGGAAATGGAATTGACAGAACATTGCTTTCAAACTGACTGACCTGGGGCCCATCTTGGGGCCAACACTGCCCCAGGGTGAAATCTTGGACCTGCAAATTTTGTCTTCAGAATCTTTGCACCTCTCTCTCTCCATAGCCCCTGATGTCGACATTGCTTGTTTTATTTATTGCTGAAGGGATATTGAATATCTGTTTACGTGTTGCTAGTGCTTTTTAAAAAGTTATTTCTAATGCTATTTAACTGGTCTTTGTGTTATGTGGAGTGATGAAGCATCTCTCCTAAGGTCTGTTCTTTGCTGTAGCCATCCCACACGTGAGTCAAAATGACAGAACAGAGGCAGAGGAACACACAGCTCTCTTCACTGCTGGGTGGCACAGACATGGGAGAAGGGCTCTGTATTCTTGGATGGAGGAGACTCATGCATCAGTCCAGACATTGGCATTGAACTCGATGGTCCTATCTGATGAATCCATTGATTTGCGAAAGTTAATTTAATCTGACTAGACTCTACATCAATGGCATCAAGATGGTCATAGAATATGCCATTACAGAACAGCAGTACAGGGCACCTGGGTGGCTCAGTCATTAAGCATCTGACTTCGGCTCAGGTCATGAGTCCCACACCAGGTGAGCATGAGCCCTGCTTCGGGTGAGCCCGGCTTGTCTCTCTCTCTCTCTCTCTCTCTCCCTCTGCCTCTCCTGGGATTCTCTCTCTCCTCTCTCCCTCTGCCCCTCCTGAGATTCTCTCTCTCTCTCTCTGCCCCTCACTCACTTGCACCCTCTTTCTCTCTCTCTCTCAAAAAAAAACAAACAAAATACAACCCGAAACCCCGCAGTGCAGGTGAATGAGGCATCACACCACACCAACTCTCAAGAACTGTCTAGCGGAGACAAAGCCCACACACGTTTAAGATACAAGGCACAATATAGTGGGTTCCAGAAGAAAAGCTCAGAGGCTATTGGACTTCAATGAAAGGCAGATGACAAAAGAAAGTTTTAAGGAGGAGATGGTTTTTGCCTTGAGGGGTACATAGCATATCAGCGGGCACAGGGAGCAGGTTATGGATGATCTGGACTGGCAGACTAAGGAATCTGTTTCTATCTACTAGGTGAAGAGAAGGGGTGACAAATACACTGTCCATCTGCCACCACCCATCTCACTCCCATACCTATGCCTGCCACACAAAAATACCACTAATTGATCATGGCACTTCTTCCTGGCCTGAGTATGGCCTCAGGATCCATGGGCTTCTCAGCATATAAACAAGAAAATACTAAATGTCTTGTGGCAGCCATGGAGGTGCCCTTTTGGAGGTGCCCTTTTGGATCTGCCTTCAAGGGAGACTCTCGCAGGGAGCACAGCTGATTGACACCTTCCAGCAGTCACGCCTTCAGGTCTGTCATGGTGTCCACACCTGGTCACACTTCTTCCAGCTGCTCCTGGCCAATGACTAGGCATGGCAGAGCTATTGGAACAGGGTCATTCTTGCCCTTGGAGATGCCTCTTATGGCAGCTCTGACTTCCCATCAGTCTGGCCAGGACTCTGAGCACTGCTCTGAGGTCTGAGGCTCTTCCCGCCCAACCCTCTTTCCCTTCCCTGCACAGGTGTCAGACCTGCATTGTGTGAAGGACTCCCTGCCTAGTCCTGCTCCCTCTTCCCATCTTTCTTAGGTATTTCTCCTTCAAATTCTTACACCTTTAATCTCAACTTGGTGTCTGCTTCTGGGAGGACTTGAACTGACACATGACCATTCCCAATTGACTGAGTTGCATTTAAATCAAAAACTTTTTTTGCCATTTCTGGTCTTGAAAGTGGGAATCCATTGACAATTTGGAGACAGGGGAATGACCTGGTTAGAGCAGTGTATGCAAAATGCATTCTACTAGAGTCAGGAAGTTAGGGGGCTGTGGCAGTAGTTCAGGTGATAGAGACCTGGACTAGGGCAGTATAACAGGGGTTGGGAGGGGGATACAGGTGGCACTGCCACATTCACTTGAACTGACTGCCCTGTCTCTTGTGTCTCTCCCACCAGTGTAGAGAAAAATGATAAATAGTGGCATTTAGTGTAAAGAACACTGACGTAGAATTCAGGAAGCCTGGGCTCAGCTCCAGCACTAACTAACGAGGCACCCAGGAAATGAAAGCCACTATGACCTCAGCTTACGTCACCTGTGAATGGACATTGTGGGTGGGACGACCTGATCTTGAAACTCCACTCCTGTCTCACACGCTCTCTTACCTCTTTAACCTTGTGGTAAAAAGTACATATAGCATGATGTTTACCACCTCAACCATTTCTAAATGTACACTTCAGTAGTGTTAAATGCACTCACACTGTGTGCCATCATCACCACCATCCATCTCCAGACGGTTCTCTTCTTGGAAACTGAAACTCTGGCCCCATAAAACACTAACCACCCCACCCCCACCCCTAGACCCTGGAAACCACCACCTCATTTTCCATCTCTATGAATTTCACTACTCTAGGTATCTCATATGAGTAGAATCATACAGTATTTGTCCTTTTTGTGTCTGGCGTATTTCACTTAGAATGATGTTTTCAAGATTCATCCATTTCGTAGCATGAGTCAGAATTTCCTTTCTTTTAGAGGCTGAATAATGTTCCACTGTAAATCTATACCACATTTTGTTTATCTATTTGTCCATTAATGGACCTTGGATTGCTTCCACCTTTTGGCTATTATGAGTAATGTTGCTATGAACATAGATGTGCAAATATCTGTTTAAGTCTCTGCTCTCAATTCTTTTTGGTGTATACTGTCATATTGTGATTTATAATAAGAAATACATATTTGGTATCCATCCTAGTTCTAGGCACAGAGCTCCTAAAGACATTGGAATTTCCTAAGTGACAAGAGAGAAAAAGGTGTCTTTTGTTATGTTAACGAGGTGACTTTTGGAAGGCCTCTAGGTAACCAAAAGTGGAGAGCTGGTTGCCAGGGGAACCAACTGCATTAGAGGGCTGGAACTCTCAGTCTCCTCACCCCCCCACCCCCACTTCAGGAGTGGGGAGCGGGGCTGGAGGTTGAGTTCAGTCACCAATAGCCAACAATTTAATAAATAATTTCCAATGTAATGAAGCTTTTATAAAACCCCAAAAGGAGGGAGTTTAGAGAGCTTCTGGATTAGTGATCACTTGGAGATTTGGGGAAAGTGCCACCTTTGGAAGAGCATGGAAGCTCTGAGACCTTTAACCATACCCCGCCCTGTGCATCTTTTCCGTCCGGCTGTTCCTGGGTTAAAGCCTTTTGTAATAAACCAGTAATCTAGTAAGTAAAATGTTCCTCTGAGTTTTGTGAGCCGCTCCAGCTAATTAATTGAACCCAAAGAAAGGGATCATGGGAATCTCCAATCTATAGCCGGTAGTCAGAAGCACAGTTAACTACCTGGACTTTTGATTGGTGTCTAAAGTAGGGGCAGAGGTCAGTCTTGAAGGACTGAGACCTTAACCTGTGAGATCTGATACGATCTCACGATCTCCAGGTAGACTGTCAAAGTGAGTTAGTTGCTTGGTGGTGTAGAAAAAAAAACCCACAAATCATAATTGGAGTCAAAATTCTAATACCCAGAAGTAGAATTGCTGAAGCACATTGTAAAGCAGTGTCTTCCCAAACTTTCCAACAGAGTACCCACAACAGCCATTACGAGTAAATTTGTCCACTAGTAGTTGTCCAGAATTGGCCAGCATATCACAATCTTTTAAAAATTCACACAAATTTTGGCATTCTGCACCACATTGTATCCTTGTTTGCTTTGATATAAATATGATGTTCTAAACTGCACCCCAATTTAAGGAAAATTTCACTCTGCAGAGCACAGGAAAGTCCCTGTTGTAAGGCGTGCCCGGTTTTTCCAGTGGCTTTCCCAGGCTCGCCATGACTGCAGCATCAGGTTTGATGAGCACACAGAACTAGGTTATCTTTAAGACCCCTTCTAGCTCTCACATTTCTATGAATGATGTAAAACAACACCCTCCCAGGGGAATCACCATGTTAAAGATGAAGTGAGACAAGGACGCATGGTATTAGCCAAGGGAATGAGTCACTAAAGATGGGAATGTCAGGAGTTCACATATCTGGGATGGAGACTGGAAATGGAGAGGGGAATATTTCTAGAGTTGAAATGTCAGAGGCACAGCCCCTGGTGGGTCTGCACAAGAGAAGCATTATATTAGGAGAGACTGAGCCCTCCCTGGACTTGTTTCCCAGCGTCTGCAGCTCTGAGAGGTTCTAGAAGGTTATCCTGGCTTTGACTCATCCATATGTTACCATAACAGAGAAGTACTTAGCCCTGTTACATGGATTCTGTGGAGAGTTAGTGAGGAATCCCACTGTGGATTTTATGTTGGGTTTTACATTTTCTGAATCTATGGATTCTCCTTTGGGGGTGTTTATGGGCAGAGTGGGAAGCATATGACAAAGGAGCTGTCATGGATCAGCAGAGCCTCTCTGTGATTCGGTAGCAGCCATGCAGGGAGAGCACCCTGAGAAGATACTGTAACTATGTATGCAGGCATCTCTAGGTTTTATCCAAGGAAACAGGAGCAAGGAGCTGTTGGAAACACTTCCAAATCAATTTAGCCAATACTGTAGCTGCCACTTCCCATCGATTTTGAGCCTATGGCCAGAGCTGACAATGGACTGGTTTGCATTTCACTGCTTTTGATTTCCCCCGACAGCCTGTGGTAGAAATGCAAACAAGTATGGGGAAAGGGGAGGGAGAGCCAGGAAAGGCTTGGGAAATCTCCCAAGGGAGCAAACAGTCTTTGAATGAGTGAGTGGTCACTTTGACATGAAGTCCCTTGAGGGAGAGGAATGGGACTGAAAATCAAAATCAAAACCAATTAATTAATAATTAATAATAATGTTAATTTTGATTAATAATTAATGTTTATTTCATATTTCATTACTCTCACATCCTCAGGATGTGAGGAAGATCGTAATGGCCTACACTCTCACGATACTTGCACACAAGTACCCTCATGCTAAGGATATCCCTCCCAGATTCCCTTTCAGGAATGAAGGATCCATCCCCCAGCTGCTGAAGTGTCACCAGCAGACAGCTGTCTTCTGGAAATAACATAGCTGAAGAGAGCTGCTTTGCCCAAGGTCACGGCCCCTTTCCAAGACTGGCTACAGACCCAACACAATACAGGAGAAAACTTGTGAGAGCCAGAGAGAGGGAAGACAGATCAGAAACGGCCTTGGTTGCTGACTGGCAACTCTGATAATGGCTGAGAGGTGGGTGGTGTGAGCCACAGACATTTCAGGGTGAGGATGGGAGTGGAGCATGGGCAGCAGCAAGAGAGGCCACTAAGACAAAGGCTGATGATTCCCCCTCTGAGAACTGCCCCAGTGAAGCCAGGGCAGGGCAGTGGACCAGGCACACCATTTTCCCCTAGTTGCCACAATGACAGGTGAGACCTGGAACATGTGTGTGGCCTTGGGGGGGGGGGGGTCAGGAGCAGGAACACCCTGAATTAACTAAGAGGACTCCAAATTGGCAGAGAAACCTCGTAATCAGCCAAGAAATCACTGATTTATTTTTGCACACTTATGACTACGAACTTTTACCTGCTACATGGTGTTTGCAGTTTGGATAATGCCTTAATTGCTTCTCATTGCTAGGGTACAAGTGTGCCAGGCTTGCTAAACCACAGGCCAAGGCTGGCAGAGGACTGCTTGCAGGGGGACCTGCTTCCTCCTGGGGTGGAAGTCAAGTCATATTCACTGCTGGGAATCTGACATAGCTCAGTAAGCAACCCAACAAAGTTCTATTTGCAAGGGTGTGGCTGCCAGGGAGATGCCCTGCTCAAATGTCCCTCCAGAACCTTCTGCAGAGAGCACAGCTAACTGATAGCCTCCAGGTGCTGCACCCTGGGTCCACGGTGGCAGTCATGGCAGGCCACACTTCTCCGGTATGCCCACAGGGGTACTAGAGCCAGGCCATTCCTTCCCTCTAGGAAAACTGCACCTGGGCAGCCCTGAATCAACTCCCTACTGGCCCCGCTGGGACTCACAGGATTGCTCTGAGGCCTGAGTCCTGTCCAGCCCTCCTTCCCTCTCTCCTCTCTCAGGTGTCACACCTGTGTTGCAGGACAAAGACCCTCCCTGCCTATTCCTGCTCCCTCCTCTCTATCACAAGAGTTTCCTCCAATACATCTTTTGCATGACTACTCTGGTCTTGGCATCTGCTTCTCAGAGGTCCTGAACTGATGTGAAGGAGAAGGAAGAAATCCTCTGGAAATTGCTGTGAGAGGAAATAAGAGATGACGTGATTATTTGGACCCAGGAACAAGACCTCACTAGAGAGAAGTAGGGATTCTCAGTGTAGCATGTCTCCCTTATTTGAATCCATCCCTGGCCAGGTTCCCTGGACCCCTGTCTGGGTTCTGAGGTTGGAGAACATGACACAAAAACCTTGATTAAACTTGTGACACCCTGGGGGGCCTCTACCAGAGTACAACCCAGTGGGACAGAGGAGCAATTCTCCCCAACATTGACCATCAGCCCAGCTTAGATCTCTAAGATCTCCAGATGTTTCCAATGGAGATGCATCCCCAGACCTGCAGCAGCCATCCTGGGGAGACAGCAAGGCCACAGGAGGTACAAAGCAATTGAAATCTTGTTTGTTTATTGTTTTATTTCTCTAACTTAGCCCCTCCAACTTCAAAATCTTATGGTTTTATTCAGTATAGGTCTCGCCACCCTGACCTGACTGCAAAGTCCTTGATATCAGGAATTATGTGTGCATTTCATTCTAATTCTATATTCCATTGAAGGCATATGGCCCCTTGCCCATGGGCATTGTAGAAATACTGTTTAATGATGGTTATATTTCCAATTACTATTCTTCCTAACAGTGAAGGCTTATGTTTGTGATGATAATGATCAAAACATTTGGAGATATAGAAACTGTTTCTTCAAAGTACTAATTTATCAAGTCACAATTAGACATTGGACACAGTGATGGTGATAGGCATAGGCTGGGTGTAGGAACACCAATACAGGTGAGTAAGAACTGATCCCTGCCATGAGCTCAGAGCCTGATGGGAACACAGACACAAATCAATAGGTCTGATAAAATCAGAGAAGAGCTACAGAAGTACTGGGACCAAAGTACTCTGACGGCACAGGAGAGGAATGACTAATTTATCTTGAAGAGCTCAGGAAGGCTTTGGAGAGAAGCAGTAATTGAACTGGGTCTTAAAAGCTGAGTAGGTGTTTGCCAGCTGTCCCAGTCCATTCGGGCTGCTATAATAAAATACTGCAAACTGGGTGGCTTAAACAGCAGACATGTATTTCGGGAGGCTGGGAAGTCCCAGATGAAGGTGCCAGCTGATTCACTTCTTTGGTAAGGCCTCTCTTCCTGGCGTGCAGACAGCTGCCTTCTAGCTGTGTGCTCCCATGGCCCTTCCTCCATGATGCAGGCAGAGGGGAGCAAGATTTCTCTTCTTCTTATAAGGCCACTGGACCCTCATGACCTCATCTAACCCTAATTACCTCCTAGAGGCCCCACCTTCAAAAACCATCACATTGGGGATGAGGGCTTCACCATACAAGCTTTTTTGGGGGGGCGTAGACACAAACAGTCATCCCATAACACTAGCTGACAACAGGGTGTGAGAGAAGGATATCCAAGAAAAGGAAAGAAAGATTCTACAAAGGCAGTGAGACAGGGAAATCACGGTCTTTCCCAGAATGTGCTGGAGCACAGAGGCTTGGGGGGAAGGTGGCCACTCATAGGTAACAAAGCAGCTCAGCTGTAAATTTTTAAGGCCCTTGAACATTGAGGAATCTTGACTCTTGGAGGCAATGGAGAACTCTCTAGGGTTTTGTCATATTTTGTATTTTGAGTATAAAAGCACTACTGCCTTTTTAAATACAGAAATACCAATAGTTGGCTTTTTTCCTACCTTATCCATATTCACTCAAAGACTCCAGTTTATAGAGATGGCCAATCACCCTCTGACTTTTGACTTTGAGATGAAATCACCAGTTTGTTACTCTCAAAAAATATATTATGTGGAACAGGAAATTTTTTTCCCTGAATTTTCCTTTCTGAGAATAAAGGTCATTTTTCCTTTCTCAAGTTTATGAAAAGGCTGTTATTTAAATTGTGTGTGTTTTCTGAGTTTCCCAGGTCTCACATCTAGGGAATAAGAAACATTTAGCAAGAATAGAAATAAAACACTATTTCCTTTACTCTGTTTCGATCTACCTGGGGGTGGGGTGGAACCCGGGACCCTCAGATCATCCCCAAAGGGCTTGCAAGTCCCCGGAGGGGGATCTCCGTGTTCTCGGAGCCCAGTCCTCATCTGCCTGTGGGTTTGGAGCCTACCCCAATCACTGCGTGAGATGCCCCTGCTTCAGAACGCCCAGCTCTGCTACTGCCCGGCTCGCTGTGCGCCACTGCGACCTTAGGGCGCTTCTGAGTGGTGATCTGTGATCCGGCCACCAGTCCTAGAAAGCCATCTGGCCGGGGACAGGAAAAAGGTTACTGGCAGTGGGGGCACTACATACATCAAGGCCCTGTGTGAGCCAACGCAGGGGAAAGCGGACTGTTCAGGAATAAGGCGGCGAAGGGGGGCGGGGGCAGCTGGACCGGGAGGAGGGGCTTCGCAGTGCAGGGTAAGGAGGGCTCCTCAAACGCCCCAGGTGTGAGAGAAGAAAAGGGAAGCCTGATGGCAGAGTGAGGATGACAGTCCCCAAGGGGTGGGGGTACTAGAGCCTGGAGTTACAGAACTGGTTCGGTGAGAAGGGGGTGGGGGTGGGGGGGGAGGGGCACGGGGTCAGAGGTCCTCTGTGTCGTGTTTAGATGCTCCAGATCCGAGAGGAGAATTCCACAGATGAAGTAATGAGGTTCTTGGATGAAAAGCCAGCAGGTCAATACACCCTTTTTAATCCCCTGAGACATGTTTGCTCTTTGAAGTGTGTTCTAAAAACTTAGAGCCAGCCTCTAAGGGCTGAGGCTGAACCGCTGCTCTTCTGAGACCATGTAGAAGTCTGTTTGGAATCCATATGGCCAAACCAGAATCTTCTCTGCAATGCTGTTACTGAAAAGCAAAGCCTCTTGCTGATGCCCAAAGCAGGGCTCCCTCTGGATGGGCTCCCAGCTCTGGCGCAGGCCAGTTGGAGGAGCCGCAGGGAAGCTGGCTGGTCTGGCTTCCCCGGGGCCTCCCTCTTGGGATTGGCAGGACCCTGGGGAAGGCCAGCCCCTGGGGACCGGCCCTGGTTACTCCAGGGCAGCATCCAAAGTCCAGGACAGGCCCTGGGGAGGAGAAGTCGGTGGCTCTGGGACTGCTGAGTCACCCTGGATGCAGTGAGAGGCCATCCTGAGGGCGTGCTGCTGCCAGGAGAGGGTGAGCCTGCCTGTCTCCACTGACAGCAGCGGTGGGTAGAGGCTGCATCCTCCACATCCTGTGCCTTAGCCACGAGGGTCACCAGCTCATACCCCGGAGGTGTCCCAAGGGCCGGCCAGGTAGTCTGCCTCTCCTTGCTTAAGATAGGCTGGAGATCCGGGCTGGGAAGGAACAGGCTCCTGTTTCACTCTCATCCTCTGTTCTTCTGTGCCCTTTCTATTTATTCCTTAATATCTCTGTCATCCCCTTAACATGGTTTTGCTTGAATCTTAATGGGCTCTTGTAGCTGCAGGGTAAAGTTTCAGCCTTGACCTGGTATTTAGTGTCCTACGCCATTGGGACCAACCCGTTGGGGCACGTACTGGGACATGCCCCGGGATAGCCCTGGTCGAACAGTGTGGTTCATTCCCTGGGCGATTCTCCACTACTCTTCCTGGGACCGGTCTCCTCCAGTGGGCTCACACTGGGTGCCCTCCTCTCCTTCCTACTACCTGCTGAGTCTCTCAGCCTTCTCAGACGCCAGCCCACCGTGCTCTCTCTTCAGCCTGTGAAAGCAGAGAGCAAAGAATAGGGACTTTGAGACTTACAAATCTGAACTTAAATCCCAGAGTCATCCTCCTATGACTAGTCATCATTCTTCCATCCTTCTACGGCTAGCTGTGTGACCTTGTACAAGGCACACACCTCTTTGGCCTTCTGTTTCTCTTCCTGTGACGATCGTCTTAGGCTCACTGGAGAAAGAGGATGATGTCTTGAGTGCCAGGCACATAGTAGGGACTCATCAATGTTGACTCCACCCTCTTCTATCCACACCCCCTCTTATTCTATCACTCCTTTGGAACCCATTATATCTATATAATGATAATATATTAATATAACTATAATATTTATTATTTTATTATGCTTGTGTCCTGACTCCTCCAACTGAATTGATTGTATATTTTTCATTCATTCTTTGTTAGATTTTTTTAAGCTTATTTTTTTTATTATGAGAGAGAGAGAGAGAGAGAGAGAGAGCATGAACAGGGGAGGGGCAGAAAGAGAGAGAGAGAGAATCCCAGCAGGCTGACTTGGGGCTCAATCCCACAAACTGTGAGATCATGACCTGAGCCAAAATCAAGAGTCAGACATGTAACAGACTGAGCCACCAGGTGCCCTTCTTTGTTAAGAATTTTTAATGAAGGGTCTATTATGCTCCATGTGTTGTGCTAGGCACTAGGGATTCAAAGAGAAAAAATACTGTAGGAACAGTATTTCAAAGAGAAAAAATACTGTAGGAACAGGGAAACCTGGTCTTCGACCTCTATTTATTTGTAAAGTTACCATAAATAGTTTTTAGGGACAGGCAGAGTAAAAATAAAATATTTCTCCACCTAGTAATATGCTAACAGGTGCCAAATAAATATTTGTTGAGTCCTTAGCTTTGAAGTTTTAGATGAAAAGTGTGAATTGCCTTCCTGATATTCTTATTATTTTATTTCCAAGCTTAATATATTCCAGGTGTGACCGAATAGGAAAACTTGGACCTTCCAAGCGGAAGTGCTGGGAGATGATTGCTCATAGCCTGCAAGGATTCACCCCGGGCTTCCTGTAAAACCATCAGCCTCATATGGCTCCATGTGTGTGTGTGTGTGTGTGTGTGTGTGTCCCCTGGGTGCTACAAGAGAAGCATGGGCTGCAGAGAGGACTCCAAGCCTTTCAAAGTGAAAAATCCCTCAGAAACTAATTGACTGCCAAAGGGGAAATAAGATTCAGTTTACAAAAATGTGAGTTACAGGCAAAATGTAAGGCACAAACGTGTCACCTAAAGTCGAGTTACCTCCTACTTCCCCAGCCTTGTCCCAGTGGCGGTTTATGCTGCATGAGGGTAGAACCGGTTGTGTAACGACTATAAGAAGTCTTTGACCCACTATTTATGAAAAAATGCTGGACGATAGTACATCGCTAATACTTACAAATGTCCAGCTTCTCTCTGTGAAGGAGCTCCAGTAGCCACACTACATCTCCGGCTTTACGGAATAACCCAGTAGCCAGTGGGCAGAATATGTGGGCCTGGATTCATGGCTCGATGCCAGGAGTCTGCTAAGGAGTGGCTTCTTGCTATCACATTCTCGTTCCGCATTTAAGGCCCTTTGTCCGTGATCTCCACCTGAGGTCGGCCAGCTCTCGGTGAGCAATGTGAGCTTACTCCACTTGTGTTTATGATCCATGGCAACCTAGAGAACTTTCTGCAATCCTACATACTGTTGTTTCACCAGATGCCGTATGTCACCTACAGCTGCCACTGTAACAATGGCAGTAATTAAACTTTACATTTCTGCAGGAGTTTTACAACCTACAAAGGGCTTTTACCTGCATCCTCTCACTGAGCCACAAATGTGACCATATTATTTCCCTGTGTATAAGCCGATAAGTGGTTCCTGCTGCGTGCGGGATGAAGTCCAGGATTCTTACCATGGCATTCAAGGCTCTCATGGTTGTAGCCACAAGTGCTCTCGCTAACGCCCTTTACTGCCTCCCCATCTCACTAACCACTTCGTGCTCCAGGACGTTCAACTGCTGGCAGCTCACAACCACGTATCACCCTTTCTCTCCTCCTTCCTATCTTGGCTTTTTCTGGCCCTTTGGCCTAACAATCTTCCCCCCCTTTGCCTGGCTCTTTCCTTTCCACCCCAGCCTCTGCCATGCCCCTGAGCTAGAGCCCCTTCTCCGAGCTCAGCATATCCTGTGCATATATGACAACAGGCACCACCAGGTGTGTGGGTTTCTTCATTGTGGTAAAACGTGTACAAAAAAAAGGTGCCATTCCAGTCACTTTTAAGTGCATGACTCAGATGTATTAAGGACTTTATATTGCCGTCACTGTTGGACAACCAGCACTACCACCCATTTCCAGAACTTTTTCATCAACTCACACTGACACTATGCCCATGTGTATTAGTCTTCTAGGGGATTAAACAACAGATATTTATTCCCTCACAGGTCTGGAGGCTGAAGTCTAAGATCTAGGTGTTGTCAGAGTTGGTGTCTGGTGAGGACTCTCCTGGTCTGTAGATGACTACCTTCTCACTGTGTCCTCACATGGCCTTTTCTGTGTTCATGTGGTGAGGGGTTGGGAGGGGAGAGGGAGACAGAAGGGGAGAGCAAGCAGAGGGAAGTGGGGAAGGGCAAGCTCTGGCTTCTTTTCCTCTTTATTTTTTTGTCTCTTCCTCTTTTTTAAAAAATATTTTTTTTCAACTGATTATTTATTTTTGAGAGAGACAGAAACAAACAGCAAGTGGGGTAGAGACAGAGAGAGAGGGGCACAGAGGATCTGAAGCAGACTCTGCACTAACAGCAGAGAGCCTGATGTGGGTCTTGAACTCACAAACTGTGAGATCATGACCTGAGCTGACGTCTGATGCTTAATCAACTGAGCCACCCAGGCACCTCTGTCTCTTTGTCTTCTTACAAGGACACCAGTCTTGCCACCTTTATAACCCCATTTAACCTTAATTATCCCCCTAAAGGCCCCATCTCCAAATACAATCCCACTGGGGTAAGGACTTCAGTATAAGAATTTAGGGGGGTATACAATTCAGTCCATGACACCATTAAAGAATAATTCCCTGTTTCCCTCTCCCCCAGCTCCTGTCCCCAGCATTCTGCTTTCTGTCACTATCAATGTGACTACTTGCATATAAGAAGAATCACACAGTATCTGTCTTTTTGTGACTGGTGTATTTCAATGAGTATAATGTCCTCAAGTTTCACCCATGTTATAGCATGTGTTAGAATTTACTTCCTTTTTAAAAAATATTTATTTATTTTTGGGACAGAGCAAGGGGAGAAGGGCAGAGAGAAGGGGACAGAGGATCTGAAGTGGGCTCTGCTCTGACAGGCTGAAAGCAGCAAGCCTGATGTGGGGCTCGAACCCACGAACTGAGAGATCATGACCTGAGTCGAAGTCGGATGCTCAACTGACTGAGCCACCCAGGTGCCCCTTCCTTTTTAAGGTCAAATAATATTCCATTGTATGTATGTAACTGTATTTTGTTTATTCATTCAACATCATTCATGAAACTATTGTGTTTTATAGGGATCTGTGTTTGTCTCTCCACTGAGGTTGGAAATTTTGCCTGATATATCTCTGCATCCATGTACCAAACACAGTGGTTGTCTCAATAATTGTTGGATAAATGAATGAATGAATGAATGAGTCAATCAATGAATATACCAATCATCACAACATTCTCCAAGTTAGGCAGGTTCCTCTGTTACTACTTCCATTTTATATATGAATAACCCAGACTTGGAAAAGTAAAGGGACTTTCCATTATACTTGATTGCCTTTCTTATCTTATTGGTAATTATACTGAGTAGAAATCATCCTGCTTTGTCTGGACATCATGCCATATTTTAGACATCAATCATGGCGTTTCATTTCTATGATGGTGGCTAAACCACCAGGGAGAGAGATGGTGTGGCTTTTAGATGAGCAAGAGGCAAAGCCAGTGACATTCTGGGCCTGCAGATGAGCAACAGTCAAAACCTGGAGTCCGTTGTGGTGCGAGATCCTAGACCAATGGTTCTCAGCCAAGGGTTCTTTTGTTCTCTGGGGAACATTTGGCAATGTCTAGAACATTTTTGATTGCCGTAACTGTGGGGCAGGTGCTACTGGCATTTAGTCAGTAGAGGCTAGGGATGCTGCTAACTTCCTACAATGTACAGGCCACCTCCCAGCCCAACAAAGAATTATCTGGCCCAGATGTCACTAACGCATAGATCAAAAAACCCTGTCCCAAAAGGAGTCATCGGGAACTAAGTTGTCTCAGCAAGAGGGAAACACACAGAGGGGACCGTGGGGTCTCTCAAAGAGAACCAGATGCACACTTCTGAGGGGCCACACCAGGCTGACCAATGGCCAAAGGCTCCAGCCGGCCCCAACTGACTTACTAACAGGGTGGGTGAGTCCTGGAGCCTTGGGGTTTTGGGGAGGCAAATAGTGACAAAATGGGTAAGAACTTCTTGTGATATTCTGCATGTGTTGCTTTCAGGGATGAAATATAAAAATGATGTATATAGACTATGCCTAAACAGAGACATGACTGTGCAAAATAATGCTGAATGGGAAAAAAAGCAGGATGTAAAATGCCATGTCTATGCTAGTACACTATGTTCAAATATATATTAATGTACATAGAAAAATATCAGGAATGTTTGTAAATAATACAGAGTTCATGTGTGATCTTTGTAACATTTTTACTTTTAAGAAGTTAGTCAATATACACTTGGAATTTCAAAAATCTGGAGTGTAGTACTTCTTTCAGATGAACAGCTGACGTTCATTGGGCTCTTATGCTGTCCTAAGCATGATGCTGGGCAAGTTGTAGACATTATTGTATTAAACCCTAAATAACCCAGTAAGGCAGGCAGTATTGTGCCTGGTTTCCAAATGAGAAACCTGAAATCTGACAATTATGTCATTGGCCACAGTCACAAAGCAGCCAATGTGGGGCTGGGATGTTCACCAACTGCACTGTGCCTGTTTCAGGGTTTGTGGAATATGCCACACTACCTGTGGGGTTTGGTGATCTAGCACTGCGGCCAGTTTGATCAAGAGGTAATACAGTGTTCCCAACATGCCTCACTAGCTAACTCTCTCGTTTGCAGTTTGGCAGCCACACAAATAGTTGGCATTATCTCTTCTTCTGCGGTCACGACCCTTTAGATTTTAGCTTTCATGTGATAAATATAACGGTTTGCATGTTTTGTTTGTTTGTTTGTTTGTTTTAGAGAGAGAGTCCCAAGCAGGTTCCACGCTTAGCATAGAGCCTGATGCAGGGCTGGATCCCACGACCCTGGGATCATAACCTGAGCTGAAATCAAGAGTTGGACACTCAATCGACTGAGCCACCCAGGTGCTCCAACAATGGTTTGTCTTTTTTTTTTTTTAATTTTTCTTGTTAATGTTTATTTATTTTTGAGAAAGAGAGAGAGAGAGCCAGCAGGGGAGGGGAAGAGAGGGAGACACAGAATCTGAAGCAGGCTCCAGGCTCTGAGCTGTCAGCACAGAGCCTGATGCAGGACCTGAACCTGTGAACCAGGAGATCATGACCTGAGCCGAAGTCTGATGCTTAACTGACTGAGCCACCCAATATTTCATGTTTTTGAAATGTAAACCGCACAGCGCTGTCATTTTGTGGGACTCTGTTCATAAAGTTAGGGCTAACAGGTCACGTGTTTGCTGTGACAGGGTATATATATGTGTGTATATATATGTGTGACAGGGTATATATATGTGACAGGGTATAGGCAATGTGCCTTCCTTTGAGCCTAGTGAGCATGCAGATATTCCATTTGCTCTGTGGTTATTATCTTGGGTCAGGGTACCCTGGTGCAGAGCCTGAGGCAGGGATTCAGTGGAAGCTATTTATCTTGGGAGTGTTCTCCAGGAAGAACTGTAAGCAAGTAAGGCAAGCAGACTAGGGAAGGAAGGGGGTTGAGCAGGGATGTGACTCCCATCCACAGTGGAGAGCTCTGGAGCATAAAGCCCACCCCAGCCTTGTCTCCCACTTGGGCAAGGGAGCCAGCTTTTTACACTTTCCCCTGATAGCCAGTCATTGGTATAGGCTGACTACCCCCTACAGATGGGGATATGACCTCCCCAGGTAGGAGCAACCTAGGAACCAGGAGCAAACTCCCAGGACCCGGGGGAGGGGTGGGAAAATGGGAGTCAGGGGCAGTTAGTGCACTGAACTAAGGAAGAGGGTAAATGTGGGAGTTCCAAGAACATCTACGGAAATTATTTTTTCTCTCTAAGCTCAAGATTTTCTAAAGAACATTGTATTATAAAAGATTAATATATAAAGCAAGAATTAAATAAAACATACAGGCAAGTAGACTTAGATAGCTTTCTCACTAACTTTTCACTGTTACAATTCTTGCTTTTATTTTATTCCTGTTCATAAATCTTAATGAGAATATACTTCTGTAGCTTATCTCAATGTGAAACTCAACATTCATGTATGAGACCAGGGCTTCAGGTATCTGGAGGCCTCACTGCTGATTTGAGCTTCCTTTGTCAGAGGAACTAGGTGGGCCTGGTCTGGCTCCTTCCACCCAGTGGTGTTCAGGACCCTTGCCACTCAACCCAGACTCCTGTTTTCTGGGCACAGAGAAGACACTGCCAGTGTAGGGGACAGCACCTCTTCCTTAGCCCTCTGCTCCAGTTTTTCTGACAAATACAGTAAAAGAAAGAGCTTAGTCCCACCAGGCTTCCATAGCCAGCAGTGAGATTCCCCCAACCCGCCTCATCAATCAGAGGAAGTTTCCCCCACACCCAACCATCTCTTCATCTCTACCTTTCATATTCTAACTGAGTGGAGAAAACCCCCTTCTTGGCCTCTTGCCTCCAACCAAACTAGTAAGGCCTTGATAAGAGCCAAAATTTACCTTGGACGGTCCCCATAGCAACAGTTCCTTTCCTGACACTGGTGCTTTCAGTTAACCACTGTTACAAAAATCTCAGTTTGTACCAGAACATTACTTTTTAAAACACACTTAAATAGAATTTGACAAGGATTTTATACACAGCTATAAAGCAGTTTCACCTCGGTGATTCGTAAATATCTAGATGTGGTTTATGATTATGGTCCTTAATTTACCCTATAATCATCATCATCATCCAAATGATATGATGAATGACACAGAGGTCGGTGTGAAGATTTATATATTTAAGATGTAAAAACGTTTAGAGAAAATGATACCACATGAAGAATCTTCACGGATAAAGATTGGAAGAGTGAACTGGTGTATCAAGACCTGAATGATAAGTTTGTAATGGGCTTGCATATTTCCCACTTGTGCTACTATGGGAAAATGCCACTGAAATATTTTATATCTACAAATAAAAGTGATAGGGCACGTTTTTGTCAAGTATTGAGTCTCCATCAGCTGTTCTGCTGTAGGTCCATCTGTAAATGCCACTTGGACACCATTGCCATCTATCACATTGTAGCTTGAAATGCACCAGTGAGAGAGAACTTATGGCTGAACTGGCAGCGGCAGAGATGGACCAGGCTGCCCAGCAGAAGGACACTTCTATGTTCTCAGATGCTCCTTTTGTGGAGCACTTCATTCATTTGCACCACCTGTAGTTACCATTGCCAAGTTTGCCCCTGGAAGATGCCATGAAATGAAGAGCGCCCAAGCGGTTGATTTCATGGTTAGGAAACAAGGGTATGAGCCGATGTGCATCCACTACATGAGGGATGGCCCTTTAAATCCTGGAATCCTTTTCATATGCATGTGGGGATCATCAATAAAATTTGTACAGATGGACAGTGAATGTAGTTTAGGGAAAAGCAAGAGGCATTTTATAAGGTCAAGAGCCTGCCAGCCAAGGACACTGGATTCCTGTTGGAACTCTATTCAGTTTCTCTCCAAAGCCAACATTCACACTTGCCTGATACTTGCATCTAACCGAACAGGAGGGTGATTCTCCTGTTGGGGTCATGAAAGCTCAACAACATGCCCTGTCTGGCAGCTGAGGAAAGGAGAGCTTTCCTCTGGTTGGAATCCTCTTTGTGGGCCCTGGGTAATGGCAGGGAAAGGCTCTTCCCTCTGGTGCTTGAGAAATGAACAGGTGGATGAAATCCAGGGCTGGGAAATCTCCATAGCAACACATTCCTGCTCTAACCCTTCTTGGTCCAAAACTTCCAAACCAGGCTTTTCAGCACAACCATGAAATGCAAGGATGTGCTTATTACAAAGAAATGGTCTTGCCTCTTCTCTGTCTTCAAATCCTGCTTTCTACCCCACCAACCCCAGATGTACAAGCATGCACCCAGGTGCCCACAGGCCCCTATATACTGATGGATCTTAAAGGAGAAACTCTTTCCATGCTTCTATCTCTCAGGTCAGATATGTTTATCCTAAGGGACCTCATGTGATGAGGAAAGAGAATGAACAGAGTCATTATTCATAAACACAGTAGCTATTTTGAAAGCAAAACAGGGAAGTAATTTCTTCCCCAAATGATGGCTCTGTATCTGCTGAAGGAGGAGAGTCCATCTCTGTGTTTGCCCTATCCCTAGTTGCATGGGTGGTGAACCCTGGAAACCAACCAAGACAAACCAAACAACCCTTGCTGACTTGGTGGAAGGTGCTGGTAGCAGCACACAACGTGTGTCTTGAACCACATTGTGAAAATATAAAACCTGGGTTATCTATGGAGTGGGAGAGTCCAGTCAGCCAAAAGGACAAACCTGGGCAAAAATGGGGAGAAGAGTGCAGCTGGCAATTCCAGAAGTCACCAGCAGGTAGATGATGTCTCAGACTTAGCATGAATCAGAATCTTCTGGAAGATTTGTGAAAACATCAACTGCTGGACCCTATCCCTAGAGTTTCCGAATCAGTGAACCTGGAATGAGGCTGGAGGATTTGGGTTTTTAGTAAGTCCGCAAGTGATGCTAGGATCCAGGGACAGCTCTTTAGGAGCCTGTGGTCTAGACCTCCCACTGACCTGCTTTGTACTTTGTGTCCTAGGGTGGCACTGGTATGTGGGACAATGCTGAATTAGGATGCTAATGCCAAGTGCTCTTTGCTATTCGTGCAACCCTCCCAGCAATCCTGTAAGTTCGGTATGCTTTCTGATGAGGAAAGTGGCTAGAGAGATTATTTCTCAAGTTCACACAGCAGTGTCTATCAGAATCTGATTTAATTGAATTGGGCGGAGAGCCAAGTATCAAATTGTCTATATCTCCCAGGTGATTGTAATGTGTAGCAAACATTGGGAGCCAGTGATTTGGGACTTCCACTCTAATCTAGCTGCCAAATTAAGAGACCACTGACTCCACGTTGTGGGGATCCTTCCCCAGGATCTGCAGTGAAATGTGAGGGCTTCCAGAGTCATCTTTTGAAAAGGATTTTCTTTTTCCATGTTCTAGGATTAGACAAATTTCTGGGGGAAGGGGACATTATAGGCAAAGATATTGAGGAAAGTTGTTTTTGAAATGGAGAATTTGGCTGTCATTCCAGGAGTCTGATTTCGTCAAGCTCTCTTGAGGTCGTTGCCTTAAATTCTAGAACTATTACACTTGAGGGTATGACTAGCCATGACACCTCACACCCAGGCAAAGTTATGAGTCATCTATCCACCCACTATATCAACCATAAGCTCTGCAGGAAACAAACAGCCCACTCAAATTAAGATAATATGAGAATTGATCAGTAGGGGGCCATTTACAAAGCTGGGGGAAAGTTGGGAAATTACAAGAGATAGTGCAGTCACAGAAGAAGAGAGGTGTGTAGATATGACTACTTTGGCAAGAATAGAGGCCTCTGGTCAAGGTCAGCCTGTGGCTACTCCACAAGAAAGGAGCCAGCAGAATAAATACCCCAGGGGATCCTGGGTGGCTCAGTCGGTAAAGAGTCCGACTTTGGCTCAGGTCATGATCTCATGGTTTGTGAGTTCTAGCCCCGAATCAGGCTCTGTGCTGACAGCTCAGAGCCTGAAGCCTGCTTCAGATTCTGTCTCCCTTTCTCTCTGCCCCTCCCCCACTCGTTCTCTCTCTCTCTCTCTCTCATAAATACATAAATAAAAGCATTTAAAAAAAAGAATAAATATCCCAACCCAGTGATACACTGGTCAACGTTTAAAAGCTGGTGCTCCAGGAATTTTTTTTTTTTTTAATTTGTAGTATTTGCCCATTTTTCTGGTGTAAATACTCTTTCCATGGCCCATGTCAAGTGACCACAATGAGGTCACTGGATGCAGAATTAAAGAGATGTGTACAATCAGCTCTAGTGAGCTGGTATGAGCAGGCTCCAGCCCACCACTGCCCCCACCTCACTGTTCTTCCTTTGCTTTAATCTCCTGCCAGATATCTCCATTGACCACATCCAGCTGGAAGCCAGAGGGGAAGGAGACTCAAGGAGGTAGTCCATATGGACAGCCTCTCAGTCAGCCAGGATGGGATAGCAGCAAGAAGAGGAGAAGAGCTTCACAAAGGTGCCCCAGGAGAAGTGGTTTGGCCTTTTCCTCCAGGTCTCTCAGGCTCTGATAACCCCCACACTCTGAACCTTTTCCTGACTGTGCCCTGAAATGCCTGTGTGCTACCTGTAAGAACAAGATAAATCTGGCATGGGCTGAAATTTAAAAAGTAAGAGGATATCCCACCCAAAGACTTGAATCTCTTGATCTTTTTCTTTATTCCATCATGTGAAGAAGAGAATAAGCAAAGTTAGTCAGTTGTGGAGAGCTCAGAACCTGGAATTTATTGCATCCCTTGGGAGACAGAAACTGTTGTGTTTTGTTTTGGGGGGGGGGTTGTTTTTTGTTTTTTGTTTGTTTTTGTTTTGTTTTGTTTTGTTTCTTTTAAAGAGAGAGCAAATGAGAGAGAGGGGGGACAGGGAGGAGACGGAGAAAGAGAGAGAATCCCAAGCAGGCACCACACTTAGCATGGAGCCCAATCCAGGGCTTGATCCCACATTGTGACCTTAGCTGACATCAAGAGTTATATGCTCAACTGACTGAGCCACCCAGGTGCCCTGGGAGACAGAAACTTAAACGTAAGCCATTTGATCTGATTCATCTAATGAACATTTTCTGGGTTCCTACCACATGCAGGGCACCGCGTGACAGCTGAAAGGAGTTATTTCCCACAGTGGCAATGAGTTTGCATGGACTCATCAGCCATATTTCCCATATTTCCTTTACCACCTGTCCTTCTTCACTCAAGCCTGCCAGGAAATAGGGACTGCTCTAGGTCTTTCAAACAGAGGATATTTAATTTAGGAAATTGGTTATATAAGGTTGGAAGAGCTGGGAACCAAACTGGGGATGGGCTAGCCACAGAGGAAGCTTGTCTCACCCCTAGAGCTGGGATGGGATGAGAGAAGCCAGTTCTCAGAGTCCGGAAGTTCAGCAGGGGCTAGAGCCTGGAGAGGATGCAGCCATTGACAGAGGTGCTACAGGAAGCAGAGGAATAGGGAGAACTGCCCTGGCTATCCTCCTCTCACCCTCTAATCTCTTGCTTGTTGTTCTCATTGGCTGTTCTCTCTGCACACGGCTGAAAAGGGGAAGGTGGGAACAGATATGAGCACAAACAGGCCCATTAAGACTCATTGTAATCCTTGGGTGCATCTGTGCATTAGCTCTCTGGAGCAGGCAGTTCATTTTTCTCTGGTCAGGGAGTCCAGGGAAACTAATTAATCATAATATGATTGAGGAGTCAGAATTAGTTCTGTCAGCCCATATTCTAGGCATCTGTGTCATCAGTCTGTTAAAGCACCCTCTTCCTTATAAGTCACTCATGATTTCTATCCCTTCTTATGTGTCTCAGCCTCACATCTCCCCGTTTCAGGCATAAA
Organism: Panthera onca; assembly: GCF_046562875.1. Taxonomy (NCBI): domain Eukaryota; kingdom Metazoa; phylum Chordata; class Mammalia; order Carnivora; family Felidae; genus Panthera; species Panthera onca. The sequence continues at coordinate 24,071,483 of NC_138343.1, read as the reverse complement.
CCAACAAGCAACCTTCAGGCCCCATCTAGTGAAGCCTCCCAACTGGACTTGATAGTTGACTTTTACACAAGTAGACTGCTTTATGGAACACATTTTCTTCTCCAAGCACTCTGGAATATTTAGTGAGTGTTGATGTGTCTACTCTTGCTGAGGAGGAAACCGACCTGCAGTGGGTGGCTGGCTTGCCTAAGGTCACCCAACACATTAGCAGGAGCTCCAGAATTGAACCCAAAGATCCTGAGTCATGGCCCAGTGACAAGCCCCATTTCACCACGTGGCTCTTTGTGTCTATAAAAAGATCCATCTCTGGAGAGAGCCTCTTCCAAGGTTTGCTGAGATAAGCTGGGTGCAGGGCTCTGTGCATGTGCCTTAACTGGGCAGTGAGCCACCAGCCGCCTGACAGGAGGAATGACTGTCCAGAGGAGAGGAAAGGGGAGAATGCCTGATGGAGGAGGTGTAAAAGGAAACCTTTCACCTTGGATGGCTGGAGTTCAGATCAAGACAGAACACAGTGATTCCATCTATACTGTTGAGAAAAACCTCTTTCAATTGCACAACTATTTATAGCATTTGCCAATTTTCTTGGTGTAAATATTCTCTCCATGAAGTCACTGGACACAGAATTAAGAAAACATGTGCACAATCAGCTCCAGCCCACCACTGTCCCTATCTCATCGCCCACTCTCCATCTCTAGGCAGTTTGTACTAATGGTGAATTTTCTGTCCAGACCTAATTGTGTGTGGTGCCCATCCCAAATCAAGTAAGGATTCTGATGCTGTGGTATATGAAGTGGGATGAGTATTTGTTAAGTTATGCCTGGAAATAAACACATTCTTACCATTACAACATCTGCTCCACAGCTTAAAGTTCAGGGGCATGGCACTGTCGGGGGTTTTAATCCTTGCTTTGTTACTTACTAGTCTGTAACCTTAGGCATTTACATAATTTCTCTGTGCCTTACTTTCTCCATCTAACTAATAAGAATAATAATAATACAGATCTCATAGGTTGTTATGTCTGTTAAAGTATTTAGAAGATACAAAGCACTTAAAATGGTGCCCCAATAAATGTCTATCATCACTGTATGTTGATGGATGAAAGGTGCTCCTGTGAACACATGGGGAAGGTAAGGGTAAGTTGCACTTAGATCATTCTCAGGTATAGTGAGGATCAGGAAAACACATAGAGAATGATAGACCCTCATTTCTGAAAAAGGATGTTAAGGACTTTTATTCCATGCTCCCACCCGATCTCTTCTGCTACAGCAATTTTTCTGGAACAAGTGATAAGAGTTTCTTCTCAAGGCTACTTCTTCCATTGTTAGTGTTGCCCCCATTCTGAATCAAAAGCAACCTCCAGAATGCACCATTCATTGCTTCTAGTTGGTCCTGCTGGAACCACATGGAAAAGTTTCATCCCCTTTCTTCCTAAGGAGAAATAAATTGACATTCCTGGATTACCAACAGCAGTGACCAACTCTGTGAACCAGCTCTAAATGCAAACTGTATCAGCTCACAGAGTTGAATGGCTGAAAGCTGGCTTTCTGAGGATTTGAGTATTCAAAACTACTGGATACCTCCTTAGACCCTATGGTTCAGGTACAACCGTGTTCCCTCTCTGGGTGGCTCATTCTGTTCAACATTGGGAGTTGCCCAGAGAAGGCCTAGGTGGCTGACTCAGCTCAAATGTCACCCTTTGGTCTGGGGAACAGAGAGCATCTAGATTAACAGTCCCACCAGGACTGCACCCAGTAAGAATGAAGTACATCTCAAGAAACAAAAACAAAAACTTTAACCAAAAAGTCAGGTGGTCGGAGAGCGATGTCTTCTAAAACCTTTAAAGTATTTGAAAATACTATCCTAACCCACGTAAGGTATTTTTTCCACAAGCGGAATACTTTAAATATATTCTGTAGGGAATAGTAGAGCACATCTGTAATGAGTTTGGCTCAGGCACTAAACTGTGTTCAATTCCTTGGATCCTGCACTTATGATCGCTGCAACTTGTGACAAGTCATTTAGCTTCTGAGAGCAGTGACCTCAACAGTAAAGTGGGGATCATAATAGCACAACCTCAAAGAGTTGTTGGAAAAATTAAATGAATGTATTAAGAGTAGTGTTTGGTGCCCAGTAAGTACTCAAAAATCATTACTATTGTGATGAAAATTCTAGTTTGACACAACTGTGATTTTGCTAACATAGTAGAGGGCATTTCTTTTTAAAAGCAACATCAGAAGTTACTACTCAACATTATTTAATTGTATTATGTAGATACAGTTACACTATGGAGTCATTTGTAAAGAATACATATGTGTAGATAGAGTGATGATAGAGTCTGGTAATTTATTATATTTTAATTGTTAATGAATTTTTTTAATGTTTATTTATTTATTTTTGAGAGAAAGAAAGAAAAGAGAATCCCAAGTAGGCTCTGTGCTGTCAGTGCAGAGCCTAATACGGGACTTACACCCATGAATCAAACCATGCTCGAATCATGATTATGACCTGAGCCGAAATCAAGCGTTGGATGCTTAACTGATTGAGCCATCCAGGCACTCTACTAATGAGTGCTTTTTAATGTAATCCTCCTTTTTCTTTCCAGGTCTAAGTAGTAAAAAGTCTCTACTCATTCTGAAATTTTCAGAATTATTATAGCAATACTCTTTTCCTTACTGATGTTCCCCACCCTCACTCCCCTGCCATAAAAAGCCCTAAAGTTATTTCAAGTGGGTTATTGGATCAATTTATATTTCAATTATTGAAAAATACTAATAGCTTAAAATCAAACAGATGAGTATCTTAGTAACAGAATGATTCAATAGAAGGATCCTTTGACAACATACAACAAGTGAACAGGACAGACTCTGAGATCCTGTCCTCAGGGAGTATCCATTCCAGCTGTACCTTGGTCCTGTACTTAACTACATTATACTACAAATATATGTACATGTATGTTTTACCCTGCTGCTTCCTCATTCTTCTAGATGCTTTACCTTGTTTATTTCTCTTTCTGATGCCTGTAGTATACAAAGTGTTCAATAGCATTTTGGATTAATGAATAAACAAAGAAATGTTGGAATGAATGGATGAACCCATGGATTTACACTATTCTTTGCCTCCAACATGCATTGTTAGACTTTCTAAAACACAATTTTCCTCTATAGATGAGTCATTAATAGTGGCGTTGAAGTATTATTGAGAAATCCACTTTCCAGGATGAGGGCCCATGTGAACAGTCAACTATGGGCTATTTCTCCATTGAGAGTCTGCTTCCAAGGGACAACATGGATAGCAACGTGGCCTGTGAATACACTCAGGCCCCACGTATGCTTCCACGAACCCCGGAGCCAGCCGCTCCTCCCCAAACACTTGAACTTGAGAAATGAACATTTATCTGGCCTTTCTTCCTCACCCTCTTCGGGGAAATGGATCTTGACAATGCCTTTGATGAACGCCATCACCACTCTTTCAGAGATTTTCCTTCAATGAACTTTTCTCTAGGTTAAAAAGCAAATCCAAAGTATGGCACTAACTAGGAGAATCATTCAGAGAATTGAGGCACTGTTCACTCATACACCTCAGGCAAAAAAAGTCCCTTCCACGTGACAGGTCCAGGGGAACTGAAGCAAGAGGAACTTGAATTTTGCCCGCAGTGTCTGTTCGGTCCAGTTCTGTGAACATGTGCTCCACACCTGCTGAGTCCCCAGCACCGGATTCGGGGCCGTGGGCTCACAGAAAATGGGAGTTCACAGCCACAGGCTCTGATTTGGGTGTGCTCCTGTTCCCTTGGATGCAGAACCCCAGCCCCCACCCTGAGTTCTCCCTGCTCACCCCACCTCTACTGCATGCTCAGCTGTCACTCAGATGGAGCGTCATCAAATAGTGTCTGCCACCTACTTAATTTAACATCCTCCCAACTTGCCTGCAGATTTTATTTTGGCTGCGTTTGGGGAATACACTGCAGATGGCTCTCGGTGAGTGATTCTGTTTCACACCAGCTGCTGTGGAGGCTGAACCAGACCCCGCTTCCGTGCGCCCTGACCAGGTTCCTGTCCTCTCTAGGCCACCTGAGGTGATGCCCTGGTGAGAGCCTGTCAAAGTCACCTGTGTGTTCGTCCTCAGGCCTGCCTGACTCAGTGACGGCACCAGCACTGACCCACAGGTGCAGGTGCTCAGACAATGACAGGGACAAGCTGAGTGCCCCACAGGTACTGTCCTGCTTCTAACTCACCAGCAGCTCTTCCCTGACTGTCCCCCACATTCTGCTGGATTCATTCCTGGTCATCTCTGGTCATCCTCCACCTTTTCCCTTGCTTACCTCATTCACACTCACAACATAAATTACTACAACCTGTAAATTCCTGTGCAATCCCTGGCCTGTTCTATATCTGGGAGTCCAGCACCCCAGATGGTCACCTGCACTCAGTGATTGCAGCACCTCATGTTCACGACGGTCCCGTAAACCCTCCTCTCTTCCTAAACATTCAGAGCTTGACTACCTGAGATGGGATGAGTGTCCCCCTCAATTCCTTCTCCTCTGAGGCTCCCCAATAGCCAACAGATCCTCTGATCCTGCTGAGCCTGGGGATCCTTAACGTCTGAGCCACCCACACGTCACCCACACGTCCCCAGAGAAAGATTTTTTTTTAATTTTTTTTAATGTTTATTTATTTTTGAGACAGAGCATGAACGGGGGAGGGTCAGAGAGAGAGGGAGACACAGAATCGGAAACAGGCTCCAGGCTCCTAGCTGTCAGCACAGAGCCCGACACGGGGCTCGAACTCAAAGACTGTGAGATCATGACCTGAGCCGAAGTTGGTCGCTCAACCAACTGAGCCACACAGGCACCCCCAGAGAAAGATTTTTTAAACACAGATTTAACCATGAGATTGCCCCACTCAGAACCACACAATAGCCCATCCCCCTGGAACAATGGCGAGAGTAACAATCAGCCCTCAGGCAGTGCTTGTTGGGTGCCTTCAGCTTGTGCGCAGTAATTCATCTTGTGTGTAGTAATTCATTCACTACAACCTGTGAGGAAAGACTGTTATCACCCCCATTTTAGAGATAAATCAACTGAGGCACAGAGCAGTCACTCAGCTAATAAGTAGGGGAGCCAGAATCAAACTGTTGTTCATGTTCTTAATCCTTGGGCTACACAGCCTCTCAAGCTTTTGTTATTTCCTTTAGCAGAGGGGACATTTTTACTCTCAAAACTTCATGTGACATCCGACAGCCATGTAGACAACCAACACCAGGGAAGCCCTCATGACTCAATGGGGAGGGGACACGGCTCTGAAGCCACACCCAGTTAGTCTCTCTTCCCTTTCATGGCCCTAAGTCTCCTTCTTGGAACCCCAGAACTCTGTGGAGGCCTATTTGAAAACACTGGCCAATGGGCTAAAGTTTGGCTTAGCTTTATATTATAGTTCCCAGGCCTGAGTTCCCAAGGCTGTGGTCTGCAAAAGGTCAAGAATCCATGGAGGGAAACAAATGTCCTCAGAGCCAGGATGTAAGAATAAAAGCTTGGGGCACCAGGGTGGCTCAGTTGGTTAAGCATCTGACTCTTGATTTCCGCTCAGGTCATGATCTCATGGTTCGTGAGTTCCAGCCCCACATTGGGATAATGCAGAGCCTGCTTGGGATTCTCTCTCTCCCCCTCTCTGCCCCTCCCCAGCTTGCACTCTTTCTCTCTCCCTCTCTCTCTCTCTCTCAAAATAATAAATACACTTAAAAAAAAGAATAAAAGTTCTTCCTTGGTGAGTATCATTCATCCTCATTAGCAAAGGGTCAAGGGCTGAGCTGTGGGATGAGTCATTGCCCACCTTTCACTCTGTCATGACGTTCACAGTCTGCCATTCCCAGGGCTCAAGCCAGCACAGCAGCCTGCAAGGGTGTAGGAGGGTGTCCTGTGAGGGCAGCTGGACATGCCCACAGAGTGTCCAATGGGAGGGTACCTTGAGGGGTTGGGCACCAAGCTTGTCCATCTTACCAGGAGTCCCACAAGCCCAAGGGAAGGAGGCAGGGCAGAGTGAGGACTAAAGTTCTCCCGACCTGTTGCTAGAATGAGGGACACTGAATCAACCCAGTGGAGAGCTCCTCTGAGGCAGGACAGATCAGGAAGCACAAGCCCAAATCTACCAAATTTGCTTCCCCCTTTGGTGATTCTTTATCCCCAATGTGCTTCAGTGTGGATGACCACCCACTGGCCACCATTCACTTAGAGTAACCCCAAACAAGGCCTCCATTTCTGAGTGACTGCTGGGTGACCCAGAACTTCTTTTCTTTGAGTGGACAGTCCCAATCCCCACCACTGAGGCAGAATTCAGACTGTCTACCCCATCCCCAATCCATGCTCCAGTTTGGGAAAGCCCTTTAAACTGAGGTGCCTAAGCTGGTCCTGAAGCAGTGGGCTGTCTTGGTATCGCCTCTCAGTGGGGGAAATGCCTTTAGCCTTTGAAGATGAGCCATTGCTGAGGCAGCCAAACTGGAACTCCCAGTGGGAGGGTGCCCACCATGTCCCATGTCACTGTGTCACCTGTACATCAGACATTCTCTTTGATGGTCAGTAAAGCCAAAATAATGAGGCACATTGGCTGAGAGTGTGAGCAATTCTTTATTGGAGGCAAGAAACCATTTCTCGGAAGACTAGATGGAATAATTAATATAGCCTTTCATAAACCTCCAGAAAACATTTTCATTTTGTATATCCTTATTATTATTATTATTATTATTTGGCTTCTAAGAAAACTCATAGCACACTTTCATCAAGGGTTGTTACAACTGTAAAATGTTATTGCTTTAGTGTAAACACCCAATATTCCATTTTTCCCCAGCAGGGAAAAACCATTTTTAAAGTCTACTCAATCTAATTAAATGCCTTCCTGGTCATCTGTCTGCTGTGTTTATTATCCTAAAATGAGCCATTTATAAGAATGTGTATCCAGGTACCTAAAGTGCTGGGTGTCAAGCTCTTGGCTGCTGAGCCAAAGACTTAAAGAGGGTGTTGGCTGTCATGGGAAATTCTTGAGGAAAATCCATGAGATTTACCTGGGGGGCAGGGAGACAGAGGGGGGAGAAGTGAGCACAAGTGCAAGGTGTGTATGTCTCATCTTAGAGGATGGGCACATGTGGTAGGGAATAATGAGGTTCCAAGAGGCCCAGGAAGGAAATCTGGGAAATGATGCCCCCCTCCCCCCACCCTTCTCTGAAAGTCAGTGAGCAGATTGTTCTGTTTTTATACCAAGTTACTCATTACGCAGAAGCCTGAGTACCCCACTAGCTGGAACTCCAACAGGAGGATCATCTGTTTATCTTGGAGCCGTGCTGGCTGCCACCCTCATCACTTCAGTGCCTGAGGTGAGGGAACAACCATAGAAGCTTATTCACCTGACAACTAGTTTCTGGGAGTCTCCTGGGAGGGGTGGTAATTGGCCTAGTGTTTCTAGAATGCCTTGCTGAGAAGGCAGGCTGAGAAATGGAACCATAAGTGTGAACGGTTTGAGGAGGCATATCCTACCCATAGCTGCTGCTTGGGGAGTTTTAAATGTATGCAAGAGGGTCCAGTGGAGGGGGTGCAGTGACAAAAGATGATTGCACCCAGGTGTAAACTGGAGAAGTTATTGCCATATTCCGATTTGTAAATGCTAGCGGTGATAATACCATTACACAGATATGGAAACTGAGGCTCAGAGACACCATATGATTTGCATACACTGAAACTATGGAGACTTAACTCCACCTTTTTTTTTTTTTTTACTCCAAATCCAGTTTTTAACAGAGCTGGATACAATATTCAGGGAGCAAAGAGAACTAGCACTGACAGAATACCTACTTTTGTGTCTGGCACCTCATTTTTCCTATGAAATCCTCTCCCAGTCCTGCCCAGTAAGTATGACCTTACCTGTTTTACTGAAAAGGAAGCAAGCTCAGCATTAAACAATTTGGCTAGAAAGTGGTAGGAGTTGGGGTTAAAACCCGTTCTGCCTGCCTCCAAAGCCAGTTTTCTCTCCTGTCTGCTAATCTAGTCCTTTTATGTGAGTTATGAGAAAACAAAGACCAGAGGGGTTAAGTGACTTGTGGAATCACACAGCAGGTTACGGGAAGAGCTGAGCCTGGAATCTGACCCACTCCACCATAAGAATCTGGGGCTGTGTTATTATCTAATTGTTGCTGCCCTGAAATCAAACAAGATCGTAATGAGGTACCCAGTTAGTCCTTTTAAAGCAGCTCTAACATTTAGAAGCACTAAGTGATGAAAGAAGCCTGGGACTTCAAAATGCCCAAAAGAATGGTATCAAAGCCTGCAGCCAGGGGTGGATCCGGGTCAGTTCTATATATAGATGTAATTGTTCACCAGCATTTTCAACTAGTTTGTCTGAGAAGCCTTGTAAATTCTTTCAAGTCCTGTTTCTCCATGGGCGCCATGCACTGTGCTGGGAATAGCTATGGATGCTGAATCGTTAACCCTGTTGAATATCTCATTGTCTGAAGGTAGCCCAGCTGTGACTCTATTGAAACAAATCAAGGTACGATGCTCTAATGGAAGCCACCTGAATTGTGAGCATACAGTGCAAGTGGTGACCAGAGATGACCTGTGCCACCGAGGCACAAAGCCCAAGAGCGCTGCGGAGAATGAAAGAGACATGCAGGCTATTCTCAGATTCGCACTGGCAGGTCCTTATAGCAGCGACAAAAGGAGACACAGACGGGGGAGTTGCGACAGATGGTCTCTATCCAGGGAGTAGCAGAAGAGATGCTGACGTCAAGAAAAAACGGGGGCTGTGACCCTAGTGATGACTCTATTTCCTGTTCCAGGCGACTTGGCAGGGATTCTGGTAGGAGGAACACTTACTCATTGTCAAGATTTACTGGACTCCTCTCTTCACGATTATTTGAGCATTTGAAAAGATGGGAGGTTCTTACAAGTGGAAGAGGTTATTTTGCAAGGATGCTTGTTGGGGTTCAGATGCTTTATAAGTGGAGTTCTGGCAGCATCTCTTTGTTGTTACATATTTTTATAAAAGCAAATTAGTACCCTAAAAGTGGAGGAGGGGTGGGAAGAAAGTGGATCTCCGACCCTCTTGAGGGTCAAGGATTGGAAAGTAGGTCTGCACACTGAGCCATATTGTAGTGAGGACAGCAGAGCCCAGGGGAGCACAGTTTATCATTAGGAAAGTGCTCAGGACCACTGTGAACAGCTGTGCAGGTTGTGCACTGAACAACTCTCAGTTAGCGGGGGGCACCATTTACTTTTTTATCTCTTTTTGGATTTGTGCAATGCATAACATACAAGTTGTATATGATGACCCTGGGAGTCTAGAACCTTATACAGTTCCAAAACAGAAAGATCAGAGAAGAGGTTTCATTCTAGTCACTGCATATTGCTTATCCTGGAATCCACCCTGACCCAACCACCCTGATGCCCTGATGTATCTGGAGGAAGATGGCATCAGGTTTATTTGAGCATACAGAGTTGTAGCACCAAGCACTTGACAATTTAGGACACAGGGAATTTTTGTATTCAATATACCATTGTCTCCCTTGGTTATCCAGAGTCAGTATAAATTAATAAGGATTTACCCCATGGGGCACCTGGGTGGCTTGGTCAGTTAAGCGTCCGACTTCGGCTCAGGTCATGATCTCACGGTCCGTGAGTTCGAGCCCCGCGTCGGGCTCTGTGCTGACAGCTCAGAGCCTGGAGCCTGTTTTGGATTCTGTGTCTCCCTCTCTCTCTTCTCCTCCCCTGTTCATGCTCTGTCTCTCTCTGTCTCAAAAATAAATAAATGTTAAAAAAAAAATTAAAAAAAAAAATAAGGATTTACCCTGAAGCCAGTAGGAGCAGACAGCTAGACACAAGCCACTGCTCTATGGGACGGTGGGAGCTTGGCCATCCAGCCCTGGTTCAACTGACAGCAGCACTAGTGTGGTCAGCAGGTTTCGCTGGTGGCCATGGTGGCATCGGCCATAGCCTCCAGTTCTGACAGTTCCAACAGCTGCAAGGTGGGGGCAGAGCTGGATCCCTGGCTCTGCCCTAGCGGTGACAGTGCTCACTGAATTCCAGTTCCAGGGGAGTCACATCCCCAAGGACCATCAGGGAGCTAGTGACCGTGGTTGTTTGTGTTACAGGGGCCCAACAGAGTTCCCACCTGGCCACCCACAAGTGCCGATCAGAACTATTTCAAGAGTCTCTGGAAGCAATTCTTGAGCACATTTGGGGTGGGGAGAATCTGTGGAAGACAGATAAGAGGCCTGCAGAGCTGAGGCATAGGAATCTATGCAGCAGGACCTCACTGATACCCAAAGTCTGTCAAAGCTTAAGGCACACTGGCTATACAGATACATGCATCTCACGGCAGAAACTGGGAGACTACCAGGAAACCCTTCATCTTGTATTCCTAGGATTCCTGATAGCACAGATCAAGTGCTCAAAGAATAGACCAAGGCACAAAGAATAAAGAAGCATGTGCTTCCCGGGGCGGGGGTGGTGGTGGCAATCATGGGGCCAGGGAGCCAGCAGGAATGAAGCAAGCAGACATCAGGTGAACTGGGAGGTAGTACTCTAGGTCTTTTTTCTTGGAGTATCTTGACACAGGGTTGGGTTTGCTGCTAAGAAGACGACCTTAGGGTCTTGTGGAGTCTTTCCTGGAGCCACTTCCTCCATGACTGTGGCCAAACTCAGGAAGAGAATAAAACCTACCCAGCTCAGCTGACATGGTAGTTACTGGCACTAAGTGTGTTGATGCTTTCCAGGGTTCTCCAGAAGGTCCAAGTAGAAGCATCTAAATTAACCAAAGTGATGGACAGTCTTCTATGAGAGGAAACAAAAATGTGGCCTCTTCTGTTCAGAATGACAAGGCTGAGAGGGAAAATAAAATTTTATCAGATTCATCCAAAGAAAAGAGAGGGAAGTACTGTTTTAGTGCAGCAAGAAAAAGACTTCTGGAATGACTATAAGAGGTGGTTCCCTGATAGTTAGGAAGGGCTGGGGCTCCAATTTCAGAGGTTAGTGTCCCTACCATTAAGGACAGTCATACTTTCTCAGAAACTTCCATGGCGACACTGCTGTCAATACACATTCTTTGAACGGATTGTTGAGAGGGACATGCATCTCATACACCACAGTGTTTTGTTTTGCTTTAATGTGATTTGGAGAGTAAAGGGCATTGGGAAGAATGCTGGGGACAAAATAAAGTACGACATTTGCTGTGGACTCCACATAATCAAACTCTCAAAGTCCCGTGGGAGATTGAAAAATAAAATAGTAAACAGTACCCAGGAAGCGCTGACTTTCTGAAGTCTGTGTGCTTCCTAGGAGCCCCTGGGGATGGTGAGTCAGAACCAAGGAAGGACAGCAGGGAGGACCAAACTGGGGCTTGTCATATTTAGGGGGTCATAAGAATTTCTAGTGCCATTTGCAATGGAGAAAAAGTCTTATGTAGTTTAAAAAATATTAGATGACCAACATTATCCATTTACTGCCTGGACGTTTTAATTGGCAATTGACCAGGCTCTGCTTTGTTACATCTTTTCTTTTGTTGTCTCAAGTAATTGGCTCCCAACTCACAAGACAAAAATCACTGGGGCTTCAAATCCCTTTGCAGAGCACACTCATCGGTGGATATGGTAAATATTTCTCGCATATGACATGTACTGCTATTTGTCATGTTGGTATTAATGGGATTGATAAAATACAACACTAAAAGAAAGCATTGCTAAAACTTATTGACCCTTCTTGTCATGTATTTCCTTAATCAATGAATACTGAGTAAGTACAAATACTATTATAAATTTGTGTCTTTCAAAATACAGTTTAAAAATAATATTTAATTACTTTAATTGTAAAAATAATACATTCTTATTTACCATTTATTGAGCAATTATTAGGTGTCTGGCCATGTGTGAAGCTCTAGCCATGAAGTATCCCATTTAACCTTCCTGATGACTGTGCAAGGGAGGCATTATTGTAATCCCCATTTTATAGATAAATAAACTGAGGTTTGAAGAGTTCCAGTAACTTACTGATGGTCCCACAGGTAAGGAGAGGCAGAGCAGAACCTTGAGACCAGACCAACCTATATTTTAATTACCACATTATTCTACTTCATGTCCTCTATTGGAAAATTTAGAGGACCACCTGGCTGGCTCAGTCACTTAAGCATCTGATTTAGGCTCAGGTCACAATCTCACACTCATGAGTTCAAGCCCTGCGTTTGGGCTCTGTGCTGACAGCTCAGAGCCTGGAGCCTGCTTTAAATTCTGTGTCTTCCTCTCTCTCTCTCGCCCTTCGCCCCCAACTCTCAAAAATAAATAAACATTAAAAAATTTAAAAAAAAATGAAAATTTAGAAAGCTGGAAAGTATAAGGAAACATATCTCTCATATCCCTTTATTCAGACATAGGGGTGACAACATTTAAAATTTTGTCTATCCAGCCATTCTTCTCCCATGTCTTTTTTTTTCACTGAAGTGGTTTTATGCAGCACATTTTGTTTTGCGTTCTCATAAAGTACCTTTCCATATCAAATTTTTTCTGTAGTATCACACATTGTCCATCATATGGTTGAATGATATTGTATTTGACCGTGGCCCTATTGTTGAACATTTACATGGTTTCTAAAGTTTATTATTAAATAGTATGTGGCAGATTGCAAAATCTGCCCTCATAGTGTTTGCCACTAGTAAAGATGTGGAGCCTAATTCTCCAATCCTCCAATCTGTTTAGGTCATTTGACTTGATTTAGCCAATAGGACGTGAGGACGTATATACAGCTGACTTGAGGTGTACTTGCTCACTGCGGATGGCTGAACCTTGTAATTGCCACCTTTCCAGACAGTCCGGCCCAGGTAACCACTGATCTACTTTTTCTATCATTTTAGGTTAAAATAGTCCAGGCTTTTTGATATGTAAAATATATCATGAGCTTTTTATTAGTCACATATAATGTGATTTTTCCTTTAAATGTGCTTTTTTTAAAATATTATTTTAGAAAGACAGATGAGACAGAGAGAGAGAGAGAGAGAGAGAGAACAGGGGAGGGGCAGAGAGAGGGTGAGAGAGAATCCCAAGCAGGCTCCATGTGGAGCCTGACATGGGGCTCAATCTCAAGACCATGAGATCATGACCTGAATTGGAATCAAGAGTTGGGTGCTCAACCAACTGAGCCACCCAAGTGCCCCTAAATGTGCTCTTTTGAAAGACCTTTCCCAAACCAAAGATTACATAAATATTGATCTGTATTTTCTTCTATTTGTTTTTACAGTTAACCTCTAGCTCATCTGAGATTTATTTTAATGTAGATGATGAAGCATCTATCATTATTTCCAAAGATCTTATTAATATACATTATCTTTTTCTACTAATTTAAAATGCCAATTTTATCATATATTGAATACACACATACATATATTCCTGGATCTGTTTCTGTTATTATTTTTTTTAATATTTACTTATTTTTGGGAGAGAGAGTGAGTGGGGAAGGGGCAGAGAGAGAGGGGGACAGAGGATCCCAAGTAGGCTCTGTGTGCTGTGAGTGTAGAGCCCGATGTGGGGTTCAAACTCATGAACCATGACACCATTAGCTGAGCAGAAGTTGGATGCTTAACTGACTGAGTCACTCAGGCGCCCCTCTATTATCTTTTTTGATCTTAGATTATTGCAGGGTTTTTATAATTGCAATGGTTTTATAGCTTTCCTGGATAACTGGTAGTATAAGGCACTCCCTCTTCCCAATAACTGCTGATTAGTCTTTTAATTTTTTATCCATTTTTTTCTTCCCAATGAACTTGATTTTTTTCCCCTTGGGAAGTAAGGATTTATTAAGAACATCAAAGTCCAAGGGTTTGGGGTTTTTTGGTTGTGTGTGTGTGTGTGTGTGTATGTGTGTTTCATTGTTGTTTTTACCATATACCTTGAAAATGTGTTTTTTTCCTCACAAAAGCAATCCATCTCATTTAAAACTAGATAGTCAAATTACATGGCTAATCAACTCTTCAGTGCTGATCCTAGAAGACAACCTTCAATGAATCTTTGAATAAGGGAACAAGACCGTGTTGGGCCATTGACACCAGTGGTGAAAGGTAGTCACGGCCTTAACGTTCAAGCCGCAAGTTGTGAAGTTGGGCAGAGGTGAGGTCTACTGTACTGTGTTATCAGGAGTTGTGATCTTTCCAGTGCTACTGGGTTGCACGGTTTCTGCAAAGTTGTGTGAGAGTTCAAGAAGCACATCTTTCTGTACGCTCAATTCTTTAGTCAGCAATTGAATTTTTGCTTCCAACTGTTCATTCTCTTCATTGAGCTGATTCACTCTGTGCTTTTGGCTTGCTTTTCAACTGGCCCTTTCTCACAGCCATGTTGTTCCTCTCTGTGCGTTGACCATACTCATTGCTGTTTTGATGCAGGGGTGAGCCCTTGTTGCTCTGCTTGCTTGGAGGCATGGCTTTGCCTGCACCCCTAGGGCCAGCAGGCACCGGCGGAGGAACCCACTGTGAGCTGGCATGGGCCTGAGTGTGAATAACATGTATTCCCAGAGTACTGTTCTGCTGTGCTATCTTGCTCATGTGGGTATTCTCTCCTGCTGACACTGAACAGGTAGAAATGAGGTCAGGTGATCAATGGTGTCCACACTCACGCTGCCAAGAAACCTTCACGTGTACCTGTGCCTCCAGCCTGCCTGCCCCCAGGAGGCCTCCACTAGGAGCAGTCCCACGAGTCAGAGAGGGGGAGCCACAGGTCTCCAGTGACCTTTACAATCAGTTCATCAGCTTATAAAAAAAAAAAGAGGCCTGGGAATCATGGGCTTTAATCATTTTTTACGTTATTATTGTGATTTACATTTTCACTTATGTAAGTCTTCTTTTTCCAAGTAGGCTGTCCACTTCCTAAGGACAATAGTCATGTTTTATATTACGTCTTTGACATCTCCACAATGCCTGCCTGGCTTATAGAAAATCTCCCGTTTGTGCGTATGGATTTAATAACCACTTCTCAGAAATTTACATCACCAGAGCTTCTACAAAAATATTTTGAAACAACCTATCACAAAGAGAAAGAATAGTGGATAATAGACATCTAATTTTGAAATGTATTTTCAATAAACTCAAGTGAAATATTTTTTTTAATATTGAAATGTTCACCAACATTTAAATGAGTCCATACAAAATAAATTAATAGATCAGATTTGGAATTCATACCAAAAAAACTGTCCAGCATCTTTTTCTTTTTGTACTTTACTTTTATTGCTATGTTCAGTAATACTAAGTCTAAATAAGCCATTTTTCAGACTTTGCATTATTTTTCACTTTTTGTGGGTGTGTTTATGATGAGATTTAGTCAGACTAATTCCTTCTGTAAGAATGTCTTCACATACAAATTTTAAAAATACAAAACCTTAAGAAAGATGAACTCAGTCTATGTGGCTGATTCATAGTCCTGACTTTTTAATCTTGACTGCATCCATTTGCAGAGAAACTTACAACATTAGAGCTGAAAGTGCCCTCAGAATCAATTCATTCACTTACCTGAGGAGGAAACTGAGGTTCAGAAAAGTAAGATCAGATCATATAATTAATTGATAGCAGAGCTGGGTCTAGAACCAACCCAATCACTTCCACCCAAGTGATATTTCCCTTGAATTAGGCTGTAATATTGGCAAGTGTCTTGGACTTTTCTCAAAACCAAATTAATTAAAGGTTGCTTTTTTAGAAGCATGACTTGCTAAATGTTTACCCTTATTTTGTGGGGTGGGGGAGGAGAGCGTCATGAAGTCATGAAATCAAACAAACAACAAAGTCCCTGAAACTCTAAAAAGATTAGTTTTTGCTACAAGATAAACTTGCTCTTTAAAAAGAGCGAGGTCACTTTCAAAACAAAATGGCAGCCCCATAAAGCTATTGAAGATTATATATAATGGGCATAAAAAAGCGAAAAGAGGGGGAAAGAGAGAAAACGTGGCACCGCATACCAAAGGAGATGTGACTTTCAACAAGCGATATAATGGCAAAATCCATCAGGTAACAAAGAAGGTGGACAAAATGAAAGGGAGGCAGCCAAAGGCACGTGGGGCAGGATTAAAGGACAGAATGAAACATATTTAGAACAACTCTGAACCTCACAGGATTTCACAAGCAATTTCAACTGAGATATATGTTGGGTTAAAGCACAGTATGACGAGGAGTTTCCTATTTAATGCAGAAGATGGCTTGATGACCTAGTGATCAAATAATCCAACCTAAGGAGAAATATCCCCAATCAAAGGCAGTGCAGCCAGACGGTCATCTAAACAGAGACCATGCATGCATCATCTTGAGCCAGGTAATAATGCCTCACAAAAGATGCATTGGCAGGTAGGTTCTTTACATTTAGTCAAGCAAGACAGGGGTTCATAGATCCAGGCATTGCCCCTCAAGTGAAAGGAAAATACTTAGGTTCACTTAAACAAAACCACACACACACACACACACACACACACACACACACACTCACACACATAAGAAAACCTCAAAATAGAGCAGTACATCCTGCTCATAAGAATAAAGTTCTAGGAAGTTCCAGAAACAATGGGTACACTTAACAGTTTCCTAACACTTTCATAGTTGTTGATAAAACGAGGCTTATCAGGGGGCCTGGGTGGCTCATTTGGTTAGGTGACTGACTTTGGCTCAGGTCATGAACTCACAGTTCGTGAGTTGGAGCCCCATGTCAGGCTCTGTGCTGACAGCTCAGAGCCTGGAGCCTACTTCAGATTCTTGTCTCCCCCCTCTCTATCCCTCCCTTGCTCACACTGTGTATCACTCTGTGTCTCTCTGTCTCTCAATAATAAATAAACGTTAAAATTTTTTTTAAAAACTAGGTTTAGCATACCTTGATGTCTTCTTTTTCAAGTTGGGGTTAAAAAAAAAAAAAGTCTTCTCTCATACTAGGGACAAAATAGCAAATATAAAGGTTGTTCCCTGGATATCAGGCTTCTCTGGCATGTATGAATTATTTAACTTGAAACATTAAAATAAATGGTTTTTGAAAGAAACAAGGCCGAGTTTAAAAAAAAAAAAAAAAAAAAAAAGGAATGATTCGACTTCATGCCATATGCAAAATCAATCCCAAGGTGGATTGTGGAATTAAATGTGAGAGGTAAAACAATAAAGCTCTAGAACATAATGATGGAAACTGTCTTCATGACTCTTGAGATAGACAAATATTGCTCAAACAGGACACACAAAAAGCACTGATCTTAAAGGAAAGACTGATAATCTGGGCTGCATTACAATTAAGAACTTCTGATCAACAAGAGGCACTATTAGGGGAAAGATTAAAGAGGCAAGCCACAAAATGAGAAAAGATATTTGTGATACATATATTCAACAGAAGACTTGTGTCCAGAATATATAAAGAATTCCCACAAATCAATAAGAAGAAGACAGATAAGCCTACTTTTAAAAAAGAGGTAAAGGTCTTGAACAGATGCTTCATCAAAAAGGACACACAAATTGGGGCACCTGGGTGGCTCAGTCAGTTGAGCATCTGACTTCGGCTCAGGTCATGATCTCACAGTCTGTGAGTTTGAGCCCCGCATCGGGCTCTGTGCTGACAGTGCTGAGCCTGGAGCCTGCTTCAGATTCTGTGTCTTCCTCTCTCTCTGCTCCCACCCCCCACCCCACTCATGCTCTGTCTCTCTCTCTCTCTCTCTCTCTCTCTCTCTCTGTCAAAAATAAATAAACATTAAAAAAAAATTTTTTTTTAAAAAAGGACACACAAATGGCCAATAAACATATGAAAAGGTAGTCAACCTTATTGCTCATCATAAAAATGCAGATTACAACTTCAATGAGATCCCAGGATACATCCACCAACATAGGTAACACTAAAAAGACAAACTATATCAACAGTTGGTACAAATGTAAAATAATCTGAACACTGCTGGCAAGAATGTAAACTAGTACAACCACTTTGGAAACTTCTCTGGCAGTATCTACTGAATTTGAACATGTGCAAACTTTATGATTCAGCAACTCTATTTGGGTTTGCATTACAAATGTTCACCAGAGGAGCCTTGGTGGCTCCGTCTGTCTAGCCTTGGACTCTAGGTTTTTTCTCAGGCCATGATCTCACAGATTCACAGGTTTGAGCCCCACCAGGCTCCACACTGAGAGTACAGAGCCTGCTAGGGGTTCTCTGTCTTCCTCTCTCTCTGCCCCTCCCCCACTCATGTGGTCTCTGTCTCTCTCAAAATAAACAAATAAACTTAAAAAAAAAGCCAATGTGCACCAAAAAACATGTACAGAAATGCTCATAGAAGCGTTCATTGAGTTAATAATAAATATTATTCATTATAGCTCCAAACTGAAAACGAACCAAATATGCACCAACAACAGAATGGATACATTGTTTGAATATCATACAATGGAATACGACACAGGAAGGAAGAGGGAAAAGCCACCATTATCATGACATGCAAGAATCTCTCAAACATGACTTTGAACAAAAGAAACCAAAAGCAAAAGAGTACATACAAGATAATTCTATTCACATAAAGTTCAAAAACAGGCAAATTTACTTTTATGGCAGTAGATATAAGATCATGATTACATTTTGGAGATGGGTAGTGACTGGGAGGAGCAAGTGACAGCTTCTTGGGTATTGATAATACTCTATTTTAAGATCTGAATTGGATCACATAGGAATGTTCATTTTGTGAAAATTCATTGAGCTGCAAGTTTAGGATTTGTGCACTTTTCTGTAGCAGTTACACCTCAATCAAAAATCTATCCAAAATTGGGGGTGCCTGGGTGGCTCTTTGGGTTAAGCATCCAACTTCGGCTCAGGTCATGATCTGACGGTTTATGGGTTCAAGCCCTGCGACCAGCTCTGTGCTGAAAATGCAGAAGCCTGCTTGGGATTATCTCTCTTCCTCTCTCTTTCTCTTTCTCTCTCTCCCTCTCTCTGCCCCTTCCCCACTTGGGCTCTCTCTCTCCCTCTTTCTCTCTCTCTCTGTCTCAAAATAAATAAATAAACTTAAAAAAAATTTACCTAAAGTTTTCTGGACAACAGCATGAATGTGTGTGTCTACCTATATCTCCAGAATTGTGAAAGAATAAATTCGTTTCATTTTAGGTCAAATAAATCAATAAAATGTAGCCAACCTTCATTCCTCCACACAATGTAATGATGAAAATTCCACCAATGTAATAATGTTTCATATTTAGTTTCACTCAGTTCTCATATCAATATTGTCTGAGGCTCAACTTACTTTCTTATATTTGTAATACCTGTAAACGAAAATAAATATTTTCTAATAAAAGATTTACCTAAATTTAAATAAGGGAAACTTACTCCATATACTAGAGCTAAAAGAATAAGATGGAATTCCAAGGTCAAGTAGATAGCCTTAGAAACTGGCAGCAAACCCCCTGCATCAGTGCCTGGAGGCCCCTGGAGGACAGCTTCGCTTGGACAAAGCACACGGGGCCCACACATAGATGGTGTCTGTTGAGGCAGAGCACTTGCAGCCATTGTTTTCCTTATATGCATGGCGTAGGGCTGAACTGATGCCAGGGGCTGATCTCAGCTGCGGTCCCCAAGGACTGCGTACAGAATGCACTGAAGGATTGGACCAGATCACAGATCTGTGAGGTCACAGTCCCCGCTCTGCCGCTGACCTCACCAGCAGCATTTTTCAGAGCACTCATCATTGTTTGCTGGGAGTTTAAAGAGAAAGAATGCATCGCTATGCTAGTCAAACATCTCATGCATTCACTCATCCACTCATTTATTCATTCACCAAATATTTGTTGAGTATCTGTATGTTCAAGGCATTCTGCTTGGTTGTCTACAGTAGAAAGAAGCTCTAGGCTCCATGGAGATCATCTTATTTTCTAAGGACCTCCAAGTTTACCTTGTAGGGAGGATATAGGATATGGATATCCTCTGGAAGGAACTGGTGAGACAGGGACAAAAAGTAGATTTCTGCATCTTTCCCACTGGTGTTCTATTTCCCTCCCTAACTGCTGCCTCATGTCTGCTTCCAGAAGGTTCCATCCAGGATGAGAAGTAAGCAAGAGGAGCAGAGAGCAGAGGAGGCTTAATTTTAGCCTTCATTTAGATTATTGGACCTGTCCTCTTATTTAGGGTAATAGACTGCCTTTGGATTAGCTACAGGTAAGTCACTTCTCCAAACCAGCTCTCTCCTGGGAAAGAAACTGTAGCTGTCACAGTTAGTTGTTTGTTCAGTATCTGTTCCCTTCACTCACATGTCCTCCTTCAGAGCAGAACCCCGATATCTATCCTTGTCCATGCATATTTCAGGGGAACCCCCAGGCACAACTTGGGCCCTCATCCAGAGGGGAGATCCTGAGAGGTTTAACCAAAAGCAGCTTTCCCCAATTCCCTTTCTCTCGGTGGCTGCTTAAGGCTGGGTTTGTTAGGTGGTTAGTATGAGACCTGAGGGGACTCTGCTGGGGGATTCTGGGGAACTTTGCTCTCTTATACAGAGATTATTTGTGGATCTGTGAGGCCTGGGCTGCTGTGGCCCATCTTGCCACCAGCCTGGGGAGGAAGCCAACATTGGGGGTGGCTGCACAGAAAGAATGTGGTCCACTTTGACATGGCGCAGCCATTGAATTAACCAGCTCTGAAGACCTACTCTGAGCCCCTTGTGATGGGAAGGAATACATTTCCATTTTACTTAAGCCTATTTGAGACAAGACTTTTCCACTAGTTATAGGACTAAGGAATCCTGATTGATGCAGATACTCCACGATCATCGTTAGAAATCTCCTTGTATAATTATTTAGTGAAATGGAATCGGGACAGAAGTGAAATTGAAGCTCCACAAAATCTGCTTTGGGCCATTGACCCACTAATTTATCTGTTGGCATTTGAAGTCACACCTCTGTTTAGAAGTGAGCCACACAATACATATACTTAAAGAACCAGGATTTGATTGGTCATTGTTTGAGTCACTTCCTGTTCATGAATCTTTTTCTGCTCTGGAAGCAACTTTCCCAACTATCTCTCTCTCCCTCCTTTAAAGCCTTTTTGAAAGGAAATTGAAATGAATCTCAACAGCTGTCAGAGCTTGGACCCAAGCCACAGGGCATCTTGGGGAAGCATTTAGCAATTTCCCCAACTGCAGCGAGAGGAATGGCTATTAGGGAATCTTCCTCAGCCCATCCTTAAACAAGGCTGGGAGCCCAGAGGCCCTATTTTTAACAACCTCCTCAGGTGATCCTGAAATAGGTGATCCAGGGACTTACTGATCTAACACGCCCCCAGACCAAGTCTGCTGATTCTCTGGAAGTCGCCTAGGGTAAAGGAAAAGGGAAGCTTTTGAAGTCAGGGCTCTGTGATTCCTAGCTGCCTGACCTGCCTAACTGAATCTATTTTTTCATATGTAAAATAGGGCTAACAATACTTGGTTCCTCCACTGACTGTCCTGAGGAAGAAATACTGAATGAAAAGTCCACATTCACACTTGGCCTCATCAGTTCTCTTCACTGTTGTCCTTGATTCTGTAGGCTCTTCAGGACCAGGGCTCCAACCCCTCACCCACAGGACACAGGCTGTGCCAGCATCTGACTTCTGAGAAAGGGGGGTCCAGGCCTTCAGTAATGAATTCACGCAGATGGCCTTTCTACCTTCCTGCACACCTTCTGTTTGGTGCTGCTGTTAAAGCAGCCCTAAGTGGTTTCTGAACCCTGCTCCCCCAAGCAGTTCCTAACAATTATAGTGAGGGAAAGGGACTCTCCTGCTTAGACACTAGCCCACCATCCTCTTCCCTCCTTCATAGGAAAGATGAAGGGAAGGAAAAAAAAAAAAAAAGGAGTGCAAGGAAATTGGCAAACACCAACCTCCAGGCAATTCTTCCTCCAACACACATTTACTGAGCACTTACTATGCACCAGACACAGGACGATGTCTTCAAGTTTCCTCTGGCCCCCACCACACTCCTCCACTCTTCAGCTTGTAGGAATGTATTGACAGCCAGAGTCTGGGGAAGAATGATGGAAGTTTCACTTGGCCTGGGTTTCCCCTTTTCCCTTCCCTTCCTGAGAACCTCTCTCTCCCAGCCTCCAGGCTCAGGGCGCTGCCTCCTGAACTGGGGTCTTGTCCTGTCCTGTTCTTCCCTGAAGGATCTGGCCCTTCGGGAATGCTCAGAGTTAGTGGTACAAACCACACTTCTCAGCTACCACAGACTAGTTAGTGTTTCACAAGCAGTGGCATTGTGCTCCAAGGGGTGAGCTGCCTAAGTATGAAGACAGAACTCATTGGAAGCTTGCAAATGCATCAGCCTTTCACGTATTCATTAGAGTTGATTCAAGGTTATTTCTACCTTAATGTCCCTGTCAAGCATTTGTGCTTCATGCTGGTCTGACAAGGTCTTAGGGATAGCCCTGTGGATTTGCACAAGCTGCCACCTACCAGTTTTGCGGTGGGAGACGCCGTGGGTAGCTTCATGTTCCCTTTCCTCCAGTCTTCAAGAAGAGGGAAGAAAACCCCTTCTATCTTGTTGATAATTAATGTAGACAAGAAGGAGGCTGCTGGCCTTCAGCTCTCATCCGGGTCACCTCTATACTCAGCCTTTCCCCACTGGGGTGACCGCTGTCCTTACATCTCATGTCTACTTCATGAGGCAGGCATTGTCGAACCCACTGTATAGAGGAGACTTGCCAAATGAAAGCAGAGAGCTGTAATTAGGACTTCCACTCAAGTCCGACTCCTGCAGTGACTGTGTTATTCATTGTCTATAAATCTTTGTTTGCCCTTATCACCTGGCTCAGGGCCTTGCACATAAACGATTCCCAATAAATATCGATGGAGTGGGATGGGAGATCTGAGGGTGTTGAAGGAAAGCAAACTGGTTGTCTGAAGTAATTTAGACTTTGGTAGAACTTTCTGAAGAGTATATTTACATTTTAAAAAGTGAGGGTGGGGAGAGGACTAAAAGAAGTGACTTTATTTTTTTTAATGTTTATTTATTTCTGAGACAGAGAGAGACAGAACGAGTCGGGGAGGGGCAGAGAGAGAGGGAGACACAGAATCCGAAGCAGGCTCCAGGTTCTGAGCCGTCAGCACAGAGCCCGACGTGGGGCTCAAACTCACAAACTGTGAGATCATGACCTGAGCCAAAGTCGGTCGCTCAACCAACTGAGCCACCCAGGTGCCCCAAAAGAAGTAACTTTAAAAAGTGGGGGGGGTGGGGAAATCACTGTTGGGTAGAAAGTGGAGTTGTTGCCAGGAGCCCCTCCCCGTTCCCTGCCCTCCTTCCCTGACCCAGTGGCCCATGATGGGACTGGGATGGAGTGATATTTCTCCTGTGCCCTCACAGGACCCCAGAGGGAGCCCAGTGAGAGGTTTCCTAGGCTCTTTCTCTTCTCAGCTGTTCTCAGCAGAATATGTCCCCTGTTCTCATTTGGGCCGAATGTAAGACGCGAATCACACCGCACGCCTGAATTTTCCATCCTGTGCGAACTGTCAGAGCTGGGTGGTGACAGTGTGACAGTGACGGGCTCCTGCCCATGGCCTCAGTGCGGCCACACCCGCAGCCTCTTCCTGGAGTGCTTCTCCTTCCTGAGAGCAAGCTGGTTACCAAAGGTCACCACCTATCTTTAGTAGCTGTGACTTCAGCATGGGACACCCGCCAGCTATGTCTTCCTGCCCATCCTGCTTCTGTATGTCACCTGCCGGCTGGAGGCCAGGAGCCCTCCCCAAGTCAGTCTGCTTAGCATTTCCTCCTCGGTCAAAGTTAGTAACCAATCGATGGGTTTTGCCCAACCACACAGGGTGCAGAGAGAGGAAATGCCACCAGCAGGTTTCCCTGAAGACTCCAAGCACATACTCTTAAGCTTCCTCCAACCAGTGCATTGCTCACGGCTCTTTCCTCCTATTTCCTCAGAGCCACTCAGCAGGGTGAAGAAGGGCCCAGCCTTCCCTTCCTTTGTTCATTCATTTGTTCATTCATTCATTCATTCATCAGCCACAGCGTTGATTCATTCACTGCCAATTCCACGAGCATCGATTCCCTTCTTTTCCACAAACATTTAGGTCTGGCTCTTCGTTCCAGAATTTCCGCTGAGTCACCACTGTGAGCGTGCAGTGAGGGTGTCTGTTCAGTTCTCTAAATCTACTTCCCTGAGTTTGGCTTCCCGCTTTGGC
Source organism: Panthera onca (assembly GCF_046562875.1). NCBI lineage: Eukaryota > Metazoa > Chordata > Mammalia > Carnivora > Felidae > Panthera > Panthera onca. The sequence continues at coordinate 24,047,336 of NC_138343.1, read as the reverse complement.
CATTTGACCTTGACCTGATTGATTTCACAGAAGCCGGCTGGAACGAGGCAGGAAGCAGAAGGCTCCGAGGGGGAAGGTGGCTTAGCTTCCGAAGAGCTGCTCGGGGTCTGCGGCTGGAGCACGGTTGCCTCTGAAAGTCAGTCTTTTTCCTCTCCTGGCATGGCTCAGGGCAGGACTGAGAGTGTGTGCCTGGCCCTGGGGCCCCACCCAGGTGGGAGGCTAGCAGGTTACCAGGACTTCTGGCCAGAAGCAGGAGCGGCTGGTATGTGGCCTTCGGGCTTGGCTCTCACCCCTGCTGCTCCCTCACTCGGAATTCTCTCCTGGGTTTGAAGATCTGGGAGCAAAATAAGAAAACACATCATTCTGTTCTTCTGTTTCTCTTAGCATAAGCATTCTTTTCCTCGGATTCTTTTTTGGGAGCAAAACAAAATTGAGAGGAGAGAAAACCAAAAGCAGCAACACCCAGGGCTAAATTGTAGGCCTGTAAAAAACAAACAAACACAGAAGTATGAACAGCCATCTCTGGGATGGCTGTGTGACTGTAAGCAGGTTATGTAACTTCTCTGGGCCTTATGCTGCTCATGAGATCCAACAGTAAGAAATAGCTTTGTGTGTGTGTGTGTGTGTGTGTGTGTGTGTGTGTGTGTCCCGTGATTAATATATAGTTTTCTGAGCCTGCTTACATTAACAATGTAAAGAGCCTTAAAGGTGCTCAATAATCCTGTCACACCATGCGGTGGGTAGTATTGTGGGATCACATTCAAGGAGACAAGGTTGCTAATATTTTCTGTTTTTCCAGACAGTTAACAGGAAACACAGAGTTCTATTGTTAGGTGAACCTTCTCCTTTTCCAGGGAGGCAAATTCTCCAGGCACACACCCAGCAGAAGGCATTGAGTCCCTGGCTTTGCCCTTTGAGACACCGGCACCCTTTGGGAAAGCTCCCAGAGTTGTTTTTCTCTCTGTTCCCAGCATGAGGAGAGAAGAGGTAGCTGGATTTTGTTACTCAGCAATCAACAAAAATGAGGCAAATGAGAGAGTCTTCCAAAAAAAATAACTCCCATTTTCCAGGAAGAGGCATTATGTGAAACTTGCCTTTCGACTATCTACTTTCCATCTTAATTTATGTACCATGAATACGAAAGAGCCAAGGCAAGTGTAAGCAGGAGAAGAAGGACAAATGGAGGAGGCTCAAACATTAGAAAATCCAGATCATATACCCTGTACTAAGTGAAATTTATGACTGAATGCCTGCGTGCAGGGCAGCGTATGGTAAATACGTATCTTGCCAAGAAGCTCGTGTCTTACAGATGTTATTTCATTCTTCACAGATCAGTGTGTTCTTAGTTGACGGTGGGGATGCAGAGGGGAGCACATGACAGTCCCCTGCGAGATTCTCAAACCTCACACACCAGTCGTCCTTGTTTTCCCCACCCTTTTGCAGAAATTTTGGTGCCCTCCTATTTGAGAAGCGTTGTGCTTTTCAGGGACATTCTCCCAAAGATAACCCATGATACTTTCATCCTATTCATGCATTACAGCACAGAAAAGTGATACTCTGCCACTTCCCACCGATCAGTGATACAGCCTTAGCTCTAACCCCCGGGCTCACCAGTCTTTATGAATTTGAGCCTTTTCATTTAATTAAAAGAAATCATTTAAGCTTACAAGGAACATTAAGTCATTGGTAACCATGGGAGACTGTGAGGTCATGGATAATTGATATCCACTGATAATCCCCAAACCTCAGTTGTATCAGTGATTTCAACTCCCCCTCCAAATAAGCTTTTACTGGAGCTGCTAATAATGTCACTATTTTGGCTGGTTTGTGCCCTATCTCTTATCCTTGCCTCAGTCCATCTCCCAGTGGAAGAGCTAAGGATTGAAAAGGCCCATGGGCAGATAGCCGGTGAAGGAAGTAGCTGCAATATCCCACAGCATAGAATAATTGAGTTGCTATGTACGTGTGTCCCATTTCAAGTACAACTAACACCAAAAACTCCAAATCTTAAAACCTACAAATACGTGCATGAGGACTACAAACATATGTGTATCACTAACAGATGTTTGCTTCATAAACAGACTCACCATGAGCTTCTTAAGCCCATGGTTATTAACTTCTATAGGTTCTCAGACTTTTCTGAGAAATTAAAGAAATCTATGCACCCTTTCCCCATAAAATTGTATTCACACATATATGCACAAAATTTCACTTAGAGTGTTGGGGTTTTCACAGAACTGCTAAGCAGCTTGTACATACAATGCAATCTATTGAGCTTAATGTGAAGAATAAATAGATGTACTCACTTCCTTCCAAGCTTACAACCTATAAGAAAGAAGACTGTACCAGGGCGCCTGGGTGGCTCAGTTGGTGAAGTGTCTGACTCTTAATTTCGGCACAGGTCATGATCTCACAGTAAATGAGTTCAAGCTCTGCATCCAGCTCTGTGCTGACAGCATGAAGCCTGCTTGGGATCCTCTCTCTCCCTTTCTTTCTGCCCCTCCCCTGCTCATGTTCTCTTTCTCAAAATAAATAAATAAACTTAAAAAAAGTCTGTACCATATAAAACTGACTGTATTAAGGGTTATAATAAAAGATATACAGTGCATCAATAAAAATGTTTACATAATCAAATAACATATGTTTTATCACATAGGATGGACAGGTATTGACCAGATCTGTTCATGTTGTCTCAAAGACTGTACTCTAATATCCTTATAAAACTTACTTCAAAAATATATATGTGTTGTTAATACCCAAAATCTATTGGCAACTTCTGCTTAGCTGCATAAGAGGGCAGAGTAAAGATCAATTATTTCTGACAAGAACAGGGTTGTCAAAAATGACATCACAGAGAAGGTGACATTTAAATGGAGCCCTGAGTGTGACTTGAAAAGAATTTTAATAGGTGAGAAGACACAACATTAATGTGTTAGGAATTGTGACCAATGGAAGGTGAACAAGCAATAAATATTCTACCTCTCTGGAATTGAAAGTCATTGGCATTTATCAAAATTTAGAAGCACGTCAAATGAATAGGTGATAGGTCTGTTTGAAAGCTGTCTTCTCTTGCCTTCACTCATATTCTCATAATTTTATCTACAGAAATGCATTCCCTTCTCAAAAGGGGTCTTTGCAAACTCCATCTGAAATGTTTTGTTGGCTGTCCAGACCTTGGGCAGTGATGGCCTCTGCCTGTATCAGGAGATTGAAATGGAAGGTCAGGGCAACATGAGGGCACATGTACCTACTTCCAAATCCTGACCCGGCCCAGGAAGAGAAGGTTGTGATGTAGCCAAAGTAAATGAAGTTACAGAGGGACATGACTCCTAGGTCAGGAGGGCCAAAGATGAAGAATTTCACTTTGCAAAAGCGGGTCCTAGGCAATCTCAGCCTTTATAGTGCTTCACACAGAGTAGCCTTGCAAAAAAATTATTTCTTGAGTAAGTGAAAATTCTATCTGCGAAGAATTCCCAAAGTTAAACTCCTTACCCTTTCCTTAACAATGGGAACTGGAGTTACTTGGTCATCTGTTTTTGTTTTTGTTTTTATCAAAATTCTGTTATGAATATCTAGACCAGGTGTTTTAAAAAATTAGATCTGTTTTAAATTAGAACTGTTTCTGTTTCAAAAAAAATCTTATATAAGACTCCTGTAAAAAGAGGAAGCTACTCTGGTTACAGCAGAATAGCTCAGCAGGAGTGGGAAGGGGAAGTAGGGGCCACTACTCAGCCCTCCTCCAACATGTGAGCCATGGACCAGCAGCACAAGCCTCACCTACGGGCTGGTGAGAAATGCAGCATTTTGGGCTTCACCCCAGATCTACTGAATCAGAATCTGCATTTTGGTAAGATCCCATGTGATTCAAATGCACATAAAAGTTTGTTAAGCTCTGCTCTAAGGAAACTTCAGCCTTGTGTTGTACAATGTTTATCAATGAAAAAGATGGACTGGAGGTTGAGGTTATTTTCATTTTGAGATGGAAATAAATTATAGGTGGTATTACTCCCTGGAAATTTAGGAAGGAGGGAGGTACCCCATGATAGATCATTTTCTGCCAAAGATGGAGCCAGGTCAAGTCCCTCTGAGTACCCTTGGCAGGAATGATGGTGCTTTATATTTGGTGCTTAAGTTCCGCTTCTGGGCATTTTCCTTGGGGTCCCATCCTCCCCACTGAAATCAATGAAATCATACACATATATGGTGTAGCATTCTGGGCATGATAGGATATCCCCTCTGAAATGAAATACAAGTTTTGTGCTTTGCACCCCAACCTTGAATTAAGAAGTGCAAAGCTTGGTGAGTATCTTTCTATTATGAAGATAACTGATTCCAAATATAGTTGTACTACTCCAACCCATGTACTGGGTAACCACAAGGTTGCCAGTTTTGCATGGGTCCCAAAGCAAGAGAAGTTTTTTTGTTTGTTTGTTTGTTTTCCAAGCTGGTTAATGCTACAGTACAATCCCAAGTGTCACTTGGGATTTATGATATAGTACCTCAAAAGGTCTGCAATAGAACACGGCTGTATAGAGCTTATAGCAAGACCTGGTGGAGGAAATATCACAGGTCCTCTGAGTTTGGAATAAATCCATGTCTGTCCCTTTGAGAAGAAGCTTATGGCTTGCTGCTAGTACCTTTTAGAATCTGAATGCACATGAAACTTGAGTTGTGCATCATGAACTTGTTTTGACCTATGAATCCACCAGTTAGTCATATCCAAAAGTACTTCATCATCAGTAGCTGTGAAATATCCAAAGTGGACCTGAGCCAGTCCTGAAAGTATAATTTGCATTCACAAGTGGCATCTTGTCCCATGGCATCCAGTCCTGCAGTATCATCAGCTGTCTTTCAACCTACACCTATGGCCTCATGTGATATAACAGGACCAGATGACTGAGGAAGAAAACTTGACATTAGTCTACAGATAGTTCTGCATGATGTGTGGATTCTGGTCAGAGGAGGACCACTACAGCATTACATCCCCAATTAGAGATGACCTTGAAGCATGATGGGGAAGAGAAATTGTCTCAAGGGCAGAATTTTGAGCGGTACATCTGACTTGCATTTTACCTGGAAGGAAAGGTGGCTGGATATCCGTATCTACACTAATTTGTAGGCAGCGTCTGGATGCTTAGCCAGATGGTCAGGACATGGAAAGCTCAAAATAAGAGAATTACTGACAAGGAGGTTTGGGATAAATACTTGTGGCTGGAACTTTCAGAAAAGTCCCAGAGCATGGAGACTCTTGCCTCATGATATTCATCAAAAGACCCCTCAGCAGAGGTAGGTAGTATGGCCCAGTCTGTGGATGCCATTCAGTTTCTTTCTCCGGTCACCTACACCTGGGAGGATCAGTCATTCACCTGGTGAAAGCTGATAGTATTAGACTCCTTTCATGATGGAGAAGGCAGTGTTTCTTCCTCATGAGAGTAGATGCTTTCAAAATATGAACTTCTTTTCCAACCTTTCTTTACTTCTTCTAAAGACATCATCAATGAGCTTACTGAACTATGTTTCATCTGGTATTCCAGTAAACTTTGCTTCTGACCAAGAAATTTCATTTTACACCAAAAGGAGAGAGCCCATGGCTTTGCCCAAGGAGCAAACTGGTTTTACTATGTTGCTCAGCCCCAAGAAGCAGCCAGTCCTAAAAAATGTAGAATGGTCTATGGAAGAGTCACAGCACCAGGTGAGAGACAACACTCTGTGAGTCTTCACTGCTACCCCAAAGGAGGTTGGATATGTCTTGAACCAGTGATCAATAGATCCAGAATACAGTAAGTGGGACAACAAATCTCACTATTAATCTTAAAGATCATTTGCAACAATCATATAAATCCACCAGATCTCAGACCCCTCATACATAAAGATTTCCATCAATGTATAGGGAAAGAATCCCAATAAACCGAAGCTCTGAAGGCAAAAAAAAAAAAAAAAAAAAAAAAAAAATAGAATGGGTAGGAGAGGAATTTATACATAGAAACTATGGCCTTCTGGCCAAAAATACTGTAATAACTCCTTTTGTGTTTTGTTTCTCTGTTAGGTATGAACTAACCAACTAGTATGAATACTAACCAATTTTCCTTTTCTCCTCACTCTTTCCTCTGCTACTTTACATAGAGTATATCATCACTTGTTAACTGTTGTATTTTGATGTTTGGGTTTGAGAAACTAAAATAGAATTGGAACTGAACTGGAGGAGAGAACACTGCCAGATACCAAAAGCTATTAGGAGACGAGTTGGGGTCTCTTCTCTTCAGGAAAAGATGAACATGTTTGTACATGAATAGTTGCATTATGTGAGGGAAGCATGTTACTACTCTTGCTGGTGAGAAGTTCACCACAGAGGAATGGTGTATGTGGATGCTGAGTTGCCCGACAGTAGGACTATAATAGATCCCGTGGACCAGCTCTCAACATCTATTCCGGTTTCCCAGTGGTATGCCAACCCCCACCCCCCGCCCCTGCAAAGGCCAGAGAGGTAAAAGTTGCATTTCCCATATTGCATTGTCACTCAGATTTGTCAACTTGATGCACTTGGGCCAGACTTGAACTGGAAACTGAGAGGAGTAGAAAGAGAGGCAGGTGTGAAAGATCATTTGGGATATGGATCTTGGCAAGGCTGTTACCAACAGCCTGTTCAGGCAGCTCCCTTCAGTTCTTCTGATTGCTGCAGGGGCAAGCATTCTGATCCTTTGCCTTCTGTTCCAGTGGCAAAGCTTCCAGTCATAGCAGAAGCTACAAATATGAGTTTGAGGACCAAGAATTGTTGGGACTTCCACATAGACAGCTAACATCTAAGTCCTGGTATCAGATCCTTTTCTGCTTAAGCTAGCTAGCTGATGCTCTGGGAGGGGTCAATGTTGATGACAGAAGCTCTAGAAACATAAAAATTGATTTATATTCATTTAGACACCCTGGAGTACTTATGGACACTTATACTGAGAAATAGAGTATACCAATTGTATAAGCCTATTATGTAAAGGGTATTTTTCAAAAGGCTTTGGAAAATGCATTGGTCTAGTGAGTCATTAGGACCCTTCACCTCTGAAAACGATTGTATATTAGGGCTCAAAACACACATTGTATTTGTATTTAACAATGTGAAATCAGTACAGATATAAATGTGCTCTCATGGCTGAGAGGCAGCATTCCCAGTGGTTTGGTGGACCAGAGCAGGTGACCTGGGTTCAAAGAGTGTGTCTCCTGCTTGCCAATTATGGGATGTTAAACAAGTCACCTACCCTCCCTGGGCTTTATTTTTTGATTCTGTAAATTGGGGATAATTATAGTACCCGGATCACAGGGGTGTTACAAAGATGAACTGAATTTGTATATGTAAAATGCTTGAAGCAGTGTCTGTGGACGAGTAAATACTCCACATGTTTGCCGTTATTATTGTTATCATTTGACATTAACATATTGGCTTCTGGACTTTACGGTGAAAGGAAGATGCAGAAAATATGAGGACAGAAAAAAAAAAGATATAATGCGCTTTGTTGGAGACAATATAATATTTTTAGGTCTCAAATGTCCCCTAGAGATAATTCCTTATAGAGTACCTGATGTTGTGTTGCCAGCCCACAAGGCTGATGTGCCTATGGGAATCCCATTTCATGGAGAATTTGTTATTTCCACAACACGCTGCTTCAACCAGGAAGTTCTCTGCCCAAGAATCAGCACACCTGTGGGTAAGGTCTGCCTCTACCACTGCTACTTACTCACTGTGAGTTTAGTGCCCATGACTTTAGTTCTACTCTGCGCTGAGTGAACCTATTAGCTGGAAATAGTAAACCCTTCCTAACCACCTCCCATGGATATCATCAGGCTGGATATAATTATGGGTATGAACATCTTCTGTGCGACTTTAAAGGACATGTGAGAATAAAGGGCATCCCGATGGTCATGGCCATTGGTCAATGCTGGTCTATGTCTGCACTGTCTAATATAGTAGGTACCAGCTTTATGTGGCTATTGAGCATTTACAATGTGGCTGCTATAACTGAGGCATTGAGTTTTATTTTTATCTATTTTTTTAAAATGTTTATTTATTTATTTTTGAGGGAGAGAGACCACGTGTGCAACTTGGGCGGGGGCGGGGGGGGGCAGGGCAGACACAGATGGAGTGAGAGAGGGAGAGAGAGAGAATCCCAAGCAGGTTCCATATTGCCAGTGTGGAGCCTGACACGGGACTCCAAATCACGAACCATGAGATCGTGACCCGAGCCGAAACCAAGAGTTGGACACTTAACCGAGTGAGCCACACAGGCACGCCACATTTTATCTATTTTTAAATGGTTTAGATTTAAGCAGCCATATGTGGCTAGTGACAGAACATTGGACTACAGAGCTCTAGACTGTTAGCTCCAAAAAGTCAGGAACTGTGTCTTCTTCCCCACTGTGACCAGAATGCTCAGGTCATTGACCCCAAATATAATATGTTAAGTAAATTAATGTTCCAGTGACCAAAAGTCTGGTTGCTGTCATTTCCATATATGTGAAAAGTTGATTCTGTTTCTGTAGGTATTGCCCAGAATGACAATAACTTCTCGAGACAATGTGGCAAGGATGGAAAAGGAGAGAAAGGTAAATGTTAGGTCTACTCCAGTGGATCCTATCTCCTCAGGTCTGCAAGTGAGAACCTACAGGGGTCATTGCAAGGTCACATGTAGAACCTGGTAATTCAACTCTGGAGAACTACTTTGTACAGTATAATGTCAGTGCTCTGTCTGATCTCACAGGATCCATCTTGGAGGGCACCCCTGCCCACTTTAGTGTGCTTTTGCTTCAACATCCAGCATCTGCAGCTCTTCTTGGCAGGACTGACCTCAGACTCATCTGCTCCACCCTGCAGCACACAGAGAGCTAGAAGCACCCAAGAACAGCCAGGTACTCTTAACCATTGAATGAGGGCTATGCAAGCATAAGGGCTCAGCTCCGTTGCTGTAGGGTTGGGAGACTGTGAGGTGTAAACTACATTCCAGGGTTCCCTGCAGGATTGGGCTGAAGTTGTACTGGGTAAACTTTGCCTGAAAGTGCATCCTTCCTGGCTTCTTCCCCCTCCTGGTTTTGCTGCCCCTACTCCTCCCTGCTCTCCCAGGAACCTTCCTTGAAAATGGGTTACACACAAATCATCCTCCAAATTTTTTCTCTGGAGAACCTGAAATAAGAAGGCGTTTTGCTTAACAAACCCAAAATAATTAATAAAATTACCAGTTTGCTAACTGAATCTATAAGTAATATCTCTCAAGGCATAGCACTCAACCCTAGTACTCTTAGGGAACCAAGTTGAAGTTAAAATGTCACTGGGTGAACCAAGAGTCAGAGCAGAGTGTGGGAGGATTTTCAGTGATGTTTCTATTAACACCAGGTACCCTGACAGCTAATCAGTCATCATGAGAGAAATATCCTAGAGAGATGGTACTGGAACCAGCCTCCTTCCCCTTCAGCAGAGACCCAGAGACACATTATTTGGCTCCCTTCAGGGTATGTGCCCAGAAGTCTCCACCCTTTGCTTTGGATGACACAGTAGTATCTCAGGCTGTGACCACACACTGGAACAGTAACATGGTCAGTTCTCTTTCAGTCTCTGCATTCCAGGCATGTTTTCTTAAGGCTACACCCTTGTCTCCATGTTAGTCAGGATTCTCCAGAGAAACAGAACCATAGGCTGTATAATAGATAGATAGGTTTATTTTAAGGAACTGGCTCATGCAATTGTGAGGGCTGGGAAGTCTGAGATTTGCAGATCAGGCAGAAAGCTGTAGGCTCAAAGAAGAGGCTGAAGGCATCTGGGGGCAGAATTCCCTCTTCCTCAGGGGAAGTTGGTCTTTTTCTCTTCAGGCCTTTAATTGATTGGAGAGGCCCACCCACAGGGTAGAGGGTAATCTGCTTTACTCAAACTCTACTGATTTAAATGTTAATCTCATCTAAAAAATAATGCCTCCATGGCAACATTTAGACTGATGTTTGATAAAATTTGGGTGCCATGGCCAAATCAAGTAGGCACATAAAATTAATCATCATAGCCACTTTGAATTGTTTTGCACGTAAATTTAGCATGCAGTCTGTCTTCCCTTGGAAAGATGGTCAGCTCACTAGTCATGCAAAAAGCCATCACTCCATGTGTTTAATCTCATTTATCTTATGTTGGGTCTTATTGACTTTAACTTTCTGACTTGAATCCAAAATTTGCAAATCAATATATTATCTTATTGATTTGAAATTTTGCCTACCAAAGAAGTTCATTAGAGACTCAGTACCCCAGAGTTTTATTGGGAAATGGTCATGTAGGCATCCTCCAATGAATATCTGAGTTTTTTTAAAAGATGCAATGATAATTTTGGAGAGACAGTAGCATTTCAACACATGTTACTTAAAAATTGGATATCCAGAGCACCTTGGTGGCTCAGTCCATTAAGTGTCCAACTTTGGCTCAGCTTATGATTTCATGGTTCATGGGTTGGAGCCTCACAACCAGCACTGTACTGACAGTTCAGAACCTAGAGCCTGCTTTAGATTCTGTGTCTCCCTCTCTCTCTGCCCCTCCCAGGTTCTCTCTCTCTCTTTCAAAAATAAATCAACATTTAAAAAAGTTTTTAAAAAATGGATATCCAGGGTGCCTGGGTGGCTCAGTTGGTTAAGCATCCAACTTAGACTTAGGTCATTATCTCATGGTCTGTGGGTTTGAGCCTTGCATTGGGCTCTGTACTGACAGCTGCAAGCCTGGAGCCTGCTTCAGATTCTGTGTCTCCCTCTCTCTTTGACCCTCCCCCACTCATGCTCTGTCTCTCTCTCTTTTTCAAAATTAAATAAACTTTAAAAAATTTAAATATTGGATATCCATAAGCCAGAAAATGAACACTTACCTAATCTCATGCTTCATATAAAAGTTAATTAGACTTCTGGGTTTCTAATCCAACATGGAAAGAGCTTGGAACTCATCACTCTTACCCCACAAAAAGAAAAAAAGTTGAGCAAACTGATAATCCACAACTCTTCTGAGACCCATGAGAAAACCGAGGTCACAGGGCAAACTGTTGCCCCAAAACTTGAAAAACAGGTAAATACAGATCATAGCCTGACTAAAGAGAATTATAGCTTACTGGAAGCAGAAGCCATGGAGCAAGTAACTAATGGACAGGAAAGCTTCAATGATAATTGAATAATTCTTTGAGGCTGAGTGTGGACTAGCTTGAGATCCAAAAAATCCTGGGGGCATTTGGTGGCTGAGGGGGAAGGTGGTGGTGTCCACACTTTCATGAATTTTACCTCTAAAATCTTCACCAGGTTCTCAGTGAAGAGGAAAACTAACCGTTCTGAAATACACCTGAAGAACATCTCTTATTGATGAAGGCCTTCCCTCAAAGTAAGCTACTCTACCAAAGACTTAACAAATGTGAGGGAAAGGAAATACCCAACTCTAGCCCCCTATAGCCTTCCTGCCTCAGCCTTAGGCAGAATAAAAAGCTGAGAAGTACTTGTGAAGGTCACAGTCCAGGGGAACAGGTTCACTAAAAGACTGACTGAATCCTACTCACAGGATCCACCACACCTTACCACCAAACCAACAGTTTCTTATATACTGACAGGGAATTATGGCTGGAAGAATTGCAAGCCTAAGACTCTATTTAAGAAGGAGTCTCTGGGAAAGCCCCAAGATAACAGAAGGAAATGCAAAACAAGAACACTAGGGGAAATTGAAGACTCAGAAAGCTACAGGTAAGCTATATTAAACACAACATAACTCCTAGTCAGAAAAGCATAAAATTTTACCGTAAAGACCTTTTGCCTCAGTTTCTATTACCAATAGGTATCCATTTCTGGCCTTCAAAATAAAATTAAAAGCTTGTCAAAGATATTTTTTTTTAAATCAAAGAGACAAAGCAAACATCAGAACCAGATTCAGATATGACCAGGAATTTAAAATAACTGAATAATATGCTGAAGGCTCTAATGGAAAAAAAAGTGCACAACATGCAAGAACAGATGGCTAATATAAACCAAGAGAAATAAGCTTTAAGAAATAAACCCAAAAGTAAATGCTAGAAATCAAAAACACTGTCACAGAAATGAAGAATGCCTTTGATGGGCTCATTTGTACACTGGACACAGCCAAGGAAAGAATTAGCTTTAAGCTATGCCAATAGAAATTTCCAAAACTGAAATGCAAAGAGAAAAAAAATAAATAAAAAGAGAAAGAACATAATATCCAATAACTGTGGGACAATTACAAATTATAATTGTGTGTTAACATACACATAATGAGAATACCAAAAAAGAAGAAAAAGAGGAATGAACAGAAGAAATATTTGAGGCAATAAAGGTGGAGAATTTTTAAAAATTAATTACAGAAACCAAACAATGGATGCAAAGGGCAGAGAACACCAACAGAGATAAATACTAAAAAGTCTCTACCTAGGCATAGCATATTCACACTGTAGAAAAACAAAGACAAAGAGAAAATCTTGAAAGAAGCCAGGGTGGGGGCAAGAGGGCAGACATTTTACCTATAGAGGAGTAAAGATAAGAATTACATCAGACTTCTGTTCAGACTTTTTTCACAGTTGACATGATTCTCTAAATAGAATATCTGAAAGAACAGACAAAAACTTGTGACACTAATAAAAGATTATAGCGAGGTTTCAGGATACAAGGTTAATATGCAAAAGCCAACTGGTTTCCTTTACACCAGCAATGAACAAGTAGAATTTAAAGTTTACATTCACATTAGCACCCCCTAAGATAAAATACTTTTGTATTCATCTAACGAAACATGTACAAGAGCTATATGAGGGAAACTATAAGACTCCGATGAACAATTTCAAAGTAGAAATAAATGGAGAGATATTCCATGTTCATGGATAGGAAGTCAAGATATCAGTTCTTCCCAACTTGGTTTATAGATCTAGTGCAGTCCCCATCAAAATCCTAGCAAATTACTTTGTGGATATTGACAAACTGACCCTAAAGTTAAATGGAGAGGTAATAGACCCAGAATAGCCAACACAACATTTAAGGAGAAGACCAAAGTTCTTTAAGATTTACTATAAAGCTACTGTAATCAGGATAATGTGGTATTAGTGAAAGAATAGACAAAAAGATCAATACAGAATAGAAAGTCCATAAATAAACCCACATAAAGAGTCAACTGATCTTTGATGAAGGTGCAAAGGCAGTACAATAGAAAATAGTCTTTTCCACAAACAGTGCTGGAACAACTGAATATTCACATACAAAAAAAAAATTAATCTAGACCAAGACTGCTACACACTTCACAAAATATTAACTCAAAATCTCATTCTTAAATGTGAAATTGAAAACTATAAAACTCCTAGAAGATAAAATGGGTGAAAACCTAGAAGACCTTGGGTATAGCAATGAATTTTATGTATTTATGTATTTATTTATTTATTTATTATTTTTTAGAGAGAGGGAGAGGGAGGGAGAAAGCTTGAGCAGGGGAGAAGCACAGAGGAGAGAGATAGAGAGAGAGAGCGAATCTCAAGCAGGTTCCACACTAGTGTGGAGCCTGACATCGGGCTCAATCCTACGAACCTGGGATCATGACCTAAGCTGTAATCAAGATCAGAAGCTCAACAGACTGAACTACCCAGGTACCTCAGCAATGACTTTTTAGATACAATACTGAAGGCATGATCCATGAAAGGAAGAAGTGATAAGCTAGATTTTATTAAAATTAAAGGGAAAATGTCAAGAGAATGAGAAAGAAAACCACAGACTGAGAAAATGTTTACAAAGGACACATGTGATAAAGTACTATTTTCCAAATATACAAAGAACTCTTAAAATTCAGTAATAAGTAAGGGATCCTGGGTGGCTTAGTCAGTTGAGCATCCGACTTTGGCTCAGGTCATGATCTCACAGCTCATGAGCTTGAGCCATGCATCGGGCTCTGTGTTGATGGCTCAGAGCCTGGAGCCTGCTTAGGATTCTGTGTCTCCCTCTCTCTCTGCCCCTCCCCAGCTCGCACTCTGTCGGTCTGTCTGCTCTCTCAAAATAAACATTAAAAAAAATTTTAATAAAAAAAAATTCAACAATAAGTAAACAAACAAAAATTTGGCCAAAGACCTTAACAGATGCCTCATCAAAGAAGATATACAGATGGCAAATAAACATACACAAACATCATATGTCATCAAGGAAATAAAAATTAAAAGCAGCAATGAGATAGCACTACACACCTATTAGAATGGCCAAAATCCAGAATATTGACACCAAATTTTAGTGAGGATGTGGAGTAACAGGAATTTTGATTCATTATTAGTGGAAATGCAATACGGTATAGTAATTTTAGAAGAGAGTTTGGCAGCTTCTTACAAAATTAAACATAATGTTGCCATATGACCATCAACAACACTCCTTGGTATTTACCAAAAAAAAGTTGAAAACTTACGTCCACACAAAAAACTACACAAGGATATTTAGAGCAGCTTTTTCAAAGTTGCCAAAACCTGGGAGCACCCAAGATGTCCTTTAGTGGGTGAATGGATAAATAAATTGTGGTACATCCAATGAAATATTCAGCACTATGATCCATCAAATCATGAAAAGACATGGAGGTCCCTTAAATGTATATTATTTAGTGAAAGAAGCCAATCTAAAACGGCTATGTACTGCATGATTCTAACTCTATGACATCCTGGAAAAAGCAAAACTATGGAGGCAGTGAAAAGATAAGTGGTTGCCAGGGGTTCGTTGGGGGTGGTGGGGAGAAGGGGTGAGTAGGTGGAACACTTAAGATTTTTAGAGCAGTAGAAATACTCTGTATGATATCATAATGATGGATATATACCATTATATATTTGTGCAAATCCATAGCATGTACAATAAGAGTGAACTATAATGTAAACTATGGACATTGGGTAGTTATGGTGTGTCAATGTAGGTTCATCAATTGTAACAAATACATCACTGTGGTAAGGAATGTTGCTATTGGGGGAGGTGATGTATCTGTAAGGGTAAGAGGTATACATGGGAAATCTCTGTACCTTCCTCTCAATTTTGCTGTGAACCTAAAACTGTTCTAAAAAAAAAAAATAGTCTTATAAAAATAACATATTGCAGGGTGCCTGGGTGGCTCAGTCAGTTAAGTGTCCAACTTCAACTCAGGTAATGATCTCACAGCTTGTGGATTCAAGCCCCACTGTGAGCTATGTGCTGACAGCTCAGAGCCTAGAGCCTGCTTCGGATTCTGTCTCCCCTCTCTCTGCCCTCTCCTGCTGGTGCTCTGTCTGTCTCTTTCTCTCAAAAATAAATAAACATTAAAAATTTTTCTTTTAAAAGAACATATTGTTATTTATATTAGCATCAACTAAAAATGAAATAGGCTTAAAGCTAATAAAATATTTATAGGATCTATGTGAGGACAACTACAAATCTCTGGTAAAAGAAATTTTAAAAAGATCTAAATATGGGGTGCCTGAGTGGGTCAGTTGACTAAGCATCTGATTTCAGCTCAGGTCATGATTTCGTGGTCCATGAGTTCAAGCCCCATGTCGGGCTCTGTGCTAACAGCTCCGAGCCTGGAACCTGCTTCAGATTCTGTCTCCCTCTCTCTCTCTGCCCCTCCCCTGCTTACACTCTGTCTCCCTCATTCTCAAAAATAAATGAATGTTAAAAAGTTTTTTAAAAAAATTAAAAAATCTAAATGAATGGAAAGATATCCACGTTCATGGATAGAAGGACTCAAAATTGTTGAGTTGTCAGATCTTTTTAATTTGATCTATAAAGTCAGTACAGTCACTATCAAAATTCCAGCTAGTTATTTTTTGGATGTTGAAAATGATTCCAAAGTTAACGTGGAGACGTGAAAGACCCAGAGTGGCCAACACAATACTGAAAAAAAAAAAAAAAAAAAAAAGAAAGAAAATCAGAGGACTAATATTACCTGACTTTAAACTTCTATAAAACTACTGTAATCAAGACAGCACGATATTGGTGAAAGAATGAACAGATTGAGCAGTGGAACAGAATTGAGGGCCAAGAAATAAACCCCACAAATATAATCAACTAATCTTTGACAAAGGAGCAAAGGTAAGTCAATGGAGAAAGGACAGTCTTTTTAACAATAATGCTGGAAAAACTGGACATCCATATGTAAAAAAAGGTAAGGTAATATCTAAATTAAAATCCTCCCAGGAGGGCGCCTGGGTGGCTCAGTCCGTTAAGCATCTGACTTTGGCTCAGGTCATGATCTCTCAGTATGTGAATACGAGCCCTGTGTCGGGCTCTGTGCTGACGGTTCAGAGCCTGAAGCCTGCTTTGGACTCTGTGTCTCCCTCTCTGTCTGCCCTACCTCTGCTTGCTCTCTCTCTCTCTCTCTCTCTCTCAAAAATAAATAAACATTAAACAAAATCCTCCGGGGCGCCTGGGTGGCTCAGTCTGTTAAGCATCCGACTCTCGGTTTCAGCTCTTGCCATGATCTCAGAGACACCTGGGAGCCTACTTGGGCTTCTCCATCTCCCTGTCTCCCTGCCCATTCCTCACTCATGCTCTCTCAGTCTCTCTCTGTCTCAAAACAAACAAACAAACAATATATATATATATATATATATATATATATTCCTCCAAAAGTTTTAATTACTGGTACTGGAGGCTTTCCTGAGAGCAAATTTGGAAACAAGAAGTGAGGGGGTAAGCACTGGTCACCACAAAGTTGTTTTGTTATGTTTGGGTAGAGGTGGGAGGAGGACATCTAGGAAGACAGTGTCATTGGAATGAGAAAGAAATGCAGAAACTGGAGGCTGAGGTCCCTGAAGAAAAGCTTTCACCCCACCTTACCAAGCTTCACCTCTCCCTTACCCCTGTATTTGATGACATCTTTCATGAATCCATTAACTCCAGAAAGCTTCACCCTAGAAAGCTCTCCCTGGTAACC
Organism: Panthera onca; assembly: GCF_046562875.1. Lineage (NCBI taxonomy): Eukaryota > Metazoa > Chordata > Mammalia > Carnivora > Felidae > Panthera > Panthera onca. The sequence continues at coordinate 24,030,433 of NC_138343.1, read as the reverse complement.
TGTTCACCTGGGTGAGCAGGTGAGGCCCAGCTCAGCACCACAATCTGGGAACCCTTGTGTTGCATCCCTGGCTAGAATGTGTTGGGAATTCCCCAGAATCATTTCCTTCCTGGTCGAGAATAAAGCAAGAGTGCCTGGCTCATGCTGAGGAGCCCGCGCAAGCTTCCCGGGTCCCATTTTGCCCTCCTGGAACTTCAACCTGCTTCTCTTTGAGCAAGGTCTGCCCACTGGCTCCACATCTTGATGCCACAAATGGATCTTTGGTATTCGGGTTAATTAATCTCATCAAAGTGTTCCCTTTTCCTCAGAGTATTTCTCACACTTGCGTTTGATAGAACATCAGGTCCAGGAGGAAAAGGCAGCACAAAAAATGTCTATTTATCCACCCACCAAACTGTTTTTCCCTCCAGAAACAGCAGGCTGACAGAGATATCGCCTGCTGTCATTCTGATTCCTTTAGTCCTGAGGTCATGAATAGTAATATATGCAAATAGACCACCCTTCCCCTGCCATTGGTCAATAATCTGTTACCAAATAAAATCTTACTTGGAGGCTCTTGCTCAGCCCTTAGTGAACAAATCAGGGTTCTAAACCTTAATTAAACCGTCATTGTTCTGGGTGGTATCTCTCCAGGCAAGGCTGTCCTTTGAAATTCCGATTCCTTGCACAAATAGCATTCTGGCCTGACATCCCCCACCGCAGTTTGCTAGTCCAGCTATCTGAGATTAAATTATGCATTTGTCCAGGCTACAGAAAGCTAGTAGAGTTTGTGTCATTCAACTCTTCCTGCACCAGAAATCAACTCCAATTCATTATTTGCATTTATAGATCACAGGACCAAAACAAGTTGTTAGTTTCCTTCCATGCCCTTCTTCTAAAAAGTGTTCCTGGAAGCCTTTGCTGATGTGACAAATGTGAAAAAGCTGGAGCATGCTGAAGTTTAAAGTTGATGCTGGCTTTCATCATTGCCTGAATTTTTCCAAGCAGCTTTTGAAGCAGGAGGAACTAAGTTTTCTTGAAAGAGTAAATTTCCCACAGAGAGGTCACCCGTGCACCTTGGATGTTGAAACTTTGTAGTCCTGGCTCTACATGCATGTTTCCACAACACTGAGTCCTGAGGCTAGGTCTAGTCTGGGGTGTTTTAACAGCAGAAGAGCTCAAAGTTTGGGGACATTCTTTATATCTATGGTGATATTTTTTTCAAGCCAGATGATCTGGCAAGTTTTGTGTTACTAACATCATGACAAGCCCCAAAAGATATTAGAATAAAATGACATTTTGTTAAGGTACTATTTTTAGACTGGATGACGGGCACCCCTGAACTAGGCCCCACACGTTGAGGGGACCACTCTCACCTTCCCCTGGATGTGTCCTTCCTTACAGGGCCAGGCATCCCAGGAGCTGAGGGGGAAGTTCCACTTGAGGACAAATTCCCCTTTAATGACTATGCCCAAAGGGTGGCCAAGGGGTGGCTGCAGGAGAGCAGGGGAGGAAAAGTCAATACATATCCTGATGAAGCTAGAGGTGGAGAGAGGAGAAGGGAGGTGAGTGACACATTAGGGTGGGATGTTCCTTTGTTGGGGACAGGCATCTTGAATGGACTGTGTCTTGAAAACAATAAAATCACATGAAATAACAATTATATTAGAAAATGCAGAGTAAAGGCTACCATTTAACAGCATGAGGCATTTGTACCAATGGAACTACCAAGATGGATTTGGAGGGCTAAGTCCAGGCCAACCCTACACAAACCTACAAAGGAGGCCCAGCTGGGCACCTCCTATCTCCTCCTTCACCCCTCCCCTTTCAGGACTCCTTGGCTGCCTTCAGCAGTGTCTTGTCTGCTTCCCCATCCCTCACTTGACAGAGGTTCCTGCTGAAGTGTTAAACAACCATGGAGATATTGATAGAATAATGTCTTTTGATGTGATGTCTTGGCAATCTTTACATTGACAAAGGAATTCTTGTTCCAACCCAGAGTCTAATCAAACTTGTAAAATATATAAATATTAAAGATCATCATCTCTCCTTACAAGGGAGTGGAGAGCCTGAGGGTGTGAGGAGATGCTGCAGCAGACCAAAGGGCAGGTTGGTAGCTTAACACACATGGATGAAAGTGCACGTGGGAGGCAACTGTTGGACTCAGCACGGTCTTACTGGAGGGAGGCTGACTCACCATAAGAAAAGGTCCACTAGCACTCAACATGGACGAGGGAGAGAAGGAGCTGGGCAAGTCATCTGGGTACCTTCCCTTTCAGAAAACACCATCTTCCTTGATAAATCGACAAGTAAGAGAATCTTTCAGGTGAGCACCAGTGGGCTAGACAAGGAAGGACATTTTGTGAAAGATGGATTCCCATTCCTCTAAAATGTCTTGCTGCTACCACCATGCTGGGGGCCCCCTCCCTCCACCTCCCAGGCAGGGTCAAGGACTTTCTCTCAATTCTTCACAACACTGCAGTAGCACTCTTAGAATGCCCACACCAGAATTCACCAAAATCCCAGGGCCATGTTTCTCAAAGCGTGGGCTTCAGAAGAGCTGTGTCAAAACCACTTGGGGCCCTGTGCAGACCTACTAAATGGGAATCCAGAGGTCAGCGGCTCTCCAGATGTGGACTCCTGGCCAGCAGCTGCAGCATTATGTGGGAACTTTTTAGAAACAGATCCTAATTCTTAGGCCCATCCCAGACCTCCTGAATCAGAAATTCTGAGTGTGGGACCCAGAAATCTGTGTTAGCAACCCCTCCAGGGGATTCTGATGGAGAGTAGTGGTTTGCTGTAGGGGTAAGACCCAGAAATTGTAGGGAGCTCCCCAGGTGCTTTTTGACACATAGGTCAATTGAGAAAATGTGGAAATTACAGGGAAACAAACAAAGTCCCATGAGTCTACATAATGTGACTCAGGGATATCGAAAGATCATTCTCTGTGCTGACAGCCCCTTTTACAGTCTTGCAAGCCTCTTCTCACCCTGCCGTGCCTTCACTTGTGACATGACATCTTCAATACCTTCATTAAAAGAGAGTTCTTAAGCCTAGACACTTTGGGTCTGTACCAAGAAAGACAAATCCCTTGCTTATTCTTAACTGTGGCCTGCCCTCCTTGTTCTATTATTTTCTGATTATAAGTCTCTTTCCAAATAAATGACCCTGGAGATAAAATCAGATCGGGGATTTTGAATGGAGATGTAGCTCCTAATGGAGCCTTGGTGTGGAGTCTCTGTAATAACTGTGTTTTCTAGTTTCTGTCTGTATTTGATACTTAGACATCATGGGGCCTTGGTGACCCTGGAGCAACTGCCCCTCCCCAGACTAGCTAATTAGAGATACTAAGACTTACCTGTGCATGTGCCTTCTGTATACAAGCCAACCAATTGGAGCCCACACCCTGACCACTTAAAGGTTCTCACTCTTGAGGCCAATCACCCAGGGTTAGGTACCTGACCACTAGGGATAGTTCTGTGCCCCAGCCCCCCTGAAATTCTTCAATCTAGTCAACCCTAAACCTGTTCACCTTACCTCACTTATTCGTTCCCACAGAAAACACAAATTTAATAAATAAATAAAGGCTCTCACCACACTTTCTCCCACACCCTCTGCCTCACGACTGACCTTGGTGCTTTGCCATGTTGCTTTATGTCATGGCATGCGCTGCATTCTGGGATTAGTGACGATAGCCAGCTATCTCTTCAATGGCTGTCATCTGTGGGTCTATTGACCTCACCATACTGAATAATAATAAAGTCTACTATCTAAAACACTCTCTACCTTCCCTTAGGAGGCAAGTGGGCAGCTCTGGAGGCTCTAAGCTTTGGGCTTACCCCAGAGCTGCCTGGCGTGAGAGGCACACTGAGAGTTGGATTGCATCACCTGCCTCTTTCAGGAGCACAGCTTCCTCTCTTCCAGTGAATTCCCTGGAAGATTCTTCCCTCTGTCCCCACAGAAGGTAAAGCAGTACAGAGGCAGCAACTGAATGAGCATTGGTGGGGCTGCAGTGGTTACTTGACACTGAGGCCAGTCTGCCCAGTCCTCCACTAACTCCTGTGAGACCATGGACAATTTACTTAAATCTACTTGTGTCTCAGTTTTCTCAGCTATAAAATGGGGATAAAACCCCACTCACTTCCTGTAAGAAATAAAAGAGATAATATACATATGGCTCCCAAAACTATGCTCAGCCCATAGGGATGGTCAGTGAATGTTAGCTGGGGGGTAAGTCATGTCCTAGCCATGTCCCATTGGTCTTCTGTTCCTCCTAATGTCACCACCAGGAAGCCCTTTAATTTGGGAGACTTTGAGGAATAAGAAAACAGTATTATATGTAGGTGTGAAAAAAAATGTGCTATCAAGTGATGGTGGTCATGAACCAATTTGGGGATGCAGAGGGCCACCTGAGATGGCCCCTTGGTTGAAAGAGACTCCACTCTCTATCTAGTCCATCTTCTGACTGTCATTTCTTTCCCAACAGCTATGGTTTTCAAAGTGTGGTCCCTGGACCAGCAGCATCTGCATCACCTTAGAGCTTGTTAGAAATTAATATTCTTGCCCCCCCACCCCGAACCAGCCACTCTGGGTTTGAGATCCAGTTGTCTGTACTGGAACAATCCCTGTAAGTGATTCACATGCACACTCAAGTTTGAGAACCACTACTCTACAGGAGTCAAACCACACATCCCCCACTAGATCTGAGCTAGCTTCAGGTCTAGAGCAACTTCCCCCAAAGGGGTCTGGAATCAGATTTCTAAAGCCTCAAACAAATAAAGACAATATGGCCACCTCTAAAACCTGCTGTCCCCAGGCCCATCTAATTTGCATGAGCCATCCAGATGATGAACATTCCACCTAATACTTCTCTAGTCTGTGACATCTGCCTCAGTTACCCCTCATGTCTTGATTTTCAGCCCTCCCTGTGGACAGTCTTGCCCAGTAGCACTCAAACACCAGACTTACCACTTTTAAATGGTCATCATATCCTTTCTTTCCCAGATCGAACTCTCCAGTGGCACCTTATTGCATGTAAAATAGAATGTTCAGCAGTAGAAACAGACTGTTTGACCTGGATGTGATGGTTAATTTTATGTGTCAACTTGACTGGGGTATGGGGTGCCAAGACATTTGGTTAAATGTTATTTTAGTGTGTGTCTGTCAAGGTGTTTCTGGAAGAAATCAGCATTCGAATCAGTGGACTGAGTAAAGCAGATGGCTTTTCCCAATGTGGGTGAGTCTCATCCAATCCGTTGAAGGCCTGAACAGCAACAGAAAAGGCAAAGGTAGGGAGGACCATCTCTCTGCTTGGCTGCTTAATTTGGGACTTAGAGCATTCATTCAGCTCTCTTGCTCATCAGGCCTTCAGGCTTGGACTGAAACTATACCACCAGCTTTCCTGGGTCTCCAGCTTGTAGACGGTAAATATGAAACTTCTTAGCCTCCATAATCAGGCAAGCCAATTCCTTATAATAAATCTCATATTAGTTTTGTTTCCCTGACAAACCTTGAATAATACACTGGACACACAATGTGGACACTTCTTCATCCCAGAGACCTTACATGGCAATCATTTTTTAGACTTCCTGAGCTCTTCCCTAGGGGTTGGGACACAAATGCCTCTGTTCTTGGATCCTAAACTTATCTAGGCGATTCTACCCCCCTAGCCCCACCCAACACCCTGGGCCCCTTCCCAGGGACTCATACCAGCATGTAACTCTCCTGCTTCATCTCTGTTCTTCATTCTCCCCTCTGTCCAGGAAAATGTATGCATGCTCTGGAGGGAAGGAATCACTAGACAGACACTAGCTCCAGCTGGTGATGTAGTCTTCTAAATCTATCAGCATTCTTAGGTTTTTGAAGTTCAAAAGGCAAGAATAAAATTCTTGGCATTGTCATTCTATTTTATCCTTTCTCTGAAAAAACAAATGGGTAGCTAGCTGATTGAGTAGGAGGATATATAGGGAGGAAAGGAAAAGTCAGTTAACATTTCAAAATATCTTTCTCACCTCACAAACTTAATAATGTAATTAAAATTAGATCTTAGTAGACCAAAATCAGAGGTAACTAATGGAAATGGTGGTCAGGGGCACAATGTGACAAAGTGTTTAAGAGTGATAGTGATTACCTGGCCCGCATGGTGGCAGGTCTTTCCTACACAAATGAAGCTGATGCTGCAGATTCAGCCAAAGTCCTCATAGCTTACAAGACTCTTGATGTCCCCAGTGTCTGAGCTCCTTTTCTTCCACTGGACACATGGCAACCCAGAACAAAGACCATACTTTCCAGCCTCCCTTGCAGCTATATGTATCCTTGTTGATTCTGGCCAGTGAAATATGAGCACAGGTGTCATGTGGTAGTTTAAGGAAACACTCCTTAGAAACAATGTGAGCATAATCTTTGCCTTTTTCACACTTTCCACTTTGTTGGCTGGAATGGCCAGAGCTACAGCAGCTTTTAAGAACTGTAAGGTGGAAGCCACATATCGATGATAATGGAGAATTAGGAAAGAGGGAGCCTGGGTCTTTCACAATAATGGAACTAGAACACCAACCTTGGCCTGCCTATATTTACCTGAGAGGGAAATAAATTTTTGTTTTGTTTAAGGTTCTGCTAGTCTGGATTTTCTCTCATTTTTAACAGAACCTAATATTAAGATACAATTAGGTACCAGGAGTGGGATTCTAGAGGTGACTTATTGGAAGCTTTGTGGCAGATGGTAATAAGGACTCAGTGTTTCAGGCTGGAAAGCTGGCAATTCCTATTATTTCAATTGCAAAATATTTGGCAAAATTATCTGTGAGCAATGCCATGCTAAGCCACACTGGAACCTGAGACAGAAGGAAGAATCAGCAATATGGATCCTGTCTTCATCTAAAATTTTGATACTTTGTCACAGATTATTTGTGTTAATTTTTATTTTTTAAATATGTCTCATCTAGGGGCACCTTTGTGGCTCAGTGGGTTAAATGTCCGACTCTGATTTTGGCTCAGGTTATGATCTCAGGTCATGAGATCAAGTCCTGCATTGAGCTCCATGCTGGGCATGGGGCCTGCTTAGGAATCTCTCACTCCCTCTGCCCCTTCCCTGCTTGTATGCTTTCTCTCTCTCTCTCTCTCTCTCTCTCTCTCTCTCAAAAAAATTTTCATTGAAATATTTATCTTTATCTTGATTACAGGGGTGGGGGGTGGGTGCTCCTTCAAACTTTGTACTTGAGGTGAGAGTTTCACTCACCTCACCCCAGTCCCAGCCCTGCCCATGAGGTTACTTCACATGCCATCCAAGTGTGTACCAGTAGGAGAGATTTAGAATGCTTATGTGTGTTGGCAACTTCTGACACTTTCAACAAAGTCCAACAAGAGAGAATTGACTCTGATTATAGCTAACTTATCTATAGACCAAGTTGAAGAGAGTAACTTTGCAAAGGGAGACTCTTTTTGCCTATGTTCTGTGATCTAACTTCACTGAAAGTTACTCATTGAGACTATCTGAACTGAAAATGTCAACTCCTTCTGCAGCCCAAACTTACAATATTATAAGCAGTGACTTCAAAGTGACAGCCTGTGGCCACAAGTCTTTTTTTAAAGCAACTTCCTAATTTAGGTTATCTCCACTGGACAACAGGAGCCTCTGCAGCAACAAAGTCAAATTAAGGTTTTTGTCTTCCCATTTAAGCCTATAGCATCAGATGGCCTCAAGGAAACCACCATCATGTTGCAAGAGAAGCAGATGGGCAGAGCACAGAGACTGCTGATTCAGTCTTCAGGTTCAAATTTTGTCTAGACAGATATTCATTTGTGATTATTTGCACAAGAAACTGATTAAAGCCAAATAGGGGGAAAGCTTAAATTTTTGAGAACATCAAACTACTAAGAAATCACAAAGCTGGCCTGAAGTAGCCTGAACTGTCAATCCTTGAGCAGAATCCAAACTCCAAACTTGGCCCAGCTGGAAGTATGTGCAACCCATAAAAGGGCACCTTTTCCAATGCCCCCTTCAGATGCCCCTGTACAAGACAACACACAAGGAAGTGCTGTCCCCAACCCCCCACCAGAGGACAGACCCAGAGACTGCAGAGCATAGTGACCATGTGATCATAACCCACAGAGCAGAACCAGGGCTGAAGGGGAAGATGATGCTTCTCTACTCTAGGTGGGGTGTCTCTTTGAAAATATAATAAACCCAATAAAAGATCCAAACTTTTGATTTTTGCAGCCAAAGGTCATGAACCTTCTGACCATTTGGGCCTATAACTACTTACTTCTAACATAAACTTCCAAGTCTCTCTCAGGGGGGTTACAGGAGACAATCCCAGCAGAGAAGAGAAGATTTAATGTTCTCTCTCCTACTTTTCTGTATAAATGTGTGAAGTTCAATCTGGACTTTGTAGACACTATCATTCTACATGCCATGCATGTGTTACATTAATGCTTATTCAATATTAAATTGTGTTCTCTCTTTTGTAGTTCAATGGAGTGTCTTTTATTGGCTGGATTGGTTTATTCCAATAGGAGCTACCAGATGGACTAACCAGGGAACACACTCTCCTAACAGAGAAGAGAATCTTCCTGCTCTATCTCCAGGGATTGATACTGGTGCTTCTCATTCTTTATTGAATTTTTCGCTAAAATTTTAATTGTGATTTCCTTGTTCCTACTCAACATTGTATTTTGGGTGTGTTGAGGGAGATATTTTATCTCTGATTTATAGGTCCCCAGAACATAATGTACCTATCTGGATTGAAGAAAAAGGCTTAGTATCACCCAGAGATGCCCGCTATTAAACTATGTTTTAAAATACAGGTTTTATTAAGGGCACCTGGGTGGCTTAGTCAATTAACTGTTTGACTTCAGCTCAGGTCATGATCTCGCAGTCCGTGAGTTCAAGCCCCACTTCGGGCTTTGTGCTGACAGCTCAGAGCCTGGAGCTGCTTCAGATTCTGTGTCTCCCTCTCTCTCTGCCCCTTCCTCACTCATGCTTTCTCTCTCTCTCTCTCTTTCTCTCTCTCTCAAAAATAAATAAATCATTAAAAAGCATAAATATGATTTATTTATTTTTGAGAGAGAGAGAGAGCACAAGTGTGGGATGGATAGTGAGTAAGGGGACACAGAATCTGAAGCAGGCTTCAGACTCTGCACTGTTGGCACAGAGCCCACTATGGGGCTGAAACTCACAAACCGAGAGATCATGACCTGAACCAAAGTTGGGCACTCAACCAACTGAGCCACCCAGGCTAAAACAATTTTTTAGATAAATAAAATAAAATATAGGTTTCATTATTATGTAGGCCTATAGATCAGGAAACAACAATCCTTGAAAAGAAAGTTTTGTACTCACAGATCCCTAAAGGAAGGGGCACACCAGCCATAGGGGTCACACAGGAAAGCACCAGTGTCATTCTGGAGGCAGAAGTGGGGAACTGGTTTCTGGGGCAAGAAATGGGCGAGGAAGGCTAAGGAGGTTTAGGGTTGTCTAGGCTGAAAGATTTCAATGGGGCACTAGGCCATAGAGGCTGTCCCTAGTTGTCTGGTACCCTGCTTAAGACAGGTGGATAGTGGCCTAAATGTGAGAGCCTGATAAGAAAAATGTTGGAGGTGTGGGCTCTAGACTGGTTGGTTTGCATCTGATAAGCACACTGTAGGTAAATTGTTTACTATTTATAGGAATTAGATAGTTCTGGGAGGGGTAGTTCCTCCAGGGTCAGCAAGACCCCAGATGAAGCTGAGACAGTCACCTTGGCTCATGAGATAGAAGCCACATGTTGAGAATAGCAGAACCACAAAATAGAGGACCAAATCCCTGATGACCATGGACCCTGGGCTGCCTTTATACAAATATAGATAAATATTTATCTCCTTTAATTCACCAATCTTTTCAATTTTCTGACCCTCACAGAAGAACCTAAGTTAATTAATAAAATAAGCTAGATAAATCCAAGATGCTTCCTTCAGGGGCCATCTTAGGATCGTATTACATTTGGACACCAGTCTAATATCAAAGCTATTTAAGTTTTTCAAATAGTCTCTAAAAAATGCTAAAGTGGATTTTTATTCACAAAACAGAGCACACTTATTAAAAACTTCTTTTCCTTTCTCTTACAGGCTAACCAGAGCAGCAGCCCCAAATCTAACTTCCTGTGCTGTCCTCAATTTCTCCCCATCCCCTTATTCTTTTCTACCTGTTTCTGCTCCATTTCTGGTTCTATATTTTTTCCCTTTGTATAAGACTTTCTGCTCTTTGAAATAGTAATAAATCATTTCAAGTTCCTTTCAATTCTATATCACCATGTTGATCAACACAAGTCACAGCCCCAAAGCAACAACAAAACATTCTTCTTTTAAAAGACAACCAGAAGGGGCACCTGGATGGCTCAGTTGGTTAAGCATCCAATTCTTGATTTCGGCTCAGGTCATGATCTCAAAATTTGTGAGTTCAAGCCCCGCATCTGGGCCTGTGCTGAAAGTGTACAGCCTGCTTGGGATCCTCTCTCTCCCTCTTTCTCTACCCTTCCTTGCTCACTGTGTCTGTCTGTCTCTCTCTCTCAAAAATCAATAAACAGACTTAAAAAAATTTTTTTTATTTAAAGAGAGAACCAGAAAGTTTTCTGCAAATACTCAGGTGTTAGCTCATTTTCTCTTTGTCAGTTTTTGCTTGGGGTTGGTCAATTTGGAAAATTCTAGATCCCCTGAAAGTCCACCCTAGCTTAAGAAACACCACATTAAAAGTAAAGAGTTATAACTTTAAATCATTACTTAATATCACCATGACCATGAATGTACATGTTGCTTCTAAGGCACTTATCCAGATAATCTAAAACATGTTTACTTTATCATCAAAAAATAAAACCACGAAATTTAAATATTCTCATAAATTTCGTTAGGATGATGCAGAATATATCTGCACACTTGCAGAGGCCTGAAATACGTGATGAAGAAATACTAGTATAATTTATTTCATACATTTTGAAAGTTTGATCACATTTTCAAGAGTTACAGAAAGAGAAAACCTTCCTCAGGAGCTTTGGATATTAGTTGCTTTTCCCATAAAACAGAATTAATGATGGCCACATAGTATTTATTGTTGAATTAAATGAGAAAATGTGTATGGAAATGCTCAGGAAATTTCAAAGTTTGGTGCAAATATAAAGATTTTATGTAATGTGAGTTCATAAGTTCATGGCAGACTAAAAGTCAAAGGATTTTTTTTTTTTAATCAAAATCAGCCCCTACAGGATATACTTTAAAAGAACTAAAAAAAAAAAAAAAAAAAAAAAAAAAAAAAAAAAAAAAAAAGACACCAATAATTTCTGGTCCACAGGCCAGCTAAAAACAGTTTGCTGTTTGATAAACTTTTTAACATAGTAAATCTTACTGACATTGCTTCTCTGCTAAGCAGAAATATTCTGAGAACAGATGCAGAAAAGATAAATATGTGGTCTAGAAGAGAAGTTGAAACAAATGTGAAATTAAAGAACATCAAAACAAAGCCAATAATCATCTCTGAGACTATGATGATATTACATATGCCAATTAAGCATCCCAAGATGCATCAGATACATTAACTATCACTGGTCAATTCAGAATGCACCAATTCTGGACACCTGCCAACCTAATTGTGTATTTTTCTTTCTCCAAGAGATAATTACAATGTGCTTATCTTGTGTTATGTACACATTGAGATCAAGTTCATCTGAAAATATACTAATAAGTATCCTGGGACTCACTCAACTTGGAGAACATTTTCCTCTATAAAAATGAGGTACATTCAGGTACAGAAATGATATCCCTGACTGTGGTACAGAAAAACGAATGAAGACATGTTGAAATGAAACTAAGTGATCCAGTAGCAAAGCTGATTATTTCAGAGCACACCAAAAGAAATGTTTTTCACAACACTGTGAACGGCAGTTTCACTCTTTATTATCTAAATAATCATTTTCATATGGTCTTGAATTCAGTTTTACCGGTATTTTGTCTAGGATTTTTGGATCAGTATCAGGAATATTGGGCTATAGGTGTGGCATGAAGCCAACATCTTAGATGACAAAGTTATGATACACTGGTGTCATACTGGTAATGTATCAAGGAGATTGAAGGTAAGTATGCAGGGCAGATAAAATGGTGGGGGGAGGGGTGGGAGGGTGTACATATTGCATGGCAGAAGGGTGGAATCTTCCAGGTGGTCTAATTAATCTACTGGACTCTCTTGGAAGTTGTCCATCTGGTTCTGTAGATGTCCTGCATATTCACAACAGAATGGCTAAGCAAACAGAATCTGAGACCTCACTGTCTTTGGTGGATAAGGGATCCTCTAGATTAGCGTTGTCCACAGTAGAAGACATGGACCCATACAGTGCATAAGACAATTCATTGAGATTTGGGGGGAAATATTAGAATTTCTATTTATATTAACATTTTTATTACAGTAAAATATACATAACATAAAATTTACCATTTTAACCATTTTTAAGTGTATGGCTTAGTGTCACTAAGTAACTCTCATTGTTGTGCAACCATCATCATCATCCAGCTCTGGAACATTTTCATCTTCCCAAACTAAAACTCCATCCCCATTAAACACTAACTCCTACATCCCCCTCTCTCCCAGCCTCTAGCAACCTCCATTCTTTTTTCTGTCTCTATGAATTTGACTACTCTAGGGACCTCATATGTGTGAAATCATACAATATTTTTCCTCTTGTGGCTGGTTTATTTTATTTAGTGTAATGTCGTCAAGGTTCATCCACGTTGTCACATGTGTCAGGATTTCCTTCCTTATAAGGCTGAATACTATTTCATTGTATCTATATACCACGTTTTGTTTATCCATTCATCTGTTAATGGACACTGGGTTGGTCCCACCTTTTGGTTATTATAGATAACACTTCCGTGAACATGGTTGTACAAATATCTGTTTGAGTCCCTGCTTTAATTCTTTGGGGTATATACCCAGAAGTGGAATTAGTGAATCATATGGTAATTCTATGTTTAATTTTTTGAGAAACGACCATACTGTCTCCCACTACAACTTAACCAGCTTATATTCCCACCACTCGTGCACAAGGGTTCCAATTTTGTCACATCCACCTCAATACATTATTTTCTGTGTTTTTTTCTTTTAAATAATAACCACACTAATGTGTGAAGTAGTATTTTATTGCGGTTTTGATTTGCATCTCCCTCGTTTCTTTTTCATACATCTACTGGCCATTTGTTTATCTTCTATAGAGAAATGTCTATTCAAGTTCCTTGTCCATTTTTATTGGATTCTTTTGTTTGTTGAGTTCTAGAAATTCTCTGTATATTCTGTATATTAGTCTCTTATCAGATATATGATTAGCAAATATTTCCTCCCATTCTGTGGATTGCCTTTTTACTCTGTTATTACTTTCTTCTGATGCACAAAAATTTCTAATTTTTGATGTATTCCAATTTACCTATATTTTCTTTTGCTGCCTGCACTTTTGGTGTCATATCCAAGAAATCTTTGCCAAATCCAATGTCATAAAGATTTTCTCTATGTTTTCTTCTAATAGTTTTATAGTTTTCTTCCACAAGTTTAAGTCTTTGACCCATTTTGTGTTAAATTTCTGTGTATGGTGTAGGGTAATGGTCCACCTTTATTCTTTTGCTTGTGGGATATTCAGTTTTCTGACACCATATGTTGAAAAGAGTATTCTCTCCCCATTGAATGGTGTTGACACCTTTGTCAAAATTTATTTTCTATGGTTGAGTAACATTTTAATTATATGTATATATATAATCTTCCATATCCATTCGTCCATGGATGGACATTTGGGCTGCTTCCATATCTTGACTATTGTAAATAATGCTGCAATAAACATAAAGGCACATATACCTTTTTTAACCAGTATTTTGTTTTCTTTGGGTAAACACCTAGTAGTGGAATTTCTGGATCATATAGTCATCTCTTTTTAACTTTCTGAGGAACCTCCATACTGTTTTCCACAGTGGCTGCACCAATTTACATTCCCATCAATAGTCTGTAAGACTTCCTTTTTCTCCACATCCTTGCCAACACTTGTTATTTGTCTTTTTTTTTAATGCTTTATTTATTTTTGAGAGAGAGACAGAGAGAGCACAAGTGAGGCAGGGGCAGAGATAGAGGGGAACAGAGGATCTGAAGCAGGCTCCATGCTAACAGCAAAAAGCCTGATGCAAGGCTCAAACTCACAACCCACGAGATCATGACCCAAGCCAAAGTCGGATTCTGAATGGACTGAGCCACACAGGCATCCCTCTTGTCTTTTTTATTTCAGCCATCTGACAGGTGTAAGGTGCTAGCTCATTGTGGTTTTGATTTGCATTTCCCTAATGATTAGCGATGTTGAGCATCACTTCAGGGTTTTTTTTTTCCTTCAAAAATTGATATTTGTTTATTTATTTATTTGTTTATTATTTATTTTATTTTTTTTTTAATTTAAATCCAAGTTAGTTAAATATAGTGTAATAATGATTTCAGAACTAGGTTTTAGTGATTCATCACTTACACACAACATCCAGTGCTCATCCTAACAAGTGCCTCCTAATGCCCATCCGCCATTTAGCCCATCTCCCCATCCAACACCCCTCCAGCAACCCTCAGTTTGTTCTCTGCATTTAAGAATTTCTTATGATTTGTCTCCCTTACTCTATGTTCATCTGTTTTGTTTGTTAAATTCCACATATAAGTAAAATCACATGATATTTATCTTTCTCTGACTTATTTAGCTTAGCATAATACACTCTAGTTCCATCCACGTTGTTGCAAAAGACAAGATTTCATTCTTTTTGATCACCAAGTAATATTCCACTATATATATGTATGTATGTACATATATCTTCTTTATCCATCCATTATTCGATGTACATTGGGCTCTTTCCATAATTTGGCGATTGTTGATACTGCTGCTATAAACATTGGGGTGCATGTACCCCTTCGAATCAGCATTTTTGTATCCTTTGGATAACACATGAGGTCATGTCTTCTACAAACAGATAATTTTACTTTTCCCTTCCAGTTTGGATACCTTTTATTTTTTATTATTGCCTAATTGCTCTAAGACTTCAGTATTATGTTGGGTAGAAGTTGCAAAAGCAGTCACCCTTGTTTTGTTCATGATTTTAAAGGAAAAGCCTTTCATTTATCAACACTGAATATGATGTTAACAGTGAGGTTTTCATGTAAGATCTTTATATTGAGGTAGTATCCTTCTATTTCTAGCTTTGTATATGACTTTTATGTTTAGGTAATTTCCTTCTATTACTAGTTTGTTGAGTGTTTTTATCATACAACAGTGTTGAATTTTGTCAAATGCTTTCTCTTTATCATTTGAGATGATGTGTGTTTATTTTTTCTTCATTATGTTTATGTGAGGTATTACCTTGATTGACTTTCACATGCTGAACCATCCTTGCATTCCAGAGGTAAATCCCACTTGCTTATGGGGATAATCATTTTCATATGATCTTGAAATCAGTTTTGCTAGTATTTTGTCTAGGATTTTTGCATCGATATTTATCAGGATATTAGTCTGTAATTTTCATTTCTTGTAGTGTTTTTATATGGTTTGGTATCAATGCTAGCCCCATAGAGTGAGTTAGAAAGCATTCCCTCCAATTTTTAGGAGAGTTTGAGAAATATTCTTAATTTTTCTTTAATGTTTGACAGAATTTACCAGGAAAGCCATCTGACCCTGTGCTTTTCTTTATTAGGAAGTTTTTGGTTACTGATTCAATCTCCTTACTAGTTCCAAATCTACCTATATTTTCTGTTTCTTCATGACTTAATCTTGGTAGATTGTGTATCTAGGAATTCATCCCTTTCATCTAAATTATCCAATTTGTTGGTGTACAATTGTTCATAGTACACTCTCATAATCCTTTTTATTTCTGTAAAATTAGTAGTAATAACCCTTCTTTCATTTCTTTCTTTCTTTCTATTTCTTTTTTTTTTTTTTTTTTTGAGACAGTGTGCATGCATAGGGGTGAGGGTCAGAGAGAGGGAGAGAGAGAATTCCAAGCAGGTCCCATGGTGAGTATGGAGCCTGACACTGGGCTTGATCCCACAACCCTGGGATCATGACTTGAGCCAAAATCAAGAGTCAGACCCTCAACCAACTGAGCCACACAGATACCTCTCTTCTTTCATTTTTGATTTTAGCTATTTCATTCTTTTTTTTCCTTAGTCAGTCTAGCTAGAGATTTGTCAATTTAGTGGATTTTATGTAGAACCAGCTTTTGGTTTTGTTGATTTTTTTAATTGTTTTTCTATTCTCCATATTATTTCTCTCTAATATTTATTTTTTTCCTTCCTTCTGCTAGCTTTGGTTTAGTTAGTTCTTCTTTCCCAATTTTGTTAAGATATAAAATTAAGTTGTCGATTTGAGATCTTTCTTTTTAAATGCATTTGTAGTCATAAAGTTCCCTTTTAGCACTGCTTTTGCTGCATCCCATAAGTTCGAATATATTGTGTTTTCATTTTCACTTGTCTCAAGATATATTCTAATTTCCCTTGTGATTTCTTTTACCCATTAGTTGTTAAGAGTCTGCTGTTTAATTTCTACATACTGAATTTTCCAGTTTTCCTTCTGCTGCTACTATCTAATTTTATTCTATTGTGATTAGAAAACATACTTTATATAATTTATATCTTACTAAATTTATTAAGGCTTGTTTTATGGCCTAACATATGGCTTATCCTGGAGAACACTCCATGTTCCCTTGAATAAAAGCATATATTCTGCTGTTGTTGGTAGAATGGCTGATAAGTCTGTGATGTCCAATTTGTCTATAATGTTGTTTAAGTTCTCTCTTATCTTACTGATTTTCTGCCTGGTTTTGGTTGTTCTACCCATTATTGTTGAGGAGTATTGAAGTCTCTTATTATTGTAGAGCTGTTTATTTCTCACTGTAATTCTGTCAATTTTTTCTTCATATATTTTAGAGTTCTAATGTCTGGTGCATATATGTTTATAACTATTGTATATTCTTGATGAATTCACTTTTTTATCTTTATACAATGTCCTTCTTTGTCTCTCATAACAATGTTTTATTTAAAGTCTATTTTGTCTGATAGTATAGGCACCTCTTCTCTCTTTTGGTAACTATTTGCACCGAATATGTTTTTCTATCTTTTTACTTTCAACTTATATATGTGTCCTTAGATCTAAAATGACTCTTGAGGCACCTGGATAGCTCAGTCAGTTGAACAGCTGACTCTTGATTTCGGCTTACGTCATGATCCCAGGGCTGTGAAATTGAGCCCAGTGTCAGGCTCTGTGCCTAGTATTGAGCCTGCTTAAGATTCTCTCTCTCTGTCTCTCTCTCCCTCTGCTCCTCTCTCCCCCACTCTCTCTCTCTAAAAATAAAAAGTTAAATAAAAAAATTTTAAAAATTAGATGACTCTCTTGTAGGCAACAGATAGATCCTGTTTTGTCTGTTGTGTATATTTTTTGCTTTTGCTTTTGTTTTTGTTTATGTTTTTTTTTACCATCCTGCTAATTAATGCCTTTTGATGGTGAGTTTAATTCATTTACATTTAAAGTAATTACTGATCAGGAAAGATTAATTTCTGCAGTTTTGTTATTTGTTTTCTGTGTATATGACAGCTTTTTGTCCTTTATTTCTTTCATTATTGCTTTCTTTTGTGTTTAGTTGATTTTTGTAGTGTCATTTTTATTTCCTTTTCCTTTTCTTTTGTGTATACTCTACAGATACTTTCCTTTTATTCCCTATGGGGACTGTGTATAACATACTAAAGTTACAATGATCTATTTTAAATTGATACCAACCTAACTTTTGTTGCATACAAAAACTCTACTCCTTTACAGCTTCACTCTCCCTTCCTTTATGCTAATGATATCACAAATTATATCTTTATATATTATACATCTATTAACCTAGACTTATAATAATGTATATGCATGTATCTTTTAAATCCTGTTGTAGACAAAAATAGAGGTATAAACTAAATTTATAATAACAGTTTTTTTATGTCTTTCCATGTATTTACCTTTGCCAGAGAACTTTATATTTTTGTGTAGCTGTCTTACATTTCATTTCTTATTCTTTCACTTCAACGTTAAACACTTCCTTTAGCATTTCTTGTAAGGCAGGTCTAGTGGTAATTAATTCCTTTAGCTTTTCCTTATCTGTCTTAATGTCTCCCTGATTTTTAAAGGATAGTTTTGTCAGATACAGAATTCTCAGTTGACATTTGTTTTTCTCTCGGTATTTTTTTCCTTAATTTTTAAAAGTGAACTCTAGACCCACTATGGGGCTTGAAGTCATGACCCCAAGATTAAGAATTGCAAACTCTACCTACTGAGCCATCCAGACACCCTCTTTCAGCACTTTAAATATGTCATCTCACTAACTTCTGGCATGCAAGGTTTCTGCTGAATGGTACTTCACTAATAATCTTATTGAGAATCTCTTCTATGTGATGAGTCACTTTTCTTTTGTTGTTTCAAGATTCTCTGTCTTTATCTTTCAAAAATTTAAATATAATGTGCTTTAGTGTGTGTCTTTTTGAGTTTATCCTACTTGAAGTTTGTTGAGGTTCTTGGATTTGTAGATCCATGATTTTCCTCAAATTTGGTAAGTGTTCAGCCATTATTTCTTCAAATAATTACTCTGTGCCTTTCTCTACTTTCTCCTTCTTAGACTCCCACGATGAATATGTTGCTCTGTTCTATGGTGTTCCAGAATTCCCTTAGGAATTCACTTTTTCTTATCCTTTTCCTTTTTTGCTTTTCAGACATGGTCATTTCAAATTACTTGTATTTAAGTTTGCTGATTCTTTCTTCTGTCTCTTCAAATCTGTTGAACCTCTCTAGTGAATTTTTAAATTCATTAATTATATTTTTCATCTCCAGAATTTGTTTGATTCTTTTTAAAAATTATTAATATATATTGGCTGATACACTCATTTTGTTCATATATTTTTTTCCTGATTTCCTCGAGTTCTTTCTCCATGCTTTCCTTTATCTCTTTAGCATATTTAAGACAACAGTTTTAAAGTCTGTCTTTTAAATCTGGTGCCTAGGTTTCTTCAGGAATGATTTATGGAGATTTATGTTGTTCCTTGAGTGGGTCATATTTTTTGTTTTTTTGTATGTCTTGTGAATATTTGTTGAAAATGGGCATTTGAAAAAATAACCACTCCTCTCAGCCTTTGCAGATGAGGGAGTAGGGACAAAAGCCTTTTGCTAATTATCAGGGCATGATCTGAGCATTGGGATCAGCCCAGAGTGAAAGCCTAAGGTCTTATCAGTTTTTTTTTTTCTGTGACTCCATCTTGTGTGGGCTGTGTGAGGAGTGGGGGGTTGGATGATTTCTTTTTTTAAAATATTCCTCCATATACATGACAATGTTTAAATGTCTTGATTTTCCAGAATCTCACCTCTCGTTTTTTCTTGAGGCCTTAGATGCTCTATTGTATTCTTCTACTTATAATCTCTTGCCACAGACCTGAAGATCTGCAGTCCCCCTGAAGCTTTTACTGCCACAATGTCTCCCATTGCCTTTTCTGGCCTTTCTCAAGCTGTGGATCTAAGTTAGGCTACCTTCCCTCAACAAGCTCCAAATAAGGCAAAACTGAAACCAGTCCTCTGAGCAGCCTGCAGACAGGTCATAACACGGCAGATAAGATTGACTCTTCTTCCATCTCAAGGGAGAGAAGCAGGGACTAGCTGCTTATTCCTGATCATACTGGTAAGAAGGTGGGGGCAAGAACAAGTAAACATGCCATGAAATTCTCTACTGCTTTGAATGTGGCTTTTAAAGGATTGAACTATTTTTTCTGTTGCTGCAGATTTTTTTTCTTTTTTCCAGATCTTTTATAAAGTTATTTTATCCAATGTCTAGTTTTTGTTTTGTTTTCATGTTTCTGTGGGGAAATTAGGGCCTAGAGTTTCCTAGTCTACCATGCTGCTGACATTCTCTTATATTAGTTTTAATAAACTTTTTATTTTAGAATAGTTTTAGATTTACCCCCAAAGAATTGCAAAGAGAATTACCATATGCCACTTTTGGCTCTCTGACATTCACATAGGTTTGTTGGGATCTGGAAACTAAAGGGGGTGATGTGGAAAGATTGGAGGAATAGAGAAAGGGTAGAAAGCACAAAATGCTACAGCAATAAACAAACCCAAATTCCTCATTTAATGTAAATAGTAAAGGTTTATTTAAGCCTTCAGGAGGGCTCTGTCCATCACTAATGAGAACCCATGGTCCCAGAAGATAGGGAAGTCATCATCGCAAATGTAGCTGGGTATCATGCCAGGGAGAAGAGAAATAAGGCTCTTCATAATAAAGCTTCTTTTGGTCATTTCACTGGCCAAGAGAAATCATATGGCCATCTCTAACTTCAGTGGAAGAACAAAGTTCAATTCTACCATATGCCTGAAGTCAAAGAGCCAGAAATATTAGAGTTGGAGCTATTGGTAATAACAAGGTCTAAGTTATGTGCTTGGTAGTAAAAAGGAAAGATAGGGTGGAGGAAAATGGAAATTGAGAAGAGTCAAAGAAATGAGAGTCTAGAGTGTGGAACAGACTATGTGCATATTTAAATCATTAAGAATGAAGACAAAAGGAATGTTGAATAAAGTGACAGAAAACTAGGAGTTAAAGTAAATTAGAAGTAAGATGAAACAAAGGTCAGGAGATAGCTGTACCCTGGTGGCTAGAAAAGACAAAATGATTTTCAAAGATGGGGTATTTTATTGAGTGGGAAGAGAGAGAATGGTTTGAGACAATGATGTGTGGCAAAGAAGATATTCAGGCCATTTCCAGACCCAGGGATCAAAGCACTCTGGGAGAACAAATAACAGTCATGTAAGAGGTCTTTAGAAGAAGCAGGTGCTCAGGGGAAATCCAGGTGTCCTCTGAGCAAGAAAGTGAAAACATGTCTGAGGAGAGGTTTAAAGTATAAAAGATTTTGCCAAATGAGTTACAGAGGGCACAGTGCCGGGTTTCATATTTTGGGAAGGTGTGGGAAATGGGGCATGAAAGAGTGTACTGAGCTATGTGGGGACTCAAGTACAGGAGATGAGGGGTGACCAAGAGTCTGGGACCACTGACGGAAACAGACATAAACACAGGTTAACATAATTATGAAAATAGCCTGGTGAAGAATAGAGAGGGACAGGTGTCATGGCTTCCTCTTGCCCTCTGTAGATGGAGGCAGGGAGTAGGCTGTCTCTTGACACCTGTGGACAGGAGTAACAAGGTCTGGGAAGCAAGAGCCTAATTTAAGCAATCATGGAACTCTCTCTCTTTGCCCATAGATTGGTCAGCTGCACCTGGCCTGGATGAGAGGGAGGGAGGCAGAAGTAGACGAAGCTGCATCCAGTGTGTATATCACTGCTTCTGACAGAAAAAGCCTCAAAAGATACACTCAACAAAACATATGTAGCAACTTTTATATATAGTTCCATAAAACTGCTGCTGCAGTTTTGATATTCATATGTGGTAGTTGAAGTTCTCTGATTGCTACATTCTTCTCAGTGGATCAGAAAGCAAGTGCATCAACTGGAGTAGAAGAGAGGGTAAAAAGCTGCTGAAATTAAGTCTCTCTAATTCATGAACATTATTTATCTCTCCATTTATTTCAGTTTTCTTTCCCAATAAGTTTTAAAAGTTTTCTCTATAAAAAGTCTACAGACCTTTTGTTACACTTCTTCTGAAGCAATTTGTTTTTGTTGGTATTGTCAGTGTATCTTTTTCAAAATTACTTTCACTGTTTATTGTTGGTTTATAGAAATGATTTGATTTTTGTATATTGATTTACATTCTAGCCACCTTGTTAATCTCTCTTCATTCTAATGATTTTTCTGTGTGTTGAGTTTTCTGTATAATTGTATCACCTGAAAATAATGACAGACTTGCTCCTTCTGTTCCAATTTTTATATCTTCTATTTCCTTTTTTAAAAAAAACTTCATTTTTACTGGCTAGACCTCTGTACAATGCAGAATGGAGGCAGTGATCCGCTCACTTTTAACTTTAATTAATGATTATATTTTTTCATTTTTGTAAGTTCTAGCTGTTTCACCTTATAATCTTTTTATAATGGTAATTTTGCATTCTTATTCTTTCCTTATTTTTATTTTCATCATTTATTGAGTTTAATTCCTCCTTTTGTAGCCATTTTATACCCCATACCAGAAAAGTAAAAAATACCTCATGTCCTTCAGCACCTAAATCTAACATTTATTGTGTTAATTTATTGTTCTCCTTTATGGTGGCTTGTTTCCTTGTAACTTTAGTATGAACTTGTACTTAATTGAACTTAATCTGTGGGGATCCTGGTGACCTAAACTGAGGTGCCTTACTCCCAAGATATTTAAGAAACCTAACTTAGTTCAAGTTTGTTTTGTTTTGTTTTGTTTTGTTTTTGCCATGGACTTAACATTCAGTCTGACAGCCATAACTGCTGCTATTTCTATTTACTGGGCAACTTAACTTTCAAGTTTGTTTATAATTTACTTTCTGATTTTAAAGCACAGTTTTATTTATTTACCTTTTAATTTTTAATTTGTTTTTAAATTTATTTATTTATTTTGAGAGAGAGTGCACGAGTGGGGAAGGACAGAGAAACAGGGAGAGAGAGAATCCCAAGCAGGCTCCACCATCAGTGCAGAGCCCCACACAGGACTTGAACCCACAAACCATGAGATCATGACATGAGCCAAAGTTGGATGCTTAACCAACTGAGCCACCCACGTGCCCCAACTACTTTTTATTTATTATTATTATTATTATTAATGTTTATTTATTTTTGAGAGAGATAGAGTGTGAACAGAGGAAGGGCAGAGAGAGAGGGAAACACAGAATCTGAAGTAGGCTGCAGGCTCCAAGATGTCAGCACAGAGCCCAACGTGGGGTTTGAACCCATGAACCATGAGATCATGACCTGAGCTGAAGTCTGGTGCCTCACTGACTAAGCCACCCAGGTGCCTCCCCGACTTCCAACAACTTTTTAAACTTTTTATTTAAGATAATTGTAGATTCATATACAGTTCTAAGAAATAATACAGATATCCTCTGTATCCTTTACTCAGTTTCCCCTAATGGTAACATCTCAAAACACTATAGTACAATATCACAACTAGGATATTGATATTGATACAGTCAGATACAGAACCTCTCCATCAGCACAAGAATCCTTATGTTGCCCTTTCATAGCCACACCCACTTGCCTTTCATTCTTATCCCCCTTTAGTCCCTAATCCTAATCTGTTCTCCATTTCTATGATTTTCTTATTTCAACAATGTTATAAAGATGGAATCATATAGTATGTCATTTGGGGGATTGAGCTTTTTCAGTATAATTCTCAGGAGACTCATCTAGATTGGTGTGTGTATCAATAGTCCATTCCTTTTTATTGGTGTACGATATTCCATGGGGTGGATGTACCTCCATTTGTATAACAATTCACCTGTTGAAGAACATCTGAGCTGTTTCCAGGTTTTGGCCATTACAAACAAAGCTGCTATGAACATTCATGTACAGGTGTGCATATAGTTTTCATTTCTCTGGGTCAAATGCCCAAGAGTATAAATGTTGGGCCACATGGTAATTACATGTTTAGTTATTTTTTTTAAGAAGCTACAAGCTATTTTACAGAGTGGCTGTACCATACTTTATATTTACATTCCCACCAACAATGTATGAGAGACCCAGTTTCTCTTCATCATCACCGGAATTTGGAGTTGCCACTGTTTTTTATTTTAGCCATTCTGATAGGTGTAGTGATATCTAATTGTGGTTTTAATTTGCATTCCTCCAATGGATAGTGATGCTGACCATCATTTCATGTGCTGATTTGGCATCTGTGTATCTTCAGTGAGATGTCTCATCATATCTTTTGACCATTCTTTAAGTGGATTGCTTGGTTTTACTGCTGTGTTTTGAGTTATTTATATATTCTAGATTCTAGTCCTTTGTCAGACATGTGGTTTGCAAACATAGTCTCCCAGTCTATAATCCTCATCAGAGGGTCTTTTGTAGAGTGAAAGTTTTTAATTTTGATGAAGTCTAGTTGATTGTTCTTCCTCTTATGGAAAGTGCTTTTGGTGCCAAGTCTCAGAAGTCTGCCTAATCCTGGATCCAGCAGGTTTTTCTCCTATTAACTTTTCAAAAAGTTTCACAATTTCACATTTTACATTTAAGTTCATGATCCATGTTGATTACTTTTGTTTTTGTTTTTTGTTTTGTTTTGGTTTTTTTTACATATAAGATGTGAGACTTATTTGCTTTGGCTCCTTGAAAATTTCCCAGACTTTCTTGCAGGCCTAGTAATGAGTAAAAAATAATTTGGAAAGGGGGGAATTTATGCAAAATCTAGTTGCTAAAATCTTCTTATAAACGAAGGGACATTCTTTGAATGTCCCTTTAGAGTTTCTAATTCACCGAACTCTATATTTACTTCAGTTCCTAAAATAAGTAAGTTAAACTCTATTACTGCCTCATATTCAGACTAACAGTGTTGTTTCTCCTCATCTGCATGTGGCCTGCCAGGTCCTGCTAATGGGAAAACCCTCATGTCTGATGGGGTAGGAATGCTGGGAACTCCCTTGTTTGTTTGATGGCAGATTAGAAACTCCTTTTGCACTTTATATGACTCATTACATGGATATATTCCATTCTTTAATGTAAAGAATTACATTGCATATGCATCACAACCTTTTAATTAAGTTAATTTTCATAAGATACAATAGTGACTTCTGAAGATTCTTTTGGAGTATTAACTGAGGCATAAATAAACAGCAGGATGGTGATAGAATAGGTCCTGGCCTGAACTCTAAATACCTCCATAGTGAATGAAAGTAGTGATAATCCAACCTAATTGAACAAGGGCCTGGCCAAACATCTTCAAGGCAACTTACTGAAATGTAGGTTTCCATTTACTATTATTAAAAATGAGCCGTGCCCTAAGCATATCTTGCTCCTTAGGATATTAGCCAATCATAGTTGTGCATGTAGATTTGAGGTAAGGAAGCATTCAGCCGCAAGGAGCAGAAAATCCAACCATACTGACTTAAGACAGAAGATTATTTTCTGGGGCACCTGGGTGGCTCAGTTGCCTCAACATCCAACATCAGCTCAGGTCATGATCTTATGGTTTGTGAATTCGATCCACGAGTTGGGCTCTGTGCTAACAGCTCAGAGCCTGGACCCTGCTTCGGATTCTGTGTTGCCCTCTCTCTCTGCCCGTCCCCTACTCACACTCTTCTCTCTTAATAAATACACATTTAAAAAAAATTTTTTTAAAAAGGTTATTGTCCTCTTGTAACAAGAAGTCTAGAGGTAGGCAGTCATGGGCCATCAACATCTGTTTCAGGGAGTTATCAAGAAATCAGTTTCCTTCTGTCTTCAAGCTCTACCTTTCTTCCCAAATAGCTTTGTCTCAAGATTGCAGGACTACTGATGCATCACAGACAGAGGTCTCTATTAATAGACATCTCAGATGCATTGCAAAGGGGAAGAATAGAATGGTGAGGAAGATACAGTTTCAAATTTTGATCAGCTATTTTTTTCCCCATGGAATTTTCTTAATTATCCCCCCCCCCTTTTTTTCACCTTCCTTCTCGTAGGAATTAAAAACCAGAACCTCTGAGGATGTACGCTCCAGGCTACATGTGAGAAACTCTGGATTGCCTTCATTTTGTCGTTTAAAACAACCGAGTCTTGCCTTGCTGTGGAAATCACTAGCCACTGGCTGTCATGTCAATTTGTCATTGCTAATGAGATAACATTAGTTTTATCATTCTTTTCTTTAAGTTTATTTTTATTTATTTATTTATTTTTTAATTTTTTTAACGTTTATTTATTTTTAAGACAGAGACAGAGCATGAACAGGGGAGGGACAGAGAGAGAGGGAGACACAGAATCTGAAGCAGGCTCCAGGCTCTGAGCTGTCAGCACAGAGCCCGACACGGGGCTCGAACCCATGGACCGTGAGATCATGACCTGAGCCGAAGTCGGACGCTTAACCGACCAAGCCACCCAGGCGCCCCTATTTTTATTTATTTTTGAGAGTTAGAGAGAGAGCAAGAGCATGAGCAGGGTGGGGTGGGGGAGCAGAGAGAGGGAGAGAGAGACAATCCAAAGCAGGCTCTGCACTGTCAGCACAAAGCCCCATGTGGGGCCTGAACTCAAGAAACATGAGATCACAACCTGAGCCAAAATCAAGAGTTGGACACTTAACCAACTGAGCCACCCAGATACCCTAGTTTTATAATTCTTAATTTATCACAAAAACTGTATGACAACTCTCCTGTCAGGAGAAAAATGTCAGCAATGGGAAAATGTTAACATTAATGTAAGTTTGTTCTTTAGTATATATGTGGTTGACCTCTGACCTCTGAATTTCTTTGCGAATGTGATATATGCTCTCTTCACTACAAAATTGTCATCTTTCTGATATATCTCAAGGTAGCATTTTCCTTGTGCAGTGACTCCACAGTAATATGAAAGGGTCTTTCCAATAGTGGGGCTACTACCAGAGATTCTAAGGGGATTTCTGGGCACTTCTCCTTCTAGAGAAGACAGAAAACTACAAATGTCATTTCTGGCAGGATAACCTGAATTCTGTGTTGTGTGTGTGGTTGTGTGTGTGTGTGTGTGTGTGTGTGTGTATAAATGTAAAATATAAAAAACTACATGCATATATGTGGATATTACAGCCCATATTTTTAAATGTGCAAGAAATAGAACTTTCTTTAATTTCTTGAGCAATTTAATTCCTGTTTAGCTACTAAGCTATTAAGATATATTAACCTTGGTCTTTATGACCTTGTGCCTCCACAATAGCCAGAGTTGTGCATGGTTCCAAAATCCTATACAGTGGCAAGGCCTGGGGAGTTATAGGAAATCCCATCCTTTGCCATCTGTCCACACGAGTTGCCATGGGGAATATCCCCTTCCCTATTATGTCAGTTCTTGGAAGTCCAGGTGCTGTCAACCTTTCTGAATCATGTTTGGGGCACTGAAGTCTTCTCAAGCCTGTCCATCTGCCTTGATGCCCCCTTGGCCTCCTTTTCTAGGATCTTGCCGCCTCTGTGCACAGTTTTCCTTTTTCTCTGTTTACCTCACTCCTTAGCTCAGGTAAATCTTTTTCTTGCCTGGAGATGGAAAAAATTCTGTGTTCTCCATAGTTTCATGGGTCATTTTGTCTATGCTCCAAATCCTCTAACTTGCTCTGGGTTTAGACTTTTAGAAAGGAAAAGTAAGAAAAAAAAAAAAAGACACATATGTTATTTCTGCTTTTGATCTTGACACAACCCTCCCATTGGACAATTAACCAACTCTCAATGAGCCAAGTATCTGACTGAAAGTGGTAGAAAGGAAAAAGAGATATGTGGACAGGGAATAAAGGTTATTATGTCAGAAAACAATTTCCTGTGTCTATAAAATATAGCCAAAGTTAGTATGTACTGTAACAGAAAAAAATTTTTAATTATGGACCATGTTTCTGTCAATACATTCAACTCAATGGCTTTTGCCTCCCTCTGTTTGGAAGTGGGGAAAATAAAACATACTGAAGAAGTATAAATTTGCTTCTTCCCCCAAAAACATCTTAATTGAATTGAGATTTAGGCTTTACAAATTTAAGGATACATACAAAAATAAACAGGAAATTACAATTCAACATATACAGAATTGTATGCGGATGTGATTCAAACAGCATATGTTAATGTTGAGCAGAGAGACTCATAATAATTAACATTTGTAAATTGCTTTCCATTTTACTTGCATGTATAATTTAATTTGATTCTTGCAATAGCCCTGAAGAGTATGTTGTGATTATTATTTCCGTTTTACAGATGAGGGGGAAAATGCCACACAGAGATTAAGTAATTTCTCCAAATTCGCATAATTAGTCAGTAGGAACTATAGTAGGGGTGGTTCATGTGAAAAATTTCCCCAAATTATGGACTCCAAAAGAAGGTAAAAGATAAAGAAGATATATGAGTATATTATATACAGATGTATCTTTCATAATTTATTGTTTTGTGTAAAGGTCTATACTGGTAAATTGAACTGCATAATATAGTGGTTCTAAATCCAATTTAATCGGAATCTCTGGGAGTGAGTCCCAGGGATTGGTGTTTTAAAATAGGTGGTTCCAATCAGCAGCCAGGGTTGAGAACCACTGGGATTTGTTGTTTTTTCATAAACATAGAAGGGGTATACTAAGTAGCAGAGGGAGAGAGAGGTGACCTTATCAGAGCAAAGAGGAGTTAGAAAAGATGCTGGACATTTTCAGCTAAGAGGGGGAGCTAACTTAAAACACATTTTGAGTAACTGTAGAAAGTGGTAAAATATCGCTAGTGTAGGATACAGTGAAAGATCAGTAACTTTACTTTCTATTAATAATTCCAGGTGTAACTAAACTTACAATAAACTCACTCAAAAATTTTTAAGACTTTTTTTCCACCCTTTGGAGTCTGTTTCCCAAAAAGCATAAAGTTTTACAGCAGTTTTCTGTTTTTGAGATGGCTAGAATAATAAGCTATTTACTTGCCATAAAAGTTTATTACATAGAACAAAAAAAAAAGTGGTTCTGACAGTTTTCTCACCAAAATAAAAAATGGACCTTTAGTCATTGTCAGTGCTAGTATCTCTAAATTGATCTCCCAAGCAGAATTATACCCACATCAACATCGTATAGGATATTACATTTTCCTGTATTCTTAACCATACTTAGTCTTACTGGATTTTTAAATTTTTGCCAATTAGATGAAGTGAGCACAAGGAGACATGAGGGCAAGGAAATATCTACAAGAATAAAGAGTAAACTTTCCATGGGTAGGAGGACAGATAAGAAACTATGGATGAAATAACTGAGAGAATCCCATAGAGCAATTAACGTATTTAATCACGCCTATCGGTTTCAATAAATCAAAATATCAGACCTAATACTAAGCCACAAAGTAAGTTGCAAAGGGATATGAACAGCATGTTGCCATTTTGGTAAAGTTTTTTTTTTTTTTTTTAATTTTTTTTTAATGTTTATTTATTTTTGAGACAGGGAGAGACAGAGCATGAAAGGGGGAGGGTCAGAGAGAGGGAGACACAGAATTGAAACAGGCTCCGGGCTCTGAGCTGTCAGCACAGGGGCCCGATGCGGGGCTCGAACTCACGAACCGCGAGATCGTGACCTGAGCCGAAGTCGGCGCTCAACCGACTGAGCCACCCAGGCGCCCCATTTTGGTAAAGTTTTAAAACATGTAAAAAACCACTGTATACTTATGAAGCAATACCTATATAATAAAAATATAAAATCATGGATTGAAAAATACACAGCAACTTCCAGTGTTTTCCTAAGGTAGGGAGTAGGGGGAAAACATGACTTTTGCTGTTTTTAAAACATCTTATTTCTTATCATCATTCAAAAAGCTTGCATACAATGCAGGCACAGAAGTATATTTAAATCTAGATGATTGGCACATATCTGCTACATTTTTTCTATGTTATCTATATACTTCCATAAACTGAAAAATACTTCAGAATGTTTTAATTATTAAGAAAGTGACAAGCATATTTCAACAGACAGGAGGAACAAAGGTATTTTTGTTAATGAGAGGAGCTTTAGAAAAACTATAGAAATGTGAATAAATAGGACAAGTCCCTTCTCTATTCAGCTCATAGTACTGCCAGATGAATTAAAAAAAATAAAGTTCCAATCATGCAACAGTTAGAAGAAACAAATTGATATAAACATATCAACCTGAATTTATCTGACACACGTAGTTCTAAATTTAAAAAAGAAAGAATGGTAAAATATAGAATGAGATCTATTTCTCACAATACCACTTACTTAAATTAAAAGTACAAGTACAGGGGAGCTTTGTTTCCAGCCATGTTGGAGTAACTGATAGTAGACTTCCATCCCACTATAACAACTAAAAACATTGCACAAAAGGTAGCATAGAACTATGATCCCTGAAAGAAGAGAAACATAGACCTAAGTCTTAAAATCACAAGAAGTTTCTGCTTGGATACATTCTCCAGACCAAGAGATGGAAAGAAGGAACCCAAACAAAGCATGGAAGCCCTCTGGATTGAGGAGAGAGAGAGAGATCAGAGTTAAGGGATTCTGAGGTAGCTGTAATTGGCATGTACCAGAAAAGACAAATATGAATAGAGGTCCCCATGAGTCTACAGAGAGTGAAACCCCACAAGGCCAGGCAAATAATTACTAGAAACCTATAAGCTCAACAATTCCTGGAGCTCACAGAGGGATGTGAAACACTGGAGTTCCAATATTCTGGAGTGGAGGGCTCTCCAATACCCAAGGGATTCAATAGAGACCTTAGAAGAGGTAATGGGAGGGCTTATTTGGCCTTAGAGTAAAGTCTACTCTAGACCTGCTGTAACAAAAGTGAAAAACAACCCTTGAAAGGATCAGGCTGATTTGTAAACAGCTTAACTTCCTGACAGAACAAAGCTCAATACTATTTATAAGAAGACAAGAAAGGGGCACATGCACCCCAATGTTTATAGCAGCATTATCAACAATAGCCAAAGTATGGAAAGAGCCCAAATGTCCATTGAAAGATGAATGGATAAAGAAGATGTGGTATATACATACAATGGAGTATTACTCATCAATCAAAAAAGAATGAAATCTTTCCATTTGCAACTACATGGGTGGAACTTGAAGGTATTAATGCTAAGCAAAATTAGTCAGAGAAAGACAAATATCATATGAATTCACTCATATGAGGAATTTAAGATACAGAACAGATGAACATAAGGGAAGGGAAGCAAAAATAATATAAAAACAGGGAGGGAGACAAAACATAAGAGACTCCTAAACATAGAGAACAAACAGAGGGTTGCTGGAGGGGTCGTGGGAGGGGGTATGGGCTAAATGGGTAAGGGGCATTAAGGAATCTACCCTTGAAATCGTTGTTGTACCATATGCTAACTTGGATGTAAATTTAAAAATTAATTAAGTAATTAATTAATTAACAAAAGAAGACAACAAAACCTATGCAATACACACCCCATAACACAATGGGCAGCATTCAATAAAAAACTACTAGACATGTGACGAAATAGTAAATGAGACCCAAGGACCTATAACCCAGAAAGCAAAATCAGTCAATGGAATCAGAACCAGAAATGATATCAATTGTGGAATGAGTAAAGACTTTTAACTATAGCTATTATAACTATGCTCAGGGTTTAAAATGAACCATGAACATAAGGTATATAAAAATAGAAGATTTTAAAAAAAGAACCAAATCAAAGTCTAAGGCTGAAAAGTACAACATGTAGAAACGGGTGGAAAAAAAAATCACTAGATGTGCTTGACACCAGATTAGACACTGCAGAAGAAGAGATCAGTGAACTTGAATAAATAGAAATAGAAACTATCAAAAATAAATTATAGACAAGAAAAAAGACGACTAAATAAAATTAACAGTTCAGAGACCTGTGGAACAATAACAAGTTATCTCATATATAATTGGATCTCAGAAGAAGAGAGGGAGAAAAAATATTTGAAGATAAAAAGACTGAACATTTTCTAAATTTGATGATAATTATAAATTCACAATTCCAACAAACTCAGTAAACCTCAAGCAAGAATTTACTCAAAAGCATACCCTATGGTTTGCTGTGTTAGCACCTACAATTGTTTATTGCCTGACCTGATTAATTAACTGAATGTACAACTGGCATGAAATGTCATGCCCAACCTCATGAGCTGGGCATAGATGAACCCCAGAGACCTTGACAGGTGCATGGTCTGAAGGCCAACACTGGGAACTGGTAACAGAATTCACAATAAGGAGATCAGAAATTTAAAAACCTAGGACCAAGTCAAGTTGAGGACAATAGAATCCAAAAAATAAGGTAACAAGCAGAGGAGGATTAAGTCATTGGGAAACATAGCTAAATTTCCTGAATCAGATGGATTTATTATTTTTAATTAAGTTGGGCTCTTGTATGGCAGTTTCTGGTCATAAGCTTCAAAATGTTCTTCCTAACTTCTAACAGAAGCAGGGCTGAACAATACTCTTTGTGACTCAGGTTCTGTGTGAATTCTGTTGCATCAAACAAGACAACAATGTCCTCCTTTCTTTATCCACTGAAATGGTAAATTCCTGGTCTAGATCTGTGATTTACTCACTGAATTTCTGAGAACAGAGACACCAATTAACAAATAGCTTCTAAATAGAAGTTTCCCTATGGCTGTCTTATGCCTGGAAGTTCTTGGACAGAAAGTAATGTTTTTTGTATTTAGGACAAACTAAGGCATTTTATATCTAAGAGGGAGGATTAGAACTTGTGCAAAGGGGTGATGAGTAGCTAATCTTTAGGTAGTCACAAGGGAAATGGCAAGGATATTAAACTTCACCTGGTATCTATACTGGAAACTAAAAATTAGAGGCTTGTTTATATATATATATATATACACACACACACACACACATATATATGTATGTTGTTATACATATATAATACATATATATGTAACATATATATTATCAGATATATGTTATTATATAATATAATATTTATATAGTAGTATATCATATAATAATTATATAATAGTATTACATAATATAATATATTATAACATATATGTTACATATATATGTATTATATAAATATATATATGTAAATATATGTAACATTTTGCTTATTTCAAAAGAATCTATTTCTTTATAGAACACATGAAACAAATACAAAAACAAAATAAAATTTCATTTATATATCTCAAGATCTATTTTAGGAAAAAAAATAAAAAATTAAGATTACAGTGGACAAATTTTTGCAAACTAAATTTCTTCAGTCATGAAATTTTTCCCCATTCACTCAATCAATATGCATTTATTTTCACCACAAAATTAGGATCATGTTCTTTATATTCTTTTTTTAGCCACTACTTTTTCACTCAACAATATATATTTATATATTTGTATATATAAGTATTTTTCCACGGGATTCATTCTTGCATCCATTGGCTCAAAAAATCAATTAATACCGTAAGATAATTTTGCTTCATTTTTTATTATGGTTATGTTTCCTTTTTTTTTATAATGCTGCCTAATTATAATAGCAAGCATCTCTGTCTTGTTCATGGCCTTAATGAGAATGTCCCAATGTTTATTGATAAGTATAGTACTGGCTGCCAGTTTGAGACAATCTTTACCACTGTAGTTGTCTTTATATTTCTAGGTTGCCAGGAAGTTTGTTTCCTTGTTGGTTTGCTTGTTTGTTTATTTTTGAATCACAAATGGGTGTTGAATTCCATCAAGTCTTTCTTTGGCACCAATTAGGAGGGGGCTTATGAGTGGGGACTGGAGTTGGAAATACCAGTTGCGGAACTATTTCATTGGTCCATATCCAAGGAATGAGGACTAAAGAAACAGACACAGAAAAGGAAAGAGGAGGTCTTTTATCAACACAGCAGATAGAGTTAAGAGAAAGGAAGAGGCAAAGATATGTGTGATACTTTGCACTAAGTTCCTGGGAGGCCAACTCCAGAAAAAGCAGAAGAGGAATACACAAGAGAGAAAAGATAATGTGTTTGATTTGAATGGTGAGATACCTGAGGCATTCATATGGAGGTGCCCAGCTGGCAGACAAAAATCTGCATCTTCAAGAACAAGAAAGTAGAAAACCTAGATTCACAATTTATCTGCATAGAGTTACATCAAGGTCACAAGAAGATGTGAGATGGCCAAGGGGAAAGCACACAGGGTAAAAAAAACTAAATTTGAGGAAACGAGGGGGGCTTTAAGAAGCTCTTGGTTACTTCTTGGTGGTTACTGTGTTCATTTGCTGAAAGCTTAAAAGCTGCTTAACAGACACAAGGAATAGAAAAAAATAGCTTGGCTGGGTTTTGGGGAATGTCTAAAATAGAAAACAAATTTTTTTCTTTTCAGATAAGACAGAACAGTAATGATCTACATAAAATAGGAAGAGGAGAAGATGCATTGAAAGTTTACATTGGATGACTCTGATCTTTTCCATAAAGTAGGTAATGAGGTCTTCTTCTGAGGGGGCATAAGGGTAAGTTTGAGGTGTTAGCAAAGTGAACACAAGAAAAGCTGTGGTGGGGGGTTTACAGGGAATTGACTGAAAATGAAATAAAAGGTTACAGATTCTAGGAGCTTAACAGGGCATAGCAATAGCATTGGAGGTTCAGTCAGTTACCACCTCTTATTTTCCAGCAGGGCTCAGCAATTTGGGATTCAGAGGGAAGAAAAAGAATTAAGAGTGATGGGAAGCCATGGAATGTAGAAATGTTGGAATAAAAAAAGTAGGGAACTGCAGGAATACATTGCTTGGATTCATATGGAAATAGAAAAATAAGGATGGGTCTCAGTAGGAAACAGTCAATTAACCAAGCACACTTTTCTGAAGTGTATTTTATGGAACACTAGACCTGTATAACATGCTTCCTTTAAAATAATTTAAAAAAATAATCTTGGGGATCCTGGGTGGCTCAGTTGGTTAAGCGTCTGACTTGGGCTTAGGTCATGGTCTCACAGTTCGTGAGTTCAAGCCCCGCATTGGAATCTGTGCTGACAGCTCAGAGCCTGGAGCCTGCTTCAGGTTCTGTGTCTCCCTCTCTCTCTGCCCCCTCCACCACTCGTGTGCTCCCTCTCTCTCTCTCAAAAAGAAATAAACATTTAAAAAATAAATAATCTTTTGTCAAATTATTGTGGAAAAACTTGGAGCTTCACAAGGGACATTAACATTTAAAGGACCCACAAAGTCCAGAATAAACCTGTTCTGTAACCTACAACTCTCTAAGCTTATCTGACGTTGAAGTACTTTTTTGTGTAATTCATATCAGCAGCTGCTACAATTTCTATTAGTCAAGATATGCTAGGTTATGCTGTCATAACAATCAATATCAAAATCCAGTAGCTAAACACAGCCAGTGTGGGTCCAAATAACCACTCAGGAACTCAAACTAATGGCAGTTCCAATACTTTGTGTCCATCTCAAACGTGTAACTCCAGGATCTGCCATGCCTGGGGAAGAACGCACATGAAGAAGTGGTCACTCTTCTATGCTCTGAGCTCAAATGGTACACATCACTTCTGCTGACTACTCATGGGCCATAACTGGTCATATAGCCCCACTATATGACAGGGGTCATATAGACCCTGTAAGGGACTGGGAAATATGAGATGCACATGGATATTTGGTGAGCAGTAAATGATTCTGTCATTACTAGCATTCCAATGAATAAAACTTGGAAAACATTGACTAAATATGTAGGAAACAATTTTTCCCAGTCCAAGGAGCATGTTAATGTATTCTTTGGTATAAAAGAGAAAATAATCTGCTCTTTCCTATTATTGTGGAAGAGGAGAAGAAACAGAAGAAGGGAGAGAAAGGAGGAGGAGAAGTGGTGGAGAAGAAGAGGAAGTAGTAGAAGAAAGAAGAAGAGGAGGGGAAGGAATAGGGGGAGGAGGGGAGTGAGGAGGAGGAGGAAGGAGGGGAGAGGGAGGAGGAAGAAGCTGGCCTATGGCAGTATTACTTATTGAAATATTGTTCTGTTTTTTGGCATTTTGCTAAGTGCTTATATGACATGCTTGATGTCACATAATTCTCACAAGAACCCAATCAATAACATAGTTTATTAACCCTATTTTTTGAGATCAGAGAATTGAGATTTAAAAAGGTGAGCTGCTGGGCGCCTGGGTGGCTCAGTCGTTTAAGCGTCCGACTTCAGCTCAGGTCACGATCTGGCGGTCCGTGAGTTCGAGCCCCGCGTCGGGCTCTGGGCTGATGGCTCAGAGCCTGGAGCTTGCTTCTGATTCTGTGTCTGCCTCTGTCTCTGCCCCTCCCCCATTCATGCTCTGTCTCTCTCTGTCTCAAAAATAAATAAACATTAAAAAAAATTAAAAAAAAAAAAGGTGAGCTGCTTTGTCCAAGGTCACAGAGAAATAAGTAAAGGAGGCTAGATTCAGACCATCACCTCTAGGATGGCAAAGCCCATTCTGATCACCCCAGTGCTTATCTCCCCCATGCCTCTATTCTGTGTTTTGATGGCCAGTCCCCTTTACTCACGGCTGCTTATTTCATCCTCAACAACCCTGCCAAGATACACTCTCATTTCTAATGAGGAAAAGAGGCTTTGAACCCAGTTCTCTTTGACTCTCAAAGGCCATGTTAGTACACTTTTGCAGATCTCTGTTTCTACCATTTTGATCACTGCATGTGGATTATTTGGTCTTGCCTCAGCTAGATTTGGTTTATGCACAATATTCTGGAAAGACCTACAGATGTACGTTGTTTCATTGGCACTGGAATGCTGGTTAGAGCTTAGCCTAGATCTTCTGAGTGATGATCTCTGGATCTGTTGACTGCAAAGTCTCCTTCATATTGGAAGACTTGAAGTCCCACACCTTGAAGTGCCTCCCCCTAAAATAATACATTGTCTTGTACATGCTTCCTTCTCTGAGAGCATCATGGGATTTTCCCTTATAAGCTTGGCATTGACTACCCAGGAAATCTTGTGTCAACTGCAAACTGGAAGATTTACACATATACAGTTAAATCTCAAAAGCAACTGTCTTTGAGGAAGAAAATCTCAGGAGTAACAAGTTCCCAGCTGAGTGGTTCCTCTGGGTACAAATTAAAGAGTCCATGAAAGAATCTTCCAGAGTTCCCCAGGCAGAGTGGGCTGAGCAAAGAGTTCGAAGACCCATCTTGTTGATGTTGCAGGTGGCTAGTGAGCCCAGTTGCTTGTCTTCAGGTAACTTAAAAGATTGAATAGTCTCAGGTAGACAGTGTCAATGACCCTGTGGAACTGGGAGCAGAGATAGTAAGAGTGAAGGGTGAGTCTTGCCTCTCTAAGAGATCATGAGAACAGCAAACAAGAAATCCATACCAGGCAATCAGTTCATAAATGTGATGTCAGCAGTGTGAATGTCAGGATTATACAGAAAACCTATAGATCAGTGGCTTAAACAATATAGGGCTTTGTGTGCCTGTTTTTTTTTGTCTCCCACATAAAAGTAGTCCAAAGGTTGACAATCCATGGCTAAAATGCCGGTTCTGTGATGTTAACAGTGACCCTGACTGCTTCCTACTCATGGCATCTACCCACAGGTGCAGAATGGCTGCTACAGCTGCTGTTCATGTTCCTGGCTGCAAGAAGGAAGAGCAGAGGGCAGACACAGTAACTTCAGCTTAAATCTCATTAACCACTCCTATCCACAAGGGAGATTGGGAAATGCAATTTTTCAGCTGGGGACCTTGTTGCCTTCCAAAAATTCAGATACTGAGGAAGAAAGGGGAAATGGGTGTTAGGTGGTTCATTATTGTCACTGCCTCGCAAGGAACCTAATAAACTGCGCACACCTACAGGCACGTCTTGGAGGCCAGTCTAGACTGTGTGAACACTTATTACCTCCCCTCACCACACACTGCCACTATTGTAGACATCACCATTCTCCTCGATAATCCTGACCAGTTGGCAGAAGTCCATAGACTGAGGTTGAACCTATGTTAGCAGCAAGATGTTTGGCTACCACTTCTACCTGGGTCTGCTCTTTGCATCTTGCAGAGCCAGTTATCTTAACCCTAGCCCTGGCAAGTGATTGTCTTAGAATTTGAGAGTATTATGCTCCCAATACCCAAGGGGAACACTGAGGATGTTTCTCTTCTCTCTGTTGTACCCTTTATTAGGGACACCCTGACCACTGAAAAACAATGATTAGATCCCTCCCACTCCCAGGACCTCCAATGGCCGACCATTTATCCAGGGTTTTGTACCCAGTGCCCAAGTTTGTCACTGGAGATAATGAATGCCAGCACAGACGCAGTTGATGCTGAACATCATGTGGAACTGGAGGAAAAAACGACGACTTAGTAGTCAACTGTTATAACTTCGGCACACACTTGAAGATCTCTCCACAAGAGTAGATGCAGTTAAGGAAGAAAATAGGAAGCTAAAATCAGACAACCAAGCTCTTGGACAATATATAGAAAACCTCATGCCAGCTTCTAGTGTTTTTCAAATGACTGACACAAAAAGCAAAAGAATGTGAAGGATTGACATCCCTTCTGTTTTATGGAATTGCCGCTAATCTGTTTTTTTCTTTAAAATGTGGATAGACTCAAAAAGTTATAGTACTTTTGTTTGTGGCCTAATTGAATATTTATGAAGATAATGTCAGATCTAGGCAAAATTAAGAACATAACAGAAGACTTCCATGAGTTTGTGTGATATATGTTAGTCAACGAAAACATGCAAATGTATTGTACAGACTTTATAATTAGAAATGCATGTATGTATAAAATTTGAAAGTTTTATCAAATTTGCTTTGATTTAGAGGTTTAGCACTGTCTTTTATTGTAAGCATAGTAAGAGATACAAGAAAATAACCACTGTGTTGTGAAAAGTGACCAAAATCATGCACTGAATACCCAGCTTTATGTACCCTGTCTACCATGTTGTGCCTCGTCTCCACTGGCTTCTTTCTTCCCATTTCCCCTCCCCTAAGGAAGAAATTGGTTTCACATTTGTAAA
The DNA here is from genome assembly GCF_046562875.1 of Panthera onca. NCBI lineage: Eukaryota > Metazoa > Chordata > Mammalia > Carnivora > Felidae > Panthera > Panthera onca. The sequence goes on along the minus strand of NC_138343.1, from coordinate 23,991,928 downwards.
AGAAATTTTACTATTTAATCATCTGTGAGAGTAACCTGAGCTTGAATTGTTGAAACTTAGCCAAAATAAGGTATAATCACAGTTAGGGCTTATCATAGCAATAAGATAGGATTGTTAGTTTCTTTTTAATCAACTGAAAACAGAGCCTATAAATATGAAGATTCTTCTTTGCAACTGAATTGTCACATTGGAAAGGTTTGTTGTTAAAAACTTCCTTTTGCACAAAATAACCCATTTGGTATCTGAAAAGATGAGCTCTAGTTATGTGTTTGAAATAAGAAATTTTGAGAAAAATGGAAATAGGATGGGGAAAGTACTTGGCATACAGTAGTAACCAACTCCAAATGTTTTTACTCCAGAATTGTGTGATCTCTGGAACAGACAAGATCTTTTAGGGAATATATATATGAAAGTAGATGAAATGTGACTAACCTTAAGTCAACCACATCTACAAGAGAACAGTGACAAAGAGTTTAGTCTCAAGGCTTATTTGTAGCACCCAGCAGATCAACTTTTGCAAAAGCCCTCTACAGTGTATTGGTATCAGAATCATTAATAAAATGCAAGAGTTTCGCATGCATACTAGCTGATACTTTCTCAGTATTTTATCTCAACACTTCTCCCAGAATTTGCTGTTAACCAAACTACTTGGTTTGAAAGATTAGTCACTTTTTGGCAGCTTGTAAAAATTTAGTTTGTAGATTCCATTCGGTAAGAAATTTAGTATCAGAAGCCATGTTAAAATGTTATGTAGGAAAAGGGTGCCTGAGTGGCTCAGTCAGTTAAGTGCCTGACTCTTGATCTCGGCTCAGATCGTGATCTCACAATTCCTGAGATGGAGCCCTGTGTCAGGCTCTGTGCTGACAGGGTGGAGCCTGCTTGGGATTCTCTCTCTCCCTCTCTCTCCCTGCTTCTCCCCTGCTCTCTCTCTCTCAAAAATAAATAAACTTTTTAATAAATATTAAATAGGACAAGAGATCCACTAAATCATTTTGGTTATTAGATTTGAGCTACTTTTAATCATGGAATAATCTTATGTTTGTATTGGTATAAGATTCAATGAATGACTTTAGTTGTATGAATATAATAGTTATACTGCAAACATCTTGTGTCCCTTTTGTGACCCGATTTACAAACATTTAAAATTGTGTTGCACTTTTGCTTTGCTGTTTACTAAAAAGCTGTTCCAGAGAGGGAAAGAAAAAGAAAGAAAGGAAAAAAAACCCCATGATTAAGTACCACTGTGTACCAGGCACTGTGCTTAGTGTGGAGTTAACAAAGACCAACGGCATTTCTCTTCTTGAGTATTCAGAGACTCATGGAAACAAGCAAATACACAAAGAAATCACAGTCTGATCCAGGACCGCTGCAGTAGAGGTGTGAGGGAAGCCCAGGGACACCGAGAGTCCCTGACTGCACACCATTTGTCTTAGTCCCCTGTGGTGGCATTAATGGAATACCATAGACTGGGTGGCTTATAAACAACAGAAATGTATTTCTCAGTTTTGAAGGCTGAAAGTCCAAGATCAAGGTGCAGCAGATTTGGTGTCTGGTGAGAGCCTGTTTCCTGGTTCATAGATGGCTGTCTTCTCCCTGTGTCTTCCCATGACAGAAAGGACAAGGGATCTCTGGGGGTCTCTTTCATAAGTACTCCACCCTTATGACCCAATCACTTCCCAAAAGCCTCTCTTCCAAATATTATCACCTTGGTAATTAGGATTTCAACATATGAATTTGGGGGACACTAACATTCAGATCATAGCCCTGATGGATCCCAAGCTTTTGAACACATAAGAGCATCTGGGCAGCTTATAAAAGTGCAAGTTCCTATGTACTGTCACAGGGCTTCCAATATTATAGATCTGAAATCTAGACCTCCAGATTTGCCTAGTAATCTACTCTCTTTCTTCCCACAAAATCCTAGATAACGCGGACACAGTAGTGGATCCCACTTTGTGAAATTCTGCTCTAAGGGATGAGGTGAGATGAATATGCTGGAAAAAGAAGCCTCAGAGGCAATCATTTGTGAGCTAAAAAGCAGGGCATTCCAGGTGGAGGGGGTGGCTCTGGTGCAAAAGCCTGCCAGGGTCTGGTTTGTCTAAGAGAAATAAGATGCAGACTAGGACATGAGTCTGGAAGGTCTCAGGAGGTGCCAGAGCTACAAAGATGTGGAAATTAGGCTATATTTATAGCACTTCATACAACAGGGGTTTAACAATTTCCTTCTGTAAGAAAAAGCTATCAGTTGGGGAACTGGCTTTCCCAATGAGAACCACCATGCACTTGAATTGGTCTAGACTGACTATAAATGTGTCCCAGATCCCCTGCCCTGCCTTTTGTTCTCTCCTACACCCCTGCCTCAGCTATCCCTGCCCACCTCTCTTGGTCCTTTGCTCCTCTGAGAGTTGGCCTGTTCTGTTGTGTGTCTCTGGCTTAGCTATCTTCTGGTTTCTGTATTTGTTTCTAAGGCCTGACAATTTAACATCTAACAATTTTCTCAGTTTTGTCCTGGCTGCCTCTGGCAAGCCAAATTAACCTGTTTGACAGTGAAAATGAGGGCCGTCCTCTCCATGGAGGCAATGGGGAGGCAGGAGATCCCCAGCCTGGACAAGAATTGCTTATCATTCTACTCCAGCTCTCTCATAGACAAGCCAGTAGAGTTGGCCAGTGTTCTTCCAACTGGGGTACACACTTTCTGTAAGATTTGAACACTTTCCAAATGATACTCAGGCAAGGATAGTTATAAGGGCATCAGTGTCCACAGGTATTCTTTGCTAATATTGATCTGCTTGAAATGAACCTATGCTTAGAATATACCTTTTTCATGTGGTGCCTGGGTGGCTCAGTCAGTAAGCGTCCGACTTCAGCTCGGGTCATGATCTCACGGTTTGTGAGTTTGAACCTTGCATCGGGCTCTGTGCTGACAGCTCAGAACCCGGAGCCTGCTTCAGATTCTGTGTCTCCCTCTCTCTCTGCTCCTCCCCCACTCACACTCTTTCTCTCTCTCAAAAATAAATAAACATTTTAAAAAATTTTTAAAAAAGAATATACCTTTCTCATTTTACAAAAGAAAGACATATCCCTTGCCCATACCAAATCTTGTTTTGGTTCTTTGCTGCAGGAGGGCTCTTGAAACGATGGGATAAAAAAAAATTAATGATAAGCCAAGTCCAGAGCTCGTAAGGCTTTCTGTCCTTCCCTGTCTTATACATACTTCTGCAAGAAGGCCATGTTGGCCCATGGGGTCTCATAATTCAGAATATACAAAGCAGCATAAGCTTGTGATGTTGATCCTTTAAAATGTAATTTTTGCAGGACAATTGGATTTTCCAAAGTATGATAAATCAAACACACAAACAAAAATTTCACCTGGGATCTTTCAGATATAGCGTGCTTTACTCAGTAATGAAAATTTGTTTTATCCAATAATACAAAATATTTATCAAATTATAGTCAATCCTCATTTTATTTCAATATATAAAATAGTTAAATTTTCTATCTCTTATTAATAAGAAATAAACTTATTTTTAAAATGTGTGGAGGTGCCTGGGTGTCTCAGTCAGTTAAGCATATGACTTTGGCTCAGGTCATGATCTCACAGCTCGTGGGTTTGAGCCCCACCTCAGTCTCTGTGCTAGACAGCTCAGAGCCTGGAGCCTGCTTCAGATTCTGTGTCTCCCTCTCTCTCTGCCCCTCCCCCCCTCAAATAAATGGACATTAAAAAAATTGAAAACGTGAAAAATTTTAGATGTCAAGTTAAAAATGTGTAAAGAGCACGTAGATTTTCAAAATTCTTTTGCAAAGTGTTCAAGGCAATGCTTGAAGACGCTGGAGTAGGATACTTGCCATCAAGGATCATAGCTGTTTTTATTATATTTCCATGTGTGCTGGGTTTCCGCTGTGTACCAGGCACAGTGAGCCTTCTTTGAAAGTGTCTCTCTGTGCCCAAGAAAATGCTCAGTCTCCTGGTGGTGGGTTATCTGGTCTCAAAGAGCTCTGCTGTCAGCCTTCCACACTGAGAAATATGTGCATCAAACTCCAGGATGAGGGGTTGTGACTCTCACAGAAGATTGTCCTGAGAGGGCAGCAGGAACGCAGTCGCACACCTGGGGCCTCGTGTGCTCTGGTGTCCAAGTGCATGCAGGAAATGGCAACACAAGATGAGCCATACTCGAGTGCTGCAGTCTCCAAGGTGAGGTGCGTGTTCCCCTGGGTGTGTGCCAGGGTTCCGAGAGCCAGGACACAACAGGGCACACATGAAGTTCACAAGCAATGGAATGTGCACGCACACTGGGAGTGGTGCTCCAACGTGTCATCCCACAGGTACACGACATGAGGAAGGTGTGGATCCGGCCCATGAGCCAGCTGTGAGATCAATGTGGGGCATCATCCACCAAGCCACAGTGGAGGAAGCTGGGCTTGAGTGGAACTTTGAGTGATAGATAGGATGTGCATAATTGGAGAGAAGAATCAGGCAGACATTTATCGAGCAGCTGGTCTATGCTCACCTCTGCTCAGGATGCTGAGGAGTTGGGGTAGGTGGATACAAATTTGATAAGGGAGTCCACGCACAACAAGGGAATCCAGGAACAAACACTGGGAACATTCAGGTCTCACTGCAAGGAAGTATGTGATTAAGGCCTTAAGGCCTGCGTCCCTGGTGCAGTGAGCACCCCAAGAATTTGGAAGTGTATCCGACAGTGGATCTGATAGGTTAGGGATGAGGGGTGGCCTTGTATGGGAGAATAAGCTGAGGAGAGCTAAGAAGGGTAAACAGGGTGTGGATGGACGGAGAGAGGGAGGGGCATCCCAGGTAGAGAAAACAACAGGAGCCCGGGCTTGGCATTGAACTGACCTGTTGTGTTGAACAAACAGTGAATGGCTGTGAAATGCTAAAAGACAGGGCCAGCCTGGCTGCTAAAAAATGGTCACTCCTTCAGTGTGCAAACATTTTCAAAGCACCTACTTACCAGATACTGCAGGTAGCCAGTGAGGAAGACTGCTCAATTGTCACCCTCACAGAGGGATGGTGAGGAGGGCTGGGAAGAAGAGGTTCAGATCATTGAGAAGCAGGTCTTATCAGATCTGGGAAACATGAACAGCCGGAAACCTCAGGGCACGAGTGTGGGGTGAGAGGACATTTGGAAAGTAGGATTATGGCAGCATGGGGACGGTCTCAAAAGCCAAAGAGAAGCAACTAGTCTTTATTCCTAATGCATTTCACGTTGTGGAGCATGAAGCCCTTACATGCTCTTCACTAGGGAGGTGGCTTCTTGCTATTTAGGCCCCATGAGGACCCATATAATGGCAGTGTGCAGGACAGGTTTGGACAGAGAGGGAGTGGAAAGCAGTTAGGGAGATGTTACACAGCCTGTATTGTTTGGTTCTGGGCCCTCAAGGAAGACAAATGCATCCAGCAGTTGATTTAAGAAAAGATTTACATCACAGCTGCATAGACTCACCTCATTGTCACTACTCACACCCTTCCAAGGGAGAACTTTGCACCCCCATGGCAGAGAAGGGACTGGGGGAAGAGACATATATATAAATTTTGATGGAAAGCAAACAGATAATATTATCATTCTGAAAATATGATCCAATTTTCCAATATTTGTTTCAAGCTGTCATCAGCTTCCTTCCCTTTGTGTTCTTTTTGCTCTCTTTTTAAAAATGTTAAAGTTCTTGGGGCACCTGGCTGGTTCAGTTGGTTAAGCAGCTGACTCTTGATTTCTGTTCAGGTCATGATCTCACGGTCTGTGATACTGAGTCGCACATAGGGCTCTGCACTGGCAGCACAGAGCCTGCTTAGGATTCTCTCTCTCCACCCCTCTCTCTGTCTCTCCCCCACTTGCTCTCTCTCTGTCTCAAAATAAATAAACATTTAAAAAAATTTTAATTTTAAGTTCTTGTGTTAATGTGATTCTTTTAAAAAGAAATTTTTAATGTTTATTTATTTTTGAGAGAGACTGAGACAGAATGCAAGTGGGTTAGGGGCAGAGAGAGAGGGAGACACAGAATCCGAAGCAGGATCCAGGCTCCGAGCTGTCAGCACAGAGCCCGACGCGGGGCTCGAACTCACAGGCTGTGAGATCATGACCTGAGCTGAAGTCGGACACCCAACCGACTGAGCCACCCAGGTGCCCCACATTTGTATGATTCTTTTATTACTAGGGACCCTGACTACAACCACGGCTGTTAGAATCTTGCCCCATTAGTGAAGTGAGGTCCAACAGCAAAGAGAGGTTATGGAGAAACAGGGTCAAGTCTTCAACTGCCCAGTAATCAGACAATAACCCCAGACCATTTGGTCTCATTCCAGTCAGGCCCTTAGAAAGCAAATGTGTGTGGGGCTGTTTCCAGGGCTCTCGGTTACAGGGAACATCTGGGATGTGTGTGTAAGCCATCTTCACAAGGCCAGGCCAAGTGCACAGGGGAGTTGGGGGGTAGGCGGTGGCCACTGGCTGAGCTCTGCACACAGACTCCAGCAGGCACACTGGGGGGCTTGCAGAAATGCCTGCTCCGGATGGCAGAACCCTGTGTGCTGATGGATTTGTTCCTACATGACTTGGAACGGTTAGTCGTGTGGGTCTGTGGCGCGTGCCAGGAAGACTGACGTCACAGGCTTGAAGGCTGGGATTTGTGAATGGGTCAGTTAGCCTTGCACAGAGGCAAACTTTGTTCTCTTCCCTAGCTGCAGCCCCAGCCTGGCCAGCGCACGACAAATGGCAACCAGGTGACGGGAGTGGCGTTCTCCCTGGGGAAACCAGCTGTGAGCTCATGCTCTTGGAGGGTGGGTCAGGAATGTCATCCTCACCCATGAAGAACAGTTTATTGTTGTTGCAAACACCCCATGTGTAATAGCTTCAGTTGCCCTCCCAGGAGCCACGCTGTAAATACAAAATGCAATCTTATTTACACGTTAGGCAGACAGCAAGATACATTGGGCTGATCAAAGGCTTGAACGCAGGAGGAGCCAAGATTTGCTTCCCAGCTTTGTGGCAGAGAATCGGTACTTGATGTAAAAAAATATTTAAGGCCAAGGGAGAGTTGATGTGAGTCATTTCAACCAGAGACTCAAGGAAGAGGATTGGGGTACAACCGTAGCCCTTTCCCCATATGAACTCAAGCAAACAGAAACTGTTTCTACAAATGAGGATCTTGAAGCCTGAGATGTTGAAAAGCAAATGTTCGTCAGTAAACTTTGAAATACTCACGGCTGCCAAAGCAGAGTTTCTGTCTCTCTTACTACTACCTTAGATTTAACAAGCAACCTGAACAGTTCCCCTTTCCTTTCAGATGTCTAAAAATGTGCATGTGATACACAGTCATGACAGTTTTCTTTCAAATGGTTCCCCATCTACCTGCAGGAAGAAGATATGGAATCATTGCAGAGCCAGATGGCCTGGCTTTCTCTTCATTTGGCTAAGAATGAGACACAGCCAATTCTCAGCTGTCAGGCATGCAGGGTGTATCCCCTCACCTAAACCACCATCACTCTTTCCTTTTAAAAAAAAAAAATTTTTAACGTTTTTATTCACTTTTTAAGAGACAGAGAGAGGCAAGATGCAAGCAGAGGAGGGGCCAGAGGAGGGGCAGAGAGAGGGAGACACAATCTGAAGCAGGCTCCAGGATCTTAGCTGTCAGCACAGAGCCTGATGCAGGGCTTGAACCCACAAACTGTGAAATCATGACCTGAGCTGAACTTGGCTGCTTAACCGACTGAGCCACCCAGGTGCCCCCATTACTCTTTCCTTAAAGAGCCTCTAAGCTTGCAGTAAAAGCAGTGTCTCCAAATGCTTTCAGGCTACACTTTTTTTTTTTGTTTTTGTTTGTTTGTTTTTTTTTTTTTTACTTTAAAAGGTCATCGACCATAGTGAAGATGCATTACTTTTACTTGTTTTACTGGTGCCTATAATTCTTTCAGTGACATTTCCTATTCTATCTCTAAAGTGGAGGCGAAGCTATGATCTACCTCATATAGATACATCATTCTGGACTCAAACCTGAGAGAGTGGGGGAAGAGAAGGAAGTTCAGAAGGGACAAATAACATGAGAAAGCAAAAAAAAAAAAAAAAAAAAAAAAAAAAAAAGTCCATGGAATCATTAGCATGCAATTTTCATTACCTAAATACTTTCCAGATTCTTGGATGCTCATTTTGAAATAAAAATAGCTATATCAAAACATCAACAAAAATATTTATAGCCAAAATGCCTAAAGATTAATATTCTTAATGAATTTGAAAAAAAAAACATTTGAGCTGATAGTCATCAACTTTTTGACCTACTAAAGACATCAATTGCACATGGCTCAACTGAATACTAAAGTTTTAATGGATAAATGGGCCCAGATTACTCATGGAATACACAAATGTCTTAAAACATGAAAAAAAATGTGTAACCCTGTTAATAACCAAAAAAATGCAAATAAAAGAAAAACCGATCTATTTTCAGTGATCATAAATAGCAGATATGCTTAGCAAGTCTGACTGTCCAGTGCTCAGTGTAAAGAAACAAGAACGGCACTAACAGCACTCAAGAGAACTCAAGTTGGCACAACCTACTTGGAAAGCAAATTGGCAATAATGTAACAAAAATGTGAGGTTTTTTTAAATGTTCAAATCTTAATTCTAGTAATTCCAGTTCTGTGACTTTATTTGGGGTGGGGGGAAATGTTCTGTCCAAAGATGGTATTTGTAACAGTAAATTGTGGTATTTATAACAGTAAAAATGTGGAAGCAAACCCTATGTCCAAGAATAGGAAATTAAGCAGTAATTAGAAACGTGGAAAGTAGCATCCAACAAACTTGTCTCGAGATTCCTCTTTGGCTGTTTAATCACTGTATGATGTTAGACACATCGCTAAAACTCAGCCTCGATATTTTTTAATCAATTTGTATGATGAAAATAATTCCTACCTTGTAGGAATCCTGTAGTCGGAATCAAATGGAAAAAAATGTGTATAAGTTGGTTGAAACAGTGTCTGGAATGCAGAAAATCAGCTTCTCTTTGTTATTATTTGGCCATCTTCAACATTATTCAGCTGTTGAAAGAATGTTTAAATACAATTTATAATAGCATAGAAAATTTTCTATTATGTTGTGTGAAAAATCAAAGCATATAGTGAAATAGAGATCATGGTCCAGGTTCTGAACTATGCATAGAAAAAGAAGAAAATAATGGATGAAATAGAAGTCAAATTTAACAGGGGTTTTCTGGGTCTTAGAATTAGGGGTGATTTTCCTATGGGCTTTTAACTTCTGTGTCATTTCCAAGTTAGCTATAATGAGGGTGCATTATTTTATCATTGAGAAAGGATATTTCAGGATGTGACCTTATTCAGAAATAGGGTCTTGCTGACATTATGAGTTAAGATGAGGTCATCTGGGTGGGCCCTAGCTCTATAACAACTGGTGTCCTTATCAAATGAAATACGACACAGAGACAAACAGAATGCGGGCACATTCTCCACACAGGGAGGACAGGAGTTACACTGCCATGAACCAAGAACTACTGGAAGCTTGGAGAGAGGACTCCCATGCTTCTAAGGGACATTGGCCTTGCTGACACCTTGATTTCAGACTTACAGCCTCTGGAACTGTGGGGTAAAAGATTTTTGTTGTTGAAGCCCCCCATTTTGTGGTACTGTGTTAGGGAAGCCCCAGCAAAGATAGCCCCCTTAGCCTCACTCCATGTTGTCTCTTCTCCCTTCCCCCCTTCTAGTGACAGAAAAGAAAAGCTTCTGCATCAAATGAGTGTTCTGCCATGGTCCATTGGGAAGAATGGTGCCCAGTGCTCTCCCTCAGGCGTCTGCACAATCTGATTCAGTGAAGTTACTCAGTGAACCAGTCACAGTCCAACCACAGTGGCCTTCTGGTCTGTCACATGTGGGGAGTCAAATGTAAACTCTTCCACCTGTTGCCTGAATGCCTGTGTGTGGTAAGAATCTACATGAGCTTTCATGGAGTGGGTGTTTCTCCCATTTACCATAAAAATGACAAGAGGAAACAGTATGTGATATTAATAAGAACAAACCTAAATTACTGTATTTATTGTATTATAAATTTGTCTGGATGTGAAAGAGGTCCCCACAGTGGCTTAACAAGTTAGAAACACTTCACTCTCATGTAAAAGCCCAAGCTGCCACGGGACCTTGCTTGTGAGGTTTATCTTTGTTATGGACTGAATTTTATGCCCCCCTCAAATTCATGTGTTGAAGTCCTACCCCCAGTGTGATGGTATTGGGAGGTGAAGCCTGTGGGAGGTCATTAGGTTTAGATGTGGTCCTTAGGGTGGGGCCCCAAGATGAGATTAGTGTCCTTACCAGACGAGCTCTTTCTCTCTGCCATGTGAGTACAGAGCAATGAGGTGACCATCTACTGGGCACCTTAATCTTAAACTTCCCAGTCTCTGGAACTGGGGGAAATAAAGGGCTGCTTTTGAAGCTGCCAGTCTGTGGTATTTTGTTGTGACAGCTTGAGTGACTAAGACAATCTTCTTGCCCTATCAACCTTTATCTTACCATTGCATAGCACCTGCATTTCCAAAAGGATCGCTTGTAACATTGACATTCCACCCAACAGGGAAGAAGAAGAGGACAGGAGAGCACACTCTGTCCCACTGAGGCACACTGCACACAACACCGCCCCCTGTGTCCCACTGGCTGGAAGTTGATCCCATGACCATACTCAAAGCAAAGGGAGCTAGAGAATACAATCTTTTTTTCCCTGCGCCGACAGTGACCAGGTTAAAAACTTTTTCTTTTTCTCTCTCTGGGCATTTTTTCCAAGTATAGTTGACACATCGTGTTACATTAGTTTCAGATGTACATCATAGCAATTCAATATCTCTATACCCTATGCTGAGCTCACCACAAGTGTAGCTCCCATCTATCACCATAGAATGCTATTACAATACTCTTGATGGTATTCTGTATGCTGTGCCTTTTATGCCCATGACTTTTTTGTTCCATAAGTGGAAGCCTGAATCTTCTACTCCCCTTCACCCATTTTGCCAATCGCCCACAATGTCCCTTCTGTATTTATGGGTCTATTTCTGCTTTTTGTTTGTTTGTCTTATTTTGTAGATTCCACATACAAGTGAAACCACGTGGTATTTGTTTTTCTCTGTCTGGCTTATTTCACTTGGCATAATACCCATGAGGTCCATCCATGTTGCTGCAGGTGACAAGATCTTGTTCTTTTTTATAGCTGAGTAATATTCCACTGTGTGTGTGTGTGTGTGTGTGTGTGTGTGTGTGTGTGTGTATCTCCATCTTCTTTATTCACTTATCTATAGATGGACACTTGGGTTGCTTCCATATCTCACCTATTTTAAATAATGCTGCAATAAACATAGGGGTGCATATATATTTTCAAATTAGTGTTATCATTTTCTTTGAGTAAATACCCAGTACTGGAATTATTGGATGATACGGTATTTCTATTTTTATTTTTTTTATTTTGTTAAGTTTATTTATTTATTTTGAGAGAGAGAGTGTGTGAGCTGGGGAAGGGCAGAGAGAGAGGGAGGGAGAGAATCCCAAGTAGGCTCTACATTGTCAGTGCAGAGTCCTACATGGGGCTTCCCCTCACATACCATGAGATCACAACCTGAGCTGATACCAAGAGCCAGACACTTAACTGACTGAGCCACCCAGGCACCCCGGCATTTCTATTTTTAATTTTTTGAGGAGCCTGCATACTGTTTCCCATAGTGGCTGCACCAGTTTGCATTCCTACCAACAGTGCACAAGGGTTCCTTCTTCTCCACATCCTCACCAACCCTTGTTATTTCTTGTCTTTTGGATTCTAACCATTCTGACAGATGTAAGGTGATATCTCATTGTGTTTCTGACTTCTGTTTCCCTGATAATGAGTGATGTTGAGCATTTTTTCATGTGTTTGTTGGCCATCTGTATGTCTTCTTTAGAAAAATGCCTATTTGGGTCCTCTGTCCATTTTTTCAATTGGATGCTTGGATATTTTTGGAAAATTTTATATTTATGGGAGAAGGGAAGATGACTTTTAAGGAATAACTTGCTGTCTTTCCCTCAGCCACCAAATAGATTTTTGTGACATGAACTTTTTGCAAAGGTGGGAGCACCCAAGAAGCAGGGAAGATAGCTTCCCTGGCATTGGGAGAACGATTGTTGAGCAATGTATTAACTGGGTAAGAAACAGAATCCTGCTCACACTATAGGAAATAGGGCCTCTTGGGCAGAATGAGCCATTAGACCTACTTTTCTCTTGCTCGTATGTTTATGTCTGATAAGCATTTGTCTCTGCTGAGATCCACATTCAAGTGACCTGTCAAGAAACTGTCCTATTTGTATGTTTATTTCCTTTCAGGAGACTGAGAGGGGTAAGTTGCTGTTCTCAGCTGGGCTGGGTCTGAATCATCCACAGAAGACAGGAACTAAATTTAGAGGCCATCAAACTCTGCTTAGAAAGGACTGAAGAAAAGTAATCTTGATGTTTATGTCTTCCAGAAATTTAGCACTGTGAAGGGAGTTCCAGGAAGGAACTCAGAATGGAGATTCTAGTTTGTTTCAGCTAGTTTCAAGCTTGAGTTCTAGGAACCATGGTTTCCTCATCTATAAAATGAGACAATGGGATTTACTATATAAACCTTCAGGTCCTTTCTAAATGCTATGAAATAGAGATTCTAAGCACCACCAAGGCAAGCAGCATGAACTGAATTCCCTTCAGGCATAGGAAACAGGGAGCTCCTATGGCTTTGCTTATTTAAAGTGAAAGGAAATTTAGGTAAATGTGCAGTGCCTACAGTTTAGACAGCAAGTTTTTATTCAAGGGGGGGCACCACGAATAAGGTGACATCCATATGAAGAAACATGGACTACAAGTCACAAAGGAGAGAAGTAGAAGTCTCTGCCATTTAGCTTGGAGCTATGAGTCCAATGGACATGGGATGGGGTCCAGCCCAGAATTACCCTGTAGGATAGGGCAGAGTCCAGGTGTCCTTGACAGTCCCACTGATGACTGGAAGTGACCTTCCCCCACCTCCACCCACCTCTACTCCCTCAGTGACCAATCTCAGGGTCTGGGAAGGCTTAGGAAACAGACTATAACTGTAGCATTAAGAAGAGGAAAAGTAAACAAAATAGAAACAGAAGCCTTCATGATAACTCATTGGTGTGACAGACTTAAGAGTTTACCTGTACCTTTGTGAAAGCAAGCTTTCATTTCAGTATCATCTCCAAAACACTGAAATTATAAGCTGTAGGAAACACAGATGATCAATCCACCTAATAATTAAATTAAAAACAACATTTTGGGGGGAGGAACAAATTGGGTTCTATTTTCAGAATCAGCCCCCTAGAGATGTGAATTGTTTATTAATAAAAATCTACTTCATCTAAGTATTCATGACCATAACTTTTTCTCTGCTTTGTTTCCATTTCCACAGTATCGTTACAATATTGTATATGTATAAATAGAAATGTCTATCAATATCAAATAAAAGATATCTTTAGGCTCTTTAAATTTTTCAATTGCTTTCTTCAATGTGTCTTGATTAATTTTATACTTTCCTCTTTAGACTCCTTCCTGTTTTCTTCAAAGTTTCAATCAATGATTCACCACCATCTAGTTCTTTTTATTTCCAGTATGTAACACAGTGCTGGCACAGAATAGGCACTCAATAAATATTTGATGAATGAATGAATCCATAGCAGTGGTTCTTAATATTCGGAATAAAGGCTCCTTAGGGAATGTGATGAAATCAGTGGATTCTCTCCCCAGGTAACCGAACTCACACACAATTTTGCATGACAGTTTCAGGGCTCATAAAGTCCATACCCTGACCTAAGGGTTCTCCAAACCCCAGATATCACATTAAAGTGTGAGCATTTTTGAAAACACTGAAAGCTATTTGCTATAGGTATCTGATATAGGAAGGGAAGATGGTCTCTGATATTAAATTTATGACCCGGTAATTTAAGACACTGTTTCTCACCACTGGTCCCAGAGGCACTGTCTGTAATGAAGAAAGTCTGGAGGAATTGGTACCTGAAGCATCCACAAAACTAATTTAGCATAAATTGCCCAAAGGGAGGCCATCTCTAGGTCTTCTGTCCAGTAAGCACTGCCTCCGACAGAAATCATTGCTGGATGCTGGCATGATGCAGGCATGTGAAGGAAGGGGAATGTCCGTTTTACCAGCTTAGCTCTCTTTCTCAATGAACACTCAAAGTGAGGCAATTCTAGCCCAGATTTTCCTTTGCTTCAAGTGTCTCATTGTTATGTAAATGAGTCTTTTAATCCATTGACTTGGACATTGTTTGTTTGTTTTCTCCCACATTAGGGATATTTGAAATGTTTTGACTAATCTTGCTTTAGGGGAAATGCTGAAAAGTAGGTCATGTTCTTTCCCTAAATAGAGTTCAGGCAGACAGCTCCCATGTAAACTTTGGTTTCTATCTTATAAACTCAGAACCCAGGCTTCCTGGTAACAGGAGTAATACTTTGGTCTATGCCCAGATTTCTCAACCTTGACACCTTTGACATTTGGGGCAGAATAATTATTGTGCATTGTAGGATGTTTAGCAAGATCCTTGGCCTTTATCCACTAGATGGGTTGTGTTCTCCACCCACCCCCCCACTCCCCCACCCTTAGCCAAAATGTCTCCAGACATTGCTAAATGCCCCTGAAGGGCAAAATCACCCCCAGTTGAGAACTACTTATATATACCTATGCTTGGTCCTTTGACTATCATAATTGTAAAGTTGAGAAAAGAACAGGATTTTAAAAGTCCTAGAAGCAAAGCCACTTCCTGGAGATTTACTATGGACAGACCACCAGTGAGTCACTCTTCCCAAAACATACACACTTCTCACATGTGGCTTAGGGTCTTCATTGAGACTACAGAAAGGAAAAGAGAGAGCAATGCTTCCTTTGAGGAAGTGACTAGAGTTTGATGCTCTCACCATTCGTTCACATGAAAATTGGTTCTACCAAGCTCACAGCTACTCCACTGGAGAGCTTCTTGGGGGAGGAGAGAGGGAGTCTATGGTTCTGCTCAGCAAAGGAGACACAGAGGTCTCTTCAAAGGAAATAACAATTTACTCCCAGAAGACAAAGCATAGCAAACAGCTTGGGCACAATTGTCATGGGAGAGATGACTTCCATTGCACTTGGAAAGAGAAGGCTGGTATGCTCCTCAGAGTAGAGCAAAATGCATCTAAGGGAGCCTGGGTGGCTCAGTCCATTAAGTGTCTGACCTTTGATTTCTCAGGTCATGATTTCATGGTTCATGAGTTTGAGCCCCACATCAGGCTCTGTGCTGACAGCGTGGAACCTGCTTGGAATAATCTCTCATTTCCTCTCTCTGACCCTCCCCATCCTCTCTCTCTCTCTCTCTCTCTCTCTCCCAAAATAAATAAATAAACATAAAAAACCCACATGTCATTTGTCAGGCATGACAATGCCAAGGACCAGCCTCCCTAGCATTTCTCAGTGGCCCACTATAGGGACTCAACTTATCATTCCTGCTCTTTCCCTTCCTATCTCCTCCCCCGACACACACATATACACTCCCAGAAAATCTAGAAAGTAAAAGTAATGCACTGCCTTTCCATCCCAGGAGCACAGGCCCAAGGCCCTGTCCGCATCTCCAGAACTAAGTGTCCTCAGACAGAGCCTGAGACCTCCTCACGGTGCTCCAAACTCATCCCTGAATGATGGAGGCTCTTCCCACTCCACATAAAGTACCAAGTGTTTGCCCTGAAGTAAGACAACCACCAAGGTTAAACCCAAACCCACAAACACACAAAGATCAATATGTTTTAAATCACTTTATTGAGCTCATTACTACAGGTAGCTTTCATGCCAGCCCAGGGCAGTCTGCTCAGCTTCCAAATCTCCTTTGGAAGACAAAGGGAGTTCTCTTTTTAAACTCTGCGGTCATGGACCCTGTGACTCACCATCTTCCTACTCCACCTTCCTACACGATCCTAACTCATCTCCCATTCTTTCTCTACCCCTTCTCCACACTCAGATCTTTTCCTTCAGGGTCTGTTACAAAATTATGTTAGTAGCATAGGCAAATCTTCGTATTGGTCAGTTATTGTGCAAGTGACACAGTAACTTATAACCTGAGATAGATGTCATCTCCATATTCACGAAGCCCTACGTCAAAGCACTTCAGTGGAATCTTGGTTTCCCCAATAAATGCTTGTGGAAAAAAATGTGCCCAAATAAAAACTGATTTTATTTTCCAAACAACCCATTACAGGTTGTGGATGTGTTCCATTTCTGATTATTTTCTTTACTGGCATCTGATCCCACCTCTTTATCTCTGCCTCAAAATTTCAAGTGAATAGGGAGCTCTGAATAAGTACTTAGATATGCTAGAGTAAATTTATCAAGATTATTTATAATAGCCAAAAAATTGGAAGCAACCAGAGTGTAAAAAGGAAAACAGTAAATAAATCGAATCCATATTCATGCAACAGAATACCATGAGCCATATTCACATTCTCAAAGAATTATTAATCTATCGTCAAATCCAAAAAATTCCATATTGTGGTCCCATTATATAAAGAGAAATAAATAGGGGCACCTGAGTGGCTCTCTTGGCTGAACATTTGACTTCAGCTCAGGTCATGATCTTACAGTTTGTGAGTTCAAGCCCCACATTGGACTTGCTGCTGACAGTGTGGAGCCCACTTGGGATCCCCTGTCCCCCTTTCTCTGCCTCTTCCCCACTCATGCTCTCTCAAAAATAAATAAACATTTAAAAAAGAAAGAGAAATAAAAATTATAACCACGTTTGTATTTAGGGAAAAAATGATATTCTATGAATTGGTTTAAATTTCCCTTTTTGTACGTGTCTATAGATTCCAAATTCTACCCTATGAACTTAATTTACATTTACACTCAGAAAAATAAAAACACTACTTTTTTTTAAGTTTCACCTGCTGTGAATGCTGGGGTAGCCAGAATTCCATGATGGTCCCCAATATTCCCACTCCCCTGGTGCACCTGCCCTGTGCAATCCCCTCCCTTGGAGTGTTGGCCAGACACATGAATACCACTGATGAGGTTATGTTATCTGGCAAAAGTGAAAATATGTTGTGGATGTAATAAAGTCTCTAGTCAGTTGGCTTTAAATTAATTAGAAGAGAGATTATCCTGGGTGGACCTGACCTAAGGAAGTGAACCTTGTAAAAGCTGGTCTGGAGGTAAGAGAACAGAAGGAATAGAGATGGTCTCCTTCATCTAGAATCCCTGGTTCTGCAACTCAGGTGAGTCACAGATTCCTCCCCTTGTGGCCTGAGAAATGACAAGAGCCTTCCTGGGCTCAAGAAGAGAAGATAAAGGTCAAGAAGGGCACAGAGAGGGAAAAGAATAAGTCAAGGGGAAGCCCAACCTTTCTGTACATTTACTAACGTTGAGGAAACAAGCTTCCATTGGTTTTGTACCTGAAAGGAACTGAATTCTGCCAACAAACACCTGCACGTGGGAAAGGACCTCAGCCCCAGTTGATTAAAGCTTTGTGAGACCCTAAGTATGCCTGGAGTCCTGACCCGTGGAAACTGAGATAATAAATGTGTGATGTTTAAAATTACTATGTTTGTACTAATTTTTCACACAGGAAATTCACAATAAGAAACTAATACAAACATTGTTTTGAAAATACAAAGTAAATCCAGTACACCCGCCATTACACTGGCGTCTGTGGTCGTTGGCTGGAAGCAGCCTGGGGGAACAGGGTCCTGTTGAGGGTGCCATCACCAGGTTGCCTTGAAGAGAGATGGAGCAGTGCATCCTCCAGGACACCCACACCTCCCGCATATCCTTCACCCCACAATCTAGGGTCTCCTGTTATTAAGGCTGTTACAATCACCAAAGATGTGCAAATTCCAATCTAGGATGAAACCCACCATGTCTCTGTGCTTACACCTATGCCTCTAAGCCTTGTTAGTGGAGACAAAGGCATAGCTTGACAATCACTACAAATGCATGACCATCATCCTCAGATGGACACACAGTGCCACCCTAAACTCTCAACACTCTCCAAAGAGTGTGTTCTCCACCCCTACTCCTGTGACTCTCAGAACTTCTGTAAACTCTGCAAACCTCCCACCCCTCCTCCTTTCCCCAACCCTTACCTGGCCACTCACCCTCAGCTCCTATCTGCTTATACTCAATTGAGAAAATGAAATCTATCAGCTAAAAGTGCTTTCACTTTCCCATAACTAATTTACAAAGCCACCCATAACTGCCCCCCTCTTGTTCATTCCTCCTGCTAAAATGGTGGGGGCATTACTCCTCCTGTCAATGGCCAGTCCTTCCTCACACACACCTCCGTGGCACCACATCTCTCATTTATGCCCCAAGCCGCCCAAATCTAACCTCTTCCTCCCCACCTTATTAAAATTGAGCCCTCCTCCTCTACCCATGTTCTCTCCAATGTGATTGCTTCTATTTCTGCAGCTTTAAATACCAACCCAAATATCAATGGCTCCCAAATGTCTATCTGTGGCTCTGACCTCACTTCTGAGTAATCTTTAAATCCTCCTGCTCCTCTGCTGCTCATAACCAGGGTGCCTGCTAAGCTGCTGTTTCTGTCTCTAAAATGCATCTCATTTATTTGTTCATGACGCTGCTTCTCATGGCTACAGTCCTAGCGCCCTCAAATCTCTACTGAATCCTATCTAGAAGATTCAGAAAGTCTCACATTTTGCTGCCCATTTGAATCAACTTTTTAAAATTCCAGGCTGCACCCCAGACCAATTAAATCAGAATGTCTGGGATGGGGGGAGACTCAGACATCAGTAGTATTTTGCACTCCCGAGGGATTCTAATCTGCAGCCATATCTAGGAACCTGTGTTCTGATTGGGCATTCACATGTGTCCCCTCCCATCCGTTTTCCAAGTGAGAGCCAGAGGGAAGAGCCTGGCACTCCCTGCTCAAAAGCCCTCTGGGACTCCCGATTTCATGGGGAATAAGCTCAATCTGGCCCCACCCACTTCCTCCCACTCACCTTCTGCTCCTTCTTTCCTCTCAACACCCCCGCTCTCTGCTCCCCATTCCTCCAGCACACACCTTGCTCCCATCTCAGAGCCCTCAAACATGCTTTTCCCTCTGCCTGCAGGGAAGGCAGGCTTCCTTATCCTTTACCTCCCCCAAAGAGCCCTTTACTCACCCCCTACCATCTGTCCCTACCCGTTATTCTATCCTCCAACACCAACACTTTTCCTTAGAAGCATTTCTCAATCTTGGCAATCATCTAGGTTGGCTTCCTTGCTCATTATCCCCGCCTCCTAGTTTGGGACCTCTAAGAGACTGGAGGCACATGCGTTTTGTCATCAATGGGCACCTAGCATGGTGACTGGCACAAAGTAGAAATGCTGAATAAAAAAAAAGTGATCAGTGAGTGACTGAGTTAATGAGGGGACAATGGCAGGAAATGAAAACATACTTATCCAACACAGGGTGATATTAATCTCAGACCTCCAAGGACCCTTAAAATCCACAAGAGAGTCATGAGAGACTTTTGTGAATGCTCTGAGTCTTGAATATGACTCTAACATGTAATTGTCTCTATTTCCTAATCTACAGCCTTGCTTCTCATGGGTCTTTATGAGCCTGAAATCATGCTTTGTGTTGAATGAGTCATTGCAATACAGAAGCCCACTTAACAGCTAAGGGGACTTGTTCCCACACCAGCAACACACGCCCTCATCTTCACCTTTGTGCCTTTGCAAAATTACAGATTAGTACATGCCAAGGACCTGCCTGTTCACTCAAGTCTGCCAAAACCATGAGAGTTCAATCTGAGATTGCCAAGGAACCATCATGATTCTTAAAATTCCACCTTCCTTTGCCTTTGCTCTTCTATCTGGAATGCCATTCTCTTTCTCTCTTGTTAGCCTGGTAAACCCGAATTCTTTCTGATTCTGCTCAAAGGTCATCTCTCCAACCAACTGTTCCTCACCTCCTCCCCACGCTACCCTCATGCACTCGCCTCTCAGAGCATTCATCAAACTGTCCTACAATTATTTGCTAACTTGCCTATCTCTCTCACTGGACTGGGAGTCATGGATGATGCCTGGGACCACATTGTATTCAACTGCTGACACTTTGGGAGTATGTTAGTTTGTATTGGGAGTATTTTGGCAAAACAAAAGGCCACAGATTGGGGGCCATGAACAACAGGAATTTATTTGCTCCATTTTGGAGGCTGGAAGTCCAAGATCAAGTTGTCCTCAGGATTGGTTTCTCCTGAGGCCTCTCTCTGTGGCTGGTAGCTGGTGTCCTTATGTGGTCTTTCTTCTTGAATACACACCCCAGGCATCTCTCTGAGTGTTTGCATTTCCTCTTCTTGTGAGGACACCAGCCTTATTGGATTAGAGCCCACCTAATGACCTCATTTTAACTTAATGTTTTTTTTTAAGTTCATTTATTTATTTTGAGAGAGAGAGAGAACACAAGCAGGATGGGGCAGAGAGGGAGGGAGAGAGAGAGAATCCCAAGCAGGCTCCATGTGGTAAGTGCAGAGTCCAACGTGGGGCTCGAACTCACAAACTGCGAGATCATGACCTGAGCTGAAACCAAGAGCCAGACACTTAACTGACTGAGCCACCCAGGTGCCCCAACTTAATTGCCTTTTTAAAAGATTCTGTCTCCAAATACAGCCACATTCTGAAGTATGGGTGGTTAGGACTTCAACATAAGAATTTTGAGGGACCTAATTTAGTCCATCACAGGGAGTGATTGCCTAGTAGATATAAATAAGTGTTTCTATTGTCATCAGAAAAGAGAGAAAAGAGGGATGAAGGAAAATAGGGAATGAGGAGAGGCACAGAACTACCAATTACAATTAGGCCAATGTCTAATTGGCAGTTCAGTGCCCCCAGTCTTGAAAGTTGTACAGAAGGAAACAGGGCATATGCTCCTGTCCAGCCATGACAGATATGGTACTGACTATGATCTCTCTTTGTGGTCTCTTAAATGCCCAACTACCTTGAGCAAGGGACAATAAAAGTACACAGGGACACCTGGGTGTCTCAGTCGGTTAAGCATCTGACTCGGTTTCAGTTCAGGTCCTCATTTCATGGTTCATGGGTTCGAGCCCCATGTCAGGCTTTGTGCTGACAGCACAGAGCCTGCTTGGGATTCTCTCTCTCCCTCTGTCTCTGCTCCTCCCCTGCTTGCATGTTTTTTCTCTCTCTCTCAAAATAAATTAAAAACAAATTTTAAAAATATTTTAAAAAAGGAAAACTGTCCAACTTGTGGGTTGTCTGGAGGCCTCCCTGAGATAATGCATATAAAATGCCTAACAAAGTACCTGACACATCATCATTCACGTACTGCAGCACCCACACTGTTACCCCTGTGGCCACAATTGCTTTGCAGCTCACTAAGCAATTAAAATAAATAGATACATGCACCACAACATATCACCTACCTGGATCTTTGAAACGACACTTTCAGTGCTTGACAAAATAGAAATGTCATTAACTAGCAATGATTCAGAAATGTAATGTAAAATTGCTGCTGAGAGAAGTCTTAAATCCACATGAAAAGTCAAATGTTAGGAAAAGAGCAAAGAAGAAAACTGCTGTTGAAAGCTGCTTCGTTCGCCAGTTGGCCTTTCCTGGTGCACATATTCCTGTATCAGAGCTGAGACCACGGGGCCGCTCTGGAGCTTTCTCTCCTTCTGCTGCACAGGAAAGGCAATACCTGCGAATGCATGCTTGCTTCAGCAAAAGCATCTCAAGCCTCGTAGGGAGCCCCTGTGGCACAGATGGTGTTCTCACGCTGTTGACGTGCTCCTTCTGGACCTGTGATTTCTCCCTTTCAAGGGGACCTGCAGCATCGCAGCCCTTGTGACAGAAGCCGTCATTTCCACACGCACAGAGCCCTGGCCAATGGTGCGTGCTCGCCCTCACCCTGGTCACTGGAGGGTGGGGTGAAAAGTCACTTTTCTGAGAAAAGGACGGGGAATGTTCATCATCTGCTGGCAGTCCTCAGCGAGAGGCCCTCCCAACAACCACGGGCCAGGGCACAGGCCCTCAGGAATCCCTGCTTCCTCAGCTTTCACCCTTCTCCTGTCCTAGAAATGGCTAGGGCCTTCCTGGGGGAGGTGGGGACAAAGGCCAGCAAGGGCACACAGAGAGGGGAACAATGAATCAACAGGAGGCGCAGCCTTTCTGTACCTTCCCCAACCCCCCAGGTTAGTAGCTTCTCGGAGGCTTTCTTTCCTCTGCTCACTGACCCACCCTGAGAGGGAAGTCCCCACGGATGGACCAGAGGGTGGTGGCAGCCTCAGGTCTCTAGTCAGGGGAGCCTGAAAGTGCTGTGCCCCTGACTAATACTTCTACCATTAAAACCCCACGAGGCACTGACAGCCAGCATTTTGCTGTCCAAGCTCTGGCACCAGAGAGCTGGAGTGTGAGGCCCAGGAGCTGCAGGGCTGAGACAATCTGCACGTGTCTCTGGACCTCTTTATACCTGGGGTTTTCATCGGTGCGTGGGATGAAAATGGCTGACCTCACTGATTTGTGAGGTTAAAATGGCGAGGATGAAATGAGCAGACTAGGCAAAACACTTGGAATCTCCTTCGGACATAGGAAATGGTGTCGGGTTTCATGGCCTTTGGGCATTGTCTTAGACAAGCACCACACAGACTGGGTGGTTTAACCAACAGAGATTTTTTGCTCATAGTTCTGGAGGCTGCAAAGTCCAGGATCAAGGTGCCAGCCAATTCAGTTCCTGGTGAAGACTCTCCCTGGATTGCAGACGGCCACCTTCTTCTCTCTGTGTGCTCACATGGTGCAGACAGAAAGGGCTCTGGCCTTTTCCTCTGCTTATATGGGCTCCAGCTCTGTCAAATTAGGACCCTATCCTAATGACCTCATTTAAACTTCATTGCTTCCTGAAGACCCCACTCCTAAGTATCTTCATCATGAGGGTTAGGGCTTCGAAATATGAATTTGAGGGGAGGGCGACACAAACACGCAGTCTCTAACCGGCCAGTTGCATCTCCCCCTGGTCAGGGCTTAGATTCCCCAGAGGAATAACCTCTTAGGTGTGTGCCAGGAGCAATTTTCTCTGATTAGCACATTCATGATCCTCGAGGGGTAGACCTACTCTCATATTCTCTTGATGGGAGGACTTGCTTAGGCTCCATCTCTAGGCCCCTGCTTTGAAATGTCTCTCTTTCTGGTTTCCATGGTTGCTGTATCATTGGCTCACACTTGGAATCTCCCTCTACAAAAACAATGTGATTAGCTTGTCATTTGATTTCACTTCTGAGATACAGCCTCTTGAGTGGACCCTTTGGTTCAGTGCTCTGCAGCCTGGAGAACTCATGAACTCCAGGGTGGACCCACCACTGGCTTAGTTGGGGGATTCTGAAAGCCAGAGAGCTGGGACCTGTGGCGAGTAGGACAGGGGATGAGCTCAGGAGCGGTGGGCAAGAAGGGAGGTAGGAAAAGATGTGGGCTTTGTTTAGATCTGTAATATAGAGAAATAAAGGCAGCATAAAGGCAGACATAAGGAAATAGGATAAAAATAAGGAGATATTAAATAATGCAGCCTTTTATAATTTTCCTCCTCTGAACTGAGTTCAGGGTTGCTCAGAGACTTGGGTCCAAGCCCCTCCTATGAGGTAGGCAGTGCATATTGCCGTTTTATAGATGAGCACATGGGATGGGGAAGATTGGGGGCACTCTTCCCCCTCTAAGTGGGAGGTCAGGCCTCTGATTTCTGGAACACATGCACCGTGCAAGGACAGGCGCCCCCTTGGCTCATGCCCTGTCTGTCTCTTACAACACAGCCTCTAACAGTCCGTGTTCTATCCCAAGCCTGCCCTCCTTTCACTCAGCTTGGGGTGCCAACACCCTACTGCCCCACTAGACTTACAGCCCTGGGAATCAATGCATCTAGCACACAGAGAAATGATTGGAATTTGCTTGGCATTTTTTTCTGGGACTCCTCAGTCAGCTGCAGCTGATAACCAGAGACCCCAGCCTTCTTCATGGAGATATGATGAACAGGTCAGGAGGAAATGACAAAGTCCTGGAGACACACAATTCACACCCACGAACTCATAGTATTGTAAGGGAATCAAGTCGTGTTCTTTATCTCTGCAATTGTTTTGGGGTTGCACGCTCCCTGCCCCTACTTGGCCTGTCTATTCATGGATAAACCAGGGAGGAAGGCATGTTCACGACTTAGTGGACTGCAGTGGTCCCGTGTATTTCCAGATGTCTTCCCTCTAGATCCGAGGCCTTATATTACTTATATTACTGTGCTTACAGACACAGAGGACTGTTCCCTACTGCCCCTCTGCCTTTTACTGTGGCATTGGCCACACTTGCACACCCACGGTTTCTTTGTGTAACAAGCATGTGTTTATTAAGCGGGAAATGGAGGAAAGGATAGAGAACGTTTTCTTCTTTGTTTTTTAAAGTTTATTTATTTTGAGAGGGAGAGAGAGTGGGTGAGGGACAGTGAGAGAAAAAATCCCAGCAAGCTCCATGCTGTCAGTGCAGAGCCCAATGTAGGGCTTGAACCCACAAACCATGAGATGATGACCTGAGCTGAAATCAAGAGTTGGATGCTCAACCGACTGATCCACCCAGACTCCCCAAGAACATTTTATTCTTAACACATAAAGGTGGAAGCTCATTTTACACCCCCCCAAAATCCTGATTATAGGATTCTTGTTGAAGACAAAACAATGGTTTCCAAATTAAGGACTCTGCCATAATTAGCCTCAGAAGAGAAAATTTGGGCTTCGGAAGATGAAGAAAAAGAAGGAAGATGTGGAAGAGAAGGAGGATAAAGGGGAAGGTGAGGAGGGAAAGAAAGAAAGAAAGAGAAAGAAAGAAAGAAAGAAAGAAGGAAAGAAAGGCAAGCAAACATGTACTGAAGTGTTCAGGTAGCTGGACACACAGACTGGAAGCAGCCAGAGACTTCTGGAAAATGGCAGGCACCTGGCAGTAGCTGAGAGGCCTTGGTGCTGCATTGGAAGCTGTGGCACAGAGGACCTATGGTCTGTGGGTTTCTCCCACCAGAAGAACACAGGGCACAATTCCCATGATGGCCAGAGAGAGGCCGGCCACTGAGGCCACAGCACTCAGGACGTGGAACACGGGCCTGGGCTCCTGCTGCCTGTTCACCCCTCTGTGACAAGGGAGAGCACATTTGGCTCTCAGCTGCAGTGAAGATGGAGACAACTTAGTTTCTGATGCAAAGAAGAAGCTGGCAGTGGGTCCCAGGGATGCGCTGGAAAGCTCACTTGAAAGAGCCATGATTTGAGAGGAAAAAAGCACCCAGGAAGGAAGAAAAGACTCCTTTCTACTTATCACTTCCTTAGATCATCTGTCCACTTGCCACAGAGATTCTTCCCTGGCTGGTTCGAGGGTGAAAAGGAGAAACAGAAGGGCTCTACCTGGACCACAGCTACCAGAGCAGAGGAGCCCCCGGCCCTCACCCTACTCCATCCATCTCTCTCCGTCCTCCAGAGTAAGCCTCTCCCTCCTTCTCTCTCTCTCTCCCTCTTTCCCCTCCTTCCCTTTCTGTCTCTCCTTCTCTCTCTCTGTCTCTGTCTCTCCTTGCGTCTCTGTCTCTCTCTTTCTTGGTCTCTTTGTCTCTGTCTTTGTCTTTCTCTCTGTCTGTCTCTCTTTGTCTCTGTCTCTCTCCCCTTCTCATATAAGTGATGTTAGTATAATTCTAGAGGCAGGAGACTCCCCAAACTTCTGGCTAGCTTGCTGGCTGTTTGGATGCTGCTGCCCTTCCTCTAGCCTCTGTGTTGTGCTGAGCACTCATTGAAACCACTGAAGAGCTGAGTTGGCTTCATAGTGCAATGTCTATTGGGGAAGATGCACCATCTTTCAGCATATCGAGTAGGCTGATCTATATCAGTATGAAGAGAACAGTCACTCCTGTTCTTTCAGAAGGAAAATGTGGTTATGTTTCACTGGCAGCTGTCCCACTAGCAGCTAGGACATCAGTGTGACTCACTGATTCATGGAAGTCACACCAGCCACAATGTTGGGGTGTTGGGGAGGGATGCAGCCAGACCCCATTCTCTAGGCTCAGGCCCACTGATCCTTAGATCACAAGAACACAGACAATATGGCCCCCAGGGGAGAGGGAGAAGGATCAAAAAGGCTGTCCCCCAGCTCCCAGTGATGACGATGGGACAATGAGGGCTCTGAAGGGATGAACAGAGCCCAGAAAAGTGACAGGACACTTCACCCTTCAGGAATCTAACTGGATACTTGCCAGCTGGCCAGTTCATTTCCCAACAGGGAGGAAATGTTTCTGGGTAAGAGTGTGGGCCAGCTTCAGGACCCTTCCAGGGGACAAATTCTACTGGAAACATATGTTCTAAAAAGAGCAAACAGCAAGATTCCTACTCCAACAAGCTCTCTTCTTGCCATCACAAAGGCTCAATGAAGGATGGTCACAGGACAGAGAGAGTTTGGGGACAAGATCCCTGCTGATGTGGGCCAGGTTCCCTAGGGTGCAGCATGCAGCTGGTATAGCTTAGCACTGAGGACCCACTAGAAATCACCCCTGTTCCCAGTCTAGAGACCTGACACCCCAGCTTCCAGCACTGCCAGCAGTCAAGGAAAGAGAAGACCCCCAAGTGGGGAGGTGACTGTGTGCAGCTACCCCTGAATATAGCCAGCATGCCTCCAAGCCTTTTCATCCCTGTTGGATACTGGAGCCAGGACATCTAAAGCTGCTCACAAAATGTCTGCATATAAATCCATCAGAGGGAGATCCTTTGTGTCTTCATGTTCTTCACTGGGACAGACACTGAGGCTGCAAAGTGCCCATACCTTTGTGTCCTTGGCTTAATCAGATCCCCTCTGAATTGAGGCACAATTCATGAGGGGTAGAGAACAGAGAGAAGGGGTCCCAGGGGAAGCTCACACTTGAGCAAAGAGCAGGCTCCTGGTTTACCAAAGGTCTGGACCTCCTGGGAGCAGGGGAGGTGAGGGGCAGGTGGGAGGGTCCAAACCACTGAAGGCCCCTGTACTGGCTAGGATGTCACCCTGAGAAACTTGCCTTTGAGTGTTCTGCTCACAAGCTGGCAACACTGGGACTTGTTTGTATGCCTCAATCTACCCTCACTCAGACAATGCCCTTCATGTAGGAGACATGTTCCATGCCTCACTACAGGTTGAAATGAGAAAGTAACAACACCTGGACCAAACTTCAGGGAAAGAGGAGAAGTAGACAGACCTCCAGTCTCAGAATTTTCATACTGTATGAGTCAGGGTTCCCAGAGAAATGGAGTCAATAGGAAATTTATCTATCTATCTATCTATCTATCTATCTATCATCTATCTATCTATGTCTATATCTGTCTATATAGAGTTATTTTAAGGAAATGGCTCACACGACTCGGGGCTGGCAAGTCAGAAATATGCAAAGCAGGCTTGCAGGCTGGAAAATCTGGCAACAGGTGATACTGCAGGCTTGGATCTGAGAGCAGTGCAGGAGCAGTATTCCCTTCTTAGGGACCTAGGCCTTTTCTCTTAAGGCCTTCAACTGATTGGGTGTGTCCCACCCACAATATGGAGGGGGATCAGTTTCACTCCATGTGTACAGATGTAATCACATCTAATATATGCCATATAGCAACATCTAGACTGGTATTTGACCAAATGTTCGGGTGCTGTGGCCTAGCCTAGTCCACATATAGAATTCATCATCACACATACCTCAACTACTCAACTGTTCATATATTTCAACACGTTATTGGTCCTAGGGGTTCCTCTGGGATACTGACTCTTCTTGGAGAAAAAACAAATACAGCATTCGAAATAACAACAGAGTGGAAGTCACAAGTTAAACTTGAATGGTTTAAGTAGCAGATGCTATGGGCAAATCTTCACAAGAGCCCTGTAGGAGAACCCAGCACACCCCAACACACACACACACACACACACACACACACACACAGACACGGAGAAAAGGTCTTATCCCATTTCCTTCATCATCACCAGGCAAGGGCGGTGGTGCCTTTTGCCCACCTGAGATAACATCTGCTCATTTTTTTCTTGTCCATGCAATTTGAGGAAGGTTAAAAAACCTAGAAATGTCCTACTCATCAACACAGTTTTGCCTTTAATTTTACCAGTTATGTCAATGGCTCTGATAAGCCAGTTAAACACGGTGCAAATATTTGGTGCTTAAACTCTTCATAATGTTAAAAAAATCTTAACAGCAATAATGGATGGTTTACACACTCAGTTCAATCCAAAGAACATGGGACACCCAACACGTCAGATGTCATGCTAAGTCCTGTGAGGGGTACAGATATGAATCCAATCTCTGCCACCGGGCCTCTGTCTTCTCCTGCACCCTCACAAATTGGGATGAGAGTCAGGTGGGTTTAGAATGTATCAGATCATGCCATTCGCCCCATCAATCCCCAAAACCTTTGAACAGCTCCTCATACCGCTCAGTAAAAGCCAAAGTCATTCTGGTGGCTTCATGGGTCTGTCTCACCACTCCAGGACCCTCCCTGACTTCTCTGACCCACTTTCCTTCCACTGGCCCCCTAGCCCACTCCGCTCCAGCAACAGTGGTGTCCTTCTGTGTATAAACAGGTCGGCACACTCCCGACCATGGCCGTGACACTTACCACACCTTTGCGGGGATTGTTCTGTCCACAGGAGCTCCCATCCAGGAAGTGACAAACCCAGTGCTTTCCCTAGATTTTCCCTGAAGCATTTCTGTCACATCTTCTTTAAAGGATGGCTAAGAAGCCCACATAGTTGACTCCTCCTTAAATGCAAATGGTGCTTCCAAAAGGGCTTGCATAGCTTGTCTTCTTTAGTTGCTTTCTTTACTCATTCTTTTCCCCCAAGTCCTTTGTACTAGTCATCCACTGCTGTGTAACAAATTAGTGCAAACTTGGCAGCTGTGAACAACACACATATATTATCTCTCATTTCTGGGCATTAGGGGACAGTAATGGCACAACTGAGTCCCTGCTCAGGGTCTCACAGGCAGCAGACAAGGTGACGATAGTCAGTCTATATTCTCATCTAGAAGCCTGATGGGGGAAGAATCTGTTTCTAAGCTCACTGGGGTGGTTAGAAGAATGTATTTCTTTTGTGGTTGGAGGGCTGAAAGCTTCAGATTTCTCACCAGCTACCAGCTGGAGGCTGCCGTCCATTGCTGAAGGCCTTTGCAGCTCCTTGCCACCCGGCCCCTCCATAGGCAGTCACAACACGTAATTGGCTTCTTAGAGGCCAGCAGGAGAGTGAGATGAGTCAGCCAGGAAAACAGAGTCTTACACAATGTAACATAGTCTTGAAATCATCACCTTAGGCATAGCGTATTAGTTAGTGGCAAGTCACACATACTCATGGGGAATGGATTAGGCAAAGACATAAGTACCAAGGGAAGCAATCAAGGGGACCACCTTAGAAACTGTTTGCCACACCTTTTTTTGAATCTAACTCATTCCAGCCTAGATGATCTAGATTCATGGAGAGGGAGATAGCTCCTAGCACTGAGGACTTACTCTATTTGATTTATTTGGACCAGAGCCCGAGCCTTCCCAGATCTCTCCCCAAATCACAAAAAGTCCTGATTTTCAAAGACATAGTTGATGGAGGGTGGGGGGCATGGCCATGAGGAAGACAGGGATTCCCCTAAAGGAAACATGGCCCCAGGAATATTGGAACTAGCACTTAACCAAGAAGCAACTTCAGCAACCAAATAATACCTAAATGCTGCTCCCAGAAGCAGCTTCCAAACCCCAACCCAGCTATTTTCTCTGCCAAAGAGCAGAAAGCCCTGAGAAGCTAGAAGCGTGGATGGTGACGGACAGCCTTCCATATTAATAACCATTAGGTGTCAAAAATTATTTCACCTCAATGGCAGTCTGTTGCCTACCAGTTTATTGCACTTGACCTAATAGCTAGGAAATGCCCCTCTTACGATGAATGCTTGAGCACCGTGCAAATGAAATAAAGGGCTTAGAAGAAAGAACTGCTCACATTCTTTAAATACCCTTGGCTTCCAACAGCAACACTGCTATGGCCCTGCTAAATGGTGATCCTTCTGAAAACTTAATCGCTAGGGCAAGAGCTTTTCTTCTCTCCTTACAATAAATTGTGAATTAAAAAAAGAAAACATGCTGAGCTTTAATTTTAAACAGAGTCACCCTGGAGGTGGTGGAAACAGAGCCAGCTTTGACTTTCTGTTTGGCTTCTGGCTGGGAGGACTTGAACGCTGTCAAAAGTGGGTGTTCTTGCTGTCGACCTGGCAAAATCACATTCTTCTCTCTACGGAGAAGGGAAAGCTAAAGAACTCAGGGAACAATGGGTAAGTTCCCCTAGGCGGGCACAACCATTGGAACCCCGGCCCTCAGCCCACCCCCAGCAGGGCAGTGGTGGGGAAATGGCAAGATTTTCACCACAGGATGGGCCACGGGAGACACGGACAGCAGGTGCATGTACACTGAATGCTGTGCAGCTCCGGGTGCAGAATCTGGGTTCTGTCTCCACGTCTTACCCTTTGAATGCCTTTGGGCAAGACATTTACCCTCACTTGCCTCATCTGTAGAGTGAGAAGAATGCTTGTTCTGTTCACCCAACAGCATTGATAATGACCATCAGTGTCAAGTGCTTGGTACCTGTAGTGTATTTTGCAAACAGGAGGCAATATTACTACTCTTGAATTAGAGTTTTTTTCTCTTTCCCTCTGTTTTACCTTGTTTATTCTATTCTCTTTATGGATTTTTTTAAATGTTTATTTATTTTTGAGAGAGAGACAAAGTGTGAGCAGAGGAGAAACAGAGAGAGAGGAAGACCCAGAATCTGAAGCAGGCTCCAGGCTCTGAGCTGTCAGCACAGAGCCCGACATGGGACTCGAACTCATGAACTGTGAGATAGTGACCCCAGCCGAAGTTGAACGCTCAACCGACTGAGCCACCCAGATGTCCCTTTGTGGGTTTTTTTTAATCCTAAGCATTGCCTTTATAAAATGTGGGAAGCAAGATCCCACTGACATACTGCTCAGAGACCAGCCTTCGGATGTCTTCTCAAATGGACCTCCCCCTTCTTCCCACCTATCCTTTCCATGAGTGGGACTTGGTAGTGACTGTGGGGACATGGGGCTTTGAAAGGAGGGTGAGTGGTCTTGGGCAAGGGCAGAGTAATCCCACCTGGAATCCTGCCATGGATTATCCCTGGTCCCTGTCCATTTCCCTCACAATCTACCACCAGAAGCCTCATCCGAGCCCAGAGAAATCTGACCGTGATGTGTGATAACAGGTTAGATGAGCCCACTCGGGTTGCCAAAACAAAGTACCATGGACTGAGTGGCTTAAACAACTGAAATTTATTTACTCACAGGTCTGGAGGCTGGAAGTCTGAGGTCAAGGTTTCAGCGGGTGTGTTTCTCCTGAGGCCTCTCTCCTTGGCTGTAAGTGCCACCTTCTCCCTGTGCCCACACGGTCTTCCCTCTGTGTGTGTGTCTGTGTCCTGTTCTCCTCTTCTTATAAAGACACCAGTCACATTGGATTAGGGCCCACCCATATGACCTCATTTTGCCTTAATGACTCTTTAAAGACCGAATCTCCAATTACAGTCACATGCTGAAGTACTGAGGGTGAGGGCTCCAACGTATGAATTTGGGGGGTTGGGGAGACATAATTCAGCCCATAACAAAGACACGCATAAGGGCAATAGCCCGATAATAAAGACAGTGTTGGGTCAGAGGAAAGGGGACACATGAGTGTTTCAGTTTCCTCACCTTTAAAAAAGCTGTTAGAAGGCATCAATTAGGTCACTATGTAGATGTTGGATATATGGCAGTTGAATGGGAATTAGAACTCTGGAGAATCTCCCAGCTTCTCTTTTGACAAACTGGTTTTTCTTGCCACCCTCTTACTACCATTATGACCCCAGGGAAGGGAGCCATCCATGTTTGGTAACCAAATAACATAATACTTTAGTGCTGCTCTTTGAAGATCATGACATCTGTAATTGAGATCTTTATCTTTGCAGCAGATGAACTGAGGGCCAGAACTTCTCACCAACCAAAAGTGGGGGAACTTAGTGGGTTGGCCAGAGGAGAGCTGGGATGATGAAAGACATGGGAAGGAAGGCAAGTCTATTTCTGGCTATGACAGGAAACCATTGGGATGAGACATATCCCAGGAAAGATGGAGGCTGTTTGCCAGGCTGTATGACTTCTAGGCAGCCCTGGAGTCTCTGGGAAGGATGCAAACCTTCACTAAAAGGACCAGGCCAAACAAAGGGAAAGGGAGACAGAGTCATGGGGACTCCCAGAAAGCACCAAAGAGCCCAAGAGGGCAGGGTAACCAGGGAGGGGTCCTTCACACCCAGAGAGGGGAGTCCTTCCTCTTTCAGGAGGGTGGATCCCCCACTCAAAGTGTCCCTGAGGGCTGGGTGGTGCAGTAGGACCTGTTGGGAGAGGTGGGAGCAGGTACAGGGAGCAAATGGAGAGTCACACCTCAGAGAGCACCACCTGATTTTATCTCAGGGTGCTCATCTAGTCCAGGAGAATTGAAGAAATGCATAAGATCCAAGACCAACTTCCTTGTGACTGTGCCAAGCAGGCTGCTCTGTGCTGGTGGCAGGTGAGGACTAGAAAGTGATCTCTGCAAACAACCATATATAGGCTTTGGATTATTTGCTTAGCTTTAATTTTTCCTCCTTTTCTAATAAGAAAAGTTTCTTCTTCATAAGAGTGCAATTTTATCTCAACTGCAGAGAAAAGGAAAGTTCCTTCATTTCCGTTAATGGCTGGCAGAGGTTGCTATGGAGAGGAGACCAAACCCCTTTGGTGACTCCAGAGGTGGAACCTGGGTCCTGATCAGCTCCTGAGCCAAGACCATCAGCAGAATGAGATGCCAGAATCCAGGATCAGATGCCAGAGGCAGAGAGTTTCTGTGGCAATAAACATCCACCTGCTGCCCAAAAGGCTTCACTTTGCCATACTGCTTTCCAGAACACCAGTCTGAGAAGCATTCCTGCAAATAAGCCAAAGAGCAGATGTTCTCAGAGGAGCCAGTCCGTCAGTCAGCCTTTCACAACCTCGAGTCCCCTGGGTGAGGGTGGGTTGTGCAGAAGGAACACTGGAACACACTTGGAGTGCAGGCCCAAGAGAGTTTCTGATGGTTGAAGAACATCAGGAGAAGCTCTAGGTTCCTGGAAACTGGGGATGGGCATGTAACAAGAGGTGGCAAATGATGCAGAGAAGGAGGGATAAGGGAGCAGAAGACTCACCGGGCCCCACCAAGGAAGGGCCCAATGTCCAGTGAGAATCACTGTTATGCTTCATAAACTTGGGAAATGGCTCACCTAGACAATGGTCTTTAAAAATGAGTCCCAGACATGGGGCACCCGACTGGCTCAGTTGCTCAACAAACTCTTGATTTGGGCTCAGGTTATGATCTCGCAGTTCATGGGATCGAGCCCCTTGTTGGGCTCCATGCTGAGCATGGAGCCTACTTAAGATTCTCTATCTCCCTCTTCCTGTGCTCCCCCCATCTCAAAAAATAAATAAAATAAATAAAACAATAAAAATGAGTCACAGACAAATATGGTTTCAGGACCCCAGGATGGCCAGGACCCATGTACCCCTACAAGCACCTCAGAAGTCACCCAAGGATCCTACAGTTGGATTGCCAGATAAAATATAAGATACCCAGTTAAATTTGGATTTCAGATATGCAAGGAATAATTTTTCAGTATTAATTTGTCCCATGCAATATTTGGGACATGTGTATGCTATAAAAATTATTTGTTGTACATCTGAAGTTCAAATTTAACTGGTTATCCTCTGTGTTTACTTGCTAAATCTGGTAGCCATAGCCTGCAGGGTC
Source organism: Panthera onca (assembly GCF_046562875.1). Classification (NCBI taxonomy): domain Eukaryota; kingdom Metazoa; phylum Chordata; class Mammalia; order Carnivora; family Felidae; genus Panthera; species Panthera onca. The sequence continues at coordinate 23,958,065 of NC_138343.1, read as the reverse complement.
ACTAGCAGTTGTCATTTTTCAAGTTGTAAGGAATGGATGTGGTTTGGACAGGCTGTTCTTGCAGGCTGCCAGCGAATGTGACATCACAGATGGTTGCCTGGGTTGATTCAAGAGCTTATTCAGCCCCTCCTAAATGTATCAGTGTTCTTGGCTGTTATGTGTAGACATCTGATTCAACTGGTTTAACCAGAAGACCATTTATTGCCCCCATAACTGGGAATCCAGAGACAAGTCATGTTCCAGATGCAGTGCGATCAGTGATGTGTGTCATCATGGGTCTTCCATTTGTTCACTTTGCCACCTTCCATGTTGACCATAGCCATGGCTGTGAGCAAGATGGCAGCAGCAACACCAGCATCACTCCTGAACATGGCCTCGTTATTGGCACAGTTTCTCAGTTACAACAGAAGAACAGGACAAAGGTAAAGAGCTATTCAGTATCCCACAACATCCATGTCTTTGGACTTGTGGCCAATGAAGAATACGAAAAGAAGAACAGATTGAGTAAACAAGTCAGTTGGAAGAAGTTATCTGACATATGTATTAACATATGAAGACTAACAATGAAAGTGAGTGCAACTACAAACGAAAACTACAAATGAAAAAATGAAACTGACTGATGAATATATTAAGAAGTAGGATATTGATGGGACTGTCTGAACCACATTCTTACGCTGTTTTCCAAAATGTAGTCTGAACTCCCAAAGAATAGACTAAAACATTTGGTTTGCTTTATCCTACCTTTGGGAAATTACCTGTTGCTGACAAATGCACCAAGTGCAAGACTCAGGGGTAGTTTTCTCTGTGGTTTATAAACGTTGATTTATGGAAATGCTTCCCTGCTGGGTCATCTCAGCAAATGAGACACCACATGAACTAGACCCTCATTCTCTCTTTTATCTGGTCTCTTCCATAAAGTAGAGGACTATTTATCCAGGAACAAAACTATGTGAACAGTGTAGATGCTTTTCAAATGTCATTTAAAAGCAACTGTTTGAGAAATATTGCCAAAGGGTCCCTACTTTAACACAGTGAGAGAACATCAAGGAAATACACACTGGCAGTTGTAGCCTCAGCCTTTTCCGAGTTCTCTAAAAATAAAAAAAACATAGGGAAGGCCATGTCAAAGTTTTGAAATATCAAATCCCAAATCAAAGTCATCATATTTGATTTCCAATTTTCTGTGAAATATGAGGGCAGAGTTAACATAGGTAATGGAACTCTTTTACTGTCTCTTCTACCAAGTAAATACCCCTCTAAGAGCTCGTGTTTAGACTACATCAGATATTATAAAAGTAAAACTGTTGTGTTCAGAAGTGGAGAATACCTCTTCAGATACTCTCTGACCACCAAATCAGTCAGAAACCAGTATTTATCAAGATAATATCAAATCTCTTCCAAAAATATTTGAAAATGCATTTAATCTCAATGTACTTTTGAGGATGCTTCCAATCTAAAATTGATACCAGCAGAAGGGGTGTTGGGGGAAATCAGAGGGTTAGATTAATTAAGTTGACCTGGGTTCAGGTCTTATTTCTGTCCTACACTATCACTGTGACCTAGGGCAAGACGAACTCCATGGGCTTCAAGTTCCTTGCATCAGTAAGGATGGCATTCAGCTGTATGTAACTAAAAACCCAAACACAATGGTTTATCTAAAAAGGGTTTAACCTTCTCAAAAATGTAATGCCCTGGGCTGATACAGCAATCTGACTATGGCATCTCATTTCCGCATTTCTTTTTCTTTTTATGTTTTTTATTTTTGAGAAAGAGAATAAGTGGGGGTGGGGGGCTGAGAGAGAGAGGGAGAGAGAGAATCCCAAGCAGCCTCTGTGCTGTCAGTGCAGAGCCTAACTCAAGGCTTGAACACACGAACTGTGAGATATTGGCCTGGGCTTGAAAATTCCAGTAGGATGCTCAATCCACTGAGCCACCTAGATGCTCCTCCCCATTGCTTTATTCTCTGTCCTCTTTAGCTTGTGACTTCATCCTCACCTTTGTCATCTTTGGATGGTAAGAGAGCCCTTCCACCTCCAGTCTCACAAAAAAAAGAAAGAGAAGAAAAACAGGAAGAAGAAAAGCAGCTTCCTCAGAAACTCTGAGATTACATCTGCAGAGTCCATTGATCCAAACTGTGTCCCATGGCCCATAGACTCATTTTGCCCAGATGCAAGGGGCTGGAGAAATAAGCTATTTCACTGGTACTCTGTAGCCACAAATAAAATCAAAAGTTCAGTTGATAAGGAAGAAGAGGGAAATACATGTTTCGTTGGCAAACAGCAATGTCTACCACATGCTTCAAAAGAAATAAGGCACCTGCTAGCTTCCCTTCTACTATTCATTCATTCTTTCTCTCAGCAAATACATTAAATGCCTACTCTCTCCAGACAGTCTTCTGGCTACTGGAATGCAGTACTACATATCTATGGACATAATTGGCAGAACAATAAATATTGGTTGCCTTGGACCACTAGCCTAATAAAGTGACCCCAGAAAAACTGAGAGCTGACACAAACAGAGGCTTCCTTTCCTCATTTGGCACACCACACAAGAAGCAACAATGGGTAGCAGTTCATCTCAAGAGTCTAATTACAGCCTGAACTGTAGTCTCCCCTTCCTACTCTGGCTTAGTGCTTTAGAATGCCCCAACTTTGTTCTGGTCCACAAGCAAAGGGAATCCTCTTGAAGAGAGACGAGATCATGATTCCAGAGTTTTTGGTGACCCATGACATATTCCTACCTCCTCTTATCTGCTCCCTAGGGGTAGCAGCTCATCAGGAGGCCATTTCAGGAAGTTTATATCACCATTTAAATAAAAACTCTGCTGAAAGGCCTGGAACCTTCACCTACTGCTGCAGCCAGGATTAGCTGGTACAACCTTTTGGAGAGCAGCGGGGAAGTCACATCAAGAGCATTGAAACCTTTTCACTCACTGATCAAGGACTCTGATTTTACTTCTGGGAACCATGCTAGGAAAATCATTCAAACTGTAAAAAACTTTCACGCACTAAGATGTTCACTGTGGCATTTGATATAACAGCCCACTAGGGAAACTATCTAAATATTCATCAGTAGGAGAATATGGTACATATACTCAATAAAATGTTATACAACCACTAGCCATGATGGTTATAAAGACCATTTCTCATCAAGAAACATGTTTACATGAATTGTTAACTGAAAATTGCAAAATTCAGAGTTAAATGTGAACTATCATTACAAGTTTTAAGTTATATGCACAAGGAAGAAATACTTTTAAAATGTTAATAGTGAGTAAGGGATTACGTGACTATAGGTGGCCAGATTTTAAGTGACTTTTTTCCCTTAGTTTTCAGAATTTTATATATGTTTACATGACTTCTTAATGGGAAAATTAATTTATAATCTGAAAAGTACAGGGAAATCAAGGGTTTCATGAACAACTTCACATTTTCTGGTGTGATAGATAAGGTCTGGGAACAAAATAACAACCAATAAGTCTTTCCACTGCTACGACTCAGAAGAAAGATGGTAGGAAGAGATAGAAATAGAAAAGGTGATGCTTGTTCTGAATTTTACCCAAGTTAGTAGGGTTCACTTTTTTTTTAACCTATTGCTAGTACTTTGAACAGCTCTTTTCCCTGGAAAACCTCTTTTCCCTCTACTTAAAATCTTAAATCCCAAAAACCATTTTCCTGAGTTGAGCAGAATATCATGGCAATATTCCAGATCTACCAGCCAAAAAAGCCACCAATTTCCCCTGAATCATTTGGGCAAGCCAAGCAAAAGATTTCCTTTTAGCCCAACTACAATTATATTCTTTCAATCCAGAACAGGCATTACTTGTTCTGCCTTTTTCTCTTTCCACCAAAATTGCCTCAGCAAAGCTAGCCAATGTAGTTACAAGCCAAGTTGTTATTTCAACATTTTACCAACCTGTCCCAACCTGTACTAGCAATCACACTGGAGAAAAACTTGTCCCATCGGGGGATGGAAATTAGTTCAGCCTAAAACTGGAATCTGGGTCTGAATGTTTCAAGGCTTCTCTCAATTTGGGCTGCAGAACGATGGCTCCTGGAGGTTTCTCCACACCCTGCTCTGATGAACCCAGACCTCTGGTTACTTCACCATCGATCATCTCATGTGGATTTCCAGAGCACCCACCTGGTTTAGAGCTGTGCTTAGCTTCACATTGTTGGAGACACAAGAATGATTAAGTCCCTGCCTTCAAGGAGCTTACAGTCTAGTCAGAAAGGCAGATGTCCACAATGTGCAACAGGCACACAGATAATAAATGACCATGAAGGAAAGGTGTAGGTTTAGGAGCTGGACATAGACTGAATCATTAACAAGGTTTTAAGCTGAATCACAAGAGCTAGAGCATGGATAGGGTCAATTTTCAACCCTATTCTGGAGGTTGTGTCTAGGGTATTTGATAGTTTTTCATATTTAAGCATCTAGAGTGGTGGTTCTTAACTTTGGTGGTAGGGAGGGAAGAAGTTTGAATTCTTTGAGAATCAGATGAGTGTTATAGAACCCTGCCCCAGAAAATGTGTACATATTACACACATAAATTTTTGCATATAATTTCAGAAGATTCATGGATCACACCCCTCTAAAGCCATCAATGGACTTCCAGGAGAACACAATATTGAGCATTTCCCGAATTTCAGGATCTGAATTAATTCTGTACATATATTCTTTCCTTTCATCCTTACAACAAAACTATGACATATGAAACGTTGTTTCAATCGTACAGATTAGGAAACTGAGGTTGCTTGCCCAAATCAGGTGGTTTCAAGCCAAGTCAAACAGCCAAATCTGTACATTTCCAAATAACAACTGGATGAGGTAGATATTATGGCCCCACCTCCATCACCACCACCATTTTACAGATGAGGAAAAAGAGTCTTGGAAGGTTAAGAAACTTGTCTCAGGCCATGTGGATCACAGATTAAGAGTTCTTGACAAAAAGGCGGGACAGAAAGTAGATGCTTTGAAATCCCAAGTAAGGCATACTTGTAGGGAAGGTTCTTGAAGTAAAAGACTGAACATCTGGCTTGCCACTTGAAGTAGCTGTTTCTCTCTGGTGGGATGCAAAGAGAAGGAAAACTACAATTAGCACTGTCCTTTTGCCATGATCCTAGAGCAGTCTGAGAAGTCCAGAAAGAGCCCAGAATCCAAGCCAAAGTAAGAAAGAAGGAACTGGAGGAAATGTTCTGTGAGAACCACATGCCAACCTGGAAGTTTTGAACCTCAGGCCATTGCTCAGCCCCTTACTCCAAAGAATGAAAAAAAAAAAAAAAAAAGGAGGTGAGCAGGCACCCTCTGACTCACAGGACATGATGTCATGGCATCGTGCAATCAATCCATCAATATGCTGCTTATGGCCCCACAATGCTGTGCCCAGTACATGGGGAGGTCATTCATTCCTTGAGAGCCAGGGATGCAGAGAAGCTGGAGTAAAATGGGGAAATCCTCACTGGCCAGAACCATGCGAGCATCTTCAAGTTCCCTTTACAAAAGTTGCCTCCAGAGAGTCAGTACTTTCTTCTATCATTGAATAAAATATTTCTAAACACCTCTTTTAGAAACATTTGCAAGTCAGTGATAATACTTGAGTCTCACCACATTTTAGACATGAAGTGGCATTAAACAGCACATTCACTAGGCTTGGGGCCAAGGACTTTGGGTTGTCTGCAGAAGTCAAGTTCCCTGTCAGAGGATAAACACTGCCAGCTTCAAGGATAGCTGAAAAATCTGTCTCTGAGAACAAGAGGTTACTTTTGATTGGAGCGATCAGAAATGCTTTGTTTTTACTTGTGTGCGAATTTCATCTCTCATATTAAACCTAAAGGAGACAGGATAGAGCAGTGGTTAAATTATAAGCCTTGATGGCAGAGTATCCCTGTCCAGCTACTTGCTAGTTATATGGCCTTAGGCACATTCTTACAGCCTCAGATTTCATCCATAAAATGGAAATAATAACATTGATAATTTCAAAAAGGGTTGTTGGGACAATTAAACAAAATTGTGTGTACAGGATCTGGCACAAGATAAACCCTTAACAAAATTATTATTATTATTATTATTATTATTATTATTATTATGAAACTTTTGAGAACAAAGACTTTATGTCCTGAGAATATACAGGTCAATATCTAGACACTCATATATTTCATGAATAAAGAAATAATTCTGTAATTGTGTGGAACAATTTCTCCCCAAAAGATTATCCACTAGTATATTCATTTTAGCAACAGTCTAGCATTTAACTAATTAGATTCTTTTTCAGGCCAAAGAAGACTACAGAACTGTGATAGAATTATTTCTGAACCTGTTATTTGTGAGGGCATTCTGTGCAGTTCGGAATTTACAATTATTTCTACTGAACACAGAAATAAAACAAAATTCTTTCCTGGTAGCAGAAAGAACACTCAGAAACATCCTACCAGCTTCTCTGTCTCGTTTTGATCTCATAAAATACATGGAAAAGAAAACAAACAAAAATAAAGCACTTCAAATGTTCCATTGCAGTGAACTCCAACTGTGTTAAAGAATCGAGCAGAATAGAAATTGTCCCATTTGTCCAGCTCTTCCCAAGGCCATTACTTTGGAAGCAGAAATCATGGAGTTTCTGTGACATTAGACTCCCAGCACCTAGCATGCAGGTCTCAAGAAGTGATTCTTGGTAAAATTTTATTATTTAGTGGTCACTCATAAAACAAAACAAAACAAAACAACAAAAACCATTGTGTCACCCTTGTGTGCAAGAGCCCTGAGAAGGCAAGGTTAACTTCCTCTCTCTGCCCCACTCCCTCCCCAGTGCACTCTACACCCAGAGAGATAGCCAACAAGCACCACTCAACATGTTCTATGAGTGAGAACTTGGCAGCGTTTTTCCTGCAAGGTGCTCAGTTTATGATGATGCATGGTTCCCAGCTTCTACCTGCTTTTGTTCAGAATGCCTGCTCTTGACAAGGTGGAGCTTTCTCATCCCAAACACGTCCACAGGCCTTGAGGAAACAGCCCAATGGGTGTTGCCATGACAATGGGCAAGCCTGAAGGGAAGTTGACATTAACGTCCAGAAGCTTGGATTTCTCTGATTATTGGACATTGTTTTGCATCTTTTATGTGGGAAGGGGCAGTTATCTGTAATCTTAGGGGTGAACTGTAAGACACATCAATGCAGCTGCACCTATAAGGTTAATTCAGAGTCAAACATCTGTTTTAAGTACCTCACCCAACTAATAAAAGTCTTGCCAGAGAAACTTCTACAATGTTGGCTCTCGGTGGTCAGGGCACAACCACGATACTGTGGTTGGCATTATCCCTCTGGGTTTGAGCTCCCCTGGGTTCTCTTTTGTGAGTCACAGACCAATTCTTGGTTTATACTGGGGGTGTCTGACCCAGAACATGTACCAGAACCTGTAGATCAAATCCAGATACAGCTATGTTCGCTTGCTTCGTCTGCCTGGTTTGGCCCACGTGGGGATTTCTGGAATTTTTATTATTTGCTAATACATTTTAAAATTAAGGTATCTGTATTAAATATCCAGACATCTGACTTCTCTTTAAGGCTCAGGAAATATGATGTGGGACCATCTCGCCCAAACAGCAGCAATCAGTTGGGTCTGGTCAGTTGCTGTTTCCTTTAGAATGAGCTCTCCAGCCCCTAACATACACTGTTTTTCACCCACCTGACAAGTTCATCCATGTATGTTACTTGCTGGGCACCCATATGAATATGCTGTATGTGAATCTTGCCATGAGACATTGATGTGACCTCAGTCTTCCAGGCTAACTGTTCACCAGCTATGACTCCACTTCACTGGCGTGGTGTTGGCTGGCTCTGAGACACCAGGTGTGAAGCCCCTGAAACCCTACCTGGACTCTTCCACACACACCCCATAATCCTTGCCTCATTGACTGTTACCAGCAGGCTTGGCAACTCTCAGCAGTGACACCAGTCAGTAATCCCTTATCCCTGTGACCTTCCAGAATCCCCAGGACATCCTGAGAATGAAAGTAACCAACTTCAACTTTATGAACCATTTTGGTCCTCAGGGGACCTGAGTGCTACTGGTGAATAGTGCTGACAATTTTAGCTATGCCATCTCTCTGTCTTCATGTTGGGCTTTACTAAAAATTCTCAACAAACAGGAAAAGGCCTCTAGGAGGAAAAATATTCAAGTGCTTCCCTTGATAGCACATTCTAACGCCTGACAATCCTCCCTCTTTATGAGGAACTATTTTATATCCAACCCTTGGAGCACTTTAAAAGCATTTTGTCTTAATCAGTCAAGAGAAATATGGAAGTACTACTCACTACTCCCTGCAAAACACATCCTTTTGTGGGAAAAAAAATGCTATTATTAAATTACCATGCAACCTTCCCCTCTAACCATTAAATCCTATTTCTCAATCTTTTAATCATTCTTGAGGAAGCTCTCACCTGAACTTCTCTGACTTCTCTGCATCTTTCTAGATTCATGCAACTCAACACTGGATGCAGAATTCTGGCAAGGTTCTGAACAGCACTAAATATAACAGGGCCTGCTTTGTGGTTGCTAATTGTGTGGTCTACTTTTATATTTGATTTCAAAACCAGAGCTTTTTTTTTTTTTTTTTTTTTTTTTTTTTTGCTGATTCATGATCAACCCGAAGCCCACATGATTTTTAGATATTTTTCAGCTCTACATGAATCTACCTTATCATTGCTCACCACAGATTTGACAGGTTGGGTTTTTCCTTTGCAAGCACAATGCCCTTTGTCTTTTCTGAAATTTACTTTTATTGGTTTCTCTCCATGTCTCCAAGCTACCAAGGCCATTTTGAATTCCACACCCATAACATGATGCTGATTCTTAAAGTCCCCCATCCTGGCTTCATGAAGTCATGTGGCACTTGTGAAGAAGTATGCTCTCTCTTTTACCACTGCCTCCCTGAGAACTCCCTCCCACCTTCAGCAATTAACTTGTTAGCTCTTTGCCTAAGCTCTTCAATTCTTTACGCAACACAATCTTTTGTGGACCTGGAACTTTGTTAGTCAGATTGTGGTCTATGGATGAACAGCATCATCATTCCTTGGAATCTTTTGAAAAATGCAGACTCTTAGGCCCAACCCAGATTTACTGAGTCAGAATTTGCATTTTAACAACACCATCAGCTGATTCATATGGAGACTGAAGTTTGAGAAGTACTGGTTTATATTACAGTTTTATTGATATGATCATTTTTGGAAAAACTGGAAGTGTTTGCTAGATCATAGTTAATAGTGCATCTATGTTCTTGTCTACATTCTAATCCCACCAGCCAGTTCTTAGAGCATTACTAGTTTTATGAGGCAAATTCTCTAGAAAGTAAAGATTATATAGTTATGATGAAAATTCATTTTAATTCAGTATTTATTAACCACTATGGACCGAGATGTTTGCTGTTGGAGATAGAAATACATACAAGACACTTCCCATCTTTGAGTAATTTACAACTCATAGTGTGCATACATCAAGAACTCTAAGATGTGTTGAACTATAGTAGGTGGGTTACACAACATGCTGTGCAATCAGAGAAGGAAGAATGTGGCAAGTATTAGCTCCTAAGGAAATAATTTTCTCTTCTCTTGGAGTGTTCTCAATAAAACATGATTGCTTCTCCAGTAGCCATGCATGCACCACACACTCCTGCCCCCACACAGATGGCTGATTTCACTAAGAAAGACAAGTGTGTGAAGAAAACTAGCACATCTTTTCATCAGCAGATCTACCACCCAACCTGCTTCTGTGTCCTCCCTCCTGCCCTAGTGGATGAATTCTCTCTGCCCCATCCAGGGCCACTCACTATTGACTCCCATCTTCTCTTGCCTACTCAACAACTTGGCTCTTGCAATGATCTCTTCTGTCTGCTGAATGATCAATTTTCTTCCTACTCTATCTGTGCTTCTCAACCAAAAGTGACTTTGCACCCTCCAAGAAACATTTGACAATGCCTTGGGAACATGTTTTGTTGTCATGACCAGGGGATGTTACTGGGATATAGGGGGGTTAAGAGTGCCGAGGTTGAGGAACTCTGATTCAGTGCACAAATAATGATGTAATATCCCTGTTGTGGATTAAATCATGCTCCCCACCCACCTCCCCAGTTCATATGTTGAAGCCCTAACCCCCACAATGTGGAGCCCTAATTAAGGGTGGAGCCCTAATCTGATAAGACTGATGTCTTATAAGAGGAGAAAGAGACACCAGAGATCACTCTCTCTCTCTGTGCACAGAGAAAAGTTCACACAAGGACATAGTTGAGAAAGTGGCATTTACGAGCCAGGAAGAAAGGTCTCGCCACATACCAACCTTGCTGGCACCTTGATCTTAGACTTCCAGCCTCCAGAACTGTGAGAAAATAAGTTTTTGTTGTTTAATCCACCCAGGTTGTGGTATTTTATTATGCAACCTGAGCTCACTAATACAATCTCCATCCTCAATAACAATCTTCCATGATCCAAGTGCATAGGAAGTGGTGAATGGAAAAGCAAAATGTGGTATATCCTGCTGATAGAATACTATTCAGCAATAAAAAGAGACAAATAATGATATATCCTACAACTGAATGAATATTTTGCTAAGTGAAAGAAACCCAATGTAAAAGATAATATGCTCTATGATTTCATTTACATGAAATTCCCTAGGAAAGGCAAATCCAGAGAGACAAAAAGTAGATCAGTGTTCACCTGAGGCTGGGAGAAGGAACTGGATTAACTGTAAATGGGCACAAGGATTTTATTTGAAGGATGGAAATATTCTAAGACTAGCTTATGGTTATGGTTGAATAACTGGGGAAATTTACTAAAAATCATTGAATTGCACATTTAAAATGGTTGAATATTATGGTATGCAAAGTATATTTCAATGGAGGTATTTATTTATTTATTTATGTATTAAATATTTAAATAAATAAATAATTAGAATAAATATCTTGAGAGAGAGAGAGAGAGCACAAGCGGGGGAGGGGCAGAGAGAGGGGGAGAGAGAATCCCCAGTGGGCTCCATGCTGTCAACAGAGAGCTCTACAGGGGGCTTGAAACCACGAACCATGAGATAATGACCTGAGCCGATATCAAGAGTCAGACACTTAACCAACTGAGACACCCAGGCACCCCAACAGAGGTATTTAAAATAAAGTAAAATTTTAGTAAGTTGAAAAGGCATTTTTTTCAAGTATCTAAAATCCCCTCTAATTCCCTTTCCTCTCCAACTAGCAGCCTGTTTCATGTCTTAGCTCCAAACCCCTGCAGCATGTTATGCAAACCCACCATCTTACACCCTCAATTCTGTTCTCCCAGCCCACTCCAACCAGGCCTTCTCCTTACACGGCTCTTATCAAGTCACCAGGACCTCCATGCAGCCAAATGTGATGGGCAACTTGCGTTGTTATCCACAGCATTTCCCAGGGTTGAAATGTTCCTACCCTTGGCTTCCAGGCAACCACAGCCTCCTGACCCTCCCCTACTTTGATGGCCACCCCTTCTCAGCCTCCTTTTCTGGGTCTTCCCATCTCCTGACCTCTCAGGATCAGAGGTGTCCCTGGGACTGTCCTCAGACCACCTCTCTACACTCACTTAAGTGGTCTTATTCCTTCATGCTTTCAAAGGCCATTCACACACTGAAGAGCCCTAAATTTGTATCCCCACTCTGCACTCTTCCTTGAAATCCAGACTGACAAGGCTGAGTAAAGCCTCCCTTGACTGTCTAATGGGCAACTCAAACCTCAGTTGTCCACAGTTGAGTTCCTGATGACCCCTCATCCCAGACTGGGACCTCCCCCATTTGCCACATCCCAGTGAACACCACCACCATTCACCCATTTGTTGAGGCCAAAATATTGGAGTCATCCTTGACTTAGCATACCCACCCCATCCATTCCACCAGCAAATTCAGTGTGATCTCTCTTCAAAACAGATTTTCAACCCAAGTAACATCACATGAATCAGCACCCCACCCTCTCTGTGCAAGATGCCCTCATCTCCCACCTGGACTGTTGCAAATCCTCCCAGATCATTGCTCTTCCACTTTGGTCTCCCACTTCTATTTCCCAGGCAGGAGTCACAGCAATGCTATTAAAATGTAAGCAGGTCTCCCACCTGCTCCCCTAGTAGGTTGAGCCTTCCACCTGTAGAGGCAATAGTGCAGTTTGGAGGAAGGGACAGTGATCCTGTCCTGAGGAGTCAGCTGGTGATAGGAGAAAAGGACACAAGGACAGAGGGGCAAGTGTTGGTGAGAGATCATGGGTGGGGGGGGGGGGGCAGTAGAGGGATAAAGGGCAAAGGGGGATGTTGAGCCCAGGCAGAGGTCCCAAGAGGCACAAGCAGTTGTGGTCTCTCCTCAGCTTGAGCTGTAGTCTGAGAAACCACCACATAGATCAAATCCCAGAGGCAAAGATATCTTTAGGGGGAAAAAAGGTAGCATGAGCAGTGGATGAATATTGCTGGATCCCTCAGCCCCCCATGACCATGCACTCCCCCACAATGACAGCTCCTCCAGAGACACTGATATATTCAGGTACACATAGGTGTTTGACTTTCTCCAGACCAGCAGAGGAGAAGAGACTGATATGCATGCGGACTGAATGGCGGCCGTGGGCATGGCATGGCCAGCCCCATCACCCACCCTGGGTCCTGCTGTTGGCCCAACTAGGCCCTGGCTGGTCACCTGGGGAAAAGAGGCCCCTTCTTTTGGAGTCTGACCAGATCTGCCCATGGGTGGGGGAAACACGAATTATGCCTGACACTTGCCAGGCTGGGCCTTTTATCCTCATTCACGGAGGAAAATCTCACATACTCCCTGAGACCTCAGTGGAAACATAGCAGTACCCAGGCCATCCCAGCCAGGGACACAATTGACCCAGTTGAATTGTGGCAGAGGGCAGAGAGAAACCAGCAGTCACAGAGCTCCATGTAAAGAGTCAGGATCAGGTCACCTTGAGGAATCATCTCATGTCCCTGAGGTGTCTGGGGCCACCTTTTCTGAGAGCACTATGGTGAGAGAATCCACATGTCCCCACACAGACTCTGCTCATGGGACGCCCAGCGCGACCACCCCTCCCGCAGTCACCAAGTGCACAGCTGTGGCGGAGGGTCCACTGTGAGGAGCAGCAGGAGCGGCCACAGGCCCCACAGCCAGGCTATGAGCATAGAGGGCCCCGCATCTGCAGGCCCAGGAGGGAGCAGCCGCCCAGGCCCGGGAAGGGGGGAGGCAGAATGGCCGCGGGAGCAGTGGCACAGGCCCCTGGGGGTCCTAAAGGGCTGCAGGGGCGGTGCGACCCTCCACAGGGGCTGCACGATGGGCCTGCAAGAGGGGCAGAGACGCCAGCAGGTGGATGGCCAGATGGGAGCCTCATATCACCCTCACAGAGGGAGGCGACAGGAGCAGCTGAGGGGGAAGCCAGGTCTCAGTGCGGAGTCAAGGCCAAGGAGGGAAGATGGGGGAGAAGGGGATCCCAGGAGGGGGAGCTCCCCTCACCCACGTGACCATCCTCCGGCTGCCCCACCAGCCACGACAAAGGGAGAGGCTGGAGCAGCCCAGGGGCAGCCCCCAGGGCTCTTCTGCTCACAGCGCCCCCCCTCCCAGTCTGGCCCTTCCCTAGCTGGAGGGTGGGGGGTTGGGGGTCCCTGCTGGTGACAGGCCAGCGGCACAGGCTCCTCCTCCAGGAAGGTCAAAGCCAGCCCGGGGCAAAGGGGTCACGGGACAACCGTGGGCTTGAGGGCTGGGCGAGTGTCTAAGGCCGCGGGGGAGCACACAGGCCAGGGAGGTGACTGCAGAGGGTGGCCGAGGCTGACATCCGGGGCCAGACATCCGACGACCTGGGACCCTGCAGCAGGAGCCAGAGCAGCACGCAGTAGCAGCCAGGCTTTGGACAACGCCCCCAGAGCCACACGGTTTTGCTTACTGCGTGTGGGTCCACGAAGGAACCGAGGCCAAAGGGCCTCCGAATGTAACATCCTCTAGTGTCCCACAGCCCAGCAGTGACCACGCAGTGGATTCTGTGATGTCGCCATGCTGCAGCCTGAGGCCCCGGTCTCCAGGTCCCCGGAGAGCAGGTGCCAGGGCACCACCCTGCTAGGCTGTCCCTGCTTTGCCTCCCTGGGCTGCCGGCAGGAACTACCGTCCACACCTCCTCTCCTCCTCCTCTCTTCCTCCTTCCCCAGGGCACCTGACCACAGACATTCAGGCCACAAGCAAGGCCTCCTGTCCCCTCAGGATGGTCAGGGAGGGGGTGCAGATGCATCTGAATTGCCAGCAAACAGAACTGGGAAGAATCACGCAGACCCAGCGGTTCCAGAGGTCTGTGCTCCGGAGAAGTGCTCACCTGTGTTCCAGGAGATGAGCAGGGAATACTCGCAGGAAAGTGTTTGCAGCAGCAAGCACCAGGAGTGCCAAACGTCCCCAAACAGGAGGAAGTGTGGACGCACACACAGCGGGACACAGACCAGAGTGACTGTGAGCACACTCTGCACAGGAGCGAGGCTGCACCCCACATACCGTTGAGCGAAGAAGTAAGTGGTGGAAGAAGACACACAGAACGGCTCAAAGCCAAGACTGAAAATGTCTGAGGGCACATGTTTGGAACAACAGTAAAGAAACGAGGGCATGGAAACCACAGAAGGCAGGAGTGTGGATGTCTGCAGGGTGGGAGGAGGGAGACGTGATCAGGGTGACGCACACAAGGGCCTCAGCGGAGCTGGGGATTGTATTTCTGAAGCAAGGTGCTAGGACACAGGTGTTTCCTCTCATATCTTTTTACATTTTAATATCCCTGAAGTCAGGATGGTCTTTAAATTGCTGTCAGCCAGGTGGCAGTTGTGATGTAGTGGCATTGCCTTAGAAATGCCTTAAAGTTTCTGTCATTCAGGCTTTCCTATTTTATGTATTCACAAGAGGAATATATAACAAAAATCTGTTCTGGTCTGAAGGATCACTTTCAATAAGTATAAAAATTTCTAAATGACAAGAAACACAGGTAAGTATGACTGCTTCACTCTCTCCTGAGAACTTCTTAATGGTTTCCCATCACAGCCCCACATTCAAGTTCTCCCAGGGGCCTGCCAGGCCTTCAGGATCTGCTTCCTTCCTCCTCTTGGGTCTCATCCCTGGCCCTCTTTACTAATGGCTCTTCAGCCCCGGCTCCTTGCTGCTTCAGGAAGCATGCTGGCCATAGTCCTGCTGTAGGGTCTTTCCACCTACTGTGCTCTTGCCTGATGTACCCTTCTGCTAGACATCCCATAATGTTCTCTCTCACTTCCAGTTATGAAGACACTGAATGAGCCTCAGAGTCTCTTGACTTTGATGCCAATTTCTCCAATGTAGAAAATTCTAGAAAGAGGATGCATCTCGGTTGAAAATGTCATGATCTGTCTAGTTACAATCCAAGCTGATTTTCAAAATTGATTTCTTGGTCAAATGTTGCATCACCAACATGAGAGCTTCATAAGCTTCCTGGTGTGACTCAGTGGGAAGTTCATACTTCATCTCAGAGGTATTCTTGCCAGAAATGCTGTACTTGAATCTAATTATGAGGATACCTTCAGATAAATCCAGATTGTAGTACATTTTATGAATGAACTGGCCTGAACTCCTCTCAAAGATGTCAGTATCATGAACAACAACAAAAGAGGAGAATGTTGTAGATCAAAGGAAAGTGAAGAAACATTGTAACCAAATACAAGGCATGAAACTTGGATGAACTCTGGGGGAGAAATCTACAAAGGACCATTGGGAGACAATTTGGAAAATTTGAACATGAGTTGTACATTAGACTATATTGAATTACTGGATTTCTTAGATGTGATCATGGCAGTGAAGACACGTGGACAAATGTTCCTATTCTCAGCATGTACATGTGGAAGCATAGGGAGGGCACATCATGACACCCACAATTTTCAAATGTTTCAGCAAAATAATGGGAGTGGGGGAAGCAAATATGGCAAGATATGGATTTTGGCAACCGGTTGCAAATGTGGCAACCGATGGATCTGGGTAAAAAGTTATTTGATATTCTTAGTATTATTCTTTTGATTTTTCTGTATGTTTGAAATTTCAAAATAAAAAAATTTAAAAATCAGCTTCTTCTGTATTAGAAACAAAACATCATATCTAAAAGAAAGATTTTTAAAACTGAAAGAATATCATGGCCCTTTCAATGTTTTAAATAACTAACATAATTTGGGGCACCTGGGTGGCTCAGTTGGTTAGGCATCTGACTTCAGCTCAGGTCATGATCTCATGGTCCGTGAGTTCGAGCCCTGTGTTGGGCTCTGTGCTGTCAGTTCAGAGCCTGGAGCTTGCTTCAGATTCTATCTCCCTCTCTCTCTGCCCTTCCCCCACTCACTCTCTGTCTCTATCAAAAAATGAATAAATGGTAAAAAAAAATTTTAAAATAACTGACATAATTTGAAGAATAATGATGAAAATGTGTACAACAACCACACAAAACTTCACCATTGAGATTGAGGAATACAGTGAGGAATAGGATATTGATAGAATTTGGATACATGGTATTGGAACTAAAATCCTTAACTTGTCTGAAATCTAGGATGTGTCCCACTGAAATGCTGCAATTCATTTCCAGCAATAGGCAACTGGGTACATTTATAAAACTTTGTATCTCTTAGTGTCTATTTAATTTTGCCAATCTATGTTATCAATGGAGAACAAAATCTCTTCAACCTTAAAATGTATTTTAAAATGACTTAAGGTCTACAATGTCATAAGGAAGACTATAAAATATGGCAACCATTTCTCCAGAGAGAAAAATATTGAAACTAGTAAACACTGAAAATGTCCCTCAAAAAATGGTTTCCATGACAGCAAGACGTAACTATTTTGTAACAAAGAATTTAATTCAAAATGTTCTGATTCTGATTTAAAACTTGAACTATCATTTATGTTCAATAATTTGATGTGTATAATTCACTTAAAATGACTTTGCTGCAAATATTACTTGTAATTATTATTAATGAGAAAAATCATATACTCTTTTTTTTCCGTTACTCAAGGAAGGATCACTGTACTCATTCACACGAAAGCACTGAATTGTTATCAGCCCTGGTGAGTAATGAAACAATAATAGTAAGGGCGATTACAAGAATAAAACAAAGGAATAAAAATACATACAATGGAGTAGCAAATTTAAATCCATATGATTAGCACATTTGGTAGGCATTTTTAAATCAAGTACTGATTAGCTTTGTAATTTTTGAAATATTGCTTGAATGTTTTGTCTCATTTCTCAAGTCATTTAAAATGATCAGAGCACTTGATAATATTTATGAACTCCTAAATTACATTTGTAATCAATATTTAAATCTAGGAAAGACCAAGTTTATTAAATTTATAAGTTCTTTATCATTTAATCATTGTGTAAGCTAGTGTCTGAATATTTAGATAAATGTTGATGGTTTGAAGATTAATAAATCAGACATTCAACTAAGCAGCAATTGTATCAAATGTTTCTCTACACACACACACACACACAGACACACACAAAACAGGAAAATTCCAGATTTTGCCAAGATTCACAATACCCAGAAATTGGTGCCTGGGCCATATATAAAAGGCTAGTGGTGGAGGAGGGAGCCTGGTGTGAGAAGTCTGCCTAAGAGAGATACTTTACACTGGATAATGACCAGCCAACGAAGTCAGATCGTCTCTCCTAGAGTTTGACTCTAAGGTTAACAGAGTCAACGTCCATGTCTAAAATGCAGACAGAAAAAGAAAAGCAGAGAGATGCTTGTTTGCAATGAGTGAAGTCATGGAGGTAAGGACATTATCTGTTTCTGGGGAAACAGCGAGGATTCTGGTCACCATAGGTGCTGTTAGGTCCCCTGAGCTGCTACTGGGTCTTACACCTCAATGAGCAGCAGTCTAGGGCCCCATGAGCCCCCTGCAGTAATTTCCTGTACGTTCCACTTCTCTCCATGGCCTGCAGTGCCATGGGGATGCCCAATAGGACCAAAGTAAAGTAGATTCTAGCCTAAGGCCACTCAGGAAACATGTAGGGACATCTACCACAGTCAGAAAAAGTGACTTCTTCAACCTCAAGGCACTTGTAATATAGCAAATAAAACATAACATCATAAAATCATCAACAGAACATATGAACCGAATGCTCTGAGGGTACCTAGAAGGGAACAATGACTGTCTTGGAGGCCAGAGAGGAAGAAATGAGGATTTGGAAAGAGTGCTCAGAGATTGGGCCATTTAGGTTGGCCTCAAATATCACTAATTAAGGGTTTTACCAAGAGGTAGAAAAGGGAAGGGAGCTTGCAAATAAATGGTGCAGGGGCACCATGGCCGGCGGGGGGGGGGGGGGGGGGGGCGGTAAAAGGACAGACTTGTGCTCAAATGCCTATTTTCAAATCTAGGCATTTGCTTACTATTGCGTACTAGCTGTGTGATCTGAAGCAAGCTACATAACCTCACTATCCTTCAGCTTTCCCATCTATAAAATGGGGGTAATAATAGTATCTCCTGGTAAGATTGCTATAAGGATTAAGTGAGGTAAAACATGTAATGCTCTTAGATCAATGACTGGCACTTAATAACGTTGTCTACTCTTATCACCATTTCCATACCACATGCTGATGTAATAACACCCAAGTTTCCTCCATCCTACTGCTTTTGGTAATTTTGAGGACACTTCATTCTTTGCGTTCTGCACCTCTATGTGTGCATATTTTGGGACATGTTTGGTCCCCCGTCTGCCCCGCATTGCACGATGCTCACATGTGTGTTCCTATGGTCATTCCATCTGCCACAGTGTCTCCCCCTGCATTAGACACTTTCCAAGCCAGGTCCACCACGGTCAACCTCAGTGGGTCAGAGAGGTACCTTAACCAGGAACTCTTCTTGATCTCAAAACAATTCAAACCTAACTCTATCCTTTGATACCCTGTACATGTTAAACTCTCTGAACATTAGTTTTTTAATCCATAAAATGAGGGTAACGACACCTACTTCATAGGGCTAGCATTGTAAGGCTTAAATAAAAATAAGTAATTATGCAGAGCTGTTTGACCCAGTGCCCAATACATAATAACTGCTCAATAATTAGTAGCATTAGCATATGAAAAATAATAACCTTGCAGCAGTATATAAGTCATTGTGTAATTGTTCATTTTTTTTTTCTGGAAGGAGTCATAGCTTTTATCAAATTATCAAAGAGAGCTTTACTCCTGCTTGATATTTTCCCAAATAGAAACAACCCGTGATCAGACTGGAATATATATCCTCAACTCCTATGCTAGGACTCTCCTAAACATATAAACTATAAAATGAGTAAAACATAGCAGAGAAGTCTCCACATATTTGGTCTTGCATTTATGGTGTCACCCACCATGAGGAGATCAGGGAAGATGAATGTGATATGGGGGGGGGGGGAGGGGAAGAAGGTGAGCTAACTCAGGCCTCCCTCTCTCCTTTCTTCTTTCCTCACACCCTCACCCCCAGTTCCCAGGGACCCCAGTTTGGTTAGTTTTCTATCTCAGCTAAACTTATTTCTAGAAAAGGATCTGAGAAATACATTGGTACCGAGACCAAGATAAAAAGGAACATAAGACTCACGGGAATATTTGCCTTTGAGTAGTTGGTTGGGCAAAACTCAGATCGAAGGGTTGAAGGCCTATTTAAGGAATTACGGGCTTCAGAACTTCGGCAAGGAAACAATTGTTGTGTTACCAAGAGATGTTTTGGGGCCTCTGGAATAAGGGCACACAAGGCCTGTTTCTCCTGTCTGTGGTTGGGCAGAACAGGAGTGGAAAATGGAAATGAAATCTCATTATTGGAAAAATTAAACTAAAATGTAAAAGACAAGACTAACAGCCTTAAAAAGAATAGAGGGGATAACATGAGCTAATACAGAAAGAGACATTAAATGGGAGAAGCAAGGTACAGATCAATATGCTTAGAATGAATAAACATACATATGCTTGTATATACATGGAAAATTCCGGAAAGATACAAAGCAAACTGGTAACAATGGCTATCTCTGGGGAGGAGCCTTGGAGGATTGAAGTCTGGGGTGGAAGAAAGACTTGTTTCTGCTTGTTCACTTATATTGCTGAGTGGTTTTTTTTTTTTTTTTTTTAACATATGTATATATCGCATTTTTTATTTAAAAAATAGGTTTGAGAAGACAGCATGAGTAAATTCAGTGAGATATGAAACCTTTTTCTAAAACCAACAGCATCAAATATTATTTTTAAAAGACTAATGAGAGGCCGCAGTTAAGAACAAAACAGGATGCCATGAATTAAACTCACAGCCAAAAAATTTCACTAGGATTCAGATTTCAGGTTAAAGTCTGTGATACAAAATGTCATTATAGGCAACTGAACTACCAGGAAAAATTGAGAGGAAAAATCACTAAAGCTTGAGCTGGATTTCTTAATGATGTAGGTTTTTATCCCAGAAAGAACACCCACCACATTTCCACACCCATTTTTGAACAGAGAAAGGGTTTTAGGAAGTTGTAATCCTCATTAGCTAAATTGGCCCCCTTGCCAAGCCTGCCTTCGGTTGTGAGCCTGAGAACCAGCACTACACACACCAGCTGCCTTGTTCCTTATAAATAGAATTTCCCCCACTAGGTTGGAGTGATAATAGGGTGGGTCAAACTCAAAAGCCATAGAACACGTAGGTGTGTGCACATTCATAGTCCTGATTATGGTACTCATGATTTTAGGGACCACTCTGAGAATTTTTGCTCAGTTTCTCATGTTTCTGCTTTGGGGATTTGATGATTACATTTGTTGATGGAGGAAAAGAAAACAAAAGCCCCACAAGTCCTGAAAATTAGAAAATTTCCAGTGGAACACTCTATTAAGGAGGAGGGGAAAATACTCACGTCTCCACCAGCCAGAAACCATCATCAATTCCCACAGGTGTTGAGAATAGCAAGAGGAAGTACTCCTGTAGAAATTACTTAGAAATATTCTGCTTCACCAAATACTACACAACTCAAACCAAAAAAAAATTTGTTTTTAAAGTTGGCTTTGAAAACACACAATTACCATCCAAGATACTCACATCATCTCAGTGTCACGAAAGTAGTAAATAAATTTGTGAACTAAAAAGGCAAGTGAGAAACTAAAAAGGCAATTGGTGAACATTTAAAGGCAGATGGATCTATAAATTGGACAGTAGATTTCACATTATAGGTAGTTTCCTGGTGAATTTCTTTAAGCATGTTGGCTCAAACGTGCCAGTGACATTTGTTAGGATATAGATCCAGAGAACCAAATTAATCTGTCAGACTCTACTGCATTTGGCAATGTGGGGCAGAACAGGGAGATACTTCATTCTCAACGAATTAATCTTTTTAGAGAGAGATCTATAAATGCATTACAGCAATCAGAATAGCACGGTATAGCGAGTGAGATCAAAGTGAAAGGCTTTAGTTTATTTGCTTGTTTATTTTTCAAATTGACATCTATGAACCCTTTACAATATGTGCCAGGGACTATGCTTAATGACTCAAATGTGCCATCTTATTTACTTCTCACCCCATCTCCATGAGGTAGATGCTTCTACTGTCTCGGTCCCACGAATGAAAACACAGAGACCTGGAAAGAACCACAGTTACCAAGTCCGGGGCTCACGTCCTTTACAAGCATGTTCTGTTTCCTCTCAGCATTTATCTGATACAAGCAACAATCAGAACTACATCATATCCAAGCCACACATTTTCAGGCACTGGATCCACATCTGGTCCTTCATCAACATCAAAAAATAAAAACGAAAAACTTTGTAAATTTACTAGGTTTTTCCAGAAGCTGTCAGATAGCTCTGCCTTCAACTGTGCCAAAATCAGGGGGTAAAAATGTCATCTGAGTCATTTGTGGTCACCTTTGTAAACAATCCTTTGCCAGTTTTGACAAACCAAACTTAAGACTCAGCATCTTTTTGGCCAGAAATGAGGGGGAAGCAAGTTGTTCTGCTATCTGATCTGTAGATTATTCTTTTAACAGTAGGAGGTCATATAAAATTTTATTTCTCTTCCTTGCTTTAAAATGTTCCTTTACTTGGGGCACCTGGGTGGCTCAGTCAGTTAAACGTCCGACTTCGGCTCAGGTCACAATCTCATGGTCCATGGGTTCGAGTCCCACATCAGGCTCTGTGCTGACAGCTCAGAGCCTGGAGCCTGTTTCTGATTCTGTGTCTCCCTTTTTCTCTGTCCCTCACCCGCTCTCTCTCTCTCTCTCAAAATTAAATAAACATTAAAATTTTTTTAAAAGGTTCCTTTACTTACACAAGGAAAATTATATCAAATCAAAATATGTTCATCTCATACAATAAATGTGTTTTAAGAGAGTGATATACAAACAGAATAGTAAGTTAGATACACTGGAGAAGCTCGGTATTGGAAAGAAGGCTGTAATGAATCATTTGGTACTGCAAAGAATCCTTTAGTATGAGTTTATTTATAATCCACCCCATGCCAAACACATGTTTCAGGTGGTTTACAAAGTTGCAGATAATCCCAGATAGAATAAACTTCAAAAACAGCAATGGATTTGAGGCAAACAGAGCATGATGGTAGCCAGGGGTGAAATGAGGGCGCCAAACCTGGGAAGGTCTTTGCATTTCATACAGGTGAGACCTAAACTGGGCACTCAGCTGTTTACCTGCCAAGGGCTAGTGCAAAATGGGATTGGTTGCATAGTATGGTCGTGTACAATTTTACACAACGGGTTGATATTTTCAGAATGGTTCCCACACATCCTGACCTTGAGGAGGCCCTCCATCTGCTCTGTGACCGTGTTTCCTGCTGCCAACCTCAGTGGAGGCTGCCCTTTTCCCCATCTCCCATGTACCTCGGGATGCTCCAGAGTCAGTGCCGTCCTCCACAGTCACTGTTGTTTCCAGGCCACATTTTATCTATGTTTTTGTAAAAGCCTGCACTCATCTGTCATCTCCCAGCCTCTAGATGCTTCCTCTCATCCTGCAAATACTTTGGCATCTAGCTCTCACTCTTCCACTGCACCCCTGTGCTACTCTGGACCAGAATGGACGCCCATCCAACGCCGAGCCACTCAGAGCCTGTCCTCATGACTTTCAGCATCCAGCTCATCCTGCCCCAGCCATGCACTGTCACCTGCATTCCGCACTTCCGGAATCACCTACACAATACCCTCAGGGCAGCATTCTCGACTCTGGTTGCACACTAGAGCCACAGGCTCACTAAATACCAGTGCCTAGGCTCCACCCTCTGAAATTCTAATTTAATTGACTCAGAGTGGGCCACAGACACCTGACCACTTTTTATAGCTCCCCAGGTGTTTCCAATATGCAATCAGAGTTGAAATTACTGTTCTAGCAGGTAATGACTGCGGGCACTGTGCTTTCTGCTTCATTCACTTACTCCAGCTATGTCCTGTCTTCAGCCTCACTGTGCTTCTGATCCATTAACTCTCTCCTTGGCACATATCCACCCAAGCCTCTCCTCTTTTCCTTTCTTGTGCCTTTTGTCTCCCTACCCAGTTTCAATTCCATGCCTCATCACCTTAGCCACCCCTTTGTCAGTATCTTAACCTCTCTTGCTCCATTGTATTTCCATTAACAACTTTCCCCAAAACCGCCAATTTAAATGAACCCAACGGTTCCCTTCTCAGTGCATACACTAACACTTCTGTGAAGTGTTTGGGGGGAAAAATCAATTTTCTTCATGTAGATTAAAAATTAAAAGAAAAAAATACTAGCAAATTAAAAACAGAAAGAACTTCCTTAATTTGAAAAAAAAAATTGCAGCAAACCATTTATACATAAAAATCCCAAATGAATCAATGTCAAGTTTTTATAATTAAATAACAAAGTTAGCACATTTTCTGGATAGATTATCAACATATAAAACTCAGTTGTATTTCTCTATCCCAGCAACCAAGAGTTTGAATTTGAAAAAAACAAACAAAAAAACCTTTTAAGATATCATTTACTTCAAAGGATATCAAGTACTTAGGAATATTTGACGTCGCATACAATTGCCCAACTGAAATAAAAAACTTGCATTCACACAAAAACCTACACATGAAATTTTATAGTAGCTTTATTCATAATAGCCCAAACCTGGAAACAATCCAAACATCTCTCAACTGGAAAGTGGATAAACTGGGGTATAAGCCTTCAATGGAAAATTAGTCAGCAATATAGAGAAATTAACCATGGATACACACAAAATCATGATTAAGTCTCAAACGCACATAATAACAGAAGATAGATTCAAAAGGGTACACACTGTATGAGGGCATTTACATGACATTCTGAAAAAAAGCCTACCTATAGGGACAGAAAGATCCAGGGACAGAGGTAAGAAGAAAGGTTTACTAACATGTAGGACAGGTAGATCAATGGGAGTGTTCCACATCTTTTTTTTTAAGCTTTATTGAGATATAATTGGCATATAATATTGTGTGAGTTTAAGGTGTACAATGTGATGATTATATATATATTATATATACATATATATTATATATTAATGTATACATATATTATTGTATACATATTACATATATATGTAATACCTACGTATTACAATGTATTACATATATTATATATATATTATGCATATATTATATATGATTATATATATTATATACATATATATAAATATTACAAAATAATTACCGCAATAAGGTTAACTAACACATTCATCATCTCACATTGTTACTTATTGTGTGTGTGAACTGTCTTAGCAACTTTCAAGGATACAATATTGTATTGTTAAGTCTAGTCACCATGCCATACATTACATCCCAGAACTTATTCATCTTATGACTGAAAGGTGGTACTCTCCAACCACCTTCACCCATTTCCCCCAGCCCCCAGCCCTTGGCAACCACCATTCTATCTGTTCCTATGAGGTTGATTTTTTTTTTTTAGATTCCACATGAGAGCATACAGTATTTGTCTTTCTCTGTTTGACTTATTTCACTTAGCATAATTCCCTCAAGGTTAATCCATGTTGTTGCAAGTGGCAGGATTTCTTTTTTTTATGGCTAAATAATATTCCATTGTATATATACCACAATTTCTTTATCCATTCATCCATGGACAGTTATATTGTTTTCATGACTTGGCTATTGTAAACAATGCTGCAATAAATATGGGGTGCAGATAGCTCTTCCAGAGTATCTTGATTGCAATGGTAGTTACACATCAAAATGCATTTGTCAAAATTCACAGACTAGTATAGTAGTAAGTTAGTTTTGCTTCATGAAGATTATACCTTAACTGTAAAGTTTTTTTAAAAGAAAAAAGAAACATTGTATTGCAAATGGAAATTAAATTTTTTGAAACCTCTGTAATAGAATTGTTTCAAGGGGAAATTTGTTTTTTGGGGTTTTTTAAAATTTTTTAATGTTTATTTATTTTTGAGAGAGAGAGAGAGAGAGAGAGAGCATGAGCAGGTAAGGGGCAAAAATAGATGGAGACATAGAATTCAAAGCAGGCTCCAGACTCTGAGCTGTCAGCACAGAGCCTGATGCAGGGCTCAAACTCATGAACCGCAAGATCATGACCTGAGCTGAAGTTGGACACTTAACTGACTGAGCCACCCAGGCGCCACTCAAAGGGAAATTTGTAAAGATTCAAAATTGTTGTATGTATGTCCTATAGTACTACATATTCCTGTGTTTAAATAATAGATTTAAAATAAACAATGATAACAGTGATTGTAAGATAAAGAAACAGAACCTGTGTTATTTAAATTTTATCATTCTATGAGATGGTTTGGAATTTTAATAAGTGATATTTAAAACAACAAAAAAGGTGAGAAGCATGAGTCTTGTGTTTGATGAATGCAAATTTTCTTTAATATATAAAATATTTTACAAAATGTGATTAATATCTCTAAAACTGAAATTTATTATTTTTAATTATGACTTATTTTAAAACTAAAGAATAAAATACAATATTGCACCAGTGGTACAATTTGGTAGTTGCCTAAATTATACTTTTTGCATGCCATTCAGATTTATTAAAATTTAGGGGTGCCTGGTGGCTCAGTGGGTTAAGCAACTGACTTTGGCTCAGGTCATGATCTCATGGTTAGTGGGTTTGAGCCTCGCGTCAGGCTCTGTACTGATAGCTCACGGCCTGGAGCTTGCTTCAGATTCTGTGACTCCCTCTTTCTCTGCCCCTTCCCTGCCCACTCATTCATTTTCTCTCTCTCTCTCTCTCTCAAAAATAAATAAGCATTTAAAATTTTTTAAAATTTATTTATTAGTTACAGGACACTTTTAAGGGACTTCTGTGACTATTTCTATATCTGTTGCTTCATGTGAAAGGAAAGTTTGAAATAAAAGTAAAAATATTCTTCAAACAATTATTATAAAAGGTAAATTAAAGAAATCTGGCTCACTCTTTTGAACATGAACACACCAAGATCAATTTTGACAGTCATTGGCAAACTTGCAGAAATAAGGATTAAAAACAAGAGCAGTGGGGAAAAGATAATCTTTTTAACAAATGATGCTAAATTAACTGAATACTCCCATAGGAAAAGAAAGGAAAGAACTTCATTTCTCTTTGTACATAAAAGTCCATTTCAGATGGACTGAGAACATAATGTGATAAATAAAACAATATGGATTTTCAACGATAATACAGGAGAATATGTTCATGCTCTTGGGTTGGAAATCACTAAGTGCAAAAGAAAAGATTGATTCATTTGACTTAATTAAACTTAAATCTGTTCATCTAAAAATACCATTAAATGAATGGAAGGGTAAGCCATAGAGTGATCTTAAAGCTGATTTTAAAAAACTCTGTAAAAATGGGGTGCCTGGGTAGCTCAGTCAGTTGGGCGGCCAACTTCAGCTTAGGTCATAATCTCACAGTTCGTGGGTTCAAGTCCCCCATCAGGCTCTGTGCTGACAGCTTGGAGCCTGGAGCTGCTTCAGATTCTGTCTCCCTCTCTCTCTGCCCCTCCCCTGTGTGGGCTTTGTCTCTCAAAACTGAATAAATGTTAAATAAATAAATATCTCTCTAAAAATTGATAAAGTATTGGCAAGGATGGAATTCTCAAACACTACTGTTAGGAGGGTAAATTGATAAAAGTTCTTTGAAACACAGACTGGCATTATCTGATAAAGATGAAAATAGTATATCTTATGATGATCTGGACTTCAGGTTATAGCAGAATAAAGAGCTCAGCAAATCCTTTCCTTAGATACCAAGTATAAAACCAGATGAAATAATTTAAAACAACAATTTTACAGTTCTGAAAGTTTACCAAAGGTAAACAACAAATGGAGCGATATTTATTCATGAAAAGCTGCTAGAACTTTGGGTAAAGAACTGTGGGCATCTGCAAACATAGTGCTGGGGGCAGCTCCAATCCCCTGGCACTTGGTCAGCCAGCTAGTTTTGTCACATAATGAAAGCCAGTCACTTTGCTGCTGACAATTGATGAGTTTAAAGCACACATAGATAGGGGGACCTGGGTGGCTCAGTCAGTTAAGCATCAGACTCGTTTTCAGCTGAAGTCATGGTCTCAGTTTCGTGGGTTTGAGCCTCATGTCAGGCTTTGTGCTGGTGGCACTAGCCTGTTTGGGATTCCCTCTCTCTCTTTCTGCCTCTCCCTGACTCTCTGTCTCTCTCAAAACAAATAAATAAGCTTTAAAAAAAACACACAGATATTATACATAATATCTATAGCTGGATTATATCTATGTCATGTATTATTATATGTAATGTAGATATAAAACAATAAAAGCACAAAGGAAAGAAAAGGAAATGGATTCATAGTAAAGCAAAGTTGCTATAGTTTACTGGAATTAAGTCAACATTAACCTGAAGTAGACAGTAACAAGTTAAGATGCATATTGTAACCACTAGAATAACCATTAAGAAAATAGTTCATGAAATATAGTTTAAAAGTCTACTCAGGTGATGTAAATGGGAATAAAGGAGTAAGGACATCCAAAAATCCTCTCCTCCATAAAAAACACAAGGACGTTGGCAAAACTGTCAAAATTAACTTTTTCAAAACTCTGGAAAGTAACCAAAGGCTTTAAGGAGTCTGGGAGTGTCTATTCAAGAAAAACAGCTGAATCTCAGTAAGAACAGTGAGTTCTCTGGCATTTTTAACTTGCCCTATTGCCATCCCCCTCTCCTCAGCTCTGTGGTAGCCTTAAAACCCAGCAGCCCACAACTGTGGTGACATCCACACCATATACAGAAATTAACTCAAAATATATAATAAAAATATAAATATATAATATAAAATATGCACATATAATACAAATACATAATAAAATTATTTATTGACATAAATATGAAAGCTAAAGCTAAAACTTCTAAAAAATTTGAAGAAAATCTTTGTTACTGGATTAGGCAAGATTTTTTACATGTGATGACAAAAGCACAATCCATAAATAAAAATTTGGGAAATTGGGTTTTATCAAAATTTAAAACTTGCTTTTCAAAAAACACCATAAGAAAATGAAAACACAAGCTACAGACTGGGAGAAAATATTTATATATTTGTCAGAAAAGCTGTAGAAGAACTAGAATCCAGAATATATAACAAACCTTTCAATTCAAAAATAAAAGGACAAAACAACCCAATTTAAAAATGGGCAGAAAATCTAAACAGCGCTTCATCAAATGAGATAGCAAATGAGCGTACTAAATAATGTTCAACATTATCAGGGAAATGCAGATCAAACCCTCAATAAGATATCATTACACTCCTATTAGTATGACTAACATATTGATAATCTCAAGTGCTGATGGGTATGTGAAACTAGATATCTCACACATGCTGATGGAAATGCAAAATGGTAAAGCCACTTGGGAAAATAGTCTGGCAGTATTTTATAAAGATAAATACAGATTTAACACAGGACCCTCAATCCCACTCCTTGGTATCTACCTAAGAAAAATGAAAACACATATTTGCATAAGACCCTGTATACACTTTTATAGCACTTTTATTTATAACCATCAAAAACTGGAAACAACCCACATTTCTTTCTACCAATGAATGGATTTAAAGGTGTGGTAAATCCATTGAATGCAATACTACTCAGAAATGAAAGGAAGAAACTACTGATCCATGCAGCACAATGGAATAAATTGCAAATGCATTTTGTTAAGTAAATGAAACCAAAACTGATAGGCTACATGTTACATTAATCCATTAATATGACTGTCTGGAAAGGCAAAATTATATGGATGGAAAACAAATCAGATGGCTCTGGGGGCTAGGCATAGGGTAGAGTAAGGTTAACCAAAATAGCGGCAACAGAATGGAATCATGACTCTATCCATTTGCCAAAACCCATAAAACTATACACTACAAAGAGAGAATTTTACTGAATGTAAATTTAAAAGATATCAACCATAATGCGAGAGAAATCCAAAATGAAAGAAAAATTGTTAATAAATGAAGTTAACTATGTTACAAATGATCAAAATAACCATGCTGAAGGGAGAGGGAAAGAAAAGAGCCAAACTAAGCTACTTTGGAAAACAGCATCTTGTGCATATATTTTAAAGTTAAAGACAAAAAGAACTTTTATTTTATTGTTAAAATACAATACTGTATTTTAGTTAATAGATTTATTTCTCATGGGGCATGGGTTAGCAATTCTGAAACTATGTGCATACTAGGGGTGAAAAAATAAATACATATATTTTAATTAATGAGAGCCACGTTCTCTCATTGTTGGAGAGCACATTACAAATAAGAAAAAAGGAAGGCTAAGATAAACTCTGGGGTGTTGAATTTGAGTCAGAAGTATCAGTATGAACCTAGGGCTTTAAACAAATGTATATGTGTATGTATTTGCAAGAATAAGTACCTATATATGTACAGTAAAACCTTGGATTGTGAGTAACTTGTTCTGTGAGTGGTCCACAAGACAAACAAACATTTTTAATAAATCTTAACTTGATAAATGAGCAATGTCTTGCAATATGAGTAGGACGTGACACTGAATGTTCTTGAGCCAATGGTTCTTACAATTCACTTTGATATATAAGTGCTTTGGATTACAAGCATGTTTCTAGAATGAATTATGCTCACAAACCAAGGTTTTACTGTATTTCCAAAATCTGTCCAGAGAAAACATATGAACTCAGAAGGCAGTGAGCACACTCAGTTCCTGATCTTGCTTTCTAAATACCATTCTCCAAGAGGGAGAGAGACAGAGAAGGAAAGAAAGAAAGAAAGAAAGAAAGAAAGAAAGAAGAAAGAAAATAAAGAGAGAAAGAAAAGAAAGAAAGAGAGAAAGAAAGAGAGAAGGAGGGAGAGAGGAAGGAAGGAAGGAAGGAAGGAAGGAAGGAAGGAAGAAACCAGGGCTTCTATTGAAAGAGATCAATTCAAGAGCCGGAGGGGAAAAACACAAAATGAGCCTGGAGCATCTCATGATGCCAAAAAGCAAGAAAGTGCTCAAAGACGATGGTAGCCTGTTGAAAGGACACAGGACCCAACCTGAAAGAGTTTCCAGTGGTCAAAACTGGAAAAAATGAGCAATAAAATAAATAAATAATGATACTACTGAATTATAAGCCATAGATTAAAATAAATATTCATGAGGGACACCTGGGTGGCTCAGCCAGTTAAGCATCCAACTTCCACTCAGGTCATGATCTCACAGTTTGTGGGTTTGAGCCCTGTGTCAGACAACTCGGAGCTTGGAGCCTGCTTCCAATTCTGTGTCTCCCTCTCTCTCCGCCCCTCCCCCACTCATGCTCTGTCTCTCTCTGTCTTTCAAAAATAAATAAACATTAAAAAAACAATTTTTAGTAATAAAAAATAATAAATATTCATGAGCCCACACTGACATGAAAACAAATAAATGAGGGAGAAGGTATTTATAACAGAAGAATTCTGAATAATAAATATAAAAGAAATGGAGGGAATACAAAATTGTCACCAGAAGACCACTGTAAACATTGTTGCAGGCAAGTCTACCAATGGTTGCTAAAATTAGTGAGGAAAAGTTTTAGGAGATACAGACTTGCCTAGTCTCAAAGCATCTTCTCTAAGATATCCATTAATTATAGTGGGAGAAATAGAGTAGAGAAATCCATCATGCACCACCTTGACTAAATGATAATAATAAGACCAATAATGATCACCAATAATAAGACATATTGACATCAGGTAATCCTTAACTGATACACTGAGAAGGGCACATCGCTTCTGTGAAAGACTGGAAAACCCAAATTGAGGGAAATTCTACAAAATAATTGACCAGTGCTCTTCAAAAGTGTCAAAGTCATGAAAGAGAAGGAAAGATTAAGGAACATTTAGAGGTTGGAGGAGATTAAGGGGACATAACCACTCACTGTAGGGAGGGATCCTGGAATGGATCTTAGAACAGAAAAAGGACATTAGTGGAAAAAGTGGTGAAATACAAATAAACTCTGTAATTCAGTAAGTAGTATGGTATCAATGTTAATATAGTTTTGACAACTATACTACTGTGTATAAGATGCTGACATTTGGGGTCCTGGGTGGCTCAGTCAGTTAAGCATCCAACTCTTGCTCAAGTCCTTATCTCATGGCCCATGGGATCAATCCCCACATTGGACTCTGCCCTAACAGCCCAGGTTCTGCTTGGGATTCTCTCTCTCTCCTCTCTCTCTGCTTCTCCCCACCACCATGCTCTGTCTCAAAATAAATAAATAAACATTTTAAAAGAGGTTAATATTTGGAAAAGCTGTGTATAGGTGATATATAGTGACAGAATTCTCTGTACTATTTTGTAATTTCTTTGTAAATCCAAAATTATTTCAAAATAAAAAGGTTTTTAAAAGCAAATGTTGATGTAATTTGCAAATGGAAAAACTATATGAATTCTTTTTAAATACTGAATACATTTTAAATACTATTCAATGTCATTAGTCATAGTCCTAATGCAGTTTAAAATTACAATATGAAATACCACTACGAATCTACTAGGATAGCTAAAATCCAAAACACTGACAATAAACAGAGAAAGAAAGCTGAGAGGTGGTTGCCAGGGAATCACACTGGGCTCTACCTTCAACACATCTTCTACATTGAAGTATTGGCAAGGATGTGAAGACAACGGACTCCGTATACATTATTGGCGGGGATGTAAAATGGCACGGCCACTTTGGAAAGCAGTGTGACAGTGTCCTGAAAAGTTGAGCACATACTTAAAGTACAGCTCAGCTACTCCACTCCTAGGTATTTACCCAAGAGACTAAAAACATATCCACACAAAACCTTGCGCATGAATACATCATTATTTAAAATAGCCCCAAACTGGAAATAATTCGAATGCCTATCTTCCACATGAATTTCCATAATCGCTGCTTGATGGGTCTTCTGCTTCTTCCCTTACCCCCTATCAGCTACTCTACCTCGCTCTTCTATTCTCTTAGAATCCTCCGATGGTTCCCCATTTCACGGGGGGAAAAGCCAAAGTTCTCAGACAGCCCCGTATCTTCTCTCCTCTCCTCCAAATCTCCGATGCGCCATTACTCACGATGCGCCACTCGCTCTGGCCTCCATGCTCTTCCTCAACTACGCCCACGCCCACAGTCAGACCTTTGCTCTAGCCCCTTCCCCCACCTGGAATGCTCTTCCTAGGCTCTCTGCTCCTTCAGGTCTTTGTTCAAATTCCATCTTCCCAACAAGGCCTTATCTTGACATCTTTATTTAATACTGTAACTTGCTTCTTCCATCCCAGAACTCCTCATCTACATAGGCTGTCCCCTCCTTTGTTTCTTAACACCACCTTCCAACACACTAGATAATACACTCATTGTGTTTATTATAATTTAGTGTTATTGTTTATGTTAACTCCCCATGTGAGAATGCCATCTCCACAAGGGCAGAGCTCTTATTCTACTTTGTTAACTGATGTGTCCTAAACATCTAGAACAGTGCTTGGCGCTTTGTAAGGCATCAGTAAATATTTATTGGAATGAATGAATGGTAAATTTAAGGCAAGTAACTGTAGTGCAGTTATGTTACATTTCTGGTTAAGAACCATTTGCATTGACAGTAATGTGAGATGGTTGAGATCCTTTGAGCAAAGGAGTAGGACCCTAGAATTGTAGCTATGAAATGACTGCATTCACACAAGGCCAGTGCTAACTCATGAACTGCCTTTGTGTGAGTTAGACAGGATGTCTCTTCTTCCTGGGAGATATAGCCCTGCACCAGGGTGATGGCTTGGCAATGGAAGTGTGGCCTGGATTTTGTCCTACTCACATCCTCAGCCAGGTGATGTTGTTCAGTACACAATCTGCCCAGCTGTACATGACGGTTTTGCATCCACATGGACTTGCAGAATCAGCACGTGCCACTAGCTCTCCTCTCCTCAGATCCCATATCCCAGAACACACACAGCCTCCTCACCACAGCTGTACTTAGGTCATCCTGTAAAAACTGGCCACTTCTGATGAGTGGCTCCTGTGGGCTCGCCCTCACGCTCTCCCGAGCCTGCCCACTCAGAACTCCCTGGGCACTGTGGCAGATCCTTTGCCCCAGATTTAATTCTTTCTCACTGCTCACCATTTTGGTTTCTAAGTCCTTGCCTGTTACACTGTCTCTGGACCCCACTTGCTCAAGACTCACTCTAACTACCCACCTTTCCTCTGCCAGCCTAAAATTCTCTTCCACAAAGCGGTCTAAGGTCAGTACTAAATCCTTCCCGATCTAAACTGCACTAAATCCTATCCCCTACCCTCTGACACCCTGGTCCTCAAGCTGTGCTCCAGAATCCTTGAAGCTACTGCTCTGTGCTGTACCGACTTGGACAAAGAGTAAAGGGAGCCCCACGGCCAGGACACAAGGTCCCTCAGCCTTGCACCTTTACTCACAGGATTTATACCTTTCAAGCATGACTTTTGCCTGGAAAAACAGAGTTAGTTTAAACATTACAATATGGATAT
This sequence comes from Panthera onca, assembly GCF_046562875.1. NCBI lineage: Eukaryota > Metazoa > Chordata > Mammalia > Carnivora > Felidae > Panthera > Panthera onca. The sequence goes on along the minus strand of NC_138343.1, from coordinate 23,924,159 downwards.
TCTACGCCTTCAAGATGGACACTGTCATTTTAACTGGGAAAAAACTTTAAATCTCAGTCATATTCCACTTAAAAGAACTTTAAGAGAGTACCTATAGAATGTCTGGCTTTGAATGATGACACTACTTGGTGAGCCTTCAAGATTAAAAGGCGGCAGTATGAACACCTTCATAATTTATGCTAGTATTATAAACCAGATTAAAGTTAAGGCAAATCTCCATGGAAAATTACTTTGAATTTTAAATGCTTGATCTGCAACTGTTCTTTCTGAAAGTAATTATACAGCAGGGCCAGAATCTCCTTATAATCTAAGAATTCACTCCCTAATTTATCTGTTCTGGAAATCCCCATCTTGGTATGTCTGGTGGAGCATACCTATACTTACATGAGACCCAAAATGTAAATGATAAAAGTGACTTACGGTGAGTCATATTTCTACTTGTCTGCTTACATTTCCCATAGGAGCAGTGGGCAGATGCTTCGTGAGGGCAAGATGGGTAGATTGCCAGACCCTGAGGAAGAGATGGGGGTGGGGGAGCAGAGAATGGGAATTGCAAAAGCCTCTAAAAATATCCTCTGAATCAACAATCAAAAATAAACAACCAGATTTAAAAATGCTAGGGCATCTGGATAGCTTAGTCATTTGAACATCCAACTCTTGACTTCAGCTCAGGTCATGATTTCACAGTCCTGAGATCAAGCCCCGAGTCATGTTCCTCACTGGGAGCAGAGATTAAGATTCTTTTAAGAGTCTCTGTATCCCTCTCTCTCTGCCCCTCCCCCATTTGTGCGCGCACTCGCTCACTCTCTGTCTCTGTCTCTGTCTCTCTCTCTGTCTCTCTCAAAAATAAAGCAGAGGGTGTAGGCAAAGGACTTGAATAGACATTTCTCCAAATAAGATATACAAATGGCCATCAAGCACATGAAAAGATGCCCAACATCACTAACCATTCGGGAAATGTAAATTAAAACCACAATGAGATAATACACCCTACTCATTAGGATGGCAACTATTAAAAAAATAATAAGTGTTGCCAAGGATGTGGAGAAATTGGAACCTTTGTGCACTGTTGGTGGGGATGTAAAATGGTGCAGCCATTAACGGAAAACTGTATGGCAGGTCCTCAGGAAATTAAAGCAGAATTATCATATGATCTAGCAATGCTACTTCTGGGTATAAACCCAAAAGAATTGAAAGCAGGAACTCAAAGACACCCATGTTTATAGTAGCATTATTCACCATAGCCAAAGATGAAAGGAACCCACATAGCCATTGATGGTTGAATGGATAAACAAAATGTGGCGTATACATACGGCGGAATATTATTAAGTCATAAAGAAGAAAGGAAATTCCAACACATGCCATATACAACATGGATGAACAGTGAGGATATTATGCTCAATGAAATAAGCCATTACTAAAGATAAATACTGCATGATCCCACTTATATGAGATATCTGGAATAGTCAAATTCATAGAAACAGAAAGAATGGTGGCTGCCAGGAGTTTGAGGGGACAGGGGTCAGAATGACGAGTTAGTGTTTAATGGAACTGGAGTTTCAGTTTGGGAAGGTGAGAAGTCTCTGGTGATGATGGTCAGCACAACATGAATTACAAAGTGCGGCTGAGATGTACACTTAAAATTACTTAAGATGGCAAATTTTATGTTGTGTGTCTTTTACTACAATAAAAAAATATCAGGAAAAAAAGGACCTTAATGAGGAGCTTATGAACTTAAAGAGGAAGCCAGCCGTGGCCTGGGAGAAAAGATAGGTGAATCTACCTTGTTTCTGACCCAAGTTTCAACGAGGAGCAGGTATTTTCAAAACTCTGGTTATCGTGTCATCAGATATAAAGAAACACAAGACTGGCAGGAATGCCAATTGGTATGACTGACCCTTCTGGAAGACAGTGTAGAAATATATACAAAGGCCTTGTATATGAGCCTGCTGTCTGATGCAGCAGCTTACCATCTATGCATTTTATCTTAAGAAATAATCATAAATGGGACACCTGGGTGGCTCAGTTAAGCGTCTGACTTCGGCTCAGGTCATGATCTCATGGTTCTGTGAGCTCAAGCCCCACTTCGGGCTCTGTGCCGACAGCTCAGAGCCTGGAGCCTGCCTCAGATTCTGTGTCTCCCTCTCTCTCTCTGCCCCTCTCCTGCTCATGCTCTACCTCTCTCTTTCTCTCAAAAATAAATAAATAAAAACATTTTTAAAAAAAGAAATAATCAGGGGCGCCTGGGTGGCGCAGTCGGTTGGGCGTCCAACTTCAGCCAGGTCACGATCTCGCGGTCCATGAGTTCGAGCCCCGCGTCAGGCTCTGGGCTGATGGCTCAGAGCCTGGAGCCTGTTTCCGATTCTGTGTCTCCCTCTCTCTCTGCCCCTCCCCCGTTCATGCTCTGTCTCTCTCTGTCCCAAAAATAAAATAAATGTTGAAAAAAAAAATTTTCTTAAAAAAAAAAAAAAAAAAAAAAAGAAATAATCATAGATGTTCACAAGATGTATCTATCAGGATGAATACTTGCTTACAGTATCACACAATTGGAAACACCTTGATTATACAAAAGAGGGAGATGGTAGGACAAATTAAGGTGTTACCCTGCCACTACAAAATTAAGAAACACAATATTGTCAAAGAACGTGTAGTGGCATGAGAAATGTTCTCAATATATCACTAAATGTTTTTAAAAAATTACAGAACAGTAAGTCCACCATGAATATATTTTTGCTAAAAACTTTCACCTACATATTTAAAGAGAGAAAAATAGTTACAGTACCAGTGACTTTATCTCCATCTTTCTATCTCTTTATTATCCCAATTTCCCATAGTGTACATGTAGTTTTTATCTGATTGGACATAAAAATACTATACCAATATTTTTAAGTTAAATCTGACTGTCCTCAACTTCTAATTGAAGAACACTGGGCCCAGGCTAGGTTGAAATTTTCCCTTGTCAGATTCAAAACGAGGTGCAAAAAAAAAAAAAAAATGCCATTTATTTATTGTCTTAAGTCAGGTTTTACTGTCAAAACCCAGATTGCAAGAGGGGATTTAAAATGTTTAAGAGAATAAATTTTGCAATCACTTCAAAAGCACCTATTTGCATGCAAGCCATTGGTATGCTAATTTCCAATCATTCCCATCTTATTCATTAAAACCAGTCACCCAAGGTTCTCTCCAATCAATAATTGAGGGTAGGGGTGGGGTAGGGAGAGTGGGAGGAAGGATGGGAAAGGCCCTCCAGGGCCTGGAATTAGAGCTGCATTTTCTTTCCCATCAATTCTGTATTTTAGACTTTCAATTCAGATGCTTACTTTCCCTAGTCCATCATCCAAGAATATCCACGTGGAGGCTTTTACCCCCGAAGTTCATCTGACTGTGTTGGTTCCCTGTTTGGACTTTCAGTAGAACTTCTTATTTTGTATTTGTCCCAACATTAGTGTGAATTGGGCTTGGGAGCTCCATTCTGGAACCCCTTAGCAGACAATAACTGAAATGTTAGCAGTGTAATCCCTGCAGGAGGGAGAAAGCTCAGCATTGTGCAGTCCAGAAAAAGCCTATCCGTGAAGTTCACTGGGGCCAGCCAAGGGGCTGCCAGGGCCCAGAGGCACTCTAGAGTCCTACAAAATCTTATTTACACTCACTTCAGAAATGAACCCCATGTGGTTGTATACAAGGCTAGCAATGTGTAAAACATTTGGTGCAGGAGAAAGGGGAAAAGATGAACCCTGTTGACTAAGGTAGGAAGGCTGACTAGGCACTTCTCACAGGAGAGTTGGCTCAATACATTCATCTTCATAAGGTGCAGAGGGAGCCACAGGCAGGTGAGTTCAGGCTGGCTCCACCTGCCTGGGCAGCTCTGCTTCTCAAGCATCCCCAAGACCTCCCACGGGTCCTGGCTGAGGTGCTATCTTCAGGGGATCTTTAAGACTCAGTTCCAGCCATTCCCTACATGAAAGTCTTCTAGAACATCCATAACTTTCAGAATAATAGCTATTCCCCCTAGAATGTGTGCTGAGCCTTTCCTGATCCCCCCAGACCCTCAAGCAGGACTTGTGTGGTGGTGCAAGGTGGACCTTGTTGCTATCTCCCTGCTCCTGCCCCTGCCCCTGACCATGTCTCCCCACTGACTGGAATGAACTTCCTTCCTGCGTGCCTGAGAAATGTCTATGCCAACTTGAAAACCAGCTCAAAAATCACCTCCTCCTAACTCCTCAGACTATTCCTTTTCCTGGGAGACAAAAGAGGTGAATAGAGTATGGGCCTACAAACCCAAAAGACCTGAGTTTGAGTTTTGGCTGTATTACCTGACTGCTGTGTGGTCTAGCGCACATTAACCCTGCAAAACCTCACGTGTCTACCGGGTCAAATATGAGTAGTGAAATCTAGTCCATGGAGCTCCTCTGAGAATTAAATGAGGAGGCTGCCTTCACACTTCTCCCAAACTGTGAGATCCTCAGAGGTGTCTTAGCCATGCATATTCCCTGCACTACTGGAGGGGAGAGAGAGAGAGAGAGGGAGAGAGCTCATTGACAGAATTTTCCCTAGTGGGCTAGAAGTGTGGTATATCCATCTGTGGATTTAGAGCAGTGGTTCCCCATGTAAGGATGCCTTGGGGAGGGGGGTGAAAAATGCTCTTGTTGCTCTTCCCCGCCCTCCCAGAGGACAGGGCCTCACTGACAGCCCCTCCCCAACCCAGAGGATTGAAAGGTGCAGCAGGCCTTGTTCAGAGACACAGACATGGCCTGCCCCATCTTCTAGGGATGGGAATCCACAGGAAGTGGGAGGAGGAATGAAGGAGCTCTTGACAGGAAACACAGTAGCTCGGGTGATACGTGACCCACCCCAATTACAGATTGAAAGACCCGCACGTCAATACAAGGAGCAGAGGCACAAGCCAGTTATGAGTGTTGGCAACTGTATGAGTATATTCCTGTGAGATCAATCGACAGAATGGTGGAGCCAGCCACTCTCCAGGCAATGCCCTACTGACCATTACCTGTGCATGGACAGACCATGCTCAGCAGGCACGTCAACACAGCCCCTTTGAGCCCAGGGATCTTTGAGGACCCTGAGAAGCCAGCCTGGCCCTCTCAAACTGAAAGGCGGCAGCAGAGGTTTTCAAAAGCACCACTTCAAGATTCAGCCTTGGCTCAGTTTACCTTGGCCACCCAAATTCTTGCCTCTTTCTGCAGAAATTCCAGCAAGGAATGTTCTCAGGCATTTGCAAGTAGGCTGTAGGGTAAAGGGGAGTCAGTTAACTCACCAGCCACACCCAGGAGGAAAATCACAGAATTTGGCTGACACATTCCTCTTCTGTCAGATTTTGGGACAATGTGCCAGCCACCTATTCCCAAGAAACTGATAAGGATTCCTTAAATGTGGAAAAGGAGGCAGGGCTTCTCTGGGGAGAAGGCAAAGGGTCTGTCATGGCCCAGTCCCTAGGAACTGGTAGCACTGGCTGCACAAAGCCATTTTCCTGCCTCCCTCTCTCCTCTCTTTCTTCTGGGCTCAGATTCTCACATCACCTACTCACCAGGTTGAACCGCTCCCTCTGTCTCTCCACTTCCGGGGGACTCCCCCATACCCCTCTGGTCCCTCCTCTTCTGGGACTGACAGGAGCAATTTCTCTGGCCTGTCTGTGGGGAGATGTATTTAGTTGTCCCCCGCCTCACCCCGGCTCTAAGTGGATGAGCACCCATTTTGAGACTCTGTGAGCCTGGATTCCTTCCCCTCCCCTCTGGACCCATCCCAGACACAAGCGATGCCTTTATCTGCCTCCCAATGACATCACCTCCCCGAGTCCTGAGGGCTTTTCTCCTATTGTCAGCCTGTCACTGAGCTCTGTCCCTTCTCTCACAATGCCACAGTTGGGCAGCATCCTTGGACTCTTGAAAATATAACAGAGAAGTGTCTTGCAGCAAGAAATCAATATATGGGAGAATAGGTAGGAAAAATAGCCTCACAGAATTAGGGAAGGCCCTGGTTGGTTTAATTTTCACTGACCCAGTTTCATTGTTCAAACTGCAGTACATACAGCAAGGGACAGTGACCTCACACACACAAAAAGCTCCCTACTGTTTTGCAGATATCTTCTCTCTTCTACCACCAATCCATGGATATTTAACTACAAATGAGAGGGTGACAAAGAGAATTTCCCACCCTAAGAAGTAGCAGCTGAGTCTGCTAGTGACTTATGACAAATGATTTTCATATGTATAATGGAGGGAAAATCACTGTACCTCATTTTTATATAAGACCTTAATGGGGGACATAGGGGTGCTCTGGGGTGGTAAATGGGGCCAATCATGCCTGCATGTAACTTCCATGACTCCACTGTATGCGCACAAGGCCCTGTGTGAGCAGAAGGTGGGTGTTGACCTCAGTTCTCATGACGATGCACATTGGTGAAACTGGAAAGTCTGGATGATGTTAAGTTTTGGATTGACTAAGAAAGCTGCAAATTTTACTATGTAGGAAGTAAGTTGTGACAGCATCACCAACATCTCTAGCAGGAGGTCACTGCATTCACCAAAGGCCCCCAAGAAACACTGACTCAGGAAAGATTACAGGAACTAGTCATATCATCTACAGAAAACTAAGGGGAGGATGGGAGGAAAGGGCCAGAAAGTCAAACTCTGGAGAGGCTTCCAGAAGCATTACAAGTAGTGAAACACTTGAGCAATTAACTTTTTAATATAATACCTCTGTAGAACAAAAATTATTCTGTCTCCTCAAATCTTTGGTAAAATCAGCTACCCAGGCAAAAGCCTTGGTGGGTTTTGTTTTGTTGTGTTTTGTTTCCTCTCTGAGAGCAGAGAGTTTGGGAAAATTAACAAAAAGCCTGAATTCCCCTATCTGGATCAGGGTCACAGGAGCATGGGGTAATGAGATTTGGAACCAGAGGTGATTTTGAGTAGGTAAGCCCCCCCAAAACTTGCATAAATCTCAGAGAAGGCATTAGACTTCCCATAATTTGTAGAATAAAAAGGCAATCCCATTTAATTCTTAAGGGTCAGGGTTCCCCAACTAACATCTGGGTTACATATGTAATGTGCATTGAATTTACATTGCATTTATGTTGATGCTTCTGATTTTTAGACAGGGATAGAGAAGAAAAACATGGCTGTTAAAGTGTTCAGATCTGTGGTGTTTATCAGTCTACTAGCACAACATAAGTACTTGCCATTCGCAAGGTTCCATCCTAGATGTTCTGGGCTCTGGGATGGTACTTCACCATCTATGAAGAAGGCCCAACTCCTGCTATTCCCAATCCTTGAAGACTGATGCATGCCGCTATGCTCACAGCTTATATACATTCTGCACAACATTGGACTCGGTACAAGAATTCAACAGCACCCAGTCTGGTCTATTTCCAATTCAACCAAATGAGCCCAGGACACATGTTTGGATGTGGACGTCATATTATAAGACAAGGTAATCATAAATTTTGCTTACAGTACAAGGATGATTAATTCCAAAGTGGATTAATGAATAACACAATTTATGAGTTTTTAAAAGGAAGACATTTAGGGAAACAAGATTAGGAATGAAAGAAAACTAGGTTGTGTGTTACAAGAGAGGTTTGTGAAGGGGGAAAACCTTAAGGGGGTCTTGAGGGCTTTTTAAGATCAGGATAGTTGTAGAAGAATCCAGAAGCATATGAACAAAGGCAGGGAGGTCTGAACTTTCCGTGTGAGTTTAAGGAACAGTAAGTAGATCTGGTGGGAGGGAAAAGGGAGTCAGTGCAGAAATGTGATGGGAAAGTGAGAAGAAAGACAGGTAGGGCCAGAGTGTAGAAGACCTTAAAAGCCAGAAATATAGAGCATAGGCTTCATTCTGCACATTTATAGACAACAGAACCAGAAACCAGCATTTTATGATGACTTGTTTAGTCCATAAATTATTCAATAAACACCGTGAGTACAAGCCATTGTGTTAGATACTGAGTGACACACAGGATGTGCTGAGAGCAGGGGGATGAGCCCGGAGGTTACAGCCTAAGGTTAAGGTATTACTCTATAGCCTGAGCTAGGGCAATCATCAACACGGAAGAAATGGGATAAGTCCAAGACATAATTCCAAGGAAAAAAGAGAGACGTGTCTTTAATTACTATTTGCAATTGCAAATGAAGAGTATCTTCCTGTATGCCCACATCATCCTCAAAGACTCAGCTCAAATGTCACCCCTCTGCAAAGACTTCCCCTCGAGGGGTTCTTGACTTTCTCCTCTGTGCTTGCAGCACACCTTTTACCAACCAAGTTTGAGCTTCTCACTAACATAGTGAATGAATGAAAAATGGAAGGAGTCACAGGTGGCTCTGAAGGTTTCAAGGAAAAGTAACTTGGCAAATGATCACATGCCGTGCCATTTCTGGGCAAGGCTCCTATCAAAACCTCCCCCTGGGAATTATGCCAACAGAATGGCGTCCTGGACCCATGCTGCCAAAATAATAAAGCACATACTAAATAAATGTTAAGTTCATGTCAGATAATAAAAATATACACGTATATGCACACTTAACCTCTATCTCTAAAAATCATTTTAAGGTCCTCTGTTGTGACATTAGCTCACTTCACCAGTGGAGAAATACTAGAAAAAAAGTGTCACAAGTTCAGTAGCTACCATCAAATTACAATGTCACTCTCACAAAGTATATTCATCTATGGACACTGTCCGTGTCAGACCACTGCACTTACTAAGAGTGGGAAAAGAACTAGAAGCATAAATTTGTTTTTAATTTTTTTTTAAGTTTATTTACTTATTCTGAGAGACAGAGCATCAGTAGGGAAGGGACAGAGAGAGATGGAGAGAGAGAGAGAGAGAGAGAGAGAGAGAGAGAGAGAGACTCCCAAGCAGTCTCCACACTGTCAGTACAGAACCCAACACAGGTTTCAATTCCATGAACCATGAGATCATGACCTGAGCCAAAATCAAGAGTCAGATGATTAACCGACTGAGCCACCCAAAGCATAAATTGGAACAAAACCAGTCAGTGGGTGGATTTTCTTGTAGACTGAACTTTTCTATTTATTTTCTAAGAAAATAAATATGTAAAGGAAATAAGCATGATTTATATAAAGAAATAAGTGTCTTACATATATGAATATATATAATAACCCTAATTATAAAAAATATTATACACATATGTACGTATAAACATATTTAAGTTCATATATATAAATAAACTCTTATTAATACATTTTAAGATAACTCATTGGGTTTTTAAAATTAAACATTGAACTGTAACAAATTACATGTAAATATTGAAGACTTATATTAACATAGATTTATACTGTTTTTTTAAATGTTTATTTATTTGTTTTTGAGAGAGAGAGTGCATGTGCTTGAGTGAGGGAGGAACAGAGAGAGAGAGAGAGAGAGAGAGAATCCCAAGCAGGCTCCGTGCTGTCAGCTCAGAGCACAACACAGGACTTGATCCCACAAACCAAGAGGCCATGACCTACCCAAATGGTGACTTAAACCACCCCCAAATGGTGACTTAAACAATATAGGGGTTTATAAAACCACTGGGTGGCCTATGCCAGGGAGGACAGTTCACACTGTGCTCTAGAAGAAGCCATTATAGATACCAGTAGTCCTTGAGGCTTGTTTTTCTCTCTTGTGACAAGATATCAGGGAAGGACAGGCTAGAGCTGGTGTGGCAGTCCCCCAAATCATGAAGAACCCAGGCTCTGTCTAGATTTTCATTCTATCATTCTCATGCTCATGCTTACAAGATGGCTGCTGGGACTCCAGCCATCACATCCGTGTTTTAGATAAATAAGAAGAAGGACGAAGGGCAAAGAGCAAAAGGAACAGACTGCCTGAGGCAGCTCTCTTTAAATTGCTTTTCTGAAACCTTAGAAACCCACTGGTCACCTCCACTTATACTTCATTGGCCATAACTGTATTATGTCATCATTCTTACCTAAGAGGATAGGAAGTGTAGTCTTTTCAACTAGGCTTCTTAGTAACCCCAAATTACATTGGGATTGTGTTAGCAGTGACAAGGAGAGAAGGAGACCAGAGATCAATCCAACAAGATCTACCACCTTACTTCAGTGGCCCAACTACACCTGGGCACTCTACCCCCAACTGCTGGCACATTCATAGCATTAGCCCAGACACAAAAAAACCAGCTTCTGACCAGAGAATCTCATGCTTAAATCCAAGACCTATTTGTAGAGAATATGGATTTCATCAGAAAATGGAGACAATGGACTTTAGACCATGCATTTCCCTCATTAAGGGACTGGATAGAGGGAAGCATTAGAACCATAGTCACGTCTTACCCCTGGGATAGGACCATGACTTAACTTGGAGGAATTTGTGCCTTTGTGTCCACAGGTGTATCCAGCTTACTGAATTTAGGTTATGAAAGGAATAAGCCTTTATAGGGCAGTATTCTTTAAGGGGCCATTGCTTATCTGCTCTGCATAGCCTGAACTCCAGAATCCCGGCAGAAATCATCACTTGGGTACAGGCCCACCAGATATCCATCCTTAACAATATCCAGAAATGTCCTGTTATGTGTTGAATCATATCCCCCCAAATTCATATATTGAGATCCTCACCCCCAGTGCCTCCTATGGGACTGTGTTCAAAGACAGGGTCCTTAAAGAGGTAATTAAGTTCAAATGAGGTCATGAGGGTGGACACTAGTCCAATATGACCAGTGTCCTTATAAGAGGAGGAGATGATGTCACAGGCACACACCAAGGGAAGACCGTGTGAGGACCCAGGGAGAGGGCAGTCACCCACAAGCCAAGGAGAGGGGCCTCAGGAGAAACCAGTCCTGCTGACACCTTAACTCAGACTCCCGGCCTCCAGACCCGTGAAGACACAGATTTCTGGGGTCTGTGGTGTTCCTTGCGGGATTCCTAACAGACTACTGCAAGTTCTTTCACAAAAGAAATCCCTAAGAATGATTGAACGTAACATGAAAGAATGAGAAAAACATGCCATTGACTGAAGAGTTAACTTAAACATGATTTTCACAAATCAAGCTACAATTCCACGCCGTAGAGTCATTACTAACTTTTAATCCCTCTCGCTGGGAAATCGGACCTGGCTGGGGTAAATGCCTCTGTCTTAGTTTGGCTCAGATACATCGATCCTCTCCTTCTGTCTGGTCTTTCTTTGATTCTGGATTTCTAATACCAGTCCCAGAGAGCCTTTTATCTCATCGTCTGCTATTCTTCAAAGCCCCATTTTTTAAGTGCTGTTTGCATCAACTCTATTTCTAGATGCTGGTGAAGGCAGGACCGATCGGATGCTGAAATGCACAATGCTTTCCCTTCCTTCAAGGCACTGGCTCCTTGGTGTTCTGGCAGCAGCTGCTTGTTAGCTGGGAAATGGCTTCTCTATTCATGCTCATTGCTTTGTCCTGTGATGGGGAGGGGGGGTGAGTAATTGATACAGGACCCTGAGGTTTTGGCTGAAAGGAAGAAACTTCCTATTTGGATACTGTTACCAATAAAACAACTTCCCATCATTCTTCAGGCTTCCTTGACTCCACCATACTTCTTCTTTGACACTATCACACTCTACCTCCCATCCACTTCCCAATTTTGGTATTTAACTATTTTATACCCACTACGTGTAGGCTCCGGGAGCTTTGCCAGCTCTTCCTTGCTGGTGGCTTTTGAATCAAAGCATTCTCCTAAGCAGAGAAGGAGAGCTCTGTGAAAGCAGGCCAGAGGGGCAGGCCATAGCTTGGGGATGCCCAGAGCCCCACAGCCTCCCTGCCTAGGACATCCACCGTGACAAGGGCTGAGACATCCCACCCCCACCCCCACCCACCACAAATCCAAGACTTCTTGTTTGTCATTTAGGGGGGACATTGCTTAAATAAATAGATTAAAGTTAGCAAAAAGAATATATTAGGAAGAAAACAAATATGTGGAAATTGAAAATGGAAAGCAGGATGAAATGAACAATTATAGATAATCATATGATTTCACTCATATGTGGAATTTAAGAAATGAGGCAGAAAACATATGAACATAAGGGAAGGGAAGCAAAAATAAGATAAAAACAGAGAGGGGGACAAACCATAAGAGACTTTTCACTACAGAAAACAAACTGAGGGTTGCTGGCAGGGTGTTGGATAGGGGGAGGGGCTAAATGGGTGATGGGCATTAAGGAGGGCACTTGTTGGGATGAGCACCAGGGGTTATATGTAGGTGATGAATCACTAAATTCTACTGAAATCGTTATTACACTATGTGTTAACTAACTTGGATTTAAATAAAATTCTACTGAAATCGTTATTACACTGTGTGTTAACTAACTTGGATTTAAATAAAATTCTATTGAAATCGTTATTACACTATGTGTTAACTAACTTGGATGTAAACAAAATTCTACTGAAATAGTTATTACATGCGTGTTAACTAACCTGGATTTAAATAAAATTCTACTGAAATCGTTATTACACTATGTGTTAACTAACTTAGATTTAAATAAAAAATAAATTATTTTTATTTTTTTTTAATTTTTTTTATTGTTTTTTATTTATTTTTGAGACAGAGAGAGACAGAGCATGAACGGGGGAGGGGCAGAGAGAGAGGGAGACACAGAATCCGAAGCAGGCTCCAGGCTCTGAGCCATCAGCCCAGAGCCCGACGCGGGGCTCGAACCCACGGACCGTGAGCCGAAGTCGGACGCTTAACCGACTGAGCCACCCAGGCGCCCCTAAATTATTTTTTTTTTTAAGCTAGAAAATTTTTAAAGTTTTAGAAGTTTAAAAGTTTAAAGCCTGAAAGTTTTAAAAGTAACTAAATGTTATAGGCTGAAGAATCACATGAAAAGGGTAAAATAGGATTAGTTGTTTTAGAAGCAATGTTGCCAACAGATACGCTGGAAGAGGGTGAGGTGGCAAATATAAGAGGGAGACCTGGAGCTGGGGACTGGGGCCAGAAGAACAGCTGGGGGTGGGGGAGGGGCGTGGGGAAACTGCCTGGCTGCCTCCCTCAGGGACCCTGGCTGAGGCCTGGGACTGCTCCCTATAGGGCAAAAAGCACCCACCAGCAGGGCATCTGCCCTGGAGGCTGAGAAGCCTGATGAGCCCTTCAGCTATTCCAGATGATTTCCCTGCGGCCCAGCTAGCATGTAAATCCAACACCCAGTTGGCAGGCAGGATAATTCCTCCTCAAACAGACAGGCCACCTGCCAGAACGGGGTGAGCGCTCAGAGGAGCTAACCAAGGAGAATGTAAAATCTGCTAATGAGGCTGTTTCTAAACACACAAACTATCTAGGAGACGGGGAAAAAAGGACTGTAATTCAAGGAACAAATCAGACTTCAGGAAGAAGGATATGTAAAAATGGCGCTAGGCACGATTCTATTCCCAGCTCGTCTTCTACCCAGCTGTGGGACTCTGGGCAAATCAGTTGTTTACTACGTGTCACAGTGGCCGCATAAGTCAATGAGGAGGACGAACCACAGGACCTCTACTGTCACTCTCAGCTCCTCCAGCATTGGGCCAGATCTGCTCGTTTTCCTCACACCTGGTTTCTATTCGGCCTGCCCCACCCATGCACAGGGCAGGCACCTCTTCCTGCCCTTGGGCCAGAGTCCAGCCAGAGCTGGGAGTCCTCTGCCTGTCCTGTTTGCCCAGGAGGGCAGGTTCACCACCAGCAGCCAGCACCAAGGAGCAAGGCCAGAAACCCCAAGCAGCTGAGGTCAGGCACCTAGGGGTGATGCGGCAGAACTCTCTAGGTCTGGGCTGTGAAGACAAAGCAGAGTTGAACTCAGATGGAAGTCAGGAAGGGGTCTGCCAGGGCCTTCCACAGTGAGTAGATGAGCCCAAGGATGAAAACTACAGGCAAAGCTGAGTTCCAGGACAGGAAGGAACCAGGTAAGGAACAAGAGTGTTCCAGGTGGATCTCTGAAGGCAGGAAGGGGCTGTCACGGGTTCCTGTTGAAAGCCCTAATCCTACCTTTGTGTCAGGGGCTGCAAGCTCTGACTTAGGTGCGTCTGGGTGTGGTTGTCACTGAGATGCGCTGCCCAAGGCCCCCTCTGAAGAAAGACTTGCTACCCAGATGTCAGCTCCTTTAGGGTCTATTCTGAGACTGAACGGACAGGGGTATAAAGGCCTGTCTGTCTCAGTCCCACAAAGGACAACTTTGGGGGGCCTGTGTCAGTTTGACTTCTCCCTCTGCCCCATGATGCTTCCTCTCCAAACTGCATCCCGAACCTGTTTCCAGAGAACCCATCCTGCAACTCTGAAAGGCTCCATGATGACCCATGGTCTCTAGAGGGCAGGCCGTATCTCCTGGGGCCTCCTGTGAGAGGCCTGGGGCAGAGGTGTGTTTCAGCCCATTCATACAGGCCAATGAGAGTGCACACCTCTTACCAAGTCAGTGATGGAGGTGGGTAGCCTGAAATTGGCCATGGTAGGAATATTTACACTATGGAAATCAGCAAACACTGCAAATCAGGTCTTTTTTTTTTTTTTTTTTTTTTTCCTGGAGAGATGGTTGTTAAACATTTAGCAGCACACCACTACTTCTGGATAATAATAGCACCAGACTATTCATAGAGACCTACTTTGTTCAATGGCATATCATGCAGAGAGCAGAAGTTAAGGAAGAGAAAGGAAAATTAGAGAAAATGCAGAGTCAAGTTGCACATGAATTGTTTCAAGGACAGACATTCTGAAGAGGGATCTTGGATGCTCTGTTCTTAAGGGGCAGGGAGCTGAGCTGGGAGAAGAAACATATAGAAACTCCAAACATGGCACTTCCCTTCACCTAGGAGTCTGTTTAGGTTCTTGGCATCATGGTGCAGCTAGGTAAGAGTGTCTCCCTGATTCAGAGAGTGAAGACTTCAGCCCACACCTCAAAGGTGTGGGATTATTAGTTTGTGGGGTTATTCCCTTAGCAGTGTTCAAGGCAGCCACTGCCATGCTAAAGACCCTTTCTGCTGTCTTGGTGAATCACTATCTGGCATCCACAACCTGCTAGTAAGGTGAACGCATTATTTCCTTTCCCCCTTTCCAATTCCTAACAATTTAGAGACTCGTTGAGCAGGTACCTCCACATACTTTCCGTGTGTCTCCAACTTGGCATTTCATTTTTGAAATATCGCTGACCTATAATCCAAGGTAAGAGCTGTGAAAGGTACTGAATACAATTTCTAGAAGGAAAGTATTTTTAATGAGGACTGCACATTTATTTGACAAATACATAGCCAGTGCCCACTGCAAGGCCTTTTGCTCATATTCTATGAGTGTGATAAGAGTTAACCTCTGAAGGAATCTAACGGGTTGGGTCCACGTACATGGAAGACAATGAAACTCTGGGCATTGGCAAAGGGGCAGAATATGTTTGCTGTCCTTTAATTATAGAGAGAAATTTTCCATTAAGCCAGTACATTCATCTCTAAGAGAATTATTCACAGGAAAACTATTCACCCATTTTCTGATGGTGTTCAGATATTGCTTATAGTGGAAACATCATAGACACTTGTTAAATGAATAGATGAGCCAATCTTGACTTTCACATAAACCAGAGATGATTAATTCTGCCTTAGGATATGCAAAATAAGTAAGGACTTAAAAGATAGCCAAAGAGAGACCATATGTATGAGCAGAGAGCATGCATACACATTGACTGAGATAATGTATATGTTAAGAAAAACAGGAAGCTTGCCAGGGAATCAAGTCAAAACTGGAAAGATGTTCCTATCAGCTCAGCTGGACCACTTAAAGGTGACAGGGTAGGAGTAGACTTACCTTATTTCCAATAATGTTTCCTTGAAAACGACAAGGATAAAGGATATGAACCTCCTTGATAGTGGGAAGATGCAAGTTTTACATTAACGTCTCCCACGATTACATATTAAAATCTTTAATAGAAGCCCAAACATCATGGTACTTATTTTTAGAACCTCAAACATCCAAGAAAGAACTCTTTAATCATTGAATGAGTGGTAGACTCTAGGAATTCAAAGGAAAGCCCAATAAGGGAAAGCTGAATGAAAAAGACAGTATTATCATTATGGACAAGACTCAAGGTTATCCACATTTTCTTTCAGGGACTCTAACTTCTTTAGAAGAGTGTCCTCTTTCCTTTTAAGGAGATAGACAAGAAGTAAAGAAACCGCGTGCTCTGAGAATGCTGCCAAGGGGTCCCAGGGTCACCTGGCCTCTCAGTCCTGCAGGTTCTGAAATCCAGGGGAATCTAGGCTGCCCCACTTGGGTCTTGCCAAATGGAAAAAGCCATTATACCCAGCAGGACTACAGAAATTCTGGTGTTGAAAGCTTAATCCAAAAAAACCTTTGCCCTAGCCGATTCCTTGAACTTAAGAGGGAAAGAAAGCAAAGGAGAACCACATATCCAGGAAAAGTGTTCTACATTCCCACTGAGAAGAGAAGCTGGTCAATTTGAAAATAAGGTATTAGAGCAAGTAATGCAGGAGCCCAGCCTGAGAAAGAGCATGGTGAATGAATCACATGGAATGAAAAAACCACCCAGCTCTTTACTGGGTCAGGCCAACATCCTCCTGCTTTCCTTCCATTCTCTCCAGCCTTGTGGGATGCTAGTAGTATAAATGGTCCAAAGTACAAAGGTTATATGTATTTCATTTCCCAGAGAAAAAGCTTAAAAACAGACCTTTCTGGTGGGCTGAAAATAGGGAAGGAAGGTAAGAGGAAAGATATGGGTTGCTGGTTCTTTGCAACCTTCAAACTGGAATGAAGTGGTGGGTGGAGTTGGTACATACTAATATACAAAAGAAGGGGGGCATCTGGGTGGCTCAGTGACTCTTGATTTTGGTTCAGGTCATGATCCTAGGGTCATGGGATCGAGTCCTTCATCAGGCTCCATGCAGAATGTGGAGCCCGCTTGGGACTCTCTCTCTCTCTGAGACACTCTTCCCTACTTGCACATACTCTCTCTCTCTCTCTCTTTCTCTCTCTGTCTCTCTGTCTCTCTCTCTCTCTCTCTCTCTAATAAAAAATAATAAAGTACAAAAGAAGGGGTCTCCAAAGCTATCTGCCAGGAGGGCTTTGTAAACCTAGTATTATCTGGGCCTCCATCAGCATCCATCTGGTTTTATAGCTCTTCCTGGGCCAGAAGAATCCCCAAACCACCTCCATCCCCCAAAATCTCCAACCAAGACCTTCTTTTATCATTTCAAACAAAACTTCCCACCCCAGAGTGGAGGGAGGAAAATGGCAGGATGGGACCAAATGGAAAAGCTACTTTGGCCAGAGGTTTACCCCAAAAAAGAGTTAATGGTATGCACAGAGCTAAAACCAGAAGGATGTGAAAGACTCGGACAACTAAAATAGCCATCAATAGGGGTTCAGTTCAAAAACAGTTAAAAATCCATATGATGATGTGATGTGGTCATTTATGCTTGACACTGAAGCTTATATATTAATGTCACCAAGTACTGTTAGGTTAGTGAGTAGCAGGGCAAGTATGGCTCCATTTTTGTAAAGTAAGTATATAAATATAAATAGAATTTGGAATGTTGAGCTAATAGTAGCTTAACTTTGATCACCCCCTTACTACAATAAGTAATTCATTTATGTATATAGTATATTGGAGCTTTGTACTGAGAAAGAAAAATTGTTCCAGTAAATCAAGTATGTCAACTATACAGAGAAAACCATAGCCCTAAGAGTAATTAAGCCAAGAGTTTCCAGAGTCCTCTGGTGGAAACCCAACCTTAGTGGGCTCTGAGATCCCCCACTGGCAGGAACCAGAGACCAGCCTGATGGTTGGAGGGAGGGGAGGTGCAGCAGATGCAAGCTCTACCTCTACGTGTGAGTTTCCTTCATGCCACCGCTTTATAGCCAAGCTTCGAAGGTTGTTATTCTACAAATTAAAAAAAAAAAAGGACTAACAGAAGAAAAACAGTTAAAATCATAAATAGAAGGTAGGAAGTTCAGTGAAGATTTTTTCCTTTTTTTAATGTTTATTTTGAGAGGAAGAGAGCATGAGAAGGGGAGAAGCAGAGAGAGAGGGAGAGACAGAATCCCAAGCAGGCTCCATGCTCAGTGATTTCACGATCGTGAGATCACAACCTGAGCCCATATCAAGAGTCAGATATTTAATAGACTGAGCCACCCAAGCGCCCAGAGAAAAGATTTTTCAAAGGTTAGAGAAAAGAGCTGGTGAAAGGACTAAAAATTCTTAATGAAATTATTATTTTGAAAAACTGAGTTTGAAATAATGAGGTAAAGTAGATATTTAAGAGGGAAAATTAGAAATTGATGAGCTTTAACCGTTAAAAACACAAAAAGCATTGAAGGCTGAAAATAATTGAGACAATATGTTTATAATGTAAAAACAGACACTATTGAGGATAAAGAACACGAAATAAAAATACAAAAGCTATAAAAGTAAAACAGATTTCCAGAAAATGTCTTTAAAGCAAAATAAAAGCAAAAGGCTTGAAAATTAGAGATGGTAGAAGGGGGACAAGGAAAATATAAGAGGAACAACTTAAGCATAAATTGAGATGATAAAACAAGCTACTTCTTTAGCAAGGTAACAAGCTAACTGGAATAAGTAGAAATCCACAAGTGTTCCCTTGGTAATTTCTATTGTGATTTCCTCTTTTGTAGTTTACAAATACATGAGTTTATCTCTTGCCATATATTCTTTATTGTGGGTTTCTAATTGAGTTGCTTTATATTCAAAGAATATGATTGTGTTATTAATAGAGTCAACTTTTATAAATGTTCCAAGTGTGCTTGAAAATAATGTATAATCTATTAGGTTCAGGAAATCTGCACCTATTATCTAATTAAACCATTTTTTATTATGCTATTGAAATCCTTTATATCTTTTTTTTTAATCAAGTTAATTTTTCAATTTCCTTATACATTTTCCTTGTAATTTTATTAGTTTTTGCTTTATATATTGAGGTATATTGTTAAGAACATACAAATTATGATTATTATGACCATAATAATTGTTCTTGTCTTTTTATGGATGTTCCTCTTTATCCCTATTAATGAATCTTTGCCTTAAAATTCATTTGTCAATTTAATTTTTCCAATTAAATTTTTCAGTTTAATTTTTTACTATTCTGTGTCATTTCTTAAGTATTTCTCTTGTTAATAGCACAAAGCTGAATTTAATTTTTAACAATCAAATCTGAAAGTCTATGTCTTTTAAAAGGCTTACAACTTTTTACATTTATTCTGATTACTGTACCCTTTGGACATATTTCTACCCTCTTAATCCATGTTTTTTCCTTTGCTTCCTCTTTTCTCCTTTCTTAACTTTTCTTAAATTTTATTAATATTTACTTTATTCCTTCTTAATTCCTCTGCAGCTTTGGAAGTTTATATTGTGTTGTGTTCTTTTAGTTGTATTTTTCAATTTAACATCATAATTAACCATCAATAAGAAAGTTAAATATTCAGTGTCTTTCTTCTTTCAAACATGCCAAGAAATGCTTTAACTACCCATTGAACATGTTCTTCCTCATGATTATTGTCTAGAATTTGAGTTGCACTGTTATTTATTTATTTTAAGTTTATTTATTTATTTTGAAAGAGACAGAGACAGTGCAAGCCAGGGAGGGGCAGAGAGAGAATCCCAAGAATTCTCCATGCTGTCAGCACAGAGCCCAATGTGGGGCCCAAACTCATGAACCGTGAGATGACCCAAGCTGAAACCAAGAGTTGGGACACTTAGCCAACTGAGCCACCCAGGCGCCCCAAGTTGCACTGCTTTTTAAAACATCCATACAAAAAGTAGGTTTTCTTCTCATTGATTTCCTTTGGTAAAATATATTTTATTAATGATTTGTGTTCACCATTGTTTCTTAGATCCTTCCCTTCCCTCTTGGATCACTTTTCCTTTGAAATACATCTTTATTAGTTCTTCCAGTGAGAATCTATAGGTGGTGAACTCATTTAATCTTTGTCTAAAATTCATTTACCTTGCTCTCAATAATAAATAATAGTTTAGCTACGTATGGAATTCTAGGTTATCTATTTTACATTGACCTTTTGAAGATATTACTCCACTGTCTCCTATCATCTATTATGGTTAAGTATATGTCTTATGCCATTCTAGTTATTGTTGTTTATAGATTTACTGTTTATTTTTTTTAATATCCTTTAATATTTTATCTTTATTATTGATGTTCAGTGTTTCACTACAGTGCATCTAGGTGTGCAATTAGTTTAATTGACTCAGTATACATGCTTAATTTGAAAACTAATGGCTTTCTTCAATTCTAAAAATTTCTCATCAATGTATCTGCAAATTTTGATTTTTACCGTTGAGCCAATTTTTGTCTCCTTCTAGAACTCCTATTATATGATTATCGAAGCCCCTTGAATTTCCTTCTGTGACTGTTAACTTCCTTTTCATCCTTTCTGTTTCTTTTTCTCTATATATTGCATATTTCTAGTTCACCAATTTTCTCTTCAACTGAGGGGTATAGAGTTTAATTCCATTTATTGTGCTTTTAAAAAAAATTTTTTTTGAGAAAGAGAGAAAGCATGAGCAGGGGAGGGACAGAGAGAGAGGGAGAGAAAGAGAGAATCCCAAGCAGACTGCACAATCAGTACAAAGCCCCATGCGGGGCTCTATCTCACAACTGTGAGATCATAACCTGAGTCAAAATCAAGGGCCGGATGCTTAACTGACTGAACCACCCAGCCACCCCTGTGTTTTTAAATTTCATTAGTTAATGCTTTTATTTCTAGGATTTATAATTGGTTCTTTTCCATATTCATCTACTGATGTTTTATTTCTGCCTCTTTTTCATTATTTTTTATTCATCCTTTATGTAAGTTTTATTTCCTTGATCTCTTTGAGTATCCAAGGATATAATCGTTCAACACAATAGCAGCTATTTTTAGTCAGGTTGCAGTCCTGTGTGGGTGAACAGGTTAGCAAGTCAATTCTTCTCCAAAGACTCATTGAAGGACCCAGATTGACAGAGCTCTGCCTTTTCTATATCTGCTTCCAAGTTATGATGGATGTCTCTATCCCAATCAGCTTGTACATGGGGAAAAAAATTAGAAGAGTGCTTATGGGAAGTTATTGTGAACCAGATATGCAAGTAGTACATTTCATTTCTACTCACACTTCATTGGCTCATATGGTCACATCACACTTAACTGCAAGTAAGGCTCAGAAAGGCAGTTTAGCTATCTGCTTAATAAGAAAGGGAAGTTGCAGGGCGGGGCGGGGGGTGGGGGCACATGGGTGGCTCAGTTGGTTAGGCATCCAACTTCAGCTCCGGTCTTGATCTCATAGTTTGTGGATTTGAGCCCCATGTCAAGCTCTGTGCTGACAGCTCAGAGCCTGGAACCTGCTTCAGATTCTGTGTCTCCCTTTCTCTCTGCCCCCTCACCACTCATTCTCTCTCTCCCCCACCCCTCTCAAAAATAAACATTAAAAAAAATGTTTTTAAAGGAAGGGAAGTGGAATCAGGAACAAGTAGAAGATTTGGACAGATGGATTACCAACAACAAAATTGAATCAGTAATCAAAAACTCCCAAAAAAACAAAAGTTCAGGACCAGACAGCTTCATGGGTGAATTCTACTAAACATTTAAAGAAGAGTCAATACCTACTCTTTCCAAACTATTCCAAAAAGTAGAAAGCTTCTAAATTCATTCTACAAGGACAGCATTACCCTGATACCAAAAACCAGATAAAGACACTACAAAGAAAGAGAACTACAGGCCAATATCTCTGATGAACATAGATGCAAAAACCCTCAGCAAAATATTAGCAAACCAAGTCCAATAATACATTTAAAAAATCATTCACTACAATCAGGTGGGATTTATTCTTAGGATGCAAGAGTGGTTCAATATCCACAAATCAAGCAATGTAATACATCACATCAATGAGAGAAAGGGTAAAAATAATATGATCACTTCAATAGATGTAGAAAAGGTATTTGACAAAGTGCAACATCCATTCATGATAAAAACCTTCAACAAAGTAGCTTTAGAAGGAACATGCCTGAGCATAATAAAGACCATATATGAAAAACCCGCAGCTAACATCATATTCAGTGGGGAAAATCTAAGAGCTTTTCCACTAAGATCAGAAACAAGACAAAGATGCCCACTCTCACCACTTTTATTCAACATAGCCCTGGAAGTCCTAGCCACAGAAATCAGACAACAAAATAAAATAAAAGGCATTCAAATTGGTAAAGAAGAAGTAAAATTTTCACTATTTGCATATGACATGATACTGTATAGAGAAAACCCTAAAGACTCCACCAAAAAAACTACTATAACTGATAAATGAATTCAGTAAGGTTGCAAGATACAAAATCAAAATACAGAAATCTGTTGAATTTTGTACACAAATAATGAAGTAATAAGAAAGAGAAATTTTTAAAAATACCATTTGCAATTGCAACAAAAATAATAAAATACTTAGGAATAAACTTATCCAAGGAAGTGAAAGACCTTATATTCTGAAAACTATAAAATATTGATGAAAGAAATTAAAGATGATACAGACAGATGGAAAGATATTCCCTGCTTATGGATTAGAAGAAAAAATATTGTTAAAATGTCCATACTACCCAAAGCAATCTACAGATTTAATGCAATTCATATCAAAATACCAACAGCATTTCTCACAGAACTAAGACAAATAATCCTAAACTTTGTATGGAACCACAAAAGACCCCAAATAGCCAAAGCAATATTGAAAATGAACAAAACTGAAGTTATCACATTCCCAGATTTCAAGATATACTACAAAGCTGTAGTAATCAAAGCAATATGGTACTGGCACAAAATAGACACACAGATCAATAGAACAGAATACAGAGTCCGTAAATAAACTCATTGTTATATGGTCAATTAGTCTTTGGAAGAGGAAAAAATATGCAATGATAAAAAGACAGTCTCTTCAACCAATGGTGTTAGGAAAACTGGACAGTTACATGCAAAGGAATGAAACTAGACCACTTTCTTTCTTACACCACACACACAAAAAAACCTCAAAATTGAGCGCCTAAATGTGAGACCCGAAACTGTAAAAATCCTTGAAGAGAGAACAAGCAGTAATTTCTCTGACATTGATGATAGCAATGTTTTTCTAAATGCATCTCCTGAGGCAAAAGAAACAAAAGCAAAAATAAACTATTGGGACTACATAAAAATAAAAACCTTCTGCATAGCAAAAGAAACACTCAACAAAACTAAAAAACAATCTACTGAATGAGAGAAGATATTTGCAAATGACACATCTGATAAAAAGTTAGTACCCAAGATATATGAAGAACTTATACAACTTACCCCCCCAAAAAAACCCCACAAATAATCCAATTAAAAAATGGGCAGAAGACATGAACAGACATTTCTCCAAAGAAGATCTCCAGATGGCCAGCAGACATATGAAAAGATGCTCAACATCACTCATCATCAGGGAAATGCAAATCAACACCACAAGGAGATATCACCCCACACTTGTCAGAATGGCTAAAATCAAAACCATAAGAAAAAGCAAGTACACTTATGCAATAAGTACCCTTATTCCCAAACTGTTGGTGGAAATGCCAACTGGTGTAACCACTGTGGAAAACAGTATGGCGTTTCCTCAAAAAATAAAAAATAGAATTATCATAAGATCCAATAATTCCACGACTTGGTATTTTCCCAAAATATGTAAAAACACTAATTCAAAAAGATATATGCACCCCTATGTTTATCACAGCATTATTTACAATAGCAGCCCAAGTGTCCATTGATAGATGAATGGATAAAGAAGAGGAGGTATATATACACAGTGGAATATTACTAAGCCATAAAAAATAATGAAATCTTGCCATTTTCAATGGCATGGATGGAGCTAGAGAGTATAATGCTAAGTGAAAGAGAAAGACAAATACCATATGATTTCACTCTTATGTGGAATTTAAGAAACAAGACAATCATGAGGTGCCCGGTGGCTCAGTCAGTTCCACGTCTGATTTCAGCTCAGGTCATGATCTTGTGGTTCATGAGTTTGAGCCCCACCTCAGGCTCTTTGCTGACAGCTCAGAGCATGGAGCCTGCTCTGGATTCTGTGTCTCCTTCTCTCTCTGCCCTCCCCTGCTCCCACTCCATCTCTCTATCTCTCAAAAATAAACATTAAAAAAATTTTTTTAACACAAAGAAAAAAAGAGACAAACCAAAAACCAAATTCTTACCTATAGAGAACAAACTGGTGGTTCCCAGAGGGGAGGTGGGTGGGGGAATGGGTGAAATGGGTAAAGGGGATTAAGAGTACACTTATCATGATGAGCACTGAGTAATGTTTAGAATTGTTGAATTACTATATTGTACCCCAAAACTAATATAAAAAATAACGTCAACTCTAATGGAATTTTTAAATGGGAGGGAAGTGTATTTTGGCTAGCTAACTAGTCTTCTATTATCATTGCTTTGTCTAGAATGAATTAATCCCCCAATAGCTTCTTTTGTTGGTAGTCTTCCTTAGTATGCATTTTCAATCTGTTTAGGAACTTTAGTTTGTATGCTCTCTTGAATGGAAGCCTCTCTCTCTCTCTCTCTCTCCGCCCCCCCCCCCGCCCCCCGCCTTCTCTCCTCTTTCCTCTCTCCTCTCTTCTCTTCCTTCACCTATCATTCCCTGCCTACCAGTTTGGTGGCACGTATATATGCCCCTCTCTCAAGTCTCCCAAACTTGAACCAGATATTATATTGGTGGTTCAAGATTTCTATGTTGCAGAGAATGAAATATCTAAGATTCAGTCATTGGAGTGGCAGGTTGCTTGACCCACGTCCTGACTACAAGATTGGGTCTGCTTCCTCCTATGTATCTACTATTTATATAAGCCAGGGACCCCAAAACAGAATAAACAATCAGCAGTAAGTTCTTCCATCTTCTATCACTATAGGAGGAACCCCATTCCAGCACCAAGTTTCATACATAAGCCTAGCCCAGATCCCTTGCCCCAAGTGAAATGCTTTTAGTGCCCATAACTTGCAGAATATAAACTTCCATTCATTTTACCTACCTCAGGACTTAAGCCCAGAAGGCCTGTGACATCAGCATGTCCCTTTGAGTTGTGTTTCTGTTATACTTCTGGACCATGAGAATTTTGTGTTGTTTTCTAATGACTCTATAATTTGTTAATATCTTTTTTTGTGTGTAAAATCTATCACTGATATGTGATGTTTTCAGAGATTTATTGTGGGAATGATAAATTTACAATATCATTTGGACCTTGTTAAAACAAAAAAAAAACAAAAGGGGGGATGAGTAGGAAAGGTGGATGGAAGTTAACTAAAAGTGGACAAGCAGTGCCAGTGAACCCTGTGGTTTCCCTGTAGGTCACTTGTCATTTTAATGTCCTGTATTCATGTAGAAGTAAGAGGCACAGATAGCATGGTGCTTTGATTCATAAATCCAGAGGATGCTCTTCAACTCACAGATATCTCAGCTTTTACCTTTAAGGACAGAGGATTGTCTATATACAAATAGCCCCAGGGCCCCAGAACAGAATAAGTGATAATTATTCTTGATCTTATAAGCTTCCTGATAAACATATTGACAATCAATGTCCAGTGTAAAAGTGTCAGTGTAGCAAGGTGGGAGCATGGAGTTTGGGGCAAGACAGCCTGGGTTCAAACCCTGTCTGTGCCACTGTGACCTATGAGATCTTGGGCAGGTTGGGAACCTTCTCTGAGCCTCCGTTTTCTCATCTACAAAATAAGAATAATAATAGTATCTTCCTCAAAGTTTTATTTGCATTCAATGGGTAAATATTTGCAAAGTGTCTAACCCATAACAAGTGCCATATAAATACTTGCCAAATTAAAATACATTCATAAGATGCAGGACTTTCTTCATTACCTGGTTATCTCATCCACTGTCAACCACGACCATTGACTGGTATAAATCTGTATCTACCACTTAGGCCTTCTCCAGAACACCAACTGTTTATTTCCAAGTCCCTATTGGCTCTCTCTACTTGGTTGTCCCACCAACATGGCAAATATAGTAAGTCCAAAACTAAATTACCTTGCCCTGCTGATCTGTTTCTCTTCTCACGTTCCCTTCTTAGTCATCAGCATCATCAGTCCCAGTAAAAGAAACCTGGAAATCCTCCCAGATGGCACTCTTCACTTCCCTTCCCCTTTTTCCCAGCTTCCTTGCTTCCCTGATACATGCCACCACCCTTCCAATAAGACCAAACCTTGACCAGTGTTCCCCTTTCATACCCATCCTCTGTTTCCTTTCCCTCTACTACTTACTGCCTTGGTCCCAGCCCTCTTCAAGTTTCCTAGGAAAGAAGAAGGGAGAACGGATGCTGACTTAGCAGTAACAGTGCCCACTAACGAGCAGTACAAACACATTCCCATTACTGAAAACAAACAGCTCTCATCCCAGCAACCATGTCACACTGAAGGCTGGTCTCTCACATCATCTTTCCAATGATGGGAAGCACAGCTCCTTGATGCTGGAGCCAGGGGACAATGTTGTCTGACTGCTGAGAAAAGACCAATAATGTAAACAGCCACTATGAACAAGAAACTATGTGAATAAGGATTTTGGAGTAGAGCCCAGTCAGGGTAGAATAAATATATTCTGAAAACACAGCCTATCTCAGTCCCCCTCCCTTTTCCCTTCCCTGTATAATTATTTGAATAAAGAGTATGTGACTTTAAAATGTTAAAGATGTAGGCAATCTTCTCTATCAAAAGGTTTGGATAAATTTTCACTCCCACCAAAGTGGTGATAGATGCAAGTTTCTCCAAACCTGGGCCACCAGGGCCAACATTGGCTATTATTGGACTTAAACTTTTGCCAGTCCAATGGGTAAAATCTGCACACTATGATGTTTTAATTTACATTTCTTTAATTATGAATAAAGTTGAGCATCTTTTCATATGGTTAAAAGTCATTTTCATTTTTTCTTTGCATGCCTACTTATGCCCTCTGTCCGTTATCGGTTATTGAAATGGAAGATTCTTTCTCTTACTGATTTGTAAGAGCTCTTTCTATAGTAAGACTATTAAGTCTTTGTGATATGAATTGCAAATAATTTTCCTTTTTTGTCTCTTACTGATTTGTAAGAGCTCTTTCTTTAAAAATTTTTTTTTAACGTTTATTTATTTTTGAGACAGAGAGAGACAGAGCATGAACGGGGGAGGGGCAGAGAGAGAGGGAGACACAGAATCGGAAACAGGCTCCAGGCTCTGAGCCATCAGCCCAGAGCCTGACGCGGGGCTCGAACTCACGGACCACCAGATCATGACCTGAGCAGAAGTCGGACGCTTAACCAACTGAGCCACCCAGGCGCCCCTGTAAGAGCTCTTTCTATACTAAGACTATTAACTCTTTCTGATATGAATTGCAAATAATTTTCCCTTTTTGTCTTTTCCCCCACTTTTTGTGGTAGATTTTGCAAGACAAAATTTTTTGTTTCTACATTATAAAATAGATTAATTTTTTTTATGATGTATTGATTTTGTGTTTTGCTTGCTTAGAGCTTTGATGACTCAAATGATTAAAGTCTGTATAAAGAGTGTTACTGGTAATGGTTACTCCCTCCTAGTCTTTGGCCCATCCAGTCTGGCTTCTATCGCCATGAGTTGAGCATCTCCTTCAGCAGGGCTGACACTCAGATGAGTCCTTTCATGATCATTCCTTTGTCATCAACTTAAGAGTTAATCATATGCCAGACACTGCTTTGGCTCTGGAGACAGTAAGATTCAGAGGTGGATAAGATCTAGCCCCTGCCCTCCAGGAGCTCAGTTGAGTCATGTGAACAAATACATTGCATAAAGTATATGATAAAAGTCTGCACAGGGTAGAGTGGGGACAAAATAAAACATAAAAAAAAAAAAACAGCTGAGGAAGTTTTATAAAGGTGATGCCCTTTGAAGTGAGTCTTGAAAGTAAAGGTTTCCACCAGGTAAAGCATAGAGTGAGGAACAGAATTACAGATAGATGACTAAGTGCAGCAGGTGACTGCGGCAATGGGAAGTTGATTACATATGGAGTGTTAGTCAAACAAACAAACATAATGAGAATTATAGGAGCCACGTTTCCTACTTTTGGGGTAAGAAGTTACAAATGTGGAAAGGTAAAACTAGTTTGAACCCTGTGGTCTTGTTTTGGAATTGAAGACATCAGTGTGAATTGGAGATATACACAGAAAGAGACATAGATATATGTATAGAGATATAGACCTTCATAGAGAGATACATGTATATAGAAATATACATTTCTCAACATCACTCATGATCAGGGAAGTATGAATCAAAGCCACGATATCACCTCACACCTGTCAAAATGGTTAAAATTAACAACACAAGAACAACAGGTGTTAGTGAGGAGGTGGAGAAAGGGGAATTCTCTTACACTGTTGGTGGGAATGCAAATTGGTACAGCCTCTCTGGAGAACAGTATGGAGGTTCCTTAAAAACTGAAACTAGAACTGCCCTATGATCCAGCAATCATACTATAAGGTATTTATCCAAAGGGTAGAAAAATACAGATTCAAAGGGGTACATTCACTTCAATGTTTATAGCAGCATTATCAACAATAACGAAATCATGGAAAGAGCACAAATGTCTATCAACTGATGAATGGAAAACGAAGATGTGGTGTATATATTTACAATGGAATATTACTCAGCCATCAAAAAGAATGAAATCTTGCCATTTGTAATGACATGGATGGAGACAGAATATATTATGCTAAGCAGAATAAGTCAGTCAGAGAAAGACAAATACCATGTGATTTCACTCATGTGTGGAAAACAAAACAGATGAATATATGAGAAGGTGGGGGGGAAGAGAAGAGAGGGAAACAAACCATAAGAGACTCTTACTAATAGAGAGCAAACTGAAGGTTGATGGAGGGAAGAGGGTAGAAGATGGGCTAGATGGGTGATGGGCATTAAGGAAAGCACTTGTGATGAGCGCTGGGTGTTGTATGTAAGTGATGAATCACTGAAACCAATATTGCCCTGTATATTAACTAAAATTTAAATTTAAAAAATTGGAAAAAAGAAATATATATCTCAAGGTCAAAGTAAATACAGACATAAATGCAGGGATATATACCAGACACATTGCCTTGTCCTGTCTTCTAAGAGAATCTAGAAGCCATGACACCCAGTAGCAACAAGAACATTTAGTATCTAAATTTTGGCTTCTAAGTATCATCCTACACTGAATCAAGCCAGTATTTCTTGAAGAAATGGCTAGTTTTATGATTCAAGCAGGGAAAGGACAAGATGAGCCTGGAATATCTTTTTTTTCTATCAGAAGGAAAAGAGTGCCCCCCAAATTAGGAAACATTTCAAAAGGACACAGAAGCCAGCTTAAAGAGGCTCCCACTGACAAAATCAGAGATAATTTGATCATCAAAATAAATAGTGATAGTTACAGATCATAGACCATTAAATGAAATAGAAACTCATGAGTCCATACTGACATTATATATATAAATATGTTTAAATTTGGATGTGAAAGTATACATTTACATTCAAGGTACTTCCATAAAAAATTTTTATTAATTCCACAGGAAAATGGAGTAACTCTGCAGTACAAAATCTGGTAGATAATGACTTTAATCAAGTGATCAAAATAAGCATTTTAATTAAACAGATTGAAATCACATGCCAGATGATAGGATATAAGGAAATAAATACAGTATCATTTTTGTGCTATTCCTGCCAAAGATGGAAAACCTGAATCCAATACTGAGGAAACATCACATAAATTCAAACTGAGGGCTATTCTATAAAATCACTGGGTTACCTCCTTTTAAAATGTCTAAGTCACAACAGTCAAGAATTCTATAAAGGACATTATTGGGATGAGTAGTAAAACTCAAATGGAGTCTGTGGGTGACAATTTGTAGGAGATGTGCTTGTTCACAAGAAACATGCACTACATTATTCTGGTGGATGGAACTTCAGATTGACAAATTACTCTCAAATACTTCAGAGAAAAAAGGCCTTGTACTGTTTTGCAGCTTTTCTGTAAATTTAAGATGGTTTTAAAAACAAAAAATATAAATAAAGGAAAAAATGTGAAAATGTTTGTCTTAAGGTACAAGGAGACCATTGCAGGAAACTTCTAGAAAAGTTGTTCTTCTTCCTGAATAGATTGTTTCTCTTCTGAATAACATTGGACATTGAGATGAGATCCAGAGTGGTGTCGCTACAAGCTTAAGAGGAAAACAGAGCTAAGAGGAACCAGGCATGTGGGTCCAGAGCCACTGGATTAAGTCAGCCCAGAACCTAGCCTTCCTTTGGACTCCAGGTACAGAAACCATTAAAATTCCTTACCATTTAAGCTAGTTGTGTTGGGTTTCGAATCATTTGCCACCAAAAGCTTCCTGACTTGTTCATAGTCATTGAAAAAGTGTTCTAGGATCCTCTAACAATGAATCATACAATAAATCCTTTCCATTTATAAAATACGTACGTGGAAATCTTGCTTGTGAGTAAATTAAGTGGATCCTGTTTACTAACAGGAAATATGTGCATTGGATATCTTCTAGAGCCTGTGGCTTTCAGATTCCAAGAAAAAAGTGGACTAGAGAGTAAAGGAATATTCTTAGTTCATCACAGTGGGGCACACTCAGGAGGACTGAGTGGAGTAATCATATAACTAAGTTGAAGACAATCCAAGACAATTTTTACAAATCTGCAAGAATTTCCCCCAGTCTTTCCTTTTCTTCCTAATAGCCTTATTTAATTCTACTGAAAGTTCTGTTAATTTTACTCTTCTGGTAATATCTTATTATTCTTTCTTCAGAAACCTTGAACAACTGGGGCGCCTGGGTGGCGCAGTCGGTTAAGCGTCCGACT
Organism: Panthera onca; assembly: GCF_046562875.1. Taxonomy (NCBI): domain Eukaryota; kingdom Metazoa; phylum Chordata; class Mammalia; order Carnivora; family Felidae; genus Panthera; species Panthera onca. Next base: position 23,893,352 of record NC_138343.1, on the reverse strand, counting down.
TCAGCCAGGTCACGATCTCGCGGTCCGTGAGTTCGAGCCCCGCGTCAGGCTCTGGGCTGATGGCTCGGAGCCTGGAGCCTGTTTCCGATTCTGTGTCTCCCTCTCTCTCTGCCCCTCCCCGGTTCATGCTCTGTCTCTCTCTGTCCCAAAAATAAATTTAAAAAAAAGTTGGAAAAAAAAAAAAAAAAGAAACCTTGAACAACTTACCAATACATAAAAGATAAAGTCATGACCCTCAAGGTCCTTCCTAAGCAGATCCCAAACCACTTTTACATCTGTTCTCTCTTTCTCAATATACCTTATTCTCCAGCCATGCTGTTCATACCGGGCTATGCTATGTACTAGATGTTTGTGTTCCCCTCCCACAAAATTCACATGTTGAAATCCTAGTCCCCAGTGTGATGGTATTAGGAGGTGCAGCCTTTAGGAGGTGACTAGGTCATAAGCGTGGAGCCATCATGAATGGTATTAGTGCCCTTTTAAAGAGAGCATCCTTGCCCCATTCTGCCATGTGAAGGCACAGCAAAAAGATAGCTGTCTGTGGACCAGGAAGCAACCAGACACTGATAAAGGCTGGCACCTTTATCTTGGACTTCCCAGCCTCTGGAACAAAGAGAAATAAATTTTGGTCCTTTATAGGCCACCCAGTTTATGATATTTTTTAAAATGTTTATTTATGTTTGAGAGAGAGAAAGAGAGAGTGAGCAGGCAAGTGGCAGAGAGAGAGGGAGACACAGAATCCAAAGCAGGCTCCAGGCTCTGAAATGTCAGCACAGAGCCTGACATGGAGCTTGAACCCACCAACCGTGAGATCATGACCTGAGCCGAAGTCGGATGCTTAACCGACTGAGCCACCCAGGTGCCCCTATGATATTTTTGTTATAGCCTGAACAGACTAAGACAGGCTACATTTCACTGCTGAAGAAGAAATATAGAAATATGGAAGGGGAAAAAACTAGACTAAACACAGGTTTTGTTTGGAATTGAAGACTTTGGTGTGAACTCAGAGATTTCAATATGTGTAGATGGATATAGAAATAAACACAGACAGGGGCACCTGGGTGGCTTAGTCGGTTGAGTGTCTGACTTCGGCTCAGGTCATGATCTCACGGTTTGTGAGTTCAAGCCCCGCGTAGGGATCTGTGCTGACAGCTCAGAGCCTGGAGCCTGCTTTGGATTCTGTGTCTCCCTCTCTCTCTCGGCCCCTCCCCAGCTGGTACTCTGTCTCTCCCTCTCTCCAAAATAAATAAACATAAAAAAAAATTAAAAAAAAAGAAATAAACACAGACATAAGTGTAGGTGTATATCAGGATCTATTCCCTGTATACTGAGAGGAACTAGAAGCCATAATCCCCTAGTAATCAATGAGAATACCTACTCACAGGAATCATCATGAACTTTTACTTCTTTATGCTTATTTATGCCTGACCCTACCAATTCCTGCATTAAAACACCTTTGTTATGCTCAGTCTATGAAAATTCCACTGAAATGAAATTATAAAATATAAAGCACCAAATATATGCCATCAATTATTATTTGTCTCTGCCTCTCCATCAAAGTCTAGCTTAAATGTCATCTCTCTTGTGAAGACTCCTCTGGAATATGCAGGCAGAATTAACATTTCCTACCTCTGCACGTGGAAGATTTCCTATACTTTTCATGTAACATAAGTTCACCATTCTTTGTAACTATGATAATTGTTTACAGGCCCATCTCCCCACTATATTGTGAAATTATGTGGGTGGGATCTGGCTTTTTGTTTTTCTTTGTCCCCCTAACCCCTGGCACAGGGCCTGGCAATATTAGGTGCTCGGTGAAGGCGTTTTGAACGAGATAGAGTCTTTCTCCATGGAGTAGACTGAAGTTAATTGGCCTGCCTAGAGAGCTAATCCCTGGAGCTGGCCTAATTAGTAATGGGCTATACTCAAGGAAGCCATTCACAAGGAATCCAGGACAAAACCACCAGAGCTCTTTTTTCCAGCCCTATTTCTGTAGAAGACTATTTCACCTTGCTGGATAGGAGGCAGTCTTCAGAGAGGTGACTCACCTGCTTAACAGGTCTTTCTCAGAAACATTTGACTTGATGCTTTGCTTTTGCTGCAAAATAAGCCACACTCTACAGCTGGAGATGGCGGATGCATGAAATGAATGTTCACCTTTCTTATGACAGCTTCCTTGGAGTCCGGCTGGGCTGGGCAAGCTCCCTGGTGGGGTGATGAAATGACCAAATTCTGTCTCCCCAGGAAGGCAGTGGGACTCCAAATATGTTGTGCTAAGGAAAGTTCCTAATCAGCTCCTGGGGTTTTCTTCGCTCACCAGGCAGACAAGGACCAGCTTTAAAGAGTGCTTTGCAGCCCGAGAATCTTGGTAGAAGAAAATGGTCAATCTTCCCACAGGCTTTGACCTTGACAAAGGCCTCTATTAGTTTTCTATTGTTGCCAGAACAAATCACATAAAGTTGTAGCTCACATTTATTATCTCACAATTCTGTAATTCACAAGTCTAGGTACAGTATAGCTTGCCTGGGTCCTCTTATTAGAGTCTCACAGGGGTGAAATCAAGCTATCAGCAGAACCACATCTCTTAGGAGGTGCTCTGGAGAAGAATCTGCTTCCAAGCTCACTCAGATTATTGGCAAATTCAATGCCTTATGGTTGCAGAAGTGAGGTCCCTTTTCCTTTGCTGGCTGGCTTCAAGAGGGGGCCACCCTTTTCTCCTCGAGTCCTCTCTTGAGTCCTTGAATATGGCTCCTACATTTCAAAACCAGCAAAGACACATTGAATCCCTCTCACAACGGGAATATCCCTGACTTCCCCTTCTGCTGCATCTCTCTGACTCCATCCAGAGAAAGTTCTCTACTTTGTAAGGGCCCAGATGATTATATTGGGCCCACCTGGATAATCTCCCCTATCTTAAAGTGAGTAGGTTGAAATACGTTGGCAAACCTCCTTTTTCCAGGTAAGGTATGCCCAGGTTCTAGGTATGAGGCTGTAGACATCTTTGAGGAACTATATTGGACCTATGTATGACAGAGCCCTACATCACAGGAGTAGGATCCCACCTGGCATAAATACAATTGGGCTTTTTCTTGGCAGAGCACAGCTGGTTTTTGATTTGCAATATGTGGGGGGGAAAACTTCTAAATATCCAAATATAGAAAGTCAAGGCCTTTGAGCATGTTTCTGAGATATTACTGTTCATCTTTAGGCTTATGGAATTTCACTCACAGCCCATCCTGAACATTTAGGAGCTCCTGAGCATAGGTAGATTCAGGAGGGCCAGGATCTGGAGTCCAAGAGGTGCCAAAGGACCATGGGAGAACCCAGTATTAGAACACATGGCAATACCAGGGGTCAGTTATTACAGGACATGAGCTTAAAGTTAGGTCTAAAACAGGCTGACGAGGAGATGCAAGGCAAAATCCCGATTTGGTGATAGCTCAGATGAGGCCTAGGATCTAGGGTCATATCTAAGCCAAGTGTTATAAGCAGCTGATAGACACAAGTTCTAATGGAGGCCACAAACCTCCATTAGCATCAGAAATGGGGAGACCTAGTTGCAGGTATCTGATACAATAAAGGAAAATTGAGGTCCAAAGAAAGGAAATCCATTCTTGGAAGAACATGGGTAGTAGGCAAGGATGATATAATAAGGAATAAATTCAGGAAGTGGATTTCTAGGATCAAAGCAAGTCCAACAATGGGAGCAGGGGGATAAGAACAGATAAGTTGTATAGTGCCTATGCTTTGAGACTGAATCTGATCTAAGGCAGTCTGTGGCAAGGATAACACTATGGGGGGAAAAGGAAGCCAGTTACATGGTGGCAGGCCCTGTCCCTATTTCAGGCACTGGAGATATAACTACACATGTCACATTTCTTCCCTCAAGGATTATATGGTTTAGGAAGCAATAATTCAATTACATAAGAAGAGTCAAGAGAAATAAGCAGCAAGGCCGTGGTGGCATATAGAAGGAAGAGGAAAGGATTCTAGAAGAATCCTTGTAAAGACCTAATGGTCAAAGAGGAGTTAGGTAGTCTCTAGATGACTCCAAACCTGGGGAAAGACTCAGAAGGGGGAGAGATCATGGCCTTTTAAGAGTTAAGCAATCTATCAATCAATCAATCAACCAATAAATAAATAAAGTTTAGCAAGTAATTTAGTAAAACCAGAGTATATGTCATATGAGGTCTACTTTCTTGTCACTAAAAACTCACTGTCCAAAGTTTCATTTTCACTGCTAGCATTTGAAGAGAATTTAAGGATGTGTTATTTCAATGACAAGGTTTGAAATTTCCTTCTGTGTTTTGGCTAGAAATTTCTCTCTGCACCCTCTCTCCACCATGGGACAATGTCAGAATTCAAGACTAAGCCTATTAGCCTGGCATTTTCTTTCAGCACTAAAATTGCTGGAGCCAAACTGATCTTCAGACCCTTCCTCTATTTGCTGAGGTGCAGCTCACCTCTTACCTTCCTGGTGGCCTCAGGTGAAATCATGACTAGTACTTGGGCTCATGTTCAGAAATGATTCTCAGACCACCTGGCATATCCTTATGTTTCTCAGAAATAACTTCTGGCTACAGAGACATGTGCTTTATTTTCTCTGCTGAACGTGATTCAGTAGTCTACTTCCCCTCAACTTGTCCAGTTCTGGTCCCTGTTCAACCTGAACTAGCAGGACTACCATTCAACAAACATGGTCCAAAGCATAAAGCCATGCATTGCATTGCACTGAGTCAGGGATGCTAATTGTCTGAAACTCTGTTGAACCAGAATACTAAGATAAACTAGAATACTTGGGGTTTAATCACCTACTTCAGAGTAGTTAATTATCAAAGAGAAATGTTGTTCTAATGTTGTACCCTCTGTTTCCTATGTGTTTTCTAATGCTGAGTCAAGAGAATCCTATATGGCAAATAATCATCATTCTTTCCTTTATCTAAATAATATTCAAACATCCCTAATAAAGATAGCAAATACTTCTTTGAAGTTTCTATGTACTTAGAATTGTCTATGTCTTGAACTCATCCAAACTTTGCTGATAGCACAGATGACCAAAGTAAGCAGGAATGATGAAGTTAGTTAGGGGCTCTGACTCTGAGGAGTCTGCCCACTCCTGCTGGTTTCTTCTCCTGTCTGGGTGCAATCATAGGAATGAAGGACTAGAAATCTGTAGAATTGCCATAACTAAGGTTCTGTACTACTTAGGGTTCTTCAGGGAAACACAACCAACTGGATGTGTATACACACATATATTTATACATATATTTATTTTATACATGTATTTATGTAAATGTGTATATATAATGTAAAAATAAATAAATAAACAGACACATATTTATGTATAGATTTATTTTGAGTAATTGGCTTACATGATCATGGAGACCGCCAAATCCAAAATTTGCAGGATAAGCTGGCAGTCTGGAGATCCAGAGAAAATCCCATGTTGCACTTCCAGTTTGAAGGTCATCTGTATGGAAACCCAGGGAAGAACCCATGTTGCAAATGCCGTCTGTTGACAGAATTCCCTCTTGCTTGAGGATGGTCAGTCTTTTGTTCTTTTCTTCAAAATTTTTTTAAATGTTTATTTTTGAGAGAGAGAGAAAGAGACAGAGTGTGAGTGAGGGAGGGGCAGAGAGAGAAGGAGACACAGAATCTGAAGCAGGCTCTGGGCTCTGAGTTGTCAGCAGAGAGCCTGATGCATGGCTCAAAGTCATGAACTGTAAGATCATGACCTGAGCTGAAGTCAGATGCTTAACCCACTGAACCACCCAGGCGCCCCTCTGTCTTTTGTTCTATTCAGGCCTTCATCTAATTGAATGATGCCCACTCATATTATGGAGGGTAATCTGCTTTACTCAAAGTCCATCAGTTTATAGGATTAACCTATAATCCTAAAACCTATCCAAAAACCTATCCAAAAATACCCTCACAAACACATCCAGAATAATCTTTGACTACATATTTGGGCACCATGGCCTAGCCAAGTTAATATATCAAATTTACCATTACAGCCTCTAATTATATGTTCTCCTTTTCCTTTATTGACAAAGGCCTCAGGACCAACTGGTTTTCCTCTCTTCTTTAATGGCTGTCCCTACCTCATGGTTGCCTCTGGTTCTTCTGCTCCCAAGCCTGGCTGAAAATCCTTTCCAACAATCCTGAAGACAGGCATATAGGCCTATTTTGTTTGTGAGGTTTTCAACTGATAAAGACCAGGAACAAACAAGATACAATAAAAACTACAGATGTGGAGATTCCAGGCTTAAAAAATCATGCTCGGTTTTTCCCATCTTCAACCCAGTTCTTGATTCCCTTTCTGAGGTAGTAACTGGAACTGTCTGGCTTCTGTTGTCTATGTATATCCTTGAAGGTAGATCTTATCTAACCACTGGTCTCTGACCACCTGAAGTTCCAACAAGGTAAAACATAACCCAATGCAAGGGCCTTTGATCTGAGGAAGATTGTTTGCATTTATGATGAAATTTTCAACTCCCTGCTCTTCAAGCCCTGTTCTTCAAGCAAGAATATTCCCTTGGGTTATATTCTCCCTGGAGTCTTGTCCCTAGAGAGGAATTTATAAAATCCTTAGACCCTGTATGTAACCATTTCTAACTGGGCAGAAAATAAGCTATTCGTCCTCTCTTTTCTGCCTCTCACTGCATACCAGTAAAGTCGGGAATTTCCACCTTTTCCAAAGAAGAGAATGCTGTTGTAACTGTGTTGAAGCCCTGAGCCCTACCCTCTGGCTCAGCCTGGTCATCAGCCCAGACCCAGCTCCCAGTGCCCCCCCTTTTATCCCTGTCCCCTCCTCTTTCCAAAGCCAAGTCAGATGGACAAAACAGTGGGAAGTTTGGGCTTTTTCTCTCCTCTTCTTAATTGTTTGCACTCTTGTATGAATTTTACTGTCATTATTCAAGAGAAGGGAAAAATAGGCCAAATCTTAAGAATGGCAGAAACCATCAGAAGAGGGCACAGTGTTAAAATGTGTGTGGAGCCCTTATTACATTTATTTTTTTTTCTCGTGCCTTCTTTTCCATCTCATCTCCACTGATAAAGATGAGTCCATGACCTCACCATTTGATGCCTCCATGACCCCAGCTACCTTCTCACTGACCTCAGTCTCACTGCTCTCTCTACAAACCCTCTGCCCTTCAACCCATCTTCCATATGGCTCTCAGGATATTATTTCCTAAAACATCCTCTTCAGAGAGATGTACCCCCATACAAAACTTTCAGTGGACTCCCAGTACCTACCCCAGTTTTTCCACAATCTGACCACAATCTTTCCACAATCTGACCCACCTTTTCCAATATGTCTACCCACTCTCTCATGGATTCATTGGTTTATCTATTCTCTCTATTAGATTTATCTAATAGATTTATCTATTCTATCTAATAGATTCTATCTATTTTATCTATGTGCCAGGTCCTAGTGATACAAATCTCTGTTCTCATGGGCTAACAACCTGGTCGGGAAAATGGAGACTCCAATAAGTCATTTCAATTAAGGAGGCAAGACAAGGCACCAGGATCCTCTCCCACATTTGTGTGAGCAAAACCTCTGTTCCCACTTGGCTGGTTTCCTCACTGACCACTGAAAAGGCAACATATTCCTTCCTCTGAACATTTGCTCAACGATCTCCCCTCTCTGTCCTGTCCTCCCACCCCAAATCCTATCTGTCCTTGAAGGCCCACATCATGTCCAGCCTGTTCCATTGCTTTTTTTCTGACCATGAAGCCCACACGGAACCATCATTTCTGTGTAGTCACAAACACTAATAATGAGCCCACAGCATCGTTCTGAGCAGCATTTGATGCCCTGCAATAGGCATTCTGCATTCCAATCTGTCATGAGGGAATAGTCATCCCCAATCCTCTTAGCCAGGGTAGCTCATGTTGGGGGGGAAGCAAGAAACACATCCCTATCCACCCCTTCTCCAGCCCTCAATGCTCTAGGCACTACACTTATGCCACCTTGTTTCTGCATAGCCTCTCTGCAAATATTGATTACATCTGCTTTGCAGAGGGGGAAAGACTAAGGCTACAAAAGGTAAAAGTAACTTGCCAAAGTTCACCCAGGTGGTCTGATTGGCTGCAGGATATGCCCCCAGGTCTGTCTCCTGAAGCACTCACCTGCTTTTCTGGCCACTACTACCTCCCTGGTCAGCACCCCTGAGGGTCAGAAGCTGCTTCCTGTTCAAGGGGGAGAAGCATGGTGGGAATCCCAGAGCCTGTACTTGCTGACTTTCTAATTAGGGACAATATTCCCTCCAGCTTCTGCATTGCAAAATACAGGAAAAGTTTCCATGCCTGAGCACATGACGCCTCAGGACCCCTGCTCAGCCTCCCCCAGCCCTACCTCACAAGCCTGTGATCTGACCTGTGTTGTTACTCATCTTCATTCAGAGGCAGACAGCATAGCATGATGACAGTGTGGCTCACAGGGAGCCGAGAAGGATGAAAAGAAGTAGCAGCCATGAGCGTGTGCTGGGTCGGGGAGGCAGACTATGACACTATGCTAGAGTCAGAGATTCAGATTCCAGCCCTGTCTCTGCTGCAATATTAAAAGCTGTCATTTACTGTATGCTTATGTGTCGGCCACTGAGCTAAACTCTTCACATGTTCTGTCTCATTTAATACTCTAGTCACTAGAGGCTAGCATGAAATGACTAAGGTAGCTCTTCCAGTGACATCTTATTTCACTGGGTGCCATGTACAAGCTTTCTCAGCTTCTCTGCAGAGCCCTTGGGACAGGCTGTGTGTTTGAGGCTGTCAGGTTCCCCTGGGCCCCAAGTAAAGCACAAAAAAAGGACACGTCACTGAAGTTGGAGACACGTCCAGATGAGGAGGAATTCCAAACCAGGACAAAGAAATTCTTTCTCCACTTCCTGCAGATACACACATGTACCGCCACCTCAGCCAGCCACTCCTTCATTCTCTACCAGCTCTTACAGCTTCTTAGCCATTCCCACAATGTCTCTATTATTCTACTGGGCCGTGGAGAATGTGCTGATTTCACCCTGTATCTACACATACACACAGATGCACACACGTGCATGCACACACATTCTTACTCATAGAACTGAAGGATGGGAGTTCTGGAGGGATACTCAGACATTCTCTAATGGGCGATAATAAAAACATCCTTCTATATCAGAAGTGTTTCTCCACATTAATCCACTCAAAAAGTTAAACTAGGAGTTTGAACTGGCCTGTCATTTCCAAGATCGTGTCTCTCATTTCCCTTCTGATCCCTGTCTCCCCAACATTCCCTGAAAGCAAGACAATGGTTTATCCTTATTAGTAATGCTTCACAATTTATTTTCACATTTATCAGTCTAACAGAATACTAGCCCACCCCAGAAGAACAACTCACAAGTTGAAGGTTGGGTGGAAGGAGGTAACATCAACCCTCCTCTGCCTCCCATTACCTTTGGATTCAAGATAGGGTTTTTTTTTCCAGCTGTATTCACAAATAAAATTGCATATTTTAAAAGTGTACAACATCAAGATTGAAATATGTATACATTGTGGGGTGCCTGAGTGGCTCAGTCCGTTAAGCATCTGACTTTGGCTCAGGTCATGATCTCACAGTTCGTGAGTTCTAGCCCTGCATTGGGCTCTGTGCTGACAGCTCAGAGCCTGGAGCCTGCTTCAAATTCTGCATCTCCCTGTCTCTCTCTCTCTCTCTCTCTCTCTCTCTGTCCTCCCCCACTCACACTCTGTCTCTGTCTCTCTCTCTCTCTCTCAAAAATAAATAAAACATTAAAAAAAATTTTTAAGAAATATGTATATAGTGTGAAATGATGACCACAATTTAGTTAATGAATACTTATGTCCATCATCTTACATAGTAACGACTGTGGGTGTGTGTATGTGTGTGTGTGGTGAGAACACTTAAGATCTAGTCTCTTAGCAACTTTCACGTATACAATAGTGTTGTTAACTATAGTCACAATACTGTACATTATATCCCCAGAACTCATTTGTCTTATAACTAAAGTTTGTAGCCTTTGACCAACCTCTCCCTATTTTACCCCTCAGCCCTGGGCAGCCGCCATTCTTCTCTGTTTCTAGGAGTTCAAATTAATTTTTTTTTTTTGGTTAAACTTATAAGTGAGATCATACAGTATTTTTCTGTGTCTGGCTTATTTCACTTAGCACAATGCCCTCAAGATTCATCTGTATTGTCATGAACAGTAGGATTTCCTTTTTGTGGCTGAATAATATTCCATGTGTGTATGCATCATACATTATATATACATACATACATACATACATACATACATACATACGTATGACATACATATATACATATATGTATACATATGTACATATGTATACATATGTATGTGTGTATGTATATATGATACCATTGAAATTTTGATAAGGGATTGCCTTGAATCTGTAGATTGCTTTGGGTAGTATGGACATTTTAACAATATCCATTCATCTGTTGATGGACACTTGGGTTTCCATATCTTGGCTATTGTGAATAATTCTGTAATTAACTTGAGAGTGCAGATATCTCTTTTTGAGATACTAAGTTCATTTCCTTCAGGTATGTATTCAGAAGTGGATTTTTCCAAATTATATGGTAGTTCTACTTTTAGTTTCTTGAGAAATCTCCATTCTGTTTCCCATAGTGACTGCACTAATTTATATTTCCCCCAACAGTGCACAAGGTTCCTTTTTCTCCACATCTTTACCAACACTTGTTGTTTTCTGTCTTTTTGAAATCTTTTGTCTTTTGAAATAACAGGTTTAGGTGATATCTCATTATGGTTTTGATTTGCATTTCCCTCATGATGAGTGATGTTGAACACTTTTTCATGTACCTGTTGCCTATTTGTGTGTCCTCTTTGGGAAAATGTCTGTTGAGGTCCTTTGCCCAGTTTTTAATCGGTTCTCTGCTTTTTTTGCATTTGCATTTGCATTTGCAAAAAAAAGCAGAGAACCGATTAAAAACTGGGCAAAGGACCTCAACAGACATTATAGCTTCAAGACAGATCAGATCTAGGTTGTGCAAATGGTTTCTCCCATTCCATAGGTTGTCTTTTCATTATGTTGATTGTTTTCTTTGCTCTGAAGAAGTTGTTAGTTTCATGTAGTCCCTCTTCTTTATTTTTGCTTTTCCTTCTTGGGGTTTTGGTGTCATATCCAAAAAATCACTGCCAAGACCAATGCCAAGGAGCTTTTTCTCTCTTTTCCTCTAGGAGTTTTATGGCTTCAGGCCTTACATTTAAGTCCTTACTGCATTTTGAGTCAATTTTTTGTGAGTGGTATTGGGGGCCCAGTTTTGTTCTTCTACATGAAGATATCTAGTTTTCCCAACACCACTTGTTGAAGAGATTGTCCTTTCCCCATTGTGTGTTCTTGGCACACTTGTCAAATATCTGTTGACAATATATGTAATGGGCTTTTTCTGTGCTCTCTATTCTGATCCATTGGTTGAAGTGTCTATTTTCATTTCCCCTACCATACTGTTTTGATTACCATAGCTTTGTAATATGGTTGAAATCAAGAAGTGTAATATCTCCCACTTTGTTCTTTCTCAACATTGCTTTGGCCATTCAGGTATTTTGTAGGCCCCCAAGAGGTTAGGATTGCTTTTTCTATTTCTGTAAAAGATACCACTGAAATTTTGATAGGGGTTGAATTAAATCTGTTGATTGCTTTGAGTAGTATGGACATTTTGACATTAATTCCCCAATTTGTGAACATCGAATATCTTTCCATTTATTTGTATCTTCTCTAATTTCTTTTATCAAAGTCTTACAGTTTCAGTGCAGGCTTTTTATCTCCTTGGTTAAATGGATTCCTAAGTATTGTAAATGGAGTTGTTTTCTGTTTCTTTTTCAGATATTTTGTTATGGTATATACAAATGCAACTGATATTTGTATGTTGATTTTATATATTGAAACTTCACTAAATTCATTGATTAGTTCTAACAGTTTTTTTTGGTAGAGTCTTCAGGGTTTTCTATATATAAGATTATATCATTTGCAAACAAAGAGAGTTTTACTTCTTCCTTCCTGATGTGGATGCCTTTTATCTTTTTCTTGCCTGATTGCTCTGGCTAGGACTTCCAGTACTATCTTGAATAAAGGTGGCAAAGGTACACATCTTTGTCTTGTTCCTGATCTTAGAAGAAAAGGCTTTCACCTTTTCATAACTGAGTATGATGCTACCTGGGTTTTTAATATGTGATCTTTACTATGTTGAGGTACATTCCTTTTACAGCTAATTTATTGAGTGTTTTTACCATAAAGAATGTTGTTTCATCAAATGTTTTTTCTGCATCTATTGAGATTATCATACGATTTTTATCTTTCATTCTATTAATGTGATTTAAAACTGATTTCCATATTATCAAAGCATCCTTGTGTCTTGGGAATAAATTCCACTTGATTATGGTATATGATCCCTTAATGTGCTGTTGAATTAAGTTTGCTCATTTGTTGTTGCGGACTTTTGCATCTATGTGCATCATGCATATTAGCTAGTAATTTTCTTTTCTAGTAATGTGCTTCTCTGGCTTTGATTCAATCTTGGTAGTTTGTATGTTTCTAGGAATTTTTCCACCCTTCTAGGTTATACAATTAGTTGGCATATAATAATTCATAGTAGTGTCTTATTGTCCTGTGATATCAATTGTAATATTTCTGATTTTATTCAAGTCTTCTTTTTTTTTCTTATTTAGCCTAGCTAAAGGTTTGTCCATTTTGTTTATCTTTTCCAAAAAAGCAGCTTTTAGTTTCATTGATCTTATCTATTTTTTAGGGTCTATTTTATTTATTTCTGCTGTCATCTCTGTTATTTCCTTACTTCTACCAACCCTGGGCTTAGTTTTTTATTCTTTATTTAGTTAAACTATAAAGTTAGGTGGTTGGAGATACTGTTTTTTTCTAACATAGGCATTTATCTTTATAAACTCTCTTATAAACTGCTTTTGCTTCTTCCCTTAAGTTTTTTAAAAATTTTTTTAATGTTTATTTATTTTTGAGAGAGAGAGACACACACAGAGGGTGAATGGAAGAGGGGCGGAGAAAGAGGGAGACACAGAATTGAAAGCAGGTTTCAGGCTCTGAGCTGTTGCACAGAGTCCAATTCAGGGCTCGAACTCACAAACCACAAGATCATGATCTGAGCTGAAGTCGGACACTTACCAGATGGAGTCACCCAGGTGTCCACCCCTTAAGTTTTGGTATGCTGTTTTTCCATGTTTGTTTGTCTCAATATATATTTTATTATTTTTAAATATTTTATTTTATTTTATTTTATTTTATTTTATTTTATTTATTTTATTTTATTTTTTGAGAAAAATAGAGAGACAAAGCATGAGCAGGGGTGGCGGGGGGGGGCAGGTAGAGAGAGAAGGAGACACAGAATCTGAAGCAGGATCCAGGCTCTGTGTTGTCAGCACAGCTCGAGGTGGGGCTTGAACCCACAAAACATGAGATCATGACCTGACCGAAGTTGGATGCTTAACCAACTGAGCCACCTAAGCACCACTCAGTATATATTTTTTTAATTCCCCTTTTGATTTCATCTTTGATCCATTGGTTGTTCAGGATTATATTGTTTAATTCCCCATATTTGTGAATTTCCCAGCTTTTTTTTTTCTATTTATTTTTTTGTCTCATACCATTGTGGTCCAAAAAGATACTGTATATAATTTCAATCTTCTTAAACTTGTTAAGACCTGTTCTGTGATCTAACATATGACCTATCCTGGAGAGTGTTTTGTGTGCACTTGAGAAGAATGTGTATCATGCTCCTGTTGGACTGAATGTTCTGTTGGATCCATTTGGTCTAAAGTATAGCTGAAGTCCAATGTTATCTCATTGATTTTCTGTCTGGATGATCTATCCATTGTTGCAAGTGGGATTTTGAAGTTCCTTGCTGTTATTTTATTACTGTCTATTTCTCTCTTTAGATTTATTAATATTTACTTAATATATTTACGTGCTTCAACCTTAAGTTCATATGCATTTTCTGTTATTGTATCCTCTTAAGTAATTGACCCCTTTATCATTATATAATGACCTTCTTTGTCTCTTGTTACAGTTTTTTAACTTAAAGTCTATTTTACCTGATAGAAGTATAGCTACTCCTGCTCTCTTTTGGTTTCCATTTGCATGAAATATCTTCTTGCATCCCCTCACCTTCAGCCTATGTGTGTCCTTAAAGCCGAAGTGAGTCTGTTACAGACAGCATACAGTTGAGTCTTGTTTTTCATCCATTCTCCCACTCTGCCAACTGATTGGAGAATTTAACCTATTTACATTTATACTAATTATTGATAATTAAGGACTTACTATTGCCATTTTGTTAAATTTTTTTTGGCTGTTTTGTAGTTGCTTTGTTTCTTTTTTCTCCTCTTACTGTCTAACTTTGTAATTTGGTAATTTTCCATAGTGGTATGCTCAGATTGCTTTCTTTTTATCTTTTGTGCATCTACTATAGGTTCCTACTTTGTCATTACCACAATACTTACATTAAACATCTAATAGTTTTAACAGCCTATATTAAGCTGATATTTAATTTCCATCAGTACAAAAACTCTACCCTTTTACTTGCCCTTCCACACTTTATATTTTCGATGTCCCAGTTTATTTCTCTTTATATTGTATGTACATTAGCAAATTATTATACCTTTAGCTTTTTCATTCTTTTATGTTTTAACTTTTATACTAAAGTGATTTATATACCACTACTACATTATTAGAATATTCTGAATTCGACTACTTATTTTTACCAGTGAGTTTTATATATATGTTTTCATGTTACAATTTAGTGTCCTTTTATTTCTGCTTGAAGAACTTCCATTAGCATTTTTTGCAAGGCAGATCTAGAGGTGATGAACTCTCTTAGCTTTTGTTGTGTTTAAGAATCTTTGTCTCTTTCTCATTTCTGAAAGACAGCTTTGCCAGTTCTTGGTTGGCAAGGTTCTTTTTCCTTCAGCACTTTGAATATATCACCTCACTCACTTCTGACCTATAAGGTTTCATCTGAGAAATCCACTGATATCTTGTGTATGGGGGGTGCTTTTGTATACAATGAGTTCCTTTTACTCTTATTGTTTTCAAAGGTTTCTTGTCTTAGATTTTTGAGCTTTATTACCATGTGTCTCAGTGAAATCCTCTTTGGGTTGAATCTCTTTGGGGACCTATGTACTTCATGTACCTGAATGTCCATCTCTCTACCCAGGTTTGGAAAGTTTTCAGCCATTATTCCTTTAAATAAGCTGTCTTTCCCCTTCTCTGTGTCTCTGTGTCTCTGTCTCTGTCTCTGTCTCTCTCTGTCTCAGTCTCTCTCTCTCTCTCTCTCTCTCTCTCTCTCTGTCTCTCTCTCTCTGTCTCCCCTCCCTTTCTCCCCATCCTTCTGAGCTGTTCATAATACATATATTGTTTCACCTCTTGGTGTCCTCTAATTCACATAGGCATTCTTCACCTTTCCATTCTCTTTTTCTTTTGTTTTCTGACTGAATAATTTCAAAAGATCTGTCTTTGAGTTCACAGATTCTTTCCCTTGCTTGATCAAGTCTGATATTGATGCTCTCTATTGCATTTTTTTAAATTTCATACATTGAATTCTTAAGTTACAAATTTTGGGGTTTTTTAAATGATTTCCATCTCTTTTTTAACCTCTCATTTTGTTCATGTATTGTTTTCCTGATTGCATTAAGTTTTTTATCTGTATTCTCTTGTAGCTCATTGAGCTTCCTTAAACAATTATTATGAATTCTTTGTCAGACAATTCATTTATCTCCATTTCTTTGGGGTGGGTTACTGGAAAATTATTGTGTTCCTTTGCTGTAACACATTTTATTTTATCATGTGTGTGTGTGTGTGTGTGTGTGTGTGTTCCTTGAAGTCTTGCACTGTTGTCTTTGCATTGAAGAAGCTGTCACCTCCTCCAGTCTTTACTAACTGTGTTGGGAAAGAAATACCTTCACCAGTCTGTCCAGTTAAAGATTTTGAGGCTTTCTCAGAACTTTTCCTTTCTTGAACACACTTCACACTTCGTCATGAAGTGCACAGGAGCCAGTTAGGTGAACCACAGGTGAGGCATCCTCAGTGTCTTGAGGGTGGGCTTCCTGATGCAGTCTGTGAAGCATTTATTAGAATGAATGGCAAGAAGTTAATAGCATCCTCTTAATTAGTTCTGAGCCCCAGTTGCTGTACCTCCAACCTCTCCCAAACCCTCAGAAGCATCCTGCACAGCTGGGGAAGTTGGTGCCCATTCATACACTGTTGCCTTTCCCCATGAGAGAAATGTAAGCCAAAGGAGTCTCTCTTGGCACTAAGCAATGCCAGCTTGGGAGAGGGGTAATGCAGGAAAGTGAAAATGTTTATCTTACCCTCTTCAATGCACCCAATCTCTGATTTTTTTTTTTGATCCAAAAGAATGCTGGAACTTCCTCACTGGACTTCTGGACTCCCACAAAAGTACTTTCATCCATGAGTGACTGTCAAACCAATGTCCTGTGGGGGGATGACAGTAAGAAATTCCCATTCTGCTATCTTGCTGACATCACTCGTCTCGGGATTTGTTTTAGATTTCATGATTCTCAAATACCTCTTCTTCCCAGAGATGCCTTCTGCATATCTTTAGGGGAGATGGGATCAAAATGTCATTAATTCTAGGGGACCCTAAGCTCTCCTTTACTTTTTAGGATGTAAAAGACTTCTACTAATTTTATAGATTTGGTGACCTCTCTTCCTGTCAGTTCAAGGTAGATTTGATAATGAACATTTTCAAATGTTTCTTGAAAGCTTCCTCACTCTCATCTTTCTTGAGTTTATACTCTTGTTCCTGCTTTTCTTTTTCTCTCAGGATAATGTATCAGTTAAAACCTAGTGCTTTGGGATTGACTTGCTTGGACTCCAACACCTGCTAACTAGATTTGTGAGCTTACTTCTTAGATGGGAAGATATCTGCTCAGGTGGATTAAAAATTAAGTAGGATAATGCTTGCAAAATGCTTAGCAGAGTGACTGACACATACTAAGAGCTTTTAATTGGTTATTTATTGTTCTTTTTCATGCAGTTATAGGCATTTATTGTTCACAATGCTTATCCACCCCTCCTCCCCACCACCCATCTGTTATAGGTTTTAGCTATAACCTGCAACAAAGACAAATAGTGTAGCAGAAGCCTATTCAGCAAGTAAGTTAACTTCTTGGAACAACTTAAAACTAGAAATGATGGGTTTCTTCACAGAACCCAGGATTGGCCCAAACCTGATTTGGAGCATAAATAGCTCTGGCTATGGGAATCTCAGGGCTAAGTGAATACAGCTAAAAGTCAAATAATTTCTTCATCTATGGAATGACAAAAATGTATATATCCTTTGATTTTGGCTCATGATGTCTTCTTTTTCCTTCTTCCTAAACATGCACCTCTGCCAAACTTTGTCTACTCTTGCTCCACACTCTTCCCTCTGGAGCCAATCTACATACAGGGCTCACTTCCAGGTCTTTGTTTTCTGAAGCTGTTGCTTCAGCCCCCACCTCTTTCCAGACCTCCAGTTCCAAATTTCCAGCTGTGGGATGCTTCCACTTCAATGTCCCACCAGCAGCACCTCAGACCTGACAAGTAGAAAACAATTCATTATCTGCCCACGCACTCCAGCTTCTTTTTCCATTTGTGACACTCTCATATTCTTTGTCACTGGGTTTTAAAAACCTCAGCCATCGCTGTATCCACTATACCCATCAGTCCATTCTGTAGCAAATACCTATTTTTTTTTCTTTGAATATCATTTGCCCCTTGCTTTCCATGTTCTACCAGCCCTGTCTGTCTGGCCCTTCTCACCTCCAGCTTAGACCTCCTGTACCAGCCCCTTAACTCATTCCCTGGCCTGCAGCCAATCATTTGTCCAACCCAGCTTATATACTGCCACCAGGCTGTATACCTTTGACCCAGGCACAGTTCTGTATCAAATCATTCATCTTCCTCATTGCCTATGAAGAAAACAAAGTGCACTGTCTCTGGTTCTACCATGAACCTCCTCAATTCCTTTTCTTAACTCTCTCCCTCTACTTTTCCACAGACTCAGCCAAACAAACATCTCTTCAATCTCCAAACATGTTTGTCCTTGTTGCCTTGTGCCTTTACAACTTTGTCTCTTGAATCCAACTGCATCCCCAACCCTTATTTATTCTTCAAGGTCTAGCTCAGCTTCTTTCCCTTTCACAAAGTCTTCTCCCACCTCCCAGTCAGAAATAATCCCTTAGAAAGTCTCATTTCTCTGAATTCCCAGAGCTCTTTGACCTCCTTTAGATGCTTTTAAGAATTTAATTCAACAAACACATATTTAACACAAATGAAATGAAAGAGAATTGTCCTTGGGGGCTGGGGGAAGGGATTGGAGGAGAGAACTGTTCCTCTTCTCTCAGTATCTCAGTCATCAGACCTATGAGTCAACAGCTCCAAGATATAACAAAGCTATTATAGAGTTGTGAAGAATGTGTTATTAGAGTAAGGAATTACTCAGCATCCCTTTCTCCCCCACACTCCCAGTGCATTTTATAACAGGGTTTCCAAACACCATTGCATGAAGCCTAGGTTTCTGTGGGAGTTTGCCAGGTCCTATGGATTGTTTTGGAAGTAGAAGTAGGTTTTAGATATTTTTGTCTTCGTGATATTTTGTAAGATTATGAGAGATACCTCCCTTTATTATGCTTTATATATTGTGATAAGATTATTTTTAAATGCAATTCCTTTCTCTCCCTTCATTGAAATTATACTTACAAATACCCAGAAAAATGCTCATTTTCTCCCAAATACAAAGACTGGGCTAGAGAAGGAACTCAATGGGACTGTCACCATAGAAGGAAAATGCATTAGATTTGTCATATTGTGGTTTAGGTAATAAGCAATGTAAAATGAATAACAAAATGCTATTACAACTCCTCAAAACCTCTGTTCTCAACCTGAAAATATCAGTGTTTCATTTTTTTTAATTTTTTTTTAACATTTATTTATTTTTGAGAAAGAGAGACAGAGCATGAACAGGGGAGGGTCAGAGAGAGAGGGAGACACAGAATCTGAAACAGGCTCCAGGCTCTGAGCTGTCAGCACAGAGCCCGACGCGGGGCTCGAACTCACAAGCTGCGAGATCGTGACCTGAGCCGAAGCCAGACGCTTAACCGACTGAGCCACCCAGGCACCCTTCAGTGTTTCATTTTTATTGTCTTTTCTCAGATGCTCCTCTCTTCTCCTCCACCCCAGCTTTACCTGACTGTGTTGCCAAATTAACCACTGTTCTCTGTTTCCTCATAAGACATGCCACAATGCCCACGAAACTGAGCGACAAGGAAGCTACTCACTGGTACACCCCCATATACTTCTTCTTTTTTTATTTTTAGTGTGAATTATTGCATTGAAATTTATATACATTTACATGAATAAAACATACACATAAAGCTTAATGAATAATAAGAAAGTAAACTCCTGTGTAACCCTCCTTGAGGGCTCATTGCCAGTACCCAGAAGCCCCCGTTGGGCCTCTCCCAAATGCATACACACCCAACCCTCACTCAACCAACATATTAGTATGTCTTGGCTGCTAAAACAAAACACTGTACACTGAGTGGCTTAAACAACAGATATTTATTTCTCATAGCTCTGGAAGCTGAAAGTCTGAGATTAAGGCACCGGCACAGTTGGATTCTGGTGAGAACCCCTTTCCTGGCTTGCAGATGGCCATCTTCTTACTGTGTGTCCTCATACAGCATAGATGGGAAGAGCAAGCAAACTCTCTGGTGTCTCTTCTTACAAACTCATCATGAGGGCTCTTCCCCCACAACCTTACCTAAATCTAATTACCTCCCAAAGGCCCTACCACCTAATACCATAATACTGGAAGTTAGAGCTTCAACATGAATTTTGGGAGGGAGGGGGATACAAACATTCAACCCAAAACACCCCCTGAGGTAGCTGCCTATGTATACATCCCCAAATGATATACAGAGTTCCATTTTACCTGCTTTTCAACCTGAAAAAAAAGATCATAATGTATGCTTTGTCTTGCTTCTGTTGCTCAATATTATGTTCTGAAAATTCACTCCTCTTGTTTTGTGTCTATACATTTGCCCATTTTACTTTTTATATAGGATTTCATTATTTGACCATATTCAAATTTTTGCATCTATTCTACAGGTGGTGAGTATTCGGGTTTTTCCTAATGCAGCTGAGGTGAACAATGCTGCCATGAGCATCCTTGTCTATTATACCCTGCTGCACAGTTGCCTAAATTTCTCTGAGTACCTAAGAGGAGAATTGCTGGACCATTTCAATCTCACTAAATGATGCAAGCTGCTTTCCCAAGAGGTATTAGCAGTATGCAACTTTCACTAGCATTCCTGCTGCTCCAAATTTTTTGCTGGCAGTCAATATTTTCAGAATTTTTGGGTTTTGCCTATCTCATATATAATATCTCATTATGGTTTTAGTTTGCATTTCCCTGATTACTAATGAAATTGGGCCTCTTTTCATGTTTATCGCCCATTTGGATTTCTTCTTTGGTTTTCTGCTTGTCCAGTAGTTAAGCCCATTTTACCATTGGGTTATTTCTTTTTCTTATTGACTTGGTTTAGTTCTTTTTATATTTGACATGCTAGTCCTTCGTCAGCTTATGTGTCACACATATCTTCTCCCATTTTATGGTTTTTTATTATAATAAAATATACATAACATAAAATTAATTATGTTTAAATGTACAGTTCAGTGGCCTTAAGTATATTCACATTGTTGTGCAACCATCACCATCATCCATCTCCAGAAATTTTTAATAATCCTAAATTGAAATTCTGTACTCATTAAACAATAAATGCCCATTTCCTTCTCTCTCAGCTTCTGGTAACCACCCTTCTACTGTCTGTCTCTATGAATTTGCCTATTCTAAGTACCTCATGTAAGTATAATCATACAGTATTTGTCCTTTTGTGTCTGGCTTATTTCACTGAGTATAATGTTCTCAAGGTTGTAGAATATGTCAGAATTTCCTTCCTTTTTCAGGCTGAATAATATCCCCATTGTATGCATATATCACATTTTTTTCCATTCATCCTTCAATGGACACCTGGGTTGTTTCCACCTTTTGGCTGTTGTGAATAACACTGTTATGTACATTGGAATGTAATTGTGTGTCTCTGCTTTTAATTATTTAGAGTAAATACCCAGAAGTGGAATTTCTGGATCCTATGGTAATTCTATGTTTAATTTTTTGAGGCATGCCATACTAACCAGTATTTGCTTTTAATGCGAAGATTCTGTAATTTCAGACAATTTTTAAACCCCCACCCCCCTGGCTCCAGTCATATATGCCATACTTTTTCTCCAGTTCCTTAGAAACCAGTCTTGGATCATAGAACAAACTGATGTCAAGATAGAAGGGGTCCTAGAATTCATCTATGCCAATCTTCTCAGCTTATAAAAATGAACAGGCAGCCCAGAGAGGTGATGCAACTTGCTTACAGCCACCCGGTCCACTGGGAAGAGAATCAGGCAGAGCTTGGGCCACAATCTTTACTGTGCCCACTGGATCACAGAAAGTATACCTGAGGAAGCAGTTTCCCAAATCCTTCTAATCACAAGGGGGCACATGGCAACCAAAGAAGGAAGTGCTTTGGATCAAGCTTGCCCTCACCTAGCCTGGTTGCATGGTTCAGGTCTTGTCCCATTGCACGAGTCAGTTTTCCCAAGGCCTGAGTGCTGGATCTGGCAGATGTTCCACGGGTCCCATCAGCTACCACACCTAGGGGCCACCCTAGGTTGTCTGCTGCCAGTCAGCCAGTACACTCCAAAATGCCAGCCCCAGTGCATAGCTTATTTCCTTGTTATTTTAGGGTGTCTCCTGCCCCACCTGTTTTTCTGTTATCATCCTTTGTCAGTAGCCCATTTTCCTACTGAGTATGAAACATGAGCATAGGAGCTTAGAGAAGGTTTCTGTTTCTTCATCACCTGCCTCAGTGGTGGGCTAAGCCGGCACCTAACAAAATGTAAAGTAAATGAAGTTGTCTTGAATTTTCCATTTAACTTTCTCTCTTCCCTACTTATGCTCTCTCCAGATTCCTTAGAGTCCAAGGCCATACCCAGGATATCAAGTATTTCTCACTGTAGCACCTGACCTCAATGGGACCTCTGTGGAAAGCACCTTTTTTGCTACCTGTCTCCCTTACTGTCAGTGAGCTGCCATACTGAAAAGCAGACCAATACATTTGTTTTTTTCAACAACAGTAATGAAACTATCTTCCACATTGTCAAATGGGCTTTGCTGTACAAAAATCAATTTATCCTTCATATCTCCAATAATCCCAACCACAGTACTGTAGGAAGTATGTGAGGAAAAGGCAAAAATCTTCATTTCATTGATGACAGCAGTGATCCTCAAGAAGATAAGTGATTTGCCTAAGAGCACACAACTAAGAGTCCAGACCTCAGAGTACTTTCATGCTTTATTATGGAGCTCTACAGTGGGTGATGTCAGATGAAATTAAATGGATATTCTCATAAGGTTTGTATAATAAGGTTGCAATAAGGTTAATTAATAAACATTTCAAAACAGGGTTTTTGGAGGTGTAATGGCTTGACAAAGGAGTACCTTTTAAGCTGGGAACATCAGGGACTTGCGAAGCCCTGTGGGACCCAATCGAAGGGTCCTTTTATATTGGCTTTCAAGCCCCACCATGATGGCAGCTGCCTAAGACTCAGGAAGCCAGAGCCTTGCCACAGGCTCTGCTCTTCTAGACCCCAAAATCCCTCATGTATATCAAATTCCCCTCTCCCTATAATAGGGACCACCTCCTGCACAGCTGGCTGACTCCCCACCAAGCCCCATCTGTCTTCCCTGGCCACAGAAGCCATGAGGGGAAGGCCACAAGAGGCAGGCTAATATTCTTCTTATAATACAAGAGAAGTCTATCAATTGATACCTATTTTTATGTTGCCATGCAAAATTAAAGAGCCGTTCTATGCTTTATATCCACACAGCACTTTCACAGTTTACAAAGTGCTTTTACGTCGATTATCTCAGTTGAATCTCCCAGGATCCCTGAGAGAGAGGCAGGACACACACCAATGTCTCCATTTATCACAGATGAGGAAACAGAGGCTCAGAAGATTAGACAAAATGCCTAGTTCTAGGATGATTCAGAGGCAGGGCCAGGCTGGAATTTGGCCTTTGACACTCTTGTGCTTTCATGAGGCCAAAGTGCTCCTGGGGTAACACGTCCTGAGGAAACCTTCAGGCACAGTGACGTTTGTCAGGACAGTGGGCAGCAACGTGACCATGCTCATTCAGGCAGCTCAGAGCTTTATCCTGGTTTGTCTGGGACTTTCCAGTTTTCTCAGGGAATATAGTTGAATATATTCAACCATTTGATACATTTGAACACACATAAAAAGAAATGCGTTTCCTCGAAATTATTCAGAAATTATTCAGATACTCTTATGCATATATAGTTTCCAAAATACACCCTGATATCCAGACAAACCTTTCCTTGGTAATGTGACCTATTAATAATCAGTACAAGGTAATAATTATTGAAGAGTATTGTATAAGATACCTTATTGTACCTGTGTATATTTTCATTTTTACATTTTGCCCTAATTAGGTATTCCATTTACAAATAAAATGTTTTCCAATGTTTGTGTTTGGCTTATTAATTCTTTATTTGTACAAATGTAAAGATTCTGCTAGCATTCATCTGTCAGCTAAACCTTTCTATGGATGCTGGGTTGTTCAGGTCATGGGACCCATGACAGAGAACAGAGGTTCCTCTTTTGGGCCATGGATGCCTTTGACTGTCTGGTGAAGCCCACAGTCTCTTTCTCAGAGTAGTGTTTTTAAATGTGCAAATGAAAACATAAAGTGTTACAAAGGAAACCAATGATGTTTAAATACAGTTATCAAGAGGCTCCTGGGTGGCTCAGTCAGTTGACCATCCAGCTCTGGATTTTGGCTCAGGTCATGATCCCAGGCTCATGGGATCCAGCCCTGCATCAGGCTCCGTGTTGAGCGTGAAACGTGCTTAAGATTCTCCCTCTCTCTCTCTCTGTCCTTCTCCCCCCACCTCTCAAATCAAATAAATACATAAATAAATACAGTTCTCAAAATATTAAAACAGATATAAAACAAATATAAAAATTTGTTTTATGGTATTATATGTTTCCTTATTAACACATTAAATAACAATACCTATCATCAGGTCTAATAAGAACAGTGATTCTGATGTGGTGTTGAGTATAATATCCCAAGACATCTGCAGTAACTGTAGTGTGAGATGAAAATATCTGACTTCTACTGACCAAGGATGACTGACAGTGCTGTGGTTGGTTGCCTACACTCATAAATAAAGGAAATGAGAAATTTAGTACAAAGGTAGATTTTTTTTTCTTGTCCAAGGGCACAAACCCCTTGATATCACATTAAGAACTCCTGACCTAAGGGTTTTACCATGTAGCTGGTTAGTGAATCCTAATTACAGTTCAAGTTCCTGGGACAGCATTTTCTAAAATGAGTTCACTAGAGTTCTGGTTTTAGAGAGTATTCATAACTATCCATTGTGGGTTGAATTGAGTCCCCCAAAAAGATACATTGGAGCCTTTATCCCTGTTACCTATGAAGATGACCTTACTTGGAAATAGGGTCTTTGCAGATGTAATCAAGTTAAGAAGAGGCTCTGTTCAATTAGGATGGTCCTCATCCCAGTATGGCTGGTGTCTGTGCAGCTGTCAGAAGACAGAAGAGATGCAGGGACACACAGAGAGAGAGTTCAGGTGGTGTCTGTTAGAGCCAGATACTAGCATGACATGCATCTACAAGCATCCAACACCAAAGACCGTTGGCCACACTACAAGCTAAAGGAAAAGACATGGAACAGACTCTCCCCCTAAAACATCCAGAAAGCACGTGGCCCTGACAACACCTTGATTTTTTAACTTCCAGCCTCTAAAACCGTGAAAAACTAAATTTCTGTTGTTTTGACTACCCAATTGGTGCACTTTGTCATGACAGCCCTAGGAAACTCATATGCTATTCTTAAAAAAAAAAATAATTTGAGGTCATAAGTTTGGAAATCCATTAGCATTAAGTTTCCCTTCTGGAGACAGAGAACACACTCTAGAATATCAAAGATTCTGGAGAGGATGCGCAGTCAACATAGGGTGACCTCCCCAAAGTATATTTATCAAAAAAACTTTTGTGGCACAGCTAAATAATGACATTTAGTGAAATATTAGATGTCCTAGGAGGACAAAAAAAAAAAAAAAAAAAAACCACAACAGTCTAATTTACAAAGACACTGAAAGCCATGTAGAAAAGCGTGAGGAAATCATGCACTGGCGGCCAGTAAAATCCCAGAGGCATAGAAGGATAGAACAGACAGATGCCTTAAAGATCAGTTCATTTCTGCCACTCATTCTTGCACATAAGAAACCTGAGGCTTAACTAAAAAAAGTGTGTTTGCCAAAATCCAGATGACACAGCCTTAGTGTTTGCATAATTGGAAGACAAATTTATCATTAGACACTAAATTCTTCCATTTGGGGTCATAGGAATTTCCTTCTGAACAAACCCATCTTATCATTCTCATAAATCCATCCCGCCTAAAAGCTGGTCCTACCTTCCTAAAACTTTAACTGCATTGCTACTCATGGAGACAGGTACAGCAAAACCTTGGTTTGCTGGCATAATTCTTTCTGAAAACATGCCTGCAATCCAAAGCACTCGTGTATCAAAGTGAATTTTGAGAACCATCAGCTCCATCATGATCATGTGACATTCGGCACTATGTACTACTCCTATCGCAAGACATCGCTTATTTATGGAGTTAAAATGTATTGGAAATGTTTGCTTATCTTGCAGAATACTCGCAGAACAAGTTACTCACCATCCAAGGTTTTACTGTATTTTAAATTTTGCATGGGGCACACTGGGGAAGGTATCTAAGACCTATCCATGCTCCAGCAACCGTCAGCCCCTCAACGGCCTCCCTCCAGGAGACCAGCAGCAGCCTCTGCTGCCACTCTGCCTGCCCCCTCTGCCCCTTCACCCGCCTGAGCAGCGAGCATGGTTGATGGTGCAGCAAGTGTGTGAGGGCATCTCTAAGAAGACCTCGGGGCCTGGGTGCTTCAGGAGGGTGACTGAGTGGACACAGTGTCTCAGGTCTGGTTGCCTGGAATTGGGATGCTCGTCCTGAGCAAGATTTATCCAGGGAACATACATAGGAGAACTTAGGAGGAAGGGAGGGTGGCAGGATAGGGAAGAAATGGGTCTGCCCTGAGACGTTCACTTCTTCCACAGGATTCTTACAATTTAACCATTGTTCACACATTTCCCCAATTCCAATTTTTTTTAGTCTATTTATTTTGAGAGAGAGAGAGAGAGAGAGAGAGAGAGAGAGAGAGAGACAGACAGAGCAGGGGAGGGGCAGAGAGATAGGGAGAGAGAGAATCCCAAATAGGCTCCATGCTCTCACCAGGGAGAACAACACAGGGCTTGTTCTCACAAACCACGAGAGCATGACCTGAGCTGAAATCGAGTCCAATGCTTAACCAACTGAGCCACCCAGATGCCTCCCTATTCCAGTTTTTAAGCCACCAAACCATGCTACATTTGAGGCAGTCCATATATGCTCAGGAGAGATTGTCAAACATCCAGAAGTTTTTGGAGCTGGTTGTTCAACTATTGGCAGTTTTAAATTGGTCATGGTGGGAGTATCTTTACACCATGGGAATCGGCAGCCTTTTGCAAATCAGGATTGTTTTGTATTTTTTCCAGAGAACTGGCTTCCCAGTACACCGCTATCCACCAACTTGATAGAAGTCTTTGCTGCCCTCCAACACGCTCTGCAACATTCACGCTGACACTGTGGGCCACCGTCCCATCTGTCTTTCTAACCTCAGCTTGTCGGGTCTGTAATCCTGCTGTGGGAATCAGGGGCCTCCTGCCTGACATAGGCCTTCTGTGAGCCCTTTCCTCATGAAGTGTGAAGGGAAAACGAAGCACTCTCATTGCCAGCAACAGGGACCCTGAGAAACTCCGGGTGCCTGACAAACACACTCCCTCCAAAGCGGCAGTACCAGAGGTTTTCAGCTTCAGCATTTTGTGCCTGGTATCAGGTGGTTCACAAAAGCACCTTAAAACCAGAAAAGAAAGTGCAGAAAGCACCATCTTCATGTCTCTGCTGTCTGCGGGAAGCAGGAGGCTCTATTCTCCTGCAGCGTGGCCACAGCCCTGCCAGCCTGGTGGGAGTATCCTGATTTCGCTCCAGATGGTGGGAAGCCTGGCCAGTGGCATGAGTTTCCAGCTTCCGCCGCGGTAAGAATGAATGGCTCTAATGTGTGCCTCCTTAGCCACTTGACTCTCTGCCCCTTCCTTCATTTTTGACATTCGGCCAAGGTACCCTCCTGATTTTCTAATCATCCCCCTGTAACAGCCTTGGAAATCAGCTGTCTTCCACTCACCAGCACACATGAATTTATGCCAGATGAATGGAAAAGAATACTGATTGAATTCCTTTTTCAGGCAAAATGCGCAGTTAACAAGGAGCCGGTTAGACCTGTTGCAAATTCTTGCGGGCTGGCCATTTGTGAGTCATATTTACATGACCCTGAATTGCCTGGTTTGAGTTAATTGCACAGTTTGGCTTCCTGCCTCTACAATTGGCTCGACTTGGTTATGGAGGCCACTAAATTAATGATCTGAGGCCACTGGCCCATTCAGATCAAGGGGCAGCAAAATTGAAAGGAAAGCAACCAGCCAAATTAACCAACAAAAAGACCAATTTGATGCTGCATGGGAAATGTAACCTCTATAAATTTGGGGAGATGGACTAGTCTGAAACATGAAATTGTTGATGTTGGACTATTGTAATCTTCAAAAAAAATGGTAGTTTTATGTAGTTCAACCTAATAGTTATGTCTCCTTGACTTTTAAGTAATGACTGATATAACATCTCAGGATTGCTTGGGCTGAGTGTGGGGCAAAGCACTGCCAGTCAGTGGGAGGATGAAATAGATAATTTCTTCTGTCTCACGCTGTGATTCAAACACGTTCTTCTCAAGCACAGTTTAGCAAAAAGAGCTTGGGTTTAGGACTCGCGAGACCTATATTTTAGCCCCAATTGACTTCCTCTGTGGCCTTAGACAAGCCATTTCTCCTTTCAGCCTCTCTCTTTTCAACTAAAGCAATATCATAAACATTCCTGTGACGCCAAAATGAGCTGATATATAAGATCACAGCTTTTTAAAGTGAAAATTCCTACATAGATAATTTATAAAGGCTACACACAGTGTGGTTAGCAGCCCCTATTGATATGTGTGTGTACTCCCCTCAGGAGAGAATAAATTTTGAATGCAATGGTAACTGATTACCCTTTTGTTCCAGTGTCCTTTCTGATAGCAAACAATGCCAAAACAGTAACAAATTGCCATTGTATTTTCCATTAGTCATCAGAGTGTAAAAGATTTGATAAATAGCAAGAAAACACATTCTCTTCAGGGTGGGAAATCCGTGTTATTGACAGTAGCAAATTACACTTCTGTGGAAAAGAGGGTGTCACGGTTCTTAGAGATTATTTGCATGGCTGCTGAGACAGAAGAAAACCCCAAGAAGCTTTTAAAGGCCACATCTGTGAGATTAATGGCCTGGTGTCCCCCACCCGTGCCTCCCTTGTTCTAGCATTCGGGTGACGTGCCTGGGCATCTGCTTAGGCATGAGCCTCTGTGTCCAAGAATAGCCTAAAATAGCTTACTTGGTATGCCCCAACCCACCTGGAGGCACCATGCTCTAGGGGTGGGAGCGCAAAAGTGTTGGAGGGAGGGGGGGAGCCTTCGCATCCTCTGCCTCTGTCCTTGTCTTTGCTTCTATGCAGCTGCCTCCTATTCTTCTGCTCCAGTGACAGCCTGGGCAGATGTCTCCCCATGGAGGCACTGCCAACGCCTCTCCATGGCAGCTGTCACAGCAGCCCGGGGAGAACAGAGTGACCACGGGCACCCACCCGTGAGTGCGTCACATCTGCAGAGCGTCCCCTGCCCCTGGCTCTGGGCCTGCAGGCTCAGCTCTCCTGCTGAACAAGAGGTTCCCAGCTGGCACCACTTAACATGGCCCTCTCCCTTCACTAGGGAGGCATCGGTCCGTTTGATTTTTCACCTCTGAGATGTCCCACTCTGCTATGAGCAATATGTCGTTTCCTGGATACATTCTGGTCTTTAAAATTTCCGGGCTTAGGGGCGCCTGGGTGGTTTAGTCGGTTAAGCGTCCGAATCTTGATATAGGCTCAGGTAATGATCACACGGTTCACGAGTTTGAGCCCCACATCAGGCTCTGCACCGACAGTGCAGAGGCTGCTTGGGATTCTCTCTCTCTCTGTCCTTCCTCTGCTCACTTTCTCTCTCTTTCTCTCTCTCTCTCAAAATAAATAAATGAACATATAAAAAAAATTGCCAGGCTTAAAGACTATTATTTAAATTCTATTGATGACATTTCAGACATTTCAATGGGTTAGCCCTCAGTTGTTAAAAGAAAATGTTATTTTTTTAAGTTGTTTTACTTTGAGAGAGAGAGGCAGAGAGAGAGAGCGAGCTAGAGAGAGAGGCAGAGAGAGAATCCCAAGCAGGCTCTGCACTGTCAGTGCCAAGCCCGATGCAGGGTTGGAACTCAGGAACCATGAGATCATGACCTGAGCTGACACCAAGAGTCAGATGCTTAACTGACTGAGCCACCCAGGCACCCCAAGAGGAAATATTATTTTAAAGATGAAATAAAAGAATACCAAATAGTGAAGGCATTATGATAAATGAAATAATCCAGTCATAAAAATCAACTACAGTGTGATTCCACCTGTATGAAGTGCCCAGGGTTGTCAAATTCATGGAGACAAAAAGTAGAATGGTGATTGCCAAGGGCTGGAGGTAGGGGAGAAGTAGGGAGTTTCTGTTTTACGTGTAGAAAGAGCTCTGGAAATTGGTTGCTCAACAATGTGCATTCAGTTAACATGACTGAACTGTACACTGAGAAATGGTTAGTATGATAAATTTCATGTTATGTACATTTTCCACAATGAAAATTTAAATAAAAAGTTTTTTGAAGAATGCCCAATCTAGAAGTAAGTAATAATGTCCACAGAGTTACATATATCAGAGGGGCTGGAAGTAAGGAGGTTAAAAACAGAATCCTTCAAATAGAAAGGTCCATGATCATCTAAAATAAGTGATCCCATTTTTACCAGTTGGAAATTTTCCCTAGGAATCCTGCCATTCCTAATTGAATTTATTTATAAAGTCGTTGCAAAAACGCAAAGCCGAAAAGAAGGCAGATGCTGTGATCTGAGTGTTCATTTTCCCCCCAAATTCATATTGAAATCCTAACCTTCAAAGGTGCTGGTGTTAAATGTAGAGTCTGGGGAAGGTGATTAGGTCCCAAGTTGGTGCTTTCCTGCAAGAGACCCCCACAGAACTGCCTTACCCCTTCTGCCACAGGGGAACACAGCAATAAGAGTGAGCCAGGAGAGGACCCTCACCTGACCATGGTTGGCACCTTGATCCCAGACTTCCAGCCTCCAGAACTGTGAGAAGGAAATGTCTGTTGCCTCTAAGCCACCCGGCCTGTGGTATTTTGTTACAGCAGCCCGAAAGGACTAAGACGGCTGACCTACAATGACATCTAACAACACTTTGGTGGGAAAACACTCCAGCCCCTTTTCACTGTGGCTTCTCCTCACCTACAGAGGCTTTGATTTAGAGATGGGACCTGTCCCAGAAGTTCAAGGCACAGAGTTGTTCAATTTGTAACAGGATACGCCTCTTCATTCACAGGACAGATAAAAGGTAACCTAGTTTTTCATCTAGCCCTGCCTCCTTCAGGATCAAAATTATAGTTCTCCTCAATGCTGAGATCGAGCTCTTTCATCTCAGTTTTGACCAAAATGGAAACCAGCATCATGAGGATTCCTCAGGGCTGGTGGGGAAAGGAATTTCCCCTGCTCTTGCCAGAGTCCTGGCGGGGGGGGGGGGGGGGGTTGGGGGGAGCCTCCCGCGGATGAGTAATCACAGTTCCATGTGATAGAACAAACAGCGTCTCCTTTTTTTAAAAAAAACATGGAAGGAAATCAGCTGAAGAAAATTGAGACGGAAGCCAGTCCACAACCCAGGGGCCCAAGAAGATGTTTTCTCTTGACATTCTGAATGCTCTCCAAAACTGAACTCCCGCAGAAGTTAATAGGACTCTGGACCGCACTTCAAGAAATCAACAGCAACAAAGTGTCTCGGACTAAAGCCAAACAGGTGCCAGACTGCCTTGGCTTTTGCCCTAAACTCCTCCCAAACTGGCCCCGTCACCAGTTCCCACCTGCCCCCTCTGTTCTCAGGTGTCTGTGCCCAGAGGCAGGAATGCCAGAGGCACATCCATGCTGGGGCTGGGCATTTCTCTGCCCTGTTCCCACTGATGGCCACCTCAGCAGCCATCCTGGACTTGCAGCCAACCTCTAGTCCCGACCATCTTTATGCCCTGACTTCCAACCATGCCCAGCCTGGGGCTGGCTGTGTCTGACTTGTCAGTCGGACTTGGGTGTTTCTCTAGACTCCATTCTCTCCACACCTGCTCTGAAGCTGTGACAGCCTTGGTCTCAGCTCTATGGAATGACTGTGGAAAGGTGACTGCGGTCGTAGTTTCTTATCACAGAGAGACAGAAGAAAGTGACGAGAGCAGAGAAAGAAAAGAGAAAGCAACAGAAGAGATAAAGAGAGACTGTATGATGTTTTTCCCCAAATGTACAGTTCAGTGAGAACTTTCTGTGTACAAGTAGAGGAGAAATGGTCAACAGAGTTTTGAAGAATGAGAACCAGCATCTAACCACGCTCACCATTCCCTGGACCGGTAAACAATGCCTCTGTGTACTCAAGAGCATGGCACATCCTCCTCATTGTACCTCTTCTGCCAAAAGTGTTGGTTTCTTGCAAGACTCTGCATTCCTTGAGAGCAATGCTCTCCTGGTGTCCCTAGCACCTGCCACAGCAGGGACTTGCAGAAGCCATACATGCCATATGAGGCATCCAGGGCCTCTGGGGGGCCAGCAGGGGTGGTGGGTGAGCCTGGGCTGGTCCTGTCAGTCATCCATGTAGCTGTAGCTGGTGGACCTGGGTTTTCCCTGGAAGGATTGTGGGCCCAGGACCCATCCAGTGCCAAGCCATGTGTCAGGGCGAATCTGTTTCCCCAGACGATGAGGTTCAGGGTACTAAGCAGATCTGTGTGGCTGCCATTTTCCAGCAAATGGACCGAGGGCTCACTTCCCCTCCTTTCCAGTCTCACCCACTCTTGCTCCCAGGACACCAGTCAGCCATGTTGTGTCTACACTGTGCTAAATGAAGTGGATTGTTTCTGCATTGGGCTTATCCCCCAAACACAAAAGCAGATTCCTGGTCATGTTATTGTGATGAGTATAATCCATGAACTGCTCTTCGGGGCAAACTCATGAAATGTCTAATGAAATGAGACCATCACCTGCCAGACTGGGCTGTTCAGACCCAAAATGGATGGTCTTTAGGCAGTCCCAAATAAAGAAACATGTTGCTCAATGCCTTCCACCAAAGATCTTCTCAGAATACAGGTTGGGATAGTAAGAAGCATTGAGTCAAAGTACCATTGCAATTTTCCCTCTTCATTCAGTTCTTAACAGTTGTTTTCTGCCCCTCCTTCCTTTCAGAAGGAGCTAACAGAATGAGAGAGAGAGAAGAGGGTGAGGAAAAGGAGCTTTAAGCTCTTAGTGACAACATTTTGGAATCATCACTCTAAAGAACGCATAGGGAGCACAAACCATTCACAGATTGCAGCCCATGCAGTGAATTCTTGCATTGACCCATTTGTGAACTTCAAAAACATTTTCAATGACCTGGAGAGCATGTTGTGCTCCTGTGCATAAATCAATCAGCACTGCAGTAAATGAACTCAGCATCTGAGTTCAAATCCTCCTGGCACATTCTGCAGACTCATCACTTAAGTTAGACAATCAGCTAGAAACACACTGTTGCAACACAAAACTCCATTCCAAACCTTCACAAAGTGGTGTTCGTGGGGAAGATCCAACTCTGAGTCAAAAAGAGATGAGCTCAAAGCATAAGAGACTGTTAAAAACTGAGAACAAACTGAGGGTTGATTGGGGGTGGGAGGGAGGGGAGGGTGGGTGATGGGTATTGAGGAGGGCACCTTTTGGGATGAGCACTGGGTGTTGTATGGAAACCAATTTGACAATAAATTTCATATATTAAAAACAAAAAAAAGAGATGAGCTCAAAGGATTTGGGGGTTGATGTTGCCTTTGTCTTCCCAGAATGCAGCTGGCTGCCTGGCAGATAGCATTGCAGCATGTGCTCTGCCTGCAGCTGGTCCAAAGAGCTGTGTGGTTCCTGCTTCAAAATCTTGGCATGATCTGTAAGTTTCCCTCGCTTTCTTCCCCCATCACCCATGGTCAAACAGGCTTTCTCATATTTCACATAGCTGCTTCTAAAATTCCTATGCTCAAATCCAAGCAGGGTAAAGTACCTGTTGGACAGACATCACCCCCAGCCTTTCCATTGTTCTCCCAGCTCTGGCCCATCTGTGGGGTCTCCTCCCATGAAGAGGTTCCCTTTTATCGTTGATCTAGACAAAAGTCTTCACAAGGTTACCAAGGAAGGGGGGAGGCACTGTCCCAGGCAGGCTCTACTTTCATCCCAAGAAACTGGTACCTGAGCTGACCTCAGCTAGGCTGGGCAGCCCATGGGACTCATGCCAGGGCACCAAATCGTCTAATAACTCCATCATTTAATGGCCTCCTCACCTGAACAACCTCTCAACCTTGTCCTCTTCTACCCAAGCAACCCCAGAAAGCCTCTTCCTCGTAAGACCAAATCCTATTCCTCACCATGGTACTGGGAAAACCAGAGCCAGACAGCCCCACATTCAAATTCTGACTCCACCTTTAATGTGACCTTGGGCAACTTAATATACTTCTCTGACCCCTCTCTGACCCCCAGAGATTCCGTGACCACACTAGTAGATTCTTCCTAAAGGCACCTACCACAGTGCCTTGTCCATCATGGCCATGCTGATCACTGCCCATTTCCACCTGGTATCCCAGCTTCTGGTCTCTAGTTAATACACACTGGGTGCCACAGCTGGGTGAGGCTCCTTGCTTTATTAAACCCATTTGCTTCACCACCCCCTATGTGGCTTCTCAGCTCTTACTGGGTAATACCTTCCTTGTATTAAATTTTCTCTGTTGAAAAAATTTCGGATTGGGGCGCCTGGGTGGCTCAGTCGGTTGAGCGTCCGACTTCAGCTCAGGTCACGATCTCACGGTTCGTGAGTTCGAGCCCCGCGTTGGGCTCTGGGCTGATGGCTCAGAGCCCGGAGCCTGCTTCCAATCCTGTGTCTCCCTCTCTCTCTGCCCCTCCCCCATTCATGCTCTGTCTCTCTCTGTCTCAAAAATAAATAAACATTAAAAAAAATTTAAAAATAAAAAAATTTAAAAAAAAAGAAAAAATTTCGGATGACTTCTGTTTTCTGGCTGGACATGAATGATAGAGTGGCTCCTTCCTAACTCCCCCCACCTATGAATCCAGCCCATTAGGCACCCCTAACTCCTGAGAACACTGCACCTGAGCATGATTCCTACTATATCCTCTTTCTGCTATTCCTGACCCTAAAACCCCTCATACATATTAAATTCCCCCTCTCCCCATAATAGAGATGAACCCTGCCCAGCTGGCTGACTCCCTACCAAGCCCCATTCTGCCTTCCCTGGCTAGCAAAGCCTTAAACATCTTCCCGCCAGAGAAAACCGCCCCACTCTGGCCGAACAGAGTAATCCAAAAGCTGCCATCATGCTAAAACATCACAAGTCAACAACTGCATGTGCCCTCTGTCTGCAGGGACTCACTGGGATGTACATCACGGCAGCTAAGAATTCTGGCTGGAAAGGCGTCAGGATAGAAAACTGAACATCAGGACCTGAGCCGATATTCCTTCCTTGCAGCTTTGACATTATCTGTCCTGGGGAACCCCGGATTTTATAAATTCCCTCACCCCCAAGCTTTCAGTCTACCTGATAATACAGTCTTCCCTGAGACAAGGGCAATCTGATGGCAATGTCCCCAGCAAAGTCCCAGGGTTTCCAGGTGTTGCTCCCTAGTTGGTTCAGCAACCTGTTTAGAGGAGTCTGCTGTGTCTCCATGCTCACACTTCCCTCGTCAAGGAGCCGTGTACCAACCTGATAGTTGTTTGAAACTGTACTCAATACATCTTCCATAACATTCACAAGGATTTGGAATGGTTCCCTAATGGTCTGGACACATTATTTCTCCATGAGAACTCGCCTTTAGAAATATCCCTTTTCATCAAAGAAAGAAACAATTTTTTAAACTCAGCTCTAACCATGACTAAATCCTGTTCAGTGGCAGCCTGCGATATCAGGCTTAAAGAAAGCTTCCCTGACATCTTTAGCATAACAAGTTTCCAATTCTCTGCCCCAGCTGTCTTCATAGAGGCTCCTCACTGGTCAGACACCGACAGATGGTGAGCAGATTGAAACCTGTCCTGGCCACTGGGGACCGGAAATCTGGGGGCTTGCTTTTCTGACTCCTGGCTTTACTGAGATGGAGGGCAAGCCAAAAATATCTTGGCAGAGTTAACAAGAGAGCATCGTAAGTGGCACTCAGTGGAGAACACTCAGGAATTCACTACATTCAAGTGCTTGTTTTCCAGAGAATCTACTATAGGTCACAACAGATGCCCAGTAATGTTTAACCCTAAGGCCCGTCAGGAGGGTGGGTTCTGGGCTGTGATTGTTCATTCCATGGCCTCAGGGAGTGGCATTGTAGAGACAGCAAGCATCATGGATATTTTGATAATTAAAGTCTAATTCTGTGATGTTTTCTTTGATATCTTAGAATTTTCTCAAAATAGAGTCCATAATGATTGACTTAGGGATAAAGACAGGCTTCAGGGAAGAAGTTCTGTGTCCAGAAAGCATTAAATCCTGCCAAAGTCTGTATTAGTTAGCTGGGACCACCATAACAAAGAACCATAAACTTACACAAGAGAAATTTTAACATACAAGAGAAATTTTATTGTCTCACAGCTCTGGAGACTGGAAGTCCAAGATCGAGGTGTCGTTAGTGTTGGTTTCTTACATGGGCTACAAGGGAGAAACTGTTCCATGCCTCTCTCAATGGTTTGCTGGCAATCTTTGGCATTCCTTAATTTGTAGATGTGTCACTTCAATTTCTCTTTATCTTCACATGGTATTCTGCCTGTGTGTGTGTGTGTCCACATTTCCCCTTTTTATAAGGACACCAGTCATATTGGATTAGGGCCCATCCTACTCCAGTATGAATTCATCATACTAATTATAACTGCAATGACCCTATCTCCAAATAAGGTCACATTCTGAGGTACTGGGAGTTAGGAATCCAACATATGAATTTGGAGGGGACACAATGAACAGTCCATCCTCTGGCTTCTTAAAATTTATGTCGTATTCACATGCAAACATCACTTCATCTCCACATACCCAAAGTCTTAAGCCATTCCAGCATCAACTCTAAGTCCAAAATCTCAACTAAATATCATCTAAATTAGATATAGGTGAGACTTGGGGTATGATTCATCCTGGAGCAAAATTCCTCTCCATCTGTAAACCTATGAAACCAGACAAGTTATCTGCTTCCAAAATACAATGCCGAGACAAGCATAGAATAGACATTCCCATTCTAAAAGGGAGAAATTGGAAGGGAAAAAAGGATCATGGGTCCCAAGAAAGTCTAAAACCTAACAGGGTAAATTCCATCAGATTGTAAGGCTTGAGAATAATCCCCTTTGGCTCCGTGCTCTGTGGTTGATCAGAATCTTGCCAAGGACATTTCCCTCAAAGAATGCCTAAAATATGTCTAAAAGGGCATCTTACCTGGCCTCCCAAATATGGATCCATAGTCCATTGACTATACTCAACACAGTGCTCATGCTTCCAACAACCCACAGTGTGGGTTTGTGACTCAAACACTTGGCAGAAGCAACACTCAGGGTTTAGATGCAACCAGTCCACCTATTACCACCCTCTGTTAAAGCTATTATGAAAATCAACATTTCCCAGGCATTGATAGATCTATCATTGGCCAAGCTACAGGATCTCAATGTATAACCAATGCTTTCAATGCTCTTCCAGAGAATTCTTGCTTTCATCTCCAGAATCAGAGTGGGAAACACTGTCCCTCTGAAGAAGCAGACTGCTATTTTAAATGGTGTGAAGCAGATCTGTGCTCTGCTTCTTAAATCCAAATTCAAAGATTCTGGGGACTCTTTTTAGGATGAAATGGATGCATTCCCTCTCATCACAACACACAAAAAGAAAGCATCCTTCTCTACACTGATGAGCTAGCCTAATAACCATGATCCAAAAGCAGCTGAATGTGCTGACCACATGCCATCAAAAAGAAGTAAATACTCATCACTTAAGCAAGACAGTCTAATACAGGGCTTCTCAAAGCGTGTTCCACAAAGCACCTGCAGAAGAATCACATGAATTGTATGTGGAAAAGGCATATTCCTGGGCCTCCCCGAGATCTATTGAAGCAGAATCTCTGTAGTTGGTGCCCATTTTAAACTAGCTACTGGTGACTGATGGTTCTTATGGGTGATTAAATTTGAGAACCACTAGTCTTTTAGGAGCCCAGCCTGTGGTATCAAACCAACTAATGCTTGAGAATCAGCTCTGTCCATAATTAATTATTTGCCCTTGAGAAGACTTTTTAACTCTCTGAGTTTCAGGGTTGTTTTTGCTGTTGTTGTTCAGCTGAAAAGCAAGAATAATATCCTACACAGAATGCTTGAGACATTAAATGAGATAATGCATGTGAAAGATTGAAAAAATAGATAACAAGAGCATTTGCGATTCACCAGGTGAGGTTTTATAAAATCTATTTCAGCAACAGAGATGGGACATAGAGAGTACTTTAGGGTTGGAAAAATGTAGTTTGTCGAACTTATCTCAAAAGGTTATTCTAAGAAGTAAATGAGGGCATGCAAAGTCTTTAGCACAATGCTGGACACATATTTTAGAAGCCAATAAATGTTGGCCTTCATTACCCTGACCACCAACACGGTAATGCAGAGAAACCAGCAAGAATACAGTTCAGGTAGAGCCGGCATATAGTGTGTGGTGAAAGGTAGAGACAGATAAGGTGGGACGATGGACAGGGGCCAGAACTGTGAGTCACCCCTGTGAGTCCCAGGAGAGGAAATCTGTGGTTCATTGTGAGCATATTAGGTACTTGCACAAGTTTTCTGAGCATAGGAATGATGAAGTTAATCAAGGAGAAATTAGGGAAAAGATGATATGAGGGAAAACTCAGAGACAAAAAGGTTAGGAGACTATTGTATAAGCCAGACAAAAAATATATAACTTTGAACTAAACAGGAGTCAGTCCAGGCTCAGCTAGCATGTAAGAAATCCACGCATGAATTCAAAAAAGGCGCCCAGTTCAGGAGCTGCAGGCATGCCAGGGCACATGGCCTGGAATGTAGAACAAAAATAAGACATCAGTCCCACCTGCCCCACTGGCCAGGGCCCTAGTGCGGTGATCAACACACATGACCATCTACAATAGCTTTGTTGTCAGTAGGACCAGAAAGAAGAAGGATAAAACATTTTCAGGCTAATACCTAAGCCATTAACTCATATATTACCCTGAGAATAGTTCTGCCTTTTTCTCTCATGGTGTTATCAAATTGTCTTAAACTCTTCTTTGCTTGCAGCACATTGACATGCAAACCCCTGCCAGTCTGTTAGAAGACATTTGGTTGAGAACTTCTTATTGCAGAAAATGCTACAGATAAAAATAACATAATTGCATTTTAAATGACCGGACATTGTCCTCTGGGTAAGTATGTATGAACTAGCTCTTAACATCACAGGGACACTCCCTTAGCTTGAGATGAAGTCAGTCAACAAATCCCATATTTCCCTCATTATAAGTAACCACCATTTACATCATGCATGAGAAAATGTAAGTGAAGTCCTTATAATAGTCCAGGTGCTAGGATTCATTGAGGCTGGGTGGGGACAGCCCCTGTCCTCAAGGCTTACCACCTAGCAGACAGGCAGACAGTGAACAAATCCATCAGTGATTACAAAAGTGCAAGAGACAGGCAGACATGGT
Source organism: Panthera onca (assembly GCF_046562875.1). NCBI lineage: Eukaryota > Metazoa > Chordata > Mammalia > Carnivora > Felidae > Panthera > Panthera onca. The sequence goes on along the minus strand of NC_138343.1, from coordinate 23,854,143 downwards.
TCGAGGTGAGTCATCGAGGAGCTGTGACAGACACTGTTTGTCCCTCAAAGCCAAACATATTCATTATCTGGCCCTTTACAGAAAAAGTGTGGTCACCACTGACTTAGAGGGTCAGTTTTCTTGAAGGAAGTTGCTAGTTAATTTGCACCTCTCTTCTGCCTGCTCTTTAGGTTTGCAAGGCCAGAAGAAATGTCACAAGAGGAATAACACTTTGGAAAGCCAACTCTTTCAAAGGACCCTGTGAAAGCAAAATGTGGTCTATACATACAACAGAATATATTTCAGCCTTAAGAAGGAAGGAAATCTTGTCACATTCTACAGCATGGATGAACCTTGAAGTTATTAAGCTGAGTGAAGTAAGCCAATCACAAAACGACAAATGTTGCCCAATTCCACGTATAGAAGGTACCTAAGTAGCCAAATTCATAGAGATAGAAAGTAAAATGGTGGTAACCTGGAGGGAGGGGAAATTGGAAGTTGTTTAATGAAAATAGTTTCAGTTTTGCAGGATGAAAAGCCTCCAGAGATCTGCTGCACAGCAATGCGAAGGTACTCAGCACTACTGAACTGTACCCCAAAAAATGACTAAGGTGGTAAATTTTATGCTATATGTTTTTCACCCCATTTTGGAAGTTTTTAATTAAAAAAAATGAACTTGTTGGATCTGGAGATATGATACAAAAACACTTAGGGTTGTTTGGGGTTTCATACAAAGCATCAAGCTAAGTTTGACAATCTCTAATGCTTCTGGATAATTTGTCATGAAAATTGGATTGAGAAATAGTAATTAAATCTCTCTGTATTCTTGCACAGTTCTTATGAAGTTGCATTAGCAATAACAATCATCGTTAGCAGATAACACCTGGGCTTTACAAGAACACTCAAGTTATCATTGACCAGGTTGGCCAACGTACAGTAAAATCTCACCAAAGGACACTGTTGAAAGTCAACACTGCTCACCCCTCCCTTCTTCTTAAAGCTGTCACCTACCTGGACTCCATGACACTACTCCTTCCTCGGTTTCTAGGTTTCCACCCACTGCTTTAGCTGAGCCTTCTCAGTTTCCTCTGATTGTTCATCTTTCTCCAACCCATCCATTAAGTGTATGAACTCCTCAGGGTGCCTGGGTAGCTCAGTCAGTTAAGTGTCTGCCTCTTGATTTCATCTCAGATCATGATCTTGAAGTTTGTAAGTTCGAGCCTCACATCAGGCTCTGTGCTGGCAGCGCAGAGCCTCCTTAGGGTTTTCTTATCTCTGTCTCTCTGTGCCCCTCCCCTAATTGTGCACACTTTCTCTCTCTTTCTCTCTCTCTTTCCCTTCCCTTTTCTTTCTTTCTTTCTTTCTTGCTTGCTTTCTTGCTTTCTTGCTTTCCCTTATTCTTACAAAATATATCTCCATATGCATAGCATAGTGCCTTCAAATAGTAAGTTCTCAGGGCACCTGGGTGACTCAGTTAGTTGAGCATCTGACTTTGGCTCAGGTCATGATCTCACAGTTCATGAGTTCAAGCCCCACATGGGACTTGATGCTGTCAGTGAAAAGCCAGCTTCGGATCCTCTCTCCCCACCTCTCTCTCTTCCCTTCCCCTGCTCATACATGCTCTCTCTCTCTCTCTCTCTCTCTCTCTCTCTCTCTTTATCTCTCAAAAATAAATAAGCGTTAAAAAAAAGTTTTTCAGTTAAGTTTCTCAGGTTTCACATATGAGTGAAAACATATGATATCTGTCTTTCTCTGACTGACTCATTTCACTTAGCATAATGCCCTCCAGTTCTATCCACGTTGCTGAAAGTGGCAGGATTTCATTCTTTCTCATTGCCAAGTAGTATTCCAGAAAACCATGGGGGAAGGGAAGGGGAAAAAAAGTAGTTACAAACAGAGAGGGAGGGAGGCAAACCATAAGAGACTCTTAAATACAGAGAATAGACTGAGGGTGGATGGAGGGGTGGGGGAGAGGGGAAAATGGTGATGGGCATTGAGGAAGGCACTTGTTGGGATGAGCACTGGGTGTTGTATGTAAGCGATGAACCATGGGAATCTACCCCCAAAACCAAGAGCACACTGTATACACTGTATGTTAGCGAACTTGACAATAAACTATATTAAAGAAAAAGTTTTTCAAATAGTAAGTTCTTGAAAATATTGGATGAGTAAATGAAATAATTCAGAACAGCTGGAAGAAAGTGAGTCTGAATCTGAATTATGGCATTTTTTGAAGAAATTCAGTATTATTGCTAATAAGTACAAGCATATAATTTGGTGAAACAGTCTTATGGACCTTCTTATATGTACTCAGCTTTACTACAACATGAAAGTCTAGCAGGGGAACAGCAAGAACATAAGACATGGTCTCTGTCCCCTGCCAATATTCAATGACAATTCATCAAACCCATGCCATGCGCTAAAGCACAAAGAAGAAAACAAAAACTCATAAAGCGATAATTTCCAAAAGTTAGCACATGACTCAAAGCCTGATATATGTTACCATAGATTCCAGTAGAGCCCAGATGAAGACAGATCAGCACAGCAAAAGAACTAGAGAAGCATGTGAACAGGTCACACCTGAATTAGACAGTGAAGGGCAGAGAGACAAAGGTTGGATGTAAAGGGGCAGAACGGTCCTCAGCAGGGAGGATGTCCAGGCACACTTGTATGGGGGGGAGAATGTCTTTCCCAGGGTGGGAGGGGTTGCCTTGTCTGCTAAGGCACAGGGGGAGCTAGGTTGGGCACCAGGTTCTAAAGTACCTTCAGGTACATTTGCTCTTTATCCAGAAGATAGTAGGAAAAATGCTAATGGTTTGAGAGGGAAGTGGCACAAGAGAAAGAATTTAGAAAGATTGGTCGGGAATGGTGTGCAAAATGGACTGGAGGCCATCACCTGGGTTTTCTCAGCTATGAACGCCAGCACGAAGGTGTTGTGCCAAGCTGGCCTCGCTCATAGGGTCTTGTATCCAGGGTGCAGGAAAACTAAAGTAGCCACACTAGGGACCCTCACTGCTGGTTGAGGAGGGGAGGGGGCGCTGTCATTTTCAGGGGCTTGCTGCAAACGTCCAGCTTCCAAATGCTGAATTTATGACAGCTGAGTCTGTGGCCAGGACCTGAGGCTTTCTGGGCGTGCAGTCAATGGACAGGGAAAGACCCACCTTCCTCCTCACAGTGAAAGGATTATGTTGCATAAGTGTGGGATAATTCAATGCACAAAACATTCCAAACTCAAGCACTTTCTGCTTCTAGTCTTGAGATGCAACTGCGTCCCATTGGGAGTTTTATGTACGAATAATTCTTGAGAAAGAAACTGCCACATTCTCTAATGAGTTGGATATTTTTTGTGAAAAAATTACCTCCATTAATGAAGTTTCAGGGGCCCACGGATCCTCCAATTCAAATACACAGAAGGATTAACTGGGGTTCAGAGTCGCAGGAGCACAAGAAACACCAAGTATAAATAATTGAGACTTTATTCTATTATTAATGAATAGAATTTTTTCCTTGTCATATAGGAGTGATATTGATGTAGCATTCATGCCACATGGCAATGTCTTTTTGGTTTATTATTTCTAAAAAAAATGCATACACACACACACACTACATTTAAACGACTATACTTTTGAATATAATGTTTTATTTTATTTTTATAGCCTTGCATGTGTATTTTCATTTTTAGGCGAAGGCATATCTGAATCATCAGAAATTTATGTGATGTCAAAAAGTGAGAACTTCTTTTTTGATAACTCTTAAGTTATAAATTCCCCATGGGGATTTACTTTTAAAGGGTGCTAGGCCTAAGGGGTTATTTCAGAGAATTTTAGTCAATGACTACAATGTGTTTTTTAAATAGAGGTAGGTAAGAAAGGTGACACAAGTAATTTTCTAATACCAATATAAGTAATAGAAAAATAGTTCTGCTAAGACATTGTTAGGAAAACTGAATTTTTTTAATTAATTTTTTTTTTTGAGAGAGAGAGAGCTCGCACAAGTAGGGAAAGGGCAGGGGGAGGGAGAGAGAGATCTCAAGCAGGCTCCATGCCCAGTGCAGAGCCCGACATGGGGCTCAATCTCACAACCATGAGATCATGACATGAGCCAAAATCAAGAGTCGGACATTTAATCGACTGAGCCACCCAGGCCCCCTAGGAAAGCAGATTTTTTTGAAAGAAAACACCCCCCACAGGAAATTTGGGAAAAGATATGAACAAGCAATTTACCAAAGCGAAAATCCAAGTACCCTCAAAAACAAGAAAAGAAAAAAGAAAAAAGGATGGCCAAAACCTCTAGTAGCAAGAGAAATGTACATTAAAATGAGATATTATTTTTCATTGAATAGGTGGCAAAAAGAATGATGATGTACAGCTGTTGATGATGCAGGAAACAAATATTCTCATATACTATTGAAGACCATGTCTTTCCTTTATTTGAGTGTTTATTTATTTATTTTTAATATATGAAATTTATTGTCAAATTGGTTTCCATACAACACCCAGTGCTCATCCCAAAAGGTGCCCTCCTCAATAACCATCACCCACCCTACCCTCCCTCCCACCCCCCATCAACCCTCAGTTTGTTCTCAGTTTTTAACAGTCTCTTATGCTTTGGCTCTCTCCCACTCTAACCTCTTTTTTTTTTTTTTTTTCCTTCCCCTCCCCCATGGGCTTCTGTTACGTTTCTCAGGATCCACATAAGAGTGAAAACATATGGTATCTGTCTTTCTCTGTATGGCTTATTTCACTTAGCATCACACTCTCCAGTTCCATCCACGTTGCTACAAAAGGCCATATTTCATTCTTTCTCATTGCCACGTAGTATTCCATTGTGTATATAACCACAATTTCTTTATCCATTCATCAGTTGATGGACATTTAGGCTCTTTCCATAATTTGGCTATAGTTGAGAGTGCTGCTATAAACATTGGGGTACAAGTGCCCCTATGCATCAGTACTCTTGTATCCCTTGGATAAATTCCTAGCAGTGCTATTGCTGGGTCATAGGGTGGGTCTATTTTTAATTTTCTGAGGAACCTCCACACTGCTTTCCAGAGCGGCTGCACCAATTTGCATTCCCACCAACAGTGCAAGAGGGTTCCCGTTTCTCCACATCCTCTCCAGCATCTATAGTCTCCTGATTTGTTCATTTTGGCCACTCTGACTGGCGTGAGGTGATATCTGAGTGTGGTTTTGATTTGTATTTCTCTGATAAGGAGCGACATTGAACATCTTTTCATGTGCCTGTTGGCCATCCGGATGTCTTCTTTAGAGAAGTGTCTATTCATGTTTTCTGCCCATTTCTTCACTGGGTTATTTGTTTTTCGGGTGTGGAGTTTGGTGAGCTCTTTATAGATTTTGGATACTAGCCCTTTGTCCGATATGTCATTTGCAAATATCTTTTCCCATTCCGTTGGTTGCCTTTTAGTTTTGTTGGTTGTTTCCTTTGCTGTGCAGAAGCTTTTTATCTTCATAAGGTCCCAGTAATTCACTTTTGCTTTTAATTCCCTTGCCTTTGGGGATGTGCCAAGTAAGAGATTGCTACGGCTGAGGTCAGAGAGGTCTTTTCCTGCTTTCTCCTCTAAGGTTTTGATGGTTTCCTGTCTCACATTCAGGTCCTTTATCCATTTGGAGTTTATTTTTGTGAATGGTGTGAGAAAGTGGTCTAGTTTCAACCTTCTGCATGTTGCTGTCCAGTTCTCCCAGCACCATTTGTTAAAGAGACTGTCTTTTTTCCATTGGATATTCTTTCCTGCTTTGTCAAAGATGAGTTGGCCATACGTTTGTGGGTCTAGTTCTGGGGTCTCTATTCTATTCCATCGGTCTATGTGTCTGTTTTTGTGCCAATACCATGCTGTCTTGATGATGACAGCTTTGTAGTAGGGGCTAAAGTCTGGGATTGTGATGCCTCCTGCTTTGGTCTTCTTCTTCAAACTTACTTTGGCTATTCGGGGCCTTTTGTGGTTCCATATGAATTTTAGGATTGCTTGTTCTAGTTTTGAGAAGAATGCTGGTGCAATTTTGATTGGGATTGCATTGAATGTGTAGATAGCTTTGGGTAGTATTGACATTTTGACAATATTTATTCTTCCAATCCATGAGCAGGGAATGTCTTTCCATTTCTTTAAATCTTCTTCAATTACCTTCATAAGCTTTCTATAGTTTTCAGCATACAGATCTTTTACATCTTTGGTTAGATTTATTCCTAGGTATTTTATGCTTCTTGGTGCAATTGTGAATGGGATCAGTTTCTTTATTTGTCTTTCTGTTGCTTCATTGTTAGTGTATAAGAATGCAACTGATTTCTGTACATTGATTTTGTATCCTGCAACTTTGCTGAATTCATGTATCAGTTCTAGCAGACTTTTGGTGGAGTCTATCGGATTTTCCATGTATAATATCATGTCATCTGCAAAAAGCGAAAGCTTGACTTCATCTTTGCCAATTTGGATGCCTTTGATTTCCTTTTGTTGTCTGATTGCTGATGCTAGAACTTCCAGCACTATGTTAAACAACAGCGGTGAGAGTGGGCATCCCTGTCGTGTTCCTGATCTCAGGGAAAAAGCTCTCAGTTTTTCCCTGTTGAGGATGATGTTAACTGTGGGCTTTTCATAAATGGCTGTTATGATCTTTAAGTATGTTCCTTCTATCCAGACTTTCTCAAGGGTTTTTATTAAGAAAGGGTGCTGGATTTTGTCAAAGGCCTTTTCTGCATCAATTGACAGGATCATATGGTTCTTCTCTATTTTTGTTAATGTGATGTATCACGTTGATTGATTTGCGAATGTTGAACCAGCCCTGCATCCCAGGAATGAATCCCACTTGATCATGGTGAATACTTCTTTTTATATGCTGTTGAATTCGATTTGCTAGTATCTTATTGAGAATTTTTGCATCCATATTCATCAGGGATATTGGCCTGTAGTTCTCTTTTTTTTTTTACTGGGTCTCTGTCTGGTTTAGGAATCAAAGTAATACTGGCTTCATAGAATGAGTCTGGAAGTTTTCCTTCCCTTTCTATTTCTTGGAATAGCTTGAGAAGGATAGGTATTATCTCTGCTTTAAACGTCTGGTAGAACTCCCCTGGGAAGCCATCTGGTCCTGGACTCTTATTTGTTGGGAGATTTTTGATAACCGATTCAATTTCTTCGCTGGTTATGGGTCTGTTCAAGCTTTCTATTTCCTCCTGATTGAGTTTTGGAAGTGTGGGTGTTTAGGAATTTGTCCATTTCTTCCAGGTTGTCCAATTTGTTGGCATATAATTTTTCATAGTATTCCCTGATAATTGTTTGTATCTCTGAGGGATTGGTTGTAATAATTCCATTTTCATTCATGATTTTATCTATTTGGGTCATCTCCCTTTTCTTTTTGAGAAGCCTGGCTAGAGGTTTGTCAATTTTGTTTATTTTTTCAAAAAACCAACTCTTGGTTTCGTTGATCTGCTCTACAGTTTGTTTAGATTCTATATTGTTTATTTCTGCTCTGATCTTTATTATTTCTCTTCTTCTGCTGGGTTTAGGTTGCCTTTGCTGTTCTGCTTCTATTTCCTTTAGGTGTGTTGTTAGATTTTGTATTTGGGATTTTTCTTGTTTCTTGAGATAGGCCTGGATTGCAACATATTTTCCTCTCAGGACTGCCTTCGCTGCGTCCCAAAGCGTTTGGATTGTTGTATTTTCATTTTCGTTTGTTTCCATATATTTTTAAATTTCTTCTCTAATTGCCTGGTTGACCCACTCATTCGTTAGTAGGGTGTTCTTTAACCTCCATGCTTTTGGAGGTTTTCCAGACTTTTTCCTGTAGTTGATTTCAAGCTTCATAGCATTGTGGTCTGAAAGTATGCATGGTATAATTTCAATTCTTGTAAACTTATGAAGGGCTGTTTTGTGACCCAGTATATGATCTATCTTGGAGAATGTTCCATGTGCACTTGAGAAGAAAGTATATTCTGTTGCTTTGGGATACAGAGTTCTAAATATATCTGTCAAGTCCATCTGATCCAATGTATCATTCAGGGCCCTTGTTTCTTTATTGACCGTGTGTCTAGATGATCTATCCATTTCTGTAAGTGGGGTGTTAAAGTCCCCTGCAATGACCACATTCTTATCAATAAGGTTGCTTATGTTTATGAGTAATTGTTTTATATATTTGGGGGCTCTGGTATTCGGCCCATAGACATTTATAATTGTTAGCTCTTCCTGATGGATAGACCCTGTAATTATTATATAATGCCTTTCTTCATGTCTTGTTACAGCCCTTAATTTAAAGTCTAGTTTGTCTGATATAAGTATGGCTACTCCAGCTTTCTTTTGGCTCCCAGTAGCATGATAAATAGTTCTCCATCCCTCACTCTCAATCTAAAGGTGTCCTCAGATCTAAAATGAGTCTCTTGTAGACAGCGAATAGATGGGTCTTGTTTTTTTATCCATTCTGATAGCCTATGTCTTTTGGTTGGCGCATTTAATCCATTTACATTCAGTGTTATTATAGAAAGATACGGGTTTAGAGTCATTGTGATGTCTGTATGTTTTATGCTTGTAGTGATGTCTCTGGTACTTTGTCTCACAGGATCCCCCTTAGGATCTCTTGTAGGGCTGGTTTCGTGGTGACAAATTCCTTCAGTTTTTGTTTGTTTGGGAAGACCTTTATCTCTCCTATTCTAAATGACAGACTTGCTGGATAAAGTATTCTCGGCTGCATATTTTTTCTGTTTAGCACACTGAAGATATCGTTCCAAGCCTTTCTGGCCTGCCAAGTTTCAAAAGAGAGATCAGTCACGAGTCTTATAGGTCTCCCTTTATATGTGAGGGCACGTTTATCCCTTGCTGCTTTCAGAATTTTCTCTTTATCCTTGTATTTTGCCAGTTTCACTATGATATGTCGTGCAGAAGATCGATTCAAGTTACGTCTGAAGGGAGTTCTCTGTGCCTCTTGGATTTCAATGCCTTTTTCCTTCCCCAGGTCAGGGAAGTTCTCAGCTATAATTTCTTCAAGTACCCCTTCAGCACCTTTCCCTCTCTCTTTCTCCTCTGGGATACCAATTATGCGTATATTATTTCTTTTTAGTGTATCACTTAGTTCTCTAATTTTTCCCTCATACTCCTGGATTTTTTTATCTCTCTTTCTCTCAGCTTCCTCTTTTTCCATAACTTTATCTTCTAGTTCACCTATTCTCTCCTCTGCCTCTTCAATCCGAGCTGTCGTCATTTCCATTTTGTTTTGCATTTCGTTTAAAGCGCTTTTCAGCTCCTCGTGACTGTTCCTTAGTCCCTCGATCTTTGTGGCAAGAGATTCTCTGCTGTCCTCTATACTGTTTTCAAGCCCAGCGATTAATTTTATGACTATTATTCTAAATTCACTTTCTGTTATATTATTTAAATCCTTTTTGATCAGTTCATTAGCTGTTGTTATTTCCTGGAGATTCTTCTGAGGGGAATTCTTCCGTTTGGTCATTTTGGATAGTCCCTGGAGTGGTGAGGACCTGCAGGGCACTTCCCCTGTGCTGTGGTGTATAACTGGAGTTGGTGGGGGAGGCCGCAGTCCGACCTGATGTCTGCCCCCAGCCCACCGCTGGGGCCACAGTCAGACTGGTGTGTGCCTTCTCTTCCCCTCTCCTAGGAGCGGGATTCACTGTGGGGTGGCGTGGCCCGTCTGGGCTACTTGCACACTGCCAGGCTTGTGGTGCTGGGGATCTGGCGTATTAGCTGGGGTGGGTAGGCAAGGTGCACGGGGGCAGGAGGGGCAGGCTTAGCTCGCTTCTCCTTAGGTGATCCACTTCAGGAGGGGCCCTGTGGCAGCGGGAGGGAGTCCGATCCGCTGCCAGAGGTTTGGCTCCGCAGAAGCACAGAGTTGGATGTTTGCGCGGAGCGAGCAAGTTCCCTGGCAGGAACTGGTTCTCTTTGGGATTTTGGCTGGGGGATGGGCGGGGGAGATGGCGCTGGCGAGCGCCTTTGTTCCCCGCCAAGCTGAGCTCTGCTGTCAGGGGGCTCAGCAGCTCTCCCTCCCTTTGTCCTCCAGCCTTCCCGCTTTCTGAGCAGAGCTGTTAACTTATGACCTCCCAGACGCTAAGTCGCGCTTGCTGTGGGAACACAGTCCGTCCGGCCCCTCCGCTTTGCCAGCCAGACTCGGGGGCTCTGCTTGGCCGGCGAGCCGCCCCTCCGCCTCGGCTCCCTCCCGCCAGTCCGTGGAGCGCGCACCGCCTCGCCGCCCTTCCTACCCTCTTCCGTGGGCCTCTCGTCTGTGCTTGGCTCCGGAGACTCCGTTCTGCTAATCCTCTGGCGGTTTTCTGGGTTATTTAGGCAGGTGTAGCTGGAATCTAAGTGATCAGCAGGACGCGCGGTGAGCCCAGCGTCCTCCTACGCCGCCATCTTCCCTCTCTCCCTTTGAGTATTTATAAGCATATTTGACAATATCTGTTAAAGTTTAGGGGCGCCTGGGTATCTCAGTCAGTTAAGTGTCCGACTTCAGCTCAGGTCATGATCTCTCAGTCCGTGGGTTCGAGCTCCGCATCAGGCTCTCTGTTGACAGCTCAGAGCCTGGAGCCTGCTTCGGTTTCTGTGTCTACCCTCTCTCTCTCTGCCCTCCCCCCACTCTCACTCTGTCTCTGTCTCTGTCTCTCTGTCTCTCTCTCTCTCAAAAATAAACATTTAAACAAAATTTTTAAAATACTTTAAAATGCCCATACCCCCTTGAACCAACATTGCAAACTTTGAAAATCCACCTGTCAGAAATAAAAGCCCTAGTATATAAAAAAAAAGACATAAAAACATGTTTACTGAAATCATGTTTTTCAAAAAGAAGAAACGTTCTAAGTGTCCATCAAAAAGAACTTATGCATACTATGAAATATTAGGCAATTATTTACAAGGATGGGCTAGGTCTCTATGTGCCAACACAGAGTGATGTCCATGATACATTGGTAAGCAAAAAGGACAGAATAACATGTATAGGATGTTCTTTTTATCACATACACACACATGCACACACACTTATTGGGTTTTAATTGACTTACAATAAAATATACTCATTAAGCATACCATTCAATGGATTTTAATAAATATATACATCCATTTACCATCAGCCCAATCATCTTAAAATGTTCTTTTGTGCCCCTCTTCATCCCCAAGCAACTACTGAACTGTTTTCTGTCCCTATAGATTAATTTTGTCTGTTTTAGGATCTAATATAAATGGAATCATGCAGTTTGTGCTCTTTCATCTAGCCTCTTTTGCTCAGCATAATGTTTTGAGTCATCTGTATTCTTGCCCATATCAGTAAGTCACTCCTTTCTATTTCTGGGTTTGGTTCTATTGTGGGAACATACCACAGGCACCTCTTGATAGAAGTTTGTGTTGTTTCCAGTTTTGCCTACTAGATAAGCTGTTATGAGCATTTGTATGCAAGTCTTTGTGCAAAAATGTCTTCATTTTTCTTGGGTAACTATTTATGACAGAAATTCCTGAGTCACATGGCATCTGTTGAATGTGGTAAAGAGATGTCAGATGCTTGGGTGGCTCAGTCAAGCATTTGACACTTGATTTCAGTGCAGGTCAAGATTTCTCCACTGATAGCTCAGAGCCTGCCTGAGATTCTCTCTCTCCCTCTCTCTTTTTGCCCCTCCCCTGCTCACACTCTCACAAAAAATAAATGAACATTAAAAAAAAGAAAGATGCCAAACAATTATTCCACCACCAATGTATAAGGTTTCCAGTTGCTCCATATCCTTGTCAACACTTGATATTGTCAATCTTTTTCATCTTATCCATTTAATTGGATGTATAATGGTGTCTAATTATGCCTTTAATTTCCACTTCCATGAAAACTAATCATGAGGATCTATTTATGTGCTTATTGGCCATTTGCATATCTTTTGTGAACCTCTTTTCAAGTCTTTTGTCTGTTTTTTAGTTGTCTTCTTTTTTTTTAATTTTTTAATGTTTATTTATTTTGGAGAGAGAGAGAGACAGAGCATGAGCAGGGGAGGGGCAGAGAGAGAAGGAGACACAGAATCTGCAGCAGGCTCCAGCTCTGAGCCGTCAGCACAGAGCCCAACACAGGGCTCGAACTCACAAACTGTGAGATCATGACCTGAGCTGAATTCGGATGCTTAACCAACTGAGCCACCCAGGTGCTCCACAGTTGTCTTCTTATAAGACAACTTATAAGAATTATAAGAGTTATTTGTATGTCTAGAAATAAGTTCTTAGATATGTACATTGTAAAATATTTTTTTTTTCAACGTTTTTTTTTTTTTTTTTTTTTTTTTTGGGACAGAGAGAGACAGAGCATGAACGGGGGAGGGGCAGAGAGAGAGGGAGACACAGAATCGGAAACAGGCTCCAGGCTCCGAGCCATCAGCCCAGAGCCTGACGCGGGGCTCGAACTCACGGACCGCGAGATCGTGACCTGGCTGAAGTCGGACGCTTAACCGACTGCGCCATCCAGGCGCCCCTAAAATATTTTTTTAAAGTCAGTAGTTTGGGTTTTCATTCCTTAATAGTGTTTTCTGAAAATCAGAATTTTTTTTTAACTTTGATGATAAAGTCCAACTTCTCAGTAGTTTCTTTTATGACTAGTGCTTTTTGCATTCTACTCAAGAAATTTTTTCCTACCCCAAAGTTGTAAAGATTTTCTCCTGTGTTTTCTTTTAGAAATTTTAAGTTTACATTCAGGTCTATGATCTATTTCATTTCAATTTTTGTATACAGTGCAAGATAAGAGTTGGGTTCAATTTTCTTACAGGATATTCAGTTGTTCCAGCCCCTTTTCTTGAAAGAACTATCTTTTCTCTATTGGATTACATGTACTTTTTGACCTTTTTTTTCTAAACTACACAAATGTGAGCATAGAGGAAAATATGGAAAGATACATATATATCAAATTGTTAACATTGATTGCCTTTAAGAAAGTGGGATTGAAGGGGAATTGAGGGGAACTTAATTTTTTTTATTTTTTTTTTGTGACTGCTTACCTTTTATATTTCAAAGAAAAGAAAGGTAATTTATTATCATCTGAAATAAAAATAATACAGAATTGGAAGGGGTTTCTGCTAAACCAAGTAAGACCATCCCGATATTTCAGAAATGGGGCCATAGGGCCTGGACTAGAGGGTGGCATCAGACTCAGGATGAGGTGATAGAGACAGGAGATGCTTTGAAGGTGGGAACAGTGAACATGGTGGCTTACTGAATATGGAGGAGAAAGGGGAGAGAAGGAAAACAAAAATGACTGCAAATTTTGAACCTGGAAAAATGATGGTGCCAAGAGGAAAAAACATTAAGAAATAGGGCTGAGGAGCTGATTTTTATAGAGTGAAATGATGTATTTAGCTAAATTTGAGAAACCACAGGATATCTGAGTAGGAATGTCCAACCAGCAATTAAAAATAAATTAATGATTTAGTCTAAAATAACCAAGTATCTCCAGGCAAAAGCCCTTGGCAGATATTTGACATTTTCACAAACATGTTTTGAGGACCCTCCATGTGCAGACAGCGCGTTTCTGGGCCAGGCACAGGGGTATAGACATGGCCATGACATGACCTGCCCTTGAGAGCCCGCTAAGTTGAGGAGACAGACTGGTACATGTATTAGCAACCACTAACTGAGCAACCAGCTCAAGCTGCAGTGACAAAATACCACACTGAGTGGCCTGTAAAACACACACTTACTCCTCACAGTTCTGGAGGCTGGGAAGCTCAACGTCAAGATGCCAACCAGTACAGTTCTTGGTGAGGGCTCACTTCCTCACTTGCAGATGGCTCCCTTCTCACTGTGTCCTCACACGGTGGGGTGAGGGTGGGGTAGATGGGTGGAGAAAGAGAGAGAGAGAGGGAGAGAAAGAGAGAGGGAGAGAGCAGCTCTGGTGTCTCTTCCTTTACTTATGAGGATATGAATAACCTTATCTAACCCTAATTGCCACTCCTAATATCACCACATTGTAGGTTAGGGCTGCCAACATATGGGGGGGCACAAACATTCCTTCCATAACAATACACAATTCACTGTAATCACTTGTTAATAAATGGACATGAGTGGTTCAGAGATCTCAGATAAGTTGTCTGCATTTACTTGGTACTTCTCAAGTATTTAAGCATGCTTGGAAATAGTTCCCTTAATTATTTTCAGCACTCTTCCCAAGTTTTATTTACACTGTTAATTTATTTCACAAACCCTTTCTTAGCAAATAATGCAAACAGATCCAGTGGGACTTAGCAAGAATAAGTGGAGTCTAAATTAAAGTGAGCTTCGTGCATTGATTTTCATTTCCGTTTTTTCAGGTAAGGCAACAGAGTCATCAGGTAGGTAGGTGAGAGTGTATCCGTGAATACAGAATAATTGGAGAACTAACTATCCCTGATTTTTTTGAATAAAGATCATGGAAATGTCTTCATTTGTGGGGAAATAAGTTTAGAACCCTCAGAAGAAGATAGTCCATGAGAAAATCATTAACATTCGTTGAGAGCTTACTATGCGCTACACACTATGCTAAGAGAGCCTTCATGTATTATCTCATTTATCTCATATTATCTCATTTAATCATCACAAAACTGCTGAGGGTTTTATTGCAGTGCCCATTTTACATATGAGGGCACCAAGACTCAGAGAAGTTAAGTAACTTACCCAGGGGATAAATGGAAGAGTAGAGACTAGAACTCAGGTCTCCTACTTCAAGGCTCATGCTTTTAATTGAATAAATAAAAATAAGAATATAAATAATAGCTATCACTTACTGAGTGCATACTGCATGCCAAGAGCCACAGTAAGAATCTCAGGATACAAATCATTATCTTTTTCCAAGTTTTCTGACATTAACTCACCTGAGGTTCTTGATAAGATCTAAGGAAGACCACGTAAGACATTGAGTACATAAGAAAAAGATAAATGTGTGGAATGGAATAATTTTTGTCTTAGTTGTTGTTTAATAATGCATTAATGCATTTTTCAGTTGGGCAACATTTTGTCACAGAAGAGGAGGATAAGGGTTACTATCCATTCCACATACTGTTAGACACCAGATGAACAATAAGGGCAAAAAGTCCCTGACCTCTCTGAGCCTCAGCTTCCTCATATGTAAAATAGGACAACAACAACAAAAAACACTTTTACCACCTTCCTCTTGGAGGTATTGTAAAAATCAAGTGACATGATCTCTGCAAAAGCACTTTATACACATATTTTTAAAAACTGAATGTTTAGATCGAAGGCCAAAAATGGCTTCATCACACTGTGATATTTACATGAGTTTGATCACTCAGATGCTATAAACACCATGTAAAAGAGTAGGCATTAATCATTAAAGCAGCCTGGTGCTGGCATATGAATACACAGATGGAGAAATAAGGAGCTAGAAATAGATCAACCACACATGGGAATTTGGTGTATGATAAAGTGAATTCCAGTCACTGGGAGAATGAGAGAGATCAATGAGAGTATCGGAACAAATGGGAAGCCACATGGTCAAACCATAATCTCAATGCCTACATTATCACTTAACCTAACATAATTTCCAAATGTTTTAAAGATTTAAATATAAAAATGATCAAATTCTTAAAAGACAGCACAGGAAAACTGACTGATTTATTTTTGGAAATGAGTATCTTTCCAAATAAGACACAAAGGTACAGAAACCATAAAAGATTTCTAAATTTGACTATATAAAAATTTAAAATTTCTGCAATGGAAAAATTTTGTTTCTATCAAAGACAAAAACCAAATGAAAAATTGAAAGAGAACGTGACAACATATATGACAGGCCAGGGGCAAAATCCCTTAGTAATTAATTAACAAATATTTAATGAGCAACTATTATGTGCCAGGCACCATTCTAAGTAAGCTTCAGGGAATTCAAAATAATTAAAACTCCCAGCCTTGTGAAGCTCATATTCTGTTTGGATATTAGTAGAAAAATTTTAAATGAGCAAAGAAGATAAATAATTCACATAGCTGGTAATACCAGTGGTGTTTAAACATGAAAAAGTGTGCACTATCCCTCATAACAAATAAAATGCAAGTTAAATTTCAATAGGATACCATTTTCATCCATCACACGTTCCAAAATCAAAAAGTATGATAACATAACCATTTGGCAGAAGGTATAAAGAAACAAGCATTCTCTTGCATTTGAGGTGAGAGTGTAGCTTGGTTCAACTTCTTGAAAAAGCAATTTGTCAGTATCGATCATAATTATAAATGTGTGCACTCTTTGCCCCAGAAATTCTGCCCCTAGGAATTTTGGCTACAGATACATTTGTATATGTGTGCAATGGCATCTTCATATCAATGTTCACTGTAACACTGCTTGTAATAGTGAAAGACTTATAACCCACATAGATACCCAGCAGTAGGGGAGTAGTTAAACAAATATGGAAGATACCTAAATTGGTACAAATTGTTAATAAATAAATAAGTAAATAAATAAATAAATTTTTAAAATGATACCAATTGCTAAAAAGAATATAGTTGCTGAAAAGAATCAGGCAGATGTATATGTATGAAAGACTCTTCAAAATATATTGTGAACAAAACTAAGGTTTTGAACAGTTACATGCAACACTGAGCTGCTAACGCAGTGTCTGGGTGGCTCAGTCTGTTAAGCATCTGACTCTGACTCAGGTCATGATCTCCCAGCCCGTGAGCTCAAGCCCCATGTCATGCTCTATGCTGACAGCTCAGAGCCTGGAGCCTGCTTCAGATTCAGTGTCTCCCTCTCTCTCTCTGCCCTTCCCCCACTCTGCTCTCTCTCTCTCTGTCTCTCTCTCTCTCAAAAATAAATAAATATTAAAAAATACTGACCTGTTAAATGTTTAATAATATAAACAAAAATGTAAGAATGTATATAGTTACATAAAACAAAATTAACAATTTTACTAATATAAAAGATGTATAGTATGCAATTTACAAATAATAAAGTATGCAATACTCTTCTTGTAAATTCCACCCTCTAACATCAATGTGACCTGATATTTCTAGCAAAATCCATTGACAGTTTTACAATTCTTTTTTTAATGTTTATTTATTTATTTTGAGGGGGGAGGGGCAGAGACAGAGGGAGAGACAGAATCTCAAGCAGGCTCTGCACTGTCAGCACAAAGCCAGTCACAGGGCTCAATGTCACAAACCCAACAGTGAGATCATGACCTGAGCCAAGATCAAGAGCCAGACATTTATCCAACTGAGCCACTCAGGCACCCCCAGTTTTATCATTCTATTACCAACACTTGTATCTCAAAATCCAACCATCAATAAAGCTTGATTACTATTTGATCAGCAAAAAAGGCACTCATTTCACTGACAAAGGAATGTAGTTCAAACATTAAGATTGGTTGACATTTCATTTTTATCCAGGAGCAAAATGGAAGTGAAACAACTGATATGTATGTTGGAACTTCACTTGTACATCAATGACATGAGCAAGTTTGCTGAATCAGATCAGTTTGGGAGCACTGGAAGAATATCTCCTCAACTTTTTGTGCTCTTCACACCGTAATGGAATTAGACACAACACTTTTACATTTAGTCAGCATTATTACTATATCCCCACCACTTCCTTAAGTCTAGAACAAGAGTCAGAAAACGACAGCCCTTGAGCCAAATCTAGCCCATCATCTGGTTGTGTAAATACAATTTGGAACACCAGCCACATTCCCTCATTTACCTCTCACCTGTGGTGGCTTCTGTGCAATGACAGCAGGGCTGTAGTTACAACAGAGATCATGTGGCCTGCAAAGCCTCACCTATTTACTATCTGACCTTTTACCAGCTTGTGGGCCACTGGTCTAGACCATCAACGAAACAATAACTCAAGCTCTGATTTGTAGTGTTTGCTGACTTCCAAGGTGTAAGTATTTCCACGACCAATGCCAAGCCACCAACATGTCCTCGCTGAATGCACAGTTTGGAAAGAGATGCAAATACCACACCATTATGTTATACGTAGTATTTCTACACCACAGATGCCACAATAGTCATAGGTAACCTCAATAACATAGAAACAGTAAAATGTAGTGAAACGATTAGGAAGCCATGACTTCTGAGTATTTTGTTTCTAATATATTTAATTATAAGGTCATATAACTTAATTTTTAAAAAATGGTCATGTTTAACAACCAGCTCAGAAAATTTCTAGAAATTTAATAGTTGGCTCCCACCAGTTCATAGGGCCAGGGTCAGCTCACCACTGGATATGGTACACTGTCAAATGTGTGGAAAATGTGTAAGCAAAGTACATATACATATCAGCTTCTAAATGCACAGAACATCTCTGGAAGATGCATAAGAAGTTGAGAATAGTCATTGCTTCTAGGGTGCCAAATGGGGGTCTAGGCGTTGAGTGGGGTCAACATTTATGTTTTACTCTATATCATTTTGTATAGGGTTTGAATTTTTTATCATATGCCTATGTTACCCTTAAAAAGTGACTTTACTTTTTTAAATACACTATTAAATCATGTTTTCCTCAGTTTCCCTTTTGCCCTGGAGAGTCTGGGCAAGGCCGGGAGAGTCCTCTGGCACAACCCCACCTCCAACTGGGTCCAGTGGGCACACTTCCTGAGATCAAAGTTCATCTGGGCAAGGAGCCCTGGAAACTCCAGGCCAGTCCTGGTGAACCAGCTGATGAAAACACTAGCCCAAAAGCAACCTCAAGAGATTTGGCCCCATTGCATTGCACTGACTTCTCTTCTTCTTCCTTCTCTGTTTGTTAATCTTTCCTGGAAAAGTTAAGTAAGCTTTTCCCCTTAACCAATTTCTCTGGCATTTTGAAGGGCAAGCCACAATGCCCCGCCTGCCAACTACGTCCAACGTGCCAAGTCTTCCCTACTATATTTACCTCTGTGCTCCAATGCCCCAGGCTACATCTGTGCTCACAGATCAGCTAGTGAAGTGGCTTTCAGCCCAGGTCCAGACACCCTCCTCCAGGCTGATGACCCCAAGCATCTGCTCTGTGTAGACTAGGCTGGCTCTGATAGGGGCTTTTTCCACAGGAACCACCTAAAAGACTTTATCCCAACGGGGAAAATGCAACCTCATCTGACAAGACCACCAAAGGCTTCAGGGGCTCCCGTGTGTGGCTGCTGTTTCACTCCAACCAGCTATGTCAGATTTCTGGCTGTCTACTTTGGGCTTCTCCCTGATGCTTGTCCTTGGTTCTTTGATATTCTTCAGGTTTCTTAACCTCTTTCTGCCCTCACTTGATCCTAATGTATGGCCTGCTCACATTTCCCAGCAAAGTCCTGACCTGGACACTAGCCCTGTGGTAGCACATCTCCCAATACATCCAGTCTGGACTGACCATTCCTATCCAGATGCCCAACTCAGCTTTTACCAGTCCCCTGCTCTGTCCTCCAAACTACTCAGTCCTAGGTCCTTTCTTCCCCTTGAATCCATAACCACAATGCTCACACCCTCACCACGGACTCCAGACTATTGACTCATATCCAGGTTCCAACAGCCAAGGACACACCCAGGTGTTTGTTTTCTAGGTAAGATTTCCTCAGTGATGACGGGCAGTGACAGGTGTGTCTGTATTCTTCCCTCAGGTTGCTGACATCTTCTATTCCCAGCCCCAACTTCCAGGCTAAATGAGGGTAGGGGTGGCTTAGGTAAGTTTCCCCTGAGGCAGACCCTGAGATGCAAATTAGTATGAAAGTGATTCACTGGGATTTGTTCCCAAGAGATATCAGCAGGAAGACAGGAAAAGGAGGACAGCGAAATGAAGGAAGCCAAGCAAGGATGCAAGATTTAGTGTTCCAGCTGTCTGTTGCAGTATGACAATTCACCCCAACTTGGTAGTGTAAATCAACTGCCATTTTTATAATGCCTGTAGATTCTGTGGGTCAGGAATTTGGACAGGGCAAAGGGGATAGCTTGCTTCTGTTCCATCATGTCTGTGGCCTCAGCTGGGGTCACTCAAAGTCTGGATGACTTAGCAAGTACCAACTGGAACCACCTGGAAGCTTCTTCACTCACATGGATGGCTCTCAAGCTGGAATAACTTGAAGCTGGGCCTGTCAACCAGCAGGCCCATACGTTGGGTTTGAAGAGCAAGCGATTCCAAGAGGCAATGTCTTAGAGAAGAGTTCCAAGAGACCAAGACAGAGACTATAAGACTTTTTCTGACCTAGTCCAGAAGTCATTGGCAAAATCTATTGATTTAACTGCATTTGACTTCTTGCAAGCAGTCACTCAGACAAGCTCAGATGCAAGAGGAGGAGAATTAGGCTCCAAATCTTGTTGCAGGAAAGCATATGGGATGGGACATACTGCTGTGGTCATCTTTTTTTTTTTTTTTTTTTAACATTTATTTATTTTTGAGACAGAGAGAGAGAGCATGAACGGGGGAGGGTCAGAGAGAGAGGGAGACACAGAATCTGAAACAGGCTCTAGGCTCTGAGCTGGCAGCACAGAGCCCGACGCGGGGCTTGAACTCACGGACTGTGAGATCATGACCTGAGCCGAAGTCGGACGCTCAACCGACTGAGCCACCCAGGTGCCCCTGTGGTCATCTTTAAAAATACCACCTGCCCATGGAGGGAGGCTTTGGCTCGATCCCACATAAGGACCTCCAAAGAGAGGATAAATCATACCTTGGAGTTGTCCCAGTCAGAGGCAAAGGAGCTTGATTGTTTATATCCACACACTCATTTGTCATTGGCCACAGGCTGCCCTTAGGAGAACATAATATCCAGAGACTTCTATTTGTGAGTGCAGAAAAGTAGCATGTGGGCAGCCCTGTGACAATGTGTACAACAGTGACACAGGTGTTGGCCCTTAGGATTGAAAGCAACATGGGAACAGATGTAGATAAACCTGCAAAGGGATCCCAGAAGATATGGGCTATCTTAGTCCTTTTTGGCTGCTATAACAAAGTACCATAGATTGGGTGGCTTATAAATAACAAATTTATTTCACAAAGTCCTAGAAGCTGAAAGTCCAAGATCAGGATGCCAGCATGGTTATCAATTTCTGGTGAAAATCCTTTTCCAGGTTGTATATTGTCATCTTCTGGTTTTATCTTCAAAAATCAGAGAGGGAAAACAATCTATCTAGTGACTCTTGTAAGGGAACTAATCCCATTCTGAGAGCTCCACCCTCATGACCTCATGTAATCCTAATTACCTCCCAAAGGCCCCACCTTCAAATGCATGCCATCACATTGGGAGGTAGAGTTTCAACATAGGAATCTGGGGCAGGACAGTGGGGGTGGGGGTGAGGGGCAGACACAAACATCTAGTCCACAGCATGGGCAAAGAGTACTGATGTGGTCTGCTACAGAAGGAATAGAAAACTCTAACAGAATATCTCACATAATCACCCAGCACTTATTCATTCATTCATTTGGTTGAGCAGGTTCCAGGACACAAAACTGGGTTAAGACAGATCTGAACCACCTAGTAGTTCACAATCTGGCAGAGCCATAAAAATATAAAGCTATCATTGTCATCAACTGCAATATGGGCTGAGACCTCTGTCTGTAACCATCACTTCGGAAGTGCTAGTGTAGAGTGATGGCTAGTGTAGAGTGATGGCGGTGCTTTAGAGTTGAACAATTCCTGGCCCCACTCTGGCTACTGTGCAAACTCTTTTGTAAAGAGGGATAATAAGAGTATTTACTCTACAGGGTGGTGGTGAAGATGAAATCAGGTTATGTATGGGAACCATTAACACAGTGTTTCTGGCATATGGTAAATGTTATAAGTGTTAACAATTGTCATTGTTATCTTGGTGGAGGCATAAGGAGGGGAATTATTCACCTCTCTGGGGGTGGAGGGAGGGACAGGCCATGGGACAGAAGATCTGACACTTGAGCTGTGGTGTGATGGCAAGGGCAAGACTTTGCTCTTCGGAGCTATTTATGATGTGTGTTCATGCTTAATCTGGGACACCAGGCATGGCTGGAGGGAAGCCACCCAGCCTGACAGGTGGCTGCTACTCCACATCAATGATCTGAAAACTCAAATTGGATGCTCAGTGCAGTCTGGCAACTCTCCTGTGTTTCTCTAGTCACCCCTACTTCTCAAGCACCATTACCTGCTCTAGATGTCCACGTTCATTTCTTAGCTGCCATGAAACTTAACTTTTGGATTTTTTTCTATTTGTCTGACCACAGCCGTGTTTTTTTTTAAATAAAATATCTCCCATATACAATAGACATATGATATATATGTATATAACACAGATATATACAGGTTTTTAAAAATAATAAAATGAACATGCATGTGTTTGCTACCCAGATTAAAAATAAATAATACATTACCAGTATGTTTGAGGTATCTGTGTTCCCCTCCCTAATTGTGCCTCCATCCTTCTACCCAAGAGGTGACCATTATCTTGAAATTTATGTTTATCATTTCCTTGCTTTTTCTTTATTATATATGGTATATATAATAATCTAGTATATTAATAGTTACTAGTATTAATAGTATATTAATAACCAATATATTGTATATTATACTATATACCAATATACTATTAATAACTAATATACTGTATATTAGTTATCTATTTCTGTGTAACAAAGTATCCAAAAACTTAGCAGCTTAAAACAATAAATTACTTCACAGGTTCTATGGTCAGAAATTTGGGACTGTCTTCACTGGGTGGTTCTGAATCCATGAAGTTGCAGTCAAGACTTCTACCAGGGCTGGGGTCATCTGAAGGCTTGACTGGGGCTGCAGACACACTTTCAAGATGGTGCACTCACATAGCTATTGGCAAGAGGCATCAGGTCCTTGCCACATGGACCTCTTCACTGAGTTATCTGAGTCCTCAGAACATGTCACCTGGATTCTCTTCAAGCAAGTTATCCAAGAGAGGGCAAGAAGGACCTAGTATCAAAAGTCACACACCATCACTTATGCTTTATTCTATTCATTAGATGAGAGTCCTTAAGTTCAGCCCATAGTCAAGGGGAGATAAATTAAGCTCCCTCTTTCAGAAGGAGTATAAGAATTTAAGAATTGTTATATGCGTGTGCATATCCCTAAACCAAATATGTCCTTTTTAAAATCTTTAACTAATAGAATCACACTGTAAGTGCTCTTCTGTGACTTGCAATTTGATTTGACCTTAAATTTTGAGATCCATTCACATAGACATGTTTTATTAGTTTCCCAGGTCATACATAACAAAGTACCACAGACTGGCTTAAACAACAGAAATGCATTTTCTCACAGTTGTAGAAGCTAGAAGTTCAAGATTGAGGGATTTTATAGGGACATAATTGAATCCATAATATACACAGAGTTGTAGTTTGTTAATTTTCACTGTTCTATAGTATCCCATTGTGTGAATAGATAAAAATATATTTTTTCTATTCCACTATCAACAGATATTTTTCTTATTTCCAGTTTTTTGTTGTCATAAACAATATTGCCACATGCCTCCTGGCACCCTTAAACATGTAAAATATATGCATCTGCATATTTACTAAGTTAATGTCAATTTTTTTTCCAAAGTGGTCGCACTAATTCAAACTCTTACCAGCAGCAATACCAAAGTTCTCATTGCTCCACATTCTGCCCATATTTGATATTGTCACTCTTTCTAAATTTGCTAATCTCATGGGTGAGAAATGGTATCTTTTGTGGTTCTAATTGGCATTTCCCAGATTATCAACAAGGTAGAGGATCTCTCCATTTCTTAATGAAATGCTTCTTCTTTTTTTTTTTCCCCATTTCTCAGTTGGGTTGTTCATTTTTTCCTTACTGATTTGTCAAAGTTCTTTATGTATCGGTTTCACAACTAATGTTCTGCCAGCTATGACTTGTCCTTTTACTTTGTCTTGCCACATTTTACACGTCCAGGTTCTTAATCTTTTCCTCATCTCTTGCCTGTATTTCTCTTAGGCTCCCCAGTTCCCTCCTTGTTCCACATGCCATCCTTAATCGATCAGACCCACGAATAAACTTTTCACCAACTCATGTTCCTAAATCCTAAATCTGTCCTTTCAAAACAGTTCTGTTAAACATCTTAAAGTTCACTGAACTATCCATGCTTTTTCTAACTTGTGAACATTTGCACACACTCGCCGCTCTTAGTGTAATTTCATCTCACACCCCTAGCCTCCACTCCCGCATATACTTTTTATCACTAACTCCTACCAACCCTCAAGTCTCGGTTCTCAGGTCTCAGCTAAGGGACTTCTCACTGTGTTCCCATGGTGCTGCCTAATTGCACCCCCCCCCCACCCCCCGCCACTGCACTCAGCACACTGGATTGTGATTATCTTTTTACTTGGCTGTCTCCCAGACCAGACTGTGAATCCTCATGCATTGGACCCCCAGTGCCATGTCTGTACATACTTGACATGCAATAAATACTTAGTGTATTAATTAATTAATTGTCATGGATTAATAATTACACTCACCTGACATTTAAGCATGCAAATAATTTCTATTTTTTAATGTTTATTTTTGAGAGAGAATGAGCAGGGGAGGGGCAGAGAGAGAGGGAGACAGAGGATCTTAAGCAGGCTCTGTGCTGACACCAGACAACCTGATGTGGGGATCGAACTCATGAACCATGAGATCATGACCCGGGTGGAAGTCAGATGCTCAACCAGCTGAGCCACTCAGGCTCCCCAATCGTTTCTATTTTTAAAACATGTCCATAAGTTGTACATATTAATCATCCAAATAAATTTAAAATAGTCTTTGAGCCCTAGTCCTCCAAAACATGTATTCTAATCATGCAAAACAATAGTTAAGGCTGATCACCAGTCTCTGTTCAGCCAAAACCACAACCCTGTGAAGGAAAAATCCAGACTGAAGTTTCTCGGGCACCCTTAGTATTTCATCATGGACCTGTGTCCATCCCCAACCTTGACCACACATACTCCATTTCCTTCAGAGAGAAATGGGAACTGGGAAGAATTGTCTAACCTGGTCACACCTGGGAAGGTGGGACCTCTTGACACACCCCAGGAGAAGCTAAACAAATTAAAGGGTGACGACACTACTTGGCAATGATTCAGTGGTTTGGTTCCCCTGAACTCATTTGTTTGGCATTGCTACATGTATGGTCAGAGTCAGAAATGTCAGCTTTGTACTGAATGGACAGCTGCAGAGGCATTGAAGGGTTGTCAGTAGGGCATTCCAATGAATGAGCAGAACTCTTTTTTTAAATTTCCTATTCTGGTCAAAATATTGTAAGTGGAACAGATTTGTTATTTTGTTTTCCTTTCCTCAGAGGTGAATCTTTCCAAGCAAATTTTTCTTAACTGGGTGTCAATCAGTAACTTCTAAGTTTCTCCAGTGCAAAGTTTCTCAACCTCAGCACCATTGGCATTTTAGTGCAGATTATTCTTTGCTGTGGAGAGACTGTCCTGTGCATCATAGGATGTTCAGAGGCTTCATTGATCCACTAGATGCTAGGAGCACCCACCCCCCAAGTTGGGACAACCAAAAATATCTCCAGACGTTGTCTCTGGAATCTAGAGTCTAAAGAGATGTTTTGACTTCCTGCCAAGGAAGCTAAGGCTTCCTTGTCTTTAATCCCCTTCTCACATAGGGGGCCAATAAAAAAATAAACCATGTTTAGCCCCTTCTCAGATGTCCTAAGGAAAAATAATAAATAGGAGGCATAAGCCTGTCATATTGAATGTTTGGAAATGATTCTCTTCTCATAAATTCAGCATTGGTTCACACTTACCATTTTTTAACCCTACTCAAAAGTAGGGACTGATTCCTGAGTCCCATTAACAGAAAGTTCACATTTCTAAGACACATATTCAAGGGCCCCTACAACCTGTGTTTGGAAACTTGGGAAGAATTATGTTAAGTGGAAAAAGAGGTTGGACATTTAGACCAGAGGAATGGCATTGGCAAAGATGTGCTGGGGAAACGGGGAAAGGAAGGTTCACAGGTGCACAGAGCACTGTGGTTGGAGTAGAGAGTTTCTATATATGAGCATCCAAAGATATGGATCTACCACACACCAGGTCACACAGCCCGGGGGAAGCCTTCCCTGATCTCACCAACCCACATTATTATGCCTGCCTCTGAATCTCTGCTAATGTGTGTTTCCACCTCCTGTATCACAGCTAATTTACACAGCTTCGTATTGCCACTCATTTTTGTATTGCATTCTTAATATATTGTCCAAATTCAATGGTGAGTTCCTAAAGGACAATGACAGTATCTAATGTGAAAATGTGCACAGAGCAGGTGCCTGAAAAGTATTAATTGAACAACTAATTCTACAGAAACTAGGGAGGGGCTACCCGAACTACATAGTTGGGTTACAATCAGCTCTGGAATGAAAAAGCCTGGTTAAACTTAGTTGTGAGTCACTTATGCTGATCAAAGCAGAGGAAATAATAAAGAGTTTTGGCAGCATGACTCAAAATTTAATATAAAGACCATTCCATCGGTTCAATTGTTTGAACACTGTCTGGTGGTATTGAAGTATTTTTCACACTAAATAAGGGGGGGAAGTTCTTTTTGCTGTGTAGAAGACAGGATCAAACACATGTCTGCAGCATCTCACACATGTATTCCTGTCCTAATCTAGACCCAGCTCCGGATTGAAGCCAATGTCATTTCATCCAGGCCCCAATCAGTCATCCTCCCACACAGAACAGCACATGAGTCTGGACCTGTTATTTTGTAATCTCGCAATGACCTTTGGAATCGTCTCTTTTTATTTGAGGAAGGCCACTGTAAAGCAAGGAAAGCTGATTGTAAACGCAGTGTTCAGAGACCTAGGCCAAGTTCATCTTCACAAAAGTCCTATCATATCATTAACAAACATGAAATAATTGCCGCATGTCGACATTCTGTCAGCAAAGAGTGCATCTAAATCGACATCAGCGGAATGGGGTGGGAGGACCATGAGATGAGACAAACTCCACCCTATGTTAACAACCTCAGGGTCTGCCTTCATTCCAGTGCCTTCCTTTGAACTCATTACAGCCCTCTCCAATCTCATTATCTCTGGGTTGAACTCCTTCACCTAGAACAGTCCCTCTTCACAATTACGGTGCCTCAAGACATTTGAGAGTAAGCCAATCTCCCTTTAGAATCCATTAGTGCTTTTTAAAAGTAAATAAATATAGTTGTTTACTTTGTCAAACAATTAACTAAAAATGGCAACGGTAGGAGAAAGAGCGATAGAAAAAATTAAGAGAGCTTTAAGGAAAACATGTTGAAAACTTTAGGTGGACAGCTACACTCATTCTTTCATTGATTTTTTTTATGTCAAAAACAGATTTGAGGCATTTTTCAATAAATGATATGTGAACTATAAAAATACTAACAGCAGGTAAATCAAAGAATAGGAGATGAGGCATGAAAAGGGAGTAAACATTCTATCAGAAAACCTAGGTAAAAGGAAATGTCTTAGTCCATTCAGGTTGCTATAATAGAATACCATAGACCAGGTGGCTTATATTAAAGTCCCCTGCAATTACCACATTCTTATCAATAAGGTTGCTTATGTTTGTGATTGTTTTATATATTTGGGGGCTCCCGTATTCGGCACATAGACATTGATAATTGTTAGCTCTTCCTGATGGATAGACCCTGTAATTATTATATAATGCACTTCTTCATCTCTTGTTACAGCCTTTAATTTAAAGTCTAGTTTGTCTGATATACGTATGGCTACTCCAGCTTTCTTTTGACTTCCAGTAGCATGATAGATAGTTCTCCATCCCCTCACTTTCAATCTGAAGGTGTCCTCAGGTCTAATATGAGTCTCTTGTAGCCAGCAAATAGATGGGTCTTGTTTTTTTATCCTTTCTGATAACCTATGTCTTTTGGTTGGAGCAATTAGTCCATTTACATTCAGTATTATTATAGAAAGATATGGGTTTAGAATCATTGTGATGTCTGTAGGTTTCATGCTTGTAGTGATGTCTCTGGTACTTTGTGGTCCTTACAACATTTCACTCACAAAGTCTCCCTCAGGATCTCTTGTAGGGATGGTTTAGTGGTGATGAATTCCTTCAGTTTTTGTTTGTTTGGGAAGACCTTTATCTCTCCTTCTATTCTGAATGACAGACTTGCTGGATAAAGGATTCTCGGCTGCATATTTTTTCTGTTCGTCACATTGAAAATTTCCTGCCATTCCTTTCTGGCCTGCCAAGTTTCAGTAGATAGGTCTGCCACTACTCTTAGGAGTCTACCTTTGTAAGTAAGAGCGTGTTTATCCCTAGCTGCTTTCATAATTTTCTCTTTATCCTTGTATTTTGCCAGTTTCACTATGATATGTCATGCAGAAGATCGATTCAAGTTACGCCTGAAGGGAGTTCTCTGTGCCTCTTGGATTTCAATGCCTGGTTTTCCCCAGATCAGACAAGTTCTCAGCATGATTTGTTCAAGTACACCTTCAGCCCCTTTCTTTCTCTCTTCCTCTTCTGGAATTCCTATAATACGGATATTGTTCTGTTTGATTGCATCACTTAGTTCTCTAATTCTCCCCTCATACTCCTGGATTTTTTTATCTCTCTCTTTCTCAGCTTCCTCTTTTTCCATAATTTTATATTCTAATTCACCTATTCTCACCTCTGCCTCTTCATTCTGTGCTATGGCTGCCTCCATTTTATTTTGCACCTCATTTATAGCATTTTTTAGTTCCTC
Source organism: Panthera onca (assembly GCF_046562875.1). Classification (NCBI taxonomy): domain Eukaryota; kingdom Metazoa; phylum Chordata; class Mammalia; order Carnivora; family Felidae; genus Panthera; species Panthera onca. The sequence continues at coordinate 23,825,592 of NC_138343.1, read as the reverse complement.
GTGACTATTTTTTAGTCCCTTGATCTCTGTAGCAATAGATTGTCTGCTGTCCTCTATGCTTTTTTCAAACCCAGAGATTAATTTTATGACTATTATTCTAAATTCTTGTTCTGTTATATTGCTTAAATCTGTTTTGACCAATTCATTAGCTGTCACTACTTCCTGGAGTTTCTTTTGAGGAGAATTCTTCCATTTTGTCATTTTGGGTAGTCCCCGTGGTAGCTCCAAACTGCAGGTCACTTCCCCTGTGCTGTCTGGAAAAACTTGTGTTGGTGGGTGGGGCCATAGTCAGACCCCATGTCTGCCCTCAGACCACCACTGGGGCCACAGTCAGACTGGTGTGCACCTTATCTTCCTCTCTCCCATGGACAGGACTCACTGTGGAGTAGTGTAGCCCCTGTCTGGGCTACTTACACACTGCCATGCTTGTGGTGGTGCTTCGATGGGATCTGGCCAAGGGCGTATTACAGGGGTGGATCCGCAAGGTGCACAGGGGTGGGAGGGGCAGGCTTAGTGAGCTTTACCATCAGTGGTCCCCTGCAGGAGGGGCCCTGAAGCACCAGGAAGGAGGCAGGCCCATTGGAGGGATGGATCCACTAAAGCACAGCGTTGGGCATTTGCACCGTGCAAGCAAGTTTGATGACAGGAACTGGTTCCCTTTGGAATTTTAGCTGGGGGATGGGAGAGGGAAATGGCGCTTGCCAGCACCTTTGTTCTCCCAGTGAGCTCTGTCCTTCCAGGGCTCAACAACTCTCCCTCCTGGCATCCTCTCACCCTCCCCATTCTCTGAGAGCAGAGCTGTTGACTTTTACATTCCAGATGTTAAGTCCTGCTGGCTGTCAGAACTCACACAGTCCAGCCCCTCCGCTTTTGCAAGCCAGATTTCTGGGGGCTCTGCCTTGCCCCATGGGCTGCCCCTCCACCACCCCAGCTCCCTCCTACCAGTCCATGTAGCACACACCACCTCTCTGCCCTTCCTACCCTCTTCCATGGGCCTCTTGTCTACACTTGGCTCCAGAGAGTCCATTCTGCTAGTCTTCCAGCGGTTTTCTGGGTTATCTAGGCTGATGTGGGTGGAATCTAAGCAATCAGCAGGACGAGGTGAGCCCAGCGTCCTCCTATATTGCCATCTTTTCTCCCAAGTGTGGTCACACCGACCACGTGGCTTATAAACAACACTTTATTTTCCCCAGTTTTGAAAGCTGAGAAGTCCAAGATCATGGCACTTGTAGATTCAGTGTCCACTAAAGGTCCACTTCCTGGTTCATAGAAGGACATCTTCTCCCTGTGTCCTCACATGATGGAAAGAGTAAGGGTACACTCTGGGGTCTCTTTTAATGAGGCACTAAATCCCATTTATGAAGGCTACACTCTCATAACCTAATCACCTCCCACAAGTGCAACCTCCAAATATTAGCATTCAACATATGGATTCTGGGGACACAGATATTCTTTTTGTAGTGGGAAGTACAAATCCTAGCTCCATCATACCAATAAGGGCACTCAGAGAAAGCTGGTGAGCCCCACTAGAAGTTCCTAACTGTGGCTGTGCCCCAGGTGCACAGAGGGAGGGAGAATTTTTAAAATACAGTTGTCTGAGGAGCACCTGGGTGGCTTAGTTAAGCATCGACTCTTGATTTCGGTTCAGGTCATGATCTCACAGTTTGTGGATTTGAGCCCCAGGTCAGGCTCTGTGCTGACAGTGCAGAGTCTGCTTGGAATTGTCTCTCTCCCTCTCTTGCTACCTTTCCCCTGTTTGCACTCTTTCTCTCAAAATAAATAAATAAACTTAAATAAGATAAAATAAATAAAATAAAATAAAATAAAATAAAATAAAATATAAAATAAAATAAAGTAAAGTAAAGTAAAATAAAATAAGGTAAAATAAAATACCAGTTATCTGACCAGACCCAAACATACTAAATCAGAGTCTCTACTAAGAGTAAACATCAAGAGAGATAACCTTTTTCTTGGCTTTGAGACAAATTTATGACATGTGATGTCTTAGAGGTCACTGGACAATGAGACGCACCATGTTCAATAACAATGTTTATCACATGGCTATTCCTCACATTGACGTTCAATAAAGGTTTGAGGCTTCAATTGAGGTTCAATAAAGGTATAAGGTTACATCATAGTCTGAATGAACTTTCTATTCTGGAGGCAGCCTTGTGCTCATCTAATCTGACTGAACACAGGGACTACAATAGAGGAAGGGAGGGATGGATTATACCTGGGACTTCTCCTCTCAGACTTGCGGTGAGGAGTAAATAAGACCATGCACACAGTAAGTACCCAATAAATGTTAGCAACTGTTATTATCATTATTCTCGAAGATCGCTGTTCTTACTGGACTTTGGCAGGAGCTGAACATTTAAGATAAGTCACAAGAAAAACAACAAAAACAGCCCCTGCTTCTACTACAGCTCCCTTTTTGTACCAGTAACTAGTGCAGAGCAAGGTCTTGAGTGCTCAACATGCCTGATGTCACTAATTTTCATAACCACCCTGTGTAGGTACCTTTTTTGTACCCATTTTATAGATGGAAAGACCAAGCAATGAACATGTTAAATGTCAATGGCATGTGGCAGAACTGAGTGTTCAACTAGAGCCTGTCCAACTATAAATTATATGCTCTTAACAACCAGGTTTTATACCTCTGCCAGAGGTTACCAACATAGTTTGCTGGTTCAGACAGAAAACATGTGCTCCAGGTTTTCAGAGGAAGGTGTCCAAGTTACAGTTTTGTTAGGGATTAAAGCCTGAGCCACATCCTATCTTATCACAAGAGTCCCTGTATATAGCATCACACTTCTCAAAAAGCAATTTTGAATGAGGTCAGATGCTAAACACATGCACAAGTTTTACTCTGATGTTGGCCTTTGGGGACAGGATTTGTCACCCATCTACATTTATTTTGATGGATAACCTATCAGAAATCTCAGCTAATCTCCCAGAATCTGAATCATCAGATAATCTCACCAGCACTCAGAACATAACATGTGACACCCTTTTTTTGAAATTTTCCTCTCAATTCTTTCAAAAGGGGAGTCATCCCAGAAGTCATGTCTTTTAAAATTTCACATTCAAATGAGTGTAAAGGTTAAGAATAAAATACGATTGGATGTCATAACTTGAGTCCAGACAATAAGTATTCATAAACTCATCCTGGAGGTGACAAAGGATCTCCTGGGTGGTTCCACCCTTTGCCACAAGAGAAGCAGCCAGCTCCTGGTTATTCCTGAAATATAAGCCAACCAGCAGCACAGGGGCAAGTTTCGTTGATGTTAATGCACACCACCTTGCAAGGAGTTGGTACCTGTATTGCTTTTATTTTCATTCACTAGTACCAATCAGAAACAGGGGGAGCATCCAGATAGAACTAACATTCCTTAGACATCCTCCTCAGTATGGAGGTTGTCAACTTGGAGAATATGATGTTTTTAAGACCATAATAAGGTGAGATCTGAAAGCATTTGAAATTCTGGAACTCTGCTGGCAGCTGCTGGACACCAAACTGGAAGAGCCCTCGGAGGAAGCAAGGCTGCCTGGGGGTGCAGGAAGCCAAGCTGCTCAGGCAGCTGCTGAAGCCAAAGCCAGCCACTCCCCACCCCCTCCCTGCTCTGGGAAGAAGCCTGAACTCCAGAAAGAAAGGGACAAAGGGAAAACGTGGAGAGATGGAATTAAGGAAGGGAGCCATGCATAGCTCCTGATGGGCAGAAAGGGAGACAAAGGTTACAATTGAGTGCAGCACTGGTTTTAGAAATAACTTTAGGAATAATTGAAAAGCAAAGCTCGAATGCCATCTTGGGGTGTGAGCCAAAGTCTCTTTTTAAACTCTATTTATAAATACGTTTGATTAAAATAGTTTTGACAGCAGTAATGTCCTTAGCAGGTCATATTCATGGCTGGAAAGACCAAAAGTAAAGTCTGTCATTTAAAATGAACAAATTTTTTCTAATCCTAAAATACTTTGACTACCAGGTCTAGAGAGAACCAAGGAACACACCTTCTGTATGGAAACCACATGCAAATTCTAGGACACAAGTGCGTCATTGATGCTTACAAAAATTCTAGAACTAGAGACCTATAAGCTGATGTCAACCATGAAGGAGATTTCAGAGCATTTAGGAAGAAACGGTCACTAGAAATCAGCATGGAGCAAGTCATGTCAAATTCTTTTGATAAAGAAAGGCTTATTTTTCCTGAAATTATGTTAAAACCATATTCCTTTTTAGGTTATAAAAGTAGAATCTCTTCCTTATTTTCTAAACAGCACTAAAAATATCTATAGATAGGTCAATGTCTCACACCATAATCCCAAACCTTAGTGATGACCACCATTAACTATTTATAGACATTTCTCCACAATTTTTCTCTGCATTAATACTATTTTACAAATATGTATAGATCATACAGTTGTAGCCTGATTCTCAGTGATTCATGCTACTGAAAAGATGATCTCTAAAGTAAATTAATTTTTAAGTAATTTCAATTTAACCTGTCCACATACACATGCTTTATTTTTTTTGAAACTGAGCATTCCACTAGGAAAACTCAATATCATTTTTGATAGTGAGCAAATATCACTGTTCTCATATACAAAAAATAGAAAGCATGACTCATTAAATAATCTCACAGTTATTTCTATAGTTAACAAAAATTATCATGCTATTAAGCAATTATTGAGTCCATACTAACCTCCATGTACTGTAACAAACATCTTACATATGTTACCTCTTGAGAACAGCCCCATGAGGAAGGCAGTAATATCCTGTTTCACACGGAGAAGAAGAGGCTCAGATAAATTAAATAATGCTCCCAAGGTCATGCAGCAAGTAATTGTAGCATACTCTATATTCAAACCTATTCAAACAAAATCACCATGGTCTATCCTACTACCTACCATTTAAGTAATCAGGTTATAGTTATGAAAATACTCAGATAAATAAATCAGCATGCTTAAAATTATTTTGTGTTGTGACTATGTATATTATGGAATTGTTAGTGGAAGTAAAAAGTTTACAGTCCACCCTCTGGGACTTAGCACCAGTGTGACCTTGAGCAAATCTTTTAACCTAAAACTCAGTACAAAAGGAAGATACTATCAAAACACTGGACTTGTGGGGCTAACATGAGGATTAAGTAAAGCAATACATATAATTCTCTTTGTAAAGTGCTATCTAATAATATTATGTTATGGATATATTTATGTGGTAACCTTAAGTTTTATTACAGCAGGCTTTCTACCTTCACCTTTATTAATTCTATCAAAATAAAAACAAATTAAGAATTGTTTTTAACTTAAATGGAGGTCAAAAGCATCTTTTAGCAATATTCTAAGTCATAGTCATATGCCTTGACACCAGTTCTGCCCTCCCTCCTGGGACCCTCAAATGCTTCCCTCCACTCATTCACTCTGTTTTTGCATATACCCACCTGTCAGCATCAAGAGCAGTGCTCTTCTCAGCCTGGTTGTTTCCCAGCCATGCTTTTCCCTATTCTGATAATTTTTATCTTATCGATATAATGCATGCATATACTTTAAAAATCAAACTCAATCAAAAAAAAAAAAAAAACCCTTTTGTGAGAAATTACAGTCCCCTACATAACTTCCCACTTTTGCCTCTTACATATTACTATTTTCGATTCCTTTAGTTCTTTCTTCCAATATTTACTCTCACATTTCAAAGTGATAATTTTATTCTGCAATTTATTCATTAATATACTTCAGACCATTTTTCACTTCCTATTATGAAAATTAAGATATAGTTTTCATAAACTATCTCTCCACTTTCCTTATCCTTCAAATAAGGATCCATAATAATTTTTAGGTGTGTGCTTTTGAGTCAGTATTAAACTTATTATGACTATTTATTATTGTCAAGAGAAAGAGCAAACTATGACTACCATTTTCTCTCTTGTAAAAAAAAAAAAAAAACAAGAAAAGAAAATAGCAAACAATAGAGAAAAATAATGAAACCAGAAGTTGGTTCTTAAAGAAGATCAATGAAATTGATAAGACTCTAACTAGACTGACCAAGAAAACACAAATTATCAAATCAGGAAAGAAAGAGGAAACATTACCATAGACTCTACAAATATTAAACACATAATAAAGGAACAGTATGAACAGTTATATGCCAATAAATTTGACAAATTAGATAAATGATCACATTCATTAAAAAATACAGATCACCAAACCTGGTATAATAAGAAATAAACGGTATGAATAGGCTTATATCTATTAAAGAAATGGAATTGTAATTTAAAACATTCATATAAATAAATATTCAGGTTTAGATGTTTTCTCTGACAAATTCTATCAAATATTTAAGGAATAAATAATGCTAATCATACCCAAATACTTTCAGAAAACTGAAAAGGAGGAACATTTCCATCTAATGGTATGAGGCAACATTACCCTGGTACAAAAAACATTATAAAAATATAAAACCATAACTAATATTCTTCATGAACATAAAGGCAAAAATCTTTAACAATATACTGGCAAAACAAACCAAACAACATTTTAAAAAGATAATACCTTATGTCCATCATGTGCAATGGGACTTATCAAGGAATTCAAGGTCAGTTTGATGTTTGAAAATCAATCAATGTAATTTACCATACCAGCAGAATAAAAGAGATAAACCATATGATCATCTCCACTGATGCATAAAAAGCATTTGACAAAATTTGCCCCTCATTCATGATTAAAACTCACAGCACAGAGGTAAATTCTTAAGTCTGATAAAGGGCATCTATGAAAACTTAGAGTTAACGTCATCCTTAATGGTGAAAGACTGTTTTCTTACTAAGATCAGGAACAGAGCAAGGATAGTCATTCCTATCACCCCTATTCAACATTAAACTGGAAGTCAGCCTGTGCAATAAGATTAGGAAAAGATATATAAGTAATATAGATTAGAAAAAAAGAAATCTATTCACTTACAGACATAATTGTCTACAAAGAAAATTCTAAGGAAAATATGAAAAAACTACTAAGATTACTAGAACTAATAAATGCATTTAGCAAAGTTTCAAGACACAGTGTTAATATTCAAAAATAAATAGTATTATTAACAATGATCCAAAAAAGAAATTTTTAAAAATCTCATTTACAATAGCATCAAAAACAATAAATACTTAGAAATAAATTTAACCAAGAAAGTGAAAAATCTATACACCAAAAACTATAAGACACTGGTGAAAGATATTGAAGAAGGCACAAATAAGTGAAAAAATATGTCATGCTCATGAATTGGAAGTTAATATTAAAATGTCCATATTACCCAAGGCTGTCTATAAATTCAATGCAATCTCTATCAAAATTCCAATGCCATTTTTCACATATATAGAAAAAAAATCCTAAAATTCATATGGAACCACAACAGGCCCTAAATGAATGACAAAGCAATCTTAAAGCTGGAAGTATCACACTTCCTGATTTCAAACTACATTGCAAAGCTATAGTGATCAAAACTGTATGGTTACCGGCAGAAAAATAGACATATAGATCAGTGGAGCAGAAAGAGAACCCAGAAATAATTCAGAAATAATCACATATATGGTTTAATATTTGACAAGGGAGCCACAAATACTCAATGAGGAAGGAATTGTTTGTTCAATAAATGGTGTTGATGGGGCACTTGAGCGGCTCAGTTGGATGAGCATCTGACTCTTAATTTCAGCCCAGGTCATGAACCCAGGGTTGTGGGATCAAGCCCTACATCGAGTTCTGTGCTGAGCATGGAAACTGCTTAAGATTCTCTCTTCTGTCTCTCTCTCTCCCTCTGGCCCTCTCCCCTGCTCATGCTCTTTCTCTCTCTCTAAAAAAAATAAAAATAAAATGGCACTGAGAAAACTGGATATCCACAGCAAAATAATGAAATGAACCCCTGCCTAACACCATTCACAGAAATTACCTCCGAATGGATTAAAGACTTAAACATGAGACCTGAAACTAAATAACTCCTAGAAAAGAACATAAGGGAAGGTTCCTTGACACTGGTCTTGCCAATGATTTTCTGGATATGACACCAAAAGCAAAGGCAACAAAAGCAAATATCAACAAATGGGACTATATCAAACTAAATAGTTCTGTACAGTAAAATAAACAAACAACAGAAATGAAAAGGCAAACTATAGAATGAGAAAAATATTTGCAAACCATGTATCTGATAAGAGGTTAATATCCAAAATATACAAGGAACTCATACCATTCAACAGCAAAACATAAAAATATAAATATAAAAAAACTGCTAAAAAATGGGCAGAGAACTTTAATAGACATTTTCCAAGGAAGACATACAAATGGCCCACAGGTACATGAAAAGGTGCTCAACATCACTAATCATCAGGGAAATATAAATCAAAATCACAATAAGATATTAATTCACAACTTTTAGGATGGTTATTTCAAAAAGACAAGAGATAGGAAAAGCTGGTGTGGATGTACAGACTTACTTCATAATTTACAATAGAAAAGCATTAAATACCTATGGATAAAGATGTGACACTGAAAACCACAAAACATAGCAGAGAGAAGTAAAAAGAAGACTTAAATAAATAAATGGAAATATAAACCTATTCATGGATAAGAAAACTAAAGGATGATAAAATGCCAATTTTTCCCAAAGTGATCTATAGACTCAGTACAGGAATTTTTTTGTGGAAATTGATAAGGTGATTCTAAATTTCTAAAATTTATATGGAAAATCAATGAACCTACAACAGTACAATTTGAAAAAGAAGAAAAAGTTTGAGGATTTGTACTATCTGAGTTTAAATCTTACTACACAGCTACAGTAATCAAGATAGCTTGACATAGATTAATGGAACAAATTAAGAAGCCTAGAGATAAACTCATGTATAAAAATGCTCAATTGATTTCAACAAAAGCAACAAGGTAATACAATGCCAAAAGCACAGTCTTTTCAAATAAATGGTGCTGAAACAGAAAGACAAATAAAGAAACTGATCCCATTCACAATTGCACCAAGAAGCATAAAATACCTAGGAATAAATCTAACCAAAGATGTAAAAGATCTGTATGCTGAAAACTATAGAAAGCTTATGAAGGTAATTGAAGATATCAAGAAATGGAAAGACATTCCCTGCTCATGGAGTGGAAGAATAAATATTGTCAAAATGTCAATACTACCCAAAGCTATCTACACATTCAATGCAATCCCAATCAAAATTGCACCAGCATTATTCTCGAAACTAGAACAAGCAATCCTAAAATTCATATGGAACCACAAAAAGCCCCGAATAGCCAAAGTAAGTTTGAAGAAGAAGACCAAAGCAGGAGGCATCACAATCCCAGACTTTAGCCTCTACTGCAAGGCCGTAATCATCAAGACAGCATGGTATTGGCACAAAAACAGACACATAGACCAATGGAATAGAATAGAAACCCCAGAACTAGACCCACAAACATATGGCCAACTCATCTTTGACAAAGCAGGAAAGAATATCCAATGGAAAAAAGACAGTCTTTTTAACAAATGGTGCTGGGAGAACTGGACAGCAACATGCAGAAGGTTGAAACTAGACCACTTTCTCACACCATTCACAAAAATAAACTCCAAATGGATAAAGGACCTGAATGTGAGACAGGAAACCATCAAAACCTTAGAGGAGAAAGCAGGAAAAGACCTCTCTGACCTCAGCCGTAGCAATCTCTTACTCGACACATCCCCAAAGGCAAGGGAATTAAAAGCAAAAGTAAATTACTGGGACCTTATGAAGATAAAAAGCTTCTGCACAGCAAAGGAAACAACCAACAAAACTAAAAGGCAACCAACGGAATGGGAAAAGATATTTGCAAATGACATATCGGACAAAGGGCTAGTATCCAAAATCTATCAAGAACTCACCAAACTCCATACCCGAAAAACAAATAACCCAGTGAAGAAATGGGCAGAAAACATGAAGAGACACTTCTCTAAAGAAGACATCCAGATGACCAACAGGCACATGAAAAGATGTTCAATGTCGCTCCTCATCAGGGAAATACCAATCAAAACCACACTCAGATATCACCTCACGCCAGTCAAAGTGGCCAAAATGAACAAATCAGGAGACTATAGATGCTGGAGAGGATGTGGAGAAACGGGAACCCTCTTGCACTGTTGGTGGGAATGCAAATTGGTGCAGCCGCTCTGGAAAGCAGTGTGGAGGTTCCTCAGAAAATTAAAAATAGACCTACCCTATGACCCAGCAATAGCACTGCTAGGAATTTATCCAAGGGATACAGGAGTACTGATGCATAGGGGCACTTGTACCCCAATGTTTATAGCAGCACTCTCAACAATAGCCAAATTATGGAAAGAGCCTAAATGTCTATCAACAGATGAATGGATAAAGAAATTGTGGTTTATATACACAATGGAGTACTACATGGCAATGAGAAAGAACGAAATATGGCCCTTTGTAGCAACGTGGATGGAACTGGAGAGTGTGATGCTAAGTGAAATAAGCCATACAGAGAAAGACAGATACCATATGTTTTCACTCTTATGTGGATCCTGAGAAACTTAACAGAAACCCATGGGGGAGGGGGAGGAAAAAAAAAAAGAGGTTAGAGTGGGAGAGAGCCAAAGCATAAGAGACTGTTAAAAACTGAGAACAAACTGAGGGTTGATGGGGGGTGGGAGGGAGGGTAGGGTGGGTGATGGGTATTGAGGAGGGCACCTTTTGGGATGAGCACTGGGTGTTGTATGGAAACCAATTTGACAATAAATTTCATATATTGAAAAAAATAAAAATAAAAATAAATGGTGCTGAAACAGCCAGCTATCCACATGTCCCTACCTCAAACCATAGACAAATGTTAATTCATATACCTAATTGTAAAAGCTAAAACTATAAAACTTCCAAGAGAAAATGCATGCTATCTTGGGGTAGGCAAAGATCTCAATAAGCACTAACTATAAATAGAATGTTAAATAGAATGTTATCAAAATTAGAGCCATCTTTTTTCTGAATATATTGTTAGGAAAATAAAACAAGCCACAGACTAGGAGAAAATATTTGCAATATGTGTATCTGAAGGGAAGAAATGTATCCAGAATATATAAGGACTTTTTATAATTCAATAACATAAATATAAACAACCTATTATTTAATGGGGGAAATATTTGACCAAATACTTTATAAAAAGAAGATACACAAAAGTTTATAAGCATATGAAAAGATGCTCAACAAATTATTCATCACAGAAAGATAAACTTACAGACATCACAACACACCCATTAAATTGATAAAATTAAAGACTGACAACACCATGCATTGGCAAGCATATGGAGCAACTGGAACTCATATATTTTTCATGGGCATGTAAAACGGTACAGCCATTTTGGAAAACAACTTACCAGTTTCTCTTATAATTAAACAAATACTTAACATATAACCCATAAATTCCACTGCTATGCGTTTACCCAAAGGAAATGAAAACATGTATCCACACAAAGTCATATTCACCAGTGCTCACGGAAGCCTTATACGTAACAACCCAACAGGAAACAACTCCAATTTTCCTTCAGTTTGAATAGAAAACAAACTCTAGTACATTCATACAGTAGAACTCTACAAAGCAACAAAAAGGGGTGAATTGTTGATATATGCATCAACATAGATAAATCTCACAAATGTTATGCTGAACAAAAGAGGTCAGATCCAAAAGATTATATACTATATGATTCCACTTATATGGAATTCTAGAAAAAATAAAACTATAGTGATAGAAAGATCAGTAGTCAGCAGGGTCTAGGAACTGGAAGAATAGAATTGACTGTAGAGGGGTACAAGAAACCTTCTCAGGTCATGGCAAGGACAGATGTATCAGAAGTATCATAATTGGACTGGTGATTACATGACTATCTTCAAAATCAGGTTTTGTCAACCTTGGCACTACTGACATTTTGGGCAATGTGGTTTTTTGTTGTGGAGGGCTGTTCTGTGTGTTCCTGCATGTTTAGCAGCAACCCTGGCCTCTTATCTCACTGGATGTCAGTAGCCCTCTATCCATCTCCAAGTTGTGACAACCAACGTCTTCAGGCATTACTGAATATATCCTGGCAGGATAAAATTGCTCTGGTTGAGAACCACTAGGCAAAACTCATTAAATAGTATATTTAAAATAAGCAAAATCTATTGCACATAAATTATACCTAATAAAACTGATTAAAAATACATAGGAGGCAGTTTGGGACTACACGCCTCATACTCAGGAGACATGATTTCACTTTTACCTATCTTATACCTCCTTCAAGATAATCATTTGGGAAGCTCTATATTTACTGAAATAATTTTCCTGTAAATTTTAAAAATATTATTCTACTATTGTCTACTATTGTCTAATATTCAGCATTGTTATTGAAAAATCATACACAATCTTAATTCCTGATCCTTTGTGACCTTTTACATCTCTCTAAAAGTTTTTACCCACTTTTTTCCAATCATCATGCAAGGTTTTATGGGCCTATTCAAATTAGAAAACTGTGTCCTTTGGTTATAGAAAATTTTCTTATAGGACTTATTTTAAATATTCCTCCAGTCTACTTTCTGTTCCCCACCACCACCAGAACTCCAGAAAGATGTTGGACTTCTCAAGCACAGTCTTTGATTTTCTCATGTTTTCTCTCAGCTGTCCACCTTTTTCTCTTTTTATTACTTTCTAACAGATTCTCTTTATCTCTCAAGCCTTAATGGAAATTTTGTTTCGAGCTTCCATATTTTTAATTTCAAAGAGCTCTTTCTTGTTCTCAGATTGTTCCTTTTCTCCAAGGACATTATTGTAATTACATTTTTTTCCTTCTGATCCCTATAGGTGTGTCTCCTCTAGAGCCAATGCCAGTTTCAGTCTCTCATATTAGAGGCTGTCCTCAAATGTGTGGTGATCCTTAGCTGTTGGTCCATATTTAACTGGAAATATGAAAGTCATAAGATTGAGTGTCCACTCTGTAGGCATGGGCAGAACTTGCTGACCATAGGCTTCAGGAAATGATCAAGCAGTAAAAAGTTGACTTTTCTTTTGGGCAAATACATATGTCTGAAGGTGTTTTATCTGGGAACTTAAAGTTCCTCCAAGGATGAATTTACTATCCTTAGGTAAAAGGAACATTCTGACTTCCTGTATTCTAGGCAGGGGGCAAGGGAAGAAGGCTAGTGGGGGAAGGGGGGTTCTGATCATCACCTTTCAAACATTCACTTAATGTTCCTATTTTAAGCTTGAATCTCATCCTTGGCTTCCACTATGTCTCTGAGTCTGAATCCAAATTTTAAAGAAAATGATTCTTCCTCTGAAACAGAATGATAGGAATGAAATTGTCACCTGACTGAGCAGGGTGGAGATAGGCATCAGAGAGGTGCTGTCAAACTCCAATTATGGATGAATCATTCTATCCGGCCCCCTCCTCTTTATCTCTGTCTTCTATGGATCAGAAATTTGTGTCAAGATAGTATAAATTAGATCAAGAATTGCTGTGATTTGGGGAAAATCTCTCTAAGGTAAGTCATGAGTTGAGTGAAATGTAACATTTTGTGGAATAATGGACAAGCTAAGGATGGATAAAAACCAAGTGGAGCCCAAGAAAACCCAAAGCTATACAGCCCAAAGGTGTAAAGCAGAGATCTTTAGAAGACAAACTCGGCTGGAATAAGGTGAGTGGATCAGAAAAAAAGGAAGCATTTGACACTGAGAAAGTGGCTTATGGAATTTGCATCAGGAGTCTATCAATCTCAACTATAGGCTCTTTCCACTAAAGTAACCTCATGAACTAGAAAAGACGTGCACTTACAGACACTTTAAGTGCCTCTGGGATGAAAGGAGGTGTCTTTATGGATTTGAGTGTCTGTGGGAAAAGGTGACTTTGCTTGAAGCAAATGGATAAAATGGAAAAAGAGCTGTTGGGATTCTGCTCCTGCCCCCACACTCCGGCCCATTTGTCCTCAGGAGTAAAGTCAGACTTTGAGAAGTTCAATGTGGGTAACAAGCTTTAAAAAATTTAAGTTGAGACTAAAAACCCTCAGACAGTTGTTTACCCTCACACCTCCTCTGCCAATCCCCCAAGGCTGAGGAATTACATTTTAAAGAGATTTTCTCCTCATGTTGCTTCCCAATGGAAGATAAAAGTAAAGTCCTGACTTTAGGAGTTGTTTTTCAGAGTGAGGAGCTCTGCACCCCAGGGTTCATTCACCCGTTCCTCCTGAGATCACTGGAACTGACATAAGCTGGGCTCTGGTGCTTGAGGAAATGCTGAAACCTTCTGAGAAGACCAGCTCAGAGGCCAAATCAACAAGATAGTTAAAGAACTCTACCTCTTCAAAAGAAAAACAATATACAGGATTTAAGATTCCACTAGAATATTAACACACAAAGGCAAGAATTTAAAACTAACCTAAAATACATACTTCTTTTAAAAATAGAAAATATTAGCAAAGTAGAAGAAAAAAAGAATCAATATATAAATAATAGGTACAAGAATACAGTATTTGAAATAAAGAGCCCTCTGGATAGCACAAGGAGCAAAACAGAAATAGGCAAGGAACAAAATAACAATTTGAAAAATCAGATTGACCAATTCTTCCAGAAGGAAGAAGAAAAGCCAAATAAACAAAATGTAAGATAAAAGTAAGGTGATATGAAGGTCAGAAGTAAAAATAACTACTAACATAAATAATAAAAGTCCCACAAAAAGAAAATAATAAAATGGAGAGGAGAAATAATTTCAAAAAATAATAGACTAAATTTCCCTGGATTAAAAAATATTAGGAACCTCAGATTTAAAGGGCTCTGCATTGGCAAAAATATATATACATATGTATGTATATATGTATGTGTGTGTGTGTGTGTATGTTAATATATATCAACATATACATTAAAACTCGTATCTACATATATTAGGAAAATTATGAATTCCAAAAAGATTATTTTAAATGTTCACAGAGGGGGAAAAAAAAGCAGACTCAGATTGAAATCATATTTTCTAATAGCAACAATGGTTGCAATAACTCAGTAAAATTGTATTTTTTAAGTATTGAAGGAAAAGAACTTTGAAACCTAAAATTTTATAACCAACTAAACTGCCATCCAAATATACAGGCCTGATTTTTAAAAAATTTCTTAGGCATACAAGCCCTTAGATGTTTCACCACAAAGACTTATCAAAACTAGTTTTATATAAAATACTTTAGGGATACCTGAGTGGCCCAGTCAGTTGAGCATTCAACTCTTGATTTTAGTTCAGGTCATGATCTCACTGTTGCCAGGTTCTGTGCTGGGCTTGGAGCCTGCTTAGGATTCTGTCTCTCCCTCTTCCTTTACCTCTCTCTCTTTCTCTCTGTCAATAAAATAAAATAAAATAAAATAAAATAAAATAAAATACTTTAAAAAGAAGAAAGACAAATATAGGAGATGATGCAAGACATATATAAAGCAGAGGGGAAACAAATAACTTGGAAGAGTTTGTACTGTCTTAAAAAAAATACCTAAGACTAAAGAAAAAGATAAAAATATCAATAACAGCCCAGACTAAAAGTATAGATAATGACTATATGATAGGGGTTGGCAGAGGTTGGGGAGAGACAAAAGATGAAAATTCTTGTCTTATTAAGAGGGATACTGTTATAATTTCTTTTTCAAAACCAAGAAAGTATGTTAAAATATATGGAAAACTTGAGACAAAGAAGATATAAACAGGTCCAATTATATCAATAATAAAAATAAATGTATTTGGACAAAATTCTCCACTCAAATGACTAATAAATTGAATATTTTAAAGCCAGGTATATGCTATTTATAAGACACACTCATGAAACACACAAGCTAGAAGCAAAAGGATGGAAAACAGCATGTTAGGCCGATAAAGCAAAAGACATGTAATGTATTAGTATCATTTAAACTAGACTCTAAGACCACAAACATTAGGGGATTGGAAGCACTGATATAAAATAGTAAAAGTTTTAGTTCACCAAGAAAAGAGCAACTTTAAGTATAAATGCACATAAAATAGCCTCATGTATATTTGGTAAAATTTTATAGAATTAGGGTGAATTTATCATGGCTTTTTCAATTATTGATGGGATTGTGGTAGAAAAAAAAATCAGCAAGGATACAGAAAATATGAATCACTCAATTACAAGTTTTCACTCTTTCAAATAATATTTAATTTAAAGTTCTTCCAAATAATAGAGAGTCTACATCTTTCTCAAACATATGTGCAATATATGCAGAAGTGTAATCATGTGCTTGGCCATTAAGAAAGTCTCAATAAATTTCAAACTTAGGTATAAAGTAGACTGAGAACTCTGACCATAATGAAATTAAATTAGAAATTAAAAATATAAATTAAAAATGCTCACATATTTAGCAGTATTGCTAAATAATTCATGGATAAAAGGGGAAATATCAAAGTGAAAACTTTTTAAGTATATAAAACTGAATGGCAATAAAAACACCATATATCAAGACTTCTGGGATATAGTCAATATGTACTTTGCAGCAAATTTATAACTAAATACTTACATTAGAATGGGAGAAATTCTCAAAATTAGTGAGCCAAGTGTTATTCTCAAGAAGTTTGGGGTGGTGAGGGCACCTGGGTGGCTCAGTCAGTTAAGCATCTGAGCTTTGGTTTGGGCTGAGGTCATGATCTTGTGGTTTCATGAGTTCAAGCCCTGCATCAGGCTCTGGGCTGAGAGCATGGAGCCTGCTTGGGATTCTGTCTCTCCCTCTCTGTCTGCCAATCCCCTACTCATGCTCTCTCTCTCTCTCAAAATAAATACATAAACTTAAAAAAAAAAAAAAAAAAAGAAGTTTGGGGTGGGGGACACATAACAAATTCCACCTCAAATTAGGAAAAAATCAGAAAATAAAAATAAAAGCAGAAATCAACAAAATAAAAAACAATACAACAGAGTGGAACTAAAAGGCTAAGAACTGGTTCTTTGTGAAAACTAACAATATAGACAAATTTTTCAAGATTTATCAAGATAAGATAAAAGTTACAATAATCAACATTATTGATTATTGAATGAAAGAGAGCATAACTACACATAAAGTATACATAATAAATAATAAGACATTGGGCATCTGGAGGGCTCAGTCAGTTAAGCATCTGACTTGGACTCACGTCACCATCTCACAGTTCGTGAGTTTGAGCTCCACATTGGGCTCTGGGCAGACAGCTCAGAGCCTGGAGGCTGCTTCAGATTCTGTGTCTCCCTCTCTCTCTGCCCTCCTCTGCTCACGCTCTCCCTTTTTCAATCAAAAATAAATAAAAACATTTTTAAAAAATTAAAAAATAATAAGACACTGATGAAAAATGATATGCCAACAATTTTGAAAACTTAGACAAATTCCTACAAAAAAAATAACTTACTAAAACCAATTCAAGCAAAAAAAGTCTTCAATAGTGGTAGAATTATTAAAGAAACTGGCACACTGGCTAAAATTAATCCATACTCACACACACACCCAAAAAGTACCTGGCCCAGATGGATTTACAGGTGAGGTCAAACTTTCAAGGAACAAATGACCTCAAGTTGATACAAATTATTCCAGACAACAGAAAAAAAGATTACTTCCCAACCCATTTTACAAGGGTTGACGTTGGAGGAGAATGGGCAATGAGCAAAAGGAAGAAAAATCCCTGTCCTCACGGAATTTACATTCTAGGGTAGGTGTGGGAGGATGCATCGTAAATAAGTACAATATATAGTATGTTAGATGTAGAGAAAAAGAAAACAAGAAAGACAAATGAGAAAGAGGTTGTACCATTTTACATAGAAGATCAGGGCAGGCCTCCCCTGCAAGGAAGACATGAAGGAAGTGGAGAAAGAGATCATGCCTGATTGGGGAAAAGACAGGGCAGTCAGAGGAAACAGGAAGTGTTAAGACCATAGGGTGGGAGTATAACTGTTGCTTTCAAGGAATGGACGGAAGACAGTGTGGCTAGGATTGGGTGGCTGAGAAGGAGGACAGTAGAAAATGAGCGGCCAGGCCTAGACCTTAACTTGGTGCATTGGTGGGGGGTGGGGGGGGGAGGGAGAAAGAGAGAAAGTCAGGTGCAGCCTCTTAGCAAAGCAGGCCTCACCACCACCATCCCAAAGTCAGCGATGACACAGGCCTGAGTGGCAGTCTGAAGAGACCCAGAAGTAGCGTTTCTCAGATGGGCATGACGCAGTAGGAGCAAGAAGAAGCCAGTATGCAGACAGTACAGCAGAGACTGTGCATATAGCCAGGACAGGAGTCGATTTTGATAATATCTGTTTTAATATTGCCTGAAAAGATAGACTCATGGCATCTCAGTGAGGCCAACAGTGTGGAGATGATTAGGTTAACTTACAAATGTAAAAAGTGGAAGCTCAGAGGAGTTAAGCGCCCAGCCCAAGGTCACACAGATGGTAAGTGACAGAGCTGGGATGAAGGCCAGACCTGCTGACCTGTATGGTTCAGGGCTGTGCCCACTCAGGGCTGTACCCGACTCAGAGTCTGTGGAATGCACCCCTCAGATCTCGCCTCTTTTCTACCCATAAGTCCTTATTCTCTATCATTGTTTCTTTCTTTTTGCAGTTTGTCTTCATATGCGTCTTGTTTTAGGGCTGCTTTTATGAGCAGCCTGAGTTAACCTCAAAGCTATAATTTCATTGACAATAAAAACAGCTTCACTCCATGCATCTCTTTCAACTCCCTGAACATATTTTGGTTCAAAATAATGTCTTCAGCAAATGGGTAAAGGCAAACTCCACTACCCTTCCCCCGCGACTAACACAAAATAAGCCACAGCCACCGATAACCGTGGTATTTGACTCCGTTTGGGAGACTGGGTGTCTCTCATCGCTGTGACGAGGGCTGATGAGCCCAGCCCAGACGTCCTGCCGTCCTTCTCATCCCTCCCATGAGCTCGGGGGCCTGCCATGTCCTGGGAGGAAGGGAGCCCCCACCACCCGAACATGCTGTGCCGACTTTATAAATAGCCCTTCAGAAGAACAGGCTCTCAGATTAAGCTCCTGCCAACTCCCTTCTGGTAGACTTATTTTAATTTTTAACATGCAACAGCCACCTTGTACTGACCCCACCCCACAGGAAAAAAACCCGTGTGGGACTCATAGCCCTGCACCCCACCCACCCACCCTCCTGTGCATATCCCACAGTTATTCCGGTGAGAGCTGGTTGAAAAGCCTCAAGACCACTCTGGGAGGGCACAGGTGGGGTGCTGAGGCAAGAAACTTCACTAAGAAGCCCCTTGCAGAGGGTAGGGGGTGAGGCGTGCCCCCAGCCCCCCTCAGTTTTTCCTTTCCTCCCTTCCTCCAACATTTTAGTTTCCAACAGTTAGAATCTGATTTCTTCCACACCCCATACCCAACACCTACTCTTAAAATAGTAAAAATAATCCTCATATTATAACAATATGCACATTTATTTACAACATACACATGGAGCCTTCCAGTAGCCCTGTGGGACAAGCCAGGTGGTAATACCCAGCTCACCAGCACCCTTGCAGATCTGTCGGTCTTCCTCCAAACCCTGGCTGGGCGTCTACCAAGTCTTGTGATGGGCAACCCACTGCTTCCTCAAGCAGCCCAACCCATCTACAGACAGCAGAAAGTTCTTTACACAAAGCAGAATCCCATCTCCTCAGACCTCAGCTGGGTCCCCCTCCCCAGGGGCTTCTACCTGAGCTTTCACTGATATTAGAAGCTCCCTACCCCTGCCAAGGCTAACTCTAGATATCACAGGAGGACCAGGGGCATCCATGGGTCCCCCCAAACCAAGCTACCTGGTTTCTGTTAACCATTGCTGTGTATCTGACTTCTAGGCTTTGACCATTTTCTCTCTCCTTCCTCATTACCCATTTGTACACAGAGTGAGTTCCCCTTCTGATTCATTACAACACAAGCTCCTGGCGAGTGGACATCTACATGCCTGGCACTGAGCACATGTCCGTCCGTGGTGCACCTGCATAGACCTCCCAACAGCCCCACAAGGTGGGGGCTACTTGTCCTCCCATCTGACAGCTGAGAGTGCAGAAGCTCCAAACTGAACCAGGAGATCTGACTACAGAGTTTCTCTGCTCAGGTGGAAGGCTGAGTGTCCAGCACTTAGGAAGCGCTGAGCACATGAAACACTGCTGGTGGGGCCACTAAGTGCCAGAAGTAGCTGCAGCAGCAGATACAGAAGATGAACCCGAACTCGAAGTTCATAATTGGTTGAGGCCACCAAAAAGAAAAATAAAGTGAGTGCCATTTAAGATAGATTAAAGAATGTTTTGGATTCCAAATGGGTCAGACAGGTTGGGAGAGGAGAGGCATTCCAGAAAGAAAAAAAACCAGAATGAGCAAAGGCTCACAGGGTGTGTCTTGGGAACATCTGCCATTTAGACAAAAATGTAGGAAAAAGAAAAACTAAGGAGATTGGGGACATTTAACAAATCCCCCATGGAAGTCTTGCAGGGCTGAGCTCCCCACCAAGGCTAAGGTCACAGATTCTAAGGCTCTCGGTGGATCTGGAGCTGTTTCCAAATTGACTCATCGATCCCTTCTCTCCGTTCACCTGCAGCGTGGCTCACGGGGGAGGATGAGGTGCTGACAGGCCACTCCCCCTGAAAGCCAAGCCCAGCGTCAGCCCAGCCCACTGCCCTAGATGGCTTTCCTCTGGCACTAGCTCATGCTTCTTGCTTCTGCTCAGATTAATTCCAATCAGATCTTAGCCATGAATGGACCAGATACACACAAACATTTTTACTATTAAAAGAACATCTTCCTTGTATTAAAATTCATAATTGAGGGTCAAATATAAGCAATAAGCAGACTTGAAGCCATCCATCCCTGGTTGACTTGTTGACAAAATAATTCACAGACAGTTCTCAGGCCTTCAGCCACAAAGCTGTAAACAAGCTTCCACTTTCTGAATGAACCATAACAGACACCAAATAAAACGATTCATCTTAAAGTCATCTCAGAACCCAGGAGTGCCTTCTAAAGCACTCAAATTCAAAAGGTCATGTGCTAGCACAAAATGCTGACCATAAAACACCATGTTTTGGCTTTATTTGATTTTTGTACTTTTTCAATGAGGTGTCTGGGCATTTCAGTTTGGCTGAGAGAGTCTAGGGATGCTAGTAATTATGTTGGGTAAACCAATGCCCCAGGAAATGTCTCGAGCCAGCTGTGCTATGTTTTGAAAAGTCCCTCTAAGTTACCCTCTTTTGCTTTGTATGTTAGTAAGTGATAACAGTGATTCAATCTCACTGCAGATCAATGGGATTAATTGAGTTTCTATCATGTCTCCAGGATTCTGCTCCAGGACATTCCTGAAGAATGCCACTAATATTTTGCCCAGTTGATCCTGGAATGTACACTACGATTTCTCAGACCACACACCCTGATTTGGGATGTCAGAACCTACAGTTACTGTAAGTATGGGGTGAGCAAAGAGATCTATGAATTCACCCTGCCCTGCGTGAGTTTGCAGTCTGTGTCTACGGAAAGGTGGAGGAATTTATAGATCTGCCACATAGCTCTTCATAGCACAAGCAGCAAAGAGTGACAGGGTCTGGGGCAGACAAATTACAAAAGGAGGAAATCATTGCAACTCACAGAAAGGTTCTAAGGAACACACAGCATAACT
This sequence comes from Panthera onca, assembly GCF_046562875.1. Taxonomy (NCBI): domain Eukaryota; kingdom Metazoa; phylum Chordata; class Mammalia; order Carnivora; family Felidae; genus Panthera; species Panthera onca. The sequence goes on along the minus strand of NC_138343.1, from coordinate 23,803,952 downwards.
TACAGCAAGTAGGATTTCAAGAAGCAGGAAGGGTGAGGAGAGTGTTCTTGCTTGCTACAGAAAATGGGAATGTGCATGGTAGATGTGAGGAATGGTAAGTAAAATGCTCCCCTGTGCCTTGGAGTAGGGTCAAACTCCAAGAAGACAGGACTAGAAAAGTGGGCTGGTCTGATTTTGCAAGATCTCGAATGCCATGACCACAGAGACCGGCTAAGTTTTTCCTTTCCTCCCGTGACTCAGCTAGCCTGCATTCCCCAGCCTCTCTCAAAGTTAAGTCCCACCATGTGACTCAATTCTGGCCAACAGGATGTAGCAGAAGTGATGTAATGTACTCCGCTTCCAGGCCTGGCCTCACTCCCACCTCCTGAGGCCGCAGCTGGGCCTCCATCCAGGGGCTTCTGCTCTGTCTGCTGGTTTGGACGGCAGCACCCAAGGCAAGCTTGGAGCCATGCAGTGAAGATGGCCTCACTCTTGATTGGTTGTGTGATACAGAGCACAACACCACCTCCCACACCTCCCTGCTTCCCAAGGGGCTCTTCCTAAGTAAGAAACTCATATGGTATGGGGCCACTGAGATTTCAGAGCCCATGGCTGACCTCCAAAGTTAGCATTTCGCCACTAAAATTTCAGGCTTGGGGGGTGGCATACTCTTCCTGGGGCCACCGAGAGCAGTGCTTTAGGATGGTGAGCTCTGTGGCAGAGCACAAGTCAGTGTGGACAATGGCAGGAGGCCTCACTCAGAGATGATAGAAAAGACTGATGAGAGACGAGATGGGGGTTAAGGCAGCGATTGTGGGAGGAGGGAAGCGAGGGGATGTTTCTCATCTACCACTCATTTCTTCCTACTCAACTATTGTGCCCCTGATTATTGAAACAGATTTCTCAAAGGTCACCACTGAGCTCCTCATCCTTGATCCAGTATGCCTTCTTCATTAGCATCATCAGCCTATGGCATCTGACACCTCAAACCACTGCCCCTTTTCTGGGGCTCTCTTACCTCTCTGCCTCCCTGGCTCTTCCCATCTCTGAACCCTCTGCCTCTCACTCTCCATCACCTCTTCTTCCTTCACCAGACCCTCACAATAAGTCACCCTGAAGCTTCTGGCATGGAGCCTGCCTTTCTCTTTTCTAGATGCATGGGATCCCTGGGGGGGTCTCATTCACCATCTGGCCACTATCTTCCTGCTCATGGCCCCCAGAGCTACCTCACCCATCCTGACTTCTCTTCTGAGCCCCATATCAAAGTGTTCAGTTTGCCACGGGAACAGCCCTGAACAGATGTCCCATAGGCACCTCAAATGCAAACCTGTCTAAAACAGAATTCATTCTCTTGTCACCGCCTCTCACTACTCACCACCTTCCAAATGAACCTGCTCCTTCTATGTCTCTGGTTGTCTGAGACTAGAGGCCAGTGGTTCAGCAGCAAGCACCGTGTGAAGAGCTTGAACATCTTGCCAAAAATCAAGATGTGACATCCAAGTTCTAAGAGCTCTACCTTGAACCCCAACACCTTTGGAAAACCGATCTAACACTTATTCTAATTTTACAGCCGGTCATCCCATTGACTTGATTCCTATGAAAGCACCTCTCTTGAAATCACATGGTAAGGCATCCTCTCCATTAACATGGTCCAGCAGGTCTCAGAGACAAGTGTGTTTCAAGGCAGGTGGCCCTTTCTTATGGTCTCTTTGCTTATCTTGGGTTTTGATTCCTTTTCAGTCAAGTTTCTTTTCACTTTTCAAATCTGAAGAAGTTTCCTTTCCAGAAAGTAGAAGCCAGGGGCATCTGGGGCTCAGTCTGGTTAAGCGACTAACTCTTCATTTTGGCTCAGGTCATGATCTCACCGTTCATGAGTTTGAGCCCCATATTGGGCTCTGCACAGTGTGAAGCCTGCTTGGGATTCTCTCTCTCTTTCTCTCTCTCTATTCCTCTCCTGATCACACTCTCTCTCAAAATAAATAAACATTTAAAAAAATAGAAACCAAAGATCATTTAAACAATTTTGCTTGTTCTCAGTCATCAAATGGCATCATGGCATTTCCTCCAGGTTGTAAGCTTATCCCTTCCTCATTCTTCCTGCTCAGAACATAGCTTTCAAACTCTTTGAATTCTCTTTACATTTTCAAAAGTTTTTAATTCAATCCACGATCTACCTGAATTAGTCAGGACTCTTTTGGTTGCAAGTGGCAGAAATCCAAGCTAAGGAGGGATTTAGTGGTTCATGGGACCAAACCACAGGCAGAAGGCAGGCAGGGATGGAGGGGGCTTGCGGACAGCCACCTGGCCATGTCAGGGCCTCAGAGCCCACTGGGATCACCCTCTCTGTTCTGGTCAGTTTCTCTCGTATGTGGACTTCCTCTGGCCAAACCAGCTGCTCCATGGGGGGTGGGGTGGATTCTTGTCAATAGCAGCTCTGACTCACCCTTGACAGCTCTTTAACCAAAAAGTAAGAGCTTTTCTCTGGGCTCCGTTGTGGAAAAGCCCAGGGAAAATTCTGGTTAGCTCAGCTTGAGCTATACTTCTTGGATTATATTTCTGATTATACTTCCTAGAACTGTCACTGTGAACAAAACAGTGAAATGATTTGTCCGCCCTGGGTCACATATCCATTTCTGGACTCAAGGAAATAGGGTGTCCTGCCTGAAGAAAGGGAGACAGAGTGCTGGGCAGATAAAATTAATAGATATCTGTTATATGAGCCTCCCTGTAAATAGATTTCCTTCAAATAATGTGCCTTTCCTGACCTGTCCTCTATGCCAAATATGGTAAAATGGATGTCAGTGGCTAGGTGGTCTGTCATGAATGCAGACGAGAGAAATGAGTCTTCTCCAAGTGCTGTGAAGAGGAGAATATACAGACTTTTAGTCCTGGAACTCTGCAGGGGACAATGATCTCCAGTGATCATTTCTCCCATAAGAGTCTGCATTGCTGTGATCCCAATTCAAGGCATGCTGCCCTTTGGTACCATGTTACCTCCCTTTCTGCATGGTCCCCCACTTGTTCTTGCTCTAACTACCAACTTCTAGGCTGCCACAGTCAAGCCTACAGTGCCCCTTCCCTGGCCTCCTAAATTCCCAGTGATGACATCTTACCTAGGAATATCCTTCCCCAAAGTTTACTTTCCAGAAGGCTAAAACCTTATGTAGTTGGGAAGAAAGCTAACTGATGAGTAATTCATACCCAAGCATGAATGACAAGTGCCCTTCGAGGGCATCATTAATTCTACTGAATTTCTAATGGGTAAAAAAGATTGTTATGGCCTGCATTGCATCTCACCAAAAATGCATGTGTTGAAGTCCTAACTCCCTCAGAATGTACTTCAGAATGTGACTTCTTTGGAAACTTTAAAGAAGTAATTACTTTAAAATGAAGTCATTAAGATGTGGCCCTAATCCAACATGACTGGTGTCCTTGTAAGGAGAGGGGATCGGGACACAGACACACACAGAGGGAAGACCACATGAAGACACAGGAGAAGACACCATATACAAGCCAAGGAGAGAGGCCACAGAGGCTCTGCCAACACCTTGACCTTGGACTTCCAGCCTCCAGAACTGTGAGAGGTAAATGTCTGTTGTGTAAGCCCCCGAGTCTGTGGTACTTTGTTATGGCAACCCGAGCTGACTGACTCTCTTCCCACAGGCCTAGAAAAACAGCAAGCTGCCTCCTCTCATCAGAAAGGCTGCGATTTGCCCTTCCAGCAAATCATTCCTGAAATGGGTCAGGGGACCCCACTCATACTTTCAAACATACACGGAAAAACAGGATGTACATACCAGAAATATTTAACCTCCTTCCCTCTCTAAGCAGGATCTTTATCATGTAGAACTAAGATGAGCCTTTCTCAAAACAATGAATAAAGTTGTAAAAAAATACACAATAAAGGACTTGAGGACTTGGTTTATGAAGTCAGATGTGGCACATGGGTGCTTTGTGATTTCCCGGGACAGAAGCCAGTGCCATGGAACTCGAGCGTGCAAGTCCTGGGTGGACTTTTGAATATAAAACACGTGGAGAACACAAGTAGGGGCTTTGACATGACCAGAATAGCAAGTAGGCTGCATTTAGCTGCCAGACCAAAGCCACTCATCTCTGTCCGTAGGGAAATACATGTTTCCAACTTAAAGTTTGTAACACTCGTAATCGTTTTGGTGAGATGGTCCCCAGACAGTCCCTGGGAGCCATTCGCACAGATGTTTCCTGGATGTCGAAGGCACAGATATGGAATCCTTAAACCCGTGCAGTGACAAGGCAGCCTGAGTCGGCCAGAGGAGAGCAAAGTTGGCCGACACCAGTGAGGACGGTGCTGAGCAGCAGGACTCTTCGTTGACAGAGCCAGCTGTCCATCTAACATGATAGCTGCTTCTTTTTTCTTTTTAAGGAAAACACTAATAAACAATGGAAGGGACACAAGGGTCGGGCCGAAACAGAGCCCCATCAGACAATCAAGATCTCACCCGACAGGCCCAGGGGATGAGCTTGGGAAGTCAGGTGGGTGAGGTTGGATGCTGAGAGAGGCCCTTGCATGTTACAGGGGGAAACAGGTCCTGGGGTGTGGAGTGACTTGGGTTGGCTCACACAGCTACTAAGAGAGAGACTCAAACCCCGACTTCAGTGTTTTTTTCGCTGCCTCATACTTCTGGTTCCCAGCTTGCTCTTATCTTCTGGAATCCCCCTGATCACTCTTTGCCAAAACATGTGCCCTATGGGTGCCCTCTGACTGCCTATGCCTGCACCCAGCAACCTCAGGAGCCTGCCTTCCCATGCCCACATCCTGCCAGAATCTTCCTTCCTTCCCCAACCTCACCTACATGGAGTCACTTTCTCTCAGGCTTGCTCCCTCTCAGCCAAGCTCTGTCCCTGGACGCCGTCACAGCTTCCTAGCTCCCTGTGTTCTGGGCCAGACTGGCTCTCCCTTATGCACAGATGCCTTCCCAGAGCCACTCTCTGTTGCATCCCCTCTGCAGCTAGCACATTACCCTTTACAAGTGAGGATGGGGCACAATACTAAGACGCGGGACTTTGGTATCAGAAGATCTGGTCCAGGGGGCGCCCGGGGAGCTCAGTTGGTTGAGCTTCCAACTTCAGCTTGGGTCCTGATCTCACAGTTTGTGAGTTCAAGCCCCACATCAGGCTCTCTGCTGTCAGTGTGGAGCCCACTTCAGATCCTCTGTCCCCCTCTCTCTGCCCCTCCCCACTTGCTCTCTCTCTGTCTCTCTCTCTGTCAAAACTAAATAAAACTTGAGGCACTTGGATGGCTCAGTCAGTTAAGCATCCAACTTGGGCTTAGGTCACGATCTCATAGCTCATGGGTTTGAGCCCCACGTCAGGCTCTGTGCTGACAGCTTGGAGCCTGGAGCCTGCTTCAGATTCTGTGTCTCCCTCTCTCTCTGCCCCTCCCCCACTCACACTCTGTCTCTCTCTGTCTTTCTCTCTCTCTCTCTCTCTCAAAAATGAATAAACATTAAGAAATATTTAAAAACTAAATAAAACTAAAACAAAAAAGAAGAAGAAGATCTGGTTCAGGTCCTGGCTCCCTCCACCACTCTCTGGCTGTAGGACCTTGGCCAAACCTCTTTACATTGTGAAACCTCCAACATTACCTAAATAACACCATAATTATCCTTACTGTTAATGAATAGCTGACAGCTGAGAGCATGGGCTTGCTGGGATTCCTGTTCCGAGTCTGTCTCTTACTAGCTGTATAACCTCAGTCCAGGTCCTGACCTACTTCAGCCAGTTTTCTGTCTGTACAACGGGGATGATAATGATAAAACCTACCTGACGATTATTCTGTATAATGGACTTAAAACAGTGTTTTGCATACAGGAAACACTTTAGAAATGTTTGGTATTACCATTTGCAAACTATAATGTACAATGCAGAAGTTACCTATACAATTTTAAATTATCAATTGCTCTCCAGTGTTGCCATATCAAACAGGAAAGACCTCTTTTGGCTGCAGAGAAACCTAAGTCCAAGCATCCACAATAAAAGAAGGACATTTGGGGGATCCATGCCATTGCAAAAATCCAGAGGTAGCTACAGCCCTGGGCTTTGTAAAAATCTTGCCTAGAACAGGAGGAGGAGGAGAGGGCTGCAGGGAGAGGGATGTTCAGCTCTGTGTTAAAGTCGTCAGACATAGGCTTGGTTGCTGCCTAAGTTTATATCAAATATGAGGTATTACAAGTAGTGGACATGGCCTGTGCTGTTTTGATCAAAGGACATGTGCTATCTGGCACTTGTGGGCTTTTCTAACCTACATGCTTTCTGTGTCCAGTCGCATCGGGAGGGCTATTAGAGGCCAGCAACATCACACACACACTTGTGCAGAGGGGTGTACACGGACACGCAGAAGTCCACCCACTGTGGTTTAGGGAGTCATGAAGCCCTTGAGATGGGAGGAGTGGCTTGGGGGGAAAAGGGAAGAAAAAACCAGGAGAGAGCACTGAGGGTGGCAGTGAGAGTCCAGGGGCCCTTAGAGGTCTGGCCACAATGTCCACTGGAGACACCAGAAAGAAATGATTCAAAACTCTCAGGGATAGGGGTGCCTGGGTGGCTCAGTCAGTTAAGCGCCTGACTTCAGCTCAGGTCATGATCTTACAGCTCATGAGTTTGAGCCCTGCATCAGACTCTGTGCTACAACTCAGAGCCTGGAGCCTTCTTCAAATTCTGTGTCTCCCTCTCTCTCTGCTCTCCCCCACTCACACTCTGTCTCTATGTCTCTCAAAAATAGATAAACATAAAAAAGTTAAAAAAAAAAAAAGAAAGAAAGAAAAGAAAAGAAAAAAGAAAAGAAACTCCCGGGACTTTGGGTTCCTCCAGATCCCTTGGCAAGTCCATTCATTTCCAGCATAACTGGAGATGTTTATTTCAACTTCTGGAAAATTACATCCTCTCTACCTAATCCCCCCCCCCCCTCCACCACCCCACTCTAATGCGTGCTGTGGTTACAGGCTGTTAAGCAAGGACTGCCTTGGGGTCCAGAGGGCACACTTCATTTGCTGGTGAATTAATTCATACATGTGCTGCATGTAACAATTTAAGGCTCTTCCCAAGCAAAGGCATTGCATGCTCTGAAATTCTTTTTTTGCCTGTGTAAGATCGTATGGGCCCAGAGCTAGGCATTTGACAGCTGAGTGACTGGGGACAGCTGGTCCTGACTTAGGGGTCAGGGGAGGAGATAGCACCATGCAGGGGAAAGCACAGGACCTCTCAGATCAGTTGCCGCTCTTCCACTGACTGGAGAGTGACCTTGGGCAAGGCTCTAGGCCACCTAAGCTCAATTTCTTCATCTGTTAAAATAAAGATAATTGTGTCTGCCATGCAGGGCTGTTATCAAGATTAAAGAGAAAGTTGACACCACAGTTGGTGCAGAGATGGCTCCCAAAAAGCAAGTCATTAAGACTAGATTTGTAAAAGTTGCTTTCTTTTTTTATATATGTATTTATTTGGGGTGGGGGAGAGCACAAGCAAGGGAGGGGCAGAGAGAGGAACAGAGGATCCGAAGTGGGCTCTGCACTGACAGGCTGACAGCAGCAAGCCTGATGTGAGGCTTGAAGTCATGAACTGCGAGATCATGACCTGAGCTGAAGTCAGACACTCAACCGACTAAACCTCTCAGGTGCCCCCAGATATGCTTTCTGTTGAAGAGCTTGTGCAGATCACCAGCTCCCCCATTCAACCCACTCCCCTGGCCACCTCCACTGTCACTTCTCAACCTGGAAGGCCACCCCTCTTCCTTTAGAAATAAAAATTAAATAACAATATCCAACACTAGTGAGCATGAGGCAGTTTTACATGCATTCACTCATTAAATCTCTACTACAGTTCTATGGTACCCATAACTATGCCCATTTTACAGATGTGGAAACTGAAGCCCAGAGACTCTAAGTGACTTGCCCAATGACACACAGCTAAGATGTGGTAAGCCTTTATGTGAACCCACACTGCAGGAGAAAGGTGCCACACAGTGTCCCTGAGGAGCTTCTGGGCTTTCTGCCTGAAGCGGTCAGCCAAAGCATGGCACGTCCACTTCCCTGATGAGAGGGCCGGGAGTACGTTGCATGCAAGCTGCACAGCCCCTCCCAGGGGAGCCGCGCAGAGAACCACACCAAGGCCACGGTGAGCCCCACCCTCCAGTGCCCTGCTTCTAATGCCATTTCTCATGCAATGAAAACATAGTTTGAGATGCCACCACCGCATGCTGAGTCAGCTGGGAGACGTGGCCACAGGCTCGGGGTCAGAAAAGCAGCACAGACCCATGTCTGCTGAGCATTCTGATTTCCCCACCACCTTCTCCCAAAGTGTATTTCTAAGTAACCAACTAATGACAAAGTGTAAGAATGAGGACCTGTGTAAGGGCAGTATATTTGCTAAAACACCACCGTGGGAGTAGACGAAGGCTTCTGAGGGTGGAAAAAATGAGGGGAGTGGAAAAGAATGAGATTCTCTGACTGATGGAAAGAGTATCTGACCCATGAAAAGGAGGGGGAGGGGATCAAGAGCACCCCCATGGGTAGAATCCCACCTTCAATCTCCTGTTCACTTGCCTTTTCCTACTCCAAAAGGTAGTTTTCTGTTTTACAGAGTATTTCCTCACACCCCAATCTCTTCCTGCTAAGTGATTTTGTAACTTCAACGTGTGCCAAAGGACATAAAACACCCTCTCAGCCTCCCCTTCTTGTTCTGCACATGTGCTCTGGCTGAGAGCTGCTGTATTAAATGTGCCGGTGTGGAGGGCATGTTATAAATCCTAGGAGTGCTGTAGCCTAAGCAATCCTGCTTTTCGATTACTAAAACAAAGTTAGGAGATGAGAAAGTAGTGTCCAGGGTATAGGACCTCTACATCTTTGGCAGTGAATTCAAACCTCAGTGCCTAGATTGCATTTTAATAGTGTCAAATTAGCATAAAGTACTTTTTCCCCCTGTCTGTGGTAAATAATTGACCCAATTCTCCCAGGCACATTTTTTTAAAACGCGGGAACCATTTGTGTTCATTCAAGGAGACACAAAACCATCTGACTATTGTATCTTGCAATTCACGTGTCTTTTCACTGGGCTCCTGGAAGCTCAATGTTGATACAATGCACCCTTTGCAGTGGGAATTCCTAGATCTGCCAAGTTTTCCCTTAACCTCTACAGTGTAGAAATGTCCAGCAGAAACCTCCGGGACAGGCACCCAGGGGTCAGCAGGTGTCAACCAGATACAGGCTCCGCCTTTGACCACCAGCTCATTCGTGCATTTTGATAAGGAAAACACAGGGGAGGTTTTCATCTTACTTTGAGATTTGCAAAATGGAAAACTCCCAAAAAAGAAAGGAGAAAGAAAACAGAGTGAGGAAGAGAAACCATGAAGCACAGTTGTGACTCAGCCATGCTTTGCTTTTCTATAGCACTGCCCCACTTCCCAGGGGCTTTCCTGTGCCTTGTCACAGCAGCCTTATGAGGTCAGAAGGGCGAGTAGACAGACACTTATGTCACTGATGACTCAGCCAGGTGAAGTGACCACACTCAGCCAAGCTGGTACCCATAGGTTTTGACCCCGGCTTTAGTGCCTGTCCCCTACAGTACATTGCAGGGACAAGGGAGATAATAACAGGAAAAGGACTGAGTCTGGCCCTTGGCACCCAGCCTGGTGGAAGTGATAGACTTTGGCTTCTTCACTGCTGAGAGCTCAATAGCTCCACTGTTACCCAAGTGTCGTACAAGCCAGAAGGGTACCCACATCCAGCATAAGGACCATCTTGCATAGGGCAGCAGGGGGTCTATGGCTACCTGTGTATACCCTTTCGTTGCCTTTAAAAATTGTTTTAAGTTTATTTATTTTGAGGGAGGGAGGGGCAGAGCAAGAGGGAGAGAGAATCCCAAGCAGCCTCCTCACTGTCAGCAAAGCTGCATGTGGGGCTCAAACTCAAGAATGGTGAGATCACAACCTGAGCCGAAATCAGGAGTCAGAGGCTCAACTGACTGAACCACCCAGATGCCTTTCCTTCAGTCACCTTTAAACAGTTGTCAGAGACCTCCCATCACTAAAGCTCCCTGGTGGTCCCATTAAAGCTCATTGCAGTTTTGGGGGCCCCCTGGGTGGCTCAGTCAGTTAAACCTCTGACTCTATTTCTGCTCACATCATGATCTCACCATTTGTGAGTTCGAGCCCCGCATTGGGCTCTGTGCTCACATCGTGGAGCCTGTTTGGGATTCTCTCTCTCTCTCCCTCTGCCTGCCCCTCCCCTGCTCACGTTCTCTCTATCTTTCAAAAGAAATAAATAAACTTAAAAAATAATAAATTTCTTTTCAGTTTTTGCAAGATCAAATAGTAAGTTGTGTTAGTCTGGATCCTCCAAAAAGTAGTGGCCAAGATAGTACTAGATACGCGAGGATTTCATGAGGAGAAAGAGGGAGGGGAAAGAGGAAGGGGTCCAGGGAAGGTATGGGGTCTGCCTTCATGCCCCCACCATCTTCAGTCACTGAAGGAAACTGCCCAAGGGAGGTGTGGCCTCACCACAAGCCCAGCACAAGACTTGGTGGGGCCTGGGGCCTTGATCATGAACGCTCCCCTGTCCCTGCCAATGTGCACAGCAGAAGGCCTGCAGGACTTACTCTAGAAGCCACCATGAGGTGGGTGACAGTTTCCAGTGTGGACAATATCCTCTTGTACCTATTCTATCAGTTCAGAAAGGCAGAGCAAGATGGCCCAGTCACCATGGAGGTAATGCCTTCCACATTAACATCCATGGCAAGAATACAGGGTAGATGCCAAAACAGTGCCAGATAAATGCTCCTCGGTCCTCTGAAGCCCAGGGTCCACCTCCATTTACCCGGAACGTACATGGGTTGCAATAGTATTCTCAAGAAGAGGACATACCTATCTATTCCATACCTGGCCCGAATGGAAGGTAACCAAGGTCAAAGTCCAAAACTTCCCAAAAAGAAATGTAGAGCAAGATCCCCCTATCACCAAAGGGAAAAATTCAAAAGCTGACTTCATTTGGGCCACTAACTGTTGTAGCTCGGAACCAATGACCTTTGACAGAAGACTCTTGAGATGTGGCCTCTAACCTATCTGCCAGCTGATCCTTGAGCCAGCCTCCTCCTGTGGTGTGTGTGTGAAGCCTGCTTTGGGCCTCACTACCCAACCCATGTGCATGCTGTCCCGGGAAGGGAGATGTAAGTGCTAGCGTCTCTGAGTCCTTCCTCCACGTGGACCTGTGGCTCCAGCAGGGCCTGGGCTAGGCCACACCAAGGGAGACACCAAGGGTGCAAAACTTTAGGAGGCGTCACTCACAAGAGTGGTGTGACCACAGGGCAGACGGCAGCTGAGAATGAGGGCCCCCCAAACGTTCTGCCCCCAGGGGGCCTGTCCTTCCTCCCCTGGTGCAGCAGTCAAGCTGGTATACTAGATACCCTTTGCAGCCCCTGGAGCTGCTCTTCCTGGTCCACCCCACTGGACTGAAGCCCACCTACCCTTCAAGGGCTACCCAAGACCTCCTCCTCCATTGGCCCTTCCCTGAGCAGCCACCAACCCCTGTGCCCACTCCTCCAAGATTCCATTGGCCATCTATTTACAGCAGATGAATAAATGTCTTCCCATGATACCTCTGCATCACCCTTTTTGTGTGGACACCCCCTATCTCCCCACCACCAGTCTGCAAACACCTTGCAGACACAGCCTGTCTTCCCAGCGTTGTGCCCATTTCATCCCCTCTGCAGCACGGGCTGCCAAGCGATTGAGGAGACTCCACATGCTTCTTTCTTTGCATCTCTGGAAAGTTGCCAACATGGTCCCCAAGACCACTGAGGCCCAATGCCACTGCCCTTATGGCTTGGTTTGCAAGGAGGATGCTATGGATGCAACATGATAACGCATATTGCAGAGTAGAAGTGAAGCACATGGTGGCCTTGCATACTATCTGGCAACATTGCCCCATGAGTATCTGTCTGGGCAGTGAGGTCTCATCCCTCAGGAGAGTCTCAAACTAAAAAATACTGTATTTCAGGAGAGCTGTCATCTTGACTCACACCTGCAGCAACTGTTCTGCATAAATTCCAAGGGATAAGTTAGCAGTAAAGCTGACTCTCCCTCGTCTTGAAGGCCATGGAAGGTCAAGCATGAGTTGACAAAAGGTGTCCAAATCAAGGCAGAAAAAAATGCCCTCAGTACTTTGGAAACACTTTTCCCACAAAGTTCCACTGGGACTTTGCATTTTCTCCAGCACATCAGAAAATGGAGCTCTAGCAAATTCTGTCAGTTCTATCAGTTACAAGAAGTGGAGGAGAATCTGTTGTTTGTTGGTGTGCAGGGGGGTGGCTGCAAGTCCTGTGATCTCTTCTCAAAGAGGTACCACCAGAGAATGCAGCCTGAGGCTTGCAGGACCCCCTCTGGATTTCCTTATGAGGTTTTTTTTTTAATTGTTGTAAAATACACATAAAAGTTCCATCTTAAAGTGTATACAGTTCAGTGACATTAAGTTCATTCACCATGCTGTGCAACCATCGCCATTTTCCCAAACTGAAATTCTGTACCCATTAAACAAGTCGCCACTCCCCCTGGCCCAGCCCCTGGCAACCCCCATTCTACTTTCTGTCTCTGAATTTGACGACTCTCAGAACTTCATGTAAGCAGAATCATCCAGTATTTATCATTTTGCAGCTGGCTTATTGCGCTGAGCCCAATGTCCTCAAGGTTCCCCCAAAGCTGCAGCCTGTATCAGAGTTCCCTTCCTTTTTTCAGGCTGGATTCTATTCCAGTGTCTGTATATATTCCTAGGGTTTTGCATGTGTCTCTAAAGTCATGGATCTCAAGATGTCTTCTCCACAAGCACCACATGGGGAGCCTCTTAAAAAGACAGGCTCTGGGGTGCCACCTCCAGAGAGGCTGCTGCAGTGAATCAGCCCCAGAGGCTTGATACCGGTGCTGCGGGGTCACACGCTGAGAAGCAGGTGAGGGGGCTGAGCCGAGAGTGGCCGGGGTGTCCAGGCAGGGCAGGGACCAGCAAGCGAAGCCAAGCTCCTGAAGTTTAAAATGCAGCAGATGCCAGGTGGCTTAAAACACTTATGCTGGGTCCCCTCTGCCAGTCCCCCCCGCAAGCCAGCAGCCCAGGACACTACAGTGTGAGCCTCTCTGCCAATATGGCCAGTTGGTCGTTATATATCTTGTAGAACATGAGCTCCGGCTTTGAGTCCTTTCTCTGCTTCCCACCAGCTACACGACCTTTGGCAAGTGACTCAACGTCTCCGGGCCTTATTTTCTTCCTTTCTAAAGTGGGGTTAATAGCATAGTACTCACCTTACCGTACAGAGTGGCTGTGAGGATAAAAAGAGATGATCCATATAAAATGCTCAGCATGGATCTGCACACACGATAAGCGCTCGTAAACACTAGCTTTCCTCCTGCCAGTGTTATCATCTCTTCCAACTATCTATTGCTGCATAACTCATTACCCAAAACTTAGTGGCTTGAAACAATAAGGGCCTTTATGTTGCCCCAAATCTGGCATCTGGACAGGTCTCGGCAGGGACAGTTCATCTCTACCCCATTAGACATCAGCTAATCTAGATGGAAGGCTGGAAGGCTGGAAGGCTGTTGGCTGAAGACACCTGAAAACCGGGACCCTCACCTGTCAGGTGTTGCCAGTTGTCAGTCGGGGCCTCAGCCAGGGCCATGACTGGATCACCCACATGGTTCTTTCCATGCTGTCTAGAAACAAGAACAAGCATCCCCAGGAAGAGAGAGACAGAGACAGAGAGCAAGAGATGGAAAGACAGACGTAGAGAGACAGAGGGCCAGAGACAGACAGAGATAGAAAGAGACAGAAAGAGACAGAGAACCAGGCAGAAATTGTATTGCCTTGAGACCTGGCTTTCAGAAGCCATCCAGCATTACTTCTGCCACATTCTATTTGTTTGAAGTGAGTCACTGGGGCCAGCCCTTATTCAAAGAGGGAAATTAGAGCCCACCATTCAATAGAGAAGCGACCAAGAATTTGTGGAAATGCTCCAAAACCATCACATTACCTGACGCCCCCATGGTGGGCCAGTTTCTCTGATCTTGTTTCCTGGCTTCATGGGGTAATGAGATCCAAACCCTGTGTTTACTATACCTTATCTACAATGCTTCATCAGGCCTTCAAAGCCTGGTCCAGCAACCCTGAGGCCAGGTGACCGTTGGCCAACCACTGGCCCCATTATAATCTAACATGCAAGGAGGCAATGCTTGCCTGGAAAATCATATCAAGCAAGCAAGCCTATGGGAAGGGAGAAGACAGGAATGGAAGGCAGGTAACATCACAAGCTCAGTACTTCCCTCTAACACCTTCTAAGCTCTGCAACCAGCAGCTCTCTGGTACAAAAATGTGCTATGAGGTGGACCACAAGAGTCCAGCCCAGCTCAGCTGTCTCAGCACACTGTCTGCAACTCACTTTGGCAGGTGGAGTCTAATGCTCAGAGGCTAGGAAGCCACCGTGGGGTGATAGACACAGAGAGGGGCATCCAAAGCAGTGGGGAGTCATGGGCTCCCTAGGAAGGCGGGGTGGGGGGGACCCTGAGCAGAGGGCCAGAGGGCCTCCCGGCCACCCCAGGCAGTGGAAGGGATTCCAGACTTTTGGCCTGTGGCACAGTGGTGGTTGGGCTTCCAAGCTGTGTCCAGGAGCCCAGAGAATTTCAGGACTGTAGTCTCTCTGGCAGCAGTGCGATGCTGACCAGGGGCAACACATGGCCCATCCAGGCAGCACTTGTTTCTGCAAGTGTAGTCAAAATGCTAATGTGAAGCCTGGTGCCTCTGCTTCCCTACCTTGGGGACTAAGACCAAATCTCTAGGAGGGGTTCTTCGGGAAACAGGGATCCCACATTATGCTGGGTTTCAGGACTCAATAGACCTCAGCTCAGAAGGCACCAGGTCTCTCATTAACATAGTCATCCCCAACCACAGAAAATTTCGTTCTTCACAGGACACTTGTCAATATCTAGAAACATATTAATTGTCACAACTAGGAATGGAGTGCTTCTAACATCTAGTGGATAGAGGCCAAGGATACTGCTGAAGACCTTATAACACCCAGGCCAGTCCCACAGCAAAGGGTTACTAAGCCCAAAGTGTCAGTAGTGCCAAGGGGGAGAAACCCCACGTTAATGTAAGCTTACCTCCCAAGGTTGAAGAGAAACCAGGTCAGACTCATAGACCTGGAAGCCGCTTTTCTTTTTCCTGCTTAAAGACCCCACTCCAGAGGTGAAGCAGCTTTTTAGGCCATGTCCTAGCATAACGTGGACTACCTACACTGTCCTTGCAGGGGGGCATCCTGTCAACAATCCTTCCCAGAACAAGGATGGTCTGATTTTCTATCCTGCCTATACCTTGAAACAGTTGCCAACCTCTTCACTGAGAAGAAAAAACAATCCCAAAGTGTAAGCCCTAGTGAGGCACCCTTCAGGTAAGGCTGCCACAACATGTTCATTGAGCACCAGCCACATGCTAAGCACTTAGCACCCTCTAAGTTCATGCCTCCCCAGTCTGCTATAGGGCTCACCCACTGTACAGACCCTCACTGTGGCCTTGAGCTCAGCAGTATCATGAATCATCCAAGGATGCTTCAGTTATGGTCAGTGAGATCTATTTATTATGACCAAAAAGAGTGCTATACTCTAGAAAGATTTGCACCAAAGAGTTGAAACTTAACCAGACAACACAATCAGCATATACCAGATAGTCTATTATCCAGGGTTCTCCAGAGAAAAAGAACCAATAGGATGTGTGTATACAGAGAGGGAGAAAGGTGTATTTTAAGGAACTGGCTCACGTGATTGTTGAAGCTAGCAAGTCCAAAATCTGCAGGGCAGGTGGGCAGTCTGAAGACCCAGGGAGGAGCCAATATGGCAGCTCAAGTCCAAAGACCCTCTGGAGGCAGAATTTCCTCTCCCTCAGGGGACCTCAGTCTTTTCTCTTCAGGCCTTCAACTGATTGGGTAAGGCCCACTCCCATTATGGAGGGTAATCTGCTTTCCTCAAAGTCTAGTGTTAATCTCATCTAAAAAATACCTTCACAACAACATCTAGACCTCTATATGACCAAACAGCTAGGTACCATAATGTATCCAAGTTGATACATAAAATTAGGCACCACAGCCTACTATCATAGAAAACTCATTGTCATTAAAATAGACTATGTTTAAGCACTTAACTGTGACTACTGAGCAGAAGAGTACACATTCTTTAGACTCTTGGTTACCATTCCCTCTGTATAAACCCCGTAATGACCCTCTGCAGCACTAAGCTCTTTAGGTTGACTTAAAGAGGTAGTTTATAAACCCGATAGGATAATCATAGGTAATAATAATGTTTTTTTAAAAAAAAATCATTTTATTGAGGAAACTTCAAGCCTATACAGAAGTAGAGAGACTAATATGAGAATCCTCTTGTATCCAATTTCAACAACCGTTAACATTCTGCCTTACTTGTTTTACCTGCCCGCCCCCCTCCACAGTCATACATATATATTTTCTTCAGCAGACTTAAAGCAATCTCAGTCACCATATTGGTTTACTTGTAAATATTTCAGTATGCCCCTCTAACAGATAAGATTTTAAAATATAATCATAACACCATTGTCCCACCCAACAAAATCAGCAGCATCTAATAAAGATTCCATGTTAGATTTTCCCCAACTGTCTCAAAAATATCTTTTCCAGTTGGTGGTGGGATATTCTGAAGGGTATTGACCTTCTGGAGAATCAAAGTACAGAAACAAAAGTTTTTGCCTTTGGACTTCTCTGCTGGAATGTCCCTTCCTCTCTACCTCCATCCCACCCATCATTCTCCAAGCAGAGCCAAAGATCAAGAGGACACTTTCAGAGTGTGGTGGAAATGAT
Organism: Panthera onca; assembly: GCF_046562875.1. Classification (NCBI taxonomy): domain Eukaryota; kingdom Metazoa; phylum Chordata; class Mammalia; order Carnivora; family Felidae; genus Panthera; species Panthera onca. The sequence continues at coordinate 23,787,089 of NC_138343.1, read as the reverse complement.
GTCCTAGAGTCATGTAGGTAGGACTTGAGAAAGTGTAGTCCTGACTTCTCCTCTATGACAAACAGCTCTTCATCCTCATCAGACAAACAACTCTTTGTCCTTATTCCATACGGGGCCAAAAGATCAGAGAGCACACCTTGACTGGGGAAGAGTCAGCAACACCCACTGCAGACCCTCAGTGACTCTGTGTGGGCCACAAAAGTTCAAGGGTCTTAGGACATACTTAGAATGGGCTGCCTGAAGAACCTGGGTCCTTCAGGGTGAGGAATAGAAGCACACTCAGTTAGTTACATGTGCAGATACATAACTATCTTATTCTGAATCAGAGGGCTCTGTGTGTGCTAAACCATTCATGCACACGCTATTGAGCAAAATCTATAGGAGAGACACACGGAGAAGTTGGGACCTTCCCAGGACAAGCCAAGGCTGAATGCGACGAATCTGTCAGTGTTCCTAGAGTTCTGTACACTCAGTACTAGGATCTGTGTTCAAGCTACAGGTTCTGACAGAAATAACACTATGTAATTATAAAAGTTTTTTTTTTTTTTTTTTTTTTTTTTTTTTTTTTTATAAAAGTTTTAAAAAAAAGAAAAGAAGTAATTTTGTTTCAACCCTATTAGCTCTGCTGATAAAAATAGTTTTTAACACTTTTATTAAACTTAGTTTCCCTTGGGTTTGCTTCCCCAGGTATAAAAAATTAACTCATCTGTTTATAGACATTTTAGGAATCTCTCCTCATGTTTACAAAATAACTTCTGGATTCCAGAAGGATAGATTTTGAAGGCAGTATCTTTGGGGATTAAAATCAAAGGCTCTGGAATTGGATCCCAGCACTTATATTCTTAACAGCAGTTGGACCTCAGACAAACTCATTAGCCTCTTTGATATCATTCCCCCACCCCCCACCCGTGCACACAGAGGACAATAATATCTCTGTCACAGAGCTATTATGAAGGTGTGACAAGATATCCCATTCCCATTCAATGAACACCTATCCAGTACCAGGCACTGTCCTATAGGTGTCAGAGATATAGCTGTAAACACGTCCTACAAGGTTCCTGCTCTCTCCAAGCTTTCATTCTGCTTGGGAAAGCAAAAACATAAGAGAAAAGGAAATATCATATAGGAATCAGTTCTACTCTGAGAATTTTTTAAAACACTGTGCATCAGAAAGGGTCTAAGTGACTTCTTCAGGGAGGCTTCTTCGAGGAAGTGGTAATTAAGCAGAGACCTGCCATGTGAAGGTGGTGGGGAAAAAACTTTTTAGACAGAGGAAAGAGTAAGCTCCAATGTCCAAGTGCAGGAACAAGGTTAGTGTGTTCAAGAGGCAGAAAATGAAGGAGGAGGGCTGCCTGGGTGGCTCAGCTGGTTAAGCGTCTAACTTCGGCTCAGGGCATGATCTCACAATTCGTGGGTTCGAGCCCTGCATCGGGCTCTGTGCTGACAGCTCAGAGCCTAGAGCCTGCTTCTGATTCTGTGTCTCCCTCTCTCTCTGCCCCTCCCCTGCTGTGCTGTCGCGCTCTCTCTCAAAAATAAATAAACATTAAAAAAATTTTTTTAAGAAAATGAAGGAGGAGAGGCGCCTGGGTGGCTCAGTCAGTTAAGTGTCCAACTTCAGCTCAGGGCATGATCTCACGGTTTGTGAGTTTGAGCCTCCCGTGGGGCTCTGTGCTGACAGCTCAGAGCCTGGAGCCTGCTTCAGATTCTGTTTCCCTCTCTCTGTCCCTCCCCTATTTGCACTCTCTCTTTCTCTCTCAAAAATAAACAGAAAGAAAGAAAGAAAGAAAGAAAGAAAGAAAGAAAGGGAGAGAGAAAGAAAAAGAAAAGCAAATGAAGGAGGAGAATATACCAAACATGGAGAGTGAGGCAGATGGGGCCTGAGCATGAGTCTTACAGGCTTCAGAAGGGGTTTCGATTCATTGTCATTGACATCCACAGCCACTGGACGCTGCTCAGTGATCACTCTGCTCAGTGATCACTCTGTCCACTTTGCAGAGAAATAACCAGAAAGGGGTAAGAAGAGGAACAGTAACCCACCTAAGAGAAGACAGTGGCTTAGGCTAGGATTTGAGCGGTGCAGTCCAGGAGAAGCAGTCAGATTTGAAAAACACTTTCAAAATAAATCTGCCAAGATGGGTGGACAAATGTAAGGAGCAATAGAAAGAGATGCATCCAGAATGATTCCTGTGTTTGAGGTCCCAGAGAGTGGGTAAGAAGGTGGTGCCATTTACTAAGACAGGAAAGACTCGGGAGAAGCAGCCATGAGGAAGTAGAAAAGCAAGAATTCTGTTATGGTCAAGTACGTCTGAGATGCTCAATAAAGAGCTAAGTGGGCCTGTCAAGCAAGTAGGTAGGTTTAGGAATCTAGAGATCCAGAGGGGAATCAATCTATTGGGAGTCTTCAGTATACAGATGGTATTGAAAGCCAAGGTTGCAAATGAGATCATTGGGGAGAAAGTAGGGGTGAGGGTCAGTGGTGGGGGTAGGGGGTGGAGATCCAGAGTTGAGCCTTAGAATATTCCAACATCTAGTGTGGAAGATACTGGGAAGGAGCAGCTAATGGGGTCGCAGGAAATCAAGAAGAATGGAAGGGAATGAAAGCTCAGAGATATGTTTCCAAAAGGAAGTAGTGGTCAACCTTGCCGAATATTGCTGAAAGACACAGCAAAAAGAGGACGGCAATGCACCATGGGACTTGGCAAGACACGGGTCCTTGCTAAGATTTTCAGTGGTATAATGGGGCTGAAAGCCTGAATGAAAGGATTCCAGAGAGAAGAAAAGGTGGAAAAGTGGAGCAGACAATATGGTATCATTTCTCTGGTAGGGAGAGTAGAGTAATGAAGTGGTAACTAGAGAGGCATGGAGTCAAAGACACCTCAGCCAGTCCCTGGGAAAGAATGTAGTAGTGAGGGAGAAACTGATAATTCTGGACAGAAAGGTGGTCTTTGTAAACGTCCTCATTTTGTTAATAATTCATGTAACTATGCATTTATTTATACTGTTTATTTCACCTAAGGGTTCCTTAGCTTCAAGTCTTTATTTCTCTGGTACTAATATCAGAGATATATTTAAAAGTTACACTTTTTAATAGGATGACTCTCTAATCCTCTATTTGTGAGAAAATGCCCCAAAGGACTGGTTTAATTGGATATATAAGATCCTTAGACATGCAAATTCTCATAGCCTTAAAATTATTCATTTCCACTGTTCTCTACATACACCAGATAACACATGGTCACTCCCGTTTACAACCTCAGCTCCTGACAAGCTGAATTACTCACAACTCCCCAAAGGCCACATTGTTCCAAGCTGCTGTACCTTGGACCCTCACACCACCCCCAATGTGTCTACCCCAGAAACACCCTCCTGTCACGTTCTCTAGAAAGCCTACCTCCCTTGGGTATGCGCTAACCTCTGTAGATCACTTCTTGTTTTCTTTTCATAAAGGGAACGTGGGACCCAAGAGAGCATTATGAACCAAGGATTACAAGAAAGCCAACTCTGTGAAACTGAGATTCATTTAACAAAAACAATAACGATTTCACAAAAATGTGTATGCTTGTAGAAAATACAAGCAACACAGAAAAGAAGAAATCAAAATTCAACTATGATCACACCCCAGAAACAGCTGCCATTAACCATTTTGCTCAATGTCCTCCGAACTCTCTATAATCCTGCATTTTCCTGCATAGCAAAGATCTGTCCTAAGACAGAATTACTCCCAGACAACTCTGTCTTTGGCTTACTGCAGTGACTACCACAGGGGACTTGCCTGATTTTCTTTTGTATTCCCAATGTCTAGCACAAACACTGGCACTATAGCAGGCCAATATAGGTTTGTGAAATTAATGAATAAGAGCAAATCTGGTCACAGGACACCTGGGTGGCTGACTTGTTGAGTGTACGACTTCAGTTCAGGTCATGATCTCAAGTTCAAGAGTTTGAGCCCCACATTGGGCTCTCTGCTGTCAGTGTGGAGCTGGCTTCGGATCCTCTGTCCCCCTCTCTCTCTGCACCTCCCCCACTTGCTCTCACTCTCTCAAAAATAAAAAATAAACATAAAAAAAAGAGAGAGAGAGAATATCTGGCTACAAAACAGCAACAGCAAGAATAATGCAATTCCCTGATATCACTGACAGATGAAGAAATAGAGACTCAGAAAGAAAAGGGAACTCACTTGTTCTGACAGGGAAGCATGGAGTATTGGAAGGTTTATGGTCTTTTTTCTAAAACAGATCCCAATAGAAGTGACATTTCAAATCTATGTGATAATATATTTTTTAAGTTTTTATTTAAATTCTAGTTAATTAACATACAGTGTAATATTAGTTTCAGGTGTACACTTCCATACAGCACCTGATGCTTCTCACAAGTGCCCTCCTTAATCTCCATCATCTGTTTAACCCGTCTCCCTACCTAGCTCCCCTCTGGTAACCATCAGTTTATTTTCTATAGTTATGAGTCTGTTTCTCAGTTTGCCTCTCTTTTTCCCCCCTTTGCTCATTTGTTCTGTTTCTTAAATTCCACATATGAGTGAAATCATATGATGTTTGTCTTCCTATGACTAACTTATTTTGCTCAGCATTATACTCTCTAGCTCCATCAATCCCATTGCAAATGGCAAGATTTCATTCTTTTTTATGGCTGAGTAACATTCCATTGTGTGCATATACCAGCTTTTCTTTATCTATTCCTCAGTTGATGGACACTTAGCAAACACCTATTAGTGCAATTACCGGATGTTAAGGTAGTTCTAATTTTAACTTTTTGAGTAACCTCCATACTCTTTTCCAGAGTGGCTGCACCAGTTTGCATTCCCACCAACAGTGCAAGAGGGTTCCCCTTTCTCCACATCTTCACCAAAACCTCTTTCTTGTGTTGCTGATTTTAAACATTCTGACAGGTGTGAAGTGATATCTCACTGTAGTTTTGATTTGCATTTTCCTGATGATGAGTGATGTTGAGCATCTTTTCATGTGTCTGTTTGCCATCTGTATGGCTTCTTTGGAAAAATGTCTATTCATGTCTTCTGTCCATTTTTAAATGGATTATTCATCTTTTGGATGCTGAGTTTTATAAGTTCTGTATATATTTTGGACACCAACCCTTTATTATATATGTCATTTGCAAATATCTTCTCCCATTCTATAGGTTGCCTTTTAGTTTTGTTTATTGTTTCCTTTGCTGTGCAGAAGGTTTTTATTTTGATGAAGTCCCAATAGTTAATTTTTGCTTTTGTTTCCCTTGCCTCAGGAGACATATCTAGAAAGAAGTTGCTATGGCCAATGTCAAAGAGGTTACTGCCTGTGTTCCCCTCTAGGATTTTTATGGTTCCCTGTTTCATTGTCAGGTCTTTAATCCATTTTGAATTTATCTTTATGTGTGGTGTAAGAAGGTGGTCCAGTTTCATTTTTTTTGTATGTTGCTGTCCCGTGTTCTCCAACACCATTTATTGAACAGACTGTCCTTTTTCCATTGGATATTCTTTTCTGCTTTGTCAAAGATTAATTGACTACAGAGTTGTAGGTTAATTTCTAGGTTTTCTATTCTGTTCCACTGATCCATGTGTCTATTTTTGTGTCAGTACCATAGTGTTATGATCACTACCGCTTTGTAATATAACTTGAAGTCTGGAATTGTGATGCCTCCAGCTTTGCAAATCAACATGACAATATATTTTAAATAAATATTGCTGAGATAATTGGTAAATATATAAAGAGAAACTAAAATTAGAGCCTCATTTCATGCTTTATAGAACCATATAAGAGCTAGAAGATCATGTGGGTAAGCACAGAATAAAAAAAAAAAAAGATGTAAAAGGAAGCATCGATTGCTAAACAGCACAAAATGAAAAAGATATTTAGAAAATTGAAAGGCAAATGGAAAATTATTTAAGTACTGAATCAATAGCCTTAATATATAGAGTTCTTATGAATCAATAAGATAAAAGTGCAAGTTGGTAATAAGCAAAGGAAATGAAAAATGTAATTCATAAAAGAAGAAATACAAATTGACAATTCATATCAGATTTTATAGGACTATAGGTATTACAAGACCTAAAGTCACTAGGATCGAGAAAGGCAAAAAGTCTTTTAAAAAGACCCTTTTTTTTTTGCCTATAAGATTGGCAAAAATAATAGCTTAAAAATAATAGCTATAATTTTGATGATAATATTTTTAAAAATAGGTGTTCTATGCTGCTGGTTGAATTGTACATGGGAATAATTCTTGTATGGGTCAACCTGGCAGTATATGTCAAAAGTCTTTAAAGTAAGCATGGTGTTTTACTCATCATTTCCAAAATTAAGAATTTATCACAAATATTTAGACTTATGTGTAATGATGTTAACTTTGGTAATCTCTACTGGTGATATTATGGGTTATGTCTTTCCCTTTGTATTTTTCATTGTGTTCCAAATGTTCTTAATTGAACTTAAATCTCTTATTTAGAGTTAAAAACTAAGTGAGGACTTTCAGTTAAAAATGGCTTATTTAATGTTAATATTTATCTCCATTTCCTCCTAAAACCAAAATAAAGCAACAGTAGGTGATTTTTAAGGCATAGACCCAAAAGGATAGAAAAAAGGGGTGACAGGGGGAGACTGGTTTAGCTAACCTGAACCAACAATAAGGAAAACAAATGGGCAGCCTGATTCACATCATACACCTTCAACAGGCTCAGGAGTTGGCAGAACTAGTTTTCTTTGGAAGCAGAGAAAAAGGGCTGAAAACAGAAGGTTTGGTTGAGAGTTTTTTAAAAAGCACTTAGCCACCACCAGCTTTCCTTACAACTCCACAAAGGGAAAAGGGCTGGAGATTTTTTCCCACTAGAGAGATAAAAATTGCACATATCTGGACTAAAGAACACCAATCAGAAGTAAGAACAGGGAAACTGTATAGAAGATAAGAACTAAGCAAAAGTGTACACATTTAACACCTGGGACCATAGCCTTCCTTCTCTTCTTGACCCTCAGAGGGCTGGCAGCCAGGTTTACAACCTCCATGCAGAGATTCAAAACTCTTCTCTTGAGAATCCAACCATCCCAAGAGAAAATCATCATCATAGGATTTCCTAACAAATCAGCCAAGCCAAAACACCTTACAATAAAGTCCACTGTCAGTAAACCCATTACCATCACCATCACCATCATCACTATCACAGAGAGAATACTCCAAACAATCTTTTGGGTACACTCTTAAACTATGGGCAGAGTGGCAAGGATCCCCAGATCTTTGAAGAAAATGTTTACCCTGTTTCATTGATTCTAAGGACATCTCTGAATGAACATTTCTACAGTCCAGATAGACCTTACAAATCGATGGTATTCTGCAATCACTGTCAGCCAAGAGGCAGTACCAAATCATTTCATGAATGCTTTCTTGTAATGTCAAGAAAGCACTAGCATGAAGGGTCTTAGAGTCAACAAAATATGTCAATTTGAAAGCCAGAGACCAAAACAAACTAGAAAGAGAAAACATCCCCCCACCCCAAATCATCATTAATATCCCTAGAGAGATAGTGGAAAACAGTATTCAGTTTTTAAAAAACAAAAATCTATAAAAGAAGAGTACTCAAATTACTCTTGGAAATTAAAATAAGATTGTTAAAATAGAAAACTAGGATGAGAAAAATTCCCAGAAAGAAAAGCAAAAGAGAAAGAAGTAGGAAAAAAAAATTAGAAAATTGGTCCAGAATTGCAAAAAAAGAAACAGAGAAGACACCAGCAAAATAATTCAAGAATAATCTCCCAAAAACAAAAGACAAAAGTTTCTGGATTAAAAGGGACCCACCAAGTCTCCTAGGAGGAAGCAAAATAGATCTAAACAAAGCACACTGTTGTGATATTTCAGAACACTAGGGACAGAGAATACAAACTTTAAAAGAGAGAGAGAAGAAAAAAAAAAGTTTTCATGTAACAGGCCAAAAGGTAATGAAGCAAAGCCTCCAAATGTCTATAGTAAAATGTTTTGAAACCTAGAATTTTATACTCAACTATCAACTAAATGAGATGGTAGAACGAAGACTTTTTTAGATTTGCAAGGCAAAAGGTGAAGGAATTAGCCAGGATAACAGGTGAAGGCAAAACTAAGGATGACAGATATGTCACTGGTGTATAGAGCAACCAGTCCAGTTTGGAGGTGACCAGAAAATCCAGAAGAAATTCCTTTAAGAAGATGAAATTGAACATATTGAAAGAGTTGGCAATGAATTGGTGACAAGTATATAGAATAAGCAAATGAAATAAGAAGGCAATTATTAACTCTAGGGAAAACAAAAAGATATAACAGAAAGAAATAACTGTATATTGCATGATTCAGCATCCATTGTCATAATAAACTCTGAATAATTAGCTAACTAAAATTATAATTTAATTATATTGGCATAATGGATAAGATGAATTATGTGCTGGGGAACAAGTGGGTAAATAGAGAACAAAGTCTTTGTATTCCACATATGAGTTAAATACTTAATTTCCAAATAATAAAAAAAAAAAAGAAATAGGTTACTTACAAACTTAGAAATGAATGTCAAAATGAGGCACCTGGGCAGCTCAGTCTCCTGAGCATCCAACTCTTGATTTTGGTTCAGGTCTTATTCTCATGGTTCATGAGATTGAGCCTGTGGTCAGGGTCCATACTGATAGCATAGAAACTGCTTGGGATTCTCTCTCTCACTCTCTCTCTCTCTGCCCCTCACCTGCTCTCTCTCTCTCTTTCTAAAAATAAATAAATAAACATTTTTAAAAAATAAGAAGAAATGAATGTCAAAAGAATCAGGTGGGCATTGCAAATGGATGGTTCTGGAGAGTGGGTCAGGGAACTTCTGTATTTTGTAATCAGCCATGTAGAATTATCTCTCTATTTGTAATCTATGCATATATATCTTTTGTTTACTTTTGTTAAAAAGTAAAAGCTAAAATAGAAAAAAAAAAGGAAAAAAGAATGAGTGAACATGGGCTTTGGAATTAGAAGTGGGTTTGACTACCACAATTAGAAGTGGGTTTGACATTACCTGTGTGACCATGACCAGTCATTCTCCAGGCCTTGATTGCCTCATTTGTAAAATAGAAATTAAGATCATCTACTAGGGATGTGCATGGTATTAAATGAGATAATATCTTTGGAATGGCAGGCACATACCAGTCACTTTGATAGTTCTCCACACCCTATGCATCAGTTGAATCTGATCCCTACCTTCAAAGAGTTTGGAATTTGAAAAAAGAAAATAGGTGTGCTAGGCACTTTGGAAATAAATCCATGCTTTTTGGTTTTTGGTTTTAAAGAAAAATTAATGGATTCATGGTTTAATTACTGGATTTTAAATATTGAGTGCACCCAAACAGCACAACATAGCTTTGATAACTTCATCGTTTCTCTGATAATTCCATACCGCCTGCTTTAGCCTCGCTTTCCCCTGGCTTCCACATGGTCTGCAAGAAGTCCCAGGCCCACACATACTCCCATTAACAAAGTGAAATTTAAGAGTCCTTTGTGGTTGTAAATAATCAGCAATTACATGGAGGTAAATGGAGATTTTAAAAACCATGTGTTCCTCACTGGAGATGATTTCTGATCTAATCATAAGAATACGAGGGGGAGGGCACCTGGGTGGGTCAGACAGTTAAGCACCCAACTCTTGATTTTGGCTCAGGCCATGATCTCACCGTTTGTGGGATCAAGCCCCACATCAGGCTCTGATTACATTTTGGAGCCTGCTTGGAATTATTCTCTCTCTCTCTCTCTCTGCCTCTCCCTGACTTGTGTGCTTGTGCATGCACACTCTCTTTCTCTCTCTCTCTCCCTCTCTCTCTCAAAATAAATAAATAAACTTAAAAAATAAGAATAAGAGGGAACTGTTCAGAGAAAGGAAGAAATATGGACAGTTCTATAAAGTGTTTTGGGTTGTGAACAAATATTGGAGTTTTCAATTCCAAGCTACCAGTAGAAAGTGATAAGTCCACTTCTACAGTAACCTGTGCAGTCACAAGATCCAAAGCCTGGGCAAACACTCCCTCTGAGTTTTCCCTGCACCTCTCTCCTAGACTGGTAAGTCACCAATTATCATCACCTGCCAAGTGCGATGCTCACTGCTCTGTCTTAACTTTCTGAGACATTTCAGAAGCAGTTAACACAATGGACCACTCTATCCTTAGAACACTTTCTGTACTGCTCTCACGAAACTTTCTCCTGGTGGCCATTCTTAACCATCACTCTGCTAATCTTCCTCCTTGCTTAGACCCTGCAAGACTCTTCATGGTTCCCTGCTGGCATTCTTGCCTATCCTCCCTCCTCACTCTCCCCTCAGCAGGTAGAGTTGATCATTAAAAACATAAATCAGATCATCACCTTCTTTTTAATTTCTTTAATGTTTATTTATTTTTTGAGACAGAGAGAGACAGAGCATGAATGAGAGACGGTCAGAGAGAGAGGGAGACACAGAATCTGAAACAGGCTCCAGGCTCTGAGCCGTCAGCACAGAGCCCGATGCGGGGCTCGAACTCATGGACCGTGAGATCATGACCTGAGCCAAAGTCGGACGCTGAACCGACTGAGCCACCCAGGCACCCCCATCACCTTCTTTTTAAAATGCTCCAATAATTTCCTGCTGCAGTTAAATCAAAGCCTTGCACCAGGGCCTACCTAAAGGTGCTATATAATCTGACCCTTCCCGCATTGATCGCCCCCACTGTTATCACATTGCCAGTGTCAGGTAAACTCTCCCATTCTAAACTCTTTTTATGTTTATCTATTTTTTTTAAGAGAGAGAGAAGAAGACTGCGAGTGGGGGAGGGGCAGAGAGAGAGGGAGAGATGGAATCGGAAGCAGACTCCAGGCTCCAAGCTGTCAGCACAGAGCCCGATGCAGGGCTTGAACCCATGAACTGTGAGATCATGACCTGAACCAAAGTCGGACGCTTAACCAACTGAGCCACCCAGGTGACCCTAATCTGTCCCATTCTAAAAAAGCCCTTCCTGGCCACTCACTCTACAGGACCCCCACCTCATCACTCACTCTCACATCACTCTGCTTTATTTCCTTCATGACACTTACTATAAACTGAAATTCCTTTCTTTCCATGTGTTTAATTAATAACTGTGACTTCCCCCCTACAGTGTAATCCCCATGAGGGTGGAGACCTGGTTTGTATGCTCAGCACCTGGCTCAGAGTGAGAACTAAATAAAAAGTATTTTAATCAATTAATTGATAATTAGAGGAAAATATAACAGCCCAAGAAAGAAAGAATAAGACAAACAAAAACAAACTGTCCTAGAGGAAACAGACAATACAGGCAATGAAAGAGATCTTCAAAACGTTCTAATCAGTATCTAAGAGAAAAGTTATAGATTATATATTTATATAGTTTACAGAAGAAAAAAGAAGCAGAAGAGAAAAAAACACAATATACTTACCAAAAAAAAAATTGGATAACTGAAAGTATTCTTGAATTTTAAAAATTTAATTGACAAAATGACAGATTCAATAAAAGGCTAGAATAAAAACATTGATCTCTCAGATTATAAATTAAAAATGCAGAGATTTAGAAGAAAAAAAAACACCTACAAGGTAAAGAGACTTAGGAGGATCAATTCAGAACACCTAACAGATGTTCAAGAAACAGAGAACAGAAAGCATGCAAGACAGAAAATTATTAAAATTTTTTCCAGAGCAAAAGATGCCAATCTTCAGACATCATCAAGTCATGAAAAGGATGAATTAAAACACAGCACACACACACACACCTCTAAAGCCATTATCTTGAAATGCCAAATATAGTTTCCAGAAAAAAAAAGAAGTCTCCTACAAATGAACCAGAATCATATTGGCATCAGATTTCTTACTATCAACATTCAGTTTCAAAGAGCATGGAGTATCATCTTTAAGTTTTGAGGAACATTTATTTTAAACATAAAATTTTATATCTTGCTGAGTTATCAATCACAAATAAGAATAAAATCTAGACATTAATGTATACATAAGCACTCGGATACTTATCACACAGTGATCACCCCTGAAAGCATTACTCAAGCACACACCATAGTAAAACAAGAAAGAAGTGCAAGAAAGTGACAGGCACAGTATGAAGAAACAGTAAGGTCAACCCAGCACAGAATGAAAAAGAAATCCCAGGAATGACAGCTGTGCAGCAGGCCTAGAAAGCAGTAGGTCCAAATTAGAACCTAGGAAAATGAGAAAAAGTCAACAAGTTCTAAAAAGTGTACTCTCAAAGAAAATGGATTCCCTGAAAGAAATAGTGTAATTTAAAAGTTGGGTAATTTTATTTACAAGATAGATGCATGAAGTAATTATAAAAGTAAGTCATTAGAATAGGCCGTCCCTCTTCCCCTCTCCTGGAAGTCACTTTTCCTGATGGTTTCTGAGTTTTCTTCTCCTTCAAGAACCTGAATTTAACACAGACTCTCATTTCCTTCTCTAGTTTTGCAATCACGTTACATATCTTCACTGAACACATCTTTATATAATCTTAATATTATAAACTCTAGACATCGGCTTTCAGTTTTTAAGATCAACCTATAGGCAAAGCATAAGGGACATATACGGTCATAGAACAGAATGTATGTTATAAACAAAGACTTTGAAATGTAACTGTACAGATGGCAGAGGTCAGCAGATACAGGAAAGTGGAAGGGAAATGCAAAGAAACTAATTTTTTCATCTTAAATAGCGAGAATTCAGAGGAAATGCTAAAATCGATAGGTCAAGATAAAAAGTACACAATATTATTTTAAGATTATATATGTTACATATTATTAATATTGTTAAATAAAATTATAGTAGTAACCAAGATGAACTAAAAATAAAATGTGACCAACAGAAAGGAAAGAAGAACAAAGGAAAGAAAAATAAGTTCATCACTCTTATGGTGGGGAAACAACAGATACTGTCTAAAAATTTATAAATCAAGAAATAGAGGCATATCATCCACAATCATGGCAGTGACTTCCCAAAAAAGTAGAAAGAGAAAGTTTTAAAAGTTGTCTCTAGGGAGAACAGGATGAAGTGACTAGAGAAGGAATTTTTTGACTTTTCATTTATCTCTTTCATATCATTTAAACTCTCTCTTGTACCATTACCATGAGAAGGCATTATTTTTGTAAATCAAAATATACATGGAAAAATTCACATGCTATTAAATTTGAGTCAATAAATCCCTAGAAATACCTTCTTGGCTGCCATCCTCCATTGATTGGATGATCTATGAGAGCAGCCAGAACATTCAAGGATTCAGTGACCTGGGCCCTCTCCAAGGCTCTGAAGGAAAGGCTACAAATTTGACTTTGGAAACTTCCAACACCATCTCCTCTGGAAGGACACTGTCAGTGCTTCTGACTCAACCTTATAAGGAGAGGAAGTCTCCAGGAGTATTTCTGCTTCCCTTCATCTGATTTACAATATCAGAGAAAGACTGTTTTGGAAACAATCCACAGGGCAATGTTTTCCTTAAGGTTAGCTTTGGCAGAAGTATCTTACTTATAGAATTTATACTGCATTTTTACATAAAGTATCCCATTTAATGCTCCTGGTAGTGCAACAACCCTTTAAGGCAGGGAGAGTGTGTGCTACCACTTCCATTTGACTGATAAGGAAACTGAGTCCCAGAAATGTAAGTTACCAGTTCAAGAGCTTTCAGGCTACATAAATGGTAAAGATGAGAGCTCAAACATGTCTCTTACCCCAGGGTCTAGTCTCTCCTCTAAATTGGCCATCTCTATGGGAATGCAGGCTGGTGCAGCCACTCTGGAAAAGAGTATGGAGGTTCCTCAAAAGACTAAAAATAGAACTACCCTATGACCCAGCAATTGCACTACTAGGCATTTATCCACGGGATACAGGTGTGCTGTTTCGAAGGGACACATGCACCCCCATGTTTATAGCAGCACTATCAACAATAGCCAAAGTATGAAAGAGCCCAAATGTCCATCGATGGATGAATGGATAAAGAAAATGTGGTGTATATATATATATATATATATATATATATATATATATATAATGGAGTATTACTCAGCAATCAAAAAGAATGAAATCTTGCCATTTGCAACTACATGGATGGAACTGGAGGGTATTATGCTAAGTGAAATTAGTCAGTCAGAGAAAGACAAAAATCATATGACTTCACTCATATGAGGACTTTAAGAGACAAAACACATGAACATAAGGGAAGGGAAACAAAAATAATATAAAAACAGGGAGGGGGACAAAACAGAAGAGACTCATAAATATGAAGAACTAAGGGTTACTGGAGGGGTTGTGGGAGAGAGGATGGGCTAAATGGGTAAGGGGCACTAAGGAATCTACTCCTGAAATCATTGTTGCACTATATGCTAACTAATTTGGATGTAAATTTTAAAAACTAAAAAATAAAATTAAAATAAAAAATAAAGTTTATCATGGCAAAGTTTTAAAAAAATAAAAATAAAAAATAAATTGGCTGCCTCTAGCATCTTTAAAAATCCAGTGATCCAAGCTTGTACAAACTCTTTAGAGAAGAGAAAAAAGAGGAACACTTCCCAGGCTGATTTTATGTACTGTTGCAAGCTTCGTGTAAAAGCTCAGGGAAGGACAATATTGGAAAGGAAAATCGAAGATCAGTCTCATGATGATGAATGAAAAAATCCTGAATAAAACATTAAAAGGCTGAATCCAGAAACTTAAAAAATGAAAGAAAAAAAAAGTCATGGCCAGATTGAGTTTAATCCAGGAATAAAAGGCTAGACCAACATTAGAACATATAGTAATGTAATTTATATCATTAGTCATAGAAAAACTATGTTGTGATCTGAATTGATATAGCATAAGCATTTGATAAAATTCAAAAAAGCATTCATATGACAAAAAGCAAATAATAGCAATAATTATAATCCTTTACAACTAGAAAAAGAAATGTTCTTACTAAGAAAAAGGGTATCTTCAAACTAAAAAAGCAAACATTGTTCTCAAGTGTCAAATACTAACACATACTCTTTAAGATCAGAAAGAACACATGGTTACACACTATCCCTACCTCTACTCAGTACTGTATTAGAATCCTAACCTGTGCGCTAAAGCAAGAATAAGGAAAAGAATACGGATTCAAAAAAGAAGACATCAAACTATTGTTATTTATAGATATTATGTTGTACGTACAACACTTCCAAGTATCTATGGATTATCAGAATTAATTAAAGAGTTTAGTAAGTTTGCTAGGTATAAGATCACTATGAGTCAACTACATTTCTACATACCAGCAAAAAAGGAAGTTAGGAAATGCAATTTTAAAAAATATTTACAATAGCAGGGGTGCCTGGGTGGCTCAGTTGGTTGAGCATCCGACTTTGGCTCAGGTCATGATCTCACGGTCCGTGAGTTCGAGCCCCACGTCCGGCTTTGTGCTGACAGCTCAGAGCCTGGAGCCTGCTTCTGCTTCTGTGTCTCCCTCTCTCTCTGACCCTCCCCCGTTCATGCTCTGTCTCCCTCTGTCTCAAAAATAAATAAACATTTAAAAAAATATTTACAATAGCAACAACAAAATAAGGTACTAGGGAACAAGTCTAGCAAAAGATGTGCAAGACCTTTTGGAGAAAGATATAAAACTTTCATGAAAGATATCAACTAAGACCTAAATAAGCAGAATGACATATTTGTCCATGTATAGGAAGATTGAGTATCTTAAAGATCTCATTTCTCTCCAAACTGTTCTATATTTTCAACGAAATTCCAATAAAAATCCCACTAAGATGTTTTGCAGTATTTTATAACCTAATTCTAAAACATATAAAGAAGAGCCAAAAGCCCAGTTACACCTGAGACAGGTGAATGTTCCACCAGAATCAAGACGTATTATAAAGTTTCAGTAATTAGGATTGTGTGTTATTAATACGAGGATGAAAAACAGACCAATGGAACAAACAGAGCCCAGAAATGAATCCACACTTAAATTAAAACATGATCTATGATAAATCTAGCATTGCAGAACAGAGGGGTTATCCCATAAATGAAAATGGATTCCTGCCTCACACTATACATAAAAACCAATCCCAGGTGGATCAAGAACTAAAACAGGAAAAGTAAAACTTTGAAAGTTTTAAAAACAATACAAAAGACTATCCTCACGATCTTTGGATAGGGAAAGATTTTTAAACCAGCAAGAAAAGTGCAAACCTTAAAGAAAAAAATCAATAAAATTGACAAATAATAAGGACTTCGGTTCAGTGCAATCACCATTTGAAAAGTGAAAATACAAGCTTCAGATGAGAAGATATTTGTATAATATGACCAACAAAGAATTATCCAGAATATGTGAAGAATCCTAATGAATAAGAAACAAAAAAAGAACAGGAAATATACAGAAAGCATAAACAGGAGTATCTGTGAAAAGGAAACACGAATGGTCAATACGTATGAATATGTACGTGAAGACATGCTCAATCTCATAATTAACTATATAACTGCAACTTAAGATGACAATAAAATAGCTTTTCATACACAAAAACCCAACAAAAGCCAGCACTGGTGAGGACAGAGAAGCCCAAGTGTTCTCATGTGCCACTGGCTGGAGCAGAGACCAGCTTCATCAGAGCAGAGAGCAATTTGACGTTACTACAAACTAGTTCCCTCAACTATTATTCCAACCTCCTTCTAGTAGCCATATTACATTGCAAAGGGCAGAAAACTAAAATCTACGTTTCCAAGACACCCTGATAGCTGGAAATCCAGGTATGATTGAGCTTTGACCTGCCCAGGGTGTTCAGGGAGACTTGAAAAGAATTCAGTGAGGAAAGATGGGGCTCAGGGTATTTGTTTTGCTGGCAGGAATTATAATGGTGGTTTCTCAGTTTTAAAAAGTGGTTTCAGATCAGAAGCAGCTTGGTTTTGGAGTCAGTAGTTCTAACAGTGGCTTCCTGATTTAGCTGAAGTGGCTTCCTAATTGCATCTAAGGCAGTGTGGCTTTGGAGCCAGAATTATATTGGCAGCTTTCAATTCAAAACATAGCTTCCTGTCAATGGGATTAGCTGTAGCTTTCTTGGTGGTGTAGTCTTTTGGTGTAGCTTAGGGAATCATTCCTCAAAGCTCAGCCTAGAGTCTATTCCTTCTACCCTCCTAAGAATTCTGTAAATGATCAATAACCTATGGTTATTCACCTTTCTGTTTTAATGAGTTGGGGGTATTGTGTTCTTTGTAACTGTACCTTGAGCTGTACCTAGCAAAGTTGTACTTGCATACATCATACATCCCTGTAATTACATTCCTAGATATATGCCCTAGAGAAACCCTTAGATGTGTAGACCACAAATATGGATGGGAACATTTACTGCAGCATTGCTTGAAATAACGAAAAACTGGAAGCAATCTGATGTCTATCAAGAGTAGAATGAATAAGTTGTGGTATAGTCATACAAGAGAATACTACACAGATATGAAAATGAGTGACCTATAGCTTTGCTTATCGACATGGATAAGTTCCAAAACTAGAGCTGCATGAAAATCACTCACAAAAAAATATATACAATATGATTTAATTTATACAAGTTTAAAACTAAACAATGTATTGCTTGGAGATACATAGGTACGTGATAGAACTGTAAACACAATACAAGAAGTGGTCAACAGAGAATTCAAGATAATCACTGCCTCTGGTGGAAAGAGGCAGGGGTGTTATTGGAGAGGAAAACACGGGAGGCTCCAGAGGTATTTGGAAGTGTGTTGCTCTGAAGGTGGGAACAGTATGAAGTGCACAGCATTGCCCATAAAGTGTTCTTGACAAACATGTTTAATTTTGTTTAATTTTTTATATTATTTTAGAGAGAGAGTGCACAAGTGTGAGAGGGGCAGAAGGGGGGAGAGAGAGAGAGAGAGAGAGAGAGAGAGAAAATCTCAAGCAGGCCCCACGCTTAGTGTGGAGCTCAATGCAGGGCTCAGTCTCAAGACTGGGAGCATGACCTGAGCCAAAATCAAGAGTCAGATACTCAATTGACAGAGGTGCCCAGATGCCCCCAGCATGTTTAATTTTAATCTAATGAAGCTTTTGTTCTTTTTAATCTCCCGATACAGGGAATACAGAGACCAGACGAACAAACTAAATAGTCCTTCAAGGAAACGATTAGACAAACCCACAATGTGGGACGTTTTTAAGAGAAGTGGTCCAATCACTTCAACACCTCAATGAACTTGGGAGAAGAGGAAGAGGAAGGAACAACGGTTCTAGAAAAAGAGGGATGTTCTTCATTGGATCCTGTTTTGAACAAACCAGGTACATAAGACATTTTGGGAACTGAGGAAAATTAAAATAACTGGGGAATTATTAGTTTAGTTAGATGTGATGTTGGTATTGTGGATATATGGAAGAATGTCATTTTTAGAGAGGTATGCTGAAGAATTTAGAGATGAAGCTTCTGGATGGACATAATTTAACTTTTAAATAGTTTTGAGAAATATTATATGCATTCATGAACATATAAAATATTACATATAAAACTAATATGACAAAATACTAAAAATTGTTAAATCTAGGTATGGACTACACTTGTGCTCATAGTATTCCTTTTTCTACTTTTCTGTATTATTTTAAATATTTTATAACAAAAAATATATAAAAGGAAGGATAAGAATTGAAAAAAATAATGAAAGTGCTAAATAATACAATCAACAATTGTTCAATTAAACAAATATTTTGGCACATACATAGATGGAATATTTTTGACATGCGAACAAAATTTGTCCTGGAAAGAGGGTTCTCAGTAGAGATATATGTACTAAATTCAGAAATACAGAAAAAAGGCCAAGTTATCAATAGTTAGAAAATGACATCAACTCCTGAACAGACCTATTTTCACTCTCCTCTTATAAAAACATCTTACTCTGGATCCATTGTTTCAAGCCTTTCTAGGTGGTTTGGGACCACCAACCAGATTCTGAGCCTCCTGGAGACCCCTTCTCTCACCGGTAAGCATACATCAAAACAGATGGTACTTTGAAGGTACCTACTGAAAGGCTGAGAAGTAAATTTCCCACAGGAGAGTAGCCATGAAGGGTTCTGAACCAAATACATGTAAGGGTGAAAGGCTGAAAGATCTCTTCTTCAAGGTAAAAAATTTTCCCCAAAAATGAAGTTGAATCTCTCATTTGAAGGACCTCAGCTCTCAGAATCACCCATAATAATCGATGTTGCTGGGTTTCATCAGCCTCTGTTGGGTCACTGGATTCCTTTGAAACTATTTTCCTTATAAAGCAGGAAGAAAAATACAGACAGGAGGCTTTCAGATTGAACTTATCTCTGTGGAGCCCCTGGGGGGAAAAGGGGTCTCTCACCTACCATCAGTTCTCAGGCCAGCAAAAACAATTCTCCCCAGGATACATACGTCTACAAAAATTGCAACGTAATCCTGAATTCCAAAACCCCGGCCTCTGCTCACCCCTTATCCTTCTCAGTAACTGCAGTTAACAGTATTTGCTCTGTCGGCCACCTACTCCCTCCTTCTTGAAGCTCTTCCCTCCCTGGACAATGAGACTGAACCGGAGTATCTGCTATCTCGCTGGCCACATCTTCCAGCTCCTTTACTCACCCTGCTTCCTTCCTCTTGAGACCTAATGTAGGCATTTCACAAAGGCTCACTCTCCTCCCTTTTATGGTATATATACACAGTGGAATATGACTCAGCCATAAAAAAAAATAATGAAATCTTGCCATTTGCAACAAACATCGATGACTCTAGAGGGTATAATGCTAGGTGAAATAAGTTAGAGAAAGGCGAATACCGTATTATTTCACTCACATATGGAATTTAAGAAACAAAACAAACAAGCAAAAGGAAAAAGAGAGAGAGAGAGAAAC
Organism: Panthera onca; assembly: GCF_046562875.1. Classification (NCBI taxonomy): domain Eukaryota; kingdom Metazoa; phylum Chordata; class Mammalia; order Carnivora; family Felidae; genus Panthera; species Panthera onca. The sequence continues at coordinate 23,767,257 of NC_138343.1, read as the reverse complement.
CAAGAAACAGACTCTTAACTCTAGAGAACAAACTGATGGTTACCAGAGGAGAGGTCGGTGGGGGGATGGGGAAATAGGTGAAGGGGATTAAGAGGACACGTCATGAGGAGCACTGAGTAACGTACAGTATTGTTGAATCATTATAGTGTACACCTGAAACTAATATAACACCATATGTTGATTAGATTCAATTTAAAAAAAAGAAAAAAGAAAAAGAAAATTTTATTTACTAATTTATTAAGTTGTGGTTTCCACAACTTCTTCAGGGCCACAGCCAGGTAGTAATGAAGTGCTCGCTGGTCAACAGCAAAGTACAAAAGAGACAACAATATTGTATCAATTTAAAAGACCGCCTTTAAAAATGGGAATTCTTTACTGCTTTTTGTTGGTTTCAAGATGCCCTTTCTTTTCCTTTATGATGTAACACTTACAATAAATGGTAGGGTTTTTTTCTTTTAATTTCCTTACTTGGAAAATGTAAATGTGGCAGGACTATTATAATCTCTCCTTCCTTTTATCATATTGTAAGCTAATTTTTATATGGATAATAATCCACATTGTTAAACAATAAAAAAAGAAAGAAAGGAAAAGCGAATGGTCTCCCTGCCACCCCACCTACCTCTGTAGATTTCTTAGTATTTTTTTAGTTTCTTTATGCATAGAGATATATATTATTTTACCCCTCTCCCAACCTCTTGAGACAAAAAGGAATTATTTCACATGTCTTTTCAGATCAATATATTATCCTGGAATTTATTTTTTTGTATTGGCACATAGAAGTATTTTTTTCTTTTTCAAATAGGAGCATAGAGGGGCGCCTGGGTAGCATAGTCAGTTAAGCGTCCAGCTCTTGATTTTGGCTCAGATCATGATCTCATGGTTTTGTGAATTTGAGCCCTGCATGGACTCTGCACTGCCTGCTTGAGATTCTCTCTCTCTCTCCCTGCCCTTCCTCCACTCACACTCTTTCTGTCTCTCTCAAAATAAATAAGTAAACCTTAAAATATAAAAAATTTTAAAAACCTTTATAAATGGGAGCATAGAATTCAAAGTTGGAATAAACTATTATTCATTTAATCAATCTTCCAAAAATAAAAATAAAAAGCTCAACCCCCTTCACAGTCTACCTATCTCTTATATTAGGATGACTCTCAAACTCAGATCGGTCTAGCCCTAACTTCATTCTTTTTTTTTCTTATTTTTTTTTAATATGTATTCATTTTTTGAGAGAAAGAGACAGAGCATGGGTGGGGGAGGGGCAAAGAGAAAGGGAGACACAGAATCCGAAGCAGGCTCCAGGTTCCGAGCTGTAAGCACAGAAGCACACAGGGCTTGAACTCACAGACTGCGAATTCATGACCTGAGCTGAAGTCGGACGCTTAACCAACTGAGCCACCCAGGCACCTCCCCTAACTTCATTCTTGAGTCCTAGATCCAAATTTTCAACTACTGGCTGGAAAGCTACACTCAGTTGGCTCACAGGTGTTTTAAATTCCATCTGCTCAAAATTGAAAGATGATCCCTGCAAACCTGTTCTTCTGCACTAACTCTTCTGTTCCTTCATGAGAAAAATATATTGGACATTATGATATCCACATAGAGCACTATCATAGTATTATCACTGAATATCACCACCCCCTAGATTCAGCTTAAAATCTCCATCCTCCTTCACTGTTCCCAGTGCCCATTTTACTGGTTCTGAACTCAGGAGACTATTTATAAACACAAGTTCCAGGGCCCCATCCACAGGTTGGGAAAGCACTGCTCTGGATATAATATTTTCTCAATTAAATCAGACCAAGGGAGTGCGGAAGCACATGGGACAGTCTCTATAAAACTGCTTTTACAGGGCTGTGCTTGTGATGGTCTCAGTTTCTCAAAGGATGTTACAAGAGGCCGTATGTCCAGTATAGTTAAAATTACTCTTGTACTCATTACAGTGGTGTGGTAAAGATGCTCATATTACATCACAGAGGGACCTTTTATGAGGCAGAGTCCCTGCCCAATGAGGAAACAACCCCAGGAGAGGCAGACTAGAGGCCCAGCAGAGGGAAACATATGTTGGCTTCAGTGACCCACTCGTTCCTTGAGGACAACACCTATTTCGACCTAAGAGCAACCCCGGAGGGCTATGGACTTTAAACAATGTTCTGAACAGGCTCATCTCAGGGGACAAAGCAGGTAGGGAAGGAAAGGAAGCAATGGGAGGGGAGAGGAAGTCACTCCCCATTCCTGCTCCAACCAAAACTTCCACTCACCTGCTGTACAGATGGAGCTGCCATGTTTTCAAACAAAAGATTCCATCTGAACAAAGGGTTCAGTAGCTTTAAAAGAGTTTTAAAACTACTATTGTAGGGAAGTAGAGACTGGCAAAATCGACTGGGGACAGACTGCAGAAAACCTTGAATTTTAAACCGAAGTGTTCAGATTTTCACTTCAGGCCAAAGGTGAACTCCCTGCAAGGTTCTGTGGAAGGAACAGAATGGTGAGAGCAATATTTAAGAGACCCAGTGTTCAGGATGGAGACCAGAATTGGGAGATAAAATGTAGGCACCAAACGCCAGGTATTTTATAAGGGACTGAATTGGAATTAAAAAAAAAAAAAAAAAAAAAAAGAGCAAGAGAAATGAAAGAGACATTTCAAAAGGAGAAAATTCTGGACTTTATAACAACTAGCCATGGATTTGAGGATAAAAGAAAGGGAGAAGTCCAAAATTATGTCCAGATTTTAGATCAAATGACTAAAATGATTGTATCATTAACAGATACCAGCCATGTCTTAGACCATTTGGGCTACTATCACAGAATACCACAGACTGGGTAGGTTACACAGCAAACACATCTCACAGTTCTAAAGGCTGGGAAGTCTAAGATCAAGGCACCAACAGATTCAGTGTCTGGAGAGAGATCACTTCCTAGATCATAGACAGCTGTCTTCTCACTGTGTCCTCACATGGCAGAAGGGGTGAGGAAGCTCTCTGGGGTCTCCTTTAGAAGGGCACCAATCCCAGGGCAACTCAGTCGGGTGGCTCAGTCGGTTAAGTGTCCGACTTCGGCTCAGGTCATGATCTCACAGTGCGTGGGTTTGAGGCCTGCGTCAGGCTCTGTGCTGACAGCTCAGAGCCTGGAGCCTGTTTTGGATTCTGTGTCTCCCTCTCTCTCTGCCCCTCCCTCACTCGCACTCTGTCTCCCTCTGTCTCAAAAATAAATAAACATTAAAAAAAAATCTAGAAGGACACCAATCCCTTTCATGAGGGCTCCACCCTTATTACCTAATCACATCCCAAAGGCCTCCCCTCCTAATACCATTGGAGGTTAGATTTCAAAATATAAATTTGGGGGGAACAAACATTCCATCCACAGCAAGCCAGATAGAGATACATGGAGAAAAGATGAGGCATCTTCTTTTAGATCTATGGAGTTGAATTGACAACAGGACACCATGGTCACCCCCTTACAGGCAGTCAATCTTAACTCCCATTGATTCACATCATCATTTCTATTTCATCACCAAGGACTATCTGCTGCTTAAGTCTTTGGTTTATTTCTATTTCTAGCACATCGTGTAGCTCAAGCTACCATCACCTCTCACCTGAAATAGTCCCAAAAGTACTCTGGCCCTTACTAATCTTGTCTTTATACAGCAGTCATGTGATCTTTTCAAAATGAAAATCTGCCTCCCTGCTTTAAAAAATTTTCAATATCGTCCTAATGATCTTAGGGCCTCTGCCCTAAAAATTTATGCCAGCCAGATACCTTACCTATCTCTCCAGCCTCATCTTCTTAAGTGCTAGTTACATTTTAAGTAGTTCCATGCTCTGCCTTTTGTTCATAAGGATGAACTGTCTCCACACGCCCTGCAATCTCCAACTCCTAACCCTGCCAGGGTTAGCTTCCATTCTCCCTCACAATATGCCACCAGTAATCTCTTCCTTGGGCCCTTCTCTGACCACCTTGCCTAGTTTAATTCCCCCAATCATGGGACCATGTACCTAAAGTCAAGACAAAACAGGGATATGCGGGCCTATTGAGAACAAAACAAGAAATAAAGGATATTCTGATCCTTCTTTTAAGGTCTGGTGACAGTTAGGTAGCCAGCATAAGTCCTCTGTGGTGATGTGTATTTGCCCCATGAAGTTGACTGTCCAGGAAACATTAGCAAGAACACTGTGCAGCCCATTCTGCTGGACATTGTTACAGCGACCTAATCACACTAGAGGAATGATATCATGGTTTCCTGTTTATTCAACTCTGCCTGGCAGTTCCTAGTGTTATAAAAAAGAAGAAGAAGAAGACAAAGACAAAGACGAAGAAGAAGAAGGAGAGGAAGGAGAGAAATAAGAGGAAGAAGAGGAAGAAGAGGGAGAAGGAGGAAGCAGAGGAGGAGGAGGAGGGGAGGAGGAAGAATCAGCACCTGAGTCTAGGGATTTATATTAATAATGACATCTAGACTAGGAAGCTGCTGTGGTAGAAGATCCTAAAAGAAAGATTAAAGCCATGAACTATCCTACCAGCCACCGCCCCAATGGAATACCTGTGGTTGAGAGCTCTGTACTCCATAGTCAACTGAAAACTCCTAACCTTTCCTAAAATGCTGCTACCAGTATAATCACTGAGTCAGCTAGAAGACAAGGAAGAGAGAGGTCACAGAAAGCCTTCTAAGAATTGTTCCTTAAGAGATGAGTCAGGGAAGTGAGGATGCATTTATCTATGTATGAAATACAAGGGCGCACTCAAAGTAGGCCTGAATCAGTGTTTGCTTATTGATGAATAAACAAACATTAACTGAAACCAAGCTCATCACCATCTCCTCTGAATCAAATTTTCCACCTGCTCTCCACACTCTGCCTTTCCACATTTTCCCAGGCTTCTAGGCCCAGTGGGTGCCACTTGAGACTCACCCTCCCAGTGTATAGCCTTAATCATGCCACTGCCCCGAGCAAAGCCTGCCATGGCCCCCACTGCCTGCACCAATGATTTGAAACTTTAGCTGTACATCAGAACCACCTTTAAAAGGGTGCAGAGACTATGCACTTGAAGATTCTGATGAGTAGTGCTCGCTTCGGCAGCACATATACTAAAATTGGAACGATACAGAGAAGATTCTGATGAGTAAAACAGAAAATGAACTATTACCTCTCACATCCTTATTATGTGCCAAGCATTATTTGTACGCTATACCCTTTTCATATTCTCCTGGAGATGTAGTCCTATCATGGTTGAAGATGAGAAAATAAGGTCCTGAGACAAAAGTAATTGGTCTAAGATCATATAGTTGGCAAATGGTGGAACTATAATTCGATGCCAACAAGTCTGTTGAATTTTTTATTGCACCAAGTGAGCTCTGGCCATCCAAATCCCTTATCTGGGCATTTGAGACCTTAAAAACTCTGACTTCTAAACTCGGTAAATTTCATTGCATAAAAATAATACCTTAATTTAAAAAGTTAATAATTAATAAAGTTAATAATTATCTTCACAACACTTGTAATTTTGCTTTTATGAGAGTAATCCTAATGGGTGTAAAGTGGTAACTCATTTGTTTTCAACTGAATTTCAACAAGAATTTCAACAAGAATTCAACAGAATTCAGTTGGCAAGACCCTGGTCCTGCCTTCAAGGAGCTTACATCTAGTAGATGATAAAGAAAATAACTATACTACAAGAAGAATACAGAAACTGGATGAAGGTTTTTTTTTTTTTTCTTATGGTGTGAAGATATATGGAGAAGAGAGGGCTAGAGTCCCTCTAGCAGACACAATGAAGAAAGTTCTCCACAGAGGCACCACTGAGTGACAGCTTGAAGTATCAGAAGGTGGGGCTGGAGGGAGGGGTTGCCCAGTGGGAGTCACAGTGCAGGGAAAGGTGTTGAGATGGCTGGGTGTAATGAAGGGCGGAATGAATGCATGGCCACGAACAGCCTGATCCCTAAGAAGCATGTGGTGTATGGAAGTCTTTGTGAGAAAGGTAGCTTCGTGATGGGGAAGGTTAGATTTTTTCTGTGTTACCTTTTGATTTTTGAATGTTGGCAATGTTTTATTTTCGGCCTTAGTCACAGTTATAGGAATATTGTAGAAGTATTTCTTCAAAGGTGCATAAAAGTTTATCAGCTTTTTGCTTGTATATTATTTCATAATTTTAAATGTTTAATTAAATAACAATGGATATAATCAATGTGATATAATTATTATAAGTCTACATGCACCTAATAGTACAATCTCATGAACTGGATAAAATAAACAGAAACATATATGTAAATTAACAACCATAGTTGGAAATGTTTTAATGTGCATCTCTAAGAACTATAGGTCAAATAGACATAAAAAGAGCATGATATTCATGAGCAGAAAATACAATTTAAATAATATACGTATACCCAAAATAAACAGAAAACATATTCTTTTTAAATATATGTAGCACATTTATAACAGAATTCCATAAATTCTGAAGAATCAATCCCATTCAGACAATGTCCTCTAACTACAATGCAATTGTGGAATCAATATTTTTTAAGAGATAGCTAAAATAAAATCCCACATGTCCAGAAACTAGGTGACATATGATTAAATGACACTTGGTTTTAAAAAATAAATAGTTATATTGAGGAGGGCACCTTTTGGGATGAGCACTGGGTGTTGTATGGAAACCAATTTGACAATAAATTTCATATATTAAAAAAAAACACTGAAAAAAAAATAAAAAAATAAAAAATAAATAGTTAGAACTAAACGAAACACTATATGATAGGATTTGTGTAACACAGCTAAAGCAATTCTTAAAGGCAAAGTTATAGCTTTGAATAAATATGCTGATGATTAAAAAAATAAATAAATAAAAGGGACGCCTGGGTGGCTCAGTCAGTTAAGTGCCTGACTTCGGCTCAGGTCATGATCTTGTGGTTTGTGGGTTCAAGCCCCACATCGGGTTCTGTGCTGACAGCTCAGAGCTGAGAGCCTGCTTTGGATTCTGTGTCTCCTTCTCTCTCTGCCCCTCCCCATCTCGCGCTCTCTCTCTGTCTCTCAAAAATGAATAAATGTTAAAAAAGTTAAAAAAATAAATAATAAAAAAGGTAAGAAAAAATAAATACGCTCATGAACAAGAATTCAGTTCTTGTTGAACAAGAATTTCCCATAGCTTCTGATTCAGTATAAGGCATATGCTAAGTGCTCAATAAATATTTTGAAGAAATGAATGGAATCTGTCTTTAATTCCCTGTGGTTCATTAGCAAGGTACCTGGCAGTTTACCTTTAAAATGTCTCTTTATCTTAATTTCTTCTCCATTTCAATTGCTACTATTTTATTTCAGGCCCTTATCACCTCATACCCAAATAACTGCAGAAAGAGAAAAAGAGAAAGAGAAAGAGAAAGGAGGGAGAAAAAGAAGAGAGGGAGACACAAGAAGGAACTATCCTTTGACTTTCTTCCCAGACCAAATAAATCAGAATTTCTAGAGAAGGAGCTGAGGTATTCATATTTCAATGTGCCACCAGGATTGAGAACCACTTCCTGTTTCATCCCTCTTTATTTAATCAAATTTACCTCTAACCCTTTGATACCAGAAACAATTCTTTTAAAAACAGAAGTCTTGGGGCACCTGAGTGGCCCAGTAGTTTAAGTGTCCCACTCAATTTCAGTTCAGGTCACAATCTCATGGTTCATGGGATGGAGCCCTAGATCAGGCTCTGTGCTTACAGTGCAAAACCTGCTTGGGATTCTCTCTCCCTTTCTCTTTGCCCCTCCCCCCCATACGCACTTGTACTCTCTCTCAAAAAAAAAAATTCTTAAAAAGAAAAAAAGGAAGAAATCTAATGGCTTTCAAGGCTTACATAACGGGCTCTGTCTGCATACTATATTCAGCTCCTTCTTCCTACAGGCACCTCGGCTCCACTCCGCAGGTTCCCCTTCCTTTCTCCCCTCCTGTTCCTACATTCTAGTCACCCTTCAAGGCCCTTCTCATGTCTTGCCTCCTTCAAGAAGCATCCCAGACCTCAGTTCCTGTCCCTTTTCTAAATCCCTGTGGTTGACTTAAGCCTTGCAATTCCACACATAATCCCACACAGTGAATTTATCACCCCCCTGAGTCCACGTACTGGTCTTCCCAACAAGATCACAAACTTCACAGGGGCAAGAACCATAGCTAAAGATCCTCTACCTTCCTCCCTCCACCCAAGCCCCTAGTGTGAAGAAGAGATGGTGTGCTAATTGAATGCTTTCTCCAGAAGGGGCCCTTTAACCCAACCCTCTCCTGGTGCAGACAAGGAAATGACGAAGCAGGAAGGTAAAGTGATTTACTGGAGGTCCCACACCTAGTGAATGTGAGAGCTCAGATAAAAGTTACTCAAGTCTACTGAGCCCCATAGCTGTTATTGTTGCTTAATCACGACTGTCTGTTTCCTTTTTCTCTCCTCCTGCATTCCCTCCTGCCCTGTGTCCTATCACACTGTAATCTCCTCAGTTTCTCCTCATGGAGAGCAAAAAACCTTCTTACTTCTCTGACTTTGCCTTACAAGCTACATCTTTCTCAGGGGTAGGTCATTTACCTGCTGTATTTGGTGGCAAGCCCAGAGAACAGCCCAGTACCACAGCGCTCTGGGTAATTCAGACCCTAGGGTGATTTTCTGAAAATCTTCCTTGATGATCATTTGTTGTGTGTATGTGACTTTGTCTTCTGGGTGGTGGAGGAGGTATATATCTGTGCTGTCTGGTGAGGGGCTTCAACAGAGGCTACAGGAGGGCAGGCTATTACTGGCAGTAGAAAATTAAAAAACAACAGTTAGGGTGGCTGTTGGCTGGGTTGAGCCTGGGTGGCTCAGTTGGCTGAATGTCCAACTTCTGCTCAGGTCATGATCTCATGGTTTGTGAGTTCAAGCCCCATGTTGGGCTCTCTGCTGTCAGCACAGAGCCTGGAGCCTGCTTTGGATCCTCTGTCCCCCTCTCTCTCTGCCCCTCCCCCACTCATTCTCTCTCTCTCTCTCTCTCTCTCTCTCTCTCTTTCTCTCTTTCTCTCTCTCTCAAAAAAAAAAAAAAGGAAAGGGAAGGGAAGGGAAAGGAAAGGAAAGGAAAGGAAAGGAAAGGAAAGGAAAGGAAAGGAAAAAGAAAAGAAAAAAGACAACAGTTAACTAGAAGTAAACCCTGCTGCCATCAAACTGAAGGATTTCAGGCTAGGAACATGTGGCAGCGAGAGAACCAGAATTCTGCACTCGAGCAATAATAACTGTGTTATCCCAAGTCATTGGCAGACTTTGAAGCAATTTACATTCCTGGGGAGGGGAAAGAGGGTGGCAGAGATGCCAGAAATTCCTCTGAATTTCTTCCTGGGGAAGGCTGTTGGCAGGGTCTCAAGTGAAGGTAGAAATAGAGTAAGAAAGGAAATGAAGAAGACAGAGGGGGTTGGGTCCCCACAGGTGGCTGCCATCCCCATTCTCAGAGTTGATGGCTTTGATTAGAGACCCAGGATGGTCGTGGGTGAGTAGCGCCGCCCTCCTGGTTGCAGCTGAAGGGCATTCATGACCAGGACAGCTGCTGAAGGTGCACTAAGTCCTATCACAGTGGGATCCCCCAAGCCAGGGAAAAAAGAGGCTTTACTTCCTTTATATACTCATTCATGCCTGGGACAACTTTGCTAGTCTCTGAGAGAGAGAAAGAGAGAGAGAGAGATTGGTAGAGCCAGAGGACTGTAGAGCTCAAAATGGCTCCTGTTGATGAGAAACTGGATGAGAGAAGAAAGAAAAACATTCACCACTCATTCACTACAGATATCCAGGACCTGAGAACTAGGGGTGAGAGGTTCTTTCTAGTCTTAGCTCTGCCTCTTACTAGGTATGTGACCCTGGGCAACTCTGTTAGTGTGGAGGTGGGTCATCATTTCTGTATTTATCACATGAAGACGTCTAGTGAAATGGCCCCTGGAGATGGGGCTGATGATTCTCTAACTTTAAGCCCCCATTTTATAGTCAGGAAGCGAGGGCGAGGATCACACAGCAAGTTAGGGACAGAGCAAAACTGGAACTGCCTCCCCAAATCTGGTGCTTCTCTGCCTATCAGACACTTCCATTCCTTACATACATGATCCCCAGCTGCTTTGATAGGAGTAGCAAGAGAAGCTTCCTTGATCAGTAAAGCTGGGGGAAAGCTACCCCCAAGAAGGTGGCCTGCATGGCATCACTTCCAGATGCTCACGAAGAACCCCTCTGTCCCTTTCATGGGGGGCCCCCAACAGAATTAAGGAAGAGTCAGATTTCACTGTGTGAGTGATTAAAGACCACTTGGTCATCTGTATTATTTGAGCTTTTCATAATTGAGTAGATATTTGCCTATTACTTAATAATTATTTAACGGTTAAGTACAGATTCCTTAATAATTGAGTACAGATTCTTAGAAAGTTCTACCACTAAAGTCATTTATTTTGGGTTAAGTAGTATTTGATTGGTAAAACATCCAAGTGGTGGACAATGTATGCATGACTTCTCATGGATAAAAACAGCAGCTCACATTTGTTGAGAGCAAAACACGTGCCAGGAGAGTTGTATACATCATTTCACTTCACAGTTAGGATAATCTATGAGGTATGTGCAGCTGTTAGCAGCATCTTACAGATGTGAACCCTGAAGGCTGGAGGGCTAGGTCATCTGTCTGTTCACACAGGGAAGGTATGGAGCCAGTATACAAACTCATGTCAGATTGACTGCATGGTCCATATCCCTAACCCCTACACCATATTGCCTCTCCATACATACTTTACCTGGCAGCAGAATGTCTTTAACGCCTTTTCTGAAACCAGGTTTTGACAGTGGAAGAGAGATAAGACTGAGAGCCTTAGAGTGCCTGGGTTCAAGTCCCAGCTTCACCACTAACAGCATTACTTCAAGGAAGTTAACTTGTATAGATTGTAATTCCTCATCCACCAAGCAAGAATTATAGAATCTTGCTCAGAGAGCTGTTGTGAAGATTAGAGAATACATCTGCAATGCACAGTGCAAAGCCTGCTATATAATAAGTTCTCAATAAATATATTATCATTATGGTTCAAGAGGTCAAAGACCAACCTGGACCCCTTCATTGCTGCTGGTCAGCCCAGAAGGAGGGGTCACACTCCCCAGCCATCAGCTTCTTCTGCTGAAAGCTGAGCATTCCCTGACTTAATGCAGAAAGGCAGCTTCCAAGAAAAGCACGTTTGATCTCAAATTAAACTATGACATAAAAGATCAGCTGCCATTCATACGGAGCCCAGTAAGGACAGTTGGACTAGTTGGGAGATGATATCAGCCCAATTAGAGTCAAGTCAGACATTCCCCACCAAACCTCAGTACCCGTCAGAAGTGTTGGCCAGTGCTGACTACCACCAAATTCCTTAAGCGTTCTTACTGGTTTAGCGAAACCTCATTTTTCCCAGTTCCCTGTGTTGGCAACAGTGATCTTGATGTACTACCTGAGTTAGGGCTTTGCTCAGCTGTATATGACATGAGTTAAAATCGTTTTCAAGATGAGTGTCTTAAAAGTCACAGGGAATGACCTCAGATTTTTTTATTTATCCAAAACCAGGATACAGGAGTGCTGACGCATAGGGGCACTTATACCCCAATGTTTATAGCAGCACTCTCAACAATAGCCAAATTATGGAAGGAGCCTAAATGTCCATCAACTGATGAATGGATAAAGAAATTGTGGTTTATATATACAATGGAATACTACTTGGCAATGAGAAAGAATGAAATATGGCCTCTTATAGCAACGTGGATGGAACTGAAGAGTGTTATGCCAAGTGAAATAAGTCATACAGAGAAAGACAGATACCATATGTTTTCACTCCTATGTGGATCCTGAGAAACTTAACAGAAGACCATGGGGGAAGGGAAGGGGTAGGGGGAAAAAAAAGTTAGAGAGGGAGGGAGACAAACCATAAGAGACTCTTAAAGACTGAGAATAAACTGAGGGTTGATGGGGTGTGGGAGGGAGGGGAAAGTGGGTGATGGGCATTGAGGAGGGCATCTGTTGGGATGAGCACTGGGTGTTGTATGGAAACCAATTTGACAATGAGTTTCATTAAAAAAAAATTTTTTTTAAACCAATTCCTAAAGGTATAGACTTTCTAGAACTATCTCTGACTATGTGTTTCCATAAACCTTCTGCCACAAGTGGATGCCAATCCACTCCCTGCTCTGAAAACACAACATGCTTTTCCATGACTCTGACTTTGCTCTTGCTCTCTCTACATCACAACGAATCACTTCCAACTCTCCATCAAACACACTTTACTTCCTCGTTTTCAGACCTTTTGTATAAGACGTCTTTTGTATAAGACCTATGTCTTTGTCTCCCTACTACGCTGAAGGTCACTTGAGGACAAGGACCATCTCACTGTCATTGTTATGTCCACTAGCCTATTACAAAAGGGAAAGAGAGACACTGAATTGGTCCTTAAGGTGTATGCCCACAAATGTTCATGATCACAAATGGCAGTCTTCCCACCCTCATGATGAACATGAGGCCACTTGGCTTACTAACTCTTTAATATATTGCAATACTTCATGATACATTGCAAGTAAGCAAGATATTGACATCTACTGAGGTGGAGAAGAGCAAGTTTGACAATTTTGAAAATTGTTTTTTATCCTTTATCGTTTTAAATGCATTGCTACTTTGATGCAGTGCTTAATGATATTTATTGCTTCCACCACACAAGCACAAAACGCTGGCTCACTCTCAAATTCAATATGGACCTTGTGGAAAGTAGTTAAATGCTGTGAGACTTCATTTTCCAATTACTTTAGTAAATTCCTCTTGTGGGGATTGTAATTGCAGGTGGTGATCAGAGATCGCAGAGACCTCAGAAGAATTTTATGGCATTCCAGGCAGGACACGGACCAGCCTGGGGAAAAGAAGAAATAAGAGCTGGAGATACAGGGAATACTATTAGGAAGTTATTTCTGAAGAGAAACAATGGTAAGACCTTCCAGCACCTGAATTTGTTCTGATCCAGTAGGGCAGAATTCTTAGAGGGACCCCTTTTTATTTAAAACTAGTAATCGTACCGGTACGTGTTCAGAAATTGTTCAACAGAAGCATTCTGGTTATTCTACAGTTATCATTCCATAGCTGTTTTGACAACTCCTTCTCTCTTGCATTCTCCTTTCCTCCTCTCTTGAATTCTCCTTCCATTCTCTGAATCTTCTTCTATCTGTCCTTTCTAAATTAATTTTTTTGTAGCTAGAGCTTCCCCTTTACTGCAATGGTTACTTTCATGTCTCTTATTGCTTTCTTTAATAACTTTTAATGACCTAAGAAATAGTTGGCTGGGTTCCATTTTCTACTTCCTCCAAGTCAAATGATAGCACATCCTATACCCTGTGTTTATAAATATCAGAGAAGGCAGCATTAATTTGTTCTGCCTTATCTTCACTAAGGCATGCCTGGATTTTTGACAGGATGAAATTGGATGAGAAAGTGGTTTTCTACATGGCTAAGAAATAACAAGCAAGCCCAGATGTCATGAGAGCTAGCAACCTGCAGAAGTCATCTGTCCGTCCTGTCATTGATTTACTGTACATGGTTTTGGGTGCCTCCCATCAGAAAAGCATGGAACTAGGGGCCTCAGGGTAGACAGCCAGGAGTAAGACAAAAACACTGCCTCAAGGAGCTTTTGTTCTGCAAGGGGAATAAGACAAGTGCTCAAATCAATACGATACAGGTTGCAGGAGATAGGTGCCCCAACAGAGGCTACAAAGAACTATGGAAGGTCAAATGAGGGAGAGATTACATCCCATAAGAAAAGACCTGGTGGAGATCTAAGTCAGTTTGGGGAATGTTGAGTTTGAAATCAGTGGGGCATTCAGATGTAAGCATTAGCAGGGAGTGAGGACATGGGACAGAAACCAGGAAGAGAGAGGTGGGTGAGAAGTAGCGTCCAAAGTCATGTTTGAAAGAGTGTGTTCTCAGCTGTTTGACTCCTGTTTTGACTACTAGGATACTTTTACTGCTACAGCTTCCAGAGCCTACGTGCAGCTGGGGGTTTTAATTTCCTAGCAAAGAGACTTCCTGCCACAGCTGAGGCACCCAGGACCTACAGTTAGGGACTTCTGCTTAGGCAAAGTTGTATTTCAGTTCTTAAAATGAGAAGTTTTTTGTTTGTTTTTGTTGTTTTTCTGATTTTTAAGGTAATATGTGTACAATTTTTTTTTAAAGTATAAAACAAATTTTAAAAAATCATTCATATTTCATATTCATATAACCTACTATTCAGAAAAAATATTTTATAGTACTAAGCTTTTCTATGTAATTAATGCAATTAATGCAAATTTATCTCTATATATTGATTCTTTTTTTAACTCAAGTATTTTTTTAAAAACAATTGGATGATGTTGGACATATTTTTTGTTATTTTTTCTCTTTAAATAATACACCATGGCTTTACATGAAATACACATCTACATCAACATTTTGGATTCCTGCAGAGAATCCCAACTCCTTACTGATAAGCACTCAAATTATTTTCACTTTGAAACTGCTTTTAGGGGCACCTGGGTGGCTCTGTCAGTTGGGCATCCGACTTCTGCTCAGGTCATGATCTCACGGCTCCTGAGTTCCAAGCCTGGCGTTGGGCTCTGTGCTGACAGCCCAGAGCCTGGAGCCTGCTTCAGATTCTGTGTCTCCGGCTCTCCACTCCGCCCCTATTTATACTTTGTCTCTCTCTGTCTCAAAAATAAATAAACATTAAAAAAAAATTTTAACTGCTTTTAAATGATACTGTGATAAACACCTTTGTGCATGTATTTTGTTGGGTTTTCCTTAATATAAAAATTTTTAAGTTTATTTATTTTGAGAGAGAGTGCGAGCAGGGAAGGGAGAGAGAGAATCCTAAGCAGGCTCCACACCAAGAGCACAGAGCCCAATGGGGGAGCTCAAACTCATGAACCATGAGATCATGACCCAAGTCAAAACCAAGGGCCGGACACTTAACAGACAGAGCCACCCAGGCACCCCTCTTAATATAAACTTTTTAAAGTGGAATTCAGGGTCAAAAGATATGTGTTATGCTAAGTGAAATAAGTCAGTCAGAGAAAGACAAATATATGATTTCACTCATAGGTGGAATTTAAGAAACAAAACAGATGAACATAGGGAAAGGGAAGCAAAAATAAGATAAAAAACAGACAGTGAGGCAAATCATAAGAGGCTCTTAAATACAGATAACAAACTGAGGGTTGCTGGAGGGGTGTTGGCGGGGGGATGGGCTAAATGGGTAATGGGCATTAAGCAGGGCACTTGTTGGGATGGGCACTGGGAATTATATATAGGTGATGAATCACTAAGTTCTGCTCCTGAAACCAATACTACACTATATGTTAACTAACCTGAATTTAAATTTTTTTAAAAAGGAGAAAAAAAGATATGTTTAACTGTATTAATACATATCGTCCTTGGACAAAATGTAACATCAAACAGTTTAAACTTTGACTGAATCTTGCCCCTCCTTTAAGTACTCCTCCCACGTCAGGTGGCCTCCCTCCCCATCCATACACCTATCTTGATCCCATTCTTACAAGACCTGAGCAGACTGTTACTTAATTGCTTTAAACAATAAGATATTCACTTTTTACGGCTTTTAATGACTCGTTTTCATGAACATGAAAATAACATCTGGAGCCAAAGAAATGAAGCTATAATGAAGACAACAAAGGCAGAAGAACTATTATGGGCTGACCCTTGACTGATAAACCTCAAAACACACCATTATTAGCCAGGATGAGGCATTTTGAGTTATGATCAGATAATCTGCCCACTTGCAATGTGAGATTTTCTTGATCTGTTTTTGTCAGCACAATTTCTTCACTGGAATGGTCACCCAAACTTCCATTCTGACAATCTTTTGTCATTTCCCCAGCACATTTCCTATTGCCATTACGGAGAAAGAAAGTGGTCTCTGCCACCAAAGAAAATTCACATTTGGACCAGATGCTCCTGTCTGTGTTGAACAGGGGCACAGGTTCTTTGACCTCTGTGTTCATTTCTGCAGTCCATTTGGATGGCAACAGCAACCAAGGAGTGTGACCCAATAATTATTACTAAGTCCATTAAACTGAAATTCTACTACATTCTCAGCCACAAGCAACACATAATAATCCTGCAAGGCACATCTGTGGACAAGCCACGGAGGCCATGGAAAATTTACTGTGGGACTCTAGGATCTTATTTCATGTTCTCACATTTCTCTGAAGAAAAAAAAATGTTACTTATGAACATGGAGTTAAACTCTTACAAGTTGCACAAGGTTACAAAAGAAAAGAGGAATCCAATCTTGAAAACTCGGTCTAAAAATAGCTATGAATATACAGAATGTAATTTTTTAAAACTTAACCCAAATGAGTGACTACTGCTTTTTTTTTTTCTTTCCATCTGCGTGATGTTTCAAGTGATACCTTCCTTTTATGAAGTCTGATTTTCTATTATCCTCTAACACATAGTAGGCACTCAATAAATGTTTATTGCAATGAGGTAAATTTAATACACTTAGGTCAATATCTTTCACACATTCCTTATAGTAAGTTTATAGTCAGAAAACAATGTTGACAACAGCCATTTCAGAGACAATACCAAAGGGAGCTCTCCAAACACACCTGAGGTAAATTACTAAATTCTAATTTAAACCACAGCCAATATTACCAATTTGTTTTAAATGACTTGTCCAGCTCTTAGAAGAGAACAATGATTTGGGGAACAGAAGTAGATCAAGAAGATTGAGAGTGAGTGGCAGGAGTAAAGGGATACATATTTGCAATTCTGGCTTCCTACAGTGAATAGTCAAAAGCTCTCCTACCAGAAAATAATATCTTGAATTGAAAAGCATTCAGATCATGGTGGATTTCTAACTCTATTGAATTTCCTCCTCCCAGGCAGCCTATTTACAAAAGCAGTATGATCACTGTTAATATTGTCATTTAATAAACACATTTCTGATGGGAAAAATATATATAATCCAACTATATCCCAACATGTAAATAAAGATTTCTTCTTAAAATATTAGCTTTGTTTGAGGTTGTTGCTTTTCTTTTCAAACTGATCTCTTAGGAATTAAAATATACCAACAAATGGAATTAGTTACACAAAGCAATAAAATACATTCTTCCTAATATGCAAATATCTTCCTACGTTTTCAGGATAACAGCACACTGGAAGGACAGGGATACAGAGAACTGTCATTTAAAATGCCCAAAAGTGTTTTTTAAATCAGAAACCATATTCAAGCAGCTCTTTTTCACTGTGATGTACTTTGCCCCTCTATTCATTCAAAACTTCTTAGTAAGCACTTATACATCATCACCCTGATGTCTCACTAGTTCCTTGGGTGACTTCCTCTGGAGAGTAAACAGATTTGAACAGGCAAAAAAAATAACACATCCTCTGCTCACATTACACCGATGTGCCTTACAAGAATCATTTCAGACACAAATTTTCTCATTAGTGGGGAACACTCTATTTAGTAAAACAACTTTAGCTTAAATATGATCATAGAAATCTTTTCAAAGATAAGATAATGCTTTTCTAAACCAATTACAAATTTTAAAAACGTATTGCTACAGTGACCAATTCATCTGGTTTGCCCAGAACTGTCCCAATTTCAAAACTAAAATTCCTGCATCCTGGGAGCTCCCTTCAGACCCAAACAAACAGGGACAATTGGTCACCCTACAATAAGCAATATTTGAATGCAAATATCAGAAGGGTCAAGCCATTCTTTTTCATTGAATTTAAAAGCCTCTGTATGTATGTATAAAGCACTGTGCTGAAAAGCAGTCGGTCAGGGTTCAGGCAAGAGTTGGGTGGCATGGCCAAACTAATTTGAGGAGACTTTCATAAAGAGGTTACTGACGGAGGTATGGGCAGAGTTAGGGAATCCAACAAGATGTTGGGCAGGATCCTGGGCTAGCAACAGTGGGGAGACACTAGCACCTGAAGAGGTAGATTATCAGAACCTGAAGAAGGCAACTGTTCAGTGAGAGATGTCCTCCTGAATTCACCACAACCCAGTGGGGAGAGAGCCTAGACCTCTGTGTCCTTCCACTCTCCAGATTTGCAAAGATGCCTCCCCTTGGTTGTATCCAACTAGAAGGCAGAGGAAGGAAGCCTGTTGATAAAGTTCTCATCTGTCAGCATCCCAAGCCATGGAGCAGAGCAAAGACTGGGTCTGCAGGGGCCCAAACAGAGTTAAGCCTGGCTTCTGCTTTTAGCAATTTAAAATATAGGAGAAATCTTAAAGCATTATTTCAGATGCACACCTATCATCTCCCTGTACCATTTGCTAGCACCAAAAAACTGAGTGTTAAGATATAACTAGTCCTTGGGGAAGTAAATAGAAGTTGAGTTTAGGGGTGCCTGGGTGCTCAGTTGGTTAAGTGTCCAACTTCAGCTCAGGTCATGATCTCATGGTCCATGAGTTCGAGCCCCGCGTCAGGCTCTATGCTGACAGCTCAGAGCCTGGAGCCTGCTTCAGATTCTGTGTTTCCCTCTCTCTCTGACCCTCCCCTGCACATGCTCTCTCTCTCTCTCAAAAATGAATAAATGTTTAAAAAATTAAAAAAAAAAAAGAAAGAAATCAAGTTTAGTTCTTTATGCCTTTTGGCATGGTCTATCTTTAGTTAACTTAAAATGAATGAACCCTGAGAGTTCAAGAGATATTTGTAGAAATATTAAAGTATCTACCTCTGCTACTTTCATGATTGAGTCAGAGTTTGAATTGTACATCTATTCCTTCCCTTCATAACTCCAACAAAATAATTTGAGGATATCTGCAAGGTGGCACTAAGTTACCTTGTTGGATTTACTCTGTGGTATTCTGCCAATATTTTTACTCTGAAGCAACCTTCTCTTATCAAAAGCAAGAGTCTCCATGCTTTTCTAAAGTTTGTCCATTCTTGTCAAAGCTGGAAACAAATGGGCAGATTACCCAGTAATGAAAGTAACTGTATTATACACTGTCGGCTGCATCAGATTTTCTAAGTGACAACTTAGATTTACAGAAGAAACATTACAGGAAATCACTACCAGTGTGATCCCCAAAATGCTTCCCTTCGTATTATCCCCTCCACCACCATTCATTCAATGTTTAGAGGTGAAAACACCAATAAATGTATCATAAAGTTAGCTTTCATTCTGATAGCATTCAAACTGCTGAAATTCCCCACACAATTGCAGCATCATGGCAGCTAATGTCTCACAAAAAGACCACAGGTTGCCATGCAAAAAGTGCCTGTTATCTTTAAAGTGATTGTGAATAGGTTACTGAGTCTCCATTCCTTCCTTTGTAAAATGAGGGAAATAATGGATAACTCATTGATTGTTGTAAGGATTAAGTAGTAATATAATTTCAAAAAAATACCTGACAGGAAGTAGGCCCACAATTAATGTCCACACTCATACTCTCTGCCTTACCCTAGTATATATTATATATACATTTAGATACATAGTTTTGGTAACTTTATATTTTAGTAACTAAAGAAAGTATGCCATAGAATCTGCAAACATATCTGCTCATCTCTGCTCCTTGACATTGGGTAGCCATCGGCAAATACGGCGGATGAGTTCAGACAAGTATGGCATTCCACTGAACAAAGGGTTTTCAGAGAAGTATGAGTTTTCTTTGTTTTAACCCACTTGAGGTAATCCAAATCGGTAAGTAATGAAGTGTAGCCAAGCAACATGCATTCAGGAGAGGCAGAAGGGTAGAAATCTTACCTATGTATTGAGAAGAAAATTTAAGGGGTCTTCTCAGACACAAAAAGAACTTCATGTCCATATGTGAGGTAGATGGGCAATATACATCCCTTCAGACACTCCGGGCTCACCTGCTGTGGGGGGCATGAACCAACACCGAACAATGGGGAAAATGATCAAGTCATCCCTCTGACCAAATATCTTCTTTTTTTTTCCCCAAAGCGTAGTGTTTTCTTTTCTCCTTGTCTCTCTCCATTCCATCCAACCCCCCACACCCACCAAAAGAAATTAAAATTTTGAAGTACCTCCATTTGATATTTAACATAAGCCCTGAGTGGTCACGGATTCTCTTTCTTACATTTTCACTGACAAACTGCTTCCAGCTGCCCTTTCGGGTGGGACGCCACCACAATAAAATGCACTGTTTGCTGAGGATTTCAGCTGCCACCTGGGGGCTCAGCGTCCTCAATGAAGGCTATTTAAGCAATGCTGGTGGTGAAATGGTGACAAATGGTATGTTGACTTTTTTTCTGGTGTTTGTGGTTTAGGACTAGTTGGTTTCAGTCTTGCTGGCTCTTGCTTCCGTGTTACCAATCTTTTCCACATTTAAAGTCTGTTACTGCCTCTCCTTCAGGGTTATGGCAGCAAGCTTTGTGCTGTTGACAGAAGCCATTTGTTGAGTGGAAGGTTCATATTTTAGAATACTGGCAAGGACTGATTTTACAGTTAGTCCATGGTTCTGAATTTACGTTTACTTTTTTAAGGGTTTTCTTTTTCATCTAGCTGAAAAATGTTTCTTCATTAGGTTGTTATCACTCCATTCACATGAAATGGCCTTGACTGCTACTTCTTTTATCTCTAGTCACACACGGTAAAATTAGGCTTGAGCCCACATGATTAGCCAGAGACTGGTCCACATGTGACTCACATTTGCTCTCTAAACATCTCGGTGGCTTCACTGGTAAGATGGACTTTGTCTCAAGCTCAACCCCTTATATGTCACCTTTCTTATCTCTGGAGTCCCTTCCTTAGCCTTGGTGGCAGTTTTCAAAGATGATCATCTTTGTATGTTTGCCTCGGCTTCCTCCTGTTCAGTTCCTTCTCCTTACACTGCCTTCCTCCTTCATCTCTCGCAGTTCTAGAACACATGCAGTTATTTCTGCTTCAAGGTCCTGAGCTGACTGTTGGCTAAACTAAAACACGGCAGAACCCAAAGTCCTGAGAAAGGACAGTTTCCACTCTACTCTGGAAGAGGAGTCTGGGACTCTTGCTTCTAAAGGGAAAGAAAGTACATTTCATTGAGGGCTCATCAGGAATCCCAGCATGCCCTTGGGCAGAAGGCACTGGCTGCTGTAATAGCTTTCTGCTTCCAACTGTAAAGAGATCCAAGAGCAATTTACCTTCAAAGAGATGCCATGGGTTCAAGACCCTTTCCGTGAACTTCCTACTTTGTGCACTCCAATACAACAAGGTCAGGTGGCCATTTGAAGTGGAAAAAATGATTTTTCTCCAATCCAAAGCATGGTTGGAGTACAATCTAGAGGCAACCTAAACTACTTGCATAGTTCCACATTATTCCACTAATTTAGTACAAACCCATATGTACACAGGCTTGGACCTGGTCTCACTTCTATTTCTCAAGCCCAGTCCCCACCTTCCCAGAGCTCTTCCTTCCTCCTAGGTCCCAATCTCCCTCTAAGTATCACCTTCCCAGAGCTCTTGCTTCCTCCTAGGTCCCAATCTCCCTGTAAGTATCAAGCCAATTGAAAATCAACTTTATTTAAAATCTATTGCATACCTCCTCAGTCTAGTAGGGTAGTCATCCGTGCAGAGTCATAAATTACAACAGTGATGAGAACAATCGAAGTGGGACAAAATCCCTCTTCTCCAAACACATGAACCCCACCTCTATAGCATCCTTGTTCCTGCCCCTGGAATCTCTCCAAACCAGACTCTCCCTCCTGCTGGCACACAGCCTAGATCAAACATCCAAAGAGGCCCTGCTACCTTTTCCTGCTCAGTCCTCCTTCAAGCCTGTGTGAATCTACTTTCTCTGAAACTTCATTTTGCATGGGTGCACTCATGCATGCTCACACTCATACTCTTACACACTCACACCACACACACACAGACACACACACCTGCAGAATCAACAAGTCATGCTGAGAATACAGAACTCATATCCATATTTCCATATTATTCTCAGACCTTTTGTATATCCATAGCCCAGACAGACGAAGTTACTCAGTCTGTTCACTGTTTTGATGGAGGGAATATCTGTCAAACCAAGACATAGACCTAATGAGTCCTGTTACATCAACATGCAGAAGACTTGGTACTTCAGGAATTATGAATCCATCATTGAAAAAGGTGAATGACCCCATCATCTTTTGACTATTAGGATCAAAAGGTAAAGATTCTAATATAGGTAACCTGAAACATCCAAAAATCCAAAAGCTTTTCTGGTCTGAAATCATCAGCCAATATTCTTCCAGAAAATATATTTTCCTGGTGATGTTTGGATTGAGATGTTATTAGAATAAGTGTCTACACCACGGGTAGTCTGCAAACTATTCAAGGTAAGGTCTGGGTGGCACAATGAAACTAGTGTGAGAGTAAAAGCATCTGCTGAAGGTAAACTATAGAATTGATAATGGAGACTTAATTCTGTGTTTTTCCAAACACAGATAATATAACTTACATGTTCCCAAGTGAGGGAAAGAAATTCTTTGGGAGACAAAGTTGAATGGCTTCGGTACTTGGCTCAGCAAGTCAGTTTTAAAGTTGTATTCACGAGCTACACTGGATCGGACTCCAGGGGCCAGGAGTAAAGTCAGTGAAACATCGATTGTATTCCCTATAAGTATTCTCCTCCAATGGGCAGTTGAAGAAACCAATGCACATCCACAGTGTGTCTGTCCTCAGATAGAAGAGAAGAGCTACAAAAAAATTATAAAATATAATATATACAGTGTATGAAATATATAAAAACATGTAATATACAATATATAAATATAAAATATAGAGTATATATAGCATAGTGTGTTGTAAATATATGTATACACAGACTGTACTATATCAATCACAGACTCCCTAACCTTAAGGAGCTTACCATCTAGGCAGATGTGCAAATCCAACCCCTTGTCAACAACAAATTGCCCAGAGAGAGAGGAAAGGATATCACCTGAGCCAGAGGACTCTGGGAAGGAAGGCTCCACACAGGCATTTGGATCCGATGTGGAAGAATGGAAAAAAAAAAAAAAAAAAAATCAATGAAGACAGAACGCAAGGAGAGTTAGTCTAGTCACAGGGCACGGCAAGAGCAAAGGACTGCGAAATGCACGCTCTACAGGGTACAAGAAAAGTCTGCCCTGTGATCGGGCTCCGTGTGCATGAGATGTCATTGGAGAGGTCACTGGAGTTGAGCCCAGAAAGAAATCCGACGCCAGGCCACGCAGGACGTTTAATGCCGCGCTAAGAAGTTTCGTTGTTATCCCGAAGACGGTGAAGCCACCACCTGTTTTTCTGGAGGAGCCTGATATGATTCAATCTGTGCTCTAGGAAGACACGTGGTGACCGTGCTGTGGAAGGGTGGGAATGGAGAGGAGCTAAAAACGGGGAGGCCCCTTAAGGAAACGGGCCTCCGGTAAAATCCGGGGAATTTAAGCACACACACAGGTCCTTCTGGCACCCTCTTTGCAGGCCTGCCCCTCCTCCACAGAAGCCTCCCCTGGAACATTCTCAAGCCCCCACCCAGCCTGTGTTCCTCCGGGGGCGCTTTTTTGAGAGAGAGACAGAGACAGAGAGACAGAGACAGAGAGACAGAGACAACACGAGTGGGGGAGGGGCAGAGACGGGGAGACACAGAATCCCAGGGAGGCTCCAGGCTCCGAGCTGTCCGCACAGAGCCCGAAGTGGGGCTCGAACTCATGAACGGCGAAATCCTGACCTGAGCTGAAGTCGAACACTTCCCGGACTGAGCCACCCAGGCGCCCCTGATGCTTACTTAGCATTGCACATGCTAGGCCGGCTGTCACGTGACTCCAGCTTTTGCTCCTATGTTTGGAACATCGCACTTCTGGTAGCACAATCTGTGTGCATCTCGTTCAAAGCCACTTAACACTTTTGGCTGATAGAAGTCTTACAGTTAACAAAGCCCCTCGGTTTTTACACGAAATGCTGCTAAATCATGAATCTCCCACCCTCTCTTCATTTTTATGAGTAGTTAAGATAGAAGCCCTACCTCTAGTAGTAAAGGCTACTAATGTAGTAGATTACTTAAATAACCAGCATGCCTTTTAAAGGGGGCTGTTATGATCTAATTCAAGTGATAACAATCCAGGGTTTGTGCCTGGCCTCAGTCTAACGCATATCCTATGTGAGCAGAAAGGGGTTTTAAAAAAAATTTTTTTTAACGTTTATTCATTTTTGAGGGACACAGAGAGACAGAGCGTGAGTGGGGGAGGGGCAGAGAGAAAGGGAGACACAGAATCCGAAGCAGGCTCCAGGCTCCGAGCTGTCCACACAGAGCCTAACGTGGGGCTGGAATTCACTAACCTGAGATCATGACCTGAGCCAAAGTCGGACACTTAACCCACTGAGCCAGCCAGGAGCCCCAGAAGGGGACTTTTTGACCCTGCCCCCCCTACCACCCACCCACCTCCCATCCTTGCATTCTTAATCCACAAACTATTCCTTGGAGTATTACCCCCTGCAAAAATCAATATACGTAAAAAAATTCAAGGTATTGGTAATGTGTGAAGGGGAAGGAGAGAGGTGGTAATATTTATTTTGGGTGTCCAATACAAGGGGATCATTTTATTTTATACCCTTTTGTATGTATGGAGTACTACACGATAAAAAATTTTAGTATATAATAATTTTAAAGGTATACATGTGGTTGGTTTAAAGTGGGAAGAAAATTCTCTATGATCCTTCTGTTTTGCATTTTTTTAAGAAAAAGGGGTAATGGAGAAAAATGAGGAGAGAAGGCATTAAATAAGCACAATGAAAGGAAGAGAAAAAGATTTAAGATGGAGAAAGTAAGTGAAAGTAAGGAAAAAGATTCAAGCTGGGAAGACAGACAGCAATGGTGGGTTTGGAAGGAAGACTTATTTGCCTGGTGGGCACAGAATGAGGCAGGAGACCAGACGGATGAATATGGCGACTACCCACAACATTGAGAAGAGATGGGGTTGGAAGAGATGGGAAGGTGCCTCAGATCCTTCAAAAGCTCTCAGCAGATCCACCCCACCTTCTGGCCATCAGCCTCAACCATTTGAGGTAGTCAAACCACTCCACCCCCAACCCCCCGCCTTATTGTCCAGACCACGGCCCGTAGGCAGGAAGCACTGACACCAAGGTCCTGCCAGTGTGTCCACCAGATGCTCCCTCACAGCTCTGGCTCAGATTCTCCTTACACATTAGGTATCTGCCCCGTGACTCAGCCTGCTGTCCTTCCTTCCCTCCCCCAGGGCCTGAGCAGCAGCCTGCCAAACCATAATCAACAGGAGCCCTGCAAGCCTCAGGAGCAATGGCGACATCTTTCCAGTGAAACCTGCCGGGTAGGTGTGCAGACTATCAAGGACTTGGCTGGTCACAATGGGACTCCAAACTTCAGGGTAAAAGTCACACTGCCCTCTCCCCCCATCCCCACCTCCCGCGTGGCAAAATTCCACTTGAATTAAAGAGTTACATGTTTTTAAAAAGTGAAACCATAAAAATATATGTAACTCAGATAAGTAAAGTAAAAAAAAAAAAGTGAGTTGTGTAAAAAAAAAGAACAAATGGATATGCAAGCACATGAGACCAGTACAATGGACAGTCTGAACTGTGTGGGGTTTGCCATGAAATAGCTTCTTCTTTTTTTTTTTTTTTTTTTCTTCAACCTCTGCCTTCAAATCTTCCTTTCTAGTCTCTTCTCGACTCCTTGGGCTGAACACACAGCTCTTTAGTCACTCAGCTTCAAAAGCAGTCTCATTCTGGTCACTAAGATTCTATTGCATATATTAAAGTCCAGGCTAAGTGAAAGATTAATTTGATATCCATTCACATCCAAAGGCTTTTCCCCTCCATCCATCCCAGGCTGGACTTGTGGCCCAAGGGTCCATCTGGAAAGGAGGAATAAGGTTCTCCTTTTGCAAGGTTCTTCCTTTCTCTCCCTCTCCCTGCTGCTTCTAACCCCTCTGAGGGTGGGTGGGGGTGAGGGGATGGAGGACAAGAAGAATAGGGCAAAAGCACTTTCACTGGACTCTTGCAGCCTCATCTGTCTTGGTGGTTGTGCTCTTGTGCCTGGAGGGGCCCACCCATGGGTGGTTCTATTGTCTGACCCAGAAGATGCTCTCCAGGTAATCTCCACTCACAGCCTCACCCCCAGGCAACCATCCCAGCAATGCCCATCACAGCCTGAGGGTTGGGGAGAGGAGCCACCTTGAATGGGATACCAGCAAGATAGCACAACTCAATATCTACTAGGGACAACTTGGAAGCTTCTCATTTGGCTGTGAGGGACCAATGGGAGAAGACCCCAAACCACAAACCCTCTATCCAGATCTTTCTCGTGAATAGATTCTCTTGGTAGTCTTATGTCAAAAGACTTATGGACCTCTTCTTAGAATGTTTATAAAATAAAATATGCAATATTACAAAGGAAACTAATATTACAAAGGAAAAAAACATTTTTTTAAATTTGTACTCTAATATGTATGCTGCTTCATGTAACAATCCTCGCAGTGATTTCTAAGTGGTGCTGAGTGTAAATGATATTTTGAGGTATCTGCAACAACTGTGTGTAACATGAAAACACCTGTGGCTTCTACTGGTGACAAAGTTACATGTGTTGCTGATACTACTATGGTTTGTTGTCTACATTCGTAATGGAAGGAAATGCTAAATTTCAGCCAGAAGATAGTAAAAATAAGGACGGACTTATTCTTCCCACTCATGATCATGACCCCCCTGAATTCCATCCACAAATC
The DNA here is from genome assembly GCF_046562875.1 of Panthera onca. NCBI lineage: Eukaryota > Metazoa > Chordata > Mammalia > Carnivora > Felidae > Panthera > Panthera onca. The sequence continues at coordinate 23,740,572 of NC_138343.1, read as the reverse complement.
CCTGAGGACTCCAGATCAAGAAATGCTACTCCTGCGAATGCTCCTCCCACAACCTTCCTGCCTCTGCATATATAGGTCAGAAAAGATTAGGGAGGTGGCTGCAGGGCCGGTTTGGTGGCCTCTTGGTGAGATTTGTAGCTCCCTTAAGATTAGAGAAAATTAAATCCAACAGTCGTCAGTTTGGGGACACACAACTCTGAATCGGTGTGAAAAAGCCCACTAAATGACTTGTTGCTGCAAATGTAGTTTCTGCTCTACATTTATGAAAATACTCTGGAATTGGTATCCAAGAAGCTGTTAAGAGTAAATACCTTGGGGGAGTGGAGGTGGAGGTTGGGGTAAACGGAAGGGAATTACTTTTCATATTAAACCATATAATGAAAAGCGACTTTAAAGAAAACTTTAAAATTTTTCCAAAGGAAACTGTTATTTTAAGCCGATCTAAGGCTCATAAGGAGTTTCTAAGCATAAAAGTAACAGAAAAATGATGGGGATGATTGACAGATTTGATTACACCAAAGATAAGTCAAAACATACTGATATCACAAACTAAAAGAATAATAACAAACTTGACGAAATATTTGCAATAAAAATTACAGAAAAGGAGCTAATAGTCTTATATTATGAAACAATCTTATAAATCAATGGGGGAAAACAGTAACATGCTACAAACGGCTGTTCTAGACTTTTCTTTCTGCCCTGATTCTACCATATCTACCTACAGAGAACAACTGACCAGAAAAGAAAGAGAATCCTAAACATACAGATGAATTTCCAAGATTCAGTGGTGGCTGAGGCCACTCCCACTTTTCTTTTAATTCCCAGTTCAGTCCAATCCACTGGTGTTTCAAACTGGTTAAGGCTTGGAGGACCCAGGGCCAAAGTGGACCTGAGCCTCTACACTAGAAGGAAAATAAGTGAATTTAATCATCTCCCATCTAGGGTATATTTAGAGTTAAGTGGTACCCTTACAATAAGGATGCAAGAAAATTTCTTGAAAGAGAAAATGTCATGTTTATTTGTACCTGGCCTTCTGGTAGAGCATCATGCCATGTGTACAACAGAATGGCCTTTGGAGACCAAATAAACTTGGATTCAAGTCCTGGTTCTGCTGCCTTTTACTGTCTATAAAACTTGAACAAGTCACTTATCTAGATCTTTGTTTTCTCATCTGTAAAGTGGGAATGATGCCTCCTCATAGGGTTGTTGTAAGGTTAAGAGATGGTATATGAGATCTACCTCATACCATACACACAAAAAGACTTCAAAGAAATAAATGTTTAACTAAAACATGAAAACGTTATGAAATACAGGATAATTTCTTTATGACCTTGGAATAGGAAATGATTTCTTAAGCAAGGTCCAAAAAAAGGCAAATGATAAAAATATACATACATGAATTAAACTATGCTAAGGTTTAAAACTTCAACGCAATGAAAGATATCTTTTAAAAACTAAAGACAAACAAAAACCTGGAAGAAGATATTTGTAACATATAACATAAGCAAAGCATTAGTATGGAACATACTAAAATTCTTTTAAGCAAACATTTTAATGCAAACCCAATAGAAAAACGAGCAAAAGACATGAACGGTAACCCACGGAAGAAACCACTATAGCCAACAAATATAGGAAAAGATGTGCAATTTCACCAAAAGCATGATAATGCAAAGAAATTCAGAGTGAGATATTTCACTCCCATAAAATTAGAAAAATTTTTTAACTTTGATGAAACAGTCACTGGAGAGGATTGTGGGGAGTCAGGGGTTTTCATGCACTGCTAGTAGGAATGTAAATTGATTCAATCACTTTGGAGAACAATTTGGCATTATCCAGTAAAGTTAAAAATAATCCCAGCCTCTGGATCCAACAATTCTACTTCTGAAGAAACCCCTGCACGTGTTGGACATGTGCACAAAGAGGCATAGAAAGACGTTTACTGTACTCTTATTTTATAATAGAGATTTACTAGAACCAACTCAAATGTCCATCTGTAGAAGGGTGGGTAAATAAATTGCACTACATTCATACAGTGGAATACTATATACAAGTGAAAATAAATAACCAGGTTTATGTGTAGCAACATGGAGGAATCACAAAAAATATAACTTTGAGTACAAAAATGCTGCATACACTATGATATGCGTGATATTTATGTAAATATTCTTAAATACCCAAAGCAACACCAAATATTGTTTAGAGATGCATATCTCCATAGTAAAAGTATAAAAATATGGCCTGGATACAAACCAAATTTCTGAGGGGAAGGAAATTGGGCAGGAAATGTAGAAAAAACTGTTATTGTACCTTCCTGTACTTTTTTAAAAAATTGAAGTATAATTGACATATAATATTACAGTAGTTTGATGTTTGCGTATATAGCAAAATGATCACCACAGCTAAGCCTGGTTAGTGTCCTTTGCCACATATAGTTACAAAAAAAAATTTTTGTGTTTGATGAGAACTTTTGAGATCCACTCTCTTAGCAACATTCAAATATGCAAGGCAGTATTATTAACTATAGTCACCCTGCTGTATATTACATCTTCATGACTTATTTATTTTATAACTGAAAGGTTGTACCTTTTGGCCCCCTTTACTCACTTTGCCCATGGCCCGCCCCCCTCTCTGACAACCACCAACCTCTTCTCTGTATCTATGTGCTCAAGGTTTTGTTTTGTTTTGTTTTGCTGTACTTTCCTATGCTTTAAAAAAAAATTTTTTCCCAAAATAAGTAGTAAATATGAAGTACTGAGGAGAGTGTGTGACCTTTATGAGGTGCTTGTTAAATTATAGCTATTTTCGAAATTTTCTATCAAGTATAGGTAACTAAAATAAGCTTCGGTCCTGTGTCCCAATTCCAGGAAACTGGTAGCTCTTCACCCAGCACACCAGCGAATAGCAGGCCCTGTACATTGTAAAACAACATGAAATTAGTGTTGAGCCTCGTGTTAATCCAATGGCTCTCCACCGGAGGCAATTTTGACCCCTAAGGGACACTTGTCGATGTCTGGAGACATTTTGGTTATCACAACTGGAATGGGGGGTGTGCAACTAGAACGTAGAAGACTGAGACCAGGGTTGCTGCTGAACATCCTACAATGCATAGGAGAGCCCCCTACATCAGGGAAGTATCTGGTACAAAATGCTAATAGTGTCAGAGTTGAGAAACCCTATGTAAGCCCATAGAAAGTAGAATAAACATTCATTGAACTGAGTTTTAATATATTAAGTTTGACTACTTTTCTGACGTGTTTTTTTTTTTTTTTTTTCTAAATTATCAGACCTGTGGAACCATGCCTTCTTTCTAATACTGGATACTAAGACTAGATCAGAGAGCATGGGTGATAGAGATACTCCCACCCAGACCGTAACCTTTAGTTTTTTTCTCTGTCCCCACAGTAGGCAAGATGCCATTTGCCACAGGGAGTGTACTCTCTATAATCATTTTAATTGGGCAAAACATTATGGAATTTTTTCCCAACTCTGAAACTGTATCAGTCTTGCATCCTAATTAAGTCCAACACTGGCTGCTTCCAAGCTAAAACAACAGAGGCGTTTCTTTTCAACGTCTCAGCAAATAGTTCAGCTGATCAGTGGACGAGACCTCAAATCCACAACACTAAATGAACTACTTTATATTCTTAAAGTTCAGTTGGCCAAATCACACAGAGAGAGTATGTCACTCATGATCTGATGCAGCTTCATAGCTGAAAATCCCAAAATACAGTCACTTAAATAAGATGGAACTTTATTCTTTCTCATTTAAAAGATCTACAAGTAAGGCAATTCAGGGCTAATTTGCTAGCTCCATGATATCATCGTGCTTCTATGAGCTCTCCAAGGCCCTCATTCTCATAGTCCAAGGTGCCCACGGAAGTTCCAACTACAACATCCACATTGGAATCAGCAGGATGGAGGATAAGGGGAATGAGCATGGCCTTCCATTTTAAGGAGACTTCCAAGGGCTGCTTGCAACCCAACTACTCTTTATCTCATTGGTCAGAACTTAAATACTTGACTCTAACTAAATGATAAGGGAGGCAGGGATATAAAGATTTCTAGCTGGGCAACAATGTGCCTAGTTAAAAATCAGAATTCTTTTATTAAAGGAGAAGAGAAGAATGGATTCTGGAAGGAAGCTAGCAGTTTGGCTTCCCAAATAATTATGCATACTCTTCTTCCCCAACATAGACACATGTGTCTCCCTCTGCAAAAGAGATGATCCCAAAGTCTCATCCAGGTATTGCATTTCACCCCAAATCCAGAATCTCTGGGTGATGTCATCTCCATCACAACCAGATGTGGCTCCTCCTGGTCTGGTAATTCACAAACCAAAAAATAAGTTATCTGCATTTACATGAACAGTACATGCCTTGGTTGGCCCCTCTGGTAGCTGCTGCCTTGGCTGAACTCCGTTGTCCATTGTCTACCATGACCTCTGGCTTTTCCCTCTGGTAGATTCTCCCTTGTCCATTTTCCTCCATGGCTATATTTGAGCCATGGGCATTAGAAGATGTGATGTTCTTTGGAGCTGCAGGGTTTCCACAACTACTCTCTCTTGTGCAGGTGCTGGGACCCAGGGATTCTTTTAAGAATTGAATAATTAGAAGGTTTTGCAAGCCAAGCTAGAGATTTCTGTCCAAATGTAGAAAGCTTCCAACCTATTTGCTTCCAGTCAGTTCCAAGTGTGAGTTACCACAGCCTAAAACTGTGTCTGGAAACTCTATGCCTGAAAACTCTGATCTTTTATTTATAGCTCTTTATGCTCTGCCAGTCCCATCCTTCTCAAATTGAAGTTGACTATTCCTCAGACCTTTTGAAGCAAAGAAAGAAAAAGTTGGGTGGGATGGCAATACCCTTCATCTGTCTTTATGGCTGGACTTGTTTCCATTGTCTAGCAGTGAATACTGAGGGAAGATGCTTGAAAGGGGTTTGGGCCCACGTTCTTATCTCCTGCCAAGGCTGGATGAACATGCAGTCGCGTCTTACTACTGCGTCAGTCTGGGCAGAAAAAGTAATTGGATTTTTCACCCCGGCAAGACTCCCAGTTATAGGGCTCATAATCAATTTAGATCACAGGCAGAGACAATCCTGTAGCGAAACTGTATTCCCTTCCATTTCTGTTCACAGGTAGGCTAGCTCCAGCTAGTAGTTGGCTAAAAGCCACAAGAAGCAACCAATACAAACAGAAGTTTTACATTCCCTACCTTTTCCCCTAGCTACACATTCAGTTTGTGTGCTTTCTTTACATGATTCAGCAGGTGACAGTTGGATCAAACATTTTGCTACAGCACAACAAGAGTCACTAGCTTTCCAACCAACAATATCTTTTATCGTTGCTCAATACCTGAACTTCTCCACTAAGCCAGTGATGCTATTGGATTTTATTGCTTCTATCACCCAACTCCCAGGTGCCAAATCTCATATTGATAAGGATGATCTTTAGCTGTAGCAAATATTATGATGCAAAAACAAAAGTGGTTTAAATCTGGAACAAGATGTTACACCCAAAGATATGACTAGTCATATGTAGAATGTGATAAGAAATATGTATGTTTTATTAATCATAACAGGTCCTAGTAATAACATAAACCTGAGAGTTTATAACTTATATAAAACTCCTTTTCCTGTATATAATCTGTAACACTTTTCTCAAGTTGGGACAGGATTTCAGATGATGTTTCTCATAAGGAGAACTCCAAAGATCTCATGATTATGTAGACTAATTCCTGATGCAGGGCAGCAGAGATGGGCCATGGAATCATGCATCAGATGGGAATTGGAAGGGAGACATGGAGAGGAAAGGAAAGAAGTGACTGGGGCTGTTCAGTTCAGATCTGACTATAAATTGCTAAATTGTAAGAGAAAAAAAGAAAGAGAGATACATGTTGAAATAAATCAGAGAGTCTTTCAGAGATCTGCTGCCACTAGTTATTATAATAACCAACATTTTTTGACACTGTATAGTAAATGGCAATGTGTTAAGTTTTTTGTACACCTTGATTAATCCTCAAAAACATACGATACTCCTGCGATCACCACCTTATAGATAAGGAAATTGAGGCATGGGTTAAATAATCTACCCAAAGTCATAGCAAATGGCAGAGCCAAGACTTGAACTCAGTCTCTCAGAGACCAAAGGTAATCTTTTGACCACTATGATATATTGCTTATAATGGAGTTTGAGGTTTTGGGGTTTTTTTTTTCAAAGGAATGACTTATAACCATGTTAACTTTTCAGTACTAGATGGTCATTCATCACCTGTATAATCAATCTGGATTCATCCAGGGGAGAGTCATTCCAGGTCCAGATTATTAATTGATATTTTAAAACCATATATTATGGTCTTTTAAAAAAATTTTAATGTTTATTTTATTTTTGAGAGAGAAAGAGAGCACAGGCAGGGGAGGGGCAGAGAGAGAAGGGTACACAGGATTTAAAGCTGGCTCTATGCTGACAGCAGACTACAACCCACAAGATCATGACCTGAGCTGAAGTCGGGTGCTTACCCTACTGAGTCACCCAGGGGCCCCATATATTATGGTCTTAATGAGCAAAAATGGGGGAGGGAAAAAGTTAAGAAAATGAATAAATAGAACAAGTATGATGTGAACACCTTTCATACTACTCTCAAAAATCCCTTTTCTTTTCTTTTATTTTTTTTTAATTTTTTTAACGTTTATTTATTTTTGAGACAGAGAGAGACAGAGCATGAATAGGGAAGGATCAGAGAGAGAGGGAGACACAGAATCCGAAACAGGCTCCAGGCTCAGCTGTCAGCACAGAGCCCGACATGGGGCTCGAACTCACGGACCGCGAGATCATGACCTGAGCCGAAGTCGGCCGCTTAACCGACTGAGCCACCCAGGCACCCCAAAAAATCCCTTTTCTTTTAAAAAAAATTTTAAGTTTATTTATTTATTTTGAGAGAGAAAGAGAGAGCACAAGTGGGATGGGGCAGAGAGAGAGGGAGAGAGAGAATCTCAAGCAGGCTCCAAGCTGTCAGCTCAGACTTGAACGTGGGCTCAAATTCATGAACTGTGAGATCATGACCTGAGCCAAAATCAAGAGTTAGATGCTTAACCAACTGAGCCACCCAGGTGCCCCTAAACCTCTTTTCTTCCTTTGCCCCTTTTTCATCAAATATTGAGTGTACCCTCTGTGCCAGCTCTTGCACTTAGGACCGGAAATGTCAACAGGCTCAAGGCCCCACTCTACTCACAGAACGGGGTGTTAAGTGCTGGGAGGAGTGAGGTCAGGTGCTGTGTAAGCTCATAAGAGGCATGTCATGCCCAGTCTTGGGGACAATGGAGGGGAGAAAAGACTTCTTTTAGGAGAAGATGCCCAAGCAGAGACCTAGAAGGATAAACAGACATTAGCCAAGCACTGGCAGGCAGGAAGGTCACCCCAGCCAAGGAGACAACATGTGCAAAATCCCAAAAGCAAGAGAAAGCTACATTCAGGGCACTGTTAGGTATAGCTGACATTTGGAGGCCATGAGTAGGGTGTGAGAAGACTCATCCTGAGGCTGGGTTCAAATCCTGAAGGACTTGGTGCTCCACACTAACCCGTTTGGATTTCATCCTGTGGATAATAGAATGTTGAACGCAAGAGGGACACATCTGATTTGTGCTTTAGAGAGTTCACTCCAGCTTCAGGGTAGAAGATGGTTTGAAACATGACAATAAGTGGAGAAATCAGTGAGTAATCTATGAAGTTGATGTAGTGTTGAGATGGTGATGGCTGGGACTCAGGGATAACAACAAGAATGGGCAGCAGTAGACAGGCTGAAGCATTGCTGTGGACACCTGCTCACAACTGAGTGATGAGGAGTCAGCTCAACACCTGGTTCAGCTTGGAAAATTGGGTGGGTGAGTGACATTAGATGCAGGAAGAAGAGGAGCAGGTCTGGGGACAGGTTGATATCAAATAGAAGTCCTAGGAATCGTGGGTTCACCAGAGAGACCTGGCCTGGGAAAGGTGTATGGTTGTGCACATGCTAGTAATTAGAGCCAGGGAAAGGATGAGCTTACCCAGAGAGTACGGTTGACCTCCTTCCCTACACAGATGTCTTAGGCCCTCCTAAGTCACACTGCACTCACAGTGGCCAGGTCTTCCCACTGCAGTGCCCCCCCACATCCAGTCTACTCTCTGGGGTCTTACCCCACTCTAGGTTAGTTGCCCTGATCCTTGTCCTATATTAGATTCTTTGTCTCAGGATCTCTCTCCTAGCTGCTCTACTAAGTGATGACATGCTAAAAACTCACAGGAAATAATGGATTATTAGCTAAAATATTTCTGAATTTTAATTGATGAGAATCAATAGAATTTTGTATCCACAGAAATCTCAAGTTCCTTCCTTCCTTCCCTCTTTTCTGTCTTTCTATTTATTTAATGTTTATTTATTTATTTTGAGAGAGAGAGAGAGAGAGAGAGCAGGGGAGGGTCAGAGAGAGAGGGAGAGAGAATCCCAAACAGGGCTCCACACTGTCAGCACAGAGCCTAAGGCAGGGTTCATTCCCACCAACCACTAGATCATGACCTGAGCCAAAATCAAGAGTCAGATGTTTAACTGACTGAGCCACCCAAGCACCCCCTTTCTACTTTGTTTGTTTGTTTGTTTTTGAATCAGTGGTTTTTCCTGAGGTGAGCTGCCCCTCAGGACCCCACCACTACCACTATAACTCCCATCTCCTCAAATATGGATTTGCCAAAAATTATTTGGTTTTTTGCTTTGAAAGCATAAGGTGTAAATTGCCTTTCAGAATCCTGATCCTTTTTGTCATAGAGGTTGTCTATGTCACAGGTTGTGACTATTTTAGGGTTTGACATAGCCCAAACAGAATCAGAGCATAAGGCCATTTTCCACCAATGCAAGGCCCCTAAGTTACAGACACGGGAAGGGGGTGGCAGAGAAGAAACAACAGTGTTTGGGAAGTCAAATGTAATACAGTAGAGAAGCTTTCACACAGCAGTCATTGGGGGCTCCTATCCCATGTTCTCATAGCAATATGACATTTGTCGTACTGCATTGTAATTCTTTTTTTTTAATGTTTTTTTTTTTTGAGAGATAGAGAGAGGGAGGGAGTGCATGCACATGCAGGTGCATACATAAGTAGAAGTAGGGGTGGGGAGAGAGGAGAGTATCCCAAGCAGGGTCCACACTTTTAGCGTGGAGCTCAATTTGGAGCTCAATCTCAGGAACCATGAGATCATGCTGAGCCAAAACCTTAGAGTTGGACACTTCACCGACTGAGCCACTTAGGTGCCGCTACAACTCTTTCTTCTAATATTTAATATCTCAAGAAGATAAATATCATATCTTGTCCTTCTTTTCACTCCTTCCTGTGCCTTGACACAGTGCTCTTTATAGCAGGTGCTTAATAAGTATCTGTTGAGCAAATAAATGAATGAATCTGTAGAAAAATAAGCCATTCAGAGCATGTCAGGTAATTTTTCATATACCAAATCACATGGACAGATTTTCCAAGAGATACAATATTTCTACCACTCCATTGTCCACTGGGAAAAAGTATGAAGAATATGTATGAATAACACAGGTTATGTGGCAAACATCAAATGGCTTCAGGTGGAGAGTAAGAAAAAGAATGGAGTGAGCAAAAATGATAATTGATCGCAAGAACTGGAATAGAAATGGCCACTACACATAGTAGTGACCATTTCACAATGTATACAAATGTCAAATCATGCTATATATGTATATAGCATGTATGCACATGCTATGCTGTATACCTGAAATCAATATGGTATTTGAAGTCAATTAGACTTCAATCCATTTTTGTTTGTTTGGTTGGGTTTTTTTGGAAGATCCACACCATGGAATGTTATGCAACTTTTATATTTTTAATTTTTTTAAGTTTATTTACTTATTTTGAGGGGGGAGGGGCAGAGGGAGATGGAGAGAGAGAATCCCAAGCAGGCTCCACACTGTCATTGCAGAGCCCGATAAGGCACTTGAATTCGCAACTGTGAGATTATGACTTGAGCCATAACCAACTGAACCACCGAGGACTTTAATACATTAAAATAAAGAATTTAGAAGCAAAAGTGAGGTATGATGGCATTGAGAAATATGAGGAAAGAAAGTTGAGAGGATGAACAAACACAGGAGGGGGAGCCAAGAAAGGAAAAAGTATGTGGTTAGATAGATTGATAGCAAAGATGTGAAAAACAAATTTTAGTGAAAAAATAAATAAAGGGAAATCTTGGTAAACTGCAGAACCAATGATGGAGTTGAGAAAGGTAAAAAGGAAAATGTGCCAAAAGCCAAGAAGAAGAAGTTTCTTGGCTTGCAATGAACCATTTCTTTTTTTTTTTTTTTAATTTTTTCAACGTTTTTTATTTATTTTTGGGACAGAGAGAGACAGCATGAACGGGGGAGGGGCAGAGAGAGAGGGAGACACAGAATCGGAAACAGGCTCCAGGCTCTGAGCTATCAGCCCAGAGCCTGACGCGGGGCTCGAACTCACGGACCGCGAGATAGTGACCTGGTTGAAGTCGGGCACTTAACCGACTGCGCCACCCAGGTGCCCCAAACCATTTCCAAAGGCTTCTACGGTCTTATTCCCTCTGCTATTCAAAGCTCTCTAAAATTCTTCTCTTCCTACAAGTCTTTAACAGGAAAGGAGAAAACATTCAAACTCCTCTAATAAAATTGTAAGACTAGAAGAGATCTCAGCAATCATTGAACACCTTCAACTGGCAGATGAGAAAATTGAGGCCCAGGGAATGGAAGTGGTTGGACCATTTTGGAACCTGAGCCAAAACCACCTTCTGTGTATTTCCGGATCTGTGCTCATTCCAATAGATTCTCATTTCCTGTTCCTATTTCTCCAAACAGAGGATATCTCTGTCATCTGAATAAGCTGGGGAAAAAAAGTTTATTTTGTAAAAATGAGTCAATAAATATTTCTATGTGAAGAAATAAACAAGAAGTCTTGGAGGCAGAGGCTGTACTTTGATTGCTGTTGTACTTCTAGGATCCTGCCCAGCACCTGGCACAGTGGTTTTAAATAAGGTTTGGAGCGATGATGGGATGCATGGACAGATGGACATACAGATAGATGGATAGATGGATGGATGAATTTGTTCTACCAGGGCTGCTGCTGCTACCCGGATAGTTATTGAACAGACTTCTATGATCTTAAGAGCTATCTGAATCCAACTTTCAATTGTATATGGATAATGACCCCAGGTTGTTTTAGTATTGATCAAGTGAATGATTGAAATGCTCTCAGAGAAGTCGTAATCTCATCAAAAACCTAAGATATACACACAAATAGAAATAATAAGCAATACAGGACAACAGTCTGTTAAATGCCAGGTAACTATACAAGCAGGTTTGGGCTGTAAATAGAGTGAATCTATAATTTATTTTCTAAACTGGGACCCTTTTGAGAGTGGCTACTGCTTAGTCCTCTTAAAATTAATAAGCATGATGTTACTAAATGGCTATGAAAAGTACATGTAAGTGATAGAAGCTAGAGAAAAAAGTGGAGATTTTGTACTGTAATTTTGTAGAAATGAGTTTGCTATCTTATGGTAAAAAAGTCAGACCTGTCTTCCTAGCATTTTTAATTACACGTTTGGCTTTGAGCAAAATGCCCTTCTAATGGTCTAATGAGGGTAGTCCAGAATTATTTTTTTTTAATGATAGAAATGTTGCTAACAAGGTATATAAACCTACATTTATACCTTTCCTATGTAAAGTGTAGTCTGTGGGCCAGTAGCACAAGCATCACGTGGGAACATGTTAGAAATGCAGACCCTCTGGCCCCACCCCCGACCCGCAGTCAGACTCTGCCCATTAGTGAGGTCCTTGGAGGGGCACCTGGGTGGCTCAGTAGCTTAAGCATCTGACTCTTCATTTTGGCTCAGGTCACGATCCCACAATTTGTGGGATCGAGCCCCGCATCAGGCTGTGTTGACAGCATGGAGCCTGCTTGGGATTCTTTCTCTCAACCCTTTTCTCTGTCCCTCCCCCACTCATGCTCGCTCTCTCTCTCTCTCTCTCTCTTTCTCAAAAAAATAAAATAAATAAACATTAAACAAAAAATTTTCTAAATGAGGTCCCTGGATTACCTGTAGGCACATTAAAGTTTGAGAAGCATTGGTCTACAACACATTCATTCTTCCAAAAGAATAACATTTATTTAAACATTTCAATATACTTTTCCTGCTTCACTCCCGCTCCCCTTTATAAAATATATTCAAAGCGTACTTCGTTTTGCTTTTCAGCCAACTTCAGTGTCTGGAACTTTAATGATGACCATGAGAAGGACAGTTGTTTACAAAAAGAACAGGAAAACTGTGGATGAAACACCCTTATATCCCCACAAATGCACTCTCCGCTCAGGGCTGAGGATGGAAAACCCACTCACAAGATAATCTGCTCCATTTTGGTACAGACCAGCTTTAACTCTACCTAACCATTTTGGTTTTAAAACTTCTCCCAATTAAGAGGTGGGGAAATGATAGAAGAGGAAAGCATACTTGGAAATGCAAACTGATCCAGGAAATCTTCACTTTCATTCATTGTAAATGCCTAACAAAGGCTTTTCTTTTCCTAAGTTGAAGGAATAGCCACATGCTATGGAGGTGGCTTGCTCATCCTTCCTGCGACTGCTTTGTTGGCTCAGGGCCCAGCGTAAATTTGGTAATACTGGGCAAGGCCACATCTGTGTGCCGGCCTGCATGGCATCTCTATTTTTGCAGCCATTAAATAGCTTCTCCCATCTCCAGTCTGTGTTGCTGCACATGTGACCCAATGAATCCCCTGTAGAATGAAGCCATAATAATGGGCAGGGCAATTAGCTCAGGGATATCGGGCCTTCCTAGCAGCCTCTTGCCCATGTTAATATTTGCAATGTATCCTGGGCGGGGTGCTTCTGAGAATTCCACTAATGCCCCATTACCATCCCTGAGGCTGGAAACCATGGGGAAAGAGATCCGTTTCCTTCCTGCCCAAGATGAATGTTGTGAAGGGCAATTGAGGGGGTTGGGAGTGCCTCCAAATAAAGGTCTTTTATGCATCTTTAAAGCTGTAAGTCACTCAGTCATACTCTTTTTTGCCTGCTGGCATGACAACTTTAAAAATGTACATTTCTGAACTTGCAGTTTAACAGGATTTCATCCTAACTTCGGTGAAGAAGAATTAGAACAGGGAAGATTTAAGTGTACAGTGTGGGCTGAAATCAGGATAATATTGACGGAACACCTCCATGGTGCTCTCCTAACATAAGCCATTACCTGCCAACTAGAATTTTACATTTAAAAAGCATAGGTGAATCTTAAACAATCAAGGCTGCTATCCCTGAAGGATCAGATAGACAAGACATCTCATAGTGAAAACCATGGAATCTTAGCCCTCAAAGAAGATCTTTAGAAGCCCCCTCTTCCTTTTGTGGGGGAATTGTCTATCAAATGAAGACTGTGTCTGCCCTGCTTCATCATCTTGCCATAAGGATCAAATCAGAAAAAATGGGAGACTACATTTGAAACTGCGCAAACCAAAATAGTACATATTTTTAGGAATCTTCATTATTATTTTAAACTGAGAGAATAAGCGCAAAGGAGTCAAAATGGTGACTTGTCCACAGTCACTAGGTCATGGGTTCCCTTAGAAGTGTTTGACCACCTGTGAGCTCAACTAGACTAGATCACTTTCACAAAAGAACCTTGTCTTTCCCCTGGGTCTGCCAGTGATCAAGGCACATGTGCCTGCCCTAGGTCATACAGAATACTTGTACTCTGGGCTTTCACTGGAGAATACAACCTTATACTCCTTACTGTCCAGTCCTTTAGCAGAGACCGGTTTTTGAAAAATAATGTTTGTGGAAATTCCCTGAAAGGTATATATATTGTCTGTTCTGCTAGATACCCTAAAATTTACCCTGGGACCAAACCTGATTGTGAGAGTCCTGTGTGTTTAGATCACACATATTTGCCTCCTTGGAGAATGGACTTGAATGAATTGTGCATACATAGAGGGGTGCTATCAGACCCGACCCTAAGTAATGCATCACTATATTTAACACAGGGATCTTATTGATAACCCAGGCTGCCACTTTGCTGGATTCCTCTTTATGAGGACCCATAGGAGAAATTCCCCTGGGGTTGCAGCTTCAGGAGAACCATGGCTTTTACGAAACATCCTTTTATCTTACAAATAGTAGCAGCAACCTCATAACTGGGAGTGCTCTGGCCACTAGGAAACTTAGAGTCAAATTTGTTTAGCAAATGAAATGCATTGCACTGTAATAATTTTATCCTTGCTTTGATTTCCTTACCCCCTTTTCCCTTTGACAATGTCCTTTAACTCTTTGTATTGCCTATGTTTTGCAAACCAACTCATTTTTATAAATCTATTGTGGTAACTTCATAAATTTCAGTTGGATTGAATGGAGTCCTTGGCATCTTTTGCCAATAAAGCCTCAACTCAAACTCCTTATGCCAAGTACTTGCAGCAGCTGGGCATTGGGGATGATGCGCAGCTATGATTTTTCAGAGGCATATGTAAGTCATGAATATAAATAGATCATATTTCCAAGACCATGAAGTTGACAGATTTTCATATCAGAAGATGTATTTAGCCCCATAAGATCTCTTGAAGTTATAACCAGATATTGAAGGTTAGATAAGGCAATTGACCTTTGACATTTATCTCTTGGCCTCATCAACATGCAAATCTCAGTTGGACTATATCATTTAGTTTTGTGACAATTTGGACAAAGACTGGTTGAAGTTTGCCCTTTGTTCTCTGGATACATTAAACAAATGAAGTGTAACTTGTAATAAGGAACATTTGAAAATTAAAGAGTTATTTCCCAACTACTTTTATTCCTATGCTCTTGACAATCGTGCCAACTCTTGAAATTGCTCTAAAATTTAAGTAATAACATGGTATGTGCCTTTTCTGAAACATTTGGAGATGTTCACTACTTCTTTGTTGAAATCATTCCCTCTTGAATTCTGTAATATCACCTCCTCTTTCTTCTCTTATTCGCTCTCTGATTAAGTCTTTGCCTTATGAAACGTTTTCTCTTCCTTCTCACACCCTCGGACTATAGATATTACCCAAGTTCACCACTCAGTCTGACAGCTTCTCTCTTCTCACTTGCTAGGGTAACTAACCCTTAAAGCATCAACTATCATTCTTAACAGCTGACTCTCCAGTCTGACTATTCACTTGAGTTCCAATTTCTCAGCTCAGATTATTTACTGGATCTTCCACTAGTACTTGACATTCATTGGGTCAGCCATTTAGTGAACTTTGTTAGTGCTATCAGGACACTTAGTCATAACAAAAAAACAAAAAAAACAAAAAACTTTTGTATACAGTACATGCTACAATAGGTGCTTTAAGAACAGATTTCATTCCGGGGTGCCTGGGTGCCTCAGTCAGTTAAACATCCGACTCTTGATTTTGGCTCAGGACATAATCTCACGGTTCACAGGATCAAGCCCCTTATTGGGCTCTGTGTTGACAGTGCAGAGTCTGCTTGGAAATTCTCTCTCCCTCTCTCTCTCTGCCCCTTCACTGCTCATGCTCTCTCTCTCTCTCTCTCAAAATAAACAAATGAACTTAAAAAAAAAACAGATTTCATTTAATCCTCTGAACCACCCTACTGGTGGGTTTTATCTTCTTAGTTTTACGTATTAGGAAACTGGGAATGAGAGACAGAGACAGAAACTTGCCCTGGTCTTTCAGCAAGTTTTTCTCAACATTGCAAAAACAAAATTTGAACTCCAGTCTGTCATGTTAAGCTGCCTCCCAAACTTATATCTAAAATTAAATTCTCTTTTTTTTTCCAAAATAAACTTTCATGATGTCCCTATTTTCGCCTACCATACCGTAATTCTCCTACTAAATATAAAGCTTAAAATTTGGGATACTTATTTGATCCTTCCCCTCCTTATCACTGTTCATATGAAATCCATCACAAGGCCTGACATGTTGCTTCTTTCCAATTTTTCTTTCATCCATTCTTCTTGTACTTCACAGACTTCTTCATTAATGTCTCCAATAAATCGCTGTCCTCTCTTTCTGCCGCTAGCTCTCATGCATGCCTTCCTTCCCCAATTCCCTACTGTTGAACCTTCCCAAGGGCAGCCTCTGCCCTGTCATTAGCTGGTCAGAAGTCTTCAGTGTAGGGCTTCCACAATTCAACTCTAACCTATTTTTACCGTTTTATCGGCCTTCACTTTACTTTCACTTCAATCTTCTGCTCTCTTCATTTTCCCTGGAACAAGCATTTCATTTTCCTTCTAAACTGTTCACAAAGTCTTTCCTCTCTTGAAGTATATATTCTTTTCCCACCCCTACCCTTGAAATGCCCAACTCAAGTCTCAGAGTTGGTTCTGTGGTTTTTACCTTCCTCAAAAATTTGCCTACTGTATTTATTATTACTTATTCAGCACAATTTTATGTTGCCTTGCATTCTGAGGAAAATTCTTGTGTGTGTGTGTGTGTGTGTGTGTGTGTGTGTGTGTGTGTTGCCTCCTTGGTCAGATTTTAAATTCTGGGCAAGCATGGATTTCAAACACTTTCTATATTCTTTGGAGATTTAGAATGAGTTATCATATAAATCGCCTATGAACAATATAATATTCAAGGAAAGCAAATTACTTTGATAGAGGAAATGAAAACAACACAGGTTTTAGAATTTATAGCACCTAAATTCCAGTCTAATCAACTGTGGAAATTCAGTCACTTTAAGATTCTTTGATAACATGGAGTTACTTCTGTCTACCTCAGAGCTTATGGTGATATTCAGTGAGGTATAGAGCATTTAGGCCAGTACCTGCCATTATTGTGTATTGAAAAATGAAATTATTATGCTTACTTGATAACTGAAGGAAGTCACTGTTTTTTCAAGCTCTGTGTGAACATAAATGATTGGTTTGGGCCACCACTGTATCTATAATTGATTGACATGAATAAGTGTATAGAATATAAGCTCAAACTATTTAAAATAAGTTTGTTGCCAATTTCTTTACTTAGAATCATACTATTTTAGAGTGAAAATAGTCCTTATCTAAACCATGACCCCAACACATGTCTTCAAGAAAATGAGAAAAACATTTTTATAATGATTTTTTTGGTAAAACTAAATAATACAATTTAAATAATTACCCTATATCTTATGATTATGACTCTCCTACTTTGTGTATGTGTTAAAATTCCTTTGTTTTATGAAACAATGTTGATGATATATAGTAGAGGGTAGCAGTTGTGAGTTCTGTTTGACTGCTATGATTTTCCTTAATGAAACAAAAAGTTGGCAAATTGATGATGGTTTCCACAGTACTTTTTTTAAAAGGGTACAGGTCCCAAGTTATACCAAAAGCTTAGAAACCTTAATCTAGCCCAAGCTCTTTGTTTCCAAATTGAAAATTATTTGGGGCGCCTGGGTGGCTCAGCGGGTTAAGCGTCCGACTTCGGCTCAGGTCACGATCTCGCGGTCCGTGAGTTCGAGCCCCGCGTCGGGCTCTGGGCTGATGGCTCAGAGCCTGGAGCCTGTTTCCGATTCTGTGTCTCCCTCTCTCTCTGCCCCTCCCCCGTTCACGCTCTGTCTCTCTCTGTCTCAAAAATAAATAAAAAACATTAAAAAAAATAAAAAAAAAAAAAAGAAAATTATTTAACCTATATAAGTTACATTACTTGTTCAAGGTACATAGCTACTGCAGACCCACTGTGAGAATTCAATTCTCCTAACTCTGAGAATGGACTTCATCTTTTAAGTGAAAATTGACCTTTTCTACTAATGGAAACAGGAAACCATTTCAACTTAACTTTTGAAGAAAATGCACTGTTAAATTTTATTCACTTATAATAAACTTATTAAAATCCTCCCAAAGGATGACTTTATTCCTAAATGAAAAAACTTGATGATAAGGTGTAAACCTGTAAAGGATATTTAAAATAGTTTCCAAGTTTTTAAAATTTCATATTTTCTATTTATTTTCAAATAAAATTTATTTTCATCAAAAATACATTTTCTTACATAAAAGCTATAGAAAATACAGAAATACAGTAAGAAGAAATAAAAACTCTATAATTCCAGAGAGAATCATGTTGGTATATGAGCATGGTTCCTGCTACATATTTTTCTATGTACATTTTTGCATAGTTGAAATTATACTGTGTATATAATATTTATATTTCTGGGTTATTCATTTTAATTTTTTAATATTTAAAAACTAAGTAATACATTCACACAGTTTCAAGATCAGAAGGTACAAATGGATATAGAGAAGATTCTCCTCTGACCTAACTCTCAGTCACCTGTTTCTCCTCCTTAACAAAAATTAGCATTCCAGCTTTTTTAGTTTTTGGTATGTGCATCTTTCCAGAGATATTTTATGCATTATGCTCAGGTTCTTTCATTTCACATTAAGACATAAGCATTTCCTCATCTTTGAAAAAATCTTATTATTAAGGGCTATATAATATTTTATTTTATAGATATGCTATAATTTATTTAGTCATGCTTACATATTACATTTTAAATTGTTTTCATTTTTTTATATTTTAAGTAACTCTTCAGATCCTATAGCTTAAACTAAATGAATCCATTGATCTTTTTATTTTAAAAATTATAAGACTTTAACAATAACTTTCCTTGAACAGATTAGTGTTATTTTACCTCTATTACCGAAAGCAAATCTGCTGTTTCTTTAACTGAAGTTAGTCAGTCAACCTGGGGTTGAAACAATCTTTTATCTACATGAACTTATTTCAGCCGAATACAGTCATATTCTCTCAAAAAAGAATTACCCACCCCACTCAGTGCTCCATAACAACTTACTGGAAGAATGTACCAGTAGAACAAACTTTTCACTTTGGGATGAATAAGGTCTGAGGATCTAATGTAAAAAACATGGTGAATATAGGCAATAATACTGAATTGTAGTATTGAAATTTGCTAAGAGAATAGAACTCAAAGATTCCTACAAAAATTTTAAAAAAGATAAATTTGTGAAGTAATGGATGTTAATTAACTAGACTGAAGGAATCCTTTCACAATGTATGTATATGTGTATCAAATATGTGTATCAAATCACCACTATGTATACTTTAAATTTCTTACAATTTTATGTCAACTATACCTCAATAAAACAAATTAAAAAGAAAAGAATGCACCAGTAATAATTCATGGCATTTTGACCTCACTATCATCACTGCACCCTATATACTAGGAGCTCATGAGTTCACGGTATTGTTGGCTAAAACTTTTTTTTGGAGCTCTCTTCTAAAGCAGAGAGAAGAGATGCATTAAAACATCAACAAGACCAAAGACATAAAAAACAACATGGTAATTTAGAAAAAAAAAAGATTAGGGGAACCTGGGTGGTTCAGTCCATTGAGTATCCGACTTTGGCTCAGGTCATGATCTCATGGTTTATGGATTCAAGCCCTGTATTGGGCTCTGTGCTGAAAGCTCAGAGCCTGCAGCCTGCTTCAGATTCTGTGTCTCCCTCTCTCTCTGCCCCTCCCCTGCTCATGCTCTGTGTCTCTCTCTCAAAAATAAATAAACATTAAAAAAAATTAAAAAAAAGATTATCCAAGTAGTAAACTTACCAAGAATAAATGTTTATGCTACTTTCAGAAGACCATGCAGTGTTGATGGGCTTCATGCTAAATACTGATGGCATTGGTTCCTTGTGGATTGATCAGAAAAAAAGCTTGCTTCATTTAGAGGAATATTCATGGCAATGAATAAAGAAAGGAGAAGCCTCAGCAAAGTAAGGGGCAGGTCATCCATTTCTAGCATAGAGGAAGGTAGATGCGAAGCTGAGCTATTCGGGGTGAGAAATCTGAACCTAAGCTATGACAAAATTGGCACAAAGGGACAAAAAAGAAACCTGGCAGGAATGGAAAATGCCTGGTTAAAATATTTATAGTAAAGAGGGGAACACGTGGGTTTACTATAGATGGACTTATCAAATATAAGCCTAACTCTCAGAAAAACAAATAAATCAGTGAGGCTTCACTTCATGCTTTTGCTGTAATTCGCTCCCAACCAACCCAAATCCCAGCCCCATCATACCCCTTATAAATAAAGTCCACTGGCCTTGTGCCATTCCTTGATGTGGAACTTTAACATGTTCTCAATTTGGTATAAATTATTATGCAATTTCAGGGTTTAGCTCACCTTTCTGACTATATTTCCAAATATGTGTTATAATACTAAGCTAGAACTCTCTCTTACAGAGATGTTCAAAGTGACTTGAGGAAAAGGGTAATGCAGAAAAGGCTCTCCTGGAGACTGTAGCTCAGGTTTGAATTACATCAATCTCTAAAATTGTTTTTGGGTAACATTTGAGTATTTGCACACTTGTGTAGGTGGCAGAAACAAACATAAATCCAATTTGGAGAAAGATAGCATTATCCTGGACCTCAAACATTTCTACAATTTTGCAAATATCGTATCTAGCCCATAATAAAAAATAGACACATAAGGAGTAAAATAACATGAACTAAAATTAATAGAAACAGCAGACAATAAAGACAGGTTCACAGAGGCTACAAATGTGAGTTTGTGACACTAACTTAGAAATAACCATATTATTAAGGTCAAGGAGATTTAGAAAGAAATTAATAAATAAAATCATAGTCTGGATTAAAGAATAAACAACAAAAAAAAGTTTAAGAGCAGATCAGACACAACTGAAGAGAGAATTAGTAAACTTAAAGATAAGTCAGAAAAAGTGTCTAGAAAACAAAAGAATAGAAAAATTAGAAAAAATAGCAAGACATGTAGGACTACAGTGAAAAATTCTAACATATGTTCATTGAATTTCAAGAAGGAAGGAGATTGAGGCAGCAGCAATGTTAAGAGATAATAGCTGAAAAATTTTCCCAAACTGGTGAAAGATATCAATCCATAGATCCAATGAATCCTATGAACAGTGAGAATAATAAATACACAACCTCTTAGGAACATTGTAGTAAAACTACTGAAAAACAAAGACAAAGAGAAAATTTTTTAAATAGTAAGAGAGGACAAATTACCTTCAAAAGAACAAAAATCTAGCAGATTTCGCAGTGGAAACAATGGAACTCAGAAGACAAAAAATATATAAAATACTGAGAGAAAATAAGAAATAAGAAACAATCTCTCAAACAATCAATCCAGGAAGCTAAATCATGGTTTCTGCAACAGTTGCCCCAGAATAGTCAGAATCTGAACTGCCAGTGACCTGCATTTTGCACCCCAATTCCAACTCAGGAACAACCGGAAGAAAAGCCAAATATGTTTCTAAGCCAATCACATAAGATGCTCTGCTTCTAGTTATCCCATTTCCAGCTTCCCTATGCCAACAACCTCTAATCAGAGTACCCCTGACTACTTCCTTTATCTCCCAATAAGCTTTCACACTCGTCCGACTTTTTAGTTTCTTTGAGTATGAATTCCTGTAAGTTTCTTCCCCCTACAAGTGATTGTGGCTGACTTCCTTGCTATAGCAAGCTCTGAACTGCTCTCATTTGAGTGGTCTTTTTTATTTATTCTCATACTTCTAAAAATAAATCCGCCAAACAATCTGGGATTTTTTTTTTGTTAATTGGACTGGAATTAATCAAGTTCTTGCTATACTATAACACATCATTTAGTAATTTAAAAGGAACCATTTAAGACCATTGATATACTAATTATCAGTCCAATAAATCAAGTCTCATAAGGAGCTGTTTTTAATAATAGTTAAACCAGTTTCTATTTTGTATATTCTTTAATAAAGAGCACACATGTGTAAGTCATTAGACTTATAAATGCGTAATATATATGACTTATGAACTTCATATATCTATTAGTGGCCAAGAGTTTGTTATCTTTCCTCTTCAAACTAAACTGTAACATCACCAGAACCAATTGCTTTGATGATTTAGACTTCTAGTTATGAATAAGTTTTGGGTATCTAATATGCAGCATGGTGACTATGGTTAACAATACTGTACTATATATCTTAAAGTAGCTAAAAGTAGATTTTAAATATTCTCATCATGGAAAACTTGTATTTATGTGAGGTGATGGAAGTGTTAACTAACCTTATGGTGGTAATAATTTTGTAATATATATGTCTCAAATCATCATGCTATACACCTTAAACTTATACAATGTTATATGTCAATTATATCTTAATAAAGCTGGAAGAAAAAATCTTGTTTATTTTTTATAAAAAAAAGAAATTGCCAACCTAGAGTTCTATACCAAGTGACATAGCCTTCCATAAAAAGGTAAAATAAATATTTTCAGACAAAAATGAGAGAATTCATCTGCAGCAATCTGCAATAAAGAAAATATATTGGTTGTTCTTCAAGAAGAAGGAAAATGATTCCAATAGAAGAGTAGAACTACAGTGAAAAAAAATGGTTACTTATGTGTGTGAATCTAAATAAATATTGGCTATATGAAACAATAATCATAATGACTTTTGGAATTTAAATAGAGAATTAAAATACAAAACAGCAATAAGGATAAGACATGAGTCAGTAGACTATGGAACAAGTGGTATAAAGTATTCTTAGATTTTTGTGTTATCCAGGAAAAGATAAAAGTATTGACATTAAACTTAGTTATATTTTCTAGGGTTATTTTTTCTAGGGTTACCATTATATATATTGTAAAAGAAAATATGACTTTCAAGGTAATGAAAAAAATGACAATATTGTTTTTTAAGATCTCAATCAATCTGAAACAAATTGATGATGGGGGAGAAAAGAAATATACAACCAGCAGGATAAATAGAAAATACTGATTATTATGATAGTACAATAATATTACTACACATATCAGTAATTTCCTTAAATGTAAATGGACTAAATGCCCCAATTAAAGAACAAAGACTGTCATAGTGGATTTTAAAAAATCGCTGTTTCTAAGAGGCATATCAAAAATATAATGATCCAGAAACTTTAAAAACACAAAGATGGAAAAAGATTTATCTATCATACAAACACAAATCAAAAGGAAGTTGGTTATAGATATCTTAATATCAGATAAAGTAGACTTAAAAGTCTACTAGTATTAATAATACTAATATGAGGGGCGCCCGGGTGGCTCAGTCAGTTGAACGTCCGACTTTGGCTCAGGGCATGATCTCACAGTTCATGAGTTTGAGCCCCGCGTCAGGCTCTGTGCTGACAGCTCAGAGCCTGGAGCCTGCTTCAGAGTCTGTGTCTCCCTCTCTCTCTGCCCCATCCCCACTTATGCTCTGTCTGTCTCTGTCTTAAAAATAAACATTTTAAAAAATGAATATGAATTCATACTAGTACATTGATGTATTAATATACCACTTATTAATATATTAATGTATACTGGTATATGACAATATTCAGACTAGGAGTATTAATATACTAGCATTAATTAATAATACAAAAAGTATTATTAGTATCTTTATAATAACAAGATGCTTCATTTAGCAGGTAGATATAATAGTTTAAACCTGTATGTACCTAATAATTAGCTTCAAAATATATAAAGCAAGAACTAACTGAACTAAAAAGACATAGACAAATTAGCAATCATATTGGGAGATTTGAACACATCCATTCCAGTAACTGACAAAGGATTTGAACAACATAAATAGCAGAACAGCATAAATAGTAAACTGAAATATATAGATATAAATATATCTCCATTTATAAGAATATATTACCCTATACATTAATGAATATTTATATATAAAACATATTACTATACTATTACTATATTACTGTTTACATTTAATACATATTTGTATTAATATGTAAATAATATAATATTTAATTTACAATATATAATTATATAATTTATATGTTAACTTATATAAGTTTTATATATATAAATAACACTGCACATAACAACTGCAAAATACAGTCTTTTGAAGTACCGTATAGAAAATTAGGATATTTGGGACACAAAATAAGTCTCAACAAATTTCAAAGGATTGAAATTCTACGGCTCATGTTTTTTTTTTTACTACAATTCAATTAAACCAGAAATGAAATAACAAAAAATAACTAGAAAATCCCCATATTTTCTAATGATACTCCTAATAATCCACAAGTCAGAAGAAACCACAATGGAAACAAATATATTTTGAAGAAATGATAATGAAAATGTAAAATATCAAGACCTGTGGGTTACAGTGTAATTTATAGATTTAAATACATACATTTGAACTGAAAGACAAAGTCAATAAAGTCATTTAAAGAAATTAGAAAAATAACAATAAATAAAACCCAAATTAAACAAGAAATTATAATGGTAGGAGCATAACAAAATAGAATAGACACTTCCAAAACAGAGAATCAAAATGTCCAAAATCAATATTTTCAAGACTGATTAATACAGCTCTGACAAGACTTATAAAGAAAAAGAGAAGTTACACATAATTTGAAAAATGGAAATGGGACATTACTACAGACCCTACCCATATTAAAATTTTCTGAGCAATTTTATGCCATCAGATTTGAAAATATAAAGTGGATACATTGACATAGAAAGAAACCTGAATATTCATTTATTAAACTTGAATCTATAAAAGAGGATTAAAGAGTACACTTATGATGAGCACTGAGTAATGTGCAAAATTGTTGAATCATTATGTTGTACACCTGAAACTACTATAACATTGTATGTTAATTATACTTCAATTGAAAAAAAGAAAAAAATTGAATCCATAATTTAAAGCCTTCCAACAAGCATGCCCCAGGATCAGATGGTTTACAAGCAAAGGCATATAGATAATAAAGGAAGAAATAATAGCATTCATATACAAACCAAAAATTTAAAAAGAGGAAATGTATACCAATTCCTCTTATGAGACATACATAACTTGATATCAAAACCCAACAAGGACATAAGAAAGGAAAATTTCAGGCCAACTTTTCTCATAAATATAGATTCAAAATCCTAAACACATTATTAGCATAACAAATTTAGCAATTTATAAAAAGGATAATGCATCAAAACCAAATGTGGCTTATTCCAGAAAAGTCAAATTAGTTTAAAATTAAAAACAATATAAATCAACATGTTTACAAAACGAAGGAATAAAATCATATGATCGTTTCAATAGATGACAAAATTCCATATCCATTCATGATTTAATAAAACTTCTTGAAAATTAGTAGTATAGAGGCAACTGGGTGGCTCAGTCGGTTGAGTATCTGACTTCAATTCAGGTCATGATCTCGCAGTCATGGGTTTGAGACCGTGTTGGCTCTGTGCTGAAAGCTCAAAGCCTGGAGCCTGCTTCTGATTCTGTGTCTCCCTCTATCTCTGCCCCTCCCCACTTGCTCTCTCTCTCTTTCTCTCAAAAATAAAATAAAAGCATTAAAAAGTTATTAAGAAATAAAATTAGTACTAAAAAAGAACTTCTTTAATCTAGTTAAATATGAATACAAAATTACTTTAGCAGTTATCATTTCTAATGGTGAAAATTTTCCCTTTGTAATAAAACTCAGGAAAAGATGTTCACTATCACCATTTCTATTTAATGTTGCAATGAAGATCATAAAGGCAGTGCCAGTAACTTCATGGGCATACTGAATAGGTGCTTGGCATCAGCAAAGCGTTCACCAGAAATTTATTTTGAAATAATTTTGTATCTTAAAAAAAAGGATCAAAATTAATGCAAAAGTACAATAATTCCCTAACTACCCTGTCCCAACCACTTATTCTTTATAGAGCCATGCTTTTAAAAATACTGATCAGATTACTGTTTACAACACCAAGGACATTGTCATGACCCACAAAACACAGCTACTTCTTAATCCCATTATATGTCCCTTCCCTCTGCGATGCAGCCCCACCAGCTTTTTTCAGATTCTTCAAGATGGACTTTTTAAACATCTAGGCTTTTGCACAAGCTTTTCCCCCAGACTGGGACCATCTCTACCATCCTCTTAACCTAGTTCTTCTTTCAGACTTTAGCTCACTACTTTAGGTATAACTTAATCAAAACCTAAAGATATCCCAATAGCCATCAGCATATTAGCATCCACATCTTGCTTTCTAAGATGATTCTTCACTAAAAGGAACCACAGCTTCTTGGAAAAATGGCTGATTCTATAACTGTAGCAGAAAATACACAAGATGAGTCTGGAGCATCTAATAATGTCAGAAAGTAAGGAATTGGTCATACACACATACTTAAACACCCCAACCATGATCAGGGTATGTCAAAGGGGCACAGGAGCCTTAATAGTCAAAGCTAGAACAGTCAGAGTAACACAATAAAGAAGTACAGCTTGTAATCCTAAGTATAAAATAAATATCCATGAGTCCATATTAATAGAAATGATTGAATAAATAATAAGTAACAAGTCTCCTGCACAGAATTCCAAATAATTTTTGTAGATAGTCTGACCACAAGGAGGAGGAAGAGGATAGCTCCTCATTCCTTAATGTGGGCTTCCCATTGTTACCCCTTTCCAAACAGTGGAGAATAGAAAGGGGTGGGGGGAGAGCAACTTTATAGTGGAGAAACCTGCCAAACACTACGTTAGCCAGGCAATCAAGGTCAACATCAACAGTGATAAGTCATGTTGATAGTACATACCTTTGATATGATGTGATGAGAAAGGCATTTTTACTTCTGTGGTCTTCCTCTCAAAAACATATAACCCCAGTCAAGAAAAACATCAGACAAATCCCAGTTGAGGGATACTCTGCAAGATATTCAACGAGTACTCATCAAAACTGTCAAGGTCATCAAAAAGAAGGAAAATCTGAGAAACTGTCACAGCTAACAGGAACCTAAGGAGATAAAGTCACTAAATGTAATAGGGTGTCCTGAATGAGATCCTGGAGCAGAAAACAGACATCACGTAAAAAGTATGGAAATCTGAATAAAGTAATGACTTTAGTTAATAGTAATGCATTAGTATTGGCCTCATTAATTGTGATAAGTATACTACACTAATGTAAGATGTTAATAGTAGGGGAGGGGCGCCTGGGTGTCTCAGTTGGTTGAGCATCCAACTCTTGATTTCAGCTCAGGTCATGATCCCAAGGTTGTAGGGTCGAGCCTTGCCTCCAGCTCTGCTTTGCAATTTTTCTGTAAATATAAATAATTCATTTTTAAAAATTTACAAAAACAACAACTAAATAAACCCTGAATACTGAATGGAATATAGTATACTCCCTACCTTCCGTAAATTATTCAAAAATCTGCCAAGTATTGGCTTGAATATAGAAATATTACTCTTAAGCTGGGGAGTGGTACACAAGTTTTTGTTGTATCCTCTAATGTCATTTTGAAAGTTTAATATTCTATTTTTTTATGTTAAATTATAAAGCAATTACATGGAAGTTGGGATGTTGATTCTCCCATGATGGATACTTAGATGCTTTTTTTTAGGTATATTATTTGAAAATAATTTTTCACTGATCCTACTTTGCTGGTATCTAAATATGTGTAGAGTACCCGTGGGGTAATGGACACTGTCTTTGGGGGAGCAACAGACCAGACTCATCTCCAGGTCCTATGTGCTCACAGTTTCCTGCAATTTTTTGAGATTTACAATTGAGACTTTTTACTTGCTAATTTAATGTCTATCCATCCCAGTAGAGTATTAGCTGCCTGATATCAGGGATATTGTATATACCTTGTTTAACAAGGGGTCTGGCATACAATAAATGGTCAATAAATATTTATTGGGTGGATGAGTGACTTTAACTTAATGGTTCAAAGCTCAGGCCCTAGATTTCCCCACTTATTAGGAACCAGGCCAATAATAGTGCCTATTCCAAAAAGTGCTTTATGGATGGATGTGATTGCTTACAGTTCTTTGCAAATGTTAGCTATAATTTTATTTGGTGCCTGTTGAATTAAAAAGGTTAATATTTGTAAAGTGCTGATAACAGTTCCCAGAACAGGGTAAGTGCTTCTTGTTTGTATTTATTTATTTTTTTTAAATATTACTGTTGACCAAATTAAACTGCATTCACTTTTTGTAGTCTGTTAGCAATAGTCTTTGGAAATGTGTTCATATTCTTTGGAAAGAAAATGCCTAAATCTGTACTATAAATCCTCATTAGTTCAAAATATATTACTCTAGAGTATGTGATAATTCAGAAAGGAACCTGGTCCAAACACCTTTGTAGTATTTATGGAGAAATAATTTGTACTACAAAAAAGGGATCACTAAACCATTTAAGAAAATGGTTTTAGAACACTTTGGCAATACCATTCATATATAATGAGCAACCCAACTATGGAGGGGTTTAACATTGGTTTTCAAAATTTTTTATCTGGATCAAAATGTAAGGAACATATTTTACATTATGACCTAGTATGTAATAATATACATGTATATGTGTGTGTATGCATGTATATATATATATATATATATATATATATATATATATATATATATATTATGTGTATATATATTATATGTATATATATAAATATGTATGTGTACATAATAGAAACATAGAGTAATGAATGCATTCTGATCCTTCTTCCAAGCCCATTCCATTCTATCCATTCCATTTTGTCTCATTTTAAAAATACTACTGAAGATATCCTAAAATGATCTAAAGATCCGTTAATGGTTTGAAATCTGTGGCTTGATAAAAAACAACAACAAAGAATCAAACAAAACTATTCTAAACCACTGCTTCTCAAACTTTAGCATGTATCAGAATCACGTAGAAGACTTATTAAACAGATTTCTGGGGTGCCAGAGAATTTGTATTTCTGACAAGTTTCAGATTGAGTCTGTTGCTACTGGTCTGGGGACCACAATTTGAAACCTTTGTACTAGCCGATGCCAGTGATTGAAAAAACCAAGCACCAATACATGTTTCTGTATGCTTGTGTGGTCCCAGCTTTACTTTTGAATTCATTTTGAATCTCTTATCTTTGCTTTAGATTTTAGTCCTGTTCTAGACCTGGGCTAATTTTGGTGGGCTGGATGTTTCTGTTGTCTTTATGTTATGTTGTCCACACTCATCTTCTGCTTAGTGGCTCTCTCTTATTGATAATCTCTCTCTAGAAAGGGCCAGAAGATAATGAGTTTACTGGGATGGTCTTAGTTGAATGACAAACATAATTATCCATCACAATAATTAAAGGGACATTTACCTTTGGTGCTTTTTTTAAAAAATCCAAAATGAATTAGTTACTTCCCTGGTAAAAAGTCAACCAGAAGGTCATGCCAGTACCTCAAGGCTGTTTGCTCTTTATGACTTTTGGTCATTTTCTTTTTCCAGAAGATGGGGTAACGATGACGTTATGAACGAAAACTTTCTCAATCTTGATTACTTCAATCAAATACATATTACAAGGATTCTTTTGGTAGAATCAGCATTAGCTAAATAGAAAAAGGAACAACAATTAAACACTAAATCTAGTTAAGAAAGAAAAGGACCCTTAGTTGTGCATTGATAAGGTTTAGGCAATGTCGGAACCTGAACTTAAGAGGAAATTGGTGAAATCAGATGTGAAGAAGCCTCTGAATTAATATCACTAGGGCAGAGATTATTGGGTGGCATTGGGCCAGGAAACAGCAGTGTGGCAGCTGGATTAGATACCAGAGAGAATAATACCTGTGACGACCAAGATGGATGCAGGGAGCAAGAGGCTGCCAGTTGAAATGGGAAAATTGATTATTTGGCCAGGGGAGGAAGCAGCAGCTGAAGCCAAGAATCAGAGATTATTGGTTGTCCAGAAGAGAAAAAGGACACTGGTATCCAATTTAAGCTTTCAAGAAAAGAAGAACTGGTTGGCTCTAAGTTCAGAGACCGGCCTAGCATCTGAATTCATCTTGTGACTGGTTCTCTCTGTTGTTCCCTTTTGCTTCTCAGGCTTGAAATTTTCTTACTTTCTTTTGGTAGGTGATTGAGGTAGGAATTTCCCCAAGTTTTGTGGAATGAATGTTCTATAACAAGAACAGTATTTAATTTCTCTTTGGCTACAGTGTGCATAAACAAACAAACTCACTTCTTCATAAAAACCAGTTAAATTTGGGGTTTTGGAGGAGGTAGCCAAGATGCTTTTGGGGTGCAAAACTGATGAAGGGAATCATTATCAGCAGCTTTTCTACAGCCACCCAACCTGCCTTTGGCCTCTTTTGTCTTTCCAGTCCCATCCCCCATTCCCTCTAGGGAGCCTGGGAATTGAAATGTAGATGAAATGCAGATTCTTGGGAGAATGGAAGAAGCGACTGGTTGGTCGGTTAAATGGGAAAAGGGGAGACCCTCTAATTTGAGATTAGTCATTTTTAGGCTGAGATGGAAAATGGCTTCCACTCTGGATCTGAAGAGTCTTCGCTTGAGTGGTGCTGATAGTCAATTACCAATTCAGATAAATTTGGAAAAGGAGTAAACTGATTTATGTTGGTCTCCACCACTGGCTCAAAGTCAGGTAAGAGCTGAAGCTTATTGCCGATAGATGTGTATTTTAACTGCGTATGTATGTCATCTCACTTTTTGACCACTTCTGTAATCCATGAGATTTATGTATATTACTAGAACATACTATTGTGCTGCATATATTTTTGGTACAATGCAGATATCTTTCTTGATGTGTTTTGGGGATGTGATTTCACTTTTATTCTCAATTCACTGAGAAAGTACTTTCACAGCACCCACACACGTGGTCATGGTAACTACTGTAAGACTTCACTATTTCAAAGAAGGTGGTATAAATTCAAAGCCATTATATGGTCTTGGATGTATTTACTTCTGTTATGAGCACCGATAAATGATTATATGGTAAAATGAACGAAGAAAGCAGAATTTGCTTAAAAGTAAGACAGTTTGAACTAATTGAGGTAAAATATATACATAAGCAAAATAGCATTCAGTAAACTGATGGGTGTTTTCTGTGGAAGACATGAGAAGGAACAAAGTGGACAGTTGAAAATTTGCTCAAGTTCTCAGTCACTGGTTGGATATTAGTACTGGTCTCCTTTGCCAGTGTTCTTAATTATCATGGAAAGCAACTAATTGTTGGAGGAGAGAGGTAGCTGGAGCTGAGCTTAGGAGAAAGGCTTACTCTCGCTTTGTTATGGAGGTGACTTCTACCCAGTGGTTATTGTTTTAATATTGATGACTAATCACAGCAACATAAATAATTCAGGTCATCAGAATTAAAGGTCCCTATAAATTGGTTTTTTGGGGTTACCTTTTTTTAAATTGTAATTCCTCCCTCCTCTTTTTCTCCACATTGACGGACGTCATCTTAGCACTATGATTATATATATATATATATATATATATATATATATATATATATGAAATGTACTAGCTCAATATATCTGAGTATGGTTGTTGTGTCTTTCTATCCTTGTTTCTTCCCCCTCTCCCCTTGGTAATGGTGGTTGTATTGGAGACTTTGGAGACAGTGTATTTAACATTACAGACCACTAAGCACACGGTGGAGCAACTTGTGAGTGCTTAAAATCTGTTCTGATGGTGGCAGTAATTAGGGTGGTGGCCATGAGAGAAGAAGAAGTGTTTATTTTTATATTTCTATTAACCTATCATTGCACATGGGTTTACATGTAAGATGTGTCTGTTCACTTTATATTGAGAATCTCGTTTTTATTTGTATTTTCTTATGTTTGTGTGATTTTTAACCATCTCCTGCAAATCTGGGTACTTGCAGTAGGTGTGTGCAGTAATTGCTTTGAGACTTCACAGATTATATATGAAGTCCTAGTCCTTGCCTTCAGGGAACTTACAACTGTCGTTGATGAATTTGTGTGGCGAGAAAGACAATAATTAAATGCAGCAGATAATGGAAATGTTAAGCGGGAGGAAAGAGAAACAAATATTTGGAGAAGGCAGAGAGAATCTGGCTGGGCCATCAGGGAAAGAGGCAGAGCTTGAGAGCTCCTTAGCAGGTAAAGGAGGTCGGCCATTAATTTGTGATTCTGTTGTCAAAGCATTGATAATGGAAGTTGGATGTGTGGGTATAAAACTTTATTGCGAACGTTGGAATTCCAACTCTTTGAATAAAAACTTATTTCGTATGTAAAGAATGGAGCTAGGGCTGGAGAGTCAAATTTGCAGATGAGATCTGGTAGGTCACAGCCTAGAAATGGGCGTGCGAGGAAAAGTGGAGAAACAGTTAAAACAGTAAGATGAGCCGTTCAATGGGGGCACGCCTGAGGGCTTCAAGAGCCGCTGAAGACGGGAGTGGCATATTGTCCTGGAAGGCGGAAGGCTATGCTTTTGAGGTGACGTCGGAGCTGGAGTGTAAGGTTGAAAGGGAGCGTTCCGGGCCCAGGAAATTGCAGGTAGAGACACGGCGTAAAAAGAATGTTGACTGGACTTTAAGTGACTTAAGGGCAAGCGCTGTGCTCCTTCCCGGGAGTGGGGAGGGCAGGAAACTCAGCGGGGTCTGTGAAAAGCCCTGTGGTAGTTAAACTGTGTGTTTGGGGCCCAATTGAATTGGTTTTTAAGAAGTAAAGTGATGGGAGGAGCCTGGTGAGTGGGAGGTCGGTTAGGAACCAGCGCTAGATAGAGCACCAGGGAGGCAGTGGCAGCAGAGGACCCTTTGGGGAAAATGTAGACTCCAGTGTGCCTTCCAGGTGCAGGGGGTGGGGAGAGAATGTGAAACGATGTTTACGTAGTGTCCCGTGGAGAAGTTCGGGAGGACAGTTTGAAGTTGCTGGCTCTTTGGGCGAGTCGAGCCAGTAAGCCCCTTCGTCATTCCGCACGGATGGAGACACGTCCAGTCTCCCGGCAGGTGTGTCCTGGGAGCTAGCCAGGCGGGCCGTCCCCACTTTGCCCATCTCTCCTAAGAAGTGTCGGAAGTGTCAGCCCATAGCTGTTCTGACCGCGAAGGCCTGTCGTTTTAGTCGTCCACGCCGTTCCCCCCATTGACAGCTTCGTTCCATTAGAACCCAGACCTCCCAGAGCCCAGATTCTAGCCCCTCCTCCCAGCTCCCCTTCCGAGGAGGTGGACGCTCCAAGAGGAACAGGGAGGCCTGGCGTGGGGGAAGCTGCGGGCAGAGTGGAGGCAGCCGCGCCCTCGCGCCGCCCTCGACTCCGCCGGGCTCCCGCCCCCGGCTCCCACCCCCAGCCTGCCGCCCAGCGAGCGTGCCCGGAGCGCTCCGGGCCACACAGCGGGGCTCGTGGTTCGGGCTCCGGGTCTTGACGGCTGCCGAGGGGGAGGCGGGCACGTGTTAGGGCGGGGGGTTCCACCTGGCCACGCCGCCCGCCCTTTGCGGGCCGGCCTGGCCCCGGACGGGCGTCCGCGGCGGGCGCACGGAGGCGGGAGCTCTGCGCTCTATGGGAGGCCGAGCATTTGGCGACCCGGGCGCGGCCGTCGGGGCAGTGGGCTCCGGACGCGGGAAGCTCGCTCCCACGGCCCCCTGCCCAACTTTGGGCCCGCCAGTGCCTGCCCCAGTGTGCACCGCCGCCGTCGCCTCGACCTTCGAGGCCCTCAGTCCCGCCCGGCCCGGGTCCCGGCACCCACGTCGAGGCGGACAGGCGGACAGCGCCGCAGCCGGGTCCGACCCCCCGTGAGGGGACTTGGAGAAGTCGGGGCCCCGCCCACCGCTCCCCGCGGCCCCGCCCACGCCTCGCCTCGGCCCCGCCCACCGCTCTCTGGCTCCTCCCCTTCCTGCCGGCTTGCTCTCGGCGGCAGCCCGCCCGCCTCGGCCCGGAGCGGAGCCCACTGCTCCCCTCAGCCGCCCCGCCCCGCCGGCCTCCCCGCCCCTCCCGCGCGGGCGGTCCGAAAACCCGGAGCGCGGGAGCGCGGCTCCGCCGGGCCCGGGCGGCCGCACTGGGCATGCTCAGTAGCCGGGGCAGGTTTTTTGGTCGCAAGTAGGAAGCTTTTTGCACTACACCGGAGAGGGGGAGCCACGGAGCCAGCCGCGCCGCCGTGCACCGCCGCCGCGCCCGCCCCAGCCCGGCCCGGCCCCGCGGCGGGGCGCGATGAGCCCGAGCCCGAGCCGGCCCGCCGGGGAGTGAGCGCGGGGCGCGGAGGGCGCGTTGCGCAGCTGCTCCTGCGCACAACCCTGCCGCCGCCGCCGCCGGCCCGCACTGGCAGTGAGTGTGAGAGGCTCGTCCGTGCTGAGCTCCCGGCGCCGGGAGCGGGAGCAGGAAGCGCAGGCCACGCAGGGACCCAACTGAAACAAAGTGTCGGCCGCCCGGCGGCGGCGGCGCCTCGCCCCGACCCTGCCCCTCCCGCCCGCCCGCAACTCCGCCGCCCACCATGGCTTCCGAGGAGCTGTACGAGGTACCTCCCCTCCCCCTCCCGGACCCTCGGGCCGCCCCCGCCCCGCGCCGCCCCTCCCCGGCCCCGGCCCGGCCGCGTCCAGCCCGACGGCCCGGCTCCGCCGCGGGCGCCCGCCTCGCCCCCTCCCCCTCCGCGGCCGCAGTTTGCTGGACGGGAAATGTGTGCGAGGGGAGCCCGAACCACGCTGCTTTGAGGGGCCCGGCGGGCGGGGGGGGCCTCCCCGGAGTTGTCGAGCTCGTGGGGGGGCTCCGGCCGTGGGGAAGTAGCGCTGACACCAGCGACTTGCTCAGACTGAGCCCAAAGTGTTCTTGGCGAGGGCAGTGGGTGTGAAGCCCCTGTTACCGCTTGGCGGGGTCTGTAGGCGGTGCGGGGGTGTTTTTCCTGTCCATTTAATAGAGCGTTTTGGAGAGGGTTTTGCCTCCGGTTTGGGGAGTGGGGCGCCGAAAGGAAGAGTGCAACTGTCTCGGCTCTGCTGCTAGCCAAAGCGATGCAAAATAACGCACCGAAAATGCTAAACGTTGACCACATGCTTTAATTAGGTTAGCATTGTGGCCAGAGCCAGGAAATTTAAATTTAACGCTGATACACCGTCATTCATTTGCGCCGCAGCGTTGCAAGTAAGAAAGGGCACAATCAGAGCTATAAGTTATGAACGAAGGGTTTGCCAGCTTCAACTTCAAGCTTTGGAGTTATCTGTTTAGATCTTTAGACATATTTTGTATGTCTCGGTGTAACTTCTTGACGTATTTCAAAGTAGACTTCCTGGGAGTACAGAAGCTTGGAAGGCTTTCTGTTCTTTTGGATAAATGATTTTCTGTTTATCTTTATGAGAGTCTTAAAACTTTTGGATACTCTTCTGGATTCACCTTTATGATGCGTTTAGGGACCTGGGTGTTTAGGGGCTTAAGTAAGCGTCTGTAACAAGTAGAGACCCAGCACCCTTGATGAACCTTAAGTACCAGGTGAACCTTCTGAGGTGTCTTCTGGGTGTCTTACTGCTCTTGGCATAGAACGGCACTCTATTGCCAACAGATAGCCTTCTAGCAACTTTTTGTTGCTTTTTAAAAGCAAGTGTCCTGCAAAAGCTCTCAGGAGGAGGCTGCCTTCTGTAGAAATAATGGTGAGATTGTTACCTCCCCTTACATTGTATGTGGTCAGTGTACCTTAGCTGGCACTGAAAACGTCCCATTCTCTTCAACCATTTTACACATTAGCTGTGCCCTAGTGTATTCAAGATACTATCTTGGGTCATTTGGGTATGTAAAAGGGAAAAAAATCTCCCTGTCCTCAAGAAGTTTCCCTTTTAGGAAAGCAAGTGGTGTGCATGGGGAAGGTCCCTAAGCAGAAGTTAAGATAGATGCAGATCTTCCAGGCTGACATACAGTTGGGAAAGTACATATGAGGGATTTTGGTTTCTACATTAGATTATTTCTTGCTGGCTTGGGTTTGTGTATTCATTCTTTATTATTTTTTGTGGTTATAAATACCTAATCATTTAAGTCATTCCAATTGGTGTTTGGGTGGAGTAGCACCTTATACATAAGTTGTATCTTATGATCCTGAAGACAATACATTTACCACTAGTGCACTGTGAACTAACTTTAGTTCTTTCTTTGTTTATTCATGTCTTCAGGTTTTCTAGTCACTACTTTTCTAGCAGAATTCATTTATAAGTAACATTTTGTTCAAAATTTGCATTCATTCTGCATGTTCATTGAATGTCAGCCCTATGGAAGTTCCATAGGGAGATAGGCATAAGGTATGAGGATGGTTCATTTCTTCAACATTTATTGGGGAAGAAATAAGTACATTGCAAAGAAATGATACATTTGCACAACTGACCTTTTGATTCTGGGTTTTGTTTTAGTTTTGAAAAAAAGCTATAGGAGTATAGTTGAAAGGAGAGTAAAAAATATGATGGTATTTTTTAGATAGGTGAGTTTTCTAACTTCTTTTCCTTTACTTGTAGGCAACACTATGACTCTGTGTCTGTATTACTATTGAAAGCTGATATGTGAAAGTTCTGTTTAGTGGTTGAGAGCCTGGATTTGGAGTCAGAAAACCTAGTTGTTGAATTCCAACTTTGTTACCTTGGGTAAATTACCTTCAAAGCTCAGTTTCCTCATCTGCAAAATTGGGATCAATACTCACCTTCAGAACTGTGAAGTTTACATGAAAAAAAAAATGTAAATCATACTCTACAATTCCCACAGTGAACACTCAGTAAGTGATGGTTATTGTTCTATTTCAACTGATCTAACATGCCTCCCTAAGGCCTGGTTTTGTTTCTAAAGATAGAGAACTGTATTGTTTTGATCAAGGCAATATTACTTGTGAGGCAGTATGCAATTGTAAATAAATACTACAGTCTAACAGGCTATTTGACAAGGCTGGGGAGAACACTAAGATATTTTAGTAATAAGGTCATGGACATTATTAGTTGCCTTGTTTTATTCGGTTATGCCCAAATCAAAATAGAAGTTCCATGTTTGGTCTCAAATTCTACAATTCTGTAGGGATACATTGACAAAGGAGGAAGTTCAAAGTGTTGCTTCTTGAAGTAACATGGTATATAGTAAGAGCACCAGTTTGCAGAAGCTATGTGAACTTGGGTGAGTTATTTGATTGCTAAGCCTCTGTTTTGTCACCTAAAAAGAAATGAGCTCTCCAGGACTCAGCATGGTGCCTGGTATGTGGCAATAGGTTCTTCGTAAGTGTTTAAAATAGTTATTGTGACCATGTTTGTGAATAAAAAATAAGGAAACAAGGTGGGGTGGAGCATCAGCCTTACAAAATTGGAAGAGCTTCTGTTGGAGATAAAAATGGATTTATTCCCTGTATTTCCAGCAGCTGGGGTTAGGAAAGACAATTTTTTTACTTACTCATACTGAGCACTTCATAGCTTTCACAAAAAGACCAGCTTCCTTTAGATCAGGGGTCAACAAAGTTTATGTAAGGGACCAGGTAGTTGATATTTTAGACCCTGCATGCCATGTACTCTTTGTTTTGGTTACTTGGCTCTGCTGTTGTAGCGCAAAAGCAGTGGTAGACAGTACCGAAATGAATGAGTTATTTTCCAATAAATTATGGACAGTAAAATTCGAATTTCGTATAATTTTTGCCTGTCATAAAATATTCTTGACCCCCCCCCAACCACTTAAAAATGTAAAAATCATTCTTAGCTCTTGGGTTTCACAAAAGCAGTGAGTGGGCTGGATTTCTTTTTCTAACCTGTGCTTTAGATGACCAGCTGCTCTGGAACTGAGATTGAGGCACCTGGAGGTGGAGTGTGGAGTAATGGAAGTCCTTCCAGCTGCAATCCCAGCTCTAGACTGGGTTCCACTCCTCCCTGCTATATAATGAAGGGAACAGCTGTGTATCTTATGTAACTCTCTCTCCTGAACATTCTCATCAGTAACATGGGGACAATGATAACTCCCTCAGAGGATTGTGAAGCTTACATGACATTAGAATGTAAAAGCAATTATAGCTGATAAAGTGCTATACCCAAGTGTTAAGTAATTATATTATTCTAGGAAACATCTTTGTCTTCTTCCATTCTTTTTTTTTTTTTAATGTTTATTCATTTTTGAGAGAGAGAGAGAGAGAGAGAGAGAGAGAGTGTGAGCAGGGGAGGAGCGGGAGAGAGGGAGACAAAAAATCTGAAGAAGCCTCCAGGCTCTGTCAACACAGAGCCCGTCGCAGGGCTCAAACTCACCGCGAGATCATGACCTGAGCTGAAGTCGGATGCTTAACCAACTGAGCCACCCACACGCCCCATATCTTCCATTCTTAATTAAAGAAAAAAAACCCACCCAACTCTCAAACCTGAAACCAGACGTGTTTTCCTTTGATATTTGGGAATTGATATAATCCCAGTAATAAAAATTGATTATATCACCAAAGAAAACAGATCAAGAGGACTTTAATTTATCCAGTTGTCAAATAACCACCATAAGACTTTGTTCATGTGGGACTGAATAAGGAGTCAACACTGTAGTAAAATAGAGACACATCTCCTTCTGTGTATATCTTAATAATTCCTTTTTTCTCAGTGGATATGGGGTCCCCCCCCCTTGAGAATGATTATAATAGCTAATTTAAATTTTAGTAAGATTATAGCTAGTCCTAGCCTTCTGAGAAAATGTTTCTCCAACACATGCATATTCCAGTCTATCAAAAATGGAAGTAAGCTTTTAGGAATGAAGTTGTACCTGGCTTATAAAAATTTCTTAAAGTTGATTAGTTTGGAAGGATAATCAGGATTTGGGGGAAAGGTAAGTCTTTAGAATTTTTCTTATTACTTTAGGATGTGATTGCTCCTTTCTCCTATGCACCACAAGAATTTTATGTCCATTGACCAGAAGCGCAGTTGTAAATAAAATGGAAGTCACAAAGATCAAGAGATGTTCCATGGATGTTAAGCCTGCATCTGTTGTGTGTGTGCTGGCTCTTAGAAGAATGACCAAGAAAAAGAAGAGTTGTTTGATTTCTAGAGTTGATTGTGGGATAGTGAAGTCAAATGTGTGTTTTGAAAATTAACACACTGTCTTGAATGTGAATTGCTGAGAATATTATTTATTTGCCTAAACAAGAATGTGGAGACCTGCCATGTGCTTTTCCTCTGAATTTTCTTTCAGTTCCTATGTACAAGAGTAAGTCTTTTCTGTTTTTGTTATAATATCTAAGAATTGTTGAATTTTTCTGCATGCTCTGTAATGATTTTAACCACCAGAGATATTTTCGTGGTATATAGGAAATACCTAATTTGCCGTGTTCTGATTCACACTTTTGAATATCTGTGATGCACAAAGCCAATAGGAGTCAAATTTTTGTGAATGGGGAGTAGTGGTTTTTATATCATGTGTGTTTGTAGGTGCAACAGCATCATCTGGGGTCCTTTTTTTAAACATTTATTTACTGTTGAGAGAGAAAGAGTGGGGAGGGGTCAGAGAGAGAGAGGAAGACAGAGGATCCGAAGCAGGCTCTGCGCTGTCAGAACAGAGCCAGATGTAGAGCTCAAACTCATGATCTGTGAGATCGTGACCTGAGCCAAAGTTGGACACTTAACCAGCTGAGCCACTGAGGCACCCCTGGAGCCCTTTTAAAATCAGATTCTTGGGCCCAAACCATGAGGATGTAGTTTTCAGTGTTTGGGTGGAGACCAGAATCTGTATTTCCAAAGAGCTTTTTTATGGCATGTAGGTGGATGTAGGAGCCTTGGGATTGCAATGGTATGTGTTTCTAACACCGAAGCCACACGTTGAGGTGGGGTGGGGTTGGGACCTGCGTTTGCAGAGGAAGAACTCCACATGGACCACACTAGTCCTTTTTGCAGGCTCTTAGACTGTTGCTGGTTATTAACTGACTCATTCCAGGAAGGGAATATTAAAAACACTAGGTAGCTAGCTAAGGGTGCTATAATTTCTATTTTCTGTCTTCATTGTATGGCCCACTTGTCCATCAAGTTGTTAAGATTGGTGCTTACATTTCTTTAAAACTAGGTATTTTTTTCTGGTCATTATTTTCCAAAGTTCAAATATTGCAGTAGTTGCATAACTGTTGAGTTACACTGTAATGAAAGAGTGAATTATAGGAATGACTTTCCATTCTTGACCCTTTCCCTCTAGAATCTCCCGCCCCCAAATGTTATGCCTTGTGCTGTTCCTTCTACACTTAGTTCCTCATCTGCATATGTGGTTTCAACTCTGAAATGGGGAGAACTTTTTACTGTTTCCCACACAAACTTAATTCTCTTTAGCCTTAAGGGATCTGTGTTCTTTGGGGAGTCTGGGAAAAGTCTTTCACATTTGTATGAAAATTTGTTTACATAATTCATATAGAGACTTTTTCTGAGGGAGAGGCTCAGTAGCTTTTATCTGTTTCTCAAGGGGACCTGTGACCCAAAACAAGTATTAAAATTGTTCTTGAGATCTTTGAGCTAAGGCTTGACTTTCATTGCTCTTCATTGACTACTCTGACATCGTTTTTGCCAGACTCCGCTCTGCTTCAGCTGGAGTCCACACTAAAACCATATTAAAACTTCACTGATTGGGTTTCGAAGTTATATACTATTTCTCTAAGTGGCTATTCTCAAAATTGTTCATACATGAACTCTACAGTTAAACCAAAGGGGAGTGGGAGGTACAGGCTTCCAGTTATGGAATGAAGGAGTCAAAAGGCTGAAAGATACAGCATAGAGAATGTAGTCAGTGGTATTGCAGTAATATTGTACAGTGATAGATCGTAGCTACACTTGTGGTGAGCACAACATTATGTATAGAATTGTCCAGTCACTGTTGTACACCTGAAACTAATATAACATTGTCTACTGTATTTCAATTTAAAAAATTAAGCAATATTCTAGCTTCACTTCTGACAGTACAAGGGCTCTAGAATCCTTTAACTCTGATCCACCCCTGAACTTGTTTACATGCTGTTATTTCTGTGTTTATTATTGTCCATTTTAAAAAAAAAACTGATGAAATAGGACATTATTATTCTATTAAAAAAGTTTTTTTTAATGTTTATTTGTTTTTGAGAGAGACAGAATGAGAGTAGGTTAGGGGCAGAGAGAAAGAGGGAGACACAGAATCCGAAGCAGGCTCCAGGCTCGGAGCTGTCAGCACAGAGCCCGACGTGGGGCTCAAACTCATGAGCTGTGAGATCATGAGCTGAGCTGAAGTTGGATGCTCAACCGACTGAGCCACCCAGACACCCCAGGACATTATTATTCTATACAGATAATATTTGTTTAGATTTATTTATATCTTTACCAGTTTCTTTGATCAATCAGTCTTATATTATAGAACTTCCTTCTGGGATTATTTTTTTTCCCTTTTTTAGGTATATCCTTCAGAGATTTCTGTAGCAAAGAGTTATTGGTGGAAAAGTCTAGTTTTTTGATTATCTGGATATGTCTTTATTTTGCCTTCATTTTAGGAAGAGTATCTTCTAAATAAAGCCAGTTAATTGGTCAATTTCTTTAAGCATTTTGAAGGTGTTATTCCATGGTCTTCTGGCTTCCCCCTTATGCTGAAGGAGGTTGTTGTCAGTCCAGGTGTAGTCACTTTACAGGAGATCTGTCTTCTGTCTCTGGTTGCTTTTAAGATTCTCTCTTTGACTTTGGTGTTCTCTAGTTTTATATCAATGTATCTCTGTGAGACTTTCTAATAATAAGGTTTGCATATGATCTGTTTCTTTTGTCGATTTGTCAATTGAAAATGCAAATAAAGTATAAACTAGATTTCAAGGGAAATGTTTATGAAAATGGATGTAATAGTTACAAAAATAGTTACACATCTACTGCTTCTATGGCAAAAATGTTCAACATCTTTGTTCTGTCAGCTTCTGATACATAAGTGTATCTTCTCTAGCTTTCCTTTACCTGAGGTTGGCCTGTTCATTTGGTCTGAGCTGCTGAAGACATGGTTGTTGACTTACTTTGTCCACATCTGCCCAGCCCGTCCCTTCCTACCTTTGTGTTGCCATTTTTCCAGTCGCTAACTGGTGGATACCCCAGCTTGCCAGCCATGGTGTCACTCATTTAGGACTTCCATTACAGTTCACAACTAGCAGGAATCCTCCCCTCCGAGTGACTAATTGGCTTTTTCCTTTTGCACTATTAATTATTTGCATGTAAGTATTACTTTCTCTCAGTATTAAATAATATCATGTATATTTTTCCCTGGAATGGTTGGCTTTTTTTTTTGGTTTGTTGCAGTGTTTAATCTGAAGACTTGAATGTGGCAAGCAGTCAATAATTGCTGATTTTATCTAAAATACAAATATTACAGTGACTGGAGTCACATTTTTTTTTTTTTTAATTATACCATATATGTGAGAATTATGCATTTAGGTATCTTGTTTGGAAAAAAACTCTACATGGTGTTTTGGAGGAAAATTATTTCTAAATTTGATACAAATAATTTGGAAGAAAATTGTGTTCCTAGAAAGAGTATTTCGAAATGTTTGTCACAGTATTTATGTTTAGCTGTTGGTGAGAAGTGTCTGTGTAGGGGGCGAGATGTCTAAAAATAATCTCCAGTTGGAGAAGTTAACCACAATATATTTAGGAAATGCCTTTATTTTTTTGCCTTATTTTCATTTATAATGGGCTCTGCCATGTGAAGTTTTTAAGAAGTTGATATTTTCACAGTGTTCGTTGGTAATGCTCAACAATGTTGATTGCACGTAATATCTTTGGTTAAAATGTACCCATTTTTCATCAGTAGTTTACTGTTTAGGATTCCAGGGTATCACAGAGTTGCATACAGAAGCATTTCTTATTTTAAAATGTAACTAATGTGGAAGCCTCAGCTATTTAGAATATGTGAGAACCAGGACCAAATAAAAGGCTTCTTGGTTTGGAAAAAGGTGTCACACCCCTTAAACATTGAATGGCTCTGTGTCTCTGTTAGAGACTGTTTTCCTTTATTTTAGGCATAATATGCTTGGACTTCACTAACTTACCATGTTGGGAACAGGTATTTGGTAAGGGAGAGAGGCTGTCACAGGTATGTGAGTTGACATTAATAAGCTTGCTCATGAGAGGAGCTGATGATGGCACTTCTAGGTCATGGATAGCAGGGGCTCCTGAGCCCCACAGAGCAATGTGAAAGGCATCCTTATGAAAAGAGCTATCAAACATGATTTTAAAAAAAGTTTTGGCATGTAAGTGACAAAATTCAGTTTATTTTTATTTTTAATATTATTATTTTTTAATGTTCATTTATTTTTGAGAGAGGGAGACAGAGTGCAAGCAGAGGAGGGACAGAGAGAGGGAGACATAGAATCTGAAGCAGGATCCAGGCTCCAGGCTGTCAACACAGAGCCCAATGCAGTGCTCGAACCCATGAGGTGTGAGATCATGACCTGAGCTAAAGTCAGATGCCTAACCGACTGAGCCACCCAGGCACCCCAAATTCAGTTTATTTTTGTGGTGTGTTTTCCAGAGTTTCCACCAAAGTATTCCTAACAGCAGAAGAAAGCGATCAGATAGCCTCATAAAGCGATGGAGATGGGGACTGAACTCTCTGATGCAAACTTGGCCTGTTTTTGAATTCTCAGGTTACCCTTAACCTTAGTGAAGTTAACAGTGTATGCCATAGAAAAGTTTTTGGTTTGATATTAAATGTCTTAAAAGTACTTACACTTAGCTTTTCTCCATTAAACTTTGAGTCAGGTTGATGTTTCGGTAAGGTGAGCCATCAGTTATGGTCTTCCTACAACTCCTGATCTCCTGCTGGGTGTGTGCACCCGGGGGTAAGGGCGGGGGCTGTTCGCGCCATCTTCCTTGATGATGTGAGGTAAAAGAATTATTAGCTGGTTTGGTGATATGTAAATGGGAATATTTGAATTGAGTGATCAAAAAAGTGTTTTAAAATCTTGTTTCAGTAATTCTTACGACTGAAGTTTAAAGATCCTTATTTTCCATCTAAAGTCATCTTATTGCTGGGTGTTCAGGAGAAGCAGCACTAGCTATTCGTGTCTCCACTGTCTGCTGATTCTTTACTTAGAAGAATGATTTTGCTGTTCTTGGAGTCAGTCATGAGAGCATTTCGGGGGTCCCTGGTGGAATGGGGCTTGTCTGCTTTACAGCTCCTCCCTACCCAAGGGCTAGGCCAGCACCCCTTAGAAAACTTCCTGTCTTCCATCTCCTCTTTCCCTCCTGAGTGTTCTTGTTCTCATGTCTAGCTCCGGGGCCTTCCACTTGCTTTCCATCCCTTTGCCAGGTCCCCTTTGAGCTGAGGCTTCATTCATCCTGTTTTGACTCTTGACCCCAGCCTCCATACTGGATTGTTGCCTTGGTCAAAGCTCTGGCCCGGCAAGTAGCTGTCTCACTGCCGTTTTTTTTACCTTGCTTTTCTTTTATGCAGTCCAGAGGTGGACTCTGACAGTCCTCAGACACCCCAGGTGTCTACCCGAGGTGGAGGTTAGCCACCTCTCCAACTCTTGGCCAGCGACGGGTCCCCTGTCTTAATCCTCTGACTTCCCTCTTGTATGCAGGTGAGCTTTTGAGCTCAAAGCAAGAAGTAAATGATTATTTTATTACCATTTCTAGGGTGGAGAGAGATGTGTATGTGGCAGAGGGTGCTAACTAGAATATGATTTGTAGTACTCTTCCCTCAGAGTATACATGTGAGTAAAATTTTTCTCCGGAATTATTTTATATGCCATCATTCAACACCACTAGCTTCGGCTCACAAGTGAGCTTTTTGAGAATGTCTTGATTAAATTGATAGATGCATATCTAAAAATGTATTCCTCAGGGAAACAATCCTAAGTAGCTGCAAGTTCGGACTGCTTAAAAATGATGAGGTTGCAATGATTATGTAGAATGAGTTTAAAAGATTGTGGAGGGAGGGGCACCTGGCTGGCTCAGTCGGA
The DNA here is from genome assembly GCF_046562875.1 of Panthera onca. Lineage (NCBI taxonomy): Eukaryota > Metazoa > Chordata > Mammalia > Carnivora > Felidae > Panthera > Panthera onca. The sequence goes on along the minus strand of NC_138343.1, from coordinate 23,695,970 downwards.
GGAGCATGTGACTCTTGATCTCTAGGGGTCATGAGTTCAAGTCCCACATAGGATGTAGGGATTTCTTAAATAAATATTTTAAAATAAATAAAAGCCTGTGGAATGAGATCTTGTCAAGGTGTGTGGGTACACATTGGCATGAGGGACTTAAGTGTTAAGACCAGACACATGCAGATTGCCCAGGAACCTGATTGAAACCAACAGAAAACAGATTGTGGTCATGAGTGGACAGCTTTACAGTACAGTAAATATGCACCCCCCAAGCCTTGGGGAGAAAAAGACCAAAACCATGAAGTGGAGGGTTGGATGGGGGAAAGGATTGTTGTAAAATTCCAGTCTCTTCTATGCATAACCCCACTGGAAGGAAGGCTAAAACCACGGAGTCCTTGTCTCAGCTGATTGCTGTTGCAGTAGAGCAACATGCCTTAGAAGTTGGTAAGCTTTTAAACAGCCTTTCCTGTAGTGGAACAGGTCTCCCCTTGAAGAAGAGTGTTCCCCTTAGGGCTTGAGAAGGAAACATTGGAGAAAATAAGGACACTAATGTGACCAAGGCTTTGAGCACTCTTGTTTCTCCTCTGGAGCAGTGGGCAGAAGATTGGAATGCCCCTTTGTGTTCCTGAGCCCCTCACTCTCCTGGGTGATTGAGGTGAGAACTAAAAGTAAGATGGAAGTTCTCATCTTTGTGTGCTTTTGCCCCACCTTCCCCCACTCAAAAGTGTTTCTCCAGAGTCCTTCTGCCATACAGCTGACTATCTGCTCTGCTCGCCTGGGTGAAGAGATGTCCTCATGTTTTTCACTGAATCAGTGGAAATGTTTCCCATAATTTCCTGGGTGATGTGAGGTCAGCTAGAACCCTCACCTTGTCACAGGCCCTTTTGGTTTTCAGTTGTGCTTCTTTTCTTAGTAGTAAGGGAAGTAAGAGGAGTGATTGGGTTGGGGGGGGGGGGGCTAGACCTGGCTGTGCTCACATTTTGCCTTTGCACAGTCCTTATTGCTGGGGTAGCTCTGGGCTGGTTCCTCCCCGCCTCCAGGCATCTCTCTGAATCCCAGCGGGCAGGAACTCTGGTGGTTCTAACTCCAGGACCTCCCACCTGAAGGGAAAGAGTGGCTTCACAGCCACTGCAGTGGTTTCTCAGCTTTTGAGGGAAGGTGTGTATCAGAAGCTCCCATCACTGAACGTTGTTGTAGGATCAGTTCTGGATCTAAGATTTGTGCCCAAATTGCGTTTTGTTTTGTTTTCTTTAGCTCTCTTGCATTTTTGGCCTTTTCTAACTCTGGGTCAAGGGAAATGAGACCGAGAGTTGCTGCCTTTACCACCTACCTGCTCTCTGTGTCCCTCTTCTCATCCGACCCCTCTGTTTTGGAGCCCCATCCTGCTGCACTCCATATAATATGGAATCGAACTTTTCAGAAGAGTTTAGCTTCCAGTTCTTAATGAAAAAACCAAGTGAACAATAGAATCTTTCTGCCTTTGTAAAACAGTAAACTTTCAAACTAAACCCAGCTACTCTTTGCTTGTGAAACAAGCATACTTTTCTCTGGATTTGAGACTGGATTTCTCACACCTGCTGTACATCATTATCAATTTAGGACATATAGTCAGGGTTTTGCTTATTTATTATATATAAAACATCAATAATGACACAGAAGAACAACAAACACATAGAAAGATTTGTTCTTCACCCCTCTTATCTATTTTGGATATATGTTAGCAAAAGTTAGCAAAAAATTATCTAGTAAACATCTTGAAATGATTTGTGTTTGTTAAAAGTTGCATTTGAAAATTTTCTTCAAGAGAATTTATAAATACACTGATGAAACCTTTTAAATGGGAAGATCGCTTAAATTTAAAAAATCTTGCTTGATAAATTTTAATGAGCAATTAATAACATGACTTAATACTATATTTAGGTATGTGTAGGTGACCTTTTGCATTAGCCTGCTACATAAAAACTTCTCAGAGTTTGGGAGGCATTACCTCTGTGGTTTAGGGTTTACTGTAAGTTGCTGGAGATGTTATTGTCTATATGATATACACTGCACCTTAACCAAGAAAAAGCCATTTTCCTTGCTATGAGGACTGAAGTTATAAGGGTTTCTTAAACTCCTTGTAGTATAAGTTAACAGATGATGGTCGCTCCATGATAAAAGATAGATAGGATCCTAATAAATACCATAGTCTGCCTTTTCTTCCGTGGTCACCGTACTTGAGGTTATTATAAGCAGAACATAGAGCAGATGTGACTAAAGCAGTGGCATCTTCTGATGTAGTTTGTGGAAGCAGAACAGGGAAGCTCCACTAATTTCCTGCAGTTTCACAGTTAGCCAGTAGGTTTCCCATGCATAGCAGCTTGGAAATCTGTATGGACCTAAAAATGAGTGGCTAATTATAGGGTAGGAAATGAATAAGCTTTGCATGAGATTAAACAGATTTGCAGGGAGAATGAACTTAATGCACCATCATGGATAGCAATTTTTCAGTGTCCTCAAAGATTTCAAATTAAACAAATGATTTATAATGAAGCATAACACATTGATGAAAACAGAGAAAAGACCAAAGAGTCCATTTGTCCAACATTTTGTCCACAGAAAATATGCAGGTGCTCACTTTGGAAGAGAATTTGAAAGTTGCTGCAGAGATGATCAATATAAACAATGATGATCTTACATTTCCTGTGATTTTTTTTTTTTTTTTAAGAAATAGAGCAAAGTAACATGTTTGGAGAGTACATTAAAGGAGAGAAGACATGTCCAATATAATCCTTAAAAGACTGATGTACAGTGGCAAGCATTAACGTTCCTAAGAAACAGAGGAACAATGTCAAATCCGCATGTAATTTTTGTCACCAATAGATAGCACTGTTCATTGTGTAACTGATTCCATAGGGTTGAATAGATTTAGTATGTGGAAATTACAAAGTTTGAGGATCTTGAGATACAGAGGGAACAAACCTGAGGCCTGAATGGTGGATTTCTTTATTAGGATGCTTCATATTGTTTGTGAGCAACACTTTTGATTTAGAACATAACATCAATGTAACTCACTAGACTTACAGTCCTGAATTATGTTAGTTCATTCCAAAATTCATTTCTCCCTCAGGGAGTAAAGATTTGGCGCCACAGAGGATATTCAGAAGACTGTCTGAGGGCAGTCCTAGACAGGAGGAAAGTTCTGGGAATGTTTTGTGTTAACAGCCTCTTTGAAATCAGAGTTTGGCATTTTAAAGTCAGTACTTGAACCAGCTGACATCCGCTTGGCAGACAGGGCCTTTGAATTTCATAGTCTTAGAATTTACGTGGTCTCATCACCTTACTCGTGGTTTGTGTGTGAAAGCCCTGTGTATGTTTACTGAGAAAAGAAGAAGAAAGTCTAAGAAGGGAAAAACCGTTGTTCTTTGTGTTACCACTGTAATCAACTTCTGTGAACCACAGAGGACCACTATTCTGGACCTCTCTACACATAAGTACAGTTAGAAGAATGGATGTATACAGAAAACCATTATTTTATAAAAACAATTATATTTAATAGAAAAACAATTATATGCATGCCATTTAATAGAAAACAGAAGGTAACATGAAAAAATGTAGAATTTTAAACACCTTTTTCATTTGTCCATTTTTCTTTTGCCTTTTTCTTACTGATGTGTTGGAGTTCTTTGTGATGGATGCTTTCTTTGTTATACATCTTGCACATATCTTCTGTGATGTGTCTTCATTCTTGAAAAAATTTAAATCTGTAATATAGTTACATGTTAAGTTTTACATTTTAATGTAGACAGATTTTCCCCATTTTGTTTCTTGTTGAGGACATTCTTCCCCCAGGATGAACTTTAGTCCACCTACAGTTTGCTTTTATGTATGATATGAAGTTGGGATATGATTTGCTTTTAAAATATGGATAATCTGTTGTCACAATTTATTAAATAGTCCATCTCTCCCCCATTTGTTTGCCATCTCGGCCATGTATAAAGTTTTCTTTATGTATGGGTCAGTTTCTTCTGTTCAGTTGGTATTTGTCTTTTCTTGACCATGCCACACTGTTGTAATTAGTATGGTTTTTTTTTTTTTTTAATGTTTATTTTGCAAGAGAGCACAGGTGAGCATGAGCAGGAGAGGAGCAGAGAGAGAGAGGGAGAAAGAGAATCCCAAGCAGGCTCTGCACTGTGCAGAGCCTGACATGGGGCTTGATCCCACAGCTATGAGATCATGACCTAAGTCGAAATCAAGAATTGGATGTTCAACCCACTGAGCTGCCCAGGCACCCTGTTTAGGTTTATAATACATCTTAAAAACCTGCCCTACCAGTTTTATCTTGTTCTCTTTTTCTGAAAAATTTCTTAGCTCTTCTTGGTGGTGTGCTCTTCCACTTAAACATTGGAATCATCATGTTGAATTACACGTTGGGGTTGGGATTGATGCTGCACTGGGTGTATGGATTAATCTCTGGCACTGGAGATACAGCAGCAAACCTAAAAGATAAAGTCCCTGCCCCAAGGAGCTTATATTCTAATGATGGCAGCAGACTAATTAGGATACTTCTAGTGGCTTGGAGTGCGAGTCATTTTTATGTAAATTTTTAGAGAAAGCCTCATTGATAAGGTGACACTTGGGACTTGAAAACAAAGGAATTCCCCACTGAGGCTGGCAAGTGCTTTGTGAGTTTGAGCAGCAAGGAGGAGGCTGCTGTGTCTGAAGACTGTTGGAGAGAATGAATGGTAGGTGAGGTCGGGGTGGTAGTGGGATCCGTGCACACTCTTTTTTATTTTTTATTTTTTAATTTATTTTGGGAGAGAGCAAGCAGGGGAGGGGCAGAGAGAAAGGGAGAGAGAGAATCCCAAGCAGGTTCTGCACTGTTAGATGCAGGCCTCTAACTCACAAACCATGAGAAAAGACCTGAGTCAAAACCGAGTCTGACACCTCAGACTGAGCCACCCAGGTGCCCCAACGTGCACGCTCCTTGTAAGTCTGTTAAAAATGTTGAGTTTTATTTTTACTAAGATGGGAAGCCATTGGAGGAATGGTGTAATCAAATGAAAAAGTTTTCAAAGTTATGGTAGATGTTATATAAATAAACTGTAGAGGGACCAAGAAGGAAGTGGGGAGATTAATTAGTAGGCTGGCAAAATAACTGAGGCAGAAGATGATGGTAGTTTGAAGCCATGGTGGTGGTTATGATGGTAGGAGGAGGGTGGGGGGCGGGTAGTGAGCAGTGATTGCATTGGGGGGGGGGTGTATTTTGAAGGTAGAGCTGATCAGGATTTACTCCTGGATTGGACATTGAATGTGAGGGAATGGGAAGAAAAATAGAACCTGGGTTTTTAGGCTTGAATAACTAGAAGAATGGGATTTGCCATTTATTCAGGCAGTTGTCACCAAGTAAGGCACACCTTTGGTTTTATTGGGAGCTCCTGGTGGATAAATGGGAGTTGGAGTTTAGACATGTTAAGTTTGAGATGCTGTATAGATGTCCAGGTGGAGGTGTTGAGGGGCAATAGGCTCTACAAGCTTAGAGGTTGGGGCATGTGCTTTGGTGGGGGATGATTTGGGGAGATGTTACTATGTATACATACTGACCTTGGAGGAGGTAAAGGCTCGGTAAAAGGAGACTGAAAAGTGAGGTGTCCTGGAAAGTAGGAGAAAGGAGAGAGAAGTGCCCTGGAAGCCAGCTGAAGAGCATTTCAAGAAGGGGGGAATGTCCGCCATGTAATCTGTGCTGTAGCTAAGGACTGAGGATTCACTGTAACATTTGGCAGCCTCTGTTTTGGTGGAGGACCGGGCATGAGAGCCTGGCTGGGGCTCATGAGAGAACGGGAAAGGAGGGATTAATGATTGTCGTCAATTCTTATGACTAGTTTTATGAAAAGGGAACCAGGAGGGTGAGATAGGCCCCTGAGTTTGTTTGCTTTTAAGGTAGGAGAAATTATAGTGTATTGTGTGATGATAATAGGAAGGGGAAATGAATGAATCAGAAGCAGGAGGGAGGGCAGTAACTGGAATGCTTTACCGGAGTTGGCAAGAAGGAACCAGATCCAGGAGCATGGGGCTTGGATGCATGTTCCCTCATTTGGATCTCTCTCCCCCTCCGTCTGTCCCTCCCCACCTTTTGGTTCTTCAGTAATGTTATGAGTGTCTAAAAAGTTTTGCACAGACTTTCTTGGATTTATTGCTAGAAACCATAGTTTTTACTACTATGTTAATGGAATCTCTTTAAAGTTATATTTTTAAATTAGTTAATACTTGTGCATAGAAAAATGACTATGTCTGCTTGTTAGATCTGACAACCTTGTTCAACTACCTTGTTATTTGAAAGTTTGTAGATTCTTTTAGAATCTTGTACAGATAGGGATAACTACATTTTTTCTTTTCATGCTCATACCTGTTTTTTTTTTTTCTTTTACAACATTAGCCAGAACCATCCAGTACAGTGTTGAATAAAAAAGTTATAACAAGTATTCTTATTTTATTTCTAATTCTAAAAGTTCTATAAAATTTTATTCAGTAAAAGCTATAGATAATTGCTAGGTATGCTTTTAAAAAATCTAGTTAAAGTTCTTTTCTAGTTTGTGAGGAGTTTTGAATCATAAGTGGTTGATGAATTATATTGAATATGCTTTCTGAATTTATTAGAGATTGTCACTTTACCCCCTTTCCTTTTAATATTTTGATATGGTATATTAATATATTTTATGAGGTTGAACCATCCTTGCATTTCTGGGATAAACCCTGATTAATCACAGTATATTATTTTATGTATATTGTTAAATTCTTTTCAAAATCAGTATTGGAAATGTCACTTGAAAGAGAGGTAGCCAACTTAATTTTTTTTTTCTGAAACATTTGCAGAATCTTGGGCTTTCTGTTTTATTTTTTTGAGGATTTTGGTTTACTTGCCTATAAAGTCATCTGGGCCTCTGTTGACTTTTAAGATAGGAGAGGAGCCATTTGATTATCCATTAAAAATTAGCTCCCATTGACTTGGTGAAGCTTTCTATTAAGTCAATGGTAGTCTAAAGTTTTTTATGTTAGAATATTCTTAGGATCTTTGAAAATCTTACTGGATTTGTGACTATATGCCTTTAGAGCCACTCTTTAATTTTATTGATTCTTTATATCTTGTCTTCTGTATTTCTTGCTCTGTATTTCCATCTCCCCTCTTTAGATTGTCTGATTCTCGTCCTGTGTTATTGAGTTGAGCACTTAGCTCATTTGTCCTTTAATGAAGGCTATAAAATGACCCTATAGTACAGATTTAGCGACATCACACAAGTTTAACTTACTATTTTTTCAATTTTATGTCTTTTTATTTCTCCTTGTGTTTATTAAAACATAACTTTTTTATTTAGCATATTTATTCATATGTTTTAAAAGCCAAAAAGTATTTTAAAAATTTTAACCACAAGGAGTTTTGTTTGTATTTGAGTACTTAAATGTATTAAATATTTTAAAGGTGAAAATGTTTTTCTTTATTGGTTTTTAATTGAAGTGCATCATGGTCAGAGAATGATCTCTATGAATCCTTGAAAATCATGAAGGTTTCCTTTTGTGATCTCATAAAAAGTTTTAATTTGGGGTTAGAGTTTAATAATTAGGTCAGGGTTCAAATATATATATTACATGTATATATATATATAAAATTTGGGTGTTTATCAACTATTGACTGTACTTTTCAATATGTAATACACTTCTATTAATGAATTTTTCCCTTAAAACTTTTTGTATGTTATATAAACTTGGTTTAACTATATTACTATTTTAACGTGCTTTCGGTGGTATTTACTTGCCATATCTCTTCCCTTTTAATTAAAAAAAAAATCTCTGGCTTTGTTTAGAAGTATCTTTTGCAGGTAACACATAGCAAGTTTAAAAACTTCAATGTGATGTCTTTTATGAGTTTAACATATTTATATTATGATTTATGAAATATTTGGACTTGTAAATGTTTGCTGTTATTCGCTTATTTTTTTATTTTCAGCTGTTGGTTTGAGAAATTTTTCTGCATGGCTTTACTGTTTATTCCTTTGCTGGTTTGGTAGATATAGATTCTTTGACCTTGTGGTTGCCATTAATTTCTTTAAATTCTGCTTAACTTTTTTCTGAATAATCAAATTATTCAGCAATTTCTCATCTTCTGAAATGTGACAAGGATGTCAGCATTCTTTACTTTTTGAATATATCTATTCCCTTAATTTATGCTCATCCAGAATTTTAAAGTTCTTTTTCAGTGACCAAAAATGAGACATATATTTAATAGTTAATTAAGTTTGTCCTCTTTGAAAATATAACAAGGACAGAGCACACTACTAACTATTGAAATCTCCAATTTCACTCCCACTGGATTAAGATTGTCTTACATTTATTCTGCCCTTTAAACATACACTGATATTTTTTTAATAAATCACAGGTTATTTAAATTTTCTAGTGATATATTTGTTTATCCCTTCCCTTCTATGTGGGTCCCCCCCCCCCAAATTACATCTTATTCTTTCTTACCTTTTTTTAAAATGATATATTTTGCATACCATAGTTTTTCCTTTTATTGTACAGTTCAGTAGTTTTTAGTATATTCACAAAGCTATAAAACCATTACCACTGTCTAATTTCAGAACATTTCATTAGCTGTCAGTCCCTATCTCCACTCCCTCCCTGCACCCCTGGCAACCATTAATCTACTTTCTGTCTCCATGAATTTGTCTATACTGGATATTGCACATAAATGGAATCATACAGTATGTAATCTTTTCTGTGTGACTTCTTTCATAATATGCTAATAACTTTGCATAATGTTCTTGTGGTTTATCCATGTTGCAGAATATATCAGTACATCATTTCTTTTTATGGCTAAAGACTATTCCATTTTGTAAATATATCACATTTTGATTTTCTACTCATCAGTTGATACATATTTGAATTGTTTCTACTTTTTGTCTGTTATGAATAATGCTGCAGTGAACATTCATGTAGATGTTTTTGTATGGACATATATTTTCATTTCTCTTGAGTGCATATCTAGTAGTAGACCAAATCACATCTTTTAATAATTATTTTAGTGAAGATCTGGGTTGATAAATTCTTGGTGTTTGTATGTCTGAAGGTAATCTTACTATTGTCATTCTTTTTTTTTTTTTATTTTTTTAATGTTTGTTTATTTTTGAGAGAGACGGAGACAGAATGCGAGTGGGTTAGGGGCAGAGAGAGAGGGAGACACAGAATCCGAAGCGGGCTCCAGGCTCTGAGCTGTCAGCACAGAGCCCGATGCGGGGCTCAAATTCAACGAGCTATGAGATCATGACCTGAGCTGAAGTCGGACGCTCAACCAACTGAGCCACTCAGGCACCCCTGTTGTCATTCCTGATGGCTTTTTAGCTGGGTATAAGTTTTATTGGTTGACAATTAAGTTCTGTTAGTTTTGTAGCTGATGAAAAATCTTCCCCTCTTTTCTTTATAGGTCATCTGAGTTTCCGGTAGTTTAACATTTCTTACCTTTGATGGTTCTGCAGTTTTATTACAGTGGGTCTAAGAGTAGATGTGATACACTTTTGATCAGAGTATGTTTGGTCCTTTTAATAAATGTTAATGCCTTGAAGAATTGTTGTCAATGTTCATAAGGTATATGGATGGATCTGTACTTTTCTCTCCTTGTTTTATGTCAGAGTTATGCTGGCCTCATAAAAGGGGTTAGGAAGCATTCCCTTATTTTCTGAAATTGGTTCTGTTATTTTCTGGAATTGGTTTTGATTCTTACATGAATGTTTACTAGAATTTTTCAGTGAAACCGTGTAGTACTGAAATTTTCTTTAATTTTCAAATTTAAATTCACTCTCTTTAATAGATAAAAGCTATTCAAATTTTATATTTCTTCTTGAGTTTTGGTGTTGCATCTTTAAAGGAATTCAGTTTATCTAAAGTATTGAATTTATCAATAGATAATTGATTTGGCTCTCCATTATTCATCTTCCACTTTCAGTTTAATACGCTTTTCTTTTTAGTTTTGTAAGGCGGAAGTTTAGGCCATTGGTTTAAAGCTTACCTTGTTTTCTCAGATGAACATTTAGTGCTCTAAATTTCCTTCAAGCCCTGCTTTAGTGTATCCTACAAAATTTGATGATATGCTTTCATTTTAGTTTAGTTCAAAGTATTTTTTAATTTCCCTTGTAATTTTTCTTTGATCCTTAGGTTGTTTAGAATTAGGTTATTTAATTTTTAGATATTTGGGGATTTACTAGGTATTTGATTTTTGATTTTTGAAATTCTGTTGTAGTCAGAAAATGTTTTCTATAAGATTTTTCAGTCTTGGAATCGTGTATAAGTGTAATGGCCCAGAATGTGATCCATCTTGGTTGAATGTTCTGTGTGCCCTTGAAAAGGTTATGTAATCGTTCAGTTGTTGGCGGAGTGTTTTGTAAATATCACCTAAATTAAGGCTGGTACTATTATTTAGATCTCCTATATTTGTACTGGGTTTTGTCCAGTTTTAGCAATTACTGTGAGAATCTCCAACCATGAAAGTGCATTTGCCTATTTCTTCCTTTACTTTTGGTTTTGTTTCACATATTTTGAGGCTTTGTCATTAGATGCATGTATATTTATAATATTGGCATATCTGCCTATTCTGTTAATCTTTTAAATCATCATGAAATGTCTCTTTTTACCTGTAGTAATACTCATTGAAGTCTACTTTGTCTTATGTTAATATATTCATTCCAGTCTTGGCATATATTTGTTTAGTCTTTTCATTTGTTTCTGACTTTATATTTAAAGGGCATCTTTTGAAACTAGAATATAGTTGGGATTTGCTTTTTTTTTTTTTTTTTTTTAATCCAATCTGACATCTCTGCTTTTGATTATAATGTTTAGTACACTTGGGGCGCCTGGGTGGCTCAGTCGGTTGAGCGTCCGACTTCAGCTCAGGTCACGATCTCGCGGTCCGTGAGTTCAAGCCCCGCGTCGGGCTCTGGGCTGATGGCTCGGAGCCTGGAGCCTGCTTCCGATTCTCTGTCTCCCTCTCTCTCTGCCCCTCCCCCATTCATTCTCTGTCTCAAAAATAAATAAATGTTAAAAAAAAAAAAAGAATGTTTAGTACATTTAAAGTAATTATTGGTATGGTTGTATTTAGGTCTATCATTTGTGTTTTTTTAGGGAGATAATTTTGTCATTATTTCTCCTTTTTTGGTTTTTGTGTTTAAGTGTTTAAATTCTATATTAATTCTTCTGTTTTCTTTGCTTTTTTGAGAGAGTGGTATATATTGCTCTTTAGGGATTACAGTATGCATCTTAGCTATATCCCAGTCTATTTAGAATTAATACTGAATCATCTTGACTAAAATACAGAATTTTTTCAATAGTGTATTTCCATTCCCCCCTGTTAGTATTATTGTCTTAATACTGTATTATATCTGGATACTTTGTTCAATAGTACATTTCCAATTCCCCCTCTTAGCCTCAGTATTGTCATATGTGTTATGTCAATATACCTTGTAAACCCAACAATAGTGTTGTAATTTTTGCTTTAAGCTGTCATCTTTTATAGAAACTAAGAAATTACATATTACATATGCCCACATAATTACCATTTCTGGCTTTCTTCCTTTTTTCCTGTAGATCCAAGTTGCCATCTAGTGTAATTTCCATTTGGAATAGAAAACTTTCTTTAGCATTTCTTGTATTGCAGATCTGCTGGTGATAAATTGTTTTTTATTTGAAAATGTCCTTATTTCACCTGAATTCTTAAAAGGTTTTTTTCTGGATATTAGATTCTTGTTGGCAGGGTTCCTCCCCCTCCTCCCTTTAGCAATTTGAATATGTGGTCCCAGTGTCTTCAGACTTCCATAGTTTCCAATGAGAAGTCAGGCTATATTCTTATCATTCTTTGTCATTATTTTCTTGTATATAACATGTCAGTTTTCTTTGGCTGCTTTCAAGATTATTTTTGGATTTAGCAGTATGACTAGGATGTGTGTTAGTAGTTTTGTGTTTATTTTGCTTGAGGTACATTTAGCTTTGCGGGGACTTTTCAGAGGTTACATCCTCATATTTTTTCTTCTTTCTCTTCTGGGATTCCAATTATTGTGCTGCTCTCTCTTGTCATAGAGGTCTTTGAATTCTGTTCATTTTTTATCCATCTCTTTTTCTTTCTTTTATTCAGATTCTTTTATATTGAAGTTCATTACAGATGGCAGAAGAAAGCATCAATCTGTTTAGCCAATCTAGTGAGTTCATTTTAGTAAATGTTTTGTTTGTTTCTCTGTTGATATTGCTTTTATCTGTTTACTCATTGATACCATATTTTTCTTCAATTCCTTGAACATATTTTTAAAAATTTTTGAAGTATTTATGATAGCTGCTTCAAAGTCTATTAAATACAACATCCTGGCTTGGAATCAGTTTTTATTGAGTGTCTTTTTACCTGCTCATGGGTCACTCTCTCCTGTTGTTTTCCTTGTCTAGTTGAAAATTAGACATCTTGTGGTGACTCTGAACTCTTTTGTGTCCTTTTGAGGATTATTGGGTTTTATCATACAGTTAACTTGCTTAGAATCAGAGTGGAAACTTAGTTTTCTCTGTGTTACCCAGCTACTTATATTTCTGTTCTTATATCTTTCCACTGATGTTTCTTTAGTCTGATGTCCTGTAGGTATCCCCTGTGCCTCTAAGATTTGGAAGTCTGCTAAGCATCTGGTTGGAGATGGACTTAGTCTCTGAGATTTTCTTTCTTTGGGGGATTTCCCTGGTTTCTAGCTGCTGTATCAGCTTTGGTCTCCATTCTGATATTTCAAGCTTTTTATTTCCCTAGCTGAGCACAGTTGGGAAAAAGCATCAAATTCACAGATTTGGCTCCATGTTACTCTTTTCAAAAGAAGATTTCTTTCTGGTCCCTGACTGCTTTTCCAGCATGCTGTTTGTGGTTTTCTCCAAGCATATGTAGTTCAGCTGTCAGCCAGGGATTTAGCATTTTATGATCTGAATTTGAGTGTCACTTCTATAGTTCTTGTGCTGTCAGAAAGCTCTAAATTTCTAGTCATGTCTCCAATTCTGAACTCTGATACCTGGCACCTTTAGCTGGTAAGGCTTTGGTTTTTTTCCTGCCACCATTTTTTGCAGCCATAGTTCTGGGGTTTGTGGTGCTCTCACGCCAGGAAACCACATACTCAACAGCTCTTACCTCTTCGGGTTTTAACGTTTGAGATTTACCCCTTCCCTAGCTTTTGTAAACATTATCTTTAGGTTTGCTTGGTTTTTTTTAATTCAGCTTTCATGAATGTAATCTGTGGGTGTTCATATGACCGCTTCACTCTTCCTGCCATTATAGAAAATTGACTCTTCATTTGTTTTGAAATATTAAGGCACAGTTCATCTGACTTGTGAGCATGTCTTTTCTGCTGTGCTTTAGTTGCTGGTAGGGACATTCTATTCATCTTCCTTTTTTCTTGTAATATGTTTATATGAGGTTTAACTACTATCCTTTTTCTGTTCATTTTTATTTGAAATTAGTCTTCCTGTACTTTAGGAAGTGGGATGGGTCAGGAGAGGTTTTCTAAAGTCACAGCTCCAGAGCTCCCTCTTCTGTCATTTTTGGAAATATGACCTGGTACTTCTGAGTTCTGGCTCTGTCCTGCTATCCTTACGCTTCCACTCTCATCTGGACCTGCTCTTTCCATTTTCCCTAGTATCCCTGTCTCTCTCAATTTGTATTCCTGGCAGTTTTCCTTAGTAAAGGGGAACTTTAGCTGTCTGGTTGCAAGAAGTCTTATGCCTAGACAGCTCCAGTCCCCTCAGACCTGACTGTAGATCCTTGTGCTCACCTACAAATTGAGTGTGCAGAAGCACCTTCCAGTTTGGGCTGCTGTTCGCATTATGGCTCTGTGTTTTCCAATGAGTACTGCTGATAGTATTGAGGTTCTTTTGTTCTATCAGTTGGATGCCCTGTTGCTTCCCTCTACTTCTTCTTGCACAGATTCTGGTACATCTCAGTCTTACAGGTTTTGGTGATTTGTCCTTTCTCAGTAGTATTCTGTAGTGTGGGGTGCACCTTGTTCTCTTTTGGCTATTAACTGAAGACTTTGGGGTTTTATTAAGGCCTTGGGGAGCTTGAAAACCTGCTGTTCTCATTTGTTCATCATTCCTCCTGTCTTGAGATGAAGCAGGGTTTTATCCTGCCCTGAAGGCTAGAATGTGGGTAAGAATCCTCCCTGATCCTCTCACCAGCTTCCTTCTCCAGCTGAGATTCATGAAGATAGATGCGTTTTCTTATTTTTTCCCCTAGCCACCTTTCACATGAGAGAGTAGCCTGGAATCTTTCCTGTGTATGTGGTTCTCTGATACAACTTTCTGCAATCCCCCCTCCATGGACTGTCTCCTGACCTCTAGACCACCAGGCATCAGTGGATGCCCTTGGCATATTATGTGGCTTCCAACTTGGCTTACCTTTCCTGATTTTTGGATTCTTTATGTTCTTGAAGATTTCCCTTTTTGCCAACTTGTGAGTGATGCATTCTAAAAAGTATTTCCAAAATATCTTAGTTTTCTGTTTGGGTGTTATTCTAAAAGGGCTTTTTAGGGGGGTTTGCCATTGGTGAAAATGAAAATTTCATTATTTTTCTTGAAATTTGTCTCCTTTTTCCATGTTTTCTCTGTCTCATTGCTTAGCATGCTTTCTTTGCTCTCTTTAACCTTTGTGGTTTTTAAAATACCATTGTTTTCTACTCAGGTTCTAAGAGTTTGCTATCTTCCCCTTTAAGAAACCAATGCAGGACCTATAATTTTCATGAAGCTTGGGTTTTGGTCACTGACAGACTAGCCAATAAAGATAAAAGGAAAAGAGGAGGTATAACACTCACGTTATTAGATCTAGGAAAACACAGGTCACTCCCCATATTTCATGAGCTTGTAGAGTATTATAGCAAGAAAGATCATTGGCAATAATCTTGCCTCATCCAACTCTTTCAGTTTTACATACAAGGATGCTGTAACTGCCACTAAGAGGCTAATTGTTGAATTCTGATGAAGTGCAAGACTCCAGGAAGCTAACTCACTTTCCTTTCATCACTGCAAGGCAGATGTTAATCACCCCCTTTTAGAGCCAAAGCAAAGAGTTAAGTGTTGAAATGGAATTGCAGTTGACCTCCAATACAAAGACCTCCATCACTGTTATCACACTTCTCCAGGTGACTGGTCTGAGAGCCAGGGAGAACAAAGTTCTTCTGACCCCTAGCACCTAGTCTCTCTCCATCTAGGAGGTGATGAGCCATGCTACTTGATTTGCTTACATTTTTTAGTAAAATTAAAATGTGTCTCCCATGGTTAATCTTAGCAGGACCTACCAATCTCTCTCTCCCCACCCCTGTAAACGACCAACCATGCTCACTCCCTCTGATATTTTTCTGGCACTGTTTCTCAGACTTGACTAACATCCTAATGGCTGGTAAAAGGAGAAATTCTTAAACTCATCTCTAGGTACATTCTCCATCCCATGCTAATTATAGAAATTCTCAGTTCTTTGAGACAGTGTCTTTCAGTGGCAAATTAAGCCTCAATAAGCGTAATTAGACTTAATAATTGTATTATTTTTTAGTTCATCACTTCAGTGAAAACATAAAATTGAAACCTGTTGTAGAACTATTGGCCAATTTAGCATATATAGTTGCCACATTTCTATACTTTATCGTGGTCCAGGGTACTGTCCTACTTTTTCTACTTTTTTTGTTTTAGAAAAAAGATGATACAGAGATTTTTCCTGGGCTATTCTGAAGTTTCTGTACATTTGACATCCTATTGCACATTGTTATATATATTTGTCTTGAAAATGATAAAAGAAATTGTTCATAATATCTTCTTAGCAATGGTTTATCTGGAGTGAAGTTTTGAATCAGAAGGTCAAACTACACACAGAAAAGAGTAGACTAGAAAGTCCTTTTGTTTGGGAATAATATATATAAACTAATGTGTATCACAAGACACTAAAAACTATTAATATGCTAACGGCCAAGTGAATTAGCTTTATTCCCCCTCTAAACTGATGAGTAAATTTTGCTTTTTGCAACTTCGAAAACCAAGCATGATACTCATGTTAATCCAGCTATCATGGCAACATAAGTATGTATATTCTGCTCCTATAGCAAAAAGGTATATGGTTGGTTAAAGGAGAAAGGAATGTAATCTGTGTAGTGGCTAGGAAAGCTGTGTTAGGGCTGGAAGCAGGCACCGGTCAGTCAGGACTCGGAAGCCACACCTGAAGCCATACCAGTAATCTGAGGAGGGGAGTTTCTTCAGGAGTTCATAAGTGAGTGGTAAGAGCTGACCTTGAAGACTAATGCACAATGAAGCAGCAATGGCAGAAAGCAGATACCACCCCTTGGGTTGAACTGGATGGCATGGAAGGAACTTAGAGGTGGGGCAGCCGGCCTGGGGCTGATCCTCACCTCTGAGGAATGGTGTACACCTCCTGCTTCCCTTCTGGAGCCTCCCCCACAGCAGGAGGTGGTGGGGAAGGAGGAGAAGGGAGAGGGAAAAGGAAGGGTACCTTCTGGCACTGGCCTTCCAGCACCCTCTGTTGGCAAAGCCTAACATCACATCAGCCAGCAGAGGAAGGTGTGTCACAAAAAACAGAGGACAAAGCAGAGAGTTTGGAACTGAGTGACAGTAAATTAATAACTCCTCCACGTTGCTCCCTGAGTGAATTTTCTAAAATTCAAAACCATTCCTAGCATTCCCCCGCCAAAATATCTTAATGATTCAACATTAAAAAAATTTTTTTTAACTTAAAAAAAATTTTTTTTTAATGCTTATTTATTTTTGAGTGAGAGAGAGAGCACAAGTGGAGGAGGGGCATAGAGAGAGGGAGACACAGAATCCGAAGCAGGCTCCAGGCTCTGAGCCATCAGCACAGAGCCCGATGTGGGGCTCAGACCCAGGGACCAGGAGATCATGACCTGAGCCAAAGTTGGACACTTAACCGCCACCCAGGCACCACTTTAACTTTTTATTTTAACATCTTCCATAACCACAGCACAGTTATCAAAACCAACATTGTGACAGACAACAGACTTTATTAATGTTTTGCCAGTTTTCCTACTAATGTTCTTTTTCTGTTAGGATACAGCATTGTACTTAGTTGTCAAGTCTCCTTAACCTGTGACAGCCTTTCCTTTCTTGACCTTGTCACCTTTGAAGAGTATTTATAAGTTATTTTGTAGACTGTCCCTAAATTCCAGGTTTCTATGTGTTTTTTCATGATTAAATTCACGTTAGTGCGTTTTTTGGCAGGAATTCCTTCTGAAGAATGCTGTGTCCTTCTGTATTAGTCTGCTAGAGCTACCATAACAAAATACCACAGACTGGGTGGCTTAAACAACAAATGTTTTTCCTCACAGCTCTGAAGGCTGAAGTCCAAGATCAGCAGGTTTGGTTTCTTCGGAGGCTTCTTTCCTTGGCTTACAGATGGCTTCCTTCTCTCTGTGTCCTCACGTGGTCCTTCCTCTGTATATGTGTATTCCTGGCTTCTCTCTGTGTCCAAATTTCCTTGTCTTCTAAGGACACCAGTCAGATTGCATTAGCACCTATCCTTACGGCTTCATTGTAACTTAATTACCTTAAAAGCCCTACCTCCAAATGCAGTCACTTTCTGAGGTTATAGGAGTTAGGACTTCAACATATGAACTGGGGCAGGGGGTGCAGGGTGGCGGACAGGACACAATTCAGCCTGTCTCACCTTCTCAGTGCATCACATCAGGAAGAAGGTATATAATGCTGTTAATCTGATTACTGGTGGTATTAAAGTTGATCACTTGGTAAGTATTATAATTAATACATATTTTGGGCGAGATCACTTTGAGACTATGCAGATGGAAGTATTGCCCACTGACTTTAACACTCCATTGGTGAATCTTGCCTGCAGTGGTTACTTCTGTGGTGTTTACCTAATGGTGTTCTATTTCCCTTGCTTCTTTCTTTCCACCTTATTAGTTGGGAGTTTTTCTGTAAACAAGAGCTGTTGCTTTTCCTACTACATATATTCATTTAGTTATATGTGCCTTTATGGAATCATATATTTTTTAAAAAGTCTGTGGGTTATCATCTAATACTCTCATTTTGTTGCTCTATGGTTCTGGTTTTGGCCACTGGAAGCTCCTGTGTTTGGTGCCTGTGCCCTTTTGGCATGTTCTCCCTCGTTCCTTTTTTTTTTTTTTCCCTCGTTCCTTTTTTGAGCCACCACAAGATGCTCAGAGCTCATTTGAATTTTCCTTACCCCAGCCCTGGAATCGACCACTTCTCCAAAGAGCGCTGTTTTTAGTTTCATTGGAAAGTGACATTTAGGCACTCAGATCTGGGCACAAGGTGTGCATGTTGCTATGCAGGTGTCATTACTTCCAGACCCTCCTAGTGGACAGAGCTATGTGTATGTATGTTTGTGTACTTGCCCAACACACCCATATATCTTCACATGGATTTGTTGTATGTGTTGAAAACACGAGTTCATATTGGTAACTTCCATTGCAGTCCAGCAGCATAGCATTCATTCTATCTATCCTTCTTTCTTTATTTGTAGCTTCTATCTCCAACAGTGAGAAACCTAGTCCTCATTATTTATAATACATTCACTCAACTCTAGTAGTTTCAGAGTTGCTAACCCAAACTATTTGAGAAACAACTCTACTAACGAGACCAGATGTCCATGGACTGTGGCCCATGGGCCAAATCCAGCCCTCTTCCTATTTTTGTAAATAAAGTTTTGTTGGAATACAACTTGCCCATTTGTTTATATATTGTCTATAGTTTTTCCTCATGACAATGGCAACAGAGACCATATGGCCTGCAAAGCTGAAACTGTTTATTATCTGGCTCTTTATAGAAATAGTTTGCTAACCCCTAAACTCTAGAGTACGGATTTTGTATACAGTTCTTTTTGTCTTTGGCCTTATAGTGTCCTAGTAAAAACACTGCTTTCCAAAGTTACTTTTCCCTTCCATCTCTTTTCTGAGTAGTAATTAAAGTTACATGGTGAATTAATAGTTCATAATATGGTTAGGGTCATTTGTTACTGGGTGCATTCCACTTTGAGTTCCTCACACCTCAGTTGACTGTAACTTTATTTTGGGGTATATGAAACGTTACTGTGGCTCCAGGAGTAGAAACTGTACAGAAGAGGATACTGAGAAATGGCCCTTCTCCCTCATTCCTACTACTCCGTTCCCATTCTGACATGCTCTGCCCACTCTTTCCACCCATCCTCTGTGGGTGGCCAGTCTCTTTAGTTTCTGGTTTTCTTTCATGTGTATCTTTTATACAGATAAGCAGATACACACGTATTTTCTTATATCCTCTTCTTTCTTAGAAGAGTAGCATGTTATAGATACTCTTTCATGCCTTTTTTTTTACCTACTTAGGAGCCAGTATATCTTAGAAATCACTCCAAATTAGTTCATAGAGATCATCTTCACATTTTAGAACACCTCTATAAGAGCTCCATTGTGGTCGCTCTGTAGTTTACTCAACCACTCTCCTATGTATGGCATTTAGCATTTTGCAGTTACATACAGTGCTGCAATGAGGAACCTTTAACATGTGTAGTTTTATATGGTTGGGGGCCTGTCTTCAATATAGGTTCCTAGAAGAGGAATTACTGGGTTGAAAGCTAAGTGAAAACATGATGTTGTTAGCTATTGCCAAATTCTCTTCAGGGAGGTTTCCCTACTTTGCATTCCCAACATCAAGATGTGAGAGTGCTTGTTTCCCTACAGCCTTACTAGCAGATTGTATTGTCATACTTTTTCTAATTATTTGATTGGTGTTATCTCAATGTTTTTAACTTGAATTTTTCTAATTGTGAGTTTCAATAATATTTCATGTTTGATATGGTCTGTATCTTTTTGTGACATTTTAATATTACATGAATATTTTTAATATCTTTTTGTGTAAAATGCCTGTTCATGTATTTTTCCCATTTTCCTATCAGATTTTGATTTCGTGTCCTTCAGTTTTAAGAGTTTTTCTGTATGGTAGGGATGTCAGCCCTTGGTGAAATTTTTTTGTCAACCTCACCCCCGGGCAAAAGACACATTGTCTTTGACTTTGATTATGACATTTATTTTTACCTTAATGACTCCCTTTTGCCTAAGGGATTAATACACAGTTGTCTAACCACACAATTGCTAGCCCTTTGCTGTTTATTCCCCGTTTGCAGTGTACTTCTTAACAGAGACTCAACTCAGGCATTGGTTCCCAAATGATTTCTTAACTAGAATGAATTTGTTTAAAGAAAGAAATTATTTTCTGCCTTCTCAGAGGATGCTGCTTTTAAAATTATTTGATTATCACAGTACCCTTTGATGACTGTCTATGATTATGTGACACTAGTACTAGTTAACTAAGTCAGAGTTTCTTTCAAATTTCATCATTGCCATGTCTGTATGGAATGATTCATTGCTAGACTTGAGACTTTGTTTTCCCAATTCATTATGACTTCATGAATGTATTTCCACCAAAATCTTCTTTTGCCCTAGTATGTAATAAAATTTACAAGTCCCAGTGTTAACTTGAGTGGCCATTCAATTATTGCAGACAGCTCCTTCAATAAATAGTGAAATGGCTAGTCCGTGCATACCATCTCCTGTCAGGTCAGCCATAGAGAGGCTAATTTACTGGGAGCTAATGAAGCTTAAGATTCAGGTCCCCTCACTTGCAAGGGCCAGGCCTGGAGACTTTTTAATAGTCGTCATTATAGAAGGGACATTTCTGCATGCTCATTAATTCTTTAGTAGTTAAGAAGGATTTCCTCTGGAAGGATTAATTAGCAAGTATATGTGGTAGAGATGAAGCATAGTAGGCCAAGTGAAAAACTCTTGAACTATGTTGTGTAGATATTGCTTCAGATAAAAATAGCAGTTGTATATTTTTAAGAAATTTCTTAGACTTAAAAATTTTGAGTAATAATAGAACACCTGATTTAAAATAGTGTTGTTGTTTTTTTAAAGAGTGTTTTTGGAAGTACCTCTGCAGTACTGATGGGCTGTCACCACCAGGTGATTAATTAATTTCCCTCAGCTGCTGTTCCCTTCTGGCCAATTACTGAGTATTATTTGAGGAGCAGAGGTGGCTAGCATTAATTGACCCGTTCTGCATACCAGCCATCATGCAATTCCTGGAATTCAGTTAAATGTATACTCAAAAATGGTCTGAATGTATTTTTTAAAACTATCTTTTAATGCGTAGTATATAACCACGCTATTCTTGTTAAACAAATAAAAACACTGTAAATAAGGCTGAAGGTCCCTTTTACTCCCGACTTGTGATCTCACTGCTCTCTGTCGTCTCCCCCTACCCCGTCCCACTTCAGTTCCCATTGAAGTGGCTCCTCTGGAGCCTCCCAGATCATCTGTATGCCCTTCCTCTCTCTATTCCATGTGGTCCATGGACCAGCAACGTCAGCGGCCTGTCGAGTGCTGGTTAGAAATGCAAAATCACAGGCACCACTGTAAACCTGTTGAACCAGAATCTGCATTTTTTTTTTACATGAAAGTTCATAACAGTTCTATTTATAATAGCAAAAAAAACTAGAAAAAAATGTGGTATATCCAACAATGGAATGCCACTGTGGCAGATATATGGGAATATATACATTTGTCAACCAGAATCTGCCTTTTAACAGGATGCTTAGGTTTTTGTATGTACGTGGTTTTGTATACATGTATAAACGAGCATAGAAAACGCTGCCAATATGTGTTGAAAATTTACGCAAATGGTCTAATGCTATAACATTTTCCATCAGCAAGGTGCCCTAGAGACAGCCTCTCCATGTTGGTGTATGGTAGGCCTGTCTCATTCTTTTCTTAGCTGCCGCCTGACTTCCCTTCTGTACTGTTGTTAAATGACTAGTCATTTCCCCATTGAGGACCATTAAGGTTGTTTGCAGCTTTTTGGTTTTTGTTTTAAAAACATCCAATGTTGCAGTGAACTCTCCAGGGCATATCTTGTGTACATGTGTCAGTGAAATAACTAGATGGAAGGGTGTGAACATTTTAAATTTAAAGATCTGCTAAATTTGCCCTCCAAAGTGACTGTATCAACTTGACTATCCTTTTTGTTCAGTGATCAGTGTGCACTTTCTGTATTCTTTATAACATTGTTTTAATTACTGCAGCTTTATATGTTTTCATATCAAGTTGCCCTATTCCCCTCCTTGTAATTTAAAATTATATTGACTTTTAAAGAAATTTTACATTTGTCTTCTATAGGAAATTTAAAATAGCTTGTCAAGTTCTGTGAAAAGTTTTCTTAGGGTTTTCATGACAAGAGATTGTATTGAATTTCTAGATTAGTTTGGGTGAAGTTAAGCCTTCTGATAATTTATTCCTGAACATGCTATTTCTCTCAATTTATTTCAGCCTTAAGTCCTTCAATAAAGCACTCTAGCTGATTGCATATATATATATATATATATATATACATTAATATATGTGTGGGTTTATTATAGTTTTGCTTATTTTATGTTAGGTTTATTCTTTGCTAATTTTTCTAGCTATTATGAATGGGATTTTGGAAAATATTTTTATTTTGTCTATTTTTCTTCATATACTTTTTATTGAAGTTGCCATGCAATGTTGCATTTTCAGGTGTACAACTTAGTGATTCAACAAGTCTGTGTTAGGCTGAGCTCACCACAAGTGTACCCACCACCCGTCACCACGCAACACGATTACAATACCATTGTCTATATTCCCTGTGTTGTACCTTTTGTCCCTGTGAAAAGATGGATTGCCAGCAGATACAAATTATCTGTGGGGTTTTTTTTGTATGTTAATCTTATACCTGCTTCTTTTGCTAGATGCTAATAGTTTTAAATACCTGTTATATCTCAAGGATTTTCTGAGTAGGCAATCCTATGCCTTCTAATTAATTGTGGCTTTATACTTTTTTCCTAGTATTTATACACCCATTTCTTTTTCTCATCTAATGTAGGCTGAGAACTTCCAGGACGGTGTTGAATAAATAGCGTAATAAGATAACATTGCTGCCATCTTCTTTACTAATCACCATTAAAGTGCGATAGTTTCCAGAAATATCTTGTAGTAGATTTCTTCTATCCAAGTGTTCTGGCTAAGAGGCCTTTATTACTTTTTAAAATCATGAATGGGTTTTAACTTGAGGGTTTGCTTTTCTAGCATCTATTGATACTGTGTTTTCTCCTGCATCTGGTGGTATCGATAGAATTTCTAATGTTGAATTATCCTGATTTCCTGGGGCACACTCTACTTGGTCACCATTTACTCTTTTGCCAGTGATGGATTCTGTTTTCTATATTATTTGTTTGGGAAGGTTAAATCTCTGCTATACACGAGATTGACGGGCACATTTGTTTTTCTTTGTGCTCTTCTGGGTTGGTTTGGTATCAGTTGTTAGTAGAATATAATTATTTGATTTTTGACCTTTTGATAGAATTTCTCTTAACATTTCTGTCCAGACTTGCAAACTGAATTGTTGCTGTTCAGATTTGTTAAGTATTTGTATTTCTAATAACAATGAGCATTAGCTTTTGGCCAGTCTGTGTGGCATTCAAAATATTTTTATTTCCACATTTAGTTCACATTTTCTTAGCAAAGTTTTGAGAGTAAAACAGTCCTTCCTGAAAATGCTGGGGTGATATATTTTCTTAAATTTTGTGTAAACAACTGTTTTTATGCTTAGCGAATTATTTTAGACTTGAAATAATTAGGTGGAAAAAAAGAACCATTAAGTAATTAACTTGATCTTACTAGAATATGAAACTGAACAGAGGTTTTAATGTCCTATCAAGTGCATACAAAACTAACCAGAGAAATCAAAAGAGTTTATAATTCAAGGAGATTCTACTTCAGCTAACTGTGAGGATTTAGGGTTGAAAACAGATCCTGCAAGTCTGCCATGTGGGATTCATGTCCGCTCGTTGTGGAGTTTACATGGAATCCATTTGAAGTGGGAGACAATGAAGAGAGCAGCCAGGTCCTTGGTAACAGATCTCAGTCTTGTGCCTCACAAACATCCAATTTCCCCTTTTCATGACTGCCCAGTCTTCAGTCTCAAAGTCTCACATTTTTAAGCTTGTTTGTTGGTCAGAACTCCAGTTTTGCTAGTACATGCTCATGTCCTAGTACTAATAAATAATTGCAGATGGAAAAGGGCAACATCTGTTTTCCTATCCTCCCTCCTAAACTTTCACAGCATAGTTGGACATACATGTGTGTATAGATGACTACTGGGTCCAAATGTATACATATTTAAAAATTCTTTGTATCACTAGATTGCCTTCCAGATAGTTTGGTTGTTCACACTCAGATTGAATACCTCTTTTCCTGTTTGTATATCAACACTGATGATTATCAGCCCTTAAGTTTTGTTGATCTAATGGACAAACATTGCTTTGCAATTGTCTTAATAAAGAGATTTAACATTTTTTTTCTTTTTATGGTCATTAAAAATTTTTTTTTATTTTACAAGGTCTTACTCATGTTAATGTTTTTACCAGTCAATAGGCATTCTTCATGTTATAAATAGTAGTCCTGTGTTGACAGTGTTTTTTTCCTAACCTGTTACCTATTCTAACCTGTAAATATATGTATCTTTTGCTCCTCAGGATGTTTTTATTTTGATAGTTAACTGTCTTTTTCTTAATGACTACTGACTTGTGTCTTGGTTAAGTCCTTTTCCTATGTCAATATGATAAATACCCTCCTGTATTTTTTTCTGATATTTTTATAGTTTTGTTTTCCTTTAGTTTGTTGAAGAATAATATTACAGTTTGGGGACATAAGGATTGAACTTAAAATTTTTTCGATATGAAATAGCCAGTTATTGCACCATTTTATTGAATTTCTCCCGTTTGAAAATGCTTCCGATTAACATATGTTAAATTTCTATAAATATTTGAAGTTTCTATTTAGCTCCATCGAATAATCTTTTCTGCAGCAGCATCACAGGGTTTTTTAATTACTGTAGCTGTATAGTATGTTTTGATAATCTGATATGCAAGTCTCCCTCAACTGTGTTCCTTTTCACCCAAATTCTCTTGGCTGTTTTTGTGGGTATTTTTCTATGTGTATGAAGGTTCATTTTAAGAATTTTATTTTGGGGGCGCCTGGGTGGCTCAGTTGGTTAAGTGTCCAACTCTTGATTTCAGCTCAGGTCATGATCTCAGTTTCATGAGTTCAAGCACTGCGTTGGGCTCTGCGCTGACAGTGCAGAGCCTGCTTGGGATTCTCTCTCTCTCCGTCCCTATCTGCCCCTCAACATGTTCATGCTGTCTCTGTCTCTCTCAAAATAAATTAAAAAAACTTAAAAAAATTTTTTTAGAGTTTTATTTTGGATTTTGTAGTAGATAAAGGGGCCGTGTTTTTATGTTTTAGAGAGACAAAAATATGAAGCTCCCTGAGAAATTAATACTTAACAGAAGATTTATTTTTATTTTCCATGTGCAAGATATTGCTTTAAGTGCTTTGCAAATACTGTTACAGGAGAAGCAATTTATACCTTCATTTCTCAATGAGCAAAAAGTTACCCTGATGGAATGACTGTAATGAAAAAACATTAACAAGCCAACAACTATGTATTTTAGTAGAGACAGTATAGATGATGTACAAATATAGGTCTGAGGTATACCAACCAGGGTTCCAGTCTTCCTCCTTCCTCCCTCCTTGTCCCCACCTAGTTTGCATACACCCATATTTAACATGGTTGGCATTATGTATTTGTGTTCTGCTTTCTGCAGATTATGAGCATTTCCCCATATCATTAAAATAATTTTATAAATGTGACTAATAAATGTTTTATATCCAATTTGTCATATTGTTTCAAAATCTACTTAACCCTTATAGGCGATTTATTTGTTTTTAATTACATTTTCTTTGAATTGTTATACATGCAAATGTCATGTATGAATTATGGAGTATAACAATCATGGGAACACCCAGAAACTACCTAATTTCAACTAGAGCCTTTCTAATACTCATACATGGAACTTTCTAATACTCATACATGTGCTCTTTCCCTAAAGGTATTAATTAAAGTTACACAGTTGTGATACTGTGACCTATTATCTGATTATCCTCTCCCTTTTTTTTTTTTTTTAATTTTTTTTTTTTTTATTTTTTTTATTTTTTTAATTTTTGGGACAGAGAGAGACAGAGCATGAACGGGGGAGGGGCAGAGAGAGAGGGAGACACAGAATCGGAAACAGGCTCCAGGCTCCGAGCCATCAGCCCAGAGCCTGACGCGGGGCTCAAACTCACGGACCGCGAGATCGTGACCTGGCTGAAGTCGGACGCTTAACCGACTGCGCCACCCAGGCGCCCCTATCCTCTCCCTTTTAAGAGAGGTGTCTTTGTTGGTTTGTTTTTTGTTGGTTTTTTAAATTTTTTTTTTAAATTTTTTATTTTACTTTTGAGAGAGAGAGACAGAGCGTGAGCAGGGGAGGGGCAGAGAAAGTGGGAAACACAGAATCTGAAGCAGGCTCCAGGTTCTGAGCTGTCAGCCCAGAGCCCGATGCGGGGCTCGAACTCATGAATCCTGAGATCACAACCTGAGCCGAAGTCGGATGCTTAACCGACTGAGCCATCCAAGTGCCCCTGTTTGTTTTTTTAATACAGTGAAATTGCTGGATCAGAAGCCATGAACATTTTAGGCTTGTATTGGAGCCAAGTATTCACTCCTACCAGCAGTACCTGAGAAGATACCCCAGCGTTTCCTTACCAGCATTGGGTGTTACACATCAAATCACATAAAAAACTTAGCTCACCTGATAGAAAACAGTAAGAAAAGTTATCTTTTAATTTGTATTTCTCAGATCACTAGAAACTAAATGGTTTTGAAATTTATGGTAGTCCTTTTATAGTTAGATTTTTAAAAAGTCACTTTCTATTAACTCTTTATTTTAAAGACATCCACCTTTTGTGGCAGATATATTTTCCCAATTTATTTTCTTTATACTTCTGTGCTTATTTATCTGAGTCTTACTTTTAAAAATGTAGGCATGTCCATTGGTCTTCCTTTGTAATTTGAACTCAAACAGTTCATTCTCAAGTATAAAATTGGCATTTGTATCATTTTAAACCTTTATTTTTAAGTAACCTCTACCCCCAACATGGGGCTTGAAATCACGGCCCCAAGATCAAGAGTCATACACTCCACCGACTGAGCCAGCCAGGAGTTCCAAGTTTTAAGCCTTTAGATTTATAATTCATCTGGAATTTATTTTGCCCTGGGTTGTATCTTGATGATCTAAATCAATTAGGCAATATTTCCAGTATTATTTATGACTCATCATCATGCCCCTTTACCAGAAAGTTGAAGCTTCCATGTATATTAGGATCTGTTTTGGACAGATCTGCCAAGTCAAATGTAGATGAATGTATCTGTCCGCCTCATTTCTTGGGACAAAGCATTTCTCTAAAGGAACTTTGAAGGAATATCTTTTTAATATTTGAAGTGTTTATTTAAACATTGGTAATTCTTGTTTAATGGCTACCACCAGTGTTATGTTTTCTCAGCCTTTATGTGTTTGAGTAATGTAATTATTAAAATTTAAAACCAGAAACACCAAGGAGGGGAGTGGATAGCATAAGTGATATCATTAAACCTTTCTAGGGAAGATCATTTGTTCGAGGAAAGGGAGGGAATTTTGAAGCCTTTGGAAGGACTGTTTCAGACCTTCCTCTCTGTGTCTGTTGTATAATTTATGGATAGAGTACAGGTGAATTAAGTTGCAGTCTTTTACCATTAGTGGATTGTATGGTCAGTGGGAGTGTGATTCCTTTCTCTAGTGTAAATCTAAGGCTGGAGATGTGTTCATTACACTTGTAGAGTTGACTGACCTTCAGCCATAATTTATTTGTCTTCCATGAGCAAACGGATCTTTCTTTTATTGGTGCCCTGTTTTCCTACTCATGTTCTGCTTATCCTACTTTATCTGGGGACTTTTATCCCATATTAACTTTTCTTCAGGAGGAAGAAAGCAGTTGCATTCGTTAGACAAAACACTAAATTGGGAAGATAATAAAAGCAAACTCTTACCACCAGCTGTTAGCATTCAAATCACACATTAAAAAAAAATCGGATTAACTCGAGTGTCATTGTTTTTGCCAGGTAGCTGGAACAGGACTGTTTTTTGTTTTTTTGTTTTCCAGGTACTGATTCCCTCCTACTTTTAACTCCAAGTATCTGTTGTGAAGGTTAACACAAGAGCTGTGTAACTGCCATATTCTCTCTGTAGGTCCCTACAAATTGGGAATACAACCCCAGACCCCCACAAAAATGAGTGTTGGGAATTTGAGTATTGTCATTAAATCTAAATCTGTATATACCTCAGTAATCATAGTACTACTTATATATTTTTTTAAGATTTTGGATTTTTTTTGTGTGTGTAGATCTTTAGGTTTTTTTCTGAATTGAATGTTATTCATGTGTGTTGGATTTAGTGTTTTATAATAAGTCTCAGTCATACCCTGAGGTTTGGTAATGCTTTTTTTCATGGTTGATTAATTGAAATATATAGAATTCTGCATACATCTTAGTTACTGGGTCTAGAGCTTCCTTCACTAAGATCCCCCAGCTTAGGCAGTGTCAGTGGTCAAGCTGGGAGATGACGTGATCAGACGATCATAGTTCGCCATTGGACAGAGGGAAGTATCGGAGCCCCAGAGGTCGAGGGGTTTGCCCAGAGTCACATTAGTCAGGCTGAGACCTGAGCCCAGCTACTCTGACATCCTCTTAATGTCCTGTGTACCAGATAGCAGTGGCTTCTGCCCCTTTTCTTTCTGCTTAGTTGATAACCTCCATGTAGTGCAGCTCCTCACTTTGCAGTATCGTCATGACAGTATCTCGAGGTTTGAGATGGACACAATTTATAGATAACAATTGAAGTGTCAGAGAGTTTGCTTGTGATGCCATTTCTTCCTTGGCCTCTGCTTCTCATTTCTCCTCTTCCGTTATGTAATCTGGTGTCAAGTGTTTATGGCACTGGTTTTCAAAGAGGGAGGCAGATCGTATGTGTTCTCCAAGGACATTTGATAATATCTAGAGACCTCTTTGATGGTTCCTGACTGAGTTAGGCTTGTGTGCTCCTGGCAATGAGTGGGTAGAAGCCAGGGATGCTGCTTAACATCCTACAGTGCACAGGACACTCCCCACAAGAAATAATTACCCAGTCAGGCACCTGGGTGGCTCAGTCGGTTGAGTGTCCAACTTCAGTTCAGTTCATGATCTCACAGCTCGTGGGTTCGAGCCCCGCATCGGGCTCTGTGCTGACAGCTCAGAGCCTGGAGCCTGTTTCTGCTTCTGTGTCTCCCTCTCTCTCTGCCCCTAACCCACTCGCATTCTGTCTCTGTCTCTCTCAAAAATAAATAAACATTAAAAAAATTTTTTTAATAATAAAAAATAATAATAGTAATTACCGAGCCCAGTGTGCCAGTAGGGCTGAGGTTGTGGACCCAGGTTATGGGAGTGTATCAGTGTAGCAGTGGTGGAGTGGAAGGTCCGGTGGTCAGGTGGGCAGGACAGGGGGTATTAAGGAAGGCTGTAGGCAGGGAGACTGAGGAGAAAGGGCCATTCTAAGTGAGCAGTGGTGGGATTGTGGACTGATTGTTATTGCCTCCCTCTTAGTTCTGCATGGTGGTTGGTGCTGCAATCACATAGATATACAGAAAGCTCCTGGAATATCAGTAGCCTGTGTAAGGTCTAGATTTTTCCTAAGAGTGCATAAACACTCCCAGAAGGTAGGTGAGAAGTTTTCAAGTTGTGGCACTTGCCCTGTTGTCTCAGGGCCCTGAATATACTCCCATGATGTGGAAGTGCTTACTAAAATTACCCAGTCAACTCTTTGGAGGGTCACATAAAAGATGAAAAGTTTCCCCAATGGTTGGCTCTGAACACCAAGGTTTTCGCTTCTCACAGCACTGTGATCCTGTTGTGTGTATCATGTATCGGGATTTACTTAGTAATCCAGTGTTCCAAACCCAGTGTGCATCGTGGAAATAAAGAGTGGGTCCTCTGGTGGACCTATCCCACTGTTCCCTTTTCTCTTTCTGGGTAGCATCAGACGTGTCAGGGTCCTGAGGTTCAGTCACGGGGCCTTCAGGGAGGTGTCCCCAATAAGGGAGATGAAGGCGTTCAACACTCAACCACAATGCTTTCTTGAGGGGTGTGCATTCTGTTTTCCCCCATCACATTGTATTTAAGAGAGGCTGTGTAGACAGGGAGATGTTCAGGAGCTAGGTGAAGGAGGACAAGATCAAATTAAACCACCAGTTCCCTGGTGGAAGCATTGGCAGTGATTAGAAACCATGTCCACAAGATGGCTGAGCTACCTTACTTGTATGGATGGAAACAGCCCCCCTGCGAACACCTGTGAAAATAAAAGTACAGTAGATAGTAAAATACAAAGGCTGGCTTAGAATATGCTAAATGAGGGACACCTGGGTGGTTCAGTCGGTTAAGTGCCTGACTCTTGATTTCAGCTCAGGTCACGGTCTCATGGTTCATGAGTTCGAGCCCCACATCACGCTCTGTGCTAACAGTGTAGAGTCTGCTTGGGATTCTCTCTCCTTATGTGCCTCCCCTGCTTTTGTACATGTTCTCCCTATCTCTATCAACATAAATTTTAAAAAGAAAATATGCTAAATGACTGGAATAATGGAAATATCATAAAATCTGTTTTAAAAAAAAGTAAGTAAATAATTAAAAAATCCAAAAGGCCTTACCTCACATCTAGAATGTAAAGTCCATAGTGAGAACTGTCTTATGTCTTATTCAGTTCTTGGCATGGAATAATCAGTGTTAATAGCAGTCAAAGCAGTTTTAAAATTTTCTTATCTTGCTTTTGATTGTATTAATCTTATTAATAATGTAGATTCTCATTTTACCTTATCAATATTAATCTCTTTCTCACCTTTTCATCTTTGTGAGTTGTAGTGCCTTTGTGGACCAAGTGAAGGCTCAGAAAGAAATACACAGTGGGAATCAGAGAGGGGAGGGGATTATCACTATCATAGAGTAATTTTTTATATAGAAGTGCTCCTTTGGTTTTCATGTGTTCTTAAAATGCATGATTTACAAACCTTAATAAAGTACCCTCCTTTGGGATTATGTAGATTAAAATACGCATCTAGATTGTCCCTTAGGTGATCACAACCATATCATAATTTCCCAGGCTTTACTTGTTAGTGGTTTTTCTGGTATGTGTGTACCACTAACACAGTTAAATTTTTCTTTAAATCAGCTTTTTAAATCATACTTTCTCACTTCCATACCTTCCAGGGTCATTTAGCTTAAATAGAAGTATTTTAAAAAAGCAAGAGCAAAGCAACAATATTAGTTTGGGGAAAAATGTAATAACCATAGCAAATTGATTGACAAAATGTATTCCTGAAAATGTTCATCAGTGGGAATATAGTTGTCTTATAAGCAGTCAATAATAAAAGGATAAAAATAAAAAGAATGCATAGTGCTCCTTAGTGAAGGCAAAAATGAGGTGTTCTGTGTCAGTAATACTACTGATTGAATGACTAATAGTTACATAATTTTGTTAGACTGAGAGCCAGTTCACATGTACAGTTGAAAGTACAAAAGATATCTAACCATTTTCTCTGATAGGATTAGAATACCAAGAATTTCTGATACAGGTGATGAAAGTGACTTTGGTTTCAAGGAGCTACAAGAAACCTTCCTTCACAAAATCGTC
Organism: Panthera onca; assembly: GCF_046562875.1. Lineage (NCBI taxonomy): Eukaryota > Metazoa > Chordata > Mammalia > Carnivora > Felidae > Panthera > Panthera onca. Next base: position 23,664,274 of record NC_138343.1, on the reverse strand, counting down.
TGAATGTGTTGAGTTTTCCGCATAATAGACAGTGGAAGGGTGTCCCGTAGCCACTCTTTGTTGCCATTCTGATACGGAAAATGAATCTCTTATTCTTTCAAGTTCACTTAATATGTAAAATATTTTCAGTAGCTCTTTCAAATCAATTTATTTCTAAGCCATGCAGGTAACAAAAGACCCCCATACACTTTTACCAATCTCTACCACCAAAGCTCTACTTGTGTGCTCACATGGGAATTCATTTCATCTTACATGTAGAATAGTACCTTATGTAAGGCTTAAATGAGCCTGTATCTTTGCAGAGTATGAGGATTCATGACATTTTGCCTATTTGTGCCTGTGCCCTGACACAGACATTTCTGCCCACTGTAGTGCAAATCTCTTCCTGCAAGGAGGATAGTAGTGTAGACTTTCAAAGCTTTGAGTTTCAGGATTAAATGGCATTTGGAGTCACCACCCATATCTGTAGAAAGAGAGAGGAGGATTCAGCATCTTTCCTTAATAAACATTAACATTTTGAGCTTGCTTCTGTGTATAAACAGGGGGTAGATAAGTTCCCACTAGTGTTCATGTTTCCATGATGACCTTTACCTTTATTTAATCACTTAATCTTATCCATGATAAGGTTGATAGAAAGAAGACATATTCAAACAACAGTCTCCACTCCATTTCCCAATTATGTATACTTGTATAATAAAGTACTGCCACCTTCTGGGAGTAACTTTTGGCCTATCAGTGATAACAGTGCATGGATACATGTTGAGATTCAGTATTCAGGAATCTTGGTTGGTCTTTGGGCATAGTGTTCCATCTAGCTGTACTTTTTTTTCCTTTCTTGTGACAAAATATGTATAACACAAAAGTTGTCACTATAACCGTTTTAAGTGTATAACTCAGTGGCAGTAATTCACAGTGTTCTACAACCATCACCACTATTTCCAAAAATGTTCATCACAATAGAAACTCTGTAATCATTAAGTACTAACTCCCCATTCTCCTCTTGCCCCAACCCCTGGAAACCTGTATTTTACTTGTTGTCTCAGTGATTTTGCCTGTTCTGGATATTTTATGTAAGTGAAATCCTGTATTTGTCCTTTGTGTCTGACTTCCTTCACTTAGCCTATTTTCAAAGTTCATTCATGTTATAAGCTTATGTGAGATGCTTACATATTCCTTTTTATGGCTAATAGTTCATTGTGTGTATATACTTCACATTTTATTTATCTGTTCATCTATTAAGTGGCCATGTGGGTTGTTTACACATCTTAGCTATTGTCAATGACTCCGTGAACATTAAGATACAAGTGTATGTTTGAGTCCCTGTTTTCAGTTATTTTGGATATATATGTAGGAGTGGATCGTAAGGGTTGTGTGGTCATCATGTTAGATCATATGGTATTCTATGTTTAACTTTTTTTTTCTAATTTTTTAAAGGCTTATTTATTTTTGAGAGAGAGACAGAGTGTGAGCAGGCGAGAGGCAAAGAGAGAGGGAGACACAGAATACAAAGTAGGCTCCAGGCTCTGAACTGTCCACACAGAGCCCAATGCAGGGCTTGAACCCACGAACTGCGAGATCATGACCTGTGCCTAAGTTTAGACGCTTAACCAACTGAGCCACCCAGGTGCCCCCTGTGTTTAACTTTTTGAGGAACTATCAAACCATTTTACACAGTAGCAACAAACACCATTTTACATTTCTATCGACAGCACTTATCAGCACTTATTTTCTCTTTAAAATTATAGTCATCCTAGCAGGTATGAAGTGGTGTCTTATTGTGGTTTTGATTTACATTTTTCTAAAGACTAGTGATGTTGCGCATCTTTTTGTATGTTTATTACCCATTTGTGTATGTTTGAAGAAATATCTAGTTCTTTGCCCATTTTTTTATTGCATTTCTTGTCTTTGTTGTAGGATTTATTTGTATATTCTGAATATTAAACCCTTACCATATATGTAATTTGCAGATACTTCCTATTGTATAGGATGTCTTTTCATTCTCTTAATAATGTCCCTTGAAACACAAAAGTTTTAAAATTGATGAAGTCCAGGAAATCTATTTTTTTTTTCCTACTGCCCATTCTTAGTCATAGCTAAGAATCCATTGCCAAGATCCAGTGTCAGGAAGATTATCTCTACATTTTCTTCTAAGAGTTTTATGGTTTTAGCTCTTATATATTAAGATTACTGATCCATTTTTAATTCTCTCTTATATATTGGGTGAGATTGGGTTCCAACTTCATTCTTTTACTTGTGGATATTCACTTGTTCCAGAACCATTTATTGAAATGACTGTCCTCCCTGCCCCCCAAATGAGTGTACTTCAGCACCCATATCAAAAGTCAATTGGCCATGGATGACCTATTGACCTATTAAGTTGTTTTCACTTCCACATAAATCTGTAGATTTATTTCTGGAGTCTCAAATCTATTTCATTGGTCTATATGTTTGTCCTTAGGACCACACTGTTTTGATTACAATAGCATTGTGTTAAGTTTTGAAATTGGGAAGCTTGAGCCTTCTTTGTTCTTCTTTTTCAACATTGTTTTGGCTCTCTAGGGCCCTTTGCAATTCCATATGAATTTGAGGATCAGCTTTCCCATTTCTGCCAAAAAAAAAAAAAAAGGCTGTTGGAATTTTGATAGAGATTGCATCTGTAGATCATTCTGATTAGTATGTATTGCTGGTATGTAGAAACACATTGATTTTTGTGTGTTTTTCTTGTATCTTGGAATTCTGCTGAATTTATTAGCTCAAGTCGCTTTCTTGTGAATTCTTTATGTCTATTTTGTTTGTAAAAGATCATGTCATTCATGAATAGTGATAGCTTTACTAATTCCTTTCCGATTTGGGTGACTTTATTTCCTTTTCTTGTCTAATTGCTGTGGCTAGAACTTCCAGTACAGTATTAAATAGCAGTGGTGAAAGAGGGACATCCTTGTCTTGTTCCTGAAAGTTTCAGTCTTCCCTATTATGTTAGCTGTGGGTTTTTTCATAAATACCTTTTATCATGTTGAGGAAATTCCCTTCTTATTTCTGGTTTGTTGCTTGTTTTTTATCATGAAAGGGTATTGGATCTTGTCAGTGCCTTTTCTGCATTGATTGAGATAATCCTATGGTTTTTCTTTGTTAATGTGACATATTACATTGATTTTCTTATGTTGAACCACCTTTACGTTTCTGGGATAATCACATTTGGCCATGGTACATAATCCTTTTAACATGCCATGAGATTCAGTTTGCTTGTACTGTCGATCCTCCTTTGTGGATTCCATATTTGTGAATTCTCTTACATGCTAATGAACTGTATTTGTAACCCCAAAATGAATATAGTGGCACTCTCATGGTTATTTATGGACATGTCTACATTTGCACCTTCACAGTTGAAATTGACCAAGGAGACAATTCTTGTTTCAGCTCTCACACACAGATGACCAGAGGATGAAAACAGTAGGGGGCAGTGCAACATAATGCAAGAACCTCTGGCTCTGGGGCCAGTTGAGGGAGTTTGGATCCTGACTCCAGCATGGCACTCCACAGGTAGTCTCCCTCAGGCAAGTCACTTAACACTTCTCAACCTTGCTTTCTCCTTGGTAAAATAAAATAACATCTATTAGGATAAGTCCTTCTTAGGATTTAAGATTACAGTCTACGTGAAGGATACTCATGCGTGTGTATACTTCTGTAGGAACAGTGGTTCACTATTCACTAATTCAGTGTTTGTGGCAACTTTACAAAACATAGCTACTGTGAATATTGATAATCTGTATCTTATTGAGGATTTTTGTGTCTATATTCATAAGAGATATTGACCAGTAATTTTTTTTTTTTCTTACAACTTCTTTATCTGGCTTTGGAATCAAGATAATGCAGGCCTCATAGAATGAGCTAGGAAGTGCTTCCTTTGTATTTCAGGAAAGAATTTGCTAATTTTCCTTTTAACGTTTGGTAGAATTCACCAGTGAAGCAGCCTGGTCTTGGACTTCTCTTTGTTGAGAGGTTTTGATTTCTGATTCCATCTTGTTATAGTTCTGTTGATTGAGATATTATATTTCTTCTTGTGCAGTTCAGGTAATTTGTGTGTGTTTCTAGGAATTTGTTTCATCTAGGTTATCCAGTTTATTGGTATATAATTGTTCGTAGTTTTCCCTTAAAATATTTTTCATTTCAGTAAGATTGGTGGTAATGTCCCCACTTTCATTTCTGATTTTAGTTACTTGGATCTTTTTTTTTCTTTGTCAGTCTAACTAAAAGTTTGTGTATTTTACTGATTGTTTTTAAAGAACCAGCTCTTGGTTTTATTAGTTTTTCTGTTCTCCATTTTATTTATCTCTGCTCTAATGTCTTTTTATTTTCATTTATATGCTACCTTTGGGTTTAGTTCACGCTTTCTTCAGTATCTCAAGGTGTAAGGTGAAGTTACTGACTTGAGATTTTTTTTCTATTTTTAATGTAGGCTTTTAGAGCTCTTAAACTTCTATGTAATACATTCACTGCATCTGATACATTTTGTACGCTGTGATTTTGTTTTCATTTGTCCCTAAGTAACTTCTAACTTCCCTGGAGATTTCTTTCTTGACCTATTAAGTTGTTTCCACTTTCACATATTTGTGAATTGTCTCATTTGCCTTTTGCTATTGATTTCTAGCTTCATTCTAGGAGATGGTTTGTGTAATTTTGATCTTTTAAAATTTGAGACTTGTGTTGAGGCCTGGTATATGATCTGTGCTAGACAGTGTTCCATGTGCACTTGAGAAGAAGGTGTGTTTTGCTGTTGGGTGGTATTCTATAAATGTCCCTTAGGTCTAGTTGGTTTAGAGTGTTGCTCAAGTTCTGTTTCCTTATTGATCTTGTGTCTGCACATTCTTTCCGAAAAGTGGTGTATTGAAGTCTCCAATTACTATCGTAGAACTGTCTAGCTTTCCCTTCTGTGGTGTTGATGTTTGCTTCATGTATTTTGGTGCCTGTTATTTGATGCATATATGCATATGATTGTTGTATCATCTTGATGAATTATCCTTTTTGCCAATGTCCTTAGTTTCTTATGAACAGTTTTGACTTAAAGTCTATTTTATCTGATATTTTATAGCCACCTGGTTACTATTTGTATGTAAGTAATATCTTTTCCCATCTTGAAATTTCAGCCTTTTTGTGTCCTTGGATCTAAAGTGAGTCTCTTGTAGATAACATACAGTTGGATCATGTTTTTAGATCTGTTTTCCCAGTCTTTGCCTTTTGATAGGGAAGTTTAATTTACACTAAAATACATACTAAGGAAGGACTTAATTCTTCCACGTTGCTGTTTTCTGTATGTCTTACACTTTTGTTCTTCATTTCCTTGATTACTGCTTTATGTGATTAGTTGATTCTTTCTGTAAGGAATGATTTTGATACTCTTCTCATCTCCTTTTGTGTATATACTTTTTAGAAATTTTCTTTGTGTTTATCATGAGGATTACATTTAACATTCTAAATCTATAACAATGTAGCTTGATTTGTTACCAACTTCAATACAGATGTCTGCTCTATACTGCTTCATCAGCCCCCTTTCTGTTCATGTCCTGAATTACATCTTTATTCATTGTGTCCCCAATAATGTAGATTTATAGTTGGTTTTTATAATCATGTGTGAAATAAAAAGTAGATTTACATTCCCCAAATTCAGTAATACTGGTGTATATATTTACTTTTACAAGAGAACTTTATTTCTTTTCCAAACAGAACACCACCACTGCTAGTCTCTACATATCGGCTCTGTGACAGGGCACTCCTTTAGCACTCAGATAGGTTTGCGATGAAGTATATGCTAAGAGTCATCTTAGGTCTTTTCTGAGCACGCATCTTGCCTGGGGCAATTGTGTGGCTTCCTGTCTCCCTGTTGACAATGCTTTTGAGTGTCCTGATTTCTCTCCCCCAGCATTTTTCCCTGTACTTTATGGGAATTTGTTTTGTGTTACAATCATAAACTTTTGCCACAGGTGTCTGGGTTGTTGGCTTACCTTGCAGTGTTTATGAGCAGTGACCACCACTTTTCTGGTCTAAGTTCAGGCATCTTGTGTCACTCCTTTAGGTAGCTCACCCTGTCAGATTAGAACAGACTTACATGATAATTTGTGAAAATCTGCTCTGCTCCATCTAGATCTGGGGACCAGGGACCCACACTGGGAATGCAGGCTACTTTTGTTAAAAGTACCGGCACACTGGGGCGAAGGTGGGGCAAGAACAAGTAAAAACACCACAAAGCTTTCTTAGAGTTTGGAAAAGGGTTTTGAAGTTATCCTTTTCATTACTCAGTGTGTTCACTTAGTTGCTGTAAACCTTTGCCTTCTTTTCAGAGTTCTGTCAGAGCTGGTTCTAACAGTTTCTGCTTTTTACATTTTTGTGGGGGGACATGGGAAGTCAGAGCTGCCTCGTCTGCCATTTTCTTGAGCCTGTCTGTACTTGTGAATGGTTATGGTGGAAGGTCACTCGAGATTTTAAATGTTCAAGGTGCGAAATGTTCAAGGTGTGCGTGAACACCATCTCTACAATGCAAGGTGGGACCATGTCACCCCTTTAAACTTTGCACTATCTGCGGCTTTTCTTTTTTTAACCTTCTTTTAAAGTTTATTTATTTTGAGAGAGAGGGAGAGAACTCAAGCAGGGGAGGGGCAGAGAGAGGGAGAGAGAGAATCCCAAGCAGGCTCCATGTGGTCAGTGCAGAGCCCGATGCAGGGATCATACTCATGAACCATGAGATCATGACCTGAGCCAAAATCAAGAGCCAGACACTTAACTGACTGAGCCATCGACGTGCCACATGGCTTTTCCAATATACGTTGAAATATAGTGTTGATAAATTTAAATGTTCATCCATGTGCCATGTAAAAATTATCCTGCGTAACCCCAGTAGAACGTATATTACGCTTTGGGAAACACTTCTCTACCATAGGTAAGGAGCTTGGCACTGATCATTTTGTTTCATCAGCCCCTGCTGTATTCTGTATCAGGCTACGCTGTTACATACATTGTGAAAGCCATGTTTACTTGCCAGTGCTTCACAACTCATACATGCTTTGTGGTCTGAAACTTTTTTTTTTAATTGGTGCTTTTGAATCTGGGAACTTTTAAATCATATGGCCTGAAAACTTCTTCAGAGTTGCTTTTTAGTTAGTAAGTTTGAGATCGCCGACAGTTTGAGTTTATTTTCCATATTTGTAAAGCTTAGGTTTCAAGTCGGCTACAAGTGCTACCTACATAGCAAGTAGAGTGCTATGGAACAAAAAGCAGTTTTAATTAATTTATTTTATACATGTGCTTTCAACATTCCAACCCCCAGAGGAGTTGGTGTGATAAACCAGTGTAATAAATTCTCAGTTTGATTTAGTTTGCTTTTTTCCCGATTTTATATCTCCCTCAAGGATCTAGGAATGGAGCCTTCTACTTCCCTTTTCTGCTGATGCCACTTGTGGATCCACCAGGGAGCTTGGCTGCCACTGTCTTCTCTCCTGTTTCTGCAGTAGATAATTTGTTCTTTACAAGCCCATTAAAAATTTTTTTAACATTTATTTATTTTTGAGAGACAGAGCATGAGTGGGGGAGGGGCAGAGAGAGAAGGGAGACACAGAATCTGAATCAGGCTCCAGGCTCCGAGCTGTCAGCACAGAGCCTGACATGAGGCTCGAACTCACAGACCACGAGATCATGACGTGAGCTGAAGTTGGACGCTTAACGGACTCTTGGTTCCAGCTCAGGTCCTCATTTCACGGTTCATGGGTTTGAGCCCTGTATCGGGCTCCGTGCTTAGGGTGCAGAACCTGCCTGGGATTCTTTCTCTCTCCCTCTCTCTCTGCCCTTTGTGCATGCTCTCTCTCTCTGTGTCTCTCTCAAAATAAATAAATAAACTTGAAAAAATTAATTTTTAATCTGTGGGTGATAGGGGACCTTTTTTCTGTGCACACCACCATGCAGCTGGGAAAAAAATAAATTTCACATATGTTATGCAAAGGATGGAGGGCAGCAAAGAACTAACTCAGTGCACTTTAGGGTGGGCTTGCCTCAGTGTGTCTGACAGAAGCTTGGGATTCCCCCTGAGAAGGTGCTAAGTGCAGGATGTGGGGAAGAGGGTGAAAAACAGAAGGGGAATACCTTTTCTGTTCTGATTCTGGCTCCTTGCTGAAGAGGCCTATGAGGTTGTAGACCTTGACCTGGATGTATCAATAGGACTGAGAACAAGGAAGCCCGATGGAACAAAATGGGGTTTGTCTTGTGTCCCTGGCATGGAGTGGAGGGGCGTATGGGTGCGTGCGTGTGCTTGTCCACACATCTGCCCACGTCTAGTTCTCTGTCCACAGTGTCTTGACATTCCCTTGTTCAGTGGATCAGTATCCAGATGAGGTAGCTGAGCCCTTCTGGGGGACATGCCTCCGAGTAGGCACTGTCACATGTTCAGGGACATAAATTGGTAGTGGTATTATTTTACCAATTTGACTCTGCACACACTCCTCACAAAGTTTTATAATAAGAGCAACTATATAACTGTTTTAAGGTTTATTTATTTGAGAGACAGAGCATGCGTGTCTAAGCACAAGTATGGGAGGGGCAGAGAGAGAGAGAGAGAGAATCTTAAGCAGGCTCCACACTGCCAGCGTGCCAAAATCAAGAGCCAGACACTGAACTGGCTAAGCCACCCAGGCACCCCAAGAGCGACGATATAATTTATCATTCAAACGAGGCACATGAGAGGAAAAGGGGGACTAAAAATCATTATATAATCTTCTAAATATTTTTTGACTAATTTTATTGTATTGATAGACCTGTAAAGTATTTCTATTCAAAAAACTATTTTCAAAGATAAAATTATTTAAAGTAAACCTTTGTTCATTAAGTCACTAAACTGATCATCCAAGTATTAAAAGAGTTAGTAATTACTCTTGGCATATTTCCACATAGTTGTATCATGTACTGTGTTGCTGATGTTATTCTGAACAGTTTTTTCACCTACATGGTTTTAGTTCAAAATTCTCATCATATGGCCTGAAAACTTCTTCAGAGTTGCTTTTTAGTTAGTAAGTTTGAGATCGCCAACAGTTTGAGTTTATTTTCCATATGCCATAATTTTTTTTTTTAAGTTGAAATAATACTCTTTGAGTGCCAAGGTAGCTGGTAAGTTCAGAGCAACTTGTGCTGAAGGAAGAATATTTTCAGTCTTTTTAAAACCTAAAATGAGGAGGCGTCTGGGTGGCGCAGTCAGTTAAGTGTCCAACTTTGGCTCAGGTCATGATCTCACAGTTCATGAGTTCAAGCCCTTGCGTCGGGCTCTGTGCTGACAGCTTGGAGCCTGGAGCCTGTTTCAGATTCTGTGTCTCCCTCTCTCTTTGCCCCTCCCCTGCTCACTCTCTCTTGCTCACTCTCTTTCTCAAAAATAAATGAACATTATAAAAATAGACCTACCCTATGACCCAGCAATAGCACTGCTAGGAATTTATCCAAGGGATACAGGAGTACTGATGCATAGGGGCACTTGTACCCCAATGTTTATAGCAGCACTCTCAACAATAGCCAAATTATGGAAAGAGACTAAATTTCCATCAACTGATGAATGGATAAAGAAATTGTGGTTTATATACACAATGGAATACTACGTGGCAATGAGAAAAAATGAAATATGGCCTTTTGTAGCAACGTGGATGGAACTGGAGAGTGTGATGCTAAGTGAAATAAGCCATACAGAGAAAGACAGATACCATATGGTTTCACTCTTATGTGGATCCTGAGAAACGTAACAGAAACCCATGGGGGAGGGGAAGGAAAAAAAAAAAAAGAGGTTAGAGTGGGAGAGAGCCAAAGCATAAGAGACTGTTAAAAACTGAGAACAAACTGAGGGTTGATGGGGGGTGGGAGGGAGGGTAGGGTGGGTGATGGGTATTGAGGAGGGCACCTTTTGGGATGAGCACTGGGTATTGTATGGAAACCAATTTGACAATGAATTTCATATATTAAAAAAAAAAATCCATCAGATAAAAAAAAAATAAATAAATTAATTAATTAAATAAATGAACATTAAAAAAAATTTTTAGGGGCGCCTGGGTGGCTCAGTCAGTTAAGCACCGGACTTCAGCTGAGGTTATCATCTCACTATTTGTGGGTTCGAGCCCCGCATCAGGCTCTGTTCTGACAGCTCAGAGCCTGGAACCTGCTTCAGATTCTGTGTCTCCCTCGCTCTCTCTGCCCCTCCCCCGCTCATTTTCACTCTCTCAGTCTCTTAAAAATAAACATTAAATTTAAAAAAAATTTTTTTAAAACTGGAATGAGAAATATTTCACCTCACATATTTTCATAAGAATGGTCTCTTTTTTTTAATATGAAATTTATTGTCAAATTGGTTTCCATACAACACCCAGTGCTCATCCCAACAGGTACCTTCCTCAATGCCCATCACCCAGCCTCTCCTCCCTCCCACCCCCCATCAACCCTCAGTTTATTCTCAGTTTTTAAGAGTCTCTTAAGGTTTGGCTACCTCCCTCTCTTTTTTTTTCCTTCTCCTCCCCCATGGTCTTCTGTTAAGTTTCTCAGGATCCACATACGGAAACATACAGAATCTGTGTGAAAACATACAGAATCTGTCTTTCTCTGCCTGACTTATTTCACTTAGCATAACACTCTCCAGTTCCATCCACGTTGCTACAAAAGGCCATATTTCATTCTTTCTCATTGCCACATAGTATTCCATTGTGTATATAAACCACAACTTCTTTATCCATTCATCAGTTGATGGACATTTAGGCTCTTTCCATAATTTGGCTATTGTTAAAAGTGCTGCTATAAACATTGGGATACAAGTGCCCCTATGCATCAGCACTCTGGTATCCCTTGGGTAAATTTCTAGCAGTGCTATTGCTGGGTCATAGGGTAGATCTATTTTTAATTTTTTGAGGAACCTCCACACTGTTTTCCAGAGTGGCTGCACCAGTTTGCATTCCCACCAACAGTGCAAGAGGGTTCCCGTTTCTCCACATCCTCTCCAGCATCTATAGTCTCCTGATTTGTTCATATTAGCCAGTCTGACCGGCGTGAGGTGGTATCTCAGTGTGGTTTTGATTTGTATTTCCCTGATGAGGAGCGATGTTGAGCATCTTTTCATGTGCCTGTTGGCCATCTGGATGTCTTCTTTAGAGAAGTGTCTGTTCATGTCTTCTGCCCATTCTTCACTGGATTATTTGTTTTTCGGGTGTGGAGTTTGGTGAGTTCTTGATAGATTTTGGATACTAGCCCTTTGTCCGATATGTCATTTGCAAATATCTTTTCCCATTCCATCAGTTGCCTTTTAGTTTTGTTGATTGTTTCCTTTGCTGTGTAGAAGTTTTTATCTTCATGAGGTCCCAGTAGTTCATCTTTGCTTTTAATTCCCTTGCCCTTGGGATGTGTCAAGTAAGAAATTGCTGCAGCTGAGGTCAGAGAGGTTTTTTCCTGCTTTCTTCTCTAGGGTTTTGATGGTTTCCTGTCTCACATTCAGGTCCTTTATCCATTTTGAGTTTATTTTTGTGAATGGTGTAAGAAAGTGGTCTAGTTTCATTTTTCTGCATGTTGCTGTCCAATTCTCCCAGCACCATTTGTTAAAGAGACTGTCTTTTTTCCATTGGATATTCTTTCCTGCTTTGTCAAAGATGAGTTGGCCATACTTTTGTGGGTCTAATTCTGGAGTCTCTATTCTTTTCCATTGGTCTATGTGTCTGTTTTTGTGCCAATACCATGCTGTCTTGATGATTACAGCTTTGTAGTAGAGGATAAAGTCTGGGATTGTGATGCCTCCCGCTTTGGTCTTCTTCTTCAAAATTACTTTGGCTATTTGGGGTCTTTTGTGGTTCCATACAGATTTTAGGATTGCTTGTTCTAGCTTCGAGAAGAATGCTAGTGCAATTTTGATTGGGATTGCATTGAATGTGTAGAAAGCTTTGGGTGATATTGACATTTTAACAATATTTATTCTTACAATTCATGAGCAGGGAATGTTTTTCCATTTCTCTATGTCTTCTTCAATTTCCTTCATAAGCTTTCTATAGTTTTCTTTTACATCTTTGGTTAGGTTTATTCCTAGGTGTTTTATGATTGTTGGTACAATTGTGAATGGGGTCAGGTTCTTTTACCTCTATTCAGAATGTTCTTGTTCAGTAATTTTTTTTTAAATTTATTTATTCTGAGATAGTTTGTGAGCAGGGGGGAAGCAGAGAGGAAGAGAGAATCCCAAGCAGGCTTCACACCAACAGTGTGTAGTCTGATGCAGGGCTCAAACTCACAAACCTGTGAGATCATGACCTGAGCCAAGATCAAAAGGCTGACGCTTAACCCACTGAGTGACCCAGGCACCCTCCTGCTTGCTTTTTTTTTATAGGGGTTAATTCATTATCTTATTTGCAAGTTTTGATTTCAGTAATTGAAGTTTTCCAAAATCTTCAGAAGCTTACTTAAAAAAAATTCTGTTTGTTGAAAATTTTGACCAAACTTATCCAGCTGAATTTGAACATAATGCAACCAAAATTTTGTATTCTTACCAAAAAAAAAAAAAAGTCTAAATAATTTTTGCAATACTTGGACAGATTTTTAAGGTGGTTTCTTAAAGGCTTAAGCAAGTGAGCAGCAAAAAGAGAATGCATGTTGCCACACTGAAGTGTTTTTAAATTCAACTTCAGCCTTTTAGAAATTTGTTTTCACTGGGTGTATACAAAAATCTGTATTCATATTAAAATCATAAAATTGTTCTACATGGAGCTTTTACGGTATTGTTCACAATAGTATCAGATGTTCAGTGTTCTAAGGTAAAATTCAGCAAACCTTTTCTTCTCTACAGGGCCAGATAGTAAAGAGTTTATACTTGGTAGGGCCAGGCATCTGCTGCAGCTACTCAGGTCTGCAGCTGTAACCTCTCAGTAACTACAGATGATGTATAAACAAATGAGCAGGACTGGGTCCCAGTAAGACTTTATGTTCATCAGAATATGAATTCCATATGCTTTTCATATATCACAAATTATTATTCCTCTTTTGACTTTTTTCCAGCCACTGAGAACTGAAAAGACCATCTTTATTCTGCAGGCCATGACAGAAGAGGTGGCAGGCTGGATTTGGCCTACAAGTCATACTTTGCTGACCTTTGTTCCATGAATAGGATGAAAAAAAAAATAGAACTACTAATGAAATTGTTTTTCTGTGTGAAACCTGGCACTAACTGCTTGTAAAGTCCTCCCGTAGCTTTTAAATGAGCCAACGTTTAATGGCTGTTGTCAAGTTTTACATGTCCGGGAGAAAATTTAGGGGAAAATGAACACAATCAATTAGAATATGTGTTTGATCTAAATGAAAAGTCATGCCTCAGAAAGAAACATACATGCTGTCATTGTGTAAATGGAAATTCTTCTGTAGCTGCACTCCTGATTGGCACTCTTTTCTTAAATAAAAAAAACAAATAGCTTTTAAAGTGGATGCCAGTGTTTGTTGAGCACATGTCTTCTGGTGTTTATTGGTTTAGTTAAGTGACTGGCATTCCATGAAGCATGGTAGATGTGGGCAAATATTTGCAAATTACACACTCATCGTTAACTTTCTTAAGAAGTAGAAATTCAACACTTATGTAATCTTTTTATTAAGTCTATATTTAATTTTTAGTGTATCGCTAAGAGAATGGTTTATTGCAAAAGAAAAGTAATCAAAGCGATAAAATCAAAAGTTGTCTACACCATTTAGTGAATGCCAAAATCATTTTAACAATATCAGACTACGGTCTATATGTAAATCTTTTGCACATACTTGATGTACAGGAGTCATAACACTAACGTACCTTGTTCCATCAGTGAGTGCTTTGTATGTAGACCTGGAAAGGATCTGGAAAATAGGTGATTTACCGCTGGTTGACTTTCAGATATAACCACATGGTAAAGTGGGACATCTGTTCACTGCACATATGTTTTGCACACTACCAGATAAGTTTGTAGCAGAAGGAAGATCTGGAAAATAGAGGTACATTTAACCGGAACTGGCTTATTTTAATGTCATGGTGAGGCATAATACTTAATTAAAAATGAGAAATGGACACATGCAAAACCAGATTGGACACTGAGATATGAAGCATAAGCTAAGACTGTCTTAAGCAGACTGGAACGTATGGTTCTCCTATTTCAATACATAAAATTAAGCTTTTCTGTAACTTGGATGGTTCTCTTTTCATAATTTGGTCAGCAGAATAGCTTCCTAATAGGGTTCGGTGACAGTCTAACCTCCACTTAGGTCCCTCTCCTTATTTCATACCTTACTTTTATGCAACCTAGCCATGCAAACTAATAAGACCCAAGCCCAATCACATCTATCTCTCCCATGCTTAAAAACCTAGTGTTGACTATCCATGAATGTCACTAAAGATCCTTCAGTGACTGTGTGCACCAGAATCTTCTGTGTGTTAGGGTTCTTGTCCCAGAGACGTAGATTCAGGACCCCTTGGGGAAATGCTAGCACATGGGAAATTGAGGCCGTTATTGGTCTCTTAGGTCTTTACCTCCCATCCCCTCCAGTTTCACTGTCTGACACCACCCGGCTGTTGGAGTTCCCTGAGTCCTATTTCATGGACCTGAACATCTTTTTCCACATTCTTCCATAAGCCACCTTTGAGTTGAAATTATATTTATTGCTTTTTGATTCCATTTTTCTCCAGTCTAAGCATCTTGTGATAGTGGGGTCTTGGTCTCAAATCACTTCTGTATTCTTACCCTGACACCTAAAACTCACCGTAACTGTTTAGTGATTATTAATAGGTATTAAGTTCAAGGTAAGGATCTTTCCATTGTTCCTCTTGTCATGAGCTCCGAGTTAAAGTGAATCAGAGTAGGATTTGTGTAGTCACTTCATGTAGCTCATTGTGCTTATCAAGTTCTGCCTTTAAAACTTCAGCTTTCTCCACAATTAATTAGTGTGGTGGTGATTATTAATTTTAGAGTTTAAAAACTGCTTTAGAGCAGAAGAACATCCTTACATGTTAACAGCCACTGCTTTATTTTAAAATATAATAATAGCCTGTCCCTCTCCCCTGCTTGAGCTCTCTGAAATAAAATTTTTAAAAAGGGATGCCTGGGTGGCTGGCTCAGTGTGTTGAGTGTCCAACTCTTGATTTCAGCTCAGGTCATGATCCCAAGGTCATGAGATCAAGCGCCACATCTGGCTCTGTGCTGAGCATGGAGCCTGCTTGGGGTTCTTTCTCTCTCTCTCTCTCTCTCTCTCTCTCTCTTTCTCTCTTTCTCTCTCTTTCTCCATCTCCCCAATGCATGCACTCACTCTCCGCCCCCCCCCCAGCTCATGTTCTCTCTCTAAAATAAAATTTAAAAAAACTTTTGTTTTAATATAATAGCAACTATATCTTTCTACAACCAGGATAGGGCTCAACAGGGAAGGCTGGAAGATGCTGGAAGCCTCCAGCTGTGTGGGATAACACAGGAGCTGTCAGCAGGAGTTCTCCAGGTTTTTCTGCATGTCAGGATGGTTGGAGAGTGTCTGCTAAAGCTTTCCTGAGAGTTCCTGCCAGTGGGGCATGTCTCACACTTTGAATTAAGTTCTTGTGGAAATCTGGTGAACCACCAGTGTTTAAATTTCTGTTACTTATTTATGCTTCTGCTTATAAATTTTGAAGTTCCCTAAAATTCAACCATGATTACCTAATATTCCTTGAAATTTGGTAGGCTTTCTCCAGGAAAAAAAAGGAATCTGTGTAAGATAGCATTTTTTTGATTGGAGAGTAGGGTGGGTGTATGATCTTCCACGGTCTCTAACACTTACTGACAAATAGTAGGCACTCAATATTTAATGAATAAATGAGCTTTATGGTAAAGCTTGAGTATAGCAAATTGATTCTTTAATGCTTTAGATTTTTCCTACTGGCAAATTTTTACAGAAGTTGGAGAGTTTTGTGAACTTTTTTCAAAAGAATTACCTATGGTATCCTTTCTTAATCAGTTTGAAATCGGTTGCTGGTACTTACAGCTAGATTAATGCCTCCTGGTACAGTTTTGAGAATGTTCTCTTTTTGACAGATGCATAAATGAGCAAGTCTGTAAGAACAATGTGCAGCTTCTTGTTTAGAATGACAACAATAAAGGTCTTCCCAGCAGAAAGGCATTTGCATCATGAGTGGCGGGCCTGAATTTTCTATTCAAGTCAATGAAAAAGCAAATATTTTGATCAGGAGAAGAATTCTTCTTGGAGAGTATATAAATAGCGCAGGGCAGTTTTAGTTGTGGCTATTTATATCCTCCCGCTGCGTTGTGTTTTAGTTTTCATTTGATTTTTAGGATGCATTAAATGTTGAGGGTCTAAGCCTCAATTGTATGGATGACAGAGTGTGAGACAGTTACTTTGAGACTTTACTGTGAAATCTTTAGGGCACCAGTGCAGTTTGCCCCATTCTTTTGTGAAGGTGAGGGAGGCCAGGGGCAGGAGATTATTACATAAATAGGATATTTGAAGCTTATTGTTTACTTTGTTAATATTTGACTAATTCCCCTGAACATTTCTTTGTGTAACCTCAGAGATTAAAAACATAGTACTTTAATCTGTTACATCCTGGTTGTCATTAACTTATGTCCATACTTTTTTTATTGATCAAATTTTAAATTTAATCATGTTTACCTTAGAAAAGTGGTCTTATCCTGATTATTAGGGGTCATCTAGATAAAACTGTTTGCCTTACTCCATAATCTCTTCTTTGAATTCCCCTAGGCAAGTATTAGTATTTCTTAAAATCAACAGTTAGGTAAAGCACCACTTTATGGGTGAGTGGGCTTTGTAATAGAACTGAAGTTTATTAAAAATGGAGAGTGATAGGTCAATTACTAAAACAGATAATGCTGATTTTTGACAAAATGAGTCTCAGTGGAAGCATATATTCATGATTATCTGTCAGGTACAAGTGCTTTTTGAGGGTAACAGAATTATAAACAGGAAGCTACAGAAAGTAAGGTCAATACTGAGCAGCATGCTATTTATGCAGTATGTTTTTTCAAAGATCCTCAACAATCCTAAGTACTCTCTGCATGGTATGTTACTAATTTATTTGGGGCAGTTGTTTAAATAAGTGTTCTTATTTTCTTTCTCACATCTGTGCTTTTGAACATAAACTTTACTGTTCAAAGAACTTCACTTAATTTATTTTTTATTTTTAATATAAAATTTCCCACAAATGGTAAACCTGCTCGTGCCAGAACAAAGTCCCTCCCATCAAGTTTAATCAGTTAGATAATTCCTATGATTTTTGCCTCTGCTATAAGCTAGACATTTAAAAGTTCAAGGGATACAGCAAGAAACAAAACAGATGAACTCCCTGCCCTCGTGAAGCTCAGGTGTAGACCCCACAGGATCAGGATGAAAAACATGCCATAGGGTGCTGAGAGCTCAGGAGAAAACAAAAGCAGGGAAGGGGCAGGATGCCTAGCTGGCTCAGTTGATAGAGCATGTGGCTCTTGATCTTAGGGTTGTGAGTTCAAGTCCCATGTTAGGTGTAGAGATTACTTAAAATCTTTAGGGACACCTGGGTAGCTCAGTCGGTTATGCGTCCAACTCTTGATTTCAGCTCAGGTCATGATCTCGTGATTTGTGGGATCAAGCCCTACATGGAGGCTGCTTGGGATTCTCTCTCCCTCTCTCTACCCCTCCCCCACTTCCACATGCTTTCTCTCTCTCAAAATAAATAAACGTTTTTAAAAAATAAAATATTTTTTTAAAAAGGCAGGGAAAGGAGGGGATACATAGGACTTGGGAGGAAGGGACAAAACAGGGTAGTCCAACTGGGTGACTTCAGGTCCATCATTTAACTCTAAACCCATATTCTTATGAATAAATTGGTGAAATAATACATGTTCAACCTACTTTACTAGATTGTGTGGATAAAAGGAATATTATTAGTGAAAAGGCCTTATAAGTAGTTCACATAATGATAACTGTTAACTTTTTTTTAGTATTAGCTTATTGAATCCTTACAATAATGCAGTAAGTCTGATGCCATTATTGTGATTAATTCAGCAGATAATTACGAGTGTCCTTGTGCTAGGCACTAGTGATATAGCTAGGTTTTAAATAGAGAAATCTCTACCCTCATCCTAGTTGAGGTGTAGTTGAAGAGATGTAGCATTTAGTACCTCTAGCAATTGCTATTATATATTATATAATTTTATTAAAAATGTTAGATTGGTGACCTTTTGCTAATTAGCCAGAAAAGTTTGTATTTTAGTAAAAGCTATGATAGGAAACTCAGTGTGGTTTCATTTACCCATTAATTGGTCTTGGGACCACTTAAAATAGTCATTGCTTTTGTTTTGTAAGCTTCCATTTTAAAAGTATTCATGGAGTTTCTTATATTCCTTTCCTTATAAAAATTCTGCTGTGGCTCTAGATTTATAATGGTGTTCAGTAAGAACAATGAATATAATCAGTTTTGTGATGACAGTGTAGATCAGGAAATAGAAATATGTCGTTTGATAATTGAAAGCAGGTTGTGAAAATGGCACACTGGAATTTAGCTATGTTGATGAAATGCTGACTGGTAAACAGGGTAAATAGTTCTCCGTTTGGGAGAGAGGTGTGGGAGGGATACAAATAATTTGGAAACAAAAAAAATTATCAAGAGTTAAAATGTTATTTGAAAAAATGAATAATTTACATTATCAAGCAATACAGAGTTCTTAACAACTAGAAAAACTTGCTGGCTGAAGAAAAAAAGAAAAAAGCTTATGATTACCAGGGGAAAATAATAGGTATCAGAGATTGTCACAATGTCTTGTTAAGATCAGCTGTGTACTAGGATCGTTGGCTGGTGAAGACTGACTGACTAGATTCTGTGATTTAATCTTCAGGCCTTTACTAAGATGTCGAGCAGCCAGCAATGTCCCCTCACTGACTCGCACAAAAGGCTGACATCCCGTTTTGGGGGAGGTAAAGGGTGTCACTCATCCATGAGTGACGATGGCTGTACTTATTGGGTGGGTGGGCCATAGTTCTTACAGGTGATTTGTGGCTCACTTTCAAAGCCAGAGGACATCACGTTTGTGAGAAGGTAATCCAGGGCCAGCGCTTGCGAGCTCTGTTGCGAAGTCTGTAATGCTAGCGAGTCACCCAGCTTCCTGGTGTTTTTAGTTTCCTCATCTGTGAAATGGACATAACAGGGTTGTAGGACGTCAGTGAGGTGGTTCAAGACTTAGTGCTCGCACATAGATACATGAAGTGCATGATGATTATTTGCTATCATTATTGATGCACCTGAAGGTTTTTCTTCAAAGTGCGAGCAATTCACCATATTGCAGTCCCTGCCCTTGGAAGGGTTTAGTTCTCCCTGTGGTGAGAAGGGGGCCTCTGCCACGTGTTCACTGTGGCCTGCAAGATTCGTGGCACTTCCTCCTGCCTTGTGGGTGCAGGAAGCTAGAGCCTGGGGGTTGTCTCTCGCTAACGGGTCTTCAGGAAGGTAGAAGCACCCGCCACCCCCAGGCCCAAGCAGGAAATGGTAATCCCTGTGTAACTTTGCCTTTGCTGACACTTTGCATCCACCGGCTTCTGGGCGGGCACTGATACTGACAGGCCTGGGAATGTGGCTCTGCATATATTCAGGCTCTCTCAGCCTTGTTTCAGTAGATCCGTGTAGCCATCATTCTTCATGTTTAACCGTCAGAGACTAACAGTTGCATTTAGAGAACGGTCTGATACCAGGGCAGACAGTGCTGAACCCACTCGCCAGTGACTGAGATGTTAGACTCGAGCTGTGGTGATAGTAGTACTGATGAACACAGGGTGCTATATTATACCCTTTTCTAGAACAGTCCTCCTTACTTTTCCTTATTTGCTTTTACACTGAATTTTTGAGATGCCTGGGCCTGTTTCTTGTTCAATGTCTTGCCTCCTGGATTTATCTGATTGTTTGCTGATAGTGTTTTGTAACTAATTTTTTTACCTCTTGTATTTCCTGTAAATTGGAAGTTTGGGCTAAAGGCTAGCTGCTCTGTGCTATGACATCCGGTTACCAGGCCCCCAGTGACCAGTTGCCCTGCTGGTAGATGCTGACCTTGATGGCTTAGCTGGTGGTGTCTCCATTGAGAAAGGGATGCATTCCCTTCTGCTCTTAGTACATAACCTGGCAGGAATGTACTTGGCACCAGGCAGACAGCCCATTTCCGTCAATGTTTCAACCTGTGAATTTGGCATCCACTGATGGTCCTTGCTGAATCTTCAGTGGGTGCTGACGTATAATGACTTTCTAATTCTGTCCTTTCTTCTCTATTTAGTGGGTAGAATTATTTTGTAAAGAAGAGCTTTCTCTCTCACCAATTAGAATGATGTACAATTCTTCCTGGAAAGGCCAGGGCTTAATTCTTTTTACCACGTTTTATTTAAACTTTTTTCTAAGTTTAGATTTGGTGTAAAAGTGAGCTTTGTTGATGATAAGTGCAGGCTTAAAATTTTTTGCATTATTGTGGGCTTTGGATTTTTACTCCATGATTCTGATGGTCATTCTTTTTTGTTTAGATTGTCCAATTTTCAGCCAGCCAGAACTTCCTCGTGGGTTTCTTTGTTCTTTTGACATCTGCCCCCACCCCCTCATTAGTCTTTGAGTTCTTTCTTGCATTTTGGCACAGTAAGGCCCCCCCTATATTTCCCCAACATAACTGCAGACAGTAATTGTAGATGACCATTACTGAGCACTTAACTGTATGTCAGGTACTGCTTCATACTTTAAAAGCACTGCCACATTCAAACTTCATACCAGCCCTGAGGATGGGTACTTTTGGCTTCCTCTGTAAAATGAGCACACCAGACCTCAGAGAGGTTAAGAAAGGGTAATATGACTTCTCCCAAGCTAGCTGGTGTGTGGCAGAACCTGCATCTGAATCCAGGCTTCTAGCATCAGAGCAACCAAAGGACTTGTTACCAGCGCAGGTCAGTTCACATCAACTCCCCCTGCCCCTGTGTCATACCAAAGATAGCTCTAAAGTATCCCTGGAGTCGTGTCTCTAGTAAGCTTGACTGCTCTCTTCCTTCAAGTCCTTCTTGATTATGGTACTGATTCTCTGCCTCCAGCCTTTCTTCTTCTAATATCCATATTCCTTCCAGAGGGATTTTTCTAAAGGCAAATAACACCTTTTCTTACAGAATAAAGTCCAGCCTCTTTCGCCTGGCACACTGGTCCTTCAAGGTGTGTCCCATGAGCCAACCATAAGCCTGTCTACTCACAGAGTGTCTGGCTGCAGAACAGAGCAGTGTGCAGTTCTCAGAACCTCTGCTTGATGCTCACTCCTGTGCTGTTGCACACCTGGTTTCTAATCCTTGGAATCCTTCTCCCACTTTTATTTTTTTTTAAACTCAGCACAGATGGGCACCTTCTGGGAGTGTGTTTTCCTGATTCTCAGAGCAAGGTCTTTCTGTTCTCAGTATGTCCCCTGAAGTGTCTCCCTTGGTTGCAGCCAACTGTGTGCACATGGTCTCCCACAGTAATTCACTGGAGAGCAAAGCTCTGCCTTCCCCTTCTCTGCAGCCCAGCTCCTCCAGCCAGCAAGTAAGGTGTTTTAACCCAGCACATAAGACCCTTGATACACATTTAAACAGATTAATTTCCGGTTCTCCTCACTGGAATTGTCACTTGGACTCTTATTTATTCCAAAGGACTGCTGTCTTGCAGGTGTAGCTCAGAGCTTGTCTTCTGCAAGATGTGTTTCCTTGTTATGCCAGTTTTCTTAAAAACTCAGCATCCCCAGCTCACGTCATCCTATTTATGTGATTTGATACAATTTGGTATTTCATTATGTATTTACCACCAAATATCACAGAGTTAACTTGAAAGTTCTTCACATTGCAAGGAACTTTGTGTACCCTGTAGGCACCTAATGAATTATTTCCAATGAAGAGGTGACATGACCCTTATTCAGCTAGGAGCCCTATATCTGTGCTCTCATTTTAGAAGTTACCAGAGAGAGAATTGGGGCACCTGGGTGGCTTAGTTGGTTAAGCATCCGACTTTGGCTCAGGTCATGATCTCGCGGTTCGTGGGCTCGAGCCCCACTCGGGCTCTCTGCTGACAGCTCAGAGCCTGGAGCCTGCTTCAGATTCTGTGTCTCCCTCTCTCTCTGATCCCCCACTCGTGCTCTGTCTCTCTCTGTGTCTCAAAAATTAATAAACGCTAAAAAAAATTTTTAGATGTGTTACTAGAGAGAGAATAAATACACCAAGTCTTCCAATATGGTAAGTGTTCTCACATGGTGAGAAGCTTAGTTCCCTGGGATAAAATGCCAGGCACTCTCATGGCCTTCTGTGGGTAGAAAAGTTCCAGGACTGGCAAGTGACCGCTTGTTCCATTTAGCATGTATCTACTGAAAACGTAAGTTCTGGCCTCTCAGTGGCAGTACAGGGAAGACTGTCCCAAGAGGTTATCACCCCCCAAATCGGCTTACCCTCAGAGTGTTTGTAGCAGGGAGGTATGTCTGAAGCACCCACACTGGCTTATGTTTGCCCAGTACTCTTTTGGTCACTTGTGTTAAGAGTGAGCTAAGATTAAGGAGAAGGAGTCTAATGAGGCTCCTGATAACCGCCAGTGAAGACTTATATAGAGAGTCAAGGCTAAGGATGGAATTTGACCAGATCTGCATACATGGTTGCATACATGGATAGGATAAACGTGAACTTACTTACCAAGCATTGGAATTCTAGACCTAGTCTGTGTCCAAACAAGGCTGGTTTAGGATTAAATAAAAGAAAATAATTATTTCATGGATTTTAGATTGACTAGATAGATAGATTGAAGGATGGTTTACATAAATTAATCCATAATGGATTCTCAGGAAAGTAACAGGCAAAGCCAAAAATCTAACCCTTTTCTCTGTTAATACCCTCTTATCTCAATTGTTTTTAACTTAAGCTGTAGATCCCTTCTGGAATATCCCAAAAGGCCATGGACTCTCCCATCTGGAAAATCGCACATAGCACACTCAGAATTTTTCCTCGTAGCTTTTTTTTCCCCTTTGGGGCAGAGCCAGAGAAGTCACAAACCCCTCTGAAAGTTATTTATGCACCCTTTTTCTCAGAAATTTTCTTGACCACAACTCGCAGTTAGAGCTACATTTTATATCACAATCTATTATACACATACGTAAGTATATAAAATGTAAAGTTTCAAAGAACATTAACCTTACTGTGTGTAATGTACTCTGTTCTGTTCTGGTTCATTTTATAAAAGGTCATCAATGGAATTGATTTTATGACATACTAATGAGTCTCCACCGGCAATTAGAAAAAATATAGCTCTCAGTTTGCCAAGTTTTAGAACCCTTGCTTTATCACAGTAAAGTTCAATGTTGGAGTGTCTCCTATTGAGACATAGCTTTTATGCTCACTGTCCATTTGTTGCTAAGAAGGACAGGTTGGGCTTGGCCGCATGCTTCCCTTAGGCAGTTAGAAGAAGAGAGTTACAACTTAATTTCTGGCAGATTAAAAGTACTGAGATCCGAACCACATTATTCATACAGGTTGTAGGAATCTCACAAGCTGGCTGAGCATGCATCCTTTGTGCTCACGAACAGATATCCAAAGAGCGTCAGGGAATAGCAGTGAACCAAATAAAAATTCTTGCCTTCTGTAGAGCAGATAAGCCACAAACAAGGTTATAAAATAAAATATGTAGTATGTCAGGTTGTGATAAATGCTACGGAGAAAAAATAAAGGGAGGGGTTATGAAGTGTTGAGATACAGTTTGAAATTTTAGGAGCCTAGCTGGGGTATTAAATTCATTGAGAAGGTGACTTTTGAGTAAAGACCTAAAGGAGGTGAGGAAGTTAACTGTCAGATATTCAAGGAAGGGACTTCACAGGCAGCAGCAACAGCAAGTGCAAAGGCCCTGAATGAGAAAATGCCTGATGTGTGGGAGGAGCCAAGAGCCTGGTGTCAGGAGAGGAGTGAGGGGGCTGCATCGGAGGGCTTAAGCTTGGTAACCTGAAGGATGTCAAGGGCAGAACCAGAAAGACAAGTGATCACGTGGATATGGATGATGTCCATGGGAACATTGAGAGGTGCTTGGATTCTGAAACGACTGGAAGTGGTGTGGAAGAAGAGAGCTGAGGATGGTACCAGCCAAAGAGGAATTGGTGACCAAGTTGAGAGCTTGGAGGGGGGAGGCTGCTGCTGGAGTACATGGAGGTCCAGGGAGTATTGGGTGCTCAGTTTTGGAGCAGGTAAACATTTGACATGCCTTTTATACCAATTGGAAAAGTCAAGTTATTACGGTTTGAAAGAGAAACTCTTTTCTGACAAGGGTAGTCATGATAATTTTGTCTTTGGCTATCCTACATCCTTTAATGTGGGGCTAGATTCTTGGCAGTTCCTTTCTCAACCACTGGGAAGTCTGCTTAGTTGGAGAAAAATCAACAGATGTTGGTGAGGATATGGAGGAAAAGGAACCCTCTTGCACTATTGGTGGGAAAGAAAACTGGTACAGGCACTATGGAAAACAGTATGGAGGCTTCTCAAAAATAGAACAACCCTATGATCCAGTAATCACATACTGGCTATTTACCCAAAACATACAAAAGCATTAAGTCAAAGGGATACACGCACCCCTGTGTTTATAGAAGCATTATTTACAGTAGGCCAAATTATGGAAGTCGCCTAAGTGTCCCATCGATAGATGCATGGATATAGATGTGGTGTGTATATACACACGCACACACATGTACACACACACACAATGGAGTATTACCTAGCCATAAAAATGAAATCTTGCCATTTGCAACAACATGGTTGGAGCTAGAGTGTATTATGCTAAGCAAAGTAAGTTAGCAAAAGACAAATGCCATATGGTTTCACTCGTGTGGAATTTAAGAAACAAAACAGCAGAGGGGAAAAAAAGAGGAATAAATCAAGAAACAGACTCTTAATTATGGACAACAAAGTAATGGTTACCAGAGGGGAAGTGGATGGGAGGATGGGTAAAATAGGTGATGGGGATTAAGGAGTACATTTGTCATGACGAGCACTGGGCGATGTATGGAAATGTTGCATCACTATATTGTACACCTGAAACTAATATTAAACTATATGTTAACTATACTGAAATTTTAAATTAAAGGAGGGGGAAAAAATACCATCTCTCTGGTGAAATAGCATGACTTAAAGATGCAGGTTTGTACCTGTTCAATCTAAAGACTTGTCTGCTTCACACATCGGCTGGTCCCGTTTCCTTACTCTTTTGCATTGTACTAGCTCACGGCCCCTTGTACCTTTCACTGTTTTCCATATCTTTCAAAACTGCACTTACTTTTGAATGCAAAAATTTCAACTAGAAGCCTTATTTATTTACTTTCTTTCCTGAGTCCTGTTATCTCAAAATGTGCTTCTTATCCAAAGTGAGACTTTTATTCCTCCCTCAGATATAAACACCTTTGGTGTTTGTTTGTTTGTTTGTTTGTTTTACTTTTTAAAAAAGCCATACTTACATAGAAAATTTCAAGCAGTAAAATAAGTTGTAATAGGGACGCGGAAACTCATGTAAAATCTGAGTCAGACCCTAACCACTATTTGTTTTATTGATCATTCTTCTGGATCATCTCTTTATTCATATGTAATATTGACGAACATAAATTCAGTCTCAGTACGTGATAGGCACCAAAATGCTTTACACCCACGCACATCAGTTACTTCTCACGGTAGTCCTTTGAGGGTAGGTACCACTATTATCCAGCTAACCCACTGAGCGCACCAGAGCCCTGAAGCCTACATAGCCTGCCAAAGCCACTCAGCACCCAGCAGGATGAACACCAGGCCTGGCCAGCCACTGCCTGTGGAGTTCCCCCGCTCTGTTGGGGGGGGGGGTGGGGGGGGTGGGGGGTGAATATGTATCATACATGTTTTTGTGTAACATGGTTTTTTTTGGAGGGGGCAATGTGTTGGAGTTCTTCCACTGTTTATACATAGACTTAAAATGTAAGGCCTTGAAGGTGGGAAGTGTAGACTTTGGAATTAGATTGCCTCAGTTTATACTAGGACTGCCTTTGTTCCTTCTGTGTGAAAAGGGGATAGCAGATAGAGTTTATCTCCTGGTGTTTTGCAAGAATTAAATGAATAAATACACACAAAAAGCTTAAAATAGCAATATACATAAGTACTAGTTAAATGCTAATTATCTGCTATGTTAATAGTATGTAAATGTCTGTTGCCTGCTATGTCGTTACATCATTCTGGGCTTGCTCACTAGTGATTCATTGGTTAGAATCTCAGAGTCATGCCAAAGTTAGAATACATTTGCACATATTTTACTGATGATGTTGTTTCTGGTACAGTGTTTGGTTTGGTGGCTGGGCAGTGTCTTGTTACACTTTCCTTAATGATTTGTTTTGTGATGTTTTCAATGAGTCACACAATGGAGGTCACACAATAGAAGGCGTGTTCTGTGGAATAAACTTGTCCTTGGGTTGCGACAATAAGGTAATTTCATTGCAGTTGTGAGCTCAGTTCTCTGAACTGTGTACTTCTACATGTAGTCTTTTTTTATAACAGTCACCTTGGATTCCTTGCTGTCCTGTGTTACAGGTCGGCCATGCTCTAGGTTCATTGCTTAATGTAAGATACACTTCATTTCACCTTCTCAGCACCTTGAGTTGGTTGTCCTTGGGTTATAGATGAGGACATGGGCAGGGTTACGTACCTGCCATGGTTTCCTGGCAGAACTAGTGTTGCTCTCCAGAGTTTTCTCCCTGCCCCTTTACCACCTTTATACTCTCTGTAAGGGAAGCTCGATTTCATGGTGGCCGCCTTTTCTGTGACTGTTACATGAAAGGACATTTTTACTGTGGATTTTTTTAGATAATTACATTGTCTTGATTAGTGCTAGTTCT
The DNA here is from genome assembly GCF_046562875.1 of Panthera onca. Taxonomy (NCBI): domain Eukaryota; kingdom Metazoa; phylum Chordata; class Mammalia; order Carnivora; family Felidae; genus Panthera; species Panthera onca. Next base: position 23,637,401 of record NC_138343.1, on the reverse strand, counting down.
GCACACTTGCATTTTCAGGGACTCTGCCTTATTTAGGAGATCGTTTTGTTTTTTTAGGTGCCCCCATTTATAGAGTGCTCTTTAAAATGTAAGTTCAGTGTTTGCTGGAAAAAAGGGTATCTGTTCACCAGTACCACCTCCCCTGTCTCCTTCCTTCTTCCTACCTTAGCACCTTTGCTCTGACTACAGGGAGAAAAGTAGGGTTCTGAATCGGTCTCAGAGCCAGACTGATACTATGACTTTTGTAGACCCAAAATTAATAAGAATCTTAATAACAAGTTTATACTTTCTGTCTTTTCTTTTTAACTACGGCTTTCAAGGTTTATTACACGTGTCTAATGCAAATGATTATTATCACCACTCTTACAGTCCATATTCTCCCTCCTTCCGTGTCCCTCCATCCACTAGGTAGGAGCTTATGTTAATGACTCATGATATTGTAACATGTAGGTGTTAGCATATGGGTGGTTAGGAACTTGTTACCAATAATTAGAGTAGGATAGTGGGATTAATTCATTAACAGCAATTATTTATTTTTCTGACACAGAGGACCTAAAAATACGAAACAATTAAGACCTATAAATAAATGTCAGTGGAAAATGCAGTGCTGTGAGCAAAATGATATGAAGAATATACATATTCTTCCTAGTTATACCTATTAATGGCTTATATAGTCATGCTTTGATTAACATCTTCCAGGACGTTCACCCAGGCCTAAAAGCACTAAGGTTGCAGATGGGGTTGGTGTCATTGTCTCAGGGCCAGGCGGGTGGAAGTGGAGGTGACCCCAGAAATCCTTATGGGAGGTTGGCATGTCAGCCAGCCCTAGTGGTTTTTGTGGTCACCCGTGTAACTGAGCTGGGACTCTTGCCCAGGCCCTGGCCACGTTTGAACTCTGTCTTCCTGCACTGGATTTCTTTGAGAATCAAGAAGGCCAGTACATAGTGGCTGACCTTTTCTCAAGTAGCCAGAAGAAGCTTGTAGGATAGGAAATGGAAACTTACATCTTAAGACATAGCTTATACTTTGTGTAATATGTCTAAAGATATGTTTTCATTAATAAAGCTATTTACTACATGATGTTGAAGGCATTTTCATTTTATGGAATTGCTTCCTAAAAAGAGTAGGAAGAAAAGGTATGCTTCTTGGTGCCCTTGAAAACTGTTAGGTTGAGTTGTGTTTGTTGCCATGTGCTGTTCTAGAACTGTCTCTCTAAATGTGCTCAGTACAGAGTGGCTCCCTGGTGTTTATCTGCCCCCTAGTAATTTTATTCCTCCACTTAACAAACCTGTAAGCACCTGGGTTACAGGTACATGAATCTTGACCATCTCTTAAAATCCAGCAGCCAACACACATGTGACTCCCTGTGAAATCACAACAGTCCTTATAAATTCATAGTCCTGGTAATAAGGAAGTAAGGGAGTTCCTAGGAACCAAAACAAAAAGAACTGTCAGAGTACTGGATAGCCCTCCTTGAGTGACCAAGCAGGTCTGTGTTGTGCCTGGTGTTTTTTGCTGTTTTAATCTCTCATGTTAAATAAAACACTTTACACACAGATCGCCCTACATTATCTTTCAGTAAAAACAATGACAACACTGTAAGGTGGAAAGTAAAAAGTCCCCCTTCCCTGTAATTACATCTGATTCCCTGGCATAGTCGGTACGTATTAGCTTTGAAAGAAATGTTCCATGTTCTTGTTTGGGATGTGTATGTGGAGGGGCGAGTCTATTCTGATTTGGGTTTAAGCTTGTAAAGTAGGCCTTAAGCCCATGAATAAGACATGAACAAGATCCACCCGGTGACAACTTACCCTAATTATTTTTACTCTGGCCTTGTAAACTGAAAATTCACAGTAAAATATTAAGTATTCTATCTATTAAAACACTGTTTCGTGTAACTAAGCTTACGGCTGTAAATGTGATCTAATAAATATCTCAAAGTTTTCTGCCTTTGGGGGCAGTCCAGTTAATACATTTGAATGCATATTATCAAGCATTGTGCTAAGTATACAGAGTTTTTGGATCAGGGCTGTTACCTAATTTGCTCATCCTTAGTTTTTAATTCCTAGACCAGAGAGGAATTCCCTGGCAGTAACTTTTTGGATTATCTACGGCAGCTCTCTGGTTTAACTTGATGCTGCAGACCTGGCAGTTTTTCTCAGCTAGTCCGTGTCTGTTGGTTTGCACGAGACCTCTTTTCAGGTAGACTGAAACATCTTATTAAAAACATCTTTCCCTATTTCATGGCAGAAATAGAAGAAATAGAGTCAACTGATTCCTTTTTCTTTTTGGATTAGTAAAAGTTGACTTTACACTCCTAATGAATGATCCTCCCAAAGGAATTAGCAGCTACTAGATATTGCTTGATATTTGCATTTAGTGGCATTCTTCTGCAAATGACCCTAGCTTCAATGCAACCCTTTCCTGGTGTGAAATGGTATTTCCCATACGCATGAGGTTATGTTGTTCCCAGAAAGCCATTTTGTGTCACAAACATGTAATTAGGAAAGCAGTACACTTCTGCAAATATTTATAGATACGTGAAACATATTTAACACAGAAGCCAATCTCGAATTGGTTTTTAATATCTGTGTCAAGATAAACCCAGATCCTAGTCTCTTGCTTCACGTGGGCCCCCAAGGCCTTGTCTCAAGCCACAGAAGGTCCAACTTAAGTCAAATATGTTTTTCAGAAAAGTAAATTGAGGGACTGGAGAAATAATAATGGAAAAGATAATGGCCAGAAAGGTATCATTATTGATTTTTTTTTTAAGTCCAGGGCCCCTGGGTGGCTAAGTCAGTTAAGCATCCGACTTTGGCTGAGATCATGATCTCACAGTTCGTGGGTTTGAGCCTCACGTCAGGCTCTTTGCTGACAGCTCGGAGCCTGGAGCCTGCTTCCAATTCTGTCTCTCAGCCCCACCCCCACTCACGCTCTGTATCTCTCTCTCTCTCTCTCTCTCTCTCTCTCTCTTTTTCTCTCTCTTTTTCTCTCTCTCTCTTTTTCTCTCTCTCTCAAAAAAACATTTAAAAAAGTCCTCAGATGGAAGCACTAAAACCCAGTCAAAACTGAGCCCACACCCTGACAGGGTAAATTGCAGAATCCAAAAGGCAAAGGAGAGGATCTTGAAAAACCACAGAGAGAGCACAGAGAAAGATGACCCTTATAAGAGGGGCCAGCTCAACTAGGACCCTGACACAGACACTGACAACTGTCAGTGAAACCAAAAGAGGGAGCTGAGAAAAGAGCTGTCAACCTGTAAATGCTTTACTAATGCAAACTATCATTCAAGATGCAAATGAAATGGACAGTTTCAGGCAAACAAGTACTGAAAGTATACTGGTAGATTCTCACTAAAAAAGATCATCAAAAGTTATTCTTTGAAAAGAAGTTATTACACACAGAAAGGCATGAATATAAATGATCGGTAAGAAAAGAAATTGGAAATAGGCAAACACACAGTAGTTGTGTAAAACAGTAATAGTTACATTGATAAATTTGGTCATAATAAGTTAGATACAACTAAAATTTGTAACAACGAGAAGATAGGTGATCAGAACTAATATTGTCTCCTGCCCTTTTATTACTTGGGAGGGCAGAAATAACTTTAGATTTTAATAAAACAAATAAGCATGTTAAAGCTTTAACAAATCGTTGGAAAGAAGGGGGAAAGAATGATAATAAAAGCAAGGGCAAATAGAATGACATGATCAAAATAAATATAAATGCAGATATATTTGTAATCACAGCAAGTAAAAAAGGATTGTATCTGTTAAAAGTCAGAGCTTATCAGATTAGATAATAAAACTTTAAGGGAATAAAGGAACAAGCATAGAAGGGTTGTCATATAATAAAAAAGAACAATTTTCCATGAAGTTAAAGTAATTTTAAACTTGCTTGCCTTTGGTAAGAGAGCCTCAAAATATGGAAGACAAAGCTGATGTAATCTTAGATCTACAGTAAGTGGGAATTGTTATGTGACTCTTCCAAAAGTAACTAATAGATTGAGCAGAGAGAAATTAGAAAGGTTAGAAGGTTAGCCTACTAGAGTTTTGTTTGAGTTCTGCCTTTAATAAATAGATACAGTCTTTTAAGATACAAGAGACCTATTCAGAAGCTGTCCACATAGTAGGCCACAAAGCAGCAAATATGAGCAATGCCAAATTATATCTTACTGTGTTCTCTGGTAATTTATTAAGTAATGGATTAAATATAATTTAAATTAGAAACAACATTTATTAAATTAGAAATGATATTTCTAATTTTGTGTTTTTCAAAAATTAAAAAATTTTCTCAATAACCCACAAGTCAGTGAGGAAATCACAATGCAATTAAGAGAACACCAAAAAATAAATAACGATCAAAAATTTTTGAATGAGGGAAGTAACCAACTTATAAGTTAAAGAACAGCAGAATAAGAGTCAAAGAGAGATGATAAAGAGAACAAAAACTGACCCCAAAACAAAGATACAAGTCCAAAAGTTAGTTCTTTGAAGACACAAAGCGTGACAGAATTTATAAAGGATGAGAAAAATGAGTAAATAGCAGAAGGAATAAATAGGAGGTTACATGTACATGTACAACAGTTATTTCTAAAATAGAAAACTGCCAACAAGTGTGAGAAGCTGTAATGCTTTATAATTTCCTAGAAGATCTATACCTTACCTAGATGGATTCAAGAAGAGTAAGAAACCATTAAAGAACCTGAATCACAACAACAGTGTACCCCCCACTTTGCCCTGATACCAGGCCCAGAGAGTTCACTAACGTGTTCAGCCAAAATTTCAAAGGAATGGAGTCTCCTTTTGTTTAGCTGTTCCCAGAGAAAAGAAAGAGACTGGATTGACCTTCTGGTGTGGTTTTTCTTTCTATTTTAAACTGTTTGTTGTGAAAAGTTTCCGATTATATCACAAACAGTATAATAAGCTTAAGAGATGATACTGTGTCCTTCCTGTTGTATCATATCAGGAGGCACATGATGTCTGCTGTCCCACTTATAGTGATGTTAAGGTTGATTAGTATATTCAGGTGTTATTATACCTATGAACACAGACACAAAATTTTCTAAAGTATGAATTTGAAAATTAAGCAGTACATGAAGATCAGGACCATATTGAATGTATTTTAGAAATGCAAAGATGGTTCAACACTTGAAAATTTAATGTATTCTATATCAACATAACAGCATCTCAATAGCTTAAAGACTTTTTAGAAATTTACCACCCTACCCTGTCTTGATAAAAACTCTTTAGGAAATTAGTGATAAAGATTATCTACCCAATCTTACTTTTAGACATAGTAATAATAAGGGCACCTGGGTGGCTCAGTCGGTTAAGCGGACAACTTCAGCTTGGGTCATGATCTCGTGGTTTGTGAGTTGGAGCCCCGCATTGGGCTCTGAGCTGACAGCACAGAGCCTGGAGCCTGCTTCAGATTCTGTGTCTCCCTCTTTCTCTGACCCTCCCCCATTCGCACTCTCTGTGTCTCTCTCAAAAATAAACATTTAAAAAAAATGTAAACATGGTAATAATAGAATGTTGGAAGTATTCTTTTTAAAATTGGAAACAAAGCAAGGCATCAGCCCTGGAAAGCAAGAAGCAAATCTATCCTATGCACAAACATGATTGACTACATAGAAACTATAGAAAAATTTTTAGAACTTAAGAATTCATTAAGGTTGGATACAAGATAAACAGATAATCAACTGTGTACCTATATCACAGTACCAATTTGAATATATAATTTTGAAAGATTTATAGTAGCACCAAAAATATAACCACAAACCTAAAATAAAATATGTAAGATCTTTATGGAGAGAATTATAAAGCTTTATTGGAGGAAATTAAAGAGAACTAAATAAATGGAGAAGTTCCATGTTTGTGGATGGGAAGTCTTGTTATGTCCATTTCTCTGAAATCTATGAATTTGGAGTAATTTTTATAAAAATCCCAAAGTCAGGTGTTTTATTCTTGTTTTTGCTGCCTTCTCCCCACCCTACCCCCTTTTTTGGGTTATTGCTATGTGATACAAGTTGATCTTGTCATTTATATGGGAGAACATTGTGCCAGGAATAGCCAAGGTAGTTTTCAAACAGAGCCAGATAGAATGACTTAATTAACCAAATGCTTAGTATTAGGCCATTTTAGACTGTGTGGTATTGATGTTGGGAGTAAATAGAACATAAAAGTGAGTCGTGTTTAGAAACTTGTGAGAAAGAAACAAAAATTTCCTGTCTCACACTGTACAGAAGCCATTTCTATGTGTATAAAAGACTATCTTTCTAACCTTGGGGAAAGGAATGATTTTTTAAGCAAGACGTTAGAAACAAAAACCATAAAGAAAACAGCGAATTTAGTCAAAGTAAAATAATAACAACAAAAACATATCAAAGGCCACTACAAACAAATTGAAAAAAAAATCCACAGAATGGGCAAAATATATGAACAGGGCTTCACAGAAAAGGAAACCAGATTAGGAAATAAAGTTTTATAAGAATTCTGTTCTCACCAGTTACTGGGGAAGCGCAGATGAAAACGAGCTAGTGTTCTTATATATCAATCAGACTTTAAAATAGTAGTTTGTTGGTGAGGATGAAGGAACTGCTGCTGATCTGGAGTATTAATGGTTAACCAACCATTTGATAATACTTAGCTGACTTGAAAGTGCTCTTACCAGCTGATTGAGCATTTTATTCTAGATATATACTTTAGGGAAATAGTCACGAGTATAAGGAATTGTTAAGAAGGATACTTGTTACATTATTGTTTGTAATAGAGAAAGATTGGAAGCCACTCGACTGTCCATGAGAATGGATATATAGAAGAGTGAATTATTTATACTGTGAATAGTATACAGCCTTTAAAAATTAGCTGAGCCATAGGTGCCCGGGTAGCTCAGTGGGTTAAGTGTCTGACTCTTAATTTCAGCTCTGGTCTTGATCTCATGGTTTGTACATTTGAACTCCACATCCAGCTCTGTGCTGGCAGATGTGGAGCCTGCTTGGGATTCTCTCTTTCTCCCTCTCTGCCCCTCCCCCACTCATGCTATCTCTCTCAAAATAAATATAGGGGCACCTGGGTGGCTCAGTTGGTTGAGTAACCAACTTCAGCTCAGGTCATGATCTCACGTTTGTGGGTTCAAGCACCTCATCGGGCTCTATGCTGACAGCTCGGAGCCTAGAGCCTGCTTCAGATCTTCTCCTCTCTCTCTGCCCCTCCCCCATTCACGCGTGTGCTCGCTCGCTCTCTCTCTCTCTCTCAAAAGATAAAACACTAAAAAATTTTTAAATGAATGTGCTAGATCTACATGTATGAATATGGATTAATTTCAGAAACATGAAAATTATAAAAGCATATAGAGTTTGAGACCATGTCAAATAACACTATCTGTTATTTAGACACACACAACCAATAACTTTTACAAAGAATATGAGAATGATGAACATCAGGTTTGAAATAGTGGTTACCTCCAAGGAGTGGATGGAAGACGGAATCATAGAGGGTGCTCAGTGGGTTTCAACTGTATCATATGGCCTTTTTTTTTTTTTTTTTAAATACCTATATCAGGTATGGCAGAATGTTAGGGTTAACCACCTAGGTGGGCAGTCAAAATAATTGATAATTCATTTATTTCCTCATTTTTCTGTATGATTAAAATGTTTTCCTTTTGGGAGGCCAGAGAAAACATTGCTGTCAGATAAAGCAAGGGCAATCTGTCTGGTAGGAAGTACTCCTAATGAAGAATAGACTTTAAGAACATTATTAAAAGGCAAATACTGGGGAGTATAAGTCTGTTTGTAGCTGGAATGTCACACGACTATGTCACCAGTACCAGAGGTAAGGGGTCGATAGTGGTGAAGCAAGATTCTACAACCAGGAGCTTCCCCAGACATGAGCAAAAATGAAAATACTCAAAGTTTCTTTTGTCCCTGGGACATACGACATTCTCTTATGTCTTTGCAAAAGTGTATTGCTTGTGTGCGTCTAAATAACAGTATTATTTTGCATGGTTTCAAACTCTATATGCTTTCATAATTTTCATCAATGTTTCTGACCTTAATCCGTATTCATACATGTAGATCTAGCACAAACTATATTCTCTATATTGAAACTGCATTCTCTGTGCTGCTTATTTGAGCAAGAACCAGTCTTCGGATGTGGTTGGCTTTGGTCCTGCAGGGTGGGCAAAATAAGTAGGCAAAATCAAGTTAATTCACCTCGAAGAGAAAACTTGAGGCTGATGAATGGAAAAGTCCCAAGCCTGTGTCGACCTACTGATTTTCTAAAATCACGTGGTGCTTTTCTCGAGTTTTACTGCCAAACTTGTATGGTTAACACTACTCTTCTGAGAAACCCTGTTAGTGCTGCTTGAGGGTGGTCTTTTCCAGCATGTTAACTGTAGACCTGGTCCATGAAAAGGCAGCAGAAAACAGAGTCCGAAGCAATGTTTCAGGGACACAGAGCACTGTGGACACTGGCTTGCTTGTCCAGAATCAGCCTTGCAGTTGGTAACCAGTCACAGACTTCAAGCAGTATCATGACCCCATACCACCTTGTATGTGCATGCGAGCTATCTGTACTTCTTCCATATCACTGCAGTCCTCAGCCTGAAGCTCTTTCCTCTCCCAGCTTCCACTCTGTGAAGATGCACCCAGAGAACTGGTTATCTCTTTACCACTGGGCACAGTACAACTTTATAGATCTGCCCAGTTCCCTCGAATGGAAGCCCATAGGTCCCGTTGATTTAGATCCTTAATTTCTCTCAGTAATGTTTTGAAGCTTTCAGTGTAACATTCTTCTTTTTTTTTTTTAACAGTGAACTGTACATTTTTAAAATTTTATTTTAAAGAGCGTACAAGCAGGGAAGAGAGGTAGAGGGAGAGAGAATCTTCCACGCGCAGCAGGGAGCCCAGTGCAGGGCTCAGTCCCACAACCCTGGGATCATGATCTGAGCCAAAATCAAGAGTTGGACGCTCAACCAACTAAGCCACCCAGGAGCCCCTTCAGTACAGCATTCTCGAATGTCTTTCATTAAGTTGATCTCTAACTGTTTTATCCTTTTTGATATTTTAATTAGGATTGCTTCTTTTCATTTTTGGGTTGTCCATTTCTAGCATATAGAATTACATTTGATTTTTATATATTGGTCTTGTATCCTTCAACCTTGCTAAACTTATTTATTAGTTCTCATAGTTATTTTGTCAATTTCTTAGTTTTTTCCTGTACACTGAATCATACCATCTGCAAAAAAAGGTGGTTTTCTTTCTTTCCAGTCTTCATGTATTATGTGGAACCTGCAGTGTGATGGGCAATAGGAGTGGTAAGAAGGAACATCTTGCTTTTAGTTCCTAGGATATTTAAGGGAATGTCTCTAGCCTTACACTTTAAGTGTGGTATTAGCTGTAGGGTTTTTGTAGACTGCCTTAGCAAGTTGAGAAAGTTCCTTTCTACTTCTTCTTTGTTGAGAGTTTAGTCATAAATTTGGTCATAAATTTGTATTTTGTCAAATGCTTTACCTGTGGCCATTGAGACGATCATGTGTTCTTTTGTTCTATATTCCATTAGTTCTGTATTCCATTAGTATGGTGTATCACATTAGTTCATCTTCAGATTAGAACTGACCTATCTTGCATTTTGGGGGTAAAGTCTACATGGACATGGTGTATAATCCTATTTATATGTTGGTGAGTTTGGTGTGGGATTTTTGTGTCTGTTCTTATAAGAAATACTGTTCTGTACGGGGTGTTTTTAGTTTGTTTAGTTTTGTTTTCATAACATCTTTGTTTGGCTTTACTGTTGGGTAGTACTGGCCTCACAGAATGAGGTGGGAAGTGGTCTTTCCTATTTTTGGGCAGTGTTTTTATAGGATTTTTTTTTCTTTTTTTAAACATTTTATGCAATTCATAAGTCAAGCCATGTGAGCCTATACTTTTCTTTGTGGGAAGACCCTAAATTACTAAATATTTATTTAATTGTAAATCCATACAGATTTTCTCTTTCTTCTGGAGTCAGTTGTGATAATATATATTTTCCTGGAATTTCTCTATTTCATCTAAGTTGACTAATTTGTTGGCAGAGTTGTTCATAACACCTAGTATCTCTTTTGTATTCCTTTATTTAATTTTTGCCAGGTAGTAGTGATGCCCCCTTTTTCGTTTCTGATACTAGTTTTGTTTTCACTCTTTTGGTTAGTCTAGTTAAAGGTTTATCAGTTTTTTTGATCCGTTTGAAGAACCAACTTTTGGGTTCATTGATTTTTCTGGCTTGTTCTTGTTTTTGCTGTTGCATTGATTTCTACTCAGATCTTTATTATTTACTACCTTGTGCTTGCCTTGGGCTTAATTTTCTTTTCTGTTCTTGTTTCCCAAGGTGGAAATCTTAGATTATTGATTTTTTTTTTAACTTTGTTAACTTCTTTTCTGAATAGGTGTTTAAAGCTATAAAATTTCCTCTGAGCACTACATCAGTTGTATCCCATAAGTTTTTATATGTTTCTCATCTTCTTTCAATTCCAAATACTTTCTGATTTCCTCTGTACTTTTTTCTTTGGCCAATTTTTAGAAGTGTGTTGTTTGATGTCAAGTTTTGGGAAATTTCCAAAATTGTTGACTTCTAATTTAATGTGGTCCATGAACAAGATTTTTTCTGTCTTTAGCTTTCAGTTAGTTTGACTATTATATGTCTTAGGTAAGGATATCTTTGTCCTGAATTGTTTCAAATTTATTAAAATTTGTTATGTGGCCTCAAACGTGTGTTGTGGTAAATGTTTTGTGTGCACTTGAAAAGGATATGTATCCCATTGTTCAAGGATGGAGTGTTCTGTAAATATCAGATAGTGTGAGTTGGTTGATAGTGTTAGGTTTCCTAGATCACTGCTGACTTTGTTTCATTCTATCAGTTATTGATAGTAGGATATTAAAATCTCCAACTATAAATGTCTTTCTCCATTTATATCCTTTTTGTTTCATATATTTCAAGACTTTTAGGTATATGCATACATTCATAGTTACTATATCTTCCTGAAATACTGACCCTTTTATAATTATGAAATATTCCTTTAAGTCTCTAGTAATATTTCTTGGCTAAAAGTCTGTTTTATCTACTATAAATACAGTCACTCTCATATGGTTACTGTAGTCTCTTTTTCTGCCCTTTCACTCGTGAGCTATTTTTTCTTTGAATCTAAAGTGAGTCTCTTCTAGATAACATATAGTTGCTTTTTAAAAAAACCTGATCTGACAATCTCTGTTCTTTGTTGGTAGTGTCTAATTCTTTCATATTTCATGTAATTATTAATATGGCTTGATTTAGTTTTATCAGTCTGCTAGTTGTTTTCTGTTTATCTCATTGTTTTCTTGTTGTTTCTGCTTTCCTGTTTTCTCTTATGTTAAACTCTTTTTTTTTTTTTTTGCCTGTACCCACATTAATCTCTGTGATTTTTGTAAATTAATTTTTTTAGAGAGAGAGAGAGCACAAGCGAGCAAGGAGCAGAGAGAGAGGAAGAGTGAGTGCAGAGCCCAGAGCAGGGCTTGATTTCTCCCAAAGCAGGACTCGCGCTCACAAACCACGAGATTATGACGTGAGCTGAAGTCAGATGCTTTAACCAGCTGAGCCACCCAGGCACCCCTAATCTCTGTGATTTTTAAAACTTTGTCTTTGATTTATTTTCTTGGTGATTGTTCTAAGGATTGTAATGTGTATTTCAACTTATCACAATCCACTTCAGTTTAATGCGATCTTAGTTCCAATCTGTATATCAGCTGTATTCCAATATATCTCCATTTCCTCCCCCCCTTCCTTTGTGCTATTATAGTCATATATATTATATCTAATATATTTTAGGCTGATACAGTGTTACACTTTTTGTTTTATACAATCTTATTTAAAGAGATTAAGTAGAGAAAAGCAATTTGTTAAGTGATATATTTTTTTAAATATTTATTTGTTTTGAGAGAGAGCAAGAGAGCATGAATGGCATAGGGGCAGAGAGAGAATCCTAAGTAGGCTCCATGCTGTCAGTGCAGAGCCTGACACAAGGCTCAATCCCATGAACCATGAAATTGTGACCTGAGCTGAAATCAAGGATTGGATGCTCAATTAACTGAGCCACCCAGGCACCCCAAGAAAAGAAACAAGTTTTGACCAGTCTTTTATATTTACCCACGTATTTCCTATTTCCAGTATTCTTCCTTTCTTTTCTTGGTTTTGCATTTCTGTCTGGAGTCTTCTTTCTTTTAACATGTGGGACTTTTTGTAGTGTTTTTTTGTTTTGTTTTGTTTTCAGGCAGCTCTGCCAGCAGTGGATTTTCTCAGTATCATTTATTTGGAAACATCTTTATTTTGCTTTCTTTTTTGGAAGATAATTTAGCTGGATATAGAATTCTTGGTTTCCTTATGATGCTTTCAATGTGTCATTCCCCTGTTTTCTGCTTTCCATTGTTTCTGATGAAAAGCCAGCCATTAATTGTGTTGTTGTACCCCTATACATGTTAACTTGTTATTTTCTTTGTTATTTTTCCAACTGGTTTCAAGATTTTTTCTGTCTTTAGTGTCCACTGTTTTATTATATCTCTAAAGAGCTCTGATATTAATTGGACTTTGTTGAGCTTGAATCTGTAAATAATTGCTTTTCATCATATTTGGAACGTTTTCAGCCATTGTTTTTAAAAAAAAAAATTCTGCACCATCTCTTTTTCCTTAATATTTTTTTTTCTCTCCCTTCTTCAGTTTGGATAAAGTCTGTTTGATCTCTTATTCTTCCCCCATCTCAAATCTGCTGTTGAACCCATCTAGTGAATTTTTCGTTTCAATTATTATGTTTTTCAGCTCTAGAATTTTTGTTTTATTTGATAGACTTTTTTCCTTATTTCCTACTTAAATCATTGTCATCATGTGTTCTTTAAACATGGGGGTTTTTTTCCAACTTTCTAAATGTATTTATAGTACTTAAAGTATTTTTCTGCTAAATCCAAATTATGGGTAAACTGAGAGATAGTTTCTATTGGCAGTTTTTACATGAGTGTGACTACTATTTTCCTGGTGTTTTATGTTTGTTCCAGGTTTTAATTTTTTTCTGGGAAATTTTGTTTTCATTTTTGCTGTGTGTGTGTGTGCGCGTGTGCACACGCATGCTTTAAGCCATTTGCCTCAATGTAATCTGAGCAGTCTTGTCAATTCTACATTGTGTGGCCACTGATTTCTCTGCTCAGCCATCTCCATCCCAGTTCTTTATTTTTTTAGACTTTCTAGGGATCATTCCTGTCTGCGTAGTTTAACTATGAACCAAGTTTTGGTCAGATGTTGTGGTCAGACACCCTGAGCCCATAAGGCTTTCACCCTCTGCAGTAGATTTATGTTTGGTTTGGGAGTACATTCAAAGTTCAGACAGCTTTAAGGACTGCCCTAGGTTTTACTCTGTGCCAGCCCTCTTGAGTGTCCAGTGTCTGTGGGGAGTGTGGAATGTTCATCAAACCCCTCAGTGGAGGTATCTCGTTTCCAGAATTTCCCTTTAAATTTCCATCAATTCCTCCATTCTGTCTATCATCATAGCCAGGACCTCAGCCTCTGACGGTGAGAGCTACAGTCTTTTCCAGGCATGAGTTTTCTGCCCTTTGCTTCAAATCAAGTCAGCCCCCTTGACAGTCAAGCTGCAGGCTTTCAAGGCCGGCCCCACAGTGGTAGGACTACAACACTGTTGGAACTGGCCAGGAGCAGCCCCAGCAGCAAGGCCACCGACTTCCACTATTCTTCCCCCAAATTCAGTTCTTTGTGGGTGTATGCTTCTCAATCTGTTGTTTGCTTTGGTTGAATTTCCAGAGGCCTTAATGTTTTGTTTTGTTTTGTTTTGTTTTGTTTTGACACCTTTCAAGTTTAATAGTTGGGGTTTTTTTTCAGTGGAAAGGGTTTGTCAACCTTTTCTTTCCTCTAGAGCTAGAAGTGCCACTCTTCCAGGTCTAATTTGATTTACTAAGATCATTGGATGTGCTCAGTTGACTCCTCTTTAAAATACTTGGCTTCTGGGCACCACTTTATGAGTCCTTCTCCAATACCAATCCTTTGCTCTTTCTTTGTAATCTCTGCTGGATTCTCTTTGTTCTGTCTTCTGAATGTCTGAGTGTCTCAGGGCCCACTCCTCAAACTCCTTCCTTTTTTATTTATCCATTCTTTATTTCCTTCTTGATCTCTTAGATTTAATGACTTTTAATGCCTACAGATGCCAAATTTCTGTCTTTAGTGTGCATTCCAGATTTGTAAATCAAATGGCCTATTCTGCATCTCCTCTGAATGTCTTTAAAATGAACTCTTCTGTCCTCTCACATCCCAGTGAATGTGAACTCTACCTTTTCATTCACTCAGGCCAGATATCTTGGTTAGCCTTCATTCTTTGTTTTCTTTCATATCTTGCATGCAGTTCATCAGGAAATCTTATAGCACTCCTTTAAAATAGACCCCAGGGGCACCTACCTGGATGGCTCAGTCAGTTAAGCATTTGACTCAATTTTGGCACAGGCCATGATCTCACAGATTTGTAAGTTCAAGCCCCGCATCAAGCTCTGTGCTGACACGGTAGAGCCTGCTTGGGATCTTCTCTCTCCTTCTCTCTCTGCCCCTCCCCTGCTCACATGGTCGCTCACTCTCTTGTAATACATACATAAATATTTTTAAAAAATAAAATAGACTCCAAATCCAACTGCTTCTCACCAGCTCTACTGTATCACTACTCCAGTCCAAGTGACACCTTCTCTCACTAAGATTATTATAGTTAGCCTACCAGTTGTTCTTCCTAATTCCACAGAGTTACTTGAGTCGTAATTCTGAAATGTAAAATAGATAACCATTTTTCTGCTCAAAACCCTGCCATGGCTTCCATCTTACTAAGCGTAAACCCCAAATATATGATGGCTGCAAGACCCCAAATAGTCCACTCCTCACCCTGCACCCACCTCTAGCCTTCCTGACCTAGTCTTTTCCATTCATCCCTTGTTGACTCCATTCGAGCCTCACTGGCCGTCTTGCTGCTCCTCACTCACACTGCAATGGCTCACCTCCTTCTGAGCAACCTCTCTGCCATCACCCTGTCCTCTAACTGTGGCTTTTCTCTTCTTAGTACTTACATACATTTAGTATATTGGATATCTATTTATTTAGTCTGACTTCTTCTCTTGAATGTAACTTCCAGGATAATAGGGAGAAATAATGCTTTTGTTTCCTCCTGTATCCTCAGCAAAAGAAGCAGCCAGTTGTGTTGTTGGGTCTCCATATGTATCCAAGGCATTGGTTGGATTGACTATGAGTAGCAAAACTGGATTTTAGAATCCATTTGGTTCAGGGGCCTCTAATGTCAGGGTCTCAAGATCAGAACCTTTTACTTGGCAGATCTCAAAGCTAGTTTGTCAGACTTGGGATCTGCAAATATTGACTGCTGCTTCTATGAGAGTGTAGCTTGTTAAAGATTTTGTGTAAAAATTATATTTGGCATTGTTGCCTCTACCCTTAAATAGTCTACCTAGATGGACTTTGGATGAAATATAAAGAGGTACTTTCTCACAAAAAAGCACTTGACAACCAGTCTAGTTCATGCTGTCTCATGCTAATGGAAAAACTAAAGTTCCCATTACCCTTCAGCACTGACCCTGAGTATTCCTCATTGGCATTATGACAGAAGCTGTTCAGAGCCTGCATCGTGGCATTGGAATATGACTTCCATAACAGCACCTGGGATCTCTGTGCAGGAGTTAAGATTTTGGGTTTTGGCCAACGCAGTTATATTCTGGTTCCTGAATGCTTTTATTCATTTTTCATTGGTCTGAGTATATGTGTGCAACTGTATTTGTGTGTAGTTTTAATAGTCTTTTGTGGGCTGTAGGACAATTTTGCTGCATTTCATCCCAACAGAGTGGGCTTTATTCCTGTGGTGGATGTACTCATTCTTGTTAGCAGAGGACTCAGAAGGTTTTCAGTATACAGGTGCCCTCTTTATGAGTCAGCCTGTAATTATTGAGAAAGATTTTCATCAAACTGCATCAGTGAAGTCTGTCACAAATGTTACTTTTACTCAGTACTTACTGTGTGCCTGGTATATTCCAAACGTATTTAACTTAATTTTGTTTGGCATGTCTTGGCACTTAAGTTTGGTGGAGGTTTTTTGTTTGTTTGTTTGTTTTGTTTTGTAGAACATTTAGGTTTAAAAGTGCATACTTTGGCGAGGTTTTCATAATTTAAAATATGTGGAGGCTTGCCTTGTAGCAGTAGTTTCTAACTTGGCTGTTTTGTCATGAAAATAGGAACAGATAGAAAATTCCCAACCTCAGAATCCTGGCTTATCTATTTTCTGTTCCTGAACAGTTTCATCTTTGTCTCTGTTCATATTTAATAAAGCCAGACAGTAAAGCACAGCAGCAAACATTCTGACTCAGAACAGAAATTTCTTTATTATTTCTTCAAGCTCCCTCTTTTAGCATTTTTGGTTTGTGTTGTCAGTGAAAAACAACAAATGCTTTATTCTATTTTGAGGTATCTGAAGAATAATACAGTTGTTATGAATATGTTGTTACAGTTTTCCAGTTGTAGCAGCTGTGCAGGAGAAGTTCTGATTCACCCTTGTTTATACAATGCACACATATAGATTTGATTCAGTCTGTGATTTGTTTGTCAAATATGCAACAGGCAAGAAGCAAGTGGTTTTATTTGTACCAGATACCATCCTACTCTTATTCAGAACAAAACACTAGGAATGTGACTTATTGGTATGATTTCTAAATGGCTTAACCTTCACAAAAATTTTTATGTATTTTTACTTGGGGAAGTCACGTAAGAAAAAATAGGTAGATATGGTGAGTGTTATGACTTTTAGCAAAGGAATCTCGTTAATCTGCATGCAGAAAGAATTCTGAATCGCGCATTGGGGAGGGAGAGGATAATAATATTCAGTATCCGGACTCCACATACCTTGTTATGTACATACTGAGGGGCATTACGTTGCTCGAGGATCTAGTGGGATACTAGATATGGGAGGGGGAAATGTGGATGATGATGATACAGTTCTGTGCACTTTTCATGGGGCAGGTGGAAATCCACATTTGCTAATAACGTAAATCACAGCATTTTTCCTTTGTTCTGGGTCAGAAAACTAACTTACCATTTAACCCTTTGGAAAACATGGCCACTGGAAATTCCTGTACCTTAATTCTACCAACCTACTTCAAGAATCAATTGATGACCTAATAAGACAGGATTCTGTCAGTCATTACTGAAAGAATTCAGAGCTAAAGTTCAGTGTGCCTGTGGGTACCCGTCTTCCTGTGAGCAGGGCTATGAGAGCCTGGTTTGAAGCAGGGGGCGCGGTCACAGGCTCCACAGCCTGCAGATTTCACTTTATCCGCTCTCCTGTGTGTGCCCGGGAGCATCTTTGAGCATTTGTTAGTTATTTCCTTGAGTTTTTTCCTAGCTAAATTCTCATGTATAGTCTACAGTTGTTTTAAACCCTTCTTGATGTTCACTGTTAAATTGCCCTCCATAAAATAAGGTGCACACACCTTCAGCAGTTAAGAAGGTAGTTTCTTCACACCCTCATAAGCCTTACAGACAGAAGTGACATCTCACTCTGGTGAGGTTAAACGTTGTCATAGGCTTATTACCATTTGTATTTTCTTTTATGAATTGCTTACTCACATTTCTTCACCTGCTCTATCATGGTGTTGACCTTACCGATTTGAAAGGGCTTTTTCTGCAATAAGATTAATAGCCTCTTAATCAATGCTTTCTGTTGCTTGTCAGTTTTATTTTATGGTGGTTCTTGAATATCCAGTCACATGTTTTCAGTGCTTCTGTTCAAACCTGCCACTGCCAGCTTTGGGATTATGGGCGGCAAGCCTTACCAACGCTTTTGCTGTAGGAACCAGCAGGCTCTGCACAGGGCAGGAAATCTGCCTGCAAGGAGCTGCAGGTCTCTGAAAGCCCAGCAGCAGTTTTAGATGCTATCTGCCAGAAGCATCTCTTCATTCCTTGAGTCATTCCAGTCTGAGAGCTGCCTAGGTTTGTTCAATGATGTATGACTCCCATACAGTAAGTGCATAAATGTAGAGTTAGATGAGTTTTAACAAATGTGTACATCTGTGGAACCGCTGTCTTGCTAGACATAGAACATTTTGACCCTGTAGTTTCCTTGTGCTCATCTGCCTTCTCCCACCCTCACTTAGCACTGCCCCCCGCCCCCACCCCAGACACAAATCACCCCTGATCCAATCTCTCTCGCTACAGTTTGGTTTTGCTTCTCCTAGGACCTCATACAAGTGGAATCATACAGGACAGATTCCATTGTATCTCGTGTCCTTTGCTCAGCTTGATGGTTTTTGGATTCATCCATGTTGTTGCACGAATCAATAGTAGTACTTTTTTATTGGGAGCAGCAGCCTGTGGTGTGAATGTACCTCCTTTTGTTAATCCCCACTTTCCCGTGGATGGATACCTGGGCTGATACATTTCCTGGATGTGACGGTGAAGCTGCTGTGAACATCCTTGTGTAAGCCATTTTGTGGACATACATTCTCGTTTCTCTTGGGTAAATACCTAAGAAGACCATTGCTGAGGTAGGAATTGCCAAACGGGTTTCCAGAGTGGATGTGACATTTTCCACACTCACCAGCGGAGTATGAGAGTTCCAGGTGTCCTGTATCCTCATCAGCCTTTACTCCTGTTTTAACGTTAGCCATCAGAGTCAGTCTTGAATTTAGATGATGTAAGCCGTCCAACGTTGTGCTTCTCTTTCAAGATGGTTCTGGCTATTCCAGATGTAAAATTTTAGAGTCAGCTTTTCAATTTCTATTAAAAAAAAGCTTTGGGGATTTTTTTTTTTATTGGGATTGTGTTGCATCTCTGTCAGTTTTGGAAAAATTGGCAATAACATTGAGTCTGCCAAATTATAAACATGATATGTGTCTCAGTTTATAGGTATTCTTTAATTTTCTCTCAGCCATGTTTTATCATTTTCAGTGTAAACGTTTTAGACATTTTTATGAAATTTATTCCTAATATTTTGCTTTTTGGTTGTATTATAAATGTAGATGTAAATTGTTTTCATTTTCTAATTGTTTACTACTACTATGTAAAAATTCATCTGATTTTTTTAAAAGTTTCTGACATACACTTGATTTTTTTAAGTTTAATCCTGTGACTATTAAATTCACTTATTTTCTAGTAGTTGTTTGTAGATTCCTTTATTTCTAAGTTTTTAAAATCAAGAATAAACAGTGACTTTTCCTTACCCTTTTTTGATTATGAAAAATTTTAAACCTTCAAGTTGATGGGGCATCTGGGTGGCTCAGTCAGTGTCCGACTCTTGATGTCAGGTCATGATCTCACAGTTCGTGAGTTTGAGCCCCACATCAGGCTCTGCGCTGATAGTGTGGAACCTGCCTTGGATTCTCTTTCTCTCTCTCTCTCTCTCTCTCTCTCTGTCACTCCCACTCACGTGCACTCTCTCTCAAAATAAATAAATAAACATTTTTTAAAAAGTAAACAAATCTCTAAGTTGAAAGAATTTCAGTGAACGTTCATATGCCCAGTACATGTTCTTCAGTGAACATTTAACTTTTCATCCCAGTCTCCATCAATTGTCTCAACTGTTGACACATTTTTATCTATGCACTTCTCCATAAAAAAAACTTCTTTTAGCATGCATTTCGTTTACTAGAATTCTTCATTTGTTGATAGCTTTTTTCTTTTGATATAAAAATTTCTAACAACATGATGCGTAGGTCTTAACGAGGATACCAGTTGCTGAGCTTAACAAAGGCATACACCTGTGCACTCCAGAATTGTTTATTAACCTAGAAAACTGTCACCCTAGAAAGTTCACTGATGCTCTTCCCATTAAGTTCCCTATAACCTTTGGTTTTGTTCTCATTTTTTTGTTTAACAGGGTGTGGCGTTTTTTGGCTTGTTCAAGAATTTCCATTTAAGTGGAATCATACAATGAGTATTCTTTTGAGTAAGATTTTGTCATTGACCATGTTTTTGAGACTCAGCCATGTTCTTGCATGTATCACTAGTTAATTGCTTTCTGTCCTTAGGTGATATTGTATGTACTTACCACATTGTATCCAGTCATTTGTTGGAATTTTGGACTGTCTCTGGTTTGGGGCCATTATGAACAAAGCTGCTATAAATAGCTTTGTGCAATCTTTCTTGTAGACCTGTTTTCATTCCTTTTGAATTAGGATTGGAATTGCTGGATCATAGGGTAGGTATTTGTTTAGTTTTATAAAATGCTTTCAGACCTTTTATCAAAACGGCTGTACCATTTCAAAATCCTACCAACAACGTGTGAATATCTCACTTGTTCATCTATGGTGTGTGTTTTCATTTTAGCCATTCTAATGGGTGTGTAGTAGTATCTCGTTGTATTTTTAATTTGTATTTTCCTCAAGAATGATTTTCATCACTTCTTAATGTGCTTAATGGCCATTCATACTTTTGGGAATGTGTGCCCAAGTATTTTGCCTACTTTTTCATTCTATTTTGGCCTTGTCATTAGTGAATTCTAGGACTTCTTTTTCTATTTTTACTTATTTTTTGATGTTTTTATGTTTATTTTTGAGACAGAGAAACGAGCTGTGGAGGGGCAGAGAGAGAGGGAGACAGAAACCTAAGTGGGCTCCATACTGATAGCAGAGAGCCCAATGCAGGGCTTGAACTCCCAAGTCATGAGATCATGATCTGAGCTGAAGTCGGACACTTTAGCCAACTGAACCACCCAGGCTCCTATATTCTAGGAATTCTTTATTAGACATAGGGACCAGCCCTTGAATATATCTTTATGGATGTTATCTCCCAATATATGGCTTGTTTCATACATTTTGTCAACATTGTGTTTTGAAGTCTGGTTTATCAGTTTTCTTTCTTTAATGTTAGTGCTTTTTTGTGACCTAAGGAAACTTTGCCCACCCCCTAAGTCGTAAAGTTGGCGTCCTATATAGCTTTTATAATTAAGCCTCTAATACATCTTGAATTAATTTCTGTGTATAAAGGTTGTGACAATGGTTGTGATTCACTTTCTTTTACATATGGATAGCCAGTATTCCAGCACAGATTTTTGAAACGACTCAACCAAATGGATGTCTTTGGAAGCCTTTGTCACTAAAAGTAAATGAATGAATGAATCAGATGACAGTTTCAGTCAGAGTCTACTTTGGACTCCATTGCTCTCTCTTTTCATTGATCTGTCTGTGGACCCAATATCAGGACCGTGCTGTTTGAAATGTGTTGCTTTATGGTAGTAGGTCTTGAAGTAAGTCTGTACAGCTACCTGGGTTTTTTTCCCCAAGATTTCTTAAGGTTTCTTTTCGGTTTGTTGCCTTTCCATGTGAATGTTACAATCTTCTTGGCAGTTTACTCTCAAAAGTTTGCTGGGGTTAATATTGGGATTGTTTGAATATGTAGATAGATGCATTTGAGAAAATTTTTTAACAATATTCTTTTAATTCATGAACATTTTTTTCCATTTCTATTGAGATATAAATGACATACTGCACTATATAAGTTTAAAGCACACAGCATAATGATGTGACTTACATATTTTGTTAAACGATTGCCACAGTAAGTTTAGTTTAACACCCACCATTTCATATAGACACAAAAAAAGAGAAGAAAATTATTTTCCTTGTGATGAGAACTTTTAGGATCTACTCTCCTAGCAGTGTTAACTATAGTCCTCATGCTCTACATTACTTTACCAGTACTTATAATGGGAAGTTTATACCTTCCTTCTTCCAGTTCCCGCACCTCCCTCGCCCCCTGTCTTGCCTATCATTTAAGGACGTTTATGTAAAGGACAGCAGTCGTTCCTCCCTCCAGAGGTTGGGGAGCACAGTCACTGTCTGTCATAAAAAATTCAGCTTCCGGAGCTCAGTATTCCTCTCCTGTAACATAACCCATTATGTGGCCCTCGTGTGTCATCGTGGGAACTGGGGCTCAGGGAAGTGTAAAAGAAGATGCTGGTACTCTGTTTCGCTGCTATGAGGAGCACAAGTCCTTTTGTCTATGACTGGAGTCTCGTGCCTTCTGCCACATCCATGAAACTCAGGCTCTGAGTTTCATGAAATGTCAGGCTCTCCTGTTAGCTTGCAAATAGGATAAAATCACACACTGGTCAGAGTGCTTAATGGTTTCAGTTATGATGACAGGAAGCTGACAAGGGTATGCTTTTCTCAAAGGGGAAGATGAAAGCCTCATGGAGTGATTGATGGGATTTGAGGAAAATCCATGCAGATCAGTAGCTTGACATCTTGACCAAATCTTCAACCTGGCAATAAATGGTCGCCTTTCTATTGTGTGCTAATGAGGAGAAACTGGGAGATGACTAGACTGGCTCCTAACTATGTGTTTGTGTTTGAACACCGCTGCCAGACCCTGCTCTGGTGGTTCTGACTCCTCCCTGGGCAGGAGGACGTGCTCACTGGTTTGGTGGGCATGTGGTTCTGGCACTTCTCAAACAGTTAAAAGGATGGAAAGTCACAACCACGATGGGCAGAAAGCAGGCAGATTATTAGGACTTTGGCTGGTTCTCTTGGGAGATGAGGGGTTGGGACTCGTTAAAGCAGAAACAGCTGGGCAACCTTACTTCTCAGTTTCTCCCAACACTGTGTCACACAACCTCAGGTCCGTCGGGAGATGCCAGTAAAAGACTCAGGGTTTTTGCAGTGGGGCCTGGCTGCCATGAGGGAGGTCTGGCTCTCTCAGGGAGATTTCCCAGAGGCAGACAAACACCAGTGGGAAGACATTGGTGACACATTGACTAGTACTCGGACCTTTACTGCCCCAGAGTGGATTTCCAATGCTGATGAAGGTGACCCACCAGAGAATAAGAAACCCTAAAAGTCTGAGATAAATTGATGCCATTAGCCCCACTGCCTGGAAAATTCTCCCCTGGTCTTTCTGTTAAAACCACGTGAGATGTCATGACAGTGGAGCATCGAATACCCATAGTTAAGTCACACGCCGTGAAGTTGCTGCTGAGCAAGTCAGGCCTGAATCAGCCAGAATCTGCAAACGCCACGGTCCCAGCTGGAAAACAGTGTGGCTGAGACTGCTGAAATCAGTGATGTCAGTAACGGCCTTGCCACCTGATAAAGGGCTTCGTTACAGTGGACTGAAAACACTGGAAATGTAGTTAAGCCAGGAGCAGCCCCTGTGCCATTTGAATGGAAGGTGAATGTGCTTGTTTACTGGTGCAACACCTCTCCCTCTCTCTCTCTGCCCTTGACCCTCTCTCCTCTACTTTGACCCCAGTTGCTTTATGGAAAAATGTTTAGGGGTCTGTCTGTGCCCTCCCTGACTGCAGGCCATACACAGCCATCCCAGCATTCTGAGGAACTTTGGACAGGGGAGGACCTCAAACATTTTTGGTTCTCTTGGGTACAGCCAACTGAAGTCACCATCCTGTTCAGTCTTGCAGGAGTAGATGGTATCTGAGTTCAGCTGATAGGCTTTAGCCAAGCTTTGTGTAGTGGGGAAAGAAGTTAATGTGACTTCGTGAGTGGACCCCATTGGGTCAGTTCCGTGTACTCTTACTATATATCTGGATGTGTAGTAGGAATCCATGTGTTATCACATGCCTCAAACTTCCCTATCTGTAAGTTTCAAGGAGGATTCTCCCAATCAGAAAGAACTGTGTGTAGATTGTAGTACATCTTTGGGGGTATGTAAGCTCCTCTGTAATTTGCCAGTAGTGGATGACTTAGTATTTAGAGTACCCCTGCCCTCTGAAATCACAGCTTTCACTCCCTAGGTGGCATCCTGTTGGTAGGCATGTCAGAAGCCTCAGTCTCATGAGCTCTGTCTGTAATACCATCACCAGCAGGAGTGGTTGATTTACCCCCAACAAAATTGAGAGGTCTCCTTGCTGTGTAAAGGTTTTTAAGACTGTACACACAGATTCATGGTCCAGAATCCCTTATGCATTCAATAGTAACTTTTATCTCTTTAGCCCCCACATGAAAAAGGAAGTCCAGGACTTTATTGGGCTTTGGTTGTTGGAGACTATGTGCCTCCCTTGGGCATTATTCTACTTGGCCCTTTATATAGGCCAGCTTGCAAATCAGCATCCTCAGAGGCCAGGTCTAACAGGTTGTGTTGGAAGCTGCCCAGCCGTCTGCAGCTGTCTTGGCTGCAGGTGCACCCCTTTGGAAAAGCAGCTAGCTATTATTAGCTTGTTCTTACCTTGCTACCAAGCTCTTGTCGAAATTGAATGCCTGTCCCATGGAGGTCTTGTGACTCCCAGGCCTGATACTCTCATTTTGGAGTGGTGAATTTAGAATCAGCGACTAACCTGACGGGAAGGGCCCAACAGGCCTCAGCTGTTAAACGGAAATGCCGTATTGAAGAACTAGATGCCTGCCCAGTGGTGTGTTAGCTTTATGTGAAAAGTGGGTGGAATCTGTATCCCCACTCCTTTACCCTAAGCAGACCCCCTGGCTCAATGGGACCCTTGATTCAGAGTTGCTGAGATGCCAGGCCTGGTTCACTACTGGTTCAGTTGAGCTGAAAACTGGTGGTGTGTACTAAGGCCCTGCTGCTGTAGATCACCCTCGTCACCAGCTGTTCAGATCAGAAAGTGGCTGCTCTGCTCATGAGGCGTAATTCAAGGCAGTGCGCAGGCTCTGCTCAGTACTTTCTTGGTGAACCTCTTGAGATTTGGACTGACTTCTGGGCTGTGGCTTGGCTTCCAGTATGCCACTTGGGAAACTATGGGCTCTTGTGAGTCACTCATGTAGACAGACCCCCGCCCTGGTAAGTGCCTGCTCTCTGATGAGACCAACTGGAATCAAGCTGCTGGTTGAACCTGCACGATCCAGGTGTCATTGTACCAGACGCGACACATATCCGCCATCACAGACTGGACTCACAGTAAAGGGTTTCATGTTTCTGGCTCACGTGACCACTGCATGCCCAACTTATGATCCCTGCCAAAAGTTTACCTAGTTGCCTGACAGAGGGAAGCCCCATCACATGGGCCTTTGTCCCACCAACCCCCCTGGCAGGCTGATTATATGGGACCTTTGGGCCTTACTCAGAGCCAATGGGTGCCTCCCCACTGTTGACACTTTCAGGTTATGGTGTTGCTATTCTAGTCTGACCAGGTAACTCTGGCCATACCATAGTGACCTCTGAAATTAATCTGTGCATTCGTGTTCTCAGCTTCCCAGGCCGTTTGCAGTCTGACAGTGGTGCACTTTTATCACAGATGCTGTTTAGTAACAGACCTACAGTTAAGGTATTCAGTGGGCCTTCCATGCTCCCTGCCTTCCACAGATGGCATATGGCACCATGGAGCATTAGAGTAGCCTCCTCAGAAATCCATGCAAAAAGGTTTCTGACTCTGCCTCCTTCGTCTCATCACCTCCTAGTCTACACATAGTGAAACAGTTTGGTCACTGAACCCAGCTTTCCCTGGGAAGGGATCATTTCCTCTTAGCTGCTTCCTGGGCTGTGAATAGGACAAAAGTTGTGAGACATTTTATATACACCTATTTTGAAAATTCTGGACTCTGCCCTGATCATTCCTGGGTATCTTTTTTCCCATAACAGCACCCCCAGACTTCTCTGGGTGACAGCCCAGCCAATGGGGACTTAGGAAATTTGAAATTCATTCTGCTCTAGCCACTGAATGGTCTTGCTGGACTGATAGGAGGAGCCTAAATTATTAGGATAATGACCACTTAGTTTAGTCCTCCTGCTTACTGAGTTCCCAATAGGGCCCACATTGGCCAACTTGGAAGACGTAAAGAATCTGTGTAAGCTGCATAAAAATGCTCTCACTTCTCTTGCACCTGCCCCTTCCTTGCAAAGGTCTAGGTGTGGGTAAGGTATGATTGGCAAACAGGTGAAAATAGCTTCTGTAATGGGAACATGTGGTGGTGGAGAGAAGGCACCATGCCAGCCCCTGAGAAGAGAACGCTTTGCATGTCTGGAGGTACTGGGAAGGGAGGGACATTAATGATCCTTGTCTTTCAGAACCACCCCTGCAGTCTTCCTTAATAATGGAAAAGCCTTGGTGTGGTTCTCCTAAATTTTTGTAAGGGACTTAAGTGTAACTTTTGGATCTGCCATCCCTGCCCAAAACATTCCAATGATGAATTGGTGTATTCCTTGTAACTGTACTAAGTCCCATCAGAAGCAGCGTAGGATGGCTCCAGGTCCTGCACCTGCTACATAAAACACCTGTTAACACCTCCACTCTTAATAGCCATCACTGCGGTTCCATGGGGCAGATGAATGTCACCTGGCTGGTTCACTAGACTGGATAAAGTTGGAGTGACTGCTCTTAGGCAGTCCCTCCAAAAACAAGGACAAGTCAATTATTTGAACTAAGCTGTATGGCTTAACCAGCTGGAAAGCTATGTTGTAGGCACTTTCAACCTATGCCCCCATGATAGAAGGGCTACTTGGGAGACCCTTATCATCGTAAACAGCACTTTCCAGACCAACATGCACACCATTGGGACTGTATTTGTATGAAATCTAGAAGCATGTTTCCATCCCACAACTTGGCGACTTGCACCCTTGAGGGTGGTCCTTGAAGACCTTGAGGTATTTAAGGAAAAGCAACCAGTAGGTTGTAGAGCCCTCTTAAGGCTGTGGAGATGTCCAGAATGAGGCTACTCTTTTTTATAATATTATTATTATTTTAGAGTGAGCACAGGCAGGGGAGAGGGGTGGAGGGGACAGAGAGAATCTCAAGCAGGCTCCATGCTCAGCACAGAGCCCGATACGAGGCTTGATCCCACAACCCTGGGCCAAAATCAAAGATGCTCAACTGACTGAGCCACCCAGGGCCCCCAAGGCTACCATTGGTTACTCAGAGCAGGTTACTGAAGGGATAATTGGCTTACTCTCTATATACATCCTGCAGACCATTAGCCCTACTGTTAGAGCCATAGAAAGGGCAGTAGGAAATTTGTCCCTGACTTTCTTTGAAGTGAGCAGTAAAAACGCCTTGGCCCTGGGAGATATTCAAGCCAGCCTCAACTCACTGGCCAGGGTTGTGTATATGCTAGAATTGCTCTGGATTTCCTCCTTGTAGGCTAAGACAGAGCTCATGCAATTACTGTGCATTCTGTTATACCTGTATTAATGCCCCAGAGCAAGAGGAAAAATCAATTCAGAAACTTAAGGAAAAAGCCATCTGGCTTTCTGAGATAGATCCTGATAGTTTATGGGATTTGTTCAGCTAGCTGGGTCCAGGACACTGAAGGCATGGTTAAAGACAGGACTGCAGGGTAACTCATTTTGATTCTTAGAGTCCTGTGGATAATAGCTTTAATTAAATGTTGTATAAGACAAATTGAATGGATTTGGTCCTGGCCTCTAATGGTCAGATTGATCACAGCAGCTGTTGGAGTGGTATACTCAGGAAAATTTTCCAGAAGCCACGACACCCTGAATGTACAGGGTGATACTGTTGGGGAACAATTCTCTAGGGTGTCTTATATTTCCATATGTCTTGGGAACAGAGACCGTGCATTTGTTCTGGATGATCTTTTCAATAATGTTGGTATAGCAAACAGTCTTGGAGACAAAGATAGTGTCTCCCTTCATACATTAGGGTAGATTTGCTTACAGCTTGGGATGATCAAGATAGGCCAGGCATTCCAACTGACTATTAGAAAGATTTTGGTTCCCCAAGCTGAGAATTGCTCTCTCCTGTCTTGCAGCCCACTGGATGAGCATTTGTCACCTGGCCCTCTTTATGTTGTCCTGTAGGAATTGGGACTCAGGTAACTGGTGCAAGCAAATGCTGATATTCTGACAATTGCTGCTGCTCTAATAATGTATTTATTTCTTCTCTGATGAATCTTGTGTTATACCAGCATCCATGAAAATGTCAAAAGCTAACTTGGCAGGTTGCAGATAGGTAAAATTTCAGGTAAAAATTCTTCTTGGTTATTGGAGATCTGTTGCAAAAAATTCCTCCAGCTCTTGTTTCTCTGAAATTATCTTAAAATGTCTGCCTTTCTTTAAGCAGCTTTTACGAGTTTAATTCATGTACCAAACAGTTCACCTATTTAAATTGTACAGTGTGGTGGCTTCTTGTTTATACAGTGTTGCATCCATCACCAGAGTCAATTTTAGAAATTTTCATCTCTTCAGAAAGAAACCCATAGTCTGTTAGCTATCGCCTGCTTCTATCCCCACCTCCGTGGCTTCTCTGTCCACTGTTGCCCCCACCCCACCCCCCGCCATCCACTCCTGTCCTAAGCAATCACAATTTGTTTTCTGTCTCTATAAAGTCATCTGTTCTGGACACTTCTTAGGTATGGAATCATATACGGTCTTTTGTGACTGGCTTCTTTGACTTAATGTTTTCAAGGTTCATCTATATTGTAGTATGTGATAAGTACTTTATTTATTTTTATACCTGAGTAATATTCCCTCATATAAACATATATATATATACTATTTGGTTTATCCACTAATGAGTTAATGAACTTTTGGGTTGTTTATGCTATAAACATTTACATACAAGTTTTGTTGGGGACAAAAGTTGTCTTTCTTTTGGGTAGACACCTAAAAGTGGAATTGGTGGGTCATGTGGTAACTCTGTATTTAGCTTTTGTAGGATCTGACACATTGTTTTTACAAAATGGCTGCAACGTTTTATATCCCCACATGCAGCATATGAGTTTCATTTCCTCTACATACTTGATAACACTTACCTTTTTTATGTAGCCACCCTTAGTGGGTATGAAGTGGTATCTTATTGTGGTTATGACACACATTTCCCTGATGGCTAATGGTGTTGAACATCTTTTCATGTGCTTATTGACCATTTGTATATCTTCTTTGGAGAAATATCTATTCAGGTCCTTTGCCATTGTTAAACAAGCTTATCTTTTTATTGTACTGAGCTATAAGACCTTTTGTATTCTCGATACAAGTCTCTTACCAGGTATAGTTTGCAAAACTTTTCTTCCATTCTGTGGGTTGTCTTTTTACTTACTTGGTGGTATCCTTTGAAATACACAAGTTTTTCATTTTCATGTCCAGTTTATTCTTTCATTTCTTTTGCCTTTAGTGTCCTCAGAAACCATTGCCTAATCTAGGAGCACAATGATTTACACCAATGTAAATCTACATTTACTTACACCAAGTAAACTCTTAGAATAAGCGTTTAATAATTGTAACTCCTATATAGATCTTTGATCCATTTGAATTAAATTTTTTATATGATGTGAGGTAGGAGTCCAACTTGATCTTTTGCATGTGGATATCTAGTTACCCAGCATTATTTGTTGAAGATCCACAAAGTTCTTTCCCTTCATTGAATAGTCTTGGCATCCTTGTAGGAAACCATTTAATCCTATATATAAGAGTTCATTTCTGGTTCTTTTCTGTTCCACTTGTCTCGATGTCTGTCTGTATGCAAGTTTCACAC
This sequence comes from Panthera onca, assembly GCF_046562875.1. Classification (NCBI taxonomy): domain Eukaryota; kingdom Metazoa; phylum Chordata; class Mammalia; order Carnivora; family Felidae; genus Panthera; species Panthera onca. The sequence goes on along the minus strand of NC_138343.1, from coordinate 23,607,971 downwards.
TATTTTGATTATTATAAATTTGTAATAAGTTTTGACATCCAGAAGTGTGAGTCTAACTTTGTTGTTGTTGTTTAATTTCTTTAATGTCTATTTATTTTTGAAGGAAAGAGACAGAGCGTGAGTGGGGAGGGGCAGAGAGAGAGAGAGACACAGAATCCAAAGCAGGCTCCAGGCTCCAAGCTGTCAGCACAGAGCCCGACGTGGGGCTTCAACTCACGAACCGCGAGATCATGACCTGAGCTGAAGTCTGTCACTTAGCCAACTGAGCCACCCAGACACCCCCTGTTGTTCTTGTTTTAAGATTGTTGTTCTTCCTTTTGAAGGGCTATTCTAAGTCTCTTGCAATTCCATATAGATTTTAGGATTAGCATGCCAATTTCTGCACAGAAATCAGCTGGAATTTTAGTAGAGGTTGCATTGAATCGTTAGGTCACTTTGGGAAATACAGTAATAATACTGTTGTCATGTATCCTGATCCATGAACATGCAATTTCTTGCCATTCAGTTAGGTCTTTAATTTCTTTCAACAGTGTTTTCTAAACTGAATATTTCTGTGTAATAGCCTTGGATCTTTTTTGTTAAATTTATTCCTAAGTATTTTTACTTTTTGATGCTATGGTAAATGGACCTGTTTTCTTTATCATATTTGGTTTGATCATTGCTGCTGTATACAGTGGACTCAAAGTACTGTATACAATTTATATTTGTATATTGATTTTGTATCCTGTGATCTTGCTGAACTCGTTTGTTCTAATAGTTTTTATTGGACTCCTTAACATTATTCCACATAGACCACATCATTTGCAAATAGAGATAGTTTTACTTCTTCCTTTTAAGTCTGGGTGCTTTTTTATTTCTTGCCTAATTAACTAGCTAGAACCCTAGTACAGTGTCACATAGAAGTGGCAAGAACAGACCTTCTTGTCTTGTTTTTGATCTTCATGGGGAAGGCACTCAGCCTTCTACTACCACTGTATGTGATGTTAGCTGTGATGTTAGATGTTAGCTGTGTGTATTTTGTGGTTTTTGTAGATGCCCTTTATCAGGTGAAGGAAGTTTCTGCTGTTTCTGGTTTCTTGAGTGTTTGTTGTGAGGAGGTATTGAATTTTCTCAAGTGCTTTTTCTGCATCTATTGAAGTGAGATGTGATTTTTTTCCTCTTTATTGTGTTGATATGTATTATCAATACATTGATACAATAATACATAATACAATATTTACATTAATTAACTGATTTTCAGATGGTAAATCAAGCTTACATTTCTGGGATAAATCCTTCTTTACCATGATCTTTTGTAACATATTACTGGATTCAACTCTCCAATATTTTACTGAGGATTTTTGTGTCTACATTTATAAACCAATATCTCTAGCTTTCTTTTCTCATTATGTCTTGGCTTTGGTATCAAGGTAATACTGGACTCATAGAATGAGTTGTGAAGTGTTCTCTCTTCTGATTATTGGAAGATTGGTCTTGATCTTTTCTTTAAAACTTGGTGGAATTCACCAGAGAAGTCATCTGGTCCTGTGCTTTTCTTTGTGGGGAGTTTTTTGTTTGTTTTTGTTTTTTATTGCAAACTGTTATACAAATTCAATCTTTTTATTTGTTATAAATCTATTCAGATTTTTAAAGTCAGTTTCAGGAGCTTCTGTCTTTCCTGGAATTTGCTCCTTTCATCCTGTTATCCAAATTGTTGGCATACCATTGTTCATGATATTATAATTATCTTGATTTCTGTACCTATTGGTAGTTACTTCTTTCATTCCTGATTTTAGTAATTTGAGCATTCTCTTTTTCTTGATTAGTATAACTTAAGTTTGGTCAGTTTTGTTGATCTTTTCAAGGAAACTTGGTTTTGTTGGGTTTTTTTAATATTGCCTTTCTGTTCTTTGTTCCATGAACTTGCACTTCAGTACTTATTTCCTTCCTTTTGCATGCTTCGGGTTTGGTTTGCTCTTTTTCCAGTGTCTAAAGGTGGATGGCTAGGTTATTGATTTGAAATTTTTCTTCGTTTTCAGTGTAGGCATTTACAACTATAAATTTTCCTCTTATCACTGTATGTTGTGTTTTTGTCTTAATTTATCTTGAGGTATTTTCTGATTTCCCTTGTGATTTCTTTGTTGTCCCACAGTGGTGAATTTCTCAAATGTTTCTGTTAATTTTCACTTTCACTCCATTTTATTGACCATAGTACTTTGTATGTTTTCTTTCCCTTCTAATTTACTGAGGCTCATGGTATGAGCTAGCATATGGTCCATGCTGGGGTATGTTCCATGTGTGCTGGAGAAGAATTGTATGCTGTTGTTGGGTAGAGCATTCCCTGGATGTCTGCTAGATGTGGTTTATATATGGTAGTGTTTAGGACTTCTGTTTCCTTGTTGATCTTCTATTTACCCATTATTTAATGTGGGAATTGAAGTCTTTCCAACTCTTATTACTAAATTGTCATTTCTCGTTTCACTCTTGTCAGTTTAACTTCGGGTATTTTGTTGGCTTTGTTATTAGGTATGCTTGTAACTGTTGTATATTTCTATATGTTAACATATCCAACAATACAACTGCATGTGTATTGTCTTATACAATTGCTTTTTAAGTCAGAAGAATGAAGAAAGACATTCCTTTTAAACTTTTAGAATTATATAATTATCTTTACCAGCCCTCTTCAGTTTTTTTGTGTTTGAATTCTGGTTTATCTGCTTACAGCCTGAAGAACTTCCTTAGGTATTTTTTTGTAAAGCAGGTCTGCTAGTGACAAATTTTGTTTTTATTTATCTGGAAGTATCTTTATTTTGTTTTCATTTTGTGGGGAGGAGGTGGTTTATAGACTTATTTTTTAGAGCGGTTTTAAGATTCACAGCAAAATTGAGCAGGAAGAGAACAGAGTGTTCCCATCTACTTCCTGCCCCTAGCAGGAACAACCTCCCCCACCATCATGGACATCCTGGAGCACAGTGGCGCATTTGTTACAATTGATGAACATACAGCAACAATTCATATCACACAAAGTCCATAGTTTACATTAGGGTTCACTCTTGGTATCATACATTCTGTGGGTTTTGACAAATCTGTAATGACATTTTACCCACCATTAAAGTATGATAGAGAATAATTTCAGTGCTCTAAAAGTCCTCTGTGACCTGTTCATCCCTTCTTCCACACTAACTCTGACAAACCCTGATCTTTTTATAATCTGTGTAGTTTTACCTTTTCCAGAATGTGGTATGTCAGAATCACACAGTATGTACCCTTTTCTGTTTTCATTTTTGAAAGATAGTGTTGCTGGATATAGGTTTCTTAGTTGACCTTGTTTTCTTTTTAGTACCTTGACTGTTTTCCCACTGCCTTTTGCCTCCATTATTTCTGATAAGTTAATCTTGTTACAATTCCCTTGTAACTGAGGAGTTATTTTCCTCTTGCTGCTTCCAGATTTTCTCTTTGCTTGACTTGGGTATTTTGACCATGCTATGTATTTGTGGATCTCTGCTTTTATCCTCCTTGGAGTTTGTTGAGGTTCCTGGTTGTGTAGGTTAGTGTTTTTCAATAAACTTGAGAAGTTCTCAGCCATTTTTTCAAGTATTTTTCTGCTCCTCTCCTTGTATCCCATTGCACATATATTGGTGTACATATGCGTGTCTCACATTTCTCTGTGGTTCTGTTTTCTTCATTCTATTTTCTCTCTGGTCTTTGTATCGCATAATGTCTATCCGTCTTTTTTTCCCACTTGATTGATTCTTCTGCCAATTCAAAGCTGTTGAGCACCCATAATTAAAAAGTTTTTCCTTTTAGTTGTTGTACAGTGCAACTCCAGAATTTCCCTTTGGTTCTTTTTGCAGTTCTGGTTCATTAATGATACTCTTTGATGTAATATTGTCTTCATTTGACTTCCTTAAGCATGGTGCCTTTATTTGAAGTCTTTGTTCACTATACCTGCCATCCCTCCCTCTCACGAGTAGTTCCTGTTGTCTGTTTTCCCCCTATGTATGCCTCATTGGTGCTTTTGTCTTTTCATGTTTTGTAATTTTTTTTTTTTTTTTTGAAAAATGGACATTTTAGGTTATATAATGGCAGCAGTTCTGGATGCTGGTTCCTCTCCCCCCTTGCCCCGAGACTTCTTGTTGTTGCTATTTGCTTGGTTGTTTTGTGACTTGACTAGACTGTTTTGGTGAAATCTGTTACCCCTACTCTGAAGTCTTCAGTAGGACTCCCCAGCAGGTACAGTCTTGGGCAAGTGCATAGTTGTCCTGGGATAACATGGGTTTAGTGGGGCTCTCTGGCTGTCTCCTTCCCTGATTCTCCAAGCTGCTAGCTTTATTTGGTATTAGACCTAGCATGATAGACTCCACTGATTACTGGCTGGTCTGTCTATTGTTTTTTTACAGTGTCTGGTGCATTAATTGTTCAGTAGTCTGATCCAATTAAATTTGGCAGGTATAGTTTTTGAGGCCAGTCTTTGAGATTTGTTCTTCTCCTGGGAGTGCTCTTAGCTGGATTTCTCTGGTGACTAGGGGAGTTATAGTTTAGCTTGTTGCTTTGCATTATCATTTTCAAGAGCATCCTTGGGTTCAAATGTACCCATACTCTGTTTCAAACAAAGTCAGTTGTTTTGGGGAACAGCTCTCCTATGGATCACCTCTCCCCTCAGGGCAAAGTCTCTGAACCACCTGTCTGGCTGCTGGGTAGAGTGGTAGCCTCTGGTCTTCTCAGGTTGCTTCTCCCAATATAGAGCCTCTCCCCTCAGAGTGACTTGGGGCAAAATTGGTCAAAGTCCCCAGTAGTTTTGCCCTGTTACTCCTGGGGTAGAGCCTCCTTATGAATAGGGGGTAAGGTAGAGGAAATGAGTCCCTGACCTGTCGGTCATACTCAGTCATACTCATCAGGGGTCTTTACCCCTTCTCCTTCGGGAGAGGAGAAATGCTGGTGGCCTGTCTCTCCTAGTGACATGATAAGCCTTGACTGGGAGCTAAGAGGGAGAGAGAGCCTGTATTCTTGGTCTCCCAGAGCTCCCAGTGAGCTCCTGTCACACTGAACTGGAAGGTAGATGGGGAAGGAGGTGGGTCATGGCTCACATGTCATAAACTTTCTCTGTTCTTATTAGTTAGTAGATTTAGTTGAATAAGTGTTCCTCCATTTGCTCCATGGCTTTAGGACAATTTCCAGAGACTTTAGGATTTTGTGATTTTTTTTTCTTTCTTTTTTCTTTTTTTATAGTAGTGTTCACGAGCTTTGCTTATTTGGTTGGAGAGGGTGTTTACAGAGCTACTTATTTATCTGCTATCCCAGAAAGGGAACTCTACGTTTGCTTTTGAAGCATATTTTTTTAGATCTAGAATTCTAAGTTAACAGGATTTTCCCTTCAGTGCTTTGCCTCCTGGCCCCCATTGTTGTGGTCCTGTCTGTAATGTCTCCTGTCCTCTACTCACTGGCTGGCTGGTGGTGTCCTTATCTTGGTTCATTTAGGTTTGACTATGGTGTTCATTGGTATGGTTTATGCTGAACACTGTTTTCCTTCAAGAATCTGGAATTTTGATACATGCTAGGCAGAGGATGCCTCTGTGGCCAGCCCCCAATGAAAAATCCCAGGCAGGAAGTCCTTAATGAGCTTCTCTGGTAGACAGCATTTTGCATGTGCTATGACATCTTGTGGCTGGAGGAACGGAGCTCATCCTGTCAGAGTCCCCTGGGAGAGGACCTTGCAGGCTCGTGTTTGGTTTCTCTCAGACTTGCCTGCACACACTTTTCCCTTTGCTCGTTGTGCTTAGTGTCCTCCCGCTGTATTAAGCCACAGCCGTGAGAGAGACTGCACGCTGAGTCCTGGGAGTTCTCCCAGTGAATCCCCAAACCCAGCGCCTCCAACACACCAATTGTTGCTCTCCACGAGCCTGGTATGGTAGTCCAGGAGCACGCCTGGGATTTGAGGGGGGTTATAAAGTTGTTTGGGGGGCTCCCCCTTCTGTGGGGCCCTCCTGTCTGTGATCTCTCTGTCAATCCCTGACTCTGCCCTCTGACGTCAAAGCCTGGAAGACTGCACTTTCTGCCTGAGGCCTGCCAGCCGCCTGGGGAGTGCAGAAGCCCTTGGCTTCTCTTGTTTGAAGGGTCCCATCCCCTCAGTTTCTACCGGCTTTTGGTTTCTTTACAGTGTTTTTCAAATATTTATGTTTATATTATTCCTTTATTTCTGGCAGTGGAACTGTCTGCTTGTGTTTTTAATAGTTAGCAAATGTTCTTAGTAATTCAGGCAACTTTTCCTATTCTTAATAGTAAACACAACTTTTCAAATGGCTGCTGAGACACTCCTCTCCCTCATTTAAAGAGCTGTTGCTAATATTGCACTGTATGTCAACTAACTAGAACTTAAATTTAAATAAAAATGTGAAGAGAAGAAAAAATAAAAAGCCGTTGCTTTTCAAAGGCCCACTAGAACTCTTTGATAAAAGCAGGGGTTTTGTTTATTCATTTTTTCCATAGTGATGCTGTTGTTTCGAATTTCCCAGCCTTTGGTGTAAGACCCAAGCCTGAGAAAAGCTCTCAGCATCTCTTGTGGTGTCAGAGTTATCCTGGCAGCCTGTTCCACTGTTCTGGGAGGAATCACGGCAAGTATCAGCAAGCAACAGCATCTTGCTGACAGGGTTGTCGACGATGATACAATGTGCCAAATTTTTCCTACTGTGATTGTTTTGCAACTTAGGTCTTTTCTTGTAAGCTGATATATTTGCATGCCTTGCCCTGATACATTTTCTAGGCCGTTTGGCATTTAAATGTAACAGCAGCAGTTACTCTTTCTTCCTACTCTTCCTGAGCTCTTTAACCAGTTTGGACTTCTCTGTGGGTTTTTGTTTCCTGTGTTGGTGAACCTTTTGTCCATCCTTTTCTGGCTTCTGCAACCTGGTAGCACATTTCAGCTCATTCCTGGAGCCACAGCCATCAGGATGTGCTCTGAGGTAGGTAAAGTGTGTTCAGTGTTTGGAATGATCCTTTTTGGTTAATTTCACTGCTCTGCAAACCATCAGGGGACATTGTAATGTTAAGGAAAGCCTTGCTCTACTTGTGTCACATCTTGGCTTTTTAGGTTGAGTTTTAGAAGGAAATCCTAACAGAAAGAACTTTGGTGAGTTTACTATGACACAGGTAGTCAAAGAAGGCTATTGTGATTTGGATTTGCCAGAATTTTGCTGCACATGTGATTGTGGGTAACATAGCAAAACAATCTAAGTAATTTGGATGCGATTTTCATGCCTTTCTTCATTTTGTCTTGGTTTTTAAGAATCTATAATAGAACTTCTATACTGATGTAATGTTTGTTTTACATAAAATTCTTTGCACTGAAATTCTGTAACTAGAAGTGGATACTTGAGCATATACTGTGAGAAACACTGTTCATTGATAATAGTTTTCAGAAACAGTTATGTTTGCAGGGAGGGGAAGGACTCACACAGAAGGGACTGAAAATCTGAAGGAAGGTTTATTTATGTGTTTCTCTTGTGATCAAGGTTTTCCTCCCTCGCCACCATAAAAGCACTCTGGAAATTATCTTAGGCTTAATATTACAGTAAGTTTTTTTCAAATCCAGGCAATGCCTTTTTGTGGGAGACTATTTTAGCCACTCAGATTAGGAATCAGCAGGACTTTACCTTTCAAAGGGGGAAGAAGGACATCTGTCCCTGAGTGAAGAGGAGAAGGTGTCACGTACCCAGTTTAGTGTGAGATTGGTATTAGAAGACTGTGGTGGTCACTGGCCCAAACCTCCCTCTCCTGAGTCTAGTGCCCGGAGTGACGCTTCTAGACCTGCCACTTAAAAGGCATGGTTGCCGGCCCCTTGTCAGCCACACGTCTTGTCAGTTTGCAAACCATGTTCCCCCGTGAGAATTAGTAGGACTGCAAGTCTGCAACCTGAATGTCCTATGTCCTGTGGCTTTCTCACAGTCTAACATAAGGGTCAGCAAACTATGACTTGGCAGGTTAACTTGAAGAATCATTTTTACATGTATCAATGGTTGAAAAAAACCAAAAGTTTAATATTTCATGACACATGAAAATTACAAAATTCTAACTTTAGTGTCCGTAAATAGAATTGTTTTGTTTTTAATGTCTCCTCATTTACATGCTGCTTGTGGCTGTTTTTGTGCTGCGGCAGCAGAGTTCAGTGGTTGGGAGCCCATATGGTCTGTGTGGGCCTGAAGTTTGCCATCCCCCAGTCTAACGTGCCCCCTCTTACTGCCTCCCTTCAGTGTCTAAACAAAGTCCGGCCACTGAGTATACTTGAAACAGCATATTCAGCACTGCAGCCACTGGGAGGGGGGCAGGCCGGTGGGGGACTGGCAAGCACAGGCTCAATTGCGGCCCTAGAGAGGAAACACCAGGGATGCAAGGAGAGGAGGGGCAGGAGTCTCATCCTGCATCACTAGACCCCCCCCCCCCCCGCCCCTTCAGCTTTAAGGAAAAGGGGCTGCTCTGGTGTAATGGACACTTGACCCTTGAACGACATGGCTTTGAACTGCGTGCAGATTTTTCCCAATAAATACAGAACTGTAGTGTATTTTCTTGTTCTTAGGACTTTCTTAACACTCTCTTTTCTTAACTCTCTTCTTAACTTTCTTAACTCTTCTCTGGTTTATTGTAAGAATAGGGTGCAGAATGCACACACAGAGTATGTGTTAATCGGCAGTATATGTTACTGGTAAGCCTGCCAATCATCAGTAGGCTATGAGTAGTTAACTTTCTGAAGAGCCAAACATTATATGCAGATTTTTTGCTGCCTTAGAGACGGGGGGTCAGTGCCCCTAACTCCTGTGTTGTTCAAGGGTCAGCTGTACCTCATGCTTCTGGGACGGAAATTGACTTAAAGAAAATAAGTATTAAAATGTAGTTTTCTCTTAAGAGACAATCTCTTTACCCCTTGTCTTAAAAACTTTTAAGCTATTTCTGCTGTGAAATTGATTTGTGTAGAATTTTCCAGAAATGTGTCTTTTACTTATATGGAAGTACTTAAGCCTTTATACATAACTTTCGGCAAGCAAAGGAGCAGGAAGAGAATTACTTTCAAAGCTTTCCATGCTATCTTGTGGACTGTGTGGACTTACATATGCAGATGGGACATTAGTTATTAGTTAATAATCTACAGAGATGATTAGTTATCTCTGAGGAGATTTGTTAGGCATGAAATCTGCCACCTGCTGAAACAAGTCCTTTCTTTTTTAATCCTTTTTTCACAGAAGCAATAATGTGTATTTAATTTTAGGCTTTTCTGTAGTTAGGTGTTTTAATTCCCTATATCCCAGGTAGACATTGGAGAGTTCTTTGGGGGGGGGGGGGAGTTTAAGAGTAGGGGGAATGATGGGTAAGGTACTCTCCCATCCTCCAAAAGTGTCTATAGTGGTACTCCAAATTAGCCTCTGTTATTTTGGAATGTTGGAGAACTAAATATACCTTTGAGTCATCTGACCTGACCTGTAACTTTGCCAGAAATTTATTGATGTTCTTGGTAATTGATGGGCTTAGATTTTGCATCCTTAATTAAAGAGCTGCTCTATGGCTGTAGGCCTCTCCCTACAAGGTACAAAGATGCGTGCTGCCACTGGGGAAGCAGGCTGATGGTTTTTATGCTAACTAGAGAGATTACAACATATTCTCAGTGTTTCCTCAATAACATGGGAGATATTATGTCAAATATATTCATTTATGCAAGTCATAGAAGATCACCCATTTATACTTAAGAATGTTAAGGTACTGAGGCACCTGGATGGCTCAGTCACTTGAGCGTTCAGCTCAAGTCATGATACCAAGGTTGTGAAATCAAGCCCCGCAGTGAGGTCCATGCTGAGTGGAGCCTGCTTAAAATTCTCTCTAACTCCCTCTACCCCTTCCCCACTTGCTCACACATGCTGTCTTTCTAAAACAAATCAAAACAAAATTAATTAAATTAAAATAAAGAATGTTAAGGTAGTAGAATTGGTTACAATAATAATAACTGTCTTTCAAGACAGATTCATAAATTTGTGTGAATTCATAAGCTAGATATGGATGTATTGGGGTGCTGAGTGGCTTGGTCGGTTGAGCGTCCAACTCAATTTCGGCTCAGGTCATGATCCCAGGGTCATGAGATCGAGCCCCACATTGGGCTCCATGCTGAGTGTGGAGCCTGCTTAAGATTCTCTATCTCCCTCTCCCTCATTCATGCTTGTGTGCTACCAACCCCCCCCCAAAAAATAAAAAATATAAATAAAAGAAAAAAAGATATGAGATGTATTGACCATCAAATTCCAGGATTAACAGCATTTTCCTTTGAAGGTGTTAGCATAAAATTAGTTCAAACCAAAATTTGAAAGTAAATAACTGACTGTTCCAGACCGTTTTGTTACCGATAGAGCATCACATTGTCTGTTGACCTTTTTTTCAGTTTTAACCAAGTGCTTCTAATGCTGCTTCCAATGCTGACTGTGTTTCCTCAGCCCTGGGCCCTTGGTAGCTACCTGCATTTAGCACAGCCAAGCTAGTGTGTGAGTGTCTGCCATCGGTACCCTAAGGATGACCAGGCAGAAGGCTGTAGGTGACAAATCCTGTGCCAGTTGTAACTGAAAACCAACTCAGGTGGTCCAGGTTTCATGTAAAAATTTTTAAAAGAGCCCCCTTTGAATCACAGAAAAATAAGCTACCTAATGTACCTCAATATATTCTGGGCATAAAGTTTTAGCATTTTGTCTGACTCGATTTTAGCAAAACTGCTAAAATCCCAAATGTTCTGTTCCTGATTTTCAGATGGTTCGGCATGGGGAAGAGAAGGTTGTTTTCCTTATCCGTTGTGTTTTTTATTGTTTTTGATGCTTCCTTATTAACTCTGTGCTTTTTTTCAGATGTTATGTTTACACTTCTTTCTTTTCTGTTGACAAACAGGTTGAAAGGATTGTTGACAAAAGGAAAAATAAAAAAGGGAAGACAGAATATCTGGTTCGGTGGAAAGGCTATGACAGTGAGGATGACACCTGGGAACCAGAGCAGCACCTTGTGAACTGTGAGGAGTACATCCACGATTTTAACAGACGCCACACTGAAAAGCAGAAAGAAAGCACACTACCCAGAACAAACAGGACCTCTCCAAACAATGCCAGGAAACAGATCTCCAGATCCACCAACAGCAACTTTTCCAAGACCTCTCCTAAGTCACTAGTGATTGGCAAAGACCACGAGTCCAAAAACAGTCAGCTGTTTGCTGCCAGCCAGAAGTTCAGGAGAAACACAGCTCCATCTCTCTCAAACCGGAAGAATATGGACCTGGCAAAATCAGGTATAAAGATACTTGTGCCTAAGAGCCCCATTAAGAGCAGGACCGCAGTGGACGGCTTTCAGAATGAGAGCCCTGAGAAACTGGACCCCGTCGAACAGGGTCAGGAGGACACAGTAGCACCAGAAGTGGCCGCCGAAAAGCCAGTCGGAGCTTTACTGGGCCCTGGTGCAGAGCGAGCTAGAATGGGGAGCAGGCCACGAATACATCCATTAGTGCCTCAGGTGTCTGGCCCTGTGACTGCGGCCATGGCCACGGGATTAGCTGTTAACGGAAAAGGTGAGTGTCCAGGTGAGCTGCTCAGTGGGCAGCGTCCCTGTCGATGGCCACGGGCTGTTACTCAGCATGCTGGTGACTTTTTCAAGGTGTGTAGGTGCTCCTTCCATACATGCTGGTCCTGGTCCGGAGAACAGGCCGATGAAAATCTGGGGAACCTGCAGTCTGTTTCTAACAGACATGCACTGGAACTGTGAGAGGTGCCACAGCCTCTTTCCTCACTTGAAGCCTTTAGCATTTATGTTTTAAATCGGCTCTCGCTATGCGTTCAGTGTGCATCCACAAACCGTACCACCATTTAAAAGGCGTCTTGCTCTAAATCGGTTATGCTCGGTAGTTTTCCTTTATAACAAGTTTGTTTGTGAACATTTATGCATCTCAGACACTGAGTCTCATGTTCAGGGTCCGTCTGAATTTTCTGAGTGTGACCTGTATTGGGTCATGATCCTTAGATTAGAAGTCATGATCCTTATTTTGCTAACCCATCTACATAACCAGCAATTTCTTTCAGTGGAAGTACAATGTACCTTCAGGATTTGGGCTTTTGTTCTCTGTAATGGTCAACTGTTCGGATCCCACTGTCCCTTTTACAGAATAGGAGTCTGTTCAATTGGGGTGGTATTTCCTGTTTTGTTTCCACTCCTGCTCTTGGATTCTGCAGCTTAGTTGGTTGAACCATGGCCTCCCCAGCTTCTCAGATGGTGCAGGTGGGATTATCACGGACAGCTTCCATCCCCTTTGCTTCCCCCATGCCTCATCTAGCCACCCATCATTATAGAATTCTGTTACGGATTTCTCTACTGTAAGCCCCACTAGCTTTCCCTTACTTGGGGCCCTAGTCACTTCTTACCTGCCGTAGCTTTCTCACAGGTCTCCCTGCTTCCTGCCTTTTGACAGTTCCCATCCATTTTCTATAATTATTGGATGGGAGGAGCATCCCCGCCACCAGTCTGACCGTACCACCGTTGCTGTAGTTCGCAAGCGTGCTCCTGAGTCTCTGCTTGGCCCGCACTGCCCTCTCAGCTCCCTCTCTCCACGTCAGCACTCCTGCTGTCCTCTGCCAGGAGCATCATGCCTCCCCTGCTCCTCAGTCACCCCGGGACCTCCCACTACGCCTCTGATGCAGGGCCCACCTGCTTTTGTGTCCTCTGGTCTCCTATGCTGCCCGCACCCTCTGTGTAGCAGAACTGTGATCATGTCTATCTGCCTGTCTCCCCCAACTCACCCTTAGTAGAATGAAAGAAAGCGAGAGGGAAGCTTATTTCCCTCCAAAGAGAAATGCTCACCTGAGATGGCACTCTAACCATCTTGCTGTGGTGCATCAAAAAGTTTTGGCTTAGACGTTTGTGTAGCAATGAGGAAACGGAAATCCAGGGGTTCCCTTGGGGCAGTAAATTGCCATCTTGCTAGTGTCTTTCAGATAACACACTTTACCCAAATGCTGCTTTTCTTCCTTACTCCAGGAGTTTTGCCCTCGCCTGGAACTTGTATGAGCTTATTTACCGAGCTGACTTCCTGAACTGTTGGCCTTGCTCGTAGACCCAGTTTTCTTTTACATTGTTGTAAATGAAGGATCGTAGAGGTTCAGAAGCAGAAGAGACTTTATCAGCCATCTGAGTGCATGCTGCTTGTCACAGAGAGGGGAGCTGAGTCCAAGGAGATTGTGATGTTCAGAGAGAACTGAAGGCAGAGATAGAATCAGAACATGTTTCTTAATTCCTACTCCTGTGTTCTCTCCATTTCTTGCTGCCTCCACTAGACCGGGAACATAGACTTCTCTATTGATTACTCAGGGCCAAGCACTCTGCTGGGCTCTTATCTAGCAGATAAGGGCAGGGCTTGGCAACCAGCCCACTTGCCTTTTCCATATGGCCTGCAAGCTAAGAATGGTTTTTACACTTTCTAATGTTTGGGAAAATCAAGAGGAATAATATTTAATGCCATGTGAAAACATAAGAAATCAAAATTTTTGTGTCCATAAATAAAGTTTTATTGGAACACAGCCACATTTCATTCATTCACTTATGGTCTGTGGCACTTATGGTCAAGGACAGAGTTGAATCGTTATGACAGAGACTGTATGGCCTGCAAAGCTGAAAAAATTGACAGTCTGGCTCTTTACAGAAAAAGTTTGCTAAGTCTTGCTCTAGGAAGTCACAGTCCTAGGGCAGTATTTTTGGAAAGTAAAGGGATACAAAAGACTTTAGAAGATCTGTGGTTCCCCTTTATCCACAAAAGTTGTGTGTACATTCATTTTTATGGGTGATGGGGCGTGATTTTCAAAACTTTTTTGACCCTTTAAGTTTCCATGTTCTGTTTTTACCACAGTTACGCAAGCTTGGCTCCCCTCAGCAAAGCCTTCAGTTTTGTATAAAACGAGGATATTGGGTTCAGTTTAAATAAGGAGTTAGTGACTTCCTTTTTTATTACTATTCCCATGTCAAAAAATTTTTAAATGTCCATAAAGGTGGCTTTGGTTAAAACCACCACGGATATGTAAGCATAAAATCTCAAATTATTTTATCTTGTTCTGTGAAGGTAGGCAGGTTGATTGGGACGGGAGTAACACTGTATTTCCAAGGCCCTCATGACCTCCTTTCTCTCCTGACCCTGAGTCCTATATACTGTTGAGAACACTTAGACCAGAGAAAGAATAGAAGCCGCTCGGGAATGTTTTTAGAACAGTGGTAAATGACATCCCCAATGGCCATGATCTAAATCAGGCTTGAAGATTTAAAGGGAAAAGAACCATCTCCTCCTCCCTCCACAGCCTACTGTGGGAGTGTCCTTTCTGAGCGAAGCATGATGGCAAAAAGCAAGTGGTGTCCTAGACAGCATGGCCACCTACAGACAGGTGCTCGGGTGGATGAGTGCCTCTGCTTCTCTTCACCCTTCTCCTTTGCAGAAAGATGCTTTTGTTCCCTCCTCTGGCGAGTAGGCTCCAAGAAGGGATCTGGTTTTGCCAGGGCTGAATCCTCCCGTGTCCTGAGCAGTGCCTGTTCGTAGCACATGCTGCCGGTGTTTGTCAGGGAACGAGTCCAGTAGAAGGGGTACTCATGGAAGACAAAGATGGTATAGTGAGTTCTTGGCAGCCCTGTCGCCAGATCACACTAGATGTGAGGGAAGAAATGCTATTGAAATGACAGGGTACAGAGGCCAGAAGCACAGAAACGTCCCAGAAAACCTCTTACTCGCCCTTGGGGCGTTTCTTTCCTGAGAGAGCAGTACTGAAGCCGCATCAGCTTGCTGGTCTACACTCATAATCTCTTAAAGTCGTTGTTTGTTTTTACTTTCCACATTAATTTTAGAGCTACATGAGAAAACTGATTTGTTTTTTTAAAACTAATTGAAGCAGATACTCATGGAGTCACTGGGGAATGAATCATCTCTTATTCAAAACATTAATCATGTGTGTATGAGGGATATTTTTTGCCACCAAACACAACAGATATTTAAATATCTGTTAACCAAAAGAGTAAATGTTTCTGGAGAATTTTAACACACACGATTACTTTTACAGAATAACCATATGTATATGTGGCTTGTAACTGTTTTAAGTGTGAAACAGGTTTAAAAGATGACTATATTGCTTCACTCAGAAATATGAAAAAATCTTAAATTTAGGTGATGTGGCTGCCTTCTTTCTACTCTTTGTTAATGATAGTATTTTCTTGGTCTTTTAATTGCCTAACGAATTAATCCTACGAAAGAAGCAATTGCTTTTATAAACTGGATTATTGTTACTTTGTTCTTTTGTGAATTCAAATGTATAACTGATCATCATTGTACATTTGAGAAAATACTGTTAGCACACATTTTAAAAAATGAGGTCTAAACCTGATCAGTGTAATTGCTTAGAAGTTGATGGATATGAAGTCAGAGCCAACAGATTCAGGAGGAAAGCGGGGAAGTACCTTAACATGCCTCAAGTCTTTTATTCTGTGAGCATTTCTATTGAAGGAGGCTCCCAGGAGCAGTTGTTTAGGAAAATATGGCTTCTTCTGAGGAGCTGGAGTGTAAGTTCCTCTCAATAAGAATATGAAGCCTGATGATCTATCTCCCTTCTCTGTTATTATCAGGGAAGATGTTGTACCAAATCAATAGCTCCACCCTTGGAAGAGGCCCCCGGTCCCCCAGGGCCATTTGCAATTTCTGTGCCGAGATTGGAATTTAAGTCAGAGAAAGGGAAGAAATCAGGAGACCGGTGGCAGAAAACCGCTCAGCAGGGCCTCAATAGGACATGTCTACTCCGAAAGCAAAGGCTAAACATTAAAAATGTGCAACCATTTGCGATCAACATAGAGCCAAGGCCTTTCAATGAACGGGTACTTTCGTTTGCCAGTTGTCTGGTGAGTCAGGCCCTTTCCATGGGTCCATGGAAAGGGCCTGACTTTGGAGATCGGTTGATTGATCAGAGTTCGGTTTTGTGTGAAGTACATCCAGACACATCATCTACTATTGCCAATTTGGATTTCATTGAAATGGGGCAGACACTTTGGGACTTACAAATCTGAGTGCACAGTCCTGGAATTTTTTCATTTTCTCCCATTTTCTCACACCTAATTTGACCGCTGTTTTCACATAGAGCCTTTCCAGGACGTTAGACATAGACATCAGCTCACCTTTTGTAATCCTGTCTCCTATCTTACGTAAAAATGAATTGAATATGCCAAGTTCACCTGGACTAAGAAGTTTCAGGGATCAACCCAGCCAGCTCTGGACCAGCACACATCCCAGCAAGAGCAGCCGAGACCCACCTGCCCAGCGTCTGTGCTGCTGGGGAGACTTCCCCTCCCCCTGCACTTGCAGGGTTTTATGGTATGTTCAAGGACAGTTAGGACTTGGGGCAAGGGTGACCCAGCAAACCTACTTCAGAGTCCTTGTGACTGTTTAGTGTTTGCTCTTCATTTCCACTTTCTTATGTTTTCCTATACCAGTGATTCTCAAAGTGTGGTGCCCAGCATCTGGGTGACCTGTTAGAAATGCTCATCCCTGCGCCCCCGCCACACCTCCCGAACTAGAATCTCGGCTGGGTCCAGCAGTCTGTTTCCCGAGCCCTCCAGGTGGCTTTGGTGCTTGCCAAAGTTCCACAACTACCTTCCCTGTACCGTGCTTTCTTTTAAGTTTGGTTTTTATGGAGGAAGATGGGAAATAAATAAAAATACACAACTAATTTCTTCTGTTTATATTTTAGATTCTTTATAGTTAGATTCCTGTTCTCTCGTGAGGCTGCTTATTAGCCTTATATATCTTGATTTGAAATTGTCTTTAGACTTTTGTTACTCTTTCAATAAATATTTCTAATTAGAAATTTTAAATGACAGAAAAACATTATAAAATAATTAAAATGTTTCAAAGAAAAAAAGAAAAGTAGAAAGCCCCACCTCCTGCTCCTACTCTCCAGAGATAACTGCTGTTAACAGTTTTTTCCTTCCAGAAATTATATAAACATGCACATCTTTTAAATACATCAATGGGCTCATACCTGACATATGGCTCTACAACTTAGGGTTTTATTTTTAATTTTGATACATTTAGATATATTTTCATATCTGTGCAAATAGCCCTTCTTCATTCTTCTAAATTGATTTGTGGCTATTTATTGTGTGACGATATCATACATACCTCCTAGTGGTGATTCAGTGTCTGTATTACTCAGCAGGGGGCACTTTGGCATTTGGGCCTGGACACTTACTGGATTAGCATCCCAGGGCCTGCCCTTAATAAGGATCCTAGTAAAGGCCTCAGGCATCGTGACAGAGCACTGTGTCTGTTATTTCCATCTGCCTGCGCAGGGCCCTGTGTCTGGGTGCATCCACGAAGTGAGAACCTTAGCGGTAGACATTGGGCGTGTTTTCCACATAAATGAATACATTTCATTGACACTGCAACAGCAGAAATGTTAATGCACCTCCTGCCTTAAACCTGAGTCATACATAGATATTATGAATTCTTACACAAGTTGTTAGAAGTACGTTGAGCAAAAGAGGACAGTTTACCATTACCTCCTCCCCTCAGAATACCATTTACTTCAGAGGGAACATTAATAGTTTGACATGTGTCATTTCAGACCTTCTCCATATTCACATCCTTTGGTATGGAATCCTATAAGTTCTGGTATTTGCCTCTTTCATTTAACATCATGTTGTGGAGAGCTCTCTATTTTAAGACTCTGACTCTACCTCACTTGCTTTGAAGTTTTAAACTTGATTGTTTTGTCTTTTTTTTTATATGATTTCAAATTTATGGAAAAGTTGCAAAACCAGTAAAGAAGAACCCATACACTTCATCCACATTCACCAGTTGTTTTCAGTTTGCCTCACTGACTTTCTCCCTCCCCTGGGTGTGAGTGGATGTTTATACACTCACATATCTGTATGTGCATATACATTTTTTCCTGAGCCATTTGCATGTTAGCTGGAGACTCACTGTTGTAAACACTAGTAAAGTACAAGACTGTAATTAAAGATTTTGCTAGATGTTGCCAAATTGCTCTCTAAACAAGCTATAAAGATTGTGAGTGCCTATTTACCTATTGTTCTTAATCAGCTTTTCAATATCTGACAGATATTTAAGGTAGAAAACTGTTATCTCATGGTTTTCATTTTAAAGCATGAAAATTCTGATTTCACAGGTTGTAATTGTTTGTACTTACTTTTCTGTTAATTCCCTTTACATTTTCTCTTGCCTATTGAAGTGGGGGGAGGTGCACAGTTCCAACTTTTCAAAACGTGAAGACTTTGTGAATGTGTGTGTCATCTCTGCCAGGGACCACATTAATCTCCACGTGTTTGAGCTGGAGAGTTCACACTTCTAATGGGAGCATTTCAGAAGAGGTCACTGACTTTTGGTTCCCCCAGCACCCACTCAAGGACTGAGAACTTCCATGCCAGGGGTTAGGATGAATAGTGCCATCTGGTCTCTGCCTTAAGATACTTACAAAAGTTTAATAAGAAAACTTCAAATTAATTCCCATTAATTTTATCGTTCCTGCTCAGTTTCTAATATACCAAAGTGTATTTTATTAACTTAGAGTTTTACAATTTAAATGAAATCTGGATCCCTTAGGTCATATGTCAGAAAAGAATCTGACTCCAGTTCCTGCAATCCTGCTCCTCCTCCTGAACTTTGTAACTGACTGGCACAAGGACAGAATAAAAAAGTCACCCAATTCAAGTGAAATTCCTATTTTTGAAAATACTTGTTCTTGTTGATACTTGTTAAAAGAGGATTGAACACCTGATACAAATCCCGCTTGTCTTCTGTATTCCCATTTTTATTGCTGTTGTCTTTAGCAGGGTACTAGCCTTCTGGAATATTCCTCTAATGACATCCTGTATTGTAGGGGCAAGAGCAGCTATGGATACACAGTGTACTGGCTGTCTGGTCTTCTTTCCAAACATGCTGTTCTGTTGCCTTTGCTCTGTCTTCTATGTCCCTCTAACATTATTCTCCCTCTTTCAGAGAATGCTTATTTTATAGATGAGCCTGGTTGTGAAAGAAAAAGGAATTTGGTAAAAAACAAAATCACTCAGCAAGTTGGTGGGACAGAAGGTCCATATTATAACCCACTCCTGACTTCAGTTCTTCTGTGTCACAGTGGCAAAAGGGATTTTTTTATAAGCCTAATTCACCCTGTTGCCAGAACTACATCACAGGACTTGTTCTCTGTCAAGTGAAGCTGAACTCAAATTGGCTTAAACAGGCAAACAAAAATGCCATATATTGGCTCAGGTGAGCAAGTCCCAGGCACAGCTGGACCCATTGCCTGAATGGATCCATGCCCTCTCCCCCTGTGGGCTCTCTTGGCTGCATTCATGCAAACCCTCCCCACAGGGAAGGCACATGCCATCCACAGTTCTAGCTGGCATCCTAACCCTCTCAGCAAACCAGGCAGAAAATTCTTCTCTTTCCCGAAGTTCCAGGAGAGATCAGCTTCATCCACACTCTGGTTGCCCAAGGGAAACCCAGGGCTATTAACAGTAAGGGTGAAAGTAGAGACTGAGCTTTTGACAATCACAACACAATTAAGATTACTGAGTACCCTTAAAATATAACAGCGCTTCCCTAGGTTACAGAATATCATGGCTGTTAAATATTGAATAGTAAATGAATAGTGATCATTTCAGTCCATGTTGTAGCTTTTGGGCAGTCCTCTCAAACTGAACATGGTGTCGTCTCCCAATACACCTAGGTGTTGCTTACAAGAATGAACTGTGTTTGCCTTTTCATTTTCTATTTTTGTGTGTAACTGTGTGCTCTTCTTCCTTTGTAGTTGTTAGGGCCCTGTGTTTGGGGGCACTAGGCACTGTGTGTATGTCCTCCTAATTTGGTAGGTCACCGTTTACAAGGCATATTTCTTAATTACAAATGAGGAAAGGCTGTGTTTGTCAGTTTATTAGGGGCCTCTTGAAAGAAGACACTAAGGAGTCCTATTCCCCAAGGTGCTTTTGCTTTGGGTGAAGTCTTATCTCAAGTGGCTTGGACACCTACCAAGGCTGGGTAGAGGAGAGCTGATTCCTCAGAGGAATCTCTGAGAAAGTAAAATCTGGCAGAAGAAATCCAGAGAAAGATCCAGAACAGAAAGACAAACTCAATAAAACTTCAGATAGTAGAATGGGAAAGCACTGTAGCAAACATTTTAATCTCCTTTAAAATTTCCTACATTGTCTACTCCCATTGTTTACATACAATAGGTGCTTAATTAACATTTATATGGGAGTGAATGAGTTGTTTGAGCAATTTTTTTCACTTCTACTTTCATCAGTAGCGTCTGTCTTCTAAAAAGGATTTGTGTGAAGAGGAAACAAGGTCTGTGAGGGTGGTTGGGAGAAACTGCCAAGGAATTAAGGGCCAAGGCAAGTTTTGAGCTTGCTTGCAAATAGAGAATGATATGTGATTCTTGGAGCTGGGAAAACCGAAGAAAACATCTGTAGGTTAATGGTGCAGAACATCTTTTAAAACTACCAGTGAATAATTTTGCTCTATATAACAATATCCAGGAGGCGACTTTACGCCCAATAAGTAGAGCCCCGCACCCAAATTTATTCACTTCTGGGGCTCAGTGTCACTAGAATGAGCTTCAGACCAGTGGAGCCTTTCCGGTGCCTTAGGTTCTTGGTCATTTTGAGATGCAAACAAGCTCGCTGTGTGATTCTGTGCAATTCTTCATTGTCCTTCCCAAGCTACAGCCTCTGAGGAAGCCCTACAGCCTTTTCCTGTCCTTTTTCCTAGTAAAACTGCCTTCTGCCCCCTTGTCCATTGCCCCCAACTTAGTAGCACACCTGCAGCATTTCATAGCTCTGTCTTTGTCAAGTTCTCAACCTCCTCAAAGAGGATTTCCCATTCACCTCCCTGAAACCAGAAGCCTGCCCTGCTCGCTGGTCCTCTGCCTTCCCTTGTGGCCTCAGGAGCAGAGAGAGCTCATCCCCAGTGCTGCCAGGCTTGGGGAGGGGGGGCCGGTCATCCTCCTCCAGACTCCGATGAAGAAGATTCTGTGCTGAGGCCTGTGTTTTCTGACTCCTTCTCCTTCCTCCTCACTGATTCACCAGCCTCTTGGGCCTATGTCAGCATTCCCCAGAGACCCAGGCTTCAGGGTCACAGCCCTTCCTTCTCACCCCAGCATGGCCATCACCCCCAGAGGACCAGGCTCCACATGAAAGCCTCCTCACTCATCATAGTCACGGCTGCCATTTACCGAATTTTCACAGTGTGGTGGGTTCACTCCACCCATGTGTTACTAGGACTGTTAAGTCATGTCCGTTTTATGGGGAATGCCAGGCAGAAAGAAGTGAAGGGACTAGAATTCATGAACACCTTTTCTTCAGGGCTATGCTTGTTTCCACCCTGATTCTCATTTTCCTTTTAGGTCACGCTTCTGGAGCATCTCATCCATGATTGCTTGCTCTTTTCCTTTCCCAGCCACCCCCAGCGTGGCTCCTGCTCTGTGAACAGGTGTTCTTAGCCTCTGGGCCACAGCCACCTCCACTTACTGGATCTGGTGCTTGTCTTCATCAGAACAGGCCACTCCCAGCCACATTTTTTTTTAAGTTTATTTATTTATTTTGAAAGAGCAAACGGGGAGCAGCAGAGAGAGAGGAAGAGAGAGAATCCCAAACAGGCTCTGTACTGTCAGCGCAGAGCCCAACGCAGGGCTGGAGCTCATGAACGGTGAGATCACAACCTGAGCCAAAATCGAGAGTTGGATGCTTAACCCACTAAGCCAGCCAGGCACCCCAGTCCCAGCCACAGTTAATACGATCACCACGTCTTTGTTTTGTTTTCATTTTAATTGTGGCAACAAACACACAAACCTTAAGGTTACAGTCTTAAATGTTTTTTAAATGTGTAGACCCGGAACGCTAAGTGTATTCACATTGCTGTGCTGCAGAGCTCTAGAACGTTTTCACTTACTAGGCTGAAACTCTGTACCCTGTAAACACTAATGCTCCCTCACCTATTCCCCCATAGCCCTTGGCAAACACCATTTTACTTTCTACTTTTGTGATTCTGACTACTTTAGATACCTCATATGAGTGGGAATCGTACAATGTTTGTCCTTTTTGATTGGCTTATTTCACTTAACATAATGCCCTGGGGCTTCATCCATGTTGCAGCCTATTACGGGATTTTCTTTATGTGTTCACCTATCCGCAGACATTTGGGTTGCTGCTACCTCTTGGCTATTGTGAATAATGCTGCAGCTTATAAATATCTCTTCAGGATCCTGCTTTGAATTATTTTGGATAAATACACACAAGTGGGATTGCTGAATCATATGGTAATTCTATTTTTGATTTTGAGGAGCCTCCATACTGCTGCACCATTTTGCTCTCCTACCAACACTTGACCTCCTCAACCCAACACTTCTTGCTTCATCTTTGTTTTTAAAATACCTGTTTCTGGAGCACTACTGTTTTTGTTCCCC
The DNA here is from genome assembly GCF_046562875.1 of Panthera onca. NCBI lineage: Eukaryota > Metazoa > Chordata > Mammalia > Carnivora > Felidae > Panthera > Panthera onca. Next base: position 23,585,493 of record NC_138343.1, on the reverse strand, counting down.
TTTTACCTTTCTGGCTGTTTCTTTTCAATTACCTTTGTGGCTGTTCTTCTCCCAGCCTTTACGTGGCACAGCCCCTAAGACCACCTGCCATGCCACCCATATGCAGAAGGATATTTGTCTGATGCACCAGGCCATCAGGAGAGTGCTGACAGAGCAGCAGCTGGGGCCGGAGGCCATCCTTCAGGGATTGCAGCTGCGCTGGGCCATCCCCTGCTGCCTGGGCACTTGGAGTCCTTCTTCCAAATCAGTCAAGGTCAGCAGGCTGCCCCGTTCCCCTGCCCTGCTCTACTTGCACATGTCCTTTTAAGCAGAGTCAACACGCTCCTCTTATATTTTTTTTATTTTTGTTTAATCTCTACCCCATCATGGGGCTAAAACTCATGACCCCAAGATCAAGGCACCTGCTCTACTCACTGAGCCAGCCAGGTGCTCCAACACGCTCCTGTTTACAGCTATGTCCCCAGCATACAGGGAGCTTCCTGAGAATAAGAATCAAGACTTTCATCCCAGGGTTTCTGTTCCCTGCCTCATGATAGGTGGCCGCCAGAAGTGGGAAGTGGATAAAAGGCTTTTCCTCCTTTGTGGCTCATCCTAACATGTCTCTTCATAATTACTGTTTCATTGATATTATTGAATTTCAAAGTTACCATCTTAATTATGTAATAAAATTAATACAATATTGTTTTATCAGGGCAAAATCTAGTAAAGAGTTCATTCAACTTCACCAGACAAATGCAATGATAAAAGAGCACACCATCTGCTGCAAAATGTGTACAACTGCTTGCCATTTCCTGGGTGCTCAGGGAACAAGAAAGCTGCTAATTCACTTTCTCCAAGGAGTTTGAGTCCACTAGGGCTCCCAGATCACCTCACGTCTCCCACTGTCCATGGCTCTGGCCCCTACGACTGGAACTGGCTGTACTTGTTTCATGTTATTTGGCTCTAAGCATGGTTACTGGCTCCTGATTAACTATCTTTGGTGACTTCTGAGTTCCTGAAATAGTTTTTCCTCTGGTTTTAAGGCGTGTTTTAAACTTGCTTTTAACTTCTGTTTGAATACGTTCCAACTGTTCTCTTACAAGCAGCCACCTGTGCACAGGGGAGTTTCTGGAAGCTCCATGCCTCCTTATCATGCACTTAGTGAACATTCACTGTGTGCCAGGCACTGTGCTGCATTGATCATTCGGAGCTCAATAAAATACAGCCGCTGACTTCTAGTCCTGCTAGGATGAGTGTTCACCAAGGAGCCTTGTTCCCGACTCTAGGGATTATTTGAATGGCACTGTAGTTGACGAGAGAAAGTAGCTACATTGGTAAAACTGCCTCCCTACCAGAGTCATGGGTGAAATGGTCCAAGAATGGATGGAGTCATACTGTGCTCTTGGTCCAGGCCACGGTGTTGAGTTCAGCCCCAGGGTTATGGGCAGATTCCTCAAGGCCAGAGAAGTACACCAGACTATTAGAATGAACTAATCCTTGTGCAGACCTATTCTTCCTGAAATGATGACATCTAATGAGATAAACTATCTCTATAAAAAAAGTAATTACCCTCCTGTAGTAAATACCCATCTCTCCTAGTGATAAGGATCTAATGTAATTGCCTCTCAGTCTAGGGCCATAAATAGGCTGTGCCGAAGCATTCAAAATATGAAATATTAAGAAAACACTTTAAATCCTAACCTAAAGTATTTTTTCCTCCAGGTTATTTTCTGAACTGTGTATTTGCTCTTCGGTTCTCCATGCCACTGCCCTCCCCACCTTTGAGAAGATGACACTTTAGCATCAAGTTTATTTATGATAACATCTGGTCTGCCCTTCCTACTTCATTAATTAAGAGTTTCTTGTGCTTAAAAATATTTTTTTAATGGGAGCACATTTGGTTCTCAAGATACCTGAAGACATCTTCCTCTGTGCCCAGTTATCTCAGTCATAGCCCTCTCTCCTTTCTGTCTGCAGTTTACCTTCTTAGTTATGTATATACAGCAAGGGGAGGCAAAATACGTAAATTTGTTCCCTGTCGCACAACTGCACCTTGTACTTAACCACTGTGTAAGCCACTTAGAGTGAGGCTGTGCACTGTAGATAGTCCTCCTCCACCTCCGAGCTGAGGAATATTTGCCACACCTCCTGCACACTGAGATAGGGACGTTAGTTACTGGCAGATCTCCTCAACCCCTGGGTCTTCAGCTGTGCCCCTGTGAGCTGCGCCCCATCCTCAGTTACAACTGCAGGAAGTTAACAGCTCTGTAGCCAGCCTGAGATGCACCACCACCCAGCATTACCTGAATTTCAGAAGTAAAAGTTGGATAAGCACATAGCTGACCCATTAGCATGGGTATAAAAATGATGGTGTCTTATCGAAGTCGGTATGAATGATTGGGATACTAAAACATGAGTTTCTGTCCTCACCAATCCCCTCATGACTTGATTAAGAATATTAAGCCACCTGGAGTCTTTTGTGACCTTACAGGACTGTCTTAATCTTTGACAGCTCGGTGTTCCACATGTCAGGGCAGGTCATGAGTCTGAGTACTTGGGATGTGTGATGCGCCTGTGGATGCTGGGCTCTCCTCTTGTGAGACAGACCTAGGTTGTCCCCTGAAGTGCTCAGCTAGTTTTGAAAAGCATGCTCTGTCACCAAGGAGGGCAGTATTTCAGTACCTTTTTGGCAGTGACATACTGAATTCTGAGGGGGTTGGGTTTAGAAGCAATCTGTGGGGAAGAATGAATCCCTAGATTATTTTGGGTTTTGGTGGGTTCTTTTTAAAGTTCATTTATTTATTTTGAGCGAGAAAGAGAGAGCGAGCAAGAGAGCGTGAGCAGGGGAGGGGCAGAGAGAGAGGGAGAGAGAAAATCCCAAGCAGGCCCCAAGCTATCAGAGCAAGCCCAAGGCGGGGCTCAAACACATGAACCATGAGATCATGACCTGAGCCAAAACCAAGAGTCAGATGTTCAACCTACTGAGCCACCCAGGCACCCCTCCCTGGATTATTTTGAAGTCATAAAGGGAAGGCCAGGACATTTTGTATTGTTTTGTTTTTTCCTTTTTTTTTAATTTATTTTTTAATTTACATCCAAGTTAGCATATAGTGCAACAATGATTTCAGGAGTAGATTCCTTAATGTCCCTTACGCATTTAGCCCATCCACCCTCCCACAACCCCTCCAGCAACCCTTTGATTGTTCTCTGTATTTAAGAGTCTCTTATGTTTTGTCCCCCCCCTCCCTGTTTTTATATTATTTTTGCTTCCCTTCCCTTATGTTTATCTTTTTTGTATCTTAAAGTCCTCATATGAGTGAAGTCATATGATATTTGTCTTTTTCTGACTAATTTTGCTTAGCATAATACCCTCTGGTTCCATCCACATAGTTGCAAATGGCAAGATTTCATTCTTTTTGATTGCTGAGTAATACTCCACTCTATGTATGAGTGTGTGTGTGTGTGTGTGTGTGTGTGTGTGTGTGTATACACACACACATACACACCACATCTTCTTTATGCATTCATCCATCGATGGACATTTGGGCTTTTTCCATACTTTGGCTATTGTTGATAGCGCTGCTATAAACATTGGGGTGCATGTGCCCCTTCGAAACAGCACACCTGTATCCCTTGGATAAAATACCTAGTAGTGCAATTACTGGGTGATAGGGTAGTTGTATTTTTAATTTTTTGAGGAACCTCCATACTGTTTTCCAGAGTGGCTGCACTAGTTTGCATTCCCACCAGCAGTGCAAAAGTGATGGTCTTTCTCTACATCCTCGCCAGCATGTTGTTGCCTGAGTTGTTAATGTTATCCATTCTGACAGGTGTGAGGTGGTATCTCATTGAGGTTTTGATTTGTGTTTCTCTGATGAGTGATGTTGAGCATTTTTATCATGTGTTGGTTGGCCATGTGGATGTCTTCTTTGGAGAAGTGACTATTCATGTCTTTTGCCCATTTCTTCACTGGATTATTTGTTTTTGGAGTGTGAAGTTTGATAAGTTCTTTATAGATTTTAGATATTAACGCTTTATCTGATAGGTCATTTGCAAATATCTTCTCCCATTCTGTCAGTTGCCTTTTAGTTTTACCGATTGTTTGCTTCGCTGTGCAGAAACTTTTTATTTTGATGAGGTCCCAGTAGTTCATTTTTGGTTTTTGTTTCCCTTGCCTCTGGGGACGTGTTGAGTAAGAAGTTGCTGCAGCCAAAATCAAAGAGGTTTTTGCCTGCTTTCTCCCCGAGGATTTTGATGGTTTCCTATCTTATGTTTAGGTCTTTCATCCATTTTGAGTTTATTTTTGTGTATGGTGTAAGAAAGTGGTCCAGGTTCATTTTTCTGCATGTCATTGTCCAGTTTTCCCGGCACCACTTGCTGAAGAGACTGTCTTTATTCCAATGGATATTCTTTCCTGCTTTGTCAAAGATTAGTTGGCCATATGTTTGTGGGTCCATTTCTGGGTTCTCTATTCTGTTCCATTGATCTGAGTGTCTGTTTTTGTGCCAGTACGTGACATTTGTTTTTGATGAATAAACCAGAGAGGGCTTGGGCCCCAGTGGGGTTACAACTGCAGGACGTGGAGACCTAAAACTTGCTTCATGCTGAGGAGCCCCCACTTCCCCAGTTCTGGCTTCTACATGTCGGACACCTTACATTGAAGACCGTTGTCCTCAGTCTCAAAGGACCATTTCTTTTTTTTCTTTTTTTTTTTTTTTTTGCACCCCAAAACAGATTTTTTTTCATCAAGACTTCCTGCTGTTTCACCATCCACATCAAACCAGTCATTACACACCTAATTGATCCTACCTTCTAAGAATTTGTGGGTGCCTTCTCTTCAATTCCACTGTTACCGTCTGGGTTCTTGCAGCGGAAGTTGCTGAATCTGGTGTGTTGGCAATTATTAAAATCTTAGTAAATAGTACCTAGCTAATTTCCTCCCTTCCTTTTTCCCTCCGTCTCTTCCTTCATTTTTCTCTTTCCATCCAATCCATTGTCATGCTGCCACCAAAGTTTTTTTTTTCTTTCTTTCTTTTTAATGATTGTTTTAAATTTAAATTCAGGGTGGTTAACAGTGTAGTCTTGGCTTCAGGAGTAGAACCCAGTGATTCATCTCTTACATATAACACCCAGTGCTCATCCTGAAAAGTACCTTCCTTAATGCCCATCATCCGTTTAACCCCCCCACCTACCCCGCACTGAGCTCCCCTCCAGCAACCCTCAGTTTGTTCTCTGTATTTAAGAGTCTCTTATGGTTAGCCTCCCTCTCTGTTTTTATCTTATTTTTTCCTTTTCTTCCCTTATGTTTATCTGTTGAGTTTCTTAAATTCTACATATGAGTGAAGTCATATGTATCTGTCTTTCTCTGACTGACTTATCTCACTTAGCATAATACATTCTAGTTCCATCCACGTTGTTCCAAATGGCAAGGTTTCATTCTTTTTTATTGTCAAGTAGTATTCCATTGTATATATATAGCACATCTTTATCCATTCATCAGATGATGGACATTTGGGTTCTTTTTATAATTTGGCTATTGTTGATAGCGCTGCTGTAAACATTGGGTTGCATGTTGCCCCTTTGAATCAGCATTTTTGTATCTTTTGGATAAATTCCTTGTAGTGCAATTGCTGGGTCATAGGGTAGTTCTGTTTTTAATCTAGTGTTAACTGTCATAATCATGGGAATCCTGTGTCTCTACCGTGGTTGGAGCCTTAAAAAAAATTCATTGGTTCTAATTAAATTTTAAAGTCGAATAGTAACATGACCTGGAATATGAGAAGGTGACCCCTCAATTTTAATTGTTTTATATCTCTAATAGAGGGAGGGTTCTGCATTTTGTCCAGTAAATAACACTCCACTTGTCACATGGATATGTGTTGTGACTTTTATTAAATGCAACACGCATTGTTAACTGAAGCTCTTCAACTGGACAGAGATTATTTTTCATCTTGCTGATATAGTTTTAAATTATATATTCTGTGCTGGGATTATAATTGTAGTATTTTCTTCTTTGGATGGTACTCTTCAGCAAAGCATGGTAGCTGTTTCCTATAACTTGGCATTACCTCTAAAGGTTAAATGACATTTTGGTTTTGTAGGAACACTATGAAAATGTAATGTGAACATTAGCAACGTGATTACAGAGGCTCACGCTGTTTAATTGCTGTGTTGCCAGAGAGCTGAGTGAGCGCTGCCCAGCGTCGCCACCTCCTGTGTCTTCCTAGCAGCGGCTCAAGTGTAGGGGCCGAGGAGAAGGGACAGGGCCACCTGGCCCGCACCAGCCTTAGAACATGTGACATCTCAACAGAGCGTGGCTGTGGGTACAAGATTTCGGATTCCTGGAATTCAAAGTTTTATGGACTTTGAAGGGAAAGTGGAACAACACGTGTTGCCTTTTCCTATCACAAATTTGTGCTTCGGTTTTTCCAGTGAAGCTCCCTTGATGGGACAAAAGCACCACAGCTTTATAATCACAGATGAGGTGGAGGGGTGTGAGAATAGCCTCAGTCGGGTTCTTGTTTTGTTTGGGGTAGGAAGGGTTGCCCTAGTAAATTTTCCACTTGCAGAGTTATCCAGTTTTCACAAGGGATTTTCTAATGTGCATTTATTTAATGAGCAGTTACACCCTGGGTTTTCTTGCTGCTTTCATCTGTGAGATCCAGTGACCGCCCAGGGCGGCACATTGCCACAGTCTTCAGAGTTGCACACATCACTGAGTAGAATACGTTCACATTGGAAACGGGGGCTCCAGTAAGTCAGGTGGTGGCCCCTGAGAGCTGGATTACTGGAGAGACAGGGTATCACCAAGATGCTCTGTACAGAAAGCACAGGCTGTCAGAAAATGTAGAAAAAGCCATGGCAGTTTTGATGTCTGTTTCCTTGATTTCTGGAAGAACTGACAGAAAAACTGACTACTGGAATTTGGCTCGAGTATAGTTTTGAAGTAGTCCTAGATGCTCAAAACTGGGTTTTAAAATTACTGTCTTGTTTTTTATGCTGTATTTATGTAACCTCGCAAGTTCTGGCTTTCAGGTTTTGCTTTATATTTTGAGTCTATTGTGTCAAGGTCAGTTTTCTGTCTTGCCCTTTGAGTAGCTTTTGTCCTCATCTATAAAATGCGTTAAACGTTCTCTCTTGATCTCTTGCTTTTTGACATGTGATTCTAATGTTAAGCCAAAACGTCTTTGTAAAGTGAATAGTCAGTTCTGTAGTGTGGCTCTGTCTTGAGCTCTGAGTTCCCTGCCACCCTGGTAGGTGTCCACAATTGAAAACACACATAAACGCCCCTGCCTGTTGTCATGGGGTTCAGGGGCCATCACTCTTCAATGGGCACAGTGTGGGGACCTCTCTAAAGGCCAAATGCTTGGAGCACCCTTGAGAAAATACCTCTACCCCAGTTGGAGGAATATTTTGTTACAAGTCCCCACAGTTCTTCATCCTGGCTACACGTTATGAATACCTGAGCTCACTGGCAGAGACGGATGTGGTCCCTCCTCAGTGATTGTCATGGAAGGCCAGTTCAGAATCACAGCTAAAGAATGCCATCGTTGGCAACAGCCGGATTACACCTGGTGGGAAAGGAGCATGGAAGCCACATGGCAGGCCATCAGCCCTTATAGGTGATCAGTAGGGTGAAAGTGTAGGACTTAAAAATTGTTGTTCATGGCATAGACTCGTAGCATGTCCTAGGACCCTAGTTTGAGAATGCTAATCTGGACTAAAGCCAGATATTTGTCTTAGAAATTTGCTTTAGGAGATATTTAATTTCAGTCTAGTTTGCTTAGGCTTTTAACTTTGCAGATGAAGCTAGCTACTTAGTGACAGCACTCAGCGAGAACCCCGGGGGCAGCTCTTGATGACTGTCTTTTACTGCGGTCCAGGATTCTGTAACTTCAGAGCCTTGTTTTCCTGCAGTGGTGGTGGCTGGTGTGAGTGGCACACCCTGGAATTGTGGACCAGCTGGCTTTCATCCTTGGCTCTCCAAGATTGCAGCTCTGTTTGCTGAAGCATAAAATCCTCTGCTACTCTTAAGTGTTACTTAAAAAACAGTGTCTGACCTGTGAGCCTACCACAGTCTTTCCTCATTTTTCCCCTCCATCCATAATGAAATGAAACTTTACTTCTGGCAGGGCCATCAGTAGCCCACACATAGCCCTGTGCCAAATCCTCCAACCTGCATCTTTTTCCATCCACATGGAAATGTGCACTGTGCGTCTTTAATCACTGCTGTGATACTTATGTTAGGAGTTCTACTCTCAGGACATGTGGTCACGTCCTGTGTCTGTCTGGATGCTCCATTCTTTACTGGGCTCTGCTTACCTGGTTAATCCACAAAAGGTTCTATGCTTCATGGAGAGATACGGGCTCAAATGTCCACACCCATGCACCAGAGGTGGAGTGTTAAAGTATGCACGGGCCAATGGTTACCATCCCAGACACACCTCACTCCTCATGACCCCCACCCATGAGACCGGTTTCTCAGTCATCGGAAAACGTTTGTCTTGTTGTTCTATGAGAAAATCTTGTAAAGGAACCCATCAAGAAAGGGAGGAGAATCAAGTATGTAAAATGGAGAAGAAGATGTATTTATCATGTCATTACTTCTATCATTGTAATAGACTTCTTAAAGTGATGAGTTTCTTCTTGAGCATGGCAAAGTGTGAGTGTGTTTACCATGAGCATTGTAAACAATTGAGTTAATTCTTGGCCTCCTGGGAGGCCTCCCTGAGAACAGGGAACTCGTCTGTCCCATCTCAGTGAGTGCTGCCTGCATCTATTAATAGCTCAAACCGGAGGCCACAGATTGTCCATGCCTGCCCCTTTTGCCTCATCCTCACCACCCAGCCTGTCACCATACCACCCTGTTCCTTACCAAGTATGCCAGCATCCGTCTCTTTCCCTGGCCTCTGGCCATTGTCGCCACCTAGTCTGGGTGACAGGTGTCTTTCTAATTGTCTTTTTTCAATCCATTTTTCACTTAGTCACCGGAAGGATTTTTGGAGATATAATTCGTATATTAAATATCCTGTTTAAATATCTTTCTTGTACTTTAGATCATATTCAGACTTCTTACTGTGATCTACAGAATGCCCCAAGGTTTGCTTCTTCATTGTATCGGCTTCAAGTGCACTAGGCTTCCTCCAGTTTCTGGAATTTACCAAGTTCTCTCCTTCCTCAGGATTTTGCACGTGTACTTCTGTTTCAGTGTCTGGTGAATTCCTTACCCTCCTGGCCTCGGCTGCTGGCACTTGCCCCAAGAAGCCTTCCCTGATCTCCAACACTCCTTCCCCCATGTCTAAAGTAGACCGTCTATGTTCTATGACTTTCTAACATCATCCAGAGTTCTACTTGCATACTCACTGTGTTTATTAGTGTAAGCTGCTGGAGATCAGACACTGTAAATACTTATTCACCCCCATATAGTGGCTATCTGCTCAAGTTTGTTCAGTGGTCATTCTGATTTCCTTGTCTTTTTTCCACCAGATTATCTCTGTCCTGGCCAGAGGAGGTGCTCATTAACGAATGAATGCTCCGTATTTAGTGACCATTTACCTTTATACTTTCTGCTTTCTTCCCTCAACTTGATTTATTAAGCACCCTGCATACTGTGTGCCATGTATTACAAGGCTCAGCAGGTGACGTAAATGTGACTAGTCTCTATCTCCCAAGAGCTGGTGTTTGCTGGGATGAAGAGAATCCAGTTACAGAAGAAGCTGTGACATAAGGCAGTGTGCAGATGCCTGTAAGTGATTTGAGAGTGTGTCTGCTTGAGATCAACAGAAGCTTGGTGAAGGAGGGAACAGGTGTCTCCATAGACCTGGAAGGATTAGTAGGGTTTTGTTAAGCAGCAGCTGTATTGGGAGAGGTGGTGTAGGTAGAAAAGCATGAGCAATAAATAAATAAATAAATAAATAAATAAATAAATAAATAAATGAAAGAAAAGCATGAGCAAAGGTCTAAGAGGTTATAGTGGAGTAATTCTGGTGATTTATACACAACTTGAAAAGGCGGTTTACAGCTTGGAACTACAGGGTTGTTGTTTTTTTTTTTCTTCCCAGTAAAGACATCAGGACAAATGGAAACTAAAACATGATGAAGCCAAGAGTAGGGTAATGCAGAGAACATGCGCCATGACACTGAACATTGCCAGTGGGCCACAAATGTGGCCTCAAGCTGCTCGCTAGCATATCCTGAGAGTGAGACGGTCAATCAGATTCACATAGAGCACATGCACACTTGTATGCATGCACGCACACACACGTGTCACTCAGTACAAGTACAATCAGGCAGCTGTAAGACCCAAAGCAGAGCTTTGCCTGGTTTAGTGAACACCACTGTCTTCACGATAAATATAAAGTTCATGAGGTTGTTTCTTAAAGGGCAGTCTTTGTGACTGAAGGCATCTACCCAAGCAATTTGGGTATCTGGTCTAGAGAAAAATGACAGCTTGTGGCCTCAGCATTCCATGTCAGAGAGGATGGTGTTTCTAAAAACTCACCTTAGGCAAAAATAAAACCCATAATTTTTAAAATCCATTTAAATTTAAGTAACTTCTTAAGTAACTTACCAATTGTGTTACCTTACTGTATATAGTGTTGTTAGTTTTAAACCTATAGCTGTTATGAGACATCTGTCAAATTAAGATTTTAAAAAAGTGCCCCACATCACGCTCTGTGCTGACAGTGAGATGCCTGCTTAAGATTCTCTTTCTCTGTCCATCCCCTGCTTGCACATTGCTAGATAGGTAGGTAGATTGATTGATTGATTTTCAAAAAGTAAACATCTGATTCATAAATATAGAATGAATGTATGTCAAATATTTGTTTCAGGAATCAAAATGATGGTAAAGTTGGTTTGAAGAAAATTCAAGACACTGACTGTGGTCATTGAAGGAATGCTAGAATAGTCACAAGGTTAAGTGCAAAACCCGTTAATGTCCTACAGGGCCATAAAGCTAACCTTTTCTCCTAAGTGGTTGTCATTTGTATCTCTAAGCAGTGCTATTCATTGTACATCACTATCGAGTTTTCAGAAATTAACATCTAGCCTTCCTTACAGAGTTATAGAATATCCTGATCAATGCTAAATTCATAAGTCAAAAGAAAGTACCATAGCCCTAGAGAAGGACATAATCTTTGATGGGCACATCTCATAGTGCCTCCAGCATGACATTGAAGTAATATGTGGGCATCCTATTGGAGCCTTCAGCCTGTTTCCAATATGGAGATTTTTTTTTCCCCTCTGACCATTAGGAAAAATGTTGGCTTTGGTTTTGGAGAATTTGATCTGATCCATTATTTCCGGGAATAAATGGATAACAGGGCCACCTCTCATTGATTCAGCCAACTCCAGGCCATTATCATTTGTATGTGGCCTTGAGGGTCATCTGTTTTCTGCAGGGGATGCTTATGAGAGGAGTAGCATCCTGTTCATCAAAGGAAGAGACCAAAAGTGCTGGTTGAAAGAGCTGATAGGGGCTGAATCATGCAGGGCTTTATAGGGCAGGGTAAGGAGGTTGAATTTTTTTCAGTATGGTGAATGGGGGTGAAGTAGAAACATGATGTGAACCATTTGACATTTTGACATTGATCGCTGACTATAAATGAAAGAAAATCTCTGCAGTGTGGTTATAGTCTTTGACACTATTCCTTATTACTTAAGAATTATCTCAGGGTTTTTAAATGCCATTTTTTAAAGCTTTCTATTTAGCAGAGTGGCATATGCAAAGTATAGCGCTTATCATGCAAATAATATAAAAAGACAGGAACATTTCCCTATCATCAGAAGACCCTGAAGAGTTAGTTATGCTATTGTGTGGAGAGAGTAATGGTGGAAGGATGAGGCTTTTTTGTTCAGCGCTGACCTTTTGAGGTGATGCGCCACTCACACATCCAACTCCACAAAGAGGGAACCAGCCCCCTGAGGGGTGTCTGTACTTAACACCTCTTGGTACCTGAATTAAAGGGCAGGTGTGCTGGGCTAGTCTGTCCTCGGAGGAGCTCCTGATACGATGTAATGGCCAGCCACGATACAGAGGGCACTTGCCTAGCAGTAGCAACACAGGAAGTGCACATTGGGCAAGTGGACTTGCCATCCTCAGTGCCGTGCCTTTGGCGCAAGGTTCAGAGAACACTTCCCAGACTGGCCTGAATCCTGAGGAAGGGCTCACAGGGCCGAGGCTGTGTCCATCCTGGCCTTTTGTGTGTGTAATGACACATGTGCTTCCAGGTTCCATTGCTCTATGTCATAAAATATGAAATCACTCTGGTGGAAAGAAACCAATCCTAAATCCCAACTAGGGTAGCCTCCCTAGATAACAAAACAAGTATCTGAGCTTGTGCTGAGAATTTAGTCCTTCCCCCTCCCCCCATCACTGACCTCACCTGAAGATTGGTAGATGTCAGGTTTGCTTTTATTCATTGTTGATGGTTGTTTTTCAAGAGGACCAATTATGTCTTTCAGCTGATGGCTTTGTTCATATGTGCATAAGTACTTGGTTTTAAGGAGCTTCGAGAAACCCTTTAGTTTCCTTTGCATTGAACAGAGAAAGCGGTACGGACCAGAAATAATACCCATGAATATCAGAAACGTACTGGGACGCCTTTGTGGCTCAGTTGGTTACGTGTCCAACTTCGACTCAGGTCATGATCTCATGGTTCTTGAGTTCGAGCCCCACATTGGGTTCTGTGCAGACAGCTCAGAGCCTGGAGCCTGCTTTGGATTCTGTCTCCCTCTCTCTCTGCTTCCTCCTCTCACGCTGTCTGTCTCTCTGTCTGTCTGTCTGTCTCTCTCTCTCTCTCAAAAATAAATAAACGTTAAAAAAAGAAAAGAAAGAAATGTACAGAGCATTATCAGGGCCCAGTTGTGCTAATGCAGACATGTGACAAGTTAACTGTTCCCAGGGCCGTCTCCAGTCAGGGCATCAAGTCCCCTTCCTTTGCCTTGTTCTGTAGAAGAGCAAATTTATCCATAGTATTAGTAATAATAGTATCTGACATTTGTATGGTTTGAATCACTTTTGAGTATTTTGAGTTACCCTAAGAAGCAAATGTTATAAGTATTACTGCCCCTTGTTTTCCAGTAAGATACAACAGATTGCTTAAGGTCGCAGAGCTAGTAAATGACAGAACAAGGTCTTAAATCCAGGTCCTCTGACACCTCAGCCAGAATGCTCTGAGCAAGAAGGAAGGGGACACCAGCTGTGGGGGATCCAGATTCACAACTTCTTGCAGGAGCCTCCCTCTATCTCAATGTGAGCACGAATAATAATTTTTTTAAAAAGTGTGTTTCAGAGCAGCCCCTATCCCTGGGAATAGAGAATAGGGACCACTGACCTGCCCCGTCTCGTCTCTGCACAGGAACCCAGAAGGATGAGACAGCCTGTCTATAGGGAAAGGCTACTTTGTTACTTGGAAATGGGGTTAGGTGGTAATCAAACCAAGATGGCATCAAACATTTGTTTTAAATGTATTTTGGGGGAGTGGGGAAGAGCTGCATGGAGCTCTTTCTCTAATTAAAAGGCTGTTCTCAGCTGCACCCTTGGGAAGGAAAGCAGTGTTGAAAGGGAGAAGCTGCCTTCTGCCCCTGGTCGTCCAGACCAAGTGAAGGTGACCCAGCCATCTGCCTGCCCACCCTCAGGTGAAGAGGGAGAGAAGGTTCTCTTCAAATTAGTAAGAGGCCAAATATTCGAAGTCTGCAACGAAGTGGGAAGGGCAGAGTGATGGGTGGAGGTCAGCGACAGAGACTGAAGTTCTTAAAAGAGGAGGCAGAGTCTCCTTAGCGGTCACCCTGCTGGTCCCTATAATTTTTCAGGATCATATGCTGTGGAGAGGCAAGAAGCTCACATTCGCATTTTATCTCAGGGTAAGTGGGACTAGGAGGCTGGAAACGGGACTTCGCAGGGTCATTGTGATGGCACAGCCTTTAAAGAGATGATGGAATGTAAGAAATATAAGAAATGGAAGTGTATCAGACTTGAATGGCCAAAGTGAAACAACCAAAATCATTTTTAAAAAACGCACTGGCACCACAAGGGATAGTCTGCCGGCACACCTTGGAGATACTGCAGGTTCTGTCCCAGACCGCCATGGCAAAGTGGGTGTCACAGTAACACAAATCTATTGAAGTTTTTTGCTTCCTGGTGCATATAAAACTTATGTTCACACCGTACTATAGTCTGTTAAGTGAGCAGTAGCGATATGTCTAAAAACTCAAAGAACCTTAATTTAAAAAAGACTTTATTGCTGAAAAATGCTAACCATCATCTGAGCTTTCAGTGATTTGTGATCCCTGATCACAGATTATCAACAAATATAACAATAATGAAATCATTTGAAATATTAGAATTACCAAAATGTGACACAGAGACACAAAGTGAGCAAATGCTGTTGCAAAAATGGCACCAATAGGTTTGCTTACCCAGGGTTATCACAAACCTTCAATTTGTACAAAAAAACCACAGTAGCTGCAAAGCATGATAAAACGAGGTGTGCCTGAATGTTAACACTACCGAAATCCTTGCATTGGCCTTCACAGAACCAATGAGTGAGTAATGAGAAGGCTCAACTTTATTTTCTTGTTCTCAAGCTCTTAGCATTTATACATAACACTCCTATTGCCACAGGGAATTGAAAGTTAACTATACTGCTCTGTTTTATGAATGAAAAGTTGGTTTAACTATAAGTGATGTGTTTTGGAAACTATCAAGTAGAATTGGCATTAATTATCCTTTTCAAAAATATGACGTAGCTTAAAATAAGGGGAGAATGAATGTATAGGGGCAGAGGCTCTGAGACGAGGGGAGAGCCTTGGGAATCTAGTAACAAATGCCTGGTGGCCGCCTCTTGCCTCTCAGCTTAAAGTTGGCATAGTTCTAAAATATTTAGGTCGTGTGTTCGTAATGTAAAAATGTAAACTTAAATCAGCTTTTAAAATCTTACACAACAGATAAAAACATGTATCAAAAAACTGTTGATTTCAAACTTTACCATCAAAAGACCCAGCCCTGGTGGACTTTAGAGCCACCTCAAAGAATTCTGCTGACGTGTGCCAAATTTCTTCCACGTCCTTGTTAATAATCAGTTTCTAATCAAGAGTGGGAGAGCCTTTTTGAAACATCAGACTCTTTGTTTCAGTTTTCAGGCAGTGGATTCTTCAAAGAGGACGTGTAGGTAGGTAGAGATAAACAATTACTGATTTGATTTCTCATATCTGTGTATACAGAAAGGAATCCCACCTCTTCAAAGTATGCTTTGGGAAAGGCACAATATATCATAAGATTGTTGGAGTGGACATCTAGGTGGTGAAAGCTCTGACAATAGCTGTAATTTGGAAAACATCTTGAGATAGGAGGAAAAAAGCTTCTGAAAAGGTTTCTGGGAAAATCTTGAAGAGCATGAAGTTAGTCTTCATTTTACTGAGAGCATGGAAGTTATTCCACTTCCAGGAAACATCAGAATCTTGTTGGGAGTAGAGTGGGGAGAGGCAGCAAAAACACATTTGATTTTAGGCCAATTTTTTTTTCTTTTTTAAGTTTGTGGAAAATAAGCAGACCCAGTATTCACACTGACATCATGATCAAAGTCAAAATTACATGATTTTCAAGATACTCTCCTAAAATTAATTTCAGTTGTTTTTAATCATGGAAATGGTTTTTAAGTACATTGAAGTTTCAAATATAATTAAGAAGACAACTGAGAGGGAACCTGGCTTATTTTAAAAAGTAGGGGGTGGGGGGCGCCTGGGTGTCTCAGTTGTTTAAACGTCCAGCTTAGGCTCAGGTCATGATCTCGTGGTCCATGAGTTCGAGCCCCATGTCGGGCTCTGTGTTGACAGCTCAGAGCCTGGAGACTGCTTCGGATTCTGTGTCTCCCTCTCTCTCTACCCCTCCCCTGCTCATGCTCTGTCTCTCTCTGTCTTAAAAATAAATAAACGTTAAAAAAAAAAAAAAATTAAAAACTAGGGAGGGATGAGAAACCTGGGTGGAGTATGTAAAAAGGAGTAACTTCATTGCCCTGGGACTGAAGGAGACAGGGAATTGTTTTGAACACAAACTTTACCTGCCTCTCAGATGGGCCTGAGTTCCAAGTACAGACAGTATCATGTCAAAGTATATTTTACTGATTTACCCGTTGACTTGAAGGTGGTTCATCCCTCAGTCACATTACTAGCACCTTATGTGTTTTGCTGTGTTTGCTTGCTTTGATTAAGAGATCAATTACAGATATCTATTTTCGGAGCAGCTGTGGTTTCCTTAAACTGGTCCCATAATCCCTTTTTAAGTTAATAGTTTTTAAATACAAGCCATAATTCTAAGTCTAAATTGTTACCTTTGGTGATTCTATGACATTGCCACACCTTCTGCTTTTTCTTTCTCTTTTTTTCTTTCTTTTTTTTTTTTTTTTTTTTTATTTTTTTGAGAGAGAGAGATGGAGCGGGGGGAGAGGGGCAGAGAAAGGGGGTCAGAGGATCTGAAGCAGGCTCTGCACTGACAGCAGAGAGCCCGACACAGGGCTCAAACTCACAAACTGCAAGATCATGACCTGAGTCGAAGTCAGATGCTTAACCATCTGAGCCTACCAGGCTTCCCACACCTTCTGCTTTTAACGGAGAACAGAAAGTCTTAGTTGCACATTGGCAAAACACATTCAGACTTTAAAAATAATCTTGGCTTTAAAATGCTAATAGTTAAACCATTGTCTCCTTCTGGTCTTCCAGGGAACTCTCTCTCCCATTCCTTGTTATGATGATTACACTGGACATAAAAGGACAGTCTAGCCTAGGGATCAGCACACTTTTTGTGTGAAGAGCCAGATAGTGAATATTTTAGACTTTTAGGCCATATAGTCTCTGTTACAACTACTCATCTCTACCCTTGAGGCATAGGAAAGTTGCCATAGACAGCATGTGAACAAATGAGTGTAAATGTGTTCCAGTAAGACTTTGTTTACAAAGACAGAGGATGGGCCGGATTTGGACCATGCACCTGCATTTGCCAGTCCCCGATCTGGCCCACTGGCTGGTCTCCCAAGTTCTTTCCCAGCACCTCCCCCACCATCACTTGCGGAAGTATCATTTGATATCTTAGAACAAGGGCACTCCCCCCTAACAATCTTGAAAATACCCTAGACTCACTTCTATATTTTCACTGCAGTCTCTCATCTACATGAACAGGATGCATGTTGCCACTTCTGTGGCTTATTCTTGCCAATCTGTAAACGTTCGATTTGTAAACGTCCTCTGCATATTCCAAATACAAGCCCTGTGTCCGCTACACAGTCTTTGATACAATCTTTGTCAGAAGTGTTGCAAAGGTCTCTTTCCAGTCTTTCCTTAAGAGTTTTTTAATTCTCTGGTGGTCTTTTGATGAACAGAGTTCTTAATTTAATGTACTCCAATGTCTGTCTTATCTTTCTTTTACTTTTCCTGCTGTTTAACCAATCTTCCCTAATCCCCCCAAACCCATTCTTTCAAGTTGTCTTCTCTAGAAGCTTTCAGTTAGATCTGTAATTTTCTATGGTGTATGTGTAGGAGTCCAGTTTTACACAACTTTCACCATTGCTTCATTACCACCTTTGGCATAAACCCAGGGACTGTATACAGGTCAGTCTGTCTGGGATTCTGTTATCTATCCTTACGCCGATTCCACGTTGTCTTAATTGCAGTATCTTTAAGTCTTACAGACATCTGGTAGAGAAACCCCTACTACTTGGTTTTCTTCCAGTGCCTTGGTTACTCTTGGCCCTTTGCAAGTTGCTATACAGTGTAGAGTTAGCTTTTCATTTTCCACTCCCTAGGGAGAAACCTACTGGAATTTTGATTGAGATTTCATTCAGTCAGATCAGTTAGGGGAATTGGCATCTTTACAATAAATGAATGTGTCTTATCATTTTTTGTTAGAGACCTTACATGTCTTTCATTAGATGGAGTCCTTGGATTTTTTTAAATATATTTTTGGTGTTATTATAAATGGTGTCTTTTAAATTTTGTTTTCACATTACGTTTATTTTGTCCCGGTCTCTGAAAGAAAATTGCAAGATTAAAAAAAAGACGAAGAAGAAAATTGCAAGATTTCATCATTAAGAATAACATTTGCTGTAGAGATTTTAAATACTGTGTATCAGGCTTTCAATTATCCATTGTCATAATACTGCTGTGTAACAAACTATCTCAAAACCTAAGTGACATGTAACATTTATTATTTATACATCTGGGGTTGTTGGATTGATCTTGACTGGGCTTCCTTCCAGTTCTGGGTTTGGCTGTCTGAGGTCAACAAGACAATGAGGTACTGAAAATTTCCATTGGACCTGTTCTCTTACACCCTCCATTTTTACATAGGGACATATTAGTATTGAATTTGACTCATTTCTAAAGGTACAATCTGAGATAAAAATACAGTAGTAGTCTCTTGAAAATAATTCTTTTTTCTGGGGTGCCTGGGTGGCTCTGTCGGTTAAGCATCTGAGTTCTGGTTTTGGCTCAGGTCATGATCTTATGGTTGATGAGTTCAAGCCTGACATCAGGCTCTGCACTGAGGGTATGGAGCCTGCTTGGGATTCTGTCTCTCTCCTTCTCTCTCTCTGCTCCTCCCACACTCTCTTTCTCAAAATAAATAAATAAACTTTTAAAAAATTCTTTTTTCTAATTCTAGAGTTATAAAAGATGAGCATATTTGTTACTGAAAAATAGTCTAGAAGATGAGAAATAACATCAGTTCCAAAGGATATTTGAAACGAGCAAACTAAAATATTGTGCATGTAAAAATTGTAGCATGCATCCATTGACTGTTTAAAGCATGTCAGGGATGGTTGTAAGTACTTTACATACATCACTGATTTGATTGTGTAATAGCCCTGGGAGGTAGCTGTTAATATCATACCCATATGTTGACAAGCAAAGTTAAGCAACTTGCTCAAGGACACGTAGCTGGTGAGTGGCAGAGCCAGGAAATGACTTGAGACTGTCTCAGGACCCCAAGCTATATGGCTTCAGATGAGGGGTAAATATTTAAAATCTTCATCTGATCTTGAATGGCCTCAGCAGGAACAGCTGGGGTGGTTCAGATTAGTTCTTTCCTCCTCCAACAGGCCAGACTAATCATATTCTCACAGCAGTATCAAAGATACAAGAGAGCAAACTCCTGTCCAAAGCCCATTTCAAACCTCTATTTCCAGATTCACCGACTGTGACAGTCAGCCACTCCACAATGGGAGAAAAACATAAAGTTACATGGCAAAGGGTGTGGATAAAAAGAAGAGTTAACAGTTGGGGCCATCACAAATCAAAGCAGTTCCACTCTATTTCTCATTTGTTAAAAAATATTTTTCATGAGGGGCGCCTGGGTGGCTCAGTCGGTTGAGCGCCGACTTCGGCTCAGGTCACGATCTCGCGGTCCGTGAGTTCGAGCCCCGCATCGGGCCCCTGTGCTGACAGCTCAGAGCCCGGAGCCTGTTTCAGATTCTGTGTCTCCCTCTCTCTCTGCCCCTCCCCCGTTCATGCTGTGTCTCTCTTTGTCTCAAAAATAAATAAATAAACGTTAAAAAAAAAAATTAAAAAAAAAAAAATATTTTTCATGAATGGATATTGAATTACCTGTATCTATTGAGATTCTGTTTTTCTCATTTATTCCATTAAGCAGGAGAATTTACATTGGGTTCTCTTCCTTCCCCCACCCAAAACACCAGGTCAACCTTGTATTCCTGGAATGAACCAATTTAGTCATGATATTTTATGCTTTTTATATATGGCTGGATTTGCTTTACTAAAATTGTGTTACAGACACAGGATTCTGGTTTATTGTTGACATTGACCTATAATATTTCCAATCTTGGAATACCTTGTATAAGTGAGATGTAAACATTTGTATTAATTATATCAACAAGTACTTATTGAGGTTCTGCTATTTGATAGGTGCTTTTTGTTGCTTTTGCAAAAAATAAGAAAGTTATACAACCATCGACATTTTAAATTCCAGAACATTTTCATCACTCCAAAAAAGAAACCCCATACTGGGTAGTAGTCACTTCCTTTCCACCTTCCTCCCAGATACTAGGAACTAGTGATTTCTGCCTCCATGAGTTTGCCTATTCTAGACAATTCATATAAATGAAAGCAGATATGTGGATTTAGTGTCTGTGTTTTTGGCAGCATAATGTTTTCAAAGTCCATCCGTGTAGCATGAATGAGCATGTGATCCCTTTTTATGACTGAATAATATTCCATTGTATGGACATACCACACTTTATATCCTTCAGTTGATGGACATTTGGGTTACTTCCACATTTTAACTACTGTGAATAATGCTACTACTGAACATTTAGATACATGCTTTTGTGTGGACCTTTGTTTTCAGTTCTCTTGGGTATATATGGAGGAGTTTCACTTGGTGATATAGTAACTCTAATATTGAGGAGGTGCAAAATTTATCCAAAGCATCTGTACCATTTTACATCTCCAGCAGCAGTGTAGGAGGGTCCCAATTTCTCCACTTTCTTCCCAACACTTGTTATTATAGGTGTTCTGTTTAGTATCGCCATCCCAGCGGGTGTGAACTGGTATCTCATTGTGGGTTTGGGAGGTGTTTCCCCAGATGACTAATGATATTGAGCATCTTTTCATGTGCTTATTTCCAATTTGCATATATTTGGAGATATGTCTATTTAGATCCTTTGCCCACTTTCAAGTTGGGTTTTTTGTATTTTAATTGTTGAGTTGTACAAGCTCATTATATATTCTGCATATGTTTTCTGGATATTACAAGACATTGTGAGACATGTGATTTGCAAACATTTCTCACATTCTCTTGGTTGTCTTTTCACTTTCTTGATAGTATGCTTTGAAGCAAAAACATTTTTAATGATGATGTCTCATGTATTTATTTTACCCTTGGCTTCTTGTGCTTTTAGTGTCATAGCTAAGAAAAATCCATCCACCTTGCCCTTTCATTTATGTTGTTGATCCATTTTGTGTGAATTTTTATATATTGTATACAGTACAGATCCAGCTTCATTCTTTTGCATATGCCTATCCTGTTGTTCCAACACCAGTAAATGAAAAGAGTATTCTCTCCTACATTGAATGGCCTTGATACCCTTGTCAGATATCAGTTAACACAGATATATGAGTTTATTTCTGGACTCTTAATTCTGTTCCAGTGATCTGTATGTCTTTTCACATACTAATACCACATTGCCTTGATTTCTGCAGCTTGGTAGTAAATTTTGAAATGAGGAAGTATTAGTCCTGTTTTGTTCTTTTTCAAGGTCACTCTGCTATTCTGGATTCTTTGCAATTCCATATGAATTTTAGAACCAGCTTCTCCATTTCAGTTAAAAGTCAGCTGGGATTTGCATTGATCGATTTTGGGAGAACTGCCACCTTAACAGTGTTAAATCTTGTAATATGTGAACGTGGAATGTCTTTCCATTTATTTAGATCTTTAATTTCTTCAGTGAGCTTTTATTATTGGCAGTATACAGGTCTTGCACTTTTTTGGTTAAACTTATCCCTACATATTTTATTCTTTTTTTGATGCTATTATAAATGTAAATTCTTTTTTATTTTCATTTTGTCATTGCTACTTTATGAGAATAGTTGATTTCTATATATTGATCTTGTATCCTGCCACCTTGCTCAACTTATTCATAGTTCTAATAATTATGTATATGTATGTGAATTCCTTAGGGTTTTCTATATTTACAGTTATGTTTCCTCTGCAGATAAATAGTTTACTTCTTCCTTTCTGATATTTTATTTCATTTTCTTCCCTAATTGCCCTGGCTAGGACCTCCAATTCAGTGTTGAATAGAAGTGACTAGAATGGACATCTTTGTCTTGTTCCTGATCTTACAGGGAAAGTTTTCACTCTTATTAAGTATGATGTTTTCTGTGAATTTTTCACAGATACCCATTATCAGGGTAGAGGAAATTCCCTTCTATTCCTAGTTGTTTAGTGTTTTTATCATGAAAGGGTTTTGAATTTTATCATATGCTTTTTCTGTATTTTTTGAAATGATCATATGGTTTTTTTCCTCTATTTTCATGTGGTTTATTACATTGATTTGATTTTTATGTATTGACCCAACCTTGTCTTCCTGAGATGAATCCCACTTGGTCATGGCGTATAAATCAATTGTGTATGCTTCTGGATTAAGCTTGCTAATATTGTGTTGGGGATTTGTGAATCTGTATTCATAAGGGCTATTGGTCTGTAGTTTTCTTGTATTACCCTTGTGTGGTTTTGGTGTCAGGGTAATAGTGGCTTCATAGAATAAGTGTATAGAAGTGTTACTCCTCTTCTGTTTTTTGGAAAAGTTTGTGAAAGATTGGTTTTAATACTTTTTAATGTGTTTGGTAGACTTCACCAGTGAACCTTACCTTTGTAGGAAGCTTTTTGATTACTCATTTAATCTTTTGTTACAAGGCTATTCAAATTTTGTTTCTTCTTAAGTAAGTTTCAGTAATTTATATTGTTCTAGGATTTGTCCATTTCATCTAGGTTATCTAATTTGTTGACATACAGCTGTTCATAAGATTCCCTTGTAATCCTTCTTATTTCTTTAAGGCCATTGGTGCTGTTTCCTCTTTCATTCCTGATTAATTTGAATATTCTTTTTTTTTTTTTTCCCCTGGTCAGTCTAAAAGGTTTGTTGAATTTGTTGCCTTTTTCAAAGACTAACTTTTGGTTTCTTTTATTTTTGTTCTTGTTTTTCTAGTGTATATTTCATTAATTTTTACTCTTAATCTTATTGTTTCCTACTTTCTGCTTGCTTTGGGTGTAATACTTTTTAACTTTTAGTTTCTTAGAGCAGATCTTTGAGATCTTTTTTGATGTAAGGGTTTACCAAATTTCCTTCTGATTTTTAATTTCATTCAGTATGTTCACAGGTCATACCATTTGTTGAGTAGGTTGTTCTATAGATGTCTATTAGGTCTAGTTGATTTATAGTGGTGGTAAGTCTCCTCACTGATCTTCTGCCTAGTTCTGTCAGTATCCATTTTGAAAGTGGGATATTAAAGTCTTCCATGATTATTGCTGAATTGTCTGTTTCTCCCTTCAGTTCTGTCATATTTGCTTCATTTTTGGGCTCTCCTGTTAGATACACGTAAGTTTATAATTGTTATGATGGTTTAACACTATTATTATTTCAAAATAGCCTTCATTTTTTTTTAGTAACTATTTGTTTTAAGATCTGTGTGTCTCATGTGGTATAGGTATTCCAGGTCTTTCTTGGTTATTATTTGTGCGCCATATATCTTTCCCAGACTTTAACTTGTTTGTGTCTTTTTATATAGGGTTTCTTATAGACAGCAGAGAGTTGAACCAGGTCTTTTTATTCCTTCTGCCAATCTCTGCCTTTTAAATTGAGTGTTTGTAATTACTGATATCACACACCTTTTTTTCTCCTTGTTACTCCATTACTGCCTTCCAGTTTTCCTATTAAATAGGTATTGTCTCATGTACTATTTCAATTCCTTTGTTTTTTACTATACTTTTTTAGCTTTTTTCTTAGTTGTTGCCCAGAAGATTACAATTTATAGTTTAATCTATGAAAATGTTAAATTCAGTAGTATATAAAAACTTTACTCTTAACATTATTCTCTCTTCTCTCCTTTGTGCTGTTATTGTCATACAAAATCCATCATTTTATTCTATATGCCCATCAGTACAGACATATAATTATTACTTTATTTACTTGTCTTTTAAATCAGATAAGAGAATTGTGAACTAAAATACATTTACCTTGTCTTTTATAATTACCTTTCTAGTTACCATTGCCAGTGTCTTTTATTTCTTTGTGTGGATTTCGATTATTCTCTGGTGTTTTTAGCCTGAAAGACTCTCTTTAATATTTATCGTAAAATAGGTCAGCTAGCCACTCAATCTGTTTTTGTTTATCTGGAAATGCCTTAGTTTCTCCTTCATTATCAAGCATTAGTTATGTTACATATAGAATTCTTAGTTGACAGTCTTTTTCTTTCAGTACTTTAAATATTTCAACCCACTACCTTCTGACCTCCATAATTTCCACTGAAAAATAAGGTATTGATCTCATCAGAAGTCTTGGATTTTTACATTTTTTAGATTTTATTTTAGAGAAAGAGAGCATGAGTGGGAAAGAGGGGCAAAGGAGGGGGCGGGGGATGAGTAGGAATCTTAAGCAGGGAATACAGGGATCAATCACACAACCCTGGGATCATGACCCGAGCCAAAACCAAGAGTCAGACATTTAACCAACTGAGCTACCTAGGTACCCCTATCTTATCAAGAGTCTTTGAACAACATGTTGGTTCTCTCTTCCTACTTTCAAGATTCTCTCTTTACCTTTCAACATTTTGATTATGATTTGTCTAGGTGAGGATCTCTTTAAATTTATTTTATTTGGAATTCTTTGAGCCTCTTGGGTATACAGGTTAATATTTTCTATGAAATTTTGGAAGGTTTTGGATATTATTTCTTCAAATATTTTTTTCCACCTCTGTCCTTTCCTTTTGAGACTCCCATAATGTGTGTGTTGGTATACTTAATAATGTCCCAGAGGCCTCTGAGGTTCTGTTCTTTTTCTTCATTGTTTTTTTTTTTTTTCCCTCAGACTAGATAATTTCAGCTGACCTATCTTCAGGTTTGGTGATTATTTCTTCTGTCAGTCCAAATCTGCTGCTCTGATGATTTTTTTTTTTCTTCATTTTAGTAATTGTACTTTTCGACTCAAGGATTTCTGTTTTTTAAAATAGCCTGTCTTTGTTGATACTATTTGGTGAGGTATTTTCCTCATACTTCCCCTTTTAATCCTTTGACACTATTTCCTTTAGTTCTTGAACATATTTGAAATAGCTGATTAAAGTCTTTGTTAAGTCCAATATCTGGACTTGCTCAATGTTGAGAAACATCAAAAAAGTGTTGATTGCTCTTTTCCCTATGGAATAGATCATGCCTTCTCTTATCTTTGCATGTCTTGTGATTTATGCAAAAGCAGGACTTTTAAAATAATATGGCAACTCTGGAAATCAGATTCTTCCCTTCTCCAGGCTTTGTTGTTATTTCTATCTTTAAAATTTGACTCTTTCTTATAATTTCTGTGTCTTTGCTGGAATGCCCCATTTGTTCATGCAAGTTGTCTACCTTTTCCAATGGATTCTTTTACATGTATCTTAGTTATTTTAATGTCCCTATATAATAGTACCATAATCTGGGTTATTTCTGAGTCTGTTTCTGTTGATTGCTTTGTTCCTTAACTATGAGTTGTATTTTTTTCTTGGTCTTTGTGTCTTTTATAATTTTTTATTGAATGCTGGATGTCTTGTAAAAACAGGAGAAACTGAGATAAATAATATGTATGCCTAGAAATGAGTATGGCTTTTCTCAGGCAGGTAATGTGGGGGGTTGAGTCATTCTAGTAAGAGTTCAGCTGGGTTTGGGTTTTGCCTTGCTGTGGTTGCTGGAAGGTTTTTCTCAGTGTGCTCTTCCATAAACTTTCAGCTATCTATGTATGCCTGATTCATAGAGAACTACTCTTTCCATGCTTTTGCTTTTAGAGGAAGACACCAGTTGATTTTTTACTCCGTTCTTGCTGGGCTATTGTAGGAAGGTGGAGTAGGGGCAGGACAGTTCTTTTATTTGGAGTAGAAGTTTGGTTCTAGTCTACATGTATCTAACCAAGATTGTATCTTCCTTTAATATCTAGGACTTGAAATTAATGGCCATGTACCGTTAAGTGAAATAGAGAAATTAGATTATAATTAATTCATTATCTTACTAAAGCATTAGTTGCAGAAACTAGTTGGTCCTAAAAGTCACAGTATGAAGAAAAGTATTAAAAGAATTCAGTCCTATGTCAGATAAGGCAGAATCATTTTTGCAGAAAATAAAATTCTTGTAGATGTGGTAAATTATAAGATTCCATTGCTGGAGAATTAAACCTTGTAGATAGTTATTCTTCTATTTTGTTTGTTTTTCCTATCAGTCCTTTTTTATTCTTGCTACTGAAGAGGAAGGTGGGTCTCATTATTTTCTGTTCCTTTTTTGGTACTTTAAGGTGACATTATAGTGGACAAATTTCAAGTAGTTATTTTCTTTCCAGTATTTGTCTTATTTTCAAAGCTGTTAATGAGGAAATAAAATATACTAAATTTGAAGTATCACCTGTCTTACTATATTTATTTTAGAACTTACCCTGATATGCTTAGTTAGAATAATAGGATTTATATTGCTAGTAATTTTTCATTTTTTTGTTTTGGTTTGTCATAGTAAAACTAAACCTAAGAGCTTGAATTTGCATTTTTAATTAAAGATTGATCATGCTTGAATAAAGTTTTCCATTAACCTCTTCAAATAATACACTTCAATTTTAAGGATTTCAGTTTCCTCAGTATTCTTAACTTTGATTCTAAAACGTTGGTTGCTAATAGCTTTGTGACTATGTTATTGCCATACTGTTAAGAGCTGGGTAAAGATGGATGCTTAAATTTTCTTTGGTCTATTAAGGACTTCATTGCTTTTCTAGATTTAGGAATCCAAATCCCCTTAGAGATTAATGCTCTCTGAGGAGCTCAGCACAACTCAAAATGAAGATTAAAACTGACAGAGAGTTCTTCTACATATAATAATGCTGTAGAATACTGACCTTTATACCACAAAACTTTAAAACATGGACAAGGACACTCAATTGTCTCTAGTTGTAGTCTGAACTGATTGTAGATGCTTGCATAGCTTACAGTGACATTGCTTATTGGAGTGTTTCTGTTCTAAAAAACAAAAATCCCTAAATTCTTTTTATTTTTCTACTGTCAAAATGTCATTCAGCAAATTCTGAGTGACCATAATAGCAAGGCTAGTGCTCAGAATCACAGGTACAAGCTTGATGAGGCCTGGATCCTACCCCAAGGAAGTATGTGACCCGTATTAAAACTGCAATATTGGCTAGCAGAAAACAATTCCTGGCCATAAAAAGAGAAACAAATGATGTGTTTTATGAGGGTTTTGTCTCTAAACTAAGCCTCAGAATTGGCTATGGATCCTTGCACAATTTATCATTGATTATATTAATCCCTCTTCAACATTGTCTTCTGTGGTTTCTGATCGCAGAAAAAAAAAAATTAGTACTGAAGTGGAAGTAATCCTCATCAGTCCATGATGTAGATCCTCTCCAAGAGTTTGATTTTAATTACTAATTAAACACCTTCTAGCTAATTTAGGAAAATATTAAATGTAATTTCAGAAAAGCAAACATGAAATTATCAAATAATCCATTTTCTGTATCAACAGATACAGATATTTCTGTATACTGCATAGAATTACCAATTCCACCTCTAGGTGGACTGTCCAAAAATCAAAAGTAGGGTCTCAGATATTTGTACATTGTTCATAGCAGCATTATTCACAGTAGCCAAAAGGTTGGAAACAACTCAAAAATGCCTTTTGATGGATGATAGGATAAGCAAAATACGGCTTTGGGGCACCTGGCTGGCTCAGTCAGTGGAGCATACGACTCTTGATCTCAGGGCTATGAGTTTGAGCCCCATGTTGGGTGTAGAGATTACTTAAAAAAATTAAAATCTTTTTTAAAATGTGGTTTATATATACAGTAGAGTGTCATTCAGTCCTAGAAATGATGTTCTAACACATGCTACAGTGTGAATGAACCTTGAAGACCTTATGCTCAGTGAAATAAGCCAGGCACAAAGGACAGATTCATAGCATTCCACTTTTGAGGTATCTAGAATAGTCAAATTCATTGACACAAAAAGTAGAATGATGGTTGTTGGGGAATGGAGAGTTTTTGTTTAATGAGTTCAGAGTTTTGGTTTGGGAAGATGGAAAGAGTTCTGGAGATAGTAGTAAAGGTTGCACAAACTGTGTCCATATACTTACTTAATGGCCTTAAAAATGGTTAAAATGATAAATTTTGACTATATCCACAATAAAAAATTACATTCTAAATTCAATTTGCTAATATTTTATTTAAGATTTTTGCAAAAGACATATAGTGAGAGATAAAAGCAAAGTGAAGATCAGGCTATTTCTGAGGTATTAGAATGTCCCTTCCCCGTGCCTGGCTAGGTAGTAAGAGGTTTGTTTTTATTAGGAGTTCCTCCTCTCTTCTTATGACAGACAGGTGGTAGGAGTGGAGGGGATTTGAGGGCGGGCCTCTGGTCTGCTGGATTGGGGGCTCCACGTGGGACTCTGTTGAGTCTGTCTGCACGAGCCCCAGAGAGTCAGTGTGGCATGGAGACCTGGGACCAGGCTGACCTGATGCCACTGGATTGTAATTTTCCGAAGCACAAAATCCACAGGTGCCCACAGAGGCCGAACTGCTTCCCAGTCCCACAGGCGAGCCCTGTGAGCAGTCGACAGTCTTTCATGGCACTGCCGATGCCCCGACAGCTCTGACAGCTCCAGGTGGCGCTCGGGGTGAAAGCAGGAGAAGTTAACGTGATCTTCACCAGATTCTAGGTCACTTCTTAGATCATGTACATTGTTGTTTGTTTTTTTTTTCTTTCAATCATCGTACTACCATGATACATCCATCCCAGAACCATTCCTCTGAAAAGTGATGGCCTTCAGTCCTGTTTTAGGCAAAGTTAGTAGATAAGGGAAGTTCCAGCTTTGAGGTGGACAGAAGTATACACTTCGAGATGGGTGTGTTGTAGACACAGTGAGGAAGCGGTGACCCACGCACGTGGGGTATCCTTCCTAAGCGTTCTGTCTGTGGGACGAAGAATTTACTAGTGGTGACAGTACTGGCTCATCTCTCCGCCCACATAACCAGACTCACAGTGTGCTGACCCAGCAGTGATTTTCTCCCCGTTTGTGAGGAAGCAGTTCCTCCTACCCTTCCTCAGGTGGATGCCACAAGTAACCTGAGGACTCTAGTTCGGAGCCCTTACAGCTGAATAAGCAGTTGATTAGATGTTGGGAGTTGTAACAGCCCTTGATTTTTTTTTTTTTTTTAATGGCTTAGAATACATTTTCTGGCCCCTAGAAGATCTTTTACATTCCTCTTTCCCTAGGCTGAATGTTTAAGTGTTCTAGCAGGTGGCTGAGCTGTTGACTCCCTGTAATCCTTCTCCATTGCCTCCAGCATTAAATCCATTTCCTCTTTAACTCTTTATTTTTAATTTGGTAAAACCCTTTAAAGGCTGATTTCAGCCTGTTCTTTTCCATCTTGGTTTCGATGGCAAACCTTCATCAGAGTCCTTTAAATTTATATCCGACCATCTCCATTTCTTTGCTGATGGCATGGTACCCTGATATGCCATATTCTTTTTTTCTTTTCTTTTTTTTTTTTTCTACCAGTTAGCTTCAACACCTATTTATTGAGCACTTAACTATATGCCAAAGTACTTGAGCCAGTTAAAATCTAACTCTGTAAAGTGTTAAACAACATTACTGGAAATGTTTCTCGTCTTCTTGAAGACATTAAGGCAGTCATTGTCACTAATCACTCATTTCCATCATTTACCTTTCGCCCTTTAGCTTTCCATGTGTATGTCTTTCTGCATGGTGCATCGAGCGGGCCTGAGCGTGAACTGAGCTTTGCACTTCCTCACCGCTCCGTGACCTCAGGCAAGACAGTTAAGCTCTCTGGATCTTGTGTTTTCATCTAGTAAAGGGCGGATTTAGTGAGATGCCCCGTACTGCACTCCACAAGTATGGATGAGCCTGTGGGTGTTAGTTGTGGTCCCTCTGCCTCCATTTATTTCTCTGACTTTTGCTCACCTCCTCTGATAGACTAGTATGATTGATCACAGGGTTTCCCCTCTTGCTTTTGGTGAAGACAAAGAAGAAAGTTAGAAAACAGTTGTCAATGAATGGAAAATCCATTCTGAGGGAAAGTGATCAATCAGAATGTGGATGTATTCACTTTTCCTAAATGATGTTAACTGAAAAATTATGAATACAAGTAATACAAGAACCATTAGACTGTTTGAGGCTCTTTAACAGTGAAATTGTGAACGTGTCTCCTAAAATGCAGTCTTTAAAGGGGAAAGTAGTGTGATCTTGTCAATACTGACCAGCACTGAAAACTCCCTGTTGGTTTCCAGATCTGAGTTTTTACTGTCTCCTTTAACTTGCTCACTGAATTCATTATTGGAGAAAAACCAGTCGTGCTGAATATTGTAGAATAGTTCAAGTGTCTCTACATTCCTAATGCCCTTCCTCACCTGTTTTAGCATCTCCCTATATTCCTTCCAGTGTGCTTTGCTTCTTCTAAGTATCATATATTCTTTTCCTTTTTTTCCATTTCCTTATTTGTTTCTGTTGTTTGGACTTTAGTGACCCTTCCTCCAAGTTGGAGGAAATGTTACTGCTAATCTAGTCTCCATCTTCTGACTTAGGCTTTTCCCTTTAGGTTACCCTGAATATTCTGTTTCAGGCCACAAGAATGCTACATCATTGGAGGACACCAAGCCCATTTACCCTACATCTATGGTTTTCCACCCTCAGCATGCATCAGCATTTCATGGGAACGGTGCCAGTGCTCCACTCCTGGATGCCCCCACCAGTAAGTTGGGAATGTGGGCCCAAGGAGCATTTTTAAAGACCTGCCCCATGATGCTCCTGCACAGATTGAGAACCCCTGCTACTGATGGCAAAATATAGTAATTCCCACATCTAATACTATATTGTCCTGTATCTCCTGGTTCATAATTCTTTGGTTTAATCAGGCTAATCTGACATAGGTTTTAGGAAATTATCATTGACTGGAGTTTATTTAAAGTTACATAGTTTCATCAGTTGCTACTTTTTATCTCAAAATAGTATTTTTCTTTTTAAGTCTCCTCATTCCTTTTTCATACCTAGTATTTTTAGGTTGGTTCTTTCTGAAAGTTAATTATTACACAGGGTGATTTTAATTGAAGAAACCACCACTTATGGTCCTTTTTCTGTTGACTTTCAAAATGCTTCCTAATTTTGTGTACTCTGTTTTTTAACTAGTTCATTTCACAGTTTGTCATTCATCTGCCTTGAGTACATTTCTAGCATTCATGAGTTATTTAGTGGTTTCAGGGAAATAATTTGAATGCTTCATGGACTAAAATGGCTTTTATACAGCCTCCATTCTTAAGTATACTTTTACTCTTTAAAGAATGAGTAGTTTGGAGTATGGTTTTCTCAGTGCTAATACTGTGCCAGTAGCTACTTGGTACAAAGTTTTGGAGCCCGCTAGCCAGCGAGCATGGCTCCAGCTCATATTAAATAGCTTGGATGCAACTGGTCATGCCTGGAATGGGAGGAGAGTGCCTGATTCATTCTTAGGAGAGAATGTCGGAGATGCAAAAGAAACCCAACTTATGGAAAACCTTAATTATTCACCTGATAAGTTTTTTATTTAAGTTGGGTTTTTGTTTTTTGATTTTTGGGGGTTTTTTTGTTCTTGTTTTATCAGGAAAATAGTTGAATGAAGAGGGTTGAGGAAAGCTATTGTGACCATAGAGTTGGCCATGGCCAGTGTGCGGTAGCAAAACTAGGAGCCAGAGGGGCAGTGAGGCGGATGGAGTAGTCAAGATCTAGAATAATCATTGTGAAAATCAGGCGAATCGAGAGAACAATGCAGAGACCAGGAGGAGGAGGCATTAATAAACTAGATGTGAGTGTGCAGGGTGGTGGTGCATCTGTCCCTTCCCATTGCCAAGTGATGGAAGACATGACCCCCAGAGGCCTGTGACCCTGTGGATCTCTACCCGTAGTCAGTGTCCTGCCACACACAGTGGCAGCGGGCCAGGGAGGGGATACCTTAATGACACTGTTGAGAAAGCAGAAGACCTGCAGACCAGGTTTATTCATTTATCAGATGCTACCCATGAGTCACAAACCCAAGGGCCATGCTGGGGCCTAGGCACAGAGGCGTCCTCCTCCTCAGGGCAGTCAGCTCCTTACAGTCCAATGTGACAAGTGCTGGAGAGCTCCACAAGAGATACCACCTCCAGGTTGGGGTGACCAGGGAGACCCCATGTCAAGGCCATGGCTGGAAGCACTGCTCAGGCCCTCTCACAGGATGCTACATGCACAGGTGCTGGGTAATCTGAGCCGCGCTCTCAAACTCCCCCAGTGCAGCCCACAATAAGAGACACGTTTTACCTGGCGGCCCAGGGTGCTGGTGTGCAGTGGTCTCCAGTTTCTCCTGTCTTGTCTAAATAAATGAATACTGATTGGTATCCACAAAATTGATTTTGTATCCCAGAGCTTGAAAAGCACTGTTGTGTAGACAGGGAAGGGTAACACAGCACCCACCCGGCTGGCCACCCCTACACAAAGAACCCCAGAGCTTATGAGGTGCAGAGTAGCCATAGTGAAATGGTTAGAAGAAAGGGGCCTTCTAATCTAGACCCCACGTGGACAACATTTGCTGCAGCAGCTGGAATGGGAAAGAGCCTGCCTCAGGCTTTAGGATTTGGGAATAACTGGCAGGTTTGCCTGACTTGAGCAAGTGGCTAATCTTTGCAGCACATTGCTGTGGTTTCCAGCACATTTATGGAAAGTGTGGTGCTGGTCACCAGGGATAGTCTGGCCTTCCCTCCCATTTGCTGTGCTACTTGTATTGCCTTTGGGCTCCAAAGGCTGGGCCGGCAGAACCTAATGACTAGAATTTATGGTCGGGCACTGGGGCAGGGGATAGCCAATGTATCCACAACATAGCTGAGCACTGGGGATGGGCAGGACAGGGAAGATGTGCTTGTGCAGCAGAAATTATTCTTAATGATAGCAGTTCTAATATTTCAGTTTGATTACATCGAATGTGCATGACGAAGAGGCTCAGTGTCTTAAATGGCTATTTACTGGGTCTGTCCTAATACAGTGTACAAAAATAAAGCACCCCCAAGCACAGCATTCAAGGGTCTCAGTGGTGAGTAAAAATGAGCTTGCACATGATCTCTGAATCCCAAAGCCGGAGCAGCAGGTGGTGCCTGGGCACATCTTACCAGCAGTGGGGGGCCTGACCTGTGTGCTGATCCCCAGGGACCTGACTGGAAGAATCTAGGTGGGCTGGGAGTCACGGGGCAACAAGTGTTGATAGATTCTAAAGATCATTTGCACCCTCCTGCAGGGTACCAGGCAGGACAAGATTCCCCCTGACTGATGTGGAGCGAGAAAGATGCGGCTGTGGTCTGCAGGGGAGGGGAGGAACTCTTTTGGTACATGGAGGTCGGCTGGAATTGGGAGTTGAGGTACCATTGCCCTTAAACACGGGTCTCCTAAGGAGGATTGTGTGATGGGTTGCTCTTTGAAACAGTGGGGTATAATTAGCTTGAAAGTAAGTACGAAGCTCTAAAGACAGATTTGTGGGTAGAGAGATTTGGGAGCAGCCTGCCATGGAAGACAAAGGAAGGCATCCGGCAGAGAAAGCAGAGCCCACTTCAGCACTTCAGAACACAACGTGCAACACCTGGCCCTCTCCAGTTGGAGAGTGTTCCTTCACCTTGAGAAGCCACGGAGGCCTTTGCCGTGGAAGCCCACTCTGTTGGGGTGGGGATGGCAGTGTCCAGGCACTTTTCAGTGGCATTTGGGTAGAGTCCCTGCCTGGCAAGTTCCTCCTGGAGGGGTTGGGCTGATGAATACCAGAGCTCTGTCTGAATGTGGCGATTGATTATAAGCATTTTCATCCTAATTCCCCACTGAGCAGTTGCTTGTTGGTTTATGTATGGCCTCTTGAAGCTAATCGTTAGTTAGGTGATTTTATTTTTAGGGCCAGGTCTAAAACGTGGCTGTGAATAAATTCTTTCTTGATCTCAGGCAAAAAGAATGACTTTGATACTGAGCAATGGAAAGAAAACTTGCAGCCAGTTCTGCTATAATGCAACATACGCATCCCTAAAAATTGCCACACTATGCAAAATCATGCACTAAACAGCACCAGGCTTATGTGGGAAATGGAGAAGGAAACTTTGTCATTGGCATATTTAACAATAAGATAGGACCCTAATAAAAGTGGTACTACAATTTGACATATTAAATGGTTAAGAAAGCCATAAATACTGCAATAGATGTGGCACTGTATCATGAAAAAGGTGTGTAGTTTTATGCTGGAAGTGGGTGTGGGAAGGGTCAGCGCATCCGTTACTGTAAAGCAGTGAAAGGGGGATCTGAAAGCACACGGAAGGCAGCGGTGGCTATTGGAGGCACGGGTTTTGTGTATTCCTGCCCACCCAGAGTCCCCGGCGTGCGGTTGTGCATGCACCAGCCTTCTCCAGACAAAATCAGGCATGATACACGAAATCTGCAGTGTGCTCGAAACTGTTCCTAATCTACCCATCCTGTTGAAGCAGAACTTTATAGCAGCACTGACCATATTTTACTGTCTTTTATGAAGACAGCTAAGAATAAGCATACATAGCCTTAAATCCAGAGATCCCTACGGACAGGGACCTGTATTTGAAGGAGTTGGGGCAGACACTTTTATAATTATTTACAAAGAATTGATTCATTTAACATGTTATGGGAGGAAAAGGATATAATGTTTAAAGCCTCCCTTCCACGTTCATTTGAAAAGTTTTCTGTTAATTCAGTTTGCAGATTATATAATCTGAATAAAGTGGTAGGCTTCTGTATGGTTAAATAGGATTAGGTTCAGTAGGTATGGGGGACAATGTTTTGAAATGTTAAACTCTGTAAAGGTGTGTTAATGATTCTATAGACACTGGGGCACCGAGGTGGCTCAGTCACTTGACCCTTTATTTCGGCTCAGGTCATGTTCTCATGGTTCATGGATTGAGCCCCAAATCAGGCTCTGTGCTGAACAGCACAGAGTCTGTTTGGGATTCTCTCTCCCCCTCTCTCTCTGCCCTTGCCCCTTTCCCTCTCATTCTCCCTCCCTCCCTCTTTCTCCCTCTCCCTCTCTCTCTGTCTCCCTCCCTCCCTCCCTCACCCCCCAAAATAAATAAACTTTGAAAAGTAATAATTCTGAGGCACCTGGGTGGCTCAGTGGTTAAGCATCTGCTTCAGCTCAGGTCATGATCTCGTGGTTCGTGAGTTCAAGCCCCACATTAGGCTCTATGCTGACAGCTCAGAGCCTGAAGCCTGCTTTGGATTTTGTGTCTCCATCTCTCTCTGCCTCTCCCCTGCACACACTCTCTTTCTCAAAAATAAAAAAAAATTCAAAAAACATTTTTTAAAAAGTAATAATTCTGTAGATACTGTAGTATTTGTTCTCTAACTTTAGACTAAAGTAACAGTCAGCAGGTTTTGAACTTTTCTTGCACCTGAGACCCATACTTCCTTGAATTTGCCAACTTTTGATTAAACAACCATAAACTAAAATACACTTAGGGAAATACCAATAAATCTTTACCTATTTAAAAATAATATCCCAGAAGTTTTTGTCTGGATTTTGGTTGCTGTAGTCTGTTTTCAAGTGGTTTTTACCCTGATATCAGTAAATTGTAAAAATTTACAAAATACCAAGAATATAAAAATTACCCATATCTCTATCACTAAGAAAGAGCCATTATTGACTTTTTTATGTATTTACATTTTTAGTAAACTCACATGTAAGCATTGTTGATTACACTATAATACCTTTTGATACGTTTAATTTTCATTTCTGTGCTGTGTAATTTTGGTTGTAACAAAGTAATAGAACACAAGCTTGAGAACAGATCTGCAGATACAACCCAACTTTCAGATGTCATGTGGTTTTAATTAGTTAGGTTAAAAGCTTGGCATATGTAACATATAATGTAAACAGTAGCTGCTGTGAAACACTTACTGACCTGTATGTTAACAGTCTTCATAAACATCCTGATAGTGGCTGCTTTCTATGTGTCAGGTGCACATGTCCCATTGGTCATTTAACCATTTCCTTACTCTTACAATTACGGCTCTTTCCAGTTTCTCCATTTTAAAGATAAAATTATTTGAATACCTTTTATATGTGAAAATATCCCATATAATTTTTTTTCTGTTAGAGTGTAATTCTAAAAATGGAATTACAAGGACAAAGGTTGATGGACACATCTTACAGAATTGCTCTCTAGAAAGGTATCCATATATGTATGTGTGCTCTTCACCAGCCCTGATTTAATTGCCATATTTTAAGATTCCTAATTTATAGGTAGAAAAGATTATTTCATTTTTTATTTGGGAGATCAGTTTTTCATGTTTTGGTGTTTTCATTCCATTGAAAGCATTTTTCTGTGCTCATCTTGTGTGTGTGTATGTATCTGTGTTTCATTTTCAGTAAAGACATAAAATGACTGTTCCAAGAAAATTACTCGGTTTTTGATTACCACTTATTGAATGATCTTTACCAATCCTGTTTATTTGTAATACACAGATTGTCATCCTAGGAGCTAGTCCTTGGTTAATTCTAGTTGGTCATTTTCCCCTAGAGTAGAATCATGCCCTTAATAGTTATGAATATACAACTAGCAAGGTACGTATCGCTCATTATTCTCTTCCAAAATTTCTTAGCTTGTCTTCCCGCCAAATCTTAGTCACCGGGGTTGCAATTGGAAGTCTATTAGAATTGAAATTGAGAAAGATAGCTTTGCAGTATTTAATGTTAATAAAATGGGACCATGGTGTCCCAAGAAATAAGTAAAATTGGTGTGTGGTTTTGTGTCATCATGTCAAGTTCTGACATTAGAGTTAAATTATCCTCTTTGCAAAATGAACTTGGTAGATTTCCTTCTTTCCTCGGAACTTTGAAACTGTTTTCTTTTGTACTCAGCTGCTCCTACCTTGCCTAGCCCCAAATAACTTTACTTGTATCTTTCCTTCCTTATTTTTTCTCTTTGTTTCTGTTGTAGCTGAGCTCAGTCTTGAGAATTCATATTTTTCCAGAAAGATGTCAATTTCTTGAAGATACTCTAATGTATTTATGTAGTGTATACACAGTGGTTTTTATTCATTCTGGTTAGGTTGATGTGAACTCAGGGGAGAGTTGGGGGGGTGGGATTAGCCAATTACTACCTCCTTTTAGTTAATTAAACTTGATATATAGTCTGTGTAGGTTCACTTTTACCCACATGTTTATCAGTTCTTTTGTATATATATC
This sequence comes from Panthera onca, assembly GCF_046562875.1. Lineage (NCBI taxonomy): Eukaryota > Metazoa > Chordata > Mammalia > Carnivora > Felidae > Panthera > Panthera onca. Next base: position 23,548,513 of record NC_138343.1, on the reverse strand, counting down.
CAAGCTTCTTTCTGCTAGCATTTTCCCTGAAGAACTTCCTTTAGCATTTCTTATAGTGTGGGTCGGCTGGCTACAGATTTTCTCAGCTTTTGTCTAGAAAAGTTTTTATTTCTCCTGTTTCTGAAAGACAGATATGGTGCATGTGTGCTGTAAGCTTTTTATTTCTTACTTCATGCACTTTAAAGATGCCATCCCTTTCCTGCTTTTTTCTTTCTGTCTGCTTTGAAGATTTTCTTTTATCACTAGCATTTGCAGATTGATTATTATGTGCCTTACTGTGGTTTTCTGTTTATCTTGATTGGTATTTGTTAAGCTTCTTGGGTCTGTAAGCTTCTGGTTTTCATCGAATATGGAAAACTTTGAGCCATTATTTCTGCAAATGTTTTTACACACTTGCACACACCCTTTCTTGGACTCAAATTATGCATATGCTAGATGCTCTGATAGCCCACACCCAGGCTCTACTCTGTTTTTTCTTTTCTCTCTGTGTTTCATTTTGGATAGAATCTGTTGGTCTTCAAGTTCTCTGATCTTTCTTTTTTTCCCCCTCTGATCTTATCTTGCACAGCATCTAATCTGTTAAACATACCTAATGAAATTCATATGTTTGTGTTATCTTTTAAATTTTTAAAAAATATTTTTTAATGTTTATTTTTGAGAGAGAGAGAGAGAGAGAGAGAGAGAGAGAGAGTGTGAGTGGGGGGAGGGGTAGAGAGAGGGGTGACACAGAATCCGAAGCAGGCTCCAGGCTCCAAGCTGTTGTCAGCACAGAGCCCGATGCAGGACTTGAACTCATGAACTGTGAGATCATGACCTGAGCTGAAGTTGGTTGCTTAACCGAGTGAACCACCCAGGCACTCCTGTCTTTTAAATTCTTGAGCACACTGAGGTTGTTTATAAGTTTTGGAAATGTCCTTTTCTCTTATTTCATCATCTTTTATTTTTAGATCTCTTTCTATTAACTGATTTAGTCTTGGTCATCGGTCCGATTTTTCTATTTCTTAGCATATCTAGTAATTTTTTTGGCTGTTACACACTGGGACTTCTACATTTTGGGGCGCTGGATTTTCTTGTCCACTTTTTTAAGTGTTAGGTTTGTTCTGACAGCCAATTTTTACTTGCAAATCTGATCCTTCGAAGGCTTATTTTTAAGTGTTGTTAGTGCAGTTCTAGAGCTAGAGTACTTCCACTACTAACATGTGCCTGTTCCAGGGTCTCGACCCAGTGTCCCTCTCCACCCTGGCTGGGGATTACACCAGCCCTGTGTGTGCTCTGGCAGTTACATGTTCATAGGTAATTTTTTCCTCAAAAGTTGTTGGTCTGCCAACCTTGTGGAGTTTCACCTCATGCATACTGAGATTGGTGTTCAGCAAGGACTCAAGAGGATCCATAAGCAGTTCTGGAACTTTCTGTGTAGCTCCCTCCTTTAAAGTACCCTGCCCCACAAATTAAAGCCTTCTGGGCTCCTCCTGATTTTAGCACTTTTGCTGAGCTGCACGCAGTGTCCCTGTACCTACCGTGTGGAAATAGCCTCCAGGCAGAAAGCCGGGTTCCCAGCTTTCACACTGGGAACGTGGTCCTGCACTGTCTGTTGTCCAGCTTCTGAAACAGTTGTTTGGTAGATTTTGTTCAGTTTTCTACTCCTCGCTGGCAAGTAACGAAATGCAGCTACTGTTTCTCTCTTAAGTTTAGAAGCAGAAGGCACATATCGTTTTTAGAGAGACATGCTTTTTGAAGCAGTGAATTCTAACAGGTTAACAAATACATGTTTGAGGGTATTCTTTTTACTCTCGAGCATGTTAAAAGAAAACCATTTATTAGGAGAGGCACTAAAGTGGGTTTTTTCCTGGCTTTTATGCCAATAAATCCTAGGAAGGCATTTAGTAGTCTCTGAATCCAAATCCTTAAGGAACTGTCCACTCAGAACGTTTGCTCTGCTTTTTCGTCAGAGCTGTGGGTCCAGGGAGTCACAGAGAATTTTCACACAGTTTATGTGTGGAGGATATTTTTTCCTGAATCTCGGTGTTTACCTTTTTTAGATTGGTCATTAGCAGTTGATTTTGCTCTAAAGGATAGCACCTGCTGTCCCGAGGTTGGCACCAGGTGATCAGCTAGCTGTGTGACGCTGGACAGGCCACTTACTTTCTCGTCCCTGAGTGAAGGGCACTGGACTGGTGGGACTTGAAGGTCCCTTACCTTCATTTATTCAGTAAATATGAAGTGTTCCAAACCCTGGGATTACATTAGTGAATGAGACACATAGGGACCCTGCTCTCACAGAGCTTAGTGGAGTACAGTGACAATATATACAATAAATAAAAAATCAAATGAGGAAGAAATACCTTTGGTGAGGAGGGCTATGGGAAAAACAAGCCGGGGTGAAGTGAATTGTGATGGGAGGGCCCCCATTAGGGGGAGGGGCTTCTCCACAAAGGCTTGTCGGCAGAGATGACATTTTGAGCTGCCGTTCAGATGAGCAGAAGGAACCAGCCATTTGAAGCTCTAGGGCAAGAACATTCTAGGCAGAGGGAAGAGCAAGTACAAAGGCCCTGGCCAGTGAAAGAATGCCATGGCTAGCTTGTCATGAGTGAGGGGCTAAGGGTTATAAATGACAGATGGGGGTGAGGTAGGGGTCAGGACCTAGCTCAGTGCTGGCAGCCTGTGATTCTGAGATGCAGTCCCACTGTGAACACTTCTCTACCCAAATACAGCACAGTCACATGGCCCTGTAGGTAGATAAGAAGGGGTCCCAGGAGTCTTACTGGGTGGGCGTGATACTTGAGGCCCTAGCAGGATCACAGAGTCTGAAATCAGCATGGACTGTAAAGTGAGCCAATGCAGTTTTAACAGGGAGATGAAGGCCAAGTTCAACAATCCTGGTCAGCATGAGCCAACATGAATCCATTTCCACATTTGCAGAACCACGGATAGCTCCATAAGACTTACTGCTTCAAAGAAAGGAAAATGGGCTTTTTGTGAAGCTCACATATAAAGGCTACATAGACCCCATAGCCTAGAAATCCTGCTTCTGTGGGAAGAAGCCACCAGGAAATCTGCCTATAGAGGTAAGGAATACGTGTCTTTTAAATAGGGAAAGAAAAGAGACTGAGAGAGCAGTTCAGGGGTGGAGGGGGCTGATCCAAAGTCAGCAGGCTTTGTCCTGGCGGAAGGCAGCTAGCCAGCCTTCAACAGGCCTTCCCCTGTGTTGTTGGGTCTTTCTTGTTGTGTTCTGATACAGCACCAATTAATTCAGCTCAGGTTAGTAATTCTCAAAGATCCAGACAGCTCTCACCTGTTGTTACTAGCACACTGGCATGTGTATTCTGCAAGAACGCTGTCCTCCTGGGCAGGCTGGAGCCTCCACTCATTTCGATTTTGTCAGATCACCCTTCACCCTGAGTCAGGTGGCCTCCAGCTTTCCTCTCTGCAAAGTATTGCTTCTCATGTGCTCTCTGTTTAGGCAGGGAGAGCATTGTCAGCCATCACATCCACATCAGGGCCCTCTCACCTGCAGCTGTATCTCTGTGTTCCTGAAAACAGCATTTTAACAAATGCATGTTTTCTATTTAACAACTTTGATCTGTCTCTCATTGTATCCTACAGTCTTTTTCTTTTTTACCCTTCATGCTCTAGTGACACAACTTGCCTGAGTTTATTAATGGCTTCTTATCTCCCCTCCATTGCCTCTTCTCTGTTCTCCTCCACCTCTCTGAGGCACATGCCACTGTTGACATGTCCTCATGGCCACGGCAGCCTCTCCTTCCTTTGAAGGAAGCCTCTTACAGCCTCCCTGCTTCCCTGCTGCCTCCTGGCCCTACATGTGTCTCCCCAGCAAGTTCGCTCCTCACTCCTCCCTTTGGAGCTCCTACTTCTCTATCCAACCATCCTCTCTGGGCACCAGTTCCCAAGTACTCATCTCCACCCCGACTTTTCCTGCCCCCATTCCTGGACTCTGGAGCATCTGTACCCGAATAGTAACCATGGATAAAGCCAAGTTTCTCCCCTGTCCTCATCCCCCAGCTATGTCAGACTACCCTGTGGGTGCCCCATCTCCTACACACCCAGGCTTAATGGTTCAGAGTCACCTGTGATCCAGTTCCCTGTTACTCAGAAGTTATCTGGTCATGTGGCCTCTAGCTGCAGTGGAGTCTATAGAGGATGGAGGGGACAAGGAGGCAGCAGGTGTAGACCTGGTGAGACCATGATGGGCGTGAGGAGAGAGGGCAGTGCTGAGAAGAGCAGATTAGAGGGGTATCTGAGAGCACAAGAGATTGAAGAAGGTGTTTAAACACAGATGGGGAGGGTTCTGATAGAAGAGAGATTGAAAATTAAAACAAAGAGAAAGGATCCTTGCTAGCTTCCTCAGAAGGATTCAGCAACACCCAGTGCTGCTGGTAACAACAGCTAATCCAGTGATCTTTCAGTTGGAGATACTGGCCAGCATTGGAATGAGAGAGGCCAAGGTTTGCGTTGCAGCATTGTTTGTAATACCAAACAACCATTAAATATTTGTGTTTATTGCAGTGTGGATTGGTAAAAGTAGATTATAGAACATCCATTCAGTAGACTGTTGTGCAGCCTTAGAAAAGAACAAAACATCACCTGATGATAAGACAAGTTCTAAGATACTGTCGAATGAATAAACAAGATGTGACAAAATACTGTGTCTACTAAACTATCATTTGTGTCTTTTAATGGGGGTAGAAATATTTATATTCTTACTTGCCTGTGTATATATCAAGACACAGTGGAAGGAGACTGGGAAACCAAACATGGTAGCTAACCGGGGGGGGGGGGGGGGGGGGGAGGGGGGCGGTCCTGGGCAAATGGAGAGCATGAGTGGTGGGAGACCATTTACGGTATATCTTTTTACAGTTGTAGATTCTTGAACCATGTGCATTTATTATAACCTCTTCCAAAATTTCAAAAAATTGAATTTTTTTTAAACACCTCAAAAGCATTTCAACCAATGAAAGTCCTGTTGTTTTACCAAGGGAGATTATTTGATTTCTCTAAATGTCCATTCCCAAGTCTTTTCTGGTAGTCCTGGCTTATTTTCTTTCATTGTGGAAGAAGTATTTCTGACCTATAATTCATGTTCTTCCCCTCAGAGAACTTCTGCCAGTGCTAATTTTATTAGTAAAGCTTGATACAGTTTTCCTACATTTCTTTCCCTTTCTCCACACCCTCCCCAAAGGCTCTATATATTCCTTACCAGGTGAGATAATATTCAGAAAATTCATATGAATAATTATTTACCTTTAATACTTGAATTCTTACCCTGACATAACTTGATAATTGTAGGAAAGCATTAAATGGAACTCTTGCCTTTGTTATAAGAAATATTAGGTTCAGGAGACCATATCTTTAAGACAGCAACGAAGTTGACACTGAGAAGCTGACACAGGAGGAAAAATTAGCAGAACATTTTATGTGGCAGGAAAGAGAACTGTCTTGAAGTTCTATTTGGAAGGCTGTTTGGAAATGTAGAACTGGGGCCAGTGGGCAGATACTCACCTCCCAGGGCATCAGAAGAAAGACCTGAGAGTCTCAAGTGCCCCACAAGGGGGCGCTGGTCTGCAGTGGTGGCCACTGCAGCAGCCCTCGGTAGACCAGCTGAAACAGGTGGTCGCCTCGCGTTTCGTTTCGGTACAAGTCATCTTGCATTCAGAAAAAAGAAACTTCAACGGAATGGCAGGTAGCTTTGGCTGGAATAGTAAGATATTTTCTTTTTTCATCCCAACTTCTCAAGCCTGGAATAGGTACTCTTCATGAGACCCCCTTCTCTTTTAATCCCATTCTCCAGTAGTCTCAAATTCTGTAGCCTGTTTTCAGCAAGTACCTTTCCATCTGTATTTTTTAGGCAAGATAAGCAAGAGGGTGATTTCCTTGTCAGACTTGGAAGGAAAACAAATGCCTTTCAAAGTAGACTTTTTAACAGCCTTGCTTTGATACATTAAATCCTGGGTTCATAATGAGCATTTTTACCCAATTCAGAGACGACACTGGGGAGGGACTCGTAGCTGGACATCACAGACCACTGTGATTTCAAACTCTCGGCAGGTACATCTCCGTTTATGGACGCGCTAACAGCCAATGGAACAACCAACATACAGACATCTGTTACAGGAGTGACAGCCGGGAAAAGGAAATTTATTGATGACAGAAGAGACCAGCCTTTTGACAAGCGGTTGCGTTTCAGTGTGAGGCAAACAGAAAGTGCCTACAGATACAGAGATATTGTCGTCAGGAAGCAGGATGGCTTCACCCACATCTTGTTGTCAACAAAATCATCAGAGAATAACTCACTAAACCCAGAGGTGAGAGACGTCCCTTGGGCTGCTTTGTGCTTCATGTTTCTCCACGCCCTTGTTTCCCGGCCAGGCTGGACGGAATCGGTGCTCTTTGTGCCCTAACTCTCCTTGTGCCCTGCCAGAGGTAGGCACAAGAAGGAAGGTGTGGCAGTCTTGCCCCAGACAACACTGTGCCTCTGGTGCAGCCGGGCAAGTGCGAATGTGCATGCCCGCCTTGTTCTCCAGGGGGCGCAGGCCTCCCCCCAAGACTCGCATATGAAACTCCTGTGTGCGCGTGCTCGTCTTTAGTCATCAGACTCTCGAAGGGCTCTTTGTTCGGACGAGATTAAAATGGCCCCGGGCCCCCAGTTATATCTTTCCTGTGCATCTTCAGCATTGTGGTGGAACTTCGTTCCCACTGCAGTGACTTGGACCCCTGTCCCTTGTGGGTAGTAGCTGGTAAAGTTGGCTTTCAAAATCCAGGGAGACTGCTGCTTGCTTGCAGAGGTTCAAAAACGAACTCAGAAATATCTAAAACACGAAGTTTTGGAAATTTATGCCCTCATATTTGTTTGTTTTCCACTTGTGAAAAGCTAGGTCAGGCTTTCTCCAGACAAGAAAACCAAACTCCACAAAGCTTGTAAGTCTGGCCAGGGTCACAGGACAAACCAGTTCAGGGTTGGTCCCCAGTACAGTTTTAGACCACAGAGTCCTTCATTGGTTATTTGCGCGTGCTTCATAGAGATCATTTTCAATGGTTTTGTGCCCTTCTAAAACAACTTGTGCTTAATATATTTGCACACCAAACTACTGGGGTTTCTGTCCCAAGTGTGGTAGGCTGGTGTTTAAAAAAAAAAAAGGGCACGGAACCCTAGTTTCTTTCAACTGGTTGAATGTGCCACCTGCTGTCCAAACTGTAGAAATGCCAAGTGGATATCCTCTGTAACTTGCCTCATCTACTGAGAGTCACAATGACCAGAATATTAAGATAACTTAGTTTTACATGTCTTTCTAATTATATTCTGTTCATAATTAGACATGTAACTTACTCTGTCCCCAGCATTCCAAATCTCAGGTTATAGGAAATACATTTGTGAATTAGTTTAAATTGTGGTAGATACAGGGAACAATATCAGTACTTTCTCTGGGTCCAGATTATCCAGTAGTGAAATTTTTCTGGGATTCTGTATCAGAAATACTCTTTGCCACTTTAACTTCTGGTGACTTCCAGGTAATGAAAGAAGTCCAGAGTGCCCTGAGCACAGCTGCTGCCGACGATAGCAAGCTTGTGCTGCTCAGCGCGGTGGGCAGCGTCTTCTGCTGCGGTCTCGACTTTATTTATTTTATACGGCGTTTAACAGATGACAGAAAAAGAGAAAGCACTAAAATGGCAGAAGCTATCAGGTATGCATAAGTGGTGTTTTCTAATGGTTGGTTTGAGTGTCTCCCTCCTTGTGTACCAATCCCTGGTAGTAGGTAGTACAGGCTCCAACAAGCCTTGTGAGTAAAATGCGTGTCTCCCTTCACTGAGAGACACTGGTATCAAAATTAATTAAATCATCTGTCTTTTCTGTGGGCCTGGCATAAATTACTGCTTGCCTTGAGCAAATAACTGATTTCAAGGCTGGCTCAAACCCAGTGAGTGCTCAGGGAATGTTCTAATGATTAGCGTGTACAATAGCATATAGCCAGAGTTTCCATTATTGTACTATGAGCACGTTCTGTCTTCAGCCCTTAAATAAAGATACATTCTCTTTCACATAATAATTTACCATTTGCTTACTCTGAAATAAATTGGCTAGGCTTTATGACAAGCTGGTTCCATAACATCACCTGAAAAGTTTGTTTTAGTACAAGTAGTACTCATTCTTGTTCAAGTTCATCCTGAGTTCCAGCTGCCCATAAAACTAGATCTTACAGAGTGAAAAGTAAGAGTTCCTTTTCTCTCACATGCTCCCCCCTCCCAGAAGCCCACCTTCATTTATGTCTTCCCAGCCTTTTTCTAAACGCTGTCAAATATGCATCACATACATATTATAGATAATACAAATTTATTTTTAGTTCTGTTAAATAAATGGAATTATACTGTATGTTATTTTGCAACTTGCTTTTAGATATTTCCATCTCTTCCGTTTGGAGATTTTCCCCTACTATCTCCTAACATTACAAAAAGCTTCCTTAGGATCACCTAGTTCTGTTAAGCATATACAGGTACATATTCTGTTTCCATATCCCTCACTTCTCATGCTAATCACTGGAAGTATAATCAAATGTATCTAATTATTTAGAAATTAATTTTATTTATGGAACCCAGTCACCAACCAGGAAGACCATTGGACTGCCCTACCCACCTCACTAAAATGACCTATCCCTGAATAACCCCTAAGAATGCTTTCCATATGCTTTTGCCTTGATAATGTACAGGGGGATGGAAACTTAGACACACAGACGTGCAAAGAAAACTTGGTTGGATCCTCTCCAAATCTCCAGGTACTTGGTTGAGTTGAAGTTGAGCTTCTTTGGGTGATTATTGGGCTCCACATGGCTGAGACCCTACACCAGGACCTTGGGAGCACAGGGCTTCCTGGTCCCCCAGGTCCCCCAGACCATCCTGGAAGTGCACGTCAGTATTGGTGGGAGTGCTTTATTCTATCTTGGTGGGTGTGGGGTGGACCAGGGAAGCTGGCAGACTTCCCAAGATGGCTCTGACAGGTGCTGTCCTAATTGGCCCATCAGAGGAGCTCTGGAACCCCGTACATTAGGGTGTCAGGGCATTAACTTGGCCTTTTATAACATTTTTAATAATTTTCAAAGTTGATCTGTTTTCTCACTGTGTACAGATAGATGTATGTATGCATACAAGAGGTTCCTTCATCTTTGTGCACATTACTAGTTTTTAGGTTATCATATGGTAATTGTTTTTCCAAAAATGGTTTGAAATTTTACCATCTGTTTTAATTAAGTATTGTCTCTGATCTAAGTAATTTCAAACTTGTTGTATCCTAGATAGGACCATCGTGTTACTCAGTTTCAAATTAAACTGCTTGATCAATACGCGTAATTCCGTGACAGACTGTCAGTACTTCTAAGACAGCTTGTAGATTTCCTGATGACTAACCCATCCCAGCCTTTCAGGATGAATTACTTGGGTTTAATTTTCAATTTTTAAATACAAACTACTATGCCTCGGGCCTTGACTTTGTAGATTTTCTGTAAGCGCACACTGACTTTACACATAATACTATGATTTGGGGAGCTCTGCTCTAATAAGAAAATCAGACTTGTCGGTCAGTGCCTCCTGCGTTCTGGCTTGTTTCTCCCTGTAGATGCTCCCTGAGCTCCACTTCTTTTTTTTTTTCTTTTTCTTTTTTTTTATTTTTAAGTTTATTTTGAGAGAGAAAAAGAAAACACAAGTGGGGTAGGGGCAGAGAGAGAGGAAGAAAGAATTCCAAGCAGGCTCCGTGCTATCAGCAGAGCCCAACTCAGGGCTCGAACTCTTGAACCATGAGATCATGACCTGAGCAGAGATCAAAAGTCAAATGCTTAATCACCTGAGCCACCCAGTAGCCCCCTGAACTCCACTTCTAAATCTCAAGTGACTCAACCCTAGTCCAGCGACTCCTCCCATGTTGAATTGCCCTTGACAGTGGCTGAGGTTTGCACTGTTGGGATTAGAAAATGCAGAGGAAAGATGGATCAAGAGATCTCATTTGTAGAATCTTTCGGTAACCTCAGGTATTTATTTCAGGTAGTTGCCCACTCCCATTTCTTCTCCAGACCCTCCCTCTCTCCTGTCACTTTCCTCTCCCCCAACAAAAAGCTTTTCTATGCAAAGGCCAAATCCCGCTTTAGGGAAACCCACTTGGTTCTTCTTTAAATGAATATATTTTTGTCAATGTGAATTTTCCTTTATGTACTCTGGCAGGACCCAAAAATAATTAGTTATACCAGATTCACTTAACCTTTGCTCTTGCTCATTTGCATTTAAATTAATCTTTATATGTATGAGATAGGCTTTACACATAAAGCTGTATATTTGTTACTTCTGTATGTCTGGTCTTGAATTCCTTAAAACTTTGGAGCAAAGAACATCACTATAGCAAGTTTCCCCTATAAGAAGTGGGAAGTAGAAAGGTTAGGTTTGAACATTAGATTGTCAGGTATCTACTACACCTAATTCCATTCTTGGGGCTGCTGGTCATAACCAGTTTGCAGATCCATTATAATAAAAATATTCAGCACATTAGTGATAAAAACAAAATTATTTTGAGTCAGTTTATAATATTAGGCTTCTGAGTCTGTGGGAACCACTAGCTGCCGCTTAGTGTCTGAAGCACCAGGAGCTGCCTGGCCCCAGAAAGCAGGCACCTTCCTCCAGCATGGAGTGAGAAGAGCAGAAATGTGGGGAGACATAAAGCAGACCAGCAAATGTCCCCCAGAACCTGACCTCTCCCCACTTTAGTTCTATCCAGATATTCACAGTGAAGAGAGGGCTCCCTTGAAAAATGACCATGAACTTGCTGTTGAAACTTAATAATTTCTGCATGCTTCATTTTCCATTTTCCCCAGTTTCTAGACTATTGTTCTTGGGTGATTATCTGACTTTTTTGGTGATATCTGTGAAGTAGTAAATGCTCTTCAAAGAAATGGATAGAAGTTTGCTTTTGTTTAATCATAAGTCTTTTTAAATTCATTTTATGACAAATACAATCTCCTTCCTTCCCTGCTATACCCAACACAGCCTTTATAGCTCAGTTCACAGATAATTCACAGGAAGCTGAAATTCAAATTTGGTATGTTGCATTGCACACATTTTGGACATTCATGCATTTTAAGTTCCAAAACATACGTGCTTTCCGCTCCCCTCCCCCCAGAAGCAGTGGACAGTCCTTCCTTGAATGCCAGCTCCTGAGAGCTTGGTCCCCAGGCCCGAAAGCTGCCCCCACCTTCCTGTCTCTGGTTTGATATGTGGCTTACTGTGCAACCCCACATAGCCAAGGCTTTGTGGCTCTGGGAAGTTTCTACTAAACAGGAAAGCATTTCTAGGAAGTTTGTTGTTGTTCTAAACAGATTTCTCTGTGGATCATGCTAGTTTCTGACATGTCAGAGCTCACACGTCAGAATGGTCGGCTCTGTCCTCTGAAAGGGAAAGATGATCTTTGGTCGAGTGTACAAGTTAATTCATACCCCTCCCAGAAGCGGCCACCAGTGTTAGATTAAGTTATCGTTCCAGGCAAAAATAAAAATAACTGGGAGTGGGGAGGGGGAGATCAGTTCTAAACAATTTCTCCAGACTTTGATTTTGCAACATCTACTTTAGAAGCATTTTTTTTCTTTTATGCAAACCGAACGTGAGAAAGAATGCTGCTATGTCGAGGAATTAATTACTCTAATTATTAATTGTAGAGAATTTGACCATTTCTCTATAAAGTCACTTTCTTGTGGCAGTATTTGGTCATTTCTTTCATGTTACTCTGCCATCCCATCCATGGTTTCCAGATGTTGTTAGCATGGGAACAGTTCCTACTAGGCCCCTGTTGACATGAGGCAGATGAAAGCCGGGCGACTCCAGGGCACCAGGGGACATATTTTGAAAACGTCTGCTCTGCATCATGGAGATCCTTTTGAGAATCATCAGTAACTAAGCTCAGAAGATGTATTTCCATCATGTCATTGACCCCAAATCTTCAAAAGGTGGCACAAGCGAAGTAGCTTCATGTAAATTGTATACATTATTCCAAGAACCTATTTAAAAGGTTGTCTGGCTCTCTTTGTATCATTAAAACCCAGTGTGATCTTTCTAACAGTGCCTCAGGCTCTCATTTAGAAAGTCTTACAGCAGCTCATTCATTTGAATGAGTCAATTCTCGTTCAGTGTGAAGATCCCACAAATCTTAGGGGACCTTGGGGGCTGGGCTGAGGTCTGCACTGGCCACAGGGTGCCTTTGAGAATAGTCCCTGGAGCTGGGCATGCAGGCTGCCAGATTCTGCAGCACATTGTCTCTCCTGTTCCTCACACATGCATGTCCCAAAACTCCCTCACCTGCCCTCCTCCAAAAAAAAAAAAAAACATAACCTCTCATGTCAGTATCTGGGGAGATGGGAGACCATCTAAGATCTAAGTCAGCATTTTCAGAGATGACCTGAATAGATTTGCTCCAGCTTTTAAGTTACCGAATTACAGAGAGCAACCAGATTGTTCTCGTACTGAAGACGGGGTCAGGTTTAGAATTCTGTAATTCTGATCTAGAACTCTGACTGCCCTAAAGGAATGACCTTCCATTTATGTTGGTGCATGTTTGTCCTTTTTTTCACCATGTGAAATCATAGCAAGCAGCAACCTCTGAACATAAAATTAGTTTCTAGTGGTAGGAAGAAGATGCACATTACCAGTATGGTGTGGCACCAGCCTACCCTTAATTGAAGAGCAGCCTACTTTTCCAGTCTGATCCTAAAACAAATCCAGAAATAGCACTGGCTCAGTTCTGTCAAAATCCACGTCCTCTGTGAAGGCTGCCCAACCACTAGTCCTGCTCTCCTTTGAGATCCTGCTGTAATCGTAATCTCCACTGGGGTACACAGTGGTGTGCAGGCATGTGTCTGTGGTGCTTGCTGTTCTTTCTTGGGTCTCCTGTCTTAAACCAGCCTGGAAGTTTCTTGTATATACATCCCTCTCCCAGGTCATTCCATCTAATTCTTTTTTTTTTTTTTTAATGTTTATTCATTTTTGAGAGAAAGAGAGAAAGAGAGCACAAGCTGGGGAAGGGCAGAGCGAGAGGGAGACACAGAATCTGAAGCAGGCTCCAGGCTCCAAGCTGTCAGCACAGAGCCCGATGTGGGGCTCGAACTCACAAACCATGAGATCATGACCTGAGCTGAAGTCAGATGCTTAACCAACTGAGCCACCCAGGCATCCCATCATTCCATCTAATTCTACATAAACTCAGGAAATATCTGTGGTTTCCAAGTAGTCAATGAGTTGTCTGAAATCACATACCAAGTCCAGACTCAGACCACATAGGTTCTAACCCCAACCCCCTAGTCTTCTCTTAACACTGCACTGTCTTGGTATGCCCCATGCCAGTTTTTCTTTGGGAGAGCGTCTAGATTGGTCATCTGAAGCCCACAGTGTTAATTGGACTCCTGTGTCTTAAAGGGAACAAAAGTTGAAGAGAAAGATGGATTGGCCTAGAGCCAGCTGCAAATCCAAGAGCAGCCTCTGGCTGTATGTCACCCATGATCTTCACATAGGTCCTATAGCAACAGCCACTCTCACACAGTGTCCAGGGTATTGTGAAGCCTTTACAACACACAATACATAAGTCTCTGGGTCGCTTCTGGAAGAGGGCCTTCCACGAATCTCAGTCAACTTGTACTGATTTCCAAAGAGTTTACATCTTGATATATTGAATTCTATAAAAGTAGATTTTTCTGTTGCTCAAATACACAATGTTTTGAGTAATTTCCCATTTATTTTTCATTTTAGAAACTTCGTGAATACTTTCATTCAGTTTAAGAAGCCTATTATTGTAGCAGTAAATGGCCCAGCCATTGGACTAGGAGCCTCCATATTGCCTCTTTGTGATGTGGTTTGGGCCAATGAAAAGGCTTGGTTTCAAACACCCTATACTACCTTCGGACAGAGTCCAGATGGCTGTTCCACCGTTATGTTTCCCAAGATTATGGGAGGAGCATCTGTGAGTACCTCTGTTTTTAAAAATTATTGTAGAAAACTTCCTAAAGAAATCTAATTTGGTTATTGTTTTTTCTAAATATATAGAGGGTGTCATTCTGAGGAGACTTTCCATCAGATGCACTTGTAGTTCAATCCTGTTCATTAACTCATATTCTTAATTCATGAAATCATAGGAGGTTTTCATGTTTTGGTTCATAGAACGTTTATTGACACTGTGTTGCATTATTTCCTAGAGAAGGAAATAATATGGTGAGGAATCTATCTCTCTGCATAATTGACACTGATATCTGCTATTAGTAAATACCCAATTTGTAACCCAAACAGCAGTGTGCATTCGAAAAGTTCTTAACCCAATAACCTGAAATCTGCACTTTTTAAAAAATTTTTTTAATGTTTATTTTTGAGAGAGAGACAGAGTATGAGTGGAGGAGGGGCAAAGAGAGAGGGAGACACAAAATCTAAAGCAGGCTCCAGGCTCCAAGTTGTCAGCACAGAGCCCGATGAGGGGCTCGAACTCAGGAACCATGAGATCATGACCTGCGTCGAAGTCGGACACTTAACCAACTGAGCCATCCTAAAATCTGCACTTTTAAGGGAAAGCAATGAAAGGAGCAAAGTTGTTTAAGATAAGAGAAGTCTTCCCATCTGATTGTGGAGTTGTTTTTTTTTTTTTAATTTTTAATCCATCCATAATAAGAGTTTGTGTTTGTAGCTTTTGATTTTTCAAGCAGCTACACACATTGCATTTCTTATTCCTTGAAGTAGGGCATGAGGTGGTGTCATGGGTTGGGGTCTCCACAGCAGACATGGAAGTGGAGTCTGGTGTGGTGGGGAAATATTAGTCTGTACCTGTGGGCAGGATGGCAGTGGTTGGGGGACTGGACAGAGGGAGGTTTGGGCCACCATGGGAAGCTCTGGGACATGTATGGCCTGGGATAGTTGACCCACAGTGGGCTGAAATGGCTAATTCCTTTATGTCCATCATCACCGAGTGTGGGCTGCCCAGGAAGAGGGGTGTGACCATGGATGAGGTGGCTCTGCAGCAGAGAGAGTCCACTTCATGCAGCATGGGATCTCAGACACAGTTCTGGGTCAGAGGAAGGACTTTAATGGGAAAACCAGCAAACTTTGCAGAGGGTTTGTACTTTGGTTCATAGTACCATGTTGATGGTAATTTTCTGTTTTTGATCATTGTAAGAAGTCATGTAAGATGTTAACATTAGAGGGGTGAGGGGTTTACAGGAACTCTGTACATTGCTCTTATGATCTTTCCAGAAGTTTAAACCTATTCCCCAAATAAAGTTTAAAGGAAAGAGGAAGAAGGTTAGTGGGACCCATATGGCTCCCACTGCCACATCTGGTCTCAGGACCACCCCCATCCTTGTCCTTTCCCTTCCTGTTCTAGTCCCAAACCACCCACAGCTGGCACTGCCGCTGGCCTCGGTGGCCACGTTGGTGGTGGAACACGGGTCCCCCATCCCATGAGCCCTGAGTTGCTGCACTTGCACATTCGTGTCTGCGGCTGGGTGGGGGAGGACCCAGGGGCTCCCAGGAGGCACCAGGTGCCCAGGTAGCAGTCATACCCTTAAGTTCAGTAGGACCCTTGCTGTGTCCACTGGCCAATTGTGCCCCTTCCGGAACAGTTTCGAGGGCCAGAGGCTCAATGGCCCTCAGATCATTGGTGGGGAGAGGGGGCCGCACCTGCTTCCTTTCTTACCCAATCCCAAGGATTTTTCCTGTCGGGCACCTGGTACTGTGTCAGGGTCTTTGATGCACTCTGTACACTGTAACTCAGAGGAAGGTGCCCATCTTCATGTACACACCTTCAAGATGGTACCCCGCCTGTACCTCACACCATTCTAGTGCTCCATCAGCAGTGGCTTCTGGAGATGACGAATATGACATAGCCAGAGGGTCCCCATGGTCACAGGCTGCTCCCACACCCTCTTTGCTGTGAGGGAGTTCTGGCCTGGCACACCCCATGGTAGACTGGGCACTTTATGCCCACTCAGAGAGAGGTGCTCATGAAGGCAGGAAAGCAAACCCAGACCAGAGTAAGTGTGTATCCTGTGACAACAGTCATCGTGCCACCAAGTAGCCAACCAGCTGGTCTCCTCAGGAGCGATGCCAGGCAGGTGGTCTGGCATCGGTGTCTTGCTGGAGGCCAGATGTTCAGCGGCCACAGTAGCTGAATCACCTTGATACATCAGACTACATGCCCTTGAGCTCCATCTCTCCCACCACGGGCACTCTTGTCTGCATGTCTGTCATGCCAGCACTGGGGCGGCCAGCGACCAAGGCTGGTCTCACAGAGCTGTTTGCTTCCTCTCTGCAGTGGGTACTCTCTCCTGAACACCAGCATGACCCAGCCAAATACACATCTCCCCAGTCATCTGCATGCCAGAGCCCCTTGTCCCCTGACCAGCCAGCCAGGCCATTGGACACCACCCTTGGTCACTGTGTGTTCTAACCTTGGTCCACCTCTCCTTCCGCACCAGGTGGTTGACAGGCACACCCCCTATGTGTCGGTGTTTTCCTTCATCATTATCTTGTCCAACTACAGCCGGGTGAGGCACTGGTGGACTTGCCGTCTGTTTCAGTTTGCACATCCGTACACTGGGCCAGCCCACCCACAAACCAGGCTTGCTCATAGAGAGTCCCCCATACGGCTGTAGGCGTGAGCTGAGGCAGGGCACTGGTGGCAGGTGACATGGGGGTCTAGGCTCCTCTGTGCCCTCTGGTGTTCTAGCGGGCCTGATGGAACTCAGCTCCTGGTGGACCTTTCCGATGTGTGGTTATTTGATGTCCCATGGCTGTGTGTTCTGCCTCAGCCAGCATTCAGTAAAAACTCCAGAATTGTTTTTTAAAAAACACATTCTTCTCTGCTGTGACCAGCACAGCCATACTCCCAGCACAGGGGCCTACATTGTGATCATGTCTCCGGCATGTGCCACAAGCTCCTTGAGCCGTCTTGTCACACCCCATCCAACAGCCACGGTGCTTCTGACATCTCAGCCACGCTTGGTCTGGGCTGCCACTTCCCCCATGCTTCTGGGAGCCATCCCAGGAGCAAGGTCACACTGTCTCATGGGGCACTTGCCAGGGTATTAAATCTTGTATCTCAGGAGAGCTCCCAAATCAGCAAGATCCCTGTCCCACCCTGTGATCTGGCTCCGTGTTAAGCACCCTTAGAATTCAGCCCCACATCTTCTTGCAGCTCCTCTGAGGGAGGAAACAAGTTACAGGCCTCGTGGCCAGGAGAGGAAAGAGGGCGGGACTTAAGGGAAGGGATACCATCTTGCAGAGCCACATAGAGCAGGAAGGCCAGACAAAATGAATGCCTGCTCTTCATCAGGTGCATTTCCCCCTCCCTGGACAAGTTTTGAAATGTGTCACTTTTTACTTCTCCTTGTGATCTACTGGTACCACATGCACAGTGATTCTCAGCCAGGGCAGTGTGCCCCATCCCCCTCCTCCTGGGGGACATGCCTCAGTGTCTGGAGACTTGATTGTCACAGCTGAGGCGATGCTGCCAGGTGGAGGGCTGGGTGCTGCTCAGTGTCCTCCGAATCACAGGACAGGCTCCTTTCCACAGAGCTGTCTGCTCTGAATGTTTTCAGTGCCCAGGCTGAGAAGCCTGCCTGTGAAGCAGGCACTCAAAAAGTGCAGAGCATTTGACTAAAACCTTTGTCCAGAAAGTAGTAAATGCTGCTGGGGTGAGTCAGGCTGTGACGGCCCTCATTGAAAGTGACCACCCAGGGGCGCCTGAGTGGCTCAGTTGGTTAAGTGTCCAACTTTTGATTGTGGCTCAGGTTACAATCTCATGGTTCGTTGGGCTCTGCGCTGGGCATGGAGCCTGCTTGGGAGTCTGTCTTTCTCCCTCTACTGCTCATGCTGTCTCCGTATATAAGAAAGAAAGGAGAGACAGGAGAGAAAGGCAGGGAAGGAAGGCAAGAAGGAAAGGAGAGAGGAAGAAAGAAGGTGACCACCCAGATGCCACGTCCCCTTCTTGAGCTTTTGGTGTATGCAAGCTTCCAGCTGCCTGAGGCAAAGCTACACAGGTTTGGTTTTTCACACGGGATGTGGTGCAAAACTCTGCACGCAGGATAAGCCAGAAAGGATCACGTTCCCTGGATGAAAAGAGCACGCAGCCAAAGCAAGCTGTGAGAGCTGTCCTTTCCTGTAGGCACAGACTGACATCTGTGGAGCTAAGCTGCCGTCACAAGCTGTGCAGCAGGTTAGCTGAGGACTGTATTCTTCCACATCTTAGCTCCCTTTGTCCCCAGGAAACATGCAGGGCATGCCTGCCTGGTGCCATGTGCCACAGTGAGTCCTGTGGCTTGGGTGCCATGAGTGACACCCAGCAGACCCTCACCGAAGAGCACACGGAGCTGGTGATAAAGCTGGCAGCTCTCGCTCCTGATGGGGCGATGCTGGAGAAATGCCCAGTGAATGGCTGAAGTCCTCACCCCGAGTTGACTGGGGAGGCTGCTGCTCTGGGGAGTTGAGAGCCTGACCTGACAGAGTGAGGGGCAGAGCCGTCACCTCCTTGAGGCTCAAAGCTCCCCAACCCATCCCATCCAAGCTGATCAAGTTTTCTCACCGCACCTCCTAATGTGTGTTTTTTTGGCTGGAAGAAAAGGGGTCCTTATTTCACTTTTCTCCAGCATTTCTCACTTGTCTGGGTAAACTATAACTTTTTTATTATATTATTTTTTAAAGATTTTTAGTTATCTCTACACCCAACATGGGGCTCGAACTCACAACCCTGAGATTAAGAGTTGGCATGCTCCACCAACTGAGCCAGCCGGGTGCCCTCACACTATAACTTTTTAAAAAACAGTTGGCCATTTTGGAACAAAACAGCAGCCAAGAAACTGCCAGTGACCTTGCAAATCTGTTTCTTGGGTAGAAGTTAGAAACCTGTCATGTTAAAACTACTGGAAATTGAGCATCTGAGAACAGTTGAGAACATGCTCCTTCACATTGAGTGTATTTAGTCTTACTAATCTTACGGTGTTCTTCATTGACTATAATTTAAACCAACTCACTGCCTGTACTTCCATGAGCATTAGAGTCAGTGCGACATCCATGTCTCGGGAAAAGTCAGAAATGCTCTCTGTTGTTCTGCACCTCCACCCATCTGAAATCGAGAAGACTAAGCAGGGAAAGACTCTTCAGGGACAGCAGCCATAGAGTCAGTCTGGCTCTGAAAGGAGGAAATGGTGGCAGTGACAGCTCAGCACATGGCAGGGGACTGTTCTGGCGGCCTAGCTGGCTGGCACAGACCCACAGGAACCGAGGAAAGGGATGGAAGAAAGGAGGAAGGGAACACTGGTAGGGATGTCACTCCAGGGGACAAAGCATAATATTCACAGAAGTGACGGTCACTCCTGACAGGCACACATTCGCATCCACTAGGCGAGCTAAGACCCTGTGGTTCCAACCTGGTCTTGAAGACATATTTCACACTTAAGTGATGTAGTTGTGGTGTTGTCTTCACTACAACTAAGTTGTAGTTGAGAGTAAAAGAAGCACAAATGAGGAAAACCACCAAGCACTTCTGACCAAGCCATTCCATCAGCACTCCTGTCACCCTTTCTCAGTGCTTTTGGCTCTGTCCTCAGAGAACTGTCTTAGCAGCTGACAGTAAGGTTAAGTCAGGTTTCTAAATGCATTGTTCTTTTTGGCCTTCTTTTCACTGAGAAGAGGTGCTCAGTACAGGGGTTTTCTAGAACATCTCCAAACTCTTCAAACATTCGTGACTTTGTCCAAGACTCGGCGCAAGTAACAGGTCTGCATTGGACCTCGTAGTCCTTGTAGGGACCCTGTTCTCCACCCTGTTCTCTATTCTCTGCCTGTGTGGAAAGGGTAGTGAGTCAACCAAGCATTAGCTTTGCCAGCTGTTACTTGTGTGCCTTGCACTCTGTGCATTTCACATGCAGTAAATGTCTCAATGCATCTATAGGAGGCATAGAGGTGCTGTCAACCTGGAGATACACTTAAATAACTTTACGGCCTTTTCATAACAATATTTTACCTCTTTTGGAAAAGGAAGGTCACCTCCCAAGAGTGTACTTTACCTGAGTCCCAGGAGATGATGGTCACGTCTTCATGACCATCAGTCTTCGGGAAGATTAGCAGTGCAAGATCAACTGCAGGCAGGAAATTGTCACATCAGAATAGTGTGAAGTTTCTTTGTCAGGTTTTCTCCCTATTTTGATATCTCTGTGCCTGTTATGTGAATGGGATAAAATCTGTGCACATGGTGTTGAGACCTTGAAAATGATGCAGAATCCAGGACAAAGTTAAAATCAATTTCAAAAAAAAAAAATCAAAAAAAAAAAAATTTTTTTTGTAAATTAAAAAATAAATAAAATAAAATAAATTTCATATATATATGTACACACACAGACACAAATATACTTTTTTTTTTCTTAACAAATAACAAATGTTAATTTCCTCCTTTGAGTCATATGAAGTAACAATAGTCACACACTCCTGAGCAGACCACAGTCATGGTCATTTTGGATGCATTCAGGTCCTGAATAGTTTCTTGCTTTAATGTCCAAGTGGTAAAATGTGGCCTTCCAAGTTATACTCTAGGAGAAACACTGCACATGGAGCATTGTCTGTGTATATGGAGAAGAAGCCACCATTGGCCTCTCAAAGATCTAGCAAATATTGGGTAGTGATTCTGTGACTGGTGTAGATCCCTGACACAGCAAATCGCCTAGCTTTGCTTATGCCTCCATTTCCCAGGAGACTGTTTTGTGTATTAAGTGTCTTCACGCGTGGGAATGGCTACCACTGGGCAAGAGGAAGCAGCAGGAGGGGCACATGCCAGTAACTTCAATTACCAACAAATAGACCTTCTCTAAGTTAGATTTCTTGGTTGTGCTCATGTTATTCTGTATTCCGTCATAAAAGAAACATTTCATGAAACATTTTACGTTTTTGTGTGTGTGAATTACCAGTCAGTATGTGACTTCTCATCTGCACAGTGGATTGTGCCTTGTTGGGTTTATTCTCTGCCCACAGGCTGCAGATGGAACCCCGAGGGCACGCAGTGAGTCCCCACCAGGGCCTGCGCCCATTCAGATGCCCACCCTTGGTTTGAATTCTTTTAGATGAATTTTCAGGTTGGGTCTTCTCTGCCTGCCTCCCCCTCACATCTCATATGAGTCTCAACTTCTCTTTGTTTTAGGCAAATGAAATGTTGCTCAGTGGACGGAAGCTGACGGCGCAGGAGGCTTGCGGCAAAGGCCTGGTCTCCCAGGTGTTTTGGCCCGGGACCTTCACCCAAGAAGTTATGGTTCGCATCAAGGAGCTTGCCTCCTGTAATCCAGTTGTACGTGGAACTCGTTCTCTTACATATGTTACTTTTTTTTTCTTTTTTTACCATGACCTTCCCTCCAGAGAGCTCGCACACATAATAACGGTGTCTCCTGAGTCCTCCACATGTGCCCCTGGCATGGCCCCCTGCACTCGAAATGCTGGAAGAGCTATAATTAGTGCCACTGCTCCAGACCCACTTGCCTGCCTCCTCCCCATCGCAGATGCCTAAGAGCGGAAGGAGTCCACATCAGTCAGGGACTTATCTCACAGTGTCCTATGAAACCCTACAAAAACCATTCATAGAGTTCTTTCCTGTCTCCCGAGCCCTTTCCTGTCTCCCGAGCCCTTTCCTTTTTTTTTAATGTTTTATTTTGGGAGAGAACAAGTGGGGGAGGGGCAGAGAGACAGCGATACAGAGGAGCTGAAGAAGGCTCTGTGCTGACAGCACAGAGCCCGATGTAGGTCTCAAACTCATGAACCATGAGATCATGACCTGAACCAAAGTCGGCACTCAACCGACTGAGCCACCCAGGCGTGCCCTCCAAAGCCCTTTCCTATACCATGTTTCCTTCCCAACTGCCCACAGTGGATGTAAGCTTTTATTTAATAAATGTGCTGGATAGGGGCGCCTGGCTGGCTCAGTTGGTACAGTATGTGACTCTTGATCTCAGGGTTGTGAGTTCAAGCCCCACATTGGGCATGGAGCCTACTGTGTTTAAAAAAAAAAAAAATGATCTTGGATAATATTCAATCTGGTAACAATTGCATTTAGCAAATTATAAGGTAAACATCATTTAACATTAACAGACATGACTCCCATCTAGGCTCTCCCTGACATGAACAACGCTCACTGTTAAGATTAAATTTTGGTTAGAAAACCCCCTCAGAGGGTATTCGTAGAGTTTTCACTGAGCATCACAAGAGCTGGTGTCTGGCTCAGGGGCCACGCCAGCCTGCAGCAGCAGTGTGGGCCCAGGCCAGGCTGGTCTCAGTGGGGAGGGGGCCAGAAGTGGGTAGCACAGCTCTCCTGAATTTGAGCATTTGCCTGATACCTAGAGTGAATAGACTTCAGATGTATCTCAGGCCCGGTGTGCGTTGTAAAAAGATGTCTGGTAGCCTTTTTGACAGGTAATTACTCAAGCTTGCTAACTGCCTCCATAGCTTTGGGGACAAGGAGAGCCAGTGCTTGTGGACATGCACCCTTGCTGACTCACTGCCTGTGTCTGGTCCAGGTGCTGGAAGAGTCCAAAGCCCTTGTGCGCTGTAACATGAAGGTGGAGCTAGAGCAGGCCAACGAGAGGGAGTGTGAAGTGCTGAAGAAAATCTGGGGCTCGGCTCAAGGGATGGACTCCATGCTGAAGTACCTGCAGAGGAAGATCGATGAGTTCTGACGGCCAGGTGCCTGCTGGTGACACTGGAATTCTAGAGCAGCACACCTGTGGCACCACGTTGCCCTCCTCCTCCCTCACAGCCTGAAACAAGTTCACTCTTAGCTCACGCTTGGAAGCAGGACTTACAACATCCAAGCTATTTATTATCAAGGAGTTTTTAAGTACTGTAACTTTAAAATAAATAACTACAAAGCTCCTTTGTCCAAACGTCATTATTTTATACTTAATATACACAAAAGTATAAAAGTATAATGGTGAGCTCTAGACTGCTCTTTGAAGCTCTAATTTTTGTTATCTTTAGCTAGTACTGTATAAAAAAGAAACGAAGCGTGTTTTGCTGGTTTCAGGTGGCAGAAAAGTCTGGAATAATGTTTGTTTCCCTTATTTTTTCTTTCTAGAACACAGAATCTAAAGGGTATTAGCCAGCCTCCTCTCTCCTGTCCCAAATAGAGATACAGAAAGATCTGAGGTGTGCCTTTGTCTCCAAAAAGGTACATGTATCTCAGAGGTGGAATGTCCTGAATCAAAAGTAAAACTTACCTTGTAGGATAAGTATTTCTGATGAAAAACCCACTGATGAACATACCGCCAAACTGAAGTACACTTAAGATTCATGCTGGAAAATCCAATGATTCTTCCTTTTTAATATATCCAGTTCTTACCCAGTTAACATGAGGAAACCACTGTCTCTCCAGAAGAAAGCTTGTTTTGCAGTATTAGTGAATCACTGAATAGCTTAAGTATGAGTATCTAAGTTATAAGTTAGTTTTAGTGGATTTTAAAGAGTTTTTCTGACCCTTTTGAAAAATAACTACATAAGTGCTTCTTGTTGCTGGGTGAGAAATACTACTTTATATGCAGTTTTGGTTTTCTATTTGCAGATATGATTGATGTATTACACCAAAAAAAAGTATTTTTATGTTTATAAAGTGTAATTTTTAGGTTCACTTAGAATATATTTTATTTAATAAGTTAAAATTCTTTTGGCACACTCTTAAATGCAGGAACTCCTTTAAAAAAAAAAAAAAAAAGAACTACCTTATATTCAACGTTTAATGTCCCAGGTCTCTGCTTTCATATCTACGCAATATGCGGAGTAGAGTGTGGCGTCCAAGAGTGCCCTGTGTAAATAGACATTCACATTCCTTTCAGGAGTGGGGACTGATTCCTGATTACAGACGCCTATTATTAGTTAGGCTTCTGAGCTTGCAATCATATTGAATGTATGAAGAATGAAATAAAATCAAAACCTTATTTTTGTACAGTTTGGAAGTTTATACTTAGAACCGACCACCTCCCGGCCATGTGGAGAGCTGTACAGCGTGTAAATCTGCCTTTACCTTGGATTGGTTGGTGCAGTATTTTTGCATCTGTGGGACCTACTTTTTCGTTCAGTAGTTTGAACTATATATAATAAACTGTACAATCTGTAAAGTTTTTATAGAATAAATATTCAGCTGTGAAAACTGGTTAAATAAAACTAATATTTCTTAACACATTGGAAATGTTTGTCTAATTCTTCACTCCTGAAGTTCCTCATGGGACTTTTTTTCCATGAAGTATGCATGTGATCATAGCACTCGTGCAGTTTAAAGAATAAGGAACTCTGTAACTGCACCTGGGGAGGAGCTACAATCTGACCGATAGCATCCTCCCGAGTCCTGTCCACTTGACCCTTCCCCAGGTGACCATTTCCTGAACTTTGTGTCAGTCTTCTCCTTGCTTCTCTTTCAGAGATGCATATTCCTAAACATATTACCTAGTTCTTCCTACTTCTGAACTTTACATTGTTATTACACATAAGCTTTGGTGATTTAGTATTGAGTTGTTTATTTTAATCTGTGTATGTAGAGTTGTAACTTATTCCATTGCCCAGACCTACAATGTAGGTGTTTTCATTCCTGTTTCATAGATAGGGAACCTAAAGTATGAAATACATGCCATAGGGGCAGGACCAGGCTTCCAGCCCAGGTGGCAGAACCAGTATTCTGGCATCAACACCGTATTGTCTGTTTCCTAGAATTTAGAACTAGGGAACTAATTCAGTTCGGTTCTCCTCTGTGTCATCCTGGATTCTGCATTCTCTACACTGGCCACATTCCTTCCTCTCTCAGGCAAAACTTTCATGTTCCAACTTCTGGCTCATGAATCAAGCCCAACTAAGAGGAAGAACTGACAACCTTAAATCCTTATATTCTTGCCCAGTGTTGGGGAAGGTGACAGGAAATGCTCTCTAATTTGGTTCAACTTCAGAGGAGAATTTGACAGGATATAGCAATTCCGTTTATAAGGACTCATCATAAGTAATGAATTCTTGCACAAGATAAAGATACCACAGGTGACTAAATTCGTCTCCGTGAAAAGCTGGAAATGATGGGTTAAATAATTATGCCACACTGCACAATGGAATACACAACCATTAAAAGAATAAAATACTTCTAAACCTTAGGTGAAAAAAGCATATTACAGAATAACTTATGTCAAAACATTCACTATATGCTTCTAAGAGATTAAAAGGATATGCCCAAGAACTAGACTGTCTTCTTTTTATCATATCCTCTCCTCTAGTGCTTCCCCACTCTGGCAAGTGAAGGTGGAGAGCTGCACAGAGACAGGCATTCCCATGCATCTAGGCCCCTGACCAGGGCCATCCCCTTCTTGGGCTTGTTTTCCTCAGCTGTAGTAATGGTGAAACAGCACATAGCCTGCAGTATGCACCAGGCACTGTTGCAAACACTTCTGTGTATTAGGTCATGGGCTTTTTGAGGGAACTCCCAATTTCCAGAGAATATTTATTAACATAGTATATATTAATATATAGTCACTATAAAATGAGAGCTCTCAAAAAAATCTTGTGGTTGGCTGACTTCGTTTCTGGCCACTCTGGCAAGAAGACCAAAGAAATCAAAAGAGGCCCGAACTTTGAGGATCTTTGAAGGAAATCATGCCCATGATGTAAGAAGAGAGGAGCCCAGAGAGCTGCTGGCTAGGCTGCTCCTGCCACCCTTTGGCCTCATTGCTTGGTCAGGAAGTAAATGAGGGGTAACCCAAGTATCTGGGCAAAGCAGGAGCCCAGTGAGCCAGAGACCAGCCTCCATGACCAACTGTCTCCTTCAGCCACAGCAGAGAAGCTCTAACCCACTCCTACATTACTTAGTCACTTACACTGATATGAACAAATGTTATTCTCCAAAGGGAGGAAAATGTGTATGTTGCAGGAGAATTGGCACTTCCCAAATAAAAACACATATCTTAGGGATAGCCCAGGGATGTGGGGCTCTGTCAACTGAGTCTGTCCCTGCTCAAAGTTCAGTCTGCTTTCCCCAAATCCAACGAGCCCATCTGGTGGCCTTTCTGTTACTGACCTTTCTATCCTTCCATAACCAGCTTTCCCCAGTCCATGCCTTTCCTGCCCTAGAGTGCACTCTAGTGACCTGCAGAACATGCCAGGGGGAGTCCTGGCCTTCACAGGAAGAGACTCAGGGCAGGTGAAAGTCCAAGGAACCTTAGCCCTGGAGTAAAGCCCAGAACTGGAGAGTGGGAGAGGATCTGTGATGTTGCATGCAACTGTTTCTACACGAGGAAACAGAACTAGAGAAGTCAAGGGACCTTCCCATCATCATACTGCCTGTAAGAGGCCTGGCATCCAGGAGTAGCTAGTGCTCTTCACAAAACCCCACTGCCATCTGTGCCTGCCTTCCCAGCACCTTAACTTGCCAAGATCAGATTGAGGTGAACACTGGCCACAGGGAGTGTAGAGTGGTGGTTATCAAACTTCATTGCACATTAGAATGATCTAGAAAGCATTAAAAATTCTTAATGCTTTGGCCATACATGAAAATAAATCACAATCTCTGAGCTGGGATCCATGCATCTGGAGTATTTGACCCAGGTAGCTTGACTTGTCTGTGCCTGGGGGATGCAATGAGTAGGAGAGTGGCCTGGAGAATTCAATACATCCTGACATCTCATGGGCCTACGGCTCTGTGGGTGGAAGTGGGGCAGTGGGGCAGAGTGGGTGGTTTGAGCAGCTTGGCAGCTTGGGATTTAGGGCTTTTTCAAGTGGAGGCTGGCCTTACCTACAGAGTTTTGATGGTCTACAAACTATTTCTACATCTGAAGGAGCTGGACCACTCCACAAAACCCTCAATACTAGCATCTAGAAATAAATATCTCACTGCTTAGCAACAGAGGAAAGACTGACTATATCCCAGGAAACTCCTCCCTGTTCTCTAGAGGACATTCCTGACAGTGTCTCTGAAGACACTCTGAAAATGGCATTGGATGTTAGAACATTGCTTTGAAAGTTACTTTTTTGGTGAGGTAGAAAACTTCAGTTAAAAGCCAACTTTATGATCTTAGAACCATATTATGCCCTCCGATGACTAATAAGTTGTTTAAAGCAAGCATTTTTAAAAATAAAAGCTAAGGTCTAATGAGTTTTAACATTAATTCCTATTTTCATAATTTTAGATTGTATTCTAAAATGGGAGGATATAAATTTTTATTAACATCCATACAGACTATATATGTAATCACCCACGTGAAACACCCTGGATAAAACAGCAAGACATAATATTACAAGGAAATAGAACACTTGAACATTATAAACCATAGAGGTAATTAGACTCATTATGGGGATCATTTCATAGTGTATAAAAATATTGAACCACTATGATATACACCTGAAAATAATAGGATATTGCAGGTAAATTGTATTTCAATTTAAAAATGTAGACCTAATACACACACATCTGTAGAAACCTCCACCCGAGCAGAATACATATTCTTCTACAAGGGCACATGGAACATTTTCCGGAATAGACCATAAGTTAGGCAATAAAACAAGTCTCAATGAATTTAAAAGGATTCAAATCATGCAAAGTGTGTCCTTAACAGAAAGGAGTTAGATATCAGTAACAAAGAAATTTAGGAAATTGAAAAATATGTGGAAATTAAACCTCTTATAACCTTTACAAGAGAAATTAGAAAAGATCTGGAGATGGATGAAACTGAAAACACAATGTAACAAAACATAATAAATTATTCATAACAAGGGCACCTGGGTGGCTCAGTCAGTTAAGCGGCCGACTTCGGCTCAGGTCATGTTCTTGCGGTTCATGAGTTCAAGCCCCGTGTCAGGCTCTGTGCTGACAGCTCAGAGACTGGAACCTGCTTTGGATTCTGTGTTTCCCTCTCTTTCTGCCCCTTCCCCACTCACACCACCTCTCTCTTTCTCTCTGTGTCTTTCTCAAAAATAAATATTAAGAAAATTAAAAAATAAATTATTCATAACAAAATACCTATATTTAAAAAATAGAAAAGTAAATAGATGCCAAGTCAATAACCTAAACTTCTACCTTAAGAAACTGGAAAAAGAAGAGCAAACTAAACACACAGCAAACAGAATGAAGGAAATAAAAATTATTAGGGCAGATATAAATAAAATGGAAAATATAAAAGCAATAGGAAAAAAATCAAGGAAAGGTCTTTGAAGAGCTTAATGAGACTGACCAAGAAAAAAAGAATACTTAAATTACTAAAACCGAGAGTGAAGAGGGGACAGTACTACCAACCCTATAGAAATAAAAAGAATTATAAGGGAATGTTACAAACAATTGTATGCCCACAAATTAGGTAAGCTACATGAGATCAACTAATTCCTAGAAAGATGAAAACTACTGAAACTGACTTCAGAAGATACAGAAAATCTGAATACACACCTATAACAAATAAAGAGATTGATTTAGTAATCAAAAAGCTTCCCACCAAGAAAAGCACAGAAACAGATGGCTTCATTCATTAATTGTATCAAGTGTTTAAAAAGTAATCATTACCAATCTTTCACAAATGTTTGCAAAAAATAGAACAGGAAGGAATACTTTCTAACTTATTCTATGAGGTCAGTCTTAATACCAAAATCACACAAAGACATGACAAGATAACTATAGATCAATATCCCTTAATAATATAGATGCAAAAATTCTCAGCAAATAATCTGGCACAATATAAAAATTATATGCCATAACCAAGTGGGATTTATCCCAGGAATGCAAGGTTGGTTTGGCATGTAAAAATCAATCAAAGTAATATATTGATAAAATAAAGGATAAAATTACATAATCATCTAAGTAAATGCAGGAAAGCATTTGAAAAATCCAACAACCATTACAATAAAAACAAGCTAGACAGAATGGAATTTCCTCTACTTGATAAAGGGCATCTATAAAAAACCCACAGTTAGCATCATATTTAATGATGCAGTTGAAAGCTTTTACCCTAAAATCAGGAACAAGACAAAGATGTTTGCCTTTGCCACTTATATTCAACATTGTACTGAAAGTTCTAGCCAGAGCAATTAGATAAGAAAAAAGAAATAAAAGACATCCAGATGGTAGAGGAATAAGTAAAACCATCTATTTGCAAATAATATGATCTCATATGTAGAAAATACTAAGGAATCCAAACACACAAAAAAACCTATTAGAACATACACTCAGTAATGTTGCAGGATATGAGATAAATATACAAAAATCAGTTGTATTTCTATACACCAGCAATAAATCTGAAAATAAAATTAAGAAAATAATTTCAGGGGCACCTGGGTGGCTCAGTTGGTTAAGTGACTCTTGATTTCGGCTCAACTCATGATCTCACAGTTGTGAGATCAAGCCTGGTGTCAGGCTCCACACCCTAATTGAGATTCTCTTGAAAGAAAGAAAGAAGGAAGGAAGGAAAGAAAGAGAGAGAGAGAGAGAAAGAAAACAAAAGAATTTTATTTACAATAGAATAAAAAACAATAAAATACTTAGAAATAAATTAACCAAAGAAGTGCAAGACTTGTGCACTGGAAACTACAAAATACTGCTGAAAGAAATTAAAGAAGACCTGAATAAATAGCAAGATATTCATGGACTGGAATCCGTACGTTAAATGGCCAATAAGCACATGAAAAGATGTGCAATATCATTAATCGTTATTGAAATAAAAATCAAAACTACAATGAAATACAACTTTACAACACTAGGATAGCTCTAAAGGAAAATGACAAATATTGGTGAAAATATGGAAAAATTAGAATCCTCCTACACTGCTAGTTGGAATGTAAATTGGTACAGCCACAATGCAGAACAGGTTGGCTGTCCCGAAAAAAGTTAAACTTAGAGTTACTATGTAGCTTTGCAATTAAATCTACTCCTAGTTATATACCCAAAAGAACCGAAAACAAGTTCTCAACTAAATAGTGTACACAAATGTTCATAGCATCATTCATAATAGTCAATCAGTGGAAACAACCCAAATGTTCATCAACTGATGAAAGAATAAACAAAATATGGTATATCCAAATAATGAATTGTTATTTGGCAATAAAAAGGAATGAAGTATAGGTACATGCTACAATGTGATTGAACCTTGAAAACATTATTCTAAGTGGAATAAAAAATCCAGAAACAAAAGGCTACATATTGTATGATTCCATTTATATGGAATGTCCAGAATAGAAAAATCCGCAGAAACAGAAAGTAGATTAGTGGTTGCCAGGGAATGGAAGGGGGGCGGAGAGACAGAATGGGAAGTGACTGCTAACAAGTACAGGGTTTTCTTTGGGGTTGATGAAATTGTTCTGGAATTAGTGGTGATGTTTGCACAACTTCAGGAATCTACTAAAAACCATTGATTAGCATACTTTAAAGTGGTTAATTTTAAGATATTTGAATTATATCTCAATTTTTTTAAGAGTGTGTATCCTCTAAATTAACACACGGAGAAAATGGAAAAATACTTAATTGATCCAAAATAAGCAAGAGAGGAATGAAAAAGGATGAATAATAAACAGAGTTGACATGATGGATTTTGCTCAAAATATTAATAAAAAGATTAAATGAAAATGGACTAAATGTGTGAAAAGATCTATATACACACATATGCTGGTCACAAAAAAAAAAAACAAAAAAAAAAACAAAAAAAACCAACACATCTAAAACTGCAAAGCTCAAACTAAAGATATAGAAAATATATACTGTGCAAATACCAAACAAAACCCTGCCATAACAATATTATCAAAATACTATTAAAGCAAAAAGCATGTCAGAAAAAGTATTCATAATGACAGCAGACTGAGTTCTACTGAAAGATAATTCCAAATTTGTGTGCCCTACTTAACTTATCCTCAAAATATATAAAGCAAAAATTGACAGCTCTACTACAAAAAAAATAGACAAGCACAAAACCATTATGGGAGATTTTGGCACTCCCCAGTAACTGATAGAATCTGACCCTCTTACACCTTCAATGGAGATGTGGGATTTAATAATCATGTACCTGTGCTCGCTTCGGCAGCACATATACTAAAAAAATAATCATGTACCTGATTTTGACTGATTCTATTTTGACAAGTTCCTGAGTGTGAATGTGGTAGGTGGCTTCTAAATTGGCTCCCAATGATCCCCAGTTCCCAGTATGCACACTCTTGTGTAATCCCCTCCTCTTCTGTGTGGGATGGACAAAGTGCCTTGTTTTTAACAGAGTATGGCAAATGTGATGGGGGTGTCACTTCTGAAATATGGCTATGAAGGATTGTGACTTCCATCTTGCACACACTTGTTCTCTTTCTGCCTCATCTTGTTCATTCTGGGGAAGCCAACTGCCATGTTGTGAGGTGCTGTGAGGCCCATGAGCCAAGAAACTGAGGGGGATTCCCACCAGCCAGTGAGGATCTGAGGTGCTTGGGCTAACAACCCAAGAGGAGCAAATCCTTCCAGTGCTCACATGACTGAGCTTGGAAGAAATCCTGCCTCAGTCCAGCCATGAAAAGACTACACCTGGCCAACACGTTAACTGTAGCCAGAGACCCCTAGTCAGAGGCCTAAGCTAAGCCATACCTGGATTTATGTTCCAGAAACTACAAGATGATAAATTTTGGTATTTTAAGCCACTAGGTTTTGGAGTAATTTATTATGCAACAGAAGATAATTAGTATACTCAAGATGATCAGTCTCACAGCTTACTTTAGTATTTGATAAATATATAGGTAACAAATATATATCTACATTTAAATATAGAGATAGATAGGATAGAGTGTTAGAAAAAATTTTCATTTTAACATCTTGTTTATTCTCTGCATTTAAATATCCCTTTATGAGGGATTGGGTGCGTACATGTCTTTATGCTCATCCAATGGAATTCTCTGCAACTCTAAATGAATATATTGCTGCTGATGATGATGTAGTAGTAGTTGTAGTAGTCAATATTTATATGATGATAAATATTCACTAATCTCTTAGGGTAGTAATTATTAATTATATTAATCTCTAATTATATTAGAATTATAACCTATTACATTTTTCAGACGAGAATACTGAGTTTTAGAAACGTTATATAATTTCCCTAAGGTCATCCCATAGTAAATGTTGGTCAGGTGTTTGACAACCAAACTTCACCCAAGAACAGCTTTCTCAGGGTGCCTGACTGGCTCAGTTGGTGAAACATGCTACTCTTGATCTCAGGGCTATGGGTTCAAGCCCCACATTGGGTGTAGAGTTTACTTAAAAACATAAAATCCTTGGGAGGGAGGGGAGGATGGGTGATGGGTATTGAGGAGGGCACCTGTTGGGATGAGCACTGGGTGTTGTATGGAAACCAATTTGACAATAAATTTCATATTTATTAATTTTTTTTTCAACGTTTTTTATTTATTTTTGGGACAGAGAGAGACAGAGCATGAACGGGGGAGGGGCAGAGAGAGAGGGAGACACAGAATCGGAAACAGGCTCCAGGCTCCGAGCCATCAGCCCAGAGCCCGACGCGGGGCTCGAACTCACAGACCGCGAGATCGTGACCTGGCTGAAGTCAGACGCTTAACCGACTGCGCCACCCAGGCGCCCCAATAAATTTCATATTTAAAAAAAAAAACAGGACACTTCTGGGACAAGGATAAAAGATTGGAAGCAAGGAAACTACTAGTTCATTTATTAAGCAAATATTTATTTAAAACCTAAAAAGAAAAAAAAAACATAAAATCTTGGGACACCTGGGTGGCTCAGTCAGTTAAGCATCTAACTTTGGCTCAGGTCATGATCTCACAGTCCGTGAGTTCAAGCCTTGCGTCGGCTCTGTGCTGATAGCTCAGAGCCTGGAGCCTGTTTCAGATTCTGTGTCTCCCTCTCTCTGATCCTCCCCTGTTCATGCTCTTTCTCTGTCTCAAAAATAAATAAATATTAAAAAAAATTTTTTAAACAAATCTTAAAAAAAAAAAAATAAAAAAGAACAGCTTTACCTCCCTCGTTGTCCCCCTGAGCTCTGTAGACCCTTGGGTCCTGGTATACATAACCCAAGAAAGGGGAAGGGAGCCATGAGCACTTGGACTTGCTCATTCTCTCATTTCTCATGAGCAACTAAGAACCAGAACTTGATTTTATCTAGAAATAGAAGTGAATGTGACATTTATGGCCTCTTGAATTTTAGAAGCAATCTGTATACTTGTTACATGTATACCATTATAGATATCTTCGTTATCCAAACTTTTGGTATCAAGCTTAAGAGTCAAAGTCGTATGATTTTTTTTTTTTTACATCTGAATTTTATGGTTCAGTTTTTTAAAGTAATATCTACACCCAACATGGGGCTCGAACTCATGACCCTGAGATCAAGAGTTGCATACTCTACTGACTGAGCCACCCGGACTCCCCAAATAAAGTCAGATAACTCTAAAAAGTTAGATAAACCCTTTGTTATATAAACTCTTGCTATTGACTGTCTTCAACTCAAGAACCAAATTCATTTGGAATATGTGATATCTCTCCTGACTCAAGCTTCGTATTTGACTTTCATTATCCAAATCAGGAAGCAAGTAGATTTGGATGGTGAGAGACAGTTTCACATGCACAGAAAATACACCAAATTTTGGTTTGGCTCTCACTGGTTATCTCTATTGCTAATTTACTTTTCAAATAAATTGGTGTAATGTTTTTATTTTTACGAGCGTGTTTACATAACTCATTTTTATAAAATACACCAGTTGGTGAAAAGTCCTTGTCTCTATCACGGGAACGATAACCCAGATTCCCCAAGGCAGCCTTCCCCAAATATTTGGAAACTGATGGCCTCAGAGAGAGGAGCAATAGACCTGTCCTCCTGTTTCCACTTACAGATCTAGGCTCCAGTAGGTCTTTCCTTAGCGTCACCTCTAGTTAGCTGGGCTAGATGCCTCTGAGTTGAAGAGGCAACCACTCACATACACTTTGAACTTTTTAGATTTTACTCTGAAGCCAACAATTCACTCCTCAGGCCCTTGGTGACCCAGGGTCCATTGCTGGGTGTTTTGGGGGGTGGTGTGGAGGGCCTCTCCAACATATTGCTTTGGGGCTCAGCGTTACTGGTTCTTTTTCCTTTAACTCTGGAGCTAGTGCTCAGATGGTTAGAACACTGTGCTAATGAGGCACTGGTCCTGCCGTGGGGACTCGTTTGCCAGCCTCTGATCCCTTGCCAAAGACCTTGGCTGGCTGCCTGGCAGCAACTGTTGATCACCAGAGAGACCAAGAGAGCAGCTGGAATGGACCGGGGCCACTTCAGGGCCTTGGAGAAGGCTGTACACCCCTGCAGGTAGCAGACCAACATGTCCATAACCCTCCAAAGCACCTCTTCCAAGGCCAGAGACACCATTTTAATAAAAGGAAAAACAATCTGTTGGTTTTTACACTTTGCTGTAAATTTTTGCTCGTAGCAATCTGTTTGTTGTGACAGTTACCACTGGGATTTTTCTCCCCTCTATTACTAGAAAGCTTTATTATCTGGAGCTTTAAAGCCTCATGCAGTGAAAAACTATTGCATCAACACACAGTTTGGAGAGAAGAGAATGACCTATAATTCTTGTTCTCTAAAGATGGGCGATCATCACCACAGCACCAGCCCTCAGGCATGGGGACTCAGCTTGGCCTCATTCCCTGGCTGTTCTAATACCACCCCCCACCCTTGCCCCAATTCTCAATTTCCAGTTTTCCCAGGAAGGAGAGAAGAATATCCCATCAGCTATGAGGAGAAGGGGGACTCCCGTTGTAGGCCTGCAGATTCTGAAGTTCAAGTCACCAGCTCCAGTAACTGTGTTGTGGGATAGTTGTGGGGACAAGGTAGACATGGGATTAAGAGCTTTTCCCATTCTGTACTGCTGGCAAGTTCTCTCGTCAACTTGGACCTTCACGGAATCCTGGAATGTTCGAAGGGGTGGCCAGGACACTTAGAAGAATCATAGTTCCTGCCAAGCAGGCAAGTTTGGAGACAGAAATGCTCATAGTTGAGTGATTAAAGTGTAACTTGAGGTGCACATAGGTGGCTCAGTCAGTTAAGCATCCGACTCCTGATTTTGGCTCAGGTCATCAACTAATGATATTTTGAGAGATCAAACCCTGCATTGGGCTCTGCACTGACAGTGTGGAGCCTGCTGGGGATTCTGTCATTCCTTCACTCTCTGCCTCTCTCTCTCTCTCAAAAATAAATAAATAAATAAATAAATAAATAAATAAATAAATAAACTTTAAAGTATAACTTGAAATACTTCATTGCAAACCACGTGTGTTGCATGTATGCAAATGTATGTGTGTTTGTGTTGGGAGGATGTTTTTCTAACAGCTTCATTGAGGGATAATTGAAATACAATAAAGTTTACATATTAAAAGTCCCCAACTTGAGGGAGGGGCCAAGATGGCAGAACAGCATGTAAGTTTTTTTGCATCTCTCATCCACGATATACAGCCATATATCAACACTAAACCATCCTGCACACCTAGAAAACTGATTTGAGGATTAACACAACAATCTGCACAACCTGAACCACAGAACTCAGCAGGTATGTGGCACAGAAGTGAACTGGGGGAAAGAGAAGCCACGGAGGGCAGGGAGCTGTTTTTACTTGTGGAGAGAGGAAGGAGATGGGGGGAGAGTATGGGAAAAGCATCCTCCCCCCAAAAGCAGCTGAAGAGAAAGTGGAAAAGTGGAAACAGCCACAGGGACTGAACAAAAAAGGAAGGGAGAAGGGAGAAAAGAGAGGGTTTAAATTTCATTAATACTCTATAAACAGGGGGATACCTGCAGATAACTGTGCAGATACCTCCACAGCTTGATAACTGGTGGTGCTCTGGTGGGAAGGGTGAATCACTAGGAGCAGAGAGTGAGGTCCGAGGGGTCCAAGGGCCATATGGGGAGATGCGGTTCCCCTGCTACCAGGACATTTGGTAGAGGCTGTGCGGCCACTCCACAGTCAAAGGTCCCAGCAGACCCTGGAGAACAACCACATTCACTGGTGCCGGAACAAGGTCGTTAAGTGTGAAGCCTCGTGCCAGATGAGTGTTGTGATTCTCCATAATTCCTGAAATGCTGCTACATGATCACGTGAACTTTTTGGGGGCGGGCTTGCACCCAGCTGCAGTCTCTGGGCATCAGCAGCACCATGGTCTCGTGAATGTTCCTGGGGGCCAGTGGGCACCTGGCCATCCTTTGGTGAAACTCTCACTCAGAGGGTCAGAACAGGTCAAAACTACAGTCCCTCAGAAGTGAGGGGTTGGGAAACATGGCCACATCTGAAATAAAACTCAGGAGGGAGGTGCCACCTGGCAACCTGACTGCTTGGTCACGGACTGTAGAAGTGGGGAGTCGACAGAAGCCAGAGACAAAGGGCAGGGTGCACGAATGCTGGTTGGGGAGAACAGAGTTCTGATAGTAGAGACTGGGTAGCTGGGTGACGCCATTTTCACCCCTCCTGTTCATGCGCATACACGCCTACAAGCGCCACAACAATCCACCCCAGGAAGCTAAGCAGTGCCATCTAGTGGAGAATGGAGCCTTTACACTAAGCCCCGCCCACCTGGGCCAACCTCGCTCTTCAGGAGCACCACAAGTCTTTCCACCTGCTTAGTTTATGGATTATAAAGTCCTTCATAGTTTGACTTCTAGGGGAAACTGATGTAATTTCAAATGCATTTCAGTCTGTTCGCTGTCCATCTATTCAATTTTTTTTCTTTTCTTATTCTCAAATACAGAAAGAGAAAAAAATGTATTTTTATTTTCAATTTTTATTAAAAATAATTTTTAAAATTTTTTCTACTATATTTTTTACTTTTTTGTGAATTTTTCAAATTCTATCTTTACTTTCATCATTTCATTTTATTCTATTTCATTGTATTCATTTGTATTCTGGAGGATAATAAAGCAGAAAAAAAGAGGGAGACTAAGGCAAAAGAGCATGATTTAAGAATTAGAGAAATCACTGACTCATTAAAAAGGAACAACATCAGAATCATAGGGGTCCCATAAGATGAAGAGAGAGAAAAAGGGGTAGAAGGCTTATGTGAGGAAATCATAGCAGAAAACTTTCCTAACTTGGGGAAAGGCACAGACATCAAAATCCAGGAAGCACAGAAGACTCCCAACAGATTCAACAAAAACCGGCCATCAACAAGGCATATCATAGTCAAATTTACAAAATGCTCAGGCAAGGAGAGAATCGTGAAAGCAGCAAGGGGGTGGGGGGAAAGTTCTTAACCTACAAGGGAAGACAGATCAGGTTTGCCACAAATCTATCCACAGAAACTTGGCAGGCCAGAAAGGAGTGGCAGGATATATTCAATGTGCTGAATTGGAAAAATATGTAGCCAAGATTTTTTTATCCAACAAGGCTGTCATTCAAAATAGAAGGGGAGATTAAAAATTTCCCAGACAAACAGAAATTAAAGGAGTTCATGACCATTAAACCATCTCTGCCAGAAATTTTAAGAGGGAATCTCTGAGGGGAGAAAAGACAAAACAAACAAACAACAACAAAGAAGACCAAAAGCAGCAAAGACTAGAAAGGACTGGAGAACACCACCAGAAACTCCAACTCTACAGGCAACATAATGGAAATAAATTCATATCTTTCAGTACTCACTCTAAACATCAATGGATTAAATGCTCCAATCAAAAGACATAGGGTAACAGAATAGATAAGAAAACAAGATCCATCTATATGCTGTTTACAAGAGACCCACTTTAGACCTAAAGACACCTTCAGATTGAAAGTAAGGGGATGGAGAACCATCTATCATGCTAATGGTTGACAAAAGAAAGCCAGAGTAGCCGTCCTTAGATAATCTAGACTTGAAAATAAAGACTGTAACAAGAGATGAAGAAGGGCATTATATCATAATTAAAGGGCCTATACACCAAGAAGACCTAACAATTGTAAACATTTATGCTCCAAAGGTGGAACACCAAAAAATATAAATGAATTAATCATAAGCATAAAGAAACTCATTGATAATAATACCATAATCATAGGGTACTTCAACACCCCACTTACAACAATGGACAGATCATCTAAACAGAAAATCAACAAGGAAACAATGGCTTCGAATTACACACTGACCAGATGGACTTAACAGATATATTCAGAACATTTCATCCTAAAGCAGTGGAATACACATTCTTCTCCAGTGCACATGGAATGTTCTCCAGAATACATCACATACAGGGACACAAATCAGCCCTCAACAAGTACAAAAAGATCAGGATCATACCGTGCATATTTTCAGATCACAACACTATGAAACTTGAAATCAACCACAAGAAAAAATGTGGAAAGATAAAAAAATACTTGGAGACTAAAGTCCATCCTACTAAAGAATGAATGGGCTAACCAAAAAATTAAAGAGGAAATTAAAAAGTGCATGGAAGCCAATAAAAATGATAACACCATAACCTCAAACCTCTGGGACATAGCAAAAGCGGTCATAAGAGGGAAGTATATAGCAATCCAGGCCTTACTAAAGAAGGAAGAAATGTCTCAGATACACAACCTAACCTTATACCCTAAAGATCTGGGAAAAGAACAGCAAATAAAACCCAAAAACAGCAGAATATGGGAAATAATAAAGATTAGAGCAGAAATCAATGCTATCAAAAACAAAAAAACAAAACAAAACAAAACAAAAAAACATTAGAACAGATCAATGAAACCAGAAGCTGGTTCTTTGAAAGAATTAACGAAATTGATAAATCCTTAGCCAGTTTGATCAAAAAGAAAAAGGAAAGGACCCAAATAAATAAAATCAAGAATGAAAGAGGAGAGATCACAACGAACACAGCAGAAATGCAAACAATAACAAGAGAATATTACAAGCAATTATATGCCAATAACATGGGCAATCTGGAAGAAATGAACAAATTCCTCGAAACATATAAACTACCAAAACTGAAACAGGAAGAAATAGAAAATTTGAACAGACCCATAACCAGTAAAGAAATTGAATTAATAATCAAAACCCTCCCAAAAAACAAGAGTCCAGGGCCAGATAACTTTCCAGGGGAATTCTACCAATCATTTAAAGAAGAGTTAACACCTAATCTTTCGAAGCTGTTCCAAAAAATAGAAATGGAAGGAAAACTTCCAAACTCTTCCTATGAAACCAGCATTACCTTGATTCCAAAACCAAAGACCCCACTAAAAAGGAGAACTATAGATCAATTTCCCTGATGAATATGAATGCAAAAATCCTCAACAAGATATTAGTCAACTGGATCCAACCACGACCAAGTGGGATTTATACCTGGGATGCAGGGCTGGTTCAATATCCACAAAACAATCACTGTGATTCATCACATCAATAAAAGAAAGGACAAGAACCACATGATCCTCTCAATAGATGCAGAGAAATCATTTGATGAAATATAGCATCCTTTCTTGATAAAAACCATCAAGAAAGTAGAGATTAGAAGGATCATACCTCAAGATCATAAAAGCCATATATGAAAGACCAAATGCTAATATCCTCAGTGGGGAAAAACTGAGAGCTTCCCCCCTAAGGTCAGGAACAAGACAGGGATGTCCACTCTCACCACTGTTATTCAGAATAGTATTGGAAGTCTTAGCCTCAGCAATCAGACAACACAAAGAAATAAAAGGCATCCAAATTGGCCAGGAGGATGTCAAATTTTCACTCTTCATAGATGACATGATACTCTATATGGAAAACCCAAAAGATTCCACCAAAAGGCTGCTAGAACTGTTTCATGAATTCAGCTAAGTCGCAGGATATAAAATCAATGCCACAGATATCAGTTTCATTCCTATACACCAAAAATGAAGCAACAGAAAGAGAAATCAAGGAATCGATCCCATTTACAATTGCACCAAAAACCATAAAATACCCAGGGATAAATCTAACCAAAGAGGTGAAAAATCTATACACTGAAAACTATAGAAAGCTTATGAATGAAATTGAAGATGACATAGAAAAATGGAAAAATATTCCATGCTCCTGAATAGGAAGAACAAATATTGTTAAAATGTCAATACTACCCAAAGCAATCTACATATTCAATGCAATCCCTATCAAAGTAACACCAGCATTCTTCACAGAGCTAGAACAAATAATCCTAAAATTTGTATGGAACCAGAAAAGACCCTGAATAGCCAAAACAGTCTTGAAAAAGAAAACCAAAGCTGGAAGCATCACAATCCCGGACTTCAAGCTGTATTACAAAGCTGTAATCATCAAGACAGTATGGTACTGGCACAAAAACAGACACTCAGATCAATGGAATAGAATAGAGAACCCAGAAATGGGCCCACAAACATATGGCCAACTACTCTTTGACAAAGCAGAAGAGAATATCCAACGGAATAAAAACAGTCTCTTCAGCAAATGGTGTTGGGAAAACTGGACAGCGACATGCAGAAGAATAAACCTTCTTATACCACTTTCTTACACCATACACAAAAATAAACTCATGGATGAAAGACCTAACCATAAGACAGGAAGCCATCAAAATGCTAGAGGAGAAAGCAGGCAAAAACCTCTTTGACCTCCCAGCAACTTCTTACTCAACATGTCTCTGGAGGCAAAGGACACAAAAGCCAAAATGAACTATTGGAACCTCACTGAGATAAAGCCTTCTGCACAGCAAAGGAAACAATCAGAAAAACCAAAAGGCAACTGACAGAATGGGAGAAGATATTTGCAAATTATAAAGCTGATAAATTAGTATCCAAAATGTATAAAGAACCTACCAAACTCAACACCCAAAAACCAAATAATCCAGTGAAGAAATGGGAAGAGGCCATAAATCGACACTTTTCCAAAGAAGACATCCAGATGGCTAACAGATACATGAAAAATGCTCAACATCACTCATCATCAGGAAAATACAAATTAAAACCACAATGAGATACAACTTCACACCTGTCAAAATGGCTAATATTAACAACTCAGGCAACAACCAATGTTGGCAAGGATAGGGAGAAAGAGGAACCCTTTTGCACTGCTGGTGGGAATGTAAACTGGTGCAGCCACTCTGGAAAACAGTATGGAGGTTCCTTAAAAAGTTAAAAATAGAACTACCTTACCCAGCAATTGCACTACTAGGTATTTATCCAAAGGATACAAAAATGCTGATTCAAAGGGCCCATGCATCCCAATGTTTATAGCAGCGCTATCAACAATAATAGCCAAAGTATGGAAAGAGCCTGTATGTCCATTGACTGATGAATGGATAAAGAAGTTGTGGTGTCCTGTACCCCAATGTTTATAGCGGCACTCTCAACAATAGCCAAATTATGGAAAGAGCCTAAATGTCCATCAACTGATGAATGGATAAAGAAATTGTGGTTTATATACACAATGGAATACTACGTGGCAATGAGAAAAAATGAAATATGGCCTTTTGTAGCAACATGGATGGAACTGGAGAGTGTGATGCTAAGTGAAATAAGCCATACAGAGAAAGACAGATACCATATGGTTTCACTCTTATGTGGATCCTGAGAAACTTAACAGAAACCCATGGGGGAGGGGAAGGAAAAAAAAAAAAAAGAGGTTAGAGTGGGAGAGAGCCAAAGCATTAGAGACTGTTAAAAACTGAGAACAAACTGAGGGTTGATGGGGGGTGGGAGGGAGGGCAGGGTGGGAGGGAGGGCAGGGTGGGTGATGGGTATTGAGGAGGGCACCTTTTGGGATGAGCACTGGGTGTTGTATGGAAACCAATTTGACAGTAAATTTCATATATTAAAAAATAAAAAAAAAAATTAAAAAAAAAAAAAAAAGAAGTTCTATTTCCATGGGCTAGAAATTTGAAAGTATAATATAGTCAAAAGTTATATAAGTATTTATGTATGAATATATATATATGTGTATTCATATATAAAACATGTAGAATTAAAAAAAAAAAAAAAAAAAAAAAGAAGTTGTGGTGTATATATACAGTGGAGTATTACTCGGCAATCAAAAAGAATGA
This sequence comes from Panthera onca, assembly GCF_046562875.1. Taxonomy (NCBI): domain Eukaryota; kingdom Metazoa; phylum Chordata; class Mammalia; order Carnivora; family Felidae; genus Panthera; species Panthera onca. Next base: position 23,506,535 of record NC_138343.1, on the reverse strand, counting down.
AATCTTGCCATTTGCAACAATGTGGATGGAGTGTATTATTCTAAATGAAATTAGACAAAGACAAACATCATATGATTTCACTCATATGTGGAATTTGAGATACAAAACAGACGAACATAAGGGAAGGAAGCAAAAATAATATAAAAGACTCTTAAATACTCCATAAAACACTCTTAAATACAGATAACAAACTGAGGGTTGTTGGCAGGTGTTGGGTGGGGGTAAGGGCTAAAGGGGTGGGGGCATTAAGAAGGACACTTGTTGGGATGAGCACTGGGTGTTATATGTAAATGATGAATCACTAACTTCTAGTCCTGAAATTATTATTACACTATATGTTAACTAACTTGGATTTAAATTCAAAAATAAATAATAAAAAAATTTTTCAGAAAGCAAAAAAAAAAAAAAAGAAAAGAAAAGAAATGGATGGTGGTCATGGCTGTACAACACTGTCAATATACTGATACCATGGGATTGTATGCTTTAAAATGGTAAATTTTGGGGCGCCTGGGTGGCTCAGTTGGTTGGGCGTCCGACTTCAGTTCAGGTCATGATCTCACAGTCCATGAGTTCAAGCCTCGCGTCAGCCTCTGTGCTGACAGCTCAGAGCCTGGAGCCTGCTTCAGATTCTGTGTCTCCCTCTCTCTCTGCCCCTCCCCTGCTCATGCTCTGTCTCTCTCTGTCTCAAAAATAAATAAAAACATTAAAAAAAATTTTTAATGGTAAATTTCATGTTATGTATACATCACCATAAATAAAAGGCAGTATAATTGGTTGATTGATTAAAGAAATGAACAGATGCTTCACCAAAAGAAGGAAGGAAGAAGGACATCCAAATGTCCAAAAAGCATATGGGAACCTGGGTGGTTCAATCAAGTGAGCCTCCAGCTCTTGATTTTGGTTCAGGTCATGGGATCTAGCCCCACATAGTACTCTGTGCTCAGCATGGAGCCTGCTTGAGATTCTCTCTCTCCCTCTGCCCCTTCCCAACTCGTGTGTGCACATTCCCTCTCTCTATATATATAATAAAAATAAAAAATAAAAACAATAAAAACAAAAAGCGTATAAAAAATAACCTCATGAGCTCTCTGACAAACAACCCACTGGTTAAGAAACCAGTATACACCTACCAGAGTGGCTAACATGGAAAAGACTGTTAATACCAAGTGTTGGGTAGAATATGAAGTAACTGAAACATCTACTCATCCCCACTCATTCCACAGTGAGAATATAAAATAGCACAACCACCTTGGGAAACTCTGGGAGTATCCACTAATGCTGAGTATACCCATTATCCAGAAATTCCACTCCCAGGCACATACTCCAAAGAAATGTGTATATATTGTTGCCAGTGATGTGTGCTAGAATGTTCATAGCAGCAATATTCATAATACCACCAAATGTGCATCAACAGGAGAATGGATAAACACACCTTAATATATCTACAAAAGGAATTCTTATAGAAGTGAAAATGGATTAACAGGTGGATTGCTATTCATAGTTGATAAACCCCACCAACATAATGTTGAGCAAAAGAAGCTATATGCAAAATAATGTATACTACGTGATTCCATTCATCGGAAGTTCAAAAGCAGGTAAAACTAACCCATGGCATTAGAAGTCAGTATAGCAATTACCTTAGTGCTTGGAGAAGGTCCTTTGGCAGGGAAGGTGATTCTGGTAATAATCTGTCTCTCTCTCTCTCTCTCTCTCTCTCTTTTTTAATGGTTTTTAAAAATCTTTTTTAAATTTTATTTTAGAGAGAGAGAGCGAGCACATGAGCAGGGCAGAGGGGGGTGAGAGAGAATCCTAAGCAGGCTCCATGCTCAGCACACAGCCCATCATGGGGGCTTGATCCCATGACCCTGGGATCATGACCTGAGCCAAAAATCAAGAGTTGGATGCTCAACCAACTAAGCCACCCAGGTGCCCCAGGTAATATTCTGTCTCTTGATCTAGGGGCTAGTGATACAGTTATGTTCATTTTGTAATAACTCACCAGGCTATATTCTTAGGATTGGTGGCTTTTTATGTATATTATATGTATATCATACATGTATACATACATATATAATATGTATATTGTACTTCCATTTTTTAATTTTATTTAAAAAATTTGTTTTAATGTTTATTCTTTTTTTTTTTTTTTTTTTTTTTTTTTTGAGAGACAGAGAGACAGAGAGAACAAGCAGGGGAGGGGCAGAGAGAGGAGACACAGAATCCAAAGGAGGCTCCAGGCTCTGAGCTGTCAGCACAGAGCCCAATGTGGGGTTTGAATTCATGAACTGCGAGATCATGATCTAAGATGAAGTGTGACGCTTAACTGACTGAGCCACCCAGGCGCCACTATACTTCCATTTTTTTAAGTTTATTTTAAAAAGCTCCTACTGATAAAGAAGCATTATATTTTCTTTAAACAAATTCTTCTAATTATCATTTGCACTTGGTCTTCATGCCCCATATAAAATAATAAAAAGCTGGAAAGCTTTTATTAGACCGGTTGCCATGTAATAACTATATTTATGCATAAATTCTTTGTGACAATAAAAAAAAAGAGCACTATGGATTCTGGAATTAATGGATAAAGGGGAAGGGTTAATCTCTAAATTAACAAACTGAACAATGGGTAAAATTGGGAAATGCCAAACAGAAAAGTGGACTGGCTGTATTTTCTTTGGAATCTTTACTTATACTTATGGAATGAAGGTCTTCATTCAGTTAAAGAGATTAGACGCTTGGTAGAGAAGATAGGAAAGATACTTTTTAGGGTGGCAGGGTTTCTTTCTTAGAGCCAGAACTGATCCCTACGGACCCACATACTGAGCACACCCTAAAGCCAGCCTCGGGTAGGGCAGGGGCTGAATTCAAGCCAGGCACCTCGAGGTATCTTGCCTTTGCTGGGCCAGATGACCTAGTAAGATGTTCTGTTCTTTTTTCCTCAGTTCCATATAGCAACTACTCCTTATCAGAAGTTATGCTAAGCCTTAGGGATTCAAAAATAAATTAGATATGGCTCTTATTCTCAAGAGCAAGAAGCTATATAAGCAGATTGCAATTCAAGGTGATGATATGAATGTTATGAATGATGCCATCCATAGATTATGACCCCGAACAAGTTGCTTAACCTCTCTGTTCCTCAGTTTCCTCATCTGTGAACTGGGGGATAAAGATAGTACCCACCTCACAGGGTTGTTGTAAGGATGAAGTGAGATCATGCAGGTAGAGCAGTTAGCCAGGTGCCCAACACACAGTAATTTGACTTTGCTCCATGACTGTGATGATGACGACTAGGCCGTGGTTATATTGATGATGAGGGAACCCAGGATGTGATCGAAGCATCAAGACCCAGACTAGAAATTCAGGGATGCCTTCCTAAAGCACGAAGAGTTTGAGAGGGTATGGTGGGGAAGGGAGAATTGCAGATGGATGGGATGGCCTAGAAAGTCTCAGAGCCATGAGACGGCGTGGTGATTGCGGCAGCCTGTGGTGTTGAGGAGGGGCTGGAGTGAGGCACACGCAGTGGAAGAGAAGGGTCTGGAATGGGGTCTGGGAGGGCCCAAACTAGTGAGATAGCATTTCATCCTGTGACAGGAAACCACAGGAAGGGATTTGAAAAATACCTTCCAAATAAAATAGCAGGACTTGGTGTGTGATTGGTTAGGTTTGAGGGAAAGAGGAGTTTCTGGTTTGCAAAAGGGGAATGGATGCCCCCAGGAATGGAGAACTTCAGGGGGAAACCAGTAAGGGGTGGGGGGAACGTGCATTCTGTTTCTAACAGGTGGAGTTTGAGGTGCCCACGGAGCATCTGTAGCAGGTGCCGGAGCGCCCATCTGGGGCTCAGGGACACTGGACAGGTGTGAGTGCGTGCGACCAGTGCCAGGACAGCAGGACATCCCAGAGAGGTCCCAGGAATATGATGGGGGACGGTCGCTCAGAGCAGCAGCACCTCAGGGTGAGCAGAGGAAGAGGAACCACCTGGGGGCTTTGGGAGGACACGTGGACACTGGGGACCCACAGCAGGTGGAGTCCAGGGGAGGGCAGACAAGGTTAGGACCATAGAGAGCCTGGCATCCGTCAGCTCCAGTGGCCATAACAAGTACCACAGCCTTGATACTTAAATAACAGGCATTGACTTCTCACAGTTTTGGAGGCTGGAAGTCTGAGATCAAGGTGATAGCAGCATTGGCGTCTCCTGCGGCCTCTCTCCTTGGTTTGCAGATGCCGCCTCTCTCTGTGTCCTCACGCGATCTTCCCTCTGTGTGTGTCTGTATCCTGATCTCCTCTTCTTTTTTTAATTAAAAAAAAATTTTTTTTAACGTTTATTTATTTTTGAGACAGAGAGAGACAGAGCATGAACGGGGGAGGGTCAGAGAGAGGGAGACACAGAATCTGAAACAGGCTCCAGGCTCTGAGCCGTCAGCACAGAGCCCGACTCGGGGCTCGAACTCACGGACCGTGAAATCATGACCTGAGCCGAAGCCGGCCGCTTAACCGACTGAGCCACCCAGGTGCCCCTTCTTTTTTAATTTTTTTAACATTTATTTATTTTCGAGAGAGAGAGACAGAACGCAAGCAGGGGAAGGGCAGAGAGAGAGAGGGAGACACAGAATCCGAAGCAGGCTCCAGGCTCTGAACTGTCAGCACAGAGCCAGACACAGGGCTCAAACTCACAAACTGTGACCTCATGACCTGAGCCAAAGTTGGATGCTTAACTGACTGAGCTGCCCAGGCACCCCTTTTGTTGTTGTTTTTCTGTGTAGAAGCTTTTTAGTTGTAAAATTAAAAAAAAACTTTTTCATCAGCACACCTGGGTGGCTCAGTCGATTTAGTAGTGTCCAACTCTTTTTTTTTTTAATTTTTAAAAAATTTTTTTTTTCAACGTTTTTTATTTATTTTTGGGACAGAGAGAGAGACAGAGCATGAACGGGGGAGGGGCAGAGAGAGAGGGAGACACAGAATCGGAAACAGGCTCCAGGCTCCGAGCCATCAGCCCAGAGCCCGACACAGGGCTCAAACTCACAGACCGCGAGATCGTGACCTGGCTGAAGTCAGACGCTTAACCGACTGCGCCACCCAGGCGTCCCAGTAGTGTCCAACTCTTGATCCCGGCTCAGGTCATGATAACTCTTTGTGAGTTTGAGCCCCACCTTGGACTCTGTGCTGACATTCCAGCGCGGAGCCTGCTTGGGATTCTGTCTCTCCTTCTCTCCACCCTGCCCTCACATGTGCATGTGTGTGTTCTCTCTCTCTCCCAAAATAAATTTTAAAAAACTTTAAAAAGTTTTTCATCAGTAAGAGAGTGAAAAAGTCACCAGGCGCCCCTGATCTCCTCTTCTTATAAGGACACCAGCACCCTGGACCAGGGCCCACCCCTACCACTCCATTTTATCTTGACAACCTCTTCACCTCTGTGTCTCTGAACAGTGCTGATCTGAGGGACTCAGGGTTAGGACTCCAGCAGATGAACTTTGAGGGACACAGCTCAGCCCATAGCAGACTTATTGTGTTGGCGAGAGGGACATGGTAGATGAGCTCACAAGAGCCCTGGAAGGCAGGGGAAGTCAGGCTGCAGAGACTGGATGCAGTGAAGTGAGAGGCAGGGGATGGGGCAGCCTGGGGCTGGAGGGGCAGAAGCGGGAGGGGCCACCAGGGTGGAGACTCAGGAGATACCTGAGCATGACAAAGGCTAAATAGAAGCATCCACAGTGGGTGGGAGGCACTGAAAGGTCAGGATCACAGCGTCCCTCAGTGGGTGTGGAGCGGTGGGGGCACTCCAGCTGTGGAACACCTCAAGCAGGGCTGGCCCACAGTGAGCACCCTGAGTCACAGCCCCCTGAGAGGAGGGCATGGGGCCCACTCAGACCTTCAAACCCTGATTCGTCCTGACTCTGGCCCCCTCAGGAATGGTGACCTGCCCCATATGACCAAAAGAAAAGCTGGTCACCTGGGGAGAGCCCCAGGAGTCTGTCCAGTGATTTAACAGGACAGAAATGTTTTGATTTTGTGAATGAGAAGATTATTTTCTCCTTAGACTCAAGATATTTTCTAAGTTAAAAAAATTTTCTTGTGCACTTATCCTGATGAGCACTGAGTAATGTATAGAATTGTTGAATCACTAGATTGTACACCTGACACCAATATAACACTGTATGTTAACTATGATGGAATTAAAATTAGAAACAAAAAAAAAATTTTTAATATATGAAATTTATTGTCAAATTGGTTTCCATACAACACCCAGTGCTCATCCCAAAAGATGCCCTCTTCAATACCCATCACCCACCCTTCCCTCCCTCCCAACCCCATCAACCCTCAGTTTGTTCTCAGTTTTTAAGAGTCTCTTATGCTTTGGCTCTCTCCCACTCTAACCTCTTTTTCAAAAAAAAATTTTTTAATTTTCTTCTTGGGGGCACCTGGGTGTCTGAGTCAGTTAAGCATCAGACTCTTGGTTTTGGCTCAGGTCATGATCTTGCTGTTTGTGAGTTCAAGCCCAAAGCTGGGTTCTACGCCAACAGCGAGGAGCTTACCTGGGGTTCTCTCACTCCTTTTCTCTCTGCCCCTCCCCCGGTTGCACTCATGCTCACTCTCTCTCTCTCTCTCTCTCAAAATAATAATAATAACTTAAAAAAAGATTTAAAAAATTTCCTTTCCACTTACATGAGATTGCTGGAGTCATCAGAATCACAGAGACAGAAAGTAGAATGGGGGCTGCCAGGCACTGGGGGAGGGGAGAATGAGGAGTCAGTGTTCAATGGGTACAGGAGTTTCAGCTCAGGAAGATGGCAAAGTTCTAGAAATGGATGGTGGTGGTGTTGGCACAGCAGTGTGAATGCCCTTAATCCTACTCAACTGTACACTCAAAAATGGCTAAGATGGTAAGTTTTTTTATTTTAAGTCCAAGTTGTTAACATATAGTGTAATAATGATTTCAGGAATAGAATTTAGTGGTTCATCACTTACATGTAACACCCAACGCTTATCCCAACAAGTGCCCTCCTTAATGCCCATCAACCATTTTCCAAACCCCTGCCCCATCCACCCCCATCAACCCTCAGTGTGTTCTCTGCATTTAAGTCTTATGGTTTGCCTCCCTCCCTGTTTTTACAGATGGCATGTGTATTTTACCACAATTTAAATAAATAGGATTTTTAAAACATTTTCTATACAGTTTTTTTCCTCCTTGATGTGGATATTTAAATATTGGAGGCAAAATGTCTCTAATGCTCTTGACTAGCAAAAGGTTGTTTTTTCTATAGCATCAGGCAGGAGACTTGCTGGGCACTGAGTCTACCAGGAACAAGTACCAGCCTTTCCAATACATGAAAGGAGAGTTAAGGAGTTTGTACATCAGCAAACCCTCCTTTTCGCCAAGCAGTTCAAGGCAACCACCACTCATTGGGCATCAATTATGTGTTTGTATGATTTGCATCTTTTTGTGCTTTGCTTTTCCATGAATGGCATCTTGTGTGTAGAACAGACAGCTGGGTGTCAGGGAGTGACACAACTTGGGTGCCACCCTGCCCTCTGAGGCACAGGCCCCTTCCCCTGAAGAAGCTGGAAAGGCTCTCCCTGTGGCTCACTGTGTCTGGGGTCTCTTTCCAGTCTGGGAAGCAGATCCGAGTTCCTCCCATGTCCCTACTGCAGAGGGCCAAGTGCCTTGCAAGTCTGAAGACAAAAAAAAACCCAAAAAACAAAAAACCTGCTGTGGCTGGCCACTGGAATTCCAGAAAATTCTGAATGAAAACAGCAGTTGCAAAATGGAATGGGTTTACAAATTGCAGCTGATTATTCACTGGCTGTCTTGGGTTTTGGCAGGAGCACGGGAAAATCTGCTGCTCAAGGACCCGAAGGCAGCAGAGGAGCAGTGGGGAGGCGCCGGGGTGGGCGGCTGGCTCCCAGCCCATCCCCCACACAACCTCGGGCCCCATTTTGGCTGAGACTGAGGACAGTCAGGCCCCGAAGGCACAGCATGAAGCAGCGGCTGAGGGCAGCCCGGTGTCTGCTGGTTTTGAATCCACGTTATCCTGGGACTCGGGTAAGCTGTCCCATACTCTGAGCCGGAGGTCCTGGGGAGCTCAGGCTGTTTTACAGGCACACCAGAAACGTCTGCGTTATTTCTCAAACAGGTCAGCAGACGGCTGCGGGTGCCAGATCTTTGATGGAATGAATTTTGGATGCAAATCAAATATTTAAATTGATGTTTTCCCTCTCTGGCAGGACCATTCCAACTGGTCCCTTCGTCTTGTTTTTACATAAAATTCAGGCTTCATAAATATGCATTTTTCTTCTGGAAGATGCCTGAGGCAGGACAGTGGCTGCATTTGAAAGCCCAGAGGCTACTGGTCTCCCTAGAGAAGGGGAGCAGGTCCCCTCAGCTAATCCCCCTGCTTGGCTGAAAATGTTCTTGTCAGAAAACCGATTCTTTCGCCTGTTGGTTCCACGTGGTTATATATTGTTTAATCACAGAGGCCTTGGGTTTATCAAGCAGCCACTTGCTGTCTATCTTTCAGGAAAGAAGAAGGAAGACAAATTCATTCACTGCTGTCTCTTTTTCAGTTTCCTGGGCTGCACAAAAGCAAACGGTGTTTATGAACATCCCAAAGTGATGTAAAATATCCATCTTGGTGAAAATATCATGCTTCCTTTTGAAAAACATCTTTCTGAAGAAAGAAAAAATGAAAAACAGCATTTTGTGAAAGGAATCTTTACCTATAAATCTACCTCAGATAATTCTAGATATTTCAAGTGGCTCCCCTTCCTGCCTCCACTACATATAGAGAGAGAGAGAGACTCAAGAAATGTGAAGGTGCTTTCTCCAAAACTTACTCTGGGAGCTAGGATCTGGGTCTGGACCCTGAGTCTCCACATTGGCCAGTTAAAGTGGACAACGAGGGGCGCCTGGGTGGCTCAGTTGGTTAAGCATACAACTTCGACTCAGGTCACGATCTCATGGTCCGTGAGTTCGAGCCCCGCGTTGGGCTCTGGGCTGCCGGCTCAGAGCCTGGAGCCTGCTTCCGATTCTGTGTCTCCCTCTCTCTCTGCCCCTCCCCCGTTCATGCTCTGTCTCTCTCTGTCTCAAAAATAAATAAAAACTTAAAAAAAAAATTTAAAGTGGACAACGAGGGCACAGTGGCTGATGGAAGAGAGGCGCGGGTAACCTCGCTCCCAAGGAATCCAAGGAACCCCAGGGCCAGAACCTGTGGCAGCTCTTGGAAAGAGTGGGTGGGTATTTTCCTTCAGCGGTGGGATCCAGAAGGGGGCGAGTGCCCCACCACCACCACCCAGGATGCTCCTCTATTGCCCTGCTGGAGGGCTGGAGCCTTTCCCAAGTAGGACCCAGCCTGCCAGCCCCTCGAGGGACCCTAATCCAAGGGCTCTGACCCCCAACACCTTCCTTAATCCTTCCATCTTCCCACCCATTTTGCAGTCTGGAAGAGTTGAAATTTCCTACTGCCTGCTTTGTTTTTCTTTGCTTCATTCATCCAATGTAGAAGAATACAAAAGCCCGGGGTCCTCTTGATGCACACTCTGCCATTGGAATATCAGTTGCTAAGTGTGCATGCTTACTATCAGCTAAAGACCAAGCCCTGCTTATGTCCAGAGTGAAGGCTCTGTCTCAGCACAGCCCATCCACATTTCACACACTGAGTCAGGCTCCTCGGAGCACAGTGCACAAAGTGCACCCACCATCCCAGGAAAGAAAAATGATGGAAACCTATGGCCATGAGAATAAAAGTTAAGAGAAGCTCAATGCACAGACTTGCTGATAAGGGATATAGAGCCACTGGGAGAATCAAGGGGGTACAATGCCCACAGGTGCTCAGCACCGCCTGTCACAAGGTGTATTGTTATTTTAATCTCTTTGTCCTTTAGGCACTGGTCAGAATTCAGTCCTTAGGCATCACACGTGGATCTGCACAAGGTACTGATGAAAAACTCCAAGAAGATGTGTCACCTGGGTGAATTCTCAGGTCACCAGTTTCTCCCTTTGAAATCTGAGAAGGAGGGGAAACTGAAAACTGTTCAATGGGTCTAGGGTTTCAGTTTTGCAAGAAGAAAAAGTTCTGGAGATCCATTGCACAACAATGGGAACGTAGTTAACTGCATGGTTCACCTAAAAGTGGTTAAGGTGGTATATTTTATGTTACAGGCAGACCTCGTTTTATTGCACTTCATGGGATTATGCTTTGCAGATATTGTTTGTTTGTTTTTTTTTTTTAATTAAAGGTTTGTCAAGCAAGTCTACTGGCACCATTTTTTCTCAACAGCATTTGCTCACTTCTTGTCTCTGGGTCACATTTTGGTAATTCTCACAATAATTCAAACTTATCCGTGATTACTATATTTTTTATGGTACTCTGTGACCTGTGATCTTTGATATTACTACTGTGATTATTTGGGGTCACCACGAATTGAGTCCACATAACAAGCAAACTTAATAAACGTTGGGTGTGTTCTGTTCTGCCAACCAGGTGTTCTAGTCTGTCTCCCTCTTCTTGGGCTTCCCTATTCTCTGTGACACAGCAGTATTGAAATCAGGCCAATTAATCACCCTACAACAGCCCCTACATTTTCAAGTGAAAGGAAGAGTCACACGTCTCTCACTTTAAATCAAAAGATTGGGGTGCTTGGGTGGCTCAAGCAGTTGAGCCTCTGACTCTTTTTTTTTTTTTTTAATGTTTATTTATTTTTGAGAGAGAGAGAGAGAGAGCCAGAGAGCAAGGGAGGGGCAGAGAAGGAGGGAGACACAGAATCCGAAGCAGGTTCCAGGCTCCAAGCTGTCAGCACAGAGCCCGATGCAGCTCTGGAACTCAGGAACTGAGATCATGACCTGAGCCAAAGTCAGACACTTAACGGACTGAGCCACCCAGGCGCCCCGAGCCTCTGACTCGATTTCAGCTTAGGTCATGATCTCACGGTTCCTGATCAGTACGGACACTGACAGCATGGAGCCTACTTGGGATTCTCTGTCTCAGACTCTGCCCCTCCCCTGACCTCATGCGCGTGCACATTCTCTCAAAAATAAACTTATATGTATATATATGTGTGTGTGTGTGAGTGTGTGAGTGTGTGTGTGTGTGTGTGTGTGTGTGTGTGCTATAGATGAAGAAAGGTTAAGACCAGGCCCACTAGTTTAACACATCAGCACAATATGAAACAAAGCCTCCAGACTTTTCCTCCTGTGAGCTTCCTCTTCTACTTGATTGCAATTGCTTTTAAAAAATCTTCACCCAGGGCACCTGGCTGGCTCAGTAGGTAGAGCATGTAACTCAATCTCAGGATCATGAGTTCAAGCCCTGCGTTGGACATGGAGCTTACTTTTAAAAAAAAGAAAGAAAGAAAAAGAAACAGCACCCTTCCTTACAAACGTTTAAGTGTCCTGTGTTGCTTACTCCTCAGCTCTCCAGATTTGCATTCAGCACCAGAGGTGGATTGGAGAAGAGGAAGGAGCATGGCTTTGGAGTCCAGCAGTGCCTCAAAACTAGATCTGCTGAGAATCAGGCATGTGACCCAGGCCAAGTTACTTCCACTTCTCATCTGTAAAGTAGAGATCATAAAATAGTTGGGGTTTTGTGAATATCAAACAAGGTAATGACTGTGTTAACCAGCTAACTCTCCTTGAAAGCAGACAATATTGGGGCACCTGGGTGGCTCAGTCAGTTAAGCATCCAGCTTTAGCTCAGGTCACAATCTCACGGCTTGTGGGTTCAAGTCCCGCATCAGGCTCTGTGAGCCTGGAGCCTGCTTCAGATTCTCTCTCTCTCTCTCTCTCTCTCTCTCTCTTCCCCTCCCCTGTTTGCACTCCATCTCTCTCTCTCTCAAAAATAAAACATTAAAAAAGATTTTTTTTAAAAAAGAGAATATTAAACTAGTAAATGAACTTGCAATTATTGATTCATTTAACAGCCTGAATACCACCATTACCACCATTCAAAATTTCAAAATTTATATGTAAATGGATATATATGTAATTTGAAACCCTAATGGGTGAACTTTGGTATTATTAGCCTGAGAGGAAGAGAATAATGCTTCTCAAGTAAATAAAATATTATCACCTAATGTCTGTTACCATTATTTTGGTGGCCCTCAGTGAACCACACCTTCTTAAATTCATGATCTTGTATAGTCTCCCACATTGACTCAGGGTTTGGCCATGAGCCTAACTTTGGCCAATGGGCCATTGGCAAGGATACTAAAAGTGGAACCTTGATAAGCACTTTCACAGGGGTTTGTCTTCTTAGAATGTTCCTTCTTAGAGCACAGTCACCATGCTGTGAGGAAACCCAAGCAGCCACACAGAAGGGCCCTTGTAGGAGACAACTGAGGCCTCTGGCCAACAGCCCCAGTTGATATCTAAGTCAGTAACCACATAACTGCCAGCCATGGGAGTAAGGCCATTTTGGACTGTCCAGCCAACCCACCATCAGGTAAAACGGAAGACCTTCTAGTCAACTGGCAGTGTCATGAGAAATAATAGATTGTTGTTATTTTAAGCCGTTCAATTGTAAGGCTGATTTGTTACCTAACAATGGATAGCTGACACAATTCCTTTTCATCTTCCCAATCTCATTTTTGTAATCACAGAGAAATAAGGAAATTTGTGAGAAGTAGCATGTCTTAATGTTTGAAACTTACAGCTATGCAATCAAGCTTAATTTGTACTCTTGGTTTCGCTGCTTACTTAGCCATGTCGCCTTGGGAAGATTACTTAATTTCTCTAACCTTATCTGCAAAATGTGAGTAACACCTGCTTCAAGTGTCCTTAGTGGGCATTCACCGAAGGAATGTATATAAAATGCTTAGCTTGCCTGAACACACAGTAAGTGGTCAGTAAATGTCAGCTATTATCATGAAATCAAATACACTGGCTTGTACTTTTATTATGAAAACTTTAGAATGAATCCAAAATGAAACAGGGGCAAAGTTTACCAGTTGAGAAACAGACAAGCATTGGAAGTTCAGAAGGCATTATCTGCCCACAACTTTCCCTCAGGAACAAAGATATTGAGACATGTTAGAGGCCTATGAGAAACATCATAAATTCTGTCTGCTTATAGACCCAAGAGACTGCCCTACATTCTCAAGCCCTCCAAATCTTATCTGGGTCTCTCACCCAGAAGAGTATCAGGCAGCCTGGCCTAAAAGCCAAGAGACTTACTAAGATTTACAGAATGCACTGCCTTGAAGCTGCCAATTGTTATCTGAAATAAGAACCAGATGTGAGTTCTTCATAAATGAAAGGGCTCCAACTTACCTCATTAGTTGAGGGAAACAACGGAAGTCTGCAGGAATATACTTTTTTGTGTGTGCCTGTTTTTCCCTCAGAAAGGGCTCACAGATGCTAATAGAATGATAGCCCCGATTTCCAGTCCCTGAATTTCTTTACATTTCCACCTTTCTCACTGAGGATTTCCCTGCTAATGGTGCTCAAGTGATTGTGATGGATTGCAGCAGCAACTTCCTACACTGACACCCCTAATACGGATGTTAAAAGAGAAAGTAAAAAAATCAATCCTACCCCAAGCCCAATTGTCTTTTCCAGGAGTTTTTCCTGTCCTAAAACAAGGGTAGTCACTCTGTAGAAGCAATGCATGAACAGCTATCCCATGAAAGGGGCACCAGGCTGTATTTAAGAAAATGGTTTTTTCTATAAAGTAATGCATTCTCCTGATGTGGCTCCTACCAACCTCTAGCCAAAGAAAGCTGGTGTCCTTTTGAGCGATATCTTCCCAAACTGGCAAGTTGGGGCCCAGGGGGTGAAGGGGTGGGGCTAAAAGAGAGTAGCTCCAAGACCAGGGAGTTCCCAAGTGGATTTCCTCCCCAGGGGAAGAGTCCTAGCTGACCTGAAACTTCATCCCTTCCAGAATGTTGATTCAGCTCCTTCAGCGGTAATAGTCCACCATGTTAGCTTGAGTCAAGAGCTAATGAGGTCAAGGTAGAGACAACACTCCTCCTGAATAGCTTTTCTTCAAAAGGAGAAGGAAGGCACACCAACAATTTGACTAACACTACAACAGACTAAAGTAATTCATGAAGGAGTGTGATGGTTAATTTTGTGTCAACTTGACTAGACCATTGCAGTATCTAGATATTTGGCTAAACATTTTTTCTGGGTGTGTCTGGGAGGAAGGTGTCTAAATGAGAGTAGCATTTGAATCAGTGGACTCTGTAAAGCAGATTGCCCTTCTCAATGTGGGTGGTCCTCATCCAATCCCTTGAGAGCCTGAATTGAACAACAAGGCTGAGAAAGGGAGAATTTGCACTCTCTCTGCCTGACTGCTGGGCAAGGACACCTGTCTTTTTCCCCTGGTCTGGGACTTACACCATTGTCTCTCCTAGTCCTCAGGCATTTGAGCTGGAGTGAACCATGCCTTCAGCTCGCCTAGGTTTCCAGCTTGCAGATAGCAGATATGGTGGGACCACTCAGCCTCCATAATTGTAAGTAAATTCATCATAATAAATATTTGTAATATATAACAATATATTTATTTTATAAATATAAATATATATATCCCATTGGTTTCATGTCTCCAAAGAAGCCAGGGAGCTTTGTGGTCAAAATGGCACATGAGTTTAGAGGCAACATGCCAGAAGAAGGAGGAAAATCCCAACTTTGGGCAGTAGGAAAACAAGGCAAATATTTCTTCAATTACAAGAGATGAAAATAATCATCTTCAACCTCTGGTCATTTCCCCAGAAATGGGTGGGTCACACTTGGCTTTCTGCCAAATAATTTAATTTTATTTATTAAGATGAATACAGCAGTAACTTTGCATCCAAAGGGTAACCTTTTCCCCTGATCTGGATTCCTAGGAATATGCTTGCAATAGTCCCTCTGGTCCCCAAGTCCCAGCAAATGACACTAAAAGAATTTGAACATGATCTTAGCTCCTTAAAAGGGATGCTTCTGGCATAGGTTTTTTGGTCGGTTGCTGTGTTACCATGTCCCTGCTCTAAATTTAAGAAAACTGCCTTGGTAATCTGTAGGTCTTTCTTTCCTCCTCTCTTTCTCTCTTCCTTTCTTACAGAAACCTCTTGACACTTGTTCCTTGGAGATCTACAAGTCTATTTTCCTATGCATATAAATTCATCAACTCAGTCTTTAGAAAATCCTTTTATATCAGATTCATTTTAATCTTATATGGAAAGTAGATGATAATGGTATCAACTGGCAGGTACAGTTTGAAAACACTAACCAACCCCAGATTATTCCAAAGAATTAACAGCAATAAATCTTATTTCCAACTTCAATTGACACTTCCTAAATTAACTTCCTTATTACAACACTTCCTCTCAGTTGGCATGCACTCTTACAGATAATAAGAGGGACATACTGAAACAAAAACACCTTCTGACTTCCTGCTTGGGCTGAGGTTTTACATCATGTGGGGGCAGGGAATGGAGCAGCTGGAAACTTTTGGTGATAATATTGTCAAGTTCTAAAGCAGCCCTGGAGGCTATTCTAAGTCCACTGCAGTACAGAGATTTTAGAATCTGCTAGTCAATTTATATATATACACACCCAAAATAGTCTGCTGGGATTTGGATTGGGATTGGGATTATACTGAGTTATACTGAATCTGTATTTTGGAAATATATTTTAACAATACAGAATCTCCTAATCTACAGACAAGGTATATATTATTATTTATTTACGTCTTATTATAGCAATATTTTGTAGTTTTCAATATACAGGTCTATCACATATTTTGTCACATTTATCCCTAAATACATTTTTAAGCTGTTGTAAATGTGGATCTTTAATTTCAATTTCTAATTGTTTGTTGCTACATACACAAACATGATTTAAAAAAAATTTTTTTAACATTTATTTTTGAGAGAAAGAGAGCACGAGGGGGAGAGGGACAGAGAGAGAGGGAGACACAGAATTGGAAGCAGGCTCCAGGCTCTGAGCTGTCAGCACAGAGCCCGATGCGGGGCTCAAACTAACCAACTGTGAGATCACGACCTGAGCTGAAGTCAGATGCTCAACCGACTGAGCCACCCAGGCACCCCAAACATGATTTTTGTACATTGCTTTGTATCTTACAACCTTGATGAAGTCACTTATTGGTTCTAATGCATAGTTTGTGGACTCCATTGTGCATTCTCTACATGACTGAAAATCATGTCCTCTTTTATGTTTTCCAATCTGGATGCCCTGTTTCTTGCCCAGTTGTACAGTCTAGAATCTCCTGTATAATGTTGGATAGAGACATCCCAAATTTGTTCCTGATGTTAGGGGGAAAGTATTCAGTCTTTCACAATTAAACATGTTAGCTCTATGGTTTCTGTAGATGCCCTTTATCAAATGGGGTAAGTGCCCTTTATTCCTAGTTTGCCTGAGTTTTTCTCAGAAATAGATGATGGTATTTTGTCAGGTGCTTTTTCTGTACTGATTGAGAGGATTGTGTGAACGCTGTATCAGCCCTGCATTCTTAGGATAAATCCTATGAATGTGATATATTATCTTTTTATTACAGAAGATTCAATTTACTAAACTTTTCCTTAGAACTTTTGAATTTATGCTTATGTGGAATATCGCTTTGTAGCTTTTCTTGTAGTATTTCTTGTAGCTTTGTCTGGCTAGGGTATCAGGATAATTTTGGTACTAGAGTTATGTTCATCTCATAGAATGAGTTGGGAAGCATTCTGTCCTTGATTTTTTGGAAGTTTGTGCAGATTTAGTATTATTTCTTCCCTAAGTGTTTGGTAAAACCCATCACTAAAGCCACCTGGACCTGGATTTTTGTTACAGGAAGGTCTTAAAACTGTAATTTTAATTTCTTCTGTAGGGTGTTCAGGTTATCTGCTCCTTTTTTGGTGAGGTCTGTGAATTTGTGTCTTTCAAGGGATTTGTTGGTTTCATCTAGGATTTTGAATTTATTGGCATAAAGGTGCTCCTAATATTCCTTTTAATATCTGTAGAATCTGTAGGGATGTTACTTCTCTCTTTCCTTATATTGGTAATTTCTCTTCTTTCTTTTTCCCCTCACCAATCTGGCTGGATTTTTTATTGGTCTTTTTTTCCCAAAGAAGAAGCTTTTAGATTCACTGATTGTTCTCTATTGTTCTTTTTGTTTTTTAATGTTTACTTATTTTTGAGAGAGACAGAGTGTAAGCAGGGAAGGGGCAGAGAGAGGGGGAGACACAGAATCTGAAGCAGGCTCCAGGCTCTGGGCTGTCAGCACAGACCCTGACTGGGGGGCCTAAACTCACAAACCACGAGATCATGACCTGAGCCAAGGTTGCTGGATGCCCAACCGATTGAGCCACCCAGGTACCCCATGATTGTTCTATTGTTTTTGTCTTTTATTTCATTGATTTCCACTTTGATCTTTATTATTCCTCTTCTGCTTACTTTGTATTGAATTTGCTCTTATTTTTCTAGTTTCTTAAAGTGGAAATTCAGGTCACTGATTTGAGACCTAATACAGGTATATACTACTACAAGTTTCCCTAGTAAGTACTGCTTTAGTGGCAACCTACAATTTTTTTCATTCACTTCAAGTTACTAATTCCCCTTTAGATTTCTTTGACTTGTGAGTTAATTTCCAAATATTTGAGGATTTTCAAGGCTCTCTTTTTGATTTTTTCCTTTTATTGGTTTCTAACATAACTCTTCTATGACCAAATAACATAATTTGTTATGATGAATACTTTCAAATTTATGATTTTTTAATGGGCTACAATGTGGTCTATCTTCATAAATATTCTATGTGCACTTTTGTATTCTGCAGTGTTAGTGTGGAATGTTCTACAAATATCAACTAGGTCTAATAGGCTGATATTGTCATCCAAGTCTGCTATATTTTTATTCTGCCAACTTGTTCTATCAGTTTTAGAAAGGAGTAATAAAATCTTTGATAACTGTGTAATTATCCATTTTTCCTTAGTCTGGTTAGCTTTTGTTTCATGTCTTGAAGCTTTGTTACTAGGTGCAAAAACATTTAGGATTGCTGTCAGTTACATTCATTAACTGACTCCATTATCATAATGAAATAATCCTTAATCCCTGTTAAAATTCTTTGTTCTACAGTCCATTTTGTTATTAATATACCCATTCTAGCTTTCTTTTGACTAGTGTTAGCATGGTGTATCTTTTTCTATCCTTTTATTTTTAACCTATTTTTTATATTTAAAGTACATTTCTTGAAGACATAATATAGGTTTTATTTTTGTTTTTGAGAGAGACAGAGGCAGTACGAGTGGGGGAAGGGCAGAGAAAGAGGGAGAGAGAGAAAATCCCAAGCAGGCATCACACTACCAACGCAGAGTCTAATGTGGGGCTTGAACTCATGAAACTGTGACATCATGACCTGAGCCGAAACCAAGAGTCAGACGCTTAACCAACTGAGCCACCCAGATGCCCCTAATGTAGTTTTTAAAAATTCAATCTGACAATCTCTGCCTTTTAATTGGGGAATTTAGACTTTACATTTAATGTGAATATTGGTATGGTTAGGTTGGAGTCTATCACCTTGCTATTTATATATACACATTTTTTTTTTTTTTTTTTTTTTTTTGAGACAGAGAGCACAAGCATGGGAGGGGAAGACAGGAGAGAAAGAATCCCAAGTGGGTTCCACAATGAGCATGGGACCCCAACATGGGGCACAAATCCACAAACCATGAAATCATGACCTGAGCCAAAATCAAGTCAGGCATTTAACCAACTAAACCACCTGGGTGCCCCCCTTGCTATTTATTTTCTATTTATTCCATTTGTTCTCTACTCTTTTACCTCTTATCATTTTTTTTTTTGGATTAATCTATTATTTTTTTATTGCATTTCATCTGTTGTTAGTTTCACAGCTATAATCTTTTGGCTATTTTGGTGGTAGCTTTAGGGTTTATAGTATACATCTTTAACTTATCACAGCCTACATTCGAATTATAGTTCTCTCATTTTACATCTAATATAAGACCCTTATAAGTATGCTTATAGTATACTTCCCCCCCCTTGTTTAGCCTTTCTTGTCATCATTTTGCTTTTACATATATTATAAAGTCCATGCTACTTTTCTATAATTGTTTATAATTACCTCTTAAAGAAGCTTTAAAAATAATAAATCATACATTTACTCATACTATTTCCTCTGCTCTTCATCCCTTTGTGACGATCTATATTTCCATCCGGGATTATTTTCCTTCCGTCTGAAGAACACCCTTTCATCTTTTTTGTAGTGAGTATCTGCTGGTGATACAGTCTTTTGCAAGTCCAAAACATCCTTATTTCTTCCTATTATTTTCTCAGTGGTACCTAGTTTGTTGTCATGTTAGTCAATCCACTTAACTTTTAATTATGGTGTTCCTCATTCCTAGATTTCCATTTGGTCCTTTTCCCATCTGCTCTCATGCTCTTTAATCTCTCTTATTTCTTTAAATATAAAACATACTCTTATGTCTGGTTAAGTCTTTTCTTTTGTAAGACAAAGTGCGTGCGCATGCACAAGTGGGGGACAGGCAGAGGGAGAGGGAGAGAATCTCAAGTAGGCTCCACGCTCAGCACAGAGCCCAATGCAGGGCTTGATCTCACAATCTAGAGATCATGACCCGAGCTGAAATCAAGATTTGGATGCTTAACCGACTGAGTCACCCAGGCACCCCATGTCTGGTAAGTCTTAATAGCTTAAGTCTGTAGGCCTGCTTCTTTTGTCCATTGTTTCTGCTGGCTCTTGTCTCTCTTACATGTTTGTGATTTTTGGTTGTGAAATTGCATTCCTTGAAACTATTTCTGAGTTCCTCCAAAGACAATGGTTTGCTTCTGTCACCTGGAAGGCACTAAAAACCTGGTATCACTTTAAATTTCCAGCATGACACTTTTTTAGACTACCCAGGCTGTGCAAACAAATCAGTTTGGGGGCTGAATGTGGCTATATATTTACATATACATATATACATATATGTATACATATATATACACACACACACACATATATATATATATATATATATATATATATATATATATATATACATATCCTCAGGGGAGATGGGTTTTCAGGATAAGCAATCTTCCTCGCTATCTGTAGGGCGGGGGGGTGGGGGGAGTGAAGGAGGACAAGGGGAGATTGGAGAGGGAGGAAACAGATTTGTTCACCCTTACACTGTCTTTTTTGGGGTCTCAGCCTTGTGAGGTCTCCTATCACTCCCCCTACCATGGGCAGGACCTAAGTTTTGTCAGCTGTGCTACTGGCCCTTCCCCACCCCAGGTGCTGAAAAACAAAGTTCAATTTGATATTTGGCAAATGTCATAAGGGTGAAAAGTGGCACCAGTATCCTAATTACCTCTTTGTGTTTCTACCTCCATTTAAAATTTTTTGAGAATTCTTGGGGCGCCTGGGTGGCTGTCGGTTGAGTGTCTGACCTTGGCTCAGGTCTTGATCTCACGGTTTATGAGTTCAAGCCCTACATTGAGCCCTCCAGCTCAGAGCCTGGAGCCTGCTTTGGATTCTGTGTTTCCCTCTGTCTCTCTGCCCCTCCCCCACTCACACTCTGTCTCTCTCTCTCAAAAATAAACATTAAAAAAAAAGAATATTTAAATTTTTTTGAGAATTCTTAAATTCTTTTGCAGCTCATCAATCCATTTTTAAAAATCGTTCTTGATATGTATTCCAGAAGTTTTAGTTGTTTTCAGCTGGTCCTTATCAGCCACAGCTGGAAAAAAAAATTCTTTTGACTTGTGCTTTACAATATACAGTATCGAAGCACCCCTCCTTGATCCAGAGGCAAGAGTGGAACACACACTTAGGAACCAGCTAACCTGAGGTCAAGTCTCAGATCCACAGCCAGCGTGATCTTGCTCACTTGTTTATACTCTGTGCCACTATTTCCTCCTGGGGTTCATGTGAGAAATAAATGAGGTGATACACAATCAGCACTTAACAACAGGGACTGGCCCTGAGAAGTATAATCTAATTATTATGTGAAAAACCTGTAATCATACGCCTGAGTAATGGCACACATCTTACCCAATGGTCCAACAGCGCCTGTTCCCTGGCCATCCTGCTCTGCTCTACCATGTAGTGACCCACACCTCTGTGCTTATACTGATGCTGACCAGGGGTAGTCAACTATGAGATCTGTACTGGATGTCAGGCCCAGCTGCACTCACAGGATGGGCCCTAAGTCAAGAGTAGAAATGCCATCATCATACAAGCCTGGGTGAACACACAGCCCTTTACCATTAAGAAATCTGAAACTAAACAGAAACATACACAAACGTGATTTAAGGTTTTGTAGTTTTTATGGTGGACAGTCATCGTTCGCCCCAACAGCCATCTGAAGCCAATAGTCTTGATTATTAAAAATCACGAAGTTGTATAAATGTTCTCCTCCTTTTCGAAAACCATGTTCATTTTCTCTCCACGAAACAGGACTGTCTGCAAAGCCTTGAACTGACAATGTAACCCAAGGAGCTAACTTTGGTTCATCAAAGTAGCGACTGAAAAAGAAAGAGAAATCTTAACAAACGGGAGGGCTAGGAACGTTCACATTTATATTTTCACTTATTCAGAATGAGTGGTATTTCTGATGTTCCAATGAAGCTCAGACCTTAGCTTCTATTGATAAAAAATTAAGAGATACAAATTACATTCAAATTACTATGTGGTGAACTCAATAAACGTTAACCAATACAGAATGCACAAAACCAACTTCAGCAGTTCCTACGCTTACTATGGAACAACATGTAAGATGCAAAGAAAAAAAAAACCACAGAAGTGTATAAAAATAGTTTCCCTCCATTTAACAGTGTTGTTCGCTCAACAGTCTGTGTTCACGGCAACACTGCAGAATAATTTACTGGATTTAAATAAAATCCAAGCTTCTTTTTATTATTATTATTTTTAAGGTTTATTCATTTTTGAGAATGAGAGAGAGAGAGAGGGAGAGTGAGCATGAGCAAGGGAGGGGGAGAGAGAGGGAGACACACAATCCAAAGCAGGCTCCAGGCTCTGAGCTGTCAGCACAGAGCCCGACCCCTGCCCAAACTCATGAACCCCGAGACCATGACTTGAGCTGAAGTCAGCCACTCAACCGACTGAGCCACCCAGGTGCCCCTAAAATCCAACCTTCTTATTGAGGAAAATCAAACTACTAAACTAGTAAGTGAAAAGGGGTATTAGACTTAGAAAACCCTCAAGACTTAAATCTTAGACATTTGAAAAGTGAAGACTGCGAAGGCGTTATGTTTACTTCATAGTCTTTTTAATACGGGAATGGAGTTTCCTGACATTAGATACAATGTGGCGTTTTTTCTAGAGAGTACCTTTCCGGACCCCAACCACACACCCCATCCTGCGTGTCCAGTCCCTGGCATGTGAACCCTGCCCTGGGCAGATGTTAAGAGCGGGAACAGATGTTAGACATGATTTGGTTTCAAAGATGGTCAACTTGCTTTCTCACCCCATTTCAAAAAAAACCTTCGCAGAACTCTAACATTTAAAACAGACCATAACGTGTTCCATAGAGTATCACCATTTTCCTAAGTGGTATTATAACTTTTGGAGCATGACGTGAAAAATGAACAGCTTGTTTTCAAGAAGCCTAATTAAACTCTGCTCTTTGTCTTTTTGTTAAGTATAAACAGAATTTTCCTCTCACCAAGGACAGTCACATCATTTAAGATGATAATGTTACCACACTGTGCACCCAAGTGAGGAAAAAAGAGAAGACGTGTGCAAGAGAGCCCTGCGATCTGGAACAGTAGCCCTGCCCCGGACATGTCACGCTGGCATGAACAAGCAAGACCTAAAAGGCAAAAAAAAAGTTCTCACCACAGCTGTTCCAACAGGAGACGTATCTTCTCTGGAACTATGAACCCAGTGATTGTACACAAGTAAGCTTTTGCCACCACCGTGCTCGGCTGAGGACAACAATAGGTTGATACGAAATTATTCGGCTCATTATTTCTGTAGCACACACACACACAAAAGAGAAAGAAAGAAAATACCTCTGTTATCTCCCACCTGATCATTTTCAAAGTATAAACCCCCATGAAGAACGCAGAGCTGGCCACGCCCCAGCCCGGGCCCCCCAGACGCACAGTTGGGCGTTACTGAAGACGGCGCCCAGCCAGTCCAGGAGCTCAGGGGCGCTGCAAGCCGCCCCCGGGGCTCCCCCGAGCTCGCCGCTCCGCAGCACCGGGCACTGCAGCTCGCTCGCCGTGCTCAGGGCTACTCGCGGCTGCCGCTCCTGAATTCCGTAACTGGAAAAGTACGACATCATCCTTGATTCTTCTGCACCTTAGAACACACCATAAAAGGCCATGTGAGTACTGGAAACAAGTTCGGCGAATCCCTGGAACCACCCCATTCCCTCCCGACAGTTCCGGGGAGCAGGCGGGATGAAGTAAAGCAGAAGGAGGGTGTGCAAAGCTGTATTCAAATTAAAATCATTTAAGTTGCTTTGGGCTCCTTGGTGCAAAGTTCTGTAAACATTCGCTTTCTTTCACTTTTCCTGGAAACGCGTAACCCTTTCACGTCCAACCCATAGTAGTATCATAGGTGCCCTAATCTGAGAATTTTGACTGACTAAATAAAAAAGCACCACTTGTGTATAAATAAAATTAGTGAACTCTACAGAGAGGAGCTTATTTGCATAATCTCTCTAAAGGAAGCACAAGACGAACTGAACGATGGCAGCATCTCATCTGAGCTTGTCTTTAAAAACCCAGTAAAATCAATGTATCTTCACGGATTTTCCAACAGCCTTGGGAGACAGCAGTAGTGGCCCCCTTAGTGGGGGGAGCAACAGGCAGGCTTTCTTACTGTCCAGGGCAATAGAAATAATCTGCTCTCCATCTCAACTCCACCTACCCCCATCCCCCACCACCAGGAGCAAAGGTCAGCAGGCTTACTGGCCAGTATAAGACTGGAGTTCCGGATTCCTCTTCTGTAATGCAGCCCACTCCATGGGCGGGTGTCACCTGGCCCACTGTGTATCACCCTGTAGGTACTGGGACTTGGTGCACTACTGTATATGCTCATAGTCCAGCCACTGACACTATGAATAATTAAATCCTTTGCCTCTGACCTGAGTCTCGTACCTTCTGCCAGCATCCATGAGACTGTGCAGGCTAACTTCTTAGCTTACAAGTGGGGAAAATCTCAGACCTTCCCCAGTTCCTGATAAGCCCTTAGAATAATATGCAGTCTTAGGAACACAGAACTCTCCAGAACCCAATATACAGAAGGTACTCAATGAACACTTCGAGCAACTGAATTGTCAGTCAGTGTCTCTGCCCTCTTGTATCTCTACCATAAGTAGGAGAAGCACTGAAGCATTCCAGAGCCATGCAAGCAACCTACAGCACCCAGTGACCAGAAACTTCCGAGGAAGAGCAGATGGATAGGCGTGATCTCCAAAATGGACCTATGTGTCTCCCTATTCTCCAAAACAGAGTACCACACCATCATAACTGATGATCTGACCCATGACAATCTTGTGATGGACCAAAGATACACTCTAAAAGGACCAAGGCACATGGCAGTTGTAAGCAAATCAACATTGTCTGGGGACCCCTGAACTAAATTTAACGTTCAATCAATTTCAAGTTATGGCAAATTTAACCTGACAATGAATGGTCTGCCTGATTATTATCTTGCCATAATCAACAGTTTGTATTTAGAATGTGTGTTATTTAAAAATGTGCAGCCAAGGCTATCTGAGGTAAGCTGCAGGAAGGAAGAGGAGAAACAGCTAAGAGTTAGCTGCTCTGAAGCCATCATCTCTGGATCCAAACATACCCCACGGTGATGGAGGCAGATGCCTGTGGGCCTAGATCATCTTGATGTGTAGCTTTTGGAGAGGGCAGAGGGCTGCAAGCAGCTTCCTGAATAATGTTTATGCATATATGTATACAATATCCTAGACCATAAGGATGAATCACCTGTTTGAATTCTCTATTACCCCCCTTTAATCAATAATTGGATTTCCAAGTCATTGTATTGTTACATATTTTTCATACCTGTGTGATGCCAAGCCAAGAGAAAATCAAATTTCAAGGGCTTCTTTTCTTTGAAGGACCAAGAAACTCTTTCATACTTCTTAGAATCCAGGTTAAGGGATAAATCCATCAAATCAATGGAAACAACTTAAAAAATGGAAAGAGGAATACATCGTTCATTCACATATACTACAGCCTACACTGTGGCAAAAGTGTTGTATTAAAAAGCATCAGAATTTTTGGAATTTTGTGAATAGTAAAAATTATTTTGTTCTTCTTGCACTCCTTTGGTTTACCAAATCAAAACTCTGCCTTGTTTTAAATTCATACTTTTTCCTAGGTCAAAGACCAAGAGCAGAGGTCCTTGGGAAGTCAATCCTAAATCTACCAATGGATGTGGCAGCCTCACTTATTCATGTTCAAGCTGGACACTATCAGTAGAACCATCTCTTTTCACTCACAGGTGAATCTCTACTAGTAATCATAAAAATTAGGTGAAAGTAAAGGAAATTCTTTATTAAGAACAAGTTGTAGACTCTTATGTTGGGTTCATTACTTTGAATTTTTGGCCCAAAACATATATTTAATGGACCATTCCAACTCTGTGATCTGTACAAGATTCAGCCTACAGCTGCAGAGAAATAGATACAACAGCAATCTTATTCTCTCCAAAGCTCAACCTAGAGCCCCTTGAGTCAGAAGTTTTAAAGACAAGAAAAAGCCATAGTTCTTCTGAACAAAAAGAACAGCAGCAATTCAAACATTTAAACTTCAATAGCTACAGGACGATTACTGACTTGTTGGAAACTGATGGAGCATAATACTTACTAAACTTCATGATTTTTCTGCCAGAATACTGAGATGGACGACCTTGAAGTCCAGTTTCTTCATAAGTATCTTTATCCAGTGATAAAATTAATTTCCCTAAAAATCAAATAATTCCCCCAAAAAAGATGCTAAAATATGACATGTTCTCTGACTGAACAGAGAACACAGCAAATTCAACAGTTAGATATGAGGGTAATAAACTACATACAAGGATCTTCCTTGTGATACAAAGATATTATTTATACATACATCTTACTTATGTAGAAGGATATTTTAATGTATTATACATACACAGATATTATGATAGTGAAAACAGAAATATGTACATTTTTATTAAAGAAATAATAGTTAAATCATGGTATATCTATTCACTGGAATACCTTCAAAATATTAAAAATAGTAAGTCAGAACTATATGCCCTGATATGGAAAGATGTCTATGACATATTGGGGAAAAAAGCAAACTGAGAAACAATGTAATACAATGAAATTTATGTTAAAAAAAAAAAAAAAAAAGAACAAGCTTTATGTCTGTTTATAAATTTATAGGAAATGTCAAGAGAAGGGAGCCTGGGTGGCTCAGTCAGTTGGGAGCCCAACTTCAGCTCAGGTCATGATTTCATGGTTCATGAGCTTAAGCCCCATATCAGGCTCTCTGCTGTCAGTACAGAGCCCACTTCAGATCCTCTCTCTTTGCCCCTCCACTGTTCGCTCTCTCTCTCTCTGTCTCTCTCTGTCTCTCAAAAATAAAACATTAAAAAAAATAAAGAAAATGTCAGGAAGAATAAACACCAATAATTCCTAATTGTTAACAATAATTCCTTCTAAGAAGGGGAATGAATCTGGAGTTTTGACTTTTTTTTTTTTTTTTTTTTACAGTATTTCTTCTAAAATCAAAGAAAAGACTGAGTGTTGTTACCATTTGGCAGCAGGGCAACTGTATTATCTTCATCAATATTTGTATGGTATGTTAGTGCATAGCACGAACCTATAAGAGAAAGAGCCCAGACCAGAAATTAAGGAAAAAAAAAAAAATCACACCTACAAAAATTTAGCAGATTATCTTTACACTGTAACAAATCTTCCAGGTGATTAAAGGTCAGTATCCACCACGGCTCCAGCTCACTCAATCAACCTCAAACCTGCCAAGGCTGAGCTGGAGGACACAGAGGCCACACTCTAGCTAGTTCATGCCCCCCCCCTCCCCCCAGGGCCTATTTGTGCCAGGTGACTGCCATCAAGCAGAAAATGGACTCAGGGTGGAGTGCGTACCCCCGGGGATGCTGGCAGAGGCACAAAGTAGAACACTAGGGAAATGTATACACTTGAGAGGAAGGGTTCCAGGTAAAGTTTCAAAATGCGCCAGGAACTTGTGTGAGGTTAGGAAAGCCACGCAGCCTCTCTGAACCTCAGTTTCCTCACCTGTAAAATGGGGATCATAGCCCTAATTTGGAGAGCTGTTGCAAGAGTTCAGATAGTTAAAAGTGCCTGTTGCAGCCAGTGTCCACATTATTAACAAATTAGTACCGAATTTCAGAGCAGATGAAAGGAATAAAGTTGATGGGGCCAGGGACAACATGTCCAGTTTCTCGAGCAGTGCCAGCAGCACCTGAAGGAGAGGAACTGCAAGGAACTGGATTCTTCATAGCTCCATGCAGAGGACAGACACAGGGCCGGCAACAAGATAAGGGGCTTACTCACAGTGATTCATGTAGTGAGGGTGCATTCCCTAAAGACACTGACATACAGTTTCAAACAAGTGGCCCCTACAAAACAACTACAACAGAGAAATCAACCCAGCAGACACGAATGGAAATGGGGTGAGCAGAAGAGGGTCAGAGCCACAAAATCTAAGCAGAAGGCACTGAGCCATAAACGGGCACACCGCCTGGTGAACAGCCGCTGTGGCTGCATCAGGAGATGAACCCTTTGAGACTGCTGAGTGGGGACTGAGTGGGAACAGTGGTCTCTGCAGCCACACACCTAAAAGCAGTGTATCTGAACACACAGATCCCAAGACCTTCCTCTTCCTGAATCCTTGTTTTAAGATGAGAGATACCTTCATCTTATAACATCCCCATGCCACACTTGTGAACAAGTGTAATCAGAAACCACCACCTAAAGAGAGCGCCAGAAAGTGTAGGGTGAGAACACTGAGGGCAGGGGGGCGATGCACGCACTTGACCACACAGACCATCTCCAGAGGCCCTGTTGAAGACAAGGGAAGACCCCTAGTATTGTGATGTGATCTAACTATCCTTCCTCAGCTTGCCACGTTCATAGATATGATCAGGTTTTCCTCACCTTTCTTCACAAAGGTGTTGATGAATTCATGTGTAATTAACTCATGAAGAGGTAAGTTCTTCACAAAGTAATAGGGTCCGGTTTCCATGACCAGGTTTTTCAGTTCTTTTGATAGTATCGCACATTCAGGAATCAGAAATGAAACCTATTGGAATGTGTAATATAAATAAGCCTTATTTTCATGTAGATTAACCCCCAGCTTTTTAGGGATGCTGTAACATATGAAGGCTGCTAACTATTCCCCCACAGGTTTCTACAAAACTCTTAAATTAATTTACCAGTCTCAGGAAAAAAGAAATTTGACAATTCATGTTATTTGTGTATTCAAACATTACAGGAAAGCTGAATGAGAAAAAAAAAATTAATAGAAAGCTCTTGCTTGCATTTCTTTTGCAAATAAGCAATATCTTTTATATCCTGTCCACTACTCTAATTTTTAGGGCAATCTAGTACAATGGAATATCCCTAGATTTGTTTATCCTGGTACCAGCTGGAATCAAAGGGACTGTCCTTTAGGGCTTACAGAAATTAGGGACATCAATCATTAACAGGCTCCACGAAAGCATAAGTGCTCCTGGTTATTTCCATTTTCTAGACAGAAGAATTCTACAGATCAGCCCAGGCGGGAGAAGGCACACACCCTGACTGCTGCTGGTGAGGAGCTTTCCATCTAAGGCAGAGATGTTAAGCCTAACCAGTTTCAAATGTGGCCAAAATGCTCCACACCTTGAAAAGTGCTCTCCCAAAGCTCAAACACCAGTCTATTCCTGAGGGACCAAGGTCACCATTTGTGTCTCTGAGAAACTGCCAGTCAGACCTGGGTGGAGATTAGCCTGATCAATTTCAAGTAAAAGTAAAAGGCTTAAACCAGTTTAAGTCGAGTTTTTGGAGGCCTCACCACTTAAATGGGTTGGTGAGAACGGACCATTAGACCCTTGACTAACATTTGGATTATTCTCCTCTTCTCTTGCCAGATGCTGGATGAACCAATAATTAACCTCACTGATGCCTCAATTTCCACATCTGCAGAAAGGCGCCCCATGCGGCTGACATTTTTACGAAGCAAAAGCCAAAGTTACCCCCCCTGTAAAGCTCTTAAATTATGCTTGCAAACAGGGACACCACGACTCATTTCACTCTAAACCTGACAACCTAGCGCGCTCCAGCTGGAGACCACAGAAGGTAACAGGCAAAGTGGAAACTTTTCTCAGAGATAAAATTAGTTCCTCTAAACAGTTTAGAAAAGCATGTGCTTCCTGGGTCTGGACTCGGCAAGATGCTCCCATGAGGTGGGAGAAGGAATCAAGAGGTGGGGAGGGGCGCGAGGCCCCAATTTGGAGCCAGTCCGCGGCTCCACGTGGCATACGTCACAGCCTTTCAACTCCAGAGGCCCGTGCCTGACTTTTCCCTCCGAAGAAAGTGTTCCACCGGGGGCGGGGCCAAAGTAGCCAGCGACGCTTTGGAATCGGCCCAGAGCAAATCGCCCAGCCCCTCCTTGCGAGGACAGGACACTGCCCCTACTCCCGGCCCATCCTGGGAGTTGTAGTCCTGCAGCTCTGCAAACTACCAGCTCGGAATAGTTTAGAGACTACAGCTCCCAAAGTGCCTAGCGCGGGGCCCCGCCCCTCTTCGCGCTGAGGGCGGGCTCCTCACTGAACGCGACTTTCCCCACATCTCTCCAGCTCCCGGAGACGGGGTACTTCCTGAGTGGCCCACGACGGCCAGACTCACCCTGTAATTATGGTAGTGCGTCTCCACAAGATGCCGGTGGCGCGACTTGTCATGGCCGAAGTTGGATTTCTCGCAGACCAGCAAGTGTCGGGGAACCTCTCGCAGCCTGCGCAGTGTGGCCATGCTCTCTCCAGCGCAAGCCCTGAGCGAGCTCCGGGAGCCCAGTCCCTCCGCTTCGCTCCGCCCCTCCGCCTGGCCCCGCGGGCATGCGCATTGCAGCTGCGCAGTGCCGGTTGAGGCTGCTCGGGCTTGGTGACCGGTTAGGGGTGAGGGCGGGCCTGGGTTTCTTCGGAACCTTAGGTTCCTGAACCTTGGGTACCTGAAACCGCAAATTCATTGCCTAAAGGGGAAATACCTGGTACCTGGAAACCTGGAACTTGCTTTTTCAAACCCACCTTTCTCGCCAAGACCTCCGTCCCTCCCTGGTGCTGTCTTGCCGTATATCCTCCCTCTGTTCCTTCACAAATGGTTTAGGAGTTTTGTGCAGGAAGATAATACACAATTTCTGTTTTCGGCCCTACAATACGACTCCGTCGGAACCACTTTAAGATCCCTTTTTAAAAATCCCACCTGAACGGCTTTAAAAATTTTGTTACTATTGTTACAATGTGAGAATTCGTTTTTCCATAATTTTTCTGATCAAGTACTATACGTTTCTCAAGCTGGAGTATGCACAGCCCCAATTCTGTGCTGAGAGGATGCAAAACAGCAGACTATCTGTGGTACAACTGTCTGGAGCATCAATTTTACTGTAAGATTTGGAACAACCGAAGTTACGTAATTTATAAGGTAAGTATTTAAAAATTTTAAACAGACCGGGCCAGTAACGTGTGCCCAAAATGTCAGACTATCTCTGAGAAAACTAAGAAAAACATATTAACCATTATTTTAAACAGGAAAAATTATAAGGAATAGCAGGTTAATTGAAAAATTCTACCAATTTTCTGAATCACAGTATGGCACCTAGCGGTGTTACAAATGTCATATTAGGATATAAAATGCTTAAAACATTACCTCTTAGTCACGTCACAATTAAGTAGCAGTGGCCTCTCTTAGACCACCATCAGATGTGTACACACACCTTTGCTGATAATACAAAATTTGCAAAGTGCTGTAATTTTATGGTCTACCAGTTGTATTTGGAGCCAATGTGAAGGTTTTCTTGCAAGCCATTTAGTTTAAAATATGTTATTAAGTTTTGAAAATTCAATATAAATTATATCAGCTGAAGATTGATAAACAGCCACTATGCCATTCTGGTATTCATAACTCAGTGTTCCTCCAGGGAAATCGTACTTGCAGATATGTTTTATGGGGGTGTGCCTGTATTATGAAATAGAAGGCAAAAATCTCATTTATTTTAAATGTTTATTTATTTTTGAGAGAGAGAGAGCTCAAGCAGGAGAGGGGCAGAGAGATGGAGACACAGAATCTGAAGCAGGCCCCAGGCTTTGAGCTGTCAGCACAGAGCCGGACGCGGGGCTCGAACCTGCAAACCGTGAGGTCATGATCTGAGCCAAAGTCAAATGCTCAGACGACTGAGTCATCCAGGTGCTTCTAAAACTCTCATTTATTTTAAAGACTAAAGCTGAGGGTGCGCCTGGGTGCCTCAGTCGGTTAAGTGTCCAACTTCAGCTCGGGTCATGATCTCGCAGCCTGTGAGTTCGAGCCCTGCGTCTGGCTCTGTGCTGACAGCTTGGAGCCTGGAGCCTGCTTCAGATTCTGTGTCTCCCTCTCTCTCTGCCCCTCCCCCACTCATGCACTGTCTGTCTCTCTGTCAAAAATAAATAAACACTAAAAAAAATAAAAAAGACTAAAGCTATAACTTCAAGTAAGTTTGGGACTGCAGAATCCTTTCATCCTCCCTCCACAGTGTTCTGGAGTTCTGTCTGTAATGACTCATTTCTCCCTGCCTGCTGGGTCATTTCTGTCAGTATACAAATGTGCTTAATGTTGTGCATTAAGTGAAGGCACTTCCTTTGACCCTGAATTCCTCTGCATTCTCACCATTCTGTTTCTCTGCTCCGTAAAAGCCACTTCTCTGCACATTCTCTCCTGAACCCAATATATTTTAGCTTTCCTCCATACTACTTCACTGACCTGGCTTTCATCAAGGTCTTTCCATTTGCCAAATTCAAAGCCAAGTTTCTGTTCTTATCTCAGTCTTTTAGCTGCACTCAACACAGATGATACAATTGAACACTTCTTCCTTGTATTAACTATATTTTCTTATCTTCTTTTTAAAAATTTCTCTGATGCTCTGGATCTGGGGCCTCACTGACTAGGGTGGGACTGCCCCTTTCAGGTTTAGATAACTCCTAAAGATAGCAAATAATTTGTGCAGGGAGCATGTCTTTCATTTGCAAACCAACTAATCCAGAGCTTACACCCTGTCACCTCTTCTGGAAACTGTTAGGCTCACTCCAGGCTAATGTTCCCCTGCCCTAATAACCCCAGGGCCAGGTCCTAGATAACTGGGGACAGTCCTGATACTCCAGAGCCCACTGAAACTGTTCAGACTAGCCACTCCTAAGCCTACATAGTCTGTCTACCCTGCCTCAGTCATTCCTTCCCATAATAAAAGCTCTGACTGATGCTCTGCCCTCACTTCCCCTGCCTCCTGACCAACCTAGAAGCTTCCTGTTGTGGCTCCGGATTCTAGGGAGCTGTGAGTAAAAACTTCCTTTATGACAGTCATTTCTGTGCATGCTTGCCATCCCTGTCAGAACAAATCTCTGGGTACATTTGAAAACCCTCCTTCTTGGTACACTCCCCTGTGGATTTTTGAGAACCTTTCTTCTGGACCCCCGCTTACCTTACTCTATTTCCTCCTGCCCTTCCTTCTCCACTAGATCTCTAGTGATCCATACCTTCCCCGCTTCTCTTTCCTGCCCTCTCTTCTCAGAGTGATCCCTCGTGATCTCAGCTTTCAGAACCATCTATCTGTACCACCAGGCCTGGGTCCTCATCCCTGGGGTGGGGGTGAGGGACACCCAGGCATCATTCTTGACTCTTCTACACTTCTCACCCCATATCTGTGGCTTGTTGGCTCTGCCTGCAGCATGCATCCTGGTGGTGGCCTCTTCTCACTCACTGCCTCTGTTTCTACAACCAGTTTCAGCCACCTTCCCCTCTCTCAGTTGACTGCTAGACACAGGCTTCTAACCACCTCCCTGCTTCCTGTCTTCTGCGGTCTCTTCTCCCCTCAGTATCCAAACCGATCTCAAAAATGTGAAAAATGTCATACAGACATACCTCATTTTATTGCATTTTACTTTACTATGCTCTGCAGATACTGTTTTTTTAAAAAAAATTTTAATGTCTATTCATTTTTTGAGAGAGAGAGACAGCATGAGTGGGAGAGGGGCAGAGAGAGAGGAAGACACAGAATCTGAAGTAGGCTCCAGGCTCCGACCTGTCAGCACAGAGCCTGATGTGGGGATTGAACCCACGAACCGTGAGATCATGACCTGAGCCAAAGGTGGACGCTTAACCAACTGAGCCACCCAGGGGCTTTGCATATACTGTGTTTTTAACAAACTGAAGGTTTGTAGCAACTCTGTGTTGAGCAAGTCTATTGGTGCCATTTTTACAAAGGCATCTGCTTGCTTTGTGTAACTGCCATATTTTGGTAATTCTTACACTACGAACTGTTTCATTATTATTTGTTACTGTGATCTGTGATCAGTAATTACAACTCTGAAAACTCAGGTGATGGTTAGCATTTTTTTGGCAATAAACAATTTTTTAATCAAGGTATGTATATTTTTTTAAATGTTTATTTATTTTTGAGAGAGAGCACACAAGCAGGGGAGGGGCAGAGAGAGAAGGAGATACAGAATCAGAAGCAGGCTCCAGGCTCTAAGCTGTCAGCACAGAGCCTGACTCAGGGCTCGAACTCACAAGCTGTGAGATCATGACATAAGCTGAAGTTGGACGCTTAACCAACTGAGCCACCTAGGTGCCCCGGTATATACATTTTTTTAAAGACAAAATGCCATTGCACACTTAATAGATTACAGTATAGTGTAAGCATAACTTTTATATGCACTGGGGAACCAGGAAATTTATTTGACTCACTTCACTGCATATTCACTTTATTGTGGTTGGCTGGAACCAAACTGCAGTATATCTGAGGCAGGCCTGTATATGCTACCCACCCCCCACTTAAACCCTGCCTGGCTTTAACCTGGCTTTTCATTGCAGTAGTATAAAAGCTTAGATAACCTGGCCCCTGCCTACCTCTGCAGCCTCATCTGCTACCCTTGCTTGTTCATACTATTATTTGTCTGAATTTCTGGTATCTAGAGCTGAAAGCAATCTTTTTATTTTATTTTTTAATGTTTATTCATTTTTGAGAGAGAGCAAGTGAGCGTGAGCCGAGGAGGGGCAGAGAGGGAGACAGAATCTGAAGCAGGCTCTAGGCTCTGAGCTGTCAGCACAGTGCCCAATGCGGGGCTCAAACCCATGGACCGTGAGATCATGACCTGAGACAAAGTCAGACACTTAACTGACTGAGCCAGCCAGGTGCCCTGAACTGAAAACAATCTTAATTGACAAATGGATATTAGATCACAGATTCGGGAGCATAGCAAAAGTCTGAGGATGAAGGGCCAGGAATGGCTTAAAAAAAAAAAAAAGAAGAAGAAGAAAGAAATAAGAAGCAAAACATAACTGATTTGTATGTATATATCGAAAAGAATATAGTAGCAAATATGAATTTTTAAATGACCACACCAACAGACTTCCAAAAAAAAATTACCTTTGTATTCTAAAAACACAAAAATATACTTAGTAAATATAAAAGGATAACAGTTTTACACATCACATTTTGGGACTATGATACAATAAAATTAGAAGTACAAAAATAATTTAAATATCCTCAACTCAGGGCGCTGGGGTGCCTCCGTCAGTTAAGTGTCCAATTTGATTTCAGCTCAGATCATGATCTCTCAGTTCATGAGACTGAGCTTGGGCTCTGCGCTGACAGCACAGAGCCTGCTTGGGATTCTCTTTCTCTGTTTCTCTGCATCTCGCCCATGCACGCAAATGCGCACGTTCTCTCTCTCTCTCTCAAAATGAATAAACATTTAAAAATAGATAAATATGCTCAACTCCGTGAAAACATTAAGATATTATTCTACATAAATTAATGCCTGCATCAGTGTGCAAATTCAAGGCACAAATACATTGCCTATAAATATACAGCTGACCCTTGAACAACACTGAAGTTAGGATGCACACACTCCTTTATCCCCTGCAGTCAAAAATCAGCATATAGCTTTTGACTCCCCCCAAACTTAATTACTGTTGACTGGAAGCCTTACTGTTAATAAATTACCACCTATTTTATATATGTATTATATACTATATTCTTAAAGGAAATGAGAAAAATTGTTAAAATGAAGGAAAATACATTTATAGTACTGTAGTGTAAAAAATCCACATATAAGTAGACCTGCAAACTTCAAACCCGTGTTATTCAATTGTACATGCAAGTGTATTGTATTTATACTGGTGAAAGGAGAGAGCTTTCCATCTCTGAAGCTCCTGGGTATGTTCATCAGTAGGCAGCCAACCTAAAATCTGTTAACATCATCCCATTACAGGTGGGAGCAGCAGGGAAGGTGGTGCTGGGAACTGTAACTATTGAAGACACCAGTAATAAATCAGAGGACTCCATCCTGCCAAGCCTAAACTTGACCTCACAGTCTTTATCAGCACAGGGCTCCAGGCAGCTGCCACGAATGGACGGGTGTTGGGGTACAAGATCAAAACTACCCTATGATGGCAGGCAGCCTGGGAACTGGATCCAGCAGGTACAGTGGAAAAAAATCAGCGGCCCCCAAGAATATATGATGCACTCCAAGTGAGGACTTGAATCCCTGGAGTTTTGGGAAGGCTCAGAGGCAGACTGCTTCATGTCCTCTCCCTCTGACTGGTTGGGAATCGATGGAACATGCAAACATATTAACACTGGCAGCTGTGTGGACTGTGTCAACACATGGAAGTGCACAAATGGAGTATTTTAAAACAGAACACAATGTTATATGTCAATTGTATCTCAATAAATCTGGGGGAGAAAAGCAGAACCCAAAACAGTCACACCGTCTGACTAAAACTCTGTCACATATGTTCATTACAATTTTGGAAGAGGATTTTGAAATGGTTGACATTTTTTATAAAGCTCATTCTTTTGTTTAAAGTGAAAAACATATGTTTAGAAGTAAATTGGTACATAAAAAATTTAAATCTTAGCTATCCAGGGACTTCAGATATCTAGGATGAGGCATTTCTGTTTATCTTGGATTTTACTATAACGTGAAAACTATTAATCCACAATGCAGTTAATGAAATAGTATACATTAACAGAGAAAGGGGCAATCACCATAATTTTATATATAATTATCAATAACTGTATAATAATATATAATATTACATATTCAGTATTGAACACCTATAATGAATCAGGCACTAACTACTGCAAGCACTTTATATTAATTATCTCATAAGAATCCTTTCTGAGGTAGGTTTTACTAGGTTTTAGTACCTTCAACTTAGAGGCTAATTAATAACGCATAGAATAGAATAAGAAACTTTAAAATGTGAAAGGCTCTCAGGGTGCCTGGGTGGCTCAATCAGTTTAAGCGGCTGACTTTGGCTCAGGTCATGGTCTTGCAGCTTGTGAGTTTGAGTCCTGCACTGGGAGTAATATTCAGTAATAATCATATCTTTTTTTTTTTTTTTTTAATGTTTATTTTTGAGAGGAGCAGAGGAGGGGCAGAGAGAGAGGATGACACAGAATCAGGCACAGGCTCCAGGCTCTGAACTGTCAGCACAGAGCCTGATGTGGGGCTCGAACCCACAGACTGTGAGATCATGACCGCAGCCGAAGTCAGCCACTTAATCAACTGAGCCACCAGGCACCCCTATACCACATCTTAATGCATTCATCAGCTGATGGACATTTGGGCTCTTTCCATAATGTGGCTATTGTTGATAGTGTTGCTATAAACATTGGGGTGCATGTGCTCCTTCAAATCAGCATTTTTGTGTACTTTGGATAAATATCTAGTAGTGCAATTGCTGGGTCATAGGGTAGTTCTATTTTTAATTTTTGAGGAACCTCCAGACTGTTGTCCAGAGGGGCTCCACCAGTTTGCTTTCCCACCAACAATGCAAAAGGCTTTCTCTTTCTCCATATCCTCACCAACATCTGTTGTTTCTTGAGCTATAAATTTTAGCCATTCTGACAGGTGTGAGGTAGTAACTCATTGTGGTTTTGATTTATATTTCCCTGATGATGAGTGATGTTGAGCATCTTTTCATGTGTCTGTTTGTCATCTGGATGTCTTCTTTGGAAAACTGTCTATTCATGTCCTCTGCCCCATTTCTTCACTGGATTGTTTTGTGGGTGTTGAGTTTGGTAAGTTCTTTATAGATTTTGGATCCTAACACTTCATCCAGTATCATTTGCAAATATCTTCTCCCATTCTGTTGGTTGCCTTTTAGTTTTGTTGATTGTTTCCTTCGCTGTGCAGAAGCTTTTTATCTTGAGGTCCCAGTAGTTCATTTTTGCTTTTGTTTCCCTTGCCTCTGGAGACATGTCTAATAAGTTACTGTGGCTGAGGTCACAGAGGTTGCTACCTGTTTTGTAGGATTTTTATGGTTTCCTGTCTTACATTTAGATCTTTCATCATTTTAAATTTATTTTTGTGTATGGTGTAAGAAAGTGGTCCAGGTTCATTCCTCTGCTTGTTGCTGTTCAGTTTTCCAACACCATTTGCTGAAGAGACTTTTTTCCATTGGATATGCTTTCCTGCTTTGTCAAAGATTAGTTGGCCATACATATGTAGGTCCATTTCTGGGTTCTGTATTTGATTGATCTATGTGTTTGTTTTTGTGTTGGTACCATACTGTATCGATGATTACAGCTTTGTAATACAGCTTGAAGTCTGGAATTGTGATGCCTCAAGGTTTGGTTTTCTTTTTCAACATTATTTAGGTTACTGAGGGTCTTTCCTGGTTCCATACAAATTATGGAATTCTTTGTTCTAGCTCTGTGAATAATGCTGCTGTTATTTTGAGAGGGATTGCATTGAATGTGTAGATTGCTTTGGTTGTATTGACATTTTAACAATATTTTTTCTTCCAATCCATGAGTAAGAAATTGTCTTCTTCAATTTCTTTCATAAGTGTTCTATAGTTTTCAGCAAACAGATCTTTTATCTCTTCAGTTAAGTTTATTTCTAGGTATCTTATGGTTTTCGGTGCAATTGTAAACAGGATCAATTCTCTTTCTCCTGCTTCATTATTAGTATATAGAAATGCAACAGATTTCTGTACATTGATTTTATATCCTGTGACTTTGCTGAATTCATGTATCAGTTCTAGCAAATTTTGGTGAATCAGGTTTTCCACGTAGAATATCATGTCATCTGCGAAGAGTGAAAGTTTGACTTCTTTTTTGCCAATTTGTTTTTTTGTTTTTTTTTAAATGTTTTTATTTTTGAGAGAGAGAGAGAGAGAGAGAGAGAGAGAGATCATGAGTGAGGGAGGGGCAGAGAGAGAGGGAGACACAGAATCTGAAGCAGGCTCCAGGCTCTGAGCTGTCTGCACAGAGCCCAACATGGGGCTCGAACTCACGAGCTGTGAGATCATGACCTGAGCCGAAGTCAGACACTTAACTGACTGAGCCACCCAGGCACCCCTTTTCTTGCCAATTTGTATAACTTTTATTTCTTTTTGTTGTCTGATTGCTGAGGCTAGGACTTCCAGTCCTATGCTGAACAACAGTGGTGAGAGTGGATTACCCTGTCACGTTCCTGACCTTAGGGGGAGGCTCTCAGCTTTTCTCCACTGAGGATGATATTAGCTGTGCAGTTTTTGTATGTGGCCTTTACGATGTTGAGGTACGTTCCTTCTACTCCTATTTTTTTGAGGGTTTTTATCAAGAAAGTTTGCTATATTTGGTCAAATGCTTTTTTCTGCACCTATTGGGAGGATCATATGGTTCTTATCCTTTCTTTTATTAATGTAGTGTATCATGTTGATTGACTTACAAATATTGAACCCATCCTGATGCCCAGGAATAAATTCATGGTGAATAATTCTTTTAATACACTGTTGGATTTAATTTGCTAGGACCTTGTTGAGAATTTTTGCATCCAGGTTCATCAGGGATAGTGGTTTGTAGTTCTCCTTTTTAGTGGGGTACTTTGACTTTGGAATCAAGGTAATGCTGGCTTCATAAAATGAGTTTGGAAGCTTTCCTTCCAGTTATATTTTTTGGGAACAGTTTGAGAAGAATAGGTATTAACTCTTCTTTAAATGTCTGGTAGAATTCCCCTGGAAAGCCATCTGGCCCAGTACTCTTATTTTTTGGGAGATTTTTGATTACTGACTCAATTTCTTTGCTGGTTACGGGTCTATTCAAATTTTCTATTTCTTTGAGTTTCAGTTTTGGTAGTTTGTATGTTTCTAGGAATTTGTTTCTTCCAGATTGCTCTGTTTGTTGGCATATAATTTTTCATGGTATTTTCTTACAGTTGTTCGTATTTCTGTGGTGTTGGTTGTGATCTTTTCCCTTTCGTTTGTGTTTTATCTATTTGGGTCCTTTCTCTTTTCTTTTTGATAAATCTGGCTTTTTATCAATTTTGTTAATTCTTTCAAAGAGCTGGCTTTCTCATTGATCTGTTCTGGGTTTTTTTTTTTTTTGTTTGTTTGTTTCTATATCATTTATTTCTGCTCTAGTTTTTATTCCCTTCTATTGCTGGCTTTACGCCATATTTGCTGTTCCTTTCCTAGCTCCTTTAGGTGTAAGGTTAGATGGTGTATTGGGGATCTTTCTTGCTTCTTGAGATAGGCCTGTATTACAATATGCTTCACTCTTAGGACTGACTTTGCTGCATCAGAAGGGGTTTGGACTGGCATGTTTTCATTTTCATTGACTTCCATGTATTTTTTTATTTCTTCTTTAATTTCCTGGTTAACTCATTCATTCTTTAGTAGGATGTTCTGTAATCTCCATGTATTTGAGGGCTTTCCAAATGCTTTCTTGTGGTTGACTTCAAGTTTCATAGCATTGTGATCTGAAAATATGCATGGTATAATCTTTTTGTACCTGTTGAGGGCTGATTTGTGGCCAACTGTGTGATCTATTCTGGGGAATGTTCCACGTGCATTCAAGAAGATGTGTATCCTGCTGTTTTAGGGTGAAATGTTCTGAATGTATCTGTTAAGTCCATCTGGCCTAGTGTCTCATTCAAAGCCATTGGTTCCTGTTGATTTTCTGCTTAGATAATTTGTCCATTGTTGTAAGTGGAGTATTAAAGTCCCCTACTATTATTATTATCAATGGGTTTCTTCATGTTTGTAATTAATTGATTTATGTCTTTGGGTGCTCTCAGGTTGGTGGCATAAATATTTACAATTGTTAGATTTTCTTGACAGATAGACCCCTTAATTATGATATAATGCCCTCCTTCATCTCTTGTTATAGTCTTTATTTTAGAATCTAGTTTGTCTGGGATGCCTGGGTGATTCACTTGGTTAAGCACCTGACTTCAGCTCAGGTCATGATCTCACAGTTTGTGAGTTTGTGCCCTGCATCAGGCTCTCTGCACAGAGCCTGCTTCAGATCCTCTGTCTCCTCTCTTTGCCCCTCCCCCACTAACACACTCTCTCTTTTCCGCTCAAAAATAAATATATTTTTTAAAAAATAAATTCCAGTTTGAGGGTGCCTGGGTGGCTCAGTCAGTTGAGCGTTCAACTTCAGCTCAGGTCATGATCTCACAGTTCATGAGTTCAAGCACCGTGCCAGGCTCTGTGTGGACAGCTTGGAGCCTGGAGCCTGCTTTGGATTCTGTGTCTCCCTCTCTCTCTCTGCCCCTCCCCAGCTTGCACTCTGTCTCTCCCTCTCTCAAAAATAAATAAACATTAAAAAAATTTTTTTTTAAATAAATTCTAGTTTGTCTGATAGCATGGCTATCCTGTCGTTCTTTTGACATCCATTAGCATGATAGATGGTTCTCCATCCCCTCACTTTCAATCTGCAAGTGTCTTTAGGTCTAATGAATCTCATGTAGGCAGCATATAGATGGATCTTTTTTTATCCATTCTGATACCCTGTGTCTTTTGATTGGTGCATTTAGTCCATTTACATTCAGAGTGATTCTTGAAAGATAGGAATTTAGTGCCATTGTGTTACCTGTAGAGTTGGTGTTTCTGGTGATGTTCTTTGGTCCTTTGTAGTTTTTGTTGTTTTGGTCTCCTCTCCTCCTTCTTCTTCTCCTTCTTCTCCTCCTTCTTCTCCTCCTTCTTCTCCTCCTTCTTCTCTTTCTCCTCATTCTCCTCCTCTCCACCCAGAGTCCCCCTTAAAATTTCTTGCAGGACTTTAGTGGTTACTAACTCTTTTAGTTTTTGTCTGGGAAGCTCTTTATCTCTCCTATTCTGAATGATAACCTTACTGGATAAAGTATTCTTGGCTGCATATTTTTCCCACTTAGCACGTTGAATATTTCCTGCCACTCCCTTCTGGCGTGCCAAGTTTCAGTGGACAGGTCTGCTGCTAACCTAATGTGTCTACCCTTGTAGGTTAAGAGCCTTTTGTCCCTCACTGCTTTCAGAATTCTCTCTTTATCTTTGTATTTTGCAAGTTTCACTATGATATGTTGTGGTGTTGGCCTGTTTTTCTTGATTTTGAGGGGACTTCTCTGTGCCTCTTGGACTTGAATGTCTGTTTCCTTCCCCAGATGGGAAAGCTCTCAGCTATAATTTGTTCAAATAATCCTTTTCCTGCTCTTCTTCTGGGACACCAATGAAACAGATATTGTTTCATTTTATGGAATCACTAAGTAGCCTAAGTCTCCCTTTGTGCTCTAATAGTTCCCTTTCCCTCTTCTTTTCAGCTTCATTATTTTCTATAATTTTATCTTCTTTCTCACCTATTCTCCCTTCTGCTTCTTCAATCCTCATTGTGACTGTATCCAGTCAGCTTTACACCTCAGTTATAGCATTTTTTATTTCAGTCTGACTAGTTTTTAGGTCTTTGATCTGCAGCAAGGGTTTCTGTGGTGTCTTCTATGCTTTTTTTCGAGCCTAGCTAGTAGTTTTATGACTGTTCTAAGTTCTTGTTCAAATATATTGCTTAGATCTGTTTTGAGCAAGTCCCTGGCTGTGATTTCTTCTTAACCTTTCTTTTGGGGAGAATTCCTCCATTCTGTCATTTTGGCTAAAGTTTCTGTCTTGTGTGTGTTCTGGAAACCTGTTAATGTTTCCTGCACCTGAGAGTAATGCTATATTAAAAAGGGGTCATACACTGTTGAGGGCCTGGCACTCCAGGAAGTATTTCTGGTGTATGTTGTGTGTACTCTGCTGTTGTGTTTTGGCTGCTCTTTCCCCCAGGTCAGTCCTCTGCAGAACTCCTCCTGCTTGCGGTGGGGAGTGTTTGGACCTTTCACTAAGTGTGCTTTGATTTGTTTGTTAGAATAAGCCAGGGGCACCTGGGTAGCTCAGTTAATTGTTGATCTTGGCTCAGGTCATGATCTCATGGTTTCCTGAGTTAGAGCTCCACATCAGGCTTTGTGCTGACGGTGCACAGAAACTGCTTGGGATTCTCTCTCTCCCTTTCTCTCTGTCCTCCCCTGCTCGCTCTCTCTCTCTCTCTCTCTCTCTCCCTCTCAAATAAACTTAAAAAAAAAAAAATAAGCCTCATACCTGCTACACTCTCTCTCTTCAACCTTGGAGATCCTTCTGCCACTCTGCAGATTGATTTTCTGGGTGTTCCAAGTGACCTGGCCTCAATACACATGTGTTTGAGGGACAAGGAAAGCCCTATTTCTCCACCATCCTAACTCCTCCCCAACAATATACTATTTAGAGATACAGATGTGGCAAAGCTATAATGAAAGTCAAAGGAATAATAATTTTTTTAAACTTCAGATGAATGATTCTCTAGGAGGGGAGGCAAAGCATTGTATTTGGGAAGAACCATGCAGATGGCTTCAAAGGTGGTGGTAAAATTTTATTAAGCAGGTGACACGTACAGAATGTTTATTTGTCTTTATGCTATATATTTTTTGTACATGTAAAATGGTTGATAATTTATAAAAATTTTAAATCATTGAGATGCAGTTCATGTACAATTCACTCATTTAAAGTGTATAATTTAGGGGCTCCTGGGTGACTCAGTCGGTTAAGTGTCAACTTCAGCTCAGGGCATGATCTCACGGTTCATGAGTTCAAGCCCCACATTGGGCTCCATGCGGACAGCTCAGAGCCTGGAGCCTGCTTCAGATTCTGTGTCTCCCTGCCCTGTGTCTCTCTCTGCCCTCCATGCTTCACACTCTGTCTCTCTCTCAAAAATAAACATTAAAAAAAATTTTTTTTAAAGCTAAGTGTATAATTTAATGGTTTTTAGTCCATGCAGAGATAGATACAACTAGCATGAGTCAATTTTAGATCATTCTCATCACCTCAAAAGGAAACTCCCTTTAGTTGTCAGCCTCCTACATTCCCACCCACCTTCCCTGACCCTATGCATCCATTAATCTACTTTCTATCCCATATATTTGTCTTTTCTGGACAGTTCATATAAATGGAATCATGTAATATTTAGACTTCTGTGACTGGCTTCTTTCACTCAGCATAATGTTCTCAAGGTTCGTCCAAGTTGTAGCATGGGTCAGTACTTCATCCCTTTTTATGGCTGGCACAGTAGGTAAAAATTGGTTTGTCTAAGGGCCACCTGAGTGGCTCAGTTGGTTAAGCATCCAACTTCGGCTCAGGTCGTGATCTCACAGTTTGTGAGTTCGAGCCCCACGTCGGGCTCTGCTGACAGCTTGGAGACTGGAGCCTGCTTCGGATTCTGTCTCTCCCTCTGCCCTTCCCTCACTCACACTTTGTCTCTCTCTCTCTCTCTCAAGAATAAATAAGCATTAAAAAATTTGTTTTTAAAAATTGGCTTGTCTTTAATGCTGGTGCTTGGAGTAAAATAGCTTAATTAGAGGGAAATGAGAAAGATGAAGATTTCTCTGCAGATTCTAAAGGATCTTAAACTACTTCCAGGATCTCTAGAGGTGGATGGCACTGGTTCTCATTCCAGAACATGACTTCCTTTTTCCAAATTTGTGGAATACAAAGCTGTGGGGCAAATGTTTGATTCCCAAGCAAATGTGAATGGGGAGAGTGCAGAAGAGTTATTTCATGAGGAAAAGCAGACAAGATCTGATGGAAGAGACGGGAGGGGTGAGAAGGGAGGTGGAGAGCTATCTGCAGTAGAAGGAACAGAGCTACAGGAATAAGAGGTGGAAGGACAGCTTGGACAGACTAAAGGGAAGGGAGATGGTGATGAGGTGAGGACATTGGATAAGAGAAATCCCTGAATTCTCCCATAGCTGGTGGCATCACCCTGGGGCTGGGGAGTAGGGCATGGCTGAGTCTTACAAAGGGGTGGGTATACAGGTAGCATCAGTGTGCTTCTGGAC
This sequence comes from Panthera onca, assembly GCF_046562875.1. Taxonomy (NCBI): domain Eukaryota; kingdom Metazoa; phylum Chordata; class Mammalia; order Carnivora; family Felidae; genus Panthera; species Panthera onca. The sequence goes on along the minus strand of NC_138343.1, from coordinate 23,462,235 downwards.
TTCCAAAACACCACATGTGGAACGTATCTGTATTTGGCCTCTATGTGCATTGGAAGTATTCACTTATTCAATCAACAAGCTCTTAATTAAGCTCCTGCCAGGTGCCAAACACCGTGCTAAGCCCCAGAGAGACTATCTGTCTGCCCCAGCCTGTGGGGGACTTGCCATCTCACGGAAACAATATTTGCTATTTCTTTTCCACCTTCGCACAGTTCCTAGAAGTCTATCTTCATAGAATGGGCAAATTGCAACTATTATTAGTAATTGAGGAAAGGAAGCTTTTTACATTCAGAGTTTTTACAAAAATGCAATATGTAAGATGTTCAACTATATATCTTTGGCTTTGAAGCGTACAAACAAAATTAAAAAGTGAAAAACTAATTGTATAGTATTAAAGGTTCACATTGATTTCAGTGGGAATTTTTCTTCTCATAAAGAGTATACTTAGGAACTTGAAAAGTTTACAAAAGGAGGAGCAGGAAAAAACACATAATAAGTGACACATGCTTTTATCATTTTCCTGCATTTCACATTGCTGTGATGATTAACATATACATGGATTTATGGATCTGAAAGTTTTTCAATGACTCATCTGTTTACAATTAAAATGTGGATTTCATCTCCTTTATCCCTCTTTAATTCAGTCATATCCCCAAGCACCCATCAATGCACTGCTGTGTGGAAACTAGGCTTCTCTCCTTGAAGATACTGTTTATTGGAAAAGTAAAAGAAAAAAAGTTGCCTTGCATCAGCTAACGTTGGCCATTATGCTTGCTTTCACTAAAGAGTGTTATTATTTAGTGTTTTTGTGAAGATTTGCTCTCTTCAAGCATCCCAGCCCTGTCTGGATTCAGTGCACAATCCCATTTCAATACCAGCAATGGCAGTGGGAACAGTCGCAGTCGAATGCTCCGTGTGGACTGAGTCCTGGGAACTTACTAGAATTGTTGAAAGTTAGGTCTCTTTTTCACATGTCTGTGAAACTTAGATGCAGCTCCATTCATTATGTTCTTTTCCCCAGCTGTGGCCTGCAATTAGTATTTCTTTCTTCCTTTTTTTAAAATAAAGACTCTGACTCCGTTTTTGTAACGTTTATTTATTTTTGAGAGAGAGAGTGCCAGCGGGGAGGGACAGAGACACACACACACACACACACACACACACACACACACACACACAGAATCTAAAGCAGGGTCCAGGCTCTGAGCTGTCAGCACAGAGCCCGACTCATGAACAGCGAGATCATGACCTGAGCCGAGGTCAGACGCTTAACTAACTGAGCCATCCAGGCACCTCACAATTAGTATTTCTGATAGTAGAAACTAAAAATGCTGGTAAGCCACAGAAAGAAAAATCCTTTGGTTTGTGAGAGCTTCAAATTTCATTTCAGTCTCATTCCTTAATCACCCTAGAGGAAGAATATCTATGAAAAATGGAAATATCAGGCCCTAAGCCAATCTGTGAAAAGCTCTCTAAGTAGTAAAGGTCTGGAGCCAAGGACAGCCTCTTCACAGTGCTTCTGCAACCCCCATGCAAAACAACCCCAAGCACAATGTTGAAATGAATGCATTTTATTTTGAATATTAAATCTTAAATTTAAAGCCTTATTAAATCCTTCATTCACAAATGGAAATAGTAAAATGCCAAATTCTTTTAAAATTTTAGATTTCCTAACCTTCCTGGCCTCTGGTCCTTTGAGGAGGCAGCCTGGGCTTTGAAAAGGAGGCAGTCCTCTAAGGCAGCAATGTCTAGTAGAAGTAGGACGTGAGCCACGTCTACAGTTTTAAGTTTTCTAATCACAGAGAAAATTAGAAAAAAAAAACAAAAAACGGGTGAAATTGATGGTAATACTATTAATTTATTTAACCTAAATACATCTCAAATAGTATTTTAATGTGTAATCAATATAAAATTATTAATGAAATTTTTACCTTTTTTGGTACTAAATCTTTGAAGTTCACCCTATTTTACACTTTCAGTACATCATAAACTGGCCACATTCCAGGTGCTGAGTACTCACATGTGTTGAGAGGCAGGCACACTGAGTGCAACAGTGAGGGCTCTTGACTCCCCTTGACCTCCAGGAAGTGAAGTGCCACACCCCTCCCTCTCCTCCACCACCAAAGGGGAGTAAAGCACCCTGAGAGGAAGCAGAGGGGCGCAAGCAGGAAGTTTCCCCAAATGGAGCACTGCTTCCCAGCTGCTTCTCTGCGGGGGCCCATCCCTCCTTCTCAGATATCAGACAGCAATGAAAGGAAGATGGGGCCCCAGGAGGAGGGAACTCCATGTCTTCAGACCTGTCCACAGCCTTGACGTCCAGAGTTTAGATTTGGAGGGACTAGATTAAAGGCAAATTTGTTATTTTGCAATTTGGGCTTGAGTCCTACGGTCAGACTCTGGTCGCCTATTTCCTCTTGCAGTGTGGGGCACTATGTGAGCTTAAGCACCAATCACATACATACATGTCCACATGTATTTCTGTTTCACCCAGGAGATCCAGCATTAAATAAGGGAAGAAGTTGGGACACCTGGGTGGCTCAGTCGGCTAAGCAATCGACTTTGGCTCAGGTCATGATCTCACGGCTTGTGGGTTCGAGGCCCCATCAGGCTCTGTGCCTCTGTGCCGACAGCTCAGAGCCTGGAGTCTGCTTCGGATTCTAGGTCTCCCTTTCTCTCTGCCCCTCCCCCACACATGCTGTCTCGCTCTCTCTCAAAAATAAATAAAACTAAAAAAATTTTTTAAATGAGGGAAGAAGGAAATCAGCATCTATAGTATGCCTACTATTTGCTAAGAAACATAATTAATATATCATTGAATCTTGACATCCTGTCTGCAATTGGTGTATTATTAGCCATTGTATAAGAAACCATCCCAATACTTTAGCTCATGATTGAGTTGGTCAGCAGTTTAGCCTGGGCTCATCAGGACCAGTCTGGTCTCTGCTGGGCTCCTTCATGCACTGGTGGTCAGCAGCTGGTTGACCAGGGGACTCTACTTCTGAGGATGAGCTGGCTGTCAACTGGGCACCTTGGTTCTCTTCCTCATGGTACCTCATCCTCCAGCCAGCTAACATGGGCTTGGAGACAGCTGTATTCTGAAAGAAAAAGCAGAAACATCTAAGACCTTTTGAGCCCATGCCCCAAACTGGCACACTGCTGTCATACCCACTGCTTTCTATTGACCAGAGCAAGTAAGACCATGTCTGATGCAAGGTTTGGAGGAAGAGTCTGCCTATCAGTAGGGGCAGCTATAAAATCACGTTGCAAAGGTTGTGGACCACAAGGAGGAATGAAAAGTCACTGCTGTTTTTACAATCAGTATCCTTATGCTTTTTCTTGCAAATGAGGTTTATGTAACTGTTCCAAGTCAAGAAATTTGTCCAAAGCCCCACAGCTACTAAGTGGCTGGGCTGGGACCCCATATCATCTCCTGACTGCAGAGCCCTCCTGCCTCCACTAGATCACACTGCATGCAGCTTCCCTATCACCCGAGGTTCTGGAAAGTGAGGCTTCTGCAATAGAAACAGAATTCCTTTGAGATCTGCATCCATCTTGTACTCTTCATGTTGGGAATAGTCCAGAGAATACTGAGTGAATTGGAAAGATTTGGAATAATTTAGGGAAATGGCTGAGGGCTGAGTTTAGGAAATCAAGTCTTCAGCAGTAGAGTTTTACTTTCTAATCATAGGAGAAATTTGAAAACATGTATAATGCACTCCACGTGTTTGCAAATTCTTTTCATCCCTTTTTGGTATCTGTAGGCTATTAATGATTTTCAACACAGACTAAATCAAACTGCTGTGCCCGAAGCAACCTCTTATTCTGAAAGCAAGTGACATAAAGATAGATCTGCTAAGAAGACATTTCCTCCTGTTACAGTTTAGACAAAGAGCTGAGTAATCTGAAGTAGTCCTTTGATTTTAACAGGGCAGAGCTGTTTTCTAAGACCCCAGAGCACACATGGAAATCACTTACAGCATATGCATCCCTGGCCCTGAATCTGTGGCCCTCACCCCGGCTGCACATTAAATCAGCTGGGGGCTTTCGAAATTCACAGAACCCAAATCACAACAGATCAGTTAAATCTGAATCCCTGGAGTGGGGCCAGGGCATCAGCGTTTTTTTTAATAGCTTTCCAGGTGATCATAGTGGGTGGCAAGGCTGAAACCAACATTGTTGGGTGAACTAGCTGCAAATAGTTTACCAAGTAAAGTGTAAAAACATTCACTGCCAAGTGTAGCCTTTCAGTCTTACCTGCCATCACCTGATCACTATCCTGTGCATGAACAGACCTCTGCTACTAGCTTTGTTCCTGTCAACACAGTTCCACGAGTATGTGTATACAAAATGCAAGGTACTGTGCTAGGTGTCCTGGTGTCAGTACACATCTTTGGAAGGGAGGACTTTCCTGGAAAAAAAATTGCATCACAAAAAATCAAAGCCATATGACCTACCAAACTGAAGCAAAAATAGAAAGACCCGGTGCACCTGGGTGGCTCAGTCGGTTGAACATCCGACTTCGGCTCAGGTCATGATCTCACAGCTCGTGAGTTCCAGCCCTGCATCAGGCTCTGTGCTGACAGCTCAGAGCCTGGAGCCTGCTTCAGATTCTGTGTCTCCCTCTCTCTCTGCTCCTCCTCTGCTCACGCTCTATCTCCTTCTCTCTAAAAAAAAAAAAAAAAAAAAAAAAAAAAAAAAAAAAAGACCCTAGGCAGTCACCCAAGGTTTAGGACATTCATACTTTGTAATATTAAAATCCATCTGATATGCCACGAGCAAACATGTTTACTTTAAAACAAAACCCAACCAAATGCTGCTGTTTATTCTGAGATATTGAGGATTTTTATGAAAATATGTATTTAAATTTTAATTGACATAAACATGCATACAGGAATATATGCAGAAACCATTCACGTAAAGCTCAGTGAATTATTACAGGTTGAATACACTTGTGTAACTAAGCGCTAGAACCAGCTTCTCTCAGGCCCCCTGACAATCTTTCTCTTCCTCCCTCCTTCACAAAGGTAACTGATGTCGTAAATGGCTAACACTGTAGATCACTCCAAAAAGTCTCTCATGCTGCCCTGTGGCAGTCAGCTCCTCCCCTCCCTTATCCCTTGGCAACCACTGATCATTTTTCATCCCTATAATTTTTTCTTTTCTAGAATGTCATTTAAGAGGAATCATGTAATATATAGCTTTTTGAGTCTGACTTCCCTCACTTAGAGAAAAACACTTAAGATACATCCTTGTCCTTGTGTGAATCAGCTGTCTGTTCCTTTTGTTGCCAAGCAGTATCCTATTGTATGGATGTATCTGGGTTATTCATTCACTCACCTGGTGAAGGACACCTGGTTTATTTCCAGGTTCTGGAAATTATGGCTAAAGTGGCTATACATAATCACGCACAAGTTTTTAACATTAGTTTTCAATTCACTTCACTAAATACCTAGGAGTGGAATATCTGGATCATCTAATGTTTAACTTTACAAAAAACTGTTAAATTATTTTCCAAAGTCACCACCATTTTGCATTTCCAGTTCTAGTCATTCCAGATGCTCAAAAGCACTTGCTATTTGCAATTTTTTTTTAGACATTTAAAAATTTTTTCTTAATGTTTATTTTTGAGAGAGAGAGAGAGAGAGAGAGAGAGAGAGAGAGAGAATGGGGGAGGAGCAGAGAGAGACACACACACAGAATCTGAACCAGGCTCCAGAGCCTGACATGGGGCTTGAACCCACTAACTGTGAGATCATGACCTGAGCTGAAGTTGGACCCTTAACCGATGGAGCCACCCAGGCACCCCTAAACATTCTAATAGGTATGTTGCATCTCATTGTGGCTTCTGCTTCATTTTGAAGGAGAGTTTTGCTGAGTGAATGTGGAATCCTTTGTTGACATTGACTTTTCCCCCTGCACTTTAAAGATATCATTTCATTGTCGATTTGTCTCTTATTCTTGATGATGTATCATTTGTCATTCATATTATTATCCCTTGTATGTAATGTGGTGTCCTTCCCTGCCTACTTTCAAGATTTTCTTATCATCTTTGGATTTTTGCAGTTTGACTATGATGTGTTAGGTTTAGTTTGATTTGTATTTTTTTTTAACCTTCTTGGATCTAAAAATTTAGGTTTTCTACCAAATTTTAGGCTTTTAATTTTTGACAAGCTCAAAAGTAAATTCCTTTTCCTTTTATCATCTTTCTAACTTTTTATAATTTCCATTTTTCTGCTGAGTTTCCACATCATTTCATTAATTATGAGAACATTTTTCTTTACCCCCAGGAACATATTTATAGTAGCTGATTTTAATTTTTTTAATTTAAAAAAAAAATTTTTTTTGAGAGACAGAGTGAGCAGGGGAGAGGCAGAGAGAGAGGGAGACACAGAATCCAAAGCAGGGCCCAGGCTGTCAGCACAGAACCCAACACAGGGTTCAAACTTATAAAACCGCAAGATCATGACCTGAGCCAAAGTCAGATGCTTAACTGACTGAGCCCCGTAGTACTGATTTTAAATCCTTGTCTGCTAACTGCAACATTTTGGATATCTGAGGGATAGTTTCCACTGCCTGCTTTTTGTTTTGTATATAGAATACATTTTCCTGTTTCTTCACACATCTCATGATTTTTAAAAATTGCATACTAGACATTATCAGTGATAGTTATAGAAGACTCTGGATTCTGTTTTATTCCTTTGAAGAGTGTTAATTTCCTAGTACAGAGTTAACTTGGCTAGGCTCAAAACTCACTACAGTAGGCACAGCTGAAATCCTCTTTCAGGCTGGGCCCCTTAAAAGATGTTCTGCACATATGTAGTTTAAAGATCTATCCCTTATTTAGGGGAAACCTACATATATATTTTGGAATTTACCCCTTTGTGGCTCCCTCCCTTCCAGAATTTCTCCCCTAACTTTTCAGAAACTCTGCTAGCCCTAAAAATGTCCTTTCTGACACCACAAGTAAGACTGTGGTTTTCTGCCTACATGGGTCATGCACAGATTGTGAAGTACATTGAGGCAAAAAGACTCAAGCTTGCAAATATCTCCTGTCACAATTCCCATCATTCAAGGGTAGATTCCCTTCCTCTTCTGCTTACTTTCTGGAAATATATACACACATATAGCTTATGTGTATTATATATAGGTACATACTTCTCTTTAACAATATGTGATATTTTATCCAGATTTCATTACTGTTATCTGTGAGAGTATTAGTTCACAGGCTACATAACCATTACTGGAAGCCAGAACCTCAGTTTTCCAATTGTTTTTTTTTTAATATTTATTTATTTTTGAGAGACAGAGAGACAGAGTATGAGCAGAGGATGAGCAGAGAGAGAGGGAGACACAGAATCCAAAGCAGGCTCCAGGATCTGAGCTGTCCGCACAGAGCCCAATGCAGGGCTTGAACCCACAAACTGTGAGATCATGGCCTGAGCAGAAGTTAGATGCTTAACCAACTGAGCCACCCAGGTGCCCGTGTTTTTTTTTTTTTTTAATATATATAAATTGAATTATACAGTTTATATATTTTTGTATCTGGTTTCTTTGCTGCAACATTATGATGGTGATATTTATCCATGCATTGTATGCAGCCATTTTTAAATACATCATTTATTTTTAAATATTGTGGTGAAATATACACAACATAAAATTTACCACTTTAAGCATTTAAGTGTACAGTTCAGTAGCATTACCTACATTCACGTTTTTATGCAACCATCACCTCCATCCATGCACAGATTTTTTTTTATCTTATAAAGCTAAAACTCGTACCCATTGAACAATCACTTCCCATTCCCACCTCCCTTCAGCCCTGGCAACCACAATTCTACTTTCTGTCTCTGTGAACTTGACTACTCTAGGAACCTCATATGAGTAGAATCATACAGTATTTGGTTTTTTTCTATTTATTGTAGCATGTGTCCAAATTTCCTCTCTTTTTAAGGCTGAATAATATTCCATTGTATGTATTACCACATTTTATCAATTCATCCATTGATGGACACTTGGGTTTATTCCACCTTTTGGATATTGGCAATAATGCTGCTATAACCATATGTGTACATATATATCAGTGTCCCTGATTTCAGTTCTATTGGGTTAATACCCAGAAGTGGAATTATTGGATCATATGATAATCCTATTTTTAATATTTTGAGGAATCACCGTACATTTTCTATCTATAGCCAGGTTTTGGTTTCACTGATTTTCTATTCTCTATTTTATTTATCTCTACTCCAGTCTTTATTTCCTTCCCTCTACTAGATTTAACATGTTCTTCTTTTTCTAATCTTTTAAATTGTAATGTTAGGGTATTGATTTGAGATCTCCCTTTGTAATATAAAAATTTATAGATATTAATTTCTCCCATAGCACTGGTTTTGCTGGGCCCATAAGTTTTGGTATATGGTGTTTTTTGTTTTCATGCATCTCTAAGTATTTTCTAATTTCCCTTATGATTTCTTCTTTGACCCATTGATTAAGAGTGTGTTGTTTAATTTCCACAAATTTGTGAATTTTCTAGTTTTTCTTCTGTATTAATTTCTAACTTTATTTTATTGTGGTCAGAGAAGATACTATATATGACAGTTATCTTTTAAAATATATTGAGATTTATCAGTGGCTTAACATTTGTGGCTCATCCTGGAGAATGTCTCACATGTACTTAAGAAGAATGTATATTCTGTTATTGTTGGGTAGAATGTTCCATATATGTCTGTTACACCTAGTTGGCTTATCACTTGTTCAGATCCCGTATTTTCTTACTTATCTTCTGTCTGGTTATTCTATCCATTATTGAGAGTGAGGTATTAAAGTCTTCAATTATCATTGTAGAACTCTCTATTTCTCCTTTCAATTCTATCAATTTTTGCTTCAAATATTTCATTGGTTTGTTGTTATGTACATAAATGTTTGTAATTGTTATGCTGTCTTGCTGTATTGAATCTTTTATTAGTATTTTCCCTACTGATACTCTATTTCAATTGCATTGATTTCTTCTCTAATTTTATTATTTCTTTTTTCCCGTTTACTTTGGATTTAGCTTGCTCTTCTTTTTCTAGTTTCCTAAAATGGAAGTTTACATTATTGATTTTAGATCTTCTTTTCTAATATTTACACATTCAATGATATGAATTTCCCTTAATACTTACACTTTTGATAAGTTGTATTTTCATTTTCATTTAGTTCAATTATTTTTAAATTTCCCTTGATGCTTCTTTGACCCATGTGTTATTTAGAAACATGCTATTTAATCTCCAAGTATTTCAGGATTTTTCCAGCTATCTTTCTGTTGTTTATTTCCACTTTAATTCCACTGTGGCCTGAGAGCATACTTTGTGTGATTTCTATTCTTTAAAATTTGTTAAGGTGTGTTTAATGGCACAGAATGTGGCATATGTTGTTGAATATTTTACGTGAGCTCGAGAAGGATGTATAGTATAAGATCTGCTTTACCTTAAGTAGTCAATTAGAGCTAGTTGATTGATTATGCTGTTCCATAAGTCCTTACTGATTTGTCAATTACTGATTGTTGTTGACGTCTCTAACTACAATCGTGAATTCATCTATTTTTCCTTGCAGTTCTATCAGTTCCTACCTTGCATATTTTTATGCTTTATTATTAGGATTAAGGATTGTTATGTCTTCTTGCAGAACTCATCACTGTGCTATCACCTATGACCCGGCTTGAGAAACATGGCCTCTTACTTGGACACAAAACACTGAGCTAAATGGTGCTGCCAGTGTATAAGCAGCATAACATCTCCTGACCTTATCTCCCTTATTCTCCCTGAATATTCTGGGATATGAAACTGGAAAAAATCTATAGGGCAAGGTGGTGCCTAATCAAGTAGGTCCTAGAGATGTTCAAAGAAGGGAAAAACACAGAAGGAGGAAACTGAGATCTTAATGGATGGATAAGATTTAGTAGAGAAAATAATGGCACCTTAACCAAGGCAGGGCAATGAACATAGTCAATTCAGAGATATTGGTGAATTCATTCAGTTTTACTTTACAAATTCATAATTTTGTACCACAACTCTGATGTTAGGAGAAATTGAACTCAGGTAAGTCATATGATTTATTTTAAAAACTGGTATGCTACGGCAACTTAAAAATATTTCACAAGGCTTTCCACCCATATTACAATAGAATTACCTTCTATCAACTTGTTTGAGTTGGTTAGCCATACTTTTTTTTAATAGAAACAATGTACAGCAGAGTGTTTAGAAATCAGTCAGGCCACATAAGCAGATAAGGCCACAGTAACTAAAATACAGCACTCTAATATCCCTGACTTTATGCACCACATAGAAGAGGACCATTCAGAAATGTATGTTCTGACATCACAGCCCTGATGGCAGCACTAGAGACTTTCCCTCTTGCTAACTTCTCAGCCAGGGCACTTCCTCTGTTCAAAGCCAATGGTAGTGGATTTCACCATGGCTGCCCTCCCCAGCAAAAATTGGCTGCTAAAGGTTTATAAGGTAATATCTGTAGGGAAAGAAGAGCTCTTTAAGCATAAAACAGGCCATCTGCAGTAAGTAAACTTCCCCCTTGTTGTTAGATCCACAGAGCAATGTTCTAGGCCTCAAAGCTGCAGTGGAAAAGATGTTCACCAGGAGAATAGTTTAGAAGTCATTCTTACTATAAAAGGATTCCTAATTCAATATATACCATATCTTAAAAGGCAATGTGCGGCGGGTGGGGGGGGGGGGGTGGGTAGCACCAGGACACCATAAATATGCTGGCATCAGTTATACTTCAAAACTATAAATCTGAACAGAGGTATGAAGGACCAGAAGGATCAGCTTAGGAAATTGAGGCAATGGTTGCCCATTGTCACATGGGAGCTCTTAGGACAGAGCACAGCCAGACCTGGATCTCCTGAGTCTCAAGTTGTTAATCTTTCCTGACATGACATTGCCAAAGAGCCTGAGTCAAGGCCCTTCATGTTAGAGAAGAAAGAAAAATGGGGGCCTCCTTCCTTCATATTACTGATGTTCAAAACAGCAATAGGACCGCTCTGCAAAATCACACCCTTCTTCTCTAACCATGTTCTCAAATAACTATGCTCACAATGGATTGGGGAGAAGGGTTGAGAGGGAGAGAGAATGAGCAATCTTCTGCTAAAATTAAAATATTTTCCTATATCCTTCAACAAAAAGAAAGAAAGAAAATAAAGCTAAAATGTAAACTCTTCCCAATTTATTCTCCTATTATTTGGGGGGAGAAGGGTACTTATTAATGCTGGCCTATCCTGAACTCTAGTGTAAATGGATGTCTGACTTAATAAAAATAAATATAAAAGGTATAAATTTAGTTATTTAAGGATCTGTTAAGATCATGCGATATAATTTATGAAACACATATGTTTGGTCATATTTTTCAGATATATTTGGTTTTTTCCACAGTTCCTGAAAATGTTTCAGAGCCACAAATGTGTGTCTTTTTATTAAAGAAGGTGACTTTTTAACCCCACCCAAAGGCAGGGGCCTGGCTGCCAGGAGGACCAACCTTGTGATTAAAGGGTTGGAATTTTTAGTCCCACCTCTGGGGAGGAGAGAAGAGCTACAGATTGAATCAGCCAATGCCTAATGACTTAATCATGTCTATGCAACGACACCTCCATAAAAACCCAAGAGAACAGCTTTTGGGGCCTTTTTTTCTTTTAAAGAATTTCCCCACTTGGGAAACCAGAATGCTTCCATATGTCACCATTCTGGGCCCCAAAGTCCACGAGGACAGAAGCTTCTTTGTTCAGGACCTTGCCCTATGGGTCTCTGCATCTGGCTGTTGGTTTATATCCTTTATCATATCCCTTAATAAAATGATAAATGTCAGTTAGTGTTTCCCTGAGTTTTGTGAGCCGCTCTAGCAAATTAATCGAACCAGAGGAGGGGTCACAGGACCCTCCAATCTGTAGTGGTTGGTGAGAAGCACTGGGAACAGTCTGCGGCTCACGACTGGCATTTGAAGTTAGGGGTGGGAGGCAGTCTTGTACAACTGAATGAACCCTTAACCTATGGAATCTGATGCTATCTTCCGGTAGATAGTGTCAGAATTGCATTGAATTCTCAACGAATTGCTGGAGAATTGTTTGGTTGTATGCATGGGGGACGCACCCACATATTGGAATTGGCTCTGGGAACCCTAAAAGAAATCAGGATTTTAAGAGGACCTGCAAAGAGTAGCATGAATTTCAAGGATCTTTCATCTTCTTTCCTGCCTTATTTCCCAAAATGGTGTAAAACTGGGTGTGTAAAATTTCCCTAAATGCTATTAAAAATCGTCTATACAAACCAGGAGCCAGTATGTTATTTCAGTAAAGCCCAGAATAATGTCAAAGCCCATTGGAACCCACAAAGTGGGAATCAACACAGGCAAGGGGCGGTGCAGCTGTCCCCTGCCCATCCCCCCAATTTTCTATTCTCAAGTGAGCAGACTGCAGGCTGACGCCAGAATGAAAAGTAAGAAAGGAGAAAAGGAGGAAAAGGTCAACTCAGAGCTGAATGGCATGCAGGGATGCAGGCTGCACACTGCAAACCCGACGGGCAATCTTCACCATCCACAACGTGACCTTTTCTGTGTTCTTCTCTTCACCAACCATCTTCACAAACTATGGAGATTTCATAACAAATAACGGAAAAACTGTGAAATAATAACTGGCACCATCAGCACAGTGCTGATTAAACAAAGATAGTAAAAAACTGTTAAGTTTTTTTCCTTCCTTGTTTTTCCAGGGTGGGGGTTAACTCAGCTGAGCTCTAGAAAGCCATGATCTCCCTTGAGAGTGTTACAAATTTTTAAATGTTTATTATTTACTTTTGAGAGAGACAGAGTGAGAGCGGGGAAGGGGCAGAGAGAGACAGAGACCCAGAATCTGAAGCAGGCTCCAGGCTCTGAGCTGTCAGCACAGAACCTGATGCGGGGCTCGAACTCAAGAACCGTGAGATCATGACCTGAGCCAAAGTCAGACACTTGACCAACTGAGCCATCCAGGTGCCCCTCCCTCAGGAGTGTTAAATGTGCTATCACCCCAACATAAGGAACCAGGCCAAGGAGCAGGTGCATCTGTGAGGGCCCTGGGCTGATTTACCATTCTCACGATTCTGTTTACACAGTCTTGTATTTAAAAGCAGTGGTCAGCTGCACTAACTAGTTGAATCCATAAAAGATGGATAGGGTTGATGACATGTAAATTAACACAAAAGGTCTATCAATAGGTCACTGAAACCAAAATGCTGCCTCTTGGGAAAGAACAGTCCACACCCCAACTGCATGCTCCCCAATTCTGAGCGTCCGATGGCACTTGCAGGTGGAGACGCAGTGATGCTCAGAGCAAACACTGTGCCGTGTGGCTCACTTGGGATCTCCCATGTGGCTGATATGCTCTGGGCCCAACTTTGTAGAGAGAAAAGAGTGACAAGGCCATTGACTCCAGAACACAAAGCCTTAACAAAGGTGGCAGAAAAGGAGTGAGAAAAGGGAGGAACCTGGCAATTTGCTCAGCAGCCCCAGGCCTGGCCAATCTCTAGTCCCTGTTGGTGCCAGTTAGGAGTGGGGAGAAACCTGACCTGTCCTTGATAAGGACCTCCAGGAGGATCTCAAAGCAGCCATTGGAGCCCTGGGGTCAGCAGTCATGCGGGCAAGGCTTCCTCTGAAGACTCACCAGGATGGTCCTGTGCCAAATGCTAACAATTGAGGGAAATGAAAAGTGTTCCTCCTGACAACATCAGGGCCCCTGCTCTAGAATCTGTGATCATTCTTCCCAGAGCAAAAGAGATGCCCTTTCAGTGACCAGCACAGCAACGTGGGCTTCCACTGGGACCAAGCATGAGTCCTGAGTCCAGTGACTTATACATCAGGCAGAACAGGGGGGCAGAGTAAGCTCTCCACTGATGGTCACATGAAATAAAAATTGCTGTGCTGAACAATCCTGGATGAAGGTAGCCTCCATGTCAAAACCCGTGTGTGCATCTTCTAAATTGCATAATGTATTGGCAGACACCCTTATAAAAACATAGTACCTGTGAACATGCCCACTGATAGCAGGTGAGAAGACACATTTCCTGCTCTTCTACTCTCTGTCAATGAGTATTTTGGTTTTTTTTTTTTTTTCATCTCTACCATTCTGATGCTTAAAAACTTATGCTTTTTTAAAAAAATTATTTATTATGAGAAAGAGAGAGTGAGGGAGAGGCAGAGAGAGAGGGAGAAAGAGAAAATCCCAAGCAGGTTCCATGCTGTCAGCACGGAGCCCCATATGACCTGAGCTAAAATGAAGAGTCGGCCGCTCAACCAACTGAGCCACCCAGGTGCCCCCAAAATGTATGCTTTTATATTCATTTCTTATTAGTGATGTTTAAAATCTTTTCATATTTCTGGGGCGCCTGGGTGGCTCAGTCAGTTGAGTGAATGATTCTTGATTTTGGCTCTGGTCATCATCTCATGGTCAGGATATCGTGGTTATGAAATCAAGTCCCAGGTCGGGCCCCATGCTGAGTGTGGGCCTGACATACTGCATGTGCTCCCCCACTTGCTCTCTCTCTCTCTCTCTCAAAAATAAGTAAATAAATAAAATATTTTCATATTTTTATTAGATTTTTTTTTCCTTTTTAAAAACTGCCTATTCTCAACACTTTACTACTAGGGCATGGATTGTTTTTTTACTACTTTGTCGGTCACATATACTGCACACGTTGGAAGTATCTGGTCATTTGCTTTCATTTTTGTTTAAAATTAAGTAATCATTTACAAAATTTTATCCCTAAGCATAAATCACGGCATCTTTCTAAACGAATAATTTTTTTATGGCTAGACTGAAAATACACACAAAACATTTCTGACACTTGTTTTTAGGAAACTGTTGCTTAAACTGTAGAAAGATACACCCTACAATAAACCACCAGAAATGCTTGTGGCCCCTGCTTTTCAGAGAGTGATCCTTTGTACTTGATGTTTGGAGGAGGCTGGACACAGATGAAATCGGCCCCCGCACAGGGAGGCAGGCAAAGCAGGTGGGATCATGCCAGTCCCTGACACTGCTGGATGGCACAGGTGGCAGCACTTAGCTACCCATTGAGTGCACCTAGCATCAAGGAGGCACAAATAATGCACCACTCTGGCAAGTTCCTTAGCTGAGATATTCAAGTTAGAAATAGATTGGGTTATGGAGCTGCTGGGTGGCTGAGTCGGTTGAGCCTCTGACTTCAGCTCAGGTCATGATCTCATGGTTTGTGAGTTTGAGCCCTGCATTGGGCTCTCTGCTGTCAGTACAGAACCTGCTTCAGATCCTCTGTCCTCCTTTCTCTCTGCCCCTCCCCTCCTGGTTCTCTCTCTCAAAATAAATCAATACACTTAAAAATGAAATAGGTTTGCTTCAAGTGCCCTGGCACACAGTATGCCAGCAATTCCTCCCCCTTTTTATTGAGAGAAATAAACCATATTTTAAAACATCTATTAGGTGGGGCACCTGGGTAGTTCAGTCGGTTAAGCGGCCAACTTCAGCTCAGGTCATGATCTCGCAGTCCGTGAGTTCGAGCCCCGCATCGGGTTCTGTGCTGACAGCTCGGAGCCTGGAGCCTGTTTTCAATTCTGTGTCTCCTTCTCTCTGATCCTCCCCCATTCATGCTCTGTCTCAAAAATAAATAAACATTAAAAAAAGAATTTTTTCAAAAAAATAAAAAAAATAAAATATCTATTAGAGCTGCCAGTTTATAAGGGGAAGAGATATGCAAAGGAACTGATATGCTATGTATCTAGGGAACAGACAAGCAACATAGAAACATTCCTTTTTTAACCTAAAATGACTAACCAAACTGAAATGGAATATTGTGGAAGGTGAAAGCCATATGTAAACAATGCTCAGATTTCTCGAGATCTGCACCTGTGAAGTGCATGGGAGGTATAAGGAACCAGGGGCTTGCTAACAAATACCTTCCTGCAGCAGAATGGCATGTCTCTCCACATGACAGTCTGAGGAGGCAGGAAAGTGACACAGGAAATCTGTCTGTGGTCCATTCTCAGTGGAAAGTCAGTCTGACTCCCTGTCAACGGCACGTGGCAACCTTAGCGCCCGTCCTCCCAGAAGCAGGACTGACTGCACCTCGGGGGCCACGAGCCAAGCCCAGAGAGACAGAGGAAAGGTAGATTCCATCATTCGTCACGCTGACTTGTTAGAGAAACAGCTAGGTTTCCTCTAGCACTGTTTGCACGCAGTGTATCATATACCTATGTTTGGGGTCCCTGAGCGTGCCCTCCTCATACGCTGGTCAATGGAAATTCGCTCCACCAAAATGGCTCAACTGCTCCTTCACCACGTTTGTATGTTCACAAAACGTGCGAGTAGCAGCCCAAGAACTAAGAACGGGAAGGGATGATGTCTGTCTCAGAGGTGAGAGGGCCCGCGTGTTCATACAACAGTGGAGGGAGCTGTAACACACACCTTGGTAGAAAATCCTAGTCTCTTCCCTGTGGTTACCACTAAAAAGAGCAGTGATTGGCAGGTAAGGGAAGAGAAAGTAGAACAGATTATAAATTATTGGCATAGCAAATCCCAGAAGGAAGTTGCCTATTAGTTTCAAGCAGGTAAAATGTATATGCATCATCCCCACTCTTTTCTGAATAATTTCACAGCCCGGTACAATAGGAGCTGCTGTCACTGCAGAACCAGAGTCAGCCGTGCGAAGTCCTCGGTGAGGAGCTTCTTGCCTGCTCCTAAGGCCCAGCAGTAACGAGACCTTCCCCAGCCTGGTCATTCTGCTCTGTCCTCTGGATGACTGGCAGGAAATCCCAGCAAGACTGTGGATGACTGCTGCTCTCCATCCTAGATGTTTATATTTCAATAGAGACTCATGATGAAAAGTCTGTAAGACTTAAGAGCCAAACTCAATTCTTGTGTAACTTGGGGTATAAAAGAAAGCAGTAGGAGGGAGGTCTTTTGAGCATCTCTTAAATTGTAACAGAAAAATAGTCCCATCCTTATGAGGCCAAACCTTGGCACCTCTATTGTACAAAACAGTGTAAGTCCAAGATGGCATGGAAGGTTGTAGAAACATTATCCTGTCCATCAGAACTACACCACTTTAAGGGCGTCTGGCTGGCTCAGTCAGCAGAGTGTATGACTCTTGATCTCCGGGTTGTGAGTTCAAGCCCCATGTTGGGCATAGAGATTACTTAATTAAAAAAAAAAAAAAAAGATCTATGGCACTTTAAATGACACAGTGGGTGTTTAAAATAAATAATAGAACATAAAGAAAAAAAAACTTTCCTTAAAGGGAAAATGCTACAAATCAGAGGAAAAATTCTAGAATTTTCACACCACATAATAAATTAAATGCTCTATTCTATCCTTATAGGTATACCACCAGTACTTTCATAATACTTTTCATTTTCAGCTCAAAAACACACAGATGTTTTTAAAAACCAAAAACCAAGACTTCAGAAACACAGAACTATTGGGTTTTTTAAGCTGATAAAAGTAATAACACACCGTTGACTTCCAAGGGGAAAGTTCTCAAACAAAACAATCGTGTTTGGTGGGGCTGGTAGAAGATGGGAGCTATCCCTGCGAATGATGGAACTAATCCAGGACAACTCAAATACTGATTAATAACAAAGTAATTTAATCAAATGCCCAGGAATACTTACTTGGAAATCAAACTCCCACCATCATCCCTGGAAGCATTTCTGGAGCTTTCCCTCTGGACTCAAGTTTTTATCTTGCAAAACCCAGAGCAAAGCAAGACCCACAGCAGACTGTGGAAGGTGAGCCCTGCAGGGGCAGCACTAAGAAGGACTAGGCGCTCGGACCTCACACCTCCAGGAGCCACACTGGATGACAGCTTCCACAAGAACCATTCTTGCCCCACTCAGCAGGAGTCTTCAGTGACATTTAGCTAACTTCCCCCCTCACCATCAAAACCAAACCAAGGCAACCTAGAAAGAATATCAGTTAAGGCTTTAGTTTCTCACTTAAAGCATGTAAAGCATCTAATTGTAAATTCAAACAATGGAAAAACAAATCTACTCGCTTCCTGGCAACAACAAAAAATGGTACTCGTTAATGAGAACATGTTCCAACGCTTCACAAACTCACCAGCAGGGGTAACCTCTGTTCACTGTGCTGTGTGTCCATCAGTGGTGAATGGATAGAGAAGATGTGGAATATATACACAATGGAGTATTTTTCAGCCATAACAAAGAATGAAATCTTGCCATTTGCAATGACATGGATGGATCTAGAGTGTGATGCTATATGTCTTTCCCTGACTGGCCTCCTGGTGGCAGCACTGCACAGCAGACACCATCTGGTGGACTTGGCTACAAGCTGCTTTCTCTTTCATGAGGCTCTGAAGCAGTGGGCAACCATCTCTCCTTCACTAGCATATTCCATGGCCAGGTACTGTTTCCTGGGTCTCAATAACATCAAGTACCTTCAGGATATTGGATGGCTCCAGGCCTTCGTGCTTTGACCTTTGAGGAATAGTCTCTGGAGGCTGGAGGAGCTGATCTTGTTAAATGACCTTCATGACTACCTGTCCCAGTCAGGATGTGCCAGACCAACATCACCTCAGCAAAGCTGATCTGCCTGATGGTCTAAGGGAGCTGGTAATTGTCAATATGGGTTTCCTTGTCAGCAGAAAACAGCCCTGCAGCATGGTGACCTGCTAGCTGTATGAAGGATACCAACAACCTTAACTGACAACACTAACAATAGTAAGAAACAATACTAACAATGCTAACAAACTAAATTAAAAAAAAAAAAAAAATGGGAAAAATGTTAAAAATGAGAAAAAGGAAAAAAATTTTAAAAATTTTGTTTTAATGTTTATTCATTTTTAAGAGACAGAGCACGAGCAGGGGAAGGAGCAGAGAGAGAAAGGGAGACACAGAATCTGAAGCAGGCTCCAGGCTCTGAGCTGTCAGCACAGAGCTCGATTCGGGACTCGAACTCACTGACCAAAAGATCATGACCTCAGCTGAAGTCAGATGCTTAACCTACTGAGCCACCCAGGCGCCCCAAAAGGAAAAATTTTTAAATGAGACAAAGAATAATAAAAAGGTTGGAAAATTAAGGAATCAAAGAATAAAAATGCAAACTAAGAAAAGGAGGTAGTAAAAATGAAAGAATAAAGAAACTAAGACTAGAACAAAGAAAAGTGAGGGAATTAAAAAGAAAGAAAAAACCAAAAACTTAAAAAAAAGTAAGAAAAAAGAGAGAAAAAGAGAGCAGGAAAAAATAAAAACAAAGAGGAAAAAAGCTGTGGTCAACATCCTTCAAGTCACTAAAAATCAGCTTTCTGGATAAAAGGACCAAGACCCCTAGGCTCAACCATGGACTTGTGCAGGCATGTGCAGTTGCCTAACAATGGTTCCCTATGAGGTCATAGCAAGAAATGTACCATTCACAACCAGGGATAATTCCTAGTGCTTTTCTCACTTGCTGGCCTCAAGAATACTTTACTCTTAAAGGACAAAGGTGGGGGGGCACGCCAAAGGGCTTCTTGTTTATGTGGTGGATAGCAATCAATATTTACCTTATTAAAAATCAAAACCTATAGGATGCTTCAGTGGCTTTTTCGTTTCTACTTGGAAAATCTGTAATAATCTTTGGCTTTTAAAAAAGCTCATGTTTACATTTAGTATATTCAATTCTTTTTTCTTTAGGTTCTGAGTGATTGTCTCAAAATGATGCCATGACACTTAACTGGCAGGGTGATATTAGAACAATATGTTCTGTTGCAAAAGACACAATAAGATGCATTATCAACATCTATAAAGCAGAGGAGAAGATGGTTTTCATCATATTTTCAGTTCTTATTTTGTTTTTCCCAGAGTCTTTGGAGGAGACTCCTCTCTTCCATGAGCTAGAGACCTCGCTATGTGCATTTT
Source organism: Panthera onca (assembly GCF_046562875.1). NCBI lineage: Eukaryota > Metazoa > Chordata > Mammalia > Carnivora > Felidae > Panthera > Panthera onca. The sequence goes on along the minus strand of NC_138343.1, from coordinate 23,442,333 downwards.
AGTAACCTGTAAGTGTAGAGGCTGTAGCAATGGGTTGAGAAAGTTACTCTCTTTCTTTAAGCCAAAAAGTCACAAAACTCCATGTCCATATTATTTAGCACAGGTGTGGGCATGGGTGCTGGGTGCCCAGGTATGGCACTGATGCCTCAGGGGAGGGAAGCGAGAAATCCTTGACTTATTCCTTCTCTAGCATTCCTTTCTTTATGTAGATACAAGTTTCTGACCTGTATCATTTCCCTTTTCTCTAAAGAGCTTCCTTTTACATTTTTGTACCAGGCAGATCTACTGGCAACAAATTCCCTCAATTTTTGTTTGTCTGAGAAAGTCTGTTTCTCCTTTACTTTTGAAGGATAATTTTCCTGGATTCAGAATTCTAGGTTGGTGGGGTTTTCTTGCTAGCATGATTTGCAAGAAGTTTGATGGATCCTTGTCCCTCTATAGGTAAGGCATCTATTTCCTCTGGTTCTTTTCAAGATTTTCTCTTTGTCTTCGATTTTTCTGCACTTTTGTTGTTTTTTTAATTTTTATTTTTGTTTTGTTTTGTTTAGAGAGAGAGAGAGAGAGGGTGCAAATGAGCAAGGGGCAGAGAGAGAGAGAGAGAATCCCAGGAGGGGCAGAGGGAGAGAAAGAGAGAGAGAAGTGGGGCTCACCCAAAGCAGAGCACGAATTCACCCTATGTGGGACTTGAACTCCTAGCCGTGAGATCATGACCTGAGCCAAAGTCAGATGCTGAACAACTCAGCCACCCAGATGCCTTGATTTTTCTGCACTTTGAATATGATACGTTTCAGTGTAGTTTTTTGGTATCTTCCCACATGGTGTTCTCTGAGCTTCCTGGATCTGTGGTTTGGTGTTTATCATAAATTTTGAAAAATTCACAGCTCTTCTTACTTCAAATATTGTTTCTATGCCTTTCTCTGTCTCTTTCTTCTCTTTTTTGAGAAAGGTGCCTTACGCCTTTTTAAATTGTCCTACAATTGTGTTGGATGTTCTATTCTGTTCTTTTTTCTTTTTCTTTCTTTCTTTCTTTTTTTTTTTTTTTTTTAATTCTTGGTTGTCTTTGCTTTCTAGTCTGGGAAGTTTCTATTGATGTATATCCTCAAGTTCATTGGCTTTTTTCTTGGCATGTTCAGGCCACTGATGAGCCCATCAAAGGCATTCTTCATTTCCAGTACAGTGTTTTTGATTCCAGCATTTCCTTTTGATTCTTTCTTAGTTTCTGTCTCTCTGCTTACATTACCCATCTGTTCTTGCATGTTGTCCACTTTTTCTACTACAGCCCTTAGCATATGAACCATAGTTATTTTAAATTCTTCGTCTGATAATTCCAAAAATTCTGCCATATCTGAGTCTGGTTCTGATGCTTGCTCTTCAAGCTGTGTTTTTTCCTTTTAGCATGCTTTGTAATTTACTTGAAAGCTAGACACGATGTACTTGATAAGAAGATCTGAGGTAAATATGCCTTTTGTGTGAGGTTTTATGTTTATCTGGCCAGGGGTTAAGCTGTGTTTACTCTTTGCTGTAGCTGTAGGTGTGTTAGAGGCTAAAATTTCCCTGTGTACCTGGTCTTTCTCCTCTGTTGTCTCTGGGTTTTCCTAAGGACTTGTTCAATACGATCTGAGGCTTGTAGTTCTTTCAATGTAATCTGTTACAGGAACCTTGTACAGGAACCTTGCCGCTATGGTGAGGAGGTGTGGAGGGAGGGGGAATGTTCTTAGACCTAGTCTATTAGACCTCTGTTCTTAATGAGCCTGTGCCCTAGGCTATGACCTTCACAAAGAGTTTCTCAGGCAACCACCACACTCCCCTGCCCTAAGTTAAGACAGGAGAGCTTTGGGGGGCTGGAGTTGGGTATTTGCCATGCCTCAGGTCTGTTAGATTCTGGTAAGTCCCAAGATGGTTAGGCTCTAGCAAAATCGTGTCCCTTGAGGGCAGGCTTTTGTTATGAACAGAATGCTCTGGGCATATTTTAAAATGGCTACTTCTCTCCTCCCCTGTGGAAGAGAGAAGGGAGTTTTTCCTCTGATTTTCACTCTGAAAACCTGGTAGTGTTCCCACCTCCTTGACGTAGGTTCACAAAAGACAGGACTCCTCTTAATTTCTAATTCCCAAGTTGGTCCACCTCTTGGTGGACCTCCAGCAATTTTTCAATTAAAGTTTTAAGTTTTTCTCTCCCAGTACTGGCTCCACTGGTAGGTTTTTTTCCTACTAAGCAAAGAGTTTCGTTACCTGTCTCTCTAATTTGGAGATAGCAGTTTGCCCTGGACTTCACTTCTCTGATGAATCTAAGAAAAATTGCTGATTTTTCAATTTGTTCAGTTTTTATCCTGTTGTAAGGACCAGAGTGACAATTCTAGCTGCAAACCAGAAGTCTCTTTTAGTTTCTTTTTTGTTTGTTTTTCCTATTGCAAAGAATGATGCTATACACATTCTTATACGTGTTATTTGATGCACATGTGCGTGCATTTCTGTTACCCCAGGAGTGAAATACCTGGGACTCAAGATGTGCTAATTTTTAGGTCTATTATACAATGTACTCCCTCTGGCTACAAATAAGACTTACTGGTCCATATCCTTACCAACACTTGGTTTGTTAGTCTTTCTAATTTTAGCTATTCTGGAGGATGTGTGTTAAATATCATTGTGATTTTACTTGAATTTATATAATTATTAAGGAAGTTGAAGACCATTTGGATATCTTCTTTTGTAAATTATGTATTTAGGTCTTCAACCCAGTTTTATATTAAACTTTGTCTTTTACTGATTGATTTATAAGAGTTCATTTTCTATGTGCACATGAGCCCATTGTTAGTTACACATATCTACTCCCACACTGTGAATCACTCCTTCATTATCTTAATGATATCTTTTAATAAATAGAAATTCTGAATTTGAATTATTCGAATAATAAACAGAAATTCTGGTCATTTGATCTAGATTAGTGGGTCAATGTGGTATTTCATCAGAATCTCAAAATCCTAGGAGAGACAAATGGAGCTCTTGATTGTTTCTATAGAAATAGGGTTCTCAAACTCCCATGGGTCTATGGACATATTATTCATGAGCTAAGATTTCTCAAAAATATTTTTAAATGTCTTATTTTAGATGGTAATCTTAGGAAGTTGACATAAGAATATTCTGGATATTCTAGATGACCTTTATTTTTATAATCAGGTTGTGTAATTTCTATGGCCAAAACGATAATAAAGAAAGCCAGAGAGTGATATGTAAATTTCTTTGTTTCCCTATCAAGTGTCACAGATTCACCAAAACCTATAAGCCTCACTTCACGTGGTTAACATGAAATAACTACTGGATGAGGGAGGGCTTTAAGTTGCCCAGTGTTTTATACATCAGTCTGGTGTAGAGTAACTCAGCAGACTTTAATAATAATTGATACTATTAGTTTTTTTTTTTTTAATATGAGGATAGATTACAACAATAATAGTGAACATGCCTTCAGGGGAATCTATTCCAGTATTACAAATTTACTAGTGTGATAAATATTTTCATCTCATTCATGACAAATGTGCTGTCCTGAGACTGACTCTAACAACCCGCCTACCCAAGCAGGCATGAAGCTGCCCAGACACTTCAATGTGCTTATGAGTCAGTCAGTGTGTCCAAGGTTGAACTCTCCAGCAGACAACTGGATGTAAGAGTGGATTCCAGGTGAATCTGACTGCTGGTTCATTTCCAGAGACAAGGGGTCAGACACATCTTTCTCCCAGTGAAACTGCCCTGTGGTTCAATATCCTGGGGTGCCTACTTTGCTGTTTATGTACTACAGAAATGGTCCAGGGGTCAAGGGCAGGGGGAGCCTGTGGTTGAAGAAGCAGAGTATACAAACTGTCAAATACAGAAGCACAGTTGGGTGCTTCTTTAGCTCAAACGTGTAAATCTGTGTCTCATTTTATTTTATTTTTTAAACTTTTTTAGTGTTGATTTTTGAGAGAGAGAGACAGACAGAGCATGAGCGGGGGAGGGGCAGAGAGAGAGGGAGACACAGAATCTGAAGCAGGCTCCAGGCTCTGAGTGGTCAGTACAGAGCCCGATGCGGGGCTGGAACTCACGAACTGTGAGATCATGACCTGAGCCAAAGTCGGATGCTTAACCTACTAAGCCACACAGGCACCCCTCCATGTCCCATTAGAAATAAAGTGATATGAAAAGCATGTGGAAAATGTTCAGGCACACACCAAGGTTTTACTTTTGGGCTCAGTATCCTTTGTCTTGGGGAATGATGAGGCCATCATCTGTTGGCCCTGACCCGGGGCTCAATGCTCTGGGTAACAGGGTGCCCCTGCAGGAATGTAGTAGGGCTTTATCAGTTCTAAGGGTGAGCAGTAGATGTCAAGTGATATTTGACATGCTTCCGGGAAGTCTGCTGCCGAGCCTCCACAGCCAGTAGTGTGCCCTCCTTGGTGCTGAGAAAAACAACGGGGAAGTGCCCCATTCACAAGCCTGAGCTTTGGGGGTTCTAATGGAACTGTTTTAAGGTAACTGCTTTGTGAGCAATGATGAATCTGCTTCAAAAAAAAGTAAAACAGCACTGGAAGTAGGACAGGGTCTTCCACACTGGCCTGGGGCTGATTAACTCAGATGGACACCAGAGGAGCCAGTAATGAGTCTTTTGTGATGGAAACTGGTGACTGCTCAGGGCCTTAGGACCTGAGTCTCATCATACATCACTGGGTTTATGGAAGTTTATAACCAATCCAATAATTAACATGTCTACTGTTAATTATTTATTAAGGGTTGTTTTTATTAAGAGGAAATGAGAGGGGGGAAGGAGGAAAAGGAAGAAAGCCCAGTGGGCAACAAGCCCTCTGATGATTAACAATATCATTGTGGCATTATTCTGACTCACAGCTTGCTTCAGGTTGGAGTTTAATTGCCGTTTTCAAAGTTAAAATTGCTAATTTGGTTGCTTAAGTTCTTTCATAAATGCTTTAATTAGACAACTGTGGTGCAGGACTTCGGGACTTACTTTTGACCTTCCCTCCACCCTTTGCCCTACTCTTCATTGTTCTAAAAAAATGGAAAACCAGTTTGGTTGAATATATACTATTTAAGATCCATGAGAGCAGGGAATACATCTGTTGTGTTCAATGCTGTATTCCCAGGGCTTAGTATGATGTCTGGCCCACAATTGGTTCTCAATAAATACCAATTAACTAAATACTAGTTTCCATACTGCCTGGCTTCATACTTCTATAACAATACTAATAGGGGCGGCTGAGTGGCTCAGTTGAGCGTCCCCCTTCAACTCAGGTCGTGATCTCACAGTTCATGAGTTAGAGCCCCTTGTTGGGCTCTGCACTGACAACTCAGAGCCTGGAGCCTGCTTCAGATTCTGTGTCTCCCTCTGCCCCTCCCCCGCTCACATTCTGTTTATCTCTCTCTCAAAAATAAACATTAAAAAATTTTAAAAATAAAATAAAACAATACTAATAGCTTCCAAGTAACAGCAACTTCTGTGGAGAACAAAGGCAAAAGAAATGTAGAAAAAAATTAAACTTCCTTACAACTTACAGTTCATTGATAAGTACTTGAAATGGGCAGAGTGACCTTCCTCCAGGAACGCAACTACCTCAAGGTTAATACTTTTCTAAGGGCAAAAGACAACCTAAGCTTGACATTAGCCTGACCTCCAGGATCCTGTAAGTCTTCCTTAACATATGAAAATCCCTTTGGAAACTTCCTTTGTCTCTACCCCCCAGGATGTATGTAAGCATATAGCCCACTGCTATGAATCCCAAGAGTCTCATGACTGAGGGTTTACTAGACAGTAGTAAATGGACTTATCCTAACGACAGCTAGCCCCTCAAGGTCCTGGAAACCTTGTTTCCAAAGTTCTTTACGAATTTACACTATCCCTAATCCCGCTATTCCCTAATCTGCTCCCAACATGAAAGTATATAATTGGCCACTCCTCACAACCCCAGTGCAGCTCTTTCTGCCCACTGGTCCTGTCCCTGTGCTTTGATAAAACCCATCTTTTTTGCACAGAAGACATCTCAAGAATTCTTTATTAACTGTTCACACCCAGGCCCCAACATTTCACATCAGTAAGTTTCATACCAGTTTCCCTTGCAGTGTTATTAATTTATTTTCTTTTAATGTTTATTTTTCAGAGAGAGAGAGAGGGAGAGAGAGAGAGAGAGAGCATGAACAGGGAAGAGGCAGAGAGAGAGAGAGAGGGAGAGAGAGAAAATCCCAAGCAGACTCCACGCAGTCAGCGCACAGCTCAATGGGGAGCTCGATCTGAGCCCAAATCAAGAGTCAGATGCTTAACTGACTGAGCCACCTGGGCATCCCTACATTTATTTTTAAGGCAATAACTCCTTTATTTAGACTAAGGAAACAAATGAAAAGAATCAATATGCTGTAGGCCCACTTACTCACGTTCAGTCATATCAGACATCCCTCATTTTCAGCCAGAAGTAATTCTGATAAAAGATCCACTGGCAGTATGTTTAGTCCATCCATAAATGAGATGCATGTTAACCAGCCTTGCAGGCTTAACCCAAACATTTAGAGTAATTCAAAAGAAATGAGCCATACAGGCAAGTCTTCTCAAAATCTGGGGGATGACATCCTTCAGAGACCACCACAGTGGACTTTGAAAGGCCCTTCTTTAGAATGACCCACCTAACTTCCAGGCTTCAGTGTCTGCCTCTGTTGATTCAGAGAGGAGTTCCTGAAAGAGAACTTCAGCCACCTGCATTCTGACATCAGTCTGTACTTTCTGATGAGGGAGCATAAGGCAGGTTGTAGGCAAAACACAAGCTAACACACTGCCCCCGCCTCCCCACCCACCACCCCGCCGTGGGACATGTACAATATTCCTTGGATACTCCCAGTGACCCAAGAGCAGGAAAGTACAAACAAATGGTTAAACAGGTAAGAGTCTCCACCAGTTTACAAGAAAAAGGCAACCCCATCAATAGTCTAAGGTCCAGGAACTCGCTACTGTCTTAATGTTAATGCTTTGTTAGAAGGAAAAACAACATTAGCTCGACCACAGCTAGGCCTCCAGTAGTCTGTGAGCATATGAAAATCCCTTTAGGAACTCTCTCTTGACTTTATCTCCGCCAACTCCATAAAATGGTCACCCCCCCACACTTATAGTGCAGCTCTTTCTGCCCACAGGTCCTGTCCCCATGCTTTAATAAAATCACCTTTTTGCACCAAAGATGTCTTAAGAAGTCTTTCTTGGCCATCAGCTCTGAACCCCACCATCACCCCAAAACCTCATCACTTTCTAATTAAGTTCTTTCCAGCTTCTTTCCGAACTCAGATGGGAGACCCTGAGTCCCCTGTGGAAGCCAAAACTACCCCCTCAAGCATCAAGGGCTGCCGGAGCCAGCAAGATCCCTGTGACTAACCCCATGGCCACAATGACTTGACCTTCACGGCCCACCTACACATACCCACCCACCTCTGTCCCACATCCTCCTGACTTAAACCTGGAAGGGTAGTCAGCACTTTGGAGACAGTCTTTGAGACGCTAGTCCACGTCCTCCTGGTGTTGGCCTCATGAAAACAAAATCCTTTCTTGTTTTGCGACCCCTCGTCTCTCTGCCTGTGGATTTTGTCAGCAGTGAGTGGCCAAACCTGGTCTGTTTGGGACCCCCCAGAGCCAGGAGTAGTCCTGGTTGTGTAAGTGGAGTGCAGTCCATACCCACAGGCCTTCTGAGAAAGCTGTGCTTCTGCTTCTCACCATCCTCGTTCAAGGAGGAAGTGCTGGCCCCAAGGGCAGATAATTTATGGGTGACCTCTGTTGAGGGAGTATAAGGCAAGCTGAGGGCAAAGTACAAGCTAACACCATCCCACACACAAGGTGGGATATGTGTAATATTCCTCAGGCACTCCTGGCTGCCCAAGAACAAAGGAAAGGACAGAAAACAGATGGTTAAACTGTTAAGAGTCTCCATCAGTTTACAAATATCTTAGTACAATTACAAAAACAGGGCAATCTTATCAATAGCCTAAAGTCCAGAATTCCCTACTGTCTTAAGGTTAATGTTTTGCTAGAGGGAAAAACAACCTTAGCTTGACAATTGCTAGGCCTCCAGTATCCTGTGAGTCTTTAGCATATGAAAGTCTCTTTGGAAACTTCCCTTTTGACTTTACCTCCCCCAAGTCCATGGTATATAACCAGTCTTTATTCATGACCCCAGTGCAGCTCTTTCCGCCCATGGGTCCTGTCCCAATGCTTTAAGAAAATCACCTTTTTGCACCAAAGACGTCCTCAAGAACTCTTTCTTGGCTGTCGGCTCCGAACCCCACCAACACCCCAAAACCTCATCAGCCTCCATCTTAGGAGGTAGACTGCAATGAGATCTCTGCCCAGCAGGAAGGAGAATAACTATCTTAAGCATTCAGATCCTTTTTAGGTGAGGATTTGAATTAAGACTCTTTAGAAACTGGCAGCACTTTCTAGTCAGGGTAGAAGCATAAGACAAGCAAGGAGAATAGCAGCAGAAGTAACGAGTCAGGACAAGCCATGACCAAGCATTGTCTGGAGTAGCCCAGGCTTCAGAACAGCAGCCCCTGCTCCAGAAGGAGCAAATGTCCAATCTCCAAAAGACAGCTGCTGTGGACTCACACAGCTGCTGTCAGATGGCTGGAGCAGAGCTGCCCACAAATGACCTTCCTTCCAAGCCCCACAGCCCCATATGAAGGGCTGTCTATGGTCTTTCCCCTCCTGTCTCCTTAGTTAACCTGGAAGAGCCTTTTTTTTTTGAGAGAGAGACAGAGAGAGGGTGCAAGTAAGTGAGGGTCAGAACGAGAGAGAGAGAGAGAGAGAGAGAGAGAGAGAGAGAGAGAGAGAAGCGGGGCTCACCCAGGGCTCGCGTTTTACCCAAAGCAGAGCATGAGCTCACCAACTGTGAGATCGTGACCTGAGCCGATATCAGATGCTTAATGACTGAGCCACCCAGGAGCACTGCAGGAGCCTAATTAACCCATGTATAAATAAGATCTCTCTGGCTCTAAAATTCTAGAATTCTACTGAGCACAGTAAAAACTCATTAATGCAGACCACTTTTTCCAAGTTTCTAATTACTCCACTTGGACTAATCTTATTTGTTCAGCAAAATTTTTTAATTTTTTTTTAAGTTTATTTATTTTTGAGAGAAAGAGAGAGAGCATGAGCATGAGCAGGGGAGGGGCAGAGAGAGAGAGGGAGAGAAAGAATCCCAACAGGCTCTGAACTATCAGCATGGAGCCCAATGTGGGGCTTGAACTCACAAACTGTGAGATCGTGACCCGAGCTGAAATCCAGAGTCCAAACACTTAACCAACTGAGCCACCCAGGCCCCCTGGTCAGCAAAATTTTCTTATATATAACTCAAGTTAAATAGAGGGTGGAGGAATTATTTAAAATATTTCAAAGAACAGGCTATTAGTTTAATAAGTTAATTTAAAACTATTTTATTTATTTCAACTATATGGCCCAAGGAACTTCAATTAGGTAAAATGAATAAATATTGTTAAACTTTATGCTTTTTTTTTTCAACAACTATTTACTGATCCTCTCTTTGGGCCAGGCTCTGTGCTAAGCATCAGAACACAGAAACATAGAATCAAATATGGTATAGTGCTGTATGTTAACTTTTAAAATAAAATAAGGGGTGCCTGGGTGGCTCACACTGGGTGTGGAGCCTGTTTAAGATTCTCTCTCTGCGTCTGTCCTTCCCCTGTTGAGTGGCATGGGGGCATGCTCTCTCCCTCTAAACAACAACAACAACAAAACCATTGCAAAATAAAATAAAAGTGCAATGTAAGAAATATATCAGAGTGTTGGTTTTTGCTACCCACAAAATATGTATCTATATGTATACACATATCAATAACATACACACACACACATGTTGTGTGTGTATAGATGGAGGAAGGAAAGAAGGAAGGAAGGAAGGAAGGAAGGAAGGGAGGGAGGAAGGGAGGGAGAACCTTGCCCTCAAGCAGCTTAGAGACTGTTGGGGAGATACATGTACGAAAGACTGCATTGCTGAGATAGAAGTATATGCACAGTATGTTAACAAGCTTAGAAGAGGAGTATCTCAGTCACCCTGGGCTGGGGTCCAGAAACACTTCCTGGGGAAACTGGAAAGAGGTTTAAGGATGAATCTCAATGACCAGCTGGAGAGAAAAAAGAGGGCATCCAGACAACTACAAATAGTGGAGCCCACACGGCAGGAATAGTGGGAAGTGGTCAGTTCTCATTACTCACGGTAATCAGGTTCTGTGAACTTAGTGCAGATACCAAACTAGGGAATACAGAACACTGCTCCTAGGGAAATACAGGGTTAGGTTCCTGGGAGCCTCAGTCACAGTTCTGTCAATCAAAACCCCATTTGTCTTATACAGGTTCATTTGCCAACATTCCTGCAAAAGAAGCCTGCTTCATCAGCACTGAAAACCTGCCCTTCCACATAACACCTCTCCTGTATAATGCTTGCATGTGCTTTTGAAATTCTTCCAGAGCCTCCTGATCTGCCTCACCCGCAAGTTTAACACTTTTCACACCGTGTCACCTTTGAAACATTCAAGTGCCTAGATTAGGGGCGCCTGGGTGGCTCAGTTGCTTAAACGTCCAACTTCAGCTCAGGTCATGTCTCACAGTTCATGAGTTCAAGTCCTGCATTGGGCTCTGTGCTGACAGCTCAGAGCCTGGAGCCTGCTTCGGATTCTGTGTCTCCCTCTCTCTCTGTCCCTCCCCTGCTTGCACTCTGTATCTGTCTCTCAAAAATGAATAAACATTAAAAAAAAAAAAAAAACAAACATGCAAGAACCTAGAACCAGCCCTTTCTGAGAAAAGTTTAACCTTTCCCTGACCGTAAGTTTCTTTGGCTTTCCTCATAACACTGCTCATTATGCTTTTTTTTTTTTTTTAACCACCTCATGAATCCACAAGTTTCACTACTTTTCCATCTTTTTCATAACTTCATCACCCACTATCAATGTTCCTTAGCACTTTCTGGAATGGCCTCATGTACACACTGGTGATTTCCTTTTTCTTTTTATGGAGGTGCCGTACCATTGATTCAGTAACAATGAACTCATGGCTGATGGCCCTGTAGCTCATGCTGAATGGGGCTCATCTAACACTTTCCCTTGAAGGCATGTCACAGCCTTCTTGCACTTCGGAACCCCTGACATCACTTCAGCCTATGCTTGGGGGCCATTTTAAAGAGAAATCACTAACAAAAGGCACAAAAGTATGAAAAATGTGGCGCTAGACAGGCCATGGAAAGGACACATGTTTACAGTCTGAGCTGAAATGAAAAGTAGAGAGTGTCAGGTCAACCTCAGCTAGGAATGTGCACCCTGAATGAGTTGAATTTTCCCCCTCCCTGCACATCTGCAAATAACTGCCAACGTGCCAGGAATATCGACTTTGGAATTACAGATACATCATAGAGAGCAAGCAAACTGGCAAATATGGAATCTGTAAATAATGAAGATGGACCGCAATGCGAGCAGAGAGGCCTGCTGTAAGCGAAAAAGCTTGTTCTTGTGCAAGTGCTGTGTGTTTCAAGCAAGAGAGTGACAAGATATCTGCTGTGAAAAAAAAAAACACTTTTTCTAAGTGTAATATGTGGTTTGAGGGTTAGACTGGAGACAGTGGGGGATGGCCATATCCAGGTGAGGGAGAGGGTGAATGAACTCAGCCATGGTAGAGGTTTGAGGAGCTGATCTGAGAGCCATCTGAGTCCAGGTGCCAGCACTGGGCTGGGCATGAGTGGTGAAGGAGGAACTGGGGACAACCCCCAGGCTCCTGGCTTGGGCTCATGAACGGTGTAGGGCCATGGGTGAGAGCTCCAGTCTCCGACTCAGAGATGCTTGAGTTTCCACCAACTCACTAGCTGTGTAGCCATCTTCACCTCTCCAGGCTTCAGTGTTTTCTTCTCCAGTGTACAGAGTCTATATAATGGGAAAATAACACCTCAGAGTGATTTTGAGATTTAAATAAGTGCCGGTGCTTTTACCTAAATAAAGAAAATAGGGAAAGCAGCAGCTTGTGGGGCTAGGGCAGGAGAGGAGTCCGTTGGACACGTAAGTTGGACATGCCTGTGAACATCTATGTTCAGGACCTAGTGGCTGACTAATTTGTTCTCAGGAGGCCAGAGCAGGGGAGCTGGGGGAGAGACATAACAACTTGGAAGTTATGAGCAGGCAGGTGGTGGCAACAGCCACAAAAAGTGAGTTCCCCAAAAACGAAACCTGAGGAATTCCATAACAGAAGAAGAGGCTGGAAAGGAGATCAAGAAAGAGCAGAAGGAGGAGGAGGAAATGGGATGAGTGCTTGGAGAGCTCTCTCATCCCAGGGGAGTGTGGGATGATGGAGGGCAGGGAAGGAGAATTCCCAGCAGGAAGTGAGCGCAGTTACTGTTCTGAAAGCACAAACTGAAACTCATAGAACTTTTGGCCCAGAAGGACCCAAGAGATCTTTTAATATAATCCTGTTATCTCTTCTGATAATGAAATTGAGATTCAAAGATGTGAAGTGAGTTGCTTGAGGTCACACTATGATTTCATAGCAGGATCCCGGATGCCTAAGGAGTAATAATACACTTTTTCTACAAATATTCTAAAATTCAAAACTGTTTCTATTCAGTCACACTGGCCTTTTTTCCAATGTGATAAATTAGTGACATTTTGTTGATGTATCAGAACAACTGTTAACTTTCCCATGTACCAGGATGCTGTATAGTCAACCAAACTGTGCTGCTTATAGTGTTCATTGAATAAATGACACTCTAATGAATTTAAAAAACTTAAGAATATACAGTCAATTCAGCAATACGCAAAAGAATGAAACTGGACCACTTTCTTACACTATACCCCAAAATAAACTCAAAATGCATACAGACCTAAATTTGAGACCTGAAATCATAAAAATACTAGAAGAGAACACAGGAAGAGAACACAGAAGAAAATAACTTCTTTGACATCAGCCATAGTAACTTCTTTTCAGATATGTCTCCTGAGACAAGGGAAACAAAAGCAAAAATAAACTTTGGCACCACATCAAAATAAAAAGCTTCTGCATAGCAAAGGAAACAATCAACAAAACTAAAAGGCAACCTACTTCATGAGAGACGATGATTGCGAATGACATATCTGATAAAGGGTTAGTATCCAAAATATATAAAGAACTGATATAAGTCAACAACCCAAAAAAGAATAATCCAATTAAAAAGTGGGCAGAAGCCATACATAGACATTTTTCCAAAGATGACATACAGATGGCTATCAGACACATGAAACAATGCTCAATGTCACTTGTCAGGGAAATACAAATCCAAACTACAATGAGATATCACCTCATACCTGTCAGAATGGCTAAAATCAATAACACAAGAAACAACAGGTGTTGGTGAGGATGTTGTTGGTGAGGATATGGAGAAAGGAGAACCCCCTTGCACTACTGGAGGGAAAGCAAACTGGTGCAGCCACTGTGGAAAACAGTATGGAAGTTCCTCAAAAAATTAAAAATAGGACTATGCTACAATCCAGTAATTGTGCTACTAAGTATTTACCCAAAGAATACAAAAACACTACTTCAAAGGGATAAATGTACCCAATGTTTATAGCAGCATTATTTACAAAAGCCAAATTATGGAAACAACCCAAGTGTCTATAGATTGATGAATGGATAAAGAAGATATGGTATCTATATATTATTGTATATATGTGTATATATATACAATGGGATATTACTCAGTTATAAAAAAGAATGAAATCTTGCCATTTGCAATGACATGGATGGAGCTAGAGAGTATTATGCTAAGTGAAATACGTCAATCAGATGATTTTCACTCATATATGGAATTTAAGTAACAAAACAAATGAGCAAAGGGGAAAAAGAGAGACAGGAAAACCAAGAAACAGACTCTTAATTATGGAGAACAAATTAATGGTTACCAGAGGGAGGGAGGGGGATGGGTGAAATAGGTGATGGGGATTAAGGAGGGCACTTGTCATGATGAGCACCGGGTGATGTACCAAAGTACTGAATCACTATATTGCACACTTGAAACTAACATTAAACTGTGCGTTAACTAGCTGCAATTTAAATAAAAACTTAAAAAAAAAAGAATATACAGTCAACTAATATTCAACAAGGCAGTCAGGAATGCTCAATGGAGAAAAGACAATCTCTTTAATAAATGGTGCTAAGCTGTTGCGATGAGCATTGGGTGTTGTATGGAGACCAATTTGACAATAAATTTCATATTAAAAAAATAAAATAATAAATAAATAAATAAATGATGTTAAAATAATTGGATGTTCAATTGTAAGAGAATAAAACTGGACCAATATCTTAAACCACTGACAAAAATTAACTGGAAATGGGTTAAAGACTTAAATGTAAGACCTGAAACCATGAAGCTCCTAGAAGAAAATATAGGACCAAACTCCTTAACATGGGTCTTGGTAATAATTTTTTGGATGTGGCACTTAAAGCATAAGCAACAAAATAAAAAATAAAGAAGTGAGATACATTAAACAGAAAGGCTTCTGCACAGCAAAAGAATTCAACAAAGTGAAAAGACAACCTACAGAACGGGAAAAAATATTTGCAAACCATATATCTGATAAGGGGTTAATACCCAAAACATAAACAACTCATACAATTCAACAGCAAAAAATTAAACAAACAAATAAATAGTAAAGGACCTGAATAGATATTTCTCCAAAGATATACAAAAGGCCAATAGGCCCTTGAAAAGATGCTCAACATCACGAATCATTAGAGAAATGCAAATTAAAACCACAATGAGGGGAGCTTGGCTGGCTCAGTCAGTGGCACATGAGACTGTTGATCTCAGGGTTGTGAGTTCGAGCCCCATGTTGAGTGTAGAGATTACTTAAAAATAAAATCTTAAAAAAGACACCCACAATGAGATATCACTTCATGCCTGTTAAAATGGCCATCATCAAAAGATAAGAGATAACAAATGCCAGTGAGGATGTGGATAAAAGGGAACCCTATGCACTATTGGTGAGAGCGTAAATTGGTACAACCACTATGGAAAATATGGGTGTTCCTCCACAAATTAAAAATAGAACTACCATATGATCCAGCAATTCTATTTCTGGGAATATGTCCAAAAGTAGTGAAAACACTAACTTGAAAAGATACTTGCATCCCCATTTTCACAGCAGCATTAATTACAATAGCTTAGACATGGAAATAATCTAAGTGTCCACTGACGGATGAATGGATAAAGCAATGGCTATGATATATGTACATATATGCAATTAGACATGAAAAAAAAACAAATCCTAAAGAAATCCTCACTGTCAGCACTGTCAGCACAGAGCCCGAAACAGGACTCAAACTCATGAACTGTGAAATCATGACCTGAGCCAAAGTCAGATGCTTAACCGACTGAGCCACCTAGGCACCCCTAAATAAGTTTTTAAACACTCTTCAAACAGTACATTTTAGTTTTAATATATATAAATTATACCTAAATAAAATTTGGTTTGAAAACAGAGAAAATAAAAAAGAAGTTTAAAGTAAAAAGTAATTATTTTCTAAGTTATTTTGTATACAAGGACCTATGGGATAAAAGTATTTAAATATTTGGATATTTGGATCAAATACATGATCCTTTTTATGGCTTTGAGGAAACAACCTGTTCCTTATTCTTTGTTTCCCTCATTGTAAAATAGGTATGATATCATCTTGCAAGATGGCTCATAGTTTATTAATACATGTGAAATTTTTGAAAAAATATTAAATACTTGATAGATATTGCCTGGTAAATATTATCTAACTACATATATAAATCATAGCATTTACAGCCAAGTTAGAATTATAAGTTACAGCCCATTTGAAAATATATACAAATATATGCATATATATACCAGTAGGAAGAGAAAGGTACAATTATTCATGAACAAAGAGAGAAAATATCTCTCATGTAAGATTATTTTGATCAATATAATAAAAATATCTTGTGACTGATCTTTTTTCACTTAATTGTTTAATGTCATTTGGGCTCTGCCTAACTCATATGAAACTGAATACAGCTAGAAACTATAACAATTTCTGGTCTTTTTTCCTAGTTAATTGCGAGAAGCCAAATGATGACATTACCCTGAAGATAAGCCATTTTATTTATTCAACATTTGCCTCTGCTTTAGGAATCCAGGACTAGACAATAATAAAGCTTTGCATTTCTAGATGGAATGTTGCTACAAATCAGAGTTTCTCAATATTAGCACTATTGAGATTTGGGGCAGCTGGATAATCCTTCATTGTGTGTAAGTGTGTGTGGGAGGGCTCTTCTGTGTATTATAGGATGTTTAGTAGTATCCCTGGCCTCTACCCACTAGATGCCAATAGCATTCCCACCCAAGTGTGTCCCAACCAAAACTGTCTCTAGACATTGCCAAATGTCCGCGGGGGGCAAAACTGTCCCCACCACAAACCACTCCTACCATAGTCTTTCTGTACACAAGTGGGCCCCCTTTTACACACTGAGGACACAGGTCCACAGGTGGCAGTAGGTCTGTTGTGTGTTCTAAACTGGCATTTCCCTCTAGTTGGGCAGATATGGCAGCCTCCAGATGCTTTGACACCCCAGTTCCCACCCCCAGGCAGGAGAGGCATAATAGGGGCTGTCTGTATAGCACATTGGAGGACTTGGGGTTACGGGCAAGTCTTGTCTGCTCATGGCACTGCCCAAGTCCTCCCAGGACTCATGACTCATCCTTACACTGCAGTTAGGGTATCCTTTTGTCTTTTTTTCTCAGTTCTCCAAAATACTTACCTAAAAAGTTTCCTTTATCACTAATTATATCACAAACATGTTGACATTTTGTTCAAACAAAAATATCTTTGAGTTTTCTATTGTCATATATTAGAACTTGAAAACAAGGCTAGAGGAAAGAATGTGTAGAAACACATAAAAGAAGTGTTATATTAGGGGCGCCTGGGTGGCTCAGTCAGTTGGGCAACCAACTGTTGATTTTGGCTCAGGTCATGATCCCAGGGTCATGGGTTTAAGCCCTGTGTCAGGCTCTGCGCTGAACACATAGTCTGCTTAAGATTTTTTCTCTCTCCCTTTCTCCCACTTGTACACACTCTCTCTCTAAAATAAATTTTTTTTAAAAAAGATTTGTAAAAAAAAAGAAAGTGATATCTTAAAGCTGTGAGGAGTCTTAGAGCTGAGCTCCCAACAGTCAAACTGACCACATTTCAAGGTCTCAGCTGCCAGGTGGCTAATGGCTGCCATATTGGACGGCACAGCCACAGCACATTTCTGTCACCACCCAAGTTCTATCTGACAGCACTCTCTCAGATAATACCTAGGCCTTATTTTATAGATGAGTAAGTCCTAAAAGTTGTATAAAATAATCCAGCTAAGAAGGGTGCCTGGCTGGCTCAGTCAGAAGTGCTTGCAACCTTAATCTCCAGGTAATGAGTTAGAGCCCCAGGTTGGGTGTAGATTACCAAAAATAAAAAATCAAATCAAATCAAATAAAGAATAAAGAATAATCCAGCTAAGAGAAATAAGAGCTTGCAGCAAAACCAAAACTGAGAACCCGACCAGTAATTCCACACCTGTGCTTTCTCCCACACACCACCTCCTGGTAGGTCCAAGCTTGGAATGCCACAGGGAGTTCTGGCCATTGTAGCTTTAAAACCAGTGTCAGAGGTGGAAAAACAAACTCCAAATAATTAAGATGATGGACCAACTCTATATAAAATTTTAATCCAGTCCAATAACCATGCGTTGTATGCCTGCCACTGCCAGGAACTTGTCTTCACACAGAAGTCCTGTCCTCGTCTGGATACAGACTGAAAACCTTCAATACCATGTAGTCAGAGCAAAGATAAAGGGGAGTCCAGAGTAAAGAAGGTGGGAACAGTGCTCAGCATGCCTAAAACACACAGGAGGAAACAGGATGGGGGCCTGGGACAATCTGGGCTCAGTTCTGCTCACCTGTTAGCAGCAGGGAAATCCCCATCTCAGAGCCGACTGTGTGTGGCCTCCATTCTCTCCACCCCCGCAAGGAAGTCCAGCCTCAAGGCAGCACATCCGGGCTTTTCCAGCTCACACATCTCTTCCAGGTGACGGCTCCCACTCTATCACTGCCCATCCTCTGTATCTGCCCTACTCTGTGGCAGGCCTGTCTGCAGGCAGAACGCTTCTGGGTGCCTGAGAGCCAGCCTCCTCTTTCTCCTTCTCTTTTTCACACCCTCTCTCTCCCTTTCACTTTCTCTCTTTCTCTTTCTCTCTCCCTTCCTCTTCCTTTCTTTCTCTCTTCCTTTCTCTTTCTCATTCCCTTTCAATCTCTTTCTTTCTCTTTCTCTCTCTCACTTTCCCTTTCCCTTTCTTTCCCTTTCTCTCTTTCTCTTTCTCTCTCTCCCTTTCCTTTCTCTCTCCCTTTTCCTTTCTCTTTCCCTTGCCCTTTCTCTTTCTCTCTCCCTCCCTCTTTCTCTTTCTCTCTCATACCCCATGCTCAACCTCTCACCAAATTCTATTCCTTTTCTTGAAAAGTTCTAGAACCTGGGTCACCTAGGTGGCTCAGTCGGTTGAGCGTCTGACCCTTGATTTCTGCTCAGGTCAGGATCCCAGGGTCATGGGTGGAGCCCTGTGTCGGTGTCTGCACTGAGCATGGATCCTGCTTAATAATCTCTCTCTCTCCCTCTGCTTCTCTCCCCTGCTTGTGCTTTCTCTCTATATACAATACAATACAATACAATACAATACAATACAATACAATACAACAAAATAAAATAAAACAAAATAAAATTCTAGAACCTACTCCGTCCCCATTACCACTTTTGTTCCAGTTCCCACCATCTCTTTTTAAAAATTTATTTTAACTTAATGTAATTTAAATTTAAATTTAATTATTTTTAAGTGTACAATTCACTAGTTTTTAGTTTATTCACAAAGTCGTGCAACCATCACCATTGTCTAATTCTGGAACATGTCACCTCCCCAGAAAGAAGTCCTGCACCCTCAGCAGTGACTCCGCATCCCCCTGCTGGCCTCTCTGGACACTCGCGACTCTACTTCCTGTCTATAGATTTGCCTGTAGCAGACACTTCATATAAATGGAATCACACATCACGTGTTCTTGTATGACTGGCTTCTTTAACTCAACATAATGTTTTCAAGTTCCATCCTTCCTGTAGCACCTGTCAGCATCAGTACCTTATTTCTTTTTGTGGCCAAATAATATCCCACTGTATAGATATCTCATGTTTTGTTTTCCCGTTCATTGGTTGGTGGACTTCAGGGTTGTTTGCATTTTAAGACGATTATGAATAGTACTGCAGTGACCGTTGCCATACATGTTTCTGTGTGGACACAAGGTTTCAATCCTCTTAGGTAATCCCATCATTTGTCAATAACACTAGTGAAAAAACCTTGTGGTTTTCCCTGCCTCCAGGCTTATCTTCTCACCCCCCCTCTCCAAACCAACATTAGACTCTTTCAAACATAGATCTTCTAAGTGTGTAAAATTAGATCATGCTGAGCCTGTATTTAAAATTTTTCAATAACTTTCCATTGTACTAAAGGAAAAAAAAAGCAAAAACCCCAATGTGGCCTACCTCTTCAACCTCGTCTCCAGGGCGATGATGGGCCAGGGCAGTTGGCCCCTCTGTTTCCCCCCAACTCACTTGTAGGTCAATTGGAGCTACAGGAAGGGACACCACAGCATAAGCTATTGTCATTGGTGGTAGTACTGTTTGCTTCTTTCTTGTCCTTTAGTCCTCTGCCCCATGGGGGGAAAAGGCTGTCACACTGCAGAGTCCCTTTCCTCCCCTCAGGCCATTCCTGAAAATCTCAGTCTCAGAATCCCAGACTGCTAGCGCTTAAGCTTCCAGTCTGGTGATTTGTGGACTGTGCTCTGGGAGTCCCAGGGGCTGCAGGGACAGGTGTGAGAGCAGGGGGAATGGAAGGCATGAGACCAAGTGGGCAGGCCTCCATAGGATGTGGTTTTGTTTGAATAAAATTTCAATCAGCTGAAAGTAAAAGGAGATTTGAGAACAAATTTATTTTTTTAATCCATTGTGATTGGTTGATATATCTCTTATATCTCACTTATAGGTTAACCCTTCATCTCTTTTTTTCCCCCATGTATATTTTGTTGATACTTGGGTCATTTGCCTTGTGGAGATTCCCTTAGCCTCAATTTTGTATCTTACCTTATTTTAATTTTTTTAAGTTTTATTTATTTATTTTGAGAGAGAGAGGGAGAGAGAGACCATGAGCAGGGAAGGGGCAGACAGAGGGAGAGAGAGAATCTCAACCTGTCAGCATGGAGCCTGATGTGGGGCTCAAACTCATGAATGTGAGATCATGACCCGAGCCAAAATCAAGAGTCTGACGCTTAACTGACTTAGCCACCCAGGTGCCCCAGTTGTTTGTTTATTTTAACATGTTTCTCCTTCCTGCTTGATTCCTGTAAATCCTTCATTAGATCTAGAGGTTTGACAAGATTCAGGTTTGGTTTTGTTTTTGTGGTGGGGCTGGGGGAGGGACAGAGCAACTTCACAGATGGTGGTGTTTCCTTCTACCAGGAAGATCTGAAGTCTGCTGGTCTTGTGATATTAGCAGCCATTAATGTTCACTGCTACCTCTGTGACACATTAGGATTTGCAAATTGAGGATGTTCTAGGTCTATTACTCCTTTTCCATGTATTAGCTGAAATACTTCTGTAACCCTCTTCATTTACAGGCAAGGAAACCGAGGCTGTAGCAAGCACAGCTCTTATTTCTGCAAGCCAGAGTTTCTCCTACCCTTGTGAGTGTCCTGCTTCCCCAAGATGCCTGGAGAGGCAGGAGGGTGGTCAGAGTACTTGTGGCACACTGAAGCAGGAAAGGGTTCAGTTAAAGAACAGAAGGATAAGAGGCGCCTGGCTGGCTCATTCTGTTAAGTGTCTGATTCCTGACTTCAGCTCAGGTCATGATCTCACTGTTCATGAGTTTGAGCCCCACATCAGGCTCTGCACTGACAGTGTGGAGCCTGCTTGGGATTCTGTCTCCTTCTCTCTCCCCCTACCCTACTTGCTCTCTCTGTCTCTCAATAAATAAAAATAAACTTAAAAAAAACCCAAAAGAATAAATGCTGGAGGAAAAACCAGAGATGGGCTTTAACTCAAAGGTAATAACAGAAGCAGTCTGCCGGTTGGGGCCTGAGGCAGAGGTACAGGAAGAGGAATCCTCTCATTAATGACTTACCAGCCAGCAAGCACAGACAGGAAGTGCCTCCAGAAGTGTCATCACAGATGAGAAGAGGTCTTTTCATAAGACAGTTTGGGGGAGAGGTCCCAGAAACACACTTCAGGGAAGGAAGAGAAGGCTGACGGCAGGAAAGTAAGTGGAGGGGCTTTGCAAGGCGGGAGGCCATGCTGTCATCCTCCGTCTGTCCCTCTGGGCTCCTGACCCAGCCTGAGAGCAGTGGCTGTCGAGATCCAGCTGCAATTTTTCAAACCAATTAAGGACAAGCACTGAGGCCCCAGGAGGGCCTGCTGTCTGCCTCTCCTGAGTCAGCAGGCTCAAACCAGGACCTTAGGGGATGACATCTGAAGGCTCTAATTGATCCTCTCAGAGTTAAAAATAAAAAGTAGCAAGCAGCTAGTCTTTTGACTTTAAACTGCTGTGGGGTGGGGGTGGGGTCTCTTTTTCAACAGAGGTTTTCCATCAGAGATGCCAGAGAGTGGCTTCCCCACTGGCTTAACTATTGGTATATAGGCTCCGCGCATTTTCTTTTTCATTTGCACTGTCTCCTTCAGGAGGCCTGCTGTCCTGAATTTATCAATTAGCCATCCCATTTGCCAGAAGTAAGTTCCATTTGGCATAACAATATTGCCATTCAAAACAAGCACGACTCTCTCAGCTGAGAAAAGTCACGAAGACTTTGTGCTCCATCTTAAACCTGAAACAGTCACTCTTAAGACAACTGAGTGAAAAGAGAGCAGTGGAATATAACAGAGACAGTGGGCCAAACCATCCTTCTTGGTCATTTTACAATCCGTGGACCAAACGGCTGTCAAGGTTTTACTTTTCCTTCAATTTGTCTGGCATTGTCTAGATGTTTCCTCAGAAAAAAAGGTCCTGTTCACCTCCAAGCTTGAGATCAGAATAGAAAGGTCTAGGCTTGCATAGTTGGGAGGGGAAATGAAATCAGAGCACTCGCCATCCTTAGGGTGATACCCAGACTTCTCTTTTTCCCAAAACACAAAAGCCAAAAATGCTTTTTCTGCTTTTCTATAAAATTTGACAGCAGCAAAATCATCTCCGACTACAGTTTATGAAAACACAGCTCAGTACAATATAATCCATATAAACATGGGATCCCAATATGGCCCAGTCCTGGCACAGTGTTCCCTTCCAAGAAATAACAGCCTGACATAAAAGTAGGGTTGAGAGGAGTCCAAATCTGTATTTCGTCTCTAGAGGGAACTTGAAAGAGGAAACAATTTTTAGACACAGCACAACATCTACAAAAGGTTCTATTTCTTCATCTTTCTATCCCCTCGTGCCCACACCTTCTGTCAGAGCTTCCCATGGACCCCGCCTCTGACGCCTAGCCCACCTGGCCCCTCCTCCTCCCCTTATCCTCCCTCTCTGCCCATCTCTTCATTGTAACCATCCACTGAGCTTTTCTGTGTTCTATCATTTTCTTATTTTCTTAGCACCTGGATTCTGTACAAAATAGACCCGAAGAACCAGGAACTGATCTAATAAGAGTGTGGGAGGTGGCAGGAGGAGAGAAGGAGGGAAGGTTGTATATATGCAATCTTGTGCTCTTCCTTTGTTGGGTCTTTGTGAGTCTCTGGCAGGAAGACAGTGTATCTCCCAGAAGGGCTTTGCCTCAGCGCTAATCCCATTGCTGTCTTTTCTCCTTCCAGTTGATCAGGATTCCTGCCCAGAACTTCTAAAGTTTATTATTTTTGAGAGAAAGAGACAGAACATGAGCAGAAGAGGGTCAGAGTGAGAGGGAGACACAGAATCCAAAGCAGGCTCCAGGCTCAGAGCTGTCAGTGCAGAACCCAATACGGGGCTAGAACCCACGAACCGTGAGATCATGACCTGGGCCAAAGTCGGATGCATAACCAACTGAGCCACCCAGGCACCCAGTGCCCAGGACTTCTGAAGACACTTTCTGGGCATTTCCAACATTTCTCTTTGCAGACCAGGGAGCAAAGATACTGGTTTAAGGGCTTAATCCCTCCCACCTCCAGGATCCCTGTGTCTAGCAAGATTAAGGAAAGTTGTGCTCATTTCCAGTGGCCTTTGGCCACTAAATGACCCATGCTGCCACACCTAGAGCACACAGGGGGACAGTTCCAACCCCTGAAAGTCTGAGAAGTCTGGAGGTGTCCCTGGATTGGTACCACCATCCTGGGGCCTGGCTCACACATTCCTTCCCATGGAAACCACAACAAAGACTCTTGCCCACAGCTCCCGCTCTCCATCTGCCTCCAGATCAACACTGGTGCTTCCCTTCATGGTGTGTCATGCCCCCTCCTCCTCGGAAGTGTGAGTAGTAAACCATCTTTTCAAAGGCCATTGTCTTCTAATCTGGTGGCTTTAATATACCTCAAATTTTCTATTAATACATTATTGTTTTAAACACCTAGGAAACTTCTTATCCCCACTACCATGTCAGGGGTCCAACTTCAAGAGGGTGAGGCTTACCTGCTTCATTTCAGGATTTCCACACGTACCCTGGTGCCTGGGTCTGACCTCTGTATGTTGGACTTGTTCCAGGACGATGGTCATGGCTCCTTTCCTTTGCTTTCCTCTTTCCTTTCCTTTCCTTTCCTTTCCTTTCCTTTCCTTTCCTTTCCTTTCCTTATCTTCCTCAGCCCTGATTAACTTTGACAAACGTGGGAACTTAGCCCATTTGGTTTGTGATGAAATCCAGGACTGATTCACAATTCTCAGTTCTCAATTCTCCTGGACTGACCTGACCCAGTCACTTCTGATTTTCTAAGCCCAGCTCTCGTATCATCTGGTGGAGCCTGATTTAGCATCTGTCCAATCTGAATACAAACATGAAGCAGTCTTTCCTGTTTATTTTATCCAACTTCCTTTGCCATTCTAGAACATTTTCTTTATTTCTTGAAAAATTATACGTCCTGTGAGATTATATTAAAAGTCAACTATTAGCTGCTAATATCATAAAGGCATCTTTTAGATTGGTGGCCAACTCATATTTGTGAGTATGCTCTGTATTTATTATTATTATTTTTTTGTATGCTCTGTATTTCTATCATCAGTGCATTTTCCTGGATCTCTTCTGGTTTTAGCACTGAAAAGTCCTTACACATCCTCAGTTTCATGAACTTATATAATGCTAAGAGCTGACTTTCCCAAACCCAAAGCTTGGGTTTGCCTTAAAATTTTGATTCCCACTCTGGTGAAGTCTCCGCATATTCCCTATGTTTTTCTGGTGGTTGTTCCAACCCGTAATGGTTTGTATCTGATCCACTTGTGTCTGGAGCACTATAAATCCAATAATATGGCAGTGAAGATGCATTCTTGGATTGGACTTGCAGTGATTATTTTAATCCAAGATATAGCTGAGCACTGTATCTTAGATCCAAAATCTCATCTGGTAAGCATTAAAAAATGTAACCCATATAAACCTAAAAGTTCACATGACCCATTCTTGGTAAAGGTGTCAAATTCAAAAGGCAATTCAAGTTTTACGTGTGTTCTGAACACTAACATATTGTTCATTTTTTCCTTGTTATAATAGCATCAAGCATCACAAAGGAAAGAGTTATGGATAGCCTGGAGTCCTGCTGAGTGTTTCTGTGCCCTGGTGAGGGTAGTGAAGTTCTCTCCAACCTGAGGTCTCTGTTAGAGTCTGAAGATTCCTTAAAAATCAGTCAGCCCTGCTCTCCTTCAATACTTTTCTACAATGTATATGCTTAATAAATTCTGATTAATGAATGCCCTTGTTAAACTCAATCTCACTTAGTTTCAACGTCAACTAACACATTTCATTTCCCATTAGAGTTATGAGCATCTGTGTCCTAGGATTTGTATAGAATATTGATGATAGACTGAAATTTTAGTGACAAATCTTGATGATTCTGTAGGAACTTTTGCCTATGATGGCTCTCTTTTTCATGACAATCTAGGTTCAGCAGAATGGCAACATTACATTTAAAGACAGGCTCTATTTTGACAATGTGTGTCCATGAGGGCATTCTGGGCTTTCCATCATGGACCCCTACTTCATCTTGTGATTTTTTTACTGCAGAGCCCCACATGGACAGTGATTCGAGGAGGAAAGCAGCCTAAGGCGGAGGTTGGGTTGGTGTAGCTGAGTAGTGTGTGCCTCAAGGGATGAGAGCAGTAGTTAAAAGAAGGTAAGTAATGGCCTGAAAGGGATAATAAGAAGAGACAGAAAGCTGATAGTCCCTCTGAGCTCATGAAATTGGGGAACAAGTATGGAAGAATTAGCAGAACTTGCTCCAGAGGGCCGCAAGGGAAGAAGTTCCCTCAGGGAGAGCAAGGAGATAGTGCTCCCTTTGGGGAGGCAGTTGTGCAGAGAGCTGAGGACAGTGGGAGTTTCAATTGCAGAGTGAGGGAAATGTGAGAGGGCTCACTGAAAAGGAAGGTTGAAAGAAGAGCCAGCATTGAAAGGAAGAGCAGTGAGGCAATGAAGATCTCATGGGCATCACCACTGTGAGACAGGCCTGATGTTTGTCAGGATAACCAGACTTTCACCGCCATCTCTGGCCCCAGAGGACTCTTGTGTTCCTGAAGGAGGAGGCTGCATTCTCCTCTCCACAGACAACAAGGAGCCCCTGCTGAGCATCTGAGGATAGGCTCTTCTTTCAGGTCCAAAGGCATTGGCAAGTAGGGAGACTGACCTCAGAAAGTGCAATCCATAGGGGCCCAAGCTTCCCACCTAAGTTAGCTAATAATGTACACTATTTGCTGTGACTGAGATTGCCTTGTATCCTGCTACACCCACAGAACTATCCCCTGTCCAAAGAACACAGCAGCTGAGATCATCAGTTTTAGACTGTGTGGTGCCTACCACCGAACAGCTGTAGAACCTTCAACGGGAAAGGTATTGGCCATTCTAACTCTCAGTTTCCTCATCTGTAACATGGGAATAATGGCTCATTATAATAATACATGACTTCTTGGATTGAGAGCCTAATTTTGATCTCTTTTTCAAAAGAAAAGTTTTGATAGAAAAGTTTGGAATCTCTTTAAAAAAAAATTGGATGTCAGGAAGATGGTGAAGTAGGAAGCATCCTGAGACCCCCTCCCATGTACAGAACAATTGCAGTGGCAGAGCTATTTTAGAACCAGATAGTCTACTGAAGGCTTGCAACATCTAGAGGAAGGCTTAAATGTAGGTTGTAGTTAATTTTGGTCAACTTCAACTCCTAGCACAGTAGCATCCCCCACCCACCAGGCCCCTGTCAGGCAACCTGAAACAGCTTGCACAGCACTTGCAAGAGTTACAGTGGCTGATAAGGACCCTGCCCTCTGAATAACAGGGATCTGTCTCTGATCACTGATTGATGCTTGTGATTGCAGATGTGCAGACACAGAGATGGTGACATTGTTATAGTCTTCATTGCAATTTTTACAAACCTCACCTCCTCCAGCCAAAGCAGTTTCAGGGGGATTTAAACAGCTGACACCTGTTTAGGGAGACTTTTTCCCTTCATGTTTTCCTTTTTTTTTTTTTTTTTTTTTTCATTTTGGGAGCTAGACATTTAAGGACTAGGACATTCAAAAGCAACCATATACACATTTAACATTTTTTTTTTTGATGTTTATTTATTCTTAAGAGAGAGAGAGAGAGAATGCGAGCAGAGGAGGGGCAGAGACAGAAGGAGATACAGAATCCCAAGTTGGCTCCAGGCTCTGAGCCATCTGCACAGAGCCTGACTCAGGGCTTGAACTCACAAACCATGAGATCATGACTTGAGTCAAAGTTCGGTGCTCAACCACTTAACCAACTAAGCCATCCAGGTGCCCCAACCACATACACATTTAAAAATATGAATACATATATACTTACACATATGAATTTAAAAGTTACAGCACAGGGGCGCCTGGGTGGCTCAATCAGTTAAGCGCCCGACTTTGGCTCAGGTCACGATCTTGTGGTTCGTGGGTTCGAGTCCTGTGTCAGGCTCTGTGCTGATAGCTCAGAGTCTGGAGCCTGCTTCAGATTCTGTGTGTCTCCCTCTCTCTCTACCCCTTTTCCCACTTGTACTCTGTCTCTTTCTCTCTCTCTCTCTCTCTCTCAAAAATAAATAAACATTTAAAAACAATAAAAAGAAAGTTACAGCACATACCCAGGGAAAGACGCAGGCTCAGAAAAGGCCTGAGAAGACCTTAGGTTTACATCTCAGGCTGATCTCTATAAAAACAAACCCAAAAACCAGCAAGGGGAGAATCTTAACTCCACAGTTAACACATAATAAGATTCAAATGTTCAGCTTTCAACAAAAAGAATCACAAGGCATATATATATATATATATATATATATATATATATATATATAAAGAAACAGGAAAGTATGACACATTCAAAGGAAAAAAAAATGAACAGACACCATCCCTGGGAAAGACCAGATGGCAAGTTTACTAGACAAAGACCTTAAAACAATTGTCTTGAAGCTGGTCAAAGAGCTAAAAGAAGATTTAGGCACAGTCAGGAAAAATGATGTATGAACAAGGTATAAATATCAACAAAGAGATAGAAAATATAAAAATCAATCCACAAGCTGAAAACTACAATAACTGAAATGAAAAATGTGTGAAAGAGAATCAGAACAGCTTTGAGCAGGTGGAAGAAGCAATGAACTTGAAGACAGGATCATTGACATTCTCAAGCCTGAGGAATAAAAAGAAAAAGACTAAAGAAAAATGAACTGAGACTACAGGACATGTGGGATGCAGTCAAATGGACCATCATTCATGTTGTGGGAGTCCCAGAAGGAGGAGAGAGAGACAAGGGCAAAGTGATTATTTGAAGAAATAATGGTTGAAAACGTCCTTGATTTGATTAAAGACATGAAAATAAACATCCAAGAAACTCAATGAAACCCAAGTAGGATAAACTCAAAAAGACCCACACCAAGAGATGTTATAATCAAACTATCAAAAGACAAAGAGAGAATCCTGAGAGCTTGCTTCAGCAGCACATATACTGAAACAGGAACAATGTGGACGGTATTACCGTGGCCCCTGTGTAAGGATGAGAGAATCTTGAAAGCAGCAGGGAGAAAGGAATCACCACCTACAAGGAATCAATAGTTGCAGAAAAAAATGGTGATGGAGAACCCAGTTTCCCCATCATCCCACGAGATCGGTGATTGGACAGCTATGCACAAACCAAAACAGTTCTGGGAGACCTCTAAGGTCCATTTAGGAAGTTCAGCGACACAGTGTAACAAAAATAACTGAGAATAATCGGGAATTTTATTTGCTTGTATCATCCCATTCCCCAAGCTGGCACTGTGCATCAAGAAGGAACTTGCCAGCTAGAAGGACTTCCTCTCACCGGGGAAGAGAGCAGGGTGAGTGGCAAATTTTTC
This sequence comes from Panthera onca, assembly GCF_046562875.1. Lineage (NCBI taxonomy): Eukaryota > Metazoa > Chordata > Mammalia > Carnivora > Felidae > Panthera > Panthera onca. The sequence continues at coordinate 23,413,751 of NC_138343.1, read as the reverse complement.
CAGCCTCTTGGGGCGTTGTGTAAGTGACTTGCTTCAGTGCCACCCCAACCAGACCGGCAAACCCAAAACTATAGAGCTGGCTAGGAACAAGGAGGAAGAGCAATGGCTCGATTAGCAGACACACAGTGAGATCAAATGCAGTTTAGAGACCCAATCTGCAGACAAATTCCGCAAACTTTGCCATTGCAAAGCCAATGGTCAGCACAGCTGCCTCAGACCCCCTGTAGATTTTGCTAGCTTTTACCCCACAAGTAATCACATTTGTTCCCTGACACTAGCTGCTTAATTCCCTCCTCATTCCCTCCCCACTCTGCCCCTGCCAGAGACAGGAACCACAACGACAGCCATCCGAGGTCTCCATGGCTACAGCTGTGCAAGTGTAAGATACCCAGTCACCCGAATCCCTCCTCATCTCTGCCAGAGCCCTGGGGCCATGCCTGCAACCAGCTTGGGCCTCTGCATGAGTACAAGACACTAGCCTAGAATCCTCTGCTGACAATTTCCTCCGCTAACTGTGCCCATGCTGAGGGCTAGCCCCGCCAGATATGCATCTATATGATACCAGGCTGATGCCTATCACCTTCCCTTATGACAGTGTGCATGCCCTGGGGATGGGGATGGAGATGGGGGAAGAATGTGAAGCCACAGGTGAGCATATAAATAGAGACTGCCCAGTTGCTTGCAGGCCTTCCATCACTGGCCAACAACACTGTGCCTGCTCTTCAGCTGTGTACCTGGATGTCCCCTGCTTGATTCCTGCCACTGGCCTCCATTGCAGTGTGCCTGCTTGGGGGGGGGGGGCATATGCAGTTGAAGGACAGCATGCTGATAATCAGGGTCCCCACAGTTTCTAGTGGGCTCATAGCTGGCCCCAGCCCTTAGTATCTGCTCTGGCCCCCATCATTACGTGTGTGGTCTGTGATGCCCCTACCACTACATAGGCACCTGCAGCTGACCCCCACCGCTGAGTGTGTGCACACTTATGGTTCTGGCCACCACCACTGCCCACTGAGGTCCCTGGTAGCTAGAAGTGCTGCTGAAGACACGAACAGCTCTTGCAGCCACTGTAGGCTCCCTGAAGTTCTCACCCAAGACCATAGAGTTGTTAATGTTGGGAATCCCAGTGGCCTGAACCAAAGAGACATCGTGCCCCCTCAGACCCAGTGCTGCCATCTCCCCCAAACTTGGCACCATACACCATTAGACTCAGGGTCATAGCACAATCCAGCATGCCCCCATCCACAGGTGAAAGCTTCCCTTACTGCAATCAGTCTATAAAGTCTAGAAGAAATGACTGCTTCAGACACCTACACAAAGCTACAGGGATCATGAAAAATCAAGGAACATGTCTCCACCAAAGGAATATAGTAAACTTGCAGTAACTGTCACCAAAGAAGCAGAGATGTAGGAATTGCTGAACAAAAAATTCGAAATAATTGTTCTACAGAGGTTCAGACAACTACAAGAAAGCAGAAAAATGATTTAACAATATCAGGAAAACAAAACAAGAACAAAATAAGAAGTTCAACAAAGAAACATTAAAAAGAACCAAATTTTGGTTGTCTGCCCAAACCACTTCCCCAACAACCTGTCCAAGCCCATTGTCTCCATGGGAACAGGATGCTCTAAGGGCACGGTTTTTAATTTACTCCCTATACTCAACCATCGTTCTCCAAACCCCAGCACCAGTGCTAGAGAGAGTGGACCTGGAGGAGCTTCCCTGTCACACACTGGTCCTACCCTCAAGCCTGGACTCCCTCTGTCCTTAATGCCTTTTTCTGCTTCTGGACTTTGCCTGGATGCTGTGCAGTTGGCTCAGCTTCAGGTATCCTTGGAGGGGACCTGTTTCCAGCCTATAGACAGCACAGAGGACTCAGCTTTGCCTCCAGCAGTTATCTTTTCCCTTCCTTTCTTAGTTCCCTGTTATTTTTCCTGTTTTATCAATGTCATATTTGGTCTTACAGCTCTGTATCACCACACTCTTTGAGTATATCAAGTTGCTTCAATGTCTGTTGTTTGCTTTCCATTTTTATCTTTCTACTTTAATTTCCTTTATTTTTAAGGTAAAAATTTCCCGCTTCCAACTTGTTTTCCTTGATTTTTTATTAACTGTCTTTAATTGGAAAAGTAATAAAAGCACATGATGAAAATGGATAAAAGAGTATATAATGAAAATCAAGCAAGACTTCTGGTCTGCTAATCCCTGTCTCCAGAGAAAGCAGTGTTACCAGCATCTCATGTTTCCTTCCAGAAATGGTCTATGCATATAATAAACATACTCTCCCCCTCTATTGACCCAATAGAAGCTTACTTTTCACACAGCTCTGAACCTTTTGTTTTCTTTTTAACCTCGTATCTTGGAGATTGTTTTATATCGGCATGCAAAGAATTACCCCGATATTTGTAAGGGCTGCACCAATAACACAGATTATAGATATACATAATATATTAGTAATATAAAAATATACTAATATGTTTGAATCTGTCCCCTTTTTATAGAACACGTGGGCTGTTTCTGATTTCTTCTTGTTGCAAATAGCTCTTTGGTAAAATATGTACATACACATGAGAGTATAGGAAAAGTTCTAAAAGTATAGTTCTTAGGCCAAAACTATTTGCTTTGAAAATGTTGATAGAATTTAAGAGTCTCTTATGGTTTGCCTCCTTCCCTCTCTGTAAATTTTTTTTTACCCCATCCCCTCCCCCTTGGTCTTCTGCTAAGTTTCTCAGGATCCACATATGAGTGAAAACATATGGTGTCTGTCTTTCTCTGCCTGACTTATTTCACTTAGCATGATACTCTCCAGTCCCATCCATGCTGCTACAAATGGCCAGATTTCATTCTTTCTCATTGCCAAGTAGTATTCCATTGTATATATGAACCACATCTTCTTTATCCATTTGTCAGTTGATGGACATTTAGAGACTCTTAAATACTGAGAACAGGGGCGCCTGGGTGGCCCAGTCGGTTAAGCATCCGACTTCGGCTCAGGTCATGATATCGCGGTTTGCGGGTTCGAGCCCGCATTGGGCTCTGCGCTAACAGCTCAGAGCCTGGAGCCTGTGTCGGATTCTGTGTCTCCTCCTCTCTCTGCCCCTCCCCTGCTCATGCTCTGTCTCTCTGTGTCTCTCAATAATAAATAAACGTTTAAAAAAATTAAAAAAAAATACTAAGAACAAAATGAGAGTTGATGGGGGTGGGGGGAGGGGAAAGTGGGTGATGGGCATTCAAGAGGGCACCTGTTGGGATGAGCCCTGGGTGTTGTATGGAAACCAATTTGACAATAAATTATGTCTAATATTAAAAAAAATGAAGTGACATCCTAAAAGCCAAAAAAAAAAAGAAAAAAGAAAATGTTGATAGATACTGTCACATTGCCCTCCAAGGCATAGGTCAGAGGTGTCATACGTGTTGGAAGTATTGTTCCCTGTATGTTTTCTTTTGATTTTGTTTAATATATATATACATATATATATATATACACACACACACACACATATATATATATATATATATATTTTTTTTTTTTTTTTTTTTTTTTTTTTGCCTTGAAAAAACTGGTAGATTTTTTGCAAGTAAATTTTTTCTTTATGCTTTACAGGTAAACTCATGCATGGTTTTTGATCTGTTTCTTCCTTAATCCAGGTGTTTCCCTGTCTGATTTTCCCCCCCATACTGTGCTTTTTTCTAGTCTCTTTTGCTTTCAATTTTGACATTAAAATTTTAAATTTCTCTGGAACTTAATTTGAGAATTAGAATCAGGGAAGAGCTTTATTTCTTCCCAAATAGCCAACTGGTTTTTACCAGTAGTAGTTTTTAAAATTTTTTTAATGTTTATTTATTTTTGAGAGAGAGAGAGAGAGAAGAGGGGCAGAGAGAGAAGGAGACACAGAATCCGAAGCAGGCCCTAGGCTCTGAGCCAGCAGCACACAGCCCGACACAGGGCTCAAACTCACAAATTGTGAGATCGCGACCTGAGCCCAAGTTGGACGTCTACCCGACTAAGCCACCCAGGCACCCCCAGTAGTAGTTAATAATTCATCTTTTCTCCACTGATGGTAAATATCACCTACACTGCACAGTTCCTATAGCTATTTGCATTTGTTTCTAGGTTCCCTAATCTATTTTAGTGATCTGTCTTCTTATTCACATGGGAGGATCAACCTGTTAAGTAAATAGCTTTAAAATATGCTGTAATATGTGTTAGGACCAACACCTACTCATTCTTTTTTTTCTTCTTAGAATTTTCCTGGCTATTTTCATATAATTTTAGCATATAGTTCTCCAAAATATTTTTATTCTATCAGGGTCACAGTAGATCTGTGGATTCTCTTTGGAAGAATGAACACCTGTCTTCTATTGTTTCTTCCTATTCAAGGATAGGGCTCTTTTCACTTATGGATGTATTCTTTTGTGTCTCTCAGTAGAAATACACTTTCCTTCACTGTACAGATTTGAGTCTATATATTTCTTAAGTTTATCTGTAGGTATTTTAGACTTTTTGTAGCTTTTTTAAATGGAGTATTTCTTCCACTAAATATTCCATCTTCTTGCCCTAAATTTTTAGTTTCATTATTTAAAACAAAATTAAGTGTCTTTATTTTGTTGGTATTATTTTACTTTTTAACTCTAATATTTGATTCACTCTTAACCCTTCAATCCTTCTATTTTCATGACTTAAACTTATTCCTTGGGCTTTAGCTTTTTGTCTCCTTTATCTCAAACATGATCTATAAGCAGTTTTCTGTTTCATGTACCAACTATTACCCAATGTGTACTTTCTATATTGTCCACCACCATCCACAGACCACCTTTATGCATGGCAACAAGCTAGCATCTCTGTCTTCCACGTGGGCCTGACTTTCTGTCAACAATTCAATTCTGGCTGAACTTCCACCTCTGCCTGTAGAGCAGTGATTTCTCAACTATGTGAATATTTTATTTCATTTTTGCCCTTTTTCATATAAAAGAATGAACAACTCTAAAATAAAGAAAGTTGATTTTATTATAACATCAATGAGACAAAGAGAAGTATTACTTGTGCCTCGAACTTTTAGCTTACTAGGCTTATGTAGGTTTCTTTTTAAATTTTTTTGTTAATGTTTATTTACTTTGAGAGAGAGAGAGAGAGAGAGAGAGAGAGAGAATAAATGGGGGAGGGGCAGAGAGAGAGGAGACACGGAATCTGAAGTGGGCTCCAGGCTCTGAGCTGTCAGCACAGAGCTGGACAAAGTGCTCAAACCCATGAACCGTGAGATCATGACCTGGGCTGAAGTCAGATGCTTAATTAACTGAGCCACCCAGGCACCCTAGGCTTACATAGATTTAATGTGTGTTCATCAGCAATAGCTAAAGGGTAAGGTGTGTGTGTGTGTGTGAGAGAGAGAGAGAGAGAGGGAGAGGTGATGAGAATATTCTAAAACTGGCTGTGGTTATGGTTGCATGTATCTGTGAATATACTAAAAAAACACACTGAGTTTTACACTTTAAATAGGTGAATTGTATGGTATATGAAGTATAATTCAATAGAGATATTTTCAAAATAGTAAAAGCAAGTGAAAGAAACTGTTAAAAATGTGGGGGGGGGAAAGAACATCAAAGATTTTATCCATAAACCTGGTGTAGGAAAATAAGAAATGGAGAGAGCGTGAACATTTTGGGATGACAACTGTCATAAAAAATTTTTTTGATCCAAATGCAAAGAGAGTTTTTAAGAGAGTTTAATAGGCTCCAAAAGCTACTGATAGGGATACAAATAAGTTTTAAAGAGAAGATATTGTTTTCAAGGAAATTAATAGGATACCATCAGAATCCCCCACTAGGTCTATGCAGACTTACCCAAACCAAATCTACCTCTTCTCTTTGCCCGTGTGACACCAGATTTAAGGTAAGAATCACTTAAAAAAAAACAAACAAACACCTTTCATTTACATATAATTTACATGCCATGCAACTCACCCATTTCTAGTATATGACTCAGAGGTTTTTAGAACATTCACAGATATATGCAGCCATCACTACAGTCAGTGTTAGAATGTTCCATCATCTCAAAAAGAAACCTTATGCCCTTCAGCTCTCATTCCCTGCCTCTCCAATCCCCCAATCCTAAGCAACCACAAATCTTTCTGTCGCTATAGATTTCCCTACTTTGGATATTTCACATATATGGAATCTTACAATTTGTGGTCCTCTGTGTTTGACTTCTTTTGTTTAGCTTATTTTCAAGGTTCATCCGAGTTGTAGCATGTGTCAGAACTTTCTATGGCTTAATAATATTCTGCTGTGCATATATACCACACTTTATTGATCCATTTATTTATTACTGTATTATCACTTATTCACTTTATTAACCTGTTCATGGACACTTGGGTTTCACCAACGTGGCAGATGAGAATGAGGCCTAGGGTTCCTCTCCTGCTACAAATCCCTGGGTTAATCCTGGATAAAATACACTCATTTCCCTGTCAAATTATGCTTCATACTCATTAAGTTGATTGATTTAAGTTGGAGGAAAAAAAAATAATTCTTTCTTTTTATTACATAACCAAGTTTGAGTGAATGGAATGTAAACTCTTGGTATCAGAAAAACAGAGATGGGGCATCTGGGTGGCTCAGTCCGTTAAGTACCCGACTCTTGATTTTGGCTCAGGTCATGATCTCATCGTTTGTGGGTTTGAGCCCTATATTGGGCTCTGTGCCCGCCGTGTGCAACCGGTTTGGGATTTTGTCTCCCTCGCTCTCTGCCCCTTCCCTGTTCACTCTCTCCCTCTCTCTCAAAATAAATAAACATTTTAAAAAAATTTTTTAAAAGTATAGAGAGAAAAGAACTCAAGCGGTAAGAAGTAGTTGATACAAGAGTTTGGGCTGGATCCCAGCATGAGGCACTGAGGGCTACAGCTAACACCCACGATCTCTGAGATGTGGTGCTCGGAGCCTCAGCCAGAAGTGCTGAGAAAGTGTCCTCTCTCCTAAGCTTTACTGGCAGGGAAAGAAGAACGACAGGTCTGGGCCATGTGTGGGGGTGAGGTGGACAGGGTCTGCACCCAATACCTGCATGGCACAAGAATTGAATCCTGAGAAATTAATACAAAATCAGGCCCGTGACCAGTGAAAGCCCAGAGGTGCTGGCGGAAGGAAACCTCATACTCTTCTGTATTACCACCGAGGGCTCACAGAACTCCCCCAGAAACCCAAGAAAATGAGTTCGCACACAAAGTACCGCAAACCTTTGGGAGACTTGAGTGTGAAGCAGAGCTGCGGCACCCAGAACCTCCATAACTGAGGACGTTGGAATACGGGTAATTCTCTGGAAATGAAGGCCTTTTATACGTGCGTATGGCTCAACTTTTGTATAACTAACTCTAGCACTTTCATATAAAAGTAAGATTTTAGTACTGATATTTTGAGCACAAATTTTGTCTCCCTTCACCTGGATTAAAATACAATTATTCTAATTTCTTGATAATACTGGGTTTTTCTCAATCTCATGACCTGTTTTTCTTCTCCCTTCACAATTTTATTTAATTTATGATCTCTTTTTTAGAAAGGCCTGAGGTAAGTAGGGCCAGAGGTATGGAGCTAACACAAAAAGAAGTTATTCTGTTTATTCTGAGCTGCCCCTGAGCTGCCTGTAGCTTATTCTCTTCCATTGAAAGTTCATCCACTTTAAGGATGATTCTTTAAAAACAAAGCAAAACAGGGGTGCTGTTTTGGGTGGCTCAGTTCGATAAGCATCCGACTTTGGCTCAGGTCATGATATCATGGTCTCTGGGTTCAAGCCCCGCATCAGGCTCTGTACTGCCATCTCAGAGCCTGGAGTCTGCTTCAGATTCTGTGTCTCCCTCTTTTTCTGCCCCTTCCCTGCTCATGCTCTGTCTCTCTCTGTCTCAAAAATAAATAAAAACATTAAAAAAATAAACAAATGTTAAAAAAAAATTTTAAACAAAGCAAAACAAAACAAACAAATAAAACCTTCACTCACCACCTCCTTAGTCCCGGGTGACTCTCAGGACAAAATTTACATCTCTGTGCAAATGAACATGAGTTCCCAGCTCTATCAGTGGATTTCTGATGTTGTGTCCTTATGGAGACATTGCACAGTTTAGAATCTGTGGTTCCTCATGAGTGTGTGACTGCTGGATTGGGGGCACACCAAAGCCCTCCACAGCCAGGAGGGGAAGGGAAAGTGGAAGCCACATGGGAAGGGACCTGGTAGGACCCATGTGGCACCAATGTCCCTGTGGTCAAGGGCACCATGGAGGAGGGTGGTGTGGCCAGCCCACCACCAGGCCTCTGAAACTGTTTGCTTACAAACCAGCCCTCCAACAAACGCATTTCCATCTCTCTGCACCCCTTCTCGAGAGGCACAGGAAGAATCTCTGTGGGCATTTCCTCTTCTATACGAAGCTGTCCTGAGTAGCATTCTTGAAATGGTGTAAGGTGGGCAGCACGCTTAGACTTTTTTTTTAGGATGGCACAATCTACAGAGACAGGGAGGTCCATTTCATCTATCAAAGCCTTGGTCCCGTGATGCAACAGTGCAGGGGGAGATGGCCAAGGCTGGGCTTTGCTGGTCTGCTGTACTCCCAGGGAGAGCCAGGTGTTATTCTGGGGAGATTGGAGTCCCTTCTCTGCAACCACATTAACCAACTTTCCATTTCCAGGTCCCATGTCTTCCCTGATCCCCTTGTATCCATCATGGCACCTTCCACTCATTCTATCCTCCCTCCCCCTCCCCCTTACTTTGTTTTCCTCATAGTGAGTATCATCATTCACCATGTAAACATGATCTGAGCCCCCCTAGAATAAATTCTCCAACAGCCCCGGGAATTTGGGCTTGCTCACCTCTGTATCCCAGCACCAGCGCCGTGCTATTTGTGCAGTAAATGAGCAAGAATACTCCTGAAAGTGTGCCATTACCTCCCACCAGATCTCATGTCAGGAACCACTGTGGACCGTGATGGGGGAGCCATCTCCAGAGACTAGATCAATCCTTTTAATGATTGCCCAGCCTCTCTTGGCAACACATTCCCTGGTATACTTCCAACAATAGGAAAGCTGTGCCCCCCAGCTGCCCCATTTTCCCCAGACCCTGAGCAATTCTCTTCATCTCTGTTCACACCAGCACGTTAGTGACCTGGCCCAGGTACTGTCATCTGCTTCCCAGGAATTGGCTGGCCACACATTGCCTCCAAGAAAAGGACTGTGACCTGCCTAGATGGAGCAGTGGTCCAATGGGAGCTGTCTAGTAGCTTGAAGCTCTGCAGAGAGACCTATAAGCCACATTCCTTCAGATCTGGTGGACTCTCCCTGGCCCAGAATCTCCTGGAACATTACAGGAGTCCATTCTCAATCTACTTTTTAGCTTTGGGGGGCAAGTTTTAACAATACATGCCTATAAGGGATCCAGGTTTTGGACTATTCTCCATAAAGTTTTTGAACTTTTATCTGCTGGCTGGAAAAAACAAAACAAACAAACAAAAACAAAAAAACCAAACCATTGATAGAAACAAGAGTGACAGGTGAATCAATCTTCCCACCTTGCTCACGGAAGTTGCTATTCCAGCTGGCCCTGATTGGTGTCTGGCAAACTGGATGTGAGATCTGTGTTGGTATACTTGTTTTTATTCATCTTTTAAAATTTATAATTAATAGACTTTATATTTTAGAGCAGTTGTAGGTTTATGGAAACATTGAGTGGAAAGTGGAATTAGTTCCCATATATCTGCAGCCCCTCACCCCACTGTTTCCCATATTATTACCATCTGGCACTAATGTAGCACGTTTGTTACAATTGACAAGCCAACATTAATACATTATTATTAACTAAGGGCCATAGTTGACATTAAGGTTCACTCTTGGTGTTGACATTGTATGGGTTGGACAAATGCATAATGACCTGTAGCTGCTGGTATAGTATCATACAGAATAGTTTCACTGCCCTAAAAATCTGGACTATTCTCCATAAAGTTTTTGAACTTTTATCTGCTGGCTGGAAAAAACAAAACAAACAAACAAAAACAAAAAAACCAAACCATTGATAAAACCAAAAAACCAAAAAAACCCCAAAACCAAAAAAACCAAACCACTGCCTTATTCATCCCTCCCCCAAACCCTCAAAACCACTGATCTTACTGTCTCTGTAGTTTTGCCACTTCCATAACGTCATATAGTTGGAATCATACAGTATGTAGCCTTTTCAGATTGACTTATTTCACTCAGCATTTAAGTTTCCTTCATGCCCTTTTGTGGCTTTCAAATTACTGGATAATATTGCATTGTACAGATACACCACAGTTTTACATTCAGCTACTGAAGGACATCTTGATTGCTTTAAAGTTTTGGCTTTAAATTTATTTTTCTACTTATATAACTGAAACATACATATATTCATCTGAAGAAAAAATTAAAGCAACGTGGATAAACATTAATTTCCTTGTTCCACTCCACCTCCTCCAAGTTTAACATGTTGCCATGTGCATCTTTCTAGATGTTTCTTCTGCATTTATAGACACTTATGCACATAGACTACATTATCTATGCTGTGTAACAAAATTACTTCCAATTTAGTATCATAAAACAACAATAAACATTTATTGTTTTACAGATTTCATGCTAGCAGCTTGGGAATGGTTTAGTTGGGTTGTTCTGACTCAGTTTCTCATGAGGCTGCACTGAAGGTATGAGCCAAGGCTACAGTCATCTGAAGGCTTAGATCCACTTCCAAGGAGGCTTGCCCAGAAGACCAGCAAATTGATGTTGATGGTTCCACGGGGCTGTCTGAATGTTCTCACCACTTGGTGGCTGGCTTCCCTAAAGCAAGTGATTCAGGAGAGCAAGGGGAATCCTCAGTGTGTTTTATAACCCAGCAGGGAAGTCATGCATAGTCACGTCCACAATCTGCTGGGTACCACAGTTCAGGATGGGGAGGTGGGGTGGGATTAAATACCAGGAGGCAAGAATCACTCAGGACTATTTTGGAGGCTGATGATCATATCGTGCAATTCATGGATTTGTTTTGTAACTCATGTGGAAAACTTTATATTTGGCAAAAGGAAAAATTACAAATTGTAATCAATTTAGGCTTTACCCATATAAAGTAAGCAGTATTAGAACAAATCCAATGCCAGTTTGGGGCAATTTGTGTTGAGGAATTTTAACCATCATAATAATGGAATAATAAAAGTATGAATGCCTAGTATGAAGATTTAAAATTTGTGTGCACATTAGTTAATGCTTGGCTATGGGAATATGGCAGTAATAAATTGACTTCCATATATTTAAAATCCTCTTACAAGAACACCCTACATTGATCTCAGTGTTGGATATGCTCTAAGTTTAATTTTTTCCCTTAAAAAAAAAATTTGTTCCTCCCACTCTGATTTATTGTAGGCTTGGGCTCATACATTTAATCTTTGCTTATTTACAAAGATGTTTGTCTCCCAATGGTGTTGCCTATTTGCCCACTCATTTTGTGAGGTCCCAGTTGAGGCTCTAGTCTTGAATGGTAACAGCAAATGGCTTGGGGAAGGAGCAGAGAAAAGGCTAACACCCTGAAAGGTTCCTGTAGCAGCAGGCAGGGCGAGCAATTTCCAGGACAGGAGCCACAACTTGGTGACACAAGGGTCAAACAGCCCCCAGCCAGCACCTCCCACACCCTCACCCCACACGGGGGCCAGAGCTGCTGTTTACTGTCCTGACTTTCACAGAGCAGTAACTATCGATCACAACCGAGTGCAAATCAAGAGTAGTACAACAGTGTGCTCATCTGGAAGAAAACCCACGTCAAAACACCTATTGGTGTCTCCCGATGGCAGAGGTACAAATGTTGTATGACCTCTGGCTTGGTTTTTCCATGCTGCAGCCCTGACCAGTCATCTACCTGGGATCCATTGCCGGTCTACACTGCAGGTCTGGAGAGTTTAAACCCCATGTGCGTTATTTAATCCCATGGGAAAGCAGAACTTGGGACAGAAAGTGAGGGAGAATAGGCTAGGGAATAGTAAGTGACTCAATAAATACATAATATGAGTACCTATGTGTAAAGCTTTATATTTTCCAAAGCACCTATCATGATTAGATACACTGTAAATTTTGTATATTGTCTCCACTCCCAGCCAGATGGTAGAATTTGTGACTGTTTTGTTGACTGTTTTGTCCCCAGCACCTAGAAGACTGTCTGGCACATAATCACATGCAATAAATGTGTGCTGAATTAATGAATGCACTGTGCTAATGATAGGTCATGTTAGAAAATAATTGCTGAAAGCAATTCATATGGATTTTCTTTTTCTTTCCTTCTTTTTTTTTTAGATACTTGTTTATTTTTGAGAGAGAGACAGACAGAACATGAGCAGGGGAGGGGCAGAAAGAGAGGGAGACACAGAATCTGAAGGAGGGTCCAGGCTCTGAGCTGTCAGCACAGAGCCACACCACCCAATGGGGGGCTTAAACTCCGGAACCACGGGATCATGACCTAAGTCGAAGTCAGAAGATTAACTGTCCAAGCCACCCAGGTTCCCTGGACTTCTTCTTTCTTTTTAAGTAGGCTTCATGCCCAGTGTGGAGCCCAACACTGGGCTTGAACTCAACACCTTTGAGATCAAGACCTGAGCTGAGATCAAGAGTCGGATGCTTAACCGACTGAGCCACCCAGGCGCCCTTGGATTCTCTTAAGTTAGGCACTAACATTATTCCATTTTACAGCTGAGGAAACAGCTCATGGAGATTACATATTTTGCTGACATGGTCTCCCAGGTCCTTATTCAGACCAAACCTCCTATTCCACACTCCAGGAAAATCACAAAGACCAATGAGACACAATCCCTGTTCTCCAAGCAGAGATGCACTCATTGAAGAAAAGATTCGGAAACAAGTCAGACCCAACTGGGATGTAAATGTTAAGAAGCACGCCACAGAAGCAGGCAATAAACTCTGGGTCTGAGGGAGGGGAAAGGGTCAGATTGAAAAAGATAAACACTAAGATACTAACAAGGTTATTGCTGGATGACATTATGAATATTTATACTTTCTGTTTCCTACTTTACCTATACTTTCTAAGTTTTCCCTAGTGAGTAAGTATTGCTTTTGCATTAAGGGAAAAAATACATTTATCTTAGGAAGTGTTCCTTTAAAAATTAAAAAACACATTTTCTAAGGCAAGGCAAGTTTCCCCCTGTCACTTGCCTTCTCCTGTAGCATGCTCTATTAATGGTTTTTGGGATAACTTCTCAATGATACTCTGTGTATGCAGATATGTGACAATATATATATGGTTAAGGTTTAATTTAATATGGTTTTGAAGAAAATTTTAACATACATGTATTTATACATTATACACAAATATAAAAACATACTATGTAAGAATATATATTAAACATTTTTTTTCAAAACCATATTAAATTAAACCTTAACCCAAGGAGTCAAGAAGTACCACTTAGGAAGGAAATGTGTCTTGGGTTACTTTTCAACCACCTCCAATAAGCAGAGTCAGGACCCTGGTGAAGTAAGACAGGCACTGGTTTGGGGCACAAAATTTAAGGGGAGACCAAAAAAACCCCTCAGCAATCAAGATAAATAATATTTTAATTCAATATTTTAAGAATCAAAATTATGCAAGAAATTCCTGAAAAACAAAACATCAACATTTTAAATTAAAGAAAAAAACAGTAAAAAAAAAGGTTGGAGGACAGATCCCAGTGATATGGGGCTGCAACTTACATAATTTCAGGGTGGTGGAGAGGGAAAACTTTGGAAACCCCCCATCAAGTGTCTTTGACACAGCAGCTGTAAAAAATGTGTTATAGGTTTGTGGCTACCAATGCAGGAAGCTAATAAATTCTATTCCACGTAATTACTATAAAAGAAAAACCCTCCTTTCCACATGAGCTTCTTCCTTCAGGACATCTCTCAATGTGGCATCTGGCTTTTTCAGAACATCAGTAAGAGAGAGAGCCAGAGAGTGTCAGCAGAAGACCTAACATGAAAGTGACATATTCAGGAGGAAGAAGGCCCTAGGCTCTACCCACACTCAAGGAAAGGAGATTACACCAGACACTGGAGAGCATCAGAATATGACACCCCAAATATGCCACTTTGGCATGAGGATTATTTTGAACTGAAAAAAATTAAGAAACAGCAGACAGAGAAAAAAAGCTCTCTGCCCTCCCCCTATCTGGCCAGAAGCACAACATAAATTTCCATTTGTAAAGGTGTTTCCCTCTTCTTACCAGGAGATGACTCTAGATTCTTAACCGCTCAGACAGCACTGGAAGAATCTATATAATAAACCTTATTAAAACAGCACTTATCTGCTATGCTTTCCCTATATATTTGCCTTTCCAGGTTTGCCACTTCTAGAAGGATTTATCCCTTTTCCCTTGTCTTGTCGCTTCTCTACAAGTTTATTGTTCTTTGTTACGATGATGTTTAAGCCCAAATTCAAACCACTACCCCTCACCCTGAGTTCCTCATCACACGCACCCTTGTGAATGCGTGCTGCACATGTAAGTAAACTGTTTTCTTTTGTCCTGTTAATCTATCTTTTGTCAGCTTAATTTCCAGGAACTCAGGGGTGAACCTAGTAGTTTAGAAGAAAAGTTTTCTTCTCCCTATAGCCTGAACATCAGGAGGCAGGATCCCTGTGGGATCCGTGTGGTGCTCCGGCAGGAGCCGTGTGGGTGCTGCTTGCCACAGCACCTGAAGGTGGTGCTGTGGATGCTGGCCCTGTACCTTCCCATCACACCACTGGCTGAGTGGACAGAGTGGGCCACAGTAACATCCTGGAAGCCATTCTGACACCAGACATCTAATAGTACCTTAAAGAGACATTGTGAACCGTCTAAACATACTCCATTAAACTGAAAGATGTGTCCCCAACTCATATGCCCCTCATCTGGATCCCAAAATGCTACTGGATGCTCCAACACCACCTCACACAAGTGGTCTTAACTAATTGTGGTTAAAATGCATTACTCCTGAAATTATACGAAAGCATGACTGTGAATACATCAGAGGGGTCAAATGACACTTAAGCTTCAGTAGTTTCTCTGCAAATCTGCCTTGGGGCAAAAGTCACCATTATTGACTGGGTTGATCCAAAACAAGGT
The DNA here is from genome assembly GCF_046562875.1 of Panthera onca. NCBI lineage: Eukaryota > Metazoa > Chordata > Mammalia > Carnivora > Felidae > Panthera > Panthera onca. The sequence goes on along the minus strand of NC_138343.1, from coordinate 23,398,643 downwards.
CATAAAGGAAGTAAAATTTGGAAATTGCCTTAAAGACCAAGTCATTTCAAAAAGTGGAGATAGGGGTAGGATGTTCCAGGCAATGAGAAGAGCACAAGCACTTTTAAGGGAAGAAATTTTGGAAGAATTTTCTCTAGAGCAAATTTCTCTAGAGCAAATTATGGTTTTAAAATATGATGGGAATGACAGTGATGATGATGATGCTGGTGATGGTAATGATGATGGTCATGGTGATGGTGATGATAATGATGTTGAAGATGGTGATGGTAATAATGAGATGATGATAATGATGATAGGGGTGGTGGTGATGGTCATGGTGAAGGTGATGACAGTGATGATGATGGTGATGACGGTGACGATGATAGTGATGATGGTGAAGATGGTAATGGTAATAATGATGGTGATAATGATGATGATGATGATGATAATGATGATAAGGGTGGTGGGATGGTCATGGTGATGGTGATGACAGTGATGATGATGGTGATGATGGTGATGACAGTGACGATGATAGTGATGATGGTGAAGATGGTAATGGTAATAATGATGGTGATAATGATGATGATGATGATAATGATGATAAGGGTGGTGGTGATGGTCATGGTGATGGTGATGACAGTGATGATGATGGTAATGATGGTGAAGCTAGTGATAGTAATAATGATGGTGATAATGATGATGACGGTGATGATGATAGTGATGATGGTGAAGATGGTAATGGTAATGATGGTGATAATGATGATGATGATGGTGATGATGGTGGTGATGGTGATATTGTTTTGCTGTGGAGTTCTTTGCTGAAACATCATGTTGGGGAATCCCAATATGTAAAATAGGTAAAAGAACAGTTTCTTAGCTAGATGTGGAGCGAAGGGCCTAGGGCTCTGCTGCCTCGTCTTATATCAGCCCAGGGGGCTCCTAGAAGATTTTTGCAGAAAACGACTTCTTAAGATGAATAGAGAGGAGAGGATGGAAAAGTGGTTGGAGGGGCATCTGGGTGGCTTAGTCACTTAAGTGTCCAACTTTGCCTCAGGTCATCATCTCCTGGTTCATGAGTTCTAGCCCTGCATTGGACTCTGGGCTGACAGCTCAGAGCCTGGAGCCTGCTTCAGATTCTGTGTTTCCCTGTCTCTCTGCCCCTTCCCCACTTGTACTCTGTCTCTCTCTCTCAAAAATAATAAACATTTAAAAAAAAAAAAGTGGTTGGAGTCAGATTATTTCTGGGTAAGGAGTTTGGACCATAGTTGGGAGATGTATATAGATGGTGTCAAAGCAGGGGTCAGGTAAGATTCCTTCACCAGGGCTGCACCAAAGGACTGGAGGAGGTCATGCTAGGTGAGTAACAATAGTGATACGGAAAAAGAAAGGATGGCTCCACAAAACAAAAGGAAGAATGGGCAGAGGAGTAAGACCAAGCAGCCAAATGTAGCCAGTGAGAGGGAAGAGTCAGGTGAATCCAATTCTTAAATGCTGAATGCTATGAATGCTTCTTTAAAATATTTTTAAGATTATGGCAAACATACGTTAACACAAAATTTATTGACAAGTGCTTTAAAGTTTTTAATGTTTAATACAATGAAAAGATACTTTCAAAAGACAAAGAATTCAAACAGTCCAAAAGGATCTACAATGAGAGTAAGTTTTCCTCGCACCTCATAGCCCCAGTCCTTGAGCGCCAGTCCCCAGAGGCAAACCCTGTGACAGGGTCTTCCCAGAAATATGCCACACATAAATAAACAGATACATGTTTTGTATTTATTGATTTTTTTCCACATAAAATTTCTGTCCTTTGTTTCTTTGTTGTGTGAATTTTTCCACTGAACAAACTAACCAGGTTTGTTCCTTTGGAGGAAATTGACGGGAAGGAGAAAATTCAGAATAGTGAAGTTCAGAGTAACTTCTATGTGACTGGAGAGGAAGCAGATAGAGAGGAAGTAGCTAAGCTTTGAAGTCAGATCTGGAGCCACGTGCTGGTTCTGCCACAGCTGGTGGATATCCTTGGGCACATTCCTTGACCTCTTTGAGGCTCAATTTATTCATTCTTCCAAAATTATTATAATAATGCCTTCCTGGGGTGCCTGTCTGACTCTTGATCTTGGGGTCATGAGTTCAAGCCCCACGATGAATGTGGAGATTACTTAAATAAATAAAAAAATTTTTTAAATGCCTTCCTGTTAGGAGACCCTGGGCTGCAACCAGGAGAAAGCTTAATTAAACTGCCCTAATTCAAAAGGCTGTCTTAAAAAAAAAAAAAAGTTTATTTATTTATTTTGAGAGAGAGAGAGAGAGTGTGCGTGCGAGCAGGGGAGGAGCAGGGGGAGGAGCAGGGGGAGGAGCAGGGGGAGGAGGAGGAGAGAGAATCCTAAGCAGGCTCCTTGCTGTTAGTGCAGAGCCCCACATAGGGCTCGAACTCATGAACTGTGAGATCATGATCTGAGCCGAAACCAAGAATTGGGCACCCAACCAACTGAGCCACCCAGGTGCCCCAAAAGGTTGTATTTTTTTTTTTTTTTTTTTTTATTTCACATGGTAAGAGGTCCAAAGACAGAGTGTCATGGTTCTCATTTGGAAACAAAAGGATGGATTTTTTTGGTTGTCTCATTCCTGGGGCTGCTAGAGGCATTTTGAGGGCAGGGCTCATGGATGTTAAAGATCTTAAACTGTTTGCTATAAATGATCACAGCAAAGACTTGCCAGTTCAAAAAGCGAAAGAGACTTCCCATTGAGAAACATCAACTTAGCAGCTCAGTCACAAAATCACAAAATGGCTGTTCCATTTCCCGTGCTCAGTAAGCACCTCACCTCAAGGTAGTTGCAACTGCTGTGAGTCCAGGGGATTAAACGAGAATGCATCAACTCTGGCTCTCTCTTGGGAAAAAGGAAATGCCCCTCGGATGCTTCCTCTCAGACTTCCCCCTCATATCTTACTGGCTGGGTCACTTGCTCATTCGTGAACCAGTCATGGGCAGGATGGGCGTTCCTCCGAGATCAGACAGATGCTATTCTGGAGGGGAGTGTGAGAGAAGTGTGTGTAGGACACCTGCTAGAACAGAGGCAGAGGGGTGTGTGGGGGGCTGGCCAGCCACATGCCCACTACACTCGCTCATAGGCTGTCACAGACCCTATTAGGAGACCAAGTCTCTGTCATTTTATGAGACAGCAAGACACAGGGGTCCTTCCCTGCTCCCTTCAAAGAAAGATGTCAAATCCAGTAGTTTCCCTAACCTTTCAGTTCTGTCTCACACAGAGGAAAAGAAGCAGGGAGGCTCTGGACAAGAAGGGTGAGAGGACTTATGAAGGGCCTCCTCCCAGAAGCTGACAGAGACTCTGGGGAGCCAGGCAGAAGTAATAGATTGATATTAGTCCTGCACTCCCAGAGTTTCGCATGCTCATTAGAATTGTGTCACATATACCAAGAACTGAAGTGTTCACACATTTGTTTATGCTTCTTATCATGATTGGTATTTACAGTCATCCAAAGTCAAATGAGAAAAGTCACTAAATGTAAGTGAAATGACTTACACATTGCAGAAAATTGATATGAGGATAAAAAGTTAACATACTAAAACTTGAAGTGTTGATAGGAGGTTAACTTGATACTAGTGGGCTCTTTAACATGTAATGTTTAAATGACTCTGTTAATTTCAGAAAAAAAAATTGGTTGGGTGTTAGGCCAATCAAGCTCTGGGAAACTTACAAATTACACTTAGAATATATTATGCAAATCATGTTAAAACCTGGATGATCAGAAACATGAGTAAAACTCATTGAAATAGAGAAGCCAAAGAAATTTAGAATAAAAATAGAGAACCCCATCCTTAAGGCTTTCTTATTAACTCCTCATCCCTCTGTTGTGGGAAGCAAGGCCCCTTCTGACTTGGTGACTTTTTTTTTTTTTTTTTTCTTTTTAAGCCAAAAGCAACATGACTTACCTCCAGCAGGCTCCCAGAGAGGGCTGCAGCGGGGTTCAGACAGTAGGCTGTGTGAGTCCATATCTTGGCCCAGCAGATTCTATCCTGGATAACCAGAGCAATTCAGTGAATTGTTGTAGGCCTCCACGTTGCCATACTTGTAGTAACATAACCATCCCATCAGGCTGTGTGAGGTTGTACGATGCTGTGAGCAGTGTTTTAGCACACGATGATTCGAAAGCCCTGGCTATACTAGATATCAATCTGGCGCTCCCTTCTCTGGGTGGCTGAGTGCCTTTGGTTAAGCAGATCATTTGAATCTCACTTGGCTTTATTTTTTCCACTTTTGAAGCAAATCAGTTGTACTCAGACCTCTTAGATTCTGCTAGAAGGTACACATAAGAAAGAAAAATGAACCAGGCAAGCAGGGTAATGCTTTTTTTCAAGTTTACTGCAAGTTCATCCCGTTGCCATATTTCAGTTGTGCTGAAAAATGCAGGCTAAGGCACTACAGAATTTGATCCTTTTAGATTAGAAGGCATTTTTCTAGGAAGTTTCCATGGCTGCATTTAAGCCCCTGAAAACTCACTGTGACTTTATCTTAATCAACTCAATCCCCTTCAAAAAGCTGAAGAAGAGTTAGGGGACACGTTTCTAAAATGTTTCTGCTCTTTTAAAATACTTTAAAAATTAAGTATTTTTGTAACACTTTAACATATATGGTGTCTCTATCCTCTTAAATTCTGTGTTTGGGCCTAAGAATTAAACTGACAAAAGACAGATTTACAAGAGAGAAACATAAAAAGTTTATTTCTTGTTGGTAGTTTTATGTGTACATGGAGGCTTTCATATTCAGTGTAAGAAACGAAGACCCAAAGAAACGGATAGGCCTGGGAGCTTATGTACCATTTTAACAATGATGGATAAGTCAGGGGACGTGGCAAGACGAAGGAAAAAAGGGTCTGGGCTAAAAGGGTAAAATGTGGGAAAGGGACCCAGAAGTACATGGGGAAACTAGTGGAAGCTAAGGTCTATTTTAGTAGGTTTGTTTGTCCAGATTCAAATTGGTGTCAACTCTGTCTTGATGATAAGAATGTTCTCAAAAAAAAAAAAAAAAAAAAAAAAAAAAAAAAGAATGTTCTCCTTTTCCTGGTACAAGAAATCTATGCCATGATTTTGGGTAGAAAGGAGAGCCCTTCCTGTATCTGCTGTTTCTCAATTGTCTTCACCTCAAAACAATCAATGTGTCTGCTGTAGTGTACATGTTTGTGTCCCCTCAAAGTTCCTATGTTGAAATCTAACCCCCAATGTGAAGGTTTTAGGAGATTGGGCTTTGGAGGGTAATTGGGTCATGAGGGTGGGGCCCTCATGGATGGGATTAGTGCTCTTATGAAAGAGACTCAAGAAAGACCCCTTGCTTCCTCCGCCATGTGAACTCCTTCCACCCACATTCCCCACACTCCCACCCACACGGGGCCCATACAACTATGGGCTGAAATGTTACCTGCAGGCCTATCTGTTCACTCCCACTCACCTTCCTCCTGGAGGCCTCCCTGGCTAGGTTGCATCCTTCTTAGCATCTGCTAGTGTGGCCAAGCCTGTATTTGCTTTTTGGTTAATGTTGGTCTCCTCCAATATACTGAGAGCTCCCTGAGGGCGAGGTGTTCTAACACTTTCACTAAAAAGAAAAGAGAGTTGCTGGGCCTAGGGCCCTGCATAACCCTGAGTCTGACACCTCCTTGAGTCCTACTCCTTAGGCACCTCACCTCCTGAAGTCCCTTGTCCTGCAATGGGCACATGGCCCTGATGAGGGCAGTAGCCCAAAGGGTCACCACAACCTCAAAATCTCTTTGAAATCCTATTTTAATCTTCCAAATAATTTTCAAATTTTGTGTTTAACTCCATAATATGTAAATATTTACCTAAATGTAAAAATAATGTCTTCTTCCCCAAATCTTGGAGTTGTTCAGGGAGACACACAGAGTATCACGTGCCTCTTGTAAGCTTCCAAGTTGACATGCAATCATGGAATTCTATATTGGGCACCCAAGGACCTACCACCCTAACAGGAGGATGGCAGAGCCCCTTCCTCAGGAGCATCACACCCCCAGCCCTGGCTTCCTAGTGATGGGAGAACTCTTCCCTCTTAATTGCCCAGGGTTCAAATCCCACCACACCTAGCTGTGAGGCCTGGGCAATGAAAAATCCTTCACACTTCTATGTCCCACTTGTAGAGTAGGGATGATGCTCTGAGAATAAGATCAGGCAAGGAGGATCAGTTCAAACCAACATTTGCTGATGGCTGGGTGCTCAGTCAATATTAGTGATTAATATGACCCTTACTCCCTACTCTCCATCTTATGCCTGCCTCCTCACCAAAATGCCTAAGGTGCTGGCCCCTTTAAATTCTGCCAGACCATAAGGTATTTTAGTTACCATGCCTCAGTTAAATGACCCGGGTAGGTTGGCTTTTCTTTTTTTTTTCTTTTCTTTTCTTTTTTTTCCCTGAAATACTGTATCTATGTTTCTAGAATCCCTAGCTTTTTACACAAGTAACTCCACACGTCCACACAGGTTTATACGCAGGTCCCCAAAATGCGGTCCCTGGAGCCCAGCATCGGCATGACCTTGTTGGAAATACTTTCAGCAACACTCAATCAGAAACTCCAGGGTGGCGCAGGAATGTTTTCACAACCCCTCCAGGTGACGCCGACGCGCGCTGATGTTTGCGAGACACTGACTTTGATCAAGGTAAAGTTAGCCTTAAAAACAGACAAAACCAACAACAAAAACTCACTACCGAAGGTCTCCCCAGTGCCCAGGTTCCACGTTCCACCGGTAGAGCCGCAGGTCGGCCGCTTCGCAGCCCTAGCGCACGCCGAGGCCCCTCGGGGCCTCGGGGAGAGGCAGTGCGCGCGGCGACGGTCCCGCGGGGCCCCGGTCCTCAGGGCCCCGGAGCGCGGCGGGCGGGACAGGGGGAGGAGCGGAAACGTGCTCCCAGGCCCCGAGCTAATGGCCTCCGGCATCTCTCGGCGCAGAGCCGCGTCCCCGCCCCGGACTCGGCCCCAGCCCCCGGGCGCCGCCACTGCGGGAGCGCCGAGGCCAGCGCGCCGGCGGGAGAGCGGGACTGAAGCCCGGGAGCCCCGAAGTTTGGGAAGGAAGGAAAAGAAAGCGAGGGAGGCGCTCGGCGCTCTCGGTCCGCTTGCCCGCAGGCGAGCTTCCCTAATTGCGCGCCTGCTCCCGGGGACTTCCCCGGCCTCCGCGACACCCGGGAGGAGACGGCTTTGCGACCCTCCAGAGGGCGGACCCGTCCAGACCTGGGGCAACTTGACGCGCCGGAGGAAGGCAGTTCGCGCCCGAGTCCACAAAAGCTGAGCGCCAGTTCACCCGAGGAGCTCCGGAGGCAGGACCGACGCGGGCCCCGCCGGGGTGGGCGGGAGGGAAAAGGGAGCCCCCAACTTCCAGAGAGCCGTCTCCACCTTCTGCCTCAGCCTTCGGGAAGCTCGCCCGCTCGCTCGGCCCGCGCCGCCCAGCTTCCCGGTGTTCCCACGGCCTGCGCCTCCCCGCCCCGGGCCCTCCCCCGCCGCTGGCAGGTTCAATCCCCAGAGCCGGCCCCACGCCGGCATCCTCCTCCCACTTCGCGCCGGGTCTCCGCCACTAAAACCCGGGGCTACGCAGTGGGACTGTCTTCTCAGCTCCAGCCAGGGGCGGGCTCTGCGCGCCCTTGCAAAGACCCAAGGTGTTAAGTCTCCAGGGAGAAGCGATACGGACAGTCCCGGGGCCAGACAGCGTCATGGAGCCCCAGGGGGCGCTAAGTTTGGAGAAACAGGGACCTGCGCTCTTTGGAGAACCCCCGCCAGCCGAGGGGCTGCCCACTCCGGGGGGCGACGGCGGCGGCGCGTCGGAAGCCCCGAGCCCCGACGCTGACCCCTTGTCCGCGGAGGAAGAGGCCGCCTCCCAGGAGCCGGAGGAGCTGCTGGAATGCCGCCGCCGCCTCCCGCGTTCCTTTTCCCTGCCCGCGGACCCGATCTTGCAGGCGGCCAAGCTGCTGCGCCAGCGCCAGCAGCTTGGCCTGGGGCTCGGCCCGGAGGGCGGCGAGGGGGCCGAGGGCTTGCCGCACGGTCCCGGCAGCTGCTGCGCCAAGTGCAAGAAGCGAGTGCAGTTCGCGGACGCGCTGGGGCTAAGCCTGGCCAGCGTGAAGCACTTCAGCGAGGCGGAGGAGCCGCAGGTGCCGCCCGCCGTGCTCTCCCGCCTGCGCAGCTTCCCCATGCGCGCCCAAGACCTGGAGCAGCTCCCCGGCCTGCTGGCCGCGGCGGCCGCGACCGCGGCCCTCTCTGCGCCGCCTCCCCGGCTTCGGCCTCTTTTCGAGCTTCCCGGGCCCAGCGCCGCCGCCGAGAGACTGAGGCGGCAGCGCGTGTGCTTGGAGCGCGTGCAGTGCTCGGCGCCCTCGGGAGCGGAGGTGACGGGCTCCGGCCGGGTGCTGGGCTGCCCCGGGCCGAGAACCGTGGCGGTGCGCTACACCTTCACCGAGTGGCGCTCCTTCCTAGACGTGCCGGCCGAGCTGCAGCCCGAGCCGCCGGCGGAGCCACAGCCACCTGAGGCGCGGTCGGGGGGGCCCGGGGACGCCGAGGAGGAGCCAGGCGCCGAGCGTTTCCACTTCTCGCTGTGCCTGCCGCCCGGCCTGCAGCCCCAGGAGGGGGAAGACGCGGACGAACCGGGCGCCGCGGTCCACTTCGCTGTGTGCTACCGCTGTGCCCAGGGCGAGTACTGGGACAATAACTCGGGGGCCAACTACACGCTGCGCTATGTGCGCCCTTCCGACGCGCTCTGAGCCCAAGGCCGGGCTCCAGGCCGCGCGCCTCCCCAGAGCACCCGGGTGACCTGCGGGGGCGATTTGCTGAGCCCCGTACCTCGGGGAAGGAAAGGAGGGAGCCGTTCACGGCAAACTTTTCACCAGGACGGATCCGGCGAGTGAGCCTTGTGAGCACCGTAACTCCTCGCCCGTTGTCTCCTCGCTTAGGCCTTCCTCCGCTGCTTCTGGGATTCTCGCTCTGCGTCAGAATGGGAAGAAATTCTCGACTCTGAGCCATAGCTTCCTCCAAGAAAAAGTCTCCTGACCCTTGCGCCTAATTGTAAGACCTTGGGATTTGTTTAAAACTATAGACAAAAGTGTTTTCGCCGTTGCTGCTTGTTGGAGATGCCTGAGTCTCAGGGAAAGGACAGGCATCCTGCCACATCATGCCAGGAGAATGCACTGGACCCTGGGCGTGAAGGGGAGCCTTCGCACAGGGGCCTGTTTCTCTGAGAAAACCGGGTGGGGCCTGGGCTGGGCCGTCCTTTTCTCTTAACTGGGATCTGGGAGATGTTTGCACAGACTGGACATTACTTACTTGGGCCTATGTGTACGCATGTCCTTTAAAAAAGTAAAGGCAACTTGCACACTCTTTTACGCTGTACTTTATATTTCAGCTCCTGGGGAGTTTGGGAGGTCTTGACAGGTGATCTTCCTCAAATAGTTAACAGTATTTTCAAGTTTCTTTCCTCCAATCCTTGCTCTCTGATGTGGAAAGGCCCAGATTTCCTATTCTGGGCAAAAATGTTCTTTGAAATGTTTTGTAGGAGGGTTCTGTCCCCTGCCAAAATGAGGTGGTTGGTCAATTGATACATTAGAGTAATCCCGTCGACCTGTGTAAGCTGCAGTCACCAGCCCTCAACCCCCTTGTATAGGCGGAGCACATAATAGCTGCTAGACTTCTCTGGGCCTTTAGCAGCCAGAGAAGCTGGACTTTCCAGTGGTTGGGTGATTGGAGGGTGTGTGTGTGTGTGTGTGTGTGTGTGTGTGTGTGTGTGTGGAATGGACAGGTGTCTTTCTGTCTTTAGTCAGAGCCACAATGGGTAGTGATGACCTGATAGGAGATGAAGCATGCCCAGCAGGTACATGTTGTCAGAACCAGATGGGTGCTGTGCACACTGGCCTTCGTCACTCAGCTGCTGATGCTGTGGATGCCAAGATAAAGTGGCTATGTATGAGCAGGGCAGGTAAGTATCCTGGCTGAGGACCTGATTTTTAACCACACCTTGGTTACCCCTTGGGAATTTGTCTTTCTTTCGTTTTCATTATTTTCCAGCACATGATGAGTACAGTCAGTTCATTTTGTAATGGTAATCTTTAAGAAGGATGGTTTCTACCATTGCTGTATAGGAACCAGGGTAGGCATACCACAGCCCATGGGCCTAATTCAGCCTGAAGCCTGTTCTCGTAGGGCCTGAGAGCTGAGAATGCTTTTACATTTGTAAACAATTGGAAAAACTCAAAAGAAGAATACTGTTTTGTGACACATGAGCATTATATGAAATTTACATTCAGTTTCCATAAATGAGGTTTTACTGGAACATAGCCATGCACATTCATTTACATATAATCTGTGACTGCTTTCCTGCTAAGTAAAGTTGAGTAGATACAACAAAGGCTATATGGCAAAAGATAAAATATTTACTAAGTGGTCTTTTATCTGGGTCTAGAAAAGTAGTATTTTTTAACAGTAGATGCTGAGAGTTACACTTAATAAAGTAGCTAAACTTTCAGTAAGGCTTGCCACTTGAAATGAACCTCTTGTGGGTAGAGGTAAAACTGTTCACATTATTTTCAGTAATCTTGGTTACAATAAACACTAAGACACCAAATGTACAATTATTACTGTGCAAGGGGGAGAATCTACTTGTCCTCTTTCATATAAGAAATAATAATAAATCAGTACGACTGAAATATAGCATCTATCTGAACTGACATCAAGTTACAGAAACTGCCAGATACTTCCATGCCTCAAAATGAGATGTCTTAAGCCATGGAAATATTTAATTTAACCTCTGCTTTGGAGACATTCCTTTTGACTATAGCAGTGGTTGCCAAAGGTAATTGATCATGGGGAAAAGTTTCAAATAATTATTAGCGGAAAGCCATCCGAAGTTCATTATAATTTATGCTTGGAGTAAAGCAGACTAAAAAATAGTCATGTCTATGAAACAATGAATACTTAATTCACATACACTTATAAAAAGTTTTATAACCATAGAAATAAGCAATTTTAACAATTGCATTTTTACAATTTTTTACAATTTTAACAATTGCATCATTTTTCTGTTACTAAATACAAAAATTATCAAGCTTTTTCATGCAACGCCCCATACTGAGTTCTGTATGCCACTTCTTTTTAAAAAATGCATTATTGCATAAGAACACTTAGATAAATATATTTTGTATTTTTCTTATGTGTTTATGAATACATTTTAGTTGAAACATATTGCTAGTGTATATGGCCTATAGCACAGTTTGAAATGCCAATTCATATGATAATTATGCATTATTTTTGGGTTGTTTGGGATTATTTAAAATTAAACAAGGATGAAATTAGGAGCCCAATAACATGATCAAAATAGAGATCCCCTTGTCTGGTATTCTTCAAAAGGGTAACCCTTCAAATATGGAATAAAGTAAGAAATGGATTTTAAAGAGGTATGAAGAGCAAATTTTTTATTTAAAAAAATTATTGACTTTCAAAAGTATATTTTGGAATTCAAGCAATGAATCTTAAAAGTACTTATTTCATAATATAATGAAAGTCAAACCTGGCTTTCAGGTGAGGAAATCTAGCTTTGCTGTCTCACAAATCCTGGAGAATAGTTTTTCTAAGGTTCAGAATTTTGTAAAAGATTTGGAACAGCCCAGTCTTTCTGTACATGGTTATGGCCCTTCATACATTAAGTATTAAGCAATCTTCTAAATGTCAATTTTATAAAGTGCCAACTTTTCATTATAGACTGATAACAAACATTTTGTAAAGAAACATAAGGAAGTTAAATAGGTTTTGTTTTTGAAGAGGTAGTTTCAAAAGAAGGGGCGATACTGGCCAGACCAAGGAAGTGTTTGAGAGTATATTTCCAGAGTGGAATGAAAACTCACATGCTCATCCCCCAAAGCAAAATTCCAACAATTCACTTGTGGGTTTTTTTTCAGGAATATTTACCTTGAGTAAGGGAGTGAGGGGGGAGGCTGTCATTCTAGTTGAAATGCTGAAATGTAATAGCTGAAGTATCTATTAGCTCTAATGATCAAAACTCAGTTCTGCTCAGCTCACTTAATGATGCTGAATTTTACCAGAGAGATTCCAGCATCTTCTTTATGAGCAAGTGGGTCCATGGATCACTGGGTCAGGAAATGTTGAATGAAGTGTGTGTCCTTATCTGAGGTCTCAGAAGCAGTGGCTGGAAAATGTAGCAGTCTGTATGGAACAGAGTTTCCCCTTACAATCCCCAGGTTTATGAAGCAGGGTGATCAGGACGTTCCAAGACTTCCCTCAGGGAGACAAGGATCCTGCTTCAGTGAAGTACTGGATTAGGATCCTGGAAACCCAGCAAGCTCTGGGGGATGCTGACATGCCTCTCTTCATAGGCAGCAGGGCCACAGCTCCAGCAGCCTTCCTATAGCACATGGGGGTGGAGCAGTTGTCATCCACCAACCTTCGCTGCAGGGCCAGGGGAACTTTGTCCGGTTGGGTGCTCAGTGGGCTTTCCACCTGACCATGCCCTCACCTGCTGTGCCTTTCCCCCCTGACCCGGGCTGAGGGCTTCCCTGGTGATGCTGTGGTTCGTGAGTCTGCTCACTCGCAGCAAAGCTGAGCCTTCTGCTCATTTCATTTTTGGAGTTGTAGTGTTGGACTATACATTGTTTCGCGAGTTCCCCATCTTGCTGCTATCTAGCACAGCAGGTGCGCATATTTGAGTATGCCAAGTTTTTTCATTTCCTGACTCAGTCGTGTTTCTTAAGAGCGTGTGGCTTGGAGCCACTTGGAGTATTGTGATTTGTGTCGCATGTGCTTTGTCAGGACTGCAAAGAACAGCCTTCGAGAGGAAATGGGATGCTTTCCTTTTTTGTGGCATCATGGAACTGAATCAAATGTGTATTTTTGATTTAGGCAGTGGAGCACAGGTTTGTGGGTTAAAGACAGCACTGTGACGTGTGGCAACTTAATAAGCAAATCCTGACAAACAGGGAGCTGTTTGCAGTACAGCCTTTGTGCAGCCAATTCCCACAATGCCGGGGCAAGGATAGTCTTCCAGATATCGGGAATGTGCTCGTGGTAGCCACACAAGGGCAAAGGGCTTGGACTAGGGTGGATCCTGACAGCCTGGGCTCAGCCTGGTGACCCCTGCTTTCCTTCTCCAGAGCAGTCCTGGCCCATCCTGCAGATCAGCAGGTGAGTGCCCGAGGCCCGCTGGGAGGGGCTGACCCAGCTCTCTCTTCCCGACTCCGTAATAGACACATTTCACTAGGTGACCTGCTGTGTTTTCATGTTCCTCTCTGGACTCCCTGTAGAGGATTGGGGAGACTACCGGAAAGCAGCCCTAAATGGTTCTTTAATCCTCCAAGGGCTGGTTGTTGGAGTGTTAAATATTTTAACTTTAGACTCATTAGGATTTAAACTTTTTTGAATCTTTTGGGTAGGCTTTGTATTTGCGTTTTGTGGAGTCTAGTTCTTTGACCTTGGCCGCCTCTGAGGGGACAAATATTGGCAAGGAGAGAACAGAGTCACATTTCAGCTGAATATCGATTGTTGAGTTGGCGAAGATCAAGGGTTTACGTTTAAGATGCGCTGGTGAGATTTGCCAGTGAGTCTAATAGAAGAGTAAAAAGTCTATTTAAGTCATGAGTTCAGAGCCAGTTCAACCGGGAAATGTACGTATCTACAAACATCTCTGGCAAAGCAAAGATATTTTAGACTAACTTACATTTAGACCAGTCTAATTTCTCCATGATTGTATTTACTCATCATCCCGTTCTTATAGTTGGCAGCGTTCAGGTCCTTTGAAACTTGTTACCTGAGGTCATTTCCCAAGGAGAGTCAACAGCATCCTAATGCATCCTGAAATGGGAAATTCTGTCTGAAAATCTGAATTGAATGAAGATGGAAAACAGGTAGATTTTTGTGAACTAAGCCTGAAATATTTAATCTCCAAGTTGAAAAATTCATGAGCACATCGTGCAGATGGCTTTTCTGCAAATAGCTATGCACGTGTTATGTTGAGGAAGCATCCACTCCAGCAGATGAGAAATTGATGGTCACGGGAAACGAATAGCCTTTAGTGGGGACACCTCGCAGTGCTCTCTAGAGGATGTATTGCTACATCTCCTCCCTCGAAGTCTTTGGGTAAAACACCCTTGCTTTTAGGAGGCTGTTCTGGGGTAGTGAAAGAGGTTACAATTTCTTGGAGAGGATAAGGGTTTTTTTTTTTTTTTTTTTTTTCCTAATTTTACATTATTTAAAAAGAAAGGTGAGTTTGTGTTCAGAACTCCTTTAAATAGTCCATTTGCATACTCCTGTCTGGTTAAGGGGCCTCTGGTTAAGGAGCAATTGTGTTTTTATGTCCAGATTTCAGGCATGTTGCTTGTGATGTTACATTTTGCAGTCAGAAAACCCCAAAGCCATTGTGTAACCCATTTCACAAATAAGTGCAGACACCAAGATTAGTGAGGTCTATTGTTTTAGGATCATAAATCTATACATTGAATTGAGTTTTGAAGGTCCCTGCGATATCTATAAAATGGATAATTGTGGAAATAAATGGCAAACAAGTGTTTAACAATGAAATACATAACATGTTCTTTTGCAAATAACAGAAAGTAACTTAGTAAACCCTTCATTCCCCATTTCCCCAAATCTGAACTAGAGGTCACTTCTGTCTTTAGATCCTGCATTATTTTGGACTTTGCTATTCACCATAAAGTCATTGAAAATGAATGCTCTGAAAGGTTAGTTGTTCCGGCGGAGGAAACAACACCTTCAAAATGGGTTGTAAAGGGAGCGCCGGGTGGCTCATCGGGTTGAGCGTCCAGCTTCAGCTCAGGTCACGATCTGGAGGTTAGTGAGTTCAAGCCCTGCATCAGGCTCGCAGCTGTCAGCATGGAGTCTTCTGTCCCCCTCTCACTGCCCCTCCCCCACTTGCAAGCGCATGGTATCTCGAAAATAAATAAACATTAAAAAAATGGGTTGTAAAGGCATTGAGTTCTGAGGCTAAGGGGTAAGGGCTGCCCCTGTGCTACCTATCACTGAGTAAAGCCGTGAGAAGGTGGAAGGGGGATGAAACTCCTGTTTTGGGCCTCAGGCCTGGGCCGAGGCTTGTCTGGTCCCATCCCCCACAGGCTCTAGCCTGAGCAGAAGTGTGCTGATGGCTGCTGGGAGGTGGAAGGCGTAGCTTTTTGAGCCTTTGCTGTTGATTCTGCTACCTGCTACATCCAGTTGGTTCACTATCCAGATAAACATGTTATATAGCCAAGGGTTTCCAGAATGATTCAGCTACACTCTCTGTAGGCATAAGCATAAGAAGCAATGGCAGGTTCTGACACCCAAGTCATTTTTCCAGAGTCTAAAATGCAACATAGCTTCACTAGGTGTGTGTCTGGAATCCCTGAGCTTTCTAGGGATACTACCTGTGGAGGGCTCTGACTTGCCCAAGGAAGTAGAGGGTGGTTCTCAGAGCTGGAGCAGAAATGACCATCAACTTTCATCGGCACAGTGTCTGCCCTCCTCAGCTGAAACAAGATGGGGCCAAATGCTCCTTTATCAGCCAGCCAGCAGCAGCAAGAATGGGTCACTATTTCAGACAGTAGATTTTTATGTGATCACATTAGAATGTTTTAACAGTTCTCTCTAATAATGTGAGAGAAAATAACCTTATCAATCTGTGTTTTAAGATTTGCTTGAGAAATGTGCCCAGGAATGTTTGGGATGAGTAACAGATTTCTGTGAATGTGATTTTTGTTGGTGTTTATTTAAACAGAGAACTACTGTAATCAAAATGCAGCCTTCCTATTTCTCCTTGATTTTTTAAAGGATAATTATATTTTTGTGGTTTGAAAATGTCTTTTAAATCCCGAGGATTAAAAACAAAAACAAAAACTTTGTTGTGGTTGTTTTTCTACATGTGTTATGTCTGAGAGATGCTGAACCCGAAGTTGTATTTTGAATAAAGAATATAAAGCAATTTGGAACTTTATCTTTTTATTTTTTAGAGAAAGAGAGAGACTCTCAAGCAGGCACTATGCTCAGTGTCAGGCCCAACGTGGGGCTCAATCTCATTACCTGAGCCAAAATCAAGAGCCTGACACTAAACCGGCTGAACCACCCAGGCATCCCAGCAATTTGGTACTTTAAAGGCTATTTCTGCATCCGGAAATATTTTTGGTGGTCACAACTGGGGAGGGAGGTGCAAATGGCCAGGGGTGCTGCAAACATCCTACAAAGCACAGGACAGCGTTCGGCCACAAGTAATTGTCTGGCCTAAGTCCTCAGTGAGGATTCATTGAAAAACCCTGATAATAAATAGTCTTGTACCAACATCGACTTCCTGGTTTTGACCAGGTACTATAGTTATGGATGATATTATCGTCAGGGGAAGGTGTGTGAAAGACACACAAGAATTCTCTCTGCTATTCCTGCAATTTCTTGCGAGTTTTAAACCATTTCCAAATAAAAATTCATAATAATAATAATAATAAAATTAAATTAAGAAAAAATACCTTCCATTGAGAAATGTATAAAGCATTGTCTGGTGCTGTGCTGGTGAAATACACTTAGCTGCCAGGATTAGAGGCGTGACGTGGGGAAGACACTTGGGCTCCAGGTGAGCCAGGCCTGCTGTTGACCCCAGCTCAGCCCTGGCTATCTGTGTGCTTTCAAACAGGACCCTTAACCTGAGTGTGAGTTTTCACACTTGCACAATGGGGGCAGTCATTCCCGCCTAATTAGATTGTTATGAGCACAAAGGGAAATTACTTATAAAGTACCAAGCAGACAGTTGGTTCTAAATATCTTTCTGTTTTCCTTCTGGTCTCTGCAAGGTGGTTTCTACTGATTTCGTTCTGAGAATAAATGTTGTCTATCTTCCTCTGAGTGTAGGAAGAATAAATGAAACTTCCAACTTGGGGGACAAATTATGGTGGCCGCCAATGTGCTAACCAAACTGTTCTTGTTACGTGGGCAGAAAACATGCCATTTGTTTCCTCTTGTTCACATAATAGGTGGTATATTGTGTATACATGTTGTTATAACATAATATATACATGTACACACATTCATCTGACTTCTATCTTCTGAATTCCTTGCAATAGCTTCTTCAAAGATTGTCTGCCCTATCTTAAGAAGCTACTTTTGAGGGGCTTCCTGTTTGCTGACTACTGTGTGATATTGTTGAAAACCCATTCTTTGGGACATGTTTTGATTTTGTGACTGCCCTCTTCTGATTCATCCCCTTTCCCTCCCGGCTGCACCTTGTCAGTTCCTACTGGGAGGGATTCTCCTTGTCTGCCACACAGTCCTCCAGGTATCCACTTTTAACTCTTTGTTCTCTTTTAAAGGTGTTGCAGATTCCACAAGTGGAAGACTCTGTCTAATTCTCTTTTTCTTTTTTAAAGTGGATTCCACGCCCAATGTGGGGCTGAAACTCACAACCCTGAGATTGCATGCTGTAGGGCGCCTGGGTGGCTTAGTTGGTTAAGCTTCTGACTTAAGCTCAGGTCACGATCTCATGGTTTGTGAATTTAAGCCCCGCATCAGGCTCTGTGCTGACAGTTTGGAGCCTGCTTGGGATTCTCGCTGTCTCCCCTGTTCTCTCTCTCAAAATAAATAAATAAATAAATAAATAAATAAATAAATAAATAAATAACTTTAAAAAAATCTATAAAAAAGAGTCACATGCTCTGCCCACTGAGCCAGCCAGGTGCCCCATGTCTAATTCTTTTTATACCCTCTGTGGTGGACCCTTCCCTCAGTCAGCTCATCAGAAATCTATTCATTCTTTCAGCACAGGTCAATGGAGCTCTTCCCAGGTGGGGGCACAGTCATGGCATTGGGATACGTGGGGATGAAGACATACAGGGGACGCGACTTTCAGGGAGCTTGGATTCGGGACACTTGGGCCATTATGTGGACTGGCACATCTGTGCACTCACACTCCCATCGACCTTTCTTTTACAAACCCCAGCCAGCTCCACACACATGAGAAAATGTTTTTCTCAAAAAATCTGGCCCTCAGAATCCCCAGTGTTGGTAGTGTGAGAATCTCTGGTAGTGGGGTGGCTGGTAGACCTTGTGTCTCTGCCTCTGTTCCCCTTAGGCCAGCCTTCCTCATGGCAGAGCGTGGGGGGCTTTGGACGAAGGCTGTTGCCTCCCATAGCAGAGAGCTGCTTCTCAGCCCCTTTTCATTCCCCCTGTTC
The DNA here is from genome assembly GCF_046562875.1 of Panthera onca. Classification (NCBI taxonomy): domain Eukaryota; kingdom Metazoa; phylum Chordata; class Mammalia; order Carnivora; family Felidae; genus Panthera; species Panthera onca. Next base: position 23,380,463 of record NC_138343.1, on the reverse strand, counting down.
TCACACTCATATATGTCTAGACATCCCAGAAATGGGAGTGTCACATTGTAAACCTGTTTGGCAGCATCTGCTAGAGCTGAACACATACATACCTCCCCGGCTAGAAATTCCACAGAGGTACTAAAGTGTATACACATGGGCACCAAGAGCATGTACAAGAGTTTATAGCTGCATTGCTTGTAGCAGTAACACCTAGAAACCATACATATTGAAGTCCTGGCCAGCACACAGAGATCTTCACGTCCTGTCTGAAGCAGGGTGAGCAGAACACATGAGAGAGTCACAGATGTACACAACCCATCCCACATCTCCCCGACACATGCATCCATCGAAAGCAGCTGTGGGCGGAAGTTGTCAGTGGTGTCCTAACTTGTCAGTTATGTCTCTTCTTGCTGAAGATAACAACTGATTTTGATTGGGTTAGATACCCATGGGATGGGATGCCACTTGCCAGGATTATTTCACTCAATCCTGACAACTATCAGTGGGGGGCTGAGGTGGGGAAACACCATTTCTCCACTCCTGGCCACTGAGAGGGTTTTCTCCCTCACTGGTGGGCTCTTGCCCTGCTCCTCCCTGCTGCCCACAGGGACTTGCTGGGTAGGCTGCAGCCATTGGTTCACATTTTGAGCTCCTGTCCCAGCTTCTGAGGGTGAGTCTCCTCTCACACCAGGGGAGGCCACAACCTGGGTGGTGCCACAACTCAGTAGACTCACACTTCCCTGGCGTGAAGGGTCTCCTTGGGAGTATGGACTGATTTTGACTCACACACTTAGCGGTGTTGTTCACTGTAGCCTGCACCAACGATAAAGTCATTCTGTTTCCACCAACCTTCATTTTTCGTATTTCGTAAGTGTACAAAACTTGGGCTGGGAAGACAGGTGCCCACCAGGCCCCCTTAGCGACTCCAACATGACTCTGTGAGAGACATATTGCTCCCATTTTATAGCTAAAGAAACTGAGTCTCAGAGAGGTTGAGCAATGTGCCAGTGAGTAAGAGCCTGAGCTTGGATTTGAATCCAGGACAGTGTGGCCGAGATCCGTTGCTCTTACCCATATATGGTTTCAATAAATACAGAGAAGAAAACATGTCTGGAGTTCATCCATAGGAAAGAAAGGAGTTTTTTCTTGGGTTCCTTCCTTACTATGGTTGCAGTGTAAGACATTTAGACCTCTTAATATTGGGACAAGAGGTCAACATCCCTCTTCTTCCTACTTCTTCTGGGGGACTGTAATGGGGACTAGGTCTCCTTTTCATTGGGGACGTTATCTGTTGAAAAATGTAAACTTCGTGTAGTCCTCAACATGGCCCCATATGTCAGTAGAACACAGTGTTAGTCAAGGTTCCAAACTGCAGGTTACAGAAACTAACTCAAGCCAGCTTGAGCAAACAGGGGAGTTGGTTTGATGGATATGGGGCTACCATGTGGAATCCAAAGTCAGCCAGGCCTCTGCGGGGTCTGGAGCTACCAGACTCAGGAGGGACTCTCTCTGCTTCAGCTCTGCTCCTTCCTGTTCCATTCGTCTTTCCTGCAGACTAGATAGAAGATAGACATCTTCTGTCTGCATGACAGATGGAAGGTGTGCCTCCCAAGCCTGTTCCTCGTGAGCTCCAGCAAATAGCCCAGAAAGAAATAGAACTCTCACTCCTGGTGGGGTAAGATTATGATGCAAAATGGTTGTCAAGAGCTCCTGACTCCTGTTGGGGTCTCAGGAGACGGGAAGATAGCCTGAAGTGTCTCTACTGCGAATAAAACACCCAGCAATGTGAACTGTGGACATACAGCAGCGCAGTGAGGTATATGTATATGGACGTGTGTTTGCCTTCAGGGAGATGTATCGTTGCCCTGTATTTTATTTCAGTGAGAGGCAACCCTGCCTTACCAGTTTTTTAGGAGCAAGCATTCAAGTTATCTCTGCATCACTCCCGTTCTTTATTTTACATATCCAGTCTCTCACCAAATCTGTCATTTGCAAATACCTTCTGGATTCGTTCTTGCCTCTACATCCAATCCACACCACTGCCAACCCCAGCCCGGCTTTAGAAATGCTTGCATCTAAGTTACTGCAACAATTTCCTGGCTGTCTCCCCTCAGGGGCATCCTCTGTGTCACTGTCACTATGAAGTTAATCTGCTGTTTACCACCATTCTCCTGCCTAAGGGCCTCCTTTCCCAACAAATAAAACTCAGACTCCTTAGCCTAGAATTTACAGTTCAGGCAGAAATAATCTCTCCCTCTTTTTGTATCTTACCTCCCTCCTCGCTTGTAGCCCTACTTTACCTGGACCCTCTCAGGTAACTTATCATCTTAGACTTTGTAAAGCTATTTACCTGTCTTGAGTACAGTGCTAAATTTGCTGTCGTTAAGGATAGTAAAGGGAAGAATCCACATCTGGTTCATTTCTGCATCTCCTAATGTGTCTGATATAGTTTCTAAATGAATGATAAAGCACCTTACAGTTATTGCTTGCTTATTCTAGATCAAATATGGTAGAAGAATTTTATGTGCAGGATGCATTTACAATCCTTACAGTAACCCTACCCTGTAAGGTAGGTAGGCAGTTAGACCCATTTCATAGACAGGGAATCAAGTTTAGAGAAGCTACTTACCTGGGATCTCACTGCCAGGAAGAGGCAGAGCTGGAAGAGGGAAGAATGAGGAGCTTTCTGGTTGGTCTACAGGTTGGGGCAACCTTGTGGGCCTGCCTTTCTCATTCCTAAGCCCGTAAGGAACCAAGATTTGCTCCCTTATCCAGTGTGGACTCAGTGTGCCTGCCTCGTGCAGTGCTCCCATGAGAATGCCCCACCTCTTCCCTGTCCTGACACTGCACTCCCACTCTGAGGCTTATTCAAGCCCTGGGACCCTGGAGTTCCCTCTGGTCCACGCTGTTCTCTTGCTCTCATAGCCAGTCTCAGCATTCCGTCATTTTCTAGTTGTTCTACATGTGTTTAGCAGGGGTCCTCAAACAATTCTCAGGGGCAGGAACCCCTGGCTCATGTTGGCCCACAACCTGCCTCTACCCCAAAGCGCTCATTCTTGCTTGAGTATATTCAGAGTTTTGGTTTTTAACCACATGCCTGTTGGGAAAACATGCAAAGCAAAAGTTATTGCTGGGTAAGCAAGAGAAGGATGGGCTCTTTCTTTTTCAGCTGTGTCCAATTTTCCTTTAGCAATCTCAAAAGCCAGAAGCCAGGGAGAAAAGGTATGTATGTATGTATGTATGTATGTATGTATGTATGTATTAAAGTAGGCTCTGAGCCATCTGGGCATCCTCAAGAAAGTTTTCATTTCAGAAAAAAAACTGGAAACCCACTTGTTTGGTCAGACACTGGACTGGAGGCCGGGTTGGATTCTGAGGGGCCAGGACTGCCTCCAGGACTTCTCCGTGCCTTTGCAGAGAGCCCAACTGGCTTCACTGCCCAGTTTAACCCCAAATTCACATTCTCATGGGCCACAGGCTGGGCTAAAAACTATGGCCCACCAAATAGCACCAAACCTCCATCCACCTTGGAGGACTAGTCCTGAAGATATCCTGCTAATTATTTCAAAAGTGAACATTCAGAGGGTCTCTAGGATGGTTTATTTCCTTCCTTTAAATTTAACTGGAATTGCAAGCTTTTACAGCTAAAAATGTTGTTAGGGGTCCTGGGATCTGACTATCCCACATTGCCCAGAAGGAGCCAAGGCCCAAGTTGAGGAGACTTAGGCAACATTGCAAAGTCAGTTAGCGGCCCAGTTGGAGGCACAGCCCTTTGTACAGGTGGCATCCTTGGCGCTCAGACTGTCTGGCCCCCGTGGCTGGTTTGTTTCCACCATCCTCATTCCTCCTATCGCTCAGTATTCCTGTCTTCCAATGCTTTTTTGTTTGTTTGTTTGTTTATTTTTGTGAAAGAGAGAAAGTGTATACTGGGGAGAGGTGGGGGGGGGGGGGGACAGAGAATCTGAAGCAGGCTCTGTGCTGACCATAGAGAGCTTAATGAGGGGCTCGAACTCACAAACCATGAGATCATGACCTGAGCTGAAGTCAGATGCTTAACTGACTGAGCCATCCAGGTGCCCCTGTCTTCCAATTTTTTTTTTAAAGAATTGTTTTATTTTTTTACAATCTGAGTTACTGATATATCATTTCCCCCCTTTGAACAAGCTTCTATTTACAGAGTCCCACAAAGATGTGCTTTTATTAAAAAAATTTTTTTTTTAATTGAAAAACATTTTTAAAAGGGTCATCTGGGTGGCTCAGTTGGTTCAGCATCCAACTTCAGTTCAGGTAATGATCTTGCAGTTGGTGAGTTCAAGCCCCGAGTCAGGCTCTGTGTTGACACCTCAGAGCCTGGACCCTACTTTGGATTGTGTGTGTGTGTGTGTGTGTGTGTGTGTGAGTGTGTGTGTCTGCCCCTCTCCTGCTCATGCTCTGTCTCTCTCTCTCTCTCTCAAAAATAAATAAACATTAACAACTTTTTTTTAAATTTTAAAGTATTTTTAGATTAGAGAGACAGAATGCAAGCTAAGGAGAGGAGCAGTGAGAGAGAGAGAATCTTAGGCAGGCTCCATGCTCAGTGCAGAACCCAGTGCAGGACTCAATACCATGATTCTGGGATTATGACCTGAGCTGAAATCAAGAGTTGGATGCTCAACCCATCGAACCACCCAGGCGCCCCAAGATGTGCTTTTAAAGTTAAAATACATGCTAAAATTTGGCAAATTAGTCCTAAATATGTTACATGTTTGAAGCATGAGTGGGAGAGTAAACATGGCAAATCTTGACAAGACACGTGGCATTAACGTTGTATTCCTTGATCCTATATCCCATGTGTGCTGTGTATTTCACATAGATGTACCTAAGTTAAATATTCCTTAAAAACCAAACCAATTAGGGGCGCCTGGGTGGCTCAGTCGGTTGAGTGGCCGACTTCAGCTCAGGTCATGATCTCGCGGTCAGTGAGTTCGAGCCCTGCGTCGGGCTGTGTGCTGACAGCTCAGAGCCTGGAGCCTGTTTCAGATTCTGTGTCTCCCTCTCTCTGACCCTCCCCCGTTCATGCTCTGTCTCTCTCTGTCTCAAAAATAAATAAAAACGTTAAAAAAAAATTTAAAAACCAAACCAATTATATTGTTATTAAACTGTCTCTGTGTTCAAGACAGATGAAGTCACATGAAGTCACTTGGTAACTGATGGGAAGTTCTATCAGAATGTTTTAGCAATATTTAATTGACAGCCATTTAAGTGATACTCTCAGACAAAGTAAATAAAGTAACTTTGGGGATGGTGAAAAAAAAGGGTTTAGTACCATTGAACATTCTAAGAACAGTTATCACTGGAGTAGGAAGCTGTCTTCCTGCTGGGCCTCCTGATCCCCAGAAACTCAACTTCTCTGGGAGAAGCAGCCAGAATGTTTAATGATCGACATGGCCACAATGGTCAGCACAGGTGTGTTGAGTCTGAGACCAATCGGTTCAGAAAGACACCAACAAGTGCAATTTCCAGCTTTATTGGTGTCAACAATTGTGTGGTCAAATTTCAAGACGGCAAGATTGCTGTCACCATTGTGGTGTCTGTGGTCCCCCGAGGTAAAGAGCACAGTCAGATTCATTTCTGCGAGTTCTCCTTCTGGGTCTTTGGACTTAAAACTTTGCCCTTGAGCAAGAGCCAGAGTATCTACCTCACTCCTCAAATGGGATCTCAATATGAGAAGCAATTTTCATGAATGGTTCTCTGAAGTACAAAGAAGGGCTGCAGAAAGATTGAAAAGCAACAATTTTATTTGTTCTCAGAGGCGAGGTGAGCCACTGTCCATCCAGGCAATGGGCAAACTGTCACAGGAAAAACCTGCTGCAGCATACACAAATCATTGCTTTCTCTACCAAGTTCCAGCTTTTTTCTAGATCCTTTTGTGACAATTAGCAAATACTAGATTATTGTTGAGGCATCTGCTGACCTGGATGTGCAGAGCACATGTTCCTGTGGGCTGTTTCTTTGGTTCATAACAAACATCTGCATGGGCTTCCCCACCCTCACCTGCATGACCTCCCCAGACGTGTCTGTTCCAACGATCTAGAAACTGTGGCCGCCTCTCGTGGCATGTGAATCACACACTGGACCACTGAAGCCAACGGCACAGTTTAACGGGTTGAATTGTGAAAATGTTCTTTAGTCCATATGGTTGTCTTCAGTCGAGAATTGGTCATCTGGGTTCTGTATGTTTACCAAAGAACTTCTTGTTTGTGACTGTGGGTAGGTCCGGAAGAAGGGTGGCCAACTCAGAGAACATCATTCTTGGTGTAGGAAATGCTTTCTCCTGTGTTTTGAGTGCTTATCATTTCTTCAGCTGCTGCTATATTTATAGCCTGGCCTCAGCAACTGTGATATCCTTTAATCTAGAAAGCTACTAACAGTTTGTATGAAGTACTTAACAAACAAAAGCACCTTATTCTGTTATGAAATGTATTTGTGTTCTTTCTGTATACTTGCTGATATTTTGCTGTGCACTTTAGTTGCATACTTTTTATTTATTTAAAAAGTTTTTTTTTTTTTACATTTATTTATTTTTGATAGAGAGAGACAGAGCACAAGTGGGGGAGGGGCAGAGAGAGAAGGAGACAGAGAATCCAAAGCAGGCTCCAGGCTCTGAGCTGTCAGCACAGAGCCTGATGCAGGGCTCAAACTCACAGACTGTGAGATCATGCCCTGAGCCGAAGTCGGACGCTCAACCAACTGAGCCACCCAGTTGCCCCTAATTGCCTTTTTAAGTACCATATTCTTAGAATATGTAGACCAACTTTCCTGAGCCTTTTTTTCTTTTGATCTTATATCACCCTTTGCAAAATATAGAAACATTTCTCCCTACTCCTCCTGTCCCCAGTGATAATATTTATCTATAGGCTTTCCTTGTGGAAGGAGTATATTTATTCTACAGAGAGCTATGGATAAAATCTCTTCATTAGGGTCTTTTAAATTGTTTTCTTCCAGTGGATTTTGTTTTGTTTGAAAAAAAAACCCCGAAATAATATTTTCAACCTTTGGAAGTAAAAGATACATTTGTAGTTGCTAGCTTTTTGTTTGAACTTGAAGTTGTTTGAACCTGGCAGGAGGAGAAAGCTTTAGATAGTGCCCACTCCTGTCTTGTCTTAGCAGGTGTCCAACATCTGTTCAGTCACTCAGGCCCCAAACCTGGGAGCCCTCCTGGACTCCCCTGACACCCTGTCTCCACTTCACATTCAATTACCAAGTCCTGTTGACTCTATTTTCTTTTTTTGGTCTTGTTCTGTTCTTAATGTACACACTGATGGGGTCCAGTAGTTGGGAGACATGACACCTATACTCTGTAGGTACTTGTGGAAATGACTCTACATGGGAGATGCACAGTTTTTACCAAGTTTGTCTACCTACCTTCTGATTTGCTATGTGGCCCTGTTAAAGTGATAAACTATTATACTAGCTAGCTCTCTGTAGTAGTTTGTCATTGCTCCATAACTACCCAAGACGCAGTGCCTTAAACAATAATTTATGTATCACATACCTGAGGGTTGGCTGCAGCTGACTGATCTAAGCGAGACCTGGCTGGGAGGCTCAGCTGGGCGTCTCTGCTCCACGTGTCTCCCACCTCCTTGGGAGAGCAGCTGAGCAGAAGCAAGTTCTTCTCAGAGTGATGTTGACTCTACTTTGCAACTGTCACCGTATCTCTTTCCTGGATTAGTGTTCAATCTAACCCTTCCCCCACCCCCCAAAAAAGTTGGTCTCATTACATCTCTCCCAGTCTAGTCCCCTTATAACAATGTTACCTTTTAGAAATACAAACATCATCTGCAGCCAATTAAGCCGACTGTGCTCTTTCCCCACAGGGGCCCAGTATGCAATGGCCACATGCAGTAGCCTCCTTGGTAGTGTATGAAGCCTGTTGATTGTATGGGTTGCCCTAAGGGGCCTTGGGGACAGCCCTTTCCAGTGGACATTGATGTATGACCTCATGCTATCTCCAATCCAGGCTCCAGACAGGTATGCAGGGTACCTTTGGAAAGGCCCAGGGCACAAAGGCCAGGGCCATCGTTGGCCGAGTCATCATGTCCATGCATAGCAGGTTGCAGAACAAGAAGCACATGATTGAGGCCCTATGTAAGGCCAGGTTCAAGTTCCCTGGCTGCCAGAAAATCCACATTTCCAAGAAGTGGGGCTTTACTAAGTTTAATGTGGATGAATTTGAAGAAATGGTGGCTGAAAAGTGGCTCATCCCAGACAGGGATCATCAAACACATCCCTAATTATGGCCCCTTGGACAAATGGTGGGCTCTGCACTCAAGAGAACCTTGGCACCGCCCATCCCTTTCCATGCCCACCAATAAATCCTACTTCCTGTCCAAAAACACAAATACAAATATCATCCTGCTGAAAAACTTCAGTAGCTTCTTAGAGCCTCAGGCCAAGGCTCCCACGGCCTTCAGCAGAGCAGTTCCTGCCTTTTGACTCATCTTTGCCTGTCAGCCATCCTGGGCTTCCTTTGGTTCCTTGCATAGCACTTTCCTGCCTTGATTCAGGGCTTTGCATATGCTGTTCCTCCCGCCTAGAGAGCTCCTCTCCACATCCTTTGTCCAGCCAACTCCTCATTTAATCTTAAATTTAAATCCCCCTGACCTCAGGGAGGGCTTTCCAGATACACCCCATCAGCTCCTAGAGTACCTCTATGTCACCCTTTGTAACATTCCTCAGACTGGTCCTTTCTCATTCAATTTGCTCCCTGGACTGCAAGCTCTGTGAGGTCAGGGGCCGTGTCTAGTTCACTGGTCTCCCCCTGGCACCTGCACCGCTGGCTCGCAGGCAGTGCTGAATGAACGAAAAGATCAGCAAAAGGAGTGGGTGGAAAAGGTCTGCCAATGAGCCGGGATGATCGAGATCTTGTTTTTCACACCTGCAGATTTGAGGGTCGGACCAGGTAGGCTCTACCGCCAGCCAACTGTGACACTTTATCTTCTCTGTAGACTCACCCCAGCCTGTTCCCTTTGCTCCTGAATGCCGGATTGCACTACTGGTTGTATTTGGGGCTGGACATGGTGGGTGAGGCTATGAATGAAGGGAGTTAAAAAGGTAACTGCTGTTGGTGGCAGGGCAGAGTAGAAGGTGAAGTCAGCTACGTCAAATCCATGATCTCCTTTTAGTTTCACAGTCCAGAGAATAACAGCCATCAGAACAACATAGCCATGCACTAGGTCATACGAGGTTTCCTGGATATTAAAACATGATAGCCAGACCAGCCAAGTGTTCTCTCTGAAGGTCTAGAAAATAGCCGTGTTTGGCCAATGGTTTCACCTCAGGAGAAGTTAACTCATAGTGGCATTTCCCATTTGCTAAATGCAGACACTGGAAAGTGATCTCCAGACCCCAGCCTGAATTTCTCCTTCAGAACAGGTGAGCACACTAGATGTCCGTGAGGCTGAGTGTGATGTGGGACCCAGTCAAGCACGTGGAACGCTGAACTCTTTCAGAGATCACAACCATGGTCATGTCCCTTTAGTCAAAGCTCTAGAGTCAACCCTGGGTCCTCTGATTTGGGGACTGACTAGTATAAGGCTCTGCCTGAAGTACAGGTTCAAGACCCGTCTGTGGATTGTGTGTGACACAATTCTTTCAAGTCTTTCCATATGTTCCTAATGCATAGTTAGTATTATCTGAGTTACAAAAATTAGCCCTATTTTTAAGGCTTGGCATGTTCAAAGGCATTCATGAGCTTTAATTAACACAAAAGGGACCTGCTGTTAAGGCCTGTAGAACAAAGTTAAGTTTGCTTGGTCCACTGTGTCTGTGACTAAAATCTGGGGGGAAGTCTCCTATGGAGCTGATACCCTACTGGTAACTTGACACTTCTAGAGGAGAGGTTCAACTCTAGACTTAGGATTCCAAGTAGCAGCTGCTTTAATTAATTAAGTATAAATCAGAGGTGACATCCATTAGCTACCCCCATTGTTGGGTGCAATTGTTGCTGAATGACTATATTTTCTACTGATGCAGAGTGGAAAAACTGATCCAGAGCTGCACATCCCAGGGCTGGGGGACTCTGCTCGAGGACAGTCAGCTGAAGGGGGAAAGGACATTACCCACATCACCTACATTCACCCTCTGCTCCATGCTGCAGCCCTAACACTGCTGGGCCGGTGACAGATCCCAGACCCACCAAGGTGCAGGTGTACAAGACTATCCATGGGCAAAAGCTTTCTGAAGTCACAAGATGTACTGCCCATCAGAACGAGCACACTGTTAATCTATTTTGAATCCACTGTTACCACAAAATCTGCAATTTGTGGGTGAGAAGGGCAGACATGATCTTTTCCCATGCAAGAGGATGTGGATCTAGACTGTTCCTGTTTGACTCACATGACTGTAAGAATTAAAGTGACGGGGCAGTGGGTCAGTGGCAGGGTCAGTGACACCGTCACAGCGATTCTGTGATCCGTAAATATTTATATGAGTCTGTTCCAAACCGAAACACCTAAGTAATGAATTCACTTCGTGTTGTTTACAAAGGTGAAAAATCATTTGGATAGTATCTGGGTCCCCCATAAAATCCCCGGAAATCAAGAAAGTTACTTAATACCTTCCTTTTATGTTTTGAACTGATGTGTTTCCAGGGATAAATGCACACAAATATCTCCATTACCTGCAACATACTCAAAAGGCAGAGTTTCCCCAAACTGGCTAAGAAATGTTAAAAACACTAGGGGATCTTTAAAAATGCAGATATAAATGATCGTGCCTCACCTCTCACTAAGAATCCGAGGGGGAGGGAGATGCCGAGAAATTTTCTGGATGCTTCTGGAAGCCAGCTTTCAGGAGCGGTGCTGCGAGTGGCCCTTCCTCAGCCTCCCTGTGCGCTGGAGGAATCCAGATGTGCTAGATTGAAGATTCTGATTCGGAAGATTTGGGATGGGGCTGGAGATTCTGCATTTGAAACAAGTTCGCAGGTGGGGCTGATGGTGTCTTGTTTGCACGTGTGGGGCCACCTGTGGGCCACCTTTGCTGTTGCATCAGGCCCAAGTAAAAACCGCAGGATGCACCCTCCACCCCTTTGACCCTGTCCTACTCTCTGCTGCCCCCCCAAATCTTGGGTGCTGAGACTTCGACCTTCACTAAGGGAGGGCTCAGCTCAGGTTGGGACCCTCCCTCTGGGTCCCCACTGCCCTCTGCAGGACCTGCCTTGGCAGGAAAAAATGCATTCATCGAGAGGAGTGTATCTGGTGTCAGGTGACTTAGGCAGACAATTCTGTTTATTGTCAACCAAGAAACATAGTGTGGAGGTGCTCTATACAAGCAGGGATGAGATACAAAAAGGGGTGGGCAGAGGAGACACAATAATACACAGCAGTATTGGGAGCGAACTCCAGCTCTTCATTTGAACACTTGAACCAAGGAGACAGCCATCCTTTTTCACTAAAGACTAAAGAAGAATGGAAACCAGACTCAGTTTATCAGCTCCTTACAGGGCGGGCAGAGCAAGAGGCTATTTTAAGCTGATGTAAGAAAGAGGCCACTTGTGGTCTGTTGGGAGCCCGCATCCCAAGCACAAAATGGATGCTGAAGGTGGGGTCCACAGCTGCCAGTGGTGGCTGGTCCTGGCTCCCTAGGTCCTGGGTTTCTCTTGATTTTCAATAATAAGCTTGTCGGTCGAATACAGTTGGCCAATGTGGACCTGAAAGCAAAGAAAGACTCCGTTAGTTGTGAAAAGTCAGAAAGAGCATTTCTAACCTTTTAAATGCCAACGTCTGCCACCAAAGGGCTGTTGCTTGTGGGAAACTGCATCGCGGGGCAAACTGTAGTCACTAGGTTGGCCTTCGCTAATTCCCTGCGTCCTTTGATTCCCACGTCCCTCACTGTGAGAACAAGTCGGAGATCCAGTCATTCGTTCTCACTTTAGAAATGGCACCAGCAGCCGTGGTCTGTTTTTCAGGCTGTCCTGAGCTGGCTGAGACCATCCACCAGGTTCCCTGGCTGGTGGCCAGAGGGAGAGCCACCCAGATGTGTGCACAGCAGCTCCTCACTGAACAGGACCCCCTTCCTTTAGAACCGGTTCTTCCATAAGGAAAGGCTTTCAGCATAACACAGAAATGTGTCTTGTCTTTGTTGGGCTAGAATAGGCGTTGCGTTAAGAGCACTGCCAGCAATATGACCGCCTGTCCCAGACGGGGCTGAGGACCATGGTCTGTGTTCTTTCACCTTTTGTCTCTTGTCTTTCCTGCCCTTTCTAAGTGTCCTCTTAAAGTGAGTGTTTCTGTTAATGCCCAGGTGTTCCCACTGTCCCAGGTAGATGCTGCAGCCATAACTGGGGGCCACAGCAGATAACTAGTCCTTCCTCTGGAACAAAGGGTTTTCACGAGTTTTCTCCAAAAGCATTTCCTAAGTGATACTTTCTTAGAAAACGGAGAATTGGTGCAGAAGGGATTTTAGAGTGATTGGCCACTATCTATGGGTAATTTGGGGTCTTTGCTCTCTGAGAAAATGAGGGAAACTCTCAATGGCTATAGCAGACACCTACAGCATTCAGGGGTCAGAAGCTAGACCCTCATGTGGTTTTTTTCATCTTGCTTTAATATTCTATTTTATTTTATTTTTTTGAGTACAGTTGACACACAATCTTGCAGTTTCAAGTGTGCAACATAGTGATTCAACTTCTCTATATCTTATGCTGTGCCCACCACAAGTGTAGCTACCATCTGTTACCATGCAACACTAATTATATTTCCTACGCTGTGCCTCTTATGCCCATGACTTATTCACTCTGTAATGGGAAGCCCGTATCTCACACTGTCCTTCACACATTCTTCCCATCCCCTCCCCAGCCAGCAACCATCTGTTTGTTCTCTGTATTTATAGGTCTGATTATGCTTTTTGTTGGTTTATTCATTTGTTTTGTTGTTGAGGCTCCACATAGAAGTGACATCAGTTGGTATTTGTCCTCCTCAGTCTGACTTATCCAACTCAGCATTATACCTTCTAGGTCCACCCATATTGTTGCGAATGGCAAGATGTCCTCCTTATTTATGGTTAAATACTCTATTGTCATTACTAAGGTACAGTGGTGGTTTCTCATCAATGACATCCCAACAGACCATCTGAATTTTCACATGCCATTGGTTATGTCTTGTGGAGAGATATCCTGATGGCCTTGGGAGCACCAGTAGCTCACAAGCATTGTGGTGCCAGAGGGAAGTGAAGGAAGATATCAGAGCAGCCAAATTATTTAAAGAGAAAGCCAAAATATAAGAGTGGATATTTCGGGGGATGAGGATGATTGTGTAGATATTTTAACTGCAAATGAATTCCTTCAACTGAAAAAAGGGAAAGAGGGGGTGGTGGTGGTGGGGAATGAGTGCTCTGCATAGTTCCTAACAAAAGTCAGTGATGAGCTTTGCTCCTGTGTCTTCAGTCTCCCTTCCTCTTGTCCATATAAAGAACACATATAGCTTCTGATGCAAGAGGAAAGGGTGGGCCTGGGATTCTGTGGACCACACTCTGAATGACGCAGTCAATAAACCATCTTGAGGGGCGAGATTAGCTGGATGGGATTTCATGACGAATGGGGCACAGAGGCTGGTCTGGCCTCTCTTCTTGATGACCTGAGATAGCTGTGGGGTGAGTGGAAGCCATATTTACCCTACTCCAGATGGGAGGTAGAGAGGCATTCTCCACTCTGGCTGCTATATGGTTTTATGTTCATTTGCTAACCTCAACAGACAAATGGGCCACTATCAATGCTTTTTATTTTTATTTTTAAAGTTTATTTTTATTTATTTTGAGAGAGAGAGAACAAGCAGGGAAGGGGCTGAGAGAGAGAGGGAGATAGAATCCTAAGCAGGCTCCTTGCTCTCAGCACAGAGCCTGATGGAGGGCCTGAACTCAAAAACCATGAGATCATGACCTGAGCAAGCAAGGACCTTGACCGAAGTCAAGATTTAGATGGTTAACCAAATGAGCCAGCCAGGTGCCCCTCAATGCTTTTCAGAAGAAAGGCTAAAATACCAATTACTCAAAAAGGAAAAACAAAACAAAACAAAACGTTTTTGGGGAATGTCTAATAAAAATAATTTTATATAACTGCTCAAATGATTCAGTTACCTGGGAACTTGTTTTATATTTAATTGATCTTGGGAGGGTTTACCAGGAACCCCTCTTAGAGAAGTGTCTACAATACCATGTTTCACGAATGCTTGGCTGAGTTTATCAGTGTTTTTTTCAGGGCTCTAGTGGCAGGCAGAAGTTATGATATGGCATAAGGAAGAACTCTTTCACAGAGCTGTCAGAAAATGGAATTGGCTGCCTTGGGAAGTGGTCAATTCTGTACAAGAAGGAGGAGGTGAGGATGGAGAAGGATTTATATGCTGGACAGAGGTGGAACCAGATGGGTTTCTTCCACCTCTCAGCCTCTGTGACTGCCATGCTTGTCTGGGTCTCCAGGACCCATCTCAGAGCTCCTGAGGGGCCCAGTGTTCAGCCATGTGTTCTGGTAACCTGGAAGAAAAGGTGGTCTTCTTGGTGGAGACTGAAGATCCAGGAGGACACTTATCATGCCACAGAATAAACACGTCTTCTCCCACACAACTCACTTTGTGGACACTGTGCTAACAGCCACCTTCTTGATGGATAGGCTATAACACCTGTTGTGTGGCCTTTCTCCTGTGTTCCTAACTAAGCCTCCAGGGACACAGTTAACATAGTATTGGTTCTCCTCGCCCCCCAATCTAAAGGATGGCACCTTTGGGGGACAGGTGTTCTCTTGAAAGAAATGCAGCTGTGGTATGGGGTGGCCTAGTTGTAATCAACTTTGCATGAAAGGCTCCAAAGAAAACTGCAGAATGAAGAGTGACGGGCGATCCAAAGAGCTCAGGTTTTAGGGAACTTGAATCAAAGCAAACCTTCAAATATGTCCCATTTTGAAAGAAGTATGAATTAGATTTTAAAAACTCCATCCATGGGAATGCAAGCTGGTGCAGCCACTCTGGAAAGCAGTATGGAGATTCCTCAAAAAACTAAAAATAGAACTACCCTACGACCCAGCAATTGCACTACCAGGCATTTATCCACAGGATACAGGTGTGCTGTTTCGAAGGGGCACATGCACCTCCATGTTTACAGCAGCACTATCAACGATAGCCAAAGTATGGAAAGAGCCCAAATGTCCATTGATGGATGAATGGATAAAGAAGATGTGGTATATATATACAATGGAGTATTACTCAGCAATCACAAAGAATGAAATCTTGCCATTTGCAACTACGTGGATGGAACTGGAGGGTATTATGCTAAGCGGAATTAGTCAGAGAAAGACAAAAATCATATGACTTCACTCCTATGAGGCCTTTAAGAGACAAAACAGATGAACATAAGGGAAGGGAAACAAAAATAATAGAAAAACAGGGAGGGGGACAAAACAGAAGAGACTCATAAATATGGAGAACAAACTGAGGGTTACTGGAGGGGTTGTGGGAGGGGGAATGGGCTAATGGGTAAGGGGCACTAAGGAATCTACTCCTGAAATCACTGTTGCACTATATGCTAACTAATTTGGAAGTAAATTAAAAAACATAAAAAAATTAAAAAAAAAAAACTCCATCCAGATACAACACTTTCATGGCTTTTGCGGGGGTGGAAGAAAGAAATCAGATCTTATAATCAATGACGTTAAGAAACCATAACAATTAGTATCTTTTCATCTGTCCAGGCTCCCTTGGTCTGAGAGTCACAGTTGTCTGGTATCTGCCCACCTTCCTACGTACCACTGAGCCTCTCATGGACTGCCATGACACTTTGGGTTTTCCAAATCACTTTGGGTCTTTGCTCAGACTCCTCCACCAACAAAGGTTTGTTCCATGTCCACCATACAAAAGCCTACCCCCCACCCCCCCGCCCCTGCCACACACACACACACACTTTGTGCAAATGGTTGAAGCTTTCCTGGGTCCCCTCTGCAGAAGGGGCTCACTCTCTCTCCTGGGAACATTCACTACATGTATCTGTATACCTGTATCAGTTCCTCTGCATGAATATCAATGACTAATGGGGAGAAAGGAGGGTCTGACGTTCTACTTGCTCTGACTTAGCTGCCTTCACAGCATGGTTTAGGACAGTGCGAAGCACGTAGAAGTGCTCGGTAAGTACTCAGCAACTAAAAATACCAATGTCTAGTATCCCTGGTTATAACCAAAGCTCTGCGTCCACCAGTTCTGAAACCCAGATCTGTAAGTAATTATTGCAGTGCTTTGGTGGCGAGCTACCCATGGAATTATGGAACTGATAAAGGCAAGTCAATAAAAATCGCAATAGGATCATTTTATTGTAACAAGAATGCTCTACTCACTGTTAAGCAAAATCAAATGATTTAAATTTGGCCCAGTAGAAACTTTAAAGCTATAATCCAGGGCTATAAGGGATTAACCCAGAGCAATTACAGAAGATGTAAGAGAAATATTCAGTTCACACAGGGAGGAAATATTAAAAAGTTATCTCAATGAGAGCTATAGAGGGGAGGCAATAAATGTTTGTGTAACAGTTCTGTTGTATTTATTTGGGCTACAAAATGTGTTAGCACACATGTGGGGCCAGCCCCCCATGGGATGGATGCTGTGGTGCTAATGACAGAGCATGTCGTTTCTGAGCTGCAGGTGAGAGGAACCGGTCAATGAAGTGAGGAAGTGCAGTTACCAGCTTCAATTTACAGCCCTTCCAGAAGCCCCGATGGGCTCAGCCAGCCACATATGACTATTACCATGCATAAATTGGTCATTAAAGCTGATCACACTTCTATTCTATAAACTTCAGGAGTTGGCATTAGAGTCCATTAGAAAAATACACAGATTACTCAGCTGCAAGTAGATGGGATGGCTGGATGGCCTAGAAACACTTATGAGCTCTGAGACTCATTAGGCAAATAACCTGCTGGGGAGGAAGAAGGTGGATCCAAGAAAAGAAAATTGAGTACAGCGTTTCAGGTCTTCATTGCTTACTCATCTGAAGCAATGCACTGTCTCCCGTGCAACACATCTCAATCTGATTTAGACTCAGAGGAGCTGGGCTCAATCGCCAGGGGTGGGGGCCGTGGGGAGGCTGAAATGGGACCTCTGCTACTTCCTGCCTGTTTCACACAGTTGTTATGAGAATCAAATGGGATACAAGACTTGAAGGAAATGTACCAGTTGTCCCAGATACTTCCTAGGGCCTCAATTATATTAACTGTCTTCATGTTGTTGAGAGGATTAAATAAGAACAGTACCAGGCATGTAGTAAGGGCTTGTAAATGTCACTTACGTGCATAGCCTGTCTGCTGTCGAGAGGAATACCACAGGGTGTCAGATCCTGACCTCAAAGATGTTTTCTCAGAGCCTCCTCACCCTCTGGGTGTAAAAGTCTATGACTCTGTAGTTGTTAAACCCACCCGCACTGTGGAGAGGGTGTCAGTGATGTCTGACACCACCTCCTGCTTTTGAACTTGAGCTTCTTGGGCTGGACTTGAGGACTCATTGGTTTTCCTCATCTCTGCTCTGGGGCACAGCTTCCTGACCAGTAGGACCATGATGCTTCCAGCTGGTCAGGGCAGTCTGGTGTGAGAAGGAGGTGCCCTGGGCACTGAAAAGTTTTGGAAGAGATGGTGACACCTGGCTCTGCTGGAGAAGCCAAGGGATGGGCTGTCCCTGCTCTCTTCCCTTTCTGAGGATGGTCAAACCACCCAGGCAGGGATGGTTCCCTGTACAACAGGGGGTCGGGAACAGGGACAAATCTTACCTCTGGCACTGTAGTGACTATACTATTACTACTATTATTATCATCATTTTTAAAATTATTAGTTTTTTAAATGTTTATTTATTTTTGAGACAGAGAGAGTTCTACTGAGTGTTGAGTGGGGAGGGGTCAGAGAGAGAGGGAGACACAGAATCCGAAACAGGCTCTAGGCTGCAAGCTGTCAGCACAGAGCCCGACACGGGGCTTGAACTCACGAACCATGAGATCATGACCTGAGCTGAAGTTGGATGCCCAACCGACTGAGCCACCCAGGCGCCCCTACTACACTATTAGTATTAATGATGATAATGCTATTACTACTAAAAAATAAAAATGATAATGATGATGAGATGTAACAGTCACAATTTAATGAGCATTTACTGTGTGCCATGCACTGTTCTAAGCATTCAATTAATTAAATCAATTAGGAATTCTTCCTATTTCACAACAACTTTATGAGGAAGATGCCATTATTATCATCAATTTACAGGCTTTTTATAGGCAAACGCCATCTTTGGTATTTAATTTCCACATTTGGAAGGAGTATAATTGCTTAGATGGGCACGTCCTTCCATTTCACATATAAAAAGCCAGAATATGATGAGAAAAGACAGTAACAACAGTTACAACAACAAAAATAACACATCTAGACATAACCTTAAAAATAAATGTGTAAGGCTTTAAGAAAGAAAACTATAAAACTTAAAAAATAGAAAATGAGTTTGAATAAAATAAGATATACCATGTTCATGGAAAGACTGAATCATATAATCTTTTGCCAAATTAATTAATGTGTAACATGATAATGAAAATCTCAATGGGGTTTTTTGAGATACATGAGGAAATGACTTTAGTGTTTACTTGAATGAATACATGTCAAGAATAAGAAAGAACATGAGGAAGATATTAAAGCATTTCTGAGAAACAACTGAAACTGTTGGTACTAGCCCAAGGAGAGAGAAATGAACAGAGTAAGAGTTAGAAGCAGGTCCTATCAAATGGAAGTAGTTACTAAATAAAATCATACTCATGGGGTTTTGGGGCTTAGCTTGAAGAGGATGTGGTAACTAAATATTTCTTTTAAGTCCCTTATTGATCTTCATGTAAATGGTGTGTTCTCCTCCATAATGTATTTATGCTCATTTTATAAAAATGTTTTCCCAAGTTGTCAAATAATGCTGGCCCTTTGAGAAAATGCACTTAACTAACCTTGTGCCTTTGAGTGCCTCCTGACACACCCAGTCGAGAGGCATATTTTTAAGGTACTGAAATTTCCTAAGATAGTTGGAAGGTCCCCCCAAACCTCTGAGCCACCAATATAAATGAATCTTTGGTAGGAGAATTTCAGCTTCTGGTCTCCTGTCAGACCATACGTTCTGCTGACTGTTGCCTGCTTGCCCTGTGGAAGGCGGACAGGACATTTGCACCCCTCCTCTGACCTTTGATGATGTCAGACAGCTTTCCATGCTGCCTGAAACTTGTTCAGCAAATCTCTCTAGTGAGCATGGAGAGTAGCTGCCACAGCTTTGCCACAGTCAAGGCAACTGTGATAACAACCATTTTTCAAATATACCATTTTTATCATACTAGTTTCCTAATAACTTCTTAATGAAGCAAAGTGAAATAGGGATACATGAAATTATAATTTTTTCAGTTTTTTCTGTTTAGCAGTAAGAGGCATTATGAAATCCAAACTTACGAATATAGGTCACATTGTCTTCCTCTAAAAACAGCTCTTTATGCATATGCTTTTTCTTTCTAGAATTCAGCAGCCTAAGATGTTTTTCAAACTGGTTACGTGTAGTATCCTGATATTATTGCTTTTGAATTTGCTATCATTTTTATGAAATGGAAGAATGCCTGAAGAATTCAAACTAGATCTCTGTAAATTCAGTCCACAACTGAATGTACAACAGAGAAAGAAGATTAGTCCAAAAAATCCACAGATGGATCTTCTTGTGTTCCCTTTCTCTCCACCCATGCTCCATCTCCATTCAACTCTGTGAGCCTTGAATTTTAGATACTGGTTATTCCTAATGTGGAGGGTGGTGGTGAGGAACTGACCTTTTATCTTCTCTAATATTCCCAGCAGAGTGGTGAACAAAGTCATATCTCTTCTCTAAATTCCATGTCACAGTTAATGCGTTTCATCCTCGCTTCTGGGGACAAGAGACACCCCAGATGCAGGAGTGTGTCTGCTCATTAGCATGACCAGATGCCCGGCTTATGCGATTTTCCCAGCGTGATTATTAATAGAGCCGTCTTTCACTCTCAAGGGTCTCCATTTGTGATGATGAATTATATGGTCGTCCTATGTCTTATCTATTGTCAGAATTCTAGGCCATCCCATTGTTTTTCTGCATGTCTGATGTTCAGTTAAAATTTTTTTAAAAAGCCCACCAAGGGACAGCCTCTTTCTTTTGTATCCCAGGCCATCAGAATAAAAGAAATCAAACTGTTGTAATGGGGCTCAGAAAACTCTGGTCTCAAAGAGCCTGAAGTCATGGGCAGCCAGCAGGGGTTCCCAACTTGACAAGCATGCTGTCCCCTCTGCAGGAGTGAGTCCTTTTTTTGAACAAATATACATGTAAGGCAGTGGTTGCTAACAAGACTGGGCCTCAGATCTACAGGGTTAGCTTTCAAGGATATACAGGGCTGGGTCCCACTCAAGGAGGTTCTCATTAGGGAGGTGGGGGAGGGTTTGTGTATGGCACTGTTTTCTTGCTTCTGATTGGCATCCCTGAGTGAAGAAGAAGCACACATATAAGAGGATTTATTATTAATATTTTTAAATTATCAGTTTTTTTCCCCCTAGTGGGTGAATACTTTTCCAAAAAAAACCCAAAAACCCCGGTTGATATTTACCCACCAGGTGCTCTTTGGGCATAGTCTTTCTAGAAGGTACAGCCATGGACTACAAGACCAGGTTGGGGCAGGGAGGGGTCTTTGTACTTCAGTATCATTCTAGAATGCCACACTTTTTTTAAAAAAATAATCTTTTAATGTTTATTTTTCAGAGAGAGAGAGACAGAGCGCAAGTGGGGGAGGGGCAGAGAGATAGGGAGACACAGAATCAGAAGCAGGCTCTAGGCTCTGAGCTGTCAGCACAGAGCCCAATGTGGGGCTCGAACCCACCAACCGCAAGATTGTGACCTGAGCTGAAGTGGGATGCTTAACCTACTGAGCCATTCAGGTGCCCCTGTTTTTTTTTTTTTTTAATTTTTAAAAAAATGTTTATTTATTTTTGACAGAGAGAGAGAGAAAAAGTGCACGCGAGCAGGTAAGGGGCAGAGAGAGGGAGACACAGAATCTGAAGCAGGCTCTAGGCTCTGGGCTGTCAGCAGCAAATCTGATGCAGGGACCGAACTCATGAACAGTGAGATCATGACCCGAGCTGAAGTTGAACACTTAACCGACTGAGCCACCCAGGCACCCCTAGGATACCACACTGTTAATGAAGGCCAGCGAATCCTTCTACATCTGTTCTTTAGAGGTACTGGGTGTTTGAGGATGATTCCTACCTGCTAGTCTGAACCATTGCATGGGGTGAGCAGATGGTTACAAACAGGAGACAGGTCTATCATATCCAGATATTCGCCCACACCTGCCCCTGCAGCAGAGCTGACCATGTGGGGACACTGGATACAAACGCTCTGCTAGCCGCTGAGGAGTGTTCCAGAGGCGGCGGTGAAGCATTGCACATCTGTGAGATGAAAGCACCCACATGGCAAGCACACCATGTTGCACGTCAGCACCCTGGCAGCCAGTCACCAAGCCCTTCTTGGAACTGGGCAGAACTCAGGACCCAAACATCACGTCAGAGTGAAACCTGGCACTTCCCTGGGATGGTGACAGAGCCCAGGCAAACTGCCAGAGGTGCTGGTCTTCCTGCGTTGAGCTCAGCTGCACCTCAGCCCCCTGAACTCAGTGCTTCAGGTCACCAAAACCATAGCAGCAAGGCCAGTATCCCGGCACCACTTTAATTAGTGACAAGGTGATGCAAGTGACTAGGCTCACAATTCCTGGGACGGTGCTGGGACCAGCAAGTTCTTGACGGTGTGCTTATCACTTGTTTGAGGACTATCCTTGATGCTTTGTGGGGGTGATCAGGTGCTATTTTATCCCTTTGGGGACACCCTTTGTCAGGGGCAGCTTGATTCAATTCTGATTTTACATTTTCTTTAAGCAAATATAACTGAAAAGTGAAGGGTGGCCAAAAAAACAAAAAAAAAGAGAAAAAGACAAATACAGAGTTAGATGATTACCCACCACTTCGGACAATTATTTCTAGAGACTTGTGGATTGACTGTATTTCACTTGGTTTGGCTCTGTCTCGCTCATCGGATGGCTGACGGCATCATACTTGGTCAGCGGTACAGAGCAGGGTCACTCACACAACTTGGTTTGATTTTACAGGTTCTTCTCTTTGTGAGCTTCCAGGTTTGGGGGACAGCATTATTTGAGGCACCTGTCACTGTAAACAGATTCACAATTTCCAGGGCAATGAACACAGCAGATCCAAAGTCGAGGTCATAAAGAAAAGGCACTCAATGCTGAAGTTTCCAGAGTATGAGCCAGAAGGTGCACTTGTTCTTTTTTTAAAATTCAGGCTTGTGAAATGTGTTGATTTACCAGCTTCTTGTAAACACAGGGTAAGTCTGGGGCACCTGGGTGGCTCAGCTGGTTGAGTGTCCAACTTCAGCTCAGGTCGTGATCTCACGGTTGGTAAGTTCTAGCGCCCACGTAGGACTTGCTGCTGTCAATGCAGAGCTGGCTTCAGATCTTCTGCCCTCTCTCTCTGCCCCTCCCCGACTTGTGCGTATGTGTGCTCTCTCTCTCTCAAAAATAAATAAAACTTAAAAACAAAACACAAAAAAAACCCAGGATAAGTTTGATGCCTTTTGGTGTTAAGAAGTCAGGAATGATCAAGTGTCCCCACTGAGACAATGTGCATTCCCTCCCCTGCTGTGCTCATACCTCTCACGGACCCAGGTTTGCCAGAACAGTTTCTCTGCAACAATGCCACCAGCAGCTTCTGATGGAATGCCATGGCAGTTGCCTTACCTCCACCTCATCAACTGAAGCCCGGCTCACACAAGAAATGGTGGGAGACAATAGATACAAACATGAAGTCAAAGTCCACACTTTTTTCTACAACTTGCCTTTTTTCAAGCTTGGCATCATTCCATGTCAGGACACAGATCTACTTCTTTCTTTCAAACAGCTGCTTTGCATTCCTTTGCGCCCATCCCTGTGGGGACGTGCCACATCAGATCCAGGGACATTAGAACACATGGTCAATAGCATCTTACTTTCCCAGGGCTTAGGGACCTTATGGGAATGATATTAAACCTTAAGCAACACTGGGGTCAGACATATATTGATACATTTGCTTAGCTGGCTCTCTTCTGTCTTTTCCCCATCCAGAAGTCAGGTTGAAAAGTGCACCATAACGGACATGAGAGAAAAACACCAGCGTGAACTAAACACCTCAGAGGCAGTGTTGGGTCCAGATGCTCTAAGAAGCTGTGCTTGCCTGGCCTCTAACCCAGCATTCACTCGCTTCCCCATCCACCCCAGCTTCTCCTGAAGCCCAATAGCTGTGCTCCTGGAAGGCCCCTGAAAGCTGGTTGAGGAAAGCTGGGGGTGGGAGGAACTGGGACAAAGGACATCAGCAGTGATGGGTAGTAAGGGATGGGCAGTCAGTGGATGGCACCTCTCTGCTTAATATGGCTCACGTCTACAGATCCTAATCCTGAACCCAGTTACCAGCTCCCACAGGACCCCCAAATTGGTAGGGTTCAGGAGACACGTATACGTCAGGACTCTTGGGCATTCTCAATAGTGTCTGGGGGAGGGGGACTGCTAGGAAACACAGAGTCTCTGTTGGCCAGGGGACAGGGCAAAGCTGATAGTCAGCCAGTATATACCAGACTGGTTAAAATGTTGAATGACTTCTGCACTGTTGGTAAATGACTGCTGCTCAGGGACTCTCCCTCCTCCATGATGTCTGGACCTCACACTTAAGAGTCCTCCTTCCCTCCCTCCTCCTACCTCCAGGATGGAATGCTTGGACCTCACACTCAGGGTCCTTGTCTGGCTCGGTGCATTGCTGCCCTGCTCTGGCTTGGGCCAGCTTTCATTATGACAGGTCAAGGCCTATGCCATACTGGCGGTTAAACACTGAATATCACCTATAGGGTAGGGACTTTGGAGAGTAATTTGGACCATTACTGAAAAGGTATGCATAGTAAGCACAGGCCACTTCTGATCATAAGAATCACATTTTCTTGTTTCTTCTTAGCATTCTGCAAGGGAGGAGTGTATCTTCCTCCAGGAAGTTATTCTGGGTGAGGGAGAAAGGGAAGGCCAGAAGCTAGAGCCTGAAATGACATCATGAGACAGGAGGCTGGAGCTTCTCTTTTGGTGTCAGGCCAGTGTGGTGGCTCCTTGGTATTCCTCAGCACTCACAGGGTCAAGGAGAGGACAGGAGGGCTGTGTGTCTTACCAAGCCTACCTCCCCGATCTTTGGGGCTCTAGAAGGACACAGGGGATTTGTCCTCTGCTTACACAGCCTCTGTGCTGTTCCTGAAGCCCAGTTACTGACTGTACCTTCCAATGAAAAACCCAGGAAGCCAAGAATTGACACCAGAAGGGCTCGACCGAGCCTCAAACAGAAGCACCAATGCCAACATGAGCACATCTTTTCTTTGATCCTGTGGCTGTGCCCACTACTGCTCTCTACCATGTGGCTGACAGTCTAGATTTCTGAGGCTTGCCACAGATGGATGTGCCCTGGTGGAGGAAACAACCAGTCCCTAGATAACCTGTTGAGGGAATCAGCATCAAGAAATCCACTGCAGTTTGTCTCCCCGACAGGGGGAAAGAATCAGGCCTCTGAATCACAAGCTGCAGACACCCTGCCAGCATTCAGTGGTGGCCAGGACACGTGGCTGTCCTGCTCCAGAGCAGGGCAGCCTGCAGTGGCCAGATTTCCTGGGTTTCGGGGAGTCACAGCAAGACCACCCTCTGCCTGCCCCATCTCTGTGCCCTCCTGGCTTCCCTGAGAAAGAGACAACCCAGAGGAGCTCCCTGTAGCCTCCTTCTGCCTACCCAGAGCAAATGGCTGCAGTGGGAGGTTCTGCATGCAAATAGTGGTTTTTTCCCTTTCACGATATGGACTTCCTTTAAATGTGCTCATTGTCCGGACTTCAAGCTGTATTACAAACCTGTAATCATCAAGACAGTATGGTACTGGCACAAGAACAGACACTCAGATCAATGGAACAGAATAGAGAACCCAGAAATGAACCCATAAACATATGGCCAACTAATCTTTGACAAAGCAGGAAAGAATATCTGAAGGAATAAAGACAGTCTCTTCAGCAAGTGGTGCCAGGAAAACTGGACAGCGACATGTGGAAAAATGAACCTGGACCACTTTCTTATACCATACACAAAAATAAACTCAAAATGGATGAAAGACCTAAAGGTAAGACAGGAAGCCATCAAAATCCTCGAGGAGAAAGCAGGCAAAAATCTCTTTGATCTTGCCCGCAGCAACTTCTTACTCAACATGCCTCTGGAGGAAAGGGAAACAAAAGCAAAAATGAACTACTGGGACCTCATCAAAATAAAAAGCTTCTGCACAGTGAAGGAAACAATCAGCAAAACTAAAAGGCAACTGACAGAATGGGAGAAGATATTTGCAAATGACATATCAGATAAACAGTGAGTATAGTGTATAGAGAACTTATCAAACTCAACACCCAAAAAACAAATAATCCAGTGAAGAAATGGGCAAAAGACATGAATAGACACTTCTCCAAAGAAGACATCTGGATGGCCAACCAACACATGAAAAAATGCTCAACATCACTCATCATGAGGGAAATACAAATCAAAACCACAATGAGATACCACCTCACACCTGTCAGAATGGCTAACATTAACAACTCAGGCAACAACAGATGTTGGTGAGGACGTGGAGAAAGAGGATCACTTTTGCACTGCTGGTGGGAATGCAAACTGGTGCAGCCACTCTGGAAAACAGTATGGAGGTTCCTCAAAAAATTAAAAATAGAACTACCCTACGATCCAGCAATTGCACTACTAGGTATTTATCCAAGGGTTACAGGTGTACTGCTTCGAAGGGGCATATGCACCCCCATGTTTATAGCAGCACTATCAACAACAGCCAAAGTATGGCAAGAGCCCAAATGTTCATCAATGGATGAATGGATAAAGAAGATGTGGTATATATATACAATGGAGTATTACTTGGCAGTCAAATAACAAAATCTTTCCATTCACAACTACATGGATGGAACTAGAGGGGGGTATTATGCTTAGTGAAATTAGAGAAAGACAAATATCATATGACTTCACTCATATGAGGCCTTTAAGAGACAAAACAGATGAACATAAGGGAAGGGAAACAAAAATAATATAAAAACAGGGAGGGGGACAAAAACATAAGAGACTCAAATATGGAGAACAAACAGAGGGTTACTGGAGGGGTTGTGGGAGGAGGATGGGCTAAATGGGTAAGAGGCATTAAGGAATCTACTCCTGAAATCACTATTGCATTATATGCTAACTTAGATGTAAATTAAAAAAAAATAAATTAAATAAAAACTTTTAAAAAATGTGCTCATTGTCAACTGCTAGGGGGAAAGTGCAGGGAAATTGATCTTCCTGCCCCAACTTTCTGCCACAGCTAATTTGAAAAAGGGCCCGTGACCATTTTCTTTTGTGAGGGCAACTGTGACCCAGTCTTTTCTTCATTTTCACTTTGCTTCAATGAAATCGTACTACGCCGTTTCGTGAAGACTGGGACAGCTTCAGAGGCGCCTGGGTGGCTCAGGCCAGTTGAGCTGACTCAGGTCATGATCTCATGGTTTCATGAACTCGAGCCCCTCATTGGACTCCGTCCTGATGGTGTGGAGCCTGCTTGGGATTCTCAATCACTCTCTGTCCCTCCCCAACTCGCTCTCTCTCAAAATAAACTAAAAAAAAAAAATATTGAAAAAAAAATGAGACAGCCTCAGATGCTGCATGTAATAATTATGGTGACAGCTAATATCTGTCTAGTACTTTACAGTTTGCAAGGTATCTGTACACTTCATTGGCTCGTCTGATCCTCATATATAGAGCAGATGTCATTGTCTCTGTTTTAAAGAGATCCAGGGTTGAAAGGGTAAACCTAATCTACTCAACATCACAGGGTTAATTCTTATTACTCTGAGTTTTACCAAAGCTCTACATTCTAATCCTTTAAATCTCAGTGTATTCCGTGAGTACAGTGTTTTTTTTTAACAGTATTAAATTAAAAAAAAAAAAAACAACCATAATCCCACCACCCCAAAATCACCTTTATTTTTATTTCTGCATACCCCTTTTGTCATGTTTATATGTGAAAAACTAAAAGTCACTGTTTCCACACTGTTACAGGAGTATACTCTTTGGAGTTACTACTCCAGAATCTGGACAGCAGACACTTGCCCCTGTGTTTCTACATTGTCTTCACAACTGTGCTTTGTGAACAGTGCATTTCAGCACATCTTGTGTCGGCCTCACTTCCAGTAGCTCAGCTGAAAACATGATCGATTCTAGGATAAAGGTCTTTAACTTCCCCCTACCTCCTTTTTAAAATTTTTGGAGAAACGACTTTTTTCCTAGAAAATATATTATTGCTTTTATGAGTCTTGGGTCTTTTGCCTCTTTTTTGTTCCTACTCTTTCCTCCCCCGACCTGCATCTGATTGGGCTAAAAATAAGACTTTAGAAACGTTCAGAAACATGTGTCCCTCATGGATGGGATCCCTGAGAGAATTCTCTCAGTTCAGGGAAATGGGGATGCACTTTAAATCACTACCATGACTGCCTGAAGACAGTTATTTAGTGAAGAATACACTTTCCCTGGAGGTTGGGATCCCTGTGCCTCAGTGCTCCTCCCTGTCTGCCCCCTCCCCCCGTCCCTGTCCTAGCCCAGCTCCCCCCAACAGAAGGACACGGCCTCCTGTGCTGGCAATGCTTCTCAAACTTGAGTGTGTGTGAGTTTACCAGAGGGCTCTTTGCCAGGCCCCCGAGATTATGAGTGAGCAGATCTTGGATGAGGCTCGGACCATGTTTGGAAAAGTGTTCTGTGGACTCAGGGCCTTCTGTTCTGTCGCAGCACCAGTTACGCTGCACTGCCTTTGTATTTTGTATA
Organism: Panthera onca; assembly: GCF_046562875.1. Lineage (NCBI taxonomy): Eukaryota > Metazoa > Chordata > Mammalia > Carnivora > Felidae > Panthera > Panthera onca. Next base: position 23,352,500 of record NC_138343.1, on the reverse strand, counting down.
GTTTATGTGTTGTTTGTCTCTGATGCAGGGCTGTGTCTGTTTCATGTCCCCTGCACCCGGCACTGCTGTGTTACCTTCCTTCCCACCCCCCCAAGGGAGCTATATTCTCATAAGAGCCTGGAAGCTAGACCTGATCACATGAGGCCTGTGGGATACCTTCCGTGTCCCTGCTGATATGGTTGGCAGAGACACGGAAGAAGTAAGGCTGGGACCCTTGTCCCACTTCAGTCCACCCCATACAGCTGCTAAAATCATCTCTCTCTGATATGAAGGCTTGGTATGCAAACCTCTGTGGTTTCTTTACTCACTCCTGTTGAATCCTCACCCCCTGGCTCAGCTCTAGGACCTCTACCAACTCCTCTCCCTTCAGAGCAACTGAGAGTACCCAATCAGTTGCTTTTGTTGCCTGAACATGGAACCTTGGGTCTCTGCAGGTGGGGTCTGAGCCCACGAACCAGTCTGGGTGTCGGCGTCCTCATTAGCCATACCCAGTGCGTAGCAATCTCTATTGAATGAATGAATCCCAGAAGGAGGCGCCTGTCCAAGGTCTCAGGCAAGCCCTGCAGAAGAGAAGAAACTGGTACTAAGTGTGGTCACCAGCAAAAGCAAGTCTGGCAGAGGAAGCCTTCTTCCTTAGGCAGCCCCTCTTGGGAGCATGTGGTTTATGAATAAGATGTTTTAGTTATATTCATCTCGACTAGAGAAACTTCACCATCTGAGGTAGTCAGTTGTTATTTTAGAAAGAGTATAACTTGAAGGCTTTGGTGACGGTCCAGTGATAAAAGCTGTGCTCCGGATTTTCATTTTAGCCTTGAGTCCCAAACGTGACCTGCTAGAAGTATCTTTTCCTTCGGATTGACTTCTGATTTGCGTTTTGGTTCAAGTACAGTGGATGATGCATTTCTGTCATCAAGATAAAAGGGATCCTGGGGCGCCTGGGTGGCTCAGTCAGTTAAGTGTCTGACTCCCGATTCCAGCTCAGGTCATGGTCTCAAGGTTCATGAGATCGAGCCCCACATCAGTCTCTGAGCTGACAGAGCAGAGCCTGCTTGGGATTCTCTCTCCCTATCTGCCCCTCCCCTGCTTGCATGCTTGTTCTTTCAAAATAAATAAACATGAAATAAAATAAAAGAGCTAACATTAAGAAAAAAGAGATGGAGGGACCCTGACACTGGATTCAACCCTGATGACATGGCCCAGCCAGTGGGACAAGCCTCTCTTTTTGAGTAGTTTGCATGAAGACCTCACCTTTCTTCTTTCCTTTCCACCCAGTGTCTTAGAGTGATGTGTCCCTGTCATTTAGCTTAGGCAATCTATTATAGAAAACTGGAGACTTTATCACAAATTTGACCTTTTCAGATTTCCTTTATTTTTTGATAGAAATACCCCACACTCCTGTAATGAACAATGAAAGAAAACTGAGGGCTGTGAGAACACAAGGAAGAAAGTGATAAAAGCTGACTATGTCCTTAGCCATTTGGTAGTGAACTCGACATAGCTGGGCCACTAGCACTAACTCATTATAATGTTCAGGGTAAATGGAGACAAATCCTCTGAGACCACGGGGAGATTAGCAGTGTAGCTTCTATAAACGCTCAGCTATTTGAAGAATGTAAACAGGCAGATATGGCCAAGGGAAATGTATAAAAAATTAAAGCACAGTGCAGAATGATTTTGTGCAGCAATTCCACTCCTGGGCATATGTGTAAGAAAAATGAGAACATATGTCTACATGAAAAGGTGTACAAGAATGTGTATAGCAGCAGTATTCACAATTGCAAAAAGATGGAGACAACCTATCAACCGATGAACAGATAAACAAAATGTCGTGTATCCAAACAATGGACGTGTGTAATGGGATATTATCTGCCCATAAAAAGGACTAAAGCATTGATACAAGCTGCAACATGGAGGACTCGTGAAAAGATGACACTAAACGAAAGTAGTCAGATACATAAAGCCACATATTCTATGATTCCATATATATGAAACGTCCAGAAGAGGGAACTCCATAGAGACAGAAAGTAGATTAGTGGTTGTCAAGGGCTGGGGGAGAGTGGGTGAACAGGAGAGAATGTAGAGTGACTCCCTGTGGGTATGGGGTTTCTTTTTGGGGTGCTGAAATGTTCTAAATGGGATCATGGTGATGGATGTTTATGTAACTCTTAATATACAAAAACCACTGAATTGTATAGATGAATTCAAATAGGTGAATCACGTGGTATATGAATCTCAATAAATATGTTAAGAGATGTTGAAAAAGACATTAAAGATTTTGTGTTTATAACCTCAATACTGTCTATAGTTGGCCGTGTGGCTATTTAGCACTTGAACTATGGCTACTCCAAACTGAGATGTTCTGTAAGTATGAAACACACACTGTGTTTCAAAGACTTAATAAGGAAAAAAGAACACAAAATATCTTATTAATATTTTTTTATTACATGGTGAAAGGACGATATTCTAGACACACCAAGTTAGAGAAAAATATATTATTAGAATTAATTTTGCCAGGTTATTTTTAGTTTTGTTAATGTGGCTACTAGAAAATTTAAAATTATACATGTGGCTTGAATTTATAGCTTGTATTACATTTCTATAGAATAGTGGTGGTCTATATCATCCTTTAAAAAAAGTTCTATTTATTTGTTTTTAGTGGGCTTAAAAATCATGGTAAAATATATATTATGCTGTGTTAAAATGTATCACTTTAACCTTTTTTATTTTGAATTTTTTAAAATGATTTTTTTTATGCTTATTTATTTATTATTGAGAGACAGAGAACACAAGCTGGGGAGAGGTAGAGAGAGAGAGGGAGACACAGAATCCAAAGCAGGCTCCAGGCTCTGAGCTGTCAGCACAGAGCCCGACGTGGGGCTCAAACCCACAGACTGTGAGATCATGACCTGGACCAAAGTCAGACACTTAACTGACTAAGCCACCCAGGTGCCCCAAACCCTTTTCATTTTGAAATAAATATATATTTACAGGAAGTTGCAAAAAGAGGGGTGCCTGGGTGACTCAGCTGGTTAAATGTCAGACTCTTAATATCAGCTCAGGTCATGATTTCACAGTTTGTGAGATGGAGCCCCACGTGGAGCCCCACGTCTGACAGTGCAGAGCCTGTCTGGGATTGTCTCTCTCCGCCCCCCTCCCCAAGATAAATACATAAACATTAAAAAGCAAAAGTAGTACAGAGAGGTGCTGTGTACTCTTCATTCTATTTCTCCCAAAGGTAGCATTTTGCTGAACTTCAGCGTAAAACTAAAACCAGGAAACTGACCGTGACACCTTCCATTTAAATTTTTTTGGTGTAAGACTAAATAACCCTTGGTGAGGTACACATGCAACAGGAAATGGTATCTTAAAGTTGCTGAGCATCCATAAAATACGCGTTACTCCTATTGGAATAAAAAAAAAAAAAGTGGAAATTTAAATTTAGGTTTCTTGCTGTCTGCACAGAAATATTTTATAGAACCTGTCGGTGTGAAGAGAGCCACAGTGATTACATTCATATTCTGGGAACGGGGTGCCGATTGCCATGCTTCCCCTGGTCCTGGTTGACAGTGGGGGTGGCCAACTGCACAGTCACTGAACTTGTTGCAAAATAAGGGCACCTTGTGGCCTTGTCGGTACAAGTTGCTTCTCAACTTCACCAATCACAAGGGGCTAAATTAAGCTGTTGGGCTTGATTGTGGCTGAGCACAGTTCCTTGGGGAAAGTCAAAGTTACCAAGCTGCCTGGCTGACTGACAGCAGATAAAAAGGAGTCACCCTTACCTTTTTCCCTTTTCAGGAAAAAAAATCATACCTGAAGATTTCAGAGGCCGCTTTTCACAAACTGACGGTCACAATAAATATATTTGGAGATTATGCCCCCTCCAATTTCTCCCAATTGTTCTGTGACTTTGTCTTATGGGCCCTCTGTTTTTTTGTTTTCCTCTCTCTATCCACACTTGATGTTCTTACATAGCTTTGGATGTAAAATACTATGTGGGGGGATGACCAAGTTCATCCATCTTGGTTTTTTTTTTACTTACACGTCTGAGGGAGGCCTCATCTCTCCTGTGTGACAAGGTTTATTTTATTTTTTAATTTTTTTAAAGATTTAAAAATTCTTAATTTCTTTTTAACGTTTGATTTTAATTTTTTTAACGTTTATTTAGTTTGGGGGGAGACAGAGAGAGAGAGAGGGAGAGAGACACTGAGTGTGAGTGGGGGAGGGGCAGAGGGAGAAGGAGACACAGAATCTGAAGCAGGCTTCAGGCTCTGAGCTGTCAGCACAGAGCCTGATGTGGGGCTCGAACCCACAGACCCTGAGATCATGACCTGAACTGAAATCAAGGGTTGGACACTTAACCCACTGAGCCACCCAGGTGCCCCTCAAAGAATATATTTTAACAAAACTTAACCACAAAATATTTACAAATATTACTGTTTTATAAACATTTATCAAGGACTTGGCCAAAGAAAAAATCTTTAAAAAAGCTTTCCATTTCTCAGGTGAAATTACTTTTCATTAGATTTTCAAATTAGCTGCCATAGAGTTGGTCACAGCTTTCTCTTATGGCATATCCTTAATATGTAATCATTAGAAGTGACAATATCCAAGAATATACAAGACCTGAAAAATACATGTGAAAGGGAAAAAAAAAGATATAAATCATAATTGAAAGGCAATAATTGTATGTCTTGGCCTCATAACTTTATCCCTAACTTACACCTTTATTTCAAGTAATTATGGATCCCCAACTGATAGATCAGGATTTACCTAAATTGTAACCTGGTTTAACCCTAAGCAAGCTTCCACGATTGTATCCAACTCTTGTGACTTTCGGGACACTCCCACAGTAAAAACAGAAGGCATTTCTGCATCTTGTCCCCTAACCTTCCTGCCTCTCAGGGATTAAAGTTTGACCATCACTTGCTTTACCTACTTAGAAATACATATTTAGGAAAGTAACATTTACTGGGCAGATGCCAGGCTTACACGCTTTACTTAGTTTCTCACTTAATTTTTACAAATACCCTATACGATACATAATGCCCACATAAATCTTATAGATGAGTACACAGAATCAGAGAAATTCACTAACAAGTCTACATTTTCACAACTGGTAAATGAATTCTAGAGAGCTGCCATATTCCATTCCAGGTCTTCTAACTCAAAATCTATGACCTTCTTTTCTTTTTTTTTTTGAAATATTCACAACTAAGCTTTATTACTTTATTAGAGCTGAACGAGCAAATGAAAGGTCAAGGCATGGAAGGGGAAGAAGTAGGGTTGGCTTCTGGGCTGACAAACCTAGAAAGGTTGCTGGTGAGGGGAATTTGGTCCCAAGCCAAATCTATGACCTTTTACAATACATGTCCTCGGAATGAGTGTCTTCTATTCTTTCCAATTAACATCTTAAATGGAAACCCCATGTTGTTCAAACAGAAGAGTCCTTTGGTCACTGAGGCCGGGCTACAAAAGGTTGAGAAAGATGGAGATTTCATTTCCCAGTTTAATTTGTAGTTTTCCTTCAGGGGCACATCTCAGCCACATCGTTTTCAGAAATGAGAGTTTAGGATGTTAACAGAGTAACGCCGAGCAAAGGAAATCACAAGCCATCCATCTCTTGGATCTCTTAAAGAACTTAGCTTTGTGAAGCTCCATGGGGAGCAACAAGCCATTTACCTAGGGTTGTTGAGTTTATTCAGATTTTGCCAGAAAAGGAAGCTGGCTGAAGCAGAGGACAACTAGAACTCCCGGTCTACATTTAGCCTATTTGCAACTCTGCCAAAGCCGCAGAACAGGCAGCAGCTGTGGCCTGATAGAGCTCACGGGAAGCTGAGGAAATGGCATTTTCCTTTCCGAGGTAGGGAAGCAGGCACTGCTGAGATTCGATAGGACTGAGGGCAGCACGAGCCATCCCTGGATTAGAAGGGTGACAAGAGAAAGTTCACTTCCCTTCCTGAGGCATCAGCGGGGGTTATTTGGCCTCTTGCCCCTCGGTTTTCTCAAGAAGTGGCCAGGACAGCACCCGTTTTGGCAGGGTGTGTGCTGGGAGACCGAAGGGCCACCTTATGGGCCATGCTGAGGTTTCACGGCAGTTACAAATGCAGGGCCTTTTTCCCTCTTATTAAAAAAACAAGGTCGCGGGGTGCCTGGGTGGCTCACTCAGTTAAGCATCTGACTCTTGATTTCAGCTCAGGTCATCATCTCATGGTTTGTGAGTTCGAGCCCTGTGTTGGACTCTACGCTGACAGTGTGGAGTCTGCTTGGGATTCTCTCTCTGCTCACCCCCTCCTCCAATCTGCCCCTCCCCTGCTCACGCTTTCTCTCAAAATAAATAAATAAACATTAAAAAACAAAAACAAGATTGAATCACTCTTTTGTATACCTGAAACTAATATAACATTGTATGTCAACTATGCTTCAATAGTAAAAGTTAAAACGAAAACCAAAACCCAACCAGGTCAATGCAAGATGATCTTTTTCTTCTCTGGTTTTCCAAAATTTATTTTCTAAAAAAAGAGACAACATTTTGCGTGACTCTAGGCAGCAATTTCTGACAGCATCTGCTGACTATAGGAGCCGAAAAGACATAGCTATTCCCAAGAACAAGTGAGCAGACTGGCACAAACTTAAATATATCACACCTCCACTACCACCTACGAAGAAAGCTTGAAATCCAGCTCCTATCAATGATTCCAAACCTTGGCTGTGCACTGGAATCCCTTGGAGAGCATCAGAATATTCTTTTTTTTTTTTTTTAAGTCGGTTTCCTGTCCAGTGTGCAGCCCAGTGCAAAGCCTGAACTCACGACCCTGAGATGAAGACCTGAGCTGAGATCAAGAGTCAGATGCTTTTGTTGGTGGGAATGCAAGCTGGTGCAGCCACTCTGGAAAACAGTATGGAGGTTCCTCAAAAAATTAAAAATAGAATTACCCTACGACCCAGCAATTGCACTACTAGGCATTTATTCACGGGATATAAGCGTGCTCTTTCAAAGGGACACATGCACCCCCATGTTTATAGCAGCACTATCAACAACAGCCAAAGTATGGCAAGAGCCCAAATTTCCATCGATGGATGAATGGATAAAGAAGACGTGGTATATATACACAATGGAGTATTACTCGGCAATCAAAAAGAATGAAATCTTGCCATTTGCAACCATGTGGATGGAACTGGAGGGTATTATGCTAAGCGGAATTAGTCAGAGAAAGACAAAAATCATATGACTTCACTCCTATGAGGCCTTTAAGAGACAAAACAGATGAACATAAGGGAAGGGAAACAAAAATAATAGAAAAACAGGGAGGGGGACAAAACAGAAGAGACTCATAAATATGGAGAACAAACTGAGGGTTACTGGAGGGGTTGTGGGAGGGGGGATGGGCTAAATGGGTAAGGGGCACTAAGGAATCTACTCCTGAAATCATTGTTGCACTATATGCTAATTTGGATGTAAATTTTAAAAAATTAAAAAAAAAAAAAAAAGAGTCTGATGCTTAACTGACTGAGCCATCCAGGCACCCCAAGCATTAGAATGTTCTGATGTTTGGGTCACACTTAAAGTGATTATAATTTACTCGGCCTGGGGTGTGGCTTACATATCAGAATATAAAAAAATTGTGGTCAAATACATAACATAAAACTCACAATTTAAGCCACTCTGAAGTATACATTAATGACATATACAGTGTTGTACAACCATGACCACTATCCTGCCCCAGAACTTTTTCATTGCCCCATACCCATTAAATAGCCACTCACCATTTCCCCTCCCTTCAGTCCCTGGCAACCGCTAACCTATTTGATGTCTCTATGGATTTCCCTATTCTGGATATTTCATATACATGGAACCATAAGATATATGGCCCTTGTGTCAGACTTCTTTCATTTAACATGTTTTCAACGCTTATCCAGGTTGAAGCATGTATCAGTATTTCATTAATTTTCCATTAATGGAATGGATTCCACTGTATGGATATACCATATTTTGTCTATCCATTCTTCAGTTGAAGACAGCTGGGCTGTTTCCACCTTTTGGCTGTTGTGAATAATGGTGCTTTGAACATTTGTGTAACAGTTTTTGTTTGAACACCTGTTTCAATAATTTTGCTGGATCATATGGGAATTTTATGTTTAACTTATTTAGAAACTGCCAAACTATTTCCACACATGTTAGGATTTTTAAAAGCTCCCCAGGTGAGTCTAATATCTAGTCAAGGTTAAGAACCTAGTTGGTTAAGATCCAACTACCAATTTTTATATGAGATAAGTGACAAATCTAGACTTAAGAACCTGCTTCTTTAGCAAATGAATTACAAGGAAAACAAAGGTGAGGAAAACAAGGATATGGACAGAACCTATATATTAAAGGAAATTTAAGAGATATATCATCCAGGGGTGCCTGGGTGGCTCAGTTGGTTAAGCGTCTGCCTTCAGCTTGGGTCGTGTTCTTGCAGTTCGTGGGTTTGAGACCCGGATGGGGCTCTTTGCCAACAACCTAGAGCCTGCTTCAGATCCTCTGTCCCCTCTCTCTCTGCCCCTCTTGTGCTCTCTCTCTGTTTCTCAAAAATAAATAAACTTATGGGGCGCCTGGGTGGCGCAGTCGGTTAAGCGTCCGACTTCAGCCAGGTCACGATCTCGCAGTCCGTGAGTTCGAGCCCCGCGTCAGGCTCTGGGCTGATGGCTCGGAGCCTGGAGCCTGTTTCTGATTCTGTGTCTCCCTCTCTCTCTGCCCCTCCCCCATTCATGCTCTGTCTCTCTCTGTCCCAAAAATAAAATAAAAAACGTTGAAAAAAAAATTTATAAAAAAAAAAATAAATAAACTTAAAAAAAAAAGATATATCATTCAGAGGTGGATATGGATCCTAATTCAAACACACAAGGGTTAAAAGATTATATATATGAGACTGTTCACCATTTAGATACTGTATATTTGATGATATTTAGGAATTGTTAGTTTGTTAGGTATGATAATAGTATTATGGTTATGTTAAAAAACCTTTTTTGGATTTTTACTAAAATAGTTTCATATGAAATATAAATTTTCTCAAAATAATATGGGAGGGCCTGGGTGGGCATACAGATAAAATACCATTGGCCATGAGTATAAGATTATTAAAGGTGGGTGAACAGTACATGGAGCTCATTACACTATGTTGTATATTTTTTTATATGTTTGTATTTTTCCATAATAAAAATTTGAAAACAAATTTGTATAACCATTATAACCAAAATATTAAAAATAGAAGTACCAGATCATCCAGCAGTCCCAACTGGGTCTATATCCAAAGGAAATAAAATCATTATCCCAAAGAGAGATCTGTATGCCTATGTTCAATGCAGCATTATTTGACTAGGCAAGACATGGAAACAACCCAAGTGTCCATGAACAGGTAAAGGGATAAAGCGCGCACACACACACACACACACACACACACACAGACACACACACACACACACACACACACAGACACACACACACACACAATGGAGTATAATTCAGCCATTAAAAGAAGAAAATTCTGCCATTTCCATTTGCAAAAACATGGATGAATCTGGATGACTTTATGCTAAGTGAAACAAACCAGACAAAGGAAGACAAATACTGCATGATCCCACTAAAAGAAGTCAAATTCACAGTAACAGAGAGAATGGTAGTAACCAAAGGCTGCAGGGGTGGAGAAAATGAGGGGTTGGGGGGGGGAAGATATTGCTCAAAGGGTACAAAATTTGAGTTATAAGATGTACACATTCTGGACACCTAATGTACAGTGTGGTGACAAATAGTTAATAAAATGTTCTGAAGAGAGTGATCTCAAGCATTCTCACGACACACACACACACACACACACACACACACACACACACAAGGGTAACTATGTACGATGATGGATATTTTAATTCGTTTGACTGTGGTAATCATGTCCCAATTTATATGTATATCAAAAAATCATGGTATACACTTAATTGCATGCAATTTTAATTTGTCCATAAAAGCATAATAAAGCTGGGGGAGAGGGGCTAGTTAAGAAACAAACAGAAAGTCCCAACCATTGCAAACTAATATACAGGAAAGAAAGTAACCAAATGTCTATTTGTTTAAAAAAACCTCATCTTTACTTATTCTCCTCTCTAGGTAACTACAATACTTGGGACTGTGAATGGACTGCTTAGTCACCACAGGTATGGCTTTTAGGGTAATGGGATTAGCTCCCTAGGTGGGGTTTACTCTGGATGCCTTAGACCTGGTCTCCTTATAAGACAAGGATTGTCTTTTAAATTTTCCAGTTGAGGTGGCCTAGTCTGTTAAGCATCTGACTTCAGCTCAGGTCATGATCTCTGTGCTGACAGCATGGAGTGTGCTTGGGATTCTCTCTCATTCTCTCTCCTTCCCTCCCTCAAAAACAAAAACAAAAATACCATTAAAATTTCCAGTTGAATCTACTCAAAAAAGCTCTCCTGTTCTAGAATTTGAAACAAACCTGATACTGTACCGTTTTTCAATTGTGGCAAAATATACACAACATAAAATTTGCCGTTTTGACCACTGTACACGTTAGTGGCATTAAGTACATTCACAATGTTGTACGAACACGGCCATCATCTATCTTAACTTTTTCATCTCCCTAAACTGAAATTCTGTACCCATTAAACACGAACTCTCCATTCCCCCTTACCCTGGCAACCACCGTTCTACTTTCTGTAAGGGTTTCGCATAAATGGAATCATACGATATTTGTCCTTTTTTGCCTGGGTTACTTCACGGAGCATAATGTTCAAGGTTCATCCATGTTGTAGCCTCCGTCAGAATTTCTTTCCTTAATTTAATTTTTATTTAAATTCAAGTTAGTTAACATATGGTGTAATAATGGTTTCAGCAGAGCCCAGTGATTCATCACGTCCATATAACACCCAGTGCTCATCCCAACAAATGCCCTCTTTAATGCCCATCACACATTTGGCCCATCCCCCCACCCACCTCCCCGCCAACAACTCTCAGTTTGTTCTCTGTATTTAAGACTCTCATATGGTTTGCCTCCCTCTCTGGAATTTTCTTCCTTCCTAAGGTGGAAAAACATTCCACTCTATGCAAAGACCATTTCATTTATCCGTTCATTTTTTAAAAATATATAATTTATTGTCAAGTTAGCTAACATATACAGTGTGTAAAATGTACTCTTGGCTTTGGGAGTAGATTCCCGTGATTTATGACTTACATATAACACCCAGTGCTCATCCCCTCAATGCTCAACCCCATCAACTTTTAGTTTGTTCTCTGTATTTAAGAGTCTCTTATGGCTTGCCTCCCTCCTTCTCTGTTTGAAACTATTTTTTTCCCTATCCCTTCCCCCACGGTCTTGTGTTAAGTTTCTCAAATTCCACATATGAGTGAAAACGTATATCTGTCTTTCTCTGACTTATTTCACTTAGTATAATACCCGCCAGTTCCATTCACGTTGTTGTAAATGGCAAGATTTCATTCTTTCTCATTGCCAAGTAGTATTCCCCTGTATACAGAAACCAGATCTTCTTTATCCATTCATCACTTGATGGACATTTGAGCTCTTTCCATAATTTGGTTATTGTTAACAGTGCTGCTATAAACCTCAGGGTGCATGTGCCCCTATGAATCAGCACTCCTGTATCCTTCAGATAAATTCCTAGTAGTGCTATTGCTGGGTTGTAGGGTAATTCTATTTTTAATTTTTAGAGGAACCTCCACAATGTTTTCCAGAGTGGCTGCACCAGTTTGCATTCCCATCAACAGGGTTAAGAGGGTTCCCATTTCTCCACATCCTTGAAAACATCTGTTGTCTCCTGAGTTGTTAATTTTAACCACTCTGACCGGTATGAGGTGGTATCTCAATGTGGGGTTTTGATTTGTATTTCCCTGATGATGAGTGATGTTGAGCATTTTTTCACGTGTCTATTGGCCTTCGTATCCACTCATTTGTTGATGGACATTTGGGTGAGTCCACTTTTTGGTGATTATGAATAATGTTGTGAACACTGCTGGACAAATAATCTGTTTGAATCCATGCTCTCAATTTTTTGGGCATATACCCAGAAGCGGAGTTGCAAGATCATGTGGTAATTCTATTCAATACTTTTAAAACCAAGTCATTGTTCTTCTAAATAATAACTTGTCCACAATTTCCTGCTGTCTATTAGAATGAATTGGGATGGGGCTGGAGAGGTGGGAAGGTAGGATAGATAATCACTGTTGAAGATCCTGGACTTTGTCCTAAAACAAACTTAAGTTTCCATCTTTGCTCTGCCAATCACTGGCTCTGAAACCTTGGTTATATTACTTAATCTTGGAGCCTCAGTTTCCTCACCTACAGAATAAGATAATACCAACCTTACATCATTAGTAGTTATACTGTTTTAGCACAATGCTCGGCACATAGCATTCAATGATCCCAGGTGTTGGCTATGCAAATGGCACTTACAACAAGGTGAGTCCCACAGGCTCTAGTCATAGCCCCTTCTGATGGCTTGCTAAAGTGTTCTGATGTAATGACACCTGTAGGAAGACTGGTCCCACTTTTTTTTCCTTCTTGTTTTATAGGTCTATGTACAGAAAGAACTGGTCTCTTCCTGGAACCTTTTCTTCTTAACAGTTTTATGGAGACATAATTCACCTACTGTAGAAGATTTCAAAGTGTACCATTCAGTGGTTTTTAGTATATTGACAGTTGTACACCTATCAGCACGATCAATTTTCATTACCCACAGAAGAAACTATACCTGAGTTGTTACTCCTCAAACCTCCCATCTTCCCCAGCTTCTGGCAACTGCTTATCTCCTGTCTCTATCGATTTGCCTGTTCTGGCTATTTCATAAAAATGAAATCATGTAATATATGCCCTTTCATATATTGGTGTATATCAGTACTTCATTACTTTTTATGACTGAATATATTCCATTGTATGGATATACCATGTTTTGTTTATCCATTCATCAGCTGACGAGCACTGGGCTGTTTCCATTTTTTGGCTATTGTGAAGAGTGCTGCTGTGAACATTCTGGGTATAACCTTTTTGAGTGGACATATGTTCTCATTTCTCTGGGGTACCTGCCTGCGGGCGGATTGCTGGATCATAGTGTTTCTTTATACATACAATGTAGAACTGTTGCTTCCCGGATCTGTCAGGAGGGCACCAGACCAGCAGAAACCAAACTCTGGGGATGGCTCCACTCAGTGACAGCTTTGAAAAGCTGTTCAAGTTTGTACTTTGTAATCTTGATGTGCTGATATATTTTCTTTGCGTAATATTCCATTGTATAGATACACCACATCTTCTCTATCGATGAATAGATTGCTTCCGTATCTTGGCTATTTTAAATAATGCTGCAATAAATATAAGGGTGCATATATTTTTTCTAATTAGTGTTTTTTCCCCCCTTTGGGTAAATACCCAGTAGTGCAATTACCTGATCACATGGTAGTTCTATTTTTAATTCTTTTGAGGAACCTGTCTATTGTTTTCTGTAGTGGCTGTACTAATTTGCATTCCCACCAACACTGCATGAGGGTTTTTTCTCTACATCCTTCCCAATACCTGATATTTCTCGTCTCTTTGATACTAGCCATTCCCTCAAAACATGATTTTGAAGGAAGATACAGGACATTCCTCCTGCAGTTTTGCAAATTCTAACTTCTATTCTGCATCATCTTATATGAGAGGTTCTAATTCATATTAGCTGCATATTAGTCATGTCTTCTGTCCAATATCTGCCCTCTCTCAACCGTGTTACTCACACATTTGAGGTGGTGTTGCCTATGGTCAAAATCTACTGGGTATGGTAGTGGCTCCAGAGGTTACAAAGAGGAAAAACAAGTTTGCTGTCTTCCAGGAGTTGAAAAAGGATTCTAAAGAAGATTACAGTAGATAAGGGGCTCTGAGAAGGTATCACAAGAGTACATTTCATGAAGACAAAAGAAAAATGTCTGCTGAAATTTTATTTATAGAAAAAACGATGTTAAATACTTTCCCTCAGAGAATTTTGAATCAGTAGCCAGTAAGAATGAATGTTCTTTTTAAAAAAAGTTTATTTATTTTTGATGTTTATTTATTTTTACATGTTTAATTTTTTGTGTGCGTGCACACACAAGTGGGGGAGGGGCAGAGAGATGGGGACAGAGGATCCCAAGCATACTCTGTGCTGACGGCAGAGACCCTGATGTGGGGCTCGAGCTCATGAACCATGAGCTCATAACCTGAGATGAAGTTGGGTATTTAACCGACTGAGCCACCCAAGTGCCCCAAGAATAAGTGTTCTTATGAGTGTTTTCCAGACTATGTCACAAAAAAGCTTATATATTTAGACGTTTGTATATTACACACATCCTAAACTCAAAACCCAGGAAAACAAGCAAGATGCAACAGAAAACAAACCTGGTGACAGATGTGACTTTGGACTGGGGTAAAATAAAAGGAAGTAAGAGAAAGGTAAGAACTAGAGTTAAGAGAAAGGAACAGGTTTTTGGGATTTTAAATAGAAGCAAGTGTTAGAGGTATTTAAGAAAAGTTGAGTGCTAAAAAGGAGATTAATCCTTCAGACACAGAAATGTTGCTCTCCATAATCATGCTAATAATCTAAATAAAGTCTGAAAGAAAGTCTTTTGGCAGTCAAAGAAGGACTCCAAAGTGGTTGTTATGGATAAAGCCTGAGAGAGTTTAATCCCAAAAGAAGAATATTAATGTTCTTTGAGTACCTACTAAGTTCCAGGCACTTACGCAGGGTGTTTTATGGAACTGAATGTCATCCTTGTTATTAAATTCCTAGGAAACAGGCATTAACATCTTTGTTGTAGGGACAGAAGACAGAGGCCTGGAAAGGGTGAGTAGCCTGTTCTATGAGACAAGAGTTGGGAACTAAAGAGCGAGAGTAAGCCAGGTGGCTACCTGATGACCATGGAGAAACAGGGTCAAATTTCAAACCATCGCATCCCCGTGGCTCTATAAACATGGCAAAGCCATTATAATGAGAACTTTGATCCACAATATACTCCGAAGTTAGGCAACAGATTATCAAGTTCAATTCATGACATAGGTCCCACTCTGTTTACAAAAAATATAAACAGGAGTAGGAGATTCAAGAGTGTTACGTAAAAGTAAATGTTTGGTTTTAAAACAGGAGTGGTTTGCTGGTTTTTGACACTTGATATAACTGTGTTTGATATTATGTAAGATATTTTTAAAACATGAAATGTAACTAAAACTTGCCAAAATTGTAAAAATGTTTGGAAGAAGGAGGATTTATTAAGGATATGATGAGAACACCCAAACGACATAGGGCTTTTGCATTCAAAAAGCTCAACAGGTAGGTTTAGACAACTATCATGGGCTGTAAGCATTTTACAATGCAAAAGTTCTCCTGTAAGATTTTACAGGTATTTGCAATTTGTGGCTGGGGACCTTCTCTATGAAGCGTGGAGCTGGGTCTGGAAAAGTTACTTTGGGCTTCAACTTGATTTGTACTTGTGAACAGCTAAGGCCTAACAATTCCTCGCTTATCATTTCTTGGGTTCTTTATCACTCAGTGAGAGCCTGTTAAAAATGTAACACATGTATTTAAAAATGGTTAAGGTGATAAACTTTATTATGTGTAGTAAGATACTACAATTAAAAAAAACCCAAACACCTGGGTTTGGCTCAGTCAAACCTGGGTGACTCAGTCAGTTGATGGTCCAACTTTTGCTCAGGTCATGACCCCCACGATTTGTGAGTTTGAGCCCCACATCGGGCTCTCTGCTGTCAGCACAGAGCCCACTTTGGATCTTCTGTCTCCCCCTCTCTCTGCCCCTTCCCCACTTGTGCTCTCTCTCTCTCAAAAATAAATAAATCATAAAAAAACAAAAACAAAAACCTAAATTTAAACCAGAATGTGGCCCCCTTCCTTTTTCCTACACTGTGAGGTACCAGTATGGTTTTCCTTATGCCACCTACCACCTCCTAAATAATTAATTTAGTAGATTAAAAAGCCTGTCAGCTTGTATTTAAAATACCTAGTTCTACATGTATCCAAACACTGTTGGTCCCCACAGACATCATACCAAGAACCTCCATGCGTGCTCATGACTGCCTCTGGTTAAAATGATTTTGGATTTTTCAGTTTTTTGATGTGGAGTTTTCATGTCTAAAAAATCTGTACCTTTATAAAAAGTAATTGGACATTTGTCACATTTGAGGAACTAAAAAAAAAGATGGCACTGTCACCCAGGGTCCACACAACACTTACATATTTTCGATTAACAGGATGATGTCACACAAATAGAAAGGTACAGTATACTGCCTGGGGTAGTAGGATGTTACCCTACTACCTCTTGGAATTGCCTCTAACCCTGCCCTTTGTGATGGTTAATTTTAGTGTTAATTTGAATGGGCCAAGGGATGTCCAGATTAAACACTATTTCTGGGTGTGTGTGATGAGATTAACCCTTGAGTTGGTGGACTCAGCAATTAGATCGCCCTCCCAGTAATCAGGTTTGTCCTCCCAAGGAAGAATTCACACCTTTTCCCCGATTGAGCTGGGGATGGGATCTTATTTTGGCTTCTGCTGTTTTTAGGCCTTCAGACTCAAGACTGAATCACACCGCCAGCTTTCAGGGTCTCTTGCTTGGACTTAGCTTCCTCTTCATAAATCTCCTTTTATATCCAGTTGGTTTGCTCCTCTGTAGAGCCCTAATATACCCTCTGACCTTGGGCACATCACTTGGCCTCTGTGTGCCTCAGTTTTCTCCATTGTAAAATGGAGAGTTTGACAATTTCCAAATCCAAATCACAAAGCCAGTCTGTGATTCTATTATTCCACACAAAGGAAAACATTGCAAATGGCTTAGGTAGGAACTTACAAACACTGGACTCTTACAGACTCAAGTGTCCATATAGCAAAGCAGAATTAGTGTGGATAAAGGAATCTTAGTTCAAAATAAACACTAAAATCACGCACCTGAAAGCTGACAAAGTCTGAAAGATAATTTAACCATCCATTTGTTTTACAGAGCAGGAAACTAAGACCCAAAGAAGCCAGGCAATGGGTCCAAGGCTTCAATGCTCATGATCAGAGATGGGAAAAATTTTAGAGATCATTTAACTCAGGATTCTCAAGGTGGGGAGGGAAATTAGGGCTTTTAAGGGAGGGGAGGGGGCTTTTCCAAACTTTTATCATCACCCTTTCACTCCAAATTACTTTTGTAGCAAACCTCACTACCATTGAAGCATGTCTATCAGCCTGCTAAAAAAGGGAAATAATTACTGATTCAGAGGTCAGTGTTTTTGTTCTCTAGAAGAGGATACTGAGATGCAGAGACACTAAGACCAGGTCAAACTGCAAGTCGGAGAAAGAACCAGAACTAAAGCCAACCAATGACCCACCCATTTATCCACTGCATAGGTATGTCCCATGTTACCTGAGGGCCCACAACATGCCACACTCTGTTGCTGTGCCCATGTAAAGAATGGAGTTACAAGGAATGAGACAGATGTGGCTGAGGTATTTCCCAAATACATGATCTGACACTCACTGAGAGGAGTTCAAGTTCTCTCCCCTCTGATCTGGGCAGGTTGTCTGACTATCTTGACCAATATACCTTTGACAGTGAAAGTCACAGGGCATGGCTTCTGAGGCTAGGTCATAAAGGCACCATATCCCCTGCCTGGCTCTCTCTTTTGGGACTCTTGCCTTGGAACCCAGCCACCATGTTGTGAGGAAGCCCAGTCTACATGGTGAGGCCATGTGAGCACATTCTGGTGACAACTCTTGCCAGGGCCCCGGCTGGCAGGCAGTGTCAACCACCAGACACGGAAGTGAGTAAGATGATTCCAGGCCCCTCCTTCCGAGTCTTCTGGCTGAGGCCTGGTCACCGTGGAACATTCTCATGAAGACAGGCTCAGTCTGAATCCCTGATGCACCTAAGCTGGGAGTGATAATAAATGAAGACTGTTGTCCTAAGGCACTCAATTTTGGAGGTGGTTTATTATGCAGAAACAGATAAGCAATATGTCAAGTTCTTGAGTTTATTGCCTTTGTTAGATTTCTACTACTCTTCCATCCCACATTCCCTTCCATAGTTTATAGCGAAAGTGAAAAGCCATCTGCTTTTGAATTCTCCCCCTAAACTTGAAACATGATTTTCCACCCGTTAACTTAGCCTTTGTGTTAGGAGATAATGTTACCTGACAACATCTTTTTTGGGCTATACCTGTGCCCAGATTTGAAGAGCTCAGTATCCTTTAGCAACTCTGCCTCTTAAGCGCAGTTTCTAGAACACCTTTGCCTAAAAAGAGCACTGTCATTTCCAGGCATGGCCCCTCAGCCTGCCTGTCTGCCACAGATGTCTCACAGAACGTCTGCATCACAGATGCATCGCAGGCATGGCATCCCATGGTTCAGTCAGCACTCTTGTACTCTTGCCCTTCCCTGAATCACCATGTGGCTGCACTTGGGATATTCTCCCTCCAGCCTTTCATGATGCTTCCAGAGCTGAGATGCCAGTGTACTGTTTCTGAGCTGGTAAGACCTCAGCGATGCCATTTCTAGTTCAGAAGGGCTCGTGGCTGCAACTCAGCCATATAATGCTGATAACTCACTTTGCGAATGCTCAGGCGACATCTGTGAGTGCTCCAGGACCCACGGCTACATTGGAGATCTTGTTTGGATTAGAGTCGATGCTACGTTGACGCACCACTGTCATTTAGGATACGATGGCCATTTTGAACTGATGCCAAAAGTCACACAATCATTATTCAACTATGTCTTGCACAGGTGACCAAATTTACCTTCTGGCTCTGGTGTCTCATGGCAACTTCTGGGGTAAGGTTTCTTTTTTTTTGGGGGGGGGGTGTTAAGGTTTCTGTACTGGGAATCTTGTGAACTCATGCTGATTTGTGGGCATGTTACATTGCTAACATTAATAATTCCTATTCCTTTGGTGTAATATACTGGTGACTGTGATAGAAAGACACTGAGAGGTAGACAGCTATGATAATAGGGCCCGATCTAAAGATAAATTGAGTACTGAGTTCTTGCCCTTGAGATGTAGGCTGGAAGGGGGCCTGAATTCAGGGGGCCTTCCCACAGATGCTAAGGTTTCTGTCCATCCTATTCTCTCTGCTGCCAGAGTTTGAAAGAATACTATGGTTCTCCTTTGCAATCCTCAAAAGCATAAGGCATTTCAGTTTTGGTGGGGGAAAATTTTACCCTGGAAAAACCTGAGTGCCAAGACTATTATAAAGAGGCTGAAGGGAACTGAAAATACCCAGAGGAAGATTTAACAGTGTAATAAAACATTCAGCCAGCAGGTGGCAATAGAGGACTTTGTAAGCGATTCTGGCAGCTGAGTTCGGACGAGCTGGAAGGTAGCTTTTAACAGCTATTGTACAAGTGATTTATGTATTTGGATTCTGCTCAATGTTATATATGCATTACTGAATAAAACATTCACAGTGTATTTCCATAAAGCAGCTGAGCTCCAGGTCCAAGCTTCTGAGTCCTAATTCCCAAGGCTCAAAGGAGCCCCTGACATCAAATTGCTTTCCTTCCAGAATAGCTGCTCCATAACCCAGAAAAAGAAATGCTTAGGGAGAGCCGAGAGAGAGAGAGAGAGATCTGATGTGACCACATCATCAGAATGGCTTACCAAGCAGGTGTTAGGAAAAGCAAATGTCTGTCAGATGGTTTCCTCAAGGCAAAGCTGTCCAGGGCTTCCCCGCACTCCCACTGCTGTTCCCTGGATTCCCTCCACCTTTGCTCTGCCTTGCTCAGCACCACTGAGCCGACAGGGTAGAAGGGGAGTAAAGGAATGGCCTATTTGTCAGAAATATGTCAAATATATATAAAAAAGTGAAATTCTCATAGAGGGTTATTAAGTCACGGGGTTTTTCTTCCTGTCTTTTCCAGAGAGCCCCAGCTACCCACAGCTATGGGAGTTGGGAAATGTCTTCAGTATCCCAAACAACACTGAGCTAGAACCATCTGGAAACGGAACATCCTCAGGTGTGGGGAGCTTGTTCTGAAGGCTGCTGGGCCATTCCTGGCCAAACCTCTGCAATCCCTTCCCACGTGGTTTTCTGGCCAGGGCTGTGCTGCAGGACTTCTAATGCCTTTGATGTCTGATGTGCTGTGACGTTTTGATGCACCATCATAAGTGGGAATGAGCCACGGAACTGCCAGCATAAAGCCAACGTGTCATTTGCCTTGATGGCACAGGCCCCTGGGAAGGAAGTACTTCTCACAGGGAATGTGCCTGAGAGGCAGAAAGGCAGCCTCTATCACTGCACCTAGAGCTGGGACACGGTTCCACAGAAAGCACAGTGCGATAGGCCAGTCCCTGTGGTACATGCCAACCTACCATTTCTTTATTTTTTTTCCCCCCTTAAAGTTTATTTTGAGAGCGAGAGACAGAATGAGCAGGGGAGGGGCAGAGGAGCGGGGAATAGAAAATCCAAAGCAGGCTCTGTGCCGACAGCAGAGATCCTGATGCAGGGCTCGAACTCATGAACTGTGCAATCATGACCTGAGCGGAAGTTGGACGCTTAACCGACTGAGCCACCCAGGCGCCGCCCCCCCCTCCCCCGCCCCAAGTACACACCAACACGTGGGCATTCTGGCTTTCAGTCACTAATACATCATATTAAAGTCTGAGGCAAGCTCTTTCTGCTCCTTCTCATATTTGCCTCCTCTTTTGTCTCTGTATTTGAACAAAGGAAAGGAAATGCGGTTATGATAAGTGGAGATAATATTATTCTCGTTTTGCAGGAGAGGAAAATGAGGTTTATAAAGATTAAGAAAATGTGCTCCATTTCACACAACTAATGTGGTGGGCAGCCAGGACTGAAACGAAGCCAGAACTGAAACCCAGAGATCGTCTGACAATAAAGTCAACGCACCTCATTGCTGTGATGGTGAGGGCTGTGGGTGCGACGTTTCTTTGCCAGAGCTAAGGCCCTCCTGCCCACCGAGTTAAAAAAAAAAAAAAAAATCCATCTAAAGGGAAAGCAATATGATTCTCATCAGGAGGGAAAAAAATATCACAGGAGAGATGTTGCCAAGCAGGAGAAAAGAACATTTCATTTCTTCATTGCTCATGCATATTGATAGGAAACGGTATAAAACATCAGCAAGGCCACCAATATGTCTTTAATAAATATGACGGTGCCCTCATTTATACCCATGGCTCCATTATCAATGTTCTGAGAGTGCTGACTGTTAAATCTATATTGCTAGACCAGACTATCTCCTGAGCCCCCAACCCAGTATATTCAATCTTGAAATTACCTCTCGAGTTCATCTATCCTTTTCCATTCCCACCTGCCACTCCCTTCCCTCAGCTCTAAATGATCTCTTGCTTAGAGATTAGTTCTACCTGGACACTCTGCCTCCATTATCCACACTCTACAATTAATTTTCTTCATTACTGCAATGCCTCCAGCACATTAATTTGATACTATCACTTCACCGCTTAAAGCACTCTAATACGCTCTCACTGTATATGGTGCTCACGCGCTGTACTCACCCCTCCTGCTCTCATTACGCTGTACTCACCCCTGCCTGCCTCCTTACACTGGGAGGTGCTGGAACACTCATTCACTCATGTGCTGTTCCCGTCAGCCCGAATGAACCAATGTCTGTGAGGTAAATGAAATGTGCAAGGCACCAATGGGCCCCTTATTAACACCTTGTCCTTAAAGAGCTTAGACCTAATCAATTGGGAATGAAGGGGGGGACTGTGCATTCACTTTACTTTTCCTGTCATCTTCTTTTTTTTTTTTCCTGTCATCTTCTGAAGGAGACATCATTGTTATTAGTGGGAAAACTGTGATGCAGACATGAGACATGGTGATTTATCTAAGGTAGTGGAGCTGGTAAAGGGAGAGCAGGGGTCAAACTGAAGTGCTTGTCCAGTTGCTACTACTGGGCAATACCTGGAGTACTTGTTAAATGCAGGTTCCTGGGCCCCATGTGTTAAACCTACTGTGGCTGAGACCATTGGCTACCCATCCACAGCTGCCCCTTCTTTGCCTCCTTCCTTCCCAACAAGGCCCCAAACTGTCTAGCCCCCTGTGAGCCTTAGAGAAGGCTGGTCTCTCTCTAGCCCCATGGTGTCCACCTTGACTGATCTAAGGCAGTCACTGTGGTCTCAATCTGTCTGACCAGTGAATGGTTGGAGCACAACCATATAACACACTTCTGGTCAATGTGACTAGAAGGGAGGATGGTTGAGGCCTTGTGGGAAAGGTGTCCCTGCTCTTAAGACAAGGAGACAGGGACTTTCTATTTTTTACTGTTGGACATTGTGAAGCTGGAGCCAGGTCTATGGGCCATTGAATTAACCGATCCAGGACTTGTTGTTATAATACAAAACAGTCCTATCGTATTCTCGGGTCAGAGATTTGGAGAGAGAGAGAGAGAGAGAGAGAGAGAGAGAGAGAGAGAGAGACACTACTAGAGGGTCATTTTGGACTTTCACTGGAAAATGGAACAGCGTGTGAGAAGACTGCACAGAGACGGTGCAATAATCTTGCCAACATTTCTCCTTGCAGAGCAGGAGACGAACCCTTATAGCCTATAAGAAGCCATGACCAGGTACTACTGTGTAGGCTGGAGATTTCTACTTTTAATGATGTTCCTAGTTGGGTGACAGGTAAGCTTTGCTGTGATGCTTGTGTTTGAGCCAAACATTTTTTGTTTTAGCAATTTATGTTTATGTTCTATGTGAATTCCTTTTATTACCTTAACAGAACAAGGATATGTGGGATTTTCTTTTCTTTAACCAGGAAGCAAACATTTGTAGTCATAATCTACCTGATGTCCTCACATTTTAAGCTGGATCTGGGGATGGGTAGTTAAAGTGCCTGGTTAGGCTACCAATGAACAATTGCTTCAGGTTTCACCAAAAATGTCAGTGACCATGGGGCGCCTGGGTGGCTTGGTTGATTGGGAGTCCTTGATTTTGGCTCAGGTCACGATCTCGTCCTTAGTGGGTTTTAGCCCAGTGTCAGGCTCCATGCTGACAGCACGGAGCCTGCATGGAATTCTCTCTCTGCCCCTCCCCCATTCACACAAGAGCTCTCTCTCAAAATAAATAAACATTAAAAAAAAAAAAATGAGTGACCAGAAGTAGGTAAGTGTCCCTTTCCCTGAGAATTAAGGTTCACGATGAGATTATAATTTAAATGTGGGTTATCAGTGTCCAGAAAATATACTGTCCCCGATTAAGTAAAAAGAGCCCTTGGGGGCACCTGGGTGGCTCAAGTGGTTGGGTGTTTGACTTTGGCTCAGGTCATGACCTCATGGCTTGTGGGTTCAAGCCCCGCGTCGGGCTCTGTGCTGACAGCTCAGAGCCTGGAGCCTGCTTTGGATTCTCTGTCCGTCTCTCTCTATGCCTCTCCCCCTCTTGTGTTCTCTCTCTCTCTCTCTCTAAGAATAAATAAAAACATTAAAAAAAAAAGTCCTTGGATTTGCTTAACCAAATTTTATATATGCTCATATGACCAAATATATTTGTTATATTAATATGCATAACGGTAAATAAATATATTTGGCTATCTGTTTTATAAATGGGTCCCTTTTAATCTTTGTTTGAAAAAAAAATTTTAAAAAGGGGTGCCTGGGTGGCTCAGTTGGTTAAGTGTCCGACCTCAGCTCAGGTCATGATCTCAATGTTTGTGAGTTTGGGCCCCTCATCAGATTTGCTGCTGATAGCTTAGAGCCTGGAGCCTGCTTTGGATTCTGTGTCTCCCTCTCTCTCTGCCTCTCCCCTGCTCATGCTCTCTCTCTTTCTCAAAAATAAACATTAGAAAAAATTAAAAAAGGTTAATCTTTGTTCAAAGGAAGACAGTAAACACAGATACAAAATTTCACAATCCTAAAAAAAATTCTATGCAGAGAAATATGGATTATTGACCTTCCATCCCCACTGCTTGGATTGCTTGTGTTAGCAAGCCAAGTTAGGCACGAGTGAACCGGGGGACAAATTATGTCCTGTTTTGCTTCTTGCTTCTCTTGGGGTGCTGCTGACGTGAGTTCTCCTGTAAGTTCTGAAGCTCCAGGTCTCATAAATGAGTGGCGCTGATAGGAGATGGCGGCTGAGGTGGTGGAGACACTCTCTCTTGTGGACAGAGCGGCTTGGAGTGGGGAAGCCAGGGCAAGGGGCTCTTCCTCCACTTCCTGGAATATGCCGTGCTCTGCAGCACTGAGGGTCTCTGCATGGTCTGTCCCCACCTGCAGGACACCTGCCCTTCTCCACCCTCCCTTCACGCACCTCTCCTTATCGCCAGGGCCCAGACCAAGTGTCACTCGGTCTCAAGACATCCTTGATTGGTGTCCCTGGTCATCTTGTCATGTGCCCTCCTTGTCAGCACTTAGTTTGGCTTGTGATAGAGTCACCCGTGTGCTTGTCTGTTTAATGTCTGTTCTCCCAGACTGCCAGCTCCTGAGAGCAGGGGCCGTGTCTGCTCCTCCATGCCTTGCACTGCACTGAGGAGGTGTTTATTGAAAACAGGAGAAGTGAAGGCCTTGACAAGCCCGAGGCTCTTGGATACTTGCAGTATAAGCAGGGGAGGACTGCACAATGTGGGCTGGGACAGTCAGGCTCTGAATCTGAGTCTTGATCAGTGTGTCCATTTGAACTGTGCCTTCTAAATGTTCTCAAGTGCAAAACACAGATGAAAAAGTGTGAAAACCGATTAGTCTTGGAAAATGTTTTTTCAGTGAAAGAAAAATTTTCAGGTTAGTGGGTAGTAACATTTACTTGGTGAAGAGATGAACACACACACACACACACACACACACTTTACAGCAATCAAGACGTCAACTCTTCTAAAAGTTTTTTTTTAATTTATTTTTGAGAGAGAGAGAGAGAGAGACAGAGTGAGAGAGAGTGTGTGTGAGTGACAGGGGAAGGGCAGAGAAAGGGAGAAAGAGAGAATCCCAAACTGAATCCCAAGCTGTGAGGTCACGACCTGAGCTGAAATCGAGAGTTGGACGGTTAACCGACCAAGCTAGGTCGGTCATGATCTCAGACCTTAGAAGTAAACTCTTCTAAAACCATGCCAGAAACAATTACTGAAAATGACAGTCTCTGCTCTGGAATCATTTTCCATTTATATGAAAGATATATAAATGAAATAAGTGCTCATGAAACCTATAAATATACATAGGAAGATTACTTTGTCATTTCTGATGCACTTCTAAATGTAAAATTCAATAGAAGTTTTGGATTTCTTTCAGAACTCTAGTTTCATTTCTTATCTACAGCAGCTCCTTTAACAAAATTTCATTTATCAGACGTGCTACTTGTTTGATATTACAAAACTGTACTTTAAGCTTAAAATTTCGTATTACTTACTATTACTATTTTTTAGGATTGTAGGATGATACTTATGTTTCAGATAAATGATTGGGAAAATAAAATTTAGCCAATTTAGCATTGGACATATAGTCGAGTGATCATTAGTAATTCACTGAAACTTCATTACGGTGTGTGATATTTTCAGGTTTTTCAAAACTGTAAGTGGAACAGGTTCTACTGCAGTGGTATCGAATACTCTCACAGGTATGGATAAATGAGGATAATGAGAGGATGAGGGCCTGAAGGAAGCATGCTATGTGGGAAAAGCCTGCCGGTGGAGACGCAGTGCAACAGGAGGCTGTTCCTCTGAGAGGTCCTTCAATCCAAGTCTCTTTTAGGTTTTTTTTGGCATTAGCTCATTAATTCCCCCACATCTCGAGGACACAGGCATCAAGGATGGTGTCTGGCTCATTATCTCAGACTCTAGAGTGGGGGCTGGGATGGCAGTGGATGGTTTAATCAAGATTATATAGTATGTCACAGAGCCGGGATCCAAGCCTTCCTAGAAAGTCACAGCTCAAACCGCTGGTTTGTCCTTACTGCTTCTCTGGACAGTCTCCAAGTGTTCTTTGTGGATGGACAGGGTGGAAAGAGCCAGAAACTGCAAAGTAACCCTCAGCAGTCAGATTTACCTAATCCATCTGGCTATTAAATATCTCAGGATAACACGATATATCCTAAGGTTGGTGGGAAAAGCAGACTAAAAATCTTGGTATGTCTTATGGAAGAAAAAAAATGTATCCCTGAAGTCTTTCATTGCTGTGGAGATCAGAACATCAGAGGGTTTGTTATATCTTGAATTTAGGTTGAGTGGTCAGAGCTTCAAATAACCCTTCCCTGCTGAGCCACGATTGAAATAGTAATACTATGAGAAAAATGGAAAATTTTGAGCCAGTGTCCCCCTAAAATTAAATATATTTGCAAATGTAACCATCAGATCTACAATTCCATTTACAATCATATGTGTGCGTGCATGCATGCACACGCATACACACGCACACACACACATGGTGTAGAAGCCATTCGAGGATAAGCCATCTTACTGGCTCATCACAGTATTAAGATAGTTACCATTGCAAGTAAAACATTCATCGCTTAAAAATACTGTAGGGTGAATGTAAAGAAGGGCAAAGGTTACATGTCAGACCTTCATGCACAGAAGCAGATGAGCACAGCAGTGTGTCTCTGGCCTCCCTGCATCCTTGCTGACTTTCAGACATTCACCCTTCTTTCAGGCTACAGTAATATGGGGCAGTGAGAGGCACATAACGTGCCACAGTCCATCTGTTCTATTGCGAGTAGGGAAAATTCTAGTACATCAGTTAAGAGCTCAATATGCAAGCTTTGTGGGAGGCAGGTGAATGTTAATGGTGGTGAACCAGCACCTGTCATGCAAAGTCACTCCAGCCCCGACCTTTACTTTCCAAGGATCTAGTGGCCAACTGATAAACAGGAATCAGCTGTCTCCGGTTTTCTTTTTTTGGAGTCTGACTTTCCCCCATCACAGCATCTCTTTTCCTTCTCTCTGTTTAACCAAGTCGGTGGACTTAATGGCCATCAGACCTGTGCCCTAACCCCGGCTTTGTCATTTACTAGTTGGTTTATTTACTTCCCCTTGTCTTAGCTCCTTGCTATGAAAAATGACCCCCGCCTCACAGGGACATGCACAGGGACTGAGGTATGCACAACGCTGAGCACAGTGCCTGGTACAAGCAGGCAGTTAATAATTGTTAGCCATTAGCACCGCTATTCTTTCCCTGTGGTCTCTCTTCAGCCACTGCAAATAGCACAGGATGTACCAACTGTGCTTAGTCAACAGTAGAGTGCCAGCTTACTACTTCACCTTGACTCTCTTCCCCCTACAAAAGCGTGACGCCCACGTACTCTGGCTCTGACCACTCTCTGGAGTCCTAGAACTGCTGCTGAAGAAATCGTGTGCATCTCCAGTCTGCCCCTGCTCTTGGGTGTGGTTCCCTGATGACAGCACCTTCATGAGAAGGCCACAGAATGCTCCGCTGTCTCCATTCCCCATGTCTGACCTTTGATCTCGGTCCGGCAGCTCAGTCCTGCATCTTTGCACCCCAGCCAGTCCAGTGGACTCAGATCTCATCTCTCCACACACAAGTACTCATAAGACACAGCCAGATATGACCTCTCACCCAAATCTGGAGTAGCACTGAGATGCCTTTGCAGTAACTGTCGGATCTGCCCCTGCAACCTGCCTCAGCCCTTCCCTGCTCCGTGGCCACGCTTTCACAAGTGTTGCTCACGTGGCAGAGAGTACATGCAGGCAGGGGTTCCTACCAGCCCACTGCTTTTTCCCTCCAGTGTCCTTGCTGGAAATATATATACTCTCCAGCTAACATATGCCACTTCTACCATATTTAAGCCCTTGAGCGAATGGCTCCTCTACCAGAAAGCGCTTATCATGCCCCGCCAAAACTATCTGAGTATCAATTCTCCTAGAATTTTAACCGGAGGTGACATGATCTAATAGAAAAAGTCTGAGTTTGGAATCAGAAAGGCTTGTTTCTGAGTCGTGGCTCAATATACTAGCTGTACAACTAGGGGCAGATTACTTATTCTCTGAATGTTTGCTCCCTCATCTATAACATGGGATAATAATACCTACCCCACAGGATTATCATGATAATTACATTAAATGTATATAAAATATCCAGTAGAGTCCCTAGGGCACACAGAGAGGCTCAAAAACTATGTTTATTTTTCCACATCTTTCTCAACTGATTATTTTTCATTTCACTTTCTGGGAGAACTTTCTGGACATACTTTGATCTCCCAGGCTGGATGGGAGGCTCCAGAAGGGCAGGTCTTTGTGGGACTCATTGCTGCATTCCCCACAGCATCTAGCATAACCCCCTAGACAGAGAAGGTGACACACACATATTTATTTATTAAAAATTAAAAATTTAGTAAAAAAACTAAACATTAATTTTAAACATTTATTTTGGAAGAGAGAGAGAGGGAGGGAGAAAGAGAGAGAGAGACGCAAAAGGAGAGAGAGAGGGAGACACAGAATCCCAAGCAGGTTCCGCACTGTCAACACAGAGCCTGATGTGGGGATTGATCCCACAAACTGCGAGATCATGGCCTGAGCCGAGATCAAGAGTCG
Source organism: Panthera onca (assembly GCF_046562875.1). Lineage (NCBI taxonomy): Eukaryota > Metazoa > Chordata > Mammalia > Carnivora > Felidae > Panthera > Panthera onca. The sequence continues at coordinate 23,324,004 of NC_138343.1, read as the reverse complement.
GCCGCTTAACCAACTGTGCCACCCAGGCGCCCTGATACACACATATGTAATGAATGAATTACAGTATGATTATAATATTCTTGCCAACATGAGTCACTGGAATCATGGAGTATGGGAATTGGAAATAAATCACTAACTCAATTTCATTTTATTGCCTCCGGGTAGCAGCATGCAAACACTGGCTGCCTCTCAGCTCTGTGCTTCTGCTCCACCATGCTGCTTCCCTGATCAGTGAGATGTTGTTGGCAGGTATGTGATGCCAAGAGCATTTCTTAGGAAAATGTTAGCACCCATATAACTTATGCCGCTTGGGGAAACATCCATCGGAGATAAACAACTTGTAATCTGACAACACATCTGTAGTAAGTAGTTCAGTGCCTGGCATGACATAGTAGATTAGACAAGGAAGCAGAGCTGGCTGTTAGTAACCTTTCATCCTTCTGATCTAAAAAAAAAGTCTACTTCACTGTATCTTTTTTGGTAAAAACGTGCAATCAGAAGGCATGGATGGTGGAGGTAAATGGGCAGGTGGAGGCAAGTCCAGCTACCTCCCTCTGGCTTATACCGTGATTCTGCCTGTCCTTCTGGCTGTCTACCTCTTGCAGGCATCCTTCCTCCTACAGTCCCACCCATCAAAAGGCCATTTCCTCACTGCCTGAGTTGACTACTAGCTAATCTCAACACCCAGCTAAAATGAACATGCTAATGGGAACTGTTCTCAGATAATGAGATATTAACCGTGTCCTTCTGAAGAAAGCCCTCCTCTTTGGGTCTGCTCTGTTAACGACTGGGTAGGGTTTTCAGGCTGGGCCAGAAGGCTAATGTAATTGTGCAGCTGGGCTGACGTTTTACCCCCTTGCCCTCTAATGGTGAACCTGCTGGTGGGTGGAGAATGCTATAAAGGGCTGACTATACAGTAAGAGTACTTACTATTTTATTTACCTACAGATCATATATGTAACAGCCAGTGGTACATCCTTGACACGATACTTAAGGCCGCTGGGCTTTCAGGTCCTTAAACGAGAAGAGTATTCACCTAACTCTGCTTCTCTGTGGTTCCATGATTGTCACAATATACTGTGTTTTTCAGGTTTGTTTCTGCTGAAGCTTTGATAATCTGAAACATGGCTAAGACTTTAGGTTACAACACAGTGGGTCGGTGCAGAAGTTGGACATTGGGGAAAAAAAGCAGATGAAGTGTTACTTTCGGCAGCTCACTTAACCCGAGCCTCAATTGCCTTCTCTGTGAAAGGGGTGGGGGATCATCACTAAGGCTTCTTGTATCTTTCTCATGATGAGTGAAAGTGACAGAAAACCATGTGAATTATAATCTGGCACTTTTGGTAAACCTATGGTTTTCAATAGGGATGCTCACCAAAATCATCTGTGTGATCTTAAAAAAAAATATGTTGAATGGTTAGCCAGAATTGGGAACCACTGTTATACGGCATTCAACAAACGTAAAGAACTATGGATCTATCTAGAATCATTCATGGACACTTGAATGAAATGACCACATATTCTGTGAATACTGAAAGATAACAAAAGAAAGATTCCAATAATTCTGAAAAAGAGAACTGCTTGTCCCTTAGAACATCCCACATAAAAATGCGAAATTGCAGGAATAAAGCCTGAGAACACCCTATATAGGGATGCACAGAATGCTCTGATTCTAAATTACTGGTTCTTCCCTAAATCCAGTAAAGAAAATGACCTGCTACATGTCATCGTAAATGCCGGGGCTACATTTTAGATATTCTAAATCTTCAAGCCAATAATTTTAATCAATATTAGTCTGCGAGTTTTAAATGACTTTCTACTCAACCTTCCCACCCCCGTCAAGTAATTATCAGAGATATTGATTTCATTCCATACATTCCATCTTACAAGTTCAAAAAATATTAGCCTATTAACATGAAAAATGTAATTCAGTGGAATTAAGCAGCAGAGGGAATTTCATATAATACTTGGAAATTGGGCCTAAGGAAGATTTTTAATACATCAGTGACACTACCCTTCCCAGTCTCCAGGCTCTGGAGTGGGTGGGTAAGGAGGTTACAAAGGGGATACTATAGTAGACAATGGTGTGTCGGACCTAAGACCATGCTGCACATGGATGAAAACATCAGAAAACAAAATCCCAACACCTCATTTTACAGATTAAAAACAAAAATCAGATTTATAGGGCGCCTGGGTAGCTCAGTCAGTTAAGCATCCCACTCTTGATTTCAGCTCAGGTCACGATCTTATGGTTCCTGAGTTCAAGCCCTGCGTTGAGGCTCTGTGCTGAACGTGGAGTCTGCTTGGGATTTCTCTCTCTCTCTCTTTCTCTCTCTCTCTCTCTCTCTCTCTCTCTCTGTCTCTCCCCCCGCCCCCCGCCTGCCCCGAGCTTGCACTCTTTCGCTCTCTTTCTCTCAAAATAAATAAATAAACTTAAAAAAATCAGATTCACAAATGTACAGTGACTTAACCCAAATTACATACTAAGCATGTATCAGAATTCAGGTCCCTTTATCCCAGGTCTGGGACTTTTTCCAAACGATGTCACTCTAACAGGATGGCTGGTTGAATGGATGGATGTTAGGAAGACGAGTGATTTGGAAACACTGATTCTTTTCTGTACAGAATCACTGACTTTCCCACACTGCCTACCGTTAGACTGACTGCTAACAATACTGAAGACATAGGACAGGTTTTCAGACTCCATCTTTACTAGGCTAATCATTAATTTCTCAGCCGCCAATACCATATACAGAATGGAAAAATTATCGATGCTGGTAAATTCTATCAGTTTTCAATAAATGAGTCGCAACAGGTGTGTGTGTGTGTGTGTGTGCTTGGCAGGGTGGGGGGGAGCCATGCATGCACACATCATTCAGTGATCGTACACTTTTGTGTCAAGACGTTGTGGAATGTATCAGAAAACTGGGATTGTAATAATGGTTCTGTCTGTAGTGTTAGGTCTGTTTTCTCAGCAGCAAAAGGTGGAGATTAGCCTCTCCTAGTTACTTGAAAGATTAAAGTGATAAAGGATGGGAGAGCATTTAGGAAAGTTTAAAGCATTAAACAAAGCAAAGCAAAGATCTCTGGTGGGGTACAGCCTGTATTCACACTATATATACACTCTTGTATGTTACACTTTGTGTGTGTTCCAAAGTATCATACATGTTCCCTGCAAAATAAGTAACAGTTGATGTATATGGCTAAGAAAAAAAGAGCAGAGAGAAAAGTCTTGAGATACCTGTGGAGGCAGGTGGGACAAACCAGACATTCTCATTTCATCTAGAGTTCTCCAGAGGTAACCACACAGATTTATAATCTTGGTCATCCAACAGTGAATTCTTCAATAGGACTCTATCATCTGTCTTCTAGAGTGTTTGCCAAAACAGGAGGCAAAGGTATGAAATGAATACTCCTGTATCGAATCCAAGACAATGAGGCCACATTGCTAGCTCTGAAGAGGAAGACCGTGTCCCAGAGACGCAGCCTAAATGCAAGATGAACCAAGCTGAGGCTCATGGCGCCTTCTCTGTCGAGTGGCAGAGGTGCACGGACCACAGGTACCTGGCCAGACCACAGGAACTCTGCCCATGGAGGGTGGGTGTGCTCCAAACGGAGGGAATTGAAGCAATTGTTTGAAACAGAGTCAGCCAGCCCACCAGCAGCAGAAAGAATAAGCAGCAGGGGTGGGGGTGGGGAAGCAAAGATGCAGCAGCAAAGCAACAGGAAAGGAAAAGGTGAACTTTGGGAGCTGCCGTTCCATCGCGAAGGACCTGTCTATGGTGAGGTAAGACAGGTAAATGGCTGGCAATCTTTGCTGAGCTGCCCCATTTCTCCAGGTGTCATTAGAATAAAGCCCCATCTCAGATCTGTTCCAAGCCAACCCACACTTCTGAACCTATTATCTGTTTTTGTGCAAACAGAAATAGCCTAACGCAAGGGGATATTCTGGGTCCCCTCAGGGAGAGGAATCTTGACTGCTGTAAGGCTCCCCAGAAGCAGCCTGGTAGCTGCCTGCAAATCTTCAAGGGTTTCAAATTACAATAAACATCATGGTGAGGTCACAAGACCCTGACCTTCCACTCCAGCTGAGTTCCGAAGATGAAACACCCTCTTAGCATTTTGAACTTTGCCTTGTGAAGCAATGCCCCTAATCTGGCTATTGTTGATAGCGCTGCTATAAACACTGGGGTGCATGTGCCCCTTTGAATCAGCATTTTTGTGTCCTTTGGATAAACAGAGCGCCACTGCTGGGTTGTAGGGAAGTTCTACTTTTAGTTTCCTGAGGACCCTTCATACTGTTTTTTCCAGTGTGGCCGCACCAGTTTACATTCCCACCAGCAGTACAAAAGGGTTCCCCTTTCTCCACACCCTCACCAACATCTATTGTTTCCTGAGTTGTTAATTTTAGCCATTCTGACAGGTGTGAATGGATAACAAAGATACATACGCAAGGGAATATTACTTGGTGATCAAAATAATGAAGTCTTGCCATTTGCAAAAATGTGGATGGAACTAGAGTGCTAAGCAAAATTAGTCAGCCAGAATCCAAAATCTATAAAGAGCTCATCAAACTCCACACCCGAAAAACAAATAACCCAGTGAAGAAATGGGCAGAAAACATGAATAGACACTTCTCTAAAGAAGACATCCGGATGGCCAACAGGCACATGAAAAGATGTTCGACGTCGCTCCTTATCAGGGAAATACAAATCAAAACCACACTCAGATATCACCTCACGCCAGTCAGAGTGCCCAAAATGAAGAAATCAGGAGACTATAGATGCTGGAGAGGATGTGGAGAAACGGGAACCCTCTTGCACTGTTGGTGGGAATGCAAATTGGTGCAGCTGCTCTGGAAAGCAGTGTGGAGGTTCCTCAGAAAATTAAAAATAGACCTACCCTATGACCCAGCAATAGCACTGCTAGGAATTTATCCAAGGGATACAGGGTACTGATGCATAGGGGCACTTGTACCCCAATGTTTATAGCAGCACTCTCAACTATAGCCAAATTATGGAAACAGCCTAAATGTCCATCAACTGATGAATGGATAAAGAAATGGTGGTTTATATACACAATGGAGTACTACGTGGCAATGAGAAAGAATGAAATATGGCCCTTTGTAGCAACTTGGATGGAAGTGGAGAGTGTGATGCTAAGTGAAATAAGCCATACAGAGAAAGACAGATACCATATGGTTTCACTCTTATGTGGATCCTGAGAAACTTAACAGAAACCCATGGGGGAGGGGAAGGAAAAAAAAAAAAAGAGGTTAGAGTGGGAGAGAGCCAAAGCATAAGAGACTGTTAAAAACTGAGAACAAACTGAGGGTTGATGGGGGGTGGGAGGGAGGGTAGGGTGGGTGATGGGTATTGAGGAGGGCACCTTTTGGGATGAGCACTGGGTGTTGTATGGAAACCAATTTGACAGTAAATTTCATATATTAAAAAATAAATAAATAAATAAATAAAGTAAAAAAAAAAAAAAATTAGTCAGCCAGAGAAAGACTGCTATGTTTTCACTCATGGAATTTGAGAAATTTAATAGAAGACCATGGGGGAAGGGAAGGGGAAAAAATAGTTTCAAACAGACAGGGAGGCAACCATAAGAGAGTCTTAAATACAGAGAACAAACTGAGGGTTGTTGGCGGGGAGGTGGGTGGGGGGATGGGCCAAATGTGTGATGGGCATTAAAGAGGGCATTTGTTGGGATGAGCACTGGGTGTTATATGGACATGATGAATCACTGGGTTCTACTCCTGAAACCATTATTACACCATATGTTAACTAACTTGAATTTAAATAATAATAATAAAAAAGCAATGCTCAGTCAGTCTTTCTTCCAGAAATTTCCCCTTAAACTCAGATAAACAGTACAGGATGACAAGTTCAGAGTGTGTAACTAAGAAAACAGAGAAAAGTATTCTTCCATTCTCTTAAAATCATATTTGCTCACTTATTTTTTTAATGTTTATTTATTTTGAGAGAGAAAGAGAGCACGAGCAGGAGGGGCAGAGAGAGGCAAACACAGAATCTGAAGCAGGCTCCATGCTCTGAGCTGTCAGCATAGTGCCTGATGCGGGGTTCGAACTCACGAACCGTGAGACTGTGACTGGAGCTGAAGTTGGACGTTTAACCAACTGAGCCACCTAGGCGCCCCCCCCATGTTTGCTCATTTATAAACAGATACTGAGTGAAAGCACACGACATGGAAAAGTGTTTTACCCTAAATCACCAAGAATAATTTAGCATGACAAAAGTCACCATTTCATGCCTATGTTTTATTTTATGACTGATAATTTCACTTAAAAACAAACATTTAAGTGAATAAAGGCTTAGGTGTCTGCTAAGGACTATGATGCAGTACTCTGATAATTAGTACCTTATTACCAGGCTCAGGCTGCAATTTCTCCAACACGTGAAGGTAGATACACAGCAAGTGTTTCTCATGTGATTAGATATTCACAGCCGCTTAATATTATAAAATGTTCCTGGTATGAGCTCTGCAAACAGGAAGCAACTAAATGGTGTCTAAAGTTAAAAAAAGAAAGGAATACTGAAATTTTATATTTACAACATTATGCTTTAACTAAAGAAGAAATCCTGCAGTTTGGCTTAAAATAGAAACAACACTGCAGAATTCCCAGGGGTGGCATTTAGCAGTAAGATTTGGTTTTCATTTCACCTGGCTTCATAATGAAAACATGAAGGATGGCTCCCGATTTCTCCCAGATCAACATATTAATCCATTTAAAGAAATGCCACAGGAGGCTGGGCCTACTTTTCCTTAGAAGGCAGATTTAGTTTGTTCTTGCTTAAAATTGAATATATCTCTCAGTTCTAACAATGCCTGAGCCTGAGCGCTATAACGTGAGCTGGATTTCAATCAAGACCGTGGGCAGAGACTGTGGTGAGAGCACCCGGGACTTCCGTGCAGTCCACAGCCCCTACTGCCAGCCAGGGTGGCTGAGGAAAAGAGAATACAGGACTTTGAAAAAGAGTGTCAGCACTAAACTCCAAGGCAACACCATCACAAAGTATACCCCACTCTGTTGACTTTGGGACAGACTCAGAGAGAAGGGGAAAAAAGAAAAAAGAAAAATGGTCCCCATTCCCCAACAGTTTTATATACATATGTGTATTGGGGCACGTGTGTGAATGTGAATGTGCCTATGTATATATATATGTATGCACACATGCATGTTTTGTATGTATATATGTGCGTGCATGCACAGATGTATTTATATAGAATACATATACATTCACATTTATATAGAATAGGAGTAATTTATCAGTATTTCTAGCATAAGCAAATACGGGCAGATAAACCTTTGGCAGGTACTCTTGGCAATGAAGACTGACCCTGAACATAACGTCACAAGCCAGCTTTAATAATATTCTTTTCCAAAGCACCTGCCTCAGAGAGAGATAAATTTGTGCTATGGAGGGTTCTTTCCTCTGGTCTACAGCTCTTGAGGTTATGCCTGTGGAGCAGAAATCTAAATAATCACTGCCATTGCCTTTGCTGGGTTGGAAGAGGGTCAACTCTGGAAGAAACAAAGATTTCTAGAGGCATCATGCCCATCTGTTTGAGTGGGAATTTTTTAAAGGTCCATAATTATAGGGGAATGTGGGTGGGGAGAAGGCCTTGGTACACTCATTGTGTAGGTGGGTTCAGAATGTTGACACTCAGCTGGGCCACACTGGGAAGTGGGCAAATGCCACCTCATGGAGAGTCACAGGAGAGTTTTCAACAGGGAGGGTCAGGACCAGATCTATGTCTGGGCAAGAGCTGGGTTGGACAGGGCAAGGTTGACAGCAGGTGCCGTACTCACCCCGGGTGAAACGTCAAGGAGGAAGGCAGATCAGGGTGTAGTCTGGAGAGAAGTGTGGGCCGGAAACATATATTTAGGTGTCACTGCCACTCAGGTCATTTCTGAAGAGGATGAAGATGAGTAGGGCAGACTCTGGTAACGCGGGGAGACAAGGAGATGGGTGAACAAAGGAGCCCACAAAGGGGACTAAATAATGGTAAAAGAGAAGCCAGGACAGTGGGGGTATTTCAAAAACCAGGAGAGAAATAGGTCAACACATGGTTAAAAGTTAAGAGATTATGTAAGATAAAAGGATGAAAATTATTTTTTGTTTTTATTATATTTTATCCATTGTATTTACAATAAAGAGGTTGGTGAGGGTAGCATTTGAACTAAAACACTTTCAATGGTTCTGCACTGCCTCCTAACCCACTGCAAAGTCTCTCTTAAAGCAAAGCTGTCCTCTCATCTCTACCTGGCAATCATACCTTAGGTCTTAGTGTTCCCATCTTGACATTTTGTTCAAGAATTTTCCTTAAAATTCATACCTATCTTTATATCCACCTCAAATCACGCTCTGCTGTGAAGCTTTATGGGATCAGCTCAGTTCAAAAATTCTTGATGCTTCCTTTAACCTAGCAGCACTTATCTTAGCATTTGGAATTGGGCATATATTAAACTAGCCATGCTCATTCAGCATATATGCAAGGTCTTCAAATCTGCTTTTCCTGTTGCTCATCTATTCCCTACATCCTCATTTCCCCCATCTCTTTGGCTTTCTCCTTCTAAGCTATCATCTTTCCCTGGAATGTTTTCCTTCCTTCCTTCCTCCCGTCCATCCATCCATCCATCCATCCATCCATCCATCCATCCATCTTGTTTATTTTGCCTACTGAAATCTATCTATCTATCTATCTATCTATCTATCTATCTATCTATCTATCTATCTAATCTTGGCCTGCCCAAATCTCCTTTCTTAGACTTTAGCCATGGCAAATCTTCTCAGTGAAAAAGGAGTTCTGCTGACCATCCATTCAGAAGTGATCTTTTGTTTCTCTGGAACCCTTTAACTTGGTGACTACTCTTTCTGCAACTTCCAGAACAGTAAATGGTACTTTAATTTCAGGTGTGTCCATGTGTGTGTGTAATTTCCCCTCCCTCCTAACTGGATGCTGAATTCCTGGAGAAGTAGCAAATAAGGAATTTCAGCACCTGACAGACCTGGGTCTCACTCTTTTGGGACTGGTTAGTAGACTCCCTGAGTCTCCATTTCCTCAACTGAAAATTGGAGGCCAAAGTGCTGGCTTCTCAGGGGTGTGATTCTCAACCAAGTCGAGGTCTGAGTGGCATCCTGCTCAGTGTTTGAATTCAGTGGCTATCACTGACTAGTAGATATATTCCTTCCCTTCCTCTGCCTCCGAACTGACTGGGCCCTAAATTAACAGAGATGAAAATGCTCCCCAAACAAACGGAGCAAAGGATTTAGATCAGAAAAATGGAATTCTAGTAATAGTTGCATCCTGTATTTATAATAGAGAAAGTCACAGTCTAACTTCTCTGGACTTCATTAGACAAATGAAGAATATAATACTACCTACTGGTCCTGTCCAACCTACTGAAAAAGTTGAGCCTCTGCATGGGGTAATATATATGATGTATGCAAAACTAGAAGAAATTGTTAAATTACTGAGTAACCAAAATGTTCCAAATTAAGGTTAATGGTGTACAAATTTAGGTCCTTTATTAAATAACAATATTCTGATCTAGTGAATGAAAAACGTGTTAAGAATAAGAATCAGATTAAGGGTTGGAGATTAAAATTTATCTCCTGTTTGCTCTTTGGTTGGCAGAGGACATGGGTAAAGAATGGAAAAAACTTAAGATATGAAAAAATCTATTAGCTACATAGTAGACTAGTAGGTTTTATCTTTAAAAGTTTTCCTTTATTTACCTTATTTAGACTTTTCTATTGCATGGTCTTCAAACTGTTGTATATAATCTATGTTCCCCCAACATAATACAACCTTAAATCGATTATTAGATGAGTATAAAATAACCTTTGCGGTCAGCATTTGGAATAACTTATGAAATCAATTAAAGCAGTACAAATACAAAATATTAAAATGTAGTACATCAATTATTTTTGGTTACTGAAGGGGAAAGTAAATAAGATATTAATCATGGAAGAAACCAGTTACAAAAGGCTGTATGAATTATGTAAAAATTTTAGTGATTTATTTTCATTACAGTATATCTATATTCACAATGGCATTTAAAAAATAAAAATTTTAACAGCCACTACCACCATGTTTCTCTTTGGAAGGAACTGCCAGGGCTCTGTGCTTTCACGGTATTGAAATACTTGAGTTACAATCATGAATTCTTAATCAGTGTGGTGGGGTGAGAAGGAAGGAGGGAGGATGGCCGGATGTACTAGAAATCTAGATCCTTCTTGTTTGCAGTAGCCTTCTCTGCTGAACTAGCACTGTGTGCACACTATCTGCAGTGAGGTGCTCCTGGGGTAACTAGGAAGGTAGGGGACCCTGTGTAGAACATCTGAGCATATTCCTGAAAAGACAGTTTTACCACTTTCTGTTAGTCATTCCCAGGACTCAGGTCCCTGGAGAAGTACTCTAAAAGAAACAAATATCCCTCCTCCCCAGTCAAACCAAAACACAAATGAGGTAGTCTAACAGGGTGGCTCTTTGGAGCAATCAACGTAGGATTTCAGTTTTAACTGCACCCTGACTTAAGCACCCGCAGGGGTTACAACCTTACCAGCACATCAGAATCACCCACAGAGCTTTTAAAACTCCCAGGGTCCAGGGGCGCATGGTGGCTCAGTTGGTTAAGCATCTGATTCTTGGTTTTAGCTCAGGTCATGGTTTTGAGGTTCATGAGTTCAAGCCTTCCATCGAGCTCTGCACTGATGTGTGTGTGGAGCCTACTTGGGATTCTCTTTCTTTCCCTATTTACCTCTCCCCTGCACGTGCTCTCACTCTCTCAAAATAAATAAACTTAAAAAGTTAAAAAACAAAACAAAACAAAACCTCCCAGGATCAAACAAATCCTCCAGATTGCACCCAGGATCCCAGGTATCAGCATGTTTTCAGAACCCTCCAGATGATTCTAATTAATAAGTATGTATTAGAGCAGAATGTTTTAACTTGGTCAAGTTTACACCTATTTCATTTCCCTAAAAAAACATTAAATCTTCAGCTTTGAAAAATTTCCAAGCAGAGAACACCACAGGCTTCTGCACTTCATCTATTCCTGCCACTTATGTGTCCTTTCGTTATTTCCATAAAGATGACATTAGTGACCAGCAATAGTGAGCCCGATGTGGCTCTGGGTCAGGGATGAGATGTCCATAGCTGAAAGACTGAACTGTGTGTGTGTGTGTGTGTGTGAGAGAGAGAGACAGAGAGAGAGAGAGAAAGGGGTGGAGGGGAGGAGAGAGAGAAGGGAGGGGGAGAGGGAAAAGGAGAGAAGCAGGAGGCAGAGGAGATCTGTTTGCTCACATTTCACGGTAATGGAAAAGCTAATTTTTTTTAGGGTTATAAGTATGTGCGAAACCATCTGGTGTTTCCTGCTGTTGCATGCTTTAGATTCTGCATGTTTATATGTCCATGGTATCAAAACAACATGAACCTAAAACAGTAATATTGAAAGGACATCATGTTTTCATGTAATTATACATATTATTGATGTTTTCTAGGCATACTCTTTTAGAATGGCAGTAGTAAAGAGTAGCTGAATATGTACACGACATACATATTCTCTTATTAAAAGTAAGGAGAAAATGAAAAAACATGGCCATCTGGATATCACCTTTTGTGAATGTTCAAAATTTTCACCCATTTTTATTTAAAAAATTTTTTTAATGTTTATTTTTGAGAGAGAGAGAGAGAGAGAGAGACAAAGTGTGAGTGGGGGAGGGGCAGAGAGAGCGGGGGAGACACAGAATCTGAAGCAGGTTCCAGGCTCTGAGCTGTCAGCACAGAGCCTAACGTGGGGCTTGAACTCACAAACTGTGAGATCATGACCTGAGCCGCAGCTGGCTGCTTAACCAACTGAGCCACCAAGGCGCCCCTAAATTAATTTTTTTAAGTTGGCTCCATGCCCAACATGGGGCTTGAACCCAGGACCCTGAGGTCAAGAATCACATGCTCTAACCACTGAACTGACCAGGGGTCCCTTGACATCACAATTTTAACATGGCCCAATATATTAATTTTTTATGGTTCATACTTTTTGTGTCCTATTTAAGAAATCTTTGTCTACTCCCAGGTAGTAAGGTTGTTTTCTTTGGTCTTCCTCTAAAAGTACACATATATATTTATTTATTTTTCCCATTTAAATCTACAATCCACTTTTTGCATGAAATGAGGAAGAGGTCAAGATTCTTTTATCTCCAAATAGTTACCCAAATAGCTGAACACCATTTATTGAAAAGGCTATCCTTTTCCCACTGCAATGCAGTGTCATCTCTGCCATAGATCAGATGACAGTATAGAAGTGGGCCCGTTTCTGGACTCTAGTCTGTTCCATTGATCTGTTAGCCTTGCCCTGCACCAGTAACACTGTCTTAGTTACCAAAGCTTTAGAAACCTTTCTATGCAATAGTACAAGTATTCTTGCTTTCTCCATTTTCTGTAAGAATTCTTTGGCTATCCTTGGTCCTTTGAATACCCATGTGAATTTTTAAATGAGCTTCTCAGTTTCTGCAAAAATAAAATTGCTAGTAATTTGACTGGGATTGTATTATGTCTATACATCAACTTGAACAACACTGACAACTTTCTAATGGGTATTCCAATCTCTAAACATGAAATATCCCTCCATGTACAAATACATGAAAAGGGGCTCATCTTTGTGAGTTATTAGAAAAATTAAAATTAAAACCACCATATCCCCTAGAGTGGTTAAAATGAAAAAGGACAGAAAATACCAAGTATTAGAAAGGATGTGGAACAACTAGAATATAAATTGCATGCATCCATGGGGATGCAATTTGGTGCATCTATTTTGGAAAACCGCTTGGCTGAATCTTCTAGAGCTGAATACATGCAAAGTCTATGACCAGGCAGTTCCAGTCCTAGAATGACCATCCACTAAAAGATAAGTACCAAAATATATATATATATTGGCACTATTCAGCCCTAAACTCGAAACTACCCAAATACCCATCAGTGGTAAAAAAGGATAGATAAGTTTTGTGGTGTATTAACACAACGAAAAAATATACAGCCCTGAGGACAAACCATCCACACCAGCACAGAATAATATGGACGAATCTCAAATAATATTGAGCAAGAGTAGCCAGATTCCATTTGTGGAAAGTATAAAAACAGGAAAACCAATCTATGTGATAAATCAGGACAGTGGTTATCCTTGGTGGGGTCCTGGGACAAGGAACTACAAGGGGCTTGTGGAGTGCTGATAATGTTCACTTGATTGATTTGGGTCCTGAGTACATGATGTCTTCATTTTACAAAAATACGTTGAGCTGTGCTGTTACAATATTGCACTGTTTACATATTTTAACAAAATGTGTTTTTAAAGAAATTCATTTTTGAGTTTTTTATTTAAAAGCCAATTCACTTTCTATTTTTATTTTCCAGAGAGAGATTGTGAGTGGGGGAGATGGGGGGAGGGAGAGAGAGAGAGAATCTCAAGGAGGCTCCATGCTGAGTGCAAAGCCTGACGTGGGGTTTGATTCCATGATCCTGGGATCACGACCTGTGCCAAAATCAAGTCAGACTGAGCCACCTAGGTGCCCCCCGCCAAACCCAATTCACTTTTAAACAATTTTCTCTCCCCATTTGTTCCACCCCCTTCCCAGGGCATTTTTATATGACTAGTAACCTAAAGGGAATTCTCCCACCCCCCCCCACCCCCGCTTTTTTTGGTGTGTGTGTGGGTAATTCTTAAAAACAAACAAGAAACTAGAACAAAAAAGGGGAAACTATGCTCTGCAGAAGCTTCCCCAGCTGGAACTTAGTTTAAGAGTTTGAATGCAGTGCTTTTGGGTATCCTATCATCCAGCCAAGCATGCTGAACTCGTTGTAAGCATCTAATTAGAAGTATTTTCTTTACTTTCTTTTAGATGAGAAAATGGAGAAATAAAAGGATAGACGACACTGCTAGTTTCAGTGAATTTGTCTTACTTCCTCATTCAAATCATCACTTATTATTCCTGCCCGTGAGTGATTTAGTAGTAGTTTTAGTGTGGACACAAGTGTATGTCTGTGTTTATTTTTCAGTGAGCAGACTCTTTAATGATCCCTTTAGCCATCTTTTTATAGCTCTGCTATGCTAACATCCAGTTGTCCTGATTTGCTTTTCTCCAGTTTTGTGTTGATACTACACGAATCAGTGACTATAATTACAGAATCCTAGGAAATTCATTTTTAGATATGACACAACACAATTTTCCCAAAATTTGCAACAAATGCTAGCTTATTTCCTTTTAGTCTATTTCTAGAAAACAGGTTACAGAGATTGAGACTTACATGTCCATAATCTGCTAAAAGGAAGTGTCGAATGAAACTGAGAATCATGGACAAAGCTGAGACTTACAAAATCAGTAAAGTGAAAGGCTAGGAGGGCAATCTTAGTTTTTTAAAAACATTATAAGTATAATTCAAGTTTTACTAAAAGCAACAAAAATGCATATAGTGGGGAAAAACATCTCATTCACTAGAATAGCAAGTGCTATGAAAGAGCCATTTGAGAATATTTTGTTCTGTGTTGGTATTTACTCCAGAGTTGGTAGTACGTACAAAAAAAAAAAAAAAATAGAATTTTTAAGGGATACACTACAATAACCACCACAGTACAGACAGAGATTTGTGGTAGTGTTGAAAGCTGCCTGTGGAAAACCTTTTTTTAACCATATTAAATATTAAAAGGTTTCGCTTAAAAAGCTCAGAAGCTACCCGACATCATCATGTAAACAGTGGTGACCTGAGGAAGTGACAGTTGTTTTAAAAAGCCACACCATGTGATCTTCTGGCCCAGTTTTTATGCTGAATATACTGTGTAGAGGTGCTTCATTTTTTTTTTTTTTCAAGGTGTTCTTGCTGCCTTCGTTGATTTTGGGGGGTGAGATAAGAAGTGGAGTAGAGAGTGATGTTTTACCTAAGCCACTTCCCACTTGTCCCTGTTAGTTTCAGCCTGTCAGACAGTAGAGGGGAGTAAAACAAGTCCTTTGACCTCATAAGTAATCCACATCGGGATGAACAACCCATCACCACTACTGGATGAGACTCCAGCACAGGTGAAACAAAACACTGATCTGAGCTTCATATGCTTATTTTTGGACTTAGGAGAAAAGAAATAAGTGGCTTAGAATGAAGAGGAGTAAAATACTAGTTTTTAAAAGCCTCCTTGGCTGAATGAATTATTGAAAACTGGGACCATCTGTACTTGAGTAAATACAAATTGAATTTATTTTGACAGTTTGAGAATTTTCCTTGGATTTAATTTGTTATATTCAATGGAGGCAAAAACAAACAAACAAACAAAAACAACAACAACAAAAACACCACCTCTAACCACCACCCTCCCCCCTCCCAAACATCCAAACCAAAGCAAACCAAGCACAAAAAGCCTATAGTTGTCAACAGTTGGCTTTACAGGGAGAAAGGGAAGGGTCATCCATTTACAGAGTGTGTCATACATGCAGGTTCCTCTCCATTCTTCCCTGCGCATGACTCATCACAGTGAAGTGTGAGGTATAAGTGGAATCCACAGTTGAAAGCAGCCCAGTATGTCAGTACAAAACTGATTAAACCACAAAAATCATTTTACTGTGGCATCCTGTCTCCAAAAGCTGTATCATTAGAATTTGACTAGATACATGATCACTGGCATTTAAACCTCTGTGGTAATTAAAAACAAAAACAAAAACAAAAAAAAGGTTGTGCCAAAGCCACAGAAGCCAGTTTTTGAGGAGTGCAATTTCAGAAGTCGTAGATCAAAACAAATTGTCCAAAGAATCCATAAATACATCCACGTATGCCTTGATTTATTCAAAAGACATATCCCAATGACTCCACTTTCAAAAATATAAACCAAAGTGTGTTTTAAATAAACTAGATGCAATTAAACTTGATTTTAACTACCACACAGTGACTCTCTTCTGAATAAAGGCAAATAAGACTTCGGTGTATGTGCAAATTACTTTTTTGCTACATTAGTTCCCCCAAGGCATGCCTACCTTTGTCACAACCTTTCAGTAGTCCCCCATTGTCTGAAAGATCAATTATAACTTTGCTCCCACTACCCAGCCCAACCCATGGCTGGACTTCAAGTTTTTTATTCAGTTGGTATAGACTCCTCTTCCTATTAGGTCATTCATCTTTAATAAGCAAGATCTTAAATCTGTCTCTGTTACTGTAAGAGTAATATATGCACACAAGGACATATAACAAAAAGGCTGCTGCCTTATGTCTTGTTGCTCTGGTCCCCCTCCCCAAAGACAATCACTGCTAACAGCTTCATATGTCAGAAAAAGTCTCGTTTCATGACTACACAAACCAGAAACACAACCATTGACTCAAACTTCACTTTTGCTCTGAGCTCCTTCACAAGTTCTCCCACATTCTGCTCCATGCTATCTCTTCCCCTATTAATTCCTATAACATTAATAAGTACGCTGTCACGTATTGATCCGTTTCTATTTTTCAACTAGCTTTATCTCCTTTTGCCTTTTTAACAATATATCCTTATAGATCTATAATGGCCTTTAGCATGGTGCTGGGCACACAATGTAAATTATAAAAACACCTGTCCGATGAACGATTTAAACATTCTGAATTGTCAGTACAACTCACTTTCCTTTTTCTGCTGTCATGGAAGAGGCTTTTCACACACAAACAATGCCGAGTCAGATATTTCTTAATGGACTACTACTCTTTGCTGAGAGGAAGCGACTGTTTATGTGTGTTATTAGTAGCTGGGCTCTGATCCAGAAATCTGTTTCTGGAGAAATACAGTGTATTTTATTTTTAGCTATGAATGGGGTATACATTTTGTTTGCTTCTTTAAAATAGTAGGCTGCTCTGATAAAATATAGTTATGGGTAGAAAACAATATACAATTGTTTCTTTTAACATATTATTGGGAAGAAACAAAGAAAAAAACCCACTTTGTGTCAGAAAACAAGGAGGTGCTCAAAGACTAACTGGGCCATATTAAAGGGGCACAGGAACTGGTTAGAGAAAGCTCCCACTGGCAAATGTGGGACAATGCAAGCATCAAAGAAACAATGATGGTAATGGATTACACTCTGAACCAACAATAAATCTCTAGTGATAAAAAAAATTGGGTGAGAAGGCTAAGAGAGGAAAAGAGCTCTTTTGGATAGAATGTCAGCTATTTGGAAAATCACCTTTTGCAACCACTCATGTAATAATTAATTCAGGCAAGGGTCACTGCCAATGAATGCTAAAACATGGATGAAAAGTTGCTGAAGAACAGGATTTTCACTAGGCCTCAAATATCACTTACTAATTATAGGGAGAAAAGGAGGTAGCGAGCAAATGATCAAACTGAGTATCCCCAATACTGGGGTGCCTCCTGATGTGACAAGATGAGAAGGTACATTACTCATGTAGTATTCTTGCCAGAAATGTTTTACCTGAATCTAAGGGTAATGGGCTAAGTCCAAATGGCAGGACATTATCCATGACAAGCCCTGGACTCTTCAAAACTGAAATCTCACGAAAGACACAAAAAAGGGCGAGGAGAGGGGTGGTCCAGATTTAAGGAGACAGAAGAAACATGGCAGCCAGTGAGTGGACCCTTTATTGGATCCTGGTGGGAGGCGGGAGAGGGAGGAGTATGATGGGGGAGTGTGGAGAAATGAGTGTTGGATTGTATTTTATGCTAACGGATAATACTATTGCATCATTGACAACTGTCCTGGATGTGATGTTGGTATCGTGGCCATGTAGGAGAATGTGCTTGTTCTTAGAGGAGATACCTGCTGAAACACTTAGGAGTAAAGTGTCATGTGTGCAACTTACTGTCAAATGGTTCCGGAAAACATACAGAGGATGACCATGATGGTGACAGAGAAAGAGGGAAGAGAGCAAGAAGATGGGCAAATAAGTAAGAGCAAGCAAATGTGGCAAAGGCTAACAACCGTTCAATAAGGGCAAAGGGTATATGGGTTATTACTGTATTATTGAAAAAAATTTTTTTCTTGTATTTTTGAAAAATTTCAAAATAAATTGCTAGGAAAAAAACCCAGACTGATATATTTTTGGCTCTTTCTTGCTTGAACAACAAATCTCATCACTTAGATGGCAGCAGTTAGATCTGACCAATTAGGGAATCAAAACAGAAATAAAACTGGTCAGTTTTTATTTTATTTTTAAAAAATATTTATTTATTTTGAGAGAGAGAGAGAGAACACGCAAGCAGGGGAGGGAAGTGAGAGGGAGAGAGAGAGAGAATACCAACCAGGCTCTGCACTGTTAGTAATGAGCCTGATATGGGGCTTGATCTCACGAATGGTGAGATCATGACCTGAGCTGAAATCAAGAGTTGGATGCTTCATTGACTGAGCCACCCAGGTGCCCCTAAACAGGACAGTTTTCAATGAGAACACAAGGAGTCAAATGACACCACAAAAGGCATGAGCAAAACTTGTCAGGGCACACGAGAGCATCTTTAAGCAGGCATCTGGGTGGCTCAGTCAGTTAAGTGTCTAGCTTATGAGATCGAGCCTTGCATCAGGCTCGTTGACAGTGAGGGGCCTGCTTGGGATTCTGTCTCCCTCTGTCTGCCCCTTTCCCATTCACACTTTTTCTCACTCTCTCAAAAATAAACAAACTTAAAAAAAAAAACAGAGAATTACAGTGGCACTGTTAATGGCGTGGCCAACAGTAAGATAACCACTGGTGAAGGTACCATGGGTATCAAGTGTGTGAATGCACAAATATGGACTCTGCAAATAATGAGAATCCACTGTATATGAAACATATTCCTATTTTCATTCCTGTATACCACACATATTCTTCCTGTAAGTTAAAACCTTTTTTCAACCTTGAAAGTGTTTCCTGTTTAGGGTTGTGATGTTGATTTATCTTGCCTTTTCCCAACTGTTTCTCTCAGTATTCTGTAAGCCCCATAGGAAAAAACCCAGTTCTACTTTATCCTGTCACCTTGCACTCTTCATTTGTTAGGTGTCTTCTACTAGGTTTGCAGGAAGAAGAGATGACCTGTGTGATGCTTCTGGATGGTATTATCATTTAAATAGGTAGACTGAGTGCTGGAGGAGGTAATCAAGAGGACGTGACTGCCAGTTTACCTGTGAGCTGGACCATGGCAAGTAGAGGTTCCTCAATGCTGCCCCTGTCCTTGGAATGTGTGTTCTGCCCACTATTCCCACAGCAGGCATTGATTTCAAGGACATAACCTTGAAAGAACAAAGTGTTGTTAAGACCATCCAGATGGTATGTGACTGAACCCAGTTCAGGTCTCTATACAGACTTAAGATTTTGGTGGGCAGGTGCAAAGATCTACTTCTCTTGTGGCCACTCCAGATAAGCCTTGTAAAGAAGTTCCCTTGCTTGTTAAACCTGCCAACTACCAATCTGGGTTGATCTGCCTCTTTTTTTGGTCTCTCCCTGCCCTCCATGTTATGGTGGCCAGTTTACTTCCAACACTGAGTAAAGTAGACCGCCTTCCATAATGTGGGTGGGCCTTACCCAATCAGTTGAAGGACTGAGAAGAATAAAAAAGCTGACCCTCTCCTAAGAAGAATTCTTCCTGCCTGATGGTCTTAAAAGGAGTATCAGCTTTTATCCTGCCTTTGGACTCAAACTGACATAACGGATCTTCCTATGTCTTAAGCCCACTGATCTTTGGACCAGAACTAAACGGTCAGCTCTTCTGGGTCTCCAGCAGACTCACCCTGGAGATCTTGAGACTTGCCAGCCTCCATAATTGTGAGCCAATTCCTCATAACAAATCTCTCTCCCTTTCTCCCTCTCCCTCTCTATACACATATCTATCCTCTTGGTTCTGTTTCTGTGGGGATCCCTGATTAATACATTGGGCAAGGAAAGCTCAAGTTGAGTCTAAAATTCCACCCATGAGTAACTGGAAGAAGAGCAGTGTGATTAACAGACATTTGGATACAATAAGGCAGACATATTGGGAAAGAAATGATGAGTCTGGCTTTGGTCATGCCAAATGGGACTGTGAGACAATCAACTGGGTAAATCCTACAAGCAGGAAAAATGCATGAACTGATGGGGTAAAGTGAAGCATGTGAACATCACATTCTGTATGTTTAGAATGGTCTCACCCAAATGGCTCAAACACATCTTTGGTAACCCTTTGCAATATGTAAGTCTAGAGTAGTAGGGGCAGTCTGTCTTTCTGAAGAAATGATTTCATTCTTGGTTTCAATACTATTTTATAACAGTCCACTGCAAAACAGACTATACATGGAAGAGCATAAAATATTTATTAGACTAGAGCAGAAACAACAAATTAACTTCATTCTTAACTGGTGTGAAAGTGACAATAATTACAAATAAAAAAACTAAGAATAACCTAGAAGTCAAAGACTGAACTGGAGTCCATGGATTAGGTTCAGGAGCAGATGAACCCTTGGCATTGTATATATACATACATCCATTTTTCTAGGGGAGCATTCACAACGGTTTCTAGTCAGATTCACAACGGTTCTGTGACCCAAGAAGCAATTAGATGTGAAACAGCTTTTCTTACTTTATTCCTTTAAATATGGCTATACAAATGACAAGATTTTATCTAATCTCACAGCATAGGAAGAGCACAGTAGAATAGTAAAAACAAACACACACCCTCTCTCCCAAATCGGGCATGTAGAAAATCTCCTTAAACTGGGTGTACTTTTTTTTTTTTTAATGTTTATTTATCTTTGAGAGAGAGAGAGAGAGAGAGAGAGAGTGAGAGAGAGAGGGAGGGAGTGGGAGTGAGTGGGGGAGATGCAGAAAGAGGGAGACACAGAACCTGAAGCAGACTCCAGGCTGAGCTGTCAGCACAGAGCCCAATGCAGGGCTCGACCCCAGAAACTGCGAGACTATGACCTGAGCCAAGTCTATTTCCAGTAATCTACCCGAAATGAAGAGCTAGATAAGTGAACAAAGATATCTTACTCACAAGGATGTTCATCATGGCATTGTTTAAAGTCGCACACACCTTCAGCTCTAACAATAAAGGATTAGCAAAACAAATGAAGCAGTGCATTCAGTGGTGCCCTATGTGTCCATTTAAAAATGATGATGCTTGCGTACTTTTACTGACTTGAAAGCTGTTAATTATAATTAGGAAGTCACAAAGTTATGAAGGATTAGAATTCCATTTATTGAAAAATACACATTCTTATGTATCTGCAGAAGTAACATTCTGGAAGGATATACACGAAAATAATAGTGTTTCATGAGTAGAACTATGAATAATTTTTCTCCCCTCAAATATTATTACAGTAACTATAGATTATTCATGTAATAAAAAATGCAATACTTCCCTTGAACCAACCTTCCCAGTGGCAACAAAACCACTGATCATTCATCAACGTCCTATCTGTCTCCAGCTCCTCCCCTCTCTCCTTGTTGGGGAAAACAGGAGAACACTGCTTTTGAGAGCCCTCTACCCCTTCAAGTCCTACATTTACAAGAATAAATCACTGGTGCACAGCTGCATCTAGCACCTGGAGGGCTTACTCCAGTTCACGGCTGACACCTCTCACCTGAGGAAGATACACCAGTGTCACACAGAAATGAACAATGTGTGGGGTGGCAGGGGCCAACGAATGCACAAAGAGAGCCAAGACTTATTTTATAATCAGGAATAAATCTGCAAGTTTAGACTTTCCACAGTCATAATACAGGGATCAATAGCGATTGTTATCATTTTGCTGATGTTTGTTAACCAACCGTATAAACATTTTAACTGTTCAGGAAGGAGGGCAGGGAGAGGGGCGGGAGAGGGAAACCCCCCCCCAAAAAAAACACCCAACATTTTAAGAGCCCAAAGTGATGACAAAGCACCTCTTTCTGTGGTGGAAACTCTGCCAGAGCCAAATGCAGGGATTTTACACCACTGTCACTGGAGGTGATGAGATTTCTCCCCCTCGCTTTTTATCAAACCTGGCAGATTTATATAGGATGTTTAAATGGTTTATTGTTATTATTTTTAGGTTGACAGGATAAGGAAATGGCTATGAACTGGGGGAAACCTACTCCGAGGCAATCGGTTTGTAGAAGAGAACACTGTAAATCAGTGCTCCATTGGGATAAAATCCACAAACCTAACTGTGATGCCCACACGATGTGACGCCCACACAGTCGTGTGGGGACAGCAACAGAACCGCTATCTGTTTGTAGCTCCAGGTCGTGTGCCTCAGGAAAAGCATCATGAGCGTAGCCAGCTGCCTTAAGAACTCTAGCCCATGTCCAAAAGGGGCTCTGGAGACACACAAACTATGTAATTACAGGCCTGCCTGGAAGCCAACGGTTGGCAGCTGATCTAAAAGGTAACAAGTGAAAGCGTGCTACAAGCCCATGCATTCTACCACGCTGGGAAAGCATGCAGAAACACGAGCTGCCTCTGCGTGCAAGAGTTGCTCTCAGGAGCAGCAGTTTAAGAAAGCCCAGAAAGAGAAAGAACTGGGGAAAGAGTATTTCTGAACAATCTGAGTGAGAGAAAGCCCAAGAACAATGACCACAGGTTCCCGAACACCTCCATCCCTCTGGCTTCCCGGCTAGATTCACACAATTGCCTTAATCCTGTTTTGCACCTTGAGATGTCCTAAGGAAAGCCGCTGTCCCTAAGTACTGACAACCTCCTGATTCTGGCATTCTGGACCTGCAGGGCGGAAAGTTCCACTCCACATGGAGGGGACCATGACAAGCCACTGCACCTGGCCTAAAGCACCTCCATCAGTTCACAGATATTATGCTGTCACACAGACATAAAACGTCCACTGAAATTAGGGCGCATGGTAGGCTCAGTCAGAAGAGCATGTAACTCTTTAAAAACAATTTTTTAAAATGTTTATTTATTTTTGAAAGAGAGAGAGAGAGACAGAGTGCAAGTGGGGGAGGGGCAGAGAGAGAGGGAGACACAGAATCTGAAGCAGGCTCCAGGCTCTGAGCCGTCAGCACAGAGGCTGATTCAGGGCTTGAACTCACGAACCATGAGATCATGACCTGAGCCAAAGTTGTATGCCTAATCTACTGAGCCATCCAGGTTCCCAAGAGCATGTAACTCTTGATCTCAGGGTTGTGAGTTCGAGCCCCACACCAGGTACAGAGATGAGTTAAAAAAAAGAAAAATAATAATAATTAAAAAAATAAAGAAATAAATTTAAAAACATCCACGGAAATCATTCTCATGCTCACAAAGTCCAAACACTGATTTTTGTATTAATTCTAAAAGAATATGTTAAAGAACCTGGGGGATTAAAATCACTCATTCATAATTTACAAACTGGTTATTTGTGGCTTTTTAAAAATGGGCTTTTGGTGATTTTCAGAAATAATAACTTTACCCCTTCCCCATCTCCCGAGATTATACCAATGAAACAATATGGTATTATTTCAGGGACCTACGAGGCTAGCATGTGGTTGGCGTTTTACT
Source organism: Panthera onca (assembly GCF_046562875.1). Taxonomy (NCBI): domain Eukaryota; kingdom Metazoa; phylum Chordata; class Mammalia; order Carnivora; family Felidae; genus Panthera; species Panthera onca. Next base: position 23,300,540 of record NC_138343.1, on the reverse strand, counting down.
CCTCAATGTAAGAAGATAATAACAACTTCCTAAGTGATGTGGAACAGCTTCTTTACTGTCGATAAATCTATTCTCTAATTACATACAAAGACATGTTTGTCTTTGACCCTGATTACATTAAAAATACCAGAAGTATCATTGCTTTAATGTGCATTACAGAAACACGACTCCCTAAGTGAATCTGATCCATTAATAACATCTCTTTAACTACTAATGATTTTTGCAGACATGGAATAGAACATTTTATGGCCGTTTTCAACCATCTGTCCTTCTTTCTCACTATGAATTTGCCAGAGATGTAGTGAAATTTCCTGTGCTTTGTGTCATTACACATTTGTTAATACCAATGTACCAATTAGACATAATAACCCTGCCACATGCTGTATGTAAGCTATGCCCTGGCACTGCTCTAGGGACTGGAATCTTCTGTTTGCAAGATTCCTTTAGGCTACTCCTTGAGCCAGGTAGGGGTCTAACCTACTGTGTAGCAGTACATATGGACCCAAGATGTGTACAGCTAATGAATCATGAGCTAATCTGTCATAGAATAAGAACATCCAGCTGCGTTAACGATGCCACACTTTAAAGAGTTAAATATGAGAGTTAAAATTGCAATCCTTTTCTCATTAATGAATGATAACCTATATTAACATATTTGAAATTCCACTAAATTATAATATTGAAGAGAGCACTTAATGAGTATGAGTGATTAGTAACTCATCATGTCATATTTTAAGGTTTTTTTTTGTTTCCAGACCTACTATTTACTGAGTGCTTATTTTGGGCTAGACACCTCTGGTGGTGGTCCATTCTTCTGAGCATAGGTAGGGCTCACGTATGCAAAAGAGAAGTTCATTTTACAAAGAAGTAAGGTCTTAGGGAAATGAACTGGCTTACAAATTACAGTATCCTGTTGGGAGAGTTGTGTTCACTAGCAAGTTGTCCTAGAGATAAGGTCCGATTCCTGCAGTACCTGGTGTTGGGGACCCAGGAGTCTGTGCATTGATTCTGGAAGGTACAGACTGAAGAGCCTACCCCAAGGCCTTGGGGTAAAGGTCCTGGGGACCATTACTGTCACTTCTGGTCCTGAGCTCCAGAGTTCTGCGAGAAGAGAACTGTGGCCCAGTATGCAGACTGGAGAAAACCACCTTCTGTATAGTCAGACCTGATGCTTCCTGTAGTCCACGCTCTGGAAATATTCTCAGCTGCTGCTGCTGCTTTTTTTTTTTTTGTCCTTCACGTTAGGGTAAAGGAGGAATAAAGAGTTTCCTACAAGCAGCTGCCTGTGTTTAGATCTAACAATGCATTTTACAAAGAGCAGTGAATGTTCTAGAGAATATGGAAAAATCATTAAAATTTTCACCTTCATAACGCGGCACCTGGGTGGTTCATTCGGTTAAGTATCAGACTTCAGCTCAGGTCATGATCGGGGCTCAGGAGTTCGAGCCCTGTGTCGGGCTCTGTGCTGACAGCTCAGAGTCTGGAATCTGCTTTAGATTCTGTGTCTCCTCTCTCTGCCTCTCCCCCACTTACGCTCTGTGTGTCTCACTCTCTCTCAAAAATAAATAAACATTAAAATTTCATCTTCACCAAGAAAACAACAACTAATTTCACCCTTTCAGGGCATCAGCCATGTTCCTAAGGATAGCATCACTTCACAAATCAATTATTGTAGTTAAAACGAGGAATTTATCCATCTTTCCCAACTCGTGGCTTCATCTAGAGGTGATAATGAATAGAACCTGAGGCATGTATATTGCACAGGGACATTTTCACAAAGACTCAGTTATAAAAAGGAAAATACAGATCATTTGGTGTGCTTGTCCTGTTTGGTGTTGCTATATTTCTTCTCAGAGGAGGGGGTTATTTGTAAACTCAGTTAATGATTAGCACAAGGAGGGCAGGAAGAAAAATAAAGCTTTAACTTTAGATTTCTTAAATCTCTTCTTGGCCTATTTTACTATACTTCTTTTTGTCTTTACATTTATAATTGGTAATTGTTAAGTCCAGAATATTAAACTGAGGTACATGTATAAATATATATTTTCCCTTTTATTTTAAACAGGTTATCAACCTTGGAAAGTTTAAATTCTAACAAATATTGAGACAAGTTGAGGATATAAAATATAAGCCAGTCCTTCTTTGATTTTATACAGCTAGTCATTAAAGGTCTGTTCCTTAGCTAATTGGGCTTAAAGACATCACACATAAAATTAATGCACTAAAATGTTGCCATTCCTATACTAATTACAGATGGGGGAAGAATGCCTTCCATTTAGTGAGACCCTAGATTCTTTTTTTTTTTTTTATTTTTATTCATTTTTGAAAGAGAGAGAGACAGAGAGAGAGAGGCAGAGAGAGAAGGAGACACAGAATCTGAATCAGGCTCCAGGCTCTGAGCTGTCAGCACAGAGCCCGATGTGGGGCTAGAACTCATGAACTGCAAGATCATTGCCTGAGCTGAAGGTGGACGCTTAACTGACTGAGCCACCCAGGCGCCGGAGACCCTAGATTCTTGAACAGAGGCTCTACAAATAGTATTTAAAGTGAGCAGTATTGAGGGGCACCTGGGTGGCTCAGTTGGTTAAGTGTCCGACTTCAGATCAGGTCATGATCTCACAGTCTGTGAGTTCGAGCCCTGCGTCAGGCTCTGTGCGGACAGCTCAGAGCCTGGAGCCTGCTTCAGATTCTGTGTCTCCCTCTCTCTCTGACCTTCCCCCACTCACACTCTGTCTCTGTCTCTCTCTCTCTCAAGAATAAATAAACATTAAAAAAAAAGTTTTAAGTAAGCAGTATTGAAATGAGGGGCATTCTAGACCCCAGTGCATAGATTTTTGTGAATAGATGTAAATGTGCAATCTTTAATATTGCTTTGTATTAAGAGTTTTGGACCTTTCTAAGAGGGGTTCAGAACCTGTGCATAGAAACTAGACAAAACTTTATGTTGCTTCCATATCATGGCTATTGTAAATAATGCTGCAATAAACATAGGCGTGCATATATCTTTCCAAACTAGTGTTTTATTTTCCCTTTGGGTAAATAGCCAGCAGTGGAAGTACTGGATCTAGATTTGTCTCTGAAAATGAAGCTTTCATCTTTGAAATCAAGGATAATGTCAGCTGACTGATTACCTATTTCACAGTCTTTCAAGTTTTAGTGAATATGAACCTCAGATTTCTAAAAGTGAGAGAATATCATTTTATCTCCATTGGCATGGAGACAGAGATATTACTTCCAAAACTTCTTGTATGTTTTCCCAAGTTTCTCATCACACAATTACATATAAACATTGTTGTGCTTAGGAATATGCTTGTTTTATGCTCTAAATGACATATTTCATTTTGTTTAGGGTTGTTGGTTCTTTGTAATACCTCCAAAATCCTGTTTCAATGTCATAAATGTGTGTAAAACTTGAGAATGGCAGTATGAAGGAAAAATATGGAAGTGTGTGAATGCAGGGACATCACCAATAACTGAGGGAGGGCTACTGAAGTCTCCCACTTCTCTGTATTTAGGGGAGCTGTGCTCTTGACAGCTGTGACCATTGCTGAAATGTGAGTTTTGGCACAAAAACTTACAGAGGATTTTAGAAATTTCTCAACCTTGTATTTTATTGCTAGTTAGTACAGCTTCTGAAGGCCTTCCTTAAATGTCATAGCTGATGTATTCTTCAGGATCTCAGAAACAAGTTTTCCTGGTAATGCAATGACAGTCAGGAATAATCACATCCTTGCTTGAAATGAAATCTCCTGACCAGAAAACCCTATCCCTGTTCACCAGGATGACTGCTTTTGAAGCACTGACTGCCTCTTTAAGAGCACAATTCAGTGATACACAAGCTCTCTGGTGCCAACACAATTATCATCCAAGTGAAGGATCCTTGTTTAATTTATCTCTAGAGCCAGACTCCCATGTTGTCTTGTTTTGACATGCTGCTTCTGTCCTACTGCTCTGGCTTGAGGGATATTTTACTGAAGCATTTTCTTCAATCATTTTAGCTATCCTCATCAAATATATCCTTAAAGTGCTAGGTTCTTTCAATGACTTACAAAAATATAACATCCAACGAGAGTCATAAGATGCTCCAACTTATCTTCTTTCAATAGTTTTAGGGGCTAAAGGGCAACACTATAGTGTTCTGCTTTCTATTATTCTAACAAATCAGGTCAAATGCATTGATTATTTATTATTATTTACTACAATTATTAGAAAATGAAGATAGTCTTCAAGAAACATACTAGATCCTGCACCTTCCTTGAGACTGTCATTTTGAGAGATGATAATGTATTCCAAGGATGGTGTCTTTATTCAAAACATTTCTGAAAGCCACTCCTCGCCTTGGGCTCCTGCTATACCCCCATATGCCACCAGTTTTCACTATGGATTTAATTGTTTGAGAATGTCTGTCTTCCCCTAAGACTGTCAGCAGCTGAGGAGTAAGGACTGAAATTGTCTATTCATCTTACATGCCTGTCCTCCCACAGAACACTTGGCAACATAGTAGGTATTCAATATTTATTGAATGAATAACTCAGACATTCTTTTGCATATTGTCTGTGTTGTCAAAGTTTCATCCTGTGAGGGTAGATTTACTTTTCTGAAAGAGTCAAAAGTGATTCAGAGTCAAGTATGAAGAAAGAGGCCATGCTACAACTCAATTTTCTTATGTGCACTGGAAACTAAAACGGATGGCAATTTTGAAAAGGAAGTTTATTGAAGTAAACAGGCAGGCCCTCAAGGCAAATAATTTAAAGAGTAACACTTGGATGGAGATATTCCCATGTGATTCTTAAAAAATCTTTGTTCAGGTTTTTTTTTTTTTTAAGTCTATTTATTTTGAGATAGGGTGTGTGAGGGGGAGGGACAGAGAGACAGAGGGAGAGAGACAATCTGAGACTCTCAAGCAGGCTCTGCGATGTCAGCACAGAGCCCAATGCGGAGCTCAAACTCACGAACTGTGAGATCATGACTTGAGCCGAAATCAAGAGCTGGACACTTAACCAACTGAGATACCCAGGCGCCCCAGAATCATTGTTCAGGATTCTTAAGTATTAAAAAACAAAACAAACAAAGAAAAAAACCCCAAAGCTTCCGAAAGGGAACTCCTTATTTTCTGTAGACGTGTGTATGTGTAAATGAAACATACAAAATCATCTGTGTCTGCCTTTCTTAAATGGACATGTAAGCATGGATAGACCTCATATTCTAGCAATCTGTGAGGGTGTAAAAGGGGCCCAAAATACATTTAGCCTTTCCATCTTGGCTTCCTGTTCCCATTTACTTCCCATTTCTCTACATCTCAGCCTGAAACAAGGCCCTGGTATAGGCAGAGCTGTAAAGAGATAACCTTGCGCTGTCTCTGGCTCCCATCTTTCTTGGCAGTGATTGTGTACTGGTGTAAATGATCTTTCCCCTAATGCCTTGGGTGGGCAGAACTTTGGAGAGATGCAACAATGGGGACGGAGTTAAAAGACAACCCAGTTCAACTCAGAAATAAGCAATGTCAACATAAGGTTGGGAGTGAGATATGTTGAGGGTGGGAGCATCGCTGTGAGTTGGCCAGAAACAGGCAGCCTTGGCCTGGTAACATACCGTTAACTTTGATTCAGGGCTGAGGCTTAGCCTCCTTCTACAACCATAGTTCTTTATTCAATTGTTACAAATGCCAACTTTTTTTTTCAATATATGAAATTTATTGTCAAATTGGTTTCCATACAACGCCCAGTGCTCATCCCAAAAGGTGCCCTCCTCAATACCTGTCACCCACCCTCCTCTCCCTCCCACCCCCCATCAACCCTCAGTTTGTTCTCAGTTTTTAAGAGTCTCTTATGCTTTGGCTCTCTCCCACTCTAACCTCCTTTTTTTTTTTTTTTTCCTTCCCCTCCCCCATGGGTTTCTGTTAAGTTTCTCAGGATCCACATAAGAGTGAAACCATATGGTATCTGTCTTTCTCTGTATGGCTTATTTCACTTAGCATAACACTCTCCAGTTCCATCCATGTTGCTACAAAGGGCCATATTTCATTCTTTCTCATTGCCACGTAGTACTCCATTGTGCATATAAACCACCATTTCTTTATCCATTCATCAGTTGATGGACATTTAGGCTCTTTCCATAATTTGGCTATTGTTGAGAGTGCTGCTATAAACATTGGGGTACAAGTGCCCCTATTACAAATGCCAACTTTTAATCCAAATGGATGTATTGCAAAGCTGATCTACCTAGAATTTCTTCTTAAAAAAAACAAAAACAAAAACAAAAAACAACAATCCGACATATAACTTCTATATAGTAAAGCAGTTACATCATTATTGAATCAAACTGTCTTTGTTATGACTGCAAGTAATTCCTTTCCCTGGCAACTTCTAAAAGTGAATACATTCACTTTTAGCATTAATATTAATCACTTCAAGAATGAGAAAAAAAAAAACTAAACAAATTTAAACCCCAACATCATTTTAAAGACTGTCCAAAGAAGGTGAGAATCAGAAAAAAAAAATTGTGTTTTTTTTTAAACAAAGGATTATGTAGAAAAGAGATTTTATGTATTTCCTGTAAAATGACAGGCCAGAGGAATCAACACAGAGCACTGCAAAGCCGGCTGCATTCTATGTTTAGTAAACATGGTCCTGAAAGTGTGCTTCACAGCCCGCTTGGTCACCTAGTCCGCCTCTGCCTCTTAACTGTCATGGTCACTGTTTTGGTCCACTCGGGCTGCTTTAACACAACACCATCCACTGGGTGGCTTCGGAAACAACAGGCATGTACTTCTCATGGTTCTGGAGGCTGGGAGTCTGAGATCAGGTGTGAGCATGGTCGGGTTCTAGTGAGGGCCCTTTACTGGGTTGCAGGCTGCTGATTTCTCCTTGTGTCTCATACTGCAGAGCAGAGAGAGGAAGCAAAGTCCATCAGGACTCTTATCAGGGCACTAATCCCATCCACAAGGGCTCCCTCCTTAAGACGTCATCAAATCCTAAGAAACTCCCAAAGACCCTAGCTTCTAATGTCATCACATTGGGGGTATAGGGCTTCTACATATGATTTTGGGGGGTCACAATCATTTAGTCCCTGACAGACATAGAGAACCATTTTGCAACTATCATGAAGACGGTCAGTGATCCAGGCCCGTGTCTCACAGCACCAAAGTGGCTACAGATCTTTGTATGCATGCTCAGCTAATTCTACTTAAACTGTCTGCTGGAGCCACCTTTTCACCATTTTACCTTTTAGGGCTCTGCCAGTCTAATGCTTCCTGAACACTTGTATTTCTCTGTCCTGCTTCACAGGCTCCTGCTGCTGATGCTTACGTAAACACCCCCAAAACACAGAGCCACCAGAACAGCCTCAGATGGGACATGTGTATATACACATGAAGCTTTGTCCTTTTGTCTACACTGGCTCTGTGCTCCTGAAAGCAGAACTGGCAGGTCATTCTTCCCTTCCTTATAACACACACGCACTTCCCAACACTTCCTCCAAACATTCCCCCAACAAGAGCTCAATTAAGAATTTATGACATCAGGGCGCCTGGGTGGCTCAGTTGGTTAAGTGTCTGACTTTGGCTCAGGTAGTGATTTCACGGTTCGTGAGTTCAAGCCCCCCATCAGGCTGTCTGCTCCACAGAGCCCACTTCAGATCCTCTCTCCCCATCTCTCTGTCCCTCCTGTGGTCACGTGCTGTCTCTCTCAAAAATAAGTAAACATTAAGAAAATATTTTTTTAAAAAATACATGAAACTGGAAAAAGAGACAAGATTGTCAGAGTGATTAAGAGGTGCAATTTCCAGTGAAGACTTCCTTTTCAAAGGTTTCCTCCAAATAGACAGAGTGAGGCAGCTGCCTCCCCCCCAATCCTGCTTTGCCTGTCTGGAGGGGCGTCATACCTTGATCCCAGTGGGCAGGCTGGAAGGTGTGCTACCATCGTTTTCATGTCTTACATTTACAGAATGTCATGGTTTTGAAAGACGACTTTCTTATACCTGTATTACCTTTTCTGACCCAGAGAGAAATAGGAGCAGAAATGAATAAAATGGGTGGATTGTAAGAGTTTTCTTTGGTTATACTTCCCTGCTACAGAAGATTAAAATAAAGCAAGTTCTTTTTAAGGAAGAGGGTTTCCTGGCAGTTCAAATTTGCTGTTTCTAAGCTGAGTATAGCATGGATTTGCAGGTGCACACACACACTTGTGTGTACATGGGCACCTACACTTGTAAGATTAGAAAATGATTTATTTTCATCATTGAGAGCATGCTCTTACTGATTTCTTCTCACTGAGAAGTAAATGCACAATTGGAAAAAAAGGGGGAGTAAGCACCCCTCAATAATTCCAAATCTGGAATTGGTATTTTTTTTTTAGTTGTGGTACAACACATAAAACATTAAGATTTATCATTTAAACCATTTATTTATAAAAATGTATTCATATATTTTTATAAAATTGTGGTTAATTATACATAAAACTTATCATTTAAACCATTTTTAAGTATACAGTTCTATGGCATGAAACACATTCACACTGTCATGCACCATTACCACCATCTGTCTCTAGAATGTTTTCGACTTCCCAGATTGAAACTCTGAACCCAATAAACAGTAACTCTCCATTCCTCTGGCAACCATCATTCTCCTTTTTCGTGTCTATGAATTTGGATATACTAAATACCTCATATAAGTGGAATCATATGAAATGTGTCCTTTCGTGACTGCCTCATTTCACTTCGCATAACATTTTCAAGGTTCATCTATGTTGTGGCCATGTGCCTGTGCTTCATTCCTTTTTCAGGCTGAATAATATTCCATCGTACATGTAAACCACATTTTGTTTATCCATTTATCCATCAATGGACATTTGGGTTGTTTCTACCTTGTGGCTATTGCAAATCATGCTGCCATGAACACGGGTGTGCAAATACCTCTTTGAGACTCTGCTTTCAATTTTTTTGGGGATATACCCAGAAGTGGAATTGCTAGATCATATGGCAACTCTATGATTTTTTTTTTTTTTGAGAAACACACATAGAGTTTTGTAACTATATGTTTTGTATGTTTCATACAAAACAGAGTTTTGTAATATCTTGCCCCATCATGCTTATAATACACTTTTGGCTGTGACTCTGCTTACCATTAATTCCTTACTGTGCTTAATCACAGGAGATGTGACTATGTCAGATAGAATCTTATTATGCCAGCCACACAATTTCCTTCACTTCTAGCCACACATCACAGTTTCTTAGAAACCAACAAGGTAAGTCTCATTACAAAACCACAAATGGTGATTCCGCTATGTAAGTAGATTTGTTTACTGGGCTAACCTGAGAATGAAAGCATCTTGCAGGAGATGGTTACTGATGAAATCCGAAGAGCCTATAATCCTAGAGGCCCCTGTAGAGCCTCTGGATTATTCTGAAGTTTATATCACCTGCTTACTCCACTTTCTCTGAGGCTACCGTGTAAGGTGGTGTGGGTGTACCTGCACTTGTTGCCATCCTGACCCTCTTCCCAAACTTGTAGCTATTATCTGCTCATGTCCTTTCTCTGATAACTTCAGTACATAGCTCAATTTTCCTATCCACTCAGTCCTCTGCCAGCATTTTTAGGTCTCTCAGCATCTACGCTAATGACCTTCCAAACACCCTGCCTTATACCTACAATCCTCAAGTCCAATGATGTTCAGTGCCTTCCTAATGTCACCTACCCTTAGGTATGGACCTCACTGACATAAGCCAAGCCCCAGACCTTGATTCAATCTCCCATCCTTCTCCTTCTGCTCTTCTCAAGTGGTCACCCTGAGCTTGCTCTTCCTCAGTATGGCCTCTAGTTGATTGGTCTCTCCCATTCTCATAGCTCACCTGCCCCTTCCAGCCCCACAGCTGTGCTCTTGGGCATGGTGACTGGTCACTGCAGTGACGCTAGTGTGGGTGCCCTTGCTTTGTCTGACTTCTACTGCTGCATTCTCCTTGCCAATCTCAGCCTGGCAGATGGCACTAACCTCTCTCCCTATCTGCTCCCAAATGTTGCAAACAGGGCTGATTGATCTTGCTGCTAAAGTGCACGTTTGACTTTATCTCTGTCATCTCGTTGCACAATTATCCTTGTAAGCATTGTTAATGTCCCCCCCCCCCAGCTTTCTTTACATCTATTCTAACAACCCTTTTCACATTTCTTTGCAAGCAATGCATCTCAACCCCACAACCTGAATTTTATGCAGTTTTGTTCTCTAAATTTTTTCAAAGAATTGAGGCCATGTAAGATGAGTGAATTTTAGTGCCAAGAGAAACAAAACTATAAAAGAAACTGTTGATGCATATATATATATATATATATATATATATATATATATGCATATATCACACACATACATGATATATGTATATATATATGTATATATATCATGTATGTGTATATGTAATGTTTATTTTTGAGAGAGAGAGAGAGAGAGAGAGAGCGCGCAAGAGTGGCATGCAAGGGAGGGGTAGAGAAAGAGGGAGACAGAAGATCTGAAGCAGGCTCTGCATTGAGAGTGCAGAGCCCAATACGGGGCTGGAACTCACGAAATGTGAGATCATGACCTAACCCAAAGTTAGACGCTTAACTGACTGAGCCAGACAGGTGCCCTGAAACTGTTGATATATTTAATTACGTATTTGAAGTCTTTTTAATAGTCCCAAACACAAACCAGCTTGAAAGATGAATGACAAAGTAGGAAAAAGAAAATGTAAGCTTCTTCATTTGACTCAGAATTGTCTTACATGTCTTTTTATCAATTCTATTCTCCTTCTCTTGTCTAATGGTATTTGAGACTTCTTTAGGAAAACCACTTTCCCCTGGTTGCTCTGGGACCTTTCTCCATTAATTTTTTCCTACTCTTTATTGTGCCTTCAATGATTTCTTTTGCATTAGCTCCTTTCTCTTAGTCAAACAATAAAATCTTTGCACCCTTAAAAAAAAAATCACCTCCCCCCCACACAAATCCCAGATGGACCCATCTACCTATTCCCCTAATTCTCAAACAGTTCTCTGTTCTCTCCTGCTCTTCTCTACCAAGCTGCTCTTCCAAAGCTGGTGCCTCTGCTTCTGGGCCACCAGCTTTGCCCTGCTGATTCTGTTCTCTTCCATTAAGCTGCTCTCAGAAATACAAATGGCTTTTGAACTGCCTCTTCCAGACAGCCTCCTGATGAGCTCTCTATAAGTAATGGACACAGGCAAATATTATGCTTGGAAACTCTGTTCTGAAAGCTCTTCTTGGCCTCTTCTTTCTCTGTGCTCCCTCTAGGCAACACAGCTCAGTCTCAGCGGTTCGCATCCTATCAGATGACTTCCAAACTTAGGTCTCCTGCTTTAAGTGGCTTCCGAGTGCTAGGTCTGCATTTTTGCGGTTTGCTGGACATACCTAGAAGTTATAATGCCGGCATCTTTGACTCAGTATGACTTAAGGAGAACATTTCCTTCCTTCCCATGGGTCCACTGTTCTTGACTGCTAATAGTAGTCCCATTGAACAAAGAAACAAAGCATGTACAGACACACACAGTTGCACTGATTTAACAAATGGACTTTAGCAATAAAAAGGTAGCTCAGATTGGTGATCAGTGCCCTGACAGGAATCAGGTGGTATCTACTTCAGGTACTGAAACCTCAGGTATTCTTTTCCTTTTGTTATTAACATGGAGACAGGTATTAATTAATGTGACATTTCTGAAACCCTAGGATGTTGTGTAGAAATAACAAAAACTTGAATTAAACCAGTAGTGTTAATATTCTGGAATAGGTTTAGGAGTAAGTATAGTAACTGGTTTTGTAATGACTACTTTTGTGTTGTTATAGCTCATCTTTAAGATATTTGGAGAGTTTGAAAGCAGCAGCTAGATTAGATTAGTAACTGCTTTTTAAATTGGTTAAGAAAATAAAATTTAGCTTTTAATCAATGGATAAATGTTTAGCAAAGATCCACTTTAATGTTTCAATTATTGGATATATAACATTAATAAATTGATCATTGAGAATAAACGTATCCATGGCCATAAGCTCCCTGGATATTAAATGGTAATCGATACTTTAGAGGTATATCATATGCATCTCTTTTTGTCTTAAAATGTTTTAGAGCCAGGGTGCCTGGGTTGCTCAGTCAGTTAAGTGTCCGACTTGGTTTGGGCTCAGGTCATGATCTCACGGTTTTGTGAGTTTGAGCCCCAAGTCAGGCTCTGTGCTGTCAGTGCAGAGTCTGCTTGGGATTTTCTCTCTCCCTGCCTCTCTCTCTGCCCCTCCCCTGCTCATGCTGTCTCCTTCTCAAAATAAATACATAAAAACTTTAAAAAAATGATTTAGAGCCATGGCTTTATCTAGGACAGTCGAGGTGCTCAGAACTGCAAGCTTGGGCATGTGTATTTAAAAAAATTCTTTTTCTTTTCTTTTGTTTTCTCTCCTTTCTCTTTCTTTCTTTCTTTCTTTCTTTCTTTCTTTCTTTCTTTCTCTCTCTCTCTTTCTCTCTCTCTCTTTCTTTCTTTCATTCTGAGAGAAAAAGCACAAGCAGGGGAGTGGCAGAGGGAGAGGGAGAGAGAGAATCCCAAGCAAGCTCCATGCCCAGTATGGAGGCTGATATGGGGCTTGATCTCACAACTGTGAGATCATGACTGGAGCTTAAATCAAGAGTTGGGCACTTAACCAACTGAGCCACCCAGGCACACAAGGAATGTCTATTTTAAAGAGGTGGTTCCGAGATGCAATCACTATTTAGTTCTTCCTTTACTTAGCATAGTAGATAGAGTACAGTCACCAGTTAAATTACTAGTCACTTAAATTACGAGTCAAATCACATTTTATTTGACATAGATGGACCTCCTATACTCTTTAGCTGAGATGCATTGATTTTCAAAGAGGCCACAGCCTAAGAGTGGGGAACATATGTTATAGAGACTTTTTTTTTTTATTACAGAAAGATTTAGTTTGCCTGTGTATTTTATTTTTATAATCTAGTGTTTGCCACATAAAGTTGTAGAAATTACAATAAAAGCATAAATCTTTGATTTCTGGCACACACATACTATTTCGTTACTAAAGGCTGTTCTTCCTCTCTGCCTTCCCTCCTCTTATATAGTTTCCATGTGGAGAAACCTTACCCCACAGCCAATGTACATTTATTTAGAAAGGCATTTGGGAACGGGGTTGCTCGCTGGCTAATCCGCAGCTTATGGGCCAATGGCTACAGGAAAGAGAGAATATAAAATATGCTGCTTTGTCATTTCTGCCCTTTCTTGTGATGTATAAATGAAAGGCCCCTTATGCTTTCTATCCCTGCACGGCATTCACCATCTGCTTTGGGGCAGTAGTTTTAAATACTGAACGGTGGGATTTTGCAGCTTTGAGTGGCATGCATTGTTCCTTTTTAGCTTCAGTGAAAATATGTTAGTGTCTGGCATATAAGAAACAAAATGAATAGTGGCCACTATTGTATTATTACGATGATTATTATAATCATTATTATATTTGGAAGTATTATTTAGTGAAGTAAAGGTTTTCCATCCAAAAGGGATGAACATTCACCAGTACAGTAGTTCTGTGAGATCCTGGTTGTTAGAAAATGTCTGGAGAACGAGCCTACCACGGTGTCAAATTCTGCTAAGCGTATACAATCTCCTACGTAGGTTTCACATCGGACCTCATTTCTCTTTATCCCACACCCTACTTTCCCCTCTTCAGATCCACTAAATCAAGTGTATGGTACAAAAGGGGTCATTTCTCATCATTTGACTACATGACTAGAAATAAACAAAATATGCAGGAAAAAGAATTTAACAATGAAATATGAATGCCTGGATCTTATTTAAAGCTCTGCTTGAAGCTAAGAATAATAAAAATCAAGCCTTATATTCTCTCCTCGTGTATCAAAACCTTTTATGGAAGGGACTAAGGAGGAAATCTAGTCCATTTTCTTCAGACTCATCTTCACTGACGACAAATGATTTTTCATACACACATTATAGGGTCTGTCTATTAGAATAAACAAATTCCAAAACTCTAAAGCAAGATACAAATGGCAAGTGGTGTGTAATTTCACAATAAAGGGGTTCAAAATTATAACTGGGAGTCTCCCTTCCTTCCTCAAAAGAGCTGTCTCTTTAAATGAAAAAAAAAAAAAAAAAAAAGAAAGAAAAAGCTGTACTTTTTCCCCCCCTTTAGAAGGCAATAGATATTAAACAACCTAGTGTTCACACTTCTATTAAGGCTTGATTTTACTCTGAGGAGATGTTAAAACCCTACAAAAACAAAAAGGACTTGCTTATATTTTATAAAGATCAGCCATATTAATATTTTAATAAACTAATTTAAGCCATCTGGTGTTTAGAAAATAGGTCTGGTTCTCCAAAGAAAATAAACAAGATATAAATAACTCCTGAGTTCATGCTTTTTTTTAAAAAAAAAAAAAAAAAAAAAAGGAAAAGGAGACTCTTGATCATCTACCCTGCCAACATTCCCTTATTCCCCCACCAACCCTGCGGAGCACCTACTGTGGTTCAGGCACTATTCTAGGCTGTCATGTTAAAGAAACAGTCTGCTTTTAAGGCACTTCCAAAGGGCAATCCATAAACAGATGATCCGTGCAGATACCAGCAGAACAACAGGGAGCCGTGTGGAAGCACGAAAGAGCAATGTGATCGTGCTGCACCTCCAAGTAAAACTTGCAGGGCCCTCCTTCCAGATAAAGTCCAGGCATGGGGGGCAAGGTCTGACGGGTCTCCAGCTCTTGTTTATCTCTGCAGCTTTCATAACCCTTGCCTTCCCCTGGCTTACTCCTACTTGCTGCTCGGAAGCCTCACCTCAAACTGCCCCCTTGCTCCCCACCTCCCACCCTGTGTGTTCTGTGGCCTCATTACAACAGTATCCTACTCTAGTGCCTCCAGGGCTGAGTCTGTGTCATCACCACTGAACTCATACAGCCCAGGTGAGTCTTGGCATGAAGGACTGATATTTGTTCAATCAATGAGTGGGTGAACAAATGAATGAGACAAGTTGTGTCTGTTGGTGACTAAAGGGTGACTGAATGCCGGTTCCATGCTCGGGGCCATGGGGACAGACGGCTGGCTGAGCCAGGGGGATAGCATGGTGGAGGGAAAGAGCAAAGACACTGGAAATGGCTGTAACAGGGACTTTCTTACGAGAACATAGCTTCTCTTTCTGAAAGAGTCTAAGCTTCTGGAGAAAGACTAATGATAATGGGATAGCTAATGGGAAGAGATGGGTTTTGGTTGAGACACAATATTGAAATACAATATTTGAAGTGAATACAAACACACACCTACTTTGTCAAAGATGAGTTGTATAAAGCCCCCAGTTCAGTATCTGACACAGAGCAGGCCCTTAGTACAGCAAAATCAAATCTTGTATAAGATACAATACAAAACAATACCATCGAGTCTCTGTCCATATGAAACCTAGTGTCCAGTAGGAGAGACAGACTCACTTGGAGGCTGAGAGACAGAAAGTCGCTCCCTAACATCACACGGCTGGTAAGTGGCAGGGCAGAGACCTCCAGAAGGCTTGTCTGGTTGCAATGTCTGTGCTTGGGGGAGAGGGGATGACTGGAGAGGGACTTGAGAGTTGTCCTCAAGGGGGACAGATGTGTCATAGTGGTGGGCGTGATCACAGGGAAAGGGAGGGCCAGCAAAGGAGACTGGGACAGGCTTGGTGGTGTGGGAGGCGGGAGTGAGGACACCAGCCATTCAAAGGGGTCAGAACGGTCAGGCACGAATAGGATGTCTACTTGGACGAGGGTACGCGCACTGCTTGTGGTCATTAGGAACCGGGTTACATGTACAGGAGCTGGCATATGGTTGGGATGACAGGGGTTGAGGTGTGAAAGCAAGGCCAGGAAGTGGTACTTGCTGAGCCCAAGTGGCCCTTTAGAAGCAAAAGGAAACAAACTGGGCAGGGTCACTTGAAATGGGAGCAAAGAAGCCAAAGTGTATCTGTGCACCTGGGAAACGGAGATGTGCTTTAGGGAGGGAGCCGTGGAGCCAGTAGGGAGAGAGGAAAGGTTTTAGGAGAGTGGGCAGCTGAAGAGGATGAGCAGGCTTTCAGAGGTGGAGGTGGTGGGAACTGAGAGGGAAGTAGGACCGCTGAGGTGGGTAAAATTAGGGTATTCTTCGTGAGGTAAACTGGAGGGAACAGAGGATTTTGTGGCCTGGTAAGTTTGATTAGAACAAAAATGTCTACTTAGTTGATAAATGGTAACTAGGACAAGGGGATATGATTTTGGATGAAGTTAACTGTACCCCTACCTCCGTTCTTATACTAAAATAAATTCTATACTCATCAAAAATTGGACATAAAAAAGTACCCCTAAAAGCACCAGAAGGAAACGCAAGAGAATTCTGGAAACTTGGAATGGGAATTTGGCGTGATGCTACATTTAAAGGCAATAAAGTAAAAAGTTAACTGCATAAAAATTAAAATCTCCTGTATACAAACATGTAGTAAGCAAGGCCAAACAATAAATGACAAATGGGGAAAATATATTTGTGATATGTATGACATGAAATAAAACAGTGAATAAATTAACACAGGAAAGAGACAGAGATAGTAGTATACATAAACTATCCTTAACTTGACCCGTAACTAAAGAGATACCACCTTTTAGAAATTGGATTGGTATAGACGAAGATGTTTGATATTCTGCAGTGTGAAGACAGGGTTTTGCTGGATGGTAGCAAGCTGGGCAATGTGAGAATGCTGGTCTCTGTTTTCAATGCCCACATCCTTGACTTAGCTCTTCCTCCTCTAGGCCTTTATTCAACATGAAGACAGGTACCAGAATGTCCACTGCTGTACTGCTCGTGATGGCACAGAGCTGAGATCGTTGCAATGTCCATCAGTAACGGGCCAGTTAGTTAAATTACAACAGATCATACTGAGGAATACTATTCAGCCACTAAAAAGGTTGTATGTTCTGATATGGGAGAATATATTATATTTAGTGGGGGGAAAAAGAGACCGTGAAAGAGTATTTTTAGTGTACTGTCCTCTGGTTTAAACAGAAAAGAGTGCACACATATGCACACACACACTACCTTTAAATGCACAGGAAATTTCTGGAAGGCTACATAAGACCCCTTACTATGGGAAAGTGAGATTTACATTTAGGAGAAAGATTGAGAGAAAATTTCTTCTTTTAAGGTTTTTTATATTGAAAATATAATATTTTGACTAAAAAATGATAAGTAAAGAGATGTAAATGTCTGAAAGATCAAGTTGCCCAACTTGCAAGTCACAGGGCATTATTGGTTGTGTTCTGTTCCCATTCATTCTGATATTTGGTAGTGATCACCACATTAAGTGGGGCTTGATCCACTTGATCCACATCCTTAGGAGCTAGGGCTCACAGTCTAAGTGTGAATCCTGGGTCCCTTACTTATTAGTGAGCAACAGTGGGTACCTAAATAACTGCTTTAAACTTCAGTTTCCTCATCTCATAGTACTGGTTGAAGGACTAAATGAAGACAGTACAGGTAAATCATTTAGCATACGAAGTGTCCAATAAATGTGATCTAGTATCATTATTAATAAAGCTCCTTCATCTTACAGTTTGCTATTACCTTATTACATAGAATTCTTACTTGACTTGTGCTTTGCAGATTCTAAAACATTATTATCCTATCTTAGTTTTCACAGCAAAGTTTTACTGAGTTTCAGAGAAATTAAGTGGTTAGCCTAAGATCACAATCTAGGATTTAAAAGCATCTCTTTTGACTTCAAGGGTTTTTTTCTCGCCTGATCTTAGCTGTCTGAAGACCAAAAAGCCCACAAGACCCTATATTTTGACATGCATTAATGTTGATTGTGAAATCCTAGGCATTAGTAACCATGGAGCTCTACATTACTTCATATGATACTTTGGACAGAGGAAACCAAAGTGCTGTTTAGAATGCCATTCTGTTGATGCTTATAACTTTCCTTAACAATATTTAAGTACATCTCTACATGGTTAGTGGTGATAGCACAAGAAGTTAAAAAAGCACAGAAAAGAAAAAAAAAACAAACAAACAAAGATGGCTAAATCACCTGTCCAAAAAAATCAATACATGCTTCATTTGCTCTATGAATCGGATCTCTGTTGTCTGAAATCTAGGCATTTTCGTTTGAGTACTACTGTGTTCAATAATTCTTTATATAACAGAAGTTGATCTGACCCAAAGAATTTTTTTCCTGAACTAGAAAAGTAGGCTGATATTGGCATCTTCATTTAGTAGACAAGACAAAGAGAATTTATGCAATTTTCTCAAGGTCCTTCAGTGAGTTAAGGGCAGAAACATTTGAGTTCAGCTGCTTGCTTTCAAATTTGCCTCAAATACCACACACCAAGATCACACTCTTCCTTGCTTTAATTTTTTTCATAGGACTTTCCCAGAATCAGTTCTGAATTTATTTTGGAAGAATAAAGTATTACACTGAGCACATGAAGTAGACAGTACTTGAGTCTCAGTAAATTCTTTAATAGACTCAAAATAATTGATTTCCTTGAGTTTTTTTTTTTTTTTAACAGTTTGGCTCAAACTGAGAATGTACATTTTTTAAGTAGCTGTGACTTCTAAGTGCTCTCCTTATGTATAAATGTATTTTAGCACAATGTTTAAGCACAATGCTTAGGAAAAATCCACTTAGAAGAAAGTTCATTTGGTATTCTATAGTAGCACCATCTCTATTCTGAACTATACTAATAAGGAATCAATTAAATATGATGGCTCTAATAAGCTGTACATTGAAAATTAATTTAATGTTATTTATTTATTTGAAATCACCACCCCCCAAACACACACACACGTGTATGCACAGTATATAATTGACCACTTCTGATGTGACTGAAAACTCAAATCCAGAAAACATCATTTAAATCAGTCATCTTCCTCTGACATCTTTGGAAACATTTTGGGTCAGACTCTTTCTGGGAACATAATGCAATTACAAATCTCTGTGCCATATCTCAGCTGCCCAAAAATGAGTACTTAGAGGGAAAGAAGCAGACAGTGTAAGTTAAAATTCCTGTGTTTTTAATGGTGATGTGGAAGGACAGTTATTGATGTAAGTGACCTCAAAATCCCAATCTTTTCCCCAGTAAAGGCTGCTGAGAATTCACTGGCATGTCCCATCCTAACTGAAAGAAAGATGAAAACATACCCAGACTGCAATTCCCACTGTGGGCTGTTCCTGGTTTAGAGTCCCAAAGGTCAAAATCGAGGGTCTTTTATCATGGTATATTCTAAGATTTTAAGTGGAAAAGATATATCAGAGCTGTGGACTGGTCAGTCTAGGTTCTCGAATTAGTCTTCCATAGTGTTAATACATTAAGTTACAACAACTGAATTGATGTAACTGATCAGGGAAATTCAAACCCAAGTGCCATTCCCCGAAATGGCATAACTAGAGTTACTAATGTTTTAGCTACGGAGAACAAATGTGAGTTATTGATTATGAGAGGTTAAGTGTTCACCGTGTAAGGGGGATTACAAGAGAAGCTGCAGGAACTAATTATGAATATAAAATACCCCAACTTTACTCTTCAGAGGTGAGAATCTGAGATGTGATCATACATATTTTTTATTCAGCAAATAATGGAAAAGCTCCTAACAGTCTCACAACTACTTATCAGAATTAAAGCCAGTGTCTAGAATCATGAAATGGTGTAATCAGAATAGGCCTGAGAGAGCTTCTTGGAGAATGTGGTCTTGGATAATTTCATACCTTAATTTTGCAAACTGGTTTCTGAACCTGAGCCCATAGCTTCAAGAAAACCAGATAGCTTATGCAATACTTTGTCTGTGTATGTATATGTGTACATATTTCTGGGGAAAGGGTAAAGAGCTTTTATGACATATAAGGCATTGTGTTTAAAACCAGCCTCGGGGTGCCTGGGTGGCTCAGTCGGTTAAGCGGCCGACTTCGGCTCAGGTCATGATCTCGAGGTCCATGAGTTCGAGCCCCGCGTCGGGCTCTGTGCTGACAGCTCAGAGCCTGGAGCCTGTTTCAGATTCTGTGTCTCCCTCTCTCTCTGACCCTCCCCCGTTCATGCTCTGTCTCTCTCTGTCTCAAAAATAAATAAACGTTAAAAAAAAAAAAAATAAATAAAATAAAATAAAACCAGCCTCGATACCAGACCGTTGGGAAGATGGTGGAGTAGGAGGGCCCTAAGCTCACCTCCTCCCAGGGATACAACTAGATAACACATCAGCGTAAATAACCCAGAAGATGACCTGAAGACTGGCAGAGAAAACTCCACAACTAAATGTAGAGAAGAGGTTGAAGAGGGTAGGTAGAGCAGAGATGCAGTGGGGAGCTAAATGCACCTGTTGGGCTCTCTGTGGGAGAAAGGGACTCCAGGGCGCAAAGAGGGGAGAGAAACAGACCCCCACACTGGGAAGGTGAATCCCTATAACATTTGGCTTTGAAAACCAGAGGGGCTGAATATCACAAGTTCTTACAACCAGTGGAAACTTAAAAACATTCAATTTTAAAAATCAGCTGGCTCAGCTCTGGGACAGCTGGGAAGGGAAACGAATCCCTACCCTTAAAGAGACAGCACAACAAAAAGCCCACAGAGATACTGTATAGAAGCAGCAGTTTGAAAACTGCCTGAGGCTTATAGAAGGGAGAGCTGTCCTGGAGGGAAAGAGATCCTTGGGGGACTCCTCCGGAAACAAAGGAACTAGCAGGTGTCATTTCCCTCCCCTGCTCCACAGCAAAAAAACACAGGCACCTGCAGGAACCAGGTACCTAACCTGCTAACACTGCTTCTCCCCCCACCACTGTACTTTAGTGGATCTACTCCCTCCAGCCAGGCTTGTCTTAGTCCCTGAGCTGCAGGTCTGCTCCTCCAGTGGACCTGTGTGCAAACCTTGCACACACTGCTCACCCAGCCTCCGCATGTTGCAGGTCCACTCCCTCCAATAGCTCTTGGCCAGAGCCCATCCAATGTGATGCCACATACCTGGCAGTATGCATGCAGCCCCAACAGGGGTCAGCACCAGTCCAAAGACACTCCGGCCCCTGAGAGAGGGAAAGAGAACTACACACACCTGTCAGACTGTGGCCCCAGGGGTGGGGTGGGGGCAGACACTATTCTGACTGCAGGCCCACCCATGAATGAAAGTTTCTCAGGGGACAACACAGGGAAAGCCCCCTGCAGTTCGGTGCTACAACATTTTGCACATGCCTGGTCTGACTCAACTCAAGCCCAAGACAGCCCCAGACTGGCCCACTAATACCAATGGAACCAAACACGCCCACGACAGGTAAAGATAACCACTGAAGATGACTGGACTGAAGGAAAATGCACAGCCAAAACAGCAGGGTGCACAAAACACACACATGAGGCACCCATAAAATGCCAAGTTCCAGTGAAGAGGGGACACTTCAGTGCAGGGCACCACAGGATCTCTTCTCCATCAGGTCACTACTATCAAGAGCAAGAGATGTAGCTGAATTTCCTAACACAGAAACAGAGACAGACAAAATAAGGGGACAGAAGAATATGTGCCAAATGAAAGAACAGAACAGAATCATGGTGAGAGACCTAATCAAAACAGAGATAAGTCATATGCCTGATAGGGAATTTAAAATGATCATAAAGACTCACTGGACTTGAGAAAAGAGTGGAGAACATTAGTGAGACCCTTAACAAAGAGATAAAAAAGAACCAATCAGAGATGAACGCAATAAGTGAAATTAAAAATATACTAGATGGAATAAATAGTAGACTAGAGGAAGGAGAACAACTCAGTGACCTGGAGGACAAAGTAATGAAAAGTAATCAAGATAAGCAGGTGAGAGAAAAAAATTGTAAAAAATGAGAATAGATTTAGGGAACGCAGAGACATCATCAAGTATAACAATATACACATTACAGGGATCCCAGAAGGAGAAGAGAGAGACAAGGGGGCAGAAAATTTATTTGAATAAATAATAGCTGAAAACTTTTTGAATCTGGAGAAGGAATAGAAATCCATATCCAAGAGGCACAGGTATCTCCCGAGAAAATCAAGCCAAGCAGATTCACACCAAGACACATAGTAATTAAAATGGCAAAAAGTAGTAATAGAAAATTTTAAAAGTAGCAAGAGAAAATATAATAGTTATATATAAGGAAAACTCCATAATGCTATCAGCTGATTTTTCAGCAGAAACTTTGCAGGCCAGAAGGTAGTGGCATGATATATTTAAAGTGCTGAAAGGAAAACTTCTGCAGCCAAGAAAACTCTATCCTGCAAGTCTATCATTCAGAATAGAAGAAAAGTAAAAGAGTTTCCTGGACAAACAAAAGTTAAAGGAATTCATGACCACTAAGTCAGCCCTACAAGAAATGTTAAAGGAGATTCTTTGAGTGGAAAGAAAAGATCGTTAAGTAAGAGTAAGAAAGTAGGAATCACAAAAGCAGTGAAAATAAATATAGCTATAAAAATCGGTCAATGGACTCACAAAATAAAAGGATGTAGAGTATGACACTATAAATCTAAAATGTGGAGGGGAGAGGAGTAAAGAATGAGTTCAAACTTAAGTGACCAACAACTAAACAGAGAGTGCTAGCTATATGCGGAAGATGTTATATGCAAACCTAACGGTAACCACAAATGGTCATAGATATGCAAAATATAAAGAGAAAGGAATCCAGGTAGGTCACTTAAAAAAAGCGAACTTATGGGGAGAGCAAGGGAAGAAAGGAACAGAGAAGATCCACAAAAACAAACACAAACCAATTAAAAAAATCCCAAGAAAACAAGACCCATCTGTATGCTGCCCACAAGAGACTCATTTCACACCTAAAGACATATGCAGACTAAAAACGGGATGGAGAAACATCTATCATGCAAATGGATATGAAAGAAAGTCGAGGTAGCAATACTTATATCAGACAAATGGACTTTGAAACAAAGACTGTAACAAGAGACAAAGAAGAACACTATATGATAATAATGGGGACAATACAACAAGAAAATATAACAATTGCAAATATTTATGCAGCAACATGGGAATACCCAAATGTATAAAGCAGTTAATAACAACCATAAAGGAAGCAATCAATAGTAATGCAAGAATAGTAGGGTACTTAACACCCACTTACATCAAAAGGGACACATTATCTAAACAGAAAATCAACAAAAAAATAGTGGCTTTGAATGACACACTGGACCAGATGAATTTAACAGATATATTCAGTAACATTCCATCCTAAAACAGCAGAATACACATTCTTTTCAAGTGCATTTGGAACATTCTCCAGAATAGATCACATATTAGGCCACAAAACTAGTCTCAACAAATTCAAAAAGACTTAAGTCACACTATGTATCCTTTCTGACCACAATGCTATAAAAACTAGAAATCAATCACAAGAAAAAACCTGCAAAGACCGCACATAAATGGAGATTAATGACACGTTACTAAAAAATGAATGGGCCAAAAAAGAAATCAAAGAGGAAATCAGAAAATACATGGAGACACGGGTGCCTGGGTGGCTCAATTGGTTAGGTGTCTGACTCTTGATCTTAGCTCAAGTCTTGATCTCAGGGTCATGAGTTCAAGCCTGGTGCTGGACTCCATGCTGGGCACGAAGTGTACTTAGAAAAACAAAACAGAACATGGAGACAAATATCAATGAAAACACAATGGTCCAAAATCTTTGGGATGAAGCAAAAAATGTTCTAAGAGGGAAGTTTATAGCAATACAGTTCTACCTCAAGAAGCAAGAAAAATCTCAAATAAACAACCTAACCTTACACCTACATGAGCTAGAAAAAGAATAAACAAAACCCCAAACCAGTAGAACGAAGGAAATAATAAAGATTAGAGATAAATGAAATAGAAAACTGAAAAAACAATGGAACAGATCAATAAAACCAGGAGCTGGCTTTGAAAAGATCAACAAAATTGTTAAATGTTTAGCCAGACTCACCAAAAAACAAAAATAAAAAGAAAACACACAAAAAAGAGAGGGACTCAAAATCAGAAATGAAAGAGTAGAAATAACAACTGGCATCACAGAAATACAAAGGATTGTAAGAATATTATGAAAAATTATATGCCAATAATTTAGACAACCTAGAAGAAATGGATAATTTCCCAGAAGTATATTACCTACCAAAACTGAAGCAGGAAGAAATAGAAAATTTGAACAGACTGATTATCAGCAGGAAAATTGAATCAGTAATAAAAAAAACTCCCAACAAACAAAAGCCCAGGACCAGATGACTTCACAGGTGAATTCTACCAAACATTTTTATTTTTTACTTTTTTTATTAAAAAAATTTTTTTTAATGTTTTCATTTATTTTTAAGATAGAGACAGAGCATGAACAGGGGAGGGGCAGAGAGAGAGGGAGACACAGAATCCGAAGCAGGCTCCAGGCTCCGAGCTGTCAGCACAGAGGCTGATGCAGGGCTCAAACTCACGGACTGTGAGATCATGATCTGAGCTGAAGTTGGACGCTTAACCGACTGAGACATCCAGGTACCCTGAATGCTACCAAACATTTAAAGAATAGTCCATACTTATTCTTCTCAAATTATTTCAAGAAACAGAAGAGGAAGGAAAACTTCCAAATTTATTCTGAGGCCAATATTACCCCCATACCAAAGCCAGATAAAGACACTACAAAAAAAAGAGAACTACAGGCTAATATCTCTGATAAACATAGATATAAATATTCTCAACAAAATATTAGCAAACGGAATCAACAATACATTAAAAAAAACATTTATCACAATCAACTGGGGCTTACTCCTGGGATGCAAGGATGGCTCAGTATTTGCAAATCAATCAATGTGATATGTCCCATCAACAAGGAATAAAAACTGTATGATCATTTCAAGAGATGCAGAAAAAGCATTTGGCAAAGTACAACATTCGTTCTTGATAAAAATGTTCAACAAAGTAGGTTTTAGAGGGAATATACTTCAACATATTAAAGGCCATATATGAAAAACTCATAGCTAATATCATATTCAATGTTGAAAACTGACAGCTTTTCCCTAGGGTTAAGAGCAAGACAAGAATGTCAACTCTTATCAATTTTATTCAATATAGTACTGGAAGTCCTAGCCACAGCAATCAGACAAGAAAAGGAATAAAAGGCATCCAAACTGGTAAGTAAGAAGTAAAACTTTCACTATTTGCCGATGACATGATACTATATATAGGAAACCCCCAATGACTCCAACAAAAAACTACTAGAACTGATAAAGGTTACAGGACACAAAATGAATATACAGAAATCCATTGCATTTATGTACACTAATAATGAAGCAGCAGAAAGATAAATTAATCCCATTTATAATCACACCAAAGAAAATAAAATACATAGGAATAAACTTCACCAAGGAGGTGAAAGACCTATACTCTGAAAACTATAAACCACAGATGAAAGAAATTAAAGATGAAACAAATGGGAAGATATTCCATGCTCAAGGACTGGAAGAACAATATTGTTAAAATGTTCATACTACCCAAAGCAATCTATAGATTTAATGCAATCCCTATCAAAATAGTAACAGCATTTTTCACAGAACTAGAACAGTTCTAAAATTTGTAATGAACCACAAAAGTCCCCGAATAGCCAAAGTAATCTGGAAAAAGAAAGGCAAAGCTGGAAGTATCACAATTCCAGATTTCAAATTATATTACAAAGCTGTTGTAATCAAAACAGTATTGTACTGGCACAAAAAGACATACAGATCAATGAAATGGAACAGAAAGCCCAGAAATAAACCCATGATTATATGATCAATTAATCTTGCAGGAATATGTAATGGGAAAAAGAGAGTCTCTTCAAAAAAAAGTGCTGGGAAAACTGGCCAACTACAAGAAAAGTATGAAACTGGACCACTTTCTTATCCACACACAAAAATAAACTGAAAATGGATTAAGGATCTAAATGTGAGACCTGAAACCATAAAAATCCTAGAAAAGAACACAGGCAGCAATTTCTCTGACATTGGCCATAGCAACATCTTTCTAGATATGTCTCCTGAGCGAAGGGAAACAAAAACAAAAATAAATTATTGGAGCTATTTCAAAACAAAAAGCTTCTGCACAGCAGAGGAAACAATCAATGAAACCAGAAGACAACTTACTGAATGGGAGAAGACATTTGCAAATGACCTATCTGGTAAAGGTTTAGTATCCAAAATATATAAATTCTTTATATGACTCAGCAACCAAGTAACAAATAATCCAATTAAAAATGGGCAGAAGACATGAACAGACATTTCTCCAAAGAAGACATACAGATGGCCAACAGATACATGAAAAGATGCTCAACATCACTCATTAGGGCAATGCAAATCAAAACTACAATGAGGTATTCACCTCACACCTGTCAGAATGGCTAAAATCAACAATGCAAAAAACAACAAATGAATGGTGAGGATGTTGAGAAAAGGAACCCTCATGCACTGCTGTTAGGAATATAAACTGGTGCAGCTCCTGTAGAAAACAGTATGGGGGGTTCTTCAAAAAATTAAAAATAGAACTACCCTATGATCTAGTGAGTGCACTAGTGGGCTAGTGGGTATTTACCCAAAGAATACGAAAACACTACTTTGAAAGGATATATGCAGCATTATTTACAATAGTCAAATTATGCAAGCAGCCCAAGTGTCCATCGATAGATGAATGGATAAAGAAGATGTGGCATATTTATGCAATGGAATTTTATTCAGCCATAAAAGAATGAAATCTTGCCATTTCCAACAACATGGATGGATCTAGAGTATAATGCCAAGTGAAATAAATTAGTCAGAAAAAGACAAGTACCATATGATTTCACTCATGTGGAATTTAAGGAACAAAACAAACAAAGGAAAAAAAAAGAAGACAAAAAACCCCACAAACTCCTAACTATAGAGAACAAACTGAAAGTTACCAGAGGGGATGTGGGTGGGGGGAGGGTGAAATAGGTAATGGGATTAAGAGCACACTTTTCACAATGAGCACTGAATACTGAATGGTACAACCAGCATTAGGGGCCTCCTGACATGATGCAAAGGGAGAATATCATGGTACTAAAGGAGTGTTCCTGCCAAAATGATTATTCTGAGTGTAATAATGGAGAAAGAATCTCACACATTCACATTAGGGAACATTCTAGACTATGTCAATATCATGAAATTTGCCAAAAAAAAGAGGAACTCTTCTCTGTTAAAGGAGCTTTAAGAAACATGAATACAAAATGCAATGCTTGATCCTCAAATGGATTCCAGATTAGGACAAAAAAGT
This sequence comes from Panthera onca, assembly GCF_046562875.1. Lineage (NCBI taxonomy): Eukaryota > Metazoa > Chordata > Mammalia > Carnivora > Felidae > Panthera > Panthera onca. The sequence goes on along the minus strand of NC_138343.1, from coordinate 23,273,289 downwards.
TAAAAAAAAGGTATTATAGAACATTTGGAAAAATTTGAAAATGGGCTATATATTTGAAGTATGGATTGATGCTCAATTTTGAGGTGTGAAAACAGTACTGTGATAATGCAGAAGAATGCCCTTGTTCTAAGAAGATATATATTGAAGTATATAGAGGTAGTATTATGCCTGCAACCTATTTTCAAACAGTTCAATGAAGAAAGAAAAAAAGAAAGGCAAATAGGAGATAAAGCAAATGTGGCAAAAAAAATTGCCAACATTGGTGGAATTCAGTAAAGGGGAAAATATTCATTCTTTTACATAAACTGTTTAAGTCCAAGTAAAATAGTAATTTTTTTTTTAAAGAAGAAAACTAATATAGAGAACAATATGCTACTTTAAATTCCAAAGAAACATGCCTGAGATGCTAGTTTTAGTAGTCAGCCCATAACTATCCTGGGTTCCTACCATAGGCACTGGGGCAATGTGTATGGAGTAGAGCACACATTGGGAAGGGTCAATCATAAGCCTCTTCCAAGTTTAATCTGCAAACCTATATACATGTTATCAGTAAATATCACAGGCATTATAAAATGAAGATGAGGGACACCTGGGTGGCTCAGTTGGTTAAGCATCAGACTTCAACTCAGGTCATGATCTCATGGTTCGTGAGTATGAGCCCCATGTCAGGCTCTGTGCTGACAGCTCAGAGCCTGGACCCTGCTTCATGAAGATTCTGTGTCTCCCTCTCTCTCTGCCCCTCCCCAGCTTGCACTTGGTCTCTCTCTCCTTCAAAAATAAATGAACATTAAAAAAAAAATAAAATGAAGATGAGAATTTTAACTTACAACAAAATACTGATGCTCACCCCCCATTAATAAGCTAAGAAATAACTTCCAGTCAAAATGCAGAGCTAATGAAAGCCTGAGATTTATAAAAGGCAATGAATGAGTCTATAACCCACTTCTTCAGAGACACAGTCCATTTCCTTGCTGAGTAGTATACTCCCCATAGGACCTTGTGAATGACTTTTAGTGTGTGTCACTTCTGAATGAAGATGATGAAGGGTGGGGGGTGTGGTGGTGGGGGTTGGGTGGAGAGAACTGCTGTGACCAAGGAAGGAGGGATCCAAGAGCAGTGTCTGGCCCTGTCATACAATGACATCCCCACCAGGTGAGCAGGATTAGAAAAGAACAGACTAAGCACACTTTGTCCTCACCTCCCTGAATGTATCCTAGATGTTCTGAAAAAATACACCTCCTCACACTCTCCCAAATATGACATGTAGGGAGGATCTATTAGAAAAAAAGTTAAGGCAAACGTTAAAAAAAAAGTTCTGAGGTCCTAATAATTATTATACTGTTGGGATGATTAGACCTCTGCGCTTCACAGTTTCCTCTTGTTAGAGAAAAGCACACTGCTTGTGAGGGGCTTGTCCTGGCTTGAGTGGGAATGTGTTTCTGTGGAAAGGGCACTGCTCCTCTGTTCTGTGATCACATCAACTCTTCTCAATTGGTGTGGAGTTAAAAGACATCAAACCCACAACAAGCTATACTTACAATAAGCTACACTCATAATGTATCCAAAGTGTGTTTGGGCATAAAAGCTTAATCCCCATTTGTAGTTTGGTAGATACAATAATAAAAAGCATAGAGTCCTATAGGCAAAAATCTAACATGCAAGATCCTTGATCAAGGAAATGAAAGGGCTGATATTATAGAAGAACCTGGAGTGACAGTACGCCTTCTCCTGTTGAGCAATAAGCTCTATTTCAGCATCTCCATATACTACATGTGATTATTTCCCCATAAAAATACATTTAAAGAATGTCTTGATAGCTTTATTAAAAGCAGTATTTGTGAAGACTATGAAGTTGTAGGTCATTAGCTGCTCCAACTGAAGAAACATGTGATGGAAGGGCAGGGCTCATGGACTCTTTCTAAAGCAGGTAATTTTTACAGAGAGAGTAGAGAAAAATGGCCAGAAAGAGATAAGATAATGTTAGTGGACAGATTCTGTATGTAGCACCTCCGTTCTTCCCATTTTGGTCTTTGAAAAAGAGGCAGCAGGGAATCTTAGAGAAGAGAAACTGTGGAGGGGGAAATAGAGTTTCCCAGCTAGTCAGATGTGCTAAAAATGGCAAATTGAAGTTGTTCTCTAATTATCTAACAATCTAACTAACAAGAGACCTCTGTGTATGGCTGACACAGACAGAAGCAGACAAGGAAAGAAGACCAGAGACCTGACAACCTCCCTAGGCTGAAACTGGGAGTCAATTGGTAAAGGCCCTTAGAAAGTCAGATAATAGGATTATGGGTCCCTTAAAAGGAGCCTACTAATCAAAGTCTGCATATATGGTTTGGTTGACAAAAGTAAGGAAACTAGGAAAATGGACACACAGAATTGAGGTACCTGCAAATTATATCTAAACAAAAACAATAATTGAAATTAATGGCTTAGGTTTGATTTCAGGGGCTTTAACAGAAATATGATCTAATAGTTTAAAAGTATGTTAGGCAGGGCATGAAAACCAACAGAATGTGTCTATGTCTATGTCTATGTGTATATAGTACATGTATATCCATAGGGGGGAGGGAGGGAGGTGGGGGAGGAGGGAGAGAGAAAAAGAGAGAGACAGAGACAGAGACAGAGAGAGATAGATGGATTTATTTTAAGGAACTGGCTCACCTGATTGTGGAGGCTTAGCAAGTAGGGGGCAGTCCACCAGACTGGAGACTCACAGAGAAGAGTTGCAATTGGAGTCCAAAGGCCATCTGCTAGCAGAACTCCTTCTTGCTCAGTTAGGGTACGGTGTGGGGAGGTATCAGCTTTTTGTTCTACTCAGACCTTCGAGTGACTGGATGAGGGCCACTCATATCATAGACAGTAATCTGCTTTACTCAAAGTCCACCCACTTAAATGTTAATCTTATCCAAAAAATATCTTTACAGAAATGCCTGGAATAATGTTTGACCAAATATCTGGGCACCTTGGCCCAGCCAAATTAACCATCACAAAACCCTATCTTCAGGGCCTGAAAAGTAGTAGTTCTGTCACTTAGGGGTAATAAATCAGATCCAAAGGAATGCTTCTAAGGAAGGAAACAACAAACAAACAAACTAGTTACAAGGGCTAAGATAATAAATCTAAAGTTATGAAATAAGATAAAAACTGTCAGTAAAGTAGGAATAGAGGGGAACTTCCTCAACTTGATAAAGAATATCTACAAGAAATCCAGCGCTAACATCATACTTAACGGTGAAAAACTAGAAGCTTTCCCAGTGAGATCAGGAACAAGGCAAGGATGCCCCCCTCACCACTCTTTTCACCATCATACTGGAAGTCATAGTTAATGGTATAAGACAAGAAAAAGAAATAAAATATAAACAGATCAAGAAGAAGTTGTGAAGCACTAGATGTGGTTTTCACTCATACCCTTGATCTTTACCAAAAACCAATGAACACAAAAAAAACCTAAGATATGAGATATCTGTAATTTAGTAGGATCACTGATTCTATGTAATAATGGAATAACTAACATTCATAAAGTAATCTTATATTCACAAAGTGTTTTCACATTTATCATCTCATTTGATGATAAACTTTGTATGGTAGATAGGGCTGGTAAGTTCATGATTAGTGGTGCCAGAGTTCAAATTCAAATCCCTTAACTCCAAATCTTGTGCTTTTTACACTATTCTATGTGAATTTCTAGAGTATGTTCTTTTCTCCCAACAAATAATTAGGTATTAAAATACGAACATGGGGCACCTAGGTGGTTTAGTTGGTTAAGTGTCAGACTCCTAATCTCGGCTCAGGTCATGATTTCATGGTTCGTGGGATTGAGCCCCGCATAGGGCTCTGTGCTGACAACAGGAAGTCTGTTTGGGATTTTCTCTCTCTCTCTCTCTCTCTCTCTCTCTCTCTCTCTGCCCCTCCCCTGTGTGCACGTGTTTTCTCTCAAAATAAGTAAAAAAAAAAGTTAAAAAAAATATGAGTGCAATTCTTTACTAATGTGAAGTTCTGACTTTTATCTTTTCTACCTTCCGAGCCTATACCTCATAAGTAAACCTACAGAATCCAGAAAATCATAGAATGCTCTAGAACTGTGCTACCCAATATGGTAGCCACTTACTACAAGCAGCAATTTAAATTTAAATTTAAATTTAAATTTAAATTTAAATTTAAATTTAAATTTAAATGAATTAAAAGTGAAACTTCAGTTACTTAGTCACAATAGCCACATTTCAAGTGCTGAATCAATAGCCACGTGTGGGTAGTGGCTACTGTGTTAGGCAGAACAGACATACAACATTTTTATCAGCAGAGAAAGTTCACAAGAAGACTCAGGCTAAATCATTCAGTCATCCATTTCAGAGTAGAAAGTACCAAGATCTAGAAGTTATATAACCTATTCAAGATCACACAGCTCAGTAGTGGAAAATATAGGTCTCTGAACTCCAATTCACTGTTTTTCATGCTATACAATAATTTTACTAGATGAAAGTCAACAGATCTACATAAATCTTTATCAACCCATAGTTGGCAGAAAACTAGTTTCTACGTATTTAGAACATACTTCCCAACTTTCCTTTTCAAGCTTCTAAACTCTCTCTGTTCCCTTTCCCCTAAGAACCTTATTCATGAATGGAAGGAACACAGACAGAAATTCACTATTCATTAACTCAACACATATTTAACTATCTACTTTGTGCTGAAATTAGCCAGAGTTGTTTTCTGTTGACTACAACTACGGATCCTGATTGCTGATACACGGGGATGAGGAAGGAGAAAACACAGAGACTATCTCCCAAACTGACATTTGCCTTTAAATAACAGTCAACTTCAAGCTACCAATTTGGGGATTAGGAAATAAATGTTACCTCTTCTTGTACACTGAAAGCTCCTTTAAGACCTTTTCATTGCACATTCCTAATAAATCTTGTGGAAGGATACATATTTGTTAGGGTTTTGCCTTTTGGGTAAGAGCAGAAGATGGCAGCAGTAAAAAATAGCCACAGTCCTTCTTCTAGCAACACGGGAGACTGGACAGTATTCATCTTGACCCATGCTAACAGATACTCCCCTGGTATACTGCTAATAATGAGCATCAGCTTTATAGTCCTTAATTTTAAAATTTCTCTTCCCTGGCAAAATGATGAGGTGCCAAGAGTTCTGGGTATAACCTCTAAAATGCTCTGTTCCCTCATCTGCAAAGTGGGTGTAAGACCTATCTCATGGATAGGTCCTATCCTAATCCTCAAAGGAGGATTAAAAGCAATGAAACCATTAACTTCTATAAAAGCATCAAGTATTATTATGATTGTTTTTTTTTAAACTCTTCAGTAGAGGTGAAAGTATGTCTTAATTTTCCATTCATGTAGAAAGCTACTATCTTTATAGTTGAAAATTATCCGTAAATGACCACATCAGAAATAAGGAAAATATATGTTTACCCATGCAACTTTAATGTGTGTTTACATTGTATTTATATTTACTTGGAAGTTATCTACATGTGCTCCTGTGCTATGAAATTATGCACATTATAAAATATATACAAGAATATACATTTAAAAAATGATAAAAATTATGAGAAGTCCTATATTTTCTTCTTGTACCTCACAGGATTGTCCTGCATAATCCCCCCACCTCACCTTGACGATCCAGAGGATGACAGTTTTAAAGTAAAGCAATGTCTGAATTGATGTTTAAATCACTGGTTGCATTAAATTAACCTTACTTTGCAGAGAGATGTTAATAAAATCCAACAGTGGCAAGCGCCTCTCAAAATGACCTCAGGCAGCCTATGCCTGGATATCTTTAGGGATAACAGTGAAAGGGCTGGTGTCACAATGCAAGAAATGGTTCATTCCAGTGCTGAATGGCTGCTTTATTGATTCACATAGTAATTCCCTTTCTCCCTAATACAGATTGTAAGCAGTAGGAGGACAGGGGCAGGGACTAAATCTGTCTTATCTATTGCTGTGTCCCAGTGTCTAGAACAGTGTCTAGTACATAAAGATTTGCAGAATTAATGTATAAATGGTGAGGGGTTTTTTAGAGAACTCTTCCTCCCATCTAGTTCTGGCTTTATAATGTAAAAACACTAACAGTGGCACATACCACACTTACTATGAGCCAAGCACCATCAAAAGCACTTTCCACATATTAACTTACTGAGTCCTCATGACAACCTTAAAAAGTAAGTACTGTCAAAAGTCCTATCTTAGCTGAGGAAAGTGGGACACAAAGTGGTCAACTGACTTGTCCAAGGACAGGGGCTGGGTGAGTGGCTGAGCTGGGATTTGCTGGGGCCCATGTGACTCCTGGGTCCACATCTGTAACTGCCCCACAACATCGCCTCTCACCAGGTCAGAGGGCTGGCCTCACTTCTGCTGTCTGCGTGCACGGAAGACAGTGTCTCATCTCCTTGGGAAGGATCTTCAGGCACAGCAGGACAGAGGACCTGAGCTTTTCACTCATTTTTTTCTGAGCCAAACATTCTAGTGTCTTCAATTGCCTAAGAGATGATGTGGATTCAGTTCTTTGACAACCTGTGGGTCTCCCTCTCCTTTGGGTTTGGTCAAGTTTGTCCCTGAAAGGTAAAAAGTCCACCTGTGGACCCTGAGAGCCCTGGGTTTGAGTCCTGGCCTTGCAAAGTCACTATTTGACTCTCAGCAAATAACCTTAGCTCACGAAGCCTCAGTTTCTGCTACTGAAAAATGAGTTGATAAAGAGTTTTTTCTTTGCATGAGTGCTAACTGTCCTTATGTTCAAATTCCTCTCCCAGGAAGAGGGTTGGCACAGCACATCACTTGCAGGGGAGACGCATTAACATTCATTTGGACAATAATGCTGAACTTTATGGGAATGTATTGTACTGGCTTGGGAAACAGCTTTCTTCTCTTTTCACTGGAATGATTTGGCCCTTTAACTTAATTTTACATGGTGACACTGACTCAATTCTGTTTCCTGCTACACAGTTCTTCCTTTCTCATAGGAAAAAAATCCTCATAAAAACAATTTATAATACATCAAAATATTGACAGAAACTTTAAATCTTAATGTCTGAAGATATCTGTGGGCATGATTTATTGTAGAAGTTCTACTGTTATAACTTGGCAATTAGGAAATATTGATAAATGCAAACACATTATTGATGCCAATTAAAAAAAGCACAAGATTGATGAGCTTCCCAAAGTGCTTTGACACAGCAGTTAGAGAGTAATGCCCATCAATACATATCCAACCACTATAAATGCCAAGGGAAATTAGGCTGCAAGGAAACAAGGGGTGCTTTCACATTAAAGGTGGGATTTTTCAAACAGATGAGCATCTAGTCAACAGGAATACCTAATAGAACCTCAAGTAAAGTCCTACAGAAAAAACCACAATGTTTATTTGTGATTCATGATAAGGTAGGTAAGGAAAGTATTCAAAGAATGTGACACATTGATTTAACTAAAGGGTGGGCCAAGTGCCTGAGTTGGTTAGACCAGATTATATAAATGGTTAGCATACACCAAGCCAGAAGCTAAAGAAAAAGGTAGCTTTTAGGGTAGGTAGTATCTCAGAACATACTCTAATATTCCAGGTACCCTATTTTAGAGGACCTGAAGAGAGTCTCAGATTTATTTTAAATGAATGACATGAGCACTTATGGGCTCCATTCTCTGTGTATAGAGAAGAGGAAGGATTTGAGCCTGGGTTACCAAGACAATGGAAGTACTGGGAATTTGCAAAGGAAAATTAGTTTAAGGGGAAGGTAAGATAAGTCATTAAGTTTTGGTCATGACAGTTTCAAGTCCCGATAAAACACTCAAGTGCAAATATCTACTATACTGAAGCCACCAATTTGCATGAAAGAGAAGTTTCAAGGAATAAACTATTAGATACATAAAGAATAAGGATATAAAAAAGATTGACTGACTTAGCAATACGGAGGTCTATGCTTTTGAGACAGCAACTGAATTTCTGTGAGGAAGATGGTAGAGTTAAAAAAACACCAACCAACACCTACTGTGTGGAAGAACTCTGAGGGACTATGAAAGACAAAGCACATTACCCTGGTCCATCTGGGAAGTTCATTCTCTTCAAACCAAACTCAGGGAGGGCCACATGGGATGGTGAAAGACAGGATTCTCATCCAGAGCTTTAGATCATCTGAATCAACCCCTGGCTACCCAATGCACACTGCCAACCCATACCCAACTCTTATACAAACTGTAAAACCAATGGGGGCTTAAACTGGTTCTCACAGAGAAGCAGGGTTTAGATATACAGAAAGACTGGCCCAAGGTTCGTGTGGACAAAATAAATATATATAAATTAAACACAATCTTAACCTTCCCTTGAATGTTCCAAGAGCAACTGTGTTAATATTAGTTTTTCAACCTCAATCTGAGTGTTTTATGTACAAAAGGTATACACTTCTTACCCACTGGGATGGCTATAAGCAAAGGACAGATAATCACAAGTGTTTGCAAGAATGTGGCAAAATTAACCCTTATACACTGCTGATGGTAATGTGCAATGAGCACTTACTTTGGAAAACAGGCTGGAATTCCTCAGAAAATTAAACACAGAGTACCACATGACCCAGCAATTCCACTTCTAGGTATATACCCAAGAGAAATGAAAATGTATGTCTGCACCAAACTTTGCACACAAGTGCTCATACAGATCACTGATAATAGCAAAAAAGTGGAAATGGCCCAAATGTTCATCAATTGATGAATGGATAGATAAAATGTGGTACAATCATACAATGCTATTAAAAAGAATCAATATATACTATGAATGAATGAAATGTGAAAACATGATGCTAAATGAAAGAAGCCAGTCACAAAAACAAATTCCATTTATGTAAATGTCTAGAATAGGTAAATCCATAGAGATATAAAGCAGATTAGTGGTTTCCAAGTGCTGAGGGAGAGTGGGTTGGGGAGAAATGGGGTCACTGATGATGTGTATGGCATTTCTTTAAGGGGTAATGATAACGTTCTGAACATGATTGTGGTGATTGTCACACAACTCAATATACCAAAAACCACTGGATCATATAGTTTAAATGGTTGAGTTTTATGGTATGTGAATTATGTCTCAATAAAGGCATAGCTGAATATTCTAGCGAGCTAAGGAACATGCGATCTAGTGAAATCAACATAGTACTGGGCTTCAGTAGAGAAGGACAGATTGAACTGCCAGATTTCATCAGAGAATTCCATCAATGGGCTGAATCTTGATTGGTTCTGGAGTTGAGAAAAATCAGGACAGGAAATTTCCAGACAACTTCCTAAGAAAAATTCAGTGCACTGGAGGGCCAACCCACCCCATTTTAAGCCCTGATATCCAGTTCCTTTGAGTGCTAGAACATTTGGCCCAGTGCATTAGCATTGTCACCGGGCTGGTTCCCAAAAGCTACTGCCCTGTTATGCTTCCACTGGTCTCCTTGCTGTCCCCATGGTGATCTATCTGAGAGTAGATGCTGAGGACAAGTAGCACAGCTGAGGGCTTGCAGACAGCTTCAAAATAGACCAAAGCAGGAAGCACACTCCTATCAATGATCTTGAAAGGCTGAACAAATTTTACAAGAATCTTTCTTGGCACATAGCTCTATTAATCTTCTTTTTTTCCATATATTCCTCCTTGAAAGGAGAGAAGATGCATGGTTTCCTGAATAATTTCACCTGCACTTGGAACCTGACTTGGGAATGTACCTGCTGTGAAGGTCCAAGACTCTGCAGATATTCTTATTACAAAGGTTTATGGGACAAGCAGAAATGCAGGATGGATGAGCTGCAATTTACAAGAGTAGTAAACCCTCCGTTGCACTAAAAAATACCCCCCCAAAGAACAATAAATAACTTCTCCCTGAGATGAGGGCTGTGTTCCTGAGAAGATGTCTCTGCCATTCTTTTGACATCAAGCCTTGGTATTCTACTTGGTTGTTAAGAATATTGTCTTGTGTGGTGCCTGGTGGCTCAGTCGGTTAAGTGTCAGACTTCGGCTTAGCTCACGATCTCAGTTTGTGAATCTGAGCCCTGCATTGGACTGTCTGCTTTCAGCATGGAGCCCACTTCAGATCCTCTGTCTCCCCACTACTCTCTCTCTGCCCCTCCACTTTTTCTCTTTCTCTCTCAAAAATAAGCATTAAAAGAAAAAAAAAAAAAAGAATATTGTCTGGCAATAGCAGCCCAAAGAGCTTCATCAGGATATGCACTCTTTCTTAATGGGAACACATGAGATTTTCAGTTGTAATAAGAGAGAGCTTCATTGTTTAATATATAAGAGAGCTTGAAGTCTGAATCTCCATGAAAATACAAGAGAATAAAAATTATCCCTGGGCCAAAGGTTAATTTAGAGATATCCAGAGATCAGTAATACAAATATCAAAGACTCTGCCTTCTGGAGAACATGCACTCTGTGCAGGGTGACAGGTTGGAGGTAGCCGTTCAGGGTTATATAAACTGGTTCTCAACCTTTGTTGCATACTGAGATCACCTGGGGAGTTTTTTTTTTTTTTTTTTTTTTTTTTTCTTCTATCTGAAACAGGCTCCAGGCTCTGAGCTGTCAGCACAGAGCCCGACACGGGGCTCGAACTCACGGACCGTGAGATCATGACCCGAGCCGAAGTCGGACGCCCAACCGACTGAGCCACCCAGGCGCCCCTCACCTGGGGAGTTTTAACACTGCTGATGCCTGAGTCCCACCCCCAGAGTCTCTAATTCCGCTGGCTTGGAGGGGCCTGGTCACAGAGATTTGTAAAGGCACTCAGGTGGTTCCCCAGTACAATCAAGGCTGCCCCATTAGCAGAAGGTGCAAAGTCCTGCCTTTGAAGATCCTACTAGAGGCCAGGCAGGCTTTGGTTCCCCTAGTAATACAGTTTAAAATATAAAGCAGAGTTGAACTAAATTCCATGTATACTACAACATATAAGCACAAAACGTGTTAAAATTAAGATTAAAACTTTTCTTTTTCTTGGAGAAACGTATCACGGTTGTTTTGAGGTTATAGTTTTTCTCTCCAAACATTAAAAAGTGCTTAGATAGTAAAAAGCTTCACTTGTGTATGGTTTAAAGTATTTGAGGTGTGCGAGTAACATGTATATTTGATATAGAATGTGCTAGTCTTCATTTACTTTCCTTTTACTGCCAGCAAACCTTGGTACTGTAAGCCTAAAAGGTTCCTCCTATGTGCACAAGTGCATGCACAGGCACATACCCTCCTCCCCTCCTTGACTGGCCAAAAAGTTTGATCCTTGGCCTTGATACCAAAGCCTCAAATGGCCATCAACCAGAGGCCGGGGTTGTGGAGCAGGAAGTTTGATTTGCTCATGCCACAAACTATCCCTTTTCTTTGAGTAAGTCATTTCACTGGCCAGACTTAATTCCCTTTTCAGCCTTCCGCTCAGCTCTGGGTCAGGCCTCTGGCTTACCCCTGACATCATGTTTGCTACCTCCGGAGGGAACAATCTGTCTTTCAGATCCCGCCATCAGTAAATCTTGAAGAGCTCTGAGGGCTTGGGATCGCTGCACCTTATTCTCTCTCGAGAATCAGGACCTGAGGACAAGGGATTCAGGAGTCACAGTCCTGTGGGCACCTTTCCTGGAGACCCACTCCCTGATGTTGAGCACCCACTGGCTTTTAGTTGAAAGGGGTTTCCAAGGCTACAGAGTATATCTAAATCAAATTTTTATAGAATTCATTTATTTATTTATTTATTTATTTATTTATTTTTTTTTTTAATTTTTTTTTTAATGTTTATTTATTTTTGAGACAGAGAGAGACAGAGCATGAACAGGGGAGGGTCAGAGAGAGAGGGAGACACAGAATCTGAAACAGGCTCCGGGCTCCGAGCTGTCAGCACAGAGCCCGACGCGGGGCTCGAACTCACGGAACGCGAGATCATGACCCGGGCTGAAGTCGGACGCTCAACCGACTGAGCCACCCAGGCGCCCCTAGAATTCATTTATTAAAATACAATGAAAGATCCTACTGTCAGGCACATGGGATGGTGATAAAAGACCTCAGCTCAAACCCTGCCTTCAACCACTACCGGCTAATGAATCTCCCTCTCCGTAACCCCTCTGCCTGTGCCTTGGTTTCCTCACCTGTAAAATAAGGACAGGCTGCAGAGTAGTTGTTAACGAAATGATCCGTGCCTGTAGCATGTAGCATGTAGCATGCAGTAGGAGATAATGAAATGTTAACCCCTGTAGTCTCCACAGTCAGCGAGTAACTATAACCAGAATTAGTTTTTATAAGTGTTCCATCAACCTCTAATTACACTTTCTTGGTACTCTGAATTTTTATAATGGATTTGTCTAAACAAAGAATCCTGGCAAGAACATGACTGCTTTTGACCTTCCTACATTTTTGGGCATGTCTGAATTCACATAAAAAGAGTTCCCCCAAAGGCTAAAGGTGCATAAGTCATAATATATTTGTCTATAATATCTGTGTTCCAGAAAGCTCTGGAGAACTGACCAGAGAGGCAAGGGGAGCCCAGCTCACGTTGTAGTACTTGGTTCTTATATTTGATTCCCCACCTAGCACAGACAGGCTGATTTCCTCACATATAAAACAGAAGGGATTATGAACCTTATGTCAGCCCAAGAGGCTACCAAAGGAAGATGTAGGAGTGTGCAGACCAACTCAGCACAGTCTTTTTCACTCAGATGTTTGGACAAGAATGAATTGCTCTGAAAGGCCTCTCCAAAGAAGCTTTGGTTCCCACCCCCACTCTCTTTATTTCTCCCCAATTCTCCCAAGAAAATATGAATAGACTGTCATAAGGCTGTATGTATGTCAGGACCACTATCTGCCTCAAAGAGAGCGCTATTATAATCGGTAATGGTTCTAATTACTGCTCCATGTTATGGATTAAAATTTTGTTAGCTCAGGTAAGCCTTTTTGCTTTGCTGATAAAGGTTATTCCATAAATAGAGTGAATGACACTGAGCCACTACTAAGATATTCAAGCATATATAATTCAGTCCTTTAGAATTAAAGCATATAACTCATTCAGCGATATTTTCTAAGCACTATCAGTGTGTAAGGCACTGTGGTCGAGTGTGGGGATAGATAGTCTCTGCTCTTAAGGAGACAAGGATAAAAACCCCTATTAAACCAATAAGACTCTCATGACTTGTCTACCTCTACGAAGGCATGTGTTCGAACATGTACGCATGAAGTCTGTCAATCAACTGTCATCAGAAGACAAGTTCCTCAAATACTGATCTCTGCCCCTACTTTGGTAACTCATCCCAGCAGACACTTAATACTGCTTATGGATAAATACAGATGGTCTGAGATGAATATTGCAGCAACCTAAGGAAAACTTCACCCACCTGTTAAGACATACCTTGTTGATCAGGCACTGTTTTATGTGTATGAGCGTGGATGAGAAGACCATTGTGAAGCCAAATCTTTCTATCTGTATTGTCTGCTCTGCTTGCCAGGCCCATTAAGGGCTCCTGGTTCTGTCTTCCCGTATTCTGAATTTGAGGATACCTTTATTTATTCAAATGAAGGCACCCCCATTTTTCACTTCCAAAAACCAACTGGCCCTTCCCTACCATTTTTATTTTCCTATAGCCTTTCTTTCATTTCATTGCCCAGCAGTCTGCAATGTGATGGAAACATTTAAAATAAGAAAGTAAGATTATGTGGACTGAATTTCCCTTTGGCCCTCCCAGTTCCATTTGGTGGATATGCTTTTATCAGCATGTGATAAATATTTCATATAGAAACTGTCACTTGGAATTTAATCTTCGCAGTTTCACTGAAACCACTGAAAAGCATTTGGGAAAATCAGACCTACATTACAACAAGTACCATATGCCAAGAGCCTGCAGATTAGCAAAGCCTCAGGAGTCAGCATGGAGGAGACCAGAGAACAGAACTGCCTGGAAGAGGGGCCAGTGGCTGCTCCCTCGCTGCACATGTAGAGATCTGAAACCAAACTGTACCACATCTCCATCATTTCAGCACTTGAGATTTTAAAAGATGTATGGGAAAAAAAAAAAACAAGCCGGAGCGTGGATACAGCTACATTCATTGAACATTGACCATGGGCCGGGCACCATGCTGCATGCTTCACACACACATTTCTTTGTCTTCTCGCATCCCAACAAGGAGGTAACCAGAGAAATGAGTGCCACAGGAAGTCATTTCCCTAAGTTCATAAAGCTAGGGAGCGACAACCAGGATCTGAAACCACTCCTGACTCCCTGGTCCCGTGCCCTCATGTCTCTTTGTGGAGTAAGGAAATGTGAACACACAGTTTAACAGCCTTGTTTCGTACAGTTGGAATTCACCTTATCGGACCAGCTTTTGTTTTCAGCTTAGTCTTGCAGAGCTAATAAATGCGCTAATTTCCAGAAGGAGTTCCTGGCTTCCTTTCTGGTAAAGGAGGTGGCCGTGTCCTCAGCCAGAGCAGGATCTTTGAGGGCCCGAGTGCTGGTTACTGAATGGGAACTCGAGCGGCCTTGCTGATTTTCAGAGGGTGTTGGCACGTGTCATCTCCCTTTGTATTCAGAAACGTGCTAACAATTATCAGAAGACTTCCAGTCAGAGGGGCCAAGGCTGCTTGGGCCAGGAGTAAGAGGCACAGCCTGGGCTAGCACCGGTCCTCCTGAGTTTCAGGCTAAAATCATCCTCTGTGTCTTCCTATCAAGCTATCTTGACACTATGAAGCATTAATGGAGTGCTTACTGTATCTATAAGGCCCTGGGAGTATCACAGTGAACAAGAAAACAACCTCGTCTCTTGGGGCGCCTAGGTGGCTCAGTCGGTTGAGCGACCAACTTCGGCTCAGGTAATGATCTGTCGGTTCATGAGTTCAAGCCCCGTGTCAGGCCCTGTGCTGATAGCTCGGAGCCTGGAGTGTGCTTCGGATTCTGTGTCCCCCTCTCTCTCCACCCACCCCTACTTGTGCTCTGTCTCTGTCTTTCAAAAATGAATAAACATAAAGAAAAAAATAAAAAAAGAAAACAACCCCATCTCCCTGGAAGGTCAGAGGCTAAGGGCAGACAAGACTCACTAACATGCCATTGCAATGCCATGCCAATGCTGTGGAGTCACACTTCAGTGCTCTGGTGGCTCAGAGGACAAGATTTGGGCAGGCAAGAAAGAAGGAGGAAGGGTATTCAAGGCCTTCCCGTGGGGAGCTGGTGAACGCAGAAAGGTGTTCACTGGGTATGTGCTGTGTGCCTGTGCAGTGCTGGTCCAACAGCACCCCACCCCCTCAAGGATCCTGCAATTTGGCTTCAGAGAGACTGAGCTGCACAGGCAGGATATAAAGTAGGACTGTCCATGGGACAGGCTCTGGAGGCACAGAAACAGGCAGGAGCAAGCAGTTTTCCTAACAGATCCAGAAACTGCCCAGAATAGAGGAGAGTGGTCAGTGTCTTGTAGGGAAACATGGACTCAGTTTTAAAACACATTTCCAGTAAGAATACTTCAGTGTTATAAAAAACATGGATAGCTATGCAGACAACTGCACACCTTAAACAGCAGCTGAGAGCGGAAAAGCAAAGCAAAACACTGAGCTTGGCAATGCTCAGAACCTAGTTCAAAGCAAGGGGAACATTCCCTTTTGCCTTTTCTCTGGGTGTCCCCTTTCCCATCCCACTCTGGCTTGGAGGACCGTTGGGTCCCAGTGAAGAAAACCTCATTAGTAAGTGAGGTACGTACAGTCTGTGAATGTACAGAACAGCGGGCTCTGTGCACAGTTCACAGGCCTCCTGACGTCACCATGACCCAGGTAACGTTCCTGCCATCACTGGGTATTAAAAGCTTTCACAAAGTACAGCCAAAGGGTTTTCTCGAATCGGCTCCACTGCTGAGGCTGACAACGAAGCACGAACATTACATAACCCAGCATTACGTAACCTAGCTACGCCCCCACACTCAACAAAACATGCTGTCTGTGAGCTCAGGGCAGTTCGGGTTTCTTTTTAAAGTCAATTCAGTAAACAGAGGAGGTCAGTGACATAACTCACCTTTGGTCAAAATCCAACATTCCCAGGGATGTTTCTGGGACCTACCAATCATTAGCAATTAGTTTCAGGATCAGAGAATGTCCGGTGTGAGAGAGGCCTCAGATGGTCATGGAGCACCTCCCTCCTCACTCACAGGGGGAGCTGCCTGCCCACTGACCCACTGACGGTGGGTGGGAGCAGACCCCAGGTCTGCTGGCTCCTGGGCCACCCAGCATTCAGTGACTGAGTTTTCACTGAGCTCCAGAGGCATGTCCAATTGCTCTGTGTAGGCAATTCTGGAATGTACTCACTTATTAGTGAGATGCAATAATCTGCTGAAAGAAACCCCAAGTCCAATCTCGACAAGGCAGTTAAACTTAGGATTCATAGACAAATTCTTATGCTGCTAGAGATCTTGGAAACCAATGTACCCAATTCCTTACTTTTTTACAGATGAGGCCTAAAGGGTCATGGACTTCCTGGTGATGCAACTGCTAATTTCTGAGACTGAGGAGAATCTTTGTGGCCTCTGGTTGGTGCTATTTTCACTGCATTAAGAAGTCGAGATGGGTGGGGAGAAGTATTTCTTAGGCTGTATGAAGGGGAAATGTTCGAGGAAAAGAAAAAGATTTAAAATACTGATTTAATTGTGCACTATCATTACTGAATAAAACTAAGATTATTACAGTGCCACATCTTAGAGAATAGAGTCTTTTGATTATTTACTACAGACCAATTCATGATATGACAGCCTTAATTACCAGACTGGGGAAGAGAGAAAATTTCTGACGTGTTTGGCTTTGGTATTTTATTATTTAAAAAAAAAAATTTTTTTTTTAACGTTTATTTATTTTTGAGACAGAGAGAGACAGAGCATGAACAGGGGAGGGGCAGAGAGAGAGGGAGACACAGAATCTGAAACAGGCTCCAGGCTCTGAGCTGTCAGCACAGAGCCCGACGCGGGGCTCGAACTCATGGACCGTGAGATCGTGACCTGAGCCGAAGTCGGACGCTTAACCGACTGAGCCACCCAGGTGCCCCGGCTTTGGTATTTTAAAAGCAAAGCAAGTACAAAACTAACATTAACTTCAGAATGGTATTCCTTTGCCTTTAGTAGAAAAATTGAATGATGGTAATATTTTAAGAGAAATTAAATAACATGACCAAGGCCAGAGGGCTAGTGAGTAAGTGTTAGGATTTCAGTTTAGGTGTATGTTACTCAAAACCTCTTCTCTTGGCTACCATTCCTATTACATCTCTGCATAAAACAACAATAGTTTTTAACACTGAGAGATGTATAATGAGGAGGTATCTTTCCAACAGCACCAATGAATCTAGCCTTCATGTATATATACCAGTGAAACACATCAAATTTATAAAAATCCAACTGCAGATATCAAGTGCTCAGAAAGGAGTGCATTTTCTTATCCATACGCTGGGCGTGGGAGCACACTGGCTTCCCGCCACCAGAGAGGATGTGGTATAGAAACACAAACATAAATGGGGTAAATCCCTTGGACCCCCCCTTCCTAGAAGGTGTGAAACTGTTCCTTAGTCATCTTGGGACAAGATCTTCTGCATAAGCATGGCTGAAATTAACTGATTACTTGAAAGGACAACCCCAGCAGCGAGGCATCAAAAGGTTTCCAGTGAAGGGCACTCGAGTGTTACTGCTTGTCAGGAAAAGCACATTTGGAGCTGCAACCTTCAGATCTACGGGGAAATTCTGAGCAAACACTTCTTAAATAAGGTGGCTGAACTTTAACATTTTCAGACTGTGGTTTCTGTATTTTTTTTTTTTTTCTTTTGAAGGCAGAGAGAGAGAGAGAGAGAGAGAGAGTTTTTTGAGAAATGATAAAGGAGATCAGCTCAGAGGGATAAACTATTCATGAGTCTACAGAAGAGAGACTGTTACCTTCTAATACAAATTCTAAATGAGCAATTAGAAAAGGAAACCTACATCTCGCCTTGTTTTCCCATCTCCCATGTCTTATTTGCTTCTGTAAAGATCAGACCACCCACAGTTTGATCTCTCTTCTAAGAACTGGCCAAAAAAGTGAGAAGACATGTGGGCCCACCATTCTCCTAATTGTGTGTTCTCGGGGAGTTATTCAAACACACTCAGTCTGAATTTCCTCCTCTAACACATGAGGAAAACAGTATCTTTCTCACAAGGCCTCTGTGAGAAACTGAAACAACATGTTCTAAGGGCTTAGTACGTAGTATCAGTGCCTAAAGAGGACACAATGAACCACACTGACAACAAGCACACCTCATCACCACCACCACCACCACCACCTTCATCAATATTCATAAATAAAATCATCTTTTTACACATATGGTAAATTAGGCCCATAAACAGCTACCCCAAGGTCCCATAGTAAGCTCCTCTCAGAGCTTAGATTGACAACTTCCACTTCTTGCCTAGAACATCAATGTACTTTCTGCTTCAGAGTTGATGGTATCTACTTCCACTTTAGATACTTTAGCAACAAAAATAGTTCTTTAGGGAATTCAAGAGTGAACAGCTCTTGTAGGCTCAACGGGAGAAGGATAATAAAGGTTCTCAAATGAAACCCGTGCAAAGCTTTCTATAAATAGTGTTACTGCTGCCTTCTTCAGCTCTTCTGCACATGCAAATATGAAAAAGAACAATTGCTGTATATGAAAAAATGCAGAGGTGGGATAGGCTTCTTCTAGAAAGAACATGGAATCTTGTTTTATGCATGTCAGCCTTGGAAGACTCAAGCAAATTTGCTGGGCAATCTCCAACAGAGAGGCATTTCTTCCACAGGAATGCTAACTGTGGGAATACTATCGTCCCAGACTCAAGGATGTACTGGAATTTTCAGAAAATGCAGAGAAATTGGTTTCAATCCTTGTATGAAGAAGTCTTTTTTTTATAGCTGTAGAGGAACTATATATTGAACAGGCTGAAGAAAAATGTCACATGTAGGCCAAGCTATAAAAGTAATCATCCCTTCTCATCTGACAGGGGGTTGGGGAATCTTTCATTCACATTGAAAGAATTCAGATATCCAAAAGATACAGGGTTCACTCAGGGGGCAATTGACTCATTGTATATAAATTCTTGTTGATTTCCTGAGGATTTTTATTGAAGTCCAAGATAGAGTACTTAAATCTCCTTTGCTTCTGACTGTTTATTAGTTTTTAAATATGTAGATAGATCTTTTGATCTAATCTTAGTTGATCTATATAGACACAGGGGAAAGTATTGCTGGGGTACCCTATCAGAGTCCATATATTTCTGTTCTATTAAATGAACAAATAGGTATGATCTGGATTGAACAGAAAAGGTTTGTCTCCCAAGAATCAAACTGAGAAAGAACTTCTACAAGGTTCTGATGGACTTCAAAATTCCATTCCCAACTCTGCCTCCAAAAAGCTCATAAAGTCAATTCATAATTACATGGCATAGAGTGGGTGCTTGATAAATATCTAGGGAAAGAAACTGTGGGCACAGAATTATAAAATATACAGTGTCATTTGATTTATCTCACAGATTGCATTTCATGCAGCTGAGAAGCCACCCAGAGAGCAGGGAAAAATCCAATCAAGAAGAAACTAGTATCAACATTAAGGTGGGGCTTGAGGAAAGGATTTTAATCCTTTTCTTGCCTATCAAGTTATCATATTATTGCTCTTGAATTGCTACTTAATTTTCTTTGAAAGAAAATGTTTTGTTCAGAGATATGCTCTAGTACTGGTGATGTATATTTTATCAGAAAGGAAGGCTAAGAGCAGAGGTGCTAGCGACATTAATAAAATAATTCAATTTTCTGACTTTCCTTGTGGCAGAGAGGTTAGACCAAGAGAAGTTTTTGAAATTTATGATGGTATAAATACATAGCTGGCTTACAACTTTGCTTATCTATAGCCTAAACTCTAGTGAGTTAAGATCTTAGCAAAGATTGGTCAAGGAATGCAAAGCATAGAGTAGTTTACTAAAAAAAATATATCAGTAAGTTTCTGCAAATAAAGAAGGGGACAGATATTTATGTGAAATGTTAGACCATGGAATTTTAGAACTGGAAGTAGCCTTAGAAATCGGACTATAATCTTCTGATTTTACAGATAAGAAACTGAAGGCTCACAGATATAAATCCACTTGTTCAAGCTTCAGACGACTTAAGCCTCCTATGCTTAAATACTAATGTCTGAAGCATTTAATTTTATTTTTCCCAGTTAAGAAAAAAAATGGATGACTAGCTATAATTCTTTTGTTGGGGGCCGGGGGGTGGGGAGATATTTTTTATTGTTTATGGTAAAAAAAAGCACCATAAAATTAACAATCCTGAACTTTATTTATTTACTTATTTATTTAGTAGGCTTCATGTCTAGTACAGAGCCCAATGCAGGGCTTGAGCTCATGACCCTGAGATCAAGACCTGAGCTGAGATCAAGAGTTAGACGCTCAATAGACTGAGCCACTCAGATGCCCCGAGATATCACTTCTAAGTTAAGTTTTAACTACTACATGGGGCACTAAAACGGATGTTGCAGTGACTGGTGGTGAAAGAAGACAGACATCGTTCATGAACTTCTCATTTCATGACATGCATGCTAAAAATGTTATTGGTGGACATTTCTCTAGAACGGTCATGTAAAGACTAAACCATAAAATAGTAAACAAAAGTAAAAAAAAATTTGGTTGCAGAGACTCTCATCTATCACCACCCAAATGCCAATAAACTGGGCAAATTGCTTTTAGTGACTGACAAAGTAATTAGGTGCAAGCTAAGAAACGGTGAAAATGCTTCCTCTCACATAGAAATGCTGGCTACCAGTAAGATCAACCTCTTTCCTACTATTTCTAATGGCTGTATGGAGTCTGTTCTTAACTGCTTACCACTGAGATTTATTCTTTATGTTTTGAGGAGGGGGGCATGTGAGCGGGAGGAAGGGGCAGAGGGAGAGGGACAGAGAGAGGGAAAATCCTAAGCAGGCTCTATGCCCGGTGCAGAGCCCCATTCTGGGATCATGACCTGATCTGAAATCAAGAGTTGGATGCTCAACCAACTAAGCCACCCAGGCGCCCCTATAACTGCAGTTTCATATATTCATTACTTGAACCATTTTATTATAAAAAGGCCTAGTTTGGTGGGGTGTTGCTCCCCTGCTGGTCAGCTGCATCCCTGTTGCCAGCAGGGTCCAGCTTAGGACGGTGCTGGAGGTATCGTGGGTGCTGGTGGGAGGGGTGCTCTGGCGGTAGCACCCACAGTTGGCAGATTTCGAGTTCAGGAGAGGTGTACCATTTCACTTTCCTACCAGCAACGTATGCAGTGATCTAGTTTCTCTGCATCCTCACCTGCCTCTGGTGTTCTCACTGTTTTTCATTTTAGCCAATCTGAATACGGTTCTAGTTTTAGGGGATCTGAACTACACTTGTTATAAGGCTTTCCTGGACAACATAAAATGGACACAAGCATGGTCTCTTGATAATTGTTTCATTTACAGAAGAGTGGCTGTAGTCTTGTGGCTCAGACTAAAATCCAAAAATTATAGAGATGTGGATACCCACTGTCTCTTGAAGCACTTTCTAGTTTATCTATAATCAAGCCATTGGTTTCAATATGGATGACAGCTCATCCTGTATGTAGAACCTGACTTGGCCATAGCTGGAATCCACTGGTTGCCTTCCAACTCTATGATACCACACCCACGATACCTCTCCTGTTGGTTCCGTGCTGCTTCAAAATACTAAGCTCATGTTTGAGATGCAGCCATCTCCCCCAATTCCTCCTGTCCATCCTGATGTGCATTTAAAAAAAAACTGCCCTTTTATGATGTTCCTGATGTTCTCATCAAGCCCATGAGTTTAGCTCAAAGCAGTGTTCAACGATTTCAAGACAAGTTTTTATTTTTGTTCTGACACAAGTTAGAGAGAAATGCATATTCAGGGATTTTTTTTTTTTTTTTTGCCAGATAATAGGAGAGATTACAAAATACAAGTTTAGCTGTACTGCCTACAGCTGTCTGCCTGGTAGAGAGAAGTTGCTTTCAAGAACAAAATCACCTCAATGGTCTATGTATAAAAGTGAATGGGAAGCCATTTCCTTTGCCTGGCTATGCATGACCACCTAAAAATAGGATTGAACACAAATACATCTTTAGTTGGGTTGTCTTCAGCTGTGCCAAATCAGATTTCCATTCTTGGGCATCAGAAATTGGAAAGAATTGGGGCACCTGGTTGGCTCAGTTAAGCAAGTGTCTGACTTCAGCTCAGGTCATGATCTCATGGTTTGTGAGTTCTGAGCTCCACGTCAGGCTCTGTGCTGACAGCTTGGGGCCTGGAACCTGCTTTGGATTCTGTGTCTCCCTCTCTCTCTGACCCTCCCTAAAGATAAATAAATATTAAAAAAAAAAAGATATTGGAAAGAACTACTCCATGTCTGTATATCTTGTATTACAGCTCACATCGACCATGTCATTTTAGAGACTAAAGATGAAAGATACTAGAAACGCTGATCATTTCAGAAAACTAATTAAAGAAAAACTTAACTGCAGCTCCTGATAGTGAAATTCCTTCAGGTATCCTTGAGGTGCCCTTTAAGGAAAATGAGGCCGACAATCCCATGCCACGCAGTGACTGGTACACATCTATAGTGTTTTGATGGTGCCCTTTATCTGCAAATGAATGAGAAGCCCGCTTGGATTTGTCCTGTGTGTGACAAAAAAGCTGCCCATGAAAGTCTAATTTTAGATGGGCTTTTTATGGGAATTCTCAATGACTGTTCTGATGTGGATGAGATCGGATTCCAAGAAGATGGTTCTTGGTGTCCAATGAGACAGAAGAAAAGAAGATGAAAGTATCCAGCAAGCATGTATAAAAATAAAAATTCCAAGTGTCTTCATAAGCCTTGTTCAGTGACTGTAGTCAGTGAGGTAAGCAGGAAGAAGGGGGATGTTACTGACCTAACACTAGAAAGCTTTCCCCAGGAAGAGGAAGCCCCTCTTGCCAACACAAAAGGCATCCTGATGTCAGAAGCGCAAAGCAGCCCCAGCAAAGGGGTTCTCATGTCCCAGCCATCTTTTGTACGGGTGCCTAGTGTGACATTGGTTGACGCTGCTGTTATTTCGCCTTCACTAACAGACTGCTCAGTGCTATTCCACCATGTGCCAATATAAAGCATCTCATCAGATCTGCCAGGTCTGGATTTTTCTCCTCTTATTCCACTTGATCCCTAGTATTGTCCTCTTATCTTTTTGGAGAGTCTCACCTCACCTTTAACAGCAAGAGCACATCTGTCACCACCACCAGCCCACATGAAAGCAATATTCATGTTAGTTCAACCAGCAGCTGACTGACACAGGGGTCATCACCAGCAGTGGAAGGAACATTCCTGATAGCATCTCCTCACTGGACTAAAGGAAGACTCAGCCGATTCCAGGAGCCATTCATTGAAACTGCTCTTTCTTGGGTGGAAGGTTCTGTGGGAATGTGGGAAGCTTTTTTTTTTTTTAAACAATTAACTTCGATATTTACTGAAAACGTCAAATGGATTCTTTTGCTTTTGGAGAGATGAACACAGATGAATGAAGGATTTTTTCTTATTCATGCTGTACTCTAAGCATCAAATACATTCAGCCATAACTGCATCTTCTTGAGAAATGGATTTCAATTTCATAAGTTACTGGATGGATTCTATGAATCAGTTTAAAACTTTTTTGTTGTAAAAACAGCAATGAAGTTATATAAATATTCAGGTAAAGACTTTTTTCTAAAGAAAAAAAGACATAATCAATGTTTCTAAACTGAAAGCAACTCTGTTTAACTGGATGTGAAGGAAAAATATATGTAAAAAAGTTGTTTGTCAAAAACCAAACCAAAGCAAACCAAGCCCCTCCTGCAAAGCCGTCACTGGCTTAAGAATGACTAATGTGGTATAAAATTGTTATCACTGGGGCGTTTGGGTGGCTCAGTTGGATGAACATAGAACTCGATTTTAGCTCAGGTCATGATCTTGGGGTCATGGGATTGAGCCCTGCACCGGGAGAGGGAGAGCTCCACACTCAGCATGGATTTTTTCTATCTCTCTCTTTCTCTCCCTCCGCCCCTCTCTCCTGCTTAAGCTCTCTCTAAAATGAAAAAAAAAAAAAAAAAAAAAAAAAAAAATCCTTCCTTCAGGAAAGTATTAGAAAAAAAAATTGTTGTCACTGAAAAGCTGCTGGCAAGGCTGGTATGACTCCAGAACCTTGTTGTCACCCAGCACGTAAAATTACCTACCACAGCAACAAATACTTCATTGAAATGCTGAAGTTACACTCGAACCTCCTTTTCTGGGATGCATTCCTTATCAGCGCATGTACAACCATCCCTGGTAGGGGAAGCAAACATTTGGATGTAAATTTAGTGCTAAATCTGCTAGCCTAGTTAAGGTGGTGGTTGGGAACCTCTCAACAGGGAATAGTTGTTCCTTTCCTAGAGATTGTGGTTTTACTTGGTTAACTGTGTAAGAAAAGAGTCAATCACAAACGCATGCACACAAACACACACACACACACACACACCCTTTCTGTTATGTAGGTGTGTTGCTACCCAAGAACATAGAGCCTGGTCTTCATGGTATGCATCATGGGATGCACTCTGATGAACAGTGAGAATGTCGCGTAGCTGGAAACAAACCCAAACTCTGCACTTCACCAGGTTTCAAGAAAAAGTTGCTACACATTTAGGCTGTAGCTAAGAATTCCTAAAGTCACAACCTTAATTTGCATATCCAAGGAAATTTTGTCAACATATACAAAGATTGGTCTGGCCTCCTTGCTGTAGTTATAGTTTCCCACCCTCGGCTGTTTCTTCCATGTCTCCTCTCACAGACATGTGGCTATTTAGCTGGGTATATAACAAAGGCGATAACTCTATTTCAGAATGTTTGGAAAATACTTTCACTATGACGACCACAAATCTCTATGAACTACACAGGGGAAGAGGGCCCCTTGGTGGTAGCAATGCTGCGGGTCTGGAGAGGGGTGACCTCAAGTAGCAAAGGTGTAGAGCATGGAAGCAGTGATACAAAATAAGGCTCTGGTTGTTCAAAATCCAAAGGGGCATGACAAACTATAATGAGTGGGAATGATTAACTGAGGGCTAATTCTAATCAGTGCCTTATCAAAAGGAATACCGTCAGAACAGCAAAATGGAAAAAAAGAACCAAGATGACCTTCTTGTTCTTATTTCTGATATGCAACATCTAAGGGGCCTTTTGTAACCTCTGAGGTAGAAAGTCCTTATGTACTTCTTTGCTGTCCAGATTGTGTGAGACCTTTTTGCCCAACCCTACACATATATAGTCCATCTTTTGGGCATCCTTTTTGGCACCATCTGGCACATACACAGAAGGCCTTTCCAACTTTTTGATCCTGTTTGGGAAGCAGACAGGGAAGCTAGGGTTAGTGGGGGCTAGTCCAGAACCTGCTTTCAGCAGAGAGGAAATACTCATACAAGCTGCCAGGATCAATCTGTCTTTATAGGACCATTTTATATGGAAATAATGGGAATTTAAGAAAGGTAAAAGGATGCCTCTACTAGTTATGGGGTATGAGATGATGCTTGTCTCTGGAAAGAGATTGGGGACTGATAGACTAGATTATAATTTTCAGGGGACAGTTGGTCCAAGAATGTCAAAGAAAGAACAAGTGTACGTCAGGTTTCTATTCAGTGGGCCATAATTATGGAGAGGGAGCAAAAGGAGTCTGACTTGGTCATAATGGAGGAAAAACAATCTGCCATGCCACTTCTTGAAATGAGAGTAATCCTCAGGAGTGGTGTGCAGGACTAATGAGAAATACTGATGCCAACTAGCACCCTCCAGGGTTGCCACAATGAGACGGGATCTCTGAGCGTTAAGGATACGAAAGAAGAAAGACCTCTGAGGAGATGCTAAGCTGGGTTGATGTCCTTAAGTATCTGGGGAACAAAACTGGGGAATGACTTAATCTTTATCCTTCAGTTTTTACTGACTTAGGAGTTCATGTCCTTCAACTTCTGAGTCTGCTCTAAGCTCTAAGGCATCCAGCCTGCACCTTGGTTCTCTACCCAAAAAAGCCAGAAGAAAATCTTTGCTCAGAGACTTCTTTAAAACTTCACAATCGTATCATGAGTACAGCTGTATTGTTAGCATCACAGCTGACTGGAGGGAATGAAGAAGCATTGGCAGAAAGCAAGATCCACTGTAAAGACTGACTGGAAAGCAGGAAGAGGTAAACAGTGTTGAGAGAGGAGAGAAGTTGGATGGAGGGTTCCGCTTTGAGCACTGCCTTTAAGGATGTGTGTATGTAGCAGCTGGGAAGGTGGCCAGGGGCTTTCTTATCCATGGAAAAATGATGCTTAGATGGATATGCATCCTGGTGGATGGTCTTTGGGTCCAAGGATGCAAATGGAAGAGGGACCTGATAGAAGCATATTACTGCTCGTATCAGTTATGTCTCATTAGATTGGAGGTTAAGGGCCTCATTAGGTTTCCACCTTCCCTTTATGGTTCATTCTCTTTGAAGGAAGGTTCTGGGTAGCCAGCAAGACACCATGATTTTTGTGGCATAGACCCCTTGGCTGAGATGTGTGATCCCAGGGGCCAAACTCTTCACATATTCCTTTAGTCCACATAGGATTATTTTTTTATTTTATTTTTTTAAAGTTTATTTATTTATTTTGAGAGAGTATACGAACAGGGGAAGGAGAGAGAGAGAGAGAGAGAGAGAGAGAGAGAGAGAGACAAAGACAGACAGAGAGAGAGAGAGAGAGAGAGAGACAGAGAGAGAGAGGATCCCAAGCAGGCTCTGCACTGACAGTGCCGGGCTCGAGCCCATGAACCGTGAAACCATGACCTGAGTTGAAACCAAGAGTTGGATGCTTAACTGACTGAGCCACCCAGGCACCCTCCACAGAGGATTATTAAGAGTTTTACTAGATACTCCCGATAACAATAGTACAATATCAAGTATATACTATGTGCCAGTATGTTCCCAAGGGCTTCACATATATTATTTGATGCTCACCATACCCATGAAGTTGAGCCTGTTCTTATCTGAATTTTACATTAGGCACCAAGAGGTTAAATATGTGGTTCAAGATCACATAGTTAGTAGCCTGAGTCAGGACTTGAACACAGGCAGGCTGGACCCAGAGCCTGTGTTCTTGCAATTAGGCATTGGTGACCATGACAGGGGAGATCCCTACCCTCACAGAAGAGGAGGAAACAGACAAGGCAATAAGGAATGTTATTTTCAGGACTGATAGATGCCATAAGGAAAATGAAAGCAGGATAAGGGACAGAATGACAGAAGGAAGGTTATTTTAGACAGTGTGGTCAGGACAGGCTTCTGTGAGAAGGTGAAATTGGAGTAAAAATCTGAGTGAAAAGGGGAATCGAGCAGTGGGAAGGTCTGGGGAGAGAGTATTCCAGGCAGAAGGTACAAAGCCTCTGCAACGGGAACAAGCCGGGGGTGTTTTGGGGACATCAAGATGGAATCTGAAATAGTGTGAGGGAGACGTAGGCAATGGAGGGCTGTGAGGACTTCTTAAGCACTTCAGATTTTATTGCCATGGTGCTATGAAGCCTCTGGAGGGTTTTGAGCAGGGGTACAACCTGCTCTAATTTTCCTTTTAAAAAAAGATCACTCTGGCAGTGTGTGGAGAATAGATCATTCAGGCGAGGGAAATCAGGGAGGCAAGCTAGACAGCTATTATAGCAGCTGGTGTGAAGAAAATACAGACACTGCTTTATTTTGGGCCTTTAGGCCAAGGTCAACTCATATCAGCTTTCAGCAAGGTAGCTAGAGGAGTCAGTAACATTAACATCTCATAAGCTAACCATGGTAAATTCCTGGATTCAGGAATACTCTTGACAAGACAGGGAAGTGAACAGAAACGTTGTTGACTTATAAATGGCTAATGAGTTCTCTAATGGAATAGGAATGCTTTCATTTGTCAGAACCATTCTGAGCATGAGCAGAGTCTTCAGGGATAACATAATTTTAGGCAGCACAACTCCTCCAAGGTCAAGGAAGGTGCACTTGCCAGGCTGTCCTAGGGAGGGCGCCCTGGCCCCAGCACATGTCCCATGACTGCAGAGTTGGAGTCTGTTTTGAGCATGGATTTACTGGGGATGTGTGATAAGAGCTAGTCTAGTCTTTTTGTTCTTGAAAGGTGGTTTTAGCATTTCAAAACAGGAGAAGACACAGACAATTACATAACAGAAGAAATAGTGGCACAGAGTACTTACAGGCACCTTTTCTAAGCAGTTTCTACTCTGTGCAACTTTACACAGAAAGATGAAGCCAGCCTGTTTGGGAGACGCTTGCCAACTTCCACATAAGAAAGTGCCAAAGAATTGAATCTCTCTGAGTTTATGTGAAATAAGGACTCAGGCTGCTTGCTTTTCCAAGTTCCAGTGCTAAAGGATCCCATAAAATTCAGCCACTGATGTCTAGGAAATGCCATTGTCCTAGAGTTTTCAAAATGACAACTCTTTTACCTGTCACTATCAGAGTGCATGCAAATGTGTAGATCAGTTTCTTTTTCTGACTCCTATTATCTTTTCATGCCCTTCCTTAAAGATCATTTCCTAGGCTTGTCCAGATGTGCCCAAGTTATTCTGTTGCTAGATAACTGTAGAACTCATGAAGGGTTATCAGAATCTGAAAGGTTATTCTAGAAGGGACTGTTTCATCAGATTGCAAGACTTTCAAATGTGACATAAAAAGAAAACTACAGTGCATACTATAGCTTCTTCTTTTTTTTCTTTTTTGAATTCTGTTTAGAGTCAAGCATGAAGAAGGGTTAGGGATGTGTATATGTATGTCATATATTGTGATATGACATGCTGTCAGCCAAGCTGGTATTTCCTGATGATGCTAAACAAGTCCTTTCCAACAGAATAGAGGTTCCTCAAAAAATTAAAAACAGGACTATCCTATAACCCAGCAATTGCACTACTAGGTATTTATCCAAAGGATACAAAAATACTGATTTGAAGGGGCACATGCACCCCAGTGTTTATAGCAACACTACTGACAACAGCTACCATTATGGAAAGAGCCCAAATCTCCATTGACTGATGAATGGATAAAGAAAATGTGGTACACACACACACACACACACACACACACACACACACACACTGGACTATTACTCGGCAATGAAATAGAATGAAATCTTGCCATTTCCAACAATGTGGATGGAACTGGAGGGTATTATGCTAAGCAAAATTAGTCAGAGAAAGACAAATATCATTTCACTCATATGTGGAATTTAAGAAACAAAACAGATGAACATGGGGGAGGGGAAGGAAAAGTAAGATAAAAAGAGAGGGGGAGACAAACCACCAGAGACTCTTAAATACAGAAAACAGAGGGTTGCTGGTGGGGTGCTGAGTGGGGGATGGGCTAAATCGGCAATGGGCATGAAGGAGGGCACTTGTTGGGATGAGCACTGGGTGTTACATGTTAGTGATAGATCACTGAATTCTACTTCTGAAATCATTATTACACTACATGTTAACTAACTTGGATTTAAATAAACAAAACAAAATAAAACAAAACAAGCCCTTTCCATAACACTAGGCAGAACCTAGGGAAATGATAAGGGGTTTCCCTTCCATACTTTATAAACAAATTTACTGCAAGTAAGACAGATGAACAGAAGCAGAAATGGAGCTTATGGTGTGATTATTGTTAAATCAAAGAAAAGTAGTGAAAAGGATGATTTTTTTAGAGAGTGAGAAAACCAACTGATAGCAGGCTGCTTGGCCTTTGGCTCTTTAATTAATTTTGCAGAAAGAGGGACAAATGACACTACCCAGGAGACCATGCTGCTACAGATGCCCCACTCCACCTCATGAGAAGGAGAAAAGCAAGCACAAATCAGCGTGATCCCTGGCACCTCTACACGATGAAGACAAAAACACCTTCCAGGGTCTGTTATGGGCTCACTAGCTAAGCAGCTGTGCTTTACACCATTTGCACCTGCAGATACACCTTCCATGTGGCAACGACTCACCAGGATGGTGTCTTCAAGAAAAGGGCAACATCACCTTGAATTACGATTTTAAAATACAAGGAAAAGCAGAATATATTTATGTTCTTTGACATATGTCAACGCATAAGTGTGTAAATATATCTTACAAAGAGACAAAATTTTTAAAACGTTTCCCATATTTAAAGGATCAACCTTGAGTGAACTATGAGAACGCAGCTTCCCAGAAGGATGCGTCCCCTGGAAATTCTGGAAAGCTGATATTTTCCTTTAGGTTCTTCTTGAGTTCAGTAATGTGATAGGTCATCTTTCTGTGTCTATATGAGTAAAAAGAACAGAGTTTCATGGCCCTGTGGTATAAATCATAAACACCGAAAGCAGTGATGTCCAATTAGGAAGGAGATGTCAAAGCTTACAGCGCTTAATGAAAGACAGGACATCATTGAACCATCTTACCTGTCGACGAATTATCTCAAGGTCTCTTTTGGCTTTATTCACTAAGGTTTGAATTTCTACAGGATCCTTTACATTCTTATTTTCTCTGAAGGCATCTCTTATCCTCCTGACAGCATAAGTTCTAAATGAATTCAGGGGGAAAAAAAAAGAAAAGGTGTCAGCGGTCTGAAGCTATGCTTTCAAATGAAATCAAAAGCTCTTCCTGATGAATTAACTGTCTGTATTCCCCTGTGGATAATCCACTTAGATCTTTGCTCTTGGGACAGACCCATCTATTACTATTCTGGGATGACTAAGCAAACAGATTAGGGAAATAAATCTAGCGCACACAAATCACATATAAATGGCAAACTGCTACGGAACTGCTCCTTAGATTACCGGGTCTTTAGTTATTCATGTCTGCATTCTCTCCGTTAACGTGGATAATTGAAACTTTAATGCACAGAGACAAAGCAAGAATTAAAAGAGGTGAAATGATGCACTACACATTCATGCACCGAGACAGTTATGACCTATGCTTAACTTGGTTGGGTCAGCTTTCTAATCTTGTCCCCCTGTTTTAGCGGTTTGTTCCTTTCATGGAACATAACATATAAGGATCCACATTGGGACCCTACCACAGTTGAGGGTGGAGAGGACACCAAAATGCTTTCCTCCATCTTTAAAGTGCATAGATATGCATATACATGCACACACAAACACCCTCTCCCCTTCAATATAAATTACATGCAGCACAGGACGGCAGTTCAAAAGCACGGCATTCAAATCACACAAGCTTAACGTAAGCCTGTGTTTCCTCATCTGTCAAATGGGCATAGTACCACCTATTTCTCAGGGCTGCTGGGAGGATTCAGCTTAAATAATTTATGTCTGGAATTTGGCACAGAGATGGGTACATAGGAAGACCCAAAAACTGAAAGCTCTTCTTTTTTTTAAAAGTTTATTTATTTACTTATTTATTTAGCGCAGGGGGAGGGACAGAGAGAGAGGGGGAGAGAGAGAGAGAGAGAAAATCCCAAGTGGGCTCCCCAGTGTCACGATGGAGACTGGTGTGGGGGATCGATCCTACGACCTTGGGATCATGACCTGAGCTGAAATGAAGAGTTGGATGGTTAACTGACTGAGCCACCCAGGCACCCTGAAAATTCTTCTTAATACCTTAATGCATTAGTCTTCTGCTCTCCTCACGTCACAAGCTCACTTTCATCCTGCATCCTCAGAGTCATACCAAGGTGTGTGTACAAAAGGCAGAATGGTCTGGATAATCAAGAGTCCTTAACCTGATGTACCCCACATGCAGATAGTAACGGCCTTAACCCACGTCTGTCTCATCTACAACAGCCTGAAGACAAGAGACTAAGGAGAAAGAGTCCAAGTCAGGCACATCAGATACCATTTTCTCTAGCCTTTTAATGGTATCAGATGGCTTTGCTTTTAACTTTAAACACCAGCTGAAGAATCTATGTGAAACTATTAGTAACATCTGCACATAGAGGCAAAGAAATGAGAGAAGGGACATATTTCTTAGTGCTTTGGGAGATGGATATAATTTACTGGGAAAACTTGTTTTAGAGAAGACTAATATGGTTTTAGATCAACTTTTCTAAAATAAAAAGACATTTTAAATTAAGAATGCAAATATCGGGTTTTAAAAACAAAAGTAAAATGAAATCTTGTAACGTTAAGAATCGTAAAGGCAAGGGGCACCTGGATGGCTCAGTTGATTGAGCATCTGACTCTTGATTTTGGCTCAGGTCATGATCCTAGGATCAAGCCCTGCGTTGGGCTTTGAGCTGACAGTGCAGAGCATGCTAGGTATTCTCTCTCTCCCTCTGTCTCTGCCCTTCCTCCCCTCAAAATAAATAAACTTAAAAAAAAAAAAAAGAATTATAAAGGCAAAAAGCAGACAGTTTAGGAACTTACATTTTTAGGAGGTAAGCCACTGGGGAGACTTTCATCTGAGCCCTTTGCAGACCAGCTGGAATATTTGCAGAGGCCCTCCTGGGTGCTCAGGATCCATCATGGGGCAACAATGGAAATGGAATCCCTGAACTAGCAGACACTACGTAATGAAGGGCTCCTTCACTTGCAAAGGCACAGGAAAGGATTTTTACTAATAGACTATGTTAGATATTCTCCTCCTGTGTAGCTGCTAATCTAACAAAATTTTAGATAGTACGGAGGTAAGCTAAAAGCAATTTCTCGCGCACTGTCTTGCACAGCATGATGGTTATTAACACAACACAACATCACTGATCATCCTCACACCCATACACTCTTCAAAACAGTTTCCTTGTTGTGGTGATGGGACCCGAGTGGACACCACAATTTAATTCTAATATTCTGTTCTATATGTAGAACTGGTTTTAGAACAGGAATTTACCCCAGGGAGTCATCCATTGTTTTAATTCTTCACTCAGGATGCTTCATGGGCTTTTTGGAAAAAAATGTAATGGGCAAGAGTAGTCATTACTAAATTCATTTTTCTAAAAGCTAGTGACTAGCCCAGAATAGCTAGCAAAAAAGGAGTATGGCCTGGAATGGAAAGTCTGAAGTTCTTCTTAAGTTTAAAGAAATCAGGAAATAACTTATGGCACTCTACAATTGTATCAATTGGGCTCATGATCTGGTCTTCTACATATTCTGCTGTGCATTCTTGTTGTCTCCCCAAATCCCCAGAGTCCACACTTAATGGAATAAAGTTCTAGAGTTTGAATTAAATGTGTCTAAAGCAATCAAAAGTTGTTCAAAATCTGAATGCACCTTTAACATATACATGGTTCCCTCTTCTTTCCTGTTCTTCCTCTTCCTCCACTGTCTTCCTCTGCCCTAACAGAAGACATTGCACAGGCTTGGAACCATGCAAGTAACATGACTATTACTTCATGAGCAATTTTTCAGTTTTATGAATTATTTCCAATGATCACAACTTTTTGAAGGTGATCACAAATCTGCCTGAATCTTCAAATTTCATAGGAGAGGGCTAACCAACCATCAATTATTTCATTTCTGTCCCTGCCTGGTTTTTATCCTTTGCATTTTTTTTCTACCACTATTAAGGTAAACCATTTATCCTTGAACACGTTCTGGCTATTGGCCTCTCAATCACATCACTGAGCAAGAACATTTCAAAGAAAGATGTGCAGACGCTGCTGTGAAAATGGCAGCCAGCTGCTACACAATCCCTTACCTTAGGATCATCCTAATGGGAGTCAGATGCTGTTTGAAATAAGGCATGAAAAATTAACACATAAAAGGCAACAGAACAGCAAGAGCTATCAACCACGAGAAGGCAGACCACATCCGCGGAAACAGTAAGGCTTTGCTGCTCATATAGTCACCACTCTATCTCTACCCTCCTGAAGCTTGGCAGAGTTCCTTAGGGCTTCTTTGTGAAGGAGATTTCCATTTGGCTTTCCTTTTCTACCCCAGCCTTTGCTCTTTGGTTTCCCAGCAGCCCTTCAAGCTCTCTATCGCAAGGATCAAACTCCTTTGTGAGGGTCTTCCATGCATTGTAATTTCCCAGTCACAAAATAAACAGCCGGCAGTAATGAAAGTTCTGTATGTAGTTCCCAAGGTTTTGGTTTACTTTCTCCCCTTCCAGAACCACTGTCAGCTAAATGCAGGCCATAATAATCATGGCACCTGGAGGCTCACACTGGTTGTAGCATCCAAAATGTGTGATTGGGAAATAAGCTGATAGAATATCCCTCATTTGCACCATCCTTCATAACCCACCCCCGCCAAGCCCCCCATGCTGGTTTCTCTGCTTATCCATCCTGTAAAACCATCAGCTGCTTTTTCCTTCTTTCCCCAACCCCAAGTCAAGTATCCCAGTAACAAAACAACCTGACCCTTCTTGTAGCCTCTCTGGGGCAAACTCCTTCAACTGCTTGGAGGGACATGTCCTCCATCAACTGGCCTTAACTCAAATGTGCCTTGCCTCTGAAGATCTTCCTTTACAGCCATTAGGAGAAAGCTGCTTAAATTTTGCCATGCCTCCAGATTCCATGAGACTGAGAGGAAAGTGCCAGTGTGTTCTTGGATCCTACTGCTGCTTACGGGTCATTGGTTCGCCCCGACACAGTTTTGAGGCCAAGTTACCTAATGTTAACATTAGGTACCTATGTTAAGGTACCTGGTGTTAAGCTACCTAACAGAGGCATGTTGTATGCCTCCATGACACTGTTATCTGCTGACTTCTTGATATCAAGTCTCAAGATTCATCAAGACTTAATATCTAAATGGCACTCAGTGTACACATAGGCCTCCAGTTTTAGGTGACTTACAAAATGATCATAATTTTTAACAAAAATAAAATCGCTTAAAGTCGATGATTTTTATAATGAGATAGATGACAGCGTTTGCAATCTTTTACTGAGTTATCTACATTTGCTTTACTGATGGAAAGTTCCACAGCTGGCTGGTTTCTTGTCTTGCTCTCTAGATCTACTAGTTATTTCTTCTGAGGCTCCTTTGTGAGCTCATCTTATTTGGCTGCCTCTTCTATGTTACATTCTCTAGGGCATGTATTGGACCTCTTTTCTTTTTCTTTTTTAAAATGCTATTTATTTATTTTTAAATGTTTATTTGAGAGACAGAGGGGCAGTGAGGGTGGGGGGAGAGGGGCAGAGGGAGAGGAGGGAGAAAAGGGAGAGAGACAGAATCCCAAGCAGGCTCCATGCTCAGCGCGGAGCCCAATGTGGGTCTCAATCTCATGACCCTGAGATCATGACCTGAGCCAAAATCAAGAGATGCTTAATCAAATGAGCCACACAAGTGGCCCTGGACCTCTTTTATTATGATAAAATCTCCTCCAATAATTGAATGTGTTGCCTAAGGTCTCATGATCACATTCATACCATTGGCTACCAGGTCTTTTGCTCACCCATGCCTCCTTTCTGAGTCCCAAATCCATATAAACCAATTGCCTTTGGATTTGCCATCAAAAGATACCCACTATACC
This sequence comes from Panthera onca, assembly GCF_046562875.1. Lineage (NCBI taxonomy): Eukaryota > Metazoa > Chordata > Mammalia > Carnivora > Felidae > Panthera > Panthera onca. The sequence continues at coordinate 23,237,906 of NC_138343.1, read as the reverse complement.
CACTACAGCTTTTTCCACTGAGCACTTTCAATACTGAAGTCACCTCCCTCTTTCTTTCCTGACCCCAGTGGCCAGTATTTCCTTTGTAGGTAGGTGCATCTTTATATAGCTAACTACCTCAGCCAGATATTTGGAGATTCATCCTAAATTCCCTCCTTTTCCTTAATTCCTTATATTCAAGCAAACACACCTTTTACATCTCTTCTGAATCACCTTCCACTTCTCCAAACCCTCAGACCTCATCTTAGTTCAGGCTCTTATCTCTCACACTAATGCAGTAGACTTGGGATAATTATAGCACATGTGTTGATCAATAAAATGGATACTACCACCAACAGAGAGAAAGCTCAAGGGTCATTTGAAGGTCATAAGTACTCAGGGTGGATAACAGGGTGAGGGACAGATCAAAAAGCTTCCTTCTTAGGAGTCCAAGTTCCTACTAGAATATAAGCCCCGCACAATAGGGTGTTTTGTCTTTTTTTGTTTACCACTGGATTTAAAGTGCTTGGCTCAGAAATTGTATTCAATAAATATTTAGAGAATAAATAAACTTCTCAAAACATCATAGGCAACATTACAAAGATCTTATGGGGTGCTAGGTGGCTCAGCTGGTAATGCATCTGGCTTTTGATTTTGGCTCAGGTCATGATCACACAGTTCATGAGTTCAAGCCTCATCTCAGGTTCTTTGATGACAGGGCATAGCCTGCTTGGGATTCTCTCTCTCTCTCTCTCTCTCTCTCTCTCTCTCTGCCCTTCTAAAGGTCTTTGGGAAAAAGACCAATCAATAAGGAAAACATAACAAAGAATAGGAAACTGAAAAGGAAACAGAATGAGAGGGTTTGTAGCATAAAGATGAGAGGCAGTGGTTACAAAATCTGCACTGAGAGTTCACTGAAGAAATTATGTACTGCACACCTATTATGTAAGTGCTCTATGAGGTGCTGGGGCTACAGGGGAGATCAACATGGTTTTGGAGTCAGAGACTATACAGGAAATCTATTAGAATGAGATGAAAGAGGAACTGGAATTCTTGGAAAGTGAACACAGAGGGCTAAGGAGAGTTTTGGGGGGCAATGGAATAGTTCTTATCTTGATTGGGGTGCTGTTTTCATAAGACCATCCATTTGTCAAAACATTGAAATTGTACACTTAAAATAGATGCATTTTATTGTAGGTAAATTATTTCTCACTAGGTTGACTTTAAAGAAAATTGAAAAGATAAATAGTATAGGAGTTATATCACATGTGCCCAATTTTAAGAGAAACAAAAGCAAAAAGATACCACTAACAAAAGACTGCAATATTAGAAGATGATTATATACATGGGTGAAGTAGAAATTAATGCTGTATTATAGAAACCAGGGTGGAGGACAAACTGGAAAATCAAATCTAAAGTAGAAAAATTATGAAAAATGAGAAATACGTATGAAAAAATTAAGCTTTGGAACAGGGCAAAGGTATTAACCTATGAATAATAAGCGTGAACAAACTGAACTGGGTAGATAATTAAAGTTATAATGGAAGAAAATGTGCAAGGAGTGATTATGAAAAATTGAGGAGACTCATTGAGATTTAACAACCAGAGTACAATGCTAAGATGTTTACTTATAAAACCATGAACTCCAAGGTCAGAGAAAAAATAGTTTAAGAAAGGATAAAGAGGGGTGTGGCAGGGCTCAGTTGGTTGAATGTCAGACTCTTGATTTCAGCTCAGGTCATGATCTCATGGTCATGGGATTGAGCCCTGTGTTGGGGTCTGCACTGGGTGTGGAGCCTACTTGGGCTCGCTCTCTCTCTCTCTCTCTCTCTCTCTCTCCCTCTCTCTCTCTCTGCCCCTCTGCTAGCTTGCTGGTGCATGCACATGGTCCCTCTCTCTCAAAAACAAAAGAAGGATAAAGAAAAAACTTTATAGTTTTTATAGTAGTTTTATAGTAGGAGAATGGAACATAGGTAAGTATATCCTCGGATTTCTGTTTTCAAAACCACAAACAAAAAGGCTGTTTCCACAGTCATTTGTTGTTTTGAGGGCCCAAAGGGAGAACAAAATATTATCTGTGATTGATGGCACCAAGTACCATGCACAGGGCACTATGCTAAGTACTAGATATACATGATCTCATGTAATCTTTACAAAGCACGGCTCAGAGAGATTCAGAACGTTTAGGCCACGATGACATGTCCAGTAAGTGGCAGACTTGGGTTCTGAACCCAGTTGACTACAGTCTGTGATTTTCAACTCCAGGCCATGCCTCCTCCAGAGGTCGATAAACTCCACCCAAATTGTGATAAGCACTTGGTATAAGCCAAGGTGTTATTCATTGGAAAAGGCATTAAAAAAATTGTCTCTGGCATCACAAAGCTTAAAAAGATCATCTGATCTCTCAATGCTGCTTCAGGTGGTCCTACAAATAGTTCAAGTGCCAAGCATGTCTTATGAAAAGACAAGGAGCTGAGAACATTATGAGGAAAAGAGCTATTGATACAAGCAGAAAGAATATGTGAAATAACTGAGATTAGTTGTTTTCAAAAGGAGGACAGTGACCAATAAGAAGGGTTGTGGAGAGAGGAGGTGAAGTTACTATTAGAAAACCTACTTTGGAGACCAAAGCTTCTTAGCTTTGGGGCAGCTGTAAACAAAACCTACTATATACTTCCCTGTTAAAAATCCCCTAATGGCATTTCATAATCTTCAGGATAAGGGTCAAACGCAGGGACAGTAGAGCCCTGCTCATCTCTCACATTCCATCGAGCACCATTTCCAGCATGGACCACCAACCCTAGCCTGGCATTTCTCTATACAAGGAGTGTCCTCCTCCAGCCTGATTTCTTGGCTAACTCCTACTCGTCCTTAAAGAGCTAACCCAGTTAGAAACAAATATGACAAAAGATTAATATCCTTAGCACATAAATAGCACATATAAATCGAGTGGAAAGACATTAGGACCACAGTAAAAATATAAGAGGCCAGAAACAATAATTCACAAGAGAGCACAAAGAGTGACTAAATTTAGAGAGATAAATGGACAGAGATACATGAATGTTCCACCTCAGTCATAATCAGAGAAATGCAAATTCAAACAAGGTGGGATTTTCTATCACATCAGCAGTTTTATTTTTTATAAATAAAAAACAAAGGGCCTTTGCATCCTGCTGGTAGGTGTAGGAACTGCACTTCCTCTGGGGGAAAATAGCATAATAATGTGTAAGAATGTTCATAATTGTTTATCCAGGAATTCTTTTGGCAATTCTGCAGAAATAACCTGAAACATGCACAAAGATGCATATTGAACGATGTTCATTATAGAACTATTTATAAGCATTAAAAATAAAAACAACGCTAAACATTCAATAATGGAGAAAGGGGTACATACACTATGAAATTATGCAGCTTTTAAAACTTTTTAAAAATTTTTATTTGAGAGCAGGAGAGAGAGAGAGAGAGAGAGAGAGACAAAGAGAGAGAGAGAGAGAGAGAGAGAATCTTAAGCAGGTTCCATGCTCAGCACAGAGCCTGACATGGGACTCGATCCCACAACCCTGGGATCATGACCTGAGTGGAAATCAAGAGCTGGATGCTCAACCAACTGGGCCACCCAGACACCTCAAAATTATGCAGCTTATAAAACAGCTCAGGTCATAACTCAGGTCACAACTCATGGTTCGTGTATTCAAACCCCATGTTGGGCTCCTCGCTGACAGTAGCAGAGCCTGCTTGGGATTCTCTGTCTCTGTCTCTCTCTCTCTCAGCCCCTCCCCTGCTCACTCTCTATCTCTCTCAAAATAAACATTAAAAAAAAAAACAACAACCCTGAAGTCACAGGTGCAAAAGTCATAGGTATTAAAAACGTCAGAAAAAAGATCAGTTTCCCTCCCAGTTCTCTCTGGATGCAATTCACAGCTGTTTCTTACTAGCCTTGGAGAGATAGTAGATTCACGTTAAAACCTCTGTACTCAACATACTGTGTAACTTAAAAACTTTAGTTAAAACGTATCAGGGAGCATTTCATATCAATATAAACGGAGTTGACTCAAGTCATAAACAGTTGTGTCCTATTCCACTGTATGGATGAATTAGGATTCACTTAGCCAGGTTGTTTGAAATTTTGCTATTACAAACAATGCTGTAATTAATCAATATCCTTGTTTACAGTAGCATCATGTATGTGTGTGTCTGTGGGATCAATTCCAAGAAATGGAATTTGTAGGGTGAAGCATGTGAATTTACAGCTTTGATAAAATATTGTCCAAATTCTGCGTACAGGTTCCAGCAGCAATGTAGAAGTATGACTATTTCCCAACACCTTTGCCAAAACAATGTGTCATTGAAGTTTCTGATCTTTGCTAATCTAACTGGTGAAAACAGTATCTCATTTTATTACATTTTTTTGTTGAGATATAATTAACACATAACATTGTATTGGTTTCAGGTGAAAAACATAATTTGATATCTGTATACACAGTGAAACGATCACCACAGTAAGTCTAATGAACATCTGTCACCATACAAAGTGAACTTAAGGACCTACTCTCTTGGCAACTTTCAAGTGTGGTCTAGAATATTATGGACTGTAGTCAGCATGCTGCACACATTACATCCCCATGACTTCTTTATGACTGGAAGTTTGTGTCTCTTCACCCTCTTCATCCGTTTTGCCTACTTCCCATTTGGCAATCACCATTCTGTTCTCTGTATCTATGATTTTGGTTTTGTTTGTTCATATGTCATTTTAGGTTCCACATGTAAGTGAAATCACACGATATTTGTATAATATTTCCTTTAGCATAATTTCCTCAAGATTTGTCCATGTTATCGCAAATGGTAAGATTTTTTAAAATTAAAAATTTTTTAATGTTTATTTATTTTTGAGAGAGACAGAGCATGAGCAGGGGAGGGGCAGAGAGTGAGGGAGACACAGAATCTGAAGCAGGCTCCAGGCTCTGAGCTGTTAACACAGAGCCTGATGTGGGGATCGAACTCACAAACTGTGAGATCATGACCTGAGCCGAAGTGAGATGCTCAGCTGAATGAGCCACCCAGGTGCCCCGCAAATGGTAAGATTTTATTCTTTTTTACAGCTAATATTCCAGTGTGTGTGTGTGTGTGTGTGTGTGTGTGTGTGTGTGTGTGTACATCTTCTTTATCCACTCATCCACTGATGGACACTTAGGTTGTTTCCATACCCTGGTCATTATAATTCTACAGTGAACATAGGTGGGTACATATCTTTTTGAATTAGCGTCTTCATTTTTTTCAGATATATTCTCAGAAGTAAATTCTCTGGATCATACAGCAGTTTTATTTTTAATTTTTTGAGGGACCTCCATACTGTTTTCCACAGTGGCTGCACCAATTCACATTTCCACCAACAGTGCATGATGGTCCCTCTTTCTCCACATCCTCACCAACACTTGTTATTGTTTTATTTTTGATACTAGCCATTCTAACAGGTGTGAGGAGGTCCTTTATTGTGGTTTTGATTTGCCATTTCCCTGATAATTAGTAATGTTGAGCATCTTTTCATGTGTCTGTTGGCCATCTATATGTCTTCTTTGGAAAATGTCTATTAAGATTCTCTACCTATTTTTGAGGAATGAAACTGTCATAAGTTTAAGGCATTTATATTTCTGTTTATATCCTTTACCTTTTCTTAACTGAATGGTTTTTCTTTTTGATTCATTGGTGACATCTATTGTAAGGAGTTGCAATGTTCTTCTTGGTTTGTCATTTGGCTTTAAGATGTTTGTGTGTTTTTGTCATAGAGATGTTTAATTCTCATGTAGTCAAGTGTATCAATTTTTATGTTATAGCTTCAGGGTTAATTATCATATATTCAAAAAGCCTTCTCTATTGCAAAATCACAAGAAAACACTGATCCATGTATTCTTTTTTTTTTTTAACGTTTACTCATTTTTGAGAGAGCATGAGCGGGGAAGGGACAGAGAGAGGGAGACACAGAATCTGAAACAGGCTCCAGGCTCTGAGGTGTCAGCACAGAGCCCGACGCGGGGCTTGAACCCACAGACTATGAGATCATGACCTGAGATGAAGTCGGACGCTCAACCGACTGAGCCACCCAGGCGCCCCTGATCCATGTATTCTTGAGAACTTTTATGGATTAATTTTTTGTTTCACTCTTTCTGGAATTTATTTTGGTGGAAGGTGTTGAATATGAATCTTAACTTTACACCATTCACTAAGAGTACGTTTTAAAATTTTTTTTCTAAGTTTATTTATCTTGCGAAAGACAGAGACAGCATGAGTAGGGGAGGAGCACAGAGAGAGGGAGAGAGGGAGAGAGGGAGAGAGGGAGAGAGGGAGAGAGGGAGAGAGGGAGAGAGGGAGAGAGGCAGAGAGGGAGAGGGAGAGAGGGAGAGAGGGAGGGAGAGAGGGAGAGAGAGAGAGAGAGAGAGAGAGAGAGAGAGAGAGAGAATCTCAAGCAGGCTCTGCACTGTCAGCACACAGCACAATGAGGGGCTCAAACCCATAACACCATGAGATCATGACCTAAGCCAAAACCGAGGGTCAGATGCTTAAGTGATGGAGCCACTCAGGTGCCCCGAGTATGTTTTTTAAAAGAAGGATGTAACTGTATACTCAGAATGACCTAAATTCTGGAATATGTAGCCATAGAAAATTAGAAGAAAATATAATGGCATATTAACAATAATTGCTTTTGGGTATTGGAGTTTATGCTTTCTAAATTATTACAATCAGAATTATTTCCTCATAAGTTCCTAGTGACAACATAAAATCAGTAATACACTACAATAAAGAAGAATCTGCATTAGAGAAGGCTCAATTTGTGGGAGAAGAGATTGGGTTTTGGATCTCTGGTGAGAAGGTCCAGGCTGGCAATGAACTTGAAAATCCTTGATAAAGAAGAGTGAGGCACAACCATTGGGGGTAGATGTGATTGCTGAGAGGAAAGCAGTAGGATAGGAAGAGAGGCCGGCCCTGGATGGAGCCCTGGAGACACAGTAAATATTTAAGGGCAGGCACAAGGTATCAGAGTAGAGGCAGGAAAGACAGACAGCAAGAAGACATACTTAACAAGTGGAGAGTAAAGAAGACTGTCACAGGTCCTACAAAGGGTAAGACAAAGGCTGAAAAGAGCCCCAATGAAATTAGCAGTTAGGATGTTATTAGCAACTTTAGCAAGAACAACATCAGCATATACTTACTGGACAAAAATTAGTAAATGTATAGAGGAAAAAACCCTAAATTCTTGGAAACACACTCATAAATAATAATTGAGCCTAGAAAAAATTCATGATATAATAAGAATATTTTAAAAATGACAAAGATTATGCATAGAATTTTTGGAATGTAGTTAAAACCGTTCTTAGATGAAAATTAATGGCTTACATAGCCCTATTAGTAATAAAATAAAAGCAGAGTTTAATAAATTAACAATGTTTGTTAACATTTTAGAAAGGAAAAACAGTATCACATGAGAAAATAGAGGAGGAAACAAGGTATTTTTAAAACATGTCAAACAAATTAAAAATGAAAAAAAAATCAGTGGGATTAGTTAACTGATTTTATTCTTTTATGTGATAGCTTCTGGGGTATACATCAGAAAACAAAATTATGAGAAAAAAAAGAGTGAGGAGGATTGGAAGTTTGAGGAGAGGGGTTTAAAAGAATCCTTTCAGAAACTGAGAGCATGCACAGACTCCAGAAGTTGCCAAACAATGTGAAGGGGCCAGCTGAGGCTGGAAATATCCAGAATGCTGGTACCGATTTGCCAAACATGGTGGTTCTTCTCTAGTGTAGTTAGTCCAGGTCTAGTTATGGAAAAGACAGACGTTTGAGGAAATCCATACTTGCAGGTTTGACAGACGAGACTAACAGAAGGGCGAGACAGAGAGCACACAAGAGAAAAACTTTCCACGGATTAAAGGAGGTGGTGCCTGGAATTTCTTCCCCCATGGGATGAACTTCTGAAAATCCCCAGTTCTTAGAACTTAGGCTATCACCCCACTCAGCCCCCTTTGTGGGATTCATCCTAATATAAATGTCCAATAATAAACGAAGAAATTATGGTAAATTAATGGACAATATCTATTAAAATAATAAACATGAAAATTATGTACAAATGAGTAAAAATATATTTAAAAAATCACTTAAAAACATATTCACTTAACTGTAGATTTTAGGTAACTCTCCATAGAGAATTTTTTTTTGAAATTTTACTTATTTATGTAATCTCCACTCCCCACGTGGGACTTACACTCACAACCCCAAGATCAAGAGCCCCATGCTCCTTTGTTTTTTTAAATGTCTATTTATTTTTGAGAGAGAGTGCGCGAGAGGGAGACAGAGCATCCAGCTGGCTCTGTGCTGACAGCAGAGAGCCCCATGTGGGGCTTGAACTCATGAACCATGAGATCATGACCTGAGCCGAAAAGTCTGATGTTTAACCCACTGAGCCACCCAGGTGCCCCACGAGCGCATGCTCTACTGACTGAGCTAGCCAGGTGCCTCTATGGAGAAATTTTTAAATAGTCTCTTTAAAAAAAAAACACCTAATAAAATAACAGAAGGAAAGAAAGGCAGCACCATCCTGTAGCAGATGTTCTCCTCAGGCCCTAGAGAAAAACTTTAGAATCGTTCTGTCTAGGTTTCCTTTTTGGTGCTTAAAAACATTTAGTATCTTTAACCTATAATTCATCAAAATTGAACTTGTAATTATCACTTGGATCCTTCCTCACAGCCACTGACATTTTGTTGCAAACAAGATTTTTCAAAACGTAAACCAATTTATCAAAATAAAGGCCACCTATACAACTGTGGTCCAGCTTTCTGCAGTAAGGCATGCAGATCAAGTAAGGGGGAGGTCCTGGCTTCTCTTTTATTTCATTTTAGACATGGCTGTTTAGAAAGTGCAGTCCCCTGCAAGCTAAATCCAAGAGCTGGCAGCTGAGGCTCAGATCCATGGTCCATTCCTCACATACTCGTGGACTGAAAGACGAACAGGTCCTGCAACTACTCTTATTAGGAGAAAAACAAGATAATACTCAAGTATTCATTGTCCTCATATCTACAAATCCTCTTCTTATGGAACTGGCCATATTTCTTTTAAAAGTATCACTGTGACATAAAGGCTCCGTGTGCAGGGATAGGATTTTCTGGCTCTGTTTCTCCCTGCAACTACCAGAAATGAGCTTGACCTAATATCAAAAAAGCAAGTTCAAGTTTTCTTTATGTAATAAGGGATAATAAAAGTCAGGCTCAGAATACAATTAAAAAAATTATTTTAAGTTATAGTGTGAACCAGCCAGCGTGAGACATGACTTCTTTTTTTTTTTCGGCAGAGAATGTTTTTTATTTTTTATTTTATTATTTTTTTTAATATGTGAAATTTATTGTCAAATTGGTTTCCATACAACACCCAGTACTCATCCCAAAAGATGCCCTCTTCAATACCCATCAACCCTCAGTTTGTTCTCAGTTTTTAAGAAGGACATGACCTTTAGATGACTTAAAATTTATGGAGAATAATTATCCACAATAGAATATTCAATTAATTAATTCTGAATTTTCCATTTTTGGTGGGGAGGAGAGTAAGCAGGAAAAATGGACAAGTCTTGGTCATAAAACTCAAATGTCTTCATTAAAATTTCCTATCAGTGCTGCTAAAAAAAAAAGCGCCAAATAAAATGGCTTCTGTTTTATTCTTTCCTCCTGCCATCAGTCACCAGCAACAATAAATGAGCAAAGAAGGAAAGACAAGAGGGAACACAGATAAGTCACATAGCTTGTGCTCAGTGTATTATTAAGGATAATTCACAGGCAAAAAACAGAATGATTCTCCCTCCCCCTTCCTACAATGTAGGAAATAGCAGAATATTTGCTGAGTTATTTGGAAGAAAAATCGACATAAACATATATCAGGTATATAGTACCCATACCCATCCACAAGAAAACTAGAAACCAGGAGATGAACTAAAAAGGTGTCAGGGCCTGGAATCATGGCTGCAAAGTACAGTCAAAATCCTCGTGAGCTTCCCCTGAGTATCTTGGCTTTGGAAAGGATAGGAAGGGACAAGCTGGGTCTCAGTTCCCTCAATCCCTGAATACTGGATTGAATCCAGGGCAAGGGAGCCCATTAGCTTAACTTTACTTTGCTTACTTAGAGTTAAAGAGCTCTGAATGTTATATGTAAATTTATGCAAATGAAAACATTAATCATAGCCCTAGAATTACTGACAAAATCTAGTAGCCCTTTCTCCCTTTGGAGAGCTTTAATTTTGCTTTTCATAGAGAAGAGGCTTCTCTAAAGTCTTGTCTAGTCTAAAATTCTATGAATTTAAAAATGCAATTAACCTCTATGTCTCCTGGGATGTCATAAGCAGCAGGAGGCATGGAATACGAGCACTGTAATAAAGCGATGGCTATTTTGGTCTAGGTACTGTATCGCTTTGAAATAAAGTTTGTTTGCTTGGCCATCTATAATACAAATAACTTGTTATTGTAGCTTTCTTCCAAGTAGGTCAAAATATCTCCATGCATTACATAATTTATTTCCATAACATCTCTGTGAATCATCTAGTAGGTGTTTGTGTTAGGATTTAATTTTATTTTAAAGAACCTGAAGACTGAAGAAAATCGAGTAAACATTTGCATTTCCAAATTTGGTAGCTGTTTTTATTATACTACTTGTTCGTATTAATACTAAGTAATATTAGAATGACACGGCATTTATCGGCCAAAACAACAATGAAAACTAAAATACATGGTAGGTCAAACCACAAATGTAGTCTCAGAATAAATTCTGATGATTTATATAAACCTAATTCTCCTCATTCTGCCGTAGGACTGGCGACAGGCATCTTTAGTTGTGGGCAGACTTCATTTCTTCCTTCAGGGCGTGCTGTGGCTAAAGGAACCTGGCCGCAGGCTGTCCCCGGAAGCTTCCATGTCTTGGTCACTACCTATAGCTCCTGTCCAAGGTCAAGTCTTGGCAATTCTCTTGGGATATAGAGGATTCGCAAAGGTAGTGACACTTTCTGGACAGTTAGTCCACGGTTAAGTACGTGGTTAAGAAGGCATGATATTCTAAGGACAGGCAACTAAATGCCAACACATTGACAGGAGCCAGGCCACTTTACAGAAGCATAAAGAAGTGCAGGAGAGGAATGTACTACCTTGCTAATAAAGCCCTTCACTATATGTCACCGGGCATTTTCTTTTGAAATTTGATCTTCTTCTATCTGCTTAGGTCCAAGGTCCTAGCAACTGCTGCTGTGGAAGGATGACCACAACTGTGTAGATACCAGGCCTAACTGGTAAAATATGAAGGGCTTTTCTCCCCACCACTTATATATTTTAGCCCTGAGAACTCAGGGACCAGAAATCTGCAACACACTTTGATTTTGAGTTGCATGAAACTTTTATTACTTGGCCTAAATCGAAGGCCGACTTTTCAAAATACATAAATGCTCAGAGCATGAAGGCATTTGGCCTCAGTATTGTTTGCAATTCCACAATCTAATAAGCCTAGCTGAGAATCAACAAACGGCACATTCACAGTGGGTATCAAGCAATCACTTTAATGTAGGGCATACAAACTTAAATGAGTTCCGTGCTCTTTAACTATCTACTAAAATTTTTAAACTGTCCACCTTGCATTAAAAGCCACACAAGTGTGATAAACTATATTTACAGAGAACCAGCATCAGTGGATGAATAGAACGAGAGGTCTCATCCTCTGAGCCTCTGTTTAATACACTGAGGTTCAGTCAGCCAGCTTGCCTCACTGCAACTTTTTTTTTTTTTTTTTTTTTTGCAAAACATGTTCCCTAGAAATAAGGAGCTCTCATGTACATGATCAACCATAGCAGGCCCAGAAAATGGGTGATCTGACAGATTTGAGGAGGACCTTCCAATTGCCTAGGTGTGCTTTCAAGAGCCTACAGCAGGTGAAAATCAGATCTGACAGCATTTCCCAGCATGTGTTATGTGAAAAATACCAGTACCCCCTTGAAAGAGTTACAATGAATATCTGCATATTAAAGCAGTACAGAAACCTGGAAACATAGGAAGACAGAGTTAGGCACCTGGATTCATTCACAATACCTCTTCCCACTCCCAATAATATCCAGGACAGTTTGGGAAACGCTGATCTGGACAAAACTTCTACTGAGGCTGCTCCTTTAAGGTTCAAGAGCTGGAGACTGAATGGGCCGGTCCCAGACCCTGTGACAACAGTTACTCTGTGCAAGTCCTGCTCAGTCATTAAAGGCTACTTACAGAGCATCATGACCAACCTCAAACCCTTCTCTCACAACAGCTAACTGGGCCAGCACACTGACTACACTCCAGGCACAGCCCTGTTACTTGTATCTCCTTTAACCACCTAGCCACACAGCCTAAGAAGGGCATCAGCTGACTTTGGGTATGTCAAGTCCATTAGTCGCAGCAGGGATCTTCAACAGAGACCCCCAACCCCTTCTCCCTAGAAGTCCCCTGCCACACACACCTCATGCCAGTCCACAGTTAGATCACAGTAATAAAAGGGGTCAGAACATTCTGCCCCCAAATATGCCACTTTGGCATTTGGTTATTTTGAGTGGCAGGCAATTGAGAAAGAATAGCAGATGCAGGAAGGGTTCTGTCCTTCTTTCTGCCTAAAAAGCAGGGCATACATTTCCCATGAGAAAGATGTCCTCCCAGTACCAGGAGAAAAAGAACATTCTTAACACTGGAGACAAGAGTCTACACCACGATGAGTCTGCACAAACCATACTAAAACCACGTTTATATTCCATCAGTTTCCCCCATGTATTTCCTAGTCACTTTCCTCCAATATACTACCCTTAAAAAACCCCAATCCTTTTCTTTGCCTGGTCACTTCTCCACAGTTTTATCACCCTTTGTAAAAAAGGCAGAGGAGCCCCAGGTCTAATTGCTTTTTGGGGGGGCTTCATTTTTCTATGTAGCCCTCCACATGCCCTATAAAAATATCAATTGGAAATAAAATTTGTGTGCTTTGCCTCCTGTTAATCTTCTCACAGTTTAACTTGAATGTTCCAAGCACAGGATGTAAGAGTACTTGTGTTCTTCCTCTGCTACAGCGGTCTGGGGGATGGCTCAGCACCGTGAGCAGTTCTGGCTGGAGATGATGCTGATTCATGTGTGGATGTGGAGCCTGGTCTTGCCTGAGCATCTCTGATCAGGTTGCGATTCTACAGCTCTTTCCCCAGCTTGTCCCTTTACTTCTCTGCTATAACTAACAACGCTGCTTTGCTTAAAAAGAGGTGGTAAAAACTCTCACCACTGTTGTTTAACATAGTGTTGGAAGTGCTAGCTAGCATCAGCAATCAGACAACAAAAGGAAATCAAAGGCATCAAAATTGGCAATGATGATGTCAAGCTTTCACTTTTTGCAGGTGACATGATATTATACATGGAAAACCTGATAGACTCCACCAAAAGTCTGCTAGAACTGATACATGAATTCAGCAAAGTCGCAGGATACAAAATCAACATACAGAAATCAGTTGCATTCTTATACACTAATAATGAAGCAAGCGAAAGACAAATAAAGAAACTGATTCCATTCACAACTGCACCAAGAAGCATTAAATACCTAGGAATGAACCTAACCAAAGATGTAAAAGATCTGTATGCTGAAAACTATAGAAAGCTTATGAAGGTAATTGAAGAAGATTTAAAGAAATGGAAAGACATTCCCTGCTCATGGATTGCAAGAATAAATAGTGTCAAAATGTCAATACTACCCAAAGCTATCTACACATTCAATGCAATCCCAATCAAAATTGCACCAGCATTCTTCTCAAAGCTAGAACAAGCAATCCTAAAATTTGTATGGAACCACAAAATATCCCGAATAGCCAAAGTAATTTTGAAAAAGAAGACCAAAGCAGGAGGCATCACAATCCCAGATTTTAGCCTCTACTACAAAGTTGTAATCATGAAGACAGCATGGTATTGGCACAAAAACAGACACATAGACCAATGGAATAGAATAGAAACCTCAGAACTAGACCCACAAACGTATGGCCAACTCATCTTTGACAAAGCAGGAAAGAATATCCAATGGAAAAAAGACAGTCTCTTTAACAAATACTGCTGGGAGAACTGGACAGCAACATGTAGAAGGATGAAACTAGACCACTTTCTCACACCATTCACAAAAATAAACTCAAAATGGATAAAGGACCTGAATGTGAGACAGGAAACCATCAAAATCTCAGAGAAAGCAGGAAAAAACCTCTCTGACCTCAGCCACAGCAATTACTTATGTGACACATCCCCAAAGGCAAGGGAATTAAAAGCAAAAATGAACTATTGGGACCTCATCAAGATAAAAAGCTTCTGCACTGCCAAGGAAACAATCAACAAAACTAAAAGGCAACCAATAGAATGGGAAAAGATATTTGCAAATGACATATTGGACAAAGGGCTAGTATCCAAAATCTATAAAAAGCTCACCAAACTCCACACCCGAAAAACAAATAATCCAGTGAAGAAATGGGCAGAAAACATGAACAGACACTTCTCTAAAGAAGACATCCAGATGGCCAACAGGCACATGAAAAGATGCTCAACGTCGCTCCTCATCAGGGAAATACAAATCAAAACCACACTCAGATACCACCTCACGCCAGTCAGAGTGGCTAAAATGAACAAATCAGGAGTCTATAGATGCTGGCGAGGATGTGGAGAAACAGGAACCCTCTTGCACTGTTGGTGGGAATGCAAACTGGTGCAGCCGCTCTGGAAAACAGTGTGGAAGTTCCTCAAAAAATTAAAAATAAATCTACCCTATGACCCAGCAATAGCACTGCTAGGAATTTACCCAAGGGATATAGGAGTGCTGATGCATAGGGGCACTTGTACCCCAATGTTTATAGCAGCACTTTCAACAATAGCCAAATTATGGAAAAAGCCTAAATGTCCATCAACTGACAAATGGATAAAGAAGTTGTGGTTTACATACACAATGGAATACTATGTGGCAATGAGAATGAAATCTGGCCTTTTGTAGCAACGTGGATGGAATTAGAGAGTGTTATGCTAAGTGAAATAAGTCAGAGAGAGAAAGACAGATACCATATGTTTTCACTCTTATGTGGATCCTGAGAAACTTAACAGAAGACCATGGGGGAAGGGAAGGAAAAAAAAAAAAAAGGTTAGAGAGGGAGGGAGCCAAAACATAAGAGACCCTTCAAAACTGAGAACTGAGGGTTGATGGGGGGTGAGAAGGAGGGGAGGGTGGGTGATGGGTATTGAGGAGGGCACCTGTGGGAATGAGCACTGGGTGTTGTATGGAAACCAATTTGACAATAAATCTAATATTTAAAAAAAATAATAAATAAAAAAAATAAAAACTTAAAAAAAAAGAGGTGGTAAAAAAATGGGACTCCAATTTCAAGCCTTACTTCTTAAAACTGCCTATACTATATTATCTTTCTATCATGATGTTAAAAAAAAAAAGAACAAAGTAAAAGCTCTCATGGTTATTTAAGATGACTAAATTTAGCACTGCCTTTATATATGAAGTATCAGTTTTTAGGGAATCTTCACCATTATTTAAAAATATTTATTTTGTTTGTAACCAATATCCCTGAGATATAGAGAACAGTACCTTGTGAGATGTATTTACTAGTCAAAAGGAATTTGTTTTGTTCACTCATACACTCATCCATTTAGGCAGCTGGTAGTGTCAGGTACTAAAGGTTCAAATGGAAATAGGCCAAGGCTTTACAAGGCTCATGGTATCAGGGACACACTGCAAATTACTATAATAAGAATATATGTATGCTCTGAGAAGAGAGAGGAAGGAGGGAGTAACTTGGTCTAGGGGTTTGGGAAGTCTGTCTGAGGAGGCTGAAGGATGAAGAGAATTTCACCAAAGTGGACCAGCCATGCCACAAAGGGAGGGCAATGATAAATTTAGAATTCAAAATTCTGTACTTCTATATGACTGGGAAAAAGTATGGAAAAGGAAAGAGGAAAATATGGAAGAAGGAATAGAAAAGTTTTGGAGGGAGAGGGAAAAAGACTACTTTTTTAAAGCACGAGTCTCTGAACAGGAGATGGAATTCTCTGGTAAGATTTAGCTGCTAGATTAAGGGAGAAGGAAAGTACTTTAGCAGTGAAGTTGTAGTTTTAGTATTACATAGCTCGCAAATGAAATTTAGTTTCCACTAGTAAGTACATCCAACCCCCGTGCCCCGCTGCTTCATGGCCGTTCCACTCCCAGTTTCCCTCTCGGCCTCTAACACTTTGTTTCTAGTCCATCTGGGTCCCCCCATTACACTACCTTATTCCCTCAGGTTTGTGGAGAGTATGTCCACCCCACCAGGTTCTTCATCTTTTCAACACAGGGGCCCTGACCCTATTCATCTTTACTTCCCCGCAGGCCACACTATGCTTTGCTTATGGTAGCCGCTCTAGAACTATTGTTGAATTGGACATTTTTATTTAATTAGAAAACAAAAAACAAAAACTTGCCCAAAAACCTGTGACCCAATGGTAAATGTAAGATTTCTAAACCAATAGGAATAAAAATTCAATTGTATTTAGCCATAATTATATACAGAATAGACTAAACTAATATTATTATTATTTTATTTACTTTTGAGAGAGAGAGTGCAAGTGGGGGAGTAGCAGAGAGGGAGACATGACATAGAATCTGAAGCAGGCTCCAGGCTCTGAGGTGTCAGCACAGAGCCTGACGCGGGGCTTGAACCCACGAACTGTGAGATCATGACCTAAGCCAAAGTTAGACGCTTAACCAACTAAGCCACCTAGGCACCCCATATTTTTTTAACCTAACAAACAATTTTAGATATTATTTTTTATTTCACCTATTAACTACATGTTTATATCTTTTCCTCACTATTATTTAATAATTATTATTGCACATTATCAGTGCTAGAGAGTTCTGGAAATAACTCGCATATATCTCCAATTACTGCACACTACACTTTTAACATTTCCTAAATAAAGTGTAATTTGAACACATCATCACAATTCTCTTCCTGCAACAACATCAAATATGTGTAGTTAAGTTACTTTAGAATACTTTAGACAGAGAAATAATCTGGTTGTGTTAATCTTCAGTGCATGGCTTAAGGCCTGTTCTTTTATTTGTGTGTCCAAGCTTTACTTGGTTACCAAGTAGTTTCATCAGAAAAAAAATGTGTTTGCTGATTGACTGCCACTGAAAAAATTTGAAAATTTAAAATGTTCTCACTTGTTTAGAGATTAAGAATAGGCAGATTAGTATATTTGGCTTACAGTAAGAAAAAAATATTATCACCATGGTCAATGCTAAACTCTACTCTTCTGAGGGAAACTCTAGGTCAACAAAACCACAACCACTCGAAAATAATGTATGGTGTTCTTTTATCTGCCCCTTATCTGTGGTTTTGCTTTCTGCGTTTTCAGTCACATTTGGTCAACCACAGTCCTGAAGGTGATCCTCCTGATGTATCTTCAGAAGGTCAATAGTAGCTTAACACTACCTTATAAGCCTACGCTATTCACTTCACTTTATCTCCTCATGTAACAGTTTATCATCTCACATCATCACAAGAGAAAGGGGGAGTACAGTATTTTGAGAGAGATACCACATTCACATACCTTTTGTTATGGCATATGGTCATAATTGTTCTATTTTATTATTAGTTGTTGTTGTTAATCTCTTGCTGTGCCTAATGTATAGGTAAAGCTTTATCAAAGGTATGTATGTATAGGAAAAAACTTAATATATATTGACTATAGGGTTCTGCACTGTCTGTGGCTTCAGGCATCCACTGGGGGGTACTGACATATGTCGCCCCACCACAGATAAGGGGGGGACTAAAATATCTCCCTGAGCATGAAGTCATACCTGAATGCAAATAGAGAGGTTTTTTTTTTTTTTTTTTTTTTTTTACATTTATTTATTTGGAGAGAGAGAGAGAGAGAGCGAGCGAGCAAGCAAGTGGGGAAGAAGCAGAGAGGGATGGGGAGAGAGAGAATCCCAAGCAGGTTCTGTGCTGTCAGTGCAGGGCTGGATGCGAGGCTCGATCCCACCAACTGTGAAATCATGACCTGAGCTGAGAGGAAATCAAGAGTCAAAACGTTTAACTGACTGAACCATCCAGGCGCCCCTAGATAGAGAGGTTTTAACACACATGGAGAGTGGTCTTAAGAGACAACGGCTTTGAGCTCAAATATTATTTAAAAAAAACAGACTTAGATAAAATTTTCTGAAAACAATGTCTTAATTTTTGGTACATGTTAAGTGGCTTATAAAGCTCAAAATAACCGTACAGAATAAACCAATTTAGTTATATAGGGTTTCACTGTATCATGAATTTATTTGCATGTCTCATCTGAAAGTTATTTTGTTTAAAAAAGATGGTCCATCATAAGGTACAGAACTGGAATGGATCCAAAGTTCTTAGAAAAAGTCTTTGGTTTTGTCCATGGCCATTCCCTCAAGATAAAGGTAAAGCTTTCACTTTCTACTCAGTTTAGATTTTGGGTGGGAGTATAATTTTACTCACTGCTGTTCAAAACACATCAAGCCTCCGACTGAAATAGGTACTATTTATGTAGGATTGACTAAAAGGCAAGCCCTCTATTCCTCTGGATACTCAGTTCTATCTGTGGGTTGTGCCAGGGACCTGCAATCTTGGGTCTCTTGCAGATCTGCTGGTCTGGTGCTGTTAGTCCACATTATGAGATGCCAGAAGAGACTGCCCTTTGAAACTGGTTGTATTTCTGCTAAGGATGTTGCCCTTCAAGAGAGCAATCTCTTGAGATTTCGTGTCAGGAGAGTGTATTTCTAAGCAGCTGGCTGCTTATATATCTCAGAACACTGATTGATTCAAGTAACCATTCATGGTCTTCTCTTTGCATAGGCTGCTGGGAAGCTCAGAGCCAGACCTGAGGCTGTGCTCCTGGCTGCCAAATGTCCTGTCTTCTCAGCACGCATTTTGCTTGTTAATAACCTCATTGCAGGTCTCATTTTGGTTTTCCTGTTATTTTCCCCAATTTTCTCACTTAAGACACACATATAATCCTGATTCACTGGTAAAAAAACATACTGGAATGAATTAAGACTAAAATTAAGTGCAGCTTGTTTTCAGTTTATTTGAGAAAAGATGAGGTTGCAAAATTTTTTATTTATCGAGAATTTGGAATAACAATGCTAAAAGATGGTAAAGTTGCCAGGCCAGCCCAAGGAAATTTCATTTAATCACAATACAGCAATATATAGTAGTATCAAGAGAAGCTACTGTCATTTAAGACGAGTGCTGCAGGGTAACTATATACCCATGTGAAAAAAGAAATTTTTGTTATTAGAAAATTTGAGTGTAAAGACACATCATTCATTGATTAACCAAACTCATATTGGCACAAGGTACATAAGTTAAGTCAGCTAAGAAATTCATAAGCATTTAAATAAGAGAAAGTCCAAGAGCTTATAAATAATCCATATTTTATTCAGTCAGGTTGATTTGTTCTTTTTTCCTTATATAAACAAATAACAAAAGGTAATTTAATTCAGTGAGAGTAGTAAAGTGAATACAGATCTTTGAAGAACAATAAAATGTTAATTTTATGATCCTATTTATTTTGCTAAAGCTTCTTCATGATAGGACACAAATGCGAATTTTGACTGAGGGTCAGTTCTTAATTTTCCAGCAGCAGAAAACGAATCTATTTGAATACCTTAATTTTACAAGCAAATTAGACATATTTCATATAGATAAACATAATAATGTCTTGGACATAGTTATTCATAGTCCTAGACTATGGCTTATATTTACTGGGCTCTCATTCAGAATTTATTCATTGGAAGTCTACCTAGTCAAATTTTCTTGACAAATCTTGGCTTCTAAGGGAAGAATTCTGCTTCTACTAACTCAGTACTACTTTTAAATGCATGACTTCAAAGAGTGGCACAATCAGATTTGGATTTATAAAACTATTCTGGTGAGGGGCACCTCAGTGGCTCAGTCAGTTGAGTGTCTGACTTTTGATTTTGGCAAGTCATGATCTCATGGTTTGTGGGATTGAGCCCCATGTTGGGTTCTGTGATGACAGCACAGAATCACAGCTTGGGATTCTCTTTCTCCCTCTCTCTCTGCCCCTCCTATGCTCATGCTCTGTCTCTCTCTCTCTCTCAAAATAAATAAATAAACATTAGAAAAAACCACACACACACACACACACACACACACACACACACACACACACACATTCTGGTGACAATATGAAGGATGCCTGGTAGCACTAAGACCTGGAGGTGCAGAGATCAGTAGAAGCCTTTCATAAAATTCACACAAAAAATGTTGAGGACTAACAAAGGAAATCACTGTGGAGGCACAAAATTTCTGCTAGTAAGAGAAATGTGCAATCCACTTGGCAAGAAGACTGACTATGGGTAAAATAAGGAGAAAAAGTGAGTGATTTCTAGCTTGAAAGCTGAACATCTAGACAATGAGAGGGAATGCAGGAGGGACACGTTTGCTGGAAGGGAATGCAGAATTTTGTGTAGACACACTCAATTTGGTATCATACCCAGAAGTTGAAGGAAGGCCTTGGAAAGGATTTGCAGGCTAGGGGAAAGGATAAACCAAATGTGAATCATCAGGATTGAAGCCACAACTGATGAGCACATCTAGGGAGGGTGTGAGAAGGTCAAGATGTGATATAAGGGACTTCTCATACTGAAGGAAGAGAGGTAGAGGAGGACAAGTGTCATAACTGGGGAGGAGATCAGGAGACAGTGGTGATGGTGTCCTGCATGCTGGGGAGGGAGGAAAGTCGATGATCATGGTGAATGGGCCAAAGACAAAAAAGTAACAGGAAGAATTTGCCAAGCCAGACTGCAGTGGAATGAGGAGTAAGTTGAAGGGAACAGTGGAAAGCATGTGTAGACCATTTCTACCATGAGCAGGCTACCAGAGGATTATCTGTACCCCTAACAGCACAAACCACACTGGTGTTTGTTCTACAGGGTTGGCTTCTGGCTCTTTTAAAGTAATAACGTTTTCCTGTCTGTTCTAGAAGGTCCTTTGACATAGGCCCACAGCCACCATTTTGGTTGTCCCCAAAAAGCAACGGATGTAGACGTGGCATAAGACAAGAGCACGAGCAGGCAGAAACATGGAAGGGAAGGCGATGATGGCAGGGGGATGCTCACACTCTACAGCTTGAGTTCTGCACCAATCAGGAGGGAAGCAGGGCCTGTGGTCCAGAACTGTTTCCTTCCATTATGGTAAGTGGGGCCATGTGGCCTTGTGCCAAATGAGACTTACAGCACCATAGATCTTTCTTTCTTTAAAAAAAAAAAAATTTTTTTTAAAGTTTATTTATTTTGAGAGAGAGAGCAGAGGAGGGGCAGAGAGAGAGAGAGAGAGAGAGAGAGAGAGAGAATCTTATGTAGGCTCTGCACTGCCAACACAGAGCCTGAATGGGGCTTAAACCACAAACAGTGAGATCATGACCTGAGCCAAAACCAAGAGTTGGATGCTTAACCGACTGAGCCACCCAGGCAGCCCCACCACAGATCTTTCTTGGAAAGATCCCTTTAGGTAGTACATCCAGCTCTGCCAAAGCTAGCCTGTCTTGTATTCTACTGCTTAGGGCACAGTGACCTTGCCCACTCTTTCTGCTCATCTTGAGTATTGTTTCTTTCCAATAAAATCTTGCCTCCTATCTTCCTTCTCTTTTTTTTTTCTCTCCCAACTACTTGGCAGAAATATTATTTCTCATTACTACTGTTCCTGCCCCTCCACTGATATTTTTAGAATATGGCACGGAACCAAGTGAATTTATTTTCAGTTTATAACACCGTAACTTTTGTGGTAATATTGCCTTAGGGTATACACACACATTATAAATTATTTACTTAAGAACCTAAAACAAATATCAGTTGGGGAGCAACATCTATTAAAACGTCAACTGTGAAATGACAATTTTAAGCATCTGTTTTATCTTCTGTCTTAAAAGGAGCACACAAAGATCACCAACCTGGGGCTGGAGGGAAGTTCCAAAGTCAAGATATTCTTGGGGGA
Organism: Panthera onca; assembly: GCF_046562875.1. Taxonomy (NCBI): domain Eukaryota; kingdom Metazoa; phylum Chordata; class Mammalia; order Carnivora; family Felidae; genus Panthera; species Panthera onca. The sequence goes on along the minus strand of NC_138343.1, from coordinate 23,215,851 downwards.
TTCTCACAGACAGGACTGGAAACCCTCAGGAGCAGTATTCAGTGTGGGTTTTAGCTTGTGAGCAAGGCCAACAGAAAAAAAGGATTGCTAAGAAAATGAAAATAATTATATAGGGAATTAAAATTACTGATCTGTGCTTTGAAGTCAAGGGGCAGTACTACAGAAAGATATCTTCTGTGATGTTGGCAATGGTCCCCAGGAGGGGTTTTCATGAACACCTTACATGCATCTATTTGGCAGGACACCAGAATCCACTGTTGGCTGGCTTAGTTGGTTAAGTGTCTGACTTAGGCTCAGGTCATGATCTCATGGCTAGTGGGTTTGAGCCCCACGTTGGGCTCTGTGCTGACAGCTCAGAGCCTAGATCCTGCTCTGGATTCTGTGTTTCCCTCTCTCTCTGACCCTACCTTGTTCACGCTTTGTCTCTCTCTCTCATTCAAAAATAAATATAACATTAAAAAAAAAAAAAGAAGCCCACTCAAAGATAAAGGTCTGCATCTTCCTGTGGAGACAGGTGGAGGTAGAGAAGGCTTCCTAACCTGAGTCCACATGGAACATGGGGAAGTGTTGGTGTTAAAGGACTCAGGTGTTACCTTCACTCCCTATCAGCTGTATCATTTTAGGTATACTACTTTCTGCTTTAAGCTGCAGCTTCCTCACCTGCAAACTGGGGGAAATTAAAAATCCGCTTCATGGAGTTTCCATGATGGTTAAATGAGATAATCCAAGGAAGAGACTAACATGCATCTGGCCCACAAGAAATGTTAAAGTAAAAAAAAGCTATTTTTATGATTGTAGTTGTAAAATAGAATAACAATGCCTATTTCACAGTGATTCTATGTTGAACAAGAATATGCATATTAAAATATGTAATCTCAGGCATGTGATCAATCAATGTTAATTCACTTTGGAGCCCCCCTTTTTTTCTCTTTCCCCCTAAACACTGGGGGATCTGTGTGAATATGGAACAGATATCCCTGAGGCAGTAAACAGCCTCAGTGGCAAGGACTGATTTTATTAATATTATTTTAATCAGAATTTGAATAAAATCAATTCTCCCAATGCTACTGACCCCTGGAATGCAACTAAGCCTCACCAGAGTGCAGACTTTGGTACAACAGACATGTGTGAGACTATTCTCTCTCTTGGATGTAGTTATCAAAGGGCTGGAAGGCTTCTGTTACAATACCATCTAACCAGAATGAAAACTCTGTGAATGCAGGATTCTGAGTTTTATTCTCTGCTGTATCTCCGGCTCCCAGCAGAACTCCTGGTGTATACTGGAAATTCAATAAATACTTGCTCACTGAATGAACATGGCTCATGAGGATATGTCATATGCCAATGTCTTTGCCAAAAAGTTACTGTCCACAAGGATCAAGGAGGCATGGGAGGCCTGGAGGCAGCTATGGTCTTGGTGGTGGACACGTGACATACTCTAAAATAATGATACATAGCACTGGCCTGACTCAGGAATACTGAGCATCCTAACAGAGCCCTTCATCCATAGCAAGGTCATAAAAGAAGATTATTCAATGTAAGTAAGACAAACTCAAACACTCTTAACCATATTACCACCACCTTAATTTGAATTTTTTTTTTTAATGTTTATTTATTTTTGAGACAGAGAGAGACAGAGCATGAACCGGGGAGGGGCAGAGAGAGAGGGAGGGAGACACAGAATCTGAAGCGGGCTCCAGGCTCTGAGCTGTCAGCACAGAGCCCGACGCGGGGCTCAAACTCACAGACCGTGAGATCATGACCTGAGCCGAAGTCGGATGCTTAATCGACTGAGCCACCCAGGCGCCCCACCACCACCTTAATTTGAAAGTGCTTCACAGATTAGAAGCCTCCACATGTAAATTCTCATTTAATAATTTGCTGGCCTGCTTGTGTTTTTTATAAGAATCTTCATTATAGGCAAAGCTGTGGAAGGGGAGGTTAAAAAACAAACAAACATGAATATAGCAAGACTTCCGTTCTTCAAGGACTCAAAATATAGTAGGAACCAGCAAATCCTTCAAGGGCAAATTCTGTTAACTTCATCTGTCTGCTCCACCCACACTTGAATCAGGTTTTCTGCCTCCACCCCAAGCTTTCTTTTATTCACACTGCTCTATCACGAGTCAGAGACTCAGGACTCCAGAGATATTATGACCCTGGGTGCACAAAATGCTGGTGTTTAACCCTGCTGTCCCTAGCTCCCATTCTCTTGCACAGTGAAAGACTTAGAGAATAGAAATGAACGAGATTCTCTTTTCTCAGGTTCCAGTATTCTGAACACATTTGTTTTCAGGTTGGCAAATAAAAAATATAAAGGAATTGTAAAATGAAAACAGGCTGTGTTGAAAGGTAATAACTTTTTGCTCCATCCTTAAAGAAGAAAAAAATGGAAGATACACTAAAAATAAACACTGGATTTCCTCTTACTCCCTAGGGTTAGAATGATGCCAGGGAAATAATCTTCTGTGATAATAATTATATGCCTGAAATATATGAAGTTTTCCAACTGACTGTGGATTAAAATTAATTATGGTGGAAATAATATTATCTCCAGTAGAAGACTATCTAGGTTAGAAGTAGAGGTTATGAAACTAGAAGTAGTTTTTTGCATTTTGGTTATTTTTAATTAATTAAAACAAAGAGGCTTATTTTTCTCTTATTATCTTATACTGGCTCTTCTGACCTTTAAAAATTCTTCCCAGGGAAACACGTCCACAATCACTACCAGTGACAGATTATTTCTGACATGGTCTTTTCTTCCTCTCATACCAATTTTTGTTCATCACCTGAGATGTCTCAATATTTTGGATACTTTTTCCTTGTGTTTTTATGTTTTTAGAAAGAAAAGGAAGTGGCTTTTAAGAAAATATACGTCCAACACATCTTGCTTCCTGAATTGAGTCTACTTCTTAACTTTGCTACTGACATGAAATCACTATAATAGAGCCCCTTCCCCCCTCTCTGTTCGTCCTTTAGGGGACAGACCAAGTCTGAAGGTCCCAGGGCACGGAGAGATGCAAGAGCAGGAGTGTCGGGAAAGGAGAAGAAAGAATCCTGTCTGACTCAGCTCATGAGTTCAGGCAGAAGGTAGAAAGAAATGGTACCAAACCCAAGATCCTCACCCTGTGGTGAGAAGCACTTCTGTCCTAGCTTGGGATAGAAGTTGGGACCTGCTCTCTGTATGTTCACCCAGCTTGAGGTTTTGAGAGGCCTCAGCAGTGGTGGCCACGTGGATGTGGATAGGCAGGCCGGCAGTGGTAGCACACACACGCGAGCATTCAAAACCCAAACGTAGACAGCGAGGCTGTGCTGCCAGCGGGCTGGGGTGGGGAGGCTGACAAGGCCGTCCTCTGCAGTTGTTACACTGCCTGGTGGTCTTCCCCAGGCTTGGTGAGGCGGCTTGGAAAACAACTGTCCTAGTACTGTGTGATTACTTATTAATAGCTGGCTTGCCTACACATACCTTACGGTGATCCCAAAGAAAAAGAAATCAAGCTTCCTTCATTTGCAGGAAGACCTTTTTAAATATAATAGGTGAATTTCTGGGAAAAGAAAAAGGATATATACATAAATCTGGTTGGAGAAAACCAAGTCTTCTCTTAAAATTCTCTGAGATTTCTCTGTATTTAGATATGTCACGAAGTTAGGAAGGAAAAGAAAATTATGTGGCTGTCTGGGCCCTAAACATGGCCACCCTGATAGTTAATCAAAATCTTTTCACTTACACTTGTTAGTAAGCAGTTACCCATACACACAGCACTCACTCCCACATTTCTCTTGCTTTTATAGTATGTTACCACTGAGGAAGCAAAGTTGATTCAGAGTCTCTATGTCCTGGAATGACAGTTTAGTAAAAAAAGGGACAAGAGTGATAAGGGAATTAACATGGAAGGATTTTGCACAAGCTGTCTGGAAGACAAGGGAGGAGCCATCATAAATATGACCCAACATTTGCCACATACTGATGCACTGGTCCATGCACTGGTGCCACATACTGATGCACCATGCACTGGTGCCTGGCTTGGATGCTGCAGTAATAGTGGTGAGATGCACACAGTCCTTGAGCAATGGTGCTTAATGGAAAGAAGAAACTGGTTTTGAGATGTATTGAGAAATAGAATTAGCTGTTCCTCGTGGTTGGTTGAATATGTTGGATTAGAGAGAATGACTTGAGTTTCAGTTAGCAGAATGTAATCGTAAGGAGAAAGACCATTCCAGATGAAGCCTCACATTTCAGGGGCACTGCCTCCTTGGTACAAGGACATTTTCTATAGGTGCCTTTGTGTGCAGTGGTATAGCTTCAGGAGAGTTTCTGGACATTTCAGGCACGCTTTGAAAGCACCTCTTTGGCCCTACATGCTAACTTTTCTTTCTCCGATTAATGTGTCTTTAATATATTAATTTACTTAATTTGCCAGTTATTGTTCATCGATGTTCCATTAGTTCATTGTATCTGTTCTCAGAGTAATTATTCTTTTTAATAGATGCCTCATTAGATGTCATTAATGCATCTATTACCCTATATTCTTTTGTTTCTAGGGTAATTTTTGGGTGGATTTAGACATCCCCCGGGATTTCCTTCCTTTAGAGTTTCAAATTCAGGGATAAAGCATTAAGTTGCCACTAAACGCTGTGCTTATTATTTCATGTCTCCACAAGTTTAGAGGGCCACCATAACTAAAATCTGTTCATCCTGGGTTCGAGAAGGAAAGAAACAGAGCACTGAACTTGAATACATTGCGAGCGCTCAATACACGTGTTAAATGAGTAAGAGACAATGGGATCAGGTTAGAGGATCAAAGGTTTGTTCTGGCTCCAGTCTGGCTACAAGGAACTACTTTCTCAATTAATTTAGCATTTTGCTTAGTAAAGGGCAATGGTGATTCTAGATAAGAGATACCTCTGCCTACAGAAACAATTTGTGGTTAAAACAACATCACTGTTAGGGATCAGATGCTGGGGAGCGATAATCATATAGGGAAGATAATTTGTATTTATTCTCAAACTGTGGATATGCAAAAAGAAATGGTATGAGGGCATTAAATGAATAATTATGGTTTAAAACAATATACATTTTTAAAGATTTATTTATTTATTTATTTTGAGAGAGAGAGAGAGAGAGAGAGACAGACAGACAGACAGATGTAGGAGGAACAGAGAGAGGGAGAGAGAATCCCAAGCAGGCTCTAAGCTATCAGTGCAGAGCCTGATGCAGGGCTAGAACTCACAAACCATGAGATCATGACCTGAGCTAAAATCAAGAGTTGGTTGCTTAACTGACTGAGCCACCCAGGAGCCTTGGTATAGAATATTTTTTTTTTTTTTTTTTAAATTTTTTTTTTTTTTTTTAACGTTTATTTATTTTTGAGACAGAGAGAGACAGAGCATGAACGGGGGAGGGGCAGAGAGAGAGGGAGACACAGAATTGGAAACAGGCTCCAGGCTCTGAGCCATCTGCCCAGAGCCTGACGCGGGGCTCGAACTCACGGACCGCGAGATCCTGACCTGAGCCGAAGTCGGGCGCTTAACCGACTGAGCCACCCAGGCGCCCCGGTATAGAATATTTATAATTGTAATGAATTGATTACATAAATCACTTCAAACTAGGTGAAAGGGGGATGTCTAAGTCCTTCCATTAAGCACCATTGCTCAGTTTGGCCTTCAACATCATCTGACTAAAGTAAACTAATGCCATTACCTCCTCACTGGCATCTGTGTATTGTCTCCTTCATGTTTAGGGTGATCCAGCTAAAGGTGTACCTGGAGTCTGGTTGAAATACCTAAGGGCTTTCTGCTGTCTAGTAACATACCCCAGCAGGCTGGCATGCAGGGTTCTGTCATCTGTGGTCCCACCTCTATGATCTGTCTATTCTTACCCTCGCCTACTGTCATCAGTGGCACCAGACTGCTGGCAGTTTCTCACACCTGGCACCATTTACATTCTTTTTGTTTTTTGTCTTTCCCACACATGTCCCCTCTGCTTCTGCTTCCCCTTCACCAGCAAATCCCTACTGAATCCTCACAGCTCAGACCAACTACCATTGCTTTCTAAACCTCACTCCCCTTTCTGGACAGGCTTCGTTGCACCGTCTGTCTGCTCCCACGATGTGCTGCTCAGTTCTCTATCAGCACACTGCCACCACAGTGTTGTAAAATCCTCAGTGAGTGCATTACTGTATGCACTGAACCGTGAAGCTCCTCTCAGGCAAAGATCATGTTCTGTTTATCTCTGTACCGCCAGCAGGGGCAAAAGGTCTGGCACATGGCAGGTATCCAAAGAATGTTAGCTGAATGAAGGCTCAAACCATCATACCAAAACTATGTATTACCGAATGGGACTCCACAGTTTAACTGAAATGGTTACATGACTGTTGGCTACTACAAATCCCAAAGATTTGGCAGTTGGATAGTCGGTATAAAAGATCACTATGTAGTAGCTAATTAACTTGTATCTGCTGAAACACAGAAGTGATTTTTGGAGTACCTGCTGTATGCCAAACATTCTGCTAGAAAGTTTTGCAATGTCAGCATTCTCAATTTACAGACACTGTACTGGGGAGTAAATAACAATCACAGAGCTAGTAGCTAGTTGACTTCAAATGTGAATACAAGTTTGCTTCTTTTTTTTTTTTTAAAGTAATCTCCATATGCAACATGGGGCTCAAACTCATTCATGACCCCAAGAGCAAGTGTGGTATGCTCTACCAACTAAGCCAGCCGAGGTATCCCTGAAATAAGTTTCTTGATTCAAAGGCCAGGAATCTTTCTTTCTTATATATATATATTTTTAAGTTTTATTTCTTTATTTTGAGAGAGATAGAGACAGCAGACAGAGTGAGTGGGGGAGGGTCAGAAAGAGAGGGAGAGAGAGAATCCTAAGCAGGCTCTACACTGCCTGCGCAGAGTCCAATATGGGGCTTGAACTCATGAAACTTTGAGATCATGACTTGAGCTGCAGCCAAGAGTCAGACGCTTAACCGATTGAGCTACCCAGGCGCCCTGCCCAGGAATCTTTCTAAGTCAAGACTGCCTTGCTCATGATTCTCATTCATAATAGTGAAAACAACATTTAAAGCAAATTAGCTCAGGAATGATAACATTAGGGAAAGAAATAAGGGGTAAAAGAAAACAAAGGAGAAGACCTAGCATCAAGTCACTGCAACTTTTGTTTCTCTTTTGTCATGAAAGACATTTCTATGAGCTATTTTTTTTTTTTTTGTTTAAATCTCAAAGTATTCTGAGTGAAAAAAAAACTACTATACTTTCAAAGACAATTCCAATAATAAGTGGTGATGAAGCCACATAGATAATCAAGATTTCACAGTGATATACATTAATTGTAACTTTGGAAATTCTAAATCTGATTCTCAAAATTGGAGGGGAGAGATCAACTGACAGAACCCTATTGAAGGCATGCTTATTGCTAATATAAACAAAAGCCAGGAGGACCCATCTTACTTTAGCTGATTCTTGCTAAATCCAGAAATTCAGTTTGATCCATGTAACTGATCTAGTTGTATTACTTAATTTGGTTTCTGAAGGATTTTCCTAAATTGGCTAGGAACCAGTTAATTGAAAACATAAATGCTAAGACATATATAAAAATCTATGATCTGATGAAATGGGATTCAGTGTCAGCAAAGGGGTCATAGAAGACAAGAAACAGGAGATGAAGTACCTTTCACCCAAGGCAAAGTAGTCATAAGGTTACTGATGCAAGTCATTAAGAGGCAGGCAATTTTCTACGTGCTCATTACAGCAGTTTTCAAACAAAATGCTTTTAAGTACACTTGCATTAAAAAAAAGTATACCCTAGTACAACACAATAATTTAAAGATACTTTATGGAAGTCCTATTGACTTATAATTGTATTTGTGTTCTAACTTTACTTTCTTATATATTCTCTACCTTTATTTTCTCTTTGCCCTGCTTTTCTCATTTATTATTTTTTAATTATAACAATTATTTCATTTTATTGTGTTTTATTATATGTATTCTTCCAAGTTTTAAAAATGCTTTAGGGGCTAAGAGGAAGTATAAATAGAATAAGTGCAATTTGGAAATTCTTATAAACTGCACTCAGTAAGTCAACAATGACACATAGATCTAATAATTTTTTAACACTTCTCTCTACTGTTAAGGGTAAACAATAATACATTATCTCCCTCCCCCATTCAGGCAGGTGAATATCTTAAATATTTTCTTCTCTGAGTTATCTATACAATTTTTACTTATTTTTCAAAATCATGATGACTCAACATGGCAGAACTTAGCAACCATGAAAGAAAAAAAAATTAAAAAAAAATGTTTTTTAACGTTGATTTACTTTTGAGACAGAGAGAGACAGAGCATGAATCGGGGAGGGGCAGAGAGAGAGAGGGAGGCACAGAATCCAAAGCAGGTTCCAGGCTCTGAGCTGGCAGCACAGAGCCCAACGCGGGGCTTCAGATCATGACCTGAGCTGAAGTTGGACGCTTAACTGACTGAGCCACCCACGCTCCCCGAAAAAAAAATTTTTGTGGGGGATTTCAAGCGTATTTAACAATAATGAATAATCCTTCTTTGAAGAGTCTAAGAAGCTGTTAATCTTTAGCACAAATGAACTGTCTCTAGTTGTTGAGTTGTTGTGGAGCTTTATAGAGAGAGAAGGGGTCAGGTAAGAACACTTCTAATAAAGTGCTACGAGCTGACTTAGGAGTTCAAATTTAAGACTAAATTTGGGAAGAACTTAGAAAATTTAATAGTTGTCTTTTTCTTTTTTATTGCTCTCCTCCTCTGTAACTTTCATAGCCTGTAATATAATTCACAGAGAGGTATGATTTGTTCAACATTTCTGAGCAAAACTCTCATCTGGCTGTTTATTACAGAATTCTGTGGTTATACATGCATTTCAAGACACAAGAGGCAAAACTTTTTACGGAGGGATGGGGGGAATCCTAACAATCTTGCTAAAAATAGCAAAAAGCAAAATGCAACACTTAATGCTCGCCAACCTGAGGGCTGTCCCAGGTGGCATGAATGCATGGCTCTAAACTGAGTGAGGGAAGAAGAGGTGCAAAAGAACAAGAGTTCCTGGGTAATTTCCCACACATCAGAAACTTCTGGTTAAAGGCAGGTTTTACTTTGAGAACAAAGTAAAGAATGTTTCAGTGGGGAGGCTAAAATTATCTTTATAAAAATGAAAAACATATTTAAGGATTTAAAGTTTCTACATGAGAACAGATGTACGAAGCTACAGCTGAAGTCAACGGTAGGGCCAGAGAACTGACACAATCACTATAGCGTTATTTTCACAATATCTGTATGATATAGGAGTCTGGCAAAACATCCATCTGTGTGACAAGTGTCTCATTCAAAGCCACTACGTTTAGCAAATCTCCAGCGTTTGGTCACTGTTTCAATTTGCATTTGTTTCTTCTGTTGAGTTTCTTGAGCTGTCCTATGTGTACATTTCTTAGGCCCAACCATACTACGATCTTATAACTGCAGGGCCACCCTGTGTTTCTATTCTATCTAGCCCGAGGCTCTAGTGCAATAACATATATACTATGAAAGGCCAGGAACTGTTAGAAACAAACTGATTTGTCCAAAGAATATTTGGCAGTAAGGTCTTTAGTAGAGCTGTCCTATCTTAGAAAGGTGTGTTAGAAAGAAAGGTGTTTTAGAAAGGTGCTTAGTGTTAACACTATTCACATCAGTTAGTATTATTCACCTTACATTCTTGATCAATCAGTAGCACATGGGGCAGAAAAGGTTGTTAATGTGAAAAGATCTGCAACAATGAGTATAGAAACCTGTGAAGTAAACCCTCTACTTGGTTCCTGCTGTGTCCAGAAGCTCCAGGTTCCATGTCCTCAGCTTCTAGTTCAAAGAGAACAGATTACTAAATAGGAATCATTATTTAGTCCATTTGTTAAGACTGCAATCAGGGACTTCAATAATGTTGCCTTCAATTGTGTAGCAGGTAGTACTGGAGACCTGACATTTATCAACAGTTAGCAGTTTATCAGTCACGAAACTAAAGAGTCTATTTAGCTACTTCAGCTGTAAAAGAAACCATGAAAATAAATACCTTTGGATTGATGTTTCTAAAACCTCTGAAGGTCAAGTCAAGGATTCATGGGGTTGTAGGAATTTTCCACGGAAAAGCGTGGAGTCACAGAAATAGCAGTGCACTGGGGGCTGGGAAGCTTTTTAGCTCCTATTCTGTCAGTTACCAGCTGTGAGACCTTAGTCAAGCCGTTTATCCTTTCTGTCTTTACTTTTCTTTTAGACCCATTTTATCACTTGCTGGCTATTTTACTGAGCACTTAAAGTCATCTATGATGGAACTCCAGTCTAATGCTTTAGCCAGTTACCTACCTCTGGTTCTGATGTGCCCTTGTGTTTTACTTCCCCAGTACCTCATCGTCTGTGCCTGGTGTGCTCCTCCACCCATGTCTACATGCCCCCAGCTATGGAAGACACCAAGTGTTGGCTGGCCCAGCAGTCATTCCCAACTCTTTTCTCTTGTTGCCTTCCACTGCAGAGCCTGGAATAGCTATATCCTTATTTTCCAGCCTCATGCTCAGCAAGCGATAAAACTGTAAGAGTCCTGGTCAGTGCTGTAACCAGAAGTTCACTAGAAAGGTTGCAGGCAAGTTTACCCTTTCCTTGTGAAAAGAAAACTTACTCTTTCCTGTTTGGGATATCCTTCTTTCTTCTTCTTGCCTTGCATAAAGATATGATATTTGGAACCTTGACAGCCATTTACAACCATCAGGCATATGCATGAGAGGAAAATGAACACTTAGACATCTTATCATCTAGCGGCTAAATCAGTTCAAAGAGGTACATACCTCCAGATCTTCTCTATGTGAGAATAAACCCTTTACTTGAGTACTGTGTAAAGGTTTTCTATTACTTATAGTCAAAAGCATTCTTAATGATATCTATTTTTTTTTTCTTTTCTTTTTTTTTTTTTAATAACAGAAGTGAAGAGACTTTTTTTTTTTTTAAATTTTTTTTTTTTTTTCCAACGTTCTTTATTTATTTTTGGGACAGAGAGAGACAGAGCATGAACGGGGGAGGGGCAGAGAGAGGGAGACACAGAATCGGAAACAGGCTCCAGGCTCTGAGCCATCAGCCCAGAGCCCGACGCGGGGCTCGAACTCACAAACCGCGAGATCGTGACCTGGCTGAAGTCGGACGCTTAACCGACTGCGCCACCCAGGCGCCCCAATGAGATCTATTTTTAAGGTGGTGTTTATGAGGTCAGGCTTTCCTCCTTTGTACTTTACTGATAAACTCCTGATGATACTATGAAAATTAGTGGAGGGAAATCTTATTTAAAATGCAGGTGAGAAGTCCCGTAGGGGGACTGCTCACCCAAGAACTTTTGGTCTAGTTCACTTTGCTACTCCAGCAGAAGGAAGGAAGGTTTTCTCCTTGCCCAGTGCCAAGGAGAAATTGCCACGACTCAGCCAATAAGAAGCCATCGCCACCCTCCAACAGTCTTTTGTTCCAAGCAGCCCCTACCAACCTCTTCCTTTTTCTCTGTAATGTTCCTCTCCTGAGTTCTCCAGACTGGCTGGCCTATAGTTTGCCACAGCTTGCAAGTCCTGAATCACAATTCCTCCGCTATTCCCAAAGGAATTCATTATGCTGGTAAAATAAAGGGCTCTTTTGTTTTTTAAGGTCAACAGTACTTACCATTTTTGTACCATTAATGGGAGGCTAATTTTGATTTGCAGCTCCTGCCACAGTGCTTAGTGTTACAGGAACTATATAATACTCAAAAATTTACCAAAAAAGAAGTTCTGACACTCAGTTTGGTAAGCACATGGGCATTATTTTTGCTTTGTCTCACATTTTAAAATATTTTTTTAATATTTAAAAAATTTTTGAGAGAGAGAGAGAGAGAAAAAAGCGCGAGTGGGGGAGGGGCAAAGAGAGGGAGATAGAGGATCCAAAGCAGGCTCCACTCTGTGAGCACAGAGCCCGGATGTGGGGCTTGAACTCACAAACTGTGAGATCATGACCTGAGCTGAAATCTAGGGTCGGACGTGTGACCAACTGAGCCACCCAGGTGCCCCACATTTTACAATATTTTTAATGTGTAATAGGAAAATGGCTGATAAAAATTACCTCTGAATACAATTTCCTCTTGCTTTTCAACAAATATTCGTAAGTATATACTAGGCAGTTATTGTGTTAAGCACTAGAAATACAGACATAAGATAGGAACGGAATACAGGCATTCAAAGAACAAATGGTTGAGACAAGTACACCTACAACAGTATTTGATATGTATCACAATAAATCTGACAACACAGTGCTTCCTCAACATCCACTTACTTTCCAGTTTATCCAGACACTGGCAATCAGGCATGGCACGAATCATGTGAACTTCCCAACCTTCCCACATGGTCACTTCTGTCACCCTAACTGATGAGAAAGTGTTCCCCCTCCAGTCCCAGGACCAACCATGCTGTCAGATACTCTGCCTCTCACCTTTTGTGCGGCCCCGCTCTTGAAGTTAGCCAAACTCCCATATCATGTTAACCAGACTTCCTGCGGTGGCGGGTTGGTTTACACTCACTGTGGCTGTTTACTTCCTTCTTATTCACTTCTCAAGCCCCATAATCTGGGTTCTGCCTTAGCCACTGGCACTGCTCTGGTAAAGGTCCCTAGAGATCTCCATACTGCCCAAAACAGGGACCACATTTCCATCTTTATTTATTAGACCTTGCTAAAGCAAGTGACCCTGACCACAACCACTTTCCCCAAACATGGGACTATCTTGACTTCTGTGACACTACTCTCTCTGCTTGTTCTCTTCTCCCTTTTAGACATTAGAGTACTTATCCAAGTGTGGCTCAGGGGCCACTGGGGGTCTCTGAGACCTTTCAGCAGCTTCATCAGGAAAAGTATTTTCACAATATCAAGGAGATATTTGCTTGTTTCTTCCTCACTCTCTTATGAGTGTATGGTGAAATTTCCCAGAGGCTAAATGACATGCGATACAGCAAGAGGCCGAAGGCAGAAACAAATAGAAGAATGTACTCTTCTTTTATTAAGATGAACGTTAAAGAGATTTGCAAAACTGTTGAATAATGTCACTCTTGCCATTAATTTTTAATTTGGAAGAAAAAGTTATTTTTCATAAAAATGTTATTTATGTTTGTGTGTAAGGGGCTTATTATTTCATTTAAAGATAGGTGTTTTAAAATGTTTTAGTTTTAATTTTTAATATGATTTTGATAACTATGCTGCACACAAAAAAGCTCTTGGGGTCCTCAGTTATATATAAGAATGTAAAAGGATCCTGAGACCATTAAATTTGAGGATCATATCCTTAGACTATGTCTTCTTGGTCTCCTTAAGTGGCTCTTCTTGGTCCTTAAGTGGCTCTTCATTGTCTAATTCCTTAAATTTTGATGTTCTCTAGAGCAGCATCCTTAGCCCACTAATTTTCTCACCATATACCAAGATTTCTCAGTCTTAGCATGTTTGACATTTTGGAACAGATAATTTGTTTTTAAAGTTTATTTATTTATTTTTGAGAGAGAGAGAATCCCAAGCAGGCTCCATGCTATCAGCCCAGAGCCTGATGTGGGGCTTGATCTCACAAACCCTGAGATCGTGACCTAGCTAAGATCAACTGGACACTCAACTGACTGAGTCACCCAGGTGGCCCCAGGTAATTCTTTATTATGGGGGGCTTTCTTGTGTTTAGCAGCATCCCTGGCCTCTAGCTATTAGATGCTAGCAGCATCCTCCCACCCAAGCTGTGACAACAAAAATATATCCAGACATTGTCAAATAAAATTGCCCCTGGTTGAGAGCTACTGCCCTAAATACTCTTCCTGGAAATTTCACCTAATACCAAGATTTTAATTCCTCTTAAGATAATAATTCTGCTTACTGGGTACTTACTCTGTGCCAGGCATAACTGTAAGCACTTGACATGTATTAACTCATTTAAACCTCTATCACTGTATGAGAGATAAATCATTATCTCTGTGTTATAGATTAAGAAACCTGCAAAACAGAGACGTGAAATGACTTCCCCAGGGTCACACAGCAAATAAGTGATGATAGTAACTCTGGCCCTGTTTGCTCCCCTGAGCTGTAGATGCTTGTGCATAACTGCCTTTGCTGCACATCAGATGACATTTACTCAAGATGTCCTAAGATGTATTTAGGAGTCTTCTTGTCATAAGACCAGCTATTTCTGTAAGTCAGTTAATGGCAGAACTTTACACTTAATCTTTCTGTGCCTCCTCTTAACTAGTAGCCTGGTTGTGATTCTAGACTCTGCTTGGATTCTCTTCCTTCTTCCTGAATCCAATCATTCATAGCGTTCTAACAATTTTATCCTATATTAAAATGCCTTTTTTTCTCTATCATCCACTATTCCTGCCTTCATTAAGACCCTAATCTCTCCTCAGCACCACTGTAATGAACTTCCATTTGGTGTCCTTGTATCTAGCTCTCAAAATTATCTTCTACACTACTGCCAGTGATCTCCCTAAAACGTAAATCTGGCCATGTCTCTCTATGGTTTAAAATGCTTTATTGGTTGCCCGTTAGCTAAGAATAAAGTCCATGTCCAAGGCATGGTGCCTAGGTCCTTCAATATGTATGTGGCTCTTTCTACCCTTAGTCTCATCCTCTGTCACCTCATGAATCACACTTAACTCTTCAGAAATTAAACAGTCTTCTGCTGTTTGTTGTTATCTGAACATACTATGCTGCTTTATGCCTTTGATCCAATATATTCTTGATTCTATCCCCTGTGCATGCCCATCACAGCACTTAACACAGTTTGCAAAAATGGTTTCTATAACTGTGTCCCACAAAGGTCTGTTAAAAAAGCCACTGATGGGCCTTGCTGAGCCCAAAGCTCTCATCTTTCTATATCTAGGTTTTGGTATGGCAGAGGCAAAGTTTTTGGAAGCACTGAAGTAAAATGACACTTAGGAAAAGGACCTGTTTAGATGGAGGTGGGGTTGTGGATGAGGGAAATTAGGAAAACCTCTGTCCTGAGAAGGTCATGATTGAGCTGAATCTCAAAAGAGGATGAATTCAAGACAAGACTGTTTAAAGAATGTTTAAAGACAACAGAAAACTTTACAAGGGGGAAGGGGATGTCTTTGAAATTCACAAGACATAGCCTTAATATACAAGAAGAACATTATTTTGTAAAAAGTACATTTATTATCTTAGACATACTGGTAGGAATCTCAGGTTTTAGGTCCATGATTTCAAGAAAGTGTAAAATGATTACCAGATCCCTACAGTTAATACATTTACATGTATTTAATGAATTTGGTTCAAAAGCATTACTCAAAGTAAATTTGAGCAACTACTTTCTAAATGTCTATTACTTTACAGTGGCTCATACAGAAACTCATTTCCAATTTTCTGCCTATGAGCTTTGAATGATTTTCCTGCAGTTTACTCCTGTTGACTTGGCATTTATTCACTGGATAAAACTTTGCCTCAAGTGTACATTTCACCACCTGGCTTATAAATCATTTCCGAATGGATTTTTAGAAATGTAAGAGTCCTTAGAGATTACCTAGTCCAACAGGCTAATTTTACAAACAAGAAAATTGAAATACTAAGGTTGAGCGACTCGTTGAAGGTTATATATTCTCTGAGGGCTCGTACTTGACTTTTCCACAATGTGCTTTCTCATCTACCCTATCCCTGCTGCTGTCTCTTCAGTGTGTGACCTGTGTGCCTATTCCTAATTCTTGCTTATGCTCAGTAAACTTAAATGACAAAATATCTTCTTCCAGAATGTAATATAAATAACTGGTTACCATTTATTCACTTGCATATTTTGTGGGTTTCTTCAATAGACTTGGTGAAGTCTTGGTGCTAAGTACTAGGTTAATTGTTAAAAATTCTACCAGTATTCCTGATATTTATAAACCTTACCTTCCAAAGGCAAAGTCATTAAGTAAAACCACGGTCTCTCATGAAATGTTTCTTTCAGCCATTTGACTGGGTAAATTTGGTCTCACTGGTATGGTCCAGATGTTCTCAAATTTATAGGATGAATACCTTTACCATGCAGGTATCTAAAAATTAGCCACTGCTTGAGAGGTTTAGTGTTCCATAACCTACATTGTACTGGGTCTACTTATAGGGCCTCACAGCTCATATACTCACTGGGAGGGTGGCGCCTATCTAACCAGATCTTTCCAAGGGTAGGCTCTCTCCTAGGACACTTGGCCTGGCCAATCACCCAAAGTCAGATCTCGCCTAAATATGGCTCATACTCAGACAGGATCAGGTAGTTGGTAGGAAACACCAAATCTGAAAGGACGCAGAGACAGAATCCATAACAGTACCGATGGGTCAGAAGTTATAAGGAAGCAAAAAAGGAAGCAGAGGCTGGGAGGTAGACCAAAAAAATATATGAAGAGTATAAGGAACTCAAGAGCATATATGAGGAAGGGGCAGGCACGGAGAAAGTCGTGCAACACACTGAGGGATGTAAGTTTAGACTCTCATCCTTCTGCTACTAAGATTTTTAAGGCTGTATCCCCATCTTATGAGACCAAGGGAAACGTTTCAGCTCCTGGAAGATTGTGAGACTTTCGTTCCTTTACCGCTACTTGAATTTCCTTTACAAACCCTGCCCTCGCCCGACCCCCTCCGCAAAGCCAGTGCCCTAAGTAGAAGTGATTTGATTCTGATTCTTGCAACCAAGAAAGCTAGTTAAGACACGTAGGCTATTATTAAAGAAGTGGCTAGAGCGAGTCTTCAGCTTGCGGACTTGTGCTACTGACTGCTTACTTCCACTATCAACTCTTCCAATCCTGAAGCTCTACACATGCGACAAACGGGTCCTAGCTTGAACCCTTGCAGTTTCCACGTCCACAGAAACACACTAGTAACCACACTCCCAGAGAACCACAGTATTCGATTTGGGGGAAAACTTCACAAGATTTGAACCTATTCTTTAATACAATAAAGGGCAAGCCCCCTGCTCTTCCCTGAAGGTTTCAGAGAGCTACGCTGGTCGACAGGGGCAAGGTTTTCGGCGGCGGAGCCTTTGCATCCCCATTCCAAAGCCTCCGGCGCGGGACAGGAGCTCCCCGCACCCCGGACCTCCCGGCCCTCGCCGCCCACTGGGTCACCTGTAATTGTAGGCGCTGAAATGCTTGCTTTCTCTCAGCATCGCCCGGTACAGATCTAACACTTGTGCGCGGCTGGAGGCTGCCATTTTGAAAGAAAAAAAAAAAAAAAAAAGGGTCCTTTTTGAGGAGGTCCCGAGTTTAACCTAACCCACAAAACTTCAGTCTGTGCAAAACCTCGAGTGAAATGAAATAAAAGAAAATGCAGTGGGGCTCGGTCTCGCTAGCGGGCCGCACCTCGACCTAGGAGAACACCTACCCGCACCTCGGGGCGCTGGGCGTCGCGCGCCGCTGGGGAGGCGGGCGCAGGCGGGCTTCGGGCAGCTTAAGGGGGAGGTGCCGACAGGGAGGCGTTGCCGTTCTCTGCCCGCGCCTGGGAGGAGGCGTGCAGCAGCTGAGGGGGAAGAAGGGGGACGGCCACAGGGGAAGGTCTGAGCCTGGGGAGGGACGCAGGGCGGAGGCTCTAGCATTGAGTGCGCGTTGCCCGTCAAGGAGCGCCTTCGAGAACTGCCTAGGTCGTGGCGGGTACATTTAGTCTCATATTGCAGCTCCCAGTGCTATCTCTGCAAGGCCCAAGGCCTCGTTGCCACGGTTACCAGGAGCGCGGTGGGTCGACGCCCCGCCTTCGGCCGCAGATGACCCGCCCCTTGCGCTGGGGCCGCCCTCCGCGCTGCCTGAGAGGCCGAGCGGGCTTTCCAAGTTGCCTTTACTTTACGGCTCTCTGTCTGTGGACCTCCTGTACAGGGAACTTTCTGAGCATAGGGATGGGTTGTAGGGGGGCGCTGAGGCGACAGGTGAGGGACTCCCTGGTTCTTAGGCTCTGCTCAGGACGACCGGCTAAGGGCCTTGATAGCAAGGCCCCCTTTCTTGTCAAAATGGCAGCGCCCAGCATGCTGGGGAGGTATCTCTAAGGTGGGGAGGGGGTGCGGCGGGTAAGAGACCTCCTAGGAGAGTAAGCAGCGTACCGCACTTCAGATTTTGAAACACCCAGGTTTGTGTCTCCTGGGCGAGCGGTGGGTGAGTGTTTGCCTCGCTGCAGCGTGATTTGTGACAGGGGCGGTCGGTGGTGGCGGGGAGAGTTATTGGCCGTGGAATTCCCCCCCCTTTCTGGGTGTTCTTTGAGCTTTCGAGATTTTGCTTTTAAGAGTCCCGCGGACTTTTGTCATCTAATGTGTACGAAAGATGGGGTGGCGTGAGTGGTTAATTGGGAAAACTTAAAGGATTTAAGAACTCTCTTGGGATAATTTCAGACCCAAAACTAGAAGCTGAGCAAGTTTTCTCACGAAGTTCTTCATGGCTAAGTTTTCTCTCTTGGTCTTTCCCTGAAGACATCAGCACTTCAGAATCACTTTGTTACCCTGGTGGATAAATTTAGTTGTTCTGGTTCTTGAACGTAGGACCGGGCGTAGAGAAGCCTGAGCTAGTTCTAGTTAAAACTAGGTGTGTTTGTAAAGCACCTGTCTTATTTTGGGAGTGTTTCTGTCTATATAGACAACGTTAGAAGAGTCACAGTTTTCTTGCTCACATCACAGGTAGGAGTAACTTTAGCGTAAAAAACAAGTTTCCCTCAACATCCATCTTAATTCACCCACTGAGTTGTGGTTGTATTTCATCTCTTTAAGTTTATCTGGTTTTAAAATGACACTTGCTTTATATCAAAACCTCGTATTTTCAGAAACTGTAAGAGATGGAAACACTTTTCTGATCTCGATGCACTTTAGTGTACTTGCAGCCTGGTGTCCTTGCACCCAGATATTCTTGTTAATATTACTTGTTATAATGCAATGGCATTTTAAAAAAAGGCATGGAAGAGAACATACTTCTATTAAAATCTTTTTCAGTTTCCTGTTTGATTTTTTTTTAAAGGTGTCCCACATCTGTGACTATCAAAATAAGGTTTTTTACAGAGTAGTCAAGCTTCTGTCACTCTTGCAGGTTGATCAGGTCATTGGGCAAGTCTTGCCTCAGAATTACTGAAAGGGATTTTAATATTTTGAGTTTATCCTTGGCATTACTGAAAGGATTCAAGACCAAGGTAATTGATTATTACAGAGTAAGATCTAGAGCCATTTTCTCATAATATGGTACATGAGTGCTAATGACATAAAATGGGGCACCTGGGAAAACTACAACGTTCCTGCAAGTTAAAAATAGAGAAAGCTATCAAGGTAAAAGAAAAAAAAAAAACCAGAAAAGTTATTTTGGCTTGTTTAAAAATATTGGGAATTGTAGTGTTGCCTGGCTGGTTCAATCAGTGGATCATGTGGCTCTTGATCTCGGGGTTGTGAGTTGGAGGAAGGCCAGTGTAAAGTGTAGAGATTACTTAAATGAATGATCTTTAAAAAATAGTTGGGATTGCATTATATTTTGCTTCCATCTATAAAATAAGGTTGGAATAATTATTACTGTATACAGTTGTTTATGTCTAATTATCAGGTGATTTAATCATTTATACAATTAATGTAGGTCAAGGACTTTAACTTTGTCGTAATCAAAGAAAGCTTTCCAAATAAATATTTAAAGTTTAGTTTGGGTAGCTAGTCATCTGTTAGTACAAAGAATAGTTGAGGTTAGGTCGGTGATAGCTTCCCAGTAGATTCCAAGCCAAGTCCTCACAAAAATATTTTTATTGTATTTGAAATAATTTACCAGAATCTTGGATATTGTTGTCTTGAACAACTAATAAAAAAAATTGCATTCCAAAGCCAAATCTCTATTTTTGTACATCTTTATTGCAGAGATGACTATTTTGAATAGTAGTTCTGTTTGAGGTTGAAAGGAATTAGGCCAGTACGTGAGGATTACTTACTCATATGTTCTTTAATATGCATTCTATTCTGGGCTGAGTATTCTCTTAGGTAATGACTATTAGCTAGTGGTACCCATCTACTACCACTTAAGCCTCAAAATGTAAAAATTTACAGTTCTTTAACTACCGATGTAAAATGATGTATGGGACATCTGGGTGGCTCAGTCTGTTAAGCATCCGACTTCAGCTCAGGTCACAGTCTCAGGGTTTGTGAGTTTGAGCCCTGCTTCGGACTCTGTGCGGACAGCTCTGAGCCTGGAGCCTAGTTTGGATTGTTTCTCTCTTTCTGCCCTCTCCTGCTTATGATATGTCTCTCTTTCTCTCTCAAAAATAAATAAACATGAAAAAAAAAAGTTTTAATGATGTATTACTTCATATTAAAATTAGGATTGCTGGATTGCTAATGAACGCTTAATCCTTTTTGAAGAGAAATTTCTCTAAACATAGTAACGTAACAGCAATTTATTGTCTTAAGCTTAAATACTAAGTTATTAATTTATTTATGAGGGGGTGAGGGGGAGAGAGAGAGGGGGACAAAGGATCTAAAGTGGGCTCTGCACTGACAACAGAGAGCGCGATGCAGGGCTTGAACTCACAAACTGTGAGATCATGACCTGAGCCGAAGGCAGGTGCTTAACAGACTGAGCCACCCAGGTTCCCCAGGCTTAAAATGATGTGCAAAGAAAATCTTATATAAATGAGTGACTTGTGATACTATGATTTAGAAATTATTCCACTCCAAACATGGATCTAAGTCTTTATTATATGTAATTTTCACTTTTTTTTTTTTTATTGATCCTTCATTGTAATAGAATGTGAAGCTGGAAGAGACCTTGGATATCAACTCCTTTTTACAGATGAACAAACTGAAGGCCTTTTTTATTTCATTTATTCAATATTGATTGAATGCTTCTTAAGTGCCATACATTATCTAAGATGATGGAGTTACCGTGAACAGAGCCTTTTTGTCCTCCCAGAACTGGACAGGGAACTAGAGAAGCAAAGTATTAATTTGTTTTGTCAGGTGCTATGTTACCAAGTGTCTGGAGAGTACAGAAGAGGGCCATTCAACTAGGATTTTGACCTAAGGGGAGGCTTTCCATCATAGAAGGCGTTTCCCCAATTAGTTAGTAACCCAGATGAAGAATGTGGTAAGACGTTGTAGTGCATATTCAAAGAATTGGAGCATGAGGGAGCATGACCCATTCAGGGAACTCTGGGAGATGGATGGGAAGGACCATCTGTGAAACCAGACGTGATTAGTCCTGTGCCTGCTTTGTTTTAATGATGTTTCTTCTGTTTTGGGGATAAGTTATTTCTTATACATTGGCTAGTTCACATAAGTAGACTTTAACATCTGTTGAAATATAGGTTAGTTTTTTAGGTGTTGTTAGGTTTTTGTTTTAAACCATACTTTTGAATCCTATATTTTAGGAGTACTGAAATTCTGTTTACCTCTGTGTTTAACATATAGTTGACCAGCCTGTTAGTTCAAGCCACAGTTCCTGTGGATATTTGAGGGCTATCAATCAAATACTGATCTAGGTTTCCAAGAGTTTATAGTTTAAGTACAATTTGTATGTAATTAAAACAAAGTATAAAGTGCTTCAGGAGAAGCATGGAATCTCAGCATGAGAGGTCACTTCCATGGGTAGTGCCTGGGCCACACCTCAGACTGACAAAGTCAGCATGGCCCAGGCTCCAGGAGGATTTTGTTTTTAATTTAATTTTTTTTGTTTTTTATTCCCCAGGTGATTGGATGCAGCCTGGTAGAGAAGCGTTAATCTGTGGGAATTAGGGGGCTTTTGTAGGAGGTAGTGTTCATGTTGGGCTTGAGAGAATTTATGTTTGAGCTGGGTCTTGAAAGGAATCCCAGGGTTTGGTGTGTGGGTGCGATGGTTACTGCAGGATAAAGCTTAACTCTTGGAAAGGGTAGAAGAGAGAGAGTGAGTGACGTCTGGGGAAAGATGATCAAGGCCTACAGACTTGTGACGGGGGAGTTGGAGGGTACTTGAGGGGGAGTGCAGGAGATGCAGCTGGGAAGCCTGGCACAGCAGCTTTCCTGGATGGTGGACACCTGCTCCGTACTTGTATGATCTCAGTTGATTGGAGACCTGATGGGAAAGAAAGCTGTTAACTTCATTTAAGAACAGGGAAGCTGAGAAGTTGGGTTATTGAGTCAGAATGTTCCACAGCTAGGAAGCAGTGAGGGTAGGCTTTGGCCGAGGACCTGATCTGTCTAGCCATGATGCTACAGTGCTTCACAGTCTTCAGTGGAAGCTTCAGGAGTTTGAAGTGTATTAATTTTTCTTGGATAACATGGGTAAATTTCAACCATATCTGAACTTTAATTTAGTTGGATTCCACTTATTTATAAAGCTAACTGGTTAGCTCCTAACAAATATTCAGAAAATCTCAAATATTGATTTTTTTATACTAGCTTTTTATTTAACCTTGTAAGAGAAAAAAAAATTTTTTTCCTATTAATGTGTCTTAGAAAAGACCTCAATCGAATGCCCTTTTTAGGTTGTCTGTTCATGTGTGCAACAGACATTACTTCTTGGGGGATTTCTGAGACTCTCCTTTCTGGAGAGTGTTACCTAAGAAAATCTGTTCTCTAAGAAAGTTAGAAAGCAGCTAGATAGTCTAGCTTCATTGATTGGAGGCTAAAGGTTCCCTTACTTTTGGACAACAACAATAAAACTGACAATTGATTTTGTATAAAGTAGATCAAATGTTACTTCCAGAGCATTTTTTTTTTTAAACAAATTCTTTGCCTTCTGAAGGAAAGAAACCATCTTTTCCTACTACGAACTCTTACCAACATGGGAATTCTTTTACAATGTGGTTTATGGTAATGTTTGTTTGTTTGTTTAAGAGAGAGAGCACATGGAGTTGAGGAGAGGGACAGAGGTGGAGGAGGGAGGGAGAGAGAGAGGGAGAGAGGGAGAGAGAGAGAGAGAGAGAGAGAGAATCCCAAGCAGGGTCCATGCTCAGCACCAAGCCCAAAGTGGAACCCAAAGTGGAGCTCAATCCCATGACCTGGGATTATGACCTGAGCTGAAATCAAGACTTGGACGTTGAATCGACTGAGCTACCCAGGCTCCCTTGCCTTTTTTTTTTTTTTTTTTTAAAGTAATACTCTGCTATAGATCACCTGCATTCTTTTTCATACTAGTTATGAGGGGTGAATTAGAGCAATTATATTTTCTTATTGTTTGTATATTTCAGAATGAATTGTTCATCAACTAGCTCTATGTGATGATAATGCTAGCTCTTATTTATTTAAAGTTTATATTCTTTTCCAAAAGCTTTGCCAGGCAGTTTGCAAACATCTCATTTCAGTAATTCTTATAAAGACAGGAGCACCTGGGTGGCCCAGCAAGTTAAGTGTCTGACTTTGGCTTAGGTCATGATCTTGCAGTCTGTGGGTTTGAACCCTGTGTCAGGCTCTGTGCTGACAGCTCGGAGCCTGGAACCTACTTTGGATTCTGTGTCCTCTCTCTCTCTGCCCCTTCCTGACTTGTGCTTTGTTCCTCTCTCTCAAAAATAATCATAAAAAATTTTAAAAAAATTCTTATAAAGACAGATTTGAAGCCCTGATTGACTTCTTTGAGTGGGGAGTAATAACCACCATCTGTTTGTTCAGATCAGTGGTTGTGTACAGAAAACACTTAGGATTTGCAGCACTTAGGATTGACTCTGTTTAGGAAAAAAAAACACACAGCAGCCTGTGTTTGGCTAGTCACTGACGAAATACTAGGTCAATGTCTCATACAGAAACGGAGTTCTGTGATATTAACTGATATCTTGGAAGGACGGTATATCTTTGTAAAGAAAAATCCTGCAGTTCTTCCCTACTGTGTGTTTCTTTCCTGTGCGTCTCCTTAGCTGTTCAAACAGAACACTTCATTTCTGGTCACCTGATGTGTGGGGATTTTTTTTTACCGACACCAAAGCAGTTCTCTGCGACACCAGCTGGGTATCCGACAGTTCAACTCAATCCTGACACTGCCTGAAGATAGCATCAGATTCCACAGGGTAAAGCTCATTCCCCTAAGACTGCCCTCCCTACCCTCCTATGTCAGATGCCAATTGCAAGTAGTGGATCCCCAGGTTGCCTATGCCATCTGTCGGATTTGGCTGCAAATTGGAGGTTCCAGTGACTCTCTGCTCAGGTTTGAGTAATTTACTAGAGAGGCTCACAAACCTCAAGGAAACATTTACACTCACCAGTTTATTAAAGGCTGTGATGAAGAGCACAGATGAACAGCCAGATGAAGAGATACATTGGATGAGGTCTGGGAGGGCCCTGAGTGCAGGAGCTTCTGTCCCTGTGGAGTTGGGGTGAACTGCCCCGCCTGTGTGGATGTGTTCACCCACCTGGAATCTTTGCAAACCCCATACTATTGGGATTTTATGGAAGCTTCCTCATGTAGCCATGATCAATTAGCATTTTCAACCCCTCTGTTCACTAGAGGAGTGGGATGGGGGGGGATGGGGCTGAAAATCCCGAGCATCTAATCCTGGCTTGGTCTTTCTGGTGACCAGTCCCTTCAGGAGCCTTACAGGAGCCCACCCAAGGTCACTTCTTTAGAAATAACAATGCTCTTAGTGCTCTTATCACTTAGGAATTTTCAAGGGTTTTGTGATCCCTGTGTTGATGGGGTCAAAGACCAAATATTAGAACAAGAGATGCTTCTAGGATTCTTATTGGTTAGAAAATTATAAGGGTTCTAGGAGCCAGGAACTGGGGGCAGAGACCAATATACAGATTTTCTATTTCACAATCTTTTTTTTTTAATGTAATTTATTGTCAAATTGGCTAACATACAGTGTATATAGTGTGTTCTTGGTTTTGAGAATAGATTCCTGTGACTCATGGCTTACATATAACACCCAGTTACCCTCCTCAGTGCTCATACCCACTTTCCCCTCTCCCCCACCTCCCATCAACCCTCAGTTCTCTGTATTTAAGAGTCTCTTTAAAAAATTTTTTTTTAATGTTTTATTTTATTTTTGAGAGACAGAGACAGCATGAGTGGGAGAGGAACAGAGAAAGAGGGAGACACAGAATCTGAAGCAGGCTCCAGGCTCTCAGCTGTCAGCACAGAGCCCAACACGGGGCTTGAACCCACAAACTGTGAGATCATGACCTGAGGCGAAGTCGGACGCCTAACAGACTGAGCCACCCAGGCGCCCCTGTATTTAAGAGTCTCTTACGGTTTGCCTCCCTCCCTCTCTGTTTGTAACTATTTTTTCCCCTTCCCTCCCCCCATGGTCTTTTGTTAAGTTTCTCAAGATCCACAGATGAGTGAAAACATACGATATCTGTCTATCTCTGACTGACTTATTTCACTTAGCATAATACCTTCCAGTTCCATCCACATTGCTGCAAATAGCATGATTTCATTCTTTCTCATTGCCAAGTAGTATTCCATTGTATATATAAACCACATCTTCTTTATCCATTCATCACTTGATGGACATTTAGCTCTTTGCATAATTTGGCTATTGTTGAAAGTGCTGCTATAAACATTGGGATATATGTGCCTCTATGAATCAAAACTCCTGTATCCTTTGGATAAATTTCTAGTAGTGCTATTGCTGGGTCGTAGGGTAGTTCTATTTTTAATTTTTTTGAGGAACCTCCACACTGTTTCCCGGAGTGGCTGTACCAGTTTGCATTCCCACCAACAATGCAAGAGGGTTCCTATTTCTCCACATCGGTGTTTACTGAGTTGTTCATTTTAGCCACTCTGACTGGTGTGAGATTGTGTCTCAGTGTGGTATTTCCCTGATGATGAGTGACATTGAGCATCTTTTCATGTGTCTGTTGGCCATCTGGATGACTTCTTTGGAAAAGTGTATATTCATGTCTTCTGCCCATTTCTTCACTGGATTATTTGTTTTTTGGGTATTGGGTTTGGTAAGTTCTTTGTAGATTTTGGATACTAACCCTTTATCTGATATGTCATTTGCAAATATCTTTTCCCATTCCTTCAGTTGCCTTTTAGTTTTGTTGGTTGTTTCCTTTGCAGTGCAGAATTTATCTTGATGAGGTCCTAGTAGTTCATTTTTGCTTTTGTTTCCCTTGCCTTTGGAGATGTGTTGAGCAAGGAATTGCTGCGGCTGAGGTCAAAGAGGTTGTTGCCTGTTTTCTCCTCTAGGGTTTTGATGGTTTCCTGTCTCACATTTAGGTCTTTTATCCATTTTGAGTTTATTTTTGTGTATGGTGTAAGAAAGTGGTCTCGTTTCATTCTTCTGCATGTTGCTGTCCAGTTCTCCCAGCACCATTTGCTAAAGAGACTGTCTTTTTTCCATTGGATATTCTTTCCTGCTTTGTCAAAGATTAGTTGCCTATACATTTGTGGGTCCAATTCTGGGTTTTCTATTCCATTGGTCTGTGTGCTTTTTTGTGCCAATACTATACTGTCTTGATGATTACAGCTTTGTAGTAGAGGCTAAAGTCTGGGATTGTGATGCCTCCTGCTTTGGTTTTCTTTTTCAATATAACTTTGGCTATTCAGGGTCTTTTGTGATTCCATACAAATTTTAGGATTGTTTGTTTTAGCTTTGAGAAGAATGCCCGTGCACTTTTGATTGGGATTGCATTGAATGTGTAGATTGCTTTGGGTAGTATTAACATTTTAACAATATTTGTTATTCTCATCCATAAGCATGGAATGTTTTTCCATTTCTTTGTGTCTTCCTCAATTTCCTTCGTAAGTTTCCTATAGTTTTCAGCATACAGACATTTTACATCTTTGGTTAGGTTTATTCTTAGGTATTTTATGGTTCTTGGTGCAGTTGTAAGTGGGATAGATTTCTTGATTTCACTTTCTGTTGCTTCATTATTGGTGTATAGAAATGCAACTGATTTCTGTACATTGATTATGTATCCTGTGACTTTGCTAGATTCTTGTATCAGTTCTAGCAGTCTTTTGGTGGAGTCTGTCAGGTTTTCTATGTAGAGTATCATATTGTCTGTGAAAAGTGTAAGTTTGACTTCTTTGACAATTTTGATGCCTTTTATTTCATTTTGTTTTCTGATTGCTGATGCTAGGACTTCCAACACTATGTTGAGCAACAGTGGTGAGAGTGGACATCCCTGTTGTATTCTTGGTCTCAGGGGGAAAGTTCTCAGTTTTTCCCCATTGAGGATGATAATAGTTGTGGGCTTTTCATATATGGCTTTTATGATGTTTAGGTATGTTCCTTCTATCCCGATGTTCTTGAGCGTTTTTATTAAGAAAGGATTCTGTATTTTGTCAAATGCTTTTTCTGCATTTATTGACAGGATCAAATGGTTCTTATCCTTTCTTTTATTAATGTGGCGTATCACATTGCTTGATTTGCGAGTATCGAACCAGCCCTGCAGCCCAGGAATGAATCCCACTTGATCTTGGTGAATAATTCTTTTTATATGCTGTTGAATTTGATTTGCTAGTATCTTGTTGAGAATTTTTTGCATTCGTGTTCATCAGGGATATTGGCCTGTAATTCTTTTCTGTGGGGTCTCTATCTGGTTTGGGAATTAAGGTTATGCTGGCTTCATAGAATGAGTCCAGAAACTTTCCTTCCATTTCTATATTTTGGAACAGCTTGAGAAGGATAGGTATTAACTCTGCTCTAAATGTTTGGTAGAATTCCCCTGGGAATCAGTCTGGCCCAGGACTCTTATTTGTTGAGAGATTTTTGATAACTGATTCAGTTTCTTCACTAGTTATGGGTCTGTTCAAATTTTCTATTTCTTTCTCTTTGCATTTTGGTAGTGTGTGGGTGTCTAGGAATTTGTCTGTTTCTTCCAGGTTGTCCAGTTTGTTGTAATATAATTTTTCATAGTATTCTCCAATAATTTATTTCTGAGGTGTTGGTCGTGATAAGTCCAATTTAATTCATGATTTTATCTGTTTGGGTCCTCTTTTTTCTTTTTGAGAAGTCTTGGGTAGGGATTTATCAGTTTTGTTTATTTTTTCAAAAACCAACTCTTAGTTTCATTGATCTGTTCTACTGGTTTTTTTTGGATTCTATATGTTTGTTTCTGCTCTAATCTTTATTATTTTTCTTCTTGTGCTGGCCTTGAAGTTTCTTTGCTGTTCTGCTTCTAGTTCCTTTAGATGTTCTGTTAGGTTTTGTATTTTGGATTTTTCTTGTTTCTTGAGATAGGCCTGGATTTCTTCTTAGGACTGCCCTTTCTGCATCCGAAAGTGTTTGGACTGTCGTGTTTTCATTTTTTGTTGTTGTTGTTTCTTTAAATATTTTTTAATTTCTTTTTTAATTGCCTGGTTTACCCATTCATTATTTAGTTGGATGTTCTTTAACTCCATGCATTTTGAGGTTTTTCCAAACTTTTCCTGTGGTTGATTTCAAGTTTCATAGCGTTGTGATCTGAAAATGTGCATGGTATGATCTTAATTCTTTTACATTTATTGAGGGCTGTTTTGTGACCCAGTGTGTGATCTATCTTGGAGAATGTTCCATGTGCACTCGAGAAGAATGTGTACTCTGCTACTTTTGGATGGAAAGATCTGAATTTATCTGTCAAGGCCATCTGGTCCAGTGTATCATTCAGGGCCATTGTTTATTGATTTTCTGCCTAGATGATCTGTCCATTGTTGTAGGTGGAATAATCAAGTCTCCTGCAATTAGCATATTTTTATCAATAAGATTGCTTATGTTTGTGATTCACTGTTTTATATATTTGGGGCTCCCATATTCGGCACATAAACATTTATAATTATTAGCTCTTCTTGATGGATAGACTCTGTAATTATGATATAATTCCCTTCTCTTGTTACAGGCTTTAGTTTAAAATGTAGTTTGTCTGATATAAGTATGGCTACTCCAGCTTTCTTTTGACTTACAGTAGCGTGATAGATGGTTCTTCATCCCCTCACTTTCAATCTGAAGGTGTCCTCTGGTCTAAAATGGGTCTCTTGTAGACAGCAAATAGATGGATCATCCATTCTGATACCCTGTGTCTTTTGACTGGATCATTTAGTCCATTTACATTCAGTGTTATTATTGAAAGATATGGATTTAGTGTCATTGTGTTATCTGTAGTTTTCATGCTTGTAGTGATGTCTCTGGTCCTTTGTGGTCTTTGCAACATCCCACTCACAGAGTCCCCGATAGGATTTCTTGTAGGGCTGGTTTAGTGGTGATGAACTCCTTCAGTTTTTGTTTGGGAAAACTTTTATCTTTCCTTCTATTCTGAATGACAAGCTTGCTAGATAAAGAATTTTTGGCTGCATATTTTTCGTATTCAGCACATCGAAATTTTCCTGCCACTCCTTTCTGGCCTGCCAAGTTTCAGTAAATAGGTCTCTTACTACCCTTATGTATCTACCCTTGTAGGTTAAGGCCCGTTTATCCCTAGCTGCTTTCCGAATTCTCTCTTTATCTTTGTATTTTGCTAGTTTCAGTATGATTTGTTGTGCAGAAGTTCGATTCCTGTTACGTCTGAAGGGAGTTCTCTGTGCCTCCTGGATTTCAATGTCTGCTTCCTTCCCCACATTAGGGAAGTTCTCAGCTATGATTTGTTCAAGTACACTTTCAGCCCCTTTCTCTCTCTTTTCTTCTTCTGGAACTCCTATGATACAGATATTATTGTGTTTCATTGAATCACTTAGTTCTCTGATTCTCCCCTCGTGGTCTAGAATTTATTTCTCTTTTTCTCAGCTTTATCTTTTTCCACAATTTTATCTTCTATTTCACTTATTCTCCCCTCTGCCTCTTTAATCTTCTCTGTCACAGCCTCTAGTTTATTTTACACCTCATTTACAACATTTTTTAATTCTTCAGGACTATTTTTTAGTTTCTTGATCTTTTCAGCAATAGATTCTTCTGTCTTGTATGCTTTTTTTCAAACCCAGCTATTAATCTTATGACTATTATTCTAAATTCTTGTTCAGTTATATTGTTTATATTTATTTTGATCAATTCTTTAGCTGTCATTTCTTCCTAGAATTTCTTTTGAGAAGAATTCTTCAATTTCATCATTTTGGCTAGTTTTCTGTCCCATATGTGTTAAAAGCTTGTCATGTGCCCTGCACTTGCGAGCACTACTATATTAAAGAGAGGTCATACACTGATCAGGGCCTGACCCTTCAGGAGGTGTTTTTTGGAGTGTTACTTGCTCTTTGTTATTGTGACTTTGGTTGCTTTATCTCCCCACTTGTAGTGATGTTTTGGACCCTTCACCAGGTGTGCTTTGAGTTGTTCACTGAAGTAGCCCTAAAAAAAAAAACAACCCCTGTACCCCCAAAAAACCCCCCGAACAAAGAACACAAAAAACAAAAGAACACACACACACACACAC
Organism: Panthera onca; assembly: GCF_046562875.1. Classification (NCBI taxonomy): domain Eukaryota; kingdom Metazoa; phylum Chordata; class Mammalia; order Carnivora; family Felidae; genus Panthera; species Panthera onca. The sequence continues at coordinate 23,185,580 of NC_138343.1, read as the reverse complement.
ACGCACACGCACACACACACACAAAACAACAAATAACAAAAAACAGCAACAACAAAACCCAATGGGGCGGGGAGGTGTTGGTGGAAGAGGCCTTATGCCATACAGAGAAATGACAGGGGCGGGGAAAAAGAAAAGAAAATTGACCAGGCAGGGAAACTATACTGCTTAATCCAGATAGAGAGAGAGGGGAAAATAAAGAAGGAGATATAGAACAGGTATAAAGAGAATAGATTAAATATGTCTGCTTAAACAAACCAAGAACCAGAATAACTAGACTAGAGAAGGGAAGAAATAAGGAAAAAAGGAAGAAAAAAAAAACATGTAATAAGAATTGTCCCAGAATTACGTCTGTAAACACAAAACTATGGGTGCTTTCGAACTGGTGCCAGTACTGGTCTGGAGGAAGGGCTGTCTGGTTCCTCAGTGTCAATTCCGCTCCAGTAGATACGCAGTTACCAGGTGCCAGAAGGGCATGGTTTGGTGTAGGCGGTTCGCCTCCACTGTCTGGGCCCATGTCTGTTCCCTGAAGCTACACCTTGATGGTGACGGGGAGAAAAATGTCAACACCCCAGTCTCTCCTCCCTGTATCGGGTGTCCCAAACCACTCTGTTCAGGCTGACCTCATAGTGCCGCAGTCTCGAATGAGGCGGTTTGTCCCACTCTGCTGACTCCCACACCTCCCTGGCACTTGGCTGGGATTTAAACCCCGATGTCTTAATGGGCCTGCTCCATGTGCCCTGGTTCTGGGGAAGTGCCTCTCCACCACATCGATAAATGGCCTCTGGCTGGTGGGTGCAGGAAGGGACCTTTGTCCTTTGAATGGCTATATACCATCTTCCCACCGCACTCCAGGGAAGGGATTGCTTTCTCCCACTGTGGACTGTGCCTCTGAAGTAGTTACTGAGCTCGGGGCTGGCTCCCCTCCTCCCCAGGTGTGCAAACTGGGTAGCTGGCCCCAGTCTAGAGAAATATCTTAGAATCTTGGATACTTGTCTTAGTCTGTTTGGGCTACTATAACAAAATACCATAAACTGGGGAGCTTATAAACAACAGAAATTTATTCCTAACAGGTCTGGAGGCAAGGAAGTTTAAGATCAAGGCACTGGCAGAATAAATGTCTGGTAAGAGCTTCCTCGTTCATAGATGGCTTCTGTTTTGCTGTGTTCTTGCATGGATGGGGCAAGGGATGTCTCTGGGGCCTCTGTTACAAGGGCATTGATCCCATTCCTTAGGAATCTTCATGACCCAATCACCCGCAAAGACCCTATCTCCTTATACCATCACCTGGGTTTTTAACTTAAGATTTTAATACGAATTTTGGGATGTATACATAAATCGACTGCAATACTATCCTGGAGAATGTTATTATCAGTGGAAGCTAAATAGAGAATTCATGACTTTTTGCTATTGTAGTGAATACTTTTTTATGATTTAATATTTCATAGCTTTTTAATTTAAAAATTTATTTGCTGAATACAACTAAAGCAATTCACCTTGGCAAACCTGTGTCCTGTATATTGTGTAATGGTGAGTTTGAGTTAACTAATAATATTTAAGAGTAATAAAAGCCTGGCTGTGTGAAATGGATTGCAGTAATATTGGCAGACAGTGATACAGAGTTAGCTTTAGTTAATAAGAATTCATTTATTGGTAGAATTATCTTTATAATACATATATTCTGGAATGCAGGGGAAAGTGAAAATGGCTAAGTCATGAAATACAGGAAAGCTTATCAGGCATACTTTCCTCTCTCCTTCTTGACATTTTAAGGTATGGACAGTGTTATCTAGTTCAAGTCTTTGAGCAGTTTGAAGTAAGTGCATGTGCCTGAGCATTTATGTTAAGCTCTGTTAGAAATCTCATTCATGCCTTGGCTTCCAGGTGCAGTGAGAGCACCTCCAGCCTCCTGAGACCTGGCTGTGATGATAGTTACGGTGCTGCTTTTATTTGTAGACACCTGGTCTTCCAAGAATTGCCTATACCCCCTACTTTTTAAAGCCTCTGGGTAAACCATCCTGGATTAATACATTTCATCACAATAAGGTCAGTTTCACCACAGTGTCCAAGCTGAGTTGGAATGTCCCTCTGTTAAAGATTTTGTAGAGGAGATTCCATGGGTGCCAAGTTACACTGTTTTCTGAAAATCCTTTTCTATGGTCTTGAAAGCTATTTTAACATAAAATGTTCAGTATAGATTAATATGACAGTGATTTATGCTGATCTTCCTTCCCCTCCCTCCCCAAACTCCCTGCATCATTTTTAGAATAAAGTCTAAAAAAGTGTGTAAACTCTCTAACACAGCCAATATGACCCTGAAGGTCTTTGCAAATGCTGATCCAACAGCCTGGAATGGTTTTTCCGCCTTTCCTAATTTGTCCAGTATTAGTGTAAGGGATACTTAACTCAAAGACACCTTCTCAGAGTTTAAGCAGAGCTTCCTCTTTTAAGCCCTCTTAATGTTGTGGGTGTATTTTTTGCTGAGAGTGACTGCAGTTGCAAGTAACAAAACGCAGGTCAAATAAATTTGAACCAACATAATGGCCTTACTGTGTCATGTATCTTGAAAGTTCAGAAGTCAGATAAGCTTTAGGAGTGGTTTATTTGAGTGATGTTGTTAAAGACCTGGCTTTGTCCTGTTTCCACTCTGTCCTGTACAATGGCAGCTTTATCCTCAGGCTGGCATCCTCTCTTAGTTGTGGAAGGCCAGCAACAATTCTGGGGTACTTGTTTCCAGAACATCAGAAGAGTGAATTTGCGGACCAGGAGCGCCCAATAATCCTATCTGTTCAACTCTTGGGTGAGTTGTGTGCTCATCTGTCTTTGAACCAATCACTGTAGTTAGGGCATAGGATTACAATTAGTTTAGGTTTGAGTCACCTGCCTATATCCTAGAGGCAAGAATGGGTCCAGCTGTCCCCAAGATATATAGGCTCTGAAAGCTGGGAATGGGTAGGTAAGCATGTCGGGTACATACAATGACATTGAAGTAGTTACCAAGAGAACAGGGACTGATTTTTTTTGTAAAAGGCAACAAAAGTCATTACAGCAGTCTTGCTTGAGTTCTACATCTCTTTGTGTGATTATTTGATTAATCTTTTTCTCTGTTATCAGGCTGTGTATTCCATGAGGACAGAGACTATGTCTATTTTTTATTACAGTTGTTTGCTTAACACTTTGCATATACTAGATGATTAATAAAATGCTTAAATATGATTAGAGTGAATGATCATTACTTCGCATACCGTATGTATTCAATGAATATTGGCTACTTGTTCTTTCATTTTGTGTTTTGCTAGACTCTCTCTGAACCTGTTCTTTTCAAGTGCATTTTTTCTCCCTCTTAGGAATGCTATTCTACAGGTTCTGCAAGTTTAGGATTAGGGATATGAATTTTAAAAGATTCATGGTCCTGTCAGTTAAATCACTTAGAACAGTGATTTCCAGTCCATGTGCTACTCAACTGTGGAACCACAGAAAGAAAAGGCTTAGGAATCCCTATGCTTCTTTTTATTTTTTTAATTAAAAAAAAATTTTTTTTTTTTAAATTTTAGAGAGAGAGAGAGGGAGAGAGCACATGAGTGGAGGAGAGGGGCAGAGGGAGAGAGAATCCCTAGCAGGTTCCACGCTCAGTGCAGTTCATGACTGGGATCATGACCTGAGCCGAAATTAAGAGTTGGACATTCAACTGACTGAGTCACCTAGGTGCCCCATGAATCCCTTTATTTCTAACATGCTTGTCCACTCATTTTTCAAACATACGCACATAGTATAGTGACTGGAAAAATATGCAGTGATAAAAAGCTACTGTGATTATCAATGGTTTTAAATAATTTTGAATTATACAATGGGCATTAAAATGTTGCTAAGAGAGTAGATCTTGAAAGTTCTCATCAAAAGAAAAAAAATTTGTGATTATGGTGGTGGATTTTAATTAACTATACTTACTGTGGTCATCGGTTTGCAATATCGAATCATTATGTTGTATACCTGAAATTAATATAATGATATATGTCACTTATATCTCAATGAAAAAATAAAAGTACTTCTGTCCCAGGCTGTTGTTATAATGAAAGAAATTAATACATACAAAGCACTCAAAATAGTGCTGGATTTGTAGAAAGTACTGTAGGAAGGTTAGCTATTATTATTACTGATTTTTGGGTTGAGAGCCTGGTTTGATTATGTACTCTGAAGTATAGATTTTCCTTAGGAACTATAACCATCCTTTATCATTGGATAGCCATTCATTCATTAAACATCAATCTTAAAATATATATATATATATATTTCAGCCAATATATAAAATCATATTTACAAAATCATCCAATCTCCACGAGATGAAACATATATATATATATACACATACATACATACATACACATACATACATACATACACATACATACACATACATACACATATATGTATATATGTATATGTATGTGTATGTATGTGTATGTGTGTATGTGTATATATATATATATATATACACATATATGTTTGATCTTGTGGAGATTGGATGATTTTTCCAAGTTAAAATTTATTTTAAGGCTGAAATAGGTTGGGAGCCCCTGGTTAGGCTGTAATAATGCCAGGATGTTTCTACTGTGCTAACCATTATGTTTCCATCTCTTCCATGGCTGCAGAGCACATTCTGAAGCCCTGCACGTGATAGAAACATGTCCTCTTATCTCTCAGTGGACATTTGCTGTCCTAACTCAGGTCATCCTTGGCTTCCACCCCTCTTTGTAAATACAAGCAATCACTCAGTTCTACCTATTTTACCTCTAATTGGCTTCTAAGTTAGATTGTACTTCGCTTAGGATTCAATAAATATTTGCCAATTGAGGTCAGTAATTCAGTGGAGTTTTCTACTAGTGCTGTAGTTTCATGGTGTACTAATTAATGTCCTTGGTTTTCTTCTTTCCCCTCAAAGTTTTTTTTTTTTTTTTTTCCTTGCTATAGGATTCTTGTATTTGAAGTTAAATAATATGAATTTTAAACTGTGGATGGCTCTATTCTGATAGCTCGAGTTTCCACCCTCACACTGCTGGTTCCTGGTTCACAGCTCATCAGCTCCCATGGGCACGGAAGGGACTAATTACTCTTTGAGTACTTATTGTTGGGCTGGCTGTTTTATGGGTTACCTTATCTAATACTCATCACAATCGCATAGAACGAGAAAACATAAATAGTAAGTGGCCAGCTGGGATTCGTAGTTAAACACATTTTATTGACTGAACTGCCTCCATATTCTCCATTTTAAGCATTTCTCTAACTCTGCTGTTCCCACCTTTCAGCTACCCTTTGCTACCATGGAAGCACAGTTCTTTCTCCCTAATTGGACTTCGAATCTACTGGCCTTTGCACTTTTTTACTGTTCCAGATCTATCTCATATACCTACTTTTCTCCTTACCTAGTCTAGATTTTTGTTGACTGCTTTTTAATATCATCTAATTGGTCTGCTTCAGACTAGTATGAATTTCCCTACTCTGCTTTGTTGATGTGCTTTCGTTAGTGGATTTGACTTACTGCCTGTGGTTTAGGGATACTTCATATGTAACAATATCTTGTACTAGCATGACCTATGGGATGTAAGTCAAACACATTTTTTCCAACTAATACTTCTTTAACATTGTGTTCAGTGAGCTAATCTTCCCCTGCCTCTGGATGAAAACTTACTTCTTCCCTTATCCATTTCTTCTGCAAAGGACACTGTGATGGGAAAAGACGGTGCTGTGTATATATGGCTTTTTATTTTTATTTTCTAAAAGTTTATTTAAATTCAAGTTAGTTAACCTACAGTGTGATAACTGTCAGGGGTAGAACTCAATGCTTCATCACTTATATTTAACACCCAGTGCTCATCCCAACAAGCCACCTCCTTAATGCCCATCACCCATTTAGCCTATCCCCCCTCCCTCACTTCCCCTCAAGCAACCCTCAATTTGTTCTCTGTATTTAAGAGTCTTTTATGGTTTGTGTCCCTCTCTGTTTTTATCTTATTTTTCCTTCCCTTCCCCTATGTTCATCTATTTTGTTTCTTAAATTCCACGTATGAAAATAAGTAAAAACATTAAATAAAATTTGCCATCAAGATCACTGGTGTGCTGGCCGATGTTTAATAAACAGTATTTATGGAGGCACCTGGGTGACTCAGTCGGTTAAGTATCTGACTCTTGATTTTGACTCAGGTCGCGATCTCATAGTTTGTGAGAATGAACCCTGCGTCGGCTCTGCATAGGCAGTGCAGAGCCTGCTGGAGGTTCTCTCTTTCCCTCTCTCTCTGCCCTTCCCCTGCTCATGCATGCACACACATGCTCTCTCTCTCAAAACACATAAATAAACTAAAAACAAAATGTTTATGGGAGCAGTGCCTGATTGTGTTTGGCTGTAGTCAGTGTATTTACACCCAATTTCAGGCCATTGTCAAAAAGCCGCCAAATGCAGAATTGAGAAGAGATGTGCAGTCTCTGATGGTGTTAGCCATCAACCCCTGGAAATTAACTCTTTGTGAAATCTTTTCTGCTCTTCTTCCATGTAGAGTTAGTCACTTCTTCCATTGCCCTCCATAAGCACATAGTCTGGAATTTTAGTTGGGAACCTGTATATCTCTCACTCTGGTTTTCTGGCAGTCTGTGAGTTCCTTGAGGGGTGTGACCAATTTCTTAGTTATAATGCTAAATATACAGCAAGACTTGTAGTCAAATCAGTGTATCAGTGATCTTGGTTGTTATGTTTCAGATGGGAGCCTTAGAAGGATCTTTGTAGATCTGTTGTCTCTAATGAAAAAAAGTCATTGATGATTGTATGTCATTTTCTTACATACCTCTATTTCATATACTTTTTATTTTGGACATGATAATAATTGCACAAATTGGTCTATTAGTTGCTAGATTTAACATGTATATAAATCAAATGGAAAACTGAGATTATTTTGCTGTTAATTGTAATTATCTTTAAATTTATTAAAAACATTTTTTTGTTTTTTGTTATTGTAAAGAGTGAGAGTGAGAGTGGTGGAGAGGGGCAGAGGAAGAGAAAGAGAGAATCTTAATCAGACTCCATGCTCAGCACAGAGCCTGATGTGGGGCTCGATCCCATGACCCTGGGATCATGACCTGAGCTGAAATGAAGAGCTGGAAGCTCAACCAACTGAGTCACCTAGGCGCCCCTCTAAATTGATGTTTATATGTTATTTTCTTACACACTTCCTTTTCTCATACTTCTTGTTTTAGTCATGATAATAATTATACAAAACTGTCTAGAAGTTCCTGGATTTAATAGGTATATAAATCAAGTGGAAAGTTGGCTGAGTTTTTTTTTTTTCCTGTCAGTCAGTTACAGTTATTTGTAAATTGATTATACATCTCAGCTTTCCTATCATTTAGGTGTAAAATGTTTGATACAGATTTCCTGTATTAATATTCTAATTTAACACAATTTGTTTGTGCTTAGTAATCAATCATTGAGTCCCCTTTGAGACCTGATCAGATGATGATGACCCCAAGATTTTAAAGAATAAGAAATAAGCCTATGCTGTTATCATGCTTAGTTACTCTTTTTCCTCAATATATTTCCATTAGTTTTGAGGTTTAGACATTGGGAATGTTGCATAGGATATGAAGTGAGTATTCAGAAATATTCTGTGTCTCTTCGTCTCTGTCTAGTTTCCCCATTCCCCAAAGCGAACCCACTGTCCAAAAGATACCTTTCTAGTGATTTTTGAATGGTTTGTGAATTTTTGCACTTTAGGTTTGAGAGTTGTTTGATTCATGAGGAGGCAATATTTCAGAGGCATAATTTATCAGAAATTTCATGACCAGAGATCAAAATATAGATAGGGCAAGGGAAATAAAACCTGATTTACTGAACATCCACTTTGTGCTCTGCCCTTTACCTCATTTGCACTTTAGTTTTTATGAGAATTCTGGCTCCGATGGCACTCTTCCCATCTAATTGATGAATAAATTAAAGCTAACAGAGTGTGTGATTTACTGCAATGTTGAAGCTGAAATTTGAACTCAAGGCCATAGGACTCTGGAGCCACAGGGTATGTTTGTTCTAGGGTTTGGGTTCCTTCTTTGCCCCTCAGCTAAGTATCCCATTCTTCCCTGGGAGCCGTGCTGAGGTAGTTGAACTGCTCTTTCCTGTTTCAGATCCATCAGTTATGTCTATGTTATGATTCAGCATCACTGGCAGTTTTGTTTAACAAGTAAGCTATGATCTTCTCCACAAGTTCGCCATGAGAGATCTTTGTTACTGGCTTCAAGAAAATATGGAGTACAAAATATTGTACTACGGCTGTGAAACTTTGAGAAATGAGGTATTGAATGTGTCTTATGTGTGAAGAGATGAGCTACGGGATGCCTCTCTTTATTGCCAAAGGCTCATTTGGATTGCTCAGAGGTTGACACAGCTCTCATTTTTGAATACCAGCTGTACCACTTATTTTACATCAAATTCATGTTAGTCTAGGTAGAACCCTGATGAGATGCAATGGGTGCCAGTTTACATCTGGGAAAACAGGCTGAAAGAATCTTCTCAGTGGACAGGGGCTATCCAGCTAGTGAATGGTGGAATGGGAATTTGAGCCCTTGCCTGCCTATCTGTAAGCTCAAGCTCTTTCCTCTCACACGAGCCACCTCCCCCTCATCCTTCTGTCTAGGAGAGAGGCCGGGATTGAGTAGTCTAAACAAGCTCAGAGGTCACATCTGTCTTTATCTGAACTTGTTCCCCTTAGTTGTTCCAGATCACATTAGCTGACAGATGGATAACCTTTTGGTTTCATTAACCCACTGGTTCCCTGGCCTTCTGTTTCACATCTGAGAACCTTTAAAACTACCAGTATTCTAGTTCCACTCACATCAAGTCAATTATAAATGCTGGGCATGGGGCCCAGTAATAATGTATTTAAAAAGTGTCAGGGGCTTCTAATGTGCCACCAGGGTGGAGGACCATGGTCATCAGGCCCAAGTCAGACAGCTGTCTGAAAGAGCAGATGGTACCCATCCATGTTCATTGGATCCACACAGGTGTGCTATTGCCATTTCTTACTGGCATTGCTGTGGGGAAGCCCTGAGTTTAGTAGGATGATGCATATATACCCTCCTATCCCCGTGCTCCTGGACCAGGTCACATGACTGTATTCAAAGGTGTATTCAAAGTTTCCTTATGTAAGCCCCATTTGCAAGAGGAAGAACCTAGTTTTAAGAGGAAATAAATTCTGTGCTTGAATTTTTCCTCCCTTAAGCAGTTTTTAGAATTGATCCTGTCCATAATCTTGAAATACGTGACAGTTAACATTACACCAAGACTTCTTGCTACCCCCATTTAACCAGTCTTCTTGTGACATATGTGCCTCATTCTTTCAAAACCTAACAGCAAATCAATAAAGCAAAATCTAGTTTTGCATATACAAAGGCCTGAAGTTATATCATACTAGTCTGTCGTTGAACTGGTCTTAACAGAACTTCCTGTAGAAGATGTGAAAGATGTGAAGATAATTTCAGAAGTCTTCTGAAAATGGCCAGCATTGCTTCTTACTTTTTGGAAAAATAGCATTTTTATTAAATATCATTTTGACTGTTCTCAGTAATTACTTAAAAATGAAATTTTCAGGGGTGCCTGGGTGGCTTAGTCAGTTAAGCCTCCAACTCTTGATTTCAGTTCAGGTCATGATTTAACAGTTCATGAGATCGAGCCCCACCTCTGGCTCCACACTGTCAACTTGGGATTCTTTCTCCCTCTCTCTCTGCCCCTCCCCTGCTTGCACACATTCTCTCTCTCTCAAAATAAATAAACATTAAAAAAAAATTTTTATGTGAAGAAATATTTGTAACAAAAATGATTTCATGGGGAAATCAAGATAATTTTAAAATGGTTATCTAAAGGCACATATACTCTTCTCAGGACTACTTGCAAGTTGAAGTTCAGATGACACAAATCATCTTTTATAACCTAAAACAAAAAAAGGAACTCCATGGGTAGAATGCTAGGTATTTTGTGAAACCTAAGGCTGAGTTAAACAACCCTTGACAATTTGAGAACCAGTCTTATATCTGTTGGATTTAGCAGCTGTAGGGTTTGTGAACCGTCTATCTGGAGCAGTGGCTCTTGGTCCTGGCTGTGCATTATAGTCACAGGAGCTTATGAAACGACTAATGTCATGGCTTCTCCCATAGCAGTCAAATACAAATCTCATGAGGGTGCCTTGACACATCTTTCTTAGTAGCTTTCCAGGTAATTCTAATGTTCAGTCAAGATTGAAAACCACTGGCCCCTAGTGCTGCCACTAATATGCGTGACTGATGAAGGCACAGTCATTGCCCATCAATGACTTTGGAATTTTGCAAGACTGGCCTTCTGAAATGTTTGAGGGTAGACACTTTCTTATTCTGTTTCCTAGCACTTCTTCCAAGGGCACAGTAAATATTTGCAAATTAGTTTTATTTCTTTTAAAGTGTTCCATATTTCAAGCTATTCTCTAGGTCAAACTGATTTTTGTTTCCTCTAGAGAAACACAGCCCGATATGCACAAATATTAAAAACGAAGACACCCACTCCCCCTCCAAAAAAAAAAAAAAAAAAAACAACAAAAAACAAAACCAAAAAACCGCACACACACACAGAAACAACAAAATCCAAAAAAAAACCCAGGAGATTTTAGGAGATTTAAAGCAGGGAGGTCATGAAGGCCTAATGTAGTGGGATTGACTGGCTGGTGGAACAGGAATTATTCCTTCCTCATCAGGAGATGACTGTGTCCATCTGTCCAGAAACTCTTCATGGCATTGGGAAGAACCTTGAAGGATCTCTTGGATCTATCTATTCCTGTCTCTGTAACAGGCAGCACAGGAACAAATACATGTTGTTGTTGTAGTATTTTCAGATAAAATCTGTACTTCTCAAATGCAGGCTCAGTATACTCCTGAGTCACCTTTAGAATACTGTGGAGGAATGAGAAATCATTTATCCTCTTGTGATGTGTAAGCCTAATACATACGGAAGCTACTCTGTAATTAACTTTCCCTTTTTGTTATTCATTGATCAGATGGTGGCTGCAAAGCAGGATAAATGCACAGGTGGTGGATTTGGTTTAATGTTACTCAGAGCTTTTTGCATATGTACAGGAGCTGGTTCACAGTGTTTTCTTTAGATTAATTGGTATCTGTCACATGCAGGTGTTTGATTTTTTTTGAAAGACTTAAAACATTAAGTAAAGTTGCACTTAGAATTGCACAGTGGTTTGCTTTTAAAACAAGTGGAATTGACCCATGAGGTTTTAGAATGACTGTACTTTCCAAGTACATTTTTCTTTCTTTCTTTTTTTTAATGTTTATTTATTTTGCGAGAGAGAGAGAAAACATGCACAAGTGGGGGAGGGGAAGAGAGAGAATCCCAAGCAGGCGCCATGCTATCATGCAGAGCCTGATGTGCCGCTCGATCCTATGAACCATGAGATCACAACCTGAGCTGAAGGCAGAGCCACCCAGGTGCCCCTCAGGTACATCTTTCTGGTGTTTTAAAATTTTTTTACTTATTTATTTTTGAAGTATAATTGGCATGCAGTGTTATGCTAGTTTCAGATATACAACATAATAATATAACAATTCAATACATTACTCAGTTGCTCATCAGTTACATTTTTGAGGAGAAGGAAATATATACCCATTCCAAATGGGTGGTTATGGATATAGTAAAATCTTGGTTTGTGAGCATAATTCTTTCCAGAAGCATGCCTGTAATCCAAAACACTCATTTATCAAAGTGAATTTCCCCATAAGAGATAATGGAAATTCAGATGATTTATTCCACAACTCAAAAATATTCATATAAAAATGATTACAATACTGTAATATAATACAAAATAAAGAAAATACAAAATATAAAGAAATAAACAAATTAACTTGCGCTTACCTTTGAAAACCTTCGTGGCTGGTGTGAGGGAGACAAGAGAGAGGAGGGTTTTTGTGTAGGACAACTTTCACTGTCACTAACGGAATCACTGCTATCGGCTCAATGGAATCTCTCTATGTGGGGGCCATTGTATATGCTCACACAGATGTTGACTATAGTACAGTATTAATACATTCTTGTCATATACTGTATTTAGTGTAACCAGCAATAATGCAGCAGAGCAAAGGGTCTATATCTGCAGGCAGCCTGACCTAGAATGAAGCAAAGCATTCCTAAGCTTCTACAAACTTGTATGGAAAAGCAAAGGTCTGTCCATAGGTGCTTTGAAGTGACAAAATTCACTAACACATTAGTGCCAGTTGTGGGCATCTTCCAATGTTCTGAAAAATCACTCATTTCTGCCAAACACCGTGGTCTGAGACTGAGCATCTGAGCACGGGAGATGATCACCCACAATACCGCAACGAGAGAGAGAGAGAGAGAGAGCGCCACTGGCTCAGTTGTGATCATGTGATATTTGGCGTCACGAACTACTCGTATCACAAGAGCTCATTTATCGAGTTAAAATTTATTAGAAATGTTTGCTTGTCTTGTGGAACACTCACAGAACAAGTTACTCACAATCCAATGTTATAAAGTACTTTTTTTTTTAATAACAAAATTCCTTTATTTACCAGAAAGCTGCAAACTGGAAAGTAAAGAAAATGTGATATAACTTTAACGGTTAAAGTTAAGGAATACTGATTTCCAAATGTCCTATACATTTGTACTTAAAGTTAGATTACTTCCCAAGTAATCTCTGTAGAGTATAAAAGTTGCTGGCCCTATATTGAAGCTAAAATTTGTTTTTAGGTGGTAGTATATTATCAGAAATGCCATGATTAGAAGAGAATGTATTTAAAATATGAAAGATATGGATGGACTTTTTTTATAGAATCTATGTATCGTAATTTATTCATAATATGGAAGAACACTGGTGTTTTTTCCTTGCTCAGCATTATTTCAGTATTTCTTTCAATAAAATCCCAGCCTCACATTTTAGTTTTTACCCCTAGACCCTCATTTTAAGGAATATCCTTGTGTTCACCCTATTTTGATTATGTCCATATAATAAATGAGGGAAGTTTTGAAGAGAGTAGGTTCTTGTGCGTTGGTATCTGTATCCTGCTTGTTTGGACTAGAACCCTAATCTTTTAAAGTATTTTCTTCTTAAAGTTACACTTCATTTGTAATTAATCTAAATTATAGTTTAAAATAAAGCAGACATCAATTGCTGACAGTTTTCAGCTCTTACAGTCTGATCGTGATGGGGATGAGGTACTGAACAGAGCACTGACAGATCAGAGTTCAGCCGTGCTTTGCCCCAGCTTGTGTGATCTGTGTTCAGGTTACCTTTTTCTGTTTATCTCTCTTCAGTCCAAAATGGAACTGAAATAATCTGTTCTCTCCCTACCCCTAGGGGCATTGTGAAGATTAAGAACGTATTCTCATTACTCTGTGCCATAAACTGAAAGTTTGCGCCCCCTCTCCCCAATTCACGTGTTGAAATCACGTGAGGTGGAGCCTTTGGGAGATGATTGGGTCATGAGGGTAGAGCCCTCTTGATTGGCATTAGTGTCTCATAAAAGGTTTCCCAGAGAGTTCTGGCCCTTCTGTCATGTGTGGACAACACAGTGAAAAGGTGGCTGTTTGAACCAGGAAGTGGGTTCTCATGTGGTACCAAACCTGCCAGCACCTTGACCTTGGACTTCCTAGCCTCCAAAACTATTTGTTGTTTGTAAGCCACCAGGTCTGTAGTATTTTGTTATAGCAGCTCAAACTAAGACATTCTGCTTTGGTTTTCTGTAAAAAAAAAAAAAGAGGGTGTGGGGGGAGGGCCTTCGTCTTACTGCCATGAGTGAACTAGATCTGGCAGTAGCACAGGCTTTAGTTTTTTTTTTTCTTGTTCTTTTTTTTTTTGGATATACTCACATGGTATTGTAACATCTGAAGCTTATGCTGTCTTCAAAATATAGTAAAATGAAGTGTTTTTACAAGGTCTTTTACTAAAAATGATAATGGCATACTTTTTTTGAAAGAACTTTAATTACTGAAATGTGTTTCGGCAGAAATGTCGCTGTGCAATGAATATTATAACGTGTGGATTTAAAAGATGTTCTGTAGCCCGATCTTCTAGAATTATGCAATTTCCCTGGGTTTTTCAGTTTAGTTAGCATTGGGTTTTTCTTCATTAAGGCTAAGAAATCAAAAGCTGATGTCAGAAGCAGAATTTCCATATTTGACTCTTAATTAATTTGGTATGAAAATGCAGGCTTCTTCTTCCCCCACCCCCAATACCAAGCACTTCAGTTCTTACCAGCAACATAGGTTGTATTTTTCCCCTCTCTGAAAGAAATGGGATAGGAAAAAAAATTTGCCTCGATGGTTTGGCTCCCATTAAGTAGAGAGGAAGATAGATGGTGTCTTTCAGCCACCCTTAGGAGGTCTTGTGTGCACAGTGGACAACACACACAGGACAGTGGCTTCAGCGCTTGTTCACGACCTTCCTGCCTCCATTCTGCTCAGAGGTCTTGGGGGTGCTCCCTACAGCTGCTTTGTGCTCCTTGAAGGGGACCTTGGGCATTATCAAACGCAGCCGAAGACCTGGTAGTAAAGAGCCCTTTGGGGTGGAAAGGGGATGAAAAAGTTTGAAAAGACAGTAGGATGAGAAGGTGTGTATAAATGGGTGAATGAGTTGCTAGGCAGAGGTGTTCCAAGCACCCACACTTACAGAGGCCCTGGGGGTTTGCTGTTTGGAGTGCCCCTCAGTCCTGGCTTTGGAAAGCTGCCCCACATGGGAGCTGTCAGTGGACAGTGACAGTGCTGTGGGGCTCACTGCATGGCAGCCAACTGCGTCTCCCGGGAAGAGGACCATGCCCCCAGTTAGCTGTCAGACCAGCGGCCAGATGCTGCTGCTCCAGGTCTGTGTGGGTTGTTTGCCCTTGGCAGAGATCACGACAGCTACCCTCAAGTGGAAGCTGCTGCACTTGTGATGGCAGTGTCTTGCTTACCGCATAAGCAGTGGCTTGGGAGAACACAGCTAGTTAAAATTCACCATAATTCAGAAACCCCACTTAAGCCCATTTTTCCTCTGCTAAGAAGTAACAAAATTAATTGCTCTTTCTGTTCCTGCCCCCTCAGAAGTTGGTACTTCAAGAAATGAAATGACAAAAAAGCAGGTGATTTAGAGGGAGAAGGAGAGCTGCCTCGGATAATGTATGGACTGTTGTCTAACTTCCCCACTGGAATAGATTTGGTGTCAGTGAAATGCTTTGCTTGGTGTTTGAGTTTAATGAGGCAGCTGCAAAATGCACTGAAATCAGTTTCTAGAGCATGCTAAGCCCTTCCTTCCTGAACACTTTGGTTCTTCAGTTCCCTCTGGAAACTGTTTCTTTTTGAATGGCTAATCTTTCTAATCTCGGCCTGAATATTACTTCCTCAGGCAGAACTTCCTTGACTGCTCTTTGTCTAAACATATGGTCTCTACTCATATTTTTTAGGTTTCTATGTATGGCCTACCTAAATTATTAGTTTTACTCATGGCCATGCCTGATAATCAGCACAGTGCCAGTCCTGTAGCAGGAGCTCAGCAGCAAACACATGTTGAGTGAATGAATGAAAGAAAATGCTGTGGTTGCTTTAGAAAAAGGCACTTAGTATCCAGAGGAGATCTGTTCAGTAGACTTTCTGTGGTGATGGAAGTGTTTTCCATCTGTGCTGTGGAGTATGGCAGTCACCACCTGTATGTGGCTCTTGAGCACTTGAGATGTGGCTAGTGCAACCAAGCAACTACATTTTTTTTAAAGTTTATTTAACTTTATATGTATATATGTATGTATAGAGAGAAAGAGAGAGGGAGGGTCAGAGAGAGAGAAGGGGAGAGAGAGAACACCAAGCAGGCTTCACGCTGTCATCACAGAGCCTGACGTGGAGCTTGATTTCCTGAATGTTGAGATCATGACCTGAGCCGAAATCCGGAGTCAGATGCTTAACCAACTGAGCCACCAGGCACCCCCTGAAGAACTACATTTTTAACTTTATTTACTTAATTTAAATTTAGGTAGCCACATGTGATTATTGGAGGGTGTATTAGCACAGTTCTAGATGTGCTTTTATCTGCCTTTGACATTAAGAAAATACATATATTAAAAATTTTTTTTTCATGTTTATTTATTTTTGAGAGAGAGAGAGAGAAACAAAGGACAAGCAGGGGAGGGGCAGAGAGAGAGGGAGACACAGAATCTGAATTAGGCTCCAGGCTCTGAGTTGTCAGCACAGAGCCTGACGCAGGGTTTGAACTCACAAACCATGAGAGCATGACCTGAGCCGAAGTCACATGCTCAACCGACTGAGCACCCAGGTGCTCCTACATTTAAAAATATTAATATTGAATACTATCCCCGTAACCATAGGTAATTGCTGAAGCTGAAAAGGCCTCCTAAAAGCAGTACCATGTGCACAGTTCATTTTACAAAATTTAGTAAGTGTGTTTTATGGTTTACTTGAGATGTAGAAGATCTTATGTCGTCAGTGACATTCTGTGATTTGGTATTAATATTACATTTTCTTCTGTTCTTTATTTCTTATTTTTTATTATTTTAATTGCACTGTATCAATTGACTGGAGCCTCCTGGGCTTTAGTTTGGGAGAGGACTCATCAAGGAATAAGGGTTGGGTTTCTTTGCATTCAAGCCTTCTGCAGGCTCCTTTGCCTGGCTGTCCACTGTCAGCAGCTATATGTAACAGTTGTCTTATGACTACATAGCATGGGTCTGTCTTGGAGGTTAAAGTGAGGAGTAGGATTAAAAAGAGGACGAATAAGAATTAGCGGAGTAAACTTAAGTAATACATTAGTACTTTCCAAATGAAGGTAGGATTTAAAAAAGAATTATCAGGATAAACTTTATGATTAATATATTTGAAGCATCAAATTTAATCTGATTAAGCAGTAAGCTGCTTATGTTTTGTTTATATTGTCTTTTTTATTGAAGTACAATTGACATACAATACTATATTAGTTTCAGGTGTGTAGCATAGTGATTCAGCAGTATGTGCATTATGAATTGATCACCACAACAAATCTATCTACCGTCTGTCACCATACAAAGCTTTTACCCATTATTAACAATATTCCCCATGCTGTACATTATATCCTCGTGCCTTATTTATTTCGTAACTAGAAGTTTGTACCTTTTAATCCCCTTCCCTTACTTTGCCCATTCCCCCATCCACCTCCCCTGTGGCAACCACCACATTGTTCTCTTTTCTGAGTCTGTTTCTGTTTAGTTTTGTTCTTTTGTTTTCTAGATTCCATGTATAAGTGGAATTGTGTGGTATTTGTCTTTCTTTGTCCTACTTATTTCACTTAGCATAATACCCTCTAGGTTCATCAGTGTTGTTGCAAATGGCAAGATTTCATTCTTTTTTATGGCTAATATTCCACTATATATTCTAAATCTTCTTTATCCATTCATCTATCAATGGACCTTATCCATTCATCTATTGATGTACCCTTGTTTCTGTAACTTGGCTATTGTAAATAGTGCTGCAGTGAACATAGGGTGCGTATATCTTTTTGAATTAGTGTATTGTTTTTCTTTTTCTTTTCTCTTTTTTTGGTAAATACCCAGAAATGGAATTCCTGGATTGTATTGTAGTTCTACTTTTACTTTTTTGGAGAACCTCCATACTGTTTTCCATAGTGACTGTATCATTTTGCTTTCCTACCAGCAGTGCATGAGAGGTATTTTTCTCTATACCCTCATCAACACTTGGTATTTCGTATCTTTTTGATAATTGCCATTCTGACAGGCATGAGGTGATAATCTCGTTGTAGTTTTGATGGCATTTCCCTGATGATTAGTGATATTGAACATCTTTTTATGTGTGTTGGCCATCTTGTATGTCTTCTTTGGAGAAATGTCTGTTCAGGCCCTCTGTCCATTTTTTAATTGGATTTGTTGTTGTTGTTATTGTTGTTACTGTGTTGTGTGTGTTGTTTAAACATTTTGGATATTAATCCCTCATCAGAATATCATTTGTAGTTACCTTCTATTCAGTAGGTTGCTTTTTCATTTTGTTGATAGTTTCTTTCACTATGTGAAGCTTTTTAGTGTGATGTAGTTCAGTAATTATTGTTTGTGTTGCCCTTGACTGAGGGGTCAGATCTAAAAAATATTGCTCATACAATATTTTTTGTTCAGTAAGTTCAGGAGCTTACTGCCTATCTTTTCTTCTAGGCATTTTATGGTTTATGGTCTTACATTTATGTCTTTAACTAATTTTGAGTTTATTTTTGAGTATGGTATAAGAAAGTGGTCCAATATCATTTTTTTTTGCATGCAGTTGTCCTGTTTTTCAATCACTATTTATTGATGAGATCCTCTTTTCCCTATTGTATGTTTTCACCTCCTTTGTCATGGATTAAATAGACCATAAAAGCATGGGTTTATTTCTGGATTCTGTTTTGTTCTATTGGTCCTTATATTTCCTTTTTTGGTGCCATACCATACTGTTTTGATTATTAGAGTTTTGTGGTATAGTTTAAAATCAAGGAGTGTGAAACCTTTAGCTTTGCTCTTTCTCAGGATTGCTTTGGTTTTGGCGGTCTTTTGTGGTTTCATGGAAATTTTAGGATTCTTTGTCCTAGTTCTGTGAAAGATGCTGTTGGTATTTTGATAGAGATTGTATTGAATCTGTAGATTGCTTTGGGTAGTATAGATATTTTAACAAAATTAATTCTTCTAATTCATGAGCATGACATATGTTTAAAGGTCATGTTTCATGAAAGATTTCTAAAAATTGTAGTTACGTGTGTGTATATACATACATACAATAAAATTTATCATTTTAATGATTTTATGTATACAGTTCAGGGGCATTAGTACATTTATATTGTTGTGTAACCATCACGACTGTGCATTCTTTAGAACTTTTTCATCTCCCAAACACTATCCCCATTTAACAATAACTCCCCATTCTCCCTCTCTCTAGCCTCTGGTAACTATTATTCTACTTTCTGTCTATATAAATTTGATGATGAATTTTTAAATTCTTGCTCAAAGTCATTGTCCAAACCAATATATAATACTGATACCTATGTGCCTATAGGGACACATTTTATTTTATTTTTTTAAGTATTTATTTATTTAGAGAGAGCGCAGGAGGAGAAGAAGAGAGAGAGGGGATCCCAAGGAGGCTCTATACTGTCAGCATGGAGCCTGATGTGGGGCTCAAAATCACAAACCGTGAGATCATGACCTGAGGTGAAACCAAGAGTCAGATGCTTAACAGACTGAGCCGCCCAGGTACTCTGGGATCATCCCTTTTAAAATGACCTTGACCGGGGTGCTTGGGTGGTATAGACAGTTAAGTGTCTAACTTCAGCTCAGGTCATGATCTCGGATTTGTGGGTTTGAGTGCTGCATCAGGCTCTGTGCTGACAGCTCGGAGCCTGGAGCCTGCTTCAGATTTGTGTCCCCCTCTCTCTCTGCTCCTCCCCCACCCACATTCTCTCTCTCTCTCTCTCTCTCAAAAATAAACATTAAAAAGTTAAAAAAACAAAATCATCATGACCTAACTAAATTCATTAATTGCCATATATTGGGATGTGGTAGGCACTTCTTGCTAAGGATCTGAATCCATCCGATTTAGCTACTGCTCCTAGCCATCACTAACCTTACTTGCTTGTCCTGGAAAGATAATTTTTTTCTCATTTAAAAAACAATAGCTCTAGAAAATTACTTTTAAGTGACAAGTGGTAAAATTAACTTCTTTGCATTTGTGTTGTCATGTGCTTGGTACTCCAGACTTTCTACCAGTCTCCTTTGAGAAAAGCAAAAAGAAGCAGGGGACAGTTATTTAATGTTTGTAATAGCTACTAACTGAGTATGATACCACTGCGAACACTGGGCAACTGTGTAGAATAAGCACATCCAAACATAGGGATTCAAGATGGCTTTTTAGTCTTTTAATGAGCAATAGGAGTTTGGAGAATTTGAAGGGAAGTGTTGCCTTCACCAAGTGACTTGCTCTTTATTGCTGTGGGCACATCACCATATTCAGAAGACTAAGGAACAAAGCAGAAGATGCAGCTCCAAGGGAGAGGTTTACCACTGGCACAGGTGCTTAGAAAAAATCAGCAGAATGGACATAAAGGACCACCCTAAAAGAAACACACAGTTCTGTTGTCACATCCTGAATGTACTTTAGGAAACATTTCCTGAGACTGGTGGCCTTTGCAGTGGGTGCTGAAGGCCACAAACCATCTTAGCTTGCGCATGTAAGGAGGAGAGATGTGCATGGAATCCAGGTCTTTTGAAGCTTAATAAAGTTGTGCTTTAGAAGGGTAAGTCCAGGCACAGTGCATAAAGTATATCAGAGAAGGTAATCATTTCAGGAGGGAGGTGGTTAAAGGCTGTTTAATTATTTTGGAGGAAGATAACAAGGGTCTCTAAATTATGTTAGTTCTGGCGGCGGTGGATAGGAGGGCCAAACTGGCAGAAATGTGAAGATAGAATTCACAGTCCTTACCAATGGACTGACTGTGGGGAATTAAGCTGAGTAGGAAGGTCGAGAGTGATCATAGAGTCCCTGGATTGTAATGTATTTCATATAAAATTCAAAAGTGTAAATGCATATATTATGAAAAGTAAGCCTCTCTCCTGTGTTTGTCCCTAAGCTCTTACTCCTATATACTTTCTTATATATGTGTGTATTTACATAAGCTATGTTTATATTCCTGTTAAAAATGTTAGCTACCCTGCACAGTAATTAATGTCTTGCTTTTGTCATTCAACAACATATCTTAGAGATATCTTATGGCAATACAGGTAGAGCTGCCTTATTCCTAATTTACTTTGTCCCCAGTTAATAGAATGTATTTCCTGTCTTTGGCTCTTACAAATTGTTTAGGGAATATCTTTTTCATGCATTATTTTGCACACATGCCAACAAATATATCTGTAGATTTAAATTACCACAAGTGGGATTGCTGAATGAAAGGATATGTGTGTCTTAAATGTTGATTATATTGCCAATTGTCTTCCACAGAGTTTTTATCAGCATGCTTGTTTCTTAGACCTTCATAATAGTATGCTATCAAACAATATAAAATTTCCCAATCTGTAGATTAAAAAATATCTAATTGTCATTTTAATTTACATTTCTTTCTGAAGTGAGATTGAGCATCTTTTCATAACTTTCAGATGCATTTGTAATTCCTTTTTGGGGAACTTTCTGTCACTTCCTGATTCCCATTTCTCTATTCAGAAGTTGGGCTTTCATGGAATGCTTATAATGGTTTCTCAAAAATCATAATTCTGGAGTTTTGGTGTATTTATTGGCATGATATTAAGGCAATATTTATCCCCTTTTTTAAGAGTTTGTTTTAATGAAGATTGTCACATGCCATTTGAGTATCTGTGGGGCTGATTATATGATTTTTCTCCTGTGATCATAGGGTAAATTAGAGGACTAGATTTTCTATTTTGATTTATCCTTGAGTCCTGTGCATAACAGGCACCCACCACCCCTTTTGGAACAGTATTTTAGTGGTTTCTGGGTTCTGTTTGCTCATGTTTCATTTGGGATTTTTGCATATATTCCGTACGTATCTTATTCATCAAGAAACAGCTTTGCTGAGATCACTGATAACCTCCTAGTGGTTAAGTTACCCCTCACCTCATGTACAGTCTTGAATCATCTTCACTTTAGTGGTGGCATTTCATACCCTTACCAGTGTTTTCACCTTACCTTCTTAAAATGCTTTCCTTTCCTGGCTTCTGTGATAGTAGGAACTAAGGTCTCCACTCCCTGATGGATTCTCCTCATAGGAGAATCTGTCTGCCCAGAGCCTTCCTCTTTGACCTTCTTTCAAGCGTGACATCAGCACTAATGTGGACTGACCTCTCATATATCACTTAACATGTGCCCATCTGCACATTTTGCCATCACTACACGCACAGTGTGTCTAACAGAAACTCATTCTTCACCCTCACCCCAAATCAGCTTCTCCACTTGATACACTTTCTTCTGTTTATTGTAACATCTAACATTTTCATTTTTTAAAGTTTATTTATTTTGAGAGAGAGAGAGAGAGAGCGAGCGCACAAGCAGGGGAGGGGCAGAAAGAAAGGGAGGGGAGAGAAGAATCCCAGGCAGGCTCTGCACTGTCAGCACGGGGCCTGACACGGGCTCAAACTCATGAACCACAAGATCATGACCTGAGCCGAACCCAAGAGTTGGACACTTAAACGACTGAGCCACACAGGCATCCCACAACTAACATTTTCATAATGATCCTGGCTCTGGCATATATTGAGCACTGCTGTATGCCAGGCCCTGAGACAGGGAAAGTGGGAACAGGGAGGGCAGGCTCTCATGTAGATTTCTTTTTCTAGAAACTTGATATAATTGAGAAAAAGACATTGTTTGTAAAGGTGAAGGGGTAAAGAAGTTGAGGGAAACCTGGTTTGTTTGAAGTGAGGAAGCAGTCAAGGTGGGAAGCATCAGATGCAAGTATCAAAGAGGTTAATGGGAGCATTGCTTGGGAGATAGCCGATGGAATCAGTAGCCAGAAGGAGAAGAGAAGGAAAGGAAGAGCCATAGAGACTCTGAGAAGAGATACGTTGGGTACAAGAACATGAGGTCTGGGGCGCCTGGGTGGCTCAGTCGGTTAAGCGTCCGACTTCAGCTCAGGTCACGATCTCACCGTCCGTGAGTTCGAGCCCCACGTCGGGCTCTGGGCCGATGGCTCAGAGCCTGGAGCCTGCTTCCGATTCTGTGTCTCCCTCTCTCTCTGCCCCTCCCCCGTTCATGCTCTGTCTTTGTCTCAAAAATAAATAAATGTTAAAAAAAAATTAAAAAAAAAAAAAAAAACGAGGTCTGGGTTAATGGAAAAGATGGCATTTTGTTCTTGAAGAGAATATTTTTAAGTTCTCTGAAAATTTTTCTTAGTGTGTCTATCTGTATTAGCAAAATCCTGCTTTCAGCTACTTTTGATAGACTCTTGAAGTCTGTAGAGGGCATGAAGGACCATCCAGGGCTAATTTTAGCATGTCGTAGATGCTCACAGTTATTCCTTGAATTTAAGGCTCCATCTGCAAGTACATTTTTGTTGTTGTTCGGGGAAGCCTGCTTTTTTTGTTCTTTTAGCAGTTCGGTTATCTGGAGCTCTGGGGCAGGTAGGGAAGAATTAATGTCTCTCCCAATGCCACTCATAGCATTTAGGCCATGTTTGAATATCTTTCTTAGCAATGGTATCTGTGTGTGGGGGGCAGTAAGCCACCATGCACTCCCGTGAGCAGTCCCCCAGCCTCCTGATGGAGGCTGTCCTCCCCCAGAATTCCTAATGGGCTCAGAGTGCTGCCCCTTTTCCCTCCAGTTGTTTGCCCTGATTAAGAAAGTTCACATATGGGGAATATGGTTCTTACATTTTTCTCTCTTTTCTGTTCCTGCTCTCATTCACCTGCTTAGACCACATCCATTCCTCCTCTTGCATGATAGCATTTCAAGTACTATGAAATTATGTATAAAGCATGTATGCTCTGTGTGTGTGTGTGTGCGTGTGTGAGAGAGAGAGAAAGAGTGCACGAGAGAGGGAATAGTTTCTACATGTTAAATAATTGCCAATTTAATTCTGGTACTGCTTGAGAATCTTCCAGAGAGTAATAGACCCCTTCTGGGTACTGTTACACCTGTGAGCCCTGAGTAGGGAAAGCTGTGCTTGTGGGTCTGAGTCTGACTCTCTGGGTCCACCTGGTAAATTCTGACAAGGAGGTGTCTTTATGTAAAGAAACTAACAAATTCCGTCCCTGAAATTAGCCTGGCCTGGCCCTGGTGTAAGCTAACGGATGGGGACATTTAGTTTTCTGTTTCTCTGGGCATTTTCATCTCCTATATATACTTCTTCCAAAAGAATTTTCTAGAGTTGACCTATATTCTGGCAATGCCGTTTTCTTCTTTGGCGGACCTTTATAGTATGCCACAAATTCTATTATCAGAAATAGCTCTGTTTATATGAACCTTCAGCTGGAAACCTCTTCCAGAAGAAACACTGTTAGTACAGATGGCTAATTCTTCAAGACAAGGAGCTTACCCCAGCCTCATGTGGTTCCAGTCCCCTTTCTCGGTAGGTGTTTTATAATCACACTTTTGGAAATTGTGCAGGTATTCACTCCTCTGAGGGCAGGGGACAGGATGAATAGCAATGTGTTCACAGAGCCCTCCATTTATTAGAATATGTGACCCAATTGTGGGTATCTGTTTGGTTCTCCTATAATATTTTCTTTCTATTCTTTTCTTGTTTTCTTTCTTCCTCCTGCACAGCCTTATTCTCAGAGCTCTCCTTGTATTTATCAGGGAGTGTCACCACATCCAACATGTTCTTTCTCCTTGCTTGTTGGCAATGTCATAGTTTTGACTGGGTGACAAAGATTTTCTCCTCTGAGTTTTGCTTTTCCATCTGTGCTGAGCCAGTGATTGTCATATCTTGTCCAACTATCTGTCCTGAGTTTTTGCTATCTTCTTTTGATGTTTCTAGTCAACAGTTTGGAGGAACTTATTATGGTGCCTTATTATTGGCCTATTGAGAGCCAGCCTGACTTTGTCTATTGTGCTCTGAACTCTTCTCACCAATTACATTTGCTGATACTAT
Organism: Panthera onca; assembly: GCF_046562875.1. Lineage (NCBI taxonomy): Eukaryota > Metazoa > Chordata > Mammalia > Carnivora > Felidae > Panthera > Panthera onca. Next base: position 23,160,966 of record NC_138343.1, on the reverse strand, counting down.
AGAATTTGATGACAGCCATCCTAAGACACAGCCATGACCTGTGGTTTTGAATATAAGCAGCCTGATTCTCCCATTTGTGCTGTTGGGGGGCACTGTTGACGGTGCTGGCCATATGTGGGTGTGGGGGTGGGGTGGACAAAAGTCCCTGCTCTCCTACAACTTACATTCTCCTCTATGAAGTTTTTAGAACATACTCTTAAAAGACAGAGAGAGAAAAATGGCAGTCTGTTGGATTTTAATACACAGATGAGAGAAAATAGCTACTGGTCAGTCTGTGCTACTGATTTTAAGCAACACAGTTATTGAGTCTGTTTACTCTTTCATCAAAATGGTGCTGATTTTAGGCAATTGTGAGACCAATATATACTTAGCAATTCTTTGAGCTACTTGTAGAAAGCGTTCAAATGAATTAAAGGTTACTGTTATTGTAGCTGTAAATAAACCTCCATATGATATGTATATTCTATTCCACAGTAGATAAAACTATTGAGTAAAGTTGTACAATTTACTTATCTCTCTCTATATATGGCATCTATGTGGAATAATAGTTCTTGTTTCCCTCTCCATTATAATAAATAACTTTTACTAATGGATCTAGGCATTGCACTTACATTTATATATACAAGAGAGATTTTGACAGTGTATGTAATATATAGCCTAAAATAAATAACTGACAGTCACAGGAATATCATCATGTTTAAGTCCCATGGAGGTAGCAAAAGCATCCAAGCCATTTATTCTAAGTTGAAAGTTCTAAGATGTTTAACTCTCGATATTGTGGAGTATATTTACCCCATTTGTGATGTGTCCTTCACAATTGACATGCGCTTAGATGTGAAGAATATTGATGGTTCATTTTAACAGCAATAACTGAGTTATTAAAAACGTAATAAAATTTGAATAAAATATTTTGATGACACATTTAACATATTACACAAACCAAATTCCAGATTTAAGTCAAAGGAGAAGGGATTATGTTTGATTTTAATCCTTAAAAGTTTAAGTATTCCCTAGTTTTTACCATTGCCGTACAGACTGGGAATGATAGACTGCTTGTGTAGTTACCAAATTAGGCACTAGTTTGAATTCTTACACTGGGGAAAATCCAGAGGAGCCAGAATGCTATTCTTTTGTGCTTGGGTCCTTTTTAGAAGCTAGTGAGAAAGTGTAAAGTTTTCAAGATCATTATTAAATACAGTTGACCCTTGAATAACATGGATTTGAACTCTACAAGTCCACTTCTTCATGGATTTCGTACAGTAGTGTAATGTATTTTCTCTTTCTTACGATTGTCTTAACATTTGTGTCTCTAACTTGCTTTATTGTAAGAATACAGTATATGATAACATAGAACACACAAAATGTGTTAATCTACTATGTTATTGGTAAGGTTTCTGGTCAACGACAGACTATTAGTAAAGTTTTGGGGATATCAAAACTCTTACATGGATTTTCTACTTTGTGGAGGTGGGGGGGTTGGTTGGTGCCACTACATCTCGTGTTGTTCAAGGGGTTAACTAATGGTGTTTTTAATTAATTAATGTACTTACGTATGTATGTATTTATTTATAGGTAACATTTTTTTTTTTTAAATTTACATCCAAGTTAGTTTGCATATAGTGGAATAATGATTTCAGGAATAGATTCTAGTGATTCATCCCCTATGTATAAAACCCAGTGCTCATCCTAACAGGTGTCTTCTTTAATGCCCATTGCCCATTCAGCCCATCCCCACACACACAACCCCTCCAGCAACCCTCAGTTTATTCTCTATATTTGTTCACTATATTATGTTTTGTCCCCCTCTCTGTTTTTATATTATTTTTGTTTCTCTTCCCTATGTTCATCTATTTTGTATCTTAAATTCCAGATATGAGTGAAGTCATATGGTATTTGTCTTTCTCTGACTAATTTCTCTTAGCATAATACCCTCTATTTCCCTCCATGTTGTTGCAAATGGCAAGATTTCATTCTTTTTTAATGCCAAGTAATACTGCCTTGTATATATATACCACATCTTCTTTATTCGTTCATCCATCAATGGACATTTGGGCTCTTTCCATACTTTGGCTACTGTCAGTAGTGCTGCTATAAACATTGGGGTGCATATGCCCCTTTGAAACAGCACACCTGTATCCTTGGATAAATACCCAATAGTGCTATTGCTGTGTCGTAGGGTAGTTCTATTTTTAACTTTTTGAGGAACATCCATACTGTTTTCCAGAGTGGCTACACCAGTTTGCATTCACACCAGCAGTGCAAAAGAGATCCATCCTCTTTCTCTTCATCTGCTGTTGCCTGAGTTGTTAATTTTAGCTGTTATGACAGGTGTGAGGTGGTATCTCATTGTGATTTTGATTTGTATTTCCCTGATGATGAGTTCCGTTGAGCATTTTTTCATGTGTCTGTTAGCCATCTGGATGTGTTCTTTGGAGAAGTGTCTATTCATGTCTTTTGCCCATTTCTTCACTGGATTATTTATTTTTTGGGTGTTGAGTTTGATAACTTCTTTATAGATTTTGGATACTAACCCTTTATGTGATATGTCGTTTGCAGATACCTTCTCCCATTCTGTCGGTTGCCTTTCTGTTTTGCTCATTGTTTGCTTTGCTGTGCAGAAGCTTTTTATCTTGATGAGGTCCCATTAATTCATTTTTGCTTTTGTTTCCCTTGTCTCTGGAGCCGTGTTGAGTAAGAAGTTGCTGTGGCTGAGGTCAAAAGAGGTTTTGAGGTCCTCCTCTAGGATTTTGATGGCTTCCTCTCTTATATTCAGGTCTTTCATCCATTTTGAGTTTATTTTTGTGTATGGTGTAAGAAAGTGGTCCAGGTTCATTTTTCTGCAAATCTCTGTCCAGTTTGACCAACACCGTTTGCTGAAGAGACTGTCTTTTTCCATTGTCTGCTTTGTCAAAGATTAGTTGGCCATACATTTGTGGGCCCATTTCTCGGTTCTCTATTCTGTTCCATTGATCTGAGTATCTAGTTTTGTGCCAGTACCATACTGTCTTGATCATGACAGCTTTGTAATACAGCTTGATGTCTGGGATTGTGATGCCTCCAGCTTTTTTTTTTTTCCCCCCAGGATTGCTTTGAGTATTCAGGGTCTTATCTGGTTCCAAATATATATGGAAATTTGTATGGTTCCAAATTTGTATGGTTACAAATTTTAGGATTGTTCTAGTTGTGTGAAGAATGCTGGTGTTATTTTAATAGGGATTGCGTTGAATATGTAGATGATCTTGGGTAGTATCGACATTTTAACAATATTTGTTCTTTGAATCCAGGAGCATGGAATATTTTTCCATGATTTTGTGTCTTCTTCAATTTCTTTCATAAGTTTTCTATAGTTTTCAGTGTATAGATTTTTCGCCTGTTTGGTTAGGTTTATTCCTAGAGATATTTTATGGGTTTTGGTGCAGTTGTAAATGGGATCAATTCCTTGACTTCTCTTTCTGTTGCTTCATTATTGGTGTATAGAAATGAATTGATTTTATATTCTGCTACTTCGCTGAATTCATGGGTCAGTTCTAGCAGTTTTTGGTGGAATCTTTTGGGTTTTCCATAGAGTATCATGTCATCTGCGAAGAGTGAAAGTTGACTTTGTCCTTGCTGATTTGGATGCCTTTTATTCCTTTGTGTTGTCTGATTGCTGAGGCTAGGACTTCCAGGACTATTCTGAATAACAGTGGTGAGAGTGGATATCCCTGTTGTGTTCCTGATCTTAGGGGGAAAGCTTTCAGTTTTTCCCCATTGAGGATGATATTAGCAGAGGGTCTTTCATGTATGGCTTTTATGATCTCAAGATATCATCCTTCTATTCTTACTTTCTTGAGGGTTTTAATCAAGAAAGGATGCTGTATTTTGTCAAATGCTTTCTGTGCCCCTGTTGAGAGGATCATGTGGTTCTTGTCCTTTCTTTTCTTGATGTGATGTATCACATTGATTATTTTGTGGATATTGAACCAGGTATAGATCCCACTTGGTTGTGGTAAATAATTCTTTTAATGTTTTGTTGGATCTGATTGGCTAGTATCTTAAGAATTTTTGCATCCATGTTCATCAGGGAAACTGGTCTGTAGTTCTCCTTTTTAGTGGGGTCTTTGTCTGGTTTTGGAATCAAGGTAATGCTGACTTCATAGAATGAGTTTAGAAGTTTGCCTCCCATTTATGTTTTTTGGAACAGCTTCAAGAGAATAGGTGTTAATTCTTTATATGTTTGGTAGAATTTCTCTGGAAAACCATCTGGTCCTGGACTCTTGTTTTTTGGGAGATTTTTGATTACTGATTTTATTTCTTTACTGTTTATGGGTCTGTTCAAATTTTCTATTTCTTCCTGTTTCAGTTTTGGTAGTGTATATGTTTCTAGGAATTTGTCCATGTTTTCCAGATTGCCCAAGTTATTGGCAAATAATTGCTCATAATATTTTCTTATCATTGTTTGTATTTCTGCAGCGTTAGTTGTGAGCTTTCCTCTTTCATTCTTGATTTTATTTATTTGGGTCCTTTCGTTTTTCATTTTTATCAAACTGGTAGGGGTTTATCAGTTTTGTTAATTCTTTCAAAGAAGCAGCTCCTGGTTTCATTGATCTGTTCTACTCATGGTTTGTTGTTGTTTTTGTTTTGATAGCTTTGATTTCTGCTCTGATCTTTATTATTTCCTGTCTTCTGCTTATTTGGGGTTTTATTTGCTATTATTTTTCCAGCTCTTTTAAGGTGTAAGGTTAGGTTCTGTATCTGAGACCTTTCTTCCTTCCTTAGGAAAGGTGGATTGCTATATACTTCCCTCTTATGACCGCTTTTGCTGTGTCCTAGAGGTTTTGGGTTGTGGTGTTAATGATTTTCATTGGTTTCCATGTGTTTTTAAATTTTTTCTTTAACTTCTTAATTAACCCATTCATTCTTTAGTAGGATGTTCTTTAGTCTCCAAGTATGTGTTGTCTTTCCAAATTATTTCTTGTGGTTTATTTTGAGTTACATTGTGTTGAGGTCTGAAAATATGCATGATATGATCTTGATCTTTTTGTACTTGTTGAGGGCTTATTTGTGTCCCAGTGTATGATCTTTTCTGGAGAATGTTCCATGTGCGCTCAAGAAGAATGTGTATTCTGCTGCTTTAGGATGAAATGTTCTGAATATATGTGTTAAGTCCATCCGGTCCAGTGAGTCATTCAAAGCCATTGTTTCCTTGTTGATCTTCTGCTTAGATGATCTGTCCATTGTTGTAAGTGGGGTGTGAGGTCCCCTACTATTATGGTATTATTGTCAATGAGTTTCTTCGTGTTTTTGATTAATTGATTTATATAGGTGTGTGCTCTCACATTGGGGGGAATAAATATTTACAATTGCTAGATCTTCTTGGTGTATAGTCCCCTTCATTATGATATAATGCCTTTCGTTATCTCTTGTTACTGTCTTTATTTTAAAATCTAGATTGTTTAAGTATGGCTACCCCAGCTTTTTGTGGCCGTTAACACGATAGATGCTTCTCCATCTCCTTACTTTCAATCTGAAGGTGTCTTTAGGTCTAAACTTGGTCTCTTGTAAACAGCATATAGATGGATCTTGTTTTTTAATCCCTTCTATCGTGTCTTTTGATTGCAGTGTTTATTCTGTTGACATTTAGAGTGAGATCTGAAAGATATGAATTTATTGTCATTGTGTTGCCTGTACAGTTGGAGTTTCTGGTGGTGTTCTCTGGTCCTTTCTAGTCTTTGTTGCCTTTGGTCTTTTCTTTCTTTTTGTCTCCCCTCAGAGAGTCCCCTGTAAAATTTCTTGCAGGGCTGGTTTAGTGGTCACAAACTCCTTTAATTTTTGTTTGGGAAACTCTTTATCTCTCCTTCTATTATGAGTGGCAGCCTTGCTGGATGAAGAATTCTTGGCTGCATATTTTACTGATTCAGCACATTGAATATATCCTGCCACTCCTTTCTGGCTTGCCAAGTTTCTATGGATAAGTCTGCCGTGAACCTGATCTGTCTTCCCTTGTAGGTTAGGGACTTTTTTTCCCTTGCTGCTTTCATGATTCTTTCCTTGCCTGTGTATTTTGTGAATTTGACTATGATATGCCTTGTTGATGGTCGGTTTTTGTTGAATCTAATGGGAGTTCTCTGTGCTTCCTGGATTTTGATGTCTGTGTCTCCTCAGGTTAGGAAAGTTTTCCACTATGATTTGCTCACATAAACCTTCTATGCCTTTATCTCTCTCCATCTTCTGGGACCCCTATATTTTGGATGTTATTCCTTTTTAATGAGTCACTGAGTTCTCTAATTCTTATATCGTGCTCTTTTGTCTTAGTTTCCCTCTTTTTTTCTGCTTCATTATTCTCCGTAAGTTTGTCCTCTATATCACTGATTTGCTGCTCTGCTTAATCCATTCTTGCCACTGTGGCATCTATTGAGATTGCATCTCAGTTATAGCATTATTAATTTTGTCCTGACTAGATTTTACTTCGTTTATCTCTGCAGATAGGGATTCTATGCTTTTTTCAACCATAGCTTGTATTCTTATTATCGTGATTCTAAATTCTGGTTCACACATCTTGCTTGTATCTGTGTTGATTAAGTCCCTGGCTGTCATTTCTTCCTGTTCTTTCTTTTGGGGTGTGAATTCCTTCACTTTTGTCATTTTGAAGGAAGAAAAGGAATTAATAATAAAAAAATTAAAAATTAAGAACAACACAAAAAATAAAATAAAGGATGTGATATCTTAGGTGTGTTTTGGTTTGGTTGTTGCAAGAAGGTTCGTAGAAGAGAGAAAAAGGGAAAGAAACTTAAAAGTAAAAAAAGTAGGAAAACATTTGAAAATTTACAAAAATGAATACTATAAAATATAATAAAATTTAAATGATTAAAGTAAGAAAAAATTATTCAAAAATAAAAATATAGTAGAAAAAAATTTAAAGAAAAATATTTTTTATAAAACGGAAAATAAAAATAGATTTTTCTCTTTCTGTATTCAAAATAAGAAATGAGAAGAAAAAGGAAAAAAATTGAATAGAAGGACCAGTAAACAGAATGAAATATGATTGAAATTACATCCAGTTTCCCCTAGAAGTCAAACTATGAACCACTTTATAGTGTGCAAACTAAACAGGCCTAGAGACTTGTGGTGTTTCTCTATATCATGGTGCATTTGGACGTGGCTTGGTGTAATGGCACCTTTCTCCCCTAGATGGCATTGTTTAGTTTACTGGTGTGGATTGTTGTGGTTTCTTTATGGTGTACGCACATGCGCGGGAGAGGTGAAAATGGCGCCACCCATCTACCTAGTCTCTAGCATCAGAACTATATGTTCTCCCCGATTGGCAATCAAGCATCACTCTTTGTCTCTGGCTTGTGTCCACTCCCTGCTTCTGCACTGTCTGCAACTAAGTTGTCAGCCTTCCAAGTGGCACCTCCCTCCTGAGTTTTATCTCAGATGGGGCTGTGTTTCCAAACCCCTCACTTTTAACGTTTATTTATTTTTGAGACAGAGAGAGACAGAGCATGAATGGGGGAGGGTCAGAGAGAGAGGGAGACACAGAATCCGAAACAGGCTCCAGGCTCCGAGCAGTCAGCACAGAGCCCGACGCGGGGCTCGAACCCACATACTGTGAGATCGTGACCAGAGCCGAAGTCGGACGCTCAACTGACTGAGCCACCCAGGCGCCCCACCAAACCCCTCACTTTTGAAGGCCCTGTGGCTTTGACCCACGCAAACCCACTTGACCCTCTTGCCGATCAGTGGTTGGGTGCTGGCTCATCCCTAGGAACATTCATATGACTGCAGTGTTTCAGATGCCAAGTGACTGCGGCCAGTTGCCCGCCCCAGAAAAAGTTTGAGCTGTGGTGTAGCAGTAGCGTTTCAGGGATTATGGTAAATCACAATACATATCTGGCACGCAGCTTCACCGCCCCCCCCCCCCCCCATTGTCCTTGTTACAATGACAGCAAACGTGGCTGCTCTCTGGGGTCCACTGGGACCTCTCCCTGTGGGGAGGCCGCACAGCTTCTACCAATTGTTCTCTCAGCAGGGGAATCGCCTCTTTCCCTGGGCCCAAGGACCTCTTGGACCTTGCTCTCTGCTCCTGGGGTTTCACCCTTTCCAGCAGATCCATCAGATATCGAGCTGTGGAGTTTCAGACTCTGTGCCCCCCCCCCCCCCCCACTGTTTATAGTGCCCTGATGGTATTTAAACCCTCTCCTTTCTCCTTTTCTTTTTTGGTCCTTTATGGGTGTTTCCACTCTTTCTCTCCAGCTGCTTTTGGGGGGAGTGTTTTTCCTGTACTCTTCGTCCTGTCTCCGTCCTCTCTCCAGAAGAAAAAACAGCTCCCTACTCTCTATGGCTTCTCTCTTCCCCATTTCTCCTCTCCACACCACGTACCTGCTGAGTTCTGTGGCTCAAGTTATGCAGAGTGTTGTGTTAATCTTCAGATCGATTTTCTAGGTGTGCAAGTTGGTTTGTTGTTGATCTAGCTGTATTTCAGGTAGGAGAGAAGCAGAAAACTACCATGCTGCTCCACCATGTTGGACCCTCCCCTATAATGGTGTTTATAATGTATGATACTGTTTTGAAAAAAAAATTAGAAATAGCTTGCTAAATGTTACATTTCTTAAAGATACAGGAAAATTGAATTTGGATATATCTATGTCATACTTAGAAATCTGGAACTGTTCAAATCTTTTAACACTGTTTTATCTACTTTTCAGCAAATTATGGCAAATGACTTTGTGCAGGACAGACAGGGGCAGTAATAGTCCATAAGTTATGCTTTCTTGTATATAGGTTTCTGTAGTCAAGTGGACTTTCTATACAAAGTTGGCATGTTCTGTGGACGTAAGATGTGGTATGTCACTGATTGCTATTAAGTTATCACTGGGATTGCAAGTTCCATTGGAGAAAAGAGCATCAAAGTCATTTGGATGTCTTTTACTGACAACTGAAAACGCACATGCAGTGTATTTATTTGCAAACATTTAAAGTTTGAAATCGAGGTAGCCTAGATGAAATAAAACAGTTTTTCTTTTTTTTCTTTTCCCTTAAGTTTATTTTATTTTGAGGGAGACAGAGAGAGGACATAGTGGGGGAGGGGCAGAGGGAGAGGGAGAGAGAGAATCCCAAGCAGGCTCCATGCTCTTAGTGCAGAGTCCAATGTGGAGCTCAAAGTCACAAACCAGAAGTTCATGATCTGACCCGAAATCTAGAGTCAGATACTTAATTGAGTGAGCCACCTAGGTGCTCTGAAATAGGAGTTTTTCAAGCAGAATGTTGCTCATGTTGAATGTAGTTCAGTCCTTTCTACTTGGATGACAAAAACTTTAGGCTGACATGTTTTGGTGACCTGTGATTGGTTAATGAGATCCAACTTAGTTGGTGATATCCCCTTTCATCCCCTGGGGGTCGATTAAAGAAATTCTGGAATGGAAGCACTGTGCTAGTCTTACATGGAACATTTCTTTCCACATGGCTCCTCAAGAGCATATGCAATATGGAAGAATCTGTATCTTTCTTGCTTTTTTACATTCCAGAAACAGGTGTAGAAATCTTCGTGGTGTGGTGTGTGTTCACCATTGGGAAAAGAGCTTGATAAGTATTTCCCTGCCAGGTGCCCAGTTATTTTCATAAGTTCGTTCTTGTTGATGTGATCTGATATAAGGAACTTAGTTTTATCTAGTATAAGAAACTGCTGCTTAACCTTGATTCTTTCTTTTATCTTTGGAATTTTAGTAGCATGTTGCTTTTGAACAAATTGACCATCTTCTAATCTTTGTTTCAAAAGCCAGTGCTGCATAAAGTGCTTCTCTGAAGGCAGTGTGCCGCAGGGCTGGGCGGGAGGTCAGTGATAGTGGTTAGTGGTGCTTCCAGCTCCCCAAACCATTCCATTTGGGGGGAAGAAACCCTTGGACTTTTATAGTTTGTAAGAAAATGAAGTACAAGGTCTCTCATAAAAAATGTCATTTCTTCTGTTGTTCTTAGTGTGCGATTTGCCTTTTATCGTTAGAATCAAATTTTGAAAAATTTATTTGGTGAAAAATAAGCCTTATGAATGAATATTCATTCATTAATTTTGCAAATATGTAGTAGCTGAACATACAAATTTAGTAAGATGCATTTCCTTCTTTCAAAGAGTGCTTAGTTTATTGGGAGAGATAAAGTCAACATCTCCAACAAAAACCAGTGATCTATAGGCACATGGTGCTGTGGCTGCAGAATGGAGGGTTACTTAACCTGGAAAAGTCGAGTCAGAGAATCTTTTCACAAGGAAGTTCTCAGAATGCGCAAGAGTTAATCAGGCAGAGAATGGAAGGGCTTCCCTTGGGTGAGGGAGCTGTGTTTGCATGGATGCGTACTTCTGTCTGGCTGATGCTCTGGGAGAGGTAGTTGATGGCAACACATGGGGTAGGTCAGATATTCAGGAAATAAATTATGAAGATAAAAGACATCAGATTGTTTGGAAAAGTTTTAGAAGAGTGACCTTATGAGACTTGTATTTTAGATCATTTTGACAGTAGCCTGGAGAGCTGGTCAGAGCCACATGTGTTGATTGGAGACAGAGAACTGCACTTGTGTATTTTGGTAATGAGAGATGATTTATGTGAGAAATTATGGGAAGACCTGGACTAGCAGTAGTGGAAGAGATTGAAGGGGAGACACAAATCCTAGAGATTGGAGTTTAGAAGCCCAGTGACTGCTTGCATATCAGGAATAAAGGACAAGGACTAAAGGATGCCTTCCATTTTTCTGGATTGAATAATCAGGTGGTGGTTGGTAGCATTCACCCATGTAGGAAGAGCATGAGCTTATATTAGATTTTGGATGTGTTGAGTTTAAGGTGCCTTGGCAACACCCAGGCGGAGAAGTCCTGCATGTGTAAACTGGAGCTCATGAGGGAGACCAGAAATGGAAATACAGAGATCTGACTGAACTTGACACATAATTGGTAACTGAAGTCAGTGGTATTCAAAAGGGACCAAGAATGGTATGTAGTAGATATAGAAGAGAACAGGGCTGAAGATGGGGTCACTGACTAATAGGGATGATTGGAGGATATGAGTCCTTGAAGGAGATTGAGTAGGAGTGTTCAAAGAGGTAGGAGGAAGGTCAGGAGAAAGGCCAAAAAAACTGAGGGAAGGCATGCTTTGGAAGAGGATGTGACCAGTAATGTCAAATGCTACAGAGACCTCAAGTGAGATAAGCACTGAAAAGTAACTGGATTGAATAACTGGAAGGCCACTGGAGACACTACTGAAAATATTTCTATTGCAGTGGGACATAGAACCTATAGTTCATTGGGTTGAGGAAATGAAGATAGTATGGACTTAATGTTTAAGGCTCAGTGCCTTCTTAAGAAATAGGGAGATAGACAATGCCAGAGGGGACTTGTAGCTGGATGGGTTTGTGGGTGCTTGTTGTTGTCATGGAAGAAACTTGAGCATTTTTGTATGTTGAAATTAATAAGCCATAATGCTTTGGCCTACGCAAGCAGAAAGATCCTTTTTCCATTGAAATAGGATACAAGCAAGAAAGATGGATGCCAATGAGGTGAAGATTGAGTGTGTGCTAGAAGAGAAGGTGAGAACTGGAAAGATTATTACTTGGTCATTCTGTACCTCCCCATAAAGAAAGATAAGTTATTTAAAACCAAAGGAAAGCCATGTGGTTTTTATGATGAAGAAACTAGTTTCACTGCATAGAAACTTGGGTGATTTATAAGTCTTTAAACCCCAGTGGAGGAAAAGTTATTACTTAATAATATCATAGACATTCACTTTTATTTAAAGAATCCTGGTAGAAGACAAACTGGAAACTCCATGTGCTATTTTTTTCTTCTACCAGAAGGTTTACTCAAATTATATTCCTGTCATTGGCATTTTGGAGCTTGAGGACAATAGCACTGTTACAACATGAATTTTTAGAGCCAATTTTGACCACAGTGAAGTGACTTTAAAGGCTGAAGGTCAAGAGTATGATTGATTGGGTGATTACAGTTCCTTTTAAAACAAATTAGAGGTGGCAGGTTTGCCATGGGCCAAAAATACTGCAAGGAAATGAATCTCATCAGCATTTAAAACTTCTTAGATCATCAAAAAAGAGTTTAACGTTTAAAATATAGATACACACACACACACACGCACACACACGGGAATGACTTGCATTAGTAAGTCTAGCCTGATTTTTCTGTTAAATAATATATAGGCACAAGTTTGGTATGTTTTTTATTTTTAATTTAGGGACTGGTACCTTAAATGTTGAATGCATTTATCAGTTCAATTTATTTACCTTCTTTGTCTTTATATTTGGGGTCTTCTCAGTGATTGTATTTGTGGTTAGTCATTTGTGTTTGGGATTCCTGGTTTAGAAGGAGGCAGGGGTACAAGAAGGAATAAGGACTAGCGTTAGGAAACACTTCCTTCCCCAAAGAAGGGACAAAGCATGGAGAAGGATATGTGGGGGTGTCTCTCATCATGGAGCAAGATGAGATGGTGGTTTTGGAGAACGAATATTTCTCAGGAAACCAATATGTGTTAGACACCAAGCTATGCACTTTCACATGTGCTGCATTCTTACAATTATCTTGGCAAGGTAGATATTGAAATTATTTGTAGTTTCAAAGGAAAAAATAAAAGGAGGTGAGAAGATGCCAGAAAAGAACTTTTAAAAGTAACAAGAAGTAGTGATGATGATGATGATGATGATGATGAATGATGACAGTGATTGTTACAGATGAATATTGCTTCAGTGTAGCCAATTGTGGTGCTTTTATTCTGATATTTTAGAGAGAGAATGTAGAGTCTTTGGCAGAGTGGAAAAGGTTAATGTTGGTTATTAAGCTGGTTATATGAGGGCTAGTTGAACTCTCTACTTTTGTATACTTGGAAGTTTTCATACTGATAGTTTTTTTAAATGATCGAGCAAAGAAGTAAAATAGTCTTGGTTTTGACAGAAAGTGGGAGAACATTTATGAATAGCAGGGAGACTTTCCTTCTTTTTTCTATCAGACATAAGTGACAGCATTAGCCTTTGAACCCATTTTTTGAGGCAGAATTACTGACAATCCATTTAGGAAATGAAGACACTAAAATCAGGGTTTTTTTTGTTTGTTTTGTTTTATTTAAATGTGGTCATCTCAGCTTTATGTGTGAAGACTGTGAAGTTAGGTGGTTTCTTCATCTTTATCTGATTGTGTGAAAGTTTTGTCCCAGGGAAGCAGCATTTCTATTACAAGGAAGGCCTGGACTGGAACTATCTCATTGCAGAAGGTATACAGCTCCAAGGGGGGAGGGGATCAGCATGTAATCAGTGAGCATCTATTTCTGTAGTACACAGTAGTGGGGACTGGAAGGAGCAACAAAAGCAGGAAAATAAGATAGTAGCTAATATTTATGGAGGGTTTACTCTGTGCTGGGCACTCTCTATACACTTTACTTATATTTAATCTTTACAATGTCTCTAGAAAGTAGGGACTATTTATTCTTTCTTATTTACGTTTATTTTTTTATTGTGGCAAAATGTACAAGCCATAAAAATGACTGTCTTAACTATTCTTAAGTGTACAGCTAAGTGGCATTAAGTACATTCACACTGTTGTGTAAACCATCACCCCATCCCTCTCAGAACTTTTTTGTCTTCCTCAGACTGAAACTCTGTACCCATTAAATACTAACTCCTAATTCCTACCTCTGGACCCTCCTCACCCTCCTCCCCTTCCCTCCTCTGCCAAGCCCCTGGCTACCACCATTCTACTTTCTGTCTCTATCAATTTGACTATTCTAGGGACCTCACATAAGTGGAATCATACAATATGTGTCAATTTGTGACTGGCATATTTCAGCATAACATCCTCAGGGTTCATCCATGTTATAGTCTGTGTCAGTTTCCTTCTTTGTTAAGGCTGAGCTGTATTCCATTGTACGCATGTGCCACATTTTGTGCAATTATATGTCCATGTCCTCTTGGGTTGCTTCTACCTTTTGGCCCATGTGAATATGCTGCTATGAACATGGGTGTAGAAGTATGTTTGAAATCTTGCTTTCAGTTCTTTTGGGCATATAGCCAGAGGTAGAATTGCTGGCTCATATGGTAATTCTATGTTTAATATTTTTAGGGACCGCCATATTACTTTCTACAGTGGCCTCACCAGTTTGCATTTCCGTCAGTGGTGTGCCAGGCTTCCTATTTCTCCAGATCGCAGGTAGGTATTATTCTTATTTTAGTATTACAGAGGAGGAAGAGAAGTGCAAAGGTTGAATGGGCTCACACAGCTAACATGTGCAGATCTGAATTGAACCCTGTAGTCCAACTCAGAACCTTTGTTATCCAGGTAAGATGGGGCCCAGAGAGGCTCAGAGACATGATTAAGGGCATTATGCCTAATAGAGTATCCAAGCCTGGATTCAGACCCAGGCAGTTAAGCACTCTTAGATTTAGTGGTTGGTTTTTCTTTTCTTTTTCCTTGTTTTGTTAAAAATGGTCTTTAAAAAAATTCCACATTTTGTAGAACGATACTAATTTTTGAATATCTCTAAATAGTTTTTTTCTGCCATTCTAAATTTATACTTTAAACTGTTATTTAAAATACCATCTTAAGAGATATATGTGGTATGTTCTGTTTTCTTTTTATATGGATTTCTTGGGCAATATTTTGCCTTTAAATGTTTTGAATAAATATGAAATGATTTTGGTGGGATTTTTTATACATCTTCACTCTGCCTCCTCCTGCCAGAAAGTTTGCCTTCAAATAAAACCAAGCAAAATTATCTCAAGCCAGATTTAAATTGGGGGAAACGTCGAGGGTATGACAGTGAAATTTCCAGCTTTCTCACCAGAGGAGCTAGGAAGTGTACTTATTTTTTTAATCCCTGTGTGTGTTTTGCTAAGAGGTGTGCATTCTCCCTCAGAGGGTAGTCATCTAAGGGGGTGTTGTGGCATTCTGAAAATAGTGCCCTTCCTTGGTAATGCTGGCTCAGGGTGGCCTATCTCCAGAACCTCTCCTGCCACTGCCAGGGAGGCCTCCTGTGAAAATAACAGATCTAGGGGCCTCTTTGACCCTGTTCATCTAGGCAGGCCATCTGGGTGGGTGACTTCTGTGCTTCATTTTAAGACTGGGTGGCTGGGTGTGTATGGCCTTAAGTGCCCTCCCAGGTTTGGGGGTAATGGATTGTATAGTATAGCATTATACCGGGTGTTGGCTTTAGATAGAGACTCCTGGTCCCCTTGTATGAAGGGTCCACCATCGGCGAAGATGAACATTCTGATCTGGAAGGTATCTTTAGAATAGTCACTAATTCAGTGGTTCCTAACCTTGGTTGTACACTGCACTCCACCTGGGGAGCTTGAAAAAATGATGATGCCTTAAAAAAAAAAAAAAAAAAGGAAAAAAAAGAAGAAAAAATGAGGCCTGAGGCCCACCTTCAGAGATTCTGATCTAACTCGTCTGGTGGGTGCCCTGGCCAGTGGGATTTGTAAAAACGCTTTACGGATAATTCTAATGTATGGTTAAAGTATAAGATTGTTGTTCTGATTTCTCTTGAGTACCTGTTTCTTTGGGCTCTAATTAAGATTTCTACCACCACAGAAGATACAGAAGGTCTTTTCTCTGGTTGTCCTTATTAGCAAGGTTTGCTGGAATATATTTCTTATAGACAAAGGGACTCTCTTCTGTTTTGTTTATCTGTGGTTGAAAT
The DNA here is from genome assembly GCF_046562875.1 of Panthera onca. Taxonomy (NCBI): domain Eukaryota; kingdom Metazoa; phylum Chordata; class Mammalia; order Carnivora; family Felidae; genus Panthera; species Panthera onca. The sequence continues at coordinate 23,145,304 of NC_138343.1, read as the reverse complement.
TTATTTTCATATCCTTATGGAGTATGTCTGTCTTCATATTCACACAATGTTGTGCTGGTCGCTGTGGAGGACAGATCTTATTCTGCAGCGGCTTGAGTTTAGGAATAGAGAGGAAAGACAACAATTTGTTTTCCAAGATTTCAACGCAAGCTCCAGGTCACTGAGTTCTAATGGCAGTTTCATTTTGTAAACTGAAGACTGTTGTGACATCGGAGCTGACGTTTCTGCAGTTCTGGAAGTCTTCTCATTTAGACCCTTAGTACCTGTAGTGCCTGCCAGCCTGTGCATTTAGACACTCAGCCATATCATTACTTTGGGAAATCTGGCTGTATCTGAGTAAACTGCACAGTCAGTCTGAGGGCGTCTGGTTTAGAGGAATGCTTTGTCTGAGCCTCTCCTGGGCTGTTTTGAGTTTATTTAAAAAGGCAGTGAAGGATCTGGCACCCTCCTCCCTGTGTTGTACTGTGGCTTTAAGATTATTTGGTTGAAACTTCATCAAAGTCCAGAGATGAGATTTGGGGTTTGGGGAAACAAGTATTCTCCTTGCTTTGATTTTGTTTTAAAAATGAGTATTTAGATGTAAAATTTTCTAACTTCGTCATTGTTTGTATTCTGTGTGTTTATGAGAGCTCTGTCAGCGGTTGAAGCAGAAAGGATATATGACCTGTGGTGCTTTTCCTGCTGTGTATCAGAGACCTCACTTAAGGGTAGAAAATGTTTGTGTTACTCCAGTAGTGGAGGACAAGGACTTCCTGACCCACTCCGAAACCTTGCAGATACGGGCAGAGCAGAGAAATCTGTACATGTATATGTGTATGCACTTAGGAATATATGTAGTATAAGCATACATGATGTTATGTTTATTTGTATTCATACATAGCTGCTAATTCAGAGTGATGCAGGAAATTCTTGTAGGGACATCTGTCATTCATCCTCCTTGGTTTTTTCAAAGAGAGGCACATTTGGGTTTGATCTAGCATTCACATTTAGGTAATTTCATAATGGTTGTGGGGGCTGGACTGGGGAGGTGGCTGTCTTCTCCCATTTGTGTGGATTTCTCCTCTTAAGTTCATTACCTTGGTGACAGGTTTGTGTGGAGGGGTGGAGTGAAGGCCTGGTGGGTGAGGGGGACTCATTGTTCAGATCAAAGGCAAGGGCGTCTGTTCATTTCTGATGTCTTAGAAAATGAAGGCTGTGCTCCCCTGCAAGGACCTGAAGGGGATGTTGGATCAGTTGGAATGATTTTTTTCTGCTCTGTACTCTCATTTGATTCTCCATCACCTTCCCTCTAATTATTCCCTGGTTGTTGACCTCCAGGGGCTAATTAGTTACACATGTCACTAAGAAAAGGTCAAGGGTTGTAACAATGGGGCACTTAATTTTCTGTCACCTTAACTTAGTTTTTAACATGCCAGATGTTTGAAATGAAAAGGCAGCAAATTCTCTTTAACAACATGTGGAGAAGGATGTTCTTCCGGCCCCTTCTCCTAGTCCCAGTGTCCCCTCAGGGGCTTTCAAAGCCAGGACCATTTCTAAGGGGAACAGTTCAGAAATGGTTCCCTTCCCTCAATGATAGTTTGTGGCATCTTCATATAGGAAGTGTAGAATCAGATTTTATATTACGGTAGGATGGGAGGGGCCACAAATATAACAGTAAAACCATGGTGTTTTTTTGTAAAACTAACAAATGTTCCAATCTTATTGAAAATGGGGATTATTAAACAAAAGTAAAGCTAGTGTCGGATGCTTACAGTGAGCCATCACTTCCTCTATGTCAGTCAGTCTCTGTTAAAAAACCAAGATGAGTAAGACATGGTCCCTCCCCTCTAAGAACTTAGTGAGAAGCTCCTTGTGCCATTTATCTTCTTAGCTATACACTCTTCCATCGTTACCAATCATGCCCATCTCCCTCCTTGTCCACTTATAAATGCCAAGATGACAGTTTTGTCACATCTTGGTGCCCTTTCTTTTTGGAATGCAGGGCGCTCTTTTCATTGTGGCACCTGCTACTCCCATGTGTGGTCCTAACATAGTGGTTTCAGGTACCTCTCCCCACCTAGATCTGTGTTATCACAAGAACCCAAGGTGACTTGGGCATACAAAATGGTTCTGCTTCAGTTGGGCTAAATGGGTCCTGAGAATCTGCGTTTCTAAGGAATGCCCACGTGATGCCAATGCTTGTCTGTGTACCACACTGGGGATAGCAAGCCTTTACCCTAGAAAGCCTACTTAATCTCCACCAGTGCCAGAGAGAAGCAAAGATGTTTGACTTGTCTGCTAATATGGGATAGCATACATAGCTAACCAAATACCTCTACCTAAATACTCTCATGGGGAGTCAAAGTTAAAAAATGTACCTGTTTACTAGGTGCTAGGTAGAGCTCTCAGCATTTTATTAATATCCTTGATACAACAGTTTTATATCTATTTTATAGATGGGAAAATTGAGGCGCAGAGGGATTAAGTAGCTTGACCAAAGTCACATTAACTAACAGGTGAAGGAACAGGGCTTTGAATGCAGGCAGTATGACCTCACCATCCCAGCTTTGAAAGGATTGCTGTGTGCTTCCTCTTTGTCTAAGGTGTTATATCTGTGGGAAAGTGGAGTCAGATCATGGCTCAGAAATGAGTGTCTCGGTTTGGATAGTAGGGTTCCAGAGGGCAACCTGTTTCCAGGTGTGTGGTTGATATAAGGTATAACCAATAGAGAGTGGGCCATGCTATTCATGTTTAATGGGCAGGAGTAGTGGAGGAAGGGAGACAGGCCAGATGCTAGTAGTTGAGGAACAAGAGGGCATGTGTAGCAAACTTTTATTTTAGCCTTACGATGCATCTGATACTATGGTTTACATTCGTTATTTCTTTTGAAACTTATAATGATCTTATGGTACAGGTACAGATTTTAAAGATAAAGGAACTGAGGTTTGGACAGATTAAGTAATTTTCCCAAGGTCTACAGAGAGGAAGGTAATATAATTTTAAATTTGAAGTCAGTTGCTCTGTGGCCTTCCAGGGCAGGGCCTTAGAGTAGAAATTAAAATATAGAGGGGAGGTTAGAACTTGGTTGTTGACACTGCATTGTAAATGAGGTGCTTGGCCAACAGATAAGTGCAAGAACACAAGAGCTGCAAAGCAGAGAATCTATAAGACTCACTCAGTGTTGGCCCTTTAAAACTGGCCTGGAGTCCCCCAAGATCTCCCAGTGTAGGGCTGGTCCCCAGGCTGGACACAAGGCTGAAGCTGCATGTAGGGTTGGATGGCTCCAAGTTTAAATCCATTTCCATCTGGTTAGGATTAAATACTCTTCCTGACTTCCTGCTTCCTTCATCCCTGAGTCAGCCCAGGAGAGGCCAGTCCTGCTCTTACTTTGACTCCTGTCCCTGGGACACACACCCTCTGCTGCCACACTCTGCTTCCCTACAAGTGACAGATGTTTCTGCTTTCTTCCCCCCATCTTTCTGATTATTACATTTCTTGCCACAGACATTCCTCATTGCTCCAAATGTGAAAATCCGAGCTTATTTCCTTTAAATGAATTATTGTACAGCCTCATATGACCCCATATAAATCTCTTTAACAGAGAACTAAGCTGACAGCATGTGTGGTGTGCTTGGGGAATTCTCTGCCTCAGGATGCTCATAATGGAGGGAGTGGAATGGGGTTAGCTGGTGGGCACTGCTCATTTTTTTGGTAATTGTTGATAATATGGGACACCTCCAGAAGGTTCTCCATGAAGCTGCTCTGTGCATATGAATTCCAGCCCCTCATGCAGTGTGAAATGCCTCTGGTCCCCTTCCTCTCTGGGTAAGAGAGCAGGCTTTACTCTCTGATGTGGCCCCTTTCCTCTTTATTCTTAAGATTAAAAGCCTGCCTTCCATTTTTTTCAAAAGGATTCTCTCTCTCTCTTTTGTAAATGTTTATTTTGAGAGATGACAGGGATAGAGAAAATCCCAAGCAGACTCCATGCTATCAGTGTAGAGCCCAATGTGAGGCTCGATCTCACGAATCATGAGATGATGACTGAGCTGAAATCGAGTCGGTCACTTAAGGGCACCTGAGGGGCACGTGGGTGACTCAGTTGGTTAAGTGTCCGACTCTTGATTTTGGCTCAGGTCAAAATGATCTCTCTCTCCCTCTCTGTCCCTCCTCCGCCTGCCTGTCTGTCTCTCAAAATAAATAACATTAAAAAAAGAGTCTGTTGCTTAACTGACTGAGCCACCCAAGCACCCCTAAAAGAATACTATATGACAAAAAGATAAGAAATAAAAAGGGAAAAAAGCACCTCCATTTACCATCCTAAAACAGTGATTATCAGTTTTTAAACTTTTCTGCAATGATTTTTACATATTTGTGCCTGTTGTTTTCTGTCTGCATCCCCCTTTATTGCTACATAATCTACATCATTACCATTTTAATGGTTGCATAATATTCTGTTGTGGTACTGTACCATTAATTATTTAACTCTGTTGTTGACAAGTACATTGCTCCCACCTTTTCACAATTATTAATAACACCATAAGGTATATCTTTGTGCGTGTAAGTATTTCCATATTTTGAATTAGATTCTTATGAGAGAGTCCCAGGTGTGGCATTACTAGGTCAAAGAGTATGAAGAATTTTATGGCTTCTAAAACATATTGCCAGATTGCTTTCCAGAGGAGTGGAACCAATTTACAATGCCATCACAAAGTCATTTGTTTCCCAGATGGCTAGCCAGGGTTAGGGATGTGGCCTCTCAGAGTAGGAGAGGAGAAGGGTGTGTGTGTGTGTGGGTGTGTGTGCGCGTGTGCACGCAGAACTCATGGATTCCTGTGTGTGTTGATTTAAGCCTCAATGACATTATGCATTATTCTTGTTAATAGGAATATATTAGGTGTCTAATGCCAGTGTAGTAATTGTCCAGTTCAGTGTTTAGTATTGCAGTGTGTTAGACAAGGAATAAAGCAACTTATGTGTATTCCCTGTTTCTCTGGAATTTTGAAAATTTTTAAAAATTGGCAAAGGTTAGTTAACAACCTTTAGCCACTGTGCTGAGGTTCTTAGTGGCCCTCTCCTTTCTGAGAATACCTAATGATTTGGAAGTGAAGGTGGAATTTGAAGGAGTTCTAGGACAGGTAGGGGAGGTATCTGGGCATATGCTCAGGAGCAGGCCTACCTGGGCAGCAAAACTTCCCTCACCTGATAACTACAGTCTTTCAGTTGCTAATGGAATGCTTGTGTTGAGGATTTTGAGGTCATACCTAGGCCTCAGCTGGAAAGGTACTTTGCTTCATTAGTAATTTGTTCTAGATCTGTGCCATTACAGTTTCCTCTAATTCTTTGTTTCCCATTGGACGGTAAACATTAAATGCCTTAAAGAGGGACTGTACCTTTTAAAATCGTTACTTTTTATACCTGTCCCCTGGATTGTCTAGCATATTATTTTGTATGTTATGTATGTAGTGGTGGCTTTGTGTCATCTGAATGAATGAATGGGGGAGATGAAGGCTGCATCCTCATGGTCCCAGGAGTTCTACCAAAGCCTTGCAGTGACCTGACAGGATTGCACTGGTCCTGGGTTCTCATGTAAAACCTGCAGCAGATCTCCCAGGGGTAAAGGAGGAGGACGCTTTGGTGGAGAAATTACCTGACAAAGGTAATGCTGGAAAAGACCTCTCACTTGTGTGTTTTACTTCCCACATCATCTCACAGGATCTCCTTGTTCAACAGATGAAGAAACCCAGCCTGGTAAGGCCAAGTGTCTTCCTCAAGATCATACAGATAGTGGATGACGACTGGGAACTCAGACCTGGTCCTTTGGTTCCTGCTCTGGTGTCCCTTCCACTACATGGTGTTGACAGAACTTAGGGCACTTGTTTTGCTACTCCTATCCCCCCATACCCTCACCAGATCTATGTTTGGAGTTTACTTTGCCATATGCCCACATTTCCCCTCTCTTGTAGCTGCACAGATGTGTTAAAGAGATTGTGACCTTGATGCAATAGTCAGATAGGGTCCAGAGCCATAGAGGTCAAGGGATAGCGCGGGATCCAAATTCAGTTTCATACAAAATTACAGCTTTGCGTTATCTCTGGATTTGAATATAAACTTTTTATTTCAGAGGAAGAATGCTCAGTGTTAGTTGTGGTACATGATTTGAGTGTGTATTTGCTGCAATTGTGACCCTAATAAAACTCTGATTATGATTCATACGTGCGGAGTAGAGATTTAAGGTTGTCAAGGGAGCATTAACTTTGAGTTTCTTGATTTCTCTTGTGTGACTGAAATCTAAACCTCAGTGTTGCATCGTCTGTGTGGTGTTTTTTCTTCCTTCCTGTTTGTAACCTCTCATCCTGAATGTGACAAGCACATTTGTTTGCACAGTTGAAGTTCTAAAGCTAAAGGCTTTAATAGTGAGGGAAGTGCCCGTGGTGAATGCCAAATGGCACCACTGAGGAGACAAAGCAGGAGGGAGAATGAACAGTCTCCGGGTCCTTCTAACAGCCATGTGATGTCTGCCCTGGGATTTGAATGATTTGTGGATGACTACAGCCTGCTCAGTCTGCAATGGCTTGAGGCCTCTCGAAATTGATGTTAACCACATAAGCTGTCAGTAGTTATAGCTACTGGGTAATCGGGTTTGAAATTTATGAATATTTACATTTCAGAGGGCTTTTACTGTGTTTATATAACTTTGGGGTAGAAATGTTTGTCCTTGGTATGACTGAATAGCTTATTTTATGCATGGTGCTACTGTTTAAAACTGTCTCAGAGTGTAAACCACTTTTTTCCTGGGAGAGCACAAAGATAATCTTGTTAATCCTATTTGTCGACTAGTGGACAGGATGGTTTCTAGCTCCATACTGCCTTCTGTGCAATAACCAGTAATATGGTTATACAGTAAAAGAAGCTAGAAGATTCTTAACACTGTGGATAAACATTTTGTTACAACTTGCTGAGGTAGGCACTTTTTTACTTTGTTTGGTCTCAAAGGGACTAATTTTTTTTTTGTTTGTTTGTGATAGGAACTATAAGCTTGTTCTCAAAAATTTAGAAAATGAGGAAAAACTGAAAGAAAAGAGAAAATTAACCCAAGTTCCTTCTAGTTGAATGCAAGCCACTTATAATGTTTCAAAATTGTCTGCCATTCCTTTCCTATATGTAATTTTTATGTGCTTGTAATCAGTCTATTTATGCAAGTGTTTTTTCTTTCTACTTAATGCATGTTTTTCCTTGTTATATAATTTCCTTTACAGATACCTGAATTTTTCATCAGGAGGCAGTTATTAAAATATTTGCTTATTCTGGCAGTGTCTGGACCACAGGCTCAGCCCTTTTTCCTCAGTGGGGTTTTGCACTGCCCCTCAGTCATGGAGACAGACCTGGGTGCAATGTCTGTTCAGTCAGTAGTGATGGGCTCCCTCTTTCTTCTGAGAGAAATTGATTGGCACAGCTCCAGTATTTTCCCAATTACAAATTATCCTCTAGTGAGCTTTTTATGCATGAAGCTTGGTATGTATTTAGGATTAGTTCTTTAGGGTGTTTTCTCAGAGTTGAATTGCTGGTCAAAAAAGATAAAACATTTTGATGTTACAGACACACACACACAAAACATATACACAGGGTTTTATGTTGTATAATATTGTATATATTGTTTTCCATAAGTTGATACTACGAATGCCAAACATTGGAAACTAACCACACACTGCACATTAATGTTGGTTATTATTGCTGTTTAAGCTTTGTTAACTTGATAAGCAAAATAATAGCATTGAGTTTTTAATTTTTTGCTTGGTTGCCAGTGAGTTTGAACATTCTGGCATATATTTGTTAATTATTTGATTTCCTGTTTTATGAATTACCTCAGCTCAGCTTACAGTTGTGGGTGGTGGTTAAGAAAGGGTGGTGCCTGTGGGAATCTTAAAGGGCGGGTGGTTAGAACACAGAGCTGCCCTGCACACTTGGTTTTGGGAGGACAGGATCCCACATTGTGCTTTATCTTCTGCCTTACCTACACCCTACTCACATTGCTTCAAGATATGAGAATCTTTTAAGACTGAAGTAAAGGAAGGGGTGCCTGGCTGGCTCATTCAGTAGAGTGCGCGACTCTTGGTCTTAGGGTTTTGGGTTCAAGCCCCACACGGGGTATAGAGATTACTTAAAAATAAATCTTTAAAAAAAAAAGTTTAAAAGGGAGAGTGTGAAGTTTTTATTTTTATCAAAAAAATGGGGCATGGATGTGAGAATTTTTTTACTTTTTAAATGTAGCCTGCTATAAAATTATTCTTCTTCCATTAATTCTTTTCTCAGTTTATTGAGTATCTACTGGGCCAGGTATTCCTAGCTGAGGGAGCGTGCCATATAATGGCCTCAAGGCAGAAAGACAGTGGTAAATCCTGGGAAGGCAGACAGAGCCCGGCACCCAGATGGTAACAAAACAGATAATGAGTGAGGTCACAGAAGCGGGAAGGAACCCAGTGATGTGGAGATTTGTAGGTCCTGGAGAATGCTGAGGGTGAGCACTGAAGGATTTGAGCTGCACGGCTGTGGTTCTGTGTTACTCTCTAGAAGGATCACTGTAGAAATGGATTGGAGGTAGGCAAGAGAGGAAGCAGTGAGTCTCATTGGATGCCTACCAGTGTAGTCTAGGCATGAGATACTGGTGGCTTACATGCCCCTGCTTCTTAAACCATCTGTGGCAAAAGATCATAATTTTTTATTTCTATTCTGTTGTTGATTTTTGTAAATTTTGAGAAACGTGAATTATTGGAAGAATGTGGCAGCCTAATTGTTCCAAAAGGATTTTTGTACCTACTGTTTTGTCCTTACCTACCATAGGTTGGCACTAGGCACCTGCAGACCCCCCTTTGTGTAGCCCCCATTGTGACTACTGTTCTAACATGCAGTACTACATCAGGCACTTTGTATGCATGGGGCAGTGGTGCACTGTTAACATTCTGTGCCTGTCACTGTGCTGTGTACAGGATAAACAGACATGAAGTCAGCGGGGTCTCTGCCTTCTCTGATTCTGTAGTCTAGCTGAATTAGGGAAGAAGTAGATGAACCTGGGGTAGATGCATTAGGACTTACTGGTGGATTAGACATGGAAGATTTAAGGAGAAGTAGGAATCCAGGCTGACTGGCAGGAGCAAGGGTTATCTTTAAGACCTGGAGTGCGTGAGATTCATTTTAGCCTTGAGCTTTTCTGTTTAAAGAGAGGACATACTAATTTCTTAACAGCAAAATGATTTACATCTGATGCAGATTTGAAATGATTTCCAGGGAAGAAATCTAGATGGCTGGGGGATAGGGGTGGGAGGGAGCTTTACCTTTTAATTTATATCCCTTTGTATCTTTTTAATTTTGTAGTGTTTCTGTATATTACCTATCCAACAAAATATGTTTAAAACTAGGTTTTTTACAACAGCTGTGGATAAACTTGGAATAAGAAATGTGGAAGAGTTATATGATGAAAACTTTAAAATCAAAGGGCTATGATAGGAGGGTTGAAGAAATGGAAAAAGGAAGAGTTTAGAAAGGAAGGCTCAATATTGAAAGGGGTCAGTTCTCTAGAAATTTGTAAAATTGGTGCTTTCCCAATTCAAAAGAGTTTTGTTATGGAGGGAGTTGGCAAATGATACAGAATTCATCTGCAAAAATAAAAATGGGAGAAAAACCTGGGAAATTCTGGAAAATGAAGAAGGAGCAGCACCTGGACTTACTGTATGTTAAGATACATTATGAAGCTATCATTACTTAAACGCTGGAACTGGGTAACTTCAACTTCTTGCTACAAAAGAAGAAATAGGCAGACAGATCAACAGAACAAAATAGTATCCAGAAGTAAACCTGAAATGGACCTGAAATTGGATTATGATAATGATGGTTTTCAAACCACTGTAGAAAATAGATTTTCCAATAATTTAAATGTTCGGGGAAACAAGATTAAACAAAATGCATTTTTTTCTCTTTCATTCTTTACACCGAGGTGAATTCCATATAGATCAAAGATTAAAGCATGAAAATACAAAGAAGTAAAACTGTAAGAAAACATGGATGGACTTATTTATAATTTTGGAATGGTGAAGACCTTTCTCTAAGCCGTATATTTGTAACACACGTGGCTAAGAAAGAGTTGCCAATAACTATCTTAATTTTAAAACAATTCTTAATTTTAAAAGAATTCATAATGAAAAATGAAATAATGAAAAACTATTAATCCAATAGTGTGTGTGTGTGTGTGTGAGAGAGAGAGAGAGAGAGAGAGAGAATTGGTAGTTTAAGAAAAAATATACAATATACAAAATATACAGGTATGTCAATGAGGTATTATTTTTGACCAGTTAGGCAAAAAAAAATAAAAAAAATAATAAAATTCTAAGCGCTCATGAGAATTTCGGCAAACAGAAACTCTCACCACAAAAACATAAGATCTACAGACAGCATCAAAGTAGATTGCATATGCTTTTTTCCCTAGGAATCCCACCTTTAAAAAATCACCTTCCTTCTGTACTTACACAGTGATGTGCTAAGTTATGTGGGCAAGGATGCTTATTCCAGCATCATTTGCTGTAGCAAAAACCTGGGAGACCAGAGCATCTCAGTGTGGCACTGGTTAAATAAATCCTGGCACCCCCAAATGGTAGTATGATCTGTAGCTGTCCAAAGAGTGAGGAGTATGTATAATGTGCTGACAGAGGAAAAAATGCCAGTGCATGTTGTTCTTAAATGAAAAGCAAGATGTGGCCTATGACCCTGCTTATAGAAATACTCGAAGAGAATGTTTTATAGATAGATTAAATAAATCTATTAAATAGATTTAAATCTATTTAAATAGATTAAATAAATCTATTAAATTTAATAGATTAAATAAATCTTTCCAAAATAGGAAACATTAACTGTTGTAAGAAAGGTGACAAAGTAACTGAGGTAGAGATTGGGGGGGGGGTACTGTTGGAATTTTGTGTGTGTGTGTGTGTGTGTGTGTGTGTGTGTGCTTATAGTCTGTTCAATTATTTTTAACTCAACAGGGGTTATCTGAGTATGAGTTTATAGAGTTTTCTTTCTCTGTATTAGAACATTTATATATCTATACTCCTTAACAAATGTTACGTAGAAAAAATTCTGTAAAACTTTCTTGTAGATTGTGGTATGAGACTCAGATCAACTTAATTTGTTCATCCTGTCCTCTTTAGATATATGAAGCCCTGTTAAGATTGAGACCTTTTCAGTTTTTGATCTTGGTGGTTTATCTAACTAAGAAGAGGGCCATCAGCCTCTTTTTAAGCTTAAACATGGTGGGGGGGGGGGTTGGTGAGAACGTGAAGGTTTTTATTTTTTAATTAAAAAAATTTTTTTTTTTGATGTTTTACTTCTTTTTCTTTTCTTTTTTTTTTTTCTTTTTTTTCTTTTTTTTTTCAACGTTTTTTATTTATTTTTGGGACAGAGAGAGACAGAGCATGAACGGGGGAGGGGCAGAGAGAGAGGGAGACACAGAATCGGAAACAGGCTCCAGGCTCCGAGCCATCAGCCCAGAGCCCGACGCGGGGCTCGAACTCACGGACCGCGAGATCGTGACCTGGCTGAAGTCGGACGCTTAACCGACTACGCCACCCAGGCGCCCCGTGATGTTTTATTTTTGAGACAGAGAGAGAGCATGAGCAGGGGAGGGGCAGAGAGAGAGGGAGACACAGAATCTGAAGCAGGCTCCAGGCTCTGAGCTGTCAGCACAGAGCCCAACGTGGGGCTTGAACCACGAACTGTGAGATCATGACCTGAGCCGAAGTTGGATGCTTAACTGACTGAGCCACCCAGGTGCCCCGAGAACCTGAAGGTTTGTAAGTGATGGAACTAGAGGCTCATGATTGGATCTCGCTGTCAGAATGAGAGACAAAAAGCCACTCACAGACTGCCTTCTTGCATAACTGTAATGCATTTCTGATCCATAGTGGTATAACATCTCCATTGTGGCCCCGTGTGAATTTACCCACTGTAGATTTCTTTGGGGGTAAAAGTTAGTTTAAATAATTTTCCATGCATCATAGGATCTTCTGAATGTTAATGGGTTTTATGCAATAAACATATTCATCCACAAACCAAATTTAGGTACATAAAGCTCTTTGACTTCTAATGAGCTTTTTAGATGTGTGCAATGTCTGAAACTGGTAGATAATTTAGAAAAAAGCACATGATTTGGGACCATCTTCTGGAAACAATTCAGATTATGAATGAAGCTGCAATCCTTGTGAATGTGCCTTTAATTCAAAAGTGATGCAGTTTCATTCATGGCATTCATTTATCCCCAGAAATTAAAGTATAAAAATTTCAGTAAGAATTTCTTTTGGGTTTTGCTTGCTATTAATCTATAAGTCTCATAACTTACATTTGTATAGTATTTTCTTGTGTTCCAGAAGACTTTTTATTTTATTTTTTTTTACATTCTCACTTATTCTTCCTAACAGCCCTGGGAATAGTCTTTATTATTTGAGGACTTATTGTTTGACATTGGAGGGCAATATCACCAACCTGGAAAAGACGTTAACAATGGTACAGAATATTATAGTAAGACAGGAGAAAGAACTGGGAATATCAAAACTTAAAGATTTGGTTCATTTCTGTAGCTGCTGGGAATGTCCTCATTGAAGAGGGTTTTGAAAAGTAGGATAATTTCCAGGATGTGCTAGAAATTATGAGGCACTTTATTCCTGCCTCCTATTCCGGCTGTTCTTTCTTAAAGAGCCATCTCTCAAAATTTCAAGACCCCAGTGGCAAGTATTGATTTATCATTTTTAAGGGATCCAACCTGGACTTGAATAAACAATGGAGTGCCTAGTATGTGCCAGTGCTGGATGTGCTGGAGACAGCTGTTCAACGGTGAGGGCGCAGTCCCTTTCCTTAGGAGCTTCCATCTGATGCTTCCTTTTGGGGATGTGTGGTCACCAAGGAGGATTTGCCCCTGGCTTCCAGAGAACTTGGGTGTTCAATGGGGTTGCTGTCTGATCAATAGGAAGACCCAACACTGTGTATTCAGTGGTATAATAGGGGAAGCACAAGTTGCCAGAGAACCTATAGGCATGGCCTTTAACTGAGATTTGAGAAGAGAGGGAGAGAGACAGAGACACAGAGAGAGATTTTGCGTGTGTGTGTGTGTGTGTGTGTGTGTGTATTTGGAAGGTGGTAGGAGTGCAGAGCAAGCTTACCAGCAAAATACAAACAACCAATACCCTAAAAACAAATCTCAGTGTTATTTAAACAGATAATGGTTAACTAGAGAAACATCTGAATCCCACGTTTGGGGATTCTTGTCTGTGAGGGATATGCCAGACAAATCCCAGGCTAGAACATGCCACAAAATCCTTACCTAGGTCCCAGGTTGTGCACACCCAGACACCCAGAGAGACTGTTGTCAGCTAGTTCTGGTTATGCAGTCACTTATACTTTACTGCTAGTTTTATACTTTCCTTTTTTTTAGCAAAGTATAAAAATTTATTGGATAAAAGCCGAGTGGTTTAGGGCCATACTTTATCGTCTTAGCTGATTCCCAACTGCATTTACCACTTACACATCACAACTTTCACAGCACAGATCTGTATGTATAGCTGTTTAATATGTGCTTTCCTTGTCAGTGACTTGATTGGGTATTTCCAGAAGGTAATTCATTCTTTCCTTTTGTAAATTTTAATTCCAGTGTAGTTAAGATACCAAATGTTATATTAGTTTTAGGTGTATATAGTGATTCAACAATTCTATACATTACTCAGTGCTCATCATGATAGTGTACTCTTAATCCCCTTCACCAATTCCCTCTCTCCTGTACCTCCACACCTGGTAGCCATCAGTTTGTTCTCTGCAGGTAAGAGTCTGTTTCTTGTTGTTTTCTTTTTTCCCTTGTTCATTTATTTTGTTTCTTTATTTTACATATGAGTGAAATCATATAGTATTTGTTTTTTTCTGACTGACTTATTTCACTTGGCAGTGTACTTAGCTCCATCCATTGGATTCAGTGGTTGTTGGAGATGGTAAGATTTCATTCTTTTTTATGGCTGAATAATATTCCTATGTGTGTGTGTACCATATACCACATCTTTATCCATTCATCTGTTGATGGATACTTGGGATGCACCTATAATTTGGCTATTGTAAATAATGCTGTAGTAAACATAGGGGTGCATGTATCCCTTTGAATTGTGTTTTTGTATGTTTTGGGTAAATATCCAGTAGTGCGATTCCCAGATCATATGGCATTTCTATTTTTAATTATTTGAGGAACCTCCGTACTATTTACCACAACGGCTGCACCAGTTTGCATTTTCACCAACAGTGCATGAGGGTTCCTTTTTCTCCACATCCTTGCCAATACTTGCTGTTTCTTGTGTTTTTTATTTATTTTAGCCATTCTGATGGGTGTGAGGTGATATCTCATGGTAGTTTTGCTTGCATTTTCCTGATGATGAGTGACATGGAGCGTCTTTTCATGGGTCTGTTGGCCATCTGTATGTCGTCTTTGGAGAAATGTCTGTTCGTGTTTTCTATCCTTTTTTAATTGGATTAATTTTTGGGTATTGAGTTTTATTAGTTCTTTGTATTTTTCCGATACTGACCCTTTATTGGATATGTCATTTGCAAATATCTTCTCCTATTCAGTAGGTTGCCTTTTAGTTTTGTTGATTGTTTCCCCAGAAAGTAATTTCTGATAGAGAATTCTTTAAGGACTCTGCTAAAATATACTGGGAGCTCTTTTAGGACATTGATTTGTACAAGTCTTAACTGAGGGAAGAGTGTTCACAGGGAATAGCCTCAGCAAAGCCTTGGATTATTGAAAAACAGAAAATGGGTCAGGTAGGCTAGTTTGTGGCTTGGAGTCAGAGAGTTGTAGGAGGTGAATCTCTAGAGGGAAGCATTGTTTCCCAAAGCTTTGTTGACTTTGGAGTCACTTGGAAATGAAAAAATACTGATACTTGGCTCCTGCCTGCAGGCATTGTGACAGTTGGGATGGGGTATGCCAAGACATTGGAAGTTGCAAAGCTTCCCAGATTTCTATGTGTAGCAAAATTTGGGAACATCCAAGCCAATTTATGGAGGTCTGTATAATTATGCTGAGGCATAAAGATTTTATCCACAGAGACATTTTTTGGTATGGAAGAGCCACTAAATGATTTTTCTAGTAGAATGACTTAAAAAAATTTTTTTTTAATGTTTATTTATTTTTGAGAGAGAGAGTGTGAGTGGGGGAGGAGCAGAGAGAGAGGGAGACACAGAATCTGAAGCAGGCTCCAGGCTCTGAGCTGTCAGCACAGAGCCCTACGTGGGGCTCGAACTCATGAGCCATGAGATCATGACCTGAGCTGAAGTTGGTCGCTTAACCAACTGAGCTATCCAGGTGCATCACCAGTAGAGTGACTTGATCAGACCTGTAGTTTGGAAGATATTGCTGGTTGTTTGGGGGAAAATAGATTGAGAAAGCTGAGACTGGACTAAGGGAATGTAGTCAAGGGTCCCTTAGATAAAGGTGGCCTGATGGAGGCAATGACAGTAGGGATGGAAAGAGGAAGATGGATCCCTGAGATATTGAAGAGATGGATTCAGTAGAACTTGTGGTGGGCGGGATGGGGTGTGTGGGGCAGAGCAGAGTTATCACTTGATTGAGGCCAGTGGGAGCAGGGAAAGCAGGGATGATGTGGGGGAAGGGGTAGGTCGTTTCTGTGTTTCGGCAGGGATCACCAGCACTGCTGGATTCTCCTTCCAAGGAATAGCTGAGGAAGTCTCTTGGGTTTCTACTAAGCACTGACCTTATGTGGTGAACTTCCTCTAGTCTGATTTCTCCTCAGTTAGAGCTTATATCTTGTCTGCTGTTTGAATGGATGTTTTTTCTCTAATGATTAATGATCTTGAATATCTTCTATGCATTAAGCCATGGAGTAAGGGGATTCTCCCCATATTTGTGATCCATGGAAGGCCTGTTGGCCCTGTGGGTCAGTGGCATCTAAAAAGCTTATATTTCAGTTTGGGAAATATAAGTTTCATTACTCTTTCATATAATTGAATTGAGAATTTATGTTACTTTTATCTGAAAAGATTCTTGAGAATTTTTGAGGCAACTTTTATATAGCAATCTGGATTTCTTTGAGAAAGAAATACAATCTGTGTAACAAAAGTTCAGTTGTGCTCTATTTCAGGAAAATCTAATATACAAAAATCTGAAATGATAAAGCTGGCAAATTGTGGGTGGAGATAATTGGTGGTTGATGATCTTGCTGATGGATTCTTGGTTTTGAAGAGGTTTAGGAATCTTTCATAACATAAGGTTTCTACGTTCATTTAAATTATTTGGATTTTAGGAATAATCTTTTGGGATAAGGAATAGTCTGCCTGAATATTAGATAATCAACTAATATTGTTATGAGAATCTTGGACAAACGTTAATAAGGGTTAAGACCTCCATGTAATGATGGACAATGTCAGACAAGGTGAGTATTCCTTTATATGTATGTGTTATCTGACCTTTCCCCATTATCATAGCTTCGTGGATAGTTGTCTCATCTCTTTACATGTTTGCGACACCTGCAGAACCCCATAGTAAAATCAAACACTGTGTGACATTTTGGTCTGTTGATGTGAATGTGATTCTAAAGTCATAAATTACATGTAATGAATTTCACTGTAGATTTACTGAGGTAAATAAGTTTTGAAGCCAGAAATTACAGTTAGAAGGGAAATTCATTTAATGGTAAGACGAAGGAGCTAAGATAAGTTATGAAAATATAATCTGGAAAAAAAAACATTCCACAGTTTGAGAAATAGTAAGTTCTTAAGTATTTGCGGTGAAGTAATAGCTCTCCCCGTCTTCCAAAGAAAGAATGATATACTAGCAACAAAACATGTATTTCCCAAAGCATCAAGATACACCATTGGCAGCATATTATTTTGAAAAGAATGTTTTGTTTCTAAAGAGTAAGATGATTTTTGGAGAAAGGGGGAATAGAGGGCACCCAAACACCTAACACACTTATGATGGGCTGGTTATACATGCATGTTCAGAGGTAAATGACCATGATAAACAACCATATAGGAACCTGCTTCATATGAAATGAAATCATTTGCCTCCTGCCGCCTTGCATGGCATCAACAAATGAGTTGTGCCTTAGAAATAAAGCAGCATATACTGCTGGTGCTCACTCTGTCATCTGCAAGGGCTTCATTATGGAGAGGCATGCTGGTGGCTATCCAGATGCTTAACTGGCAGCCTTCACTGACTAATGGAGCCATATTTGTGTTGGCTAACATCTGGTTTTAGAAGTTATTTATAAAGAAAAGATCGTTGTAATCCAAACAGAGAGATTTTTAAATGTCAGATGTACTGCGCAAGATACATCTAGGTTGAGTGGCACTGTAGGAAGGATTAGCTGCTTTTCTAAACACTCATATGTGCTGAGTGTTTTTTCTGTATGCAAGTAGTATTTCCATATAGCATGTTATAAACAAAATACTTGAAATAAACAGATCTTTGTAGTTTTGAGCATTGTAAATAGGACTATAATATCACCAAAATGACACATTACTAAACCAAACAGTTTCATGGGACATGTGAAGACCTTACAAGTCCACTGTCCTGTCCTCATAGTGAGAAAATAAGATCAACAAACTGAAAATCAACAATTCTTCTCAGATCCATGAGAGAATCGAGGTCACAGAGTAAATTGTTGGCCCAAGAAATGGAAAGAGGAGTGCATAGCAAGAATCACGGTTTACCAGAAATAGAAGTCCAAGAGTAGAGCCCTCCCATGCCCAGCCCTTGCTCCCCTCCCCCCCCCTTCCCCCACCAGGACTGTTAGGAACAGTTAAACTGTAACAGGTGAATTTCTAGAGGCTTGTGGGTGAGAGTTAAAAACTACCAGGGCCCTGTATTGGGGAGAAGGGCTCTGTGCTTTCATGAATTTTACTTCCAGAAGCCCCACCAGAGTCTCAGAAAAGCCCTCTCCTGTTTCTGGCAGTAGGAGGGGAAGATAAACCATTTTGAAATATATCCAGAGCATTCTGTTCTCCTTAACAAAAGCCTGCCATAAAAGATACTATTTTACTAAAGCCTAACAGACCTGGGTTTTACCTAACAGAACCTAACTGACTTGGGGAATGGGAAATACCCAATTCCAGCCCATTCTAGACTTTTGGTTTCACCTTAGGGGGAAGAAGAAAGCTGAGTAACACTTGTGAAAGTCACAGTCCAGGGGCACAGGCTCCCTAAAAGACTGAGACCTAATTATAGCACTATGTACCTTACTACCATATCAGTCATGGTCCTGGATAATAACATGGGATTATCAACAGCAAGGCTCCAACCCTTGTAAGAGAAAGCCTAAGGCATCAGGAAAGACAAAAACAGTGACACTAGAGGAATTTTTAGCCTCTTGCCACCTAAAACCAACAGTAAACGCAGCTTACCTCCTAGCCAGATACACATACAACCTCACACTAAAGGCCTTAGTTCCTTTTACACAATGCATCATATCTGGCTTTCAACAAAAGATTACAAAGCACACTAAAAGGCAAAACACAGTTTGAAGAGCCAAATGAAGCATTAGAAGAACCATAGTCAGATACAGAAGAGATTATTGAATGATCAGACTGAGCATTTAAAATATGTATAATTAATATGCTAAGGGTTCTAATGGAAAAAGTGGGCAAAATTCAAGAACAGATAGATATAAGCAGAGAGGTGGAAACTCTGGAAAGAATCAGAATTAATGCTAGAAATGAAACACTGTAAGAGAAATGAAGAATGCCTTTTGGGTCCCCAGTAGACTAGACTGGGGCCAAGGAAACAGTCAATGAGTTTGCAGATTCTTCAAGAGAAACTTGCCCAACTGAAAAGCAAAGGGAAAAAAAGAAAAAAAAAATTACCAGAACAGAATGTTTAAGAACTATAGGACAATTAAAAACTATAAAATATGTATATTGGGAATACCAAAAGAATAAAGAGGAAAAGAAGAAATATTTGAAGTAATAATGGCTGAGACATTTCCCCAAATTGATGACAGTCATCAAACCACAAATCTAGGAAGCACAGAGAACGCTATGCAGGCAAATTTCAAAAAATGTGTGCTTAGACATAGCATATTAAAACTGCAGAAAAAGACAAAAGAGAAAATCTTGAGTAAATCCAGAAGAGATAAATAGCTTACCTGTATAAGGCTCAAGGGTAAGAATTACACTAGATTTCTATTCAGAAACCACATAAGCAAATCAGAAAAAACAGTTAACCTTGAAGTCTGTACAGGCGTATCTTGTTTTACTGTCCTTTGCTTTACTGAATTTTGCACATTCTGTGTTTTTTGCAAATTGAAGGTTTGTGGCAGTCCTGCATCAAACAAGTATGTTGGTGCCATTTTCCAACAACAATTTCTCACTTCATGTTTCTGTGTCATATTTTGATAACCCTCACAATATTTCAAACTTTTCCATGATTATTATATTTGGTATGGTGCTCTGTGACCAGTGATCTTTAATGTTCCTCTTGTAATTGTTTTGAGGTGCCACAAGTGTGCCAGGATAAGATGGTGAACTGAATTAATAAATATTGTCTGTATTCTGACTGCTCCACTGACCAGCTGTTCCCCCATTTCTTGGGCCTCCCTATTTCCTGAGACATAGGAATATTGAAATTAAGCCAGTTACCCTGTCATGGCTTCTAACTGTTCAAGTGAAAGGAAGAGTTGTACATCTCTCACTTTAAATTGAAAGCTAGAAATGATGAAGCTTAGTGAGGAAGGCGTGTCAAATGCCGAGACAGGCCAGAAGGTAGGCCACTTGCACCAAAAAGCTAGCCAAGTTGTGAATGCAAAGGAAAAGTTCTTGAAGAAAATTAAAACTGCTGCTCCAGGGATCACACGAATGATGAGAAAGCAAAGTAGCTTGTTTACTGATATGTCGAAAGTTTTAGCGGCTTGGATAGAAGATCAAACCAGCTAAAACATTCCCTTAGACCAAATGCTAATCCAGACCAACGCCCTAACTCTCTTCAATTCTGTGAAGGGGAGAGAGACGTGGAAGCTGCTAAAGAAAAGTTTGAAGCTAGAAGGGGTTCACGAAGTTTAAGGGAAGAATCCATATTTGTAATATCAAAGTACAAGGTAAAGCAGCAGGGCTAATGTAGAAACTGTAGCTGGTTATCTAGAAGATATAGCTAGCTAAGATAATTTATGAAGGTGGCTGCATTAAACAGCAGGTGTTAAACGTAGACCAAACAGCCTTCTATTGGAAGATGTCATCTAGGACTTTCATAGTAGGAGAGGAGAAGTCAGTGCCTGACCTCAAAGCTTTAAAGGACAGACTGACTCTCCTGTCAGGGTATAAAGCAGCTGGTGACTTCAAGTTGAAGTCAGTGCTCATTCGCCATTCCAAAATCCTAGGGCCCTTAAGAATTATGTTAAACTATTCTGGCTGTGTCCTGTAAATGGAACAACAAAGCCTGGATGGTAGCACATCTGTTTACAACATGATTTAACTGAATATTTTAAGCACACTGTTGAGACCTACTGCTCAGAAAAAAGAAAAACAAACAAAGATTCCCCTTAAAATATTCCTGCTTGTTGACAGTGCACCTGGTCAGCGAAGACATCAGTTGGAGATGTACAACATGATGTTGTTTTCATGCCTGCTGACACAGCATCCATTCTCCAGCCCGTGGATCAAGGAGTAACTTCAACTTTCAAGTTTTATTATTTAACAAATACATATTGTAAGGCTAGAACTGCCATAAAGAGTGATTCCTCTGATAGTTCTAAGCAAAGTCAATTGAAAACCTTCAGGAACAGATTCACCATTTTCCATGCCATTAAGAAAATTGGTGACTGATGGGAAGAGGTCAAGATACCAACATGAATAGGAGTTTGGAAGAAGTTGATTCTCATCCTTGTGGATGACTTTGAGGGGTTCAGGACTTTATTGGGGCAAGTGACTACAGTTGGGGTGGAAACAGCCAGAGAACTAGAATTAGAAGTGGAGCCTGAGGATGTGACTGTACTGCTGCCATCTTGTGATCAAAGTTGAACGGATGAGGAGCTGCTTGTTACAGACGAGCAAAGAAAGTGGGCTCCCGGTGACGATGCCGTGAAGGCTGTTGGAATGCAACAGAAGATTTAGAATATTACATAACTTAGTTGATAAATGCAGTGCCAGGGTTTGAAAGGATGGTCTCCAATTTGAAAGAAATTCTATTGTGGGTAAAATGCTACCAAACAGCGTTACAAGCCACAGAGAAATTGTTCCTGAGGGGAGGACTCAGTAGGTGTGGCTGACTTCATTGTTGTATTATTTAAGAAATTGCCGTAGGGGCGCTTCGGTGGCTCAGTAGGTTGAGTGTCAGACTTCGTCCTAGGTCATGATCTCGTGGTTCATGGGTTCAAGCCCCACGTCGGGAACTGTGCTGACAGTTCAGAGCCTGGAGCCTGCTTCAGATTCTGTGTCTCCTTTTCTCTCTCTCTCTGCCCCTCCCCCGCTCACGCTCTCGCTCTGTCTCTGCCTCTCTCTCAAAAATAAAAATTAAAAATAAAAAAAAGAATTGTCGTAGCCACCCCATCCTTCAGCAACCACCACCCTGATCAGTCAGCAGCCAGCAACATGGAGAAAAGATCCTCCACCAGTAAAGAGATTACAACTTGATGAAAGGTCAGATGATGGTCAACGCTTTTTAGTAATAACGTGTTTTTTAAATAGTTATGCACATTGTTTTTCAGGCATGATGTTATTGCATACCTAATAGACGCCAGTAAATATAGCTTTTATATGCACTAGGAAAAATTAATTTGACTCATTTTATTATGATATTCACTTCATTGTGATGGTCTGGAACTGAACTCACAATATCTTTGAAATAATGCTATAATCTAGTAAAATTATCCTGCAGAAGTGACGGAGAAAAAGAGTTTCTCAAAAATTGAAGGAACTTTTCACTAGTAAATCTGTCTGGCAGGAAGTGTTAAAAAAAGTTCTTCAGAGAGAAGGGAAATGATACAGGTCAGAAACTTGGATCTACATAAAGAAAGGAGGAGTGTCAGAGAAGGAATAAGTCTAGGGGCTTCTTGCTTCCCTCTCCTGAGGCACTGGTGCCATGCCTGGCACCCAGTATCCATGCCCACACCCATGCTGAATAATACAGACATGGAATTTTATGACTTTTTAGTTTTAAAAAGGGTGAATTTCTCAACTTGCAGCTTCAGTCTCTACGCTTAAAAATTACTGAAATGGACATAGCAGGATCTCTGGCTCATGGAAGAGTAGAACCTCCAAAGACGCTGGGCAAAAGTGCAAAGAACAAATAAATACCAAATAAATACCAAAACAAATAAATACCAAAAGTCTTGTTCCCTTCAGCTCTGTGTATGTTAACCATGCACCTTACTGTCTCTTATGTAACAGAAATTTTTGTTATATAGTATCACTCTGCCAGTGGTATCATTTTGAGGTGAATCTCTCAGACCTTAAAGAAAAAGGAATTGAATATACTAAGTGTAGACATACGAGCTCTTTAAAAGACAAATGTTATTGTAGCTTTCCAAACTAGAAATGAAAAGGCCACTGAAGCATCTTATATGTTTTAAATTTTCGTAAGTTACTATTGATGGCTATCAACCACATAAAAAGAATCTCTTGGGGTAATCCCCCTCTCTTTCTTAAAAAAAATTTGTCTTGAGACAAGTGTGAGAAAGCACTGTGGATTATTCCCGGTAGTGAATGGTGCATTTCTTGCTATGACCTCATAAGGAACCATTGTTAGGGAACTTCATGCACCTGTAGGAGTCCATGGTTGGCCCTGAGGTTTTTGGTTCTTTTACCCAGGAAGCTGAGTTTTGGTGACCTGAGGGATGTTGACCACAGTTAGCTTTTTTCCTGTTTGGCTTTTTGTCTTTTTTTGTTTGTTCTTTTTATTTTTTTTTTCTTTAAAATTATTTCCTTTTTTTAAAAAAAAAATATTTTACTTTCATTTGTCCTCATTCTTTTTTCTTTATTTTTCTTTTATTTTTCAGGTCTCTTATTTTTTTCTTTTTTATGTTTTTCTATGTTTTTCTTTTTTATTGATTTAAAATTTTTTAGTATTGTTGTTAGTATTATTAGTGTAGTTAGCAAGTTACCATGCTGCAGGGTTGTGCACCATCTGTACTAATGAAGACATTCGTATTGACCGCAGCTTCTTATGACTATTGGCCAGGCAGCTTCACCAAGGTCATGTTGACTCAGCATATTATGGGACAAAGGTGGCTGTGAATATCATTAATAGATTCCGGCAGAGATTTTCTAGCCTCCAGAGACTATTCCTTGAAGTCTGAAACATGAAGGTCTCGAATTATCCTAATAATGTGAAACTGTTTGACATGATCTTGATCCAGGACCATTCTACCTGGTCAGGGTGTCTACTAGTGGAGGAGAGATATTTGATTACTTGGTGGACCATGGCTACATGAGAAAGAGGCTTGTAGCACATTTTCTAGACAGTGTCCATGTACAGTGCTACCACCAGAAGAGTGTTGTCCACAGGGACTTAGAGCCAGAGAACTTGCTTTTTGTTGTTGACCTTAATGTCGAGGTTGTGGACTTTGGCTTTGGTAATGTGTTCACCATCGTGAATGTATAAGCTGAATACCTCTTGTGGCAGACCTCCTTATTCTCTGGAATTTTTTTGGAGTCATAAATATGATGCCCCCTAGGTGGATATTTGGAGCATTGGAATCATCCTTTTTTTATTATGGTCACCAGTTTCCTACATTTTGAGGGATTGGAATTCAAAGACCTGTGGGCTTAGGTATTGGATGGAATATATGACTTTTTAAAATGTCCATAGAGAGTGAAAGCCTGCTTAAGAAATTCCTGATCTACAACCACAGTGACAGAGACATTTTAGAGGAAATTATGAGGGATTCATGGATAGACATGGGCCCTGAAGAGGAACTGAGGCCTTCCATTGAGCCACTCCCTGACTACAAGGATCCCTGGCAGCCTGAGTCGATGCTGTCCATGGGCTACAAGTGGGAAGAGATCCACGACTCAATGGTGGGCTTGAGGCATGAAGAATTAAAGACCATCTGCTGGCTTTGGACTACTAAGACACCCCAGCTGGAGGGCACTCTGTCACTGTGAAGTCCCTGCCTACGGCTGATCCCAAGAACAGTGTTGTCTTTTCCCATCCCGTGTGGTGGAGACAAGTGTCTCTGTCAACCTAAGCAGCAGAGTGCTGTCATTCTCACCTTTACTTTGTTCTCTAAGACAGAAAATCAGTGGCATGAGGACCAGGAGCCTGTGTGGAAGGCCAGCAGAACAGCCAAGGTGACTGTAAGTCCCAACCTGGTCAGGAGATGAAGACTACCATTTGAACAAAACTCTCCCACATTGTCCCTCTCGTCTTCTCATTCCCCCTACAATGCCAGCAATGGTGGTGGAGCCCTAGGTGGATCCAACTTTCTCCAGCTGTATGCATGTGGCCTGGCCACCTCAGGGGACTTTGTCCAGTGGAGGATGGAAGTGTGCCAAGTGCTGTGGGGTCTGTCTGTTGGGTTCAAGCTATCTGGCATTTTTAAGGCATTCAAAACCATTGTGGCAAAAATAACTGTGATGCTGCAATTTATGGGATTTCCAGGGGCCCCCTGTGGAGTGAAGAGGCCAGTCTCTACTCACACCTGGTGAAACTTCAGAGACTAGACTGTACCTGGAACCTTCCTCCTTTCTCCTTCTCCTCTCCCTCCATTCTTCTGTGTTTGTGGGGAGGGGAGGTGGTTTTGTAAAATAAACACTATTAAATATTAACGGGTAAGCATTTAATATCTTCTTGATTTGCTTTTGATGATGGACTATGGGAGGTGATTACTGATTTGAACGGATCTCGTGTGTGCTTGTCTTAGTGTAGCATTGTCACTGCCTTGAGCAGATTGTATAATGGTATTAACACTAAAGTGACAGTAGCACTTACTGTTTTCAAAGACTTTCTCTGCCTTTCTAATTCATTTTAGCTACAGATCCCCATTTAGCTAATTGGCAAGTGAATGCTGAGGGAGGGTAAGCAGCTTGATGATAACGTGGAGCAGGTGAGGGCAGAGATCATGTCCTGAGCTAGTGTTCTCTACTAGGTGCTCTGTGGCTCCCATGGGCCAGATGTGGGGCCAGGAAACTCCCAGGTTTTGACATCCTTTTGAGTTTTGCTATACTTATCTCTTAAATGAATAATTCAGTCATATGAGGGATGAGACAACCAGCCATTTTGTGTAGCACTTTTCAGAGCTTCTTGTGAATTAATTTGTCTGCAGTCCTTGAAGCAGGACATGGTCCTGAGTACAAATTCTTCCTTGAAAATGTGAAAGAAGAATGAAACTGTCCAGAGTGCTAGAAGCACTAAGGGGTGTATAGAACCCTATTTATAGGAGGGATGGTGTCTTGTAGGCCCTTTGGCATGAAGTTGGCCACCTTGGTGTGACAGCTTTTGGAGGGGCCTCATCCAGATCTTCTTCTCTTCTCCTGCCTCACATTAAATCCTTACGAGCTAGAGAGCAAACGTGGACTGATGACTTCAGGCTGAATATCTGTTGTATATTTTAAGTTCACTTGTTGAGTTGGAAGAGCCTCTCTCCCTAGCCCAATCCTTTTCTATTAATGTATGCAAGTACTTAATGTTTTGACTCCTGAGGGGATGTTAGAAGCCATAATAATATTATGAATAATATTTGTCAAACAAATGTATATATTGGGCAGCTACCATGTGCCCCAATAGTACAGGAGGTAGAGAGGTGAGCTCACATCTCCATGCCCAGGGTTCAGCCACAGTGGCAGACCGTCTGAGCTGCAGTGTGCTTCTGTCCTCTCAGACCATCCCCAGGCATTTAGGGTGGGACCTGAGCTGCTTCTGGTCAGATTGCTTAGTGAGGCCACTGAAGAATTAAGGAAAGTCCCTGGATTGAAAATTTAGTGGTAGGTTTTTGGTGTGTCCTTTTCCTAAGGTGCAATCTTTTTTGGCATGGACCTTCTTAAATATGACTGGCATGGTGCCTGGCACATAACAGCATTCACCAAATAACGTTTTTCTCTTTTCTCTGCAATGTAGATACAAAAAAAAGAAGTCCAGGGTATTTCAGAAGAGAGCTAGAGCACTGTGTATAGCTGAGATGTATCAGGAATGTTTTCCGGATGAGGCTGATATGAGACAAGAATTAAAGCATAGGGTCGTTCATTTATTCACCTGATGCTATAGTCTACCTAGCATATTTCAAGTGTTGCTGTGAAATGAGAATATAACAGTCACAAATTACAAACACAGGTGTTTGCAATCTGGTGAGTCAGACAAATGTTCATTAAATAATCATGTAAATAAACATAAATTTACATGGGAAGCAACCTAAATATCCCATGGGAAAATGATGAAATAAATTGTAATTTGTTTTTTTGACTTAATATAATGTAGCCATTGATAATGTTTCAACAACTTGTAAAATGATTGCAGTAACTTACGTTGGGTATTTAAAAAGGGAGATATAAGATAGTCTCTACTTTTTTTTTTAATGTTTATTTTTGACAGAGAGAGAGAGAGAGAGAGAGCGAGCGAGCATGAGCGGGGGAGGGGCAGAGAGAGAGGGAGACACAGAATCTGAAGCAGGCTCTAGGCTCTGAGCTGTCAGCACAGAGCCCGATGCAGGGCTCGAACTCACAGACCGTGAGATCATGACCTGAGCCTAAGTCAGAGGCTCCACCGACTGAGCCACCTAGTCGCCCCAGTATAGTCCCTACTTTGTAAAAACAATACATGTTTGCCTATGCATAGGAAAGCTGATTATACAACACGTTGAACAGTGGGTATTCCTAGTGATATCATTGTGGAGCATAGAGCATGTTCTCATTAAAAAGGACTGTTGTTGCCAGAAAGTGAGCAGATTGGTTTTTCCATTGTTTGAATTCACAATTAGATGATTTGCATGCTTTAAATGAGGAACTAAAGCTTTAACTGGTATTCTTTCTTGGTTGTTTTGGTTTGGTTTTGACGGTGAGGGGGGAAGTAAGCTAAAATGTCACTGAGGACTCCTGCTGAGTGGGTTTTGGTGGAAACTGTCTTCTAGTGCTTTCCCTGGAGATGTGAGGTCCAGGAACGGAGTCTCTCTCAGTGCTACCCCTGCAGGACTCACCTTCCTTGGTCTGCTGTGGGTCTTGCTTTGCTTTGGGTTTTGTCTCTATTGGAAGATAAAAAAAATTTGTATCCAGAGGACAAGTCCCAGAAATGCTTCCAGAGATGATGGTGGGAGTTTGATTTCCTTTGTTATTAGTCAGTATTTGGGTTGTTTTGGGTTAATTCCATTATTTTATATGCGAAAGCTTCCATCTTCTCTAATCCCTATCAGAAATTATTATTTTGTTGGAAAGTTGGGGTGTTACTACTTTTATTAGCTTAAGACAACAATAATTCTGTGTTTCTAAATGGGTCTTTTGCTTTGTTTTGTTTTTTAAAGCATCTGTGTGTTTTTTAGTTGAAAATTAAAAGTATGATAGAGGTACTGATGATATACTCACAGGATTAGATTATGGCATATAATTTAATTATCATAAGATGTGAAAATTCTAGAAAGTTTTCCTCTGATTTGTAATGTTTTCCTTGTAACGAAATTTTTTCTTTATGTTCTATTACTTATTTCAAACACCTCCTGAGTCATTAAAGTGATGTAGTTCTGATGGATAGAATAGCATTTCTGCAACCTTCCGTGCCATCTTGGATTTGCCCTGCTCTGCACAATAGAGGTACCAAGGCTTGGCCTTATGAGGGTAGAGTTCTTTTTCTATAATGGTTTAAGAGATGGTCAAAAGACCTCCCGCTGCTTTCCTTATAGGCAAAATTACATAAGTAGCAAGTTATACTTTTAAGTCTTACAGACTTTTCATCATAAGTCTCTGTTGAAATATGAACATCTAGGATGGAGAGCAGCGGTCATCCAGAGTCTTGCCGGGATTTCCTGTCAGTCACCCGGAGGACAGAGCGGAATGACCAGGCTGGGGAAGGTCTTGTTACTGCTGGGCCTTAGGGAGGAGCAGGCAAGAAGCTCCTCACCGAGGACTTCGCACGGCTGACTCTGGTTCTGCAGTGACAGCAGCTCCTATTGTACCGGGCTGTGAAATTATTCAGAAAAGAGTAGGGATAATGCATATACATTTTACTTGCTTGAAACTAATAGGCGACTTCCTTCTGGGATTTGCTCTTTATGCCAATTAATTTATAATCTGTTCTACTTTCTCTTCCCTTACCTGCCAATCACTGCTCTTTTTAGTGGTAACCACAGGGAAGAAACTAGGATTTTCTACCAAGGTGTGTGTTACAGCTCCTTTCCACTGTTGTGTGAACACACGGGCCCTCTCACCTCTCAGACAGACATCATCCCTTCCCGTTCTTAGCTCTTGGGCTGCTACTCGCACGTTTTGTGAACATACTGGTGAAGGAGCAGTTGAGCCATTTTGGTGGAGCGAATTTCCATTGACCAGAGTATGAGGAGGGCACGCTCAGGGACCCCAAACATAGGTATATGATACACTGCGTGCAAACAGTGCTAGAGGAAACCTAGCTGTTTCTCTAACAAGTCAGCGTGACGAATGATGGAATCTACCTTTCCTCTGTCTCTCTGGGCTTGGCTCGCGGCCCCCGAGGTGCAGTCAGTCCTGCTTCTGGGAGGACGGGTGCTAAGGTTGCCGCGTGCCGTTGACAGGGAGTCAGACTGACTTTCCACCGAGAATGGACCACAGACAGATTTCCTGTGTCACTTCCCTGCCTCCTCAGACTGTCATGTGGAGAGACATGCCATTCTGCTGCAGGAAGGCGTTTGTTAGAAGCCCCTGCAAACATCTGGTTCCTTGTACCTCCCATGCATCCCGCAGGTGCAGATTGCGAGAAATCTGAACATTGTTCAAAAATGGCTTTTACTTTTAAAATGTTTCTTTTAATTTTGTCTAGTCTTTTTATATTGAAAAGAGTGTTTCTCTGTTGCTTTTCTATTCCCTAGATATATGGCATATCAGTTCCTCTGGCTATTTCATCCCCCTGTAAGCTGGCAGCTCTGGTGGGTATTTTAAAGTCTGTAGGGTTTTTTTTTTCCTTTTGACAAAGGGGAGAGGAATTGCTGGCATACTGCGTGCCAGAGTGCTGAAGCAAATCTATTTCCAGCTTGAATATAGCAGCTAAAGAAATTTCCAGATTGGTGCATTATTTATTTTTCTTCCCTGATGCTAAGTCTCATAATGGGTATGCCGAGTGCGGTCCTCTTTGTCATTCAGCAGCGGTCAGGGATTGGCATGATTGCACCTGCTTCTTTCTGCCTCCCTGGGCAGGCACCTGTTTCAGCGGTGTCCAGCCTCCAAACTTCAGGAGCAAGGGATCCCTAAGTTGCTGAAGAATAGGAGCCACAAGCATTTCTGGTGGTTTATCAGATGTAGCATAATTTTCCAGCTCAAACAACAGGTTCTTAAAACCAAGTATCAGAAATAGTTTGCATGTACTTGCAGTCTAGCCATGAAAAAATTTCCCACTTGTTTAGGAAGGCAGTATGATTTTTACTCAGTAATCAAATTTTTCAAATGTTTTTTTAATCACCATGAAAAAGAATGATTTGTAAATGACTATGTCTAATGCATGCAATGTATGTGATGGACAAATTAGTTACAAAAGAATCATTACTGTAGTATTAAAAATGGCAAGCATTGTCAGTTTAAAAACACAGTAGTTTAATAAGAATATGGGAACCTTTTAAACGCCACTAAAAATAAATGAGTGTAAAAGGATACATTTTGAAGCATTAATTGGGAAATTTGAAAATAACATTCCTAATACCTAATGTTAGGGAGGAAGTGTTGAGGTGCATTCACAGGTACAGTGTTTTTATTAGGCTGTGTGTCTATATGGTTTTACAGCGTAGAATATGCATACACATTATTTGCTCTGAAAATTACCTATCTTACCCTTATATGACTGGAGCAACTCCAAAGGTGGTTGGTCAGGCTCCTTTAGTTTGGCATTATTTCAAGTGACCATCAGTGGAGCGTTTACTCTGCTGTGTAACTCCCTGTAATCAGGACTTAAGCTGAGCCTCAGGGCAAGCCCAAGTCACTGTAGGGAAATTTATTCTAGACAGAGTGATCACAGATTCTAGGGCAGGGCCCTGACATGTTCTCAGGAGGAACACTTTTCATTTCCCTCAATTGTTAGCATTTGGCACAGGACCATCCTGGTGAGTCTTCAGAGGAAGCCTTGCCCGCATGACTGCTGACCCCAGGGCTCCAATGGCTGCTTTGAGGTCCTCCTGGAGGTCCTTATCAAGGACAGGCCAGGTTTCCCCCCTCTCCTAACTGGCACCAACAGGGACTAGAGATTGGCCAGGCTTGGGGCTGCTGAGCAAATTGCCAGGTTCCTCCCTTTTCTCACTCCTTTTCTGCCACCTTTGTTAAGGCTTTGTGTTCTGGGGTCAATGGCCTTGTCACTCTTCTCTCTCTAGAAACTTGGGTACAGAACATAGCCACATGGGAGACCCCAAGTGAGCCACACGGCACAGTGTTTGCTCTGAGCATCACTGCGTCTCCACCTGCAAGTGCCATCGGATGCTCAGAGTTGGGGAGCATGCAGTTGGGGTGTGGACTGTTCTTTCCCAAGAGGCAGTATTTTGTTATCAGTGACTTATTGATAGACCTTTTATGTTAATTTACACGTCAGCCTCATAACTATCTGTAGATACTCTTCTATGAATTTAACTAGTTAGTGCAGCTGGCCACTATGGTAGCCAGACCTGGTATTAAGGGCATTACACACAAGAAATACTGACAAGACTGAAAACAGAGTCATGAAAATGGTAAATCAGCCCAGGCCCCTCACAGATGCACCTGCTCCTTAGCCTGGTTCCTTATGCTGGGGTGATAGTGCATTTAACATTCCCGAGGGAGGGGCACCTGGACGGCTCAGTTGGTCAAGTGTCTGACTTTGGCTCAGGTCATGATCTCACGGTTCTTGAGTTTGAGCCCCGCATCAGGCTCTGTGCTGACAGCTCAGAGCCTGGAGCCTACTTCAGATTCTGGGTCTCTGTCTCTCTCTGCCCCTCCCCTGCTCTCACTCTGTCTCTCTCAAAAGTAAATAATAAACATTTAAAAATTTGTAACACTGTCAAGGGAGATTGTGGCTTTCTAGTGTTCAGCTGAGTTAACCCCCACCCTGGAAAAACAAGGAAGGAAAAAAAAATTTTTTTACTTTCTTTCTTTTAATCAGCACTGTGCTAATGGTGCCAGTTATTATTTCAAAGTTTTTGCATTATTTGATATGAAATCTCCATAGTTTGTGAAGCTGGTTGGTGAAGAGAAGAACACAGAAAAGATCACGTTGTGGACGGTGAAGATCACCCGTAGGGTTTGCAGTGTGCAGCCTGCGTCCCTGCATGCCGTTTAGCTCTGAGTTGACCTTTTCCTCCTTTTCTCCTTTCTTTTCATTCTGGCGTCAGCCTGCAGTCTGCCTCACTTGAGAATAGAAAACTGGAAGGACGGGCAGGGGACAGCTACACCTGCACCACCCCTTGCCTTGTGTTGATTCTCACTTTATGGGTGTTGATACTATTCTGGGCTTTACTGAAACATACTGACTCCTGGTTTGTACATCTGATTTTTAGTAGCAGACTGGGAAATTTTATCCCCCTCAGAGATCAGGCAGGGTATAGAACAGATTTGTTCTTAAATGGTAAAAAGAGTCTTTCAGATTCATGCTGGTCTTTGCAAATCACCTAAAAATAGTGATCTTAGTATTGTTAGATCTTAAAATAACTAAACGTGTAACTTTTATTTTTGTTGCTGGTAAATGAGACTTCCATTTTTACTACATTTCAGGATAGGCCAGAATTAAATATCCCCTTCTCCTCAAGTTATAAGAAAATAAATTGGGAAGAGTCTACCTATCATTATGTAGGAAATTACTTTAATTATAGCAGGAGGCTGCTTAGTCTTTCTCACTTATATCCTTTACCGTCCGTCCACTGTGAGCTTAGATATTTGAGAAATTGGTCTAGAGAATAATAGTGTGGTTTTGCAGAGTGGTCCTTTTGCTCTGTTAGTTTTGAGCATGAATGATGTGAAGGTAGGATGCCCCCCTCTTTATCATTAGGATCCCGTGTTAGCCTCTTCATTGGCAATATCATGTTATGAAACATTAACATCTTAGGATTCAGGAGCCCCAGGTTCTGACTGAGCTGTGTTCTGAAGAACTCCCATAGGACTGTGGGGGAATGTCTGCCTCGATTTCCTAAGCCAGGCACTCTGGTCTGTCACATCTCTGTCTACAGGTGTTGATTACTCTTACTTTGTCATTTTGAAGTGTAAATGATGGTAGAATATTTTAGGTGTCTTGGTGCCTTCTATTTTATTCCTTTTGGCTTTTAAGTTACGACATGCATTTTGTTAGCAATTATCTTGTAATAAGAACAACTCAGTAAGTTCTTAGTTGTTGTAAGAACAGCTTCTGAGCCATTTCAGTTGTGAACACCTTACACTGCAGCTCCGAGGCCTAGAATGATGAGCCCAGTTCTGTGTTTTAAACAGCTCTTCTTTCCCCACTACTGTTTCTTTTATAAACCTTACCTCTTGTGGTGGAGGGCAGCCATGGTCAAATTCACCATTCCTGGCCTTGAACTGAGGGAGTGTCTTGTCAGAGAAGTTAGAGGGAGGGAACACCTCTGGTGCTACTTCCTTCAGGGCTGCAAGATCAGAGCACACCTTTGCAAAATGGTCCTGCTTTATGTGTGCGAAGATTTTGGGGTGATAGAGTGCCATGTTTCAGCTACACCATAGCCTCATGGATTTTCACCCACTCTTCGTAAACCTTGTTGCTTTAAAACATGTGGGGCTGCCATCCAACTTGTAATGAAGTTGATAGAATGTATTTCTTTTGTAAATTGAAGTCAACCACCTGGTGCAGTATTTTTAAAATTTGATAGCCTATTGATTTCCACAATCATTCATGTGCATTACGTTATTCAGTTTCTCCACACATTAGAATGATGGTTCAGAATCAAGAATGTGAGTGAACAACAACAAAAAGCAAAAAGAATGTGAGTGAAATCTAGAGTGAACTCACCGTTGTTTCTTGACTGTAATTTTTGTCCTTCCATGTTTGATGTGCCTGTGAGCTGACTTCACTCATAAAATTCTGATACCAAATGTGTCCTTTGCTTGTTCCTCCACCACCCCCCATATTAAACACTTTTCCAGCTCTTCAGATACTGACTGTGTATCCTACAATTAAATTTGGTTCTGTACTAGCTACCCAGATTTAGCTCAGTCCCCACAGGGAGAGGACTCAATCCCACCAGACCCCCACCTCCCCCCAACCCCTGTAGATGCTGGTCACCTTTCCAGGTTGCTACCCATGCTTCTCACCAACCAGCTTGAATCTTAGGTTCCCATTAACCCCCTCCTCAGATTCAATAATTTGCTAGATTGGCTCACAGAACCCAGGAAATCGCCTTACTTACTATTACTGCCTTATTATAAAGGATACAACTGAGGAACAGCTAAATGGAAGAGAAGCATAGTAGAGTGGATGGCGACAGTAGAGTGTTGGGCAGCACATTTCAGAGCGTGCCATCTTCTAACACCTAAGTGTATTCACTAACTTTGAATGTTTTCTGAACCCCACTGTTGGGGATTAAAAAATATTTTTTAATGTTTGTTTATTTTTCATATATATATGTGTGTGTGTGTGTGTGTGTGTGTGTGTGTGTGTGTGTGTAGAGAGAGAGACAGAGACAGAGACAGCACAAGTGGGGGAAGGGCAGGGAGACAGGGAGGCACAGAATCTGAAGCAGGCTCCAGGCTCTGAGCTGTCAGCACAGACCCTGATGCAGGACTTGAACCTATGATCCATGAAATCATGACCTGAGCCGAAGTCAGAAGCTTAACCAGTTGAGCCATCTAGGCACCCCTTTTTTAATTTTAATGTTTGTTTATTTTTGAGAGTGAGGGATTTTTTTAGTGGGTGTTTTATTATGTAAGTATAATTACAACAAATATAGGGATATTATGTATTAGGAAAAAAATCAGAAATGTGGCATCAAAGAAATTTCATGTTCATTAATAGACCCTTTTGGATTATGCCTCCAGTCTCCCCTAGAGATATAGTCATTCCTTCTATTCTCTTGGGTAGATTTGGCTGTTTGCTACCAGTATTTATGCAAGTATTTATTTGAACATACCTTGTAACTTCTAGAAGACCTTGCAAATGTTTGCATTATTGTAGTAGACGTTTGGTCAATATTTGTTGATTTATAATCTTATCCCAAATATTTTTTAGACTTCCATCTTACGAACTCTGAAGTTTCTAGGCTTTATACTTAGATAGTCTTCAGATAAAAGATTTCATTATCTCTCTTATTTTGCTTGGCTGAATTCACCATGGTCTTTCTCACTTATGTTTATAGACTAATGAATTTTAGTTTTAAAATGCTTTGTATTTAGATATTCATAATGAGAGATTCACCAGATCCCTGTTTCACATCTTCTAGGAGCATTGAAATGTCACTGCTTCCCCCATGTCCAGCCTGCCGTGTTATACTTGTTATACCTCTTGGGACTCTATGGCCACACGGAAGGGCTCAAAAAATAGTGTTCTGGTGGCTGGGATTTCCTCTTATCTGACCCCAAAGCTTATTCATCTCTATTTCTCTTTGGAATGTTAGGACCAGTAATGGAATATTAAGGGTTAGATACAAGGAAGGAGATAGATATAAAGAGGACTAGGGATTAGCTGGCCTAGGATGCACAGTATGGTTGTTAATGGGTCATAGTAGGGTTGAGTCTAAAGGAACCGTGAGATCAAAATTTACAGAATTGGACCATGAAACCAGATGTGGGAAATATTCTGAAATGATCAAGGCAAATTTCAGAGAATGCTGCTTCTTAGGGCCTAGTACCCATCTGTCTATAATCATTGGTCTTAAGGGAGGTATTTCTCTGAATCCATAGTCTGACATTACCTATGTAATTTATGACCTCAGAGAGGATTTGTGTGAGGAGTATCTATGATTTAGTGAAACTAATCTACAATTTTCCAGCCCTTATGTACCAGCTACTCCGAAATGACTTTAAATACATTACTTCATTTAGTTTTCACAGAAACTCTATGAAATGGATTTCTTCATTCCCATTTTTTATAAAAGACACTAGAACCCTGGGAGGTCACATGATTTGCTCACATTCCAGGTTAGATTTGGAGAGTCCTGGAGCCAGGATTGAAACCCAGGACTGTGTCACTCTGGCGATTTGTGATGGATACTGATCACCTAGTATGTAGCAAGCACTGGGCCAGGTACTGGAAATACAAAGATAAATTCAACTGTGCTCACTTCAAGGAAGACAACATATCATCTACATCAGAATGCTAAGGAGATTCCAAAATGACTTAATTAAAAGCACTGCATAAATGCATGTCATTCTATTAGCTTGGCAATGGTTTCCTGCCAATATATGAGTGCTGAGAATCAATAGGAAGAAGTATATGGTTATAAAAAAACGAGCAGAGCTATAGAAAGGCTAATTGAAAGCATGGAATGTTAAGAAACTCACAGATTTATTTGTGTGAAGTTTGGAAGATGCTATTCTAGCAGTTTCTGGCTAGTTTTGATGATTGATGATATCCCTAAAGTAGCTGAGCTACTCAGATTAACTTAAGTGGCTTTATTTAAAACCCTGCTTTCTCGGAGATCCTTACTTTTAACGCACCCAGAGGTATATACCTGTGTTATGTAGGGTATAAGCTATTTTCGAATCAGAGGAAATGGAGAAAACAAGGTCAATATCACATGGTTTCAACACTGTTCATCAGTATATTACCCATGATACTGTGCCAGTGCAGTTATGAGAATAAGGGAAGGGCAAGTGGGGTGAATGCTCATGTGGGAAGATGATTAGACTTAGACAATGGATGAATTACATTAAAAACATATTGGTTCAGTATTAAGGACTATAAAAGAACAGATACTAGGAATTTGCTTTTATTTAGCAAAATGAATAGTTCTTAGGTTTATAGATCAAATCAAGAATGTTTTGCTAATACTGACTTTTTTATATGACCTTGGATTTATTCAGAATGCTTTCTTTTTGTATTGGTAATTTCTAAAATGTACCATTCTTCTTTTTGAATTGTCTGGATATTCTTTATCACCATTACTTTTTTTTACTGCTTTCATGGAATTATGTCAGTGAAATTAGAGGAAACTAAAAGATGTGCTTAGGAGCAGTCAGTATTTAAGTGGTTCTATACATTTTGGTTTTACTTGAAATAGGCAAGAAGATAAGAAAAAGAAATGGGTGTAAAGCTCACTCATTGTGTGTGAGACAACCAGCTAGATTCTATGTGTAGATTCTGTGTGTGTGTGTTTGTGTGTGTGTATGTTTAAATATCATCTATACCCATACAGATATATAGATCTCATTTCATAGCATTTATTACTATTTTTCAGATGAGGTTTTGTGATATTAAATGACTTGCTAGTTAAGGTGGGTGTAGATTTGAACCCAGGACTTTTACTTTCAAAACCCCTGTTTTTGCTGGAGTTTGCTGCTGATTTGAAATGACTGAATTGCCGTTATCAGCAAGATTATAAAACACAGAGTGATGAAGTTAGAGCATCAGGTTTGATTTACTTTTATTTTGATCAACATGATCATGTTAAGATATTTTCAAGAGAGTCCTATAGTGAAATCTGTAAAATGTGTAAGGAAGTCCTGCCTCACTAGGTTTTGAACCTTGTTTAAAGGATATAATCACCTGGAACCTTTCTTAATTGCTGGTCTCCATTTATTGTTGAATTTTAGAAGTTGTTTTCGGCCAATGTTACTTGTAAAACTGCTGTTTGGCTTTTGTTTGGCTTTCTGTGTCTGACTGGCCTGTTGGTATTTTGAGCAATCCCTAGCCAGATATTAGACCAGTAGCATACAACATTAAGTATTTGTTGTAACTTTGAACTCTGATTTGACTTTTCTTGTATGTATACCATCTGCTGCCTTTTCTCTATACTTTTTTGGCTGTCTGAACTTGACTTATTATGGAATAACCAGTCGGAGTCTCACCTCTTCCACGAATGCATTACCAGGCATTGTCTGCATTTGCTGTTCCTCCTCATGTACATCTGCAGGACCTGATGGCTCTTCTTCTGTTAATCATGTGTTCTTTTATAAGCGTATTTCTGTGTTTCACTGTGAATACTGTGATGTTCCAGCTTCATATATTTTAAACTCTTTGATTTCATGGATGGTGATTTTTTATTTTATTATTTATTTATATTTATTTATTTTTTATATAATTTATTATCAAATTGGTTTCCATACAACACTCAGTGCTCATCCCTACAGGTGCCCTCCTCAATGCTCATCACCCACTTTCCCTTCTCCACCCCCATCAACCCTCAGTTTGTTCTCTGTATTTAAGAGTCTCTTATGGTTTGCCTCCTTTCTTCTCTGTAACTTTTTTCTTTTCCCCCCTTCCATGGTCTTCTGTTAAGCCATGCTTATCCTGTGGTAATGTGGAACCCTCGTCCTTTGCCATCTATCTCTATATTAAGATTAGGGTCTGATATTGCTCTTTTATGATTTTTATGATGATGTAATGATTTCTCTGAAGTCAGTGGACCTAAATTTGGTTTCTAAGTCATGTGACCATTTGTTGCCATTTGACCTGTGAGAACAGTGGTTCCCTGGCATATGTGACTGTACTCTAGTAAGATGTATTTGTCCAAAATTGCTACTTCCAAATCAGTGTCCTCACTTCATGAGTTTTTGCTGTTTTAAGTGACTCATACGTTTATAAGTTCCATTTCCATTTCAATTCTGCCCCCATCTTATCCTTTATTATAACCTAGGCCAGAAAGGGAAACAAGTACTCTCCTAGAAACTGTATAGAGGGCAAGTAGGAATGACAAATCAACAGATGCCAGAGAAAGACCCCTAGTTAACCAGCAGGATAATCATGTGCAGGTGTTTTGTGTTGACATTTCTTCTTAAGAGTGTTGAAGCTTTCTGATTTGCTAAACTCTATCTATTTATAAATGTGTTTTTTTTTTCTTTGTGTCTTGACTTACATACTGATGTTTTTTTTTTTGACCAGTATTGAAATTTAGAATTGATTTAATTAAATGAACAGATATCATTCAGATAAAAGATTTCAAACTGTTTCTTCTGAGCAAATATTCTTAGGTAAAACTAAACATGTTATGAACAATTAGTGATTATAATGTAAATCCTTTTTAAAAATACTTTAGCAATGGAGAAAAAAATTACTTTAGCAATGCTATTAGGTGAAATAAAATTACATCAAGTGATTCATTGTGTAGAAATATCATGAATGAGTTTTTCACTATTACTTCTACAGGTTAAGTTTGGAAGAAATTGTATGTAATTAGAGAACGTAATATTTATCAAAGTAGAAAGTAAAACAAATTAACATTTGATATGCAAACAATAACCTTGTTTTTATTTAGTTGTACTGTCAAATAGTAAGCATTAGTGTTTATGTGTACAACAAGCCTAGTAGATAGTGGATATTTGTGCATTCAACTCCATTCTTTTTATAGCCTTGGGGCAGGCATTTTACGTTTTACAGAGACAAGAGGGACGAGATTTTATTGTTCACACTGTGCTGTACCTCAGAGGTGCTACCCCCACTAGTGCAAATTTGGAGAAACACTGCACCTATTTCTTCTGCATAGAGCTCTGGTATGACAATATGAAAAATTACAGAGGCTTAAATGTATTTGAACCATTAATTTTCAACTGTTTTTTCCGATTGTGTTTTATTTTTATTTTTCACATACTGTCTCCTTTGGGATTAAAACAGACTAAAAGGTAAGGTTGCTTTTTGTAAGAAAGCTCAGAGTGGAGGAAAAAAATCTTAGTTCTAAATATATCACTCTAGAGTTTTAAAATAAGACAGTTTTTTCTCTGGAAGAACAAAGACATGGAAGGCTGATGGTTTTTTAAGTCTCAGAGACTTTACTTCATACCGGTGTAACTGAAAGCTGAGTCTTTTCAAGCTCTTCCTAGGATCAAAGATATTTCTTCACATATGTGGGAACTCATAACTCTATGGGCAAATAAACTATTTTCAAAAGCCCAGATTTGTTTTTGAAATAAAATGTATGCTTTTGTTTTCCAGATCTAAATTTAAAATGATGTAAACAACTATTTATATGGCATAGAATGTTGAAAAGACCATCAGCATTTCAAAGAGCTTACATTCTGTCCCAGAGCCCTAGTAAATAGTGGCTGGCTGTGTCATTCACTGCAGAGATTTTCCCCATTTTCTTTTTTAAACTTAAATTTTCTGATGGTTACAAACATCAGCAGTCTTAAATTTTCATATGGCCAAACTTATGTGTCTTCCATTCATTTATTTCATTTACTTCTTCTCATAACAGTCATTCTTAACCCCAGATCAGTTAAAAAATTACTAATATTTCTTCTGTTTTTGTTTGTTTTCTTTTGTTTTTAAACATAGAACTCTACAGAACTCTCTACAGTCTGTTTTGGCATATGATGTGAAGATGAGTTCATTTTTCTCCCAAATAGTCAGTTTCTTAACACTATGTCTTATGGAATTTGTTTCTACATTGATTTGTGAGGATGTATATTAAATTTTAAAATTCCTCAGAATCTGTTTGCTATGTCAGGTCTTTTGCCATTTTTAAAAAAATGTTTATTTATTTTGAGAGAGAGCATGAGCAGGGGAGGGCAGAGAGAGAGAATCCCAAGCAGGCTCTGTGCTGGCAGCACAGAGCCCAGTGTGGGGCTCAATCCCATGAACCACAAGATCATGACCTGAGCTGAAATCAAGAGTCAGATGCTCAGCTAACTGAGCCACTCAGGTGCCCCTCTTGTGAGTTTTCATTGTTCCTTTTTTCTTATTTATTTTTCAAAAAATTGCTAGCTTCTGTCACTTGTTTAATTTTTCAAATGAACTTAGGTGGTATTTCAAGACCTCTTTTAAAATTTTTTTTTTTTAACGTTTATTCATTTTTGAGAGACAGAGAGAGACTGAGCATGAGCTGGGAGGGGGCAGAGAGAGGGAGACACAGAATCCGAAGCAGGCTTCAGGCTCTGAGCTGTCAGCACAGAGCCGGATGCGGGGCTCAAACCCACGAACTGTGTGAGATCATGACCTGAGCCAAAGTCGGACACCCAACCGACTAAGCTACCCAGGTGCCCCTCAAGTCCTCTTAACTTTCCCCTCACACCCCGGAGAAATTGCTGTTAGAAATTACATCAAAATAATTTGGATAGAGCTGGCATTTTTATATTATTCAATCTTCCCATTCAACATATATCTCTTTCTATTTATTTGATCTTCTTTCATGGCTTTTGGTAAATTTTTGTAATTTGCTTCATATAGGCCTTTTTATATGCAGTAGTTCCTCCCCTAGTTCTGGGGAATTTGGTCTAAGACCCCCGGCAGGCACCTGAAACCACAGAATGTATTGAACTCTATGTATCCTATGTTTTTCCTATATATACATACCTATGATAAAGTTTATAAATTAGACACAGGGAGAGATTAACAATGATAATAAAATAGAACAATTATAACAGTATGCTGTAATGAAAGTTATGTGAATGTGGTATGTCTCTCGGAATTTCTTACTGTCCTGTAGTTACTCTTCTTGTGATGATGTGAGGTGATAAAATGCTTGTGTGAAGAGATGAAGCAAGGTGAATGATGTATGCTTGTGATGTTGTGTTAGGCTACTACTGACCTTCTGAAAATATGTCAGAAGGAGGATCATATCCTGGGCCATGGTTGACTGAGGGTAACCGGAACCGTGGAAAATGAAACTGTTTATAAGGCAGGGGGGGCGGGGGGGGCTACTTAGTTATTATAAAAGATTTTGTTTTCATTATAACTTTATTTCTTGTTGGTTATTGCTGGGATTGAAAAATACTATTGCTTTTTAGGAATTTTACATTTATTCCCTTGAGCATCCTGTTATTTGTTCTAATAGTTTGTCAATTCATTTGAGATTTCTAGAGAGACAGTTATGTGTGGCCAATAATACTTTGGTTTCTTCCTTCTGGAAGTTATGTTCCATTACCTTCTGGTTTATGTTCTTACATTGGCTAAAGTCCTAAAATGAAAAAAAAAATGGTTGTAAAGTATTTACCCTGTTATAAATGATTTTATAACTTACCTAGAGACTGTACGTTGCTTTCCACCAAGAAGAAAGGTTTTTGGGAAGTTGTCACACTTCCTTGGATATTAATCAATGAAATCTGTTCATATTTTCAGAGGAACAATTATAATTTTATTTTATTTTTTTATTTTTATTTTTTTAAAGTTTATTTATTTATTTTGAGGGAGAGAAAGAGAGAGGTCTGGGGAGGAGTGGAGAGAGGCAGAAAGAGAGAGAGAATCCCAAGCATGCTCTGCCTTGTCAGTGTGAAGCCCTATGCTGGGCTCGAACTTACAAACCATGAGGTCATGACCTGAGCTGAAACTAAGAGCCGGATGCATAACCAACTGGGCCAACCAAGCACTCCAATAATTATTATTTTAGACAAAATTTATTTAAAAATTGCTTTGAAAATTTATTTAAAGCAGATATTTAAATAAATTATTGTATATTTTTATACTTTTTATGTGTCTAGGTGGGAACTTGATGATATTGGGAAGGAAAAATTCAGAGTCTGAAAGTAATGTGACCTCATTGGTTCCAAAGGAAAATCCAACTTTTATGGATAATTGTTTTCATAACTTTTATGGATAATTGCTTTCTATATTGATTGTATAGAAAAAATAAAAGTTTCAGTGTTTTCATTAGAGACTCAGCAGAATTATCTTTCCTTTTTTTTTTTAGTATGCAAACAACTTTTTTACTAATTAACTTATTTTCATGTTGTGCTGTTTTCTGTCTCATGAATTGTCTCCATTCCCAGGAAGCTAAAGCTACTTGCTAGATTTGCTTTGGTGTGTTTACAATCTACCTGGTGTACCTTTAAAATGTGTCTTTCTTTTCTCGTCAGCTGTCTTTTGCATAGCTTGTCACTTGTCCCAAGGTTCTGCATAGAATCCACACAGAACTGGTGGGTGCTGTTCCCTGGATGTTTCTGCAGCAGTGACTTGCCTTTCCCAGTGTTCAAGATGCTGCATTCCATTACACAGGTCCTAATCCTGTCCAGATGGCAGGAATTCTCAGAAGTTTACATCTTTGAGTGGGCTTTTTCTGATCATCTCTGCCAATAGTTCCTGGAGTCCCAGGGCACTGTATGGTAATGTTTATGGTATTTAGCACTCTAGCCCGCTTTCTGTGCATTTGTCTATAGTTTGCCACAGTGTTTCATGGCTAGGTCACATTTCCCAGAAATCCCCAGTGCTTGGCACTACCCCTGTTTGTTGAAGAATGAGTGGGAGCTGTCCATATTTTCATGCTCAGTGCTCTGGAACATGCTTCTTGTAAATTTCCTACATACTTCCCAGATTTGCTAGCCTTTTCTATATATTCTGTTTTTCTCAAAAGTACTATATTAATAATGATCATGATACCTGCTTGTTTACTGTTCTTTCCTGAATATATATATTTTCTCAAACATACTATTTTAACAATGTTCATGGCATATAAGTTATAATACATAAATTCTTTCTTGGGCTTCATATGTTGCTATTATAAAAATGAATGGAAACTAAAGATTTTTTTTAAGTTTATTTATTTTGCGAGAGAGAGCATGAGCAGGGGAGAGTCGGGGCGGGGGGGGGGGCGGGGAGAGAATCCCAAGCAGGCCCGCAATGTCAGTGAAGAGCCTGATGTGGAGCTCAAACTCAGGAACTGTGACCCAAAATCAAGAGTCAGATGCTCAACCAACTGAGCCACCCAGGCACCTTTTTTTTTTTTTCCCCACATTTAATCATTACAGTAACTAAACGCCGATGTTGAATCAGTTTTGCTATTTATTGATGAGACCTCACTCTGTGATAAACTATCTTGCCCTTGTAAAACTAGTCAGTCACCTATGAGATGTCTTTTCATATGACCTCGCTTCTATCAGATGCCCAGGAAAAAGGTTTTGTTTGATGTGGAACAGTGGCATATGTCCCAGGAGAATGACTGCATATCCTAGAAATATTCCAAACTCATTGATTATATTTTATTAGATCAAAGAGCAAATACTAAGGTCTGCTTTGAGTAAAAAGTTAATCCTACCAGCAATGTGGGTGTTTTTATTTTATTTTATTTTATTTTTATTTATTTATTTTATTTTATTATTTTATTTTATTTTATTTTATTTTTATTTATTTATTTTATTATTTTATTTTATTTTATTTTATTTTTTTATTTTATTTTATTTTATTTTATTCCTAAGTCTTCAGAATGCTTCACAGGAATTCTCCCTTTTCTCCTCTGATCCCCATAATTTTATTTTTAAGTAATCTCTATACCCAACATGGGGCTTGAATTTACAATCCCCAATTCAAGAGTCACATGCTTCACCGACTGAGCCAACCAGACACCCCTAATCCTCATGATTCTTATGTTAATAAACGAATCCATTTAATTTTAAGCTATTTTCCTTGAAAGTCAAAGTCAGGAATTTGGTGTTTCACAAAATCATGTTTCACGTACATTTCCTAATACTAGAAATTACTAGGGAAGCAATAGTACCATATCCTTAACAGAAAGATGATAGTGGGTCTTGGGAATGGCTACGTGAAACTTCCCTTGTCGGGGGTATTGGGGTCTTTCCCTGGAAGCTGCGTGTCATTTCAGGTCAAGGCTGTGCCATCTTCTGTCTTTCCTGTCTGGAGGCTGTCAATGGTGTGGATTAATTGTATGTCGGCAGAGGAGGAATTACCTGCATGGCGGCTGAGGAGAAAAAGAGGAGACAAAATGGAGACAGAAATGCTTTTTTGGAGTGAACTTCCTATGGCCATGTCATTCCAATTTTGTTTGCCTGCTCTCTGGCTGTACATACAGATTGCATGTCCTGTGATTGTATGTCCTGGGAGAGAAGTTTTGAGGGAAGCTGTGAGAATTTTCCAGGGAGCTGGTGGGTGGAGTTTGGCTGTCTTCCAGCCTGGTGTTCCCATGGGAACAACCCCTGGGATTGCGATGGTATCCCTTTTTATTTTCCGATTCCTGCCTTGAGTGTCTTCTATACTGACATCCAGAAATTCATTTTTATTTTTTGGTGGACTTTATTTCTGTCTTCAAACATTTGACCTGTGTCCAGAATTGTATTTTAGGTACCCCAAAGTAAAAGAATTATTTGAACAAAGGCAAACTAAATATTTAGAAAATTCTAAAAATACATTAGGGAAGTTTTCCCCTGTTATCTAGCCATCACATCACATCTGGCAAAATTATCTGTGCTGATACTTTTTTCTTTTTTTAATCAATTCTCATAGCATTTGTGAAGCAGTTGTTTATTTAGAACACTAAGAATACAATAGGAAAGTAAAATGAAAGAGCCCTAATTCTTTTTTTAATTTTCTTTTGGAATTTGATTTTTACCATCATATACTATTTGATTGAAATGATTGTGCCCCTTTTTTGCCGCCTTATTTTTTAGGATATCAAATCCTGTGAATTGGTGATAAAGTAGTCTTTAGTCA
This sequence comes from Panthera onca, assembly GCF_046562875.1. NCBI lineage: Eukaryota > Metazoa > Chordata > Mammalia > Carnivora > Felidae > Panthera > Panthera onca. Next base: position 23,100,705 of record NC_138343.1, on the reverse strand, counting down.
GATTATTAGGAATTTCACTTGTATTAGGAAGCTTGATATGTGTGGCTTTTATTAATTCAAAGCATATAAATGAATGAGAAATGATTTGTTCAACAGTATTTATTGAATATATACCTTCTTGGTACACAGTATTTAACACAAACTTAGTGGCTTAAATCAGCACCCATTTATTGTCTCAGTTTCTGTAGGTAAGAAAGTCTAGCCACAGCTCAGGTGGGTTTTTTCTTCATGGTCTTTCCAGGCTGAAATCAATGTGTTAGTTGAGTTGCATTCTCATCTGGAACTTGGGGTCTTCATCCACACTGATATGGTTTCTGGCAGAATTCACATTATGGTGACCCTTAGCTTCTAGAGGTCTCCCACAGTAAGTACCCTGCCACCTAGCTCCCTCCATAGATAATTCACATTATAGCTCTTTTTTATTTTTTTATTAAAAAAATTTTTTTTAATGTTTTTATTTATTTTTGAGACAGAGACGGAGCACGAGCAGGGGAGGGGCAGAGAGAGAGGGAGACACAGAATCCAAAGCAGGCTCCAGGCTCCGAGCTGTCAGCACAGAGCCTGATGCAGGGCTCGAACTCAAGGACTGTGAGATCATGACCTGAGCCTAAGTTGGACGCTTAACCGATTGAGCCACCCAGGCGCCCCTGTAGCTCTTTATTTTTTAAGGCCAGTAGGAAAATCTTTAATGCTTCCAGTCTCTGTGCCTCTGTGAGACCTAAGCCCTTTTGGAAAGGGCTCCCTTGATTGGGCTGGACCCACTTAGAATAGTCACCCCTGTGATAAACTCAAAGTCAACTCATTAGGAGTCATAACTGTGTCTGCAAAACCCTTTCACATTTGCCATGTAAACACAACAGTGTCATGGAACTGATAGCCTTCATATATGCAAGTTCTTCTCATAGTCAAAGGGAGAGGATTATATAAGGATATGGGTGATTCGGGTCATCTTATGTTGGGCAGAGATTTTGGAGCTGAGGATACGGAAAAATTTTAAAGGATTACTCTTTCAACTGTGTGAAAAGTAGGCTGTAGAGGAGTAAGGATGGAAACAGGAAACAAGTGTAAAATTTCAAGTGAGAGCTCTTGGTGGCTTATTTGGGGTGGTAACAGTGGAGATAAGTAAGAAAGTTGGAATCAACATATGTTTTAAAGGTAGAGCTAACAAAATTTGTTTATGGATTCAATATGAAGCATGACAAACAGAAATCACGGGTGACTCCAGAGTTTCTGACTTGATCCACTGGGAGGATGACGTGAAGAAGAGCAAATTAGAGGGGGGAGTGCAAAATCAGAAGCTTAGCGTTGGTTGTAATAGGTTGGAAATGGCTATTGGACATCCATGTAGAGATGCTGAGTAGGCAGTAGGTTAGTAGGTTTGGAGTTTAGGGGAGGAGGATTTAGCTAGAGAAGTTTCAGTTTACAGGTGACATTTAAAATTGTGAGATGGACCACGTCACCTAGGAAGTGAGTGTAGTGCAAGAGGCGTGACTTGAGGAGTGAGCCTTGGGGCTCATCAGTGTTCCCAGCTGGGTGAGGAGCAGGAATAAGCACATGACCAGTAAGGAAGAGCTGGTGAGAGAAGAGAAGGCCAGGTGGTGAGCTGAACCCTAAGATGAGAATGTTTTAAGAAAAACAAGGGAGCAAGTTTGTCAAATGCTGCTGATTGTTCAAGAAGGATGCACACCAAGCACCAGCTGTTGGGGTTACTAATGCGGGGGTCACTGATGGCCTGGACAGCAGCAATTATGGTGGTGGAATAACTGCCTCCTTGGGCTGAGTCTAGAGCATGGAGCAGAGGAATTAGAGGACATTGGTATATAACACTTTGGAGGTGTTTTGTGGTAAAAGAGTGGAGGTTAATGAGATAGTAGCTGGAGAGGAAGATAGGGTCAAGAGAGGGACTTTTTTTTTTTTTTTTTTTTTTTAATTTCAGAGAGCAAGCCAGAGTGCATGTGCATGAGTGGGAGAGGGACAGAGAGAGGGAGAGAGAGAAAATTAAGCAGGTTCCACATTCAGCATGGAGCCCAGTGGAGTGTGGAGCCTGATGGGGGACTTGATCCCATGACCCTGGGATCATGACCTGAGCTGAAACAGAGTCAGACATTCAACTGACTGAGCCCCCCAGGTGCCCCGAGAGGGACTTTTTAAATGATAGAAAATATAGAAATTTGAAGAACTATGTGAATAAAGGCCTAAATAGCTCATTAGAAGAAAATAGTAGAAAAGTCTACCTTCTAGGCACTGAAACTTTTTACTTTTACTTTCTACTGTTAGCCTTGTTATCACTCTCTATGATATTACTGTTTTTATTTTATTTATTTAACCAAATCATTACACATGAGTGGAAATCTAGATAGTCATTCTATGGCTATCTTGTGATCCTGGTAATCCTGAGTGCCTTTTCCTGGAGGAACAATTGCATCTTCCTACTTCTTTGCCTTCTGTCTTGTAGCTAGGAGCTTGCTTATTTATTTATTTACTTTTTTTTTTTTAAAGTTTATTTATTTTGACAGAGAGAGAGTGCAAGTGGGAGAGGGGCAGAGAGAGAGACAGAGAGAGAGAGAGAATGAATGAATCCATCCCAGGCAGGCTCCACACTGTCAGTGCAGAGAGCCCAATGAGAGGCTCGAACTCACAAACCATGAGATCATGACCTGAGCCAAAGTTAGACACTTAACCAACTGAGCCACCAAGGTGCCCCACAGCTAGGAGCTTGTATGCAAGGCAGAGAGTTGGAGTGGTTTTTGTGGTTTTATTTATTTCCTTCTCTAACCCCTGAATTTTTGCTTATGATCTTGTACTAATTTCCTTGGATGTACTTTATTTAAAAAAAGAACTGAAAGTAAATGTGAATTGCCTTTGACCACATTTTTTCATGGGTTAAGAATAGAGTGGAAGAACATCCACTTGGTAGGTTCTTCATTTATCTCTATCCTGCAGATCTTGGAATTCTCTGCCAATAACCATGAACAATAAACAAGAGTTTGTGCGTAGCCAGAGAAGATGTCACAAAGCCAGTGCAATCTAGTCATGGGAGAGAAGCCTAGCAAAAGAAATGTAAAAGACATACTTCTTCAAGAGACTGGGTTCTAGTGTTTTCTCTGCCACTACGGGCTGCCATCCACTTTACTTCACAATGTACTCCTCAAAAAGTTTTTAAAACTTTCATGTGTAGAAGTCGTACATGTAGTTTTATGTTCTCAGAGAAGTAAAAGATAAATGTGTGTTTTTATGCCAACTCTTATTACAATGTACATGTATTTCTAGAGCATTAAACGTATAGTAAGCTGAAATATTGACAGTTTTACAAACTGTAATTTTGTAGGTCAGATTTTGCTTCTGTCAGTAATAGTACTGTCCATATCAGTGAAATACACTGTTACTACCAATAGAGGTAAGGACTATATCACTGGATAGAACAGAAACCCGTGATGTTGACTTTAATGCTATCTTGTCCTTTTATCTTTTTAAAAACAATTTTTTTTTAATGTTTGTTTATTTTTGAGAGGGAGAGACAGTGCACGTGGGGGAGGGGCAGAGAGAACGGGAGATTCGGAATCAGAACAGACACAGACACAGAAAGACCAGGATTTCCCAACCTCTGCAGCATGACATTTTGGAACAGATAGTTCTTTGTTGTGCAAGCTGTCCTGTGCTGTGTGGGATGTTTAGTGGCATCCTTTGCTCTTACTCACTAGATGCCAGTAGCCCTTCCTCCTGTGCTGTGATAACCAAAAATTTGAGGGACAGGTGGGTCAAAATCCTCCCCCTGCCAGCCGCTCAGTTAAGAATCACTGACTTAGATATAATAGATGCAAAAATTTTCTTTTATGTATCCCAGAGTTATAGACCTGTTCCTATACATAGTTTGGCCTCAGGATTGGCTTCTCTTTAAATCTAATGAGGTATATTGTAAGCCAATTTTTTATTACTATTTCTTTCTCCTAGAAAGAGACAAAATTATTATACCTAAATACTTCTGGTACACAGTTGTTGTGGCTTATTAATAAACTTTCTCTTCATTTTTTTTTTTTTAATGTCTGTTTTTGAGAGAGAAAGAGAGAGACAGAGCATGAGTGGGGCAGGCGCAGGGAGAGAGGGAGACAGAATCTGATACAGGCTCCAAGTTATGAGCTGTCAGCACAGAGCCTGATGTGGGCCTTGAACTCATGAACTGTGAGATCATGATCTGAGCTGAAGTCAGACGCTGAACTGACTGAGCCACCCAGGCACCCCAGTGTCCTTTTTTCTTTTTAATAAGGAACTGGATACCCTGATTGTGTAGTAAGGTGTATACCTGGTGAACAGACATTTGAACTCCCCTGCTCTGTATTTGAGTTACTGGAATGTTCTTTTGATGCTAGTTTTCATTTAAGATTTTTGTCATCTTTTAAAAATTTTCTATCACTTGCTCTCATCGCTAGGACTCTATTTAGACATTGTGGTCTTGGTATTGGGGATGTCTATACTTTGCTCCCTGTTACCTTTGCATGCTGAGTGGAACAACTTATGTCCTTTAACTGGTCAGTGGATGGCGAGCCGTCAATTTCATACCATTAATTATGTCCATCTTTGTTTCACTTGTATTGTTAGTATCAGCACTTATATTTTTCCATTTCCACTCATTTTCAGAAAATAAGTAAATGTTACACGATCTTTAAATAATTGCACAAGTGGGGCGCCTGGGTGGCGCAGTCGGTTAAGCGTCCGACTTCAGCCAGGTCACGATCTCACGGTCCATGAGTTCGAGCCCCGCGTCAGGCTCTGGGCTGATGGCTCAGAGCCTGGAGCCTGTTTCTGATTCTGTGTCTCCCTCTCTCTCTGCCCCTCCCCCGTTCATGCTATGTCTCTCTCTGTCCCAAAAATAAATAAAAAACGTTGAAAAAAAATTAAAAAAAAAAAAAAATAATTGCACAAGTAAACGTTGCTTGGCAAAGTGTAACTGCTGTAGTGGCATGTGTGTGTCTGTCAGCTAATACATGGCTCGAGAGACATGGTTTGAATATGTCCTCTTTCAACATTTCAAAGCGTCGGTTGCATGCACATCATGCTGTAAAGTTGTGGCATGCCTACAAATAACATTGCAACCTTCGTTAAGTTGAGTGTCTCCTGGGGCATTTTCTCTTCTGCAAGATGACCAAGTTAGTCTTTATGATCTTTAAGATTGTTTCCAATGTGGTTAATGTGATTCTACTTAAACTAATTCAGATCCTTACACAGAAACCGAGCATTCTTATTTAGATATAATTTCAACAACTTTATCTTCTTTTTTTCAGCCCTGTATGGAGAAGAAAGTAAGAATTACTGTGATTTATTTCTTACCTTTCTCTTAAATAATTGAAGGCCGCTTACAAGCAGGATATAAACTTACGATATGGTATAAAAATAAAGAGGACCACGTAAGGAAATGGAGACAAAAGTGGAAAAGAAGAACCACAGAGAAGCTGGGTGTTAGGACCTGCGATGCACAGGGCTGTTGGCAGGCTCCTGACAGGGAAGGGGTGAAATGGGCTACCCAGTATTATCGACCCTGCTGGGGGATATCTGAGGGCTGGGAAAGGACCTTTGTCTCTTCAGTCATCCAACCTACAGACTCTCCTTCCTGTCCTCTTAAGACTGTGGTATCAGTTTTACCCTTTCAGAGTTTCCAAATTTAAAGTGACCTCTCCTGTCCCTTTAAAGGAGAGAAATTGTTTATTAGCTCTCAAACTAAAATGTCACAGTGGTCCGTGTGTATGATGATGGCTAAGAACGAGCGTTGCCCTGTTCTGAAGCCCCTCAGCCTTCTTTGCTGCCAGCAAGGGCCAGCTCTGCCCTTCGTGCCTCCTTTTAGAGCTCTTGCTGGTTGTTTCTGGGTACGTGGTCACCAAAATGGATCTCAGCCTAGATTTCGGCTCATCAAACTTCACAAAAGCCACTGCGTTGTTGTTTTCATGTGCGAACTTGGAGGTGGGTGGCCTCCAGGTCCAGTTTATCTGTGTCCAGAATCATTATTCAGAAAGGCCACTGTGGCTGCTTCCTTTGGAGGGACTGGCTGTGGCTGTGGCCTTGTTCCCTGTGGGGAGCATTTGCTTCCAGTCCCATCCCTGCACAGGAGAGGGGACGTGGAGATGATGCAGTAAGCCTCACAGGAGACTCCCAGAGATTTGTAACAGATCCAGCTACCTTGAAGGGGGGCCCTGGGGTACATAGCAAATCTCCTTATTACATGCAGGGCAGCCGTGGCCCTTCTCTTTATGTCTTGTGCAACCTGTGGTGTCCTCCTGATATACTCTGCCTCCCTCTTCTGCTCCACCGAAAGGCCACATATGGACAGTTGAGCTGGTGGTTTAGGGAGGAGGCAGCACATTAGAGGAGCGAGTGGTCACGGAGGCAGTGCATCTTCTGGAAACCCCTATCTGGGTTAGAGGATGTGTTGCACCAGATGCTAAATTCTGCTCAATGCCCTGGGTGCAGTGTGATGGGAGTGAGGGGTCTTGATGAGGATAACTAAAGTTTTTCCATCACCCAACTTGATAGAAAAACTGGGCTTTGCGGTTATACCTGGGTTTCTGATTCTTCCCAGTACCCTTTTTGTGTGTGTAACTGGAGCCTCATTTTCCTTTTCTACAAAATAATATAAATCTTGGATTGTGACGGTGACTATGTGAGATAATACATGTGAAGTGCCCAGTTAGTGACTCAAGAGAGAATCATAATGCCATTGTTATTATCCTTCTGCTCTCCTACCAGAACTTTGACAAGAGGGCTAGTAAAAAGATAAGTAGCTTTGAGAGATAGCCTTCTTTGATTCTGCTACAAAGGTGAAAAATCTTAAAGGCAAGCTGTTATTTTGATGTTTGAAAAATATCAGGAAGACCCAGGGCTGCATGGATTATAAAATTGGTAGCTTACCAGGGTATGTTTGACATGTGTTATCAGCTCACCCTCAGTTAAATTAAATTGAGGGGCCTCTTGACTATACTGAAAGGTGAACTCCAGGCCTCCGTTAAATAGCAGTTTACCCACAAGCTTCTCAGACACATGTATAAAAGAGGTCCACACGCTCTTTGTGCAGAACAGGTAATAGAGATTTAGAGAGGAGAGTAATTTTAGCTTAATGTTTGAATTTTGTGTTTGAGAATAGCAGACAATTAAATGCTGTAAAGTGGCACAGAAAAGTGGCTTGAACTTTAAGAACGTTCTTTTTCCTCCATTCTCCCACTTCACTTGGAGATATTCACATTTATATTAATTATCTCCATAGCTTATATTAGGTTATACAATAGAATCTGAATTTCAAATAAATGTCAAAATCAGAAAATAAGCCTATAATCTTTCACAGGCTGTTCTGAAGAAAATGGACTTTCTGCTTTTGAAGCATTTTGTCTTATGAAGCACAGACCTTATTTTTCAAATACCTTGTCTCCAAAATAACTAGAAAATCTCATTAAAGACTCCTCAGGGGTGCTGGGGATCATGGCAGGATGTGGTGTTACAGAAGAGTGAGCAGGAAGGGGACTGGTGACACCTTATGAGCCTGGACCTGGTTCACCCCATACTATGAGGTGACCTGTCACCTGGAAGTTTCTTTCCTTATCGGACCCAGGTTTCTCATCTGGAAAGTCAAGATAGTAAACCAGTGATCTTCAGTGTTTTTTAAGTATTCCATTTCTATGAGGATATGTATAAGGCACCACTTTGCATATTTTACACAGCCATTCCTGGAGAAGACAGGTGTTTTGTCACTCATGGAGGCCCATGATACTTGTGTGGTGAAAGTTGTCATCAACTTCAGCAGTGATTTCCTGTGTGTGTGTGTGTGTGTGTGTGTGTGTGTGTGTGTGTGTTTCTTTGCATCACTGGAACCCTTCAAACTATTTGCATGAAATGCTGCTTTATAAAGTGTATACAAGTAGAGCTGCTGTAGTGTCATTAGGGCCAGAGTCCTTCCTGTCTAATTTTCACCCCCTGAGCCATTTCCATAGAGCCCTAGGGTTTGAAAAGTAGACATTACAGGGGGAGATCCATACTCTTGAGTGTACCATTGTGTGCTTGATCTAATCCCGAATTTACTTTTTCCCATTTTTTCGTTTTATTATTAAAGTTTCAAGCATACAGTACATTTTCAAAGAAGTTTTACACTGAACCTCTGTAAAGCCATCCCTGGATTCTTTTAGTTCATACATTAGTATGCTAATTTTATCACACATCCATCTGTCTATCCTTCTGTCCATCCACCAGTACAATCCATCTTTTTTTTTAAAAATAAATTTCAAAGTAATTTGAAGACTTTCTCCAAATACATATGAAAATATAATTTTGTTTTTGAAGGCAAAATTTACATATAGTGAAATGCACAGATTGAGTTCTGACAAATGTATATAAGTGTGTAATTCAAACCCCCATCAAGATACAAAACATTACTTAAGTTATATATCCCAACAAGTCTCCTCATGCCCCTTTTGAACATTAATCTCCTCCCCCACCCTCCAAAGGAAGGCATTGTTTTAATTCTCTTTCCACTATAATTTAGTTTGATTTGTTATATTACCTAACATAAAGGGAATCATATAGTATGTACTCTTTTGTGACTGGTTTCTTTTTTATTCATCATAATGTTTTTGAGATTCATCTGTGTTATTGTGCCTTTAGTAATCTGTGTGTATGTATGTAATGGCATTCCATTGTATGATACCGTTATTTGTTTATCCCTTCTTCTATTGAGGAACATCTGTGCTCTTTCTGTTTTGGGGCTGTTATGAATAAAGTTACCATGAATGTTCTTGTGCAGGTCTTTTTGTAGACATTTTCTCTTGGTTAAATATCTAGGATTAGATGTAAGTCGTCAGTCTTATAATTTTGGTTATTCTACTGCTATAACAATAATTGATAATAGTGGCAATAAATAATAGTAGTATATCACTGGTTTTATTTGCATTTTCTTGCTGACTATTGATGTCAGACACTTTTATATGTGCTTATCAGACCTTTGTATATCTTTTTGAAATGTGTTGAAACATTTTGTTCATTTGTTTTTAACTGGGTTGTTTGTCTTTTTACTATTGAATTATAGGGATTCTTTATACATCATAGCTGCCATATTCATCCTTTGCAAATATTTTCTCCCAGTCCTTGGCTTCCCTATTCAGTTTCTTGAAGATGTCATTTGAAGAACAGAGAATTTTAATTTTCAATTCTATCAATACTTTTACTTTCTTTTATGATTATTGCTTTCTACTTTCTAAGAAGCTTTTGTCTACTCCAGGTTATGCAAATATTTTCATATATTGACTTCTAAAAGCTTCACATTTAGGTCATTATGTTGTATGTTTAGGTTTTTGATGTATCTTGAGTTAATTTATGTATATGCTCTGCCTTTCAGCCACTCCTCAACATAATCTCTGGCTTCTGTACTCTGTCTGGTCATTTTTCTAATGTATATACACTCGTGGCTGTGTACTTGAGCATTCTATTCTTTCTTCTCTCTCTACCACAAGTGTTTATTGAGTGTTTATAGCATGCTAGGTACTAGGTTTAGGATTGGGTATGCACTGTTGAATAAAACGTAAATAATCCACTGTTGAGCTGGTAGTCTAGTAATGATAAATACACATTAAGCAAATAAACACAAATGCATTTATATTTATGTCTGGTAAAGTCTTCTTTATCCTTTAAAATTCATCTTAATCGAGTATTTGAAAACTAGTCATTATAATCTACCGTATCAGCAGACTAAAGAAAATCATGTGATCGTATCAGTTGATATAGAAAAAACATTTGAGAAAACCCAGTACTCATTCAAGATAAAAACTCTCAGCAGACTAGGAATAGAGGGGAACTTCCTCAACTTGATAAAAATCTATAAAAATCCTCCAGTTCATATCATATTTAATGCTAATTCACTCAATGCTTTTTCTCTAAGTTTGGGGACAAAGCAAGGATGTCTTCTCTTAACCTCTATTCAACATTGTATTGGAAGTGTTAGCCACTGCAGTAAGGTAAGAACAAGAAGTCAAAGGCATTCAGATTGGAAAAGAAGAATAAAACTATTCCTATTTACAGATGATCTGATTATCTGTACAGAATATCCCAAAGAATCTACCAAAACCAACCCAAACCAAACCCAACCCAAAGGAAACAGAATGCCCTCCTAACTAAAACTAATAAGTGAATTTTGCAAGGTCACAGGATGTAATATGAACAAATAGAATCCATTTTATTCTATACAATGAACATTCAGGAACCAAAATTACAGACACATAATTAATTATAGTCACTCTTCAGAAAATGAAATACTTAGGAATATATTTAATGAATTCCATCTTGGATCTATATGCTGAAGTTTATAAAATACTGATGAAAGAAGTCAAAGACCTAGATAAATGCAGAGAGATAACTGTGTTCACAGATCAGGAGACTCAACCTAGTGAGGATGTCAGTTCTCCCTAAATTGTTCAATGCAATTAGTATGAAAACCCCAACAATGCTTTTTTGTTGTTGTTGTTTTGTTTTCATTTAAAGATGGCCTTGATGAAGTGGTACTAAATTTTAATCTTTGAACACTTGTCTTTTTAGAAACATATATAAAAGTTTTTATTTTAGAACAGTTTTAGATTTACAGAAAAATTGGTAAGATAAAGCAAAAAGTTTTCATGTATCCAATACCCAGTTTCCCCAGTTGTTAACATCTTGCATTGGTCTGCTACATTTGTTCCAATTAATGAACCAATATTGATGCATTATTATTAACTAAAGTCCATACTTTATTCAGATTTTCTTATTTTTTTTTACATAATGTTCCATTTGTTTTCCAGAATCTCATCCAGGTTGCCACATTATATGTAGTCATCTTTGTCTTGAGCTGGACAGTTTGTTAGACTTTCCTTGATTTTGATGATCTTGACAGTTTCAAGGAGTATCTGTGGGATATTTTTAGATTGTCTTTCAGTTGGGATTTATGTGCTGTTTTTCTCATGATAAGACTAGGGTTATGTGTTTTGGGGGAAAACAACCACAATGGTAATGGCCATTTTCATCACATCATATCATGGGTTCATATGATCAGTGTAACTAATCACTGTCAACGTTGACCTTGATCACCTGGCTGAGGTGGTGTTTGTCAGGCTTCTCCTCTGTAAGGTGAAACACTTATCCCCTCTCTACTGTACTCTTCAGAACCAGCAAGATTTTTACACACTAGCTTCTTTTAAAATTTATGGGCAAAAGCACAAGTCCTATAATACTTAAAAAATCTTCCTGAAAAAGAATGAAGTCAGTGGAATCACACTACTTATTATTAAAACATAATATAGCTAAGGTAAAGTAAAGCTTATGGTGTTGATAGAGGAATAGACCCAGAATAGAAAATCTAGAAAAAAGCAATTTAATGGAAGAAGGATAACGTTAAAAAAAAAAAAAATAAATGGTGCTGGAACAATTGGACAATTATTGGCAAAACAATACACCATGGCTTAACCCTCACACCTTATTAACTCAGAATGGGTCATGAATTTAATTTAAAATGCAAGACAATAAATAAATATTTTAGAAAAAAATCAGGAGAATCTTGGGGTCTAGGGTTTAAAAGCCCTAGACTTGACAAGCCAAACCATGATTCATAAGAAAAAGATTGATTTAAACCACAATGAGCTATCACTACATACCTACAGAATGGCTAAAATAAAAAGTAGTGACCACCCCAAATGGTTGGCGAGGATGTGAAGAAACTGTATCACTCATACATTGTTGGGCAGGAAGTAAAAGATATAGCAACTCTGGAAAACGGGTTGGCAGTTTCTTATAAAACTGAACACACAACTCCCATGTGACCCAGCAGTTGCACTCTTGGGAATTTATCCCAGAGATATGAAAACGTATGTTCATATCAAAATCTGTACATGCATGTTCATAGTAGCTTTTTTTTTTTTTTTTTTTTTTTTTTTTTTGGGTAATAGCCAAAACAGAAACAATCCAGATATCCTTCAAAGGGTGACTCATTAGACTGTAGTAAAGCAAACTGGTGTAAAGCAGAAAGTCTCTGGTTTTTTTGTGTTTTTTTTTTTTTCTTTCCTTCATGTTTCCTCATCCTCTTTGCCTGTCTTGTTTGCCTTTACAGAGAATGCTTCTCTTCTGACACTTCTGGTCACTGAACATTCAGAGATTTTTCCCCACATCAGTAAGCAGTTCTCAGACATAAGCTAGGTGTCCCAGTATTTAATTCAGTCCTAACAGTGTCTACCCAGAGATAATGTCAGGTGCCATAGCTTAAGGGCTCAGTCCCAAAACACACACCTACACACCTCAGATGCCCATCGCGAGTATCACCCGAGCTTCCGAGCAACTGCTCAGAAATTAGAGGTTCGCTCAGCCCCCTCCTCAGTTTCCCCATTAATTTGCTGGAGTGGCTCACAGAATTCAGGAAAACACTTAATTTATGTTTACCAGTCTCTTACAGGATATGGTAAAGGGTACAGATGAATAGCTAGATAGGAGATTACATAGGGTGAGCTCTGGTGGGGGCTCCTGAGTGCAAGAGCTTCCATCTCTGTGGAGTTGGAGTGCACCACCCCTCCTAATGTGGATGTGTTCAACCTGGAAGTTCTCCAAACCTTGTGCTATTAGGATTTTTGGAGGCTGCCTCATATAAGCATGACTAATTATTAATTCCATTTCTAGCCCCTCTCCCCTCCTTGGGGGATGGGAGGTAAGACTGGATATTCCAAGCTTCTACTCAGGGCTTGGTCTTTCTGGTGACCAGCCTCCATCCAGGAGCCCACCTAGAGTTGCCTCATTAGAACAAAAGTTGCCTCCAGTGCTCTTACCGTGTAGGAATTTACAAGGGTTTGAAAAGCCTTGTGTCAGGGATGGAGTCAAAGACTAAATACTAGAACAAGAGATGCTCCTACTGTTCTTATTGCTTAGGAATTTGTAACAGCTTTATCAGCTCTTTGCCAAAAGGCAGGGACAGAGACCCAGTATATTTATTTCTATATATTTTCTGTGATCTCACACATGGGTACTAGTCAATAAAATGGAAGAAAATCTTGATACAACAGCCTGGATGGCTCCAAGGAATTAAGCCAAATGAAAATACGCAACCCTAAGTGGGCCTGTATTATATGTGCCATTTATATAACATTCTTGAAATTCTAAAAGCATGGAAGTGGAGCACAGACTTACTGGTTACTGTGGGTGATGGACATGGTAGGGGAGAGAGGTGAGCCTGGCTGTGAAAGGGCAGCTCAGGGGCTCCTTTTGGTGTTGGAAATGTTCTGTGTTGAATGTTATCGGTGTCAGCATCCTGGGTTTGATTTTGGTACCATAGTTTTGCATATGTTATCACTGGGGGAAACTGGACCTTGGTTTCTCTCTGTGTTATTTATTCTAACTGTAGGTATGCAAATCAAGAATTATCTCAAGATTAAAAGTTTAATTTAAAAAATCATCATAAAAATAAATTCCTTTGGAGGGCTGGGTTGTCTTCCAGCCTTTTGTATCTTTGACAGTCCTTTATTCATTTGGTAAGTTCCTTCTTTTTGCCAATTCACTGGTTAGGTTCTGAAAATACAGAGTGAAGACAAGTGTGGTTGTAAATATTTGCAATCTAGAAGCATCTAAGTGAGGGGATACTATCCAGGGAGGGGATTGTAGCTTCAGGGAGCATCAGGACCATATTTATTTCACTCTGTTATACTGGATTTCAGACTGTGAGGTTGAGGAGAAGGCTATCATTTATTCATCTTTATATTCCAAGTACTTGCCTTTGTAGCTGGGATATTTGAGACACTAATGCAAATATGCTGGAAGCTTTATTTGACTACATGAATGCAATGGGGTTCAAGATATGCTCACCCCAAAATAAGGCACCTTGGCGTATTGAAGATCTTAAACTGACGAATTTGAAAAAAATGACAAGAAATCTGTCCAAACAAACCTTGTTAGACTAACCCCTACTTTCCTAGTTACTTTATTATTTACTGCCCTCACCCTTCACAAATTGATTGTTTCTCTGTCTGTAAGCTATAAACGCTTCCTGTCTTTGGGCCCTCATTCTCTTGTGAAGGCTCCCACATACATGTAGACATTTAATAAAATTTGCGTGTGTTTTTCTCCTGTTAGATTAATAGGATTAGCTGTCTTTGTCAGTTTAATTTTCAACTCTGTCATAAACTCTAAGAGGGTTGAGGAAAACTTTTCCTTTCCTTACAAGTGCTGTAGTTTTTATGAAGGAAAGGAAATAAGCTTTATGACCAAACAAAAGAACTGGATAGGGAGATGTGAAATTAATTTTTTTTAGATTGTGGGAACATACCTTTTCACAGTACGATGAACAACTGGTTGGTGGACTTGAAGTTTAGCAAACCCATAAAAATCTATATCTCCAGAAAACACATTCCTGATATATTCCTCATAATAGCTCATGGAGGATTTTCAGGAGTACTTTGACAGAATATTGACAGAGATGAACTGATCCTCCACAAGAAACTACATTACAAAAGCTCAGTGCATAAAAGCAGGGTGGGGGAAATCAGAGGCAGTTAATTTCTTTCTATGTTCATATGGTAGTTTTTCTAGGTTAAGACCTACACACATACGTAAAAAATACGTTATCATGTTATATGTATAATTTTTTAGCTGCTTTATCTGTTTTGTGACCCTTGACCAATGTCAAAAAATATTTTCAATTAATGTTTTCTCCCACATCATTTGAACTGTTAAAAGATAATCTGATGCATATTAAACATTTTAAGAGTTTGAGCAAATACTGATTTGAATTGGGCAGTGCCAAACCAAAAATGGATAGGAGCACTCCATGGACAGGAGTGTGGGGAGAGGCTTTTATAGAGAAAAGGTGGAAATGAAGTAAGGAAATTATTGATTGGCAATAGCTTAAAGTCTAGTTGGCTGTTTGTGATCAGTTGTCCTTAAGTTTTGATTTTGTAACCTTGAGACTTTTGCGGGTGTAGATTTTGAATTGCTTAGGTAGGCTGCCATAGTCTTAGAGCAACCTCTGTCTAATGACCTCTTTTTAAAATTAGTTTAACAGTGCCAGTACTTTATTTCACCAGCCCCTTAGAGTTGGACACTTAAGCTTTTTCCAAATGTGAATACTCAGTTTCTGGTTTTGTCCTATTCAGTCACTTAGAGGCGGTACACTTTTGCAATCACCATAAAAAGACAGGGACACTGTCTAACAGACTAAATCTCTGGCAGTAAAAATTTGAAAACCACTTTCGTTTTTTCCCATTTATAAGGTAGGTCTTCTATTAGCATGATTTTTTTTGACAGAAACTTTGATTTCTGGGAGGAAGCCTTAAAAAAAAAATGCCCCTCTTTCAAGAAGATTAGCATTGATGTTTCTTTAATTTTTAGTTTTAATTCCAATATAGTTAACATACACTGTTATAATAGTTTTAAGTGTACGATATAGTGATTCAACAATTGTATACATTACTCAGTGCTCAGAAGTGTCTTCTTAATCTCCTTGACCTATTTCACCCATCTCCCCTGCCCACTTCCCTTCTGGTAACTATCAGTTTGTTCTGTATAGTTAACAGTCTGTTTCTTAGTTTGCCTCTCTGTCTCTCTCCTCTCTTTTTCCTTTGTTCCTTTGTATTGTTTCTTAAATTCCACATGTGAGTGAAATCATATGGTCTTTCTCTGACTGACTTACTTCACTTACCATTATACTGTAGTTCCATCCATATTCTTGCAGATGGCAAGTTTTCATTCTTTTTTTTTATGGCTGACTAATATTCCATTACACACACACACACACACACACACACACACACTCCACATCTTCTTTATCCATTCATCTATCGATGGACACTTGAGCTGCTTCCACAGATTGTCTATTATAAATAATGCTGCAATAAACATAGGGGTGCATGTATCCTTTTGAATTAGTGTTCTTGTATTCTTTGGGTAAATACCCTGTAATGCAATTACTAGACTGTAGGGTACTTTTATTTTTAACTTTTTGAGAAACTTCCATACTGTTTTCTACAGTGGTACACCACTGTGTTTTGCATTCCTACCAAAAGTGCATGACGGTTCTTTTTTCTCTACATCCTTGGCAATACTTGTTTCTTGTGTTTTTGATTTTAGCCATTCCGACAAGTGTAAGGTGATGCCTCATTGTAGTTTTGATTTGCATTTCCCTGATGATGAGTGATGTTGAGCATCTTTTAACGTGTCTGTTGGCCATCTGTATGTCATTTTTGGAGAAATGTCTGTTCATGTCTTCTGCCCATTTTTGAATTGGATTGTTTGTTTTTTGGATGTTGAGTTGTATCAGTTCTTTGTATATTTTGGGTACTAACCCTTTATCATTTTTCATTTGCAATTATCTTCTCCCATTCAGTAGGCTGTCTTTTACTTTTGTTGATTGTTTCCTTTACTGTGCAGAAGCTTTTTATTTTGCTGTAGTCCCAATAGTTTATTTTTGCTTCTATTTTCCTTGCCTCAGGAGATATCTAGAAAGATATTGCTATGGATCCTGTCAGAGAAATTACTGCGTGTGCTGTCTTCTAGGTTTTTTATATTTTCAGGTCTCACATTTAGGTCTTTCATCCATTTTGAGATTATTTTTGTGTCTAATATAAGGAAGTGGTCCATTTTCATTCTTCTGCACGTAGCTCTCCAGTTTTCCCAGCACCATTTGTTGAAGAGACTGTCTTTTTCTCATTGCATATTCTTGCCAGCTTTGTTGAATGAATTGACCACACAATCATGGATTTGTTTCTGGGTTTTCTATCCTGTTCTATTGATTTTTGTGTATATTTTTGTGCCAGTGCCATACTGTTTTGATTACTACAGCTTTGTAGTATAAGTTGAAATCTGGAATTGTGATACTTCCATCTCTGTTTTTCTTCTTCAAGATTATTTTGGCTATTCTAAAATCTAAAATAATTTAAGTATGTAATGCCTACGCTGCTCAAGTGTTTGCTTACCACTCTGTGGGTGCTTGTGCTTTATTTGTGTGGACGAAAATACTGGTGGGACGATGGAAAGAATACTAGGTGACAAGTAAAGGGGAATAGAAGGCCTGGTCTCTGCAGGGAAGGTGTCTTTGGGCCTCAGTTTTCACATCTGTTAAATGCCATACTGGATCTATCTCATCTTTAAGTTCCCCCTGACTTTAAAATTTTAAGTTTCTCTTCAATATAAACAGTTGCTTAACTAGCCAAATGAGAGAACCATCTTTTCTAATGTTGGAAAGGCTGTGGAAGAATGAAGCCCAAGGTAGAACTGGAAACCAGGCTTCTAGAACTCTTTGCAACTGTGTACTTTTTGAAGTGAATTCTTATAACAGTAGTCATAGACATATATTTTAGTCTAAGTGAAAAATATTTCCAAATCTTAATATGGTAACATCTCCATCATCTCTAGAGATTAATATTCTACCCATGTCATTCTTTTGGTGCACGGCCACATCTGGGAATTAAAAGCCTTATAGGAATAAAAAACTTGCCACTTCAATCTTCTTGCACTAACACCAGGCACTTTATGCTTTAGGACTGCACCCACTCTTATGGATACATAGCATTTAATTCTAATTAGCTTAATTGTTTTGCTTCCCTGATAGTTTACAACAGAGTGAAAGCCTCAAACTCTGAGAGCATCGCAGAGCTACTAGTACTATTATAATTGTGGTAGAGGTTCTGCTGGCCAACTGAAATTGAAAGAGGCAAAAAAGAATTAAACACTAAAAAAACTGCAGAAATAGCAATAGCTTTTCCTAAAGGGTGACTGTTGTCATTGAGAAAAGTTTAAATTTTGTTTATAGCCTTTGTTAAATAGTATAGTAACATTTCAAAATGTTTCTCTACCAGTGGTTCTCCAAGTTTTGCTGACATAGAATCATCCAGAAGCCTTGTTAAGTTACAGACTGCTGGCCCTGCTCCAGAGTCTCTATTTCTTGGGTCTGGGGTAGGGCCTGAGAATCTATTACTCACAGTTTCTTTTTTTTTTTTTTTCTTTTTCTTTTTTTAATGTTTATTTTTGAGAGAGAGGGAGGGAGGGAGAGAGCGTGTGGGAGAGGGGGATGGGTAGAGAGAGAGGGAGACACAGAATCTGAAGCAGGGTACAGGCTCTGAGCTATCAGCACAGAGCCTGACGTGGGGCTTGAGCTCACGGACTGCAAGATCATGACCTGAGCCAAAGTCGGCCGCTTAACCCACTGAGCCACCTGGGTGCCCCTCACAGTTTCTTTTTTGATGTTGATGTTGCTGTTCCTGGGACCATACTTTGAGAACCACTGTCTTATGCAAAAGCATTTTAAATATTGTTTAAAATAATAATACTTGGAAAAAATTAAATTATGTGTAAAGCTCATACTTTACTATATAATTATTTCTAAAATATCTTCATTTTGTATCATACCTCCTGTAGCCCCCTCCTTGTGTGGGAATTGAGAGCTTAAAAAATCATGGGATTTTTTTTTTCTTCCCTCTGTGCTGTTCTCTTAATGAGAGTGTGTTGTCATTTCCAAGCAGAGAAACTCCAAATATTTGTGATTTTCTGTTTTTGAATTTATTTGTTTCTACTTTCATTCTTCCTTATTCCTAATTTTATTTGGTTGTCTTTTTACTATTAGAACCCCAAACTTACTTTTATATTTTTTATATCATTAGTATGTTTCATGCTATTTTCTCTGAGCACAGGTCATAAAATTCTCTGTTTCTCTCTGTCTCTCTCTCTGTCTCTGTCTCTGTCTCTCACACACACGCGCGCGCGCGCACACACACACACACACACACACACACACACACACACACAGAAAATGCAAGATGTTCTAACACTTTGGTACAAAAGTAAGCCTCCCTGCCCCCATCTCCCAGCCAGCTAGGTTCACTTCCGTGGAGGCATCTGTTATTGTCAAAGCTTGACATTCACGCAGCCCTTATTATTCCTGGATTATTCATGGATTCTGTATTTGTGAATTTGCTTAGTTGCTAACATTTGTTTGTAACCTCAAAATCAATACTTGTAGAGTTTTCATGGTCATTTGAGGATACGTAAAGAGCATCAAAACTTTGATTCACCCATGTTTCCACCTGAGGTCCAATAACACAATGCTCTACCTTCTTGTTTCAGCTCTTTCTATAAATGTGTGTACTTTTTGCCAGCTATTTAGTGCCATGTTTTTCACATTTTTGTGTTGTTGATGATTTTGCTGTTTATAATGGCCCCCAAGAGTAGTGCTCAAGTGCTGTCTTGTGCTCCCAAGCTCAAGAAGGCTGTGATATGCCTTATTGAGAAAATACCTGTGTTAGATAGCTTCATTCAGGCCCTGAGTTATAGCGCCGTTGGTTGTGAATTCAACTTTAGTGAATCTACAGTATATATTAAGTAGAGTATCTTTTAACAGAAACACACATAAAACAAGGTTATGTATTGATTAGTTGACAAAAATGTGAACAGAGGCTCACAGGAAACTAACTCTGTATTTCCCCTAGGAGCAGTGGTTCAGTATTCACTAATCTAGTGTTCTTAGAGATGTTATAGATCATAACTACCGTGAATAATGAGAATGGACTGTGTGTATATTATTTTCATCATTTTTGTTTCATATATGCTTTGCAATTTCAATGAACTGATTTCATGCACTAGCTAATCCTTTAAGTTACATAGTGTACAGAGAAATGCAGAACTTTTTTACAGGGGATTTTATTTATTTATTTATTTATTTATTTATTTATTTTATTTTTGAGAGAGAGAGACAGAGTGCGAGTGGGGGAGGGGCAGAGAGACAGGCAGAATCTGAAGCACATTTCAGGCTCTGAGCTGTCAGCACAGAGCCCAATCCGAGGCTCAAACCCATGAACCTTGAGATCATGACCTGAGCCAAAGTTGGCTGCTTAACTGACTGAGCCACCTAGGCACTGCTAGTTTTTATTTATTTTGAGAGAGAGAGTGCACACATGTGCATGCACAAGCAGGGGAGAGGCAGAGAGAGAGAATCCCAAGCAGGCTCTGTGCTGTCAGTGGAAAGCCTGGCAAGGCTCGATCTCCTGAACTGTGAGATGATGACCTGAGCCAAAATAAGAGTCTGATGCTTAACTGACTGAGCCACCCAGTGCCCCTTTACAGGGGAATTTTAACAGAGAGCATAATATGATCTGGACTGATTGAGGCTGATGGAACCTTCATAAGTGGGCCTAAATTTCACTGTTCTGCCCTCCTGTCACTATATTCAGAATATGGTTTAGTGTGCACATAACAACCTTCTCTGAAGCAAGAATTAAAGAATGTTGTTTGATTTCCACGTTTTCAAATGGCTTTCTAAATGACCTTCACTGCTGTACTTTGCTTGTCATCACTTTATAATTACATGTGCTGTGGGGAGAGGGTGGTCCCGTGGAAATGTCACTGTGAGTTCATGAATAGTGTCTTTTCTCAGCAGAACAGTAATACAGAAAGATATAACATGGATATTCTTAGTGGAGTTCACTCCTTTTGGCTTGGGAAAACATTCCTTTTAGGGACAAAAACATTGTCCCTGTCCTCCAGTAGCTTAAGCTCTAACAGATGGATTTGCAGCTGCCGGGTGAGCTCAGTGAGTGTCTTATGTGCACGTGGGGAAGAGAGAAGAGAGGGCACAGCTGTGTTTGAGGAAAGTAGGAAGGATAAGACATAGTTTAACAGAGATAAAACACCTCTGCAATTACAAAACATTTCAAAGGGAAGGTGTGTTTTCATTTGAAAAGAAAACTGACAAGGAGCTTATCAGGACTGTCCATTGGAAAAAGTGAGGGCAGCAGGTATTTATCAGGAGAGGGCTGATAATGGCAGTGGCAGGACAGACCAGGATCTGGCAAGAGTCAGAAGGCCTGGGCTTGATTCCTGATGCTCCATTCAGGGCTTTCAGTTCTCAGTTGACTTTGGACAAATCCGTTTATGTTTTTTGTTGTGTTGTAGTGAGAACTGAATGAAAAAAATAATATAAAGAAGAAAGGAAACACTTTTGAGAGGAGGTGATTTTATTTTACCATTTGTTGGTAGACACATATTTCAGGCTGATAGCATCTACTTAATAATTGTGGAACTGAGGACTGGCCAAGCCTTTGTGTGCTGTGATTTATTCCTTCCACCACTACAGCCCAGACTCCAGGATTTTATATGCAGCAACTTTATTTGGAGAATCTTAGCTAAAATCAATTTATTTAGAATATTTAGGAGAAAATAATTTTTAACCTGGAGGCTATTTTTCTATGTAACAGTAATATTTCTAATTGCCTAAAATAGTTTTTAATAGGCAGTTTATTGAATTGATTTATTTTATTTTTTATTTTTTTTTTTATTTATTTTTTTATTTTTTAATATATGAAATTTACTGTCAAATTGGTTTCCATACAACACCCAGTGCTCATCCCAAAAGGTGCCCTCCTCAATACCCATCACCCACCCTGCCCTCCCTCCCACCCCCCATCAACCCTCAGTTTGTTCTCAGTTTTTAACAGTCTCTTATGCTTTGGCTCTCTCCCACTCTAACCTCTTTTTTTTTTTTTTTTTTCCTTCCCCTCCCCCATGGGTTTCTGTTATGTTTCTCAGGATCCACATAAGAGTGAAACCATATGGTATCTGTCTTTCTCTGTATGGCTTATTTCACTTAGCATCACACTCTCCAGTTCCATCCATGTTGCTACAAAAGGCCATATTTCATTTTTTCTCATTGCCACGTAGTATTCCATTGTGTATATAAACCACAATTTCTTTATCCATTCATCAGTTGATGGACATTTAGGCTCTTTCCATAATTTGGCTATTGTTGAGAGTGCCGCTATAAACATTGGGGTACAGGTGCCCCTATGCATCAGTACTCCTGTATCCCTTGGATAAATTCCTAGCAGTGCTATTGCTGGGTCATAGGGTAGGTCTATTTTTAATTTTCTGAGGAACCTCCACACTGCTTTCCAGAGCGGCTGCACCAATTTGCATTCCCACCAACAGTGCAAGAGGGTTCCTGTTTCTCCACATCCTCTCCAGCATCTATAGTCTCCTGATTTCTTCATTTTGGCCACTCTGACTGGCGTGAGGTGGTATCTGAGTGTGGTTTTGATTGGTATTTCCCTGATAAGGAGCGACGTTGAACATCTTTTCATGTGCCTGTTGGCCATCCGGACGTCTTCTTTAGAGAAGTGTCTATTCATGTTTTCTGCCCATTTCTTCACTGGGTTATTTGTTTTTCGGGTGTGGAGTTTGATGAGCTCTTTATAGATTTTGGATACTAGCCCTTTGTCCGATGTGTCATTTGCAAATATCTTTTCCCATTCCGTTGGTTGCCTTTTAGTTTTGTTGGTTGTTTCCTTTGCTGTGCAGAAGCTTTTTATCTTCATAAGGTCCCAGTAATTCACTTTTGCTTTTAATTCCCTTGCCTTTGGGGATGTGCCGAGTAAGAGATTGCTACGGCTGAGGTCAGAGAGGTCTTTTCCTGCTTTCTCCTCTAAGGTTTTGATGGTTTCCTGTCTCACATTCAGGTCCTTTATCCATTTTGAGTTTATTTTTGTGAATGGTGTGAGAAAGTGGTCTAGTTTCAACCTTCTGCATGTTGCTGTCCAGTTCTCCCAGCACCATTTGTTAAAGAGACTGTCTTTTTTCCATTGGATGTTCTTTCCTGCTTTGTCAAAGATGAGTTGGCCATACGTTTGTGGGTCTAGTTCTGGGGTTTCTATTCTATTCCATTGGTCTATGTGTCTGTTTTTATGCCAATACCATGCTGTCTTGATGATGACAGCTTTGTAGTAGAGGCTAAAGTCTGGGATTGTGATGCCTCCTGCTTTGGTCTTCTTCTTCAAAATTACTTTGGCTATTCGGGGCCTTTTGTGGTTCCATATGAATTTTAGGATTGCTTGTTCTAGTTTCGAGAAGAATGCTGGTGCAATTTTGATTGGGATTGCATTGAATGTGTAGATAGCTTTGGGTAGTGTTGACATTTTGACAATATTTATTCTTCCAATCCATGAGCAGGGAATGTCTTTCCATTTCTTGATATCTTCTTCAATTACCTGCATAAGCTTTCTATAGTTTTCAGCATACAGATCTTTTGCATCTTTGGTTAGATTTATTCCTAGGTATTTTATGCTTCTTGGTGCAATTGTGAATGGGATCAGTTTCTTCATTTGTCTTTCTGTTGCTTCATTGTTAGTGTATAAGAATGCAACTGATTTCTGCACGTTGATTTTGTATCCTGCAACTTTGCTGAATTCATGTATCAGTTCTAGCAGACTTTTGGTGGAGTCTATCGGATTTTCCATGTATAATATCATGTCATCTGCAAAAAGCGAAAGCTTGACTTCATCTTTGCCAATTTTGATGCCTTTGATTTCCTTTTGTTGTCTGATTGCTGATGCTAGAACTTCCAGCACTATATTAAACAGCAGCGGTGACAGTGGGCATCCCTGTCGTGTTCCTGATCTCAGGGAAAAAGCTCTCAGTTTTTCCCCGTTGAGGATGATGTTAGCTGTGGGCTTTTCATAAATGGCCTTTATGATCTTTAAGTATGTTCCTTCTATCCCGACTTTCTCAAGGGTTTTTATTAAGAAAGCGTGCTGGATTTTGTCAAAGGCCTTTTCTGCATCGATTGACAGGATCATATGGTTCTTCTCTTTTTTTTTGTTAATGTGATGTATCACGTTGATCGATTTGCGAATGTTGAACCAGCCCTGCATCCCAGGAATGAATCCCACTTGATCATGGTGAATAATTCTTTTTATATGCTGTTGAATTCGATTTGCTA
This sequence comes from Panthera onca, assembly GCF_046562875.1. Taxonomy (NCBI): domain Eukaryota; kingdom Metazoa; phylum Chordata; class Mammalia; order Carnivora; family Felidae; genus Panthera; species Panthera onca. Next base: position 23,076,977 of record NC_138343.1, on the reverse strand, counting down.
GTATCTTATTAAGAATTTTTGCATCCATATTCATCAGGGATATTGGCCTGTAGTTCTCTTTTTTTACTGGGTCTCTGTCTGGTTTAGGAATCAAAGTAATACTGGCTTCATAGAATGAGTCTGGAAGTTTTCCTTCCCTTTCTATTTCTTGGAATAGCTTGAGAAGGATAGGTATTATCTCTGCTTTAAATGTCTGGTAGAACTCCCCTGGGAAGCCATCTGGTCCTGGACTCTTATTTGTTGGGAGATTTTTGATAACCGATTCAATTTCTTCGCTGGTTATGGGTCTGTTCAAGCTTTCTATTTCCTCCTGATTGAGTTTTGGAAGAGTGTGGGTGTTTAGAAATTTGTCCATTTCTTCCAGGTTGTCCAATTTGCTGGCATATAATTTTTCATAGTATTCCCTGATAATTGTTTGTATCTCTGAGGGATTGGTTGTAATCATTCCATTTTCATTCATGATTTTATCTATTTGGGTCATCTCCCTTTTCTTTTTGAGAAGCCTGGCTAGAGGTTTGTCAATTTTGTTTATTTTTTCAAAAAACCAACTCTTGGTTTCGTTGATCTGCTCTACAGTTTTTTTAGATTCTATATTGTTTATTTCTGCTCTGATCTTTATGATTTCTCTTCTTCTGCTGGGTTTAGGCTGCCTTTGCTGTTCTGCTTCTATTTCCTTTAGGTGTGCTGTTAGATTTTGTATTTGGGATTTTTCTTGTTTCTTGAGATAGGCCTGGATTGCAATGTATTTTCCTCTCAGGACTGCCTTCGCTGCATCCCAAAGCGTTTGGATTGTTGTATTTTCATTTTCGTTTGTTTCCATATATGTTTTAATTTCTTCTCTAATTGCCTGGTTGACCCACTCATTCGTTAGTAGGGTGTTCTTTAACCTCCATGCTTTTGGAGGTTTTCCAGACTTTTTCCTGTGGTTGATTTCAAGCTTCATAGCATTGTGGTCTGAAAGTATGCATGGTATAATTTCAATTCTTGTAAACTTATGAAGGGCCGTTTTGTGACCCAGTATATGATCTATCTTGGAGAATGTTCCATGTGCACTCGAGAAGAAAGTATATTCTGTTGCTTTGGGATGCAGAGTTCTAAATATATCTGTCAAGTCCATCTGATCCAATGTATCATTCAGGGCCCTTGTTTCTTTATTGACTGTGTGTCTAGATGATCTATCCATTTCTGTAAGTGGGGTGTTAAAGTCCCCTGCAATGACCACATTCTTATCAATAAGGTTGCTTATGTTTATGAGTAATTGTTTTATATATCTGGGGGCTCGGGTATTTGGCGCATAGACATTTATAATAGTTAGCTCTTCCTGGTGGATAGACCCTGTGATTATTATATAATGCCCTTCTTCATCTCTTGTTACAGCCTTTAATTTAAAGTCTAGTTTGTCTGATATAAGTATGGCTACTCCAGCTTTCTTTTGGCTTCCAGGAGCATGATAAATAGTTCTCCATCCCCTCACTCTCAATCTAAAGGTGTCCTCAGATCTAAAATGAGTCTCTTGTAGACAGCAAATAGATGGGTCTTGTTTTTTTATCCATTCTGATACCCTATGTCTTTTAGTTGGCGCATTTAATCCATTTACATTCAGTGTTATTATAGAAAGATATGGGTTTAGAGTCATTGTGATGTCTGTATGTTTTATGCTTGTAGTGATGTCTCTGGTACTTTGTCTCACAGGATCCCCCTTAGGATCTCTTGTAGGGCTGGTTTCGTGGTGACAAATTCCTTCAGTTTTTGTTTGTTTGGGAAGACCTTTATCTCTCCTTCTATTCTAAATGACAGACTTGCTGGATAAAGGATTCTCGGCTGCATATTTTTTCTGTTTAGCACACTGTAGATATCGTGCCAAGCCTTTCTGGCCTGCCAAGTTTCAAAGGAGAGATCAGTCACGAGTCTTATAGGTCTCCCTTTATATGTGAGGGCACGTTTATCCCTTGCTGCTTTCAGAATTTTCTCCTTATCCTTGTATTTTGCCAGTTTCACTATGATATGTCGTGCAGAAGATCAATTCAAGTTACGTCTGAAGGGAGTTCTCTGTGCCTCCTGGATTTCAATGCCTTTTTCCTTCCCCAGTTCAGGGAAGTTCTCAGCTATAATTTGTTCAAGTACCCCTTCAGCACCTTTCCCTCTCTCTTCCTCCTCTGGGATACCAATTATGTGTATATTATTTTTTTTTAGTGTATCACTTAGTTCTCTAATTTTCCCCTCATACTCCTGGATTTTTTTATCTCTCTTTCTTTCAGCTTCCTCTTTCTCCATAACTTTATCTTCTAGTTCACCTATTCTCTCCTCTGCCTCTTCAAGCCGAGCCATCGTGGTTTCCATTTTGTTTTGCATTTCGTTTAATGCGTTTTTCAGCTCCTCGTGACTGGTCCTTAGTCCCTCAATCTTTGTGGCAAGAGATTCTCTGCTGTCCTGTATACTGTTTTCAAGCCCAGCGATTAATTTTATGACTATTATTCTAAATTCACTTTCTGTTATATTATTTAAATCCTTTTTGATCAGTTCATTAGCTGTTGTTATTTCCTGGAGATTCTTCTGAGGGGAATTCTTCCGTTTGGTCATTTTGGAGAGTCCCTGGCGTGGTGAGGACCTGCAGTGCACTTCCCCTGTGCTGTGGTGTATAACTGGAGTTAGTGGGCGGGGCCGCAGTCCGACCCGATGTCTGCCCCCAGCCCACTGCTGGGGCCACAGTCAGACTGGTGTGTGCCTTCTCTTCCCCTCTCCTAGGAGCGGGATTCACTGTGGGGTGGCGTGTCCCGTCTGGGCTACTTGCACACTGCCAGGCTTGTGTTGCTGGGGATCTGGCATATTAGCTGGGGTGGGTAGGCAAGGTGCACGGGGGCTGGAGGGGCAGGCTTAGCTCGCTTCTCCTTAGGTGATCCACTTCAGGAGGAGCCCTGTGGCAGCGGGAGGGAGTCAGATCCGCTGCCGGAGGTTTGGCTCCGCAGAAGCACAGAGTTGGGTGTTTGCGCGGAGCGAGCAAGTTCCCTGGCAGGAACTGGTTCCCTTTGGGATTTTGGCTGGGGGATGGGCGGGGGAGATGGCGCTGGCGCCTTTGTTCCCCGCCAAGCTGAGCTCTGCCGTCCGGGGGCTCAGCAGCTCTCCCTCCCTTTGTCCTCCAGCCTTCCCGCTTTCCGCGCAGAGCTGTTAACTTATGACCTCCCAGATGCTAAGTCGCGCTTGCTGTCGGAACACAGTCTGTCCGGCCCCTCCGCTTTTGCCAGCCAGACTCGGGGGCTCTGCTTGGCTGGCGAGCCGCCCCTCCACCCCGGCTCCCTCCCGCCAGTCCGTGGAGCGCGCACCGCCTCACCGCCCTTCCTACCCTCTTCCGTGGGCCTCTAGTCTGCGCTTGACTCCGGAGACTCCCTTCTGCTAATCCTCTGGCGGTTTTCTGGGTTCTTTAGGCAGGTGTAGGTGGAATCTAAGTGATCGGCAGGACGCGCTGTGAGCCCCGCGTCCTCCTACGCCGCCATCTTCCCGAACCTCCTATTGAATTGATTTAAAACAAGTTTCAATTTTATTTGCCATAGCCACTCTGCTTGCTAAATTATTTCTGGGTGAAAACTTTATTCTTTTTCATTAGCTGAGTACTTTTTTAAAATTTTAAGCCTGTTATGTACATGTACTTTAGTAAGATTGTTATACATTTATCTTACATGTGGAATTTAGTGGATAATTATTCTGTCATTCTGCAAATGTGGATGGAGAACCACAGTATAGGCCTTTCATTAGAAACAAAATAAGTGATAACTAGTAGTTGATTCACGTTAAGAGTAACTAGCAGTTTTGGTATTTCATTCATACTAATGGATACTGGTGACATGATCTTAATTTTAACTGATGATACTTTTCTTAACTGAAAAATAGTGCAAGAGTGATTGGGAATCTCTCTGCAGTTCCAAATATGGCGATATCTTTAAGATACTTATTAACCAATCTTCAAATTCATTTTGCAGCGTCTTTGGTCTGCAGTCATTCCCTTGTGCATTTGTTTAATTACAGATTTTAACCTTTTGACTTAGGGCAACAGAACTGATTTCTCTTGGAACCAAGTGCAGTATTTTTCCATTTGTTTTTATGTCCATCACTAGATAACTTTTCTCTGGAGTACCCTTCTATTCTTGAACAATTAAGAAACTTCCCGTGTGACAGAACATTTTCAAAACTTTCATTCTTGAAAATATGGCATTTATTAGCAAAGAATGATATTGGTAGTCATTTCTCAACTGAATTTATAGTGATGAAAAGACACTTCTTCTGAATGGGAGCATTGTATATTCAGATAATGACTATTTTAAAATTGCTTTTCCAGCTCCTTTCTTCCCCCTTAAGACTTCATTTTAATAAAAGGCATTGTCTACACAAAAGGTAACTCTTACCAAAGAAGACTGAACTGCCAGGGGGTTTCTCAGGCTCTCTGATCCGTGTGCTCTGGCACCATTTCTCATCAGGCTTGCCCTCTGTGAGCAGCTGCCAAGTTTTCTTGCATAATTGTCTTGACAAATGGTATACTCGTTAATATTGCAACTGGACCTTTGCCAATCTGTGGAAGCCATGTGCCCCAGGCGTCAAGTCTGGTGCCAATTTCTTGCTGGTGGCTTTAAGCCATGCCTTAAATATGTTGTTGAAACCAATGATGGATAAATAAATAGTCACTTAAGGTAAGAAGTACTTTCATTTATCCATGCAAGAAGAGAGCATTTTTGAAAGGGAAGGGACTGCTGGTGTTTCCGAGCTGTAGACCCTCTTGTGTGCTGGCACTACAGCTTCCTGCCTTGCAGGCTTCCCTTTTGTCACTTACATGCTCCAGAATCAATCAGAAAAACATATCTCGGTGAATCCTTAGAGAAAAGAGTTTATTCACTTTATTCTCTTCAGTGCTGTTAAAGTGCCCCAGGTAGAAAAGCCAGGTTGTTGCTATTGGTGCCTACAGTAATTTCCAGGAATTAAGCACAGCGATGCTCTGCAAAAGGATAATTGTGTCTAAATGGACAAAAGTCAAGGAAAGAATATGGGATGCTCTCGTTACAACTGTGTGTTAAAAGGTTTCTCCTAGGCATTTCATGTTATTGCAAATCAATGATTTCAAAAACACAGTGTCCGTTTGAGCCTGTATTGGTTGTTTTCTAGTGGGAGAGATATACATGTCCACAGATAGTTACTACTAGATGCATTTGGCATTCAAAGTGTGAATATTTATATTTTAAACATCCAGGTTATTTATATTGACTTCAACTCAACCAGCAGGAGATAAATTTTTGTGGTGCCCTGTTATTTCCAGAATTTGCAAAACCATATCTTCTGATCTTCTGCACAGCCAAGCTGGACTCTTGGTGATTTTATTCTTTGTGTATTGAACAGAACCACTCCCAGAATAACTTTCCTACTTATTCTCCAAGCTACAGCTATCTAGATAATGTGTGGTCTTGTCTCTGATGACTGACTTCATTTGCATATGGTCCTTTTCATGATAGTCTCAGTCTCAGGAGGAAAAACTCTGGCTATGGTGACCAGGACCTGGGTGTATGTAGTTTAATTTGTAAGACCTTTGTCCTATTTGACCAAGTTTCAACTGTGTGTTCTTGGCTTCTCTAACAATTTTGAAGGGGGGGGGCATTCACATAACGTTTATTAGAGCATACTATTATAATTGTTCTATTTTATTGTTATTAATCTTCTACTGGGTCTCACAAGTTAAATTTTATCACAGGTATGCATAGCAAAAAAGGATTTATAGGGTTCATTACTGTCTTTAGTTTTAGGCATCCACTGTGGGGGGGGGGTCTTGGGAGCATATTCCCCATGAATAAGGGGGGATGAGTATACATGCATTTTAGTTAGAAATTATTATTTACAGAAGACAGCAGAGCTAACCAGAGAAGTATTTTCTGAACAGTTTATTACTCCTTTGAATCAGCAGTACAAACTGACTAATGATAAGCTGGACTGGAAGAAAAAAGGAATTTTGTTGTTCCTAGATAACTGGTTTACACAGCCTTACTTTTCAATTTATTGTGAAAAGTAATGTTTTTGACGTCTACCTAACCCAACAATGTGACATCTTTAACGGACACATTTAATAGAGCCTGGTGACCAAAGAATTTTATGCCCCTGATAACTCTAAAAGTAAAAACTGCCAGTTATTTTAGCAGCAAAAGATGGATTTATTCGAGGATAAAAGAGAATTGCAATCCCAGGACAACTGAACTGAGGCAAAACCTCAGGCAAGTCTGGGGAACAAATGAGAGGCAAGCTTTTTCAAGGAGAAAATGAGTAAGTTGGGAAGGCAGTTATGAACTAAAAGTTCCTTGTAGTAAACTCAGAGTTCCAAGTATGGTGGCTTCTCATTGGCTGAGCTGTTACCTGGGGATGAGGAAAGCATCTCTTCCTTCAGCTTCCTTCCATGTGTAAGGTCAAGTCCCAGTAAGGTCAAGTCAGGCTTTTCTTGTTGGGTCTGCAATTGATATTGATAAAGAGTGGAAGGGCATAGAGCTTCCCATCCTGAGACTTCCTGATTTTGTTTTAAGTGAGGTTTCCTGTTAGTAAACACGTTAAAAAAATAAAGGTAATCTGCATGCTTGCTGTAGTTAATAGATTCCTTGGGTTTTACAACTTTCAGTACAAGAACTCAACCTTAAAAATGCTATTGATGCAGTTGCTAGTGCTTGAAATGAGGTTGATCAATCAACACAACAAATGCTTGGTCCTGACTTGGGACTACAATGAGGTTTGAAATTGAACCTGCAAAGGAGACATTGAAGGAAACCATGGCACTAATGAAAAGATTATGTCACACTCTCTTCTTATGCCAGAAGTTGATCACCCAGACTATTAAATAAATTGAATAGATGCTAAATTTGATAATGTTGTGCCTCTTGTACATTCCTTGAATGATGAGGAAATTGCTGGAATTCAGGCCAGCATGAGGACAGTAGTGCTGATGACGGTGACATTATGAATGCAGATGTGCTAATGAGACTTAAATTAAGAAATACATACTTGGTTTAGTCTATGTTCCTAGCATATAGCTCCTAAAACCCTTGTAATTTCTTTCTTTTTAAAAAAAAGTTTTATTTTTGAGAGTGTGCAAGTGCACGCAAGTTGGGGAGAGGCAGAGAGAAAGGGGTACAGAAGATCTGAAGCCTGAAGCAGGCTCTGTGCTGATAGCAGAGAGCCCGATGTGGGGCTTGAACCCACGAAATACAAGATCGTGACCTGAGCTGAAGTCGGAATCTCAACCAACTGAGCCTACCCAGGTGCCCCAGCCCTTGTAATTTCTAATTGTAATTGTAACCCATAGTCACATTTTTTGTTATAATATTTAGTTTTGTCCCCACTACCAGAAAAAGCTCCAGGGACATAAAGGTAAAATGGGTGTCTTTTGTTACTCATATAACAAACCCTTCCTAGCACAGCTGAGTTTATATTAATGAAGTGACTTTTGGCAAGCCCCTAGGTTACCTGAGGATGGGGGCTGATTGCCAAGAGAACCAACAAGACCTTTGAGGAGGGGCAGAGGGGCTGGAAATTGAGCCCAGCCACCATGACAACTGATTTAATCAGTCAGATCTATGTAATGAATCCTCCATAAAACCCCAGAAGGATGCGGTGAGAGAGCTTCAGGGTTGCTAGTCATGTGGATGGTGGTGTGCCCAGAGAGTATGGAAGCTCCATCCTCCTTCCCACAAACTTTGCCCTATGTGTCTCTTCTATCTGGATGTTCCTGAGTTATATCTTTTTATAATAAGCCAGTGATATAGTATGTAAACTATTCTCCTGAGTTCCACTCTAGTAAATTGATAAAACCTGAGGAGGGGGAACCTCTGACTTATAGCTGGTCATCATCTAGACTAGTGATTGGCATCTAAAGTGGGGCAAGGGGGCAGTTTTGTGGGACTGAGTTCTTAACCTGCACTATCTAATGCTATCTCCAGGTAGATAATGTCAGAATTCAGTAAATTGTAGGGCACCCAACTGGTATCTGCAGAGAACTGGAGACGTGCTTTGTGGTGTTGAAAAACACACATCACAGCAGATGTAAAACCCCATAACTGCTGTAGTGAAAAATGTGTCATGAGTTAATTCTTGGCCCTTGAACAGTGAGTGTGCAGTAATAACAGTAAACAAGGGGGAACTGAATTGAGGAGAGCCTGCTAGGCCAGAAACCCATGATAAAGAGATAGACTGGAACAAGCCTTCTTAACTTCCATGTATCAGGGCTGGCCCATCATTAGATGGCCAGATTGAGGCTAATGATTACCATGATGGTAGTAATACTGCCATACTTTTCTGAGATCCTCTGGCAGTCCCATACAATGAGTTGCATATAAAGCATAGGTAGTAGCTTAGTTTGAACTAAGTTTTAGTGAGAATTTTCCTTTAGAAAGAAATGTTTGTTTAACCAAAATACAATGTAACATTTTAGCTTTAACATGCATTAAAGACTTCATTAATGGGTATAATTGAGAATCATTTATTTGGTATAGGATCTGGCATTAATTTCCTAGAAAATCTGAATATCTTAGGGAAATAACATTGAGTGATTGGCATGGTGATTGTGACAGTTGATTTATAGCTAGGGAGAGGAAATTGGAAAGGCACAGAAGTTTATACATGCCAAGCATTCTACCTGCATTGTTCTAAAAAAATAATTGCTTAGCGGGTCATTGCTATGGCCATGTTACATTTATACTGGTGGCATTTATTTTTGATGTAGTTATAAGTGGGTTTAGTATAGGCAATTAAGATGGCTAGAGCTCAACTCAACAGATATTTTAAAACAACTTCTTATAATCATAATTCAATATTTCATAATAAAGTTTAATTAAAAATTTAGTATCTGTTTAGAAAGTTTAGAAATATAAAAGTACAAAACAGAAAATAAGGACTGGGGATTATAACTATTAAATCTTGCTTAGTTCCTAAATATAATATGTGTATATTTATAGGTATAGATATATATTTACATAGTTAAGATCATATCATATACAATTTTATATCCTATTTATCACTTTATAAGTATATGGTTGTATCATTAAAACTCTTTGAAACCATTATACTTTATGAGTGCATAATATTTTATTGTATGGTTCTATAATTTACTTAATCACTCCCTTGTTGGGGGATGTTTATGTTTCTAATATTTTTGTATTATAAATCATGCTATAATGAAACTTCTTTGTGTTTAACTTCTGTCTTCATTTACATTATTTCCTTGTGATAAATTCCTAGAAAGGTAATTACCCTGTCAAAGGGTATGAACAGTTTTAAATCTCTTGGTATTACTGAATTCCCTTCTAGAAAGGTTGCACCAATAACACTCTCACTAATAATATAGCTGCCTTTTTAGAGACTTTTTTTTTTTTTTTTTTTTTTGTATTCATACTACTCAGCAGGAGCATAAACGTACTCTTGCTTTGCCCTTTTATGAGTAAAAGTTAACGGAAGTTGGGCATTTCCCCACCATTATTTTAGTGGGGTAAAATGTATAAACTGTGTTGACTGAGCCACGCTTCATATTTCTTGGTAGAAACTGGAGGTTAATGGAATGTGCCTGATCTCTTTTTTTTCTTTTTTTTTTGGTATGGTTATGACCATATGTGGGTCATGTTTGCTAACTGTGCTTTGAAGAAATTACCAGTCAGGCAGACTTAATGCGCTGCCTGGTTTCATTTACATACAAGACTTAGAGAGAAATTGAAAGGACCGACTGTTTAAATCGTTACAAAATTCATTCATTCTAACAACAAACATTTGCTTGATGTTTTGCTAGTTCTAGTCACTTGTGCTAGATATATAGTGGTAAAGACAGTTTACAGCGTTCTCATGTGGCCTATTGAACAACCAAAAGCATCCAAGTATAATTTGTGACCATGTAACAAGATGCCTCAGATACCTTTTTATTTTTATATATTTATTAAATTCACTTAATTTACTTTTTTAAATAAAAATTGTGTATATTTAAGGTATATAATATAATTTTTTGATACACATATATGAAATGGTTTCTACAATCCAACTAATTCACAATCATTTCCTCACATAGTTACCATTTTTCTATGTTCAGTGAGAGTATCTTAAATCTGCTCTCTGTGAATTTCCAGTATTCAATACAGTATTATAAACTATAGTTGATGTCATGCTGCATCTTTGTACCTTTTGACCAACATCTTTTCATTTCCCCCTCCACTCCACCCCTACCTTTCTACTCTTAATGCTTCTGTGTACTTGCTTTTTTAGATTCTACATTATAGGTGAGATCTTAACTAGACTTAAGTTGAAGTAGAAGGAACATTTACCTGGGAATTAGGCCACTATGTTCTCACCTCTGACTGACTCATTGGCTGCACATCCTTGGGGATATAGCTAATCTTTGACTTGGTATCTACAAAATATGACTGTTGGACTTCATGATCTCTGTGATCCTTTCTAGTTTTCTAATTTTTTAAATTCTTCTGAAGATTGAATAGCTCTCCCTATTTATAAGCTGAAATCCATATACTATTTTGGAAGCTAGTTTATATACTAAAAACACAATCTTGGGAATCATTTTTGATCGTTTTGGTTATAGAATCCTCATTTTTCTTATATGGGGGTCTAGATCTGCCCTAATATACCTACTAGTCACATGTGGCCAATTTCAATTAAAATTAAGTAAAATAAAATTAAAAATGAAATCCCTCAGTTGCACTGGCCGCATCTCAAATACTCAATAACCAGATGTGGCTGGTGTCTACCATATTTGACAGTGTGGATATAGGACAGTCCTGTCATTGCAGAAAGTTCTGTTGGATGGCATGGACCATTGGTTTTTGGTCAGAATAAGCTCTGTCTTGTAAATAACAACACCATTTGTCAAGAAGGGCTGGAAAAAAGTGATCCAGTGTCTGTTTAAGGTGTACTGCTTATGGTATGCTAGGACTTCTTTTTTTCTCTCATTTGGTTCCAGTGTCAATTTTTTAAGAAGCATTTTCTGTCCAAGTTGGAACATAGAACTAACTACATTGCTTTTGATACTTGCAGAAGATGAACTTTAGCCTCACTTCCCTTAAGGATTTTACGGTGTTAAAAGTCTTAAATGTCACTATATAATTTTTCTTTAAAAATAATTGTTTGGGGGCACCTGGGTGGCTCAGTTGGTTGAGCACCTGAGTCTTGATTTCAGCTTGGGTCATGATCTCACAGTTTGTGAGTTCCAGCCCTGCACTGCACTGATAGCACAGAGCCTACTTGGGATTCTCTGTCTCCCCCTCTCTCTGCCCCTCCCCTTCTCTCTCTCTCTCAAAGTAAATAAATAAACATTTAAAAAAATTGTTTTTACCGGAGTTTCAGTTTGGGATGATAAAAACAGTCCAGGAATAGATGGTGGTGATGTTGCACAACATTGTCAATGTACTAAATGCCATGGAACTGTACACTTAAATTTTATGTGTATTTTAAGTGCAGAGAAAACAATTTGCTCTGATTACAAGGAAAATGAGTGTCAGGGTAGCATCAAAATAAAGCTCAATATATTGTCTTTCTGCTTTAGGAGGAAGAGTAGAGGGTTTAATTCTGTTAAATGTGTCCCAGACTGGGTTTCCCAGGAAGCAAACTCTGAGGTGAAGTTTAGCATGCAGGACACTTATTAATTATGTGGTATTGCTCTTGGCAGCAACACCTATGGGGGACTGAGAAGAAGCTGGATTGGGCGGAGGGAGAAGTTGAGCTTCCGCACAGTCCCAACGAAAATCTCAGCCACCTGCATGGGGGCCTGTCAGCCAGCCTTTCCTGAAACAAACCACCCACCATAATGGATGCAGACTGCTCCTGGAAGGTTGTATGACCCTGGGCAAGGCAGTTTTCTTGAGGTGAGGCTATCTTTAAAAAAGGCTGAAACCTGAGGGGCATCTGGGTGGATGAGTCCTTCTCTCTTGAGGGCGGATTTGGGTAGTGCAGCACAGTTACTCATGGTAGTAATGACATCAAGTCAGAAGTTTGTTTTCTAATAATCCACAGTTTTGGACTATGTAAATAGAGGACCAGAAAGTAAGAGAAGAAGGACTCTTGTGGTGTTAGGTAATTTCTACAACTATCAATACCCAAGAATAAAGAAAAGGCAGGTTCCAGTCAGATTTTTCATTTATTTTCTGGTTTGAATTTATTATTTGTAATTATTTATTTTTTTCTTATAAACACAAAGTTATGTAGTAGCTATAAGTAAATGTCATTTAGAGTACCATAATATTTTTTTTTATGTCCTGTGATCTGTAATTAGTCAAAGTAGCTTAAAATACTGTATGTTTGCAGAACTTGGAATGACCAAAGAAGGAAGGAAAATATGATGGAATGAATTAGCCCATCCTGTACACTGGAAGAGATGACCCCTTATCTTCATTGTTCCCATCATCAACAAACAACACCAGTGAGCACTTTTTATAGGGCTCTGAGGCTCTCACTCTAAAGCCAGCAGAGTGATTTTGCCTTCTGATGTTTATCGGAAAATGTATCAAAAGAAAGTCAGTATGAACTTACCTGAATAGCCTTTTAAAAAGAGTTTTGGCCCATTGCAGACATCTCAAAATGTCCTTGTAAGTAATAAAGTAATAAATGTCCTTGTAAGTAAAATGTCATTGCATTTTTTAGTAGTAGTGACTACCTATAGCATATTTTTTTCAAGTCATGGTAGAGTGAGAAGTACACAGAGTTCCTTATGTAGTCAATGTATGACATTTTTATATTTATTTTATTGCACTAAAACTTTTACCACTGACTAAAGAAACTATTATTTATACCTTTGTTTTTGTTCCTCTTTTGTCTCCATCTTATTTTTCTTCTTCAGTGGCTTAGAGTATATTGGAAAGGTCATGGGATTTTAAAGTTAGAAGACAAGGATTCGAGGCCCCTATTTTCTACTTTTATCCATGGGAATTGAGTTATGTCACTTATGAACTGGTATTTCTTTTTCTGTGAATTGTGATGAATAATTATGTGTACTGCAGGAGGTCTTATTGGAATCAATAATAATAAAATGCATGTGAAACTATTTTATAAAATGTAAACATTCTTGTTATTAATGCATATTTTTTCAAAAGCGATACTGCCTTCTTGATAAGGAGCTGTGCTGTATTCCTATAGGATATTCCTGTAGGATATTCTGACTTACAATGATTGGTTGATCGAAAAGTAGGCCTAACATTCAGTTAAGAAAGCTCTGGGGACCCAAGAGATTGGAGTGAAATGGGTTAAAATTAAGGCTGTGCCAGGAAGACAGGTTATCTGGTACTAAGTAATATTCAGATCAATATCCACCAGCCTCCAGAATCCTTGGTTGGTGACTTTCTTGGATTTGTACAGAATGTATATTAAATATTTATTTATTTATGAAAAATCAGTAATCTTTGGGTCTGTCTAGAAAAATATTCTAGTGATTGCTCTCTGCTGTTAGGTTGTTCCTGGATGACAGGTCACGAATTAACAGGTACTTCTTTTTGGCTGACTCCTGACTTCCTAGTAACCACATCAATCATCCTTGTTTCTCTAGTATTTTCCTACACATTCTGGGCTTATACTTTCTCTAAATCAGTTTCATTTTACTTTTTCAAATTTTTCATGTTTCTCCTAATTTTTATTTTCTACAAATAACTCTTAAATGGATTCCCCTTAATTTCATGCACAGTGCCCTCCTCTGACCCTGTTTTCTAATATTTATAACTTTTCATTCTAAATTACAGCATTTGTCTTTGAAAAAAAAATCACATTTATTTGGTGAATTTGAGATCATACACAGTATTTTTATTTATAAATCTACAGCTTTCCTTGAGAGATTAGGACCATCTATTAAAAGTTCCTTCAGCTTCCCTTCCTTGAGTCTCAGAAGTTTTAAATATTTTCATTTATTCTCTCATTGGTATCCTTCTTCATTTTTACATCTTCTGTTCATTTCTTAACCCATTATTGTCACATTGTGACTCTCAGTCTAAATTTCTGTCTTGTCTAGCAAGACAGTGGGATGCAGGATGAAAAGTGAGATATGGCTAATGTCCGGGAAAAGACAAGAGCCCTGAATAAGGGTCCTCGCCCTGTTTTTATTAGGATCAGAAGGCTTGCAAACATGGAGAGGGATGTGCACAAAGAGACAATGAATCTGTGAATATTACCTTGTGGATGTGAGGGAAAGGGGGTCTTGAAGATATCTGGGGTTAGGGGTTTGGGTTAATACAAAGCAAAATCCTAATGCTGGGCAGTTGGGCGGAAGGTTGTTTACAGCAGACATGAGGCAACACTTCTGTTTATCTTAGCTAGCCTAGGGGATGAGTCAGGGGAAATAATCTCAGAGTTAACAAAGCACCTTTCTTTTTGTTGATCATCTCCACTCTGGGCTGTTACACCTGCAGTGCAGTGGTCTGTAGCCCAATTTACCTATTTACCTAACTTGGTCCTTTCCTCCTGTGAAAGCAGCTTTTTGCTATAGTACTAAATTGGGGGTGCTTCCACCCTGAATATCTAATCTTGTTTATTTCATATACCTATGTATTGGGCACCTTTGTACCCATTTCTGGGCCTTTGCCCCTCCCTTTCTATTCTGGGGACTCTGTACCTCCTCTCTATTCTGGGATGCCTATGCACCTCCCTATTCTTGGTTGCCTTGTCTTGTTTGCCCAAATGCGGGTGTGAGCATCCTATGGCTTTGTATTTCTTTATGCCTTGCTAACCCATTGGTGTAAGCCTGGGGGATTCTTAAGTTTATCCCCCACCCATTATAATCTGATTTCTGTCCTCACTCAGCCATTGAAATATTGAAATTGCCCTGTTGATGATCATCTTGTCAAATAATTCTTTACTTTGCTCCTTGCCTAACTAACCTCTTTGTTATGCTTTATCCTTTGACCAATTTTCTTTCCATCCTTTTCGGTTTTTCTTCTTTTACTTCTTCCCTCCTCTTTTATCCAGTATCAGGGGTAGTGCTAGAGTCTGGGTATACAAAGATTTACATGAGAGAGAGAGAGAGTTAGTTAGTTCTACTCTCAAGAACCACATAGTCTAACAAGAAGAAAATAGTAATAATATAGCACGCTAAGGATTGCACATTCAGTAGCATTAAGGTTCAGAAAACACCTTGGTTTCCATCTAAAACTTCATTGTGCTTAGCTTCTGTGATACTGTACTCTTTGGTTCTCTTCTGGCTTATTCTTTATATACCCTTCCCTTGGAAATATGATAATTTCTAAGAGTTCAGTCTTTTGCCGATTTTTATTTTTGTTCTCACTTGCCCATGGATTCTCATATACCCTTATGATGTTACCTCTTACCTCTATACATATAACTTTCAAGGTCTACATTTCTAGCACTAATCTCTCACTTCATTTTCAAACCCATACTACAGACTGATTCCTAGAAATTACTAACATGACTGTCTTAACCCATTCTTAACTTCAACCTATCCAAAGCTATTTCCTTCTCCAACCACAAATACACATATGAAAATCACTTGAACAGACAAACAAAATTCATCCTGTGTTTCTTCAGTGAATAACTTTATTGTTTTCTCTGTTATCTGGTCTCTAGAAGTCTCTGGGTCATTTCCAACTCTTGATTCAACTCATCTCTTACATATTGGGCATTGGGTTAAGTATATTATGAACAAGATCTAGTTTAATTCTTTTACTATGAGGTTGGTATTGTTTTCTAAATTTTTATACATGAGAAACTTGAGAGTCTGAAAGATCAGGCGGTGGTATGTCTGAGGATAATACGCAGTGCCTGACTGGCCAACTTAGGGTCACACCCACGTGGGTGTCTCTGCAAAGTGTGGTCTTTTGCCCATTGTATTGTATTGACTCTTCTCACGGTTGGTCTCACGGTCTCTTCTCTACCAATGTTAGCACATTTAACATCCACATTTGTACTTTTGTTACTTTTTGTGGCTCTATAATCTGCATATATTTGTGACTAGGAAGAGATTCTTAGTAGTGTGGAAGAACTTTTCAGTGAATTAAGCTAAAACAGGGCTCAGCAGACTTTTCTGTAAAGAACAAGATAGTAAGTATTTTAGGTCTTTGCTGCTAAAGACCTAGTCTCTGGCAGCTATTCAGCTCTGCCTTAAGAGTAGAGAAGCCACCACAGACAAACTATAAATGAATGGGCATTGCTGCAGTCCAAGAAAGCTATTTACAAAAAACAGAACATGGGCAGGTTTGGTCCTATGGTTCTAGGTTAAATAGTATTTCACTTCCACTATCTAAACTAATGGGTTTTATTTGATGTATTAATTTATTCATTCCTGTATTCATTTGTGCACTTAAAATGCAATTATGTGTAATCATGTTCACATAAGAAAGAAGTTAAGAGAGGTAATTAAAGATGTATGATTTGAATTTAACAGTCTGGCTCTATTGATTGAGAAGTACTTGAGTTGCTCAGAGTTCTGAACTTTGTTCTTGGGAAGATGTAAGAGTTTCTGCAAGTTGCATGATCTGCTTAAGCCTTAGTTTCTTTGTAAAGTGGTAGGAATAGTACTTACCTCACAGTGTTGTTGACAGCATGAGATAAAAGACCTGCCATATCAATAGAAGTCTGACTGCCATTGGTGGTATTTTCCCATGGCTCCTGTGTTTTCCACATGAACTTTTTTTTTTTTAATGTTTATTTGTTTTGACACACACATACACACCCACAGCCACAGCCACACACGAGTGAGGGAGGATAGAGAGAGAGGAAGGGAGAGAATCCCAAGCAGGCTCCGTGTTCTTAGCACAGAGCTCCAGGCTGGCCTCTGTCTCAAGAACCATGAGATCATGACCTGAGGCAAAATCCGGAGTCCAGTGCTTAACCAACTGAGTCACCAGGTGCCCCTTGGACTCTTATAGGAAATTTGACAGAGACAAAAGGAAAGGAATCTTGCTGGATGGAACTGGGAATGTTATCATAATCATTATTCTCTCCCTGTAAGAGATGATAATAGAAGAAAGAAACCCAAGTAATTGTTTTAGGTGGGGAGAATACACAGTGGGGAACATAATGCCAGGGCTGAGCAGATTAGATAAAAAGCCTGGAAAAGAAGACAAGATAATTAAACTTTCCTAAGTAAGGTAGAGGTGGGGTGAGGAGAACAAAGAAGGGGCATGAGGATAGGGCACAGATGTGGGAACAGAACCTAGAAGTGCATGTGTGAAGAGCTGGGAATTGAGAAGGAAAAGACAGTCAGCAACCCTTGATTAACTGCACCAATAGCACCTTCCCCAGAAGAATTCTGAACTTTGTGTAACAGCATATGCCTTTGGAGGGAAGAAATGCTTTCTCATGTCTTGCCAAGGGTGCTGAGCTAGGTAGCTAATAACCTAACAGCCTGAGTTTGTGCCAAGATGTATAAGGTGGCACATGCATATTTAAAATTCCTATCTCTTGCATTGACAAGCCCCTGAATACTGTACATAGGAAGACAGATTCCCCCTGAAGCTCACCCAAAAACACTTTTAGAAACAACTGACAAAATAGTGCCGTTTTCGAATAAATCCAGGGAGTTCCCGGGTATCTTGTGTCATGACAGTAGTCTCTGGCAAAGGTATAATGCACAGGCTTCTAATAAGCGATCACACACACCCACAATAACTTAACTTGTAGCTAGATATTTTCAGTTGCACTTTTGAACCAGTTACACTCTGCTCCTGGGTACATGCTCAGTATGCTTTTGATGGTCATGTGGAACAATAGAATTCCCTTCTAATGCAGCTTACTATGACGAAGGTATGTACTTTCTTAGTATGATTATAGGGCCATTAAAGTAAAATAACCACTTGGTTGTATGCTTTAAAGTAGCTCAATAGATAAAAACAATTCTAAAAGTTTGAAGGTGATTTCGGTGATTTAATTCATAGTAAATTTTTTTATGAACATAGGGAAATGACATCTAAAGATTTTTATTACTGAGATGCCTGAGTCAGTTTAAAATTTGCTTCTATGACCATACATTAGTGGCCCAGACTCTTCCTCTGTTGTCTTAACTCTTCAGTGCCCTAAAGTTCAGTCAGCTATACCTGGGTCTTTGTCACCTTTTTGTTTGTTTGTTTGTTTGTTTGTTTATTTTGAGAGAGAGAGAGAGCACGTGTGCACATGCACGTGTGCAAGCGGGGGAGGGGCAGAGAGAGACAGGGAGAGAGAGAATCTCAGGCTCCATGCTCTCAGTGCACAACTCATGAACTGTGAGATCATGACTTGAGCCGACATCAAGAGTCAGCCACTTAGCCATCTTAGCCACCTCATCTTTGACATTGAATGGCCTGTGCCAGGTGACTTCTGAAGTGACTTTCTACTGTGAAATTTGATGATGCTTGTCTTAAATTAATTAATTTGGTCTCTTCTTAGATTAAATTCTAGGCATTTTTTGTTTTTTAAAGATTTAGTCAGTACTTTGTTTTCTGACTGCTCTGTATCCCTAGCCATGTAAGTGTAGCCCTTCTCCTGGTTTATTGTGGGTGTATAGTAGAAACTTGCTCTTTCGCAAAACAAAAATACAATGGTAGGATGCTGCAGTGGTATGACACACATTTAAATGACACGACCAAATGTGAGTACAGAAAAGATTTGCATTTATAAAAATAACTTCAGCTGTCCATTGGTATAGTCTATCACTTTGTATAGTATTTCCTGAAGTTGTTTGTTTTTGTTTTTATAAAAGTGAAAACTAAAATAACCACCACCTGAAGTGGTGTATTTTATTTGAAACATCAAAAAAATTTTAATGTGATAACAATTTTGTAACATTACGTAACAACATTTTGTAATATATGGGATAATCCAGAAGTCTTGTCTGTCACAGGTAAGCAGAACTTTGTAGTTAGGAGGATAAACAGAAATGTGCAGAATGGCTGTTTCAAATATCATCTGTTTGTTCTGCTGTATGTAATCATGTGTTTCCTTTAATTAATGAGACTTTGCTAGGGTCAGCCAAGCCCTCCCTGTCTTTTAGATGATCCCTCTAAACTTTTTGGTTCTTGAATAGTCCAAATACAAGGAAATTGTCACATTTAAAGTTTTATTCAACATAAGGGATTCAGGACATGACATGATGTGATAAAGGAAGATTTCTTCAAACTCAAGGACAAGGGAAGGACAACTTGAGAGTAGGTGTCTAAAAGTGACGTCCAAGGTTCTTTTGACTTAGAGCGGTGACTATTAAGCCTCTGGCAGCAGATTTCCTTAATTTGATCTGTGTGGAGGAGGTCGTGGGGAGACAGATGTCAGGACAGTGAGGGGTTGGGAGGAGACACAAAGGACATGTTTACTTTTTACAGTGTGAAGCCTGACCTGTGCTTTGCACGTGTGCTCTTTCCAGACTCTGTGAAATAAGTTTCTACAATGATTTGTTCGACACTCAGGAGAGTTGGCCACGTGCATATCTACCTGGTGAGGAAGGCCAGCGGTGTCTCCAAAGGCCATCATCAACAAACTGTGGGCTCAAGACCTGCTGCTTCAGAGTTTGCTGCCCGAGGAGCTTCGGGCAATGTGCTGGAGCTGCTGGGCAAATCCTACCCTCAGGACAACTACAGCAACCTCTCCCGGAAAGTTCTCTCCAGGGTTGGTAGGAATCTGCACAATCAGCAGCATCACCCTCTTTGGCTGATCAAGGAGAGGGTGAAGGAACACTTCTACCAGCAGTATGTGGGCCGCTTTGGGACTCCGCTGTTCTCAGTTTATGACGACCTTTCTCCAGTGGTCACCACCTGGCAGAACTTTGACAGCCTACTCATCCCAGCCGACCACCCCAGCCGGAAGAAGGGAGACAACTATTACGTGAATGGGACTCACATGCTGCGAGCTCACACGTCCGCACACCAGTGGGACCTGCTGCGTGCTGGGCTGGATGCCTTCCTGGTGGTGGGTGATGTCTACCGGCGCGACCAGATCGACTCCCAGCACTACCCAGTGTTCCACCAGCTGGAGGGCGTCCGACTCTTCTCGAAGCATGAGGTGAGTCTTGAGACATTTCTTATCCTTGACAGAAGGCCTGGATGTTCTTGTTGAAGTCCCTAAAGTTTATCTCAATAAAACCACTTGTCCTTGACCTCATTTTGCATTTGTGTATTATACATCCTTGATGATTTCCTTTGTACAGGCCAAGCCTCAATATTTTTGATTGATTTGTTGTGTTGGTACCTACAGAAATTAGTGGGCTTTTGTTTTTGCCTGTCTGACCTTATTCTTTCAATATTGACCTGCTTTTTTCAGAATTTCTTCATATGAATGAATAGTCAGTGGTTCAGATCTATCCTCAATCCAAAATGAGGAACATACAGTGCTGAAATCTGTGGTCAGATTATTCCAGTTCTCGGTTCGTAAGAGTTAATTATGTGTTCATGCTATTAGAGGTTAATGAATTTCTTATACAGTATAGGGGACTGACAATTTATTGGCTGAGATTGGAAACTGTTATTACCCCAAGCTCTTCCCTTACCCTTCCCTGCTTTACATTTGTAGGTGCTTTACATTTTTTTCTTTGTGAGGTGTCTTAGTTGTTGCTGTTCCTCAAGTGTATGTGTGGATGCTTAGCGCTTTTTGATTGAGAAATCTGATATTCTAGTTATTCTTAAAAGCACCCAGCACCTTGCATTTGTTAGTTGATATCATAATATATTGATTTCCTAAATTTTTTTTGGCAAATTATGAAAATCCCTAAAAGCTTGAGTCTGTTTCCTAAAAACCTGCATTAGCACTAGTCTTGCATTCATTTATTTTTAAGTCTCTATTTTTTTTAAGTTTATTTATTTTGAGAGAGAGAGAGAGTATGAGCAGGGGAGGGGCAGGGAGAGAATCCCAAGCAGGCTCTGTGCTGTCAGTGCGGAGCCCAATGCAGGGCTTGAATTCACGAGCCAGGAGATCCTGACCTGATCTGAAACCAAGAGTCGGACACTTAACCAGTTGAGCCACCCAGGTGCCCCTCTCTGTTTTTTATGTAAGAAACAAATGGACTTAAATGAAGCACAGCAAGTATTTTACTTTTACTCCTTTAGCACTTCTTCCAAATGTGTTCATTGAAATAGGAGGGATGATTATCATCACAAAACTCCCTCCTGTGAACATAAGCTAAATGGGTTGTTGGACATGGAAAGGAATAGTATATGATCCCTAGGCTAATAAGTGACCATTGTTTTCTTGTATTAAATGAGTTGTGTCATACAAGACAACTGTTTGCCTCAGGATGTGCTGTTTTCCTGTGAGTCTGTGATAATACAGCAGTAGGTTAGCTTTACACAAAAAAGCCACCCAAACTTGATTGCAGAGCTGCTTAAATGAGCACTCTTACTGGTTGGAATAGCTGTCTATTTTCTAAGTCAGACTTAGTACTATTAATAAGGATATGGGTTTATTGGGCAATGAAAAGGAAGTGAACAAAGACAGGTGAAAGTCGAGGAAATAAGACCAAGTGGTAGAATGTCACCTACAGTTAATGTCCTGGAGGAGACGTATGCTAGTAATATGATGTCCAGGTCACAGCAGCGGGCAGGTGCTCAGCCCAGCTTACCTCATTAAAACACCGAGAAAGGAAAGCGCTCACTAATTTGTAAGCCTGAATGCCTTGAAAGTGGCAGGGAAAGCTTCGAGACTTATGCTAGCATTTTAATGGAGGAAAAATCCTTGGAAGGTGGAAAATAGGAAGAGGGGTAGGAAACTGATCTTCATCTTGTTTTCTTATTTGGGGTCCAGTCCAATTTAGTGGGTAGCAAACATGACTAATCTGGACTGATAATGTTACTGTATTTTCTGCTGTATAGTTAAAAAAATTATACACAATACCTACACATATAAAACTAATGATATAGTTTGATAAGAGTTCCTGTTTATTGTTTCGTTCACTCCTCTTGAAAACTTCATGAGATCGATTGTTTACATTTGAACCATGAGGAATCTGAAGTCCCCAAACGTTGCCCCAGGTTACCCATCCAGTTGGTGGTAGGGTTAAAACTTGAACTCAGGTATTTGTAGTTCATTGTCCATTCTTCTATATTCTGTTGCTTTTCAGGGGGCTGCTTTGTAAGTGGAACCTGTTTATGACCCAAGTAAAATGTTAGTTTCAAGAATGGTGTTGGGGAGACAGAGGGTTTTTTTTTGTTTTTGTTTTTGTTTTTTAATTCTTGGCCTCAACTAAAGTGTTGGTACTAAGTCTGACCTAATCTTAACCCTCAAAAAAAAGTTTTTTCCTTCTTTTAGTTTATTCCCCTAGGAATAGGACTTTTAAGTAACTTTAATCATGTTACTTATGTAATATGTAATTAACAATTATATTATTATCTTTTAATAATACAGAAGTCTGGTTTTTAACAATCTTTGTAATTATTGTTTTAATCGCTATAAGGTATATGTCAACAAGAAGAAAAGTAAATACAGAGGTATGGGTAAAAGAAATAATGATAAGCCTAGAAATGGCTGAATTATGACTCTCTCTCTCTCTCTCTCTGTCTATATATGTGTGACACACACATATATATTTTAACTATCAATTGTTAAGAAAACCCTTTTTATTTAGAAAAAAGTTAAACATATCAGTACTCACAAATCTAAATGGGTTAAATTTACCAATTGAAGACATATATTATCAGGGGTGCCTGGGTGGCTCAGTTAGTTAAGTGTCCGACTTTGGCTCAGGTCATGATCTTGCAGTTCAGGAGTTCGAGCCCCACACCGAGCTCTTTGCTTACAGCTTGGAGCCTTGGAGCCTGCTTTGGATTCTCTCTCTCTCTCTTTACCCCTTCCCCACTTGCTCTCTGTCTGTCTGTCTGTCTCTCTCTCTCAAAAATAAACAGAAAAAAAAGACATACATTATCATAATGGATGTTTTTCAATTAGAGAGGTCCAAAACAAAACGATATTAGAGGCTGAAAATAAAGGGCAGGAAAAAGATATATCAAAAAATACTTACCAAAAGAAAGCTGGTACAGCAATATTAATATTAGACAAAATAGAATTTATGGGAACAATGATAAGTATGAATAAAGAATACATCAACCATGATGCTTTATGAATCAGAAATTTTAATGTGTCCAACATCATAGCCGTAATACATAAACCAAAACTGAAGAAATAAAAGTTAAATTTGATAAATTTATAACCATAGTAGAATTTAAATGACTTGAATCAAAAATCAATGGATTAAGAAGACAAAATGAGTAAATATGCAGACAACCTGAAAACATGATTAACAGGCTTGATTTATGTTTATGTTTAAAATTTTGTAGCTAAACTAAAATCCTGTAACTATACACACACACCGATTCTGTCCCCAGAGTCAAAGGCATACAGTGTGGGCTACTTACAATAACTTGTCCATAGACTAGCGGACAGCTGAAGTCTAAACAATTGTCAAAGAATCAATAACATAGAACTATGCTTGACTGCAATGTAGTTTAGGTAGAAAGCAGGAAGAAAAGAAAATAAAAACTTTTCACATCCTCAGTCGTTTAAAAATTCACAGCTATAGTATTCATGGGTTAAAGAGACATATTACAGTAAATTACAAATCACTTACCACTAACCAGCAATGAAAACACTCTTTAGACTGCTCAGATGTGGGGGAAAATAGTCACTTTATTTTGTAGAAACATAAAACAAAATGGGTTGGATAACTAAAAAGGTACTTGTAGTACATTTAATTTAAAATATATTTAGGAAAAAATTATTTTTTAAGTTTCTTTGAAAAAAAATTGTTTTTTAATGTGGGGTGTCTGGGTGGCTCAGGCGGTTGGGTGTCCACCTTTGGCTCGGGTCATGATCTGAGTCTGTGAGTTCGAGCCCTGCGTCAGGCTCTGTGCTGACAGCTCGGAGCCTGGAGCCTGCTTCGGATTCTGTGTCTCCCTCTCTGTGAGCCTCCCCTGCTCATGCTCTGTCTTTCTCTGTCTCAAAAATAAATAAACATTAAAAAAAAATAAAAAACATTTTTTTAATGTTTATTCTTGAGGGAGAGAGAGACAGAGCATGAGCAGGGGAGGGGCAGAATCTGAAGCAGGCTCCAGGCTCTGAGCTGTCAGCACAGAGCCCGATGCGGGGTTGAACTCACAAACCATGTGATCGTGACCCAAGCTGAAGTTGGATGCTTAACCGACTGAGCCACCCAGGTGCCCCAGGAAAAATTTTAAACCCTGAAAAATATCTATCAACTAAGTTCAGTTTAAGATGCTAAAGCAAACAGCATTGTTTTTAAAAAATGGAAGATAGGTGGGTTGAATAGTTTTTAATAGTCACAAATCTTACAAAACAGAGCAACTGGAATAGCAAAGCCCATCTCCAACACAGCTGGGTGACAAGTTCTCCCTCAGATCTTCACAAATGCTGGGAACTCACAACTGACAGCTGGACGATCTGCATTGTGTCAGCAACTGAGGCCATGGAGGGAACCAGTGGTGGCTCAGGAGATCTGAGTCTCTCAGAGAATAAACTTTGGAGAACCAAATTTACTAGCAGGCCTTTGACATTTAGTACTGGTTAATAACATTGTTCACCAATGACCACCAACATCCCAAAAAGAAGGGTCGGGGCCAGCCTTTTGGGTCTCCTGATGGAAGAATACAATGCCAACTCTAAAGTCTTGCCAAAAAATTTGGACCTGAATCTGATCAAATCTCTAGATCCAGCTCCAAATTTATAGAAAGTACAGAGTACAGAGAAACATGTTAAACAACACCATGGAGAATTAATAAGCAAAATCCAGCCTGTGGGAAATGTGACAGCAATGCTACTCAAGATGTTACCTGCATAATGAATAAATAGAAGAATCAAAAGGAAGACCTTAGAAATGTTTAAGGAGCAGTGTTTAGAAATGTTTTAGCCATCATATTCAATTTGTTGAATAGCATA
Source organism: Panthera onca (assembly GCF_046562875.1). Taxonomy (NCBI): domain Eukaryota; kingdom Metazoa; phylum Chordata; class Mammalia; order Carnivora; family Felidae; genus Panthera; species Panthera onca. Next base: position 23,052,134 of record NC_138343.1, on the reverse strand, counting down.
TAATAAATTGCTTCTGGTGTTCTTAGATGATCTTGGCGAGTTGCACGTGCTCAGAGTGTTTAGTAGTTGTGCACAGTGGGACCGGGTCTTAGTATAAGACCGACTGGAAATCTAAAACCATCCTTTCAACACAGATAGTTTGAGAAGCCCTGCTCTACAGGATAAATGATTCAGTTTTGTCAAATAAATGGCAAGAACATTAAAGATGAGAAGAAAGATCAAGTAATCACAATCTATCTCTTGATAGATCCTATCAAGAGAAAACATCTTTAAGGGAAGAAATCATTTGAGACCACTGGGAATTTGAGTACTAACTGAATATTTAAATTTAATGAGTTCTTTTATTTTTATTTTTAAAGGTATGATCATTGTATTATATTTTTATAAAGTCATTTTCTTTTAGATATACATATTGAAATACTGTGGGTGAAATGATCAGATGTCTGTGGTTTTCTTCAGAATAATATGGGGATAGGCATTTGGGGATGAATGGAAGAGGATTGGTCATGAATTGTTAATTATCTAAGCTGGATGTTGGATATGTGAGGATTCATTATCCTTTCTACTTTTGCACGTATTTGAAATTTTTCTGATAAAAGTTTAAAGAAAAAGACTGAAGGAAAAACACTGGAGTCATTTAATTAGAAAAACATTTGGTGAACACAAACTGGGGTCCAGATCTTTAAGAAGGTTTCAGACAATCATGAGATGCTCCGTGATTTCATGTGGGAAACAATTATTATTATTTCTTTAATGTTTATTTATTTTTGAGAGGATGGGGGCAGGAGAGACAGACAGACGGATAGACACACATAGGATCTGAAGCAGGCTCAGTGCTGACAGCAGAGTGACAGTGAGATCATGACCTGAGCCAAAGTTGAACACTTAACTGACTGAGCCACCCAGGTGCCCTGGGAGACATTTATTAAGATTAAAAAACAAAGAGGAAGCAGGAGATATTATTATAAGAGAATACATTGCTTTCCATAGAAGACTGAAGCCAATTAAATCTAGGATCATTAGCCTCTCTTCCATCATCCTGAGATGACTGTACATGTTTTACCAAGTCTGAAAGGCTTGTACATTGTTTCAGAGAATAGAAAGAGAGACCTATCAAACTCATTTCATGTGGTTAGACGTGTTCATATACAAACTAGATGAAAAAGAAAATTTTAGAATTTTCATCTTTATGAACATAGATGATTCTCTAATTTTTATTTATTTTTTTATATGTTGAATTTTATTTATTTATTTATTTAAAATATCAAATTTATTGTCAAATTGGTTTCCATACAAACACCCAGTGCTCATCCCAACAGGTGCCCTCCTCAATACCCATTACCCACCCCCCATCAACCCTCAGTTTCTTCTCAGTTTTTAAGAGTCTCTTATGTTTTGGCTCCCTCCCTCTCTAATGACGATTCTCTATTTAAAAAAATTTTTTTAATATTTTTAATTTTTTTGAGAGGGAGAGAGAGAGCGAGTGAGCATGAGTGGGGGAGGGGCGGAGAGAGGGAGACACAGAATCCGAAGAAGGCTCCAGGCTCTGAGCCGGCAGCACAGAGCCTGATGTGGGGCTCAAACTCATGAACCGTGAGATCATGACCTAAGCCGAAGTCGGACGCTCAACCAACTGAGCCACCCGGGTGCCCCAGATGATTCTCTATTTTAATGAATAGATACAGAATTTTTAAGTGAAATATTTGCAGATTTAATTCACTGATGTATTGTGTTCTACCACATTATTATTATTAATTTATTCCATTATATTAACTTCTATAAGGAGAAAAAGCATGTGATTGCCTCAAAAGAGGTAGAAAAATAATTCGATGGCATTTAATGTTTTATGACATTAAAGAAGCATTGGATGACATTAATGACTTATACAAACTTTTAGTTAGGAATAGAAGGGAACTTTCTTAACTGACATGATATTTGTCAAGCAGTCACAGCAAACATCATAATTAGTGGTGACTCATTATAAACATTTCTATCAAAATTAGCAATAATTTGGGATTATTGCCATTACTGGTGCTATTCATCATTGTGTAGAAGTTCTACTTTATGTAGTAAGCCAGAAAGAGAAGTGGAAGGAATAAGCATTGGAAAACATGAGATAAAGCTGCTTCATTTGTAAATGATATGATTGTTTGCCTCAAAAATTGAATAGAATATTCAGGTCAATTATTAGAACTAATGAGAGAGTTCAGTAGAGTTGATGGGTATAAAGACTATAATATAGAGAAAATACATTTCTTATTCATAAGTAATAGCCAATTAGAAAATATAAAGGAGTAAAGATTTCATTCATCGTATCAACTAACACTTTGAAGTGCCCAGTTATAGTTGTTCCAGAAGATGGTCAAGATATTTATGGATAAAATTATCAGATATTATTAAAAGATGTAAAAGAAGAAGAGAAAAAGGAGATATGTCATGATCACAGATTCGTAGTTAGGAAACAATATCATGACAATAGCAGTTCTTCCAAAATCAATCTATAAATTTGGCACAAATCTAATCAAAATATCCACTGGGTATTTTAGAGAAGTTGAAGGACTGATCTTCAGATTCATAGGAAGAGCAAGTTTATGAATAGCCAGAATAATTTTTACAACACAGGTATAAGGTGCATGCCTTACCAGCTGTCAAGACTTCTAATGCTCTAGTTAGCATTAGATGGTTTATTATTGGCACAAGTTTAGTCAAATAGAGAATTTTGAAATAGCTCTACTCATATTTGTGATTTTATTATCTTACTATAAAATGGAGATGATGTTAAATAAGTGTAGAGATGATGGATTCTACATGAATTGCTCGGAGACAATTATCTGTGTAGGGAAAAAGAATTGATCTTTATCTCACACCTAATTCAAAATGCAATTCTGGATGGATTGACAATTCATTTGTGAAGAGGTCTTTAAAACTTAAGATGATATGAGAGATTATTATTATTATCACTTTGAAGGTAGATTATAATATTGTAAACTGAGACTCTCTAAACAAGAAAAATCCTAAATAGAAAACATTGTTAAAGAGTCACTACATTAAGGTAAAATTTCTGTCTAATAAAAGCCTTCATAAATGAAGTTGAAAGACAAGTAACAGGCAGGGTGGAGGTATTTGCTGTGTGTATAGCTAAGAGATTAATGTTATCAAATAAAAAGGTCTTAGTTTGAAAAAATCCGGTAGGGAAGGTCTGACAATACCAAGTGTTGGCCAATATGTGGAGCCATGGCAATGCTCTGGGGGAGTATGAAATCAGAACACCTGAAATTTCATGCGCACGTATATACTTAGATATGTTCTAAGATTGAGTGCTTATATTAGCAGATAGATGAGAATGTTCATAGTGCTATTAGTATTAACCCAAACTTGGAACAACCCATGTTTCTACCAAGAGTAGAACAGATAAGTAAATTATGGTATATTTATACAGTGGTATGTGAGTGACAATAAGTGAAATCTGTGAAATATCTGTGAAAATGAGTAAGTCACAAGGATATACATCAATATAACTGAATATAGAAAGTAGTATTAGGCAAGGAAAGAAAGTTACAGAAACTTACATTGTATGATTTATTTATGTAGAGTTTAAAAAATGGGAAAAATTAATATGTTACATAGGGGTTCGTGCATATGTGGAAAAATTAAAGAAAGCAAGGGAATAATGAAAAAATTTAGTTGTTACCCCTGTTAGGAGTGGCAAGGGGATTGTGGTCAGGTAGGGGCTTGAAAGGGGCTGCAAAGTTTTTGGTATTATTTTCTGAAAATGGATATAGGTGGCGAGCACACATGTATGTGCTTTTATTCTTTAAACATGATACACTATACACTATATGAATGATTTATTGTGTAAATTTTTTAAAATTATTCATCTCATCAGCATTAATAGTCTATCAGCTAGTAAACAAGTACTGGTTTTATCCACAAATAACAAAATGCAAAGTACTAGAACCAAATATTGTTCCAAATCCATTAGACTGGCAAAAATTAATAACCCTGGCCAGTAGCAAGAATCTAGAGGAATCACAAATCTTGTACTTTTCTTTTGGGAGTGTATATAGTTGTCTCCACTTTGTAGAGTTATTTGCTAGTTTTTTTTTTCTTTTTTAATTATATGCTCTAATGTGGCATTTTTTTCCTTTAAGTATAAAGAAAGTATTGGCTATTTGTACACTGAATACTTTATTTTAGTTAACATAAATAGAGTATTTATGTCTACAAGGATGAGGTTTTAATACAGGGTTGAGAGAAACAAATAAGTTATGAGTGATACCAAACTGCGATGTCTTTTTTAATAGATATTTTAGAATATGCCCAATAACAAGTGTTCTCATTGTATACTTGCTTATGCTTTCTTTGTTTTCACTTGTTGTAGCTCTCTTTCCTTCTCTCTCCCCTCATCACGCATACCGTGTTTTTTTGGTTAAATACATAGGTAGGTGTGAGAAAAATATATGGGAGTGATAAACATCAAAATCAAGACACTGATTACCTGGCAGGTGAAGGGAGTGTGAGTGGTGGCAAGCATCATTATTCTTTGCTAATAATGCCACAAATTATGATTTTTTTTTGAGCATAGAAGGATTTTTGAGATTAAAAAGTTTGAGCATCACTGTTCAATTCCTTCAAAACTGAATTTTTACTAAACATGTGAGGCATTTATTTTGCAAAGAGTAGAAAATCTCATGTGTTTGACAGACCCACCAGAGGGAGCCCATACAAATCCTGTATCTATTTAATCTGATATAAAAAAAAATAATAAGTACATACCTGGACCTGTTCAAAGAAGCTATATTTTCCTTTTGTCCCTGGAGATGTCTTGTCCTGTTCCACCAGCTGTGTCCTGTGTACGATTCCTATGAATGCACTCAGTACAGGAACGCATCGAGGAGGCTGTGGAGGAGGTAGGATGCTCTGCAATTTATTCTTCACTGCAGAGTCTTTGTTTCCTCAGAGTGTCTTCATTGTCTTCATTCCCCTTAAATGACTTCCTCTGGGTCAGTTTTATCCAGAGTCTTTCTCTTACATACACACCTATGCAAGCTGTACTTCTGTCTGACTTTAAGATTGTTCATGATGAGCCTTCCTTTCTTCCTATTTCTGTCTTTGTTATTATTAAAAAAAATCTAAATGCTGCTTCTTTTTAATTTTAAGAATGTGTGTATCTATCTTGTTTTTGTCTTCTTGGCTAGTAATTCTCAAACTTGAGTGTAGTAACAAGTCCTCATTCATTCACCTAGTTTTTGTTGATCTTCCAGGAAAATTATAAATATAAGAGCAATGTAGCAGGTTTTATAAATATATATTTGTTCACTTTAAAGGACTCTTCCTTGTCCTGAGATTATTTCCTTGCTACTTTCATAACTATCCAAATATTCCTTTATGAAGTGATGGTGATAGAATTTTAAAAATATGCCTGTACTTGGCAAAATAAAGCATTGCCAACCTTATCTTCGTTCCTAGAATTTTTTGAAATTTTTACCGGCCTACAGAATACAAAGTAAAGTCTTATATTTCTAAGTAAACACAAGTATGGTGTGATAAATGGAGACATAGTTATATTATGGAGAAGTTGTAAATATTTTATAATTAATATCTAATTTATGAATATCTACATGGAAACAAAGGGGAATGTTTTTATAGAAGAGATGAGTACTAAAGGTATGTAGGGAAGTAAATTTTGACTTAATTTGGACCACAACACATTACTTCATCAAGAGGTCGAAGTTCATATCCCATCCCATCTCAACTGCTTACTCTTTAAAAATAATCACTGTCATTCCCCATTTCTTCTTGTCGGAGTGTGGTTAAGGGGTTTCTTCCATGGCTTGTGCTCCTTCCTGTAATACTCAATCCTACTGGAGTGGATATCCTTCATTTAGAACAACCCTTTTGACATCCTTTGTGGCTCATCCATGTTAGAAAACCACTCTCATTTATCATCAGCAAATTTCATTTTTGCTCCCTTTGATAATCTCTCCCACCTTCCAGATGGTTCATTAGAACCCTCCTGTTCTTGGGCTTCTTTTTCTGAGCTTCCCCACTGTTACTCTTGTGGTGAGCCAAAGGTAGTCTCTTTATTCCTGCTTTCTACCCTGAATCACTTTTCTATCATTTAGTGAATGACAGGGTTTTATTCTCTACCATGTGGTTATTGGGTTTCCTTAATAGCCTCATGTGGAGGGGCTTTATTGAAGGCATTTTTGTTTGGCTTTGATAGATTATAGTCACCATGTTTCCCTAATCTCTTCTTTAAAATCTTTTAGGAAGGACTCCCTCTGCCAAAGACACAGTTAAATTGAAATGGCTTTTCTGATTTTAAATTCTATTTTTCGAGCCGAGTGTTTACTTAGGTATATCGCTTGACAGTGAAGCAAAAGACAACTGGTCACAGCCAGGAGTCCACAATATATTGGATTTGAGTAATAACCCATTATTGGAGGACAAAGTGGGGGTTGGAGAAGCATTTAAAGAGAGACCAGTCTCTGTTTTCTGTGGCACAGGCTTTTGCAGATAATTTGTTCTTGCTATGACAAAATAGAAACTACTAGTGTCTTAGCCTCCTGAGAACCTGTCACTGACCCTTAGTGTTATTGCCCATGACCCTCACTGAGCTTTCAGTACTTCCTGCCTTGAACTTTTAGTTTGTGTATGTCTGGTATCTCCAACTGGTTGGTCACTTCCTTAACAGTGTCTCTAACTCAGGCTCCTGCACAGAGTAGCAGTTGGTAAGTGTGGCACTTGCATGTCTCCCTTACTCTTGTCTGCCAGCTTCTACTCTGCAAAGGATGGCAACTAATATAATTCAGTGCATGGCAGCTCACCAGTCCACCCTTCTGGCCAGGCATTCTCAGAGCTGACTCTCATGCTCCAGCCTTCCAGAGGAGCAGGTCTGTCACTCAGGCCTGGATTGCAGGACAGAAACCACATAGTAATGGGCCAAGGAAAGGTTAATATAAAGAATTATTCACTATAACATAGAAAACTGGGGTAATGAGGGACTGGCTAGTAAGCTGTAAAGAGAACTAGCAGATAAATGAGCAGGTGATACCCCTAGGATTGACACTGAGTTCTTAACCTCCCCCATACCCCCAGCTGTGGTTCACTAATGGCACAGAGGTGGTAGTGGTTTCATGCTGGTGAAATTGCTGGATGTCCACATTCTGGAATTTGCTGAAAATCTGCTTTTTGAGGTGCCAGGGAAAGCTATGTTGGAGGTGGTGTCTTGTGGGAAGCACTCTGCTATAAAATTGCCTAAAAAGGGTAGTGGAGGAAGCAGCTGACCACTGTGGTGAGCTGAGTGCTGGGTTTACACTGCAGGGCATGTGGGATCCAGCAGGAATCCCTTTGCAATGAATGTCTTTTCAGAGACCTCTACTGACAGAGTTTAACATTGTGCCAGCTGGCAAAGGAAAAACATTTGAAGGGCCCAACTCAGTTTTCACAGAGCGGTCAATGGAGGATTGATTTGTGGGTGAGAGGCAATACATTGGTAACTGGCACAGCCAGCTTGCTCATTTTCCTGAGTATCTAGAAGTCTTTAGGGAGATAGGCTGTTATTCACCCAATAAATGGGTTGCTAGAGAAAGTCATATTTAGGGAGGCACAAACATTTGTCTGTGATTCTAATTTAAAATTTCTGAATGTAATTTAGGTTGTGGACAAGCTCTCTAGTTATTGCTTCTTAGTACATGGAATGTATAAAGGACAGAGGATGTTCTGAAGGGTAAACTTGTACTCTTGAACCAAGATAGCTTCCAGAGAAAAACAGATGAATATCCTCTACATCTCATCCCTTGAAGATCTCAGGAAAATCATTATCATTTACATTCTGCCTTTGTTATTGGAGGCCAAGAGGGCCTCATTAGGTTTTTACTTAATCCACATACTTACAATAGGAGTATTTTTTTGTACTAGCTGAAGTGATGTGTGAAAGTAGCAAAAATATTTTCACAGTGATATATGCTCTTTTGCAGTAGACTTTACACCTTGCTGGAGACCACATTTCTTTGTGTGGTGCACATTACGGAAACCTACTTGTATGGAAGGGATGGTGTAATTTCACATTTCGACTTGGTAGGTACAGGTGGGAAAGGTAAGGAGAGGGAGTTTTCTTTACCAGCCAGTCTCAGATCCAGCAACTAACCTGTGATAAACATATCTTGTTGAATTGTTGGGTCAGATACCCGAGTCTTCTCTTAGATTTAAAAGATGATGCTCCTGCTGTTTGACTTGTGTCTGCTTTCTGAAGCTTTGTCCTTGAATCTTCTGTCTAATGTCATCCCCCAGACTCATCTGGGGGTAGGTCTCTGAAATTGTAAACTGGTTAATATGAATGAATTTGAAAGATTAAAACAGTTTTCTTAAACCAGATGCATCATTTAAAGACAGTGTTATTTTTCACCAGTATGGAGACTTTAATGTTATATATATGATTGATAGCATTTCATCATAGCAATGATTTCTACTCTTTTTCTTTTACCATTTGGGAATCTGCTGAGAGATTTGGATACTAAACATACATACACACACACACACACACACACACACACACACACACAGGATTTTGTATATAGCTTAAGCAGTATGATATGTTCCTGGATTAGGTTGTGAAATTAGAAGTCACTGTCGAGGAGATTGTTCAGTCTCCAGGTCAGTAATTCCCAGCCCAAGTCTATAGTAAATTGGAAAAGCTGTTGTTCTTTATTCCCGTAGTAATTCTCTCTTCCCACTTCTGCTGTTTCTTTATAATACCTCTCTTGGATCACATTGAGATCCAAACTGGGACTATGTTTGGTGGTGGATTACATGAATAACAGCAGAAGTTAGGGTTAAGTTAGCTATAGGAAGACATAGAACCACTGCCTAATTTGGGAATGACCAGATGTCAGCTGTTGGGGTGATTGGAGGATCAAGACTGAAGTCAAGTTAAGAGTCAAAGGCTAAGAATAGGAGGGTGACTTAAATGTTCTTGGGGAAGCCAAGGGGACAATTTTTGCCTAAGTTCTTATGTCGTGGCCATTCTAGATCCAAGAAATGGAAATAGTTGTTCTAGGTTTAGAAGCTTGTAAGGTAGAGAGCTACCTTGAGATCAGACTCAGGTACAGAGTTGGGTGGCATGGGTCTTGTGGGGAGCAGATCTTAGTACAAATCCACTAAAGGTGACTCTTGGAGGCCTGGTATGTATTGGGGTTTAGATAATTCATTGTAGGTATCATTTAGGTTTATGACCTAGGCTCAAATCAAAGCAGTAGGGTTTACATTAGACAAGTGGAAAGAATAGCTTTCTTACTGTACAGAATTATCAGTGAAAGGCTGTTTTTAAGGGATTTTTGGGTCACCTTATCATTCCAGGTAATGTTTCTCCATATTTTAAGGAGATGGACTCTTAGAAGGTTAAAGACCCTCAGTTCATTTGTCCCAACTCTTTCACCTTTTCAGTGCAGAAACTTGTGATAGCAACGATGTGTCATTTCTTGGGGAATTTGGTGGTGGGACTATGTAGAATATGTATGTTTCTACTTTGGCAATCGTGGTGTAAATGATTCTTCTTTGAACGAAATTGTCAAGTTTAATTTGAAAATCTTTTTAGATGTTGATTCCATCATGCATCGATATATATGATACCATTTATCAAGTAACCCACAACAAACATGTCCATAGTGGTAGGACTAACCATGGTTTATTGTTAAAAAGCTCCTCCAGCATTCGAAATCTACATCTGCAGCCAACCTTGGATACTATTGAAGATTAACTGATAGTCTCCTTCTAATGAATTGTGGAGATTCCAACTTTTCCAATGTGGTCCAGGGCTATAGAAGTTTTTTGGTGTTGTCTTTTTGTGTTAGAATTCTCTGGAAACAGAACACTAGTTGTGTGTGTGTGTGATTTATATAAAGCGATTTATTATAAGGAAGTGGCTTACATGATTATGGAGGCTGAGAAGTCAGACCACGGATAGCCAGTAGTATAGTTCCAGTCTGAGTCCAAAGGCTTGAGAAGCAGGAAAGCCAATGGTATAAGTTCCAGTCCAAATCCACAAGTCCAATGGCAAGAGAAGACTGACATTCTACCTCAAAGACAGCCAGGCACAGAGAAAATATTTATTGTTACTCAGCCTTTTATTTTATTCAGGCCTTCAACAGATTAGATAAGGCCCAATCACATCGGAGACTGTAATCTGCTTTACTCAGCCTACATATTCTGATATTAAACTCATCTATAAACACTCTCCTAGACATATCCAGAAATAATGTTTAACCAAATATCTGGCCATTCTGTGACCCAGTCAAGTGGACACATAAAATGAACCATCACACTCTTCTTGAGCAGCCAGAGTTTGTAGTGGAATGCCGAAAGTCCCTGGTCAATTGTAGTAAGTCCTTAATTTTGTTCTGTGGATGGCACATTTTAGTAACTCCTAGTAAACAACGTAGTTAATTACTAGTAAGTAGCTTTTATTTGTGCATAAAAGTGTGAAAGTATGAAATTTTGTATTTTTCACCCTTTAGGATTGAATAAGGAACTTTTGGGTTGTTTGAGCCCATCTGTGGGTCTTGGCATCATAGATGGAAAATGTTTCTGGTAGCAGTGCTTGTTATTCTGCAAATAACACCTGCTTTTGAGCTGGTGTGAGGTGAGTCAAATCCTGGCTCTGCATCTTACTCTCTGGTGACCTTAGATAAATTACTTAACCACTTCAAGCCTCAGGTTCCTTAATTAAAAGAAGTACAACTGTTGAGTTGTGGTTAAAGAATTTAGCATGATTCCTGACAAGTGGGAGCTGCCCAGCAAATGTTTGCTCCCTCCCCATCCCCTTATATTATCTTAAAAATAGATGTCTGCCCTTCTTGTGTTAGTTAAGTGTAGATACACCTGTGTATTATCAGTATATTATCCACATGAATTGGATACCTTTTGTGTTCTGCTTTTTAGATCTGATCTTTTTCTTTTCTTTATCTTCCTTCCTTCCTTTGTTCCTTCCTTTGTTCCTTCCTTCGTTCCTTCCTTCCTTCCTTCCTTCCTTCCTCCCTCCCTCCCTTCTTCCTTCCTTCCTTCCTTCCTTCCTTCCTTCCTTCCTTCCTTCCTTCCAAGCCACTGCTGTCTTTTCTGTTGACTGATTAGTAATATGTCTCCTGTCATTTTTCTTTAGAGTAGGTGATAGAATTTAGATGGGGCCTTGGTCCTGTTATATTTCACCCACTGACATTGTGAATGAGCTGGTCAACCACCTGAAGAAGAAAATGGAATCTCTTTCTGTTTTATCTGTCATTATAACCTAGGAATAGGGTGATGAGAGATCACCATTTTAAAGGTGACAGCAGAATGGATGAAGTTTTCTTCTCCTTTAAATGGGGGTTGTCATGAGAACCAGTTCTCACCAGGGTGGGGTGTTTTTTTTTTTTTTATTATTATTGCCATTGTTACTTTTTCCCTCCACATATCCAGATATTTAATCTCTCATGTAGTTTGTGTATAGATTCACGTAACTTCCTTACTTTGATGGATTGAAGTTCCTGATGTTGGGTTTGTTTTTTTTTTTTTTTTTTTTTTTTTTTTATTCTGTAGGCTAGAGCTTGGCAGAATATTAATCTACTTCCTTTACCCATTGGTACCCTTAGGAGAACCCCTGAGAGAGGAAAAGTGCTAAGAAATAAACTTGTCATGATATGCTAGAGTTAATAAAAGCAGGCAAACAAAACAAAACAAAAACTGACCAGATTTCCAGAATAGCCAGAAGCCTTTGACAATATCTCCAGGGAGAAGAAGGAGGCAGGAGTCACTGTTGATGCCCCACTGACATTGCTGCAGAGCACAGCCTCTGTGTAAGCCAGGAAAACAACTGTGTGGCATCATGTGGGCGCCAACTTGCTCTTTTGAGGATTCCCTGTTCCTGGCTTCTTGAGAAGATGCATTTTGTCACTAAGCAAGGAAATGAATAGCCTCTATGATGCACTTAACTTGAGTTTTCTCTCATGGAGGCTTCACTTTGTGGAGATTTGGAAAGATTGTGTTGTCCAATGGGGGCCTATTAGAGTTTGCAAATGAAGGTCCAGTGTTGGGGGGGGGGTCCCTGAGAAAGCACAGGAACCTGTCCATTTGAAAGCTGGAGCTTCTTGTTTCACAGAGCACCCTTGACAGCCAGTATTTTGTTCAGCTGCCTGGCAGAAGTTTCTTTTCAACTACTAGTGATTTTTGTAGCATCTTTCGCCACGAACACTGACTGCTTCAAATCTCTTCCCATTACTCCACTGGCACAAAGTTCTATATAGCAAGAAGAGGAAATGAGACAAGCAGGAGGGAGAGAAAATAAAGTCTGCTTTTGCAGTGCAGACCTTTAATGCATTCCCTCCCCTGTGCTAATCTCTGTAACTTGATTAATTGGCATGTGATGCGTTACAAAAAATCCAGGGAATGACAAAACTGATTCAATATCAATTAGCTAAAACAGGAATGGACTTCCCACAGAGACCCCAGGACGGAGTTGTGTTTAACTGGGCCCTTTCAACCACAAGTCTTCCCAAATGATGAGCAGTAGAAGATCTCACTTAGGGCCCAGTTGTTTAAAGAAATTAAAAACTGTGGAAATTAGCGGCTGAAATCCTCTTGGATGAGTCTGCTATCCCTTTAATACATCTGTCTATTCATCTCACTAAGACATCCCAATCCTTCCTCCAAAGTGATTTGAATACTTAATATTTGCTGAAATGCTTTAGTTGGATTTGAATAACGTAATTGAATTTGCTTGCTGCATTCTGGGGGAATGAAGGCTTGGGAGTTCCTGTGGTAAGATATGTGGACGTGCTTCTTTTTAGAAGTGATTCTTACTTCTTTCTCTGTCTGTGCACCAAGAATTAATAAGCAGTGGGCCTGCCAAATGTATGAGGCTGTATTCATCGGAATTATAGGCTTTATCTGTCAGTCTCTAGGTGACTGACTTGTCCCTGGGGATCAGAGGCGATCTGCCTGGTGACAGGTATTGGTTGAGCTGAGTTAGATATAGATTGCCTTTGTGTTTGGATGCTGTGTGTTCTTAGCAACCACCTCAAAACAGGATTGTTGTAAAATAAGATCCTGACTAAGTGCACTTCCTTTTGTTTATAGCCAAGGAAGGAGATAGATAAATAAACTGGAAGCTCAACCCAACACAGTTAGCTCAGTGAAAGAGACATGATGAAGGCACAGAAGAAGAAAATGTTTATACCTGGGGTAATAATAGAAGGCTTAGTAGAGAATCTTAAAGAGACATTTGAAGTTATCCTGGCAGGGAAGGGGTGTTCTGTTCAGGTTGTGGTAGTAGTATATTTGAAGGCAAGAGAAAACAAGAGAGTGATGAATCCCTAGAAAATGTATTGTGGGGTGGCTGGAGCATGGGGAAGTCATAGGAGACGAAGTTAGTGAGAGAGGTATAAACTGCTTTGTGAAGGGCCTTCTATGTAACTTTTTGGAATTTGACCTTTAAAAATACTAATAAAAAAAAGTATCAGGAAGTCTTTAATAATTCTTTTTTTTTTTTTCAACGTTTTTTATTTATTTTTGGGACAGAGAGAGACAGAGCATGAACGGGGGAGGGGCAGAGAGAGAGGGAGACACAGAATCGGAAACAGGCTCCAGGCTCCGAGCCATCAGCCCAGAGCCTGACACGGGGCTCGAACTCACGGACCGCGAGATCGTGACCTGGCTGAAGTTGGACGCTTAACCGACTGCGCCACCCAGGCGCCCCATGGAAGTCTTTAATAATTCTTAAGTAGAAGAGTGAGGCAATCAGATTGGCATTTTAGAAAAAGAATTCTGCAAGAGTAGCTCATGGGATGGAGCAGTGTAGGCAAGGTTGGACATGAGGAGACTGTTAGAAGATTATTTATAATCTGAAAACCAGTTAAGGCCAAGCCAAAGAAACAATAAGGATTACAGATATGGAAGAATGGACTTGAAAGATGTTAAGGAGGTAGAATTTACTGGATCTGGTGGCTATACATGGGGGAGTGAGGGAAAGGGGAAAGTATTTGAAAATAACTGTTGGTCAGCTTTCTTGGTCCCATTCCCAGAGTTGGAGATGACAGGAGGAGAAGTAGGTTTTGGGGTTGCGATCAGGGGAGCTAGTTGAGTTTAGGATGTGTCTGGGTAGAGGATTTGCAGATGGCAGTGTTCATGTTCATGCAGGTGCAGGTATGTGTCTGGGCCCTGGCACAGTTGTCGAGGACAGAGGTGGATATTTATGATCTCTGAGCACAGCTGCGGCTAGGAGTTTAGCTGCAGTCATCTACGGGAGCAGAAGTGGAGTCACGAGTGTACAAAGCTGAAAACGAGGGCTAAATACAAATATTTAGTGTCAGGAATGAAGGAAAAGGCAACTGAAGAAGACCAAGAAAGAGTGACCAACTTACTTGGGAAGAGGAGAGTGGGTTGTAGTAGCATGAATGAGAGGGAGCTTTGTGTCTTTTGTAGGCTATTGGTTAAAGGGAAGAGTTGAATATTTTTACTGAGGACAAAGAGCCAGAAAAGGGAATAAAGGAGGAGGAGACATGGGATGATTTCTAAGTCAGAACTTTGGGGAGACAGAAAGTGGTGGGTTTAAAGTATATTCAAGTCACTGGGAGAAGTGTTGGTAGGGTCTAGAGCCCCATCAGAGGGAGTCTCCCTCCCTCCCTCCCTTCCTTTCTTCCTTCCTTTTTTAAACAAAGGTGGGCGCAAAGGACTGAAGGATGACTGCAAAGGCATACACATTGATAAGTGGAAGCGGGAAGCTAGAATTTGGGGAGTTTCCTGATGACTTTTATTTTTCACTATGAAGGAAAAGCCAATTTTTTAGTTTCTTGGCAAATAGTGTAGCTGAGACAGACATCTTTAAGGAGTAACATACCTGATTAGTCTCTGAAGTTGACTGGAGAGATCAGCTAATACTTTCTCCAGATTTGGTTGTTGACTCAGCACATGCCTTATAGAGGCAATTCTAAATTAATCAGGTAGTTAAGAAGGCATGCATGAGCATCTATTCTGTTCAAGGCATTGTGATGGTGCCTTTATTCATTCATTCATTCATTCATTCATTCATTCATTCATCCTTGAGGCCAGGTCTGTCACATGGACCACAGTTGGTTTTCCTGTTGCTTCTCAGCTGGTTACAAATCGTGGTCGCCTGTCTTCTCTCACATTAAGAGTTTGGTATGTTGCTCTTTGGGCTTTAGTTTCTCTTTATCATGCTGACCTCACTCAGAGGAGCATGTAGTCCCTATATTCAATTTTGTAGTCAGCTTTATTTTAGAATGTTCTAGATTTTACAGAAAAATTGCAGAGGCAGTACACAGTTCTGTGTACCCCACACCTAGTTTCCTCTTACATCTTATATTGGTATGGTGTATTTGTCACCATAATTGAACTAATTTTTATATATTATGACCTAAATTTATTTTTATTTATTTCCAAACCTTCTTGCTGTGGCCTTTTTAATTACCTTTGGCAGTGGGAGGAATACTTGTCTAGTGATAATTCAGAATCTTTGAGTTGAATAAGTAGTTTTGTGTCTTTGGGACTGCCTTATCTTAAACCCTACTTCTTATCTCTTTAAAAAGTCATACAATTGAGGGGAAAATGTTTATAAAGAAAAATAAATAGCAACTGGTGTCAATTATGTGTCTCTTATTTATTTTTTAAGTTTATTTATTTTGAGAGAGAGAGAGAGGGAACGAATATGAGCACAAGCAGAGGGAGGGGCAGAGAGAGAGCGGAGACAAAATCCCGCAGGCTCCGCACTGTCAGTGTGAGCCCATTGTGGGGCTTGATCTCACGAATTGTGAGATCATGACCTGAGCTGACATCAAGAGTTGGACACATAACTAATTGAGCCACCCAGGTGCCCATAAGTGTCTCTAATTTAAAAAGTATTATTATCTAGTAAATGCAATTTGCTAGACAAAAATCTTTTAAAAAATGGGTTCATGGGGGATAACGAAAAGAGTGGGTTTTTTGTTGAAGAGATTGTGCACTATCGCCATTGATAACATTCCATATCTTCTTTGCCTCTAGATGGCACTGGTTTTATATTGGCCTTTGTTTTTAAGCTATACAATTTGAAATAAAAAAGTCTCTCTGGTTAATGTTATGTCTGTGTTCATTCTGTTTTCACCTCCTGCTCAGCAGAACACAGAACTAGGAACCTCTCTTAGTTCCTATAAAAGGCCAGTGATAACAAAGTCATTATGAGCGATGAGGGATTTGCCGATAATTTCGTGAGTAAAAAGAATTTGTGTCATGTAATCTGCAGTGCAGTCATTCTGAAAAATTTCTGAATGAGCCTAACTCTTCTCCCCAAGTCCCTTTTTCTGTTGTCAGTGGGGAGTTGTTGTTCTGAATTGTTCCTCTTTGTAGAACTTAGTTCTCTGGCACCCATTTCCCAGCTCTGGGACATTTCAAAATGTATCAAAAAGAAATCCTCTTGATCATGCAGAGCTACGTAACAACTATATTGTATTCCGTGAGCACCTTTGAGTTTTCACTTCCCACCTTTCTTATTGTCCCCCACAACTTACCCCCGTCCCCCGCCAGTGCTCCCAACTGCCAAAGAATTCTCTTGTTACTCAAAGACTTATTGTTTTTATTTTTTTTCCCATCTAATAAAGCTGGTAATCTTTTGAATCACATCATTTCTAATAGAGTTATACAGCTAAATGAAACATTAAAAAATAGTGTCAGCTTGCAGAGATCTTTTTTGACTGTAGGCAAAGCATCATTCTAAAACAGAGCACATCAGTAGACTAAAATGTCACTTGGACACTATTGTTGAGATTTGAAAGCTCCTCCCCCTCTTCTCTTCCTTGTCTTTCATCTCTTTCTCCTCTTTTTCTTTCGCCTTCTCCTTTCACTTCCTCCCTTTTCCTTTATTAAAATGCTAGTTTGCTTAACCTGAATTCATAGTTATCACCTCATTTCTTTCTTGTACTCAACATTTCTGCTTAAACTATTTTATTTGGCTGTATCACTCGGCAATATTTTCCTATTAATACGATCTCGGATTATAGCTTTACCACTCATGTTTCTTGTGCCTGCATTTGATATTGTGCAGAGCAAGCATGCTGTCCCACAAGGCGTTAGACTTCTGCTCTGTTACCTCAGACCACGATTGGCTTTAGGAACCTAGACTTAACGGAGTTGGTGACATAGTCGTGGCCTGAGTGGTGTGCCAGCTGGTTAAAATTTCATATGCTGTTGAAGTGACCTTACCATACTTGTTTTAATTTTATAATGCAGACATGCTTTGCAACTTGCAAACATTCTATCTGTTTCAAATGTATTTTTCTAAATGCCATCTGGACACTGCTAATACTGTTTCTTGTTCCAGTACTTCCTTAGTTTGTTTAGGTTTTTCAGAAAGCAAGCCTAATTTTGTCTTTCACCATGAGATCAGGCTAGGCTTCATACTTCAGGCAGGAAAGGTGGAATTAGCAGCATTAACATGAAGTTAAAATACAGTGAACACGTGCTGTTCATCGCACATGCATAACGTATCCTTGCTGGATGCCTCTGAGGGACCTTGCCTTTGCGAGACCCCATCACCTCAGGGTCTGTTTGAACTAAGGTTTTATTTTGATTATTTCCTATGCTATTTCAACCTCCAGGGATTTATACACTGAGCAGCAGTATCATAAATCTGTGTCTTTTCTGGAGGGTTTCTTCTGAACCACTTTTGGATTTGAGCACATTTCTTCTGCTTTCTCACCTTTATGAAGATTATTTATTTGCTCAACTCTGCATGAGGATCATTTATTTACTTCAGTTCCACATTTCTACCGCTCTTTTCCTTTGGTTCTGCTCCTTCCTTTAGTGCAGAAGGAAAGAGTTGAGGTAACCTGCATCAAGCACTGGTGTCGTAATAGGTGCCACAGGAATGTCAGCCTCTGGGAGCTCAATATTGCCTCTTGAAGTACACATGGCCTCTGCCACATGCTGCCCTCCTGTCGATGAGACAGAACATTATGCAGCTCCCATTTTATTTCAGAGCAGTCTTCCTCCAATAACTGTCCACATTGATGCACTTACACATTATTAATACATTTGAAAGCCAAACCTTAATTATATTTTGAGAGATTTAGTGGACCTCGTACAATAACAGTGATTTAATTAAGGTAAACTGCCACTATTTCATATAAGGTGCCTAAAGCAGTATCGTTGTGTGAAAAATTGTGGCAGCTCATCTCTGTTCATGTTTTGTATTCAGTTCCTAGTCCTGTCCATCCGGCTCTGTAAATCCTTGCTACACCGAAGACAAAGAGATGATAATATACATGTTGTCGTGGAAATGGCCATAGGAAACTGGAGGATGAGTCTGTGAGTCATATTTTGGTTTGAATTCAGACTCCACCACTTACTGTGTAAGTGGCAAGTTGTTTAACTTTTCTAAGCCTCAGGTTTCTTATCTGAGATATAGGAAAATACTAAGGATTGTGAGGATTAAGTGGAGGCATAGAGTAAGTGAGATAAGCACTCAATAAGGAGCAAATACAGTAAATGATCCAGAACTGTTAGCCAGTGGTAGTGCAAGCAACAGCAGTGGCAAAATTTGTTACAGGGTCATGTGTCTTTCACAGGAACCCAGAGGCATGGTGTGTCTTTAGCATGACTATTAAAGGCAGACTGTATAGATTAAACCAGTGACCAATGGGCATCTTTAAATGGCTGAAGAGAAAAACTGTTTTAGCAACCACAGACCAGTCCTAAATAACTCTGTCCTGGTATCATCTAAGCCACTTTTACACTTGGCCACTCATGATTTTGCATAGATATGTATTATTCTTCTGATCATTTGCTTTTTTATTTGCTTTTTAAATGTGTGTTTAAAAATCTGGGGCATTTTGAAAAATCCCTTTGACTTTCTAAATTTTAAATTTAATTGGCTTTTGCAATCCACTTTTAGTTTTACACCCGATTAGAATTAATTTCTCACATTCATTCTTTTCTCATTTGTGAACCACTTGCCCTGGCTTTTGTAAGCAATTTCAGTAGGGGTGGAATTTGTGTTATTGGTCATTGGGGTTTGTGCAAGGACACTTAAGAAAATGTCAGAGAAATAGAAGAAATCTTGGTTAGAAAAACAAATGGCATAGCCTATTGTGTGCAGTTAATGGAAATCAAGTTTAATTTCATCAATGGTGGATGTCTCTCAGACATAAAGCTCAGAGGCAGCCACTTTAAAGGTCCCTGGAATCAGGAGTGAGCTGAGTATTTTAGTCCCAGTGTGATGGCTAATTGGCTCAGTAGTCTTAGCCTTTGTGGATCTTCCCCTCTCTGGATTTCATTTCCTTATTTGGAGTTGATATTGTTGATCTGTAAAGTCCCTTCCAGTTCCAGTATTATATTTGCTCTTGGAATAATAGCTGATTTGTTCACATGGTCTTATTCTTTGTGTTGTAGTGTGCACATGGCCTTACAAATTACTGCTTTTCTTCCTATGAGAGTTTTTCAATCTTGAGTCTTTAGTGTATATTACAAGTAATTTTTGGTTATTCCTCTATATTGCATATACTATTAGATGCTTATAATTTTTGAAAAATAGTCTTAAACTGACTGAATTCTCTTACTTAGCTCTGTCCTAAGCTCTACAATCTCTGAAATTATGGGTTTCATATGGGTGTGACATATTTATTTAGTATACAATTAAATTAATACATAACTATTTAAATAATGTATTTACTTGTGTACCTTCCTAAATCTTAATAGAATGTGTGCTGCTTTTGGGGAAACATTGGTGGTTTTGGGTTTATTACATCATCCATCCCTATCATACTCCTCCAGAAGTTTTGTTATGTTTTCTGCATCTGCACAGACGTGGCAGTGCTTCTGATTGATCTATTAAAACTAGATTGGCCACAATGAATAATTGAAGCATGTAGTGCACAAATGGACTCCCTGAGTTATGCTGAGAAAGGTTGGGCAAGACACACACTCTGAGAGACTTATATTCCACCTGTGTAAAGTACTCATAGTAGGAGTGGGAGGGTTTGAGGGTAATGGTGGGGAGGTTCTATGACAGACGGAAAGAAATAATGTATCAAGAAAGTACTCTTTGAAAAATAATAATACACCTTACAAATATGAGATATGATTAGTATTTTCAGCAAGAACATAACAGTTGGAGAAGGGCATTCTCTTCCTTTGTGAGCACACATGCTAGGGCTATCATCTTGTGTAAGACTAGAGAACCATCATGGTGCTTGTCTTTCACCTGTTGTGTGTTTAGTGTGGGTTATGGAAGGAGCATGATTGATGAGACATCCTTAACATTTGTGCTCTGGTATTTGTTTAGTTTTCATTTCTCTCAGTTTTGACCCATGAAAATCAGGAGAATCACCACATTGGACTAAATGTCTGATTTTAGGCTCTGAATTCCTAAATGTTCAAGTATCTCTCATTTGTTTGAGTGGAAATTTGAGAGAGGATTCCATTTTTTTCCTGGTAACAATGACATTGGTGTCAAAAAGACTATTTAAGCCCCAGAATGAGTGGAACATAAAGCCAATTTAATCCATGTATACCTATTTACATAATGTTACAACAAAATCATATGGATATTATTGTTCACACACGGTTTTAGAACCTTAGTATCCAATTAGGAAATATCTAATTGGATGGCATTTGATGAGAAATATGCTGTTTTTCTGTACCTTTTGTAAGTGATATGGAGCAAGGGCCATTTGTTTTTACCTCCAAGTGTTACTTTGAAATACCCATATTGATCATACAAAAATCAGTTTAAAAAAAAAATTATGCACTCAGGGTCCTTAAGTAACAGCAGTATAAACATATTCTTTCTTTTAGTGTTCAGTAACTTTTTACATGACACTCAGTTGGACATTTGGAGTGGTACAGGAACAAGATTATATCTTCTGAAAAGGGTCATCTTCATCTGGTGCCCTGGTTTTTATGGCTGCCATCCAGAGAACACATCATTTGGTACCTGGCTCTTGTGGCCAGGAGGACTTGTGTTCATGAAAGAAATAATTCTTAATTGGCTGTCTTCCTGTCTCCCAGTTGTCCCTTGAAAGTATATTTGCATACTTTGAAAGCTGCTGCCTTACAGTCTGGCTTCTAATCAGCATATATCTAGGTGCTGACTGGGATCCTCTCCTTTGAGACAGTGACAGGTCTTGCAACACCCTCAACTACTGGGAGTCACTAAGAACAAAGGACAATCACAGAGATTTTAGAAACAAGCAAGAGCTGGGGCAGGGTTGAATGGTAAGATTCACTTCCTTCACAAGCTATTCCATGAGCAGTGGGAAAGGGGCATATTTTATCAAATGCACAGAAGCCAACATGGAGAGTTAAGGAAAATGAAAAAACAGAGGAATATGTTCTAAATGAAAAAACAAGATGAAACCTTAGAAAAAGACCTTAATGAAACAGAGATAAATGATTTACTTGATAAAGAGTTTAAAATAATGACCATAAAGATGCTCACAAAGTTAGGAGAACAATGCATAAATAAAGTGAAAATTTTAACAAAGAGGTAGAAAATATAAGAAAGTACCAAAAAGAAATACCAGAGTTGAAGAATATAACTGCACACAAAAGTTCAGTAAAGGGTTCAACAGCAGACTAGATGAAGCAGAAGAAAGGATTAGGGAACATGAACACAGGGCAATGGAATTCATACAGTAGGAGGAGCAAAAAGGAAAAAAGAGTGAGAGTAAAGATAACTTGAGATACTTATGAGACACCATCAAGACGAATATTTGTATTATAGGGGTCCCAGAAGAAGACAGAGAGAAAAGGGTTTATTTGAAGAAATAATGACTGAAGACTTCCCTAATCTGGGAAAAGAAATAGCCATCTAGATCTCAGAAGCGCAAGGAGTTCAAAATAAGATGAATACTAAGACACTTTATAATTAAATTGCCAAAAGTTAAAAGTAAGGAGAGAATCTTTATTTTTTAAATTTTTTTTATTTTTTCAATATATGAAGTTTATTGTCAAATTGGTTTCCATACAACACCCAGTGCTCATCCCAAAAGGTGCCCTCCTCAATACCCATCACCCACCCTCCCCTCCCTCCCACCCCCCCATCAACCCTCAGTTTGTTCTCAGTTTTTAACAGTCTCTTATGCTTTGGCTCTTTTCCACTCTAACCTCTTTTTTTTTTTTTTTTCCTTCCCCTCCCCCATGGGTTTCTGTTAAGTTTCTCAGGATCCACATAGAGTGAAACCATATGGTATCTGTCTTTCTCTGTATGGCTTATTTCACTTAGCATCACACTCTCCAGTTCCATCCACGTTGCTACAAAGGGCCATATTTCATTCTTTCTCATTGCCATGTAGTACTCCATTGTGTATATAAACCACAATTTATTTATCCATTTATCAGTTGATGGACATTTAGGCTCTTTCCATAATTTGGCTATTGTTGAGAGTGCTGCTATAAACATTGGGTTACTAGTGCCCCTATGCATCAGTACTCCTGTATCCCTTGGGTAAATTCCTAGCAGTGCTATTGCTGGTCATAGGGTAGGTCTATTTATAATTTTTTGAGGAACCTCCACACTGTTTTCCAGAGCAGCTGCACCAATTTGCATTCCCACCAACAGTGCAAGAGGGTTCCTGTTTCTCCACATCCAAGGAGAGAATCTTTATAAAAATATTTTTTTTTTCACCCAGGAAGTAGAAACTGTTTATTTTAAATCATTAACAATCTATAGCAAACCTTGTACAAACTACAGTTTGAGGACCACCACACTAGAGCAAATACAGGAAAAAAAATCAAAGTCTGTATGCAAACGTGGGCATTATCAAATAATCCATCTTTCAGATAACTCAATTTCCAGAGGTAGAAGAGGAATGAACAAAAATGCTGACGTTCCTGCTTATTGCCATTTGCTGTATTCTATTTTAATATTAATATTCAGTTATCAGAATGCATATTATAGATCTGTTTGTTACAAGGAGTAATTTAAGTATTGGGTTTGTTTCCAATAATGGGGATCTAGTGTACATGCTGTTCTAAGACTGTTTAAAAATGAAATGTCTTTAACTGAGAGACCAGGCTCAGAGGGGAAGGGGCTTCCAAAAGATCATATAGTGGTCATGGAGAGCCCTTATCCTCCAACCTCCAGGCCGGCTGTCCTGCTAAAGCAGGTCTATTCCATAACTGTGAATCACTAAGCTGACAGGTTTCAAACTTTAATGGAATTGTTTGCTATACAATTGACTGGGAGCATCACTGGTCATAGTTATTACACATTTGTAAAAAAATTTTTTTAAATTTTAATTTAAGTATAATTATATTGTGTTATATTAGTTTTAAGTATACAATATAATGATTTAACAATTCTATACATTACTCAGTGCTCATAAATGATAAGTATACTCCTATTCACCTATTTCACCTGTCCCCCCTACCCACCTGCCTTCTGGCATCCATCAGTTGTTCTCTGTATTTAGGAGTCTATGTTTTTGTTTGTCTTTGTTTTGTTTCTCTTTTTTTTAATGTTTATTTTTATTTTTGAAGGAGAGAGAGACAGAGTGTGAGTGGGGGCGGGGCAGAGAGAGAGAGGGAGACAGATCTGAAGCAGGCTCCAGGCTCTGAGCTGTCAGCACAGAAACCGACGTGGAGCTCAAACTCATGAACTGTGAGGTTATGACTTAAGCTGAAGTCTGACACTTACCTGACTGAGCCACTGAGGCACCCCTGTTTGTTTTGTTTCTTTTTTTTTTTTTAAACGTTTATTTATTTTTGAGACAGAGAGAGACAGAGCATGAACGGGGGAGGGTCAGAGAGAGGGAGACACAGAATCTGAAACAGTCTCCAGGCTCTGAGCTGTCAGCACAGAGCCGACGTGGGGCTCGAACTCACGGACCGTGAGATCATGACCTGAGCCGAAGTCGGCCGCTTAACCGACTGAGCCACCCAGCCACCCCTGTTTTGTTTCTTAAGTTCCAGACACGAGTGTATCTTAAAAGCAACAACAGCAACAAAAAAAACCTTGTTATGTGCAAGAGAACTCCCACACACCCTCCCACCCCTTAAGACTATTAGCAAAATTTGCAAGAGTGGCATGCTATATCCATAGTGCCAAAAGAAAAAGCGGCTCAACCAAGAATACTGTACTTAGCAAAGCTGTCCTTCAGAATTTAAGAAAAGGTAGAGTTTAACAGGCAAGAAACATCTGAAGGAGTTAATCTAGAGTGGTCTTAATTGTTAAAGGGATTTCCTTAAGCCAAAATAAAAGGGTGCTAATTAGTAACAGGAAAACATAAAGTATAAATCTCAAGGATAGAGTTAGTTATGTAGTTAAAATCAGAATAACCTAATGTTTTAGTGCTGGTGGGTTAATCACTTATAACTCTATTATGCAGGTTAAAAGACAAAAGTATTAGAAAATAACTATAACTATAATAATTTGTTAATGGATGCATGAGATAAAAAGATGTAAATCGTGACATTAGAAATGTAAATGGGGGGTATAAAATGTAGAACTTTAGGGTGTGTTCAAACTTAAGATGTTATCAACTTAAAATAAATTGTTACAACCTTACTGTATTTTATATAAACCTCATGGTAACCACACAACAAAAACCTATAGTAGATACACAAAAGAGAAAGAGAAAGGAACCTAAGTATACCACTTCAGAAAATCATCAAATCACAAAGGAAGAGAGCAAGACAAAAAAGGAATGAAGAAATTACAAAACCACTAGAAAACAGCTAACAAAATGTTAATTAGTACATACCTATCAATAATTATTTTAAATGTAAATGGAAGTCTTCCAATCAAAAGACATAAAGTGGCTAAATGGATTTAAAAAACAACACTCAACTATATGTTACTTGTAAGAGACTCATAAATAAACTCATTGCAGAGTTAAGGACACAAATAGACCAAAAGTGAAGGAATGGAAAAAGGTATTGCATGCACATAGAAATCCAGTAAAAGCTGGGATATCATACTTATATAAGACAAAATAGACTTTAAGAAAAGACTAATAAGAGACAAAGAAGATCATTATGTAATGGTAAAGGGGGTCGATCCAACAAGAGGATATTTAAAATTCATAAATGTTTATACACCCTACATAAAAGCACCTAAATATATCAGACAAAGATTAACCCACCTAAAGGGAGAAATAGACAACTATACAGTAATAGTAGGGGACTTCAGTATCCTACTCTCATTAATAGATAGATCATGCAGACAGAAAAAAAATAAGGAAACATAGGACTTAAAACTCTATATTAGACCAGATGTACTTACCAGACATTTATAGAACATTCCATCCAAATAGAAGCACAATACCCATTCTTCTTGAACACTGATGAACTTTCCCCAGGATAGGCCATGTCTATGTTAGGCCCCAGAAGAAATCTTAATAAAGTAATATCAAACATCTTTTCTGGTCACAATGGTATAAAACTAGAAATAAATAAAAGATGAAAGCTAGAAAATTCATAAATATTGGAGATTAAACAACATGCTACTTAACAGCCAGTAAGTCAAAGAAGAAATCAAAAGAGAAATAAAAAAATGTCACGAGACAAATTAAAATGGAAATACAATGTAGTAAAACTTATGGGATGCAGCAAAAGCAGTTCTAACAGGGAAGTTCATAGTGATAAACATCTAAAATTAAGGATGAAAAAATATTTCCTATCAACAGCCTAAGTTTACAACTCAAGGAACCAGAAAAAGAAAAATAAATGAAGCCCAAAGTTAGTAGAAGAAAGGAAGTAACAAAGATAGAGTGGAAATAACCAAGATAGAGGCTGAAAAGACAAATAGAAAAAAAAAAAAACAATGAAATTAAGAGTTGTATTTTTGGAAAGGTTAACAAAATAGATAAAACCTTAGCTAGAGTTAGCAAGAAAAAAAAGCAAGAAGCCTCAATATAAATAAAATCAGAAATAAAAGATGAGACATTACAACTGATACTACAGCAATATAAATGATAAGACTACTATAAACAATTGCATGTGAATTGGACAGCTTGGAAGTGGATAAATTCCTGGAAACATAATCTACCAACATTGAATTATGAAGAAATAGAAAATCTGAACAGACCAATAATGAATAAGGAGATAGAAACAGTAATCAAGAACTTCCTTATAAACAAAAGCACAGGAACAGATTGCTTCACTACTGAATTCCTCCAAACGTTTAAAGAAGAATTGATACCAATCCTTCTCAAACTTTTCCAAAAAACAGAAGAGGAGGGAGCACTTTTAAACTTATTTTACCCTGTTGCCCTGTTTGCAGACAAAGACAATATAATGAAGGAAATTACAGGCATTCTTTGGAGATATTTCAAGTTCAGTTCCAGGCCACCACAATAAAGTGAATATCTTGGTAAAATGAATCTAATGAATTTTTTGGATTCCCAGTGCATATAAAATTTATGTTTACACTATACTGTAGTCTATTAAGTATGCAATAACATTATGTCTAAAAAAAAATGTACATACCCTAATTAAAAATTCTTTATTGCTAAAAAATGCTAACCATTTTCTGAGCTTTCAATGAGTTGTAATCTTTTTGCTGATGGAGGGTCTTGTCTTAACGTTGATGGCTGCTGATTGATTAGGCTGGTGGTTGCTGAAGGTTGGAGTGGCTGTGGCATTTTCTTAAGACAGCGATGAAGTTTGCAGCATCAGTTGACTCTTCCTTTCACAGTTGATTTCTCTGTGACATGCTATGCTGTTTGATAGCATTTTATCCACAGTAGAACAACTTTCAGAATTGGAGTACATCTTCTCAAACCTGCTTGCTTTACCAACTAAATTTATGTAATATAAATCCTGTTATCACTTCAGTAGTCATCACAGAATCGTCACCAGAGTAGATGCCATCTCCAGAAACTGCTTTCTTTGCTCATCCATAAGAAGCAACTCCACATCTGTTAAAGTTTTATCATAAGATGGCAGCAGTTCAGTCACATCCTCAGGCTCCACTTCTTTTTTTATTAATGTTTATTTTTGAGAGAGAGAGAGAGAGAGAGTGCGTGCATGCACGTGCAAGTGGGGGAGGGGCAGAGAAAGAGGAGAGGGGGACCAAGGATTCAAAGTGGGCTCTGTGCTGACAGCAGTGAGCCTGATGTTGGGCTTGAACCTACAATTGGAAGATCATGACCTGAGCCAAGTTGGATGTTCAACTGACTGAGCCACCCAGGTGCCCCACCAATTCTAATTCTAGTTCTCTTGCTATTTTCACCACACGTTACTTCCTCCAATGAAGTTTTGAATCCTTAATTTGTAAACAATGCAATTTCTGTGATGTGCAAGAAAGTGAACACAATAACATGAGGTATGACTATAGTAGAGGCCAATACCCCGATGATCATAGACGCAAAAATTCCCAACTAGTATTAACACAGGTATTAGCAAACTGAATTCAACAGTACATTCAAAAGTTCATACCATGTCCAAGTGAAATTTATTGCAGGAATTCAGGGATGCTTCAGTGTCTGCAAATCAATGTGAGATACCATATCACTGTAATGAAGGATAAAAATCATATCCCAATGGATGCAGAAAAAGCATTTGACAGAGATCAGTATCCATTTATGGTAAAAACTCAACAAAATGTGTACAGAGGGAATCCACCTCAACATAATAAAGGCCATATATGACAAGCCCACACCTAACATCATACTCAGTGAGAAACACTGAAAGGTTTTTTTTTTTCCCCCAAGATCAGGAACTAGACAAGTATGCCACTTCTTGTCACTTTTATTCAACATAGTACTGGAAGTACTATCCAAAGCAATAAGGCCCAAAAAAAAGAATCCACATTGGAAAGCAAGCAGTAAAACTATCTTTATTTGCAGATGACATAATATTATATGTAGTAAACCATAAAGAACCAACCAAAAAACTGCTAGAACTAATTCAGTGAAGTTGCCAGTTGAAAGATCAATATACAAAAGTCTGTTTTGTTTCTAAACACTAATAACGCACTATCAGAAAGAGAAATATTAATTTGGGTTTTGTAACCAAAATATATGAAGAACCAATAAGAGTCAATAAACAATTTCAATTAAAAATGGGAAGAGGAATTGAATAGAAAATTTCCCAAAGAAGATATACAAATGGCCAACAGACACATTAATCAACATGATTAATCATGATATGTTAATCAACATCACTTCTCATCAGGGAATTACAAACCAAAGCCACAATGAGATATCCCCTCATACCTGTTAGAATGGTTTTTATCAAAAAGACAAGAAGTAACAAGTGTTGGTGAGGATGTGGAAAAAAGTGATTCCTTGTGCACTCTTGGTGGGAATACAAATTTGTGCAGCCAGTATGGAAAACAGCATGGAGGTTCCTCAAAAAAATTAGAAATAGAACTTCCACGTGATCCAGCAATCCCACTTCTGGGTATTGTACCAAAGGAAAGGAAATCACTATCTTGAAATATATCTGCACCCCCATGTTCATTGCAGCATTATTTATAATAGCCAAGATATGGAATCAACCTAAGTGTCTATTGATGATGAATGCATAAAGAAAATGTGGTACTCACACATACACACACACACACACACACAAATATTTTTCAGCCACAAAAATGAAGGAAATTGTGCTATTTCTTACAACATGTATGGACCTTGAGGGTTTTCGATGCTTAGTGGAATGTCAGAAAAAGGCAAATATGTATGATCTCACTTATATATGAAATCTAAAATCCCCTGAACTCATAGAGAAAAAGTTCTTGGTTGCCAGAGGCAGCAGGTTAGGAGGTAGGCAAAATGGGTGAAGGTGGTCAAAAGTTACAACTTCCAGTTATGAGATAAGTAAGTCCTGGTGATGTAATATACAGCCTGGTGGCAGTAGACTATAATACTGTATTGTATATTTGAAACTTGCTAAGAGAGTAGATCTTAAAATTTCTCATCATTAAAACAAGAATTTGTAACTGTGTGTGATGATAAGTGTTAAAAGTTATTTTGGTTATCATTTCACAGTGTATACATACCTGAAGTCATAATGTTGTCTACAAATCATATAATGTTCTGTGTCATTTTTATCTCATTAAGTAAATAAAAATAAAAAGGCTAATCTTCATCTTTTGGAGTGGACACAGAGCAGGGCTGTCACCCTGTGGGCCTTTTTTCATGTATTTTGTTAGTTACGCTGGAGTTACTCTGCAAGACCCAGCTCCAGTTTCCTTCTCCAGTTGAATAACTTGGCATTGTTAGCACAGTGTATTTTTTTAATGTATGATTATGAGTAAATGTTTCTTTTTTATTATCCAGCTAGATCCTGTAATAGGATTTTTACTTTTAATGGATTATAAAAGGTATCTTTTGGAACCTGGGGCTTTTACCCCATTTGGGGGGGTAATAACACCTTATACCTGGATATGCATTTTGACTAAGAGCACCTCATCCTTTTTTTCTCTGTACCATTACTAATGAAATATTTTCTTCCATTTCATCTTACTAGTTCAGCTCTCCTCCTTTTTTCTGATTAATGTATCCTTGGAGTAGTTCTTATTCCTAGGGAAAAATGCTTTATTTTTTTTTATTTTTATTTTTTTTTTAAATTTTTTTTTTTCAATGTTTTTTATTTATTTTTGGGACAGAGAGAGACAGAGCATGAACGGGGGAGGGGCAGAGAGAGAGGGAGACACAGAATCGGAAACAGGCTCCAGGCTCCGAGCCATCAGCCCAGAACCTGACGCGGGGCTTGAACTCACGGACCGCGAGATCGTGACCTGGCTGAAGTCGGACGCTTAACCGACTGCGCCACCCAGGCGCCCCAAAAATGCTTTATTTTTATCCGTAGGAATACTTGACACTCCTTGCTGATTTTTTGTGTAATTATTTTGGGGACAGTAACTGTATTTACATAATATTATATATATGTACTATTATATACATATTATGTAATATTATATGCATTATATATATTATAAGTTGTGCTCTTATAATACTATATATGTAATATTATATATATTATATATATTATAAGTTATTTGTGCCCTTATTTGTGTATTAAATTAAAAGGCACATGGTGTCATTATGTATAATTTTTAATTTTGATCACTTGGTAAATATGGCATCTGTTAGATTTCTGCACAATAAAGTAATTATCCTTCCCTTTGCAATTAATAAGTTTCTTGTGGGAGAATACTTTGAAGCTATATATAAATATCCTCTTTTTCAATATATTTATCCCCACTAACTTTAGAATTCATCGAGAATTATTGCCTGAAATGATTACTACTTTGGTGTTTGCCAAATGGTCATTTTTTTTTAATCCATCATTTCTTCTAAAGTTATTGTTTAGAATTTTGTTATTAGAAAGGCCAGCCTTTACCTTCTTTTATATGTATTTATTCACCTATTTATATCAGTATGATTTTGTGGATATTTATTTATTTTGTGGGTTATAGTTCCTTACTAGAATGATTTATTTGGCTTTTCAGTTGACCCCAATTTGACCACTGGGAGCACCTTCAAACAGTCTCCTATTTCTTTTGACACGTTTTCATCCTTCCTTGGCTCCACATTATATCTCAGGTTCATGGTGTGTTCTCTCTGCCTCAGCCCTGGAATCATTCATTTCTTTAAGGAGCGCTGCTTTTTCATTAAAAAATGGTGTTTAGAAACCCAGGCTTGAGTGCCATTATTGCTAGTGGAAGGTCATTGTTTCTAGGTCCCCTCAATGGACAATACATACATGTAAGTGTATGTACATGTACTTTTTGTTTTGTTTTTTCCCTGAGAGAGACCTTGAGCAGGGGAGGGGTAGAGGGAAAGGGAGAGAGAGGGAGAATCCCCAGCAGGCTCCGTGCCTAGTGAGGTGCTTGGTGAGGGGCACGGGGCTTGATCTCATGGCTATGGGATTATGACCTGAACTGAAATCAAGAGTTGGACACTTAACTGAGCCACCCAGCTGCCCCTACATGCACTTTTATTTTTCTTTTTTTATCTGTATATGTGTAAAAAATATGAATTCATATTGATACCTCCAATTCCAGTCATTATCACATAAGTCTTTCTAGTCTTCCTGCTCATTTTTTTTTTTGATAGTTAATTGCCTGGTTCTCCTTACCCACAATGTATTTGCTTACTTGATCAGTTCTAGAATGAACATCAGATAGTTTCAGAAACGTTGGCACATACAATATTTGCTGTAATAATTTTGTGTCTAACAAAATAGTTAAAATTTAATTTTTCACATTTACTTTGGTTGGTTCTTTTCTACCCTCTTCAGTGTGGCAGTGTCATTTAGTAAGAATAGAATTAGTGCTGTTATTATTTCAGTTTGAGTTCTCACCACATCTGGGTGGGTTTTAATTATTACTTTAAATTTTTTGAGTAGACAAAATATTACCGTGATTCTAAATGTCAGAACTATACAAAAAAGTTTACTTAAGAAAGTCTTACTTCTGTCTCATCCCCCGACTCCTACTACCTCCTTCTCTTGACTCCATTTCCATTCACTGATTCTTCCCAGTCTGCAGTGTTACCACCTCCTTTCCTTTATGAAATTCATCTCTTTAGTTTTCAATTCATCCTTTTGATGCTGTTTGCTCAGTTTTATTTTATACAAATGAACAGATTTGTGTATATTTTTTATTATTTTCCTTTTTTTTTACATGAAAAGCCACAAAATCGATTTTTTTTTTTAAAGTAGCATATGATAAATGCTTTTTTGGTCCTTTGCTTTTTCACTTAACAGTGTATCTTGGTAATCATTGTGTATTAGTTCAGAGATTTTCATTCTTTGTTGTATCTGCAAAGTACTCCATTGTATGGATAGACCATAGTTTATTTAACTTTTTTCTTATGTATGGACATTTCTTTGTTTCCAGTGCTCTGTAGTTACAAATAATGTTACAACAAAAACAATGAACATAAGTATTGGTTCCGGAGGTTTATCTTCAGGGTAAATAGAAGTAGAATGATTGGGTCAGGAGGTGAACACGAATGTAATTTTTGTTAGATATTGCCAAATTTGCCTTCAAATGGGTTCTTCCAGTTTCTGTTTCTATCAACAGTCTGTGTGAATACAAGTTTTCCCAAGCCTCACGAAAAGAATATGTTTTGCTTTTTCATTTCCACCGGTGTCATAGATTAGAAATAATATGTCAGTGTTTTAATTGGCATTTCTCTTTTGAATAGGTTTCATATGTTAAGGGTCATTTTCATTTCTTTCTTTTCTTTTGTTTTCTTTTTTTTTTTAGTGAATTGTATATTCCTGTATTTTTTCCCATTTTTCTAGTGATGTTTTACCCCTTTGTCAACTTCTAAAAAGTTTCTTATGTATTTGGATATTGTCCCTTTGTCCCATTGTTGCCTGAAAGATTTTTTTTCCTTTTCTTTTCTTTCAGTTTCCATGTAGAAGGGCCTGTGTGTTCTCTTCGTTTTTTGGTAATGACTTTTAGCTTATAGTATTGTAGTCAGAATGGAGCTTATTATTTCTTATAATGGGACATACTTCATATTTCTTCTTTATGGAGAGTACTTATGTTTTGCCGAGTTTTTAAGAAGAAAATGTATTTTATATTGTCAGGGGAGATATGTGTATATGGCTATCAACTTTCCTTTATTAGTTATGTTGTTTAGCTCTTCTATCTTCTTAAGTTGATTTTGTTTACTTGATTTTATTGTAAGAATGGTATATTAAATTCTTATATTATTTGTGTTTCTAAGTGTGTTTGTGTTTCATCTCCTATGGATTTTAGTTTTTTTCCCTTTCTTCCTCTCCTTCCCCCCCCCCCCCCCCCCGCCCCTGCCGGATATTTAGAGTTTATTTTCCATGTGGTGCAGCGCACGTGATTATAGTGTGTCAGGAAGGCTTGTGTGTGTCTTGGATAGCGAAGAGTGGGGTTCTCTCAACTTCCTTTTAAATGTTTTGCTGTTTTGATATGAAAGAACCCAATTGCTTCTGCTTGCTGCATCCTGCCTGGTCTACAGGGAGGGTAATGGTGGGACTCTGATGAGCCTAGCACCTCCTGAAGACTGGTGGTGACCACTCAGGATCGGGGTCTGGTGTGCCTTTGCCAGGCTGACCACTAGGCTGCTTGCTCATAATAGCTTCCAGAGCCATGTCAAAGATGATCATGCTGCTGGAGGCCCGGGGAGATTCCAAAGATTCTAGGGACTCCCAACACAGTAGCCATGAACTGGAAAATGGACTTCTTCTATGGATTTTTTCTGAATAAGTGTGATTTCTGTCTTATTTGATTTGTAAACATTGGTTAGTACTGTGTATTCATAATGACTTGCAAACTTGATAATTAATATGTCTTTTCCATGTTTAGTGGGTTTTTTTTTTTTTTTTTGGTTGAATTTTACCTTTTCTAATTTCGTAATTACTGTGCTTAATTTTTTGTTTCTGCCTGTTATACTCTACTTTGTTCCTTTATTTTTAACATTATTTAAGGTGTGTTTCTTGTAAACAGCACGTAGTTAGTTGGGTCCTACTTTGTGATCATATTTAATGTTTTTGTTCTTTTTTTCTTTTAAGAGGTGAATCAAATCCATTCACGTGTATTGATAATGCCTGATATGTTTGGTCTCAACTCCACAATTGTATTTTGTAGTTATGGTTATTTTATATTCAGCTTATTTCTTTGTCCACCAGATATATTTTGTTTTATTGTTTTTCCTTTTGAATTAATTTTTTGCCTTTTAGAAAGATTCATATTTTTGTTTTAATAGTAGCTTTTATTTTTACATCTTTTTAAATGTTCTTATTTCACTGTTTTCTTATTTAACTTGCTAGTTTGTTTTAAAGTGTTCTTTAACCATTACTTATCGTGTATACAGTAACCAATGTGTATATGTTCCACTTGCCACTTCTACTCCCTCTCCTTCCATTTCTTGTTCTGTTATTTCTACTTTTGTTTAGTGTCAAATCTACAATTTTATATATTAATGTGTTATTCATCATTAATGTGGTAGTTTTTCTTTTTTAGTTGAATATTTCCCAATTATGCTGTGCTTGAATAAAGTTTATTCTTTGCTGAATTCTTCAAAATACTCATTAATGTGAAATCCCCTGTGTTCTTGTATGTTTACAACTTTTTATGTAGACCTGATGCTCAAAGGCCAGTGTTGCTGGATATAAAATTCTTGGTCCATACTTAAAAAAAATTTTTTTTATTATTGAGTTGTCTGAAAATGTGGTTGCATTGTTGCCCTGTTTTGTATGTTGTTTTCAAGAGTCTGATTTGAATCTAATTGCTTTGCCCTTCTAACTTATTTGGTCATTTTGCCTGGAGGCCTAAGAGATTTTTCCTCTTTATCTTTGAAGTCTGGTAGAGTTTTTCCCATGATATGTCTTGTGTTTTGTCCTCCTAGGTGCATTTTCTCAGATGCTTATTTTATCTGGTGCCCATTAGTCCTGTTCCAGTGTTTTGTTTCTCCTCTTTTAGGGACTTCCAATTATATATATGTTATTCCTTCTTTGCATGGCTTCTATTTCCACCACTTTCTCTCAGACTTTTCTTTCTTCACCTCATTGTTCTTATCTTGGTTGTCTTCCTGCTTTTATTTAATGCCCCTTATTAAATCCTCATTGAGGCTGTTACCTCCTGCATACTTTGCAATTTAGACTTCCATTCTGAGATTGTTTTCTTCTATTTCCTTCCTGAATTCAGTCAACTCTCTTTTCATTTCTTCCTGCTTTTCATACAGTTTTGTTCTTAATTTTTGAGTTTCTGACTCAAGCAATTATTTGTACTCCAAATGCTTGGTTTAGTGTATTAAATTTGCTTTTCAAGTAGTATGTTACCTTCTTCTTTTTCTTCTGCTTCTGCTTCTTGACTTTTTTTTTGGGAGGGGGGAAAGGATTAGATTTTCATCTATTGATCTGTTTTGAATGGTTTTCTGATTTTCTGGGGTAGGGGGTAGTAATAATTCTCTGTAGCTTTATTTCATTTTTTTCTGTTACTTTTTGTGGGTTTGGGTTGTTTAGAAGAATTTATAGTTGTCTGGTGCCCTCTTCTGTTAGTGTGGCGAAGTGTAGTCTTTAGTGGAATTTTTTGTTTTGGGTTTTTTGTTTGTTTTTTGGTAAAGTGGGTTGGGAATAGTTTTATAAATCCTCTTAAGTTTTTAGATTTGCTTTATTTTATGGAGTCCTAAGTTTTCTCTTTTGCCTCTTTTACTCTTCCCCCCTCAGTTGTCAAAGGATATCTTTCATTGTTTTCACCTTTTTCTCTTCCATTGTAACCATGCCTTTGGAAGAGTGTCACTTTGACCTGGGCTTGCTTTTCAGTCCTTTTCTTGTGGTCCCTAGTCACATCCCCTAGAATAGTCATAGCAGTTTCACACTTAAGGTCACTTCCTCTTTCTGGTGGCTATTTTAGATCAAACTTAGTACCTCACTACTTCCCCTGTTCTCTCTTTCCCTCAATTTTTCTCCCCCTTACCTTTTTAACTTACAATCATTTTGAAAGTTGGGCATTGTCTGTTTTGTGATGAAAGCATGGTGTTTAATAGTTTTATTTGTTCTTTTTGTTGTTCTAAGTTACTGTTAAAGTAAGTGTTGAAAGACAGACTTTGGCAGCTGCACTGTCTTCAGCTCTCATAGGACTAATTTGAGTTATAGGATAGTAGAATCTTTTTCTGAGATTTTCATTTGATTTTGCTGGCACTTAGAGGAGCTACCAGTCTGTAATTGCCTTAGTCCATTTTCACAGCCTGAGGTTCTCTGTCTTGCCCAGGTAAATGTGAGCCTTGACTATAAGTTTGACAAGAACTGGTTTACTATTGTATTCATCCTTATCATGAGGGAAGTGCTTTAGGGCTGTTTATTTGATAACCCAACTTGGTCAGATACTGTGGCTTTTCACTTTAACCTTACTTGTCATGGTAAGCTGTCATGACCAATGTTCACCTTTTCAGTTGATACTTGGAGATGCAGATATTCTCAGTGTTTCTCTCTGGCTTATGCTGGGTTTTGTTTTCTGGTTTTGTGCTTTCTTGTAGAATTTTAAGTAATTCCTCTCTATTGTGTTACTTCTATACTTTTAAGAATTTTTGTATGTTTTAGTAGAAATATGAGGAGGTTTGGTTCTAATTATTCACCCCAATGTTACTAGAAACAGCAGTTGACTCAGTTTTTTAAATTAAAACATTAAAAAAAATTATTTCATGGGACATTAGGTGGAAAGAATAATAGATTCATTTGCTCAGTTCTCCATCTTTAGTCCTCTCCTAGCAGGTGAAGATCTATTTTGTTAAAGATGGGGACACTTTATTTTGTGGTAAAGCAGCTTATGACTAATAATAGCTGTGATTAATAATGATGATTGTCTCGTATGGTTTGCCTCCCTTCTTCTCTGTAACTTTATTTTTTTCCTTGGGTACTGAGAACAAACTGAGGGTTGATAGGGAGTGGGGGAGAGGGGAAAGTGGGTGATGGGCATTGAGGAGGGCTTTTGTTGGGATGAGCACTGGGTGTTGTATGCAAACCAATTTGTCAATAAATTATAATAAAAAAATGATGATTGTGATGATAATCACATTTTTTTTTTAGGCATTGCAATGTGCCAGGTACGCTATGCTTTTCATGTATTATTTTAATTATCACAAAGTATCTTAATTTAGTATTATTATTTCTACTTCACAAATCATTACCCAAGATTTCTTTACCATAACACTTGCCTGTGTTTACCTGGATAGTAAATGGCAAAATTATGTCCTGGGTTTTGGTGATAACAAGGTTAAGCAAAGCCCGGCATACTTCCTGACTTCATGAACATTACAGAATTTAATTTTTGGATTATACTTTCTTACCTAGTCTCAGGTCACACTGTAAGGACACTGTAGGATGTAGGGATATAATTTTAGAGTCTGAAAACCTGATTCAGTGGTAGTTGTATTAGCACTGAGGATAAGGTCTGTTTTGAGGAAATGACTATAAATTAAGCCAAACTGAAATGAAGAGATGAGAAAAGATCATAACAGTGTTTTTTAATTCCCTGAAGACTCTCCATAACATGTGGCATAGTGCTTTGTTCAGAGTAGGTACCAAATGAATGTTAATTCCAGTATGTTGACTGGCTAGAAGACTTAATGGATTTTATTCTCATATTATGTTTTTTTCATGTAGACTGACCAGGATACTGTTATTTATTTATTTATTTATTTTACTTTATTTATCTTATTCCTCTTGATTTGCAGTTATTTACTGGCATAAAGGATGGAGAAAGCCTGCAGCTCTTTGAACAGAGTTCTCGTTCTGCCTATAAACAGGAGACACATACCATGGAGGCCACAAAGCTCGTTGAATTTGACCTTAAGCAAACGCTTACCAGGCTTGTGACACATCTTTTTGGAGATGGTAGGTACTCATCTGCCTTTGTCTTCTGGGAGCTTAAATATTTAACAGTTACCATCTTTCTGAAATCATTAAGGCTAGTTGTGTTGGCGTGCCTGGCCAGCTTCGTCTGTAGAGCATGTGAGTCTTAATTTCAGGGTCATAAGTTTAAGACCCACGTTGGACATGGAGTCTACTTTAAAAAAAAAAAAAGCTAGTTGTGTTTAGATTTTTTGGTCTAAGTTGTGGTTTAGTGGTTCTGTTCCTCAGTGAAGTAGAACTTACAGATTTGCTGGTTCATTTCACTTGTGGAGCCAGAGGACATGAAAATGGAATTAGCTTGAGAAGGAAAAATGATTACAACCTTTGATAAGAATGAGAATGGATTAAGATCAGTGCAGAGAAAGTGTATAGGTTGATTAGTGTTATTCTTTTACCATACTATCATTAGGTCAGACTTGGATTGATGGGGCAAGATTCTCAACCATGTGAGTGGGCCCAGTGGAAAATTTTCTATGTTGACATACAGATTACTACTATCAATAGCAAACAGGTTAACAGTGAATTTCCTGGATTTCCTGGAGGAAGAACAGTCTTTTTAAGACCTGGATTCTCACTTCAGTCCTTGCTCTCCATTATATCTCCAGGATAACCTTTTGTCTATGATGCCCCCAATCCCTCTCACTATTTCTAATTTACTTGAGATATTATTTTGCTTATTTTTAGAAAGATGTAAAAAGAAGGTTAGGGGAATTTAAAAATTTTTGACCTGTATTGGAAAAGATGTTTAGAAGACAGAAGCCTAGCATGGTTAGGATTCTGTTTTATTCTCCTACTATTCTTTTTTTTAATTTATTTCTATTTTTTATTTTTTAAAATTTACATCCAAATTAGTTAGCATATACTGAAACAATGATTTCAGGAGTACATTCCTTAATGCCCCTTACCCATTAGCCCATCCCCCCTCCCATAACCCTTCCAGCAACCCTCAGTTTGTTCTCCATATTTGAGTCTCTTCTGTTTTGTCCCGCTCCCTGTTTTTATATTATTTTTGTTTCCCTTCCCTTATGTTCATCTGTTTTGTCTCTTAAAGGCCTCATAGGGGTGAAGTCATATGATTTTTGTCTTTCTCTGGCTGACTAATTTCACTTAGCATAATACCCTCCAGGTTTATCCACATAGTTGCAAATGGCAAGATTTCATTCTTTTTGATTGCCGAGTAATACTCCATTGTATATATACCACATTTTCTTTATCCATCCATTCATCCATTGATGGACATTTGGACTCTTTCCATACTTTGGCTATTGTTGATAGTGCTGCTATAACCATGGGGGTGCATGTGTCTCTTTGAAACAGCACACCTGTATCCTGTGAATAAATGCCTAGTAGTGCAATTGCTGGGTCGTAGGGTTGTTCTATTTTTAGTTTTTTGAGGAACCTCCATACTTTTTTCCAGAGTGGCTGCACCAGCTTGTATTGCCACCAACAATGCAAAAGTGATCCTCTTTCTCCACATCCTCGCTAACATCTATTGTTGCCTGAGTTGTTAATGTTAGCCATTCTGACAGGTGTGAGGTGGTATCTCATTATGGTTTTGATTTGTATTTCCCTCATGATGAGTGATGTTGAGTATTTTTTCATGTGTCAGTTGGCTATCCGGATGTCTTCCTTGGAGAAGTGTCTATTCATGTCTTTTGCCCATTTCTTCACTGGATTATTTGATTTTTGGGTGTTTAGTTTGATAAGTTCTTTACTGATTTTGGCTACTCACCATTTATCTGATATGTCATTTGCAAATATCTTCTCCCATTCTGTCAGTTGCCTTTTAGTTTTGCTGATTGTTTCCTTTGCTGTGCGGAAGCTTTTTATTTTGATGAGGTCCCAGTAGTTCATTTTTGCTTTTGTTTCTCTTGCCTCCGGAGACGTGTTGAGTAAGAAGTTGCTGCGGGCAAGATCAAAGAGGTTTTTGCCTGATTTCTCCTCGAGGATTTTGATGGCTTCCTGTCTTACATTGAGGTCTTTCATCCATTTTGAGTTTATTTTTGTGTATGGTGTAAGAAAGTGGTCCAGGTTCATTCTTCTGCATGTCGCTGTCCAGTTTTCCCACCACCACTTGCTGAAGAGACTGTCTTTATTTCATTGGATATTCTTTCCTGCTTTGTCAAAGATTAGTTGGCCATATGTTTGTGGGTCCATTTCTGGGTTCTCTATTCTGTTCCGTTGATCTGAGTGTCTGTTCTTGTGCCAGTTCCATACTGTCTTGA
Source organism: Panthera onca (assembly GCF_046562875.1). Taxonomy (NCBI): domain Eukaryota; kingdom Metazoa; phylum Chordata; class Mammalia; order Carnivora; family Felidae; genus Panthera; species Panthera onca. The sequence goes on along the minus strand of NC_138343.1, from coordinate 23,012,598 downwards.
TGATTATAGCTTTGTAGTATAGCTTGAAGTCTGGGATTGTGATGCCTCCTGCTTTCGTTTTCTTTTTCAAGATTGCTTTGGCTATTTGGGGTCTTTTCTGGTTCCATACAAATTTTAGGATTATTTGTTCTAGTTCTGTGAAGAATGCTGGTATTACTTTGATAGGGATTGCACTGAATATGTAGATTGCTTTGGGTAGTTATTGACATTTTAACAATATTTGTTCTTTCTATCCAGGAGCATGGAATCTTTTTCCATTTTTTTGTGTCTTCTTCAATTTCTTTCATAAGCTTTCTATAGTTTTCAGTGTATAGATTTTTCACCTCTTTGGTTAGGTTTATTCCTAGGTGTTTTATGGTTTTTTGTGCAACTGTAAATGGGATTGATTCCTTGATTTCTCTTTCTGTTGCTTCATTCTTGGTGAATAAGAATGCAACGGATTTCTGTGCATTGATTTTATATCCTGCAACTTTGCTGAATTCATGAATCAGTTCTAGGAATTTTTTGGTGGAATCTTTTGGTTTTTCCATATAGAGTATCATGTCATCTGTGAAGAGTGAAAGTTTGACCTCCTCCTGGCCAGTTTGGATGCCTTTTATTTCTTTGTGTTGTCTGATTCCAGAGGCTAAGACTTCCAATACTATGTTGAATAACAGTGGTGAGAGTGGACATCCCTGTCTTGTTCCTGACCTTAGGGGGCTCAGTTTTTTCCCACTGAGGATGATATTAGCATTATTCTCCTACTATTACTACAAAATTTTAAGGAACAGCTTTATTGAGTTATAATTGATATAAAATAAACTATACATGTTTAAAGTATACAGGCTAAGTTGACATACAGTAAAGTAAACATATTTACACACTCTCATCAATTTTGATGTGTGTATATACTCATGAAACCACCATCACAGTTGAGGTAATGAACATGTTCATCACTCCCAAATTTTCCTTCTGTACCTTGGTAATCTCTCCTTCTTGCCCTTCCTCACATTTCCTCACCCTAGGTAATCATTTTTCTACTTTCTGTCACTATTGATTAATTTATACCTTCTAGATTTTTATAAATGGAATGCTATGATGTGTACCCTGTTTTTTTTTTCCCCTCTTTTTGGCCTGGCTTGTTTCAGTTACCATAATTATTTTAAGAGCATCCATGGTGGAGTGTATATTAATAGTTCATTTTTTTTTTATGTAACAGTATTCCATTCAATAGTTTATTTATTCATCTACCCGTTGATTGAGATTTGGATCATTTCCAGTGTTTTGCTATTATAGGTAAAGCTCTATGCAGAAGCTTTGTATATTCATGTACAAGTCTTTGTAAGGATGTATGCTTTTATTTTGCTTTGGTAAAAGCAGTGGAATGGCTACACCATGTGGTAGTTGTCTTCTAACTTTCTAGGAAGCCACTAAACTATTCTCTGATGTGGTTGTACCATTTTATATTCCTTTCAATAGTGTATGAAACTTCCAGTTGCTCTGTGTCTTCAATGATAGTTGATGTGGTCAATCATTTTTATTTTAGACATTATAATAAGAGTACAGTGGCATGTCAAGTAAGCATTCAGCATATATAAGGAGGTCCTCCAAATAAATAAGCCAAAGTCAACCTAAGGGAGAAATGGGTGAACATTTCGTGAAGGTGACAAACGGTGTAGCTAGAATGACAAATGAACATATGAAAAGACATTCACCCTTATTAGTACCAAAGAAAAGCAAATGAAAGCCACCAGTTGTTCATTGTCATTTTTCATGTGTAAAACCTAAAATTCTAACATTTGTAAGTGTTTGCGATGACATAGAAAAACAGATTGTAATACAAAGTGCACGCCTTATGTGGGAGTCTTAGTTACCATTCCCCCAGCTGGAACTTGACTGCTCCCTTACGACTTTTAATTGACCTCTATGTTTTTGCACCTCCAGATTTCCCTACCTATGTGCGAGTTCAAATTATATTTATAGAGATTCTTGTTATAATTCATTAAGCCTCTGCTGCCCTATTTTAGCAAGGTTTGTTAGAATATCTCAATTGCTGGATGCATAGTTCATGTAATATTTAAGAAACCACTAAATAATCCTATATATTCTTCATATATATATGTATTTTTAAAAAGAGAACATCAACTTCATGCTAATGTCTTTTTCTAGGAGGTGAAAAATCATATAGGGAGGAGGTACAAACCAGGCTTCCAAGTGTGTTCATAATGTTTCATTAAAATTAAAAAGATACGAAGTTAAATATTACAAAATGTTTTGATTTCATAAAACTGAATGGTGGGTACATGGGTATTTGCTATTTTCTATTTCTGTTGCTTGCTATGCAATATTTTGTATTTAAATGAAATAATGTAGTAGTGAAACAAGTTTCAGAGTGAGATTGTTGATAGGAAAATCCTATTATAGCCAGCTTCTCTTTACTTCCATGATAAAATAAAGGACTTGTGACATTTTTAGCAGTAATATTATCTATTTAACACTAGAACGCAGGAGAGATGGGCTGTGTTGTTTAGGCCATTTTCAAGGCAAGTTAGGGTAGAAGGGATTGTAGTATTTGAGGGAGATCATAATCCTTCTCTAGTCGCTTTACAGAAAGGTTCATGGTCATCTGACTTTTCCCATTGTCAAACTATGGAAAGAATCATTTTTAGAACCCTCTTTATTTGTGCCTTGTGACACATTTATCTCATCAAAGGATTTGCTGTTGGTGAGGTTCAGAAACTGCCTCCTGGTTAGATAACTGAGTGGTTCTAAACAGGCAGGTAGCCTCCTTTCTTAAATGCCAGTATTTGTGTTTCTCCTACTTTGTTATTTTTTATTCTTGTCTTCCCCCCTCACCTTGTTTAGGCCTCCCAGCCCCTTCACCCTTCAACTGGATAATTCTTATTTACCCTCTAGTGTTTACTCATGTGGCCTCCGATCAGGAAGCTTTCTGGTGCACAGGCTGAGTCCCGAAGCAGACGCTCTTCTGTGTGCTCATCTAAACTCTCTTTGGGGCTGGGTTTTTATTTTTCTGAGCAGGGAGGACTCTTGGATTTCCAGCACATTTCAGGCATCACAGTTCTAAATGAGTTAGACATAATCTCTGCTTTCATGGAGCCATGAATCTTGACCCCTCTCACAGGGAAACGCAAAGTGTCATGAGAGCACATAGGAGAGGGACCTCCCCTGAGATTGAGCATGTGCTCCAGGAGAGCTTCCTGGTTGGAGGACATCAGGGCTGACTCTAGTCATTGAGAGTAAGCAGATAGCGGTTATGGCACTAAGGCATGAAAAATGCACAAGAAAGGAAGAAAAATGGTTAACTGAGAAATCTCATGTCCACTGAGAAATGGTAGTGTGCAGAAAAATTAAACTTAAGTTCTCTTTCATCCACTTTAAAATCTTAAACAGGCCATTTAGTGCTTTAGGCCCCAGTGTTCTAATTCTTAAAAGCCAACATAATAATACTTGTTTCCCATGAGAATAAAATAAAATAACATATGTGAAAGGTGCCTTGTAAGAAGAAAATGTTAAATAAATGTGTAAATATGAAAAATAATGAAGGACTAAGGAAAGGGAGAAAAATTAAAACAAGGCAGTAAAAACAGGGATTTTTATGAGGAAATATTATACAATCAAAGAACAGTAGTTATGGTTGATTTGTCTTTATTTTGTCTAATGAAATGAGATGTGATTTTATACCAGACTGACATAACAGTCGTATTGGGGTTGATGGAAGCCTTAATGTCCTCTCTGAACACCAGCAAATATTTTAAAAAGAAAAAAATGTTCTAGACCCTCTGTAGATTATAAAACCTTCCCAGGGACCTTGGAACTTTGCATCCAGTGCCGGATTTCCTTTATGTTTTTATTTTTAATATTTGTATTTGAATGCCATTCAAAATTGTGCTTTGAGGCAAAAGTTTCCAGGTAGCAATTTTCCTCATAAAAAACCACTTCTGAAGTGTATGACTTTTCTGAATATTAGAATAAGAATATTAACTTTTGAAACAGCAGTTAAGTTGTTACTTCTCTATTTCAGGCAAACATTTTCTTTATTTTTAAAAACCTATTGGCCTTGACTTTTAGGTTTTAGATTTCATTACAGATCAGAGGTACTGTTTTATAAATCTTCAAATTTACTTTTTGTTTATAAGACTGAGTTGACAGAATTGTGGAATGGCATTGAAGTAAAAAATCCACCTGCTTGGAGAATATATGTTGTTCAGTGCACTAAAGTCTATCTGATAAAAGCCTTTTATTTTTTCTTTCCTTCCAGCTATGAGATCATTTTTAACCCCATTCACCCAGTAGCCAAATACCCTGAAAATCCTTAAAGATGCATCTTACCTAGCCCTGGTGTATCTTTGCCATGCGTATTGCCAAGGGAGCCATCTCCGGGAGTGAGTTTGTCCCCAGGTGTGTTTGTATGATTATAACATCTGCTAAGATTCTTCTCAGGGTAGATGTTAAGCAGGGTGGGAAGGTGAGCCAAATCCAGACCCATTTTATGAACTACAAGGGCGAGGGGTATGTATAAGAGAAAACAGGTGCTGTGTGCTCTCCTGGTGTTCACACTGAATCTTAACTACTCCCTCAAGACTCTTGGCTGTTTCTTCTGCACTCTGAACAGAAGTGCCATGTTATTACACTGGGCATTTCAGAGGGTCATTTAATTTTTAGGGGGGAGGTCTGCTAGTTTCTGAAAAATACCTTGGTAAACCATACAGGTACAAACAACCTGGGTGTCATTTAGATTACTAATAGTTTTAATTATGATAAGTGACAGTGATCGAGATAATAATTAACAGTGTCAAATGCTGCACAAGGATCTTTTTGTTTTGACCCACATCTATGATTATAATTTCTGTTCTTTTTAGACAAGGGAACCTAGACACAGAGAAATGCATTACCATGAAGTTCACATAGTTGGAAATGTTTTGAGCCTGGGTTTTAGCCTAATCAGCCTGACTTCCAAGCCCATGTTAGAGGTAGGCTCTTTTGAAAAGATAATATTTCTGAGACTGAATATTTCTGAGCCTTACTCTGGCTCTTATTGCTAGCTCAGGGTAGAGCCCTATTTGCCACATCAGACTCAGTTCCATTATAGACACCAAAGATCATTTAAAAACTTCAAATTCCATCTTTCTTTAATTAGTTAATGAGTAGTTACTACCTTGGCGCCCCTCAGAATTATTTAGTGACTTTTTATGTTTGTGCTTATGGTCTAAGCTTGCGTTCCCCCTTTTTTGATGTTGTTATTAATATCATATTCCTTTGTTCTTGAAAAGCAAAATTAAAAATTAGAACATACTATTTCCTTGTGGCAATTTGTTGTTATTACAGCTGCTTTAGTTCAGGTTTTTTCCCCCCGCCTCTCCAGAGCAGTTTATTATTTTCTGTTAACATTTCAATTGTGCCAGCATCCTAAGGCTAAGAGAGGTTTCCAGTTTAGAATTAGAAAGGAATAAAATAACCCTTTAGATTATTTTCATGCTTGTGGCATTTGCTGTCATTTTAAACATTTCTAAATTGTTTCTCCAATATTTTGTAGCCTATTTGGCCAATCATTTCTTTCAGAGCAGCTGAGGTGGGGGTTTAGGATAACTAACGTTTTGGTTTCACCCTCTGTTTCATAGGATTTACAGGCCTTCTTTGGTACAGTCTTGCTAAACATTGGATTTTCCCTTTAGAAACCATTGGACTGTAGCACAAGTTAGATTAACTAGTCTGAAGAAGAAACAGATTGTGTCCTTTGCTGTTGACTAGATATGTTGCCGTGGGCAAGTAATTTCTCTTATCTTTTGTTTAAGATAAAAAAGACCTGTGATGGTCATTGAGATACGTGTCTTAGGATCCCCTCCAAGGATGCTCCTGATGAGAGTGCAGATGGCCTCCAGCTGTCAGCTCCTTTGGGGACTGCCTCAGCTTATAGGCAGACTCGTTGCCCCAGGAGATGCCTTTCCCAGGGCTGCCCACATCCAAAGACTGGTTGTGGCAGAAATAAAAAGGCCCAGCATTTTGACCCACGACCCCACTATCCCACTATAGGGCAGTCTTGATGGGCTAAGCACCAGAGCTATGTAAGGCTTTGTTGGGCCTGACTGCAGCTCATTGACTTCTTCTGTTCCAACCTGTTGCCACCTTCTTCTTCCATAGGTATTGATACCCCCAAAATAACCTGCTTGTCAACCCAACATACATGTTGTCCCATCCAACCAAAACATCCTAGGGCTCTGTATCGTGTATGTTGACTTAGTCAAGAGTGAAGTCACTTGTAATGGTAATGAGGATCCCATATCTTCCATATCTTTTCACATTTTTCTCTATCCATGAATCTCTGTTAATATAACTGAAGTGAAAGCGATTGAGAATAGTAATTAGGTTTATAGTGGTTAGTTCTACTTTGTTCCTAAAATTGAATCAAATTAAAAAATTAAAAAAAAATTAATGTTTATTCTTGAGAGAGAGAGAGTCAGAGACAGAGACAGAGCACGAGTAGGGGAGGGGCAGAGAGAGAGGAAGACACAGAATCCAAAGCAGGCTCTAGGCTCTGAGCTGTCAGCACAGAGCCCAGTGTGGGGCTGGCTCTTATTGCTAGCTCAGGGTAGAGCCCTATTTGCTCGAAATCACAGGCTGTGAGATCATGACCTTTTTCACTGAGCATAATTATTTTGAGATACTTCCATGTTGCAGCATGTATTAATGCTTCATCCTTTTTTACTGCTGAATTGTGTTATATTGTACAGACAGCTCACAATATGTTTATCCATCTAGGTGGATGGACATTTGGGTTGTTTCTAGGTTTTGACTGTTACAAATAAAACTGCTATAAATATTTGTGTTTAGCTCTTTGTTCTTCTTCTTTTTTAAAATGTTTGTTTATTTATTTTGAGTGGGAGAGGAGCAGAGAAAGAGAGGGAGAGAGAGAATCCCAAGCAGACTCCTCGCTGTTAGCAAAGAGCCCAGTGCGGGGCTCGATCTCATGATGTGAGATCATGACCCATACTGAAATTAATAGTTGGCTGTTTAACTGACTGAGCCACCCAGGTTTAGGTCTTTGTATGGGCATATATTTTTATTTCTCCTGTGTAAATATGTAGGAATGGAATGGATGAATAGGAGGTATACATTTAAGTTTAGAAGAAACTGCCAAACTGTTTTTCAAAGTGGTTGAACCATTTTTATTTCTGTTAGTAGTATATGATAGAAGTTGCTTCCCATCTTTGGCAATACTAGGTATGGTCAGTCATTTTAATTTTAGCCATTCTAATAGGTATATAGTCATACCTGATTGGGATTTTAATTTGCATTTTCTTAATGACTACTGATGCTGAGCATCATGTGTTTATTTGCTATCCATTTATGTATTCTTGGGTGAAGTTTCCAAACCTTTTTCCCAATAAAATTTTTTAAATTGATTTTCAAAGCTTCTTTATGTATTCTGCAGACAAGTCTTTTATCAGATATGTGATTTGAAGATACCCGCCCCTCCCTCCCATTCTGTGCTTGTCTTTTCATTCTTTTAACAGTGACCCTCAAAGAGCAGAGGTTCTTAATTTTGATGAAATTTAATTATTTTTTTTCTTTTATGGAATATGTTTTTCATGTAGTTTCTGAGAAATCTTAACTAACCCAAGGTCATAAAGATTTTTCTACTCTGTTTTCTTCTAGAAGTTTTATACTTTTTGGTTTTATTTTTAGGCTTGTCATTATTTTGAAAAATTTTACATATGGTGTGATCTATGGATTATATATTTTTTGCATATGGATATCCAGCACTATTTGTTGAAGTAACCATGCCTTCCTACCTTTGTCTAAAATCAATTGAATGTATATGTTTGGATCTATTTCTGGATTCTATATTCTGTTCCATTCATCTATTATTGTCTATCTTGATTCAATGTTACACTTTTTTCATTATAGTAGCTACATCACAAGCCTTGAATTTAACCTTCCAACTTTGTTCTTCTTGTTCAAAGTTGTTTTTTCTTTAATTTTTAATGTTATTTATTTATTTTTGAGAGACAGAGTGCAAGCAGAGGAGGGGCAGAGAGAGAGGGAGATGGAGAATCTGAAGCAGTCCCCAGGCTTTGACCTGTCAGCACAGAGCCTGTTGTGGGGTTCAAACTCATGAACTGCAAGATCATGCCCTGAGCTAAGTTGGACACTTAACTGAATGAATCACTCAGGCACCCCTCCAAGTTGTTTTAATGAGATTATTTGCATCAATGTGATTATCTGTGTGGTTGAGTTTAAATGATCATTTTGCTATTCGTTTTCTATTTGTCACATTTGTTCTTGGTTCTTTATTTTTTCAGCTTTGCTTTCTTTGGATTAATTGTGGAGTTTTTACTATTTCATTTTATCTGTTTTGTTTGACTTAGTAGCTGTAACTTTTTGTGTTATTCTAGCAATTACTTTATGGTTGATAATATATACCTTTAAGTTTGCATAGTCTATCTTCAAGTGATATTATACTACTCATGTATAGTATAAAACCCTTGCAACAGTAGACTTTCATTTCTCCCTTTCTGGACTTTGTGCTATTGTTGTTAATGTATTTTACTTATATCTGTGTTATCAACTGCTAAATACATTGTGGTTATTTTTGTTTAAACAGTTGATTAGCTTTTAAGGATATTTAAAGAAAAAAAGAAAAAAAAAAGTCTTATATTAACCCAACTAGTTACAGTGTGCATTGCTCCTTCTCTAGTTTCTACCTGGTATCATTTTCCTTCAGCTTGAAGGACTGTCATTAATATATTTCATAGTCTGGATCTGCTAGCAGTGAATTCCTTTAGCTTTTGTCTGTCTGAAAAGTGTCTACCTTGTCTTTGTTTTTGAGATATTGTCATTGAGTAAAGGATTCTAGATTGACAGTTTTGTTGTTTTGGTTTTTTAAAAATATTGTTTCTCTCTCTTCTCATGTGTGTTTCTTGTAAGAGATCTGCTGTGATTTTTGCTTTTGCCTTTGTTCTTCTATATATAATCTGTCTTCTCTTTGTTTTTGAAATTTTTTCTTTGTCATTAGATTTAAGCAATGTGGTTATGATTTGCATAGCTGTAGTTTTCTTTAAATTTTTTTGTGCCTGAGTTGGTTGAGCTGGGATTGATGGGTTTATATTTTTCGTCCACTCTGAGAAATGTTGGTAAATTTTATTCTTCACATATTTTCTCTATCACTTTCTTCCTTTGTGGACTCCAATAACATCTATATTTGGCCACTTTAAACTTTTTCAGAATTCATTGGTGTTCTTTTCACTTTTCTTTCTATTTTGTTCCTTTTTTTCTCCTTCTGTGTTTCCTTTTGGATACTTTCCATTGCTTTATCTTCAAGTTCACCAATTATTTTTTTCTGCAATATCTAATCTGCTGTGAATTCCAGCCAGTGTTTCTTTCTTATTCACCCCATTCATTTGTTTCAGTGAGTGCCTTCTTTTGTATTTTCTTTGTCTCTACTTAACATTTTCAGGCTTTCCTGGAACTTATTGAATATATTGAATACTATCATACATACTTTAGTATTTTTTTTCTGCTACTTCTATCGTCTGTGTCAGTTGTTGATGATTTATTTTTTCCTGCTGTTTTCTTCTTTTTTGCATAATAATTTTCTAGAAAATGCCAGGCATTGTTAATTTTACCTTGTAATGCTTTCAGTATTTTTGTATTCCTCATAGTATTCCTGAAGTTTGTTCTGAGATTACTTACAAATACCTTAATCCTTTTTGTTCTTCCTGTTAAATCTTGTTACACAGGGTCTGGGTTAGTTTTTTTCCCACAACCAACATAAGACCCTTCTTAGTACTGTAACTGATAACCTATTGATTATTGTTTTCCACTTGGCTGTTGGGAATTGGCAGTATTCTTGGTACTTGTGAGTTCCCAGCATTATTCCCTCTAATGTTTTTGTGTTATTTGTTCCCTGGCCTTGTGTAGATTTAAGTACTGATAGTATTCAATTTAATACTAAAATTGTGGGGTTTTTTTCAGATCTTTAGAGTTCTCTATGCAGCCCTCTTCTGTCTACTCTGTTCAATGAATTCTACTTAACCCTGACTTGTACAGATTCCCACTCTGTCTCCTTAGCTTGGGAAGTCTTCTGGGCTCTTTCTGTGTTCTTCTCTCCAAGGACAGTATTAGGGCTCCCCTCTCACTGATCAGTGCCCTTGGTTACCTGATGTCCAATGTCTTATGTGGCATTGTTTTTTATTTGTTTTTAGTTTTTCATGTGGAAAGGTAAAACTGATTTATCATTATTCCACCTTGTCCAGACATGGAGATCATTCTTTTTCATTTGACACTTTGACTTCTCCTTTTAGATATATATATTCTTTGACTTATGATGGGTTTACATCCTGATAAGCTCATTGTTAGTTGAAAATATCCTAAGTAGAATATGCATTTAATTCACCTACCCTGCCAAACATCATAGCGTAGCCTCACCTACTTTAAATGTGTTCAGAACACTTACATTAGCCTACAGTTGGGCAAAATCAGCTAGCACAAAGCCTATCTGATTAAAAAAAGTCTTGAGTATCTCATGTAATTTGTTGAATACTGTACTGAAGGCGAAACACTGAACGGTATACATGTACAGAATGGTTGGAAGTGTATGGGCTGTTACCCTTGTGATCACATGGCTGACTGGGAGCTGCGGCTTGTTGCTGCCACTGCCCAGTAGCACCAGAGCCTGGGAAAAGATTGAACTTCAAAATTCAAAGTACAGTGTCTAGTGAACGCATGTCATTTTCAGTCTGTCATAAAGTCAAAAAATCATTAGTCAAGGACTGTCTGTACTTTCTTCTCCATTTTTTCCTTCACACCTCACTGTCTTCATCTTTCTTTTTTTAAATTTTTCTTATTCCTCACTCATCACTTAATCTGTTTTTCTAAGGCTTTTTTCTGTTGCTGCTTACTGTTTGTGACAGGAATTCTTTGAAATCAGGACTGGTGTTTTGCTTCTCAAAGCAAAATTTGATAGGGAGATAGATAAAATCTTACAGTTGCATTGTTTAGATCTGGTTTACAAAAAGATTGCCTTATGATTTTTTTTAGAACAAATCTGTAAATTGTGCTTTATTGTATTCCTTGGGATATCTGAAACACACTTGTTTTAATTTTTTTTAGTATTTATTTATTTTTGAGAGAGAGACAGAGAGACAGAGCTTGAGCAGGAGAGGGGCAGAGAGAGAAGGAGACACAGAACCCGAAGCAGTCTCCAGGTTCTGAGCTGTCAGCACAGAGGCCAACACAGGAATTGAACTAAAAATAGAATTACCCTACGACCCAGCAATTGCACTACTAGGCATTTATCCACGGGATACAGGTGTGCTGTTTCGAAGGGACACATGCATCCCCATGTTTATAGCAGCACTATCAATAATAGCCAAAGTATGGAAAGAGCCCAAATGTCCATCAATGGATGAATGGATAAAGAAAATGTGGTATATATATACCATGGAGTATTACTCAGCAATCACAAAGAATGAAATCTTGCCATTTGCAACTATGTGGATAGACCTGGAGGGTATTATGCTAAGTGAAATTAGTCAGAGAAAGACAAAAATCATATGACTTCACTCCTATGAGGCCTTTAAGAGACAAAACAGATGAACATAAGGGAAGGGAAACAAAAATAATATAAAAACAGGGAGGGGGACAAAACAGAAGAGACTCATAAATATGGAGAACAAACTGAGGGTTACTGGAGGGGTTGTGGGAGGGGGGATGGGCTAATGGGTAAGGGGCACTAAGGAATCTACTCCTGAAATCATTGTTGCACTATATGCTAACTAATTTGGATGTAAATTTTAAAAATTAAAAAATAAAATAAAAATAAAAATAAGATTTTAGGTTGCTTTAGAAAATTAATTTCATCTGGAGTGAATTCTTGTTTGATGGTTGGTTTTGTTAGCTGGCTTACTTAGCATTAGATTTATTCATGTACTTTGGAATTTTGGTTTACAGGTTCATATTCAGTGGAGCATTTTTGTTTTCATTTTTTTCCTTTTCTCTCTTTTCCTCCCTCCTGTTCTTTCCTGCTTTGCTTGTTTCTCCCCTATGTGTCTTTGCAGTTGGTTCCACCTAGCTGTCTAGGCTTGAAATCCAGAACAGACTCATAGGGATCTGTTCGATTTACTGTCCAGCTCTGATTTAAGGGATATGGAAGCTCCAAGGCCTATGGCTAGGATCTCTGAGGCAACAGCTCTTTAGAGCTCTTGCCCCAGGCTGGATTTGGTGAGTTTTTGTTACCCTTCTTTTATGAGCTTGGAGCATATTCCATTCTTGCAACTGACTTTAAGCTTTTAGCTTCCCTCAGATCCTGAACCAGTAGTACATCATCCTGCTGACGGCAAGCTCTTAGTACCTCTTCCTGAGTATGGACCCTGAGCCCAGAAGCACTGTGCTTTCTCCTCTCTCACTGTGTTCCATTTCTGTTCTGTTTTTAGCCTGTGGAGGTATTTCTCTTATCTTTGAATGTAGACTATACCTTTTTGGTTTTCTCTTTGTTTTCATACCTGTCATAATGTGTTAGAAAAACATGTGTCACATGTGTCTGATGTCATCTTGGTCTTATAAAGCCACTTTGCGTGAAAAGCCAAGTTAGTGTAGTTTTTCATGATCTGTTCCAGTGGAGGGCAGCATAGGGCTTTATTGTCTGATACCTGGTTTTGAATTCTGATCTTGACATTTACTGTGTAAACTGAGATAAGATATGTAAGCTGTCGTAACCACAGTTCCTTCATCTATAAGATGTGGACAGTAGGAGTCATTGAGCAGTGTTTATATCGGTGCAAAGATTAAAGAGGGCATGCAAAGTGTTCAGCACAGCACCACATTAAATGAATAGCAAATGTTGATTACCTTAAGAATGCAACTTGGAAAATTTTTTTTCATGTTTTTATAAGAAGATGAAAGATATTTTATATTATGGTCTGAATTTCAATGACATTCAATTCAAAAATCACTCATTTGGTATTTAGGTTCTTTACATACTTTTTCTTACTGAATTGTTACCACAACTCTGTGAGGTAAGTATTCTTATTTTAAACAAAATTGAGGCAGTGAGAGGGTAAGGAACTTGCTAAATGGTGGAGCTGGGATTTGATCCTAGATCTATGATTGCTCTTTCCATACATTATGACTGGCCTACCTACGTCTTCTTTGATCAGATTTGTTGGGGTGGAGTGTTAGGCTTCTGTCTATAAGGTTTGTGTGCCATCCTGTGGGAATGGTGGGCAAGGAAGATTGAGGACCAGCCTGTTGCTGTGGCCCACCCCAGGCGAGGTTGTTGTTACACTGTCTCCTTTGCTCCCTACATAGCCCAAGAGCAGTCAGTTATCCTAGTGACTCTGACCTCATGGCCAGGTTTGGAATGAGGTGCCATTAATTTGTGCTGTACTCCATTTCTCACCCCATTGTGAAGTAGAGAGATGATAGTATCATTTTAAGATCCAAGCCCTAATCAAAGGATTCCTGTGTATAGCAGTTTATGGCAAGAGCCTGAAACAGCACTTACCACCCCAGTCTTTCCACCAGGCAGAAGACTGTGTGATAAACAGAAGACTGTGATAATAGATATGTGATCAGTTACACTATCACCGTTGGTGGTAGAAAATGCTAACCTTTTCTTTTCCCCCTATTACTTTGTATACGTCTTAGTAGAGGGCATCGTTGTGGCTGAAATAGTGCTGATAGCTTCTGCTATGTGCTATGGAGGTTCCACACGAGAGTATTTTATTATCCTCTTTCCCTCTCCAAGAGGGAAAAGGTAGTCTTTAATGTTAACTTTGTAGTTGGAATGATTTTATTCCTCTTAGCTGTCTGTAGTCCTGGATTCAAGAGTATGTGGCTGTGTGGACATAATAGGATATATATGGCGTGCTAAAGAGTCACATTGATGGCATTGCCAGGTTTGTAAGGTCCTAGGTGGGGAATTAATGGTAAGTTGTGAATGACTTTGTTCTGCTTGTGGGATGGGTTTTGGAAATGGAATCAATTTCATATTCCCACATGGATGCTTCAAGCCTTACCTGTGCTTCCTCTTCCTCATTACTGCCAGCCATGTGGTTATTTGGTCCAGAGCATACTCTTTTCCTTTGCTAGGGTGAGACAGGATATGCAAATAGACAACAAGGGCAAGGAACTCAGTAGGAACCTGGGAATCTTGTCCATGGTGTCCAGCTTCTGCACTGGCTACATTAGAGGTGCTCAGGGGGGTCAACCTGGGTGGTCTTGTCTCAGTACACCCAGCAGATACCCTGAATGTTCAGCCTGGATAGGAGTTCCAGTTTGACTCTTGTACTAATTAGTTGTGTGGCCTTGGTGCCCTTGAAAAGTATTGAGCTGATGGGAGTGCAAAATTGTTACAACTCTTGTAGAGGGAAATATTAAAACTATAAAACCATTTACTCTTTGTCCAACAGAGTAGGTTGGTGTAGCACTATTGTTCATAGCAGAATAATGGATATAGTTCAAGTATAGGGGTCTTCTTACATAAATGTAGCGTAGCTACTTGCTGGAACACTGTGAAGGAGCAGGGAAAGGAATGAGGAGGTTGGTGCCTCCAGAACATATCATTAAGTGATAAAAGCATGGTGTAGAATAATGTGCAAGAATGTTGTCTTTTATATAAAAAAGGAAGGAAAATAGAGGTACATGTCCATATTTGCTTACATCTGGTGATGAAAAGGAAACCCTAGTAGTTCACCCATAAGGATTCAGGAGGAGGGGATAGGACAGGGACAAGGATGCAGTGAGACTTTAACTGATGACATATTTTTCCCCAGGTTTATTGACATATAATTGATATACAGTGTTGTATTAGTATAAGGTATACAACATAATGACTTGATGTGTGTACATATTGTGAAGTGATTACCACAATAAATTAGCTAACATCAGTCACCTCAGATAATTACAAAACTTTTGTTCCTTGTGATGTCACTGATGCTTTGTTACATAGTAGAATATATCCTCTTACAGTATATTGATTTTGAACCCTGTGAACATATTACCTATTAAAATGACTTTTTAAAGAAAGCTATTAGAGTAGAGCAATATTGAGAAACCTGGAAAAATGCCTGTATGCCACTTGCTGTATATTCAGTTTAAAGAGCTGTGGGTCTTTAATTCAATTAAATGGAAACAGAAAAAGATGGAATTGTCAGGTACCTTTGACATGGCATCCGGATAATTTCCCTAGTTAGATGGTAATCATCTAAGATGATCATAGTTTTTCTGAGAATTTATTTTTAGCCTTTCACCCTTTTTCTGCCTACCTCACTTTCCTTCCTGATGCCTGCTATATCCTGTGCAGAAAGTGTGAATAGCCACCCTGGTATCAGAGCACTGCATTCTGTTTCCCTGCTACCAGCCGAGGGAAAACCTGTTGAAAAATTAATGCCCAGTAGCAGTTATTAATTGCATATTTGTATAGTCAATTTAAACAATTATCTGCTTCAGTGGAGGGTAGCCATGGTAGGATATATAAAATCACTGGTACATGCTCTAGTTTGGGCCATCAACCTTTTAAAATCTAGATTCTCACACCTCTGGGAGGTGGTTCCGATAGCAAAGTCTCATCTTTAAATATACAGGGTATGGATGAGAAACAGAGGAAGAATCCCTCAGTGAGCCAATAAGTCAGGGCAATTAAACATGTTGTAGGAGATCTGTGGTGAAGGTGGGTTGGGGGGTGAGGTGGAATGACACCTATTTAATATTTACAACATGTCACCGTGGTTAGGCATTGCAACACTGCATAGGAGACAGGGCTTGGTGGGAGGAGACCCTCACACTGGCCCCCTTCATTGTATCCCCCATCGGTTTTCCAAGGGTCCAGCAGTCGTGAAGCTGGTACACAGAGCAGATGACATGCAGTGCTGCCTTTCCATGTCCCTGGTTCCCCGTGGCAGGTAGGGGCAGGTCATATCTCACCAGAGTTGGGAGAATTAGATTTCTAGCTACATGCATTTGGGCTCACGTCACTATGCCGAAGGAATTTTCACTAATCATTTCTGCGGTCCCATTTGAGGGGATGCTTTTAGACTTTGGGCTGTCTTCATTCTTGAACAAAGCCGGCATCCTCATTTAGGAGAAAAGGCAGAGTGAGTGCCCAGATCTCCAAAAGGGATCTCTCTGTCTTTGAGAAAACCTGGGCTCCTACATATAAGTTCTTTACTCATGACCACTCTTGAAATAGATGTCGTTACACACAGTGAGGAGAAGAGGCATCTGGGGCTCAGAGAGATTAATTAACCTGCCCACTGTTTCACAGAAATAGGTAGAAATCTGAGACTCAAATCATATTTTGTTTATTCTAAGGTATTCTTTCTTTTATTTGACTCTCAGCTCAAAAGTATGGTATGTAATTTTTGACAGTTGCTCTAGTCTCACAGAGTTCTAAGGCAATTTTTAAAAAGCTCTGAGCTTCATTTATAAATATGGTTTAGTGAATTGTGGTCCAAACCAAGCAACCAACCAACTAAGCAAAACAAAAAACAAACAAACAAACAAAAAAAAACAAAGGTAAGAAAAATATTTGCAATTATTTTCCATTAGATATATAATACATGTGTGCATAATTTCTTCTGTCATCCCAAGAAGAGATTGGTCTAATGCATAATTAATCCATATGATTTGGACATGTTTACAAAACGTTTTTCTCCATTAATATGTAACACAAAATATATAGGTTTTCGTGGATTTTTTTTCTGACTCCTGATACTTGGGCATGTGAAATAAGCCATACTCTGTAAGTTTTTAGCCCGTTATTCACTACCACATCTTTTAATATAAGCTGTATTTCCAGATGCTTTTTCAACCCGATATTATAATCCTGACTATAATTTTTTCTTTTTTTAAAAATGTTTATTTATTTTGAGAAGGATAGTGTGTGGGACAGGCAGAGAGAAAGAGAGGGAAAGGGAGAGAATCCCTAGTGCAGAGTCTGATGTGGGGCTCAAACTCATGAATTGCGAGATCATGACCTGAACCAAAACTACAAGTTGGATGCTTGACTGAGCCATGTAGGCACCCCAACCTTGCTATAATTTTGAGGTTATGGGGAGAAAACCAGAAGAAGGTGTATTTTTAAATGATTCCACTATGAGTGGTTGAAAAACAAAAAAGTACTGTTATTGTGTCAATATAATTGGGATTTAAATTGTTAGAATATATAAAAGGGAGCACCTGGGTGACTCAGTCAGTTAAGCTTCCGACTTTGGCTCGGGTTATGATCTCACAGTTTGTGAAATTTGAGCCCCACATTGGGCTTTGTGCTACCAGCGCAGAGCCTGCTTTGGATCTTCTGTCTCCCTCTCTCTCTGCTCCCCCTTTAGAAATAAACGTTTAAAAAAAATATATGTATATATATATAGATAGATAGATAGATAGATAGATATAGATAGATATAGATAGATATAGATAGATATATATATAGATAAAAGAATATGGTGTTTTGGCAAAAATTACACATTAAATAATAGAATTTACTTTCAAATAAGGACCATTTTTGTTTGAAGCAGAGATGCAGGTTTCTCAAAACTGGGGTTTCATAGATTTTGGCTTTTGCCTGTTGATGTGAAAGAAGTAGAATTTAAACTGAAGTCTTTAAAGTAATGGAACAAAGGGGGTGAATGGTTTATGGATTTGGCA
This sequence comes from Panthera onca, assembly GCF_046562875.1. NCBI lineage: Eukaryota > Metazoa > Chordata > Mammalia > Carnivora > Felidae > Panthera > Panthera onca. The sequence goes on along the minus strand of NC_138343.1, from coordinate 22,994,958 downwards.
TTCTTTGCATGATCATATAGATTCAGAAAGGAAACTTTTAACAGGATCTGAGGAGTTGAAAAGGATTAAAAATGCTCTAGGTCCATTGGACATAACTTTTGCCAATCTATGTTTTCTTAGTTTCTGTGATACTGTTATCAATGGATTCTGCTCCACAAATTATTAATATTAATCATCTTCATGTATTCTGAAGAACTTTGGCCAGCTTCCCTGCCTTTTCTGCTTTGCCAAGTGTGGTTTTCAGAGTGGAGCGATTACCGTGGTTGCTCCTGACGGACACCTGTAGGATGACTGAGCAAGAAGAAACCCAGAGCCAGGGTGACTGAAGTCATCAACAAAAAAAGAGCAAGGGTTGATACAACCAACATGTGGACATTTTATCTTAAGAATTTATTCAACACTAAAAAAATTTCAATCCACAGTTGTAATTTTTTTTACTTCTAGAAGTGGCCAAAGCCCTTCAGTAACAGCAAGTTCCTAGACAAGGGGTGAGATCCTTACATCACTTTTCAGTTCAGTCTTTGTGCTCTGTTGACACCACTCATACCAACAGCTCAGAGGGTGTGTGTAGAGTCCTGTCTATGCAGGCTGAGCTTCCCATAGACATTATGCAGTAGGGATTTAGTCTGGGCTTCGTAAAAATTGATAGTAGAATTACTTGAATCAACATTTGTGATTGTTTTCAGGGCTCAGTAATGTCTTATATATTCTTTCTCTCTGACTGGGGGTGGGGAATGTAAGGTTTTATAGGTGTGAGCTATAAAGATGTATAAACTAAATTCTATGCATTTAGCTTGTCCAAAGGAATAAAGTAAGGACACACAAGAAAAATTAATTTGTGTAGACCTCACCTAACTTTGCTCCAGGTGATGTTTAACTGTGTAATGGTAGAATCATGTTAACCCTGAGTACTCATCTTGCTTTTGGTAAAATTTGATTCAAGCCATGTAAACAAAATTTGTTTTTCTAAGTTGTTTTCACTAGGTGATTTGTGCTTATCTGTCAGGAGTTACAAAAAAAGAATGATAAAAATTGTTTCTCTGCTCGTCTGTCTGCTCTCGGTTATATATCCCAGTGCTTCACACGTCTCTGTTTGCCAGTGGGACTGCGTCTGCAGCTTTTCAGTAAAAGTGTGGTAGGGGATTGTTGGTCCCAAAGCTGGACAAACACACAGGTATACCGATACCTTCTTCTGAGAACATAGTGGCGAATAAACACCTGCTCTGCATGTAGGAGCTTCCATCCAGAGAAGTCTGAACTACTCAGGGGACCTGAGGACACTTCTCCAGTGGCCTGCAACAGGACCAGCTTTTTTTCCTGGTTAGAAAAACTGTTGGTGAAATCTACTCAGTGATAAGAAGGAAGGAACTGTTGATAGGTACAACATGGGTGAATCTTAAAATCATTCTTCTGAGTGCAAGAAGCCATATGAAAAAAAAAAGTACATGACATATGATTCCATTGTTATAAAATTCTAGGAAAGGCAAACTATTTTGTAGGGACAGATAGGAGATCTTCAGTTGCCTGGGGACATGTGGGGTGAAGACAAGAGGTAAGGGGCAACAGGCAGAGGGGTAGGATTACAAAAGGGCACTAGGAAACTTTTGGGGGTGATGCACATGTTCATTATATTGATCGTGGTGACAGTTTCATAGATGTAGACATTGTCAACATATGTCAAATTGTGCACTATATATATGGGCAGTGTAACATTTATCTATTATACTATGTGTATAGCAAGAGCGAGGATTATTGTGTTACTGGTGTAACAGAAATCATTTGTCACTTGCCATAGACATATGATAGGAAAATAAAGGCAACTAAAACAAAACATAAAAGAAAAGCCTACTTTGCCCTTTGTTGTCTGGGGTATAGGGAAGGTCCCCATGTTTCATAATTCTGTTCCCATCTGCTTTTTGATTCTTGAAATATCTTTTATTGATGGGCAGGGAATTATATTTTAATTGTCAAGAGCGGGAGTTTTGGAGTTGGGAAGGCCTAGATTTGGCCTAGTCATCTGCTAGCTGTGTGCCTTTGGGCAGACACTTGACCTTTCTGATAGTTTGTTTTCCCTACATGTGAGGTGGGATGACAGAGGCATAGTAAGTCCTCAATAAATGGAAGCAGTTTTTGTTATTACTTTTATTCATTTCACATTCTGATTTCCACAAGGTTTAAAATACAGATAGTCTTGAGTGAGAAAAGACAGTGTTTTCAGTTCACAGGAGGTCATGTTACTGTGGAGAAATGGAATCAGAAACGTTGCTTAGAGAAGAGAAAGATCATTACACGAAGGGAAGGGAGCCTAGGCAGGAGACCATAGATGATTTGCCTGATGCCCACTTTTTTGTTTTCCTCATGGCGGCCATTTAGCTACCAGATGACCTTCTCATCTGGTTTTTCTGGTGTAGTGGCTTCTGCTCTTTGCAGGGTTTGTTTTTAATTCATTAGTCTTTTCTTTTGTTAATTAATAATGTCATTGTTTATGAGTGCCATGTTCATGATTGCTTATTGAAAAATTTATTCTGGCATTTAGCCTGTACTTGTTTGTTTAGATGTATGAATATTTGTACTCCTCTGTAGAAATAAATGTTTTGACTTTCTAGATGTTTTGCTTAAATTTAGCTGAGAGATCTTATTTAACTTTTTATTAGTTCTTATAAACTTAATTTAAAAAATTAATATATATACTTATGGAAGTGAAAGTTGATTAGTTTATCCAAAATTGGTCATACTGTTGATAAGTAAGTTTTCAGGATATATAGTAAAACGTTTTTTTTTCTTTACCTCTGAAAAGATATCATTTTCACTTATAGAACTAGACGAATTACCTGCTTTCCCCTGATCTTGACCTAATTTTTTTCCCTCTGCCAGGTGTTTGCAGGGATTTGACAAGTGATTGATTTGGTTTTAGAGGGTCCTGGAACTGCACAAAGTGTTTTTAATATTGGAAAAGACATGCCCAGTTTTTCACAAGTTTTAAGATTTATTGTCTCCCCCTAACATGCTGCAAATGAGTTTGTTTCCTATTTATTTTACTCAGAATGTAGTAATTGTTGTCATTAGCTGAAGGGCAGTCTTGATCATAAGGAAGGATAGACTGCCTTTTAACACTATCTGTTTTTATTTGGCATCTTTGCAGGACTGGACATTAGGTGGGTAGACTGCTACTTCCCTTTTACTCATCCTTCCTTCGAGATGGAGATCAACTTCCACGGAGAATGGCTAGAAGTTCTTGGCTGTGGGGTGATGGAACAGCAACTAGTAAATTCAGGTAGAAAAGAATCCAACATTTTATTTGTAGGCTCTCTTGAAAAAGACTCTCTCTCCTTTCACTTCATTTGCATACTTATTTTCATATGCATTTATATGCCCCTGTAGGGGTAGCCTCACAATCTCTGTCTCCTCCTGTTGCCCACGTACTTTTCCCTTAACTCTCCATACTTAACTCTGGAAGAACTTCATTTCTCATATTTTGCACAGACTTTTTGTTTCTGGAGATCTTCCTTGTTAGCACTTAAGTATTGGATTTGTACTTCATAATTTCGTATTTGTTGATATGTTGCTTTGCAGTTGCCTCTAAGCATTTGATGCATACCACATGAGTCCAGTTTGTCTTCCAAACTGTTTAAGAACAAGGCCAATATATAATACTTTTTTGTTCTTATTTCATTTATAAGTAAGTTATATCTGTGGATACAGCTCTTCTCTGCAGGACCATTGCTTAATAAAAATGATTATTTTTAAACTTAATTTCAGAGCTGTTTTTTTTTTTTTAATCACTATATGAACGTAATTAAAAAATATTTTTTCAGAGTATAAATCCTCCATGAGAAGTCGGTGGGATTGGGCATTTGAGCAGGAACTCTGTGTAAGCAGTTAAGTGGAGGGGAACTGATGAAGATTGCATTCTGCCCCTCTCCCCTTCCCGTAGTAGGGCATTTACTCTGTGGCCTTGGAGGGCAGTGGCTCTGGTTCAGGTTTGGTCACAGGGCCTCGGGCAGCAGAATGGAGAAGAGCAGGCCCTCTTGGTGGCTAAGAAATGTAGAGAGACCACAGGTAAGGTCATGGGGTTAGAGAATAAGGATGGTGTGAGACAGAAGAGATGAGGTGGCAGTCAAGTGCAAGATTTGTGGTAATCCAGCTTGGGAGACTGGAGGCCTAGCCTTCCCTTCTTACTCCCAGGTAACCTTTGTCTGCAGGGGCCTGGACTCAGCTCACAGATTCCTCTCCTTTCTGCCAAGGAAGGCTTGGGGGAAAGCCCAGAACAGTGCCAAATGCTTCTTGGATAGTTTTCAATAATTTGAAGAGCTGACCTAGAGAAGGACAGAGAGGTCGGATGTTAAGGGCTGTGTATAAAAGTTGTGAGGCTTGGGCCTGGGTGTCTGTCTGTCTTAGGTTTTCTGTCAGTTGACAGCTGTGTGTCTTCAGGCAAGTTGCTTAAACCCCTGTGAGTCTTAGTTTTCTCATAATTAAAATGGGCACAATGATACCTTGCTCAAAGTTTCATTATGAGCATTCATCAAGGTGATGTATGTAACGTGCTTGTTAGCACTGGGTCTGGCACGCTGACTAAAATTAATTGCTGATTTTGTTTTTAAATTGTTTTTCAAATGGTTAGAGCCATTTATCAACAGAGCCCCCTTAAAAAGGAAATATTTGAACAGAGGCTGTCCTGTACATCACAGAAATGATTTCTCATTAATTGGAATTAGATTACCTCTTTGATCTTAGTCACTTCAGTATCCATGATTCTAGTCTGAGGGATTTTAGAGGGAAAAAGACAATTAACCAATAGTAAGAGACACCGGAAAATCAGCCTGATACGTATATATCCATCTTAGTAGAAAACACAAAAAATTGGAAGCAAATATGTAAGATTTAATCTCTTCTTGAGTAGGAGCTAACTTCAAATACTTCTGGGATGTTTTTGTTTTTTTTTCTTAGAAGATTTGAAGGAATCCCAGGCTTCATCCCAGAAACATGTGTTATCAAGGGCCAGGACTGAGAAAGCCGGTCAGGGGATGGTCAGCTTAACATGTCAGTTGTTGCTGGGAATAGTGCTTCCTTGTATCTTTTCCAGTGTCCTTGATGGGTTTTTATGAGGTTTATTCACACAGTAATTGGCCAAATACAGTTATCTGAAACAGGTTTCCAAGTCATTATTGCACATTAATGGGACTGCTGTTCCACAATTAGATCAGCCATGTCAAGTGTTCTTGAGGGAAGTGGCAAAGTGAAAGAAAAGGAAAAAAAAAAAAACAAAAAAAAAAAACAGAACGTATGAGATGCAAATATATTTGAGAGGTTCACAGTTGTGGTAAGATGTAGTTTTAGTTGGTGGGAAATTGTGCAGATAAATTTTAAATGAAATATCTTGCGAGGGAGACTACTGAAAAGAAAGAAGAGATGATTTTGTAAAAGAAATTCTGTGTAGGCTGTGCTATTTGAACTTTAAGTTATTGTGACAAAGTTCTGCTCTGTGTTCTCAGACTGGGATGTGTTTTGACATCTGTAGTTAAAATCTTTAAACTGTGTGCCTGGCAATCATCAACCGCAGGCTTTATTTGTAAGAACAGCTAATTTTCTGTCTGCTGAGCTCCGTGGTCTAGAGAAAGGCTGACTGTGCATGCTCCAGCCCTCTAGTTCCATTTTGCCGTTCCTTCCATCTTCTCTCCTACGTTTCCTTCCCTCCCTTCCACTCCCCTGCCTTTTAAATAGAGCTTCCAAGAAACACTAACATGTGGCTGTAGATCTTCTTTAAGGGTCTCATAGCGGCACAGGTAAGTGCTAAAGTAACTGGACACCAAAGAAGCCGGAACTAGATGGTGAAATTAGCAGCCACACTTAAGCCCTTCCTGTGGGCCAGGATCTCACCTCATCTCACCAATGCTTCTGAGCCTTTCTTTCATTTAGCCTTGATAACAAGGCTCTCATGTAGATGCTGATATGATCCCCATTGACAGAGCCTGAGGAAGGTACCATGCTGCACTATCCAGATAGTAAATTGCATGATTATGAAGTGGCTAGAAATCCATTGCAAATAAATTATTCTGTCTCACCTAGAATGAAAAACAGAAACCAAATGAAACAAACAACAGCAAACAGAGCTCTCTTTGGCTGGTAGTTATTTGTTACCCCTAAAGAAGGGCTAGGCCATCATGTATGTTGTCTCCTATGATAGAGTGCATTTAATTAAAAGCGGGGAATTAGATTGCTAATATGAACAGTCTGTGAAAACGCTATTACACATTTAAGTTGACTATGGCATATATGTGGATTTTTTTCCCCTGGAGTAAGATAAGGGTCTTCCACATAGCTTATAGAATTTTACTTTATTTCTTCTTTAATTTATAATGTTTTTGCCATTGCTTTCAGATTTCTTAGATTTACTAATCATGATGTGGGTGATGACAGTTATTATGATGATTTTATTGGTTTTTCCTTCAGGAGATGTTTTGAGGACAGTACTGAGTCATGTCCCCGAATACCACACCCTCACTTCCCATTGGGCTGACTCAGGTTGCTAATGTCTTTTCAAGTAATATATGGAGCACAAACATCTAAAATCATCACCAGGGTGACTGTAGGCTGTGATTGTACCAGAAAGGAATTTACCATTTATTTGAGCCCCTTGAAATTTAGAAGATTGTAATGGAAAAAGCTCTATGGTGGAATATAACATTTAAAAGATGAAATCTCTTTCTTTACCTCTTTGTTAAAATTTAAAAGTGTGATCTTTTGGGAAAACCTTGTAAATATATACATGAACAGTTTCCAGTTTTTTTTTTTTTTTTTTTTTTTTTTAAGTTTATTTTTGACAGTGAGAGAGAGAGGGTGCGCATGAACAGGAGAGGGTGAGAGAGAGGGAGAGAGAGAATCCCAAGCAGGCTCTGCACTGTCATCTCAGAGCCCAATGTAGGGCTGGAACTCATGAACAGTGAGATCATCTGAACTGATAATAAGAGTTGGATGCTTAACCGACTGAGCCACCCAGGCACCCAGTTTCCATTGTTAACAATCATTCTTTGTTCTTGTTCATTTGTCAAATTTCTCTTGAATTCCTTTTAAGGCTGTAGAAAAGTGAAATAAGCATTGTTCTTGCCTTTGGGAATAGCATAGCATACACAGACATACAAATGATTACAATACCATGTGATAAGTATTTGTAACAGAGGTATTGTGGGCAGAATGGGGAGAAAGAAGAGATTGAAGAAGATTGTGCCAAGACCTTGTCCTGATTACATTCAGGATAGAATGCTAGAAGTATGGGTATTTGAAATGTATGTCCCAGAATAAGTCAGGTTTCTGTTTGCAAGGAGTTGTGTACTTTATGAACTTTGCTTGGATGGCCAGGTAGGATACCCAGTGCTTCTTTTCCTATGTGAATAAATATCTATTTCCAGTCTATTACTGTCTTTAGTAGCCAGTCTCTGCAGCCTCTACACACACTTGTGACATTCAGTGTTATTAATCTCAGCTGGGGAACTTCTAGAGGCAACAACCAAGATATGTGCCTGTACTGGGCGTAGTATTATATACAGGCAGACCTACCATTAATCTACTTAGCATCTTTTGTGTGTAAGGGACTGTGCTAGCCAAAGAGGAGGACACAGACACCATAAGATGTGACCTCTCCCTCTAAAGTTTACCATGTAGTAGGGAAGATGAGATTATATAATTAGAGCATGGTAACATAAGTGCCACTCATGACATGGAGCTTTGGGAGGTGTGAAGAGGGGACTATGTTCATCAGTTAGATTTGTGGAAGCATCAGAGAGGAGGTGGTATTTGAATTGGTCCTGGGTTTAACCAGTGGTTAAGTGTGTGCCTGGTAACTGCCTGGAGAGCCTGGTAATCATCTGGAGAGCCTATGTAAAATGTTCATATCAGGATATGTAGGTCTGGGATGAGGACTGAGATGTGCATTTAAAAATTTTTTTTAATGTTTATTTTTGAGAGAGAGAGAGACAACACAAGCAAGGGAGGGCAGGGAGAGAGGAGACACAGAATCTGAAGCAGGATCCAGGCTCTGAGCTATCAGCACAGAGCCTGACGCGAGGCTCAAACTCATTAACCGTGAGATCATGACCTGAGCTGAAGTCGGACTCTCAACCGACTGAGCCACCCAGTCACCCCTGAGATGTGCATTTTAAATAAATAGCCTAGATAATTCTTATGAATGACCCACATTCAGACCATGCTTTGAAAATCCTACTTTTAGGTTGAATATTTTCCCCAGTTTTATTGGTGTATAATTGAAAGATGATGAACTATGAATATTGAAACTGTATAGATTGATCTATTTTTGACATATGTGTATACCCATGAAACTATCACCACTGTCAAGATAATAAACATTTTCATCACCAGCCAAAGTTGCCTTGTGCCCTTTTGGTAATCTATCCCTCCTGCCACCCTGTCACTAGGCAACCACCGATCTACCTCTGTCATTATGGATGAGTTTGGATTTTCTAGAGGTTTATATAAGTGGAATCATACAGTATATTCTTTATGTTTTGCTTCTCTCCCTCAGCATAATGATTTTGAAATTAATCCGTGTTGTGTATATTGATCAGTGTTGTATATGTCATTCATTCCTTATTGTTTTAAGTATTGTTTCATTGTATAGACATACCCAATTAGATTATCCATGCACTTTTTGGTGGACATTTAGTTTGTTCCCAGTTTTGGCTATTAGAAATAAAGCTGCTGTAGATATTTGTATAAAATCCTTTGTGTGCCTGTATGTTTCCATTTCCCTTGAGAAAAAACCTAGGCGCGGAATGTTCTATAAATGTTAAATAGATCAATGTAATTGAATAGTGTTCAGCTCTTTTATGTTTACTGATTTTTTTTTTTTTTGGTCTTAGTATCCTATCAGTTTCCCAGCAAAGATTATTAAAATTTTCTACTATGATTATGGGCTTGTCTATCTGCTCTTTTATCCTATTAATTTTTCTTCATGTTTTTTTAAAGTTATATTATTAGATATATATGCTTTTATAACTCTTATGTCTTCTTCATGAGTTGCCCCTTTTATCATTATGAAATATCATCTTTATCTCTGGTACTTCTCTTTTTCTTGAAGTCTGTTTTATTTATATTAAAATAAGCATTCTAGCCTTACCCCTGTTCTCAGTTAGTTTTATGTTGTTATAGTTACATGTGTTGTGTCTACATACATTGAAAACCTCACCACTCAGTGTTAAACTTTTTTGCTTTAAGAAGTCATATGCATTTTAAAGAACTTAAGAGACCATAGTTTTCTATTTACCTAGCTCTTACAATTCTCTTGCTCTTCCTTTATTCCCTAAGATGCTTGTTTCCCTCTGGTATTTTTTCCCTTTGGTATGGAAAACTTCCCTTACCATGTCTGTTGGTGATGAATTTCTTAGTACTCCTTTATCTGAGAATGTTTTTATTTACCCCTTATCATGAAGAATATTTTTACTGAGAATAGAATTCTGAATTCATCTTTTTTCTTAACAATTTAAAGATGTTGTTCCATTGTCTCTGCCTCTATAGTTTCTGTAGAGAACCACAGAATCATTTCAGTCATTATTCACCCAAAAGTAATATGTTGTCTTTCTTTAGCTACTTTCAAGATTGTTTTCTTTACCTTTGGTTTTCATCAGTGTGATTTTGATGCATTGAGGTGTGGTTTTCTTGGACTCTGTTTTGAGATTCACTGAGCTTGAGTCCATGAATTTATGTTTTTCACATATTTTGAGAATTTTCTGGTCACTATTTCTTCAGATAATTTTTTCTATCTCAGTCTCTTCCTCCTCCCCTTCTAGAGCTCAAATTGTACCCATGTTAGATCTTTCGATTTTATCTCAGAAGATCCCAATACTCTGCTCACTTTTGTCTATCTTTTGCTGTTTTTCATACTAATTTCTGTTCCATGTTCATGTTCCTGTATCACCTTCACAGAACTGCCTTGATCATCAAATATATTTTTTTATTTCAGATTTTTTTTTAGTTTTAAATTTTGTATGTGTTTTTTGAATTTACTGGTTCCTATTTCTCTTCTGAGAATTCCTATATTTTCATTCCTATCAATTGTGTTTTTCTTTACCTCATGGAACATAGTTACAGTAATTGCTTTAAAATATCTGTCTGATAGTTCCAACATCTGGGTCGCATCAAGAATGAATTCTGTTTAGAATTCATCATATTTTCTTGGTTCTTTGTCAAATGACTTTGTGTGTTGGAAGTTGTGAATGGTAAGTTGTGTGCACGCTGTCCTATTTTAAATTTGTGTTAACTGTTGATATTTTAGTAGATGGTCACTTGGTGAAGTTTAGACCTTGGTTCTGACTTGTTTCCCATGGGCAGTCATTCAGATCTCAGTATAAGTCTTAGTGATACTGATCTCTGTCCTTCCCGCACATATGTACTTGACGGGTTAGTCAGAAACTCGTGTGAATGGTTCACATCTCAGTTCAGTTTTCTCAGCTTTTGCTATGCTAGCTTGAGTCTGTGGTGTGCATGTGTAGTCATGGGTTAGGCTGATGCTTATGCAGGTAGAATTAGGGCATCTCCTCTGGGCTCTTCTCCACTCCAACTCACAGAGCCATTTCCCTGAATATAGAAGGAGAGATTTCTCTTGGAGTCTTAGCTGCCATTGATGCTGTGCAGCTCTGCAGCTGGGGCCCACCTTCAGGGCAAAAACATGGGAGAAGCAAACAAACATGAAATTCCTCCTATGGAGGTTGTTTCTCCAGGTTTTGACTTTCAATCAAAATTTGTCTATTTACTTTTCATAGTGCTCTTTTAGTGATTTTGTGTATGTATCCTTGTCCAGGGATTTAAATTGCAATCAGAGTGAGTGATAGAGGGCTCATACCCCCATAGTGAGACCAAACTCTAGGTTGGGTTGTGAGGGCACCCCAGGTAAAAGGATAATTGCATGGACATATCTATGTGGTGCCAGAAAACTGTGGATATACTGGGTCTACCTGTGTATTTAATCTATCGATTTCATTATTTTTTTTTAAATTTTTAATGTTTATTTATTTTTGAGAGAGAGAGAGTGTGAACAGGGGAGGGGCAGAGAGAGAGGGAGACACAAAATCCGAAGCAGGTCCCAGGCTCGAGCTGTCAGCACAGAGCCCGATATGGGGCTCGAACCCACGAGCCATGAAATCATGATCTGAGCTGAAGTCGGACGCTCAACTGACTGAGCTACCCAGACACCCCTAATCTATTGACTTTATTAATTAAAATTAAATATAGTGCATTTTTAGGTAAAACACTGAGTTGAGACTAAGATCTGCATACTCTGATTTCTTCCTTTCCTTCCCGTGTCACTCCCCAATCTTTCTCTTCTTCCTTCCTTTCCTTTAGCCGTCTAACTTTCCTCCCTTCCCTTAAGTCAGTCTTGGCCCTGTTAGTGCCCTTTCAGAAAAGCAAACAAATATGTGTCAGCCCCATGTGTACGTGTGGCTTTGTAGTTCCTCCTAGTGACACATTTTCAAGCTGTCAGAGTAGAGATGTCTTTTCAAATATTTACTTAGCCTTTGTCCTTTTTCTCTTTTCAAAATGGGTAAGATGGTGAGATTTTTTTTTCTGACATAAAAAAATCTGTAATCATTGGAAAAAATTTTAAAAATAAAGTATAAAAAAGAAAATAAAAGCAATTCCGTTGTTACCTAGGTAAAACTTTTAAAACATGCATATATATAATTAGCCATATCTGTATGAAAAACTTGTATATATTTTAGAAAAATATAATCATCCTTTGATTATTTTTTTGTATTATGCTTTTTCACAACAAATTTGACATGAGTGTCTTTTCATGTTACCAAATATTTACCTACATCATCATTGTTAATGGTTGTATAGACATCGTGGGGGAGTCTTTTTGGCCATTTATGTATTGTTGACAGTAAACAGTCTTTATACAGACATTTGGGCTATTTCCATATTTTGGCTATTGTGTATAATGCTGCTGTGAGCATGCATGTACATGTATTTGAGTCATTGTTTTCAGTTTATTTGGGTGCATAACTTAGGAGTGGAATTGCTGCATCATATAATAACTCTGTGTTTACTTTTGAGGAAGTACCAAATTATCTCCCACAATGGCTAAACCATTTTACCTTCCCACCAGCAATATATGAGACTTCTATTTCTCCACTTCCTTGCCATTGCTTATTATTTTCTGTTTGCCTGGTATTGTTTTGTTTTGCTTTACAGCCATCATAGTAGGTATGAAGTAGTCCCTCTCTGTGGTTTTGATTTTTATTTCTCTAATGGCTTATAATGTTAAACATATTTTCATATACTGTTTGTATATCTTCTTTAAAAACATGTCTATTCAATTTCTTTGCTCATTTTAAAGAGTTTTTTTTAATGCTTATTTATTTTTGAGAGACAGAGAGAGACAGAACGAGCAGGGGAGGGGCAGACAGAGAGGGAGACACAGAATCCCAAACAGGCTCCAGGCTCTGAGCTGTCAACACAGAAGCCCTATGTGGAGCTCTAACTCAAGAACCGTGAGATCATGACCTGAGCTGAAGTTGGACGCTTAACTGACTGAGCCACCCACGTGTTCCTTTGCTCATTTTAAAAATTGGATTGTCTTTTTGTTGCTGAGTTGTAAGAGGTCTTTATATATTCTGGGTATTAGACCTTTATCAGATGTATGATTTGTAAATATTTTCTCCAAATCTGTAGGTTTTCTTTTTATATCTTGATAATGTATGTCCTTTGAAGCACAAAATTTTTAGATTTTAATGAAGTCTAATTTGTCTGTTCTTCTTCTTCTCTTGCACCTGCTTTTGCTGTCATATCTAAGAATCTATGGTCAAACTTAAGGTCAACTAGATTTACCCCTGTGTTTTTATCTAAGAGTTTTGTGGTTTGGGCTCTTCTATTTAGGTCATTGATCCATTTTGTGTTAATTTTTGTACATGATATGAGGTAGAGGTCCAAATTTATTCTTTTGCATGCAGGCATCCAGTTGTTCCAGTACCATTTGTTGAAGAAACTATTCCTTCCCCATTGAAAGCTCTTGGCACCTCTGTCAAAAATCAGTTGACCATAGATGTATGGGTTTATTTCTGAACTCTTAGTTCTATTCCAGTGTTCTATGTTTCTGTCCTCACACAAGTACCGCATGTTTTGAGTAGTGTAGCTTTGCAGTAAGTTTTAGAATTGGTAAGTGTGAGTCTTCCAATTTAGTTATTCTTCCATTCATTCTTTACTTTTTACTGTAAACCTACTGAAGTCTCTGTAACTTTTTAAGGGTTATTTTTTCTTAAAATTGTTTTCCTTGAGATACTTTATTCTTATACTTTGTCTGCTCATCTGTCTGTATCTCTCTGTATTCCAATGCTTTATTTTATCTATCAGTCCACTATCCACCACCTAGCTTAAGAGACAAAGGACGTTATACAGCCGAACCTCCCTGCCCCCACTGTATATATCCTTTTTGTTGGTATCTTCCCACTTTGCCTCCATCCTATGAGAATCACTGTTTTGAATTTTGTGTTGTTATCTTGATTTTCATTGTAGAGTTACTATGTATATTATAAAACAGTTAACATTCATGGGCTTTTATATTTTTGCAAATGGAATTATGCCATCCTTTTATGACTTTACTTTTCCATGTAGCATTGTGAAGTTCATCTGTGCTGTCATATGTAGAGTTTTAGTTCAGTCATTTTTCACTACTTAAATTCTATTGGAAGAATATGCCATAGTTTATTCATCTATTGGATATTTGACTATTTCTAGTTTTTTCTTTTCTCTTTTCCTATTACAAATGCTATTGCTGAACATTCTTGTACATCCTATGTGTATAGGTGTAAGCGTTTCTCTAAGGTATATTTTATTTAGCAGTGGATTTCACAAAGTTAGTTTTTGTGGACTTCTTTAGCTTTATTGGCCATCACAAGTTTGTTTCCCAGAGTGGTTGGTCCAATTTACACTGCCTTGTGCATTTGTATGAAAGTTCTTGTTGCTCTGTATCCTCTTCTACACTTGACCTGTTCAAATTATTTTGCTGATCTGGTGGGTTTAAAATAGTATCTTACTATCATTTCATTTCTACTCACCTGATTATATTAAGGTCAAACACATTTTTTATATGTTTATTTGAAATCTATAGTTTTTCTTTTGTTCCTTTCCAGATGGGGCTCATTTATCTGTCTTTGTTTGTTTGTTTGTTTGTTTTTAGTGATTGGTAGGAATTCTTTATTTTGAATGCTAGTCATTTGTCATTTTTATGTATTATAATAGTATTGTCTAGGTGGCTTTTTTCCCCCAGTTGCTTTTTCATAAATGGGATATATGTATTTCTTACTTGAGTAACTTTAGATTTCTTTATATAATGCCATTCTCCAAAAAAAGTCACTTTATCAGGGAATGTGAGTGGGTGTAAGTTGACAGGTTCCATAAAGATAACCCTTCTGCTTGTCATGCTTGATTCTGGTGGTTTAAGTCTCTGATGTTATTGCCATATCATTCATATTTTCAGCATGGGGATTCTAAATATTTAATGATTTTCAAACATCTACCTTCTCTTTCCTAATCTTCTGTCAGATTTGGTCCCACCCCCTATGACAGTTTCTCTAGCTGGGAAGGTATGCTGTAGGATGCACTTGTTTGACTAGGAAATGTAGCTTGGAGCTTGCTTGGGGATTCCAGTTACAGTATTTGTACAGAATTTGATTTGTTTCCTGGTATATTTTTTAGTTCTGTCTAGCTCTACTTAGGCTCCATGTCACTCCTTCATATTTCCATTATTCCAATGAAAATAACATTTTCGTAGGTTGATTTCAAGTTGTGGTATGAGTACCTTTCTGATTTTTTTTTTTTAATGTTTATTTATTCACTTTGAGATGGAGAGAGTAAGTAGGGGAGGGGTAGAGAGAGAGGGAGAAAGAGAATTCCAAGCAGGTTCCGCATTGTTAGCACAGCACCTGAAGCAGGTCTTGATCTCACAAACCATGACATCATGACCTGAACCAAGATCAAGAATCAGATACTTAACCAACTGAGGCACCCAAGTGCCCTATTTTCTGATGTTTTTGCAGCTGTGGTAGTATGTATTTCATACTGTCTGTGGCATACTTTCTCTATGTAGGAAACTTCTGGATAGCAGAGAATCTGCCCAGTATTGTATTTTCAGTGTGTTAGGACTTCTATATTTGGCAAATATAAAGCAATTGTCATCTAATTTCCCCAGTCCTTCTTCCATCAATATGGACTTAATTTTCCCTTTTCAACTATTTGTATTTTTTTCTGTTGTCTCCCCCATTCCTGAAACAGTAACCTCAGTAACACAATCCAACCATTATCTTTTAAAGTTGATGGAGTAGCTTATGAGTTTCCAGATAAGGGGTTTGGATTAGAAAGAAATGAAATTTGGCAAGTTTGGATTGTTGCAAAATGCTGTTTCTTTCATTAGACCCCACTGTTGTTCCCAGTTTGTATGCCCTCCCCATATCCATGCACTTTGTCCCATGACCTTGAAGCACTTGCCACAGTGTGAGGAGTGGATTTTTCTGCCCTGCTGATTTTTTGGCTTGGCCATGTGACTGTTTTGGCTAACAGGATATTAGCAGATGTGATATGAGGAGAAGCTTGAAATGTACTTGACAGTTAGTTTTGCCCTTTTTTGCTTCTTCCTTCCTTTTAATGAGATGGATAGGTATAGCCTGCATGTTCTAGAACAGTAGGAAGCACGCGGAGTGGATCCAAAACCAACCTGGAGCTGAAGCCCAGCCCAGTCTGGACTCCCTGAGCCCCATTCAAGCCCCAGCCCCATAGGCATGTGCTTGTGGTTTTACACCACTGAGATCATGTACTGCTTTGTCCATCTGCAGTAGCTGGTTATAAACCGGCTGGTTGCCCTGTGTATTTTTTCTCAGTTTGCCCTGTGTATTTTTTCTCAGTTTATGCAGGGCTCATAGGTACTTAAGATTCTCTCTTCCAATATCATTTCATAAGATTGACTTACTTCTTTCAAGTTTTCCTTATCACTTCCCTTACTATCTTAGTAAGAAGGATGGTTGAAAAGCTTGACTTTTTCTACCCACCCCACTGCCCCTGAGAAGCCATTGAAATTGCTTCCTAGTATTTTAGTGTGTGTTGTGGTTGTTCCCTAAACCAGGCAGTGATTCAGGATGGGATTTATCTGGAAAGTTCTCCCCATGGAAGTTTTATGAAATGCTACTGACATGGAGGATCGTGTGTGTGTGTGTGTGTGTGTGTGTGTGCACCCATGTACATGTACGCATTCTCATTATAACCTTTTTTAATGTTTATTTATTTTTGAGAGAGAGCATGGGTGGGGGAGGGCTGGGGGGGGCAGAGAGAGAATCCCCTAACGTGGGGCTCGATCTCACGAATCATGAGATCATGACCTGAGCTGAAATCAAGAGTCAGACATTTAACCGACTGAGCCACCCAGGTGCCCCTCAGTATAACCTTTTCAATGCTTTAGTTCTAGGTTTCTGACTTCAGTCAGTCTCAGGAAGAAGTGAAGTTCATTTGTAATTTCATTTTTGGGCAAAAGGGAAATGCTAATAAAGTTAATACAAGTTAAAAAAAAAAAAAAGAATGTAAGCTTTGTGATAGTAGGGAATATTTTGGTTTTGACCACCATTGTATTCCCAGTTCCTAGAGCAATGGCTTGCACATAGTAGGCATTCAGTATACATATTATAACATTAACAATGGGTATTGAGTGGGTGGACCCCTTCTTCCTCATCCTGATGTTAACTGTTCTTTCTCCATCCAGGCTTATTGGAACAATAAAGTGTGGAGGGAAACCACCTAGTTTCCCAGCCTGACCCCTGGTCTATTTATTCTCAGCTGCTAACACAGAAAGATGTGGTGGGAAGTGCAGGGCCTCAGAGGGAAGATCTGCCTATAGTCAGTCCTGGCCACTCCTTGCTGCAGACATTTTGGGTAGGTCATGAATGTCTCATTTTCTTTATCTGTAAAATACAGGGCATAGATGATATAAACTCCAGATTTCTTTTTAGCTCTCAGATCTTATGATTTGGCCTCTTAAACAAGCTAGAGATTTTTAATATTAATAAAACCCACAGGGGATTGTGTTTTGTTTTATAGCACCACATGGAAAATTGCATAACAGCAGGACTTTGGTGTATATGGTTGGTTAATCAGGTTTCTTCCCCACACCTCCGTAAAGAAACTCTCAGAATTAAAAAAAAAAAAAAAAGAGTGCTCATATAATTGAATTTTATTTAAACTATTTATGAAACTCTTGCTTCATGGGATTACTGCAGCTTTGCAGGCAGGTAGCAATGTGCTCCTCAATGGCTCAATTTTATTTTCTCCCTCGCAAAAAGGCAATTTAGAAGTTTAGGAATTATTTATGGTACTGTGGGGATAAACACAATCTGGTAAGTTATTTTTCTTTTGTCTTCTTTTTTTTTTTTTTTTAAGGTTTGTTTCTGTATTTTAGGTTGGAAACAGTGTCTTCATGAAATGGTCCTCTTATGTCCATAGATAAAATGAAGTAATGTCACTAGGTAAAATTTATACCAGATTCTCAAAATTTTTTTTCGTTGACATAATTCAGGATTTGGTCAAGTATAACATTTCTCAAAGTGTATGGCTTGGAGCACATGGGTACTATTGGATGTTTCACACAAGAGAAGATTTGATATTCAACTAAGTGTGGAAATTAATGAGTTGACAAAGTCCTAAAACTCTCTTTAGCAGAGAGCATCTCTGAGTTAGGAAGACCTATCACTGTGCAAGGGATCGAGAGGGCAGTATTTTCAAACATAAGAAAAGATCTCTTTTGTGGAGCCTATTCCAGGAAGAACACATAGGAAAATGCTTTTCCCTTGTTTGCCTGGGCTTGACTGCGAACTAGGAGACTAGTAAAAACGTGTTTTAGGGAAGTAATGACAAAGTATAGTAAGATAGTCTTTTAAAATTTTATCTTAAGGAATGCCTTGAATATGAAGGAAAGCAGCTGATATTAACATACATGATTTCGAACATTCATTTGGCATTTTAGACTTTCTGTGGAGCCCTGGAAATTGAGGGGTTTGGGGCTTTGAAGGCATTAGGAAGGAAAAGCTCTTGAAATCCATTATTTCATGCTTCCATTTATTAGAATCAGCCTTCCTTCCCTCTGTCCATTCCTTTAACAAGCATTTATTAAGTATCTGTGTGGCAGCCACCATGATGGGTGCTGCATACAGATGTCATTTCTGCCTTTGAGGGACTTAAAATCCAGTGGTAGGGACGGAGGCATCTACCGTTTCCATGACGCTGTGGTAATAGTTGAAGGAAGACACCCTTCCTCAAGAGACTAGGCAAGGCTTCACCAAGGTTGTGTTGCTTGAAGTGAGCAATAAAGTTGACCAGGTTGCATGATAGTAGTAGAATGAAGAGATCTTTCTAGGCAAAGAGAGTAGCTTTTGCAGAGATGTGTAGGGTAGGAGGCAGCACCATGTGTTCTGGAAAGACTGGTTAGTATGGGGTACTGGTCAGACCAAAGGCATAGGAATCAAGTAGAGGAGGCAGAAGACCTCCTTGGTCGTAGTCAGTTTGGAAGGGCTTGGAGGGGATATAAAAGAGCTTACATCTCATCCTTCTGGTAGTAGCAAGAGATTGGGAGATTTTGAAGTAGGAGAAAGATTTGATCAGGTTTGTGTTTTAGAAAGTGGCATTACTGAGGAGAGTGAGTTGAAGAAATGCAGGTCCAAAGGAAAGGAGACCAGGTGAACAGTCTAGACTCTAAATGATGAGAGCACTAGCTGAAGCGGTGGCAGGAGAGAGAGAAGCACACCAGACTGGAGTGAATCTGAAGAGTTTTTGCCAGGCTTTTTGTGCCTGGGGGCCGCATTCTGGGCATGCTGAAGGGATCAGGTAGTCCTGGTTGCAGCGCTTCTAGGCATAAGTGATACTCAGAACGTTGGGCATGCTTTGCCACTATATGCCCTCCAGAGAATTATAAGTGAATTCCATGGCCCCTACCCTCTACCCTGTATACTATCAGTTTCCTGAGCCATAAGTAACTAGCATTACTTCTTTCTTATCACTGAGGCGGTTTTTAAGAGAGAGGAGGCAATCAGGGCCAGATCTCCTCTGAAATGAAAGAAGTAAGTTATAGAGAGCTCTTCTGAATTGGATAGGCTTTGAGTCCTACCAAACGTGGATTCACTCCTGGATGAAATGCATGTAGTGAGTTGGCTTTTATTATCTCATCTAGAAGATTATTATGACTCTCCTTGACAGGCTCTCTCTGTATCTAGTCTAAGTCCAAGTGTATTTGCTTCCTGGAGAGTAACTGTATCAACCAGTAGTCTACACTGGTTGATTGGTACAGGGAATATGTCTCTACCTGAGGAGGCCTGAAAGAGTCTTTGAATAGCTCCGTTTCTTTGGTATGGGACTTTGAAATTGACTTGCTTAATAAATCAGTTTTCTTTCCCTTGTCCATGGCTGGTTATTTCTCTGTTAGCCATTTATGGGGCTGCCTGTTGGGGCATTCTTTGTCAGTATCTTGGTGATGCATGGAATAGTAGACATGGGGAGAAGATGTGGACAAGAAAGGACAGTATCTTATAGGACTTGCTTATTCTAGTACTTACTAGTTACTGCTGACTGGTTTCCTCAACCATCATAGGATAGGTATACTTGTGTCTGTAGAAAATATTGGGGGATTTAGGCCAGAAAGGTATACTTTCATTCACAAACACATTTATTACTTAACATCCCTGAATTCAAGTACCTCATCTATAAAATGAGACTGATAATAGGCACTTTTTTTTGGTTTGGCTTGAAAAATAAATGAAATAATGCATATAATGTGCTTTGTGGAGTATTTGGTGCATCAAAAAGTGTTAGATCCTTTCTCTTCTTACTTTAACCCTTCCATCCTTTGGGGAGTAAAAGTTGGAACCTTCAGCTTTCATTAACTCTGAATCCCCTGAAAGTACAGGCCAACTTTTGCATCTGTTTATGAAGGGATGTTTTAGGGCAAGGTGTATGGTGGGGAGAGTAATTGTAGTTTTCATTAGATTCTCAAAGGGTTCTGTGGCTTTAAAGAGTTAAGAAACACTGATTACCCTTCTTTTACATATGAGGAGTTAGAATTGTTTAATGGGAAGATTTTAGGTATGTATGGTAGAGAATCAAATGCAGGTATGATTTGAGGGTCACTGAACAGTTTGTGACTAATAATGTTTTCTGCCTTAAGGACCTTATTCAGACAAGTACAATTTGTTACTTGAAGGTGTTTATTACCCAGAAGGGCAAAACATTCATCAGATGAGGAAAGGGTAAGGAAGGCAGGTAGCATTTGACGGAAAGGTAGATGCCTGGTGAGAGATGAATAAGGCAGAGTTCCTGACCTCAAAGAGCTAATGGTCTAATAAAGGAAACAGTCCCACACAGAGCCTCAGAAACAAAGTTGTCATGCCAGGTAGCAAGTGGGTTCAGAGAGGATTCAGGGAAGTTGTCCCAGAAGAGTTACTGTTGAAGAGGTGTTCTTTCACTTTGGTCTTAAAGAATGGATAGGACCTTGCCCCAAGAGCAAGAGAAAATGTAGGGCCTTCTAGGTAGAGGGGGCAGCATGTTCAAAGATACAGACTACTAAAAGATTTGGGATGTTTGAGGGCAGAGAATTTGTATATGATTGGAGCAGTATGTGTTGGGAGATGGATCTAGGGGGCCTGTAGTGTGATGGGTTTTTTGGCAAAATTACGTAGTTTGGGCTTAATACTATAGTATTACAGCCAGTAGGGATTTATTTGGAGGAAGGGGAAAGGGATAGCAGAGTAGAAGAAGGAGACCTGTCCATTTACTATGTAGGTTTTATTTTCTAGGTTTTATTTTCTATATTCATTTGGGGTTTATGTGGTGTGTGTGTTGGGGGGGAGGTGTGTGTGTGTGTGTACACACTCTTCCTTCCACTGCTTTTGCTTCTGATTTTTCTTCATTTTGTAGTCATGTAGCTTTTAAATGCAACTCACATATGTATTCTTTTTTTTCCTTCTTGAAAACAAATAGTGTACTGTATTATTTTACATCTTTTTTCACTTACAGTGTGCTTTAGAGATCTTTGTATGTTAGAAAGCATACTCATTTATATTCACAGCTGCCTGGTTTTCCATTGCGTGTATGAGCCATAATGTATTTAACTAGTGCTGAGTTGGTAGGCGTTTTGTATGGTTTCCAATCTTTTTCTATTAAAAACAGTCTTTCAGTGAATTACTCTGTACACATGTCACATTTCATAGCAAGTATCTCTATGAGATTTGTTCCCTGAAATGGAATTGCTAGGTCAAACAGTATATTCAGTATAAAAAAATTTATAATTTTGTGTATATATGTATATTTAATTTTAATTCCAGTATAATTAACATACAGTGTTCTGTTAGTTTCAGGTGTACAATATAGTGATTTCAACAATTCCATATGTCAGTTGGTGCTCATTGTGACAAGTGTACTCTTAATCCCCTTCACCTATTTTACCACCTGTCCCTCTCCCCCCGCCCAGCATTTATAATTTTTATAGCCCTCATGCCTGTCAAGTACACTTGATAGATAACCACATCAAGCTGCCTGTTTCTATTCCCACCTGTGATGTGTGAGAGTTCTTACTTCCTCACACCCCTAACAACATGTGTGTGATCAAGCATTGGGATTTTGCTAATCTGACAAATGAAAACTGTGGATCAAGGTCATTTTAATTTGTATTTCAGTGAGGGCTAAGCATCTTTTCATATATAAAAAGAGACATTTTTATTTTATTTTCTATGAACAGCCCTTAAATCTCTTGCTCATTTTTTTTCCCATTAGAGATTTTTTTAAGTGGTGAAATAATGTGACCAGGTTTAGGTTGGGGTTTTTTGGTTTTTGTTTTTTTTTTTTTTTTGGTGGGAGAATTTCAGAACAGTGAAAATTGGTGATAGGAAGAGTAAATAGAACCTGTTAATCCATGTGAGAAAATGATGGCCTGCATTTCAGCAGTGACAATTGAGAGAAGAAGAGAAGGTGGATTTCAAGGTATTTCTGGGGTAAAGCAGCCATATCTGGTATATGGATTGGAAGGGGGTGAGCAAGAGGGAGATGTTGAAGGTGATGCCAAGTTAAGTCTTAGTGACTCATAATGCCACTTCACAAGCTGAAGACAAAGAAGGATATGGAGATTGCACCCAAGCTTTGGACCTTCTAAGTCTAAAGCGCCTGTAAGACATCTAGGTAGAAATATCTCAGAGATACTTGGACATAAAAGATATGAAAGTGTAAGTGAGCTTCATAAGAGATTTTGGAGTCATCAGTGTTGTTAAAAGTCATGAAATTAAGATAATGTAAGAAAATTATCATAGAGAAAGGCGAAAAAAGCCAAGGGTGATAACACTGCAAAAAAATAAACATTATCTGGGGTTTCTTTATCTTTTGAATTCAGTAGCAAGTTCTCATTTGGTTCAGGTCTCCATTAATTTGTTCATCATGCATTCATTCATTCATTCATTCAATATTTACTGCATATCAACTAGGGATAGATATACAGCTAGAGATGGTCCTTGCTCTTATGGAACTTGCAGTCAGGTGGGGGACATGGACAGGTAAACATACAGTTGCAGTGGGGCATGATGCCTGTGCATTGTGCTACGAGAACAAAAGGAGGCAGCGTCCAGTGTGACTTAGGGGACGGCTTCGAAAAGGCCTTCCAGTGTGGGCCGTGAAGAACCAGGGAGTTAGGGGTAAAAGGCGGTAGAGAAGGGGAAGCATGTGAGGTCAGAAGTCAGCAAACTTGTTTTGTGATGCACCAGATGCCAAACATTTTAGGCTTGGCTGGCTGTCCCATCTCTGTTGCAGTGATTCGACTGTGCCATTATAGCATGAGAACAGCCACAGACATTGGTAAACAAGTGTGGCTGTGTTCCAGTAGAATTTTACTTATGGGCACTGAAAATCTCATGTAGTTTCCATATGTCATGAAACAGAATTCTTCCTTTGATACTTCTCAACCATTTAAAAACATAAAAGTCATTCTTATCTTGCAGGCCACACAAAAACAAAGGGAGTGGGGCCCAGCTTTGGCCTGCAGGTTGTAGTATGCTGACTTCTGTTCTAGGCTAGAGCAGCTGCATATCCAGAGGTTGAGAGGCAAGAGAATGCACACTGGGTTTTATTAAAAAAAAAAAAAAAAAAAAAAAAGGTGGGGGGTGGCAGGCATCCGGCCGGCTCAGTTGGTAGAGCATCCAATAACTCTTGATATCAGGGTCCTGAGTTCAAGTCCCATGTTGGGTGTGGAGCCTAGAAAGGAAGCAAGCAAGCAAGCAAGCATGAACACTAGGGCTTTTGTAGTAGCCTTTTTTTCTGCTGGCCTCTTGGGTCTTTTTCCTCTAATCTGCGCCACATGCTATTGCTAGATATATCGTAGACACCTCTTTCATAATTTCTCTGCTTTTCTGAAAAACTTGCAGTGATTTCCCACGAAGGTAATTAAGGTCCTCCCCCTCATTGTCTGCTTTGTTTGCATGAATGTCCCTTCAGGAAGAATTTGGGGAAGGTTTTGCTCCACTGACTGTATAATGTAGTATTTTAGGTATGATTGGAAGTGCTATAAACACCCCAGGGCTTTCTAGGTCACTGCTCATTCCTGTAGATGCATATAGAGCTTACTTTCATTCTGAGCTTTTTGCATATTTTCTGGAAAAGTTACTTTTGGATTAATTTACATATTAAAGTCCTATATTTTCATCTCATTTTTATCCTGCCACTTCAGGTATAGGGAAATAAATGAAAAAGTCTTCAAATGTTGACTTCTAAGACTTTATTACTACAGACAGCTTCATTATGTTGGTGGAAATCTAGTGTGCTTTGAGGGAATTAATCTAGCCTTACTTGCAATCTGTATATGTTTACATAGAATGAACAAACATTGCATTACGTTTCATGAAAATCCAATTATTCCTGTCTCCAGGAAACATGTTCTGCTTAGTATTTAATTCTCAAGTAAGTCCGTATTTTGGCTCTTGAACTGTCATAAGAATTTGGGATTTTGTGCTCACTGCTCACTTTGATAATTCATGGGGAAATGGCTAGTGGAGACTTTATTCCTGTAGCCCTGACCCTATATCTGGGGCTATGGGCAGCATCTGTCCCAGTGGTATGGGGCTAATATAAGCTACTATTCCTGCTAGATTTTTCTTAGAATTAAGAGAAGTAAAGCTAACAATAATGCTGTGCATGGCTAATATTTTATCTTGGAGTCTCTTTTGGATAGAATCTCTTTGTAATCTCTATGGTAGTTACTCAGCTTACCATCTTCTTCCACAAGACTGTAACCTCCCTGAAGGTAGGAATCATACTTAATTCATACTTGTTAGTGGTTGCCAGATTATAAAATATTGAGGAGATGGTAAATAAGGTTCTCAGCAGGCAGAGATGGGTGAGGTGGGCTGGAACATTCTGTGGCCCCAGAACAACGACTGGAAGCAGGCCAAGGGCCTCATTGCTCTGAGTCTTGGAGAAGTGAGGTATAGTTGGGTGTGGCACAGGACTAGGAGTTGAGAATAGATCACAAAGGGAGATTGGGGACTTACTTGGAGCTGGGAATGGGGGACCACTGGAAGTTTCTAAATAGAAATTGTGTATTAAGATCAGCATAGCAAGTCAGTCCTTTTTGACCTGGCCTTGGCCTGCCCCTGCAGCTTTCTCTTCCTCTTTCACCTGTAGATACTCCATGCTCTGCACAGCTCTTGGATGTGCCGTGTGTACTCGTCATGGTTATTTCCCGACAGGACACTAGGCAGGCTGTACACTTATCATACTGTAGTGTCGTTTGTTTATGGCTCTGCCTCTGCTCTTTTCATGAGCTATTGAAGAGAGATCAGGTTTCTTTATTTCTTTGCCACCAATGCCTCACACACGCCTAACCTTTAGTAGGTACTCAGTAGATATTTATCAAATGCGTGAATGGGTGAATGGATTTTGGCACAAACCCTCCACTTCTGGACTGAAAGATAGATTGGATGGAGCAGAGACGGGAGGCCGTGAGAGTGGCTTGGAGCATCATACAGCCTGGGAAAGAAATGTTGAGAGCTTGAATTATATCTGTGGCAGTAGAAATTCAAGCGAGGAAATAGATTCTGGAGACCCGAGGAAGTAGACCTGACAGGCCCCAGTGATCAACAGAGACAATAGGAACTGTGAAGAGCCAGGGAACAGAAAAGTAAAGCTAGGCACCTGAAATAATACACCTGATCATGTCACTCCCTGGATATTTTGTTGGGGGACAAGGGAGTCATTCTGGGTAGGTCTGATTGGGAAATCAGCTTAACAGAGGATTAATTGCCTTGTTTAAAAATTATTTTCCTAAAGGATGCACAATAGAGTGAATCGTGGAGCACTAACGCATCCTTTGCTTAGTAATTTATTCAGATTTATTCAAAACACATTTCTACAAAGGCTATGAGATAGTGACATCTATAGATAACAGATACAGCTGGAGAAGACAAAAATTGAGGGGCAAAAGGTAAAGGTAAAATAAGCATAGGAAAATACAAAGCTGACTTAAGGTGGTAACAGCAAAGTGCACATTTATATCGGTTGCCATAAGGAGATGTAGATTTGGCTGTAGCTGCCAAATGGTAAAAAGGAAAGAGGGAAGCATAATTAATATTATCCACAGTGTCTACAAGATAAAAACATGCCCGTTTTTGCAGGGAAAGCACAATGTTCTTGACACAGAGAGCTGAGAGGAAAACCCCCCCTCATCTGGGAGGCACTGTGTCTTTAAAACAATTGAATTTTATAATGTTCTTTTTTTTTTTTTACGTTCCTTAGTCTTTTCTTACTAGTGTGATAGGATTTGATTTGCTCTGTTTAATGTATAATGAAGTTAATTGTGGAAGATCTCTATAACCCAAATCCGCAGATTATTTCCAAATCCCATTTTCTGTCTTTTGCTAATTGCTCACTTGATGAGTCAGTGCTTGCCGCTCCCATGTGCCTGGCATGTTGCCAGGTGTCCTGGTTGGTACAAAAGTGTGTGGGAATTTCTTAAGGAGTTCACAGTCCCTATGGGTACTCTGGCCATCAACACAGGCAAAGTGTGTTAAATGTAAGAGTTGGCTAGTAAGGTAACCATCCAAGACAGCCAGCAAAGCAGTGCCTGACCCACTGCTATCTGTTTGCTAAGACGTTAGATGATGTCTGTGAATGTAGATGTAGGCTGGAGGGGCCGAGGGAGTTTTGAGAAGGAGGAATGATCTTTTTTTTTCTTTTGTAATGAAAGCCTCAGTATTTTTATTATTTAGTTTATACACTAAATTGAAAATGGAGTCATTAGTTTATTCTTTTAACAAATTTTGAATTTTAGTACAGTCTTTAGAAACATCATGTTCCCTAATTTTTGTTTTCTTTTTTATTTTCCACAGAAATGTGCCTATTATTTTTTATCAGTGCCACTGGGGGTTGCTAACCATGCCCTGCATTTCGTGGATCCACGAACATGTTTTTCTGCTGTCGCTCTTAAATGCGGAACTCACAGTCCTTATGTACTAATTTACGTTATTTTGTTAACGTGGTTTGTACTGTGCTGAAAACATAAACACTTGTTTTTCAAAGGATGATCTTTTAACCATCAAGTCTCTGTCATTATAATCTCCTTATATAATCTTTGGATTCTCAAAGGGTGAAGTTCAAAACCCTTAGTTGCAGTGCTCTTGGGCCCAGTGCCTGCTGTGGGTCTGGTCCTGACTGCCTCTCTAGCCGCGCCAAGTCCCCTCCACCTGGCACCAGGCACTCCAGGTGCCTGGCCTTTTCAGATCTTCCCAGGCCTTTTCAGATCTTCCTTCCTGCTTAGGCTGTGCACAGGCCTTTCCTTATGCTGGGACTGCCCTGGCCCAGCAGAGGACCCCATGGGACACTCTCCAGCACCTGCACACCCCTCATGGTAAGTATTGCCATCGCAATGAACTGCTTGTGATTGTGTCTTTGTTAAATGTCTCTGATTCTAGCTGCCAACGCCCCCCCCCACCCTCTTCTCACCACTCCCACCTTGTCCCACTTTGAGGACAAGGACCCCTGTTGAACGTTCACAGCTGACTCCCAGCATCTTGCAGTGCCCGGCGCAGAGCTAGTGATCACAAATCCTGATTTTTGAACAATGATGTCGTTGTGAGGTTCCCTTCTCTGGTCTTCATTCAAAACTGGCTTGGTTATCCCTCACCTATATTTGTTTCTGACCCTGTGGTTGGTTACCAAGCAGCTTTTTTATTTTAAATCTTTGCAGAAGGTTCCAAAAAGCTACTCCAAAGATGACACAAGCTGCTATTTGTTTTCTTTCAAAATAGATACACTTTTAGTGCCAGGGGATGATGTTTGAAGCTTGGGTATGTGTTGGTCTCTGGGGAACCAGCGGGGAAGGGCCGATTGTGAGAGTGTTAGTCGAGTAATGTCTGATGTAGTTTACCAAGCAGTTTCAAAGCAGAGTAATGGAGGTAACCTCAGAAATGCTAAGCAGCAGAGTTGTAAAAGCACGGAGAGAGTGCTGCTTTTATTTCACTGACCTGAAATCAGAATGTTTCTCCCATCCTGCTCACGATTGGTTTTTACTACCTTAATACTCTGTGTCATGGAGGTTCTGAACAGTTTTAGAATAAAACTCTTTGGAGATGTAGAAACTTCTGCTTTCTAATTTCATCACTCTTAATTATAGGGCATTGAAAATGCAAAAACCAGGGGGTAATGTGGGACATTGGAAGGAGCCTTAGACTCAGCACCAGGAGACCTGGATGATAGTTGTTGTTTTGCACCTAAATGATTAACTCCCTGGCTGACTGTGAATGGAGGGGATCCTTTGACACCATCAAGCCTCTGTTTCCTCATCTGTAAAAAGAAAAGATTAAAGATGACATTGAAGATTGTTTATGGTCTCTGTTTATACTTACCTGCATGCCTTGAACTTTGTTCATTTAACAAATACTCATTGCACGCCTACACTGCCCACTACTCTTCTAGATGCTTTAGACACAGCAGAGCACAAACCTTGCCCTGCTGGAGCTCGTGTTCTAGGAGCATTTGCAGGGTTTAACAGTGTTTAGCTAGTAACAGTTTATTATGGTTCTGTCTGACGGAAGGTGTGTTTGGAGGATCTGGTCAGGGAAGAGATGGCAAAGGCGGAACTTGCAAGGTCCTTTTCGTCCTACTTTGGCTGGTGGAAACCCACCCCTCCGCTCCCCCAGGCATTTCTCAGAGTGCTTGATGGAAGCAACAACAGGAAGGACAGAATGTTCCTAGTCCCTGTCCCTGCTTATCCCCATTTCCTGGCAAGAGTACTACTCCACAACAGCCAGGAAAGGGAGGCTGACAGTAGCCCACTGGCCTTGGGCAGAGGCTTACGTGCTATTTTGACTTAAATTCCAGTTGTGACACTCCAAAGCTCAGTGATCCTCTACTGTCTGCAAGACAAACCATAAATACCTGCTTTTCCAAGGAGGCTTCCAGCCACCCTCCTCACCTTCCCCTACACGTGCTCTTGGCAGCACAGAGGTGGGTGCCCTCCAGTCTCGAGGCTGCCATGCCGTTCTCTCGGGCTCACAGCACCATCTCTCTGTCTCTGCTGGCCAGCGTCACCTCTGCTGTCAGAAAGCATGCCATTGGTAGCTGCACTGTCAGAGCTTGCTTGACTCCTGTCACTGGATGCTGGATCACTAGGACCAGAGGCTACTTCTCCCTCCCAGACCCTCTGCTGCACCCCGAAGGGAAGGGCCGGCTGACTTGTATTGATCTTCTTTCCTTCTGTGCCTGATGCAAGGCCAGCACATACCAGAGCCACAGAAGTTGTTTGTTGAGCCATCTGTTGGCAGCTTCTCCTACGATATTTACCATAGTTTACCTTTTGGTATGGTTATTTAAGGATTTTTTAAACCTGGTAGATCTGAGCTTCTTGACAGCAGGGCATGTGATTCTTTTATTTATTTATTTTTAATCCCCTGAAGTACCTGGTTCCTGGACTCACTGAATATTTAATGGCCTGAAATAAACAGAAATGAATATCTTAGATAGTTGAATTTGAGAGGTAGAAATAAGCATATGGTTCTATTTCCTGTTTCTCTGGGGGGAAACTGAGTCAAGGAAAAATAAATAACTCATGAGTTGATGTCTCAGCCAAGGCTAAAAATTGGGAGGGTATAGCTGAGAGATCAGAAATTAAGCAGTAAAAGAGCATTATAATTTTAAAAGCTTCCAAATCTCTCTCTTTAGAAGTGTTTCCTACTTTTCACACTCAGATGTGTTATACAAAATATGCTTTGTTTGCTGGAAAAGCCTCCAGATACCAAGTGGATTGGCTCTGGCATCAGCGAAGTCCCTGATCGAAGGTGGAGATGAGACATGGATTCCTCTGGCATGACTTCCTTGTGACTGTCATGGGTCCTCTGCCCATCACTCTGCCGTGTGGGTTGTGATCAGCTCCAGGGTGCAGCTTGTGCGTCTGCTCCTGCTGCCAATGCCCCTGGCTGCCTTCCCCTTGGCTCTGACTGGCCCCACTCTGCCTTCTGCTCCTTAGGTCTGTCTACATTTAGTCCCTTGCTGTCATTTAGAGTGAGAGCTGCCCATGGCTGGAAATGCAGTACTAGCTTGGCAAGAAAGGGGTTTGAGCAGGAACTAGCTGAATGGCATTTAAAGTACCCGAGGCCCTGTTGTGGCTAGGGATGTAAGAAGTCTGGACTGGCAAAGTTGGCCTTCTTGCCCAGAGCCATGAAGCACTATTCTCTGTAAAGAGGAGTACCTCTAGCTCTTTGGCCAGCCAGACCAAGGCCCTCCGTAGTCTAAAATGTCACATGAATCTACCATTGGAAAGGCCTGGAGGTGACCTGGGTGTCCCTTCATCCTCCTACCCTCCCCACCTGCAAATAATGGCTAATAACAGTGAATTAATAGCATAAAATCATGATCTTGCTTTCCATGTACAGATTAGACCCATTACCCCTGGACAGTTGCATAACCTGCCCAGTATTCATGGATAATGCTGAGGCTGGCAATTCAAACCAGAAGCCTGCTAAGTGAGGACATTTTTATTGTTTCTTCTACCTAGTCAAAATGTCTGTTGTTTCTTATTCCTAAGAATGGCAGGGAGTAAAGGATTATTTATTTCCCTTGATATTTTTCATTTCAAGAATCAACATGGGCAGATTTATAGTGTTCACAAGCATGCTGGTAGCAATTTGATTGCAGGAAGAATGAAATTTCGCTTAGGCAAGTGCAAATTTATCTGTTGTGGGGAGAAGGGCCATGCCTATATAAATGGTACAATTCTACTCTGAAGATAAATTTTAACAGAGATGGTGGTAGTGGTTTTTATGCTTTTGTTCTCTCAGACGCATTAGATTAAAAATTAAAGAATGAAATGTATTAATTTGGCCACATGCAGTCTTTCAGCTGCATGTGTTTTGTAAAACTTTTGCATTGACTCACCACCCACCCATACGGTTTAGCAGAACTGGTGAAACCTGGTCCGGGTGGACAGCACTGAAGGAAACAGGAGTCCTTTGAGAATAGTAGTCAGTGGATCTGTTTTCATAGACCCACACTACTTCCAAGAAAAAAAAAATGAATTAGTTTTATATATTCCTGGAAATCATGACTCTTGGATACTTGAGAAGAAAATTTGAATTTAGGCACTCTAATTAACCTTTAACTCAAAATGTTGGTATTTCAATAACTCTTTAAGATAGAGACAGTTGCTAGTGGTTGGCTCAAACTCATTTCAGAGACTTTATCTCTGAAAAGCAATCTATGATCTTTTATTTTATCCCCCAGTATCCCGAGACATTGCTTTTGCATCTGATCTTCTATCGCTTTAGCCACAGTTTCACTTGAGCTTCTTTCCTCTTTTGTGCTCTTGGCTCACCATGACCCAGCACCTTTCCAGATGAGAGTGGGAAGCACACAAGTTGAGTGCCACCTATGCTGGCATGCTCAGAGCCACTGCTCACAGGGCCCAGAGCTGGAGGGACATCCCATCTGTCCCCAGAGGGCTTCGGCCTTGGGATGATGGGGGTGGGGCCCTTGACACTTCCTTTACTTTTTACTTTTTACACTTCCTTAAAGTGTATTGACCCCATAGTTTAAAGATGTTTAAATAATAGTTGTACACATTTTAGTACACAGCCCCCCACCCCCACGTGCATTTCCTCTACCTACCCCTGCATGCCAATTGCCTCTGCCCTAGAGGCAGTGTTTCAGCTCTCAGAGCCTCTTCTTATTGATGTTTCTGTCTGTACGTAACATGCTCACACTGCTGCTGCTTGATTCTTTTCAGTTTAAACCTTCTCTTTTAACTACTCAATATGAAATATGGGGATGTAGTCATTTCTTATCCACCCTAACACTAAAATAGGTGCTCTTTGCATCTCCTAAACTCGTCTGTGGTTAGAATATAATTTGGAATAGGTCAGTACTCTGTGTTAGGTTATTTTGATTACCTAAATTCTGTCCACAGGTGAAATAGTGAAATGTGATTATCTTAAAAAAACAAAAAAAAACAAAAAAAAACCTTTGCCACCCATTTCTTCCCCCCACCCCTCACCCCAATCCCTTGCCTCAGGCAACTACCAATTGTCCTCTGTTCTCTGTATCTATGAGCTTATTTTTTGGGGTTTTGTGTTTTTGATTTCACATATAATAAGAGATTATATGGTGTTTGCCCTTCTCTGTCTGATTCATTTAGCATAATGCCCTCAAGTTCCCTTCATTTTGTCACAAATGACAAGATTTCATTCTTTTTTACAGATGAATAATATTCCTGTGTGTGTGTGTGTATATGTGTGTATACACACATACTATAATTTCCTTATCCATCGATGGGCACTTAGGTTGTTTCCAATATCTGGACAGGTCGATTTCTTTTTCTTTTTTTTTTTAATTATTTTAATGTTTATTTATTTTTGAGAGGAGAGACAGAGTGCAAGCAGGGGATGGGCAGAGAAAGAGGGAAAGAATCCAAAGCAGGCTCCAGGCAGGCTCTGAGCTGTCAGCATAGAGCCCGATGTGGGGCTGGAACCCACAAACTGTGTGATCATGACCTGAGCTGAAGTCGGCTGCTTAACCAACTAGCCACCCAGGTGCCCCTGGATGGGTTGATTTCTAACGTTGGTATTCTGCAGTCACCTTGCTGTCTCTCTTTGCCATATTCTTGGAAATGCCCTTTACCTCTCTTTTGTATGGGATATACTGCCTCCTGTGTCTACCTGAGTATTATATTACTCAGGGGTTCAGCTGGAGGAGACAGAACCACACTAGCTAATTAAACAAAAAAAGGAAATAAATGCCTTCCAAATCATTGGAAGTATTA
Source organism: Panthera onca (assembly GCF_046562875.1). NCBI lineage: Eukaryota > Metazoa > Chordata > Mammalia > Carnivora > Felidae > Panthera > Panthera onca. Next base: position 22,962,638 of record NC_138343.1, on the reverse strand, counting down.
GAGGAGTGGGCTTCAGGCTGGGCTTCCAGGAATGCCCCAGAACCACACAGGTGCCCTCACTGCCAAAGGTACTGCATCTTCTGCCATTTTAGGATGAAGGGGGGAGTCAGGAGGCTACCCCTGGGACTGTGCACTTCAGGAATCTTCTGCTGTAGCTGCAGTCTAAAGATCAGAACCTGTCACAGCTACTGTCTCTTGATATCTGTGAAGCTGAAGATAGCTACATATTGGAACACTTGTAGAAAAGTCCACCAGTCCCACTGCCATGCTGGCCAGTACAGAGAGCCAAAGCTGCAGAAGGATTACCTCCATTTCCACAGCCCATCTAATTGACCGCATCTAATTGGAGGAACCTAATGACTCAACCCAACAGCAAGGAAGGCCAAGAAGTGTAGTGTTTAGCTTTCAGCCTCTGCCATACAAAAAAAAGTACATGGAAGTAGATAGACTGCTGAATGCCATTCTATACTAAACACCACACCGGGGCCGTGTGTGTGTGTGTGTGTGTGTGTGTGTGTGTGTGTGTGTATACACATATGTGCACACACGCATGTGTATGTTTGCTGTCTTGTTTTAACGGACCTTATCTTCCAGTACCTTTCTGAGAAAGGATACATGGGAAGCAATTTCCCTGAGTCCTTGCATGTCTGAAAGTCATTTACTCTGTTTTTGCTCATTTGTAGTCATTTGTCAGGGTATAACATTTTTGTTAGAATGATAAAGAATGTCTTACAGATTCCCTTGTTCTGTTTACAATTCTGAAGACATTTTAATTCCTGATCATTTATTTGTGACCATTTTTTTTCTCCCTGGAGTTAAATTTTTTTTTTAAGTTTTATTTATTTATTTGTTTATTTTAGCATTGATTTTTGAGAGAGAACACGAGCGGGGGAAGGACAGGGAGAGAGGGGGATACAGAATCCGAACCGGGCTCCAGGCTCTGAGTTGTCAGCACAGAGCCCAACGCAGGGCTCGAACTCACAAACCGTGAGATTATGACCTGAGCCGAAGTCGGACACTTAACTAACTGAGCCACCCAGGTGTCCTTTTTTTAAGTTTTATTGAGGAATAATTTACATGATGTAAAATTTCCCACTGCAAGTATACAATTCAAGGATTTGTTTAGTAAGTTTATAGAGTTTTGCATCCCTCACTACAATTTGCTTTTAGCACATTTCCATCATCCCAAAAAGTTTCCTCACGCCTCCTACCCCCCTAGCCCCAGGCAACCACTGTTCTACTTTCTGTTTCTATAGATTTGTTTTTTCTAGACATCTCATATAAATGGAATCATGTAGCCCTTTGCATGTGGCTTCTTTCGCTCAGCATGTTTTACAGTTCATCTTGTTGGGGCGTTTCAGTGGTTTGTTCCTTAGTGTTTTTGCTTAGTATTGTGTGCGTTTGGTTTCTCTGCTCACCAGTTGGTGGACATTTAGATTATTTTTGATTTGGGGTTGTTATGAATAAAGCTTCTGTGACCTTTCATGTACAAGTCTTTATGGGGATATATTACTTCATTTCTTTTCAGTAGATACTCTGGAGTAGAATTGCTGGGTTGTATGTGAGCTTACAATTTACTTTTGAAGAAACTGCCGAACTGGCTTCCAGAGCGACAGTGCCATTTTATGTCTTTACCAGGAGTGTGTGAAGATTGTGGTTTTCCTGCATCCTCACCAACATTTTGTATTGTCTGTCTTCTTGATAATAGCTGTTTCAATGAGTATGTAAAGGGACCTCATTATAGTTTTAATTTATATTTTTCTCATGAATAATGATATTTAGCATCCTTTAACCGTGTGTATGAGCCATTTATATATCTTCTGTGGTGAAATGTTTATTGCAATATTTTGCCCATTTTTAATTGGGTTGTTTGCCTTATTATTTAGTTGTTAAAGTTCTTTATATAGTCTGGATATAAGATCTTTATCATGGGGCGCTGGGTGGCTCAGTCAGTTGAGCGTCTGACTTCGGCTCGGGTCATGATCTCGCAGTTGACGAGTTCGAGCCCTGCATTGGGCTCTGTGCTGACAGCTCAGAGCCTGGAGTCTGCTTCAGATTCTGTGTCTCCCTCTCTCTCTGCTCCTTCCGTGCTCATGCTCTGTCTCTCTCTATCTCAAAAATAAATAAACATTAAAAAATTAAAAAAATATTACAACTCCCATTAAAAAAGGGATCTTTATCATATATATGATTTACGTATATTTTTTCCTAGTCTGTGACTTTTTTTATTTTCTTAGTATCTTTTGAAGCAGGATAGTTTTTAATTTTAGTAAAATCCAGTTTATCATTTGTTTTCTCTTGTGGATCGTGCTTTTGTTGTGTAACCTAAAAGTTCTTTGACTACTCCAACTATGAAGATTTTCTCTTGTATTTTCTTCTAGAAGTTCATTGTTTATTTTTTCATCTAGGTGTATGATCTAATTTCATATAAAGTTTATATATGATGTAAGGAAAGATTCTAAATTCATCTCTTTGAATCCATTATCTATTTGATTGTGATTATCCATTTCTTCCAGAACTGTTTGTGGAGAAGACTATTCCTGCTTTACTGAATTGCCTTCATAATTGTGTTGAAAATCTGTATACAGAAACGTGCAGTCTTGACTATTGTGGCTATATAGCATGTTTGAAATTGGATAGTATAAGTTCTCAAACTTCGTTCCTTTTTTTTTTTTAACATTATTTTTGCCATTCTAACTCCTAAATTTTAGAATCAGCTTGTCAATTGTACACAAAAAAAGCCTGGTGGGATTTTGATAGGAATTGCACTGAATCTGTAGATCATTTTGAAGAAAATTGCTATGTTAACAGTATTGTGTTAGCATGGAATATCTCTCCATTTATTTAGGTCAGAGATTGCCAAACTTTTTCTTAAAGGAGCAGATAGGAAGTAGATTCTTCCTGTGGGCCATTCAGACTCTGTCACATCTACTCAACTTTGCCATTATAATGTGGGAAATTAGCATGGACAGTGAGCTGTAGCTATGTTCCAATAACACTTTATTTACAAAAACAGGAGACTGGACTGTGGCCAATAGGTTGTGGACCTATGACTTGATCATGTTCAATTTCTCTCAGCAGTGTTTTATAGTTTTCAGTGGATAATCTTATACTTATTTTATGAAATTTATTTCTAAATATTTTTTTCCTAAAGGTATTATGAATGGTCTTGCTTTCTTAATTTCTTTCTCAGATTATTTATTGCTGGTAAATAGAAATATGATTGATTTTTGCATATTTATCTTGTATTCTTTAACATTGCTAAACTTGTTTATTTGTTCTAAAAGGTTTTGTGGATTCCTGGGATTTTTAGGAACCTCTTTTTGTCCCCATGTTCTGAAATTTCATATTATATATGTTGGGCTGGGTCCACTTACAGCCATTGTGTTGAACTGCCTTTCCTGTCATCTGTAAAAAAAAGTAACAGGAATTCCTTGCTTGAGTTTAGAGTGTTTATTTTGTTTCTTGTCTTTTTAAGGAAAAATAAAAGCACAGTTACATTATTATGTCTCTGCTGAAAATATCATAGGAAAATTTACAACAATAATAGACGTGATAAAACTTCAATAATACAGATTATCTGTAGATTCATTTCTTGTGCCTGTGGCATAAATACACAAATAGCATTTGCAAAGTATGGTTGCTTAGGTATGTGCTATTTATGAGCTGATTTGTTTTCTAAAAAAAAAAAAAAATCTGGATTAAAGCATATCACACATGCCATTTTTCTGTTGCTTCTGTACATGAAAACTGCTTTCCGGATTCTGTGTGGTAGAGTCCCCTGACAACGTGCCTCAACCTTAGATTGCTTTCATTTTTCTTTTGGTTTACATTACCAATTTCCTTCTTCTACTCCCTGTAATAATATCAAATTGGAAAAGCCTTTTTGAAGGAAAGGGATAGAGAAGGCTTTAATAAGGTTTAAATTCACACAGCCACATTACTATATTAAGGTAAAGGAGAAGGAGGTTTTATAAGGTGTTCTGCTGTGGAGAATTCATGCTGGGCACCGTGGAGGGGCTGAAGATGACTTCTCTGACCTGAAGTATACGCATCTGGTTGCTGTCCCCCATCTAATGTGAAAGAGTGTGATAGTAAATGCAGCTGTGTGTGTCTCTTGGGGGCTGATGTGAGCTATTGTTCATTTGTTCATTCATTAATTTATTAACCAGTTTACTAACTTATTTAGCAACACTTGTTGAGCATCTGCTACGTGCTATTTCCTAATGCAAGGAAAAGCTAGCTGTGTCACGAGGTCAGGGTTCCATTTGGGACAAGGTAGAAATAGTTTCTTACACTGCCACCCTACCAGGATTGAGAAATGGGCTGTGACTCAGCAGAGCGGCTGGGTCAGCAGCAGCTGGTTCCACCATATGTGCCAGCCCCTTACTCTGCAGATGCTTAGTCATGACCTTGACCGTGGCTTAGGCGGAGGTCTTCAAGTCCATCAGGGCAGTCTGGGTGGAGTCATTGGGAATCCTGGACTGTCTTCCAGCTTATCCCTAAATCTCACTCATTAGGGGTATATTGTGGTGGAAAGAGCCTCCTTTGTCCAGCATTGCTGAACGTAACCGTTTTGATTTGTCACTTTGTCCCTTGTCCATTTCAAACCTCCCTGCTCTACTTTATTTAATTGTCATTGATGAGAACATTCCTTCATAGCGCTCAGCTTTTTCTCAACCTATTAAGTATCTGTTTTTCTCCTTTGATTCGCAAGCTCTAGTAATACTGGGATCATATGTGGTACTTTCAAGTAACTATGAAATGGCATCTCCTAGCTTTTCACAATGCTTGAAATTTTTCAAAATGCACAGCAACCCGAAGCCACAGAAAAGTACCTCTCCTGTAGATTCAAAACAAATAAAAAGGAAACAAACAACAACAAAAAAATACAACTTTGTTTCAGAGAGATTAGTGACCTAATCATGTGTTTACATAATTTAGCCTGAAAAACTAAAAATAGTAAAATGGCCATTTTTCTTTAAGGAAGGTGACAGATCTTTTCTAGAGTCCTTGAAGGTACAGCTAGTGGAATCCCCACAGACTTGAGTGTGAAGGCTTTAGGTTACACACAGAGGTCCCCCTTATCACAGTTTTGCTTTCTGCGGTTTCAGCTACCTGTGGTCACCCGGGGTCTGGAGGCAGATGGTCCTCCTTCTGACACATTGTCACTAGTAGCCTAACACTACATCCTTGTGCCTGTGTCACTCACCTCACTTCATCTTGTACATGTAAGCATTTTATCATCTCATATCATTACAAAAAGAAGGGTGAGTACAGTATAAGAAGATATTTTGAGAGAGACCATAAATTCACATAACTTTTATCACAGAAAATTGTTATAACTGTTCTATTTTATTATTAGTTATTGTTGTCACTCTCTTACTATACCTCATTTATAAATTAAAGTTTGTCATAGGCCTGTATGTATAGGACATATAAAGAAGTAGTATATATAGGGTAGGATGCTATCCACATTTTCAGTGATCCACTGGGGGTCTTGGAGTGTATCTCTTGCAAATAAGGGGAGACTATTGTCTAAGCAGAGCTCTAGCCCATGGAGATTGGTAAAGACTGAACTCAGTTACTAGGGGGATATATAACTTTTTAACTTCAGTAGATCTCCTCTTCCCAGGGACATTTTAAATATAGCCCTCCTGAAAGGAATAGATTTTTATAACATCCTCTGAAGAGACAATTCTAACCCCAAATCTATTTATGTAAAAGCAAAAAGAGGTGGGGGTTGGGGATCAGGATTTAACTGCTTAGTTTTTTTTTGTAGTTGTGTTAGGATGGAAATTGAACATACGTTCTACATCTTCAGTGACTATCTCAGGCCTCTGTCTTTTGAAAAAGTAGAAGCAATGAGAAGCATTTCTGAGAGAATGGAATTAGAAAGGTGGTTGGTATGTGGGTGTGTGTGTGTGTGTGTGTGTGTGATTTGTTTATTTTGTCATTTTATGTTAACTGTCATTCATTTAAAGTTAACTTAGTTTGGTCAACCTTCCAGTCTTATCTGTGGGCTATAGTTTATTTTACAGTTTTGCTCCTTGACTTCAAACCCAAACCAGACCAGCTCAGCACCTTGACTCTGTATCAGAGCTATTGTACTGGCTTCAGACTACATCCTCAATTGATTTTCTGTTCTTACTTGTGACTTTTTAAAGACCCCTGCTAAGTCTTTCCATTTATGTATTTCATCCCCATTAACTCTGCCCAGATGGACACACCTCGGATTCTCAATCTGCTGGTCCCTTTTGTAGACATTTCAGTGTAAGTACTCCTAAGAAAACCAGTCCTTCAATCTTTCATATTTGTTGGAAAGTACTTGACAAGTCCTAGGAAACATTCCCCCCTTTTTTCCTCTTATATTGGAAGTTTTATAGTGTAAGCATCATTGATATTTTTAGTTTTTCAGTTTTAACTTAAATAAAGTTTTTCAGTTATAACTTCACAGCCATATTCTTTTTTTAAAAAATAGTATTTTTTAAAGGTTATTTATTTATTTGTGAGAGAGAACAAGAGAGAGCAAGCAGGGGAGGGGCAGAGAGAGAGGGAGAGAGAGAATCCCAAGCAGGCTCTATGACAGCATGGAACCTGACATGGGGCTTGAACTCAGAACTTTGAGATTATGTCCTGAGCCAAAATCAAGAGTCAGGTGCTTAACTTACTGATCCACCCAGGTGCACCAGAGAAGGCTCATTTCTTATGCTCAACTCCTATGTAGCTCATTCCTTTCAAAGATAATGGGTAATATGTTGCTCCCTAAATGCTTCTTCTCTGTTTTCCTCTATAACTTCACACATGCCATTCCTTCTGCCATTAGTCCCCTTTCCCTTTCCCACTTTCTCCCTTTAATTTTGGCTCATCTTTAAAGATCTAATATCAGTCCCTCATTTAACTCATTTGCAAAGTCTTCACAGAGTCTGTGTCTGTCCCTTCATTTCCATTTCTGTCTCCACCCTGGCCAAGATGGGGCCTTTCTTTGTATTTCTCAAATGCCTTGTATATATCTCTCTAATGCCATCGCCATACTTCCGTGCTTTCTGAGTTTCTTTCTGTATCCCCCTAGATTTTGAGCTCCTTAAAGGCAAAAACTGTCTTATTAGTCAACTTTGTGCCTGCAGACTTAACTCTGAAAACATAATCAAGTTTCAGATCAACCCAGACGATGTTAGCCTTCATAATGGCCCGATAACACGTACGCATCCAGTGAGAGCTCTTTCCCAGGCTGCTGGCAAAACAGCTCAGCTGTTAGTACAACACTTCTCAAATCTGGGAGTCGGATACAAATGCAGGTCCCCTGAGATTTTGACGCAGGCCATGTGTAGGGTGTCCAGGGTTGCATTCTGAAGTACTGTCCGTGGTAATTCTGGTGCTGGGAATTGTTAGCCACCTTCTGAGAAGCACTGGGTCAGAAATGGCTCCTCCCAGCTCTTGTCTGGATTCCCCGCTGCCCATGAGGACATGACACTTCAGCCATGTGCTGCAGTGGCTTCTCTCCTCATGGACGTGGCCTGAAACCTTCTTGGTAGGAATGGTCAGAGGCACATGTTTCTCAGTTCCTGCAAAAGATATGTCTCTGAAAAGTTGAATACAAATTAACATTTTGTAAAAGGAAAACAGGATACTAGTACTGAATTCTTTTATAAGTTAGTCACTCCCTAATTCATTAGTTGTTAAGGCATATGTTTCTAATAATTAGTTTATTTAAATTAAATGGGATGTTTCTGTATGTGGCTCAAGTTTTTTGACTGTATAAATTTAATAATGATTCTTTTCCCAAGTGGTTACCTATTATTAACCGGTCCTTAAATGGATACTTTGAGATTTACGTAAATTTTATTGCTGTTGAAGAATTACTTTTGAAGCTTCAGAAGCCCTAATTTAGGGGCCATTCCATTTCTGAGAAGTTCTTTGTGATCACTGCTGAAGAAGTTTCTCATTATAATACCTGAGAGTCCTTGAAATCACCCCTACCTGCTTGTGAGCTAATCACATTTATCCATGAGGGCTTTTTAGATGCTGAAGATACAGTAGATATGAGATGGTAATAAAATGTTCCTCAGTGATCTATTTTCTCAATCTTCTTTGCTAGATCCACTTCCTTCACCAGTTCATCAAAACATAAGTTTCTAGTATTGATAGTCTTATTTTTTTGCCCCACATGCTACATGCTGTAGTTGAACAACCTAATTTTTTTCTGGTAGTTTCTCCTCTCCCCCCTGCAGATTCCTAGCAAATCACTTAACTACCTCATAACCACCTCATGGCCAAGTTTTCTCATTTTTTTAGGATGATGAGAGTGAGGTTTGCCATCTACTTTTAGTTTGCGGGTTGTGAATCTTCACATGGTGTTCGGGTCTCTTCCAATGTGATAGAATACCAGAAGGAAAAAAGTAACTTCATTGTATCTAAGATAGTAGCTATCATTAAGTAAATGTTTAGTTTAATCTTTCTGCCTTCCTGCCTGCCAGTAGGCGCATGCCACCAGATTGCCATCAGTGAATTGTTTGATAAGCACGGTAGCTTTTGAGGCCCAAATGGTCATGGGCAGTTCTGTTTTCAAGATTGTGTCTGGTTTTTAGAGTCTACTTCTCAGTGCAGAGTTAGCATCTGTACTTGTAGCATTTTTCTCCGGACTCCCGTCCTTGGGTGGGTTTCATCTCAGCTCCTCATTCAGAAGGCCATGTCTTCATTCTCTAGGTACCTCTAGCACCTAGCACAGGGAAGGTCCTAAAAATATGGGCATGGTAATCCTGAAGTATACACTTTGTTTTACCTTGGTTAATACTATGAATGTACTTGTAGGTACAGTTTATTTGAGAAGCTGTGGTTTTTCATGGTTTCATGGGTAAAGAGTAAGGCTGTAGAGGCAAACTGCTCTGTCCTCCTCTTGCTCTGTCCTGGCCATCTGGATAAACCTAGACCCCTGAGATAGCCTCTTTGTGCCCTAATTTCCGTATTTGGAAAGCTCGGCATGGTAATACTAATGTATTACCATGTATTACCATGTATTACCAATAGATTACTAATGTAATCTTTTAGGATTCAAGATTAAAAGCAGATTATATGTAGAAAACACTTAGAGTAGTTTGGGCACATAATTCCCTTTTGGTACATGTTAGTTTGAAAATGATAATAGTAGTGGTAGTAGTATTGTTATTATTAGTATACTTCTCCAGACTTCTCAGTTTCCTGATCAGTGAAATAAATGGGGTTGCACTACAAGATTATTTCTAAGATTCCTTATGCCTTTATCTTTTATAGTTCTGTGATTTTAGATCTGCATTTTGATGGTTGTAAGTGTTCGTTACCTTAAGAAAGTTATCAGAAGGGAATAATAAGCCATGTTTCAAAACATTTGTTTTCTTAATATTATGATTTACTTCAGGCTTCCATTAAATAGAATATATACTGGTACAATGTTTTTTGCCCATTTTCTTTATTGAGAGACTGAGGCCAGTAGTAAAAACCTACAGTCACCAAATATCAAGGCTGAAAGGGCCCTGAGAGAGCGTCACATCCATCCTCTGCAGGAAGTCTGTGATGTCCTCATCTCAATATTTCTGGTCACGTGTTATATGCATCAAATTAAAGTCTTTTAAGAGCTGTAACCCTCAGAAGTACTGATGCATAGGGGCACTTGTACCCCAATGTTTATAGCAGCACTCTCAACAATAGCCAAATTATGGAAAGAGCCTAAATGTCCATCAACTGATGAATGGATAAAGAAATTGTGGTTTATATACACAATGGAGTACTACGTGGCAATGAGAAAGAATGACATATGGCCCTTTGTAGCAACATGGATGGAACTGGAGAGTGTTATGCTAAGTGTAATAAGCCATACAGAGAAAGACAGATACCATATGGTTTCACTCTTATGTGGATCCTGAGAAACTTAACAGAAACCCATGGGGGAGGGGAAGAAAAAAAAGAGGTTAGAGTGGAAGAGAGCCAAAGCATAAGAGACTCTTAAAAACTGAGAACAAACTGAGGGTTGATGGGGTGGGAGGGAGGGGAGGGTGGGTGATGGGTATTGAGGAGGGCACCTTTTGGGATGAGCACTGGGTGTTGTATGGAAACCAATTTGACAATAAACTTCATATATTGAAAAAAAACTAAAGAAAAAAAAATAAAGATCCACTATAATAGGCATAAAAAAAAAAAAAAAGAGCTGTAACCCTTAGTGTCAGTAACATCAAAGCCAGTGATTTCCTAAGTGGTATTTCATCTTGCAATGCATTGAATAATAGTATTCTTAAGCACTGAAAGATTGTACATCTGTTTTCAAAGTTAGGTTAATATTTCAAAGCATGCCAATTAGATATCTCCCCCTCCCCCTGGCTGGTAATAGAAAAAAGAATTTTTTAGCTATATAATGAAAGAATTTGTGTGATGCCGAAGGAATCTTATATCTTGTTGTAATAAGTGACTTCCTTTTGTATTCTGACCAAGCTTGCTTATTTATTTATTTGTTATTTTTAAATTTTAGTTATTTTTGAGAGAGAGAGAGAGAGAGAGCGAGCATGCACATGTGCGGGGGGGGGGGGGGGGCGGGGGCAGGCAGAGAGTGGGGAGGGGACAGATGACCTGAGGCAGGCTCAGTGCTGACAGCAGAGAGCCTGATGTGGGGCTCAAACTCACAAACCATGACCTGAGCCAAACCGGGACGCTCAACCAACTGGCTGAGCCACCCAGGCGCCCCATCAAGCATTTTGTATTTAAAGAAAGAACTATTTAAGGATAATACATAATGTTATAGAAAGAAACTAACTTTCTAAAATCTAGTTTGACCAGAAAGCTTTAAATTTGTGTCAAAGGGGGCCATTTCGTTCATGAAGTGGAATGACGTTACTTTGAGGGCTAGAGTATGATCTTTGCTCTTTTTCCCATGTCTGCAGAATAGATCATAATCTGTAAATCATTTCACTTCCTAACAATTAGCAAATTATTTGCACTTCAGAGAAGCACTGTATGCCTGGGACGCTGCAGGCTGCTCCTGTTCTTACACAAATGGCTTGGAAAGTAATAGTGAGATAAGAAAGAAAAGATAATGCTATATTTGTCTTTCTGGGGTACCCTGTGGGAGCTTGCGGGGTCCATCCCTGGTTCAGAATGATGAAAGTTCAGGATTTCTGTATCTGGAATTTGTCTCTGTAGATACAAATATAGATGTGCCTTTGGCTTGGCATCCCTCTTCCCTCTTCCAGCTACTGTAGGACAGGAAAATTTTGAAATTATGTCTTCCTGACAGTCTCACTTTGCTGGACTCTGGTCATTTCAAGTCTGATGGGATTCATGTCCTTGAAAAGAGCCAGAGAGCCGTGTGAGCCCCTTACACAAATGACTTGACAGAACCCTGTCTTTAGCTCTTTCTTGCTCCTTCCACTCTATTCCCGGGGGGGGGGGGGGGGGGGGGGACACTCAGTGGTGGCCCTGGGGTCAGCTGCCCACCCAGCAGCTGTTTTGCTTTCCCACCTGGGTCATCACCACATACTGTCCCATTGAGGCTCCTTCCTGTGCATATCTGTGCTCTGTCAGAGTCCACTCTGTTGGTACCGACTTCCCCGCCCTACCACTCCTCCCTATCTCTCTGAGCCTCATGCACACTTCAGACTCTTCCTCTGCTCCGTGTCCCTCCTGGCATCAGCTGAAGAGACTCGGGTGGGGGTGATGAGTAGCTAATCCTGCCACTGGATACTTTGTCTTTCTCCCTAGACAGCTGCTCAGGGCTGAGAAAACCCCTTGTCCTCGCTCAGCAACTCACTGTTAATTGCCGCCGTGGCAGCTCCCAGACCATCTGCTGGCTCTGAAATTTGGGCATGTAACGTGTTCTGGACACTGGCCCTGATGTGCCTTACCAGAGCTGGGTTTCTGTCAGTGACACCGATTCAGTTCCAGAGTAAACTGATGATGTACCATTAAAAAATTAAAGGTGATACAAAAACATGTGGTCTTTGCTTCTACAAAGATGAGGATTGGGTTTGGAGGTGGAAATATTTAAGATAAAAAGAGCTTTCATAATTTTAATTTTTCTTTAAGGACCTAGATTCCATAATCAACAGCTTTTTTGAGTTCAGTCTTCTCAGAATTTGATTCTACCCAGTGTTCTTCACTATGGCCTAAGGGTTAATTTGGGGGGTGGTTAGCATTCCTATGGCTTGGATTTGAATTCTGGTGTTGTGACTTGTTTGTGTGACCTTACACAAGGTACTTATTCACTGTATCTCGTTCTCCTCAACTCAAAAATGGGAATAATATTGGTGCTGACTTTGAGAAGTTCTAAAAATTAAAGAATGTTGCAGGGAGAGCACTTAGAACTGTTTCTGATGCAGAAAAACAATTCAGTGAATATTAGACTTTAACATATTATTAATTTTTATTACCAACACCTTTCCAGAAGGAGTTAACTTTGAATAAAGAAGCAGAATTTCTTCCGAATGTTGTCCAATTTCAGCTGTCAGCTGAACTTATATTTGTAGTTGTTTAAATGTTGTTTAAGGGTTATTTACATAATGGAGAAAAGGATAAAATTGTTTTCCTTTCTCATCTGTATAAATTTTAGGCTATTATGATAACTAATAAGTAAATCTAGGCTCAAGAATGGACTTGTTCTGTGCAGTGTTATGGAGTATGGGTCTGAGTTTGTTCAAATTGACCTCAGAAATGAAGTTGGGAACTAGTGCCATGAATGTTAAAAATTCCAAGAAACATGAGGCTTTCTTTTTTACATGACTTATCTAAAAACAGAACAATTAATTAAGATCCTATTGATAGCCTGCTCTCCGCACCCCACCCCCCACCTTCTTGTCCTGGAAGAATGTGAGCAGAAAATAAGGTATTCCTTTGTTTATCCTTTTAATGTTTGCTAATGAAGCAAAGTTGGGCATGGTGAATTTTCCCAGACCTTTGTCACTCTGCTGTAAATAAGCTTAGATCCCTTTGAGTCATCTTGGTGTAACTCAGTTCCATTTATAGCAGCCAGCCTATTGTTTTCTCTGTTTTCTCTTCTTCCTCCCTTGCACTTTTCTTCCTGCTCTTTCTTATCAGTAAATGCCTTCTAAGTCAAAGTGTAAGAATACTTGTTAACAATAAATGAACCCCAAAGACAGGACTTCAGATGCTAAGAGATTGACCTCGAAGCAGCAGTAGAGGGCGCTAGGCCCCTCGTTTCATAATAATGGAGCTTGCACCAAACATCTTTCATCTGAGGAACTAAAAATGAATTGCACATATTAATTAAGTCTTGCCGAGACCTTGTTCAGTGATCCAGTGCTAAGTGCCTAAAATAAGTAGATCTTATTTTAATCTTGGGAAAACTGGGTATAAGAGGGAATTTCCTAAGATTCCGTAGGAAGAGTCAGAATTTCAGTAATAATCCAGGAATCTTTCTCTTGCTTTTCCCTACTGTGACAGTATCCCAAATGTTCCTTCATTTAGGAAGAGCCAAAGGGAAAATCCAGGAGTTTGAATTTTCTCTTGAGTATTTCCTTTAATGCAAGATATATGAGATGCATGCATTAAATAAATCAGTTACCCACAACACTGTACCACCAGGGATTTCAATATTAATCCTTTTTGTAAGATAGTTATTCTAGTGGCTCTTTGCTTTTACCCAACAAAGACCCTCAAAAAATGGAGAATGAAAAATAAATAGCATTCCTGGAATCTGTGCAGGCAGATCATATTCCGTGTGATCTTGTTCGCTCATATTGTGTGGTGATTAGAGCAGGACTTCAATCAGCTGGAGGATTCCCCAAGGCAAGGTCTCGTCCCACCAGCACGCATGGCGTGCCCTGTCTGACACCAGGGCGACTTGAGAATTGAGCCCAGGGAAGCTGCAGTGTGGTGCAGCAGATGAGCACCAGTGGTTGCCATGGAGATCACTAATACTGCTGAAACTCAAAGAAAGGGCACTTGCCGCAGCTCAGGAGCCTGCCTGAAAATGAATGAGAAGCAAGCAGAATTTAGAACAGGCCCTCAGCTACTTGTCCCACATGGAGTTTTAATTTCCTTTTCTCTCCTCTACCTTTTCCTTTTTCAAAGAATAGATTGAAAGCAAGGCCCTGTTATAAAGCATGCTCAGGCCCCTCTGACCTCATCACAGCCTGGCATAGCCTTGGAAAAGATGTATATTAATGATGGTGCATGACTAATAGGATTGGGGATGGGGGCTGGGGCCAGGCGTGTGCCGGCCCTTCTGGAGCCTGTGTGCCGCTTGTCACTGGGGTTTAGTGGACACCTTGGGATTTGTCTGCAGCATATGCGCTGCTGTTAATGATTGAAAAATTACCACAACAATTAGTCACGGATCGCTAAAGGCAGGGCCCCCAAATGTGATGGACAATGTGATTAAATCCATGTATGTGACAATTAACTCTCCTGCAGGTTTATCCACCGAGGAGGGTGCCCCAGGGGTGAGAGCAAAGGGGAATGAGAAGGAGGAAAAAAGAGGTAACAAAAAGGAGCAGGAGAGAATAACGCTGCAGAATGGATCTGATACAGCTGGCACTATTGGTTTTAATCTGATCCTGAATTAATCACAGTTTGATTAATCCTGGTTTTATTGCACCTTTCTATTGCCCATTTATTTATATCTCCCTTAATTTATGGAGGCATGACTGATTAAATTCTGACCATTCCATGTTTTTTAAATTTTAAAATCAGGTCTCTCCATTTAATGTGATGTTCTAGGTGATCCAAGGTGCAATTATCTCGTAAAAGCTAAGCAGGCACCAGACATAGCATGTCATGAATCCCCTTATGTATCACAGCTGAGTAACCCAGAATAAATATTTGTTTGCTCAATATTCTGCCTAAGCAAAAAAGAAGCCTTGTGATGTCAATCTGCTTGTTTATTTGGGTGGAAGAAATAAGAAGACGCACACACACACACACACACACACACAACTTTGTTAAATAAGAGGAGCACAAATGCAGTATATGTCACATAAAATTTTGTGTGCAAGAAAAAACAATGTTAGTATTTGGATGAATTGTCTCCAAATATATATTCATAGCATAAAAGGGTATTTGTGGTCCATGGATATGTTCATCTGTGAGGCTATTTTAAACCAGTATGTAATAAAGTAATAATACAATATTCTTATTTTGAATACATGTTGCATGTTATTTTTGAAGTTATTCATATTTTTATACCAAACCTTGCATTTAAATAATGCCAAGGAGGTGTGACACAAACCAGCTTTAGCAGAGCCTCACACTCTATAACTCATGAAACTTTTATGCATGTGTGAGTTAAGAATATGCCACTCCTAATTCATGAAAGGGCGTGTAAAGCTTTAGAAAACACTGAGTTAGATATAAATACATGGTTTTTCTTTTTTCAGTTTTCCTTAGGTTTATTCCATTGTTCTTGTTTATTCTTTGTTTCTGTTGTTCTTGTTTAAAGTGAATTTGGTAAAAGGCTCAGTTTTTTAAATATGTACATTAAAGTGAATTATCTTTGTTACCTGCATTTTCACCTGATCTACATAGGCATATAAAGATAGAAGATCTTTAATGGGGCAGCAGTGTCTTTCAACATAGTAGTAAAAGCAGATAAGCAGTAAAGCAAACATCTTACTGCATTGGTGACACAGTACAGATCCTGCCCTGCTAGATAGCCCTAGAAACTCACATCCCTAATCACTAATACCACCACATTATTAGAGCACCAACCAGGAAATCCAGTCCAATTGTGGATATTTTGGGAATTTCAGGCCACCCCCTGTTGCCAGATTTGTGCTCTGTAGGTCAGCCTCCCAGAACCCGGTCCTTGAGTTCTGCCAGGAATTGACATGAAGGTAGGAAAACACTTCATTCATGAAATAGCCTTCATACCTTCCAAACTAAGGTCACTGCATACTTCTTGAGCCAGCAGCTCATTTCTGTATTCTCTAATGGCACATGCCACTTTCTACCTGTTTTTATCTCCTCTGGAGCTTCAATGATCAGGACCAGCCAGCACTGTTTGTTCATTTGTTTATTTATTTAGCAATTCGTATATTCGTTATTTACCAAACAAGTGACATTCCAGTCAACTCCAGGCATTCCAGTACTGGAAGTGGAGATGAAGGTAGAAGAGGGGGGCATTCACAAACACATTTATGCTGATAGTGTTATAAAGATAAGATATATTCTGAAAGAACCACATGCAAGGTAATTGGCAATCTCCCACAAGAGGAAGGCTAGAGGAAGAGACATGATTGTTTTAAGATGGGAAAGATGACTTTTCCTAGAGTGTTGGAAGGTTTTGCAGCATTTGACTTGGTCTTTGAAGAGGTTCCCAATGCACTCATAGCCAGTGGTCAAAGACTAGATTTTTGGGGTAGTTTCTTAAAAGGGTGGAGGTGGATGTGTAGGCTTGAAGAGAAGTATAATCTAGGTATGTGCAAGAATGTGTGTGTAGCACTACTTAGGATATAATAAGGGAACAGAGTATTTTTGAGTGTATGATGTAGAAGCTGTTGCAGCCAGATCATAGAGGACTGTAAATGCTCAGCCAAGGAGTTTGTGGTTCATATTTTCTAGTCTGTGAATTGAGTCATAGTCAAAGAGGGTGGGTGACAGGACATTTCAGGAAGCATGTGCGTTTCAGATCAGGTCATTCTCCCAACTACCTTCTAAAAGCTTCCTGCAGGTAGAATGGCACCTCCCATCTAAGGCCTTGAGACCTTGCGTGTCTAGCCCCTGCCCATCACTCTGGCTTCACCAGCCACTGTCTCATTCCCATACTCTACTGTGGTCACACTGTTTTCTGTTTTCTGAACAGGCTGACCTTCCTTTTGTCTGAGTCTCTGCTCTTACTGAATTGTCATCAGAAACGCTCTTTCCCGCAGGCTTTTTATCACTACTTCTTTCTCATCATTCAGGTTGCAGCCTGGAGAGTCCCTCTTTCACTGTTTGCCTATTTCCCAACCTGCAGTTCCCATCTGTACAGCCTAACACCAAATGGCTTGCCACAGTGGACACTGAAAAATTGCTTCCTTTTTATTTACTCCTCTGATTTTGCTCACATAGCCATTTTGACCCTTGGGGGAAGGTGCTCCTATCCCTTCTCCAAGGGTAGATCCTGACTGGTCTAATCTTCTTCATTGTAATCTTCTTATCAGTGATTGGTTTAGTCTTGGGCACATGACTCAGGGCTGGATGAATGAGCTACAGGGGGCTTCTGGGAAAACTGTTCTCTCTGCCAAGAAAGCTCACAGGAAGAGATGGTTTCCTCTTCATCCCCTTGAAGTTGAATAAACAATAGTGATATAGAGGTCTGCTGCCTCAGAATAAAACCAATAGCCAGCGGAAGACAGTGCCAGAACTATAAAGAGCCAGAATCCTGATGGAACATGCCCAGAACCCTCTCCACTCTAGCCTTGTTTCCTGAGGTGTTATTCCTTTTTTAAGGTCCTCTGAGTTGGGTTTTCTGTTACCTGAGTCAGAGACATTCTAATTGATATGCTTTCTTTTATATCATCCAGCTTTATTTTCTTCATGGCATTTATCACTCAGAATTTTTATTTATTTACATGTTTGTTATCTGCCTTCTTTTTTTTTTAATGTTTATTTATTTTTGAAGGAGAGAGAGACAGAGTGTGAGTGGGGATGGGGCAGAGAGAGAGGGAGACACAGAATCTGAAGCAGGCTCCAGGCTCTGAGCTGTCAGCACAGAGACTGATGTGGGGCTCGAACTCACAAACCCTGAGATCATGACCTGAGCCGAAGTTGGATGCTCAACTGACTGAGCCACCCAAGCGCCCCTGTTATCTGTCGTCTTTACCAGAATTTAAACTCCATTTGGGCATGTACTTATCTGTCTTGTGACTATTGACTCCATAACTCCTAGAACAGAGTGAGGTGTGTTGATGGGTGATCAGTAAATATTTATTGGCTGAATGAATGGAATGAGGGAGGGAATGAATTAATGTGGCCTTGTATGAAATATCATGGAGAAGTGTTATACATGACTGGTGGAAACCTTTCGCTGTTGCTTTTGTAGAGAATTTCTATACAAAAGGCAATGAAAGCCTACCCTTGATTGTGGTGGTGTAGTGGAGGCCGGGCCAGAGCAGAAGGATATGACAGACCTAAGAGGACTGGACAACTGACTGAGGGCTGAGATTTTATCCCAAGACTGATACTCAGGGTTATTGGGAAGAATAGGGGATGTAGGAGACAGAGCAGTTGCAGTGCAGGAGAACAGGTGAAATTTAGAAATATAGAATACTTAGTGCCAGTTAGGCATCAGCATGAGGCTCTCTCTAGCTGGTAGTTCAAAATCAGGAATGGAGATAGACTTTTTTACAATCAGAAGAAAATATCCTCATCTTTCTTTCTAAAGATAATTAGGTTTGGCATTTGATTCTCTTTCCTAGTTAAAATGTATGACTTGAAAGCAGGGTCCATATCCAACTCAACTTTATATGTCCAAACTCCTTTGTGTGTGTACCTATCACAATACTCTGCACATAATCCTTTAATTGAGACAAAAACAAAAATAAAAACAAATGGAAGCCTTGATTGTGCTTGGTTCTAAGAGGGCCAAGCAGAACTAGTCTTAAGATTAGCTTGGTGGTCTGAGATGTATAGAAACTGTTTTCTGAGCAGAGTATCAGCCCATAAGCAGACCTCCTTCAGATACTGTCTATCCCATTGCTCTTATTTTCTTCTTAATACTCCCCCTTTCGTGAAAACCCTTTTATTTGTTTGTTTGACTCAGGAGAACAAGTCTCATTGCAGGACATATAGCAACAGTTATTGGGAATATGGGTTCTGGATTCAGATTGCTCGAGGTTGAATCCTGTCTTCACTAGCTGGGTGACCGTGGGCAAATTCGTTAACCTCTCTAAGCCTTAATAACTATACTATAGATTAATTTATGTGTGTGTATTATATATTCCATGTATATTGTATATATTTTGTATAAATTACACATATAATTTACATATTTATGCAATTTACATATATATTTATACCTACATGCAAAATTTAATACCTTGGGGTTTAAATGAATTAATTCATATGATTAGACAGTGCTTGGCCTACATAAAGTGCTATGTGAGTATTAGCCTGGCACATGAAGGCACTCATGTGCTGTCTTAGAGGCCACAGCTAACGTAATCAATGGGGAAAACTGAAAGTTTTTCTTCTAAGATAACAGTATAAGGCAAGGATGCCCACTCTTGTCACTTTTATTCAATCTAGGACTGATTGTTAGAGCAGTCCGACAAGGAAAATAAATAAAAGGCATCCAATCTGTAAGGGAAGATATAAAATTATCTATGTTTTGCAGGTGATGTGATCATATATTTAGAAAATCCTAAAAGGTGCCTTTACCTGCCAGGTTAACACTGACATAGCACTTAGGAATAATCTTAACCAAAGATGTGGAAGACTTATATACTGAAAGTTATAAGGAAGAAAAAAAGATGAATAAAAGTAAGGAAGACACAGGTAAATGGAGATACATCCGTTGTTTATGGATTGAAATAATTAATATTGTTAAAATGCCCATACTATCCAAAGTGAACCACAGATTCAATGCAATCCCTGTCAAAATCCAATGGCATTCTTTACAGAAATAGGAAAAAAAAAGTCCTGAAATTCAAATGAACCACAAAGACCCTAAATGGTTACAGCAGTTTTGAGTGAGAAGAAAAAAGCTGGAGGCATTACACTTCCTGATTTCAAACTTTATTATAAAGCTACAATAATTAAAATAATATGATATTGGCATAAAAACAAACAAACAAAGCTATAGTAATTAAAACAATATGGTATTGGCCTAAAAACAAACAAGCAAGACCAATGGAACAGAATAGAGAGTCCAGATAACACCATGTATCTGCAGTTGACTAATCTTTATCAAGGGTGTCAAGGACACACAGTGTGGAAGGGATAGTCTCTTTAATAAATGGTGTTGGGAAAAGTGGATATCTATATGCAGAAGAATGAAATTGGACCTTTATCTCACACCATATCCAATCAACCCAAAATGGATTAAAGAGTTAAACATAAGACCTGAAACTGTAAAACTATTAGAAGAAAACATAGGGGAAAAGCTCTTTGACATTGTTCTGGGGAATGATTTTTTTGAATATGAAAACAAAAGCACATGCAACGAAAGCAAAAATAGACAATTGGAGCTACATCAAAGTAAAAAGTTTCTGTACAGCAAAGGAAATGAAAGAATGAAAAGGCCACCTATGGAAAGGGAGGAAATACTTGCGAACCACATTTCTGATAAAGGATTAGTATCCAAAGTATGTAAGGAACACATACAACACAATAGCAAAAAACAAAACAAAACAAAACAAAACAAAAGAAAAAACAAAAAAAAAAAAATGGATTAAAAAGTGACCAAAGGACTTGAACAGACATTTCTCAAAAGAAGACACAATGGTCAACAAATGTGCAGAAGGGTACTCAACATTACTAATCATCAGGGGAATACAAATGAAAACCACAATGAGATCTCACCTCATTCTTATTAGAATGGGTATTATTAAAGAAAAAAAGAGAAGGTAAGTATTGGTGACAATGTAAGAAAAGGGAACCCTTGTGCATTGTTGGTGGGAATGTAAATTGGTGTAGTCACTATGGAAAACAGTCTAGAGGTTCCCTAAAAAAATTAAAAACCAAACTACCATGGGATCCAGCCTTTCCAATTCAGGGTGTATATCTGAAGGAAATTAAATCAGTATTCCCATGTTCATTGCAGCATTATTCTCAGTAGCCAAAATTTGGAAACAACCTAGGTGTCCATGAATTGGTCAATGAATTGGTAAAATGTGATATGTGTAAGTACAATGGAATAGTATACAGGCTTTAAAAAGAAAGAAATCCTGACATTTGGGGCAACATGCTAAGTGCAATAAGCCAGACACAGAAAGACAAATACTGCCTCTTTTCACTTATATTTAGAATTTAAAATAGATTCATAGAAGCAGAGAATAGAACAATGGTTGCCAGAGAATGAAGGGAGAGGAAAATGGGGAGATGTTGGTCAAGGAGTACAAAGTTTTAATTATACAAGATGAATAATTTCAGGGGATCTAATATTTAGCATGGTAATATAGTTAACAGTACATATTGTATACTTGAAATTTTCTGGGAGAATAAATCTTATTAAGTGTTCTCACTACACACACACACACACACACACACACACACACACACGCAAAGAAAATGGTAACTGTGAGATGATGGGTATGTTAATTAGCTGCATTGTGGTGATCATTTCACAATGTATGCATGTATCAAAATCCTATTATACACCTTGAATATATATAATTTTTGTTTGTCAATTTTACCACATTAAACATGGGAGAGAAAAATAAAAAAGAAAACATGAAAAAAATGTGTGGAAATCTAATTGCAAGAACACAGATTATTGTGGTAGCAACAGAGGCTTCAGATAATTTCATTATCCTATTCTGTGACCAGATAGTATTTAACCTGTCTGTCCATTGGTAGCTTTTTCCTATTGTATTTAAAATTCTAGAATGTGAGAGATAGAAGTAATTTTCTAGCTGATGACAACATCTTTCTCTTGTATGCTGCGTTTACAGATTATTTTCTTACTTTCTGATCTCAGTCTTTATTGGGAAGAGGCGGTGGATATCATTCCCATTTTCTGAGGGAAGAAGCCTAGGGATAGCGTGGTTAAATGTCCTAGTAATGAGTAGCCGAAGCATGAGTACAGCTTGAGCCTTCTGTTTCCTAGCCCCTGGCTGGGGCTGCTCGTCTGTTAATCCGTCTGTGCTACCAATGCCAAGTAGAAAGAATAAACAGAGGCTGAGGCTGGATAAAAGTGTTCAGGCCTCCATATTTCTCTCAAGTTGACTGAGAGTCCCCCACCTGCAGATGGAAAACAACCGCGTCACCACAAAAATGGTTGGTTTTTGGTGGCCGGTATATTCGTTCATTTGGGTAGCTTTCCCACCTTCCCCCAAAGTTGGTACTGCTTTGGGCTGTCTCATGACCTGCTCTCAGCAACTGTGAATGGCCAGCTGATTGCAATTTGGCCATTTACTCTTGGTGGCCATGTGGCATTTCTTCCCAGAATTGTCCCCATTCTCAGTGGAGGAGAGGGTGCTCAGTCCCATGGCTGGGTAAGATAAAGTCCCAATGCTTGTTCCAAGTATAAATATTTTTCAAAGCCTCCCGTCTTTTCTTGACAATAAAATATACAGATTGTTGGCACCATCATGTATTCTTATTTTAATATATAAAATCACTTAACATTATGTGTCATATAGTGAAATGGTGGCTTTTAAAAATTCCAGTGTGCTTAACCTGTGATCCTACATTTCCTGGACACACTTGGAGATGCCTCTCACCCATGTTAACTCTGGGCTTATGTTGGCTCCTGTATGCAGATGTTTTCACTTGTGATTCCTTTGTTCAGAGGTCCCTATTGTAGTCCAACATGGGGTCAGTAGTTAGCATGTTGCCTACAAAATGTGTTAGGTTTGTCTGTTCTTTCTTGTTGGTATACCTGTATTCTACTCATTCTGTTGAAAATAGATCATCTTCTGTTCAAGTGGGTACCACCATCAGAGAGGCAACATGATGTGGAATATGTTTTAGGAGTCTGAACCGGGGATTGAGTTATTCTTTCCTCTGGTGCCACTGGGCAGTCTTTTCTCAAAAACCCAGGAACGGGAAGGTCTCCACATATTCGTCTAGATTTGTCTCCTAGCAGCATAAAACCACTTCTAATATGCAGTTGTTTATCTTTTAAATTTTATTCATTTTCTGATTCCTAATCTCTACTTTTGCATAATATATCTATAAAAGTTATAGCATCTTGGAACAAATGCTGTTACAGCTCAGACCTCTGCATAATAAAACAATTTCCAAAGCTCTGTGCAATGACTCAGTTTAGGTGGTATTGTATATATAATAAAATTCCAGAATAGTTTTAAAAACACATTCTGATTTGAAGTAATAGTATTGACCACCTTACAACTTAATTTCAAAGGTTAACTAGCAATTAATTTCAAAGGTTAACTGGCAACTTGAAAGCAGTTAAGCCAAAACCTACACAGCCACACCTGAGCACCTGAGTTTACCAGTCTCAGACAGACATCAGCTGGACAGCTTGATGCACAACGTCCTAGTGCAGCTTTCCATTCCCAAGGAACAGGAGGAAGGAAGGACGATTGGCAGAATTGGGAACTGGCAGTCTGTCCTCTCAAATCTGTGTCTGTGGCTCCTACACCTCCCCACTGTAGTAAGCATCAGACACACAAGGTACGTATGCGCATGTACACATCCCATGTACACATGCCACACACACACACACACACACACACACACACGTGCACACACACATACGATGTTGCCTTTTCTTATCCCTGGCAGGTTAGACCCAGTTCCCCAAAGTGAAAAAGGGACCAGGGTGCACAAGGGCAAGTGAAGGTTTGTGCAGGGTTGAAGAGGGCCGGTAGCTGGGAGACTTCTAGCACAGCTCCTTCTCTTTACAGATAAAGTGATTGAAATACTGGAGGACAAATGATATAGCCAGGGGACAGAGCGTCTTCTGGCGGCTCTAGGTCTAAGTCTTCTGAGACCCAGTTCAGTGCCCCTTCCAGTATAGCAGCTCAGGCACATGGGAAAAAAGACATTGCTAGGGGCTTGTATTTATTTGATACTTTCACTGTTTGAGGGAGGTGTTTTTTTTTGTTTGTTTGTTTGTTTGTTTTAGTTAATTTCAGGTTTTGCCTTTAATTTGTCTTTGTCCTGATGATGAAATCTCAGGTTTTTAACCCACCAGTATGCAAACCTCTGGTAAATGGAACACGTAAGCCATCAGATTAACATTCCCTGATGTGGAAGATGAAATTCTGAATAAAAAGAAAGTTATGCTGATTAACTACCTCCTTGGGGCTGGGGAGGTGCCTTGGCAGTTGTGACTAGGTTGACAGAGTGCCGACAATACTTGTCTGAAACTCCTCTGTCCCCTCCCTCCCGTCTCCCTTTCCACTAGGCTCAGTACCTAAATTTATCTGAGAGCAGATAGAAACCATGTAGTATATTGTGGATCTGGATATTCATGAGGCATTTGAGAAAATATCCCCAGAGGCCCTGTGAGTAACATGGAGAAATGTGGGCTGGGCAGAAGAATAGTGCCTTTGTATTTATTTAGACAGACCTTTCCAGAGTGTGGATTATCAGTTTAATATTAAGCTGCAGGAATATTTATAGTGGAGCCGTGCAGAGCTCTGCCCTCCGACTTGTCTTGCTCATAATTTTTATCAATGACGGTGATGAAGACACGTTTATCAAATTGGCAGTTGACACAAGGCTGGGAGGGACAGCTAATATGATTAGTGACTTGATCTTGAGTCAAGCAAATCTTGATAATCTAAAATGATGAGCCAGAAATAAGAGGGTAAAAAAATAGTAAAGATAAATATAAAATCTTTAAATTAGGTTTAAAAAATTAATTACACAACTCCAGGGTGGGGAGAAGTGGAGGAGGTAATTTGTCACAAATTCAATATGAGTTTATGTATGCTAAGGCAGCTGAAAAACGTAGATGATATTATAGAAGCAGAGTGCAGTCCAAGGGAAGTATTACCGTTGAGCAGACCACATCTGGTTATTGTACTGAATAATGCCCCCCTACCTGAGATACACTAGGATTCAAATATCACCAACTGATATGTCCATTTTCATATGTTAAGCAAAAATACTTAATTGCCAAGTGAGATATATAACTTTTGGTAAACTATTTGAAACAGACAAATGAATGTTTCAAAACCCAGCTTGGGAAATGTTAAAAATCTAGAGAAGGCCCTGCCCTTTGCTATCTCCTTCCTGGCTCTCTGCCATCCCACTCCCACCATAAAATTAAAACGTCCACCACCACTGTTACTTAAAGCAGAGGTACCATCTAGGCATCTTCTTTATTCACTGAAATGTATATGTCCCCAACCCTACCCTGCCCGTGTTTAACTGTATGGTGGATTTGAAGTGTTTTAGTGGTTCTCTCTGTAAAATCAGCTTCTGCAGGCTGTATAGACGACTTGAAAAATGAAAAACAACATCGCGTGCATGCACATGCTAGTCTGTTGGTTGAATCCATTTTGCAAAATTAAAAATGAAAGCACCCTTTAAAAAATGCCCCTTTGCAGTTAGCCTGCAGCACAGTGTTTACTGGCAGCAGGAAAAGGCAGTCAGTCCTTTCTACATGTCTTACACCTCCCTTTCAATTCACGGCTCTTCACCCTGGAAAGAGAAATATTCTGGCACAAGCATCTTTTTGTCATCTCTGTTTAGAACGAGTACCACCTGCCTCCAGAGCCCAGGGGAGCCCTCCGTGTGTTCCTGCCCAGGCGCACCACATGGTAACGTGGACACTGTGCCAGGCCTACTTGCTAATAGGCTAGGGAGAGGGGGAGAGCCCGCATGGGGGAGGGGAAGTGCTGGTGCATCACAAAGCATTGAGCCTCAGTCACCTGTTCATTAGCTGGTTCAGGCCCTTCGGAAGGGAGGAGAAAAGGCATGGGGCATATTGCAAGCTGTCATTTGGACATGGAGTGTGAGCTGTAATTACTTCCACAGCTTCTTTTCCTTCTTCCTCTTCTTGGGTCCCCCCACGTTCATTATTCTTAAGTTTGGGGAATGAGGAAGGTGACTACCCATTTGGCATCAGTAGCCCAGTATCTGTACCCATTCACTTGACTCTTCAAAAGAAAACAAAACTGTGACGTCGTTTCCTACCACCAGTTCCGCTGTCTGTCAAAATCAGTGGTGTCAAAAATCAAATTCTTGGCTGCTTGCTTTAACCATGCATAAGAACTTCCTTTTACATTCCTCACTTACTTCAGCATATGTAATCTTTTTTCCCTGGGAATGTGGAACTTCTGCATTGATACATATTCTGACAGGGATGCTTAGGTTTTCATGTAGGGGTGCAGCCCTCAGTTACCGTTTCTTGCTCCTCTGTTTCAAGTGTAAGGAGTCCAGGTATACACAGTTATCTCTGGAAGGCTGTCCTTGTAAGTTCCTTGTCAGCATGAATGAGTTCATCTAAGGGTGTCTTGAGCAGAGTGAGGGGTGGGCATCATGAAATGGACCAGGACGAAAACCAAGGAAACGCCAGCGGTCTTCCTTAGAATCTTCGATATTTATTTTTTATTGGTAAAATGCAAATAATAATATCTGTCTCTTAGGCTTGCCAAGTTAGACCTTTTTTGGAATCGGATGGGAAATAAATAAATATCACATTTGAAAAATTCCAGGAAGAAAAAGCTTCTTTCTCCCACGTTTTTGTATTTCTGAAGTCAGTACTTGTCTTACCAATCAGTTCATCTTTCATTTATTTGGCAGTATTTTTTCTTTCCTGATGGCACATCAGATAATGCAGCATCTTCTAATCAGTGATGTCTCAGGTCTGATGAAATACAGTTTAACTGACCAGGGCTGTTGCTGGAGTAAACGAAGTAACATGAAGTACAAAGTTCTACAAATTCCTATTTGATTTTGTTGGGCCCGGGCCCTTTATCATTGACGGTGAGCATGAAGATGGATAGAGATTTGGAATCCTCTCTTCCTATTTGATGTCTGGAGGTGCCCATTTCCTCCTTTCCTGCCTTCCACTCACTGAGTACACAGGTACTGAGTTCTGGTGTGCCTGGCAGTATGCGAGGAGCGCCATTCCTAAAGGTGATGGACAGACCGTTTTTTGCCATGGGGGAGTTAAGAGTCTAGTGGAGAGAGAGCGAGCGAGTGCACACTTTTGCAAGTGATGGTGGTGAGTGCAGCAGGGTGCTGGGGGAGCCCTGAGAAAAAGCATCCAGCTCAGTTGGGGGTTGGCAGAGCTGCAAGAGCTTCAAGGAGGAAACTACTCTGGCTGAGTCCCAAAGGATGAAGAAGAGTTTTGCAAGGGAAGTTACTGGTTGATATTACAGTAAGGGAAATAATGCTTGTTCTCATTTTCAGAGAAGCCTGCCCTGGGCGGCTGCCTCACCACCTCTCAGCCCAGCCCTGGGTTCAGCCACAACTGCAGGGGAAAAAATCATGCAAGCTGGGACCCACCTATACTTCCAGGGCCCACCTTCTTTTTTTACTTTCTGCATCCAGTGCTGCAGGCACTCACTAGACCCCTGCCTGAGAGCTTCCTCAAAGTACAGTTCTCAGCTAAGGGTTTGGGAGCTGGTGGATAGGTAAATACCCTATGCTGATGATTTCTACAAGTCTTCCACATGGTGGCTTTGAGATCCTACGCGTACCCTAGCACCTACATAGCACACGTGTGTTTAGCTTTTCTCCATTCATCAGTCACTCTAGCCTCACTCCAGCCTCCCGGGATCAACCCCCGGCCACCACACCCACCTGCAAGAAGTCCTTGCCTCAGGCTCTGCTTTTGGAGCAACCCAAATTGATTCCCCACTGAAATTATTTCCATAGTAATTACTTAAAGCTTGCATTGAGGAGTCAAGGAAGGCTAGTAGACAAAGGTAACAGAAAACTAATCAGATGGGAGGTAAGTACACACACGCATTTCTAAGCCTTTACTGATTTACACAATAATATACAATGTCAGTAGTTCCACATGCCCCATCAAGGCTAAAATACCCCAGATGAGAAAGGAGATTTGGAAGTTTAAATTGCCAAGCAAAACGTTCAGGCAAACACATTAATAAATAATGTAATTGTCCCATGGGCAAAGGGGAGTGTGTGGAGGGAAGCATTCAAAAATAGTGAGTGATTTGAATTTGTGGTGCTGTGAAGGACTTCTGTTAGTAATTACTGGAAGTATTTTGGTAGTGGTTGTGTGGCATTGGTGTATTACAAATCAGAAGTTAGAACAAAAACGTTATCACTCATGTATGTGCATCTAATGATACTTGTGTGAATATTGGGGTTTGGATTGCAGCACAGTCTAGTATAGCTTTTTGTGGTGATGGAAATGTTCTGTATCATCTCTAATATGGTAGCCTCTAACCACACGTAGCTGTTGAGCTCGAGTTGTACATAAATGCAACCAAGGAACTAGATTTTTAATGTTTAGTTTTAATTCACTTAAGTTGAAATAGCCCCATGGAGCTATTGGCTCTTACTGGACAGCGCTGTGTCAAGTCTAAGAAAAGAATCACAATAACCAAAGGCTCATATGTACCTACAGGAAAATCTGGAGACTGTCAGTGGGCCCAGGACAGAAAAAGCATAGTTTGCCACATGCTGTAAATCCTAGAGGTACCTCAGGTCCCAGAAATCACAGGACTGCCATGCGGGATGTCAGAGAGACCTGCCAGCTCTATAGAAGGGTATAGTGAATTTCCAAAGTGTCTCAGTTATTGCCAAAAGAGTGGTGTCCTTCTTAATGCATGTGCTCACCTGACAGCCAGGTCGAAGAGGGCAAAGCTGCTCAGACTTTTGAGAGGGCCTGACTCTTAAGAGTTGTGCTCCTGTTGATTTTTAGCCTCCCCACTCCCTGCAAAACAGCCACTCTGTCCGTCAGAGACTGTTTCCGTTCTAGGAATGAGACACAGCCCTGGAGGAGCCCTGTCCCCACCTCTCCCTCTGCATTCACTTACCTGGTGGGAGAACAGAGGCTCTTTCTCCCACAGAGGGAGGAAACCTGTGGCCTTAGCTGTTCTGAATCAGTTGAAGATGTGGGATGCTCGTTCTTGTACTGTTTTCTTCAGCGTCTACAGAAATCTTATTTCATAGGTAAGCCAGTGGGCTTGGAGAGACCACTTCTTCCATGCAGCATTGAGCCCTAGTGTGTCTCAGTTTTCTCCTTTGTGAAATGGACATCCCCGCTCATGAGGTCGTTTTAAATAAAACATGAGATAATGAATGCAAAAGCAGTTTGTAAATGTGAAGTGTTATTTTAGTGGCTGACTGTACAGAAGAACTTAATTAGGGCATATCTTAGTCAGCATTTCTTTTCTTTTTTTTTTTTTTTTTTTTTTTTGGCCTTTGCTCAGGCTTGAGTCTCTTCAATACTATAATGGAAAACACAAAAACGCTCACATGGCAAGATGTTTAATATCATCCTCATACTGTTAAGATTTAAACTGGGAGATTGGGTTTGAAATCTCTTTTCCCATGGGCAGTGATTTTGGTGGTGAAGAGGACAGCTGTAGGGCAAGGGGCCATGGACTTTTTTTCTATGAAATACAAGATAGTAAATATGTTAGGCTTTGTGGGCCATATGCTATCTCCACTGCTGCTGCTGCTGCTGCTGCTTCTGTAACGCCTTTTAAAGACATAAAACACATTCTTAGCTCATGGTCATGCTTGAACAGGCTGCTGGCCAGGTTTGGTCTACAGCCTACAGGTTGATGATCACAGCTCTAGAGCCTTTCTGTCTAGTCCAGTGTTTTAGCCACTAGCCACTCTTGTTCCCTAGTCACAGTAGCCATATTTCAAGTGCCTAGGAGCCACATGTAGCCAGTGGCTCTGAATTGGACAGCATACATCCAGAGCATGTCTCACACATAGTTCTACTGGGCAGCCCTACCCTAGAGTTAGGTAGAATCCTAACTCTGCCACTAACTAGCCTCGTGTATTTAAACTAGTTATTTATTCTTTCTAAGATTCTGTTTGCACAACTGTAAAGTGGAAACTATAGCATTCCCTCTCTCAAGGATATGGTAGAGATTTAATGAATATAAAGTACTTAGCACGGGGCCTGGCCACACTCAGTAAATGTAAACTATTAATATTATAGAAGCAGATGTGTTTCTGTTAAACTGGTAATTTTAATAAAGCTTAACTTTTTAAAATGTTATATTTGGAAAAGGAATTATCATCCTTTTTTATAGGACATTTGTAAAGTACAAGATTACATTGGTTTTGGTTTTAGTAGTTGCCCAGTGCAAAAGAATGCTTACCTAAGTCCTGAACCACGTTTCCACACAGGACACGTGCTGTCCATCTACCTATTTGTCTTTTTATTTTATTTTATTTTATTTTATTTTATTTTATTTTATTTTATTTATTTTATTTCTTTTTAACTCAAGTATAGTTGACATGTAATATTAAGTTAGTTTCAAGTGTACAACATAATGATTTAACAATTATATATGAAACGCTCACTGCTGTAAGTGTATTACAGTATTATTGACCATATTTCCTAACAGGTGTCTTCTTGTCTGTTATTTCTGTGATTTGTTTTCAATTTAACCTTCGATTCAGGTTAGTACTCACCCTATAGTAATTTCGTGAAAAAAATCCATGATAAATATTTGTTCAGCTTAGTGGTGTGGTAGACACAAAGGTTAGCTCACAGGGGAGAATGCTCTGCAATCAGAATTTCAGAGTAAATTATTGTTTTACTTTTGCTTATGAAGGAGTTCTAGCCAACACTGTATTGATTCGTTTCTCAATGCCAGCATATTACTTGTTGCTGAGCAACAAGACTTCTTTTATATGTTGTAATGAGCCAAATGTGATGTCAGGAGGGCAGCTTGTGGGGTCATGTGCTTCTTAAAGTTGGCATTGCTTTCTTTCATTCCCCCGTGGGCAGCTGTCAGCCATATTTACATCAAGTGAATGTATGAACAAGCCACTAAGAGCTGACCTGTTTGCCTTTCCATGCAAAATGACTTACCTCTATCCTTGCTGAAGAGAGATCGTGATCTTTACATGCTAATATTATCAGCTGACAGTGGTAATATTATTAGTAATTCGAAATGAAACTTTGATCAATTGAATTATGTGATTTATATACTCAGTCATTTGTTTTCGTGTTCTGTATACTTCATACCATTAGAATCCCAGAGGGACCCATCACTGACAGAAATGAAGGTGATTGGATATTGGTTGCTCATGTTCAGGGGTATTGCTGATTATTACGAAGAAGTTACAAAGTGAGGTATATATAAAAAGATAATACTCAGCCGAAATGGCCATGCTTATACAGGGAAGGAATTTTTGGTTATTTGTTTTTCAATTTGCACATCAAGGCATTTGTGGTTCCCCCCTGAGATGTGCAGTCCTATTTGTGTGCCTGGGCCTCTGGGTCCGCTGCCTGGATGGATTCCTCTTCATCATGAGCAAGCTGCTGGCATGACTGAGAGCCCCAGTCCCCGCCTTGGGCCAATCCTCGCCTCAAGGGACAGGTTTTGCATCCTGCCTTGTGAGCATAGTGTGGAGGGTTGCTGATGGTTGACAGGTGAGAGCCTCTGGTGCAAGCCGCTTGAGAAGTCAGGGACTGGCACTTAGGTAGGCTGCTGAAATTTTGGAAACAAGCTATCTAGACCAACAGCTCATGAAGCGAGTTAAACACAGTCACTGAGTGAGTCTAAATCCCCGAACAGAGTTCGACAACCGATCTCAAATACTCAGCGGATAAAACAGAATCAGAGTAGTGACAATACCAGCCAGCATAATTGCGAACATAGACTGGACATTCAGCAGCTCTGCGCCAGGTACCCAGGTAGTAACATGCCCCAGTTATCTCCTTTAATATTCACAACAGTGCTGTACGCTTGACGCTGTTGTTGCCATTCCCTTTCACTGCTGACCAAGTGGGGATTTACAGAAGGTAACTTGGCCAAAGTCACACGTGTTAATCGGTGGAGAGCAGCATTCAACCCTGGCTAGTCCTGCAGCAGATCCTGTGCTCTGTCTCCTTGCTCTGCCCTGTACTGACGGAGGCCAGTGCATGCACGCGGCTCTACCTCTCCGGGCCTCATTTCCTCCCCTGGAGCGTGAGCGGTTTGACAAAACTGTTCTAAAGTCCCTGTGGGCATTGACAGTCCTGGGTGATTTTAGGAGGCTAGTGTTTTCTCCATTAGGCTCCTGGGGCATGTGATTGTTTTAAGTCTTGGAATGACCAGTCTTCCCTCAGCACCTTTACTCATTTACGTGAGTTGAGCTCCGTGACATTATGTGCCTTGTCTGTCTGGCACATGGTAAGGCTCTGTAAAAACTCTTATTATTCCACGTTGGTGGGGACATGGGAGCTGGCCACCAGGGGCAGTGCTAGATTCTGTAGAATATGCTTTCCTTGAGGCAGTATCCATCATGCCTGGGGATAATTTCTTCAGCACTTTCTTCTTCATTAGGAACTAGGTGTTAGAGTCAGCTGTGTCCTGGGACAAATATGTTTTTTCCTATCCCTGGAGTCAATTGTTAGCTTTTGTGTTAGGCCCTGACTATTTCTTTAACTGTCTCTGAATCCTGTCTCCATCTTCACTCAACCTTGCCCAAAACAATGGTGGTTGAATCACTCAAGCTTCAAGAATAAAAGTGCAGCCATACATTTGTGATGATATTCACTTTGCTCAGGCTGTCATTCTGTTTCTTCTGAAAAACATTTTCAGTGGTTCTGGAGTTATTAAGTACTCAGACTTCTATTGGTCTATCAGGGCTTAAAGAGTTAGTATGGTTGATGTCTACTGTTGCACTGCCTAAATATTTCTACTGACCTTATGTGCTTATGTTTGGTTCTGTGGACAGAATTGTTTATTCTGTTAATGATATCTGATGATACACAAAGTCACCATTACAAAGTGTGCATTATGTCCATACTTAGACAAACACTTTTACAGCACAGTGAAGTACAATGCAGAAGATAGTATTTCAGATATTTGTTTGTGTGCCTTAGAATCCTTTGTTGAAAGATAGCAAGTTTAGTGGAGCATAAGAGTTTAGTTGTGGACTCGAATTTGAGGTGCCTGTTAGAGATCTCACATTTTTGCAGAGCTTCAGTCATTATCTTTGGGAAAATCACCAACTGTGACTTCTCCCACAGCAGCTCTGGTCCTTCTTTAGCTGTTAAATACCTCACATTCTGCATGTCTGAATCCAAATCTATCAATTCTTCCTTATCTCCTCAAACACAATACATGCACACCCATTAATTTTCCTGATTTTTAAAATCTCTTTTAATCTTTTCATTCAATTCATTCAGTAAATATTTCTTGAGCTCTTATGTAGCAAGTACCTTTCTAGGCATTGGGTATACGGTGGTGAATAGAACAGGACAAAACTATATCTTTCTGGAGCGTAGAGTCTGGTTGGAGTAGATCAACAACAAGGTGAGTGAGTGAAATACATTATCTTAGTGTCATAAGATCATGAATGATGTTAGTGAAAAATGAAGCTGGGAAGGAGGATAGGAGGTTCAGATTAGAGGGGTGGGTGAGGTTATTTCATTTTAAAATAGGACAATCAGCAGATGCCTCACCGGGAAGGTGGCATTTGACATTTTAATGGTATCATGATCCTCCCAGTTGCCCAATATTTGAATGTCTCCTTTGATTCTCCTTTACCTCCAATCACTTGACAGATTCAGTCAGTTCAGCCTATGCAATGTGGCTTCCATATCTTTCCTTTCCTCTATTCATGACACCATTACTTTTAGTTCTGGGCTTTTCCTTCCTCTCTTGCACAGTTGTATGACTTTCCAGATAAGCCTACCAGTCACTGGTCTCCTTTAAGTGTGATTTTCTGATTAGCCGTGTTGGCATATTAAGTGTTTTTACATTTTATGTATAGTAACGTATCTTCAGAGTGAGAAGCATACAGTAATATCATGCACATAATAATATTCTTATTAAGGTATTTATGTAAAATAAAACCTCCATTTCAAGCGTGCAGTTTGATGAATTTTGGTAAATATATACAATTGTGTAGCCACCTCAGTCAAAATATAGAAAAGGCTCACCTTAAAAGGCTTCCTTGTGGTCCTTTGCAGTTGTTCTCTCTCCCCCACACCAGCTGTAAGCCATTACTGGTATATTGTTTTCTGTCATTATAGTCTGCCTTGTCTAGAATTTCATATGGAAATGATTCAAAGTGCATAGACTTTTGTGTTTGCTTTTGTCACTTACAAAGTGTTTGAGATTCATCCATGTTGAATATATTAATATTTTATTCTTTATAATTGTTGAGTAGTATTTCATAAAGTGGATATATCACAATTTGTTTATCCATTCATCAGCTGATGAACATAGGAATTGCTTTCAGTTTGGGAGTATCATATGTAATGATATTATGTGAACACCCAAGTACACATCTTTGTGTGGATACATGTGTTCATTTCTCTTGAGTGAATGAGATTGGAAATGAAAGAAGGGTCATTTGGTAACTATTTGTAAGATACTGTTATATTATTTTCCAAGGTGATTTACCATTTTATATTCCTACCAACAATGTGTAACTGTGGTAGCCACCTTGTAAGATGATCCACAGTGATCCCTGCTTTCTTAGATTCCTACCTGTACAGTGTGTCCTCCCACACTGTATCAGGATTAGTTTGGGTGATCAGTAGAATATAGCAGAAATGATGGCTTCTGAGCTTAGGTTCTAAAATGCACTGCAACTGTCATCTTGACTGATTGCTTGCTGTCTTTTGAATCACTCACTTTGTGAGAAGCCAGTTGGTATGTTGTAAGCAGTCCTATGCAGAGACCCACATGACGAGGCCAACAGCCTGTTAGAAACTGATACCTCCTGGGGGCACCTGGGTGGCTCAGTCAGTTAAGCGTCTAACTCTTGATTTTTGGGCTCAGGCCATGATCTCTCTGTTTGTAAGATCAAGGCCCACATTGGGCTCTGTGCTAACACCATGGAGCCTGCTTGGGATCCTCTCTCTCCCTCTCTCTCTGCCCCTCCCCCGCTCACACATGCTCTCTCTCAAAGTAAACATTTTCAAAACATTAAAAAGAAAAGAGACTGATACCTCCTACTAATAGCTAGCTATATGAGTGAGCTTGGAAGCAGATATTCCAGCCAGTTCTATCTCTAGATGCCTTCAGCCTTGAGGACATCATGATCCCAACCTCATGGGAAACTCAGAGTCAGAACCACTCAGCTAAGCTGCTCTTGGATTCCTGACCATCAGAAATTGTGATAGAACTACTGTTTGTTGTTTTAGACTTATAAGTTTTTAATAATTTGTTACACAGCAATGGGTAACAAATACAATGAGAATTCTAGTTTCTCTAATTCCTCAACAACCTTTGACATTGACAGTCTTTTTAACATTAATGATTCTAGTATATTTGTAATGGTATCATTGTGTTTTTAATTTGCATTTCTCTGGTGACTAGTGATGTTAAATATCTATTCATGTTTTAAATTGCCATTCATATATCTTTTGTGCAGTGTCTGTTCTTATTCTTGCCCATTTTTTAAATTGGCTTGCCTTTTTTTTTTTTTTTTTTTTTAATCTGCACTGAAAATCTGTTGTACCATCTCCATGGGAGATAAGAATCCTTTCTAGTCATGGCCTCTGGAATTGTTGCTGAGCAGAATCAAGTGGGCCTTGCAATAGCATTTCTCAGCAGCATTTTGACCATACTTAGCCTAAAGCTCTCAATCTCCTTGCCTTTTCCTGGAGTCACATCAGGTTAATAATCAGGCACCATTGAAGCAAATTCTCTAGCTACCACTCAGAAGCTTTTCCATATCCTTGATCACTTCTTGTCTCTTGCCAATTATTGAGAGTTGCATAAATACGGAGCATTTCCCAGGTTGCCTGATGCCTTCTCTGCCCTTAGAATTTTCTCTCCTAGCATCTGCTTCATTCCATACATATGCGCAGCATTCATCATTTTCACACCTGATTCGCATGTTACAGTCATCCCTAATTTTTATTTCCACCATGAGCTCACCTTTTTCACTACTCCCCGAAACACTTGCTGCTCTTTGTACTTTTCAGATGTCATGAGACTAATCTTATTCTTCTGATACCTTAAAATTAAGTACAAGTAACAGGGAATGCTAGCAGAATGGTCTTCAGTCAGATTAGCAGCTTTTTATTAACATCTACCCCATGAAGCTACTGGAAAGATAATAAGATAGTGTATATCTTGACTTTCCTAACTTAAGAGATGAGTTAAAGCATAGACTCCCAAGAACGTAAAATGCATTCTGTAAGCATTAATATACTACTACTATTTATGGCTGGCCTTGTTTAAATGGACATTTCCTCATAGCTTTATGTCAAGCAGAGATTTTAAATTCTACCAGCAATAGAATCATACCAGCAAACATTTTTCAAATATCTGCAGTGTGTTAAGCATTGTACTACATCTGTAAATGCCAAATAGCACTTGGCATATTGTCTATGAATTTTAATTTATTTGCTATTCAACCAGTAATTATTAAGCCCATGTTCTGGGCACAGTGTTAAAATAGTGCTAGGTAGTAGACATATGAAAATGAATAAGTCAACAATCTTATAGTCCAGGAGCCCTCAGATAAGCAGACATGGAGGCTGGCAGTCCCCATGAGGCAATGTTGAATGCAGCAGGAAATGCCTTTACAGAGCTCAGAGGCAGCTGTCTAGGAGTACGAGGTCAACGAGGTCAGTTGTGCCTGAGTTTGCCAGAAAGGCTTCCTGAGGAGTAACCTTGGGTCTTAATTTTGAAGGCCAGCAGGAGTTCACCAAATGGCAAGAGTCAGGAAAGGTTGTTCTAGACTATGCAGGATAAGACAATACACAGAAGTGTCTTTGAGAACAGTATCACAAAACATTTCCGTATGTTCTTATGTCCTTATTGTGGAAGACAGGGTGCTGTCTGCATCAAAAATTGACAAGGTTTGAGGGACAGGATTGTATCTGCTATCATTTTATTTTATTTTTGTGACTCATTTTTCTTTATCTCAGCATTGACCTAAGTTATTTATATTAACTTTTTTAGTGCATTTGCATCTTCCTCTCCTTTTTCGGTGATTATTAAATGCATTTGAGGCTAGGTAATTTGATTATTTCAGTGTGTTTATTGTATAATTGGAGCCCAAATTAATGTCGCCTCAAAAGATACTTTCTTCTAACGTGATAAATCCTGTAATGCTAAGCCAATTTGTTGTTTCTCCTTGCAACCTTTTGCTTATGTAATTTGCTTAGTGACTGTCACCAGGAAGCACTGCACTAGACTCAGCAAACCACACTCCTGTCCTGTCCCCACCAGTTTAAGTGTTTCAGCTTTATAAGTGTGCCTTGTGGACTAAGTCTACTGTCTGCCTCTCTTCTCTCTCAGTGTGGTTTCCATGGTTTACAAAGCTACCTACCAATTCCTTTTTTTTTTTTTTTTGGCCTTTTTCTGTTGTGGACTTGTATTCTATATATTCCTCATTTAGAAATGAACCACATATTGCACTATCTTGCTGTCTGATTATTAAATTATTGGATGGTTGCTTTTAATTCTCATTTGCTTCATTTGTTTCTCATTTCTCTAGTAAGATTTTCATATTCTTGAAAGGAGGGAATCATCGTATCTTTTAGCATAGTGCCTAGGACAGAATAGCATCTAAGAACTTTTTAAAATGAAACAAGGGGCTGACAAGATAGTGATAGAATAAATGTCTTTTGTCATGTGACTCCATCATGACTGAATTACATTGACCTTTGAGGTGATGAGTAGGCAAGATCATGTTCTCCAGGGATCGTGTTGTGTCTCCAGCAGATTGCTACGCCAGGACTTGGGGGTCTGACTTCCGGCTGCACTGCTGGCAGGTTCTGCAGCATTGGACACGTCCCCTCATATCTCTCAGTTTAGCTTTCTCAGCCATTAAATGCAGACAAGGGTATTACTTATTCCTAGTGGTGTTCTGAGGATTAAAAGAAATAATGCACAGAAATTGGCATGAGTGTCTCTCCCATAACACTTAGAACATTATTTACAACATTTTTGTTGTAAAGCACTAGAGATGTAACTCTTGTGTAATTAAATTACTTTATAAGGTACAAAGTTATGCCAGTATTTTACTTGCTTTCATTTTGTCTGTGGCATCAGTGACATACCCTCTATATTATGGAAGTACTATTTCCATTTGAAGATACAGTGAGCAGTGCCATCTGTGACCAGGACAGTGTCTGGAAGGCCTTTAGGCATGGGGGGCAGTTGTTGGAACTCCTGTCAAAAGCTGATCTTGGTCCACGGTTGGGAGCATCTCAGTCCTCCCTTGTATTGCTTGTTTTCTATAGGTCTTGTTTTCAGTCCCACTCCCACACTCCCCTGTACCCCCTTTTTTCTGTGGTATAAGTAGCTTTGTGGGGATAGTTTAAAGTTTGGGGTATATACTCAAAGTCTCAGTAGTTAGTGATTAGTATTTGAGTCAAAGTTGGTTTTAAAAAGTAAAATTCTCAGGGCGCCTGGATGGGTCAGTCGGTTAAGCGTCCAACTTGGGCTCAGGTCATGATCTCTCAGTCTATGAGTTTGAGCCCCGCGTCGGGCCCTGTGCTGACAGCTCGGAGCCTGGAGCCTGCTTCAGATTCTGTGTCTCCCTCTCTCTCTGCCCCACGCTCACTCACAGTTTTGTCTCCCTCTCTCTCAAAATAATAAACATTAAAATTTTTTTTAAAAAGATAATAAAAAGTAAAATTCTAGATTTTAGAACTATAACCTTTTTTAAAAGAAGAAAGCTTACTGATCATACAGTTCAGCCATTCTGAATCCCACAGATGAGGCTCAGAAATTTCTAGAAGCATGCCTGAGCTTGCACAGTTATAGGACTGAAATCCTGTCTGTTTTCTGGCACTCTACACTCACCTTCTTTGCTTCTAAGCAAGCATCACACATTGCTACCCCTGCTCTATTTCGATGTCTTTGGCATGCTCTCATTCCCTTTGTGTCTTCCCATTAATAGTGTGACCAAACTAGTGTAGCTTGCACTGTAGAGATTTACTTCATATGTTTGGGGAAGGCGGTCCTCTAGCAGATGGGCGCACCATTGAGTGGGTTCATGCCTGCTACTCCTCTTCTCTCTCTTCCCTCTACCTGTCCTTTTGATTTGGGGTGTTTCCTCTGTTGTATCTTTTGCATTTTACATCTCTTTACTTTTCAAGTTGCCTCCTTTGCCATATTGCCTGCCTGACTTCACATGTTTGATGACTGAAATTTCAAACATACTGTATACAAAGAGGTTATATTCTTTTCCTTTTTCTCTCCCCCTCCCTCCTTTTCCCCTAGAGCTGGCAAGTTCAAGGTATCCAAATTGTCTACAATGTCAAAAGAAAACCAGGCAAAGAAAGAGCAATGGAAAATAACTCTATTAGATGCTTCCTTATAGTTCAGATTAATCTTTTTCTTCTTTTTGACCCTTTTAAACAAACGAACATGTTGGCCCATTTAAGAAGTAATTGCTCTTCTCTTGGAAACACACTTCCTAAAATGACTGGCTCTGTGAGGTTATGCTTCCTGGGTGACAAAGGTTGGCAGGAGTGAACTTTGTAGTTTTCCCTCCCATGGCCTTTGTTCTACCCTCTCAAATAATAAAAACTTTTTTTTCCAACTATAGAAACTGTAGAGGTCAAAAAATGTGACTCAGGTTAAACCCAGTGAAAATTTTACCCACCTTAAATTAGAACGTACATTTTTAGCTTTTGATCCAAGGTAGTGTGCCAGCTGGAAGATGTAGATTTGTCATCATTTTCTGCCTGTGTTTTATCTTCTCTTTTCTTTTCTGCATTGTCATAATTCTCTAACTTCGTTATTTTTCTCAGTTGTTCTCTCCCCTTGGTAAACCTTGGTGCTCCCTGTGGAACCAGAAGAAATTGTACATGGGGTTTTGATATTTTGCCAACTGTTTTCTATAATTAAAAGTGAATTGGAAATGTGAACACTGCCTCTGTTCTGCCATTGCTTCTGGGGTCTAGTCTAATAGAAACACAAGAAGGTGCAAAAAAAAAAAAAAAAAAAAAGTGGGGGTAGAAAGAGAAAATGGAAGCATGCTATTCAGGTTAAAGGGTTCCTAATGGAACATGAATCCTTAAGCTTTTGGGTTATCTCTTCTAAATTTGCTCTGTTATTTGGGTCAGAAGATCATCAGTTAAGTTTTATCCAAAATTAAACCAGTAATAGTGAAGTGGTGGTTTGTGCTGCTCAGGATTGGCTTGATCCACACGAATTACCTTCCCAGGTGAAGTCATCAAGAGCAGAAACTTACACAGAGCTGTTTGGAACTAGGAAAGATTTGTATTCAAATGTTCATGCTCTAAGCAAGAATAGTAAGTAGAACCTATTTCTTGTCTCAGCCCTAATGGACTGGTTTCCCAGAGTGCAGGCCTGAGGAGGGCTGTGAGGACTAGACTGGAGAGTCCATGGCAAGATTGCAGCGTTGCTAGGTCCTGTCTGAGCAACTCACCAGCCCTTCACTTTGATATCACTTTTCCCTAAACTCTGACACGACTGCATTGCACACAAAGGAGACTTTAAGCACTGCAAGGCCAAGGGGCAGGACTATCTTTTCACCATTACATCTTTATCACTTAGATTTGTGCCTGACCCATTGTAAAGACTCAATAGGTGTTTGATGAATGAATGAATGAAATGAGAACATGTGAAACATTCCAATTTTATTCTTTTGACTTTATTCAGCAAGTTCTAGAGTTAGATACTTGGCATGCCTCTATATGGAAATGGGCTGGACATAAAATTGATTTAATACTTAGCCTACAGGAGGAGGAGCCAGGGATACCACCAAGAGATGACATAAATAGGTCTGTAAGTATCAGCCCGATGCTCATTCTCCAGTAGCTTTGTTCAAATCAGATTAACGGTTAGTAGATTTTTTTAGATAAACAATTCTCAAGTCTCTTCTAAATTTCACATTTATCTATAATTTCACCTTTTTAAAATTCAATTTAATTATTTTATTTTTTAAATATTTTTAAAGTTTTTATTTATTTTGAGAAAGAAGAGAAAGAGAGTGAGCCAGAGAGAGGATCCCAAGCAGGCTTTGCCTGTGCTGTCAACTCAGAGCCTAATGCAGGTCTCAAACTCATGAACTGTGCGATCATGACCTGAGCCGAAACCAAGAGTTGGATGCCCAACTGACTGAGCCACCCAGGTGTCCCTAGTTTTGCCTTGTTCATCTCCTGCCTACTCTTTTTTGTTTTAAAAGTATACTTATTTATTTCAAGAGAGTTAGTGCATGGGAGAGGCAGAGAGAGTGAGAGAGAGAAAGAATGCAAGCAGGCTCTGCACTATCAGCATGGAGCCTGATGTGGGGTTGGAACCTATGAACCCTGAGATCATGACCTGAGCCCAGATCAGGAGTTGGATGCTTAACTGACTGAGCCACCCAGGAGCCCCATCTCCTGCCTCCTCTCTTTTTTTTAAAACATATTTATTTATTTTGAGAGAGAGAGAGAGAGAGAAGAAGAACGAGCAGGGAAGGGGTAGAGAGAGGGAGACACAGAATTGGAAGCAGACTCCAGGCTCTGAGCTGTCAGCACAGAGCCCGATGTGGGGCTCGAACCCACAGTCTGCGAGATCATGACCGGAGCTGAAGTCGGAGGCTTAACTGACTGTGCCACTCAGTTGCCCTTCTCCTGCCTCCTTTTAAGTGGATGCTATAGAACAGCAAAATAGCCTCAAAATTACAGCAAAGGAGAAAAGAATGCTTTTTGTTTAGTGAAATGTCAACTGGAATCAGGTGAAAATACATGTAAAGAAGGAGTTTGTGACTGGACTTTCTGGGACATGTTGAGAAGCTTCCAGAATAGTTAGCTCTTTCACTGACAGCATGTCCTTTGTTTGTTTCACTTAGCACAGTGATACAGAGCATGGAGTCTTCTGTGTTTCTCTCAATCACGTCTTTGCTTTAAGAACAAAGATGTTTTGAAATGGTGGCATTTTTTTGGCCTGATTTTCAGTTCTTTTCATTCGTGTCTGCACATGGGAGAAAACTCATTTCTTAAAATCAGCAGTACCCCTCACTTCCCAAATTACCATCCCCATGCTGACCCCCCTCCCCTACCAACTAATTCCTCTGCTGACTTTCTTCCCAATTACTCTGGCCACACCACATAAAACTATATATTTCTTTTCTTCCTTATCTTTTTTTTTTTTCTTTTTGGAGCAGGAGTTTTTCATTTCACTCTATTTACTATTCAGGTTTTGAATCTGTTGCATGATTTCCTGACTGCTCTGTAGCAGAGTATGTTGTTCAAGTGACAAGTGGGTCATTCATCACTTAGGTGTTTTTAGATGTTGACTTTGGTGTTGGTATTATAGGAGTCAAAGATTATTAAAAGTAAAACCTTATGAGATGTTTGGTATTCAGACTGTTTTGTCAGCAGAGGAAGAGTTTTGTGAATTAGTGTATTAGCCTCTATGTTGGCTTATAGATGCCCCCTTCTCTCTGTATCTTCCTGTGGCCTTCTGTCTGTGCCTGTGTCCTGACATCTTCTTATAAGGACACCAGCCCTGTTGGATTGGGGCTCACCTCAATAACCTCATTTTACCTAATTATCTCTTTAAAGATCCTTTCTCCAAATACACTCACATTCTGAGGTATCAGGGGTTAGGACTTCCACATACGAATGGGGAGGTTGTACAGTTTGGCCCTAAGCAGCGGTAGGTAAGCTCTAATCCCTTGCCTGAATGGTATGAATGGAAATCCAAAACTAAGGATAACTCCCTTACAGGATGACACTGAGAGTAAATGAAATCTTGTGACAAAGATTTGGAAAACTCCAAATCCTTACTAGTATGGGTGGCAGTGTCATTATCATTGTATATAATGTATGACAGTAAATATAATGTGATTATTATAATATAAAATGATTGTTATTTGAAACGTTATTTGAATCCATGTGAGAAATTAAAGAATTTGGATTGATGTTACACCTCCCAGAGTTCCAGAGAAACTAGTGCAAGTAGAAGAGGAAATACGAATTTGGGGATAGCAGCAGTCAGTCTGCATCATTGCCACTCTGCTGAGTTTTGAGCAGTTATAGCGTGGATCTCTTTGCCAGGCTTCTTGAGAATGAAATTCATAATGTCAGATGAAGGACAAACTAAACAGTACCTGAAATGATTGACTGTCATGGATTAAATGTCAGAAAAAAAATGAGTAAAAAGGAACATTGTGTTCCTTTCTTAATAATGGAAATCAAAATGTTCCACCAAACGTTATTCACACCTTCCGTTAAAAGCCTGTGTTAACTATTACTGTAGTAAGTAAGGTATTAACATTGACAGTGAATACCAGTAGTGTCCTTCAAACTTCTTACAGTTTTCTAACTATATTTTTAAAAATATTTCCTCAGTGTTGTTCTGATCAAGAGCTATAGATGTGGCTGATTTTATTACTCTTAGCTTCATTTTAAGTGGGATTTTAAAAACTGTCTGTTTTAAAAATGTAATCCCTTAATTTATTCTCCTTTACCCCCAGAGGTTAATCTCCCTTAATCTCTCATCATAATAGGATCTGGGGCATTGGAAGCCAATGAAGTGTTTCACATTATTGTTCATTGTGAATAAACAAATAATTTTCAGTCCTCTTCCCTCAAATTGCCATAATTTAAGGATCAGATAGCTAATTCTATAACTCTGGGGCCAATTTTGAGAGGGATAAAAACCTCTTCCAATCACATCTGCTTTAGCCGTCTCTACTGGGGACTTCTAGGGGTAGGGAGCTGCCCTGGAAGTGTGTAGGACACAAATATTTATTTGTTGCTTAGGCATCTTGATGCTACTGGTCATTTCACTGAACGATCTAGGACAAATCCGAAAGGTTAAGAAATGATTAAAAAAAATTTTTTTTCCATACTTCATAGTTCTAAATTGGAAATCTGACTTCCTCTGATAATAAGTCAGTTCTAGGTCATATGTTTAGAAGATATGTTTTCTGGAGTCATAGAGATTGAAGGGTCTATTTTCTTCTTGTCCTTGTCACCAGGCTTTTGACTATTTCATTTTTCAGAGTCAGTGCTCAAGAGCACCAACAGGAGAAAAGAAATGCCAGGATGGAAGTCAGATCAGCCAAATTTAACTATTTGACACCAAGAAGTCTGGTTTTCGCATAAAGCCAAAGGTGTTGTGATCTTTGGACGTGTGCATTTCTTCTCTAGAATTTAGTGTTCCTTGAAGGAAGATCCTGTTCTTCCTGTGTCTCTAACAACAGAGTGACATACACACACCAGGCACTCAGTAGATGTTGTCTGAGTTGATTGTTGAATTAGATGTTCTATCTGCATACTCTTTGTTGTTTTCACTTCCTGCAAAGAACAAAGTTGGATTTGTCTTGCCTACAAGTTGTCTAGCCCTCCACAAAGCAGCACTTGCTGTAGCTATCCCCAGCCCATCAGCCGTTTTTCAGGGTGAGTCCCTGTCAGTTAAAGTTCACCTGGGGATAGTAGCATGAAGATGAGG
The DNA here is from genome assembly GCF_046562875.1 of Panthera onca. Classification (NCBI taxonomy): domain Eukaryota; kingdom Metazoa; phylum Chordata; class Mammalia; order Carnivora; family Felidae; genus Panthera; species Panthera onca. Next base: position 22,918,554 of record NC_138343.1, on the reverse strand, counting down.
TTGAGATTGCTGAGTTAAGAGTGCCTGGGTGGCTTAGTTGGTTAAGCATCTGCCTTCAGCTCAGGTCATGATCTCACCATTTGGGCCCCAACGTTGGGTGAACTCAAGCTGCTTCAGGCCAACATGAGCCCTGCTTTGGGTGAACACAAGCCCTGCTTCTCTCTCTCTCTCTCTCTCTGCCCTTTGTGGGATCCTCTCTCTCTCTGTCTCTCTCTCTCCCTCATGGGATTCTCTCTCTCTCAGCCCCTTGCTCACTTGAGTGCTCTCGCTCGCTTTCTCAAAAAAAAAAAAAAAAAAAAAAAGATTGTTGAGTTAAGCAGAGGAACATCTCAGTTACACTGGGAGAACCTGGAACGCAGAAGAACCAGGATGCTGGAAACCCACAAGTAGCAGTTGCATTTCCACGGAGGCAAGTGGTGCCTTTCTCTTGTTGGAGGAGGCTTGCGTGAGGCATGTGTTGATCATGGCTGCACCCCGCTTGGCACTGGCAGTTCTGTAACCTGGTTCTGGCCCAAGTGAAAGCCAAGGAATCTGAGAGGTTGGAGTAAATATGGTTTTTCAGAGTGAAGTGTTTTGGGAGTAAGTGGAGGTGCAACAGGCAGTGTGGGGAAGTTCCCTGGTGGTTTTCTTAGGGAGCGCTGGCTGGGTCTTCCCTTCAGGAGATGAAAACTGCACTGGAGTCCTTCAGACTTAACTCGTGTGAACCGGAGCAATGTGGTGAAGAGGAATGACTGGTGAAGAATGGATTTAGAAGGCTTGATTTCTAATCTCAGATCTATTACTAATTGGGTCTGTGACCTTAGACCAAGTCATTTACTGTCTCTGGGCCTCAACATGCTCATCCACAATTAAGTGCATTGATGGCTAATGATGCTGTTCTCTGAAGCTCCTCCAGTGTGCTCAGTGTTTGCTGGAGCTTAAACTTTGGGGTCACTTTCTCCCACTTTGGTTCCCTTTGGCTTGATGATGTCATTGTGTGCAGAAATAGAAAACTGGTACAAAGCCATTTATCCAGTACTGTGCGCCAGAATATCTTTGATGAGATCATATGTTGCTCTTTTACTTTGAAAAACCAATTCTGACTCAAATAGTAGTCACTAACTACTTAAACACTGGGTGCAGTAATGGCCTATATTTCCTGTTCATTTCGTGTTGGTTTTCTGCTTCCTTCTCAGTGTCTTCTCTCTTTCCTCCACAGAAATGATTGTAAGGGGCATCTGGGATTTGGGCAGAAGCAAATGCCAGTTGGTCCAAGCTGAGGCAGCAATTCTAGGGGCAGCGTCCTTTGCAAATGTGTTGTTTTATGAAGATAGACCTTTCACACGATTCTTCGTGTCAGCCGTTTTGCCACTTAATGTCGTTGAAAAGCCTATTGAGTATCTGATCCAGTTCTCTGTTATTCAACTCTGCTGCCCTTTTCCTCCCTCCTCTCCTCCAGCTTGGAAAAATGTGTGTGGTACAGTGAGAAATTCTGGCCACTCGGGTACTGCATTTTCTTCAGTGTCTTGCGAAAGAGGCTGATGTGGAGGCTGGAAAGTATTCATAGAAACGCTGTTTTTCACAAGACTGCTAACAGCTGCCTGTGATTTTGTTGAAGCAGAATGCAGACTAAATAAGATTTGAGGAGGAAGATAGCACATTAAAAAGTATCTTTCCCGGACAACCCCTGGGAAATGAAGTTCCATCCAGGAGTAGAGCAGACACAGGTGCTGCAGGTAGAGGCTTTCCAAGGAGAGGTCTGTGCTGTTTCCTTCCAGTGTGTTCCCCCTGTAGCACAGCCGAGTGTGGGTTCATCTGGCATGAGGTGGTGGCCAAGGAAGATCCCGGGCTACTGTGGTGAAGAGCACAGCGCGGACTCCAGAGTCAGACAGACCTGGATTTCATTTTTGAGGGGTCGACGTGCTTTGGTTGTAAACTATAGAAACCAGTTCTGGCTAACTTTGATTTAAAAGGGAGGGGAAAGGCCACGGAGTCATTCACAGAACTGGTGAGGTCTCACACAGGGAACCCTCAAAAAGGGGAGGAACAAGGTAGCTGTAGTATCTAGGACAGCCTCTCCAAGGCAGTGCCAGTGGAATGACTTGAAATAAAACATTTTCTGTCATTCAGGAACCAGATCCTTAAGAGACAGAGACAGATGATTGGTCCTGCCTTGCTTTTTTGGGAGGGTGGGTGGGTGGGTGGCTAGGGAGACATAGTGATTAACATAAACAAAGTTGGTTCACCCAAAGAAGATTGGGCCACCCTTTTCAAAAGAAGCAGCTAGGGTTGTTATGCAGACTAAACCAACACGTGGGTATGATGTAAGTGACTCCTGCCGCTCAGTGTTTCACTGTCTGAATCTTGGGTAAAATCTCAGACTTGGGTAATGCTGAAGAAATGATACCTACTTTATAGATATACTTATTGGAACATTAAAAAAGGTAATACCTATGAAGCACTTAGCATATACCTTGTGGTTAGTAAGTAGTAGGTAATTAGTTTTAGCTATGTTAATCGTGTTTTCTTTGCAGAGTCGTTAATTGATGGGGTGATCCAAGCACATCTAAGTTTGCTCAGGGCAGGCCCAGTTTGTGCCTTCATACCCCCCAAATTAGCATTGTCTCAGATTTCTAATGTTTAAAATAAACTGTCATGGGGCACTGTGAGTTTTATTTTAAGTCAGTTGAGCGGCTGACTTCGGCTCAGGTTGTGATCTCGCAGTTCCTGAGTTCAAGCCCCACATTGGGCTTGTGGCTGTGGGCACAGAGCCTGGTTCAGATCCTCTGCCCCACCCCCCTCAAAAATAAATATTTAAAGAATAAAATAAACTGTCATTATTACTGGTTGCATTAAAATAAACCAGGATGGGCTTGATAAATCTTTGCTTTGTACTTCCAGCTCTGCTCTGCTGTACCTCAGTAGTATGTGAGAAGCATGTGCAGTGAACAGGGTTCTCAGTGAAATCTGAATCTGACCAGCCATAACCTCTCTTTTCCCAAGCCTTTCAGATGCAGCTTAAACAACACCGCCCTTTAAGGATATTGTGCACTATGCTCTCAAGCAAACAGTGCACTGAGACATGAGGGTCTGGGTTGGGGCAGTTAATGCCTCCTACTCCAGCGTGGTGGTGGGAGAAGTGCTGGGTTCTTACTGCTACCCCTGCCAGCCATGTGGGTATATCAGCCAGGTGTACCAGGGTCCATTCCACAGCTTCTAGGAGGCACAAGCCACTGGTGCTCCTGGTGAGAATTTCTCGGTGAGCTTTCTCGGTGAGAATTGTAACAAATTACAGGTCGAAATATATGGGGGAAGGGCTTGTGAGCAGTTGGGTGGCAGAGCCTAGAGATAAGGAGAGTCTGCATGCTCTTGCTGCAGGGGTTTGTCACATTGTGTAGGGTATAAATCCGCAACTATTCCTTTGTTTCACTTTTTGGTAATGTTTTTTATCTTTCTGTAAACGCTTTTAGTAGCAATTATTCCTCATAAATACAAAGAACAAACTGGTAGTTGCCAGAAGAGAGAGGGGTGGGGGGAAGAGCAAAATAGATGAAGGGAATTAAGAGGTATAAACTTCCAGCTATAAAATGAATAAGTCATGAGGACAAAAAGTACAGCACCCCTGTATAAGTGCCAACACACCAAATAAGTGCCCTTTTAAAAGGGAAAATGAATTGCCAGATTTCCATTTTTCAAGAAAGTTGATACTGAATATGTAACCTGTCAATATTTACCATTCACATGAAGGCCATAAAAATATCAGTGATCATAAGAAAACACAAGGAAATCAATCTGTTGAAAAAGCATTAACAACTAACCTAAAAATTCCAAAGGTGAGAATTTAACAGATGCAGCGCTTTTACATTATTATTTCATTTAGATCAAATAACCATTTCTCTAAGTTAATTTCACTCATTTTTGAGTTTAAGTTTCCTTGTACACACATTACAAGTATAGTTGTAGGGGCACCTGGCTGGCTCAGTTGGTTGAGCATCCGACTTCGGCTCAGGTCATGATCTCACAGTTCCTGTGTTCAAGCCCCACATCTGGTTCGCTGCTGTGAGCACGGAGCCCACTTTGTATCCTCTGTCCTCCTCTCTCTGCCCCTCCCCTGCTTGCACTCTCAAAAAATAAACATTTTTTAGAAAGTATAGTTGTGGCTGTTAATATCTTGGCTCCCCTAGCAAAAGAACTTTGTAAACAATTAAGAGATCATGCCATAGTTTTTTTGTTATATTAGTTTCAGGTGTACCACATAGTGATTCAACAATTCTGTACATTATGCATAGCTTACCGCGGTAGATGTGGTTACCATCTGTCACCATACAACGTTATTACAATATTATTGACTGTATTCCCTATGCTGTACTTTTCATCCTCATGACTTATTCATTTTATAGCTGGAAGTTTATACCTCTTAATTCCCTTCGTCTATTTTGCCCTTCCCCCCACGCCTCTCTCCTCTGGCAACTACCAGTTTGTTCCTCGTATTTATGATTTTCTTCGTTTGTTTTCTTATTTAGATTTCAGTTAGCACAATACCCTCTAGGTGCATCCATGTTGCAAATGGTGACATTTCATCCATTTTCTTTTTTTAATAACTGAGAATAACATTCCATTGTGTGTGTGTATGTGTGACATTTTCATTATCCATAAATCTATTAACGGATGCTTAGGTTGCTTCCATAATTTGGGTGTTGTAAATAATGCCGCAGTGAAAGTAGAGGTGCATATATCTTTTCAACTTAGTGTTTTCATTTCCTTTGGATAAGTACTCAGTAGTAGAACTACTGGATTGCATGGTAATTCTATTTTTAATTTTTTGAGGAACTTTTATACTGTTTCCCACAACAGCTACACCAATTTACATTCCTACCAACAGTGCATGAGAGTTCTTTTACTCCACATGCTCGCCAATGCTTATTTCTTATCTTTTTGATAACAACCATTCTGCCAGGTGTGAGATGATATCTGATTGTGGTTTTGATTTGGATTTTCCTGATGACTAGTGATGTTGATCGTGCCAATTTTATATCAGTATCATCTCATCAGATACTTTAAGTAGAAAATTAGTTAAATTGATTCCAATAAATTTTCCATTTTTTTAAATCCAATTCATGAGATCAAAGGAAAGTTTTTGGTAGTTCATACTGTTCAAAGAAACACATCTGACATTATTGTACTTGTGATTGAAAATCCAGTCCCAAAGTTCAACATTTATGAACAAATTATTTAGTTTTGCAATGATAACATATTAAAATTTTGTAGAGTATGGTGTTTTAATAAAAACAATTTTCTAAATTTAGAAAAGTGGATCCAAATATACTTGGAATTGATTGTGAGATATATATCACTGTAATTTTTTTTCAACAAAGTTGAAGTTAAATATGAAAAACACCTCAGTTTTCCAAGAACCGTCCTACTTGCTGTCTCTGCTACCTGTTGTCAGTTGAATTTTAGCAGTGGCTCAGCCTTTGAAAAACTAGTTTGTATCTCCCCTCACTATTGTACAGTGTTATTGAATGTATGAGTCCTTTACATTTTGGCTATATTTCTTTCCCCAAAATCCATTGGAAATCTTAAAGCATTCAGTTAATGGAACACCAAAAACATCAGCATTTGAAGCTTTTAGAGAATTGCAGTTATTAAAAACAAGGCCTGAAATCTAGAAGATACTGGACTATATCCTCACAAAAGGAAAGCAGGTACTAAAAAATTACATGATGAGGACCCAGTGGTATATAAACTCTAATTTGAAATTCAGTAATTCTGATTTAGCATAACTGTACTATGGAAAGTATTTTTTAAATGTAACTTCTGTATTTAATTGGATAAATTTTTATGCTGTAGCACAATGGAATGAAATTGAGATGACATAATATTGCATCATTTAAATTTGGCAAAACATTCAACAGAATCATAAATAGAGACGATTTATATGAAGAGCTTGCTCTTGTTAATGTAGAAGCAGAAAGGCATTTCCTTTGAAAGTATTGTGGCTGAAATATTTATGCACTCCAATAAAAAAATAGAATCGAGAAATATTCTCCATTTGGTAGGACTTGCTCTGAGCTTATCACACACCCTCAGGATGTTTTCAAAAATCAAACTTGGGTAGTCTTCACAGAAGAGTCCATTGAAGGTGTCAACAATCTCAACTTGCACAGGATGCAACTTCAAAGAAGATTTCAGGCAATTTCATGACACAAAATTAAAATACCAAGGTCATGTTGAAAACATGTGCTTTTAGAAAAATATCAGAGATAGAATTTAAAAGTGATTGTTGCGAAACTGATCAAGGTTTATAAATATATGCCAAGACCAATTGTCATTTATACTGCTTTTAGAAATTCATAAAATTAATATAAAGAAGTTTTTTATTTTGCTTTAATATTCATGAACATATTTTTTTCTAGAAAAAATTTGTTTTTGGAAATAGTTTCTGAATAAAGTGATTCTGTAGATCCATTAATATAAGAAAACTAGTTTGTCAGTAACTAAATCCTTCAAAAAACAATATAATTTTAATTATTTGCTACATCCATTTTTACTCCCAAAAATGTCTTACAATAAATTATATGGGTCTTTCATTCACTAATGGCTTGGTGAATCTTTAGGATTGAAACATGGCAGAATTAAGAATATTCAGACCAGGTTGTAAAAGGTTTGCTATCCCAGAAACTTATTCCCTTGGGGTTTCCTTCACCCATCCAGTTTGGTATACACAGTCTAGTTGTACTTTAGCTGTTCTGCCTTACCACACCCTCTTCCTTAATTGATTAGCTCCACTCCATTCAGATGGTTGGCGGGAGTGGGCCCCTGGCCCAGGCTGGAACATTCACAATTTTGGCCCAGGAACTGTGGATTGAAGACAACAAGTAATACAGTCTCTTTTAAGTGCCTAAAGTTATAAGATGTGAAGCTGGGGAGCATTGGGCGGCCATATATCCCATACTTTGGACTTGAGAATCCGCAGAAATTAAAAGAAGAAAGGAGATATAGAATGAGAGGCAGGATAATATTTAATTTCCCAGGTGGAGTTTTTCCTGATATTCCCCCTTAGGTTTCACCAGTCACCTGAACATTTTTATAATAAATTAACTTTTTGCTATTGTAAATTGAAGTTTAATTGCTGTCAATTGCAACCATAAGAGTCATTTCTTCCTCTCCTGAGTTTAAAGCAAATTAAGAGTAAGACATCTAAGCAGATGGAGGAAACAGAATGTCAACTCGATTTTTCCTAAGCTGATTGGATAACCTGGCTTTCCATGGCTTTCCAAGGGGCCCACTTCCTTCCCACCAGTCCCACCCCTCCTCTCCAGCTCACCTGACAGGATGGTGAACCTGACATTAACTGGCACCAAGTCTCTCACCTGGCTGGGGTGGAAGCATAGGAAAAAAGCAAATTTCTACTGTTTGAGGTCTTTTAATAGATCAACTCCACCCCATTCAGAAAGGTGGATCAATCAGGGAACTTACTTCTTCAACAGGGACTCAGTAACAGAGTGAGAGATCAGAACAGTTGCTCTACTAGAAATTTCTCCACAGATGGAAATTCAAGGCCGACAGAAAGGAGGACAACCCACCACAAGTCTGAACTAACACCTGAATTTAAACTCTCAAGATGAATGAACACCAGTGTTCAGGAGGTCAGCTAGAGAGCGTGGGCCTGGGGCATGGCTGGGGGCCAGACTATCCAGCCAGCCCTTAGTGTGCCTGCTGTCTTCACAGCCTGTTATTTTCTATTTACTACTCTGCGAGCACCCTCCCTGTGATTTCTGTTGGTATCAGTGAATAAGCTTTTCTAGCTTGTCTCTAGCACCTCCCACCATTGCCTGAAGATTCCCAATGTGTATCAGTCTGCTGAAGACCAGCATTTACAAATGACAGGCTAGAATCATTAATACTTGTTGATAATATGACTGATGATGCTTTGGACCGGGGAAGGATCTGCTTTGGGGGAACAGAGCAGATTTAGCTAATAGATGTGACTATGGGTGAGAAAAGCCATCTGCTGCAGTGGTTGATCATTTAGGCATTTGTGAAAACAGCTAGATGTAAAATCACTGTGAAAGTTCATGAACAATAAGATAGGGGAAATCTGACGGTTTCTCTGGCAATCCAGAGTTTTCCACAGAGAGAGGCTAAAAGGCTAACTATATATTTAAAGACTGCCCCCCCCCCCTTTCCTGGATGTGTGTCTACTGCAAATGGCTTTGATTTTTCAACCCAGGATTGCTTTCTTTCAGTTTTGCACATTCGAGTGCATGCACACTGCTGTTTCAGGTTTCAGATCTTTCTAGAAACTGATTCACACAGACACCTAACCTCTCCAACCCCTTTCTACCACCTACCTTCTCTGTGAATACAGGGCTCACAGCCTTTCAAAGAGAAAGGTTTCAGAATTTGGCAGCAAAAATTGATGGCACCTAGCAAATTAGCGGTGTGGTTGACAATAGTGGTTACTTACCCCTGCCCTGCCTGACGAGCTTTCCCATTGTTTAGTGTGGTCACGCTGGCTAACATTGACTTAGAAACTGGCACACAACTTAAATGTTTGTGTTTAAAACCCATTTGGGGTTTGAGGTATCATCTCCTACATTTGTTGTACCAATTCATAAAAAGGAAGCTCTTTTTTTTTTTTTTTAAGGCTGACATTTAGCACCTTTTGACCTATAATGACTAAAAGTGAATTTGAAGCATATTCTTTTTCATCTCTTCTTTCAGCTGTTAATTTTTAGTACTTTCATTGCTGTTTGATAAAGCAGTTAGAAGTGCAAGTTCCCAGGCAACAGTGAGTGATTGGTGTGCTGGGGTAGAACACTGGGGGTCTGCAATAATTTTAAGAGAATAATGAAAATAGCTTTCAAGAGAGGCAGGAATTGTCATTTGAGATTATGTTGTACATTAAGATCAGTTTCTAGTGGCCCAGTTTGGCAGTCAGTGACCTCTGGGCTAGTGGGTCAGATAATGAGGGTGATGCTGGAGCCTCAAGGGGCAATGGAGAGAAGACTAAAGAGAGAGCAGAGGAACAAAGAAAAAGCAGGAAGCAAGGGAGGAAAACTCCAGTCTCTCTTTCTTAAGGATTTTATAGCAAGGTTATATTATTTTGTTGAAAGTACAAGAGTTCCCAGAACAGTATATTTAGAAATATTCAGCCTGTTAAAGACCTAGCCATTCAAATGAGTATCTGAGCAGAGCATACGCCCTGTTGGAGGGGTTTCCTTTTCTTCCCAAATTCATGATATCTGGTAAGCATGTGATAAAGAGTTCTGGCTTTTCATATGCAGGTATGGAGAGCAAACAAGTCTTGAGGTTTTAAAGCCAGCTATAGTGCTGTCTCACAGTTTTTAAGTTCCTCTACTTATTACCAAGCCCTGCAAGCTATATCCCATATCTCAACTGGTATTTATGCACTCTGAGAGGAGATAAAAGGCAAAAATGTGAAATAACCTTGAAAAGAGTTAAGTATGTGACATAAACTATAAGTGTAATGTGCCAAAGAGTAGGTGGTCTGCACATTGAGATCTGGTCCAGTTTTGGAAACCACATCCAGGAGAGGACCATCCACCAGATGAATTCCTCTCAGCAGAATCTCTATTGTAGTCTTTGTCTTGATAAATTAATGTTTTTTTTTTCACCATCAGAATCTGCAAGGTGAGCAGATAATTCAGCAGGAAGTGAACTGGGAGTGAGTGAATACTTGGCAGCATGAGTTAAACAAAAGAGCAGAATGTGGAGTGGCCAGCAGGGCATCAGCGGACCATCGGGAGGAGACCCACAGAAGGAAATAGGAGCAGTGCTGGGTCTGGGAGCCTGGGCAGAGGAAGCAACAGAAGCTTGTAGGGGAGGAACAGTAGGGGAGGAAACAGGAGTACAACAGTAGGGGAGGAAGGCTTGCAGTGTGCAAGCAGCAGGGAGGGCACCAGCCAAACAGGGCAGAGGAAGATTTGGGGGCCCTTAGGAAATTGGCTTTGGTGGCAGTTAAGAGCATGTAAGTCTTTGAGTGTGGGCTAAGAGGATTCATAGTGAAGATCAGCCTGGCAGCAATGTTGAGGATGGGTATAGGAGAGGGAAAATACCTCAAACCTTGAAGTGGAGAGAGTATGAACCATAGTGGTCATTGGAAATGGGGGTATTATGAAATTGAGAAGCTTTTTGGAGGGAAGAAATGTCAGTGATATTCAGTGATATTAGGAGGTGATTATGTATAGTGAAAAATCTAAAGTGGCAGACTTTTTCTGTAGAGGGCAAGAGAGTAAATATTTTCAGCTGTGTGGGCCAGTCTCCAGAAAATACAGACATGAATGGACATGGCTGAATTTGGCCCAAGGGCCACATATAGTTTGCCAACCCTTTCATATAAAGGATGGGGGAAAAATAGCCTTAGGAAACAGAAATGAACATTAGGTATATACACTGGTAATCTTGTGACCAAGATTTTGTTTTTCTGAACCAAAACTGTTATGAACACTTTCTTCCCAGATACTAAACATCCAACATTACCCACATCTATGCACTTCAGCCTTCCGTAGCCTGGAACTCCAAGATGACCCACTGCTTCAGCTACACTTTGTCTGGTAAATGGTTCCTCGCATACATTATGTAGCGGATGAAATGTCATAAAGGAATTCCAGTGAGCATATTGCCTAAGTGAGCTGATCGTAGTAGAATACAACTGGCCCAGGTTTTTACACTTGAGCTCAGAGAATGAGGGTCAGTCTCTCAGGGCGCAGGTCCCAGAAAGTTGGGTTCTTAAGGATAAGGCAAGGCGTCCTTGTAATGTCTAAGTGACTGGCTTTTCCAGGCAGTAGATGATGAGTGAGAAAAAGATGTCAAGAGTGTAATAAGTCAAGCTTGATGTGGAGCTGGAATGCAGCGGGGCAGAAGGTGGGTGGGCAGAGCATTAGGACTGTTCTTGGAATGTGGGTGGTTTCTTTATGTGGACACCTGCTGTAGTGCACTGTTTTTTAAAAAACAGGTTAGTGGGAAGAGCATTATCCACAATACAACATCTATATATACCAACACATAACATATGTATACTCCTTTATGTGTTTATATATACACATCATTTCGACTTTATTTTCTTTTTACTCAAAATACATTATGTCTCCCAATTTTGTTTTCTAATTTAATGCGGCGCTCTGTTTGGTGGTGTTAACTATAATTTTAGCTTTACATTTTGTGAGGCCTGCCAGTGTGGGGTTGGGGATTACAGAGATTGTTTTATAGATAGATGGCAGGGAAGAGCAGCAACCACAAGTTTTGCTAGGGAGGAGAGGATAGGTTTTTTGGGGTTTTTTTTCTCCTTTTTTTTTAACAAAGATTTTGCCTCATTTCTTTTTTCTTTTTCTTTTGCTTTTCTTCCAATTCAGCAAGTCTTTGATTATCTAAAAAGTGAAACATTACTGTTCTGTTCTCAGGGATGGCAGAGGTGCACGTGATCACTTAAGGGAGATTCCAGTTGGTCCCTGTGGGTTACCATCCCGTCTTGCTTCCTTCCATTAAGCCCTCTGTAAACCCTCTCTGCTAAAGCAGTTTCTCCTTGTTCAGGCTTCAGAGAGCACTTTCTCTAAAGCTTTCTTTGACCACAGCAGAGTCTATCTTTCTTCCTAGTCTTTAAGCTTCCCAAGGCCCCCAGAGCAATGTGTACAGGGCCTTGCACTTTGTAGGTATGCAGCATTTGTTGCAAGAATGAGAGGACCTGGAGAGGTTGGAGCACAGAACCTGTGTCTTACTAACTTTTGCAATCCCTATGCTTAGTAGGGAGCCTCCTGCATTAATCACTGTTTGCTGAATGAGTAGATAAATACATGGATGATGAAATAAAGTTATGAGCTTGACCACATAGGTAGTAGAACGGGTTCTGAGCCTTGTTCCCATGTCCTGCCACCATCCTCGTGTCCTCTTAGGGATTCACCGCCAGAGGAGCTGAGCTCACAAAAATAATGTCCAGATGAAAAATGAGCTACTGTTTATTAATGTCTAGGCAAATTTCCAGGAAGCACCCCCCAAACCCACCCAGCATATGTGGAGGGCTTTTTTAATACTCATGTTTGTGGTTAGAATCTGAAATGAGTTCCATGCCCACCCCTCATCAGGTCCAGTGTAGTTCCCTGCACCCTCCCCTGAGCTCAGAGAGGACAGAAGTTCCCTTCACTCTAAAGACACAATGAGCACGAGACCTGGGATGAAAGTGTTTTTTACATGGCCACCCCAAACTAGCTGGATTTGATGGCCAAAACTAGTATTTAATTTTTTTAAGTTTATTTATCTATTTTGAGAGGGGCAGAGTGAAGAAGAAGAAGAGAGAATCTCAAGCAGGCTCTGTGCTGATGGAACTTACAAACTGTGAGATTGTGACCTGAGCCACCCAGGAGCCCCCCAAAACCAGTAAACAAGAGGAAAGCTAGAGGGATGGAAGTTGTAACAAGAAAGAATAATGGAAGGTGGAATGAATAGCTTTTATAGAAGGGATTTAAGAAATCTTGAGACTTTCTTGCAGATGAAAATGAGAGGGCTAAAAGCTATTGTGCTGGTGAGAAGTAACCTATAAATTATGCTTAAATAACTTTTCAAATCAATATAAATCACGAGGTAACATAAAATCATTATGATTTCATTATGTTAACGTTAATACATTTTAATTTTCAGGTGCATATGCCTGAAGGCCTCAAGGCTCTTAAATACAAAATAATCAAAAAGCTAATTAATCATAAATGGGCAACTTTCCCAAATAACTCTAAGAACAGTTACAATTAAGAAAAAAAAAATCATACCCTATCTATAAAGGAGAATAAAAATGCACAGACAAGAAACGTAATTACAAGCCATAAAAACCAAAAAGAAAAGCAGAGAGTCTCATTTCCTAGGCTAGGTAAATTCGCCAAATGAATTTGGGGAAAAACTGAAGATAAGGGTTATTTCGGAGACGTATGGCCCTACATGGGCCTTTTCTCTGTTTTCCTTATTAAACCCATTCTCTTGGGCCTCTTTAGGCTATTGAATCTTGACTCATATATCTACTGTATTAACTGTTTCTCTCCGCCTCGAGAGACCTAGAAGTCTGATAAGCGTGTCTTTCATTCCTCCAGGTGCCTGCTGAGCACCCTAAGTAGGATACTGGTGGGTTCAGGGAGCCTGTAAAATGATACCAGCAGACTCTCTCCATGTACGTTGGTTAATCAGAACATTTTGCATATATTGGTTCAACAGGTTTCAGATCATCTAAGTATACAGTTGAGCCCTCTTTTCTCTTTCACAAGGATATTTTAAGAGACTTTAATCAAGTGCTTTGCTATAATCCAAACGTGCCTCATCTGTGGCATTTTTTGGCTTATCCACACAGTGATGCAACCACAATAGACAATGAGGATGGGCTAGTTTTAAGAGTCAGGAGTCCAACTACAGCAGAAAAAGGGATTTCAGTTGCTTACATAAATAGGAGGTCCATAGGGTGGGCTGGCTTCTGATACAGCTGGATCCAGGTCACGCAGCTAATTAGAGGTAGAGCCAGGGTTAGAATTTACCTCAGGTCCTCTGACTCCCAGGGCAATTGTGTTTCCATTACATGGTGCTACCTTCATAGTACCTCAATCAATATCAGCTGAATTAAAAGAAAAATGAAACAAGAAGGGAATATGTCCTCCCTGGAGTCACTCTAATAGGTTATTCTGATTTTACCTCTCAAGACCTGCATAGTTCATGTTCCTGAAGAAAACTAGCAAAGGCTCTTGGGCTTCTTTATGAAGGAGAAAATCATTGCTCTCTACTTGCTTGTATTACACTCTGTGTCCTAGGCGAAGGTAGATCATTTGTCCAGCAATCATTTGTCCTTACATTTATTCTGCAAGCATTATTTAGCATTTCCTAGGTTACAGGTGTTGTGCTAGGCATTTGGGATGCAGATGTGATGAAGGCATTGGCAACTGGAGACCAAGGACAATTCATGCAGATTCTTTCAATCAACATGTAAGTATTAAACATGTAGTAGGTGTCAGGGAACCATGTTAGATGTCACTGGTGGGCACAAAATAGTAGAACATAGGTGGGAAAGTACAAATAGATGGCAGCAGCACAGGGTACCTGAGAGAAGATATGGGAACCAGGGGAAATTACCAGTGTCAAATCTCTTGGTTTCTAGAGAAACCCTAGACAGGTTTGCTCCAGTTGTAGGAGCTGGAGTTGTGGGAGCCCCAGTTATATGTGTGTACCTTGGGTTGGAGAGGATGGGGGTTGGGGGCTGTGGGAATAGATCCCAGGGGAGAGGACAGATAGTTGTGCTTGGCAGTCGTGGTTGGGATAGGAATAAGCTAGATTCAAGAGAGAATCCAGACGTCAAACCCAGTAAGCCTTAGTGACTCATTTAAATGTGAGGAGGAGGCAGTGAACAGGGTCAATACAGATTTTGGGCATCTGGGTGAATGGTGAGATCATTAGGAGATTGGAACTCTGGGAAAAGGAGCAGAATTTTGTTCACGTTGCGTTCGTATTACCTGGAACAAGTGCCTGGAACATAGTAAGTAAGGGTTCAGTAAATATTTCTTGAATGAATACTTGAATATAACAAAAGTATAATACAAAGTTTTGTGGAAGCATTGGAACGGGAATTTGTCCTAATCCAGAAGGTCATTTAGAAGGCCCCCTGGAAGAAGTGATATTTAGCCTAAGGTTGAAGGATGGATGGCAGTTAGCCAGGGAAGAGGGAGGAGAACTTTATAATACATGGTGTACGTGACCCTGAAATTCCATCTGGGGTTCACCTGTCTTTCTGTTCTGGGTGCTTCTTTAGTCCCCTCTCCATTCCTGGCTTTACCTGTTAGCCTCTTCTGTCTGTCTAGGCTGCTGGGAGGTTGGCCAGGGTGAGAAGAATAGTAATGATTGCGACAGTAACTACTGTGGAGCAGTTTTGTTGTCCCAGTCCAGAACAGCCTAGAATCTGAACACAGTGTTTAGGGCTTATCACTGTCTAACTTATCACTTAGGCCCTGGTCAGGGTCCCTTCAGATGCCTAGGGTGGGGAAGGCTTTATAAACCATTACAAATTCGAGAGTCAAGAACTCTTTTTATATTCTGAAACAAATACATTGATAGGTCAGATGTGATATTTTATCTCTTTATTTGGTTATCTATGTACCTCCATGTTACACAGAGGTATGAGGATGCTTACAGGAAAACACACAATGTAGTTATCAAATAGGAAAAAATAAAAGTGAGGAATAGGGAAAAATATAAGATAAAGTGAATCTAGGAATGTCCCAGATGTGTTTTGATTTTAAGAAAAGTCTGTGTATTGCAAATTCACGAGTATTCAGCCAAATTCTTAAATGAAGCACAAGTAATCTGCCAACCATCTAGTTAAAACAAGTTGTGTGAATTATAATGAAATCCTTTCCAACCAAGTACACATTTTTAATGTAAGGAAATTTACTTCAGACTAACATTAAAAAGACAAAAATCTTTTTTTTAACTGTTTTGAAGTATATAGTGGCACTTTTTATTGAAGTATAATTGAAATACAATATTATATTAGTTTTACATGTACAATACAGAAATTTGACATTTGTATACATTGCAAACTAACCACCATGGTAAGTCTGGTCACTGTCTGTCACTCTACAAAATTAATGCAGTATTATGGACTATATTCCCCATGCTGCACTTTTCATCCCTATGACTTTTTTATAACTGGAAGTTTGTACTTCTGATTCCCTTCATACATTTCCACCCCATCCTCCAACCTCTTCCACCTCTAGCAACCACCACTCTGTTCTCTGTATCTCAGCATTTTAGTTTAGTTTAGTTTTGTTTTTTACATTTGTTATAAGTGAAATCATGCACTATTGTTTTACTGTCTGACTTATGTCACTTAACATTATCACCATCTAGGTCTGTCTTCATTATTGGCAATGGCAGGATTTCATTCTTTTTTTTTTTTTTTTTTTTTAAGGATTTCTTATTTATGGCTGAATAGTATTACATTGTATGTATGTGTAGATATATATCTATGTCTATATCTATATCTATATCTACACACATACATACACACACACCACATCTTCTTTATCCATTCATCCATTGATGGACACTTATGTTGTTTCTGTATCTTGGCTATTGTAAATAATGCTGTAATGACCATAGGAGCACATATATGTTTTTTATTTTATTTTTAATTTTTAAAAAATGTTTATTTTTGAGAGATAGAGAGCATGTGAGAGCAGGGGAGAGGCAGAGAGAGAGGGGGACACAGAATCTGAAGCGGATCCTGCACTGACAGCAGAGAGAGCAATGTGGAACTCAAACTCACGAACACAAGTTCATGACCTGAGCTGAAGTCAGATGCTTAACTGAATGAGCTAGCCACCCAGGCACCCCCACATATATCTTTTTGAATTAGTGTTTTCATTTTCTTGGGGTAGATACCTAGAAGTGGAATTGCTGGGTCATGCAGTAGTTCTAGTTTTAATTCTTTTGAGAAAGCTCCATACTGTTTTCCATGGTGGTTGCACAAATTTGCATTCCCACCAGCAGTGTCCTAGAGTTCCCTTTTCTCCACATTCCAAGCAACACTTGATAGATCTTATCTTTTTGATAATAGCCATTATGACAAATAATCCTATTTGTATGGAACCACAAAAAGCCCTGAATAGTCTAAGTAATCTTGAGAAAGAACAAAGCCAGAGGTGTCAGGCTCCCTGATTTCATACTACCCCACAAAGCTGTAGTAATCAAACAGTTGGTATTGGCCCATAAACAGCCACATAGATCAATGGGACAGAATAGAGAGCTCAGAAATAAACGTGTACAAAAAGATCAATTAAGTAATTGTTAATTTATTAATTTGACAACGGAGGAGAGCACATACAATGGGGAAGGATAGTCTCTTCAATAAATGGTGCAGGGAAAACTGGTCAGCCACATGCAAAAGAGTGAAACTAGACCACCATTCACAAAAACTAACTCAAAATGGATTAAAGACTTTGAATATGAGACCTGAAACCATAAAACTCCTAGAAGAAAACATAGGCAGTAAGCTCCTTGGCATCAGTCTCAGTGATATTTATTTGGAAAAAGACAAAAATATCGATCATCTCAGAGATATGGGTAGCCTCGCCTTGCATAGTTATTCTATAATAGTAATTGGGAATTACCTAGTTTAATTCATTATTTAGAAAGGCTTGGCAGCATTTAAAAGTGTAAGCATCTATGAAATCTGTTCTAAATGTCTAAAAGTTTTTCAGTATGAATTTAAAATTCAGACATTCAGAGAATTCACCCCACAATTGGCTGAAACACAAGGTAATCATGCTTTCAGTTTGCAAAATAACTATTGCTGTGAGCCACTCTGCCTGGCGAAGAGGATCTACGCTAAAATTGATGCCAGTGCCAACTCAAACTCTTTCCAAATGTTTCAATACAATCTTATAGTGACAGCCCTATATGTACAGTCAGGAGATGCATATTGTACATCATTAATCCTCCCTCAAATGGCATCTGTGGCTTTTAATTACAGATAAATTGAATATATGTGTAGGGAGGGAAGTAATTGCAACTAGTAAAATTTAAAGAGGTATAGCTGACTATAATAATAAAAAGTGTTTTTTTGTACTTGCAGAAGTAAGGTGATGTTAGTAATGCTACTCAAGGATGATGAATGGAGCCTACTTGAAGTTCCATGATAATTTTGTCAGTAGGAATTCCTCACGGAATGATATCTTACGTGAAAAGAAAACTACAGGTCCTAGACTCACAATGACCTTCACTGATACAGCCACTTTGTGAGGATACTGCCAGTTTTGGAAAACTTACCAGTGCTAAAATCTTGTTCAGGATTTGATTTTTGTCTGTGTGTTTTCAATATTGATGATTTTATAAGTCTTTAACCAGACGTTACACCTGATACATCTGAAGTTTAATGTATAGTTTATTATGCCATTTTTAAAATGGGAAAAGTAGCAGAAAATATCTTAAAGTGGATCTGTATTTAGTAATTTAGGGTAGTTTTTTTTTTTTTTTTTTTTTTTTTAATGTTTATTTGTTTTTGAAAGAGAGACAGACCTTGAGCAGGGGAGGGAGACAGAGAGGGAGACACAGAATCCAAAGCAGGCTCCAGGCTCTGAGCTATCAGCACAGAGCCCTATGCGGGGCTTGAACTCGTGAACCACGAGATCATGACCTGAGCCAAAGTTGGGCGGTTAACTGACTGAGCCACCCAGGCGCCCTGGGTAATTTAGTGTAATATTAATTACATTGCTACAGTACTCAATTTCAAGATACACGTCCTTAGAAATGTAATTTAGTTTTCTGTCGGTTATTACTCAGGGTAATTAAACATGAGCTGCTGCCACCAAAATATAACCTCAAACTCTCACTAACTTAGCATGACTCAAGTTTGTTTCTTGCTCCTGTGGGAACTGACCCCTGCACTTGGTAATTCGGCACAGCAGGCCTCTTAGAGCCGGCAGGTGCCAATGCAGCACTGGACCTAGGGACAGGGAAGAGGAATGTGGAGGAGACACACCAGCTCTGCAATGCCTCATCACAGAGGTGACATGTGCCACTTACAGTTGTTTTGTTGGCTAGAATGTGTCTGTGGCCCCAAGGAACTGTAGAAGGACCAGAAGGAGGAGCATAAGGAATATTAGTGCATTATCTGCCATGCTGTCTAGAAAAGAATCGACACCAGTCATAACCAGAAGACTTTCAATTATACAATTTTCTCCAATTTTAAGTGGATTTTAAGTGCAACATGTATTTGCTTAATGTGCGTCGTTGACACAGCCTCATGTGCAGTTTGGTGTAATGGAAAATTCTAGGGACCTGGGCACATGGTTATGGCACTAGTTCCACATTAGCTACTTTTGTAGTTTGTATTTGTCATTTAAACTCTTGCAGCTATTTTCTCTTTCTTCCTGAAGTACCCGGATCATATCCAAGATCTTTTATAACTTCATATTTTAAATTTCTGTATTATACCCAAGTTACACCATAGTTACAATTTTTTATAAGTAGGCTCTGCATGGGAAGAGAACCTATACAAGGATTGTGTGTATTTGCAATATATCTTTACAATTTTTTATTAATTAAGGATATGTAGTTGACCCTTGGACAAGACGAATATGTATGGCACAGGTACACTTCCATGAGGATTTTCTTCAATAAGTACAGTACAGTACTGTAACAGTAGTTTCTCTTCCTTATGGTTTTGTTAATAATATTTTCTTTTCTCTAGCTTACTTTACTGTAAGAGTACAATATGCAATACACATAGTGTACAAAATATGTGTAAATAAGGCTGGTGAACTGTAGGCTATTAGTAGTTAAATTTTGGGAGAGTCAAAGTTGTCCACGTGGCCCTAACCTCTGCATTGTTCAAAGATTAACTGTAAAATGTTCACTCAGGAACCAGAACGTAAACGTATAACTCTGATTTTAGTGGTATACACACTACTCTGAATCTTTTTAATTCAAGAAAAATTTAATTGCTACTGTGTACAATCATTTTGTAAGGTACTTGGGATATAAATGAGTAGATCTGGTAGGATTTTGTCTCCCAGACAAAATCTAGCATTGGAGACACACATGTAGATAGATGAATTCAGTGTGCTTTTGGAAGTGCTGTGATGGTGGTGTGCACAAGAACTCATGAAATATGAGTCTGTACTTAGTTCAGTGTGGGAGGTAGGAAGGGCTGGCTGAGCTAAATCTCAAAAAATGAAATGAGAAAGTTTGGAAAAAGAACAACAAAGGCATGAAAAATCATGGTAAATAGGGAAATGAATCACGCATCTTGTCAGTGCTAGAACCGTACTGTCCAATATGGTAGCCACTGACCACATGTGGCTATTGCACATGCAAGATGTGGCTAGCTCAAATTCAGATTTGCTTTAACAGTAAAATATATACCAGGTTTCAAATACTTAGTTCATAAAAGGAATATAAACTATGTCATTACTCCTTTTTAAAATATGATTACATGGTGAAATGAACACTTTAGATGTACTAGATTAAATAAAATATATTAATATAATTAATTTTACCTGTTTCTTTTTCCTTTTTTTTTTCATGTGGCTACTGGAAAATTTATACTGCATATGTAGCTTGCTTTATATTTCTATTGGTGGGGCTGTTCTGGGCATAACTTGTAAAGGAAGATGTGGCAGGAGTTGGTGATATAGAGGGTGGCGGGAATCAGGGAGGGAAGAGTCTTGGATGCTGTTATCTAAGCAGCTTAGTTTTTAACTATTTAAACTAGAAATTTTTAAATAGTAGAGTCACAACGTCATGTTTGCATTTTAGTTAGCTCTGGGCAATACTGATGATGGTGTGCCCGGCTCTAGAATGGAGACTGGGATACTGGCCAGAAGGTTGTTGCACTATCCAGGGGGACAAATATGAGGGTTGCATAAGAGCAGTAGCAATGACTATAGAAATTGGGAATTGGAGTTTCAGAACAAGGAGTTGAGGGTGACTCTTGGGATTCCGGTGTGGGTGACTGATGGGCAGTTGTGTCACAAACTAAGATTTTGAATCTGGGAGAAGTAGGCTATGCATCAGTGAGTTCAGTTTTGAAAATGTTGATGTGACTTGATTATGGCTCATTCACAAGGTGCTTGGGTAGATGAATCTAAACTCTGGAAGAAGGGCTGGGCTAGAGAAATAGATTTGAGAGTGATCAGGTGGTGGATAAAACAATGGTTTTCTATATAACTACCTAGAGAAAATGTAGACTGAGAAGTACAGGAGGCAGAAATATTTGCCTGAGGAACACTGACATGTAAGCATGGGCCAGAGGAAAATATGGGAACAGAGAAGACTCTAACTGATTCTATAATACGTGAAGATATATGCTCATAATTGATTTCTTAAAGGATCACCAATTTTTATTATAATAAATGTTAAAGTGTGGCATTTCTATTAATAGTAGAATCAAGGTTGGCATCAGGCAAGAAATATATATTTTGATGACTATTTGATAATTTTTACAGTCATCTAATATCTAAAACTAATAACCCCTAATCAAATCAGTTGTAATTTTATTAATATTAGTAACAAAGCCAGTTCTTAATAAAATCTAAGAATTCTGAAACAAGTAAGAGCTTTGTAGTGGTTCCAGTATGAGGACTTGCAGTTTTTCTGCATGGTTAGAAGATGTTCAGATTCATGTGAACTGATGTAATGCTTGCAGTATATTAGAAACCTTTTTGCACAAAATAAGAGTGATTACTTTAAGGTTAAATTTTGCCCGCAAAATGTTGATATAATAACACTTGGCATAGCACATAACATACAGAATTCTGTAGCAGATGAAAAGCATCATGGGGAAATTTGTCCAGAAGCTACGAATAGGTGGTGACCAGGCCATAGCCATGAAGAAGCAAGATGTTGGCTGGCACATTCACGTTGGGTGTATGAGCTGACTTGTCTGTGCAGAACCTCAGAAAGCATCCATTGCAAGGGGCGGATGTGCAGCATTTCAAAAAGAAGGATGTCATGTGGCAGATTTGCTATGAGATTGGTGTTATGGACTGAATGTTTGTATTTCCCAAAATTCTTATGCTGAAATCCTAATACCCCATGTGATGGTATTAGGAGGTGTAGCCCTTGAGAAGTGATTAGGCTTTACCCTAATCAATGGCATTAGGCCCTAAAAAAAGAGACCCCAGAGTACTTCCCTTTGCCCCTTCTATGCGAGGGGCATTGAAGGAAAAGATAGTCCATGAAGTAGGAAGCAGGCCCTCATGAGATACTGAATTTGCCGATACTTGATCTTGGACTTCTCAGCTTCCAGAACTGTGAGAGATTAATTTTTGTTGTTTATGAACCATGTAGAGAATGGTATTTTTGCTATAAAAGCCTGAACTAAGGCAGTTGGCTCTAGGAAGTGGCTTTGAATTTGGCAGATAGAGGATCTTGTCAATGTTTGTGAAAGTAATCTTAATGGAATGGTGCAGTAGAAACCAGAACTCAGTTAATCTTGATTGCCCCAAAAAGTAAGTGGGAGTTGAGGATGTGGAAACAGTGGGTGTAGACTATCCTTTCAAGAAGCTTGTCCAGAAGGGAAGGAGTCAAATAAAGGAAGAAGTAAAACAAGGTAGAAGCAGGTCAAGGAGGGTTTTGATGGGAGAATTTTAACCATGTTGATTGGCTGGAGAAAGGGGTCATGATTTTGAACACTATTTGCTGGGTGAGGCTTGGGTGTAGAACAAAAACAATGCTGTTAATTTCTCCATCAATCTTGCACCTCCATAAGGCCAAGGAAGGAGATATATCTAATAGAAGAGCCACTGTATTCCGAGTGTCCATTTCTTCCCCAGTATACTCTTAACAACAATATGACTCTGTGAGCCCAGTCCCCTATGTAATTTTTTTGCAAGAATAAAATAAGGGCCCCATTGTGTTATCAAACTTAGTTGTCTGGTGGGGCGCCTGGGTGGCTCAGTCAGTTAAGCCCCTGACTTCAGCTCAGGTCGTGATCTCACAGTCCATGAGTTTGAGCCCTGCATGGGGCTCGGTGCTGACAGCTCAGAACCTGGGGCCTGCTTTGGATTCTGTGTCTCCCTCTCTCTCTGCCCCTTCCCTGCTCATGCTCTGTCTCTCTCTGTCTCAAAAATAAATAAAAACATTAAAAAAAATTTTTTTTTTTTGAATTTAGTTGTCTGGTTGTCGATACCATCACAGTGTTTTTTCCTCACACTCACAGATATGGTCTTAATGTTGTTGAGCTGTGTTGAGAAAGGGGATGATTTATCTATTCATAGTTGTATTGTGTTGCTTTGAATAGGCAGATGAGACTAGAAGTGATAATTCAAGCAGAGAAGCTTAGCTATAAGGTTAGGTGACTTCCTTAAAATTCAGTTTGCTTCTTGCCAAAGAGAGTGACTAAGATTGGGTTCTCCCTGCCACACAGTCCTGACCAATTAATTCCCCACAATGCCAAGCTATTAGCAGACTTCAGGGGAGGTGGACAGCGGTACTTCTTCTTGACCAAAAATAGAAACGTGCCAGAGGATCCTGTCGTACCTGAGGCTGAGGAAAACTGAAGATCACACGTTTTGTTCAAAGATGAAGCATCATGTTGGATTGGTTGTTATTGTTTTAAAGAATGGTTGTATTCCTGGATTTGTGAGGCCTGAATGCAGGTCTTTAAGCAGAAGTTGTGATTGCAGCTGGTGTCCATACTTCCTGTCTGGGTTCTGGCTCTTGCTGGGAGTAGCCACATCCAGTTCCAAGCTGCCCAGTTAGAAAAGTACTTGTGTCTCTTGCTTTCTTAGACTAAACTTGAATAGTTATTTCTTTGTTCTCGACAGTGTGTGAAAGAAGTGACCTCTTCTTCCCTGCCCTTGGAGGACACATTCTAAAAATTATTACTAAGGGAAAATTCAAGCATTCCACAAAGTACAGAGAATAATATAATAGACACTCTGTTCAAATTAACAGCTCATGAAATGAGACATTATAGATACAGCTGAAGCCCCTGTATCCTGCCTTGCCTCTGGCAGCAATGTAGGACCGTCCTGTTTGTGTACTCTTTTGCCAGCACCATTCATTGTCAGACTGAAATGTTTGCCAATTTGATGAGTGAAAAACGACGAAGCCGTATTTTTCAAATTATCCTTGGGGTTTCTATAAATTTAATAAATTTATTAAAATTGAAAATGAGAAAATGTCGACAAAAATATATCAACATAGATATGTTGATATGTATATGTCAACATATATTTGTTTGCCTTTCTCTCCTTTCTCTCTCTTTTTTTACTTTGAACATAAAAACTTCTAAAATGACTAGATCCTGGAGGCTTGAAGAAGATCCTAATGATTTCTTTTCAGCTTTTATCTAAGGTTTGGGTTTGGGTGATAATGGGCAGTGGGAAATTTTTTGTGCATTGACATTTAGTAACATTCAGTATTCAGAGTAACAGTTAACATTTGACACTGAAGTTGAGAAGCAATGTTCAACATATGGTGTTGATCTTCTCCTACCAAAAATGTGTGGGGTAGTTTATAAAGCTGTTGGATTACGAACTTATGAAGGGAGAGGCAGGGTCTCTTCCACTCCCCATACCATCCCTTGTACTGTGTGGCATGGGCAAGCACCTAGGCAGTACTCACTAAATAGTTGTTAGATGAATGCACACCAGAGTTTGCTTTGTTTTCTTTCTGTAATAGAAAGCCCCCTCCTGAACAAAATTTATAAAGCCAGAAAAGCCCTTCTGGATATTCTAACCAAGACCTGAGGCTCTAGCAAGGCAAGAAACTGAATGAAAGTCTGACACAGGCCACTGGGCGATGGTCAGTCTTAATTATAAAGACTTTCAGAACTCATGATTACACAACCACTCTGGGTAACCTGTTTTAGTGCTTCGTTGTATAGACATTCAAAAACTCTTTTTCTTATATTTTAGCCAAATTCTTGCTTGCTGAACCTTTGCACGGTAGAGGAACATTATTTTCTTTATAACAGTATGTAAATGGTTAACTCTCCAAATCTCCTTATATGAAATGTTTATACTGAGTTAGCAAAATTATTTTTATAGGACAAGGAAAAGTGGTG
This sequence comes from Panthera onca, assembly GCF_046562875.1. Lineage (NCBI taxonomy): Eukaryota > Metazoa > Chordata > Mammalia > Carnivora > Felidae > Panthera > Panthera onca. The sequence goes on along the minus strand of NC_138343.1, from coordinate 22,894,019 downwards.
TTGATTCTAGGATTGGTACCAATTAGGTTATGCAACTCTTCAGTAAGTCCAGATTCCTCCAACATATGAGAATGTTAGGGCTGATTTATAGTCAGAATAGGCTAGGTCAGGCTGTACTAACAGAGAAATCCTCTGAAATCTCAGTATCTTAATCCATTGAAAATCCACAGTCCACTGACAATGAATCTGAGATTGACCAACGTGGAGTCATCCATCCACAGGGACAGCATGGGAACATGTGACTGCCAAGGTCCCCGCAGCAGGGGAAGAGAGACCTGGGAGGGTCTCCCAGGGCCAGACTGAGAAGAAGCTCATGTCCTGTCTGCCTAGATTCTGTTAGGAAGAGCACAAGTCTGCATAACCCTCTGTTTGTCAGCAAGGAGGATAGGGACACATACTTGCCTTCATTTCCAGAAAGATGAGAATAAAGCAGGGTTTTGGTTTTCACGTAGCATTTTCTCCCACACAGATTATTCTTACTGGCCTAGATGTGAATTGACAGAGTTTGCTGATGAAAGGGACAATCTGTACCATTGTTCCAAGATAAACTCTGCCAATTTGGTCTGTCTGATTAACACATCATGTTACACAAATTTCATGCGCTTAGACCCGTGGAATTGTGTTTTTAGCTTTGCCAACCAATATCTTATTTTTATCCAGCTCTGTTCTCATGTCCTTTTAAGTTACCCTCCATCTGTTTTATCTCTTATATTCCATAGTCATGGCTAAAAAATGCATTGGGCTTGCTTGGAAAGAGTGAGCAATTTTGACTAAGTGGATGATTTGGCGGCAAGATTTAGGACTAAGAATGAAAAAAAATTGGTTACATTTAATCCATGTTCTTATATTTTCTTTTTCAATTCCTCATCATTTTTACTCAGTTTAACATTTTATGCTATTCTAATTTGGGTCAAGAGTAAAATATTTAGATATTTCAACTATGTATTTGTTAACCTCGAGGCATAAGAAGGCAAGAGCAGGTATGAGACAGTGAGAAGCACAAAAAAGAGAGAATTTTTTTGAGGCACTTAGGATGAGGGGAGTGGAGAGGGAACGTTAAAGCAAAATCTTTTTATAACATTGCATTCAGTGAGCCGGACTCACTACAGATAAACTTCTAAAATAGTTTTATGTTTCACACCATGACCTTCATTCAACAAATTCTAACCGTTCTTCCTCATCCAGAGTGAAATTTCAAGCAGATCCCATAGATCCCATAGCTTTTTTTTTTTTTTTTTTTTTTTTTTTTTGTCATTTTCAAGTACAGTCCAGGCTAATAGCAAAGTTTCCATCTTTCATCTACTTAAAGATTTTTCTCCTCCCTCAGGTCAGAACAGGGGCACAGGTGTAGAAGCATGAAGAGTGGTAATGGAGGAGCAGGGAGCAAGGGGAGAAGAGGATGGGGCAGGGAAGACAGAAGTGAGGCTTTTTTTACAGTTAGATTTGGAATCTGGCATCAGTGACTTCTGGGTGTGACCTCTATGGGGATGCTAATAACTTCTTCTCATGGGGGTGCATTTGTGGATTCCTTAGCGATTCCCACTAGTGACTTTTGACTGAAGAACCCCATATGGGTCATGTCATATCTGACTGATGGCTGGATCCCACCCCAGGGTCTCTGTGTACTTATAGACTTCTTCTGCTGAGGTCAACTCATCCACTGTAGGCTACCCGTGGATGGGGTGCTTTTCAAGTTTGCTTATAGCCAGCTCCTTTCGGCTTGAGTGCCTCTCCAGGCTACAGAAAACTCAGAGTTCTCCCCCTGTTGTCTAGCACAGACTTGTTTTTCTGCTCCATGACTACAAGCTTTTCCATTCAGTCTTCTGCCTTCAGAGCTTTTCAAGTGTGGGTGAGGGGCAGTCTCTGGGTCCCCCAAATCCAGGGAGATATTTGCCAGGTTCTCTACATGGTTCATTAAATCCCCCTACTTCCTTGACGGGGAATCACTCCCTGACTTCCCTGACGAAGAGAAAGGCAGCTATCCAATGGTAACTCTCCAAAAGAGGGCATTTCTCCAGTAACACAGTGAATTCTTAGCTTTTACTAATGTATCGTGGAGGTGGATGATGAGCAAGCTTATCTCACTGTCTCAGAGTATATGGAGTATCTATCTTTCTTAGCCTTTGGAACCCCCACTGACAACAGGAAATATTCCATTTAACCTTCTATTTCATATGCATATCTAGTGAGACAGCCGTGATTCTCATGTTCGCATGAGAGGATGTATTCCTATCTGGTATGAACTGCTTGTTCACAGGGTTGGTGCAAGTCACAAGTTCAAAGTGGAACAAGTGCAATGCTCCCCTCTGTGTTGATGTCTCCACAGAACTATGTGATGATCATTACAGACTCTCAGAGAGCCCTTTCTTTGTTCAGGTGCTTATCTGAGCCCTTCACCTCAATAACCTGTTTAAGCCTCAAAGTGGCTCCATAGTGTAGATACTCTTAATTGTCTTCATTTTACAGATGGGAAAGTTGACTCAGAGAGAGGTTAAAGAGCCTGCCTGAGGTTACTGCCTGCCTAGTAAATGATGCAGCCAGGACTAGTCTGGATCCACAGTCAGTGCTCTTAGCCTATCTGTTTGGATAGCAGTATGTGATTATGCTAACTGAAGGAGAAGATTGCGACTTACTTAGGGCCCAGTTTTCCTCTGAGGAAGAAAACAAGCCCATGTTAGTTGGCAGCAACTTTCTTCCCCTGGCCTGACATCTCCATGCACTACCAAAGAGCGGGGTCTGCTTCTGAGGGGGTTGGGGAGAGCCTCTGAGCAGGGAATGGGCAATCAACCTTTGTGGCATACCGAAGGGCCAGCAGTCCTTCCTGTGGGCACACACTCTCACTGGGAATTTGTAGAAAAGGAATACCCGGCCTTCCTTACTGAGAGATTTATCTCTGCTCAGCTTCCATGTAATTCCCCGCAAGTAGAACCCCCCACAAGGCAACCTCTTGCCTATTTGTACACAGATGCTGCCCTGACCCAGGAAATAGGTCTGTTCCATGTCTGTCCCTTCTTCTCTGTCAAGTTCTCAGGTTCTAGAAATGTCCAGAAAAAGAAAGGGGATGGGCAAGAGCAGATTCCCCAAGGGAACTCAGATTTACATTGATAAAAAGGGCATAGAAAATATCTTTATCCAGGAATCCAATCAATACTATTTATCACATTTAGAAGTAGTCATTTGTTAATAATGCATCTTGGTATTGAAGGAATATTTGCATGTGACTGAGTAGGTTATTGGAGAAGGGAAGACAGGATAAAGAATGAGAGCAGAAAGAAGTTGCAGAATGGTGCTCTGACATCCCTCTGCCAGGTGTGTTTCCAGGGTGCTGGGGAGGATTTCCCAAGCATGTTGACTTGTAGGAACTGTAGACGACCTTGTTTGGAAGGCTTTTACAAGACTACCATGGAAGGGGAGGTCAGGATTTGGCTTTTCACAAACGTGTAGAGCTGCACTTGCCTTTCTTTTTAATGATTTTTGGGGAATAATTGTAGATTCGTATGCAGTTGTAAAAACATTTTATCCCATTTCCATCAGTGGTAGCATTTTGCCAAAATATAGCACAGTATTACACCAGGTTATTGATACTGACACTCCATTGATCTTATACAGATTTTTCCAGTTTTCCCTTAAGTTATTTGTTTGTATGCATTTTCAGTTCTATACAGTTTTATCGTGTATAGATTTGTGTATTCACCACAAAAATGAAGGTACAAAGTAGTTCCATTACCACAGGGATCCTTCATGTTGTCCTTTTACAACCGTACCCACCCCCACCTCTATCTGCTGTCCTTAGCGTTCACTAATCTGTTCTCCATTTCTAAAATTGTGTATTTAAAATGCTGTAGAAATGGAATCATACAACATATAACCTTTTGGAATTGACTCTCCCAGAGTATAATTCCCTGTAGATTCATCCAGATTGTCGCCTCTATCAGTAGTCCATTCCTTTGTATCACATGAATTAGCATTACATGGCATGTGGATGTCTCACCATTCATTTAACCATCCACCTGCTGAAGGACATCTGGTATACTCACTTTTTGACCTGTTGGGTCTTGATGGATTGGCCTTCCAGTGGTTGTTTTTACTTTATCTCATATTTCTTACCATGCACAGACCAAATACATCTGGATTAATGTGAAAAAAAAATTCATCTAGTGTATTTTTCATACTGTTACAGACTTATTATTATGACAGTTGAATTACCATTGTCCCTGACAAACCAGTAACACCATCAGCTGTGTATGCATTTCCTTATGGTGTGAATGAACAGTGCCTCTTTAGGACTGTATTAAGACTTGATCTATGTTTTTTCAGAGTTTGTAATAATTGGTTTCACACAACTGGGAGGGTCAGGCCGCAAAGAATTCCAGTGTGGACATTAGTTCCATGCCTCCAATCAATCCCTGATAACTTTGGCTTCAGAAGGGGTGTGCCCACCCTCTGGTCGCAAATACTCTGTTAGTTGGGAGAGTTACGTCATATAAAGAAAACTGTGGGAGGTGCAAGAGGGGAACAGAAAATGGGGAATTAAGGTTTAAAAATACAAAGGAAAAAATGGTTCAAAGAGCTTGCCAAGAAAGTTTTTGTTCATTTGTCCTTAAGATATTTGGGGAGAGATTGAATCAAGCTGTTTGACTTTTGCTCAGAAAGGCTCTTGTGTATGATAATTAACTTGGCTTCAGCCAAGAGGTTATATATAACCTTGTGTATTTGGGCTAACGTGAAAGGATGTCTTTTCTGTGAGTGTAGATAGTTGGAAGAGTACATGGTCTAAAACCGTAAAGACCACAGATAATGTAACTTAATAAATTTTAGACTATTGGAGCAAACTGAGAAAGAAAACAGAAGTCTTTATAAGATTACTCATATTGATTTGTTTTCTTTTTGGAAAGGTCAAAGAATATTTCCACAGCAGTGAAACAACCCAATTAATATCTATCCAATAACAGTCAATGATAAAATCATCCTGTTTTTCATATATTGATGGGAGATTGACACTCCAGGCTGACAGATGCAGTGCAAAAGGTAGAAGTTAGAAGTAAGGGTTTCTCTGGGAATACATGTCAACTCTCAGTGGAGGTAAAGAGGTGCTTCTCAGTTGCCTTTCCTTTGGGGGTGGGATGTAGTTTGATTTTTTTGTTTGTTTTAAATGTCATCTTTTAATTATATTTTGGATAATGATGAAGAGAGATGTAATTTGGTTATGAGAGTAAATCTTAAAAGGCTCAGTGGCTCCTTTATCTACTGCTTAAAACAACTCCCACTAGTAAAGAGTGTTTCATTAATCGTCGTTACTTGGGAATTACGGAATTAGAACAGCTGACGTTTCTTTTATCATTCATATATTTAAGTGACAGTGGCATTACTTACTCTAAATTAAATTCCTTTCATGGTTAAAAAATTATAACAGTGTGGCAAGAAATAGAGCACTACTAACTTTTATTTTGGAAAGCAATTTTTCTAATATAGATATGAAAGCACACTTTTTCAGACTACAAGGCAGACAAGTATTACTCCTTGGTTCTATAACAGAAAGAATAGGTAAGCACATGTAACTTAAGACTTCAGGAATTTTAGCAATGGGTTAAAATGCTTAAAAGGTGCATCAGCAGGTTTTCATGTTCTCCACACTAAGAAGAAAGCATTCTTCTCTGGTGCTTATGTAAATATTGTAGCTAAGCTGTGTTCCCTTTGGGTATCAAGGAGCTGGGCCAAGTTATTCTCAAGTTGGAGCTGACCCTTATAAGTCTGTGTTTCATGGAAATTGGAATCAGAGTGAGAAAGGGCCAGTGGTGTCTGTTGGAAGGACTTTGTTGACCCTGCCATCCAAAGGTCTGTTCCCTAGGACCACAGTGTGGGGGATTTACAGACTCACTTTCCATTTCTGCTCCTTTCTTCCTCGAAGACTTCGCAATTCTAGTTGGCTTTTTCACTTGTGGCCCAGTTTTGATAACTCTTGTTAATAAGGAAACTTAATGGTACATTTGAAGTAAGTAACAGCATATCCCACCTAACAACTCTGTATAGTGTTCGATGGTGTTCCCTCAAACACCTATTATGGACGTGACTAACCTTATAAAAATTGATGTATAATGAATCCACATTTAGTTGAAAGTGATTTTTTAATTAATGACCATCTTGATGCACCTAAAATGTGATTCTGTTTTTAAAAAGTCTCATCTGCTGATTTTGGGAATACATTGTTACCTACAGCTCTGTATGTAACTTAAGCAATTATAAATAAAACGCAACAAAAAAAAATTGAACAAAAGCAACTTCTATATCAAAAATAGAAAATGTTGAAGACTAGTAAACTGTTAGGAAGGCTAATGTTTGCTGAATGAAACTTTTGTTTGTGATTTACTGTGGAGCAAGCAGTACTTAATTCTCTTGAGTTCTAGAATCTTAGATTGAAACGGGAGGGAAAGGGGTAAAAGGTATGAATACTGTATTTTAGCAGCTAGTCAAAGGGAGGTATAAGAGGTGGGATGTGAATCCTTGGTTCATTATATTTGAGTCAATATATTTCACTTTTAACTCTTAATAAATGCTAAGTAAGGCATGACTATTCCCTTTACATTTTCAGATGGTTCTGAATTACCCTGTAGTGTTGTCAATTTGGCCAACTCAATTTCATTTCATGTTTCTGCCTCCATATGTTTGATTTTAGCTTTCCCCCTAATTGGAAGATCTTTATCTTCTTAAACTCTACTTGTCATTTAAGACCATACTCATCTAACCCTTCCAAAACATTCTTGTTCAGCTCACCTTAAAGTAGACCCCCTCTCCTTCCTCTGTGATTCCATAGAGGAGGAGAACCTAGCTTCTCCTACTCATTGGACCTATCATATATGTGTTCATAGGTTTTTCTGTCTCTAATTTGAGAGTACTCATCCTTCGAGAGCATAAACTGTGGAATGATACATGCCTGTGTTCACATTCTTGATCTAGCACTTACTTGGTTGGCTGACCCAATGCCATTCCCAGCCCCATGCTTCCTTGGACACACCCCAGTTTAGAGTTTAAGAAACCAAACACTCATTTTCCTTGTACCCCTTACATGTAGTGGTGGCTAAGTGACACAGTTGTAGGCAATGCAATGTAAGGAGAAGTTTAAGGGCTTTTGGGGTTAGCTTTTGCTTCCCCATAAAGCAGCAAACCTGAGAGCAGTGCCCATTAGAACTGCCCCTGCCTTTTTCTTCTTCTTCTTCTTCTTCTTTTTTTTTTTTTTTTTAAGATTTTATTTTTAAGTATCTCTACACCCAACGTGGGGCTCAAACTCACAACTCCCAAGGTCAAGGGTAGCATGCTCCACCAACGGAGCCAGCCATGTGCCCCCTGTTTTCTTCTTGTATGAAATATGATGACTACAAATGGGCAAGCCATTTTGCAGTCATGACAGCAGTATAATAAGTATGAAAACCAAACCAAGGATGGTGGAGCAAAAAGACAGAGCAAGCGTCCTTCAGGACATCCTTGAGCTCTGTACTGAACCTAGAAATGCCTACCTCGAGAATCCTAGTTAGAGAAATGAAAAGTTTAATTATTTAAGTCACTAAAAATAAATGGCCCAAATAATTCTGTGACTTGCAGCCAGAAGCTTTTCTGGATAGCTGTGTAATCTGGCACAAATTAGTTAACTCTCTACACTTTGGTTTTCTTATCTATAAAATAGAGCTAATAATAGCAACATAACAGAGTTGATGTGAGGATTAAAAGAGATAATGTTTTCTGAAACATGATAAGCAGATAATTTTCTTTTGGCTCCTTCCTTCATACAACACTGTTCATCAGAAAACATGTTTTTGTACAAATATAAGCCACAATAAATATCTGATGAGTGAATTAAATGACTATTAAAGCAGCTGAGCAGACTTTGCAAGACAGGCTACTATAGTGGCTTCCCACAGACTTGTTAATAGCTGAGTAGACAGTGGAGAAGGAATTCACCTAATAATTGGGGTATAGGTAGGAGAGGGAAGGTTTTGGAAAATAGTTCTGAAAAACACAACCAATCTCTCACTACAATAGGGTAAAAAATGGCCACAAATTCTAACCTTCCTATTAGTTCTTTCTCTACTCCTGTGTAACTTGGCCATGTGATTTGCTTTGGCCTATAGTGATAGTAGCAAACATGATTCAAACAGAAGGTTGATAAGTGTTTGCACATTGAGACTTGCCTTCCTACTGCAAGTAGGTCCCTGCAAGCCACCATGTACATGAGCCTGAGCTGGCTTGTTGCATGGTAAGAGGGAACCAAGGAGTCCTAGCTGACAGGCAGCCAACACCAGACATGTGAGTGCTAAACCCTGGAAAACAGAAAGGTTTCTTCCTGAGCTCAAAGTGCCAACTGATATTAAGCTAAATGAATAGTTTTCTTAAACCACTAAGTTTTTGTAGCAAAAAATAAGTGACATGTGGATGGTCTTAGGAACCCCTGATACGGGGTAGCTGGATGCCATATGTCCGAAGATGAATGCCTAGGAAAAGAGAGAAGGGCACCGTATCACTGTCGTAGTACTCCATCTGGGTTCCAGGACCTTAATCTAATCATGAAGAAACATCAGAAAACATCAACTTGTGGGACATTCTATAAAATAATTGGTCAGGATTCTCTACAATGTCAGTGTCTTTCAGGACCAAGGAAGTTCAAGTAGCTGCTCCAGATTAAAGGAGACTAAAGAGACATGGTACCTAATGCATTATGTAATCCTAGACTGGATCTTGTACTAAGGGAGAAAAGGCTACAAGGACATTCCTGGGGAAACTGACAAAATTTAAATATGAGCTACAGATTAGATAAGAGTGTTACATTGATGTGAAATTTCCTAAATTTGTTAACTCTGCTATGGATATATAAGATAATATCTTTGGTCTTAGGAAATAGGCATGGAAGTAGTAGGGATGAAGGAACACGATATAAGGAGCCTACTCTCAAATTGCTAAATAAATTATGTATAATACATATGTTTATATAATTATCAATATGTAAATAAATATAAAAATAATAACTGATATAGCTACTGCCATACTTTTTTGACTGAGGAAAGTTTTAGCAAGTGTCTTTAAGTTTTTAGGGAGTGTGCTCACTTTTCCATAGATTGTACCTTTTGCTATGCTCGGATCAAGTGAGTATAACATGTGAGCGCCATGCAGCTTGTAAGAGCAAACCGAAATCACGGTCGCTAAGGGGTGATATCAAGGTGGTGTGTGTGCTCTTTTCTCCTTTAGCGTAGTTACCAATGCGAGTTCAGAGTTCCTGTACTCTGACTTTTGACTGAAGATCTGCAGTGACCAGTATGTACCTCTTACTTGTCAACACCATTAGTTTCTTGTGCCCTCTCATTGGAGCACTTGGACTGAGACATACTGGTCAGTTCCCTTCCATAAGAAGTTTATTACTAGGCACTGCTGTGTTAACATCCTTTGTGACTCAGGTATAATACTAACTCTGCATAAAGAGATGTGTATGTTATTGCATATAGGCTTGACTACTGCACTTCCTACCTGTTGGACCTATTGAAGAAATAGCTGAAGAGAGTTATCTGGCTGTCTTCTCAGTGCCATTTTCCCTGCTTTGATAAAAGTTGAAGTCCTACTTCTCTATCAGTAGTTGTATGACAGTATATCTTAGTCTTTCTGCATTTGGGGGATGGATCTCTTAGGGCATCTTTTTGTTTCATTTGTCTTGAATTTTCATATGTTTCTTGTTCCACCATCAGTGGTCATTTAGTATGTTCATAACCTTACTAAGATCCCAATTTCCATGTTCATGACATTGTGACTGGTACCCTGGTCTGCATGTCTCCCACTAATGCATGATGGCTAGGCTTTAGAGAAGGCAACCTGAGACCCAGATAAAAACTGAAATTTGTTGTTTGTCTTGAGTCCTGAGACAGGCTTCAAAAAGACCAGATTTCATGCATTAAAATTACCATTGTCTTCCCAACAGGACCTGTCTTACAAATAGCTCTGTATGGTCCTCTCCCTGTTCTTTGGTATGTCAGGTTTTAAGTATCTGTCGGCAAGAAGCAGAAACCATAGATAACAGTAGTTTAAGTAATACAGACTTTTATAATTCATTTCAAAGATTAATAAGTCCTAATGTATAGGTTGCAGGGCTGGTTTTGAAAGGTCCAGGCTTTTTACACTCACCCTCATTTCCCTCCTCAGCACACTGGCTTTCATCTGCCAGCTTGTTGCCCTCTGGTCACATGTTGGCTGCTGCAGCTTCAGGCATCATATTCTCATGTGGCAGTATTCAGTGCAGGAAGGGAGACAGGAAGAGTTTGAAGGACCTTTATCTTGCCCTTGAGCATCCTAGCAGATTTCCCGATCCATCTCATTAGCCATGTCTTCCCCTAGATGAGTCATTGGAAAACAGGGATCCTTCTCTCCCCTGGGGGTAGGTACATTGCCCCCCATACTCCAAAGAAGACACGATGGCTGATGGGGGAGGGGGGCAACTAATACGATCTACCACACCCAGATTAAAGGCACAAGGAGCAGAAGGATGCCGATTCCTGGGACACAGGCCCTCAAAGGAAGCTGGAAACATCCGTGAGGAAGATTCTCAGGGGACAAGACCATTGGGAATTGCTTCATGTACTATTGATTGGTACCTGAACCAGAAACTGTTTTCTCCTTCATTAAACTACAGAAAACTGAAATCTAGAACACAAGAAGGAAAGGCCATGGTCCAATCCTTCAACACCAGGGGTGTTGAAGGATTTGTTGTTTTAAGTTTATTCACATGCAGCCTAGCTCAGATTGTATTAAGGACCACTGTCTTTACAGCTCATAGAATCTGATCCCCAGTCTGCTTCACACCATCAAAAGGTTCTTTTAAAAGAGGTCTGCCTTTGGATTGTGTGAAGGACTTATTGACAGAATTGTGTGGGGCCAAGGATATATACAACTAGAGAAATTTTTCAGGCAGGAGATCGATCTTTGGGCACAGCTTGAAAAGTCAATCATCTAGTAGTAAGTCTCTGAAGAATTCAAGAGTTGTAGCTAGAAAGCAGGGGATCAAGGACTAACTCAGTGGTGAAAAGAGAAGAAATCAGAATTTATGTACCCGTACTGGCTTTTCTAGACCTGCTTTTGGGTGTGCAGTATACGGGGCTTTCATTCTTGTGTGACTGCCAGGGTACCTAATGATCAAGGGAGGGGGAAGCTTTTGTCCAATACCACTGCTAAATACTAGCCCTGTCATCTCACTCAGGGTTTCTGTATATGTTAGTCAAATTCAGGATTAAAAGCATTATTTGGTGTGGTGGAAAAAACCCACATTTTACTTATTCAGAAAAATCTGATATATTTGAGCACTTACTTATACAAATCATTTTACTAGCTTTCATGGAGTAACGATGAAGTCAATCAGGAAGCTGGCAGTTAGTTAGAAGGTAGAAGGCATACAGTAGAAGTGGAATTTTTGATGGCTTCAAATACTTTGAACATAGCTCCTTTACAATAATGTTTGAAAGTGAATCTAGGGAAGCATTCGTTGGATACATACTTGAAGTGAAAAAACATATTTGAGTCCCATTGTCTGTGATTTTGCTTAAATGGTGTTTATTTTTTAAATATAGATGATAATACCAGTCCTGGCATTCCCCTTAGGATAATTGTGAGAGTCAAAATCAAGATAATATTGATGAAATGTTTTGTAATTGGTTAACTTCTATAAAATATGAATGTTAATTGCTGGGTTGTTTCAGTATTACTTGTGGCAATTATTGTGGGAAAGCGTCAATTCATTAAGTCAAAGGACGCCTAGAAATTAGCCCCTATTGACAAGGAAGGAAAAATATACTTAATATAATTTAAAAAATGTTTTCCAGCAAAATAGTTTAAAGTTTTAATTTGATCCTTGGCTTTGCAACAAAACATTTTGAGAGGGAACCTCAGGGTACAGGGGCTCTTTACATTTTAGCAGTTCAGTCACTGAGGAACAAAATAAAATAGACAAAATACTGGCACAGCAGCAGTGCTGAAGTCCCAGACTTCAAGGAGCTAGTGCCCAGTGCCAGCTACCTTCTATAGAGTAAGCTCAGTGAATGGCCATGAAGGGTGGGATGAGTGATCAGAATATTCATTTTTTTCCTCTTATGTTTTTGTGTTCCAACTCTCTGCTTTCTGAGCTTTTTCAGAAATGACATTTCTGATATCACCCCTGTTAAAATATCACCTCATAATATGATGGATAAAATCTCTCACAGACACATTAGAGAAAGTCACTGCTCATACTGAAGACTTCATTTTAAGTCTGAAATTCTTCATAATACTACCCATTTATATGAAACAAGTAACTTAAAAAGTAGAAAATTCTCAGCACTTCTCCTTCCATGCCATTCACTCACATTGCAAATACCCAAGCACTTGCTACATGCCCCACACTGTTCTAGCCACTTGAGATGTATTAGTGATGAAAGCCAGCAAAGATCCTGCCCTCGCAGATTACAGGCTAGCAGCAGTCTGACAGTAAACAATAAATAGAAAAAATAGGAAAGGTTGTAGCATCTTAGAAGATGATATTCTCTGATGAAAACAGGGCAGAATAAGGGGTTTGGAAGTGTGGATTGGTGGAGAAGTATATAGTTTTAAAGTGGATGGTCAGGAAGGCCGCCTTGAGAAGGTGACATTTGAACAGAGACCTGGATCAGGTGAAGGAAAAGACCATTCCCGGTGGACACAGTTGTCCAAGCAAAGGGTGCAAAGTCAAGTGTACCTGCATGTCTGAGGGGTAGAAGGTGACCAGATGGCCAGAGGAGAGAGCAGTTGGCAGTTACCTTTGTTATGCTGTTAAATATTAATCAAATTATTTTTGCAGTACTTTGTATTTATTTTGATGAAAGCTTCTTTAGGGGCACCTGGGTGTCTCAGTCACTTAAGCGTCTGATTCTTGATTTAGGCTCAGGTCATGACCTCATGGTTCGTGAAATCGAGCCCCATGTTGCTATGAGTGCAGAGTCCTCTTGGGATTCTCTCTCTCTCTCTCTCTCTCTCTCCCTCTCTCTTGCTGCCCCTTCCTCTCCCTCTCCTTCTCTCTCCTCAAAATAAATAAATGAACAACAACAACAAAAAGAAAGCTTCTTTAGAACTTAGTTAACTACCTCTAAACTGAGCCGCATCCTAGACTTTTAAGAGCTGAAAGGAACTTGAGATGCTGTATTACTGCTGTTCTTTCATTTTATGGGAGAAGCAGCCCAGATCTACTGAAATAATTGGCTGCATAATGGCTCAGTTGGTAAATCTCAGTGTTTTTGGAGATGGATGTGGTAATGAGAAAAAAAAAAAAAGAAAGTGAAGAACACACAGAAATTTTTTTCAAAGTTTGTAAATGTTTAGCCCCTTTGAAATCTTACATTTATTTGGTAAAATGTACAATATAAAATTTGCCTTTTTAACTATTTTTAGCCGTTTTTAGGTATACAATTCACTGACATTAATTAGATTCACAGTGTTGTTCAACCATTAGCACTATCGATTTCCAAAACATTTTCATCACCTCAAGCAGAAGCTTTGTATTCATTAAACAGTAACTCCCCATTCCCCCCTCTTTCTAGCCCCTTAGTAACCTCTAATCTTGCTGTCTCCATGAATTTACTTATTCTAGATATTTCGCATAGGTGAAATCAGATAGTATGTGTCCTTTTGTCTGACTTGTTTCACTTAGCGTATCTTTTCAATGTTCACTCATCCTATAGCATGTATAAGAACTTCATTTCCTTTTAGGGCTGAATAATATCCCATTTTATATATGTACCGCATTTTGTTTATTCATTCTCAGATACTGAGTTTTGTTGTTGTTGTTGTTTTTTGTTTTTTCCTTTTGTCATTTGTGAATAATGCTGGTGTGAACATTAGTGTACAGTTATCTTGAGTCCCTTTTTTCAATTTTCGGATATACATATATTCATCTATATATCCATATATGTCTATAACTATATTGTGTGTATGCATGTGCATGCATACCTGCATATAGCTAGCGATAGGTAGGTAGGTAGGTAGGTAGGTAGACTGAAAGAGAAAGGGAGGGAGAGAGAGAGAGAGAGAGAAGAATGGCTAGGTCATACAGTAATTCTATGTTCAACATTTTGAAGAATGACCAAACTGTTGTCCACAGCAGCTGTGTCATGGTACATTCCAGCAGCAATGTACAAGGGATCCAGTTCATTTACATCCCTGTTGATGCTTGTTTTATGAGTTTTTTGTTTGTTTGTATTATAGCCAGCCTAGTAGATATGAAGTGGTATCTCACTGTGGTTTTGGTTTATATTTCCCGAATGACTAATGATGTGGAACATATTTTCATGTGCCTGTGGGCTATTTGTATAACTTCTCTGGGGAAATATCTCTGTAAATCTTTTGCCCATTTTTTTCTTTTTTTCTTTTTAACGTTTATTTATTTTTGAGAGAGAGAGTGCACAAGCAGGGGAGGGGCAGAAAGAGAGGGAGAGAGTCCTAAGTAGGCTCTGTGCTGTTAGTTCAGAGCACAACGTGGGATTCTTTCCCACAAACTGTGGGACTTAATGAGCTGAAATCAAGAGTCAGACACTTAACCGACTGAGCCATCCAGGTGCCCCTCTTTTACACATTTTTCAACTGGGTTTTGTATCTGTTGTTGAGTTGTAGGAGTTCCTTAGATATCCTGGATAATAGACCCTTAACATATATAATTTGCAAGTCCTTTCTCTAATTCAGTGAGTTGTCTTTCCACTCTCCCCTCTTTTTAATTTTAATTTTTTTTTAAATTAATTTTTTGAGATGTTTTAGGTTCACAGCAAACTTGAGAGTAAGGTACAGAGATTTACCATATACCCTCTGCCCCCTCACATGCACAGCCTCCCCAATTATCAACATGTGCCACCAGAGTGCTACATTTTTTACAACTGATGAACCTACAATTACACATTATTATCACCCCAAATTCATTGTTTACTTTAGGGTTCACTCTTGGGGTTGTACATTCGTGGGTTTGGAAAAATGTATAATGACGTGTATCCATCATTATAGTGTCATATAAAGTATTTTCATTGCCCTAAAAGTTCTCTCTACTTCTTGCCCGCCCCCCCCCCCCACCAAATTCTCCCAAATTCCTTATCTTCTGGCATTGTCTGACAAAAGTCTAATTATATTATGTAACCTTCTTTATGTGGCTCCATACTAGCGATGAAGGTACATGGGCTTCACTTGTCTTAGTGCAGCTTAAATACTGTGTGTGTACAGATCTGTGTCACAGTCAACAACTGCCCATTCTCAGCCTTTTCTCAGGTTGGTGATACAACCTTTTCTGTGTGGCACAGTGATTTTTCTAAGGACTTTGGGGATGGAGGTTTGAGTGGTATCTCCACCCACCCCACCCCCAATGCCTTCCACAGATAGCACAGATGTCCTACGCCTTCAGAGGCATGGTGTTGAGCAATAGCAGCCAGTTTTAATCTTCCCTCAGTGCTCTTTGTTTCCCATCCTGATGCATGGCTAGCGTAGCCGCTGTCTTCCCTGACATGCTTCATGCTCACAGGGGCTTTGCTTTGGAGGGGCCAGACCAGAGGCTGTGTGTGGAGGCTTGTGCACTGCTCTGGTTCCTCTCTTACTAGTGCTTCTCTTTCTGCGGCTGTTGAGGCAGAGCCTGGAGGGCCATCTGCTGTAGAAGGGACAGTGTATGGGATTAGGTGCTTTTAGGCTCTAAGGTCCACTTGGTTTCTCCATGTTCACACTGATGACTTCTTACTGCCCTCTTCTCAGTTGCCGTTCTACTCCTCCTCATCTTTTCCTTTCCCTCCTTTTAACTTCCCCATCTCTGGGCTCCTGTCTCATGTTATTTTGCTTCTATATATAGGCTGACCTTCTTAGAATGATTTTCAGCACCGACAACAAAAACAAAATCTTTTCCTGTGTGGGTTGCTCCATTCAGCACAAAGTCGTGTTAATCAGAACACCTAATTCCTTCCCATTCTGAATATTCTGTTTAAGTGAGGATGTTTCCCTACAGTCAGCTTTCTGCTTTGGGGGCTCTAGTTTACTGGAACTCTCTAGTATTAGAATAGGGAAAAAAATATACTGTCTTAAAACCCTGTCAGCCCTTGAGCACCTGGCAACAAATTATAGCTGGGGAGTGCCAAAGACCTGAAAATTAGACCTGCCTTGGCTGACAGTATCTTTAAGTATCTAGTTATTTATGGCTCACTTCCTTCCATAAAGAATTTGAAGTACCATATAAAAGTATGTACAAGAGGAGAAAATAAATAGTTGAGATAATCAGGACAAAGAGGAAATAAGACTAAGGAGATAAAACTGGGCCAAGAGTCACACAGAGAAATGTACCCTGAACACTTGTACAGTTGTGGAGGTGACCTGCAAGGTTGGTTCTAAGCATCTGTGGGGCCAAAGTAAGGAGAGAATTATGGTCAATTATGTAACTCATGGTATCCTTAAAATGAAAAACAACCCAGTTGTTCAGGGGAAAGAAGTGTTTGCCATTTCCATCTTCTTAGATCTGAGGTCAGTTCATTTAATGATGTCTCCTAGGGCAGACTATGTGGTACAGAGATCAGCATCCTGGACAGGTATGCCTGGTGCCTTACTAATGGCATTGCCAGCTAGCCCAATTCAGGGGACAATTCAAAAGAAGCTGTTCTAGGTGGGACCAAAACTAAGTGTTTCAAAGGTACAATTTGGTACAGCTCTGCAAAGAGATGCCAGATCCTTTCTTGCAGCACTCCACAGTGATGGTCACAAGTAGTCTTTTCGATAAGAATGATTACGAGACTCAAAGTGCAGCAGAAGGAAGCTGGAGGCCAGCTGCTCCCTGTTACTAATGACACTCTAGCCCTCGACCAAGGTGCTTGGGATTGCGGGTGCTTGATGTCATGGCTTCCTCACTGGCCTGTGCATTGGGTCTTCTCAGTAGAGCCAGTCTCCTGTGTTCAGGAGAGGTTCTGCACTTGTCCCCACTGACAGCCAGGTGGAACAGATGCCCCTAAGACCATCACACTGCAGATTTTTGTATATCATCATCTTCCTGAATTCACGCAGCAGTAACCTTTGAAATATTTTCCTTAGGTGTTTTTATGTAGACAGTCATGCCATCTCCAAATAAAGACAATCTGTTCATCTGTTTTTGGTCCCCCTACCCTTCCCCCACCCCCCACCATTTCCCCACTAGCTTAGAACTCAGGTTAGTAGAAACAAATAGAGAGAGTGGACATACCTGTCTATCTTCAAGCTGACCCTGAGGGCAAAGCAACTGGTCTTTCATCACTGTGAGTTATATTAGCTGTGGTTCTTGTATTGTGTCATTCATCAGATTAAAGAAATGCCCTGTGTTCTTCATTTCCTGAGAATTTTTATAATGAATGGATGTTGAATTTTTTTCAACTGCTTCTTCTGCATCTACTTTTGCATCTACGATTGCTTTTTCTAATTGTGTGTTGGGTTTTATTTTTTAATCTGCTTATATGATGAATTACATTGATTGATGTTCATATGTTGAGCTAACCTTACATTCCTGGGATAAATCCAGTCCTGACATAGTGTCCCCTGTATGCATTGCTGGATTTAATTTGTTAATATTTTGTAAAAGGTGGTTTGTTTGTTTTCTCATGATGCATATTGGTTTAAAGTTGTCTTTTTTTTGTAATGTCTTTGTCTGGTTTGGTATAAGGGCAATCCTGGTCTCATAAAATTTCCTTATTCTCTATTTCCTGGTAGTGTTTTATAGATTTAGTATTATTTCTTTCTTAACATTGTGATAGAATTCACTTAGTGAAGCCATCTGGCCCCAGAATTTTCTTTGCAAGAAGGTTTTTCTTTTCTTTTCTTTTTTTAATGTTTTATTTATTTTTGAGAGAGAGAGCACGAGCTGAGGAGGGACACAGAGAGAGGGGTACAGCAGATCCAAACTGGGCTCTGCACTGACAACAGCAAGCCCGATGCGGGGCTTGAACTCGCGAACTGCAAGATCATGGCTTGAGCCAAAGTCAGACACTTAACCGACTGAGCCACCCAGGTGCCCGTGGGAAGGTTCTCAATTATATATTCAGTATTTTAATTGATATAGGTTATTTGTTCTTCTTAATGGGCTTTGGTAGTTTGGGGTTTTTTTGGGGGGGGGAATAATTTGTCCATTTTGTATGGATTGTTGAATAGTTGTTGAATTCACCTGCATAAAGTTATTTTATAATGTTCTTTCATTATCCTTTTATTACCACTAGGATCTGTCTTTAGTGAGGTCCTATCTTTAATTCCTGACATTGGTAATTTGTACTTTCTCTTTTTCATGTTTTTTCCTAATTTGTCTGGCTAGCAATTTATCCATTTTATTGATATTTCAAAAAAAAAAAAAAAACCGCTCAGCTTTTGGTACACATACATATACAAAGGAACATTATTCAGTCATAAAAAAGAATAAGACCTTGCCATTTGTGACAACATGGATGGGCCCAGAAGGTATTATGCTAAGTGAAATCAGTCAAACAGAGAAAGCTTTTTCTTTTATACAATGACTGAGTAATGTTCCATTGTGTATGTATACCACCTGTTCTTTGTCCATTCATCTATTGATGGATACTTCGGTTGTTTCCTTATCTTGGCTACTGTAAATAATGCTGCAATAAACATACAGATGCTATATATCTTTAATTTTTTGAGGACCCTCCTTACTATACTGTTTCCCACAGTGGCTTCACCGGTTTACATTCCCACCAACAGTGCACAAAGCTTCCTTTTTTTCACATCCTCATCAAAACTTACTGTTTCTTTTTTGATTCTAGAGAATACCATATGATTTCACTTACATATGAAAACTAAAAAATCAAACAAACAAACAAAAGGTTGAAACATACCCATAAATACAGAGAACAAGCCAACAGTTGCCAGAGAGGAGGGTGGTGGAAGGATGGGCAAAACAGGCAAGAGGAAGTGGGAGATACAGCCTTCCAGTTCTGGAATAAGTCACAGGGTTAAAGGTACAGCATAGGGAATATAGTCAATGGTATTATAATAGCATTGTATGGTGACATATGGTAGCTACCACAACATACAGAGTGGTGAGCATACCACAAAGTATGGAGTTGTCGAATCGCTATGTTGTACATCTGAAACTAACCTAACATTGTGTGTCAACTGTCCTTCAATTTAAAAAAATTTATTTTAAACCAGTTTTTGGTGTTCATCAATTTTCTCTATTGTTTTTCTTTCCTTTTTTTTTTTATTTTATCACTTGCACTCCTATATTTAGTTTTTCCTTTGTTTGGCTTAGTTTGTTCTTAATTTTATTTTTCTACATTTGTAAGGTAGTAGTTCATTGATTTGACACCTTTCCCCTCTCACATAAGCATTTAATGCTATAGGCTTCTTTTGAATTACAGCTTTAGATTCATTCCATACATTATTTTGTGTTGCATCTTAATTTGTATTCATTTGAATGCATTTTCTAATTTTTCTTGTGATTTTTTTTTTCTTTGACTTGGGTTATTTAAAAGTATGTTGTATAATTTCCCAGTATTTGGGAATGTCTTTAGATATTTGTATACTCTTGACTTCTGATTTATTTTCTCTTTG
The DNA here is from genome assembly GCF_046562875.1 of Panthera onca. Classification (NCBI taxonomy): domain Eukaryota; kingdom Metazoa; phylum Chordata; class Mammalia; order Carnivora; family Felidae; genus Panthera; species Panthera onca. Next base: position 22,874,450 of record NC_138343.1, on the reverse strand, counting down.
GACATAGGACATTCCTTAAATTTAACTCCTTTTAAGTATTTTGAAATTTGTTTTGTGTCTCAGAAAATCATTTATGTTGATGAATGACCCATCTTCTTGAAAAGAATGTGAATTCTGTTGTATGGTGTGCATAATTTTATATTTGACAAAATTAACAACCTGTGATATGTTGGAAATTTTTTAGAAAGTTCTTCACTAAAGATCAGGGCTTTGTTTGTTTGTTTGTTTGTTTGTTTTGAGAGAGAGGGGATGCAAGTGATCAAGGGGCAGAGAGAGAGGAAGAGGAGAGAATCCCAGGAGGGGCAGAAAGGGAGAGAGAGAGAAGTGGGGCTTGAGCTCACCCAAAGCAGGGCTCAACCTCACGAACCATGAGATCATAGCCTGAGCTGAAGTCCGATGCTTAACTGACTGAGCCACCCAGCACCCCTAGACCAGTGCTTCTTAATCTCTATGTATCTTATAGCTAAATATTTGTTTTCCCATTTGTCATTATGATTGCCTTGATACCAAGTGATAAACAGAGATGTTAGTATTTAACTTATTATGAAGCATTTTTCCAGCTGGACCTTGCATATCTAATCTTGAAGTTCCATGAATATTCAAGTTCAGCTAGAGTGAATGGGAATCTGTGGAACAATTTTAAGAGTTTTTTTTTATGGTTTAGAAAGACACTGAAAAATAAAAATAAGAACACATATGGCTGTCTTGGAGATGAGTCATTCATTGTCCTATCCTTACACATATCTACTGTGACAATGTCCAGATTTATGTTTTAGAAAGAGACTTGGCAGCACTATCACAGATGGACCAAATAGGGAGACAGACGGTGACTACTTGGGAGTTTCTTGGAATAGTCCAGGTGGGAGATGTTTGTTGAAGGGACAAATCTATAGCTACAATTGGACTAGAATGAAGGGATGGTTTTGAGAGAAATTTTGAGATATAATTTAAAGGTCTATATCTGAAATGAGGTAGTGTTTTAAGTTAGTTTACTCCCAGGTTTCTTCCTTGAGTAACTAGATGGATGATGACCCCATTCATCATGAGGTGGAAAAATAAGATGAAAAGCAGTAGTTGGTTTGGAGAGGGTATTGGATAGCTTTGGCTTAGGACTGTTTTGTTTATATGTTGGATGGGCAATGTGATGAATGATGTGGGGTGGCATGGGCTTTGGATAAGATGTGATATTAGGACATAATTAATATTCTGGTGTATATGATGTGCTATAGTATAGTGGATTCATCTTATTTTAAGCTTAATTCCTGATCTATGTGAAACCCTATCTAGTTGCTATTCACATCATTCTTATATCTCAGACAAATGAACTTACATCAGCAGTTCAGTTAACCTTAGATTACCCATATGGGAAATGTTTGCAATAGAAAGCACAACCCAGATGATTTAACAAGGGCAATGTCTGGTTATCTCTTGTTGAATAATAAACCACTCCAAACTTAATAGCCTAAGAAAGCCGCCATTTTATTATTCCGTGGTCACAAATTTGGACAGCACACAGTGGAGATAGTTTGTCTCTCATCCGCAATGGCTGGAGCCTTGGGAAGATTAAACAGCTGAGGTGATTTAGAGGGCTAGGGCTGGCACCCTCTTGAGTCTTCTTTACTGACATGCCTGCTGTCAGTACCAGGATGGCTTGAAAGCTAGATTCACCTGGGACTGTCCACTAGAGCACCTACACATGATCTTTCTGTGTTACTTCCTTCTCAGAGCATGGCAGCTAGGTTCCAAGAGAGAATGTTCTAGAGAAAGAATTGTGAGAGAGGGTGTGTGGAGAGTGAGCATTCCAAGAAAACCAAGTGTTAGTTGTGTGGCTATTTTGACGTGACCTTGGAAGTCACATAGTATCACTTCCCCCATACTCAATTGATTGAAGCCATTACAACCCACTGAGATTGAAGAGGAAGGGTAGAAGAAATTTGTGGTTGTTTTTGAAATCCCTACAGATGATAACACTTATTTTCCAACCTTGGAAATGTATTGCCTCTTACAGAATGAAAGAGACCAATTCTGGCTCTAAAAAGAGGACATAGAGATCCATTTTTACTACTCATGATTTTCCTGAAAGTTTGGTCCCAGTGCAAGCAAAGAGGAATACTTTGTGCTTCTTATAACCTCTTAAAAATAAACAGAAAGCAAATTCCTATATTTTATCTAGTAACAAAAATCTCTATCAGTCTTTATATAAAAAGGCATGTACTATAAAGACTTCCTACCTTTGTCCTCCATTTGCACAGTTCTTTCCTACCTACCCCTGAATTAAAAATAAATAAATAAAAACACTTAGCATAACACTCTCCAGTTCCATCCACGTTGCTACAAATGGCCAGATTTCATTCTTTCTCATTGCCAAGTAGTATTCCATTGTGTATATAAACCACAACTTCTTTATCCATTCATCAGTTGATGGACATTTAGGCTCTTTCCATAATTTGGCTATGTTGAAAGTGCTGCTATAAACATTGGGGTACAAGTGCCCCTATGCAGCAGCACTCCTGTATCCCTCAGGTAAATTCCTACCAGTGGTATTTCTGGGTCATAGGGTAGATCTATTTTTAATTTTTTGAGGAACCTCCACACTGTTTTCCAGAATGGCTGCACCAGTTTGGATTCCCACCAACAATGCAAGAGGGTTCCCGTTTCTCCACATCCTCGCCAGCATCTATAGTCTCCTGATTTGTTCGTTTTAGACACTCTGACTGACGTGAGGTGGTATCTGAGTGTGGTTTTGATTTGTATTTCCCTGATGAGGAGTGACATTGAGCATCTTTTTGTGTGCCTGTTGGCCATCTGGATGTCTTCTTTAGAGGAGTGTCTCTTCATGTTTTCTGCCCATTTCTTCACTGGATTATTTGTTTTTCGGGTGTGGAGTTTGGTGAGTTCTTTATAGATTTTGGATACTAGCCCTTTGTCCGATATGTCATTTGCAAATATCTTTTCCCATTCCGTTGGTTGCCTTTTAGTTTTGTTGATTGTTTCCTTTGCAGTGCAGAAGGTTTTTATCTTGATGAGGTCCCAATAGTTCATTTTTGCTTTTAATTCCCTTGCCTTTGGAGATGTGTCAAGTAAGAAATTGCTGCGGCTGAGGTCAGACAGAGAAAGACAGATACCATATGTTTTCACTCTTACGTGGATCCTGAGAAACTTAACAGAAGACCATGGGGGAGGAGAAGGAAAAAAAAGTTAGAGAGGGAGAGAGGCAAACCATATGAGACTCTTAAAAACTGAGAATAAACTGAGGGTTGAGGGGGGTGGGAGGGAGAGGAGGGTGGGTGATGGGCATTGAGGAGGGCACCTGTTGGGATGAGCACTGGGTGTTGTTTGGAAACCAGTTTGACAATAAGTTTAATATTAAAAATAATAATAATAATAAAATAATAAAAAAAATAAAAACAGCTGCTGCTCTGAGTTTTTGAAATTGGTTGGAGCCTTTTTATAATAATATTTCATTGTACAGACATAGCATAGTTTATTTAATCATTTCTCTAGTGATGAATATTTGGGTTATTTACAGTCTTTTGCTTTTATAAACAATACTCCAGGAAGTGGTCTTATACAGTCCTAATTTCCTGTAAGGAGGATACTTTCTAGTAGTTAAAGTAACAAGGTGGTACGTGCATCTGTAATTCTGATAGCTACTGGTATACTATGCTCCTTAGGTCAATAGCTTAAAGACTCAATTGTGAACCTACCAGCAATATAGAGAGTGCTTGTTTTCCCTTGGCTTTGCTCTCAAGTATGGAATCAGATGTATTTATTTTTGCCAATCTGGTATATAAAATATGATAACTTTGTGCATTTTCATCTTTTATTTTTCTTAAGCTTTCATTTGCTTAAGGGTAATTTTTCTTTCCTTTCTGTGAATGTCTTCATATTCTTGGTCCATTTAAAAAATTAGAGGGGGCGCCTGGGTGGCTCAGTCACTTGAACATCTGACTTTGGCTCAGGTCATGATCTTGCGGTTCATGAGTTCAAGCCCTGCATCAGGCTCTGTGCTGACAGGTTGGAGCCTGCTTTGGATTCTGTGTCTCCCTTCTCTCTCTCTGCCCTTCCCCTGCTCATACTCTGTCTCTCTCTCAAATATAAATTAATTTTTTTCAACTTTAAAAATTAGATTGTTGCTCATTTTCTTACCTACTTTTAGGGGCTCTATTCGTGTTTTTGCTTTAGAAAAAGTTTCAGGGGATGGGGAACTGAGAGTAACAGATGAAAGGAGCATAACACACTAAAAAAATTACTAGATATTAAATAAAGTCAAATACCCTAAATAAGCAGTAGTTACTGTATAGTAAGAAATATCTGCTACTCCTTATTCAGTTACAGATATTAGGCTCTAGGTGGTTGGTTATATCTAAAAGAATGATAATAAAATTGAAAAGATTAAAGAAAAAGCCTCAGTCACAAAGCAGCATTAACCTTGCTACCTATATTTATTATTTTTTTTTACTTGAAACAACTAACAATTATAGGAAAATGTTTTGAAGTTTTAAAACTATTACCCATTATAATTCTTGAACATCATGTTTTGTTTTTTGTTTTTTCACATTACAACCCTCACTTGGACCTATATTAAATAGTGGTATCACAGTACATATTCATGTTATCATAAATATTTTTCATACTTTCTTATAGTCTGTCACTTAATAAATCTGTATTTTATAATTACAATTTTTAATGATTTCATTAAAATGCAGTATATTTTGTAAGCCATTCCCTAATTTGGGCCACTTAGGTTGTTTCCATGTTTTTGCTCTTATAAAGTAATACTGCTGAATATCTTCTTTCATTTATATTTTTCTTTTGTTGAATTATTTCTTTAGGATCAATTCCTGAGTAGAATCATAATAATAACGAGTATGAACATTCTTAAGGATCTTTACATGTATATGTTGTTTCCAAATTGTAAGAATACCTAGTGTAACCCCCCAGTGAATGAGGACAGTGGAACCACACGATGCAGAATGTGCTGGAACCACATCAGCAGGACTGCCATTTTTTCTTTCATTTTAAAAAAATAAAAATTCTTGGGGCGCCTGAGTGGCTCAGTTGATTGAACATCTGACTCCTGATTTAGGCTCAGGTCATGATCTCACAGTTCATGAGTTCAAGCCCTGTATCAGACTCTGCACTGACAGTGTGATGCCTCCTTGGGACTCTCTCTCTCTCCTTCCTCTGCTCATGCTCGCTCTCTCTCTCTCTCTGTCTCTCAAAATAAATAAATAAAAACTTAAGGAAATAAAAATTCTTCTTTAAGTAGATTTTAAAAGTCTATCATGGTTATATTAAATTTCATGTCTTTAATTAGTCACCAACCTATTTTTCAAGTCTCATGAATCAGTATGAATTATTCTAAACTATTTTGCCTCACTCTTCAATTGCTCTCTTAGGCATGTGACCACTGGGTCAGGGGTTGTGCATAATGTTCATGATCCCACTGTCTGTGAGATTGAATACCCCACTTCCCTCTACCTCACCTGAGTGTTCATTTTTGTTCAGGAACAGGTGTACTCAGCGAACCACTGGCTTTTCTTTCTCATACATCTTCCCTTTCGCTACTGATCCATTTTCTCTCTTAGTATCTTTTTCTTTTGTGATCTCATTTTGATTATTTTAATTCATTCAGCTTTTAAACAAACCATTTGAAAAGGCTCATACTTCTGCCTGGCTTCTTTTACACATTTATCCTTGTTGTTTTATTTATAAATGATGGTGGTGGGAGCACCTAGCCAGAAATGGATCCTTTCTGCAATGTCCTATCTGCCTCAAACCTTCTGTGTTTCCATAATGCACTCCTAACGCTTCTGTGCTACACTGCTACCCCTCTGCTATTTGAAGACGTTCCTTCAGTCTGGAATTTTCTTTTACCTTTCTCCACATTTTGGATGTGTATTAGTTTTGTGGGGTTTTTTGTTGTTATTGTTTGCTTGTTTTTTTTTATTTTTTGCCTGGTAACAAATTAATGTCATACTTATTAGATTAAAACCACACAAATTTATTATGTCAGTTTCCTTGCATCAGAAGTCCAGGCACAGGTTGGCTGGGGCCTCTGCTCAGTGTCTTCACAGGTAGAAATCAAGGGGTCAGCACGGCTATGTGCTCTTCTGGAGTTCTGGTCCTCCTCTCAGCCCATTCACCCTGTTGGGAGAATTCATTTCCTTATGATTGTAGGAATTAGGGCCCCACTTATTGCTGACAGCCAGGGCTTCCCCCAACTTTTAGAGGCCTCCCTCAGGTCCTAGCCACGTGGCCCTCTCGCTGTGTGTCAGCTCACTTTTCCTGGGCCAGCAGGAGAGTCTCTCTGGTTTGCTCAGATGAACTTCAATATAAAGTAACTAATCACAGGGCTGAAATCCCATTCTGTTCCCAGGGCCACCGCACTCAAAGGGAGAGATTTACACAGGGCATGTATGACGGGAGTAAAATCTTGAGGCCATTGCAGCCTGCCCAGGATCCAGACACCCTTAGTGTCCAGTTGAAATTATGTTCCTTTCATGAGCCCTTTCCGTAAGCTTTTCAAGTAGTATGACTTGCTCTCTTGCCTTCTTCACACAGCAGGTCTATGTCTTTGGTCTTAGTCTGCTTCAGGTAAGTGAAATAAACCCTTTGAGTTCATAGCATTGCTGTACTGTGAACAACACACTTTACCTTTGGAGTGAGTGGTACTAAATAAATGTTCCACCTTGGCTTGCTTGATCTCCATCCATTATTGAGGTAGCTCTTACTAAGGGTAAAAGTTGTTTTAACAAAATTGAGGGATTTTTCTGAATATTAACAGTCCGTTATGGCACACTTCCAACATACCCACCCATTTAGTAAGCCACATAGGGACAGAGACCATCTTTTTTCTCTCTCTCTACACATAGTAGGCTAAATTTGAATCAGGGCAAATAAAGATTACAGGAAAATTGTTTTTCAGAGGCAGGAAGGCGGGCTTAAAGTGCTTGGAATATAATAAAAAATGAAAGGCAACATTAGAGGCAGTGTGACTCCAGAGTGCCTCAGGGAGGGAAGTGAGGAATGTGGGGAGCGCAAGAAACGTAAAACTTATGGATGGGCTTATGGATGTCTCTCCCCAGTGCCTTACCTGCTAGTAGGCTCACAACCAGTGTTACTGGTTATTTACCCACAAGTAGGAAAGTAGGATGCACCTGTGAAGTCTTTATATATTTAAAAAAAATGTTTTGTTTGTTTGTTTGTTTGTTTGTTTGTTTGTTTTAGAGATAGATAGTTCGTGAGCAGGGGAACGGGGCAGAGGGAGAGATCTTACGTAGGCTCCATGCTCAGCATGAAGCTTGATGCGGGACTTGACCCCACAACCACAAGACAGTGACCTGAGCCGAAACCAAGAGTTGGACACTCAACCGACTGAACCACCCAGGCACCCTGTAGTCTTCATATTTTTTAAATCAGTTGTGTTTTGCTTTCCTAATTGTAGCTGGTGCTCAAGATCAGATCGGTTGGGCTTTTGGCCTGGGATTGGAAAGACTGGCCATGATCCTCTATGACATCCCTGATATCCGCCTCTTCTGGAGTGAGGATGAGCGTTTCCTGAAGCAGTTCCGCGTGTCAGATATCAACCAGAAGGTGAAATTTCAGGTAACATGACTTGTAAGAATCAATTATTAATTATAATAATGATTTTCAAGAATTGAAGGGGTCATGCACTTGAAAAGAAACTTGTTGAATTTAAAAATAATGTGAATTTGTGGGGCGCCTGGGTAGCCCAGTCGGTTGAGTGTCCGACTTTGGCTCAGGTCATGATCTCACAGTTCGTGAGTTCAAGCCCCGCATCGGGCTCTGTGCTGACAGCTCAGAGCCTGGAGCCTGCTTCGGATTTTGTGTCTCCTTCTCTCTGCCCCTTCCCCGCTCATGCTGTGTCTCTCTCTGTCTCTCAAAAATGAATAAACATTAAAAAAAAATAAAAAAAAAAAATAATGTGCATTTGAAAAGAAGTTTTAAATAGAGGTCCATAAACACAGGAATTCATAAACCATCGGAAGCTGTATACGGAAGAAAAAAAAGATTTACGAAGCTTTTAGTCTGAGCACAGAACCAACTTTGGGCTTTGTTAATGACCATTTTAATCATTATGAAATAGCCATCTTAAAGTTTAGTTTTTCTGATACTAGTATAGACACACTGGCTTTCTTGTGATTAGTGTTTGTCATGTGTGTCTTTTTCATCCTTGTATTTTCACTCTATGTTCTTAAAAGTGTCTCTTGAACGTTGTGTAGAACTGGGCCTTTTTATTTCATTGGAGTGTTGAATACATCTTACATTTACTATAATTACATGGGATATTCTTGGGCTTAATTCTGTCATTTTTTATTTCTTCCCTCATTTCCCCCTTCTTTTCTTCATTTCTTTATTTGGAAACTGAGAGTTTGTGTTTTTTGGTTTGTTTGTTTTTACATTCCATTTTATTACTCCTGTTACTATTTAGTTTCACCATTTTGTATTATTTTTAAGTGGCTGTTCTAGATTACGATATACATAATTAATGCATCACCCTTTACCATCAGTAGCTATTACACAACTTCATGAGACATTAAATATCCTTCAACAGTGTCATTTTTTTACTCCCCTGATTTTTATATTATTATTGTTATTTTATTTCTCCATGTATTATAATCCCACAGTAGTTGCTCTATTTGCTTCAAATAGCCAGTTGTCTTTTTAAAGAGATTTAAAATGATATTGTTTTATATCTCCCTTGATACTTACCCCACTGATCATTCCTTTCTGCCGATCTTGGTTTTTCTCTGTGATCATTTCCCTTCGGTCTGGAGAACTTCCTTAAATATTTTCCTGTAATGCAGCATGAATGTGTTCAGTTTGGTTGTTTGGAAATGCCTTTATTTCATTTTTACTTTTTAGGAATATTTTCTTTGATTATAGGTGTCTAGGTTGCCAGTTTGTATGCACACGTGCATGCGCACGCGTGTGGGTGTTTGCCTGTGTTTTCCTTTCAGCTCTTGAAACAGGTCATTTCATTGTCTTATCCTTTTACTCTGGTTTTCAGTGGTTTGCCCTGTATATGATTTTCTGTTTTACAGCTTAGAGTTTCACTGTGTTGGATTTAATGTCTTTTCAACCATCTTTGAAACCCTCATCTAATATCTTTTCCAACAATTATACTCTGTTCTTTCTTTTCCTTTCAGGCTGCAACTACATGTGTGTCAGACCGTTTGAAGTTATGCCTTAGTACTTTGATTCTCAGGGTGTGTTTTTTATTATTGGTTTTTTTTTCACTCTGTGCTTTATTTTGGATAGTTTTTATTCCCTTATCTTTGGATTTACCAGCCTTTTCTATCTTGTCCACTTAACCATTAAGCCCCTCCAATGAATTCATATTGTACTTACCAGTTCTACAATTTCTATTTGCTTCTTTTTTAGAGTTTTTATTACTCTGGAGGATTCTTCGTCTTCTCACCCATTTTGTACATTTTACCTTAAATTCTTTAGCATCGTCATATAGTAGTTATTTTTGTCTTTTTAATTCCAACCATTTTGTTACCTGTTGTTCTCCTTTTATTTTTTTTTTTTCTTCTTAGTTATGGGTCACATTTTTCCTGCTTTTTCATGTGTCTCACTTTTATATTGTATATAAAAGAACAAAGAAACCGAAATAGGTAGTATATGTCCTCAGCAAGCCTTGTCCTTTCCCCTGTCAGGCAGCTAAGGTGTGTAGGCCAGATCTCTTCGTTCTAATCAGGAGTTGAACCGGATTTCACATCTGCCATCCCCTTGGTGGTGAGATCTGGCCCTGCAGCAGACTTTGGGATCTATGCACATGAGATGTGATCTCTCTACTTTCCACCAGTTGCCAGCTTCTACCCACCAGTAGCTGCCAAGCAAAAGTATTATGAATGAGGATTGGCTGGCAGTGAGAGCTGGCTAGCCATTCCCCCACTTTCCAGTCTGCCACACCCACCAATGCTTGGCTGAGAGGAGTTTGGCTCATTATTCCTTATTCCAGCAAGGTTTTTTTACCAAAAGCAGGCTAGTTCTGCCCACTCATGCACCAGTAGGGAAAGTATCCATCAATGTCTGTCCCCCAGACAGTAGGACAGTAGAAGGCAGTCTGTTCGATTAGACTTGTGTCCAGATCTCCTCAATATCTTGTATGACAAATAAGATCTCTAAAGTTATTGTTTTCTCATCGCTATAGTGGGGCCGATGGTTTTCTGTGACCTTTTGCCTCCTAACCAGAACTGGAAAATCTCCTATAATTTATTTACATTTTGACTCCATCTTTAATGGCTTTTTAAAAAAATCCTATTTTTTTTTTAAGGAAGCTGTTTTTTTGTTTTTTTGTTTTTTTGTTTTTTTGTTTTTTTTTTAAATTTTTTTTTCTAGCACCAAGTCCTTCTAGGTTAATTTGGAATAAAGCTCCATCTGAATGATCAAAAGTAAAACCTGGCTAAGGGTGTAAGTTTTTCTCATTCATATTTTCATTTTTTCAGTCATTTATTTAATTGGCAAATATTGATGGAACACCAGCCAACACTGTACAGAGCAGTGTGCCCAACACTGGAGGGACGCACACAGGTGACTAACACAGATGCTACCATAAGTGAGTGGTTTAGGTCCAATCTTAAGTGCACTTTAACTGTCATCTGTTAGGAGACACCAAGATATCCAGGAATAGACTATGGGTTTCTTGTATTACATGTCATTTTTTGTAATTTCTTTTGCTTTCAGATTTTAAAATCAATGTATGCATACTTGCACTATTATATAACCTAAATGGCTGTCTTTGTGTAATAAACTTAAGAATTTCTGATGAGCAGCTAGGATTTGATCACTGAAAAATATAAAATACTTTGTAAATTATAGATCACAGAGAGCTGTTTCCTAATTATTCACTTATAATTAGTATTTATTGATTATATTCTGTGTTAGCTCCCTATTGCTGTCACAATGAATTACCACAAATCTAGCAGCTTAAAACAGTGTCCTTTCTTAGTTCCAGAGGTCAGAAATGCAGAACCAGTCTGAGATTGGGCTGAAACAAAGGTGTCAGTGGGGCTGGTTCCTTCTGGTGGCTCAAGGTGGGAGGGAATCTGTTTCCTTGCCTGTGAAAGTTTATAGGGCTGTTCTTATTCTTGGATCATGGTTTCCTCCCACATTGCCTTTTCCCCTCTCCTTCCCTCTCTGGTCACATCACCTCTGAAATTTTGTCTTCCTCTTACAAGAAAAGAAAAGGACCCTTGTGATTACATGGAGTCTACCAAGATCATTTAAGATAATTTCCACACCCCAAGATCCTTTCTTAATCACATCTGTAAAGTTCTTTTTTTTTTTTTTCATGTTTGTTTATTTATTTTGAGAGAGAGAGAAACAGAGCATGCACAGGGGAAGGACAGACAGGGGGAGAAAGAGAATCCCAAACACGTTCTGCCCTGTCAGCGCAGAGCCCGATGTGGGGCTCGAACCCCCAAACTGTGAGATCATGACCTGAACCGACATCAAGAGTCAGATGTTTATTTATTTATTTATTTTTCCAATATATAAAATTTATTGTCAAATTGGTTTCCATACAACACCCAGTGCTCATCCCAAAAGGTACCCTCCTCAATACCCATCACCCACCCTCCCCTCCCTCCCACCCCCCATCAACCCTCAGTTTGTTCTCAGTTTTTAAGAGTCTCTTATGCTTGAGAGTCAGATGTTTAATTGACTGAGCCACCCAGGAGCCCCTGTAAAGTTCTTTTTGAATGTAAGGTAACATGTTCCCGGGTTCCAGGGATTGGGACGTGGGCATCTTTGAGGAGCCATTATTCAACTTACCATGTATACCTTTATGTATCCCATTTTCATCATGGAAGGTATAATAGAGCAGATTTTGTGTTTAGATAAGTGTGATGCAGACAGTACCTGAGTGTTAGCAGTTTTTACCTATTGGTGTGGAACAGTCATGTTCATATATATGCAAGGAATGAGACTCATTTTGTCACTTAATATTTTTGGTCTGTCTTCAGAAGAATATTTAACATGATCATAATACTGTGCAAGACTCTTCTCCGAGGGGAGGGGAGGAATGTGGCGGGGGAAGGTCTGCTGGCAGCTATTGAGTACGTGGCTTCTCTGGCTGGGAAACCTGGGAGCCATTTGGGAATTGTATTGTGGAGGGCTGGAAGGCGACAGAAATTCCTTTTCTTTCATCTCCCTTGAGGCCATCCAAGATTATGTTTTAGGCTCTCAGCTTCTCTGGCATCTTCCTCTGCATAGTCTTATAAATCCATCTATCCATCTCACCATGATGGCTCTCTTCTAGGGACTAACAACGGTCTGATTTGTATCACCCAAGACCCCCTCTATGCCACTCTTTCCTGAATACCTTCACACCATTGTGTGTGTCTAGTAAGTAAGAAACGCTGGTTATAATGTGATTTTGATTTTTGGTTTCCATTTTACGTGGTTTGAGTTACCTGCTTTGTCTGTTGCGGCTCTCTTTCCCCAACCTGGATCGGTGCTTGAAATAACGTGGATGAACAAGCTGGTGGTTTTATCATACAAGTGTCGTCTCATTCTGCACAAGAGATCTCTGTCCCACACTCCAGCTCCCATTGCTGGGCTGACTCTGGCATCTGGGCACTGGTTGTGTGTACGCCTGCCAATGCCTCTAGGTGAAATTTGCCACTTCAGTGCACTGAGTGGAAAAGTCAGCAAGCCAAGTTTCAGCAATGTTGGTTGTCATGTTTTCACCCCATTAAGGAGTTTTATTGGCTCTCTTTTGTGGGCACAGGCTATACTTATTCGTAATCCTGAATAGTACTTCATACACGTGTCATTGCAGCCGGAACAGGTGAGAATCATGGGCTGCGGTGTGCAAGCCTACTGCACTACACCCTATGTACCCTATGTAAGAGCTAACAACAGTCACACTCCATGCTTAACAGTCATTGAGGCCTTACTCTGTGTCCGTTATTCTAAAGACTTAACATGCCTTCCTTTAGTCCTCTTAATAACCTTCTGAGTTTAGGTACTGTTGTTCTTTCCACTTGACAGATGAGGAAACAGTAGCCAAGTGGTCACTGTGTGTTATGTGTTAGCACATATTTATTCAGGGCTTCGAAGAGCCGTTTCCCAAAGTTCTATCCTGAGTGTAAAATCCATAGGTTGATTCTTCACAGCTAAAAGATTTAAATTTTTCTAACAGATCCAAAGATTGGTGTATAGTTTATAGAAAAATAAAGCATTGAGTAAATCATCCAGGTTATTAACTTACTAGTAACTTACTAGTAACACAAGCTGCTTGTGTTAATGCTTCTCAAACTTCAATGTTCAGATGAATCACCCAAGGAACTTATTAAAGCACAGATTCTGATTTAGTATGGCTAACATGGAGCCTGAGAGTCTGCATTTCTAGCAAATTACCAGACGATGCCGATGCTGTTGATCCATGGACCACATTCTGCAGCTGCGTAATGATGGGCAAAGTCATCTTACTTGTCAGAGCCTCAGCTGCCTCATCAGTAAAATGAGATAATAAAGTAAGATAGTCTGACCAGGTGATTAAACTCACTTCCTCCTCTGATGCATTCTAAATTTCTGTTTAGTATAACTATTACAACAAATTATGATTCCTTTGCACAAAACTTGAAACTCTTCTTCTTGCCTTTGATTTTGTTACCATAAATTTCAGGTGCAGTACTGTAACACTTTTGTTTTTATGACCTGCCAGAGGTCTTCCTGCCTTCTTCTTTGCCTTCTTTTTTCTTCTCTTCCTTCCTTCCTACCTTCCCTTCCCTCCCCTTCCCTTCCTTTCTTTTTTCTCTTCCCTTCTGTCTTTCCTCCCTCCTTTCTTCCTTTCTATCTCCTCTCATTCATTCATTCATTCATTGTATTTGTCAATGAGAGGAGACTGTATAAATAATCTCACATGGTTTAAATGTGTATTTAAACCATGCTCTAGTCAGAGATGTGTTTGTGTACTTTAAGTAATTTATGAAGAGAAGCTGTCAGTACTTAAATTAGAAAACATACAATCCAAGATGTGAAGGATGAGGCTGGATGTACACAAAATGTGGTGCAGGCATCAGCAGGACCTTGGCTGTGAAGGTCATCTGTGAGGTCAATCATGGATAGACACCTGAGGGAAAGTGTGTCACAGTTTGTCCTTGCTCTCCCTGTAGTGCCAAGCATCAGCAGGGGATGCTGGGTTATATGAAGACTGGTAGTTTCTAAAGGCTAGGGTTGGCCATTTTCCCTTATTGATGTCTTCCAGCAATCATAGTTCAGTGGCCCACATGTTGTACATTAATTCGTTAAATAGCTTATAATACTTGCCATTTGTTGAGTGCTGTGTACAGGCCACTGGACTAAATATTTTGCTGATATTATAACTTTCATTAACACAATCTAATGGGGTGAGTACTATAAACTGATTTTATAGGTGATGAAACTGAGGCTTGGAACCACCAAGTAACTCAACCATAAGGACTCCAGTATTAGTGACTGAGCTAGGATTTTGTCTGCAGTGGACTCCAGCGAGCTCCTGATACTGAACTAGTGAACTCTGTTGTCCCTAGACCAAAACACTATTCTGGAATCAGTAAGATGAAATTGACAGTTTCTGACATCAAGTTGTTTATAGTCTGGAAGAAGAGACAGAATTATCAAAGATAATAATAAAATAATATAGAAGTACTATAATGGAACATGTAGAATTTTGCTGACACTGACCAATGCATGTGGAGGCTAAAATTTTCTTCTTCCTTTTTTTTTTTTTTAATCCTTTTTTCCTAGTTTAATTCTTGAAATCCCTCCATGTCTCTCCAGAATTGTATTAGGACTTGAGCCTGTGATTACATGCTAATCTCCATGGCTTGGACTAGCTCCTAGATCTAGTTCTGCTGTCATTATCATAAATGTTGTCTATAGAGACTTAATGCAGGAAGATGCAGACTTTCTTCATTCTGTCCCCAAATAAATCCAGCTGTGAGAATCCCATCAGCTTTGTTGTGCTGTGGTGATATTAATGGATCTCACAGTTTTTCACTATTTCCATGTGCATTTTTTCCTATCTCACATGTATACAGAAAACACATAACTATTGTTCTTTTTCTAAAAAAGGGATATTTATCCCAGAAGAAACTGCAGGCATATCTCACTTCTTGTGCTGCATTTTATTGCAAATCACAGGATGGAGTATTTTACAAAATAAAGTTTTGTGGCAACCCTGTGTCGAACAAGTCTATTGACTCCATTTTTCCAGTAACATTTGCTCACTTTGTGTCTCTGTGTCACATATGGGTAATTCTTGCAGTATTTCAAACTTTTTCATTATCATTATATTCCTTAGGTGATCTGTGATCAATGATCTTTGATGTTACTGATGTAAATGTTTTGGGGCACCACCAACCACGCCCGTATAAGACAGTGAACTTAATAAAAAAAAGTGTGTGTTCTGACTGCTCCACCAACCAGCTGGTTCCCATCTCCCTTTCCTTGGGCCTCCTTATTTCCTGAGATACAACAATATTGAAATCAGACCAATTAATCACCCTATAGTGGTCTCTGTGTGTTCAAGTAAAAAGAAGAGTTACATGTCTCTCACTTTAAATCAAGCTACAAATGATGAAGCTTAGTGAGGAAGGCATGTCGAATGCTGAGACAGGCCAAATGCTAGCCCTCTAGCCCCAAACAGTTAGCCAAGTTGTGAATGCAAAGAAAAGTTCTTGAAAGAAATTAAAAGTGCTACTCCAGTGAACACATGAATAAGAAACAAAAGCCACCCGATTGCTGATATGGAGAAAGTTTTAGTAATCCAGATGAAAGGTAACCAGCCACAACAGTCCCTGAAGCCAAAGCTGAATCCAGGGCATCCAGACTCTCTTCAGTTCTGTGAAGGCTGAGCCAGGTGAGGAAGCTGCAGAAGAAAGATTTGAAGCTAGCAGAGATTTAAGGAAAGAAACCATCTCCATAACATCAAAGTGCAAACTGTAAAGCAGCAAGTGCTAACATAGAGGCTGTAGCAAGCTATCCAGAGAATCTAGCTAAGATCATTAATGAAGGTGGATGCACTACACAACAGATTTTCAGTGTAGACCAAACAGCCTTCTGTTGGAGAAAGATGCCATCTAGGACTTGAATAGCTAGAGAGGAGAAGTCAGTGCCTGCCTTCAAAGCTTCAAAATACAAGCTGACTTTCTTGTTACAGGCTAATGCAGCTGGTGACTTGAAGTTGAAGCCGATGCTCATTTACTGTTCCAAAAACCCAGAGCCTGGATGATAGCACATCTGTTTACGACATGGTTTACTGAATATTTTAAGACCTCTCTTGAGACCTACTGTTCAGAAAAATCTTTTTCAAAATATTCCTGTTCATTGACAATGTACCTGGTCACCCAACAGCTGTGATGGAGATATATGATGAGATTAATGTTATCTTCATGCCTCCTAACACAGCATCCATTCTGCAACTCATGGGTCAAGGGTTAATTTTGACTTTCAAGTCTTGTTATTTAAGAAATACATTTTGTGGGGCACTTGGGTGCCTCAGTTGGTTAAGCGTCCAACTTCAGCTCAGGTCATGATCTCACAGTTCGTGAGTTCAAGCCCTGCCATCAGGCTCTTGGCTGTCAGCACAGAACCTGCTTCAGATCCTCTGTCCCCCTCTCTCTCTGCTCCTTTCCAACTTGCTCTCTCTCTCTCTCTCTCTCTCTCTCTCTCTCTCAAAAATAAATTAAAAAAAAATACATTTAGTAAGGCTGTAGCTGCAACAGTGATTCCTCTGATGGATCTGAGCAAACTGTATTAAAAGTGTTCTGGAAAGGATTCACCTTCCCAGATGCCATTAAGAGCATGCATGATTCATGGGAAAAGATCAAAGCATCAACATGAACAAAACATTGGGAGAAGCTGATTCCCACCCCTATAGATAACTTTGGAGGGGTTTAGTACTTCAGTGGAAGACATAACTGTAGATGGGGTGGAAAGAGCCAGAGAACTGGAATTAGAAGTGGAGCCTGAAGATGTGCCTGAATTGTTGCAATCTTGTTTTCAAACTTGAACAGGTGAGGAGTTCCTTCTTATGGATGAACAAAGAAAATAGTTTCTTGAGATGGCATCTACTCCTGGTCAAGCTGCTGTGGGGACTGTTGAAATGACAACAAAGGATTCAGAATATTATATAAACTTAGTTGATAAAACAGTTGATAAAACAGGGTTTAATAAGATGGACTCCACAGAAAGAAGTTCTGTGTGTAAAATGCTATTATATAGCATCACAAGCTACAGAGAAACTGTTTGTGAAAGGAAGAGTCAATCAATGTGGCCAACTTCACTGATGTCTTATTTTAAGAAATTGCCACAGCCACCCACCTTCAGCAACCACCACTCTGTTCAATCAGCAGCCATCAACATGAAGGCAAGACCCTCCACCAGCAAAAAGATTACAATTCATGGAAAGCTCAGATGATGGTTAGCAATAAAATATTTTTTAATTAGGCATATACGTTGTTTTTTAAGACCTAATGCTATTGCACATTTAATAGGCTACAGTATAGCATAAACATAACTTTTGTAGGTACTGGGAAACCAAAAAGTTCATTTGACTTGCTTTATTGTGATACTTGCTTTATTATGGGCACCCTGAACTGAACCTGTAATATCTGGGAGCTATGCCTATAATAGAGGTAGATGAAGAAGTGGGGGACCTGACCATCTATAGAACCTTTTATATGTGCTCTGTAATCATCGTTGACTGCAAAATGAGGAGAGATGCAGTGAGCAAGAGAATGGACAAGTTTGTTTTGGGAATATAGTGCTTATACGTAAAGCATTTATATCAGAGTCTATCACATAGTAAGTGTTTCATCCAGGTTAACTATTATTCATATTTTTACCACCAACAACATTATCACCACCACTACCGTAACTACTACGAAACACTATTCTCAGCGCAGCGGCTGTAGTCCTTGTGATTCCTGACCCTTCCTGCCCATAGTTCCCATCTTTAGCTTGCTTTGGCAACATTAGTGTTATATAACCCTACTCGTGGGATGTGAGGATGTTTCATTGACCTGCAGTCTATGGAATCCTCTGGACTGTGGCCCCATGTTTGTATTGGAGCCTCTATCATCAGAGGCCTGTGGATTTTTGACTGTTTTTTTGCTATCGTTAAGGCAGGGGTCTTGTGATGCACTTACATATTTCAAAAATTGCTACCACAGTTTTTTTTGTTTGTTTGTTTGTTTGAGGCACTTAAAAAAAAAAAAAGAATGAGCCCATCAGTGTCTTCTTCCACAGCTTTCTCATAGCGTAGATTAGAAGGATGTGTGTTATGTGACCTTTATATGTACACACATTCAATATCCATATTACATTTTCTTGGCTATTAACCTTGGAAATGTACAAGAACTTCCTATTTATAGACAGCACATTAGACTTTAAATCTTGCCAACATCCATAAAATCTGACAAATTATGTGCAATATATTTTGGGAATTAACTGACTAGAGGAGGTTTTGGTATTTCTGTCTCTGGAAACTGAAGGGTACATTAGTACTAAACAGAATCATCTAAACTGAATACTAATCGTTGATGGATCATAAAGTTAAAAGTTACAGTTTTACTAAATATTTCATTATATATATATAAACATAAATATATAAATTAAAAATTTCATTATATATATATAAATCATATATATATTTCAAACCATCACATTGTGTACCTTAATTATATATAATTTTGGTTTGTCAATTATACCTTCATAAAGCTGGGGCAAAAAATGTATAGTTTTAAGAGGAAATCATCAGAATAGAGACCAGAAACAAATACGGTTTTGAAGGAATTGTCATAGAAAGAAAGAACATGTCAATTAAACAAGGATGAGTCGGTCAATGGGTTTTTTGTCTCAGGTCTGAATATAGGGAGTGATTGTTACAAGATTGAATTAGGGATGCTTCTGGCTTCAACCAAGAAAAACCCAACTCAGGGTAGTTAAAATAAGAACAACAGCAGGCATCCCTCAGTGATGCCAGGGCTCTAGAACCTTGAATGCTTTTTCCCCCTTAGACTTGAAGGATGGTGGCAGGAGCATGGAGCCTCCCCTCATACAACAAGGTCCAGAAGCAGAAAACAGAACACTTTTGTTTCCTTTTAAGTGTGAGGAAAAGTCTTCCAGAAGTCCTTAGCAGAGTCTTGTCACCTCATTTTCAAGGCAGTTGGAGTGGTCTGTGATGGCAACTTGTTGTTTTCTGATATTTATACTGAGCTCATGTCAATAAGGCTTATTTTTCTGCATTACTTCCCTAACTGTGATACCAGATGTGTACAATTAGGCCCCGTAGGCGATGCTGTCTCTTATTACCACAGGCATTTCTATGAATAAACAGTCACTTATAAAATGGGATGATAAGGCAGCTAGAAAAGCTATTCCAGCCTATAGCCTACCTTAAGCTGGCTAATGCTTGAAATCATCCCTTAGAGTTTGATCCCAAGTCAAATGTGAAATGTTCCTTTTGCCTAGAATGTGCTGTGCCTACTTTTCATAGAACAACTGGATGGGGCTCATGGGCATGTGTGGCTGTATTTCAGATTGAGCATAGAAAATCAGGGTCACCATGGCATATCCAACTATGTTAACTATCTTGGCCTAAGGGGAAAAGGGCTGAAATACTAACCTCAAAGCCACTCAACCTAGGAATGAGATCCTGAGAGTTATCAGAAACATAACAAGTGTTGATTAGAGCCAATTCAAATGGAAAACCCAAGATATATATTAATGTTCTGGGAACCAAATTAAATCCAAGCAGTTTACCTTATTGAATTCTTAGTCGAGGAAGGTAAGTGAGGTTGTTCTGTGTCTTTAATTTATTTCATCCTGCGCAATAGGAAAAACAGGTCACTTCACTGATGCAATTAGAGGTGGGCTCTGCTCCTTTACTCAAAGGGTTAGAGGAACATTTGGGTTCATCTGAAATGTTAGGACTTACAGTCAGCCTGTGTTTAAATAGAGAATTGAGAATTACTTTGTGATCACATTACTGCACAGCTTTTCAAACTTTGTGCCTTTATGTTGGCATTTTGTTATGTGTAATCTTGTGATCTTGGAAATGAAGAATGGTTAAAGTAAGCAGTAATTTATATAGTAGATAGCTTAATTATTCTTTCTCTCACTTGGATGAGGAATGAATCAAATGTTTTCTTTCAGTATGAGGGAAGAATTTATTTTCTAAAGGGCCTCCCTGTGAGAGTTATAAATTACAATTATAGGCCGTGATTCACTATGAAAGATACTGAATGATAAATACATGACCCCTGTAGAGCCCATTTGGCAGATTTTGAACTCCAGGTTAACTGCTTTTTGAGAACCAAGTAAGTGTATTATATTTATTTTTATTTATTTTTAAAAAGACAAAATATTCTAAACATACATCTATTTCTTGATTTGATTTGCTAGTAACGTGACTGTGTACCCTCTTCCCAGCTAAGCTGCAGCCTTCCTCCCTCAAAAACGCTAAGGTTTTACCACAGATTCTTTTAGAGAATGAAAGCATCAGAAATGCAGTTGATAACACCTAGCCCTCCCCGATGACATTCTCCTTCCTGCTCTCCTCCCCAGAGGTGACCCCTGACTTCAGTTTGATATTTACCATTCTCACGTTACATGTGTATATTCAAAAACAGTTTGTAGGGTTGTTTCAAAATGCATACTAAGTGACCAAAATAGTTAAAAAGTAGAAATTCAGAGAGATTTTATGAGAAATTTGATGAGTAGATTCTAAAAGGTATATAGAAATACAGAGGACCAGGAATGGCCAGATAACCAAAGTGGAAGCCTTTGCTTAATCTGATGTCAAGTTCTTTTATTTTTTTATTTTTATTTTTTTTTAATATGAAATTTATTGTCAAATTGGTTTCCATACAACACCCAGTGCTCATCCCAACAGGTGACCTCCTCAGTACCCATCACCCACCCTCCCTTCCCTCCCACCCCCATCAACCCTCACTTTGTTGTAAGTTTCTAACAGTCTGTTATGTTTTGGCTCCCTTCCTCTCTAACCTTTTTTGTTTTTTCCTTCCCCTCCCCCTTGGTCTCCTGTTAAGTTTCTCAGGATCCACATAAAAGTGAAAACATATGGTATCTGTCTTTCTCTGTATGACTTATTTCACTTAGCATAACGTTCTCCAGTTCCATCCACGTTGCTACAGAAGGCCATATTTCATTCTTTCTCATTGCCACTTAGTATTCCATTGTGTATATAAACCACAATTTCTTTATCCATTCATCAGTTGATGGACATTGATGTCAAGTTCTTTTAAAATCTGCAGTAATTGAGAGGGTAGCACTCAGGCAGGGTGGACACAGAGGCCCCCAGAATGCAGTGATGAGCCCAGAAACACACGTGCCCTGTGGGAAAGACAGACCAGAGAAGCCTTTTGTGCAAAGTGGAACAGAGAAAATTGAGTGTCCATATGGAAAAAATGGAACTTGACCCCAGGTTCCTAATTATCAAAAAGTGAATTCCAGGGGATTTGTAAATCTAAATGCAAAAAGCAGTTTGCTAGCTGACGGACTTTGAAACAGTCATTTTAGCAGGAGTGATTCTTTGTTTCTTACTGGAGTAGACTGAACTGGGAAGATTGAGCTAAATGAACTATGGTAATGTAAAACTAAAACCAAATCCAATGTATGATCTCAAAAGTTTTGAAATGTATATTTATTTAAAGTGGTCTGCTTAGTTTTTTTGTAAACCCTTTTATGAAATAAAAGAGGTTTCCTCCCATTTCGAGTTTGCTAAGAGCTTTTATCATAAATGACTACAAATTTATCAATAAATGGGATATATATATATATTTCAAATGTTTAGAATTATGTAAATTTATATTTTACCCATATATTGAAAAGCAATCTCATAATATTTTGGCTTTATTCTGTTAATATAGTGACATATAGTGATTGTGTTTTTCCATGTTAAAGCCTTCTAGTCCTGAAATGAATATGGTTGGAATATGTGGTCTTTTTAATAGATTTCTGGATTTGATTTTCAAATATTTGTTAAGGATTCTAAATTTGTGTTGAGGGATGAAATAGATTTCAGTTTTCGTTCTTACCAGGTTTTGGTGTTAAAATTATGCTATCCTCATGAAACTAATTTGGAAGTGTTTTGTTTTGTGTTTGTTTGTTTGTTTTTTTTCTATTCTCTGAGAGAATATTTTGAAGATTGACATTATTTCTTTCTTACGTGTCTGATCCAGTTTATCAGTGAAGTTATCCGGGCCTGGAGTTTTCTTTGCGGGAAGTTTTTAACCGCAGATTAAATTTCTTAACAATTCTTACGCTATTCAGATTTTATTTTGTGTCAGTTTTGATAAATTGTATTTTTTTCTAGAAATTTGTTTCATCTAACTTCAAATGTATTGGCATAAAGTCCTTTGTAATATTTTCTGCGGGATCTCTCCTGATCGGATGGGGGCCACCAAATGTAGGGTGCCCCGATCCAGCGGAAGCCAGCAGTGTGGTTGGTGAAAGAATTCACCCTAAGCACCACAAAACAGATGGAAGTTTATTGAATACACCACAAGGAAGTGGTGGGCAGGACAAAAAGCAGAGACTGTCTGCCACTGGGTAGTGGCTGGGAGCTATAGTTAAAGGGGGAAAGTGAGCAGGTGTGGGAAATGGAATTTTCCTTTTTTGGTACCTGTGGCCAGTGTAAGTAACCCACTAGTCACCTAGGGCTTATGGATATTTTGAGGTGGGTCACCTAATGGGACTGTTTATATTCAGCCAGGGGGCTGAAGTCAGTCACTGTGGCCTTTCTACCTTACTCAGGTTTCCATTGTTCAAGTTGGTTCCCAAAAGTGGCCTCTACATTTTCTTATTATCTTGACTTAAAAAAAACAAACAAACAAACTATTTTTAATAATACTCAGGTCACAATGGGTGTGCACATCATTACCAAGTGAGATGAATTTGGTAAGCAAGCACCGGGGTTGGCACTGGGGAATTGGCTCAGGACAGAATGCGAAGGCCAGCAAATCCACAGGTGAAGAAGCTTCTTCCTTCAGGCCAGAGGACTACATTAACAGAGGCAGGACAGGGACAGAAGAGGGCCTGCTGGGGCATATGGACAGTTCTCCTGCTTCAGGCTCATGAACCTTTGCTTAGGGCAGTGACAGAAATGTTCATATCATGGAAGGTCAGCATAAAATTATTACATACACACAAAGAAAAAAAATTACGGTGGTTTTCAGCTTTTGGAGACTTCTGTAATATTTCTGTATGGTAAGCAGAAAATATTTTTTTCTTGACCAAAGATTGAAAAGGAAAAGGAAATTAGAATCAAATATTCTAATAAATTCCATCTACATTTGAATTACTTGGGAGATCTCTGTAATGTGTTTATTTTGTTGGAAATGTGAGGACATGAGAAGAGAGGAGATCTAAAGTTGGTTTGCATTGTTCGTTTAAAGCTTCAGCAATCTGGAATATTATGGTATACCCTCTGAATTTCGGTGGAATGATTAAAACCCTAGCATCTCCTTTTTCCTTTTGTGGACTTTAGTTTGCTTCTTTAGCAATGTGTTACCATAACTTTTGCATCTTTTAAAGGTAATTCAGTTGCCCTCTTCCCAGATACTGAGGATTTCTAGTTTTAGGGTTTTTTTGTCCTTCTCACCCAATTGCCCAATTATTACCTTGTTAGCTGCACACGTGCCACACAGAAAATTGTCCTGTGCCACTTAACCTTTTAAAAGAGAAAAGATAGAATGGAGAATACACTTTGTTAATTTTGGGTAATTCGGCGTCAGAGAAAGTGGTCTCGGTATGGAGCCTCAACGTGGTTGCTGAAGGGGAGAACCTGCTTGTTTAATAGATTCTAGAACTAGGATAAGAAAGGCTGTTGACAGGCTCCTGGAATCGGGGAGCACATTTGCACCGTCCCTGGCAGCTGGGCCTTTCCAATTCCAATCCACAGAGATCAAGCCTCATAGATAAACTGTTCTTTGCACCAGTTTCTGCACATTTCTTTTTTTTTTTTTATTTTTTTTTAACGTTTATTTATTTTTGAGACAGAGACAGAGCATGAACAGGGGAGGGGTAGAGAGAGAGGGAGACACAGAATCTGAAACAGGCTCCAGGCTCTGAGCAGTCAGCACAGAGCCCAACACGGGGCTCGAACTCACAGACCGTGAGATCATGACCTGAGCCGAAGTCGGACGCTTAACCGACCAAGCCACCCAGGCGCCGCTCTGCACATTTCTTTATGGAAGAGTCACCTTCATTGCTATGCCACTCTGAAATAATTCTCATTTATCATCTCATCCAGTGATTAGCTTTAGTTCATAATATAGAAGAAATAAATAGATTCACTGTCTGTTTGATTTTTCAGATTTCTCATGAAGATGTGCTAACTTTACACTTAAACAGTTATTCATTTATTATACTTACTTTCACATACTGTATCTATTAAAGGCAAGTATGCAGCCATTAGTATGTAAATTGAACTTGGACACTGAACAAATGAGGTAGAGCCTCCAACATTATTTATTGACTAATTGGTTTTATTGTAATCAGAGGGGAGCCTATAAGAGTGCGTAAAACTACCTGTGGTAGGCCTGCATTAATATAAACATGTCGATTTCATTTTGGTCTGATTTAATTCATGCCTGCTTTGTGACATGTGGGTACAATACCTTTATTTCAAAATGGTTTAGGTGCTTACATAACTATTAAATAATAATAGGTAATATATGGGAAAGACTGTTGAATCATATAGGAAAGCATGTAGGGAATCCTGCTCTCAAAGCCTCAGAAGTTAACAAGAGGGCACCTTGAGACCCTGATTCGAATTCCCTGCTCAGCACTTTCAGAGGTGGCTGAATCTGGAGCCCTCGGGTAATAACACCCTTCCCACTCCCCTTGCCATCATCTGACTGCCCTCCCGATCAACTGGTGGTTCCAACCCCCACCCGAGTTTTTCTATCCGCCATCGTAGGAGCAATGCTTGCATGCCACAGTCACTTGGCCTTCTATGAATCACGTAAAAAGCACTTCCGCCTCAGATTTACTTCACAGCTACACCCGGGTCATCCAGCTGCTGGGCTTTTCTGTGCACCTCCTCTCTTGCCTCGATCCTCTGTCCTTCTGCCCTTCTGCCCCCTGAATTTCTACCAGCACCCCCCCTCTTTGGCCTTCTCTCTACCCTGCAACTCTTGCCCAGTCTGCCATTCTGCCTGCATCCTCCAGGCCTCACTTCTTGCCCCTCCATGCCCAGATGGAGCCTGAGGTCAGTCAGCTGCCTCCACTGTTCTCTCACCGATACCCCCTCATTTCTGCCAACCCATATAGGCAGACCCTTATTCTATGTTAAGCCCCAGATTCACCTGTTTCCTGCTTGAACATTGTTCCCATGTGGAATGTGCCTTACAAAACATTAGCAGAACAGAACTGATTAACCCCTCTGCAAATGTCCAGTCCAGTCTTTTACTGGGAGTCCTGGATCTGTGTCACAGCCTCTTTCACCCCTTGCCTTTAACAAATAACCTTATTTTATCACTGGAAAAAGTAAGGCCATCTTACACGGAATCCCACATCTTCCTTCTTCACTACTTCTGTTTTGTTTTTGTTTTTGTTTTTTAATAGCCCTCTATTGCTCCTAGATCTACCTAGTCAGAATCTTTCAGAACAGAATCTAGAAATCTGCTTTTTAACATGCTCCCAGTGATTCTCATGTGCCTAACCCTATGAGAACCTCTAGCCAACATTCCTGGGTTGTTTCCCATGGCTCTGGGTTCTTCCCCTTCCCAACCATCATCCATGTATCGTGATGTTACTGTCTTGTTTTAACACTTTCACTGGTTCCCCATTGCTTAGAGATTGGATCTGAACTCTTTACATGATGTCCAATCTGTTCATGAATTGTCCCTTCCTATCCTGTCTCCTGCCCCTGACTCCCTCCTGCCTTCTTTCTGATGTCACATAGGACTTCTGTTTTCTGAAGTCAGTCATTCTTTAGTTCATTGATTCCACAACTCCTTGTTGAGTCTGTTTTGACCACACTCTGCATTTAGCCACTGGGTTTATGACCAAGACAGTCCCTGCCCTCACTGAGATTACAGTCATACTTTATTCTACTGCTTCTCTTTGAAAGGCCCCTGCCCTCCCCCATTTCTCTTGCTGGAAACAATAGGTAGCTTTTATTGAGTGCTGACCTTGGGCTGTCTTTCAGTTTGTGTAATTTTATGAAATCCCAGCCATCTGGCATAGATGCTGTTATCTTGATATCCCCATATTGCAGTGAAGGTGTTTGAAGTTTAGAGAGTCTTAGAGCTGATAAAACTAGACTCTACATTTGGCACCCTGGCCTTCTGACTCTAGAGCTTGAACTTTCCCTTTATGCTCTACTGCTCCCCCTTTAGGCCATGATTGACATTACACCCACTCTGTTCTCCCTTCCCTACACCTTCCCTCCTCTCCTTTATTTTAGTTTTCCACTAAGCACTTTGTTTATTGAGTAACCATTCAACAAAATGTGAGTGTCTTCCCCATACTGGGCTTAATTATAACATTTTCCACTTTTGCAATAGTCGTCCTGCCTTCTCCTTGCCTCTGGGCTTAGAAGACCCCTAAGTGCAGTGGGTCAAGTCATACTCCTTTTATCTTCAGTACCCAGTGCAGGTTTTCTCTTGGACACTAGCACAATTTGCAGGCCAACAGCAGCATCCAGTAATGTTCCATGAGTGATGCAAGGGAAGCGGAGCATTTCCAGTTAAAGTGTGCTTTCTGTAATCTGTGACTAAAAGTAGCTGCCAGCTAAAATAATAGACAGTAGAAGAAATGTTACATAGTAAAGGTGGACAAGCTTTTCCCTGCAGCGCCTCAACGGCAGCATTTGTATGTCAGTAGTGCATCTACTGATTGCACGTGCTTATCAGCTACCTTATTAAAATCATAAGGACAATATCTTCCAAAAAATAGGTGTAATGTGTGGAGCAATGATATTTGTAATAGAAGGCTGAGGACAACCTACACCTCCATCTAGAAGAGACTGGTTACATGACTTATGGACTGTTTGTGAAAGAAATACTATGCTGCAACGAAAAAGAATAAGGTAGCTCTGTATAAAAATGAGAAACACCGGCACCTCGGTGGCTCAGTCGGTTGAGGGTCGGACTTCAGCTCAGGTCATGATATCACAGTCCATGAGTTCAAGCCCCGCGTCAGGCTCTGTGCTGACAGCTCAGAGCCTGGAGCCTGCTTCCGATTCTGTGTCTCCCTCTCTCTCTGCCCCTCCCCAATTCGCACTCTGTCTCTCTCTTTCTCTCTCTCTCGCAAAATAATTAATAAACATTAATTTTTTTAAAAAAAAAGGAAAAGCAGTAGCTATAGCATGTTCCCATGTGGATTTTGAAAATAAAAATATATGCCATGTGAATATTCCCAAAAAAGCCCTAGAGGAATACAGAAACTTTTTTTCAGTTTTTGTTTGTTTGTTCATTTTGTCCTGTCTGTTTTTTTGTTTTTTTTTTTTGTTGTTTTTTTTTTTTTTTTTAGAGAGGGAGCACAGAGTGGGAGAGGGGCAGAGAATGGCTCTATCCCAGGAGTGTGGGATCATGAGCTGAAGTCAAAAATTGACCTGAGCTGAAACCAACTGTGCCACCCAGGCAGCCTGAATACATAAACTCTTAAGAGTGATTGAATTTGGGGAGAGGAAGGGACTCGAGGTCTAGGTTGGGAGGGAGACTTCATTTTTATTAAATGCCCTTTTATAACATTTGACTTACTTGCTATGTGCATGTATTACATTTTTGGCAGTTTTATACCTGATGTGATTTTTTGGTGACTTTTAATTTTCATATGAATTCAAATTTAAAGAAGAGTTACAAGAATAGTATAAAAAACACTCTAAGACCCTGTACAGAGACCAACTGTATGTGTGTGTACAGTTGATTCTCATTATTTGTGGTAGGCATGTTCTGTAAACTCACCTTGAACACCAAATAGCAAACTGCAGTTCTTGGGAGAATAGAGGATTAGATTCTACCAGCCTCTGGTCACAACACTGTCATCAATTTATCAGTGGGTGACCTTGCTTTATCTGCATTTCTGCTTTAGATACCTTATTTAATATATAGCTGTTTTATAAACATTGAACTCACTCATGAGCACTGTCCTCATGCCTCAACGAAGCTTAGCTAGCGCATGTATTTTTACCATAAGACACATCACAGCCTTCTTGCACTTAGGTACTTAGTGCATTTTAGCCTTGCACTTGGGGGCTATTTTAAACAGCAAAAACACCCACAAAAAACACAAAAATAGCAAAAATGTGGCACTAAATAAACTTTCAAAGGGACACTTGTTTACACTATGAGAGCTGGACCAGGACAGCAGTGTAGTTTTTGTTCAGCCTCAGCTGGGAACGGGCGCATGGGCACCACTCTGCTCATATCTGCAAATGGCCATGAAAATGCTGCAGGTATTGCAAATACATGGTAGAGAGTAGGCACATTGGCAGAAGCAGAACCTGAATAATGAGCAAATATATATATGTATCTTTTATGAGATACATAATGAGGATTGAATAGATAGTGTTTATGTGTATACAAGTGTGTATATGTACACACACATATCTACTCCCTCTGGTTTGAGATCAAGTAGCCCATACATGCCCTTTCCTCCTAAATGTATTAACCTGAATTTTCTAAGAACAAGAACTTTTTCATACATGATCACAGTATAGTTAATATAAGTCAGGAAATTTCACATTGATTCAACCTGTAACCCACAACCCATATTCAGATTTTGTCAGCCTTCCCAATAATGTTTTTTTATGGCTGTTTTCTTCCTGGTCCAGGATCCAATACAATTAATAGTTGCATTTAGTTGTCAAATCTCTTTGGTCACCTTAAATCAGGAATAATTTCTCAGCCTTTATGTTTCTTGACCTTGACATTCTTTGAAAAGTAAAATAAGTTGCGTAGTAGAACAGGCTTCAGTTTGAATCGTCCAAAGTTTCCTCACGATTGGATTCAGGTTGTGTGTTTTTCACAGGAAGACCGCAACCAACATGTTTGGTCCTTCTCAGTGTGTGGTATCAGGAGAAGCAGGATCTCCATTTGACCTCATATTAGTGGTGATCTCTGATTGCTAGGTTAAGGTAATACCTGCCATGTTTCTCTAACCAGAAAGGTACTGTTTTTCCCTTTGTAAGTAGTAAGAAAGTTATTTATGGGGTGATACTCTGAATCTCTTGTGTCTCATCAGAATTTCACTCCTTCCTTCCTTCAGTTATGCATATAAAAAGGACTTGTTTATTTTATCCAGTGAGTTGCAATCCTTTACTTAATTTTTTTTTGAACCTCTCATTTCTCAGATTTGGCACTTCTTTCTATGGACACTGCTTTCTATGTCCTTTTGGTGTGTCCCTGTGATTCTTAGACAACTTTTGTATTACCTGGAGTGATTAGAAGTGTCCTATATCTTGATAGCTGGCTCTAAGGATATACATTTACAACTTATACATTTCACTGTATGTATATTTTGCCAAAGAAAAAGGCTGAAAAAATATTCAACTCTACTCAGTGGGGTCTTTTTTTAATCTATAACACTATGGGTGAGTAATTCTGAAACTCACTTCTTTTCTAGCTTGAGCAAAGAGGTCAATAATACTCAGGATAATGAGAGTCAGGTTTCTCATTGTTGAAGAAAGGAAGAATAGATATGAGGAAAGGAAAGACAACAGTGAACCCTGGTTGCTAAATTCAAATTAGAGGTATTGGTATCAACTCATGGTTTTTTAGCTAGTTAACATAAGTTGTGTGTGTGTGCGTGTGTGCATGTGTGTGTGTGTGTGTACATGCACACATTTCCCTTCTCTAGCTCTGCCTACTGTGAGGGCCTAGAAGCAGTGATATAGCAGTAGCAGTGAGCAGGACTGGTACTCAGATTTTACTTTCTAAATACCATTCTACCCTAAAAGGAAGCAGCGTTCTTTGTAGAAAAAAACTGAATCCATGGTCAGAGCAGGGAGAATATGAAATGACCCTGGAATATGTCTTTGAACTTGATGAGTTTTTATTATATATTTTTTTCTTCACAGTCATTTGTGAAAGACTGAATTACATTCACTTTTTCCATTAAACTGCTTCTTCAGTCTCTAGGAAAGCAAAACTATGGAGCCTTTGTTAAGCATAAATCCAGAAAGCAGAATCCACTAATTAATATCTTGCAGTAGCTTTGCAGGAAAAGATAATGTGCACTGTATCTTTCATGGAATCCTCTTGCAGCAATTAATCTTAGTTGCTGTTTCCTGAAATCTGATAACATCCATTCCATTTGTAGGCATCAATAGTGTTAACTCCTCTGGTGACTGCCCGGCATCTTCTTCCTCAGCACGTTTGGTCTGGTGTCCAAGAGCAAGTATTCAGCCAGGACCCCAGTATGCCTTCTCTCCAGTGTATCAACAGCACCCCGGGCAGTGGCCGGTTCTCACTGGGCAGGGTGTCCACCACCCTGGGGAGGCTACTCTGGACGGTGGGGAGACTGCGCTCAAACAAAAACCTGCCTTTCACTCCATGTGCACATGGCTGTAAAGAAACCTGCGTGCACAGTGTGGGGAGAAGTGACTTCGTTACCTTTTCAATGTAAAAAAGGTATTTGGAAGTGAGATACAAAGATAAAACGTAGCAAGACATGACCTCTGGAGCCAGACTCCCAGATAAGTCCCAATTCTCCTACATACTAGTAGGTGTGTATACATACATACATATATAGATACATGTATACACAAAGATGTACATACAAAGATTGTTCTGGGCTTGTTTCTCACCTATAAAATGGGAATAATATCAATTTCCATCTATAGGGTAATGTTGTTGTTGAGGATCAATCAGTTTAAATATATGTAAAATCCTTAGCACAATGCCTGACGTAGTGTTATGTAAATCTTAACTATTAGAACTGTAAAGGTCCATGTTAGCATATTAAATAATGTATTTTTTAAAATGTTTATTTATTTTTGAGACAGAGAGAGAGAGGAAACAGGGGAGGGGCAGAGAGGATCTGAAGCGAGCTCTGTGCTAGCAGCAGCAAGCCCAGTGCAGGGCTCAGAACTCATGAGGGTATGTAAGGTAAGAGCAAATAAAAGTTTTTTTTAATGTTTATTTATTTTTGAGAGAGAGACAGAGACAGAGTGCAAGCAGGGGAGGGGCAGAGAGAGAGGGAGACACAGAATCTGAAGCAGTTTTCAGGCTCCATGCTGTCAGCACAGAGCCTGACCCGGGGCTCAAACCCACAAACTGTGAGATCATGACCTGAGCCAAAGTCAGATGCTTAACCAACTGAGCCACCCAGGTGCCCTGAAAAAAACATTTTTTTTGAGAGCTCTTACTTTTTACCAGAATGACTTTACCTAAAAAAAAGGAAAAGTAATGAGATTTTAATGGCTTTTCTCTGGATTCAGCAGAAGGCCCAAGTTGTTTTTCCCCCCGAAGCCATTGCTTTTATTTTGCCCATTCGGACATTCTTTACATCCTGTGTGGAGGGGGTGTGTGCACCCGATAGGCTGAGAACAGCACCGTGTGTCTTGTTGAGTCACTGATGACTTCTCTGTGGTTATTTCTTTTCTGCAAACAGATAAGTAATCACCATGACAGCATTGTCACTCACTGATGATGAAAGTAAGACTTACATATACCTGCAAATCTACTTAGAAATAAAATAGCGTTTTTTAAAAATATTGCTCTCCCATTTGAGATCAAGTACTCATCCTTTCTCTATATATCTTTGGTTTTTGTTTTTGGTTTTTGTTTTTTTTTTTCCTTGAGCCCTTGGTTTCATCTTCTTTTTCTTTGCCAGAACATAGGGCCCTTGGGAAGAAAGGGTGGAATTTCAGTTTAAGACACTTTCATTTTCTGGATTGTGTTACCCCCATTTTTCTTCTGACAAAACTGAGGCTGTGAGGTGTTTCTATTCTGTTGTGGTCCAGGAAGACAACCACACAGAAACTAAGTAGCCCTGTCCTAGTAGCTTCACCTATCAAAAGCTTAGATACCCAAATGTCCGGTAGCATTTGTCCACAGTGGAGCCCTGCACCACATACATAAGCTTTCTAAACCTCAGTTGCTTCTGTGAAATGGGCATGATATCAGCAGCCCCCCCCCCCCCCCACACACACACCTTACATGAAAGGAGTAGTTGAGACCTTGCATGCGAAATACCTTTGTGTGCTGGAGTGGTATTGGATAGTGCTATAAAGATGTAAATTATCTGTATGCTTCTGTAGACTGTAGACCATTTTGCATGATGTGCAAATTGAGAAAACTATTTTCCGGGAGAGGACTTCACCCTCAGGGTTCTAGGTAGTCCTCTTCACTTCCAGAAAGAGGACTGGTTTCTATCTCTGTTAAGATTCATAGGTATATTCAGTATCTGCCAATATGTGCACTTAATGGAGGACACAGGTTGCCAAAAACCACATTTGTTTAGTATAAAGGATAAACAGAACCATTGGGAAAGTTGTCTGTCCACTGGTTCTGGAAAGTTCTCTCTCACTGTGCATAAAATTATTAAGTCAAGTCTTTGGAATCGCAGCAGCATGGCAGAGTTCATAGGAAGCCACAAACGAACACGGGTTTTGTATTGAAGCTTCGCAGCCTAAAAGTGTGAAGGATGACAGAGGGGAGGATCCATTTTCACACTGGATTTGCAACATCAATTATTCACCAGGGATTTATTGAGAGGCTGGTATATGCCCAGCAATGGAGATGGCTTCTGCCTTAGAAAGCACCCAGTGTAGCTGGGGAGAGAAAACCAATGCACAGGAAGCAATTTCATGAACATGCGAATGCTCTCGTGACTAAGAATGCAAAAGGAAGTTAAAACAAACAAAAAACAAGGAGTAATGAGGGTGGACTGTAGTCAGCAGAAAAGTGGATCTCAGAAAGCTTTTATATGGGTTCTGTTTTGCTTTTTATTAGTAAAACAGAAGTCAGTCATCTGCCTGGTCTGCTAGCGCTGCTGCCGAAGCGGCAGCGTTTTGTTGCTGAACAGTGTCCCACAGGGCGCCATCTCTCGGCATGGCGCACAGGCAGTTGCCCAGTCAGGTGTGTGCGAGAGGTTGGGCGTGCTTATTTGCTCTGAGCTCTGGCACCTTCCCGCAGCTGACAGCTGCTTTGTGAACATTGCTGCTGCCGTTAATGCGTAATCGGGACAGAGAAGAAAGAAGGACGTGGTTAGAAGTCCCGCTTGTGCTCGTGGGGGCATGGGGTGGTTTCTGCTGAAGTTGCTGGGTGCTTACTTCCTGAGGCACTTTACATGATTCCAGTAGGTACTTCCAGTTCAGATTGACCCCAGGAAGGCCACATCAGAACCAGAACCAGAGGCTGATATTATTACTACGAATAATGAATAACCTTTAGTAAGCATTAATGTGCCCACCGTGACTATGCTAAGTACTTTTCGTATATTTTATATAATCTTTATGAAAGCACCTCAAAGTACTAAGAATATCCCCACTTTATAGATGAGGAAACTGACATTTACAGAATGTTGAAACCTGTCCTAAGTAACACAACTATCAGATTGAACCCTATGAAATTGCTTTTAGGAGAGTCAAGACCCTCAATCTAGCAATTTCACACGGCTCAGTATGATCATTTGTGTCAGAGCCTCTGCTGCCAGGTAGCTCTAAGTATGTGTGTGTATAATGATGGAGAACTCCAGAGCTGGGCTAACTTTTAATCAGATTTCGGTCACTTGGGAAAAAATGACCTTTACCAAAGTCACAATAAAAAACATTTTTGCATTGTCTTTCAGCAAAGTTGGATGGTCCTTTGTGTGAAAAGTGTGAGTTATAGAATAATGAAGTTTATGATGTCATTGCTGACATAATAGTGTTCATTCAGCCTTGCAGATTCTGTGATATAGTATATCAGTTTCTTTTGAGTGGCTTGAATTTTTTCAAAGCAGAGTATCCAGTGAAGCTCACATACAGATTAAAAGACAGCCTAGCCAAGGCCTGATGGGGTTTAGGAAATAAATTGCTGCAGTGTCTGGTGTTTTACAGCCCTCACTCATTCATCATTAGCCCAGTGACACTCTTTACACAAACATCTTACCAATGAATGAATGTTCCTCATACCCAGCACAAAATTTCGCGTGCTTAAAAAAAAGTCACTGTAAAAATGAAACGGTTCAGTATGCCAAATTTATCACTGTTCTTCCTCAACAATTAAAATCTGTAAAAGGCATGAAATTAAAGAATATTTCTAGCTCTGTTACATTTCCAGTTAGGTCTCAGACCTCAGGAAATTCAGTTCAGGCCACCAGTGTGTGTTAAACACCTGCCATGGATATAGCCACACGAGAATGACTTGGCAGGACGTGCAGAAGAATCATATATGTTTAAGTATGTCCCCTTGGTGCCTCAGTTTCCCCGCTTGTAAAATGAATGAAGATAGTTCTACTTCCAAGGGATTTCATTTGAATGACAACTTAAACACTTCCAGTGAAATGTGGATGTCATTTAAATTGTTAATAAATCGTTCAGTAACAGAAACCAGCTGGCTCACTATCTCCTATATTTACAATTAGAGTTAGTTATTTGTTTAACAGATCCTTATATGATACTTCCAGGTGCCAGTCTAGGCCCCTCATGTTTACATATTTTAAACAGATACTGTTAATATCCCCATTTTACAGATGAGGAAACTGAGACCCCGAAAGGTCATAAAATAGGGCAATAGCCACATACTCTGACAGTAAGTAGTGGAGCCGGGTTTGAATGCGGGCAGTCTGGTTCATGCACTTAATGAGTACATGTGATAACCCTGCAGTTCGGTCTGATCTAGCACAGGCAAGTAGCCATTTCACCAGGGAAGCCTGTGTTGAATGGATTCTCTATTATGTCCCTAAATGTGGGGCATTTTGAGGAAATTACTGCTGCCTCAGGGTTAAATGCTTTTTTCTTCCAATTTGTGGTGAAATTCAAAAGCAGAAAAGTTGGATTTTTGCAGGAAACATCTCCATTTGTGTTTTGGAACAGCTGTCAGGTATAGACCTCCCCTCCTTCATGGCCTCCCTTCCCCCCACCTGGCTTGAGTGCTCAGGTGAGGGTGCTGGGACCCGCCTGAAATTCTGCCTGCCTAGGTGGGAAGTTAGACGCGCGGAGTCAGGACCTCCTCTCTGACTGTTTATGCCACCCCCTTATCAGAGTTCTACCCCCCTTCCTCACACTTTCCTCAACCCATTCATCCAAGCTGTGGGACAGAAATAGCAGAATTCAACAGACTCTCAAAGAAAATGGGGCAGTTTTTGCAACACCATTGTCTCCTCCCCTCTCTTCCACTAGCCAAACACACCAGCCAACAAGCAGCCACCCATTTTCCAGCCATATCTTTAAGTGCTTATTACTCTCTGCATAGGAATTTTGGATATTTTAAAAGAGTCTTTAAAGGCCTTTTCATAGTAAACTTCTTCCTCCCTGGGGTGTGTGTGTGTGTAGTATTTTAAGTGTGTCCTTTGGAGAGAGACTGTCTTAGGTTCTGTCAGCAACATTTCCTTGATGGTTATTTTATCAGCATGTTTTTTTCAAACCTTCCATAGATATGTATCTGCCCCCAAATAGCATTTAATGAGGAGGTCTTTGAAATAAATCTCTAAAAACAAAAGCTACTTTATTCATCATCTGCAAGGAGAGCAGCCAGGGAAGCTCATCTGTAAAATGCATAATTAGAAACCAGAGGAGTGTGTTTGTGCATGTGCCTGAGCGTGGGTAGATATCGATGGTGTTAATAAAATCCTGGTTTCCAGTTCCTTCTCCTCTGATCAGAATAAGAATTAGGTTACATGGAAACTAAATGACAAGAGGCAGCAGAGAGAAGAAAAATGCATTATTTTTTTATTATTGTAATACCCTTCTTCCCATATTCTTTCTCATGGCAAAACATCGGTGCTAGAGATCTTTAGATTTGTGGGGAAAATAAATATTTACTTTTTTGTAAAATAAAAATAACCGTCCACATTGCTTTCTTACAGGCTATTGGTCTTTAGTTTTGACTTCTTCGTATATTAAAGTCCTAGTAGTCACAATATGACTAAACCGCATTATTTAGAAGCCTCATTATAATATATTCTCTGTAAACCACCATGGTTGAGGAATGGAGTTAATCAAAATGTGTGGCTAACTGGGAACTGTATGACTTAACTAGATGAGTAATGTCAAAATGTTAAATAAGAAAACAAAATACATTTGGCATAAAAACCTAATTAATGTTTGAGTACACTGACATCGGGCAGTACTTTGTGATGTCCATCACAAAGTGGAAGAATAGGTTAACAAGCACTTACTTGATAGCTTTTTGACTATTGTCAATTCATTTAACCTCTTTGGGCTTCATTTTCTTCATCTTTAAAATGGGAATGCAATGAAGTGTCAAAATATCCTGTATGTGTAAGATTATTTTTTATTACCTTCCTGTTACAGATGTGTTAGAATGGGTTTTAATAGACATGCAGATTAATAGAACCAAAACAACAAGATATATTTCAATGGAGGAGATCTCAGGTTAGCAAGGAAAAGGTGAGTTTATAAGCTAAAGACTTCTATAAATGAAATATTGTTTTCAAAAATATAAGCTATGCAAAACATTTGGTTCAGAAAATCTGTACTGTTCAACCCAGTTTTATCAGGTTTCATTCATGTGACTCCAGAACATATCCTGTCCACGACAGCATACTCCGTATTGTGTTTCTCACAAAAGAAGGTTTCACAAGTACACTTGGGGACATGGCTTCCCTTACTTGGAGGTTCACAAAGCCTGTTAGTGTTTTAAAGGTTCTGAGAAGTCTTACAGGAAGAAACCCGAAGCTACCATTTCCCAAATTTATTTTACCATGGAACCGTTTTAAGAAACACATCTATTAGCATTCTTCTAATGCCCAGACTCCTTTACATTCCTGAGCTTTGGAGTCAGACTGCCCATGTTCAAACCTCAGTTATGTGATCTTGAGCTAATTACTTAACTCTCAAAGCCTCAATATTCTCATTTTTTAAAAAGGAGCAATATTATTTATCTCATAGGTTGTTAAATGAGAACATGTTTTTAATACACACTATTAAATGAGGTATTGCATGTGAATCATGAACTAACACATCTATAGACATGTAAAACTCTGCTTTTGGAGATGGTGTGGTGGGGTGCCGGCTGAAATGACTTTCTGGCCAGTTGTCATCCTCTCTGTTCTTTTATTCTCCCATTAAGACAACTGCCAGGTCTCTGCATGATTAAGTCTCCCCTTCCCGTGAAGTGTGGCCCTGAATTCTTCCCAGAGCAGTCTTCTCACCTCCTGTTCTTGATATCCAAACTGCAGGTCAGCAAGTCACATGTGCACAGGGGCTCGGTGGGGACATAGGCAAGGTAGGGGACCCCGTGTAAAGAAGTGGTTGCGGACAACAGGGCAATGACAACCTCTTCTAAAGGGGGTCGCTGCTGTGGTCATATGGAGGGAGGTTCAAGCCTGGCATTGCCACATCTTCTCATTTTTAAGAGATAAGTGAGAAATCCAGATGATGTAGGATTTCCTGATTTTGTAAAATAGACAAAGTATTCAGATTAAAAATACAAACAGAGGTGCCTGGGTGGCTCAGTCAGTTAAGCGTCCAACTTCGGCCCACATCATGATCTCACTGTTTGTGGGTTCAAGCCCCACGTCAGGCTCTGTGCTGACAGCTCAGAGCCTGGAGCCTGCTTCGGATTCTGTCTCCCTCTTTCTCTGCCTTCCCCCACTCATACCCCGTCTCTCAAAAATAAATAGATGTTAAAAAAAAATACAAACAGCATATATTTGGTCCTTGAGTTCCCAGTTTTGCAACCTCTGCATCAAAAGCAAACTTGCTGGTGCTGCCTCCTTTCTCCCCTGACATCTCTCCCACTTTAAGCTTTGCCCTGACATCTGTCCTTCTCCTTACTAAGAAAAAAGAACCTTTTTTTTTTTCCTTTTTCAGTTAAACTAATGGGTCTCCTTGGTTCTGCCTACTGATTCTCTCCTCATCATAGGACCTGCTTTCCTCTGAATTCTCCCTGCCCGGTAATCACCATTCATTCATGATTACCCACTGGATACCAGGCTCGGGAGACCCAGCTGCCTACACGGTGAGCCCTTCAGCAGCTTGGAAAGGCCCTCAGGTCAGAGCCATGTCCTAAGGTCATTCCCTCTTCTTACTCTCTGCCTTCCTCCATATTCACACCTTTGGCATGGCTTATCAGCTCCTGACCATTCTCTAGGAGTTCTTACTCTCATTAGACTGAAACTTACTTGATAATTTCTCTTGACAGTTTGAGGTTAGTCTTCAAAGTGCTACTCCTTTACACTTACCTGGGAAACTGGCTCTCACCATCCTATCTCCCACTGGTGTACTTCTCTACCTGCAGAAGTGCTGTATCATAACTTCTGTGCCTGTCACGGTGCCTGATACATAGGAAGCGGGTGGTAACGAACCAAAGAATGGGAGCTAGCATGCCTGGTTCCCAGCTCTTCTGCTCGCTAACTATAGTTCGAGAGTTCTGTAGAGAGCAGAGTTAGGTACTAGTTATGCCCAAGCAGATATAATCTTGGGCAGACTTCTTAGCCTCTCTGTGCCTCAGTCCTCTCATCTATAATGAGGAGTTGGTGTGACGATTCATGGAAAGCACTAGGGCAGTATCTGGCACACAGAGCTCCATAAATACTGACTCTTATTAATAGTGGGATTACTCTTCATCTGGCAGGAGTGCGATACGTGCTGATCAGAGGAATGAACTCAGAAGACTAGTTTGGCTTTAGCAGGAGTCTTCTCTAGAACAGTGTAAGGATCATCTTTTATTTTGAAAACAGTGAAAATCCTGTAGCTTTGCTCAGCAGCGTCAACATTTTTCCAAGCCTGCTCAGTCACCTCTGCAGATGGGCTGGACTGCAGCAGCGCACTGCAGTGACTCCCGAGGTGTCAGATGAAGCACACTGGAACTTGCCATCTCTGGGAACACGAGTAGTATCCTGTTAAGATTCCAGACACCAAGGTTAGATGCACATCATCAGCAAAATGTTCTATGAAAATAGATGCTGAATATATATCCTTTCAGTAAATCACTTCCAAGTAGATATTTTATTTTTCTCTATTTTATGGAGAAATATGTATCAAATAGTCTTTTGTATGTAGATGCAGAACACATTTTAAAAACTGAATGTCTCATACATATAAATGAGCTGGTATATCTTAGTGATTAGAAGCGCACACTTTGATGCCAAGCAGATAAGATTCAAGTCTGACTCCACTCTGAATAGCTATATGTGACTTTGAGCAGGTCACTTAACTTCTGTTAAGTTACAGTTTCTCCATCTGTAAACTGGGAAGCCAGTAGTGCTTACCTCCCAAGGTTGTTTTTGAAGATTAAATATCAAAATGTATGCAAGGTCCTCAGCTCAGTACCTAGCAAGTGCTGGCACATAGTAAGTGCTCAGCAAATGTTGGATAATACATATATTTACGGTTGACAGAGCTATTGATTTGGGTCTCAGTGTGGGCAGATGGAATAGTGAAGAGTGGCTCATGTATGACCAGTATCCTTTTGCAGAGTGAGAGAAGCAGTGAACGAGACTATGGCAGTGGCTCCCAGTACTCTGTCTGCATTGGAGCCCTCTGGGGAGCTCTTGGAAAAGACCCATGCCAGGCCAGCCCCCCAGAAGTGTGGATTCTGTTAGTTAGAGGCTCAGGCACCTGGGCCAGAGCATGTGCTCCACGGGTAAAGAGATCATGGCCAGTGTCCACCCGGGCATTCCTTGCCACGAATTGTACCTCGGTGTCACCTGGCACAGGGATGTGCATTGGTTGATAAGGAACAGGCTGGAGTACCAGTATTCATTCATCTCCATCCCCACCTCTGAGATGATATTCCCAGCATATAATATGCTGGTAGGAATTTAAGCTGGAGAGGGAACTAACACACCACTCACATTCCTCTTTTCCTGCTAAACCCCACATATGTAGCATCTGTTCCATCAGATTATAGTAGTCTGTGGAAGTATAGCTTTGTAAATTGTACCAACCTGGTCAGCACTTCCGTTTTTTGAGGTGGGGGTGGGTAGATTTTGCTTCACTTTTTCACATAGCCTAGAATGTCTGTTTTGAACATTTCTGGGCTTTCTCTTGCACTGAATTTTAAGCTCCTTTGAAGAGTATCTATGTCTTATTCATTTTAAATTTCTTAACAACTGCCTTGCATGTTGTAGGCATAGAATGAAATTCCTGGGGAATTGGATTAGCCATGAGAAATTAGTAACCAGTCATCAAGATCAGCTTCGAAAATGTATTCTGGGCTCATTAAATTATCCAAATCAGCCACATGTTAAAAAAATAAAGAGATCTAAGAGAACAAGTACAAATAGAACATTATAATTTCACAGTAAAGCCAGACTTCTGCTTATGGAAACTTTGGGAATGGATGAGGCATAACTGGTGTTAATGCCATTGAAACTTGGATAAAGAAAACTTCACTGTCTTATCTTTTCAAACCAAACTGTACATTAATTTCCTGAGATTTCGGGGAAATACCATACTTAAATGAAATTTAGATATCTAAAAGTCACAGAGAGACCTAAGGTCAAACAGCAATAGTGTTGCAGGACTTTTTTTTTTTTTTTACCTCAATACTCAGGGTTTGTTGTCTCACCACTTCAAAGAATGAAGAAGTGGGCACAAAATGAGGAGCAGGGAGAGTTTATTAGTATATAAGATCAGAAAGTAAGAATATAGGAGAGCTGTCTTTACAGAGAGGGGACATTTGAAAGTGAATGCCCAAGGACTATAGGCAAAGGCCCTTGTTTTATAAGGTTCTGGTTGTCCACCCCCCCTTCCCGCTTGCTCCTTCTCAGGTTCTACCCTTATTGGCTTGATAGCTCTGTGTGCTGGGTTGTCCATTCCTGATTGGCTCGTTTCCATTGTATGAGGGGTAGTCTGTGGCCATACCGTTCCTGTGGGTCATAGGTTTTATGGTCTAATTATATTTAGTCAGGTCTTTTGTCAAATTCCTGGGCCAGAGGAGGTTTGCTATGGTCAGGCACTGTCAGCATTGTTCCAAAATGTGTGTTTTTCCCCACCCAGGGACCTCAGGTCCTAATCTTTCCCTCTCTGACTACTGAATCCTGTCTTTTCCTATCATAATAGGAAGGAGTTAAGCCCAGGGACTGAGTGACCCTAGACTAAGCAGTCAATTTCTTGGCATTAGAGAGTGGTTGAATATGACAAGAAATCGTACGTTATGTCTACAAGTCACATCAACTTCTCTGAGCAACTACTCTGTTAGAAACTAGGGGGGAGGATCACAAAAACATGAGACTTGCCTTCTGCTCTCGTGAAGCTTCTACTCTTCCTCTTGACAGGCAGGCCACTTGCCCACTAGCCTTGTCCACATGGCTATCCTGATTGAGTTTCAGGTTCAACATACCAAATGTAGTTCATCTATTTTTCAGCCTTTGGAACTCAAAAGAACTCAGATATTATCTCCTGG
Organism: Panthera onca; assembly: GCF_046562875.1. Classification (NCBI taxonomy): domain Eukaryota; kingdom Metazoa; phylum Chordata; class Mammalia; order Carnivora; family Felidae; genus Panthera; species Panthera onca. The sequence continues at coordinate 22,832,931 of NC_138343.1, read as the reverse complement.
ATGTTGCTGGTAAAATATCTTTGCTGAAGACATTTTTCTTGTACCCTGAAGATCCCTTGCTCTCTCCCACACATACCACTTTCCAGTCCTCAGGCTCAGATAGCCCCTCCCTTCAAGAACATCCCAGCTGACAGTGATGGCTCATTGGATTCCTATGTGTTGGTACCTCATTCCTGAAACTCACTTCCCTGAGATTTAAGTTAAATATTTATAGTAACCCATACTGACCACACCTATCAGCTTGCAAATTTCCTGGGAAAAAGAATATGTTCCCCATCTTAATGTCTGTTGTGTGCCTTTCATGTTTCTTACACATAATATTCATGAAATATTTGTTGAATGAATGAATGAAGAAAAAAAAAGAAAGACTGACAAAAGGTGGGTTGATCAGTGCCCAAGTGTTTGCAGACAGTGTATTCTGTAGACATTTGTGTTCTTGTGTCCCTTTTCTAGCCTTTCTGAAATGTGCCATTTTGTTTTGATTGTCTTAAATCTTTAAGAGATCCAACCTCTACTCTTACTTATAATATTTTTAAAATGGTTGAAAACAGTGGTGAGATCTAGCAGTGGAAAATTCACCAACCTGCCAGCCCTAAAATAGACTCGGCCTCCACACAGACTCTCTTTATTGGATTTATCTAGTGTCTCTGCTTTAGGACTGAGAGGGCGTTTGTCAGTCACCTGAAGGGATCCCATATTTCAACCACCCACAATCAATAGCCAAAAAGAATGTCCCTGATGTTGACATATCCTGCTTTGTGTCTTGCCTCACTTCTCTCCACTCCCAGTCAGCACTCCCTGCTTTGCAGTGGGAGGAGCCCAGAAAGGAGACAAGGCAGGTTCTGGACAGACAGCTTGAGGGACCCTGTGTGACACTGGCCCAGTGCTGCGCCCCAGCTCACAGCACTGCTCATGTCCCAGCCTCTTCAGTGATCACAGGCTCTTCCCTGTTCTGCCTCAGCCCCCAGATCCTCTGTCCAGCCTTTTCCCTCCTCCCATCTCTGCTTTCTGCCTTATCTCCTTGTCACAATCAGAGAAAGGGTGAGCCAATCAAAGCCTTCCCAAGCACTGACAGGGTTCTGGTTCATTAGCAGCACACAGAACAAGTAAGGAGGGGGCAGACAGCATGGACAGAATCCCCCCTGACAGAGAGCAAGTAACAAGTGTATCAGCTCAAGGGAAGTTCAAGGTTTTACAGCTCATTCTTCTGCCGTTTCTCTTGGAAGGCTCACCACTTATAGCACCTCTAGGCAGGAGACACGCCTCCTGCCCTCCCCGGCTTCTGCTAACATCCTCCCAAACACAGGGCCTTGTGCCCAGCTACATAGTTATCACCATCTTTCAGGGGCAACACGACCCTCCAACTGAAATGAGGAGCCAGTATTCTTCCCTTACCCTCACCTTTTTCAGCTTTTCTCTCAAAAAAATAAGCAGATAAAGAAATTCAGAACCTTGAAAAACTCTGCCTCGAGGAAATTACCTCCTATCTGGTGTGTCAAATTCAGGTTCTTCACACTTTCCATAGGAACAAAGACGGTCTCCCTATTACCTATTGTCAAGTGAGGGTAACACTAAAGCACGGTAAAGGCTTTGAATGAAACACCATTACTGATGGCCCCTCAGGGTACTAGGTGGCTGGACAAGCTGTGGCTAAACTCCTGGCTGATGACCCTGGAAAGGAGTCACTGCTACAAGCCAGACACACAGTGGCATGTCCCTCCAGCCTTGTTCCATCTGCCCGGAGTCATTAAACCCCTCCGGGTGTTTGTTCCATGTCTTCTCCCCAGCCCCCCACCCCACCCCCACCTTGCCAGGTTCACTTCTCACACCACTGAGTTGTATTTGACAAAGGAAGGAGAAGAAACGTGAAGGATCATAGGTCTGGTGTCTTTTATCTTTGCAGGGATGGAGTGCTTCAATCTGGGGTGTGGTACCTGGAGAGGGTGTCTTTGTCGATTCTTAGAAAAGAAGGAGATACGGTTGGTACCTTTGACGTGTCCCTAAATGAACAGAGGATTGGTGCTCGAGGAAGCAGCTTTGTTGTTCTGTGAGCAACTTTCAGTACCTTCTTTGGTTTTCATTTCTTTGTTTAGACTTACATTGCAAATTGGTTATTCCGGCTCTTATTTCTAAGTTTATTTGAATCTGACGTGATATTGGGGACCACAGGTTTCTTGGTAAATCTCTTTCTCCCTTTCTTCCTTGGTATTATCAGTCAGGGTGTAAGCAGTTGACAGAAACCACACCAGTTCATTTACTTTTTTTTATTATTATAAAGAATTTAATCTAAAGAAATGGACCTGTGAGGGAGGTAACTAAAAAGTCAGACGGACAACACTGTTTCACAGATGTAGCAATTGCAGGAAGCAGCTCCCCCCTCTAAGGCTGAGAGAACAAAAGAAGTTGGAAATAATAAGATGTACAAGCTTGATCCTTCAAAGCTGAAACCCGGGCCTCCGAAGAGGAGGAAGAGCAACTGTCTCTGAGTCCAGAGGAGGGACTGGGACCCACAGCTGGGGAGGGTCCCATGAAGCTGGCTCTGCAGGCATTAGAAAAGCGGCTGCTGCCAGGGTCAAAGTGGCGCCACGGTGGTGCCCAAGCAGTGCTGCTGGGGCGCTGACAGCACGAAGCCAGCAGGGGGAACCACGCCCTCCTCCTGCCTCCCTCCTCCCTCCTGCAGCCTCCCTCCAGAGAAGCGGTTTGCAGAACCCAGCCCATCCTCTTGGGGCAGAGCAGGGAGGTGGGTCCAGAGCTGGAAGGCAGGAGCTGGGTACCCAGGAACGTATGCTGCTCCGTTAGCCTAAGAGGGTCTTCCTCCCTCATCACTCCAAGCCTTAATAAAATGCAAAAGTCTTGAGCATCCCATTCTTTTCTCCTCTCCACTCCACTCCACGTTTGACCCTTTAGCTCTCCAGAACAAAAGTCTGAAAAGGCCCTCCGTGTTTCTGTTTTCAGTCTATTAACCCTCTCTTCCCTCCACTAAAAGGGATCTGTCCCTTGATCTTTGATGCACTTCCCTGAGGGGAAATGATGTCTCAGCTCCACCTCCCGAGCATTTGTCCTTTTCCTCTGTCAGCGTTTCTTGCACCGCCCTTCTCCCCCTTTTCCTGTTTCCCTACCCCAGGAACCACCTACCCTGGGACCACAGGCAGATCAAGGCTGGCAAACCAGTAATCATGGCAGCGAGCCTTGTGGCTTTTTAATTCAATCCCACATGCGTTAGTTATTAACATTGTGTGCCAGGCACCACGTTAACATAAAGAGGGAGAAAACATGGTCCCTGCCCTTTGAGACACTTTTAATCACATAACCCATAGAGATATGTCAACTCTTCCCGGATTACAGACGTTGGTAAGTGCCACAGCACAAAGAGGTAGAAACAGCAGGATCTGAAACCTGGTTGGGCCATGTACAAATGAAGGAGAGATGAGGCACTAAACACTTAAGTAGTTACTATGTGCTTTACGTATACTGATGCCTTCAATCCTCACAGCACCCTGAGGGGCCCCTGGCCGGGTCCTCGTCTTGCACATGGGGAATTGAGAGATAAAGGAACTGCCCAGCCTTACAAAAACTAGTAAGTGGCGTAGCTGGGTTGTACCAGCAGTGGTATAAAGTCCCACAGACACTTAATTTGCAGGGGAAGTGAGGTAACGGTGCCTGGTATATGTACTAAATGGCAGCCATTATTGTGTCATTAGTCTGATGATTTTTTTTAAAAAAAGCTTACAAAACACAAAGGAAGGGATAATTAATCATACCTTACCTTATATGGTGTTTTGTTATTTATAAGGGTTTTTAATATATATTAGCCCATTTAATCTTCATAATAATTCGGCAAGGTAAGAATATCATTCCTATTTTACCAAGGAGTCTGCTGAGGCTGAGGGGTGTGCCCTAGCTCAAAAAGGACAAGGTGAGTCCTAAGAGATGAAGGCAAGGGGCAGCATGACCTTTGTCCTCCATATGCCCAGTGGCCTTCAGGAGGAGGGCCCTTCCCTGGCTGTGCTGTGATTTCCTGGATGAATAGGAGACTTGGGAGCTACCTGCAGCTATGTTGAGACATCCCCCCTCGACTCCCTCAGGACCCTCTCTCTACTCCCTCAGGACCCCCTCTCCACTCCCTCAGGACCCCCTCTCCACTCCCTCAGGACCCCCCCCTCCACTCCCTCAGGACCCCCCCTCTCCACTCCCTCAGGACTCCCCCCTCTCCACTCCCTCAGGACCCCCCCCTCCACTCCCTCAGGACCCAGTCTCCACTCCCTCAGGACCCCCCCCTCCACTACCTCAGGACCCCCCCTCTCCACTCCCTCAGGACTCCCCCCTCTCCACTCCCTCAGGACCCCCCCTCTCCACTCCCTCAGGACTCCCCCCTCTCCACTCCCTCAGGACCCCCCCTCTCCACTCCCTCAGGACCCCCCCCTCCACTCCCTCAGGACCCAGTCTCCACTCCCTCAGGACCCCCCCCTCCACTACCTCAGGACCCCCCCTCTCCACTCCCTCAGGACTCCCCCCTCTCCACTCCCTCAGGACCCCCCCCCTCCACTACCTCAGGACTCCCCCCTCCACTCCCTCAGGACCCAGTCTCCACTCCCTCAGGACCCCCCCCCTCCACTACCTCAGGACTCCCCCCTCCACTCCCTCAGGACCCCCCCTCCACTCCCTCAGGACCCAGTCTCCACTCCCTCACTACCCGTGTGCACCCTTGAGTGCTACAGCCTCTGCTCTTCCATTTCCCCATCTGCACAACCCGGACCGCACTCTGTGCCTTAACCCGCTGTGAGGGTGGGTACAGGAGAATGAAAAACCTCATGTCCCATACAGGTAATCAGCAGATATGATTTTTTTGGAGAAAAAGCAGTGACAGTTTTGCTTGCTTGTAGCCTCAGCAACATGGCATAAGGTTTATTTGATAGAAGTCTGAAAAGCTTATTTTTCCAGCTCTAAAAGTTTGTTTAAAGTGGCAAGAAACCCAGGGTCACTTCGAGGAGTTGTGATTCGAGTGGAGTTGTGATTCGAGCCATCCTAGAAGTCAGGACACAGATGTTTTTGGCAAATGCCGCTGCCACTTTTCTGGCCAGGGGTGTGGCTCGCATGATCAGTGGCATCAAAAATTTGGGTTGCACTTGGTCCATTTAGTTTACAATTTAGGAAGACCTAGCCCTCTGACGAGGAGGAAGGGCAGGTTTCCCTGCAGAACGTGGTGAAACCCAGCATTTCTCGGATGCACTTGACAATGGCCCAGGTTCTTCAGGGTGCCTCCTGTGGCATCACATGCGACAGTTTTAATAGACAACAGTGTATGAGGTGCTAAGTTCTTTCTTTTTCAGATGAGGAAATCTGGGCCCAGAGAGCTTGGCAGCTTATTCACAGTCAGAGAGGAGCACAGTCTGAAACTACCACCTCTGTGCAGAGGATGTCCTATTATGGCTGCATCTGCTCCAGAAAGTAGTCATTTGTCACCTTTGTCTCCCTGTCAAGTTTGGATTTTGATGTGACAAATGGCCCCAAACTTCTTCATATACACTCCATGTTTTAGTATTTTATTTTATTTTATTTTATTTTATTTTATTTTATTTAAAAAAATTTTTTTAATGTTTATTTGTCTTTGAGAGAGAGGGGGGGGGGCAGAGTGTGAGTGGGGGAAGGGCAGAGAGAGGGAGACACAGATTCTGAAGCAGGCTCCAGGCTCTGAGCTGTCAGCACAGAGCCTGACGTGGGGCTCGAACTCATGGACCGCGAGATCATGACCTGAGCCAAAGTCACATGCTCAACCAACTGAGCCACCCAGGCACCCCTTTTTTTATTTTTTACTTTCTATTTTTAATTACAATGTATGTTTATTTGTGAGACAGAGAGAAACAGAGTACCAGGAAGGGAGGGACACAGAGAGAGACAGAATTTGAAGCAGGCTCCAAGCTCTGAGCTGCCAGCACAGAGCCCAACGTGGGGCTCAAACTCATGAACTGTAAGATCATGACCTGAGCTGAAGTCAGAGGCTTAAAGGACTGAGCCACCCAGGTGCCCCCATGGTTTAGTTACTTTAATGAACTTAACTTTTCTTTAATGAATGGAAGATGCATTTTTCTCTGAGGAGTGGGGGAGGTAATGTAAGGGTCCCCATTCAGGCTTTTAGCCGGATTTACAAAGATGCCTGAGTCTCCTTCTGCACCACAAGGGAGTCTTCCCTCCGCTCCAGTGCACAAACCACATTTTGTGCACACCGCTTCTTATGGTTTTCTTCTCTAGTCTGTGAGCTCCTCGGTGGCAGGGACAGTGTCTGAGCAGTCACATAGTAGGTGCCTGGTGAATTTCTCTCGTTCTCTGTCTCCAGTGATGCGTAAATTCTTCTGCTATCACCTGAGTGGAGGTCTCTCGATTGGAACCCCACATTCACATTCCCTTTACTTTCAGCTAAGGTGTCACATCTGCCCTCTGTGAACTTTTTGTTGTAGGTTTTGTTAGACTGGTTTGGATTTGGTGCAGAAGAAAATAATGCTTCACGTCTGTCCCTAATGTGCAGAAGCCGAACTCATTGTTTTCTTTGTTGAAATAGAATCCAATAGTAACAGCTGGAATTTTATTTTTAAATATGGGAAAAAACGATTTCTTTTTAACATGGGAATGCATAATCTGTGGCCAGTGTTCCCCTCCATTATGCAATCTCTCCAGGTATGACTAAGCATTTATACCCTTTTAGCCCTTTAATTTCTTTAATCTAATATTTGATACTTGAAAAATGATATGTTTAAGTTGTGAAGTATACTAATACAGTGGATACCTGTGAAGCCACCACCCCACCGTGGTGAATATCACCAGTACCTTGTACCTCATGTTTTCCTCGCGTTCCATCTCCTGTGTCCCCTCTCCTTGCCTGGAGCAGCTATGATGTTTTCTTCTAAAAATTTAGATGGCCACAACTTTTTATTCCCCTATCCATTGCTATGCTATGGCTGAGAGTTGGTATTAGATTATATTCTAGGAAAAACAAATCAGTAACTGTTTCTTGGAAGTAATTAGCCTAACCCGCCTCCCCCAGACCTTTCTTTTACTGAAAGGGATGAAGAACAGAATGTTAGACACAGGATGAGTATCTGCTTACTGGTGTTAATTCTTTGGCTTTATGGGAGTCAGGAAGAAGTATTAAAATATGTAGTATCAAGGGAGCTTGATGGCCTAAGACACCTAAAAGGATCTGGCCTAAAAGGACCAGCAGACAGTAGTGTGGGGGGAAGAATGTGGAGTGAGAAACAAAGGCAGAAGGTCAAATCCAAGAGAGTCTGCTCTATAAAATACCTTTTTTGTCTGTGAGAGTCTGAAGTTTGATCTTTACTCCAGTTTTGAACAAGCCATTGAAATTCGATGTCTTAAGTTCTTGAGGTTAAATTTTGTTTTGCCTATTTTCCTCTGAACCCTGGAATAGTCAGAAGGCCAGCCCTGTATAAACTCAGGCAAGTTCAAGTTATGTTTTCTAGCTGGCCCTGGGTTTTACCTCCTGGCATGTGTAGGCCCTAACAGAATGGGAGCAACATTGCATAGACTGAGGCAAAAAATGAACAAGAAACTGTGATCCCCTCACAGAGTTCCTGCTCTTAGCATGTACCATTTTGAGGTTAAATTTGGGATTGGAGATTAAGAAACCTAGTTTCCTATTTTGTATTTTTTCAGGAGAGGCAAGAGAATGAGATGGGATGAATTGGGGCCTCCATTCACTTCCTTGAGGCATAAGGGAAATAAATACTTGTCTCCCAGTGAACATGATTAACTGGGAAAAATTATGATCATGAAGGCAAATGTGACCTCACTTCAACTATTGTGATTGTACAAGGCTGTAAAGATCCAGACCAGACAGTTAATGGGAGATGTAAACAATTGGGCAAAACTTTTACAAATATTTTACCTCGGAGAGGAAAACACAGAATGCAGAAGTAATGCCGGCTTCAGAAAGGTTTAATGATCTAACCTGAAACGATGAGTATAAGAGATGAAGTCTTTGCTAAGTTCGGAAGATGAAGTAAAGAGACTAAATACAAAATTGCAGCTCTCCATTTCCAGAACCCTTATTTTTTTGACCAAGAGGCTTATTCATGTATTGCTTTTAAAACTGAGATTTGAGCCACATAAGTGCACAGTTCACCCACTGAAATTGCGTGATCCTGTGGTCTTTAGTATATTCACAGAGATGCGTGACCCTCTGCACAATCGATTTGAGAACGTTTTCATCACCCTCCAAAAGAGACTCTTGTATTTTTCACGTTAGTATTCTGTGCGTGGCACTCTGCCAGTGCTCTGAGGGGTGGTCTGGACCGCAGGCCCCCACTCTCTCTGCGATTCCTTCTTTAACTAGAAGCACACATGATACTTTATTTGAACAGAGATTTCTGAGGATTACTTTTTTCTTTTGTTTCTTAAGTTAGAAACTATTGCAGGCAGGGCCCTGACACCCTGCTGTGGATCCCTAGGGTCCCACAGAGAATGTAGGGCCACCACTCTCCACTTCCGCCCTCTTCATTAACTGGAGTAGCAAACACATCTTTGTTTCTCACATGCATATGATTTGTTTTAAATAACTAAGAGGTCTAGAGCTTTGAAGTAAATTTGAGAGGATTCAAAAAGATTTGAAATTTTGTTTCTGCTCTTAAGGAGTTCAGTAAATAGTTGAGGGGGGACCATGCCATAGAAACTTGGAAAGTTCATTCATTAAGCAGGCTGCCAAAATGATTGTCCCACACTATTTCGTTATGGAAATTCTTGATTTCCTGTGAATCTTCAACCAGAACTGGAATTCTGTCAAAAAATTAAGCACAAATATGAGAAACTGGAAGTTTGAAAGAATGCTTCAAATGTGCTGGTTCTCCTGTGGTTTCTGGGCGAAGTAACAGAACAGAAGCTGCCTGAGCAGGAGCCATGCTTACCTCTGACCAACACGCCATGCTCCCAGCACTGAGCGAAATTAAGTAAGGATAAAAACAGAACATTGGAACAAAGTGAGAAATCTGTAAACACCAAGGCAGCATGGAATCATGAGTTAGAACAACCTGAATTTGTGAAGTACCGAACCTGCCAGCCCAATTTGATAAACAGCTTTTTTATTACAAAATGAAGAGATGGAATTAAAAGTAAGGGAGCTCTGAAACATTGGGATATAAAGCGAGGTAATCGATAGTGCACACTGTTTTCATAGGTAAGACTGATTTTTAAGTTAATTTAGATAAGAACACAATCACACAGACTGTAAACAGTCTAGAGATACTTATAAATCAAGATAATTAATCTAAAAGTTCAATGAATCATTCGAAAAGGAAATGTCATGGAAGGTACCATAGGGATAAATGTTAGATTTGTTCTTATTTACATAATTATTAATTAGGCTGGAGAGACTACTTCTGGAAACAGTACTAGAAACTGAGCCATTTTCTGGGAGCCCTTGGTTTCAAATGGGAGGCCTTAAAGCATGAGTATTAAGAGCACCACCTGGCCCTGCATTTGATCTTGGCTCTGCCACTTCCCGGCTGTTTGACCTTGGGCAAATGAGCTAAGGTCTGCAAGCCACAGTTTCTTCATGGGCACGGTGGGAAGAGGAATCATGTTCATCTCATGGGATTGTGCTGCACAGTAATGAGCTGATGCACAGAAAGTGCTGGCACAGGGGCACCTGGGTGGGTCAGTTGGTTGAGTGTCGACTCTTGATTTCAGCTTAGGTCATGATCTCAGAGTTCATTAGTTTGAGCCCCACACCGGGCCTGTGCTGACAGTGCTGAGCCTGCTTGAGATCCTCTTTCTCCTTTTCTCTCTCTGCCTCTCCCCACTTGTGGTCTCTTTCTCTCAAAATAAATAAATAAATAAATACACATTAAAAAAAAAAAAAAGGAACGTGTGAGCACATTCTTTGGCACACAGCATCCCACGAATGGTAATCATTAATAATATAATTTTAGTAATAAACCAAGGGCCGTGTGTTTTGAACTAGAAAGAGAAGCAGTGCCTAAGAGAGCTGCAAAGTAGTCCTTTGCCAAAACTTGGCCTTGGTTAAAAGCTGACTAAAAGTCACCTTGACAGTTTTAGAACTCTGTGGAGAACTCGTCAAAGAAGTACCCTGTTAAAGGGACTATCAAAATAATTAGTAGACCAGAAAAGGAAAACAAAAACAAAAACATAACAGCTTTGCCTAAAGGAAAGAAGACAGAGGTGGAGGTAATAATTGAGCAACGAGTACAGAAAATATGCATAGTGGAGAACGATGATCTGTTCTCCTGCCTTAGTATCCTTACACAAGAAGAGAACATTTAAGAGGAAGATTTTGATGTCAAAACACAGGGAACTGGAATAAAAGTACTCGTTTGTGTTACCAACTGGAGGTTAAGATTATCTTCCTTGAGAATATTTATGAACAGGTACAGAGGGTCTAAAGTGCTTTGATTTTATCATGGAGTGATAAGAAGGGAGCCTTTGAGGGAAGGTGCATGGGGACATTTGTAGTTTAAATATGGAGGTGAGTCTGGAGCAAGGGGCCAGTTAGGATAGACTAGTATTGGTAAACCCAGATCTCACTGTTCAGACCCCTGTTCACACCTCAGTCACTTTGGCAACTTATAACCGGGTGTCATGGGCAACTGTCAAAATTGTGTATTTGTTGAACTGTCCAAGTCAATGTTTTGGCTTGAAAATGACTAAGCATATGCTTTATGAACATTCCTTCGTGTCCTCTTCACTACAGATGGCTAAATAGGTGCTGTCTCCATGTTATAGGCAGAGAAACTGTGATGTAAGTTTTCTCAGGCCTGTGAACACACCAGGAAAGGCCAAGGCCTGCTGATTTGGCTGGTGAAGCTACAGGGAGCCACCTGGGGATTGGGACAGTTTGTTTCTGCCGCAGACTGCCAGCTCCCTGTGGTCCTCCTCCCACACACCATAAAAGGGTGACACTGAAACATAAGGGTCTCTATTGGTTTCGCAGTGCTGCCATAACAGGGTGCTGCAAACCAGGCAGCTTCTCCTTCGTCACAATCCTAGAGCCTAGACATCTGAGATTCAGGTGCCCACAGGGTTGGTTCCTCCTGAGGGCTGTGAAGAAGAATCTGTTCCAGCCTCCCCCTAGCTTCTGTGGTTTGCTGGCAGTCCTTGGCATTCCTTATCTTGTGGAAGCATCCTCCCTATCTCTGGATTCATCCTCACATGGCGACTTTCCTGCGTCTGTCTCTGTGCCCAAAATTCCCCTTTAGATTAGGACACCAGTCTTATTGGATTAGGACCCACCCTAATGACCTCATTTTAAACTTGATTATCTCTGTAAAGGCTCTTTCTCCCAAGAAGGTTACATTCTGATGTATTGGACTTTAGGACTCAAACATAATTCAGTCTGTTAACAGAGTGGATGATTATAACACAAGTTATACCCTGACTGTGAAGTACACAGTTCTAGATGGCAGCCAAGAGGTTTTATATCCTGGGATTCTTTTGAGAGGACGGCAAGGTAGGAAGCCTCATAGCTCTTCAGAACCCAGGAGGTGATGAGAAGCTGCCTCATGACAACCTCGTAGGGGAAAGCAGGGTGAGCAGGAGATAGCCTCCTAGCGGTCTTGTCCATGAGGATCACAAGGCAGCCTGCCAAATGCAGGTGGGGCTGTGGTTCAGGTCTTCCCCTGTGGGGCCTGTGTAATATATGCCAGTCTGCCAGGGCACCACAGTGGAGCCATTTCCCTCTAGCATATAGCTGGCAGTGGGGCCCACAGTCCAATCCAGATGTGCCTCACTCTAAGTGTATGTTCCTTGATGCTTAGCGTCCCCCTAAATGCACTAAATTTTTTTGTCAGCTGGTTTTGCTGATGTCTCAGAGTCACAAGTCAGGTTCCCCCACAAAGCAGACTCTAAGATGAAGGTTAGCAAGCTGGAAGCTTATTATCAGGTTCTGTCAGGATCAACCCCTGTGGACGGGAAGGGACGGAAGCTGGACTGGACAGAGGGAGAAGGTAGGCTATGATGCATTTGCCACAAAGACCTCTGCCTACCCATAGGCATCTCTGGAATGAGGGGGGCCCTTCAGAGTTGTCCTGAGTTGCAATAAGGAGCTTCTTCGTCCAGTCCATAAAAAGCAGACTTTTTTATTTATATAAATGTGACTGCATTTCTAGTAGCTACCATAAGACAATGATGACTTCATGTATGGTTTTATTATCATAAAATACACATTCCTTAAATGTATAGGAATGCAAACTGCATACTTATGTGTATATATCATATGGTAGTAAGAACAATTTTGGTATTTTTTAATTCCCTTCACACAGTAGTTTCAGTTGTCTGTATTTGAACTCATGACACGGTTTTGAGTACGGGTCCTTATCTGACCCTTTGAATGACTTTTACTGGGTTTGTGAACCCAGAAGTCCCATGTAGAAATCTGTGTTTGTGAAAATATGTTCTAGAACAAGGATTTGAAGCTTCACGTTGTCAGGGAGGTCTCTGTCCTCTCCCAGACAAAGTTAAGAACCGTTGTGTAAGGAGATACAGAGTCAAGTCAATGTTGCTCTGTAGGCCTCTCTCTACCTGCTTCACACACACAGCAGTGAGAGATAACAGTCTAAAAAGAGAACATGAAAAAGACAGAACCATGCCTTCGCTTTTCCCCCTACAAAAGATCTATATCTGTGGACAAGACCAACACGAAGTTGAGAGCGGGAATGAAGACACTGTGCATTCTGGGTTCATAAGCAGGGAAGGGAAACCAGAGGTTTGGCTCTGGCAGAATGTTGGAACTAAAAGAGCTCTGAATCATGCACTGTGCCAAAGTGTTCACTCAAGTACAAGTACAGGAACCACGAAACTCTTAGAAATAGGGCCAGGTGGTGGTTGTGCTCTGTAAACTCTAGAAAGGAGGCAATAATTACTGCTACAAATTGCTGCCACCATGACCTCTGGCTTAAGTGAAGCTTTGATCCTAGGGACAGAGCAGGACAGAGACATGGCCTCTTTTTTAAAATTTTATTTTAATTCCAGTACAGTTAAATACAATGTTACATTAGTTTTAGGGGTGCCTGGGTGGCTCAGTCAGTTAAGCATCCGACTTTGGCTCAGGTCATGATCTCACCATTCATGGATTCGAGCCCCGCATCAGGCTCTGTGCTGACAGCTCAGAGCCTGGAGCCTGCTTGGGATTCTGTGTCTCCCTCTCTCTCTGCCCCTTTCTTTGCCCCTTTTTGGTTCCTGCTCTCGCTCTCTCAAAAATAAATAAACGTTAATTTTTTTTTAATGTTACATTAGTTTCAGATGTACAACATAGGGATTCAACAATTGTATACATTACTCAGTGCTCATAAGTGTCCTCTTTTTTTTTTTTTTAGTTTATTTATTTTTAGAGAGAGAGTGAGCAGGGGAGGGGCAGAGAGAGAGGGAGAGAAAGAATCCCAAGCAGGCTCCATCTTAGGAACCATGAGATCATGACCTGAGCCAAAATCAAGAGTCCGATGCTCAATGGACTGAGCCACCTAGGTGCCCCATCTGAATCCATCAAGGTGTCCTCTTAATCCCCATCACCTTTTTCATCCATCCTCCAACCCACCTCCCCTCTGGTAACCGTGAGTTTGTTCTCCATAGTTAATAGTCTGGTTTTTTTCTTATTGTCTCTTAAATTACACATATGAGTGAAATCATATGGTATTTACCTTTCTTTGACTTATTTCACTTAGCATTATATTCTCTAGATCCATTCATGCATTTACAAGTGGCAAGATCTCATCATTTTACATGGCTGAATAATACTCCATTGTGTATATATACAGCATCATCTTTGTCCATTCATCAATTGATGGACCCTGTTTTGGCTATTGTGAATAATGCTGCAATAAACACAGGGGTGCACATATATTTTTGAATTAGTGTTTTCATAATCTTTGGGTAAATAGCTGGTAGTGGAATTATTGGATCATATGGTAATTCTATTTTTAATTTTTTGAGAAACCTCCATACTCTTTTCCACAGTGGCTGCACCAGTTTGCATTCCCACCAACAGTGCACGAGGGTTCCTTTTTCTCCACATCTTCGCCACCACTTGTTTCTTGTATTTTTTATTTTAGCCATTCTCACAGGTATGAGGTGATATCTCATTGTGGTTTTGATTTTCATTTTCTCTGATGATGAGTGATGTTGAGTATCTTCACGTGTCTGTTAGCAATTTGTATGTCTTCTTTGGAGAAATGTCTGTTCACGTCTTCTGCTCATTTTTTAATTGGATTATTTGGTTTTGCAATATTGAGTTATATGAGTTCTTTATATATATTTAGATCTTTTGTCATCCTCCTGCCAGGGTACTTACTGCTTAGACTCTGGCTGGACTGCCTTCTCTGCATACTCCTCCCTGTTGATATAGCCTGCCCCAAGCTCTCAGTGGACTCACCTGCAACATGCATTTTCTGAATTGCAATTCCTCTGCTATTCCCGAATAAACTCAGTTTCTGGTCATTCAAGCTTGCCTCAATCTACCTCTTTATTTAGGTTAACAGGTTTTTTCCAATTCTAAAATTATCTGGTTCTGTGATTGTGGATTATCAAGTCCTTACCAAATCACTTTGCCTGTCCACCTCTTCTGTGTCATCCCACATGATCACTATCTCTTCATGGCAGCATAGCCAGGGATAGAGGCAAGTCTCTATGCTTTATTGACCTTATGCACCCATTAGCTGGTCTGGCTACAGAAGAAAGAACATCTAATTGATTCACTGTAATGTAGCCATTGCTCACACTAGGTAGTGTTGTAATCTGCTGTTAATGAATACCTACAATGTCATGGGGACTATGCAAGGTAATAGAGATTTGGAGGTATAAAAAGATACACACCCCACCCTCAAAAATTGTAATATAGGCTGCCATGACAAAGGACTAATGGAGTCTGCGAGGGTTAGAATTGAATGTGGTAATGCAGGATCAGAAATAGGGTAGGGAGGGCAGGAAACAGTATATGGAGGAAGTAACTTAGTGTGTTCAAGAAACTGAATAACCAGGCTGGTGTGAGAGCCTGGAGAACAACAGAAAGAACTAGAACTTTTCAAGAATTGGGGACTTTACCCTAAGAGCAGTGGGAAGCCCCTGGTTAGTTTTTAACACCACCTCTGACTCAGGATCAGAAAGCCTACATTCCAGTGACCATAGATCCATAATCTTATTTTCAAAACAGAATTTTATTTTCCCCCTCAAAAAAGCATAAGTCATTAGTAGGTATCCCACATCTGACATATACCAATTAATATAGTGAATGCTTCCTTTAGATAAACCATTACTTTGAACTTGTCATATATAATTTGTTAGCTTAAACTAGTTTGCAGTATAACAGTCTGGGCTTTTCTCCCTAATTTTTAAAAGTGTAATTTACTGTAAGATGTATTTTTTAATGTTTTGGGGGCCTATATCCTGGCTGACAGCATTATTATGTTACTATCATGTTTCTTGTTGTCACTGGGTTGCTGACACTAATGCTCAGTTGGACACCTCCCATTTCTGTCATCAGGGCTCAGTGGTATCTCAGCTCAGATCAGCTGAAGAGGACATTTTGTGCTAATTCCTGTCAATCCCAGCCTTTTATCTAATCTCCCTAAACTTTCATGTTCCTAAAGTGGCAGGAGGATGT
This sequence comes from Panthera onca, assembly GCF_046562875.1. Classification (NCBI taxonomy): domain Eukaryota; kingdom Metazoa; phylum Chordata; class Mammalia; order Carnivora; family Felidae; genus Panthera; species Panthera onca. The sequence goes on along the minus strand of NC_138343.1, from coordinate 22,817,315 downwards.
TGTCCAAAGGAAGAGCAACTTGTGTAACCACCAAACTCCTGTTGTGTTGTTACATTAACCCAGGGATGATTTATCACAGGATCCTGACTTTATTATAGGAGAGAAAACCAAGGATGTTTTTCAGGAGCCTTGCTATTTTGTCAAAAGCACCTTGATGGTAGCTGTATAACGTTCATTTGAAATGTGTGTGTTCTGAACTGATGCATTTGTCTGACAACTTTATTGATATTTCAAGTTGTATAATCATTTTTCATTTGAGTATTTGATTCTTCAGAGGTCTTGCCATTTAAAAAGTTATACTTTTCCTGATCAGTGATTCACTAAAGGGTTTATAGTGATATCAGGCTTGCTGTAAACCAGTGTATAAACTTGCTCTTCTAACAGATTTATACTTTAGCACATATTCCCTTAGGACTTCATAGTTTTTTTTTTTTTTTTTTTTTTTTTTATTTATTTTTGGGACAGAGAGAGACAGACAGAGCATGAACGGGGGAGGGGCAGAGAGAGGGAGACACAGAATCGGAAACAGGCTCCAGGCTCTGGGCCATCAGCCCAGAGCCCGACGCGGGGCTCGAACTCACGGACCGCGAGATCGTGACCTGGCTGAAGTCGGACGCTTAACCGACTGCGCCACCCAGGCGCCCGAGGACTTCATAGTTTTATAACAAAACATTTTTTATCGTGGCAGTAACTTATAGACCCACATATATATGTGGGACCCACACTGATTATATATATATAATTATATATATGTATATATATAATTATATATATATAATTATATATATGTATATATATAATTATATATATATATATATATATATATATATATATATGCCACATAAACAAATGCAGTGACTCATAAAAGCATCTAATTTTAAACACCTGTCCAGTATAATAATGAGCTCAAATAAACTGGAAAAAAATGGGATAAAATGGGGGAAATGACTACATTTGTGTTTATTCTTGGAATCATAATTTGAAAAATAACTCCCCAAATGACTACTTATCATCCCAGTCTTTTATTTTAATAACTAGAAATACTAACAAATAATGACATTACTAATTGAAATATCAATTTTGACAAGCCTTTACTTATTTCTCTATTAAAATGATTTCCTGAAATATCACAGGAAATTAATGAATCACTTGTTAATTAAATGTGAACTTTTCTACTCTAGTATTCAAATGGGAAAAAAAAACCCTGAAATATGATATATTCAAATTGCTTTATACTAAATTGAACATTAATGGTTATATAAATATAATATATGATAATGTTACAAATGAATGTGATAAGAATCCATAACATTCATAATGGAATTTGCTAATTTTGAACATTGGCTTTATCTTTCTCTTCACTCTGTCCCTGAAAATCCAAGTGCTGAAATAATGCTTTACCAGCATTTTCTAATTAGCCAAGTGTAACTTTCCATGAAAAATTTAAACATTCTCATCCAACTAACAAATCAATCTCTTTTCTTCTCTTGTTTTGTTAGCCTCTTAGCAAATATCCTGCTGTGATAAATGACATCTCATTCTGGTTACCCTCTGAGAATTATGCAGAAAACGATTTCTATGACTTAGTACGAACAATTGGAGGAGACCTGGTGGAAAAAGCTGAACTGATAGACAAGTTTGAACATCCAAAGTAAGTAAAAAAAAAACAAAAAAAACAACTTTCTGATTTTATCCTTTGTTGTTTCTCTGTGAAAAATGGCTATGGAAACACATAATGAAATTTTGCTGGAACTCAATGCATATGATACAAAACGTCTCTAGAATTTATAGTGAATGTATCGTTTATCAGAAAAGACTTTTATACCAGTCCTTTCTGAAAATGTTTCTAAAATGTGTATTTAATCTTTTCTGCCTTCGTAAAGAAAAATATGTGAAACAATGTTTTAAGGATCTTGGAGTTTTTCCGTATTGCTTTTAGAAATAATTTCTTACCATATCACATCCCAGGAACAGAGGAATTTGTGGGAAAAAAAGCTGTTTGGTTAGTCTCTCAGTGAATATTTATGAAGTGTTTGCCACATGCCAAAAGCTGTGTTGGGTCCTAGGATAAAGTTTACTAACTGTCTGAGGCCTGTTCACCCTGGGGTGTGTGTGTGTGTGTGTGTGTGTGTGTGTGTGTGTGTGTGTGTGTGAGAGAGAGAGAGAGAGAGAGAGAGAGATAGTCTTATGCTGATCAGATTTGACTCTGCTTTGGCTTTAGAAAAGCTTTCTTGAGTTATATCGTTAAGGATTTGCTCGGATCCATCATTCTATTCTGTTTCATTCTGTAGGGATTCCAGTTATACATGAGTAGGCTCTTCTTTGTCTGACTTCTCTACTTGTCAGCTTTCTGTGTAATGTTTTAAAATTCTTTATTTCCACTTCATTTTGAATGCTTTTCTCATTGCTACCTTCTCTGTCCCTTACTGTTTTCTGCAATCTCTTCTTCCCTGCTCACATTCCATTTCCGTCTTTGATTACTTTGTTTTCCCCACCTTTTCTGAGTTCTGTGAGCTCACATTTCTGTTCCTTCTGTTTTCTTGCCGTCTACTTTCTATTTCTGCTTTGTAATTTTGCTTCACAGAGAAATTGCTTCATTTGGTTTTTAAAATTTATTGCAGGATATTTCGCCAGCAAGTTCTTATGATCCAGTGGCAACATTTTTTTTCTGTGACTTCGTTAGTGAGTTTTTCTGCCATCTTCATTATTTTTTCCCCGATTTTTAAATTGATGTATCTGTGGTGTGCACATGATTGCTTTTTTGTTACTTGTATTTGAACAGCACTGGATTTTCTGAGCCAGCTATTTGCATAATGTTGAGGTGTGAGGTTGGGGGCTGACTTGGCAGAGAGGGGCTAGGGTGATCATCCAGGCTAGTTGTTTTCACAACACATAGTTTTCTTCCTCTCCAGTACCAAGAAATCAACTCTTTCTTTAAATATGGCTCATTCATCTCATTGATTCTTTACGTAGTTCTGCCTCCCGTCCCAAATCCTCTCTTATTACAAACAAAAGATTCACCTTTTGTTTACCTCAGTGATAAATTTTGAACTTCACGTCGTAGCCCTCAGCTCTGAGAAATGTATCTTTGCTTGTGTTTTCTGAGAAATGCCACTGTGTGTGTGTTTCTTTTCTTCACATCCTCTCATTGGCTTCTACTTGATTTCACCTGCTTTTGGCAGCCTTGAAATCTACTTTGGAGTTTGTAGATGATATCTGCCCTTTAGCTTTACAGAAAATAGAATGTATGGAGCAGCCTGGGGTTTTGACACAATGGAATACGCATTCAGCCTGGGACTTTTATGTGAGAGAGAAATTTCCAGGAATTTACGTGTTAATACTGAAATTCTGATTACTCACTTTTGAGAAGGAGGAAAAGTACGGGAATAAGACTGATTGCTAAGTAATACCTGATATGCCAGAAGCACATGACTTGTTAATTTTTTCCCCAGTGTTGTTTGATATGTAGAAGTCCTTTGGAATCAAGGATTCAGAATTTGTTCTTAAATTTTTACTTCTTAAGCTTTTGCTTCTTGCTATTGCCTTAGCTCTGTAGCTCTGCCTCTCATATCACCAGTGTCAAAGTTAGATGAGTTGCCCTTTGTGGTTAATATCATCAGATCTTAAAGGTTATAAAGCAATGTTATGGTCTGGATGTGGGAGTAAGTGTGGTTTGGGGTAGGGAGCAAATATTGGGTTTTCCTGACTTGTAGATGATTTGCAGTAGTTAGGGTAAATGTAGAATGGGCATGTTAATTGGAGACATTACAGTGAGATTGAGGTAGCATCAGGGTCCTGTGGACCACAGACAGACCAGGCAGACAGATACTCCATTAAAAACAAAACAAAACAACAACAACAGAAAAACACATCACTGGGGTGCCTGGGTGACTCAGTTGGTTAAGTGTTTGACTTCGGCTCAGGTCATGATCTCATGGTTTGTGAGTTCGAGCCCCACATCGGGCTCTGTGCTGATATCTCAGAGCCTGAAGTCTGTTTCAGATTCTGTGTCTCCCTCTCTCTCTGTCCCTCCCTCACTCACATTGTCGTGCTCTCTCAAAAATAAGTTAAAAAACATTTTTATAAATAAAATTAAATTTTAAAAAATCACTGGACTGTCCAGGAGTACTCTGTTGATGCCAGTCTATACACACAACCACATACTACCTGGAAGAAGAATTTGTCCAGTTTCTTCTGAAGGAGACAGTACTTTTGACTGGAAATTTGGAAGAAACCATCTAACCCAAAAATATGTCTTATTGGCATTGATCTTACCATCTTTTAAATAAATGTTAAACAAATATTTAAGGCCTGTTATTCCGGAGCTCTGCCAAATGACTAGCCTGCCCAGAGTGTGCACCGATCTTAAAAAGGGACTTGGTGTGGCAGAGATTGCTAATTATCTCTCAATATCCAATCTCCCATTTAAAAAATAATGTCACCTTGGGCACCTGGGTGACTCAGTCCGTTAAGCGTCCGACTTTGGCTTGGGTGATGATCTGATCCTTTCTGAGTTCAAACCCCACGTTGGGCTCTGTACTGACAGCTCAGAGCCTGGAGTCTGCTTCAGATTCTGTGTCTCCCTTTCTCTCTCTGTCCCTCTCCTGTTTGTGCATGTGCTTCTCCCTCTCTCAGAAATAATAAATGAATAAACTTTAAATATATATATAAAAAAATAATGTAACCTTGATTTTTTATCTAAGCAGCTTGCCAGCCAACTAAAAGTCTACACGTCTGAGCCTCCACTATAAGTTAAGTGTATCTATGTGGCCGAGTTTAGCCAATAATTTATAAGTAGAAGTGTTTAATGGTATTTCTACAAGTTTTCCTGAAAAGTTGGGTTGAGGCTGTCCTTTTTTCTTCCTGCTACTTCAATGTGAATGTGATGGCTGGTACTTTGGCAGCCATTATGGCCCATGTTATGACCTTTGCAATGGAAGTTGTGTTGCATACAGCCTGGGTCTCCGACGCTAGAGTCCATTCAGCCCTGGACTTTTATGTGAGACAAGTATCTTGTTGAAGCCACTAGTTTTTGGATCTTTGTTACTGGCCACCAAAGGTAAACTTTGCTATTATAGCCCTGAGTAAAAGGACATACTTACAGAAAAGGACACGTTATTTAGTAATAGCAGCTCACTGAGTAAATTCTCAGCAAGTATCTAAGGCAGGAGGGTAGCAACCTTTTTCCATTAAGGGCCAGATAGTAAATATTTTTGACTTTTGAGGTGACATCTGCTCACCTCTGCTGTTACAAAAGCAGCTATAGACAAAATGAAATCAAACAGACATGGCTGTGTTCCAACAAAGCTTTAACTAGAAAAACAGGTGGTGGGCTAGATTTGACCTGATATAGGGGAGGGAGCCACTCACATATTCTAAAATCCTCCTCTCATAGGTCTTTTTACCTGAGGCACCCTACACCCCTCCCGTTGTCCTCCCATTAAGAGTTCCTGACTTGGGTGGTGGCATGTGGAGGGTCCCCTGACCTTGCACTCATCAATGCATATCTTGAACTCAAGACTTAACTTTATTTTCTAAACACATAAATTAAATATTGCTAGACAGTCCAAAGAGCTGTGACCCTTTCTTCTCCTAACATGAAAAACTGAGAAATGCTAGTAATGAGTGAATGACTCTTTGAAATAAACAAGTAGTTGAACAAATCATGTGTTATTTTTTCAACAAATTAGGTTTCATTTTGTGAACAAAAGCAGATCCTAAGATATTTCAGGGAGACATAAACTGCTGACTATGAACCTAATTTCATAATGTTAGACAAATGGGCAGATATTTTCTGGGTTACAAATAACAGTTTGCGCCCTGAAGGACGTAGCTGTTCATATTAGAAGATGACATTTTGTTCTAGTCTGCCATTCGGAACCTTCTCCCAGAGCATCTTTGCCACTTAATCTGTAGGCCCCTTAACATGCAGTAGAGTTCTTATAGTTCCAAATTTCATATAACAAAAAGTAGAGTAGTGATTACTTTGGAGAGGAGAACTACGGTCACCACATGCACTCTGATGCCTTTGCAATATTGTGCTATATGCATGCACTGAATAATGAGAAAACTTAGGAAAATATGTACATCAACATACAAACTTGGATATCTGTTGCCCGACACATTTCTGAGTACACTGGTCATGGCCCATGCAACTGAAGAAATTATGGTGAACAGTGTTTATTTTCTCCTGTAACACAGTTGCTTAAAATATTTCTTAGCCCAGGGTAGGAGAGAGAGCAAAGAAAGGCAGAAGGAAACTTATCCAGTGTCTTCAGCTACTAACACCTCATTTGGGAATGCCACCAATTATTTGTGAACTGTAGAAATGGACTGTAAAGTGGGCTCAAATAGGACAGATTTGGCTTAAGCTCAAGGCAGAGGTTTTTGGGAGTTAGAACTTGAGAATTTAAAAAGAGTTACTTGATTTTACTGCAAGGAGTGGGGCGTGGTGGGGAAAGTGCCCAGGTGTCTGCAGCAGGCACTGCCCAGCAATGTCCCCAAACCAGAGCCTCCCATAGACTTCCACCCTGTTCCTGAGGCTGCTGCTTACTCTGCACAGCCTGCTCACACAGTCATGGTCATGCTTTCCTGAATCCATGAACCCATAGTCAGGGTCTAGTTGGGGCTGAGATGCTAAAAGGGAGCATACCTTGAGCTTTGGGCACCAAAGGTGAGTCCCAGCTCTCTTCAGCCCGACTTGATACAATAATGGTTCTGTCCTTTATGGCTGACCACTTGTAGTTTGAACTAATTTGGCATAGGTAGGGATACTGGAGCATTTGTCAGCACTTTTAACAGAATGCTCAAGAGGTAATTCACCAGGAGAGGCACCTTCTCAACGTGGCTAGCCCCACCTCTCAGTGGGTATGAGTCATGGGCATCACTTGCCCATAACTGGCCATGATGTGGCAGTGGGAGCACCTAAAGATGAGGCAGTTGGAGTGACTTCTCCTTCCTCCAATCTTTCCCTCCCTTCTTTCTTTTCCTGGTATGTTTGTTTTTGCTTTGTCAAACTGTATCCAATAAAAACATGAAAGTTTAAAAATAAAAAGGTAGAGATTCACTCACCATCTCAACACCCTAACACCAATTCTTAATATTGTTACATTTTCCCTGTCTTGACTTTCTCTATACATGTGTATCAGGTGATGTTTGATCTTTGAATGATTTCTGTATTATCAGCCCCTTGGTCTAGAGTGGGGTTCTTCAGCCTCTGCACTACTGATATTTGGGGCCAAATAATTCTTTGTTTTGGGGGCTATTCAGTGCATTGTAATTTGTCAGCAATACCTGTGGCCTCCGCTACCATCCCCATTTATAATAAAAAATGCCCCCAGACATTGCCAAATGCCCCCTGTTGGGCAAAATCACCCCCAGTTGAGAACCACTGGGATATCATTTAGTAGAGAATTTCTTATGTCTTCTGAAAAATATTTCTTAAAATCATGCTTTAGTTTTATGTTCTGGCCAGCAGGGAGAAGGAAGAGAAGGACCTCACAAGAGGGAGGTGTATCAGGTGGGGGGTTTCTTGTGTTTCCAAGAAACATACTTGGTGGAACATAGGAAAAGCTGGGCACACCAACTAGGCTTCAGAAAGAGCAGGAGCTCTTTCTGGGGTGTGTGTACCAGTTTCTACTTCTCTACTGCATTTTATTTCTGCACACTCACTCTGGCTCTCCACCCCCTGCCCTTCTACTTTCCGCCATGTAGCTCAGGCTCTGTCTGTATCTTGCAGAGTTCTGAATACCCTGCCCAGCCCCTGAGTCTAAATGACTGTCAGGTGTCAGCTGTCAGCACCAGTTGCTAGCACCTTGCCCAATTCTGACACTTTCGACAAAGGAATCTCCCTGGCCCCACTCAACTTTTCTGGCCAAGTCAGAGGTCACTGAGCAGCTGGTGGACAGGCTTCACTTGAGTCACATGCCTCCCCTTGCTCTAATTAGTCACATGAGTCAAATGGCCTCTGACGTTGTTTTACAAGTTAGTAGGTTCACTGTTTATACATATCTTTCTTTGTTTTCTTTTTAACCTGAACTCAGTAGCTTCTGACTCCAGCGCTACCATTTTCAGACTTCTTTGAACTTCAGGCAGAGAGGCATGTTGTAAAAACATTAATTAATTGATTCTTGAGTTCCTGTGTCCTAGGAGACATTAGGACCACAAGGATATTAGGGCAAGATCCTAATTTTTATGGAGCCAAATAACACAGGAAAAGTGAACAGCAATAAAAAGTAGAAGGTGATAGATATAAGGTGGGTTAAGCCTAGTAAATGGCATGCACGGTTACTTGCACGTAACTGATGCTCAGTAAACTTTCATGGACTTAAAACAAGGGGCACATGTCTAGGGTTATGGATTCAAAGGAAAGAAGCCATTGGGATGGGAAGATTTCCCAGGAGACAGGATAGCAAGTTCTGCACATCTGTCTCCCTTCTGATACCTTGTGAATGAGATATACACAATTCTGACTCTAATTACTGTCAGTAAGTGCTTTTCAGTAGAAACCTTCAGTTCCTATAAAAAGAATTCTGGGTTGTTATGTTATTTTGTTGCTGGGACAAATTCATTCATGGTAGCCACTTTAAGACATAGGGGATGCATTTAAGGGTACACCTGATTCAGAACAGGAAACCTGTTTGGAACCAAGATGGGTCTAGAGGCCAGAGACCTTCTTCAGCTTGGTGCCTCTGGCTCTATCCCTCTGCTCACTCCTCATAGCCAGTGTCTGTGTCTTCCCCCAGCCCCCCTCCCTGCTACTTACACAAACACGGACATCTCCACCTGTTTCTGCATTGGCCAAAGTCTTTTCTGGCCAGTCCACTCCATTATCAAAGTGCAAACTGGAAGGAATTAATCCAACTGACTGGTCAAACTGCCAGTACCCCTTTTAGGGAGAGCTCTTTGTACCAAGCTGCCTTCTGAGGTTCCAGGCAATCTGTGGATGGACCACTCTTGGATCAAGACCTTATTGCTGATCTGGCCAGGGACCACTAATAAGACATCTCAGCCCTGCTTTCCAGAACAAAGAGCCAACTGTCTGAACATTTTCAACCAAAAGGTTCACAGGATGTTTTTTCAGAATAGAACAAGCACCCGAATACTGCCCTCTTTTCCCCGTCACCCACTAGTCTACCCCACATATAGGGCTCTAGGTAACTGCTCCTAATCACTGGCTCATTCCTATCTTGTGTTCCTTATTTGCATTTAAACTTTTCTAGGCTATTGCACTTGATGGAAACTCTGTAAGGCACGATGGCATAGTTGCTCACTTGTATCTTCCCATAATGTTTATATTAGTGGAAGGAGGCTGCCTCACTGTGTGACACTTGATGGATAGCTCATTGATCCTTCTTCACTCCTTAGAGGAGCTTTTGTTAAATGACTGGAAGTATTTTATGACATAAAAAGTAGAGGCAAGAAAGAGCTCAGAATCCAGAGTCAGAAGCCATCAGCTGAGTCTTGGCCCTGCACGTCCTAGATGTCTGAAATTGGGACTGTCTGAGCCCAGTTCCCTCATCTGCCAACCAAGGGCGCTAACATCATCTTTAATGGGTATAACTGCAAAAATTAGATGAGCCCGTATATGTAAAATTCTTTCAAAATGACACAGAGGTTTGTTTGGGTTTTTTTTAATGGCTAGCTATTACAGTAAATACTAGTAACTTTCACAATCAACCCATCTTGTTTATTAAAATAAAGAATAACCTCAGCACAGCTAGGAGCCTTGGACTTGGCAGCCAAATACATACGAATAGGAAGTTCTGGTACTAAAGGGAAGCAGAACAGACTTCATATAAAAGTATCATTCTGAAATGATACATGTTCTTCCTGCAACTTAAGGAGCAAATTTTTAATCACAAAGATGCTGACCGGCCAAGCTGTGTAGTTAATATGGCGGCTCTCTGTGTTGTGTGTTGAGAAAAGGCTATGGACAGTGACCGGTGGGATGACATCCCTGGTTTACAAATCACTCCCTGGTCTGGTTTCTTGTGACAGAGCCAAGTAAGTGCAGTTATCTGAACTTAAAGCTTGGCCAGCAATGAAACGCCAGCTACAGCTAATCTTGAGAGAGCTTGTCAGAAGTTGTGTCCCCTTGAAGCTGACAGCATGCAGTCCCAGGGAGGTGGCTCGAGGTGGCCAGGCCTGCTTTAGAACCCTCCTGGCTTCTTTCCCTTTCTTCGCTTTTATTGCAATGCCGGTGGCGTGAGTGTAAGAACTTTTATTGTTGTGGTTCAGACAGCCCAGAAAGCAATTCTAAGAATACTATTTTTAGCTTGGATATTTGTTTTTTTTCCCTGCCTCCCATCCTTTCCCTCCTTCTCCCAAAGGCTTCTTTTTAAAGCAGCCCACGAGGGGTGCCTTTCCTCACCATCACACAGCAGCCCTGTTTGCCACCAGTGCTAGACAAATTAAAACACAATTAGTTCAGTCCCCGAACACCTTGTTCTGCCTTGTGCCCCAGCACTTCACCATTTGCTGAAGGATTCTTTGGGATTACCTTCAGCACTGACCTGGCAGGGCCCCAGGAACAGCATCTCCGCACAGGGCAGAGAAGGAGCAGAGAGATTGCTTGATGACAGCCAGGCAAGGAGAGAGGCCAGGCACTTAATGAGCTGTATCTTCAGTGATGTGCTGTGTTATAGCACACCTTTGTGAGAATTAGCCATGGAGCCGCTCTTCCCTCTTTAACTTTCAATTAGCAGTTTTCAAGGAATTCTTTGGATGTTATCCTCACTTGGCAACTTGTGCACCTTTTTGTAGCGTGGAGATTGAATGCTCTCTTTCCATGATGTGAGGCTCAAAAGTAACATCACTTGATGTTTCCCTGTCTCACCCCCAACAGTATTGATCAGATTAAAGCAAGTTAAAATGCACACCAAGGACAACCTGTCACAGAATTGCTGGCAGAAATGTGACAGGAAAGGGCAGCCCCACCCCATCATTTGGGGCAATTATGAGCAATGCTCTAAATCATTTTGGATCTTTAAATCTGTTATCCCAGGTCACAAGGTCACTTCAACTAAGCTACCACCCAAATTGATACCCAGAGCCAGCCCTGGGAGGCTGCCCCTCCCTCCCAGCCCTCCCCCCCCTCACTCCCCTCCCCCATGGCACTGTCTGCACTGTGTCAGTTAGTTACCTTGTCCTTCACACCCCACAGAGGCTTGACCTTGAATGTGCTACAGCCCTCACAGTTAACGATGATATCTTAGTAACCAAGACATTTATGAATCCACGTACAGCCTCAGAATCATATATAAGATAACCAAACAGTTATCCTGAGTACAGATTTCAGAGTTGAGGCTCGAAAGATGGGCCTATGATTTGTAAGAAAGTCTCTGAGACCTCTTTGAATCATTCTAGAAAATTCGTATTTCTCAATAGCAGAGATGGACTTAGCAGACTTGTCAATCCCTCTGGCTCCAGCATCACACAGGCCGGGGCTACAAGGCACACAGTGTGTGAGCTGGGGTGGTGCCATTTGGTCACCTGAATGTCTCTTGGGCTAGTTATCTTCCTTAACTTGGTCATAACCGAGACGCAAGCAGTTGATGTACAAAAGGTGGCAGCAGGCAGGTACCTCTCGGGATGAGAGGTCAGCTCCAGGGGAAGGGACCTGTAGTGCCCACAGATGGTCCAAATGGTACCCATGAGCTAGGGCATCTTTCTTATTGGGGACCTTTGGTAGGGGGCCATGCAGTCAGCAAGCACAGTGGAAGCAGGTGACAGAGCAGACGAGCAGTCACAGGGCAGCCAGGCTTAGGGGCAGCCATCTGCCTGGACACTCCACTGGTTGGCTGAAGACCCAAGGCTCCTGATTGTCCCCTACTTAGACTTGGGATTGGCTTTGGAGTCCAGATGTGGGAGTGGGGGGGGGGGGGGTGGGGTGTGGTTAAGTTAGAAAATCCAGGAGACCAACAGGAGCTTCAGTTTTGGTTTTTGTTGTTGTTGTTTTGGTTTGGTTTTTTGTTTGTTTTGTTTTTTGTTGTTTGTTTTGTTTTGAATACCTGTACCTTCACTGGTGGGGAAAGGAGGGTCTGTTTATTCATGTGTAGTTTGGAGCCAGAGAAAGTATTACTATGATGGGAATTTAATCATGTGTCTAGTGAGGACAGAGTAAGATAGAATGTTCCATGAGATTTACATGAAGAAGAGGACACCTCAAGGCAATGTGGTGTAAGTTAGGGAGTCCCGTCTCCATAGAGCCACTTGGCAGTCAGAGCACTAGTCAGACACTTAAGAAATGAATTCAGGACCTTATATTCAGATATCCCCAGCATGTCACCACCACGTGCCCACAGGGACCTCAGCCTCCTGCAGAGTTACTCTCAAGTATGTCTGGAGATCCCAAAAGTTGTCCCCCATTTGCTTACAAGCTTCCTGTGAACATGCTGGTGACTCTCCTGGGGCCCTCGGGTTTCCTCCTGCATATCACCGGCCCTGCTGCTGCTTCCCCTGGCTGGCTGGCACACCTGTAGGACTCTGGGGTCTTTATGGTGTCTTGTGCTATTTCAGGTTTGGGTGTCCCTGTGCTTTCCCCCTCTGGTGTCACACCTGTCCCCTGCGACTTCAGCAACTCTGCTTTGAGCCCATCTTCTTTCCTACCTTGCAGAGCTCTCCCCCCACCCCCCACCAGGCTTCCCGCATGCGCTCCCACCCCCCCCACCCCCCCCCCACCCCCCCGCCAAACCCATGCAAATGAAGGCTTGGGGATTCCAGTGGAGACCTGACTCCATCTCAGCTTAGACTAAAATCTTTTCCATGGAAGCACAGCTCAGAAATGAGGACAAATTCAACAAAATGGCAGTCACCTCATCTTTTGTCAACATAATTTTTTTTGTATGATGTCTTATTTAATATTTCTTAGAGGAGAAAGAATACCCCATGAAAGTTTTTAGATTCTCTATTTGGCGTATCTGTCTAACTTCTCCTGAAAGAAAGTACAATAGTAAGATGAGAAGAGAGGAAACCAGCAGTGAAAATTAAGCAGGTGAAGTATTTGTTCGAGAGAGGACTGCTGTGGTCTCAACATTTATACAGAATTTTACTGGAATAATCACTTATCTTATCCCAGCATTTATTAAATATGGTAATCTCTCCTAGATGATCGTCTGTCCAGCAACACACACGGTGTGCACTTTTTGGAATTCTGTAGTGATGGTGGAATAAGCATTTCTAACACATTCTTTTGGCAGTTGCCACATTGCATTGTATTTATACAGTTCCCACTACTGCACTGCCAGTTACTGCCAGACACTGGGTCTGTAACTTTCTACTCTACTTGAGATATAAAACATAGCAACTACTCAATAAACATTTTTTTTATGAATGAATGATAAAAAGGAAGAAAAGCCAGCAACAACATACTTCTGTCATGTTTTCTGCAGATAAAACTGGCATCCCTTTCTATGTAGAGGAGACCCCATTTGGTAACATTTTGCACCTGGGTGACCAGAAGCCTTTACAACCCATATCCATTATGATGGTTTCTTACTGAGGAAAAACAGAGTGGAGAGGAGAATTGCTCCTTAGGAACAGAAATTAGGTCATAGCAAGTTAGATTCTGAGTAAACTGCTGGGTTAAAAATAATGTTTTTGAGACCAGTGTTCAAATAGAGAAAAGGAAAAAAAGTAAAAGGAAAAAAAAATGCCTTTTAAGAAGATTGGTTGTATCCTCTGTAAAATATATTTTAAAGCTCTGAGCATCCAGGATCAGAAAAGTGTGGGGTGTTGGAAGTATGCAAATTATTCATGATTACCTAGGAAACCCTTTTCTGACTGGAAGAGGGGCAATTGCAAGGTGGGATAGAAATTCAGAGAGTCAAATCATGACATGCTTGTGTGTATGTTTGTTTGCCACAAGATGAGGAACAAGGGAAATTTTTGAAGGAACATAACATGAAAGGAAGAAAAAAGCTGTCTGTACAGGGAAGGCAGAAAAACCTTAGCTGTCTTGAATGTGGACTTTCCAAGCCACCTGTGTACCTAAGGCATGCCATTTGGCATAATAGGAATAGTGGACCCCTGACATGGCTGCCAACATCCTTTTCTAGAAGCATCTTCTTCCCCAATATGCATGGTTAATAGGAGAGCATCTACACTGGTCCAGTGGGACTCTGCCCCTTGGACTAAGTGATTGATCCAGGGGTGAGCACCTGATAAAGCTGGGCCAGTAAGGCCTATTCTCCATAATGTTTGGATAGAAGACCAAAGAGAGCTTAAGCTGTGAGTGACATACCTAGGAACCATCTCTGGCCATGTGTCCCATGCGGGGAGAATATGGTAAGCAGAGAGGGAGAAGGAAGCAGCAGAACAGAGATGCAAGATGGAGAGAAGATGCTGGTATGGTTGAGTCCCAGGTTCCATTGTATTCTGGGGCCCAGCCGCACCCTGCCCTTTCCACAGCTTGGTTGTCCAATCCTTGGTCAGATTCCCTAAGCAAGTGTGACTCCCTTGTTGTTTCATTTGAGTTTTCATTATTTGAGATCAAGTGATTTCTAAGACTCATAATTGCAGACTTTTGGCACTGGAAGAGGGCAGGAAGTAAGAGGGTGACAGGCAGAAGTCATCAGCTTCCTTTCCGGAGAACTCTGGAGAACTGCAGAGACGAGGCTGCAGAGGGCCCTTGAGCTCCAAATGTTTCTATTCAGTATAATTTTGAATGGTCCTTTCCTCTTAGCTAGAATAGCTAAAAATTCATGTGTCTCAAGTTGTGACTCATTCATTCTAGTGAATATGTATTTGAACATTACCATGGGTGAGGCACCGTGATATCTATGATATTTATGGTCAGGAGATATACAGATGACTTTTTAGGGGCACCTGGGTGGCTCAGTCAGTTAAGTGTCAGACTTCAGCTCAGGTGATGATCTCATGGTTTGTGGGTTCAAGCCCTACATTGGGCTCTGGGCTGACAGCTCAGAACCCGGAGCCTGCTTTCGATTCTGTGTCTCCCTCTCTCTCTCTGCCCCTCCCCCACTGTTTCTCTCAAAGCTAAACACTTAAAAATTTTTTTAAATGATTTTTTAAATGAGTCCTTGTCCTCAAGGAGCTCACAATCTGATAGGAGGTCAGTGCACATAGATATTTGCAACTTAATATGAGAAGTGTCAGGTGAGAGACGGCGCCACCACGGCTTCAAGGAAGAGCATCATGTCACTTTGCCTTAAATGCCCAAGAAATGTTTACAGATTATGTTTCAGCTGACAAATAAGAATTAGGTATGGAATGGGCCAAGAAATTCCAGGCAGAGTAGACAGCAGGCACAGAGACAGGAACACAGAGATATGAACATAATTGAGTGTACCTAGCATACAGGAAGCTTGACAGAGCTGGGAGGGCAGGGAGGAAGGGAAGGGAATAAAGCTGGAGAGTTTGGGAGGGGCCAGACCTTAAAGGCCTGGTATTTCCTTATAAACATATGGTCCTCTTTGGTAGAATATGTGGGTACTCATTGAGCTAATTCAGCTGTTTTCAAGTTTGTAAGTGATTATCTGTCTTGAGACTGTGCTGGCCATGGGGTAAGGTTGGAGGTAGGTAAGGTATGGAAGCACATCTGAATGAGAGGAGATAATTGTCTGAGCTGAGACCATGGCTGAAGCCTTGTGGGAAAACCTGACTGATGGAAAGGAAATTCAGTAAAAATCCACAGGAAATGTGGACCCATTTGGGAGAGACAACCTAGATGAAGGGACCAAATACCACTCCCCAGTCCTGAGTGTTATGACTACGAGGATGGGGGCTGACCTTGAGGCAGGGGTTAAGTAGAGGGAGCAGTCGTTTGGAGGAGGTGATTTTAATTACTTCTGGTCTTCTTCTGTTTTTTTTTTTTTTTTTTTTTTCAAGTCTATTTGAGAGAGAGAGAGAGAGAGAGAGAGATTGCATGCACACAAGGTGGGGAGGGGCAAAAAGAGATGGGAGAGAATCCTAAACAGGCTCTGCACTGTCAGCATGGAGCCCGATGCAGGGCTCAGACTCAAGAACTGTGAGATCATGACCTGAGCTGAAATCAAGAGTAGGACACTTAACCGACTGAGCCACCCAAGCGCCCCACTTCTTGAGTTTTAGGTAGGCCACGTGGGAATGCTGACCTAAGAGCACATGAGCGAGAAGCCAAGATTAGGATATACAGTTGGCAGCTCTAGATAGGAGGTGCCCAGGACATGTCTGGAACAGGAAAAGGGTAAGATAAGGAAAGAACAAACCCCAAGGAAGTCTTAAGGGACGGAAAAGAGAAAGACTGAGTGAAGGAATTAGGAAGTGCAATCCAGGAGGTCCACGTAGAGGAGCAGAGGCTGGGGGACAGAAGCCATGGAAGGTTCTGTCTTGCAGGAGCGAGATTATAGAATGCCGTCAGATAGATCTGCCAAGACCACATGGATTTGGCCAATAGGAGGCCTTCAGTAGGAAATTCAATGATAGAAAATACTTGGGTTAATCATATTTCTTCTCATTTCCCCCCTGTTGTGCCTTCATGAATATTTATTCCACAAATGCTAGTAATTAGAGAATACTTGATTTAATGGGTAGATACAGAGGGTTGATGTGTTACGGAGCAAACAAAATGTCCTTACTCTAGCACTTAAACCTGCCTCTTCAGGGTTATGTGCTTGGTAATTTTCATTTACAATAATGTTGTAGGGAAGTTTCACTTTTCAGACACTTACCTGTTTTATTTTCCCTTCCTGCATAGCTCATTTAAGGGGTAGATAGAGCAGGTGAAGGATATCCATTAGCCCTTTCTGAGAAGCAGGGATTATACTGGAGTGACAGAGATTACTCCCCAGCACCAATTAAATTAATTAAATTCACTTGGGCCTGTATATAGCCACTGTATTTAACTTAAGAAAGGATATGGGATGCAAATGAAGACCTGAAAATATGAATGGAATTTGGAATTTGAACAATACTTTGATCAGCATTTCCTAAAATGGCACATGGGGAAGAAAAAACTCCTTAAGGTTGCATATGCTTCCCTTTACTTCTGACAGGGGAACCTAGGCACCTGCTGTGCAGCTCTGCCTCCTCCAGAAGATAAAGCCACCCCTTGGGAACAGAAGTGCAGTATAATACAAAGTACACACAGCTCCTGAAATTAGACTTGACCTCCACTCGCCTCTGGAGCCAAAAACAGCCTCCCCAAAATGAGAGAAAGAAAGCTAGGAAAAGAAGGTGTGAGGAGCATATCGCAAGGAGAACCAAGAAGAGCTGGTTTTGATTATATTTAGAATGTTATATTTTTTTTAACCTGGATTGAATCAATGAATACCTGCACATTGAACTTCTTTTCAGGATTCCTACTGCCAGGAAATCTGTTTCAATATGAATTCCAAATAATGTTATATCACGTCTGATACAGGAATATACCTGGCAATATTAAACAGATCAAATTCTTGAGAAGACTAGTCTGAATAGAAGCTATTCTTAGCATAGTTAAAATAAAGGAGATCAGTATAGGTATTCAAGATGAAAAATCCTAATAGTTAATAGAAAACCAAAATTCAAGGTCCTGCCAACCTTCAGAGCAGAGTGGTTTCAAGTGCGTCTCAGAAAACATGTGTTTTAGAGATTTTAGCCGGGGTGGGGAGCAACACATTTTCATGTCTTTTTCTGGGGTGCCCTTCCTCCCTGCCTTTAAATCATCTGATGTCTCCAGTAGTGCCTGCCCTGCCCCTTAGACAGCTTTGTTCGGCCAATGGCTGGACCAGGTGGAGATCGAAATTGGATCCCATAACATATGACTGGATTTACACATCGTAATGACACCATTTAATTATTTTAAATAATGCTTTTACTTAGGTTTCCTACTTATGGTACTACAAGGAGGATTTTTATTCTTCTAGCTCAGGCCGTAATATAAAAATGGCACGACAGTTATTGTATTCCTAATTACAAATTTGTTTAATTAAAATTACATTCAGTCATTCTGACATACATACTTTCAAGCAACTGTGAAATAGAGCTATTATCATCTTTTGGTATGCTGCCTTGAGTGGCTAATAATTTTAGTTAGGTGGTAGTTTTAGGTCCTTATCATCAGTAAATATGAAAAATAAAGCTAGAATAAAACAGTAGCAGTAATTTCAAAATTTATGTTTGTTTATCAATTGGGCCTTTGCATTATGTTTTTAAAACCAGTTTCTTGGGGTGCCTGGGTGGTTCAGTGGGTTAAGCGTCCGACTTTGGCTCAAGTCATGATCTCACAGTTCGTGGGTTCAAGCCCCGCATTGGGCTCTGTGCTGACAGCTCAGAGACTGGAGCCTGCTTCCGATTCTGTATCTGCCTCTCTCTCTGCCCCTCTCCTGCTCATATTCTGTCTCTCTCTCAACAATAAATGAACATTAAAAAAATAAAAAAAAAACAGTTTCCCACCTGAGGCCTCCAATAAAAATCAAGAAATCCTATGTGTTAAAATATCTGCTGGATGTATTCTGTGGAAAAATAGATCCAAACAATCCATAGCAGATGTGAGGAGGAGGAGATCTCTACTGCATTTTATCCCTGAATCTAAGTCTCCGATTCATGGATGTCTGACAAATCTGTTTTAAATTGGTGGCCATGTAGATGGTGTCCCCATGGAAAGGCTACTCTCAACTTATTTTTCTATTGTCGTTTTTAGTGAGGTGAAATTTACATGAGTGAGCAATTCAGTGACATTTAATACATTCACAGTATTGTGTAACCACCACATCTCTCTGCTTATCTAGATCCAAGACGTTTTCATCACCCCAAAGAAACCCCACACCCTGCTTCCCTTTCCCCACTCCTTCCATCCCTCAGCCCCTAACTGCCACCAGTCTGCATTCTGTCTCGGTGGGTCTCCCTATTCTGAATATGTCATATACACTGTATGTTAGCCAACTTGACATTACATTACATTTAAAAAAATGGAGTTATGACCCAGCAATAGCACTGCTAGGAATTTACCCAAGGGATACAGGAGTACTGATGCATAGGGGCACTTGTACCCCAATGTTTATAGCAGCACTCTCAACAATAGCCAAATTATGGAAAGAGCCTAAATGTCCATCAACTGATGAATGGATAAAGAAATTGTGGTTTATATACACAATGGAATACTACTTGGCAATGAGAAAGAATGAAATATGGCCTTTTGTAGCAACGTGGATGGAACTGGAGAGTGTGATGCTAAGTGAAATAAGCCATACAGAGAAAGACAGATACCATATGGTTTCACTCTTATGTGGATCCTGAGAAACTTAACAGAAACCCATGGGGGAGGGGAAGGAAAAAAAAAAAAAAAAAAGAGGTTAGAGTGGGAGAGAGCCAAAGCATAGGAGACTGTTAAAAACTGAGAACAAACTGAGGGTTGATGGGGGGTGGGAGGGAGGGGAGGGTGGGTGATGGGTATTGAGGAGGGCACCTTTTGGGATGAGCACTGGGTGTTGTATGGAAACCAATTTTACAATAAATTTCATATACTGAAAAAAAATAAAAAATTAAAAATGGAGTTATATAGTATGTGACCTTTTGTGTCTGGCTTCTTTCACTTAGCATGTTTTTGAGGTCCATCTACCTTATACCGTGTAGCAATACTTCATTCATTTTTATGGCTGAGTAATTTTCCATTGTATGTAGAAACATATTTTATTTATCCATTCCTTTCCTGGTGGGTATTTAGGTTGTTTCCACATTTTGGCAACTGCAAATAATGCAGGTATGAACATGTATGCAAAAGCATTTGAGTTCCCATTCTCAATTCTTTTGGGGATATACATAGGAATAGAGTTGCTGAGTCATTTGGTAATTCTGTTTAACTTTTTGGGGAACTGTCGAACTGTTTTCTATGGTAGCTAAATCATTTTACATTCCCACCAGCAATGTACATGGGTTTCAGTTTCTCTGCATACTCTCTGACACTTGTTCCTTCCTCCATCTCCCCCTCCCTTCCATCCATCCATCCATCCATCCATCCATCCATCCATCCATCATTTGGTTTCGATTTATATTTCCTTAGCAACTAACTGATCTTTTCATAAAGTCCTTTGTTGAGCTGTAAGAGTTCTTTATATGTTCTGGGCACTTATTACACCAAACTTTTTATTGCCTCTTAACCTTTTGAAAGTTACAAATTATTTCCTTCTTTCCCCTTCCTTCTTTCCTTTCTTCCTCTCTCCCTCCTTTTTTTTATACCATTTGTTATTATTTAAATTTTAGTTAACATACAGTGCAATATTGGTTTCAGAAGTAGAATTCAGTGATTCATCACTTACATGCAGCTCATCACAAGTACCCTCTTTACTACCCATCTAGCTCATCTCCTACCCACCTCCTTCCATCAACCATTTGTTTTCTATTGTTAAGAGTCTCTTGTTTCCCTCTCTTCTCTTCCCCCCTCTTCCCATATGTTCATCTGTTTTATTTCTTAAATTACACATTTGAGTGAAATCATATGGTATTTGTCTTTCTCCAACTGACTTATTTCACTTAGCATGATACATTCTAGCACCATCCATTCTTTTCTTTCTTATATATTAAAAATATTAGATTTGGGTATTAGATATAATGGATCTTTATTTTAAGAAAAGAAAGATAATTTAAATTCCCTATAATTCAACCACTCACAGATGAGCACTGTTTTCATTTTTATGTCCTTCTTCTAGTCTTTTTTTTTAATATATAGAATGAACATGCATACATATATATTCAGAAAATTCTGCTTTCATCGTGTACTATTTAAATTTTTTAATGCTTTTTTGATGTGGAAAAGTTACACTTATTTACATATAATTATCAGAGCACTTCGTTGTTTCAGTGACTGGTGGACTAAAATCTTTCCGTGTGCTTGTTAATCATTTGAATACTTCTCATAAGAGTTGGGGTTTTATAAACAATAAAACCTGTCAGATCAACTTGTATAAGCTATTTATATACCCAGAATCCTAGTCCACTTTCTCTCATGGTTGTTATGATTTTTTTTCAGATTGTTATCTATCTGCCTTTTATTCTGTGTGGTGTTTGGGACATAGCAATATTTTATCTTCTTTCGTATTGTCATATCTAATGTTTTTTTCACTGATTCCTTCAATTGTCTTAAAAAGTCCTTATCTAACACGTAAAGGATTATATAAATATTTGCTTACATTTTCTCTTTTTCTTTTATTTTTTTTTTTATTTTTGAGAGAGCACAAGCGGGGGGGGCAGACAGAGAGGGGGACAGAGAATCTGAAGTGGACTCTGTGCTGACAACAGCGAGCCTGATTTGGGGCTTGAACTCACGAACCCTTAGATCATGACCTGAGCTGAAGTGGGATGCACAACTGACTGAGCCACCCGGGCACCCCTACTCACATTTTCTCTTAAGTTGTTTATTTAAATTGTATTTCTGGATCCATCTGGAACTTACGATGGTATTGCGAGATGAGAGGGTCACACTTTTATTTTCCTAAATAGCTAACTGTCTTTCCTGATACCATATACAAGATCAATAATTTGCAATAATAGAATCTGTTACCAAAGACATGAAACCAATTACTTTACTCATTTTTTTTTTTTTTAAAGGACACTTAAACACTGGCATATATATGAACTGGGTCATCTATGTCTTGGTTTACATGTATTCCTATTCTCACTAAATGAGTAGCCACACTGTCATGTCAGACCAGAATAGCCATGTGGCCACCCCAAGTCTCTCTTCTGGAGGCTGCATTGTCATCTGAGGACACTGGGAAGCAAAGCCTTTGCATGTCCTTTGTCCCAGGCAAATGCTTATGTGTCAGATTGATCAGGTTCCTGAGATTGGGCTAGATTGTGGTTTCTGGGGTTCAGTTAACCTTCAGTAGCTACACAATGTAGTTGTTGCCATATTCTGTCTTATTTCATGTTATGTCCTGGAAGGAATAGAGCATGTCATTGCCCAGAGCGGGGAAGCCTTTGTGGGGTAGTGGCTGCAGCATGGGCTCTGGAGTTGCCTTCAGTTCAGCTCCTATCTTTGTCACTTGTTGGCCTGTGGGACTTTAAGCAGCTGGCTTTATCTTTCTAAGCCTCAGTTTCTTTATCTTTAAAATGGACTTAACATTAGGACCTACTTTATAAGGCTATTTTGCAGTGCCTGGCACATAAGTATACAATAAATGTTAATACTGTTGTTGATAGTGATGTTAATATCCTAGCGGTGAATTTCTCCTGGGAGAAACTAACTTTAATTAAATGCAAGCACTAAACACACACCAAGAACAGCAAAGCATCTACGTTGGAAAGCTTTATATGTTGTATTTACTATAGTTAAGCTCATACTCAAATTAAGCATCCAGTTGCTCAACGATTGTTTGTTGCAAGCAATAAAGTTGCTTTCTCAAGGTCTTAATTATATTGGATTAAAAGACAGAAAAAGAAGGTTGAGTATATGACAAGAGAAGAAAAGTATGGTAGGGTTAAGATATGAGAAAGGGATTTTTTTAGCATCTTAAGAAAACATTAATTATAATTAATTATACTGGGGGGGTGGGGCGGGGTAAGTGCTGTATATGCTGCTGGTAGAAAAGTGGGACAAAGGAGAGGAGAAGGACGCCCCATGCCAGGAAATGATGCCAGCACATCTGTTCACAGGGTGGTATCTGATGAGACTTCCACTCTGGACAGGTCCTATGTCTTTGTATCTCAGGGTTTTGATTCAGGCCTGATGTCTACACCACAGAGTCTGAATACCAGAGGGATCCTGCACAAGGCAGACAGCACTTTGTATTCTGATTTGGAATTCAGCAAGAGGTTCATTCAGTGATGTAAGTGAATACCAACTAGTTACTGTCAGTGTTCATGAAACAAGGGATAGCAATCATTTTTAGGAGCTATCACTATTTTGCCATCATCTAGTGGTATTTTTTTTAATGTTTATTTTTGAGAGGGAAAGACAGAGTGAGTGGGGGAGGGGCAGAAAGAGGAGAACACAGAACTCGAAGCGGGCTCCAGCCCTCTGTCAGCACAGAGCCCAACATGGGGATTGAACTCACCAACCACGAGATCATGACCTGAGCCAAAGTTGGACTCTTAACCGACTAGGCCTCCCAGGCACCCCTCTATTGTTATTTTTATGTCTATTTCATGGTAAAATAATTTTCAAAGCACATCAACTATTAGACATCTAGTTTTAAATAGCATAGTTATATTGACTTACAAAAAGCAATTGCATTTCTTTTTGAGTTTTAAAGACATGTGATAGGTTTGTTTGGCTGTTTTGTGTTAATCAGCATTTCTGTTTGAAGATGTGTAATGAGCATTCCAAACTTCAAAATCATATATGCATTTATAACACTGGATGTACCTAAGAAAATGGCCACACTTAAGTGGAAGACTAGAAGTATAAATCTCTATGAGGAAGTGTAGTTCTTGTATATGGATGTGGGTTTGAGCTTGACTATAGAACCCCGAGCTTTTGCAGCTAAGGCTTGAGAGCACAGTGGTTACCTTTTGGGGTATCTGCATAGCTACTAGTGATTTCCCCTCCTCTGTGAACACCTCCTCTCTCCCTCTCCAGAGCAGCGGGCCCTGGCAGCCATGTTGTGCAGTGAGGCTTCCTCTCTACACCACCCTACCCCTAGTCCCAGTCTCAGATGATTGGACCCAGACAGATGCTTGACCCATGAGAATTTACAGCTGGGGATGACAGGGATTAAGTCATTCTTCGACAGAGGTACCTTCCATGTTGTCTTTTTGCCTTAAGGAGCAGAGAGGCAAAGAATGGCCGTTTACAGAGAAGAAAACCAAGCAGATATACAGACAGAAGTAGAGACAGAAGGCCAAGATGAAATCCACAGGGCAGTCAGGTCCCTTATTCCTATGCTTTCCTGGGGCTGGAAGGCCTTCCTCTCCCAGGCTCTTTGGCTCCTGAAACAAATTCCCCTTTCTTGTGGAGCCAGCAGGACGAAAAGTAGATTTCCTTAACTTGCCCCAGGCATCCAGCTGAGGTACCCTGGAAGTACAGTGGTATCCTGTTTCTGTCCCCTGAGAGCCTCTTTGTTAGCCTAAGTGCCTAAGTACGTTCGCTGGCAATTAGGAGCTTTGCTGCCTAAGTGTCTACTTCAATCCGTCAGTTACACTTTCTGACCCACTGCATAGGCACAGCAGCTCCCATGTCAGGGAGTGGGCAGAGAGTGCCTCCCAAATCGAGAAAAGCCACTCCAGGCACCAGATGGCAAGGAGAATTTCATAGAACATATTGATAAGAAGTGAAGCCTCTTTGCTAATACTTTCCCTAAACACTGTCAGTTGAAGGGAGCTTCAGGCAGGCGTACAGGGAGACAAATAAATGCACACAGCCATCCATCCCGGCATGAGGTCCACAAGACATTCCCAGGAGTGTGGCAAACTCATGAGAAGAGGAAGGAGAATAATCCAGAGCAGAACAAGGAACAACTGATTGCCAGGTCAGACTGAGCTGTTCCTGGTGAGGACTAGGGCCTCAGAGTCTGCATCCTCGACACATCCCATACAATCAGCTGTGTCTGAATTAACTGTGAGAATAAAAGCAAACCTTTGTTGAGGACTGTGTCCACTGGCTGCGGCTCAGCACTAAGTCTTTATTCGCCGGACCTCATTACACCTTTACCACCCCCCTTGAGACATGCAGGGTTTTGCGCTTCCTTTTAGATACCAGGCACCTTAGGTGAAGCATCTCACCCAAAGAGACATGGCCTCTAGTGGCGGAGCCAGGATTCAACCCCAGTGGTGTGAGCCCCGGACACGTTCCTACCAAATCACTCTACTGCTTCCAGCATGTGGCTTGAAATTGCTCGCCGGCCCCTTTGGTGTTGTGCTAGAGACCCAACATTAAGGCTTCTACATTCCTTTGCTGGGGCCACCATGATAAACACCACAGACTGGGTTGCTGAAACAAAGGAATTTTATTGTCTCCCTGGCCTGGAGGCTAGAAGTTCGAGATCAAGGTGTCAGCAGGATTGACTCCTTCTGAGGCATCTCTCCTTGACTCAGATGCCGCATTCTCCCCACGTCCTCACATGGTCTTTCTTCTGTGTATGTCTGTGTCCTGATATCTTCCTGTAGGATTGGGGCCCACTACATGACCTCATTTTACGTTAATTACCTCCGTAAACACCCTGTCTCCAAGTTAGGTCATATTCTGAGGTACTAAGAGTAAAGACTTCAACATATGAATTTGGGGGGACAAATTCAGCCCACAACAGCTCCTAAAGGAATTTTATGGATAGTTCTGGGTTTCTGTCCCCAGTCTGATATCTAAGGTGGGCAGTGAAAACAAGGAGCACCCTTTTAGAGCAGTTGCTCCTGGCTGGGGTTGCTGTACCATATACAGGGAGATGCTACTGTCTGATCACTCTCCGATCCCATATTCTAGCACAGGACTGTAAAAAGATAACACGCTTTGCTTTTGCTTTTGCTTTTGCTTTGTATCATTGCTTTTCACAA
Source organism: Panthera onca (assembly GCF_046562875.1). Classification (NCBI taxonomy): domain Eukaryota; kingdom Metazoa; phylum Chordata; class Mammalia; order Carnivora; family Felidae; genus Panthera; species Panthera onca. The sequence goes on along the minus strand of NC_138343.1, from coordinate 22,791,911 downwards.
TGAAATGAGCTACTTTAGGCACTGAAGCTTGCTCTGGGGATGTGCAACCGGTAGGGAAGACACAAAATCCACCCAGTCTCAGAGCAGGCCTCCCTGAGAACTGACCTTTCTCAGGATTGGGTGCCTTGCTAGCTAGCACCCAGGAAGCTTGTCTCATGCCCCTGTTATGTGCTTCCCACAACAGGGCTTGACCATGATGGTGCCTGGGCACCCAATGGTGCCCATTTCACAGCTCCTAATGACTCTTTTTCTCTTGTGACACGTCCAGCTTCCCCACAAGGGAAGATCTGATTGGTCCGTAGAGTCACTGCCATGAGGGGGGCCTCTGCTGGATAGAGCTCAAGACACTCATCGCTGCCTGCCCAACCCCCATCCCCAGTCCAGTCATCAGAGGCCTGCAGATGTGGTCATGTAACCTGAGCATGGATTGATATAGGAGAAAGAGCTCTGCATTCTACCAGCCTCTGTCCTGTTTTGGGACAGGTCACTTAGCTTCTCTGAGCCACTGGTTCATCATTCTGAAAAAACTGATATAATAACCCTACCTTAAAATCAGTATTATAAGTCTAAAATGAGATGAAGTTCTTAAAAATACATCCAAATGTTTTAAAGCAAAGTGATTGAATTTTTAATTTTAACATGTGTTTCTTCAGCCTTCTGTTTGACTGCTGATGTATTCCCAGTGCCTGTTACTGAACCTTTGTATCTCATGTCCTGTCAGGGGAGTTTTTTAACCAGAAGCCATATTGGTCTCAGTGATTATGTGAAATTTGCATATGAAATGTTCTAATGTTTGTACCCTGCACTTAAAGAACTTCTGAAGACTTGTGTTCATCAGGGAATCTTGTCGGACATATTCGGAATATTTGGGGGAATTTTCAGAAATGAGAAGTAGCTGCTTCTTGCTTAAGTATGGTTCACAGTTGAGCAGGCCATTTGCATAAATAGCCCATGGGGAGCCATGGTGTCTTGGAAGGGCCACATTTTGTGAACTGGGGAATCAGACCTATCTTCCTCTCTTCTTTAATCAGAGTTTGGCTCTTGCTCTGCAAACAGGTCAGTGAGATGAGAGCAGGTGCCAGTGATGGCTCTGGAGGTGTAGGGCCTTGTAAGGATCCGTGACATCCTTGTAGTATTCCAGTGGCAAGTGAGGTCCCCTGCAGAACCAATCTGTCACTCACCAAGAGAGATGTGGCCAGTACCCATCACGGGGGTAGGTCCTGGGCATCTGACTAGAACATGCAGTTCTTGGAAGGGTCACCTACTTTCCTTGCTTCAGGGCTTCAGTGCCCGAGGGTCACATACTTTCCCTATGGTGAGTTGTCTCTTTAATCAACTCTCTACTCATCTGGTGGGTTTCTGAATAACTTGTTTTAATTATACTCCATTTTACTAATAATATGCTTCACTATTGGACAGAGGTTTTAAAGGTTGTGTCCTTAAATAACATTTAACTTTTTTGTCAGGGTGTGTCTTTGAGGTCTCTTTTTCCTGGAATCCCATGTGGGTACTTTTCTTAGGGTGTATGTGTCTGTGTGTATGCGTATGCTATTGTGCACCAGGTCTGTATAAGGTACTGTATTATGTAGTGATACAGTGGGAAGACTGAGGCTCAGAAGTCTAATTCACCCTCCTGATGTTACACAGCTATTCAGTAATCATGCAGGTCTTAAAAGCGACACAGTGTCTCTGACTTTTTGCTTTTTACGCAGAACAACCAAATTAAATCTGGGAGCTGGCCGTTCCTCCTACTTGGAGCACCAGGATTTTACTTTTCCAGGTCAGTGTCCCAGACTCAAGTCCTGACTTAAGCAGTTTCATGCAGAGGTCTCTGGCAGACCAGGCTTTAGGACAGAGCCCCCACTGCTCTGTTCCCAGTGCAGGCTGGAGACAGGCCAACCCCTCTTCCTGTTGGGGCAGTGCCATGAGGGCAGTGGACAGCTATTTTGGAAGATGGTCCTTAAAGACCTCTCTGACCTCAGCCGTAGCAATCTCTTACTCGGCACATCCCCAAAGGCAAGGGAATTAAAAGCAAAAGTGAATTACTGGGACCTTATGAAGATAAAAAGCTTCTGCACAGCAAAGGAAACAACCAACAAAACTAAAAGGCAACCAACGGAATGGGAAAAGATATTTGCAAATGACACATCGGACAAAGGGCTAGTATCCAAAATCTATAAAGAGCTCATCAAACTCCACACCCGAAAAACAAATAACCCAGTGAAGAAATGGGCAGAAAACATGAATAGACACTTCTCTAAAGAAGACATCCGGATGGCCAACAGGCACATGAAAAGATGTTCAACGTCGCTCCTTATCAGGGAAATACAAATCAAAACCACACTCAGATACCACCTCACGCCAGTCAGAGTGGCCAAAATGAACAAATCAGGAGACTATAGATGCTGGAGAGGATGTGGAGAAACGGGAACCCTCTTGCACTGTTGGTGGGAATGCAAATTGGTGCAGCCGCTCTGGAAAGCAGTGTGGAGGTTCCTCAGAAAATTAAAAATAGACCTACCCTATGACCCAGCAATAGCACTGCTAGGAATTTATCCAAGGGATACAGGAGTACTGATGCATAGGGGCACCTGTACCCCAATGTTTATAGCAGCACTCTCAACAATAGCCAAATTATGGAAAGAGCCTAAATGTCCATCAACTGATGAATGGATAAAGAAATTGTGGTTTATATACACAATGGAATACTACGTGGCAATGAGAAAAAATGAAATATGGCCTTTTGTAGCAACATGGATGGAACTGGAGAGTGTGATGCTAAGTGAAATAAGCCATACAGAGAAAGACAGATACCATATGGTTTCACTCTTATGTGGATCCTGAGAAACGTAACAGAAACCCATGGGGGAGGGGAAGGAAAAAAAAAAAAAAAAAGAGGTTAGAGTGGGAGAGAGCCAAAGCATAAGAGACTGTTAAAAACTGAGAACAAACTGAGGGTTGATGGGGGGTGGGAGGGAGGGCAGGGTGGGAGGGAGGGCAGGGTGGGTGATGGGTATTGAGGAGGGCACCTTTTGGGATGAGCACTGGGTGTTGTATGGAAACCAATTTGACAGTAAATTTCATATATTAAAAAATAAAAAAATAAATAAAAAAAATAAAAAAAATAAAAAAAAAAAAAAAAAGGAAGATGGTCCTTATTTTCAAAACACTATTCATTTCCCTTGGACTTTTCCTACTCAAAGTGGTGTGTCATTGCAGGATCGCAGAGCCGAGAGGCATCCCGGCCCATTCTGTTCCACGGGTGTCTCGTACACTGTCCATTATATTTTGTGTGTCAATGGTCCTAGGGACAGCATGCTCCCAGACTGCATTCCCTTGGTGCCAAGTGCAGGTAATGAAACTCAGGGTTAATTTTAGCCCAGGAAACTGTACAGAAGATGCTTGCTTATCCAGAATGCTTATCTGTGAGTTACTGCACATACCAAGTGTGGGTTACTGGATATCAAAGTTCAAACGCTGAGGCCACCGGGCAACCTTAATAGTACAACTCAAGGACTCCTTTCCTTGGGAAACCTCTCATGATACCCCTGTCCTCCAGGGAAAGTTGTTCATGTTGGTTTTCACTATGCCCATATGTACATCCATCAGAAAGCCACTAACATTTCATCGTACTTCACATTTTCATGTGTCTCCCACTAGACTGGGAACTCAAGGGTAGGAATTTTATCTTATTGATCTATTTTTCTCAGGGCTTGCCATAATGATGGGCAATTAGTAAATATTTACTAAATGAATAAAATCTTCTTAGCCATAGACTTACAGCAGTCCCCCCTTATCCACAGGAGGTACGTTCCAGGGCCCCCAGAGGATGCCTGAAACTGCAGAGAGTGCCAAACCCTGTATATGCTATGTTTTTCCTCTACATAACATATCACACCTGTGATAAAGCTTAATTTATAAATGAGGTACAGAAAGAGGTTAACAACAATAATATAATAGAACTATATAACAATGTACTGTAATAAAAGTTATGTGAATGTGGTCTCTCTCTCTCTCTCTCTGTCTTTCTCTCTCTGTCTCTCTCAAAACACCTTTACTGTGTTTTGATGTACTATATCATCCTTCTTATGATGTGAGATGACAAAATGCATACATGATGAGATGAAGTGAGGTGAGTGACATAGACATTAGGCTAACTACCGACCTGCTGATAATAGGTCAGAAGGAGGACTGGTTGCTTCCAACTGCAGTAGACCATGGGTAGCTGGAACCCTGGAAAGGAAAGCTGTAGACAAGCAGGGGAAGTCTGCTCATACTATACACATATGTACATATGTGTATGTGTAATGTGTATATGTATATGGACTGTAACACACTTATACATATATATGTGTACACATATATATTATATAAGACCTATTTCAGATACCGGTAGCTTCTCATTTTCAGGGGACAAGTTCATTGCTATGGAGAACTATAAATGTAGAACATTAAAGGCTTAACCATGAGCTATGCTGATCCAGGACAATCCATGTATAGTGCTCTTCTAAATATTCTGAATCCAAGATGTGTCTCTTTTCTTTTACGTCACTTGACCATTGTTTAAGCTTTCTGATTATTTGGATTAAGGGCTAATGATGGTTTACTCCAAGCTAAAACCGTTACTTTGAAAATATAAACTCTTAATTTTAAAACCTTTTGGAATATCTCAACTTCTTCTTTCCCCTTTTAAAACTGTAATTGAGAGTTGACATTCTAGTGTATCCTGTCTTTGCCCTGCTTGTAGAATCTAACCCAGCACCTCAGGAAGAAGAATGGAAGAGGATTTTTTTAAATGTCAAAAAATAAAAATAGAACTTCCTCCTGTGCATCTCACTCTAGCTTCTGTGGCAGACCTCGGATGCCTGCTTTCTAGGATTAGATAAGAAAGTCATTTGCACAGCTGTAAACAACTTAAAAGAAGGGCAAATTTGAAATGCACTGTGTTCATGATTTGAATCCAATGTGCCAGTAGGGCAGGCACAGAAGGATGGGGCCTCCAAGTGAACTCACTAGGCGCATCAGACCCTCCACAGCCCAGTCTTTGCCTTCAGAGCTCCCTCTGCGTCCTCATGACATTCCAGGGCCACATCCTCCATGAGCATGTTTCCTCTGGCCCTGGCTGGGCCTGACCCTGCAGTGCCCACCATCTTGACATAAACATGGCCCCATCCCAGAGAGATGGGACTGAAGGAGTGACACTAAGAGCTTGAAACATGAGTCTCAGGAAGAAACTTGATTAGCCGCTTTTTAAAGAAATGGTTTTTTAGATTAAGGAAATAAAAAGTTCCACTCTAAGAAAAACTCTATCTACACACACACACACACACACAAATTTTCTTCCTGGAGGAGGAAGCAAATGTATGTGGGTGAAACAAGGAACTGAAATAATAATCCAGCTTTGATCAAAACTCCTTGTTATAGTGTTCCCTCTGAAAATGATTTCTAATCAATGAGCGCTACCACAGAGCACCAAGGAGTAATTACCTTACATGTGTTTCACTCTGAGCTGTGATTAGAAACAAGATGTGAGATCAGAGGGGCATAAAACGAATGTAAGAAGGAAAAAAATCTCAGATAAGAGCTGAAATGCACAGGCTGTGGGATATTTAATAAGTTGGAGGCTTGTTCCAGGTAGTGATGTCGACATTCATTCATTTACTTGGTTAACATTTCCCTGCTGCACTGACGATAGCAGCAGGGTGTTCAGGTGACTTCTCACATTCTGCCCTTATATGTAACGACAGGGCAAGCAGCTGGCTCCCATTGAAGTATGAGCATTAGTTCACAGGTGTTCAGGTAGCAGAGAGGGATTTGGGCTCCTAACCCTGCACCTGCACATTTCCCAGTGGTTAGGAGCCAGTTTTCAGCATGGACTGCTTGGTTCATGCTCCAGCCTGAGCAGTAGTGGAACCCGGGCCTTATGAGCCCAAGATGAGAGGCAGGGGCCTGGGAAAGGGACTCATACACTTGGAACAGTTCTACCAGTGAAAGAAAAACTTGAGACGCTAAGGGCAAGTGTGTGGTGGGATTATTGAGAAGGTGAAGACCCCTTGGTCTGTTGAGGAGAGAGGAGGTCTTTGGCCCAAAGTGTTTGCTGGGCATTTACTGAACCCATGAGAAAGACTTTCTTTTTATTTTTTCTTTTTGAATTAGTGTTTTTCTTTTTTTTTTCTTTTATTCAAAACCAAGTTAGTTACCATATAGTGTAATAATGATTTCAGGAGTAGAATTTAGCGATTCATCACTTACATTTAACACCCAGTGCTCGTCCCAACAAGTGCCCTCCTTAATGCCCATTGCCTATTTAGCCCATCCTCCCTCCCCCAATACCCTGCCAGCAACCATCAGTTTGTTCTCTGTATTAAGGAGTCTCTTATGGTTTGTCTCCCTCTCTCTTTTTATATTATTTTGCTGCCCTTCCCATATGTTCATCTGGTTTGTTTCTTAAATTCCACATAAGAGTGAAATCATATTTGTCTTTCTCTAACTTATTTCGCTTAGCATAATGAACTCTAGTTCGATCCACATTGTTACAAATGGTAAGATTTCATTGTTTTTGATGGCTGAGTAATATTCCAGTGTGTATGTGTGTATACATACCACATCTTCTTTATCCATTTGTCAGTTGATGGACATTGGGCTCTTTCCATACTTTGGCTATTGTTGATAGTGCTGCTATACACATTGGGGTGCATTTGCCCCTTCAAATCAGCACTCCTTTATCCTTTGGATAAATACCTAGTAGTGCTATTGCTGAGTCATAGGGTAGTTCTGTTTTTTAATTATTGTCCAGAGTGGCTGCACCAGTTTGCATTCCCACCAGCAATGCAAAAGGGTTCTTCTTTCTCTGTATCCTTGCCAACATCTGTTGTTGCCTGAGTTGTTAATTTTGGGCATTTTGACAGGTGTGAGGCATCTCATTGTGGTTTTGATTTATATTTCCCTGATGATTAGTGGTGTTGAGCATCTTTTCATGGATGAAGTGATGAAATCCAGCCATCTGGATGTCTTCTTTGGAAAAGTGTCTATTCATGTATTTTGCCCATTCTTCACTGGATTTTTTTTTTTTTTGAGTGTTGAGTTTGATAAGTTCCTTATAGATTTTGGATGACTCTGTATCTGATATGTCATTTGCAAATATCTCCTCCCATTATGCTGTTTGCTTTTTAGTTTTGCTGATTGTTTCCTTCACTGTGCAGAAGCTTTTTATCCTGATGAGGTTCCAATAGTTTATTTTTGCTTTTGTTTCCCTTGCCTCCAGAGACATGTCAAGTAAGAAGTTGCTGTAGCCAAAGTCAAAGAGGTTGTTGCCTGTTTTTTTCTTGAGGATTTTGATGGTTCCCTGAGGAAGAGTTTCTGAACTCCTAAGACTATATGGTGAACATATAATGAAAACACCTGCACACCAAGAAGCAGAAGTGTTCACTCTGATGACCATCCTGCAGTAGGGCAATGCTCAGGCACAGAATGTTACTTTCATTTGTCAGTAAGACAGAGGATCCCTCCACAACGTGATCACTATTCAGCCACAGCACAGACCTGCTCCTTCCTTTCCTTGAGAGGTGCCAGTTGTGTGCACTGATTCCTTTTAACCCTTGTCTCCAAAGAACTGAAAGAATATCAGCATTTTTACACACGTGATCTTGAATAGCCTCTCAGCATGTTTAGCGTATGATTTCCTTAAAAGCATTCTTACTAGGTGATACTCTTCCCAGAGAAAAGCTTGGAGGTCCAAGGTTTGATCTACCAGTTTTAAACTCATTTTCAGTGGCTCACTTATCTTATGATGTTCCTAAGGTTTCAACCTGCATCCCTACTCCCAGTAGGTGATAATATAGTTTTTAAAATTCTTATCCTTTGCCAAAGGATGGAAAGAAGCTAGAATGAGTGACAGGTTTACTGTAGTGTCATTCCCTGAATATGTTTACAAATGGGAATAGCTACAAATGCAGGATCATCGAGGGCTCACCTTAATGTAACTTAGAAAATGGACCAAATAAACTCCCACCCCATAGTTGACCCAGGTCTTGTGATTCTGAAGAAGTGACATTTAGCACAGTATAGGACCTTACCGAATTTCTTTGCTTTAAAAACGTACCAGTTGACTTGGGTAAGACATTCTTTACACCTTCAGGGATACTTAAACACTTCCTATGTTATTCTGGAAACCTTTTACCCAGCAGTAAATATTATCAACCTCTGAAACAGTGAATGACAGTCAGCCTGCCACTGGTGTGAAATCAGGGACCGGAACAGAGCACCTTTCCCTGATGCAGTCAGATTTAAGACAGCCAGAATGTGCCTTAAGTATCTAAGAAAAACTTGACCAAAGCGCAGGGCCACTGCGTCTGTTGTTATTTTAGATTTATTCAATTAGAGTCCCAAGCAAAGTAAATTGAGCTGTGTGGCTGATTTGAATATTACCTTGGAAGAGAGTATAAAGAGATTAACAAACCCTAAGGGACTAGGAAGGAGAGTGCCAGGCTCCTCCTTCTGTCCCCACACTTGGGCCGCCTTTTACAGATTTGTTTACAAAGGACCAGAATCAAAGCAGGAGAGCAGACGTGCCTTTTGTTCAGTGCCTCACAGTCCTTTCTCTGCTTCATCGTCGTCAGAAATTTCCTCCGTGTGTGTCTGTGTGTGTGTGTGTGTGTGTGTGTGTGTGTGTGTGTGTGTCTGAGAGACAGAGGGTATGTGTGTGAACTACAGCAAAATCAAAGCTGGCATGTGTGGAAGCTTTCAAGTTGAGGAAGGAGGCCCATCCTGAGAACAGGGGACATTTGGTCCTGTTGAATTGTGCCTTTGTCTTGGCATTTGTGTTGTCTGGCACAGTCGGCTGCATTAAATTGACCTGGTGCCACAAAAAAATTGGCACATGAGAAATATTAAAATTAACTGCACAGGACTCACATTTTCTTAGGCTGTAGGGTAAGTTAACTATGCGTTTCAACAGAGAGCTTCCTCCGTTCTACCGTCTTCAGTGCCATGTGGCGATTGGTTGTCTCCCACTTCATTCAAAGACTGAGGCATTTTTACATGCATTTTACTCATGATTTAACAGAGGTACGGGAATAGGATGATGCCAGGGAGGCCATCCTGTTTTCAGGATGCAAGCGGTGTTTTTAAATCAAGTCTTTCATGCTTTGGCAGATTGAGATGGCAGTGAGTTTTCGAGTAGAGTAGGAAGCTGGACTGAGGACAGAGAGGGAGCGGTAGGGGGAAACACCGAGGACAATGGAGAGGCCTTCTTGGGGATTACTTTTCACTCTTAATCATGACTTTTCAATGTCTTTCTTATTCCCTTGGGTCCTCACTGTTTTCAGGGTATGTCCAATGCTGCTTAACAAATAAAGTCTACAGTATTAGATTAGGAAAGAATATATCTAGGCTGCAGGGGCTCTGCCACTAACCAGCTATTGACCTTGGACTTATCTCTGAGAACCCACTTCCCATCTGTAAGATGAGGGAGGGGCTGGGGTCATGCCATTCTCTCTGTCTATTCCAGAGCTCCCCATCCGTGGTCTGCATCTCATGGCCTTGGATTCCCATCTGTGGCTCCTCTTCTCCAAAGCAGAAGAAAAATTGCCTAATGGGGTTTGGATGAGCAATGCATTTATTAAAACTGTTATGGTTCTCCTAGCTCCTTGTAAGTATTTTTATCAGAGAATACCTAGGGAGGGGAGATGAAACCCATCACTCCTTTACTTGTTATTAGCACTGATGAGTTTGAGATTTAGGAGGAGAATGAAAACAGTGGCCCAGATGTGTCTTTGGTTTAGTTTTGTTTGCTGTGTTCCTCCCCCACAGTTAGTAAGGGCATGACTGTTCTTTTACCACTTTATTCCATCCCGAGCAGGGAGTTTGACTTTGGGCTGGCCTCCCTTTTCCTGCCTCCTCTTTCCCTTCCTTCCTGGCAGGCACCAATGTCTTATTTATCTTTGTACCCTAAGCATAGTATTTGGCACATAACAGATGATCCAAATGTATTTGTCAACTGCCTTGGTTCAAAAAGTAGACCAAGAATATGAGAAGGAATACTTGGAATTAACACTGGAAATTAATGTGATCAACCATGTCCTAAAAATAAAATGAAATTAACATTATAAGCTAGGAAAGACAGAGCATGCACACATTTGCCAGCCTGGACTTGAATAAATGTTGGCAAGAGTTATCGAAAAAAGTTTGGGGATGGATCGATCACTTCTTATTTCTGTAGCATCTTGGAAAATTTGTAGCTTGCTCTATCAAACACTCTGCAATCACTGCTTTCTTCATTCAGAAAGTTAGAGAAGCTCATCCCTTACACCTTGAGAACAACAGAGCAAAAACCAGGTTCAAAATAAAGCATGACCTCTTGGGTTAGGCTTATTCCTAAGATATCTTACAGCTTTTGGTGCAAATGTAAATGGGATTGATTCCTTGATCTCTCTTTCCGCTGCTTCATTTTTGGTGTATAGAAATGCAACCAATTTCTGTACGTTGATTTTATATCCTGCGACTTTGCTAAATTCACATATCGGTTCTAGCGGTTTTTTGGTAGTCTTTCGGGTTTTCCACATAGAGTATCATGCTTCGTGTGGAATTTAAGAAATAAAACAGATGCACATAAGGGAAGGGAACCAAAAATAAGATAAAAACAGAGAGGGAGACAAACCATAAGATACTCTTAAATACAGGGAACAAACTAAGGGTTGCTGGGGGGAGGCACTAAATGGGTGATGGGCATTAAGGAGGGCACTTGTTGGGATGAGCACTGAGTGTTATATGTAAGTGATGAATCAGTAAATTCTACTCCTGAAACTGCTACACTGTATGTTAAGTAACTTGAATTTAAATAAATAAATTAGAAAATAATAAAGCATGGCATCTACTGTAGAAGAGTCACATGGTGAAATGACTAGAATTAAAAGGTAAAATACCAACATGTGCTTTAACATCCACAGAATAATCAATGAGTGATACCACCACACCTCCAGTTTCTAGATTCTCCCCCATTTTGCAACTCCTGCCATTAGCTTGTAACCTTAGGATTAACAGCAGGAAATCTGGGACCAGACTGCCTGGGTTCTAATGATAGCTCTGCACTCACTTGCTGTTATTTTAATCTCTCTACCTCAGTTTCCTGATCTGTAAAATGGGGGTAATAATAATTCCAACTACATCTGGAGCGTTGTGAGAAATGAATGAATCAATACATGTAAAGTGCCAGGCACGCTGCCTCCTGGTCTCAGTGACAACTGTTTCTCACTGAAAACAATTACTGTATACCATTGTTTGGTTTATAAGTAGTCTGAGAGACATGGGATAATTTCAGAGAAATTCTCATTGAAAATCTCATGTATGCCGAACCAGGGTGGATTCATTAAATTAAATGCCAAACCTGACATTTCTTAGCACCCAGCCAGCCTCTTTTGCCAACTCACTAAATGTGTGTGCCTCATTCAGACTTCAGAAAAGGGACCGGCTTCCTGAGTGGCGCCCCCAGTCCCTGCTGTCATTTGCTGGCAAGAATACGAGACATCCCCAAATCTCCGGGCTGTCTGTACCCCAGCCTTAGTTTCTAGTCCAATGTCCCATCCAGCTATCCTGGGCCTGTCCCTCTCCCTGCCTGGGTGCTACACGACAGGGCTCTGTGTGCCTGCAGTGGGAGCCATTGCTTGCCTCCCTCTCCCTGTGCCTGGGGACCCACTCACACTAAGTTGGAGGGGGGGAGGGAGGGAAGAAACAAGGGTTTTTTGGAACCACGATCTCTGGTGAATTTCCTTCCTCGGATCCTATATAATGAGCTCTGGAACTCCTTTGCTTCCTTTGTGATTTCTTTTGTCATCTTTACCTTCTCCTTCTTTTTTTTTTTTTTTTTTTTTTTTTTTTTCTACTGTTTGTCTGCCTTTACCCTTCAAAGAATTCAAATCCTAAAACTAGTTGTTGTTTTTTTTTTAAACCAACTCTCTTTATTTGAGGAATATCATTCGAGTCCACTAGCCTTCTTTATTTTCTTTATAGCTTTTTTTAATGCTGTAAAAATATTATTTATTAATATGTTTAATGTCTGCCAACAAACACACCCCCCCCCCCCCCCCGTAGGGACAAGAACCTTTTCTGTATTGCTTATGCTATATCCTCAGGTTCCAGACAATCCCTGGCACTTAATAGGTACTCAGTTAGTTATTGAGTGCATTAATGTTACATAAAACAACATGGTCATCTATGTGTATATTGTCTGTGGGCTAATAGCCAAGGATTGGACTTAGGAGCTCCTCATTACTGTTTTGACAGTCTTGTTACAAAATGTCTTAAAAAATAACTGAAGCACACCATGCCCCAGTTTGTCAGAGGGTTAATTTCTATAATTACAGTGGTCGGTAAATCTTCCTTGATGAGTCTTATAGAATTATGGGTGATGTGAAAAGGTATATAGTTAGCATGTGTTTGTGCTGCGCATATATCTCTCATCCATGCTGTATGTATATTTTAAGGAACATTTCTTTGATGCTGCTTTTTTTTCTATTTATGTCTTCACCATAAAAATATAAATAGATCGTTTATCTCCGGTATCCTTCACGTAGCTTGCATCATTTCACTTTTTTAAACTTTTACATAACCGAAGTTCTATCCCCAGAATACATTGTTTGGAAGATCTGAGTGGCTGGGAGCAACCCTGGAGACACTGGGGCCAGCTTCTAGTGACCCCCAAGGCTTATTGCAGGGCCAGGAACTGTGGGCACTGGCTGCTGGGTAATCCGTTCCCAATAACATCATGCGGGACACCTGCTGTGTTCGCCCTGCCTGGCACCAGACCACAAGCCATTTAAAGGTAGAGCTGATTTTTGTTCATTTTTGTATCCTCCACAAAGTATAATCCAACTCTTTGAACATAGTAGATATTTTGGTCTCCAGTGAATTTGTAACATAAACATTTTGTCTTTTCAATTGAGATGTAACTGACATGTAACATTATGTCAGTTTCAAGTGTACAACATAATGATTTGACATTTGTATATGTTGTGAAATTATCACCACAATTAAGTCGAGCTAGCATTTGTCAGTATACAGTTACAAAGTTTTTATTTGTGTATATACATAAACATTTCTTTTTTTACATTTGTTTATTTGTTTATTTATTTTGAGAGAGAGAGAGAGACAGAGAGCAAGCTAGGGAGGGGCAGAGAGAGAGAGGGAGAAATACTCAGCAGGCTCTACACTGTCAGTGCAGAGCCTGACATGGGGCTTTAACCCACAAACTGGGAGATCATGACCTGAGCCAAAACCAGGAGTTGGACGCTTAACCAGCTGAGCCACCCACATGCCCCTGCATAAACATTTCTTGAATGTGGTGATAACAAGAAAAATAAAATATCACTTAGAATTTATTTACCATGGACCACTAGATATTATGCTTAATATACAATATCTCACTTAAACTGATCGCAGCTCGATGAAGTGACTGCTATGACCCTTGTCATTTTATAGCAGAGAAGATCAAGGCTTAGAGAACTTATGTAGCTTTCTCATAGTCCACATGAGTAGTACGTGACAAAGCTGGGATCCGAACCCAAGCCTGTGTGATTCTAGAGCTGTACTCTGATACTCTAGCTGTGCAGAAAAGACTAATGCTGATGGGGACCCACAGGACAAGTTTCTCATATGGAGTCCAGGGTTCATCATGAGGAGATAACCATGACCATTGATGAGTGAGACCTAGAAGTACCTCTCTCTTTGACTTTTTGATAGAAAGACCTCAGACATTTTCTGAGAAGGCTTTGTTTTGTTTTGTTTTTTAATTTCCTGGGAGTCTTTTGATCACTGAAAAAGGTAACAGTTGGCATTCACAATACTGGGCAAGGAACTTTCTGTTGGAGGCATTCCCTTCCCTTCTAGAAACCCTTTCAAACTGAGGTCAGAGGGCTAAGCCAGGGCTTTGGGTAGAATTCATGGAGCAAAAGTGTAATATTTACAACAAGGTGTGGAGTGGGGCCTTCTGGCGACATTAGGCTGAGAGACATCACCTGAATCTTCAAGGTCTAATGGTATTTATCTTGGTACTGATTTTAAAGTAGAACACACTCTGGTAGGTGACTCCTGTTGGAAGAGGAGTGTGCTCTCGTGGAAGGGGTGAGGTTTTAGGATCAGGTAGACCTGAGTTCAGGTTCTGATTTCATTTCTTACTGATTTTTATGAGCTTCAACAAATTACACACCTTCTCCTGGTACCTCCAATTGCCTTACCTAAGAAGTGTGGTTAACAGACTTCTGAATAAAGAAGCATTAACCTCAGTTACCTCTCAAGATACCATTACTGTAACAGTAAAGTTTTGCTTATTTATTTATTGTGGCATAACTTAATTAAAGATTAAGTGAATAGGAGACATCAGCTACATAATTGTGGAAGCTGAGAAGCAGTTGGAGAAGTGGTAGCTATTTAAGGAGACCCTGAAAGGTGAAATCCAAGTTAGCAGTGGGGAAATCCAAGAAGCAACCCAACCTAAACTCCAGTATCCATTAGTAGTACTGGTCCCTCTGGAGTGAGGGGTCAGGGGTGGGCGGTAAAGACAGGGCTAAAACAGGAAGCAGAGCTCCAGATTTTCTCCCCAGTTCTGTGTAATATGTACTGCTACAACCCAGTAACTGACAAGCTTTTATCTTGATAGAAGGCTAAATATTTATCTCTGGAGAGGATGAAGCAGAGGATCTGTGGTTTGGTGGATGAAGTAAAAGTTTACTAGCTGGATACTGAGACCTCCAGCTTCTTCACCCACTCGTCTCCCTGAGTCTTAGCCACTTGTGTTACCATCCCCACCCTTACCCCACTAGGGGATTGGAATAGCCATTCTGGGAATCTTACCAGCCTGTGAGAAAAGAGCTTAATATACTGACAGGGGTTCTCCAAGAAACAGAGCATACGAATTATTCTTCAGTGAAGTCCCTCTCCTGATACCTCAGTTACCTTACCTAAGAAGTACGGTTAATAGGCTTCTGATTAAAGATGGCCGATTAAAACAAGCATTAACTTCAGTTACCTGTCAAGATGCTATTACACTAACAGCACAGATTTACATGTGTCTTGCACGAGACACATGCAAAAACACACAGGGCTCCCAGCAGCTCACCCTGAAATATGAACACATATCCAAGAAGTACCAGGCATTTGCAAAGTAGGACCAAAGCAAAAATGAAAACAAGTGCAGCTTGAAGGATCCATAAGAAAACGTGCATTTCCACATTGAAAGGACAGACTAAGTACCCGGGGCAATGAACAAAATGGGAGTCACATCAAGACTCTCAGGGCCTGACAGAGTGATGGAGACAAAAGAGAAGATGCTCAAACCTGAGAGAGAGACAGAATATGAATCAGGAGTTAGAATGACATCATATGTCTTGGCAGTAGCTCTAGAAACCAGAAGAACAATGCCTTCAAAAGCTTAACAAAAATAATTTTCAACCCAGCATCTGATGCTTGGCCATACCATCCATCAAACCTCAAGGTAGAAGGGTACTTTCAGACTACCAGAGGACGTTCCACCAAAGTGAGAAGCCAAGACAAGACTCATGAGGAAGAAGACCCAACATCAGAGAAAGGCAAAGGGCGTCCCCAGGATGCTGGAGAACGACCATCCCAAAGCCCTAGCTATGGTGCAGTCTTCCAGAGGGTGATCCATCCAATTGGAGCAGATCACAAGGCTCCAGGGGAGGCTTTAGCAGGATAAAATGATTGAATACTTAACAGCAGCCATCATCACTTATACTTACTGCAAAGTCACTGTATATCGGATACAATTTAGTTGAATCTGAAGAGTAGCAGTTATTAGATGATCATTATTATCTTCCTTGTACAAATGAGGCACTCAGTGCCTTAATAATTAGTCTAAAGTTACACAGCTAGTTAGTGGCAAAGTGAGATTTGAACCCAAGGCAGTGCACACTCATAACCACTGCACCATGTCTTCCACCCCCTGCACAACAGGAGAAGAGCATGGAAATGCACACATTTGTAGAAACAACACAGATGAAAATCAACATGGTTATTAAAGCCAGGGAGAACAAAAAGTTGCACAGAAAAAAGAAAAGTAATCATAGTCTCTGCATTCACTGAATGGTGAGCTAACTAAAGTCTCAACGTGCTTTTATTGGGATGACAGTGGGACATACGCACGTGCAGAATGGTGGTGTGGGAGGAATGGGGTGTGGAGGAGCTCAGTGCCTTTCTTCTGGTATGCAGAGCTAATATATAATGCTGAAAACGAAAAACAAACAAAACTCCCAACAAGACATAGCAATAACAGTCTGTTATTTAAAGATCCAGAGAGAAATACCAAGCGCATCCCCTGGAAGAGGTGAACGCAGGTTGCCACTGGGAAGCTGACTATGGCAGGATTGGGCTGGGGGCTGCAGTCTTTGGGAATAAGCCCTTAGAATGATTCGGCTCTCCAAATATGTGCAAATATAACTTTTCTAAAATTTAGTTTTCATTTTTATCAAGGAATAATTGGCAGGACTGTTCAAGAATAAATCTGCTTTATCTTCCTACAAAGCCGATAAATATTAATTGTCCTCCCTCTTTCTTTCAAAGCACCAATTTCCCATCACATGTAGAAATCAAAAGACTGGCATGTGTTTGTGCTGCCTGACCACTTTCCATGGCACAGCTACCCTTCGGCCCTTTCATTTTTCAGTCACTAATGTTCACCGAAGAAGAGAAAAGTAGGGAATTCTATTGACAGAGTCTTTTGATCAGCGCTTATTAGCATCTGCAGCCCCTGTTGGGTACCTGGCTCCAGGCACAGCAAATGGTGAGACCTAAGGTGTAGCTAATGTGGTTAGAGAACCCTCCAGCTTTGATGGGAAGGAGCTTCAAAAGTATCTCACGGTGTTCTGAGGAAAAAGCATCCAGTGCATTTCCTGACCAGTGGTAACAGACAAGCCTCCCCCCAGACGGCCTGTAAGGAAATGATAGCATCAGAGATCCCAAAGCTTTCTGTTTAGGTACCTCAAAGTAGGGCAAGGGGCCAGTATCTTGAAAGACAGAGTTTGGGGTTTGTGTGTGTGAGGGAGACAGAGACAAAAACGTATATATTTATAAAGCATGCCATATGCTATTTGTTCAATGCAATCTGCATTTTATTTTTATCTCCTCTTACTTCAAAGATAGGGAAAGCCTATTAGTAAATCTAGTCCTATGTATATGTATATATATCTATATTAATATCAAGGTTTTTGTATTGAGAAATTGACTTAAAAATGCTTATCACTTCTGGCAAAACCTCAGATATTGATAAATCTGGATCTTCTTATTGGAGGATCCCTTCTTATTTTACATTAGTTCTTTCTTTTATATGGTAATTATGAGCTTGGGAAAAAAAAAGAGTGTATTGATTTACTACAATCTACTGTGATCCAAGTGACCCTCTCTCCAGGAAAAGTGAAGAAAAGATGCTGTACTGATTCACATCTCTTGGCATTTACTGGGCACCTACTTCATGGAAGGCATTGGACTGGCTGCAGCAGATACAATGATGGATAAGGCAGGCTCAACCCTTAGCCGTTTTCAGTTTCTTTTGGAGAGGAAACTCGGAAGAACTTAGTGACAACAGCACAAGTCTGAGGAGAAGAACGTATGAGAGCCCTCTTGTGGGGGCTCAAAGGGGCACAGATCTCATTTCAGGTACCAGGAAGAGCTCCAGTGAGTTAAGTCTGAAGGATTTGTCATATTGTAATTCTAAAAAAACACATCCCAGCCTCTTTTCATTCATTCATTTGCTCATTCCACAAACGTGAGTGCCTGCCCTGTGTCAGGTGGCTCTCTGGGCACTGAGGATGTATCAGTGAACAAAACAAAGCCCCCTTCATTGAGCACATAGCCCAGCTGGAACGCCTTCCATCACAGCAGCTACTTGGGCAAAAATTTGCAAAGGATAGCTTGCATCTCCTCTGCTCTGACTCAAACTTGTGTTCGGTGACCATTCAGAAGTTTCCTGTTACATGTGACATTAGCCTTCAGCAGGGCTGGGCAGTTCTTGGTGGTCTCAGGTATGCCTGACCTGGGTGCCATATGTAAGTACAGTGTCAATGGTGCCCTAGGCTCTTGGGTAGCATCGATGACATCACTAACAGAATGAGCGATGCCCATCGATGGCCCTTTGGCCATGGAATCAGAGTCCACTTAGGGTCCTCAGGCTTTCTGGGAGAGGCAGGAGCAGGCTCACTGAAAAAGCAGAGCTGCCCCAGCCCAGCTGGGACATGGGAGGGGAAGGATCTCTGATGGGTCATCACAACCCTTCCTGAACCTCTGCCACGTCCAAGTGTTTCCTCTTGGTAGATCATAGGTCAGCCAGCCCTTTCTCAATCCTTCTCTGCAGTGTTAGCTGATAATTTCAGGAAGATTAAATCAGAATTTTAAAATGTTTTCCTGGAGTTGCTATTTAAAATATTTATCCTTCAAAGAAAGATGTTGTCAGACCGATACATCTTTGTGAATAATGGCTTGGACTGCATTAGTTGCCCCTGGGGTTGGGATAGTGCCTTTCCCCTTAGGAGTAACTGAAGGTTTGGTGAGGAAAATCATAAGACCAGAAGTCTTTTAAGACCTAAATATCTGAAGCTCCTGAGGGTGGAACCCAGCCATTAGAAAGATTGTGGAGAACAGATTTACATGTTCCCTACACTACTCAGTATGTTGGAAGCCTCCTTCTCCACAGTGCTTGAGTCCAGGCAGTGGGTCTACTCAGGCACCTGTCCTTCAAATTCCATGCTTTTCTCTCACTATGTCTTTCTAGCCAAATTTTTCTTCCTTAAGCCTAGTAAAGTTTGAGTTTCTGCTGTGTGATCTGAGAAAGCCCTGTTTCCTTACCATTTCTGTAATATTCCTTTCAAATGATTCTTCTCATTTATTTTTGTGCCCGGAATCCCTCCTTTCACTCTGTAGTAGCTGTATTACTTTCTTATTACTGCACTAACCAATTACCACAAACTCAGTGGCTTAAGACAATACAGATTTATTACTACCTTACAGCTATGCAGGTCAAGCAAGGTCTGAAATCAGAACTGGGCTGAAGTCAAGGCATTGCCAGGGGCTATTTCCTTCTGCTGGAGGCTCTAATATAGAAAAGTCCCCTACCTTTCCTGGCTTTTAAAGGTAGCCTGCTTTCCTTGGTCTGTGGCCCCTTCCTCACGTAACCCTGACTTCTACCTCTTGCATCTCATCTCCTCACATTCTGACCCTCCTCCCTCCCTCCGTTAGGATTCTTGTGATCACCTTGAGCCCACCCAAATAATTGACATCCCCCATCTCACAATCCTTAACTGAATCCCAATTGCAAAGTCTCCTCTCCCACGTTCTAGGGATGAGGATGCAGACATCTGTGGGGGACCATTCTTTTGCCCATCATTGAATAGGAGGAGATAAGCTGAGTGAATGAGATGCTTGAGCAGTCTCCTCTGTCATTCTAATCCTTGCCCACCTGCCAGAGCAGTGAGTGACACTTTGAAACAAAGCCTAGGCCAATAGCATGTTTGTCCTTAAATTTGTTCTCTGGTACAGCCGTTTTAAGCATCCATGTGGTGTTTCCTAGTGAGAATGGAAAACCTATGAATGGTTACCCATATTCTGTGCATCTTGATCAACCAGCAAGTGTCACCTGACTGGCTTTGACAGATACTGTAATATTCTATCAATACACTACAGGCACCAAAATGTTACACATTTCACATCTTACTATGTAATACGTATAACATATAGTGCATGCACATTATACATTGTGGGTATATGTATATTACATGCATTATATGTATAGGTGTGTATACATTTATTATGTATATAATAATGTAGAAAAATGTATAATAATACGTAAAAGCCTTGAAATTTCCTTTCAGCTTTTATCCCCTAGCCCTCTTTTTATGGGTGTATATTTCCCCCCATAAGAGGAAATGCCCTTTATTATTGTTCAGCTACCAGCTCTGCCTCAGCTTAGAAGCCTGACTCCTATACCTTTTTAGGGAGAAGGCTTATCTAAATGGGGGCCTCAGAGCTTAAATCTTTCTGGCCAAGCTCAGATTCAGGATCACTTGGTGCAGTGAAGGCGTCTCTTCCACTTTGCTGCACTGATCAGATTGTCCAATCAAGCTTAGCAGAGGAAATGACATGGAACACCAGATGTGGGAAATCACTTAAATATGTGCCCTCCTGTCAGATCACTGAAGTCCGCTTAATTTGGGACACTCAGGTTTTTACCGTTAAGATGCGGGAAGGTGGCAACAGTAAAACTGGTTCTGGAGTCCTTTGCCCTTGTGCATGAGGTTCTGGCTTCAAAGGGGTTTTGGTTATTAGTGCTGCACTGGGACTTCTATGCATTTAGCTGCATGAAGCCTGAATTGCATTAATGGTTTTTAAAAGCAGAGAATACGGAAAGGGAACACAGAGTCATTTTCAAAAATTGATGTTCAAAATTGTAACTCTGTTTTCACTAGAAGTTTACATTATATTATGGCCAGTAGTTTATAAAGGCCTGGTATCACATTGTCGTTAAGAGTGTGGGCTTTGAGGCAGGCTGCTTACTTGGGTTCAAATACTGGCTTCACCACTTACTTACCATGTTGCCTTAGGCAAGTTATTTAACTTCTCTGTGCCTCAATGTCCACATCCGTGAGATGGGGAATTATAAGAAATAGTGCCTTCCTCAGAGTTGCTTTGAGGATTATATAAATGAGCATATAAAGGCACTGAGGACTGTCTGGCACAAAGTAAGTACTCAATAAACATTGGTGGTTACTACTAAGTTATTATGGTTATTACTCTGCAGAGTTTGGAAACAACACATTTTTGAAAGATTTTCATCCCCAATTGTTAAGACCAAGAAAAAACTGTAGATGCTTCAAGGAAGTGAATGTTGAGCTGTGCAGATGTATCCTTCTGGGGTCTCAGGCTGTTGTTTAACCACATTTAACTATAAGTAATTATCTACTTGTACACTTGCTTCCTTAAGAAGTACACTTTGTACAGCACGTTACTGAGACCAAGAAAAAACACGTAGATGCTTCAAGGAAGTGAATGTTGAGCTATGCAGATGTATCCTTCTGGGGTCTGAGACTGTTGTTTAACCACATTTAACTATAAGTAATTATCTACTTGTACACTTGCTTCCTTGAGAAATCCATGTTGCACAGCACATTATTGTCGTAGCCATGGTGGCATTTACATTGTATAAACTGGAGGGAAGTTGCCAAGAATTTTCCATTAATGAACTGATTTTTCCAGAAGGAGGTAGATACATTGTTAGCAAAATATATGACTGGCATGTTTGTCAGAAATCTTCAGGGAGATGAATTTTAGGAGAAACTAAGCATTTTCTCCTCCAAGGTAAAACCAAGTTATTAGATAATTTCAAATTCATGTCAAATTACTTAATCATCCTTTCCATAGATGCTGCTGGTAAAAATAGTTTATATAAGCTCATATCATATTTCAGACTGGGTCATTTTTTTATTTGAATTACTGTCTTCCTGAACTACCAGGTTCCCTGGCACCGACGTTCACCCCTGTTTTATAATTGTTCCCCATAACATTTTGCAATATATTAAGAGACTTTTATGCAAATTGCCAATATTATACTAGTTGCTCCTTTATCGTGATCCTTGTTAGCAATACCTGTTAGGATGAACATTATGGAAGATTTCTTAAAGTCCCATTTGACTTATTGGAATTCACACAATTACTTCCTCCTTGGCTGTCCCCAGCTTTTCTCTCCTTGTTCAGATGTTTAATTATATATTCATCAAATGTTAGACCTGAGAGAAAGATCTTGGAGAGCATATTGTCCTACTGTATCACTTTACCATCAGGATTCTTACCCAGAGAGACAAGACTTCTAGACAACACTAACCTGCTAGTCAGTTCAAGAGCTACAACTAGATTTTGATTCATTTGGTAACTATATTAAAGGGATTGAGAAGAGAATCACATTTACCCCGCGCAAAGACAAAAAAAAAAAAAAAAAAAAAAAGCCTGCCATCTCTTAAGGAAGTCACAGTTTAAAGAGGTGACAATCAGGTGAATAGATAATTACAGAATTGTCTTCTGATTTCCAGCCCGTTGCTCATTCCCCTACACTAGAGTGCCCTGTATCAGGGTGATATAATTATTTGGCATATACCGTTTTAGTCCATCTGCACAATGGTAAACTAGGCAGCTTTGTTTTTTATGCCTACCTTTACATTTATCCAATTCCTTGTTTTTCTATCTGACCTTCACCAAAAAACACTCATGAGTGCCCAAGCTATGCCAGACACCAGTGTCGCTTCAATGCTACATAGCAGGGAAAGAAAATCACAGTCCTTGGCTTCAAGTAATTTATAGTCCAGTTGAAGGAGATAGGCATATAGAGAACATAGTACAAAGATGTGTTAAAAAGAACTGTAATATAAATGACAAGGTGCATTGAAGACGGTTTCAGTGTTGCTAAATCCTCCTAAGGCTTTCACAGATATTTCATGTGTTAGTTAATGGAATGAACTTTAAAATGTACCTTCTCAGGGGCATTTACATTTTAAAGGAGGTTGGAAATCTTGCTTTACTATCTTCCCTCCTCTCCCTCTTTCCCTTTCCTTTCTCTTAAGGGAGGCATGGTAAACATGGCCAGAATGTGTTGTTTCTGAAAGAGGCCTTGCTGGTAGACCTCACTCTCGCTCCAGACTGGAGCAGCCACCTTCCTTTACCCCACTCTACAAAGAGAAGCCATTTACCAATCCTGCACTCTCTCTATCACAGTCTGGTTACCACCTTCATTCATTAGTCCATTCATTCATTTGTTTGTTCAACTGAATGTCCGCTGTGTGTAGTTACGCTGTGTGTAGTTACAGTAGAAAGCAAAGACAGACACGGCTCTATTTGAAAAGAGCTTATAGTCTAGACTAGATGGAAAAACTAAATTTAATCAATATAAATGTGAAATGACAACTGGGTTAAGTTATTAACGTGGTGTTTTAAGAATAGCCGAACACTGGTGGGAGGGAGGGCAGGGTGGGTGATGGGTATTGAGGAGGGCACCTTTTGGGATGAGCACTGGGTGTTGTATGGAAACCAATTTGACAGTAAATTTCATATATTAAAAAATAAAAAAATAAAAAAATAAAAAAATTAAAAAAAAAAGAATAGCTGAACACTGGAATCAAGGTTGAGTGCAAGGTGGGAGAGAGATGAACATTCAAAGCTGAGGAAGCACAAACAAGGATCTGGCAGGAAAAACTTGATGCATGGTGGACCCAGTAAGAAGGCCAATGTAGGTGAACAAAAGGGAGAATGTGGCGACCAGGCTGAAGAGGTGGGCAAGGCCTGACCATGCTGGGCCTTATAGGCTGGGTAAGGACATCTTATTTTATCAATAGCAATAGGAAGCCCCCAAAATGCTTAAGCAAAGCATGTTGCATGACTAGATTTGGTTTCCAAAAAGACGTATTTTGGCTGTTTTGTGGAGAATAGATTGGAAGGGGAAAGTGGGGCTACAGGGCCAAGAGATGGCTATTGCAATAGCTACACTGGAGATAATGGTAGCCAGGGCTGAGGTTATGGCCAAGGTGATGAGGGAAGTGAACAGATACTAACATTAATAAATACTAAAATTTCCAGAACTTGCTACTTATTTGACTATGAGGTGATGATGGATGACCCCAAGTGTCTGACTTGTGGAACTGGATGGATGGTGTTGCCATTTATTGATAAAAAGGACATAGGTAGTTGAGATTTAGGTTTGAACACATTGACCTTGAGGCTTACCTGAGATGCTGAGGTAAACATGTTGCACAGGCAATTCAAAATAGTCTGGGGCTTACGGGAGATATGGGGACTAGAATATACATTTGTGGGTAATCTTCATTTAGGATATATTTGAAACTGAGGGTATGGAGAAGATCAACTAGAAGAATGGAATGAGAACCAAGGGATTTGGGGTGAGTCTTGAGGAACTCAGGCATTTAGTGACCAGGGGAAGGATAATAAACCAGCATGGAATAGGCAGAGCTGGACAAGTGAGAGAGAGCCAGGGTGTGGGAGTTATAGAAGCCAAGGAATATGCATACTTCAAGACACTAAGTGTAGCCAACATATCACACAGCACATCACAAAAGTAATGACTTTGTTAATGACTAACAAAGAGCCATTGTTATTTAGGCTACATAAGAGTCATTGGCGACCTTATTGAGAAATGAGCATTTTGGGGAGGCAGAGGTGAGGTTTAAAGTGGATTGAGAAAAAAGTGGGAGGAAATAGAGACAGTGAGGAGAGACAACTCAAGGGAAGGAGAGAGACCAAGTGGTAGTTGGAGGGGATGTGCGAGTCAAGGAAAGTTTTATAAAAAAAGTAGTAGACTTCTGTGTATTTCCAAGTCAACAAAAAACACCAAGGATGAACCCCAATGTAAAGTATGGATGTAGGTGATGATTATGTGTCTGTGTACGTTCACCAAGTTGTAACAAATCCCCTTTGGCAGGAGATGTTGATAATGAGGGAGGCTATGCATGTGTGTAGGAGGGAGGTATATGGGAAATGTCTGTGCCTACTTCCCATTTTTGCTGTGAACCCAAAATTCCTCTAAGAAATAAAGTCTATTAAAAAGTCAATAAAAGGATCCAGTAGAGAAGGAGAGATTGACTACATGAGTGAGGGAGAGAGGGCATACCCAGTGGTGCATTGTTCTTGAAAGAAGACGGGACATCATGGTACCCAAAGCTGAAGGAGGTGAATAGCATTGACCTCAGAATGGAGAGACAGATAACTATAGGTTTCTCAGTTCAGCGACTGGAAATTGATGGAGCCCCCACCTGAGTGGCTTCTCTCTGCTCTGTGAAGTACATGGGAGGGCTTTCTTGAGGATGAATGAGGGAGAGGTCAGGTCAGGGTGGTTTGAGGATAATGGAGAACATTTGAAATAGTATGATGGAGTGGGGAAGCAGGCTGAGCAGAGAAGCCAGGCCTTTGTGTGGTGGGTGCTGTGAATGAGGATGAGGCTGTCCCCCTGTGGTTCGACTTAGGCACAGATCCTTTCTGGGGGTCTCATACTGCCAAAGCACACCAGCCTCCTTCCTTCATTGGGAAACCTTTTATTGAACTAATCTCTCCAGAAGTTACTGTGTTCAACTGGACAAAAAGATATTTTACATTGAATGAAAAAAAAAAAAAAGGAAAAATGTTTTTATTGTTTTGCTTAGATTTTCTACTTGGGCTTATCTTTGACATGGATCCAGGCCACTGTAATTTTTTATTAACTTCTTACCATGAGTTATTCTGTCTCAACATGTTTTTAAATTCACAACATGTTTTTTTCACAGTATTCGTTTCTTCTCTTAGCTCTTTTATTACAGACTGTATTTTTCATTTGTTATATGTCCCCATCCTTACAATGCATTGCTTACAATATTATTACTGCTGTTCTGTATGCATATTATTGCTTTAGTTTTGCAGGGACTTCCCTGTGAATAGCAGAATGTAATTTATGAAATATGACAATCATTGTCGTAACACCTCTGTGCTATATGTTACACTTGCTCCAACAACAATGTGGAAGTCGTTACCCATACTGCCAGCTTCCAAAGCTTCATGTAACCCCTTGTGTGCAGAAGGAGCCTCCCAGGATTCCTCTCAGGATGTAGTCAGAGAGAGAAGTATTGTCTACTGAGGCCATTCCCATTTCTGGCATTTGCCATTTCAACTAATTCAGGAACAAGTGTTACCTAGATTAGTTGAAATGTGTGTAAAGACCGCATAATACTATCAGTAATTAACCAAAATTATAAGTATCTAAGAAAATGATGCTAACTAGCTATTTTTCAGGTTCTTTCATGAGAAGCTAGCAATGTATAATAGCACTGGTCAAAAGGGAAGGTGCTCGGGGAAGGCTGCCTGGGTTTGAATGCCGGACCTGCCATTTGCCGGCCATGTGTGACCTTGGACAGGTTAGAACTTCTTTGTGCCCCTTTTTCCTTCTGTATAAACTAGACCTAATACTACCTAATCTCATATGATTATTCTAACCATTGAAAGAGTTAACTCACAGGGCACCTGGGTGGCCCAGTCAGTTAAGCATCCGACTTTGGCTCAGGTTGTGATCTCGCAGTTCATGAGTTTGAGGCCTGTGTCGGGCTCTGTGCTGACAGCTCAGAGCCTGGAGCCTGCTTCGGATTCTGTATCTCCCTCTCTCTCTGCCCCTCCCCCACTCATGTTCTGTCTCTCTCTCTTTCTCAAAAATAAATAAACGTTTTTTTAAAAAAGAAAAAAAGAGTTAATATAAAACTCTTAGAACAATAGCTGGCACATACTAAGCACTTAACAGAGTCTAGCTATTTTAGATACTAGAATGGGCTTCAGAAGTCTGTCTTCCTGCCTCCTTTTGTTGGAGGTTTCATTTAGGAGACACCTCGTCTTCATCACATGCAACTTTAAAAGTAGGTTATTGTATGTCCAGTTTTTCACAGTGTCTAAATTCATATGATCTATAGTAATAAGATTTTATATTATATGAATGTTGATTTATCATTTTCCATATATGCAATAAGCAGTATTTATTCCCTTTGCATTAAAAACACTACCCCCACCCCACCCACCCAGGAGGAACAGCATGACTCTCAGAGACACAGAATACCTTCCTCCAGCTTGGTGCACATAAATAACATTATTTTTTAGCTCTTTTAGACTATTTAGCCGTGGAATCAGATGATTGAACTTCCCAGAAAACAGTCTTCCTAAATCTGTTTGGATGGAATCATTTGCTGTAAAGATCCAGTGTTATTCAGAGCCACTCTGTGCTCCCTTAATTGAAAAGCTCTGACAGTGACATTGAAGAGAGATTGCCTTTGGGGCCACCAGCAGACAGCTTTCCATAGCATCTTATATTGTTAATGATTCAGAGAATGTTTTCCGATGAGATCAGAAGCAATCCACTAATGAAAAAGTGGAAAGAACTTAAGAGCTTAAAAGAGAGGAGAGGAGGGTCGTGAGAAAACCTAAAAAAAGACAAAAGTTGGTGAGGACGAAGAGGTGGGGCCAGTTCCATGGCAAATTTGTCATTTGTCCCAGCCTAGCTACTCAGAATCTTTTTTTCCAGTAGGAAGAGGAAGGAGAGTGAAGAAGCCTTTGAAATGATGTGAGGGAAGTCAGAGACAGACAGGAGTGAATTTGGACCAGGTTCTGCCCTATATATCTTGAGACAAGATTTGGTCAGCACTATTGTTCGCTCCTGGGCCATTATCAGTGTGTCTACTAGAGGCTCCAAGGATGGACTGTCCACAGCTGCCCAGTGCCATGCCCTGCAGGTGCTTAGGTGTCCCCATGGATAGATGACTCTGTTCACAGCCCACAGCTGCTATCTTCCTCCACCTTCTTCAGCCTTCCTCAGCACTACTCCACTGTTGACAGAGCAACAGTGGAAGTGCAGGCTAACACAAATTAAGTGGCAGTCTTGGGATTTTAAAGAAAAAAGGTAACTTTTTCATTTTAGAAATGAAAAACGTAATGTCTGCTGTGTCAATTCACTATATATCCCCTGAAATGGCTTCATCTCTATGCTAATTTTATGCTGAAGATAGAAACTCTCCTGCACTAGAAGAGGAGAGAAAGGGCCAGAAATCAAAGATATCTGAGTGGCTAAGAGCCAAGTAGACCCCTTCAACTCAATCCCACTTAGAAAATGTCCTCTGAGCTGGCCTGGCCCTCAAGACAGCTGGCATTGCCATTAGGGCCATGTTAGGGAAGGGCATCACCTCCCACCCAGGAAATCAACCCCCAAGTCCTGGGCATGGATTCATGACCAAGAGAGTCTACATATCTCTCCTTGGTCTTGCATCAGTGATTTCCCTGGTATATCCATATCCCAAAATTGACTTCCTTTGATTTCCTCGACTTCTATTTTAGATGAATAATTAATTCATAAAGTGTCATCTCAAAAGCACAAAGTAACCCATAACTCCATGACTGTAAATGTTTTGAATAATGGACATTGTATTGTGTTTAGATCTGGATTTGTCTATTTCTCATGGTAGAACATGAGATATTGAGGACAGGAACCTCATCTCTTCACCTAGCACTCACATGAGACCTTCCTCAGAGTAGGAACTTATTACGTACTTGTCAAATTTTATAACTGTTGCTCTCCAGCGATTTCTCTGGGTCTGTCCCCTCATAGTTCAAAGGCAGTTGGACAAAGAAGAGATTGGAAGGGTCCTGTTTTCACTGCTTCTTCATCACACAGAAGCTTCTCTTTATCAGTTTGATCCAGTCCTCTTCACCTAGTTTTCTCTATTCCTCCATACCCAATAATGCTGGCTTTTTGTTTACTTTATGTTGTTTTAAAGAGACAATTTCATGATGAAAATGGAATATACTCTTTCAGGCGCAGGACTAAGACCAGTAGGAGAAAATTATAAGAGGTTGACCTCAGCTCATACAAAGAGCTTTCTAACAATGGAGTATTTGTTAAGCAGAATCTGGGTGGTCACATAAGACTATTGTCCTGACAGAGCCTAAACTGAGGCTCAGCTGGCCAAGGTGCTGACTGGTGGCTTTCCTTGGGGACCCTCTAATATCCCTAAAGCCTGAAACCTCAGCTGGCTGATGGCAATGGAGGAGATGCAGCAGGTGGGTAGGAGGCCATGTTCCTTAGGCCCACTCTAGGGACAATGCTAGGGCTGGCGGTCTACTGTGTTTCTTGAGCCCATGGGGCACAGCTTTGAGAATGCGCAGAGAATGCTGACTAGACAGGCATAATGCAGGCCATAATGCAGCTTGTCTTCAAAACAGAAAGAATTTCTTGGAGATTTAGTACTCACACACTCCTGAGGGATTTGAGATGAGAATGTCAAGGAGACACAGAGGCATCAGTGTGTGTATATGAGGTGGTTTCTATCTGCTTGATAATAAGACTGTATGCTTTATGTTTCTATTGTATTCATTTTCCCCTCATATGAGGATGTCTGAGCCAGAAACACATAGCCCAGGGCAGGCATTTCAGTGACCTAGAATAGAGAAAAGTACATTATAAACAGTTTTTGGAAACATAAGGGGCTGAAATGCATTTAGCCATTTGGAAAGATAATGGAAATTGTGCTTCTTTCTTTTAACTATTTCCTTTGAAGTTTAACTATGTAGTATTGCCTTTTTAATTCTTTCACAAAACAGACCCTGGCAGAATTCAAGTGGGTAAACCAAAAGCTAGCCACAAGCCAGCTACAGGGTGACATCGCAGCAGAAGGTGAGAGCCTCCTGCTTTCTCTCTACGGCAGTTGCACTCTTCTGAATAGAACGAGTTGGTGATCTGGCAAGAGTATCATGAGGGAAAAGAGGTGGCTATAATTGTAGAGGCATTGACATTGAAGAGACCTAAAGAGGGGAGGTGCATCTAGCCCCACGGTAGGATCCCGAAGTAGGAAAGGAGGGTTCCTAGCCATAGAAGATCTAGGGTACTGTGCTTGAAAAGACTATGGTGTTTATTAAATCACTGAACTCTGTTAACCCCAAAATATTGAGTTCCTCCTATGTGTAATGCCCTGAAATAGGAGTGGTGAACTATACAAAGAAAAATCCAACTCCCTCAACTAACTTAGAATATTTATTTCTTACCTAAAAGAAACAGAAGTAAGGGGCACCATTTTTTTTTTTTTTTTTTTTTTTTTTTTTTAGAGAGAGAGGGAGCAAAGCACATTAAAGCAAGCTCAGTAAACACTTGCTGATTAACAGCCACTGCAGGTCCCAGAATGTGCTTTGAGTTGGAAGAGGTGCCAATCTAGATGCTCCATGAGTGACTCTTGATAACAAGAGGGCAGCCAGCCTCATTGTGCAAGAACCGTATTGAGTCTTCTCCTGTTCAGTACCGGGAGCTCCAAGAGGCTTGCCAGTTGAAAGGAGAGACAAAAATTTAATCAATATTTAGTGCATGATGAAGATTTGCCATGTACCGTGCATATGCAGTGCTAGACACTAGAGATACAAAAATAGACGAAATGATCAAAATGTGATTAAGATCATGACCAACAAAACCAAAATCTGGGGAGAAAAAAGAAGTATCATTTGATATTAAAGATAGCCCCTTAAAAAAAAAAATCAATACCAGTCATAGAGCCAGTGGCTGAATTCATAGAATTATAGAATGTCAGACCCAGATGAGCCCTTAGCTCTGTTCAAAGCTCTTAGTTTGCAAATGGAGAAATGGAGACAGAGCAAAGAGAGGTGAAAACATCAACCACATTTAGTTAGTTTACATTTCTTTTTCTCTGAGTTTCCAGTAGGTAAACACACCTTGAGTGGGTTGATGAAGACAGATGCTCTCTCTTCTTAAACTGTGTTGGCTGCTGGTGACCACCTCTTAGAGCAAAAGAAGCACTTTCTGACATTGATGAGAAATTATGCCTGTGGTGTGTGTGCTTCCTGAGCTGCTGAGTTTTGTCTCCAACCCCCTGCTTTATTGTTTCCTGGCACACACTGCTTTCATGCCCGTCATCAGAGAGTTTCTCTCAGCTGTTCCTCAGCTCGACTCCTTCAGAAGTCTCTGTACGCTGACAATAAATAGTTGGTCTGAAAACAGATGAGAGGTTTTAAAATATGGCTTTTTCCCCCAAGGGATGATTTAGGGTTCAGTAGCTTCAGTTATGTTGAATTTTACTTATAAATGGGGGTGACTTGTATATAATGTGAGTTTTATTTGTCTTTTATACACAGCCACATTAGCAAATATTTATGTTTGCTCTTGTACTGCTGGACAGCGACAGCAAATATAAATGATATTGCACCAGTTTAAGTGTGGGACTGACTTACCCAAATGTCTGTATGACAGTGAAATAGCCAGCCAATTGATCATTTTGGTCAGATCATCAGAGAAATCAGTGGGAAAAGAACCCCTAAAACCTAACTAAATGAATTGATTTTTAGGTGGTTTTTACAGCTTGATTCAGGCAAATATTTCAAAAAGAATATTATAAATATATATATTTATATAAATATAAAGAATATTATAATAAAGAATATTATTTAGAAACAGCTGAAGCAAAAAGGTGTGGCTTTGAAGACATATCCAAGCTGGAATCCTGGTTTTACCTTTTGGTTGCTGTATGCCTTGATCAAGTTACTTCTTTGGGTCTCCGTATGCTCACTTGTAAAAATGAGGATAGTAATACTTACTGGGTAGTGTTTTCAAGAGAGTTGTGTTTAAATAATAAATCTGGAGTACCTAGCGCATACCTGAAACAAACAAATGTTAATTCCCATCCTGCTGTGGGAATCATTTTATAACACCGTGTCCACATTGTTATTCGGGCCTTCACGGAGAGAAGCTTGAGCAGCTTGTACTCGGCGTTCATCATCAGGTCCTGTAAGAAACAGCCATATGCAATGTGTTACCGAATGTCCAACAGGAAGATTGCTGAGGATCTTATCCATTATTATCCTTCAGCACCCCCTCTATAAAACCTTCTGTGAGAAATGTCTTAAGAGTTAACTGCCAAGAAAAACCTGGCTTGCCTTAAGGTGCAGGTAAATTTAATCTTAAGAATTATGTTACTCACCACTTTCCCTTTCACTCTGGTGGGGAAGAGGCTCAGGGCTGGGGGTGAAGGTCATCCGGCTCCACGCAGAAGCCTTCAGAGCTTGCTGTTTGCATTGCCCTCTTTCCTGATCTCTGCAGGCCTACTCTTCCTGAAATTTCCCCTCCCCACACTGTTCTGTCAGGAGAGAGGTGCCACTAGATGGATTTCAGCCACAAGTCTGGACTTGCTGAATCCTGCCCTATGAGCCTCTCCTGCCCCCTGTGGGCTCTTGAGAGAATCAGCTGAGAAGGCAGCCTAACAGAGGGGATGCTGGGCTAGCACCTTGTCAGCTTCAACAACACCCAGCACCCCAGTCCAGAGCTGGTGAAGGACAAGAGGGTCTGAGTTGGCCAAAGCACCCTTGTACCTCATTCTCAACCCACACCTGCAGGTCTCTCTTTGTATTTGCTCATATGGCTCATGGCCCTGGAGGGGAACAGGGAGGGAGTGGGCTGAAATGAGTCTGGCTTGAAAAGGCGTCAGTGGAATACTACGTGGCAATGAGAAAGAATGAAATATGGCCTTTTGTAGCAACGTGGATGGAACTGGAGAGTGTGATGCTAAGTGAAATAAGCCATACAGAGAAAGACAGATACCATATGGTTTCACTCTTATGTGGATCCTGAGAAACTTAACAGAAACCCATGGGGGAGGGGAAGGAAAAAAAAAAAAAAAGAGGTTAGAGTGGGAGAGAGCCAAAGCATAAGAGACTGTTAAAAACTGAGAACAAACTGAGGGTTGATGGGGGGTGGGAGAGAGGGGAGGGTGGGTGATGGGTATTGAGGAGGGCACCTTTTGGGATGAGCACTGGGTGTTGTATGGAAACCAATTTGACAATAAATTTCATATATTAAAAAAAAAAAAAGAAAAGAAAAGGCGTCAGTAACATACCACCCCTCATATTTATTCTTCATTTTCATTCATATCTAAACGTTTTTTATTATATATTTTCTCTTGTAAGCCTCTTTAAGGCAAGAAGTGAAAACATGAAGCTTCACAGATCACATATACCAATTAAATGTAGCATGTTAATGACATATGCACTTAAATATGGGTGATTCTGCCCTAAAGGCACATGTATACAAAGGGTATGCAGTGGCCAGGGCCAGCCCGAGGCAGTTTGGCTATTCGTCAAGTCATAGTTAGGTTCTCCTTCTTGAATCCCATAAATCAATACCAAACAAATTAACTTTCATTGAACAGGCAGTATACCTCACTAATCATTGCAGATATCACACTGCAGGAAGTCATCTGTTTACAGGGCTGTGTCTCCTACTCAGCTCTTAGCTTCTAGAAAGCAGAGACCAAGTCTTATTGTTCTTTACATTTATAGTACTCAGCCCACAACTGATGCATAATAAATGCACAAGGGATGAGTGAATAAGTGAGAATTTTTCAAATGGGGAGATTATTCAGAACAAATGAAGTATAGAATATCAGAATATTTTATGAGGAATGGCAGTTTAAGTTGTTATTACTTGTAGGTACTTTGAGAAACACAGACTGTTCCCCTAACCAAATGCTACTGAGTAAGATCCTGCTTTAATGGATAGATAAACATGATTTCTCATTAGCATGCATAGCACTGAAGCCCAATTTTATGTTGTTGTTGTTGTTTTTAAATAAATACACTTTATAAGTGTTTCCATGTATCTTTTCTCTCAAAAAGCTTATCATCTGACCTACAGTGTTCAATTTCTTAGCCGGCCCTGTTCTACTGACAATATAAAAGTTTCAACTGGGACTCTCCAAAATTATTACTAATTGTTAATGAAGATGAAGTTAGGTGGTTCTACCGGATTTATATTTGCCTGAAACATTTTTATTTTTGGTGTCCCTATTGCGTCCATCCGAGACTACACATTCAGCAGCCTACAGTCTATGCCTGACTATACAAAAGACTCGAATGTTCACACACTATAATAAATAGTGAGTGTCAGTGAACTTGTTATGGTAAATGCTTAGGTAATTACTTTCTGCCTTAGTTAGGGGACGTATGGTGGCATAAGCTAAAATTATTCCATCTCGAGACAAACCCTGAGGTGGCTGTTAGAGTTAAATATAATTCATTTGCAGCATGTTTATTATAGTTAAATTTAACTAATTTAGGGCCTGCTGCTGGCCAACAGCTGAGGAGGAGGAAGTTTCAGCGTCCATGAGTTCCTCAGAAAGAAAAAATGAGGCTCCACGACTGAGCTTTCAGAACATGACGTAGGAGCTACTCCCACTCTGTCTCCGCTCTTCCTGTCCCCAGAGTTGGACGGCTTTGTTGCTCAAAGTGGTTGGTTAATGAGCTGTTCAGGCATTGAATTGTGTGGTGTGGCAACAGGAAATCTCAGCATTAAACTGGGGTTCTGTGCAGTTCTCTGTTTCTATTCAGAACTTCCTGAAGTTCCAGAAAGAACCCTTATATCCAGCATCATTGTGATAACAGATTTCTCTGTAGATTATTAGCCCCCTCCTTTCATTAACCACTTCCTCTCAGAGTCATAGGGCCAGTTTGGTTATTATTTCTCCCTAGGCCTTCCAACCTAAAAAAGTGTTTACTCTGGAAAAAAATAGAAAAGAAGGACTTCCTCAAAGAACCAAAAACATGTCTACAGAGGGTCATTTACCTTTTAAAAATGTTTCCATCAAAGGAACACTTTTTAGAGTAGAATTTGTGTCACGAGAGATCTCCAAAGCTAGATGGCTTACTCTACCAACGGTGGTGAGGGGACATGCACAGGAGAAACCACACGAGTGTGGAGAGGTGAACACCTATGAGCCTTCCACTTTTGTCCAAGAATTAAAGTTAAGACTCGCTGTAGGTGGGCTGTTCCCCTGAAGATAGGGACGGTGCCAGGAGAGGAAACAAAATTCCAATCATCGTGAGGAATGAGGATTTGAGGAAAACACTGTCCTAGTTTTCAACAAAAATATCATGTATCTACTTTGGAAACATGTGTGCTGTTCTGATCACTCAAGAGAAGGTGGCATTTGGAGAAACTCCAGAGAAGGATGAGTGGATGAACACAGGAGTCAGTAGGTGGCTATGTGAGAGTTAGGAAACAGCAGAGCCCCTTCAGTGGGAAGATAAGAGCACAAAGACAGCATCGAAGTATGTGGAGTCTCAGGCAGGTTCACTGGGGTCAGGACAGTCTCCTTCACCAGATCCAAAGTACAAAGCCAGCAGGGCAGACCACACTCACCCACACCCGCAGTCCCCAAGACTCCCCCCAGCACACCTGGCCCAGCCTCACTAACCGGTCACTCCAAATGTCACTATTAAGCGTACCGAGGCCAGGCTTTCTGATTCTCAGGCTGGCGTTCTTTCCACTGTGCACCACAGTTGCTTTCCTTGGACCCAGACTCTTCTGAAAACTTCCCTCTTCCATTTTGATCAGATCAATTTTGGTCATGAGAATGATTTGTGACTTCAATGGGCAAACTATGATATAAAAAGTAAACTGTGTAAGTTACATAATTTTGGGGGCAGTTAACTTTTCCTGAAGATTTAGTTTAGGCTATTAAAATTCAGGAAAACATAATATAGCTTCTCTGTACCTCCCCTACCCCCCCCTCCTTAAAAATAGCATCTGAAGTCTCAATGTAGCTGAGTCACTACTTGGTGTGATCCAGGGCTAGGCTGCAACTGGACCTGTCAGAATGAGGCCACAGTGATTCATGACAGAAACGAAGTTTGGTTGCCACTGACGACATGTGTTCCTTTCTGTTTTTGGAATTTGGCAACACCGTGTTTTGCCTTTGGAGTAGAAACACCTTTGCATGGTGATAGTAATGGGATGACACAAGCCACTGCCATGAATGCACCCTCTGTGCCCTCCCGCTGTGACATACAGAATCCCTAGCCAGTTAGGGCAAAACATGGGTAATTAGCATAACTAAAGACCTATGGAGACTATAACTGGGCAGGAAGTTTATCACATCTACCACTGCAGCTCAATACTAAGTCAGTCTACCAGCCAAGTGTTCCAGCACCTTCTTTGTGCCCCAAACTGTGCTTCCCATTGAGAAGAGACAACATAGACTGAATAGATGTGTCCCTACCCTAAAGGAACTTGAGGAAACATAAACCAGTGACAGCAGCAGCTTGTACTTCCCATGTTGATTCTAACAATATATGTGTCTGCTTCAAACCAGCTTTGTACATTGAGGGCAAAAGCCTCATCTTGTGCTCATACATGGTGCCTGGCATGAGGTCAGTCATGCTTCAGGAACTGAAGTGCACGGGTACTACCTATAGTACCTGCTTGCCTCCCTCTGTGCTCAGGACTCAGCACACCATTCCTCCATGCCCATCTCAGGACACAGATTTGGGCCCGTCCACCCTGGTGTAATGTCCAGAGGAGGGAGAGGAGAGACATGTCAGTAAGGACACAGTCACAATGGCTTTATTTAAAAAAAATTTTTTTAACATTTATTCATTTTTTGAGAGTGGGAGAGACAGAGCATCAGCAGGGGAGGGGCAGAGAGAGAGGAAGACACAGAATTAGAAGCAGGCTCCAGGCTCCAAGCTGTCAGCACAGAACCCAACGTGGGGCTCGAACTCACGGAGCGCGAGATCATGACCTGAGCTGAAGTCAGACGCTTAACTGACTGAGCCACCCAGGTGCCTCAACAATGGCTTTATTCTAAAAGTGGGACTTGGACAGTAAAGAATTCTGTGCTCTCCAACACTGGTGTAGAATTTAGCCAAATTTATGCTAACTGGACTTGTGCCAGCTCTTTTGAAGTGAGGGGCAGATATAATAATCGTGGGTGCTTTCCAAGAAATCAAGCTACTGCTTCGCTGCAGTGCTGACAATGCTGGTTTCAGACAATGTCAAATTTATGGAGAGTGTAGAGCAAAGCTTCCGAAATGGGGTGCCTTAGGACACAGATGTACACACACACAGGTGTGCCAACATCGTCATCTCCAGAGCTCTTTGGACACCTAGATATGCCTGCAGGATGGCATGGATTTATAGATGAATATAAATACAGACATAATGTGTATAATGTGTGTATACATTGCAGAAGACTAGAAGACTATACAAGATGTCAACTGCTTATGTCTGGATGGTAGGATTATAGTATCCTTTAATTTTGCTTACATATTTATCTTCATTTTTATATAATTTATATGAATTAACCATATAACTTTTTAAGTCAACCAAATGCTAACCAAAATGTTGAAGACTTGCCAAGTTTTTTGGCCCAGCCAAAGATTCATGTATATATTATATTCCAGCACTGACTTAGAAACTGTTTGTCCTCTTTTTTTTTTTTTTTTTTTTTTGTCATTTTAAAAATGACTATTTTCAGTTGGTGCGTACTCTTCAAAAAAAATAATAAAAGAAAGAAATGGGAAAGCCGGTGTCACAAATCAGAGAAATGTTGCATGTTGACAGATTCACACCACTTATTTTCTTTGTATCTACTGGCCCAAACTGGTAACAGCCCAAACTTTCTCCATTTGTAAATATTCTCCTAAAGGCCACTTCCTTTTGTGTTTGATATCTGGATTAAGAGAAGACCCTGATGGTCAGATGTTAGTTCCAATTGGCCCAACTACAGGGGACACTGATGCTTGGCCCCTGGAGGATGTTCAAATACCCTGAAGCAATAGGCTGGGAAATCTTGTTTCTATCCTCATCCTCCACTTATCGAGCAACTATAGACAAGGGGTACTGATTTGACTGTTATATTTTATGGCACGTGAAATTTATGAAATGTTTACAGTCATTCATACTTGTTTTGTTCAACAGTTCTGTGAATGCCCAATTTCTTTTTGCCTGGGCTCAGATTCTTAAGCAGGGGTTAGAAGCACGATATTTGCCTTTTTCTCACATTGGAATGCTTGTAACCTAAATAAGATCAATGTCGTTGTTCTTCTGGGAGAAGCACTATTTTAGCCCGTTTTCAACGTTATAAAGTATAAAATACTTCCATATTTGGAACTCTGACATTTTGTACTCAGGGAGATTTTTTAAAGATTGTCTTGTCCTGTTCCTTCATTATACAAATGAAAAAGTTAAGACCAACACAGTCAGAGGAAAATGTCCAAAGTCCCAAGAAGTGGGTAGTGGCAGGGCTAAGGCCAGAGCTTAGTTTTCTTTTTACTACTTCTATTCTGTACTTTTTACCTAATATTTCCCAATTATTATGGGTAACTAAAATATTTTCTAATCTGCATTTTTTTAGGGAGAAACGAAATAAAAAGCACAGTATCTGGCACAACATGGTCAATAAATATTTGGTGAAGAAGGTATGGATAAGCTTGCATATATTCACCTATTGAGTCAGTAAAAACTATAGCATGTTTGCAGACACAAACACATAGATTGGTAGGTGGGTAGGTAGGTAGATGGGTGGATGAATAGATGACATGTAGTGGGTAATAAGTAACTGGTAATGGCACGTGTGTTCTCAGCACAAGGATTTAGTCACCATGTGTCCCCAGTCTACATGGCTCTCTTCAAAGGAAGAGGTTCTGGAGAGGAATGACATGAGATTCTAGGAAACAGAGAAAATATACTCCTTTTCATTGAAAACCTAGCAGAATTGCTGAAGTCATAAAGCCATATGCAACCTGTGTGCATGTGTCTTGTTATCTGTATAATATTGTCTACAGTAACTGTTTAGTCACAAAATATGTCACCTGCCATTCCACTTGTACCACGTATAATGTTGAAGAGACCTATTAAATTAGGGTAAGTCATAGGGGAAGTGTAGTAAAAACATCACCCTGTAATTAAACAGTATATCTTGATTTTGGAGTTGTGCTTCCAAGTTTCGTTTATTTTACAAGAGTAACTTAGAAACGTTAGAAAGAGTAACTTAGAAAATTAGAAAACATTACAAGAAGAGCTAATCTTCACCAAAACAGAGTGAACAGTTTAGAGATAAAGAACACAATCACTTCTCGGCCTTTTGACTAAGATCAAGTGTAGTATCTGTTCTTATAAGTTTACAGATAAAGAACACAAACCAGGACAAATACATAAATACCCTACAGAAGAACATTGTTTTCCTCATGTTTTCCATTGGTTAACATATCCGGCAGGAAGTTAAATTTCATTTTCTTTTCTGTGTCACAGAACATGTTTTCTTAATCACCTTCTCCACATATTGAACAACATCTTGATGATAATTGTGGCATATGCTACATTGAAACTATGGCAAAAATCATCCTTTTTCTCCCACCTAAGGGAAATTTCACTTTTTTTATTGAATGAAGAAGGCATTTAAAGTATAAATTAAAATAAAGTCTATTCAATTTGGTTAGGCTCATATAAAACTAATAAAAGCAGTCCAAACAACCTGACTGAAGTTTGCTACAGAAAAGTTTAATTAACACACTCCATTTAAGTATGTAGGAAGATTTTCTAAATGATACGTAAAGATGCTAGCCTCACTAATCAAGGAAAGTCACTTGAATGGAACATTAGTTGAATGAGGGGTGTCTATACTCGTCTATTATTGATGAGTTCTTTATTTGATTCGGCTTTTTCTCTCCTTCATTCTCCTATTAGGCCCTCATTAATTCAACTGGACTTTGTATTTGTTAAATACAAATGTAATATCATACACATTAGGCCAGCTATGTATCCAGAAATACGCATTTATATAATCTTCCATTTTTAAATCATGAGACTAACAGTATATTTTATTGCACATGAATCTGGTGTCCTAGTTTAGGATCTGCTTAAATTCTCAATAACATCCTCATAAAAGGATTCAGGGAGCACAGCTAGCCATAAGGACATATATGGTGTCACATTAAGGTAGGATGTATGCCATGTGCCTTGTGATAATACATTAAATGATTCAAATAGGATTTTATACAAAGATCAAAGCAGTTTAGAAAATTGTAGATGGAGCCATATTTCTGCATGCAAAAGTCTCATTTTGTTTATATCTATTAAACTCTCCCAAACTTAATAGGACTTAGTCTGTACTTTTATACTATATTAGTGAGAAAAAGTCCTTATGGTCAACTTTCTGTGAATGTATGCTTCATCTTGCCTTGGTGGTAATGACTGCAAGATTCCCTCTCTCACCCTTGTATTGTCCCATGATATTTGCTGCTTCCTGAAGTCAATATAGACAGACTCGAGCCAACTTAAATGTTGTCTCAATATTTGCCTAGTACAAAGAAAATTCCATTTGAGAAATCCACAGAGCATAGTCATTCCTGGAACAACTAAGAGGTGGTTATTACTGTTGGAAAGAATTACTTTGCCCTGCTTTACTTTAACAGTGACCAAAATAGATCTTTAAAAATCTATCTCAAATTCAGAGGCATATGTATATTTAAAGTGCCCACACGTCGAGATTGTTGCTCATTAGTTTCATGAGCGGATATTCTTTTAGTTAAAAAAACATTTGAAATGCATAACCGAAGATGATTAATTTCATATAATTTATATTTGTGAATCAAAAGATACTCTTATCAAACCATGTATCTTTTTTTTTTTTTTTTTTATGAACATGGTGCAAACGCTGATAATCAAAGTCACCATAACTAAAAAGGACTGGTCCGTAAGACAGTCGTAAAGTAGCTAACATTTGTGTTCAGCTTTCTTACATTTCCTTCTTCTAACTCTCTTTCAACAAGTTCTTTCTTCCCACCTTTGCCCCTTTACACCATAGTATCTGTTAAGAACTTGGCAATGGGCCAACATAATAAAATTCCATTAGCCAGACTTCTCTAACAACAAAGTAGTTAGGTGATATATTCCAAAGACTTTCTAACAATTAGAGCCACAGCAAAAAGACACAGGCAGGTGCCTTTGATAATCAGTCCATGTGTGTGTGAGGAAGTCCTGCAGGTGCTAGATGAATCCCTGTTAGGAATATTGGCCTGGCAACACTGCTTTGGGAAATCAACCTGGCTTCAGTGAGTAGGACAGAGAAGAGTAGGCACCCACCCCTGGAAGAGGGACAAGCAAGGGACTGTCGCCAAAGCCCAGGGTCATTGTTCCTTCTCCCGTGTGCTTGTGTATGATTGTGTATTCTTTTTTTTTTAATGTTTATTTATTTATTTGTTTTGAGAGAGAGATAGAGAGCAAGTTGGGGAGGGACAGAGAGCAGGAGACAGAGAATCCCAAGCAGGCTCTGCACTGTCAGCACAGAGCCCAGTGTCGGGCTTGAACTCACAAACTGCAAGATCATGACCAGAGCCAAAAGCAAGAGTTGGACGCTTAACCGACTGAGCCATCAGGTGCCCTGAGTGTGTATATACATTTCTAACACTTCTGGTTTTGCTTTGCACTTGTTTGAAATGTCTGCGTGTCTGTTTCATCCACTTGGTGGTGAAATTCCTGAAGGCAGGAATTCTATCTTGTGCCCAACACAAAAGAGGCACTTAGAAAATGGGTGTAGAATGAATGAGTGAATGAATCAGTCTGTCAAGCAAACAGTTCATTCAAGGGACACCAATGAGAATATGGGTTCAACTGATAATAATGAAAATTGCAAACAATGGATGGATGTGAAATACATAGAGGTAGAAATAAGAAAAATAAGTGGTCGATGCCTCTAGGGCTTGGG
Organism: Panthera onca; assembly: GCF_046562875.1. Taxonomy (NCBI): domain Eukaryota; kingdom Metazoa; phylum Chordata; class Mammalia; order Carnivora; family Felidae; genus Panthera; species Panthera onca. Next base: position 22,750,821 of record NC_138343.1, on the reverse strand, counting down.
CTGAACAAAAGGGAGAACAAGAGTGGCAATGGGTTAAATGGGGAACTCTACAAGAGAAATTTCATGAGGGAAGTTGACAATATCCTTTCAGACAAGTTGAATAAAAATTGACAAACTGGGTATCAAAAATCTTTTCCTCAAAGAAACAGTCCCTAAGTGTGCCTCTGACACCTGTCTTACATACCCAACCCAATTTCTTGGAGATCTAAGATAGATTACTTACCAACAGAAAGAAACTATTTTGTAGATATGGTAGATGTATATGGTTTAAAGAATACTTCCATCAATTCTTTAAAAAAAATTTTAATGTTTATTTTTGAGAGAGAGAGATACAGAGCATGAGCTGGGAAGGTGCAGAAAGAGAGAGGGAGACACAGAATCCAAAGTAGGCTCCAGGCTCTGAGCTGTCAGCACAGAGCCCAAGGCAGGGCTCAAGCCCACATACCACAAGATCATGACCTGAGCCAAAGTCAGACAATCAACTGAGCCACCCAGGTGCCCCAAGAACACTTCCATCAATTCTTGAAGGTCACCATCCTTTGTAGACTTGGGGGCAGGTAAGGGATCTAGAAAAGCTGAGACTGATGCCTTGAGAAGGTTCTCACAACCCGATAGAAGCCCATCCTATAGTAAGGTAACTGCTGGCAGGGGTCAGCCACCTAGGACTTATGTCCTTTAAAGGTACTAAATCCACATCAGAGAAGACACTTATACTTACAATCTATGCTATAGATTGTGTGCCCTGAGCCACCACTGGAGATAGCCTCTTAATATCTAAATAAATAATGTTCGAGGGAGGAGATTCACCTCATTTCATACCCAGCCATCCTTTAGTAGCTCGAGGGCTTCTTGGGCACTGTTTCTGCTGTCTGATAGCCTCTGGAGCCCCAAACATGTCTCATTCCTACATCCTCTAGAAATGCCAAAGAAGGGTCTACCTTAGCTAGGTGATATGTAAGCTAGGAGGAATGTATCCTGATATGTGCACATTAAAGTCTGTGAGTTACAAAGAGGACATTTTAAATAATTCATTTTCAGTTTTCAGCCCCTCATTCCTCAAAGTTTTAGAGTGAGCCCTCTAAATTTCCCAAGGACTCCCCTGAAAGTTCTAGCAGAGGACAGGATGCAAAGGTATCTGCTGTGTGTTTTCTTGAATTTTGTCCATTGTCTCTCTGATATCCTAATGAATTAGCCTGCAATCTTGTCTTGACCCAAAAGTGGTGCCCCTTGGATCAGAAGGAATGTCTAAAACACATTGATCTGTGGTTGGAATAGTAAACTAAGCTCCAGGAACATCCTGCCAGAGGCCTGTCCTTAGGAAATTGTCTCAGATTTTCTTGCTGGTGAAGGATGATATGCTGCACCTGACCTTCTGTTGAAAGCCAGAAAACAAAGAGGAGAAAGCAAGCCTTTTACTTTCTAACATTTCCTTCAGGCTATACTTTCTTAGGGTTGATACCCTCTATATCTTTAGAGACCATATCTGCAAGACATTAAAACTAGGTCCTCAAAATGAGTGATCACCAGCCTCTGGTTATAACCAAATATGTCCTCAGGTCGCAAGCCTTCTCTTACCCTTTCCTTTAAAATCCAAACAAAAATATTCAGCTGTATGCAACCATCATGCCCTGTGGAGTTTCTGCAGATCTCTTGGGGATAATCATGCCCTCCTCTAGCTCTTGTTTCTGGCTCTTTTCTCCAGCACCCCTACGGTCTTGGCAACACTCCACAGGTTGTTGGCTTCATGACATTGATCACTGCACCTCCTTTTAAGTCCTCAGGATACCCTAAGTGGTGCAGTGACTTATAAGAGATTGGAAATAATGGAGAGGAAACTAAAACTGAATTTCTGCATCACAGTTGTGACAGTCAATCAGTGATTTGTCACCACAGTGAATCACTTACTGGCCATCTCTTGTCTTGTTTCTGGAGTAACACCAGGAAGCAGCTGTCTCTTTAGAGGAAATTTATTATTTCCTGGCTTCTCCCTAGTGCCTGCTCTTTCCTAAACTCCCATCTCTTTGGCCTGACCCAAGGAAGCTTCCACAAATAGGTTTCTTTCATTACAACCCCTTATGTGGATATCCTTTTACTTAACTACTAGAGTGGTTTAGCTTCCTCTGTTTCATCTTCCCTGTTCTTGATGATGATGATAATAATAATAATAATAATAATAATATGAATAATAATAAGTTGATTAAAGTGTTTTCCCAAACTACAGGCTTCTTCTCCCTCTGTAGCAGAATTTTATCTTTAAACCCAATGTGGAAATAGCTGCATCTGGGTGTAAGTTAACAGCAATTGTATCTTTCTGCTACTTAATGAAATTTTGATTTCAACCAAGTCCAGTGGCTACCATTACAGTGTAGCTCAGATGCTGAGACTGAATGAGGTCATGAGAAACAGCTGCATGGTCAGCACACTTGCGTGCTCTTGGACATGGCGTAAATGTAGGCAAAGTTGTATTTCAGTCCACAACCTTGAGAAAAGGTGCCCTTCCAACAGGAAGACTCATAACCAGGCAAACAAGACTGTAATTCTAATGGTAAAAGTAGCCATGGGTTATGTAGTCATCCAAACCACTAGCAGGTCCAGTTATCCCCCACCATTGTTTATCCACAGTGTCACAGAGAGAAGGATTTAGGGTAGATATCTCTATCAACAATAGAGGTAAGACCTAATGAAAGTGGTAAATGAGAATTATGGTAAACCAGAGTTAAAAACCAAAGCAGTACTTCCTGTATTTCTCACATAGCTACTCTCTGGTTCATTTCCCTGTCCCGTCTTTCTGCCATCATCACCACAGACAGCTGGTGTGGAAGATGATTGATTGTTGTCTTTTTATTATACTTCTTCTAGAAAATTCAGCAGGTACTCATAGATCCACCTGAAACTAATGTAACATTGTATTAACTATACTTCAGTTTAAAAAGAACCAAAACCAAACAAAAAAAAAAAAAACAAAAAAAACTGCCCTAAGGAATTTATTTGAGAAGAATTCAAAGAGTTCTGCATTATTATTTATAAGAAAATTTGGGAACAACCTGTATGTTACCCACGGAGAAACAAATCAATTCTGCTTTCCTCATCTGAACACAACTATTTTGCACATATTCAACACTGTGTTACTTTAAATAATTGTTAGAGACATTGAACAAAAGGTTCACAATATAGTAGGTTTAAAGGTAAAGAGTAGGCTAGGTGTTGTAATTCTACTTTTATGTAGATTGATGTATCCGTAAGGGAGAGCACGACAAGCACACGTGTCACAGTGGCCAGTCCAGCTCACAGGACTACAGGGGATTTTTACTTTCTTCTTCATACTTTCCCATGTTCCCCAAGTTCTTGCCAATGACTATTTCGCCTATACACCAAGAGGGGGAAATGTTTAAAGAAGAAAAAGAAGAAAACCGCATAACTTTACAGCCACTTACCGAGCATTTTAACAATAATCCTCAAGATATACAAGCCCTTTCTTCCCCCTCTGACTCTGACTGATTCATCCCCTAACAAACTGCTGACTGTTTTCTCAAGAGAGCAGAGGAATAAAATAGGCTCTGACTGGCGCCTGTATTAAAGTCTTTCCAGCTCCCTTACAGCTGCTGCCTCTTCCGTCCTCTTCCTCCTCTGGTGCCTTTTCCTGAGTCTGGCTACACTTGGCCAATGGTTGAAGTCATTCTTTCATAAATAATTTGTGCAGTGATTTGGAGCTTTCTGACGACAATCTACAGTTTGTTCCAATAAACTGATGCAATAGAGAGAATTTGGGCTGCTCTGTGACAGACATCATGCAGTTGGGTTGATTCTCGGCCCTGGTCAGAATGTGGGTTTGGTTCTGCTGAACTTCTGATCCTACCTCAATTTATGTGGTGTTTTTACTTTCAGTGAACTCAGTGGCCAAATGCCCCAAAGAGGCGAGGTGAGTTATATAGCACGGCACCTTGATGGAATATTACATAGTTGTTAAAAATTACAAAGACTGGGTTGCAACATCAAAAAAGTGTTAAAAAATGTAAAATAGGAAACAAATCAATACCTATATGTGGTTACGACAATGTAAAAGTATATACTTGTATTTTGAAAGGGATAGAGGAAACATGAGGAAATGAAAATAATTAATTTGATGGCAGATGATAGAAATTTTTAAAATTCAGCAATGTGTGTTTACTGGGCACCCACCATATGCCTGACACCGTGCTAGCCATGTCTATTTTTATTTTAATATTTACATATTTTGAGACAGAGAGAGCAGGGGAGGGGCAGAGAGAGAGAGAGAATCCCAAGCAGACTAAGCACTGTCAGCGCAGAGCCCGATGCGAGGTTCGAACCCATGAACCGTGAGATCTTGACCTGAACTGAAATCACGAGTCAGACACTCAACTGACTGAGCCACCCAGGTGTCCTGTCCTGTCTATTGTTAAAATTTAGTTCTATAATATTTAATAATATAATATGGTATAGTATAATATAATATAATATAATATATTAATGTAATGCAGTTTCTAAAGAAATGTAAAGTAGTGTGGTGGAATTCATCTTTGTAGATGTTACTGTGGGCACTATTGATTGCATAAAGGGTACCCTTAATATACTATTCTTTTCCACACTGGATCCAGGAAAAGCTTATGCTGCTGGACTATAATATATCTGTTGAGTCCTCAGGGAGCCAGATATGGCCTTTCTCCCATCTGCTGCATGTTATTCTTTCACACACACACTCAGCGGATGGGTGCCAGGTTCTGTTCAGGTGTGGGCAATACACAGGGACCAAGACAACAGGGCTCTGTCCTCAAGGGGCTTCTGGGCTATTGGGAAGGACAGGAAATAAGTTCATTGGCAGTGTGATTTCAAGTAGTGATATGTACAGTGAATGACAGTAGAGTACAGAGACAGTGAAGCAGAAAGCAGTAGCTTATTTTCAGGAGAGTCAGGGAAGATCCCCCTGAGAAAACAGGGAAGTGAAAGAGCAGCCAGGCCAAGTCTGGAGGAGGTGGAGGGAAAAGGTTAGGGAAAGGCCCTGAGACAGGAACTAGGTTGGTATGTTTGTGAGATGCAGTGAGTCAGAGAAGCTGGTGAGCCTGGGAACTCTGTGAGCCACAACATGGAAACTTTTCTAAGTATGATGGCAAGTTTTAAGGAGTGTTAGCATGGTTTCTACTTGGGTAGAGAATGGACTGTCAGGTGGAGGAGAAACAGAGGACGAGCTGCTGGTGGGTTAGCAGTCCAGATGAAAGGTGAAGGAAGTTTGGCATGGGAGGCTGGCATAGGCATGGAGGGAAGGCCTGTTATGAAGGCAGAGCACATGGGACACGAGGAAGAGTCAGGACACAAAGATGTCTCCTAGGTTTAGGATTGAGTCACCAGGTGAATGGTGATGATGTGCTAGGAGGGAGGAACAGTAGGGTCTGTTATTTTTTTTTTTTTATGTTTATATATTTTTGACAGAGAGAGAGAGAGAGAGAGAGCGAGCGCACAAGCAGGGGAGGGGCAGAGAGAGAGGAAGAGATAGAATCCAAAGCAGTCTCCAGGCTCTGAGCTGTCAGCAGAGAGCCTGACGTGGGGCTCGAACCCACAAACCATGAGATCATGACCTGAGCTGAAGTCGGACACTTAACCAACTGAGCCACCCAGGCACCCCAATTTCTGTTATTTCCTAGTGAAAAGATTACTTAGATCTGATCTAGGTCAGTCTGGAATATGCTGCTAATTCCCAGAGTTCTATGGCTGTATCTTCAAGGGTAGGAAAAGGGTTTCATGGGCCAATGGAGAGACTTCCAGCTTAGGAGCCCAGAAACCTGAGTTTGGTCTGCCTCTGCTATAAAACAGAAGTTTCATCTAGGACACATCATTTCACTTCTCAGAATTACAGTTTTCTGTATATCTGCCTTTCAGAGTTTTGTAAACTAAAGTCCGATACAGATACATAATGGTGTCATTCTTGTTACCTACACACTTGTATATATTAGCATTCCTGTTTAGAATCATGACCCAGAGTATGCATGAAAGCACAGGTCAACAGAGGATTGCCCCTGATTTGCTGACTTTTAAAAAAGCCCACTGATTCACCTCTGGCCTGTCGCCCAGCACCTGCTGCACCCCCATCACATGCAAACACTGTGCACTCGTCCTCAAAACAAATGACTTAGCAAGATCCGCTTCAAGAGTGAAACAAAAGCATATTCTAATGTATCCCTGAGTAAAAAATTAAATTTGCATTCTGTTCTCTGAGGACTCTTGCTAACTGAGGTAGTTGGTTGCTTTTCATTCTCACGACCCACCTGTGTTTGTTTCCAAGGGCCATTTCCAGGAGCCTTACCCTAGATTAAGCCAGCCATATAAATGAGAAGCCACAACAAGAAGCTGACTTCTCCCCTCCAAGCACTGCTTAATGGTCCTAATCAGCAAACTACTTTCTCCCTCTTAAGTAGCATCTTGAGAAGTCCCAGTACCTGTCACTTCAAGATGGCATCTTCTATAGTGGATGGAGAGGTGGAATAGGATTTGAAAGGACAATTGAGGGAGCTAATCTAAACCGTTAGGTGTTTTCTTGCTAACAGGAGCCTGATTCTATTACGTCTGTTAAAGGCTCTAATAATAAGCAGGTTTCTTGGGGCACCTGGGTGGCTCAGTCAGGCGTCTGACTCTTGATTTTGGTTCAGGTCATGGTCTCATCATTCATGGGATTGAGCCCTTCACTGGGCTCCACACTGTGCAGAGCCTGCTTGGGAGTCTCTCTCTCCCATCTCTCTCTCTCTGCCCCTCCCCCTCCCCTCTCAAGTAAATAAAAACTTTAAAACAAAAAAGACAGGTTTCTTTGACTCCTAGTATTCTGTTTAAACTTAGCTCTAAAGTCACTCGAATTGCACGCTCACCAGCTAGGGGGGAAATGTTAAGCAAATAAAAAAAAAAGTAAGCAGAGCCAGAGAACAATTTCCTTTTATAATTTCTCTTCTTGAAGTGTTGAAACTCAGAATCCTTCACCTGAAACACTGTGGGGTTCACGGAGACTGATGACGGTGAGGAGCTCAATTCAAATGACATTAAGTGTGCGCAGAAGCATGGGGACAGTCCTTGGAGGTCAGGAGCTGGCTAGCTCAGGAGGCACCTCACAGCCAGCTGAGGACAAAGGCAGAGCCATCCAGAATGTGGGCTGAAAGCAAAGGGGAAATGATCCTATTGTTTGGGGACAAAACCAATCAATAGTTTTTTTTTCACTTCTGCCATTTCAAGGAAAGTTTTTTTTCCTCGTATATGTAATTGCTTTTGCATAAAAGATTCATTATTTGTGAGCCAGGTACAGAAGCTGAGTTCCCCCTCGGTTTCCTGTGAGCCTCTCCAGTTCTGTGCCCCAGACCGTAGTATTGAACTGATATGGATTTATACACCCAACAGCTGGCTTCAGAACTTTCTGTCCAACCTTTCCAAGCAGCCCAGATTGTAAAACTAGAGGTAAACAGGCAGGCCTGTTTGAGACATCCTGAAAGCCACTATTGTAACGGGGTAGCTTTAATCTGGAGGTAGCTGACCTTGATGTGTGAGTACTGCGTAAAGAATGACATTTCCAGTAGCCTGACTCTCCCGTACAGAAAGCAGGGAGAATTTAGTTTGGGGGAGCGATTTAAGCTGGAGAGACTCTCTGGACTGGAAAGGGCATTTTAGATTCTGCCTGTCGTGAATAAAGCATCAGAGATTTCGGTTATGGCACACATGAGGATGAGAGGAGCTCATGGACTGGCCTCTCTAGGTCATGCTTGGGATCACCATGAGGTCATGTTCAAAGGCTTCCCAGGTGAGGCTTATCGTGGGTCTCTTATATCCTGTAGAAGTCTCATTGCCTTGACAGTATTTTCCCATATTTTCAGGTGTGAAAACCTTCTTCAGTTTTCTTAAGAATAGAGAAGCATAGAGACTATATTTTTAAATGCTATTAACTAGATTTAAGAACTTTAGAATACACTTCCTATGGCACCACTCAGTACATATTAAGATCACTTTCTACGAGCTCAGGACTCCCCTGGAAAATGGTGAAAATGACACCTGAGCTGAATTTATAGCATCTGGAAGCCTGCCTAAGGAAGACTGGGAGGAACAGGGAGGTTATTCTGTTTGTCTATGTCACCGAGCATAGCTCCTGGGCTGTCGTGGATGCTCAGAAGATGTCCACAGAAATTAGGCAAGTTTCATATTGTTGATGATAACAGGCTTTGTTTCCATGAACCTTTTATGCTGTTGAAAATTGATCTCAGCTTCATCTTTTAAAATAATAACCAGCCATTGGTATGCCCTTTGGCAAGCCATGTAAACTCTTTTGGCCTCAAGTTTTTTTCTTCTTTCCATTGAAAGCTTAGCTAAACACTCTTCACCGCATCCCGAGCTGGGCACTGAAGTCTTGTTCAGAATCTACCTTGATAATTAGATTTTTTTAAACCTTAGATGGAAGTAAAATAGATATGCAGAAGCTAGCAGGCTTAAAAAAATATAATGCTTAATGGTTAGAAAGTTTAATCTGTTTACTGCTAACCATCAGTAAGCAGGGGAATGCTAAATTATATATAACGTAATCCCCAAAATCTACTGTAATGGATGCTAATGTGAAAATGTATGTATACCAATATGTTGAGTTTATGCCATATGAACATGTGGGGTGGGATGTGTCTGTGGCTATTTTGCATTCTTGCCTTGTATGATGGTCCAGTTGTTTAAACATGTCATAAACACCAAGTCAGTGGTACTGTCACCAGGTCTACCAATTGCTACCAACCATGCCAGGTTTCACGGGGATGAAGCTCTTTATTCTACCTTCCCCGATTTTTTGCCACCTGCAGAGGATCCTTATAAATTCAGGTTAATCAATACTGTATTTCCTGTTTCCCATCCAGAGTTTATTTTATACCCTGGATCAGAGAATTCATATTTCATCTACTTTGCAAAATAAATATTAATAATAACAATGTTATTAATGTGTTCTTTGGACACGATACCATCCTATGAGTTTACTTTTACATATATCAGATCCAGTCTGGCATTCGTCTTTATGTTCTCAGGATAAATGGTTTTCGGCTTAAACAGCCACAGAAGCAGCTGTCAACTGTTGTCAGCTGGAACCGATGAAAGAGAAAAATGCAGCATCTGAAGAGCAACTTGCAAGATGGTCTAAATATTTTATTTTCATTTTGGAAGACCCTCTCCAGATTTACCCCTTCACCACTAATCTTAGAGCAGCATGATGACTTATGGGGAATCCATCGTTTGGCTTTTACGTGGAGAGTAACAGATGAATGACTGCTTCCCGACACAGGGCTGTTTAGCAGGATATTAATGGGCAGGGTGGCTAATCTGTTCACATTGTTCCTGCAGAAGTTTTGCAGTGCTTTGGGGAATCATTTATCCTCAGCAGTTGCAAGATAGCCTGTTTTCAAGTAAACCTAGGATAAAGATCTAGTTATTTATTGCTGTGTAACAAACTGCCCCAAAACTTTGTGGCACTGACTGTATTAAGTGCACAAATCCTTGTCTCTGTGCTGCAATCCTTTGAAGGTTCAAAGACTAGGAGTGGCTTGATGGCAGGGTGGAATCCTCAAGACTGGCAGCAGGCCTTGGCTAGGACTTGATGGGATTTGGGCTGGAGAACACCTGGCCCTCTCCACATGGCCTGAGCTTCCTCATCATTGTCATCTCTGGACCTTTAAACTCCTTATATATGGTAGCTGTTTTTGTGACCTAGCCTCAGAAGTCACATAGGCTCACTTCTGCTGGCCTCTGTTAGTGGAAACGGTCATAGAATCCATTTGTTTCCAAGAGGAGAGAACACAGCTTGCACCTCTCAAAGAAAGAACTATCAAGGTCACGTTGGAGGAAGCACATGTAGCATGGACGATATCATTGCTGCCACCTTTGAGAAAATGATGGTGCTATATTCCGTGCACAGATTTCTGTAAAAAATGAATAATGGAGTTCTCTGGCTAAAATGTGTTTATAGAATGTGACTAATCCTGGAGTTCTTATTGCAGATGCTAAGATCAGTGTTGGTGGGCCTGGTTCTAGAACAGTAGCTCTGAGTGCTCAGTTAACAATAGATACCCAACACATGTATTTTCTAGATACTTAAAACTTAAAATTGAGCCAAAAGAGCAACTGCCACTCTGAACCATTAGGTCATGACAACTAGGTTCGCTTCTTGCTTGAATAACCCTGATGTTACAGTGCTTGGAGTGTGTAGGAAAAATAAATTCCTTCTAATAAAAATTGCTTGGGATTTGATATTCATTTAAGTGAGAAGTTTATTAAATAATTGAGTTCTCTGAAGAAATATTTGGTCTTCTTGATCTATGTAGCCATAATAAATAAAATCAGATAAGAGGCCGAGTGTGAAGGTGCAGAATAGACTGTCAATTAGATGTACATACGTGTCTCTCTTCCTATTGTAAAGAGGACTGTCAACCTGTGTGGTGCTTATGAATTCTCCTTTAATGAAAGAAGAGAATGGGAAATGCCATGTAAGTTTTTATACTTTTTAATTTCTTGTTTCAATTCTGTTCTTTGCTCTGGAGCAATTTCCTCCCTTCATTCTCATGAAAAGTAAGGTAAAGACGTCACTCTTACTCAAAAGCTGTGTAACTGTGTAGTCATCACTGGGGTTTGTGTGCCCCCGCAGTCGTCACTGGCATTTGTGTGCCCTGAGCCATTTTGGTGAGCATAGATCCCCAAAATAATCAAAAGCTTTTAGATCCCAGGGTGCTCTAAAAACCGTGCTAAGAATGTATCGTGCATTACCACAGCAAACCAGGAGCTGAGCTCCTGGTTGGTGTGCTGGGATTCCCAGGGAAATGTGAATTCACCACTGAACTAGCTAGCACTCACGCCCTGGAGCTAAGTGATGGCAGTGTCTGAAATCTGGGGGAAGCAAGGCTACTATACTCCCTGTGTGCAGTGCACTGAGTCACAACTTACATTGTTTTATTTGGTCTTCACAATCATCCATGAAGGTAGTGGCTTTTCTAATTTTACCAATGAGGAAATTGAAATTCTTGGAGAATGAGTAATTTGCAGAAGGTTGCAGTGTATGTTAGTAATAGAGCCAGCCTCTTCAGCTACTTTCAGTGGTTTATACAGGTTAAATTAGAATCATTCCTTCCTTTCTTAGAAAAATAAACCTACTAGAAAACTCAGAAGCCATAAAGGAAAAGAGCGATGAATTTATCCACATAAAAATGTAAAACTTCTCAACAAGTGGATCAAGAACATATAACAAGAGGATGGGTGGGGAGGGAGAATTGACACACCGTGATAAAAGACCACTTTTCTTAATGTAAGAAAGAGCCCTTGTCAGTCAGTGAGAGTAAGAAATACAGACTGCTAGTAAACATAGGAAAGTGTGCTCAGCCTCACTCATGGTTGGAGAAATATACAAATTAATAATTATGACTAACACTTTTTCAGTAGTTAGATTGGTAAAGATCCTAAAAGTTGATAATACTCAGTGCTGTCAAATGTATTGAATAACAGGTTCTATCCATCTACATTATTTGTGGAAGTACAGATACGTATAATTCTTCTGGAAGGCAGTTTTCATGATAAGTACCAGTATTGAAAATACACTCAGTCTTTAACCCAGAATTTACTCATCCCATAAATATCTTAATAGTGGTATTTAAAGATGTGTGGGCCAGTATGTTCATTGCACTGCTTGATATAATGACCAAAACTGTTCCTCAATTGAAGACTGAGTAAATAAATTTTAGAATGTTCATACTACAGAACACTAGTTGTTATTATAAACAATTATATCCAACAATAAGAAAAGATGAATAAGACATGTTGAAAGAGCATTGTATAGGAGATTTCATTTTCTGTTTTTTGTGCATAGATAATATCTAAAAAGACACAAAGGAGATTGTTAACAATCGTTACCTCCACAGCAGGGGAATAGAATTGGGGATATCTTTATCTCTTCAGTTCATACCACCTTCTGTATAATTCAGAATTTTTACTATTAGCATATATTATTTTTATGATAAAACAATAATTTTTAAAAATCCAGTATGGAAGACATTCATTTATTAGGCCCTATTTGCAAGATGCAGCCCATATAAGTGGATCATCCTGGATTGACAGATAAAACTTACCCAACCACAGAGAACAGATATCAATGATTTAATAAACAAAAGGTAATAAAAATTTCAGCAAAACCAACTAGACTCTCTTGGGAACAAGTCTCTCCGGCTAGATGCTTTTTCAGTTTAGCAGAAATAGGAAAAAATAATTTTGGGGAAAGCACAGCTTCTGAGATGTCATCCAATTTCATGTATTTTAATGCCTTTTCTCCTGTTTACCAAAGTAACACGTTCATTGTCAGAATTTGGAAAATACCAAGAAACTCAAAGAAAACAAATTAAAACCTCACTAGGGCTTTATTTTTAATGGGCTGTAAAGGTAGACACAGATGACTATGTGATTATGTCTAAGCAGAAAGAGATGTTTGGGTGAAATGACCAATTACAATGAGTTTTGAAATTTCTTTTGAACTGCATTGTATGAGAGGTAAAGGAAAGACTGAGGGGTAGAGAATAGGAGGCTGTCTGAGAGTCTCAGAGAACTAAAAGCCTTCTTTGATTTCCAGCCAAGATAAGTTCACATCTGCCACTGAAGGGAATCCTAACCCAGCATGGCAGAAAACTATAGAGATGAAAAGACATCTAACTCCGTTGCACAAATGAGAAATTTGGGTCCAGTTTATTCAGTAAATTTAAAAATATTTATCAAGTACACAATGCAGTGCTCTTTCCACTTCGTGATAAGTGAGGCAAGAATATTTTCTGAGGACTCTGCTCATTATCCATTTAAGAAATAAGTATGACTTTGAATAAACAAAGACAAAATGATTAGATACCACTAAAGTTGATGACTCGCCTTCGAAGTGGTTTCAGGTCATCCTTTTAATACTGTGCTCACACCCAACCTGTTTTACATTCATTTGCAGACTTCAAACATCTAATTTCAGGGTGAGGTTTAGCTGAGTGACATTAGAGCCCCCTGAACCTTCTCTGGTTTGGTGTGAAAAGTGAGAAGTCTGAAACGAATATCAAGCTACATCTTCAACTTAAAAGCAGCAGTTATTTATTTTTAATTAAAAAAAAAAATCACCCAATATAATTTGAATCTTAACAATAGGTTTGTGTCATGCTCTTTAGTTAAAACTCTGGATGTAGAAAGCTGGCTTTGAGAGAGTTGAATTAAAGTAGAGACCAGAGGTTAAAGCCAAATAATGATGCCTGGTTCTTGCTACCCATGATATGGAGGAACAAGGGAAAAAAGAAATAAACACTGTGGCCAAGAATACTTTAGAACTATCTTACTTACAAGAAGGAAAGCTTCAGGAGCTTAGGAAACCCCTCTGACATGAGGCCTTGTGAAGTTTCCCCACTGGGCCTGTGGGTTACATGAGTCATTAGTACTAGGATCTTTCAGAAACACCCCCCCATCCTTGGTCATTAAGGAGGGCACTTGTTGGGATGAGCACTGGGTGTTATAAGTAAGTGATGAATCACCGAGTTCTATTCCTGAACCAATACTACATGATATGTTAACTAACTTGAATTTAAAGAAATTAAAAAAATATACATCTATAACCTCTTCCAACAAAATGAATAATGGGAAAAAAATAAAAACAATGAATAAAAATCATATTTACTTTAAATCATTTTAAAAAGTTCATAAGGAAGAGAAAATACATTTATAGTACTGTATTGTACTTGTTAAAACATTTGTATGTAAATGGACTCATGTAGTTCAAACCTATGTTGTTCAAGAGTTAGCTGTAATTCAAAAATTAAATTGCTTAAAAATTATTTTTAGTGAGCTCAACTTTTAATTTTTGCTTGATATGAGAAAATAAATTTTAAATAACTGCTAGATATTCATTTGGATATTGTCAACATTTTTTTTTCTTTTCAGCACTTGATGTAATAGATTGAATAACTTTTATAGAATTCAATATCACAAACTGTTAAACAAACAAGCAAACAAAAGGAATATCCCCCATTCTAAATAGAATTTGGACAGTTCATCAGCAGGCTCACCAGGCCACCAGGAGCCTCAGATCACCCCTGCCTGGTTGCTGGGGCTGACCCACACAGAGTGAAGCCACTTGATCAGAGTATCCATCAGTAGAGATTGGCCAGTCTAATGTTTTGGTAACAAATAACCTGAAGGTCTCTGCCACATAACCCGACAAAAGCATATTTCTTACACTGAGAGCTGGGATTTCCCCTCTGGGCCGCTACTGGGACAGCCAGGGAGGGAAGAGTGGGCATGATTGCCAGCTTGGCTCACCCCACCTGCTCAGATTGTTACAGGGCCCTCTCAACTGCAAGGAGCAGACAGGAGGAAGTCCCCCATGTGCCTCCAAAGAAAGGAGAAGTGATTGATAGGTGAACAAGGAGTCTTTTCCACAAGGAGAATTCAAAGGCACTGGCATTCACACCCCTGTTGTGCTTTTCAATTACTCTAACTGCCCAGAAGGACCATGTACCAAAGTAGACTGCAGTTTTATACGGTCTTTGAGATGCTTCTAGGGCCTTGTACAAGTGCACCCGTTAGCAACAGCATTAATGGGTGGCATTGAAGAAGGTAGGGTTACTTCCCCTAAGTGAGTCTGCTACCAGGATTCCTTGAGACTCCCCTGTGCCCCTCTCTTGGTCTCTGTCAGTAGCTTCCTCACTGGTCTCCTATCCCATTCCCTCGCCTTGAAATCTACTGAACTAAAGCATGCTTGATTCATCTTTAGAAAGCTCAGCTTTGATTATATCACCCCCTCACAGAGGTATTTGGTGGTTTACCATTGTCTATGGTTTTGCTACTGAAACTAGTCCATGGGCCAGCGGCATTCCCTGGGGTCTTGTTAAAACACAGAGTCTCAGGCCCCACTCTAGACCTACTGAATCAGAATCCGTGTCTTAACAAGATCCAGGGATTCATGTGCACATTCAACTTTGAAAAGCACTTATCTGGGGCACCTGGGTCAGTTAAGCATCTGACACTTGATTTCAGCTCAGGTTATCATCTCACAGTTCATGGGTTTGAGCCCTGCATTGGGGTCCATGCTGACAGTGCAGACGCTGCTTGGGATTCTCTCTCTTCATTTCTTGCTGCCCCTCTCCCGCTCGTGTGTGTGTGTGTGCGTGCGCATGCTCTCTAAGTAAATGAATAAACATTTTAAACAATAAATAAAAAATAAAAAGCACTTATCCATAACACTGGTTCTCAGACATTAGCACATTCGAACTACTTGGAGGCTTTTAAAAATTGCTAACACCCAGTTTGCAGGTCTGGAGTGAGGCCTTGCACCAAGATTTTAAAAAGCTCCCAGGTGATTCTATCATGTAGCAGAATTTGAGAACCACTGCTATACAGGGACCCAAGTGACATTCACAGCCACCATTAGTGTGTTCCACAGAACCTTCCCGGTGCCATTTCACTGTATTTTGGACTGGACTCCGATCCTCCAATGCATTCTACACTTTTATAGAATGTGCAGTTCCGGTCTGTTATCAGAATTCACCAGGCATTATCTGTGTCTTCCCTAATGACTGCAGAGGGCTTAGGGCCACCACATCTAAATTTAAAATGCCATAACTACAAGTCATGGAAATCCAAATACGTTAATTTACTAAATTGTCCATTTTAAGTATTTTCCTGATGAATAGAATTTAAAACTCAATTTCCCCTGATGACAGCAAGAGGTTACCTTATTATGTTACCATGTAACATAACGGGTTTTATTCTCTGTTGAACATCAAAAATATGGTAGATAATGAGATGGATGTGTTTACTTTTAAGTAACTTTGAGGGTTATATACAGAGGGATCTTTTTTCAAAACATGTAGCAATAGCTGTGATAATCTGCTTTTAATTATTCTCACTCCTTCAACTTACTGAACTTGTGATTGGTGACACATGTGTGAGAGACACCTGGCTTGGGGACAGAATCAAATAAAGACCCTCTTTGTTACCTTTCCTATTGAACTGAGGATGTCAGACATACAGACATCTACAAGGGGTTTTTTCCTGCCAGGCCCGCAGTTCACATAACAGAGCCCCCACTTTTGTGGGGAACACACTCCTGTCACCCCAGTGCTGACATAGAACCCTGCTCATAGGTAGATCGTGTTCCTTCCCGAATGGCCTCCAAAGAGAGAAATACCTTTCTTTCTGCTTTTATATGAGCAAGGTGTTAATTTTCACCAAGACTTTTACGGGCACAGCAAGCAGTAGTTGCCTTTCCGTGTGAACATTAAATAAGATTCAGGGTTTGAAAAGCCTACCTCAGAGGCTCAGAGGATCTATGGGATTTGCTGGGCCGTGGCAGACAAATGGACTGCCCATCTGTGACAAGCTTGCAATCGCGGTGGGCCCTGGTGTCGGGAGGGACGGGATCCTCTAATTCATCGGGATTACCTGGGCTCTGCTCCTGGCAGCCTTTGGAGAGTTAGAGCCTCGCGTGTGCCTGTCTCTGGAAAGGCCGTTGGTGACACATGGGGAATCCTGATATTAGCAGCGTCTGCCTCTGGCTGCCGGGCACATTGCCCTCAGCATGGGGCCCTGCACAGCCTGGAGGCGGGCGCTTGTCCGTTACAGAAGCCTGCAGGTGAAACTGACGTTATTGGTGAATACGAATGGCTGCAGTTGGGCCTTCATATTGGCTTTTACCAGACGAGGGACACACACAACAACTTTGGACAGGGGCAGAATAGAGGACTCCAGTGACATTTCAGAAACTTCAGAATCCAGAGCAACATTGCCGATGTCAGGAACTGACAGTCACAGCGCTGGCAGTACCTTTGCTTTGCTTTTTTCTCTGGCTTCATCCCTAAAAGAATAATAGAAATGGAGAAGAATTAGTCATTAAATGGAGTAAATTAAAAGCAGGGAGCCGTTAACTTTATGTCAACTTTAAGATAACATCGGTAAATAAAAGGGCTAATTGAAATTCTTGGTATATTCTAATAAGAACTTTTTTATTAAGTTATTTTGCGCTTTAGCGGTTACTCGTGGCATGTGGTTGAGTGCAGCGCTCTTCGTTACTCATTTTTATTAACGCACAGTAAATATTAAAACAGATCTTGGGAGCAATAATGAGGTGAGAAATAGATGTGACTTGTCAAATATAAAATAAAGCAGTTCGTAATATGTGTGCTCTTATCCCATTTCCAGATTCGTACTGGCTACTTCTTAACCTAGTGTAGCCTTTCTCTGACTTCTGTTTTATTATATTGTTGTTCTTGACATCTTGCCAAATTAGAACTTTGTGCTAACTTATAAAATGTACCCCGAAATCTGGGACTTTCGAAAGCTCATGGTACATATCCCTCTTAAGTGTTTCATTAAGAGTAAGCAGTGGTGCCTGGGGGTGCTCTGTCGGTTAAGCGTTCGACCTCAGCTCAGGTCATGATCTCACGGTTTGTGAGTTCAAGCCCTACGTCGGGCTCTGTGCTGACAGCTCAGAGCCTGGAGCTGCTTCAGATTCTGTGTCTCCCCTCTCTCTCTTCTCTCTCTGCCCCTCCCCTGCTTGTGCTCTGTCTCTCTCTGTCTCTCAAAAATAAATAAATAATATAAAAGAGTAAGCAAATCAACAACAAAAAACTTTTAACATTTTTCTCCCTGTTGGAAATTATGTTTAAAAAGCATAAAGCTTTTTAACTGTGATCTCAGAAATATTTTAAAGTGTTCTTTTAGCAAAATACATGCTCAACCAGATTTCCAGTAATATTTTCTTTAATATTGAAAAAAGTGGCAAACTTTTTGAGGAGACAGTACCTGCAGAGATAATGACATCTATTTTGATCAACCTTAATTAATTGGAATGTTCTATGAAGTGTATGTTCTGATTAGTTCAATATTTTTTGTAATGAGAATTAACACAGAAAACCCTTTTAGTTTCTCTTCGTATTTATCTTTCTATGGTGACGTGTGTACCTTCTGCCTTAGTAAGTAGATAAAATTTAGCTTTAACCTTTCTTTGATAATTGAAATGTTTTTCTGATGGGCTACGATCACAGATATTTCTAGAACTTGTGGAAAGGCAATTCACTAATTTCATGAATTAATTTAAGTCAGCTTTTATTGTAAAATTTTAGAAGGCTAGGAATTTGGGGCTAAGGTTGGACTGTCCCTAAGCCATATTTAAGGACTTTTTATTTGTTTAAAAACAAATGCTCAGTCTACCATCTTCTAAAAGTGAAATAAGACAGCAAAATAAAGCTTGTCTGAGGATTCTGGTTCCTTGGATTTTACTTAATTAAGACTTTTGATGACAAATGTTTTGGTTTTCCCTTTCCTTCAGTATACTGCCATGTCCCCAGAGACTGGGGACTGAGATAGTGAGAGGTAGGAGGCCTAAGCTGGATGGCTCCCATGGTGAGTCCTGCAAGGGACTGGTGGTTCAGGAAGGCCCGGCTGGGCTCCTTTCTTGTGTACCCTCTGGTTGTCACTGTCCCCACAGTTGCCCCTTGGGAACACCAGAGAATTTTACAGAGCGGGACTTTGGCAGAACTTTCATACCTGTTGGTCTGGTTTAACGGATATTGGTTTTTCAAGATTTTTGACATCCTTCTGCTTCAAAACAAAATGAGGTCTTCTCAGGCTTGAAAACTTCCACAGGCAAAATTTAAAGGAGGGAAGGGAAGAAGGGAAGGAAATTACATAGGGACATATTATTTTCCTTTAAATTCCCATTTAATAAGATTCAGACAATGGTTAAAAACAAACCATTTAGCTGTCAGGTCTTGTGGCTTGTATGTCGTGGTTCCAAAGAATGATGAACCTCCGGTAGGCCCCTGCAGTGGCAGGTTTTCATCGTGGGTTATGATTCTAAAGGCATAGATTTAACTCTAATCAAATAACATCAGTTCAGCTCAACACATTTTTGTTGTGTGCTTCCTGTCTGCTAGGTGCTAAAAGGTCCCCACTCTCTGGTGCTCAAGATCGAGTACACTGCTTTGTAAAATAAGTTTCGTGGATCCCTGGGGGTCTCTGGCAGGCATACTAGTGGATCTGTTGGCAGTTGACAATTTTAGAGGAAATGTAAAATATAAGATAATTGAGATTTTTGCAGGTTCCCATTGTATTCTTACTAATGGGTCTATAGCAGGTATATGTTTTATCCCACAGCTCTGGATATGAGACATGACACCTTCCTTTATTTGTCAAAATATGATTTTATCAGTCTCCTACTCCTACCTCTACCCCACCCCACCACCACGCCTGCCTCTTCCACACACATACACCATATCACCTGAAGGCCTTGCAAATTTGGGAAGGAGCACTCTGCAGCCACAGCACACGGGTCATAGCTGTGATGTGTTCTGTGTCCAAGCCTGGATCTCTTGAAGGCAGACAGGTCCTTCTCTGCTTCTGTGCAGAGCTGGGCATGAGGATCTTTCCCAGGACTCCAGAAACTTCAGCTTTTGCTGTTGAGTCCACACTGCATCCCTGAGCTCTCCCAGGGGTCCTGCCACCCCCTGGGAGGTGCTATCCTGACATGGACCACTGGCTTCCCTTTCTCTCAGGACCCTCCAAACCTGCTGCACTTTCATTGTCTGTGCCCCTTATTCTGCCTCAGACCCAGCCGCCTCCCTCCCCTCCACCCGCAGCCTTCCCTGGGAAATCCTGTGTCACCTCCCTTCAGTTAGAAACATGGTGCTGGGCTCTCCTTTCTATGACTGATAGGGATGATTAGAGGGTTTAGTTTTTCTTAATTTTAACACTGGTCAGATTTTTTTTTCTTAATACATCATGGTGATAAAGGGTATTAAATATTTAACATACACTCCAAGGACTGTCTTATTTACTTCTCAACTATCTACAAATGTATTTTTGTCTCATTTACAAGTTAATATTTACATATACTAAATTTGCCCTTTTCTTTAGTGGTTGGATCTTGGGTTCAGAATGACTCATTGAAGTACAAAAAAAGGGGGGGAGGATAATATGAATCCTAGAAATCAAATCAACATGCAAATGGTAATAGTCCACAGGTTTATAATGTGAGCATGGATGGTCAGTCTGCAAGTCGGATGATTTCCCAAAAGCTGCCAAAAAAAGAAACATACAAATAGGAAGTATGATAATGAATATCTAAAATTTTGAACTTATTTGCACTGGGAGCAATTCAGCCCCAGCTTTGGTAATTATCATGGAATCCTGGTAAATAGTTTCCTTCTCTTTAAATGCAGATGATAATGGAACTTACCTCAGAGTTGTTGTAACGAATAAACGAGTTAATATATATGGAATGCTTATGTACACACTTATGTGCTGTCTGTTATTGTTATTGCGATTTTTATCAATGTTATTAACATGAGGCAGGCATAGTGATCTCTATAAGCTTCTTGCGTTTTTCCGAACAAATGAAAATATTGATGCTATTGGCACACAAGTGGTAAATGTCATTAGAGATGAAGACGTGGGGGCGCCTAGGGGGCTCAGTCAGTTGAGCTCTGACTTCAGCTGAGGTCATGATCTCGCAGTCTGTGAGTTCAAGCCCCGTGTCGAGCTCTGTGCTGACAGCTCAGCTCAGAGCCTGGAGCCTGCTTTGGATTCTGTGTCTCCCTCTCTCTCTGCCCCTCCCCTGCTTATTCTCTCTCTCTCTCTCTCTCTCTCTCTCTCTCTCTCTCTCCCTCTCTTTCTCTCTCTCTCTCCCTCTCTCTCTCTCCCTCTCTCTCCCTCTCTCTCCCTCTCTCTCTCCCTCTCTCTCCCTCTCTCTCCCTCTCTCGCCCTCTCCCTCTCCCTCTCTCTCCCTCTCTCTCCCTCTCTCTCCGTCTCTCTCCCTCTCCCTCTCTCTCCCTCTCCCTCTCCCTCTCCCTCTCCCTCTCCCTCTCCCTCTCCCTCTCCCTCTCCCTCTCCCTCTCCCTCTCCCTCTCTCTCTTTCCCTCTCAAAAATAAATAAACATTCAAACATTTTTTTTTTTTTTAATGATGAAGAAGTGACCAGAATTGTAGCAGTTTCACTCAAGAGTTGTAAAAGTTTGTGCAAGTTACAATCTGGTCAAATAAACCATATAGTAAACATAGCAAATGTGTCAAAACTCTGAAATTTTCAAAACGTGAAATTATCACTTTTTTTAAGTCTGCAACGTTAAGTATTTGAAGATCCATATATTTCAGCTTAACATGCTCAGAGGAAAAGCAGAGTGAGCTGCTGACACAAAGTCCTCTGCTGAGTGACAGTGCAGGCACCACACGCTCTTGGTTGTGTATACTGTGAAGGGCAGTTCTGCTCCATGAGTGTGTCAGCTTCCTGCTGGGGCCACTGATGTTCCTCCCCACACAGGGGCGGGGTCCAGGGTGAAGAGGAGGATGGTGGGGATGGGGCAGGTGGATGAAATACTGGGTAGCTTTCTCTTGTATCTGTCTCCTCAAACTCAAGCCATGAAGTGATGTCCATTATTTAATGATTATTCCAGGCATGCTATAGATTGGAAAGAGTACTTACTTTCATTACTGATCCACCACGACCTGACCAGAAGGAAGGGGCTTCTATCCAAGAAAGAAACTGCACCCAAATGCCGGGGCGACACGCTGGCAAGCCCTGGCAGAGCATTGACCACATGCTTCTTGTGTCCTGTGTGCACACAAGCCCCCCCACCCCAAGAAAGTATGACAGTGGGAGAGAGACCGTGGGTACTGTACTTCCCTGCTCTATCCTGAGGCCAGTTTTTAAAGAAAAGGGTGCTTGCAAAGAATTTTTCACTTATGTCAAAATTTTTATTGAGATATAATTTATATCCTACAAAATGAACTAATCTTAATTGTTCACATCTTTGAGTTTTGGCAGTTGTATATACCATGTATCCACCATCGAAAATAAAACATAGGACATTTCCATCACCCTAGAAAGTTCCCTCCTGTCCCTTCCCACTACTCACCCCTCTCCTCCGAGACAGCCACTCTAACTTCAGTCACTGTAGGGGAGTTTCTTCTGCTTTTGCACTTCGTAGAAATGGAATTTGATTCATTAGCTTCATGAGTTTTGAAGTAAGAGTTCAGGTAGAAGGATTTCCTGGTGACAGGGAGCATGCTGGCAGAAAGCCTTTCTGTGATTTCAAACACTTAACAAAATCATGGAGACATATTCAGCATTTTGAATAGCCTGAACCTGTCACTGAAATATTACACTTTTTAACTCTGAAGGTAGGATAATAGAATTCATTAAAAACAAAAACAAAATCAGAAAGGAACTGCAGTGCAAATGGCTTCTTATCTAAAAGTTTACATCTTTCCCTGTGTTTCTTTCTCTGTAGTCATGGGAAAAGGAAATCTGGAAGCACTGAAGGCCAGAGTTGCTAACTACATCCAAATGCTACTATAGGAAGTACTTTGTAGAAAGAAAGGCAATCAAAGGATAGATTAGGAATTGGCCCACTGTCTTCTTCCTCCTGAATCAGACACATTTAACCTTCTAGTTCCTGACTGTTTTCTGCTCATGGATTTAAGATCTGACTGATCCGGAGATAGTTTCCAATGAGGAAATTCACTGTGACCTGTGGATTGATCCCCATGCCTGCCGCTAACGAAGCTTCCAAACACTTGCCCTTGGGCCAAGCCACAGTAATTGGTCTCCAGGATTTTTATTCTGGTAGAAATAAAGAGTACTATTACACAATCAGGGTAATGGTTATAGTTAACATTTCTGAGACTCTGTGGCAGATAATTTCTCAGAGCATCACTTCCTATAATGCTCCCCATGTGTCAGCTTGCTGTCCCCAGCATACATCGAGGGAACGGAGGGGCTTAGTGAGCAGCATGGCAGAGCCATGGCATGCACTGTGGCAGGGACCCCAGGGTTTGTGGCTGTGAATTCCCGCTCGTGAACACAGACACCAGAGAGGGGGCTGTGGCACGGTCTCACCATCCCTGCACTAAGCAGGTACCTTGCTGAGAGGGTTCGTGCTGACAGCAGCCAAAAATAATATTTACTTTAAAAATAGTTTCAGTTTTGTTAGCCAGCGTTTCTTCAACCTTTGAAAAAAATAACCAAATAATCCTGCCCATCTATGTGATAAATGCCCTTAAAGTGGCCCTTGGATGCCAGGAAACCTTGGTCCACCAGAGAAGTTAAGGGTTGACGTAGCTGGGCCTGGCAGGTAGGAAGAGCAGGAGTTGTTTCAGTCCTGTGAAAATGGAAGTGCCAAGGGTCTTAGTCTTTAAAAACTGGGGAATCTCCCTCCCTCTGCTACTCTCCTTGTGGCTTCCCTTGGTTTTTATGTAATCTCTCCCCATCTAGGCCAAAGGCATCACTTGGGATAAGAACAGGGAAGTATGTTTAGGGAACCCCTCTTTTTTGTTTGTTTGTTTGTTTGTTTGTTTTGAGAGAGACTGCGCAAGTGAGGGAGGGACAGAGAGACAGGGAGAGAGAATCCCAAGCAGGTTCTGCACTGTTGGCACAGAGCCCGACACAGGGCTTGAACTCATGAAACCGCAAGATCATGACCTGAGCCTAAACCAAGAGTCAGACGCTTAACCAACTGAGCCACCCAGGCACCCCGGGAACCCCTCTTTCATAAGTTCCTCTGCTGCCTTCTGGGTGTGCTGGCCAGACTCACACAGCACCCCTGCTGCTTTGGCTGGCTCTCCAGTTTCTGATTCCTCTTCTGCCATCCCCTGATGTGAGGCTTCTCTCCCTCCTGCTTACCCACTCCTCCAGCATCAGTAGCGACCCTCTTCCGACAGCTCCTCACTCTGCTTCCACAGCAGGCTTGTCTGCAGAGCCTCAGCCCCACATCTCCAGCTGTCTGCACCGTGGGTTGAACATACATAAATGGGGCTCATTTTGGCCTTCTGACCTCTTACCCTTCTAAATGGCTTCAGCCTTCTCTGCGTCACCTGGGCCTGGGACCTCATCCTCACCTACCCACCCCCCCCCTCGCCCCCGCCTCCTCCCATCTGCCTTCCTTTCTCTGCTCACTTTCATCCCTGCCTTTTCCTCCTTCCACCTGGATTGTCAGCTCAGGGCACTCACGTTCTTGTTACCTTCTGCTACTACTTCGGCAGCCTCCAACTTGCTTCCCTTTGCCTGTATCCTGACCTTCCTAATTCATCCTAAACATCGCTGTCCAACTAATCTTCCTAGAAGACAGACCTGGAAACCTCCCTGCTAAGAAATGCATGGTGGTTCTCCAGTGTCTCTACCAAAACCCAAGTGGCTTATTCTAATGCCTAGGGCCCTTTCGAGCCCACCTAGCTTAGTCAGCTTGTGTTGCTATAAGAAGAATACCATAGACTCAAGGCTGAAACAACAGACTTTTATTTCTCACGGTTCTGGAAACTCAAAGTCCAAATCAGAATGCCAGTATGGTTGTGTTCTGGTGAGGGCTCTGTTCCTGGCTTCCTCACATGGCAGAGAAAGAGAGAGTCTCATCCCCTTATTTCCTTATAGGGGCACTAATCTCATCATGGCAGCTCCACCCTCATGACCTCATGTAACCCTAATCTAACCTCCCAAAGGCCCCATCTCCAGATACTGTCACATTGGGGTTGATATTACAACATATGATACAGACATTCAAAGCATAGCACCGTCATATTCTCAGTGTTATTTCCTTTTGTTTTCCCACTTATGTAGCCTCTGCTCCATCCCTGGGATTGTTCCTGCTTAAACACGGGCGAGCACCTCACCTGTTGCTCATGACTGTCATTCTGCATCAACCCCTCTCTGCCTGTTGAGCTCTTTCTTGCCTTTCACTAACCATCTTGAATGCTTATTTCCCAGTCTCTTGTGCTCTCTCCCTCCTCTGAACCTCAATCACACTTTGCAATTGATTCCTTGTTGATGATCATTATCTTAGCCTTCCCTATGCAACAGTGACAGGATTATCTTCCTCCCTCCATTAGATGGCAAGCTTTCCAAGGGCAGAGGCTGTGTCTGGGTCACTGTCACATCCCTTGCATATCCCTTAATTCAAGGGCAATAGCTCTTGAATTAAATGTGGCCAGTGCTGCCCCCATTAGTTCAGATACCCTCCCCCCATTCCACCATAGTGATGCTCACTTCCAAGAGTCTTGCAGGTCACTGGACGTGGCTGACAGCCTGTGCTGCTTACCTGCCATGAATGAGCCCTGAGAGTAGCCAGTGAGGCAGCTCTTTTAAACCCAGAGCTCTGTCAACTGTTGGGTTTCCAACAAGGAAGACCATATTTAACTTGCCTTTGAATGAGAGCTTTGGCTACTATGCTTTTGTAGTAAGGAAGCCATTTGCTAATACTGGCCACCTTTTACCTTCCCTGTGTGGTTCCTTATTGTTTACGACTGAGAACTGCATTCAGCATACTCTCGCCATCACTCTTCCACTATTCATTCTCTTACTACTTCTTCAGCCTTGAGATTTGCCAGATGTTGCTGGACGAGATGATCGGAAAAGCAGTTAGAGCTTTTGTGAGACTTTGAGGCAGTGGGGGAAATGGCAGTCTTTCCATCCATTATGAAGCTCCCATTGTTTCCATCACTGCAGTCAGGAAGCCTGTAATAAGGACTCAGCAGATACAGCCTTGCTTTCTCCAAAGTGCCTTGACGAACCAAAATGTTCTGCTTTAACAAAGGCACAATTAGCCCAGGACCTTGTAAGTGCTTGTTCTTATTCACTTTTATTCCTTTGTGTGTCCTTTCCCGCTTTCTTTTATTAGGGACGTGCTTGATATCATCGCCCTGTTGCCGTATTTGCTGAAAGAAACTAATGTGTCCGCGTGGTCT
Source organism: Panthera onca (assembly GCF_046562875.1). Classification (NCBI taxonomy): domain Eukaryota; kingdom Metazoa; phylum Chordata; class Mammalia; order Carnivora; family Felidae; genus Panthera; species Panthera onca. Next base: position 22,725,078 of record NC_138343.1, on the reverse strand, counting down.
CCTGTGGACCCGTCTGCGGCTAGCAGCGTGGGCCGACCCCACGCAGTGCTGGCAACATGGGTTTCACTCCTAAAAGCAGCTTCTCATTAACAGTTGGGGAACAGCCATTATTCCAATAGTACATGGATTTGAAAAACAAATTCAGCATCTGAGAGTGAAGCGAAGTCAGAAGTTCGCTCTAAAACAGCGCCAGGACCTCTGACAACACATTAAGAATCAGAAAACCTTGATGCCAGTACTGGTTTCACCTCCTCCACATGTATGACCTTACAGGAGGCTTAGCTGCTTATGGTCAGATTACAGACCATTGAGATCATCTCCTCCAGCCCAGGCGCACAGACGTGCTCAAAGTCACACAGAACATTCTGCAGGATAGTCAAGACTAGAACCTCGGTCTTTTTAGGTCTAATCCAGGCATTTCCTGCTCATGAAACCTTTTGAAACACAAATGTCTTCCTTAGGAGTAGATGGTGAGGAGCACCTCCCCCACTTCCCGAGGTAGAAAAGGGCAAATGAGAGCGCATGTGTAAATCCACCATGAAGATCCTGAAGCACTGTACTTTTCCTTTACAGGAGCTCATTTCCCTGCTTTCGTGCACCCAGCCTCCCAGTGCACATCTCACACAGGCTCCGCCATGTCCCAGGCACTTTTTTAGGCTCAGGGGGCCCCAGAGATGAACAAGGCTCAGTCCCTGCCCTCAAGTGCCCCACATTCCAAAGCAGAAGGCAAACATTTTTTGGGTAATCGCAGTGCAGAGGATACCTGCTCTAATTAAGGGATGCATTAAGCACTGTGCAGCACAGAGACGGAATGCATTGGTTATTAATTCCTTATTGTCAGGATATTGTCAGGATATGTGCCTAACAAGGAAGGTGACATTTGAGTTAAACCTTAAAGAATGTGCAAGAATTCACCACGTGGAGCACATGGAGACGATGTTGTGGGTAGAATGAAAACTCACAAGCCTGAAAGTTTACGGTGTGTTTGCAGAGCAGTGAACAGTCTGGTGTGGTGGCAGAATGCCCGGGCAGAAAGGTTTTGTACATGGTCTTCTAACTAACAAGCAGTCATTGTGGAAAATACCACCCGTGTTTTTGTTAGAAACTTCCATTCCTTAGATTGGCCCAGGAATATGGAATTTCCTTATGGTTCAAGCCTAAATCTATATATCTATATTCAGATTGATTCTGTCCTTCTTTGGCTTTTTTTTTTTTTTTTTTTTGGCCTAATTTCACTCTATCTGTATTTGAGATCAGAGGAGCTCTGCTAGCCAGCCTCGGTCATTTCTCAGTAGATTCCTACATAGTCAGTTAGCTTCAGCTTGTCCCTTGGTCTGCCAGGACACAGGAATTCACAGGCAGGACCCCAGGCAGTTATCCTGAAGGGAATAGGGTGAAACAAGGAGCCACCATTTGAAGTACTTCAGTGTAACTTAGCAGAGATCATGGTGCGCCCACTGAATGCAAAAGTTCTGCAACAAACAGTTGCCGAAAGTGAACTCTGGGTGCTGCTCCTTGGCAACTTTTCTACTCTAGGTGCTACTTCCCCACCCCTGGTTGAAGGAGGACAGAAAATGTGGTCGCATTAACTGGCGTAGAGAGGAGTCGGTGGTTCTGGGTTGCAAGTTACAGGTAGATCTACCATTTGGGGGAGGCCGATGTGCACCATGAAAAGAAAATTCCCTTTGCAGTATTTCTGATTGACAGTGAATGACACACTTACATCTGAAACATATCCTTTCCTTTGGTGGAAGTCTCCTAAATTTTAAAAATTTGTTTGCAAGTCGTTAACACCTGTGTCACAGTTTTGGGAATAAGGCTGCTAAGGCCTGAAGGCAATGGAATTGAGACCCAGAAGAAAATGATGGTTTCCTATTTATGTTCCATAAGGATGTATACTGCGTGTGTGTGTGTGTGTGTGTGTGTGTGTGTGTGTGTGTGTACACACGTGCAATGTGTCACTCCCTCTGATATAGTTGAGATGTAGGGAAGACTCCGAGTAGAGCCCCAGGGGGGCATTTTCAGCCATGATTTTCCACCATCTTCCCTTGTTAGCTGAGTGAGTTTCTCAGCTATTGGTGAGTGCTCATATTAACCAGCACTTCTCAGCTTGCCTAGGATGAAGGGAAAATCGTATGAAATCAACTGTTCTCCTGTGGGCTGTTAAAGCTGCTTTGACATGTGCACATCACTCAGGTGGGCTGTTTTCATTTAAAATCCTTGGTCATCGCTGGCTGACATAGGCCCTTGGCTCCTGAGGTGTGCCTGGTGAGGCAGCCCTCTCCCCAGCAGCTGTCTGATCATCCTGTAGCTGTGCAGGAAGGCATTTTGGCTTTCTCAGCCTCCCAGCTTCATACTAGTTAGGTTTGACACCTCCAGCACCCTCATATGTGATGTAGACAGGTTCGCCCTGCTCATATGATGCCATGTGGCCCAAGCTGTGTTCCTCACTTGTCAAGGAGGTGACTCACTGCACATCACTGTGATAACACTATTGAGTATCCCAGGAAAGTCAATCACAAATGGTTCTAAATGGGACCCTTTATATATAGTGAACTTCAGAACTTCGGCTCAGGCCAAGGTAGGGTAACAGAGAGTGAATTTACCTTCCCAACTCAGAAGACTAAAAATCTAGACATAATATACAAAACAGTGGTTTGCAGACATTGGACCCAAGGTAGTACGGGGTCCCTGAGTGGAAACACCAGGGTAGGCCCTACAGTCCTCCCAGCTTGCTGCTGGAGGGGGGTCCGAGGCCACAACACAGGTAAGAGGACCCAGACAGAGCCCAGGAGTCTCTACTCTCAAGAGACAGAGTTAGGGAATCAGAGGCCAAGGCAGCTGGAATTCTCTAGGTAGAGTCCAAGAGGGAGCTGAGCTTCCCAGAGGTGAGCTTTGGGGGTCTGCAGAGGCTTTCCCTTTGGTCCTCAGCAGGTACTGCTCAGCACTTGGTGTGAGGAAGCTACCAGCAACTGAGGAAAGAACCACAGGAAAGGAACAGACAGAACAATCTCTGAGGTCCTACAGGGCAGGGAATGGTTTGTGTTCCCACCAGCCAGAGTAGGAAAACCATGGCGATGGTAGTCAGAAGGGTAATCCCTCAGTGTTGGGGGAAAAGGATCCCTAGACTAAAGGCTGCCCTGGTCCTGACCAACAAAGCTTGAAAGCAAGCTTACAAGCTCCTTGGAGAGATGACAGATTCTAGGACTGCGGCAGGAAATACATAAGATGAGCCTGAAGTATCCTGTAGTGCCAGAAAAAGAAGGAAGTGCTCAAAAAAAGCCATGGAATTCACTGTTCCAGTCACACCTCTAGAAAGTAGCAGAGCCATGGTTCAAACTAAGGGATACCTGCCTATGAAGGCCATAGTCTTCCCACTGCAGTGCCTGCCTCTCCCTCCAGCCCCCTGCCACCTGTCCCCTCCCTGCTCTGTACTCCTGAGCCAGTTGGCAAGGCTGGGGAGAGCTCCTTCACCAATGTTGCCAAATGGCTGCTCCTTCTGCCAAATGGCTGCTCCACACGCACGTGTCCGGCGTGCACTAAGGAAGCTGTGACTAGTCGTGCTTGGTCCCAAAGCTCATGCTGCAGACAACACATGCCTGTACCATTCCAATACCTCTCCCTAAAATGGAGCATGCAGGAGGTATAGCTCTAGAACTGTCACTGTCACCAATATGAAGTGTCCATTCCAATAAGCTTTCTGAAAGGAAGAGAAAGTCAAGGGACAATGTATGACCTGCTTCCTAGCTTAGGCTGACCTCCAGTGCGTGACCACAGGACCTTTGGGGTCATGGCAGTGTGACACTATGGTGGCACTGCTGGGTTGGGACTTATTTGTTTGTTTGTTTCCACTTATTCTCTTTACCTTTCCCTGGGAATGGACAACATTGACAAGAAGGTGGCGAGTTGTGTACCTGTAGGCGAGGATGCACTGTGTTCCCAGAGGTAGCAGTGTTTTGGTCATAACACATCAACACATTTCTGTTTCAGTTACCCAGCCAGAAGAAGCCAAAGAGGTTATGCAAGTAAACTAGAAGAACACTACTCATTTTAGCAAACGTTAAAAATTTGTAAATTCTGGATATTATAACAATAACATCGAGTTTATTTTAGGTTCATTCTTTGGTAGGACATACTTGCTCACCTTACAAATGGAATGGAGGTCTGGAAAGATGAACACTTTGGAAGATAAATTGAATTACCACATTGATTTTCTAAAGTACGTGACGATCTTACACATCCATAGCATATCAAATGCCCGTACCATTCAACATTTCTGATTGTCTTGCTGCACGTTGGTGGGCCCAGGGGGACGAGCAGTTTTCAAGTGGCGAGAGTGCTGAGTATCACAGCTCTACGTCAGCTTTCACAGGAGCCTTTGCATGTTTGGACCGGCCACTGCAGATGTGGGAGAGGCACTTTGACCCTATGGCCCCAGGGGGAGTCTGGCACGAGCATGGAGCACCTGCCCAGCCAAATGGCAGTCCATAGCGCAGAGCAGAAGGGCATACATAACACGGTCTTGCTCTACCATGTTTTTCAAAGCCATGAAATTCAGTCCATATGTTTAAATCTCTCCTTGGCTGATTGCCTTGTGCAGTTGATATGTACAGTACAACAAAATAAAAATAAAAAATCTGTTTTGGAGCAAACTTGAATGAGAGAGAATGCCGGAGTTCTGTGTGGAAAGCGTGTGTGAGCATATAAATCCCATTGTGTGTGTGTGTGTGTGTATGTGTGTGTGTGTGTGTGTGTGTGTGTGTGTGCGTGTGCGTGTGTGTACACACGCGCACACACACTCAAGCTGTGCTTTCGGAGTGCCATTTATAAAATATTTATCATGGTTTTACTGATTTAGGTTCATGTAGAGCCTTTGTTATTGAAAAGGAGCCACAGCACTTTGCTAATTTAAGATGCTAAGTGGGGGTATAAGAGTGAGAACCACAGATGACTGCGTTTGAATCCAGAGGGAAAGCTGGCAGTCCCATTAACATTAGCAACAAAATGTGGCCATCTCTGGGTTGAGCCAGTCTTATTCAAAGGCATCACCGAAGGAAAGGGGTCTAGAAGGATCATCTGTGGGCTTTATTCTTTTTTGTCCCAGCACTTGTGGCCTTTGGGGGCTCAGCCAGACTTTCTTCTGGCATGAAGCTGATTACTGCGGCTATAGTTGGTCTCCTTATATCTCACTGCTCCTCCCAAATCCCCATCTGTAGCCTGAAACCAAAAAGAAAACTCACTCACTCACTCACTCACTCACAGAATACAGAAACTTTGAAGGATAATACCTCATATTAAGGAGAATCCTAACAATTGAGAAACACAAAGCCAACAAAACATCAGGAAGTGTCAGGAAGCTTTTATTGAGCATCTACTACTTGTTCATAATTACTGTGATTTCTGAGGGAGATACTGAAGAAATGGATGCTCCTGAAGGAGCTGATATAAGAAAACAAAAACAGTTGAGAATAATAATACGTAACTGTTTACTGAGCATTTCATACATGCCAAACACTATTCCACATGCTTTAAATGTATCAACCTCAGGGTGCCTGGGTGGCCTAGTCAGTTAAGCGGTCAGGCTCTGGATTTCGGCTCAGGTCATTATCTCGCAGTTCCTGGGATTGAGCCTCGTGTCCGGCTCTGCGCTGATGGCATGGCACCTGCTTGGGATTCCCTCCCAGTCTCTCTGCCCCCACCCCGCCCTTGCTTGCCCTCTCAAAAATATATTAAAAAAAAAACTTAAAAAATAAATAAATAAAAACAAATGTATCAACCTCATTTAGCCCATATATACCTAGGTTCATGTAGAGTCTTTGTTATCCCCTATATTGTCCCCATTTTCCACCAGGAAGCTGAGATTCAAAGACATTAAATGCCTTGCCCAAGGTTACACAGCCAGTAACTGACAGAGCCAGGATTTGACCCAAAGGATCTATGATGGAGCCTACACATGTAAAAAATTTACAACACATGATCTGTTATCACCTGTATCCTTACCTACTCCCTCCCCAACATGAATTCTTTTTTTTTAAGTGTACAATTACATGGCTTTTAGTGTATTCTACAGAGTTGTGTATCTGTCAATTTTAGAATATTTTTATAACCCCAAAAAGAAAGCCATCAACCCCATCCCCCAGTATTGTAACCCTCCCCACCCCAGCCCTAAGCAACCACTGATCTGCTTCTTATTTCTGTAGATTTGCCTATTCTGAGCATTTCATGTACATGGAATCATGTAATGTGTGGTCCCTAGTGACTGTTTTTTTTCACTTAGCATAAAGCTTTCAAGATTGATCCATGTTGTAGCATGTGTCAGTACTTTGTTTCTTCTTATTGCTGAATGATGATAATAATAGGGCGAATAAATGTGGAGCATCTTTTCACACACTTATTTCTCCACTTATTCTTTTGGAGCTAATCCTGTTTCATCCATAAACACCCATGTATGTACCTATAAAAAAACAAGCAAAAAAGCGTTCTTCAAAAACCGTAACCACAGTTATTTTTATCACTCCCTTAAAAAATATTTAATTATCAAATATATAGTCAGTGTTCAAATTTTCCTGTTTTCCCTGTTTGTTTCATACTTTCTTCTTTCAGTGGTTTGTTGAATTCATATCTAAACAAGGCCCATGCTTGCATTTGGTTGATACATCTCTTAGGCCCCTTTTTGTCTATGGTTCGTTTCTTCCTCTTTTCTTGGTAATTTTTGTTGCTGAAGAAGTTAGGTGGTTTGCCCTATACAGTTTCCTACATTCTAAAACTTTGCCAGTTGCATCCCTGTGGTGTCATTTAACAGGTTCTTCTAGCCTCTGTATTTCCTATAGTAGTTGGATATAGAGACTTCATCAGATTTAAATTTGACTGTTTTGTGGGGAGGCAAGACTACTTCACGGGTGGTGATCTGTACTTCTGTATGTCTCTCTCTTTGTACTGAGCACTGGACTGTACTGAGCTCACTGTACTGAGCACTGTCAGCTTAGTGATAAAGTTCCCCCATTGGCTTTTTTAACTAATGTGTTTGGCAACCATTGGTGAGCATGGCTTAGATCCATTATTCATCAGGGGAGCTTACGTTCCTAATCACACATGTCAAGCGCCTCCCAGGAAGGCAACAGTACGCTTTCTACTATACCCTATTTTCCTTATATTGCAGAAATGTTGAAGGCAGGGAGGTATCAGTAATTAAGATGGCGTTTTACTTTCAATATTAGCTGTGTAAAAATTTATTCACCTCTTCTGTGCTAGACTTCCTGAGGGCAAGAGCTAGTGCTGGGTTCTTAATGTCCACCTCCCCTAAGCCAGGCGCATGGTAAGAGCTTACTAAGTAGATGTTGAGTGAGTGAGTGAATATCCCGTGCTCCTTGCTATGTACCCTCTTCAGAAGATTTCCTGTGATGGCCAAGGTTGGTCACATTTTTGCGGATAAGTGTTTAGTGTCTTCCTGGTTTTCAGATAATGCTACTGTTGAACAGTGAATCAGATGAAACAGGCTGTAACTCTGAGTGTATAATGGTGGACATTTAGAATATCAAATTCAAGGATGACCATTCACGATTCAAGCTGAATTTTTTCTTTTAACCAAACCTCTTTTATTTAACTGAACCAAAAAATATGTGGTCTTTTCCACCCTCATTTTGTGGCCCCAGGTGTCTCATAACTGAATAGTTAATGAAAGCTTGAGCCTGTTCCTCCTGAGCCTGTGAAATCTGTCAGCCCAAAGCAGTGTGGCTCCTTTTTGGATTGGAAAGTAAAATGTTTGTATTAAATTCTGGTTTATTAATTTTATGTTAGGTGTGTTGTAAAAACAGGGACATTTTATTTAAAATTTTTTAATGTTTATTTATTTTTGAGAGAAAGACAGAGCACGAGCTGGGGAGGGGCAGAGAGAGAGAGGGAGACACAGAATCCACAGCAGGCTCCAGGCTCTGAGCTGTCAGCACAGAGCCTGATGGGGCTCAAACTCATGAACCATGGGATCATGACCTGAGCCAAAGTTGGATGTTTAACCAACTGAGCCATCCAGGTGCCCTGGGAAATTTTATTTAGAATCTTCTTGTTCATATGGAATCTTTGGTTCTCCTAAACCAGTGTATGTCCCCGGTCTTCCTATGGAAGCTTTCAGGAGTGTTTCCAACCCCACTTGGAACCTTACCACTTGCAACTTGTGCAGAGCACATTGTTTACACAACATAGTCAGGATCTGAGATTTGTCTCCTGCCTCCCTGCACCCGTTTTACCTGCTGATTCAGTTATACTTGTCTGAAGAAGAACACTTAGATGCTAACATGAGATTTTGAAAGCAGAAGACCATTATTTGGAAAATCTGGGCATGGCAGTTGTGAGGGTACAATCAGTGCCCTTGTGTGTGGACATTCTCTTAGGCCTCAACACAAAGAACTTCATGTGGATTCTTTTGTGGCCAGCCAAATGCTGTGGCTGTCACTAGTTTGTCATTGATGTGACACTAAGAGGAGAGAACATACACCTTTATAATAAAATTCCAAGGGCAGGTTCTGCAACATCATTTGGCTTATCTATAAAGCTGTAGCACAGTGTATTTACTTTTACATGAGACAGCTTCCAAATGTGACTTCTTTTAGTGTGATGCAAGCCATCTGTGAACTTTCTCTGTCATGCCACAGAAATTGCCACAGCCACAATGTCATCTGTCTCCCAGAAGACTGAGAGTCACTTTCAAAATAACTCATGTGCTTTCCTATTAAAAAGTGATGTTTAGGGGCACCTGGGTGGCCCCAGTTGGTTGAGCATCTGACTCTTGGTTCTGGCTCTGGTCATGATCCTAGGGCCGTGGGATTGAGCCTCGCATCAGGCTCTGTGCTGAGCATGGAGCCTGCTTGGGATTCTCTCTCTCTCCTTCTGCCCATCTCTCCCACTCTCTCTCTCTCTCTCTCTCTCTCTCTCTCCTTCTGCCCCTCTCTCCCACTCTCTCTCTCTCTCCTTCTGCCCCTCTCTCCCACTCTCTCTCTCTCCTTCTGCCCCTCTCTCCCACTCTCTCTCTCTCTCCTTCTGCCCCTCTCTCCCACTCTCTCTCTCTCCTTCTCTCTAAAATTAAAAAAAAAAAAGTGATTTTTAAATGGCAGTTAGGCTCCTCTTGAGCATGCAGTGTGGTGAGATCACCTGCATGTTCAATGTGCAACAGCAAAAAAAAGAAAGAAAAAAACCAATATTACAGCAATACCAGTAGTTAAAATTAAAGCAATCATAGTAAACATACTTAGAACCAGTTTTAAATTTTGTATCTGACGTAAGCACTTAAGAAAAGGGAAAGGATAAAAAAAATGGTTGGAGACACATATGGTGATTCTGAGGGAAACTTCTGAGTTCTGCAGGGACTTATATGCTCCTGTCACTGGGTCCTCATATCGCTGGCCTTACTCTAATACTTTGAGCCACTGAGAAAGCTTTGTGGAACATTTTGAAAGAGCAGGGAGGACAGATACAAAGTAAAGAGAATATGTCTTTAGCATGTTCATTTAACATTTATCAAGTACCCAGCATATGCTAGCCACTAGAGTGGAGATTCACAAACTTTTGAGTCTGAAGATCCCCTTTACACTCTTAAAAATATTGAAGCGGGGGCAGGGGGTATATATCTATTGATGTTGACCATATTGAAATTTTAAAATGTGATATTTAAAAATATTTTATTAACTCATATAAAGGTAATAAGGAAGCTATTGCATGTTAACATAAATATACTTTTATAAAAAAACAAAATTGTAATGAAAGAGTGGCATTGATTTATATTTTTCAGATCTCATTAATGTCTGGCTTAATAGAAAACAGCTGGTGTCTTATATCTGCTTCTACATTCGATTTGGTATTCTAAGTTGTTTTAATTGAAGTATCTGAAGAAAATCCGACCTTGCCATATGTTGCTGAAAAAGCGAGAGTGTCTTAATAGCCTTGTGAGAAAATTGTAGATATTCTTTTTTGGTATTACACCAAAACTCAGCAAGTAGTAGTTTCTTAAAAGTTAGCTGCACTTGAACTTGTTGTTAGTTAAGTTAAAATCTATTAGTCTATCATACAATTTGAATGGATTTTTTACAAAGGCATGTTTTTGTGACATTTCGCATTAGTCGGTTGGAAGATATTGGTTGACTGAGTTATGCAGCTCTTTCAAATGTTGACACATTTCATTATCTAAGGTTAAAAAATCACATTTATTAATATCACCGCCATTCTTATCAGAAACGCCTTAAATATCAGGAAGCATTGGCCGATACAAGTTTTCCAAAATGCAGATTTTCACTTGAAAGCTTGATTTTTATCCTTGCCAAAAATTACTATCAGGCCACGTCATTCACTTTTGAGAAAATTTCTGCCATAATCTGTCAGTAGTTGATGGTGTTCCATGAAGAAAGTTGCTAGTTCGTCTCACAACTCAAATGATCACAGACGTGCTTTTCACCCCCATACCACAGTATGGAACAGACAGGCATCCCATTTAGTCACACAGATTATCAAAAAGATATGTACTCCAAGGTCAAGATGTAACAAAGGCAATCATTTTTACTGCTCTTTCAAGGCATTCTTAAGTGAAATGGATTGTTGTTTTTACCTGTAAGTATGAAATGGTAAAAACATTCAATGGCCACTAGTCACATGTCGGTGCCACTGCCACCATGATCAGCATTAGGGGCTCATGGATTTTATCCACCTTTGCTTTTTCACCAACATTACAAATATCAACACGGTGAAAAGTGCAAACAAGGCTTTATTCTTATGAAATTGTTTTGACCTTATAAACCCCTAAAAGGGTCTTGGGGGCCCGCAAAGGGTCTACAGTAGATATTCAGGATGACCTATACAAGACTTTCTTCTTATAGAGGGGCAAGAGAGAGAATTTTGTTCAAAATGCATAGGATCCTATAACCAAACTAAAGCAGGGCTATGCATCAGAGGGGCTATTTTAGGTTGGGTGGTCATGAAAGGCTCCTCAGAGAAGGTAGCATTTCAGGTGAAACTTAAGAGCAGGTAGAACAGGACAGCTAGTCAGGCTCTGAAGCAAGAATGGCTGAAGAACAGAAAGAGGACCATGTCACTAAACGTAGTGACTGAGGAGGACATAGTGTGAGGGAAGGTCAGCGAGAAAGTCCAGGTCCACACTGGATTGGGCCTTAGAAACCAAGGTAAGGAGCTGGCTTTTATTCTAAGTTTGATGAAGACTTGGAGGGGATTGAGCCAGAGTGAAAGGTGACAGCCACCTCGTACTACCCCCAGGAAGTGTGTTTTCACCCATCTTCATACCTCCTTTCTTCTGCAGATGACTATAGCTGGCCTTGAAATTCCAACTGCTGGCTATAAAGGTATGAATGTGGGGCACCTGGGTGGCTCAGTCGGCTAAGCAACCAACCCTTGATTTCAGCTCAGGTCGTGATCTCACAGTTTGTGAGATCAAGCCCCACTTCAGGCTCAGCCCTGCCCCCACTTGCATGTGTTCTCTCTCTCCCTCTCTCTCTCTCTCTCTCTCAAAATAAACTTAAAAAAATAAAGTTGTGACTGTAAGTGGAAAAATCCAAGCGATTACATATAGCATGATACTTTTTATACAATAAAAATAAATTCTAAAAATATTATAGTTGTGATAAGGCTATATAAAAAGGAAACCAAGAGGACAGTAAACAGAAATTCAAAGTTGCGATGACCTCAGATAGGGGAGTCAGGGGGACCAGTTCAGGGAAGACCACACAGAGAGATATAGCTCCTTGTCAAAGTTCCAGTTCTGATGTTGAGTGGTGGTTTTGTGGGTGTTGATTATTTTACCTTATTAAGAACAGATGAGTGAGTGAAAGCAGGCAGGCCACGAATGGGCCAGTCATAAGAGTCCATCAGGAGGCACAGATAATGACTAACTCAAGTGTGCGCATACGGGTTTAATATAAAAAGAGAGTAAGAGTTGAGAAGAAACAAATCTAACACCTTTTTCATTTCTTCACAAACCAAAAGGCAACTTCCTAGCCCATTCTGACCATAGCTGTGTAAATATCAACTGTAGCATCTGGTTAAGAGCTTGGACCTTGGGGTAAAAGTGCTTGGATTCAAATCTTTGCCTTATGCCCTACGAACTGTGCAACCTGGACACAGTACTGATCCTTCCAGCCTCGGTGTTTTCATCTGTAAGGTGGGGTAATAGCAGAATCCCTGACCTCGGGTTGTTGGGAAGATGTACTAGGATCATGTCCATAAAGTGCTTGTTACAAAGTTTCTTGGTCATGTGTGAGGGGCAGGTGAAAATTCTTGTTCCCATAAATACTCTCTGCTTCTTTCCATTTTTTCTTTCTGTAATCGGGGGAAACCAAGAATGAGGCAGGTTTGTTTGTTGTTGAATCTACTCTTAAGAATGTTTGAATTAAATTCTCTTGCCTGAGGATGATATTTTTATTTTATATGATTGTTCTTTGAACAAGCAGTAAAAAACAAAATGAAACTGGAAGGTTCAATGCTTTCTTCCTGAAAAGAGGCTTCAGGGCTTTAGGCCAAAATGTGGCTCGGAGTGAATTTTAGAAGCAGCCACAGCAGGAGGTCTCAGTTGTGAGGGGCCCTGCTGGTGACAGGCACACTCCCCCAGGACAGTGGAAACCCCCAGCAGAGCCCTCACTGGGCTGCCCACTGGGTTACTCACCTGCGGCAGGAAGAGAGTGCGCTAGGTCAGAAGGGAAGGGCTCCCCCTGGGTTCCACGGGAGCCCAAGCCAGGCAAGTGTTGTAAATTTCAGCACACTTTTCCCTGAACTGCCTGATTTAAGTTCTGTTTTACAGCATTTTGGAATCTGCCAGACCTGAGACCCTTTAGCCGACCCTACCTCCCACTCTCAGCCAGTAGCACCCACTGATCTATTTTCTAACCCTACGCATTTGCCTTTGCCAGAATGTCATAGCAATGGAATCATGCAGTATGTAACTTCTTGAATCTGGTTCCTTTCATTTAGCATAATGCCCTTGAGGTCTTTCCATGTTGTTGTATGTGAGTAGTTTTTTTTTTTCCTTTTTATTGCTGAGTAGTATTCCATTGTATTAATGAACCACAGTTTGTTTCTTCATTTTCCAGGTGAGAGACATTTAGATTGTTTCCAGTTTGGGGCAAATGTAAATAAAACTGCTGTAAATATTCACATGCAGGTGTTTGTGTGAACATAAGTTATCATTTCACTTTGGTAAATACCCAAGAGTGGGTGGGATTTCTGGGTCATATGGCAAATGTATGTCTAACTTTGTAAGAAACTGCCCTGTTTCCTAAAGTGGCTGTACCATTTCTCATTCCCACCAGCAACGTATGACACTTCTAGTTCCTTAGAATCCTCACCAGCACTCGGTATTGTCAGATCGTTTGTTTTTTAACCTAATAGATGTAGTGATAAATTATTGTTTTTAATTTGCATTTTGTTAATATCAAATGACGTTGAGTGTCATGTGCTCATTTGCCACTTGTATATCTTTGATGAATTGTCTCTTTGTATCTTTTGTTCATTTTGTTACTTAAGTTGTTTTCTTCTTATTAAGATTCAGTTTATCAATATTTTCTTTTACGAATCATATGTTTGGCATTGTATCTAAGAAATCTTTACCTAATCCAGGACAACAAAGATTATCTTCTAGATGCTTTGTGGTTTTAGATTTACACTTAAGTTAATTTGAGTTAATTTTTGCAGAATGTGCAAGATGTGAATTGAGGTTCCTTTTTTACTTTTTTTTGCTTATGGATATCCAATAGTTTCAGCACTCTCCTTTCTCCTTGTTTTTCTCCTGTTTTGAGAAATCAATTGACCACATATATAGGTCTATTTGGGTTTTCTATTCTGGTTATTTTTCTTTGTCCTTTATTTAATACAACCCTGGCTTGATTACTATTGCTTTATAGGACATCTTGAAATCAAGTAGTGCAGTCCTCTAATTTTGTTTTTTTACAAAACTGTTTAGGGTATTCCTTTGCTTTCCATATAAAATTTAAAATCAGCTTGTTGATTTCTACAAACACTTGTGCTCAGAATCAGATTAGAATTGTGTTGAATATATATATAGTAGTCTGGGAAAAATTAACATCAAAATATTTTGTGTTTCAATCCATGATCATGGTATATGTACCTCATCATTTATTTAGATCTTTGATTTATTTTGCCAGTGTTTATATTTTTAATCACACATATCTAGTACTTATTTTCTCATATTTGTGCTTACGTATTTCAATGTGTTTTCATGCTACTGCAAATGGCATCATTTTTATTATTTTGGTTTTCAGTTGTTGACTGCTAGTTTATAGAAATATAGATTTTTTTTTAAGATTGATTTTGTGTTTTGTGACCTTACTAAGTTCTAGTAGTTTTTTTAATAGATTATTTTGGGTTATCATTGTAGCCAAATCATGACATCTGTAAGTAAGAGAATTTTATCTCTTCCTTTTCAATCCATGCCTTTTATTTCGTTTTCTTGCCTTATTTCACTCACTAGGATCTCTAATAAATTTATTATTGTTTATTACTAATTCTTCATGAGTTTATCATATTGGTCCTCTTGGAAAAAGCTATTCATTCATTCATCAAACATTTGTTGAATATCAAGTGGCAGGTTTTCTACAAGGTACTATGTGGGATATAAAAATAGCTTACCTCTAAAAAGCTTAGGTCCATGTAGGCAATGTAAGATATTTTCCCAAATAAGAATAACACTAGGTAAGAAGTGTGGGTCATGCCATACTCCCTTGGGGTCAGGTTCTAAGTGGGTGGAGCCCTGGTGGGGTTGAGAGAGAAGTCAGCAGTTTTCCTATCCCTGCTCAGAGGTGTGCTCAGCTCCCTTCTTAGAGCAGAGATCGCCCCTGATTGTTCCCAATGTTACAGGTTAGCTTACATGCTAGCCCAGCAGATGGGGTAGGTTTAATAATAAATAAGGCCTGACCAGCCCTAAGGGAGGTAGAAATATGCACCTGTGTGTTATGATTCTGGCTGGAAGGACAATTTCTAACGAACTGTACCTAAGAGAAAAAGTACTCAGTCAACATACTTTTCTTCCGTCAAAAACTCAGAAACCCTAGAAGGAAGCAGCAGGAAGAATGCCCTCCAAAACCCACTTCTTCCAGACCTTGAAGGTCAGTCGGAAATATGGGATGGACTTGAACTCAAAGGGAAGGGAAAATGTGAAGTGGGGGCAGTGGGGTGGGATGCAGGGACTAATGAGGAGAGAGAGTATCATGTACAGCTGTTTGTTATGCCTCATAAGCCCTCTTCTCCTTCCCTGCATGGAGTTCAGTGTCCAGGTTGAAAGGAGGTATCACAGTACATGGTTCCTAGAGCTCAGACAAGGAATAGCTGAGCAGTATGGGAAGAGAAAGCTCCTGGAGCAGAAAAATGGGTAAGATTTGGATATGTGGAAACAGGGGACATTCTAGGCCAACACAGGGAAGAGAGACTAAGGATTACTAGCTGAGAACAGTCATACTTTGGACCCCATGCTCATGCTTTGTACCTCACGTGTGGAATGGAGAAGTGTGAAGGGGAATTATGGGAAGAAAGCTAGAAAGGGACTTTGGAGGCAGGCTGTGTGGGGCCTTGAATGCCAGCCGAATGGGTTGGAACTGAATTTGATAATCAGTGGGAGATGAGAAAAGAATTTTGAGCAGGGAAGGAATTGAAATCTGAGTTTTGAGGCAGCTATTATGAAATGATTCCAAGCATGGACTCTCCAGCCTGGCTGCCTGGGTTCAAATCCTTGCCACCAGCTGTGGGAAGACCTACCTATTCCTCTTGGTGCCTCAGTTTCCACACCTGTAAAACAGGAAAAAATAGTAGATACTTATAAAGATTGAATGAGCTGATACATGTGAAGCTCTTGGAACAGCACGTGGCATGTGACAAAGTGCTGTGAAAGTGTCATCTTGTATTATGCTTATCAGCATTGTCATTGTTGCTATTTTAGGAACTTTAATTGGAAGGAAGGTGGGTGAATCTGAGCGGTTAAGTGACTGCACAGTGGAGCACACCAGCCTTGGGAGGCTTGACTTTAAAAGTCTGGCTGTGCTACCCTTCCCCCCACCCCCACCAAGGCACCAGCTCCAGATTCTCTCCTCTTCTTCCACCCCTGCGGCTGAAACACAAATAGAACCTTGCCCTTTTTTTCTCTTTCAAATCTTTTTTTTTTTTTTTTTTTCATCCTCACTTGGGTCAATCTGGAACCCCTTCGCCAGAGTGTTTAATGCACGTGTGCACGTTCAGGGATGTACTTCCCACATGTAGATTTGGGGAGTGAATTTCAAGTGCCTCACTCTGGAGCCAGCAGGCCCCTGTGCGGGGGATGCAAATTTGATGTCTGGAACCCACCATCAAGATGATAATTATGAAGACTGTAGCAAATAGGAAAATATTTAGACAATAATGTTACATAAAACAAAACCTAAAATTGTGTGTGCATCCCGTAACTGTGTGAAAATAGGGATACATATTGGCAAGGACTGTAAAGAAATGCAGACATGTGACAACATTTGTGTTAAGATGAGAAGGGACATGAGCACATTAATTGCTTTTCTTTTAGCGTTTCTGTGATTGTTTTAAGAATATGCGAAAAGCAGTAAAAAGAAAGGAGGGAGCATGAGGCCCCCCCGGTGCCTAAGAGACCCCCACTGCCCAGCAGGCATTGTTCTGGAAGAGCATGGAGGCTGTGGAAGGGTAGAGGGCATCAGTAGTTAACGAGACTACAGTCCCCAGAGCCGGGGCTCCCTCTCCCCGCTCTCGCCCCAGAATTCACCCGTCTTCTCTACTTTTGGAAGTTCCTAATCAGTGGCTCCCGCACTGGCTCTCAGCAGCAGTGGGCCCCTGTTCTGCACCCACATCACTCCCCAGGAACCAAGGCCCTTCCAGAGTGACATGGAATGAACATGTAACATCCTCGGGCCATCACAGTGATGATCTCAGCTAAACAAACATGATTCAGATTCCATCTTTATCATTATTGTGTGCAAATGGTGTGACCTTAGCCTCTTTGAGCCTTGCTTTTACCATCTGTAAAATGGGGTTTTCCCGTGGGCTGTTGCTAATAGGAAGAGCATGAATACAGTGCTTGGCACCCAGAGAATTACTCAGTAAATAGTAGTGGCTGCTCTGTGGGGTGGGGGGTTGGGGTTGTTATTAATCATTATTAGTTGATTGGAGAGAACCATCATTCAATGGCTAGCTCAAATGCCACTGCCTTCATGAGGTCAGACCCTGTTCCTCTGCCAAGAGCTTTCTGTCTCTCTACTGGTCTCCTGGAACATTCTGTTTATACCTGTTTCATAGCATCTGCTACTTTCTCTATGGTAGCGGTGTCATTTGTATTCATTATCACTTTTCAGAGGTCACGGCATGGTGCTGAGTGGCCAGAATGGAGGAAAGGCCAGGTCAGGGACTTCCTGTTTAAGATCAGAAATGCTACCCTGGTGGGCCTCAGGTAACTGTGAAGCAAGTGCATTCAGGGCACCGTCTGGTGTCCGTCTTTCTGATTCAGGATGCACTTGAGTCTAGGACACGCAGCGAAGGGGAGTCGTTTGAAATGGGGAGGACCTTTCCATGTCCCTCAATCCTTCATGGTCTCCAACTCCACTTACGTGGAGGTGACCCCATATCTGGGTGATCAGAACTTGGCTGTGAACCCACAACACTGCTCAGCCCTCCACAGCAGCTGTGACATTGCTATGCTTTTACCTGTCTCATCTTATGTATCCTCCACCCTCTGAGACAGTGCTTCTTGGAACATTATTGTAGGCACGTGGTAAATATTTAAAGATGTCTGAGTTAATTAATCAAATCAGACAAAGTGGGTCTGAAGGATTCACAGATTGAGGTACCACAAGGATCTCATTTTCAGGTATGTTTTCCTCCAGTGCACTGGGACAGCCTGGAAAAGTTCCTCGAGCTTCTGTCATATCTGCACACTGCCCTGTGTCCTCAGCACTTGGAGATGTAATGCAAGGGGTGCCCATAGAGAATGATTTCTAAATGAGCTTCCTGCCTTAAGGCAAAGGTCGATTCGCTGTGCAGTTAGAAGGGCCACCAGGTGAATGAAGCTGTTAGTGGGGAGGTAATGTGGATGAAAGGTCATGGGAGCTTGGCCTACTGTGGGCGCTTAATGGATGCTAAATAATTGAAAGAATAAAGAGAGATGGGTGAGTGTTGCATTGATGAACCCATGATGAACGAAGGGGGTCTTAGAACATTTGCAAATTGGTCATTAATGTTTCATCGACAGTGTCTGCATCCTTTGTTAATTTTGAATGGTAGCCGGAGTTTGCAATCACAGGGTTGCAGTTCCATGAGAAACTTAAATAGAGGAATTATGCCTGGCTTGCAATCATTTGGGTTTATTTCAAAGTAGTCTAATAGCTGGCAATGGCCTACTGTCCCTTACTAATGTGCTTAGAAGGGACTCGGATGCTTTCACATTGTGACATTTGGAGGCGAATTATGGATTTTAGAGCATTACAGCTTTATCAGGTGTTTTTTCTTTCTTTTGTGTGTGTGTGTGTGTGTGCTTTGCCTATTTTTGAAGCGAGGTTTGCTAAAGCTGAAATGACTGTTTATTCATGATGGGGAGGGGACAAGGAAGTATAGGGAATAATAATTCTATTCATCTAGAAAGAATGCCTTCTTCAAAATGATTTTTGCTGTTGGCAAAACTGAGAACATACTCACATGATTCTCTCCCTGCAGTAAGTGACAGGAAAAACACATCGTGCGCTGTGGAGAGCTATAACTGGCAGTGAATTGGTCTAAATCATAAAGAAAGCCTCCGTTTGCACAGCTCACTGTACTTCAGGAGAACCTGGCTGGAGGAAGGAAATGGAGGCTTGTTTTAGAATACGAGAGCTATCAGGCCCAGTTGTGAGCCTCCTGTACTTGGGCTTTTCCAGGAAACAACCAGGTAGTTGCCCAGTGTGAACTATATTTTTTGGTAAAATTCTCTGCTCTCTGCTGCCCTGCCTTCCATCAAGGGACCCTGCTGTGTTGAAGCTGTCCGCCCTGAAGCCACCTGAAACCTTGCCTGAGCTCTCCAGTCCTTCTCTCGTGGACTTTTGAAGGTCCCCCTTGTCTCCAGCACTGGGCAGCATGCTTTTGACCATGGCCCAGGCTGCAGTCTGTACCCAGGAAGCGGATGGTAGGTTCTGAGGACTCTCAGCACTGCAGTGCTCACTCATCCTGCAGATGGCTATTATTTCCATTTCTCACAACTTAACTGAAAGGGGCACTTAAGCAAAGCAAGCATTCAGTCCCAGGGAGAATCAATCTTGCTGCTGCAGGAAGGAGCCAAGGCCCATGCAGCCACTACATGGAGTTGATTTTGAGTGTATGTTGACTCAACTTCCTCTCAAGGTAACTAAAATGAGTAGCTTGTGCTAATGAGTGAGGTGGACGCAGAGTCCCATCAACCCCTGGCAGGGCTCATGAGGGCCTGTTGAGTGTCCTTGGCCGTCCCAAAGGTAGAGCCAAGGGCCAGGCACCCCGGCTGGCCAACACCAGCTTTGGGTTGAGCCAAAGCTCCAGCCCAGCCACGGGAGTCTCAGAGCCTACCCCTCGGCCTGACATGGACTGCACAGGGAGCACAACACTGGGGAAACTGGGGCAGGAATATCAAAGAGATGGGGACAAGAAAGCAGGGGTAGGCACACAGTCTTAGAACAGAGAGGGTTGTTCAGAAAAGGCAACACGCATCCACCTGCATGTGTTTTTGAAAGGTGAGTATGTGTTCATTTTATTTTTCTCTTGGAAACGTTTAGGATATATGGCAATGCTCTGCACTCCTCTGTACTGAGTTCTGTTTCCATCCTCGGCTCCTCTCTCTCTTTCCCCTCAAGGGGTGGGCCCTTGTTCTTTTTAGCACAAGCCATCCACGCTTTGGTTTTGTTTTCTGTTTGCTTATTTTTGAAGCACAGATTTCCAAGTATAAAATTACTCATCATATTCCTTCACTTACCCTCAGAAAACTTGCCTATTTCCCAAGGGATTGACCTAAATCACTTTTTTTTTTAATTAGATATAATTTATTGTCAAGTTGGTTTCCATACAACACCCAGTGCTCATCCCAACAGGTACCCTCCTCAATGCCCATCACCCACTTTCCCCTCTCCCCACCTCCCCATCAACCCTTAGTTTGTTCTCAGTATTTGAGTCTCTTATGATTTGCCTCCCTCCCTCTCTATAGCTGTTTTTTCCCCCTTCCTTTCCCCCATGGTCTTCTGTTAAGTTTCTCAAGATCCACATATGAGTGAAAACATATAGTATCTGTCTTTCTCTGACTGACTTATTTCACTTAGCATAATACCCGCCAATCCCATCCACATTGCTACAAATGGAATACTACTTGGCACTGAATCACTCTTAAGCAGGGTTTGTCAAGCTTGGCACTGTTGACATTTCAGATCGGATAAGTCTTTGCTGTGGGCACTGTCCTGAGCTTTGCAGGATGTTTACGGCCTCCCTGGCCTCTACCTATCACATGCCGTGAGCAACATGCCCCCCACACACGCCAGTTGTGACAACTGAAAATGTCCCCAAATCTTGCCAAATGTCCCCTG
This sequence comes from Panthera onca, assembly GCF_046562875.1. Lineage (NCBI taxonomy): Eukaryota > Metazoa > Chordata > Mammalia > Carnivora > Felidae > Panthera > Panthera onca. The sequence continues at coordinate 22,704,514 of NC_138343.1, read as the reverse complement.
AGGAGCAAAACTCACCCTGTTAAGAACCACTGCTCTACAGGAATTATGCCAAGGCTGCCCTCCCATTTTAAACATATGCCAGTCCACTTGGTGGGATGGGTTGTTCTTAGTTACCAAACTCTGCTTATTATTTCTTCATTTATTCACCTCTTTACCCATTGACCCATCCATCTGTCTATCCAGCTCACCAGCCAACAATCCATCCATGGAACAATAGTGCCTTTGGAGCTAGACATTCTTGAATTTAAATTTTGGCTCTCCTACTTACTGACCTTAGACTGAACTTCCGTGAACCTCACTCTCTCCATCTGTATGTAGGAAAGGAGAAAGCAGTGCCCAACTCGTGAGACACAGAGCAGGACTGGGATTAGACTGGGCTTTGTGGAGATGATGATGGCTTGGAGTTGGGGAAAAACAGATGGTGGAGATTCTGAGTGGAAGGCAAAGGCCAAAAGGTGTTGAGGAGAGACTGAATTGGGATGTGTTTAATGAGCACTGAGAAGAGGAGGTATGCATCTGAGATTGCAGGATTGATAAGATTTAGAAGTGGAGGCCAGAGAAAGTGAAGAGTCTAAGGTGATCCCAAGTCTTTGAGAGTATCTGGGTGCCTGGGAGAATGATGGGCCATGACCAGAGTGATGGCACCCAGGGAGATGCACAGGCATGGAAGGAGGGGGTGACTCAGTTTGGACTAGCTTGAGACTGAGCCCCATAGACATACAGTTAGCTGGAGGTGCTGAGCAGGTGTTGGGGAATGTGGGCTTGCATGAGAGGTCAGCACCCAGGTTCTCTACATAGAGGTGGTCACTTGAACCATGTGCTTGGACAAAGTGAAGGGCAGAGAAGAGAAAAGTGCCAAGGTTAGGTCCTTTGGGAGCACCCGCATCAAGGTAAGGCAGGCCATATATGGGAGCAGGTGAGGAGGTTGTAAGAGAGTGCAAATCCAGAGCCCAAGAAGGAACAGTCAGAAGCTTACTAAGGTTTCCAGGAACACAGGGTCATGGGAGGCTGAGAGAAGTTTCAGAGGGAAAGATAGGGTTGACTTTGACATGCTCAAAAAGGTCTAGATGAGTGAAGATGGAGTTACAGGACTCTCTGGTGGACACTGAAGGTCACCAGAGACTTAAATACATAGTTATAGGAGAATGGTGTTAATGGAGTCCCCATACTTAGGAACTGAGGGTAGAGGCAAGAAGTATATTACATTTCAATAACTTTTTCAGTGAAAACAAGCACTGTAAAAGAGTTTCCTTTAAAAAAATTTTTTTGAGAGAAATATGAGCCTTTTTCAGGGAGAAGGAGAGATTGAAGATAGATGAGACGATTAATGAGGAAACAGCAGGAGATCGAAGGCACTAAATGTTTGGGAGAAGATGCTTGGGAGGAGGATATAGATGCTTCTGTTTTTGAGAACCATGGGGAAGGGAGACTGGAAAAGAGAGACACATATGGGTCAGTCCTTAGGAAGATGATTTCAACCAACCCCAGGCCTAGATCAGTCTATAAAGAATGAGGATTTACAGGGTCAAAGGGATCTTTGTCCAACTAGAACTGTTTTCCTTGGATTTATTTACCCAAGATATGTCATAGGGCAGTAATTCATTATCATCGGTTTGTATGTCCGAGCACAAGGCCGGGAGAGAGAAATTAAGACTCCTTCTAAGAACTCCTGTACAACTGACAAAACTGTTCTTCACAAAGGATGGATTATACTATGAGCTGGTGATCTTTCAGAGGTCATGAGCTAAGTCTTCACTTAGTCACTCTTATTAAATGGTTCTTCTGTTAATAGTAAATTTGCCTCCCCAAATCATTGCTATTAATAACTTTATTATGTGCTTCTTATAGTCTAAGAGCTTCACATGGGTTAACTCAATTAGTCACTCAGCCCTAGAAGGTACATTAAAGATGAGGAAACTGAAGCACAGCAAGGTTAAGTAACTTGCTTCATGTCTCACAGCAACTAAGAGGTAGAGCTGGTATACCGACCCAAGCAGTCTCTGCAAGCACGGACTCTGAGGCTACATGCTCATTGTGTGGGGAAAACACTGAGACCTGGACGCAAGTGTGACTACCCTACCCCCCCCCCCGGCCCCCCGCCCCAGGTAGACCAATAACCCTTGGAAATTCAGCTGACCTGAGAAGGTGACAGACTTTGGGCATTTAAAAGAATTGGGGCATAGGGGTTTTTAAAAAGGTATGAAGAAGCTGGGAAATGAGACAGACCCCAGGGACCACCACTCAGAGGAAAACACCTCTCCTCCCACTTTCCCTTCCTCCTTCTCCTGCCCTCCTCCTTTCCCTTCTTTCTCTTTTTCTTTGTGGGTCCTCCCTCTCTCCATACAGCCCACAAAACTTTCCCCTTTCTCTGCTGGGAGTAGGACCCCAGATCCTCAATACCCCATGCCCCAGACCCTGCCCAGTGCTCTCCCCAGCACACTCAGGCCATCAGCCCCTGCCCCCTGGAGTAGGAGCCATAGATCCTATGTGATGGAGCATTTTTCACAGGCAGGGGTGTGGTTTCTAGTGAGAAGTTTTACTTAGTCCTGCCCTTTGATGTTCTGCACATTCTTCTGTGGGTAGTGTCCTGTCCAAGGGGCAGAAGTTGGGCTGTGTTGTCTACTGGAGCTCAAAGTCCCTCTGCACCGAAATTCCATTAGAAGCCTATGCGGCCATCATGTTGGGGCACACTGTTTGATCTCCGTCTTCTCAGACATTCTTTCCCATTAAAAATTGAAGATCATAAAAATAGGGCCCCTTGGTCCCTCTCAGGTCCTCAACATTTGTTAGCCACAGCTGGGAACCTTTATCTGCTCGATGGCCCACAGTGATTTATCACATCATGTGTCGTCTGGACCGCACCGAGACCCTGCCTCGTGTCACCCACATGAGGAGAACCTACCTTCCCACAATCGCTGCCTCCTCTGCTGCTGTCCTCTTCAGGGGTCCTGCTGACCCCATGGCTGTGACAGGCTTGCAGAGCTGCCCCTCAACCCACAAGGTTCCAAGTGTGTGTCACTGGCCCAGGCCCCTGCCTGCACTCTGCCCCTCTGGAACTGTGTGTACAATTTTGCATTGCTTCCTAATGTGCTTCTTTCCCCATTGGATTTAAGAAGCCACTTAAATAACACAGCAAACATTATATAGCACCTGTCATGTACCAGTCAGTGTGCTAGGTGTTGGGGACACAAAAGTGAATGAGCAGTCGTTAGAAGTGACAGACATGTCAACAAATGGTTCTGGTGACACCAGACACAAGTATAACGAGGGGTGCATGTGGGATGCTGTAGTGATGAAGCATGCAAGCCCCCCTTGGGGAGCAGGGATCACCTGGCATTTAGCCCCCTGGGGTGCCGTGAGGCTGAGAGGTTAATGCTTGAAACCGCGTGCAGGTGTCCCTGATGCCTAGTGGGTACTCCACACATGTTAGCAACCATTATTCTTATCCATTCCCTTCCAGCCAAAGTTCAATATCAGGCCACACATAGGGTACTCAGAAGTGGTTTTTAATTACAATGAAACAAATGAAGAAGTGAGAGTTGGGCCCATCACTGGAGAGAAGATGGATGTTATTGGTGGTGCAATTGGGAGGGAAGAGTCTGGGAAGAAGACACCGGATCCCATGGGCACATCAGACTTTCCTCCCAGATCAGCCTCACTCCTCAGTCCTGGTCACTAGTCCCCTGAGGGCCCCTAGTGAATCTCCTCATTGCTTCTCTCCTTTTTTTCCTCCAGAAATAGGATCTTTTCATACACAGAACTTTAAAAACAAAAGTCAGGAATGCTTCAGAGCTCAGTCCTCCATTCACTCTTCTTTCAACTCAGATCACTTTTGCAATCATTTATCGACTTCTTCCCATGAGCCAGATACCATGTGAGCCCTCAAACAGAGAGGAAGGCAAACCATAAGAGACTCTTAAATACAGAGAACAACCTGAGGGTTGATGGGGGTGGGGGGAATGGGTGATAGGGCAGCAAGAAGGCCACTTGTTGGGTGAGCACTGGGTGTCGTATGTAAGCGATGAATCAAACTGAGAGCACACTGTATACACTGTATGTTAGCTAACTTGACAATAAATTATATTTAGAGAAATAAAATAAATTACAGCCGTGGAAGAGATGGTCCTGCCCCTCCCTCACAGATCAAGGTCCAGAGGGACAGACAAGGAATGCCACAGGGTCTGGCTACTCTGCCCCAGCTCAATCCCATACCACCTCTAACAATAAGGCAGGTAAAGTGAAGGGTCAGGCTCGCATTCCCTTTTCCCAGGATGAGGTTTTGTGTGATTTTAACTTATTTGCAGACAATTAACCTTAGGGTCAAAAAATCACACCCTCCTGCCTCTGTGGAGATTGAAAGCAGATTTTTGAAGAGAAGCAATTGCTGTATAGAATTAAAAGCTTCTTGATGAATAATGCTGTCGTTACGCAGGGAGGAAATTACAGTAGCGCTTTCTGCTATGTAATTAAAAAACCAAAAAAGCAAAGATGAATGAAATGCCCACAAGTGAAAATGGGATTTGGTTTTCAACAGAGGAAATTGAAGCTATGTGGGTCACATGCTTATCATTTCCCGATCTAAGTGAAGTGTGTCCTGAATCATTGCAAATTAGAGCAGGAAATCTCATGGCACATTTTCTTTAAACTTTTGTAATACCATGGTCTAAAAAAAAGGAGATTTTTACTCTAAAAAGATGGTTGTTGTTGTTTTTTCCATCCTAACCATTGACTCTCTTTCTAAAATATCAAAAACATTTTGTAGAGCCAGTTGGGTTTATAATCTGTTTTATTTCTCCTCCTTGCCACTGCCACACCCTGATTTTCATAGTCACACTGATTGTCCCATTTTTTAATCTAACCACCTTTGCCCAAGAATATATAAGAATAGTAACCCAGAGTGCCTGGGTGGCTCAGTTAAACATCTGACCTTGGCTCAAGTCATGATCTCATGGTTTGTGAGCTGGAGTCCTGCATCCAGTGAGTTTGAGCCCTGCTTCTCTCTCTCTCTCCCTCCCTTTCTCTGCCCCTCTGTCACTTGTACCCTCTCTCTCAAAAAGAAGAAAGAAAGAAAGAAAGAAAGAAAGAAAGAAAGAAAGAAAGAAAGAAAGAAGAAAAAGAAAAAGAAAAGAATAGTATCCCAGATGGGGATCCTGGGTGCCTCAGTCAGTTAAGCAGTCCAACTCTTGGTTTCGACTCAGGTCATGATCTCATGGTTCGTGAGTTCCAGCCCCACCACGGGCTCTGTACTGGTGGTGAGGAACCTGTTTAGGATTCTCTCTCCTCTCTCTCTGCCCATCCCCAGCTCACTCACTTACTCTATGAATGAATGAATGAATGAATGAATGAATGAATGAAAAGATTAGTAGCCCAAAGCAGAACTTTTGTCAAAACCTTGGAGTCTATACTTTACTTTTCGATGTGATTTTTTTCTCAGTGTTGTGTAATCAAGCCTGAGAGCCTGTAGCTGCTATACATTGATAGACCCCCACAGCAGTGGGGACCACTGGTTCTGAAGTCAGAGAGACCCGGGTTCTGTTCCCAGCCTAGTTACTTGATATGTAACCTGTGAAATCAGTAACCTTCTTGAGCTCTGTTTCCTACATGTATGAAATAGGGATTGTAGTAGCCTCTTCATCAGAGTTGTAAGAATTAAATGAATTGATAGATATATGAATGTCTAGCACATAGTAAATCCACAAGAAATACCAGCTATTATAATCATTGTTGCTGTTGTATAACCATGGGATTCAAAAGTGCTACATTGGTGTTATAGCTAAGGGGTTTGGGATTACCAACACTGAATGTAGACGGTAGCTGCAAGTTCCATCAGCAGATTTGAACATGATGAGCAATGGAGAATGTAGTCTGACAGATTTTTCTGGGAATTCTGGAAAGCTGGGCTGGAGCAGGAGGCCTATCCTAGAGGCCTGAGAGACCTATTTCACCCCCCCAAACTAGATTTAAGATTTGTTGTACTACTGGAGGACAAGAGAGTGGGGTCCTGAATGCATGTTCTCCTGAGAAAAGAAGATGTGGCCAGCTCTCCTCCCAAGCAGGAAAAAAGAGTTGGTCTTCTTTAGGACTCTAAGTACATGGAATTAGGGAGTAGGCCTTGGGCCTTTGATCTTCTTTGCACTGTGAGATAGCACGAGGAGGGCATCAGGGAGAGCCATGTCCCTGAGGTGCCATTTTCACTCTGCAGTTTTGTCACTCAGGCTGTGTCCTGTAATCTGACCCATCAGATTGGAGTCTCTCTCCTTAGACGATGGTGCTGATGATGACCATGACAATAGGGAGCATTTCCACAGCACTTAATATGGCCAGACAATACTTCAAATGCTTTATATAAATTATTTCAATCTTCATAATAATCCTTTGATATATATATTGGTGTTATACTCACCTTATACATAGGGAGATTCACCAAAAAAATGAGGATAAGTAATTAGAGCCTAGAGAGTTCCTCCACAAAAGGATGGATGGATGGATGGATGGATGGATGGATGGATGGACGGACGGACAGACAGATGGACAGTTGAATGGATAGGATACTGTGTCTTTCTATAGATAGATAATTCCTCTCTTCCTCTACTTCATGACTGTTGGCCTCTAAAATGACCATCACAATAAAGTGTGCAGCCTTTCAGAAGATTAAGTCCAGACACATCTCCTGGCTATTTTGCAGGTTATATTAAAATGCAAAAAGGATTATTAGTTATTAGTTTTGAAACAAAAGCTAGAAATATATATTCAGTTTAGCCTCAGGGGTTTTGTTTTTATTTTTGTTTTACTATCTGTACCCCTGGCTATTCATTATAGAATTGTTCATTCTTCATGAAAGACTCAGAAAGGTTAAGTGACTTACTCGAGGTCACTGAGCTAATAAGTGGCAGAACTGTAATCTTCCTACTTCTCTGATTCTGTCTACTGCCATTCCCATGTCTTCCTTCCATTACCCTGTACTTTCTGTGGGTGGCTCACAAGATCACATTGGTGGGCTGAACCAGGGAAAATGTGGGGAGTTTAGTGATTAAAGGAATAGGGCTTCATAGTAAGAAAGCTCCTGGCCCAAATTGTGGTTCCATCACTTCGTGCCCTCAAATTACTTGTCCTCACTGGACATCCATTTCTCCTTGGATTGTTGGGAGGATTAGGTGAAATAATGGTGTAAAGTATCAGTGCATAAGTGATAATTGTGGTTATAATTGATAGGACATCATATATCCTTGGCTCTTTTCTCTCAGGAATTCTTTGCCTACTCGTAGAGCCGTGCAAAGTCTAAAAGGCCATTGTAAGCCTCTGAATATTGTTACTTTAAGGATTGTAGTAAATAGGATATTATCTATGTCCTAAACCTCTAGATTCACTCTTTGGCAAGTTGTGTTCACCCCCTGCCTGTTGAACACACCCTGCAGGTCTGGCCCTGTCTGTGACACCGTGCTCTATAGTGTGTCATGTTAACTTTCCAAAATAGTGAGGAAGGTTGGGTGTCACAATGACCATTGATGTTCCCCCTTTTAGGAAGCTATTCTCAAGATGATTGCAAAGCTGGTTTGAACCATTCAGAACCATTCAGAAGGTTAGTAGATCAGTTATCTATTGCTGCATAATGAATTACTCCCAAAACAGTGTGGCTGAACACAACAAATGTTTTATTCTCTTACAGTTTCTATGGCCAGGAATTAGAGAGTAAGTGTCTTGACTGGGTGATATTGGCTCCGGTTCTGTCATGAGATTGTAGTGAAGATGTTGAGGTGGGGGTGGGGGTTCGTACTGTATCATCTAAAGGCTTGACGGCGGCTAGAGGATCCCCTTCCAAGCTCACTCTCTTGGCTGTACCAGGAGACCTTGGTTCCTCCCAAGCCGTTGGTCAGAAGTCATATGTTCCTTGGCATGTGGCCTTCTCCACAGGGCAGCATGGCAGCTGGTGTCCATAAGTGAGTGACTAGAGGGAACAGGAGCCATGATGTGTTTCATAGCCTGCCCTTGGACGTAACATATCATCACTTCTGTCGTAGTGTGTGCCACACAGACCACCCCTGGTCCAGGTGGCAGGGAGACCACACAGAGTGTGAATGGCAGGAGGTGGGGATCACTGGGGGCCCCTCAGAGACTGGCTACCACAGGTAGTACATTCACATCTCTGAAGAACTGACATAATCGCGCTCTTTACAACTCTTAAGATCTAGAAAGACCAACACAATGGGGTGAGAGGAAATTTTTAGTCCACATTTATTCCAGGACACGCCTGCTAATTATTTTGTGGATTATATTAAAATGCGAAAAGCCCAGTGATCATGATAGTTTTGAAACAAAAGCGAGAAACGTATTTTCAGTTTAACCCCAAGGGACTTTTTAAACTATATGTACCCCTGGCTATTTATTATAGAAGTGGCGACAGAACTTTTCAATGCAGACCGGCATGAATTCAACTCTTATAAATTTGAAACCATCGTAATTGCTAGAACACTTCTTTTTCAGCCCAGAGGGGAGAGTTACCTAAGAGTGGTGGTTAAATACATAGGAAACCAATTTACTGTTTCCACATCTGTAGTGTAGAATAATTTGCATACCCTCTGTCTCATCTCTTTTCTATCCCTACAATACCCATTCGTGCCTGAGACTGGACCCTCCCTCCTTCCACTCTAAGCCAGATGATTTGGGGGTAAAGACATTTATTTAAACTTACTCTACTTTCACTTTGCCCTGTGAACTAACATAAGGGCATGAAATCACAGTTCATAGGTTCTATACATGAGCCACACAGTCAGGCTCACAAGAAGGAATATCGCGCAGTTAGTTCTTATAAAGGTAAAGCTGAGCAACCAAGACCTCACATATGTACACTCAAAACCACTCACAGGCATCTTAAAAGGCAGTGGGGGAAGCGAAGGCCCTTCAGAAATAAGATCCTATAAGAAAACAGGCTCATCCCTCCTTCCTCTCTGCAGTAGTGTGAGCAGAAGACGGTATTGGTTGGCTGACCTAACCTCATCCATGACTCTCTTATCCCAGGCTTAGAGGTGGCTGTGCAACCCAACTCTGGCCAAAGAATAAGGAGAAGTTTCTGGATGAGGTTTCCTAAAAGGCTTTTTGCCTAGGACATCCCTTTGGCCTTTTTCCAGGCAACTCTTCTCCTGTCTATCCGCAGAGCTGATGGGAGGCCTGGAGAAGGGGCAGCCATCTCGTAGCCATTAGGGAATGCACATAAAGACAGCGGCCTGCTTGCTAAGGATGGTGGGACAGAAAGAAGAAAGAGGCCAGATTCCCCCTGCCATCACTCACAGATGCTTTGGTCTGCACGCCTCCAAGAAGTTTTTTAATGTGTTTAAGTCAGGTCAGCTCTTTTGGCTCCATTCAGCTAAACTCATCAGAACCAACACACAGTATGGCTCAGAGCTCTGAAGATAGAGAATATGTTGTTCTGTTGCAAACAGTCAAAGGAAACAGGATCCTAGAGGATACATGAATAGAACAGGAGCCTTAAATGTATGTCCCTGCAGTCTAATAAGAGGTCAGTGAATGAGAGATTCAGGAAATGTCTAAGAATGAATGACACAAATGGATTGCATCATTTTCACTTAGAGATAAAGTGGCAAGGTCAGCAGAGTTTTTCCTGTTTACCACATGCAAAGTTATCTACCTCATTATAAGGAGTGTTTTTATTGCCAGGAACATCTAACTTTTATAAAAGCTTAAAGTAATTTTTTATCATTATTTCTGCAAAATGTTTTTATTAAAGGAAACACCATATGGTAACAGCAAGAAGAGTTAGTTACAAGTCACGAAGCTAGTCACAGATTTCTTTCCAGCAGTTAAATTCGAAATACTTATCACAAACCCTACATTTAGAAAAAAAAATTGCAAGTTGCAAGACTCCTAAAAGTATTAAACTTTCATCGAAGGGTTGTGCATTTATTTCATTGTGTTGTTGTTCTTGTTGTTTTTATTCTGTGGGATACAAGACCTAGGAGTCATGAGTTGCATTCAAAATATTTAACCACCAGTGCACAGAGCCTGAGCATCAGCAGAACAGACATTCACCATGGCGAGAGGTTCAAAGTCACAGAGTGTCAGCCCTTGGGAAACCTCAGGGCGGGGGACATCAGGTGTGTGCGTGTGTGAGTGCATGCGTGTGTGTGTGTGAGAGAGAGAGAGAGGGTGGGGGGGATACTGAAACATATTGATTGCATCATACAGATCCTCTTTGGTGATCATTTACCATCTAGTCACCACTGAATTGGCAGAATGCTAACACACCAGGCAGTGAGTTGTAACATGTGGTTTCCTTCTCTGCAGTGGTTTGGTTTGGTTTTTAAAACACCGTGATGCCTTGATTTTAGATACAGTGAAAGATGGCGTCCCCCCATCGCACCCCCCAAAAAAATTACAATGACAAAACAAGAATCCTGACCTCTAACTTAGTAATTTCCAACTTTGAAAAAGTTAGGACACTGGCCTGTTGCTTGAATGCTAACTGTGTCATAACTCCTGCAAAGCAAAGCAGTGGGTTGCTCATGTGTGCATGCGCACAGGTGCACAGCTCTGTCTTGTTATACCGTATGTGTGGATTTGCGTGACTGCCACTGGCATCTGATACAGAATGATCCTATTGTAAAAAGATCTCCCTCATGCTTCCTTCGAGTGTCTCCCCTCGAGTGTCTTCCCCCCCAACTCTTAGCCTCTACTCTGTTTTCCATCTTTATAATTTTGTCATTTTAAGAATATTATATAAATGGGGATGCAGGGCTGCTTCAATATCTGCAAAACAATGTGATTCATCATATCAATAAAAGAAATGACAAGAAACATATGATCCTCTCAATAGATGCAGAGAAAGCATTTGACAAAATACAGTATCCTTTCTTGATAAAAACCCTCAAGAAAGTAGGGATAGAAGGATCATACCTCGAGATCATAAAAGCCGTATATGAAAGACCTACCGCTAATATCCTCAACAGGGAAAAACTGAGAGCTTTCCCTTTAAGGTCAGGAACAAGACAGGGATGTCCACTCTCACCACTGTTATTCAACATAGTATTGGAAGTCTTAGCCTCTGCAATCAGACAACACAAAGAAATAAAAGGCATCCAAATCGGCCAGGAGGAGGTGAAACTTTCACTCTTCGCAGATGACATGATACTCTATATAGAAAACCCAAAAGATTCCACCAAAAAACTGCTAAAACTGATTCATGAATTCAGCAAAGTTGCAGGATATAAAATCAATGAACAGAAATCAGTTGCATTCCTATTCACCAACAATGAAGCAACAGAAAGAGAAATCAAGGAATCAATCCCATTTACAATTGCACAAAAAACCATAAAATACGTAGGAATAGATCTAACCAAAGAGGTGAAAAATCTATACACTGGAAACTATAGAAAGATTATGAAAGAAATTGAAGAAGACACAAAAAATTAGAAAAAGATTCCATGCTCCTGGATAGGAAGAACAAATATTGTTAAAATGTCGATACTACCCAAAGCAATCTACATAACGCAATCCCTATCAAAGTAACACCAGCATTCTTCACAGAGCTAGAACAAATAATCCTAAAATTTGTATGGAACCAGAAAAGACCCCAAATAGCCAAAGCAATCTTGAAAAAGAAAACGAAAGCAGGAGGCATCACAATCCTGGACTTTAAGCTATACTACAAAACTGTAATCATCAAGACAGTATGGTACTGGCACAAGAACAGACACTCAGATCAATGGAACAGAATAGAGAACCCAGAAATGGACCCACAAATGTGTACCCAACTAATATTTGACAAAGCAGTAAAGAATATCCAATGTAATAAAGACAATCTCTCAGCAAGTGGTGCTGGGAAAACTGGACAGTGACATGCAGAAGAATGAACCTGGACCACTTTCTTACACCATAGACAAAAATAAACTCAAAATGGATGAAAGACCTAAACGTAAGACAGGAAGCCATCAAAATCCTTGAGGAGAAATCAGGCAAAAACCTCTCTGATCTTGGCCGCAGCAACTTCTTACTCAACACATTGCCAGAGGCAAGGGAAACAAAAGCAAAAATGAACTGCTGGGACCTCATCAACATAAAAACCTTCTGCACAGTGAAGGAAACGATAAGCAAAACTAAAAGGCAACAGACGGAATGAGAGAAGGTATTTGCAAATGACATATCAGATAAAGGGCTAGTATCCAAAATCTATAAAGAACTTATCAAACTCAACATCCAAAAAAACAAATAATCCAGTGAAGAAATGGGCAAAAGACATGAATAGACACTTCTCCAAAGAAGACATCCAGATGGCCAACAGTCACATGAAAAAATGCTCAACATCACTCATCATCAGGGAAATACAAATCAAAACCACGATGAGATACCACCTGACATCTGTCAGAATGGCTAACATTAGCAACTCAGGCAACAATAGATGTTGGCGAGGATGCGGAGAAAGAGGATCTCTTTTTGCACTGTTGGTGGGAATGCAAGCTGGTGCAGGCACTCTGGAAAACAGTATGTAGCTTCCTCAAAAAATTAAAAATACAACTATCCTACAACCCAGCAATTGTACTACTAGGTATTTACCCAAGGGATACAAGTGTGCTGTTTTGAAGGGACATATGCACCCCAATGTTTATAGCAGCACTATCAACAATAGCCAAAGTATGGAAAGAGCCCCAATGTCCATCAATGGATGAATGGATAAAGATGTGGTGTGTGTGTGTGTGTGTGTGTGTGTGTGTGTGTGTGTGTGTATCTATATCTATATCTATATCTGTATCTATATCTATATATCTATATCTATATCTATATATCTATATCTATATCTCTATATCTATATCTATATATAGATATATATAATGGAGTATTACTTGGCAATCAAAAAGAATGAAATCTTGCCATTTGCAACTACGTGGATGGAACTGGAGGATATTATGCTAAGCGAAATTAGTCAGAGAAAGACAAATATCATATGACTTTACTCATATGAGGCCTTTAAGAGACAAAACAGATGAACCTAAGGGAAGGGAAACAAAAATAATATAAAAACAGGGAGGGGAACAAAACATATGAGAATCTTAAGTATGGAGAACAAACAGAAGGTTACTGGACGGATTGTGGGAGGGGGGATGGGCTAAATGGGTAAGAGGCATTAAGGAATCTACTTCTGAAATCATTGTTGCACTATATGCTAACTAATTTAGATGTAAATATAAAAAAATAAAATTTAAAAAAAGAATATTATATAAATGGAATCATAGAGTATGTGACTTTTTGAGATTTTTTTTTCAGTCTAATGCCCTTGAGATCCATACAAGTTGTTGCATGTGTCAAGAAAACAAGAATCCTAACTAACTCCTAACTCAGCCATTTCCAACTTTGGCCAAGTTGGTACCATGGCTTGTTGTTTGACCCATACTCCCTGAGAGGAGTGATTCAAACCAAAGCAGTTGGTTATTTTTTACACTTAGAGCAAAATAAAAATTGCTTAGGAGGAGGAACTGTGACCTTAGGCCCTCAGGGTCCCTGGGAGCCTGTGCGGAGGAGGTGGGCTGACTCCCTGAGAAACATCTACAACACGGACACGTGTTTCCCAGGCAAGTATTGACCACTTCACTTCTCATGGCAAAATTCTGGACTATTAGTGAAAAACAACTACCCTTCTAGGCCTCCATCTGTAATCCTTGTCCAGGAGGGCTCCCCATGCTGCCACATGTATACGTGGCATTTTGGAGCAAAGGAAAGGAGGGGAGCTTGATCTCAATCCAGATCTCCCAGTCCTTGGGGCCTCTAGAGCGAGTCCTAGCCACTCCACTGGAAGCACCACTTGCAGTGTTTCGTCAGTCCTTTCAACAGCTCTACAGGATAGATACTGTTACTGACCCCATTTCACAGGTAAAGCAGTTGAGGCTTAGGAAATTTAACACCCTTCCGCCCAAGACCATAGAGCAAAATGCGGGACTGGGACCAGGGTTTAAAGGACCCCAGACTCCTTGCTTTTAACCACCAAGTTGTTTTAGTCCAGAGCAGAAAGCAGGCCGAAGGGCCTATGTACACTGGCATGTTCCACCTTGTCCTGGGAGAGACCATATACCTCGTGGCGCCAGAAGCCTTGATGTCTGCCCTTCAAACCCTCTCCATCTGAGGTGTGACAAAATATGCACGTGCAAGTGTAAATGGCTCTTTAAATAGAAACTGAGAACTAAGGGGGGCTTATGGTGTGGCAGCCTCGGGGATTTTCAAACACCAGGGACCTTTGGGGCCATTTTAGTTTGTCCCAATGAACTAAGTCAGGGATAGAGATTTCTTAAGTCTGTAGAAGCAGAAGCCTGCACCATTCTAATCAAAAGTAAGTACCAGATGAGTTTGTTGGTACCTTTAGAAATCAGTGACTTTGGTACAAAGCAAAGCATTAAGAAAAAAAATTTTTTAAATCTCAGTTTCTTCTTTTTTCTCTGTCACTTGCTTTTTTGAGAAAGCCAAATCCTTGGGCTTGGTTTAAGCACCCGTATTAAGGATATTCACAGACCCCCACAGAGCCTCAAAGGACCCGCACTTCTGGATGCTGTTCCCCCATATCTCAGCGCCCACCTGCTGTAAGAAAGGGCACATCACCATGCCTCACCTAGGCAGAGGCTTGCCTGTTATCCCTACTGAGCAAATAGACCCTCCATCTGGGAAATGAAAGGAGGGGAATGTCACGCTGGTCTCTGACCTTGGGGAGTAGCTCTCCAGAAGACCTGCATTAAGGTGTGTTGTGTGTCACTCACCAGTTCCATCTTTTGTAGGCAGCACCTCTGAGAAAATAAATGTCTCTGCCCTCTGCTCCCTGTTCTCCTCAGGAGCCTTGCTGAGGCAGAATATGCACAACAACCTGCTGAACTAATTGACTAGAGGTGCTTGGCTGGCTTAGTCCATTAGGCGTCCGACTTTGGCTCAGGTCATGATCTCGCAGTTTGTGAGTTCGAGGTCTGCGTCAGGCTCTGTGCTGACAGCTCGGAGGCTAGAGCCTGCTTTGGATTCTGTGTGTCCTTCTCTCTGCCTCTCCCCCGCTCATGCTCTGTCTCTCTCTGTCTCTCTCAAAAGTAAATAAACATGAAAAAAAAATTTTTAAGTAAAGAAACAGACTAGCTTCCGGCCACCACATCCTTTTATCGGTCAGTCCTACAGCAGCACCCTGCCGGCTACTCAAGAAATGGCTGCCCTCCCCTGACACTGGCCTCTCAGTGTCTCCCAAGAGCATCCGCGTGTTCATTCCTCATTCTCAGGACACAAGTTCACCTTAGAGGCGAAGGAGGACACAAGTTCGCCTTAGAGGTTAGAGGAGGAAGAATTTCACCAAACCCTGACAGGACCACATTCCCATTTTCAACTTTCCCCTTCCCAGCTGTCTCTGTACACAAGGCCCCCCACTGCAGGTGCCATGAGCTGACCGCACGTGTGGACACCGTGGAGTGCAGCGGATTCGTGGCATGGCAGCCTTGGCTCTGACACTGTTTCCCCACCCTGATACAGGTCTGCTGCTATTCCCCGGTTTCCTGTTGATTCTTCCAAAACTGTGCGTAGCATTAGCTTGCCAAGCAGGTGTGGGACATTTCTCCAGGGCTACAGGGGCATGCCAGCACTCCTGAACCATGGCTTAGTTGACACCCTCCAGCTGATGTCACCAGTGCCCACACTCACTCCGGCAGCTACACTTCACCTCCTGACCATCGGTTTCCAACCACCCCAGCTGAACGCTGCCAGCCAGCCAGCCAGCCAGCCCCACCCAACGGCTTCTGGCCTGGCCCCACTGAGTGACTTCCCCTTAGTGACAGGTGCCTCCATGTTCCACAGGTTCCTGGGATATTTCCCAAGCATCTGGTTCTGAACTCGGTCTCAGCCTCCAGGTTTTTATTCTGCCTGTGAGGAAAGTTTCAGTGTGGGTTTGGCCTGGGGAAAGACAGGCTTGACTCTTCAGTTCTAAGATTAACAAGTATCTCGAAGCCAGCTTTGTTTCTGGAGTTGACTCGCAATTCCAGGTTTGCTTGCTCCCAAATCTTCACTTGTTATTTGTTGGCAAGATGCTCACAGTGCAGGAGGGCACATGGGGCATTTCCTGGTGCCTCATTCTTCCCGGATCCAATTTGGGGACAATTTTTCACCCTCCCACAACATTTCCTGTCATCGTCATCCCATCTCTTAGTTTGACCCTTCTTTCTGCATCACTGCTCTTCCCAGATTTCTTATCCCTTTGATTCCAAACATAGTTTCCTCAAAAGAAACAAGTCAGTCAGTCCGATGGATAAGGGTGGCAAGAAGGGTGATAATTCTCAATTCTAGCAGGTTGTTTTTTTATTAAGCATATTTTATTTTTTCCTGTTATTTGTATAATCTTCTAAGTATTAACTTCAAGGAGAACTTTGCTGTGGAAAGCCTTTAGAAGAGTTGGAGACTTTTCCTTTGGTCTGTGCAAAATTTCCTCTTATTTTTTGGTCTGTGCAAAATTTCCTCTTACTTTTATTTTTCTTTTGTTGTTTTGTTTTGTGGCTTGTTTGGTTGGATGGTTGATTTTTCTTACCCTCACATGACCCTCGCCCCCACCTCCCCTTCTTTACTTGCCTTGTGCTTCTTGAGTGTCTGCAAAGAAAAGGATACATTCGTGGGTATTAAAAATAAGGCAGAGGAATCTGGTAATAGTATTCTAAACAGGTAAACTTTTTATCCCATAAGGGTTTCTTTAAGAAGAACAAAAGAAGTCATCCATAATCTTTGAAAGAATTAGATATACATGGACAAAAACAGAAGTGCACAGCCCTGCTGAGAGAAATGATGCTTTTGCCTGATGGCCAGTGAGTTGCTCACAGGTGCTTAAGTGTTTGTGTGGGGATGGGACTGAGGGTATATGTAAAGATGATGGAGCAGGAGTAGGATATATATCCAGCAGGTCAATAACATTATCAGTATCCTGCCTTGTAAGTTCTGTCTAGTTATTTGAGTTTTAAGAATTCCCCTGGCTATAACCCAGCCCTCTTGAGAACTTTGAGAAAAGTCCTTTAGGATTCCAATATCTTACTAAGTGGCACCTTGCATCCCCTTTAGAAACTTTCACTTCTTCCATCTCTAAAATTCCCTTGATGGGGGTAACGTTCACCCTTCAAACTGATCTGTAACATTGGAAACCACAAAGCCTTCCTTTTGTCCACCCGGCAAGACTGAAATCCACAGCAACAGTCCCTGTTGTGGGGACTTTGACCACAAGCATCTGGGCAACAGATGAGGCCAAGATCATACATTACCTTTCTTATAGTGTCTGAGAGGCTACAGTGTTCGTATTGATTTACAGAAGCACTTAATCAATGCTCCTAGTTTTGTAGTCTCTTTGCAACTGTACAAAACAGCTTGAATATTAGAAGGTGAAAGCCATGATCCCTAATAACCTAATGAAAGTTTCATGGTAAGCATTTGATCAGTAACAAGCCTGGCTTAGAACAAAACCATGTTTCTAATGCTGTTGTTGAAGGCTCTCACATGCACTGAAATTGTTTTCATGTGAGAGAGGCTTTGTAAGGGAGATCTTTGTGGGTATATACCATGCTCTAGAGGAGTTGGAAGAGAGGAGATAAGGGCTAGGAAAGCATATTCACAGAAGCATGCTGACTTTAGATTTTTTTTGGGGGGGGTGGGGGCATAGAGAGAGAGACTGTGGGATGTGGGGAAAGGGGCAGAGAGACGGAGAGAATCCTAAGCAGTCTCCATGCTTAGTGCAGAGCTTGACATGGGGCTTGATCCCACAACCCTGGGATCATGATCTGAGCCGAAATCATTGAACACTCTACCAACTGAGTGACCCAGGCACTCCAGAAGCAATGCTGAGTTTAAAGTTAGCTGTTTCACTCTCCTTTGAGAAAGTAAAAAACAAATGTATTATATATCAACAGGCATTTAATAAATGTCCTACCTACACAACTACCACAATAATAGTTTCCATTCACTGAGGGCTAATTACATGCCAGGAGCATCTTATGTATGTATAACACTCAATGTGCATTTCTCCTCAACATTTCTACCCTTGACCACTGCCCGCCCCCAGCTCCAGGGCAGACCCCTAACTAATCTCTGGTAATGGTGCTCATTTCATTTCTTCCACCCAGTTCTAAGCCAATCAGTACATGGTATTTCCTCCATGACAAGGATTGGCCTAGGAATGGGCCCTAACCCAACGGGGACCATTGATTTGTGAGGGGAAGATCTGAGACATCCAAGGGCTTCAAGGAGCCTCACACTTGAGAGAGAACCTCAGGGAGGATGTTTTCCTGTGTGGGTAACAAGCCTGGACCTTTTAGCAAAAGTCTGGGGATGGAGCTAGTTGGGGAAATGGCAGAGAAGCCAAACCAAAGCCACTGCCATAGGACAGCCCTCTCACCTGCCCTACTCTTAACAAGACAAATTCGGTCCAACACACTTCTGCATTCCTTGCACCTGTTTGAATTGGGAACTCTGTTACCCCCAGCCATCAGCATCCTGACTGAAACAGTATGTTAACAAATTACCCATTACAACAATTCTCTGAGATAGATACTATGATGGTCTCTTTTCACGGATTAGGAAGCAGAGGCTGTGGGGGGCAGCTTCCCCAGGTCACACAGCTAGTAAGTAACAGAACTGCAGTGCAAACCTACTTCCATCTGATTCCTCAGCCTGCGCTCACCTGCCCACCAGTTTCCACCCATTCCCGTATCCTGACCAGCTTTTCATAAGGAAGGGGGGGGGTGGGCAGAAGGAAGCTTTAGAACCCAAGTGAATAAATGAAGTCCAGAGCACAGGGCAAATGCCTAGTGACCCCTGCAATGCACCTCAGAGCTCAGAGGCAGTCCTGTACTTTAAGCACGGAAAATACCATAAGCCTCCTCTTGGCAGGCAACACATTAAACTGCTTTACCTTTTTATTGCCAAATACAACACATAAGCAGAAAAGTGCGTTAAAACGTAAATATACGATGTAATGAACAATCATAAAGAAAATACCCCCGTCAAGGTCTGTTTGGATTTGGCAATTAGGTTTTGGTGGCAAAGGAAATAGTTATGATCATCTCAGTCATTCTCCCCAACCTAGTCACATCATTAACTTTATCTGTAGCATTTGATGCTCTTTAGGAAAAGAAATGGTGTTTATGCCATAGCCTCTAACGTTTATGCCAAAATTAACATCTACAAATATACCCGCAAAATGGTTTAATGGCTCCTAGAAAAGAGCCATTAAAAAAAAATGAAAGTGAGTTTCTGAATAAGGATGAGAGCAGCAATGAAGTTATTATTAGCCCTGTTCTACTTTCTGGCTCTTTGTAGCGCCAAATTCTCAGGGAAAAGTGGCCTCTCAAGAGATTTCCTGGAAATCTGGAGTATGGAGTGGTTCCCAGGGCTCTTGAGAAGAGGGGACAACTGCCCCCCACGGCCTCAGCCTTGGCTCTTTTTGTCCTGTGGGTGAGGAATGAGCCTCTCGTTTGAGAGCGGGGCACACTCACACATTTCATGGTGGACAGTCTTCAGTAGACACACTTCATCGTGTGTGCCTGTGGTTTAATGATCCTTTTATTTCTCAGCAGATATCCCGCATAGATAAATACCAATTTCTGTTTGTGTGTATCCCTTGTAATTGATTCTTTATTAGCTCTTTTCAAAGACAGTAGAATAAAAAGGTCTGTTTGAGGAAAGTACAAAATGTCCATGGCTGCAAACGAAAGAATAAATAAATAAATGGGCTGCAACAGCCACTTTTTATCCCAAAGTAAGCCCTCTGTGACCCTGTATGGTTCAGAGTCAGAGGAGGGCACCAAGAAAAGCTGACCAGTGAAATGAACCCCAAAGGCCTCTGATGTGGAGACAAGCCCCCAACTGACATGCCCTGTAATTATCAGATGGATTAATCAGGACTTCCTCTCCCATTCATATTTTCACCCTTATTTAGAGTCTTCAATTAAAAAGACAAAAAAAAAAAAAATATCTTCCAGCCCTGATAACTCCTTTCATTATTTTAATTACTAAAGTAATCTATTTGATACCATATATTCCCAGGCAGCCAGCAGATAATTATCTTTTTATACCGTGGAGACGAGCTCAAAGCTGGGCAAGCTTTCTTCTAGAAGTCAGAGCCTACCCTAGTGAACAAAGACAGTGGTCCTTAGATGGTGCATGGAAGAGGATGCACACTCACATACACACTCACACACAGTTAGTCTTCCATACCATTAGTCTGTTTTTGTGTTGACAGTGGCAGATTCTTGTCTGCTTGCCATATATTCATTTATTTGCACTCTGAGCATAATCCAGATGGTGGCATTCTGGGCCCCTTGTCAGTGAGCTTCTGCCACTCAGAACCCCCCAGCCAAGTAAGATGGCAGAGGGCTCTTAGTTCTTTCAGACCCTAGTTCTTTGCAAACAGCACCTACTCAGGCCTGGGGCTTCCATGATTAGTGGCCCAGCCTCTGGGCAGCAGCCAAATCTGGCTGGTGAGACGGGGGCTTGGTCAGGAGGAAGCTGGAGTGTGGAGGGAGAAGGGATATGCTTTCTTAGGACAGGGTCAGATCTTATTCATCCTTGTCCCCTCAGTGCCTGAGCCCATGCATATCTCCTGATAGTAACCAGTGTCAATATCAGTTGATATGTATTAAGCCCCTGCTGTTTGCCAGGCTCAGAGACTTCAGCAATGAACAAAATTGAAGAGAAAGCAGTGTCCACGCACAGCTTATGTTCTGTGGGGACAGATAATAAAATAAGTGAGTAACATACATAGTGTTTTATGGATTATGACAAGTGCTGTGGATAAAAAGCAGGGAAGTGAGATAGGTTCTGAGGCAGGTACAAACCTCAAGTTTGAGGAATAGAACAGCAAGCGTGATGGGCATCGTAGGAGAAAATTGGAAGTAACACTGGGGGTCTGGTCACACGGGATCTTGTAGGCCATTGACAGGACATGGGCTTTAACTCTGAATGCAGTGAGAAGGTTCTAGAAGGTTTTGGGGGCACCTAGGTGGCTCAGTCAGTTAAGCGTCTGACTTCGGCTCAGGTCATGATTTTATAATTCGTGAGTTTGAGCCCCACATTGGGCTCTGCTTCATATCCTCTGTCTCCCTCTCTCTCTGCCCTTCCCCCCCAAAGATAAACATTAACCCCCCCACCAAAAAGATAAGAATTTTAAAAAATTTGAAAAAAAAAAAGGTTTTGAGCAGAGGTGACATGATGTGACTTAATGTTTTAACAGCATTATTTTGGCTGCTCTAAGGAGGCAAGGGGAGAGACAGGGAGACCAGTTAGACTATTAGAGTAATTCAGACAGAGAGGGTGCTGATTTGGATGGTAGTTGGGAAGGTGGTGAGAAGCACCCAGTTCTTGGTGTGCTTTGAAGCCACAGCCTGCAGGGTTTGCTTATGGATTGTTATGGGGTATAAAAGTAACATACTGTAGTGTCTGCCACATTCTCTTGGTCACACAGGTATGTGTGGAATATGGTATGACGTGAGAGGGAATTACGTGGAAGCATGAATATAGGTGGCAGGGATCATTGGAGACTATGATACCACAGACTAGACAGCACAATGTGGGAAGGGGAGTGGATGCTAGTGTCGGCTGCAATGAGGCTCGGAGGAGTTAAGTCACTTGCCAAAACCACACACATGATCTTGAGAGTCAGATGACAGAAGTGACTGGCAGTCATCTATCAGCCTTCACCTTGTTGTTAAGCAACCTTTTTCTTATCACTGAAGTATATTGAGTTACCAGCCCATTTGCCTCTTTTTCAATTATTGAATTTAGAGATTGTTCTTAAAATCTTTAGCTAAACCTTCCATTTTCTCCAGTTTCAAGCTCATTCCCTTTACTATTCTGTGCTTTATCCTGGACTGTTTCTTAAGATCAAGAGTTTATCTGAAATGACTTTTTTTTTAATTTTTTTTTTAACGTTTATTTATTTTTGAGACAGAGAGAGACAGAGCATGAATGGGGGAGGGTCAGAGAGAGAGGGAGACACAGACTCTGAAACAGGCTCCAGGCTCTGAGCGGTCAGCACAGAGCCCGACGCGGGGCTTGAACTCACGGACTGCGAGATCGTGACCTGAGCCGAAGTCGGCCGCTTAACTGACTGAGCCACCCAGGCGCCCCGAGAAATGACTTTAACATTGTCATTCAAAATCTGCCCCCCAACCCAGTTCCGTTCCCACCTCAAGAAAACTCTCCCAATGTAGCTCCTCTCTCCCTTACCCCACCTCCCTTCTACCCACCCCTGCCTCTGTCTTCCCAGCATGGGTGCCAGAATTAATGCCTCCTGGAACTTTGCTTTCTCCCCTCAAACCTTTCCCATTGACATTCTGGAGCCTCTTTTCTCATAGCTGACCAAGGGAGAAAATGACACCTCCCATTTTGAGCAAAAGGGAAAAATAAGTATGTCTCAGGGACTCGTTTCTAGTGAAAAGAACAGTATGTTTGGTACAAAGGGCACTGCCAGATAAATGCAGGAAACAAAGAGAAAATAATCTTGAGAGCTTCGGGAATCACAGCCCTTGTGGCTAATGTGCTGTAAGAACTTGACCCTTTTCCTTACCAAGAATGGTGAGGGGCAGGAGAAGGCCAGCACCAGGTATCATAGCCGCAGGCAAGAATCAGGGGTTAAGAGTAAAACTGAAAATAAAAAGAACCAGCCTTCATTATTAATGTATGCCAGCTAAGTGTACTACATACAATATATCATTTTGTCTTAATAATATGACTGAGGCTCAGAGAGGTTGAACAACTTGTTACAGGACACACCACTCGTCATTGACAAAGTCTGGAACAGTAATGAAAAATAAGTTGGTTCAACTACTGCCCACCATTACTGAATACTTTTCATTCACCCATTCAGCAAACACAAATTCGGCGCTGCCTATAGGTGAACACTGGATCCTTGCTACTTTGCTTTTTGACTTGCATGCTATTAGCCTGAAACAGTAACAGATTGGGTTTGTTGACATTTTGAGGAGGACCAATAAATGACATCCCTCTTCTTCATTGAATTGAGATATAAATAAGAAGTAGATACAGGAATCAAGTGAAGATCAAAATACAGTTTTAATATTGGTATATGGTTGGGCTCCCGAAATTACCATCCCTGAAATCCACTCCCTACTTCCATGAATGGGCAGATATGCGGAGGTTGGGCTGGTGCAAAAGGGGGAGCCCTGCATGGACTGAGACCTTCAGGCCCCGCTCTCTTCCTTTCCTCCCCTTCAGGCTAATCCCTCTCCTGAGGGAAGGGCCCCAGGCCAGGGGGTTGCACGTGAGGTACTCCTAGAAGAACCAGTGAGAAGATTGTGTGACTTCACCTGCGGACCCATCCCCGCACGTGGTGAGCACAACACAAGCTGGACCTCAGCCCCTCAACCGTCTTGATCAGACAAGACCATAGTGCACTGGGAAATGAGTAGCAAGAGAATGTGGAGGCATTTAGATAGACATTTGCAGTAAGCTTGGCTCTGGCAGAGAGGCAAGAAAAAGAAGAGAATCAGAGGAGACATCTTGGAAAGAGTTTCTCTAAGATGGACTTAGGCTTCTCTAAATACTGGTGGGAGGGCAGGGGAAGGCCCAGAGAGAAGAGGGCTGCAGATACCAGAGGGAGAAAGTATCGTTGGTAGACAAGGCCCCCCAGAATTTGGAGACTGTAGAATGCACATCACCATGCTGGGGTCCAGGCTTCAGGAGGAGGCAAGACAGTAGACGAAAGTTGAAGGGGTTTCTTGTGACTTCTTATTTCTGCCTGGGAAAGAAGGCACGATCATTTAAAAAAAGATCACTATTCAAGGGCACCTGGGTGGCTCAGGCAGTTAAGCGTCTGAATTCGGCTCAGGTCATGATCTCGTGGTCCATGAGTTTGAGCCCCGTGTCAGGCTCCGGGCTGAAAGCTCAGATTCGGATTCTGTATCTCCCTCTCTGCCCCACCCTCTCTCTCTCTCTCTCTGTCTCTGTCTCTCTTTCTCTCTCTCTCTATCTCTCTCTCCCCCTCCCTCTCTCAAAATAATAAACATTTAAAAATTTTTAAATTAAAAAAAATAAAAGATGACTATTCAAGGGCTCTTTCAACTTTCCAACTGATCGATCCCTAAGCATCTCTCTTGATGAACCCATTTTTATAGGATTTCAAAGTCTTCACCATGTTGGATATTGCTTTGCTAGGCACCCTATTAATTCAACCTAGAAGTGTTTCCTTCCTTTTTCATGCTGAGGAAGCCTCATAAGCATAGTAAGTTAGGTGGATTCTGAGAGGCTAGGCTGGAATCCTAACACCTCTCCAGTGTTGCTTCTGGGTGTCGAACATGTATTCTGGGTACAACTCACTGTCTTCTAAATGGTATTTGGAACATAACTCTCCATAACGGATCCCACCCACCCCCCTTTAGTGATTTTAAGTATTTGGGGGAAATTATAGAAGTTGAGCCTCCTGGGTGTGTCTGTGGAGGGAAGAAAGTCAGGAGTAGCCAGTGAAGTGACTTAGGCCAATAGACTTTCAGCCTCTAGTTTATCAGACAAATGGCATCTTGCAGCCCAGGGATCAGGTGCTGCTGTCCTGGACACTTGATGGTTGATGAATAATAAAAATGCAGCAGTTCCCAGCATGCAACTGACAACTTTTTCCTTTTGAGCAAAGCAAGCTAAAGAATGATCCATTATGTGAACTGCCTTCAGTTCTGTCTTCACCAGCATTCATTCCAGTGAGAAATCCTTTAAAAGGGAGTCAGTAAATCTAATTCCAATCATGGATCCTTCCGAAGCTTCTAAAGGGGAACATCTTCCCTCATGCCAGCTCCAAATTACAAAGCAGAGGCGTAAATGCTTCTCCCTTGCCTGTTTCTGGCTTGAGGGGTGAGCCTGGTGGAAGCCTGTGATGGCATGCAGTGTCTCCCACCCCGGGCTGCACTCAGGAAGACAGTCACATCCAAGGACCCCCCACTCCTCACACCCTTGTTCGATGGCCCCACTCAGGCACCTTAAACACGCCGTGCACAAAGTTACTGCTTGTTTGCAGTAAGCCATTAGTAGCACAAAAGAGAAATCTCTCTGAATCTCTTCCATTTAAAAATGATTTCTCCCACCCCGGGTTGTGCCACAGTGCCCTAACAAATGTTTATTTTCCATGGCATAATGGTAAATTTCTCCCACTTATCACCCTATCAATTCTGGAAGATTAAAAAGTCCTTCCACCAGCTCTGCCCAGTGGTGGTTTTGTGAAGGGCCAGGCACATTTCATCTCTTTTTTGTGATGTGCAAAGATTCCCCAGAAAGGAGAGATCAGTGGTTTATATGAAATACTTGAGCTTCTTCTCACTACCCTCTTTCTCCAAGAAGATGTCATCACCAGTCCATCAGGGCCCTGACCTCTGTGTGTTCCTCTCCCCTGTCCGCACCAGAAATCTGTGTTGAATTAGAGCTAAATCATGGGACATATTTAATTAAAAGACAAATGGCAAAATAAGGTTGTAGTGGAGGCTTTCTAATTGTGGCCTGTTAGATTTTAATTACTCGTCGTAAATTGTGAAAGCCAATCCCCTGCACGTCTTCTCGCACTCCTGTTCTTTTTAATCACAAAGAAAATGTTCTCAGCTGCTGACAGGATGGGCCTCATCAAATGTGCAGAGCAATTTGATCTTACCCAATGGTGACTCAGCAACTCGCCGAATCCAATTAGCAGTTTTGTAGCTACTTACTCAAAAGGACCGTAGTAAAGCTTCATACACCGCTAGCCGCTGGAACTCCCAGCCAAATGCTTCTTTGTAAGCAACAGTTTTCATGGCCAGGGTGAAGTAGGACAGATGCTGGGTGCCAAGGTGACTTAGAGACATGCTTCCTCCTGGGTCCCAGTTTTTCGTCCGTCCTGACCTGCTGTGGATACATAAGCACTTAGAGACCCCGAGTGAAGAGACCAGAGATCTCAGTGACCATCTAGTCCACATGAAGGAAGTGAGACCCAGAGATGTTAGCTGCTTGCTCAGGATTACCTGGGTGGTTAGGGGAAAGACTACCAGCATGGGAAACCAAATTTCCTCACACCCCACATTTTGCTGTTTCCCAGTGCCCCCCACTTCTCTCACCCAGAGCCGTGTCTTAGGAAAGGGGTAGCGGGGTGTCCTGGAGAGGGCCCCGCAGACTCTGCCCCAACTAGCAGAGCAGGTGAGGTGGGCAAGTCACACAACCCCTCTGGCTCTCAGTGTCCTTATTGTTCCCATGGGAGTAATGCTATATAAGAGAGTTTTGAGAAGTATGCAAGATAGTATACTCATAGTATATTAGAAAAGTATATTATAGTATATTACAAAAGTACTTAGCACTTTTTAAGTAAATGTGCCCAAAACAAAGTAGCAACTCAGCACCCAGAAGTCCCTTGGATCTTGATCTGGGGGCACTGAGACGGAGGGAAAGAGAGAAGGGCAGAGAGAGTACATGTGTTGCATGGAAACATTATGAATCAAAGTCACTTCTGCAAACACTGAAACAAGCAGGTGGCCAGAGGGGTTTCTGCTTTGGACATCAGTTTATTTGGTCAGTAACAAGGAGAAAGGGTGCCCCCTCTGGCATGTTTGCTTGAAGGCCCAGGATTTATCCCTGTAGCTCTATTGCAGCTGTAGAGCTTTCCACTCAGGGTCCACCAACAAGACATTAGATCCCTCTGCAGCACTTCTCCTTGGACACATGTCTGTTTTGTGAGTTGCTGTTTGCTTATTGGAATAGAGACGAAGGTGAATGAGGTCTTTTAATGAACTGTAAAAATAATTGGCTGTGGCACAGAGCTGTCAATAATCCAGGCCCTTCTTTTGCCACACCCCCCATGTTAACATGCATGCAGATTTCATGGCTTTGTCCTGTATGTTGAAAAGAGAGCAGCAGATCTGTCTTTTCTCTCTGCTCTATTTTGATTTTTCCTGTGGCCAGAGGTAACTGCAGAAAGTGGTTTTAAAAAACAAAACCAGGGCACCTGGGCAGCTTAGTCGGTTAAGCATCTGATTTCAGCTCAGGTCATGATCTCACCATTCGTGAGGTTGAGCCCTGCATCGGGCTCTGTGCTGACAGCTCAGACCCTGGAGCCCGCTTTGGATTCTGTGTCTCCCTCTCTCTCTGCCCCTCCCCCGCTCACGCTCTGTCTCTTTCTCTCAAAAATAAATAAACATTAAAAAGAAATTTTTTTTATAAACAAAACCAACCAGGATGTATCTTCCAAATCAAGTACAGTCAACAACACAGTGTTTCTGAGAAAGACTTGCCAGCCGCTTCCCTACAGTTTTAATTCAGCCAGCACCAGGGTGATGCTATCAGAGGACCTGCTTAGATGTCATGCAGTCAGAGGTGCTCAAAGGCCAGAAGTAGTGTGGTGGAGAGTGTATAGTACTTAGCACCTGGTGCCTGATAAGTTTCTGTTGATATTAATACTCTTGTTCATTTTTCTTTTTTCTGAAAAATATGGGGACACATCACTTTTTTGTGAACCTAAATAAATGTATGTACTGTTCATTAAACTAATTAGCAATGGTCATGATGCTAATACTAATTATATACTGACTGCTATCTCTTACTATTTATTTTGTGCCAGGCACTGTGTTCGGATCTCCATGCACATATCTATAAAGTATGTTATTAGCCCCACTTTTACAGAGATTCAGCAACTTTCCAGAAAGAAATCACACCTAACATGTGCTGAAAGCTGGTGTATGTGACCAGAGCGGGAGCCCTCAGTTCTGCTGTGTGGCTTCACAGTGCATTTCTGCAAGTAGTTGGCTTCTGTGGGAGGCCTAGGACTGAGGGTAATGCCCAGAGCAGGAGATTGGCTTTCCTGAGAGCTTACTCCAACTTGAAGCAATTCTGGGAATACCATCTAAGAGGGGGACTGTCCCTGAAAACTGGGACATCGCAGACCTAGCTTTCACCTGGTTGTGATCTAAGCCATCATATTATTGTTGCTGGCTTCTCACATCCACTTTCTTTTTGAATTCAGTTTCCTTCCTAAAGTATACTTTCTGTAGGTCTTTCATGAAGATATTGAGTGGTAAACTTTCTCATCATGTTCCACTTTGTGTGAGAGTGTTTTTATTTTGCCATTATTCTAGAATAATAGCTTAGCTGAGTACAATTAATAGGAGTTGACATTTTGTTGGTATTATTCCATTACCTCCTGACCCCTTCGTAGCTATTGAGAAGTCACCTATTTCTTTCACTGTTCTTTTGTAAATTCTGTATTTTTCCTCTCTAGTTGTTTCCAAGGTCATCTCATTGTCTTAGGTGTTCTGCAGTTTCATTACAATGTGTCTGATGTAGACTTTCCTTTTATCCCATTCAGAATTTACTGTGCTTCCAGAGTGTGAGGATTTCATCAATTCTGGAAGTCTCTTGCTGTTATCTTTTCAGATATTGCCTCTCCTTCTTCTCTCTATATTCTTCTGGCACTCGTATTCTATCCTATGTTTCTTACCCTCTCTCCTGTCTTCCATTTCTGTACTTCTTTCTCTCTACTGCATTCTAAGCAGCTCCTCAGATCTGTCTTCCAGGTTACTAATTCTTCATTCAGCTGTGTCTAATCTGTTGTTTTAACCTTTCCACCCATTTTCAAATTATAACTGTGTTTTTATTTCTCTACATTTTTATGTAGGTCTATTTCAGACCTGCTATTCTCTTTTCATAATGTTCTTTCGTATGGTTATTTTAAGTCTTTAAGTATTTGGGGCATTTTTAAATGTTTGAATCCATTTTTAAGCATTTTAAACACTTTTTAGGTTGTTCTTATATCTGAAATTCTTGGGGGTACTGATCCTTCTGCGTTTTTTATCTAATGACTCGGGCATATAATGGTTATTTCCTCATGTGTTCTGTAATTTTTGACTATGAGGTTATGTTCCTTGGAGCTTTTCCTGGAGTGATCCCATGTAGCTAACCTTCTCTCCAGAGCTGCTCTTCATGTTCTTCTGCCAGGCATCCTGGGGTTAGCACCATTTCAGGACCAATTTTATGTTGACTTCTCAGCTTGAGGATCTAAGGCACTGTATATTTTGGATCCAAAAGCCTCTTGTGACACAGGCCTGGGATTTTGATTCTCAGGGTAGACTCCTTTGCATTGTTCTCAGAATCTAGGCAGAGACAAAATTGTTTTGCCCCTCTTTGTGCCAAGCGTATATTTTTTCTTAGTCTACTGTTTTATTAAGGATGCAGTCCTTTAGGGTACCAGCTTTGTGCAGGAATCCAGCTGCTTACCTAGTTCCAACTCCTTGCTTCATGTGGACCAAAGACTTCACCCCTATTCCCAGGTGGACATCAAAATATAAACTCTAGGTTACAGTAACTGATATTTCTCTCTACTCTAGACAGCTGAAGCATTAGGGAGATTTTCCCTTGCTTTCATGTTATCTATTTAGCTATTTTTTTAAAGCCAATGTTCTTATATGTTATTCAACACATCTGGGAGTATATAGCAGTAGGATTTTTATTTTATTCTGTCATCATTCTGGAACCTTCCTCCTTCACTGCTTTCTTATTCTGAGCTAATTGTCATGCATGGAAGAGACAGACATACTCTTTGGTCACCTGTCCCAGCAATCTGTCCAAAGCACACACTGCCCAACTCTACATACTCAGTCCTTTGCCCAGAAAAAAAAAAGAAATCAGCATGAAGTAAGGGAACCTAAAGACGTTGGACCACACTAGTTGTTTCTTCAAGGCATGACAGTGTGTCACATTGCCCCATGAGCCCACAATTGAGGTGTCTTGATACTTTGCCCTTGAAATTAACCCATGGGCACTCATCAAATCTTGCCGAATTATTTATAATGGATAGAATTCAACTTAGGAAGACTGATTATGTTTCTCTCCAGTATACCAGAAATATAAGCTTGATAACATTATTTTGAAGTAAGAAAATATTTATTTTCACTGAATTTGAAAACAAACAACTGTAATTCAATAATATTTTGAAATGGCTTATTGACTTTGACTCTTATTTTATTAGTAGCTTTTTTCCAAGTTGCTGACAATGCTTTACTCACATGACTTCAGTTTTTTCCTAACTGAGGGACTAGTCAGGAGCAAATAGCATTGCTTCTGTCTTATTGAGACCTGGAGAGGTCAATGGATTTATCCAAGTAGGAAAGATATCTGGACCCCCCAAAAAGCTGTGTTGTACTGACCCCCCCCTCCCTTGCCTGAAGCAAAATTGTTTTTTCATGGAAGTACATTTTAGGACTATTCCCTCAAGTTTCATCAAGGAAACAGCCTGATGAAACTCAGCTACTGCCTTGAAATAGTGATATGGTTGAGACATTGGCCACTAATATCAGACAATATTCCCAGCCCAGGATTAAAAACATAGCTTTGGAGGCCTTTGGACACCCAAATTATAAAACTGCGTCTGTTACCTACTATTTGAGCAACCTGGGCAAGTCACTTTTAACCTCTCTGAGCTATAGTTTTCTTGTCTGCAAAATAGGAGAAATAATTCCCATTATGATAGGACTGGCTAAGAATTAAATGAGGTAATGCATGTAGACATACTTAGTGATCCATAAATCATAGTCGTTATTAATTTGAAGTTCCCTGTGTGGAGCCCCACCTGAGAAATTTCTTTTAGAGTATTATGTTGGGGTAAATTTTGCTTTCTTAAAGAAGTGTGGTCTTTTCTCCTCTCAGACAGTACAAACCATGGAATTGATAAGGCTTTCTTTTCATTTTGTTTGCACATTCTAAAAACAAGTGTACTGTCTCCACTAGTTTAACTCACAACCTGCAGATCTCGGTTCTGTGTTCTCTAGGTTTGACTGTGTCTTCATCAGTCTCATACTCTCCCTTATTCTGGCATGTTTGTTTTTATTTTTTTGTTGTTGTTTTATTTTTTTTCCTCCACATTTTCTATTAATGATGAGAATAAAGAGAAACATTATGGTGCGTGGCACTGAGTACATAATAGATCATTCTTCCCTTTAAAATATTTTTTCTTTCTTGTTTCACCCTTTCTTTATACTTCCTCCACTTTCTCTGCTAAGTAATATTTACTAAGGAATATCTTTTTTCCTCTTTTGTGACAAAGTCCTAGTCCTGTTTCTGAAAGCATCCTGTAATTTTATTGGTTACTGTGATATCCCTGTTTAAAAGTCGCTAATGGTGACATTAACAGGCTGAACAGTGTGCCTAGGACAAAAAGATGAGCAGATCTGCTCAAGAAGAAAGCAAGTCCACACATATTCTAGCTGTGACCCTCACTAAGCCCCTTCATCTCCCTGAGCCCGTTCCTGGCTCTGCAGAAGGAAGTGACAGTGCCTGCCTGTCAGGATTGCCATGTAGATCTCAACCAATAAGATTGTGTGGGTCCAAGGCTTTGGAAGCTGCATCACTTTATAATTAACTTTTCTTACTGTTGCTACTATGATTAGTAACAAAGTATCTTCAATTTTACAAAGACTATGTGATGGCAAAGCCCAGAGCTTTCTTTAATTTTATCAATATGTGGAATTTAAGTACTGTTTTCATATAGATGTTACAGGTTTCTGTCAGTGTGGTTTCCTCATGTTAGCTTTCCGGGGGAATAGATGGTCTGGGATAGTTGTGTCTTTCTCTAGATAGTAAAAATAGATCCATTAGGAACATCCATGACTGTGGTATGACTATAACGTAGTACACCCAGCCAGTCCAGCAGCTTGACTTCAAGTAACACTAACCTGCCAAGTGGTCTGTGTTAAAGGCTATATGATGCTGTTTTGTTCTCCAAAGTTGTTTGGAACTCTTTTTTTTTTTTTTTTTTTTTTTTTTTAGGAATTTTTATAGGACAAGCCATAGGCCATATCAGAAAATGTATCTTGTTTACTATATCACTGTGCTTTCTTTTAACACGAAATATTCAATTAGATTACCGTTTCTCCCCAAGTTTAGCACTAAATATTGTTTGGCCATTTGCAGGGATGAAATTTCCCTTTTATTATGGTATATTTAAATAGTCACTTGCTTGCAAAGCACTTTAAAAACCTACTATTTGTAACACTGTAAGACAGCTGTAATCCCTTCTATAAAATAGGGAAACTGAGGCTCAGAGCTGTTAAAGGACCTGTTAAGTCACTTGTCTTAGTGATAAGCTTTCAGATAAGAATCCAGGTTTCTAACTTCTGCAGCCTATCTGCTCTCTGCTGTATCTTCCTGAATTTATACTCCATGGAAGCAAAGATTTCTCTTTATATAGAAGAATATGTTCCCCCAAATGAGCTTCAATTGTATTGTAAGCAAATTTCACTGTGATTTGTAAATTTTGAGATGAGTTCAGGCAAACCATTCATTGCCTCTCTGAGTTTTGCTTCTTATTGTAGAATCTGGGATGTTTTGTTTTTTAAGTTTATTTATTTATTTTTGAGTGAGAGGGAGTGGAGGAGGGGCAGAGAGAGATGGGGGGAGAGAATCCCAGGCAGGCTCTGAACTATCAGTGCAGAGCCCAATGCAGGGCTCAAACTCAAAACCCATGAGATTATGACCTGAGCTGAAGTCAGACACTTAACCAACTGAGCCACTCATGTGCCCCTGGGGTGGTTTTTAAATTGCCCTCCTTGGAGCTTTGGGGATTCTGATGAGCCTCTGGGGAAGGAGGCTGCTGTGGGCAGGAAGCAGAGGCCGAGTGCATGAGATCCTCAAGCCCACTTTAACTAAAGTAGCTTTGCTTTAAGCTATACTCTATATACCATGTAATTATAGGGAACAAAATTGAAGGGCATCACATGGGAGAGAGATTGGGGTTCTGTTGCTTAAGAAAAAAGGCCTGAACTATGGGACTCTCAGATGATGGTGCTCATAGTAATGAACCTGGACTGAGCCCATGAAGGCTTCATCTGCATGACATGCAGGATTGTTTTCTCCATGTTATCATGAAAACTGAGACTTGGAGAAGGTCAGAAATCTGACCGAGATCACATAGCTCAGAGGAGGAGCAGTTAGGATCTGAACTCAGACCATAGGGCCTGTATACTTGTCAGCCCCTCTACCAGAAACTCCTCTGATCACCACCCCTCACCTTCATTCTCCTGGTTAGTTCCTACCCTCTGTAGGATCTCAGCTCACTAACACTTGCACAAGGAACCTTCTCTGACCCACCCATCTGAGTCAATTGCCCTTTTTTGTAGCCTCACATACCTCTTCTTCAAACCCAGTATTGTAGTTGCGATTTACATTTCTTCATAATTCTTTGATTAATGCCTGTGTCTTATGCTAGACTGTGAGCTTCATGAGGTCAGGTTTGTTTTGTTTTGTTTTTTGTTCCATCATTTGGTCCTCAATACTTGGCAGAATACATGACATATATTGAATATTCCCTTCATCTGTTGGATGGATAAATGAAATGGATGGATGGATGGATGGATGGATGGATGGATGGATGGATGGATAGGCAGATGCATAGACAGACAGACATTTAACCTTAGAGACAGTGATGTTAAACATTACATGTGCTGCCTCCAACTCTGACTATCAGTGATCCTAGGAGTCCCTCACTAGGGCTGTCATGGAGCAGAACTGAGGACCAATGAGGACAAACATAGGAAGCACTTGTCAGCTCATTGTAAAGGGGATCTTGCTCTCAGCCTGTGCTGGGGAAGCCTGGAACGGTCTGCCCCAGAAGTACACCAACATAAGGCTTTATAGAAAGAGCTCAATCATGGGCCAGAAAATCTTTAAGGCCTATATGTCTTGGATTCTATGATTCCATAAAATATGTTGCTTGTACAATGAATCCTTAATCAAGATATCACTGATATATTCCAGCCTAGAATGCGATGAATAGTGGGAGCTCATCCTGCCAACCAAGTCTCTATTTTGTCATTCTCTCCCTCAATCTTCCGCTCACTATTTGTCAAGAGATGGTGCTATTAATTAGACTGAGAGAGTCCCTCCTCAAAAACATTTGCAAAATAACCATAAGTCATTTGAAATGTATATAAATTTCTCTTTCCTAATACTTCCTTCATAATTATCTAGACACTGAGTCTTTCTTAAAGCAATCAGCACATTTGATCCATTACTTGCTAAAGAAATATAAGTTATACAACATAACACAATTATGGGTAATTCTACTCATAATAATGGGATTGAGGATAGATCTATAGGATATTCCTTGGTTGGGTGGTTATTAATATCAGATCAGGGGGCACCTGGGTAACTCAGTCATTTGTGTGTCCAACTCTTGATTTCGGCTCAGGCTGTGATCCCAGAGTCATGGGATTGAGCCCTGCATTGGACTCTGTACTGAGCATGGAGCCTACTTAAGATACTCTCTTTCTCTTTCTCCCGCTCCCCATCCTCCTGCCCCCCACCCCTCTCCCCTGCTCACACTATCTCTCCCTTAAAAAAATTTTTTTTACCAGATTGGTGACATAATATACCATAATATCTGAGTAATCCTCTGTTGTTTGTGGGGAGTGAGACCTGAAGTTCACTGAGGACCAGACTCTAGATGCAATAAAACTGTCCAGAGCAGTTATAAGATACTGTAGAGACAAGATCCTGGACTCTGTTGTTTGGTTGATTGCTTAATGATGGATTTTTGTTTGAGGCTTCTTAGGAACATAAGACCCTCCTCTATAATCTCTACCCACCCTGCAGCCTCCTACCCTACCAGTTCTGTACTGTCTACACCCAGACCAGCCACTCTGAACTACTCACGTCTCCTCAACCTGTCCATTGCATGTTCATGATTCTGTCTGTGCCTTTGCAGAAATGACCCTTCCCTCTTACAGGGTCAATCACTTCCTGTACATGCTGTGACCAAAGCTGGCATCCTGCTGTGGTTGTATACAGCCCTCTCCCAGCAAGCAGATCGTGCATCCTCTGGATACCTCTTCACTGGACCATTTATACCTGTAACATACACTCACCAACTCAGCGTTGAAATGGAAGAGGCAAAAAGATATAAGGAATGCCCCTCAGCCAGTCCTTGTGTCATTTTGCCAGCTAGATGCACCCCTTGACCTTCACCTGCAAAAATCCTAATCATACTTTAAGATCTAAATCTAATCTCTTCTCCCCTGCTAATGTTTCTCAGTACTAAGTTATTTACAATCTATGTCGTTCATTTAACATTTAGTGTGAACTGCTTTGTCCTGTTGGTATCCTTTCATATATAAATGTCTTAAGCCCCAAGTAGATGGTTATCTAGCCAGTCCTTCTTTATATTATTTTGGGATACTTGTTCCCCCTCACACCACCACTGAGCTGTGCACAGAACAGCCACTCTGTGAATATTTGTGTGTTGATCAAGCAACTCGTATCTTGTATCTTCCACAATGTCTGCCTCATCACAGGATAAATAATTGCTAATCAATTGATTGAGTTGGAAATGTAGCACTTCACCCACCACAAATCTTCTGTTTTGTAACGTGAGTCATCCACCAAAGTGTCAACACGTTTGGGAAGCTGCCATGTAACAGTAGAAGAGTTAAAGTTAGCTCTGTTGACTCTGGCTTGGCAGACGAAGCCAGGGAGAAAAATAAAACCTCTTCCAAATTTTCCATGCAACCAAAAAGCACAGAGCTTTGGAAATCTGTGCAAAATGAACCATTACTCCAAGTTTGTTAGAAATGTATGAGGATAGCTTGGAAGATCATGGAATCATGGAAAAGAATTGTTCAAGTATGGTTAAATTCTCTGTTATAGCATTACGAGCAGGGCATCGTAAAAATTCATTTGTATGAAATGCAGGGCAGCTTAGGAGACAGGTTAATGAAGTCAAAGTGAGCCATCTGGGGAGGACGGGAAGCAGTCACGTCATACCCTCCAACAGTCTGCCACATGGGTGTCAGTGATCTGGTCGGGTTTTCGTTGTTGTCTTTTGTTTGTTTGTTCTAAATATAAATGTGAGTTGCCAACCTCCATTCCTAGTTATAGTCAACTAGGTTATCTGGGCCAACTCTCCTCGTCAATTTTTTTTTTATTTTAATAAAATATACATAACGTAAAATTTACCATGTTCACCACTTTTAAATGTATGGTTCTGTGGCATTAAGTACCTTCATACTGTTTTGCAGCCATCACGCCATCTGCCGCCAGGTCTTTTTCATCTTCCCAGACCGAAACTCTGTCCCCATTAAACACTAACTCCCCCTCCTCCCTTTCCCCAGCCCTTCGCAACCACCCTTCTACTTTCTGCCTCTGACTTCACTACTCTAGGAACTTCGTATAAGTGGACTTACATGTTTGACCTTATGTGTCTGGCTTATTTCACCTGATATAATGCCCCCAAGTTTCTTCTGTGTTGTAGTATGTATCATATTAGGGATCCATTTTTACAAATGAGAAGTAGAAACTCTGATAATTCATCTAAGGTCACTTTCTGTGTGGCCCAAAGTAGAGGCTATTTAATACTTAGGTACATAATTAATAATACTAATTGTTAACTATAAGCCTGAACTATGCTAAACACCTAACATATATTATTTTCATGCAGTTTCTTCAAAAAACCCTATGAGTTCATTATCTGTGTCTTAGAATGAGAACCTAGATCAGAAATGAAGAACTGGCCCAAGGTTAAGGTCCTCTAGCTAGGCCCTCGTGGCACTGGCTAGTCTAGATCTTGTGCCCCTCCATAAGAGATTCTATTAGATGATTTCCCCAAAACAATTTTCATATGTATATACATGCATGTGGGGGGCAGGAACATGGGCCATGCTCCCCAGGAGGCGAGAGCATGAACACTGTCCCTCCTGAGGAGCTTAGCATGAGACACTCATTGGGAAGTACCAGGAGAAGTTACAGGGATTGATGGAAATAAAACCCTGGGGGTGTTTGGAAACTTCCCTGAGGACTTGACAAGTGTTTGATGTGAAAAAGCATTTCTTGCCTGCAAAACGTGCGTCTCTGAGGAGCTCTTAAGTTGCCACCACGCAAGATGACTGGGAACTGGGGAGGGGGGCGGGGGAGGCAGGTTTGAAAGCAGCTCTACTCAAGCTGCACCCAGCAAGTTCCTTTTTCCCTGGCTCTGACTCTCCCTCCATCAAGGCCTGGATTGGAGTTGTCTTTCCCAAGGCAGTAACTGTCAGAGGCACCATCTGGTTTGGTTTCTTGTGACTGACTCCCAGGAACAGAAATCCCTCTGGGAAGAAATCGTAACCACAGCAGTGGCAGTGACAGGCACTGCTGGTGCTGGCTAGCTAGGAACTGGGGTGGGGAGGTACCTCACTTAGAACGGCCCACCAGGGAGCGTTGAGCCTACAACCTACCATTCTGAGAATAAGAAAAGCAGACCTCTTAGTTCTGGAAAGTGTGGGGGTAAGGGATGCAGGGCTAGAAAAGCGTAGTTGATGGAGAGGGGCTATAAGTTGTCCAGAGTGTCTGTTATAAGTCGAGGTCCACCTTCTACAAGAAGACTTTCTCAGTGGGCTCTACCAAGCCGTAATCCAACCTCATGAAGCCAATTCCCTTCCTTCTTGCTTTGATCATGAATATTACTAATGCATCTTGTGTTCATGCATTAGCCTGTCAAGAAATTGCCCGCCAGATCAGGGCCCCTTTCTCTTTCATTCCATGCAGCTTGCAAATGCTGCTTGCTGGCTGGCTGGCTCCTTTCCTCTGCATGTGCATTTGCTTTAGAAACTTTTCTGTCCTCTGAAGTAACTGGTGGACTGTTAGAGCTGGAAGGGGGCCTCGAGCCCATTCAGTCCAGCCATCTCACTGGGGAGGCCACACAGATGTTGCTGGGGCTTGGACTAGGACCCGGGTCTCCTGCCTCCCACGCCTATATTCTTTCTTTACATTAAACCAGTGATATCTCTTTCAGAGAAAACCCCAGAGCAGTTCATTAGGAAAGTGATATAGAATCACTGTATGCTGTCTTATAATCAGATTTTATTTTCTCCTCTTTTTTAGTGTATATACATATACTACATATATACTATATATAGTATATTATATATTTTTATGAAATATGTATGTATATATGAAATATTGTATATATGTATATATGAAATATATTTCATATATATATTTCATATATACATATATATATGAAAGGTAAAGAAGAAAAAATAATTTACTTAA
Source organism: Panthera onca (assembly GCF_046562875.1). NCBI lineage: Eukaryota > Metazoa > Chordata > Mammalia > Carnivora > Felidae > Panthera > Panthera onca. The sequence continues at coordinate 22,666,495 of NC_138343.1, read as the reverse complement.
TTTCCAGATGACTTATTTAAATGGTGCCTGATTCTGAGTGATAATTCATCACTCTCCCTGACCTGTCCTCCTCACTGAACTTTCCCAGCCACAGCTAACCAATGTGCTCATGCTACCCTTGGCCACAGGTCAGATTCCAGGCCCACAAAAGGAGATTTCAAAGAAGGATGTAAGAAATACAGGTCGTCCTCCCCGTAGTGCCGTTACTCTCCTGATGCATCCTGGGAATAGGAGAAGGAGATGGGACAGACTAGGGGTTGAGCTCTCAGGGCAGCAGCCTCCATCCTAGCAGGCTCCAGACATGCCCTACTCAGCCGGCACAACCCCAGGAGTAGGGTGGTGACCCTCACTTCACAAGGGGTTAAGTAAACTGCCCCAAGTCACACAGAAAGCAACGGGCAGAGTAGGGACTACAACTCAGGTCTCTAGGTGCAAATTCTGGGCTCCTCTGCATTCCACCAGGCCCCTTTTCATTCTGTATTTTCAGGAGCAGCCTTGAACAGATACTTCCTTCCATTCTCCTTTTCCCATCATCCTGTTCCCTTGCCTGAGCCAACCCCCACCCCCACCCCGTGAAAGCACTCTGCACCCTCCTGATGGTGCGCGGGACATTGCCTTGTGGGGCTTCCCACTGACCTTCTGCATGATACATGCAGGAGACACGTTAAAAGTGAACAGGGGAATCACTGTTTTCTTTACTCAGAAAATGGAACCCACCCCATGGCAGCACCTGGGGCAGGAATTTAGAAAAAGACAGTGACCTGAGTAGAAGAGAGTATACATAACCTACACCCATATCCTCTGTGCTGTGTATAGGACAAGAGAGATACGCATTATACATGTGACATCGCACATAACCCATGATACTGGAAACAGGGAAACATCAGGTAGTTGTGTATCCTCAGAAGTGAATGAAAGGATCCAGTGTGAGGCTGACCCGTGTGACAGACCAAATGGACATTATTGTGTTGAGTAGTCCCAGCACGCATAGGTGGCATCTGCAGTAACTGCTGGTGGTAAACGATCTACTCCAGGATGTGTCCAGTGGCCAAGAACATGAAGTAGCTGCTCTTGTCACAGATGGAAAAGCCAACCACTGTGGGTGTTGCAGGAGCTGAGCTTTGGCTGCATCCCATGGAAGGGTTTTATTTCACATTTGGAACCTGTCTAGTTGCCAGAGTAAACCAAGTGGTTGTGTAATAGAAGTAATCCAACCCTCGCTAGCACTCAGACCCCTTGTCCCTTCTTTCCAGCGATGCTTGGTTAGCCCCACGTTCTTTCAGAGTCTATTGCTGGCACCCTGGGAACTGGAGCACAGCCAGTCACCTAGCAGTACTTTTGATACTTGTTAATTTTATCATTTATTTGGTCAGGAAGAAAAGAAAGAGCTAGGGCAGGATTCCTCTTAAACATGTCTGATTTCAACACTCCTCTACTAATCCAGACTCGATCATGCGCAGCACCCAAACATCCCCTTCCATAGGTTTAAGGTTAGTTAGTGCTTCGGGAGAAGGAGGCCTGAAAATACAGCCTCCCTGCCCACAGGTACGCCCACCATGCAGCCCAGCGCTGCCACCTGCCCACAGGGGGCTGCCCCTCAGTTCCTGGGAGGGGGGCGGGCAGCCGGACACATAGGACAGCAGAGTTCGATGCACCTTGGCAATCACACCGGAGCAGGGAACAGGACCCAAGGAGAAGTAAGTTTCAGAAAAAGTTCTGAGCCATGTTTCCAGCTTCATGAGCCAGGTTGGATCTCTGAGAATGAGAACTGAAGGGAGGCCAGGTAGGAAAACACAAAAGGTGGGAGGCTGGTTAGAGCAGCGAACCACAGCATCGTTCAGCTCCTCTGTGCGCGGGCAAGCATGGGCCGTCCTGTGTCCTTTTTCTCACCAGAGGTAAGCCCCTGAGTAGGCAGGATGATCTGGATCCCTTTCACAGGCCCTGGAGAGCCCAGCCTCGTGTTACATGAGTAGTCCCACATAGATGCTCACGGGGAAGCACCAGAGGAAAGAGTCATTTGCTGAAGGAGGATGTGAGGTGGGAGTGCCGCATGGCTGATTTCAATGCAGCACCAGCCCCATCACGGAGATAAGGGGAACAGTCCTCCACTCGGGCTCCTCCCGGGTTGCTGCAGGACCTCTGCAGACCTCTGGTCCCCAGATGTGAACCTGTTGGGTCGGGACTCCCCTCACTCGCTTACCTCTGTCCAGCTCGGTGCCTGGAACGCGCTGTCTGTTCAAGAACTGAATCAGTCCTTGAGTTAGACAAGTGATAAGCCCTTGAAGCTCAAACATTCTCAGGTTCTCAATCCAAAGTCTCTGTTAAAAATCCAAGCTCCAACCAGTGACCAACTCGTTTCCGCCAATATCCTAATGCAGTGAAATTCCAGCACCAAAAGAAATGTTTAGACTCTTCTTCAGACTTACTGTAAGGAAATTTGCCCTCACAAACTCCATAAGGGATTCTCATTTCTTCTGCCTATGACTAGAAGCTGTCAGGTACAGAAGAGAGAATTGTCAATGTAGTCTCTTCTCTCTTTCCGGGAAGGTTTCTTGTCTGAAGGCTGTGCCCACGTGAGTCTGGGGGGAAGGCTTTGGCAGCTTCACTCTGCCCAGCCAACTGTGGGTGGACAGGAGCTGCGACTGCACCCCTCCCAACCCCCCTTTTATGCTCTCCCTGCAAGCCCTCTTGATTTCCCACCAGCTGTTTGGCTTTGCAACACGCCTTTTAATGGCCCCATAAACAGGAAAGACCTTTTTTTTAATTTTTTTTTATTTTTATTGTTTTTAATTTTATTTTTTATTTTTTAAAATTTACATCCAAATTAGTTAGCATATAGTGAAACAATGATTTCAGGAGTAGATTCCTTAATGCCCCTTACCCATTTAGCCCACGCCCCCCTCCCACAACCCCTCCAGTAACCCTCTGTTTGTTATCCATATTTAAGTCTCTTATGTTTTGTTCCCCTTCCTGTTTTTATATTATTTTTGCCTTCCTTCCCTTACATTCATCTGTTTTGTCTCTTAAAGTCCTCATATGAGTGAAGTCATATGATATTTGTCTTTCTCTAATTTTGCTTAGCATAATACCCTCTAGTTCCATCCACAGAGTTGCAAATGACAAGATTTCAGTCTTTTTGACTGTCAAGTAATACTCCATTGTATATATGGGAAAGACCTCTTAAAAAGCATCCATGTTCCAGGGATTCCCACTCTATGTCACAGTTATGCCTCATGTCTGGCTTGTTAGTCAAAGAGCAGAGCTAGAAAGGAACATGGGCTTACTCCATCTCTTGAATAGAAGGATTAAAGGCAATTCCCTTCTCAGTAGCTTGCAAGCCTTGTCACTTCTTAGGAAAAGTTAGGGTAGAAGGAAGAGGCTGGAGAAGGGAAAAGAAGACAAGGAGGAGTGTGGTGGAGTGCTCAGGCATGGTAGCTAATATTGGGCTCTGAAACCAAACTGCCTAGTTTCCTTGTGTGTATTTGTAATGAGGTGAAAATTAACCATTTTTGGGGCGCCTGAGTGGCTCAGTTGGTTAAGCGTCCGACTTCGGCTCAGGTCATGATCTCATGGTTCGTGGGTTCGAGCCCCATGTCGGGCTCTGTGCTGACAGCTCAGAGCCTGGGGCCTGCTTCGGATTCTGTGTCTCCCTCTCTCTCTGCCCCTCCCCCACTCATGCTCTGCCTCTGTCTCTCAAAAATAAGTAAACATTGAAAATTAACCATTTTTGAAGTGGGCGGGTCATTGGCAGTTAGGACATTCTCGATGTTAGGCAGCCACACTACCTACCTAGTTCCAAAGCATTTTCTTCACCCCAAAAGAAAACCTTGTGCCTAATGTTAACCTTCACACTGCCAGTTATCTTACCAGCAAAAGATGCGCTTATTTGGAAATGACAAGAATTACAATATGGAACAAGCCAGCTACAGCACAATCATAAGCAAATCCAACAAACACAAGTGAAGAATATTATTTTATAGAGAAGGAGGAAGTTGAGAGGGGTTGTTTTGGACAAAAGTTCATTGGAGAGAAGCAGGAGTTCAGGGTGATGGTGGTTTCTCACTGGCTGTGTTGCAGGAGTGGTTGATCTCCTGTAGGAGATGCAGTGTACATCCTTCCCTGTTGGGACCTGTAATTGACAATTGCTTCCTGTTGAGACTATTCTGTTGAGGTCTGTAACTGACACTTCCGTTGGAGTCTGTAGTTGACAATTCTTCTTGTAATTGACATTGAGTGGAAGGGCTCTCCCTTGTAGGCTCCCCTTCTAGCATCCCAGTCCCCTTTATTAATTTTCACACCATTAAGCGGTTTCTACCTGTACCTCCTTCCCCCACCCTCTGGCAACCGCCAGTCTGCTTTCTATCATGTGGATTTCCCTATTCTGGATATATCATGTGAATGAAATCATGCAGTATGTGATCTGCTGTGTCTGGCTTCTTTCACTTAGCATGTTTTGGGGGGTTATCCACATTGCAGCATGTATCATTAATTCATTCCTTCAATGACGAAATAATATTCCGTTGTACAGGTCCACCATATGGCTATACCATATTTTGTTTATCTATTAATCCATTGACGGCCATATCCACTGTTTGGCTATGAAAATTTTCGTACAGGTCTTTGTTTGAATACATGCTTTCAGTTCTTTTGGGTGTATATACCTAGGAGTAGAATGGCTGGCTCATATGGTAATTCCATGTTTAACTCTTTGAGGACCCACCAAGCTGTTTTCCACAGTGGCTGCACGATTGCATTCCCTCCAGATTGCCTGGTTTCAAATCCAGCCCTGCCACTTAGTAGCTGTGTGAACTTGGGCAAGTTATTTTGCTCTCTCTGCCTCAGTTTCCTTATTTTTATAACCAGGACAAGAGTGCTAGGAATTCAGTGGGGTTTTGATGCTTACATGAGTTAATGCCTGCAAAGGGCTTACGGTGGTTCCTGGTACATAAGAAGCACTATATCAACGCTGCTCTCATTGAGTGACAGTGAGGGTCATGGCAGATAAAAGGTTGAGAAGCTTTTTGACCACAAAAAGGCCACATTGGGTGGTATAAAAGAATCAAAAGAGCTCTAATTCAGATACTTGGAGTTGGGCACTGAGGGCACCCCTCCTCTTGAGAAATCCATTGTCTTAACCTGGTCAGTGACGAGCCATGAGACCCTTCAGGTCTGTGACCCTGTAGTTCTTGGGGACAACCCACTCCTCAAGGATGAGGAGACTCATGACCAATTGCCAGCTCCACTGCTTTCAGTCCTCCCAACAAGCAAATGAGGACAGGAGTATGTCCTACCAACTAAAATCTTCAAAAAGAAGTTTCTAGAAAACAAAACTAAATCTTCTTTCTCTCCCCAGTGATGTTAGGAAAAGGCAAAGCTGGTTGATTTTCAGTTGAAGCTACTGAATTATCACCAAATATTCTGCCAAATTTTATTTCTCTCAAATTATAAAATTAATCCATATGTTTATGATTCATTTACACCTCACTCATCAAAATGTTTTATAAAAGCTGTTTGAATCCCGGGAATCCTTCTAGGGGCCTTCTGGGAAGCATATAGAGACAAGTTGATAAATTTTTCCCATTCATCTTTGGTTGGGCATCCCAGCATGCAGAGTGGCCATATTACAAACTCTTCAGCTAAGTAAAAGATGCCTGAGTGAACCAACGAAAGCACATACCAACAGTTGCCACAAGGATACTTTTGCCTCACACTCATATAGTTCTTCATAATTTGCAGAGCCCTGTCCCTTTCTGACTAGGTCTTTGCAACAGATTGGAAAGGTTGATGGTGTAAGTGCTATGCTGTTAATCTCTTTCAACAGAGGAGAAACTGAGACCCAGGAAAGGTGTGTCGTGGCCCAGCTGCCACTGACTTGCAGGGGGCCTCTGTCTCCCTCACTGGCACAGGGAATTAGGAGGCTAGTGGAGGTGTCCCCTGCAGTGGGCGTAACTTGACATGGCTGTGCCCCCCACCTGCAGGAAACCATCACACCCTTGCACCATCACCAGGTCACTGACAACCTGGGCCCCCAGATCCTATCACCACACTTGTTCTAGTAAATGTTGGCATCATCTTCAAGCATCTATGATTCCTATGCCCTCCTTCTCACTCCTTAACTAATTTTTCCTCCTCTAGAATCTTCCATCTCTCAGAAACTCAGGATGTTGCAGCCTCCTTCCTTGATGATGTCAAATTGAAAAAAAGGCCTGTCTTTTGCACCTGGGGGAGGCAGTGTGGAGTCTTTCCAGTGGCCACAAGAGGCCCAGTGCCACTGGGCACAGTTGGGCTGTACTTTCACAGTGGAACGCTTCTTAAGGACCCCAGCAGGGCAGGCCTTGCCTTTCCAGCAGCAACGGAAGGCCTGTCCAGTATACCTGAAACACACAGGCACACCTGTGGAGAAGCACGTTCACAGAGCAGCCGCACCAGGAGCTGTGGCTTCACGTGTCTCTGTGAAGACTAAGTTCTGCAAAAGGCCCCCCACTACCTGGAACTCGGAAGCATGTCTGTATGGCACAATTGTCTCTATGCTTTCCATGGCCTGTTAGAGGTGCAGAGTGATACCCCTCAGCCTTTTAGGTGGCTAGAGCCCCCAGAGCCAATCCCGGCCTTGTGACTGCAGTGTGCCTTCCAAATATGTTTTCTGTGACATGAGAAAGGTGGAGGCTTGCTGGCCTTGGCTTCTGACCATCTCTGCTTGGCAGAGTCCCCTGAGGAACCGATAAAAAGCCCAGAAACCCAGAGCCCACATCCCACCTATCCAGGGCTTGGCCCAGGAAAGCAGACTTGTAAGAAACGTCCTGCCCAGGGAACTTGAATGCAGCTAGTTCAGTGGGAACCAGCATTCTTGATTATTCAAGTCAGTGGTCTCCCAACCACCACCTCTCAGGAAGCCTGTAAGAGGTGCAGGCTGTTAGTGATGGTGATGTCTCTGTCATACCATGCCAGTAGGCCCCGGATCCCATCCTATTCTCCTCTGGGGTTGATCTGGTCAGAGCTGGCAACACTGTTCCTACAGGCGGCAGGCACGTCTGTCCCTCACTTACCTGCCTTTCTCTTCCATTCTCCAGGACACACAAGACAAGCCACTGCTACCGAATCACCTACCGCCACATGGAGAGGACCTTGTCCCAGAGAGAGGTCAGGCGTGTCCACCAGGCTGTGCAGGAGGCTGCCGTGCAGCTGCTGGGTGTGGAGGGCAGATTTTGATGGCACTGCTTGGACCAGGCTGCAGCCTCTCGGGACTTCAGGATTTGTGAGGGAGAAAAGGATATTGTTTGTAGGCTGAGGCATCAGTCATGTTTTGATAAATGGGTCAGTTTTAGGACTTTCAGAAAATAAAAGATCACTCTTGAGAGACTGTTGACATAGTATCTGTCTTTTATTTGGGAAAAGAGGAGGGAAATGGAACGATAATATAAGAGTTCCCTCCTATTCCTTTAAGAAATGCTTTGCCCGTTGGCACTTAGTGTGGTTAATTGGTCCCTGGGTTCCATTAAAGTGTAAACACCAGGCATGATTTCTTGCCTGACAGGCTCTTCCACCCATGTAATAAGTGAAGCCACACAAAGGGATATCACAAACTCAAGATACCAGAAGATTGTTTGAATCAGCCTCCGTACTTACTTTCTTCTCTTCATTTTCTCCTTTGCAAAGGGCAGGCTTCAAACAGGGCACTAATGAAATGCCAGGACCCCCCTCAAAAGTGAAGGCAGTCACATGTCTGCATGGGGCAGCGTATTTCTTGCTTTTCATAAACCCGTGGCTCAGAGTCAGGCTCTGGCTTCACTCCCTTCTGGCCCACTGGCGAGAAAAGAAAGGAGCAAGAGGCTGGGAAGCACGCAGGGGCCAGGTCCTTGAATCCCTGCGAGTTTGATTGCCTAACAGGAGGCCTCTGCTTCCGGAGACGACCTTTAAGGAAGAATATGGGGCTTTGATGTTCCCCCCTTTCCATCCCAAGCACTTTGTAGTCTGCCTGCCTCGCTCCTGACCATTTTTAATAATCAGATTCCATCCCTGGCATGATGCTGGAGGCTGATGGACGACCACAAGGGCTGGAATAAATATTTGATGAGGGGTGGCCATTATCGGCTAGCAGCATGGGGGGTGGGCAGCTGCTCTCCAAAGGGGCCTTAATGTCATTTTACAGTGTTATTCATTTGTACTTTTCCTTTGGATTTTCAAGGGAATTAAGGGAGCAGTGCCCCAACTCCTGCACCCATGCATGGCATCAAACTGCTGTCCAGGGTCCTGAGGCCCCCTCGATGCAGTTACTAAAGCGGATAGATCTTGTGTGGAATGCACACCATGATTAGTAATATCTTCTTCAGGAGCGTTTGCCAGCAGACCGTTTCCGACTAGCCTTAGGCTGTGTTTCAGAGAGCCATCTTCTCCCCAAGACCAGTTAGGCATTTATTAATATTCTGTAACAACCCAAGTTAGGTGGATAACACCCAGAAAATCATGGTGCCACCCCATGGCCCACAAATATTTGTCCAATACTGTGCTTGTGCCAAACCTTATACTCGGGCCTGGGGTAGGAGTGACATTCAGGAAGGTTCACAGAGGAGTTTTCTGAATGTTTCCTCTCAATACTCTATAATGTATATCCATTATCTAACATTTTACTAATGAGGTACTAAGGCCTAAAGATGTCACAGGACTAGACCGGGAACAATACCCTCACACTCAGGCCTGCCGCCTCCAAATTAGCACCTTCTGCCTACATAGACATTGGTTGGTGGTCGGGTCTGTGCCTCCCTCCTGCTCCTTGGGCCTCTGTTCTGTTCTAAGAACTCCAGTTGCATGAGCTTGTGCTGACCCCCTCTTTCTAATCTAGTAGGCTGACACTCACACCAAAGCAGACCCGCCCCATCCAGCTCTTGACTTTTTTCATGGTTCCCATAGGAAAATAAGTAATGAGAAAGGAAACAATGGGAAAGGTAATTTAATCCATAAGACGAACAGCACCTTGCAATTCAAAAACAGACAATTCTGTATAACGTAGAGCATGGTGACTAACACCAGCACCGTCACTGTGACCCTCCAGAATGCTCGGTTCCCTCCTTCATAAAATGGGAGTAATAATAACACCTACTACAGAGGTTGATTGTGAGGACCCAATGAGACCTCTCATGTGCTATACTTGGCATAGAACCTGGAACCTAACAAGCCAGCAGTAAATGATACCTGCTCTGATCATGATTCAGGTGGGAAACAGTAGAACCGTGGAATATTGCAACTGGAACAGCTCCTAGGAGCAGCCACATCTGCCCCTAACTGAGTGTCTACACATGAGGACCCTGGAGTCCGGAGGGGCAAGATGGCTTCCCTGAGGGCATAACTAGTTACTGTAGAGCTGTGCCCAGAACTGGGCTTTCTGGAGCCGTTTTCCACAACACCACACTGAGTCAGGCATCCTGAGCATGACTTTACGTGAGAGGCAGGAAGGCTCAGGCTAGGGTTGCAGCCATGTCCTGGAGTTGAAGGCCAAGTATGCTTCAGGCCCATGCATCACTTATCCATGTCAACAGGCCTCTCAAGACGCCAGGCAGCCAGAGGTCAGCAGACACTGGCTACTCTGAAGGTCATGGTGATAAACTCTGTGACCAACTGCAGCTCAAGGGTGGAGCCATTTACCCCTTTGTCCCCTCCTTGCTTTTCCCTCTTCCGGATGAGTGACACCGTGCTGAACTGATTCCCCTGTGCTGTACCCTGTGACTTATCATTCCTGGAACCAGCCAGTCACCACAACACTGGCCCAGTGCTCCCAGCCATTGGCTGGTGGCCTGGTAGTCAAGAAAAGAAAAAGGAAACCCTTCGACACTGGATGTTCTTTTATTTTTTAAATTCATTTTCATGCATCAGAGGAAATGAGTGAACTCAAAGAATTTACGGCAGCCTCCAAATGCCCACACGTGGACTCTACTTACTGAGACACCCCAGTGGGCACATTGTGTCCTCCATTCTCATGCTAGGAGTCTTCCAGTCTTCACAGTGACTACTGTCACTCAGCACTTACAGGCTACGAGCCAGGGCCATCTGCCTCCACCCATCTGTAGGCCACGTAAGTATTTGCCTGGTAGTGGAAGCGTCACATGACAGTGACATTGATGTGGCTGATATCGTGGTGTTTTGGGCACAGTACTCCACCTTCATTCAGCTGTTTAGAGTGGGGACCGCTGTTCTACACAACTGATGGAGCCATGGAGTCATAGAAAGACCAAGTCCAGCCCTCATGGAGTTTATATGCCTCCTCTTATTCAAACCTCACAAGCCCCTAGAGCTGGTCCCATTATCTCCCATTTCCAGGTGCAAGATTAAGGTGCACAGGGAAATGTTACAAAACCAGCAGCACTGGAGAAGGTCCTTCTGACCCCCAGGCCTGTACTCTTAACATTGCCTCCCACTCCTCCCTGTGCACCTGCCCAGGCACTGAGACAACAGTAGTCAGGGCTGGAGTTCATTCTGGACCACGGAAGAGGTGATGGACCACATAGTGGTGGAGACCTCACCTGCAGGAGCTTCAAGTTTCAGGATAGTGACAGAAGCTACAGACAAGCCACAGGACCTCTCAGTGAGATGCGTGGTCATCTGATGTAGGCTCTGGGGGCCAGCTTTGGGTTCTATGTCAAAACCACTAGAAGCCGCTTTTTATCTTCTGATGCTCAAAACCTTCAATAGATTTATACATGTAGCCATTGCTGCTTCTGGACAGAAAGTCAGATTCAAGGTCACTTTCAGAGTCAAAAAGGTCAGCTCCTGAGTGACAGGGGAGAACCAAAACTGAGCAATCTAGGACCCTGTAAGGGCAATCGGTGCTCCCAGGAAAGTGTCCCAGCACCGGGATAGGGAGGAAATGTGGTTATTCCTGACCTCAGCAATTACTCAAGGTCGTGTTGACTCTGAGATTTCTGGGTGGCTTCTGTACCCAGAAATGCCTTACTGCTTTGAAAGCAGTCAAGAGAAAACAAATTACTGGTACTTTTTTCCTCCCATCCCTGAGCCCTGTGGCCATTCTCAGGAGGGGAGCGGTGCAGGGATGTTCCACTGGGCACAGGGCCAAGCCTGAGGCTGAGACCCAGGTCTAAACCCAGCTCTGCTCCAGGTGGGTCATCTAGCATCCCTAAGGCTTAATTTCCTCCACACTAAAACAAAGGTGGTAATCCCTGCCCTTCTTACTGCAGAGTACGAAATGAATGGCTCAGCAAGCACTAAGAAAGCTGTGCGTAAAACTCTCAAGTATTTCATGTTAACCTCACAACAACTCTGAAAGTAATCACAGTATGTCTGCTTAGGGGTTGAACACATCAAGCCCAAGGCCAGGACCAGGCTTCTCTAGTCAGTGGGTAATAGAGCTAGAATTTAAGGCCATGTGTCCGTAAGACTAAAAAGCCTATGGCCTTCCACCATGCCACATCTGCCACATGTCTGCCACGCACGGAAGAGGGATGAAAACACCATCACAGCACATTGCCCTCTGCAGCCGCAGCAATAAAACAAGGAACTCCCCCCTGTAGCCTTCTCTCTCAAAATGAAGGCTAGGGTGTGTGTGTGTGTGTGTGTGTGTGTGCACGCCTAATGTGGACACAAGCCTCATAGAGGGCTTGGTGTTCTCACCAAGAATCAAACAATGGAGGGGACGCCAGACCACACTGAGTTAACAGCAGAAATCAAGGAGGCCACTTGAGACTGGTTACACAATAAGGATCCATCCAGAAAGAGAATCAGTGTGCTACACCCTAAAGCAGCACTTCCCAGCCCATGTTCCCTGCCACACCCTCAGCTACTGGCCATTCCTGGGCAGGGTGAAGGTGCACCCGGGGCTGTGTACAGGTCATGGCTGGCCAGCCAGACAGCAGCACCTCGTCTTTCCCAGTCAAGAAAGGATTTTGGAAGACAATGTGTGGACTTGCCATTTTACAGGGAAAACTTTAAAGTCTATTTTTAACATCTTTTCACCTATCAAGAGTGAATTATTTGGGGTGTCTGGGTGGGTGGCTCAGTCAATCTTCCAACTCTTGGTTTCGGCTCAGGTCATGATCTCAGGGTTTGTGAGTTTGAGCCCCACATTGGGCTCTGTGCTAACCGTGCAGAGCTTGCTTGGGATTCTCTCTGTCCCTTTCTCTCTGCCCCTCTCTCCCTCGCTCTCTCTGTCTCTCTCAAAACAAATAAACTTTAAAAAAGAATGAATTATTTGAAGTCATCTATACTTTATTATTAATAAGAAATAACTAGGGTGCTGAAGCAACTCCATGGAAAAAAGAAAGTCTTTTCAACAAACGGTTCTGTAACTACTGGTTATCCGCGTAAGAAAGAAAGAAAGAAAAGAATCTTGACCCTACTCCACACTTCACACAAAGAATAATTTGAGATGGAGCATAGAGCTAAATACAAAAGCCATAACTTGTAAGGCTTCAGGAAAAAAACATAAGGGACTATCTTTGTGACCTTGAATAAACAAAGATTTCTTAGCGAGGACACAAAAAAAACTAGTAAAGAAAAAAGTGATAAATTGGACTTTTTCAAGATTTAGAACTTCTATTCTTTGAAACACATCATTAAGAAAATGAATAGGCAAACCATAGATTGGGAGAAAATATTTGCAACCTGTATTTCACAAGGATTTATATCCAGAATGCACAAACAGTTCCTACGATTCAATGGTAATTTAAAAACAAAACAAAACAAAACAAAACACCCTTTGAACAGAATGAGTGAATATTTGAACAAACACTTCACAAAAAGATTTATAAATGGCCAATAAGATGAAAAGATGCTCAGCCCTATTAGCCATCAGGAAACACATTTATGAAGTGATCGAGCAGATGGAACTAATCTACAGTGGCAAACGCAGATAGATCAGAGGTTGCTTGGGCCTGGGAAGTGATTGACTGAAAGGGGCACATGGGGCATTTTTAGGTGATGGAAACGTTCCATATTTTGAGAGGAGGGCAGTTACGTGGACAAATGCATTTGTCAAAACTCATCAAACCATACACTTGAAGATCTGTGCCTTTCACTGCATGTAAATTATGTATGTACAGTAACAGAAAAATTGCCAAGCTGCTCTCACAGCCAAATGAATGCTACAACTCCAAAGCAGAGAAAGCTTCTCAGCTGTGTGGAAGCAAGGATTCTGGAAGACACGGGTAGAGAAGTGTCCAGAAGGATGCTGGGGGTGCACCTTGAGGTGCAACCATCTCCAGGAGAGGGGCAACACATGCGGGGGAGACTGGGTGAAGGTGGAGGAGTGAGGGTGCAAGACCACCCCACACAGGACACAGGCGAGAAGTGATGGAGCCCTCAATGGTGTCCTTGGAGCTGGGGTACGTTGGGCGACTGGCTGGCTGACTCAATGGCACAGAGAAGAGAAGGAGGGGCCCCAAGGGTTGCTGATAGAGCCTCTGGTTTAGCCATATAGCTTCTCCCCAAAGTCCTTCTGAGCTAGAGCAGCACGGTGACAGTAGCCATACTCCCCTGCTCCAGCTGGGGCATCAAGCTTACAACAAAGCACGTCCTGTGTCCATCTTCCACCCGGTGGGAAGCACCCAGGCATCACAGTGAAGCCCAGCAGATGCTGATGGCTTCTGGGATCCACAGAGCAGCTCCCTCCCACCTAGGGGAGGTTCATACTGTGGCCGGATTGAGAAATCAGACTCCCGTGACATTCTCCCTCTTGCTCTCAAGCCACCAGGCCTGACTATAGTCAGCGGTACTCCTTCCCTGGGTCAGAAGCTGGGAGGACCTGAAGGCTTGACCAAGGGGTCAAGATGCATGCTTTAGATAGATGTGAGCGGGGGCCCTGCCACTGACTGGCTGGGTGAACTTGAGGAGTTCCTGAGCCTCCTGACTCAGTTTCCCCATTTTACAAACGGGGGCACTAATCATACTCATTGTGATGGAGGTTAGGTGAGCTAAGCCATGGGAAGCTTTTAGCACAATGAGCTGTTACAAGTGTAGCAGTATTTTTCTGAAGCCCATGCTGAGAAAATGTTCTGGAACTGGTTGTGGGGGATGGATGCTCAACCATGTGAATGTATTAAAGTCCACGGAATTGTATGATTTGAAAGAGTGAATTTCAAGGTATGTGAATTATAATCCCAATAAAACTGATATTTTGGGGGTGCCTGGGTGGCTCAGTCAGTTAAGCGTCCCACTCTTGATTTCAGCTCAGGTCATGATCTCACAGTTTGTGAGTTCGAGCCCTACATCAGGTTCTCTGCTATCAGCTCAGAGCCCCCTTTGGATCCTCTGTCTCCCTCTCTCTCTGACCCTCACCTGCTCCCCCCCCTCAAAAATAAATAAGCATTAAAAAAATAATAATAATAAATAAAACTTATTTTTAAAGCATTAAGAATATTGACATTTAATAGTAATAAAATGTTATAAATATATATTTATCATATGACCCAGCAATTCCATTCCTAAAGTATTTCCCAAGAGAGATTTTAAAAAAGGATCTTCCTGAATTAGGACTGATGTGGATGTGATGTGCCTTCTCTGAAACTGGCAGCCAAGTCTGTCTTCCACTCCTTCCCTGGGATCTGGCCGCACCGAGGATTCAGCCAGCAGCTCCCACACAAGACTTGGAGCATATTCGACCACACACTTACCAGGGATGCTGTTTTCTGGTGATTAAAATGGAGTGTTCTACTTTCTGCCTTCTAGCACATGGACCTGGCAGCCTTCTACCCCTCCCCAGGGCTGGAGGGGAGGGCACTTGACCTCAGAATGGCTCAGTGGGACAGCTACTTACTGTGTGATATGGGGTTCCTGAAGTGTGAGCGTCACCCAAGAGCTTATTAGGAATGCAGAGTCCCAGGCCCCTCCCCAGAATGCAATCAGAATCTGCATTTAATAAGATCCCTGATGATTGGCGTGCACTAGATCTAAAGAAGCTTTGGGCTAGAGCAATGAGCACCTTCCAGAGCATAGAGGATTGAACTGCTCATCATTAAGGCTTAACCGGGCTGCAGAGAGAATGAGGAAGAAAATTCCACCCCTCAGATCCTTGTCCCCTGTTAGGAGCTGAACTGCATCTACCCAAAAAAGAGCTGTGGAAGTCCTAACCCCCACTTACTGCAGTGTGATCTTATTTGGAGACAGGGTCTTTGACAATGTAATTCGTTAAGATGAGATCATCCTGGAGTGAGCCCTGGTTCAGAAGGCCCAGTGTCCCTGAAGGAAGACGGCCACATGAGGACAGAGATGCACACAGAGGGAACGCCATGTGACATGTGATGATACAGGCAGAGATTGGAGTTATGTAGCTCCAAGCCAAGAATCACCAAAGATCGCCAATAAACCACCAGTCACCAGGAAGAGGCAAGAGAGGATTCCAGAGGCAACAGAGTCCTGCCGACACCTTGAATTTGGACTTCTGGTCTCTGGAACTGTGAGAGAGTGAACTTCTGGTGTTTAAGCTCCCCTAAGTGGCACGTACTTAGGGCAACCCTAAGAAACTAATATAAGCCCCAAGCCAGAGGGACCGGCCCTCCTTCTCATTAGGACTCTGAAAAGAGGGTCACCTCACAGTTGCCCCTCCTCGCGGAATCTGCCTGGGAGTGAGCTGGGAAGCTGGAGCTGTGGTGTGTTTAGGTGGAGAGAGGCCTTCAAGTCTCACTTTCCCAAGAGACACTGGGTTTCTCTGGCCTTGAAGGAGCATCTCATGGGCCCCTTCAGGGAAACACTGAGAGGATAGCTGACTTGAGGGCCAGTAGGTGGGCCTCAGGGACCAGAACCCATGGGGGTGCTCCAGCCAGATAGCCCTGAAATGAGCCAGAGAAGGAGGGCCTGTTCACACAGAGAGTGCCAAGGCCGCGGGTGCTACCAGGCAGTGACCTTGGTGCCCGAGGCTGTCAGGGTGTGAGAGACAGAGGGGCCGTGGACTGCCTGTGACAAGAGGAAGAGCAAGTCTCCAATGCTTTTCACACACTAGGTGAGTCTTCTGGATCCTCCAGGAGTCCGCCCTGCACTGGGAAGGGAGTGACAAGAATCTGAGAATCTGCCTCCTGCTCCAGCCCCTGGTGGCAGGTAGTTGGGTGTGGCTCTGGGAGGGCGCTTTCACTGTGGCCCCAGCCAGTGCCAGTGACCACTTACTCCCCCAGGTCTGCCTAGGCACAGGGTGTTCTGTTTCAGAGGCATTCAAGGCATCACATGTAATATCTTTAATCCTAGTTCCATTTGCTCCTCCCTGCAAACCATTCCCTTCAGGCAGCTGGACAGAACTCCGTCCCCACTTTCCTCCACCCCTGCTTCTCTTCCTTCTTTTTCTTTGTCTCCTCCCTCCCTCCTCTCCTCTTCCTTCCTCCCCAATCCCCTTGCTGCCCCCCCCCCCCCCCCCAGCTCAGCCCTCCTAGAGAACGCAGCTCTGGCCTGGATTAACTTAGCTCTGGATGATGGGAATGCAGCCGCAGCCCCGGCCAGATGGAAGGACACTGGCCTGCTCACCTGCTCACCCCCTTTGATGAGGGAAACAGCACCTGGCAAATTGCCACTCCCTGGTGAGGGCAGCCACTAATTCTCCTGTCACTGCCCATTAATCACCTCATGTCCAGGCTGGGCACAGGCAGCAAAGCCTCTTAATAGCACGGGGAGAAACAGCTCATTGAGCTTCTCCATCCCTGTCTGGACGAGCCACCCCCCAGAACCCAGAGGAGGGGATGCTAAGCAGTGTTGGCCTCCCTGCATCACGCCTCGGGGCTGGCTGGCTCAGATGCAGTTACGCTGTGCTATTCCAGTCAGGGCCCAGGCCCCAGGTTACCTGTGTTTGCTGGGCCAGCCCCCCCACCGCCAGAAGGCTCTGAATGGTGTTTGCCAGTGACTCCACTTGGGACGGGCTAGTCTAATTCCTGGAGTTTAATGCTGTGGGGGGGCCTCAGGGCTTGAAAAATACTGCTTAATAGGGTCACTTAAAGCTCATTCTCAAGATAATGAAGATAACACAGACAGTTCACCAAGGTGGTTAGGAGCTTGGGCTTTGGAATCAGGCAGATGTAAGTTGAAATGTGGGATCCTTGAGCACAATGCCTCTTAGCCTCACAGACCCACAGCTGTAGGATGAGATGTGAAATTGTCATAAGGATTAAGTGACACATTGCATGGAAAAGCAGCTAGCATTGGAGCTGGTAAGCAGGCACAGAAAGAAAAAGAAGAAAAAAAGAAAGAAAGAAAGAAAGAAAGAAAGAAAGAAAGAGAAAAAGAAAGAAAAAAGAAAGAAAGAAGAAGAAAGAAAGAAAGAAAGAAAGAAAGAAAGAAAGAAAGAAAAAGAAAGGAAATCTGGGTGTAGTTTCAGAGAGGACCACAATCCCAACTGAAGGGATTGTGAGGTCTGGGAAGTTTCTGGGGGAAAAAATATGGCACTTGGAGGTATCCAGGAAAATCTAGATCCAAAGAACCCTTAGTGATCATTTGTCCAGTAGCCCCATTTTAGAGATGAATTGCTGAGACCCAGAGAAGTAAAATGACTTGCTGTATTATATGGATGATTTCAACTATCAGATATCAGAATACCCAATCTAGACTGGCTTACACAATTATCTCAGAGAACGAGAAGCCTGCAGGAGACAGCTGATTCAGTGCTCTGATGCTGTCACTGAGACCTCAAGCTCTTCTCATCTTTGTGCTCTACCAACTGCAGCATGTGGACCATGTCTTCCCCTCATGGTTGCAATATGGCTGCAAGCGCATCAACAAACATGTCTCCATACAACCTCCAAAAGCAAGAATGAAGATGGCAAAGCATCTTAGTTTCTCTTCACAAATTTTATTTTTATCATAGAGAAAGTATTTCTTAGCCTTCCTTCAAACCTCATCAGCCAGGATTAGTTCACATGCCCACACTCCAGCATCTCAAGGCAAGTGGAAAGGAAGTATCTAGCATTTCCAGCCTCTGTTGTAGGAAAAAGGCTCTGCCAGAAAAAATAAGTGGAGTGGGGAACGTTATTTTATAGGAAGCCAACAGTGTCTCACAGACTGGCCCAATGTCATGCAGCTACTTGGCAGTCAGAAACTACAGGGACTAGTTAAGCTGAAACTTGGGAGTCCAAACTGAACAGAGTGTGTAGAGGCTAGTCCAGGCAGGATGAGGCTGTGGAGAGCAGCCTGGGTGTGCTAGATACTGAAGCCACTCGACAACTCCACTTCCCACAGGGCTCACCCCTCATGACCTTTCTGCCGGTGTGTTTGGTTTTTTTTTTTTTTTTTTAATTTTTTTTTAACCTTTATTTACTTTCTTGGCACAGACAACGGATGGGAGAGAGTCAGACAGAGCGGCAGGCACGGAATCCGAAACAGGCTCCGATCAATGGGCACAGAGCCTGACGTGGGGCTCGAACTCGCAGGTCGCGAGACTTCGACCTGAGATGCAGTCAGACGCTTAACCAACTGAGCCACCCAGGCGCCCCTCTGCCGGGGTGTTTGTCAGTGAGGGTGGCCAACATCCCTTTGTGGATTAATCAGTCAAGGACATCAGTATTCATGACATGAAAGATGGCCCTCCAGAGCTGACGCTTTATGAAGTGTGTTTACTCACAGCCCATGCCTTTTCTTCTAGCGCTTTTAAGCTCTTTACAAATGTTCATTTATTTATGTCCATAACTCATGGTGAGGTAGATGGCAAATATTCTTTCCAGTGATGAGAGCATTCAGTATGGAGACAAAGTGGAAGAACTTGTTCAAAACCACAGAGAAACCAGTGTTCTGATTCACAGGGGCTTACCGTATTTGTTGTCAGGGACTGCATATCACCAGAAATCAAAATGCTAAACCCTTGGTCACTTTCTGAGGTTTAATGTCCAGATTGCAATTGTGGTTGATCCAAAGGCTTGGAGGTGGGAAGCAGCTGGGCCCAGGTGGGGGGCTTCATGTGGCTTTTGGTGGCAGGGCCCCGGGTTTTTTTTAAAATATATTTTATTGTCA
The DNA here is from genome assembly GCF_046562875.1 of Panthera onca. Lineage (NCBI taxonomy): Eukaryota > Metazoa > Chordata > Mammalia > Carnivora > Felidae > Panthera > Panthera onca. The sequence goes on along the minus strand of NC_138343.1, from coordinate 22,647,574 downwards.
AATTGGCTTCCATAAACACCCAATGCTCATCCCAACAAGTGCCCTCCTCAATGCCCATCACCCACTTTCCCCTCTTCCCCACCCCCAATCAACCCTCAGTTTGTTCTCAGTTTTTAAGAGTCTCTTATGGTTTGCCTCCCTCCCTCTCTGTAACTTTTTTCCCCCTTCCCTGCCCCCATGGACTTCTGTTAAGTTTCTCAAGATCCACATATGAGTGAAAACATATGGTATCTGTCTTTCTCTGACCGACTTATTTCACTTAGCATAATACCCTCCAGTTCCATCCATGTTGCTGCAAATGGCCAGAGTTCATTCTTTCTCATTGCCAAGTAGTATTTCATTGTATATATAAACTACATCTTCTTTATCCATTAATCTGTTGATGGACATTTAGGCTCTCTCCATAATTTGGCTATTATTGAAAGTGCTGCTATAAACATTGGGGTACATGTGCCCCTATGCATCAGCACTCCTGTATCCCTTGGGTAGATTCCTAGCAGTGCGATTGCTGGGTCATAGGGTAGATATATTTTTAATTTTTTGAGGAACCTCCACACTGTTTTCCAGAGTGGCTGCACCAGTTTGCATTCCCACCAACAGTGCAAGAGGGTTCCCGTTTCTCCACATCCTCGCCAGCATCTATAGTCTCCTGATTTGTTCATTTTAGCCACTCTGACTGGCATGAGGTGGTATCTGAGTGTGGTTTTGATTTGTATTTCCCTGATGAGGAGTGATGTTGAGCATCTTCTCATGTGTCTGTTGACCATCCGGATGTCTTCTTTAGAGAAGTGTCTATTCATGTTTTCTGCCCATTTCATCACTGGATTATTTGTTTTTCAGGTGTGGAGTTTGATGAGTTTTTTATAGCTTTTGGGTACTAGCCCTTTGTTATGTCATTTGCAAATATCTTCTCCCATTCCATAGGTTGCCTTTTAGTTTTGTTGATTGTTTCCTTTGCAGTGCAGAAGCTTTTTATCTTGATGAGGTCCCAATAGTTTATTTCTGGTTTTAATTTCCTTGCCTTTGGAGGGCCGCGGTTTTAAGAAGGATGGTGAGAGATGCACTGGAGAGCTCTGGTGACATGACTGCAGGCTAAGAGCAAGAGAACACATCCATGACCTGGGAAGATGGCCAGGGAAGCAGGTGGGGCATGGCCACAAGGAGCCAGGCAGTGATTCCTGTGGGACACAGCAGAGGGGTGGAGAGGGTTGACATAGAAGGGAGATGGGAAAGAGAGATAAAGTCCCTGGGCTGAGAACAGTGGGGAGGATACTACAGGAGAGGGGTCTGGAGAGAGACGGTGGTGTCCTTTGCCTGCAGGTTTTCTCTGCTGGATCTATTGTCTATGACCACACTGAGATCCTGGGGGAAGCTGAGCTCCATGTCTGGCTTCTTTGGGAGGCCAGACCATGCTGTGGCACCTAGAAGAAATGAACTCTCTCACTCTTCATTGTCTCATTCCTTGTCAAGGTCAGAACCACGGTAGCACAGCAAGCCTCTCCTTACGGTAGAGAGTCGGAAACTGAAGTCTTCATAGATTCCGTCACTTCCATGAGGCCTGACTATTGGTGGTACAACGGAGGCCAAATCCAGAGCTACAGGCCTAGCCTCAGATGTCTTCCTACCAGGCCAATGCTTTCACGATTTTTTTTTTTTTTACTACCAAGAAACTCATTTGTGACTTTTTTCCCCCCAGGACCCCATGTTTTAAGAAATTTTTATCTACCAAACAACTGCATTTATCAAGTAATAATTTATTCATTTTCCCATTTTTAAAGTAATCAAAAATATGCATAACTGCCAGCCAGAGTCTGCTGATCAGCAGGAGATAACCCTTATTACCACCCTACGTTGATTTAATTCCTTCCAAAAGCAAAGAAACTTGACATTTTAGCCTGAATAGCCTCATTGTGGGAATGTGGAGTTTTCCATTAAGCTTTGTGAAATATTCAGAACAGCTCCTAGACTCCTGCCACTAAATCATGGAGACCCTGACCTCCAGGGACCCCCCCTAGTGGGAACCACTGCACCATATCATGCAGGAAGTAAGACACAAAGGGAATCTCATTGTCCCAGAGTCTTGCCACTACACTGTTACAGGGTTTGTGGCCTGGATCAAGCACCTACCAGCCAGGAGCCTGGACAGATGACTCAATCTCCCTGAGCCTCAGTTTTCCCATCAGTGAGATGGGAATGAGGCATTAGTCAGAGTTCTTAGTCACAAGCAGCAGAAAAAAAACCCATGTTCATATCAAGGAGGGGAAAAAAAGGGTATTAAAAAGATGCTGAGGGAAAAAGTGGGACTGCTCCCCTGTAAGTTAAAACCATATGACCTAGCAATTCCATTCCCAGGTATAAACTCCAAAGAACTGAACACAGGTGTTCAAACACTTCTACATGACTATTCACAACAGCTCTACTCACAACAGCCAAAAATTAGAAACAATCTAAATGTCTATCCGTGGATGAATGAATAAACAAACATACAACAGAATATTATTCAGCCATAAAAAGGAATGAAGTTCTGATAACACGCTACAACATGGGTGAACCCTGAAAGCATTGTGTTTATTGACAGAAGCCAGACATGAAAGATCACATAACAATTCCATTCATGTGAAGTATCCAATGGGCAGATCCATAGGGACAGAATTCAGATTAGCGGTTGCCAGGGGCTGGGGTGTGGACAGGTGAGGAGTGGAAAGAAATTGCTTAATGGGTATAGGGTTTCCATCAGAGGCGATAAAGAAATTCTAGAACTAGATGGTGGTGATGGTTGTATAACACCGAGAAAGAGCTTGATGCCACTACAATTGAAAATGGTTTTGGGGCGCCTGGGTGGCTTGGTTGAGCGTCCGACTTCGGTTCAGGTCACGATCTCACGGTTCGTGAGTTTGAGCCCCTCGTCGGGCTCTGGGCTGATGGCTCAGAGCCTGGAGCCTGCTTCCGATTCTGTGTCTCCCTCTCTCTCTGCCCCTCCCCCGTTCATGCTCTGTCTCTCTCTGTCCCAAAAATAAATAAACGTTAAAAAAAAAAAAAACTAAAAAAAAAAAAAAAAAGAAAATGGTTTTGGGTGATTGGGTGGCTCAGCTGGTTAAGCGTCTGACTCTTGATTTTGGTTCAGGTAATGACCTCACGTTTGTGAGATCCTCGCTGGGCATGGGGTCTGCTTAAGATTCTCTCTCCCTCTGCTCTTACTCTGCTTATGAACTCTCTTTCTTTTTCTCAAAAAAAAAAAATGGTTTTGATAGTAAACTTTGTATTGTGTATATTTTACCACAATAAAAAAAGAGTACATACAGAGGTGTGGCAGGGGTGGGGGGAGGTGCTGGGTGAAAGGCAAAGAGTGTGGGAGCCACACCTCTAACCTCACTGTGAGGACGCCACCACCACACAGACATTGCCCTTTTGCCCAGGGTCTCTGTCTCCTGCAGCCACTCTGGCCTCGGGTCCCTGAGACTCCAGGCTGGTGCATCTGACTGGGGGACTGGGTCACAGTCCCCATGACACTGCAAGGAAGACTGAGGTAGACAGGTTCTGGCATCCTCACATTCTCTTGTGGGACGAGTCAGCCCACATAGACACAACAGGGGGAACTTCTCCCAGACATGGGAAAGCAGTGAAAGGTGGTTCAGAAGGACAAGTGCACAGAGCTCTTGTCTACTTCAGAGGCAACAGAGCTTATAGAGCCTGGCGTGTGGGGAATGCGCCAGAAATGCTGGCCCTCCTTTCTTCCCTCCTGTGAGATACGGGCTAAAGCAACCTTTCCCTTCCCTCGTCATCCTTCTCTGAATACTCTCTCACACCCCACCACCCACAAATTCATTATTCAGACACAATTGTTCTTCACCTTTCCTATCTAGAGGTTTCTACCCTTTGAACAATATGACAATAGCTGCTGGTCATTTATCTAGTGGACACTAATCCCTGCTGCTGGCTTTCTGTGATTAGCTTTGCAGTTGAACACAGGGGCCTGGCTACTTAAAAGCCAAACAACAGTGAGCTGGTGCCTGGAAGTGGGGCCGGCTGAGGGCAACCAGATGCTGGGAGACAAAACCCTTGCCTGCTGTTTGGGCACAGTCCCAACCTTGCCGATTCCCTGCTCAAGTAGGGAAGAAACAACACATGTGATGGAAAGGCTTGCCTCAGATGTCTAATACAGACTTTTCAAGAGGGAAATGGAAGCAAAAGAGATGGATAGGATCAGAATTAGGTTTTTAAATGTTTTTCTATTGATATAATTTTAAACTTCCATAAAAGTTGCAAAAATAGTACAAGGAACTCCTGTATACCTTTCCTCAGATTTACTACTTGTTCCCATGGATCCCATTGGCTTTATCCTCCTCTCTCCCCCATACGGTTCCGTCTTGCTATAAATATCCAGCAGATATTTCTCAAGAACAGGGACCATCTTTTGTATAACCACAGCCTAATTGTACAAATCTGGAAATTCCACATGGATAAATATTATTGCCTAATCTGTCCATATTCAAAATTCATCAATTGTGCCAATAAGGTCCATTGAAGCTATTTGGGGATTTTCAAAATGTTGGTTTCTAGATTAATTCCACTGTAGTTGGAAGAACATGCTCCCCAAGAGCTCAACTTTTGACATCTCCTAAGTCTTCTTTTTTAAAAACTTTAATTACAGTATAGTTAACCTACAATGTATACTGAGTTTAGGTGTATAATATATTGATTCAACAATTCTGTACATCACTCAGTGCTCATCATGGGAAATGTATTCTTTTTTTTTTTTTTTTCCTTCTCCCCCACCCCGGGAAATGTACTCTTAATCCCCTTAACCTATTTCATCCAGTTTGTTTTCTACAGTTAAGAGTCTATTTTTTTGGTTTGTCTCTTTTTTTCTTTGTTAGTTTGTTTTATTTCTTAAATTCCACCTTTATGTGAAATCATACAGTATTTGTCTTTCTCTAATTGACTTAGCATTATACCCTCTATCCATGTCATTGCAAATGGCAAGATTTCATTCTTTTTATGGCTAATATTCCATTGTGTATATATTTCTGTGTGTGTGTGTGTGTGTGTGTGTGTGTATCATATACCACACTTCTTCATCCATTCATCTATTGATAGACACTTGGGCTGTTTCCATAATTTGGCTGTGGTAAAAATAATGCTGCAATAAACATGGGGGTGCATATAACTTTTCAGATTAGTATTTTCACAGTCTTTGGGGAGGTACCCAGTAGTGGAATTACCGGATGATACGGTAGTTCTATTTTTAATTTTTTGAGGAACCTCCATGCTGTTTTCCACATTGGCTGCACCATCCTGTCTTCTTTATGCCCGCCCTTCCTCACCCCCACCCTATACTCCACGCCTCCTCCTCCCAGGTTCTCTGGATTCTTTTCCATGCAAGCTCAGTTCAGAGGACAGCCATGGACCTGGGGGCAGTTTATATGCAGATGTCAGGGTTCCCCTCACTGGCTTCCTCATATCTGGCATTTCTCCCTTTGTTTTCTAGCAGCTCAGGCAGCCCTTCTCCCTGCTCTGAGGGAGTAGGCAATAAGACTGGGTTTTCTGCCTCGGCTCCAGCTATTCTTCCTGCCAACCAGGGAGTGTCCTGCTGAGAGCCAGACAAATGCCCATTCTACCCAGAGGCAGTGCCCTTCCAGTTTCTGCCTGTTTCTATCCACTCTCCAGCATGTTCACATAGTTGGGTTTTTTTTAAATCTTTCCAGAGTTTATACATAAGTACACACACACACACACACACACACACACACGCACGCACTGTTAGTAATACATCTCGTTTATGCCATTCCATATGTATACTATCACTCTGAATGAGACAAACTTGACCCCAACATGATGACTTCCAATGTCAGTGGGGCTTCATCTGATTTACTTATTTACTTACCTGATGAAATGATTTTAATCTTTCCTTAACATTAGATGAAGAGCTCATTTTGGGACTTAATGTAAATAACGAAAGAATTCAGTGAGGCAAAAGTAAACACATATGAAATAAACTGGATGCCGTATGCTTAAACCTACAAAGACATGGGCCAGTAATTCACTTACATCTAAGTGTGCAAAGGAGGAGACACTGCTGAAACATTTCAGCTTGTATTTCATAAAAACAGTTTTGAAATATTTGACATAGTTAGGTAATCTTCTAGAAGACAGTCCACCTAGTTTGGATGGTATATTAGTTTTCACAGGTGGCTAGGACAGAGTACCATAGACTGGGTGGCTAAAATAAGAGTTCTGGAGGCTGGTTGGTTCCTTCTGAGGCCTCTCTCCCTGGCTTGTACATGGTCGTCTTCTCCCTGTGTCTTCAAACAATCTTCCCTCAGTGTGGGTATGTGTCAGCATTCTGATCCCCTCTTCTTATGAAGACACCAGTCAGATTGGATTAGGGCCCATCCCAATGACCTCATTTTACCTTCATTACCTCTTTAGAGACCCTATCTCCACATATGGTCAGCTGAGGTACTAAAGGTTAGGATTCATATTAATTTGGGGGGGGGGATACAATTCAGTCCCTGACAGATAGAAAGTCTCCTGAGCCTCCTACCTTTGGTGTATTGACTCATATTTTACTTCAGAAAGAGTGAGGAGTGGACTTGATCTTAAGAAGAGTGGGATCCAGGCCCTAGAGAGCCAGATACACTCTGGCAATAAACCCATTCAGAGGCCCAGGAGACCCTAGAGTGGGCCCCTCAATCCTTGTGTCGGTGATACTTGTACCCCAAGGAGGAGAGAGATGGGACCAGCACCTGACAGAAGTGGAGGTTGGACTGGAGATCGCCTCAGTACGTACCTCCCTGGACTGACTCGTTCTTAATCTGACTGACATCTACTTTTTTCTTTTCTAATTAAAAAATATTAGCAATTATGGACACGGTAACTAATCGAATGGCACAAAAAAAACTTACAGTGGAAACACCCCATATTCCATTATTTTAATCACTCACTGACAAATATTTATAACTTGGTTGCCCTCCCTGTCTTCATCACACTTGCTTGGCAAAACCCCTCGCCTGCTCGTCGGCATCTCTCCACCTATTCTGTACACACGCCCAAACAACTTTCTGTTCCTGGAAGAAAAGGCCAACCAGTACAGACAAGCATCACTCAAAATTCATGACCATAGACCTCATGCACCCCTCAGCACTGCCAGATTCTACTACACATTGTCAGTCAGCATTCTTCCCTATCCTACATAGTCATTTCACATAGTCATAGTCATTGTCTCTCCTGAAGCCTCCAACACCCCCTTCCCCCTACATGCACTCGGGACCTAACCTCAATTCCCAATTAACTTGGAACGTGGAAACAACAAGAAGAGAGTATCTTCAAGCTCCCAGTGCCTTGTCTGCCCCCCATGCATGTCAGCACCCATACCCCTGTTAGTTGTGTAGACCAGTTGTGCACACGACTACCCAAGGACTTTGCCTATTCAAAGACCTCACCCAGCCCTTGTCCCCTCTGTCCTGTTATCTGTTGAATAAGCCTGATGTAACCACATTTGAAACTGTTTAACCTGAAAAGAGCAAGGCCATGCTTTGAAGCCATGAGAATTTCTTGAGGATATCTCTCCCCACTTCTGGTGGGGTATGCTAGGGAATCCCAGAGATGAGCAGAGGATCCCAGAGACCAGACATCCATAAAACAACCACTTTCAGCAAAATCTATTGCCTACCTGCAAAGCCTTTTAGTTACAAGCTGGAGAAAAAAAAAAGAATTTTTTATGCTTAATTTTATTCCTACTGACCTTTCTCAATGGAAATAAAATATAGAAATTCTTTGCAGTTGGACTGAAGATATATAAAATTCCTCAAATATCACTTTGGATGCATTTCTTTTTTTTAAGAATCATTTTTTAAGTTTATTTATTTAAGAGAGAGAAGTAGGGGTAGGGGCAGAGAGAGAGGGAGGAGAGAATCCTAAGCAGGATCCACACTGTCAGCACCGAGCCCGATGTGGGCCTCGAACTCACTAACTATGAGATCCTGATCTGAGCTGAAACCAAGAGTCAGATGCTCAACTGACTGAGCCATCCAGGTGCTCCACTTTGGATGCATTTCAAGTTCTCAGAACTCATGGTTTACAGTGGACTATGGAACAAGGTCACCTGCCCACAGCCCACACAATGTCAATGTCATGTGACCCCCCCCTTCCCACTTTGTGACACAGGATATAAGGACATTCAGTCCTACTTTCAGGCTAACATAAAAGATATGTGTTTCTCTGCTACAAACCAGCCTGCATTTGGCTGTGGCAAGGTGGACATACAGGAGCTGTTTGGAGCAGACGAGACCCTGAGAGCCATCAGGAAGACTAGGCTCTTGGTTTGTACATGAGTGTCATGTGGAATAGGTGACTAAAGGGGTTCTCTGAAAGTCAATTTCAACCCAAGGTTAAATTAGGTCATTTAACAAATTGCGGTTGAGAGTGAACACAAGCCAGGCATGGTCATAGGTATGTAAAGATGACAGCAAACAAGAATGACATGGCTCTACCCTCACGGCACTTACATTCTAGTGGGAAGGAAACACAAAGACAGATCGGCAGACACATAAATATATAACAATCAGATGAGGCCAAGAAGGGGGGCTTGGGCTAATCTCATAAGGCTTTGCAGTCAGGTGAGGAGCCTGGTTTAAAATCTCAGAGAAATGAAAAGCTCTTCGAAGGTCTGAGCAGGAGAGAGCCATGATCTCATTTATCCTATAAGAAGTTTGCTTTTGCCTTGTATAGAATGGATTTCAGGGGGCCAAACTAGAATTGGGAGACCAGCTAGAGGTTTCAGGTGTATAGGCTGGAGATCATAGTACCTGGGACTAAGGTAGGGAGAGAGGGAGAGAGAGAGAGGGAGAGAGAAGGGATTCAAGATGGATTGCTTGGATGCAAAGAAAAGGGGGAGGGGTGGCATCAGGGATGGCCCCTGGGTTTCATGGCTCAAGCAGCTGGGTGGCTGGTAGAGAAAACCGGAAGTATACATGTTTGGGGAGTATTGGAGGTGTCCAAGAGAAACTGTACCGGACAGACTTAAACAAGCAGGGGAACTTTATTCAAGACTATTGCAATGGTGGAGAGGGGTTAAATTCAACTCCAATACAATAGGGTAACTGGTGATTTACATCTGATAACCAGGGCAAGGGGGTCAGTTTGTAGAAAATTATTAAGAGGAACTTGATTAGGTGTCAAGGGTAGGAGGATTCTTGCTGAATGAGTTGGAAAACTTCTTGCTATTCTGGGCTCACAAACCAAGGGCAACCAGCCAAGGCCAAGGAAGTTGAGAAGAAAGTTCAGAGAAGCCTAACTACAATTTGGTAAAGGAGGGGATCCTTGTCAGTGGGAAGGACTAAGTGTTCTGTTTGACCTGTGTCAAGTTTAAGATGTCCAAGAAGAGATGTCAGGTGTGTAGCCTAGTAGGTAAATCTAGAGATCAGAGCAGAGGTCTAGGCTGGTTATGGAAATTCCATCACTATAAAGCCACAACCCTCACTGAGCTCTCAGATCTGTGATGTAGAGTCTGATAGGCCAATCCCAGCTGGCACTTCTAAACCCTGCATGGGATAGTTAAGCACTGAACAGGTCTTAGTGTCCCCACTCCAGAGGGAACAGGACCCAGTTATTCTCCTCCCTTGCACTCAGGGTCCTTATCACTTGAAGACAGGGGAAGGCTTAATGAGGACTTGCCCCTCATAAAGGAAAAAAGAAAGAAAACATTCATGCTCCCTAGTGTTGACTGAAAATATTTCTATTGTAATAACACTTAAATATGTATAACATAAAACTAAATAGAAATGCTTTATGCTTATAGCATAAATATGCTTATAGCATATTATATAGTGATCAACGCAGAGTAAACTGAAGAAGTGAAAACAGGGTCCTCTCTCTCTCCACCCACAATTGACCCCAGTTTGAGGAACACTAGGGAAATGAATTCTAACATCCCTTCTGTCTTAACATGCAATGGTTTTTGGAGCCTGCAGTTGAGGAAACAGGGGCCATCACTGATGTGACAATAGAGGTCCAAAGGTAGCATGAGAGACAGTGTTAAATAAAATGAATAGATAAGAAAAATAAGCATTTTGCCTAAAAAAAAAACAGAAACAAAACAGGAATAAGGAGAATAACAGATTTATTGCTCAGGTGAAAAGAGATCTTCTTGCAAATTTGAAAAAGTTCAGCTTTTAATCTTTCTTGACTTACTTGGCCCCATACCTAACAGGTTTAGTTTAAAAAAAAAAACTGGTGAGAGGCCTTTTAAAATAACTATGATACTGGTTTATATTTGGAGAAGTTAAGAATGCTATTCATTTTATTAATTACGAAAGTGAGGGAAAATCATGCCTGAAGTCACCCATCTAAAACAACAACAAATACTCTTGTGCATTCTTTTCTAGTCCTTTGTCCTGTGCATATATCTATATCTATATCTATATATATAGAGATAGATAGATAGATAGATAGATATAACCAACTAATGTATAATGTTGTAGTCTTTTCAAGTTTAGGATTGTGAGATGTATTTTATCCTGTTGCCACATAGTTATAATTTGTTGACTGCATAATTGCATATTTCTCATATATATACTACAAGGTATATAATCCCCCTCCTATTCTGTATATGTAAGTTGCTATCTGTCACTCTTATAAAAAATGCTGCAGTGAACATCTTCAGGCATACAGCCTTTTCCATCTTGTGGATTAGTTCATTTCACTAGATTCTGGGTCAAAGGGTACTATTTTACATCAAAAAAATATTTCTGATGATCTAAACAGAGACTTGAGAATAACATAGGGGAAAAAAAGGAAGATTTGCCACCGACACTAATGAGCGAAGTTGAAATCCTGAGGGAGAAGCAGGGGCTGTGTCACCAGGCAGAGATGGTCCTCTGAACATGGGGGTGTTTGGTGCTCATCTTTCTAAACCTTGCTTGATGCCTCCAGGCAAAGAGGGCAAAAGCTGAGCAGCAAGATCAATTCAGACGCGCTCTGTTCCGATCTGCCAGGGGCAGGAGCTACAGACTGCACAGGCGCTAGTTACCAAGGCGACCTCCACATGTCCCCTCTTTTCCAGGTTAACAGTTCTGAATCTGTGCTGGATGGTTGGATAGAATTAGTTCAAAAAAAGAGAGAAAAAAGAAAGTGGCTTTAAAAGACAGTCTGTTAACCCGAAGAACCAGCGCCAAGCACAACGCAGAGAACCTTCTGGTCCGTTCCTTTTTCTGTATGACTTCATGGTTTGATCTTTCCTCTGAGGTGAATTTATTTCCATTTTTCTTTAATAAAATAGAACCACCAGCGTGTTCCATTGCATCTAATTACATTCAGCCTGTGGAGTTTCAAATGTCCCTGCCACACGAACTCACAGGGGTCCCAACAGGAAACACCCTGGAGGCATAATAGTATGATTATCATGGTCATGGAGAAACTGAAGGGTCTCAAACACACATGCCCGATCCCCCGCAAGACCCCACTGCTGCCCGACTCATTACTTGTGGGGATTCTCAGGGCCTGAGAATATGTTGCTCCCGGCTGTTCACAGAAAGCTCTAGAGCCTCTACCACCCTGCTCCTCACTGGATTTTCCGCGTCCCCACTGGCTTTTCACAGCCTGAAAAGCCTCGCAGAGCCTGAGAGCTGGATCTCTAGGTGGGTCACTACTGGTCCTTGGGTGTGAGTTTGCAGGATGGGAATTCGGGGGCTCTGCTGCTTTCCCCCAGGTGACTTGTCTGCATCTTGCAGCCACAAACCAGCCACAGCCTTAGTTATGGCTCTGGACTAATGACACACAGAATGACAGGATTCACCACTTAACAAGGTGTGGCAAGTGTGACTCGTGGCCCACAGCCTGAGTGTGCAAAAATATATATCACGTCACATTTTCTATGATGCATTCCTAATTCTGAATCTCCACTCAGGCAGCTGAAAAGTGTAACTGGGCTTGTTCCCAGGGCCTCTCCCCTCCCCGGCTTCAGGGTTGAGCAAAATGCTGACTGGCCCAGGGGTGTCTGTCTGGCACCCGGGGGCCTGCACGCCCAGGCTGCTGTGGACAGGACCATGGACAGCATCTGGCTGCTGCTGGTCCTGTGCCATGCCAGGGGCAAAGAAACCCCGTGCGTCTCCCTATGGGCCTATCGGGCTGGACACCCACTGTGGCTCTTCCCTTTCTGGGGTTTATTCTCCTCTCTGAGATGCACGCCTGGCTTTGTCAATAGCAGATGTGCCAAGGGCATTTCTTTTAATCCTGCGTGGTTCTTTCTACCTTGGCATTTCTTCAGGGTGCTCTGAATTCCCTTTCCCCAAGTAATTAGGGTTTCCTACAAAATAATAAAAATCAGAAGGGAGTTCCTCTGGTGGTGGACACTACTGCACGCTCCCCCTACAGCATGAAGCACAATCGTTGCCAATTTGTTTAAAGATGGGAGAGTAAAAGAGGCAGACCCTGGAAGCCCACTCCCCTCCCCCTCCCCCAGTTTCTCAAAATAGACTCCACTACATTAGCTCCCTTGCAAGTCCCTATGTCCTCAGAAAGAAAACGTACTTATTGAAGTGTTCTGTCATCTCTCAGTGAGATGGGATGTGTCTCTTTTACAGGTTGAGTCCCCCAGCATTAACAACCTCTACCTGCCAAGCAGCACCTGGCCATGTAGGTGACACTTTCTCCAGCTGCCCTGGAGGTGGCGAGGTGAGCGTAGTAGACACCAGGTGGGATTTTGCAGCAAATGGCCTAGAGACTCAGTGAAGGGACAGGAGGAGAGGCAGGTACCCTGGCAATGGACCCAGCTGGGAGGAGAGGGACCTCGATGTGGCAGCTGTCATTTTACTCTGTTCCCAAACTAGAGAATGAACATCAGCCAGGGGCCTGGAGCAGAGTGGAGCATGTCTCTGAGGAGGAGGCGTGCACCGTGGGAGGTGTGGTTGGAACAGTCCCGAAGGAGTTGGTTATACTGTGCTCCCCTCCCCAAATTATACAAGGCTCTTGGAGGATTATCCTGACCCTGGGAATGGCCACCTGGCACCTGCAACCGCAGGCATCTGTGTTAAAGTTTCAAACCAAATCCAGTGATCTATAAAAATAAAAATACATTGTAACCAAGTTGCGTTTCACCTAAGAATCCAAAGATGGTTTCACATTAAAAAATTTTCTTGGATAATGCACCACACTGAAATAGAAGAGAAGGTTTATTCTAGAATGTTCATAGCAGCATTCTTTGAATTCCAAAACAACCAAACCAAACCAAAAAAAAAAAAACAAAAAAACAAAACAAAACCCAAAACGAGTCATTTACAATGCTCATCAGCAGAACAATGGGTATATCAGTTGTGATATAATTATATAAGGAAGTACTAGGCATTAGTGAAAATGCATGAGCTGGTGTTCTATATATTAACATGCCTGAATATAAAAAAATGTAATGTTGAGTTCAGAAAAGCAAGTGCATAAGAATACAGGTATGGAGATTCATTTACAATAAAGATGACATGAAAAAAACAATACCATGTGGCATGTAGAGATGCATGCATATGTAGTAACAGTGTAAAGAAAAGTGTGGTGATGGGGCGTCTGGGTGGCTCAGTTGGTTGAGTGTCTGACTTCGGCTCAGGTCATGATCTCACGGTTTGTGAGTTCAAGCCCTGCATCAGGCTCTGTGCTGACAGCTCAGAGCCTGGAACCTGCTTCAGATTCTGTGTCTCCCTCTCTCTCTGCTCCTCCCCTGCTCACATGCTGTCTCTCTCTCTCAAAAATAAAGATTAAAAAAAATGAAAAAAAAAAAAAAAAGAAAAGTGTGGTGATTATAAGGTCTGACTTCATGGTAGTATTTTCCTGTTAAATATTTCACAATATTTTCAGAGTGCCTCGGTGGCTGAATAGATTTCGGCCGAGGGCTTGATCTCATGGTTCATGGGATGGAGCTCTGCACTGGGCTCTGTGTTGGCAGTGCAGAGCCTGCTTGAGATTCTCACTCTCTCCCTTTCTCTCTGCCCCTCCCCTGCTTGAGTTCTTTCTCTCTCTCTCTCTCTCTCTCTCTCTCTCTCAAAATAAATAAATAAACATTAAAAATTTTCACAATATTTTCACATAAATTTTGAATTAGCCATGCAATGAAAAGCAAAAAGGAAGCATTAATGGGAGCTACTATCTGAATTAACTTTTGATCTTAGAAGAATCAGTAGGAGTCTTGGTAGAAAGGAGAATGCCATCAGAGAATTCATAGGGCTGAACATATACATTAGACTTCAGGGGGAAAGAAAAGCATATAAAAATATGTAAGAATTATATATAAGGATATATAAAAATATGTTAAAAAGAAGGAATACATGAAGAATTACATTGAGAAGATCAAATTTAAACTCTGAATAGTCAAATCCAAGGGGAGTAAAACCCATCCAGCCAGCCCACACACAGTCCCTCCCAAGGCCACAGAAGACATCCCTGTTGACCCTAAGGGGATCTGGGCTGAGCTCAGATTTTACAAGGCTCTTTCCAGAAGATGGAGGCAGGGTCATTGTCAAAAGAGGTTGAAAAAAAAAAAAAAGCAGAACCTATAGGGATATAGGGAAAGAAGCCCAGAGGAAGCTGACAATTGGGAAAAGCTGGAGCCCCAGAAGTCCCTGCAGAGTAGAGAGACACAGTGAAGCCCCAGATGCCTGCTTAGAGATGCTGAGGGGTCCGCTTACTTCTGGTGGGGCCTGGGGAGAAACTCTAGTACGACAGGGAGCAGAGACTTTTGGGTGCCTGCCAGAGAGAATATAGGACCAGGGAACAGCTTTCAGGGGATTCAGACATCAGGCCAGGTGACTGAGTCAGAGGCACATATCACAGACCACTGTCATCTCCATAACTGGGGACCAAGAGGCAGGCAAGCTCGTGGCTGGTAAGTGTCATTGCATTTCAGAAAAGGGAGGGAAAAGGATTTCAGAACCTTAGAGCAATTTCCTGCAGAACCCATCCTCCCTCCCACTTTTTCTTTTTCTTCTTCTTTTTTAAAAATAGGGTTTATTTTTTAAGAACAGTTTTAGGTTCACAGCAAAGTCGAAAGGAAAGTACAGAGATTTCCTGTATACCCCCTCCCCCCACATACATGCAGCCTTCCCCACCATCAACACCCCCACCAGAGTGGGACATTTGTTACAATCGATGAATCTACACTGACACGTGAAAACCACTCGAAGTCCATAGTTTCCCTTAGATAAAGGTTTATTCTTGGAATTGTACCTTCTGTGGGTTTCCACAAATTGCCATCATTGCAGTGTCCTACAGAGTATTTCCACTGCCCTAAAACTCCCTTGTGTTCCACCTGTTCATCCTCCTCTCCTCGAAACCCATGGCAACCACGCACCTTTTTACTCTCTCCATTGTTTTGCCTCTTCCAGGATCTCACAGAGTTGGAATCATCCAGTGTGTAGTCTTTCCAGATTGGCTTCTTTCACTTAGTGATATGCATTTGGTTTCCTTTGTGTCTTTTTGTGGCTTGATAGCTCATTTCTTTTTAGCACTGAATAATATCCCATTGTCTGCATATACCAGAATTCATTTATCCATTTAGTTACTGAAGGACGTCTTGACTGCTTCCAAGTTTTGTCACTTACAAATAAAGCTGCTATAAACATCTATGTGCAGATTTTGGTATGGACATCAGTTTTACACTCTCCTGGGTATATTAAGGATTCCTGTGCTCTCTTTTCCCTCCTTCCTCCCCTCCCCCCCTTTTATTAGTGCTTCCTGGATCTAGAAAACCATGGGGACTGACTGTGCCCCTCTGTGCTTTCCTCTCATTGCCTTGCATTGTTAGTTGGATTCCATACAACACATCTTGACTCCCTCACTGCAGATCAGGTGTTACTTCTCCTCATATCCCAGTGTCTAGAATAGTACTATTCATGAAATACTGTTTCAGAATACTTGTTAAATGAATGAACGAATAAATGAATGAATAAACAATTCTTCAGGGGAAAATGCTGCCCATGCTCCCTGAGGTTCATCATGATGAACCGCATAATCAGGACTGAGACCAGCCTTCCTTTGTGTTCTGAGCCCTGTGGAGGTGCCTGGGTGTGGGGAGCTGGAGGCTGTGACTTATATTAAGTGTTCTCCACCAAGGAGTGCAAGCCACATTGTAGGTCAGATCCAGTGGAAGAAGGCCTCCCAAGCCTCAGAGTACATGGCCCAGGAGAGCAATTTCATCCCAAGAAGACGCCACAAACAGATCTCAGCCAAATGCATACCACTTCAGAAAGACAGCAAAGGTGGCAGTGTGGGGACAAGATTGGAGGAAACACTGAAGACCTGAGGCCACACAAGCAGTGGCCAAAACTCAGGCAAGTGATGGCTTGCCAAAGAAGGCTGGCACCGTGAACATGAGAGGTGGAGATGCACTCGAGAGGTGCTTTAGGGGCAGGGCTGTGGGGCGTGGTGCTGAGCGACGTGGAGTCAGAGTGACAGGTGGGACATGGCGCTGGTTTGGGCAGCGTGCCGGGGTGGGGGTCGGGGGGCGGTACTGAGGTCAGTTCTGGACATTTTAGGCTCTGGTTTGGGCAGCATGCCGGGGTGGGGGTCGGGGGGCGGTATCGAGATCAGTTCTGGACATTTTAGGCGCTGGTTTGGGCAGCGTGCTGGGGTGGGGGGCGGTATCGAGGTCAGTTCTGGACATTTTAGGCGCTGGTTTGGGCAGCGTGCTGGGTCAGGGGGCGGTATCGAGGTCAGTTCTGGACATTTTAAGCTCTATGGGTCTGTAGGACATTAACAGAGTGTAGTTAATTTTGTGTGGGGGGGTCTGCTTGACTGGGCCATGGGATATCCAGATCTTGGGTCTAACATCATTCTGGGTGTGTCTGAGGGTGTTTCTGGATAGAATTAACCTATGAATGATATAGTAGACCGAGTAAATAGATTACTCTTCTTTTTTTTTTTTTAATTTTTTTTTAACATTTATTTATTTTTGAGACAGAGACAGAGCATGAACGGGGGAGGAGCAGAGAGAGTGGGAGACACAGAATCGGAAGCAGGCTCCAGGCTCTGGGCCATCAGCCCAGAGCCCCGTGGGGCTCGAACTCACGGACCCGTGAGATCGTGACCTGAGCTGAAGTCAGACGCTTAACCGACTGAGCCACCCAGGCGCCCCTAGATTACTCTTCTTAACGTGGGTGGGCTTCATCCAATCCACTGAAGACCTGAATAGAGCAAAAAGGCTGAATAAGAGGTCAAGCTCCTGCCTGACTGAGCTGGAGCATCAGTCTTCTCCTGTCTTCCAAGCAAAAATCCTACCACTGGCTCTCTCCTGTCTCCACCCTGCCAGCTACAGATCTTGGGACTTCTCCATGGCAATTATTGTGTAAGCCAACTCATTATAATCCCTCTCTCTCTCTCCCTCCCTATACACACACACACACACACACACACACACACAGAGAGAGAGAGAGAGAGAGAGAGAGAGAGAGATACAATAGAGAGATATTTTATATATATGTATATATAGGCTAGGTGGAGTAGTGGGCAGGCCAAAGGGCACTTCAGGCAGAAGGATGGGCATTTGCAAAAGACAAGAGGCCAAGGAGGAGCCTGGTATGCTGGAAGAATTGGAGCCCAGGAAGATGGCCAAGGTGTGGCTGGGGAGGTGGTAGGGGTGGGACCAACCATGCAGTATCTGCCATAGTACTGGCACTTAATGTCCCCCCTTAAATGGTAACAGAATTGATAAAAGGTGAAGGTGATGATGGGATGTCTCCATGGATGACCACAGAAGCATAATCTTTCTGGATTTCTATCTAGAAAGGGAGTTAGCCTGGATATAGTTTATATTTTTTAACATGTTAACATTATTATATCTTTTTGGATATCCAGCATTCAAAGCAGACCTCTGCCCTGATGGGTCCTCAGGAGCTTCAGTGCATTCACTCTCTTTCATTTTCTTTTCTTTTTTGCGAGAGACAGATTGAGACAGAGAGAGAGCACACATGCGCATGTGTAAGAGGGGAGGGGCAGAGAGATAATCTTAAGCAGGCTCCACGCTGAGCACAGAGCCCAATGCAGGGCTCAATCTCACCACTATGAGATCATTACCTGAGCCAAAATCAAGAGTTGGAGCCACCCAGGCACCCCAACTGTCTTTCATTTTCTATATTCTGACGTTTTGACATCTTCGGGACGTGCTGACCCTGGAGGAACTGCCCCTCCCAGGGTTAGTTAACTCCTGGAGATAGCACTCCCCCTTCAGGGTTCACCTTTCAAATACAAACAAACCAATCCAGGAACACCCCAACGACACCCTCCATGGACTTTTTCACTGCCGGCCACTGTCCACCTGCCCCAAACACCCCAGAGCCAGGTACCAGACTACTAGGGAGAGCCCATATGTCCCAGAGCTGAATTATTTAAAATAGCCAATCTGAAGCCTGCCCACCTTGATTTGCCAGTTCCAGCCCAAGGAAACCACAATAAAGACTCTGGCCCATACTTTTCTCCCATTTGTTCTGCTTCCTGACCAATGCTGGTGCTTCCCATGTGGCCCTGCCTGGGGCGCAGAGGAAAGAGTTGCATGTGTATGAGGGGAGGGGCAGAGAGATAATCTTAAGCAGGCTCCACGCTGAGCACAGAGCGTGAGTCTACTGCCCATGAGTCTGAGCTCACCCACCTCCCCACCTAGAAACCTAGGGGCAGGGTCTTCACTGGGGCAGAGCTGGTGGGGTACCCTACCTTTGCTATACAGACCCAAGTTCATCTTTTAGGTCATGTTCTCTCCCTGTCTTCAGACAGGCAGACAGACACATAGATTGTTTAATAGAACAGATTTATTCATTCACTCACTGAATATAACAGATTTATTCATTCACTCACTCTGTCATTCATTCATTCATCCACACATCCATTCGATGTATTTATTCATCAATCATTATAATAAAAAGTCAAGGGGAAATGTATAGAGGCTTTGCCACTTTCACTACCTCAGGAAATTTCCTTAACTTTCTAGCTTATTCTACTCATCTGCTTAAAAACTATATTAATATCTGTAAGAAGATCTATATAAAGTAACTGACACTTGGTAGATGCCCCATGAATGGTTGTTATTAATATTGGTGTTTAGGTGCCAGACCCAGGAATACGTAGATGGATTAACCCCACACTTTATTCTCAGGAAACTTATGTTCTGTTAAGTCTCATGTCTCTCTCCAGCAGAAATTGTGGGAAAAGGTGGGCCTTAGAGAGAGGAGTAATGGGATCTTCCTGGAGTCCAGCACTCCCGGAGCTGCCCGTGAACTTACCATACAAAGCACCCAAGTCCTGAAAGCACTGGGCCAGGGTGAGTGGGGGGTGAACCCAGACCCAGGGTTCAGCCCAATCCACTCAGACACCTGTTCCTCCCAGGCAGTACCCCCAGCTCTTCCCACCCTGGGGAGACCTGGGCTAGCATCCTAGGGCTGGGAGAGAGCACTGAGTTTGGCCACTGGTCAAACAGCCATGGGCTGGTGACTGGTGCCTGCAGAAAGCAGACCCTAATGCATGCCAGGGAGATGCTTGAACCATGTCTGGAAGCCCATGGAACTGAGATAGATGAGAATGCAGGCATCGCTGCTTGCCGTGCTCTAAATGAGCAAATGTTTGGGAACGAGGGTGCCAGAACAAAACTGCCTGCACTGTTGTCCCAGCCCCTTTTCAGCTCAAGTCACACATGTGCTAAGAGGCTTTTGGCTCCAGGCGGCTGGTAGACATCGCTGACAGATTTGGGATCTGATAAGAGACTGTTGATTTCATTCGTGTGTGCGATGTCGGAGATGAATTTTAACAGTTAAAACGGGGAAAGGAAAAAAAAAAAGAGAGAGAGAGGGAGAGAGAGAGAGAAAGCCCAAGAGCGTTTGCCAGGATTGCAACACTGGCTGTTTCTTCCATTGGATTTCTTGAAACTGCTAACTCCCCAAGTCGGGGGAGCCTATTTATAAGGGCATTAGTGTTGTGTGCCTTCTGGGGAGCCAAGAGGTGTTTGTAGAGCAGAGGCAAAGGGAGCTGTCTGTGGGGACGGCTGGTCCTCTGGCACTGTGAGCGCCCCTCCCCTGTGGGTCACTCTCTCCTCCTGCTCATGCACTCAGTCTCCTGGGCAGACCAGGGACAGTCAAGGCCAGCACAACTCCCTTCTGAGGGTGGCAGCCTCAGACAATTCTTTAGGGCTTGCAACACCATGGGATTCTACCACAATGGTCTACTCCAGAATAATAGTTTTAAAATTATTATTAATATTCCTTTGCAAAAAGAAACAAAGTTCCCTTTCTCAGGGAACTCCAATGAGAAATTAATTTTCTTTAATTTAACATCAAAGGATTAGTTGTTTTGGAAGCTACTAAAACAGGCATCATGCAACCCAAAAGAATGATTGCATCTGTGACGTGAGTGAGGGACACAAATGGCCTGTATAACCAATTGCTCTGTGTCTTGACTTCTCTGTAAGCTGCATTTTGTTGAACACTAACCCCATTTTCCCCCAAAGGGCCAGTGGCCCATCAGGCAGATAACCATCACCTATACTCATAAAGAGCAATAAGATTTCAAAGGTTTTCACCCCACTTGATCCTTACAACCTTCCAGGATGGTAGGCACCACAGACATTTGCACTGGCTTAGAGATGGAGAAATTAAAATCTAAGGAAATAAAAGCACAGGGTGGTAAATGGAAGGTCTCTTGACTCCAGGCCTGAAGCTCTTTCCCACTATATCCCAATGTTATCCCCGCGGTGGGAAACAGCCCAGGTTTCCTTCAAGAGTGAATGTCACTTCCACACATGCTGTGGCCTATATCCCAGTGCCCTGCTGGCGTCTCAAAGGACATTGGTGACAGCTGGACTGGGAAACATCCCAGAACTCTTTGCCCTGTGCCCTATGTAGGGGCCCTAGACTGAAGCATGCTGTGTATAGAATTCATACCCGCAAGGCACATCATCCTGGGCCTGTGAGGTGGGTCACTCCCTCTTGGGACACAGCCACTGGGCTGATAAGAGAGTGGCCACAGCGCCTCAGTGCCCACATGCCCAACCTCTCTTCCAGAGGTGGGCGCTGGTGCCGGTCTGGCCGTAATAAGCAGGACCTACCAAGCCTCCTGCACACTGGCAGAAGCTGGGTCAGCTGGAGACCACTGGCCATCCCTACCTCAAGCCCCTTTTGCAGAGCTGCCCCCTGAAACAGTCATGGAGGAGGGGATGGAGGGGAAGGGCCCCCTGCTCAACCCTGGGCTCCTCACTCTTCCCTTTACCTACTCTCTCTTATCAAATCCTGTTCCCAGGAAGAGGTATAAAAAGCTGTGATGGGTGCCTAGCTATTCATATTTTGTACATAGACATTCCCAGAAACTCCTGGGAGGAGAGGGTGAATTTCTGGGTGCAGAATTCTAGATAATACTGATGTGGGGGTGGCTAATTTAACTGAGGTATTCTCAATGTCTTTGAAACTTCTCAGAAGTCTATGCTGAGGGCTGGTCGTGAGCCTGATCTTAAGGATTAGCTGGGGGAAATTATACCTCAGCACTTCCCTCAAAAGACATGTCAGCCAAGGATGGACATTTCGTTTCTGTCAATACATACCTGACTCAAATCTTTAAAACTTTATCACTCTTGGGACACCTGAGTGGCTCAGTCAGCTTAACACCTAACTCTTGGTTTCATCTCAGGTCCTGATCCCAGGGTCGTGGGATCGAGCCCTGTGTCCAGCTCCGCACTGAGCATAGAGCCTGCTTGAGTTTCTCTCTCTCTCCCTCTTTCTCTGCCCCTCCCCTCATTCTCTCTCTAAAAATAAAAAAATTTAAAAAAATGTATCACTCTTCTGTTTTACTAATGAAAATTTCAATATGGTGAATCATGTGTGTGAGAAGACTTGCCCATGTTAAATTAGGCAATTTTTAAGAAAGATTTAATTTTTTAAGAGACATTTTAGGTGTATAGCAAAGTTGAGTGATGAAGAGTACAGAGATTTCCTGTAAACCCCCTGGTCCACACATGCATAGCCTCCCCCATCATCAACATCTCCTCCAGAGTGAGACATTTGTTACAATGGATGAACCCACACTGACACATCATAATCACCCAAAGTGTATAGTTTACACTAGGGTTCACTCCTGGTGTTGTACATTCTGTGGGGTTGGACAAATGTATGACATGTTTCCATCATTATGGTATCACACAGTGTAGTTTCACTGCCCTAAAACTCCTCTGTGCTCTGCCTTTTCAGTCCTCGGTCCTCCAAGCCCTAATAACCATTGTTCTTTTTTATTGTCTCCATAGATTATGGACAGTGGTTTTGCTTTCTCTAGAGTGTCAGAGAGTTGGAGTCGTACAGCTGTAGCCTGTTAAGATCGCTTCTTTCACTTAGAAATATGCATTTAAGATTCCTCTGTATCTTTTCATGACATGATAGCTTATTTCCTTTTAATGCTGGGTAATATTCCATTGTCTGGACGTACCAGACTTATTTACGCATTCACCTCCTGAAGGTACTGAGGGTCATCTTGGTTGTTTCCAAATTTTGGCACTTATGAATAAAGTTGTTGCAAATATCCACATGCAGGTTTTTGCTTAGACATAAGCTTTCAACTCCTTTGGGTAAGTACCAAGGTGTGAGATTGGTGGAAGTTGTGCTATTGTTGTTTTGGGTAAGTGGCCCTCAACCTTGGTTGCCCATCATGATTATCTGGTTAGCATTTAAAAAACATTTTCTAAATTGTAGTATGAACACTAAACATGAGACCTACCATTAACAAATCTCTAAGTGTATAGTACAGCACTGTTGACTGTAGATAAGATGTACAGACAATCTCTAGAGCTTATTAATCTTGCTTAACTGAAGACTTTATGCCTGTTGATTAATAACTCCTCATTTCCCCCTCCCCAGCCCCTGGCAGCCACCCTTCCACTCTTTGTTTCTGTGAACTTAACTATTTTAGATACCTCATGTATGTAGAATCATGCAGTCTTTGTCTTTCTGTGACCAGCCCATTCACTGAGCATAATGTTCTCAAGGTTCACCCATGTGGCAACATATTATAGGATTTCCTTCTTTCTTAAGGCTGAATAGTAGACCATTGTGAGTACAGACCACATTTTCTTTATCCATTCACCTATCAATGAACATTTAAGTTGTTTCCACATCTAGGCTATTGTGCATAATACTGCTGTGAACTTAGGAGTACTAATAATGCTGAGATCCTGATTTATCTTGAATTCTTTTGGAAAAATACCCAGAAATGAGACTTCTAAATCATATGATAGCTTTATATTTATGTGTTTGTTTGTTAGTTTATATTTTTTAGGGAGAGAGAGAGAGAGAGCACAAGTGGGGGAAAAGGGCAAAAGGAGAGAGAGAGAATCTCAAATAGGTTCCATGCTCAGCACAGAGCCTGACGTGGGGCTTGGTCCCACCACCCTGCATTCATGACCTGAGCTAAAATCAAGAGTTGGACGCTCAAATGACTAAGCCACCCAGGTACCCCAATAGTTTTATTTTTAATGTTTGGAGAAACCCCTATACTGTTTCCCACAGTGGCTATACCATTTTGCGTTCCCACCAGCATTGCACGAGGGTTCCCTTTTCTCCACATCCTCACCAACACTGTTGTCTTTTGTTTTTGATATTAGCCATCCTGACCGATATAAGGTAATAAAATCCCTACACCCACCCTCACCCAGGCCATTTAAATCAGACTTGGTGAGCGTGGGGCTTGAACAACAGAATTAAACAAAACCATCAGGTCGTCACAGTATGTAGCCGGGGTTGAGAGTCACTAATTCAGATGCTGACACCAGACTCCTGGGTTTGTGTGATTTTCAGTCAGCCTCTCCACCTATGCACATGTGGGCTTTGAGCACACAAGGGAAATGGTTTTTAAAAAACCAACTGTTTGTTATGTTTTGTGAAATATTTCTACTTTGGGTCTCCATTTGACCCCAAATAAGTTTCATTTTTTATAAAATCTCTCATGTGAGGTTAAAAGCTGCCCCCTTTCACTTCCTTAGATTGACACCAGGTCCAGAAATTCTCACTTTATCAAATTCCAGCATTCCTGGGGACGTTGGACTCTGCTAACCATTTCCAACTTCTGGGAACAACCATTCCTAGTGTGACAAACACACTTGCTCAGTTGGGCAGGGGATGTGGGCCAACTGCCTCCTCTTTGCAGCCACCTTATGCCTGGCCAGCTTCTTGTGGCTAACAGGGATGGGGGCACCGATCACTGTCTGCCTGGGGCAGTGTGGGACCATGAGATGTCCCAGGTGGAAGGGTTGTTAGAGGGTCTCCAGGCCAGTAATTTACACCATCATGTTTAAGCAGGATAACTTCCTTCCAATACATACATATAGAACAGACAGAAGCTGAGGCACCCTCCTTTGGATAGTGGGCTGGAAAGTCCACCCACCCATGAAGCGCCCTGTCCTCCACAACCTGGAGAGATTTATAATGTTCCAGAGGCCACACCCTGAGTCCTTATTTTCCACAGAAAAGTGAGGGTGGGGATGGGTGGGTGGCAAGTCAAGAGGAGAGGGGGTGTTGCTGCTGTAGAAACCCCCCTTTCATAGATTGTTGGGGCCAGCCTTAGTTGGTGATGTGATGGGCATTCTTTAAGCATGTCACAGACACTGGGTGCTGTGCTAATTGCTCTTCAAATAACACTCTGTATTCATGAACACTTTCTCCCCCTCCTCCACAGCCCACCTCTGCCTACCATTGTTTCTCTTTCCAGTGTTTCCCTCCTTTCCCTCCTGCTTCCGTCACCCTGTCCCCCACTCCCTACCTGGCTCCCTGGGCTTGTTCTGAAGGACAGATGTCTTCCCCTATGATGGCAGAGCTAACCTACAAATATGTCAGATTTCCTCAATGTTAGGAGAAAACTTTTTCCTTGAAAGTCAGACCCTGACCCAGGCTTCCCTCTGCCTTAGTACAGCTTGGCTCCATGAAATCCAGACCTGAGTGAGAAGCTGGTCCACTTCTCCTAAGCAAACAAGTGTGAGGTTGGGGCTCCTCCCCTGAATGGGAGCAGAGGACAGAGGGAAAGTCTTCCTACCCTTTTCCATCTTTGTTCTTTTCTCCCCTGACTTCTCTCCCTTCTGTGGCACTGACTCCCCCGGGGCTTCCCTGGAGCTGGAAAGCAGAAACCTGTGGGGAATAAGGTGAAGCTGTCAGGGAAAGCTGTGGGATCAGCACCCAGCTTGGTGTGTGGCTCAGAGTAGAAGCCCAGCAAATGTGCTGGCACAGAACACAATGGGATCTGGAAGGTGAGTGCTTACACACTTCTCATAGTAGCAATAATGGACTGAAAGAATACTTCTGGTCCACGTTTCCTTTCTCCTTGCCCTTGAGCTTCCCTGAAGTGCATGTGGTGCTGAATCTTTGAAGCTGTAATGAAATGTTTGGCTTTGACCTGGGAAAATGTGATACAGGAGCTCTGTGGAAACTTCCCAGAAGTCATCAGTGGAGAGTGCTCCTGGGACCCAAGGTCAGCAAGGCCCGGGCACCAGTAGGAAGGGGAAGGTCACAAAACAATGCATCACACATTCTGCCTAAGGGGAGCCATGGTGTCCCCAAACCTGAAAATGCTCCTGTGCTTCTTACTACTGCCTGCAAAAAAAGAGACTGGAGATGGCTCCCAAGAGGGCAGGTAGGTGGATCCTGATGAAGGAGATGTGACTGGGGAGACCAGACTCCAAAGAACAATTAAAGGTGTGTGTGTCTGAATATCACTCGGGTTCATTCATAGCAAAGGTGCCTGCCTCAAAAGCTCCAGAACAAGCTGAACTCCTGTAACTCAACAACAAAAATACATACACTTATTGAGACACCTGCTGAAAAATGGGCAAAGAACTTGAAGAGACATTTCTCCAGTGTCCAAAAAGGACATGAAATGAGGCTTGACATCCCTAATCATTAGGGTAATGTGAATTAAACCACAGTGAGACCATTTCACACCCATTATGATGGTGAGTAGTAAAACAAAAACAAAAACAAAAACAAAAACAACAGGAAATAACAAGTATTGTTAAGAATGTGGGAAAATTGGAACTTTGTGCACTGCTGGTGGGAATGTAAAATGGTGCAGCCACTGTGGAAAACAGTATGGCCATTTCTCAAAAAAAACTAAGCATAGAATTACCATGCAGTCCAGCAATTCCACTTCTGGGTATGTATGCCAAGGTCAAAGCAGAGACTCAAACAGATATTAGTATCCTCTCATTCCTAGCAGCATTCCACACATTAGCCAAAAGGTATAAGCAAGGTACGCGTCCGTTGATGGGTGAATGGATGAAACAAAACGTCTATACATACAGTGGAATATTATTCAGCTTTAGAAAGGAAGGAAATTCTGGCACATGCTACAACATGGAGGAAGCTTGAACACATCAAGCCCAGTGAAATAACAGCCAAACCAGTCACAACAGGACAAATATGGACAAATACTATATGATTCCACATACGTGAGGTTCCTAGATCAGCCTACTTCTTAGAGACACACAGTGGAAGGGTGGGTGCCAGGGGCAGAGGGAGGGAAGGGGGAGTTAGTATTTAAAGGGACAGAATTTCAGGTTTGCAAAATGAGAAAGTTCTGGAGATGGCGATGGTTGCAGGACATTGTGAATATACTTAATATCACAGGACCATACACTTTAAAATGATTAAGATGGTACTTTTTATGTTATGTGTGCATTTTACCACAGTTAAGAAAAAAAATAAGCAGAGAAGGTGGTGAGCACTGTGGGCAGGGGAGTTAAATTTGTGTCCCATAAACTGGAACAGATGAGGCTAGAAAGAGAACTTGCAAAAGAGGACTCCCACGAGCTGGCCTTGCAGAGGCTTGTCCCACTGAGACTAGGTGTGGAGAGGTCCAGGCTCTTCGAGGCTGGTATGAGCCCACCTCGAAGGCTGGCCCTGCAGAATCAGAGCAGGCCAGGATTCCAGAAAATGTCCCCAGGGGCAGGAGGTTGAGGGTACACCCTAGGTCCATGGTCTTGTTTTTAATGTTTATTTATTTTTGAGACAGAGTGTGGGTGGGGGAGGTACAGAGAGAGAGGGGGACAGAGGATCCAAAGCAGGCTCTGTGCTGACAGCAGAGAGCCCAACGAGGGCTGTGAGATCACGACCTGAGCCGAAGTCAGATGCTCAACTGAGCCCAGGTCTCTGGTCTTATAAGTCAAAGCACTTAGATAGGAATATTAGATAGTTCCAGGGCATCAGGGTCTTCTAGAATGAGCACTGAGTCTTGGGCCAGCTTCCTTCTCAGACTGAAAAGAAGGCTGGAAGTTCTGTCAGAGAGTCCTGAACTCATGGAGGCAGCTTGGGGAATTCAGGGGCAGGGAAGAGTGTCTCTATGGGTAGCCTCTGGCCCACTGTCTACACTGGCATGACTGATGGTTGTGGGAGACATGGTTCTGGAACTCAGTAGCACCCATCAAGCCAGTATCTATGATGTAGGCAGGGTTTGGAGAAGGGGCTAAAAGCAGTAAAAGCAATGCAATCACAGAGGCTGACATTATCCCACATTCATGCTTTTAGCTGGCCTGACTCCCTTGGGCCCCACAGTAGAGACCACTGCAAAGGAGCATCTAAGTGTTCCTGACTATTGGCTGGACGCGTCTGTGCTTAGTCCTGCTTGTCTCTCTGCTTCTGGTTCCTGGTTCCTGCAGAAGTCCCACCATTTCTAACCTTCTTGGCCTTGTCTTCTGTCTTCCCTGAACTCCTTCCTGGGACTCCCTGGCACAATTTGATCTCCCCAGTTTTGATCCTGTCTGGTTCTTCCTGTCCTTGGCGCCTCTTTCACCTGGCTCTGGCCCCTGGGAGTGCACATCTGCCTAGGCCCTGTGCCTTGAGAGAGGAGCGTGGAGAAAAGGGGACCATGGGGAGCCAGGCATTCAGGCCTGTCTGCAGTGAGCGGCTTCCCAGGCATCTGCTCCCATTTCCCTGCAGTCTGGGGATGGCTTGGAAAGGGGATGCCACGGTGACCCATAGTAGGCTGGGTGCAGAGGCATCACAGAGGGCATACGCCCTTTTATCAAAACTCGGGAGACTGTACAGTTGGGGCTGGTAGAGAGTGACGCTGGTGCTTATATTCTTATGGGAGGCAGAAGGGAAAAAGCCCAGAGCCCGGGGGAATTTCCCCAAGTCTCCCCCCAGGCCAGTGCTCAGTATCTGCTAGCAGCTGGGCTTCTGAGCCCCCAGGTCCCCTCTCCCAGTGTTGCTGCCTCACCTGGAGGAGCAGCAGACCCCATCCACCCCCACTGCTCTGCCTCTTCCTAGAGCAAGACTCAAAGAGCCCTGAATAAACGTTCACTAATTGAGCCTTAAAACGCTTTTAGGAAATACAAGAGGGAAGTTGTGTTTGGCTGAGTCCTGGGGGAAAGGTGAGCCTGAGACTAGTTTTCTACACTTCATGCACATGAATCCACCTTGCTGCTCCCCCTTGCTCAGGACTCCTCCCTCTTGCCCTTAGACAGCTCCTTTTATAGCTCAATGTCCTTTCCCTCAAGTTCCAGTGAAGGGCCCTCGCCAGAGCCAGCCCTCGCCACAGAGTCCACATGTGCTTCCAGAAGCAGCTGGCAGCCAGGAGCCAGGCAGCCCTGGCAGCCAGGAGGAACAAGCCCTTCTTTTAAAATAAAAGAAAAGGGGCACCTGGGTGGCTCAGTCGGTTAAGCATCTGACTCTTGGTTTCTGCTCAGGTCATTTATCTCATGGTTTGTGAGTTCAAGTGCAAAGCCTGCTTGGGGTTCTTTCTCTCTCTCCCTCTCTCTCTGCCCCTCCCCTGCTTGCATTCTTTCTCTCTCAAAATAAGTGAATAAAACATTTAAAAAAATAAAATAAAATAAAATAAAATAAAATAAAATAAAATAACGTGGATATGATTTCATCTAGATAAACACAGGAAATCTGAGAACAAACCAGCACCAGCAACCACCATGTGAGCACATCCCAGGGCAGCACAGGCTCACTTCCTCCCTCTCTGACCCTGAGGGTCGGGCCATGTCTCCACTGAACCATGAGGGACCTGAAGCTGAGCCAGCACCTTGCAAAACCAGGATGGAAAGCCCAGCGTCCTCCCAGGCCACCATCCAAGGGGACACAGAGAGGCAGCAGGGCCCTGAGCTGGACAGATGCCTCAGGCAGAGGCCAGCCCGACCTCTAGGAAAGGAAGATGAGGCACGGGGGATAGATGTCAGGATCTGAAAGCAAAGCCAGTGAAGCTGCCCTTTGAGGTTGGGGAATGAAGAAAGCTTCATGCCAGGTAAATGGAGGCTGCAGAAGGAAGAGGGAGAAAAGCTCTGCTTCTCTGACAGGACAACGGGAGTTTGGCGAGGGGTGGATTAGGCCAAGTGTTATCCTCCATGATGAAACGCAGCAGCCGGTGGTAATGAAATATTTATGAATGGGGAGGCGATGCTGCATTCTGCAGTGCAGCACAGGGGAGAGCGAAGTTTCAAGAATACTGTAATAGCAAAACCCTCCATTAATTATCGGAAGCAAGCTGTAACACCAGTTCCTATGGCAACAGGGTCCCCAATGGATTTTGTCCTTTTTTTTTTTTTTTTAAGCTGCTCCCATTTACTGTGGTACATTGCATTTGTTTCCCACCAGAGGCTTGTGCTTGTCCTTTGCAAATGAATTCGTCCTGTCCTCACAGTGGCTGCAGCAGAGACTGGCAGGCCAGGGCGCAGGGAAAGTGAAAGATTATGCAACTTTGCGCTAAGGATGGTGATAGGTATTGTGAGTATCTTCACTTTGAAGGGGATGGAAGGGCAAAAGGCACTGAAGGTAACTAGTAAAGAGTGTGGGGTTATTAGGGAGGATGTATCCAGGTCACCCTGTCCTCCCCGCCACCACCCCACCCCCCCCTCAGCCACAGTGTTTGTGATCCAGGACTGCACCAGGGATGTGTCCTTGCAGCCCAGCTGAACTCTCCATCAACATGCCCACTGCAGCCGCAGTGGAATCTAATACCCGCTCATAAAGCTCGGATGTGAGTGCTCCGGGGTAGGATGTATGAGAGACAGGGCTGTGGTTCCCAGGGAAGCCAGAGCAGCTGCCCCCTCTGCCTGTGGCCAGTTCTCCCCATGTTCCACCTTTACCCACCACTTCCCTTCCCTGCCCAAATGCAAGTTTAATTTGGCAGCAGTGTGAAAGTGGTTCTTTCAGGGGGAGACATATTGGGATGGACTGGCCCTGGACTGCTATCCCCTGAAACACCCTGTCCCAGGCCACAGGAGCTACCCCGGGGCATGGTCAGTGGCTTCACACATCCTGCTAATGATAGGGCCCCCAGCTCATTCAGGAGCCTCCTGAGAATGATGTGGGTCCTGCTAAATAAATGGCCTGGGGCAGCGGAGTGGGTGGGGGTCAAGTCTCTGCTTTGACTCGGACAGAGTGTCGGTCTCATATCACGAAGCTGTTCCAGGTCAAAAATAAATTTCTACTTCTCCAGAATTCTTTTTCTGGTTTTACTCTGCTTTCTAAGTTGCCAAAGGGACGTGCAAGCTTTTGCGAACAAAACTGGGAAGATGCCAGAAGAAGGATTAAACCGAACTTATGAATGTGTGCGTTTCTGTTGGTGGAGTTCTACCTGGAGTGACACTGGTGTGGTTTCCCCGTGGAGGCCCACCCAGCTTAGGGGAGGGGATGAGCTCAAGAGCAGAGGGGGTCCTTGGTCCTTGGACTTCTCTCCTGTTCCATCAGTCCCTCCTAACTTAGACCTCATCCTTGGGACTGATATCTAGGTACCCAGGCCACTTCAGTACCTCCCCAGTGCTAGGCCCCATGGTTGTCACCTTATCAACTCTGCACAACAGGGTTGTCTGCCTCATTTCAGCAGTGAGGAAACAGAGACTCCAAGGAGGAAGGTCAATTCCTAGGCCACATATCTCCTCAGAGGCAGAGGTGGGCTCCAAACCCACTCCCTCCAAAGCCTGTGCTTCCAAAGGCCTCACTAAACAGCCTCCTGAAGCCCAAGCCCTGCCAGGGCCCCAGCCGGCTCTCTACCAAGGTCTAAAAGCAGTGGCTCCCAGGCCAGAGGGGCCACACCATGGGGGACCTGTCATACGTGCAGGGAGAAAGCATCAGAAATTCTAATTAGGGTTTCGTATTATCCCCTTGTAATATCAATATTGGTGTCTGCTTTGGGATGCCTTCACTAGCTCAGTGGCACATTAATAGAATTTGCAAATCAATAAACATTCCCATATTGGATGTATGCCCCAAATTATGTTACCAATATTGGAAGCGAACAAAAAGATGGAGTCTAATGTTGGAGATAATGACAAGGGCCCCCCCCCACCCGGGTCTCTCAGGGGCCAGAGAGGATGGCTTGCCATAGGCCTCAGCTTTCACCTGCAGTTATGTCTGTTCCTCAGGATCCTTCTAGACACTGCTCAACACCAATCTTTTCAGTGGCGCTGTGCCTGGCTGTCTAGGAAAGATGACTTCCACCACAACCAGAGTGCAGGATATCCTTGCATCACCAGAGGCTGGATGTATGGCTTCCAGCTGTTTCCCATACCTGCTAGCATTCCAGTCCTCCCAGGGTTTACTGGGGACATAGGGAGGAGGAGATGGGGAAGCATCCAGGAGTGGGGAGCACAGCATTTTGGTCCCCCTGGCGACCCACAAAAGCAGCAGCCCTTTCTGACCCATGCCTTCACTCTGTTGAGAAGCCAGGGCCTCGAAAGCCTTCCCTAACTGATCTGTGGGATTTGGGGGGTGGGCAGGAGTACGTGGGACGAACAGAACTCATCTCCATCTCGTCCTCAGGTGGGAATCGGGGTTGTCCACACATTCCCTAAAAAGCAGAAAGGAACCCTCTCCTTCCTTGTTAACAAGCTTTGGAGTCTAATTAAATGCTCTGGACCTCAGTTTCCTTGTCTGTAACATAAGAAAATAAACAATCAGACTTTCTTCACAGGGTAGTTATGAGAAGTCAAGAAAATTCCAACATCCCCCAAAGCTTCCCTGCAGATCAGTGACAACAGAAGCTTGAAATAATCACAGCGCTTGGCATAGAGTAAGTGCTCATAAATGCTGGTTTTCTTCCACTGTCTGCCACTTGCTAGCTGTGTGTGACTTAACTCTGCAATGCCTCGCTTTCTTCATTTTGAAAATAAAAAACAATGCATGTCCTATTTCATGGCATAACTGAAGAACTCTGTGTGGTATGGATGCGGGAAGGTCCACGGACTTGGAAACAGCAGGTGCGCTCATTCAGTTAAAGGTTGTTAAAGGAACAACCACCACTTAAGCGATTGTGTGATAATGGCGGAAGAGAAAGGTAGATATCCAATGACTTTGGCTTCTTATGACTTACTGTCTGCATACACATGTGCAGTGATTCTGGAAAGCCCACTTAGCCTTTTGGAGTCTTAGTCTTCCCATCTACAAAATGGGGATAGTAATAATACATACCTCATTTGATTTTTAGGATGACTATGTAGGACAGTTAATATTTTTTTTCAATTTTTTAATGTAAATTCTAGTTAGTTAACATACAGTGAAATATTGGTTTCAGGAGTGGAATTCAGTGTATGTAATTCACCACTTACATACACCCGGTGCTCAGCGTAACAAGTGACTTCCTTCGTACTTAACACCCAACTAGCCCATCCCCCACCCACCTCCCTCCACCAACCCTCAGTTTGTTCTCTATCATTAAAGGACTTTTATGGTTTGTTTCCTTTTCTCCTCTTTTTGTCCCTCTTCCCATATGTTCATCTGTTTTGTTTCTTAAATTCCACATATGAGTGAAATCATATGGTGTTTGTCTTTCTCTGATTGATTGATTTCATTTAGCATAATACATTCTAGCTCCATCCACATCATTGCAAATGACAAAATTTACACTCTTTTTGATGGCTGAGTAATATACCATTGTATATGTATTCCACATCTTCTTTATCCATTCATCAGTTGATGGACATTTGGGTTCTCTCCATAGTTTGGTTATTGTTGATAATGCTGCTATAAACATTGGGGTGCATCTGCCACTTTTTGTATCCTTTGTATTTTTGTATCCTTTGGGTAAATATCTAGTAGTGCAATTGCTGGGTCATAGGGTAGTTCTATTCTTAACTTTCTGAAGAACCCCCACACTGTTCAGAGTGGCTCTACCAGTGTGCATTTCCACC
Organism: Panthera onca; assembly: GCF_046562875.1. Taxonomy (NCBI): domain Eukaryota; kingdom Metazoa; phylum Chordata; class Mammalia; order Carnivora; family Felidae; genus Panthera; species Panthera onca. The sequence continues at coordinate 22,614,465 of NC_138343.1, read as the reverse complement.
AACAGTGCAAAAGGGCTTCCCTTTCTCTGCATCTGGTCAACACCTGTTGTTTCTTATGTTGTTAATTTTAGCCATTCTGATAGGCAAGAGGTGGCATCTCATCATGGTTTTGATTGGTATTTGGGACAGTTAATATGAATGCTTAGCACAGAGCTTGGTCTGCAGTCAGTGCTGAGAAAATGTGAGTTGTAGGCAGTAATAAACTGCCATCATTATGATGCTGACATTTCTAGGCTTCTATTAAGATTCTCATTTAATTTTCACACTAGCCCTGCAGAATTGACACTCTTGTCCCCAATGCACGGGTGAAGAAATTGAGGCTTGGAGAGGCTGAGACTTGCCCAAGTTTACATGGAGTATATCAATGGAACCAGGTCTCTCTGTTGCCCAAGCCTATGATCGCACTCCTACACCAAGAACCTTGCCCCACACTTCCTGGGCCTGGACTGGCTGAGCTGCTGCTGCTTTGTCATCCTCCTCAAGCACCAGCAGCAAGAGGCTGTGGAAAGCATAAAACTGGGCTCTCCAAATGGTGTGGCTCTCTGGCTGCCTTGGGGCACCTGGGATCCCTTAGATCACAGAACTCAATCACTCTTTCTCTCCACTCTGTTGGTGAGTCTGGCAGGAGCAGACCAGACAGTAGGAAGAGAGGGAACCATCACTTATCCCAGACACATTACTTCACAAAAGTCAGTCCTCCAAACGTCGGACCAGAATTCCACCCCAGGCACTCAAGGTTGGAAAACGATAGCCTTCTCAGGGTTTTCTTCAATGTGCTTTGATTTTCTGCTCTGAAGGAAAGACCAGACCTTGGCTAGAGTGACCCCAGACAGACCAGAGCAGCCTCCAACAGCTGCGTGGCCTCCTGTGGCATCAGGGAAGCTCCTGAAATGGGATAACACCTTCCTATGTGTGTGTGGCTTCAGGAGCTGGGCTGGCTGACTTGAGCCACACTTGGGTTCAGTGGCCCAGCCTTCCCACAGGGTCTTGACCCTCAAGACCCCTTCTCTTGCTGTCTCACCCCCAAGCCCTGGGATAGACTGTGCGTGAACAAGGAAATTACAGCATTCATGTCTCTAAGTGCACATGTATATGCAGGCTGATGCAAGAGTTCAGCTGCACCAAAGCCCAAGAAGGGCAACTCAGAGCCATCAAATTACAGGGAAGAAGAGAACGACAGCCTTAAAGCCCATTGCCTAGAGAAGAGAAGAGACCTTAAATCTATGTGACCTTATCATTTGATTCAGCCTCTCTGAGCCTCAGCTTCTCTCCCTAAGGTGGGAATCAGTAAGATGAGACTCATAATTGTATGCAGAGCTGGTGGCTCCTGGTCTGCCTCTCCTTTCACCCCACATTTATTGAGGTATAATTGATAAATAAAAATTGTATATATTCAAGGTATACGGTTTGAAGTTTTCTTTCTCTTTTTAAGTTTATTTTTTAAAGAGAGAACATAAGCAGGGGAGGGGCAGAAAGAGAGAGGAGAGACAGAACCCAAAGCAGGCTCCAGGCTCTGAGCTGCCAGTGCAGACCCTGACGTAGGACTTGAACTCACAAGCTGTGAGATCATGACTTGAGCCGACTGAGCCACCCAGGCGCACCCAGTTTGATGTTTTCATATACGCATACATTGTGAAAGAAGCACCTCAAACTAATTAACCTATCTATCACCTTGATTAATTATCATTTTCTTTCTTCCTTTTTTTTCTTTTGGTGAGAACACTTAAGATCTACCCTCTTAGCAAATTTCAAGTATAATACATATTCTTAACCAGAGTCACCATGTTGTACTTTATTTTTTAAAAATATTTATTTATTTATTTATTTTGAGAGAGAGAGAGAGAGAGAGAGTGAGAGAGAGCTGGAGAGGAGAAGAGAGAGAGAATCCCAAGCAGGCTCCATGCTCAGTACAGAGACTGACATGGGGCTCGATCCCATGAACTATGAGATCATGACCCAAGCTGAAATCAAGAGTTGGATGCTTAACTGAATATGCCACCCAGGCACCCCACCATGTTGTACTTTAAATCCCCAGAACTAGCTCCTCCTGTATAACTGTAATTTTGTATTTGGCTATGACCAATATCTTCCCATGTGCCCCTATCCCCCAGCCCCTGGCAACCACCATTCTACTCTCCATTCCTATGAGTTTGACTATTTTAGATTCCACATACATTAAAGTATCATGCAGGATTTCTCTTTCTGTGTCTGTCTTACTTCAGTTAGTACAATGTCCTCCAGGTTCTTCTATGTTTTCTCAAAGGGTAGGATTTCCTTTTTTTTAAAGGTTGAGTTATGTTCCATTGTACGTATAGACCACATTTTCATTATCCATTCATCTCTTGAAGGACACTTGGGTTGTTCCCATATGTTGGCTGTCATAAATAATGCTGCAATGAACAGGGAGGTGCAGATATCTCTTTGAGAACTTGATTTTGTTTCCCTCGATACATATCTAGAAGTGGGATTGATGAATCTCATGGTAGCTCTATTTTGAATTTTTTGAGGACCTGCCATACTGTTTTCCATGCTCCTCTCTTACTCAGGGAGGGGAGGCTGCAGGTGCCAGCAGCTGTGAAGCCATATGAAGTCTATGGGGTCAGTACCCTGCTCCAGAGAGCTGCTCACTGCCGGGACTCGAAGCTCCCTCACTGGAGATGAATTTCCTTGAGTCTTGCAGGCTAGATGGAGAGTGCTGCCATGCAATCATGTATTCAGGCCCCAGAACCAAGAGAATCTGGGCTCAAATCCTCAGAATCCAGCAGTGTGACTTCAGGGGACATGACTGAGCTTCTCTGGGCCTCAGTTCTTCTGTAAACTGTCAATGAAATTGACAGCTGGAATTGAGCCTGCGGAAGTCTGTCACATATAGTCAACTCTTATTTTTAGTAATAATAATCAGAATCTCTGTGAAAGAGGGGGCAAGTGTGTTTTGTGGGTCTCCCTTAGAGAGAGATTACATTAGATGGCATCTTAGAGTGGGGCCCTGCAGTAATGGAACCAGAGAGAAGAGCCTGTAGCTGGAAGACAAGTAAGGGGTTGAGCGTCAGGGGCATGGGGAGACTGGGAAAATGGGGGACAGGCCAAGACTCCCCTTTTCCAGCCTCTAGCTCTGCCTCAGTCAGGCCACAGGGCCTTCATATGGGGAGGAAGGGAGGCAGCCAGGACTTCTCTCCTGATTTTGCAGTGAAAGACCACAGTCAATTTTTCAAATCATCCACTACGTCTGTTAGGCTCAGCCCCACCTGGATCACAGCTTCCCCTGAGACAGGTCTTGAAAGACACGCCTCTTCAGACTTTTGTCTAGTGGAAGGCCAGGGAAGACCTGGAAATGCATTCTTTACATCAGCCATGTCTCATTAGCAAGGAGAGACCTCAGAGGGCAGGCTGCCCCCTCTCCAGGCCCCTGTGTGCCTGCCAGTCCCCCTGCACCAAGAATGGAGTGTTCACAAAGCTGCTAACATGATTAGCCACCTTCTCTGTGCTCCTAAGAAGGCACCCACCTTGGGGGGAAGCCCCTCCAGGATGATTTCTTTAGGGTAAGTCACCTGTCAGGCATTTGCTGTCTAGAGGTTGCTTATTAGCCAAATGGAATCATTTATGTACTCAGGATATAATTTTAGGACAGGACTGGGAAATGATCTGTTGGTTGTGAGTTGTTGGCAGAGGGGAAGGGGGGTTAGCGCATGGAGGTGGAAGGGGCCAGGGAGAGGAAGGGAAGAGAATCACCTGAGGTTTTGGCTGTGCAGCATTTAACGGGAAAATGAGATATTTCCCAAGCAATTGCTTTTAAGTGACTATTGAAATTAATGCCTTGTTCCAGTATCTCACATCTTTGTTAGAACATTTGCCTCTCAGAGGGAGCCAAAAAAAAAAAAAAATGAGATAAACTTAAAGACCTGGAATGAGCACAGCTGATCTGCTGAAACAGCTGAGGACAGTGGGCTGCAGGATGCTTGGTGGTCAAATGGGCTCTCAGGTCACACCCAGAGGCCTCATCGTGCCCACTGTTTGGGAGGGACTCCCCACCAGGGCCCAACTTTCCCTGCCATCCCCAAGCACTTACAGAGAGCTGAGGGACAGGGCAGCTCAGGACGCACAGACGGGCAGCTCAGGACGCACAGACGGGCCTGAGCTGCTGTTGTGCTCAGACCTGCCAGATCCCTGGGCTTCCGAGCCTGGCAGCAGTGAGGTTCTAGGCCCAAATGTTGCTTCAGTCATAGCCCTGTTTCCCCATGCACAGTGTTGGCTCACGGGGATGTCAGAGGCCCCCTGTGGGGTCATAATAACAGCTTGGAATTTTGAGCTCTTCCTGACTGTGAGGCCCAACCTGGGGGGGGCGGGCTGTGGAAAGGGACAAGAGCTGAGGAGGGTCCTGGGGGGAGCATTGTGAGCCTGTTTGAAGGTTGTGACTGGATTTCTCTGAGACAAGGCACGTGCTTTGCTTCACTTGAAGCCTGAAAATATTTGTGTTTCCTTCCTAAAAACTGGAGTTGGACCCCTAAGTAGCCCTAACATTGTGGAAGGCAGGGCCAACCACCCTCTCTTCATCCAGCCTTGAATATTATCCCAAGAAGAAAACCCTCTAAAGGGTTGCTGCCCACTTGCCTTCCTCCCCTCTGAGGCCAGGACATGTGCTGGCCAGGAATAAGCTCTCTGGACTGGGTTTAATAAAGATGAACATCAAACACCTGTGAATGTGAACTCCATCCCCGCCCAGACGCTGCTCCTTCAGGAGTTGTGTTCTCTGATGGCATCTACTCAACTGTCCTTGCAACCTGAGAGTGAAGTCAGCACAGCAGACACAGATGGCAGATGAGGGGAACTGGCTGTGCTTCTGGCCCCACTGGAGCCACGAGGGAAGGTCAGGCTTTGCCCCCTGCAGAAGTGACTTTTGGGCTCATTGTCCCTGCAGATTGGTGGTAGCTCACTGGGCTGTGTGCCCCCCAGGATGAGCTGGGTCCCTGGTCTCACCTGCTCTGCTATGGCCCTCTCTGGGGCCTCTTCCTAACCCCAGGCCTACTGGGTGGAGTTGACAGACACATTTTGGCCTGAGCAGAGGAACAGCCACTGGACAACTGCAGCTACGTGGAAGATAGGAGCAAAGTGTGACCCTGGAATCCCACCAACTTGGAATAGGGTGCGAGGGGGCTGGGTCAGGCATTGCTCAGGAGGGCCTTCTTGTGCCCAGAAGGTCCTGGACTACAAGACCCCTGAGTTCCCTCTCCAGGATCTGTGAATGGGCAAAGTAAGGACAACCTAGATCGAACCTTGAATCAGGAGAAGGGACAGCATCTCCGGGCACAGAGATGGAGGTGGGAGTGAGGGGAGAATAAGCTGTGTGACCCCCAGGTATGCCACTCAACATCTCTGGGCCTTAACTTCTTCATCTATAAAATTAATCATGAGGGCAAACCCTGAGGAATGTCAGACACACAGATTTTACTCTGGGATTCTTGCATGCAGTCAGGACTGTGTGAGCAATGAGAACCCACTCTGCATTTTCCAAACCTCCCAACAAGTGGCGGATAGCCCATCAGAAACAGAGACACCGAGGAGGTAGCATTGGGAGGTGTCCACAGACCCTGAAACCTCTGCGTCTAGATGAGTCACTTCTTGGAGTTCCATTTATGCATCTATCATTTTGATGCTAGAATATGCCCTACCTGCTTCATAAATGATGAGGACATGTGAACATGTTACATTTATTGGGATAACACTGGGCTGAGCACTTCCCATGCATCATCTCACTCAGTCCTTCAAACAAACCATGTGGTTGACTTTATCAACCCCATAATACAGATGGGGACACTGAGGATTGGAGGGCAGGCTGTGAAGATGGGGCAAAGCTGGAGCTCAGGTCTGTGCTGCCTGAATTCAGAGCACAAACATAATAAGACAAGAACATTTTTTAAAAAAGTAATAGCACCATCCTCATGGGAGGCATGGTTGCTCTTGCTTAAAAAGACCCAGAGCTTCAGATGTGGAAACAGAGGCCCACGGAGGCATGGAGACTGGCCCGGACTTGGCACATCGATGTAGATTTGCGAAGTTATCCAAGGATAGGCAAACTGTGAAAATCACTAGCCACCACGGCCATCCTTCTGAATCGGCCCAATTCTCTAGCCAGTTACCTCATAGGCAGGTCCTTCAGAAAGTGGGACACAGGCCTGGAAAGTCTAAATGGGGTGGAGAGGGAGAGGGGGAAAACTGGCCCAAGGAAGGGAACAGGAAGTTGGGGATGGGAAGAGAGGAGAGAAATCCAGCCATTGTGCGACCCTCCTCTGATCATCTCTGAATATACTGGAGGTGACCAACCTGATGCCTGCCTTCACTGCCTCAGATGTCCTCCATGCCAACCCTACTGGAGGGTGATGCATTTTCGGTTTCAACTGATGCATTGAACAGAGCACAAGAATTACCTGACAGTCACTGGTCCAGCTGTCAATATTGCCAGGGGAGGCAGGCATTTGCTGCCCCTCCTGGGACATTCGGATGCTTGAGGGCAGCTGACACTGAATTGGTGCACACACCACGTGTTCCCTCACTGTTCCCTGCTGTGGCCCAAACAATGCTCACCTTCTGCCTACTTTTCTGTGAGCCACCTGGGCCCTGGGGTGTGCTCTCCTTTAGCACTGTCATCCCTGGTGGGTCCCCTCACAAATCTCTCTGGACTCCCCAAAGGAAAACAATCATCTCTAGGCTCTCCTGAATCTGTAGCCCAAAACTGTGCAGGGCTTAGAGGAGTCCCTTAAGTAAAGAAAGAAAAACAGCCTGGAATGCTGTGGGGGAGGGGGAGGTGATCATCAAATCAGAAGGCCTGGATTCTTTTCATACAACTTCTACCTGCACGGCTGTGTGACCTTGGGCAAGTCAGTTAACTTCTCTGGACTTGTTTTCTCACTGGTAAAAGGAGCACTGGATGGCCTCTAAAGTCCTGGCCACATTGCAACTCTGTCACTCTTGCTGGGATCATGCAGCGATTTCTCTGCCAAGGGTGAGGGAGGCATAAAGTGCAGAAAATGGTCATTGGAGGTTGGCCAAAGATTGGAGTTTGGGGACCCTGAGCACAGAGATAATGGGTGTGCATGCTCTCCATCAAGATGTGCTGGTTTAGACCCTGCCCTTGAGGCTGCCTTTACTGATTTCCATGGCAGCACCAGAGCACTGAGGAGTGGTCAATTTGCTATCCCTGAGTCTGCGCCAAGCAAGCCTGGGGAAAATTCCACTGAGGAAGAAAAGGCTGCTGGGCTGAGCTCAAGACCAGAGGCTCATTTCCCTGAGCTGAGTTGTAATCGCCATGCCGGGTAGCGCTGTGCCTTCCCCAGCAGATTACAGAGCGGCTTTCTGTCTGCAGTGGTAAGCCAGTGTGATCAATACAGATGGAGAGTTCCACACAGCCGGGCTGGGAGGTGAAGCGTGCAGTCAGGCTGCCTGGGGAAAATTTGGGCGCCCGGCCATTGTCTATAAATGGGCAGCCCTGACAGCATCTGCAGGGCCCGTGCACCCGAAGCAGACTCACCCAGGTACTGATCAGGCAGGAGCAGCTTCCATGTCCGCCACAGAGAAGCCAGCAAAATTCTGGGGTCTTCCTTCCTCTCCTGCAGAGAAAGAATAGGCAGGCTCAGAGTGGGGTGACCTTGTCTTGGGCCCCATTGGGACCTGCGAAGAACCAGAGCCTCTAATAGGGGAGTTCTGATTGTCTCCAGGCCCTGGGGCGGAATGAAGGGACATCAAAACTCACGGCCGGTCAGGGATGGCCAGCCAGCCCAGGTTGTTACTTGCAGAAAGAAGGTGGCTGCTTTTGGAAACTAAAATTGCAGAGTGAGGCTTCTCTAAAAAACACCAGGCAGTATGGTGTGGTCATGGAGCCAACTGAATCCTGTGACCAGCTCGTCACTTCTGAAGGATGTTGTCTTTTGAGTGATACTTCCCAGTTTTCTCCTCCGTAAAATGGGCATAGGTTTGAGAATGTGAAGGTAAACTGAGGTAATTACAGGTACATAATAAATTCTTGCTTCATAAAAGAAAGGCATCCTATCTCAGAGCTTTTTCTGTGACAGAGTTAGAGAAGTAAGGAATCCTCTCCAGCCTGAAACTATGTCCTCTGAAGAATCCTCAGGGCAGCTGGGCATTGAGGAAGAGATGGAGTGGGGAGACAAAAGAGAATGAAAAATGGTCTCTGTCCTCTGGGCCTCAATTGGAGTGCAGGAACATAGGGTATTTAGAGAATACCAAAAACACATGATCCAATGCCATGCATGTAGAAGTTAGTCCCTAAATCCTAACTCAGTTCCCTAGCCTTCCAGAATTAGTAAGCTAGTAAAGACACTAGGGAGGGAAAATACTTAATCCAGTTGAACATTGGTGGTATGTTTCATTCTGGATAGCAAATATAATTCTAGAAAGTTCTATTGTGGCATGAAAAATTTATAAATTTCATCATACTTAAAAAACCTTTTTTTAATTGAAGTTTAATACACACACTGGAAAGTGCACATGTCACAACCTGGACACATCTATGTAACCAGGATCCAGATCAAGAAATAAAACATTATAAAAACTCTAGAGGGCCCTCCCCATGTTTCCCTCCAATCTCTTACCCCCTTAGGATAATCACTATTCTGATTTCCAAGAACATAGCTTAATTTTACCAGGTTTTACTTTATTTAAAGTGATACACTCTTGTGTCTATCTTTTGCTTAACATTGTGTTCATCAATTTCATCCACATTGTTGCATGTAGTGTCTATCTGTTCTCATCACTGAAGAATATTCTGTTGTGTGACTATATCACAGTTTATTTATATCTATTCTACCATTGATTAACATTTGCATAATTACCAGACATATTCTACAACAAATGATGCTGATCAGCACATTCTACTACCTGTGTGTTGGTGGATATATATGTGTATTTCCATTGGGTACATACCTGAGAGTGGAATCTGTGAGTCAGGGCTTATGTGTATATTCAGTTTTATAAATATTGTCAAACATGTACCAATTTCACTAGCAGTGTATATGAATCTAGTTCCTCCACACCCTTGCTAACACTTATTATTTTCTATGTTTTTCATTTACCAGAATGTTTGGCCATTCTGGTGGGTGTCTATTGGTATTAATTTGGTTTTAATTTGCATTTGCCTGATTAATGCAATTGAGCATAGTTTTCTATGTTAACAGCCATTTGGATAAACTTTGAAAGGAAAGGCTTGTTCAAGCATTTTGTTCATTTTTTTTATTTGGTTAACTTATTCTTATTGATTTGTAGGAGTCTAAGGACAAGTCCTTTGAAGATGGGAAAATCCTTTTGTGGTGTGAATAGTGTTTGAATCTACATTTAGAAATCCAAATATTGGACTTTCTTAAAAGTAAGTCACACAAGGGGACAGCTGTCTGGCTCAGTCAGTAGAGCATGTGACTCTTTTTTTTTTTTTCTGTTTATTTATCTATTTTTGAGAGAAAAGAAAGTGTGAGCGGGGGGTGGGGGGGGCAGAGAGAGGGAAACAGAGAATTCCAGGCAGGCTCCACACTGAGCCCAATGTGAGGCTCAAATTCATGAACCATGAGACTGCGACCTGAGCCGAAGTCAAACACTTAACTGACTGAGCCACCCAGCTGTCCCAAGCATGCGACTCCTGATCTTGTGGTAGTGAATTCAAGCCCCACATTGGATATAGAGATTACTTAAAAATAAAATCTTTAAAAAGAAAAGAAAAAGAAAAAGTAAGTCACAAGAGTACTTACAAATTTCAACAGGGAGGTAAATCTGAGCATGGGGAAATTCAGTCTCAAACTTTCCCAGCTACAAAGCACCTCTTGAAAAATAAGAAGACTGTTGCCTTTTTTCCAAGCCAATTTCACACTTGTTGACCAAGTGGGGATGGCAGGTCATTCCACAGGGGGAGGGGAATGAGGACAGTGAGTGAAGTGGCTGTTGGGGACAATGGGGAAGGACAAAATGGGGCACCAAGGAGGACCTGTAGTCCTGTAATTGGACTTGCTATGTAATTGGGCACATTGCCAGGCTCAGCAAGGACTTGTGGGATGAAACTCCATCTGACAGGGGCTTGTTGAGAAATGGAAAATCAGTCATGGAGGCCTTATGAGTTAGATGGACAGGTATCTGGAGAATCAGTGTCAGTTCAGCTAAGAAAAATGCTTGTGCTTCATTTGGGGACAATCCCAAAAGCCAAAACATAGAACAAATGCACCTCAGGCAGCTCCTACCCTCCAGATTAGTGCAGATTGTCACTGAGTATGCTTTAAGACTCTGTTACTGTATTCCCAGGTGTGTGAGGCACATGGACCCACACTTGTCCTAAGCCCACATTTCAGAGACCAGCCCAGCTGCCAGCTGTGTTCCACCAGCCACTCTGACATAGACAGCACATTCTGCAGGCCTTCAATACTACTATTAAAGGACTTTGCCTTTTAGTTTTCATTTTGCACAGTGCTATACATACTTGTCCTTTCTTAAATTAAAATGAGACCCAGGAAAAATTTTCCTGGCTTTCATTCATTCAATAAACTTATACTGAGCACCTATTGTATGCCAACAATCTTGCTAGAAGATAAAGAAATAACACAAGGTCTTGCCCTCAAGAACCTCACAATGTTGTGGAGGAAATAAAATATTAAATGATTAACGTCAAATAATGTAGTAGTTGTGAGACAGAGGTTTGCAAAGTGTTAATGGGACAGGGGGCTTAGCCAGTGGTTGAGGAAGGGAACAAGCAGGGGTGAGAAATCTCAGAAAAGTCTTCCTGAAAGAGTTAAAACCTTCAAGTCTATTTCTTCCTGAATCTGCAAAGGTGATATGTTAGAGAGAAGTTAGGAATTCACAAAAACCCACCATGCATCAGAGCAGAAGGAAAAGATTTCCAATTTTCTAACCTGTTTAAATACCCCATACTGTTATACCTAAGGTCCTCATGACTTATTTTAATGAACATATTTTTTTCCCATTTTGAACATGAACTCAATGAAAGTTAATTAAAATGATGTAAAATGTGACCTTATGTGAATTAATCAATGTTAGAAAAAATGAGCTTCTTTTCCTTCCTATTACTCACCTATGGAAACCCAAGAAAACAGTCATCATCTTTTACAAAAAATTGCCAGGACTCGTGGTGTTCAACATCTTTCTCCTGCTTGCAGCAATGAGAACGGGCAGCTGGGAAACTGGGTGGAAACTTGAGGATTTGTTGTGCAGTAATTCACGGGATGCTCCTTCTGAAGGGCAGTGGAGCTAAGATGAGTGGAGTCATGAGTAAGTGAAATGTGGAAGGATTTATTCTAAGTCAGATTTATTCTAATTCATGGGTGGAAGCTAAGATCCTATCAAGAAAGCCAACTGAGCCACTAAGCATTGTGGGAGCCACTAAGCTCTTCTTGTGCTCTCCCTCCTAGAGCATATGGCAACGTTATCAGTTGAATCCATTGGGATGCTTCCGGTTGCAAGTGATAGAAACCCTAATCCATCATGATGTGAACAATTAAGCAGTTTATTATCTCACATAATAAGTCCAGAGGGGCAGAAATTCCAGTTTTGGTTAATTCACAAGTTCACCAATGTCTTAAAGACTCAGGTTATTTCTGTCTTACTACTCTGCCATCCTAAATCTTTGGCTTATCCTCATAGACTATTCTCCTAATGGACCCATGATGACTGTTTTGGTTTCAGGAACAACATACACACCCAAGCCCCAAGACAGAAAAGCAAACATTTTTATCTTTTTTTTTTTTTTTAAAGGAGGGCCTTCCCAGAAACCTCATCAGCAGACTTTCTGCTTAGGTCCATTGACCAGAATTACATCCCATGCCCATGCCTAAGCCAATAATCTGACAGGGAAATCACTCCATCATACATATTTAGCTTAGGCCATCAACTCTCACTCCTGGCTAGAGGAATGGCTTAGACTTCCCCAAAGGATATGGTAACTTGGAAAATCAGATTTATTAAGAAGGAAATGGGTAAGTGGCAAAACAGAAAGCAAGCAAGATGTCTACATGATACAAGAGGTTCTCTGCTTCTGCTTGGAGTTGAGGGGCACAGCCTTGAGAATTTAAGGTTGGACACTTAAATCACCTCATTTCTTTTCTTCAGTAGCATGTAGTCATTAGAATCACACAAGACAAATGAGCATACTGTAGTGAAGAAACAACTTCATTACAGTGAGGATATTAAGGGAAGACCATATGTGAGCAGGTGGGGAAGCCCTTAGCAAAATTGCAGAGTGCCTAAAGCTTGGCTTCTGATGTGGAGAGCCTTTATTTTCTGTGTCCTACCTCCCCATTCCATATCCCACCCAAGAGACCCCAGGTTTCTATATTCTCCTCTGTGTCCCATCAAAGCTGACATGTGGGAAAGCATCAAACATAGTCACACTAGGCTTTACATGACAGTGAACACAGGCTGGGATTAAAGATAAACTTTGAGTTCCACCTCTGCCATTGCTAGCCTTTTAACCATTTTGATCCTCAATTTCCTCACCTACAAAAGGAAAATCATGATACTACATGACAGGTTGTTGTTTCTGTGGTTATTGCCGTTAAATGTAACAGAGCAAGCTAACAGCTCACAGCTTGAAGATCTTCATGGCTTAGCAAAACTTTATTTCCCACTAACACAGGGTCCAGTATGGATAATTGTGGTCAGGTGGCTCTCCTGTGACCCAGGGACTCAAGAATGCTGCCCTTCCATTTTGTGGAATCACTATCTCCAGCATGTGGACTTTAAGGTTTCTGAAGGAAATTCACGCCTGCTTTTACTGCCTTGACCTGGAAGCAATGACATTATTGAGAATGGATCCAAGGGTACTAGACCCAATCTACCTAGACCCAAGGGTGCTTGAATGGAAAGATTTGCTATATTCCAGGAAGAGAAAATAGGTGTGGTGAGCATAGTCTCAGCCACATTATTGTTGTATTTGTTGCTATGATCATTATGAATACAGTGCATTGAAAAGCCATTTTCCAGATGCAACTATGGCCCCTAACATTCACGGATGCTCGCTGCCATCATCCCAGGAAGCCATATCTGAACAGTGAGGAAACTTAAGCCTGGCTTGAAATGTTGAGGGAACAGACATCTGTTACTGATGGGAGCCATGGAGTCTGGGGACTTCTGTCTTCTCCACAATAGGCAGCATGGTCTTGGACACAGTGGTGCTGACTCCATAACCTTGGAACTTCTTCCTGGCAATTGTGGTGTCCATTCCGCTCTGTATCCTCAGGTTCCCTTCCTATTTCCATGCCCCTCAGTTCCCAGTTTGCTTTTTCTCCCAATATCTAGACTCCATTCTTTGTCAGAGGGCTACTTCTGGAAGGTGCTTTGCCTAAGCACATGGAGACTGGGAATTGCCAGCCAATGTCCATCCCTCTGACAAGTGAGTAGAGGGGCTCATGGTCCACAGACCTCCTGTGTGGGATGAGGCAGTCACCTTTCAAGCATGGGGCTTTGTTGGCTTTGCATTTTGCTTGGCTTCCTTCTCCCTATCCTGCTTCCTTATTCCCCTCCATGGAACACTGCCCAGTAAACCACTTTATTTCAGAATTTCAAAAATCCCAGGCCCCATTGAACCAAATAGCAGAGAGCATATTTGGATACATTATCATTTGCCTCCTGCCTCAGTTTTTACATTCACAATCCCAAATATCACACAAGCAGACTTTAGTAGAATATAGAATCCCTGAATGATGTAGGGACTCAAAGATGTTCTATATTGCAGTTCATCAGTCCATGTTTAGGGCTTCCAAGTGTTCTGAGAGATGAGTCTCAGCCCACTGCCAGCCAGGTCATGTGAAAACAGAATTTGAATCAGCAGAGAGGGTCTCTATCGATTGACTTAGACTTGCTTTTCTCAATAAGGTATTATATCGTGAACTTGTAGACTCTGGATCTCAGAGTATGAACTTCCCAAGATTTGGGCTTAGGGTTATACAGTTTGCCATAAGTGAGATGATTTCAGCCCCATATTGACCGTTTTTAAAGCCACTCCTTTCTCTTTTACCCCAATGAATGATGTTCTTGGCTTTGATTAGGCCTTCCCTTGCCTCTGAACTTATGATTTCCCCACAATTTGGAGATATGTTTAGTAATGACCTCAGACCAGGTAAGTACAAGGAACAGTAAGATATACACAAGGCCGCATCTCAAGCCACTGGAGGGGCTTCTGTGACTTCAATCACTGTGCTGATCTTTGTAATGTGCCACCCTTCAATAAGGACTTGCTATTCCGGCAATGGGGAGTGCTACCCAAATCTAATGACTGAAGAATGAAAGTACATAACAGTCTGGTCATTCCATCCCTCATGGGGTTGACCAAGGCTGTCATCAGGTTTGGTTCTACTTCTTTCTCTGCTTGATCCTTCTTCCCCACCGCCCCCCACTCCTTCATTGTTGACTCCTTAATCAACATTCTGCAAGAAAAACTCCATCTCAGGGCCTGCTTTCAAGGGCACCCAATCTGCAATGGTCACATTTCTCTCCCCTCACAGCCATGACCCTCCCTGAGGCACCAGGGATGACAAACATAATGGCCACATTCAGTGATGGACTCAGCTCTCACCTCTTCTTTTCAAGCCCTCTAGGTCAAGAGCAAGGAGAAGAGAAAACCTCAAAAGGTGCAGTTTGGGGATTGTACAAGGGGTTGTACAACTCATTTTGATGCACACAGAGGGTAAAGGGGCTTCCGTGGTCTATGCAGGGAGCAGTTCTGTGTTTGTTCTAGAAATCATCCCTGAGTGCCCTCTCTCCTTCATCCTCACATTCAAACCCTTAGCAAGTTAGAAAGTCTTGCAGAATCCTCATTAAAATATATTTTGAATACATCTACTCTTCTCTTTCTGCTCTGCCCCCATCCTAGCCAAAGCCACTGTCATCCCTTACTGGATTCTATCTGTCTTGCCTCCTTGTATTCATTCTCCACACTACAGTCAGAATAATTTTTGCATAATTATATTTTTCATTTCTAAGATCTCTCATTAGTTCTCTTCATAATTGCCAGGCTCTTGAGTCATACCCATCTTTTCTCTTGATATATGTGATATATACATCTTCCCTTATCTCTCTGAAGCTATTAAATACATGGATCTAAAACCTTCTGTTCTGATACGCTAGTAACTCAGTTTCCCCAGTTGCAAGCTCTTTGTTTTGTTGAATTTGTTGATGCTTTTTTTATGAGGCTGGTCACCTTCAAATGCTTA
Source organism: Panthera onca (assembly GCF_046562875.1). Taxonomy (NCBI): domain Eukaryota; kingdom Metazoa; phylum Chordata; class Mammalia; order Carnivora; family Felidae; genus Panthera; species Panthera onca. Next base: position 22,599,253 of record NC_138343.1, on the reverse strand, counting down.
ATGTGTATCGATTGTGTGAAAATCTCTGTATTTGTACATTTTATTAACCTATGACTTGATGTTTGGCAGGCCACTGGGGGCACAGGTGGGAGCTGTTGCCTTGGCTTGCGCTGTGGAGAAGGTCAACACCTCCCACCAGGCAGGGGCGTCTCACTGTCCCATCTGCATGTGGGGGTTGCTCATTATTTCTGGGTGTTGTCAGTCACTGAAGGCTCTGCCTGGCCCTGTCCTCAGCTTTCACACTGACCAGGTCCTCGTTAGAGGCAGGAGCATCCCTTCCCAGGAAATCCATCCTGACAAATCAACCTAAACCCATCCCCGCTTTCTTTTCCTTCATTGCATTGATCATAAGTGTCCATAAAATATTTGTTTATGTGTGGTCTCACTCACTAAACCACGTGCTCTGAAGGCAGGGAGAAGGTCTATTTGGATCATCAGTGCGTAGCAAGTTCTCAACACTGCACCCGATAGACATTTATTTCAAGAAATAATTATTGAATACTTGTTTACACTTTCATGTTAGATTGCATTTACAGACAGGACTCTTAGGTAAACATGGTTTGGAAACAACTGCAAGAAAGGGTACCATATCAAATGAGGAGCAAAGGCTGATCCTTCTCTTTCTATTTAGATTCTGCAGGGCAGAGGAATGAGTGAGAGTTCCCCTGTATGGGCCCTGCACAGGCCTTGTGTCCAGGGGAAACTGTGGCTCTACCACTGTCCTGGGTTGACTCTGGAGCCTGATTTCACCTTCCCAAGAGCCAGGAGCTCATTTTCCCTCTGAACTCACAGCCTGCTGCCAGCAGAGAGAGGCCGAGCCTGCAGGAGCTGCTGCAGGACCATTATGGGAACTGGAGGAGACTATTACATGAGCTGCAGTGTCCTGGGGGGCTCAGCAGGTAGAAAGCAGAGAGATGGTGGGGGGGGGGGATGGGGAGGGCTGTGTGCTGCACCGTTCTGAGTCAGCCCAGGGTGCTAGCAGCCTCACCCCACCCTCATGAGGATCACTGTGCCACCTGCCCCTGCCTACCCCGTTCCTGTTTACAGTGGTAACACCTGCAGTTGGTAAGGGACCTTCCAGAAAGGAAGATGTTATTACACTTGAGAAGGAGGGGGCTTTAAGGATCATAGCTACTCTCCCCACTTCCTTTTATAGAAAAGTGAACTAGCCCAGATCAGAGATGCCTGGCCCAAGGTCACACAGGCAGGAAGAAGGTGAGCTGGAGCCAGAATGCAAAGCTCCTAATCCCCAGGGCACCAGTACTACATCAAGCGGCCATCTTTTTCCTCCCGCTCTTCAACTTTTACCTTGTCTCTGCTCCATCTTGTCCTCAGCCTCTTCTTACCACTTCAGCCCCGAGCCTCAGTGCACCAGCAACTCCCATGCCTCTGCCCTACCGCCGTACAACGTGCTTAACCCCGCTTGGGACGAAGAGGCTTGCTGGCCTCTGACCACGTGGCTATCACCTGACAGAAGTTCCCTCTCTGGTATCAGACACAATCTGGGAGCTGCAGTAGGAAAACCAGGCATGGGCTTGGCCAGAGCACACACCAGCCCAGGCTCACTGACCCTCTGCACAGGCACTAGGCCTGCTTTTAACTTGGAGTGCACTGGCGAGCTTAGGCCTTGTCCCCTAAGTCTGGTTCTCAGACCTGGTTTCCTGGGATGCGAACACTTTGAAGGACGCTGAACTGCGTAGAGGTTTCATTTGACCACCTCAGGCACTGACTTCTGTCTTTAGCCTCTTATATCCCCTTTCTCCCTGGCTCCCCGTCCCACTGTGCCCTCCAAAATAGAGCGATCACTCCCTTCCTCAGAGCCACGACCATATGTGGTATGACTTCCAGTCTTGCACCCAGCACACTGTATTGCAGTGACTTGCTTAGTTCTCTGCCTTGGGTCCTCCCAGGGAATACCCTGAGTGCAGAATCCATCTCTAGCACTCAAGGATTCTGGTGTTGAGAAGGGCCTCAGTCATTCTGGCCGCCTGGCATCCACAGGTGGGTGCAAAGGGGGACATAGGAGGGAAAGTAAGGCTCTCCCAGCACCAGACTTCTCACCTCCACCTCCCACCCCAACTTGGGGCCACGAGTGACCCTGGGCTGCTGCTCATGACTTATTAAGCCACAAGGCTCCAACTAAGCAGAGCCTGGCAAGGGCAGACCCCAAGGTGGGTGTGGAGGCCAGATAACAGCCCAGGGAGGGGCCCTGGTAGGATGACTTCCTGAAGAGCTGGGATTTCCGGAGTGACTTACTCGCTAGCGGAGCATCTTCTAGAGCGTGTCCAGTGGAATATGGTCTGCGAGTAAAAGACTCTGAGATCAACCAGGTTTAGGAAATGCTACTCACTTACAGACTTATCCCTGTTGAAGCTTCACGGAGCCCTTTGGTGTGTTAAAAGCCCTGAGCAACCGTACAGTAAGAAACATGAATTGTAAAACTGTGAAAACAAAAATAAATATCAGGGGAGAGAAATCTCTTCCTGTGCCTGGGTGGGAGAGCCCAGCCTCCCCAAGGCCTGTGAGGGGCTTGGGGGCTTGTCACAGCTTCTGTCCTCACAGACGACACAGCACTTCAGGGGCGTGTTCTTCCACCCATCTGGGCTCAGCGCTGCTCCTCTGTATCTTGTTTATGCCTAGTTGCGACTTCTGGGGGGGGGTGAGGTAGGGGTGGGGGGAATGAAAAAATAGTTTGAGCCCAGAAAGAGAGCTGGCCAATGAAATGCCGAGCTGGAGCATTACAACATCAGCGAGGCCGCCCATTGGCTGGCTTGCCCTGAGGAGATGGAAGCAATCCCACGGCCCCTCCCTCACTCACCGGCCTCCCCCGACCCCTGGTCTCTGTGAAGACTGAATCAGTGCTGGAAGGGTCGCCATGCCCTTGGCCGTGGGTCCCATTAGCCATCAGCCTGTCCATCCTCGGCTGGCAGCTGCTGCCTGCCAGCCTGTTGCAGAGTGAGCCTGCCTTCCAGCACTGGCCTCACACTCTGCCGATCCTGGGCTGAGCAGCCCGCCCCCCCCGCCCCCCCCCCCCCCCCCCCCAGTGTCATGCTGCTCACAGTAGTGTTTATGCGCACCCTGGGACAAGATTGCGGGGATGTTCTCCTGCTTGAGAGAATTAACCCTTCCTTCAAAAGTAGCCTAGGTCCCCTTTCCATCATAGAGCCCTCTCTGCCTGCCCCTGCCCATGTTAATCTCTTAATTTCTAAATAATTCATTCCTGTTGGCACCCACTTAAGCTGGTACTTGTAGCAAATGTATTGTGGTGCAATGCCATATCCACCCCTCCTTTCTATGATTATATAAAACCTTCTGATTTTAGCTGGGCACACATATTCTGGAATAAAGACTACATTCCCAGTTTCCTTGCAACTAGATGTGACCAAATTCTGGCTAACGAGATGTTCATGTTCAATTTACAGAACGTATCTCTGAAAGGAAGAGGTGTTCTCTTTTATGTCCCTTCCTCTCTCCTGCTGGCTGGAATAGAGACGTGATATCTGGAGCTCAAGCAGCCAGATAGGACCATGAGATAGCACACTAAGTATCAAGATGGAAGTAGCCTGGGCCCCTGGTGATTTTGGAAACACCATACCAACCCTTGACTGCCTACCTCTGTATTTACATTTTTATGTGTTTTCAGGTATCTTTTGGGGTATGTGGTTAGGGCTGGTCAGGGTTCTTTAGAGAAATAGAACCAAAAAGATATGTGTACATGTATCAAGAGAGATTTGTTTAAAAAAATTTTTTTAATGTTTATTTTTGAGAGAGAGAGACAGACAGAGAACAAGCCAGGGAGGGCTAGACAGAGGGGGAGACACAGAATCCGAAGCAGTCTCCAGGCTCTGAATTGTCAGCACAAAGCCTGATGCAGGGCTCAAACTCACTGACTGTGAGATCATGACCTGTGCCGAAGTTGGATGCTTAACCAACTGAATCACCCAGGTGCCCCAAGAGAGATTTGCTTTAAGGAATTGTCCCACACAATTATTGGGGCTGGAAAGTCTGAAATCCCAGAGCTGGGGAAGAATTGATATGATTGGCTCTAAGCCAAAGGCAGCCCGGAGGCAGAATGCTCTTTTCCTCAGGGGACCTCAGTCTTTTCTCTAAAGGCCTTCAACTGATTGGATGAGGCCAACCCATGTTATGGAACGTTACCTGCTTTACCTAAAGACCATTGATTTAAATTTTAATCACATCTAAAAAATACCTTCACAGCAACATCTAAACTGGTGTTTGACCCCCAAACTGGACACTATCGCTGTTATGGGCTGAATGATGTCCCTTCCAAATCCATATGTTGAAGTCCTAACCTCCTGTACCTTGGAATATGACTGCATTTGATGATAGGACCCTTGATGAGGTGTTGAAGTTAAACTGAGCCTGTTAGGGTGGGCTTTTATCCAGTATGACTGATGTCCTTATGAAAAGAGGAGATTAGGACACACAGAGAGAAAAAAGCAGGGGTACATGAGGACACAGTGAGAAGGTGGCTGTCTTTTAGCCAAGGAGAGAGGCCTCGGGAGAAGCCAATCCTTCTGGCACCTTGATCTTGGACTTCCAGCCTCCACAACCACAAGGAAATACTTTTCTGCTGTTTAAGCCACCCAGCCTGTGGTATCTTACATGGCAGCCCAAGCCAACTAGTATGTCTGACCAAGGTGACACATAAAATGAACCCTCTCAGTGGCACTTATTTAACCTAGATGGGAGGCACTTTGGAGGCAAGCCCAATTTGTCCATCTATGGAGATCATGCAAGTTTTCAGAGTCTGCTAAGAGGCTTGGACTCTAGAGTGTGCAATGCTGGTGAGTGATGGAAGCTGATAAGTAGGGGAGTGCCATGATCAAATTAGGATTTTAGAACAATGTCTCTGGAACCACTGATGGGCACAGGAGGGTAAGACTACAACTGGGGAGGCTGGTCTAGAAGCTCGAGTATGAGAATGGAAGAACGATGCCACAGGTCAGTGAGAGTGTGAAGGAGAGACTCTGGCAGGACGCAGCCTGCTGGATCAGTGAGGGAGGGCTGACGCATATCCCAAGTGTCTAGTTTGAGAGGCTGGGTGGACGACAATGATACCTCCAACCCAAGCAGAGAAGGCAGGCCATGTTCCCGTTGGTGGCAGTGGGCATGGGGGTGGGTGTAGGCAGCAACCAATCATTCACTTGACTTCAGGTATGATGAGTTGTATGTGCCCATGGTGCATCTGCATGGAGTGTCAGGAAGAAGTTTCATATGCTAGAGTCTGGAACTCAAGAAGTCTGGTTGGAAATCCAGATTCCTGTCATTTCTACCCAGTAATCAAATTTCTGGGAGCAATTTCTAGGACTCTTCCCACTGTGCTTATATATCCTAATCCCAAATGTCCCAAACATGCATGGCGACTTGGTTTTTGTTCTTTTGGTTTTCACTGTACTCACCGTAAGGTAAATTCCAGAAAGGAAGCAGGCACTGACCCCGTGCTTTCATAGGAAAGCCCAATTTCATAGCAGATATAACTCACATTTTATTGGCCTGGGGGTCTTTCACTCCCTTTTTCTTTTAAATTCAGAATCTTTGACTCTCTCCTCTGAATATCTGAGACTACCTTAAATGTTCAGAGGGATCTCCCCTTGGGCTGCATGGAGATATGGCTCCTCCTGTAAAAGCAGATTCCTCTAGAAAAAGCTTTATTTTCTCCATCTGGAAGTTTTTCCCAGAAGCCAAAACCCATTCCTGATGAAGGCCTCCTAGTCTCCTGCCCTGAGCAAGCAGGTAGGGAGAGAGCAAAGTGGGGTCAGGAGTGGCCTCGACCTTTAGAATCTGCATTTGAATCTTTCCTGCTGACTGTGACCCTGGGCAGGTCTCCGTTAATCTCTCATTACTGAGTACCTGCTCAGTGCCAGGTCCCTGAGCTTTCAGGTTATATCTGGGCCTCTGCTTCCTCATTTAACAACAACAAAAAGGTAAATATACTGGCTAGGCAGGATTATTGTGATGCACAAAATGAAATAATGAATGTGGAAGGGTCTCTCACAGTGCTTGCCTCAGAGTAGAAACTCCATAAATATTAAGGCATTCTGCATCTGGAAACCTCAACTCTAATTACTCTCTTTCCTTTCCCAATTAAGCAAAACAGCAGCAGCAACGGCAGGCGCAAAATGCACTCTATGGTCTTTCTTTCTAACCATTTCCTGCTGGAGAAATGTTTGCATCCTCGGTTAGTTACAAATTCCGTATTTCCGGAGCTTCAGTTGGAGCCCTGTGCTGCCTGATTAGCTTGAACCTGTCCTTGTGTGTCCTGCTCTGAGGGGCTTTGCTCCTGGCCCTGTGGGGAATTCACGTGATCATGCACATGCAGAAGGGTCTCACCCCCCAATCTATTGGGCATGATGGCCAGCTAGCAAGAAGTAGGGTTGTGTTAACTCTTTGCTGCCCGGTGGGGACCTCTAGCACCCAAAGATCTATGAAACTGTGACCTCCCCTACAGGTGAGAGGGCTCCTTTTTGGGGAAGGCTCTGTTCTTTCTGGCTTCCCAGGGGAAATGCAGAAATCTCAGGGAACCGCTGTGGAGTCCTTTTGCCTTGCTCTCTGGAAAACCAGTATGTCTGAGATCAAACCCTGTCCCTATTCCATATTGTGCCAGGCGATGAAGCAAACCTCCTTGGGAACATCTGCCTGCAAATGACTCTCCTGAGGTCAGGTACCAGGCATCTGATGAGGACACTACAATTTGGATATATATATTTTTTTAAGTTTATTTATTTTGAGAGAGACAGAGATAGGGTGAGTGGGGGAGGGACAGAGAGAGAGAGGGAGAGAGAGAGAATCCCTAGCAGGCTCCACACTGTCAGTAGAGAGCCCAATGTGGGGCTTGAACTCATGAAACCATGAGATCATGACTTGAGCTGAAACCAAGACTTGGATGCTTAACCAACTGAGTCACCCAGGCACCCCTACAGTTTGGATATTTCTTTTTACAAACACTGATGACATCTAATAAGCATGTCTGCTTAGGGAACCTTCATGAACTAGTGTGTGGTCAAAGGTTCTCCTCCATGTTGGTAGACCTACATGGGCTGGTTCCCTCTCTGCCAGTAGAGTCCTGAGCTGTTTTCCCGCACAATCCTCCAGAAGACAGGGGTCATGATGATGGTGCTAACGATGACTGTAATCTCCACAGTAGCTCCCATGTGCTGTCCTATCGGGCTTGTAAGGTTTGGCAGATCTCCAGTGCCTCTCCCTCTTTATACTTAATATGGGCCAGAGATGAGCTGGGTGCCTTGAATGCATTGTAATCCTTCTCTGAACAATCCTGGATGTGGGCACCATTACCATCCTGCCTTAGAAAGAAGGAACCTGGAGCTCAAAGAGGTGAAGAGCTTGCTGAAGGCCATACAGGCAAAAGTAGCACAGCCAGCCCTTGTACCTGGGCTTCTCTGTGCAAAGCTGGCACTTGTAACCCACACGCCGCACTGTGTCTCATGTGGGCGGTGGGATCATCCCTGTTGGTGGCCCTCTGCCACAACCAGCTGGACCCCACTGCCTGTTCATCCTCTGTACCCAGCCAGCCGCTCTTCCTGCCAGGGCTCCTGTGGGCAGGTCTGGGAGGAAGGGGAAACCAGCTCCCGGCTCTGTGGGGCCTGGAGGACAGAGCTAGGAGGCGGGCTATTGATTGACTGAAATTGGATTTGTTGACACAAACTGCCAGCATTTCACAGTGAGGGAAGGCTTGCCCACCGGCCTCATAACAAGCAGAGATTTCCCTGAGGGCCACCGGAGCCTCTGGTGTGGTTCTTTGTGAGAAGAAAGCAATTAGGAGAATGGGTGAGGTTATTAGGTCTTATTGCTTCCCCCAGCTCCTACCTACCCTGCATGCAGCTTGGCTCGGGATTTCGGGCTCCCTGGTCTACGTGCTGTGTGCTCTGCTTCCACTGCATAAAGTCAGTCGAGGGACAAACACAGCTCATTGTGTGCGGACTCCAAAGCATATGGAGAATGCACACATGTATTTGGGTCACCAAAAGAAACCAGCAGGTGGAACCAGCTTTAGGCAGACTTGAAAAATAACATCGTTGGATTATAAACACAAATCCATGAATGCACAATGCACACACATCTCTACTTTTCTTTCTCCATCCCTTTTCACGTTTTGTCACATTAAAAATGTTCAGGGGCGTCTGGGTGGCTCAGTCGGTTGGGCTTCCGACTTTGGCTCAGGTCGTGACCTTGCAGCCCATGAGTTTGAGCCCCATGTCAGACTCTGTGCTGACAGCTGAGAGGCTGGAGCCTTCTTCAGATCCTGTGTCTCCCTCTCTCTCTGCCCTTCCCCCACTCGTACTCTGTCTCTCTCTCTCAAAAATAAATAAACATTAAAAAAAAACTTTTAAAAATGTTCAGACTGCTATAGTTTACGAGACATCGTCAGGTAAGATGGTTAGCTACACGCGTCTGCAGATGGGCTGGGAAAGAAAAGGACAGGAAGATGTATGTGCCTGGGCAACTCTGCACTATTTATTGGGATCTGGAATATGAGCAGAAAAATGGTGAGGAGGTAATAGGATATCAGGAAACCATCACCTTAAAGTTGTACAAATGTTATAGCTACCAGAGCACTTCTACTCACATTGCTTGATTTTTTGTTGTTGTTGCAGGAAGGTATATGTAATATAAAATGTACCATGTTAACCATTTTAAGTGGAAGGTTCTGTGGCATAAGCACCTTCACGTTGTTCTGCGACCATCACCGCCATCCATCCCTGGAAGTTTTCCATCTTCCCAGACTGAAAGTCTGTCCCCATTAAACACTAACTCCTGCTCGACCCTTTAGCCCCTGGCAACCATCTGTCTCCTTTATGTCTCTATAAGCCTGACTGTTCAGGACCCTCATATATGCAATCATAAAATATTCATCTTTGGTGACTGGCTCATTTCACTTGGCATAGTAGCCTTAAGGTTCATACACTTTGTAGCATGTTCCAGAATTTCTTTCCTTGTTAAGACTGTGTCTCTGGTGGGCGGTGGGACCATCCTTGTTGGTGGCCCCAATATTCCATTGTATGAGTATACCACAGTTTGTTTATCCATTCATCTGTTGATGGTCCCTTGGGTTGCTTTACCTTTTGGCTGTAGTGAATAGTGCAGCTGTGAACGTGGGTGTTGAAGTCCCTGTTTTCCCTTTGGGCATATACCCAGAAGTGGAATTGCTGGATGATACGGTAATTCTCTGTTTAATTTTTTGAAGAATCATCATACTGTTTTCCCCAACAGTGGCACCATCTTACATTCCCACTGGCAGTGCACAGGTGTTCCAATTTTTCCACATCCTTGCCAACACTTGTAATTTTCTGTTTTTCTTTTTATAATAGCCATCCCAGTGGACATGAAGTAGTACCTCATTTTCCTAATGAGTGATGTTGAGTATCTCTTCATGTGCTTTTTTTGTCATTTGTATGTCTTATTTGGAGAAATGTCTATTGAAGACCTCTGCCCATTTTTTTTTTTTTTGATTGAGTAGTTTGTTTTTGTTGATGTGTTGCTTTGTTTTGATTTTTAACAGTGGCTATGGCTAGAGTTTGGATGAACCCCATTTTACAGAGAGGGAAATGAGAATCACAGATGTCCAGAAAATCACTCAGGATTTCCCAGCCAGAGGCTAGAATGGAAGCAAGGCCCCTTAGCTCCCAGTTCCGGGCCTTTCTGCTCTGCTACGCTGCCTCTCTCAGGGGGTGAGACGTGGTCCATGCCTTTCTGGACTTTACATTTCACTTATGGAAGAGTACACGATGGCACAAAAGCTATGTAAACATGAAGGTTACAGATGATAAGTATTTTGGGCATTTAGGAAAGGAGGCAGAGGACTGGGTCGTTTGGGGAAGACCCAAGTGGCAAGGGGAGGCCATAACTGAACATTAAAGAATAGTGTGGTAGGCAGAATAATGCTCCCCAGAGATATTTGCACTCTGATACCTGGAGCTGCCATGACAAAAGGTTTTGTGGCAAGAGGGGATTAGGTTGCATCTGGAATAAATGTTGCTAATGAGCTGAGTTGAGATGGGGGAGATTATCCTGGATTATCCAGGTGGGCCAAGGAAATCTCAAGGGAGGAAGCAGAGATGTGACAACAGACTCAGAGAGGCCGACTGACCCAATTTGAGAAAGACTCCACCAGCCATTGCTGGCTGGCTTTCAAGATGGAGGAGGGGGCTGTGAGCTAAGGACTGTAGGCAGCATCAAGAAGCTAGAAAGATCAGGGCAACAATTCTTCCCTAGAGTCCCCAGAAGAAACAGAACCCTGCTAACACCTTGATTTTGGCCCACTGTGACAAGTTTCGGCCTTCTGCACTCCAGAAGGCACATATAATAAGTGTGTGTGTTTTAAGCCATCACATTTGAGTTTGTGGCAATTTGTTACAACAGCAGTAGGAAACTAATAGAAATAGCCAGAACTTGGTTAACCTGAGAATCTAGATGCAAGGTATGAAGAGGGGATGAGCACAGGCGGGAGAGAAGTCTCCACAGAGCAAAGTGTTTGCCTTGGGAAGAGATCGTGGCTGACATGCATAGAGTGCTTTCCTTGTTCTGGCCTGGTTCATGCATGCATGCATGGATTTTCAGGAATCCTGTGAGTTTGGTGTATTATTATCCCCATAAACAGGGGATAATAAGCACTGCGGTGTTATCTGATGAGGCAGTCAGAGGTAGAACACAGATGAGTGTGGCTACAGTGCTAATGTGGAGGACCCTAAAGTGCTGTCATGGTCCCTCTCTAGCTGATGAGGGGCAATGCTGGGCTCTGTGGGCTCACATGGAGGGTGGCCCGCTGTCCTCTGAGCCTGGACATCTCTGTGGAAGTCAGAAGGTAGCCTTGTGGAGTACAGCCCCTGGCATCTTTGATCTGCTTGTTGCCTAGTGGATAGTAAATCAAAGTGAAAGAATCATCACTGCTGTCCCCAAATCCCAAAACTGGGATGGTCTTGTGTCTGGCTTAGCCCACTGGTAACAATAACTGTGACCTCTGGGTCCAAAGCCTTTGCCCTGACCATGGCCCGCCATTGCTTCCTCCATTGCTTCCTCCATTGCTCCCTCCATAGCATGGGGGGGAAATGAAGGGCACTCCAGTTGTGAAGGGCCAAGCCCCTGGAAGTGTCAGAACAATAAACTGATCTGCTCTCCCATGTTTGTCAAAGATCAGCCTGGCAGCAAGATACGGGGAGAACTAATGGGGGATTGTACATGAGTGTTCATACGGCATTATTCATAATAGCCAAAAGGTGGAAAGAATCCAAATGCCTATCAGCTGATGAGTGGATATGTCCGTACAATGGAATATTATTTAGCCCTAAAAAGGAAGGGATACATGCTATATGAAGAACCATGGAAATATCATGCTAAGTGAAAGAAGCTAGTCACAGAAGACCACATATTATATAACCCCATTCATAGGAAGTGTTTAAAATAGGGAGATCTATAGAGACCTATTAGTGACCTAGGGTTGTGGGGGAGGGGAAAAGGGGGTGGTAACTAAAGGGTGTGGGGTTTCTTTTACAGGTTGTGAAAAGTTTCTAAAATGAGCTGTGGTGATATTTGCATGTTATCTGTAAATATAACAAAATCCATTGAATCATACTCTAAAAAAGAAGTTGTATGGTATGTGGATCATAAGTTGGTAAAGCTGACATTCTTTAAATAACTTTTTAAATGTTTATTTATTATTTTTGAGAGATAGAGACAGAAAGAGTGCAAGTGGGGGAGGACAGAAAGAGAGGGAGACACAGAATCCAAAACAGGCTTCAGACTCTGAGCTGTCAGCACAGAGCCTCATGTGGGGCTTGAACCCATGTACTGTGAGATCATGACCTGAGCCAAAGTTGGACGCTTAATTGACTGAACCACCTAGGCACTCCCGTAAAGCTGACATTCTTTAACAAAAAAGAATCTGTAGAGGAGGAACTCAAAGCCAGCTGACCACTCTGGGCCACACCTAGATGAAACATCCAGGGACAAGAAGTTTGGAACTGTCAGCCAAGGCCAAGAGCTCGGGCAGCAGGCTGGCACCAAGCTGTCACAGAAGTAGCAGACAAATGGGCAGGCAGTGGGTCCTTAGAGCCAGCCATCATGGTAGGCACCAGTTCAGACCAAACAGGCCTCTGCCATCAATTTCTTCAGTCAAAAAACATGAGGTCGGGGTGCCTGGGATCCAGTTGGTTGAGCATCTGACTCTTGATTTTGGCTCAAGTCATGATCCCAGGGTTGTAGCATTGAGTCCCAAGTTGGGCTCTGTGCTGAGCATGAAGCTTGCTTAAGACTTTCTCTCTCTCTGTCTTCCTCTCTCATCCTCTCTCTCTCCCTCTCCCCTGCTTGCTCTCTCTCTCTCTCAAATAAAATTTTTTTATAAAAGCATAGAATCAGATGTCAGTGTTCCCAACCTAAGTTACCCTGAAGACCTTTAGAAATCCCTGAGGGGATTACACCCTAGAGCTCAGGATTAAGGGCAAAGGCAGGGAGAGGGGAGGAGAGAACCAGAGACCCATACACTCTGGCTAAGAAAGAAGGGGAAGAGGCCTTCAGCAGGTGCCCGCAAGAGGGGCCACCAGATCAGGCAGATTCTAAACCTTCCCTAGCTTGAATGTTGCTTCTACTGGTGGCAGGTACAGACACAACACCCGGGCTGCTCCCTTTCTCCAGTAGCTTTTCTTTCTTACTGGAGCCTTTCTCCAGTAGCTTCTGGAACTGGTGACAAGATTCCAGGAAAAGGAAATTACCGGCCACACCTGCAGGTGCCAACAGGTAAGAAGTGCCTGCCATACAAGAGGTGAGGGGGACTGGGGCTGGTGTGGGAGGGAGAGGAACCAAGACAAGGGATGCAATTTACTTTATGGTATTTATGCAATCCACAAACACTGACTCAGTGCCAGGCGTTGTTGCAGGCCCTGAGAAGAGAGAGGTGGACAAGGAGCACAAGCCCTCTGAGCCCTGGAGCTTATGATATTTTAGAGCTGTGCTGCTCTTGGAGCCACTGAGCCCTTGAAACAGGCGAGTCTCGATGAGAAGTGCTGGGAGAACATGTGCACCCGAACTCAAAACAGAGAACAAAAAGTGGAAAGGATTCCATTAATCTTTTTTTTTTTTTTTTTTTTTTTTGCATTGGCTATACATTGAAGTGATAATACACTGGATGTTTTGAGCAAAATAAAATATATGATTAAAATTAATGTCACTTGCTTCTTTTCTCGCTTTTAACGTGTGGCTACCATAAGATGTGAAATTACATACAGGGCTCGTGTTGTATTTCTTTCCTTTCTTTAAAGTTTATTTCTTTATTTTTGAGAGAGAGAGTGAGCACGAATGGGGAGGGGCAGAGAGAGAAAGGGAGACAGAGAATCTGAAGCAGGCTGCAGGCACAGAGCATGATGTGGAGCTTGAACCACAAACTATGAGATCATCACCTGAGCCAGAGTCAGGTGATGAACTGACTCAGCCAACCAGGCACCCCTCATGTTGTATTTCTATTGAATGGCACTGTTCCAGGGAGAGATGGGGACAGTCAGTAAATAAGCAAATAAATAGATACTGCCATATCAGGTAAGGATAAACACCGTGAAGAAGAAAGTGAGTTTAGGGGTTGGAAGGGCTAAGGGAAGGTGCTATATCCGCCACGGTGGCATCTGGGAGATGCTGTCTGAGCTTCTGCTCAGAAGGCAGGGATGAGGACAGAGGAGCATCAGGACAGTATGACTGGAGTTAGGTGAGCTTGGAGAGGGGTATCCCAACCAGCAGGCCAGATCCCTGGTTTGTTGTGGTGTACGTGAACTCACAGGCCTTTGTGACTGACATGGGGCCCAAGAAATGAGTGAGCGAGTGGGAACATATTCGCCAGGATGTGCTGAGCCTGGGAGACTAGGTGGATGTTAGGGGCAGTGGGTGTGCCCAGTTTGGGATGGAGAGGGGGCCCGTGATAAGTTTAGGATTCACATCTGCCTGCTGACTCTGAGGGGCTGCTGTAAAATTCAAACAGACATGCGTGGTTCACATGTGGAGATAAGCAAGGTAGTGGGGGTGGGGGCTGGGTGCCTGGGTGGCTCAGTCAGTTAAATGTCCAAGTCTTGATCTTGGCTCAGGCTATGATCTCATGGGTTTGTGAGTTTGATCCTTCATTGGACTCGGCACACTGTCAGTGTGGAGCCTACTTGGGATTCTCTCTCTCCCTCTCTCTCTCTGCTCCTTCCCTTGCTTGTGTTCTCTCTGTCAAAATAAATACATAAACTTAAATAATTTTTAAAAAGAAGCATGCACATTGAGAGAACATCTGGGAGGTCACTGAGGGCCTGAAGGTACTGAGTGGAATGATCACTGGTCAGTTCTGGTTTGAGTCTTGGCTCTGCTGGTCCCTACGATCCTGTGCTTCTTCCCCAGTATGTTGGGTCATAGACAGCCACAGAGGCTTTCTCTGTCTCTCCTTTACCCTCTCCCCAAATGCGCACTGGCCCTGGGACCAGCCTGACCAGACCGGTAAAGAGGAACTGCTCTGCCAGCTGCTAGCCTAGACCTGAGAGGAGGAGTGACATCTGCCTCACCTCTTGGAGCCCTGAGCCCTGCCTAACAGGTTCACCCATCCCAAGGCCACCATGATGTGAGGAAGCCCACCCTTGGAGGCTGGATAGAGAGACCAAGAGGGACACCTGAACAGCCTTCAGCCATTCAAGACACTCCAGCTGAGGCCCCAGGCATCACGGAGAAGAGATAAGCTCTCCTTGCTCTGCCCTGTCCAAATTTCTGACCCACAGACAGGTGAGCTAGAAGAATAATACATGGCTATTTTAAGCTGCTACTAAGTTTTGTAGTGGTTTGCTATTTAGCCATAGATAAACAGAACAATTTATTTGGTTGTTGGGAGGATTATTATGAAACACTAAGCATCATTTTTGGCACTAGATAGGTACTAAGCCAATATTCCTTTTCTTTCCCGTAAAGTCAAACTCTGTCTTGTCTTAGTTCAGCCTTGTGGAATGACACGGAATAAGCTGAAGTCCTATTTCATTTCATATGTATTCCCTTAAATGTATGGCAATGGATCACATGTAGTCATAAGCTACATCTCCTGTGCTAGATTGCACATCTAGTTACCCTGGTTTCCAGTCACATTATCCTGGTCACTTTGCCTAGAGTTTGTTTTACTGTAAAATTCCCATTTGCATATGTTGCCCCCAAAGGACCACGCAGGTGCGGTAAGTACAGCACTGGGCATGGTGAACACATCCTGTCTCTCTATCTGGACACATCACCCCTAACTGGGCTGGCTAATTGGAGCCACTCTGCAGGTTTTTGGATTCTGATTCTGTTATTCAGCATATTTACTATCACTCCTACTTTCATGATAACATACATTTGGTTGATTACACTACCCCTCTTTTGTCCAAATCATTTATAAAAATGTTGGACAAGACTGGGATGAGGGTAGAGCCAATAGAGATCTCACGATATGCTGACATTTGTTCATTAATCTGCTCTGCTGGGTATGTTAGTTCAACCAGTTATGTGTGAATCACCCAATGCCCTGTCATCTAGCCCACATTTCCCCCCATCTGTCTATGGGAATAGTCCATCTAGCTCTTTTGCATATATTATCTACTTGTGTTCTGTATGATAGATGGTGTTGCTTGCCTAATGGTGGGCAGGGGCCACCTCTTTCTCTTGTTGACCCCTATGCTGATAAGTGCTCAGTGAGATCTTAGATGACTGGATCTTTCAGCCATACTGCTCAATCAATATGCCTGTTTTCTCATCAATCGATATGCCTGTTCTGACCCCATAACATATATTTGTTCATACTTATTTAATATGTAGGCTGTATAAAAAACTCAATTTGATTTAAATTCTTTTTTTAAGCAAATCAACAACATTTAACCCGGGCTAAATCCTTAAGAGGGGGATTATAGAGAATCATATAAGGCAGGGAAGACAAGGTTTGCTTTGTGCCCCTTTACGAGAGTTGCTCTGTAAAGACAGGAGATAAGATATGGTTCCAAAAAGTAAAGCTGCTTGCTGAAGATAGGCTGGAGCCCAGGAGAGGCTGGCCATGCTGAGAAGCAAGACACAATCAGACCAGGTGGACCTGGAGAGTTCACAGGAACTTGGTGAGTAGCAAACTTTTGTTAATGTGCTGCTTAGCCACTGACAGCAGAGACAGGAAAGCAGATTCAACAAGGCCAAATTAAGAAGAGACCATTTTTGTGGTGATACACCTTTGTTTATTTTGCTCTATTTTTTAAAACTTTGTGTTTTTTAATGTTTATTTATTTTGAGAGAGAGAAAGAGATAGCATGTGATCATGAGCAAGGGTAGGGGCAGAAAGAGAGGGACACAGAGAATCCCAAGCAGGTTCTGCACTGTCAGCACAGAGCCCGACATGGGGCTTGAACTCATGAACCATGAGATCATGACCTGAATTTTGCTCTATTTTTAAAAATGTTTATTTATTTTTGAGAGAGAGAGAAAGCATGAGGGAGTGGGGGAGGGTAGCGGTGGGACAGAAGATCTGAAGAAGGCTCCATGCTGACAGCAGAGAGCCTGATGCAAGGCTCAAACCCACAAAATGCAAGATCATGACCTGAGCTGAAGTCGGACACTTAACTGACTGAGCCACCCAGGTGCCTCTACCAATTTTGTATTTTATACTGCATTATTTATACCTTTTTTCTTGTCTTATTACACAGTGTAGAACCTTGAGTAAAATGTTCACTGGAGCTGAAAATAGCAAGCCTCCTTATCTGATTTGATTTTAAAGAGAATATTTTTAATATTTCACCATTTAGCATGATGTAGGCTATGTATTTTTATAGTGTTTTAAAAATCATTTTAGGAAATTTTCTATTTCCAGTTTGCTAAGAGTATTTTTAAAAATCATGAGCAATTAATTCAATTTCTAACTTAGAGCTGTTTTAAAAGGTTTAGAATTTTTTTGGATTATTTCCCTTTTCTTTTCTCCTTAAAGCCTGGAATATTGTTTTCAAAATTAGCTGCCAAGATAATATTCATACTCACTCATTCACCATTAAAACTTCATTAAATGCCTACAAACTGTGAGGTACAGAGAGAACACAAAAGTCTACTAAGATAAAAAATATATTGGCAATTAATAGAAATTTTCCACCAGCACTTCCTGATTCCTTCAGAGTATGGCATCACTCTTCAGACCCAAGGAGCCAGGGAAGGAGCCAGCCAAAGAAATGACATTCTAAAATGACCATGAGATAATAGAAGGGAGAAAGGTTTACTGCCCTATGGAGAGGTCTCTGGCAAACACCAAAAAAATAATGAACCCTGGGAACCGAGTAGAACTTATTCGTAAAGTCATGGGCAGTTGGAGCTAGAACCAAATGGTACCCTTGGTACCATTGAACTTGGCACCATTGAACTGACCCCAGAGCCATTTGCTTGAACCAAATGGTACCCTTTAGGACAACTCTCCATTCACTGTTTGGATACTTCCAGTCAAGGGTGGAAAGTTCTACAGGACACCCTGACCATTGTTTGCCTGCTAGAATTGTTAAAATACCTTCTCTTACATTGAAAGGAAATTTTCTTCCTGGTGTTCTTTTCCAATGATCTCACTATGTCCTGTGCATTCACCGGAAAATTTCTCCTGCCTCTTTGTATGGTGGCTCTCCACATCATAGAAAGCATGTTCCCTTTCAGAACCTGGGCACCTTGGAGAGACACATAAGTGTCATTATGCATAAAAATGACCCAGAAGAACATCCATCCATTTTTCTAGAGGGAGAATGTGTTGGAATAGGTAACTACCCCAATGCTCAGGAGAACAGTTCTTTATGGTGCTAAGATATTAAGGAATTTCTCCCCATAGTCCCAGGCAAGCAGTGTAGCACATAACAGAGTAACTCTTTACAATAAATAAAATAATGAATTTCTGTGAAATGCAAATGTGAAAGATGTATGTCAAAATATGTTACCAGCATGGCTGTGGAGTCTTGGCTGAGTCTCCCACTTACCCAGTCCTTTTTCTTCTTCAATTCACTCAGTTTCCTCTCCAACTGAAAAACAGATGTGGCGGTAATAATCACTTGCAAATGGACCTCCCAGGGAGAGATATACATGTTGGACCTTTGTACACTGTGACTTGCTATGCAAATGCATGGCATCATTGTCACAGTGCATGTGGTTTTGGCGGATAGCAAAATAACATTTGTCAAAATAACAAAATCCAACTCAGGTATCTACCACCTTTGCGTTCTTATATTGCTCCAAATGATTCTGTCCAGTATTTTTAGAGAGAGAATGCTCTGGAGGCCATTATGACTCTCAGAACAATCTGCTGAATGTTGTCTTAGTTCTCACTGGTTTTCATCAAGTATGGTTACCTTATGGCCTGCCTGGAGCTTACATCTAATTTCCTATTTGGAAATGAACATCATTTTTATCAATTATTCCATTAGTTGCTCATCCCCCAACTTGTGACCTTTCTCTCATAGATGAGAACACGTTGATACTATAGGTGACAGACATTTCCCCCAAACCCAGGCTCTTCCCTGAGGTCCCAGCTCCTGCATTGATCTCTGGTTCCCACTGCCTCCTACTACGGGGCTCTCTGCATCAGCACACATTAGCTTCTGACTCCACAAGAAGAAGAAATGGTACATATGCAGCCAGGGAAGACAATAATTTCTAATGTGGATCCATCCAAAAGGGCCCTAAAAGGAACATCTTAGCCTTTAGAGGGTCATAAATAATGAAGATAATTTTCTCATGTTTTATGCAAGTATAATTTTTTGGTTGTAAACAGTGAGATGATATATATGTATATTTCCTATCCCAAACTGTACACAATTAGCATTTGGAAGATTGTAATTATAGCTTGGTTGGGCTTTTTGTAGGTGCTAAAATTGATTTCTTGGCTGAATTATTTTGCAATAGACTTATACCACTAATTGTACACCTAAACGAAATTGAGTGTGAACAAATCGAATAACTTTAATTTTACCTTGGATAATAATTTATTGATGCAAATAAAACTCCTTAATTAAATCTGGCATAGCGAGGCCTGTAGAGGCCCACATAAAGGCATTCTGTCACCCAGCTTTAGTGATTATTTTAATTTTAGAATAATGCTCTGCTATTCTTAGAGAGAATTGGGCATCCATTAAGGACTATGGCAGTAGTGCGTTGTTTGAATTCAGTATCTCCTTGAATCCCAGATGGATTTAGGGTAGCTCTTTTTGGAAGGAGTGTTACTCATTTTTACATTATAATTAAAGACATCCAAAATTGAAACTTTCATTACTATTTCTGAAAATAGCCTCCTCATTCAGAAGCTTCCAAAGTCTCTCAAAGCAGGAGGAGATGAGTGAAATGTGGAGACACACTTTCATCCAGATCAATACAGGTTAGATACTTGATCAAAGAGAAACCATTTATAAAATTATATTGTTTCCTCA
The DNA here is from genome assembly GCF_046562875.1 of Panthera onca. Lineage (NCBI taxonomy): Eukaryota > Metazoa > Chordata > Mammalia > Carnivora > Felidae > Panthera > Panthera onca. The sequence continues at coordinate 22,579,817 of NC_138343.1, read as the reverse complement.
GGCTGCCATAACAAGCACCACAAACCAGGTGTCTTTGAAATAAGAGAACTGTATTATCTCACAGTTCTTGATGCCAAAAGTCCAAATTCAAGGTGTCAGTGAGTCCATGCTCTTCCTGAAAACTTTAGGCGAATCCTTGCTTGCTTCCTCTAGCTTCTGGTGCTTTGCTGGCAACCTTTGGCCTTCTGTGGGGTGCGACTGAATAATTTCAGTCTCTGCCTTTGTCGCCCCGTGGACTTCTGCTGTGTGAGTCTCCACATGGCTGTCTTATAGGGACACCAGCCCTGGTGTGGGACCAGGGCCCACTCTACTCCACCGTGACCTCATCTTACTTAATTACATCTGCAATGACCCTATTGTCAAGTAAAGACACATTCTAATGTATTGGAGGTTAAGACTTCAACCTATTTGGGTAGGTGGGGGTATAGTTCAACTCATTACAATAAGAAATAATTATGGTAGCACAGTTCCAGATGTCTACTCAAGAAGGCAAGCACAAATGCAATGAATAACTCACTGCAAACAAGAATGGCTTTGTACATTCTCAGCACCCTTTAATTCCAATTAAACATGGGCTCCATCCAATGTAAAAACTATTAACTATCATGAGGTATGTAAAAGGATATCATTAAATGATGGCAACCTCTTACTGTTTCCATAGATTAGGACAAGAAAGATGAGGATTTAACTATAGTGGGAAAGTGTTAAGGCAGAACATTTGTGTCAAAATGGTACAGCACTGCAATTCCCTAGTAGAGAATTCTGCACCGGTCTTCTCTGGGATGTTTGGCAAAGCAGAATGTTCCTATTTGCTAGAGATGGATTGAGAGGAGAAATTTCTAGAAGAAAAGGGATGGGTTGGCCCAAGTTTTCTCCTCCTTCTCCTTCTCCTTCTCTTCCTCCTCCTCCTCCCCCTTCTCCCACTCCCCCTCCACCCTCCTCCTCCTCCCTCTCCTCCTCCCCCTCCTCCTCCTTCTTCTTCTTCTTCTTCTTCTTCTTCTTCTTCTTCTTCTTCTTCTTCTTCTTCTTCTTCTTCTTCCTCCTACTTTGGAAACATCTACTAGAGCCAAAACATGTGCATAACCTACTATCAAGCAATCCCAATTCTAGACAAATTGTCATGTGTGCACAATGAGACATAATAGCAAAAATCTGAAAACCACTAAAGTGTCTGTCAGGAGGAAAACAGGCAAATAAGTTAAAGGAATACTATGAAATGGTTTATATAAGTAAGTGTATGATTCCACCTGTATAAACTTCGAAGATACAATATTGAATGAAAACAGCAGGCAGGAGAATGGTATGATGGTATGTGTTGTTTGAGTCCTGCCTGTGCATGTTTAAAACACACATGGTGTATTTTGTTTATAGATATATGTGTGTGGTGTGGTGTAGAATTATAAAAACCTAGATCCTCACCAGATTCACCACTGGGGTTGCCTGTTGGGAATAATCATGGGCAATAGGACCCCATGCAAATGTGACAAAATGTTAACATTTTTCATTTTGAGTGGTAGACACATGAATATCTGTTATCCTTTTGTACTTCTCCAGAAATACAAGCAGAAGAGAGACATGTTTCCTGCTGGACAAGGCTTGTATTTAGCCACCCTCATAGCCTAGACCCACTGAGGCAAGAGTGGCAGGAACCTGGAACGTCAAAGGCCCTGCAGCTATTGCCTGGCCTTGAGTGGCTAACTCTCAGTTTCCTCAGCTGTAAAGCAGTGACCAAGGTAGTTCTGGATGTTGGGGAAACTCTGCCCTCCCAGTCCTGCCTCATTTCTCTGGCTCATTGCTGCAGCTTTCTTGCCTTTGCTCACCTTTTCCTCTTGCTTAGAACTCGGTTTCCATTTTTTGGCTGAAAGCCTGGGCATATTCATATTTAAAAATATTTTAAAAATAGACTTATACCATTTTCACCAATTTACTCCTAACCCTTTCCTTCCACCTTTGGTAAACACCAATCTGTTGTCTGTTTCTATGAGCCTTTTTCTTCCTTTTTTAAACTCCACATATAAGAGAGATCATACGATTTGTCTTTCTCTGTCAAACTTATTTCACTTAGCATAATGCCCTCAGAGTTCATCCATGTTGTCACAAATGGCAAGATTTCACTGTTTTTTTTTTTTATGACTAACTGATGTTCCACTCTCTCCATATACCATAATTTCTTTGTCCATCCGTCCATTAATAGATCGTTTCCATGTCTTAGCTATTGTAAATAATGCTGCAATGAATATGGGGGTGCAGATATCTTTTTGACTTAGTATTTTTGTTTTCTTTGGATAAATATCCAGGGGGTACCTGGATGGCTCAGTTGCTTAAGTATCTGACTCTTGATCTCAGCTTAGGTCTTGATCTCAGGGTCGTGCTTAGACTCCATGCTGGCTGTGAAACAAACAAACAAACAAACAAACACCCTCCCTAATTATCTGGATAAATATCCAGAAGTGACATTCCTGGATCATATGGTAGTTCTCTTTTAACTGTTTTTCAATGGGTGTTGGTGGTTTCTTCTGATGTAAAGAAGGTTTTAATATGATGTAGTCTCACAAAATGAAAAGAAAACCTACCAAATGGGGAAAAAGTTTTGCAAAGCATATCTGATAAGACATTAATATACAAAATATATAAAGAACTCATACAAACTAATAACAAAAAAAACCCAAACAATCTGATTTAAAAAAGTGCAGAAGATCACAATATACATTTTCCCAAAGAAGAGAAACAGGCAACCAACAGTTACATGAAAAGATAGTCTACATCATTAATCATCAGTGAAATGCAAACCAGAACCACAATGAGATGTCACTTTGCACCTCTTAGAATGGCTACTATCAAAAATACAAGAGGTAACAGGTGTTGTTAAGGATGTGGAGAAAGGGAACCCTGTGCACTGTTGGGGGAAATATACATTGGTGCAGCCACAGTGGAAAACAGTATGGACATTCCTCAAAAAATTAAAAATCAAACTACCATAAGATTCAGCAATTCCACTGCTTAATATTTATGCAAAGAAAATTAAAATACTAGAACATTTATCTGGAGCCCCATGTTCATTGCAGCATTATTTATAATAGTCAAGACATGAAAACAACTTAAGTGTCCACTGATGGATAAAAGGATAAAGAAATTGTGGTAGATATACACAATGGAATATTATTCAACCAAGGAAATCTTGCCATTTGCAACAATACAGAGAGACCTTGAGGGCATCATGCTGAGATAAGTCAGTCAGAGGAAGACAAATACCATGTGATCTCACTCAGATGTGGCATCTATGGGAAAAAAAAAGAAACACCACTTACCAAGCCCATAGACACAGAGAACAGAATGGTAGCTGCCAGAGGTTAGGATTGGGAGGGCATGGTGAAATGGGTGAAAGGGGGTCAAAAGTCATAGACTTCCAGTTATAAATCAGACAAGTCCTGAGGATTATAATGTACAGCAAGGGGACTATAGTTAGTAATTCTGTATTGCATACATAAAAGTTGTTCACTTAGTAGGTCTTGAAAGTTCTCATCTCAAGTAAAAACCATTTTGTAACTATCTTTCGTGATGGATGTTAACCAGACTAATTGTGATCATTTTGCAATATATACAAGTATCAAATCATTATGGTGTATGCCTGAAACTAATATCATGTTACATGTCAATTATACCTCAATTTAAAAGAGAGAGAACCTGGGCCAGATCTTAGATTTTTGTCTCTAAGCCACTAGTGTTTACAAGCTGTAATGAAATGTACACATATATATCTGTAAATCTATGCGTTCTCAATGGATCTGTTTCCAAATTCCACATTAAACAGTCTTATTCAGTCTAGCATAATTATATGGGCTTTGACACTAGACAAAATTGTTTGCATCCTCTCTCTGCTGTTAACCATTTCCACGTCCCTGAACAAACTGCTGAACCTGTTTATGTCTCTGTTTTCTTGTCTGTCAAATGAAAATAATAATAACTATCATGTAGGATTAAATGACATAACATGTTAATCAGTGGATCCCTTCATGCATTCTGAAACTACGTATTGAGTCCCTACTGTGTTCTAGGTGCTTTCCTAGGCACTGGGGGATAATTCATTCATTCTTCACTAAATATTTATTGAGTACCCACACTGTACTAGTAATTGGGAACCACACTGTATGAAACAGTCATGGAGATTGCATTGTAGGGGAGGGAGACAGACATTGAGCAAGATTCAATAAATAATATTTAGTAAGTTAGGTTGTGACAGGTGCTTTGGGAAAGTACCAGAGGAGGGAAGAGGGTAGAGAGATGTGTGAGGGCAGGGGGCAGGAGGGATATTGCAACCTTCCCATGATGGGGTTCTTGACATTGGTGTCTGCCGTCAAGGAGCACACAGCTGAGTGCTCTTCTTCAGTACACAGCAGGCACAACTTGACACTCCAGGGGTTGCATCTGTTGTGGTTGTTGATGATGCTTTTGTATTGAAGGAAAAACATCTGAACTCAATGCCATGTGAGCCTGGGTCACACATGTATGGTCACTGATCACTGACTCAGTTTACCAGCTGGCTCCTCATTGATTCATGACCCCTTTTGGAGTTTCCCTGGGTGAAATCTGAAACTGGCCACCATATTCAGAGGGCAGGGAGAGACTGAAGAAAGACTCAGGCCGCTCTATGTTGGTAGGTGGCTGTTTTATTGAGCAAAGGGAATTTACATACAAGGTTTGTTTTGCTCAGCAGCAAGATGAATGGATCCCCACACCTGCCCACCACATCTTAAAGCCTTAACTGGTTTCAGTCACACATGTCATGCAGGTGCTCTCAACACCACATCATTATCTCAAGGCTTTGTCCTTGGAGCATCTTCTGGGAGGAGGAGGAGCAAGAATAACCCATATTTCGAGGACAGGGAAAGGGTTGATGACCCTCCCATTGACTGGGTCCAGCTTATAGGTCTGCTGGTGGTCACTCTTCTCCATGACTTCCCCCAACCGTCTCAGACACACGCACCTACACAGACTCACCTCCTCCAGATCTTCCAGTCTTGCACCAGCATTTTCTTTCCACAGTGAAGGCAGTGGAAAAGACTGAATATTTTCAGAATAGCAGAGAATTGCTTTCATGCCTGCTTCCAAACCTGCACAATTTGAGAACTTGGGTCAATCCAGACCCAGAGCGTATAAAATGCTCATTTTATGACTGTCATAGGAGTACAGACTTTCTAGAAAAGGAAAGAAATCCATTATCTCCCCTAATGGATGTTATAGGTAGCTTCTACTAAATATTGAATAAAACAAACTTAGAACAATCCTCTGTGCTGAGTTTATGATGCAGTCTATGGCTCCCATAAGGGAATAAATGATAATGGAGAGAGAAATATTTACCCAAACCAAAAGTGGGAGTCATTTACTTAGTCATGAACTGTGATACTGGCACAATGTTCAAATTATTGTGCTAAAATAATTCATTTCTTAAACACATAAATATCATCAAGCACATAATTTAAAACTTTCCATCTTAACTGTTCATTTAAAAGAAGAAAAAGATTAGTTAAATAATCCTAACTCAAATAGAGGTTCCTTTCAGGGAGATGGAAAACTTTCCATGGACAAAGTGACTGTGTGGACAAGTGCCAGAAGTAATAGGCCCTCATGTGAAGAGACTATTTAAGCATTGCTACAGGGCTTTCTCTGGGGAAGATGTCACTGACTGAGTAACAAGCCCTTTACTTAATCTGGGCTCTCCTCCTTTGTTCCCTGTGCCTACCCTCATCCTCCCCTTCTCTTTCTCTGGGACTGGGGTCAGCTTCCACAACCTCCAGGAAGAAGTCCCTGTATGCTCCAGCACACTGCTTCATCTTCTTTCCACCCATCTGTAAGGCTGATGGTCTGAGCTGCACCATGTTTTCCCCCATTTTCCCACACATGCATGTCTTGCTGTCCTCAGAAAGCAAGAGACAGAGCCTCCACAGCAAGGCGGTCACACTTCCAATAGGTGTCCCCAGTCATTCTTGATACCATTATGGGCATCTTTTTGTGTTGCATAATTTGGTATGAATCAAAAACCCACACATTACTGTACTGTATTTTGCCACAAACTTTCCCAAGAATCTGTCTACTCAATCACAAGGCACAGACAGTCCCGCTCTTCTACCTGAGATTGCTTCTGGGAAAGAATACAAGGATTTCTAAATATTTGCTGTCGTCTCTCTTTGAAACTACATAATGTCTTAAGTAGCTATAATTCACATCAGGAAAACAGAGGAAACCCTGAAGTTATCTGGAAGAGGGTCCTGTATTGACTGACCCAGTTTTAGGAGGATGGAGAGGAGGGTCAGGTTAAAATGACTTATTCTATTTTTTGTGGTTAAAAAACAATGTGTTTTCATGCTGGGAAAGTAGACATTAAAAACAGGCAAAAGAAGAAAATAAAAACTACCAGCAATCCTGCTCCTAAGGTAACCACTTCTCACAGTTCAGTTGATATCCTTCAAGTCTTTGTGTACTCGCATATATCTGTATTTTCTTTTCCAATAATAGAGTAATTTTTAACAATATTGTTTTATAACCTGATTCAATTAGAAATATATTCAGAATATTTTCTGTTATTGGATTTCCTTCTGCATAGGATTCAGAATGACGGTTCTTCTTGGCTTCTGCCTTTTGGCCATACCCTGTGTCCAAATATGGTAGCAAATTCTGTTGGCTCTGCCTTCACAACAGATCCAGAATTTTGCTACGGCGTTACCCCTGGTGCAAGGCACCCTTGGAATATTGCAACATCTTCCTAATAGACCCTCCCCTTTTGACTTGTTCCCTTATGCTTGTCTTAAACACAGCAGCCAGAGTGATTACTTAAAAACCTGAGTCGGATCACGTTGCTCCTCTGCCCAAGCCCTCTATAGGCTCCTCCTTCCACGGACTAAAATTCAAAGTTCTTACTATGATCAGTAAGGCCCTATACCGTATGCCTCACCTTATTTACTTCTTTCCCTCCTGCTCACTCCACTTCAGCCACAGTGACTTCCTTGCTGTTTCTTGAATATGCTCCAGCCTTAGGGCCATGCATTTTCTGTTCTTCCTTTCTAGAATACTCTAGAACATTCTCTACCCCCATATCTGCACAACTTGTTCCCTTGCCTCTTCCAACTTTACTTAGATATCATCTTCTCAATGAGACCTTCCCCAACTAGCCTATTTAATATTTTCTAACTCCTACCCAAACCCTTCCTCCATACACTCTCCATCTTCCTGCCCTGTTGGATTTTTCTCCACAGTCAACATCACTCTCCAACATACCAAGTATGGTACTTTTGTGAAAAATGTGTTACATTTGTTGCCTTTATCCACCCTCCCCAACCCAGCATGCAGGCTCCACAAGGCCAGACTTTCTGTCTGTGTCGTTCATACATTTCTCTCCTATGGAACCATGCCTGGTACAGAATGAAGAAAAAGCATGTCACCTGTGGGTAGATCGTGGTATGTTTAAGCAGTCTCTATTGTTGGGCATCTCATTGTAGCAATTTCCTCTCCTCTTATAGATAATGCAGAGATCCATAAAACTAAGTGCTTTTGCTCATACACTATTTCTTTAGAACAAATTCTCAGAATTAGGTATACATTTTTGTTTTACAGCTTTCAATGCGTGGTGACAATTTACTTTCCAAAATGTCTACATCAAAGAACTCTCATACCAGCAGCGGTCCAAGTCAGTGACCATTTGTCCACACCCATGTCAACTCTGGGTGGTACCAGGAATCTCCATGTGTGTGTGTCTTCCCAATCCAATCAACAGCTTCTCAGGAAATACAATGAGGGGTTTAAGTACTTTGACACTGGGGTGAACGGAACTCATTGGACCAAAATTTTCCAACGGCTGGGACTCTAGAGAATAAGTGAGGTGGTAAAAGAGGAGGAGCATTGGCAGGGAGAGGGACTGTCTTGGGCTGACCACATGAGGATGTAGCAGTGCCACCTGACCCTGCTATTGTCAGGCAACACTGAGACCATGATGTCATGCAGATGCTTGTCTGCATAGTTTTTCTTCTTCTTTTTTTAATGTTTATTTATTTATTTGAGAAAGAGAGAGAGAGTGAGAGAGAGAGAGAGAGAGAGAGAGAGAACAAGTGGGGGAGGGCCATAGAGAGAGGGAGACACAGAATTCAAAGCAGGTTCCAGGCTCTCAGCTGTCAGCACAGAGCTCGACGCAGGGCTCAAACGCCCAGACTGCAAGATCATGACCTGAGCCAAAGTTGGATGCTTAACTGACTGAACCATCGAGGCGACCTGCATGGTTTTTCTTTTTTAACAGATTCTTGTAGAACACCTATTCTGTACAAAGCTCTGTGCCTGCCCCGTGCTGTTTGGACACCAAATGCATGCTGGTCCCTGCCCCAGAGAGAGCAGCAACCCAGCCGGAGAAAGAAGACACACTTAAATAACTCCAGAGTTATTCATCTGGCACTGCTCATCCCACACCTGACTGGTACATTTGTTACAATGAATGAACCCACACTGACACATCATTATCACCCAGAGTCCATAGTTTACATTAGGGTTGACTCTTGGTGTAATCCCTACAGCCTTGGCAAATATAAGTGACATGTGTTCACTGTCATAATGATGAAGTTTTGGGGTGATGGGGATTCATAGGGTCTGGAGCCAACAGCCAAGAAAGAATTCTTGATGTCTTTGGTGCAAAAAGGCGATTTTATTAAAGCATGGGGACAGGACCCATGGGCAGGAAGAGCTGCATTGTAAGTGTGTGTGGGGGAGGGTGTTATGGAGTCAGAGAGCGGAGAGGGAGTTTCCAAAGAGACTTTCACATGCTAAAGACTTACTGGAGGCCTAGCTATTGTCAAACTAAGGTTGTTTTTCCCCCTAACAAAGCATTACCATTAAGACAGTTCCTGGACTTTAGGCTATGATGGGATTGTCCTTTCTGGTAACTGGTGGAGACTCTTATTAGTTTAACCATTTGTTTTTTTGTCCTTCCCTGTTTTTGGGTAGCCTGGAGTGTCCAAGGAATATCAGACTTGTTGGGGTTGGTGGGGGTGGGGAGGGGTACTGTTAGCCTGCACTTTGCCCTCAGCTTGCCCCATGCTCCCTCATCAATAGTATCATGCAGAAAGATTTCACTGCCTCCCAGATGTGCTACATCTATTCATCCCTCTTTTCCTCTTAACCTTTCCCAACCTCTGATCTTCTTATTGTCCCCAAAATTCTGCCTGGAAAAGATGTCGTAGAGTTAGAATCATACAGTATGTAGACTTTTCAGATTGGCTTCTTTCACTTAGTAATGTGCATTGAAGTTTCCTCCATGTGTTTTCATGACTTGGTAGCTCATAGTGCTGAATAATATTATGCTGTCTGGATGTAACAAAATTTATCTATCCATTCACCTACTTAAGGACATCTTGGTTGCCTCCAAGTTTTGGCAGTTATGAATAATGTGGTTATAAACATTCTTGTGCAGGTTTTTGTGTGAACATAAAATTTCAACTCCTTTGAGTAAATATCAAGGAGATCAATTGCCGGATTGTATGGTAAGAGTATGTTTAGTCTTGTGAGAAACCGCCCAACTGGCTTTCAGAGTGGCTCACCATTTTGCATTCTCCCTAGCAATGAGTGAGAGTTCCTGTTACTTTCAGCCAGTTTTCAAAACTGTCACATTTCACAAAGAACATGAAGCTTGAGGAGGACCTTGAGCTATGGGTAAATGAGATTCGTGAATGGACAAAAGAGAAGAGAAGAGATTGTGGTCTGGAATCATGTTCTGGGAAGCTATGCAGCCCAGAAAAGACTTAGGCATGAAGAGGAATGATAAACAGATAATCCACTGACTACTCCCATGGGGACATATCATTTTCCCTTGAAACTTGGATGCTACTGCTTAGACCTCTCTGTCCTCAGCAAACTTCCCAGGCAAAGCTACTGGGAGTGCTCCTTTGGGACAGGTGTAGTAAGGAATTTGGTTTCACCCAGAGAGATCTCACTTTTATCCCTGGCTCCTGGAAAGTAACCATTAAACCCTTGGAACTCCCTGAGTGATAGGACAGTCTTTGCTATCCAAGTGAGCCCCTTGGACCACAGATAGCTTATGCTAATGGGTGGCTCAGGATGGGCCCCTCAGGCTATGTGATAGCAGTCCAAATTCCTTAGAGAGGGAGATGGAATTGAGTTCAGACCAATGGGCAATCAATCAATCAGTCGTGCCTATGTAATGAAGCTCCAATAACATCTCTGGACACCAAAGCATGGGTGGGTTTCCCTGGTTGGCAATACTCCTTGTTTATCCTCACACACTCATGCTGAGAGGGTGTCACCTCCTGAGGACAATGGAAGTCTTGTGTTTGGAAACCCCTGGACTCTGTCCTCTGTGTATCTTCCTTTGGTTGGTTCTAATCCTTTCCCTGTAATAAACTGTAGCCATGAGTATAACAGCCTTCAGTGAGTTCTGTGAGCCCTTTCAGTGAACTGTTGAAACTGGAGGTAGTTTTGGAAAGTCCCTGAATTTACAGATGATGTCAGAATCAAGGGTAGCCTTGGGAACTGTTCCTTCAGACTCTACAGCTTGACTGGCTCCAGGTAAGGCCCCCCTCTGCCTCTGTGCCTCCTCTAGACAACAAACAACTTTGAATTGTTCTCTATTTCTATTGTTCCACTGGAATCCCAAGAAATGGCCACATGCTGTTGTTGTTTATTGCAGATTTCAGAAATGGGTCTTAGAGGAAATAACAAAGTTCTTATCTTTAGTAGTATCCCTAACAGTCCATATATCATCATAATGTGGAATATACATGCCATATATATATATATATATATATAGAGAGAGAGAGAGAGAGAGAGAGAGAGAGAGAATCTGGCAATGTGTGACCTGCATTTTGTATGGTGTGGAAATGACACTTCCTAAAATAGGAAGGGCCTCTTTCCCTTGTGTTCCACATGGCAAGGTCATTCTGTGCATGAATGCAGGTGGAGTCTTTATAAAATAAAGCCCAACTCTCTTGTTTGTGCTTCCTCTGGCCTTTCAGACTAAACAAATCCTTTACATTGGCAAAGGGCCGGACAAGCATTTAGTATTAATTAATTCTTGGAAGTCTCTGGGGAGAAGGTAAGTATTCTTGGGAACTGACAAAATGGACTTTTCATTAAGCAGGTGAAGCATTTCCCTGAGGCCTGAGCTTTTCCACCTCAGGAGTCCCCCTTGCATGGGGCTGGCCCAGGGGCATCCTGCCACCCCAGTGCCTGGGGGCCTTATGGACAAGGGCACCAATGTGCCATGTGTATGTGTGTGTGTGTGTGTGTGTGTGTGTGTGTGTGTGTGTCTTAACTTTTACTTTCACTGACAGTCTCACACCAGGCTTTTCAATTCTGGTGTTTTTCCCACTTAGAACATGAATCTGACCAGTTATATTTGGATGTTCAAAAGGAGAGCCTACTGGTATCTGTTGCTGACATAGTGTAAAATTTGCTTGGGTTAAATGTCTGTCCTTGGCGACTTTCTACTGTGTTCCAGGTAAGTCTTTTATCATTTTTGAAATGTACATGATGACTTTTGTCTGCTGGAAGCTGTGTTTGCTTTCTTCTCTTTTGCCCTTCTCACCTCATCCCCTGCAGACCCATATTCCTCAATCTAGAAATAGGCTGGAGGCACTGAGGGGGTGGGGAGAATCCTGTGTCAGAATTGCACTGTCCACTGAGTGTGTAAATAGAGCAGTGATCCTGCTATCCCTTCCATGTGTTGTGTATTTATCACACTTAGATCCAATCACAGAGTTTGCAGCTAAAGGGACTGTAGATGCCACACTACCCACTACTCACTTATCACAGTGACTTTGCATCCACTTTTTGTTGAGGCACATCTGTCTCATCCACTATGAGACAGAGGCTTCCTGTTAGTCCCAAATAGGGCTCTGCACATTCTAATGTTCAATGTGGTGCATAGTTCTCTGATTTACCAATATTCAGTTCTCTGCTAATTTTGGATTACAATTTTCCACACTTTTGAATTTAGGGATGACAAAGTGATGAGCTCCAGACAGACATGAGAAGAGAAGTGAGGTGTGTCCCTTCTGGGCTAAGACATTTAGTTGCCAGAGTTTACCTTATTGCCCGCCCCCTCTCTTGTGGGGAATAGTGAAGCCTCACATAGAGGTGCAGGTGTCCTAAAATGGTGTATAGTAAATTTTTGGAGAAAAACCTCCTTGCCACCAGCATCCATCTTGGACACGTAGCGTGAAGGGGAAATAACCTTTCAGTGTGTGCAGCCTCTGAGATTTTGGTGGTTTTGTTAGTATAACCTAGCCTAGTTTATGGGTTGGCAAACTACTGCCTACGGGCCAAATCTGGCCCCCCCACCTGTTTATAAATAAGTTTTATTAGAACATAGCTACACCCATTCATAAACATTCATTATGGGTATACATACAGCTGCTTTCATGATGCAGCAACAGTGATGAATAGGTGTAACACAGACAGCATGGCCTGGAAAGCAGAAAATATTTACTATTTGGCCCTGTAAAGACAAGGCTAGCTGATACCTGCCTATCCTGATTGAAATACTCAGTAAAAGCTTTTAAATAATCCAATCGACACTATAAAAGTTGGAAGCCCAAAATTGATTCTAAAATCATGTCAAATTATTTTGCATGATAATCAGAGCAACTTAATTGGCAAGTATGTATCGAGTACCGTTATGTGTCAGGTTTGGGGAGAATACTTTCTCCTTGGGGCCCTCTATGTTCAGAGGTGGGGGAATGTGCTTCCCTTCTTTGTAAATTTGGGAAATAAGGACTGACGCTGGGAAGGAGGCTGTGACAAGAGAAAAAAAAACAAAAAACTCAAGGACTCGGCATGGACCAAGGGATTTCTCACCACTATCTCCACTAAAATTCATTCATTGATTCATTCATTACACATGTTATAAGCTGATGCCATTGATTGAGTCCAGAACAGAATAGATGACACTAAGAAATCTTGAGGCAATTACAATAAATACACCATGGTTAAGTGTTAGGATGGGAGGGGCACAAGTTGTCCAGGGAAGGTTCTTCCTTATTCCTATCCCTATTCCTACCCTTGACCCAGCCAAAGTGGTAACTGCTGAAACTCCCTGAAACTGAAGCCGGGCAAAGGCTAAGAATTGGTGACCCACTAGCTACAGTACTTAGGAATTTCCTTCCCTCTGGAGAAACTCTGGAGCAACCTCTTCACTACCAGATCGGATGGATGGCGGATCACATAGCAATTTCTAGATCCTTACTTTAGCCAGAACCCCGCCACTAAGGCTTGTAACACAAAAGAGCTTTCCCCATGCATATCTGCCTCTAGCTCTTTTCATCTGATGGAGAGAAGCATCCTATTGATCATGACAGCACAAGGAACTGTGATTTTCTTTTTTTCAGGGGGTGGGGCTCTTCAGTTGGGAGGGAAGGGCTGGCTAAGCTGGGTGGCAGGTAATTGAGTGGTAGAGACACACAAGCTGAAATGATAATAAATGCGGATGCTGCAGTCTGAGGTTTTATGTGAAGTTTGCCTTTCCCACATTTGTACCTCCAACAAATTGATTCGGTACCCAGTTCCAGTCATCATCTTATTTCAAATTCGGTTACCTAGGAAACAGAGGGCACACTGCTGGGACAGTCTGCCTGTGTCCTGTGCCGACTGAAGCTATTAAAGCCCATCAACTTGGCCTCCGAGAAGCACTGAACATGGACAATTTCTACTTCCAGCCAGGTTCTTATTTATTTATTTTACTGCCCTGGCAGCAAAATGAGTTATTGAACCATTCAGTCTATCGATTGGGATAGGTTTTCCCCTTGAGTCCCTCAGATGCCCGAAGCCCTTGGGACCTGGTGGCAGCCCAGGAGATTTTGTTGATGGTGAGTCCTCACAGGGGAAGCCAGGCAAACATTCACCTTCAATTTCATGGAGACAGGGGTCTGGGCTGCAATGAGGCATGGCACCACCATATCAAGGTTCTTACTATCTTTGAACATACGGACAAATACACATGCACACAAAACTTTGCATGTAATTTAATGGAGGAACTAGACTCCCAGGCTAAATATTTTTATCTAAATTTATTCTTCTGGGGATGAGTTTTCTTAGTTTTGAAAAAAGTAAATAAGTTTTTGATATGTCCAAGATCCAACAATCCTAGGGACTATCTGACCCCAAGGGAAATTGTATTTCATTGTGCATCCTGGGAGATCTCTCAGTCCATTTATATTTGTTCTAAATATAGCGAACATGATGGAAATCATACTTCTGTTTTTGTACAACCTGAGGACAAAGAATGGTTTTATACATTTTTAAGTGTAAAATGTAAAAAAAGACTACATTTACATTTTGGGGGTGGGAACAGTTGTTCAAGGAGTTGAGGGTATTGATTGCTTCTTGGTCTGAAAAGCCTAAAATATTTACTACCTAGACCTTTATAGAAAAAGTTTGCCAGCTCCCAGCACCACTTGACTTTTTCCCCTGTGATAGCTCTTTCCTCACTGGCTGAGGACCCAATGTGGATGCTGTGCCAACTTCCAAGTATGTCACTCCCAATTAGACATTCAGGGACCAGGGAAATGACCATTGGGACAGAGTTTATGGACCCAGTGGGCCCATTGTGAGCTGGGCCTAGGCCAGGGCTCCATTTGTTACCCAGCCCCCTTACCTTCCTCAGTTAAGGTAGGCAGACATGACATTGCTTTATGGCTTTACGATGTCAACAATGTCCTCAGAATATTTGGGTATTTGCTTTCTCCAGTGTACAGTAATCCAAGTAAATGACTTTATGTTCCATTAGGGAAGACATGAGAAATCATTACCATGTATACTTTCCATGACTGCAAGGCCTACCTGCCTGTCTTCTCCCTCCCTCCCTCCCTTCCTCCTTCCCTTCCCTTCCTTTTTTCTGAGGATGGAGACTCTCCTTCAGTCTGTAGGTTCTGGACCAGGTTTGGGAACTGAGCAAAACTGGGGCACTGCCCAGCTCATCCATTCTTGATTTCTTGGATTGCACAGATAGACTGCCATCCTTACTGGCTGCCCATCTATTTTACCCCTAGGGGCCCTGAGGTTTTTAAATTTTTTAAAATAAAGTTTATTTATTTTTGAGAGAGGGAGAGAGAGAGAGAGAGCAAGTGAGCATGCAAGCAGGAGAGGGGCAGAGAGAGAGGGAGACAGAGAATCTCAAGCAGGCTCTGCACCACCAGCACAGAGCCTGATGTGGGGCTTGAACTCATGAACTGAGAGATCATGACCTGAGCCAAAATCAGGAGTTGGATGCTTAACCAACTGAGCCACCCAGGCGCCCCTAAGGGCCCTGAGTTCTAGTGACTATTTGTTTCCTCCTTGGGGGTCAAGCTCTGTGGCTGCCCCTCTGACCTGGACACTATGATAATTGTCTTCACCTGGCTCCTGGTGGTGACATGTTATGACGTGGTCTTTCTTGTGAGTCTTTTCACCCCACTATCCTGTTGTTGGCAAGCTCAATTCTGTGGCAGCATCTCCTACAGAGCCATCACTGAGCCCCTGAGGGAAGCTGGAGCCTGTCTCACATTTGTCTTCTTTAGTGCCCTGGGAACAAGGGCATCCCCTGGACATCCCCTGGACCCTCCTTTGGAGCATATTCCTCTGCTGTATTTTCCAACCTGATACAGTATATCCACTTGAGTGTGCACATTTCTCTGAATAGTCTTCACCATATGCCACCAAATTGCTGGCAATTCTACCTTACTTCGTGCAGCGGTTACTTTTCCATTACAAGCATGTCCGCACTGTCTCCTGGGGCTGTCCCCTGGGTGTTCCATCTGGAATCCTGGGGGAGTGCTTCCAAACCTATAGCATTTCCACTATCATACCTTGTGTTCTGCCCCCCTTGCTCCGACACACAGTCTGGCCCCCACACACGTGCCTAGGCTGCTGCTTCAGCTGGCTGGGTCCTGCTGCTCCTGTGAGATATTGTTCCTTTCCTCCTTCCCAGACCCAGAATGACCCTAGCTGGGCTGTGTTGTGCCTTAGCCCTATTAGCTCTAGTGTAGGCTTATGCCAGAAGTGGAGGTGGGTGGGACCCCAAGAGGAGCATGTATTTTATGGAGGAGAGGCCTGTGCACCTACCTATAGCCAGGCTTCAAACATGGGGCTGGGTTAAGGGAGCTCTCTGCAAGCTCCAGGGCACCAGCAGATTTGGGCCTTTCAACCCCCATGTCCTCACCTTGGGTATTGGGATCCCATTTTTTTTTTTCCAGGGCCTGGCCTTGGAGCAACAGGTGAGACGTGTTTGAAAGAGTGGTCTCTCTCAAATTCTGCTGCCCTGTGGATTCAGTTCCTTGCCTTGTCTTCAGTCTCCCAGCGCAGAGACAAGAGCCTCCCTCTATGCTTCCAAGAAGGCCCTCTGGCTTTTCAGCCTAGATTTCATTGCTGATTAGTTGTTCCCAGCTTTTCTTTCTCTTTTTCCAGAAGTCTAGCAAATTCAGCAGTAGCTACACAATTCTGTTCTTATAGCAATGATTTCCCTCATATTTCTCAAATGCCTGATGCCTCCCCTACCACAGATATGCTGTCCCATTTCACCCCTGGTGAAAGTTCTAGCAATTGTCCTTCTGTTTTATGCCGTGGGCTCTGGACTCCACCTCCACCAGTGATAGAGAGTTTTCATCCTCAGCTGGGTGGCAGATGATCTTGTTCCAATATCTCATTATAGTGTCTGCTTTCTTGAACCACTCCTGATACCTACCAACTGTCACAGGCTGGGTTCACTGGGAAGCTGACTCTGAGATAAAGCTTATTGTGCAGGATGTTTATTAGGGAGAAACCATATTCATGGAAGGGAGAGGATGGAAGCAGGACTGGGCAGAGGGAGGTGTCAAGCTGTGATACAGTGCTAAGATCTTTGGTGACTCCTTGCGGACTATGAAGCAGAATGACCCTTTAGAGTTGCCCCAAATGGAGTTTTTTGTGACCCTCCATCATTGGGTGTGAGCTGCCACGAAAGAGTGGCTCACCTTGGGGAAGTGGCTTTTTCCAGCATTAACACTTTGGCCTTTGCACACTGTTTTGTGTTAACACTTCTGGTAGCTGGGGGAAGAAATGTTGTTTCTGAAGGGGATCTGAGCAGGACATCACAGTGTCCACTCCATGTATGTCAGATTATCTGGCCCCCTATCCCATTTTCTCTGCTGAACAACTGTGGCCTTGAATAGATCTCTTAATCTCCATAACCTTCAAGTTTCCTTAAGTTAAAAAAAAAGGTGAAAACCAACATATGCCCATTTTAGAAAAGCAAGCAAAATACACTCAAGTAAAAAAGTAGTCACTTATAGGTCCACCACTCAGAAATAGACATTTCCACCCTGCAATGTGTTTCCCAACTTTTTGCTCCATATTTTTAACAGAGTTGTAACTGCACAATGTTCAATTTTGTATTCTTGTTTTCATTTAACATTATATATGAGTGTTATCACAAACTCTTTGTAAACATTAATTTCTAAATTATTGTTTCCAGTTGTAAGCATAATAACTATTCATAATAACAATTTTTAGAAAAAGCACCCACATCTCTCCCTTTAGAAATAACAGTAATTAGAAAGAAATAAGAGTGCAGCATGAACATGGGGAAGCAAAGGAAGGCAAGAAAGTACATGACCGTGAAGTAAATGCTTAGTCTCAGATATCAGAGGCTTCAACAGAAAGATAGATTAAAACCTAAAGAGAAAGAAGAGAAAGGTTCCAGTGCACTCAAGGAAAGAGAAGTTGCCCAACACCATCCTGCGTATTCTTTTAATATGACATAGCTGGGCCCATCTTATGACATTCTGGTTGATATCAACTTTATCAACTTGTCTATTAAAGGCAAACTTGACTTAGTACAGTCAAAGATGGACTGCCTGTATGCCAAATGTATAACTGACTGTTTAATGGCTGAAGTTGAGAATTTGGGTCAAGAGTATCCGGTGGCTCTAAGGATTCCTGAGAAGCCTAGGTTTGAATGATTACCATGCACAAAGGAACCCATGAAGATAGCTACTTAATATAGAGAGTAACTCAGCACAACCGTTACATTGTGGCCACAGTTGATTGGTGGAGGGAGCTTAAAGGAAGGATATGGAAGATCCCTGGAGTTCCCATTATATACATTTCTTTTTTATTTTTTTAAAGTTTTTAAAATTTATTTTGAGATAGTGTGTGCACGAGTGGGGGAGGGGCAGAAAGAGAGCAGAGAGAGAGTCCCAAGCAGGCTCTGCACTGCCAGCATGGAGCCCCATGGGGGGATCAAACTCCTGAACTGTAAGATCATGATCTGAGCTGAAGTCAGACGCTTAACCCACTGAGCCATCCAGGTGCCCCGCATCACGTACATTTCTAACCATAGGTACAACACTGAGTGGATGCCAGATGATTATGGAGCCCCTCAGTTCCAATTCTTTTTTTTTAAATTTTTTTTAGTGTTTATTTATTTTTGAGAGAGAGAGTGTGTGTGAGCAGTGGAGGGGCAGAGAGAGAGGGAGACACAGAATCTGAAGCAGGCTCCAGGCTCAGAGCTGTCAGCACAGAGCCCATTGTGGGGCTCAAACTCATGAACTGTGAGATCACGATCTAAGCCGAAGTTGGACACTTAACCGACTGAGCCACCCAGATGTGCCCCTTGCCGCCCCCCCAAGCTCAGTTCCGATTCTTAAGAGTTCCTCTGCCTTCCTTTACCAACTTTTTCTGTCCCCAGTTCATATAGCACTATGTTATAGAATGAATTATTCTATTTACCCATGTGCTCTCTTATAAGCTGAGTATGATTAAATATACTCACTTTTTGTTGTTTTTAAATCGATATCTTGTGGTGTTTTTTTTTTGTTTGTTTTAGAGAGAGAGTGCAGGAGCAGGGGAGGTGAAGAGGGAGGAAAAGAGAATCTTAAGCAGGCTCCATGCACAACACTGAGCCTGATGTGGGGCTCTATCCTACAACCCTGGGATCATGACCTGAACTAAAATCAAGAGTCAACCAAATGAGCCACCCAGACACCCTGAAATAGATATTTTGTATCATTTTGAATTTAGTTGCATCTTTTTATACATCAGATAATTGTTCACATAAAAATAAAAAAGAATCATAATTAAGTTTTTGTTACATAACTCCTTTTTTTTGTGTTTGTGTGGTTAGAAATAATATTGGGGAATTTTTTCTACATTTTCCTATTTGGAGGATGTCTAACACCAATATCCAATTCTTCAGACATCAATCGGGTGTCCTACAATTCAACACAATTCTGATCCCCTCTGTCTCCAGGGTCAGCATCAGACTCCACAGGAGTTCAGCCCACAGGACCACCCGCAGCCCAGAGGCCAAATGGCCACCCATACTTCTAACCAAATGTCCATAAAACAAGCGTTCTCACAACCCCCTCTCCAGGTTGGATAATTTGCTAGAATGGGTCACAGAACACAGGAAGACACTTTACTTAAACCAGTTTATTCTAAAGGATACAAATGAACAGCCAGATGAGGAGGTGCATAGGACAATGTTTGAAGGATGCTGAGTTCAGGAGATTCTGTCCCAGTAAAGATGGGGTGTACCACCGTCCCAGCACATGAATGTGTTTTCCAATTCAGAAGCTCATCACATCTCATTGTTCATGAGTTTTTATAGAGATCAGTTTGCAGCCCCACCCCCCCCTTCCAATAAACTCAAGTGTAACCAAAGGGGCTCCTAATGAATAACAAAAGACAGTCCTATCATTGGGGAAATTCCAAAGGATTTTAGAAGCTCTGTACCAGGAACTGGGGACAAAGACCAAATATATTTCTTATTACACCATACTTTTAAATCTGTTTTTTTGTTCATCTTGAACATCCCTACTACCTATTGTATATTTGTCTCCACCATCTTTTCAATACCTGCATCGTATTCTACTGCACCTATATAAAGCATAACTTAACAAATCTCCTTTTTGAATATTTTTTCTAATATAAATAATCTCCTGAAGAAGATTTTTACATGTAGATCTTTGTGTTCATCTTTAATCATTCCCTTGGTATAAAAATCTTGGGAGTAAAATGATCAGGCAAAGCCTATGAACATTAAGTTATTTGATATATATTGCCAAATTACCTTCTCGACAAGCTGGATTCATTGACTCCCTGTTAGAAGTGCATGCAGACACTCTGTGGGCAATTGTAATGCACTCATCAGGTTGGTCCTAGAGATGCAGATTGTGGTGCCTGCCCATGCCTGGAGTCCCTTATAAGGGAGACTGCTCACCCATAGTCTGTTTTGGAGATACAACCTGCATAACTGTGTTTCTATAATGTAATAACCCACCCTCCCTGGCGACTGCTCACCCACAGCAGGCAATCCACAGGCTTATCAGCAGCCTACCGGAAGGCCTGGGGCTTAGAGGCTCATGCCTAGTAGGGTGATGGCTATTTGCTCAACTGGTCAACTTCTTTCTTTTAGAAGTGCTAGATGGAAACAGAGATTCCGTCATTTACCAACGACAGCTAAAGTATAAATGAAAGATGCAATAGTGTCATCAGGGGCCAAGGCAAGTTAAAGTCATAAAAGGAAT
Source organism: Panthera onca (assembly GCF_046562875.1). Taxonomy (NCBI): domain Eukaryota; kingdom Metazoa; phylum Chordata; class Mammalia; order Carnivora; family Felidae; genus Panthera; species Panthera onca. The sequence continues at coordinate 22,559,286 of NC_138343.1, read as the reverse complement.
AAAAAAAACATGAATAACATAAATAAACAGGAACTATGACACATAGCAGAAGCTGTGAGCTGGGGAGAAGAGATTCCAGGTGACAGACGAGGAAGTTGCTCTTGTTGAGGAACTTGGGAATGGAACAAAGGAGGGGAGAGTAGCAAGAACTCATAAGTGACACAACCATACAGTGAAGATCCTTGACCTCATCCTCTTAAAGCCCCAGAAACTTGGAACCAATTCCTGTTCTCCTGGGGCCTGGCCAAATCCCAGCTCCTGGTATGTGCTTATCATATCATACCTGTTGTCCCAAGGACATTTTTGGATAGCTCCTCTGTCACTACTGGCTTGAGCTTATCTTAGAGCCCAGAGAGCCTAAGATAGCATGAATGATTCATAGACATCATTATTTTCTTACCTATAACTCTCTTAGCGTTCCTCAGTTGCCTGCTTTTTGTCATTATTATTGACCATTATAAATGAGGCTATGGTAAACATTTTTGTGCATGGAACTGAGTGCATGCATGCGTGTGTGTGTGTGTGTGTGTGTGTGTGTAGCATCCTTCCCTTCATCAAGTTTACCACATCAAGAAAGTCTTCATTAAAAGGCAAAAACACTGATTTTCTTTATCAATAAAACAAGAGTTATTGTGAGACATTGGGAAAATTGGATGTGTCCATCTCTAAAGCCTCTCAAATTTCTTACAGATCTGTTCTCTTCAGTTCTCTTCCAGAAGCTTGCAGGTCTCAAGTATTGTCATACAATCTCCTGCTGAGCCAAGAAAAAAAAGGAACCCCATCTCAGACACAACATTGTTCTGGACCATGTTGCACGATGATTTCCCTATCTCAGTCCACAAGTGTATTCTCCTATCATCAAATAGCTTCTCAACTTTACCAGTTAAATAACTTCCCTGGTTGGAATGGAACAGAATTGGGCAGAAGACTTTACTGTATTTACATGTATATGCATCTGTAGATCTTCATATAGTCCTATACCTATGTCTATGTCTGTGAATGTGTATGTAATTAAAGAAGTGGATATTTCACATTTGTAAAAAGGGAGAGAGAGGGGTGGCTGAGTGTCTCAGTTGGTTAAGCATTGGATTCTTGATTTCAGCTCAGGTCATGATATCATGATTTGTAGGATCAAGCTCTGCATCAGGCTCCCTGCTGACAGTGAAGAGCTTGAATGGAATTCTCTCTCCTATTGTCTCTCTGCTCCTCCCCTGCTTGCTCTCGAAAGAAAGAAAGAAAGAAAGAAAGAAAGAAAGAAAGAAAGAAATAGAAATAATGGATTTTAGAGTAAAAATGATAAAATTGGCAAAATTAAAAAATAAATAAATTGAAAAGGGAGAGAGAAAGAGAGAGAGAGAGAGAGAATAAATACTTATTTATTTATTTTCAGAGAGAGAGAGAGAGAGTGAGCAGAGGAGGGGCAGAGAGAGAGGAGAGAGTTCCGAGCAGGCTCTGCAATGTTAGCACAGAGCCTGATATAGGGCTTGAACTCACAAATTGTGAGATTATGACCTGAGTTGAAACCAAGAATTGGATGCTCAACTGACAGAGCCAGTCAGGAGCCCCAGGAGAGAGAGAGAATAAAGAAGGAAGGAAGCAAAGAAACAAGGAAGGAAGGAAGAATACAGAGATGCCCGGGTCTGTTGGTTCTTGGGATCTCAATGACCATCCTGAGCCCCTCTAAATTACAATGATAAATTTCGACAAGTTTTCTACCTCTGAAAGGATCAAAGGAGCCTAATTTATGGCATGGCAGTGAACAAACTGCTCCTAGAGAGTCTGTTTGCGTGATGCTCCCTATTTGCATATAATGTGTTCCTGTTGTTCTCTGAGAGTGTAACAACTCTTTTCTTACATTGTTCCTTTCCTAGAGATTGAAAAATCATAAGGTCTCCAACTACATTTGCTTTTTATATGTAATCTTTTCATAATAGTCTCCAATATTGTTCTTTTCCTTCATAATTGAACAAAGAATCAATCAGATTAAGTATAATTGGTTTCTGACTGAAGATTAGGATTCAGTACTTTTGTATCTTGCAACGATTTGTATCTTTACGTTGAATCTGTTAAATTTAGGAAGCCAGAAATTATGATTTTTCCATAGTCTGCCAGGTTTAGAACAGAAGAGTCCAAGTACAATAAAACTGCCCCGCAAAATTCACCACTACCTAGAGATGCCAACACGTCAGAAGTTGAACGGGTAGGTGGTACCACAGGACACATCATCTCAGAGTGTTTGTTCACCAGCTGACATGCAGAAATTAAAAAACTCTGAGTCCTACAAGCTATTTAGGGTGTTGATGTCTGTGTGGATTGTATGAAATTAGATTGCATACCAGTTAGGGACAGAGAGCAATGGCCTCTTAATAACTGATACTTGTATTCAGCGTGTTTTGGGTTAGACTTTTTTAGGTCTTAAAAAAAATCTAAGAGAGCCAGGAAATTGATATATTTATTTATATATAATATATATACCTTTGGTTTTCAAAAAATACCAAAAAACAAAAACCCTTCTTACCTGTTGGGATGAGCACTGGGTGTTGTATGGAAACAAATTTGACAATAAATTATATTTAATTTTTAAAAACCCTTCTTTGTAAAAAAGTAAATGCCTCTTGGGGTGCCTGGTGGCTTAGTCAATTAAGTGTCCAACTCTTGGTTTCAGCTCAGGTCATGATCTTGCAGTTTGTGGGATCTAGTCCTACGCTGGGCTCTTCACTGACAGACAACATGGAGCCTGCTTGGGATTCTCTCTCTCCCTCCCCTTCCCCTGCTCATGCTCTCTCTCTTTCAAAATAAATAAAAAAACCTTAAAATATATATTAAAAAAAGTAAATTCCTCTCAGAGTGCTCTATGTTAAAAAACATACAAGCGCAAAGTACAAATTAAATGTTCTTTCCTGCCTGCCACCCTCTGTAAATCTTTTCAAGGCTACCAGTTCATAAATCCTTTGTTGTGCAGGTCTGTCCCTCATTCACAGCATCTACTCTGGGACATTTGCACAGTTTCTTCTTGCCTCTTCTGTTTAAGCCTTGTTATAATTTCTCCAAAAAGAGGTGTTAATGGTTTGCACCCTTGATGCCACCCTAGAAGAACTGCCTGCCTTACTTCCTCTGTACAGAGGAAGTACAGACTTCCTCTGTCTCCCAAGCAGAGGTCCCCACCATATCATACCATTTCTCTGCTAAACGGTCCTTGTGACTTCTGGAAAACAAAGACACAAACATCTCTGTTGATGCCATTAGCTCCTATCTCAGTCACTTCCTCCTGGTGTGGGGCCCCTCAAAGATGATGCATTCATTTTTATAAAGCATCAGACATTTTCCCTTGAGGCATTTTTGAGAACCACTAAGGAAAACAGTTTCTGCTGCAAATACTGCAGTATGGACCTCCCCGAGCTGCTCATTCTCTCCAAGCAGGAGGCAGGCGTGGCAGCAGAGAGTAGGTCAAATAGTTTGCTCATCAGCTGATCAACAGTAGCAAAAGTGGGTCCACAATAGAGCTTCATGTCTTAGTCTGGTGACTTGCATGGGTTTATTTTGTCACTGTGGTATCTGCATTTTATTATAAGCCCTACTTATTATAATTCTCCACTGAGTGGAGAATCTTGAGATATTTTTTGTATTATGTGACGCAGAAAGGATTCGCTTCTCTGTGTTTAATGGAGGCAAAGAGGAGCGAATTGCTCTTGGTGGCTGACAATGATCATAGCAAAAGAAGGATTTGGTTTGCGAATAAAGATGGACAAGATTCTGTAAGACAGAGTTGTCTGAAATGTATTGGTTGTCTGATCCCTAGTTGCTTACAAACACGATCACACTGGCATCCTTGGCATGAAATGGTGTGGTGTTGTGTGTGGATCGGATCAGTCAGCAACCAGCCCCTTCCTCCTGTGTTTCTCTGCTCTGCACAGCCATAAGGCTGAAACTACATTGCATATTCCTTGCAGCTAGGGCTTGGGAGGTGAATTGAGTCCTCCCACTTAGATGCTGTTTAGTTCTCTATTGCTAAGTAACAGATTGGTCCAAAACCTAGCTGCTTAATACAGTGAACATTTATTCTCTTTCCTAGTTCTGAGGGTCAGGAGTCTGGGAGCAGCTTAACTGGGTGGTTCTGGCTCTGGGTCTCTTATAAAGCCTAGAAGTCTACTGGGACTGTTGTCTCAGAAGCTGGAGGGGCTGTTTCCTTGCTCACTCACATGGTTGTTGGTAAGAGGCCTCAGTTTCTCACCCTATGGGCTTTGCTACAAGACTGCAAGAATGTCCTAAAGACAAGGCAACTCTGGTTTCCCCCAGAGCAAGGGATCTGAGAAAGGAAGAGAACAAGGGATAGAAGTCATATGACAGACATCAGAGCGTCATCTACAACCCAGTCTTGGAAGTGATGCACCATCACTCCTGCTGGGTTCTATTAACCACACAAACCACTGCTGGTACAATGGTGGAGGGACTCCACCAGGAGGTGAACCCCAGGAGTCAGGGATCATTGGGGGTCATCCTGGAGGCAGGCTACCATAGACGCAGGCTAAGAGGCAGGAATGAAGTGGGAGCCATTTTCCTGCTTCCATGGCTGCTTTTGCTCACAAGTAGGGTAATAGGGAGGGATTTGGGGCAGCATGTCCAGCTTAATCTTCATGGATGTTGAAAGACATTCTGGTGGCTGTCGTAACCCAAATCAGCCATGTCCAGTCCCCAGGTTCCCGGTGGTGGCAGCATAGCCTCTTGGTCTTTGCATCTCAGCTCAGTAGCTGTGTGCTCTTGAACCCAGTTCCCAAGGCCGTCTCTTGGGGACGCGCTGGCAGCCATTCCTCCAGCCCTTCCAATGTATTACACTCCCTAAAATATAGCTGCAGTAAATTCCTAGTCCTGGAACTGGACCATAACTGACACAGACAAGGATCACTCCTCCAGGTAATAATGACAAATGTGATTGTGCCAGGGCATGTTCCACGCATGTTACATTCACTCATCAAATTTTACAGGTAACAAAAAGTAGAGCTGGATTTCAGGGCCCAAACTCTTAACCTTGTGTCACACTGGGGCCACTCACAGGACTACATTTCATACAGTCTTCTTTTAGAAGGTTGGCAGTGGCTAAAAGGATATGGGTGTCTGCTCACAAAGGCTGACAAGGTCTTGGGTTTCTTCATATAATCTTTTCTTTTATTATTATTTTTATGAGACACCCGGAAGGTAATAATTCACTGTCAAGAATCTCAAGCTCCAGGCAAAATATAGCGTGAGGCTAATAGCCAAGACCAGTGAGTAGAGGTCTACTCACTAATTTCTCCTATGGACACTTAAATAAGACCCCCAATGTTAGGGAGAACATCTTTAATACTTATGGAAAAATTTTACCCCAAACCCAATTTTGTTCAGGCATTGCACTGTAAAAAGACTGACTCCTACTCTACACAAAACATTACTATCTATCTATTCAGTGATGACAATGAAGTCATGAAGAAACTGACTTGCTCATATAGCTTTCATTAGGAGAATTGCAAGACCTCTATTGAATCCTAGCTGGCACACGGCATTATGTCATTCTTGAGATACAGGGTTCTACCTGTGTATTCATTCAACAAGTGTTTCTTGAGCAGATACTCTGCTCTGTACACAAGATATTTAAGTAGAGGGTAAAAACAGTGATGAGCGAGGTCTTTGATGCTACCAGGTCATGAGCTCTTTGTATAGTAGCAGAGGTATAAACAGTCAAGCCACCTGCTTCGTGCAGTTATCAGCTGTTGGATCAGGTCCCAGGGTCAAGGATCATTTCTCATGAATAGTTCTGAATGGAATGCAGAGTGTGTTCCAGGAAACGTCAATGGGGAAGAATCCCTAAGATGTTTTTTACACAAGCAAAGTTAGCTGGTGTTTAAGGCAAGGAAGAGAATTAATATGGTAGCTGTGATAATCAAATTAACCACTTGTTGAATGCTTCCTGCATGCCAGAAATAAATGCTTTGAAGATATTCTCAAATGTAATCCTCATAACCACCTCACAAAATAGGTTCTGCTAGTGGCCTCATCCTACAAATAGAAAAACAAAGACTGAGAGTGTCAATCATTTGCTTAATGTTATACAGCTGGTTGGTCAAGAAGACAGAATTGAATTCAGGTGGGTCAGGCTCCTCAGGCTATGCTCTTGATCTCCAAATCCTGGCTGGTTGGTCCAGACCATCCAAGTAAATTTTTTAACACCAATTGACATCATCTCTGTGCTTATCCTGACATCACTGATAAACTCATTTGCTGTTATCCCTACCCCAGCCTCTGCTTTGAGGAGGCTGGGAAAAACCAACATTTATTTCAGTGCCTCAGAATAAACATAGTAGTTAAAGGATATAGTGATAATTTTTCCTTAATTATTTGGCTCTTCCCATAATAATGTAGTTAATTAAGCTGGCTTCTGCACAGCTGCTCAGCTGAGGCTGATAATGGAAACATAAATTGATCTTTCTGGTCTTAGGCTTTCTAAATCAAGTTCATTCATGCCTATCAACAAGGTGCTGTTTTTACCTGTATAGGTGAATTACACTCTATTCATTGAGCAGTGCAGGGATTCTCAAACTATCATGTGCACCTAAATCTTCAAAGCAGATTCCTGGGCTTCATGTCAGATCCACTGAATTGACATCTTTGGGAGAGTGGCCCAGCTATTTGTATTTTAACCAGCATAGCAGCTGAGTCCCACGTGACCCAGTGAGGTAGAACCCTGAGACAGAGAGGCTTTCACTGGCATATGGTTGGAATGCCTAATCAAGCTGACATCATGTTGGAGCACAGTTCTGGGTTCAAATTCTGTTTGTACCACTTAAATGCTTTATTAGGGGAGCAAGAGGTATAATGACTGGGGATGAGGTCAGAGAGGCATCTTAGGACCAGATGATGTGCAGCTTTGAGGCCCCAGTAAGGACTGAGGAATTTCCTGGGGATGACAAGAAAAGCCACTGAAGGTTTCAGCAGGGATCTGTGATATGACTCATGCTTAAAGATTCCTCTGGATGCTCTGTGGACCATAGACTGTAGAAATTAAGAGTAGAAGCAGGGAGTCTATGGCCAAACTACCCTGAACGCTCTCAAACTCATCTGATCTCAGAAGCTAAACAGGGTCAGGCCTGATTAGTACTTGGATGGGAGTAGTAGCAGGGAGAACAATTGGGAGGTCGTTCAGTACTCCCAGTGAAAGAAAGCAGTATCTTGGACTGTGGTCTTAGTGTCAGAGGTCTTGTGAAGTTGTTGGATTTGGGATCTATTCCAAAAGGACACCTGATATGATTAATTTGATGATATAAGATACAAGATAAAGAAAGATCATGTGATTCTTTTCATGGCACTTATATTGTTCTAAAATAAGAACCTTCTTCCCTCCTTCCCTCCCTCCTCCTTCCCTCTTCTTTTAAAGACCCTAATGACTACATTGGGTCCATCTAAATAACCTAGCAAAATCTCATCCTCTCAAGATCCTTAATTTAATCACATCTACAAAGTTCTTTTGCCATATAAGGTAAAATATTCACAGATTATAGAGATTAGGATGTAGACATTTTGGGGGTGTCAATATGCAATCTACCAGGGGACCCAAAAATCTAATGGAAGATAGGTAAGTCACTTAACTTCCACCTGCAATGCTTTGAAGTCAGTTGAGCAGGGTAACAGAATAGAAAGTGAATGGTAGAATACAGGTAGCCAACAGACACATGAAAAGATGCTCAACATCACTAATGCAAATCAAAACTACAATGAGATATTACCTCACACCCATTGGAATAACTAAAATTAAAAAAGACAAGAAATAACAAGTTTTGGTGAGGATGTGGAGAAAAAAGAATCCTCATGCACTGTTGGTAGGAACGTAAGGTCGTGCAGCCACTGGGGAAAAGAGTATTACATTCCTCAAAAAATTAAAAATAGAAATACCATATGATCTAATAATTCTACTGTTGGGTATTTACCTCCCCCGCTCCCAAAAAAAAAAAAACTCCAAAAACACTAATTCAAAAATATATATGCCCCACTATATTTACTGAAGCATTATTTACAATAGCCAAGATATGGAAGCATCCCAACAGTCCATTGATAGACAAATAGACAGGAAAGATGTGGCATGTATATTCAATGGAATAGTATGTAGCCATGAAAAAGGATGAGATCATGCCATTTGCAACAACATGGATGGACCCAGAGGGTATTGTGCAAAGTGAAATAAGTCATACTGAAAAAGACAAATACCACATGATTTCACTCCTATGTAGACTCTAAAAAAACAAATAACAAATAAGTGAGCAAACAAATAAAAAGCAGAATCAGACTTATAAATACAGAGAACAAACTGGTGGTTGTCAGATGGGGGAGAGGGGGAGGGATGGGCAAAATGGGTGAATGGCAGTAGGAGATACAGCCTTCCCAGTATGGAATGAATAAGTCATGGGAATCAAAGGCACAGCATAGGGAATATAGTAAATAATACTGTAATACCATCGTACAGTGACAGATGGTAGCTACACTTGTGGTGAGCACAGCATAACACATAAACTTGTTGTTTATATAAACTATGTTGTACATCTGAAACTAATGTAACATTGCATGTCAACTATACTCAAATAAAAAGCAACAAATAAAACCCAGGAAAGTGAATGGTAGAGAAGGTAGTTGGGGAGAAACCAGGGGCTTGCTACACTTAATAGGGTGAGTCAATCTCTCTGAGACTGTGGTATTCAAACAGTGATCCCATTAAGAAGAAGGAGAGAGCCATGAAAGTATCTGAGCGAAGAGCATTCAGTGGAAGGACCAGCAAGTATAAAAGTATTCTGAGATGGAAACACACCTGATGTTTTTGAGGAACCCAAAGGCTGGTGTGATTTAGAGAACAGCAAGTGGGCAGGGATAGTAGCTGCAGTTGGAGAAATTTGCAGGAGCCAGATCAGAGATGGTGAAGAGATTGGATTTTAAGGAGAATGCTGGGAGAAAAGCAGTGCATGGGTTGTGGTAGGCAGTCAATAGAAAGTGATTTCTTTTTGTTTTGTAGTGTATTCTTTTTGTTTTTAAGAATAATGGGAAGCCATGAGAGAGGAATAATGGGAAGCCAACAGAATGTGGTTCACAGAGCCCTCTGGGCTGATGGGACAGATTTGAGAAGAAAAATAGGCTCTTATATCACGTGGAGTTCAGCCAGGAAACAGAGACCACACCCATTATTTGAACAGAAAGAGGTTAACAGACTTAACAACAACAACAACAGCAGCAACAACAGCAACAATGACAACAACAAAAGCCTTTTGTATTTACCCACATTTTCCTTTTTGGCACTCTACTTTCTTTTGTGTAGATTCAAGTTTCCATCTTGAATCATGTTTCTTCACCCCGAGAAACTTCTTTTTCTTGCCATGAAACAGCAAAACTTCCTTTACTATTTTTTTGTAGTAAGATCTACTGGTGACAGTGTCTCATTGTTTGTCTGAACAATCTTCACTCTGTCTTCATTTTTGAAAAATATTTTCACAAGGAATAGAATTCCAGTTTGGCAGATTTTTCTCTTAGAACTTTAAACATGCCATTGCATTGTCTTCTGATTTGCATGGGATCTGACAAAAAGTCTATTTTAATCCCTATCTGTGTTACTCTCTCTATAAAACTTGTCTTCTTTCCTTTGGCTGCTTTTAAAATTGTCTCTTTTTCATTGTTTTTCAGAAATTTGATTCTGATCTGTTTTGATGTGGGTTTCTTTATGCTTTCCTATTTATTGTGCTTTTTGGGCCTGGGGGTTCGTAGTTTTCATCAAATTTGCAAAAAAAAAAAAAATCAGCTGTTATTCCTTCAGGTATATGTTCTGGCCCCTCCTCTATCTCCTCACCTTCTGGGCTCCAGTTATACATGTTTTATATCACTTGATGTTATCTTATTGGTCACAGAGGTTTTGTTCACTTTTTTTCAGTTTCTTTCTCTTTTCTTCCCTCAGGGTCAGATTTTATTATGTTTTGACACTTCTCCCACCCTTATTAGGCTCTTTTCACATTTTTCCACATACAGATACTTCCCCTAATAAAATCCTTGCACGCTTCATCTTGTTTTGATGTCAGCTTCTTAGACAACATGATTTCTATTGCCTACTTTTTCTCCTGTATGCTGTCTTCCTTTAAAGGGTGCTACAGTTTGTTTTAGCACTTACGCAGTGAAGTTACTTTCAGGTCAGCGTGGTTATTTCAAGGCTTGTTCTCAAATTTTATTAAGGTATATCCAGAGTAGCTTTTACTCTAGGGATAATTAAACCCTATTATTAAAGTGTGACCCCTCTGGGTTCTCTATGGAATGGCCCAAGTGTTCATCTACCTCACTCCACTTAGGCTACTTGGAACTCAAATATCTCAAATATCTCCTAGCCCTAAGATTTGTTTCTTTTGTAGCTCTCTGATGTTGTTCTTTGCCTGGCTTCATGGAGTTTACCCCTATGCATGCCCAGAGTAGTCATAGCCAAAGACTAAACAGAACTGTAGTGAAGATCTGTGAGTTCTTTCTCTGTGTAACTCCCTTCTCCCTGGTAGTCTGCTCTGCAAAATCCCATTGCTTCAGGATCTCCAAACGTCTTTCTCTGTCTCCTCAATTCAGTGAGAACAATAGACTCTGCTTGGATTCCTCTTCTCTGAACCACGTAGTGGAGATTACCTCTAAGTATGAAGATAGGACAATGATAGAGAACCCCTGTTTCTTTCTCTTCTCTAAGGGACCATAGTCCTGGGGCTGCTTGTTGCCTAATAAGCAAACAAGGTACTTCCAAACAAGGTACTTCTTCATGCAGTGGAAGTCAAAAAAGAGAGAATTTCATATATAAAATTAGTTGTGGGGCACCTGGGTGGCTCAGTTAGTTGAGTGTACGACTTCGGCTCAGGTCATGATCTCATAGCTTGTGAGTTTGAGCCCCGTGTCAGTCTCTGTGCTGACATCTCAGAGCCTGGAGCCTGCTTCAGATTCTGTGTCTCCCTCACTCTCTGCCCCTCCCCCATTCATGCTCTGTCTCTCTCTCTCTCAAAAATAAATAAACATTAAAAAAATTTTAAAAAGATTAAAATTAACTAGTTGTTATATAGGTAACTGAAAAGATGCAACACAAAGTCTAAAGTAGTATGGGGGAAGCAATTCCAGGAAGTAGCTCCCAAAACGTAGGGTCAATGGAACAAAGGGAAGATATTAAGAATATTAAAACTTAGAAACTTAGAGTAGTAACCTTGGGGAGCTAAAACTTAGACATCTGAGGAGGTGTTGCGTATTTGGTGTTGGTGTTGGTGTCTGAACTCAGAGTAGTGCCCTTTGTGCATTGAACCCAGACGTCTGTCAAGAGGGTGCTGACTGGTTGGTGGGTGCTGCTGTCTTAACTGGGATTTAAATAAAGTTGTTTCTGCAAATATTTTTTAAAATCCTACAAAACAGATTTAATTGCTGGTAATGGGAAGGAATTGCTGCTACTGGAGTTAAGATGCCACCCTGGTGTGATGCCCACAGAACGACACATAATCAGGAACAAACTGGGAGGGGCAAGTCCTTCTCCCTCCCTCCCCCTGAGTTTTCAGTCTCCCCCTCACATTTCTTATTGGCAGAACACATTTTAGAGCAGCTGCCATGGAGTATGTGGTTTCCAGAGCTCCAGCCCAACTTCTGAGCAGAGTAGAGAAGGGTGAGTTTAGGAATAACAGACAGTAGCTTAATAACTAGCACTGCTACATTCTAGTTTTTGGTCTGAGGAACCAGGGGAAATGTGCTGCTGGTAGCTGAGTTAAGGAAGACTGGAGGAACAGCAAATTCCCGCCTTACCCCCAAGTCTACTGAATCAGAATCACCAGGGAAAATACCTGGGAATGTCTATTTTTACAAACATGAGAGGTGATTCTGATCAGGCAAATTTAAAGTAACTGTAATCTAGATCAGATTGCTCGCTTAAAGATAAGGAAATGAGAATAGCATTGAGAATCCCCAAATGAAATCTTATGTTTAAGTTAATTGATTTTCCTTTTCTCCTTCTGTTTGTTTTGTTTCAGGTAGGCTCCACACGCAACGTGGGGCTTGAACTCACAACCCTGAGGTCAAGAGTCACATGTTCTACTGACTGAGCCAGCCAGGTGCCCCTGGTTAATTGATTTTCAGCAAAGGTGCCAAGACAATTCAGTGGGGGAAAGAATAGTTTTGTTTTTTTTTTTTTTCAGCAAATGGTACAAGGACAACTGGATATCCACACTCTGTACAAAAATTACCTTGAAATAGATCATAGACCAAAATGTGAGAGATAAAACTCTGGGAAGAAAATTCAGGAGTAAATCTTCATGATTGGGGCTTAGGCAATGATACCTTAGATGTGACACCAAAAGCACAAGCAATAAAAAAATAAGCAAATTGGTCTTCATCAAAATTAAAAATGTTTTCCATCAGTGGATGAGTGGATACACAAAATGTGATATATACAAATGGGGTATTATTCGGCCTTAAAAAGGAAGGAAATTCTGACACATGTTATAGCATGCATGAACCTTAAAGACATTATGGTAAATGAAATAAGTCAGTTACAAAAGGACAGATACTATATGATTCCACTCATATGAGATCCCTAGAGTAGTTAAATTCATAAAGGCAGAAAGTATAATGGTGGTTGTCAGGACCTGAGGGGAAGGGGAGAATGAGAAGTTAGTCTTAAGAGGCATGTAATTTCGTTTTGGAAGGTGGAAAAAACTTCTGGAGGTCGATGGTAGTGATGGTTGCACAACACTGTGAAGGTGCTTAATGTCATTGATAAATTTTAGGTCACGCATATTTTACCATAAAAATAAATAAATAAAAAGAAACAAGTTGAAACTTTGGTGCTTCAAACAATACCACAAGAAAGTTAAAAGACAAATTCTAGAATGGGAGAAAAATATTTGCAAATCATATATTTGACAAAGGACTTACACCTAGGGTACACATAGAACAATTGCAGATCAGTAAAGATAAATAACCCTATTTATTTATTTATTTATTTTTATTTATTTATTTTGAGAGCAAGATAGAGAGCAAAAGGGGGAGGGGCAAAGAGACAGGGAGACAGAATCCCAAGCAGGCTCCATGCTGTCAGCATAGAGCCCCGTGTGGGGCTCAAACTCATGAACCATGACCTGATCCAAAATCAAGAGTTGGACGCTTAACAGACTGAGCCACCCAGGCTCCTGGATAAATAACCCAATTTAAAGAGGGACAAAGGATTTGAATAGACATTTCCCCAAAGGAGATATACAAATGGCCAACAGCACATGAAAAAAAGCCAAACATCATTGGTTGTTCGGGACATGGCATCAAAACCACAATGGAGGGGTGGCTAGGGGACTCCGTTGGTTAAGAGTCCAACTTCAGCTCAGGTCACGATCTCACAGTTCATGGGTTTGAGCCCCGCATCGGGCTCTGTGCTGATAGCTTGGAACCTGGAGCCTGCTTCAGATTCTGTGTCTCCCTCTCTTTCTGCCTTCCCCCACTCGCGCTTTCTCTGTCTCTGTCTCTCAAAAATAATAAATACATGTTTAAAAAGTTATTTAAAGAATGTCAGCTTTACCAGCTTATAATCCACATACTATACAACCTCCTCTTTAAAGAATATGATTCAATGGATTTTGCTATATTTACAGATAACATGCAAATATCACCACAGCTCATTTTAGAAACTTTTCACAACCTGTAAATTAAACCCCACACCCTTTAGTTATCACCCCCATTTCCTCTCCCCCACAGCCCTAAGTCACTAATAGGTCTCTATAGATCTCCCTATTTTGAACACTTCCTATGAATGGGATTATATAATATGTGGTCTTCTGTGACTAGCTTCTTTCACTTAGCATGATGTTTCCAGGGTTCCTCATATAGCATGTATCCTTTCCTTTTTGGGGCTGTCTCTCTGCCCCTCCCCTGCTTGTGCTCTCTTTCTGTCTCTCGGAAATGATAAATAAACGTTAAAAATTTTTTAAAAAATACCATGGAATACCACTTCACACCATAGAAGCAAAAAGACGTACAACAACAAGTGTTGGATAATGAACATTGGTGAGGATGTAGAGAATCTGGAACCCTCATACAGGCTACTAGGAATGTAAAATGGTGTGACCACTTTAGAGAACAATTTAGAAGTTCCTCAAAGCATTAAACATTGAGCAATCACATCACCCGGCAATTCTGCTGCTAGGAATTTCATTCCAAGGAAACAAAAACACATGTCCACACAAAAACTTATAAACAAATGTATACAAAATGCAAACAGCATCATACATAATAGCTACAAAATGGAAATAACCTAAATGTCCATCAGCTGATGAAAGGATAAGATGTGGTCTACCCATACAACGCAATACTATTCAGACTTTAAAATGAAGTATTGGGGCGCCTGGGTGTCTCAGTCTGTGAAGTGTGTGACTCTTGATCTCAGGATTGTGGGTTTGAGCACCATGTTAGGTGCAGAGATTACTTGAAAAATATCTTGGGGTGCCTGGGTGGTTCTGTAGGTTGAATATCCAACTCTTGATTTCAGCCCAGGTCATGATCTCATGGTTCATGGGATTGAGCCCTGCATGGGGCTCCATGTTGAGCATGGTGCCTACTTGAGATTCTCTCCCTCTCTCGCTGACCCTCCCCTGCTCATGCTCTCTCTCTCTCTCTCTCAAAATAAATAAATAAACATTTTTAAAAAATAAACATAAAATGAAGTATTGAGAATTAGCTGGCTGGTTCAATTGGTGGAGCATGTGACTCTTGATCTCAAGGTTGTGGGCTTGAGCCCCACGTTAGGTGTAGAGATTACTTAAAAATAAAAAAAAAATCTTTAAAAAATAAAGTATTGATAAATACCATAATATGGATGAGACTTGCAAACATTGTGCTGAGTGAAAGAGGCCAATCACAAAAAAACCACTTCGGTCAGGTACAGAAATGTTCACAGTAGTAATCCTATAGAGGCAGAGAGCACGTTAGTGGTTGCCTGTGGCTGGAGGTGGGGGAGGGGGAGTGAGTGTTAATAAAGTCAACATTTTGTTTTTGGAGTGATGAAGATGTTCTAAACTTCAACTCTGGGATGTTTGCACAACTCTAAATACACTAAAAGTCATTGAGTCATACACTTTAAATAGGATAATATTATTGTATGCAAATAATATCTCAACAAAGCTGTTAGAATAAAATGGAAGCTCCATGAGGGCTGAGGTGTTTGTCTGTCTGAGGTACCTCAGTGCTCAGACTGCTACCAGGCAGAGGGTAGTGCACTGTGTGCATAATGACTGTCGTCTAGAATGGAGACTGCATCACATTTAAAAAATGTTATTTTTCCTAAAACACCATTTGTAGGTTCATAAAAAGTAATAAGGTATTAATAAATATTTGTTTACTGAGAAAAAGAAAAAGAAAATGGGTTTAGAGAAACTCAAAGACCATTTAGCTTGAAATCAGGGAAGTTGGTGGGTGCCCCAGTCAACTTAGCCTAGTTTCTTATTTCTAGTCCATTGAAAGCTAATTTATACTATAAATAAATACATAGTGTGTGTGTGTGTGTGTGTGTGTGTGTGTAGTGTGGTGATCACATCCTTGATTTCTGCCATCTCACTGATAGACTTTATGTATGGGCTTGGTCCCCCTTTTACCTGGGAATCTTGGCTAATTCCCTTAACTTCTGTGCCTCAGTTTTCCCATCAGCAAAAAATGATAAAAGTTGGCATTTTCCAATAGAATTGTAAGGATTTGATAGGATATAAAAATGTTCCTTAGCCTTGGCACATAGCTCAATAAGTAATAAGCAATAGTCATTATTATAATGCAGTAAGTGACCAAAAGAAACTATAATTTGCCCCTGCATACTATACAAGATACAGGAATAGGGATTTTTTCCATATATACTCCAAGGCAATTTTAATTGCCAGTTTTTACAGGAAAGGAGTCTAAGAGATGCTAGATGAAACTCATATGAGGTCACGTGACTATTATCTGCTCTTTGGTGTGATAATAAATCAACTAGCAGAGCCTTTTCATCTTAACAGCATTTATGCTCTTGACCACTAATATCACCTTCCCTCCCAGTACTTTCTGTATCATGTTCAAACCAATTTAATGGTTTCAAGTGCTTTGAAGTTACATATTAAGAAATAGTGCAGTGCCTCCTGTGTAACAATTGGATAAGTCTGTATACCTGCCACTTAAGACGCTTTGGATTTAACAAAGTAAATGAACATGTCAACCAAGACTTCCTTCAAGATCTGATTTTTTTTTAATTCCATTTTGGGACTGACTCCTCAATCTGATTCTGGAATGTCATTATAGTGTGAGGCAGAATGATTCTTGCTTATAACTAAGGTTGTATGCTCCCATGTGAGTGGGATGTCTTGCATTTTATTGTTTCTCTCTTCTAATATAGTACAGATTTCCACCTTCCATGGCTGCTTAAATTGCCACCAAAAGATTCTTAAGCCAAGCTGATTTTCAACGTTTTAAAAATCTTTTTTTTTTAATTTTGTATTAATAAAATGATTAAATCTGAATAATTATTACTATCACTCTTCAAAGTATGATATAGCTCTGTTTCTCCCCGTACCACTTACAAGTATAAATCAAATTATATCCGTGTTATTGTATAATTATTTCTTTAAATTGCATATTCCTTTATCCTATCAGGTATCACTAACTCAATGGTTTTCTTGAGAATCAGAAGAGAGCTAAATAAAATAAATAAGCAATAATAAGAATATATAAATACATAAAGAAATAAAATTAAAATACTGTGTTTATTGAACTCTGGATTTTAGTTTTAATTATTTGAATTATCACGTTTCAAATGTGAAAAGTGCAGAGATATAAAATGCTCTCAGGATATAGTACACAGTGACTAAAATTAAGGTAATTAGGCTTCTCAAGCCTTGTTATGTCTACAATAATCAGATAATAAAGCACAAGCTTTCTTTGGCTTTGATTTTATATTACCAATTTTCCTTTCTACCAAGAATTCAGACACAATCCCAAGTAAAGCTTATGATTAAAGTGTCTGGCAGCCATGCTGTGCATCTAAAAAGAACACTCATTTTTCCAATCCCTATGAATGATACAATTATTCACAAACCAGATACAGGTATAAAAATGACACAGAACCTCATAGTTCTCAGAAATGTTTGGCATCTAGTAAGCATGCTACCTGTGTTAGCTGTGATCATCACCATCACCACCACCATCATCTTCATCATTGTCAGCATCCTGTTTCCAAAATCTTGATGCCCTAAACGGGCATTGCAGCCTAGATTGAAAAATCAAGCCACCCTCAGTCAGTTAAATATGCGACTCTTGATTTTGGCTCAGGTCATGATCTCGCTATTATGAGATCAAGCCCTGCATTGGGCTCCTCACTGGGTGTGGAGCCTATTTAAGAGTCTCTCTCTCTCTCTCTCTCTCTCTCTGCCCCTCCCCTGCTTGTGCTCTCTCTCTCTCTCAAAAAGAAAAAAAAGAGCAAAGCCACCATGTTGAAAGTAATTTTATTAATGTCTTCCGTCTCTGTTAACTGAGAAAAGAAAATGTCTCTCAGTAAGAATTAAAGTGTATTCACAGTGAAATAGTGTGACCTAGGAACTTAAATGTTTCTCTCTTTTATAAATGAAGTGTTTGGATTGATAGGAATGGAAATGCTATATACAGAGGAATCAGACTTTTGCAAATCCTTTGGAAATTTTCCTGGTATTATCTTTATAGACAGGGAAGAAAGTGTAGATCAGCTGATAAGATTCACCTGGAGAGTTTGTCTCCAGTGTCATGCTTTAGGGTTTCGTCCTATTCCATTTTTTCCCCCTTCAAGCTCTGGGTGAAGAAAGCTTTAATAAACATGGCTACAAAAGGTACAGAAAAAATGGAGTCAAGAAGAACAGTTAATATATTGGATGAGAGAAAGCAGATATGAAATATCTTAAGACTTGGAATATTGGCATGAAATTACCAAAATAACATTTAAGGAAAGTAAATGCACATTGCATTCAGGTCCAAGAACAAAAATGCACAAGCACACCAAAACACAAAACGCTTTACGGCTTTGAATTGGGGTACACCAGCTTAACTACAGATCTGGATCAAAAATAGGTATAAATCATTCTGGAAAACAGTTCAGAAGTTTCTTTGAATATTAAACATACAACTGTCATAAAACTCAGCAATTGCGCTCTTGGGCATTTATCCTAGAAAAATGTAGACTTACGTTCACACAGGAACCTCTAGTGTTTACAGCAGTTTTCTTACTAATAGCCAAAAACTGGAAGCACCCCAGGTGTCCTTCAATAAATGAATGGCTAAACCAACTTTGGTACATCCATGGAATGTAGTATGTCATGGAATACCACTCAGCAATGGAAAGAAACAACTGTTGATGCACACAGCAACCTGGATGAATCTCCAGAGAATTATGGTGAGTAAAAATTCTAATCCCAAAGGTTACCTACCCTACAATTCCACTTACTCTTTTTTTTAATTAAAAAAATTTTTTTAATTTATTTTTGTGAGAGAGAAAGAGAGTGCATGAGTGGGGGAGAAGCAGAAAGAGAGGGAGACAGGAAGTCTGAAGCAGGCTCCAGGCTGTCAGTACAGAGCCCGACATGGGACTTGAACTCACCAACTGTGAGATCATGACCTGAGCCAAAGTTGGAGGCTTAACTGACTGAGCCACCCAGGTGCCCCTCCACTTATTCTTAAAATAACAAAATTGTAGAAATGGAAAACAGATTAGTGGTTACCAGGGATTAAGAGAGAGTAGGGGAAGGAAGAAATAGATGTGACTATAAAAGGGCAAATGAGGGTTCCTTATAGTGATGGAAATGTTCTATATCTTGACTGCATATGTGTGTCAATCAATACCCTGGTTATAATATTACATTACAGTATTGTAAGGTGTTGCTCCTAGAGGAAACTAGGTAAAGGTTGCACAGCTCTCTGTATTATTTCTTACAACTATATGGAAATCTATAATTATCTTAAAACTTAAAAATTGAATTACAATAACACACACACACAACAGAGTTCTTGCTTAGCTGACTTGCTGACAGTCCTGAATCATACAGACTTGAGGTACTTAATTGGACCAATCAAGAGAAGAGTGGTTGTCTTGTTTTCTTTAATGGTCAGACCACACCTGAACATCATGTTTAGCTCTGAGAATCACATTTTCCAACAGGCATTGAGAAATGAAGTGAATCTAGAAGAGGCTTACTAGTAAACAAAAGATATGAAAATTCTCTCCAGTGAGAAAGCTGTGCTGACTTCTCAGAGCCTGGAGCCTGCTTCGGATTCTGTGTCTCCCTCTCTCTCTTCCCCTCCCCTGTTCCCACGCTGTCTCTCTCTCTCTCTCTCTCTCTGAAATAAATAAACGTTTAAAAAAAATTTTTAAACTTAAATAAAACTATCATCTTTCATCCTCTTAATATTTTAGGAGAATTTCAGATTCTGGTTATGACTCTTGGTGAGGAATTCCATCAACTAGACCCTGTTGCTGAACTATCAGTAGATTTAGAGACTCAGAGAATTTCTGTGTATATGTGGTGTCACTCAAAGTTGTTTGGGTAAATTGAGAATCAGAACAATGGAAAGTGGGTTGTTGAGGAGGATTTGGTGGGGGGTATGGGGTTTCACTCAAGCCTTGCCAAAATCAGAGGGGCTTTCCTTGACTCTTAACAAAGAAAACCACCTTTTCCAATCTGAAAGATTTGGCCTTGATGGAGGAGCACTGTCACATGCATGGTTGTTCAGTTCTCTTTTAGATGGTACAGACCATCTTGTTTGGCTAACACTGTCTTCAGATACATTAACTGAATTGATTAGGCTACAGCCTTCCTCTTCATCAGTTCCATTGCAACACTAAAGCTATCCCTTGGTCCTTCAGTTAGGTATAAGTGCTTCCCAGGCCTCCTCAATACACATTTTATAATCATAGACTAGGTTGTATCTCCTCCAGATGGGTGGCTTTCCTCCATTACATGTCAGTGTTCACTAGTTTCACTGCAAACCTGGGAGTTCTCCAGTCTAATTCCCTACCTAATGACGTCAGCAGCCTCAGAGTCAATTGCTACAAAATCACTTTTGCTCGTGGGTGGAGCAGGAGAATATTTAGAGTGAGTAAAAATGAGCTTTCTAAAAATAGATATTGCTGAATTTTTAAAAATCTGGGCATTTAAAGAGCCTACTGTTTATTATCTGCTCTTCTCATTTTCAGAGAACAGACTTTTCTTAAATGCAGGGCTCCTAAAGTCCTGTTAGGTAACAATATTCTTCTTAGACAAAGTCTGGCACATTCTGTGTAACTCAGGCAGGAAGAACATGGCTGCCTTCCTCCTTATCACCCAGATACGGGAGCTTCTGGGAGTCCTGGGAAAGTTGTGTTTCCATTCTGTAGCTAATTAGCGTTGAATTGGGCTGAGTTTGCCTGGCTGGCTTGGTCGGTTGAGCATCAAACTCTTGATTTTGGCTCTGGTCATGATCTCAGGGTTTCATGAGTTGAGCCCTACATTGGGCTCCGAGCTGACCATGTGGAGCCTGCTTGGGATTCTCTGCCTCCCTCTCTCTCTGCCCTTCCCCCACTTGCACTGTCTCTGTCTCTCTCCAATTAAATAAATAAATAAACTTAAAAAAATTGGGCTGATGGTAGCCTGATGGTCTGCCTGGATGGCCCAAGTTTTGTCATCCCTGGACGAATAATTATTATTCATGCTCCCTTTCACTCTCTGAAGTGTCCACTTTAGGTGATAAATTATATGATCACCCCAATTCTAATTGTGTGGTTTCTTAACTCTAAGAGGGTCCATGTTTCCAGATGAGAGAATGAAGACAGTTAATTGTGAGGAATAATATGCTAGGGAAAGAGGACCTATTAAGCCTTATCTTTGGGTGGCTTGGGCTTGATTTTCCAAAACTCATCAAAGAAGAAATCTACATTGTTAGAAACCATTTTGAGGGTAAATTACCTTCAACAAAAGGAAGGAAGGTACTATATTCCTAAGCAGGGCTTTGAGGGGGGAGGGACAAAGAGAGAGGGAGAGAAAATCTCAAGCAGGCTCCATGCCCAGCACGGAACCCACCGCAGAGCTTTATCTCACAACCATAAGATCACCACCATGAGATCATGATCTGAGCCAAAACCAAGAGTTGGACACTTAATTGACTGAGTCATCCAGGTGCCCCTTAAGTAGGACTTCTTATGAGCTGTATAAGCTAAGTCTGTCTATCTGGCCTCTTCCCATCTATCTATATGTGAGTTAAACTAGCCCAAAGCCATCCCCTTCCACATAAGACACAGTGACGTAGGTGACTCCAGGCAAACTGCAAAGTAGAAGGCTCAGGCTTCCTCTTTGGCTGCCCTTCCCATCCTACATGGCATTCTTTTCTCCCAATGACCCATGAAGGAAAGACACAGTGTCCACTCAGAATCTCCTCCTGCTGGGAAGCCTCCTTTGCACAGGGTGAAGTGCTCCCCCCTGCCTGGCAGCCCCTCCATGTTCTCTCCCAGAGCACACACCCCCAGTGTCACATGACCTCTCCTTGTCTGGCCCCCAAAGTAGACTCTACGCCACGTGAGGGCAAAGACTGCTTCCTTTTCTATAAAATGAAGATGAGTGGGTGTTGCACTGACCTTAAAGTATTAACTGACAATCACATATGTAAAGAATTAGGCAGTTAGTTCCCTTCCTACTTGAAACAGTTTTCTCCATTTTCATCTGTCAATCAGCCACATAGTTTCAGTGGCTGGAATTGTCCCCACACCAAAATGCCAGTGCCCATAACTCTTGTTGGTAGTTTGGGGTTCCTGCAGGACCTGTCTTGGATCTTCAGGTCATTTTTTATTATTCCCTCTACTCTGCTTCTATTTTAAAAATAAAAGTTTAGGGGCGCCTGGGTGGCTCAGTTGGTTAAGCGGCCGACTTCGGCTCAGGTCACGATCTCACAGTTCGTGAGTTCGAGCCCTGCATCGGGCTCTGTGCTGACAGCTCAGAGCCTGGAGCCTGTTTCAGATTCTGTGTCTCCCTCTCTCTGACCCTCCCCTGTTCACGCTCTGTCTCTCTCTGTCTCAAAAATAAATACACGTGAAAAAAAAATTTTTTTAATAAAAAATAAATAAAAGTTTATAAATACAACCTACATACAAAAAATTATTTTAAATAAAGGTGAACTTATATAGTTTAGGAAAGACTTTTTTTTTCCCCTTGGTATTTTTACTTGACAAAAGAAGCACTTTTATATGGACTTTTACAGGCAGTCAAACTTAGCCATTATTTTCCCTGACAGTCTGGCCACTTATGAATGGTTAGACATTCAGCAGAAGATTCAGACCGAGGAGACTCAAACTCCCTTGCAGCATAAAACGCTGCTCTCTATCCCACTGAATTTCATTCAACAGGCATTTATGAAATCTCACTATGTGCAAAGGGCTGTGCTAACACCCACCCCTTTGAAACTTGCCCATTGAGAGCTACATATTTAGGTTTTAGGTGGTATTGTCCCCTGCCACCGTGAAGACCTTGACACTATCTCTGTTGGCTGTTAAAATCCCCCCAAATTTAAAGCTGCCTCCAAAATGGGTCAGCCTAAAATCACTTGGCACTTGAAGAATCTTGTTTACCAGATTTTATGTTTATTATAGTGGATCTATAGCATACAACTCAGATTTCCCCTTCAGGACGATGGCAGACAGATCCCAAGATGGCCTCCACGATTCCTACCCCCTGATACTCATGCCTTATGTAATCTCTCCTCCCCTCCCCAGCTCTCCTGGATGGGACCTGTAGTGTGCTTCTAGTCCATAGAATATAGCAGTAGTAAAGGGATTGTGAGATATAATTAAGGTCCCAAGTCAGTTGATTCTGAGTCAATCAAAAGAGTGAGCCTGAGTTAATCAGTCGAATGCACTTGAAATAGACACTGACAGTGTCTGCAAGTGAAAGACTCTTCCTGAAGGCTTCATGAAGTAATTGGCTATGTTAGAAAAGCCCATGTGGCAAAGAATATGGATAACTTCTAGGGTGTGAAGGTGGCTGGCAGGCAATAGCCAGCAAAAAGCCAGGCCTGCATTCATACAGCCGCAAGGAAATGAGTTCTGCCAATAATTTGAATAATCTTGGAAATGGAGTCTTCCTCAGTGGAGCTTCAGATGAAAACACAACCCAATCCACACGTTGACTACAGCCTGTAAGACCCTGACCAGAGGATCCAGTTAAGCCATGTCCAGACTCCTACTCCGTGGAAATGATGAGATAATAAATATGTGCTATTTTAAAACTCTAAGTGGTGATTTGTTTCTGTGCAACAGATAACTAACACAAAGACTGAGGCTCTCATTCTCCCAGTTCCTGTGGTGTGGGTGCTGCATCCCTCCCTGGAAGTGCCCTCAACCAAAGGTAGCCACCTCCCCCATGGCTGCTTCCCTTTCTCCTCATGGGCAGTCAGCTCCAAAGACTGGTCAATGATTGGCCAAAGGGGCAGGAAGGCAGGGAAATGTGAGGGCATAGCCTGCTTGCTTCGAGCTGGGACAGCTCTGAAGGACTATGTCAGAACTCATCATGGGACTGACTGAAGCCTCTGTTGTGACTGCAAGTCATTCAACCCCCATCCCTCTCTCTCTAACCCTGCTTTCTTTTTTTTTAATTTTTAAAAAATATTTATATATTTTTGAGAGACAGAGAGAGTGAGCGAGCACAAGCAGAGGAGAGGCAGAGAGTGGAGACACAGAATCTGAAACAGTCTCCAGGCTCTGAACTATCAGCACAGAGCTCGACGTAGGGCTCAAAATCACAAACCGTGAGATCATGGCCTGAGCTGAAGTCAGATGCTTAACCAACTGAGACACCTAGGTGCCACTGTCACCCTGCTTTCTTTATCCCCTTGGGATTGACACTAAGGTCAACCCTCAAGTTGACCCTGAGACCATTCCACAAAATACTCCCTACATGCCAATCTCTACCTCATATCTGTTTCCAGAGAACCCAACCTAAAATAGTTATAACATTTTTTAAAATTTTAATTAATTGATTTATTGATTGATCAAGTATGTGGGGCTTGAATTCATTCACGACTCAGAGATCAAGAGTCACATGCTCTACCGACTGAGCCAGCCAGTTATAACTGCAGTTATAATCGTTTTTTTTTAATACATCACTATTGTCATGTGATCTCCCCCAAAGTCTGAGAGCTAAAGGAAAAGGCAATTGAGAAAGGAACAGGTACTGGTATACTTGTTTAAATTTGCTTTTGTTTTATAAGCGCAGATTCCCTTATTATTTTTCAGTATCTTTCTTTTTTAAGATTATTGATTCTTTTAAAAATTTTATTAAGAAGGCAATGGGGTGGTCTTTAAAAATTATCGAAATGCATTCTTTTTATTTTATAGAATGGGCTATGGAGGCTCGGTGTGTGTGTGTGTGTGTGTGTGTGTGTGTGTGTGTGTGGCCTGTCCAGCTCATTCACTCAATCAACAGATATTTATCAGGACTGGAGCTGGACTCCTTGTAGGCTGTGCAGAATGTACATACAGATGCATGGAGAGTCACACTGAAGCCATGCGGCTTCCTGTTTTGACATCACTAGTGCTGGAGCTCAGTGAGATTCTCTGGCTCAATGGTCATATGCTCCCTCTCCCCGTGGTGTGGTCTTACCTGTATAAGGAACTTAGCTTACTTAGCTCCTTTTATTTCTCTTGGACTGGGAAACCACACAAATCTGGTGGTGAATCCACCACCAAATCACGACTTAAATTCTGGTATGTGATTGCATAGATTGAAAGGGTCACATTCTATTTTTGATTCATTATTCTAAATAAGGTGGTTTACTTTGATTTAACAATAATGGTCAGCAACACCTCCACATTTCTTACCATGTGCCTGGCACTGTTTAAACAGTTAAAAAATATGAATTCAGTTAATCCTTCCAGCAAACCCAGGTGGTAGCTAACATTCACGTTATTAACAGATAAATGCCCAGAAGTGTGTTTGACTTGTCTATAGCTTTCATTTCAGAAAAACGGCCTGGGTTTATGAACTAACGCTTGGAAAGACCAGTGAAACTTTTTCATGTTTTCATGAAACCCTGGGTTTGCTAATAATTCTTTCTCCCTTTGGAAAATAATCTCTTTTAGGTGTGGGTATTATATAAAATGCATGCCTACTCTTAACCATTCTGGCACCAATTACTAAAGTTTAAAATAGTCCAGGCTCATCACCTCTTTTCCCTCTCCCTTCCCTGCCCGCCTTCTGATATTCCTCTGTTCCTAGACATGTCCCTTGCAAATGGGAGAGAGGATGAGCAGAAACTCACATCTGTCAGACACAGTTACCTGTTATCATCTCTGCTAAAGACCAGGTGGTTGAAGAGCTGGAAATTAATGGGATGCTCTGTCAAGGGCATTTTCCACCCAAGCCCTGTCCTTCCTGCCATGGAGATCTGCCTGTTTCTTCCAAGATCTAGTGTCTTCAAACCTCCCGACAATAGGAGAGCATCCGTATGTTATAATTTTATTTCGAGTTGTGAGCTTTCCCTTTATCACCAAAAAGTTCCTGGAAAAACACCAAATTAGTTCCACTTTACTGAATAACAGAATGTGTTTGCCATCCACTGTATATTTTTAACCAATAGTTGTTTCTGGCCACCTTCTATTGGTGTCGTATTGCCCTGTGTTGAATACTGAAAGAGCATATGTCTTAGTCTCTGCCAGTGGTGAATGTTTGGAGAGAAAAAATAAGCTCAAATGGACAAAATGAGAAAAATAAATGCTTCTGTTGTATCTTTTTTTGCTAAGTTGTAAAATGCATCTGTATCCCTTCTCCTCTGTTTTGTTTAGAACCTCAGTATATTAGTCTCCTATTGCTGCTATAACAAAGTACCACAAACTCAGTGGCTTATTTTATTGTGCTTTGTTTTCCAGTGCTTCACAGATACAGCATTTTATTTTTTCACAAACTGAAGGTTTGTGGCAACCCTCCACCAAGTAGGCCTATCAGTGCCATTTTTTCCAACAGCATTTGCTCAATTTCTATCTCTTTGTCACATTTTGGTAATTCACACAAAATTACAAACTTTTTCATATTATTATATTTGTTATGGTGATCTGTGATCAGCAGTTAGGACTCGCTGAAAGCTCAAATGATGGTTAGCAATTTGTTAGCAATGAAGTATTTTTAAATTCAGGTATGTATATTTCTTTTTAGACAATGCTATTGCACACTTAATGTACTACAGTATAGGGTAAACATAACTTTTATATACACTGGGAAGCCAAAAAATTCATTTTACTTGCTTTATTGCAATATTTGCTTTTTTGCAGTGGTGTGGAACTGAACCAATATCTCAAAGGTATGCCTGTACTGTCTCATAGTTCTGGAGATCAGAGTTCCAAAATGGGTCCCAGTGCACTAAAATCCATTCCTTCTGGAAACTCTAGGAGGGAATCTATTTTCTTGCTTTTACTGACTTATAGAAGCTGCTCACATTCCACAGTCCCCTCTGTCTTCAAAGCCAGTAATGGCAGTCAATTTTTTCCCACCCTGCATCACTAGGACAATAACTTTTATGCTTCCCTCTTCTACATTTAAAAGACCCTTGTGATTACATTGGGCCACCTGAATAATACAGGATAATCTATATTTTACAGTCAGCTGATTAACATCCTTAATTCCATCAGCAACCTGCATTCTTCCTTATCATGGAACATAACAAATTCACAGGTTCTGGAGATTAAGACATAGACATTTTTGGGGGAGAGGAGCAATATTTTATCACACCCAGCATTGTATATTCTTCAAAGGATGCCATGTAGGTCAATGGATATTTCTATTAAAAAAATAAAACATGAGAAATAAAATGAAAAGTTTATCATATCTCAATGTTTTTTAATGCAAGAACACAATGATCTATTTTATGGTTTGGGTTGGAGGTTGTCATGGACACTGTCATTTGTGATTATTATTTCCCGCCCCCCCCCAGATAAGTTAGAAATGTAGTCAAAGTGCATAAAGCAAATGCTGCTGGTTCTGTGTACTGTCAAAATGAGCATTAAATGCACTTACTTGCTAAATGATGTCATGTAGATAATGTGTGTTTGGAGAAGAATGAGTGTCTCTTCCTTTCCATTCTTCCTGGTAATTCAGTTACTTGAGATGGGCAGAGGACCTAAAATTCATCCATTTATTCCAAGTCATCAATGCATTCAGTATATATTTTAAAAACATGTGGCAAATGGCAGTCAGAGCAGTATATGCTGGGGAAATTATGAACAAAATCAAACGTGTTCTTTGTGCTCTTGAAAAGTTTAACCTAGTGAGGGTCCATGTGGGAAGTCTTATAAACCTTACACTGAGCCAGACCTTGAAGCAGTAGCAGGATTTAGAGAGACAGGGAGAAGAATGAAGAAGAAGTTTTCAAGACCGGAGGAAAGCTGAGTCAAGCCACTGTGGCAGGAACTCACCAGATAGAGGTCTCTGTACTTTCATCTTTTCTGATTTCTAACTGCTTTGATGGTTCCCATGATACTACCTTCAGGACCACAACTCAAAATCAAGGTAAGAGCAGTGAGGAAAATCCATTTTCAGGATTCAGAGAAGAGAATCAGAAATCCCACTTTGGGGAAAAGACAACAATTGTGTTACAGTGAACAAAGGCAAAACTTCTTGGTGCCAAGTTTGGGAAATGCTGAATGTCAAAGGCCAGCTCATGACATTTCATCAGAAAAGGACACATGAGGCACACATTCCGAAGAGCTGGTACAGAGTGTTGGACAGATCAAGAGCTAAAAACAGGCTCAGAACAGAAAACAAGGCATGCTTTCCCCCCCTAACATGTTAGCTGGATTTTTGGAACAAATCTTCATAATTTTATTTGAATAGCACATCAGGCCTTGAACTCCAATGCTTCATTTTGAATGATTAATTACCAAGTTGCTACATTGGTTTGAGGTCTTTTTATTGAGTTTCCATTAATAATGGTTTCACAAAATGCTTTGTCCCTGAACAAATGCATTAAGAACTAAAAAGCAAAGGACAAAAACACAACCCTGGTTTTGGCAAAGCCGTTAAAGACTTCAGGAGGTAAGGAAGAAGGAGGCTTACTGCAAAGATCCATAATCCTGGGCTGTGCAGCTGTATCAGTTAATGGTGACTGCTGTAACAGACGATCCTCAAAATCTCAGTGATTTGGTATAATAAAAGTTTATTGCTTGTTTTTGTCATAGTTTGATGTGGTCAGTGAGCTCTGCTCCACATAGCCATTCAGGGAGCCAATTTTCTTCTGTGCTGAGGCACAGCCATCTTTAATATGTGGCCTTGAGGAAACCTTCATATCCACTCACCAGTCAACAAAGGCCAATGCAGAGAAAGATTGAGAAGGCACATCACCTCTTCACTGCCTGCCAGGGCACATCCCTTCTGCTCAGTTTCCGTTGGCAAGTGTATGTCACATGGCTCCCTCCAACTTTAAGGTGTCTGGGAAATGTGGTATAATTGTGAACCCAGGAAGAAAAAACCAGCTTAGTAACCATTTAGTGCTGTACTTTAGTACTCTCATCAGATTTTCAAGTTATTTGGCAAAAAGGAAGTCCAGTTGACACTGTTTGGCTGTCGTTCTAGTGGGTCACCAGCTTCTCCTGTTCATCTACTTTCTTGGTGTTCACATCTGGATTTGTTGGAGAGACAGGGGTGAGGAAGGGAAAGGAGAGGAATCACCTGAAGTGTGTCTTCCCCAGGCAGACATAGGATACTTTTCAGGAGATTCCTGCTTCTGTTTTATTCTATACCCTCACGCTCACCTAAGAAGTTTCCCATCCAAAAGAGCCTCTATTGAACATGGACACAAGAATCTCTATAGTTTCAGCCTCCTTAATTATGTGGTGCTGAGGTACCACAAACAAATGTGCATTTCTGATACTGACAGCAACCTTGCCCACCATGATTGTACAGAACTAAGTTTCCTTGTCACAGATGCTATCTTTGAGAATCAAGATGAAACTGCCAGTAATGATTATCTGTATGTCCAAGAAACAGGGTGAAGCAACCACCACCTTGCTACTTCCCTCTGCCCTGCACATGTGGCCAAAGCAGCTACCTGCCCTGCTGTGGAAACAGCCTCATGGATCACAACCAGTATCTGCTCTCACACTTTGGCATGTTTTCTGGGCTAGAGAGACCAGGGTTGGTCCCCTTAGGTTAAATTTTTTTTTTGCCTTATAAATATTGATTTTATAGAAAGGACCAATTCAAAACTGGTCAGATGACACACACCAGAAGCTTCCAGAACCACAAGGATAAAAAACCAAAACCAAAACCCCAAACCAAAAACAAAACAAAACAAAGAAAACCCTGAACGAAAATACCCCAGAGCAAACTGCCTGAAAAATCAAGGTCTCAGGTGTCCAAAGGATTCTAAAGAAACTCATGTGGCTGGGGCTGGAGAGACCCCAATGCCTGAACAAATACCCAGAATGGAAGGAAAAACAATCCAGAAATTCAAACCCACAGTCCCTGCCCACCGGCCCCCACACTGTCAAGAGCTAGGCAAAGGGCTTCACAGCTTTTTTTGGGGGGTGAGGTGGGGCATAGAGAAGCAATGGAAATAGTTTAAATAATGGGAGATAGGGAATTTTTATATTTCAGCTTTATTTTCTCTTCTTTAGGGGAAGTGAAGAGACTGGTAGCTTTAGGTTAAGGAGAAAATAAGGATTTTTCTTTTTTTATTGTTTTAATGGGGAAAAGGTCTAGAAATGGCAGGTTGCCGTGAAAAGTGCCACATCTGATCTGTGATCTGATGGCCCCCAATTCCTAAAGAGGAGGTAAGCCCTGGTGTGGCAAGTCAGGAGAGATACTGACTTTGCATGCTACATCCTCTTGGGAGAACACAGCTCCAGAGACAAAGAACTGGCTGGCATGGGTTGTGTGTGTGGGAGGGGGGGCGGGGGGGGGGGTGCAGCAGAAGGGGGCCAGAATGGGGGAACCTTTAAGTAGTACCAAAATTAGCTCCCATCTGCTCCCTGCTGGTGGGTCCCTGGGGTGTAGAGTGGCAAGGAGGGTGTTGGGGATGAATGGAGAAGAAATTGAAATGCTGATAAAAACCACCCTACTTGAGGGGTCCACAGGCCCTGTGTCTGAAGACTAGAAAACCAATAGGGGTTGATCTATCAGAGTGCCTTCTCAATCATCCCCCTGAACCCCATCTCAGTTCTGGAAGGGGATCAATACCGCCTGGAGGGTGACCCAGTCTTGGCCCTGGGCTCCCAGGGGCGGTGGGGGGGGGGAAGGGTGGACACAGTGGGCTCCCCCCCCAACACCTTCCCCGGCTTCACCTCCCTTCCTCCCGGCCCGTTGCAGGGCAGCACCCAGTTGTTATCCTGCAGACCCAGGCGGCAGCCAGGCGTCTCGCTGTCCGCTCAGCGGCAGCACATCCAGTAGGAACGTCCGTAAGGCAGGTCATGGTGGTAGGGCTTCGGGTGCTAGCTGCACAGCGACAGGTCACCCTTCTCGTATCTCTTGCGGCACTGCTTCCAAGAGTCATCGCGATACAGGGGGTCGCGGCTCCAGCGCGAGTCTGTGGCCCGCACACCGAACGCCTCAATGATGCCCTTGAGGTGGTGGCAGGTGCACTTGAGGGCCGCCAGGGCCCGCGTGGGCAGGAAGCTGAAGACCTTCACCAGCACCTGCTCGGGCAGCAGCAGCATGTACTGCCGCGGCTCCAGCAGCCGCTGGATCTTGAAGCGGATCTCCAGTAAGTCGTGTGACACGTGCCGATACAGGCGGCACAGGGAGGTGTCCACTGTCCCCTCAGCGTCGTCCAGCGGTGGCGGGGGAGTCGGCTGGGGGCGGCTCGGGGGGCCCGTCCCGACGCCGGGACAGGAGGAAGAAGAGCTGGAGGAAGAAGAGTCGGGTGGGGGCGGCTCCTCGGGGCTGACCGTCAGGCACACCGTCTCCTCTTTCACATTCTTTTTTTTTTTTTTTAATTTTTTTTTTCTTCAACGTTTTTTATTTATTTTTGGGACAGAGAGAGACAGAGCATGAACGGGGGAGGGGCAGAGAGAGAGGGAGACACAGAATCGGAAACAGGCTCCAGGCTCCGAGCCATCAGCCCAGAGCCTGACGCGGGGCTCGAACTCACGGACCGCGAGATCGTGACCTGGCTGAAGTCGGATGCTTAACCGACTGCGCCACCCAGGCGCCCCTCCTCTTTCACATTCTTGGTGCCATCCTTGCCAAAGAAGATGCACTCGTCCACCACACCCGTCACTACCACGTCCACGTGGAAGCCTGACGCGCCGCAGTCCTGGGCAGGGGCTAGAGGGGGCGCCGGGGGAGTGTCCTCAGGCCTGGCAGGGACCGTGGTCTCCCCCTCACTGGCTTCATCCGCCCGAGCCAGAAGGAACTCCACATTGCTGGGCAGGACATCCCGAGAGGGGCTGATGAGCTGGTACAGGTCACTGGTGATCTCGTCCTTGGCTCGGCCCCGGGGCCTGGGCTGCCAGGGTAGGCACAACCGGCCAGCCGCTGTTCCCGTTGGGCAAGCTGTCATCGGGAGCCTGAGGCTCTCGGCCGTTGGAGATAGGAAAGGCGATGCGCACCTCCCCCTGGGCCAGGCCCAGGCTGCTCCTCTTTGCGGAGGCCTTTGGCTGGAGGGCTGTCCCGCTGGGCCTCAAAGTGGGCCACTGCCTCAGCTATGCGGCTGCAGTCCCCGCCACCAGACCTCCGTTTGGACCCCAGACCTTTGGCAGGCCCACCCTGCTCAACCGACACGGAGACCATAGGCGCTGGGGTGCCGGCCGGGGCTTGGATAGTTCTGTAGGGCCAGGGCGGCCCGCTGTTCCACCAGGGCCACCATCTCGGCCACAGAGAGCAGGTCTACATCCTCACCAGCTGAGTCTGGGCCCCTTCAGTGGCAGGGGGCCCTCTAGGCCCCCTGGGTCCGGTGGAGCCTTAGTAGGCTGAAGACAGCGCCTCCTCCGCTTGGCCTTGGAGCTGTCACTTCCCCAGTGCCCCTTGACCTTCATGGAGCTGGCCGGGCTGTCCCCACCACACTGGTGGGCCACAAGAAAGGCCACCTTCTCCTTTGTATTCGCAGGCTTGATAATGTACCACGTGTCCAGCAGGACTCGCCCATCATCGCCAGCAGCTGCTGCTGAGAGGAGGGGGGCAGGCTGGGAGGCAGGGGCATCAGTGGCCAAGGTGGGTGGGGTGTTCTCTGAGTGGGCAGGCCTGTGGTCTGGCTCAGCCCTGCTGGCTGGCTCTGGGCAGGCTGATGGCTTGAGGGCTGCGGCAGGTGGGAGTGGCTGGTTCTGGGAGTAGGTGCCAAAGGGCCAGGGGCACCAGAGCTAGAAGGGCAGGAGGCCGCTGCGGTCCATCCTGGTAGCAGACAAGCCGGGGTTCACTACATTTCAGGACCTGCTGGATGGTTAGGGGAGGCTCCACAGGCCACCATGTCTGCACTGCAGCTCTTCTTGGCTACCTGGGTTTCCCCCACTCCCCCTTAGGTTAATTTTAGGAACATTAGTTATTTGTTAATTTCTTTAAATTTTTTTAAATGTTTATTTATTTTTGAGAGAGAGAGAAAGAGAGAGAATGAGGGGGGATGGGCAGAGAGAGAGAGCGACATAGAATCTGAAGCAGGCTCCAGGCTCTGAGCTGTCACCACAGAGCCTGCTGCGGGGCTTGAATCCACAAACTGGGGGATCATCACCTGAGCTGGAGTCCGACAGTCAACAGACTGAGCCACCCAGGCGCCCCTGTTTGTTAATTTCTTGAGTATTTAGCACAGAGCAGCGCCTCCTCCAGGTAAAAGAGATGGTTACAGCTCATTGGTGCTCTCATACATGCCTTCTTCCTTCCTCAGACTCTACCCAGAGACACCTTAATGAGAATTACAAAGACCCTGGCTATTCTGAAGGGAATCTGGGCCACATCAGATTGTAGTTTCCTACTGTGCTGAAAGGAGCTAACAAGTGAAGCAGAGAAATAAATAGGTTTGTCACCACTAACTCCCCCAAATGGTGTTCCCATTAAAATAGACCCCATGAAGGAGACTTCTCACTGGTAATTGCCACCAATATATCCATCACAGTACAGATATTTCTACTAAACTCTAACCCACCAATATCACTAAAAAAAGAAAAAAGAACAAAATTATTCATGGAGGTCATTCATCAGGGTTATGTTTAGACTTCTGTTGTCAACTATTACCACTTCTTTTTCACACTGGAATCTTCCCCTTTACTATGGTGGTTTTGCCTCAGAGTTGATGTGCTTGCATTTCACAAACACACATCAGCTTCCTACAAAAGACTGCCCCTCAAAAAATATTTTTCAAGAAGATAGATGTAAGTTGGAGATTTGGCTCTATATACACAGTATATTACCCATGTGACTTAACTCAAATTATTTAACCTCTCTGAGTCTTTAAGTTGCTGATAGTGATACTCATTTGCACCATTTTGCTGGTATTAGACAAGCATAATGACAGTATGGAGTTGGTGCTCAATAAACATTGGCTTTCTTCTTCTCCTTTGCCCTCTCTCTCCTTTCTCTCTTCTCAGAAGCACTCAACAACTTCATCAACAGGACTCTGATGAGCTTGCTGGAGAGTTGGGCTTAAGTTGGGCAAGTTGGGTGCACTTGAGGGCCGCCAGGAGAGGTTATGATGAATAGGTGTATATTTTATGTGAAGGCAAATTAAGTTGAGCTTGTTCAAAGTAAAATACTTTATAAAGGAGGCAAATGTTGAAGACAGAGGCAATATGGAAGAAGCCATACTCTGCAGGAAGGTATGCAGATGCCCAAGTTCTAAAGAACCACTAGAGGCAATATCCCAGACAGTGCTCATCTCTTGGCCACTGCGATACACTGTCCTGGTTTCTCTTCTTCCTCCTTGGGCTCCTTTGACAGCTTACCCTCCACCACCCAAGTCCAAAGTTTGAAGTTCCTCAAGACTCAGCTCTTGGCCATTTCCAAGTCTCACTTTGCACCCTCTCCCTAATCACATCCATGCACATCACTGCAGCTGCCAGGCATGTTCTGATGATTTTCAAACTCACCTCTCCTGCCTAAATGCCCAGCCTATGAGCTCTAGACCCATATATCTTACTGTCTATGGACTGTCTCTCATTGGCTGTCTTGGAGCTTCTGCAGATACAACTTGGCCAAAATCAATTAGTTATTTCCATCCCCAGACTTGGCCCGGATGCAGTGTTTGTTGACTCACAAGAGGTATCTGGGAGTCATCTTGGATTTCTCCCTCCCTCCCCTTCACCACCTCCTATCCAGTCAATCAGGATCCAGACACAAATTCCAATTACAAAGCCACCATGCTCTCTCATGGGGCTACTGCTAGGGCTTATGCTTGACATTTCACATACAGTCTCCAGACTTCAGATGGAAATATCTTGTACAGATTCTCTCTAATGCATCTGTCTTTCACCCTTCTGTGCCCACTTCTTGCCCCAAACATTTCAAAGGCTTCCTATTGCTCTTAGGATGAAATTCCATGTCCCTGGCATGGCTTGCAAGGACTTGCACAGGTAAGGACAAGCCCTACCTATCACTTAACTTTATTCCTTGTCATCTCCTCCCTACTCTGTGGGTCAGTCACATGCACCACACTTTTCTCATCTCCAAGCCTTTACATGTGGTCTCCCTCCCTTCAGAATACTCTCTTGTCCATCCCTTTTTTGCATAGCTAGTTCTTGCTCATCCATAAGATCTCATCCTAGAAACTACCATGTTTCATTGGTTTGAAAGCACATATTCCTTCACATTTTAATGTCTCTAAAATTGGGGTGCATTGGCTATGCGTGGAATCAAGTGGCTATGTCATGGGAGGGAAGAAATGGTGGATTGGACATGCTTAGCAACATTTCCCAAGCAGGACTCAAAATATGTCAGCTCTACATTGTTGCAAATTTGACTTAAAAGCACAGAAACAATAGCTGTTAGTTCTTTTATAGATTCTTTTAAGAAATATCACATCACAGGGGGTGCCTGGGTGGCTCAGTAAGTTAAGCATCCAACTTTGGCTCAAGTCATGATCTCACCATTTGTGAGTTGGAGCCCCGTTTCCAGCTCTGTGCTGACAGCTCAGAGCCTGGAGGCTGCTTCAGATTCTGTGTCTCCCTCTCTCTCTGCCCCTCCCCCACTCATGTTCTCTCTCTCTCTCTCTCTCTCTCTCTCTCTGTGTGTGTGTCTCTCTCTGTCTCTCTCTCTCAAATAAATAAACATTTAAAAAACTTTAAAAGAAGAAATATCGCATCACCAGTGCTCTTAATGGCATAGAGGATGAGAATGTGTGGAAACCAGGAGACATCAACTCTGAGTTGAAGGTGATTAGGAAGAAATGGACTCAGTATAAAGACATTTTAAGAATTCATTAAGGACCTATTTTGCTTACATTTCCTCTCTTAGCTATGCACAAAATGATAGGTAACAAAGTTTTATGTCAAATTAAAAATAAAATAAATATTATAAGTTATAAGAAAGTCTTCTGTCATATTTAATTGGAAACATCTTTTTCTTTCTTAGTGTACACAGAATAATGGTGTGTGTTACAACTGGTGACACTTTCGATTCAATGAAATACTGTAGTTCCGAAGAGCTGCCTTCACTGACAACCCCAAAATTAGGTCATCCTTTTATATGCTCTCTCATATTCTGGTACCTCCTTATACCACTAATAATGACTGCTATAAATAGTAAATTGCCTAATTAGTCATTTAAGGCCTGCAGGAGTATAAGCTCAATATGGGAAAGAACTGCCTCCCTCATGTTTTTCCCTGGAAGCTAGCAGGTAAAGGTTGCTCAAGTGGTATGTTGTTTGAATGAATGAGTCTGATTATGACTCCTCTGGCTTCCTTTAGGTGGCCTAGAAATAGACAGTTGTCCTAAAATGCTCTATGACATGGCCTAGCCCACAGATCCTGGATATAGCCCTGAGTGGGAGAGGAACAAGGCCATGCCATGTGAGGCCTTCAACCCCAGTGAGAGGCACTGATAAGTCCTGTGGGAGCAAATGCCTTAGCAGCAGCAGAGCCTGACACACCCCATCCTCATGTCCCCTGGGGCACATTCACATTTTATCTGGAAATGACACAATTCTTGCCCCTGGGAACTAGGCCTTGAGAGTGGCAGGAGATAGTGTGAAAATAGGGCGCACGCACTCCATAACGGGTCTCTTCCCTTCGAACAGTCTTTCCAAAAAGAAATGCTCACAAAGGACTGACAGACAGGGCTTCTGTGGGTTCTGAAAAGGCAGGGAAAGATGCAGATAGGACTCCCGCATGATGGCCGTTGGACAAATGCCCTGCAGTGTGCCCCTCGGCAGCTCTGTGCAGGCTCCCAGGCAGGACCTGCGGACGCTTCCAGCCTCATGTCAGCTCAGAGGCACACCTGGGAAGGAAGGTTTCCAGGGAGCCCACAGCTCTGGCCTCTGGGAGTCTTTCCTTCAAGATACCCCCAAGCAAAGGAAGCAGTGAGTCTGACTCCTTTCCATTTCTGCATGTGAGAAGAGAAGTGACTTTGAGGTGTGCCCTGTCAGCCCTTTGTCAGAAATGTGAGTCCATGGAAGGACACATGCAGAATGCCATGCACATACGTGGTATCCCAGATTGCAGAGAAGGAACCCTATCCTTGAGATTCAAATGAGTAGGCTCCAGTCCCACTCCACACCACTGTAAAGGGAGCCCTGTGTCCTCCCCAAGCCCTCCTGGGCAGAGGAGAAGGTGGGGAGAGGTGGGGCTCCTATTTTCCTTGCCACCTTGC
This sequence comes from Panthera onca, assembly GCF_046562875.1. NCBI lineage: Eukaryota > Metazoa > Chordata > Mammalia > Carnivora > Felidae > Panthera > Panthera onca. The sequence goes on along the minus strand of NC_138343.1, from coordinate 22,522,522 downwards.
CCATTGTACCTGCTCGCCTGAATCCGTTCCGATTATGGATTGCCACTGCCCTCGACCTGTGACAGCCCCTACTACATTGCACTATGAGAACCCAGGGAGCCAGAGGATCTCAGCTCCTTTCTTGATTTCCCACAAAATGCCCCACTCACATAAAGCCTTTCCTGAATGTGGGAGCTGAAGGGAAGGTACTCCGAACACACTAAACAGCTGAGAAGTGAGTATTGGGCACATGCTGTTCTAGACCTCAGCCATTTCTGCAAACTCAGTTTCTCCCAGCTTCTTTTTGAGAAAAACTTGGCTCTCTCTGGCTTGCACCCCTGAGCTGGGTTCCAGGCATCCCCTTTACAAACCCAGTGGGCAAAACCCTTTCTTGCTCCCCTCCCCCCCACCCCAGTCTCTGCAAGGAGGGGTACAGGATCACCAACCTTCACTACCCTCTGGTACACCCTTCCCTCACCTTCAAAGGCAAATTCGACCTCAATCAGTTTGGGTTTTAAATAATTCCCCCCTTCCTGGTTGTTTACAGGTATGCAGATCATAACTGTTGGAGCTGGGAAGGACCTGGGTTTTTCTGTAGGACCTCCCCATTGCGTAGATGACCAAACAGAGGCTCAGGTTTGTTGAGGTGACTTGGCCACCATTACAGCAGACTAGGTGGCTCAGCCAGGATTAGATTCAGGGTGACGTCTGGTTTTTGTTTTTTTTTTTTTTCAAATTTCACTGTTAGAAAGCAGAGTCTCAACCTACATGCTTGCCTGGAGTAGGTAGGCCACGAGGATGACTGAAGGGAGCCAGGCATGAGCAGGGTCACTGTGTGCATGGGGGCTGAGTGAGTCAGAGAGCAAACTTTCTACAAGTGCTTAGCCTTCACTTAGTACAGTGGCCTTTTGTCCTGCTGGAATGCCTACCTGCAACATCTTGCCTGGGACTATTTTTTTCCACAAAAATACCTAAAAGTCTGTATTTTAAAAATTACACAATATATTTTTTCAATGAATAGTGGTTTTATTTTTTCAAGTTTATTTATTTTGAGGTGGGGGGAGGGAGAGAGGAAGAGACAGAGATAGAATCCCAAGCAGCTTCCATGCTGTCAACGCAGAGCCCAACATGGGGCTCTAACTCACAAAACATGAGATCATGACCTGAGTCAAATCCAAGAGTTGGATGCTTAACTGACTGAGCCACCAAAGTACCCCTACACAATAATCTTGATAGCTCAAATGTAAAACAAACACTGTACAGGCCAGCTAAAGCACATGTGTAGGCCAAGTTTAGTTCGGGGATAACCAGTGTGCAACTTTTGCTATAAAGAAATATTGATGCAAAAAGACTCCCCCAAAGTTCCCTCCCCTGACTGCTTCTCTGCTTTTCTCCTTGAGGTCTCCCACTGCTTCTTGCTCCCTCCCTCACCTTCCCATGGAAAAGGGTATCCCATGGCTTTGGCCTAAAAGTCTTGATGGTCTTGACTGGCTTTGGCTCCCCACCTCAGGCCCCCACCAATTCTCATTCATTGCCAGTGAGTTTGAAAATGAGTCATTAAATCATGTTCCTAAATTCACTGGGGACCACACTAGAGCCAACCACATGTCAGTCAGCCAAATGCCTTGGCACATAAGTACAGTCTCAAATGCAATTACACACAAATGATCCTTGCCTTGCCTAGACATTACCTGGGTGGTAATCAGAAGTACACACAATTTATAGCTAAGGAATATCTTTCTTTGGATTAGGAAGGCCATGAGTGTGTCTGACATGCTTTGCTGAAATTCTAGGAGAGCAGTTCCCAGAAATTAGCCGGCTCCTCACAGAATTTCTTTATGAGGTGGATTTCAGGAACATAGCCCACATCTCCCATCAGATGACAGTGCCCAGAGTAGGCCCTTGTGTGAACCAAGGCTCATATCTGCTGATGCTTACAGCCACAAGGCAGGCAAGTTGCATGGGTTCAGTGGGATGGGAGAGGCTGTGGAAGACTGAAGACCAGACGGCTACCAGGAACAGCCATTCGTAGAGCCAGCTGACAACAGACTGCAGGACCTGAGTAGCCATAGCTTCTGATTTTTCAGGAGAAGTTGGAAATCTGGAGTTTCATTTTTTTAAGTTTATTTATTTATTTTGAGAGAGAGAGAGAGTAACAGAGCACACAAACAGGGGAGAGGCAGAGAGAGAGGAGAGAAAGACAGAGACAGAGAGAGAGAGACAGAGAGAGAGAGAGAATCCCAAGCAGGCTCAATACTGTCAGAGCAGACACTGACACAGGGCTCAAACTCACAAACTGTGAGATCATGACCTGAGCCTAAACCAAGAGTCAGACGCTTAACTAACTAAGCCACCCAGGAGCCCCAGTTAGAAATCTGGAGTTTTGTGTGAATGCTTCAGGTAACTAATGTTTGACAACTAATTTATTTATTTATTTTTTTTTTAATTTTTAAAAATATTTTATTTATTTTTGAGAGAGAGAGAGAGAGAGAGAGAGAGAGAGAGAGAGAGACAGAGCACAAGTGGGGGAGGGGCAGAGAGAAAGGGAGACACAGAATCCAAAGCAGGCTCCAGGCTCTGAGCTGTCAGCACAGAGAACTAATTTAAATAAAAACAAAACACCTTTCCCACCACTGAAGAATTCTTTGAAGGTTTGATTCAGCTGTCAGCTGCTGGACAGCAACATCTAAGCTGAAAGGTGGGGTCAGGAAACACTCAGAAGAAGCCAGATAACTTAGGATATTGTTCCGAACTGTTTGTATGGAGTTGCTCATCTAAGATTTTAGATTCACACATGGCCACAGAAGGATCACTGATTGATGCCTGAGTTTCTTAAACCTCATTCTAAACAGAGATACCACATGCCACCTGCATCCTTCCGTAGGGTATGCCAAACTTGATTGGACATGGCCATGGAGAAGGAAACTATCCCTGGACCTCATCACACTTTGTCCAACATACACCCTAGAGAATGTTAGCAGCACACAAATCACTCCTCCCTCCCCTCTATCTCCTCACCCTGTACTTACGGACAGATTCTCTTCAAGGTTGAAGCCATTCCCTGTAGTAGGCAGACATGGCAGGCAGTAGAACTACCCTCTGCCTACACGTGATCATTCTACCTGAAAACAGAGGTGCTTTGTATTTTGCAATCTGTGCTGTGTTTTGTGTCCTAATGGGGTTATCATGCTGTTGGCCACATGAAGACAAAGCTGTTTTTTTGTCCAGGAAGCCAGACAAGAAGACAAACCTCTGCTTTTCTCTAAACACAATGTGGTTTAATTCAACAGTGTTTATCAAACACCTTCTATGTGTCAGGGACTTTTGGACATAGAATTGTCTTTCAGATTGCTCCTGAGTGAGGGAGTTAGTGATGGCCTTCATAAGAGAAGGACAGAGGGAAAACTGAGTAGGTCCTAAATGGAAGATGAGGAAGCAATAGTTTGTAGGCCAGATTACCAGTTTCTTATGACTACCTGTATTCCTTTCATTTTGTTAAGCCAAAGCCTTTAGTAAAATTCCAGCTTGATCTCAGTCATACTGTTGGGTGTTAGTGGGGAATATCATGTTTCCTAATTTGGGTGAGGGCTTTATTTACAGGGGGAGCAAGGTCCTTCCCAAGGTCATGATGGTGGTGGTTGTAATAATATGGAGAGATCCAAGGGAAGGAAATTTTAGGAAACTAATACCAAGTCTCTGGAATCCAGCTTTCCACTTAGTGGATAGATTTTTGCTCTAGTTAATGGCCTTAGAGGATGTAAGGTTTATTTTTTATTAAATCAGTTGGAAATTTCCAATGCAGAGATGAATCACTCTTATAGGAAATATCAAAGAACCATTCTTCTTTTCAGCATATGTGTTTTCATTCCCCAAAGTGAATTTCTCATTTTTTCCCTCCAAGTCAGCTACCCCTCTCATGTTCCTATCTCAGTTTTGACCTCAACATCTGGTTAATTACTCAGGCTAAACCTCAGAGTTGTGGTCAACATCTTCCTCCCTCTCCTTTACCCCTGTCCCTAACTCCTTAATACTGAATTCAAATGTTTATGGTTTTGTTGAGATGTACTTCCAGAACTGATGTTCCATGAAGCACTGAAGATATTGGAAGAATTATGAGAACAGCATACTTTGGTCAGCATATTTGGGAAACACTACATATCATACCCTCACCCCTCCCAAGAGATGGTCTGAGTGCATTCCCATATTAAAGTCTCTGAGAGTGTCTGCAATTTAGAAACCTGTTTAATTTCATCTGACACAGAATTTTCCACATTTTCAACCACAGAACATTTGTTAGAACTCCTGTTAGTGTTCTACATAACAATGGTTCATTACTAATTTGGAAAATTCTGTTATGGATACATCCTTGGAATGTTCCTCCCAGAAGTTCCTGTTGCTTACTTCCTCTGTGATTTTCCTTTTGTCTTTCTTTTTAAAAAAAATGTTTATTTATTTTTGACAGAGAGACACAGAGTGAAAACGAGGGCGGGGGCAGAAAGAGAGGGCGAAACACAGAATCTGAAGCAGACTCGAGGCTCTGAGCTGCCAGCACAGAGCCTGACATGGGGCTTGAACCCACAAAACATGAGATCATGACCTGAGCCAAGGTCAGATGCTTAACCTACTGAGCCACCGAGGCACCCCAGATTTTCCTCTTAAGAAGATCTTTGCATCAGCCTTTTACTTATTATCCCCGCTATCAGTCTCCACCACTTATAGCTTATTATTTTTTCTGCACTCAGAGTTATAGCCTCCCAAACTACTGTTGTGATCAAGTTTCTCTCCTACTCAAAAATTATACATGGCTCCCGTACTGCCAGCAAAGTAAAGTCCTAGCTGCTTAGCATGTGTCTGCTTCCCTTTTGAGGTGTCTGGTCAATACAGATTGAAAATTGGCCATATCTTCCAGGTGCTAAAAAGTGGGTTAGGTAACAAATTAGCTAAGGCCATTGGAGCCAGAGATAGTCCAATAGAATAGACAAGGAGAAGCACCAAGGCTATCTTTGAGGTCCAACATGAAACATGTCGGGACTCATGACCAAGATTTTTCCAATATGAATGACAGCCCCCATTTCAGAAACCCATGAAGCTCAGAAACCACCCACACATCTAGGAATATCACATTCAAGCTATTGGAAACAAAATCATAAAGGGGAAATCTTGAGATCAGACAAAGAATAAAAGACACAGTACCAAAAGAGAAACAGAAGTAAGTATTCCAGCACATTTCTCGATAGAAACCAAGAAGCCAGAGGCAATGGGATTACACCATAATTCTATATCTTGTGAAAATACCTTTCAAAGATGCAGGAAAAATAAAGACCTCCTCGACCAAACCAAAACTGAGAGACATCATTGTCAGAAGACCATCACTACAAGAAATGTTAAAAGAAGTCTTATGGCATAAAAAATGTGATGCCTGACAGAGATTTGGATCTATAGAAACAAAGTGCTGCAAACGGAATAAGTTAAGGTAAAATAAATCCATTTGTCCATTGTTTTTAAACATAACTGCCTAAAGTGTTGGGGAGAAAGCAGGGAAAGAGCATATGGCTCTTAACTCTCCAATAAGGCAAGAGAGGAAGTGGCAGGGCAGTGGGGGATCTTCAGTCATGAGCACATGTCATGAGGATCAGGTGTCTGGTTTATAGCCAGAGGGCCCTGTCTCTGAACACAGCTCTCCATTTTTCTACTCCAGCCCTTCTTTCCTACCTTGTTTCTCACTAATCCCCTCCTTTTACATCCCAGGAACTCAAACACAAGAATACCTTGCTGAAGTCTATATGACTTTCCCATATTCAGCCCTACATGTTACATTATTCCCTCCACTTCTATATCTACCTATTCTCTTCAGCTTTTAACATTCAATGAAAATGACATCTTGTCAAGCAGCTTTCTGTAGTCCTCTGAATTGGGGTGGATTTCACCTACCCCTGTGACCCATGACAATTTTATTATAATATCTATATTAATGGGACTTATATTGTACTCAGCTATTGATATGATTTTCTCAAGCTCATTTTAAGTTCATGAACACAGCCACCATTATGTAGTCATTCTCGAATTCCCCTTTGTCCCATCCATTCCCTGTCCAACCTATGTCTAATGCTGAATGATGGATGGATTCTGACAGATACAGGCTCAGCAAGTTTGTTGAATAAAATTAAGACAAAGGATCTTTGGCTTCTTTGATGCCCATGTTCTTTGAAATAAGGTAAAGAATGAAGCCAACATGAATGCAGACACAAGGGCTTTTGGATTTGACTTAAGCAGGGTCTGTTTTCCAAGATCCTTTCAAGACTGTTCAAGAATCACAGCCATTCTATCAAGGGGACAAGAGAACGATCTAGGAACCAAGGTGGACTCCTGTAAAGAGGCCCAAGCCTGTTCCACAAGGTGAGGGATAGAGAAAGGCCATGATAGGCCATTCCTTCCAGCTCCCCAGATCTGGGCTTATAGCCATGGTGGACGTGGTGCTCCCCATGTACCCCTGCTCTGGACTGTATGAGCTCAGACACCTGGCAAGACCAAGCTTCACTGGGAGGCTCAGATTCAGCAAATATTCATTCCACAACTGATGAACAGGGAAAGCTAAAGCAACAGTTAGCAGAAAAGGAGGACCTCAGGGAGGACCAGAGTCAGGGCCAGGAGGTCTTGAGGACAGAGAACTGGCTCAGCCCTCAAGAATGAATCTGACTCAGTATTGACAGAAAGCTGAAGTATTCCAGGAGAGTGAGCAAAGCTTACATGTCAGTGGGCCTGGTTTGTGGAACAATAAGAATACCAGGATGACAGAAACAGCTGTTCTGTGGTGGAAGGGTCAGAAAAACTAGCACCGGTGGTCAATGCCCCTGGGAGTGGATGCATGAGTGCTTGATGCGAATCAGGAAGCAAGAGATACCCTTGTAAAGAGGCCTGAACCTTTCCCACATAGAGAGGGATAGCAAAAGGCTAGACCATTCTTTCCAACTCCCAAGCTCCCAGGCTGGTAACCATGGTGGACATGGGGCTCCTCAGTGACTCTTCCCCTCATGTGAACTTAGTCACTTGGCAAGACTAAAACCTTGGTCACTGAATGAGCTTCACCCTGTGGCTTGAACACTGGCTGACAGCTGGAAAAATTATAAGCATACATACCCTTATTAACAGGGCCCAGCAACACCAGGATCCCCCTAAGGGCATGATATGTCTTACTTCATGCAGGCTACTATAACAAAGCATCACAGACTGGGTGGATACAAACAACAGAAATCGATTTCTCAAGGTTTTGGAGGTTGAAAGTCCAAGATCAGGGTTCCAACAGGGTCGGGTTCAGGTGAGGGCCCCTTTTGGGGTTGCAGACTTCTCTTTGTATCCTCACATGGAAGAAGGGGCTAGGGATCTCTGCAGGGGTCTCTTTCAAAAGGCAGTCATTTCATTCACGAGAGCTCCAGTCTTATGACTTAAACACTTCCCAAAATGCTCTACCTCCTAATACCATTACCTTCAGGGGTTAAGATTTCAACATGTGCTTTTTGTGAAGATAAAAACGTTCTTACCATAGCAGGGCTGCCCATCATTGCTGTAGAATCTTCAGCAACTTGATACTGAAAGAAATACACATTTACTTGGAGAAAAGAATCACACATTGTTGTCTCCCCTGAATTATTCTAGATAGGCTTTTAAAGTAAGCAGAGTCTGCATGCTTTCATCTGTATCACTCCCCCTTTCTCACAAGAATATGACTCAAATGATCCCTGTTTTATTTATTTATTTATTTATTTATTTATTTATTTATTTTTAAAAATTTTTTTAATGTTTTTATTTATTTTTGAGACAGGGAGAGACAGAGCATGAACGGGGGAGGGTCAGAGAGAGAGGGAGACACAGAATCTGAAACAGGCTCCAGGCTCTGAGCTGTCAGCACAGAGCCCGACGCGGGGCTCCAACTCACAGACCGTGAGATCATGACCTAAGCCGAAGTCGGACGCTTAACCGACTGAGCCACCCAGGCGCCCCTAAATGATCCCTGTTTTAAAGATGACTTTTACTGCGATTATGGGAGGATATGCCAATTAACCCCTTTCCTTGCTCTTTTGGCAAGATGCTCAGTTACTATTGTTCAAATTCAGTTAAGCTGTGGAATCTTTGAACCGAAGTTTGGACCCTGAAGGGGCAGAGCCGCCATGGGAGCTGATCTGTCCTCATCCTGAACCTTGGAATTGCAAAGATCCAGTGGGTCAACTTTTACACAGCGCTTGGGATCCAAAGGGTCTATTTGAGCTATAAATGTGCCAGAAGAAACGTTTGGTTGTTCATAACTAGTGTGGTAGCTCAAAGTACAGCCCATTTCTACCTTGATACTTTATTAAAAAGTTGGAAAATCTCTATCAGGGTGAGAAAGACAACTTTTACTTGTTCAGCGGGTGGTTTTTAAGAGCCTTAGAGATTCATTCCTAACACAGGTCTGTTCAAAAGTGTCAAAGGCACTTACCGTTCACCCACACATGCAGGGAAGGTAGGAGACAGAATATAGAAGAAATTCTAGCCTCCGGGGTGGAAGGAGGAAATTTTCTCTTTTGGCAGTAAGGAGCCTTCACACTCTGCTGGGGGTGATGTCAAGAGAGAGCGGCGGTAACCCATCTCTCCACACCCACTCACTGGGGACAGGTGAGATACAGCCCTCAATATTTCAAACATTCAGGCTCTCAACAAAAACCTTTCTTAATTCAAAGCACTTAACAGTGCTTTATATGGGACCATTACGGTTACTAATTTTTTGCCATCCCAAACCAAAAAATATAAAACAGTTAAATAACTAGGCAATTATGCAGAAGGCTACCTGTCTCCATCCATGCTGTTTTGACTCATAGGACAGACAAGATGTTCAGGTCATGTCAGTGACACTGATGTCTGGGCATTTGTATTTCCCAGCTGATGAGGAGGGATCGTGGACACTGGTCCCATTTTTGTCACTGTCACACTGCTGGCGTCTCTTTTGGGAAGTATCCTCAAGCTCTATATCTCTGGGCCAGCTGAGGCGACCGCCAAAGACAGCCCCTCCGGCCTAACCAGCATCTTACCAATCTTGGTTTTGTTGTAGTTCTGTTCCCAATAAACTCAACTCTTGACTCTAGACTCCTGACCTTGATCCTTTCTCTGCCCTGTTGACATTGGTATGTGAACTTTGGCTTTTCCTCCTGCATGCTTTTGCTTAGTGAGAGCTTCAACACTCAGCATCCCTTGGTACTGCTTTAACACTGACCCTAAAGAAAACAACCCTTGACCTTAGCTTTTGGGCCTTAGCCCTCCTGAATGGAGATATATGTATATACTGGGGTAACAGAGGCATCCCTCTCTTTCTCCCTTCTTTTTGACAGCCTCCCTCCTTTTAACTCACTGCTAGACTGATCATAAAATCCACAATGAGTCTGCAAATACTAAGAATGGCCAAACAGGGGCACCTGGTTGCCTCAGTTGGTTAAGCATCTGACTTCACCTTAGGTCATGATCTCGCGGTCCATGAGTTTGAACCATGAGGATCTTTGAAGCCAACATGAGTTGTCCATGAGTTTGTCTGTGCTGACAGCTCAGAGCCTGGAGCCTGCTTCCGATTCTGTGTCTCCCTTTCTGTCTGCCCCTCCCCCATTCACAATCTGTCTCTCTCTCTCAAAGATAAATAAACATTAAAAATAATAATAATTTAAAAAAAAAGAATGGTCAAATAGGTGATCCTACCTGGACTTTGGCAATGAATGCCTCCCAGATCCTAATGGAAGGCATTGTTCGTTATTTCCCTTATACTGGTGTTGCATCCCACCAAAAGGAGAAGAAAACGTGGACTTTGTTAAGTTTTCCATACTAATTTACCTTCACATCGAGAAGAAATTTCATCCCAAAGGGTAATTTATTCAAAAAGCTGCAAATGTCTGGGAAGAGGGACTTCTAATGAAAGTGCCTTTTTAACCATAACTATATGGTGTCCTGACATTTATAATAAAACCCAGAGCCAGAAATAGATTCTTCAGGAGCATGGGATGTGTCTAAACAGCTAGATTAAGTCTATTCTGCTTAAACAGTGCCTCTGCCTGGGAGGAATCTGGGAGTTTCCATGTCCGTGTGGTTCAGTGGGCTTCTGGAATTGCCTTTGGTTTGCTCCCGGGGCTCCCGTGAGTTGCGTAGCAGTGGGCAAGCTGAGGCCACATACACATTATTTTGTAAGCAACACACACACACACACACACACACACACACACACACACACAAACAAAAAACAAAACAAAAACAAAAAACAAAAAAACACACCTGCCTCCATTTCTAAGCAAGATGGAATGCTAACCTTTCACTATATGTTTTGTTCTCCCTTAAAATTATATTGATTTGGTTTTTCACTTAATGATTAAGAAAGAATTTAGTTAGCAGCTGAGAGTGCTGTGCTTCCGTTTATCATCGTTCTTGAATCCACCTTGAAATCCTTGGGTAGAGAGTTGGAACATTTTGGAAAATTAATTAAAAGAAGACTTAAAAGTTGTTCTAGCTTGAAGAAACCACAAAGGGTCACCAAGGGGGATCGTAGGCCCTTCCTTATTCAGTAGGGAACTCTTTAGACATTTTCAGAGGGGAAAAAACTTGTGAAGTAGGTGTGAAAAAATCATTATATAATTTTGCTTAAAAATTGTGGCTTTCCAAATGTCTTCTAAAGAAAACATGACACTTTGAAATCATTTGATGTAAATTGGAGGCACTAGGGCAGAGGATAATCTTCAGAGATTTGGGTGTTCTATGCAAAATAATTCAAAACACACTGAGATTTAGAGAGCACAAAGCAAGGTGGGGTAAGACAGTTGGATGATGGCCAGGGAGATATTTTTTCTGGTGGAAAAGCATCCGCCACAGGCTTTTATGCTGATGCAGGAGAGCAACCTTCTCACCTAGGAAGGATATATGGGATGAGTTGCAGAAAAGATGGAGGAGAACGACAAATCAATTTTACTTCTCTTGGAAAAGAAGGAGGCTGCGCACAGAGAAAAATCACATGGATTAGAGAGAGGCCATCATTCATGCAAAGATGGTACAAGGATGGAAAGTGGGGGGACAACCCCCCTCCAGGAGCCAAGCTAGCAGCAGAAACAGAGGCAGAGGGCCCCACCTGCAGGGTGAGAGCCCAACCTGCAGGGGGCAGCGGCTGCCCAGCCCCAGCCAGTCTTCACACCCTACAATGGCAGGACTCCATTAGCCAGATCTTCTAATATTTTGAGAAAAACCAGAAAAGCTAAGATTTTGATTTGAAATCTCACCTATTTTAAAAGGTTGGCAACAGGCTTAAAACCTTTATAAAACATTGTTCCAAGGGCTTCTGTGAGATTTGACACTTTGCAGTGACATATAAGAAACTTTCATTAAGGCAATGGAAGAAGGGAACAGTATTAGTAACACAGAAGACAGAGGAAATTGAAAATTGCGAGTCACTGGCTAGGGTTTTTATGAGAAAACAGCTCGAAAGCCTCAGTATTGGAGCCACGCACTGACAAGAATGCACATACCTCAGAAGGTTTCTGAACTCAAGTCTGGAAGTTAAAACCAGAGTTATATTAAATAGTGATTAATAACGGTTGAATCTGAATACGAAATCACTTCTACACAGAAAAAGGTTAAAATATTTATGCTGTTACTTGAATCAGAAGCTATATCCTGGCATAAATTCATGAATGGCTGAATTATGTGTTTTCTGTTTGGTCTTTCTGTGATCTGCTTGCTTAATCATTGGGTCCACATGACCACAGGTCAGGTATCACTGCTAACCTGGCAGCAACTCAGTAGAATATGGAACTAACCTCTAGAAAGGAATAACAAGTCCTCTTAGGGAAAGACTTGCAACCTCTAACTTATAAAATGATGGGAATTTTTAGTGGGATTGGAATTTCTCTCCATGCCCTACTGAGTCTAGATATTATTTCACTGCAGAGTAACCTTGCTTGAGGTAGTAAGTTTATTCCCCTTACCTAGCTTTACAGCCTATAATAATGTGTCATGTAGAGTTAAATAAAATAAAACACTTCTATTATATCCATATGGTGAATTATATTGTTGTCTAGTGATAGTCATTCCTGCCCCACTTTTACCTTTATGCACCAAGCATACTATCCTGACCTTTGGCTTTAGCCTTGGCCTTGGGATTTGCTTTAGTCAATATCAATACAATGTTAGGAGACATGATGTAACCAAAGGCTTGAAAACACCTGCATGATTGGGCTTGCTCTCTTGGTTCTTCCATCTTTAAGAGATGTGCTTTCTCTAGGGTAACTACTGCCTCTTCAGCCCAGAATGAACACATGGAGTAGAGCCACCGCAGCCAGACTCAGATCAATAGTTGAAGCCCAAATACGCCCACTGTAGTCCAGCCTAGGTGAACTGCCCCAGCCAACGCACAGTCTCAGGAGAACAAATGAATATTCTTCTAAGAAATTGAGTTTGGGGATGGTTTTGTTATTCAGCATTATTCTAGCACTAGCTAAACTGAGACAATTCTTGTACTGAATTAGGCTTTTTGCTTTTTAGTTGACCCTGACAATTGGTTTGCCTAGCTGGGGTGTCAGCATTCCACTCAGGATGTGAGCAGTAGACATTTTAGGGCCTCGGAGGACTGGACAGTATCCAGAGGGTCTAAGTTAAGAAATGGGTCTATTTTCAGGAAGTATACTGAAGTTCCACCTGCCACCATCAATTCAAGATCGGGTAAAGTAGAACCTGGGTATCATCATCTTCTTTTTTTTTTTTTTTTTTTTATTAGTGTTTGTTTATTTATTTTGAGAGACAGAGAGAGGGAAAGAGAGATTTCCAAGCAGGAAATTTCCAAGTCCTGATGCAGGACTTGATCCCAGGAACTGTGAGATCATTACCTGGGCTGAGATCAAGAGTCTGACATTCAACCAACCGAGTCACACAGGCTCCCCTCATCTTCTTCACTCTATATTCCATCTACCCTACTATCCACCATCCAACCATTCCCTACATATTCTGTTTATTATGCTTCTTACATATATCTCAAATTTTTACGTTGCTCTTAATTCTCATTGCCAACAATCCCAGACCAGTTCATTATCATCTCTTGCTTAGATTAGCACAACAGCTTCAACTTTGCCTTCTTCCAATCCCTGTTCCATCTTGCTTCCCCCCTCCCCACCAGTTTTAAAACACTTCCACAACTTCCTCCCCTTTTTTTAGGATAACACCAACTTCCTGATTATGGCTTCCAGGGCCCTTTATGATCTGGTTCCTTCTTACCTTGCTAACATCTCTCCCTACATGCTCCCACACATACCTCAGCCCTCACATCCTGGCCTCTGAACCTTAGCCTTTGGAGTTTCTTTCTACCCCTTAAAGGTGCTACAATCACTCTGGGCCTTCATGCATCTGCTCTCATGATCTTCTCTCCTCTCTTTCTGTCATTGCAATTCTCACACTCACAATGGGTTTGTGAAATAGTCTGAACTCAGAAAAGTGAATACACAAATGGATTTCCACTCCCTGTACTTCCCCATTTAAGCTACACCAAATTTCTCCTCTATGCTCCATATTGAAAAATTGGGCATATTCCATAACTAGTTAGCAAAATTCTGTTATCAAAAGCATTATCCAGTTTAAAACTCCAATCTCAAATATAATTCCAGTTTTCTTCCCTTGGGCAATGGTGGAGTTTCAGCATAAAGACCTTGGAGTATGGGAAATTCTGTGGTCTGACTTTGGAATGCAGGGGGTGAGGGAGGTTGTCTGACCCCAGTGCCTTTCCTACCCTCTCCTCTGGGTTTCTGGGTTTTCCCAGAAGAAAGGGACATAAGGCAAGGGACAAGTGTCTCTTACTTAAGTGACATTACAGCCAATGCACTCAGTATAGCAGACATCCAAATGCTAATTATTTTGGAAGTCCATGGTGTGAATTTATTGGAAGCTCCTTTAGGGGAAATACCTACCATATAGTTACTGGATGAGGTCCACCTTTAGACCCCTCTTCTAAGCCCCTCAACTCACACCTCCCCCAGAAGTATACCCCATTGCTTCTAGGGTAGATGATGGGGTCTTTGCAGCAGTGGGCTGCTCTCCTGGATGGACACCTACAATTTTAAACAAATATTTAAGCCAGTCTACTGAAGTTGTGCATAAATGAAAAAACTAGACAGTATTTTTTTTTAATTGAGGGATAAATTCTGCTGGGAAAAAAAAAGGTTTGCTGGTATATCTTGTTTCTTGTCTAAACTGGCTTGTAATAGCAATAATCAAGCGATTAGTAAGATATTTGCCCTGATAATGTTTAAAAAAAGGAGCAATTTTAGAATAAATTGGTTATTTCTTCTCTGCCCACAGATTTAAGCTTTCCTGATTTCAGTTAAGAAGGATGAATATTTTTGTATTGTTTACTCTGTTTGCAAACATTCTATAAAAGGCCTGGAGTAGGGGGTTCCTAGTACTGGCAGTCTTTGTAATCTCCAAAGCTCTGTGAGTTTAAGAAAGTGTGTCCAAACAGCCCTACGATGAGTAACCACCTAAGTAATGAGACCCCAAGCTGGGAAAATCATGTCTGGTTCTCCTGGCTCTTCATCTTTCAGAAGATACAGCAACTTTCTGGTGTTTGGTGCCACACAGAACTGGAATGACAGCACTGCAAATTGCCAGACCATGAGGCCAGGTCCTTCACTTGCAGGTTGAAGGTCAGGTTTATGTAAACTTCCAAGGAAGAGTGTATCTGCATTTATCTGTCAACCAACCCACCTTCTCTTTTTTTCATCCTGCCAGAGACACCCACCTCCTGGTTGCCTACCTTCTGAGATAGGCCCCTGTGCAAGCTGATAGCACATCAGATGTCTTCCAGACCTCGGATATTTTGTCTTTATCCTTTGGTCTCTTTGAGACCCTAGAGTCAGACCTCTCAGCTTCAAACCCTAGTTCTGTGGCTTACTACTTGAGTAATCTTGTTGAGCCTCAGTTTCCTCATCTGTAAAAGGAAAACAATGATAGTACCTATCTCTTAGTGTTGTTATAAGGATTAAGGGAATTCACACATGAAAAGTCCTCAGATCAGTGTCTGTCCCATAGAAAGCGTCACACATATGTTAGCTGTTATTACTCTTGGTGCCTCCCTGGACTTAGTCACTTTCCATGCTTGGCCCTGGTCTGTTTTCTCCTGGCTCCTGACTTCCAGTCTAGGCCTGACACCTGAGTGTCAGATAATACTTCTACTGGATGAACCACACTGGAGGCCAGAAGGCACAGTTACCCACTGGTGTGTCCATTCCCAGATGAAACTGAGACTTGCCCAAAGCTGCACTGCAGTTACTGGCAGAGCTGAGGTTGACTGATACTGATTTCTCTTGAACACTAAGGAGAGTTGCCTCAGTTGGGTTGACAATGTCCAAAGTGATCATGGCATCTGCTTCCCTTTCATTTTTAGAAAATTAACTAATTAAATTATTTAAATATATCTTGCCTTTAAAATTAAACCATGTATAGCTGGCTGGTGTCAAAATTTGTACAATCTCTAAATTAGAGATTTAGCAATATTTATTAAAAGCAATTAATATTTATTTAATAGCAATTTAGCAATATTTATTAAAAGTCAAATGCATGAACTCTTTGACCCAGCAATTCCCAGTTGTAGGAATTTATCCTACATATATATGTGGAAATGTAAGAAATGATCAGCGTACAGAGTTATTCATTATTAGAGCATTGTTTTTGATGACAACAGATTGGGAACAACCTCAATGTCCCACAAGGGGAAAGAATTTAAATAAGTTATAGTACATTTATACAATTGAATTGAATTGCAAACACTAAGGAGAATGAGGCATTTCTTTTTGTAATGATATAGACTGAGCTTCAAGATGTATTGTTAAATCAAATAAATATATAATGTATATTTGCTTACATGTCATAACATACCTCTGCCAGAGACCAAGTAATGGTAAGTCATCTATGGGAAGAATAGGGCTATAGGGTCAGAAGGAAAGTTTTTATAGCATGCTTTTTTACTTTTCAATGTTGGAACTTAATGTAAAATGTGTTCCTTAATCACAAATAAATAAAAACACTTTTTAATGTTTATTTATTTTTGAGAGAGAGAGAGAGAGAGAGAGCACAAATGGGGGAGGGGCAGAGACAAAGAGAGGGAGCCATAGAATCTGAAGCAGAGTCCAGGCTCCGAGCCTTCAGCACAGAGCTTGAAGCAGGTCTCAAACTCACGAGCCGCGAGATCATGACCGGAGCTAAGATTGGATGCTTAACTGACTGAGCCACCCAGGCACCCCAACCAATAAATAAATACATTTTTAATAGAACCATTTGAGAGCCTAAGACCACACCAAGTGATCTATGTGGTGGTGAATAAAGATCAGAGAAGTCTGCTCATGACTCCTGCACCTGGTTTGTTGCTCAGCTAAAACATCCAGCAGCCTTGAAATGTTTGGCTACTGTACAATTTCACTTGTTTGTAATCTTAGTCAAATATTGCTCAATTATTCACACAACAGACCACTGGTTATACAGAAAGCATTTGAAACTAATGAAGAAATTCAACAAATTAATGAGGAGCATGAAGATGATATTCTGAAAATTTGCCTCTAGAGAATCTAGATTAGGTGTGAAGTTTGTATTCATCTGATCAAAATTCTTCACAGCATATCAAGATATCTCTAAGATCCTGAAATACCAATATTAAACAGAAGACATCTAAACAATGAGCTTATCCAATATGACTATTCTTTTATTGAGGTCTGGGGTTGGGCTTCCTCATACTGTAAAGAGGAATGTATCCAAGAATTATATTCTACAAGAATGTGTAGAAGCATTATTTGTGAAATAAATACATCTCTGCTACTGATCACCCAAGAGCAGCACTGGGTTCCCCAGGAGAGAAGTATATCTGTTGCAAATTAACTTTGGCAATAAGGTGCATCTGTTCCAATGATTTTTAATTTGGGGCTCATAAACGAAATCACTGCTTTTCTAGGTTTCCAGTTCAGTTCATCCTAATATACAGATGTCAGTTCTGACTGGTGGTCGCGAGGTCATCTCATTTGACCTGTTTCTGCTACTTAGGAGAATGTCTGCCTCTCTCTGTCAGTGAATCTTAGATGTCCAAATGGAATTCTGTCTATGTCATACAGCATATCTTTTAAGTCATGTTATCCCAAACATATCCTCTACACCTGGCAAAAACCTATCCAGTTGTTTTTATATAATGTAATAGCAGACGAACCAAAAACCACCCTCCTCATTTATATAGATGTCGACTATCTATCCTGGAATGCAGTATTTGTGGTGAAGAGCTTAGAACTAGTAATCTATAATCCTTTCCCTTTTCTTATCATTCAGAAATAAAGCTATAAAATTACATAAATAAACCTATTTTGTCTATTATTATTATTATTATTTGAGAGAGAGAGAGAGAGCACAAGTGGGGGAGAGGGGCAGAGAGAGAGAGAGAGAAAATATTAAGCAGACTCCATGCTCAGCATGGAGCCCAACACAGGCTTGAATCCCACAATCCTGGGATCATGATCAGAGTGCAAATCAAGAGTCAGACGCCTAACTTACTAAGTCACACAGGTACCCCCTATTTTGTCTGTTTTAACGTTATAACCCATGGCTAAATTTCAATGTATGTTAATATACATACAGTTCAAACAACAAAAAACACAGATGATTTTGTAGTTCATTTGTTAAAAAATAATTGTATAGTTCATTTAAAGAATGAAGCACAGAATATCATTTATTAAATGAGGAAAAACAATATTTTGAAGGTTGTAGTTAAAATCACGTGATTTATTCTTAGTTATTAAGAGAAATATTTTTTAGCTTAAAATCACTTCTACTTTTTTCTTATCCTTGGGGAAAAAAGATAAAATGATGTCTTAAAGGAAGCTTTCTTGGGGTTAAATATTTCTCCGAAAAGAATTTATAAATCAGAAATGTGCAGGGGAAAATGTTTCCTTCCCAAAGTGAGAGAAGATGTACCCAGATTATATGTGTCCAGACACATTCATGCAGAGTGAATGCCCTCCTCCTCTACCCCTTTTCTCTATTTTCTTCCTTGCCTTGCCCACAGCTAAAAGACACAAACTGCCCACAGCCCTGCCCACAGCCAACAAGACACAAACTGTTCCCCAAAGTAGCTCTTTACAATTTGGTGATCTTTTAAGTTGTCATCGATCCTTCTTTTTTTTTTTTTTTTTTAATGTTTATTTATTTTGAGATTGGAAGAGAGAGAGAAAGCAAGCCGAGGAACAGAGAGAGAGAGATGGAGGGAGAGAATCCCAAGCAGGACCCGCGCTGTCAGCACAGAGCCTGACATGGGGCTCGAACTCACAAACTGTGAGATCATGACCTGAGCCGAAATCAAGAGTCAGATGCTCAACTGACTGAGCCACCCAGGCGCCCCTCGATGCTTCTTGATTAAATAGCTTTATTACTAAGCATGCACTCTATGTCAAAACACTGAATACTTCAGCAATAACATGAATGACAATTGTCACTGCCGTCACCCTCAAAATCCTCCTCTCTGTTAAGTAGATAAATAAGCCAGTATGTTGGTTAATGAAGGAAAAAGCAGAATTTGTGGCAAAAATGAGTTATCTGAAACACCATCTTTTTGGGATTAATAGATTTCATCAGAAACCTATGTGACTATTTCTACCCCAGTCTGCTCCAAAGAAGGGCATAGTAGGCACTCCAGACTCCTTGGTACACCAGTGTGGGGGCCCCAAGTAAGCCCATCTCTGAACTTACATCTGGATCTTCACCTCTGGCCACCTCCATTTCAGAACGTCTTCATGAAAAGTTGCTACACAAATGCTAACAACACTTTCTAGAAATGCAGACCACCTCTTAGCTGGGAATCTGGCTTATCTTTAACCCCACAACCTGGGTGTGAGTTTTTAGGAGTCTGTATTTCTTACATTTTAGTTAGAGAACAGAAACTTCACCATGCCCTTCAGGGAAAATGAAGCCAATCTTCTCTTCCTCGAAACTCCTGGAACTCCAAGAGAACAGGAATTCCAGCCCTGAAGGAAATCTCTGTTGTCCACTATGAAGAGTTAGTTGCTGCTATTTCTGGGAAAAGGAGAGCCAGAAGTAGAAAATGCATTTTGCAATTACCACAATAACAAAAATCTTAAAACTTTCTTTTAAAAACGACTGTTTGCTTAGTTAATTGTTTAGGCTGTGAGTATAGATACAAGATGGGAGAAATGTGAGCTAATCCTTTGGAATTATTAATCTATTAATTCTAAATACTTAGCAACAACCTCCTTTAATTTTGGTAATCTTCTCTATGAACACATGGGCTGAAAAACAAAATTCTGCTAAATGCAGTGTGGTATCCTGGAGAAGATTCTGGAACAGAACAAAAGGCCTGGATAGTGGGAAAATTAGGGAATAAAGTCTAGAAGTAATGGTGATGTAAGATGATAACAGGGAAACTGAACGAAAGGTATATGGAAACTATGGGTACTATCTTTGAAACTTTCTGAAAATCTTAAATTATTCCAAAAATAAAAGGTTTACTTATAAAATGCCATAATTCTGAAAAATATATATATATAAAATAGAAAAAACCCATAATTCTGGAGGTTGCTTCTCCATTTGAAGTGTGCAGTGAGGTGATTTACTCTTGATAGGGATGGAAGTGAAGCATCTTGGGATACCCATAGCCAAAGGGAAGTGACAAGACCGGTCTTTGAATAGAGAGGTTGACTGAGGTGGACAGTCAGTCATATTTGCTCAGGTTTGGCATTTTGGAAAGTTTGGCTTTTTAGATCCTCTTTCCCCTCAATTACAGAATTTCAGTTTGAATGAGTCAGATCAGGGGCAGCAATTCTAGCTCAATTAGCCATGCAAGTGGGCACAGTGTTGGCATGTAGTAGGTTATCAATACACGTTTGTAGAATATGTGGGTTGATAGATTTTTCTAAGAGTGATATTTGATGTGTGCTATTTATTACTCCTTTGTATACATGTCTCTCAATTCTCTTTGCCTTGCTCTTCTCAAGCTTTCTTCCCTGTCATTATTTTCTCTTTGGGAGCTTGGCCAGCATTGGTTCCTAGTAATCCCACTGTGGACTGCAAAGGAGCTTTTTGTGGAAGGTGCGTGAGTGAAATGCCTCCGTAGTGCTGGTGATCAGGCTACGTTGCCCCATTGTGTCACTTATACACACTGTGAAAGCAAATGTTCCCCCTCGGTTACTAAGGCCACATTTCTAAGGAGCTGAGAGAGCAAAGCAGAGAGCCAAACCCACACAGGAACAAGATTAAATAGAGATATAAATTCAATTGCAGTGGAAAAAAGAAATCTGGGTCACATCAAGCAGGTGACAATGTCTGCCTGTGCCTGGCTCTAAAGATTCGAGCCTCGGTCCTCCAACAAACCATTCAAACATCCCAGGTGGATCTTGGGATCCAGAAGGTGACTCTGTGAGTTTGTCTGACTCCTTAGGAGGGGTGGTCAGCTTGCAAAGAGTCCGTAACCCTGGGCTAGCAGAGAATGTGGCACACAGGTGCTCCATAGATATGGAACCGCCATCTATAATGGGAAGAAGGCTGAAAAAGTCCTATAGGGTCATAATTCTCCAGCTGAGGTCTCCAATAAATAAACACCTCCCAGGGAGGGGTCCTCTCTGAGCTTCTGTAGAATGGCATTGCCCTTTGCAAACAAAGATGGTGCCACCAACCGCTTTCAAGGAGCACGTGAGCTGCTTCTCCTGCTGTGATAAAGAGTAATGAACTTTGTGTCCTTAGCCAGATGACACTGACTGGCTTGGGGGTTGGGGTTCTCAATGGCAGTTTTGCCTGTGTGGCAACTTTAAGGCCATATGCCTCCATTTCACCTCTTTGAAGGACCTCAATTTCGTCAGCTATAAAATGGGACTCCCTAAGGTGGCTTATCTCCTATTACTAACATTTTTTTCAAATAAATTTGTTGGATTGAACTGGAAATTTGATATCTTATGTTCAGATCTTAACTTAAGCAGACATTTCACTCTTCTGACTTCATTCACTTTTTCTTCTCTTAAAAAGAAGCGGTTGAGTTTTTAATCTAAAAAAGATCATTTCTAGGTTGATTTACCTTTGACCTTTATCTACAACAACAACAAAAAAGGGGGGATGGGGAGGGCAACTGGGTGGCTTTGTCAGGTTAAGCGTCCAACTCTTGATTTTGGTTTAGGTCATGATCTCACAGTGTGTGGGATCGAGACCCACATCTGGCTCTGTGCTGGCAGTGCAGAGCCTGCTTGGGATTCTCTCTCTCTCTCCCCTCCACCCCTCTCAAAAGAAATAAATAAAGTTAAAAAAAAAGATTAATCTTGAAGAAGGGAGTATTTCCCTTATTTTTTAAATAAAATTTATTTTAGCATGAGATAAAAGTAAAACATAACACTCTGTAGAATACACCAATTATTGGCCAATTTATTTTACATTTGTTAATGTGAATCTTCGTCTGAGGCATGAATAACATTATGGAACAAAAGGAATAACAGCATAAATATCCATCATTCCCTTTATTTTTCTTCGGCTCTTTTTTCTCTCTGATGCCATATGAAGTTGGGGCAACTCTCTGGTTTTACAGGTGTGTCCTGAGGGTACTCTACAGAGGAATAATCCACAGAAGTCCCCTAAACGTATATTTTCTTCACTGTTTTGGCCCTACCGACCTTTCAAATATCATTCCTTCTTCACACCCCACATTCCAGACTCTGCAGAGAATGTGCTCCAGTCTGCCATTCCCAGACTATCACACCACTGACCTTCTCATGCCTTTTTTTTCAGATTGAAATATCTTTTCTCCTATCAAAAACCTGCTCATTTTTTCTCTTCCTGGGGAATTCTTTCTAGAACCTTCTGATTTATTAGTTTCTGGGTAGTCTTTTCTTGACCACCTCCCCTCACCACACCCACCTACATTAGGGAAGAATCAGGCATTTCTTTGTCTGTCCTTCTGTCCAACTCCACTGTTGTATCATGATGTGTACCATCCACATGCGATGTTATAGCTAGTCTTTTCCTGGAGGCTCCTCCAATAGGTTGTCAGGCCCTCCAGGGCAGGGCTTTGCACCCCAGCATTTTGCATAATACCTAGCTGACCCACTTCGAAATAAGGCGCAGGCGAGCACAACTTACAATTTAGTTTGAGTAAGTGAAGATAAGAGCCAGGGAAGGTAGAGGACCATCTTTCCAGGTGTAGCAAAGCTCGTGTGGTGAGATCCCCTGCACTGAGCTTGAAGAGATTTGTCCACTCACCACATGACCTGGTCTTCTTTCAGTGCTTCCTAGAAGAAGCTGAGAAGCCTCTAAACAGTGCGTTTTGGAGCAGAGTGGAAAAGCAGGTGTGTCTTTTCCAAACTACAATGTCAGGAGCTAAGAAAGGGGCTGAACACAGAAAAAATGAAAGGCAGGTTGTGCACGTGCTTTTCTATGTGGTGCCTTCCAGAGTAAGTGTCACTGTGTGGCTCAGGAAAGACATGGCCCTGCCTGTCACACAGTCGCCCCAAACGGCATGTACCTGGTGACAGACGAGCTTGTCAAACCACAACAGAGAGCAGCCTGGGGGGCCTGGGGCAGCTACAACGGATCTGAAATAAGACATCAAAACCAGCCCCAGCAGGCTGGGGATGTCATCCTGCCTCACCGTTCTCTTCCTCAGGAATCAGGTGTGGCTGGTACCACTGTAGGCGGCCCCCTCCATCCATCACGGAGGAGTTGAGAGAGAGCCTTTGTGTCCTAATGAGGGTGGAAAGCATCCACTGGAACCTGGTAAGGGGGTCAAGATGCCAGATGCCATATCCTGAAATACTGGGCCATTCTTATCTGGAGCCTCTGGGGGCTGATACAAGGGTGAGGTTGCAGACAGGGAATTGTCTCTTTGCTGTCATTGTGCCTAAAGTCCCCCGTACCTGAGAAGAGCCCTATTTTATGGCAGAAGATGCCTTCATGAGAACAACTGTTATTTCTCTTATAGCAGCTAACATTGGTTGAGAATACACTGTATACCAGGTACTGGCCAGGCCTTTTACAGGATTATGTGGTTTAATTCTCACAGTAGGCTTATAGGGTGGGTGCTGTCATTGCCTCCATTTTACAGATCAAATGACTAAGGCCCAAGTTCATTTAGTAACCTGCCCATGTTCACTCAACTAATAAAATGATGAAGTAGGGACTCAGACCCAGGTGGTCCTGGGATTTTAGCCATACTTTGTCCACCCAAGACCTGGAGAGAAAAATAGCCAAGTAACGCAGGAGTAACTAAGGAAGCCACTCCACAGATATCTCTTGTTTGTCTTTGACCCAGACAGAAATGGACTGGGAAACTTTTGAACCCAGCTTCTCCCCCAGATGGACTGTATAGAGTATGGGGGGAGCTGCTCATGTAAACCGGGTTCTCTTGGCTATCGGGTGGCACTATCCAAACTCAAGGCAGGAGTTTGAGTAACCATAGCAACCATGATATGCCCTAATCTCTACCCAATAGAAAGAAGATGGTTTTATCTTAAAAGAATAACTGTCAGGATAATTTACCACATTCAACTCAGGTAGCAAAAGCCGGTGAAGAAATTTGGTGACTGAAATATTGCCCCTTGACCACCCAGAGTCTGGAGTTATAAGCAAAAGGGACTCAAGGGGTCAGACAGTTCAGGTCTCCTTCTGGGAGCCATCAGTGCTGGGGTCAGTAGGATTGGTATCCATCAGCATCACTGTTCACTAAAACTCTTGAAGTCTCACTTTGTCATATTCCACTGAAAGCTATAATTTCCTTTCTCTTGCACTGGCTCACTTACAATGTTAGTAAGCAATTTAAGAAGCAAATTATACTAATTTTGCTTATCCCCAAAGTGTGAAATTTTAGAAGATAGTGCCAAATGAATGATCATGTATATTTCTCAGCTTGTTCGTGCCTTTTTTTTTAGTTTGTTCATTCCTAAAGACACTTCTCTGCTGTGTAAATTTCACTAAGCAAAATGGAAAAAAATAATTATGAAATTATCTGAAAGCACCATTTTTAAATGCTGACAAGAAGAAGAAGAGGCCTCTGTGGACCTGTGAATGCAGATTTTGTTTTGATCCACATAAATTCTAGGCCTATTCTTCATTACCTAGATGATACACAAGCCAGCTAGGATATCAACTGTAACAAACTGAAACAATTTTTACTCATCAAACTAAATAAAACAAAGTGGTCATTGAAGGTGATACAGAATCTCCTCTTGGCATGAATTTGAGTCTAAAGTCAGTACATTGATTGTGAAAATTGAATGTGTTCAAAACTATCCTCTGGGGTGCCTGGGTGACTCAGTTGGTTAAGCATCTGACTTCGGCTCAGGTCATGATCTCACGGTTCTTGGGTTTGAGCCCCATGTTGGGCTCTGTGCTGACAGCTCAGAGCCTGGAGCCTGCTTCAGATTCTATCTCCCTCTCTCTCTGCCCCTCCCCTGCTTGTGCTCTGTCTCTCTCAAAAATAAACATTAAAAAATTTCTTAAAAAAAACTATCCTCGAAAAGTCATTAATTATTCCATAAAGAGCAGTATCTATGATGTGCTATATGTAACTGTTTCAGGTAGTTATTGCTACAAGTTTACTGGGTAACAAACAACCCTAAATTCTCCATGGAAAATAACTATGTATCACTCATATGCCTCTGGGTCTTTTGCAGACTGTACTTCATATGACTCATTCTGGGGTTCAGGCTGGAGAGACATTGACTATATACGGTACATTCTTCCCATGGGATGGTACATGCATGAGAGAATGAACCTGACCGCATAAGTGCGTTTTAAGCTTCCTCTTGCATCCACATGTGTTAACATCCCATTGGCCAAAGCAAGTCACATGCCCAAGCCCAAAATCAAGGGGCAGAAAAGTATATTTCTCACACCATGAGGCCATGGCCTAATGTGGCCATCTAGTGCTACTGCTGAGGATTGAAGAAATAGGATAAATAATTCAGTTTACCACAAGTCCTTAAGGTATAGTATTTTTAATTTTATGTAAAAGACATGATTTCAGTTCAGTCAAAGCAGGTTAAACTGTGCATGATATTATTCCCCTATAAAGACAATGTATTTACTCAGTTTTTGGGTCTTTCCTCATACATGCCCTCTCATGGCTAGAGAAATATGTCTGTGAAAACTGACCCAGCAGCTCCACAGCCAACCTCCCCACCCAGACTTTCTGAAAAGCTCCTTCTCCCTACTAACCATTATTTCTGATGAACTGCCAGGGTTCCGCCTACACACAACACCCTTCCTGCTCTCCCCTCACTCCTTGGGACCTCATGCTTTGGGCTTGCCCAGGTAGGACTTGCATTTACCCCTAACAGCTGGATAGCTCCTCCCTCTTCTATTCCAAGACTTCTAGAACTCTGGGACTCAGGGTCACCCAGAAGTGAGATTGGACCACACAGAATTTTCCCTAAAATGTCCAATAACACAAAAATGGTCCAACAGTCAGGATTCATTCAGGAGAAAAGGAGACACCAAGTATTTCAAGTTGAAAGAGATCTAATCCAAAGAAAAACATGACTGTTGAGTAGAGCTAGGGAAGTCTGCTTTCAGGAAATCTGGAAGAGCAGGAATCACAGGGAAGCTGCTACCCAGACTCCAGCTGCCTACAGCCCCAAAGCAGGTGGTTCTCAAGAGGGTGTCTCAAAGCCAAGGACAGCTGCTATCAAGGATTTCAGTGTGTGGCTCTTGGGAAGCAGGGTGCTCCCTTCCTGCAAAAGCCATAGCAAACCATCTCCGCTGCCTGACAGAGTTCTTTTCTTCTACCTTTTTATTGGAAAACCTTAACTCAAACCATACAAGGAAAAGAAATTGCAGACTTTTCCTCAGCAATGCAGAATACACCACATAAGGGGGCAGAGATAATGCTGGATTAACACAGATAGTGCAGAAAATCTGTCACACTTCTTCCCATATTTAAAAATCCATGGGGCTCCTGGGTGGCTCAGTCGGTTAAGCATCTGACTTTGGCCCAGGTCATGATCTCACTGTTCAGAGGTTTGAGCCCTGGGTCAGTCTCTGTGCTGACAGCTCAGAGCCTGGAGCCTGCTTTGGATTCTGTGTCTTCTTCCCTCTCTGTCCCTCTCACGTTCATGATGTGTCTGTCTCTCAAAAATAAATAAACATTAAAATGTTTTTAAAAAAAAGAATAAAAATCCAAACAGCAACCACCACCATATCACGCTTCTGCCCAACATGACCAAAGTGTAATTATACTCATTCTGTCCACACAGTAAGGAAGACACAAAGTTCTAGAAGTCACGCTATGCTGACCAAGACAAAGGGTGACATTTTTTTTCACTTTGTAATTTTTGTGTGTGTGCTAAAATACACATAACACAAAATTTACCTTCTTAACCATTCCTAAGTATACAGTTCGATGGTATTAAATGCATTCACACTGTTATGCAATCATCACTACCATTCATCCCCATGACTCTTCTCAAATCTGAAACTCTATGCCTGTTAAACACTAACTCTGCCCTCCCCAGCCCCTGGCAGCCACCATTCTATTTTCTTGTCTTTATGATTTTGACTACTCTAAGGACCTCATGTATAAGTGCGCTCATACAGTATTTGTCCTTTCTGCGACTGGCTCATTTCACTGAGCATGATGTCCTCGAGTTTCATCCACATTGTAGCATGTGTCAGAATTTCCTTTAGACGGTGACTCTTATTTGTTTTTTTTATAAAGGTTTTTATTTTTAAGTGATCTCTATACGCAATGTGAGGCTTGAACCCACATGCCCAAGATCAAGAGGAGCACATTCCACCGACTGAGCCAGCTAGGTGTGACCTTTTAAAAAATCATCCAGATAATGTTAGTTCTCAAACTTGATACATCAGTTGATTCATTTTTATATTCATTTATCCAAACTGAAGAACCATATTTATAGTTAAGGTGTTGTTTTACTTGAATAGCATAGTTTTAAAAAATTTACTGGGGTTATTGTGTTATTTCACCTAGAGCCAGTAGAATACCAAACTGAAGTTTTTACAAGACTCTTCTCTATGGTAAAACCTGAACAAATTCTTCATTCAGTTCTACCTAAATGAGGAAGGAAAATTCTTCTGGCATTTATTTTCCTCTTATGTGGTTTCTTGTCTCTGTTCACATATTATTTTATACTAAGGAAAGCCATATGCTCTAATCATAAAGCCTACTGGAAAATCTTAACAACCATAAACCATTATTCTTATCCAATCCTCTTCCGTATTAGAAGAATCTATAAAACACATAGAATATGTTTATAACATAAAGGAGATAATTATATATAGTCCCCAAGGAAACTCAGTGATTCCTATAAAGTAAAAGTCAAGAATTTTGAATTTAAAGCCCTCTTGGATGCTGGAATATAACCATTCATTCATGTACTCATTTATTCAACAAGCACTCACCGAGTACTTACTCTGTGCCAGGTAAGATTGTGTATCAGTCCTGACCTCAGGGAGCCCAGTCTGGTAGTGTTACAGTTGTGGTACCCAAATCTCAGATTTGCCAGATTTAAATAACACCTAGCACACAAAAATTCCACCCCACCACCCCGCCAAATTGAGTTAGAGGAAATTATCCATATCACCAAATAATTCTTAGCTTTCCCAAAACAATCACCAAAGAGCTCTTTCGAACTAATGAGACTGTAATTTCCAAAACACTCAACTACACAGAGAAAGCAAGACTGCCAGCAGGTGGCTCTGGCAAGGCCATCTGATGAATGGAATTACTGAATGTACTTGGTTGTTACCAAATGAACTGGGTACCCCCCCACCCACCCACACACAAATTGCCTGGCTTTTCAGACTGGATTTCCTACTCTTCAGAGGATGCAAATGCCTGAGTTCTGACTATTTTACTTTTTTTCAGAAACATCTCATTGACTCAACTGTTTAATCAGAGGTTGATGTTAATGAATACCATAGACTGCGAGATACAGGGTCTGCAAAATACAGACAGGTTCTTGTTTTTAAAAAAGGACAATGTTATATCCAACAATGAAACTGTAAAATCATAGAGCCAAAGGACTCTTTGGGGAGTCACTAATGTACTACCAGCTGCTTTCCAGAGAGAATCACAGAAGGTGGGAGCTGCAAGACACCTTATATTTTAGAAACTGAGACTCCAAGAAGGAGAGCCCTTCCCTGGTGTCCCACACCGAGTTGAAGGCTAAATCACAGGTTGCCCAGATGACTGACACCCTTACAGTATCACACAGCAAGCAGAGACATAGCTGCTGGGCAAAGATCTTGATAAGAAATGATTCCCCAATCATTACCCTTTTGAATATTAACCATCACTGACTGTAAATGTATTTGAAACACGCCAGTGATATTTTACACACAACAAAGTTAAATGGAACTATTACAATACTCTTTATAGGGAAAACCACTCCAATATATAAGTTTTTAAAACAAAGCTCAGAGAAAATGTTGCTAATAGGTGTGGTGTGCAAAGTGGCAGGTATTAATGTATACATGAGGCTATAATTGTTCTTATCGAGAGTCCTAACGATACAGTTAATGGTTATAAGCATGGTGTCCAGGTTACACAGATCTGGCTTCAAATGTAGTTTCCGTTACACACCATCTTGGAAACTTGTACAAGTTAGCTTTTCTGAGCCTCAGTTTCCTCATCTGTGAAATAGGGAGGTCATGGGGAGCCTGGGTGGCTCAGTCATTTAAACATCTGACTCTTGATTGTAGCTCAGGTCACAATCTCATGGTTCGTTAGTCCAAGACCTGCATCCGGCTCTGTGCTGAAATGGTGGAGCCTGCTTGGGATTCTCTCTCTCCCTCTCTCCCTCTCTCTCTGCTCCTCCCCTACTCTCTCTCTCCCTCTCAAAAATAAATAAATAAATAAACTTTTAAAAATATATGAAAAATAGGGACATCATAATGAGAGCTACTTTATGTAAATGCATAGTCCAGCATTGCCATATCACATGTACTCACTAAATGTTAATCACAACCACATAACATGTAAAGAAGATGAAGTAAATGATCACTTGGAAACTGACAGAGCCTTAAGAAGTTAGTTCCAATTATTGTGGCCATAATTTCAGGTGGCATTTCCAACAGTGTTCATGTAGAAGATCTCAAAGGATAAATTTCCTGCCTTCCAGATTTCTCCAGGAATGCTGGGAGCCTGTGCTCAGTCTTATGTAGGACCTTTCTGACTTTTCACAAAGGTTAAATTCATTACCAATACTATTTTTAATTTTCTTCTCCTGAAAAGAAAATTATGAGGCTTCAATGCTTTAGCATGTGGAAAACGTAAGGGATTAGGGGATATTTTTAGTTACGAGGTAGTACAAGTTGAAATCATATCAATTAGAACTATTTTAACAGGGTGGCCAATTTACCTGATGCAAATACAGGTTGGAACCTCCTGCTGGTGTGGACATTAAGACTCCAAGGCTGGGCTGGCCAGGATGGATAACCAGATGAAGCCTGTGGGTTCAGTCAGTTCTCAGACTGAATTTAAAAGGAGATGGCCTCAGCCAGGGGAAGGGGCACTTGAGTGCCACAGGTAGGAAGGGGGAGTCACAGAGAGTGCAAGGGTCAAGTCAGAAACCTGCGTGCATCCAGGTCTACGTCTCCCTGGCTGTGTGACCTTGGGCATGTCACTTAACCCTGCTAAGCCTCAGTTTGCTTAACGGTAAAGCGAGAAGTTCTTAGACAAATGCTTGGCCTGAAACAAAAACATAATTAATGTGGTTCATTATGCTGATTAAGAGATACCCCAGTGGAGACATGGAGGCCTGCACACAAAAGTCTCAATAAGCCAAGGGGCAATGGGTAGGGTGGGCTTGGCACAGGGAAGGCAGGCATCTGGGCCAGAGCCCATAGGAGATAGCGAAGCCCCCTCTTTCTTGCTTTCCATGCTCTTGCCATCTGCCATGGCTCTTGCCTTGTTTCAGGCTCTTGTTATCTCACAAGGGGTCTTCAATGGTTAACCGAATGAGCCACCCAGGTGCCCTCCTTTTTTATTTTTTAATGTTTATTCATTTTTGAGACAGAGAGAGAGAGAGAGACAGGAGCAGAGAGAGAGGGAGAGAGAGAATCCCTGTGGAGTCCCTGTGGAGTCTTACTCGGGGCTCGGGGCTCAAACTCATGAGCCATGAGATCATGACTTGAGTTGAAACCAAGAGTCAGAAGCTTAACCAACCAAGCGGCCCAGGTGCCCCTCTCATATTTTATTTATTTATTTTTTTATTTAAAAAAATTTTTTTTAATGTTTATTTATTTTTGAGACACAGAGGGACAGAGCATGAACGGGGGAGGGTCAGAGAGAGGGAGACACAGAATCTGAAACAGGCTCTGGGCTCTGAGCTGTCAGCACCGAGCCCGACGCGGGGCTCCAACTCACGGACCGCGAGATCATGACCTGAGCCGAAGTCGGCCACTTAACCGACTGAGCCACCCAGGCTCCCCCTCCCCTCATCCTTTAAAGGAAGGAGTCTTATCACTTGCTTGGAGTCCAAATAAGTCAGCCTCAAATTTGAATTATCAACTGCCTGCTAATCATTGCTAACTTCGGGAAGAGCAGTGGTCAATTTCAGAAAGAGGATGACTGAGAGGTAAAGAAGCATGAGCAATTCAGGAAGTGGGAAGTCAGCCCAGTCTCCCGCGAGGACGGTGATTTTTTGAAAACCCTCTTGAATGTCAACAAGGAGGAATCCTTGGGGCCTGGGCAGCTCTCCGTGAACAGCCTGGTCCCATCTAGGGCGGCCCAGCAGGCCCAGCAGTGGGGGAGGAAGTGACTCAGGGTTGCCCTCTTCCCAACAACAGGACACACCTGTGACCTTTTGTGAAGGGACAGGTAAAAATAGCCTCAGTGCTTTCAGAGGGACTCAGTATTTTTAAATTCTGAGCCATCTGATTGTATAACAGAGTGTACAGTGATCTGGAGAAGGACAAGTAATGGTTATTTACTGTCTGTTAATATCCTGAGCCAGGTGCTCAATGTGGGTCTTCTCACTTCATCCTCACAAAGGCCCTGTGAGTTTGGTGTCATCTCCTTTTTGTGAATGAGCAGCCGGTGGTGAGGGATGACATGCCAGAATCACTCAGCTCGCAAATGCAGACAGGCCAGCACCTGTGCCTGGAAGACCGTAGGAGGCATGCGGCACCCATCTGAGAGCAGGCTCCTCACATTGCCCCCATCCCCATGATGTCTCTGACTGGGACTCTGGCCCAACCCACCTCTGACGTGGACATGGGATGGGAGCGAACTTCTCCAGGAGCCAGCACGCTTCTTGTCTCTGTTCCAATGTTTGTGGAAAGATGAGCGCAGGGAAGCTGATGCAGGAGACCTTGAGTTCCAGACTCACCTGAATGGCCCGTGTCCTGGGGGCAGTAAATGTTCATTGTAGGATATTCAAACCCAGGGAAGACATGCACCAACTGGGTTTCAGGAAGCTGTATCTGGCAAAACTGCCTACTGCGGATCAAGGGACAAGGAGGCCTAGAAAATAAATTGCAAGACTACAGTGCTCGGAGTGTGGTCTCTAGATACTCTCCATCACCAAAACAAACCAGGCTCCTTAGAATGGTGGCCATTTCCAGGGCTATGGCAGGAAATTAAGGCAGAAAGAAAGGAAATAAAGACTAGACTACTAAGGTCATGTCAAAAGGACACAGGTATCAATTTGCAAGGCTCCCAGTGCCTAAAGGTGGGACACTAATGAATAACGAGGAGTAACAGCTGGTCCTCATTGAAACACATCACGTATGTAAAAACCGATGAGTTTATAATAATACCTCCAAGGGACTCCTGGGTGACTCATTCGGTTGAGCATCTGACTTCAGGTCAAGATCTCATGGTTCGTTGGTTTGAGCCCAGGATCTCTGCTGTCAGCCTGTCAGCGCAGAGCCTGCTTTGGATCCTCTGTCCCTCTCTCTCTGCCCCTCTCCCACTTGCACTCTCTCAAATATATATATATGTATATTGACACATATACACAAACAGAAACAAACAAAACCAGAAACAGCACCTCCTACTGGGGATGGAATGTACAACATGATGACTGTAAGTAACACTGGGCTGTATGGTATATTTGCAAGTTAAGAGAGTAGATCCTAAGAGTTCTCATCACAACTAAAAGAGCTTTTTCCTTTCTTTTTTTTTCTTTTGTATCAATATGAGATATGGTGACCATTTCATAGCATATGTAAATGAAGTCAGTATGCTGTACACCTTAAACTTACACAGGGCTGTATGTCAATTAATCTCAGTAAACCTGGAAAAAATAAATATCAATAATATTATTGATAACATTATAAATATATAAAAATATATTTTATATATCTTGAATAAAACTTTACCTGTGAAAAAGAAAATACTCCTCATTGGTTAACTACTTTTGGGAGATTTCCCAGCTGGGGAAATAATAAAGCCAATTCATGCCTTCTGACTGTTTCTTCTCTGTTCCTCCCCAGAGTGTAGCTATAGAGACAACAGGGGCCAAGAAGTAACCGTCTTCCTGCAGCAGTAACTGCCCCCACACTTACCCACCTGCCTTCACCGACTAGCTCTGCCTTCCCATTCGTGACCTTGGACTACCTATCCATGTTCTTATTAAAGCTAATCCCACGACTTCATATCTTATGATGTACCCTCTGGCTAACCCAAGAACATTACTCCAGAAATTCTTTTGCTACATCATTATTTTCCTTTCTCTATGGGATCATTAACACTAACATAAAATGTGTTTGCTACTTCTCTCATTAAAAATACCAATTCCTTTTATTCCGCATGGCCGCCAGCGGAGGAGGGTATGGGAGGCACCATTGGCCATGCAGGTCAGTTGCTCTTCGAGGTGCCACAGAGCTTATGAGGGGAAGATGAATGAAGGTCATCCTGGTGTTTTCCAAAAACGTCTCACAGAGTCTCACAGAGTACAGCTGTGATAAAACCACTAGGGACACAACTCATGTCATGAGCATATAGGGAGATACAGAGAAATGTCCAAGTCCATACCCACCCTTGCCCTTGGCTTCTACATCACCACCCTCTCCTCGTTGTCATCCTATCTCCAGACTGCTTCTCCTCAGCCTCCTTTGTCAGAGTGCATCCTCCTCTATCTGGCCTTTAAATTATGGTTTTCCTCAGGGGCACCTGGATGGCTCAGTCGGCTGAGCGTTCGACTTGGGCTCAGATCATGATCTTGTGGTTTGTGAGTTCAAGCCCAACATTGGGCTGGCTGCTGTCAGCACAGAACCCACTTCCAATCCTCTGTCCCCTTCTCTCTCTGCCCCACCCCTGCTCATGCTCTCTCCCTCAGAAGTAAATAAACGTTTAAAAAATTATGCTTTTCCTCAAAGATGACTTGAAGTGCTTTATGCTTTTCAGTTGATTTTTTCTGCACCCATGACTTCAAATGATATTCTTTGCTTATGATGCTCAAACATAGCTTCTCCAAGTTTGGGATTCACATCCAAGTGACCTGTCAACATTTCCACTGGGAGTCTCAAAGTCACTGGGTCCAACTTGGCCTCACCTCTTCTCTTCCACATCTGGTCCTCCAGGTTGAAAGGCCCACCAGCCATCCAATACCCAGACCAGACCCAAGAGTGGTCTTGACACTTGCTCTTCCTTCATGCTCTACTTCACCTTATGGTAACAGGCCACCATTCTACCCCAAATCCATTCTTGCCTCCCCCATCCCTCCCTAATCTATCTTCTGCTGTCACAAATATCTTTTGAAGAGTAAAAAATACGACTATTTTTTCTCCATTTAAAATCTTCAATGCCTTCCTTTGGATTTTTAAGTAAGGACTGAGATCTTTGAAGGGCCGGCAAAGTACATAGACTTGGGCCCTGCCCACTCACCTCCTTGCCTTTACTTCAGCAATTCTTTTCCTCTCTCCCTGCTGCCCTGGATTCTCTTAGTCCTCAGTGCCCCCACGCTCCCCCCTCAGGACCCACACAAGCTAATCTCTCCTATCTGGCCCCACCCATCCTT
This sequence comes from Panthera onca, assembly GCF_046562875.1. NCBI lineage: Eukaryota > Metazoa > Chordata > Mammalia > Carnivora > Felidae > Panthera > Panthera onca. The sequence goes on along the minus strand of NC_138343.1, from coordinate 22,488,557 downwards.
CACAGTGCAGCTGAAGCATGACTTCCTCAGAGTGCTTTCTCTGACCTCCAGAGCAGTTCTAGGTCCCCAGCTGGGCCAGTTCAGGCTGCTGTGACAAAGCACCACAGCCTGGCAGAGCTTCATGAACTTTCTCTTAGTTCTGGAGGCTGGAGTCCAGGACCATGGTGCTGACAGATCTGGTGTCTAGTGACAGTCCTCTTCCTGGTTTGCTGTTCTTCTCTTTGCCTCCTCACATGACTGAGAGGAACGAATCATCTTCCATGTTTTCTTTTAATAAGGGCACTAATCCCATTCATAAGGGCTCTACTCTCATGACCTAATTCCCTCCCAAAGGCCCTGCCTCCTAATACCATCCTGGTGAGGATTAGGGTTTTAGCAAATGAATGTTGAGGGGACACAAACATTCATAATAGCTTCCTACTATACACTCTCCTTAAACACTTTTATTTCAGTGTCTTTCTGTCTATTGACATTATTATTTCACGTATGGATGACCTTTCAATTCTAAGTCCTATTAGAACAACAACATACATGTTTTGCTAATCATTTAATTTCTAGCACTAACATAATCCATAATAGTGTTGACTCAATATATGTTTGATGAATAAAGGAAAGAAAAAAAGAATAAGGAAAAAGCTAATACTCTCAACTAAGCCCAGTTACTCTGGTGAGATATGTGGGACATGTGAATACTTTGTTATACCAAACTTTTCTTTGTGTCTTTAAGTGATTCTAAATCTGAGTTACCACAATGCATAATTGACTAGTGTCTGTGGAATGTAATTTTCACATATATCATGGGTATAATTTAGGCATAGGTTTGTGTGTGTATTTTTTAAATTGAAACATTAAATTTAAAGGTTGGGTTTGTCCAGACAATGTCTAACAGATTTGCTAATCAAAATATTTACAAATATAGCCATCAACCACTAAACCTCGATAATTTAATATCTCCCAGTTTGGGCTAGGCTAAACACTCAAGGGCAAAAGAAAAAATAACAGTTGAGGAAAAACAAATAAAACGATGTTTTCTAGAATCTGTGTTCTTCCTTTCATCCAACAAAGCATGAAGTGGTTACACATTTTAGCCCAGGAGAATGTTGGGTAGCACTGTGGGCAGAAGTCATGATGCAGAGACATCTGAAGCAGGAACATCTGGACACAAGATTGCTCAGGGCTGCACGAACAGAGAGAAAAGTCCTTGTTCGTGACCCCATCAGAGGCAAACATGGGGCCACCATCACCTCAAATCCTACCTTTGAGTCTTGACTCTCAGAAAGATACCATAGAGTCTGATGACCCACACTGAAATTTCTCCAGTTTTAAATGAGCCTCTTCCTTCAAGACATCCATATCCTTTTGTGGAAACTCCAAGGTCCAAATATGTGATTTTATCTGGGCCTCCTTGGTAGAGATAATCTGATAAAAGTTGTGTTCATTTTCTATTGCTGCCATAACAAATTACCACAAACTTAGTGACATCAACACATTTAGCATATCAAATGATCATAAATTTATTATCTCACAGCTCTGTAGGTCAGAAGGGCAGCACGGCCTCCCTGGGCTCAGACCAAGGTGGCAGCAGACTCTATTCCTTTCTAGAGGCTCTAAGGGAAATCCACTTCTTATTCACTCAAGTTGTTGGCAGAATTCAACTCCTTGTGGTTTTAAAATTAGGGTCCTCGTTTCCTTGTCATTAGCGGAGGGCTGTTCCCAGCTTTTAGAAGCTCCTGCAGGCCTTGGCTTGTGGCCTTCTTCTTCCAGCTTCAAAACTTGCAATGATATGGAGTCCATCTTATGTTTTGAATCTCTCCTCCTTCCCTCTTGTGTCCTTTCCAGCTGCTGAGAAATGTCCTTCATTTTCAAGGATGGGTGGGATATGATTAGGCCCACCTGAATAATCCAGGTATCATATTCTGGGGATTAGGAGGTAGACATCTTTGGATGTGGGAGGGACATTATTTTGCTTGCCTCCAAAGTGTTCATTTGATGTAAGTGTGGTGGGTGCTGAAGAGATTTTCTTTGGAACTTTGAGTAAATTCCTCTGTGAACCAAAAAGATACCTTGCAAAGCACCTAGCCTCATACTTCTAGCTTCAACTATTGCTGTTTCTTGGTGAACTCCTTTATATTTTAGTAAACTCTCACAGAACACTACTACCCTCCCCACTGAGCTTTACACAGAGACTCAGTATCATTATTTTATTCCTCATACTCTTTTATTCTTAACATCATCAACTATAACATGAGTTGCATCCTTGTTGCATACGTTTATTTTCTTTCTGTTCGGTCTTTTGGAGAGGGTCCACGTCATAAATTTTCCCTATGTTTTTCGGAGGGAAAAAGAAGTCTCCAGGAGAGGGGAAAGAGTTTTCTTATCTACCTATGTTCTTTCCCTTGACTTTCAAATATTTATACAATCCTTCCATCCTGATTTTTCCATGAGGACATTTTTTAAAAATAACTCTTGTGCAATTTCCTTGCATCTTTACTTCATGTTATGAGTATAACACAGATTAAAAAACACATATATCCAACAAGAATACAGGTTTCCCTTTACAGTCACTGAATCCTTGCATTGTTGATACAATCTAGCCATGAAGAAACTGAAATGACTGGACTACAAAACAGCTAAATTGACGAATACATCGATATACTGACCAATTTTTGGTTGTGTGATATCCAGGTGTTTTAAGATCTGACATTAAAGAAGAAAAATAATATACCCTACATTTGTCAGTTTTGTTAATTAATAGACCCTGAATTTTATTTATTTTTTCCAAGTTTTTATTGAAATTCCAGTTAATTAACATACAACACAATATTAGTTTCATATGTAGAACTTAGTGATCCGTCACTTACATATAACACCTGGTGCTCATCCCAACAAGTGCCCTCTTCAATGCCCATCACCCATTTAACCCATCCCCCCCCACCTCCCCTTCAGAAAACGTCAGTTTGTTCTGAATACATAACAGTCTGTTTTCTGGTTTGCCTCTCTCTCTTTTTTCCCCTATGTTCATCTGTTTCGTTTCTTAAATTCCACATATGAGTGAAATCATATGGTAGTTGTCTTTCTCTGACTGACATATTTTACTTTGCATAATATACTCTAGCTCCCTACATCATTGTAAATGGTAAGATTTCATTCTTTTTGATGGCTGAATGATATTCCATTGTGTATATACACCACATCTTCCTTATCCATTCATCTGTCAATGGACATTTGGGCTCTTTTCATAATTTGGCTATTGTTGATAATGATGATAATGTTGATAATGATGATAAACATCGGGGTGCAATTATCCCTTCGAATTAGTATTTTTGTATCCTTTGGGTAAATACCTAGTGGTGCAATTGCTGGGTGTAGGGTAGTTCTATGTTTAACCTTGTGAGGAAACTCCATATTATTTTCCAGAGTAGCTATACCAGTTTGCATTCCCACCAACAGTACAAGAGGTTTCCCCTTTCTCCACATTCTTGTCAACACCTGTTGTTTCTTGTGTTGTTAATTGTAGGCATTTTCTGATAGATGCGGGGTGGTATTTCATTGTAGTTTTGATTTGCATTTCCCTGAAGATGAGTGATGTTGAACATCTTTTCATGTGTCTGTTAGCCATCTGGATGTCTTCTTTGGGAAAATGTCTATTCATATCTTCTGCCCATTTTTTAACTGGATTATTTGTTTTTTTGGGTGTTGAGTTTTGTAAGTTCTTTATATGTTTTGGATACTAACCCTTTATCAGATATGTCATATACAAATATCTTCTTCCATTTTATATGTTGTCTTTTAGTTTTGTTGGTTGTTCCTTTTGCTGTGCAGATTTTATCTTGATAAGATCCCTACGGTTCATGTTTGCTTTTGTTTCCCTTGCCTCTGGAGATGTGGCTAGTAAGAAGTTGCTATGACCAAGGTCAAAGAGGTTACTGCCTGTGTTCTCCTCTAGGATTTTGATGGTTTCCTGTCTTACATTTAGGTCTTTCTCCCATTTTGAATTAATTTTTGTGTATGGCATAAGAAAGTATTAGACCCTGAATTTTTGTTCCTACTTCTGCCATGAGCTAAATTTACCCATGATATTGTCTCTCTTTTACATTTGAAGAAAATGCAATGGAGTTTTTTCTGTAGGGAAATGTTTGAAGTATAATGCCAAGTGGGATGCCTGGGTGGCTCAGTTGGTTTAGTGTCCAACTCTTGACTTTGACTCAGGTCATGATCTCATGTTCATGGGATCGAGCCTCACATCGGACTACTGTGAAGCCTGCTTGGGATTCTCTCTCTAACCCTCTCTCAGCCCCTCCCCTACTCACACTCATGCTCTTTAAATAAATAAATAAATAAATAAATAAATAAATAAAGTAACCCATATAACCTTGTGAGGAAACTTTTAGTATGCATATAATATGCATATATTGTGACTTTTAGTATGTGACTTTTAGTATGCATATATTTCACAATATACTTTTTCTATAGTCTATAAAAATTAGAATACACACAGAAAGGATAGTGGAGGAAGACAAACTGAACATAACCTTTCACTTTTCCTCCAATTCTGCATATACTAAAATAAAAAAAAGCTGTATCTTAAAAAGCACAAATTTACAATGACCAAGAAAAACACAAACACATCTAAAGACGAGAAATGTTCAGACATTTCTGAAAAGAAGATAGAAAATGGATGGAATTGTATTGCTAACAGACGTGAACAGAAAACAATCCAAGACACCCATAAAGAGAAGAACCAATCCAGAGAAATTTCAAGATCAGACAGAACAAATGGAAGGAGAAGGGAGGGACCATTGAGGACAGAACAGAGAGGACAGTCCAGCAACCAAGCCTCCCCTGGGTTATACAGCCAACACATGTGTTTGATTCTAGGTTGAAAACACAACCACACTCTGAAGAAAGGAAAATTCCTTCTGTGGAGACAGACTATCGGGATATAGGGTCCTGAGAGGATTAGAAAGCAGGACTTGGCAGAGCTCCAGACCTCCACAACAATCAGAGATGGAAGCTGGGAAAGACAACTCTATCTGGGAAAGAGCTATCAAAGGGCTTCATCTCCAACACAATGGAAATATCGCCACCTTATCTTGTACATTGGTGTTGAAACTTAAAGGGTGGCATTGCCATATAAAGAGTGGTGTTGCCATATAAAATGTGATGCTTATTTTTCTTTTCATTTTAGGTAAGTGGCTTTCTTCTCTCTGGAGAAGTCACTAGAAAGACTCTTCCAATCTGACAACTCATGCTTTTGCTCAGCCAGGGAAAATTTCTTTTATGATTTCCTGTTTTCTCTGTTTTTTCTTTCTGGAGAGCTCTTTAAATGAATATGTGAGCTTCTGGGTGAAAACTCTATGTCTTTTAATTTTTCTCTCATATTTTTCTTTTGACTGATTTGTTGGTGTTACTGTTCCTTCCTGGGTTCTCCTTTCTTGGATCCTTGCAAGGATAGGTTCTTAATTTGCTCACGTTTGGGGGTAAATGCATCTTAGTGCTTTGGGGACCTTTCGAGAAACCATGTAGAATATATCTCAGAATTACCCAACCAAGGAAGGGAAGATGGGAGCATTTAACTCTCCAGCTCTCCATCTTCCACTGATTAAGAGCTACTCTTAGAAAGTTAATTTTCTAGCACTTTCCAACTGTATATGTGTGAGTACTGGGTCACTCCCAGTGAGTTGGGTTCTCCCCAACATCCCTCACTTTAAAGTCAGAGAAGCTCTGGGGCAGGGAGAGGTGTGTGGTGCTGCCAAGTTTCACCTGCATGAAGATGATTGCTACAGCATTGCTGGACTAAAAGGTAGGCTGAGAGGAAGTGAGACAGGGGGACATGAGAACGTGTTGCCAGGGGCCCTCTCATGTAGCTCCCAACTAGCACCCACTGGAGTCCCAGCTTAAACTTTCTTAGCCTGACAGTAAATTCACCTCTGATAGACACTTTATAAATGCACAAAATTGGCTACAACCTCATTCTTTGTTTATTTAATATATATTATTTTATATTATATATTTAAATATATTATATATATTTATACTATATACATTTAAATCCAAGTTAGTTAACATATAGTGTAATAATAATTTCAGGAGTAGAATTTAGTGATCCATTGCTTACATATAACACCTGGTGCTCATTCCAACAAGTGCCCTCCCTAATGCCCATCACCCACTTAGAGCATTCCCCACCGAGTATCCCTCCAACAACTCTCAGTTTGTTCTCTGTATTTAAGAGTCTCTTATGGTTTGTCTCCCTCTATGTTTTTATCTTAATTTTGCTTCCGTTCTCTTATGTTCATTTGTTTTGTTTCTTAAATTCCATATAGGAGTGAAATCATATGATATTTGTCTTTCTCTAACTTATTTCACTTAGCATAATACACTCTAGTTCCATCCACAGTGTTGCAAATGGCAAGATTTCATTCTTTTTCATCTCTGAGTAATATTCCATTGTATATATACACCACATCTTCTTTATCCATCCATCAGTTAATGGATATTTGGGCTCTTTTCATAATTTGGCTATTGTCGATATAGCTGCTATAAACATCAGGGTGCATGTGCCCTTTCAAATCAGCATTTTTGTATTCTTTGGATAAATACCTAGTAGTGTGATGGCTGGGTTGTAAGGTAGTTCTATTTTTAATTTTCTGAGGAACCTTCATTCTGTTTTCCAGAGTGGCTACACCAGTTTACATTCCCACCAGCAATACAAGAGTTCCCCTTTCTCTGCATCTTTGCCAACATCTGTTGTTTCCTGAGTTGTTAATTTTAACAACAGGTATGAGGTGGTATCTCATTGTGATTTTGATTTGTACTTCCCTGATAATGAGTGAGTAACAACCTCATTGTTAATCAAAATCAGTTCTTTGCCTTTGGTGTTGGACTTTCAAAGGCCAAAGTTGAATGCTGACCTCCTGTCATTTCTGACATCCTTGTGAATCATCCTTGTGAATCAGCAAACATGTGAGTGCCTAAGTTATCACATATAATCAGTATAACAACACAAATAAGATGGGTTAGACACTGTTGAATTATAGTGTCAGTATCTGAATAGTCAAATATTCCAGATGTAACCAAGGGTGACCAGTCTTCTTGTGGTGCTTTGCAGGTTGAAATTCCATTGTCAGTTGATGTGGAAATAAGTGTCATTTCAGGAGTAAAATATTATATTATTAATGCTTCCTTCAGAAACTTAATTTTATGGACAAAAACGATTATGAAAACTTTCCAATTAACCAAGTGGATGTGCAAGTGTCTGAGGTTAGAAGAACAGAAGGAGGCATGACAAGTAGATACAACATGTGGTCCTGTGTTGGATCTGGCTCCAGAGAAACACCCCTAGAACATTATTGGGACAATTTTCAAACTGGCTTCTCTTCTGTTTTCACTCTCCTCATCTAAACTTGTTGCCTTCTTCTTTGCTGGCACTTCTCAGGCGACTATAATCCCTAATGAGGGACCTGCTAATAATGCAAAGATGTATCACAGGGGGAAAAAAAATGAAGCTAAAGTAGTGTCCATAGGTGAGGAAGCTGGGAACGGTAGCATGATGACACTGCTTGATACTGATCTAGCGCTCAGGAAAGGAAATTTATCAAATCTTCACAGCTCTTTAAAAAATTGTTTTTAATGTTATTCATTTTTGAGAGAGAGAGAGAGAGAGAGTGAGTAGGGAAAGGGCGGAGAGAAAGGGAGACACAGGACTCAAAGCAAGCTCCAGGCTCCTCGCTGTCATCACAGAGCTGGATGCGGGGCTCAAACCCATGAACCATGAGATCATGACTTGAGCTTAACTACCTGAGCCACCCAGGCACCTCAAATCTTCACAGCTCTTAACAATCAACATGTTATCCATAGAAAAGAACAGGAAAGAGAAGACTGTCACAAAGCCTTTTTTTTCTTCTTTCTTCCCTTTTTTTCCTACTTTAAGACATTTGAATCATCAGATTCCCCATATTACTAACTTCTACCACATGAGGCATGCACCCTTTGATGGCAGAATGCCAAAACATTCTTAGAAAGCGGTTTGGAAGGGAGAGGAATAATCGCTTCCTCGGTTTGGGCTTGGTGTTCTGATAAGAACCACTGTCTCCAACACTCAAGTCTAGACTTTTCACCTGACTCCCTGGTAGAACGTTCCAATGAGAACCTGAAGCACAGAGTACAGTCACCTCGTGTGTAACTATCCTCAAAAGTGGTGGGTGTGTTCATTAGTTTTTCACAGTGCAACACAGAGATATTGATACTGTTGGCCCATTTTTTTATTCACATTCATAGATTCATGCATTCAGCAGTCAGGATTGAGTCTCTTTCTCTATGCAAAGACCTGGACCAGGTGCTGTAGATGTGGAAACATATAGATGAGATGGGCTCTGCTTATGAGAACAACCAGGCAGTTCCCAACAGTCTGAATTCATTCATTCATTCAGCAAATATTGATTGTCTACTCTCAATCAGGCAATGTTCTAGAAGTTTCTATCTCAGTTGGGATGGATAGTCGGCAATTAATTAATTAGTCCTCCACTCCATGAAGGAAATGAAGCTACTGTGTGTAAGTCATATAATCATGACCAAATAGAGCTTAAAATACATTATCTTGTGGAGAGACTTTTAGTGAGATATCAAAAATGACCTACAAAATCTATTTAAGCCATCATGCCTGATTATCAAACAGGATTACCAAATACATCATAGATCTATGGCAGTTTCCCAACCTTATCACTATTTTCTAGCAATCTCAGGCTAGAAAATTCTTTGTTGTGGGGACTGTCTTATGCATTGTAGGATGTTTAGCAGCATCCCTGGCCTCTACCCACTAGTTCCCACGAGCACCCCTTCCCCAGACGTGACAATTCAAACTGTCTCCAGACGTTGCCAAATGTCATCTGGAAACAAAATAGTCCTTGGCTAAGAAGCAATGGTCTATGGGAAAAAGTTTTCCAAATTTCAGCTAGGGACACTAGACACAATATATTCTGCCTTCACAGTGTCCTTACCCAAGAGTCTCAGGGAGCTTCTTTTACTATTTTCATTTTCTCTTTTTCTAATCTCTGCCCTGCAACAAGGATTTCATTTTCTTCTTTCCCTCCACTCTGTGGCAGAAAGGGCAAGAAGAGAACTCAAGAGAAGAAAGCAAAGGTGCTTTCCAATGAGGCAGGTCCTCTCTTAGGTGGGAGGAGGAGGGAACTGAGACGTGCTTCCTTGGAGACAAACTTTGCCTCCTGATCCATTTTGCCAAGAATCTGGATGACTCTCAGCCACAGTTGAAGCAGAACCCTGCATTTACTCATGTAATAATGGGTTGATGAGCTGACAGAGGGCCATGAAGAAGGTTTACTTTCTATTCTTCTGGATGTACAATTAGCTGCATTGATTTCATATTTTAAGACAAAGACCCGGGGCGCCTGGGTGGCTCGGTCGGTTAAGCGTCTGACTTCGGCTCAGGTCATGATCTCACAGTCCGTGAGTTCGAGCCCCGCGTCGGGCTCTGTGCTGACAGCTCGGAGCCTGGAGCCTGTTTCAGATTCTGTGTCTCCCTCTCTCTCCGCCCCTCCCCTGTTCATGCTCTGTCTCTCTGTGTCTCAAAAATAAATAAATGTTAAAAAAAAAATTAAAAAAAAAAAAAAAGACAAAGACCGCTTTGCTACTGTGCATATCTCTTGAAGGGAGAGAAGTTTTATTGTATCAAATTCTGATATGGTAGCCTGTGGAGTGGGCCTGGTTTTAGGGGTGGGTTTTTCTCAAGAGAGGATGATCAGTCCAAAACTAATGAGGCTCCTTAGGTGGCAGGAACTCTAGCTGGGCCAAGTGGAGAAGTGGGAGTCATCTGAGTCACTCCCTGAGCCCTGTTGTGGGCTTTGAAAGAATCTAGATGTGCTTCACGATGTCTTTGGTTATTGGGTTTCAGCAGTGATATACATTTAGGAAATTACGGGTTGAGCAACCCCCATGGGTTCTTTTAACTGTAGGACTTTTAGGAGAGCAATGCTGCACCATTGCTGTCAAGATTAGGAGCAAATAACTAGTGTGTTCCAAACTCATTTGACTATGGAAACTTCTTACATGTTTTAATTTTGACATAACTTCTTTCTAGATTACTGTTCCTTTGAAACTGGTGCTGTAGAGAACTCCAGACCAGAAAATTGTAATCTTGCTCATCTACTTGGATGTTACTCTCTGTTTTTCTTTCCCAAGGACTTCCCTAATATCTTTCTAAAATGATCTTGTTTCATCCATGCTGCTTAATGGAAACTAAGGGATGATTTTAAGGGCTGTACATCCACGTTTAGTGATCATCACCCCCAACTCTGGCCCAGAGTCATTTGCTAAGTCCACGACCATCACTGTCCCCACTTGGCCTTCAGATGCTATATAGGACTGGGATAGGGTCCAAGCCAGGATGTCCTGTATCAAACCAAACATCACCTAGGAGATTGGGATGTACAGCCAAGATTGAGACCCCCCCCCCAGGGAGGGGCAGAACAAATTGTCATGGGGGGACGGCACCCCCCTGGGGCCAGTCTGGTGGTAGCAGAAGCAATCTCCCAGAGACTCTCAAAGGAGTAGTAAATCTCCTGGAACAGAAGTCAGGTGGATGAGGTCTGCTTCATATAGAAATTCTCCCTCCATGGCCAACTCTGAAGGGCCAGGGTTTGGTTTTACTTAAGAAAGTGGCAGTTTGTTATATATGTTATATCGTATTACAAAGAAAGAGAGATCTTTCTGCAGAATGACATTTGTTAAAAAATGTTTATTTCTAAGGTAGTATGGTTTTCCCACAAAGTGAATATTAATACCTAAATACCACCTTATCCTCCATATTCTGTGTTCGTGCAGATGACAGCTGGACAGGGGCTTAGGGGCCTTGAACCATCTGGACCATTCTACTATAATCAAACATTGATTTCCAGGGGTGTTGACTGCGGCTGGGGTGTAGTCAGCCATCCCTGCCCACATTTGCTCCCACCACCAAGGCCACCCAGGAAAGACCAGGCCAGCCTGCCATTGCCAATTACTACCTGTGCTGGTTCCCAGGGAGGCTCCACTTGATTCGCTGGAGAGCTTTCAGCAGGTGCCAATCTATGTCATTTTGAGACCTGCTTACAGTTAAAACCAAGACAGCCAAACTGTGGGCTGAATAGTGTAGGTAAATTCTAGATGTGAACTGTAGAAATGTAAATGCAGGGAAAGGAGCAGAGGGGAGACCCAGAGGTGAAACTCAGGATCTTTAAGGGGAGAGACCTGCACAGAGGGTCTATCTGCCCAAGGTCTGGGGCACAGCTTTGCCCAGGGCATCAAAACTCAGAAGATACAGGGTGCCTGGGTGGGTCAGTCGGTTAAGCGTCCGACTTCGGTCTAGGTCATGATCTTGCGATTTGTGAGTTCGAGCCCTGCATTGGGGTCTGTGCTGACAGCTCGGAGCCTAGAGCCTGCTTCAGATTCTGTGTCTCCCACTCTCTCTGCTCCTTCTCTGCTCATGCTCTGTCTTTTAAAAATAAATAAATGTTAAAAAAAATTAAAAACTCAAAACTGAGGGTTGATGGGGGGTGGGAGGGAGGGGGGTGGGTGATGGGTATTGAGGAGGGCACCTTTTGGGATGAGCACTGGGTGTTGTATGGAAACAATTGGACAATGAATTTCATATTAAAAAAAATTAAAAACTCAGAAGATGCATCAATGTTAGGCAGGAATTTATTAAATGGTACAAGGGTTAGAGGGTATAAACAAAACACAACCAGACAATGTGATCATGCCTGTTTGTGGGAGAAGTTTCAGTGGAGGGTGGCTCTCACTTACAATGTAAGGTCAGAGAAGGTATCTCCGAAGCGGTGACATTGAGATTAAAACTAAATGACAAGAAGGAATCTTCCATGCAAAGATTTTGGGGAGAGGCAGAGGAAATAATAAGTACAAAGGCATTAAGGCTGATAAGCTTGTGGCATGCAGAGCATCGAAAGAGCAAGGAGGTGGTGAGGTCAGAGAATAAGGCACATGTAGGGTCAAGTAGGGACATGAATGTTAAAGAAATAGCAAATTAAGATTCAAACCTTGATGGGTCCTCCCATCTCTGCTTTCTTTCCATGTAGCAGACAAACATCTGTGACTTGATTTTTTCACCCCTTTTCATAGTGTTGCAGCATGTGCTCAGAAACCATTGTCTCTATCAGGGAGCTCTTTGAGCTCACTGGCACAGTGCCGACTTTCTTCTTTTCATGTTGACAGCTATATTATAAAAAAGACCCCAAAGAGAGAAGGACAAAACCAACAGGCTACTCTGGGATATGTAAGTGTGAACTTTGGAGTTACTACCTCCCTGAGTTGGATGTTTGGAGGGAAGAGTTGACATCTTGCATGTGCTTTGCACAACGGAAGATGGCTCGTCCTGATTGGGGTGCAAGACAGTGACAGAAATGGTGGTTTTATAGTAATTCTTTCCTAGAAAGAAAGAAACACATATTCTTTAAAACAAGCCATTCATCTTGAGGAAAAGTTCTGTTGTATTAATTCTTCTTTCCTAGTGTCTCCATTCATAATCACACACAGGCACGTGGCCATCAAGATAATAGGTCATTTTTTCTTTTTACTTGAGGTACCCAATTTTTCTCCTCTGGCCATGAGTGAGGCAAAAGGAAAATGATTCATTTATTATATGAGTCTGTACATGAGATGACTAAAAAACAATAAACAGCTTTCTCCATAAATTGCATGGAAACTCGTCTCTTAAGTTATAATCACAGCTGTGGAATCCTAAGTTTCCATGTCAATGTTCTGTTTCAGATGCCCCTCCTGGAGGTCAGGGATTGGGTCCACTTTGGCTAACCAAACACACAAGAATACTCTTAATGGGCCTGGAGACAGCTCTGGGCCATGTGAATCCTGCCCTTCTGCCCTGATAGGCCAATCACATTATTTCAGAAGAAGCATTAATTCTTCTGCAATTAGACTCAGTGGCACTAGGTACTCCGGGTCTGCCATCTAAAATTACTGGAGGGGGCTCCTGGATGGCTCAGTCAGTTGAGCATCTAACTTTGGCTGAGGTCATGATCTTGCATCATGAGTTCATGAGCCCCACATTGGGCTCTGTGCTGACAGCTCTGAGCCTGGAACCTACTTTGGATTCTGTGTCACCCTGTCTCTCTGCCCCTCCCCCACTCGTGCTCTGCCCCTCTGTCTGTCAAAAATAAATAAACATTAAAACATAAATTGTTGGAGAATTATGTCACTACTGTCCTTCTGCTCCTTTTCAAACCTAACAGGCAGGACCCACGTGTGGTCTCCAAGAAAAAAGTAACATCTTCAGAAAATAAGGGTGGTTGGCAGGAGGGTCTGATGCTATTATACAATGAGTCCCATTCCCCCACCCCCTGCCACGTCTCCTTTCTCTTTAGCCTAGTCTCTTTCAAGGTACAACGAGGATGTCACTGATGATTTCTGGGTAATGCAAATCACTGGCTCTTTGAAAACAACATATCATAGACGATAGGGTGCAATTTCTAAAGAACCAATCTCTTCCTCCTCTGTGCCTCTCTACTGAAGGAAAGAACTGAGGCGAGCTTGTCGACATGACCATCTCTAGGTTTTTGTGTGGGTACAGGGGGCAAGAAGCAGCACCACACTTGTGGTGTTCTGCATGGAGTTTCATTAGTGTCCAAGCACACAGCTTTCCCTCTCACAGGCCCACCCAGGATGCCAGTTATCAATCTTCCTCCATACTTGGGTGTGGTATTTCCAGACTAAGAATGCTTTTATAGAGAGCTCCAGATAATTTAGGAACCATGGCCTTTCTAATTCTGAAAGAATTAATAGGTCACATTCTAATAGAGTCAACATTTGGACAAACTGAGTCAAAATTAACCCCATGGCTCAGGGGTTGGGTTTCCGCTGGCTTTGTCTTTCATCCCTTTGAATATTATTAATCTTTTGGAATATTCTAGGCAGAGTTGTAACCAGTGATTAGCTCTCCCTTTCAGGTGGGGTGAGAAGAACACAAGCGGCAGTACAGTGGAGGGGTCAAGCATATGACCTCTGAAGCCAGGCTACTACGTTGGGACCCTGACTTTGCTAGTCACCATCTACGTGACTTAATTCCTCTGGGATTGAATTTGCTCACCTGTAAAATGGATCCCAATAGGACTGACTTCATAGAGATGTGTGAGAGGTAAAGAGTTAATAATTGAAAAGCAGTTACTATAGTGCTGGGTCTATATTGCATGCTTAATGTGTTAGCTCTTCTTATTCCATATGTTCTTCCACAATTAATAACAAGGCCTTTGGTGTGGCAGCTCTTTTGAAGAATTTAGTTTTGAATGTATTGCTACTGAAATGTGTCTTAAAAGATGGATGTGGGGATATTTGAATTTCTCTGACTTTCTCTAATAGCAAATGACTACCTTATGTTGGATATTTTATTTTTGAATAGAACCTCATCAAACATGCACACACTTGTTTCCGTTATCTCTGTTGTTGTTCCCAGTGATAAGTAATGTCTATTGGCTCTCAGCTCCTCAACTGAGATAGGAAAACTTTCTATTGATATCTTTTCTCTAGTACCCATGCGGGAAGCTTGAGAACTACACTTCCCAGACTCCATTGTCTACTGATGTCTCTTAGTTTCTGCCAATGGGAGGCTTTGGCAGGAGACTGGGGGGGGGGGGGGGGAAGAAAATTGAAACCAGCTTTTTCCCTCTAACTTCTGGGGTGTCTCCAGCTGTACAACAGCAGCCTTGATGTTGAAGTGGCCATGGGCTCTGGTTAATGCCATTTTCCCTTTTATTCCTTCAGAACTAAGTATTGTGGTGTTTTCCTACTACTAATCTTTGGGTAGCATGACTCCTTTTTACTCTTTAAGTTTTTCTTTTTAAAAAAATTTTTTTAATTTAAAAATTTTAATTAAAAATGTTTTTAAACATTTATTTATTTAAAAAAATTTTTAAATGTTTATTCATTTTTTGAGAGAGAGAGAGAGAGAGAGAGAGAGAGAGCACACAAGTGAGGGAGGGGTAGAGATAGAGGAAGACACAGAATTTGAAGCAGGCTCCAGGCTCTGAGCTGTCAGTACAGAATCCAACATGGGGCTTGAACTCACGAACTGTGAGATCATGACCTGAGCTGAAGCAACCCAGGTATCCCTAATGTTTTATTTTTGAGAGAGGGAGAGAGAGAGAGGAAGAGGGAGAGAGGGAGTGAGAGATGGAGCATGAGTGGGGGAGGGGCAGAGAGAGACGGAGACACAAAATCTGAGCTGTCAGCACAGAGTCTAACATAGGGCTCGAACCCACAAGCAGCGAGATCATGACCTGAGCTGAAGTCAGACGCTTAACCGACTGAGCTACCCAGGTTCTTTCAGTCTTTCTAACACTTTTTAACCAATCTTTTATATTAAGTCACCTCTCTTTGAGATACCTAGATTGTTTTCTGTTTTCCTTTTTGGACATTTCTTGATACATTCCCAAACTGCTTTATGGTACCACAGTCACTCGGCCAAGAATCACTATTTGAAGTATTTAGATACTCAACCCCCCCCCAAAGTATGTTCCTATTCACTATACAACAGTTCAAAGATAATGTCCTTTCTTTTTTGGGTCCCACCAAAAAGAAGTCTTCCAAAATTCACTTGGATATATGGACAAATGAGCAAACACTGAAGAATAAAATGAAAGGAAATACCAGATGCATTTTATTGGCCATCTAGCGCATCCTCAAACATTGGCTTGACAACAGTAATCATCTGTTATCTCTCCTGGTTTCTGTGCACAAGGAATTTAGAGCAGCTTGACATGCATGGTCCTGGATTCAGGTCTTCGTGAGGTTACAGTCAGATATCAGCTAGGGCTGCAGTCATCTGAGGTTCTAACTATGGCTAGAGAATCTATTTTTCAAGGCGGCTCGCTCACATGGCTGGGAGGTCAGTGACGCTATTGGCAGGTGGATACAGTTCCTTTCTGTTTGGACTTATCCTCAGGACTGCTAAAGCATCCTTATGGCTGGGAAACTGGCTTCCGCTCAAAAAAGTCATCTAAGAAACTAAAGAGGAAGCTGCAATACCTTTTATGACCTAGCTTTGAAACTCACACATCATTACTTCATTTGTATTCTATTGGTCACATGGGGCCAACCCTGGTTTGTTATGCAAAGTGACTTCACACAGGCATGTAGTCATGAGTCAAGGATCATTGGAGGCCATCTTGGAGGCTGGCTACCACATGCATAGTCATTGTGTATATGTGAGGTGCTAAGTGTATAATCCAAGTGAAAATGAGGCATGGAAAGTTCTCTTCTTTAAACAAAAGAGCAGGAAAGTGGTTGATTTCAAGAGTTATTTATTTGTTGAAGTTTATTTACTTATTTTGAGAGAGAGAGAGAGAGAGAATCCCTGCACTAACAGTGCAGAGCCCGATGCGGGGCTCAAACTCACAAACCCTGAGATCATTACCTGAGCTGAAATCAAGTCGGATGCTTAACTGACTGAGCCACCGAGGCACCCCAAGAGTTCTTTAGATAAGAGGGGATGAAGGTCTTCCAGGTTTCTGGGTAGCCTACAAAAAAATACAACAAGCTGATAAAACACTGAGTAAGTTGTTCTGAGAGGCACAGAAAGGGTGTACCAAGGAGTTGCTTCTTTTCTCTTTCCACCCTGTTGTTGTAGCTACCATTCATTAATTCTCTTTTACCCACAGTGCTATGGGCACATCTATTCCTTTGCTTCTAACCACTGGATGGTACAATACTCCATGGCTTACATCCAACAATTTTATGCCTCCCCTCTTCTGGGGGTAAACACCCAGGCCACCACGGAGGAGTTTCTAAGGGAGAAAAGGGATGAATGAGAAGCAGCGTTAACATCAGCAATACTTCTTCCTTTCCTCTCAAAATTAGAATGAACAACTACATATGTGTGAGGCAAGAGGAGCTGGAAATGTTCTTCATTCTGTAAACATCTGTGCTGGCACAGTGCTAAGCATTGTGGGAGATTCAGAGATTAATGAGGCATACTTCCTGACCTGAAGGAACTTATGGTTTTAAGACAAAACAGACCAGTAGACAGCTAATTATAATACAAAATTAAGAACAAGGGGCAACTCAGTAATTCTGACTCAGGGATCAGAGAAGGACTCATGAATGGTTGAGTCTGAACAGAGTCTTGAGGAAGGAGGAGGGTATCCCCAGGTGGAGGGAAGAGAGTAGAAAGAAGTAACAGTGTATTTCATAGCGGAAGAGCTAAATGAGCAAAGATGTGGAGTGGGGGAGAGGATGTGACAGTAAGAGCATGGCTGCTGTGTATGTGGGGCCTGGAGGGCTATGGATGGGGTCGGGGTGGGGAGTCTGGCAAGGTGAGGGGGACCAGATCCTGATAAGTCGTCATTGCCATGCAGGGAGCCTGAATCACTCAGCAATGATTCAGCAATGGGAAGGAAGGGGAACTTCTTGGAAAAGGAAATGACATTATCACACCTATGTAGGAAGGAGAGAATTAATACAAGAGACACAGAGACCAACACGCATACTGCTGGCTGAAGAACTTAGGGCTATCTAAATTTTTCCCTTTTTGGCTCATTACCTTTGATTGATAATTTTCCTACAGTGAGTGTGGATTATTGACAAATTGTAAAATAAAATACATAAAATAATTTTTATATGGTAAAATAGAAATCATGAATGGGGAGAATGGAGGAAGCCAATGAGGGTGAATGTCTGCAGTGGGTAGGAAAGAACCTGGGTTTCCAGGGGCTCCTGAGGCCAGGGATGGGGCAGTGGAGGGAAAGCTGGCAGAGAAGGGAAAGGGAAAATTTCAATCATGTGTCATTCCAAATTCCCTGAGTATCTGCCCTGGCCTGGGCACTACTGCAAGAGCTTGCTGGAGAAATGGGTCAGTGGAAGGTAGAATGGACAAGGGAAGAGGGTTATCTTTCAAGCTATAAGAGCCCTGAGTGTATTTGTAAGCTGAGGGGATGGAAGGCTTGAATGATGAAACACAAGATAACAATGACAATATAGTAGATGAGAGGCAAGATCCAAGAGCAAAACAGAGGGAATAAGGTCAAGGCTGCAGGCGCAGTGTGTGTGTGTGTGTGTGTGTGTGTGTGTGTATCTTAGGGAGAATATATGAAATAGAGAGTATGTAATTATGAGTATCTATATAAGTGGGTATGCATTCATTCAGAAAGAGGAAAAATATACAAAAATCCCATATACAAAACAATTGAGGAAATCCACACCTCCCTCATTCTGTTCAGAAGAGGAGAAAACAGTGTAAGATGAGGGGCAGAAGAATGGTTACACAGGAAAATACACTGCCAACTGGCTGCTCTGTAAAAGGTGGTAGGTGTGCAGGATACAACATGATAGCCCCATGTACTGAGCAGATATAAAGACTCCAGATTGTCACAGCTCTGGACTTGGTGTTGAGGGGCGTGCCTCTGACACGCTCTGATCTTTATCCCCTTCAAAGTTGCCTGTTTTGAAGACTTTGTGTTTGGCCGGAGTTAAATGAACCACTTTGCTTGGCCATGTTTCAGGCAAAAGCCTGAGGAGGTGACTGAAGAACATAAGGGTCCCAGAGGCATTTTTCACAGTGACTCCCCAGTCATCAGAAGACCCCTCTGAGAAAATGGCAAGACAGAAGTCGGACCAGGCACAGGAATCTGTGGCAGCTCAGTCCTTCAGTCGGGCTAAAGCTAATTATCCCTGCTTGCCCTCCCCTGCTCCGCTAGTCGGCTTGCTCAGTCTTGCTTTTGTCTTAATCAGGAAGAGAGACTCCTACAGTGGTGTCTTAATGTAAACAAAGCAATTTGTGACTTGATTAACCCAGATGGACAAGTGTGTCCTTTTCTCCCTTCATCTCTTTACCAAGTTTGGACTATTTTAAGAAGTTTCTCTCCATGTGGAAGGCAGTGCCCGCCTGTGGTTGATCTGGCTTTGCTTTTTCCTGTGTTTCTATTATCCACCTCCCTCCTATCACACCCATAGTGAGGGATTCATTCCAGACAATCCAAGGAGATTGAATCGACTTCCTTCTGTGCTCTGTTCGGGTAATGTACAAAGCCAGGAATGCCACCACCATTAAAAATCTACCTAACACATGATTTGTCCAGGTGATAAGTAAGGTTTGTAGTTAATATTAGCTGCTGTGATTTATCAAGAGAATAACTACCTGGTGGTACATTTCACAAATGTACCACCAAACCATCTATCAATGTGACGATGAACTTTTCATATCTGAGGAGGCCTGTGACTGATACAGAACCAAGGAACTTGCCTGCATGTCTATTAAATTGCTGGAGGTCAAGGAAGCAAGTAAGAGGCTCTGGCAGGTAAAAGCACAAAATGGGGGAGAAAATAATAAAAAAGGTTTTATGCCAAAGCATCAGAAAACATCAACATAAATTTTTTGTTGTTTGTCCTTTGAAATTCATTCCCCAATGTCTTCTCTCTCTCATATATTTTTGCCCTAGGCTGAATTGAAGCTCTCATCCCCTCCCCATCCCACCTCCTCTGGAAAACCCCGTTCAGACAAAGAAGGTTCCCTGAGGAGATCCCAGCAAACATACATCCTAAACACTCAGGCTCTCTGGATATATGTAAATGTATAATCTAATCGGTTTGATGCAAATTAGGATTTGTATTATTTCTCTATTCACAACTGTAATAGATTACCACACACTTGGTGGCTTCAACAATGCAAATTTGTTTTCTTACAGTTAGTTCTATAGGTCAGAAGTCTGACACAAGTTTCACTGGGCTGAAATCACTGGGCTGCGTTCCTTCCTGGAGACTAGGGAAGAATCGTATTCTTGTCTTTTCTAGCTTCTAGAGACTACTGGAATTCTTTGGCTTTTGGGCCCTTTCTTCCCATCAAAGCCAACAATGGTGAGTCCAGTCCTCCCAGCACCCCCTTACTCTGACCTCTTCCACTTTTAAGGATCTCTGTGATTACACTGGGACCCTAGGGGGATCCAGGATAATCTCCTGGATTATTTTATTAAACTCAGCGCATTAGCCACCTATTTCCACCTGCAGCCTTATTACTTCCCCTTTGCCATGTAAATAACACATGTTCAGTTTCCCAGGATTAGGACAAAGCATCTTCAGGAAGCGATTATTCTGTCACAGGATTTAAGTTTTGTGGTTGTTGTTTTTAAACTTGTGCCCTCTCTCCCTCTCTCTCTCTCTCTCTCTCTGGCTCAAAATAGTAACAAATACGCAAAGTGAAGTCTTAAAATAGGTTTCCGAAACAGATTACTACTCAAATTTTCATCCGGCCTCTTAACTACCTGTTGATTCCCGGCAAGTTACTAACCTCTTTTCTAAACCTGTTTCTCATCAGTAAAATAATACAATCTCCTACAGAAATGAATGCAGGAAGTGGGATAATGTTTGCAAAGCTTTAGCATAATGCTAAGCATGTACTATGCTTAATAAAAGTAAATTAATTTTTTTTAAGTTTGGCCAGGATGTGGGCAGAGAAGGGACAGTGAGGTCTCTGTACACCGTATCCCTACTGATGGTTCAGTCCTCCCCCCACTGGCTCCAAGTTGGTCCGTCTGTGGAAGCCTCTCCATCTCACTGGGTAGGGAAAAGAAAAGTTCAGCTGTCATCTTTGCTGTCCTTCCTGAGGTCTGCAATTTTCTTTTCTTTTGCTGCCTTTTCCTTCACCCAACTTTCCACTGCCGTTGGAGGTTTGAAGACTGGGTACTGACCCATAGAGCCGGTTTGACCCGGAGAATAGCTCCTGGTGTAAGTGGCAGGAGCTGTGGGGGAAGGGAAGGATCCAGTGCTGAGCTCAACCTCTGCCGGCCCACAATCACTTGCTGAACCTGCTCGAAGCACCTTTGCCCTCAGTTCCCCAGGCCTGTGGGTTAGATTAGCAGGAGAGAGTCATAATTTTCCAGGAGTAATTACACCTGACTTTGCATGAAAGTCACTACTTGCAGGGCAACATGGCTGCCCTGGGGGTACTCCAAGTCTGGGTGTTTTTCTGGCCAGAGCTCTGGAGATTATCAGGGCCCCAGAGGGGCCCAGGCAACCCAATGCGTGTGCCTAGAAAGGCTGGCCTTCCAGAAAGCCACTAGGTTACCTACCGTGTTGACAAAACCAAAAATGTTTTAACATACAGTATTAATGACGATGGCAAATATTCACTCTACACAGTTTGGGAAGATAATCCAACAGCAGTTTTTTTTTTTTTTCCCAAATGAAAAAAAAAATATATATATATAATAAAAAATAAACACACATACATATCTTTTTGCCCAGCAATCCAACTTTGGCAGAATCTATTCTATAGAAGAAACAAAATACTAGTACATAACATTGTTTGAACAAGAATACTTATAACAATATTTGTAGGACAACAAAAAACTGGGAAAACTTAAATGTCCACCAATAGGCAGAGAATTAAATAAACTGTGGTATGGCCATCTAAGAAATATTGTGTAACTATTTAAAAGCAGGAGTTGTTTGTTTAATTATTGATCTTAAAGGATTTGGTATAAGAATACTATATATCATAATTTTGCCCAAATGAAAAAAAAAAAAAACCCTCTACCTTCTGTATGGGTTCATGTCAATATGTTTTCAGATCATGGAGAAAAGTATGAAAGGATACACATCAGTCTGTTAACAGTGCAGGTGGGTTCATTTGTTTTGTTCTATGTATCAATGTATTGCTTTGATGATTACAATAAATTCTTTATGTTTTAATTTGGAAAGAGGAATTTAATATAAATATTAATTTATAATAAATTAACATAATATAAATGGCAGCAGAGAAGATGGAGAATGGAAGTTGCCGAGAAATCTCCAAGGTGAATCTGGCCAGTTCTGGGAAAACCTAGGGATTCCACATTGGGGAATGAAAGCCCCAGCTGGAGGGGTGTGGCTGTAGGGTCTGGGGGCACAGTCAATGCGGAGCAGCTGACTAATTCAAGGAGCTTATCTACAGCATCCTCTGAGAAGGCCAGTTGGTGGGGTGGAGTGCTAAGTAGCCTGCAGCAAGAAGAATTTAAGCTGCTAGACTATGAAGGAAAACTTCCCCAAGGTATTACAGGTCATAATGAGGTTTTCTACTAGAGGTTATTTTTGAAGAATTCAGCGAGACTCACTGAATTAAGCTGGCATAGAGGCGGGAAGAAACAAAAATAATAGCTAGTAAGAGGCATGTAGTGGAAAAACGCTTTACCTATGTTATTCCATTTGATACAAAATGCAACCCAACGAGGTAGGTAGGATTATCCCCATTTTACAGAGGAGGAAAACAGAGGGGTGATAGAGGAGTTAAGTAACCCACCCACAGTTATGCAGCTGGTAAACAGGTATTTTGGCTCCTTAGTCCTCACTCTAAAGGCCATGTTCTTCCAGGAGGAGAATCTGGATGGAAACATTAACCTCCTCCTCACCCCATGAGGCACAACTGGGGAGACTGCCAGAGCCCAGGCTGGGCAGGGCTGGGCTGGGTTTTTTTATTCTAGCATTGGGGTTTTCAGCTGAGGTTGCCTGGCCCCAACATCAAGGAATTGTCCCTAGGAGATGCTGTTCTTCTCCTTGGGGGAGAGGGGACAGAATATAGCATTACAAAGTTCCCTGATGACCTGTCTTGCAGTGACTTGAGGGGGCAGGGCTTGCCACAGATGAACCCTGGGTCTTGCTCCATCCAGCCACACAGCTGGCATCCTCACTGCCCGCGCCCCCCCCCCCCCCCCCCCCGCCCCGCGCCACTTTATTTTCACAGTAGAAACAAGGGACAAGGGAAGCTTTGGAGCAGTGAGAACATTTCCTCTGGTCCTATGGGACCAGGCAGTAGACTGTTCCAGAGAGTGGACGCCTCCAGGACCACCCTCACCCAGCCTGGAGCTGCCAAGGGTTCAGAGCCTTATGTGTGCGGGGGAGCAGGAGAAAGAGAGAATGGTTGGAGACCTTCCCAGAAGCAGCTCTGCCCTATCTGAAGGAGTTTCAGGAAGGCGGAGAGGGGATAGGCTTCACCTCTTCTCAGCGGTCTGATTTCCCCAGGGTGTGCTCTGGTATGCGGAGGTGGGGGCTGCTGGTGCTCCAGCCCCACAGACACCTCTCTCAGGCCTGCCCAGACCCCAGGCTCCTTGATGACTGTGGCCCTAGCCCTTGAGGCTCCAGCTGGCGTGAAAGCATCTCTGGGGTCACAGGAGAATCTGCATGGTGGTCCTTGCGGGCGTTTGCTTCTCTGAGAGTCCTGAATGAAAATCAGTCCCAATTTCTTCTCTATCCTCCACCCTTCCTCTGAAACTCAACTATCTCCAGCTTAAAGTTTCTTCATCATCTCCTGTGTTTAAGATGATCCCCCCTCTCCCCTCCGCTATTTCTGGACGTTTTCCCAGTTTTCTCTGAGCCCCCTTTTTCAGGTCCTTGTTCCCTCTAACTCCCCTTCCCAAGGGCTCTGGAGCTGACCTCTCTGATATTTTCACGAGGAAAACCAAACGTTACACTCAAGTGAACTGCTGTGACTTGAATCTACTTGGGCAGGCAGTGGAGTGAAAGAGGGAGCTTCTGCAAGCCCAACAAGTTCTCAAAGGCTCAGAGCCAGCGCTGGTGGGCCACGTGGCAATGGGCTGTGCAAGAGCTGGAGATGCTGCTGGGTGAGGTGGAGGTTGGTCTGACGATCTCCTTGGTGCCGGAAACCCACCCGGTCCCCCGCCCCCATCTGGGCAAGGAGTGCGGGCACCCTGGTTAATATCTCCCCGAGCTGGGAACAGGGCTTACTGCGTTGCTGCTTAAAAACAACATCAGCTAACATACGGAGATGTCATCATGATTAAACAGCAAATTATAGTCGAAGACGGCGCGATAATAATCTAAACAATCACCACAACAAGAAGAAATGTTCTCTAACGAGTCAGATGCGGCAGCCTGGGTTTCCGAGACTCGCGGCCCTGCGTTCCTGCGGCTTCTTCCAAGCGCACGTGCTCGTAGTGCCCGGCCCAGGACAGGGCGGAGGAGCCCCCGACACGGCACCGAGCTTTCTCGAGGCACCTCCAGGACAATCAGGGGCAGGGCGGAGTGGGGGCCTGGAAGGACGTGGCGGTGCGGAGCCCTCTCTCTAGGGAGGCAGTTGGAGCCGCAGGAGGACGGGGTTCCTTGGAGAGAATCTTGTTGGAAGAGCTAGCGAGCCTCGTTCCCAATCCTCCCCGCCCCGTCGCGTCTGTCCCCTCCCTCAGCCTCGCCTCCTCCCCGATCTGGAAGGAAACTGCTGCCTAGGTGGGACAGCCTCGCTGCTAGGGGAGGGGCATCCTCCGTGTGTCGCAGGAGTCTCCCTCCCCGCAAAGCCTGGGGAGCACGGTGCGTGCGTTTCCCTTGCCCAGTGGTGTGCACAGGTTCGCCCCCTGTTTTCCTTGGGAAAGATACCAATAGGAGGCGGCGAGCTCTCCAGGCAAAAACGACAGGAGAAGACCCTCCCTCTTTCTCCACTTCTCCTCCCCCTCATTAAATAGATTCGTATTTAAAATAGGCAGAGACATTTTAATCTGAATTCCAGGGATTGAGCTCGGGTTAGCATCATCCTACTTATACTTGGGCCGAAAATAACCACTGAAACGAAATGATCAAAACCAAACTCTATTTTCCAAAACAACCGCCGTTCCCTGTGGGTGACCACTCTGCGCAGGCAACGAGGATCTCCTTTGCTTTTGGCTGAGAACCGGGGATTCACGGAGGCGGGGCTGGGTAGGGGGTGGCGGGTGAAATTATTCCCAGGAGTGGCCCGGCGCGGCGCGTGCGTGAACTGGCCGCGGTAATATATGCTGCCATTAAGAATCCGGGCAGCTTCAAGCGCTCGGGGCTCCGGGACGCATGTGTTGCTGGAATTCAATCCGTGGGGGGAATGCAGATTGGGCTGCGACCTACTGAGTTTGATTTATGAACTGTTACTCTAGCGATTGTTTACACATTGCATTTCAGAGCCTCCGCGCACCCTCCGGGCGGCGGCCGCTCGCTCCGCTGACGCGGGAACCCGCCGCAGCCTCCAAGGCCTCCCTCCACCAGCCCTCCACCCCCCACCCTGGGGGGAGGAGGCCCGCAGCTCCCTCCCACCTTCACCTTCTCCTAGAAATCATATTTCGATTTCCTTGAACCCAGAGGCGGCGAACATTCCTTTCTGTCGCTCCCCCCCCGCCCCCCCCCCCCCCCCCAGCCTGCTCCAGTTTCCGAGGCCTTGGACCCCGGTCTCCTCTGCTCGTGTTTACTCTCGAATGTTTACTTCTCCGTAAGGCCATGCGGGGCCTATAAATAGGAGAGGTGGAAGCAGCTCGCCTGCCGGATCAATAGGGCCCCGTCTCCTCGCCATTTCAGCTGAGCTGTCTTATTAATTATGAAAGGATTCACCTGCTCCCTGCCAGGGACCACAGCCTCTAGGCCCCTCTGCTGGAGCCCTTAATGGCGGTTCGTTCAAGCTGCCTCAGGCCACCGCAGAGAAAAAGGCGAATCGTGGTTAGGGCTCGGCCTGCCGGGATGGTGGTTAGGGCTCCGACCCGCCTGGGGCGGGGTCTGCGTGTGTCCTCTCTCGCGCAAGCCCAGCTCCCCCTAAACCTCACCTAGAAAACATCTCTGCTTTTCACTTATCAAAAATACAACTGCCTCCTTCTCTTCTTTCAGTAAACAGAATTTCGGAAAAGTGACAAAGTGACCTAGTTGAGGAGGGTCTGCCTGAAGGTGGTAGGTTACCAACTGGCTTGTGAACAGGTGCATTTATCATCTGGCATCCCGTGTCCCTACAGGGAATCCCGAGAACTGGACCAAGAAAGCAGGCTTGGGGCAGGAAACAAACGACACCCCCGTTTCAAACAATAACTTTTATTTTATACTTCTCTATACTTTGTAGCAAATCTTTTTTTTTTTTTGCTGAATTTAATTTATAATAAACTTTTTAAATTACATCTCTCTCTTTTTTTTTTTTTAAATCAAGGCTCTTTTATGTCAAAATCTTTTTTAACTATATTTTAGATTAACATTTAACATCCCCCCCTGTGATCTATACCGTTGGATATTCAGGTATTACCGTATGTGTAACAGCTAAAACGAGAGGGAAAATAAAGGCAGTGGACTTGGAAAGATGCATCAACAACACCAGGTAAAGCTTAACCTCTCAGTGACTTTAGCAACGATTCTTCTGGCAGCCTTTACCTATACCCCCGAGATTTCCTCAATCCTTTCCCTCTCTCCCTCCTATCCTTAAAACACAAAGTCAACGATCTGTCCTTTCACTTTCCTCGAGGAGAAATGTGCAGTGGAAATGATCAAAACAAGATACTGTGGAAGAAAGACGTGAGCGTGAGTTATTCACCATATGCCTTCCTCGCGGACATCTCTCTTGAATTCATTCCCCTGGCCTTCTCCTCTCCTCTCTTTGCTATTAGGAGGAGCCCATCATTTGTCATGTATTAACATGATTAATATAGTAGGTGGCCCAGGGCCGTTCCTGAGATTCTTGTGCCAAAAAAATAAAAATTAAAAAAGAAATGGGGTGGTTTTGCCGTTTTCCTTATTTTTGTGTGAAGACGGACTAAAGCTGAGGTCCGGTTTTGGCTGTGCTTGCTTGCTCACTGATTGGTAACATTTGGCAAATAAAACACAAGAAATCGAACGAAATCAAAAGGAGAATCGGAATTTCCCACAATCCTATATGAGTGTTTTCAGCATCACAGAGAATCACAACGTCCCCAAAGAACGAATGGATCTTCCTCTCGATTTCCGGGAGCATGGAGTGAGTGTGGGTGGGCGCGCGGGGGGGAGCCGGCCCCGCGCTCAGAAGGAAAGCCAAGTCGCTAAAGCTGCCGAGAGAGACACCAGAAGCACTGGGAGCGCCGGGAGCAGCGACCCCGCCGCCCCGTTGCCGCTGCCGCAGAGTTCGAATAAGCTGCCTTGGATGTTGAGGTTTTTGGATTCTTTTCTCAGTTTATCCCACATATCTTTCGCCCCTTCCTGGCAATCCGTAAGGGCTGTGACCGTGCAGCTGTGGAAATCCTCCCAGTATCTGGCGAGGAACAGAACAAAACGGAAGAAGCAGGTTGACTTTGGGCTCGGGGGAGGACCCGGGCCTGCGCCCCTGTGCCCCGGCGCCCCGGGTCGCGGCCTCGCAAACCTCCCGGGGACGCCCTCCCCCCCCACCCCCCACGCCACCTCTTCTCCACCATCCCGGCGCCTGAGTCGGGCCAGGCGGGCCCTCGCCAGACCTCGGCCCACCCAGGAAGCCGCCGTCCAAGGACAGAGGCCGCCCCCTTCGGCGTCTGGTTTCCCTTTCCCGCTCCCTGGCAGGGACCCGGCAGCCGGGAGCCGGGCCGCACCGGCTGCGCCGCGCTGGCACCTCGGCCTGCTCAAACAGATTGCTCGTCCTCCTCGGGGAAAGCTAGGAAAACAGTGCTAAGCCTTGCAAGCTGCCGCCCATTAATGCCTCTTAGCTTGCAAGATGGGTTACTTGCTCTGAACACGGCCCTCCCCTCTTGGCTTCTCACTTTCTCCTCCCCCTCGTCCCTTCTGTGTCCCTCCTCCCCCCACTCGCTGCGGTACTCTCTCGCCTTCGCCCGCACTCTCCCTCCTCCCTTCCTTTTGTTTCCCGTTCTCCGATTTTCCCATCCTTTCTTCTTCCCTTCTTTGTCTTCCTCCTTTTCCCTCCCCTCGGTTTTCCTCTGTTCAGTTCCTCACTTCCTCTTTCTCCGCCTCTTCCCCTTCCTCTTCGGCCCTCCGTGGCCCCTGGCCTTGCTCTCCACAGTCCCCCGGCTCTGATTCGGTCCGGAGACGCCTGCCTGCCTCTCCCCTCCCGGGGTCGGTGAGTGTCAGTGCCCTAGGGCCAGCTCCGTAGCCACCTTCTGCTTTCGCAAATCCCGGAGCGCCCGGCCTGGGCGCTCTGTCCCTCCTCTTCTCCCCCTCCGCAGTCTTTCATAGGCTTGGAACCCCACGAAGCCCCCTTCCCACGGTCTGCCGGTGTAGTCACAGCCCCCCAGGCCGGGACTCCGGTGCCGCCGCGGTGCCCACCGCTGCCAGCCTTCTTGGGACCCCGCTCCCTGTCCTCGCTCCCCGCCTCTTCCCGGAGCCCCGCGCCTTCTTCCTCAGCCGCTTCCTCCTCCTCGGCTGAGCTCCTAGCCCCGCCCCCACAACCTTCAACCAACCTGTCCTTTTTTATTGTCCCCCTTTCTTCTGAAAACCCAAAATAGATCCCTAGACTAAATATAATTCCAACCCGTGATCGATTCCTGGGGCGCTGTCTCCTTTCGGTGCTCGGTCGATCTGTGCGTCTCGGTAACTCCGGGCTGGCTCCCACTTAGCCCGGGCCTTTAGTGCCAGGTCACTAGCGACTGCCCTCCACGCAATTTGGTTGTATTTTCTCCTATCTCTCCCTTCTGCTCGCTAGCCTGGACTGTAAGTACATTGAAGGCAAGCACCATGTTTGATTTATCCGTGTTTCCACTCCCACCCCATCCCCTGGCTAATAGAAAAGATATAAATGCTTGTTGGATTGCCTTGAGCTCTGGCTGTTTTGTAATGACCTTTATGAGTCTCTAATTTATGAGGACTGCGGATCCTGAACCTCAGGGCTTCCAGGTGCCTCAATTCGTAATAAATAGCAAGATTTAGAGAAACTAAGAGGAGCAGGGACAGCTCTCTGCTGTAATTGCGCGTCCCAAAGGATATCTAAATCTCTCCTTTTTTATGCATGCCCAGATGAGGACAGGACCCTCTTGGAAGAAGACTATGGTGGAAAGTGGCTGATGTCCACATGCAACTGAGAGGGGGTGGGCTTCAGCAGAGTGTTGAGCAACCAGTGCCACTAAAGAAGTGAGCCCAGACCGCAGCAGGGGTCCCCCTCACTTCCATTCTCCGGGACCAAGCCCTGCTAAAAAATTAAAATAACTTGGAATAACCAAATTCTGGCAAATAATGGAATATTGGGGAGCTGATCTATATTTAACCTTTCATCCAGCTTTATAGATATACTCTTACCTATCATCAGACATTCGGGATTAAAGTAGGTGGGCATGCAACCCAGATCCCGCCTTTTGTCCTTTTCTGGTAGGAAAGTACCAGCCACCGAACTGCTGTGACTGTTGGAGGACACCAGGGTATTTAGGAAAGTGTGTGGCAAAATTGACCCCCATTTAAGTGCTCATAATTTAAACAAATAAACACCCCCCTCCCCAGGAATTAGAGAGAGGACAAGGACTTCACAGTATAAAAAAGGTGGTGCAGAAAATGGTTTCTCCAACCTACAGGGAACAGGGAACACCTCTTGTCTTGGCATTTTTTGGAAGGGTCATTAATGGGCAAGGGGTGGGAGTTACAGCTCTTTCTGAAAAATAAAGTAAAATAAGTGTGTGTGTGTGTGTGTGTGTGTGTGTGTGTTGCAGAGGATGGAGGTACTTCAAGGTCTGCAGCAGCTAAAATGTTGCTGGTCTACCACAGCTGGGCTCTCTACTAGTTACTTCCTTTGCCAGTGGGAGCTGTACTTTCCAGTCAAGCTCTGGGAAAAGTCACCCACCCTACCTGACTGTGAACTGGTTCCTAGCCCTTAGCTGCCCTGGCCTGGGGATACCGAGCAGATGCAGAGAGGAGGGGGTGGAGCAAGGAGGGTGGCTATCCTACACCTCTAATCTGCCACAGACTCGGCAGATATGGTCACTGGGTGCCCAGGACTTACTTTCTTTGGGCAAAATCATTGGCCCAAAACAAAATATCCCTTCAGTCTCTCTCTTAGAAAGAGGAAGAGGGACCCACGCTCCCTTGCCTACATCTCAATGTTCTTGCTGTGTATTGGAAGGGGGTTTCATCAAGGGAAATGGACCAAACAGGAGAGTGACTTTTCCTTTATGAAAACCTAGTATTTCCTAAAAAGCTCCTCAAACCAGAACCAAACGTTTTTCGGAGAGTACCCAGCAGTCCACTCATGCAGGCAGAAAAAAGAACGATGAAGACTGCCTCAAAGTAGAGTGAGGAACAGCTAGCAGCTCTCCAGGCCCCTCCGGGTTCCAGTGCGCTGAGTGCGCGCGCCTCTGTGGGTGCCGGTGGAGCTGCGCAGGGCTGGGATTGGCCCCCGCGTGGGAGGATCATCCTCTGCCCATCTCAGGCCACAGGGTCCCCTTGGGTAGTGCAGATCCTGGCCAAGGTCCGAGGGCTAGCCCGCACGGATTAGCGCTGGCGGGGAATTCAGAGCTCAGGCGGGTAGGCCCTCTCCGACCTCAGCAGCGCCCCTCAGAATGGAAACCTAGCATGCCAAAGAGAACACTTACGTGCACACGGTCTTGATGTTCGTCTTGTCGTCCAGGCCCTGCGGGTAGTTGGCCATGCTGTCGCCCAGCTTGAGCAAACAGTCCGAAAAGCCCTTAAAGACCGCATCGCACTTGCCCGCTGCTCTCACGGCCTGCACCAGGTACGCTGCGGGGAGGAGGGGACACCGGTCAGCAGCGCCGCGACCCTGCCCTACGGCCCCGCGGCCCACCAGCCCCGTCGAGCCGCCGCGTCCACTAGCTCCCAGCCTCGCGGGACGCCTGTGTTAAAGGTGAATGAAAGATGTGGCCCAAGAATGACTGACCCGCCCCCAACTAGTGTCCCGTGCCTACGGTCGGGTGGGTGAGCGTGTGCGGGAGGGGGAGTTGAGTCCATTCCTTTCCTGCAGCTCCCTCCAGCATCTCACTCTGCATCTATCTTTTTCTGTTTCCCTCGCCCCCTCTTCTCACCTCCCCCGTCTCTTTTATTTCTCCCTTTCTCCTCACTCCCTCCTTCGTTTCCCAACACTTCCCCAGCAAGTCCGTCCTGGCTCTCGAAGTGCAATCTTGCATTTCTGAGGTGACAGAGGGGGTCACGACAGCAGAGTGCGGGGGAGAGGAAGAGGTGGGCGAGGCGGCAACGCGTGGGGCCACGCCGCTGAACCCCAGGCCACGACGTGCGAGAAAGCCTCGGGCCGGTGCGCGGTGCTTGGTGGGTTCTCAGCAAACACTGCTGAATGAATAAATTAATAAAGTCTCTGGAACCCGGCAGCAGCCACCGAGGTGGATTGTTTCATTATAAAACAGATTGCCTACCGTGGAGTTTGTGTTCCGAGGGAGATCCTCGCAGGCACCCTCCCCACCCCACTGAGAGGGAGCAGCCTCGGTGTCCGGAGACAGGGCGGGGGTGACGAGTGGTCGGGGCAGTCAGGACCCAGCAGAGTCACGGCTGTGTTTCCGCGGGTGACCCCGGGTTATCTCCGCGAAGGCCAAATCCGTGAGCCTCTGGTTGTGGCTGAGCTCCCCACACACCCGGAAAAACCGGCCACCACTCCCGCCCGCAGCGGGTGGGACCTTTTCTCTCCAGGCCCCAACTCTGAGGGGCACAGGTGGCAGTCGCCTGGGGCTCTGGGCCTCTAGCTCCCGGTTCCCTCCGGAGGGGCGGGAGCCGGGATAGCGGCTGGGACCGTGGGAGGAGGGGAGCGGGGAGGTAACCCAAGAGGCACCTAAGTCCTCGCTCCTGGCTTCGGGGCGGTCAAACCCCA
Source organism: Panthera onca (assembly GCF_046562875.1). NCBI lineage: Eukaryota > Metazoa > Chordata > Mammalia > Carnivora > Felidae > Panthera > Panthera onca. The sequence continues at coordinate 22,457,074 of NC_138343.1, read as the reverse complement.
AGGCGCCGGACTGCCGCTGCGAAGGCCATTTCTGTCCACCCCAAGGCCAACAAATGGCTAAACGTTCGATGGCTCTTGGCCAAAAGCACGCCGGGGGCCAGGAGGGGCGCCAGTAGCGTTGATCCGCGCTGTTGGGGCTGGGGGAGCAGAGGGAAGGGGCGAATCTTAGAATCGAAATCGGCCTCCAGTACCCACGACCCTGAGCGCTCGCCCCCTTCCTGGGCACTGTTTTGACCGCCACCGCTTGCGTAGGAATGTGTCCGGAGAGGATTTTATACCTCACTGCCCCCACCACCCTCAGCCGCTGGTCCCCGAGAGCTGGGCCAGACGCAGACCAGAGGAAGGTGACCGAACCTGCAGCAGCCTCCGAGAGTGCCCCGTTTGCAAATTGCAGCAGGAAGAGCGAGGCGGGCCTTGCGCTTTCTAATCCGGAACGGGAAGCGCCGGGGAAGGGAAGGGACTAAGGTTAACTTCGACCTCCGCTCGGGCAGAGACGTAAACCTTCATAAATCTCCTTCCCCCCACCTCCGAGAAATATTAAAAGGCCTTGCGACTGCAATATTTAATATAACACGGAGAGAGAATAAACGAATCTTTGTTCTGCTAGAATGCGGTCACAATGAAATGAACCCTACGCGTCCTCTTCTATAACGCATGCCACAAATGCTGCTTTGCAGCGTCGAAACGGAATAAAATCCAGTTCATCCTCCCCTCCCCCACCCAGCTCCCGTCTCTCCTTACCCTTTACCTCCACCCCCAAAACTCGGCGGCGAAAAAGTAGCCCCTAAGATGTACAGACAATATTTTAAAGGGGAATTGGGGCTCGCCTGGGGCGGGAAGCGCTCCTGTCACGTTATCTTTGCGGGCGCTGTGGAAGAGAAGACCCTCCCTCCACACCGCGCATGTGTGAGTGTGTGCGTGTGTAAAATAAGAAGTCGTGAAATTTTTTTTTTTTTTTCAACTATGACTGCTTCGTCTCTAGTTCGCTGTGGGAGGACCGGGGCTTGCGCGCGGGACGCGTTTTGAGGCTTATGCATCTGAGCAGGTCATAGCCCGCGCGACCCTCGCTGTCCTTCCTGAACCCCGCTTCAGCGAGGCTCCGGAGGGCGACCCGGGCTCCTTCCCTGTCCTCTCCGATGTCCATGTCCTGTGCCTTTCCTATCCGTTCATTCATTCGTTCGACCTCTCATTCATTTCAAACTTCCTCCCGCGTGTCTTCATTTGTGCTCACCACCCTTTCCATCTCCCCGTCCCTTCCCAACCCCCACTTTTGTTGCCAAATGTCAATGACTTGGGATAGCTCCCAGCCATGAATTAAAGATCGAGGCTCTGGTGCGGGAAAGGGCAGACATTCGGGAACAAACATGCTCAATTTCAAATCCACAGCCAACAAATGGTCATTTTCCGGCCGAGGTTAATGTGTTCCAAGAGTATCCCGCAAGCACAAACGCTCTCTCTCTTTTTTTCTTTAACCCCTCCAAAGTAAGGTTATATCCCTCCAGGAAAACAACCCCAAATCTGCTCCCATGAAAATCCCTGTATCAAAAATAACCGCTGTCTCCTGCTCTCTAAAAATTTGCAGGCTAATTGCTAAATGTCACATTCACTTATTTCCAACATTTAAGGCATTTGCTGCAATTAGCATTTTTAATATTTATTTAATCTCTTTGCACTAATGTCAAAGATTCAAAAGAACCAGATTCAAAATATCAAGTCATTTCTTAAAGGAAAACGCCAACATCCTGCACATAGTCTAAAATCCCTGTAATGTTCATGCAACAAAATACACAAAATCATGTCAAATGCATAAAAACCCACTGCAGAGAATCCATTTTTAATATACAGATAACTCCAAACCCTGTTTCTTCCACATTTCTCACGAAGAAAAATGTACATTTTCTGTTGCCCCATTCCCTAAAGCACCCTCCCACCCAAATACTGCAAGGGTTTGTCTGTAAAGAATGCTACAGCCTGAAATGGTAGGAGGCAACAATTCCCTCAGTCTCCAGAAAACCCGTTTGAAGAGTTTCTATTTTTTCTCTTGTCCATTCTATTAATAATCTACTTCACTTTCACTTTTAGGTCAGGTTAATTAATGCTCCGACCTGCATCGAAGAAGTGGGTTTTCTAGTGCTGGCTTCCATCACGTCTTCCTCATTCTGGATGGAAAACGCGAACTTTTAAAAGCCCCAAACAGTATAACTACGACTCAACATTCCTTAACATAAAATGGGAACTAAATAAATCCGTAATAATTACCCCCAAACAAACAAAAATAAGAATCCCCCCATATGGCATATTGCAAACACTTCTTAACCCTTTCCTAGATATAAAATACAGATGCCTATGTGGAAAGGAACAGGCAAATATTCATAGAATATTATACCCACGTATATTTGGCTGAATTCAACCTCCTTAATGATAAGCCTATTAAAATATATGCTCTGGGGTTCCCTATCGTTCTCAATTTGCTCTCCAGCCGGGTCTGCGGTGCCCGGTGCAAACGCTGCAGCTAGGATATGGGGGGTAGGGGGGCGGGAGAATGACAAAGTTCTAAATGCAGCAGTCTGAGCCCCGAAATATCTTTGCTTTCTGCACATAAACTTTCCATTCTAGCTGCCTAGCCATCTTGTTCCTGCATTCACCTTTCGACCCTTCAAAATAATACCTTGCAGCATCGCAGGGGCCAATGCATTGCCCCAGAGCGCCTGAAACCTGCTTTAACCCGAGAAAGGGAAGCAAAAATGGACGTGCGCTTTGGGGGAAAAAAAGGGGGGAAACCCCCTTCTGAAAACGGCCAGCTGCATACATATCCTGGCGAACGTTTGGAGTGTCTGTCTCTCTCTCTCTCTCAAGAAAAACCAACCCGGGACGCCCGAGTCCCTAGGAGCCGCTGCCCCCACCCTTGGGGTTTGCCGGCTTCTCCGCACCCCCGGGCAGCCAGTAGGTCCCCTCGGCGCCTCGGGCCGGCCGGCTACCGCCTGCCGACAGCCGCAAGCCTGGCCGGGCGGCCACTTACCTATTTGCACCGCGAGGATCAGTGAAATATATCTGCCGTTCAACTTAAGTCCCATCCTACGTTTAGTCAAACCATTTGCGACCGCAGACCTTTAAATAGTTAGTTTAGAGAACGCGGGGGAAAGCTGAAAAATAGGCATTGCCAACAAGTTCCAAGAGCGACGGAGACTTTATGCACGGGGAAGGCAGAGGGAGGAGAGAAAGAGAGGGAGCGAGGAAGAGAGAGAGAGAGAGAGAAAGAGAGAGAGAGGCTGAGAGAGAGAGGGGGAAGAGCTGGGAATGGTTCACTCCATTAGGAGGGGGCGGAGGAAGTACAGCCTCACGCCCACGAGCAGGCCTGACGTGGGGGATGACACGGAATGATTTTTTTTTTTTTTCAAATAAAGACACCTTGGTAGAGATCGCCATTTATAGTCATCAGAAACTGGAATTAATCAGATATCTCCAATTAATGTACAATCCAAACGAATTCTCGCCTCCTGGGGGTGACCACTTGTCCGTCCCCGCAGCCACCCCCGCCTCCTCGCGGTTCCTGGGGCCCCCCCAACCCCGCCCCCTCCCGGCGCGGAACAGGGGCTCCCTCTCCCCTCCCTGCCTGGAGCCGGGGAGTCCTGGCGCGCCCACTCGATTGTTTCAACTTGTTCCCCCTCCTCCATCAGCACAACTGAGAATCCAGCCCCCTATCCCTACGTTGTAGTGGGCTTTAAACGAGCGAGAACGGGAAAGGGAAAACAGCTAAAGCAGCTCTATTAATTTGACATTCCCCCCCCCCCCCCCCCCCCGCTCAGCCTCCTGTCCCCTGCACTTGCCTACTCTCTTTCTCTCCAACCCAGCAGCTGAGCTCTGCGCGCAGCCTAGGGCGCGTGAGCACACACTCACGCACACACACGCGCACGCCAACGAGCCGAGCGCCCCCTTGCCCGCCTGCTCACACCGCACGGGAGCGCGCGCACACACCCAGGCCCTGGGGGTTTAGTCTGCACACGTGGGGCCCCTGAAATCTCCACCAAGTGCCCTCGGTGAATCTCATCACTTCGGACGCCCCAGCCGGAGAGAGATGGGTTCACGAGACACAGCGACACCTGTTTTGGGGGACAGGAGAGCACGGAGAAACTAGCCTCTGCAAAGATGATTTTCTGATACTAGATATTTTGCTAACTCAGTTTAGTTTCAAACTAAGAGCTTTAGGAAATTTCCTAGGCCATCGATAGTATGTGGGGTTCTTTCTGATCCTGATGCGCCTCTTGGGGTTATTTGTTGGGCCACACACACACGTACACACACGCACACACGTACATCACGTACGCACACGCACTCCCGCATCCATATACACCTGCACTGTCTTTTGATGCTCGGGCACAAATCCTGTGTAGACGCAGCGTACTCTGCAACGAAGTGCTTCTGCAGCTGCGTCTGTGCTCAGTGCAAGGTGCTAACGACGACAGCTTGAGTTAAGAATGAAAAATAAACAGGGCTGTTTCCTTTCTAAAGGCCGTTAAGCTTTGGTTTCTTTCCCTTCTGCACGAAAAGATGACTAAATCCCAGTTTTTTAAATCAAAAGCTAAAGAAGGCATCGGCCAACTTTAAGTCCCCTAAGAAAGAACCCTCCCCCCCCCCACACACACAAAAAGAAAACGCCCCCTGAAATCTTCCAAAATTACACGAGAAAATATCAAGATATTAAATAAGCAGTAGAAATGCAAACGGATTAAGGAGATATCAAATCGAATTTACTTCCTTCAGGCAGCGTGCCATCTGCGCTCCCATCTCCTGGTCCCCACACTCAGCCATTTGGAGAAGCAGAGCCAGAAAAAGGGGCAAAAAAGGAGGGGTGGGACATGCTGTGGAGAGTGAGGGGCTGAAGGGGAGCGCGGGGGTACTGGCTGCAGCACTTTGTGACGTGGTGCCTCTGCACAGGGCGGCAGCGTCCCCGCGTCCCGCGGGAGCCGCAGACTCAAAGGTGTGGGCACGGGCCCCGGCCCCGGGGGCGGAGCCACGTAGCTCCACCCGGTGACGTCACCAGACCGGTGGGTGGGGTGGCCGGGGGCCCGCCTTTCCAGCGTCCAGGGGCTCTTTGGCAGCCCCGGTGTTTCCTTTCCTGGTGCTCAGAGGCTCCTGGAAGGGCCGAAAGCGTAGGCGGGCAGAAGGCGGGGCGGGGGCCGGTGGCGAGAGGGGGGGGTGTCCCTCGGACCCGCCCCCGACGCCCTCCAATGGCAGGGCGGGAGGTTGGTCCGAGGGGCGGGGCCTCGGGGGAGTGGCAGCAGGCCCCGCCCACAGCTCCGCCCCGCCCCTCGGGGTCCCGCGCTTTGCCTACCCAGTCGTCTGCTCTCCCGCCAGCCATGAGCGGTGGCGCCGGTGTCTCTCTTAGACTTTTGCAGAGACGCAGCTGGGGGCGATTTAAGATTTTTGCCCTTAACGTCCTTGCCTTCCTCCTGCTACCCACCCATTCCGGGTCTTCCAAAACGTCGTTTTCTGAGGATGCCCTGGGATTTCCCCCATCCCAGCCTGGGGCTTTGGGGGTTGGGAGGAGGCAGCGCTAAAGGGCTGAATGAAGCAGAATGAAGCGGGGTGCGGGAGAGCTGCAGCCCGCCGACCCGCGCGCGTGCGCACAGCCGCCCGCGCTGGGGCTCTGGGGCCGGCTCTCGGTGGTCTCTACCCCGCTGTGCGGCGCGGCGCTACCCCCGAGCCTCCGCTGGCCTTCCCCTCTCCGCTTTCCTCTCCTCGCGTCCTGGCCTCCCTCGCCCGCGTGGGTTGCTTTGAAAGTGAGGAAATGAGAGAGCAGAGTTAGTACTACAAAAGGTTGAAAGCAGATGCTAACGGTGTTTTTTGTTTGGGTTTTTAAGCGCTTTTAAAATTGCAGGTCGTTTTGCAGTTAGGACTCCGTGCAGGTTCCGTGGTTGCCAATGCAAGCTAACTGTTTGGGAACCTTGGAGGGCAATATCAGTAGTTGAAGGCGACATGGGACAACATTTCTTCCTTTCTTTCTTTAATCCGATCAGTCCACCCCACATCGTATTAGAGGTGAAGGAGCAGCGAAGGAAAGCGGGGAAACCCAGGCCTTGTGTTGTGGGTATTGGCATGACCCCAACTGGTCCCTACGCTTCTCTAGGTGTCAGTTTTCCTGATCTGAAAAACGGACTTAGGACGCGATCTCCAAGATGGTTTCGCCTTTGACTTTTGTGAACCGGAGATTTTCTCCCAACCGTTGATGGGGTTGGGAGTGGGGATGTGCACGCAAAGAACAAAGTCCATGCAAGTGTGCTTGCTGTAGGCCAGCTTCTGGCAAAGGGCATGTTTCCATTAGATAAGCAATTTTGTTTAAAGCTAAAGAAACAAATACGGTGAAGGATAGGGGAAAAAAGCCATTGGTGCTGTTTGGGTCTGCATATCACATTGAGCCAAAGGTACCCCTGAAAGTAGGTCTGCATAATTAAGACAAAAATATGCAAAACTTTTTATCCCTAAAACTGCCAGAAAGAGACCATGTCTAATTTTAAGCCTGGTTGGCATCGACTTCCTCCCTCAGTTCAAGTTTGCTGCCGCCCCAGCCTCAGCAAGTGGGCATGCATATGTTCCACACACACACACACACACACACACACACACACACACACACACAGGAGCGCCTGGTGTGGGCCAGACCTGCGTTCTGTTTTTCCACATTGGCAACAGGGCAAAGCACTGAGCCAGTCCATCCCCCAACTCTCCACCAATCCAACATAAGTGGACTTTCCAGAAGCTGCCATTTCAAAAAACATCCCTTGGAAATTATCTGCAAGAGCAGTTGTCAGGGCCACTAGAAAATTCTACCTCTTTTTGGTCAGAAAGAATGCTTTGCTATATTAAAATGGATTGGTCTAGCAATACCTCTCTCTCATAAATGTAGTCTGTCATTTTTTATAACTTTGTTAAAAAGAAAACCGCAGCCCCAAGGTGGAATTACTAACCCCCAGGACAGCAAACCAAGACTTAATTGCAATTTTAACCTCTCTAGGAATGGAATTTTAAAGCAAATCAATCTGGAATTTTCTGGTCAGCAACAATTAGGTAATCTATCACTTGGACCCTCTCCATCCTTCCCTGCACTACACCACCAAAGGCAGAGGAGATAATCTGTGTGATAAAGCCCCTGCCCTTCTCCCCCAAAGGGAAGGGGAATTTGCCAGAAACAATCCTTTCTTTTCTTTTGCTAATAACTTCTTGTCCCACTCTCCCTCTAAAATCCTTCAATTTTATACAACTCCTCAGAGCTTCTCTAAACTAGCTAGATGGGATGCTACTTGATTCATGAATTGCTTAATAAAGCCAATTAGATCTTCAAATGTACTCAGTTGAATTTTGTTTTTTAACATCTTCAACTGAAACCTTTGATCAAAATATGAATGTAAAGTATGATAGCTCTTTTCTTTAAAATGAGAGCAACTAATACTTATCTGACCAGAGAGATAGCATGATCATGAAGGTGGTTTTCCCATGGCAAGGCTATCCATTGCACTCTGGATGTGCTGACCCCTGCGACTTCCCCAAATGTGGGAAACTCGACTGCATAATTTGTGGTAGTGGGGGACTGTGTGCTTTCCCCTGGGGGAAAAAAAGAGAGAAAATGAGAACTATACCATGTTTAAGTAATCGTATAAATTAGGAGGGGAATGATTTTTTTGTAGAGCTATGTAGGTAGGGGTTCCAATAAAAATCCGTTTCGGATCTCTCTTGGTATCTGGTACTTGGTAAGATGATTTTTCACTCTTTTTCTTTAAGTTTATTTATTTATTTTGAGAGAGAGAGAGAGAGAGGAGAGAACACCAGTAGGGGATGGGCAGAGAGAGAATCACAAGCAGGCCCTATGAGCCCAATATAGGGTTCCATCCCACTAACTGAGATCATGACCTGAGCCAAGATCAAGAGTTGGTCACTTAACTGACTGAGCCACCCAGGCACCCTGATATTTCACTCTGTAAGCACTGCTTCAAAATTAGTTTAAATTTCTGGGCTTTACAAATATGGTGACTGAAAAATTATTTATGCAGAAATTTGAATTCTGGGACCAAATACTGTGTTTGAAATACATCAATGTGATTAGCTTTCTATTTAAAACTAATATTTCAATAAAAATTAACATTGTTATGGAATATATACACAGAACAATGCACACAAACCAAAGATGCCCAGGACATTGATTTATCACATAGTGGTTCCCACTCACATTGAAATAGTCAGGACAGACATGCCAACTAAATGCAACCTTTTTTTTGAGATAAGATCCTAAACCAAAAAGGCCAGAGAATTATTAGACAGTTAGCAAAATTTCATTGTGGTCTGTGAATTAGACATTAGTTTGTACCATTGTGGATTACTTAATTGTAGAGTTGCATGCTGATTATAGAGAAGGATGTCCTTGGTTTTTGTTTGGTTGGTTGTTGGTTTTGGGGTTTTTTCTTGAGTAAGGAGAGCATACACTGGAGTATTGAGGGGTAATGAGACATTATAGCTACAGCTTGTTTTCAAAAGCCTCAGAAAAGTAATGGCAACCATGGAGATAAATAAATAGCAATGGAGCAAACACAGTAAAATGTTAATAACTGGGGAATCTTTGGCTGAAGGGTTACTGGAGTTCTTGGACTGTTCTCTCAATTTTTCTTTAAGTCTGCAATTATTTCAAAATAATTATTTACAAAAAAATCTATTCCAGGTGAATTGAGGACTTAAATGTTGAAAATAAAGCCTTAATATAGTAAGTGAAATATATAGACATTTTTAAACCTTAAATAAGCATAAAAAGCATGAACTGGAAAAGATTGATAAATTTGAGCATAATAAATGAAAAACTTCTTTTCATAAAGTAACATCTTAAATAAAATAAAAGAATAAATTATAAACTGTCACAAAACATGAGTATCAAGAACTAAAGAACTCAAACCAAATTTTTAAAAGTGTGTTATGTACACGTACACACACACACACATATACAATCCCTAAAATAAAAAAAATGGGCAAAATACGTGAAGAGGTGTTTCATAGATGAGAAAGCATATGTGATTTATTCCAGGAATGCAAGCAAACTGGTTTAACATTTAAAAGTCTCAGTGTCTCCATGTCTTTCCAGTCCTGAGGGTTTTAAAGATTACAGGTTGATCTCACTGTGGTCAGTCTCATGTTTCTGATGACCACACCCACACCATACAATCACCATAGTACTACTTCAGAAACAAGTTGTATTCTCCTCAATGCATCTCATTAGGAGTAACACACATTGACCCATTCTATCACAGTTGATGTTAATCTGGGTTACCTGGTTGTGTTGGTGTCTGCCAGGTTTCTCTTCCTGAAATTCACCATTTCCATGTCTTCCTTTGTAAGTGATTAGTATTTTGTAGGGAAGTATTCTGAGACTAGGATGATTCCTAGTCCTCATCATACTTCCACACGACAGTCTTAGTATCCATTAGCCCTCCTGCCTAAATCATGCACCTCTAGGGTGGTTGGCAAATAGTGATTCTCTTTCTCATTTCTTCTAAATTTATTTGGCATTCTACTGTAAAAAAGAGCTTTCTTTTTTCCTCTTTCTTTCTTTCTTTCTTTCTTTCTTTCCTTGTTCTTTCCTTCCTTCCCTCCTTCCTTCCTTCCTTTAAATCAGTGTGCACTGATGGATCCCTATTTTTTTCAATGTGCTGTAATCCCTTCTTATTTTAATGCCCAAATTGTTCCCTATTTAGCCGGTGGGAGGCATTTCAAGCTGAGTTTTGTGTGTTTTCAGTGTATCCTAATGATATATTGAGAATTCTTACGTTCTGCCACAAAAAGGTATTCTGGGCTCGTCATGTCCTGACCTAGCCCTGGACTCAGTCATTTTTCCACAAGCTCTGCTTTTTTAAAAAAAAATTTAAAACAAGATCTAGGACTTGGTAGTGCTTGTTGTTGCTAGAGTGTGGTTGCTTCTAAGTTCCTCTGAGAAGATAGAAGTAAGGAATATGTGTGTGTACTTCTAGGTACACATACATACCACACACACACATTTCTATTTCTATATCTGTATAGTCTGTACAAACATATTCTATGACTATGATATAGAACTATGAATTTATATTGATACTTCCAATATCAGTCCAATACCCTTTCAATATGCAACTGAACTAATGTGAATTCATTCCCTGGTGAGCTACAGATAGACTACCCCAGGTGGGATTGTCACACAAAGGAAACTGTATTTATAATAAGTAGGAGATCACAGGGAATAACTTCCAAAGTCATGACTCCCCAGATGGGGTGGCCTGAGTAGGTTTCTTGTATTTAGGTCTAGGATACATATTCAGCAAAGGGAGTTCTGTCATCACATGTAGAGGTGGGCATAAGGTCATGCATGTGTACTTAGGAAACATGCTTATACATGCATTGTATGTTATGTTAATGAGGTTTGACATCCTTAGGTGGAGATCTTAACATTATAAAGAGGTATAACTGTCTAACACTCTGTGGTCCATCTGTGCAGGCCTGAGACGGTGGCCAAGCTCAAAGTGGTTTAGGCCACCTGGAACTCATCCTGTTGTCTTCCTCTAAAAGATAAGGTTAGCATTCCTATGAAGAAGGGAGGGTGGGGGGTGGGTGGGTGTTGCTGGTGAATTTTAATCTCATTCATCCAGTGGGGTGCTGTTTCACATTATGTGTAAATAAACTGAGAATCTGGACTCCCATTATCCTCAGCATGTTATTTTGTTGCTCAATTTACTCAATTGTTCGGTCTAACCAATCTTTAACCACACTGGCTATCTCCTCCCTCCGCCTGCTCCCATTTCCCCATGCCCTCCGTGGTTCCCCACTGTTCTTCACTGCCCCACATTCTCAGCAGCAAGCCCTGTCAGCGCATGCGCCAGCCCCCCTTGCTTCCTCAGGCGCATGAGTCCATGCGTTCATCCTCTGGGCTACCTGCCTGCACCAACTTGTGGCTCCTCAGGTCTGTCTATTGTCCCGTGTTCTCCACCAACGTGTAATTTCTCCATGCTGGGAAGGAAAACGAAAAGAAGATAGGCTGCCTTGATTTTATATGTGGCTTGAGGAAGGGATCTAATTTCATGTTTTTCTGTATTGTGAGTCATATTTGCCACCAGCTTCCCTTATTGACGAGCCCTTTCCCTCCCAGTGCTATTACAAATGGTCTGTGCACGTACCTGAGTTCTGCACAGGGAAGGATCTTGTTCTGCACTGTTTCATTGGTCCATATGTTTATTTCAAGGTCAGCACCACACTGTTTAATAACTATTCCTTCAGGATAAGTCCTGATATTGGATAGGCAAGCATTCCTTTCTGCCCTTCTTTTTCAGAAGTATCTTGGTTATTCATGGTCATTTTATTTTATTAGATGGATACTCGTTTAGAGTTATTATTTCTCTTTGATGAATTGAATATTTTCATCATTATATAGCAATCCCCTCTGTATCTAACAGTCCTTTTGCTTAAAGTCTGTTTTATAGGATATCGATATAATTAGGCTGGATTTTTTTTTTTTTTAAAGATATGTCTTGTTTTCTTCATGTTTTACTTTTAACCTTGGCTTGTTCTTATGTTTTAGGTGTATCTCTCTCTCTCTCCCCCCATTTCTCTCTCTTTTCTAATTATGTTTTAACTTGAATTCCAGTTAGTTAACATATAGTGCTATTTAGTTTCAGGTGTACTGTATAGTGATTCAACACTTCCATACAATATCCGGTGCTCATTACAAGTGTCCTCTTTAATCACCATCACCTATTTCATCTCTGGCCACCTCCCCTCTGGTAATACAGATTTTTTTTTATTTTTTAAAAAAATGTTTATTTATTTTTGAGAGAAAGAGAGAGAGAGAGGGAGGGGCAGAGAGAGAGGGATCCAAGGTGGCTGGACACTGACAGCAGAGAGCCCCATGCAGAGTTGGAGCTCATGAACTGTGAGATCATGACTTGTGCTGAAGTCGCTCGCTCAACAGACTGAGCCAGCCAGGCATCCCTAAAGAGATTTTTCTATCTTTATTTTTTAAATATGAAATTTATTGTCAAATTGGTTTCCATACAACACCAGTGCTCATCCCAGCAAGTGCCCTCCTCAATGCCCATCACCCACTCTCCCCTCCCTCCCACCCCCTATCAACCCTCAGTTTGTTCTCAGTTTTTAAGAGTCTCTTATGTTTTGGCTCCCTCCCTCTCTAACCTTTTTTTTTTCTTCCTTCCCCTCCATGGTCTTCTGTTCAGTTTCTCGAGATCCACATAAGAGTGAGAACATATGGTATCTTAAACAGATTTTTTTAAAGCCCGATTTGACAATATTTATCTTTTAACTGGTGTGTTTGATCCATTTATATTAATTGTAATTAGTGACATCTTCAGACTTGTTTCTACTATTTTTATATTTCAGTTTATCTCATTTTCAAGTTATATTTCTTTTTAATTATTTCTTTAATATTTTGAATTGACATAGATATGTTCTCCCAAATAAAGTAAGACATTAGTCTATTCTTTGATCCTTTGGTTTTCTCATACTCCTAACACTATTATATTGATACTATATAGGCTTTTACAAATTAAAAAAAAATTATTTTATTTTTGAGACAAAGAGAGACAGAGTGCGAGTGGGGGAAGGGCAGAGAGAGAGGGAGACACAGAATCCGAAACAGGCTCTAGGCTCCGAGCCATCAGCACAGAGCCTGACTCATCACTCAAACTCAAGAACCGTGAGATCATGACCTGAGCCGAAGTCGGACACTCAACCGACTGAGCCACCCAGGCCCCTAGGCTTTAAAAAAACATTTTATTTTTTAGATTCCTGAAAAGTTCCAAAAGTAGCACAGCAAGTTCTTTATTTTTATTTTTATTTTATTTTACTTTATTTTATTTTATTTTTATTTTTATTTTTGGGATAGTGCAAGTGGAGGGGCAGAGAACGGGGGGGTACAGAGGATCTGAAGCGGGTTCTGCACTGAGAGGCTGACAGCAGTGAGCCTGATGTGGGGCTAGCACTCTTGAACTGCGAGATCATGACCTGAGCCAAAGTCAGGTGCTCAACTGACTGAGCCACCCAGGCGCCCCTGTACAGAGAGTTCTCATATATCCTCACCCAGTTTCCCCTAAGGGTGACATCTTATATAACTGTAGCACATTATGAAAATCAAAATATTAATTGACATGATAAAAGTAGCTAAAGATCTTATTCAGATTTCACCAGTGTTTTTATAGGTACTCAGTTTTTATATGTATATAATCTATGACATTTTATCACATGTACAGATTTGTATACTACCACCACAATTTAGGTACAGTTGTTATTGCAAAGGAAGTAACTTGGGCTCCCCCGCTTTAAAACAAAAAAAAGTCAACCCCCCTGTCCTCTTCCCTAATCTTGGGCAATTACTTATCTGTTTTTCATTTCTATAATTTTCTTTTTTCCAGAATGTCATATAAAATGGATTGGTTTTTTTCATTCAGTTCAATCTCCCCTTCCTTTTTTTTTTTGAGAGAGACAGAGAGAGCAAGAGCAAGGCGCGGGGTGGAGGGGGAGAGGGGTAGAAAGAGAGAATCTTTTTTTTAATTTTTAGAAGTTTTTATTTATTTTTGAGAGAGAGAGAGAGAACACAAACAGGGGAGCAGAAGCAGAGAGAGAGAGGGAGACACAGAATCTGAAGCGGGCTCCAGGTTCTGAGTTGTCAGAACAGAGCCCGACTCAGGGCTTGAACTCACAAACTGTGAGATCATGACCTGAGCCAAAGTTGGATGTTTGACTGAAACACCCAGGTGCCCTAAGAGAGAGAATCTTAAGCAGGCTCCACGTTCAGCACAGAGCCTGATGTAGGGCTTGATCCCATGACTGTGGGATCATGACCTGAGCTGAAATCAAGGGTTGGATGCTAAACTGACTGAGCCACCCAGGCGTCTCAGTACAATCCTCTTAAGAGCCACCTAAGCTGTTGTACCAATAGCTCATTAAAAAGAAAAAAAAATTGCCGAATAGTATTCCATGCTATGGATGTACCAAAATTTGCTTAACTATTCACATATGGAAGGACATTTGGGTAGTTTCCAGTTTGGGGAACTTCATTACAAATAAAGTTGATATGAACATTTTTGTACAGATTTTCATGTAAGCATAAATTTTGATTTCTCTAGAATAACTGCCTAGGCATGTGATTACTAGATTGTATGGCAAGTCTGTGTCTGACTTTTAAAAAAATGGCCACACTGATTTCAAGTACTGTACTGCTGTACTATTTTACATCCTCAGTAGCATGTGTGAAAGATCCTGTTTCTTTGCATCCTTACCAACATTTGGTGTCATCAGTCCTTTTACGTTTAGCAGTTCTGATAGATGTGTAGTGATGTATCATCAGCTTTCCATTTGCATTCTCCTCATGTCTAGTGATGGTGAACATGTTTTCATTTGTTTCTTTGCCATGCCTATTTCTTATTTGATGAAGTGTCTGTTCAAGTCACTTTCTCATTTTCTCCTTGGATTGCTTGTTTTCCTGCTGTTAAGTTTAGAGATTTCTTTGCATATGAATTTCTTTGGATATGAGTCCTTTGTTAAATTTGTGATTTGCAAATATTTTTTTTCCACTTGGTGCCTTTTATTTTTATCCTCTGGACACCGTCATTTGTAAACAAAAGTTTTAAATTTCCATGAAATATAATTTATCTTTTTTTCTGTTTTTGCTTTTATGGATAATGGTTTTGGGATTATGTACAAGAACTATTCACTGAACCCTAGGTCACAAAGAATTTCTGTTATGCTCTTTCTAAGAATTTTACAGTTATACATTTAGATACTATATAGGCTTTAAAAATAGAATTTTGATTTTTGATTAAAATGGGTGCATTATTTTCTTTTACTTTAGTCTTAGCTTTTGTTTTGTTAGTTTTAAAATAGCACAATTAAGTAACCTTTAATTTACCTATGTTTTGAGCATTATTTGCATGATCTTTCCTCTATTTAAATTATTCATCCAAGACACTTTTAACTATGCATCTCAGTGATACCTTTTGATACTTTGTATATTTCAATGTTTTTTATTTATTTGAATGACAATGTGGCTTTTCCTTCAATACTTTAAAAATGTAACTCCATTGTCTGCTTGTATCCAGTATTGCTGTTGGAAAATCTAGTGTCTATCTACCTCCCATACATGAGGCTGTATTATGTTTATACTTTAAGAATTTTTTCTGGGGCGCCTGGGTGGCGCTAGTTGGTTAAGCGTCTGACTCTTGGTTTTAGCTCAGGTTATGCTCTCACAATTCGTGAGTTAGAGCCCCATGTTGGGCTCTGTGCCTACAGCATGGAGTCTGGAGCCTGCTTTGAGTTTTGTCCCCCCCCCTTCTCTGTCCCTCCCCCGTTTGCACTCTGTCTCTGTCTCTCTCTAAAATAAATAAACATTAATATTAAAAAAAAGAATTTTTTCTTTGACCTTGATATTCTCAAATTTCACTAAAATATGTCTAGTTGGACATTTTCCTCATTGCTCTTCTCTGGAACCCTTTTCAGTCCAAAGTCTTTCTTTCCTAGTTTTTTAGTTCCAGGAAATTTAACTTCATTTCCTTCTCTCCATTTAAACTATTTCTCTCTTTTTAGATCTCCAATTATCTGGATATTAGAGATTACTTTTAGATTTTAACTTACTAGCCTTGGGGATTTGGAGGTAGAAGGATGGAAAAATGAATATCCTTGGTTAGTTGGTCCCTGTTTATTTTTCTAGCTCCTCACTAGTATAGGGCTCTATACTGCCTTTACTTTGCTTCAGTGGACACCTGGACCAGAAGTCTGAGTCACAATGGGACAGAAGGAAGATATGTTTGTTCCTTCAGGGAGGGCAAGAGAAAAACAAGACTAGAATGCCAATAGTTTCTTTTTGATTTTATTCTTCCTCAGTCTTGTCAGGATTTCTGGTCCACTGGCCACAGCCACCACTTAATCATCAGGCGTTCAGAACAAACCCTGTCATCTCAAGGTTTCTCCAAGTTTTCTCTCTAATTTCCTCAGTGTTGACCTTGAAGCTGGGGGCCAACAGTCTTGCTTGTTCACCATCTTCTCAGGACTGGGATAATCTGGTTGCCTTTTGAGTATTGATTTACAGCTGAACTACAACATAGTTAGAGACAATGCTGCATGATTTCAATCATTTTTTGAGAAATTGTGTGTGTGTGTGTGTGTGTGTGTGTGTGTATACAAAATAATGATTGGTTTCAGTGTTTTGTAAATGTCCATTAGGCCAAGTTTTCTGATTGTGTTCCTCAAATATTTTATATCCATAGTGACTTTTTATGTGTTCATTTTTTTCATTTCCAAGAGAGATTTGTTGGAAATAGTGATGATTTTCAATTTGTCTATTTTTCCTTTTTTTTTAAAGTTTATTTATTGATTTTGAGAGAGAAGAAAGAGAGAGAGAGAGAGAGAGAGAGAGAGAGAGAGAGAGAGCACCAGCAGGGGAAGGGCAGAAAGAGAGGGAGAGAGAGAATCCCAAGCAGTCAGTGTGGAGCTGGATTTGGGGCTCCAACCCATAAACCATGAGATCATGACCTGAGTCAAAACCAAGAGTCTAATGCTAAACCGACTGAGCCACCCAGGCACCCCTTATTTTTCCTTTTAATTCAGTCGGCTTTTGCTTTGTAGAAGACTATGCTATTAGACACCTACAATAGGTATCTGATTTTTTAATATCTTCCTAGTAATTTGAACCTTTATTATTGTTAAGTTTCTATCTTTATTAAAAATTTTTTTTGCCTTAAAGCCTACTTTTCCTAGTATCAATATAGCATCTAACATTTTTTAGGAGAATATTTGCATGTGTATTTTTTTCTATTCTTTTACTTTCAAATTACCTGTATCCTTTTATTTTAGACTTCTCTTGTAAACAACACATCCTTTGAAAAAGTCCAGTCTGACAATCTTTGCCTTTGAATTGGAGCCTTAAGTTAATTTACAGTTAGTATAAGTACCAATATATTTGGGTTTAAATTTACCATCTCCTTATATATTTTCTATTTATCTCATCTCTGCCATGTCCCTTTTTAATCTCCTCTGTTGCCTTCTTTTGGATTGATTATGCTTCATTACTTCATCTCCTCCCTTTATTATCCTGGAAGTTATATACTATTTATTATGGTTCTAGATCCCCTAGAAATTACCAAATGTGTGTTAAATTTATCCAAGTCCCATATAAATTATGCTGTTCTTTGAGAACACAAATATTTTTGAAACTTTAACTGAATTGCTGCTTATCTCAATTTACGTAGCATCATTTTTGTACATCTTAAT
Organism: Panthera onca; assembly: GCF_046562875.1. Taxonomy (NCBI): domain Eukaryota; kingdom Metazoa; phylum Chordata; class Mammalia; order Carnivora; family Felidae; genus Panthera; species Panthera onca. The sequence goes on along the minus strand of NC_138343.1, from coordinate 22,439,794 downwards.
TCTCTTTATGTTTAAAACTTACTAGGACATTATTATTGTTCTATACATCCAGAATTTATTCATATTTGTCTACATATTTATCCACATATTTACCATTTTCATTGTTCTTCATTCCTTCCTGGGATCATTTTTGGGATCAGATCCTCTGACCTTCCATCTGGGATCATTTTTGTTTAGTGCAAGTCTTCAAATGACAAATTATTTCAGATTTTGTTTGTCTGAAAGTGGCTTTATTTCACTTTTATTCTTTTTTTAATGTTTATTTTTGAGAGACAGAGAAAGAGAGACAGAGAACAAGCAGGCGAAGGATAGAGAGAGAGGGAGACACAGAATCTGAAGCAGGCTTGAGGCTCTGAGCTGTCAGCACAGAGCCAGATGTGGGGCTCGAACCCACAAACTGTCATGACTTGAGCTGAAGTCAGATGCTTAACAGACTGAGCCATTCAGGCACCCTTATTTCACTTTTATTCTTGAAGGATATTTTCCTCCAATATACAATTCTAGCTTGTCAGTTTATTTCCGAGTTTTATAAATACCTCATTACCTGCTGACTTGTTTCTGTTGAGAGTCATTATTCTTAACTGTTATTCTTTTGATCACCATTAGTATTTATTTTCTAGCTGTGTTAGCTACTTTTTTCTTTGTCTTTGTTTTTTGGATTTTCATCATGCGCTTTGGTTTGAATTTATTTATTTATTTATTTATTTATTTATTTATTTATTTATTTCTGAAAAAACATTTTATTATTGTCTTGCTACATAACAGTGAACATAACAGCATTTTGTCATATGGCAAATGAGATACAAGATAACATCCTTTCAATTCCTGAAAATCTCAATATCATCTGTCTTTTGGCGGATCCAGTTTCCTATGACTGAATCTATGATACAGACTATGAGGATACCGATGGTGCTAAGTAGTGAAGAACATTTCGCTAAGTTGTTCTATCATTGGTCCTTGCTCAAAGTGTTCATTTTTTTCTTCTAATATGGTTTTCAGCACTTGATCATGTGTTTCTTCATTATTATGCACAGGATCTGGCTGAGGGATAGGTTTTATAGGTTCATATGGAATGTCCACGGAAGGGTGGTATCATACTATTGTCCTGCCATCAGATGTCAAAGCAAGCTCTACTTTGCAATTATAGTCATCTGGAAGAGGAGAATATGTAGATTTATGACAAACACAATATAAATCTCTGTTTTGAATTGGAAATAACTGTTTCTAGATAGTTATAGTTGATATCACCCATTTTACTGATGCTAATGCCATGGTGAATCAAGATGCTTATCAAGTGGCATGAAAGAAGATGATTTGAAGAGAAACTGCTTTTCCAGGCCACCTGTTTTCATCCCTGATAGCCACTCACTGCAAGTCTGCCATCTTATGCATTTTTAAACTGTTCTGCTTGGGCTCCTTAAGACGTCTGTGTTTTAATGCCACTATCTCTTCAATTATTGCTTCTTTCCTAAGTATACATATATTGCCCTCCCACCCTTCCCCAAATGTTCTATGGGTTACTCTTTCATATTTCCATCCTTTTGTTTTACCATGTCTCATTTTATATATTTTCTTCTATTTTCCATTTCATAAATTCTATCTTTATCTGTATCTATATTGTTGTTAAACTAATCCAGTAAATTTTTAATTTTAACCATTATTCTTTTTAAAGTTTATTTATTTAGAGAAAGAGCACAAGTGGGGGAAAGGGAAGAGAGAGAGGGAGAGACAGAATCCCAAGCAGGCTCTGTGCTGTCAGCACAGAACCCAACTCGGGGCTTGATCCCGTGAACCACAAGATCATGACCTGAACCGAAATCAAGAGTCAGATGCTTAACCAACTGACTCACCCTGGTACCCCATTGATCATTATTCTTAAAAACAATTGTAGAAGAATTTCTAGCAGGGTCTTCTTTTTAATAAACTTTTACTTTTATTTTATTTTTTTCCTTTTATAAATTTAAATTTTAGTTAACATATAGTGCAGTATTGGTTTCAGGGGTAGAATTCAGTGATTCATCACTTACATACAACATCCAGTGCTCATCACAAGTGCCCTCCTTAGTACCCATTACCCAACTAGCCCATCCCCCACTCTCTTCCCTCCATCAACCCTCAGTTTGTTCTCTATCATTAAAGGTCTTTTGTGGTTTGTTTCCTTCTCTTCTCTTTTTGTCCCGCTTCCCATATGTTCACCTGTTTTGTTTTTTAAATTCCACATGTGAGTGAAATCATATAGTATTTGTCTTTCTCTGATTGACTTATTTTGCTTAGCTCCATTCTCATCAAAGTTTTACTTTTAGAAATGTTTAGTTTTGAACAGATTTACAGAAAAAATTGTTCAGGCAGTACAGAGAATTACCATAGACCACACACCCACTTTCTCCTATTGTTAACATCTTACATAGATATGGTATATTTCTTATAATTATTAAAGGTCATATTTTATTCAGATTTCCTTTGTCTTTACCTCATGTTCTTTTGCTGTTCTAGAACCCCATTTAGGATACCACATTACGTTTAGTTGTTATAGCTCTTTAGATCATCATGGCTATAGCTGTTTCTCAAACTTTCTTTGTTTTTGATGACCATGACAGGTTTGAGGATTGATTACTGGTCAGGTGTTTTATATACTCTCCTTAAATTGAGATTTGTCTTATGTTTTCCTTATGACTAGTCTGTAGTTAAGAGGTTTTGAGAATAAGACCATGGAGGTAAAGTGCCATTCTTATCACTTACTATCAACATGTATGCAATGGACTGAATGTTGTGTCCCCCTCAAACTCATATGTCAAAGCCCTAACTCCCAATGTGATAGTATTTGGAGATGGGATTTTTGGGAAGTAATTAGGGTTAGATGAGATCAAGAGGGAAAGACCCTCATTATAGTATTAATGTCTTAATAAAGAGGCACCAGAGATTTTACTCTTTCTTTCTCCCCAACTGTGCACAAACACTTGGGGAGGAAGAATGAGTAAAATGAGCACTGAGTAAGAAAGTAGCTACCTACAAGGTAAGAGAAAAGACCTCAGAATGAAATATACCTTTCTGGAATCTTGACCTTGGACTTCCCAACATCCAGAACTTTGAGAAACAAATTTCGGTTGTTTAAGCCATTGGTCTATGGTATTTCATTATGGCAGCCTGAACTAAGATGATGACTTAATCACTGTCCATGTTAACCTTGATCATCTGGCAGAGGTAGTGTTTTTGAGGTTTCTCCACTATAAAATGACTCATTTTGTATCCTTTTCCCTTCATCCTCTTTGTCAAGAAGCCATTATACACAGCCCACACTTGAGGAGTGTGGATTATGCTCGACCTCTTTGACAGTATCTACATAAATTATTTGGAATTTTTCTGCATAGAATATTTGTATTTTGTTGTTCACTTATTCACTTATGAAAGCCTTTTTCCCCCCCATTAGTGAGGACTCACTGATATTTAACTTATGATTTCACAGTGTTAAATACTACTTTACTTATTTTATTGCTCAAATTGTTAAACTTTCACTGCTGTGAACTGTTTCAGTTGGGTCTTGTGTGCCTTTAAATACCCCATAGTTGTTGACCTTTTTTTTTTATTTTTTTATTGGAGCACTTCTTTGCTTTCTGGCATACAAACGCTCCAGGATCATCTTATCTATTTTCCACCCCTGTCCTAGAATCAACTATTTCTTTAAGGAATTCTGGTTCCTTTTATTGTAGAATGGTGTTAGAAACCAAAATCTAAACACTTGGTGTGCTTGCTGCAACTGAGGTGTTAATTCTTCCAGGCTCTTTCATCTGATTTAGCAATAAAATACATATAAAATATATGTGTATATGCACAGATGTATAAATATTTGGCTATGTAACCATTTGTGTTAAGTCATTAAGTCAAATGTGAGTTCATACTAATGTCTACAACTCTAATCCATTACCATATAGATCTTTTTGACCTCCTCCCCATGCTTCTCTGTAACCTCTCACTCCAACAATGAGAAACATTACTCCTACCATCTCTAACCCAGTTAATTGTTCAGTTCTAGTATACATGTATAGTGGCCTCAGAATGGTCAGCCTGCAGGGGTGCCTGGGTGGCTCAGTTGGTCAAGCATCTGACTCTTGATCTCAGCTCAGATCTTGATCTCAGGGTCATGAGTTCAAGCCCCACAGTGGGCTCTATGCTGGGAGTGAATCTACTTTAAAAAGTTAGACCTTTCTTTTGAGACACCTGGGTGGCTCAGTTGATTGAGTGTCTGACTTTTGATTTTAGCTCAGGTCATGGTGCCAGGGTCATGGGATTGAGCCTTGTATTGGGCTCTGTGCTGAGCATGGAACCAGCTTGAGATTCTCTCTCTCTCTCTCTCTCTCTCTCTCTTTCTGCCCTCTTTCCTACTCATACTCTCTCTTGCTTTCTCTCGCTCTCTCTCTCAAAAAAAGAAAGAAATGTTAACGTGTACTCCCATGGGAAACACCCTGAGTACTGTGCTTATGTAGAGTTCTTATTGCTTTTAGTCTCACAGACTCCACTCAGTTCAAAGTTACTGAGATCAACGTCTTTTTGCACCATTTCCTTCAGTGAGATTATTTCATAGATTTGTAATACAGTTAGACTCTTTTGTCATATTCTGTATTCCATCTTGGATTCCTAAACCTCCTAAATGATTTTTTAAAAGATTTTATTTTTAAGTAATCTCTATACCCAACATGGGTTCTAACTCACAACCCTGAGATCAAGAGTTGCATGCTCCACCAACTGAGCAATCAGGCACCCCATAAAGGATTTTTAAAAAATTTTTTACACATTAAGGCTCACTTTTTGTACCATAAAGTTCTATGCATCTTGACAAATGAAAATTGAAATGGACTGACTTCTGTGCTGCTTTACAATTCTTGTGAAAAGAATAAGTTCAGTTAGCTAATTCTTAACTCAGGGATCACCGTGAAAGCCTGAGGGCCCCCATGGAATCATTCTGTACAATGGAAATATAACATGAACTACATATATTATTTTATATCTTCTAGTAGCCTCAAATTAAAAAATAGAAACAGGTGAAATTAATTTCCGTAATATATTTTATTTAACCCAGTGTATCCAAAATATTGTAATTTCAACATGTACATATAAAATAAGCTACTTTACATTTTTGGACTAAGTTTTCAAAATCAAGTATGTATTTTACACTTCTAGAATATCTCAGTTTGTAATAACAACATTTCAAGTCCTCATTAGATACTTGTGGCTAATGACTACTGTACTAGACAGTTGAATATTTAAAGAGAACCTTTTATTCAATAACCTTATTTCAGAATGTGCTGAAAATGGGACCCAGAATTTAATTTTAAGGATATCGGAGCTACCAGAGTGAATGCATAGGCTTGAATAATCTCAAATGTGAAAGTTAGGACCTTGATAGGAAAAGAGTGGTGCATTTCACCTGAGATGAGACATTTGGGTAGATGAATCTGATAATATTTAACCTGGAATTATCTGGAACCTTCCAGGCCAGCAGAAACATTTCCCTCCCCATGCAACCTCCCTTTGAAGATGTTAGAGACTGCAAAAACCCCATCCAAGGCAGGTGTATTATTCTCAACCTTTAGACCTGCCTCACCTCACTGCCTTCGGAACAATAAATTAGGGTCAAGATGCATACAACCTCAGTAAGAAATATAGTCCCTACTCCAGGGCAAAAAATGCACTCACCCAAGGAATTACAAGACGTGGAAAATATATAACAGTGTGAACTGGCAATACACAAGTGGAAGTGGGTGTTGAAAGTGGTAGATGAGGGAGGGTGGAATAAAGTCGATGAGGGTGACTTTACTGCCATGGGACTCCTGTGGCTAGGGATTTAAGATCCTAGGAAGGAGTCCCAGAGCCTGTGCTGACATGCACTGGGGTGGCTCTGTGAAGCTTGCACACAATGCTGGTATAATCAATCCAGCTGGAGATACCTGAACTTCCTTGACAGAGCAGCACAGAAGAAATCAGAAGGCTCAAGGAGGTGTGTGTATTAGAAGGCATTTGTTGCATGAGACCAAATGCCTTACCACTTGGATGTATTCTCCAGGAGAGCCCAGCTGACCTGGTCTTCACTAAGGCAAATGCACTTTGGATATAAATTTTGTCTTTTCTGTACACATTTCAAATATTTCCCCATAACTATTATTTTCTTTTTTGACTTTGTCTGTGATGTCTTCTGCTATGAAAAGTCTATAATTTTCAAGTACTCAGGTTTGTCCATATCTTCATGTTTGGCTTCTGGATTTTGTATCTTATAAATAACCTCACCACCTATTGCTTATGAAACTATTAATTTTTTAGCATTGAAAATGGATTTGTATCTGATATGATTACTAATAACAGCTATGCTTACTCAGGAGCTTTTTATCCTGCCATCCACTTATTCAAAAGTCAAGAATTGTCATCTTGGTTCTCTTTTCTAAAGCTGACCTGATTCCATGGAAGACACAGGTATCTCTCCCTTTTTGCTGCTTTGCATTTTGTTGATGCATACAGTTAATATGTCCTAATAGAGACACATATAGTGTGGGCTATATTATACTTTTCTCCATCTTTGCTTGAGCTTCTAATGGTCTCCCCTGGTGATTCTGATCATGTCTGGATAATGAAGATGACAGAACATGTTTGGTCCATGTATAGTCTTCATAGAGGCAGGCTTTTGTTCTATGAATCACTACAGAAACACATTTTACCCCCCCAAAAAATGGGACTGTTTGAGCATAGTTTAGTATTCTAATATTTAAGTTTTTGTATGCTTGGAATCTTTGATGCTGTATGGAAGGTGACTTTACCCAGAAGGTACTTGAGAATCACATGCTTTACTGACTGAGTCAGCCCGGCGCCCCAACTTTAAGGGAATGTGATTTCTGGCCACAAGTTTGTGTGAGGTCTGGCTTGGAGATCTCAAGATCTCTGACCATAGATTCTCTGAGGATGTCATTTTCTCTTCCATCCAACCTTCCTTGCATTTGAAGAAACAAGTATATGCCTATGTTGTAAGAAAATTATAAACAGCATGTTTCAGTGATCAAAGGGAATGTGACATTTATGTCACTGATATAACCGTGAGATCGCAGGGCACATTCACTGTGGGTTGTACAGTTTCTCAGTGCATCAAGGATCTTCTAGTGGGACCCTGCCTCTGCAATCGAACTTTCTATCATGCAGAGTTAAAATATGGTTGAGCTCATAGTGCATCTTTTAAGTAGGGCTTTTTTTTTTTTGAGAGAGAGAGAGAGGGAGGGAGAGAGAGAGAGAGAGAGAGAGAGAGAGAGAGAGAGAATGAGCAGTGGTGGGTCAGAGAGAGAGGCAGACACAGAATCTGAAGCAGGCTCCAGGCTCTGAGCTGTCAGCACAGAGCCCAATGCGGGGCTCGAATTCAGGAGCCGTGAGATCATGACCTGAGCCGAGGTCGGATGCTTAACCGACTGAGCCACCTAGTTGCCCCAAGTAGGACTTTTTTTAAAAACTAAAAAATAAAGCATTGCCATAATAAAATAAATATTCATTAAATGAGAATTATCTACTTTTACATATTTGGATAAAATTGTTTTCTTTCTTTCTTTCTTTCTTTCTTTCTTTCTTTCTTTCTTTCTTCATTTATTTTAAGAGGGTGAGTGAGAGAGACAGCAAGCATGTGAGCAGGGGAGGGGCAGAGAGAGAATCCCAAGCAAGCTTCACTTTCAGCACAAAGCCAGATGTGGAGCTCAATCTCACCACTGTGAGATCATGACCTGAGCTGAAATCAAGAGTTGGACGCTTAACCAACTGAGCCACCCACGTGACCCTGGAATAAGATTTAAATACAAAGCATTTGGGATAAGATTTAAAGAAAAATAACAAGACAAATGAGTGGATTTTTCTTAAACTCAGTTCTAAATAATTTCTCAGACTTCTTCCCCAGGACGACCTCTGAAAGGTTGAAAGTATTGTAGATTACTTTTATATACTTTTAGAATTGGAGGCTTTTTTGCTTTCAATGAATTGTTCACAACGATTTCTTAGACATTAGGCTAATGTTGAATTATGAAACATTATGCTGCTACTAAAGTTTTTCATTTTTGCTTCATTTTAATGGTACCCTCTTGTCCTCTGGTTTCAGCAGGGGTGAAAGCTTCCCCTGACCATCAGCGTCCTGTGGCCACACAGGAAAGAGAATCTACTTCTTTCAACACTGCGTGTTTTCTTCCTGCTCCTAAAGATTGTGTAATTTTTTAAATAGTTCAACTGATACATCTGTTTGAAGTGTCATTTTATCAGATAAATATTTTTTCCAACTGTAATTTTGAAAAAAATGTGATTATATCTTCAAGAGTTTATGGTGCTCTGGTACTGAGACAGTCCTGATATGGAAGCCAGGCTGGTCACAAATGCCACCAATTATTTTGTGAGAAGGGTGGGGGGTGAGCTTGGTTGGCAGCACAGCAGCCACCACAAGAGAATTCTCTCTCTTCCTCTCTATCCTGGTGTGAGGCTTGGCTCCAGAATAATCTTTTTTAAAATGTTTATTTATTTTTTATAGACATAGTGTGAGCAGGAGAGGAGCAGAGAGATGGGGACAAATGATCCAAAGCGGGCTCTGCACTGACAGTAGTTTGTGGGACTTGAACTCATGAACTGTGAGATCATGAACTGAGCCAAAGTCAGATGCTCAACTGACGAAGCTACCCAGGTAGCTCCAGGACAATTTTTTTTAAAATATGAAATTTATTGTCAAATTGGTTTCCATACAACACCCCGTGCTCATCCCAACAGGTGCCCTCCTCAATACCCATCACCCATCCTCCCCTCCCTCCCACCCCCCATCAACCCTCAGTTTATTCTCAGTTTTTAAGAGTCTCTTATGGTTTGCCTCCCTCCCTCTCTAACTTTTCTTTCCCTTCCCCTCCCCCGATGGTCTTCTGTTAAGTTTCTCAAGATCCACATATGAGTGAAAACATATGGTATCTGTCTTTCTCTGACTGACTTATTTCACTTAGTGTAATACCCTCCAGTTCCATCCGCGTTGCTGCAAATTGCAGGATTTCATTCTTTCTCATTGCCAAGTAGTATTTCATTGTATATATAAACCACATCTTCTTTATCCATTCATCTGTTGATGGACATTTAGGCTCTTTCCATAATTTGGCGATTGTTGAAAGTGTTGCTATAAACATTGGGGTACATGTGCCACTATGCATCAGCACTCCTGTATCCCTTTGGTAGATTCCTAGCAGTGCTATTGCTGGGTCATACGGTAGATCTATTTTTAATTTTTTGAGGAACCTCCACACTGTTTTCCAGAGTGGCTGCACCAGTTTGCATTCCCACCAACAGTGCAAGAGGGTTCCCGTTGGTCCACATCCTTGCCAGCATCTATAGTCTCCTGATTTGTTCATTTTAGCCACTCTGACTGGAGTGAGGTGGTATCTGAGTGTGGTTTTGATTTGTATTTCCCTGATGAGGAGCGACAATCTTTAAGATAACTTTTTGCATAGACTTCTTTTCTGTTTATGGGTATAAAGAAGCTCTTGGTAAAAATCTCCCTATAGGGTATAGAATCGGTAAGGCAGTAACCTTCTCTGCCTTCTATTTTCAGACCGTGGAACCTTCTTACCCTCCTCACTCAGGGGAGAATTGGTACAACACTTTTGGCTGCTCTGCCTGATTCCTGGTTCCTTAGAGCCTGGTTTTTTCGAGTCACCTCTCCAGTGTGGGTCAGGTCATTGTGCTACGGGTCAGTTCTGATTCTGGGTGATGGTCTTTTTTCTGTTTCCAGGAGCCTCTGACAGGGTTTGCCTGTAGTTCACCTCTGGACAACCTGCTATATATGTGAACTTGGAATCCACTCTACAGCCTGCATACACCGCCTTCTAGAGACAGGTGGGTATGGTACACTGCCCTGAAGGCCTAAATTTGGGGGTGTTAGTAGGAAGCCCATTAGGCCTCAAATTAAGCCATCTTCACTACTTCAGTTTTTATTAGAGCTTTGCTATGAGTTGTCTAGTGTTTGCCCAGATTAATGGAGCTCTTCTCTTCTCTGTTTTCCATCAGCTTTGTGTTTCTGTGCGTACTCTGCTCAGAACCTTATGTCCTTCCTTATTTCCTTGAGTGAGGTAGGTTTTGGGTGAGAAAGCAGTTTTTGGCAAATCTTAACTATAAGCAAAATTCTTTTGATGATTAACATGCCTGAGTGCTGGGCTAAGCAGAAGTTCCTAAGCTACTTTTCCCACTGCATCCGTAGAAGCAAACCTGGAGTCAGACATGCTTAGTTTCCCCCTATTACAAAAGGTTTCTGGTAAACCACCAGAAGCTAGGACAGAGGCATGAGACAGATTCTCCCTCACAGCACTCCGAGGGAATCGACCCACTGACACCTTGATCTCGTACTTACAGCCTTCAGAAGTTAGAGACAATACATTTCTGACTTTTTAAAAAAGTTTTTATTTATCTTGAGAGAGAGAGAGAAAGAGAGGGGGGGTGAGGGGCATAGAGAGGCGGGTAGAGAGAGAATCCCAAGCAGGCTCCGCGTTGTCAGCGCAAAGCTGGATGTGGGGCTCGAACTCACGAACCATGAGATCACGAACTGAGCCAAAATCAAGAGTTGGATGCTTAACCCACTGAACCACCCAGATACCCAATAAATTTCTGTCTTTGAAGACACCCAGTTTGTGTCACTCTGTTAAGGCAGCCCTCGCAAGTAGTCCAAGGGGCAAATGACACCACTGAGGGTGGTGCTTCATGGAAGGGAATCAGTCTTGGTGCAGGAAGTGAGCTGGCCAGGGAACTGAGCTGAAGGAAGGGCTTCTCACCTTGCCTGTGGCCACAGGGCCACTGGGATGAGGCTCTGAGGCCTGGGGAATCCGGACCTGCTTCCACTTGTGGTAGAAACTCATATTCTCCTCTGACCACAGAAGGCGGGCTGAAGTTGTGGGCTGGGGCTGTAGCTGTATATTGTTTTCTGGGCTGAATATGGCATTTCCCTTCTATTACTTCATTATTTCTTTCCAGAAAGTCTCACTAAAACTTTATAGCACAGAATCTGTGTAATGTGAGAAATGGTGCCCCACATTTGGGATGCAGGGGCTCAACAGAAAGCAAGAGAAGAGGCCCCTGAGTTTTGTGTGAGCAGCGGGGGAATCTGAGGGCCATGGTAATGGCCTGTTTGAGGTAGCCCTTAGGGAAATGCTCAGAAATAGCCAAGGGAACTCTTTGGGAGTTGTTATTTGGTAATTCACACCAATAAATATTGCTAAATTTAACAATGTATATAACCAAGACATAGTCAATTAGATGAGGGGACGGTGTTGCTCATATGATGTGTAAAGAGGTTGCTTCCAGGCTTAAATTTCTATTATTGCAATTAAATAAAAATGTTACCAAGCAGTGAAGAGCTGTCATGTGCCACAGCCTTTCTTCTGCAGGTGAGGGAAAGCCGCCTTGGGACCCTTAGGGGAGGCAGTTGCAGGCAATCTAGTGCTGCTCTTCAGAAGCAGGGGTAGACTGACATCTGTAAGAAGTGACAGCTGGTATCATCTGCAGAAGACACAGTTTTCACATATGAAAAACCAGTGAGGGCCTCTGGTGGGGGCGGGGGGAGCTGGTGGATTCCTAAGATTCTTTCCAGCACTACAAATCCATGATTCTGGACCAGTAGGCATCAGTCTGGCAATGTGGGACTATTTAGTTTTAAGACAGTCCACCCCACACATCTCAAGAGCCCAAGAGAGTGTGAAGTATTAAAGTGCCATGAGTAGAACTAAAGAAGCCTTCAATGAGCATCTTCTAGAAGACAGGTGCCATCTGGAGGTGTATAGTATATGGAGGTGAACAAAATGCACCCAGATTCAACCTCATGCCTCCTTTGGTATAGTGGGAGAGACACGGGTAAACACACTGATGAATGATTCTGATCTATGAAAGGTGCTCTCAGTTTCTCAAAGCATAAGAAGGAAGAACCTGGAACCTATGTGACATTGGGGGATTGTATCAGCTTTCCTAGGGCTGCTGTAACAGATTACCATAAACTGGGTGGCTTAAAACAACAGAAACTCATTGTCCCACAATTCTGGATGCTAGAAGCCTAAAATCAAGGTGTCCTACAGCCGTGCTCCCTCTGATGGCTTTTGAGATGACTCCTTTGCTCTCTTCCAGCCTCTGGTGGTTGCCTGGCTATCCTTGGCCTTCTCTGGTTTGTAGTTGCCTTCAACATCAACCTGCCTCATGTGGCATGTGTGTCTGTGTCATTGAATCTTTCTCTTATGGCACTGGTCATTGGGTTTAGGGGACATCCTACTCCAGCATGACCTCACCTTAACTTGGTTACATCTGCAAAGGCCCTATTTCCAAATAAGGCCACATTCACAGGTATCTGGGGTTAAGACCTTTATGGGGACACAATTCAACCCACCCTAGTGATTGTGGATGTTTTCTCCTAGGAGATGGCACTTAAGTTGGGACCTTAAAGAAAAAAATGAGAAAGGTGGGCAAAGAACCAGGGGAAGACCATTCCAGGAAAAAAATTAAAGCTGTAAACTTGAGGTCTGTTTATTACTTGAGGGAAAGATCTTGCATGTGTGAGAGTCTAAAACAGCATGGCCTGTGAAGGTGGAGTATAGTGAAAGGGACAGTGGTACCAGATGAGTTTGGAAAGTAGCTGGGATCAGATTAGTCAGGGCCTTGCAGTTCATCATAAGGAATTTGGATTTTATTCCAAGGGCTATGGGATGCCACTTAAAGGTTCCAATGGAAGGCAGTGTTGTGTGTTAATGGTAGAGGTAGAGACATGATCTGATCTTGTCTGGATATAGCACTGAATCTCTATAGGGCATAGACTGAGTGGGGCCAGGGAGGAGGCAAGGAGGCCATGCAAGAACTATTGAAGTGGCAGGTGGGGAAAGACAGTGGTGGCTATGAAAATGGAAAGAAGTAGATGGATTCCTGAGACATTAAGACACTGAATCATTAGGATTGATTTGGATTGATTGATTGATTGATTTTTTTAATGCTTATTTATTTTTGAGAGAGAGAGAGAGAGAGAAAGCAGGGGAGGGGCAAAGAGAGAGGTAGACACAGAATCCAAAGCAGGCTTCGGGCTCTGAGTTGTCAGCACAGAGCCTGATGCGGGGCTCGAAATCATGAACTGTGAGATCATGACCTGAGCCGAAGTTGGAAGCTCAACTGACTGAGCCACCCAGGCACTCTTGGATTGATTGACTTTTAATATAGGTCTTGACCTAAGGACGGTTGTTTATGCTCATTGTATTTTGTTTAAGAAAGCAGGCAAATGTATAATATGTTTTTTAAAAGTTTATTTATTTATTTTGAGAGAGAGTGCGCCCACACACATGCACAAGTTGGGGAGGGGCAGAGAGAGAGAGCGGTGTCGGGGGTGGTGGTGTGGACAGAGGATCCGAAGTGGGCTCATGCTGACAACAGAGAGCCCAATGCGGGTCTTGGATTCATGAACTGAACTATGAGATCGTGACCTAAGTCTAAGTTGGGCGCTCAACCAACAGCCAACCAGATGCCCCTGTTTAATATGTTTTTAAAGGAATTTTCACAAACATGAAAAAATCCTAAAAAAATAAAGCTTGTGTTCAACTCCCATTTTCAGAGAAGTTAATAATTGTAGAATACTGTATTTCCTCATATTGTTGGAAAGACAAGGCATTTTGTTAATTAAAAGTGCCTTAGAAAATTGATTTGAATATTTTCCCATGAACTGATCTCTAAATTATGAAACCATGAAGAACCATAAATTGCAGAAAACTTTAGCTATGGAAACAAGTATTTTCTTCACAAAGGCTTCCCAGTCTAATATTTATTTCTTTAGATACATGACCAAAGCTAGCGTGAGATCATCTCTCGCCCAGTCTTTTAGGAGCATACTGGCTGCATAGTTAAGTGAAGTTTTAGTCATAGGCAAGTACCTAAAAGGAAATTCTTGTTTCCACTCATCAAGAAGTAACTACCATTTCTAGGATAGTCACAGAAAGGAAATTGCTATCTCCACTTACATGTTCTCCAAACAACAATAAAATATTTATTAGCCGCAAACTAAAAGGACAGACTACTCTTTAGACCTCTAGAGCTTTATTGAGCTCTACTCCCTGTACCCTGTGGCCTAATTGTTTGGTGTTTTGTCACAAAACAGGATAAAATGTACCAAAAATTTGTGACAGATTGTTCCTAGTCATAATCTGCCTTGAATTGAGCCTGAAGTTGAAGTGACATTTATATTCCCCATTAAATGATGGTGGTGATGGCATTTTAATGGAAAAGTTGGAAGGTGGTTTTATTAATATATATATTTTATTGGTTTAAAGTAGAACTCCTTAATAATATTGGTATTGGAAAATAGGGTCTGTCTTATTGGAGCGCCTTATGTTTCTTAAGGAATAGAGACAAGGTGGGCATGACATGACTGACCAGTAGTTTATCCAACTTTCTGTCATTCTGTGGCATCCAATGAATTGTTGATAATGCTCCTTCAGCCTGACGTTGGTGGTGAAGAAACATCTTTCTTCTTTCCCTCCCTTCTTTTTTTAATATGATGCTTGAGTTTTATTATATGCATATATGAGTAAATAACTATTAGCCTCAAGAAACTGGCTGTGTCCTAGAAATATGTCTTAGGTAATATGTCATGAAATTGAGTGCCCAAGAAGCAATTTTATAATGGAGATGACCAGATAGTGAAAGCTCCACCTCAGGTCAGGCAGGTGAGAGAAAATTTTTGTACTCATCGACAAAAAGTCAATGTTAGCCTGACATTCAAATCCAAAGACCCACGTTGGTCAGCCTAGGTTCCCTTCCCTGCCTGTGGCTTTCCTGTCTGAGTCCAGACCTTCATGACAACATACTTCATCAGGTTTTTTCAACACCCTCCAACACCACCTGCACTGGGGAGGGCCCAAAGAGGTGACTTTGCAGCAAAGTGCTCCCCCACCTGCCAGAAAGTTGCTTGTATCCCAAGTCTGTCTTGTGTTCATCACACTGAATTGAAGTGAACAAGAGATATCAGCCATTTTTTTTCTCAAAACTTGCCTATTGGTTGCAGAAGAGTGTTTGAAATTCTTTACTCAAGAATCTGTTGGAGCAGCAGATGTGGATGGAGGGAGGAAGGTTGTGGTGAGTGTAATAGACATTTTTCTTTTTCAGAGCTGGAGACAAAGAAAGTTTACCTCTGCTTGGCAATGTAGGTGTATAAATGTGATGGACTCTTAAGTGACGTTTTGGAATGTCGGGGAAGCTTGGTAAATGAGACTCTAGTTCACTCTCTTCTCTATTAATCCAAGATAGAAATGTTGGCCTGCTTGCCTGTAAATATTGACATTACCCTTTCTGCCCCACTGCTGATGTTGCTCTAAGGCCATTACAAAACACTTGGAAAATGGGTACACATCCCCCAGTCTAGGGGAATAAGATTGCTCAAACAGCATGTATTTATCGTGACCCCCCCTTTTTTTTATCTCCTACACTTCCCAGCCTTGTGAGAGATATAGAAGAATGTTGTTCTTTTCTTGTCTCCTTTTGATGGTATAAAAGACTGATGTCTCCCCCCACCTTTTTTTTTTTATTCTTTGTGAACATTAGAAAAAATTAGCAAATGGTAAGAGACAGGATGTAACTCAGGTGATTCAGGCTGGGTTTAATTCAGAAAAGAGGAAGTTCACTACAGACCCATGTTGTTGGAAAGATTTTTTTCTTCTCTCTCTTGCCACATACTAGATGAAATACTAATCTTTTGGGCCCCAGGGATTTCCTGGGCACATCTCATGCCCTCCCTTGCCACATTTTATAATGATGATAACTAGGGCGACTGGACATCCTGGTTTCACCAGCACATTCCTGATGTATATCTCTTATTCCAGAATAATTATTAATAGTTCCCCTTTTAACTCCCCAAGGTCACAGTTTAGATTATAAATATAACTCAAATATGAACTGAGGACCACGTGGCCCAGGCTTTATTTTTTTATACTTTTGCATTCAAATAAGCACAATCTAGTAACTAAAAATAATTAAAAATATTTCTTGTGTCTCAGGAAGAACATTAAAGGTGATCTATGTCATAACCTTCAGTGACATTCTTCAGAAGTTTATTTCCCCTCGTCCCTAAGTGCTCTTGATAGCAGTGGCTGCTCTAAAGCTTTTCAAACAAAACACTCCTAACTTTCCTAACACCCAAACCACACCTTTTGGTTTTGTCCGTCTTGCTTCTCTTAGCTTTTTAAAGTTTTTTTTTTTGGGGGGGGGGTTGTCTATGTGGCTTCTCTTTTCTCTATCCATTCCCTTAATCCTGCTTCACAACACTGCTGAAGCCAGTCAGGCAAAGATAGAACTCTTTCCAGAGGGTGATGGAGGGAAAGAATCTGAACTGGACAGACAAAATTGTTTTGAGTAGGCTGGATGTGGGGGGGAGGGAAGCCTGGGAAGTCTCACTGATGGCTAAATCTGATGTCTGTCGCAAGGTGCCTGAGAGTGAGGCTTTGAGTTCTGCATCAGAGTGGGTGGCACAATGCTTGGCACCAAGGGGTATTCAAAAATGTGAGTGAATGGAAGTGAATTGAAGAGGATTTTTACCTGGCCTAGAAGGAAGAGCAATATCTGAGTAGGTGTAGAGGCAGTAGGAGAACATCCCATGGAAATAAGAATCAGAGTGTGGGTAGTTGTGGGTTTATATGTGTGTGGTGGGCTGTGAAGAAGACTAGAGAGATGGCATTGGAGCCTCTCAGAGGGGAAAGGAGAAGAATTTTATTGCCTTCCAAAAGGAGAGACAGCTCAAGAGGAGCCCTGGAAGTCTGGGAGAGGACTGTGTAGTAGAAAGCCAAGGTGAGTTCGTGAAGTAGGGAATGACCTGGTAGAAGTCATATTTATTTTATTTTATTTTATTTTATTTTATTTTATTTTATTTATTGTATTTATTTTTAAGTTTATTTATTTATGTGTGTGTGTGAGAGAGAGAGAGAGAGAGGGAGTGAGAGAGAGAGAGAGGGAGAACGTGTGCACATGCAAACAGGGGAAGGGCAGAAAGAGAGAGACAGAGAGAATCCCAAGCAGGCTCTGTGCTGTTAGCACAGAGTCCAAAGTGGGGCTTGATCCCACAAACTATGAGATCATGACCTGAGCCGAAATCAAGAGTTGCCTAACTGACTGAGCCACCCAAGTGTCCTGAAGTTATAATTTAGATTAATTTGCCAACTTCATTTTGGGTAGTTAATATGCTTGGTATATTGGATTGCATTGTGATGGGTGAAGAGCATATAGTACATGGAGGGAGCTCAGCAAATTATGGCTAACATCATCACCCCCACCACCATCACTGTCATCTTCATCACTGCCACCACCATCATCACCACAACTGTCACTACCACCATCATCAACCCCATCCCCATCATCATCTTTATCACTGCCACCATCATCATCATCACCATCCCCATCATCACCATCATCATCACCACCATCATATCCTCACTGCCACCACCATCATCACCACCACAACTGCCACTACCACCACCATCATCATCTTCATCCTCATCATCAACACCATCATTATCATCCTCACTCTCATATCATCTTGATCATTTGGAAAGTCTTGAGGCAGAGAGATAAACTGGTGAGTTGCTTAAGGGAAGTATTTAATAGAAAAACTTCTGGGAAGAAAGGAAGGGCTGTGTGGAGAGGGAGGAAGGAGAGGAAGAGGGAGGAGACACCTTCTATGGGGTTCCCTTGGGTAAAGTTAGGATGAGAGAGGTAATCACAGGCAAACTGATTTTGGCTCAGCATTAATACACTTCCTCATATTCAAAATGCCTAAGCATTAAATAGATTATCTCATGAGGAAGTGAGCTCTCTGATGCTGGGAGAGCCAACCAGAATCTTGGTGATTATGTTCCAGGATGTTACAGATGCTTTAACAAACATGTGGAAGAGAGGATTTATTTCCTCTGAGATCTTTTTCAGCTGAATGTTGCAAGGATCTGTAGACCTTCAGGGCATGGGGCAACTTAGTAGCAGGTATAATGGCAAAGAAAAAAGGTCATGGTATATACCAGTGGATCTCAAATATGGGTGATTTTGTCCTCTAGGGAGCACTTGGCAATGTTTGGAGACATTTTGGTTGTCAAAACTAGAGGGATACTGGTATTGACATCTAGGGAGTAGAAGCCAAGAATGCTGTTAAGCATCTTACAATGCACAGGTCCCCCACCCCCCAAAGAATTATTTGGTGCCAAATGTTAATAGTGGTGAGGTTGAGAAATTTTGGTATGTAGTTTCACAAATCCAGTGACTTCTTTATGGAAGAGTGTAGAGAGTTGCTGGATGGATAAATGTTGACTCACAGTCAGTGGGTAGTATTTTCCTAAGCTATGAGCTAGAAATACTGCTGAATATGCCCTTTATGTTGTAGTTTTCACACACATATTAAAGATTTCTTCTTTTTTCTTCAAAGCTCCTTTGAAGCCAGTAAAACTGGTTAAGAAATGCAGTAGGTGATAAGGACAAACTTACTGTTCGAACTTGTTTGAAACCTAACTCTGGCTGCTGTCCAGGAGGCTCTGTGGAATGTAGTCTTGTATTTATCATACTTCCTGGAGGGTAATTGACTTTCTTGAAGGCTGAAGATGAATAAAGAAGATTCAAGTTTCACACATTTTTTTTGATAACCCGGCCATTTCCCCATTTTGTACCTGGCTCTAGGTTTGCCTGAAACAGTAATGGTTTGCCCATATTGTACTGGATTATTAATAGTACCTCTTTTTAACATCAAAAGTGTCCTGGCTTAGACAATAAATTGTATGGTCACCCTACTATTTATTGGCCAGTGGGTATTTTGGTGACACATTGACACCATTTAAAATAATATATATTGGGGTGCCTGGGTGGCTCAGTCGGTTAAGTGTCCGACTTCGGCTTAGGTCATGATCTCACAGCTTGTGGGTTCGAGCCCCGCGTTGGGCTCTGTGCTGACTGCTCAGAGCCTGGAGCCTGTTTCAGATTCTGTGTCTCCCTCTCTCTCTGACCCTCCCCCATTCATGCTCTGTCTCTCTCTGTCTCAAAAATAAATAAACGTTAAAAAAATAATATATATTACCTAACTTTAGTGTTATCAGTTTAAAAATAACTCCTCAATAATAGTTAATTTGACTTATTATCATCACTGCAGTAGCTAATTTGAATAACTTGTCCAGAATAGTGATGACCTCTGTCCCTCAAGCCTCAGTGTGGGCAATTTCGTCTTGTGATCCACAGCCCACATTTGTGACTTGCTTTTGTAGACCATGGAGATTGAATCTGTGGCCCCAGATAAAACTAAATAACTTGCATCAAGCCATATCGACCTTATCCAATTCATTGCCCAACCCACAAACACATTTCTATGAGACAAACAGAACTTCTCTAACCTTTTATGCAAAATGTTTCTAAATCATATCTATTAATCATGATATTAACTTCTACATCCTAATTTGTCTTTTTAAAAATATAAACTTTTGATTTTAGAATAGTTATAGATACACAGAAAAATTGTGAATATGGTACAGGAAGTTCCCACATACTCTTGGCCAGGCTTCCTTCCCTATTATTAACATCTTTCACTAGTATGGTTCAGTTGTCACAATTACTAGAGCAGTGTTAATACACTATGCTTCTTTTGAAGTATAATTGACATACAATGTCCTATTAGTTTCAGGTGCACATCGTAGTGATTCCATATTTTTAAACACTGTGAAATGATCCCCACAATGTCTAGTTACCATCTGTCATGATACAAGATTATTATGATATAATTGACTATATTTCCTATGCTGTACATTATATCCCCTGACTTACTTACTTTATAACTGGAGGTTGGTACCGCTTAATCCCTTTCACCTGTTTCGCTGTCCGCACCACCCCCCCCCCCCACCGCCATGCCCCTTTGGCAACCAACAGTTTGTTCCCCTGTGATTATTAGTCTGTGTTTTGTTTTGTTTGTTTTGCTTTTTAGATTCCACATACAAGTGAAATCATATGGTATTTCTCTTTCTCTGTCTGACTTATTTCACTTAGCGTAATACTCTAGGTCCATCCATATTGTCACAAATGACAAGATTTCATTCTTTTTTTTATGGCTGAGTAATATTCTTTTGTGTATAATATCCATTCATCTATTGATGCACACTTACATTGCTTCCATATCTTGGCTATTGTAAATAATTCAGTGAACATAGGGGTGCATATATCTCTTTGAGTTGGTGTTTTTCTTTCCTTCAGATAAATACCCAGAAGTGGAATTGCTGAATTGTATGGTAGTTATATTTTTAAATTTTTGAGGAACCTCAAGATATAGTGGCTGCACTGGTTTACATTCCCACTAATAATGAGGGTTCCCTTTTTGCTACATCCTCACCATCATTTGTGTGTGTGTATGTGTGTGTGTGTGTGTGTGTGTGTGTGTGTATTTGATAACAGCCAATCTGCCAGGTGTGAGGTGATATCTAATTATGGTTTTGATTTGTATTTCCCTGATAATCAGTGATGTTGACTGAACACCTTCTTCATGTACCCACTGGCCATCTGTATGGCTTCGTTGGAAAAATGTCTACTCAAGTCCTCTGCCCATTTATTAACCTGGCTGTTTTTTTTTTTAATATTAAGTTGTGTAAGTTCTTTATATATTTTGAATACTAACCCCTTATCCGATGTATGCTTTGCAAATATCTTCCCCCATTCAGCAAGTTGCCTTTTCGTTTTGTTGATGGTTTCCTTTGCTATCCAGAAGCTCTGTGGTTTGATGTAGTCCCACTTGTTTATTTTAGCTTTTGCACATTTTGTCTTTTTATCCACAACTCAACTACATTTCCCTAAACCATTGCCATTTCTTTGACTTTGATTCTCAATGAACTTATTTTGAAACATAGTTTCATTGGTTTCCTGAGGTCCATAAAAATGATAGATCTGATAAGACAAATGCATATTTTACAAATACAATGCATAAGGTCTCATCACTGAATATTTTAAACAGAGAATGGTATCTGTTCTATGAAGCTTTCTGCTCATAAAGACCACAAACTACTTTCTGTTGCCTACATTATGTTTTTCCTGCATTGTGTTCTTCTATATTGTACTTTTCTCAGCAGTTTGGGGATGCAGTTGTTTGTTCAGCAGGTGCTATGTATAGTCAATTGCTGCATGCATTTATGTTGCTATATAAATAATGAGCATTTCTGCATTCACAGACACTTTGATAGCCGTAGTGATAATATATCTCTCTTATTTTAGAGAAAAATGTAGATAAGAGTTTTACCTTGCCTCAGCAGATAAGACATATCAAGTTGGCACATGACCTTATTTTTCTTCTTCAAAACCATAGTGTAGCAGTTCATGAGATTAGTCATAAAATATACCAATTGCTTGGAATGCAAAAAAAAAAAAAGTGATGTTCAATGTACTCAGTCCCAGAAATCATCCCATTTTCTCTTCCCAGTCGACTCTCTAAATTTGGTATTTATAGGTTAAATTATTAGGAGATTCTTTTCCTACTTCTCTCTGCCTCCCAACTTGATAGGCATTGCACATGGGGTAGTCAGAAGCAGGGGCTTGAGAATCCATCAGGAGTTAGAAAAATCAGACCTGTCCTTATCTCTAGATGGTGAGCAGCCTAAGGGCAGGAGCAAGGCATATTCATCTAGATAGCTCTGAAGTTTAGCTTAGCAAACATTAAGCATTCAATACACATTTTCGAAATCAATAAACCAATGGAAGAATTCAACATTTTGTAAGGGTGGTAATTTATTGTTACTCAGTCTTCCTACAACCAAAACATTCCCTCTAAAAATTCCAAACTATGAAGTATTCCAGCTCTCCCATGACTCTGCATACAATATTTGATTCAGCTTTGGGAATAATTGTCCCTCTATTACCCCAGCACTGGAAGTAGTTGTTGGTTGCATCTGCGGAGTAGATGCTGGTGGTGCTCTGCCCACATCATCTCTACTTGGGCTGGTGCCTCCAACCTGTGTTGTCTGCTAACAGCACACAGCTGCAGCTTTTTCTGGAGCTTTCTCCTTCATTAACAGGAGCCCCTTGTCCACAGATGTTGGGAGGTTATACCTATCCTCCCTGCTACATAACCTTCTGCAGTCAATGACTGACTGATACAGGTATAGAAAAGCCTGGCCTCTCTGGGATCAGACTTATACTAAAACCAAGTAAGATAGATAGTATTGTGGATCTGGTCAATTATGAGGCCATAATTTACTAGAATATGAATATGAATATGGTCAATGCCCACATATGGGACAAAGCCAAGACCTCTCTGCAGAGCTCTTCTTATAAGGGCCCCATCCGACATGAGTCTTCAGACCCATTATAAGCTTGGCAGGTTTTCTTCCCCTGCTTTTTGTACTTTGTTCACATTTGGAAAAGACAGGTCTTATTTTAGTATTTTAGATTTTAAGGTTATTAGACTTATCAAGATTTAACAGTTTATAAGGATCAAAATGAGTTTCTCATGAATGTTTAATTGTTCCTCACATTTGACTAAGGAAAAGAATATTAACAAAAAGTAGCCTTCAAAACATAAGTCCAGAATGCCAGAGTGTTCTAACTATATCACTGGCGAAGTACAAGTTTAACTTATGTGCGGTAAATGATCTATTTTCCATAATGTTTGGAATATGATATTCTGGTGGCATAGGGAGAGATGACAGAACTGATTTTCCAAAGACTATATTCAGGTTGATTAAACTAAACTGAATGTATTTTCCCTCTGACAATATCAAGATTTTGTAGTGCTTCAGGTTGGAAATTATGAACATCTGTTAGCATGAAAGATATGTAGCAAAAAAAATTGAACAATAGAGATTGTTTACTTATTACAAAGTATTAGAGAGTTTGGAATCAATGCAGAAACTGAGTTGACTTGATCAGTTTGCATGACGGCCAATAGGTTCCTCCAAATGGGTCCTGTTACCACATGCAGTATCTCCACTCAGAACCTTCCAGTATGGTTGGTGCTGGAAATGATATCAAAGCATTCCTTCTAATTCACCTCTTTTATTTTGCAGATGAAGAACCTGAAGACTGGGAAATAGAGTGGCTGAAACTATACACTTTTTTAAAAACCAGGCAATAGCTCCACTCACTGTACCCTTCAGATGGAAAGATTGCAAGGGGCTCTTGCCAAGTCGTCCTGCACTGGTGAGGGTATGAATGAGCCAGGGTTGTGGAGGTAATGTTTTCTTCCATCTTCTGCAGTTTACAGGAAACAGGTTGTTCTTTGTTGCCACTGCCAAAGACACAAGAGGGGAAGTGAACTGTGACCCAGGCCGATTCTAGATATGCTCAGATCATTGTGGCAGTGCTAGTCCAGACAGTGCATAGGAGGCTGAAAGTAGGCTGGAGTGAGGGAGAGATTTGTGTTTTGGCTGTTGCCATGAACACCTCTGGGAGGGTATGCTGATGGTAGAATTTCCCCTCCTTTCAGTCTCAGAGGAACCTATCATATTTCAGAGATCAGGAGATGTGGGAAATGTTCAGAATTTGGATTTTTAAGGGTCTGTGTACAAGGAGACTGAATATTTCCAGTGGCTCCATATGGAGAAGAGGACTTCTTGAAGATGTGGCAAGCTGCAGCTGGGTAGGATTCACAGGATCCCGTGGGTGGGTGCTGAGCAGAGTTCCGGGGCTGGAACATCACTGCACTGTGCATCAGACCATGCCATGCTACCTCAGACCTGCTTGTGCCCAGCCTACCCCAACGATCAAAATATTTTGGAGTGTTCAGAGGTCATTAAAAGAGAGCTGAGTCAGGCAGGGAGTGGAGACTGAGGAAGATAAAAATGAAGTCTAGAATTGGACTATGTGTAGACTGAGTACTAACTTTCGGGATCCCTTATTTGCATTTGCCACAGGGTGCTGCAGACTGGAGTCCATATATTAGCAGATTTGAGAGAGCTGCAGGGGGGTGCTAACTGTTCATACACATCACGCATGTTGAAGGCGAGCTGAGAGAGGGCACAAGAGTAACCCATAAATGAATAACCCAAGCAAACAAACAACCCCCCCCACCATCGCCGCTTGAAATGGCCTCATTTTTAAAAACAACCACACACAAGTAAACAAAATATATTCTCCCTGTGCCGTTCTCTCTTAGGAGTTACAAGCAGCTAGAGGAGATAGGAAATAGATTGTGTTGGTAACAAAACAATTGCCCATGACATTTTTGGGAGGAATGGAGTATTAGCTGAGAAATGACACAGACAGCTGTGAGAAAACACATGCTTAATGTTTATGTTTATTTCATAAACTTATTTTTAATACCAGCAGATATTTTTAAAAATGACTGTGCCCTTCCTAAGCTCTGAAGTCACATCACTTAAGATTTATGGTAATTAGCAATCAGGACAATCATTGTCATCACTGTGGATGTTCTGACAGGTGGACAAATGATCTCAGAATCTGGAGCATGAGATATTTATGGTGCCTTTTCTACTCGGTCTATAAGGAGCTGTCCAACACCAGGTGCCTCACTAAGGTTGGATCCAGGGACCCTCTCTGAGAACAACCCTTTTACCTCTCTGTAGGTAATTTTCTGACCTGTCTTCTTTTTGAAGATCTTTGAAGTGACTGCTTTGATGTAGCAATGTTGGCATTATAACTATATTTGGATAGAGGCAAATGGGCTATAGAATTTTGGCTTTCCAGAAGTCAGCGATGGCATGGCTACTAAGACTAAGATGCTAAATGCATAGCTCTGACCTCTGTTAGACCAGCAGCATCCTAAACTCCTCTCCCCATCTTGCTGTGCTCACGTGCTGGCTAGTGTTCACAGGCACCACACACTGCCATGAGTATTTCTGGATTTTGATGTATCCCTGGCATGCGTGGCAGAGAAATAAAGCAAATAACATTACAATTTTTATGGCATTCATAAAATATATTGTATAATCACGTGAATAATGAATCAGCCTTTTGGAGATGTCAAAACTTGTCCTTTTACAAAGAAAATATGGCTTACTTAATTTTGGAAAAACAATTGAACTTTTAAAAAGAGGCTTGATGCTTTTAGGTTGTCACTCTGTAAGTAATATTAACAAGCTAGAAAGTATGTGCTGTTACAGAATAAGAACAAACAAAATTGTTTCATGCAAAAATCACAACATGTATATGTAGCAGTTTTTCAACATACTCTTATTCCTATGAATAATTTTATTGCTAATCATTTTGTCTATCTTTGACTGAAATGACTGTTGGCATGTGACTACCAAGCATGTTCACAGCATCCCTCTCCCTCACGTGCCCAGAAGACCTAAATGCATCCGACATTGTGTTTTTTTTTTTTTTTTTACTTATTGCTGTGTTCTTCCTTAGGTCAACAGATAAAACAAACAATGGGCTACAAAATCACAACTTAGAATCCCAAAGTAAATTTTTAAGTGGAATTAAGTGTTTTGTTTTTATTAGAAAAAGTAGTACATATGTATGGCATCATCTAAAGACAAAGTGTATGATGAAGAAAGTTGACTTCTCTACACAAGCACAGCCTACAAATAAAGCAATTTGGAGGCTCTCATTCCAGATGTATATGTATGTAAGTATGTATGTATATATATGTATCTAAGTAGACATTTAGGGGTGCCTTTGTGGTTCAGTCAGTTGAGCCTCTGACTCTTGATATCAGTTCATGTCATAATCCCAGAGTCATGGGATTGAGCCCTGTATTGGGCTCTGAGGTGGGTGTGGAGCCTGCTCAAGATTCTCTCTCTCTCTCTCTCTCTCTCTCCCTCCCTCTGCCCCTCTCCCTCCCTTGTGCATGCTCTCTAAAATAAAAAAATAAAAAAGAAGACTCTGAGGCCTTTTAAAAAAATACACATTTATATATAGATACATATATACATACATATGAATAATATTTATATATATTTGTATATGTATATAAATTTTTAAAAATAGGATCAGCCTGTAACCTACTTTAAAAAATGTTTATTATTAACATATAGTTGGCAGAATGTTATATTAGTTTCAGGTGTACAACATAATGATTTGACAATTCTATACATTATACAGTGCCCACCAATGGTGAGCATAGTGAACATAGATAATTCTCCCTGTCAATACATACAGATCTACCATATCCTTTCAATCACGGCCATGCAAGAGTAGTTTTGAGAGGAGGCCACTGAGGCAGGCAGGGGCCAGTTCCAGAGCCTGGTGGTTAGTCTGGATTTTACCCTAGGAGCAGTGAGAAGCCATTGGAGGAATGTAATCTGAGGAGTGACATGATGAAACCTACATTCCAAAGACCACTGTGGCTGTGGTGCAAAGAATAGATGAGATGGAAAGGGGCAAGAACAGATCTGGGAAGGCTCAAGACTATTGCTAGTTTCACTGTGGGGATGATGGTTCCTTAAACCAGGGAGATGGCGTGGAGGAGGAGAGAAGTGGATGGATTCAAGATCCGTTTACAAGGCGGAGTAGGAACAATCTGACTCTTGATTGATCATGGGTTTGAGGAAGAGGCGGGTGTGGAGAATGTCTTGGAGGCGGGCATGGTGGGCTAAATTTAGGGAGTTCTGTTTGCTGAGCGAGGGAGTATTGGCAGATCACACTGGAGGAGGCAGTAAATCATGAGTTCATTTTGACTGTCAAATTTGTGGTGCCTGTGGAACATCCAAGTGAAAATTCACGAATCTAGAGTACAGAGAAGTGGCTGAGTACAGTAGTCCCCTGTTATCCACAGGGTGTATGTTCCAAGACCAACAGTGGATGTCTGAGACCATGGATAGGACCAAAGTCTATACTATGTTTTTTTCCCATACATACATACTTATGATAAAGTTTAATTTATTTAGGCACAAGAGATTAACAACAGTCACTAATAATAAAATAGAAGAATGATAACAATAGACTGTGATGAAAGTTATATGAATGTGATCTCTCTCTCTCAAAATATCTCACCTTTCTTCTTGTGATGCTGTGACATGATAAAAGACCCATGTAAGGACGTGAAGTTAGGGGAATGACGTAGGCATGTGACATAGTGTCGGCTCGTATTGACCTTCTGACATATTGTGATGACTTGAAAATCATCTGCTTCTGGACTGCAGCAAAAGAGGGTAACAAACTGAAAAATGAAACCAGGAAGAAGGGGGGGGTCTGTGTTAGGCAGAATGGGCACTGGATACTAAGGAAGTAGACACCCCCAGCAGAGACACTAGATGAGAGGAGAAGGCTTAGGCCAGAGAAACTCTAGAATTTAAAGGCTAGTGGAGGCCTTTGTAGGCAGCTGAGAAGGAGCCAGGGCATGGAGAAAACGTGTAGACAGGAAGCTCCCTGTGGTTATGGGCCAGGTTTGGTTTGGGTCACTTTTTTGTTTCTTGGGATCTCCACAACTCCTGGAAATATGTAAATATTTTTTAAAAGTTTATTTCTTTATTTTGAGAGAGGAAGTGTGCACATATGTGTGAGTGGGGGAGGGGCAGAAAGAGAGGGAGAGAGAACCCCAAGCAGACCCCACACTGTCAGTGTGGTGCCTGATGTAGGGGCTTGATCTCATCAACCGCAAGATCATGACCTGAGCTGAAATCAAGAGTGGGGTGCTGAATCAACTGAGCCACCCAGAGGCCCCAATATATCAATATTTTTAATGAATAAATGAGTGGAACCATGGTGTCTTGCATGCCAAAGACAGAAAGGTGTGGCAGGAAATACACGTACTGAAAAGTGGTCCTGAATTTAGTGTGTGGGAGTTATTAGCAGCTTTAGCAGGGGCAGCTTAAGTGGAGAGTTGTGATATAGACAGATCCGAGCAGATTCTCTCACTACCAACATAGCCACCACTGCTTTTTCACATCCTCACCAATGTTAGGTGTCACCAATCCTGCTGACTTGAAAGGCAGAAATATTTTAGCATCATTTCTCTAGCAAAATCTTAGCAACATTTTTTCTAAGGCTTTGAGCATTTGGGGGGGTTGTCTTTTGGGGGGAGTCAATTGCTTATTTATTTATTTTTTAACTTTTTTTAATTTTAATTTTATTTTTTTTTAATTTTAAAAATTTTTAAAATTTTTTTATTTTTATTTTTTTTTCAATATATGAAATTTATTGTCAAATTGGTTTCCATACAACACCCAGTGCTCATCCCAAAAGGTGCCCTCCTCAATACCCATCACCCACTCTCCCCTCCCTCCCACCCCCCATCAACCCTTAACTTCTTTTTTTTTTAAATGTTTATTTTGAGAAAGAGTGCATAAGAAGGGGGAGAGACAAAGAGAGGGAGAGAATCCCAAGCTGTCAGCATAGAGCCCAACCTGGGGCTTGATCCCAGGAACCCCAAATCATGACCTGAGCTGAAATCAAGAGTTAAGGCTTAAACGACTGACCCATCCATACCCCACCCCACTTGTTTATATATTTTGTTTGTTTTTTCTATCCAGGTGTTTCCTTTTCCCCCTTCTTTAAGTTTAAAGAGCTTTATATCTATTAAGGAGTTTAACACTTGGTCATCCAGAGGACAAACAGTTCCTCCTCTGTATTTGTCTATCCAGTTTTTTTATGATATCTGTTGTGAAAATACCTTAGTTCCTCACTGTATTTACTTCTCTCACTTTTGAAATAAGTGCAAGAGGCATTCACATAATTCAAAAATTAAAGAAAATGAAAAAAAATGAAAAGAAAATAAAGGAAACGAAGTTGTGGAGTGAAAAATCTTCCTATTCCAGGGCTCTTCCCCCCCCACCCCGCATTCAGTTCCTGTACTCTGCAGCTGTGACAGGAGCTTCTGTTATTAGTGCCTTATTGTGTATTTTGTGTGTATTGTGTATATTGTGTATTATTGTGTATTTTTCCAGAGTTTATTTTTGAGTATAGAAACAAATGCAAATGTAGATGTCTGTCCTTTCTTATTTTATATACAAAAGGTAGAAAATTATACACACTATTCTGGGTCTTTTTTTTAAAAAAAAATTAGCATTACATTTTGGGAGTTCTTTCCCTACTTACACCTAGAAACTATGACTCTACTGAAGTGGTTGTGTCCTAATTAAGAAAGGCTCTCCATATTTTAAAAGTAGAAAAGTAATTTCTCGTGTTTCTTATATTTTGATAGTTTTAATTCTTACATTTGTATATTAACGTCTGAAAATTATTTTCATGAGGTTTCATCTGAACATTGCTTCTGTTTCTGTTTCCAAAAAGAGATTCAATTGTCCTAGCAGGTGCTTATTGAATACTCCATCTTTTCCCCACTGATTTGAAATGCCATCTTACTCTATAATAAATTCTTATAAATGCCTATGTCTGTTTCCAAAATCTCTATTCTGTTTCAGTGATTGATTTGTTTGGGCTGCAACAGCATAGCACTGTTCTAATTTCTCCAGTATTGGGGCATGTTTTATTAACTGGGAATGTAAAGATCCTCTCTTCTGAACTCCTCTACAAAATTTCCTCATTGCTTTCTAATGTTTTCTTATTTGGGGGAACTTTATAACTAATTAGTCAAGTTAAAACCTTGTTGAAAGATTGGTGTTGCATTAAATTTATAGATAAAATGTGGGAAAGTGACATTTCTAAATGTTGGCATTTGGAGCATATAATGTCTATTGATTAAGTTCTTCTATGATTTTCAGTCAAGTTTTGTAATTTCTCTTTTTTCTCTATAGAGTCTTTTATATTTTATAAGCAACTTTTTGGTATTTTAGGCATTTTGTGTTGTTATTAAGTAGGACATCTCCCTCTCACATTATATTACCTGTTATTTGTGGATTAAAGTTTGCCACTGATTTTTTTTTATTATTTTTAAGTTTATTTAGTTATTTTGTGTGTGTGTGTGTGTGTGTGTGTGTGTGTGTGTGTGTGAGAGAGAGAGAGAGAGAGAGAGAGAGAGAGAGAATCCCAAGCAGGATCTGCACCATCAGCAAGAGCCCAATGTGGGGCTCAAACTCACAAACCATGAGATCATGACCCGAGCTGAGATCAAGAGTAGGACACTTAACTGACTGCATCATCCAGGTACCCTTTGCCACTGATTTTTATAAATTCATCTATTTTTATTTGTTTTAGCTTTTAGTATGGAAAATTCCAAACATGCACTGAACTAAAGGCAACATACAACACATTTTTGTGCTCCCCCCACCCAGAGCCAATAGCCTTCCTCTGTCAGCCAACCCCTGTGCATGTGTAGCATGCATATGCTCTCCACCAACTCCAACTTATTTGGAAGCAACTACCAGACATCACATTTCACTATACATTTCTTAAAAAAAAAATTTTTTTTAATGTTTATTGTTTTTGAGAGACAGAGAGATACAGAGAGCAAGCAGGGAAGGGGCAGAGAGAGAGGGAGACACAGAATGGGAAGCAGGCTCCAGGCTCCGCACTGTCAGCACAGAGCCTGAGGTGGGGCTCCAACTCACCTACCACGAGATCATGACCTGAGCCGTAGCCAGCCGCCCAACCGACTGAGCAACCTAGGTGCCCCTCAGTATACATTTCTAAAATATATAGACTCTTTTTAAAAAAGAAGTATAGCTATAATACCATTATTGTACCTAAATAATATGAACAACAATCCCTTAACATCATTAACTATCTAATATTTCCATTTCCCTATTGTCTTTAAATTATTCTTAAAGTTTGTTTGAATCAGGATACAAATCAGTTCCAGCACGCTAATTATTTGATATGTCTTATAAGTGTCTTTTAACCTATGGGTTTACCCCCATCCATTTTTTTTTGTTTGTTGATGAACTCAAGTCTTTTGTTGCGCATATTCTGATTTTTTTTTTTCTGTTTGAATTCAGTGGTGTCATTTACTATGTTCCTTTGTTGCCTGTATTCCTTCCAGTGCTATCATTGGGTATCTTGAGTCATTTGGTGGATCTCAGCTCATTCCTGTGGATTTCCAGGAAGGGCTTCTGGGAACACATGCCCTAAGCTCTTCCTGCATGTCCAAAACAGCTTATGTTTGAAGGTCAGTATAGTTGATGTAAAATTCTTGGTGGTTGTGGGGCTCTTCTGTTCTGAGGCTGACAGATACCCTATTGTCTCCCCCTCTTTCCTGCCCAGTTGCTAATACCACATGGATCTTGTGGCCCTAATTGTCCTTGACTGCTCCTGCTTTAGGTTTCTGGGAATTTAGTATTGTCTCGTTTTGTTCTAGATATTATCTGTGGCTTTTTGGTTTTGTGATTCTATTTTCTGGGTTTTTTTTTTTTTTTTTTTATGGTGGGGCAGGGGGTGGATTCAGGGAGATTAAAAAACTCCATAATTATCTTTTAACAACTTGCCAAAATGTATGACTTTAAAAGGTCTTTCAGCCCTCATGGATTTTTCTAGGTGGAAAAACCACACCATCTGTTTTTTATTTTGTATTCCCAAGAGTTTTTTCTTTATCTCATATTGTTCCTCTGATGGTCTTGTTTTGTCTCCCCAAACTCTCAAATCTCACTGGTGTCCAATCTGGAATAGTTGAGAAGTTTTGTCCTTTTTTGCTTTAATTCAGTGTTGGTGGGAGTCAAGTGTTTTGGTGACTCAGATATCTTATGTTTGTATTTCTAAAATTAAAATCTAGGTTTGTAAGTTTTGGAAAATAGAGTGGTCCCCATCAATAATTAGATGAATGACTGTCTGGCTTCCTGGTGGGCTTTTTTCTCCTCTCTCTGCTCTGCAGTGGCTAGAAGCTTCTGGAGTCCGCTGTCTGACTCTCCCTCAGTCATGGTGGGCTGTGAGAGCAGTTCCACAGCTGGGTTTCCTTCGGGATGAACCAGCTGGGAACAGACTAGCAGGAGAGTCCCTCATGAATGAAATGGGTAATTAGAAGAGCCCATTTAAACATAATTATTGATGGCATTTACAATGCTTGCTTACTATTGCTCAGTTTTGACTCAACAGTTATTTCTCTAGTATCACCTTTTTTTCTCTCTCTCTCTCCCCAACAATTCAGAAGGAATAGTCATGTGAATGACATATTGGGAGTCATCTTGAATCTGTTCCCACCCACACACACATGACAATTTATAAATGTGGCCACTATAAAAGGCAAATTATTTAAAAGTCCAAGTACTTTCATAATTAAATATCACAAATGATGCATGATACACCTCAGAATTGATATTGACATGCTAGGAGTCTCAAAGTGACAACATCTTGGGTGAAAATCAATGATTTCATATATCACAATGAATTTCATAAAACACATTTTATTTATTTATTTATTTATTTATTTATTTATTTATGTTTATTTATTTTGAGACAGAGAGAGCATGCATAAGTGAGAGAGAGGGGAGAGAGAGAGAGAGAAGGAGAGAGAGACAATCCCAAGCTGACTCCATGCTGTCAATGCAGAGCCCAACGTGGGACTCAGTCTCATGAACCATGAGGTCATGACTTGAGCTGAATCCAAGAGTTAGTCGCTTAATTGACTGAGCCATCCAAGTGCCCCCATACCCCATAATTTATATTTTGTGTCTTAATGACATAAATGCCATAAATTCAACAACCTTTGAGATTTTGCTGTTGAACTTGGGTCTAGTCAACAATTAATCAAAAGTTGTTCCTTATATAACCAAACTCAGTAGTTGGTTTTCTTTGAGTTTGAGTCAACTGGATAATCACTAAGTCTTCTTCTTTATTCATACTATGTACACAAAGCTGAACTATGAAAAAAACATCTTCAAATGCCTCATTTAATGACTTTTGTGGTGAGGAACTTTTAAGGATAGAGCTCATTTTAAACAAATATGTTACAATTGTTGGTAGTGAAGTTTGTTCACTGTTCAAATAAGAAAGTCTTGGTTAAGACTATTGGCTATGAAAATTCTCTCAGCTGTAACATGGTATTATATCCTCAAATTAGGATCCAGATTATTTCAAGTATTTAGATGTTATGGTAGAATTAGGATCTAAAAATATCTTATCATATGTTCTCAAAGTAAACCAGGAAATTATTTCACAGGCAAAGTGGTCCTTCCAGGTAACAAACCATTATTCAGGTGTTACATGAGAAGGACACATTTTGACCATTATCTCTTCCTCTCCAGTGTTTCAAATGCCCCTTCTCTGGGAAAGCCAGATGAAATGAGGACATTTTATTTGCCTTTAAAGCAGACAGCATGCCAAGTGTCGTTAAAGATGGCTCTGCTCCTGAATCATTAAAGGGCAATAGAGAAGCTGCAATGAAATATGCTGTTTTTTGACATTCCGTAACATTGCCCTTCACTGCAGCTGCCAAAAGTGAACAGCTGCTTCTTCCAATCCCCTGCCATTTCCTAGCTTTGCTGAAAGAGGTCAGCTCTGTTTTCTCATTACCCATCTTTCCATCGGCTGGACATCTGGATTCACAGTCCTCTTATATTCTAGTTCAATATTTTCTTTACTTCAAAAATGACATGGTGGACAGATCAGATAGCCTATGGCAACAAGCGTCTTCAGTTTGGCCCCAGTGACTCAGCCCCAGCGATTTAACCCAAGAAACCCAGCCCGAGTGATACAAGAATCATTGTACTTTTCCACTGAGCTGAGACAGAGGAGTGTTCTTTAGGACACAGAGAGGGAAGGGAAGCGAGGGAACAGGGGTTTGCCATTTGTTCCTGCTTCCCCCAACTTGACAAATGTAATACACCTAAAGATGAAGAATAAATAGAGGGATCCCCTTTCAATCATAGCAAATCTGATATTGTATAGCAGTTAGATTTCAACTCAGAGGGGTTTTAACTCCATCCATTGCCTCTGTAAACATAAGTAAATACATGTAAGATTAAAAACTCCCTTTTAGATAATTTGAGTTAAAGAACAGGAATATAATACCCAACAGGGCATCAAATGCCTTCATAAAGCCAATCTTGAGGTGTTGCCCATGAACCTGCTTAAACTATGGTGGCCCAAAGCCAGGCCCACTGGTTGGGGATAGAAGCTTCTACAGGGGTAGAGGTGAGCGATCCTAGGCCAGAGGAGGGTCTGGAAGTGGACTCAGGCCATCCTGGGATGGACTTTCAATTCAGCCACAGACCACTGCTGGAAAGGTCTTAATGCTCCCAAGTATTGTTTCCTCCCGTCTGGATTGTACTTGGAATTCTACCACTGGAGGGTCATTCTTTTGGATTAGGCTAACACCTCATTAAGCTGACAGTCAGATTTTCCTCCTAAAGGAATGCTTTTATAGGGAGGAGGATTCGGAAACAGGATTGAGAAGTACTTAATTCAGATGAAGGTGAGGTGGGATAGGGGGAAAGGGATGATGAAGAGGAAGGAGAATGGGTACCACGGAATGGGAAACACATACCAAATATGAACACTTATAGGACTATAAATAAGCCCCTTTTGTCATCAGTTTGCTTATGAGTAGCCTTGGTGAGGACCCAAAATAAGATTCACCTGAACAATTGTGTAAGAAATTGTGATTGTAATCCACATATGGTTCTAAGAGTTATTGGGTACAAAGAGGATAACCGCACGCCTCAGATATTCTGGAATGATTCAACATCTTGATTTTTCTGGCTAGATATCTCTGTCACCACTGACATATCTCAGAAACACTGCTGTTTTAGTTTCTGAATATGTTCTAGACCTTGGTACTGACAGTGTGGTCCGTGGACCTGCAGCATAGACGTCATCTAGAAGCTTGTTAGCAATATAGAATCTCAGGTCCCACCCCAGACCTAATTAATGCAAATGAACAAGATCCCCAGTTTGTGAATCACTGTTCTGGAGCACCTCTTATAATCAGCCTTACAAAACGTATTTGTCAAAGCAGGACCAAGTGACCTCTATAGAGAGAACCGGAGGAGGTCGTATTTTCTCATTACCAGAGCTGAACTCCTCCTTGACACGACCCTGAGTGGGATCTGGCTAATGTCATTCATTTAGTGTACATCTGGCCTCGCTGGCAAAAAGGATTAAGAGCTTGAAAAGGGAAACATCACAATATGTCTGCTACCAGGACTCTTTAGTCCTCGGATAAAGATATTTCACTCTAAATCCCGGAGCAATACCAAATACTTGCTTAATTTGTTATTTTGTTGTTGTTCATAAGCAGAAAAATGACTGAGCCCACATGGCAGCTGGAAGGTCCCATGCGCCATTCTAGTTCAAGAATGACTCACAGCCTCTGCAGCCTCGTCAGCAGATCTAGGAACTGACTCTTCCATAGGCTCTCATGATGATATTGATAATATTAGGTAAGAACCATTAGAGCCCCAATGTAATATGTTATAGAACCTTTGATTTAATATGAAATGAAGAACCTATAAAAAACATACAAGGAATTCGTTGTTCTTATGAAACCACATACCTTGTACCTCTTAGATCATGTAGTAACTCAATCCTTATTGTTTATTATTAAAAAACTGGAAAAAGAAAGATTGATTCAGTAAGTTATATTGTGGTCAATATCACTAACAATATGTCAAAAAATTCTATCCCTCCTTTTAAGAAGCCGCTATTTTTTTAAATGGAAAAAATGCCTAGGAGACCTTTCCTTTGTGAAGAGAAAAGAATTTAAAGGCAGCTGTGCATGACATGAGGGTTTTGCCCCCATGTAGATCTACTAGTGGTGTTTAGATACTAAAGTTGGTAAAAATCCTTAAGATGAAGACATTCTCACCGATGTGAGGAAGACATGAGTCAAGGGACTTTGTCACTTGAGCCAGGACATCCTGTGGGTAAAGTGGCCATATGAGTTGCCCTGGACAGCCCAGATTTATGTCTGCTATCCCAGTGTAATAATTACTAGACCTGCCTTTTCTTTTCCCTCCACTTGGTTTGGACCTTAAATTAGCAGATTTATAAAATTGCCAACTTTGTAGGTTGTAAAAGTCACTATGTGGTCATTTATACATGGTTTATAAAATAAAAACCTTGCTCACTATTGTGGTCTATGTGGCCCTTCATGAGTTGACCCCTCTGACTATTTCACTCCAATTTCCAACACTGTGTTCCAGCTCTACTGAACTATTGGGTTCTCAGAATATGACATATTTTATTTCTCTTTGGCTTTGTAAAGGGTTGTCTTTGTATACTTCCCTCTCTGCTGAAGGGAATTAATTTGCCCCACAATTTGCTCAGTCGATTCTCTTTTCTTCCAGACTTTTCTCATATTAGCCCTTAGAGAAGGCTTACTCAGAAATCGCCATTGTTTGGTGCTTTTATAGCACTTTGGGGGCAGTTGTGGAGTACAGATGGATTGTGTCATCAAGCCCAGAATGCCTAACACATGGTGGGCGCTCAGTGAAAGTTTGTGCAAGGGATAGAGGGAAGGAAGGAGGAAAAAGGAAGGAAGAAAATAAGGAAGAAAGGAAAGGAGGAAGGAAGGAAGGAAGGAAGGAAGGAAGGAAGGAAAGGAGGAAGGGAGGGAGGAAAGAAGGGAGGGAGGGGGAAGGGAGGGAGGAAGAGGGTGAAGGAAGGGAGAAGGGAAGGAAGGGGGGAAAGAGGGAAGGAAGGGAGAAAGGAAGGGAGGGAGAAGGGAAAGAAAGGAACAAAGGAGGATGGAAGGAAGAAAACAGGCATCATTGTAGAGTTCAATAGCTGCTAAAAAGGAAAACTGAATTTTGGGAGTGACTTTTTTGTGAGACTGTGAGATTTCTTTTAAATTTTGTGTCCATATATATTTTCCCCTGGTCTTTTCCTCATTGTTGCTTGTAATAAACCTTCAAGAAAAACCCAGAATGTCTCGTGTACCTCTGAAGAGACAGGATAGGTGGGGAAAAGCAATGAGATTGCTTATTTTGCAGTGCTACAGGGAGAAGACTGGTCAGAAGGAATAGGCGAAGACCATTTTAAGAGAGGATCAGAATACCCAATTCCTACAGCCGGCACATAACATAAAAAGCACAGCAGGGTGCTAGCTTGGGCCAAAGAAGTATCTGGGAGGTGTCTGCACTGTCATGTATACTGTCAGGTGGTTAAACCTCAAAGTAATAGCCATAGCTATTATAATACTGTTTACATAAGGACAAAAATGAGTACAAGGGGCTTCTTATTCCATGAGGATCTCATTAAAAGATGTATGCTCATAAAGAGAAGGTCTGAAGATGTTAGTGCATTTGGCTAAATATGTTTCTTCACTTCCTCAGGCAGTGTTTCTAACATATGGTCCAAGGACTACCTGTACCACAGTCCCCTGGACTTGCTCAAAGGCAGATTCTTGGGCTTTTCTTCAGACCCACTGAACCAGAGTCTCTGGGAGCAGCCATGGATTCCAGACTTGCCACAGACCTACCAGCGAGGCCCCCATATTCATTACCGAGTGAGAACCACTGCCCAAGGAGGTTTCCTCATCATCTTTGACCTTGGACAGGAGCAAGCTTCTTAGGACAGTCAACAGTTTCATGTGATGATTGATTTATAAAGCTAAGATACCCCACATGGTTGCCTGAGCCTCCCTGGGGAACTCAGGCAGGGGGGCAAACCTCACCTTCAAACATGCTTCTTTTCTTTCTTTCTTTCTTTCTTTCTTTCTTTCTTTCTTTCAGACTGGTCCTAAAAGATTCTCCTCCGTGTTACTGATAGGGATGGCTGCAAACCACTAGAAAATTTTCCTGTGTTTCTTTGCAGCAGAGGTTGGGATAAGACTGCAGCCTGACATCTTCTCAAAATTTCCTGCATCAAGGAGACAGGCATCTGATTTTCCAGCTGGCTTATTTTGGCTAGGTTATGAACTTCCATAACAAGCTCTGCCAGGCTTCTGAAAATCTGTGGAAGGTTAGTTTTGTGAGTCTTTGCACTTAGTAGCCAGAAGACAAATCCAAGTTAGGACAAGGGGAAGTTGGGGTCTCCTCAGAAAAAGGAAACATTGCCATTTTCAGTGCCACCAGTAGAGAATACCGTGCAGTGCAATGATAAGCCCACTATTTTAAGAATCCCTCTGCTTTCCAGCTGCCCCTCAATGTCACATACATGTTATTGCAATGTGTAGGGTTTTTGAAACTATTCCTATTTTAAAATAACGTTTCCTACTATTTGTAATAATTTCTCATGAATTCCCTAAATCCACAATTACTTGCAACTTTCAAGAGTCCGCATAAAAGATTATATTACCAGCTTGTTTGGGAGCAGATGTACCTTTTCCACAGGATCTCCATGCTACTCAGGAATAAATTATTCAGGGGGCACCTGGGTGGCTCAGTTGAACATCTGGCTTCAGCTCAGGTCATGATCTCCCAGTTCGTGAGTTCGAGCCCCACATCGGGCTCTGTGCTGACAGCTCTGAGCCTGGAGCCTGCTTCAGATTCTGTGTCTCCCTCTCTCTATGCCCCTCCCCCACTTGCACTCTGTCTGTCTCTCTCCCTTTTTAAAAAATAAACATTAGAAAAAAACTTTAAAAAAAGAATAAATTGTTCAGAATGATGATTTCTGTATTATTTAAGTTGTCTATATAATGCTACTCTTAAATTAATACTTCTCAATTTGCTTAATGTCTTGCATTGTCCAGATTTTTGAATATAGATGCTGTGCTTGAATCCATATCTGTCTGGTTCTTAAAATTACATCTGATTAGTTCAAACAGAACACGACAAAGAAAGTTTATTTTGGGGTTGGGAATTATAGAGTCTGGATTGGTTGCTTAGATTGCTCAAATAAATTAATTAGTCAAATTTCCCTTTACTTTGTTTTGTATACTGTCCTTCAAAGACCACAGATAGTAAACACAATGTATTTGTAAGTGTGAATAATCCTTTTGAACATGGAGGATTGGAACAAAAGCATCATTAAGACAAATAGGATGTTGAAGGCATTTTTCTTGTTGCTACTATAAGCCAGAGAGGAATCACCTGACCACGAAGCATCATCTAACATTAAAGTTTATATTCTGGTGTTGATAGTCACTTGAAGGAATGTTAAATTAACTATTTCAAGGGAGAGGTTAATCAAATTGAATTTGATCCAGTAGAGGGCACTATATCTCTGTCCTTATGTATATATTTATGTGTATATTATATACTATTAAATATGCCCTATATTACAACAAAATATACTAATGCAAGACAGTATAGAGCATATACATATGTTTAAAATTTCTTTAAGAATTTATCTTCTCTCCTCTCTCTAAAGCACGAGAGATCACTTATATATGAAAATATGGCTTGTAGATGAAACACACATATAAAGCATTTAAATGTAAGACACGTACTGTATTGTATATTTACCAATCCATATCAGTGCACTTGTGGACTAAGAAAAATAGGGGTTTTTCTTTTCTTTTCCCTTTTCTTTTGGCAACATTATTCTTCTTTATTCTGGCTTTCTTTTGAGCAACATTGTTGTTTGCTGCATTTCCCCCCACCCCCACTCTCCGCAGGGAGATTCCTGTTAATTTCTTGAACATGACTTCGATAGCTAAAATCCCAGAATAAAGAATGCTGATTTTAAGGTGTTCCCGCCCAGTTGTGCCTGACCAAAAACACCGAACTGGAGAGGACCAGGAAGGTCAGCTCGCTGCGCAGGGGCGGGAGGTTCCTGGCGACGTGCAGCCCAGCTCCTCTCTGGGGGAGCCCGTCTGTGCGCAGTGCGGTGAAACCTGCTGGCGGAGGTCCTGCTTCGGTTTCCCCACGTACGCCGTTTATTTCAAAGGGCCCCCTGGAAAACATCCGTAATGAGACGTTGCGGCGGGAAGAACACTTCTCGCCCTTGCTCACGCTCATTGTCTTCATGATTCTCGCTCACGGCGCCTCTTTTACAATCATTCATGTTCAAATGCGCCGGCTGAAGAGCAAGTTGAAGCAACCAGAGTATTAACCCGCAAAGCAGTTAGAGCTGAGAACTTCGGCTTTGAAACGTAACGCAGAGCAACGAGGCTTTGCAGCGCAGGGCTAACCGAGCTGCAGTGACTACCCAGGGGAAACATCCTTTCTTTCCAATTAACCTGGAACAGGCATTGCAGTCCTGGAACAGAACATTAGGGCTTCTGGAGAATGGGATTTCGTTATTGAATTCTTCTGAATTTCAGCCCAGTTGCAAAGCAAATGTGTCTTTGTCTCTATGAAAGGAGAACTGGCTTCTTGATTTTTCTGCAAGACTTTCCTAATTCCTATTGGGGCAGCTCCTGGGGGAGAAAGGGCTTTAAACCATGCCACTTTCGGAAAGTGTAAAGGATAAAAGAAAATGTTGGATGTCATTCGTCTCAATAACATGTTTAGAAATACATCATGTTCCCAGAGTTTAGTGTGGGGAAAGCCGGGAAGAAGGATGAAAGATGCAGGATGGCCTCCACGAGATCCCAGGGATTCCAGAAGGTTTGCACAAAGTGTAATTTCCACATCCCTGATCCCCCTGTAAAATAAGTGGTTCTTCATTTCTTCTTACTTTATCAGGACTAAAGCTTTACTTAGCTACTAATATATTTTTAACAGCTGACATCATTAATAGTCACTTAAATACAGAGGCTCTGAGCAAATAAATATTTACTGAATGAGTGAATCCTGATAATACCAGAACTAAAGAAATCAGGTAGTTTCTCACCTCTTTGCCTTGTTGAAACTGTTTCTGCTGCCTTGAATGTCCTTCATCAGGGAAGTTAAATTCTATTTATCTTGCTGCACTGCACTTTTAAAAGTTTTTTTTTTTTTTTTTAAATGACAACCGAGTGTTGGCAAGGGTGTGGTGAAAAGGGCACTCTGTCCACTACTCACCAGAATGTACCTGGTTTTACCTCTCTAAAAACAATCAGTATGCAGGAGCTTTGGTGGCTCCCTCGGTTAAGCCTCCCACTTCTGCCCAGGTCATGCTCTCGGGGTTCATAAGTTGGAGCCCCGCATCAGGCTGTCTGCTGTCAGTGCAGAACCCACTTCAGATCCTCTGTCTCCCTCTCTCTCTGCCCCTCCCCTACTCATGCTCTCTCTCTCTCAAAAATAAATAGAAACATAAAAAATAACCAATCAGTATGACCCAGGAATTGCCCTTCAATGAACTTATCATAATAAGCAACAGGAGCAAGGATTTAGGTACCAGCAAGTTGATTGAAATGTTATTTTTTATAATGGATCTTGGCTGGGGTAGATCTAGTCTAGTGATGGAGCTTGAGCTTGGTAGG
Organism: Panthera onca; assembly: GCF_046562875.1. Lineage (NCBI taxonomy): Eukaryota > Metazoa > Chordata > Mammalia > Carnivora > Felidae > Panthera > Panthera onca. The sequence goes on along the minus strand of NC_138343.1, from coordinate 22,398,792 downwards.
TAAGCCCTGTGCTGACAATTAACATCTGGTTAAATGGAAACTGAGACATTTTCTGAAGAAGCCATGGGGATGGAATTAAAGAAAATTATTATGAAAATTTTCAAATACACACAAAAATAGAGTAACAACAAAATTCCATATACCTATTCCCCAGGTTCAACAAGAGTCAAAAACTTTCAACATTTGTTTCTATCCCTTCATTTTCTTTTTTTAAAAACATGTTTATTTATTTATTTTTGAGAGAGAGAGAGAGAGAGAGAGAGAGACAGAGAGAGAGAGAATGAGCAGGGGAGGGGCAGAGAGAGAGAGAGGGAGACATAGAATCTGAAGCAGGCTCCAGGCTCAGCACTGTCAGCACAGAGCCCGATGGGGGGCTCAAACTCACAAACTGTGAGATTATGACCTGAGCAGAAGTTGAAGGCTTAACCAACTGAGCCACCCAGGCACCCCTTACCCCTTCATTTTCTTTGATGAAATATCTTCAAGCAAATCCCATTTATCACGCCATTCATCCCTACATACTTCAGTGTGCATCTCTAAAAAAATATTCACTTTTTTAATATTCATAATGCCACTGTCACCCCTAACAAAATTAATATTTTCTTGGTACCATTTAATACTCTTAATGAAAAAAAAGAATTATTTGGGAGACAGGGGTCAGGATCCAAACAAGTTCCCTCTGTTACATTTGGTTGTCTGGGGATGGGAGTTTGAATGGTATTTTCATTTGGGGTTCAGACATATGCAGACTTTTCAGCTAAACAAGGTGGGTGGAGGGCAATGGAAATGAAGTTGAGGGGAAAGATGGCAAACTCAGAGAGAGAACTCGAGAGAGAACCTGGTGGTGTGTGGTTTTCGTGGGGACGGAAGAGTCTACCCCTCTCATGTGAAATGCTTGCTTGTTTACTCTGTCATAGTTTGGGCCTTCAGCAGATGAGAAGGAGAGCATTGTTTTTTTTTTTTTTTTTTTTTGGCTTGTTTCACAAGAGACTATGAAGTGGTGGCACCAATAAGACCTACACTGTCCTTGGAGGGAGCATGGTGAAGACTCAGGTGGGGCAGTCAAAGCTGGTGGTATGACAAAGCTTAGAGAGGGCAGAGCCCAGGAAGCAGGTGAGGTTGGTGGGTTGGTTTGAGAAAATCTTTATTGTTCTTCACTCTGGAAGGGTGATTTCAGTAGATACAGAATTCTAGGTTGGTGGGTTTTGCTTTCTTCTTTCAACACTTTATTTACTTATTTGTTTGAGAGACAGAATGAGAGAGCTCTTGCACTAGTGTGCAGGAGGAGAAAGAGAGAGAGAGAGAGAGAGAGAGAGAGAGAATCTTAAATAGGCTCCATGCTAAGCATGGAGCCTGATGCAGGGCTCAATTCCATGACCCTGGGATCATGACCTGAGCCAAAATCAAGAGTTGGGCCCTCAACCAATTGAGCCACCCAGGCACCCCTCTTCCAATACTTCAAATGTTTTACTCCACTCTCTGTGCAGTTTCTGAAGAAAAGTATAATTTCATTCTTATCTTTGTTCTTCTCTAAGGAAGCTGTTTTTCCCTCTGGCTTCTTTCAAGATTTTCCCTGTCTTTGGTTTTCTGCAGTTTGAATATGATACACCCATCTGTAGATTTGTTGGTAATTACCATGCTAGGTGCCTTCTGTTCTTTTTGGGTCTGTGGTTTGATGTATCTCATTAATTTTAGAAAATTGGCAATCGTTATTACTTCAAATAGTTCTGTCCCTTTCTTTCTTCTCCTTCTTGTATGTCCATTCCATGTATGTTACAACTTTTGTGATTGTCCCACAATTCTTAGATACTCTGTTCTCTCTCTGTTTTTTTCTTTCTGTGCATTTCAGTTTTGGAAGTTTCTACTGACATGTTTTCAACCTCACTGACTCTTGCTTGTGTTATCCACGGATGAGCCCAATAAGGTCAAAGGTCAACTGTATAGTATTAACTATAGTCACCATGTTATACGTTAGATCCTTAATTTATTCATCCAATAGCTGAAAGTTTATACCCTTTTATCTCTTCCTGTTTCCCCCACCACCCTGCCCCTGGTAACTACTTTTCCATTCTGTTTCTATGGGTTTGACTTTTTTTTAATTGCACATATAGGTAAAATCATGTGGTATTTGTCTTTATCTCACTGGCTTATTTCATTTAGCATAATGCCCTCAAGATCCATCCATGGTGGCAAATGGAAGAATTTGCTTCTTTCTCATGGCTGAATAATATTCCATTGTATACACACATACATATATACAATATTCCATTGTGTGTGCTTGTACACACACACACCACATCTTTACCTGTTAATGCATCGATGAACACTTCAGTTGTTCCCATATCTTAGCTATTGTGAATAATGCTGGAATGAACATGGGGGTGTAGGTATCTCTAGATATTCTGTTTTCATTAAATTTCATTATATATATATATATATATATATATATGTACACATATACACATATATAGTTGCTGAATCATAGTCAATTTTTTTTAATGTTTATTTATTTTTGAGAGAGAGCAAGAGACAGAGTATGAGCAGGGGAAGGGGCAGAGAGAGAGAGACAGGGGGGAGACACAGAATCTGAAGCAGACTCCAGGCTCTGAGCTGTCAGCACAGAGCCTGATGTGGGGCTTGAACCCACAGATTACAAGATCATGACCTGAGCTGAAGTTGGATGCTTAACCGACTGAGCCACTCAGGCACCCCTTTAGTCAATTATTTTTAAAGTGTTCCTGCCAGGCTCCAACAGTGGCTTATTCTCCCAATAAGTTGTGATTCTTTGTATTTAGCTGTTTCTCCAGTCAGTTTTTGGGCAGTAGTTTTCCCTGTGACCTCAGTTGTTTGATAGATATAAGAAAATTAGTTGATTTTCATTTTGTTCAGCTTTGTTGTTGTTATTGTTGTTGTGAGGGTGGGAATGATGATTTCTGAACCCTTGGACTACATTCGACTAGCAAGGCCAGGGGATTTGACATGAGCCTGGGTGGCTCAGTCAGTTAAGTGTCCAAATTTGGTTCGGGTCATGATCTCACGACTTGTCAGTTTGGGATTTGCATCAGGCTCTCTGCTGTCAGCCCAGAGCCTGCTTCAGATCCTATGTTTCCCTTTCTCTCTGGCCCTCCCCCACTAGTGCTCTCTCTCTCTCTCTCTCAAAAATAAATAAACATAAAAATAATAGGGATTTTAATATCAAGTTTATGAAACTGTCAGGGTAAAAGCATATTTTAGCAAGTAATAAAAAAGGCTTCTTAGGCATGTTGCATTTTGATAAACCTCAGAATTTCCTCCCCATTGTTTAATGGGGCAACAAATACTTATAAAATGCTGAAAATCATGCATACATTTGATGTAGATCATACACACTTAAAGTTTTTCGGCACTGACCAAATTTTGACTAAGCAAATTATAAATTTAAATGTACAATCAAGATTCTGCTCTGTAGCTTTAAATGAACCAAATCACAAAAAAATATTTCTGGGATATTTCAAATATTTCAGTTTGTGGATTAAAGTCTGAGTATTGTTTTATTTTTTAAAATTTATTTATTTATTTATTTATTTTGACAGAGAGAGAGAGAGAAAGAGAGTCAGAGAAAGAAAGAGGAGAGAGAGAGAGAGAAAGAGAGAATCCCAAGCAGGCTCTACACTGCCAGCATAGAGCCCAATGTGGAGGTCAAACTTCCAAGCCATGAGATCATGACCTAAGCCAAAGTTGGATACTTAACTGATTGAGCCACCCAGGTGCCCCAAAGTCTGAGTATTCTTAAATCACTTGTAAAATTATCTGTGGTAGTCCTGGAATAATCTATTTAGTAGTTTAAAATACTAGTTTTACACAGTACCTTAGACAAGCAGTTCTTTTTTTTTTTCAAATATGGAATTTTTCTTAAAAATATTATAATTTCCTTTGTGAGGATCTCTTAGCAAACTCTCTTAGTTTTGTTTATTTGAAAAATATCTTTATATCACTCTGTCTCCTTGAAAGACAGTTCAACTGCATAAATTTTTCCACGTTTGCACTCTGTAGTTTAGGTTAACTCATTGGAGAGATTTTCCAGTGTATTCTATCATACATTAGTTTATCTTTCATTTTGGGTAAAATTTCTTTTAGCTGCTTTGAAGGTCTTTCCTTTATCTTTGGTGTCCTTACTTTTATGACAATGTGATTAAAGTGTCCATTCCTTTTTATTTATCATGCTTGATATTATTTAATTATAGATCCGAGGCTTGGAAGCTTTCAACAGTTATGTGAAATTCTGTCATAATATTTGTGAATATCAGTTTTCCATGTGGTATCACTCTATTATCTCTTCTTGAATTTCAATTAGATGTAAGGTAGACCTTATCATATTATCCTCCATGTTTCTTAATCTCTGCATTATATTTTTCATCTCTTAGCCTTCCTAGAATGCATTCTGGAAGTGGTTCTTCGAACCTGTCCAGTTCTGTGGTTCTATTTTCAATTGTGTATATATTTTTGTATGTTGTCCCTCAGTTTTATATTTCAAATTGTTCTGTTGCATTCTTTCTTAAGTCTTTTAGTTGTTTTAAGATCTTATATTCTTTGCTCATATTTTTGAACTTTAATTTCATTTCTTGTTAGGTATTAAACATACATTACATATCAAACTAATTTTCTATTCACAAGTATTAGTGGTTCTGAGTTTACTCTCTCCTTTTCTTTCTTCTGGCTCTTACTGATAGTGCTTATTCTGCATGTATACTTTTGATACATGGCTTAGAGCTATGAATTCATTTCCGTGGAATTTTATCTTTGGAAATTCTTTGAGGCCTACAGTGAAGTTACATTTCTTCATAGAGAATTTGCATTTATTTCTGCTAGTTCCTGGAGCACTAATTATTCTAGATTACAATACATTAAATTATCCATTTGAAGCTTTTTTAGACTGCACAGGTGGTATGAACTTAGTTCGCAAACCTATGTAAGGATCATCTTGTTGTTACAAAAATTTTTTTTTTAATGTTTAATTTAGAAAGAGTACGAGCTGGGGAGGGGCAGAGAGAAAGGGGGACAGGGTATCTGAAGCAGGCTCTGTGATGACAGCAGAGACCCCAATGTGGGGCTCAAACTTACCAACTGTGAGATCATGACCTGAGCTGAAGATGGAGGCTTAACCAACTGAGCCACCCAAGCACCTCTGTTGTTACAAATTCTTTTTTTTTAAATATGAAATTTATTGTCAAATTGGTTTCCATACAACACCCAGTGCTCATCCCAACAGGTTAGAGATGGCGGGTTAGGAGGACGCTGGGCTCACCTTGTCTTGCTGATCACTTAGATTCCACCCACACCTGCTTAAATAACCCAGAAAACCGCCAGAAGACTAGCAGAACGGACTCTCTGGAGCCAAGTATAGACAAGAGGCCCATGGAAGAGAGTAGGAAGGGCAGAGAGGCTGTTGTTACAAACTCTTAAGGCAACTTATTTTGCCTTCCATTTAGTATAAGAGTGAAGAGAAGAAAGTTTCCAGCTAAAGGTTTATTTCTTCTTCACTCTTGCAGTGAAACTCTAGGCCTTTGGGAGTCCTAGCATTTTGTAGAGATTTTTCTCTTTTCTTTTTTCTTTTCTTTTCTTTTCTTTTCTTTTCTTTTCTTTTCTTTTCTTTTCTTTCCTCTTTCCTTTTTTTCTTGTCTCCTAGAAGTCCCTTTTATTTAAAAAAAAATTTTTATTAAATAAAATTTGTTGTCAAATTGGTTTCCATAAAACACCCAGTGCTCATCCCAATAAGTGCCCTTCTCAATGCCCATCACCCACTTTCCCCTCTCCCTCCACCCCCCGGCCACCTACCCTCAGTTTGTTCTCAGTATTTAAGAGTTTCTTATGGTTTGTCTCCCTCTCTCTCTCTAACTTTCTTTTCCCCCTTCTCCTCCATAGTCTTGTGTCAAGTTTCTCAGGATCTACATATGAGTGAAAACATATGGTATCCGTCTTTCTCTTCCTGACTTATTTCACTTAGCCTAATACCCTCCAGTTCCATCCATGTTGCTGCAAATGACCAGATTTCATTCTTTCTCATTGCCAAGTAGCATTCCATAGTATATATAAACCACATCTTCTTTATCCATTCATCAGTTGATGGACATTTAAACTCTTTCCATAATTTGGCTATTGTTGAAAGTGCTGCTATAAACATTGGGGTACATGCACCCCTATGTATCAGCACTCCTGTATCCCTTGGGTAAATTCCTAACATTGCTATTGGTGGTAGTTCTATTTTTAATTTTTTGAGGAAGCTCCACACTGTTTCCCAGAGCGGCTGCAGCAGTTTGCCTTCCTACCAACAACGCAAGAGGGTTCCCATTTCTCCACATCCTTGCCAGCATCTATAGTCTCCTGATTTGTTCATTTTAGCCACTCTGATCAGCGTGAAGTGGTATCTCAGTGTGGTTTTGATTTGTATTTCCCTGATGAGGAGTGACATTGAGCATCTTTTCATGTGTCTGTTGGCTATCTGGATGTCTTCTTTGGAAAAGTGTCTATTCATGTTTTCCGCCCACTTCTTCAAGAAAGCTTATGAAGGAAATTGAAGAAGATACAATGGAATGGAAACACATTCTATGCTCATGAGTTGGAAGAATAAATATTGTTAAAATGTCAATACTACCCAAAGCAATCCACACATTCAATGCACTCCCAATCAAAATTGCACCAGCATTCTTAAAGCTAGAACAAATAATCCTAAAATTTATATGGAACCACAAAAGACCCTGAAAGTCAATGTAATATTGAAGAAGAAAACCAAAGTGAAAGGCATCATGATCCCAGACTTTAGCCTCTACTACAAAGCTGTAATCATCAAGACAGTATGGTATTGACACAAAAACCGATACATAGACCAATGGAATAGAATAGAGAACCCAGAATTGGACCCAGAAATGTATGATCAACTAATCTTTGACAAAGCAGGAAAGAGTATCCAATGGAAAAAAGTCTCTTTAACAAATGGTGCTAGAATAACTGGATAACAATATGCAGAAGAATGAAACTAGACCACTTTCTTACACCATACACAAAAATAAACTCAAAATGGTTGAAGGACCTGAATGTGAGACGGGAAACCATCAAAACCCTAGAGGAAAAAGCAGGCAACAACCTCTTTGACCTCAGCCGCAGCAATTTCTTGCTTGACATATCTCCAAAGGCAAGGGAATTAAAAGCAAAAATGAACTATTGGGACCTCATTAAGAGATTTTTCTATTTGAATCCTACTGTGGTTCCACTCTGGGTTTTATTGCCTGTTGCCCATGATTCATGTAGCCCTGACAATGAAAGCACAAGATCACCAGGATTTGAAGGTCAACTTTGGGGCAAAAGCCAGTTTGGATTTCTTTTTAATCTAAGGTTCTCACTTTCACATTGACTTTTTTCCTTTGTAGATTCCTTGCTTTTTTTTTTTTTATGGGTGTGTGTGTGTGTGTGGTGTGTGTGTGTGTGTGTGTGTGTGCGTGTGAGTGCTAGCTCAGTAACAAATTTACTGTTTCCTATATTTTACTGAGCTTTCATATTGTTTATCATTATATGGCCTTATTATAACCCATTTGTCAGTATCTATCAAAACAAAATTTCATTATATCCTTTGAACAAGTAATTCTATCTCTAGAAATTTCTTTGTCAGAAATACTTACATTTGTAAAAATATATGCATATTCTTTTGTTCAGTGCAGGGTTATTTGTAATAGTGAATAACTAGAAGTGCTCATTAATGACCACTCCATGTTATGGAGGAATACTGAGCAATTAAAAAGTACATATAAATGTAGACTTGTATCTACTTGCATTGGATGATCTCCAAGATGTATAGTTAGGTAGAAAAGAGGAAAGAAGAAAGAGCTTCTTATCTCTTCTCATTTTTGAATTTTATTTTTGGTGCCTCAAAACATTCTTAGCAGAAGTAGTAACAGTAACACTATATGCCAAAAAAATAATAAAAAATATAATTTGCTCTGCTGAATGCCTTTCATCTCTAGATTTCAAAGAGCATATATTATCACAACATTGAAGCATTAATAGACTAAATATTTATTATATGTATAAAAGATATGATTATTTTAAAATTTCAAGATAGAATATTAACTTTATAAAATGCTTTTTGAAGTAAAAACAGTTTAATCTTTTAGGGTTTTTTCAGAGGTAGATAATTTCATCCATTATAATATTTTCCTTTATAATACTCAGAGACAATGTACATTTTACAAAGGATTTTGCTTTTGCTTGGCATTATGAACAACTTTAAAGTCAATGGCATAGAGTTAATTCTTCTGCTGGACATTTCAAGATTATTAGTAGTGTGAAGTCTTGATGCCATATTTTACCCACTAGGTGTAAATAATATTTGAGTTAGACAAATGACATTGTAGAAGGACACAAGCAATCTATGTTCTCTAGGCGATTGTCATATAACTAAAATAAATTATTACATAGTACATAAGGAATTTTATCAGACAGTCTGATTTAGAAAAGAGAAAGAAATGGAACAAGACTCAATAATCTTGATTAATCATCTTTGACTAGATGACACAATATACTCAGAACTTCTGAAAATCAGAAAGAAAAAAATGCTTGCTGAATTTCTACTATTATGGGAAAGTAGTCAGATTTTTTTTTGAATGAGTGTAAATGTGAACCAATTTATTCTTCAATGAAAGTCATACTTTAACAATCTCTTTCTTCATTGTGTCATGTGATGCTCTATTAACTACAAAGAATAGAATCTTGAAAGCTAAGTTTATATCCAAGTAGTACTCAGTCCTCAAAAGTAAGAGCCAGGCTATTAGAGAGTTTAAAAATTCCAAACCTAATAGATAAAATAGAATTATGAGATAATAAATCTATGATGTTTTTATGAGTAGTTTGTATAGAATAATAGTGACAGTACATATGTCAGGAGGCAGTTCACATTCAAAGTTAACTTTTCTAATAGTCTCTTGCTTTTGAAATGGTTTGGATTCTCCCCTCTTTCCGTTCCAGGCTCTAAAAAACTGCTTATAACGATTGGGAATACCATTTCTTAGATGTTTGAGAAACTTCTTTGTAAAACATTCTAATCCTGAAGACTTTTGGGGAGATATTTCTTCTTCCCATGTATTTTCAAAGTTATTAATCTTCCTAGTTTCACCTTCTTCATGAGTCATTTTGGCAGCTTTTATTTGTTCATAAAGTGGTCTATTTTGTTGTGATTCTAATTTTTTTTACTGTAGAATTGGATATTGTGTCCTTTTGTAGTTTAAAAATCTCTTTCATACCTGTGTTTTGTTTTCATTAGTTTATAATCTGTGTTTTTGTGTTTTTTATCAGTATGACAGAATTTTTATTTAAATATAAGTAAGGGATGAGATATGAATCTGTAAAGAGAGAAACCTAAACATTCATAGCAGGGATCCATGGGTTGTTGGATTTTAAGTGATTTCTTTTTTTTATTAATAATTTCAATATATTGTGAAAGCAATCATTTTTAAAAATTAGGGACAACATAATTTTTAAATATACATAACATATCCTGACTATCAAACTTTTTTACCACTGGTAGCTTCAGTTGCATGTTGTTCTGTCTCCCAGTTAAAGAACACCATCATGGAGAAATGGCACTGCTGTGGAAGCTTAAATTAACACACACATCTGGACATCAATTTGGCAATAAGCCAAAATACGATATTGGTATTATCTTTGTCCAAAAATTTCACTTCCAAAAATTATTCTAATAAAATAAGAGTTCTTGCAAAAAATAGATTTGTAGAACAAAGTATGTATATAATGGATGTTTAGACCTAATATGATAGCCATCAGTCATATGAGACTATTGAGCACTTGAAATGTGACTAATCCAAACTGAGATGTGCTGTTAGTATAAAATATTGACTAGAATTCAAGGACTTTATGCAGAAAAGAAATATGAGAAATACATAAGGAATATGAAGTATCTCCTTAATGTTTCTTATATTGATTAGATGTTGAATTGCTAATATTTTGGACATATTAGGTTGAATAAAATACATCATTAAAATTAATTTCACTTGGTTCTTTTAATGTGGATACTGGAAAACTCAAACTTGCATGTGCAACTCAAATTATATTGCTATTGACAGTGCTGTTAAGAGGCTTTATGCAGATCTGACCTAAGGGGCCCCTCATCACCTTGAGGCTCTCTCAACTTTGAAGTAGTTTAGATGGTCTGACAGGGTGGATAAAATATTCTTTTTGCTTGTTTTATTTTTCTTATGAAAAACTTGTTATTTTGGTATATGCTTAGGGAATTTCAAAGAAAGATGTGATCCTGCTGAATGTATTTTAATATGAAAAGTCAAGAATTATCTGTCCAAATCACTAGGCATCACCTTTAATATCTCTCATGATGGTGACATGATATGCTTTCTCATTTCTGTAACTTTCAATTACTGAAATCATTGCAACAGACTCCTAGATGTTTACTCTGCCACTAATTCACATCTGGTAATGAGAAAATTATTTTTCTCAAAGGTATTTTTGCTCATTTAACTTCTTCCTTAGAAACTTTGTTTAAGAAGCTTGTTTCAAATGACAGCCTGCAGGCTCTTTATCAATTTGGCATCCATGTGTAATGTACCTGTTGTTTCCTAACAAAAGTCTATGTGATTTTATTTAAACTAAGCAAAGCTTGGTAGAGCACTATGAGTGAAAAAGTTTGTTAACTGTAGCTTTTCTTTGGGTTAATCTCAATTTTTTTGTAATATTGTTTTTATAGATGGTTGCAACTAAGAAGATATATGTATGAGGGACTTCTGTCTCTGGCCATATGATAAGCTAAGGCAGCCTGAAGCTTTCCTGCCACAAACACCTAGAAAAAGTGAATAAAAATATAATGAACAATCTTTTAAGTATCTCAAAAAAGAGAAAAGAAAGCCCCAGTTCCAGTGCCAGAAAAGGGAGGCAACTAAAAACTAAGAGAGATGTGGTGTGAATACATGTGACATCCTAGCGCTTGGATGAGGGGTATATTGGTTTTGTTAACCTAGGTGCTTGGGTGTTATTGTCCATATGGGTACAAAAAATGGAGGCTTGGGTCTGCATGAGGTAGACATTTGGAACTGAGGAGCCCTGATATAATGCTAGAACTTCTGATGGGCAGCATCTTCCATTAGAAGTGAATCAGAACAGAAAATAAAACTTGTTTGCATTTAATGGTTTCTGAGTGGAAAAAATAAGTCTCCTCTGAGATTTCCAAAACCCAAGCTTGAACATTACACAAGTTTTGGATTCGAATTTCACTATTCTTGTGGTCAGAACCCTGGGCCAAACCAAGAAATATTAATATGAAATTTATCCTGGGATGCTGATACCCCTAGGATTGTGTCAGAGCCAAACCCCAATCATTCTGGAAGGGTGCATCCATAGCCCAGACCACAAGGCATTCCACAGGAAAAAGAAGTCCAAATTAAAATGAGTCCACATAAAAATTACAAAACTGATAAGGAAATAATTTACCATGGGCAAGAGTCAGTAGACATAGATAGCAGATTTAGAATTCTCAAGAACTTAAGATAATAGATCACCTGGGAGAGAATACAAGTTAAATATATTTACAATGATAACAGACATGAAAAGCAATTGGTACCCTAAAAAAAAAGAATAAAATTTGAGAGAAGAACAGATCTGAAAATGTACCAATTCAAATTCTAGAATTGAAAGATATAGCCATTTAACATAAAACTCTTTGTATATGATGAAGGGCAATGATCAAAATTTTGAGGAGAGAATGAAATATATAATATTTTAAAAGTTACTCAGAATACAAGAAAAGAGATAAAAAATGGAAGACACAAAGAAAAAGTTACTAGACATGGAGAATAAAATGAGGTACGGTGTGTCTAATAGGATTTCAAAAAAAAATGGGGCATACAATGTAATAATGGTAGACATCTTACGAGAATTGAAGAACAATAAGCCTCAGATTTAATAAATTCAGCCTCATGCAGGTTAAATGAAAATAAACTCACATATAGAAATACTGGAGTGAAACTGCATACTACTAAAATCTAAAGAAAAATTTTAAAGCAACCAGAGGAACTTACTGGTAAATAGTGATAGCAGACTGTCAACAGGCTTTTCAAGAGGAAAATAGAAGTCTGAAGTCAATGGAATAATAAATTCAAAGGCTTATCCTAACATCCTATGCCCAGAGAAACAACTGCTTAAGTGTGTTGAGTAAAATGTAGATAGTCTTCAGACAAAAACCGAGAGATTTGCAACCCACAGATACTCACAAAATGAACCAATTCTGGGAAAAGAAACTGAACTCAAAAGTTAGGAGTGGTATACCAGGGCAATGACAAATAAAGAAATTGGAAAACATGAGGTTAAATATAAACCTTTTACACCACCACCACAACAAAAACAATAACAGAACTAACACGACCATTTCAGGAACACAAATAATGTGAAACTGAAAATATAAACAATAATAAAGAAGCTGGAAGGGTATGATCACAATCAGAGTAAAGACGGTCTAAAATGTTTGTATTGCTTGAGTGGAAGTTACAAATATTAACTCTTATCTCCCTTTTTTTGAACAATTACACATTTAAAATGAAACGACAGAAGTGTTAAAGATAGAATATATAACTTTCAACTCAGTAGAAGAAAATAGTGAATTAAAAATGTAATTAATAATGAAAATAAAGAGTAGAAGATCAAAATAAGAAAAAAATGAAAAGCATGCTTAAGTAGAAAAAAAATGATAGAAATAAAACTAATAATTAGAAAAATGTGAACTAAAAGATAAACCATACCTATCAAAACTAGATGTTATTAGATTAGATTAAGAAAATCCCACCAAATCCAGCTATACACTACATGCCAGGTACACACAAGTATAATTAAAGATAAAAAAGGTTGAAGAATAATGGATGGAAAAATGTCTCAGATCAATGTTGGACCAGGAATTATCAGACAGAATGTACTTACAGGGAAAAAGCATTACTTGAGATAAAAATAGCCATTACTCAAAGACAAAAGGAATAATTCACTAAAAAAAAAACAGAATAATCCTAAACTTTTATGCCATTAACAAAATATCTCCAAAGTATATAAAGCAAACATTGATATAATGATAGGAAGTTATAAACAGATGCATGCATTTGTCAAATACTCTAATATCTTCTCTAGAAACTGGCATGTCAAGTACAAAAATGAATAAATATATAGAAGATTTGAGTTGTATACACAGAACCATGACTCCACTATTTAGAGAATTCATTCTTTTTAAGCACATGTGAAACATTTATAATAAAACTAGATATTTAACAACCTATAAAACAAGTCTCAAAAATGCTAAGAAATTGATACCATACAGATGTCTGATGATAACAATAGTCTCCCATCTCAATGCATTAAATTAAAATTTGGTTAAAGATACTAATTACACAATGTATTTTTTAAAAATATAATTTATTGTCAAATTGGCTAACATGCAGTGTGTAAAATGTGCTCTTGGTTTTGGAGGTAGATTCCCATGGTTCATCGCTTACATACAACACCCAGTGCTCATCCAAACAAGTGACTTCCTCATGTCCATCACCCATTTTCCTCTCTCCCCATCCCCCCATCAGCCCTAAGTTTGTTCTCTGTTTTTAAGTGTCTCTTATGGTTTGTCTCCCTCCCTCTCTGTTTGTAACTAATTTTTTCTCCTTCCCTTCCCCCATGGACTTCTGTTAAGTTTCTCAAGATCCACATATGAATAAAAACATATGATATCTTTCTCTGACTGACTTATTTCACTTAGCATAATACCTTCCAGTTCCATCCATGTTGCTGCAAATGGCATTCTTTTTCATTGTATTCTTTTTCATTGCCAAGTAGCATTCCATTGTATATATAAACCACATCTTTATCCATTCATCCGTTGATGGACATTTAGGCTAGTTCCATAATTTGGCTATTGTTGAAAGCTACAAACATTGGGGTACATGTGCCCCTGTGAATCAGCATTCCTGTATCCCTTGGGTAAATTCCTAGCAGTGCTATTGCTGGGTCATAGGGTAGTTCTATTTTTAATTTTTTGAGGAACCTCCACACTGTTTTCCAGAGTGGCTGCAACAGTTTGCATTCCCACAAACAGTTCAAGAGAGCTCCTGTTTCTCCACATCCTCGCCAGCATCTGTTGTTTCCTGAGTTATTAATTTTAGCTACTCTGATCAGTGTGAGGTGGTATGTCAGTGTGGTTTTGGTTTGTATTTCTCTGATGAGGAGTGACATTGAAGATCTTTTCATGTGTCTCTTGGCCATCTGGATGTCTTCTTTGGAAAAGTGTCTATTCATGTCTTCCATCCATTTCTTCACTGGATTATTTGTTTTTCAGGTGTTGAGTTTGATAAGTTCATTATAGATTTTGGATACTAACCCTTTATCCAATATGTCATTTGCAAATATCTTTTCCCATTCTGTCGTTTGATTGTTGATTTGTTGATTGTTTCCTTTGTAGTGCAGAAGGTTTTTTATCTTGATGAGGTCCCAATAGTTCATTTTTGCTTTTAATTCCCTTGTCTTTGGAGATGTGTTGAGTAAGAAATTGCTGCGTCTGAGGTCAAAGAGATTGTTGCTTGCTTTCTTCTCTAGGGTTTTGATGGTTTCCTGTCTCACATTCAGGTTCTTCATCCACTTTGAGTTTATTTTTGTGTATGGTGTAAGAAAGTGGTCTAGTTTCATTCTTTTGCATGTTGTTGTCCAGTTCTCCCAGCACCATTTGCTAAAGACTGTTTTTTTTTCCATTGGATACTCTTTCCTGCTTTGTCAAAGATTAGTTGGCCATACATTTGTGGGTCAAGTTCCGGGTTCTCTATTCTATTCCATTGGTCTATGTGTCTGTTTTTGTGCCAATACCATACTGTCTTGATGTGGTAGAGGCTTTGTAGTAGAGGCTAAAGTCTGGGTTTGTGATGCTTCCCGCTTTGGTTTTCATTTCCAATGTTACTTTAGTTATTCAGGGTCTTTTGTGGTTTCATACAAATTTTAGGATTGTTTTTTTCTAGCTTTGAGAAGGCCAGTGAAATTTTGATTGGGAGTGCATTGAATGTGTAGATTACTTTGGGTAATATTGACATTTTAACAATATTTATTTTTCCAACCCATGAGCATGGAATGTTTTTCCATTTCTTTGTATCTTTTTCAATTTCCTTCATAAGCTTTCTAGAGTTTTCAGCATAGAGATATTTTATATTTTTGGTTAGGTGTATTCCTAGGTATTTTATGGTTCTTGGTGAAATTGTAAATGGGATCAGTTTTTGTATTTCTCTTTCTATTGATTCCATTATTGGTGTATAAAATTCAACCAATTTCTGTACATTGATTTTGTACCCTGTGACTTTGCTGAATTCATGTATCAGCTCTAGCAGACTTTTGGTGGAGTCTGTTGGGTTTTTCATGTAGAGTATAATGTCATCTGTGAAAAGTGACAGTTTGACTTCTTTGTCAATTTTGATGACTTTTACTTCATTTGTTGTCTGACTGCTGATGCTAGGACTTCTAACACTATGTTAACAGCTGTGAGAGTGGACATCTCTGTCGTGTTCTGGATCTCAGGGGGAAAGCTCTGTTTTTCGCCATTGAAGATATTAGCTGTGGTCTTTCCATATATGGCTTTTATGATGCTAAGGTATGTTCCTTCTATCCCGACTCTCTTGAGGGCTTTCATTAAGAAAAGATGCTGTATTTTGTCAAATGTTTTTTCTGCATGTATTTACAGGATCATATGGTTCTTATCCTTTCTTTTATTAATGTGATGTATCACGTTGATTGATTTGTGAATATTGAACCAGCCCTGCTGCCCAGGAATGAATCCCACTTGATCACAGTGAATAATTCTTTTTATATGCTGTTGAATTTGATTTGCTAGTATCTTGTTGAGAATTTTTACATCCATATTCATCAGGGATATTTGTCTGTAATTCTCCTTTTTTGTGGGGTCTCTATCTGGTTTGGGAATCAAGGTAATGCTGGCTTCATAGAATGAGTCTGGAAGCTTTCCTTATGTTTCTATATTTTGGAACAGATTGAGAAGGATAGGTATTAACTCTGCTTTAAATGTCTGGTAGAATTCCCCTGGGAAGCAGTCTGGTCCAGGACTCTTATTTGTGGGGAGATTTTTGATAACTTATTCAATTTCATCACTAGTTATGGGTCTGTTCAAATTTTCTACTTCTTCCCGTATGAGTTTTGGTAGCGTGTGGGTGTCTAGGAATTTGTTCATTTCTTCCAGGTTGTCCAGTTTGTTGCAATATATTTTTTTCATAGTATTCTCTGATAATTGTTTGTATTTCTGAGGGATTGGTTGTGATAAGTCCATTTTCATTCATGATTTGCTCTATTTGGGTCCTTTCTCTTTTCTTTTTGAGAAGTCTGGCTAGGGGGTTATCAATTTTGTTTATTTTTTCAAAACACCAGCTCTTAGTTTCATTGATCTGTTCCACTGTTTTTTTGGATTCTGTATTGTTTATTTCTGCTCTGATCTTTATTCTTCTTCTGGCCTTGGGGTTTCTTTGCTGTTCTGCTTCTAGTTCCTTTAGGTGTGCAGTTAGATTTTGTATTTGGGATTTTTCTCATTTCTTGAGATAGGCCTGGATTGCAATATATTTTCCTCTTAAGGCTGTCTTTGCTGTATCCCAAAAGGTTTGGACTGTCGTGTTTTCATTTTCATTTCTTTCCATATATTTTTAAATTTCTTCTTTAATTGCCTGGTTGACCCATTCATTCTTTAGTAGGATGTTCTTTAACTTCCATGCATTTGGAGGTTTTCCAACCTTTTCCCTGTGGTTGGTTTCAAGTTTCATAGCATTGTGATCTGAAAATGTGCATGGTATGATATCAATTGTTTTGTATTTATTGAGGGCTGTTTTGTGATAGGGTATGTGATCTATCTTGGAGCATGTTCCATGGGCACTCGAGAAGACTGTGTATTCTTCTGTTTTAGGATAAAAAGTTCTGAATATATCTGTCAAGTCCATTTTGTCCAGTGTATCTTTCAGGGCCATTGTTTCTTTATTTATTTTATGCTTGGATGATCTGTCCATTATTGTAAGTAGAGTATTAAAGTCCTCTGAAGTTACCACATTCTTGCCAATAAGATTGCTTATGTTTTTGATTAATTGTTTTATATATTTGGGTGCTATGAATTGGGTGCATAAACGTTTATAATTGTTAGCTCTTCCTGATGGATAGACCCTGTAATTATGATATAATGTCCTGTTTCATTTCTTGTTACAGCCTTTAGTTTAAAACTAGTTTGTCTGATATAAGTATGGCTACTCCAGCTTTCTTTCAACTTCCAGTAGCATGATAGATAGTTCTCCATCTCCTTACTTTCAATCTGAAGGTGTCCTCAGGTCTAAAATGGGTCTCTTGAAGACAGATGGGTCTTGTTTTTTTATCCATACCCTATGTCTTTTGACTGGAGCATTTAGTCCATTTACATTCAGTGTTATTATTGAAAGATATGGATTTAGAGTCATCATTTTATGTTTCATGCTTGTAGTGATGTCTCTGTTCTTTTGTGGTCTTTGCAATGTTCCACTAACAGAGTCCCCCTTAGGACTTCTTCTAAGGCTGGTTTAGTGGTGATGAACTCCTTCAGTTTTTGTTTGGGAAAACTTTATCTCTCCTTCTATTCTAAATGACAGCCTTGCTGGATAAAGGATTCTTGGCTGCATATTTTTCCTATTCAGCACATTGAATATTTCCTGCCACTCCCTTCTGGCCTGCCAAACTTCAGTAGGTAGGTCTGCTATTACCCGTATGTGTCTATCCTTGTTAGGTTAAGACCCATTTGTCCCTAGCTGCTTTCAGAATCCTCTCTTTATGTTTGTATTTTGCCAGTTTCACTATGATTTGCTGTGCAGAAGATCTATTCAAATTACATCTGAAGTTTCAATGTCTGTTTCCTTCCTCAGATTAGGGACGTTCTCACCTATGATTTGTTCAAGTACACCTTCCACCCCATTCTCTCTTCTTCTTCTTCTGGAACTCCTATGATATGGATATTATTACATTTCATTGAATCATTTAGTTCTCTAATTCTCCCCTGGTGGTCTAGAAAATTTTTATCTCTCTTTTTCTCAGTTTCATCCTTTTCCATAATTTTTTCTTCTATTTCACTTATTTGCCCCTCTACCTCTTCAATCCTTGCTGTATCGCCTCTAGTTTTTTTGCACCTCATTATAGGTTTTTAATTCATCATGACTATATTTTAGCTCCTTGATCTCTGCAGCAATAGATTCTCTGCTGTCTTCTATGCTTTTTTCAAGCCCAGCTATTAATCCTATGACTATTACTATAAACTTTTACTCAGTTATATTGTTTATATCTGTTTTGATAAATTCCTTACCTGTCATTTCTTCCTGGAAATTCTTTTGAGGAGAATTCTTCTGTTTTGTTATTTTGGCTAGTTTTTTGTCCCTTATGTGTTTTAAAAGCTTGCTATATGTCCTGCACATATAAGCATTACGATATTAAAGAGGGGTCATACACTGTCCAGGGCCTGGCCCTTCAGGAGGTGTTTTTTGGAGTGTGTTACTTGCTTTCTGTTGTGACTCTGGTTGCGTCATCTCCCTACTTGTAGTGATGTTTTGGACCCTCCACTAGGTGTGCTTTGATTTGTTCATTGAAGTAGCCCTGGAAAAGACAACAAAGAAACAAAAAACAAACAACAACAAAAAAACAAAGACAAAACAAAAACAAAAATAAAAAAAACAAAAATAAAACAAAAACACCAGCAACAGAAAAACAATGGGGTGGGGTGTTGTTGATGGAAGAGGCCTTATCCCATATAAAGAGAGAAATGAGAGGGGTGGGGAAAAATAAAATAAAATAAAATTGACCAGAGAAAGTATATGACAATCCAGAGAGACAGAGAGGAAAATAAAGAAGAAGATATAGAACAGGTATAAAGAGAATAGATTAAATATGTCTACTTAAACAAACCAAGAATCTGAATAACCAGACTAGAGGAGGGAAGAAATAAGAAGGAGAAAAGGAAGAAAAAAATATATAATAAGAATTAACCAAGAATTAAATCCAGAAATGCAAAACCGCTGGGTGTCTTGGAACCAGTGGCAGAGCTGGTCTGGAGGAGGACTGTCTGGTTGGTCAGTGTCAATCCCGCTCCTGTAGATATGCAGTTATCCAGTGCAGGGCAGGGGGAGTGGTTTGGTGTAGGCAGGTCCAGCCTCCACTGTGGGCCCACTGTTCCTTCCCTGAAGCCCCACCTTGGTGTTGATGGGGAGAAAAATGGCAACACCCCAGTCTCTCCTCCCATGGACCGGGTGTCCCAAACCACTCTGTTCAGGCCATCCTCACAGTGCTGCATGTGTGAACGAGGCAGTTTATCCTGGTGCACCAAATTCCACACCTCCCTGGTGCTTGGCTTTAAACCCCTATGTCTTAAAGAATCCCACTCTGCACACCAGTTCTGGGGAAGTGCTGTTCTGAACCAATAATATATGGCCTCTGGCTGGTGGGCACAGGCAGTTTTGATCTTTGAATGGTTATATACCTTCTTCCCACTGCACTCCAGGGAGGGGATTACTTTCTCCCACTGTGGACTGTGCCTCTGAACTAGTACCGAGCCCGGGCTGGCTCCCTTCCTCCCCAGGTGTGTGAACAGAGAAGCCAGCCCCAGTCCAGAGAAAGCCCCTTTAGTTAGAGATTGGATCTTTGTCCAACCTGGTCCGTGGTTTTTCTCTTGTTCAGATGGAGTCCTATACTTCTCTAGCCTCTTTTTCTCTTCCCTGTCTCTCTGCAGAAGGGAATCCCTCCCATCCGTGCTGTGCTGCCCGTTTTATCACTCCCAGTTCTCAGTCATGCACCTATGGCCCACCAGCTTGTCTCTGTGGGCCCTTGGAGATAACTCTGTAACTCTGCAGCCTGGACTCCTGGAATTCAAAGTCCTTTGGCTTCAACACTGCTGTATTTGAGGGACAAGGGAACTTTGGGTCCCCCTACTTCTCACCATGTTGGATCTTACCCTATGTATTTAGAATGTAAAAACCACACTTCTGATTTGGGTCAAATAGAAGTCACAATGTAAATTTAAAAATCTTTAGAAATGTATGACAACATAATCCTTACATATCAAAACTTTGAGGCTATAAATAAAATAGTATTTAGAGAAAAATTATATCCTTAAATGCACAAAATTTAAAAGAGAAGGAATAGAAAAATTCACAAGGTAAAAATACAATTCAAGGAGATAGAAGAATAAGAACAGAGCAAATCCAAGAATAAAATAATGAAGATGAAAACATAAATTAAACAAATAGAAAATTACCATAGAGAAGAACAACTCTATCAAAATTTATTCTTTTGAAGAGGAAAAAAATCCTTGATGAAATAGACAAAGCTTTAAGATTAGTGAAGGAACAAAAACATTAGAAATTTTTAAAAAATGTATCTTTAATAAAATATGTTTTTATTTAAATTCCATTATATTATACACCTGAAATTAATAGTACACTATATGTGTAATATGTAATATTAATTTCAGGTGTACAATGTAGTGATTCAACACTTATATACAACATCATGTGCTCCTCACAGCAAGTGCTGTCTTTAATCTCCATCACCTATTTAACCTATCCTCCCACCCACCTCCCCTCTAGTAACCCTCAGTTTGTTCTCTATAGTAAAGAGTCTGTTTCTTGGTTTGCCTCTCCTTCTTTTTTTTCCTTTGCTCATTTATTTTGTTTCTTAAATTCCACATATGAGTGAAATCATATGGTATTTATCTTTCTCTGACTGACTTATTTCGCTTAGCATAATACTTTCCAGTTCCACCCATGTTGATGCAAATGGCAAGATTTCATTCTTTTTTTATGGCTGAATAATATTCCATTGTATATACATAACACATCTTCTTCATCCATTTATCTGTCAATGGACACTTGGGCTGTTTCCTTAATTTGGCTATTGTAGATAACACTGCTATTAATATCAGGGTGCATTTATCCCTTTGAATTAGTGTTTTTGTATTTTTGGGGTAAATACGTAGTAGTGCAATTGTTGGATCATAAGGTAGTTCTATTTTTAACTTTTTGAGCAACCTCCATATTGTTTTCCAGAATGACTGCCCAAGATTGCATTTCTACCAACAGTGCAAGAGGGTTCTCCTTTCTTCACATCCTTGCCAACAACACCTGTTATTTCTTGTGTTGTTGATTTCAGCTATTCTGACAGGTGTGAGGTGATATCTCATTGTTATTTTGACTTCTATTTCCCTGATGATCAGTGATTTTGAGAATTTTTTTCATGTGTCTGTTGGCCATCTGTACGTGTTTTTGGAAAAACGTTCATATCTTCTGCTCATTTTTGGACTTTTATTTTTTATTTATCTTTTTAATTTTAATTTTAATTTTAATTTTGCAAATATAATTTGTCAAATTGGTTTCCATGCAACACCCAGTGCTCATCTCAACAAGTGCCCTCCTCAATGCCCATCACCCACTTTCCCCTCTCTCCCACCCCCCATCAACCCTAAGTTTGTTCTCTGTATTTAAGAGTCTCTTATGGTTTGCCTCCCTCCCTCTCTGTAACTTTTATTCCCCCTCTCCTCCTCCATGGTCTTCTGTTAAGTTTCTCAAGATCCACATATGAGTGAAAACATATGGTATCTGTCTTTCTCTGCCTGACTTATTTCACTTAGCCTAATACCCTCCAGTTCCATCCATGTTGCTGCAAATGACCAGATTTCATTCTTTCTCATTGCCAAGTAGTATTTCATTGTATATATAAACCACATCTTCTTTATCCATTCATCAGTTGATGGACATTTAAACTCTTTCCATAATTTGGCTATTGTTGAAAGTGCTGCTATAAACATTGGGGTACATGCACCCCTATGTATCAGCACTCCTGTATCCCTTGGGTAAATTCCTAGCATTGCTATTGGTGGTAGTTCTATTTTTAATTTTTTGAGGAAGCTCCACACTGTTTCCCAGAGCGGCTGCAGCAGTTTGCCTTCCTACCAACATTGCAAGAGGGTTCCCATTTCTCCACATCCTTGCCAGCATCTATAGTCTCCTGATTTGTTCATTTTAGCCACTCTGATCAGTGTGAGGTGGTATCTAAGTGTGGTTTTGATTTGTATTTCCCTGATGAGGAGTGACATTGAATATCTTTTCATGTGTCTGTTGGCCATCTTGGTGCCTTCAAGACAGTATGGTATTGGCACAAAAACAGACACATAGGCCAATGGAATAGAATAGAGAATCCAGAATTGGACCCGCAAATGTATGGCCAACTAATCTTTGACAAAACAGGAAGAATATCCAATGGAAAAAAGACAGTCTCTTTAGCAAATGGTGCTGGGAGAACTGGACAGCAACATGCAGAAGAATGAAACTAGACCACTTTCTTACACCATACACAAAAATAAACTCAAAATGGATGAAGGACCTGAATGTGAGACAGGAAACCATCAAAACTCTAGAGGAGAAATCAGGAAAAAACTTCTTTGACCTTAGCCGCAGCAATTTCTTGCTTGACACATCTCCAAAGGCAAGAGAATTAAAAGCAAAAATGAACTATTGGAACCTTATCAAGATAAAAACTTCTGCACTGCAAAGGAAACAACCAACGAAACTAAAAGGCAACTGATCGAGTGGGAAAAGATATTTGCAAATGATGTATCAGATAAAGAGCTAGTATCTAAAATCTATAAAGAACTCACGAAATTCCACACCCAAAAAACAAATAATCCAGTGAAGAAATGGGCAGAAGACATGAATAGACACTTTTCTGCTCATTTTTTAATTGGATTATTTGTTTTTTGGATGTCAAGTTTTATAAGTTCTTTATATATTTTTGATACTAACCTTTTTTCAGATATATCATTTGCAAATATCTTCTCCCATTCCGAGGTTACCTTTTAGTTTTGTTGATTGCTTCCTTCACTGTGCAGAAGCTTTTTATTTTGATGAATTCCTAATAGTTTAATTTTTCTTTTGTTTCCCTTGCCTAGGAGACATATCTATAAGGAAGTTACTGTGGCTGATGTCAAAGAGGTTACTGACTGCATTCTCTAGGATTTTATGCCTTACACTTAGGTCATTAACGCATTTGAATCTATTTTCATGTTTCATGTAAAAAAGTAGTCCAGTTTCATTCTCTTACATGTTGCAAAAGTTTTCCCAACACCATTTGTTGAAGAGACTATCTTTCCCATTAGATATTCCTTCCTATTTTGTTGAAGATTAATTTTTCTATTCTGTTATATGATCTATGTATTTATTTTTGTGTTAGTACCATACTGTTTTGATCACTATAGCTTTGTAATATAAGTTGAAGTCTGGAATTCTGATGCCTCTAACTGCTTTTCTTTTTTTAAGGTTGCTTTGGCTAGTTGGGGTATTTCATAGTTCCATACAAATTTTAGGATTGTTTTTTCTAGCTCTGTGAAAAATATTGTTGGTATTTTGACAGCTACTGAATTAAATGTGTAGATTACTTTGGGTAGTATAGAAATTTTAACAATAATTGTTCTTCCAATCCATGAGCATGCAATGTTTTTCCATTTCTTTGTGTCATCTTTAATTTCTTTCTTTAGTGTTTGGACTGTTGTGTATTCATTTTCATTTGTTTGCATATATTTTTTAAAAAACTTTCTTTGATTTCCTGGTTGACCCATTCACTGTTTAGCTTCCATGTACTTGTGGTCTTTCCAAATGTTTTCTTGTGGCTGACTTCTAGTTTTACAGTGTGTAACTAGAAAGGTTGCATGGTATGATTTCAATCTTTTGTATTTTTTTGAGGCCTGTTTTGTGACCTAATACGTGATCTACTCTGGAGAATGTTCCATGTGCACTTGAAAAGAATGTGCATTCTGCTACTTTAGGATGAAATGTTCTGAATATATCTGCTAAGTCCATCTGGTCCAGTGTGTCATTCAAAGCCATTGTTTCCTTGTTTATTTTCTCCTTAGATGATCTGTCCATTGATACAAGTGGGGTGTTAAAGTGTTCTACTATTATTGTGTTTTGTCAATTAGTTCATTTATGTTTGTTTATTGTTTTATATATTTGGATGATTCATGTTGGGTGCATACATGTTTATAATTGTTTTATCTTCTTGTTATATTGTGCCCTTTATGATTATATAATACCCTTCTGTCTCTTTTTACAGTCTGTATTTTAAAATCTAGTTTGTCTGATATTAGTATTGCTACTTTGGCTTTCTTTGACATCATTTTCCATGATAAATGTTTTTCTACCTTCTGACTTTCAATCTTCAGGTGTCTTTAGGTCTAAAATGAGTCTCATGTAGGTAGCATACAGATGGATCTTGTTTTTTTGTTTTGTTTTGTTTTGTTTTTAAAAATGCATCCTGAAACCTTATGTCTTTTACTTGAAGCATTTAGTCCATTTACATTCAAAGTAATTGTTGATAAATATATATTTATTATCATTTTATTACTTGTTTTGTCATGTTTCTGGAGATTTTCTCTGATCCTTTTTTGGTTTTTGTCACTTTTGGTCACTCTTTTGCACTCAAAGAGTCTCCTTCAACATTTCTTGCTGGGCTGGTTTAGTGGTAATGAACTCCTTTAATATTTGTTTGTTTGGGAAACTCTATCTCTCCTTCTATTCTGAATGATAGCTTTGCTGGATAGAGTATTCATGCCTGTAGATCTTCCCCATTTGGCACTTTGAATATATCATGCCACTCCCTTCTTGTCTGCCAAGTTTCTGTTGAGAAATATCCAGCTAGCCTTATGGGTCTTTCCTTGTAAGTTAAGGACTTTTTTGTCTTGCTGCTTCTAAGATTTTTCTTTCTCACTGTATTTTCCAAGTTTAATTATAATTTGTCTTGGTCTTGGCCTGCTTTTGTTGACTTTGATGGGAGTTCTCTGTACCTCCTGGATCTGGATGTTTGTTTCCTTTCCCAGGTTGGGGGTGGGGAGTTCTGCTATTATTTCTTGAAATTTTCTGTCTCCTTTTCTCTCTCTTCTTCTTCTGGGCATCCTGTCATGCAAATGTTATTACATTTGATGGCGTCAACTGAGTTCCCTAAGTCTATCTTCAGGCTGTATAATTCTTCTTTCTCTCTTCTATTCATCTTCATAATTTTCCATTATTTTATCTTTTAGGTCACAAATTCATTCTTCTGCCCTGTCCAGCCTGCTGTTCATTTCATCAGGCCATCAGTTATGTCTCCTGCTCCTGAAAGTAATGGCCTTATGAAGAAGGCACTCATGCAGTGCCCAGGGCCTGGTACTTTGGGGAGTGTCTCATTTATGTGTTGCATGTGCTCTGCTGTTGTGTTTTGGCTGCTCTATCCTTCAGGCCCATCATCTGCAGAGGCTCTTCTTGCCTGCTATGGGCAGTGTTTGGTCCCTGGCTTAAATGTAGTGAGTTTTGACTACCTGTGGTCTGGTCTGCTTATGAAATAAGGCCTGACTCCACCTCCACCAGAACTGAGGCTCTGCAGAACTCTGGTTGGGAGATATGGTGTGGGCAGAGGTACACATGATTAGTTCATGACCACTAAACTTGCCCAGCAAGAAATGTTGAAGAGGACTCTTTGAGTGCAAAAGAGAGACCAAAAGTGACAAAGACAAAAAAGGATCAGAGAAAATCTCCAGAAACATGACAAAACAACAGGAGTACAGGCTGGTCTTCTGGCGGGTGGAGGGGGGTTGGTGCACACCACCTTGGAACTGAGTTAAGCTTGCTGTTTCCATGCTCTCTGCCCTGGAATGTTTGCCTGCCTTCTTTCTAGGAGCACAGAGTGTCTTGGGGTTCTATCTCAGCCAAGTCCACTGACCTTTAAAACTCCAGGCTTTAGGTCCTACTGTTTGCAAGAACTCACAAAATTTAGCCCCTCTTGTTTTCCAAGCCAATGGCTTTGGAGAAAGATTCTTGTACATTTCCATGTCTGCTCCTCTCTCTTTCTGTCTTACATTTCTCTGTGGGTATGGCTCCCTCCCCTCTGACCAGCACCTGTGATTCATTTCTCCCCTAAACCAAGTCTCTGAACTTCCTACCTTCTTCTCTCCCTTTAGTTGTGGAGTTTGTTCTGTCAGTCTTCAGGTCGATTTCTGTGGCATTTAGGATGATTTCATAGTTATCTGATTTGTGGGACAAGACAAACCTAGGGTCTTCCTACTCTGCCACCATCTTGAAAACACTAAAAAAGGACCTTTAACTGTAGTGACTGTGTAGACTTCTAAAAATTATAAGATGATCTATGCCAGGAAATTAAAAACTTAGTGGAAATAGACAATTTCCTAGAAAAATATAATTCTCCCAAATCTAAAGGGGACATAGAAAATATAAGTAGTCTTATGACTTTTAAAACATTGAATGAATAGTGAACATATATGTCCCTAAAAACACTAGCCCAAACTATTTCATGAGTCATTTCTAACAAATATCAAGGAATTAATAATACTTGTTTTATAGAATGTGTTCCAGAGAATTAAAGAAGGCAAGTTCTCTAATTCCTTTTATGAGGCTGGTAATAACTTTTTGCAAAATTGGTCAAGGGCAATGACCAATTATGAATAAGGAAGTTATATGCAATTCTCACTCATCAACGTAAAAGGAAAAATCTTAAATAAAATATTAGTACTCCAAATTGAGGAATGGTCAAGTCATCTAACATTAATGACTTAACATAATAAATCTGTGCAATTTACCACATGAGTACGTTAAAGAAGAAAATGTATGGTCATCTCAAAAGATGTAGGAAAAACATTTGTTAACATTCAACAATCATCCATGGTAAAACTGTTAATAAACTAAGAATAGAAGGCTATTTCCTTCAAAGGATACCTTAGAATCAGATAGTGACAGGATATGGATATCTGCCATCACTACTGAATATTGGCTGAAGTTCCTTACCAGACACAGGGCACAACATATAAGAGCTGGAAAGGAAGAAACAACTATTATATATATTTTTGCAAATGACATGAATGTCCATATGGGAAACTCCAGAAACTCTATAGGTAAAGTGTGGGAACTAATAAGAACATTCAACAAAATCGTTAGATACAGATTGATATACAGAAACCAGTAGCATTCTTAAACAATAGTATCAAATAATTGACCAAGTAATTTAGAAAAATGTGAAGTTTATAATATTACCCTACACTGTAAGGTTATCAGTAGTAGAGCTACAAAAAATATGATACTTTCATGGAAAAAACTAAAAACCTTTAAGATATAACAGAAGATATAAATAAATGTTGAAACATACCACATTCCTGGATGAAAAGGCAATATTGGAATGGTTCTAATTCTCCCCCAAACAATTTAGAAAGTCAATGCAATTCCAATACAAATCTCACTCATCATCATAACATTCTCATAAAATTTTTCATGGAACTCTATATGCTTATCCTAAAATTGAAATGAAACAATAAAGAGCTAATAACAGTAACAAATGTTTTGAAAAGCAGTAGTGTCAGTGGTGAAAATGGAAGCAGAAGCAATGGAAGCTGAAAAAGGAAAAAGGAGGTACAAGAGGTATAAAGACAGTCCACAGCTATAATAATTAAAATAGATGGTGATGTAAGGAGTGCCACAGGACTGACAAATAATGCTACAGAATAAAGAATCTAGAAACTGGTGCACAAATATTTGGTGACTTAAATGATATAGTGTTATAAATTATTGGGGAAAGGATGGATTCTTTGATAAATGATATAGCTACAATGGACTATTTATATGGAAAAAGATGCAGTTAAATCCCTACCTTTCACTATACAGAAAAACATATTCTCAGTAGATTAAAAACCTATCATGAAAAACAAACTATAAGCATTTTAGAAATAAACCCAAGATGACTGCTATTTTTAGTACTTTTCTATATGTTTAAAATATTTCATAGTTAAAAATCATTTAAGAGAAAAGTAAGTGAGGGGAATTTGTGTGGTTCAGTTGGTTAAGCATCCAAGTCTTGGTTTTGCCTCAGGTCATGATCTCATGGTTTCTGGGTTTGAGCCCTGCATTGGTCTCTGTGATGACAGTACAGAGCCTGCTTGGGATTCTCTCTCTTTCTCTCTTTGCCCCTCCCCACTTGTACTCTCTCTCTCCCTTCCAAAAATAAACAAATAAACATTAATAAAAATAAAAAAGTAAGTGAACCAGATATTCGGGTAATTATCCCATTGGGCGGGGGGGAGTTTCAGAAAATCTAAGTTGCAAAATATTTGTGATAACCATAAAATAGGCATTTTCTCATTTCTCATGGTTAAAGTGGCACTTATGGCCAAAGACAAATGGCTGCTAAAGAATATTGCTTGGCTTCACTGACTCCTTATAAAATGAGAAAAATAAAATGTACTTTGTACAGTTGTGTCTTCTATGTCTTTTTTATGATCATTCATGGCAAGTGACAGGAACCCAGCTCAAATTTGCCTCAGTAAAGTAGGAAGTTTGGCTCAAAGGAAATCCAGGGGTGATAATAAAAGTGTGGTGCCAAACACTAGGCTAAGGGTTTCACATCTATCCACCCATTTAATCCTCAGAGAAACTCTTGGAAGGTGGGTTCTGTTACTATTCTCACCTTGCAGATGAGCAAACATGCAGGGAGGTAAACAGAACACTGAGAGAAGCAACTTGTATCTTCATGTTTATGGTCAAAAGAGCACTTCACAAACAGAGATGCCTAATATGGATTTCTAGCATGTTTGCTTAGAGGTGTGCAGGGTGAACTCTTGTTCCATATTTCCTATGAAATCTTCAAGGTCTGAATGGATCACTAACACTTTGGAATGTTTGGGGAAATACAAAGAAGGGCTGTGCTCTCAATCTAGCATGATATAGGGCAAAAATAGGGACTGCATGTGTGGAAGGAAGAACCCCAGGGGAAAGGACCGCTGGTCTCTGGTTACACTGAACACTTGGGAACTTACTCTGACATCAGGGAGGCTTTTGTGAGTTTTTGAGTAGGGGGTGATACAACAATAACAGCATTATGGGCATTTCTAGTGCCGTGTGCCAGAAATGAAACATGGGAAAGCTCGAAGTTAGGGAGACCAGTTAGAATGCTGCTTGCTGCATTAGTACAACACTAGATAAAGTTAGATTAAATTAGAAGCAAAGGTTTGTGGCCATGCAAAAACCAGAAGAGATGGGCGAGAAAGGCATTGTCACAGAGAAATCAGTAACACCCGATGTGTGGGAAAGTTAAGAATAACTGAAGTTACATTCTGGGTGACTGAGAGAATTATGTCATTGGAAAGAAAAAGAAATTTACAGTAAATAACAGGTTTTTTGGGGGGGGAAAGCAGAATTCAATTTTAGACCAGTTGAATTTGAGATGATGGATTAGAAACTGCATCAGTTAGGATTCTTAGTTGGAAGCAATGAAGATCTCCGATTTAAGCAGCAAGGGAACTTCGTAAAGGAGCTTGGGTAGTTAGTTTGCAGAGTCTTCAGGGGCTCTACAGAATCAGGCTCAAAGCTACCCACCTGGAACAATGCCCTGTTTAAACCACGAGTTACCCCGGCATTGCCTCTGAGTCTGGACACTGTGCACTATAGACTGCCAGATGGTGGATTCTGCTTCCCTAGCCTCTTGGTCTCTTGGCCACTGCCTCAGTGAGCAGCACTGCCATGCTGTTCAGTCCCTGATTCCCTATGTCACAAATGCCTGATTCGAGAGACAGGTGCAGCTGATGGGCACAGACCTCACGTTGCAGCTGGCTGCAAGGGTGGTTGGGAGAGTAGTGTCTGGATTTTTCAGTTTTCCAGTGGGATGCAGCCTCTGTCCTCCACAAATGCTCATTAGCTCTCGGAAGTCTCCCAAAGTAAGAAAAAGGGGTCATATGTGAGGCAGCCCAAAGAGCATTCAAGTACAAGTCCCAATCAGGGGCTTAGAAAATTTGGATTGGAGCTCAGGGCAGAGTTCCTGTAGCTCTGGAAAGGGATGTTTCCCAAAATAGGGGGTCTGGAGCATGATGGGGGGAGATAATGGCTGAGAACTGAAATCTGGAGAAAATGGTATTTAGGTGGCTAGGAGAGTGAAAGAAGGGGCATCAGACAAGTTAGGCAAGAGAGAGTGTCTGCAGAGTGGCATGGTGTAAGTGTGGGAGAAGGTTATAAGCACCAGGAAAATATCAATGTCTTTGGAATTAAGAGTTCAGCATTGGCTATCCTAGGCATTCAAAATAGTTCCAGGGAAGTTGCAAGCCAGTTGTGAAGAAGGAAGGAAGGAGGTGTGGTCAGCGCATTTATAAGCATTGTAGAGGACATATACTATACAATAGCAGGCAGTGTGATTTGCGCTGTAAAATTATTTACATGCTCCATTACTGGTCCCTTATGGAGAGCCCAGCTCTAGAGTGCTGTTTAGCAATTAGCTTTATGCATTTTCCTAAATACTTAATGTTTTTTGGCCATGTTCTGGGCAGCAAGGGGCAAGCTTTATCAATATTTGAAATCTCTGGTTAAGTATAGAAGTTCTGCATTACTTTCTGCTGATGTCTGCTTAACAGCAGATCACAATCATGACATATTGGAGATTGGTTTATAGGCAAGACACCTGACATGCAAATGGACAGATGAACTTTTTAGTATCCACAGAACTAGTTCAAGAAACTAATTCTCCTGAGTTCTGGTTGAGTAAGAGATTATGTTTGAATTATTTTGAAGAAGGCAATTAATTGTGTTGTCTGAAATGGGCCAGTAAAGGGATGAGGTCTTGGGAACAGATTTAAATCCCCCGGGGTTTTCTGTTCTATAGGAGTGTAGGACTCAGCTAGATGGAAGTTTGGTCGGGGCATGAAGGCCAGAGTGTGGCAGAAAGCTTTCAGGCCAGGTGTGGTCATTTCTCAGTTGGGAACAAATCCCTCCATTCTCTGCAGTTTAATGCAGACTATAGCAGCATTCAAATGTAGTCAGACTACTGCTTGTGTATCAGTACAGCTCCCCCAGATGGATAATTTGGCAGTTGGTATTTGTTTTAAGAGGGTCTCAAACAGGGTCTTGCGTAAATTCTAAGTTTTGAGAAGTGTTAAAAGGAAATTATGTGGTGGAAGCAGGGTTATCAGAGCAGTTGGGAGAGGCAAGGGGTGAGGTTGGGAGGCTTTATCAGGCAGAGACTTAAGTAATTGATGGAGCCACCTTGAAGGCTTACTTGTTGAAGCTTTGGGAAACACCTTTCCTGATAAACACTAACAAATCCTGTATTGTTATGAATAGCTGTTAAGGGCTACCTGACCCTCCAGGTAAGAATGATCTTTCTCCCTTTTAAAATTCTCAACTCTAGGAGCACCTGGGTGACTCAGTCCGTTAAGCATCTGGTTCTGGGTTTCAGTTCAGGTCATGATCTCATTCATTATTCCTGACTTCAAGCCCCGCCTCAAACTCCGTGCTGACAGTGTGGAGGCTGTTTGAGATTGTCTCTCCCTCTCTCTCTGACGCTCCCGCATGCACGTGCTCTCTCTCTCCCAAAATAATAAATAAATAAATAAATAAATAAATAAATAAATAAATAAAATTCTAAACTCTAACCCTATCTTTGTTTCATATGGATCTTACGGGTTTCTAATAACGCCATTACATATCTTATCAAACCAGGGGGCACTTTATTTACTGGGAAGCACCATATAAATATTAGTTATTTATGTGTATAGTATAAAAGGATGTCAAAATAGAACAGTCTCAATTGCTGGGAGTTCACAAACTTAGATGCCAATGAAGCACACATTTTGAACTGAGGCATGAGATAATTCATGGGGGTTTGGTCAACGAGATTTCTGGAAATCAGCTTGTCACTATCCACCCATCATTCACGTTCCAGCCAAGTCCTTGGAAGTTAAGAATTTAGGAAAAGACCCTATAAATAAGCAAGAAGGATTTTCCTTCCCTGAAGCTACACAAGAGGGTCTTCAAGAGGAGACAGGAGTATCTGACCTTTGTCTCCTGGAATATGTAGGACCCAGATTTGAAGGTAAAAGGTGTCCTGGACTCCACCTGCCTGGTTAGAGAATGAAGCAAGATGACTCATTGGATAGGAACATTACTCAAAAAGATGGTGGGCCAAAGCTGCATGCTTTTCCTGGAAAGGAGTAGTGCCTGATGCCAGTTTAGGGGTAGTTCTGCAATTCCACCCAAGAATGAGGGTGAGGGTGACCCCAAAAGAAAGTTAAGGTTAGCAGATACTGAGGCTGGGTGAACAATCACAAGTTGCAAGGCAGTGCCCATATACAGGAGGTTGAAGTTGGAGGATTTCCCTGGGGGTGCCCGTTCCCTCTATCTTAGTCAAGTAAGACCTCTCTTATTCCTTGCTTCTCCTCCCTTCCCATCCCTTCCTACCTCTTTGACCTCGGGGAGCCCACAGTTGGATTAGAACTGTCTTTGAAAGAACAGTTGGAGGGAAGAATAAAGTTTTCTGATTGAACGCTGGAAGTGCGACCAGTTCAAGAAATGGCTTCAAAACACTCCTTGAAGATAGGAAATATGTTAGATTCATCTTCACCCCTGGAGTGCTAACAATGTATATTTCTTGAGTGGTAATTCTTCTCCTTGAAACCTGGGCTTTGTCTAAAGCAGAGGTTCTCACACTTGTAGAGTGCACATCAGAACTGACTGTGGGGCCTCATAAAACACAGATTGCTGGGTCCCCATGCCCAGAGTTGCTGATTCTGTAGGTCTGCTGAGGTTTTGGGGAGGCAGCCTTGTCTTATGGATGAGTGCCCAGGTGATGCCCATGCTGCTGGTCAGAGGACATCATTTTGAAAGCATTGGCCTAAAAAACATGGTTAAGGGAGGGTGGGGCCATTTGTCACCTTCTTTATTCATTCATTTGTTCATGAATTCAACAAATATAAGGACCTATTGTGTGGTCTGTGCAGGTGCTGGTTGGGTCTGGGACTACTAATTTGCCCAGTGAATCCACAGCATTTCTACCTGCAGGGAGAATGAACAAGCTGAGATCAGAGAAGCACTCCTTTCTCACATCAATCTCACACAACAGTTTTGGTTTCCTTGTTTGGCCTACTTCTAGTTGGAACTGAAGCCCTGCTTCATATTTAATAGAGGCTTTTGTTCTCCCTTCACACAATATATTGATTCATATAATTGGGCCTTTTTGCTTTTCCCAAACTACATTACCCACATTAACAGCTAGCTTAAAATGCCATTATAAAACCATACAGGTCTTAGTGGAAGAGAAAAAAGGAAATGAATTTCTCAGAGCTCCATCTCTTCCAGTAAGGCATTCCATGGATGCGGAAATCTGGCAGCATTTGCTTTTCTGACTCTCACTGGCTACAATCCTCCAGAGCTTTCTAGCTGTCAGGCCAACTGCTTAGTCAGCTCTGCCCTGCAGACCAGGCATGCTGGAATGTGGTGAGGGTGGAGTCCCCTATTTTCTTATTAAACTCTTCATTGATGAGACCTCTGTCCTCTGAGTCTGTGCATATATACATTTGTGTACCATCCTGGACCTTGGCCTGTTGCATTGGAAAGTTAAGAGGGCTACAAACCTGTAGAAATTCCCAGGTTGGCTACTCAGATCTCCTTGAAGTAACTCTCTCTTTATTTAATATCCTTGGGCTAACTTGGCCAAGGGCATATTCACTCATTCCAATTCCCCCAAGGTGTGGTTTTGACATTTTCATTAGTATCAGAGAGATTAAAGATACTTGTAACCACTCTGATTTGAGGGCTTTCTCCCCCATTTTTTACTACTGATAGGCAAGTGCCATGAGAAGAGAGAAGAAAACATCAAAGGCAAGAGAAGTTCTGGAGAAGGACAAGGTCTCACAAACCTAGTCTGGCTGACAGAATGCTTGCTCTTCAGGTGCTGATACAGCGCTGGACACAGTAAAGACCTTTAGGTGTGCTTTGGTTGAACTCAATTCAGCCTATGTTTATTGAAGGCCTGCTACTGGTGAATCATCATGACACACACTGACGGGGCCACAAGATGGGGATTCATTGATGAAAAAGTCATAACTTTTGCCCTTTAGGTCTCAAGAAAGTTGGTAATGGTTAATTTTATGTGTTGATTTGGCTGGGCCATGGTGCTCAGATACATGTTCAAATGTTATCCTTAATGTTTCTGTGAAGGTATTTTTGGATGAGATTAACATTTAGCTTGGTAGACTCTGAAAAAAAGCAGATTGCCCTCCATAATGTGGGCCTCATCAAATTAGCTGAGGCTCTGAATACTTCAAAAGACTGACCTCCTTCCAGCAAGAAGGAATTCTGCAGCAGGTGGCGTTTGGACTTGAAGTGTAGCATTGGCTCTTCCCTGGGTCTTCAGTATGCTGACCTACCTTGCAGATTTTAGACTTGGTAGCCCCCATAACCACGTGAGCCAATTATTTCAAATAAATCTCTTTTCTGTACACATTCATCCTATCTGTTTTGTTTTTTTGGAAAACCCTTACTAATACAGAGGTTAAGACACATATTTGTGCAAACACATGAAGTAGATTGCATCATTGCATATATAGTGTAGGGACAGTTATGTGGGATTTGCTGAGAAAAGCCAGGAAGTGTGGGTGGAAGGTCCATCCATGATGTGAGTAGAGAGAGAACCTCTGGCAGAGAAATGAGCAAAATACAAGATCTTTTCAGGGAATAGCACAGCTGTTGCCTGGAGGCCTGGCCATGAAGGAGGACAGTGGGAGATGCAGGTGCAAATGTAATCAAGACAATGGTGGAGGACAAATAAAGAGTTTAAATTTTATTCTGTAAGAAATAAGTATGGAAAGAAGAAAAAGAGAGAGAGGACAGCTTTCTATTTGGGAAGAGCATTCTGGTAACATTTAGTGTGATTTATATTTAAATGGTAGGAGAGGACAGTTGAAGAAGAATTAGAAACTGAAGGAACAGATATAATCTAGTCACCTAAGAAATCAGGAAAAGAGAAGGCAGGAAAGCCAGATCATGTAGGACCATCTTCCTGAGAAAGAAAGGGAGACCCAGAAATACATGAAGGAGAGAGGAGAGAGAAAGGAATGGCAGAAATGAAGGCACAGAGGTTGAGAGAGAAGGTCTTCAGGAGACTTCAAGGAAGTTTTGTGTTTCAGGGGTCAAGGACCATTTCATCATTTGGACTTAGTAGCAGAGTCACTACTTAGAGTTTCATAGTCTCTCTCTTTCATGAGTTTATCTGGAGCAATTTTTCCAGGAATAGAAACTAACTGCCCAGATCCATCTCAGCAATATTGATGTTGTGTTATCAAAACTACGTGTGTGTGTGTGTGTGTGTGTGTGTGTGTGTGTTCTGTGTCCCCAGGAGAGCCAACAGGCACTGTGGGATGGACATTTTGACCTTATAGTTTTTCCATAGCAGTTTCTACTACCAACCATTAGAAGTTGCCAGAATGAAGATATAGTTCCTGGTATGCAGCAGGTATCTAGTAAGTATCTGGTGAACAAATAAACATGTGTGAATGGCTCGTAAAACCAATCAGAAGATTCAGAAATCAAACGGAGTACTATATTTTCAAATGATGAAAGCTAAGGGCATACATGTTGCATTTGTATGTACCCCCCCCCACACACACACAATGATTTGGTGTCTACCATTTTGAATGTCCAGGATGCCACAACCACCAAACCTTTGACATCAGGGAAATAGCTCTTGTTCTTGAAAGAGAGGTTGAGGAAATGTCTCAGCAACATAGAAAGAATGAGGTTTACTATTGTTCACACCAGAGGTTTTCTATCTCGGATACACATTGGAATCATCTCAGGAGCTTTAAAAAATACTGATGTCTAGATTCTGATTTATTTGGAACAATGTATGAACTGATGAGAGTCAGGGTTTTTAAAAGCTCTCTAGATGATTCTAATGTGCACCTCAAGTTAAGAACCATTACTTTATAGCTCTGCTGTTCAGTTTTTTCAGCTACTAGTCACATGTGGCTATTAAACACTTACGGACACTTGATATGTGGCTAGTTGGAATTGATATGTGCTCCAAGGGCAAAATATGCAGCAAATTTGGAAGATTTTGAAGACAGGATGAAAACAAGACTGTAAAATAATATCTCAACAATTTTTATATTGAATGTAGTAGGCAGAATAATGTTTCCCCCCTCCCCCCTCCCCCAAGGTGTCCAAGTGCTAATCCCCAGAACCTATGAATATGTTATGTTACATGGCGAGGGGATAAAAGTTTCTGATGGAATTAAGGTTGATAATGAGCTGACCTTAAATAAAAAGATAATTCTGGATTATCTAGGTGACCCCAAAGTAATCACAAGGGTCCTTAAATGTGAAACAGGGAAGCAGAAGGGTCAGTGTCAGAGAGAAAGACTTGACCAGCCATTGCTTTGAAAATGGAAGAGGAACCACTAGCTGAAGAATGTGAGCAGCTTCTATAAGATTCAAAACGCAAGGAAACATATCCCTCCCTAAGCCTCCAGAAAGAAACAGTCTTGTCAGCAACTTAATTTTAGCCCAGTGAGACCCATTTCAAATTTCAGATTTCTGATCTCACATAATAAATGTCTTGTTTTTTTTTTTTTTAATTTTAAACGTTTATTTATTATTGCGAGACAGAGAGACACAGAGAATAAGCAGGGGAGGGGCCGAGAGATGGATAGACAGAATCTGAAGCAGGCTCCAGGTGCTGAGCTGTCAGCACAGAGCTCGACGCGGGGCTCAAACCCACAAACCGCGAGATCATGACTTGAGCTGAAGTCGGCCGCTTAACCAACTGAGCCACCCAGAAGCCCCATAAATGTCTTGTTTTAATCCACTAAATGTGTGATAATTTATTATAGCTGCAATAGAAAATAAATCTTACCGCCTTATGTATTGAAATAATAATCTTTCAGATTGGGTTGAATAAGATATATTAGTTAAAGTATTTTCACCTGTCTCTTTTTACTTGTTTTTAATGTGGCTACTAGAAAATATACAATTACCTGTGTGGCTTGCATTACACTTCTATTGGACAGTGCTTCTCTAGACCCTCTCAACCTTTGGATGATACAGGAGATGACTTATTCTATCTACCTCCAGCAGATATGACACTAGTGAGCATGAGAAGAGCATCCACCTCTATGAAGATTTCTGGGAAAACTAAAAAGAGTTTATCTTCTCAGCACCTTCTAGTTTGCTGGTCAAAGGAGAAGAAATTGTGTCTCATGCCTGAACTGTCCAATGAATAAGTGGTCAGAGGTCATTTTGAGTGAGTTTTCCATGTTTGTAGAAACTGTGAAACTGGCCCAATCAAATAAATTGTTAGAGTTTTAATTTTGAGAGAAATGAGCAGAGCTCAATATGCCCATTCCCATCAGAATATGATTCCCTGAGTTCCCTCAACAACAGTGCAACCACAGTAAGAAGGTGGTATGGACTAGATCTGCCAAGCCACCAAGACCATCACAGGCCAGACTCTTGAGTGACAAGTTTGTTCTTTGTCACAAGTGTCTTTTTATTTTCAGATAATAATTTTCATGCTTAGGTGGTTAGGATGGTTGCTTTTGCTTTTAGTAAATCTGTAAGAGGAAAAGTCAACCTACAGTGTCTGGAGGGGGGAGAATAGGAATAAAATCAGAGTAAAATCTAGGGCTAATTGCTCAGCACCCTTTCTTGGCAAGAGAAATGTGAAAGAGGCAGAATAGAGGCTTCTTGAGGGGCCACAACAGGACAGGAACCACCAGTCCTTGCTGCATTAGGATATATGGGCCATTTCTTGCCCTCAAGCACACCAGTGAATACTTTGAAAGAAAAATTGGAGAAGGTGACACACTGAGGAAGAGAGCCTCAAAATATAGCTCTGTTTCTTTTGCCATGAAATCATGCTGTCTTCCAAAGACATAATACCTAGGGTATGGCAGAGAAACAGGGAACTTTCAAGATTAATGTTAATGGTTCTAGATTTGAAATATAGGGAGTTATTTGGAGAATCTGATAACATTTGGAGCCATTTTGTGAGTCAAAGGACTTTTGTTCAACAACTAAAAATGCCTAAAACAATTCCCAACAGTGTGCAGTGTTCATAGGATAAAATGAGCACCAATGTGTGTATAAGGAGCTTGGATGGTAGGCACCAAGTCTTTAAGGTTCAGCCCTTGTGGGGCACTTAAAATGACTGCTGGGACACTGCATTTGGATGGAATCCAGGGAAAAGAGAAACCTTTCTATTTCCAATTT
The DNA here is from genome assembly GCF_046562875.1 of Panthera onca. NCBI lineage: Eukaryota > Metazoa > Chordata > Mammalia > Carnivora > Felidae > Panthera > Panthera onca. The sequence goes on along the minus strand of NC_138343.1, from coordinate 22,360,678 downwards.
GAGCATTTCCCCTCTTGAACTCTGATCATGCTGTGTGAAACAATGAGGTGGGATGAGAGTGTTTCTGCATTTTCTTCATGGCCTCATGCCAGTACCTAGCATATTTCATGCTACTTTATATTTCTGGCCAACCCCTAGAACCCACTCACGATAGATTTTTGAACTGCCTCAAGCACCAGCAGTGCCACACTTGTGCTCCACGGATAACAAAAGCAAGAAGGTTGCTGGTACTATCTTCATAGGAGCTCTTTCAATGAGCAGTCACCATATCAGTTGTAGGAAATATTGTGATGATCTTACAGCCATAAAGACACTTTCTCCCATGTTCTTACAGCTGTAAAGATGCTTTCTCCCATGTGGTTAAAGCTATCTGCGATAATTGAACTCTTTTCCTCCTAGAGACTTCTGCCCACATTTCTCCTTATTAATTTTGTATAAAATCACAGCAATGGAACTATGGGGGTGTCCCCTGTGCTTTACTTCCCCAAGCTTCAAGATCCCGTTCAATCCTGAAGACCCTTCCAAGTCACATGGTGAGGTCAAATGCTTTGCACCTTTTTATAAAAATATGTACTACTTATATATTTTCTCTTCCTTATAGCTAATGGGTCAATGATTTTCATGAAGCCCATCTTTCTAGGGTCAGTTTCCTAATGGAATCAAGCCATTGGGTTTTCTTTCTCCCTTCTACACCCTTCTGGAAGGAGCTCTCCCATTTTACAACTCACCTTTCCTAACTCCCTTTGGTCCTTTTAAGGAAACATTTCTTTCCTTTTTAATTCATAGATTAATAGAAGGCAGCTGGAGTCCTACCAAATCACTGAGTTATTGCTTCATCTCAGTCATTTCTCTAACCAGTTTAGGTGAATGTGCTTCACTAAAAAGAGAAAAAATAATTCTTCATATTTTCTTTCTCTGGTTATCTATCAAAATTTGCATGTCTTATTGCCAAGAAACAGGATAGACTTTAATTTTCTTTAGTTGTTCCTTTCATCTGACAATTTATTAACTTCTTCCATATGTAGACTTAAGGGTCAGAGGCTGAGACAAAGAAATCTCCAGTCAAACTATGTGATCTCACTGCATTTCATGTGGATTTTACCTGTCTTCCTGCTTCTGTCCTTGACTTCCTTCAGTCATTTTCAACAGAACAGCAAGAGTAATTCTGTTAAAACTGAAGTCAGGTCATAGACTTCCTTCTTCAAAACACTGTGATAGCTTTGCTGTAGGTTGAATATTTGTGTCCCCCCAAATTCATATGTTGAAATCCTAACACCCAAGGATGGTCTTAGGAGGTGAGGCCTTTGGGAGGTGATTAGGTCATAAGGGCAGAATGCTCATGGATGGGATTAGTGCCCCTTTGGACATGTGAGGATACAACAAGAAGTTTGTAACCTGGAAGAGGGTCTTCATTGGATCACACTGTCACCCTGATCTTGGACTTCCAGCTTCTAGGATGGTATGAAACAAACTTTTGTTATTTATAAGCTGCATGGTTTATGGTATTTTGTTATAGCAGCTCAAACACACTAAGATAAGCTTCTGACCTCAGAGTAAGCAAAAGACTTGGAATGGCTCTAAGGCCCTATATGATCAAGTCCAGAGTCACCCTTTTTGATCTCAGTTATCAGACTCTCCTGCTCTCTCTCTGCTCCAGCCACCTGGTTCCCTTGTTCTTTGCGGTAGATACTTTCCTCCCACAATACTTTGCTTTTTGCTGTTCCCTTTGCATGAAAAGCATTTACCCAAGAGATGTGCTTGGCTCACACACTTCTTCATGTATTTACTCAAATGTTACCTCTTCACTAAGGACTTCCTTGGCTATTCCACCTAAAATCGTAATACCCATCTACCACTGGGCTCTGGCCTTTCTCTTCCCCTTCTCTGCTTTATCTTTTCCATTTTGTTGATTGTTTCTTTCACCACTCAGAAGCCTTTTAGTTTGATGTAGTCCCATTTGTGATTTTTGCTATTATTGCTTGTGCTTTTGATGTCATATAAAAAAAGTCATTACCAAGACCAATATTGAGATTTTTCCTTATGTTTTCTTCCAGGGGCTTTATGGCTTTAGGTCTCACATTGAAGTCCTTAGTCCATTTCAAGTTTATTTTTATGAATTGTGTAAAATAAGGGTGTGATTTCATTCTTTCCCATGTGAATATCCAGTTTTCCCAATACTTTATTTATTTAATTCTCAATAATAGATTGAGTATTCTTGGCTTCCTTGTCAAATATTAGTTGACCACAAATGCATGGGTTTATTTCTGAGCTCTTGATTCTGTTCCATTGGTGTATGTGTCTATTTTTAATTTCAGTATCATACTATTTTGATTACTATAGCTTTGTAATAAAGTTTGAAATCAGGAAGACTGATGCCTCTAGTTTTGTTCTTTCTTTAAATTGCTTTGGCTATTGGGGACTTCTGTAATTCCATTTGAATTTTAAGATTGCATTTTCTCTTTCTGTGATAGGGATTACACTTAATTTATAGATGGCTTAGGGTAGTATGGACATTTTAACAATATTAACTCTTCTGATACATGATTAGAACATCACGAGATATCTTTCTATTTATTTGTGTCATCTTCAATTTCTTTCATCAAGGTTTTTAGTTCTCAGTGTATAAATCTTTCCCTTGGTTAAATTTATTCCTAAGTATTTTTTTTTTTGATGCTATTGTAAATGGGATTATTTTCTTCCTTTTCAGATTGTTCATTGTTAATATATAGAGATGCAACTGATTTTTGTATGTTGATTTGTAACCTGCAGGTTTACCAAATTTATTTGTTATACTAACTCTGTGTGTGTGTGTGTGTGTGTGTGTGTGTGTGTGTGTGTGTAGTCTTTAAGAATTTCTAAATGCAAGATCATGTCATCTGCAAACAGAAACAATTTTACTTCTTTTCTAATTTGAATATCTTTAAATCTTTTTCTTGCATAATTCCTCTGGCTAGGAGTTCCAGGACTATGTTGAATAGAAGTGGTGATAGGGGGCACTTTTGTCTTATTCCTGATCTTAGAGAGGAAGCTTTCAACCTTTCTCCATTGAGTATGATGTTAGCTGGGGCTTTTCATATACTGCCTTTATTATGTTTCTTCTACACAAACTTTTTTTTTGAGAGTTTTTATCATGAAAGGATGTTAAATTTTGACAAATGCTTTTTCAGTATCTGAGATGACCATATGATTTTTATCTTTCATTGTATTAATGTGATGTATAACATTTATTAATTTGTGTATGTTGAACTATCCTTGCATCCTGGGCATAAATCCCATTTGATTATGGTATATAGTCATTTTAATGTGCTGTTGAGTTAAATTTGCTAGTATTTCGTTGAAAATTTTTGCATCTATATTCAACAAGAATATTGGACTGTAGGTTTCTTTCTTTGTAGTATCCTTATCTGACTTTGGTATCAGGGTAATGCTAGTCTTGTCAAATGAGTTTGGGAGTGCTCCTCTTCAATTTTTAGAAGGGTTTGGAAATAATTGGTGTTAATTATTATTATTTTTTCTTTTGATGTTAATTATTCTTTAAATGTTTTGTATAACTCACTAGCAAATCCATCTCTTTCTGAAATTTTATTTGGAAGTTTTTGATTACTGATTCAATCTCCTTATTGGTTATTGATCAGTTCAAATTTTTTATTATTCCATGATTCAGTCTTAGGAGGTTGTATGTTTCTAGGAATTTATCCATTTCTTCTAGGTTGCTCAATTTGTTAGCATATAATTGCTTACAGTAGTCTTTTATAATCCTTTTTGTTTCTGTGGTTGTCATTTTTAACATCTTTTTCATTTATAATTTATTTGAGTCCTCTCTCTTTTTTTTCTTGTTAAGTCTAGCTAAAGAATTATCAATTTTTCTTTTCAAAAACCACCTCTTAGTTTTGTGGATCTTTTATGCTGTTTTTCTATTCTCTATTTCATTTATTTTCTGTTCTGATCTTTGTTACCACCTTCGTTCTACCAACTTTGGGCTTAGTTTGTTCTTTCTCTAGTGCTTTGAGGTGTAAAGTTAGATTGTTTATTTGAAATCTTTCTTTTTCGTTAACATAGTCATTTATCATTATAAACTTCCCTCTTAGAACTGCTTTTGCTGCAACACATAAGTTTTGGTATTGACATTCACATACAACTCTTTTTATATACATATTTTTAAAATTTTTCTTGGATAAATGCCTAGAAGTCGAATTGTTGGTTCCAGATAGTCTATATTTTTTTCCTAGAAGCTTTATAGTTTTAGCTTTTGCATTTAGGTCTATGATCCATTCCAAATTAATTTTGCATATGTTGTGAGGTATGAGTCAAGGTTCAGTTCGTCCCCCATGTGAATAATCCAGTGGTTCCACCACCATTTGTTGTAAAGATTTTCTTTCTTCATTGAATTGCTTTAGTGCTTTGATCAAAAATCAATTTATATTATAAATGTGAGTCTATTTCTGGATTCCCGTACTTCATTCCATTTATCCACATGATTATCTTTACACTAATATCTTACTTACTGTAGTTATATAGTAGCTTTAAAATCCAAGGGCACCTGGGTGGCTCAGTCAGTTAAGTGTCCAACTCAGGATTTCAGCTCAGGTCATGATCTTGCAGTTTGTGAGTTTCAGCCCTGCATCAGGTTCTGCACTGACAGTGGGAAGCCTGCTTGGGATTCTGTCTCTCTCACCTTCTCAGTCTACCCATCTCTAGCTCTTGGTCTCTCTCTCAAAATAAATAAATAAAACTTACAAAAAAAATAAAAGAATAAAATCCAGTTATATAGATGTATATTCTAAATTTATTCTTCTCTTTCAAGGTTGTTTTGGGTATTTTAGGTCTTTTGCATTGTCATATAAATTTTATAACCAGCCTTTCAATCTCTACAATGATGCCTGCCGGTATTTTTATTATAATTGGGTTGAATCTGTATATAAATTTGAAGATAATTAATATTTCACAACATCAAGAATTCAATAACATGAGCAGTGTATATCTATCCATTATTTGGGTCTAAACATTTTTTCTCAGTAATGATTTCTAGTTTTCAGGGTAGAAGTCTTGCACCATTTTATTAAATTTTTATTTACTTTATGCTTTAAATGTGATTATAAATAGAATTTTAAAATATGTGATTTTTTAATTTCTTGCTTCTAGTATACAGGTCATCTTGTATCCTATGACCTTGTTAAACTTATTAGATCTAGTAGTTTTTATGCAGCTTTCGTAGGATTTTGTAGGTAGAAGTCATGTAAACTGTGAATAAAGACATATTTACTTCTTTTTTTCTTAATCTCTATGCCTATTATTATTTTTTTTTTCTTATTGCCCTGATTACGATCTCCATTTACAAGGTTGAATAGAAGTAGTGAGAAAGTGGCTTTAAGTGTCTGACTCTTGATTTTGGTTCAGGTCATGATCTCACAGTCTGTGAGGTGGAGCCCTGTGTGAGGCTCTGCTCTGATAGTTCAGAGCCTGCTTGAGATTCTCTCTCTCCCTCTCTCTCTGGCTTTCCCCAACTCACATTCACTCACTCTCTTTCTTTCTCTCAAAATAAATAAATATTAAAAAAAGGAAGTAGTGAGAAAGAATAAACTAACTTTGTTCCCAGTCATTACAGTGGAGACTTCAGTCTTTCTGAAGTCTTTCTCCATAAAGTGTTATGTTCAGTGTGAATTTTTTCAGGTTGTGGGAAGTTCCTTACATTATTGCTTTGCTTAAAAAAACAAAAGCAGGGGCGCCTGGGTGGCGCAGTCGGTTAAGCGTCCGACTTCAGCCAGGTCACGATCTCACGGTCCGTGAGTTCGAGCCCCGCGTCAGGCTCTGGGCTGATGGCTCAGAGCCTGGAGCCTGTTTCCGATTCTGTGTCTCCCTCTCTCTCTGTCCCTCTCCCGTTCATGCTCTGTCTCTCTCTGTCCCACAAATAAATAAAAAAACGTTGAAAAAAAAAATTAAAAAAAAAAAACAAAAAAAACAAAAGCAAAAAAACCCATTCCACTTTTGTATAAAATGTGCCTTTTTTCTTTAGCTGCTGTTAACACTTTTTCTCTCTACCCCTAGTTATCTATTTGACTATAATGTGCCTTGGTGTGAGTTTCTTTGTTTATCCTGCTTGAGATTTGTTGAGCAGGTTAAATAAGCACACAGGACTTCAGTTCTTCATCAAACATTGAAAAATTTAAACATTATTATTTCAAATACATTTTCTTCCTCTCTCTTTCTCTCCCCTACTTCCTGCCTTTTTTCTGGTACTCTGTTATCTTTTAGATCACTTGATATTGTTCCATATATCATGGAGGCTCAGTTCATTTTTTAGTCTTTTTTCTTTGTGTATTTTTGTCTGAATATTTTCCATTGACCTGTCTTCAATTGTTCAACAAATTGTCAAACAAATACAGTGAATTTTGTTTTTGTTTTGAATCTAGAATTTCCGTTTAATTATTTTAAAATATTTTCCAATTCTCTATTAAAGTTCCCTATTGTTCTTTTATTATGTATATGCTTTCTTAGAAATCTTTTTTCCTTTTTAATTTTTTTAAGTTTATTTATTTATTTGAGTAATCTCCACACCCAACATGGGGCTCGAACTCATGACCCTGAGATCAAGAGTTGCATGCTTTTCTGCCTGAGCCAGTCAGGCACCCACTTTTTTTTTTTTTTTTCAATATATGAAGTTTATTGTCAAATTGGTTTCCATACAACTCCCAGTGCTCATCCCAAAAGGTGCCCTCCTCAATACCCATCACCCACCCTCCCCTCCCTCCCTCTCCCCATCAACCCTCAGTTCTCAATTTTTAAGAGTCTCTTATGCTTTGGCTCTCTTCCACTCTAACCTTTTTTTTTTCCTCCCCCTCCCCCATGGGTTTCTGTTAAGTTTCTCAGGATCCACAAAAGAGTGAAAACATATGGTATCTGTCTTTCTCTGTATGGCTTATTTCACTTAGCATCACACTCTCCAGTTCCATCCATGTTGCTACAAAGGGCCATATTTCATTCTTTCTCATTGCCATGTAGTACTCCATTGTGTATATAAACCACAATTTTTTTATCCATTCATCAGTTGATGGACATTTAGGCTCTTTCCATAATTTGGCTATTGTTGAGAGTGCTGCTATAAACATTGGGGTACAAGTGCCCCTATTAATCAGTACTCCTGTATCCCTTGACGCACCCACTTTTTTTAGAAATTTTTGCCCATATTTATATTAACTATTATAGTGTTCTTATCATTATTAGTTGTTATATTCATCTCTGTAATTTTTGAGATTGTTCATGTTGACTAATTTTTTTGCCTGGTTATTGGTCACATTTTGCTGCTTCCTTGAATGCTTTGTACATTTTAATTGTATGCTGGTTGCTACACTTTTATAGATGCTGTATTTTTTAAAAGTTTTATTTAAATTCCAGTTTGTTAACATACAGTGTGATATTACTTTTAGGTATGCAGTATAGTGATTCAACACTTCCATGCATCACTTAGTGCTCATCACAAGTGCACTTCTTAATCTCCATCACCTGTTTAGCCCATTTCTCCACCACCCTCCACCTGGTAACTATTAGTTTGTTCTCTATGGTTAAGAGTATGCTTCTTGGTTTGCTCCCACTGCTCTTTCCCCACTTTGCTTATTTTGTTTCTCAAATTCCACATAAGAGTGAAATCATATAGTATTTGTCTTTCTCTGACTGATTTATTTCGCTTAGCATAATACTCTCTAGCTCCATCCATGTCGTTGAAAATGGCAAGATTTCACTCTTTTTTATGGTTGAATAATATTCCATTGTGTGTGTTTGTGTGTGTGTGTGTGTGTGTGTGTGTACACAAATATATGCCACAGTTTATTTATCTTTTCATCAGTTGATGGAACTTGGGTTGTTTCCATAATCTGGCTATTGTAGATAATGCTGCTATAAACATACAGATGCTGTATTTTTGAGTGTCTGTGTTTTGTTGTCTAGATTAATAAATATTAATTTTTTTATAGGCAATTAATTTTCTTGAGGATCAACTTGATGCTTTCAGTCTAGCTTTTAAGCTTTGTTAGATTGTGTCAAGAGTAGCCTTTACTTCAGGACTAGATTAGTCCTACTTCTAAGGCATAGTCTTTCTGGGATCTCCTTGAAGGCTGTTGGTTTTCAGTTGTCTTTTAGCCCTGAGAGTGCTCTGGTGATCAGTTTACAGGTCTCAGTAGTTGTTCTTTTCCTGGTAGTTGTCTTTCCTTAACTTTGTGGAGTCTTAGCCTGTGCATACACAGCTTACTCTTTAGGCAAAGGCTCATGAGGACATATATGCTCAGTTTTGAAGCCCCTTCCTTTTACAGCTCTTTTCAATCTGATGCCTTGTTCTATGCTGGACTTCTCAGTAGTCTTGAGTTCCAATCTTCTAATATCCTCAGCTCAGCAGGACTGCTGTATTTTATCTGACCTCAAACTTCTTTTTTATTTATTTATTTATTTATTTATTTATTTATTTATTTATTTTATTTTTTAATATATGAAATTTACTGTCAAATTGGTTTCCATACAACACCCAGTGCTCATCCCAAAAGGTGCCCTCCTCAATACCCATCACCCACCCTGCCCTCCCTCCCACCCCCCATCAACCCTCAGTTTGTTCTCAGTTTTTAACAGTCTCTTATGCTTTGGCTCTCTCCCACTCTAACCTCTTTTTTTTTTTTTTTTTTTCCTTCCCCTCCCCCATGGGTTTCTGTTATGTTTCTCAGGATCCACATAAGAGTGAAACCATATGGTATCTGTCTTTCTCTGTATGGCTTATTTCACTTAGCATCACACTCTCCAGTTCCATCCATGTTGCTACAAAAGGCCATATTTCATTTTTTCTCATTGCCACGTAGTATTCCATTGTGTATATAAACCACAATTTCTTTATCCATTCATCAGTTGATGGACATTTAGGCTCTTTCCATAATTTGGCTATTGTTGAGAGTGCCGCTATAAACATTGGGGTACAGGTGCCCCTATGCATCAGTACTCCTGTATCCCTTGGATAAATTCCTAGCAGTGCTATTGCTGGGTCATAGGGTAGGTGTATTTTTAATTTTCTGAGGAACCTCCACACTGCTTTCCAGAGCAGCTGCACCAATTTGCATTCCCACCAACAGTGCAAGAGGGTTCCTGTTTCTCCACATCCTCTCCAGCATCTATAGTCTCCTGATTTCTTCATTTTGGCCACTCTGACTGGCGTGAGGTGGTATCTGAGTGTGGTTTTGATTTGTATTTCCCTGATAAGGAGCGACGTTGAACATCTTTTCATGTGCCTGTTGGCCATCCGGATGTCTTCTTTAGAGAAGTGTCTATTCATGTTTTCTGCCCATTTCTTCACTGGGTTATTTGTTTTTCGGGTGTGGAGTTTGATGAGCTCTTTATAGATTTTGGATACTAGCCCTTTGTCCGATGTGTCATTTGCAAATATCTTTTCCCATTCCGTTGGTTGCCTTTTAGTTTTGTTGGTTGTTTCCTTTGCTGTGCAGAAGCTTTTTATCTTCATAAGGTCCCAGTAATTCACTTTTGCTTTTAATTCCCTTGCCTTTGGGGATGTGCCGAGTAAGAGATTGCTACGGCTGAGGTCAGAGAGGTCTTTTCCTGCTTTCTCCTCTAAGGTTTTGATGGTTTTCTGTCTCACATTCAGGTCCTTTATCCATTTTGAGTTTATTTTTGTGAATGGTGTGAGAAAGTGGTCTAGTTTCAACCTTCTGCATGTTGCTGTCCAGTTCTCCCAGCACCATTTGTTAAAGAGACTGTCTTTTTTCCATTGGATGTTCTTTCCTGCTTTGTCAAAGATGAGTTGGCCATACGTTTGTGGGTCTAGTTCTGGGGTTTCTATTCTATTCCATTGGTCTATGTGTCTGTTTTTATGCCAATACCATGCTGTCTTGATGATGACAGCTTTGTAGTAGAGGCTAAAGTCTGGGATTGTGATGCCTCCTGCTTTGGTCTTCTTCTTCAAACTTACTTTGGCTATTCGGGGCCTTTTGTGGTTCCATATGAATTTTAGGATTGCTTGTTCTAGTTTCGAGAAGAATGCTGGTGCAATTTTGATTGGGATTGCATTGAATGTGTAGATAGCTTTGGGTAGTATTGACATTTTGACACTATTTATTCTTCCAATCCATGAGCAGGGAATGTCTTTCCATTTCTTTATATCTTCTTCAATTACCTGCATAAGCTTTCTATAGTTTTCAGCATACAGATCTTTTACATCTTTGGTTAGATTTATTCCTAGGTATTTTATGCTTCTTGGTGCAATTGTGAATGGGATCAGTTTCTTCATTTGTCTTTCTGTTGCTTCATTGTTAGTGTATAAGAATGCAACTGATTTCTGCACATTGATTTTGTATCCTGCAACTTTGCTGAATTCATGTATCAGTTCTAGCAGACTTTTGGTGGAGTCTATCGGATTTTCCATGTATAATATCATGTCATCTGCAAAAAGCGAAAGCTTGACTTCATCTTTGCCAATTTTGATGCCTTTGATTTCCTTTTGTTGTCTGATTGCTGATGCTAGAACTTCCAGCACTATATTAAACAGCAGCGGTGACAGTGGGCATCCCTGTCGTGTTCCTGATCTCAGGGAAAAAGCTCTCAGTTTTTCCCCGTTGAGGATGATGTTAACTGTGGGCTTTTCATAAATGGCCTTTATGATCTTTAAGTATGTTCCTTCTAAACCGACTTTCTCAAGGGTTTTTATTAAGAAAGGGTGCTGGATTTTGTCAAAGGCCTTTTCTGCATCGATTGACAGGATCATATGGTTCTTCTCTCTTTTTTTGTTAATGTGATGTATCACGTTGATCGATTTGCGAATGTTGAACCAGCCCTGCATCCCAGGAATGAATCCCACTTGATCATGGTGAATAATTCTTTTTATATGCTGTTGAATTCGATTTGCTAGTATCTTATTAAGAATTTTTGCATCCATATTCATCAGGGATATTGGCCTGTAGTTCTCTTTTTTTACTGGGTCTCTGTCTGGTTTAGGAATCAAAGTAATACTGGCTTCATAGAATGAGTCTGGAAGTTTTCCTTCCCTTTCTATTTCTTGGAATAGCTTGAGAAGGATAGGTATTATCTCTGCTTTAAATGTCTGGTAGAACTCCCCTGGGAAGCCATCTGGTCCTGGACTCTTATTTGTTGGGAGATTTTTGATAACCGATTCAATTTCTTCGCTGGTTATGGGTCTGTTCAAGCTTTCTATTTCCTCCTGATTGAGTTTTGGAAGAGTGTGGGTGTTTAGAAATTTGTCCATTTCTTCCAGGTTGTCCAATTTGCTAGCATATAATTTTTCATAGTATTCCCTGATAATTGTTTGTATCTCTGAGGGATTGGTTGTAATCATTCCATTTTCATTCATGATTTTATCTATTTGGGTCATCTCCCTTTTCTTTTTGAGAAGCCTGGCTAGAGGTTTGTCAATTTTGTTTATTTTTTCAAAAAACCAACTCTTGGTTTCGTTGATCTGCTCTACAGTTTTTTTAGATTCTATATTGTTTATTTCTGCTCTGATCTTTATGATTTCTCTTCTTCTGCTGGGTTTAGGCTGCCTTTGCTGTTCTGCTTCTATTTCCTTTAGGTGTGCTGTTAGATTTTGTATTTGGGATTTTTCTTGTTTCTTGAGATAGGCCTGGATTGCAATGTATTTTCCTCTCAGGACTGCCTTCGCTGCATCCCAAAGCGTTTGGATTGTTGTATTTTCATTTTCGTTTGTTTCCATATATGTTTTAATTTCTTCTCTAATTGCCTGGTTGACCCACTCATTCGTTAGTAGGGTGTTCTTTAACCTCCATGCTTTTGGAGGTTTTCCAGACTTTTTCCTGTGGTTGATTTCAAGCTTCATAGCATTGTGGTCTGAAAGTATGCATGGTATAATTTCAATTCTTGTAAACTTATGAAGGGCCGTTTTGTGACCCAGTATATGATCTATCTTGGAGAATGTTCCATGTGCACTCGAGAAGAAAGTATATTCTGTTGCTTTGGGATGCAGAGTTCTAAATATATCTGTCAAGTCCATCTGATCCAATGTATCATTCAGGGCCCTTGTTTCTTTATTGACTGTGTGTCTAGATGATCTATCCATTTCTGTAAGTGGGGTGTTAAAGTCCCCTGCAATGACCACATTCTTATCAATAAGGTTGCTTATGTTTATGAGTAATTGTTTTATATATCTGGGGGCTCGGGTATTTGGCGCATAGACATTTATAATAGTTAGCTCTTCCTGGTGGATAGACCCTGTGATTATTATATAATGCCCTTCTTCATCTCTTGTTACAGCCTTTAATTTAAAGTCTAGTTTGTCTGTTATAAGTATGGCTATTCCAGCTTTCTTTTGGCTTCCAGGAGCATGATAAATAGTTCTCCATCCCCTCACTCTCAATCTAAAGGTGTCCTCAGATCTAAAATGAGTCTCTTGTAGACAGCAAATAGAAGGGTCTTGTTTTTTTATCCATTCTGATACCCTATGTCTTTTAGTTGGCGCATTTAATCCATTTACATTCAGTGTTATTATAGAAAGATATGGGTTTAGAGTCATTGTGATGTCTGTATGTTTTATGCTTGTAGTGATGTCTCTGGTACTTTGTCTCACAGGATCCCCCTTAGGATCTCTTGTAGGGCTGGTTTCGTGGTGACAAATTCCTTCAGTTTTTGTTTGTTTGGGAAGACCTTTATCTCTCCTTCTATTCTAAATGACAGACTTGCTGGATAAAGGATTCTCGGCTGCATATTTTTTCTGTTTAGCACACTGTAGATATCGTGCCAAGCCTTTCTGGCCTGCCAAGTTTCAAAGGAGAGATCAGTCACGAGTCTTATAGGTCTCCCTTTATATGTGAGGGCACGTTTATCCCTTGCTGCTTTCAGAATTTTCTCTTTATCCTTGTATTTTGCCAGTTTCACTATGATATGTCTTGCAGAAGATCGATTCAAGTTACGTCTGAAGGGAGTTCTCTGTGCCTCTTGGATTTCAATGCCTTTTTCCTTCCCCAGTTCAGGGAAGTTCTCAGCTATAATTTGTTCAAGTACCCCTTCAGCACCTTTCCCTCTCTCTTCCTCCTCTGGGATACCAATTATGCGTATATTATTTTTTTTTAGTGTATCACTTAGTTCTCTAATTTTCCCCTCATACTCCTGGATTTTTTTATCTCTCTTTCTTTCAGCTTCCTCTTTCTCCATAACTTTATCTTCTAGTTCACCTATTCTCTCCTCTGCCTCTTCAAGCTGAGCCATCGTGGTTTCCATTTTGTTTTGCATTTCGTTTAAAGCGTTTTTCAGCTCCTCGTGACTGTTCCTTAGTCCCTCGATCTTTGTGGCAAGAGATTCTCTGCTGTCCTGTATACTGTTTTCAAGCCCAGCGATTAATTTTATGACTATTATTCTAAATTCACTTTCTGTTATATTATTTAAATCCTTTTTGATCAGTTCATTAGCTGTTGTTATTTCCTGGAGATTCTTCTGAGGGGAATTCTTCCGTTTGGTCATTTTGGAGAGTCCCTGGCGTGGTGAGGACCTGCAGTGCACTTCCCCTGTGCTGTGGTGTATAACTGGAGTTAGTGGGCGGGGCCGCAGTCCGACCCGATGTCTGCCCCCAGCCCACTGCTGGGGCCACAGTCAGACTGGTGTGTGCCTTCTCTTCCCCTCTCCTAGGGGTGGGATTCACTGTGGGGTGGCGTGTCCCGTCTGGGCTACTTGCACACTGCCAGGCTTGTGTTGCTGGGGATCTGGCGTATTAGCTGGGGTGGGTAGGCAAGGTGCACGGGGGCTGGAGGGGCAGGCTTAGCTCGCTTCTCCTTAGGTGATCCACTTCAGGAGGAGCCCTGTGGCAGCGGGAGGGAGTCAGATCCGCTGCCGGAGGTTTGGCTCCGCAGAAGCACAGAGTTGGGTGTTTGCGCGGAGCGAGCAAGTTCCCTGGCAGGAACTGGTTCCCTTTGGGATTTTGGCTGGGGGATGGGCGGGGGAGATGGCGCTGGCGCCTTTGTTCCCCGCCAAGCTGAGCTCTGCCGTCTGGGGGCTCAGCAGCTCTCCCTCCCTTTGTCCTCCAGCCTTCCCGCTTTCCGAGCAGAGCTGTTAACTTATGACCTCCCAGACGCTAAGTCGCGCTTGCTGTCGGAACACAGTCTGTCCGGCCCCTCCGCTTTTGCCAGCCAGACTCGGGGGCTCTGCTTGGCTGGCGAGCCGCCCCTCCACCCCGGCTCCCTCCCGCCAGTCCGTGGAGCGCGCACCGCCTCACCGCCCTTCCTACCCTCTTCCGTGGGCCTCTAGTCTGCGCTTGACTCCGGAGACTCCCTTCTGCTAATCCTCTGGCGGTTTTCTGGGTTCTTTAGGCAGGTGTAGGTGGAATCTAAGTGATCGGCAGGACGCGCTGTGAGCCCCGCGTCCTCCTATGCCGCTATCTTCCGGAACCCCCCAACAGTGTCCTGACCTCAAACTTCTTGCACTACAACCTGAGAAGAAGTTCCAGGCAGAAAGTTGGAGAGATAATGGAGTTTTCTGAGCTCATTTTGTTGTTTTCCTTCTCTCAGGGATCACAGTTTTGTACTACCAGATATTCAACATCTTGAAATACTTGTTACCTAAATTTTATTTGGATGAAGATCTAGTATAGTACCACTTTTCCATCATGATCAGAAGTTGAAGTCCCTAACTAATGTTTTGAAAAATGACTTGGGAGTCCTTTATTCTCACAATTCACAATAGCTTCATTGCTGACAGGTCACAAATGTTGTTTCGTGATCCATTATAATCCTTCGGATCCTGTTTCAGTTTATTTAATAAACTCACAGGGGCACCTGGGTAGCTCAGTTGGTTAAGCATCTGATTCTTGATTTCCGCTCAAGTCATGATCTCAAGGCTGGTGAGTTAGAGCCCTGTGCCAGGGTCTGCACTGACAGTATGGAGACTACTTGGGATTCTCTCTGTCTCCTTCTTTCTCTGCCCCTCTCCTGCTCTCTCTCTCTTTCAGAATAAATGAACTTAAAAGAAAAGAAAAGCACTGTTTCATAAAAAAATAAACTCACAGATGGATGGTTTTCAGTTAGTAAAAAATTAAAAATCATTCATAGCATATTACACTAAAATACATGAACAGAATAATCTCCAGATAATTAATATTTGTTACATATATTGTAGACTCTACCATACTAGAGTAGTTTTAGTTTATGAATTAATTTTGTGCACATATCCTATTATTTCAATTCTTTATGAAATATTTTTATATTTAATTTAAACATAAATTAATCACTTTGCTCTCTCTTATTCACCTCTTTCCAAGCAAATGATCATGAAAAGTGGATGAAATTTAGTAATTAGTTTGACAGTTTCAATCATATTTTTAATATATGAAAAATGTTATTTTCAGCATGTAAGAGAAAACCTCTATCATGTAAGTAACGTAGTAACTGTTACTCTTTTTATAGCACCTCAAAATAATGTTTTTTCTTATCTGTTATTAATATATTGGTTCTGTATATTTTTCTTTTATTTAAATGTAATCCAAGCAAACAGATCCTTGTTATACTTTGTGGAATTTTTATAACTTTTGTGAGATTTTAATATATTTATCTAGCCCATTTGATCTAAGTAATGTTTGTCTTGATGAAAATAGTTCACTAATAAAATGAATAACACACTGACAAAACAATAACAAAATTTTTAGTTTTGTAATAGGCTACCACAGATCTGATAATAGTTTGGAAACTTAACTTTTACTACTAAAATATATTTTTAAAAGAAAAATGTTAAACTTCATTGTCTAGTATGATTGATTCTTTAATCATTTTTGGGATACATGATTTTATTATGTATGTATGCATGTATGTATGTATGTATACATTTATTTATTTATTTATTTATTTTACTCATAGTTACACTTTATTACATGGAAAAAATACATGTTAAATCAGCCAAGGAACAATTCGCCTGGAGCAGAATCCAGGGGATTTCCAGCGCCAACTTCTAGTTGTCTTTCCTACAGAAGTTGTAGATTGGACTAACTCTTCCCAGCAGTGATGGGCGATAGTACACATGGAATATTGCCAACCAGGGAGGTTCATACAAACCTTGAGTGTACAGAGCTTTTATTGTGGTTTGTCTGTATAGATGTGGCTGACCTTAGTTTCCAACCCTTCTGGAAATCAAGCTGATAGCAGGTGGCCCAAAGGCCCCACCATAAATCACACTGTTAAGCTCCCTGGTATGGTTCAAGGCCTCCAGGTAAGAAAGATACTCTTAGCAGACAGGAAATCCCAAGGGCTTATAGGTCACTTCCCAAAAGCTGAGGACAAAGATCAGACCTCTCTTTGGGCGAGGTCAATTCTTCACTAAACAGTATGGTATACATGATTTTAATAATCAAACTGTCTTTTAATAAAGAATGTCAAATGAAATTATTTCTTACTATAACAGGTCATTTGGAAAGAACACCATACAAATTGAAATCAACAAATTCATCAAATGAAGCTGCCACTGACTTCCATACGTGCTCTGCTGAGTGTAAAATTGCATGTATTATTAAGTATTCCTATCATTTTCTATTTGTTTTATTTATCTTTATTTTTATTTTTTATTTTTATTATTTTTTAAGGTTTATTTATTTTGAGAGAGAGAGAGTAGGCGCAAGTGGGGGAGGGGCAGGGAGAGAGGGAGAGACAGAGAATCCCATGCAGGCTTTGCACTGTCAGTGCAGAGCCCGATGTAAGGCTCCAACTCAGGAACTGTGAGATCATGACCAGAACCAAAATCAAGAGTCAGATGTTTTACTGACTGAGCCGCTGAGCACCCCTGTAATTATTTAAAAATTTTGTTTCCTGGTTGTGAGTGTACTGATTCTCATATTTATTTTTATTGTTTATATATTCTTGACTATTATTATTTTTCTTATATTTCTAAAATTGATTATCATAGTTTTTTTCCATTGTAATAACAAAGAGTTTTTGACATTTTTTGTATAGTTTGACATAATTTCAAACTTATAGAAAACTTGAAAGTACAATGCAGAAACTTTCCTTCCCCAACCTTTTCAATGTAAACTGCTGATATGATACCTCACCACTGAACACTTTAGAATACATTTCTTTCAAACAAAGACATTTATCTACATAACTGTAATAGAACCATCAATACCACAAACTTAACATTGATATATCATTATTATCTAATTCTCAGATCCCCTTCAAATTCTACATTGATCCCAATAATGTGTTTTATGATTAAAGGATCATGTCTTTAGAGTCTTTCAATCTGGAGCAGTTCTTCACTCTCTCCTTGTTTTGTTTTTTTTTTTTTTTAACCTACTCATTTTATTTTATTATTATTTTTGTAATATGAAATTTATTGTCAAATTGGTTTCCATACAACATCCAGTTCTCATCCCAACAGGTGCCCTCCTCGATGCCCATCACCTACCCTCCATCAACCCTCAGATTGTTCTCAGTTTTTAAGAGTCTCTTATGGTTTGGCTCCCTCCCTCTCTAACTTTTTTTTTTTTCATGATCAAGACATCTTTGGTGATTATGAACCCATTATTTTGAAAGTGTTCCTTTAGATACCGCCAATATTCCTTCATGATTATATTCAGGTTATGCATCTATGACAACAGTATCACAGTAATCACGCTGCTTTTTTTCTCGTTGTGTTATATTAAGTGGCACATGATTTTGATTTATCCCATTATTGGTAGTGTCTGCCAGGTTTCTGCCATGTTACCTTTTTTCCTTTTGTAATTAATACATGCTTTGTGGGGGAAATTTTGGGAGACTATTTAACTATCCCATTTGTTGTCAAACTTTCACCTACTAGTTTTAGTATCCGTCGATATTTCTTGACTAAATGAACTATGATGTTTGTTAAGTGGTTATTTTCTTAAATTAAAAAAAAACACTTTATTGAGGTATTGATGTGCAAAAATCTGTGCATATTTAATGTATATAACTTGGTGAGTTTAGAGACAGTATACAACCATCAAACAATCATGACAATCTATGCCATCACACATCCATCACCTCTAAAAGTTTCCGCCCATCCTCTTTATTTATTACGTGTGTGTGTGTGTGTGTGTGTGTGACAAGATCACCTAATATAAGATCTACCCCCTTAGCAAATATTTAAGTATAAATAAAATATTATTTATTATAGGCGGTATGCTGTATAGGAGATCTCTAGGACTTACTTATTCTTACATAACTGAAACTTTGTATCTTTTGACTACTACATCCCTGTTTTGCTCTCCTCTCAGGCTTTGGCAACCGCCATTCAATTTTCTGTTTCTACCAGTTTGACTATTTTAGATTCCTCATATAAATAGTATCATGTAATATTTCTCCTCCTCCTCCTCCTCCTCCTTCTTCTTCTCCTTCTTCCTCTTCTTTTTTGAGAGAGATAGTAGGGGATGGGCAGAGGGAGAGAGAGAGAGAGAGAGAGAGAGAATGAGAATCCCAAGCAGGCTTTGCACTGTCAGTGCAGAGCCCAATGTGCGGCTTGAACTCATGAGTCATGAGCCAAAGATAGATGCTTAACCAACTGAGGCACCCAGGCACCCCAATAAAAATATGATTTTAAATATTGACATAAAATATGATGTTTTTCCAAGTTAAACACCATTCACCAATATTGAAATACTGAGTTCTTATCTATTATACTACTTAATGATAAGGAGCATCTATTTTGATTCTTTGGTGAACAAGAAAGTTACTAATGCGCACACACACACACACACACACACATATCTTAAGCAGGCTCCACACTCAGCATGGAGCCCAATGCAGGGCTTGATCTCACAACCCTGGGATTATGACCTGAGGCAAAATCAAGAGCTGGCTGCTTAACCAACTGAGCCACCCAGGTGCCTCTAGTATTTGTTCTTCTTTGTCTGGCTTATTTCTCTTAGCATAATGTTTAAATGGTTAGTTTCTAATTCAACTATTTTTTTTTTACATTCATGAGTTGGTATAAGATAGACACTTCTGTTTATTTATTTATATTAGCAAAGACCCATGGTTTATTCAATCAGTTATAATCTGTTACTATTATTTATTCCAGTGCTAAAATTGTTCTTAGCTTTAGTCAGTGGTTGTCCCCTCAAGCTGGCTTTTGTGTCCTATTTACATATTCCCACCATTCTTTGAGTACTTCCTGATTTTTCTGCCACAAGATAATCCAGGCTCATCTTGTATTTTCCCTGCCCCAGCCCTAGAATTAGCCATTTTTCTAAGAAGTCTTGGTTCCCTTCTGTGGAAAATGGTATTTAGAAACCATGATGTGTATGTTAGGTGTGTTCATTGCTATTAGGTATCAGTAACAGTGGACAGAATGAGGGAATGTAAGCATGTATGTACATTATAGACATAATACACATATTTTTATCTATCTATCTATCCATCTATCTATCATCTATCTATCTATCTATCTATGTATCTATCATGTGAGGTCACACCAATACTTACAATTTCAATTTAACACTACAGGGTGTTGAAAACATTCTAGTGTTTTTCCTTTTCATATTTGTAACTATCTGCAATATAATTATTTACCAGTCTCCTGTCGCCAATACTGGCCGGCATCCATCCATCTCTTCTGTCACAAAGACACTTCACCTACCTAGCTTGGGCTCTAATACTCTGCCTTGGGCTGCCACTACCACTATTTCCAATGAGGATGCCTTCCGTACTTGACTTGGGGCTTTGACAACCTGCACTGTGCTACTTTCCCACCTAGTTTGGGTTCCACTGGCCCGTGCCAGGCTGCTGATATCACCGCCCTCCCATTACATGGACACCTTCTATTTCTTCTCCTCCTCCTCCTCCTTCTTCTTCACCTGGTTCTGGATCCAACAGTCTGTGCTGGGCCGATGCCATACTCCTATAAAGACTGCCCCTCACCCTGTTTGGGCTCTGATACTATTTCCCTCATTGCTGTCATTATTCCATCCTATGAGAACCTCTCTCTCACCTCATTCAGGTTCTGACAGCCCATGTTGTATTACCACCACCCCCCAGATGTGTCCCCTCTTCAATTTGCCTGGGTTCCAACACCCTCTGCTGGGATGTTGTCACCCCACCACTTTGCTTGGCCCCATCTAAAGGTGTTTTGTTTGAATTATTCTGGAAGAAAGAATGATAGGAAGAGGCAAGGCAAACAGAAATGCTTGAAGAAGGTTTTAACATTTTGAAACTTCTGCAAGTCTTCTGTCTTTTTGTTTACTTTTTGGCTCCCACTAGGATTCTTCCTTCTAGTCACATTTGAATCTTAGTATGATCTAGAATTTTGAAAATATCTCAAAATTTATCTGGTAGTGGGCATGAACAAGTGCAATTTGAATGCATTTTAGAATTACTCCCATGTTACACCTAGAAGCATAATTGTGTAGTCAAATTACTATTATGACATACATTATGACTTATGGGTGAACATGCATAAGAGTTTGTCACTGGAATACTTGTTTTTTCAGCCTGTTTCATTGCACCAGTGAAAATTTTCATGGTACTTCATCTGGAACTATCAGACTTTGCTACGTTTAGGCATATCAAATTTACTAAGATGTGATCTGATATTTTGGGATGCATAAAACATGTGAGTCCACATGCTGATGTAATTGCTTATGTGCTGTAACCTAAAAAAAAAATCAAAATATTATTTTACATTATCCTCCCCCCAAAAACAGACATGGTATATTTAAAGTTATATATGCTGTATTATTTAGTGTATATCTGATAGAACAGTTTTTTTTTTTCATTTGTTACTGATAGGGAGTGAATTCTTAGTTTATAAATACACAGACTAGCTTCCAGCCGTTTACATTTGAAACCTCGTTTCTCCCACATACTTCCAGTGAGAAACACCCTAAGTCAAAGTCATACCACAGCATATTTCTGTTCCCTGCACCTTTTGTGAGGAAGAGATAGCAATATTCCTGGAAACCATTCTCATGTTGAGACAACTAGCAATAAATTTCCTATACACAAAAGGGAAGTGAACCACACAAATGTATCCAACTAAATACAGAGTGGATCTATTCTCAATTCATCGTTCCCTTATCTGCATCCACAAAATGCCTTGAATGGTCCAATGTCACCTAACACAAAGAGAGGTGTGACAGAGGGAAAACTGCTAATTTCATTGATTGATGTTAAAATATCTTTCCTTTTGCAAATTTTGTAATATTTATGACCATATGACAATCAAGTCAGGACCCCTCCAGGGCTTTGGAAAGGCTTGAAGAAACATAAGCTTCGTTAGCTTTCTGGTCAATCTGCCTGGGCAGGGGCTGCAGTAGGGTCTCTGTTCTTCACACACACATCATTGGAACCACCTTCATCTTATATTTCCGGGGCTTTGCCACTTTGACACACCATGAGAATCTGACCTTAAATAGTTTTTATTCTCATTAATCCATAGCTTTTGAGAGGAATATAAAGAAAGAGAACTAAAAAAGCCTTGTTTCTAGTTTGATGTAAAGGAGGAGAGTTTAAACAGTCTTTTTCATATGGATTATGAACCTGTTTAACAAATAAACATGCAATTAAATTCAACTTACATTTAATTGAGAACTTGATACATATAAAGCATTGTATAGATGATGTGGAAAACATAGAAGTTAGACAAATCAGGGGTTCCTGGGTAGCTCAGTCAGTTAAGCGTCCGACTTTGGCTCAGGTCATGATCTTGCAGTTTGTGAGTTTGAGCCCCATATCAGGCTCTGTGCTGACAGCTCGGATCCTGGAGCTTGCTTCAGATTCTAGGTTTCCCTCTCTCTCTGTCCCTTCCCCCCGCTTGCCCTCTGTCTCGCTCGCTCAAAAATAAATATTAAAAAAATAGGAAGTTAGACAAATCATATGAATTAGCTAAATCTTATCTGGATGACATTACTAAATCGTTAATTAAGCCTGGCATAGGTGATTCAGTGAGAAAGATAATTTATTTTGCAAATCAGGAAGTGTAACTTTGCACTTGTAAGCCTTAGAATTTAGTGCCTATGTCCTTGACATGAATACTTACAAAGAGCAGAAAATGATTTAGCCTTTTAAGACTAAAATGATACTGCATTCCAGCAACCAAGATATAATGAAATCATCACTATTGGTTTATAGAGTAGGCTACCCAGACCATCAAGAGATTATCAAAAAGCATTTCTTTATTATTTAAATTTGAAATAGCTTTTCACTCACCTTTTTCATATCTTTCCTTTCTCTTCATATATGAGACAAAGAATTGTAATAGAATTAAAAGGAAATTATCATAAAAATCAATGAAATTAGGTCTTGCTAAGAGTGACTGCGTCTTTAGAAAGAAAGGCTATTGTTTTTTATAAAATTTTGAAATGATCTCTTTATTATGATATTTCAAATATACAGAAATATATAGTCTGGGAAATCTGTGTACCCACAACCCAGATTGAAATTCTTTATGTCTCTCTCTCTGATCTCTGCTAGTGATAATCACAGCCTTTAAATTGGTGTGCATGCTACTCATGAATGCTTCACACGTGTATTACATGGATATGCAGCCATATGCAAAGTAGAGTTTACTTTGAAAGGTCTTAAATTTTAATTAAGAGTTATAATATATAGGTTATTCTGTAACTTGCTTTCACATAAACATTGTTTTTGAGATGTGACCGTGTTCACTTCAAGCTATCCTTATTTCTATGCTATTGTTTGCATGTGTATTACCTCTTTTTTAAAACTCATGATATTCTGAGAGAGAAAAACTATTGTATTTATCTTAAGTTTCTTTAGTACCCAAATATAGAATCCTTTGGATGAGTTCTGTAGTTGATATTGCTTTTGGCTCAGCACTGTCCACATTTCAATTTGGATCCATTTAAGGATCAGCCACAATGAGGCCATGCATCTACTTTCATTATCTTTTCCTAGAATTCCAAAATCTAACGGTTTTCACATGCATATGCAAAGGAGTCAAGGTAGAGAAGGGATGCATAGGGGAGACAAAGATGCTGTAAACCTTCCCTGAGGCCAGGAGAAGGCAAGGGGAGAGAGTTACTGAGAATCTGAGATGAAGTCTATGAAAATGACATATTTGACAAAGGGTTAGTGTCCAAAATCTATAAAGAACTTAACAAACTCAACACCCCCCAAAAACAAATAATCCAGTGAATGACCAGGCAGAAGACATGAATAGATACATCCAGATGGCTAGCAGACACATGAAAAAATCCTCAACATACATCACTCATCATCAGGGAAATACAAATCAAAACCACAATGAGATACCACCTCACACCCTTCAGAATGGCTAAACTGAACAACTCAGGAAACAACGGATGCTGGTGAGGATGTGCAGTAAGGGGAACCCTTTTGGACTGTTGGGAATGCAAACTGGTGGAACCCCTCTGGAAACAGTACAGAGGCTCTTCAGAAAATTAAAAACAGAACTACCCTATGACCCAGCAATAGCACTACTAGGTACTTATCTAAAGGATACAAAAAGGCTAATTCAAAGGGGCACATGCACCCCAATGTTTATAGCAGCACTATCAACTATAACCAAATTATGGAAAGAGCCCAAATGTTCATTAACTGATGAATGGATAAAGAAAATGCGGTATATATATATATATATATATATATATATATATATACACACACACACATACACACACACACATACACACACACACACACACAATGGAATACTACTGGGCTATCAAAAAGAATGAAATTTTGCCATTTACAACAACATGGATGGAACTAGACTATATTATGCTAAGCAAAATGAGTCAGAGAAAGACAAATATCGTATGATTTCACTCATATGTGGAATTTAAGAAACATAATAGGTAAACATAGGGTAAGTGAAGAAAAGATAAGGTAAAAACAGAGAGGGAGACAAACAATAAGAGACTCTTAAATACAGAGAAAAAACTGAGGGTTGCTGGCCTGCAGGTGGGAGGGGATAGGTTAAATGGGTGATAGGCATTAAGAAGGGCACTTGTGATGAACACTGGGTGTTATATGGAAGTAATGTTGATGAATCACTGGGTTCTACTTCTGAAACCAATACTACATGGTATGTTAGCTAACCTGAATTTAAATAAATTAAAATAGAAAAAAAAATTGAAATATTAACCTTCAAAAAAATAAAAAAAGAAGTGGTGTTCAGTCATGGTGTGTCAGTTCCCAGTCTGCTCAGCCTCTCCCACCCTTTCTTAGGACAAGGACCGATGCACTTACTAACAGGATATATGGTGTCAGCACTTGGTCTTTTGAGACATGAAATTTCCCTTTTGTCACAGCATCATTTTTGTTAATTCAGATTTTCCTGAAAGCATAGTTCTCGTGCATTTAATGCCCTAAGAATTTGGAAATAACAGACATCTACATTTCACTCTAAATGAGACATCTCTATATCTGGAATTATAGGCTTTTTCTTTCCCTGAAAATTACTCAGGAACATGAAGTTTAAATTACTTTCCCAGGAAAATTATTCCACAAGAGTGGAGTTTGAATGCTACTCTTTCCAGGGCTGCTTTCCTGTGGTCTGTTAAGATGAGGGACACAGAAAGTGGCAATTATACCATCAGCCCTTAATGCCTGATTCTTTACAGAACAGACAATCCCAATTTTCTATGAAATTTTCTACTTTAAGTAGTGTTATAGACGGAAAGGCTGAGACTTCATAGTTAACAGCCCAGTCAGATCTGCACTGTAGAAGACTTTTTACCACTCCCTGGTGGATAAAGTAAGAGAAACAAGATCCCCAAGGTCCAAGGCCAATGAATGAGCAAATTGGTTAATTCTTGGAGGGGGGTTTGGAGGAAAGGAACAGCAGTATTAAGTGTATGTGGACCTGTGAAGTAGGAAGTAATTTGGTAACTCCTTTATTTAAATGTTCTCTCTCCTTATTTTGTAGGGCCCACCATTGGGCCCAGGTCCTTCACTGTTGTATTCATTCTGGCCCACGACTTTAGCCTACTCTTCCTACCCAGAGGTCCCTAACATTTCCATGTTAAAGGAGGAGTCCCTTTCCCAGCCAGCTTCGAGGGAAGATTAGCTTCCATCTCATCATACACTGTTCAGTTGTCTTGCTGCTGATAGTTTTTCCTCCCAGACCTGTCTTCTGATTCCCAGCTATCTCAAAGCTTATTCACATTCTGGATGGTAGCTAGCTAGCAATGGGTCTGTACAACGCAGAGTACCGCACGCTTTTCAATGAATTTGTGCCTCCATATGTATGTAGTATTTCTTGAAATTTTGAACTCCTCCAAACTACTGATATAGTTAACATTTTTGGAACCTGAATTGTTATTAATTGCCCAGTCCTTAACATCAATTTACTTATAGACCTCTATTTTAACCTGCTTTAACTAATATTCCATGGTTGTTAATTGGAAGACTATTGTCATTAAAAATTGGGCCTCACATGCTGTGGAAAAAGACTGGGAACCTAGTTAATAAATTGGGAAGTCTCTAACTCTTGTTACTTCTACATTTTCATTACTAGCAGTCCAAGAGCATGTTGTCCTTATCTGATAAACACAGTTGGCTACAATGGCATACTCAGGAGGCTCCAGTTATGAATTATGAGTGAGGTAGCAAAATTCTTGTTTATGGACACATGCTGCAAGCATGATCCATGATAGCCATCTTGGTCACAGAATGATTGAATGACACACTGAGTGTTTCAGCTGACTGTGTTGATGTGGAAGTGTTAGGTATTATAGAAAATGCAGTCTTAAAATGATAGATCCCTAGACTTGGAAGTGATTCTAGAAATCATCTTCTCTATTCTCTTGTCTAGTGCAGAATTTCATGAAACCAACCCCAACAGATGGGCTGCCACCAGATCTTTGCTTCGGCATGTCCAGGTTGAGGACTCACTACCTTGGGTGGTTGTTTAGTCCATGGTGAGAGCTGTATTTGTGGGAAGGTCAGCACGTGGTATCCAGTTTGGAGATAGAAAATAAAAGCTTAGCTTCTTTCCTTTCTGTTGTCTTCACCTCTAAGTTCCCTAAACCCAGCCTCACCCTGAACCCCAATCTCAGCAACCAAAGGTGCTCTAGAGTGATTAATGTTATCTGCAGAATTGTTTAAAATCATGTTGGCAGTAGTCTGAGCAGAGAAAAAGCCTATTTCTGACTCTCTATTTTTTTGAGGGCGTTTGTCATGGGAAAAGAGGAGCTAGAGTTCTGGGAAAATTTGGTTAGGATAATTCAGGTTAAATGTTTCAGGATGTTCCATTTCCAAGGAGAAGCAGAAAGTCAGTAGGTTTTGTTCAAATGAGCTGTGTTCAGTGATGGAGTTGTCATTCTTGCCCCATCTTGACTCCCATTCCTTTTTATATTATTTAGGCTTTAATTCTTAGGCCAACTTTAGGGGGTGGAATGGTAAAAAGGAAACAAATTGCCTGGAGACAAAGTGCTTTGGGATTTTAGTGGCATATGGGAAATACTTGAATGAGAGTAACCAAAATGACAGGACCAACCTGAACTATAAGTACCAAGGAGAGTAACACTTTCCCTGCTCCATTAGGTGGCCATTATCACCATTCATTCATTCAACAACGCTTACTGACAGACTATTCTGGACCAGGTACATAGCGATGTATACACCAGAACCACAGACCTTTTATAAGTTGAAAAGTGGATGCTTGCCTAAATGGGATCTATTTTAGTCATTTGAAACTGTTAGTCATTTTTGGCAAAGGAAATCATCGTGATGGGTCAGCCAGATACTACAACTTCTTTCAACATTTGGTAGAAATTGTCAGGGGAAGCCATGCCAAGGCACAGCAGAGATGGAAAGAGATAATCAACTTTAAGATTAAAGGGTATTATTTCTCCATGTGTTAACATATGGTCTGCCACACAATCTCTGCTGCATTTACTGGCTTTTAAATACAACAAGGTGAACCCTAGCTGAGGTAGCCTGAATATCAACGGTGAAGACTGTTGGCTTTTTTTGCGTTCTGTTTCTATGTGGTATTGAAGTGAAAACACCAACTCCTCCTTCTCTGGCATCCAGATATTACCCTCTTAGCTAGAAAACTAGACTAGATGGTCAAAGAGACTCGTTTCGTTCTGGTCAGATGGTGGCCTTTCAAGAAGTAAATCCTCAAGCTTGATGTCTTCTGTTATGGAGGAAAGACCCTCAAAAAATTTAATTGGAAGTCACTTAGTATGCATGGATAGCTTCTTAGGCCTTGGAAGGAGGGCAACATAAAACCAAAAACGTATGACTTCATCTTAGCACTTCTAAGAACAATTTTTTTAACTCAAATTTCCTTGAGGAATAACTAAGATATCCCCCAATGATTCCCACGTCCTGATATTCATGCCCTGTGTAATTCCTTTCTGTTGACTGTAGGGCTCGACTCAGTGACTCATTTTTAACAGAGTATGACAAAAATGATGGGTGTCATTTCTGAGGTTAGGTCACAAAAAGATTTTAGATTCTGTCTTGCTCTCTTGACTCCTCATTGTGATGCAAGCCCAGTGTCAACTTGTGAGCTGCTCTATGGTGAGGCCAGCAGGACAAGGAACTGGGAGAGGCCACCAGCTCACAGCCAGCAAGGAACCGAGTCCTTGGTGCACCAGTCTGCAGAGAACCGGCAGCTGACAGCTGAGAGCAATCTTCAGATGAGACCACAGTCCTGGCTAACCTTGACTGCTACGTCATGAGAAATCCCAAGCTGGAGCACCCAGTTAAGGATCATCTGGATTCCTGAAAAATGTTTTGATTATTTTGAATGTTATGAACATTCTTAAACGGTCTTATCTATTGATAAATATATGTACATATTTCTATCAGAAATATACTTAGGAGTTGAATTACTGGGTCGCAACATGTATTTGGATTTAGTAGATACTGCCAAGTAGTTTTTCAAATTCTACATTGTCACCAGAAGAACCCTGGATCAGTCACTATTTTTGGCAGGACAGGACTCTTCACTGCTGCTCAATTCAGCACAGGACCAAGGGTGCCATGGGATATAAACAGCATGTTTTATTAGTAATAACACCAATGAAAAAATAACAGTGAAGGTAACCTTTTGGATACCTAATTATCTAATGTATTAATTTTTGAAAAGCAACATACAGCCAGGATTTCATTATGTGTTATTATTTTACATATAATGAGTACTAACAGAACAAAACATTAAGCACAAGTTAGGATACATAGATACCGTGGCTCTGCTTAAATTAGATTTTTTTTGGAGATAAGCAGGATTAACGAAAAGAAATGATGGAAGTAGAGTACTTTTATATTATATTTTCACTATTTGGGTTATTTAGGTGAGCCCATGCTTTTATTTATTTATTTTTTTTATCATACCTTTCCCAGATAATAGCTGTCACTTTCTGCTTAACATTACTAGTGAAGATATCATGGAAGCCTGTTGTTTTTCAACATAGAGATTTTGCTGTATTACACCTATTTTTCAATTTTATATCAGTAATAACACTTTGTTGATCTATATGGGCTTTTAGCATTGTATACTCAATAAAGTTAATTAGAATGTTATTGAAGATACCTAGCATTTTAATTATCAGCATAAAAGGCAGATTCCTTTATTAGAGTCATATTTTTTGAATTCATGGTTATAGCCAAGACAAAAGAAAAAATACTCATAAGCTTGGCCTTGTGTCTATACCAAAAGAGATGTACAAAAATCAAGTTTGGCAACACCAGGCTAATACCATGGGCACTTCAGCCTAGACAGGCATGGTTTGGGTAGGGGAATACTTGGTGGGAGGGTGAACTTCTCACTTGAAAATCCCCAGATGATATAGCTGTCCAAATCTGAAATATGGGTAACGTTAGACTTAACAAACTACCCCAGAAACAGTAAAGGAAAAGTGATCAATGTCATTATGGTAGGAAACTATTCACAATCCATATTAAATGTCATGGTTTGCGATATGAAGGGATACTCTACTAAGCTTAGGAATCTCTCTTTTGAGGAAAAAGTATAGAATGGAAAAGCAGGTGCCCCTCTGCTTTCTGAGGGCTGTGTGGTATTGATGAGCATGGGCAAGAACAACAGGGATTGACTACTCCCAGTGCCTTCTGTCAGGGATCTCAGGGAGCCACCTGGATATAGGCCTTCTGTGGGTTTTGGATGTTTTGGTGAAAGACAGCACAAAAATGGGGAGCCTCACTGTGGCAGAAAGGCCCTTGCAGATGAGAGGTTGGGCAGGAGGATAGCTACTCATTATCACCACTAGTGAGTGCTGAGGACACATTTCTAGAGGGTAAGACTGCTCTAACATCAATTGGCTAGTTTCTCATCTTTAACCAGAAACTTCAGGTTTCAGGCCATTATCCAGCTCACCTGTAATAGCAGCCACAAATTTTGGGTTTAGGTATAACTAATAGAAAAATAAATTATTTCATTCCATTTTGTTTCAAGTAGTTTAGAGCTAAATCAGTGTAGACCTATATGCAAATCAAGGCATTTTTGAACATTCAAGGAGAAAACAATGGCACGTAGGTTCATGACCAGACTGTTTCCCAGTACTTCGGCTCATGGGGAGGCTGGGTTTATGGGGGTAGTAGAGGATTTGACCTGCTCTTTGAGGTTCTTAGTGGAATGGTCCTACTTCCTAAGTCTCTGTGAGAGAGCAGTATCAGCCTTTTTGTTGTGCCTTCTCTCTCATCTTCAAGTTACAGCATCTAACCAATCCCTGATGAAGCTGATGAAGGTCCCAGAAAACCATAGCTTAAAAGGAAGAGTTGAAGGAACTGGCAATATTTAAATTATTAAACTTGGAAGAATACATGTTTAGGTCTCTTCCAATACATGGAAGCTGTTGAGTAACAGCAAACTATATATCACTACATATTTTTGGAAAGAAAAGATGAAGTTCAAAAACATAACATTTCCCCAAATCAAAAAAAGCTGTTAATCAGTAAATTGCTCTCCTTTCTGAGATTGTTGGGTTAAGTGCTCTGGTTTCATCTTACTGCATTGTAGATAACCTCAAATTCAGTGATGTAAAACAACAACCATTTTGTCATCTCTCATGATTTGATGTGTCAGGAATTTGGGCAAGGCTTGGCAGAGTGATTATTCTGCTCTAAGTGACAAAGGTTACTCAGTGGCACTCTGCTGGTGGATGAGTTGGTCTGGGATGGGGGTGGGGGCTAAGATGGCTTCATTATCTTGTCTGGTGCTTTGGTGGAGGTTGCTGGAAGGCTGGGTTCATCTATGATGGTTGACCAGAGCATTGAATGTAGTTTCTCTAGGATGGCAGTCTCAAAGTAGTTGAGCTTTTACATGGCAGCTTAGGTCTTCTATGGAAAGGATTTCAGGAATGAAGAAATTAAAGCCACCAGTCTCCCAAGGCCTGGGCCATATAACTGGTAGCATTGTTTCTACCACATTCTATCAGTCAAAGTAATCATAGAGACCACCTAGAGTTGAGGGGAGGGAAGGTGGACACCACCACTCAATAGGAGCAGTGATGACAATTTTATGGTATTCTATAATCTACCATTTTTAGGTAACAAACTCTAAGTCTGATTGTAATTATTTTTCATGCTATGTTTCCTCACTGTCTAAACTTGCTCAAACCAAAAAGAAGAGGAAAGTATGCTTTTTTTGTATTTTGGGTACTTGTTTTCACTAATAGGAAATACTTATTAGGACCCCTTATGTTTGAATTAGTTTCAGGGCTGGTGAAACATTGCTTAAATAATTACTTAAGTCCTAGAACAATGATTAGTGTGAAAATTAATGGGGGTTCACTAATTGTATCAGCAGCAAGCTGACCAAGCATCTTTTAAAAAATGTCTATTGTCTTTGGAGCTAAAAAATGCTCAGTGTAACTCCTGGCACTTGAGGTGAGCACAGTCTCTTAGTCACTCATCCTGCTGCAGTGGAGGTCTTTGTTTTTTTTCTTCTCAGTTATTCACGTGTTTGTTTTTATAGAGAGATTTCTGAGAGACATACTCAAAAGATGTTTTTGTTATCTTGTTTTCATTCTTCTACAGAGACTTAAGCAGGTAAAACAGTTGAAATGCTGAAAACAAAGGAAACACTTGTCCTAAAGTGGGAAGGAGTATCTGTAGAAGCAGTTGACTCACTTGGAGAGTTTGTCTTTAAGACAGCAGTGAGAATGGCCCTAAGAATAAGATCCTGGGTCTTCATCAGTCTCTACCAATGGTAATTACTTGGTTGCCCAAATTTCAGCTTCTAGGAAGTTGTCTGTAATATACTTGTATCAGTCTTTGAAATGGACAGCTCCCTTGACATGCTACCTTTCTCACCTTTTTAAAAAAAATTATTTTAAAGACAGAGTGCAAGTGGGGAAGGGGGAAGAGAGAGAAAGAGAGAGAGAGAGAGAGAGAGAGAGAGAGAGAGAGAATGAATCTTAAGTGGGGCTCCATCCCATGACCCTGGGATTTTAACTCAATATTCTTAAAAACTTTGGGAGACAAAATATTTAAAGAAAATATAGTAAACCAGGGGTAGATTTCACTAATTGCTCCTATCCATACCTTGATTTACCATGATTCATGGCTTCCTAGGCCTTTCTGAGTTCTGCAACAACAGGCTGGAAATAATTACATTTACTTCTTTTACAGGGTTGATGAAGTGAAATTACTTGTAATTATATGTATTCATACAATCTCTCCTATCTATCTATCTCTATCTATCTATCTAATCTATCTATCTATCTATCTATCATCTATCTATCATCTCTCTATCATCTATCTTCTATTATCTATCTATCTCATCTACCTATCTACCTATTTCATTGTCTATCATCTATCTATAGTTTTTCATGTGTTGTTGTGAAGTTTTGCTTGATATATCCCCCAGAAGAATCTTGTGATAACATAAGTATTGTTATCCTTCTTTGGTTATTGAGGCTATAAACACAAATAAAGATTTGTTCAGAAGCACAGGGGACTAGCACAGGCAAAGTCTAGAATTCAGAGTCTCTGGTGCTGAGATTCATTGCTTGTTACCACCGCTAAAATGATTTTTAGAGCTGCAACATTATTATACAGTGTAGAATCCCAGTTGTCAGAGGGGATGGGCTGGCTCTTAGGCATGATGAATAGGTTTTATTTTGAGTGCCAACTCTAAATCAGGTGGTAATAGCTGCCTGGAGTACTGTGTGGAGGAGAATTCTGAGGTCTTATCTGAGTTGCAATTATTCAGTGATGTTTGCCATGAATGTAAGATCTCCCATACACACTTGCCATATATTTTCCACCTCTGTTCTAAGACCAAAAAGGGTATTCATTATGATAGGTATCCATGCTGGTTTGTCCACTGATTCACCATAATGATGCAGGAGAGCATTCATGAAAAAGTATCTACAGAGATTTTGTAGTTTCTGGAAGCTGGTTTTGAACTAAATACGTATACTTCCTCCTTTGGTGAATGCGGTTAATAAAATGTAAAGAGAGCAGTAAGGAAAGCTAACTGATATGAGTACCGACTAAAGTAATTTCCTTTAAAGGAGAGATGATTGTTTTCCTTGCAGAGTCAGTTATCTACTGCTAAGGAAGGGTGGTTTCTTGAGCACTTGTAGTGAGTAGTATGTTGTATTGAAAATTAAAAGTGTTCAGTTCTGGGGGCACCTGGGTGGCTCAGTCAGTTAAGCGTCCAACTCTGTTTCAGCTCAAGTCATGATCTCATGGTTTGTGAGTTTGAGCCCCACATTGGGCTCCGTGCCGATGGTGCACAGCCTGCTTGAGATTCTCTCTCTTCCTCTCTCTCTTTCTTCCCCTCCCCCTCTCACTCTCTCTCAAAAATAAATTAATTAATTAAGAAAATAAAAAAAGTGTTCACTTCTGTGAAGATGCAAACACAATCAGATGAACTTTATTTGAAGCTTCAATTACACTCTAGTTAATAAGAATACACTCTATGAAGCCAGTTTAACAGTATAGCAAAATGCATTTCATTTTAAAATTGAGTATTGGAAGGCTGGGAGATTACTTAATAGAATTAGGTATGATGCAACTATAGAGGTGACCCCTATTCTTCATGGATTCCTGGTGCTGGGAACAGTCTCAAAGGCTTATAAATGTGGTTATATAGATCAGAAAATTCCACTATGGCTTTTCCCACTTTGCTTTTGTTTTTGTTAAGAATCACACCTTAGGCATTATCGATGGGTAATTTTGGCCATAAATCAGGCTTGCAAATCCATAGTAGATAGCCTTGCCTGTTGGAATCTTGGAGCATAATACAAATGTTGTTAGCATCCTCTGTCATTGGGTCTGTGGCAGCACTGGCTATTTGCAAGATGGAGTCCATATTACCTTTCAGTGCTTGAGTCCTGAGCTGATGTCTCAACATGAGCGATATGAAGGACAACAGGAAATTAGTGGCTGTTCATCCTTCCACATGTCTGTCCACCAAATCTGCCAGAGTCTCCAACTTCTAGGGCTTGTTCTATCTCTAAAAATGTACTTGGGCTGGCATTATTGTGTGAAGGAAAGGATCCCAGAGAGACACATGAAGTATAATCACTAATTAAGGAGATTAATTCATCATTCTCCCTGTCCCAAATCAGCCTTGTTACTTTATAGTATTGTGGTCCCAAAAGAGTTAAAGTAAGGGATATTGGTTCCTGCTGATCAGGCCACAGTGTGACACCTCCTATAGAACTCACCATAAAATTACATTATTTAATAGATCTGAGTATTGCACCTGCTATCTTATCTCCTCGTAGGTGATTAAGTTTCCCACAAATGCAATTTGTTAATATGGGGCCACATCTTCTCAGAAGGTAAATCTGTGAAATTTGGCAGGCAGTTGCTTTGCTGCAGGTGCAACATGAAAGACCTTGCCCTGGCTTTGCCAAGAAGAAAAATGATGTTGTACTCAATTCCTGGGAAAAATATTCTGACACAGAGAGTAGAATCTAATTCCAAAAAGGGGGAATAGAATTCTAGGGCCCAAATCATGTGCTTCTCTCCCTTTTGGGGAGTATACTACCTCCAAAAGGCTGCGTGGGAGATCAGAGTCTTGTTTTACATGAAGCCAGGTATTGAGCAAATCCCCTTGTTAAATGAAGTCCTCTGATATTTGGAGCTGCAGCCATTTGTGATGATAAATGATGACTTTTACTCTTATGAGCTATGAGAGCTTAATTAGAGCTTAATTAAAGCTAATGCTCAGAATTCTTTGGAAGGTGGAGTGATTAAAAACTAACTTCCATATTGAATACTGAATTGAATACTGAAAAGTTGTGTTTGAAATACATGGCATCTCCACTCTGGAGCCCCATGCAATCCTGGCTGGGTCTTCACACCTAAGTTAAAGCAAGAGCTATTTTTTGCATTAGAATTTCCTTAGCCAAGGCTGCAAGGGGCTCAGTGCCTGGGTCCATCTCAGCCCCCTGCGCATTTACACAGAAGGTCGTCTCTGAATCTGCAACTCCAGCTCGCCATACACGTGTCTCAGGGAGTCACTGGTCATGCTAGCTATCAGCTTCCGAGGGCCAGACACCCAGGGTCGACAAACTTCTTCCCATTGCACAGTGGAGTTGGGCCGGATTTCACTGAAAGGATGGAAAAGAGAGGAAAGGTTTTACTCTTCAGAGAGGTAGATCCGGTTCCCACCTTGATCAGGAAGCAGTAAGAACACCTGCCTGATTCATACGCTCTCCTTCTCTCAGTGGATGGTGGTTAGAAGACAAAGGGCTGATTCCAAAAGTTCTGATGCAAATAAGGCCTCTAGATGGGCATGTGCTAGAGACAGACCCATTGGGTCATGGTTCCTTCCATTTGAATGCATCAACCAGCCACCCAGTAGATGTGTGGTGAAGCTGGGGCTGAGCCTCCCACCAGCCATGAGCCAACTGAATTCGAGGTTGTCCTCCAGCCTCCACAGCAACCTCATGGATGTGACTAATCTCCTTTGGCTCACTCTGGGCCACTCTGATTCTCTCCTGGATTAGACTCCTAGCTGAATCTCCAGCTGCCTTTGCTGAGGTCCCGATAATCTAATTAGTTATTGCCAATTCCCTTGGAGTAGACATTATTCCCAGGCCCAAGATCTAGAACATAACCTTACCTGCTGCCAACTGATGGAGTATTTGCATGCTCTATAATTCATAATCCTGTTTAACCAACAAAATGGGTCCTTTTGACCATGCACTTTTCTGCTACTCATTTGTATCCATCCTGATAATGGGACTGACCTTTAGTAGTTATGGTATTCTCCTCTTCCTTTGCAGCCTATTTCTGAGGTTTTCCTAAGCTTCATGGTCAAGCTCACTCCAGTGAATGACTGAGGTCAATCAGGGTTGAGGGGATTTAGGCTTCTCTGGATGCTTCACATATATCACCCTATTGAAGCCTCAGGAGGAAGTTACATGTAGGTTTTATATACATGATAGTCCTTTGAGGTAGATACTATTTAACATATTTAATAGTTAAGAAAAATGGAGGGAGGGGTATATGGGTGGCTCAGTTGGTTAAGGGTCCAACTTTTGCTTTCCATGCAGGTCATGATCTCATGGTCATGAGGTTAAGCCCCAGGTCGGGATATGCACTGGGCATGGAACCTGTTTGAGATTCCTCTCTCTCTCTCTCTCTCCCTTTGCCCCTTCCCCAGCTCTCATGCTCTCTCTCTATCAAAGAAGAAAAGAAAAAGAAAAGAAAAGGAAAGGAAAGAAAAGAAAAGAAAGAAAAGAACAAAAGTGGAGGGATAAACAAGCAAAGCAATTTTCCGAGATCACACAGCTATTAATGGACAGAGGTGAGCTTTGGACTCAAGATGTTCTGGTTCCCAAATTCATACTCTTTCTACTATTGTATTTCATACAATATCTGCCAAAAGATGAGTTTTCTGACCACTGTGCTTGCTTTTTTGTTTTTTGTTTTTTTGTTTTTTTCACAAGCAAGACAGATGCCATTTTATTCAATATTAAGAGCTTCTTACAGTGTTGTTCATGGAGGATTCCTGGTCTTTGCTCTCTGACCCTCAGGGAGGGTATGTGCAGGGTGTCTTTGCAGAGAATCCTGGGCCAACATTTCTCTGGGAGAGCACTGGGGAGATGAATATACCACCATGTGTATATTAGAAAAGGGACCTGCTTTCATGGGATTATTGAGGCACAGCGCATCAGAATTAGAAAAGACTTAGAAATCATTTAGTCTAGTGACTTCATTTTACAGGCAAGGAAGATTAGATCCTATGGAATCCTCCATAGTCACAATCTGATGGACCAGACCATGGAAGAACAAAGATATGCTGGGGGACATGAAGAGTGTGCTCATGCTCAGAAATGAGGAACATGTTGTACAGAGGCATTCTGTGAATACATCCCTAATGGATGGCACTTATTACTAGTACCATGAAGGGGCTGAGAGACCAAAAGAGCTGGGGATTCTCTAGCCTCAGACTGGGGTGGTTACAAGGAAGGGGAACTGTCAAGGAAAGTCTGGAGTGGTTCAAAGACCTCAGCTATGTAAGCCCCCATTTGTCCCTGGGTGCCAGGGCCATAGAGCATCACTTTAAGCAGAGCCAAAGTACAAGGAGAAATATGGAGCCCCATACCTGTGTTTAACCTATTCTATGTAAACTTAGAACCCCCAAATTTCCTTAAATAGAGCTAAAATCTATGTATTTTAGCTGGCTGTGGGTGTACATCCTCTGGAATAAAAAGGGGAAATGCCCCAAATCTTAGAAATCTAGGCACTAAATAAGAAATTCTTTTCAAACTCTTATCTCTGTGCCCAGTGAATTGGGAAAGGCATCTAAGTCCTTGGGGACTCCTCACTTTGGAGCTGCTCTAGGCATTGACTTTGACACTACTGGTCTAAATGTGTTACTTAATTTGGTATTTGCTAATTATTTTCTTTATTTTTGTTCTTTATAAATGTGATTCTATACACTGTTTCCATCCATTATATAATAGGCAAATTATGTGAAAAGTGCACACACGTCACCTGTATAGGTATTGTTCAAACTCAGTAAGTTGATTTTACGATTCAAAGTTTGAAAAACATTGACCTCACCATGGGTTTCTTCACCTATAAAAAGCAGACACTGTGGGATATTGAATAGAGTGGGGGGAGGGTGGTGGTGAATTACTATTTGTACTGCACTTGGAAACATGGCAAAATATGGTAAAGTGCCCAATGTTGTTTATAAAAGTATTACTGTTGTTGTTGTTGTTATTGTTATTATTATTACCACAACCCCCTTTGTGGTCATTGCTTCCTCTGCCTGAACTCTCTGTAATGTAACTAGGAAAGTAAGCTCCCCCTGCCTGTTTGCAGAGCAACAGTTCTCTGTCCTTAATTTACAGTGATTAATTCAATATGAATACATGTTTTGAGATATTTATTTCTCAAGAGCTGTGCTATTTTTACCCTGGTCCATTCATTCTTTCTTCCCTGGTTTCCCCAAGTGATCAATCAGAAACACTTAGCAAAATAGTCATCCTGCTTAAGGATCTGGTCTGGGGCCATGTAATGCAGGTGACTACCTCCAACAGAAACTATAATCCCCAAGCTTCACTTTGTTATTGGTTCTTACTCTTATACTATCTCATACATGTATACATGCCTACTCAAGAGAATCATACAAAGATACTCATAAATGAAGATACACTTGCATGTCTAAGTATGCATTTACTTACAGATAACTATGTACAGAAAGAGAAAAGAATCATTTACCCATATTGGTAAGTGGAGTAATACTGGAATAATCCTATTTGCCTGGGGATAGATGTTGTGATAAATGGTTCTCGGTTAATGTGCTGAGCTATCAGGATATGCTGGCCATTTATCATCTTGAACGCACGCAGGCAAATGGGATTATTATTACAATAAACTGCAACTATCTATGGGTTGTTCTCTGTGTGTCTAGCCCTCAGCTTCTGTCCTACTTGAGAAACTCAAAATTTAAAACAAAATTTACAAAGTCAGGGAACTTTTCTCTTGAAATAACTTACTGAACCTGATCATTTTTTAAAGAGAAAAATGAATCTGGAAGATGAATTATTTGATGCTCTGGAAGGATCAAGTGCAGAAACTTGAAAGCTGAGAGTCTGTGGGGGCAAGCACTTCCAAGCATCTGAGATAGGAGGGAGGCGGTGGGAGAAGGCA
Source organism: Panthera onca (assembly GCF_046562875.1). Lineage (NCBI taxonomy): Eukaryota > Metazoa > Chordata > Mammalia > Carnivora > Felidae > Panthera > Panthera onca. The sequence continues at coordinate 22,322,651 of NC_138343.1, read as the reverse complement.
GACAGGTAAACCATCTCGGAGCACAGTTGGGTCTTACCCTGAACAAGGAACAAGCAGCACTGCCTTCCTTGTTCCTAGTTCAATTGCATGTTTTCTGGCTCCTGCCTTCCAGGCTCCCTGCTTTGAGCTTGAGACCCCTTGCCTTCTAGGGCCCTGGCAGGAATGTGGGTGGATAGGTAGGGGTAGTGATTCTCTTGACGATTCAAGATGTGTATCCTAGAAAGGAATACACTCTTATGAAGGATTCTGATTCTGCAGAATTGCTCTTTTTAAGGGTCCAAGTTGTTACATGGATCTGCCACTCTAGATCAGATCTTGGCAGGAGAGGGTACCCTGGAGTTCTTGTAATTATCTGACAATATGGATGTGGGTGCTGGCTGGCTCGGGTCTTAGTTGTGAATGTGTGTGCTGGAGTCAGGAGGAGACAGAGAGAATAGTGCTCTTTCCAAAGTCCCAAGCCCACCCCAGGTATTAAACATTTTCTCTCTCAAGTTCTTTCCAATGTTTGACAGTCTAGGAGAAATAAAGCTACCCTTGCATTGAGAGATCCACCCTATAGATCTGGATTCCCAAAACAGATTGAGGACCTGGCTTTCTGTCTGTTGTCTATCTGCAATAGACCAGTGTGTTGGAAGTAAGTACCAATAGTACCTTAAAAAAGAGTGTGGGCAGGGCATTTGCCTTGTGTCCATGTAGGGACTGGACTCTTCCATCCTTTCCGTGATTCACTCCACTTCACTACCCCAATGTAAGATAGTAACAATAAATGCCTAGACACTCAACCCACTTGGAGCCCTATGCCTTCCAAATGGTGGGTCTTTACACCATGTGATGATTAATCTTTCTTCTAACACACAGATGGTCTTTTTTCATGCATTGGCCTGTGATCAAGGTGGGATTTGGGGCATAGCCAAGGTGTACAGGGACCAGGGGGTTCTGGTAGCTTCAGATGAAGCTTCTGGGGTATACCGTCTGAGAAGGAAAAATTGGATGCAGATTTCTTCTGTTTTGAAGAAGAAACTTGTTTCACTTTGTCTGAGTGATTCTTGCATCTGATTCAAGTGGGAAGATGTGAGAAGGGGTGAGTGAGGCTATCGGTTCTGACAAAAGCAAGGCTACCACTGCTGACCTCTCCCTGTGGCTGAAGATGATTTCTAATTTAATTTTTTTTTCCTGCAACTTTCCTATTAGCACAGGAAGGGTGTTATGTTTTGTGCTTGCCTTCTTTAAAAAGCACTCAAATTATTTTCTCTGTTGTTTATTGCATTCATGGGCAGCAGGCATTTCTTGGACAATGGGATTGCAAAGGCTGTGAGCACTGTAACTTAAAAGAAATGCAGAGAGCACTTAGTGGGCAAAGTGTTCTTTAAAGGCATCCCAGAAGGGGTGAAGGAGGCCTTGGCCTGGTCCCACAGATTCAGAGGTAACTTTCAGAAAGCGCATTGAAGATATTCCTAACATCATCAGGCACTTTCCGCAGCCCTCCACCTCCCCTTCTCTATTTTAGAAGGTCACCCACAGGAAATATGCTAGATTGATTGATGCTGACAGGGACTTATTTGTGGTAGAAATGAAAGTAATAAACCTCAAAGATTGGGATCCATTCTGGGTGTCACAATTTCAGAGGAGCCCTGACAAACTGGAGTTAGGTGGGAGATGAGGGAAGCTGAAGCCCCATCAGGGGTCAGAGGGATGAAGTCAGGGGAGGTATGAAGAAATGTGACAGTTGTTTGCAAACATTTGCAGGGCACCAGGTGGAAGAGAGTTGGGCTTTGTTCTGTGCCAATCCAAATGACAGGATCACTGGGTAGGATCAAGAGGTAGAATTTTTTCCTAACAATTGGAGCTACCTGACCATGAAATGGGCTGTGTTGTTGGGTGATACTCTTTGTCAGTAGAAGTCCCAGAAACTGCAGCGCATAACCCAATTGCACTAGGCATGGATGAAGCGATTTCATTCTTATTATCACAGAGCCTGAGGTCCCCTGAGAACACAGTCTGCAAGTCTTGAGGCTCACCTTTATTCTGTTGAAAGGAACAGTTCTAGAGTGCATGTGTCGGCAAAATCTGGGGGGTGGCGTTGGGAAGAAAGGACCCTTGCAAAGGGACATCTTTCAGCATCATATCTACCACATAGTAGGTACTCAATAGATATTAGTATCACTGTTACATGAGGAGGTAGCAGGGCACAATGCTTGAGACTTAGGTTCTGAATCAGCCACCCTGAGTCTGAATCTTTGCACTACATTTTTAAAAAATATTTATTTATTTTTGAGAGAGAGAGAAACAGTGTGAGTGGGGGAGGAGTAGAGAGAGAGGGAGACAGAATCTGAAGCAGGCTCCAGGCTCTGAGCTGTCAGCACAGAGCCTGACGTGAGGCCCAAACCCATGGACTGCAAGATCATGACCTGAGCCAAAGTGGGACCCTTAACTGACTGAGCCACCCAGGCACCTGACACTACTCTTATAAGCTGTGAAACTCGGGCCAAATCAGCCAACCCCTCAAAGCCTCAAACTCCTCTACTACCTCAAGGGAGATGCTAATAGCATCCTCATTAGGGTGGTTTTATGGATTAAATGATGGAAGTGCCAGTCAAGTCAACCCTACTTGTACCCCATGACTCATAGAAATGGCCAATAAGAAGGCAGCAGCTTCTCAGACACATTCCTTTGGCATTATATGTAAGTTGGGAAACGACAGAGAAAGATAAGCCTGCCCACTCACTTCTCACCTTCTCAGTCCCCACCCCAGGCCTTACCGGAACATCTTCCTCATTGGTTTTGTCACTCCAGGACCATCCAGGTATATCCAAACATTTCGCAGAGTTTCTTTTAGAGGATTGGTGAATTCAACTGTCACCACCATGTCAGAACCAACCATCCTAGTGCCGCGGACCTAAGACATGAGTTGGGGGAGGAAAATGCAGTTCATTAGCAGCACATAAAAGCTTTCTGCTCTCCTGTGTCCTTAACCATCTTCACTTTTGCTGGTTTTACAGAATGGTTATTCTTTGGCAATGGAACCAGGATGATGAGGCTAGCTGATTGCTTTGACTGGGGGATACCTATTGAGACAAAGATGGAAAATTACTAATTAGGATCACACTCTTTTCCTCATTAGGAAAACCACCCTAATTAGAGCTCAGGTTAATAGCCGTGACCACCAGCTGCTCTCTATCAGCAGGAGATGGAAGTGCACTTGGTGTAGCAACACATTTCCATGGTGAGGGTGGCCAGGCAAACTCTGCTTCTGGACAGGACTCAAGCTTCCTGCCAGGACACCGGGGGTGGGGGCGGTGTCTGTGGAGGAATTCCTAAGTTCAAGAGGAAGAGATGGCTCCAGGGTGACTGAGCCTTCTTACTTTTAGGCACACTTCGAAGAAATATGGCCAAAGAGGGAGTCATCACTGTGGAACTTGAAGAAAAGGAATCTGGACGCTAAAATAGGCCAAAAAGACTTTTCATCCACAGCTACAACACCTGAGTCCAGGAGAGAGTAAGGCTCTTTGTTAGTAAGTTTATCTATGACAAGTCTCAGAAGGATTGGGTATTTGGCAAAGCGTCACATGAGGTGGCCTGAGTTCAGTGTCAGTTCAACACTTACTAGTAGTGGGGCCTTAACCTTTTTGAGATTCAGTTTTCTTGTCTCTAAGACTGGACTGACATTCCCATGGGGTTGCTGACGTGGAATGCTATTACTGTTGGCTCTTTGGCTGTGTTTATTAGGTGCCAGGAATGGTATGCCTTCCCAACACCAACCCAGTGAGCTGGAAAATGGCCAGGTGGCTATGGGGTTTTCTTGTTTGTTTCAGAGGTATGTATGCTGAATGGATGGATCTGCATAAGCTCTATACAACTTGGGAATAATAATAGTAGTTCTTCCTTTCTAAGAAAAGGGTAGAATGAGAAAATGCATGTAAAATAGCTAAAACACTGCATAGCATGAGACAGAAGCTCCATAGCTTATGGCTCATACTGTTTTTGGAATAGCAATGTTCAAGGTAGCTTGTTTTATTCACCTTATATTTATATTTTAGTGCACTTTCAACTCCAACATGTAGCCAGTGCCCAGCAAACATTTGTGAAATTAATTTCACTGTTTAACAATGGAATTTATTGAGTTTTCTACATAACAGCCCAGCCATTGTTATACCCCATTTCTTTAAGCAGACATATAATATAGAAAAAAATCATGTGGAAATGAACCTTTTTATGAATAGAGGGAAAGAGGAAGGATAATGCCCAGGAAAAAGACTCTCACTTACTGAATCTGCAGTAAAGAATAAATCTTCATTGCTTCACTGTTTAAGACACAATTTGTGTCTAAATTTATGTCTATGGGATTTTAAAAATCTATGAGAAAAATGAAAATTGCAGCCCAATGCTCTGTGTTTAGTACATTCAAATCCACACCCGCTGGGGTGGGGGTGGGGGATCCTGCCATCAGAGGGATCAGGGGGTAGAGCAACAATCATGGTGGTGACCATGGCAGGTGTCACCAAGAGAGCGCAGATTGCATGCCAAGTGGTGTGTCTAGCCTGTCACCAGTGGTCTTCAGCCTGGCATGCACAAAGAGTCAGCTGGGGGACTTTAAAAGTCACAGAGGTGTAGGCCCACTCCCAAGCAATTAACTCAGAATCTCAGGCAGAGCCTGTAATAAGTTTATTTTAAGCACCCCTGTTGATTTCTAGGAACCAACTTAGAAAACTGCTCCCCAGTTGAAAATCTCTGATGCAGACAACACATTTGGAAGACAGGCTGAAATTTTCACCGTCTTCCCCAGATGCCCTGACTCTATCGATAGAGATACTGGAAGTACAGAAGTGCATTATTAGAATACTCTTAGTGTTCTTGGCTTAATTCTCAAGTGTGGCTGACATATTTCTCATAAGTTGGGAAAAAAATTTCAGAACACTTTCACATTTAAAAAAAATACAAGATAAAGATAATGTTTACAAAAACTGAATTGGAGAAAGTGGGGCTACTTCAGAGATGCTGTTGGTAGAAGTCTGCTAGGATCCCTTTAACTTCAGGGAAGAACTATTTTAGAGCCATCTGCCATCTTCATGGCATGCTATTACAAGTATGGACATAAGCCCCTTGCAAAAAATCTGATAATAGCTACTGGCCCTTCCTCAACACAGACATACACAGTGATGAATACAAGATACATACACCTCTCACATGTGGTTTTAGAGGATTCATTACAGACTCAGAAGGTCTGTCTATGGCCCTCCCTGGGTCTGTGGGCTCCAGGTGAAGAATCATTTCCATACGCCAATTTCCATGCTACCTCTGCAGGAAGATTCCTGCACTGTGGAAAGCCAAGTGCATCCTTCCAGGTCACTCTTGACAGTGATGGGGAAATTTAGTGTTTGAGAGGTTGGTGCCCATGCTCAGGCCTTCACGGATAGGCTTTAGATCTGACCATGACTTGAAGATTAAGCCTTCTCAGATATCTTCATGCCTAACCAGTTTCCCCTCAGATGTCATCATCGTAGCCATCTGCTACCATGGGCATGTAAATACTGCCCAGGCTTTCCTGACAATGGAGTGGGCCAGAGAGAAGTGGGGGCAATGAAGGGAGAGGGCTATTCTCACATTGTAGAGTGCTTCCTTTGCAGTTAATGAACACTCATTTTCCTTTTCCCGACATTCATCTTCTGTACCCAGAATTTAAACTTCCTTTGCCTGACTACTGAGATGATAATGAACCCTAGAGACTCTAACCAAACCAAATACAAAGCCTGTGTAACATTTAACATCACTGTTTTCTGTTTAGGGAAATTAAGTGGAGATATGTTCCTCCCTTCTTTTGAGGAAAATGGAACACACACATGGTATTTTCACAGTATGTGCTGATTTGAGCAAGGAGCATGCTATGGTATCTGCGAAATGCTGAGAAGGCCATGATGGATGAAAATGTCTGTCCAAATCTAATTTTTTAAGGAATCTTCACCGGTCCCTTCTCTTTCATGCTGTAAAAATAATTCCTTATCATTGTAGTTATATTTTGGATTTTCTTGCTATCATAAAAAGTTAAACAAAAGAAGCCCTAAGCAATCCAGAGAAAGTTAGGTCAGGGAGAAACTTTTATGTGTACTTACTTTAGAGAAGGGTAGCCATTACTCAGGCCAAAGAAAAAAGATAAAGTCTATGTCATACTGCATGACATCAAAGTCTTTTCCATGTGTTTGATGGCTCTGATTGTTTTCAATATCCCATTTAAAAATACATGTTTTGGGGGCACCTGGGTGGCTCAGTCAGTTGTGTCTGACTCTTGATTTTGGCTCAGGTTATGATCTCATGGTGGGTGAGGTTGAGCTCTGTGTCAGGCTCTGTGCTGATAGCACAGAGACTGCTTAGGATTCTCTCTTTCCCTCTTTCTCTGCCCCTCCCCTGCTCATGCTCTCTGTCTCTCTGTGAAAGTAAATAAATATTAAAAAAAATAAAAATATCTGTTTAAAAAATTTTTAAATGTTTTTATTTATTTTTGAGAGAGAGATACACAGTGCAAGCAGGGGAGGGGCAGAGAGAGAGGGAGACACAGAATTTGAAACAGGATCCAAGCTCTGAGCTATCAGCACAGAGCCCAACCCAGGGTTCGAGCTCATAAACCATGAGATCATGACAGGATGCTCAACCGACTGAGCCACCCAGGTGCCCCCAAAATATCTGTTTTTTTTAAGTTTTTATATATTTTGAGAGAGAACATGAATAGGGGAAGGGCAGAGAGAGAGAGGGAGAGAGAGTATCCCAAGCAGGCTCCGCATTGTCAGTGCAGAGCCCAATGTGGGGCTCGAATTCACGAGCATATGAGATCATGGCCTGAGCCAAAGTTAGACACTTAACTGACTGAACCAGGCACTCCAGTGAAAATATGGTTTTAAATATTGACATAAAATATGATGATTTTCCAAGTTAAATACCATTCTCCAATTTTGACATCCTGAGTTCTTGTCTATCATACTGCTTAATGATAATGACTAGCTATTTTGATTCTTTGTGAACAAGATAGTTACTAACGCAGATACACACACATACATGTAAACTTTTAGAGGGAATTACTTTGTAGGAAGTCACAAGATCTCTTCCATGGAGCATATGCTTTATAATATGCATAACTGTATTCAAAATTGAAATGAAATGAGGGAAAAAGTTTGAGAAAGAAGTAGTTTAGGTAGCAATATAATTCACACAGTTTATTATTAGTTCACCTCACAACACTTACTTCAAGTGCCATCAATAATGTATTACATGTATTATTGGAAAATACATTTTTTCTTCTCTCTAGCCTTGCTGGTAATAAGTAGCTTCTTATTTGTGAACTCTGCTTACCAGCACCAGCACTACCACTGCTGAGTTTAGCATTTACTCCATAATACTAATGGTTTTATGGTAGTCAGGCAATGTTCTAAGTCTGCACCATCCAATATGGTAGCCACTAGCCACATGTAGCTATTTAAATTAAAATCAATTAAATTAAATTAAAAATTCAGTCCTTAATTGTACTAGCTACATTTCAAGTACTCAATAACTACCTGTGGTTAGTGGCTATCATATTGGACAGTGCAGATTTAGAATATTCCCATAATCATAGAAAGTTCTATTGGACAATTTTTGTCAAGTGATTTACTTATATTTATTATTTAATTCTCACAACCCTATGAGGTAGGTATTGAATCTTCTTTTTATAGATGAGGAAATTGAGGCACAGAGAAGTTAAGTAACATGTTCAAGGTCACATGGACAATAGTAGGGGAAGTAAGACTTGAATATGGAGAATCTGGTGCCAGAATCTTGGCTTAACCGCACCCCCTGTACCGATAGCAATAATAGCAATAATAGTAATTAGTTATTAATTAATTGGTAATTACTAATTAGTCATTAGCAATAGCGATAGCACCTCACATTATTTTTAGTGTTTACTTAGTAATGCAGGCATTGTACTCATAATTTTACTTACATAGTCCTCCCTCCAGCCCTCCCTATGGGCTTGGGGGCAAACATTATCATCATCTTCATTCAACTGATGTCATTCTGACACTTAGAAGATAATCAAAGGACCCGAGTTACAGAGCTAGTAAATTGGCAGAACACAGATATGAATCTAGGTCTTTCTGACTCCGAAATATTCATCTTTAAACATTACGTACACTGTCATCTCTGACAGCAGAGAGGCAAAAATAGTAATTTTTAAAAATGAAAATAGCTTCTTCATTTTCTGAAATCCACTGAAGAATCATTCTCAGTATTACCTTCTGTTACCACTAAATTTCCAGGTAAGCACGATGATTATACTAGAACCTGAACTAAATTTGAAAATATATGTACAACCCAACTCTTTGTGTTTGACTTCATGGGAAAAGAATCTGATTCCTATGCCAGAGTAAAATGTGACAGGCCTTGGGGCCTTGATATATTACTTGACGATAATAGGATTTTCCATTTAAGGTAAAGATAGAGATATCATTTTAGAACATAGTGGGATCATATAAAGGTAGGTAAGATTCGTTATTCTTGAAGTTTTACTTTGTGTCTGTGTGTGTGTTTTTTAAGATTAAAAAATAGCAAACAGGAAATATAGAGAAGAAATTATGTTTTAGGCATCCCAGTTAGCAGCAATTTCTCATTTGCATTCCCAAGTCTAGGTTGTTCGATGGCTGTGCTGAGTGGGGAGATGCAAATGCTCAGTTTACAGTGGCCGGGCTCACTCACAGACGTACTCTAGGATGCTCTCTCCTGGCTGACGGAGCACACCCACTGTCTGCTCCTCTGTGACCAACAGCCACGGTTGGGTGGAGAGTCAGCTCCCCAAGCATGTAAAGTCATGGCTGATGGTGCCCCACCTGGGACCCTTTGGGGATGCTCACAGCCCATCAGGGCTGACGTATTTGTTTTTCTCCACAGATTGATAGGACAGTGGGAAGGGGCACAACTGTAGTGGTTGGGACACAGAAAGTGACCACAGTTGGAGGAAACCGAGGGGAATGTGCTGGACTCAGGGTCTAAAGACAATGGGGCTGCCACTGTATGTCTTTGGACTGAGTCATTTGAACTCTCTGGGCCTTGGTTTTTTTGTGTGGTTACTGGGAGGATTCAATGTGATATTATATGTTAAATCATCTGGCAGAGCATCTGAAACATAGAATTTATTGGGTCTAAACGCAGTTGAGGTTTAAAGGGAGATCATGTTGCCAGAGTGACCATGAAATCCTTCTCACCCATGAGTTCTCTTATGTGGAATGATGCGGATATAGTTTCTCAGGTACTGGAGAAGAGAGTCACAAAGGAGAGAAGCTGCCAGCCTCCACCAACACTTGAAAGAGAAGTGGAGAAGCCCAGGTCCCCACGGCCCTGTGCCAGCCTGCCTGGTGACCTATGGTCCTGGTGACCCAGACATGTGGAAGAGACATGGAGAACCCAAGGGAGGTTGGAAGGGAAAAACGTGCTTGGTTGGAGACAAGGGAAGGAAAAATGGGTCGGGGTTCGGGGACATTTAGAACACCAAGTCTTTGTTCTCATTTTTTTTTGCCTCGCTGGAAGGTATCAATATTTAGGTGGTCACAGAACAAAATGCAACTATAGGAACGTCTCACAATTTACCCAGTAACCGTCATGGTGACATTCATTTCTCAAGTGGTTTCCCAGTTTTACCCTCCCCTCCAGGGCACAGGTCTATACATTGGGATGCTGGAGGAGTAGGGCTTGGGCACTCCCCACAACCACCCTCTGCCTTGCTCTACCCTGGTTAAAATGGGAGCTTGGGGGGCACAAGCAGAGAAGGAGCAAAAAGGATTCTACACTTAATCTCAGTAAGAATGCTGAGTGCCAGTTAAGAAAAACTGATGGTGTTTCAAGTCAGAAGAGATGTGGATGTGGGGCCAGCACTGGGGTTTATCTGTGCAAGTTAGGAAAAGGGCACTCCTTTTTTGGCATGGCAGGTGGAGAGTGGGATGGATTTGGTCCCCTCTCTACCTCCCCCATCCCCAGGCTGGGTGCAGCCTGCCCCAATGTGGGTGTTGGCTTGGAGTGGGGCCCACTCAGAGGAAGGTCTTGGCACCCATGCTGGGGAGACATTTCCTATGTGACCTGTGTTATCCTTATGACTACAAGCCCAGAAAGCTGAGACCCCACTGGTCAGTGCTGGTCCTGCTGATATTCTGCCTGTTGATTTCTGTGAATTCCCTCCCTTCGCAGGCTCTGTATATACGGTAGCCAACCCATGCGAGAAAACAGCAACTGTGCTTCTGAAACTGACCTAGGGCAGCCACTGCTAGAAGGAAAATCAGCAATCTCTCCCTATTTCAAAGAAAAAGTCAATAAAAATGTTCTTGGTGTTGACCTTTTCTCTGGTTATTTTTTTAAGAGCATTTGCTAAAACCTGTTTATGGAGTGGGCACCAAATAACTATTTGTTGAATGAACTGAATACATGAATGAATAAATGAGTGAATGGCTAAAAGGGAAAAATCAGAGGGAAGAAAATTCTTTTATCCAATGGAAAAAATATGCTCACGCTGGGATGCCTGGGTGGCTCAGTCAGTTAAGTGACTGACTCTTAATTTTAGCTCAGGGCATGATCTCATGTTAGTTGGTTCGAGCCCCAGATCAGGCTTTGTGCTGATAGTGTGGAGCCTTCTTGGAATTCTCTGTTTCCCTTTCTCTCTGCCCCTCCCTTCTCATGTTCTCTCTCAAAAATAATTTAACGTTTAAATTATTGCTCACCCCAATGGAATATTAGTTGGCAGTCAAAAAGAATGAAATCTTGCCATTTGCAACAACATGGGTGGATGGAACTAGAGGGTATTATGCTAAGCGAAATAAGTTAGTCGGAGAAAAACAAATATGTGATTTCACTCATGTGGAGTTTAAGAAACAAAACAGATGAACATAGAGGGAGGGAAGCAAAAATAAGATAAAAACAGAGAGGGAGACAAGCCATAGGAGATTCTTAAATATGGAGAACAAACTGAGGGTTGCTGGAGGGGTGTTGGGTCGGGGGATGGGCTAAATGGGTGATGGGCATTAGGAAGGGCACTTGCTGGGATGAATACTGGGTGTCATATGTAAGTGATGAATCACTAAATTCTATTTCTGAAATCATTATTACACTATATGTTAACCAACTTGAATTTAAATTTAAAAATAACAACTAAAAAAGATAAAAATAAAATCTTGCTCATGTCACTCTTGGTCAACTCCTATACAGGTGGGGGTGGGGCCCAACCTCAGGGTGGGGGAGGAGGTGAGGCAGGTCAAAATGCTGTTAAAAAAGCTTGGAGGGGAACCTGGGTGGCTTAGCCGGTTAAGAGTCCGACTTTGGTTCAGGTCATGATCTCACGGTTTGTGGGTTCAAGCCCTGTGTCGGGCTCTGTGCTGACAGCTCAGAGCCTGGAGCCTGCTTCAGATTTTGTGTCTCCCTCTCTCTCTGCCCCTCCCCTGCTCATGCTCTGTCTCTCCTTCTCTCAAAAATAAATAAACATTAAAATTTTTTTTTTCAAAAAGCTTGGAAACAGTCAATCATTCTCATTTTAAATGTTTAAAAGATTTTTTTTTTTTAATTTGGGGACACCTGGGTGTTGATAGCTGTAATTAAAAATTTATTTTTTAATTTTAAGTTTTTATTCTAATTCCAGTTAGTTAACATACAGTGTGATATTAGTTTCAGTTGTACAATATAGTGATTTAACACTTCCATATAACACCCTGTTCTCATCATCACAAGTGTCCTCTTTAATCCGCATCACCTGTTTCACCCAACACCCCCCCTCTCATGGTAACCATCAGTTTGTTCTGTAGAGTTAAGAGTCTGCTTCCTGATTTGTCTCTCTTATTTTGTCCCTTTGCTTGTTTGTTTTGTTTTTTAAATTCCACATGAGTGAAATCATATGGTATTTGTCTTTCTCTGACTTATGTCGCTTAGCATTATACTCTTTAGCTCCATCCATGTTGCTGCAAATAGCAAGATTTCATTCTTTTTTATGTCTGAAAAATATTCTTTTGCACACACACACACACACACACACACACACACCCCTCTCCCATATTCTTTATCCATTCATCCATCTATGGGCACTTGGGCTGATTCTGTATCTTGGCTACTATAAATAATGCTGCTATAAACATAGGGGTCATGGTTGTAATTTTTAAAAAATCATACAAGTAGAAAGTGGTTATGTTTTCTTCTCACAAAATTGTTCCCAGTTCATAGGAGAAAATTAGTTCTACTGCTGTTTCCTGACGTTCTGCAAAGGTTGCAGGGTGTGTTCCACGTGATAATACTAAAGAACTGTTTTAGAATGGCACTTGGAAGAGTTTATTTCCCAGATACTGAATGGAGGTCGTCTGAGGAACAGATGAATGCCTCGTCTCTCAGTCTTACCCCAGGCACTTTGAGGGTCGTTCCCCTCCTGTGAGGGTTCCACAGGGAACAGTGCATGTGCTGAACACCCAGAGGTCAAATTTGATGTCACTAAATAAGGTCATGTTCACTATAGGCTAGATGGCCACATGCTACCCTAAGCAATTCTCTGGGGTGCGCCAGCTGGATTCACAGGCATGGATGTGACCAGGCAGGGGACATTTATCAGCAAATACTAGGTCTTGGTGTGGTCTAAGCATTCTCACAACCATCACTGATGTTAATACTCACAACTGTGAATTTTTTTAAAAAAATTTTTTAACGTTTTATTTATTTTTGAGACAGAGAGAGAGCATGAACGGGGAAGGGGCAGAGAAAGAGGGAGACACAGAATCGGAAGCAGGCTCCAGGCTCTGAGCCATCAGCCCAGAGCCCGACGCGGGGCTCGAACTCACGGGCCGCGAGATTGTGACCTGAGCTGAAGTCGGACGCTTAACCGACTGAGCCACCCAGGCGCCCCACAACTGTGAATTTTTGCATGTGGCTGTATTGAATAATAAGAGTAATAATTATTAATGTGTTACACATTCTGCAAAAGGGGACATAGAAGTTCAGAGAGAGGATGTGTGTGAGAGAGACAGAGAGAGAGAGAGAAAGGAGGGAGAGGAGGAGAAGAGAAAATAAGGTGGTGGCTAGGCATCAATGGTTGAGTACATGATTATGGTACCATTCTAGGTCCCTTACGGGGATTATTTCAACAATCCCTCCCAGAAACTCAACCAAGTCAGTACTTTACATGTGAGGAGGTTGAGTAATTAGCTCAATTAGTATAGGATAATGAACCCAGGAAATCCAGCTCCAGCCATTGAAGCCACTGTGCTGTTCTGCCTCTTTGCTGAAGGGCCTGCCAGTGTCCCTCTGGGTGTTATCACCCTAGTTGATTAGAGGACATGAAAACCGAAGCCTTCCCTGCTGAGAGTGGGAGAAACCCACCAGAATGCTGTCCCCATGTTACACGCCACAGATTGCAGGCAAGCCAGTTGTTAGCCTGGAGAACAACCAGCCTCCCTCCATAGCCCCATTCTCTCCAAAAGTGGCTGTTCACTAAAAATCAAGACTGTGAAGTCTTTTCCTGACTTTCAGCGTCTTACAACCATCAACACATGAGAAAAACTCTATGTCTGATTTAACAAAATATACTTTTCTCATCAAAATGGTTTCTTTTAAATGTTTTATGTTTATTTTATTTTTGAGAAAGAGAGAGACAGAGCACAAGCAGGAGAGGTGCAGAGAGAGAGGGAAACACAGAATCCGAAGCAGGCTCCAGGTTCTGAGCTGTCAGCATAGAGCCCGACGTGGGGCTCGAACCCAAAAACTGTGAGATCATGACCTGAGCTGAAATCGGCGCTCAACTGACTGAGCCACTCAGGCGCCCCAACAAGATATTTTTTGATAGCACGGAAAAAGAGATACATGTTCATTAAAGTTTACTGGGTGTCTCTCTCTGCCATTTTCCACATGAGGATCATCTAAGGCCACACACGGTGGGTGCTGGGGATAGCTAACTGGGAGCATGATTTAACCTAGTCTCAATCTTTATTTTCACAGGGACAAATGTAGTCCCAGACGGGGCCCCTTAGGATGTAAGGACGTGTCCACTGAGCTAACTGCTTTGGTTGACAGTGACATGGGTTCAGATAGGTGGGCCAATATTGTTCCAGGTTGATCTTTACTCTACAAAGGGAGCAAGGTAGGGACAGCAGCACACTGGTTGCCAGGCTGCTCCAGTCCCAAGGCTGAGGCTGGGGACTCATGGAAGAAGGCAGTGCCTTGGACAGAGGCTTTGAAGAAAAAGGAGAAAGAAAACAGGGTTCTATTGGGAGGGCAGAGCTGACAATAATGTTACATTCATGCTCTGGAATCTTCACTGGAGCTTCTGTTCACAGCCTATTATAAATTCTCAGGCAAAAATGACTCTGAGCTGCCTTTCTAGGTTTATCTTCACTAGTCTCCTGTTGCCACCCTCGACTCCAGTCGAGGCAGGCCTCTAGCTCTTTCCATGGGCTGTCCATCTCTCTCCTTGCCTGTTGCTTGAGATGTTATCCATTCCTTGAGGATGGCCTATTGTTCTGCAGCCTTGAGTTTTGATGCATCAACCCAATGTGATCTCTCTTCCCCTGAAGAACACAGACCCTTCGTTAAGGCAGGCACTTTCCGTGGAAGTTCCCATGTGAGAGAAGTGTAGCCTTGTGGTTATCTGCATGGTCAGAAAAATTCCACTCCTTCCCTGATCAGCACGTGATCATGGGCAAGTCCTTTATGGACAGAATGGCAACCAAACTAACAATGCCCCCAGATGCTCAGTGTTTACTCTGCATGGGACTTGGGTGTCCATCAACTCATTACACACACACAACAATCTATGAGGTGAGCACGGCTCTAGTGCAGAGGAGAAAACAGAAGCTGTGATAGATTAAGTGACATGTCCAGGCTCACACACATGAGAAGCAGGTTTGATCTCAGAGAATTTGGCTCCAGAGCCCTTTTACTAAGATGCTACCACCCCCCTGGGGCCTCTGTTTTCTCATCTATAAAATGGGGACTGCAATGATACCCACCTCATAGGATGGTCATGAAGATTAACTAATATAATACAAGAGAAGTACAATAATCTAGAGATCAGTGGCTCCTAGCTGCTGTCATTGTCATCACCATATGCTGGTGTCCCAAATGAAACTGGATGGGCTGGACAGTCATGTCCTCCTAACCCTTTGCGTCTCATGTGGTATCACCCTGTGCCCAGCATATTCATCACAGTGACTTTGAGAAAGTCTGTCTGCTCTGGGCCTGATCCAGCCTCAAAGAGATCAACAAAGGGTTCTAGATTTTTCCTAGAATTTGGGAACATGTGTCCTAAGTAATTGTGGACCCCTGAGCTATTGTGCTTTTGTGCTTTCATGGTGTTTGACTCCCTTGCCAACTCCTGCTTTAGACAAATTGTCTAACCCCTCTCCCTGAGGTCTCCTGGGCAATGTTTCAACATAACATTTTCTTTCTCCTCTCCCCTCTGCCTTCTCACCTCTCCTCTCCTCTCCTCTCATCTCCTCTCCTCTCCTCTCCCCTCCCCTCCCCTCCCCTCCCCTCCTCTCCTCTCCTCTCCTCTCCTCTCCTCTCCTCTCCTCTCTCCCTTTCTCCTGTTCCCCCCTTCTCTCCTGTTCTCTGTGTCCTCTTTCCCTCCGTTGGTCACTCTCAGAGTAGGAATGGCTACCTGGACACACAACTCCGTATTTTATTTCTCCAGTAGGCTAAGCAGCATCCTAGGGCCCAGGCCTGTGAGCCAGAGTTTCTGGAACCAGGGCCTCTCACAGCTCAGGGACATTTGGATGGCTTTTAGTGTATGGTGCTTTATCCAGGAGCACCTCTTCCCTTGCTTGGATTTAGTGCATCCCTGGGGCTGATATGGTAATAGGTTAGTGGTTTAGGGGCAGCTGATGTGAAGCTGCTCCTGCCTCCTTTCCTGCATAAACAGCACTGGACAGGAACCAGGATTTCCATCTCGCTCATGCTGGAGTCCTGGTTCAATGACCCTGCCTCTAAATAAGTTTCCTCCAGGAACAGCATGCCCCATCCCTTTCTGGAAATAAAAATTAAAAGGAAAACTGACCTTGCAACTCTTTTAAAGGACACTTGCCCTGCCCAGGTCACTCAACTTGTGGCAGAAGGCATTTCCATCACACTGCTTTTTAAGTCAACCCAGAAGATAGCCAACGAATAATCCTTCACAGAAATAATGTCTAAAAGATTGGGGCACCTGCATGGCTCTGTTGGTTGAACATCTGACTCTTGATTTCAGCTCAGGTCATGATCTCATGGTTGGTGAGTTTGAGCCCTGCATTGGGCTCTGCCTTGGTGTTGTGGAACCTGCTTGGGATTCTCTCTCTCTGCCCCTCCCCCACTAATGCTCTCTCTCCCTCTCTCAAAATAAATAAATAAACTTAAAAAAATAATGTCTAAAAGACGAAAAGGATTAGTTGCCTTTATACATCCAGTTTATTGACAGCAGTGCAATTAAATTCTATCTTATGCTGTGGTTTGAGGGTTCCACAGCTTGGAGGGGCTCCTCCTGAGCCCCTTCACAGGCACAGGGCATGGGTTCATAATGAAGTGGAGCACGCGGCCCTGCCCCCGAGGGAGCACGTACCATGGGAGGGGGGGCCCCGCCCTGGTTATGCACCGGCACCTGATGCTACTGAATTTGTGTTCTCACAGCACTGACACACCTCTGGAGGAGCCCTCTGCTACCCCTCCATGTATTTGTTTCCTCTTCTGCCTGCAGACTACACACCCTCATTTTCCCTCTGTCTCCTAAGGCCTCTTTCCTGGATGGTGCTGTGACAGACAGCTGTGGGTGGTGCCTGAGTGGAAAGGCTCAAAGACACGTGATGACTTAAGCCTTCCTTGAAATGAAGGGCCTGGGCTCTCTGTCTCAATGGGCATGACGGGTCTGTGTTTGGATGAGCCGCTTAGGGTGACTCATGTCACGGTCCTCAAGTGCCATCCACACGGGTGCCAAGACTCAGTGACAGCCCCACTGAATGCTACAGGATAGTCATTAGCTTTACAAATGATTCACAGCAAGTGATTCATAAGACACAAGGAGTGCTGCCTCCCCTCCCCCACCACCTTTAGGGGCATTTAAAATATGCACAACTTGGTAAACTTTGATTATCACTTTAGAAGAATGAAGCTTAAGACCTGTGCTAACTCTTTTAATCACTTCAGGAAAAATGTTCTTCAGCAACTTGGGAAGGCCTCTAATCCCTGGGTAAGGCTCACAAATGGTGTCATACTCCAAGGACATGGATGGAGGCGTGGATTTCTGCTCATAGGGCAGGAAGGTGTCTCAGGATGTGGTTACAGATGCTGCCAGTGCTCCCCCAAAAGAGGGAGCGACTAGGTTGCTATATTTGTCTTCCATTCCCACCCATCCTCAGCCCTCCTCTGCCAAATTCCTTTGAACCACTTGGGCAGAGATTTCTGGTGGTAAATGGAGAGACAACATTAAAACTAGTAGCCAAACAGTCAAACTAACCCTATGGTGACAGAAGTCAGAAAGGTGGTTGTCTTGGTGGATGGGGAGGGGGTTATTGACTGGGAAAGACACGAGGATGGAACTTTTTGGGATTTTGGGAATCCTCTATGCCTTTATCTGACTAGTGGTTGCAAGGTGTATACGTATATAAAAAGTCATCATCACCAAGCTGACATCTCAGTGTGTGCATTCTACGGTATACAGTTATATCTCCATGAACAACATTACTGCCCCAACACAGGTGGGAGATGATCCCAGTGGTTTCCATTTCATGCCACGCCTGACCCACTTTATTCTGGAGATACTGAAATTCTATCTGTATCCATTACACATCTTTATCTTCCTCCACAAGTATGTTTATACCCATAGGTTATATTTATATCTGCAGCCACATCTATATATTTAAATCTGGAGAAGGGAAAAAAGTGTTCTATGTGTGTGTCTATATATAGGGCAGTTTACTTCTTTCAAAGAACAGGAGGAGCTTAGCTCCCCCCTCCTCATGTTTTTTTTTTTTTTTTTTGAAAACAGGACATTCACACACACACACACAAACACACACACGCACTAAGCCTAGTTGTCTGATCAACAACCTTTCCTTCTCCCTTATCTGAGATGGTAAAACTGACCTTGATGATGAGCTTGGGGATCGCCAGCACGGTGGATTTCTGCTTGGCCAGAATGTCCCTGGTCTCACTGACACGCGCTGTGACAAAGAAGTGCAGGAACCCTTGCTCTAGCAGCTGGCTCATGTACTCGCCTGCTCTGATCAGCACTTCCTGTTTCTTGACTGGTGGGGGAGAAACAAACATACAGAGCATTAGGCCAGAGTGAGACCTGCTTGACTTGCCCCAAGTGCCCCATCTTTCCCATACTAGCCCAGCATCCACCAGAAACACAGCAAAGGTCAGGGGCAAATGGAACAGAGTCAATCAAGGACAAAACCTCCTGCTTCTCAGGTAAAACAGGAATGTGCTAGAAAATTTAATATTCAGTAAGCCTTACTAGAGAAAATGAGCCGATTTGCTCCCAACAGTGCTTTTGCTGTTGTAGAAACGCAAAGCCGCAACAGAGATGTTCAAAGTCAAAGACCAAGGGGTTTTAACTGGGGCTGCTTTGAGCTGACCAAGGACAATATCAAGATGGCAGATGTGGAGTAGTGAAACCCAAGGCCACTTCATACAACAAGAAATATCTCATAGGCCATAGGCCACCGTTAGGCAAAACTGTCAACTACTTAAACCCTTCCCTTGTAGTGCTCCACATTTTCTTTCCAGCCTTTTATGTACCAATCTGACATGATTTTTCTATTTAAGAGAAAGAAGCCTTTGAAACCAGTTTTTACCCTAGGCATTCAGCTCTCTCCCACCCCCTTTCTATTTGCAACTTAAAAGACCTCTGCCAAATCCTTGTTTCCTCAAGTCACTGCTGTTAGCTTTCAGGTGTTGAGGACAGGACAGTGAGGAGAGCATTTGGAAAATGGGGGAGGGGTGGTCTGGGATCCCTTCTGCTCACCATCCGGGCTGAGGACAGGAATACTCTCCTGTGGTTCTGAGTAAAACAGTGAGGTTCTGTTTGGCAGCATTGCCCACTTTCTCTATCATTCTCATTTGCCACTGCCCAGGATTCAAGAGAGCAAAGGCCACTTTTGTGTTATCAGCCCAGCAGGCAGGCCCAACGGGGAAATGGGTGGCTCATGCCCCCATCCCCACGCCCAGAACACAGGCTCTGTAAATGTTTACGGAATTGAACATTTCCACCACTGCTTCCCTGCCTTATGTCTGCCTTTGGCCCAAGATTCCTTCTCCCTGTGGAAGTTATTGAAAGGAATGATTCCCATGCTCCATACTTGAAGTGTAAGGGACAGGCCCCAGTTGAAGAAATCTGAAATGAGGACAGGACTCTGTGTGGGGTGAGCCAGGGCACAGTGAAGGCCCCCTGACTTGTCATCCCACAGGCGAGGGTACATCAGGCCATGCTCATCATCTGTGTCAAAGTCTCTTCATGGATGAGAAGGTGCTGTGATGGTCTTGAGCCTCTGACTGCAGTTCTCAATCCTGGTTGCAGATCACAATCACCTGGGGACATTTAAAAACCTGCCCTGCTGAGTCCCACCACAGACCAATTAAATCAGAGTTTTGGGGGCTGGGGCCCAGGCATTATTTTAAATGTTCCATCCAGGACAGTTGACTTTAATGTGCAGTTGGGGTGGGGAGGCACTGCTCTAGCAACCCCCCAGAGGATCCCCACGGAATCAGCTCTATAGAAGCCTCGGGTTACCAGAAGGTATGGCCCTTCCAGTGCAGCTGCTTGCTGCCCAGTGTGGTCTGCACCCCAGAAGCACAGCCATCACCTGGTAGCTCATTAGAGAAGCAGGTTCTTTGAACCCACCCCAGCTTACTGAATTAGGATCTGCATTTGAATAAGTGTCCATAGGACACATATTCAGCTTTGAGAAGCTCCTAGAGATAGGAAGGAGGTTCTAACAGAAGGGGTGGAGTTAGGGCAGAATTAGGGTGGACAGTCTCAATCTTAAAACCGAGAGTCCTGAACCCTGGAACCCATGCAATTCCTGGTAAGTTGGACAGGTTGGTCATTCTAGGCCAGTGGTTGTCAACTGGGGGTAACTTTGCCCCTAAGGGAATGATTAGTAATGTCTGGAGACATTTTTGGTTGTCACAACTGGGGATTGCTACCAACATCTAGTGGGTAGAGGCCAAGGATTCTGCAAAATATCCTATAATGCACACAACAGCCCCCACAACAGCCTGAAATGGTAGTGGTGTCCGGGCTGAGAAACCCTCCACTAGGCTATGCCGAGCTACTAGAATGTATTGGTCCATCTCAGACAAGTACTAAACAATGTGGCTAGGTTTTCTGGGCCAGTCCTATTCCATTTAGAATCAGCCTTTAGAATCTATGACCTTGGCTTGACCTTGGCCCTTGAATTCTGCTTTTTTGAATGACCCATTCATACTGCCTTCTTTGGGTCTGAGCCTGGACCCTACTTCCTCTGTGGCTCCCCTGGTAATTAATTGTCCAGACACATAAGACTCCATCCCTTGACTGGCTACAACCTCAGATGAACACAAAGGGCCTCTTTTTCACTCCCCCAGATCTGGATGCATGCAGTGGCAAAATGGTATGCCTTGAAGAACATGCATTTTGTCTCTAGCTGCCTCCAGTAATAATAAAAAAAAATTGGACTCCTTCTAATTATTACTGGAGGGCTGTGTTTGACCACTGGGTTCCTTTAGACAGGCGAGATGTGCCTGACTTCTTTCTACCAATCTTAACGGTGGCTTTGGCTACCTTTATAATGTTGGCACCAGGGCATTATTCTCTGGGGCTGGAACATTCTCTAAATCATAGCACTAAGGAAACTGGGCTGTGCTTCCAAGCCCCAGAGAACAGTGCTCCTGAAATAGTATGTTATATAAGTGCTGTGTTTTGCCACTGCACAAGAAATTGTTCTAGATAAAGTTTATTAAACGTGGCAAGAGAAAGAAGAATAGGTTTTCATTCTATGAGTGGTGGAGCTGGGATCCTGCCAATATCATTTACTGTGTCTGGGGAAAGCCAAGGGAGACACAGACAGGAGCTGCCTCATCTCTTTTTCCAAAAAGCAAAGAAAACTAAATATAGCCAAGTGGAAATGATAGCACCTTTGAAGGTACTGAAAGGTTTAAGTTATTCAAATCTTCCAAGCTGATTCTAGCCCACACATTCTCTTTAATCATCAATCTGGAAAGTATGCCTCCCATTCTACTTGGAAAACTTTCTTTGTAACACAGCCTCCTAGGACTGTACTCCGACTTGCTTGATCAAGGTCTAGAGTCAAGTGGCATTTTGCAATATACTGCAATTTTTCATTTTATTTTATTTTATTTTATTTTATTTTATTTTATTTTATTTTATTTTATACTCTTTTATTTTGTTTTATTTTATTGCAATTTATTTTAAATTGCAGTATGCAACCTATTGCCTACAGCCAATGCCACCTGGCCAGCTGTCCCTAGATCAATGACTGAGAGGGTTAATGGATCATGCCATTCTAGCCTACGAAATCATATAAGCTTCTTATCTCATAGGATTAGGGAGAAAAGGGGAAGAAGATGGAGCTCTGGGTCTCCCGTGAAGTGGGAAAAGGATGGTGCATAGTTAAACCTGAGTGAGATTATGCCTCATTTCTGCTCAAAACCCTCTATGGGCTCCTGCACTCACTTGGAATCAAAGCTAAAGTCCTCACAAGGGCTCACAGTTCTTTACATAATCTACACCCACCACTCTTCTCTGGCCACCTTTGCTCCCAACTCCAGCTTCCTGCCTACTCGTTGAACACATCAGACATGCTCTGGCCTCAGGGCCTTTGCATTCACAGTTTTTTTTCTGGCTGCAAAGCTTGCTCCTTTCCTTCTGTCAGGTTTCTGTTAAATGTTACCTGGTTAGAGAGGTTTTCCCTGGTCACCCTACCCACACAGCATCCCCTTCATCCCTCACCCTGCTTTACCCTGTTTTATATTTTCCTATTATATGCATAATCATACTATATAGTACTTGTTTGTTTATTGTTCACTCCCTTAAGACCACAAATTCCATGAGGGTAGGCACTTCTGTTGTGCTCACTGCTGTGCCTCCAAAACAGTATCTAGACATTCAGCATGAAATAAAGGTTTGGGGAATGAATCTACAACCCTGTGATGTGGGTGGTATTGTTCCCAGGAACAGAAGAGCTCTGATCAGATCACTTAAGTAACTTGCCTCAGGACACACAGCTAGTAGGTGAGGTAGTCTCGATTTACCTAAATCTCTATTTACCTAATTTCAAGATCCAGTTTCTGTAAACTCCACTGTGTCTGCCTGTTCTAACCAATTGGGATGCCTGTTCTCTTGAATCCTTTATACTGACTACTCTTTTCATTAATAATTACCTTCCCTACCTCGAGGGATATAGGAAAAGTGCTAGATCTCCCAGTTTTACCCCCCCCCCCCGCCCCCAAATACTATGGTGATTTCCTAATTGTTAGCCACATTATTACAGCTATGGAATAGCTCAGTCTTGGAATTAGGATTTTTCAGAACAGTTCCCCACTTTCCTGGGGCTATCTTTCTAAAGCCTCAGAAGGGTATATTCACAGCGGCTTGGGACAACTGGTGAATCTAGAAAGCTTGAAAACAATTGGGTGTATGAGTTGGTTGTCTGGGGTTGGGGGTGCATATTAGTCTTGCTTGCCTCCATGTTGTAAAAACTTATTATTTGTTCACCTTTAATTTTTTTTTTTTTCTTTTTCTGGGCCATATGTCAGGTCAACAGAAATCTAGTGCCTTGAAGCGTTCAGGTCCTTTCTAGCCTGCTCTAATTCGACATGCTTGGCCTAGAGACCAGGTTTTCCTGGTTAACTGATTCTACCAGTCATGTGACCAACTTTTGTGCCCCCTAAATACTAGTACCCCAAGAAATGGGTACTATTCAAGACTGGTTGAAATTGCAACCTCCAATGCAAGCTGGAGCCTGTCCAGCCCAATCCTGCTTAAAATATTCTGAACTTTTACAGTGAAGGAGATGCTTTGGAAGGCCATGCATTTGAGGGAGGCTGTCTAGGATCAAGGATGAGAAAGAGATCCCAGAAGAGGCAGCAGAGAGAACAAAACCCTTCAAAGGCTCCTGGACAGCACATCCTGGGTCTCTAGCGTCCTCTCTCAAGGGTGGGCTCATCGCTGTCCCTATACATCAGCAGATGAGTTTTCAGAAATGGCCTGTCTGCAGAGCTTAGATCTCCTGCCTCCTAAATGGTAAAGCAAAACACATCATTCCTACTGGGGTAGCCTGCAAAACTTTACCTGACTCAGGGAGAGTTACCAGTGGGTGGCCTGCTGTCTGACACCTGTGCATCACAAACTTTCCTGGGCACTAAAATCCCTTTGGGATCTTGTTAAAATGTAGATCCTGGTTTGACAGATGTGGGGTGGGGCCTAATGGTCTGCATTTCCAACCACCTCCCAGGGGATGCTGATGTTTCAGGTCCTCAACCCATACTTCAAGTAGCAAGAAATTACATTTAATTCTCATGACTCATGGGGCTCTAGGCTTTGACAATTTTGGTGTTCTCTTCTTTTTTTTTTAATTTTTAAATATTTATTGACAGAGAGTGAGAGTGACAGAGAGAGAGAGAGAGAGTGAGAGAGAGAGATAAAGAACCCTAAGCAGGCTCCTTGTTGCCAGCCCAAAGCCTGATGTGGGGCTTGAACTCACAAACTGTGAGATCATGACCTGAGCTGAAATCAAGAGTTGGAGGCTTAACTGACTGAGCCAATCAGGCACCCCTCAGTATTCACTTCTATGCATGAGAGGTGAAGGTGACATTTGAGGCCCCCCTGGGAGAAAGGGATTCTCCCATGTGGTTCATGCTCCTGAGCTCTGGGACAGGATTTTAACTTTGGAAGTTATTAATGAGTGATACCACCAAGACAGACAGGGAGGCAGAGAACAATTCCCAAGGAGAAGAGCCCCCTCATTAGCTTACAGGACATGGGCTCCAGCGTCACTTCAAATGTCTCCTTCTTGAATTCTGTCTTGGAGACTCCCGTGTAGAAGACAATGTTGCCTGAGAGATAGGCTGAGAGGGTGTAACGGTTGGGGCTGTTGTTCTGGAAGGTGATGGTGAGCTTGAAGTCTCTTCCCAGCACGGCTTTCTCCACTTCAAAATCCATGTCCACGTCAGACCTTGGTTTGACAATGCCTTCTGTGTTGAGGGACTTTTTAGCCCCATACATCAGTGCAGTTTCTAGAGCCAGCCTCTCTTCTTCTTGGCCTAGGAAAGAGGCAGAGATAATGATAGGAAAAAAATAAATGCAATCCATCAAAGAGAAATTAATAAACACACAGTGTTGTCCTTGCTGGGTAGCCTCCATAAGCCACACAACTGCCCTTCAAGACAGGTGTGTCACCATTATTCCTATGTTACCAATTCTGCAAAGTCAGAGTTCTGGTCTGCCCAGGCTGCTGAGTTAGGTGGCATGACCAGGGCTTACCTGCAAGGGGGATGCTAACAGACTTGCTCTAAGGGCTGTTTCCCCAGTGCTGCTACTACGGGGTTCAGCAGGTAGAGTGGCACAGTCTACCTCTTCTCAAATAGTGGCATCAATTTGCTTCTCTCCCCAAATCCTAGCTAGAATTTGGGGATCTCTAAGTAAAGATTTTGGCAATAGCTACATCTAACCACTCCAGCTGGTGCTATACGAATTTTCTCCTATTCATGGATCTTTCTGGTAAGACCTGTATTCCTCATCTCTCTTTCCACTTGGGTCTCTCCCCTTTGCTCCTGCTGAGCTGACCCCTGGGCAGCTGCCATTCTGCCCTCTACTCCTTCCCCTGTTGCCAGGTGGCCCCGAAAGAGTGCAGAGATCACTTTTCCCAAGCAGTGCACAGCCCCATCCACTCAGACATGACCAATTGTTAACAAGCCTTCCCTGCCAAAGGGCTCTAAGACCAATCTCCCGTGGGGAGCACTGGGTTCTCTAGTGCCTCCGGATGTTCACTGTGTTCGTTAGAGCCTGTCAGAGGTTCTGAGATTGAGCCCTAAGGTGAGGAGACTTATTTAACCAAGACTTCCCAAATTCATCTGACACTGAACACATTTGTTTTGAGGGACACCTATTGGCATCTGGTGGTGCACCATATTTTCTAATGCAGTTTGAGATGTGTGTGCTGTTTTTAGGTAAATGTCTTCTGTTGGGATTTCCAAGGTGGCAGGGGAGGAGATGAAGGCGGGGGTGGGGCAGGGAGGAAAAGGGGTAAGTTCTGGAAGAATCAAACAATAGCTTTGTGCGGGTGTGGAAGCAAAACATACAGGTACAAGTCAAGCCTCAGGGTTTGCTCCTCTTGGCTCAGCTGGGCTGATATTTCCTTACAGAGCCCTGGACAAAGTGCTTGGCTTGAGGGGACAGGGCTTGAGGAGGTATGGAAAGATAGTCATTATTCTCTTTACCACCTGACTATCTTTGGGTGTATCTTTGTGCATCGTGGAAGACACAGAAGCAAATTCTTTGACTTGTGAAAACTAGTCATGGAAATGTTTAGCAAAAAAAAAAAAAAATCACTTTGAAATAAAAATGCAAACTTTTAAATTCATTAATTTTTTAAAATTATATTTTAATGTATATTCATTTTTGAGAAACAGAGTGCGAGTTGGGGAGGGGCAGAGAGACAGGGAGACACAGAATCCAAAGCAGGCTCCAGGCTCTGAGCTGTCAGCACAGAGCCCGATGCAGGGCTCAAACTACTGAATGGTGAGATCATGACCTGAGCTGAAGTCAAAGGTTTAACAGACTGGGCCATCCAGGTGTCTCTAAATTTGTTAACTTTAAAATAATGTCTTCTACCTTAGTAATGAGATGCAATGCAGATGAAGAAGCCAATAACAATATCTACCACTGATAACGATGTGACAGGTATTGTGTTTAAGTGTGTGCTCGGCACTGTCTCATTTACTCCTCAGACAACTCTACAAGGCATGCACTATTGTTACTATCCATGTCCTTATTTGTAAAAAACAAAAAAAAAAGGGTGCTTTCGTCAGAGGATTGTTAGGAGGTTAGAGGCAGTATGCGCATGAGAATCAGCAGCTACCAGTACTTTGCAAAGACAGAAAATGACAATAGGTGTTGCAAACAAGCTTGAGTGTGGTGTGTGTGTGTCTGTCTGTGTGTGTGTGTGTGTGTGTGTGTGTGTTAACAATTTCTCTCATTGTCAAGATTGCAAGAATGTGCCAGGAACAACTGGTGTAGGACAAGCATTGGCTAGCACACATGCTTACAGATCAATAAGAGGGAGATAATAATAAGGGGAATGAGGGGCCATGAAAAGGAAAGTTCAGGGAAATGTTTTAGCAGAGAGCACCTGGCAAACAGCTCCTTGAGAGAGCATTACTGATTACTGCTTTGGATGGCCACCAGATATGCATTTAGGCAAAATGCAGGAGGGGAACCCCAGCAGCCGGGGCCTGGTCAGAGAGTGCCACCTTGGTGGGGAGAGAGGCCGAGCTGGTCCCAATGAGGAGAAGGGGCTGCGGAAGGCTTGTGGTGAGCCACGAGAGACTTTCTATAGGGTCATGGACAGAGGTGCCTCTGGCCCCCCTCTGAGGATCAGCCGGCCCTGTGAGCAGGAAGCCAGGCCCACATAGGAGGCAGGGACGTCAGGGTCTCCCCAGAGCACTGCAGAATCCCCGTCTCTCTGCAGTTGTGCTTTATGATCTGACATCTTCCATAATTCAGGGCCATGAATTCAGTGCCGTGGGAGAATGATCGAAAGCCAGATTACATTTTTTGAGATTCCTCTGTGGCCTCCAGGAGCAAGGTCAAAAGCAGCTTTCCATTAGCTCAGATATAATGAAAGCCCCCTTTTATGTCTGTGGAAGTTTCTTCTCATTGTTCAGGTGTTAGCTCAGATGTCCCCTTCTCAGAGAGCACCCCCCTCCATTACCCTGTGTAACGTGTCCCCAAACCCAGCTCTCTCAGCTCTCACTGACACATTGCCTGGTTTTCTGTCCTTTTCCCAGTACTTGACTCTGCATGACATTATTTTCCCCACTAGAACCCATCTACATGTCCCCAGGACCTTCGATCCAGCCTGGAACAGAGGTTCTGAAGGATGGAGAAGCACATTGGAGAGGCACATTGCTTTTATCCAGAGACAAAACTTTCATCTTTATAATAGATACGAAATAGTCCAGTTTGGGACATGTGATGTGCATGTAAGTTCACCTGTGAAAGTGTCACCTGCCTTACCATTCATTTGATGATTTGGTGCGAGTTGAGCCACTATAACGTCCAGGCACTGTACTAGGCTCCGAAGAGAAGCACAGCCCTTCCCTCACGGGTCTTGGACACAAGTGCAGAGAGATCACTGTACATGTGTCCATCACAGACTCTGGGGCAGACATTTGTGTGTGGGGCACTAACAGGGGGGACAGACTCAACACCTCCTGGGGGCCGGGAAGTCTTCTCAGAAGGGTTTTTCTTTCCACAGTAAGAGCAAGGGCATGAAGACAGTGGCAGCCTGGCTCTGTGGATGACTGTCAGCAGCTCTCCTAGCTGCTGCTTGGGATGCCTGTGGATGTGGTCGGGAGGTGCAGCGAGGGTGCCCTAAAGGCAACTAGCAGAGGCTTGGCAAGCTCTGATTGGAATGCCCTTCAGGCAACAGGGGAGAGGAAGGGATTTTAAGCAGCAGACTCAAATTTATATTTTAGATATGTCACTTTGGCAGCAATGCATGCATTAGACAGAAAGAAAGAGGATGTGGGGGGAAGGTGGAATTGGGAAGCTCCCGCAGGTAGCTGGGAGAAAAATACTCAAAGCCCGAGCTAAGAGTAGTAGTATTGTGATAATGATAGAACTACTGGCAGGAGCAGAAACTAACTCTTACTGGACACTTATTCTGAATGAGGCACTATGCTAAGGGCTTTCCACACCTGATACCTTTAAATTCTCAGAGCGTGGCCATGGTATAGAGATAGGACAGGAGGTGAATTTGAACTATTTCAAAGAGGACGTTTAGAAGGTTTGCTGCTTGACTACATTGCTAAATCTTGGGTAGGGGGGACTGTGTTCTCTTCACTGGGGTCGGGAGTGGGGGAAACATCTGGGCAACGGAGGAGTGAGAGAAGGTGGCATACGGGAAGGGTCTGTTTCAGGTTTCTAAGGGAGACTTAAGTGAATGTGGAGTTGAACAGAGAAGCTGGGCCAACGACACCACCGACTGGGCTGGGGGCGATTGGTAGATATGCAAATGTTAACATCAGCCTTGGAGAAAGAATGTAAAGTGGGTAGGAACAGCCCAAGGGTTGAGCCTAGACTAAGTAACCTTCAGAGATAGGGGAAAAAAGAGGAGTTTAGAGTTGCAGAAGGGGATAGAAGAAAGAGTCAGGTAAGCTGGGATGGAACCAGAGTGGAACAAAGAAAGGGAAGAGAGAAGTTCAAGGTCCAGGGCTGAGCAGTGGTGTCAAAAGGCACAGGAAACTGAGGCAAGCAGGGATCTGCAAACATTTGTTTCACTTCGTGATCAGGGGGTCTTGGCAGACTTGGGAAGAGGAACTTCAAGGTTCTGCTGCCAGTAGCAGAACTGAGGTATGCTAGGCACGAAATGAAAAGAAAAGGACCCTGATAGGGCGCCAAGGGCGGGCAGCTCTTTCAAGATGTTTGGCCATGGAGGCCAAGAGGAAGAAAGAACAGGGTACGTTCAGTGGGGGATATATTGCTGAAAAAGAATTTCGTAACTTTTTTTTAAACGCAGGTGACACTTGATCCTGCTTAAATGCAAATGGGAAGGAGCTAACAGGGAAGGAGAGACAAAAATACGAATGACAGAGGGAATAATTGATGGAAGAAAAAGGAAATGGGATCCAGACACCATCATAAAAGAAGATAGATTGCCACACAAGTTTTAAGAATTCTGGTTTTCAAAATTTTATAGTTTCCTAATCTTATATATTTGAAAAGAGGTATAAAATTAATATTAAGCTTTAGTTCATCCAAGTGAAAAATGATCTTTCCACAATTTAGTTAATTAAAATAGTTAATTCCTAAATCTGGTAATAATTTCTATCTGTTTTTATTCATCTCCACATTTTAGTGGCCACATTCAGCATTTATGGGAGAGAAATTATACGATAGATTCAATAATGAGAATCAGAGTGACAAATGCATGACCATGGATGCCAGCAGTCTTTCCTAGGGGCCCGTGGCGATGTCTATAATCACTCAGTCTTTCCCGCCAGATCCCGGCACAGTCTCTGCATCCTTCTGTAAATAGCATCCAACTTGGTCATTCCTAAAGTCAGAATTTAAAATGCATCTGCCATTCTTGAGTAAGAGGCTAATTAACCTCCTGGGATCAAACTCCAGCCCAGAAGCAGGATGGGGAGTCTCTTACAGCTCTCTGTGAAGATCTAGGGGTTCTTCTGCTTGGACCAGACCCCCACACCACCCACCTCTCTGAGCCTTGCCTTCTTGCCAAATTCTGGAAGCCTGACCCTCAGAGGTCTTTCTCATTCAGAGTTGGGACATTTTATTTCTCTTAATCTTGTGTCCACCCCTGGTCAAGCCCCTGACTCTGCTGTGGAGTTTTTTCTTTTTCTGGGGGGAAGGGGGTCTTTCTTTTTTGACATCTGACCCTGATTTGGCTTTCACTGCCACCTCCATAGATGACAGCTAATGAAAATGGTGCTCTGCTGTGTGGTTTAGACAAGACAGCTTGTTGTCTGGATGGCTCCCTGCAGGGTTGCCTCTTGCTCTCAACACTGTCTGCTCAGGACTTCTTCCACACCAGGAGTTTATCTACAGTCCCTACTGGGCTGCCTTTTCCTGGAGAACTCTCTCCTCATGCTTCAGCTGGCCGATTCCTGTTTATCCTTCTGTCTCAGTGAGCCCATCACTAATGTCCTCCAGGATCCTGAGTCTGGCTTGGAAGTCCCCTCTCTGTGCCCTGCAGCATCTGTCCGCCCCTGTTCCAGGGACCTGCTGCATAACTCAGTGAGGGCTTGCTTCCGAGAATCTCTCCAGCTAGACTGTGCATCTTGTTCCTACATAGTGCTGGGAATATGGTGGGTGGTTAATAGCAAGTTGTTGAATGAATGAGCGAATAAATGTGTGTATATTGCTGCTAGTTTCTTTCTCTTTTTCTATGGACTTTTAGTTTTCCTTTCCCGGCCTCTTTGCCTGTAACTCTATTACAAGAGGGCATTACTTGTTTGTTTGGTTTCATTGTACTTATGGTTGAAAAAAACTCTCATTTCAGGAAAAAGCCAAAAAGAAAAAAAAAAAACCCAACTTTGTATCTATGTTGTGCAATGGATGATAACCAATAGAAGAGAATGAACCATTTCAGAAATGCAGCAAAATCTCACTAGTTCAGATGACAAAAATCCTGAATTTCTAATACAATGCATGAGAGTTCTCAATTCAGCAAGCTTTCTCTTTATAGTGCAAATTGCTTTTTTAAATAAGAGCAGAGAGACTGTCTAAAATATTTAAAACAAATTCTGCACTTCTTAGCACTTCAGGAATACTGATGAATATTTAGGTATATGCTAATTACTTGTCATTTCTATCCATTCAGTAAAATAAATGCCACTCCTAAGAACCTCTGCTGGTGAATCATTTGTAAAATATACTCCACATTCTCCATCAAGGCACCCAAGCTCCTCTACCTCCTCTCTACACCTGACCTTGGGTGGCTTTGTCTCCAGTCACTAGGCATTCTGAACTGATGGCTTAGTAATGTCTTCAGGACCCTAAACACACACTACTTCACACCTCCATGCCTTTAGTCATTGATGTTCCCACTGCCTGGAAGCCCTTGTCTATATTTCTTTAATTGTGGTCTGTGACTTTTCTTATCTTAGTCTGCTTTTTCTGGATCTCCTGGTTGGACAGAGTGTCCTCCTTCTTTGTTCCCCAAGTTCCTTCTGCATGATGATCCTATCACTTTTCCAGGAATGGAAACTGGGTCCTGCTCACCATGGGGATCCCTGCCACCAAACCCAATTCCAGACATAGAGTAGGCACCTGGTACTGATTGAAATGGACTTGAACTCAACGGCTCCATTTGAAACCATCTACACAATAACTATTATTAACATTAACATTATTTTATAACTGAAACCTAATGGGCCTGAATTAGTGAGAATACACTGTCTTGTTAATATTGTATTATCTGTCTCAAGGGACTTTTGTGATAATTCAGTGGAACAATGTATGTGAAAATAGTTCATAAAGTACTAAACAAATGTGAATGGTTGTTTAAATTTCTGTAATTGAACTAAAATGATACTAGTTAGACAATGTTTTCTATTATTGGAAGTTAAGATTCTTTCATGTTTTTGTGCGCAAGAATACATTCTATATATTGTATGAAAATAGACATGACTTTAAACCAAATCATTTTCACAGGCCATGTGAAAGGGAATTTTGCTCAGAGCAAACAAACAAAGAGAACTACAAGGAAAATTGTGGATGTGGTGTGTTTACCTCATGAGAGTTTATAGTTCATTTTGCAGGACACATTTCATAGTGACAGTGGGGAAGTACCAAACAAGCTTGGGCAAAGAAATCTTCATTCAGTGGCAGTAAGTTACCTTCTTGGAATTTGTAGGTATCAGTAATATCCCTTATGCCATCTCCTCCAACTTCTTTGGTCACAATTAATTTCCCAATGTGGGTGGTATCAACGTTTTCAACCACATGAGTGCCATCTTTCTTGACTGTAATGTAAATGAGATCACTGTTGACCTAAAAACAGGAGAGGAGAGCATTAGCCATCATTCAATGTCCTTGTCACCAAAATCTCTCTCAGGGATGTAGTCATCTGGGATCCCTACAGTTGACATGTTCCTTTCTTCAACAACATTGGATTCACAGGGCTGGACTCATTTTAAAATGAATCTCAAGGGCAGCCTAGCTTCCATTAGCCACCAGGTGTCATAAGTTAAGAGTATCTGGACTATTGATTGTTCAAGCATCAACCATTTCTTTCTTCCCTTTTTCTTCCTGGTGAATCCCACCTCCTCAGAATGAGCCAAAAACACCAAGCCTGTTACTTGCTTTCCCAGACTGCTTTTAAGCCAGCAGTGGCTATGTGACCTACTGCCAGGAAGAAGAGGAAGTCTGCTGGGTGGCTTCTGGGAAGGATTCTCCTCCATTATAAAGGAGAGAGTTTGCCCTTTCCTTCTGGCTTTTGCATGTTTTCACAAGAAGCGACATGATACTTGGAGCTTCTGTAGCCACCCTGGGACAGTGAAGAGAAATACCGCCAACAATACAAAGATGACCAAGTAGAAAGATAAGAAGCACATGAGGGCTTAGCAGTGCTGTTAAATATCTGAGCCAACCTTGGGACTGCTTCCTTTAGGACTGAGAAGAAAATTATAGTTAAATTCCTCTTGTTTAAGTCATTTTAATTCTGTTACTTGCAGCTAAAAGCATTTTAATTGAAAAATTAGAAAATTTAGGCCATCAGGAAAAATTCAGGTAATTTTCTAGTGGTTCAGCAACTAAACCATGTTATTTGTGGTGTTTGGAAACAGCATCTTGGGGCCATGCTGGCTGACCCCCAAACTCTTCTGACATTCTGCCTTATACTCTACCTTTCAGAAACAATGTCTAAAGCTGTGCCTGAAGGCTGATTCCCACAGTGTCTCTTTTTATATTCTTTACAACCACTTTCTTGGGATCCCATTTACTAGCATGGGAGTGGGTAGGAAATACCAACTATGGTGCACTGTCAGAAGCTCCAGCTGAAAACAGTCCCTGATGTGTTCACAAAATGCTTTCTGAGCTGCAGATTCCTACTCTTTCAAATAGGGCGATAATAGCACCTTCCTCAGGGTGGTTGCCAGAATTAACTAAAAAGATGTCTGTAAATTACTTATCATAGGGCCTGGAGTGGATCAAACAGTCAATAAATAATAATAATAATAATAATAATATCATAAATTAATATATAAGTAGTACTGCCCAAATACTGTAGTGCTATAGTCTTAAAGATGGAAAAAATACATTTGGTCACTGACTGCCCTTGTAGGATTTACTTTCTAATAAAGGAGATTCTGTGCATTAGAATCACCTGGGGAACTTTTAAAAAAATAGATGCCCAATCAAGGAGGTCTTGGGTGGGACCCTAAATCTATTATTTTTTTATATTTAATTTTTTAAATTTTATTTTAGGGAGGGAGAGAGCAAGCAGAGGAGGGGGAGGAGGAGGAGGAGGAGGAGGAAGAGGAGAGAGAGAGAGAGAGAGAGAGAGAGAGAGAGAGAGAGAATCCTAAGCAGGCTCCATGCTCCCACAACCCTGGGATCATGACCTGAGTCAAAATCAAGAGCCAGAATCTCAACTGACTGAGCCACCCAGGTGATCCTACATCTATTATTTTTAAAAGAAGTTCTGAAATATTGTCTTGGACAACCAGACCTGAGCACCCCAGCAATATGGTACAATAAGTACCTTGTGGGGGAACGTCTAAGATACCATGGGAGCACCTGGGGCAGTGGGGTGGGCCAGGGTGGGCGTGGTTAGGAAGTAACAGCCAAGTTGAAAGCTGGAAGATGCATAGGAATTAGCAAGCTAAAGGATCTCATGTTAAGTGTTCATAGCCAAACAACCAAAACTCACAAAAGAACACAAGGAAATTTTGGGAGGGAATGGCCATGTGTAGTTCCTTCATTATGGGAAGGGTGTCACATGTGTATGGGTATGTCTGAACTCATCAAGATGCATATGTGAAATGTGTGCAGTCTTTTACATTAATCATACCCCAAGAAAGCTAAAGAGAATAAAGAAAAAAAAAAAAAGAAGAAAAAAACAGAATGGAGAGAGGAAGGTTGTGACAGATAGAGAGATTGGCCACTGCCAGGATATCTGAGGGTATTTGAGAGACACACTGGATCAGCTGCAAGGACCTTGGGTTCTGATCTGGAATGCATACTTTTAGAAACTTACATTCCTGCTTCTATAAAATGAAAATAATTATACTTGTTCTGCCAATTTCATAAGAACGTTTTAGTGAGATAGGATCTATGTGAGCATGGCATATAAACCTTAAAACTGAGTAAAAATATAATGGTTCTTATTAGGTAATGTGGAACTTGATGATAGAACCCTAACTTTCCAAATTGAGGTTAAGAAGAACAACTTTTTGCTGCTTTCTCACAAAATGCTCTGAATTTACATGAAATCTGACCTCTACTAAGGAGAAAACAAGTAGCCATCATTTATTGAATAACCATGAGGTTTCAGGGACACTTACAAATTATGTAATTTAAACCTCACAACCATAGACATCTGATAATAATATATATTATTATCCCTACTTTACAGATGAGGCTGCTAAGTGGGTCAAGAAGCTGTCAGCAAAGTGTGTATAGTCACATAGTTGGTTCCTGCTAGAGAATGAAAATCCTGGGCTGGCCCACAGCCTGTTCCCTAACCTTCAACCTGGGCTCACCCATTCCCTGACCTTCATCGTGCATTGCCTTTTCCACATGCTCCTGCCAGACCATGAGTGCTGCCATGAGATGGTGAGATGGTTTCATGCCTGGGGTTCAGGTGGTTCCATGGGCCTCAGATGTCTGAGGGGTGATAAATGGTGGCCTTGTTCTTTAGCAGAATAACCATGGCTTCACAGCACCAGCCATAGAATATGAAAGGCCAAAATAGGAAATCAGAAATAGGCAATGACAGAGCAGACACCTAAGGAATATTTATCATTTGGCGGGGGGGGGGGGGGGGGGGGAGGGGGCGGTGGGGGGCAGTTAAGGAAACTAAATGAGCTTCCTGAGAATTTTGGCTTTCCCTCTGGAGGAGACCATACAAGCCCAAACAGCTCCCTCCTCCACTTGTTAATTATAGCAACAATGCTGATAAATATCCTCTTAATAACAGCTCTTACAACAGTTTAGTTTTCCAGTGAGACAAGGCTAAATATGAAAGTGGCTAACTCATTGTTTCCTCTGGAGTATAGAGTTTAGGAAATTTATGTGGGCTAAAATCTCAGGCCAGCCCAGCAGTACTGTCCCTTGTGGAGAGAGGAGAGGAGAAACCCACATTTGAAATGGCTATTGCATATGTATGTCGGGGGAGTGTGGAGGGAAAGTATTCTTTCCAATCGACATTAGCAAGCTTTCTTTTTGGTTTCAGCCACCAGTGTAATGGTCCTCCATTTCGGCTGCATATGAGCCCCTGAGTGCTTAAAAGAGTACTGGTGATAACCTAGGGCACCTGAGTGGCTCAGTTAGTTGACCATCCAGCTTTTGGTTTTGGCTCAGGTCGTGATCTCACAGTTCATGAGCTCCAAGTATAGCTCCAAGCAGACAGGGCAGAGCCTGCTTGGAATTTTCTTTTTCTCCCTCTCTCTCTGCTCCTCCCCTTCTCTCTCTCTCTCTCTCTCTCTCAAAATAAATAAATAAACTTAAAAAAAAGTACCAGTGATAGGCCCCCATCCAAGGCCAATTGCATGTCTGTGGTAGACTGTTATAAATACAGGTGATGCTGTAAAGAATATTGGACCTACACTGTATGACTTTAGGCAAGTTACTCAATATCTCTGAGCTTGGTTTTAAAATTCCCATTCTTGCAGGGCTGAAAGGTAGATTAGTACTGCTAGAGAAAGTCCTATGTTTAAGGGTAATTTCTTTTGAATGGAAAGGAGTCTTAGTGGCCTTCTAGTCCTATCCCTACATGTGAAGGGATGTGGTTATGCAGAATGTGGGCATCCCACCGTGAAACCCAGTGCTGGTTTCAGTACACCACACCTTTGCCTCCTTGTCACACAGGCACTTCCTAGTCAGCCTCTGCTGAGGTGCTGAGCCCCAGGGACTCAGCAAAGGTGGGCTGGGGCAGTGGGCTAAGGGTCCCCTCTCTACAAACTTCTGCTTGTGCCCGTGGAATGTGAGCATATGTCTACTGCTGGCAGAAGCTACAATTTTTACCAATAAGGATGGAAACTCTTCTCAGGGTCCAGGAAAATTTGCTTTGTTCACTCACTTTCAAGTAGAGATAACTACAAAATAGGCTGTGCAGAGAAAGTGATGCTCCTCTAGGGGCATATGGAGGCACTGGGTACCTGCTTGGTTGGAGAGCCTTTCTGGCACAATTGCCATCCGTCTACCCTGTGCTTGCCATTCCTTCAGCCTGTAGGGGTCGGCTACATGTTCAGGCACCTGTGTGTGCTCTCTGCTGCCCCATCCCTGGGCCTCATCTCCCGCCAGGACTTGCCAGCACCTGAGGGCACCATCTGGATCCTATCACTCTGAGACTGTTCTCAGCAGTGTACTCTGCATCAGATTTTGTTAGCTTGCTGGCTTGGTTCACTGACCCAACCATCCATCCATCATTCATTCAACAAGTATTTATTCATGACTACAGTGTGCTAGAACTTGCTTTCAGTGATGAGGATACGTTCGTGGAGCTTATATTCTAGAAGGGAGAGAAGGAATAATACTAAGGCAGGATAGAAGGATAAAAGGGCAGGATGTGAGATTTTAGGTGGGGTTGGGGTGGGGGGAGTGAAGGCCTTTTTGAGAAGGTGACCTGTGCAGAGACCTGGATACAGCAAGGGGTCAGGCATGCGAAGTGTGGTGGAGGCTGGGGAGGGCTTTCCTAGCAAAAGGAACGGTATATATAAAGACTCAGAAACAAGAGTATGTTTGCATGTTGCCAGAAGAACAAGGTCAAGATGGCTGGAAGGAAATGAGGAAGGGATAGGGGTGGCAGGAAAGCCAGTGGCCAGATCACACAGAATCTTATAAAGACTTATTATGCAAAATTTTATTATAACAGTGGTGGAAATCCATTAGAAGGTTGGGGGCAAGGGAGTGATGTGTTTTATTTACAATTTTAAAGGACAGTTCTGGCTGATTTATGGAGAATAGACAAGAGAGGGGTAAGAAAGCAGAAGGGAGGTGGGCTAGGGGTCAAGTTCATAGAGCTCAGTGTTGTACCGAGCCCAAAGGGTAACAATGGGGATCACAGACCTGGGTGGACACATGGTGTTTTTGGAAGGTATTTCCAGCAAGATGCATGAGGAAGATTAAGAAGAGAAGCCAATCTGATTCCCAAATCATATATGGTAGTTGAATAAATAGAAAAATTATTTTAGATCAAATAGGAACCCTAAGAATGGACTAACAAGTGGTAGTGAAATAACCTTGAGTTGAGAACTGCTGACCAAGAGCAAAGGAAGATGCAACGTAGCTTCTGAGCAATGGAGCAGTTATCCTGGCCCCGGGGGACTAGCTGTCATTGCTGCAAACATCAGCTCAGTGCCAGGGAGGGAAGGGGGAGTATGCATGTGCAGGAATGTGCATGCATGTGCAAGTTTGGGATGGAATGGTGTGAAGGGGAGGACAGAGACAGTAAGAAGCTAAGATAGAAGTGAAGCAGCAACTCCCAAGCATTCAGTGGACATGGGAACTCAGGAGGGGACTCTGGACTTAGGACTGCTCTGCTCTCTCCCTTTAGAAGCTGTAGGCCACCACGAGCGAGGGAGAGAAAAGGCAGATGGGCTTCTAAAACGGAGGCCTTCTCAGAGCATGAGAAGGGAGGAGGGCAGAGAAGTGGGCATGGCATCAAGCCCTGGAAGAAATCCAGACACATGAAGAATACATTTCTACAATGGAGGAGGAGAGGGAAAGGGGCAGAGGTGGAATGCTTCCCATGCACATGCCTCTTTTTTTATTTTTTTCAATTTGAGTACAGTTGACACATGATATTACATAAGTTTCAGGTGTACAACACAGTGATTCAACTTCTCTATACGCTATGCTGCGCTCACAAGTGTAGCTCCCATCTGTCCCACACAGCGCTATTACAACATCATTGACTACATTCCCTGTGCTGTGCCTTTCATCCCTGTGGTTTGTTCTAAAACTGGAAGCCTGTATCCTCTGCTCCCCTTCACTTCTTATTTTGGATTCTGCTTTCACTGAAGGAGACCATGGCTCTGAGAAGATCAAAACACGTCAGCGAACATGATGTTTAATCCAGCCCGGAAGTGAGTAAGGAATGACCAAGAAAGTCAGCGAAGCGAGAGGCAAGAAAAGGCAAACTCGGCCGACCGCCTGGGGTGTCAACAGGCAGGCTTCCGCAGCCAGCGGATGGAAAAGGGAAGGAAGGATGTAGAATGAACCTGAGTCACGGACACTCTCATTAAAGTTAAATACGATGCCCCCCATGCGGCCTTACTCTGGGTACCCTTGAGAAAATATTCCTCACACACTTTGAACAGCTTGAGTGTCTCTTATAAATGGCTCAGCCCTGGGGCTCAGCCCGTGCCAAAGCAACAAATTGTATGCTCTGTCAGACAAGTCTGCAGTGGCTGAGAGAAGAGTAATTATGATCTGTGAATCCCGATGACACGCATAACACCCCGATCTATATTTAATAATAGCAAAAAGCGTTTGCATTAACAGCTATTAGGCAATGCACTCTTGGAGAGAGGTCTCCTTCTTTGCAGCAATAAAGCACAATAAAAATATGAAAACAAGTCTTTGTGAATTTTAGAGCGATTTCCCATTAAGAGGTTCTCCCAGCATCGTAAATTATCAGTTGGCAGCTGGGGAGGTTGGGAGAAATCTTCAAATCCCAAAGTGAAATCGAGGGGATGAAATTCTAAATATGGTCTGCCTGTTTCCCCCAGGCTTCTAGCAACTGCAATGGTAGTTTCCGTGGAAGAAATACTGTTCCCTTTGCGTATTTCAAATGCCCGATCTTGTTGTCTAAATATTCACACTTCCTAATGTTTACTTCCTAAATGTTTACTTCCTAAACATTTCTGGATGCTGCCTCCACTTTCCCTGCTCTGCTGTTGTCATTTGGGGGGGTTCAGGCCCCTGCCTTCTCAGGTGGGATTGGAGAAAGCACAGCCTCCCAGCTCCCCTTCCCCCACCCCTCCGAGGCACCACCTTCAAGTCCAGGCTCCTTCGGGCTTATGTCTCTCCCCTGTGGTGGAGGGGAGTAACCATTTCTGAGGATATAAAGTCCCCACTTCCAGTTCCTTCTGCCTTCATCTTTGACACCCCTGATGCATCACTTTTTGTGAGTCTGCACAGCTTGTAATTTCCCATACACACCATCCTGATGCTCAATTTGTCCCCTCTGCCTAAATTTGTCCCCTCTGCCTAAAATTCTTTCCTTCCTCCGTCATCTTTCTTACCCCCTTGGCCTCCGTGTGTTCCCACAATGCTCTGCTCATCCACTGTGGCTATCACACAGGTGTCATTATTGTCTGCCCTCATATTACCCTCCCTCCCTGGACCATGTCTTATGGCCTTTACTGTCCTACTCAGTTCCTGACCCATATTTCTCAACTAACAAATCTGCATGTATTAAATATAGATCATTTATCACCTACATTGCTTATCTGACAATTAGTTCCACCGTCTCTCGTATTACTGTTATTTAACTTTTGATGTGCCTTGTGTACTGTCACCTCCCATCAAGAATCTATATTCTTTTTTTTTTTTTTTAAATTTTTTTTTTCAACATTTTTTATTTATTTTTGGGACAGAGAGAGACAGAGCATGAACGGGGGAGGGGCAGAGAGAGAGGGAGACACAGAATCGGAAACAGGCTCCAGGCTCCGAGCCATCAGCCCAGAGCCTGACGCGGGGCTCGAACTCACGGACCGCGAGATCATGACCTGGCTGAAGTCGGACGCTTAACCGACTGCGCCACCCAGGCGCCCCAAGAATCTATATTCTTAAGGGAAGAGGCTTCTGAATTCCCCACAGGACAGTGCCTGCCACATATTTATAACAGGTGTTTATTCATTCCTGAGTAGTAATAGAGTGTGATGGTTACTGGCATGAGCATAAGTACCTGCCTGGCTTTAGATCTTAGCATTATTATTCATTAGTTCAATGAATGTAGAAAGGTTACTTGACCACTCTGCCTCAATTTTCTTTTCTGTAAAATGGGAAGAATCATAATACTGATTTTATTTTATTTTACTTAAATGTTTATGTATTTATTTTGAGAGAGAGTAAGCAGGGAAGGGGCAGAGAGAGAGGGAGGGAGAGAATCCCAAGCAGGTTCTGCACTGTCAGTACACAGCCCGATAAGAGGCTTGAACTACAAACTGTGAGATCGCGACCTGAGTGGAGATGAAGAATTGGATGCTTAACCTACTGAGCCACCTAGGCGTTCCCATAATACCAACTTTAAAGGGTGACTAAGAGCCTCAAATGGTAGGCAAAGTGATTACATAGTAAGAACTCAGTATACAACAGACATTACTCCCCTGAGTTTATTGGTGAAACTACACTCTGGGCAAATCCTGCCTCTCAGCCTGTCACATGTTTCTCTGCTCTCTACTCCCTGCCCTCAGCAGCCTCCCAGCCTTCTCCTTTACCAACACCTCTTATATCTAATTTGAATTTTAGAGATCTCCTTGGAGTAATCTCCAACCACCTCATCTGCTTCTAGTCCCCATCCACATCTTCCAGAATTTCAGACCCTTCACCAAAGTGTCCCCATCAACCCATTAAGTGTGCTGCCTCCAGGCTGCCTTTCCCTCCCCTCCATATTCCAGCAACTTGGCTCTCCCTCCCTGTGGACGGAGGATGGCCTGGAGTGGCAGAAAATGGGTTGCAGTTCCCAGACTAACACCATGTCTGGCGTGCATTTGATTTTGTTTTTACATGAATAGCTAGGTTAGTCTGGGAGTGAAGCAGTAT
This sequence comes from Panthera onca, assembly GCF_046562875.1. Classification (NCBI taxonomy): domain Eukaryota; kingdom Metazoa; phylum Chordata; class Mammalia; order Carnivora; family Felidae; genus Panthera; species Panthera onca. The sequence goes on along the minus strand of NC_138343.1, from coordinate 22,281,970 downwards.
GCTCTGAAATTTCAATTCATGGACTGTCTCTACCAATCTTTAGCTGAAAGATTCACTTAGCCACTTAATTTCTTAGGAGCAGTTGATACCTATTTCATGGGCATGAAAAACTAAGGTAAGGTTAGTAATGCAATTGCTTTTCAAGGAGAAAATCCTAGAATATCAAAGAAAGAAAAAAGTGAAGTAACAACTGCATTTTAATTTAAGAGCCTAGAGGTTGGAATGATGTCTAGTTAACTTTGTAGACATGAAACACATGCCATGTACCTGAGAAATTTAGAAGTAACAACCTGGTGTATTATTTTTCAAGTGTTAACAGGTTGGGGAAGAAAGCACTTTTCTACAGTTTTTCACTTACCTCTGCAAAAACAAAGGGTGCATCAAACTGGAAGCAAATATGACCATGCTTAATGGCTTGAACAGAGGCTGGACCACACCGATACATCCCTGCATCACACAGAGGAAGGGAAGTATGAGTTTGTCATCTTCAATTCTGTCCAGACACAGATACAGGCTCTGTAGAGGCAAGTGTTCCCAACTTCATTGCTGAATTAGCCCAAATGCTTCCCATGGTCAGAGAGGGCAAATGACCAACATGTGTAATCAAGATGGCTTTGTTGGAAATGCCTCCTCAAAAAAAAAATTTTGAAGCCATGAGAAGCATACAGGGCATCACTATTTCTGTGTCTGTTCTTCCACCTACAACACATACTCAAGTGTGTTTGTACCGAGCTGTTTGCCTACATAGGCTTGATCCTTTTACAACCAACTGGTGTTTGGAATGTTGGAAAGGGTAATGTGTCCCTAGTGGTTGTGTTGTTATTTGTTTTGATTCTTGGTTTTTGGTTTTGGACATTATGGACATATGTCAAGTGTTAAAAAGGGAAATTTGGACATTAACCACACATGTTGATCAATGCCCAACATGCATTCAGGAAGTTAGTAGGTATATGAATACTTTGATAAAGTTCCTTATTTTAACCAGCTAACTCTAGTTAATAAGAAATTAACTGCCATTAGTCATCTCTGATGTCTCCTCATGATATATGATGCAGAACACCAGAAAGTGTTGAACATTCTTCCTCAAAATCCAGCATAAATAAAGCATAAGAGACTCTTATGAATAAGTAATGAATGTTTATGGATATATATGTATATATACATACGTCAATATCTCATATCAACACCTGAGGAAGTAAACATAATGTCCCCGGGCCACTGATGTTTATCATCATATTAAAGAGAAATGGAGGCTTATGATGTGATTTTATAAAAGTCTGGGGGAGGTCACAGCTGCCGCTCATTGCTTAGCATAGCCTGTAAGTTAGATGACAAATACTCACATACTTAAGTTTTGGAAGAAATCAAACAACATAAAAAGAAATCAGGTTCTGGGAAAACAACAATTTAAAGGATGATCTGTAACTATTTTTTGAGTTCCTTATTTTCTCTACTGCCTTATATCTTATAACTGTATATCACAGAGGGCTGAGGTATATTTTAGAGCCTAGCAAAAATGCTTACACAGATATATTTTTTTCTCTTGTCTTCAAAACTGCTTATCAAAGCAAGAGTAGATGAATTATATATGTTAAGTTTTGTGCTTTTTAAAAAATTTTTTTTTTACCAGTTATAGAATAATCAGGGGAAAGCCAGCCATTGACAGGAAATTAAACCTGATTGACAGGCAGCTAATACTGTACATGTGCCCAGGAAGCACACTTTTGATGTTGGTTCCCAAAGGGAGTGTTTCCCACACATCAAAAGCAATCCTAACAGCAAAATAAAGATGGCAGTGAAAGAAGTTCCCTGAGGGAAGATGCAGTTTTACCATCACTGTTTTCCTGGGGGGTGCTGTCCACGACTTGCCAACCTCCAAATCCAACAGGAAGATCAGACCTTTTCATCCAGGCTTCATTCCAGCAGTGGTAGTTCCTGAGAAAACACCACTCTGGTGAGATTAAACTTCCCATCCCATTCAATAAAAAGTTGACCAAAACTCCTGCAAATATGCTATATACAAATTGCTGGAATGGCTTAAACCAAATTGAAGACTCCGAGAGATATTCTGGCCTTGAGTTTGCTGGGAAGATGCATTCCATTGGCACCATGGGAGGGCACCAGGTATCTGAACATGGCTCTTTCCCTCTAATATCAGTTTCAAGACCACCCAGAGCATTAAACAGGTTTTTTTTTAATGTTTATTTTTGGGAGAGAGAGAGAAAGAGAGAGAGAGAGGGTGAAAGAGAGCATGCATGCATGGGGGAGGGGCAGAGAGAGAGACACACACAGAATCCAAAGCAGGCTCTGTGTTGATAGCACAGAGCCTGACACAGGGCTCGATCTCATGAACCATGAGATCATGACCTGAGCTGAAATCAAGAGTCTAATACTTAACAGCCTGAGCCATCCAGGCACCCTAAACAGTTTTGATTTTAACCACTCTCTGCTTTAATGAAACAGAAAGCACTATGTGCTAAACGGGTAGAAAAGAAAAGTTAATTGAAATAGAAATACATATATGTTTGAATTTCTTTTATATTTATATTTATGCATATTAGATTTATAAAAAGCATATTTCCTGTAACAATTAAGCAATAAAATGCTTGTGTTTATGGGCTTAGGCCATTGCCATAGAAACTATAACATTAACTCCTGATTATAATTGTCTCAAATTTGTGGTAAATTTCCATTTGGTGTCCAACAAGAATAAAAAGATGTCAGAACAAGTATCTCTTTACCCTTTATCAAAGTGGTCAGTCTACGAGCTGAGGGTCATGCAAAACTTTTCAGAACTTCGCATGTGACCCTTAAGACAAAACCATGGAATAAAATGGTATCACGAATTATATTGTTATGTCCTTGGAAAGACCTGAAATTATATGACAGTATAGAAAAAAATGAGAGCACATTAACCCGTCCGTGCTATAGAAAATATTCATATAGTAATAACAATTTAACAGGGTGAGGTAGTTCTTGCAGTCTTTGTTTATAGCACTGTTGAATTTCAAATCCAACTACAGTTATCCTTTGCCTAAATGTCCTTCAATGTCAGGAATTCGGACATGTTCCCATCCCTGAGTTCGGCTCATCTTTGATTGGCTCAAGTCAGAGTTATTGATTTAACGATGTGCCCTTTATGTACCAGACTAGGTGCTGGGGATGTGTCAATGACCAACACATAGGTTCTTGCCCATAAAGACCCTCATGATCCAGGATGAGTGACAAATAGGTAAACCAATTTTCTGTGAGGCTTAAACAAGATAATGCATATAAATGCCTGGAATGCAATAAGTGCCCCAAAATAGTTAAGTCTCAGACTTTTAAAAATAATTAGTAGCAGTGGTTTTAGCTACAGTGGAAATTGGTTTGGGATGCACTGAGGTCTCAGTGGGGCAACTCTCAGGGTGTGAAGAAAAGCTTCACAGCAGGAGTGATATTTGAGCTAAGTCCTGAAAAATGTGGGAGTTTAGAAAGTCAAGAGATGAAAGAACAAAATTGTGGAGGCATGAAATAGCCCACACGGCAAGTCTGGGGGACTGCACACTGTTTGTTGCGGCATGAGGGCGCCATGCTCCCATCTCTGTGTGCATGGGGGAAGGAGGGGTGGGAGGCAAGCATGGGCAGGAAGTCACAAAACTGACAAATAGCATAGCACTCACTGTGTGCCAGGCACTGTTGTCAAACTTTTATGTTCATTGGTACATCTGATGTTCCCATACCCTATTAGAAAGGTACTATTATTCTTAACTCCAGTGTGCATGGGAGAAAACGGGAACACAAAGAGGTTAAGAATCTTACCTGAGGTCACACAGCTGGTTAGCTGTGGAGCTCTGGGGCCCATGCTCTTAAACCATGAGCTATGCCATAGGGGAGGATGAGACTGTGAGATCCTTTTATCACAAATCAAATAATTGAGCTCTATTCTTGGGCAAGTTAAATTTGCAGATCTGTCTTTGTGGAAGGTGGGTGGGGTGGCAGGATGGGTGACAGAGCTGAGGTGGCCTCCATCCCTTGGGAGGGCAGGGAGCCATGGGCGGGTACTGCCGACAGGCTTGTGGTGGTGAGGGAGATGGATGAAGGAAGGAAGACTTTCATGTTTCCAGGGAGTATGCTGGCTCCATCTACCAAGACTGAATGAAGGAGGAAGAGAAGACGGTTTGTGTTGGGGTGTGTGTACTGGGTGGGTGACAAGTTCAATTTTGGACGTGATGAACTCGGGTGCCCATGAGAAACCCAGGAAGTGAAATCCTAGAGACATTTTTCCGTGCACAAGTGACACTCGGAATTGGACAAGTTATTGGTGTCTGCACTGCTGGTGGAGGAGAGTGAGGACAGAGCCAGAGGAGGGGAGCACGGGGAGCACAGGTTTCTCCCCTCAGAGTGATCTAGGTTGTGAAGATAGGGCAGTGGCTAGAAGGTAATGCAACACAGGGAGGATTGTTTTGGTGATTTTCACATTAGAAGAGATTGTTGTGCCTACAGAGGAGGAACAAGTGGACAGGAAGCAGGAACAGAGAATAGGAGATGGAATAAAAGATGGGAATACAAAGAGCACAGGAGGATGAGGTGGAGAGCCAGACCATGCATGGGTGTGGAGGCATTGTCTGCAGGGGGAGGGAGATGTAGATGTAGGTCAAGGTCAAGGTGTGGAGGTGTTGGACAGGCACATGAGGTTGGTTCCCACTTGAGAGCCTGCATCTTTGCACTAAAGCTGGAAGGAAGGTCACTGTGAGCTTAAACACGACTGCTCACCTCCCTTCAGAACAGTGAAATTGCATCATTAGGCAGAGAGATCCAGTGAAACAGCAATGAAACATTTGCAAAATCCCAAATGGACATAGTCCTGCTTCCTACACAATCCGTGTGGGCAATCTGTGTTTAGCAATCCTGGCTCTTGCTAAGATTCCACTGTTACACCACTACCCTAGATTAATAGATGCCAGAATCTCCTTATTTAAATTCAAATACCCTGAGCCAGGTTAGCCTTGAACAAGATAAACATGCTTTGAGTTTCAGATCTCAGATAAGGAACTGAGGTTGGGGCTGGGCCTTAGACAGTGGGTGGTAAGCCAATGGCTGTGCTCTCAGGCCGGCCATGAACAGAGTGGGAGGGTGCTACCTCCGAAGCCATGGGGCTTTTTTTAAATCATGCCATTCTCTCTGCTGAAGAATAGCCAGGGAGAACTCATGCCATGAGAGTTCACTTTGGGCTGGATGTTAAGTATTTCTGGTTACACATGCTTGTCTTTGATTTCAAGGTCCACCGTGAAAGGGACTAATATTTACAGACATTTCTGAATTCCATTTCCTTGCTCTGCAGGTTGGGAAATACATATGCTTCCTGAAAGGTTATTTTAAAGTTTCTTTATCTAGATCTGTCATGGTCTTTCTGTTTTCATCTTGTAATTTCATTATGCATTCGTAACATGAGTGATTCACTTCTGGGGTTCTGTCTGGTTCACCGTCACATTCCCAGCACTAAAGCTAGCCCTTAGGAATTGCTTGGTTGAAAAGCAAGGACAACCTTTAGTAAGTGTAGGACATCTCCAAGGCAGGTGTAATTAAACTCTTGTTTGTTTGTTAGCTATTAAGATTCACGGTTTTATATTTTCTCAGAGGCTTCATTTGAAACCTGACTTCTCACTCTACAATCAGAATGCACAGTGTCACTTTAAAGGTAAAAGAAAATTATAAACCTTCAAAGTGATCTAGTTTTCTTGTTGCTGGTTTCTAAAGAAGTGGTGTGGAAATTAAAATAAAGCCCTCATTTCATTGAGAGCTATTTAATCAAGTTGAAAATAACTTTTTTGAGGGAGAATAACGATGGGGGTGACAAGTGACAAGTGCTTTATGTTACTTTTTGTCTGTTTCCTGCAGTGACAGCTAGTGATTTCTAGAACTTCTTTCAAGGATGCTAATAACTCAGCAGAATTGGTACAAAGGACCCACAGAATCTTCACCAAAGGCAGATCCTCACTGGAAAAATAGCATCATGCATTGCTGAGGGACCTTCGGAGGGACTGTCATAGCATTGGTTTAGTTTATCCCTTCAGTAAACCCCTTTCCTTGGAATTTATATGCACCAAATAATCTTTGCATAGGTGCAAAGACAAATATATCTGAATGTTCATCCTTGTGTAATTTGCAAGAAGAAAAATCAGAAACAGCCTAACTGTCCAATATGTGATTGTTTTGAAATATGAAACAGAATTTATTCAGCCACAGAAATGCAGATCTACATTTATTAGGCAGGATAGATACTTATGGCATATTAAATGTTAAAAATCATACTCCAGAACACACACAGTGTATGTGTTCATTGTACATGTAGATATGCGTGGAAGGCAGAATTTTAAATGACCTTCACTCTTGTATAATTTCTTCCCCTTGAATGTGGGTGAAATCTATGAATAGAATGGTGTATCATGCCTGTGATTATGTTACTTTATGTGGCAAAGAGGATTTTGCATATGTAATTAAGGTAATTAATCTGTTGACTCTGAGTTAATTAAAAGGGAGATATCAGGGTGGGCCTGACCTAATCAGGTAAACTCTTTAAATCTGGGTGTAGAGGTCAGGGACAGAGCAAGGTGGAGACCTGAAGCAGCAGAGACATTCTCCTACTAGCCTTGTAAAAGATGGAAGCTTCCATGAGTTCTACAGCTGCAAGGAACTGAATCTTTACAAGAAACTAAAAGAGCTTCAAAGAGAGCCCGGAATATCACATGGGACCACGGCCCGAGCTTACGCTTTGATTGCCATTACTTGGGACCTTGAGCAGAGGACTCAGTTAACCTGGCCCAAACTCCTGACCCAGAGAAACTGAAAATAAACTTGTGTTGTTTTAGACTGCTAAGTTTTTTGTAATTTGTCATGCAGCAATAAAAAAATGAATATGATATGCAAAGAGACATATCAAAGGATACTTAAGGAGATACTGGAAATTTTCTGGGCAGTTAGAATATGGATGACTGACTTCTGTATGATTTTTTCAGCAATGTTTGAAATTTTTATAATAAACATGCACTAGTACCCCCTTCCCCCCTCCAAAAAAAAAAAAAAAAAATGTAAGTGCACAGTTCAAAATTTGCTCTGGTTCTAACCACTGGCTCAGGTCATATCTACAGTTGCTAGAGCCCATGGGATGTTGAAGACATAGAGAACACAGCTGAGATCTAGATGGGCTTTGGGGCTCTGTGTTCTAGATGTTCAAAGACAATGAAGTGGATAATTTAACAAGGAGACCTTTACCGCCTTTAACTTGGCTAACTGCTTAAACACTCCACAGGGTCATCTCATTTACAATCTGTCCAGGAAGTTTTCACTAAAAGGGAAGAAAGAGCTGTGGGCTTGTAACCCTGTTTTTGCAGCTTTATTATGGTTCAAGGGAAGGTACAAATAGGATCGAGAGAAAGCCCTAGAGGAGATGTGTTGGACCAACTTCAAGTGTAAACCAAATATTTGAATTCTTTTATTTTAAAAATGACAGGGGGTGGAAGACAGATACTTATCTATCTTGCAAATTGTGTATTTGTAGCAGATGGGCACAGCCCCACTTCCCTGGCTCATTTGTTATACTCTTAATCCAGGCAATGAGATTGGTGACAGAAATGACAGCACACCCTGAAATTGTTTAGATCTGGCCATTCCAATGGCGGTAGGCATGGGGTGGGGTGGGAATTGTTGAAAGAAGTAGGGACAAGTTGGTGGGTTCTGAGGCTTGTTTAACAAGACATTCCAAAGAGGAAATGAAAGCTTGGACCAAGCAAAAACTTGTCAGTTAGGAAAGGTAATGAAGCAAGACAACAAAAAGGAATTATTCAGAGAAAGGGAGGCATGCTGGAAGAATCTTTTATGGTGCTGGGAGCTGGGAGCTGGGAGCATTACCCTACTTTAGAATGCAGCTGTTCATAGTTAGGGGCTGTTGAAATACTAAAACCAGGAAGGGACATTTAAAATCTTGCTGGGTTGTCATTCAAAGTCAGAGGTCCAATCAGGGGGAGACCAGGCTAGTGCCACCCCCCCATCTCCCCAAAGAAACCAACTGCCCACCAAGAAAAAAGAGAAGTAATGAAGGTATTTGTTTTGCATGTCCTTTGCATTGGAGGGGTCCTCCGATGAGAAAGTAGTTTAAGCACAGTCTGATGTAGCATGAGAGATGCCATTAGAGGGGGGTTGAAGATGGGGGGTGGGCTTGGGAATGATCTGTAACTCCCAAAATGAAGCTGTGAGGTGCATTTATAGAAGAGGTGATGCTCAGAATAATTAATAACTGCTCAGAAACAGACATGAATCAACTGGAAGCTGCAACCAATCAGAAAGGACACTCAGCCTAAATACTGTATGTTCCTAGCAGTATGTACAGGATAAATGCCAGCTCAGATGTATTCAATTGGGTATACTGTACCATAGTACCTAAGAAGTTTGTTTCCATTTATGAAGTTTTCTGGGAGTGTGTCTTTCCTTAGTCCTTAGCCTTTCCACTCCCTTCTTAAGCTTCCAGGTACTGGTTTCTTGCATGTTTATTGAGAGCATTTTATAGCAGCTTTATTAATAATAATTGTTTTAAAAATTGGGGGATGATCACATAGATTTCTTTTTTTCTCTTCTTTTGATAGTTACCCCTCTTTTTTTTAGCGTTTATTTATTTTTGACAGAGAGAGAGACACAGAGCACGAGTGGGGGAGGGGCAGAGAGAGAGAGAGGGAGATACAGAATCTGAAGCAGGCTCTGGGCTCTGAGCTGTCAGCACAGAGCCCGAAGTGGGGCTTGAGCTCAATAACCACAAGATCGTGATCTGAGCCAAAGTCGGGCACTTAACCAACTGAGCCTCCTGGGCACCTCTCTCTTTTTTTAAAAAAGTTATTTATTTATTTATTTATTTATTTATTTATTTATTTATTTATTTAAAGCACACAAACATAGGAGTGGTAGAGACAGAGGGAAAGAGAGGATCCCAAGCAGGCTTCACTGCCAGAGCAGAGCCCAATGAGGGGCTTGAACTCTCAAAATTCAAGATCATGACCTGAGCTGATGCTCAAATGACTGAGTAACCCAGGTGCCCTGATACCTTCCCCTGTTTTGATTATCTGTTTTACTTTTCTCATTGTGGCCCCAGAAAAAGGATAAGATAGAGAATAAAACTAAATTTGGCAAAAACAAACCAAAAACAAAACAAACAACTCTTAAAATGCTCAGGAAGTAGATGTCATCTGTCCATATGACCCGCATTTGCCATTACTTCTTAGCAGAAGGCTCTCTGTAACTCTTCTGGGTTCCCTGTGCTGGATTCAATTTGAACATAAGGCCCTGTCCACCTTTACTACTCTCTCTGGCATAGAAAATTAGGAATTGATATCCCATCTGAAAATGAAGAAAAAATTGGATTTTGAGAAGATTTGTTTTGGATAACTCTAATGTATAAAAAATGCCTATAATAAATCCTGCCTAAGTTTATCCATAATCATTGAAGGGATTTAAAAAAAATACAGCCAACAGTCTCAATAGGTACCAAAATTATCATTTTGCATTATAAAGCTCTTTATGAATATAAAATTCTAAGGTTGATAGCTCTTATTTATACAAGGTTTTCTAGAGGTCTTATTAATCATCAAAAGAAATTAATACATTCAGTATAGCCTTTGTGGTGTATATTTTATTAGCTTCTTTTTTTAATGTTTATTGTTTACAGACAGAGAGAGACAGAGCATGAGCTGGGCAGGGGTAGAGAGAGAGGGAGAGACAGAATCAGAAGCAGGCTCCAGGCTCTGAACTGTCAGCACAGAGCCCGATGTGGGGCTCAAACTCACAAACCATGAGATCATAACCTGAACTGAAGTCTGACACTTAACCAACTGAGCCACCCAGAGGCCCCTGTATTTTATTAGCTTTTAATTATGTAAAAACTGGTAAATATTGAATGGTATGTATGATGACTCTCTTAGGCAGAATTTATGAGTAACCAAAACATGATATTTTTCTTATTAATGAAAATATCTTAGTGCTTTCTATGTGATTTATCAGATGGCTCTCACTTTCTCTTGAATTTTAATTTTCTGAGATGTATTTGTAGTAGCCTTTGATTTTTTTAACTTCTCAAACTCCCTCCTTGCTTTCTCTCAAGTGGATGTTGAGTATATTGGGGACTTCAGGTCCTCTTTGAAGATATTCTCTTATAGGACTATCATAGGAAAGGGAAGTCTACGGAAATGATTTTCAACCTTCAAAAAACAATGCCCCTTCCTAGTTTTAAAGCAAATATTTTATAACATTCCTTTATTATGCTGAAATTAAGACCATAGATAGCTTTTTACACACAATTTCTAAAAGAGCAATATAATGCCCTATAATGTACAAAATAAATAGAGAAATAAAAGGGTATACATAAAATAACACGTCTTTCAACAGGTATGTGTCAGGAAGATGATACTAGATACTAAAATATTCCTACAAAATGTAAAACTGTGAAGGAGTGTGGTAGACTCCTAATTTGAAATCACTTGTGTAGTGGTTAAAAATGTGCTCTAAGGAAACATTTCTAAAATGGTAGAGTAAGGACTTCCAAGAAAGTGCTCCTTCACAAAAACAATGAGAATACTAACAAACATGATGAAAGCCAACTTTTCCAGAACTCTGTGAATGAACTGAAGACTTACAACAATCTGAAGACTTAGTCAACAAAAACAAATGGATCTCATTAAGAATAGTAAGTTTTGTAGCATTTGAATTTGCCTTATTCCCACTCCCCCTCTCCATAGCTCCATGGTAGTCATGAAAGTCAGCAGCTTCACAAATATGGTAGCTATAAAAACTTCCAGCCTAGCAACCAATGAAGGGGAGAAAATGGGTTTGTAACTCCCTAAAAGCGCCATCTCCAAAGAATTGTCACTAACTTGTTTGGCAGTTTTCTGAAAATCTCCATTCCCAGGACTTCTTTTTATTTGATTTGATTCAGACTTCACTCTGTGCAAATTACATTATCCAAAGGATGTTTTTCACAAATAATTAGAAGCAACTGTTTAAAATCATGGTTGCATAAAGGGGTGACACCAATTGGTGATAATAAAAGGCTGGCTCCCTAATAAACTTAAAAGGAAACCCTAAGGACTGAAATGTTCACAGGGGGCTTTGAACAACTTTGACATACTCTTGAGTCTAGGTGGCCACACACATATGCAGGGCTGTGAGCATTCCCAAGAAAGCCCTAAGAGGGTTCTAAATTCTCATTTCTAGCTGATCTCGAGGCACTGTGCAAGCAGGAAGTAAAGGCGCCAGCAGAATTATAAATTTGCTGATGGAGTGTTGAAGACCTTCTTCCAACAAACAGAGAGCTCCTTAGTAAGACTGAGGCCTTGTTCGTTCAAGGTATTTAAATAAATTTTTGTCCAACTGTTAACTGACCATTAAGCTAACCCAGCAGAGACATCTGTGGCCACACATGATAAAGAATGGACACTTGACAGAATTAGTCTGGGAAAGTCATCAAACAAACAAACAGCAGCAGCAGCAACAACAACAACAACAACACAAACATCAACAACAGACTCTGGGGAGCAGGAAATCTGATTTACAGAGTTGTCACATATGTTATTTAAAATGTCTAGTATTGTTGGGGCACCTGTTGGGTGGCTCAGTCGGTTAAACATCTGACTTGGGCTCAGGTCATGATTGCACAGTCCATGAGTTCAAGCCCCGCATTGGGCTCTGTGCTGATAGCTCGGAGTCCGGAGCCTGCTTCAGATTCTGCATCTCTCTCTCTCTCTCTGACCCTCCCCTGTTCATGCTCTGTCTCTCTCTGTGTCAAAAATAAATAAACATTAAAAAAATGTCTAGTACTAGGGGCGCCTGGGTGGCGCAGTCGGTTAAGCGTCCGACTTCAGCCAGGTCACGATCTCGCGGTCCGTGAGTTCGAGCCCCGCGACGATCTCGCGGTCCATGAGTTCGAGCCCCGCGTCAGGCTCTGGGCTGATGGCTCGGAGCCTGGAGCCTGTTTCCGATTCTGTGTCTCCCTCTCTCTCTGACCCTCCCCCGTTCATGCTCTGTTTCTCTCTGTCCCAAAAATAAATAAAAAACGTTGAAAAAAAAAAATGTCTAGTACTGTTTAAAAATGGAAGACATGCAAAGAAACAGAAAAGTATGGTCCATATACAGAAAAACAAACAAACAAAAACAATCAAGAGAAACTGTCACTGGGGCGTCTGGGTATCAGTTGAGTGTCTGACTTGGGCTCAGGTCATGATCTCACTGCTTGTGAATTAGAGTTCCGTGCCAGACTCTGTGCTGGCAGCTCAGGGCCTGGAGCCTGTTTTGGACCCTGTATCTCCATCTCTCTTCCACTCCCCCACTTATGCACACTCTCTCTCTCTCAAAAAGAAATAAACATTTAAAAAAATTAAAAATGAAGAGAAACTATCACCAAGGAAGCCAAGACATTGGGTTTACCAGACAAAAAGTTTAAGGTATAACAAACATGTTCAAATAACTAAAGAAAACCATGTGAATGATGTCTAATCAAATAGAGGATATCAATGAAAAAGATAACAATTATGAAAAGGAATCAAACAGAAATTCTGGAGCTGAAATATATAACTAGAATGAAAAATTCAAAAATTCACTAGTGGGTCTCCAAAGCAGATCTGAGTAGACACAAAGAAGAAAGAATAAGTGAACTTGAAGATAAGTCAGTTGAAACGACTAGTCTGAATAACAGAAGAAAAACTATGAAGAAAAATAAACAAAGCCCCAGAGACATGTGGGATACCAGCAGGTGTACAAACATACTCATAGTGAAGGTCCCTGAAGAAAAGGAAAGAGAGAAAGGAGCAGAAAGAATATTGAAAAAAATAACAGCTAAAACTTTCCAGATTTGATGAGACATTAATGTATATATCTGAGAAGTCAAAAAATCTCAAATAGGACAAACTCAAAGCTATATATATATATATGTATATATATATATGTGTGTGTGTGTGTGTGTGTATACATACATTTATAGATATATATACACACACACACACACGCGCACGCCTAAATACCTCAGAGTCAAACTGCAGAATGATGAAAATAAAGAGAAAATCTTGAACACAGTATGAGAAAAGTGATTCATTATGTATAAGAGATCACTAATAGGATGAAAACTGACTACTCATCAGAAACCATGGAAGCTAGAAGCCAGTGGGATGATATGTTCAAACTGCTGAAAGAAAAAGTTAAATAAGAACTGTATATCTAAGAAAAGTATCCTTCAAAAAAGAAGGCAAAGGTAACTACATAGAGAAATAAACAAAACAGTATAAATGTATATTTGCTTTTAATTCTTCTTTCTGATTTTATTTATTTATTTATTTATTTATTTATTTATCTATCTATGAGAGGGAGACAGAGAGTGAGTGGGGGAGGGGCAAAGAGAGAGGGAGACACAGAATCCGAATCGGGCTCCAGGCTGTGAGCTATCAGCACAGAGCCCAACATAAGGCTCGAACCCATGAACTGTGAGATCATGACCTGAGTTGAAGTCAGACACTTAGCTGACTGAGCCACCCAGACACCCCAGATTTTAAAGACAGCTTCATAAAGCAGTAATTGAAAATTGTGTTGGTGGGCTTATAATGTAGAAAGATGTAATCTGTATTACAATAATAGAACAAAGGCAGGAGGAGTAGAACAGAGTTTTTGAATGCTATTGAAATTAATTGGTATTAGTATGAACCAGGTTGTTTCAATTTATGGTTTTAAATTGTAATCCCCAGGGAAACTACTAAGGAAAAAAGTGAAATATATATAGTCAAAAGAAACAGAAAAAGAATTAAAATACTATACCACAAAATATTTTTTTACACAAAGTAAGAAAGTAATGGAGAAATAGGGGAAGAAAAAGACATAATGCATATGGAAAGGTTATAGTAAAATGCAGATATATATCAGTACTTACATTAAACTCTTGTAGACTAAACACTAAAGTCAAAAGGCAGAGACTGGCAAGATGGATAACAAAACTGCATGTTTTATCCAAGAGATACACTTTATATTCAAAGATGCAAATAGGTTGAAAGCAAAAAGATGGAAAAACAGGCTGTGAAAATAGACTCAAAAGATAACTGGAGCAGCTATATTTATGTCAGACAAAATAGACTTTATGACAAATATTGTTACTAGAGACAAAGGAGGAAATTTTATAATGACAAAAAGGTAATGCTATTAGGAAAACATAATAATCATTAACATACCCATATCTAAAAGCAGAAGGGAAAAATAGACAATTTAACAACCAGAGGTGAAGAGTAGGGGGGAGGCAAAAGGGGTAAAGTGGGTCAAAAGATACAAACTTCCAGTTATTTGAACGTTGGTAGTTGAGACCTTAAATGTCTTCATTATACACACACACACACACACACACACACACACAAATTTTGTAACTATGTAATTTATGGTGATCATTTTGCAATATACACAAATATTAATCATTATGTTGTACACCCAAAACCAATGTCACTTGTACCTTAATAAAGACAAACAAGCAAGCAAACAAAAAAAAAAAAAAAAACAACTTAACAAATAAAAGTTGGATACTTCAATACTGCACTTTCAATAATGGACACAACAAGCAGGTAGAAGATTAACAAGCAAATAGAAGACTAGAACAACACAATAAGCCAAGCAGACCTAATGGATGTCTACAAAATGTCCTACCCAACAGCAACAAAATACACATCTCTCAAATGGGAATGAAACATTCTTTGGAATAAACCATATGTTAGGCCATAAAGCATATCTTAATATTTGATCCATTGACATTTAATCCAATTACTGATAAGTAGGACTGACATCTGCCATTTTACTGGTTCCTTGCTATATGTATTATGTTCTTTTTCTTCTTTATTCCTCATTCCTTCTTTATTTTGTGTAAAAAGATATTTTCTAGTATGCCATTTTAGTTCTTTCTCTGTTTCTTTCACTATATATTTTTTTCAGTTTTTCCTTAGTAGTTTCCTACTTAGTAGTTTCCTAAGATTATAATTAACATTCTAACTGAAAACTCTAGTTCAGATTAATACCAACCTATTTTTAATAACATACAAAAACTTTGTTCCATTCCCTTTGTCCTTTGTGCTATTATTATAATTTAGATTATATCTTTCTATATTGTAAGCCCAATATAAAATCTTGTAATTTTAAAATTACTGTTATGTTAATTATATTTCAGTAAAAGTATTATTTAAAAAGTGAGCTCTAGAGTCAACCCCTTTGGGTTTGTAATTCAGGCTCTGCCACTTATTGGCTGCTGACTATGTTTAGGTTACTGTGCCTCAGTTTCTTCATCTATAAATGGAGACAATAATAGCAAGTACCCTAACAGGTTGTTAAAAAGATCAAACAAGTTATTATGTGTCACCCAGTTAGATCAGAACCTGGCACAATGAAAGCACTCCATAAGCATGAGCTATTTTGATTCTTTGGAGGTGGCAAATAACTTTTCCCATCCTTTCTTCAAGGCTCTGGTATAGATTCAGAGTGCATATTCTTAGTTCTCTAGTGACAGAACTCACGATCTTGCTCTAGAGGAGTCCCTCAAAGAAAATTTGGCTGACGGTAACATTAAAAAGATAATCTATTTGAAAAGAATGTCTTTCGTAGATGTTTGGAATTGGTAGCCTGGATGTATCACAGGTTAGTTTTACAAACATCTGTAAGCAGTTTGGTCTATATTCAGAAAATTTTCTCTACTTTTTTCCATCTGGAATTAGTTTTTGTATAATCCTTTTTTGCACATACAGTAATTAAAGCTTAGTATTATACAAGAATCTGAAAGTCCAACTAGCTGGAACACACTGAGTCTCTAAAGCAATGTACAAGATAGATCAATCTAAACTTCAAAAACACACCTACAATATGCAAACCAGTATGCCCAGTGCAGAGACTGCAATGAGAATTAGGATCAGTATTATATCCTGTGCTGGCCTCCAGGTGTGAAGGCTGCTTAATTTCTGCTCTAAAACTTGTTTCCAAAGAGCTTTATTGATAGAGTCAATACTTCCCATTGCAGCAGAGAGTTTTGCATTTAGAGTGAAAAAAAATAAAACAATAACAACTGTACTCTTTCCAACAAGTGTTGAAGGAAGTTGGAATTTTTGTAAAAGAACGAGATTCACTGATGCCAAAAACTACAAAATTTTTCTGTGGTTTCTGTTTGATTTTTTTTTTCCTTCCTTGAGAGCTGATGGGAAGTCAATTTGCAAAGCAGCACCTAGTGAGTGGATCACAGCTGGCCCTGTGCAGATGAACAGGTCTTCACAGAGAGCAAGTGGTAGAGAACTATGCTCTACCGTTGTAGAAGCATATGGTACTTCTACTTTCTAGAACTTTCTGGAATTATGAGAGGAAAGCCCTTGCTGGAAGAACAGTGAAATTTATTAAAACTTTTTTTTTAGGGGGAAGCTAGAAATGTCCCTAGAGATAATTAAGACCAAACTCATACATTTACATATGAGAACATTACAGCCCAGAGAAATCAAGCAACTTGCCCAAAGTGACCCAGCTAATTAGTGGCAGAGCTAATTGTATTACCTTAAACCATGGAGAGAAGAGAGGGAGGGAAAAAAAATTACAAGAATAGTCTGACTTGATATACTGTTTTTCCATGATGCCTTGGGGAAAAACAAAATAAAATTGTTATTACTTTCCACTTGGATCACTGACTAATGCTTAGATTGTTGCAACTTTGAGCAGAAACGGATAAATACAAATGTGCTTGTTCACAATTATTTTCAAAAACTAAGTTGAAAACGCCAGTTTAATCAAACCTCCTGAATTTCAAATGAAAAGGCAATAAAGGAAGTAAAGACTTGCTGATTGTTTTAGTGTTCACCATTTTCCCAATTATCTTTAATATCATATAAAATGTTTAAAACTCCGAGTTAGGATGTTTTCTACATCTGCCAATTGGCCAATCAGCTGGACCTCGAGAAGCAGACGGGTCAGCTATGGATCTTGGCGTACACGCATGTGCTCAGCCCCCTTCTCTTCACATCCTGAGGGCATGGATAGCACGAGCTTCTGCCCACCTCTCTTGAAGCTCCATTGTCAGGAGTTGAACAACTTCCCTGGGAATGTGAGCAGGATGGAAAGGGACATGGGGAGGAGTGGCTTAGAAACTGAACAAAAAGAAGTCATGGGATCTAGAGAGCTGTTGTCTTCCAGAGGGAATTTGGGACACTGTTGGCTGTTGGACCTCTAAAACTAAGAGAGTGAGGAGTGGGTTTGTCCTTAAAGGAGGCAGGGATTAGACACTTAGAGGGTAGAGAAGCAGAAAAGGTGGTGAAAGGTGAAGAACAAGGATCCAACTTCTCACTGAATGCACAGCCTGGGGATATCAGCTCCTTCAGGAAGGCAGGCAAAGAGCCAGGTGTTCTTGATGGCATAGAGGAAAGGAGTGGCAAGGGGCTGGAAGGTGAGTTAGAGCAAGTTTGGATATTCAACGACTGTGGTCATACGAACACAGGCTAACTCTGCATAAGCTTTCATTCCTTCCTGCCTGGTTCTTGAAGCAGATTGATCTCTGTTTGTCTCATCTCGGCGCTTTAGACTTTTACAGGAATATCCTTGAGTTTCATCTGTGGGCCAAGGTCATTTCCCTGACATTCTATCTGTGAACAGCACAGCCAGATGATTACAGGGAGATAATGACTTTGAGCCCATGGCCACTTCCCAGGTGAACAGCCTTTGCCTTTGCTCCCCTGGGCTTAGAATGGAAGCCCCTTTCCCTCATCTCTATGCTGTCTGGTGTTATATTTTATAGAGTTCTATACATGGTTGTCTCATCCACGAACATTGAATCAAGCTCCTCAAGGGTAGTGGCTGACTAATTTCTCTCTGAATCCTTAGCATCTGGTATTTGGACATATTAGTGCACAATAGTGTTTGTTAAATGAATTAAATGACACTTATTCAGTTAAATGAGCATTAAAAATGTTTTCCAACCAATTCCATTTATTAAGTCCTTGCTCTGTGCCCTGTACCCTGTTACATGCTGGCAAAACAAATGAAAATAAATTAGATCAGACACTGCTCCCCCTGTGGGGGCTGCAGTCTGGTGGGGGCCAGCCATGAGGTGGGCATAGTTCTTTCACCCAGAATCATCAAATCTGACTACATCCTCTCCAGCAAAAAGGACACAGGATAAACGCTTTCATTTATAAGGAGAAGAGCTGTTCACGGAAATACCTTCATGACACTAATAAGTGCCACCATCCCTTTCTTTGAAAATTGTTTCCATTTCCACTGTGATAGTCATATAATGAGGTGATCAGACTGAGCTCTTTCAAGGTGAGGCCAAACCGTCACCTTACCCCTGCCCATCAGAGTGAGCTGTGTTCTCCCTCCTCAACGAGCCCTCATATCCCTATTCACTGTTTGCACTGCAGCTAAACATCGCACAAGCATCTTCATTAAACTGTCCGCAGTGATTCATAGATGCCTTCCTCCAGAGGTTACACATAATTCAAAACCCATTGGCACACAGGGGACAGGAGGCTTAAATTGTTCCTTCCAGGATATGTTACCTTGCGTTGGCCCTCTCAGAATTTCATCTGCTACTGTGAGGTCCAATTATTTTGTCCAGCTGTGCCCTTCCAAGGTGCCTTGGCCCCTCCCTCTCCTGAATTGCTAAGAAGGGGACTCTTCCCTCTGTGGGCATCAGCGGTGTGTCCGCTCTGTGCAAAACGGCTCCCTGTGAGGCGAGGCACTTTCGAGGAACGTCTACCATTCAGGGATCTGAGGTGGCAAACCAGGAAGCAGGAAAATAAGCAGTCAGCCCTCCACAGTCTGTGGAGCTAGAGGGAGAAGAGTCAAAGCATGGGCTGAAACCCCACACTTCAGCCACCTTGGTCTTGGGGAGTGCTGAGGATAATATGCCCTTGAAAGCATTCTTGCACTCTCCCTCTGAACCCTTCACACTGGCTTACTTCTCTGGGCACACTGGGCTTGGCTGAGTCACAAGGAAGGGGACACCCTGGGCCACTGGGGCCCACTGGACAAATTAATTCACCACAAACAGTGTACCACCAGGACACCTCAGTGTTGAAGAGATGATGGAGGCACAAGACAGAGATACCAAGAAGTCATTCTCATGGCTGCCTTTAGAAAGAGAGGAGGGGGCAGGGCAAGGAGGGCAGGAATCACACACAGATCAGGAGGTAGTTGGGTCAAGTTTGTCTGACTGGAGGCTGAGGAGGGTAGTGGGTCCAGGACCTTGTGGGGACGGCACTTACTCCTGAGATCCCTGCTAGGAGATTCGTTAGGCTGTGTGTTGTCAGCTATGCTGTACTGGCTTCTGAATGGTCAGCTGATGACCACCAAATCCTCCCTGCCCTCACCTCAGCCTCTGTCAGCCTTCTGCCCCCCGCCAAACTATAGCTCAGGCAGCCCCTGCTTCTTACCAGTGGCCATTACTAATCTAAGGAGCAGGCACTGAGGAGCACTGAGAAGTCTGGGCCTAGCACTACAGTAAGTACTTTACCTATATTACCTCATTGAATTGTCACAGCTACCCCTTCAGGAAATGGTTATCCTCATTCTGATGAAGAAACTGAAGCCTCAGAGAGGTGAAGTCATTTTCTCAAGGTCACACAGCAAGTAACTGTCTAAGCGAGAGCTTGCTGTGGGGGTGTGTGGAGGTGGGGACCATGTATTGATTGATGTATCCAGGAAAAGTCCCTACCAGCTTTTTCAATCAAGGAGGGTCTCAGAAATACTTTTGGTTTTATGGAACATCTATAGTTGGTAGGATCCACTAGTGTTTGCACTGGGAGGGTTGGGGTAGACACAGATTTCTGCTTTTGTTTTAAAAATATTCCAAAGTGAAAGAAATAGCTCAGTCATCTTAGGACATGGGACACACCCCTCTTTTTCAGACTGCTTCAATGTGCTTAGGTTGATGGCAACATACCGCCTCCAAGAAATTCCAGCTGTGTGACTAATAATGAAGGCAATAATAACAGCTAACACTCATTAGGCACCTGTTATGCTTGGCTCTGTGCTGAATGAAATAGGAAATTTGCTTTAGAGGAGGAAAGAGGCACAGAGAGGTTATGCCTTGCCCAAGGTCACACAGCTGGTCAATGGCAGAGGCAAGCTTTGGACTCAGACCTTACTGAGCCTTTAATCTTTGTGCTCCGTGGTCCGTTGTGTCCCAGGTTGGGTTAGTGAGACGTTAGTCACCATATATTGAAAACCCACCATGCACCAAGCATGGGGTGGGAAGAGGAGCCTAGGGCAGTGGTCTGGTGGTGGAGGATGGGCAAGGGTCTCCAATCAGGAATCATAGTCCCAGGGTGATGGGACTTTTGTGGAAGGCAATGAGGGAGCAAAGGGCAACAGGGACAGGGAAAGGAATTCAAGTAGAAAGCCGAAAGAGGAAAGGGTTACCAAGAACAAAATCTATCAGCTTCACAATTTTGTATCAATTTTGTTTAGGGCTACATGGGGTTATTTGCTAGGATGCCCACTGAGATTTATGATGGGGGCATTTAGACCAAGGAATAGGGAGGAATCATTTCCAGCCACAGTTGGCTACGAGGGCATTAAGTGTGTGTGTGTGAGTGTGTGTGTGTGTGTGTGCGTGTGTGTATTTAAGGAAAAGGTGTGCAGTACAGAATTCCAAAAAATTCTCATTTTGCCATTTTCAACTGTGACAACAGGCTTTTGGGGCAGCTATTTTGGTCTGTTTTTGTCATTCCATATACATTCAGGGCTCCTATACTGTAATTCCAAGGGCTTAAATGATGCTTTAAATTGCTGTTCAATTTATAGAGGTGACGTTTTGTCTTGCCTGTCCTCTCTTGCTTACCATTGCTCAGATCATTCCTTTCAAATGAACTGCACTGTTTTTTATTCATAGTAGCACTCTGCTACTAGTTCGGCGATTTCCTCCTCGCAACATCCTCAAATGAGCGTTTACCAGCACTGGCAAGTTAACGCTGCTCCTACAACTGGGATTCATTCCTGTAACACGGGGGAGTTAAGGCACTTCTAACTTTTAATTTCTCTTAAAATGAGCTTGTAACTTCCTCCTATCCCCATTCGGATGCTTTTACAACTGACAGTGTTTTAGCTTTATTACTTATAAAGAACAACCATAGGAGACACATTTTTGGCTTGGAAATTCCAACTAGTTCAATGCCTGGCAGTTTTCCCCCATGCAGACCTCCATAAATATCTTTTACATTTGGATTTCTCCCCTCCTTTTAGAATATTGTTTTGGACTGAGTAGGTCCTGTGGACTAAGGAAATTTCTTTGGGATCTTAAACTCCCCATAGTCAGCTTGTGATGAAGTTGTTCAGGGCAGCGAAAGAACTATGTGGTTGGTATTAGTAACAATTTCAACTTTATTCCCATTTCTATTTCTTTTTTTAAAATAATCTTTAAACGTTTTTTAAATGTTTATTTTTGAGAGAGAGAGAGAGAGCGCAAGGAGGGGAGGGTCAGAGAGAAAGGGAGGCACAGAATCCAAAGCAGGCTCCAGGCTCTGAGCTGTCAGCACAGAGCCCAATGCAGGGCTTGAACTCATGAACCATGAGATCATGACCTGAGCCGAAGTCAGACGGTTGACCAACTGAGGCACCCAGGCACCCCAGACTCCCATTTCTATTTCTGATTGAAAGATGAAATCACAAATCAAGAAGAACCACGTCTTTACATTCCAAGAGCAATCCCATATTGCAAAGGCAAAAAAAAAATGTGGTTAAGGGTCAGGTGTATTTGCATTTTATTCTCGGCTTGTCAAGTATTTGACCTTGAGCAAATTACTTTAACCTTTCTGGGCCTCAGTTTCCTCATCTGTAAATGGTGATATAATAAGAACCCACATGATAAAGCTGTTCAAAGAATAAGATACGATCGCCTACACACAGATACTGGTACATAGTAAGTGCCTAATAATTGTTAGATATATTACTCTTAGAGTATTGAGAAAGAGAATGCTGGGTTCCCATATGTCTGCCATTCACCATAATATTCTTATACTAAAGTAGAGAGCAGCAACTGTGGGCTCTGGCCTAAAGGCATAGCTAAAACTATGGGCTTTTTCAGTGGTTGCTGTCATAATGCAATGATCGATCTTTATTACTAGAAACGCAAACTGCCTGTTCAGTAACATTTCTCATTCATTAGCTGAAAACAATCTCTGCCAATCAGACATTTCTGACTATGGTATTGAACAATCCTTAAAATAGAATGGGAAGAAACATTAGGCCTAGCCTGTCTTGTGGTAAATGTGTAATATCACTTTAATATGATATCAGCAAATGCCTTTGTAAATCAAACTCACCACACCGAATCCTTGGTGAGTTTGGAGTTCACGTTCCCATCTTCTTCCAGGAAGATGTCCATTTGCAAATTGGCATCATTATCATGGGCTGAGAAATAATTGGTAACAACTCTTGCTGGTATCCCAAGGCATCGCAAAACTGGAAGCAAGGACAGACCACAATGAAACCCATCACCAAAATTTAATAAATACATAGTGAACAATCCCTTCTCATAAGGGACTTCCTTCTTTGCACGTGTTATCCTCAAATGTTCCATACTGAAGAAGGGGGACTACTGTCAAACTTTGGGACTATGGAGAGAAATCTTGCTGTGTGATCATTCAGAATAAGTGGAATAAAAGGAATAAAATCCCAATAACAGGGTTACAATTGTTTAGTTGCTAATCATACAGTCATTAAAGTAATATTATTTTAGTTCATCTAATGGGACTATGTTGCTGAAAATAATCTAAAAAAAAACTCAGCTAATAGGAAGCTATGAAAGAGGGCCTCAGTAGTGTTAGCTCTCCTGTTTGGAATTTGCTCTTGTGACACTTGATAGAGGGCGACACTACAGATTCATTTTAATTGCTAGATAATAAATTACTTGGATGCATCTCTTGCCATATGTACCTATTGATTAAACTCAATCCAAATGCCCTCCCTGGCTCCCAGGATGCCAGACATCAGGGCTCATTGAAAATAATTCAGCTGACAATTTTAAGATTAATGACTTGGCTTGCCTTTTTTCCCCCTCAGAATAGTTTAGCATTTTTAACCAAAGACTATCCACCTCCTTCAATAGAACAACCTTGGAAGTCCAAACTTAAGTCTGGTAGCGTTCAAGTGTCCTCATTAATGGAGTTAATCTTAATACCCTAAACAAAAATGATGGCACTTACCACCCGCTTCCTGCTTCTGTCTTCCTCTATTGATTCACAGACCCTATTCAAGGCACAGTTTTACCAGTAATATGATTGGCACCCTAGTTCTATTTCAGGCTGACCACTAATTCCCAAAATGAGGCTTATTCCAGAGTCTGCCAAACTCATAATGTTAAGGACAGGTGTAGCCTGATACTGGGGCACCAGCAGCGCCTTCCTCCCAACTTCCCTCTTGGGGTTTATTCTTACTGTGACTTCTTCACATTGTGCTTCTGCCTTAACTTACCACCAAAGCCTGTTTTCAGGAATAAACCTGATGACTCTTTCATACAAAAAGCATAAATGTGGGAATGCAAGCTGGTGCAGCCATTCTGGAAAACAGTATGGAGTTTCCTCAAAAAACTAAAAATAGAACTACCCTATGACACAGCAAATGCACTACTAGGCATTTATCCATGGGATACAGGTGTGCTGTTTCGAAGGGACACATGCACCCCAATGTTTACAGCAGCACTATCAACAATAGCCAAAGTATGGAAAGAGCCCAAATGTCCATCGATGGATGAATGGATAAAGAAGATGTGGTATATATATACAATGGAGCATTACTTGGCAATCAAAAAGAATGAAATCTTGCCATTTGCAACTATGTGGATGGAACTGGAGGGTATTATGCTAAATGAAATTAGTCAGTCAGAGAAAGACAAAAATCATATGACTTCACTCATATGAGGACTTTAAGAGAAAAAAAAAACATAGGGGAAGGGAAACAAAAATAATATAAAAACAGGGATGGGGACAAAACAGAAGAGACTTGTAAATATGGAGAACAAACTGAGGGTTACTTGAGGGGTTGTGGGAGGGGGGATGGGCTAAATGGGTAAGGGGCACTAAAGAATCTACTCTTGAAATCATTGTTGCTTGTTGCACTATATGCTAATTTGGATGTAAATTTTAAAAAATAAAAAATAAAAAAATAATTATTTTTGAAGATGTGAATGTTTAGCATTGTTAAGCAATAAAGTAACAAATATACAAATTATAAATAAAAAAAGCGTAAATGGATGGAAGGTGTTCACTATTTTATCTGGTTCTAAGCTGGAAGGAATTACATTGGGATAGTGAAATTGTAGACAGCAGGAAGACACAAGGGAGAGAGGGTCCTTTCTGTGTTCCTGGAGGAATTTCCTATGAGAAGCTTCTCCCATAGGGTACCCTCCACATGGTCTGGGCTTGGGAACAGTGAGGGAGGGGGCTACCTCTAATTGTTATTCCATCATGAAGTTTAACTTCTGCTAGAACATCAGAGACCAGCACTTTTACAAAACTGATACACTGGCCTTTATTTCTTTATTTCTTCTAAATATATTACTTTAGCCCTTGGATATATGCAAATGACTAAGAAAATAGTCTTACCTAGTTGAATCCCATAGAAAACCAAAACACACAACACAAGACTCACAATTTCTTTCCACTTGGCTATCACTGACTAATCTTGGACTATTACAACTTTGAGCTAAAACTGTGAGGCTCCATGATCATTTATAAAAAATGGACTCATCCTGGCTTCCAGCCACCAGTCCCTCCTTGATTTTTCTGATTAAAAGAAAAAATGCTAACTAGGTAAAAAACATTTTTTATTAACGAGCAAGCAGAAAGGACACTCCAACTTGAGCTTAATGTTTTCTCCAAGGCTGTAGAAATGGCAAGTGAATGGAAATCATTACCAATGATGAAGACATACTGAGATAAATGCATTTTTAAAAATATTCACTGAATTAACAATAATGTTGTCCAGATCTAGACAAGCAAATGCCATTTCAAAAAATGATGCATGAGGCTAAGGAGAATAATTCTGTTCTCATATGTTTTCCCCTATAGATTAGATGTTGGGTGGATTAAAAACTAAAAGGGAAACTAGGGAGTAAAGATTGTTCATTAAGTTCTGATATCTAATTGCTCAGGGGCATTGAGATTTGCATGTAAAAATGGAGATGAGACCACCTGTCACAATCCCTACTACAGTTATGGTAAAAATTAAGTGCATATATTTATAAAACTTCTCAGTGATAAACAATAGGAGAGTAATAAGCATATTTATAACATTTTCAATAACAAATAAACAGTATATATCTTTTATTATTTATCACTTAAAATTTTGTTAATTTAGTCTTTTTAAAATGCGGGGGGTGGGTGGTTACTGAAAAGAAAATGGCATATCTTTTCCCTCACAAAATTTCTTTGCCCCTGGGCCTCTTCCTCCCATTTCTCTTGGTGTTGAGTGATGGATTATGTAGGAAATAGTCCATCATCCTTTCTATAAAGATTCTGCAGTCAAAGAGAAACTATGAGCATATTTGGCCCAGTACAATTTAATTATGCATTGACTACATCCCAGAATAGCCATCCATAAATTCTAGAGAGCTAACAGGGGTTGCTAGATCTCTTTGCCAGTTTATAGATAAAATGTCTTCAAGTAAAATTCCCTTTACATTAAAAAAATGTTACTCAATTGGATACTTACATGTGTTAAAGACACCAGCAAAAACCCAGCACTGACCATACCGGACTGGATTCTTAGTACTCTGGTATTCCAACAGAATGTCAACGCTTCCGGTCCAGGCTGATGGGGGGACACCATAGGCATAGATGTTGTCCCAGGATCCAACAAGGACACCTTCATCATCTTTGGCATTAACCTAAATGAGACCATGAGTGGTAAGAAGGAAGAAGGAACATTTAGAAGAGTTCTCTCTAGTCTCTGACATCAAGCAAGCTAAGGCATCCAGTGCCTTCCAAATGTCCTTCATGATAAAAACAATTCCACTACTGTTCCATTCAGTGTTGTGTCATCAGGGAAAGTGACACAATAACTGTGCAAGAGAAAACCAAATAGCCAAGGCTGCCTCTCAAATAACATATTATCGAAGTTAAGGTGGTATTGAATAGCAGCTAGGAAGAGTTGTAATGTCTTCACCACATGCTTAGGAAAAGATATGCCTAGGACACGGTCTGGTTGGAGTAGTGAGGAAGAGAGGAAGAGCACCCACAAAAGAAGACAGCTCAAATAGGGATCAAAGAGGGACCTTGACTTTGTGGAAGGAGAATTCGAAACTGACACATGACAAAAGACAGATAGGGAGAGTGGGGGCCTAAAGTCTGATGGTCTAGTGGCTTTTGACTTTTATGATAAATTGTAGACTCTAATGAACTGAAAAAGTAAGCAGATGTCATAGGAACCCTTAACAGTTAGTAAGACATTAAATTCTTATGAATACCTTACAATGTTTGTTTTAAACAAGTTGCAATAAAAAAAGTATTTCCTTTATGATTGCTTAAGATTTGGGTTTAGGGGCACCTGGGTGGCTCAGTCAGTTGTGCGTCTGACTTTGGCTCAGGTCATGATCTAATGGCTCGTGAGTTCAAGCCCCACGTCGGGCCTGGAGCTGCTTCCGATTCTATGTGTCCCTCTCTCTCTGCCCCTCCCCTGCTCTTACTCTGTCTGTCTTTTTCTCTCAAAAATAAATAAACATTAAAAAAATTTAAAAAAAAGATGATTAGGGTTTATAGTTATGTTAAAAGATATCTTCATTTACAGGAAGGGCCTGGGTATTATAGTGTAAGTATGGGGGAGACTTAAAAATGGCATTCTTGAATATTTGGGAAAATCTTACTGCACATTCAGACCACAGTTTTCTGGTAGCAGCAGACCTCGAGAGCAGGAAAAAAGACATTGTGTGTTTAGACATTAAAATGGTTAAAAAGTAACCCTTTCATGGCCTCAGTTTTTTGGAGGGCACTATTGAATCTTACCTCTCTTGGTGTTACTTTCATCATGTTTAATTATAGTTAGAAGATCGTCTAGGTAAGGAGCAGAGGGAGCTTTTCTAAAAACTGGTACCACTTCAACAATGGTTATATGGTGACATGACAAGGGGTTAGAGCCTTACTCTTCAAAATGTTGTCTGTGGACCAGCAGCAGTATCCCCCCTGGGATCTTGTTAGGAATGCAGGATCTCAGTCCCCACCATAAACCTACTGAGTCAGAGTCTGCATTTTAACAAAATCCCAGGGTGATTTCGTGCACATTAGCTTGAGATCATTAGGTTTAGTCTATGCCGAGAAGATATTAGCAAGCAATGTGAAACATATGATTGAAGCAGGTGTGTTTGGATTATGAAAACCATGGAAGATACATTAAAATATAGTGCCTTTATGTGTTCAATGCCTTGCCAGTTAACAGCTCAGCCTCAGCACTTGCTCAGAGCCCTCTCTTTAGGCTTGCTGAGTTTAGTTGTATAGAAGTCTATTCTCCTCACTAGGTCATAAGTTCATTAGGAATAGAGATTTTAAAAAAATCTATGTCTTTTTACTTTTAGCAAGAATTGGCAAAGAGTAGGTGGTCAATAGTGGTTGAATAACCACTTGTATATTCAACAAGCATATAGGTATTGTATATCTGAATAGGAATAAGACCTTCTCCCAGGAGAGAAATGAACAAGAAAACAATCAAGTGGAAGTAAAGTTTACTAATGTTAAGACAGAAAGATGTACAGGTAAGGTGGAGGCCCAAAGGAGGTAGTAGTCAGTTTCAACAGGTTGGAGGGTGGTGGTCGTTGTGGGTTGAATAGAGGAAATTACATGAAAGCTAGGTCTTGAGTGGCTGAGAGCCAGACAAGACCATCTACATAGTGGAAACAGTTTGAATAAATGCTTAGTGACATGAAACAATATGGCAGGTTCAGGCACTTGTTAGGAGCTCTGCATGGGTATCATGTAAATAAACAATAGCAGATGAAATAAATATAAAATATCAGAAGAAAACATGTAAAATGCGCAAACACCTTCTACTGTGAATGACAAACCTTCCACTAAAATACGAGATTTACTCTAGCGTTGAGTATTTGGCATTTCCCAAAGAGGGTCCTTCTGGAAAGTGTTCTCTAGATCACCATTCAATTTGATTTAGATAAACTATTTCTC
The DNA here is from genome assembly GCF_046562875.1 of Panthera onca. Lineage (NCBI taxonomy): Eukaryota > Metazoa > Chordata > Mammalia > Carnivora > Felidae > Panthera > Panthera onca. Next base: position 22,253,798 of record NC_138343.1, on the reverse strand, counting down.
CTCCTTGATTCTGTCTGGTCAGGTTAAAGTTGGTTGATTTGTTTAATGTAGAAAAAAAGTAATTCTTTCAAGATTTCTGAAGGACCTTGTTCAGCTAATTGCAAACTCATGCCTTTGATGTAAACTTTGACTTTATCATGTAACTCTGTGAAATGACTGGGGTGCAACTGGGTTTAGTCAACCATTTTGGCTCTATTTATGATCAACATTTCTCTTTGCAGTTGAATTGATTATTTAAAAATCTGTGTCTGTTATAATGAAGCCTGAAGAGTGCCTTGGTAGGCTATGATGTAGTTTGGTCTTTGTGGATAGGCAGTCTCAGGTTTAACTCACATTACCATTGCCTTATCCTTATCCTTGAGAAATAGAATAGGGCCTATGAATCTCAGAGGAAAAAAAGTTCCTAAATTATGGTTCTAATGACTGATTTTCAAACAGATAGCTATTAATTAGGAGGACTATTTATAGCATTTGGCTGAACCCAGTCAGCTAAGGGGAAGAGAAAAAAAAAAAAAAAAGCTCTCTCCTTTACAGACCTTATAATTGTGAATGCTGAGCTGTTTCCCTGTTGCTAGATAAATCACAACTCTCATTTATTAGCATTTGGTTGGATTAGCTACTGTTTTCTAATTAGAATATTGATTTCTGAGGAGCCCAGACACTGAAAGAGGTAAGTCTTTAGTGACACATGTAAAGAGTTAAAGTAATATCTCCCTCCATAGACAACAAGATACGTTTGGGGGGAAACTTCAAGGGCATGCTGGTCTTTCTTCATGCCACAGTTGACTGTTTTAATACCCTGTCATGAACTCAGAGTTTGACCAGTGTCAGAATGAAATGTCTTGGACTTGTATCATTGGTGGTCTAGGAGACATTATGAGCCAAGGATTTTGGACAGGGAGTGTTATTCAACTACTTTGAGTTTGCACTAAATTGTCCTCCTGTAATATCTATAATATGGGAAAAGTGAAAAACCAGCACCCCCCAAAGTCATTATCAGCAACCTGGTGGCATAACATAATTCAGCAAACTACAAAACCCGGTTCCAAGAAAAATTGAGGAATATATATTGGACTAGAGAAGCAGCATGACTCAGCACCTGACCCTCATCAGTTTCTCAGAAGCCCTACTGTCAAGTCCACAAAATCCTGAGACTTCTCAGTTGTATTTCAAAATCTGTAAAGAAACTAACCAAATTAAAATGCTGATCTTTTTCTTGTTCTGACCAGAACAGTAGAAACAACTGCTGTGGAGAAATGGGTGAGAAATGGTCTGCACCTCTAAAGAGGGAGACATTCTGGGACTACAGTGGGAAAATGACCTAGAGTCTGAAAGTTGCCCTGCCCTTCATGACCTACATCTCCAATTAGATGGGGTGGATTCTTGGATGAGAAATTTAACAGAACCTTAAAAGGAAGAGCAGAGCTCTAGTATTCTAACAGACTCTGCCATCTCTTCAGCTTCCCTTCCCTCCCCCTTCCAGCTTTTCTCAGCGTACTGGAGAGTAGATAGAATGAAATACATTTGCCTTAAACTGTAGTTCAGAGGAGAAATCCAACTAGTCTTAGATTGGGAAGTGTCAACATTTCACCTACAGTATATTAGAGTAAACAGGACACTTGGAGAAAGTTATGCAAGTATTTATACTCGTAAAGGGGGAGGGAGAGAAGGAAGAAGGGAGGAGAGAGAAAGGAAGAGAGAGAAAGGGAGGGAGAGAAAGGAAGAAAGGGATAGAGAGAGGGGATGAGAGACAGAGGGGGAGGGAGGGAGATAAAGAGAGGAGGAGAGAGGGAGGGAGACAGAGAAAGAGGGAGAGAGGGAGGGAGGGAGAAAAACAGAGGGAGATAGGGAAAGAGGGAAGGAGAGAGAGGGAGGGAGAAAGGGAGGGAGAAATATAGGGAGAGAGAGCAAGAGGGAGAGAAAGGAAGGGAGAGAGAAAGAGAAGGAGGGAGGGAGGCAGAGAAGGAGGAAGGAAAGGGGGGCAGAGAGGGAGGAAGAGGTACACAGAGAGAGATGGAGGGAGAGAGAGAGGGAGGGTGAGAGAGAGGGAGAGAGAATATGAAAAAAAATAATACATAGAAGAAAGTAGAAGTAGGAAACAAGGAATTTTCTCACAATCTCTTAGGAGATCATAGATCTAAATGAACAAATTGAAGATCAAATGACATCATCATGGAACTAAAAATAAAGTATAAACTATAAGGAACAGAGTAGATATTGTTAAAAAATAAAATTAATGATATAGAAAAAAGCTTGAGATAAAGGAAATACTATGAAAAATATAATAAGATTAAGTTATTTGGAGATGAGGTAATAGTTATTGAAAAAAGGATGATACAACATAAGAATAATTATTATCTTTAAAACAGAGAACCCAATAAATGAAGCATAATATGTATTTATGACATAAGAAAATTTTACCTAATTGAGGAAAAATTGAATTTATACTTTAAAAGGACAATCTGAGGAGTGCATGGGTGAATCAGTCATTTGAGAGTCTGACTTAGGCTCAGGTCATGATCTCATGGCCAGTGAGTTCAAGTCCCATGTCAGGGTCAGTACTGACAGCCCAGAGCCTGGAGTCTGCTTTGGATTCTGTGCCCCCCTCTCTCTCTGCCTCTCCCCTGTTCATGCTCTGTCTCTGTCTTTCAAAAATAAATAAACATTAAAAAATTTAAAAATAAATAAATAAAAGGACAATCTGTGCTCTGAGGTGACTTGATGTAGAATTCTCACTGCTTAGGAACTTTAATTAATTAAGCTATTTGAACTCAAGAATAAAGAAATAATTGTTCAGTCATATAGACAGAAAATGCAAACTAGCAACAAGGGAGGAAATTAGGCTGTCTTTAGACTTCTCCACAACACCATTCACTGGCAAAACACAGTCAATCAATATTTACACAGTCCTGAGAGAAAGAAAGGTTGACCCAAGAATGTTATGCACAGCTAAGAGTTTCTGTAAGTATAAAGGCAGCCAGCACTCATTTTCAAACATGAAGAATCTCAGGGAATACACCATCCATTATAACCAAACTACTTGAAAAATGATATCAAGATAATTAAAGGCTGAATCAAACAAAGAACCCAGGAACAGAGACACTGTGGTAAGAGATCTAGTGATGAGAAAAACTCATGTATGTTTAAAAACCTTTGGGAATTATGGTATCAGAATGAATATGAATTTTAAAATTTGATAATATAATGATAACAATATTAAAAAGATTAGACATGAGGGAGGAAAGAGGAGAGGGAGAATGGAAGTATTGATGTTTTAATGTGTTGGTCTCTCTTAGATAATTAACATCATCTAAAATTAAAACATAATCTAAAAATATATAATTATTCTTTTAATAGTTTTAATAGTTTTTAAATAATCTTAGAGGGATCTGTTAAAAACAGTATTTCTTGTAGTGAAGAAACATTTATTTGAAGTTTAACAATGTCTTCTGTTGCAATTCAGAGTTTTCTTTCTGTGAAAGCAAAACTTAATGATTAAATAAGACTTAAAATTAAATAGAATTTGAGTACACTTAAATGTAATGCTTTTTTAAATAAAATAGCACAACACTATTTGGCATAAAGGGAAGCAAACAGATTAATGGAACACAATATAGAACACAGAAATAGACTCCAGCAATATAGTTAACTAATTTTTGACAAAGTTGCAAAGATAATTTCATGATCAAAGTATAATCTTTACAACAAATGGTGCTGGAACAATTGGATATTCATATGCAAAAATGAACTTTGATGCATACTTTGTCCCATATAAAAAATTATCTCAAAGTGGATCATATACCTAAATATAAAGCCTAAAACTATAAACTTCCAGAAGAAAACAGGAAAAATAATTTATACCCTTTGGTTAAGCAAAGATCTCTTTGATATAATACAAAAAAGAAGAAAGAAAGAAAGAAAGAAAGAAAGAAAGAAAGAAAGAAGAAAGAAAGAAGAAAGAAAGAGAGAAAAGAAAAATGATTCATAAGGGTATACTTACAAATTAATTGGAATTCATCAAATTATGAACTTTTGCTCATTGAAAGATATCATTAAGAGAATGAAAAGGTATGTCCAGAGTGAGGGAAAATATTTGCAAATCACATATGTGGTAAAGGACTTGTATTCTGAATATGTAAAGAACACTATAAACTCAATAATAAGAAAAAGAACAAAATTTAAAACCATGGGGAAAATATTTGAACAGATACCACATCAAAGAAGATACATGGATGGCAAACAAACACAACCAAAGATGCTCAACATCATTAGTCAGAGGGAAATGCAAATTAAACCCACAATGAGATAACATTATACACCTATTAGAAAGTCTAAAATTGAAACTGAACCACTTTCTTACACCATACACAAAAATAAATTCAAAATGGATGAAAGACCTAAATGTGAGACAGGAAACCATCAAAATCCTAGAGGAGAACACATGCAGCAACCTCTTTGACCTTGGCTGCAGCAACTTCTTACTAGACACATCACTGAAGGCAAGGGAAACAAAAGCAAACATGAACAATTGGGAGTTCATCAAGATAAAAAGCTTCTTCACAACAAAGGAAACAATCAACAAAACTAAAAGGCAGCCTATAGAATGAGAGAAGATATTGGCAAATAACATATCTGATAAAGGGTTAGTATCCAAAATCTATAAAGAACTTATCAAACTCAACACCGAAAAAACAATGCAGTTAAGAAATGGGCAGAAGACATGAATAGACACTTTTCCAAAGAACACCTCCAGATGACTAACAGGCACATGAAAAGATGCTCAACATCAGTCATCATCAAGGAAATACAAATAAAAACCATGATAAGATACCACCTCACACCTGTCAGAAAGGCTAAAATTAACAACACAATAAACAACAGGTGTTGGTGAGGATGGGAGAAAGGGGAACCCTTTTGCACTGCTGGTGGGAATGCAAACTGGTGCAGCCATTCTGGAGAATAGTATGGAGGTTCCTCAAAAAACTAGAAATAGAACTACCCTATGATCCAACAATTGCACTATTAGGTATTTACCCAAAGGATACAAAAATAGAGATTCAAAGGGGAACATGCACCCTGATTTCTATGGTAGCATTATCAACAGTAGCCAAACTCTGGAGAGAGTCCAAATGTTCATCAACTGATGAATGGAAGAAGAAGAAGATGTGGTATACACACACAATGGAATATTACTTAGCCATAAAAATGAGTGAAATCTTACCATTTGACATGATGTGGATGGAGCTAGAATGTATTATGATAAGTGAAGTAAGTCAATCAGAGAAAGACAAATATCATATGATTTCACTCAAATATGGAATTTAAGAAACAAAACAGATGAGCACATGGGAAAGGGTTCAACAAAGAGAGGGAAATAAAGTACAAGAGACTCTTTTATCCCTTTATTTTTATTTTTTATTTTTTATTTTTTTAAATATGAAATTTATTGTCAAATTGGTTTCTATACAATACCCAGTGCTCATCCCAAAAGGTGCCTTCCTCAATACCCATCACCCACCCTCCCCTCCCTCCTACCCCCATCAACCCTCAGTTTGTTCTCAGTTTTTAAGAGTCTCTTATGCTTTGACTCCTTCCCTCTCTAACCTCCTTTTTTCCCCTCCCCCATGGACTTCTGTTAAGTTTCTCAGGATCCACATAAGAGTGAAAACATATGGCATCTGTCTTTCTCTGTATTACTTATTTCACTTAGCATAACACTCTTCAGTTCCATCCATGTTGCTACAAAAGGCCAGATTTCATTCTTTCTCATTGCCATGTAGTATTCCATTGTGTATATAACCCACAATTTCTTTAGCCATTCATCAGTTGATGGACATTTAGACTCTTTCCATAATTTGGCTATTGTTGAAAGTGCTACTATAAACATTGGGGTACAAGTGCCCCTATGCATCAGCACTCCTGTATCCCTTGGGTAAATTCCTAGCAGTGATACTGCTGGGCCATAGGGTAGATCTATTTTAATTTTTTGAGGAACCTCCATACTGTTCCAGAGTGGCTGCACCAGTTTGCATTCCCACCAACAGTGCAAGAGGGTTCCCGTTTCTCCACATCCTCTCCAGCATCTATAGTCTCCTGATTGGTTCATTTTAGCCACTCTGACTGGCATGAGGTGATATCTGAGACTCTTGACAATAGAGAACAACTGAGAATTGATGGAGGGTGGTGGGTGGGAGATGCACTAGACGGATGATAGGTATTAAGGAGGGCACTTGTTGTCATAAGCACTGGGTGTGTATGTAAGTGATGAGTCACTGAATTCTACTTCTGAGACCAATATTGCACTATATGTTAGCTAACTAAAATTAAAATAAATAAAAAAAGGCTGATGATATCAAGTGTTGGGGAAGATGTGAATGCCCGGGACTCTCATACCCTGTTGGTGGTGATGTAAAATGGTACAACCACTTTGGCAGTTTCTTAAAAATTAAACATACACCTATCATATGACCTGACATCCCTCTCCTAGGTATTTAAGAAAAATAAAAGCTTATGTCTATACAAAGACTTTTGCATAACAATCCTAGCTTTATTTGTAAGAGGAAAAAACTGGAAACAGCCCAAATGTCCATCAACAAGAAAGTAGATAAACAAACTGTGGTTCTTCTATAGAATGGAGCACTACTCGGCATTATAAAGGAATACAAACAATAGCATGAATGAATCTCAAAATGAGATAAAGAAGCCTGAGCTAGACAAAAAAAAAGAGTGATAACTGCATGATTCCACTCATGTAAAATTCTAGAAAATATAAATCAATGTGTAATGACAGAAAGCACAACAGTGATTGCTTGGGGAGGAATGACCAAGCAGAGAATCATCAAAATGAGAAATTAGAAAGTAAATGTCTGAGGAGCAATAGATATTCTCATTATTTTCATTTTAGAGATGATTTCATGGGTGCGTCAAAATTATCAAAATGCATTCCTTAAATATGTGCATTTTATTGTAAGTTAACTATATCTTAACAAGGCTATAAAAAGTAAGTGTACTACTTTTTAAACTACCATCTACAGTATAGTGCCATTTATTGTTTTATATTGTTTTTAATGTTTATTTATTTTTGAGAGACAGACAGAGTGTGAGCAGGGGAGGGACAGAGAGAGAGGGAGACGCAGAATCCAAAGCAGGCTCCAGGCTCTGAGATGTTGATGGAGGGCGGTGAGTGGGAGATGGGCTAGATGGGTGATGGGTATTAAGGAAGGCATTTTCTGTACTTGGGTATATATATATATAAATATATATGTGTGTGTGTGTGTGTGTGTGTGTGTGTGTATCTGAATCCCAGGCTTAGGCCCATGGGGTGTGGTTACACTGGGTTTGTTCATATATGGCAAAGGGCAAAGACAGTGCTCTTTGAGGCCAACATTTCAGGAGTTGAGCCATCGGGGACTGGAGACTGTGGGAAATCCAGTCAGGAAATAGTGCTTTTTGGGTGAGAGGCCCTTTGAATGGTGTGGCTGCAGCAGGACTGGCCTATGCTTTGTTCTGAAGTGAGATTGCCAGTAGATCAGCTACTGTGATGTTAGGGCCTGGTGCTGGCATTGCACAGTAGACCTCCACTCCAGGGTCAGAATAAGTCCTGGGTTCCTGTACAATTCAAAAGGCAGGGAGGGACTTAAAGCATAACCAATACTGGACTTCTCTGTAATTTTGGTCTTGGAGAATTGGACAGATTTTTAACTGATATTGAACAATAAAGAGAAGTGACATTTCTTGATTCTCCAATTTCCAAAAACTATACTTTTACATTTTGTATAATTACAGTTTTTTTTTCTGCTTCTTTTTAATTATATAAAGGTATTTTTCCTACCCTGTGTGCACACTGTATATGGCTATGCTGAAATGACTTTTGTTTGTTATAAACCTATTATATTTTGTTAAATTTCATTGTTAAAAGTTATGTTCTCATAAAGGCTAGGATTTCTGTAAATCTTGTAGAATACAGTTTTATACCTAATCCTGTCTATGACGGTTTCTGGAAGACCTCTGGGTATAAAATCTGGGTTACATGAACTAGCTTCAAAGATAGAGAGTTAAATTTGGGCAGGAAAATAATTATTCCTTGAGTAAAATTCTTTCCAGATTTTTGTGAACCACAGCCCCCAGCTACAATCTGGTGGTGATCAATCTTAGCTGTAGGTGGAAGTGGTATAGTGGATGTCAAATAGTACCCATGACATTCTAGGGATTTGCAAAAGTAGCTCAGCGGTCACTGTGTTGGGGGGAGTGGAGAAGGAGATGATTGAGTGGTAGTGGTGGTGGCTTCAGGCACCATCTCTCTGCAATGACAACAGCTCTGCCTTTCTCTCTTTCTCTCTCTATTTCTCTTTCTTTCTTTCTTTCTTTCTTTCTTTCTTCTTTCTTTTTCTCCTTCCTTCCTTCCTTCCTTCCTTCCTTCCTTCCTTCCTTCCTGTACTTGGGTTCAAGTGATATTTGCTTAAAAAATCATTCCAAAAAGTAAACTTTGAAAATTCATTCATCTTGTAATGTAGAGATCTGTTACTTGTATTTGTCCTGTTGTTTGTCAAGTCATGTGGTGAGTGTAAAAAGGGAGATGAGCAAATACATGAAAGAAACAGGGTAGTGAGAACTCTCTTTCTTCCCTTGCCTGGATTTTCATCTCTGATCCTTTTGGGGCTTTCATAACATCTCTAACAGCTGGGATTTTGAGTGAGAAAGCCGTCAATTATCTCCTTGGCTTTTCATAGTGGTGGGCTTAATAAGCTTTTTTTTTGACTCAGTACTATTAGAAATGTCATACTCTTTTCTTGGAATGCCCTTCCATTCTCAAACCCTTTCTTTACATAGCGCATGTCTACTAATTCTTTGCAACTCAGTTGGTTTCATTCTGGAAATCTTTACCTATAACTTTAAACTTTTGTTTCTTAAAACATATTATTGAGAAAATTTAATGGAAAACCATATTCTGGGAAAAATATCTTCTACACACATCTGACAAGGACATGTATTCAGAATATATAGAGAACTACAGCTCAATAATAAAAAGACAACCAATCCAATGAAGAAGTGGGCAAAGACTTGAAAAGATACTACACTGAAAAAGATATATGAATGGCTAATAAATGCATGGAAAAATGCTCAATCATTAGTTATCAGAGAAATAAAAATTAAAATCCCAATGAAATACCACTATGCACCCACTAGAATGGTTAAAAATTAAGAAAGCTGAAACACCAAGAAAAGGTGGAGCTGTGGAAAAACTGGAACTCTCCTGTATTGCTGCCAGGCATGTAAATGGACCAATCACTTTGGAGAACTGGCAGATTATTATAAAGTTAAACTTATACAGACCCTATGACATAGGCATGCCACCTATAACTACTTGCCCCAGAGATATGAAAGATTAAGTACAAGACTTGTACAAGAATGTTCATAGCAGCTTTATTCATAATGGCCCCAAATTGGAAATATCTCAAATGGCCATCAACAGGTGAATGGACAGACAAATTATGACCCAGAATACAATGAAATGCCACTTAGCAATAAGAAAGGATACATTAAAGACACGTGCAAAAACCAATTGAATACAATAAGCCAGTCCCCGAAAGTATATACTGTATAAATCCATTTATGTGAAGTTTAAGAACAGGCAAATCTAACCTATTGCAAAAAAACAGAATGGCCATTGCCTATGAGGGTGTGGATTGACTAGAAGAAAGCACAAGGGAAATTTCTGGGATGAAGATAATGTCTATATTTTGGTGTTAGAGATTACCTCAATCCAAACTCACTGAAATTTGCATTTAGTATCAATGCATTTCACTGTACGTAAATTTTACTTCAAGAAAGAAAAAAAATAAATCAACCCTACCCTATATTGTGAAGCATATAATCACTCTTATGCAAATGGCCTTTGGTATATTTACTCAACACAAGCTCTGACAGGGGTGGGTAATTAGTTTCATTTTTCATGAAATCTTTTACAACTAGAGATTATTAACCTTGTCTCCCTTAGTAACTGAGGATTCTTCTTTGGCCAAAACATATTTTACTAATTGATAATCATGAGAGAAATAACCAAATGTGGGCAAAGAGAGAGATTGGGATTTTAAACTCTTCAAGTGTCTGCTTTTTACATTGTTATCCCACTGCTGTATGGTGTAGAGCTGGTATAGATAAGCCTCCAAAAACATCTGAATGAAGGGAATAGATGAACCAGAAAGGCAAAAAATCAGAGTAGAAACAGGAAAGGAGAAAGCTGTCATGGAGGAGAGAGGAGAAGGAAAGGGTTAGAAAAGAACTCAAAGTGCATAATAGTGTGTGGTGTATCCTAAAGGCTTGCCTGCATTTTATCTGTCCATCCTGGCGGTGGTTGTCCCAGGAGACCAGAGCAGCCCCGACTGCACAAGTTGGTGGGAGCTCTGAAAAGCATCCCTGTGTTTCAGAAATTGCCTATGTGATTACAAAATAGATGCAGCATTGAAACCTCATTCCAGGAAGCAATTCAGGGACAGCAGACATTTAGATGGACTATGATTATCACATTCGAGAGATGGTTTGTAATAAATGTCTGTTTTTCTCCAAAAATATGGGGAGAACGGGCATAAGAAATGTAACCTTAATAATTGAGAAATCAAGCTGTTTGCCCACAAATGGAAACTTCATTACATTGCTGACTTATAAGAGAAAAAAATGATGTTGGTTTACTGTCCTCTCCCCACCACCCCTTCACCTAAAAGGGAAGGATTGAATCAGACAGGGCTTGTAAAAGGTATTATATTTGTATCCAAGGAGCTCATGTGATATGGAAAGCAGACAGATGGAAAGGACAAACCTAGGGAAATATAACATTGTGTATGGAAAGCTGGGGTCAGGCAACCTGAGATCCATTTGCAGTACTACCAGTCATCTTGGGCAAGTCATTTAACTTCCTGATACCTCATTTCTTCATCTGCATGTTGCTTGTTCATAGAATGAATACAATTTCTTAAAAGTGGCTATGAAAACAATTCTGTTGGGTAAATTCCACTTTCCTACTGGTTTCCAATGTATTTGTTAACTGTCAAAATTCTTCAAAAAGCGAAAATGAAAATCCCTAGTGAATAAGGTGACATTAAGGTAGCATGTTTGGCTTAAAATCATTGTTGGATTGCCTCCCTCATTCCTGAAGTATAGAAATGCCTCCTATGCTTAGGGAACCCTCAACTCCAAATTTAAGGGTTTAAAACAATCTTTTTAGAATTGGTATTTTAGTATTTTATGCTTTTGGACTACAATCACATTTTTCATTAATTCTAACCTATAGATTCTGGAAAGTTGCCATCACTGGGGGCCCTTACTGACTGAGGTGCATCACCATTAGAAAAGTTATAAAGAGGCACAGAAGGCTCTTAACTTTTCCTGCTATCCCAAAGTGAAGAATGTTATTTCTGACATTCCTGGGCCTGAATCATAGAGAAAGAATTAAAATACAAAATCCAAATTGATTTTCAACCTAAAAACTCTGGGTGGGGACTCAAATCCATCATGAAGCCTACCTCTGGCAATGGTCAACAGCCTGGAAATTTTAACTCCTAGGCATCTGTAGAGTTAGTAATGCAGGTGTGTGTGTGTGTGTCATTGCCACTCTTCCAAAACATCAAAAGGAAGTGATATCTTTACTTTTGCAAAGATGGCAGCAAATAACATTCAGTGTGCTCTCACTGATTACCTCTACTGCCATTAGAAGTTCTGATTTGCAATTATATAAATCTTTGACACCGAAATGGGGGAAACTAATTATTACTACATAATCATGCTTTTTTGATAGATGAATTTTTTTCAAGAATAAGATCCACCTAGGGAAATGTGAAAAAGCTCCACAGTGGTGGCAAGATGGGGACAATAGCCATTGAGTACATGGGTCCTCAGTTCACTCCAATAAAGAGGGTTTTAGTTGCTTATAAGCCAAAGACTCAGCTAGATGGTGTTTTTTAAATTTGTATTTTATTTATTTTTATTTGTTATTTATTAAAAAAAATATTTAAGCTTATTTATTTATTTTGAAAGAGAGAGAGCAAGCACGAGTGGGGTAGGGGCAGACACAGAGGGAGAGAGAATTCCAAGCAGGTTCTGTGCTGACAGCACACAGGGCTTGAACTCATGAATCGTGAGATCATGACCTGAGCCAAGATTAAGAATCAGGCCCTTAACCAACAGAGCCACCCAGGTGTCCCTATATCTTATTTAAAAAAAATAAGTAAGTAAAACTGTTAGGGAACTGTGCTGTGGTTGGTCTGAATGATTAGGGGAATAGACCTCATGTTTTCATCTATGACTTTATAGTTTAGCTGGGATGACTGAGGGGTGGAATTTCTAACCTAAGTGAATTTTTTAAATGTACTGAGTAATCATGCTAGTTTGTTGCTTGAAGAGGTTTGCTCAACATGAAGTTTCCAGTAAGATGCCAAAGTTAACAACTAGAGAAAAATTAAAATGTGGTTTTGTAGTAAGCCTCCTGTGGAACTCCTTGGAAAAATATGAGAGGAGTAGTGATGTCACTACTGTTTTTTACATACATGGAAAGAAAAAAAAAACTTTCTAAATACCAGGACAAAGAGGAGTGGACGCAAAATGGGTAAGGTAAAAAATAACTCTATTTTCAGTTTATCCGTGAGATCATGTATACTGAGGTATCAGAAGCCCTGAAGTCCGTCTCGTCCACAAGGCCTGCAGTCATTCATCTTGTACTGGGCCCTATGAAACTCTAGGACCTCCCTCCAGTTGTGGTCAGTTTGATTTACTAACTGGAGTTCAAGGTATTTTTTTTATAACACAAAGGAGTATACCAAACATCGATTGGTTAAAAAAAGTTCAGTGTTGAGTTAGTTCCCAAAAGGCACCGTCAGAACAGGGTATTAATGGGGATTAATGATGGCACTGTGGTTCGATATCAGCAAAAGACCAGGGCTAAAAATAAATGTGCATACCTCAAGGGAAGCAGGAAAGTCCAGGCTGGCATCATATAAAGACTGGAATTTTAAAATATATAACTATATTGAATTTTTTTCCTCTCCTTCCTTCTAAAATTTCCCAAAAATGTCACAATTTTATTATCATCATCATCATTATTATCATCATCATCATAATCATCATCATTGAATTAAGCCCCTAAAAGAGTAAATTAGCTCCAACTACATTTTCCTGCACTGCTTTTGGCAACTGGCTCTTTGAGCATAATTTCCACCATGGAGAAGGGTTTCCATGAATAATAGCATGGTTTACTATTGCTATGGGCCCTTGTCAGCCATGCTTTTACTTCTTTATCCAATATCCCAACACTTGTCAGGCCAGTGGTTAGTCCTGGGAAAACTCCAAGCAAAGCTCAAGAGATTTGGTTTCCCATACAACCCCATGCTTATTTCATCAGAGAATATGCCATGCTGTGTTGAAATTTTCTATTCATCAGTCTGTCTTTTCTACTAAACCATAAGCTCTTGGAAGGCAGAAATTATGTTTTGCCTACAGATGTATCCCACTATCTTTTTTTAAAATTTTTTTAATGTTTATTTTTGAGACAGAGAGAGACAGAGCATGGACAGGGGAGGGGCAGAGAGAGAGGGAGACACAGAATCTGAAACAGGCTCCAGGCTCTGAGCTGTCAGCACGAGCCCGACGCGGGGCTTGAACTCACGGACTGTGAGATCATGACCTGAGCCGAAGTCGGACGCTTAACCGATCAAGCCACCCAGGCGCCCCTGTATCCCACTATCTAGACTGGTAGATTCTCAACAAATACTTGTTGAATGCATGAGTTAATATTGGGTGGTTTACCACCATCGGTGTCATTATAGCAGTCACTACCACCAATACCACCATCAAGCCATATTTAGTACCTCACCCTCTTTTGGAACTCTTTCCTTAGGGATCCGATGCCTCTAGCTAGTCAGAATTCTTTTATATCCATCTTCTTTCGCTTATCCCCTATTTCAAAGTACACTTATTCTGGATGCCATTCCTTTGTGTGTGTGTGTGTTTGTTTTCTTTAGGAGACAGCTATGTAATTTGATGTAGTAATTGTGTTATTCGTACTAATGTGTGGGTAGTGACCTTCCTAGGAAATATGATCTGACAGCAAAAATACTATCTAGTTCCAACTCAGCCCCTCATTTGCTATGTGACATTGAGTGACATCATTTCCAAGGGCTTCTTCACCTAGAAGATCCCTGAGGGTCTTGCAGATTTCATGAATCGGTTTTGTGTGCATTTCAACATAGACTTTCTGTTGATAAAGTCTCAACCTAAAGGAGAAAACCTGCCATGGAGGTGAGATTTCAGGGGTTTCTCAGTGAATAAGCAAGTTGCATCCGCAACAGTGGCCACTGAAGCAGCAGTGTGTCTCCCTGGAGAACCTCTCTGCCCATAGTTGCTGCCAGATCCAATCAGTCAGAGGACAGGTAGCCACCCAGCAGTAATGCTAGGCTATATTGTCAGTGCCTTTCCTCTTTCCCAGAACCGTGTTGTTTTTGTCACAGATGGCATAGCACAACTGTTTTGATAGTCTGACAGCGGCTCAGAGTCCATGTCTGGTTTCTTCCCAGTAATTCAAGGCCAGTAATGGAATGCTTTATTAATGTCCTGTGAGCAAAATAAATTTTCAGGTGGTACAAAGCATCCTTCTACAATTTTCCCTGGCCCAGAACTTGGCAATTGTCCTGATGGGGACTGTCACATCAGATATAATGTAGAAAGAAAACAGCAATCAAACAATGTAATTTAAAGGAGAAAGTGTAACATTGGGCAACATTCTTCTTTTTTTCTAATTTCCTCTATTTAAATTTTTGTCTCTCAAATTGTTCTGCAGTGTCGCTTTGGTAAAATGTACCCCTCAGTGTTTAGAAGAGCCTGAATAAAAGTTATCTTATGTAAGGTTATAACATCTCAGACCCAATCCCCCAACAACGAGATTACAGGATTTTTAGACTTTCTTTCTCTAGGGAAAATCCAGCAGCTCAAGGCTGTCCAGATTGTCATAAACTTTTCCAGTTTTCACATCAAAGTGAAGTAACAGCAACTCCAAATAAGAAGAAAATAAGATACTGAATTTATAAGGAAAAAAAAATAGAAGAAAGAAAAGCATTGGTTTGAAGAATAAAAGGATATCCATGTTACCACTGGGAATAACTAACGTGGTTTGAGCAGAGACACAAAATTTTATTTTAAGGATGAAGTGAGACCTGCAGAGGTTGAGTGATTTATTCTGGGTCACACAGTAAGTTAGTGGTAGAGTCAGAGCTGAAGGTCTGATCTGACAAGGGCCAGGGCCCTTCCCACACAATGCTGCCTCCACTTTTGCTTCAGTAGAGGAATGAAAACCAGCAAGTTTTGAATGAGCTAAGAAGACAGATCGTCTATGCGGGTGAGAAGAGAGGGTTATGTGTCCATTGCATGGACTGGGAAACTGAACCACAAAGGAGGTTAGTGCTGTGGCCTCTTTGGGGGTGATTTTTGACCCCCAGGGGACATTTGGAAATATCTGAAGACAATCCTGGTTATCACAACTGGAGGGTAGAAGGTGCTACTGTCATCTCTAGGGTAGAAGTCAGCGATGCTGCTAGAATCCTCTTGTGCACAGACCAGCCCCCATGACAAAGAACATGCCAAGATCATTGACACTGGACAATAAAGGATTTTTATCTGGGGATTGCGCACTTAACACCCAGATTTATATTATCATAGTTATCATTAGAAAGTTTGCACAACCTGAGTTATTGTCTGTACTCACTTAGCATGGTGCACTCACCAACTCCTTGCAAATTCCCTGCCAATCTTCAGTGCTAGACTTTGCCATGACAAAGTAGGCAAATTTGTCTTTGAGGCCCCAATTATCTTCTCTTGCCTCTTGTATCCTACCTGGCCCTCTCCAGGTGTCCAGCCAGGACCAGGCTGTTCATCTCCACTCCTTCCTGGTAGCAGTTGATCTCAGGAAATCATTGTTGTTGCCCCTCCCAGAGAATTTGCATGTCATGATGTATGCCTGTCTTAGTATTGTATCCACTGTAAGGGATTTCCAGCCTCAGTGACCAGGCTGGGGAGATGCTTAGGAAGAATTCCTAAAACAGCCCCCCAGCAGTTTCTGTTTTCCAACAGACTGGGCCAGCCCCTGAGAAAATGGGCACAGACTCCTTTGCCTGGGAATCAACATTCTGGCTGGACTCGTGCAACTGCAGAACATTTTCTTTTTGGGCTTTCTAAGTACACCTTGGAGCATGTGGGTGTCTCAGTTGGTTAAGTGGCTGACTCCTGATTTTGGCTCGGGTCATGATCTCACAGTCCTGAGATGGAGTCCTGTATGGGGCTCCATGCTGGGCATGAAGCCTGCTTATGCTTCTCTCTCTCCCTCTGCCCCTCCCCTACTCATGCGCATGTACACGTAGGGTCTCTCAAAAAATAAATAAATGCATCTTCTCCTATTTTAAGGCAAATTTTTGAGAAATTTGGGGGGGGGTCTTTGTTTTGCTTTTCTTTCAGTCTCTGTTTAACTTCACTCAGCAATTTCAGGATAGATATCCAGAATTTGTGAACAGGAGAGGAACTGTCTGAATGACCAGAGAACAGTTGACTTTTTTTTTTTTGAAGGATCATGTTTTTTATTGATTTTTCAGAGGCTCAATATTTCAGTTTCTAAAATCATTTTAACAGAATAGATTTTAGAAAGATTTGCAGAACTCTTCTAAGGATTAAAAGAGAAAACAGTTATGAAAGGGTTTTGAAAGCTATCAAACATATATTCTGTATATGTAAACAATGGTGGGGGTGGAAACAGAAATATGGTCCAAAATGGCCCACAGTGGGGCCTTTGCCCCCTAACATCCAAGAAAGACATCCCCCTCTACAAATAAAGGCAACCCAAACCAAACTATCCCTCCCTGCCCACCCATAGATTCTGTTTAGTTCTAAATCTTATCATTGGGTTATAGGCTTTCAAAATTAGAACTCCATAGGCTTTTTGTGATTAATAACATTCAGAGCAATTTGCGTTAGGATTGTGTGCTTAAAACAAGACTACACTGCTTCCATTGGCCAGGTGCGTCTACCTTCATGTTTGCTTCCCTCTCGCATTGCTTGTGTTAGACAGTGGTTTCTAGATTAGTAAAAATACACACAACGTATGAGTAAGCTTAGGCTGGTGAACATGCCATTTCAGAATGCTTAAGAAGGTATTAGTTCATATTCAACCATGAGAGCTGTTGCCTCCTTCTCCCTGCAAACCTGCCATGGTAACTTCAAAGGAAAAGAAAAATGGGAATCTTGTCTAGGAAGCAGGAAAAACAGTGATCAACTACAGGTCTTATGTATGTTGTTATAAATAGTTATAAAGAAATTCCTAAATTCTTTAGAATTCATCATCTTTTCATTGTGTCGTACGTAAACTAACAACAGAAAACAAAACTGCCTTTAGATACTGGCTGTTACCTTCTTTTTATGTCCATGATCTTCTAAATTTACATGTAGCTTAAGTACTAATAAAAAAAAACAACCTTTGGGGGTTACTAGGTGGCTCAGTTAGTTGGGCATCTGACTCTTGACTTTGGCTCAGCTCATGTTCACAGGGTTGTGGGATTGAGCCCCAAGTTGGGCTTAGCACTGAGTGTGGAGTCTGCTTGAGATTCTTTCTCTCGCTCCCTCTCTCTGCCCCTCCCCCTCACTCTCTCTGTTTCTCTCTCTAGAAAAAAAAAGCAGCTTCTTAAAAGCTAACCAGAAATTAAATTTCATATCACTTTCATTCTAATATGTTTACATGAACAATATTGATTTTATTTAACTCAAACCAAACTCAAAGACAAAATTTTTCCAAAGAGAGAATTTTGGTTTTTTTAGAAAACTTAAGGAAATTGATAATAAAGGATTTTGAGGGGGAAGGGCTCAGTCTTTGAGTAAAGGAAATAGCACCTAGCTGAATGTTTCTCAGGAATATTCCACGCATGAACCAGATTTGGTATGCTTTAATGCATCAAGGGCAGGATGTATGTACTGTCTTTATCAGGACAGTCTAGGACTGCACAGAACCTGAGCAACACATTTAATCTGCCTTCCACGCCTGACCCCCAACCTTCCCATTCATGGTGATTCTATCTCTTCTCCAGGAAGCTGTTCCATTGCAGGATCTCTATATTCTTGAAGATGCTTCAGGATCTCCTACAGAGAGCAGCATGGGAGGTAGAAAGTGTCTAGATTTGGAGTTAGCAGACCTGGGTTCCAGCTGAGGCTTTAATCGCTGACAAACTGTTATCATCCTGTTTTCTAACTTGTAAAATGGTATGCGTAATGCCCACCCTACTTATCTCATGCAGTTAATGTGAAGAATTAACTATAAACTGTAAGCTAAACTACCTTTTATAAACTATAAAGCCCTATGGTGAGGTATCATTATAACAGAAGCTAGGATTTAGAGTCATTTATTTCTTTACTCTCACTATGGGTGTGAAAATGGAGAAAAGCAGTGTCTTGCACATTTTTTTTTTAACTTTTTGGTGCTTCTTGATGTTTGTTTGTTTGATTAATAGATAATAGTCACCGACATTTTGTCACAGTCACTCCTCAGTCCCTAAGCAAGAGATTCTTAAGAATAAGTGGTCTATAGTATCATTTCATCTATCACCATTCGTCTGAAGCCAAAGAAACATACAGTACTGAGATAAGATTTTGTTCTATAGCACTGAACAAATTCAGGGAATTTAAGACTCTAAGAAATAAAAGTTAAAGTGTCAGTCATCATTTCAATAGCTCTTAATGAACTGACATCTATGCTGAGGCTAATGACATGTGTAGTCAATATTAGTAATCAGTACTTGCTTACCATTGCAGATCCAACACGGCTGACCTTGATGGGATTCCCTCTACCAGAAAGGTCCATTTCTGCTCTATCCATCACATACAGGCAAGCATCAAGGATGCCATCCTCAAACTATTTGGGAAAAATTAAAAAATAAAATGAAAAAAAAAGAAAAAGAGAAACTTCTTAATATCCACTTTGCAAAGCTGATATTTTATGCCAAAAAAAAAAAAAATTAAAAGAAAGCACAACAAAATGTTCAGGAATGTGTATTTCCTATATAGTCATTATCCATAATCCTTAGTATGAAATACTAAAGTAGAAGGAAGAAGACATCCTCTTTTGTTTTTCAGTAAAATGGATAAAAACATACAAGCAAGCTAGGAACATAAAACAGGACTACTAAAGAGCTGGTATACTCAAGGACCATGAACCAACTTGAAGCTCTTCAGAAAACTGTACAAGTTAATTTAGAAGATTTCTCCAGCATGTGGGCTCCAGCTACCAAGGCAAAGGAATGAATGATTTACGAAAGTAAGGCCAAAGCCTCGAGACCTCAAAAGTAACATGAATCCTTGTGCTTTTTGAAAACAAATGGCTCTCAGGTACATCACAGGGAGGTACTTTGGGCCTGTATACCTTGCACTGGAAGTAGTAGGAGACCTCGTGTCACAAATGTCTGCCCAAGGTCTCCCTTCTTTTAAAACAAAGTGGACTCTAGGGTCAAAGGGCAGGCAAGAAGGCCTGGAGAAAGTTTATATTATCAAGGGAACAGCCTGGTAGTCTGCTCCATTGCAGAATCTCTGTGTTCTTCAAGATGTTTCAGGATCCCCTACAGAGAGCAGCACGGGAGGCTGTTCATAGTTGATTTCCTTAGAAAGAACTACTGACCCCATGAAACACCACGATTTTCTTTTAAAAGAAAAGGAGGGGGACAAGGACAAAATAGTAATAAAATGGCAAAATGGGGATATTTCACCTATACTGCACCTCACTGTACAAGAGACTTCCCTGAATATAAACACCTTGCATATTATCCACCCACGTACCTGTGACAGAAACCATAGTCTTAATGGCTAATAACCATGTAGTTCTTTATTAAATCCAGTTAGCATACCAACTTTGTGTGCACCCTGAACTGATGGGATGGATGCAGTAAAGTAAGGGCACTAGTTCTTCAGGTATATAATAAAGAACTCATTATTCTGGTTCTTATTAAGCACCATTTCTCTGTCTGTGGGACATGAAGCAGTGAATTGAAGAGGTAAAGAAATAGTTATAGGACTAGTTGTTTCTCTGCATCACAGCAAACTACTGGCTTGGCTGGTTACTTGGACTGAAAGACCCATATTCATGGGACTCTGGTGACAACAGACAGATGGTGGCTGTGCTCAAGGGGGTATACCCGAAAACTACTCAGCATGTTGGCTGAGGAGTGTCCTGATCATGCTTGGGACTCTTTCCTAGTCCTACTTGTTACCCACCTTGGTGAATTTTTTCTTATTAGTTCTCTACATAATGTCACTTTGGGGACATAAATAGAATCACACCTACACATTAGGATTTAGAACACTAGACAATAGGCAATATCATGGATTGTATGTCACTCAGGAAGGGAGGGCTTGTAACCAGGGAGCAAGGTGGGGCTGCAAAAGCAGAAGAACACACAGATGATCCTCTTGGCAGGACATCAGAAATGCAGGTGGGCACGTGATTTCTCAGGAGTCTGGGTGAATGAGCAGGACATAAAGTCAGGCAGACAAGGCAAGAACTAGTGATGACACAGGTCCCAGTGGCCAAGCTGGAGCAGGGGTAGGGGATGCAAGGGGAGCCCACATGGAAGTCAAAAGAAGACATGAGAAGCCAAGAAAGTATCATGGGACCTGGTGAGGCCGGGTTCCATGAAATGTGCCCCCTAGATACCCAGAACAATGGTGCACAATTCCCATCAGCTCAGCCAAAACTCTCTACGAAATAACACATTCACCTTTTCTCATGTTGCTAAGAAGGAACCTTTGCTGAACCACAGGACAATGCATTCATTTATGGTAATATGGTAGAAATATCAGTCACTTGTTCCACTGTTAAAGATACCAAGCTGAAATAGTTTGAATTATTGAATATCTAAAATGGAATATCATTTGCTATTTTATATCCAGGCAGTCATGTGAGATGGCAGTTGATAAAATGTCTCAAGGCAAAAGTCCAGTGGGCCCTCCTTTGATGAAATGGTGACCGTCTTTTCTAATTCTAATTTCCAATTTTCTAGTATCTTATACTAACATTTAAAAAAGGTGATTTCTTTGAGTTGAGCACACACCTTGCAGTTATCATTATCAAAACACTTTTCCTTATAAGAAAAAGAGAAATTTAGTCTATTCGATGTTGAAGAATGATGTCTGAGCTAATGAGACTTCTCTGTACTGGATGACAAGCATTTCTCACTAGAATGCCATGTTATCCATAGAATCTCTGATCTCTGGAATGTTGTAATACCTGAAGAGACGTGATTGCAGTGGCTAAATTATGCAGTTGCCTTTGTAAGTCTCTGCTCCTAGGCTGCTTGGAGCCTCAGATCCTGAAAAGCAGGAAATTCATGTCTAATATCCACATATGGTGCCTTGCAGTGAAACATGTGACAAAAAATATCGAGGAAAAATGTCCTTGACAGTGACAAATTGTAAATGCCTCACCTGACCATAGCTCCAGCTTCTAGTCTTGATGTCATTGAAGTCTCCATAAAATATAACCCCGATGTCATTCAGGACATACTCTTCTCTTTCTTTATCATCATCCAGATACACAGCATCATCTGTGTCAGAATTTAAACATAATGATAATTACCAAACCAGACTGTTTTTATAGACTTGTAAGTGTGTTCTGGTCCTAAACTGCAATTTAATCAACTAAATGAAAAAAAAAATGTCTTTTGTTTCCACTAAAGAGAGCTCATTTCCCAATATGTAATTTCAGCAATGGTGAACCTAATCAGTGGCCGAGATCAGCATGTAAAGGATGGCATTTGTCAGCAAAATGCTGACAAACTCTGGCTTTAAGTTCCAAGCAGCACAATTAAATTGACATGTCTCATTAAACATTTTTAAGATTCTGGGACATCAGTAGTTTCAGAATCAAAATTCCATGATGCAGATATGAATCTATAACACAGAGCGAAGAATAATTTCCAAGCTATTAACGTTAATAGAAAACTAGCCGAACTGAAATGATTTTTAAAATAAGTGTGGGGCGTATTAGAATACAGCATGGTCTGTCATGCCTGGTGTGTGTGGCCCATCACTGACAGGAGGCAGGCTGGGGGTCATCTCCTATCAATGAACAATCCTTTGTGAATGTGTTGGTAAGTGTGTATGCCTGATTGGCCTGCTGAGTCAGCTTCTTCCATCGCAAGGACTTTTCTTCCCTGTGGCTATAATCTCAGGAAGGCCATGCTCCCCATCTGCATACTTAGTAATCAGCCTGGTACTTATTCCCAGGCCAGGTATGAAAGCAGCAAAAGCATCATTAATAAAGGCAGGGCAATGCAGATATAAGTTATACTCAAGTCAATTTGCATGTCTGGAACAGGGGCATGTTTGATTCTGATTGGGGACATGACTTATTATGTTTCTCTAGCCCAGGTCATACCTGCCACCCCTATTACCTTTTGGGGACTCTTTCCTCCTCATTACATGATAAGACTTTTAGCACTCTCTTTGGAGTGGCTGTCAGCTTGGCTGCACATTAGAATCATCTGGGTAGATTCAAAAACTTCTGGTTCCTCTTAGAACTCTAAATTAATTAAATCAGAATCTCTGGGGGTAGGGGAGATCCAGGCATCAGGTGTTTTTATTTATTTATTTATTTAATTAATTAATTAATTTCACGCATCAGTGATTCTGATATGCAACCCAAACCGAAAACAAATGCTCTAGCCCTTTGTTATCAAAAAAATTGTTGAAAGACCAGTGGCATCAGTGGCACCTGGAAGTTCATGAGAAATCCAGTCTCAGGCCCCAGCTCAAGACCTACTGAATCAGAATCTGCATAGTAACAACACCTGTAGGGGATTTACCTATGCATTAAGGTTTGCAAAGCACTGTTCAGTCCAACCAGCTTAGATCCCCATTCTGGGCTACATTATAACTTTGCTTGATTCTTTGGAGAATCCTTGTTCTTGTCTTATCTCCAATACTTTGTTCTATCTTCCTCTTTCTTCTCCCTTTTGCCTACTATTTGCCTGGTTTCATGCAACTGTAAACAAATATGCACACACACACACACACACACATATTTATGTGGATACTAATATCCCATAAACTGCACACATTTAAAGTGTACAATTTCACAATCAAAATAGTAAACACACCCATCACCACAAAAATGTCCTTATGTCCCTTTGTAATCCTACCCTCTGGATTCTCTCTCTGACCTACCACTCCTGCCAGAGAACCCCGAATATGCTTTTGGTCATTGTAAATTCATTTGCATTTCCTAAGATTTTATACAAAAAGAATCCAGTGTCTACTTTTTGGGGGTTCTGGCTTCTTTCACTCAGGCTAGTTATATGAAATTCATCCATGTCGTATGTATCAATGGCTCATTCATCCCAAAGCCATTTCATGTTTCCAGAACAATCAGAGTCACATGACAAATGTGCTACGGGCTTCCCTCCACCCTGGCAGATGTGAGCTCTGATGCTTCACACAGGCCTTCCCAGGTCTGGAGGCAGAATGCCATGGTTTTACAGCAATCTCCAATTAGGCAAAGGCCCCTAAACTGAAATGAGAGCTTCATTTCCAAGTGGAACAAACCAGGGACAGTACATAAAGGAGTGCCAACGGAGTCTGAGGTCAATGTTTCTGAGTAGAGAAGCACAAAAGAACATTTTTAAAGGAAAATAATGTGAGGGTGTGCTTGAAGGGGCAATGATCATTTACATGCGAAGTCCTCCACCAAATGCAATCAAAATATCCTGAAAAGTAAAGGCCACGTTTGTTTTCATTCTTTTATGATAGTGGTTTAACTGTTGTGACCATTGTAATGATAACATTGTAGTCAGATGGGTTTCAAATGCCTATTACTGAGATCGAAATCTCTTAAGATCACTGAGGTCTAGAAGTGCCATTTGGGAATGCTTTTTTAACATGTCATTACAATATGAGATGTTTATGGCCTTGTCCTATAAGCTATTAGAAACTGGATTGTATTATAGAGCCACTGTAATTTAAACGATTGATATAAAAATAGATTAATGGGCCAAAATAGAGAGCTTAGAAATAGATGTTACTATATGCATGTTTCTATGAAATTAATATGTGGTAAAGAAAATATTATAAATCAAAGAAGATGATGGAGTGTTTATTAAATTCAGCTGAGAAAATTGGCTGTGTGGGAAAGGTAAATTTTCTGTACATTAAAATAAATTGAAAATTAATTTAAAATCTGAATTAAAAAATAGAATGCATAGGAAATTTAAAATAAAAATTTAAATTATTAAACAATAAGTAAATAAAAACTTAAAAAAAGAAAAAAATAAATTGAATATTTGGTCTCTAGATGAAAAAGTTTTATACAAGCAAAAATAATAGAAAAGGTAAAAAAGGACATAACTAATGTGGTTTTTTAGTATAAATATAAAACTTGAATTTCAGATACAATAAAATTTAAAGTACATAAAAAACTAGAGAAAGTCATAAAGTGCATTTAAAGTCAGCAAAAGGAAAACCAGTTCACAGAAGAGAAAATGCACATAGAAAACAAATGTATAAAAGCAATTTTAACTGAGTAGTAACCGAAGGACTGCAAAGGTTTACAAATAAATTTTTATCCACAAAAAATATAATTTCAATCTATTTTCATTCTTCTACAGATAATATTTTTTAACTTGACATTAAAGTTTGGATTTTTCTTTGAAGTTTTGACATTTAAACAGTTTGCATCTAGGTGTGGGTCTTTTTTTTTGTTTTGTTTTGTTTCATTTACCAGGTTTGATGCACTATGATCCTTTATAGTTTGACAGTGTAAGTCTTTCTTCAGCTTTGGGAATTTCTTTCCCTTTTATCTTTGACTATTTTATTCTTTTTATTTTTCTGCATTTTCTTATAATAAAGTGACCTTTAGGCAGATATTAAATTTTCCCGATGTCTTCCATGCCTCTTATCATACTTTCCTCTCTCTCTCTCTCTCTCTCTCTCTCTCTCTCTCCATATATATATATATGTATATATATATGTATATATACATATATATATCTGTATATCTATATATCTATATCTATATCTATCTATATCTATGTGTGTGTGTGTGTGTGTACACAAAAATATGTATGCAGTATATAAGAAAGTATGATAAGGTGCATAGAATATGAATATATTTTATTCCATATATTTTACAGTATTAGGGGTAGGAGCAAGAAAGAATACCATCTCCAGAAGAATTGGGGAATTCCTGGAATAAAAAATGGTTGGATGAAGTTTGATTATCCATGTAATGGGCAACTATAGTAAGGCATTGGGAAGATCTCTATATACTACTACAGAAGGATATCTAGGATCTCTTGTTAGATAAAAAAAGTGGAAAAATATGTATATAGTTTGCTACTTTTTATCTAAGAAAGAAGGGAGATAAATAGGTAAGTAGGTAGATACATATTTATATAAATACACATATGTACTTACATTTTTAAATGTAGAGATAAGCCAAAAATTAACAAAGTTATTATCTAAAGTGTAGGAGGGAGGGGTAGGAGTTAGACTTTCTTTCTGAAGTATCTTTATTGTTTTTTAATTTGACTTTGAGGTTATGTAAATGTTTTGCAAAGTTATAAAACAAAACTAAATAGAAATAAAAGACAAAGCAGTTTCTTAATAAATGAAGCCAACATGAAACAAATGAATATGGCTCTAATAGATTAGTGGCTTTAACAAAGAGAACTATTTCAAGTTACTTTGATTTTATTTTTTAATTAATTAATTAATTAATTAATTATTTTTGAGAGAGAAAAAGAGAGGCAGAGTGTGAGTGGGGGAAGGGCAGAAAGAGGAGACACAGAATCCAAAGCAGGCTCCAGGCTCTGAGCTGTCAGCACAGAGCCTGCTGCAAGCCTCGAACTCATGGTCTGCAAGACCATGACCTGAGCTGAAGTAGGATGCTTAACCAACTGAGCCACCCAGGTGCCCCTATTTATGTATTTTTTTGAGAGAGTGAGCAAGATAGCACAAAAGAGAGTGGGCATTTGTGCATGAGTTGGGGAGGGGCAGAGGGAGAATCTTAATAAGGCTTCATGCCCAGTGCAGAGCCCCATAACTTGGGGCTCAATCTCCCCATGGTGAGATCATGACCTGAGCCGAAATCAAGAGTTGGACACTAAACCCAGTGAAGCCACCCAGGTGCCCCATGTTTCAAGTTACTTTATTTAAAAAAAAAAAATTATTTTGAGAGAGAAAGTGCACACAAATGAGCAGAGAAGGGGCAGAGATGGGGGGGGGGGGGCGAGAGAATCCCAAGTAGGCTCTGCACTGTCAACACAGAGCCCTAGGCACGGCTCGAATTCATGAACCTTGAGATCATGACCTGAGCTGAAATCAAGAGTCGGATGCTTAACTGACTGAGCCATCCAGGCACCCCTCAAGTCACTTTAAAACAGAGTAATTTTACTATATATCTGCAGTAGAATATAACATAAAGACAAGAAAAACTGTAAAATAAACAAACAAAAAAAGAGAAAGTAAACTGTTTTAGTAACCATGTTGTTACTGATAATATTGATATTGTTATTTTGAAATGAATATGATATAAGCAATCATGTTAATGGCATTAGAAGCCAAGATTTGCAGGATAAGAGAAAAAATACATATGTAAAATCAAAGAAATGGAATTTGAAACCTCATATTTTAATTTCAAGCCACTTCTTACCTAGTATTCTTTTGCAAATCATTTTAGATTTAGTGCTATCTTTCCTCAATTGTTTTATTAATTTTTTTTTAATCTGGAGGGAAGGGCATTCTTTTCTTTCTCTCTCTCTCTTTTTTTTTTTTTTTTTTTTAGTGACTTACAGGCATGCTCTGACGGTACTGCAGCCTCCAGAAATGGGTATCATAACTCCTGCTGTTGCAGACTAAGAGCTGGACCGATTTTGAATAAGAATGAAAGGATTAAAAAAAATCTGACTTCAAAAAGAAATTTTTCTTTAAAATCTTTGTAAAATGGCTACAAGACTGACTCATCCTTGGAAAGCATCATAACTGAGTGAGTTTCACATGCTTGCTGACCCTCCCAGTGCCATCCATTTCTAGAAGTTCCCTATCTGCTTGTGCGTCCTCTCTCAATCTTATATGCACAGTCTTTTTTTTTTTTTGACTCCAGAGAAAGAAAAATGTATTGAATAAAGAAATTTAATACATAAAATTATTAAATAATTCTTTTAAAAGTGTAACTTAATCATGTCAAGGATAAAGCCAAAGAACTTGTCTGAAAATGCTGCCTGGAGCCTACTGTGTAAATGCAGGTGTTTTGTAAAATAATCTTGAAACTATATATTGACACGTGTTTGGTCGGATTGCATCAGGTTTAATTTGTTTTGTTTTTCATTTGAAAATGACTTTAGCATTGATTCATTCCATGATTACCACATTCTTCCATTAAGAGATGTAAATCAGTGCAGTAATACTTCAGAAGTCTTAAAGAGTATGAACTTTGGGGTTAGGCGGCTTCTTTGTTTCTTCTCTGTCCATCCGTGTCAGTTAAGATATTTGTTTCTAAGAAATCCTTTGATGTTTTAAGCCAGAAATTAGTTTCATAAAGCTATTTTTGAGTATAGTTTGTGTGAAGGAAAAATATTTAGCTTTGGTAATAACTTTTCCAAGCTGACCCTGCTCTAGCAAGATATTTTTCAGTGCTTTTATTTTATTAGATTATGTATTTTTTCTGAAATATTTTGTAATAATTAACTTTTTTTGGTATTTGTTCCATATGAAAGGTAGTTGGTCTGTAATTAAATTGCAAATCTAAAACCACTGTTAGTTTTGTAATTCAAAGTATAAGTAATTTTGTCCTAGTACATCATCATTCCACCTGCTGCTATAGCTGGGATCCCATTGATCTTCTAGCTACCATTCATTTCCTCACAGTTCACAAATGAAGAATGTGAAATTCAGTGAATGCAGTTACTAATCTTATTGGGGGGGATGAATCTCATTTCACCAAAATTAAATTGTATTTGCACTAAAATGATGATACAAGTTGATGGCACTCTCTGGAGTTGGAAGAACTCCTCACTTAAGACTCCAAAGTGGCTTATTCAGCTAAATTATAGGTGACTACTCTTCACTTTGTTCACCCACTGGGGAGTGTGATTTTTTTTTAATGTTGAAAGGTGGACATTCTAACTGCTGTCAAATATCTCTGTTTTAGGAAGACATAACAAGAAAATTAAAAAATATATATATGAAGGGAGATACTGCTTATCTTTTCCCATATTTTTGTATTTATTCTTTTATGGCCTTCAAACACATTTTTGGAGATTTGCTTTCACCATGATTTTTCATCAACAAATATTATTAAGATATTTTTTTTCTATTTCTACTAGTCCCTGCAATACTATGAAGTGTTTCAATCAAAGCATACTATGATAGTCAGAAATCTAATTCCATTATAATAAAATATCAAATAAAAGGAATTTATAAAAAAAATAAATTTAAGTTGAAAATATCCTTAATAGCTCATAATGCATTTTCTCTTTAAAAACTACGTTTTCAACTTCTGTCCACTGAAAAGAACTGGAAGAAACAACCATTGCAGTAGCAGTGAGTCTCTTGAGCCTAGATTATGGTCTCTAAGTATCATTCTTTTCTCTCCCCTCTCCTTACTAGAAAGTACCCAGGTTCCTTAAGAGACATGACTCATAACAAATCTGGGTCAAGAATTGTACAAGACCATTTTGAAATACTTCCTCCTACCAGAAAATAAAGAGGCTATTAAAGATTCTAAGAGTCACGACAAGGAATCAGAAATAAATTTGAAGGGGCATTCACTGTCCAAAAAGAAGACAATTCGAATATGAAAAAGAAGTCACTGCAAAGGATTAAAACACAAAAAATTTCAATATTCATAAATTTATAGTAATTTAAACAAATTGGTTATCTTTGCAGGGTGCTAAAAACCAACTCATTATTCTGATAACTTAGAAATAAGGAAAGAGACACATATCTAGACTTCTTATATGAAAACTACCTCAAAGCAACAAAATAAATGATGCTAATAAATGCAGAAGGAATGGTAAGATTAGAATATCACCATTTTTGCAATCGCTAATGAAATAATGAATCTAGGCTTTGTTAAATGGCTAGTGGGGAACTTCATAATGGATGGATAAGATTGACAAAACCTAATCCTATTGATAAATCTAAATATCACTAAAAAAGTGACAACCAATCATTATGTATCTCCTGATGGGATGGATGCCCTGAGAAGCATACAGCATGACTTACATAGTATTCTTGCTCTACCTCCCCAACCCCCGCCCCTGCCACAAAAAGAAAATGTTTCTCTTTAAGATAAATTTGATTGAGTCTCAGATCAAGCTAACTGCTTAACAGAAAATACAGGGGCTACAGAAATGTTACATGACATCAGGAGATAGCCTAAGATGTGGCAAAATCTTGATAATCATTGAATCTGGGAGATATATAAATAGATATTCACTGTACTATTCTTTCTATTTTTGAGCTTGTTTGAAAACTTTAATAATAAAAATAAACCTTGCCAGAGGGCATAAAAGAAAACTTGAATAAATAAGAAAAAAATTTCAAAATGTTTCTAATTCCTGTAAAGATTCAATATTGTAAAGATATAAATTCTACTCAAATTAGTTGATATAGTCAATGAAAACCCAACGAAAATTCTACTCAGATTTTTTGAGAATTCCGCATTTTAAAAGTTCATCTAAAAAAGCAATGTGAAAAAATAGTCAAAAAATAAAATGTTGCAAATGAAGAAATATTGAGAAACTTTTCTCACTTTGGCTCTAATTTATCCATTTTGATATCCATGCCCTTTGCCATGTAACCAGTCATCCTATCTAAAGGTAGAACATCTCCCTTTTTAAAATATTTATTTATTTATTTATTTATTTATTTATTTATTTATATTAATTTTTTTTAACATTTATTTACTTTTGAGAGACAGAGTATGTATTGGGGAGGGGCAGAAAGAGAGGAAGACACAAAATCTGAAGCAAGCTCCAGGGTCTGAGCTGTCATCACAGACCCTGATGTGGGCTCAAACCCATGAACAGTGAGATCATGACCTGACCTGAAGTCAGACGCTTAGCCGACTGAGCCACTCAGCTTCCATTAGAATACCCCCCTTTGGACCTTGGAGGTTACTTTGGCTAAAGGGTGTTAGTCAAAGTGATGCAGGCAGGGGTTTGAAATGTGCTTGCACACTTGACCATATGCTCTTGCATTTCTGCCATCATCATGAGAAAAAAACTGTCCTAGCAAGCCCACTAGTCACAGGAGGATGAGGGACACATGGAGCAGAACATCTATATAGCTGTGTGGTGAGGAGTGGGACCTTTCTGGCTATTCTCATCTGAAGCAGAGCTGGCCAGTTCAGCCCAGCTCAACCACAGACAAGTCCAGGATCCATGAGACAAAATGCTTGTTGTTATAGACCAATGACATTTTCTGGTCTACATTTAAAACTTATTGCAATCTTCTTTTCTTTTAAGTCGATTTTATTTATTTTGAGACAGAGAGAGCACACGTGTGTACACGAGTGGGGGAGGGGCAGAGAGACAGGGAGAGAGAGAGAATCCCAAGCAGGCTCTGCTCTGTCAGTATGCAGCTCCATGCAGGGCTCATAAACCATGAGATCATGACCTGAGCCAAAACCAAGAGTAGGATGGCTAAACATCTGAGCCATCCAGGTGCCTCTTTCTGGTTCTTTCTTATATAACAGTCATATATATATATATGTGTGTGTGTGTGTGTGTGTGTGTATATGTGTGTGTATATATATATATATATATATACACACACATATATATACATACATATATATATAGCATTACTATGCATTACTATGATTACTAAAGCAAAGTTAGAATGAAAACTGATTTGGACGTAGTAATAGAAAAACATATGCATAGAGCTAGATGTATATTAGATCTTAGTAGTTGGTAAACATGGCATTAAAATCAACAGGTAATGATACATCTGATCAATAAATGATATTTTGACAACTGGCTCTTCCTGTGGGAAAAAAATTTCAGTAAGACCTTTTTTCGAACTAATAGAAAATTTGTCGATAGATTTAAAAGATTCATGTACATCTCTTCCTGCCATCCCTTAACTCACCTAAATTGTCCCAGATATGAACAGGTCCAGAAATGCAATACTCAATCAATAAATGTATTTTAAAAAGTTCAACTTCACTAATAATTAGAGACATACGAACTAAACCATGAGATGTCAATGTAATACCATATTTTGCCTATAATATTAGCAAATATTAAAACAATTGATAACACCTGGTGTCGATGCAGGTATGAAGACAAGGATATTCTCTTGTACTAGGGCTTTATTATAAACTACAGCAGTCTTTTTAAAGAGTAATTTGGCTGTATCTAGGCAAATTTATTTTTTTTTTAATTTTTGTTAACATTTATTTATTTTTGAGACAGAGGGAGACAGAGCATGAACAGGGGAGGGGCAGAGAGAGAGGGAGACACAGAATCTGAAACAGGCTCCAGGCTCTGAGCTGTCAGCACAGAGCCTGACGCGGGACTCGAACTCACAGACCGCGAGATCATGACCTGAGCCGAAGTCGGCTGCTTAACCGACTGAGCCACCCAAGCGCCCCATCTAGGCAAATTTAAAATGTGAATTGATTTTGACCAAGCAACGACATTTCTATGTATTTATTCTACAGAAATACACTTGTTTAACATCTATGTGAAACATTCAATACAGCATGGTATGCTATAGTGAAAATAGGAAGCAATCTAAATATTTGTAAGCAGGAGACCAAATCAATTATGGTACAACCACACCCAATGGTTATTAAAAAGAATATGTATGTACTGATATAGAAAATTCTCCAAGATATATTATGCAAGGAAGTAAAATATAGAGTAACATGCACAAACAATTCCACTTGTGTTTTAGAAAAATCCAAACTCTATAGAAATATATACTTATAGCAAAGTATCCAGACAATACACACAGTTAAAGTTGGGTTTTCTGTGGAGGTTCTCAAGGATCAGAGAGTAGGTGAAAAGGAAAGTTAATGTTTTACCATATATATGACTACATGTATATATTTGAAAAGGGTAATGTATTCAATTAATTGTCAATTAAAATTAAATCCACTCAAAAATGCCACTCAAAAATCAAAAGTGTTTGTGATATGTAGATCTCTGAGTTCCTTTTATGCTTTCATTATTTTAATTTCTATAAGGCTTTAATCATCAGAAAAGAGTTAGTTTTGAAACCTAAAATTTTTTTTTTAAGTTTGGGGTGCCTGGGTGGCTAAGTTGCTTGAGCATCTAACTTCGGCTCAGGTCATTATCTTGTGGTTTGTGAGTTCAAGCTGTACTTTGGGCTTGCTGCTGTCCGTGCAGAGCCTGCTTTGGATCCTCTGTCCCTCCCCACCCCCACCACCCCTCCCACCCCTCTCCTGCTCACACTTTCAAAAATAAACATTTAAAGAAAGTTTTTAAAAAGTTAGTTTTAAATGTTACATTTAAGTGAAGCTATTTAATAAGAGGTTAAGATCAACTTTCAAGTACCAATTTTTCTTCTTATTAAATAACCATCATATAACCATACTTTTTCCCCCTTTAAGTGTCCCTGCACCCTTTTCTTCCCAGCACAAGCTAGATTAAGCCTTGTTTGCTCAGTTTCCTGTGGATGCTGTAGTTAACATCCACTCATATGGAGATTATTCTGTGATTTAGTTATTAAATGAAAATGTATGTTTTTAGTATTTACCATGTGCTAGGAACTTACTGAGTGTGGTATAGAAACCAATGAACTCATTAAAACTCATAATGTCTCTGAGAGGAAAGCATCATTTTACAGGTGAGGAAACTAAGGAAGAGTAAGTAAAGTATCTTTCCCAGGACCATAGTGCTGGTAAGAAGTGAAGTCAGGAATACTAAGCTGTCTCCCAGGTAGACTGTGACTCTTGGGTCCAAGGCATCAGGTCTCTGTATCCCCAGCACAGAGTGCCTGGGAATGTGGCACAATGAATATGCCCTGTAAGATTGAGAGGTGGGGACAGATATCTGGAGCTTAGAGAGTGAGAGAAGAAGAAAGTGAAGGATTTAGTTTTGGGCTTTGGGTTATTATTGATGGGCACTTATAAATTTAAATGGCAAACTATGAATAAGGAGGAGTTCTGAGCTCAAGATTAGGCTACCCTTTTCCTTCCAGCAGGTGAATTAAATCTCACCTCACAACCGGAAGGCATAATCATGAATCCACAGCAAGGCAAGGAAGTCAAGTGGGAAGCCTTGATTTTAATTTTAAATTTATTTATGATTTTAAAAGAAGATTGAAGGTGGAAAGTGGTGCTTTCTTTCCCCCGTTTTTATTCAGATCTGTCACTTTAAAATATAGTTGTCCAAAGCTAGGATAAAAAAAAAATACATCACCATGGAAACTCCAAAAAACTCCCTATGTTTGATAGGCTAACAAAAATAGGAAAACTTAATCATTTGTCTCTGGAGATTTCTGTTGTTGTTTTGGGGGAAGTTATACTTACTTTTTAAAAGAAATTTTAATATGCTTTAGAGGCATAGGAGGTTTTACCAGATCCTGGGGTGAAAATTGGTTCTCTACCTTAGTAAAATAGAGAATGCTACTAAAAGTAAAAACAGTGACAAATAACTCACTATTCTAGAAACCCATCAGTTTGAACTGTTAGAAAGCACGTGTGTGTGTGTATGTTTGTATATAAGTGTAGGGATTAGAGCTATATCTCCCAGGTAGGAGGAAGTAGGTCTAAATAGCTTGTAGAGTTAGCAGCAGCACCAAGGACTTACTGACAACCTCTTGATCCTAAGTGACCTCTGGCAAATAAAACTCAAGAAGAAAACAGATTCCACATGGTGTCATTGGTGAATGTGGCATGATACCTCCATCTGCCTTACCCATAGCTCTGCCACCAGAACAGACCTTCAACATGCTTTGTAAATAACTTTCCAGGGTGACTAATGTGAAGCAAGTAGTAAAGAAGAATGATCTCATTTATTTTACTATTCCTTTGATGGGAATAATGGAGCAATTAAAAAAAAACAAATACTGTGGGCTGAGAAATTTTGGTATTCATTTATAGGGCTGATTTCAGGCCCCCTTGGAAATTACCACTCACCTCCCCATACCCAAAGAAAGTAGGAATTTATAACAAACAGGTAAAAATGAATGCTAAGCCTATTGATTTTAGTATCTGTGTAACTTCTTTGGGAGAAGGAGGGCTATTCATCACTGCCTGAGCTGAAAATTTCTTTTGCTTATTTACATGCTATTTTAAAGTTTAAGCAAGTCCCATTTCCAAAGTCATTAAAGTCAAGCTCCACAAAGCGAACTCACGGATCAAAGAAAACTACAGTGCCAGGAATGCTATCATACAAGTTCTCTCCCAAAAGACTACCTACCAGCTTAAATCAGAGTTTGGTTTTGTTTCTGACCCTTCGGAAGAAATAATAGCTCAGTCCCTTCAAAAGGGCAAAATGTGTCACCTTTTTAGAGAAGAGAGTAATTTTAAGTGAGGGGATTAGGAATAACTTTTACTTGCCTCCTCTTTCTATAAAAGCTGAGCATCACTGAAGGAAGAGGGAAGCCATATTGGGTGAGGGTAATCACTCTTCAAGGGACTGACTTCATCTGCAGAGCAAATGTGACTCTGGGTTGGTGTCATCATGATACCTTTTCCATCTCAAAGTAGATCAGAAGGGGTGGTGAACTCCAGCAGGCTCTGCGCTCTATAGGCATGTTAAGGAATCACTTCCCGTCAGGAAATAGTAAATCACATGAAAGAACAGCATTTCCAGAGCCTGTGCTTTTGTTTTTCTTCCCGGGGAAGGCTCCAAAGCCACTGTCTTCCTAAAATGATTCAATATAGACAATTTCAAGGCCTGCCTTTGTACCCATTAAGTCTGGAATAAAAAGAATCCATGAAACACAGGCAAGTAGTTCCTCAACAATTGGGTCCATTTCGTTCCTTGCAAATATGTTGCATTACATTACAGCTCAGACCAGCTTGGGAAGTTTACTTGATTTGTGCTAATTTGCTAGTTTTGCTGGTTAAGGACTTTTCAGGGTACTTAAATATCTTCAGAAGGTAGACTATTATTCATAAAGCAGTTCTACAAAGAAAATGTCAGAGTTTTGTTACTTAGCACATATCCTCAAAGGGAGTCTGTGCCCTTGTTGGCATGCTTACTTTTTTTTTTTTTGCAAAGAAAACTGTCGTTTGATCTTATAGCTATCAACCTGGTTTTATTTTTATTTATTTATTTATTTATTTATTTATTTATTTATTTATTTATTTTTCACAGCAGGACTTTCCAGTGTTGAACATCATAGAAGCTTCCCAGCTGCCACTTACTTCTTGTTACACAAGATGGGATACCAATGGTTCTGGTTTTCAAAATAAAAGAGCTTATCCTGACCACGTCAGAATATCCAAGTTTTAGCCCCAAGTGTGTTTCCTAATTTTCTACAGGACCTTGAGAAATTTATCTAATGCCACAGAGTCTATTTTCTCTCTTGAAATGTGAGGCTCATAATTCTCTTCCTTATTCCCAGAGTGGTTGTTATCAATTCAATTCAGCACACATTCATTGAGCATGAACTTGGTGCCTGGCACCATGCTGGGCTGAATGAGAGAAGAATCCTATTTTCTTTGCTACACAAGGCAGAGAGATACCAGCTTTGAAGAGTAGAAACAATTATGCACAGAAAGACTGGCAGATGTGTGTGATTCTGGATTAGACCCTCTTGACTCTGCTCCTTCCAGAAGCATCTCATAAACACCTTTGGACCTTGATTCTGGAGTCATCTGAATGTCATCATAAAAAAATGTCTACTGCAAATTCCCTTCTGACCACAATGCCATACCGAGTAATACTCACTTGGTGGAGAAAGGATGAATAAGCCTCCGATGTTTCAGACACTTGCAAGAGTGATGTATGCTATTTTATTAAATAGAGGTTTTGAATAAATAAAGGCTTAAAATTTTCACATAAGCTTTAATAAAACTTCATAAGGAGTCAATTAAGCAACTATCTGATTGCTATTTGATGCAAATACTATTGAAGAGGCTGGGAGGGCACAAAGATAAGCTACTGACCCGTCTCTTCCCATTTTCCGACTAGGCCAAGTGCCCCATGATATGATTTGTTGTGCCATGACTTATTTTAGTATTTTTTCACAATTGTAATTCATGTTTATTAGTAATTCATTTGTGAAATATTTGTGGAAGCTCTATAAGGTCAAAGATTGTCATCTTTTTCACTGCCATATTCCCACTGCCTAATTCAACATTGACCCTTAATATTTGTGGATGAATAATTAATATTGTTGTGCTACCTATGAGTACTTCTGTTGTCATGGGAGAAAAATATACCATCAATATTTGTGGATTGATGGATAATGGCTCTAGTCTGAGGGCATAAATTCTGAGACCCTGAGCACAAAGGACTCCAAATAAAGGGGTGTTGCTCTTTCTTACTCTAGGAATACCAGATCTGGTCCATTACTACATTCTGTACTCAAGGGTCTAAAAGACCATGTATAATTACAAAGTATATAGTGTAAAAAGGAATGTCATAATAAAATAGAAGCTGGTCATATTTATTTACTGTGTGTTAAACATATCCAGATATTAGAAACTTATTGATATCTTTACACCAAATTTAATTGATTTCTTTGTTTAAAGGAAAATAGAAAAGTCATATTGAATAAAAGGTCAGAAATACCAGATGCTAATTTGGTGTCAGATGCTGAGAGAGAGAGAGAGAGAGAGAGAGAGAGAGAGAGAGAGAGAGAAATATACATACACTTTGCCCACAAATTCACTCCCACACACACCATATATGTTTTTGACTTTCTTCAAGATGGTAAGGTGTGAGATTACATTTACAACTTATCTGATGGTAGGTTCAGTGAACCTAAAAAAGCATTTAGTTAGAATTATTATATCCGTGCAGTAAACTTTTATTAAACATTAGGTATGTACCAGGCACTATGCTAGGTGCTGGGATACAAGGTTGAATGAGGGAAGGGAAAATAAGCAGTGGGGAATGTGGGGAGAAACAAGTTACTAAAAGAAGGAAGACTCACTGGAAATGATTGGTGTCCAACCAAACAGAGCAATCAAATACTGACCCTGAGCACTAAGAACAGGTATGGCACACCTAAATCTTTTAGAACACACTATGTGGCACTAATGCTAGACTACCAATCTGGAACACCCTGAATTTAAATAAGGAAATACATTCCATTATCCAGAGCTCTTGAGCAATTAGAAAAATAAGATGAGTTCACAATAAATGCCCAACTCATTCCTGCTGCCTTTGTGAGTACAGTTTTCTCTCCAACAGCCTGGAGAAGGGTTCCCTCATGGAATGGATCTGAAGCCTGGTTACCACTATTAAATTAAAAAAAAAAAAACTGACCAATAACTCTCCCTGCATCCGCCCCTGCCCTCACTAGTGTGGTATTGCTATTGATCCCCATTAATGATTTAGTGATTAAGGAGAATAAATTGCCTATGAATGCAAAGCAAGCTGAAAGGCCCCCAGGAACCCAGCTGAACATTCTTTTATCAGTAAGTACTGTATGTGCCTGTAATTTTCAACCCAGTGTCCTAAGCCACCTTGGGACGTCACTTCCACATCAAATGCGCTGTGTTTTCAGCATCTTGCTCACCATGCTCTATTTTGTCAACTTCTGATTTCCTCTTTTCTTATCTTTTCCACTTAGGCAATGGCTCTCTTTTTACCTACTACCCAATTACCAGACAATATTTCTGTGAGTCCCTTGTGAATTAGCACATGCAAGCACAGAACTGGTTGGTTGTCAGGTTACAGTGCATTTGGTTGTGCGTGAGGTCCATCACTGGATTCCTTTTTTAGATTTTATGCCTCCGCTTCCAGGCTGGGAAAACCACCCAGCGAGTGACGTGAGGAGGTGACGTCTTTCTCCCATTCCATAAAAATTCCCTTGGAGACCTCTGTGAGTATTAATATAAGAATGTAAAAGGTATTATTTTAAAAACTGGCACCGGAATTTTTCTGGAGGGAATGGTCTTGGGAAAGTGTGTAGTTCCCAAAAGTCTCATCGTTGGTGGAGCCCAAACAACAAAATTTAAAAAGCCTGCTGAACCGCTCTGCATGAGAGAAGAAAGACAATCTGCTCCCAAGAGAGGATGCAAGAGGAATTTGGAAACAAGGAGGAATGGGAGGGGAAAGAGAAGAGGCAGTAAGGCGAGGAGAGACTGGGATTGGGTTTGGGGAGGAGTTGGTGAAATTTTAGGCGGAGTAAGTACACTCTCCTACATTTTGTCATTACTGTTTTGTGATTGGTCTGTAAACCCATGGTTCTCTAAGTGTGCTCCTTGCCCAGCAGCACGAGCATCCCTTGGGAATTGGTTAGAAATGCAATTCTCAGGCCCCACCAGACATACTCAATCTGTGGGTACTGGGCAGAAATGCTTTGACACGCCCTCCAGGCCATTCCAATGGGCTCCAAGTTTGAGAAGCAGTCAGTCTTCCCTCCTCTCATCCTCCACACCAAACTGCAGCCAATGTGTAGACACACAAATGTCCTATGTGACCTTTTTTGATGTTTCAGAGGCAGCACAGATGTTGGCACTGGGAGAAATCAGATTCTGGGAGGTGGAGATACCAACAAGGATATCCCCAAGTAATTTGCAGACATGTTTGGACATTCACAGGCCAAGGAACTAAGGCAACTGTGGTGGTTTTCCCTGTGTTCTGGGGAGCAGGGAGGACCCACCTGTCTTGTCCCTGGAATAAGCCCGCTTCTCACCTCCAAACTCTCAGACTTTCTCTATCAAGCCTCCAATGCTCCCCTCCTTGCTTTTGGTTCTCAGCAGATGACTTTGCTTTTCACATTGCCAGGAAAAACAGAATCACAAAATGTGAACAACCTCATCCTCCTTCCACTGAATCTAGAAAAGTGGCACACTTCACCCATCTTCCACGTTGTTCTTGTCACAGTGGAGGATGGACAGCTCTACCTATCAAGGGCTCTTCACCTGTTCCCTGGCTCCTACCCATTCAAGGATTTCATTCCTTAAGTCAGTGCTTCTCAACCTTGGCTTTAAAAATCACCTGCAGGGGCACCTGGGTGGCTCAGTTGATTAAGCATCCGACTCTTGATTTCGGCCCAAGTCATGATTTCATAGTTTGTGAGATCAAACCCCACATTGTGCTCTGTGCTGACAGGATGGAGCTTTCTTGGAATTCTCTCTCTTCCCCTCTCTCTCTCTGACCCTCCCCGCTTCATGCTCATTCTCAGTCTTTCTCAAAATAAGAAAATAAACTTAAAAAAATTAAAAATCACTTGCAGACTTTTTCAAAAACCCTAAAGCCCATGCTATGTGCAGACCAACCAGGAAGTCTGAGACATCTTCAGGTGATTCCAATATGCAGCCAAGGTTGTGGACCACTATCCTCTCTCTGGGCAGTAAACTCATCTTTTCCTGATTTGTCTCCATCTCCAGAAAATTGTGCCTACTCTATGCTTAAACAATTCTTCATTGACCTTCATATCCCACCTCTGTTTTGCAGAGAGTTTTGCAGAAAATGGCAACACCTGTTATCTCCACTTTCTTACCTCCCATTATACTGTAGCCAGCACCCATCTCTCTGGCTTCTGTCCCCATCACTGTGGTAAAGAAATCTTTCCAAGTTCCCCAGCGACTTCCATATTTCCACAATGTATGGCCACTTTCTGTCCTTATCCTATTTAACTCATCAGCCGTATTCCAAAGAACCAATTACTGTTTTCTTGAATTAATCAATCATCCGGCTCTGTGACACCAGGCTCTTCTGATTTCCTTTAACCCCCTGGCTACTCCTTCTTGGTCTCCTTCTCCTTTGTCTAGACTCTAATTGTGGATGATACTAAATCCATGTTTGTTCTTTCTTTAAATTTCCCTGCTAGCTCCTGATAGTGCCCATATTTACATACCAACCTCACTCATTTCCTTAGAGCTCTAGATTCACTTATTCAAGTGCCTACTTGATGTTTTCACTTAGATATTCCACAGATATCACAAAATTAACATTTCTAAATATAATTCCTAGTTTCATCCCTAGATCTTCCTCTCCACTTCCCTCAGTCTTCCCAGCTCTGAAAATGGCACCACCACCAACCTAGCTGGTCATATACCAGCCACCTAGAGCTATTTTGGACTTCTCCCTTTCCTTCACCTCTCATGATAACCCTTCTGCAATTTCTGTTCTAAATCTAAAGTAGATCTCCAACCTATCCCTTCCTCCTCATCTCCACTGCCACCACCATAGTCCAGTCCATCCATCATCATCTTTGTCCTGGGTCACAGCTTCCAAATTGATCTGTCTAGTTTTATTCTCACCTGCCTCAAATCAGTGATACCTAGGGAAAGTCCCTCTGCTCCTTTTCTGTAATGCAGCATCGAGTTCTGGAGCTACATTATCTCTGGACTAGGTGACTCCTTCTGAACAGGGAAACCTGGAAGTTGCTCACCAGGGATACAACTGAAGACCAAGGCAGTGATCAGGCAGTAGAAAGTTATTAGACTCTACACCTCCTGAATAATTCTCCTATAAACTCAATACATCAGGCATATGACTAACCCTTTTTATCTCTGGAAAACTGGCAACATAAGTTGAAATGCATGTAAATACGTACCCTCTGATACACAGGTGTTATAATCCAGAAAATCTGCAAACATACCAAATTTGGGGTAAATCGTATCATTTTATAAACCCCTTAGGGTGCTGGATAGTTACATGAAGTTATATGATTTTCTTTTCGTAATGCAAAGAAAGTCAATATCAAATTCCTAGTTTATTTGTTTTACAAATATGAAGTTTTCAAATGCAATTTTTTTTTTTTACAATTGGCCATCTCCCACATACTCCTCCATTTAAGTCTCTTTTGCTAATTCCTTGCCTATTAGACACCCCCAAATGCTGGTGTCCTTTAGGGCTAGATGCTATATCTTCTTTCCTCCCTGTATTTCCTCCCTATGTTCAGATTTACATCTCCCAGATTTGCATCTCTGATTCTCATCTTCAGATTCACATATTGAAATACCTACTTGCCATTTCTGCTCAGGCATCTACAGTTATGTCCAACTCAACATTTTCAAAATCTTAGTTTGTCTCTACAACCTCACTCCCCTCATCTCTATAAATAGCACCGCATCCCCTCCATCACAGAATGTTTTATATCTGGTTGACTAGATTACTGTAAATAGGAGTGCACCTCTGAATGGCACATGGCCCCAGTAACATCTCCTATTACCATCAACCTTGGACATCTGTCTCATAGATAGGATTATCAGGGACAAGATGATGGGGGTGGTGAGCAGGGAGTATAGGATTAGCTCAGTGCCATCTGCCAACGACACTGGAACTGAGAATTCAAAGAAAAGGGCAGTAGGATCCAGATTTATGTTATATACGAGTAGACAACATTGCTGTTCACTTATTATCTACCCGTAAATGCAGCTCAACCCTTATTCAAATGCAACTCTCACAAACAATGGTCATTCAAAATCAGCAAAAAATGTAGACTTATTTGGGAAGACATTGGAGAGCAATACACATGAAGTAAGATAATGTGATAATCTGTCCTATATCAGCTTTTATAAGTTTCATTACCTTATTTCTTAAGATCTAAAAGTGCACTTTCTCCCCTTAATGCTGTTGCAATGTTTGCTTTTGCCTCTGGAACTGAAAATCAGCTCCATACCAAATATGAAGCAGGGGGCAGATACAGAAGGGCAGAGATGGTCATGGGGGGAAAATACTGTGTGTAATTAAGTTTTTTAAATGGAATTGGGAGAAATCCTTGGACTTTGAGCTATTTTATTTGAATATAACTGGATTAAGCTTCTGTAACAGACAGAAAGGAATACTCCAAATAGTAGTAGAGATTAAGTTGTATTATATTAAACTAAAGTTACATGTTTGTACATCCAAAGTTATGGCTTATGAAATCTGCACCCACTCTTAATATACACAAATTTATGGGATTCTTTTAACATTCAGGCTTTCTGTTCTTAAATTAGGAAGAGAAAGAAGTTAGTTTTACTATAGGCAAGATCAACTTTATCCTATTTTTCTGAAGCCAGATTACACAGATCCTAAGAGTTTTGAAAGTCAAGATCAATAAGCCTATTTTGTTTACAGAGTAATAGCATATACACAGAAGTGACACCATCCACACATCACTCCACAATTTAACTAATTGTGCAACTTCAGGCACTCCTCAATTATGTCCTGGAATAAATGTGTAGCAGCATTAACTTCATATACACAGGTTTTGTCCTTATATACATTAAGGACAAATTTCATAGTTTTTTCTGTCTTTCAACAATGTGAAACTGTGTGTATAGCAAAGGGACATATCTTGTAGAATAATTCTGCTCTCCTTCCAAAAAGTGATATACTGGAAAAATACGAACTATTTTTTTTATGAGAAAAATGCTTGCCCCTTCCTTACCTTCACACCAAGGATTGAAGAGAATGTATGTGTCTGTTTCTGGGTTTCGGCTGGTGCGGAGAATGCCGTAGGGGGTCCAGACAGCAACATACATGCGGAATTTCCCCACAATGCACTCTGGAGAAGACTGGATGGACAGCCGGACAGACCTGTCCTCTCTCATGACAACTTTGGCCCCCCACTTGCCTTTCTGCAGCTGTGAGACGACAGGAACTGGGATGTAGGTTCCCTTATTCTCCTGAGGGTAGCGACCTGTGGGAAGAAGCATTGAGATAATTTCACAAACCATTTTTGTTCTGACTCTGTCATCTTATGGCTGAAGGCTAAAATAATTAATTAGAGTTGAAATCATAAGACTTGGGTATGAATTTCATTTCTGCTACCAAGTTGCTATGTGATGTTAGTTGATTTTCTGAACTTCTTTGACGCTATGATTTGTCATGTCTAGATAAAAAAAAAAAAGAATAATGATAATTACAGGAATTTTTGCTCATTGGCTAGTTGATGAATTCAAATAAGATGTAGCAATAGTAATTTGGGATGCAAAAACATAACAGAGCTTATAGGGTACTGTGAAGTTACCATTGCCTAAAATGCTACCCTCTAAAAAGTCAGAATTGCTATTTTAGGGAGATAGGCAAATGTTTTTGGGTTTATTCTCAATACAATTTGTTATATTACCTATAACAGGATTATATTTATAGGTTGCACATGTAGCCATTTTCACATTCAAATGAAACATGTGTTTATTGCCAGTCTCATTAGTGATTTAGGCTTATGTCATGGGCAAGAATTCAGGCTCCAGAGGCAAATTGTCTAGATTTGACTCTTGGCTCTGCTACTTCCTTACCCTGGCAATTTCTGGCAAGTTACTTGGCCTTTACAAATCCCTATTTCCTTCTCTGTTTCTTCATTGGTACATGAGGAGAACAATATTACCTAAGGATGAAATAAAATAACCCATGTATGATGCTTTGCCCATAATTTCTCATGCATAACCAATCTCAGCTGTTACTTAAATAGAAAACTAAGATCCCCAAAAGCAAGGGAATTAAAAGCAAAAATGAACTATTGGGAACTCATGAAAATAAAAAGCTTCTGCACAGCAAAGGAAACAATCAACAAAACTAAAAGGCAACCAATGGAATGGGAAAAGATATTTGCAAATGACATATCAGACAAAGGGCTAGTATCCAAAATCTATAAAGAGCTCACCAAACTCCACACCCGAAAAGCAAATAATCCAGTGAAGAAATGGGCAGAAGACATGAACAGACACTTCTCTATAGAAGACATCCAGATGGCCAACAGGCACATGAAAAGATGCTCAACGTCTCTCCTCATCAGGGAAATACAAATCAAAACCACACTCAAATATCACCTCATGCCAGTCAGAGTGGCTAAAATGAACAAATTAGGAGACTCTAGATGCTGGAGAGGATGTGGAGAAACAGGAACCCTCTTGCACTGTTGGTGGGAATGCAAACTGATGCAGCCGCTCTGGAAAGCAGTGTGGAGGTTCCTCAAAAAATTAAAAATAGAGCAATAGCACTGCTAGGAATTTACCCAAGGGATACAGGAGTGCTGATGCATAGGAGCACTTGTACCCCAATGTTTATAGCAGCACTCTCAACAATAGCCAAATTATGGAAAGAGCCTAAATGTCCATCAACTGATGAATGGATAAAGAAATTGTGGTTTATATACACAATGGAATACTACGTGGCAAGGGGAAAGAATGAAATATGACCTTTTGTAGCAACATGGATGGAACTGGAGAGTGTTATGCTAAGTGAAATAAGTCATACAGAGAAAGACAGATACCATATGTTTTCACTCTTATGTAGATCCTGAGAAACTTAACAGAAGTCCATGGGGGAGGGGAAGGAAAAAAAAAGAGGTTAGAGAGGAAGAGAGCCAAAGCATAAGAGACTCTTAAAAACTGAGAACAAACTGAGGGTTGATGGGGGGTGGGAGGGAGGGGAGGGTGGGTGATGGGTATTGAGGAGGGCACCTTTAGGGATGAGCACTGGGTGTTGTATGGAAACCAATTTGACAATAAATTTTATATTAAAAAATAAATAGAAGACTAAGCATCGGGGCATTTTACCATATTTTGAGGCTCATCACACTTTATATATAAGTTATCTCAGCATAAATGTTATTTCTCTTTATTGCTGTCATTTTAGACCAAATTGTTATTTCATGGTGTTAACCTCAAAACTAAATTTCACCATGGGCTCCTGAAAAACATGGAGGTGACAGCATTTTTTAGCTTATAGTTTAATTTA
Organism: Panthera onca; assembly: GCF_046562875.1. NCBI lineage: Eukaryota > Metazoa > Chordata > Mammalia > Carnivora > Felidae > Panthera > Panthera onca. The sequence continues at coordinate 22,208,961 of NC_138343.1, read as the reverse complement.
TAGTTTAGTTTACAAGATAATCAAGCATATAGATATTTTAAACTAGAGCAAATCTTTCATTTACAAACTTTTCCAAAATGTGTTAGATATATAATTCTTCATGACTTGAAGAAAAATACAAATCAGGCTACTAAGTCTGTAATTTTTTTTTGATTGCAAGCAGAAGAATCTTTAAGAGAAAAACCTATTTACTTTGCTTTATAGAAAACATGCAGAGGATTCTACATTAAAATGAACAAAACCAACGCTTCATTTGGGCCTCTCCAGCTACTGAGGTCTTAAAGGATTCTTTGATAGGCATATTGTCAAAGACAGAGCATTCTAAGGAGGAGGTTGCATAAGTTAATTGCAGTGTAATTTTGTGAGATACTTAATCTTAATGAAAATAATATTCTATCCAGTGCAAGCCAGGGAGAAAGATTAGAACCCCAGTGCTTTGCTATGTGTTAGGGGTTATCAGTTAATCACCACTCAGGATGGATATTATCATAAATTCAATAAAGTCTTAAACATGGTTTGCTGCCAAGATGTAACAGTGTCGAGGTGGTGTTCTTGGGAATATATGGAGCTTAGTCTATGGGAATCCTGCTCATAAATCCTGCCAGAGCTGCTTGTTCCAAAGGCACCTCCATCTCTGTATTTCCTGGGTAGGTTCCTCTTTGTGCCTGCTCAAACTGGGGTGGTGGGGAGGCTGAGGCTGCCCTTTTCTCTGAAGGCGTTGTTGCTCCCTAGAGACCCCATCACTACTGAAGAGCAAACATCAAACACAATTTCACCAGCTAAGTGGAACCATAATTCATTCATTACAGGGGCTCCTGGAAGCTGTTGTCACTAAATACTGGCTTGGATTTAGAATACACAGTATCAAATACCATACAAGCTCACTAAAAATAAATGTTCAGAGATAAAATCTATATGACAATGACAGACTTAAGTTTTGTAAAAACAAACAAACAAACAAACAAAAATGATAAAAGGAACTTTAAAATGTATTACATAAGAATGCTCCTTTAGGAGTATAGCAACGAAGTAGGAGAATGTCTCTGAAGCCATGTACTGTGTGCTGTGAGCCTCAACTTTGCACTAACACCCACTTCTGTTAGGAACATTGAAATAACTAAGACGATCACTATTTCCATTATTACACTTGAAATTATGATTTTGAAGACTCATATTAATTTTTTAAGGTTTATTTTATTTTGAGAGAGACAGAGAGTGGATGTGAGTAGGGGAGGGACAGAGAGAGAGAGGGAATCCCAAGCAGGCTATGCACGGTCAGCACAGAGCACAATGAAAGGCTCAAACTCATGAACCACGAGACCATGACTCCAGCTGAAATCAAGAGTTGGATGCTTAACCCACTGAGCCACCCAGGTGCCCTAAGACTCATATTAAATTTTACCTATCAAATTCACGGCATAAAAAAAAAAGTAAAGAAAAAGAGGAGCCATGTTTATTCTTCCTGGCTTTGAATGCAGTCACAACCTAATGTAAAGACTAATTTGTTTGAACATTTTTCATTCATGCAACCATATCCCCTACCATGTGCTAGACATTATTCTCAGTACTAGGAATACAACAGTGAACCAAACAGACTCCTTTGCTCTTAGAGCTTGTAGTCTATGGAAAAAGCCAACGCGCGGTTTATTATATGCCTGTTACTGCTTTATTCCTTATATCAAACTATGAGAAGGAAATTATGATCATCATCCTAACTTGACAAATCAAGAAACAGGGCCATTAAGCAATCTGTCCAGGTGATGTGGCTGGCAAGTAGCAGGCTGAGATCCGAACTCAACCAGTCTGGCTTTAGAGCCTGGGAGTTTAATCACTAAGCTGTACGGCAGTTGTATGTGTAGAAAATGCTTTGGAGCTGGTGAGAACTATGTTCAGATTCTGACACCACAATTCACTATAGACATCCCTTTGGGCCAATTGCTTAATTGTGAGCCTCCACCTCCTTGTCTCTGCAGTTCTGGAAATGGAAAAAAAAATAGATTTTACAACATAGTGAAAGCTTTACGCTTGGCGCACGGTAGGGGGTGGCTCAGGAGACATTTATTGTTTGTGTTTAAATATAACAGCTACTGGAGAGTAAAGCTAGAAAGAAGAAGAGGTGATTCCCACCCTCCTTCCCTGTCTAGTTCTAAATGTGAAGAAATGTGAATGTTCCAGGGAATGCCAGTTATTTTTGTGGAGGGAAGTGTTGTGGCCAAGGAGAGCAATGCAGCTGGCTTAGACCCTGGCTGTGTGATCATGGCACTTACTTGTTGTCTCTCATTTGTTCTGTAAAATGGGATAACAGTGGTCATCGTTTGTGATGGGGAAGGCAGCTCAATAAATGGCAGCTATTGTTATACTTTCCCCCATTGCCTCAGGCTTTCTTATTCCTATAAGTGATCCTTCCTTTGCTCCAGGAGCAGGAGGCCAGGATTGGGTTCATGGACAGTCAACCTATAGAACCCAAATCTACTTTCAAAGGCCAGTTCATTCCTGAGTAAAATACATTGAGCTGAGTAATTTTTCTGTCAGGGGAATACATACAGCTCACTCTCACAATCAATTAAAAAAAAGTAGCATCATTCATTATTAACCAAAAAGCCTTAATAATTCCAGAATCATCATATAAGAATCACCTGAACCCTGTCCCTCACTCCTAACTCGTGATTTTCCAAATCATTTATGGTCACTGTCATCTTCATTCATTCATGCCTTGATCAGGAGCTGGCAAGCGATGGTCTACAGGTCAAAGGTAGCTTATGGCCTATTTGTATAAATAAAGTTTCACTGTCACACTCTCACTCATTTGAGTATTAGTGTGCTAAAACAGTAGAGTAGGGTAGCTGTGACAGGGACCATATGGTCTGCAATGCCTGAAATATTTACTATCTGGCCTTTACAGTAAATGGTTGCCAACCTGTGACTTAGAGAATTTTACATTTTATTTATTTAAGGAGTGATTTATTATAGACACTCAGCGTCTAATACTGGGATCTAAGAAGAAAAAAATATCACCTAGTTTTTCCTTCCAAAGAGAAATATATCACTAAACCAATAATAAGCATCTGAACTACTATTAGGTCAACATTTAGTTTCCTTAACACCTCGTAGTTAAATTCCTCACAGTCTTATAGGGTGCTGAAGACATAGGAAGCTGGTTGTGATTTTTTATTGATTTCACTAGACATAGCTAAAGTCCAATTTTATTACTGTACCAGTTGTTTAGAGTTGTTAAGGCAGTTCATATAATGATGAAAATAAAGTAACAGGAAAGAAGGTTTATTTCCTGGGGTCCTTTCCTGTGAGGGAATTTTTGCAGATGGGAAACTGAGGCTCTATGAGGTTGTCACTTGGAAGACATCCATATAACTAGGCGGAGGTAGACATGGGGCTCAGACCAAGATATTTGCACCATTAAACCCATTCTCTTTTCTCTGCGTCATGTCACCTACATGGAGCTAAGGGGGAGGATACTGAAGGTCTTACAAAATAATAATAGCAATGTATCACTATTGCTCATCAGTTGTGACAAATGCACCATATTAATGTACCACGTGAATACAAAGGAAAACTAGATGCAGGGTTTATAAGAACTCTCTGTACTATCCTCATAGTTTTTCTTTAATCCCAAGAGTATTCTAAAATAAACTGCTTAAAAACAAAGATGAAAGAAAGATAAGAATAAATTGGAACATCTGAAGAGATATGAGGTCAAAGGACAGTGAGGGAATATGCCATGGTGTAGAGAAGGGACGTGAGACCGAAACATGGATCCAAGGGCTTAACAACCAACTGATCATTAGAAAGAAGACCTGCTTGCAAAGAGGGGCTGCAGGCTATAATGGATTTGAGTCAGTGGTGTTAGCGACTGAAAGACAAAGGGTAAACAATACTGCTGATACAGTCAGGCCAGGTGGCACCGGACCAGTGTATGGAAGCAAACCTGGAACAGGTAGTGAGTACATTCATCCCAAAGGAAGGAAAAAAGAGCCCAGATTCACAGACGTTTTCCTATTCACTGTATGGGAGAGCTGATTATTAATGTGAGACCTGACATGTCAATAGTACCGCAGGGTCTTGTCGGCTGCTCTATACAACATGTTTAATTCTAAATGTAATGATTTCAATGACAGCTCTGGGGGAGAATTTTCTATGATTGAGTTGTGAGTGAGGAAGTTGTGACAGAGTAGTATTTCATTTCACTAAATAGCCCTTCTCACCCCCAGGAGGTAGCATGTTTAAGAGACCACAATCAGGCTACAATCCGGAACACCCATCCATCAACATCCATGACTGCCCATCAACTATCCTTGGCTAAATCTGGATGTGAACCTCAGCCTTACACAGGTGATCACCATGCACATTTGTTGAAAGTGTGTAATGCTCAGAGAGATGGTTCCCACACCCCTCCAAATTGTGACTTCTCTGTTGAAAAATACCTGAGCAAGAAAAATAGAAGTGGAAATAAAATATCACAGACACTATTCTAATTTTTCTTTTAATAACATAATCTTTGGAATTGGACTACCCAACCATGAAAAATACAATTACCAATTGCATTTTTTCACACTTACCTAAAATTGGTGCCATCTTCCCAAATGATCTAGAAATTAACACATGCTCTTAGTTTAAGTGCTTGTTTTCATTTGTAAATTGTTTTTGAGGCCACAGCAATACTATTTGTAAGGCAAAATTCACTTGGACCATATGTCTAGATTTAAATGTCCCTGTGGATTCTTTAACCTCACTCTCTCCTTACATATACATGAGTGAACACAGAGAGATGCACCTAACTTAACACCCCCATTCTGAAGCCAGGAGGAAGAGGGTGAACATATTTAGTTCCTTAAGATTTCATTTTTTACTAACGTTGGCTTGTTGGTTCTGAGTTTTTTGCATGGATTTGTCATATTTGTGTTATTCACATAAAAGACAAAGAGAAATCCACCTCCAGCTCAGACTCAGTCCTATGTGCCCTTGGGGAAAATTTGCTCTCAACTAGTCATTGCACAGACCAGAGAACCCTCTTCATGCAAAGCGCTGCATAGGGAAAATTCCAAGGAGGAACAAGTTGCATTTTAGAAATTCATTTTTTAGTAAGTTAATGGTGTGGAATATTTTATATTGAAACACAATGTACTATGTGGTAATTAGATTCCCAGGTAGTCCAGGAAGGCCACTAATCAGCATATAGTATGGTCAGTATAGTTGAAAATTATTGCTAATAGAATTATTCTGATTTCACTTTGCTCAGATCTAGAACCGGGAAGAACATAATCAGCCAGGAGGAGGAGTAGGCACCTTTCACTGAAGAAGACATGCCTGTCAGCTATTTGCCCTTGACGCTCTGAAATGAAGCTCATATCTCAGGACACCCCTGTTTCTCTCATCTCTTGAGAAGCTCATCTGTGAGTCAAGGGACCATAGTTGTGCTCCATCTATGCTAGACTTAGTAGTAGCAAATAGTAAGACACTTCTGGTCGTTCAAGGCTTAATTAATCACCTGAAAACCCCAGAAAAACCTTTTTATTCATATTCACTTAGATATCTATTTTTCTTATGCAACTAAAATATTATCTTACTTGTCTTTAAAGCTCCCATAGAATGCCACAATGCCATGCACCAAATAGGTGCCCAATAAATGTCCCTGGGACTGAATTGAACATTTTCACAAATGTCAGGTCCCATTAAGGACATCACAGAGACTTTAGAAGCTCTGGAATGAGACTCCTGTAGCAAGCCAGGTGTCAATTTCAAGCATCCTTCACAAAAAATAAAAATTTCTAGTCCAAAACCTTTTCCTTCAAAGGGTGTTTTCCATTCACATACAAATATGTTTTAAGCTGAGCTCTGACTCCACCTAACTGCAGACTTTCTTTAATAGTGAATTCTTAGAAGAGGATTATCTCCAGGGAACATATGAATATATCATGTCTCCAGCTGGGAAGGTAAATTTCATGATGTTAATTCATTTTTCCATTTGATTCATTTGTTTTTCCCAAGACGCACCTTTCATGCTCAAAATAATCAATCTATTTCCAAATGGGCCCTGGAAGTGTTGCTGTGGCAACATGGTGTATGTGGCAGAGCTGGAAGCAAGAATACAGTAGCCTTGCAGAGGGAAGCAAACCTTGTTTTATCAGTCTTGGGATGGAACAGGAGCACACAGGGCTGGGATGTACTTTTAGAAACATCAGGTTACCAACTACAAAAACAAAACACCACCACAAAAAAAAAAAAAAAAAAAAAAAAAAAAAAAAAAAAAAAAAGAAAGAAAGAAAGAAAAAAGAAAGAAAGAAGAAAGAAAGAAAGAAAGAAAGAAAGAAACAATCAAAAATGGCACAGATTCTTTTGTTCAAAATCAAATCATTTCATCAAGGACCTCAGGAATTTGCCCTATTTCATATCTTGTCAGTGGGAGAGTTTATACATATATTTTCAGATATTTCCTAAAGAAAGGAAGCTTCCTGGCAATGTTTATTCTGTGGCTCCAGTAAACTGGGGAAGGAAGAGGAAACTTCTTGAGGACAGAGACTGAGTTATACTTAATGTCATATACTGACTGGCATGCAAGACGCTTGGAATATAGTAGGTGCTCAATAAATATTTGGTAAATTGAAGATAGATACACTCTTCAAGGAGGCTTGTTTACCTTAATTTTATTTTACGTTTTTTTCACTATTTCCTACGTCTTTTACAATCTTTTTGGGAGTAAGATAAAATTTTGTGAAATAACCAGGACTGTGTTAGGATCTTTGAGTGACTAAAATAATGATAATTATAATGGTAATAATAATAATAATAATAATAAAAGCTACCTCTTGATGCAGACCACCAGCATTAAGAAGTACATATCTTAGATGGTCCAGCAAGGCCAGAGCCTGGCCCAGGGGTCTGCCAACAACACAGAGAGGAGCCAAAAAACATGAGGAAAAAATCAGAGAAAACTCAATTGTATTGAAATATAAGGATTTCCTCATCTATGAAATAAGACTCCAGGGGTCCTGCAACAAAGTATTGACACTCACTGTAAACGTGCCTACAGTACGCCAGGCTTTATCTAGGATTGTTAGCCATAAGGAACAGTGAGTGGCAGAGCTTCTGAAACATAATCTTCACAGCTGTTGGGTGCATTGGAAACCCAGAAGAGGAAGGGGCTGAAGGTGCTATGGAAGTAAGAGAGGATCCCTCAAAGAAGGTGGCTTTGGGATGGAATCTTAAAGATGGACAAGGTGGGGAGGAGCCTTCTTGGCAGAGGGAATAAGGAAAATGCGAGGCATAAGGGAATGATGAAACCCCTGTGGCAGTAGAAGCAGTTGACTTGGGCAGGGTAAGAGCCAAAGGGACCTTTGATGCTGTGCAAAAACATTAGGCTGTGTCCCAGGAGATGGGGCAGGAGCCATTGAGAAGCTCTAAGTGGCCTCATGAGATATTCACAGTAGGAAGATCAGTTTGGCTGCAGATGGAGAATGGTTTGGAGGGGACAAGCATGGAGGAAAAGCATGCAGAGGGCTGCTGAAGTATTTAGGTAAAACATGATGGTGTCCTCAGGGTGATAATGCCTAGCTCTGGCTAATGACCTAAAGAGGGAGGATAAGTGGATGGATGTAAGGTAGAAGCAGGAGAAAGCAACAGAGGCTTAGCCAAGAGTGAGATGGGTGGAGTGAAAGGTGACCCTAGGTTTTGGTTATTCTTCACTCAAGAGCTTCTGACTGCTACTGGGTGCCAGGCACTGTTTTCATTGCTGGGCATACAGCTACGAGTAAAACATCATCCCCTCTAACCCTGACTCATGACTAAGCTGCAAGACTTGATGAGCATGATGCTTTATAAGGGTCTGCTCCAAAAATCAGGCCTGGTGTGGTTAACTGCCATATAGACTTACTCAATAACTAGTTTTCCGGAAATTCCCTTAACCACATGGATGTGTTGCCTCATCTGAGAGAAGACAGAATATTTTTAGTCTTTGAGAAAAAAAAATCATGAACATAAAATCTCTACAATTTAAATGAGGTAGGTTATAGAACATAACACTTTGTAAGATTTGTTCATATTGCTGATCCAATTTCTAAGGAACAGGAGGATTAGAAATCAGAGAACTTGGATTTGAGTTCCAGGTTGTCCACGTGGGAAAGAGAACTACTGTTTGTTCTTATCTACTGTGCCTGTTGACCACCTGTTTGTTCTCAGACCCAATGCCACCCCACCTCATTCTGGTTCTACAGAAAATCTTATTCCCAGGCTCCTTTGCCCTCTGGCTTTTAAGTAGGTCTGTCCCCCCTTCTCTCTCTGCTTCTGGAGTTGCTGAATCCCCTCAAAGGCTCTCAGCTCCCATTGGGCACTGCCATGGTTCCAGTTCTCAGGGATGACTTCTGGGTTCTAGTAAAACCTCCTCCTCCTCCATGTGCCTCCAGCCCCAGGTGTTGGGGGAGGTTTCTGCTGTCACTAATTTCCAAGATGCCTCACTGTGACTTCACTGTAACCAATTCCTTTGACTAAACTTCCATTGCTTATAAAATCTAGAGAAGTTTCTCTTGTGCACTCTGAACCCTGACTCTGCTTTGTGTGAGATATTGCACTAACACTCTGTATTGGCTTTAACAGTCATGTCCATGTAATATCTGGGGAAACTGGGGCTCAGAGAACTTAAGTAACTAGCTATCAATTGCAGAACAATGATTTGAACCCAGGTCTGTTTGGTCTAGCACTCAGGCCCGGGGAAGCTAATCAGCCTCTCAATCAATTTCCATCGGTAAACTAGCTTTATACAGGATGAGGTTTAAATAATAATGTGTGTGAAGGGCATGCCATGGGTTGAACAAATTATTATTTTTCTCATTATTCTATAGTGTCTGATGGCCACAACAGAAAATGAAGTTCATTAAACTTATATTTTATTTTTATTTCTGAGCATGACCACATGGGTAGTGAAGAAGGTGACTGCTGATGTGGCATGGTTCAGAGATTTATTCACAGGCATTTACCAAGCACCATTTAGGTACCAGGTACTAGATAGTAGATACTGAGAACAGTGATGTCAACACAGGTTCATGGGGCATACAGTTTAGTAGGAATAAACAGACAATAAGCAAATCAATATATACTACATCGATGGAGGTAAATGCCATGAAAAAGTAACATAAAGCAATTAAAGGAGACAGAGTGTAATGGGGTGGTGGTGCTGATTTGGAGAAAGTGACCAGGTAGGACTCTCTGGTAAGGTGACATTTGAGCAGAGATGCAGAAGTGAGGAAATGAGCCGAGCAAACATCTGGAGAAGAGAATTACCTTAAGTGCAAAGGTCCTGAGGAACGTGATACTCAGCATGTTTGAGGAGACTATGTGCCTGGAGCAGACGGAACATTGGAGAGAATCATAGGAAATGGGGTGAGAGAGAGAGCGAGCCAGAAGACCAAATAGAGCCTTGAAGGCTGTTGTCAGGACTCTAGAACTGACTCTGACTGAGAAAAGAAATCACTAGAAAAGACACATGGTCTGCCTTAAGTTATTCTTAAAAATCACATTGGCTGCTCTGTGAAGACTGTACGAGAGCAATCAAGATGATAGAAAGACCTCTTGACTTCTCAAAATATTCCCACTTTGCTTTTTGATCATGAAAATACTTCCAAGAGAGGACAAATTAGATATAATGCTAAAAATGTTTATATCCCTGGGACATTTGTTTAAATTCATGACTGTATGATATGAAACCTGATTAAAGTACCTTTCCTAAAAACTAGTTTCACAGCTGGAAGAGAACCGGATGTTAAGAATAGGGAAACTTGCTCATAGAAGATGGTATAAAAATGTGGAAGTACTTGAAGTAAAAAGTCTGTCTACATAACAACTGTTTCTAGGGCAATTTCTAGTCCTTCCCTGGCATGAGTTTAAACAAGGCTCTGTTGCTCTACCAATTCATCGAGGTTTAAATCCTTCAGATTCTAGTGATGTCAAGGACAGAGATAGGATGTTGATGTCACAATGTTTAATTGATTGTACTGTGCTGGATTTCAGGGTTTATAAACCAAACTGCATACCAGTTTTTGTCCTCACTCTGTTAGCAACACTTTCAGGGGAAAAAGGATGTTTCCACATTTCTTAGGGTTCTGCCACCCTCAAGCTGGGCTCTGGAAGCCCAGTGCAGGTTTGGAGGGGGCAGAAAACACACTTTGAACTGAAAGTGGGGATCACTAACCAGATTTATGACAGCTAGCAGTTCCAGTGCCAACCTCCTTCACATTCTCAATCAACTTCAGGAAGCAGGCCAGAAGGAATTCTCTCTTATAAGAACTAAATCTCCCTAGCAAATGGCAACTGCATGGAGCCAAAGCTCCCTTTGTTTGAGTTGTATCCATCATGTAAGCGGACTGAGACTTGTGAGCCTTATCAGAAAGACTTACTTATTTACAATAATGGCAACTGGCTTAAAAAGCAGTTGTCATTAGCCAACAAGGATAAGATCAAAAGTTTAGCTGAATATCTTCCAAGGAAAGCAGACCTCTGAAGAAATTTCCACTAAAACAGTCAATTCTTGCTAATAATTTAATATCAAAAATGATGGGAATAAGGACAAATCATTGGTAATCTAACAAAATATTTGTCTGTCTTTGGAATGCAAATATATGAATGCAATTCATAACAGCAAGTGTTAGATGAGTTTGCATTACCAGAAATTAAACCAATTGCTGATAGAGCAAAAATCAGCATAGAAAAATATTCTAGGCAATAAGATGCAGTCCATTTGGTATTAGTCTGCAGGTGGATGTACATACTCAATAAATGTTTATTCAAACAGATATTTATAAATTGCTTACTATGAGCAAAGTAATATCATTTTACTGGAGTGACAAAGGTAGGTATATGAGATGTATATGATACATTTCCTGCGCTCAGTGAGTTCATAATCAAACGTCCAAGTTTAGGCTGTAATTTAAGTCAGAAAACTAATGCCACATGATGGTAACAGACCTAGAGGAGTGGATCAATGGTGGAGTCAGGAACGACTTTATTAAAGACATAACAACAAAAATAGAAGTTGAGGGATGGGCAAAAAGAATGACATGCACGTTGCATAATTATTAGTTCATATGTACATTTAGAGGTGGATGATCATTTGCTTACTAGAGATGTTCATAGTTGTGTAACGAGCTAATCACTGCTTACATTTAAAAGCATCATAAAAGTGGGGTGCCTAGGTGGCTCAGTCGGTTAGGCATCTGACTCTTGGTTTCATTTAGGTCATGATCTCATGGTTCGTGAGTTCCAGTCCCGCATCAGGTTCTGTGCTGACAGAGCAGAGCCTGCTTTGGATCCTCTCTCTCCCTCTCTCTGCCCTTCCCCTCCTCCTGTGCTCTCTCTCTCTCTCTCTCTCTCTCTCTCTCAAAATAAATAAATAAACTTAAAAAATTATTTACAAAAAAGCATCATAAAAACAATTGCACTTAAGCCTGGTGTTTATGACAATGACATAAATCAACTACATAAGTGACTGTGAAGAAAACCATGTTTAAACACAAGGATGTAAAGGAACCACATTCCAGGTTGGAATACTGGAGCCCCGCCTAGAGATGCCTGTGGAAGAAGGCAATTGTTCTTGACATCTCCCCATGGCCCAAGATACACCAGTCTTCTCTCATTTCCTCTGGCAATTTGTCACCTACTGATTTACCTAAAAATTTTTAAATAGAGGTAATTGTCAAGTATCTCTTCATTTGTGGACTGAAGGTGTACATGTTGGTCTTCCATGAATGACACCCATCCTTTGGAAAATGGCGCAATGAGGGAATTTTGTCTAAAACATCTGTCTGCTCTCGAACTCCAAAGTTTAACCCCAAACTCAGGGCATGTGCTCTGAAGTTTCACACTGTCTTCTGAATGGCCAAGAAATCCTCACTTTGGGACTTCCTCTGAGCCTGCCTCCCCAGCAGCTCCTAGTGGCCAAACATCTCCATGCTATACCCAATAAATAGCCATTTGGCCATTCATCCTGGGGCATCTGGTCTCAGCTAACAGTAAATAGCAAGAGCCTAATAAATCTACTCTTGCTAAAATTTTAATATCTGATAAAACTAATTACACTCCCTCCCACCTCCATAATCACTCTTTATGGAAATAATTCCCTTGGTTGAAATCCATTCACTGCACACAATTTGGAGAGGGAATGGTTATCTGTCTTCACCTCCCAATCAGTGGATCCTGTGTCCTTCCAAGACCTTTCCAGAATCTATGCCTGTCATCTGAATTCTACTGATTCCTCCCTGAGGGAAGAGATTAGGCAAAAGGAGCTTGGTTAAGATATTAATACACCTTATTCAGTCATTGTCATTATGCCTAATGTCAAAATAATATATTTGTGTTGTTTTAAGCCACTAAAATTATAATAATGTTTTGCATCAGCAATAGAAAGCTAAAAGAAACACAAAGTACACAGCTGGCATTTTGTGAAGATTCACTGAGCTTCATTTTTTGAGTGGTATTATTATCTGTATTACACCATACTTACTCAGGTATCCTTGGGTATGAAATAGGAGAAACCTCAAAGATGAGAAACACTATGAAGGTCGCAGGGGTCAGGGGCCAGGGGTCATCATAGGTATATCATAGAAGCAAAAACAATAAGTGAGATAAACCTAGATTCAATTGGAAAATATTGACAGAAGGTAAAATAGCAGTGAGCATACACAGGACCCAGGCTGTGATTTTTAAATACTATTTTCTATTAAAAGGAAGCAGAGCTCTTTGAAGAAATGGTTGATTTCAGGGCTGGGGCAGGGAAAATATGAGATGAGCTTGAGACATCTTGTTGTGCCAGAAAAGAAGGAAGAAAGAATACTGAAGCCAGTTGGAAGAGCTTCCAACTGGCAAAATCTAGGACAATTTGAACATCAAATTAATTAATGATAGTAACAGATTTAAGTAACCTGTTTAGTTAAAAGAGGAAATCATGAATTCATACATACATCAATCAATCATTGTATCAATAGAAATTGTGATGAATAGAAAACATTTCATAGTCTCAAGGTACTTTATTGTAAATTACTTGTTAACTACAAAGAGAAAAAACAAGAACTTTGCAGCAGGGAACCCTGACAGACACCACAGTGTTGGGTTCTGAGATGTGCTGCCCAGAGTCCCTTCAGAAATGACAGACATATCTTCAGTTGCTGGGAGTGATGCCAGAAAATGATCCTTGGTGGGTCAGGTCTCTTTGGGAATTGCCTAAGTTGAGAAAAACTGCCTATGAAGACCTGTTTCAGCTCCATATCTCTCCATGGGATCAGCTGTGGCCTTTGTTAGGATTGCTCACAGCTCAACCTCTCCCTCTGTCTAAGTATACCCAAGAGCACTCCCTAATTTCTTTCATACTGATTCCAAAGTCTACTTCTTGTGGAACCCAACTGCTATAGAATGAATGCTGGTATTCCCAACCCCCAAACTCTTATGTTGAAATCTAAACCCCAATGTAATGGTATCTAGAGGGAGGCCTTTGGGAAGTGACTAGTCCGTGAGGGTGGAACCCTCATGGATGGGAACAGTGCCCCTATAAAAGATCCTGGAGAGCTCCCTTACCCATTCCACCATGTGAGGACACAGTGAGAACACAGCTGTCTATGAACCAGGAAGTAGGTTCTTATCAGACACTAAATCTGTCATCATCTTGATTTTGGACTTTTCAGCCTCCAGAACTGTAAGAAATAAATGTCTGTTGTTTATAAGCCACCCAGCCTATGGCATTCTGTAGAGCAGCCCAAATAGACTAAAACACCAACCTATGACAGTGCCTTAATCAAGTGATCAAAGTTAACATCATCAGTAATGGGACGTGTAAAAACATTACATGCAACCAGATAGGATTCACTGAGAAGAACACAAAATGCTTCTGTGTATTACTGCCAAAGATGCATAACCAGATTGTAATCACGAGGAAACACTAGACAAACCCAAATTGAGAAGGGTTCTACAAAATTACTGCCTTGGAAGTCCAAGAAAGTGTTTCAAACTGAAAAAAAAACATGACATGACAACAAAATTCAATATGTGATTCTGCATTGGATCCTCTTGCTATAAAGGACATTATTGTGACAACTGGTGAAACTCAAATGGGTTCTGAAGAATAGATGATCACAATTTAATAATGTTAATTTCCTGATTTTGATAGCTATATAGGAGAACGTCTTTGTTCATGGGACATCAGATTGACACCTCTCTAATGGTTCTGAAAAAAAGTGCTTTGTAGTGTTATTGTAAATTTTCTGTGCAGTGTTTGTTTCCAAATTAAAAAAAAATTGCAACAACAGAACATGTTGTATCCACTGTTTGCACAATTATCCACATTCTTCCTTTCTTTCTCCTCCTCCTTCTCCTTTCCTTCTTCTCCTTCTCCTTCTCCTCCTCCTCCTCCTCCTCCTTCTCCTTTCCTTCTCTTTCTCCTCCTCCTTCCCCTACTTCTCCTTCTTCTCCTCCTTCTCCTCCTCCTCCTCCTCCTTCTCCTTTCCTTCTTCTCCTCCTCCTCCTCCTTCTCTTCCTCTTTCTGCTTTCCTCCTCCTTCTCCTTCTTCTCCTCCTTCTCCTTCTTCTCCTCCTCCTTCTCCTTTCCTTCTCCTTCTCCTCCTCCTCCTTCTCTTCCTCTGCTTTCCTCCTCCTTCTCCTTTTTCTCCTCCTCTCCTTCTCCTCCTCCTCCTTCTCCTCCTTCTCCTCCTCCTTCTCCTTCTTCTCCTTCTTCTCCTTCTTCTCCTCCTCCCTCTCCTTTCCTCCTCCTTCTCCTCCTTCTCCTTTCCTTCTCCTTCTCCATCTTCTCCTCCTTATCCTCCTCATCCTCTTCCTTTCCTTCTCCTTTTCCTTCTGCTCCTCCTTCTCCTTCTCCTCCTTCTCCTTTTCCTTCTCCTTCTCCGTCTCCTTCTTATTCTTTTTTTGCCATCAGTGATATAGATCTTCCAGTTTGCTATACTGAGCAATATTTGTGAAGCTTTCTTTCTCTGGAACACCAATATTCATTCTCCAAAAGTATGCGCTGAAGGAATACCCTCCTGGCTGCCTTATACCCTGTTAAAGCCTATCTTTAGCAACAGGCAAAATACAGCCTTTCCCTCAAGAAGCATCGGCTCTAGGAGAATACAGAACTGAGTGATTGGGAGCAAAATATCAATGAAGGGCTCAGCCCATTGCATAATAATGCAACCAGAGTCCAAGTCCAAAACAATCAATCTGGGGGTGGTTACTCAGTAAATCAATGAAATAGGGATGATGGAGCACCCATAAAGCCAGGTATACTGTGTCATATAAATCTAGGGGAAATGAAGCAGAGAGCAATAACAGACTTCTTTCTAACTTCTGAAGATGATTACCTTAGAGTTGTGCCCTAAATAATCAGGACTGCAATTCTTTTTCTTGAAGTTTTATCTTGGTGGTTATAAACACAAATGCTGTCTTTATGAATCATCTTTATTTTTAAAATTTGGCTAACACTCCACTCAAGTGTCTTTGACATGTTTAAAGCAATTTGTTTCACAAATATGAAAGTTAGAAAAAATTGAAATGACGGAAATGAAGTAATGGAGACAGTGTGTCATTTTCTATCACTTAGAAATATGTTGCACAAATAAAAAAGTTGTTTGATGGAAAATGCCAATCTAGCTGTTTCCACTGCTTCGTTTCCATCATTTTAGTCATAGGAACTTTGTTTTTGTCTCTTCCTGTGGAATTAACTGCCTCAGAATACTAAGGGCTCTTGTCTACCCTGTGTGCTAATTTTCTGGTGCACTTTACTGCATATATGTGAACCTAACTTTGAGATGCTGGACATCAAATGTGGCTTGTCTCTTTGGGAGCCACTTAGGGGATTGAGAGGGAAAGATATTTTGCCTTTGTATTTTCCCAGTCAAGGAAACAGGACTTGAGATAGCATTCATTCTTATAAGTCCAAATGGAAAGCATAACACCTTTAATGGAAGAGTTGATATCATTGTGCTGACTGCTACTTTCCAAAAGAAATTCCTGCACATATGTTTCTCCCTGGAAACACCACAGCGCACAGTGTTGCACACACTTGATTAGCTGCTGGACTGCAAGAAGGGTCAACCCCACAGATTCTCATTCTATGGTGTCTGTCTCAGTCTGCTGGGGCAGCTAACAAAATGCCATAGACTGGCTGGCTTAAACAACAGACGTTCATTTTTCACAGTCCTGGAGGCTGAGAAGTCTAAGATCAGGGCACAGACTTGGTTCCTGGTGAGAACTCTCTTAACTTGCAGATGGCAGCTGTGTCCTCACTTGGTGGTGGGGAGACATAGCTCTGATTGCTCTTCGTCTTAAAAGGGTACAAATCCCATCATGGAGCCCCGCGGTCGTGACCTCATTTAATCCTATTTCCCACAGGCCCCAGCTCCAAAGATCATTTCAATGGGGGCTAGGGCTTCAATATAGGAATTTGGTGGATAGATGGGGTGACACAAACATTCAGCCCATAGCAATGTCTGTCCCCTCTCCCTTACTAAAGACCTTTGGGTTGTCCTTCCAGGACTTTTTTTTTTTTTTTTTTTTTTAGCCGAGCTCCTCATACTTGGTCTCTTCCCTCAAGGAAGAATCAGTAGAATTTATCAGATTCTGAATACTAGCTTGTCCTAGCATTTCTCACCTGATGCTGGACCTGGGATCTAGAAAGGTCTTGGAAGGATAAAAGGTTCATTGAATGGGAAACAAAGACAGAAACCCATTCTCCTCTCTAAATTGTGTGCAATTAATGAAATTAAAATATGGCAATTTGTTAATTTAAAACATTAGGGTATTATTTCTATGAAGAGTAAATATGGAGGTGAGGGGAAGCATAATTAGTCTTATCAGATATTTCAAATTTAGCAAGAATGGGTTTATTAGAATCTTGCCATTAGCTGTTAGCTGGGACCAGTTCCCTTAGAATGAGTTTTCAAAGGCTGATTTCATGGGACACAGTATGGAGATGTTTAGTGATCAGCTGCTGCCAGGGAAGGCAGGTGCAAAGGAAGTGTCAGCATGTCAGTATGAGAACTTCTGAGCTGCTTGATGGGCAGTGCAAAATTCTTGATACATTTGGAAGACCACTGCCTCAGTTTCTTCATATGCAAAAGGTAGACTGTAATTGTAACTACCTCCTGGAGCTAGACCATGTGCACAGAGAATGATCATAGACCTGACTTGGGATTCCACATTGGTTAAGCCACACATGGACTTTGGCCCATTTATTCCACTATTTGTTCCCAGTATCTGTTAATGTCCAGTCCTAGTATGCTCCCTGGTAATCTGATTAAACATCCATAGAACTCAAGGCTGTCACTGCCACCCAGAATCCTGAGAGGTTATAGAGGATTGTAGCAGTACCTTGCACACTCCCAAAAGAGATCTGGAGAGAGGCTTAGTTCTTATCTGGTAGAGGGCAAAGGTGGCTGCCTTCCCTCTCAGCCCCCATGGGTAGCTCGGGTCTCTTTGCTGCTGCAGTGAGGAAGTACAAAGGAGCCCAAACTATGCCTCAGATGGCACACTGGGGCTTGCTTCCAGCTCTGTGCCTATTTACTGATTTCCTGCCTCTGGGTCTTTCTCCCTTTGCTCTCCCTCATCTTGAATGGATGTCTCTGCTTGACTTCACCTATGCTGGAGGAAGTCATCATCCCACATCTGCACTTCCAAAGCCAGGTCAACCTGGCACCCCACTCAATCCAATGCTCTTGACTCATCATGTCTTCCCCACCTGAAATGGTTTTTCTGTGCCCTGTTTGGACACTTATTCCATTTTTTAACATCATGAGATTGCTCCCCTTCTCCCTCTACATTCCTCCTATTTTCTAGTAGCTTCCTCTTGCTTCAGCTCTGATTTGGCAATCATATATCCAAGGTTTGCTAAGGACAGTCCAGCTTATGCCTGTTTTCTTAGCACATCCTCTATTTAGTCACTCCCTCCCTCTCTCTCAAAAGTGTCCTAGCTTGGAGGATGCATTATAGGTCACCCTAGCTGTGATCCACTGAGCTCTATTAAGTCCTGGTTGACCTTGTGCAAGAATGCATTTGAACGTTTTTATAGGGATGAACAGTTTCAAGACCTGTAAGACAAATGAGTTGGCCCAAGATGGCTATGATATTTTCCAGTGCCCAAATATTTATGAGTCTGTGATTTTATGAAAAGAACAAAGCTTTGGACTGCTTTACCTTTAACAATGAGCGGAGCAGGTATGCTCTTCAGAGAAGCCAATCCTAACTGCTTGGTGGGCACTAGTCCTGGGCAATTCTCCTCCTTCAGCTCCCTGTTTCTGCCTTGAATACAAGCTCAACCCTCAGCCTTTTTAATTCCACATACTTTCAACTTATTGCACCCTATTTTTCTGCATCTCTTTGTGCCTGACTCCCCATGCTTTTCATCTTTTCTTTCAATATTTATTGTTGGAATATCTTATTTCCTCAAGACATTGCTCTCTGCAGAGTGTCAGCTAGTTATTCTGCAAAGCCAATTTGTGCAAATTTATAAACGGGTCAGTTGGATAGTATTATCTATCCTCACAGAGCATTTTCATTTCGTTAGGGGAGCTTCAGATATTATGCATTAATTTGAAGGAGTAACTATAATAGAGGAATTCAATATGCTGTTACTGGAACACTTTTCATGTCTCATCATATAGGCAGCTGTCTCTCTACCTGGCTATAGATTTGGCAAGTGGCAGATTTGGCAGGTGGCATTCGTATGTTGGTGAACATAATGTATGAATGAGTGAATGTGATTGAAAATCTGTTTTTATTATAATCCATTTTATTTTCATTCTACACATTCCTCCCCAGAAGCCTTTATTTTTAAAGCATATTTGGTTTACCAGTTTGAAGTGTGAGATAGTGAGCACCTCTAGATTATCAAGGAAGCATGGATTGTAGATATCCCTGTCTCTCCTCCCCCTACAGGCATACTGGGTGAGTAAGTAAAAAGGATGTGGATATCATTCAAGTCTCTTATGACCCGAGACTTACACCACTTATTGAGCCCCCTTTAAAATGCTCTTGAAAGCTGATGGTGACTTAATTGCATTCGATCACGTTAATGAGATTCTGATCTTTGACAAAAGATAGTTTTTCAGGGCTCATGTTTTAATCTGACATGATGAAGTGGACTGCTTAGGGACGATAATGATTCTGCTGTGTTGAGAAGCCTCTACAAGCCTCACCTCTACAAACCCAGTAGAAGGGCTCTGAATTCTATTTAGTGTAAACATTCACTAAGCAAACAATAAGTGGAGGCTGACTCCATAGGGTGAACACATTCCTTATGGGCTTGTCAAGCTGGGTCTCCATACTACCCTGCAAGCTCCATGAAGCTCCAGGGTCCTCTAGAACCAGCAGCACCCAAACTAGATATAGCCATGAGATCTGATTCCATTCAGGATTTCTTTTTCATTAGAAACATGTGTACATCAGCAAAAACTATGCTCTTGGACTTCAAAGAATGCTTTTCTCTCAACCTGGAGGGTATACACTTCCTGTCCCTCTTGTGACACTCCCAATTCCTTAAGGTCTATCTCAAGACCTGTTTGCTTTGTCCAAGACTTCACCCTTCCACTCTAGCTTAGGTCCCTCCTGCCTGACAAGTGCAATGCCTGCCTGCCTCTGTGACACATTTCTGGTAGAGAACTGTGTCAGTTCAGCCCTTGATTTTATACTATATGGTTTGTGTTTATCAGTTGTGGAATTCTTCCCACCTCAACTATAGCAAGCTCTTTAAAGACAGGAATGGTGTCTTAAATTCTCTGTGGTATCTCACACAGTGCCAGACATAGCAAAGTTTATGCATCAAAAACTCACTGAACCAGTGATGAGATGAGATATTATAAAGTCACCTACACAGAAATGGAAAGGAAGTAGGGAAATGAAAGAAGCTACATCAAGACCCCCTGAAGAAACTCCAACAGTACAGCAAAGGAGGCTTTAGGGGACTAAGATACACTTTAGCCAGAGACAGTCCAGGGCATTCAGAGAATCCAACCTGGCTTCCTGAAGGCTGAAGAAAACCTGTGAACGCATGCACAAATTGCTATAACTCTTGCAACTCCCCTAACTGATGGGTAAATACCAAAACATTCACCCACAGGACAGTGTGTATGTGTGTAGGAGAGACAGAACAAGAGTCAAAGCAAGAGAAAAACAGAGAAAGAGACGGAGAGTTAAGAGAAATCACAAGAAAAGGTAGAAATTCACAAGGGCTGAGATACCGAGAAGAAACAAAAGGTGAAAAGGAAAGCAAAAGAGAGGTACAGCTATTTATAGCTTGCCTTGTGGTCATCTAACACCTGTCTGGCTCTGGCTGCTGTTACAGTAATGTTGTATGAAGGTTATACTGCCTTAAGGAATACAATAAGGATTTAGCTTTCCTATACAGTTGCAATATTCAAAATAAGGCTGGTAATTGGGTCATCTTATTAGCAAGCAACTATCACTAAGGAGTTCCAAGAGCTTTCCAGTCAGTCCCTCATCAGTCCATGTAACACACTTGTGGAGTAATGAGAGGGCACTGATTATGAACAATTAGCTCAGTTTTACCCTTTCCTCAGTGGATTTTCATTCCACCTGGACACTGTCTCTCTTTTACCGACCGGAGACTTAAGAGCAAAGTCTAACAGTGGGCACATTAGTTTTCATTAAATGTTTTCCCCTCTCCCTTTTCACCCCTAACTTCACATACTGCAAGAAAGACTTAGAATTATATGGAAAAGCCCGGCAGTGCTCACACTGAATCATCCCTGAGTTCAGACCATGGGTTTCTGGTCACGTACAGTTTCAATTATGTGGGTGCTAATTAGTCAAGGTTATGAATTCTCATAAGTGAAAGAGGTCAATGTAAGACACAGCATGAAGACAGAAACAGAGGAGAGTGAGGGCAATGGAAAATTAGGGGAATAAAAAAGAGGGAGAAAGAGGAGGAAGAAGCCAGGCATCTGTGTGGGATTCTCGTTCTAAACTCCACAGTCCCTTACGACTGTGCCACACAGCACACTTGATATTATGAAACGCACTGGCAACTCTATTGCCCTAAGGATCCCAAGCTTCACTTAGAATCTCCAGCTCTGCAGGATGGGATGTGGGTCACAAGGCAGGGCCGAGGGGCCTCCCTGCAGGTCTCTTGCACTAGAATATGGATATAGATTCCTCCTACTTTGAGACTAAACGACCTCTGTCACTTCAGCTGGAACTGTAGGCAAATAATTCCCGGCAGAACTTGGCCTGTGGGTTGTCAGGCTTTCTATTTGATTAATTAAGCTGTCAGCATGGATGTTGTAAATACTGGATATTTTTGTTTGGAGGTTCAATGGTCATTACCTTTGCTTTGCTACCAGGAAAGAAAAGAGAGAGCAATGGCCTCCTATTGCCTTTTTGACAGCATGTTCTTATTTGGTAATAGTCCTTCATTGGAGAACCTCACTCAGTGCCACTGGTCCTGACTACATAGTCTCTGAGGGCTCACCCTACCGTCTTCTCTCTCACTGCCCTCTTTTCAGACCCAGGGTGAGGGTGGGGCATTACCAGCGGAATACAGAATAGTGGGAAATTGATCCCATAGAAAGCTGCAGAAGAGTCACCTGAATCTAGAGTCAAGCTAAGCTAGTGCCTCAGCAAAAGTATCCATTTACAGGTAGACAATCACGGAATTTAGAGGAGAATAAATGGATTAATATACCAAACAACATAACTAGGATTAATTTTACTATTTGATTACAATCTTGGCCATGCATCTGCCTTCTAAAGGGGCTGAAGTGGACAGACCACTGAGCTAAGATTCTGATCATTTGAGGGGAAGCTAGGGACAGGGGATCTCCCCTCCCCTGCTTAACCCTGGGTCAATCCCTCAATTCTTGTGCACTTAAGTTTCCAGATTTTTCAGTGAGGCTTACTCCTACCCTTCCTGCTTCCCAGTGTTGTTGTGAGAGTAAGAAGAATGCTTTCATATACATTATTTCCTTTAATCCATAAATAGCTGCCAGAAGTAAATATTTTCAGGTAAGAAAACAGTCACTTGGGGGTTCAGTGATTTTGTCATTGTTCTAAGTGGTGAACTGGGACTCTCACTGGGTCTGCCTGACCCCAAAGCCTCCCCATCCACTGTGCTGGTTCTCACCCCCTTTATCAGAGGAGCTATCATCCCTGATGTGACTCCATGCTTGGCAAAGTATCAGTCGCTGTAGCACACTCTTTTACCTCAGACCATAGTATATTACTTTACTACAGGTGAGTCTTATTTGACCATGAAAAAAAAAAGAAAAAGAAAAAGAAAAACAAACAAACCCACAATTTTACTACTTCTTGTTATAAGGTAAATTTTTAAAGAGGAAAAAATCATATAGAATGATGTATTGCACATTTACTCTGTCATCCAATAGTAACAGTCTTTCTCCCACCCTGCCGAAGTCTCTTACTGCTGTCCCTGACAACAATCTCAGCCCTCCAATTTATCTTTCATGCTCTGCTACAGTAATCTAAAAAGAAGACACTTACAGCTTTTTAATATACTCCTTTAAAAAAATCTTCCACAGAGACTGTTTATAGAATAATATCTAAACTTCAAGTCAAGGCATAGGAGGTCATCAATATGTTTCCAACTTTTCTTTCCCCACTGAACTTCACATTATCTTTCTAGAATATATACTTTCCCATTTCATGGCATTAACTCCTACTCATCCTTTGAGATCCAGCACTTTCCGGGGGACTCTTCCAACTAGTCACACGGTCAATCTCTCTCTCCAAGATGCTTTCCAACCATTGTGCTCAAGATACTGGCATTCAGCTCAACTCTTAGTGTGCTGGCTGTCCCCTCCAGACTCTTTGGGAGCAGAAAATGAACATATATTACTACTCCAACCCCAATATAGTGCTTTGCACATGAAAGGTGTTCAGTAAGAGTCCAATAAACACATTAAAAAGGAAAGTAAATTGACTTTATGGTAACAGAAGCCAAACAAAAATCTGGCAAATAAATATATACAAATGTAAAAAGAAAAGTAAAGTAATCCTTTATGAAAAGAAAAGTTGGTGAACAGAAGTGCCAAATTTATTAGTTATTTTAATGTTGGCACAAAATCTAAAGTATCAAAGAGAGAAAAAAAAGCAGATAGTATATTAACTTACCATAACCCATAGACTACAGTATTTTGTAGAATTAAGGTAATTTGTAACAGTAGCTCAGCCTCTCCTAGACTGAGTTGTGCATTTTTACTGAAGGGTGTTATGAAAATAAAAACATGGTAGAGTAGTGTTTATAGGAAGACAATTTGGGGAAGCTAAAGGCTAAAGAAGATTTGCTTTTTAATGCTGTGTATCCCCAGAGACTTTAAAATACTAATGTGTGCTGGGACTCTCCAAGAAAAGGTATGAAACACAGCATGACCTAAATGCATTTGACCACTTTTTTAAGGAGTCTTTCACATGACACGTGTTCATAGAGAACACACTCTGGGAAACATTGTCCTAGTTTCTTAGATGCCATTATTCGTCACTTCACAAAGGCTTAAAAATGAACATACTTATCGTCAATGCAGAAACACACAGAAGGAAAAATTTGAAATGACATCCCATATAAATGCTGCTTCAAAATGATGGAATGGGTGTCCTATTTTTATTAAAACACAGCATGAGATAGTAGAGAGAGCATAGGCTAAGAAATAATTCTCTACTTACCAGCTACATGATTTGGGGCAAGAAATATCTTGGCAGAGAAACTGTGCTATGTCTATGAAAACCACAGATGGTGATTTTTTTTAATGTTTATTTATTTATTTTGAAAGAGAGAGTATGAGTGGGGGAGGGGGAGAGAGAGAGATTGAGAGAGAGAGAGAGAGAGAGAGAGAGAGAGAGAGAGAGAATCCCAAGCTCTATACTTAGCATGGAGCCTGACAAGGGGCCCAATCCCACGACCCTGGGATCATGACCCAAGCAGAAATCAAGAGTAGGATGCTCAACCGACTGAGCCACCCAGGTGCCCAATGGATGGTGACTTTATCTGGATTCTCTGAGCCAAAAATCTAAAGGGAACCAGAAGTCTTAAACGGTCTGGATGATGCTTTCAGATATAAGACGCGGTTCTTTGCACTCCTCAGCTCCTGCTATACGGGCTCACCTCCTACATCTTTGAGAAACTTGAGGTTATCAGGCATGATCAGTTTCCTATCTTTCTGCCTAATGCAGTCACATTCTCCCATATCTTTTTCTCAACACCCTCAGAGGAAACAGATTCTTCTTCCTAGACAATCCCTCATCCATGTCTCTTCACTTCTTCCAGCATTCTCCATCAGCCACCAGAGTTTCTCTTGATTCTTGAGGATTCCTCATCTATTGGCTCTGTACCCACGGCTCCCTTCATGTTCAAGTACCTCCAATCGTAAACACCCAAACCAAAACACCACCTTATCTAACCTACATTCTTCTCCAGTTACTATCCAAATTGTCTTTTTTTCTCATCCAAAAGGATAAGTCCACATTTTCTATGCCCACTTTTCACATCTCATTTACTTTCAAACCATTAAAATTTGGTTTCTCCCTGAGTAACCAGTGCCCCCATAATTGCTGAGTCCATTTGGAAGTTCTTATGTCTCTGCATCTCCTTGTTGTATTTGATAAAGCTGGTCATGCTTTCTACCCAACTCTCTTGGATTTGGTGACACGGCACTCCCTGATTTTCCCTTCTACTTATCTGTTCATGTGGTCTTTGTCTCCTCCAGGGGCTCTAGTTCCTGGACTGATTCCTTAAGAGTTGTTTGCTCTCAGGATTTGAGCCTCAGTCTGCTTCTTACCTGATTTACTTTGTCTGAATGATCTTGCCACCCATCTATAATGTATGAAATCCAAACCAAGTCCCTAAGCTTCAGCGACTGTCTATTGGACATGTTTATCTGGTAGTCCCTCAAGTACTGCAAACTCAGCAGGTTCAAACCGAATCCCATTTATGCCTCCACTGTTTCATTGGTGGAGGTAGTCTGCATTGTGATTAGGAGAGAATGTCTGGGATTGAATTGTAGCCCCAGCATTCTCCAGATGTGACCTTGAGTAAGTTACTTATACTCCTCCAACACTCATCGCATCTGACAAATGCGGATGACCTTAGTCCCATGCCCACAGGGGTGCCTAAAGCATTAAATGGAAAGTACACAGAACCTCTGCACAGTTCCCAGTGCTGGTGAGTGAATTATCAGTGGGAACCACTATCATCATTACCGTTTCCCACACTCACCCTTTTCTCCCAATTTCCCTGCATTCTTTATCTCATTTGGAGTTGCCAGCCTCTATTGTCATAGTCACACAACCCAGCAACCTGGGAGTTGTACCTGACTCTTTCTACCCCTCTGCCTGTACAGACTGCCAATCACAAGTCCTGTGGATTTTGCCACCCAAATGTTGCTCAAATCCCATCCAACCTCTCCATTGCTACAATGGCTGCCCTAATCCAGGTTCTAACCCTCTCTCCAATCCTGAACCCCCCACTGAGAAATTTTGATGTCACACCCATCCTTAAGATGCATCAGAGTCTGACACCCCAGACTGGCTTTCCATGAATGCTATTCAAGAAATGAGTGGAAGAGAAATATTGAAGCATTGAGGATATTTCAATGGTTTATGTGATTAAGAATGCAGAATATAGGGGCTTCGGGTGGCTAAGCCAGTTGACCATCCAACTTAGGCTCAGGTCATGACCTCACGGTTTGTGAGTTTGAGTCACACATCGGGCTTGCAGCTGTTTCCTTGCTCTCCCCCCCTTTGCCCCTCCCATGCTCATTCTCTCTCTTTATCTCTCTTTTTCTCTCTCAAAAATGAATAAAAAATATTAAAAAAGAAAAAAAAATTCAGAATATGTGCAATTGATATTGTCCTGTAAACACCTGGGCTCAGGATGAATACCCTCAGTGTGCTATCAGTGAGCTGCACTCTCAGACTCACGGGATGGGGAAGCTGGAAGGGGCTTGCTAACACACACCACTGGGTGTCCACCAGTATCCACTCTTAGCACTCCCTCTCCCTCTCCTCTGAAGAGACTGAAAAAATGAAATAATCTACTGGTTTCTCTTACAGATAACGGTGGCAAATGAGACATGAATAGTTTGCTGAACCAGTTTGCTTTCATTGTCCTGATGGGAGGAACAGGCTTTGCTGAGGCCATGCCTCCCCTCTTCTTTCTGTCATCACCAGAAAAATGAAGCTTGGAGCTGGGGGAGCCACCGCAGGACTGAGGAAAAGGCAAGAAGATCTGCCAGGTGCTGGCCTGCACACCTTGGGCTGTGTGATTGGGCCCAGGGAGGAAGGAACTTGCTCATGAACCCTGTCTTCTCCTTGGAGGGCTAATTGGGTAGGGCTGCTTTGAGGCGGATGGCTGGTAAGGAATCCAGCTCAGAATTCTTTCCTCAGAATGACTTTCTCTCAACAGAGTATCAAACAAGAAGGAGACCCTATGTTAAAGTGTAACAAAGTGTCACCATCAGCTATTCCTAAATTTTCATGGCTGCAGCTACAGGTTAGCAAAATCTATAATTAATCCTGCTGCATTCCTTTCATGATATGTCATGGCTTTAGGCTCAGAGGTGGAAAGAAAGAAAAGGTTCCATAGACCTTACTGGGAACATTTTTCAGCCACACCCCACCTCCTCAAATCCATTAACACATCCCACCAAACTCACAGAGATGGCTGTGCTCCTCCAGCAACTAATGGACACAGTTATCAAAGCATGGAGACCATCTGTAGCTCATGCATGGAAAGCCCTAGCCAAGAAGATTCACTAATTCCCCTGTTCACTTTCTCTAACCAGAGGATCCAGCAAAGGATTAAGCTGGGACCATCTGACAGAGTCTATTTATTTAAATATTTAAATATAAAGAAAGGGGTGCCTCAGTCGTTTAAGCATCCGACTTTGGCTCAGGACGTGATCTTGCGGTTTATGGGTTCAAGCCCCGCATCGGGCTCTGTGCTGACAGCTCAGAGCCTGGAGCCTGCTTCAGATTCTGTGTCTCCCTCCCTTTCTGCCCATCCCCTGCTCATGCTCTGTCTCTCTCTCTGTCTCTCAAAAATGAATAGATGTTTAAAAAAATAAAAATAAATATAAAGAAAGAAAAAAACTTGATTTAAAGGCAGAATCACTTATAAATAAATCATATGCCTTAGGTTCTGAAGACAGTAACAAAAGGAAACTTCAGTGGCACAGGGGTGGCTCAGTTGGTTGAGCATCTGACTTCAGCTCAGGTCATGATCTCATGGTTTGTGAGTTCTAACCCCACATTGGGCTCTGTGCTGACATCTCAGAGCCTTTGGCTCCTCTGTCCCCCTCTCTCTCTGCCCCTACCCTGCTTGAAGGAAACTCCCGTGAGTTTACACACCCCAGTTCATTTTACATAAAGTTACGGGGGGGGGGGGGGGCAGGGGAAGAGAAGGGAACAATAATAAGGAACTGAATGCAAACTGGAAACAATTAAGTGTAAAGTTACTTTTTTTATGTGTTTTTAACATAATAATAGCTAGCTCTAGGCCATGGTTATATTCTTTGAAAGTAGTGCATAAATTGATCTGTGCTGATAAATCTAATCGTGTTATAAACACTTTAAAATAAATATTTGAGATTTGTTATGTGTTGTTTATTTTTTTTACAAAGTATTCTCTTTTCTGTTTTTTTTTAATTTTTTAAATGTTTATTTATTTTTGAGACAGTGAGAGGCAGAGCGTGAGTGGGGCAGGGGCAGAGAGATGGAGACACAGAACCTGAAGCAGGTTCCAGGCTCTGAGCTGTCAGCTCAGAGCCGGACGTGGGGCTTGAACTCACAGACCGTGAGATCATGACCTGAGCTGAAGTCGGATGCTTAAATGACTGAGCCTCCCAGGCGCCCATCTCTTTTCTGTTTTTTAAATCACTACTTCCACTTTCTATGTTTCCTGAAATGGAGGTGCACCCACATGTATAAGACTTTGCTCTTAATTTCATTTCCAGTGCACATTTGACACATTTCTTCTCATTACAGTAATCACTTTTAAAATCCAATTTTCATGGTTTTATTCAATCCTATTGAAAGAAATACTGCAGTTTAAGAGAAAAATCTCTGAGCTCCATGAGCGTCCCACAATGTGCTTTTCTTCACTCTTGGTCCTACCACTGGTGGTGAAACCTTGGGCGGTCACGGCACTCTCTGAATGACCCGGGACGCAGAAAGGAGACTGCCTTGGATAAATCCTCTATCATTGGTCTTTTACAGCCCTTTAGAAATGTGTTTGAATTCTCATGCACTAAATAGTAGATTCTGGAATTTTGCTAGTTTTCTTTCCTTGTTTCTGCAATAATTTTGGAAATACAAAATCCTCAAATGTAATGATGCCTGTTATGGGTTACACGCATTGGAATACAGCTTAACTCTGAAAGTACACATCATGGGCTCTAAGAAGGATTTAGAATACATGTTGGTTTTTAAAATATATAGATTTTTATCTCAAAGGCAAATTTGCTATGCTTCCCCCATCCCACCTTTTTACTGAAGGAAAAAAGTCCTTTGTAAAAGAGTTCACATGCTCGCTGGGGGGATGCTGTGGTAGTGCCCAGACCTCCCTAAGGACAAGGCATGCTGTCCCGGTGGCTCCCAGCTCTCACTGGGAACCCGACCTCACACTCATCGTGTCAGTTTTCCTAAAACTTCCATTATCGTAGCTATTTTCTGAACGGTCTGTGGAAAGAGCCTCAGACCTCAGTCAAGTCCACTTCAGGGACAAAGTCTTCCTCCCTCCTTGCTGCACTAAACATTTGGCTGTGAAGGAGATAAAATTCCTGTGTAGTTGGAGCAAAACTGGGGACGGAACTTCAAAAGTGTGTTTGTTGACTCGCATGGAGTGATCATTACATTATAAAGGTGCATTTTAATCGACTCTACTCCAAACAAATGTGCATACACACACACACACACACACACACACCCCACACTTGAAAGAGATAAATGCACTTAGGGAAAGAAATAAAAATAAATTTTCATCAGATTTAAAAATACTGTGAAAAATATTAGCTGTGGAGTCTTTTCTCACCTGAAGTAATTGTATTAAAAAATATGAACAATAATAGTCTGCTCCCTAAATGTAATGAAATTGTGGTTATTACATTTCACTTAACATAGAGAAATAGTGATTTAGTTTTTCTTTCTCTTACCCCACAATTGGGATAATAAACAGTTCTGCCCAGAACCCACACGTCATACTGATGATGTTCATTCTGACTCAGGGATCTCTTTTCCCCCTTTCCCATTTCCACTCTGGCTTCAACCAATTTCCCCACATTTATGTATGAATTTGCACTGTAAATGAAAGTGAGTACAAACCATATACCTTGAGTAGTTAGGGGCCAGGGACTTTTTTTCTAAGGAAGTGCTGTTTATTTTTAGTTCTGATTGCATTATTTGTAATTTCTTTATATATATAATGTATATGTATAAATATAGATGTGTATATAAATTACACATATACATATATACATATATGTATATCTCCACATAGATCAATAATTTTATCTAGATGCGTACATATAATGATATCATGCTTGCTTTTTTTCTCTCTTCCTCACTAGTTTCCCCTTTCCTTTTGCTTCTCCCTCCTTCCTACCCTCCCACCAAGGAATGCATATCATCACCTATGTGTGTGCTTCTTACTGTTTTCTGCACTCACAACACTCTATTGACCTATGCATGAACACAGTTGCATGTAGAGAAGATCATAGGTACTCCTCCATATTTCGCTTCCTCAATACCACCTCTGTTGAAATCATCTGGCATAGGTCTAATTCATTATTTTTTTAAAAGTAACAATTCATTGTGTGAATATATCCGCCATTCCATTATTAAGAGATTTTTTTAAATTTTTTGCCACTATAAATAATGCTGCAGTAAATAATAGCCATCTTTATAAACTAGATTTTAAATACCTATGGTATAGATTTCTAAGAGTGGAGTTGTTAGCTCAAAGGCATATGTCCTCTTAATATCCTGAAACTGATAATCCTAAAACTGATCCTGCCGAAT
The DNA here is from genome assembly GCF_046562875.1 of Panthera onca. NCBI lineage: Eukaryota > Metazoa > Chordata > Mammalia > Carnivora > Felidae > Panthera > Panthera onca. The sequence goes on along the minus strand of NC_138343.1, from coordinate 22,178,941 downwards.
TGCATTCTAAGGAGGTTATGAAATTGTACATTTATATCAGCAATGTGTGTTTTTCTAGACATACATGTCAGCAACAGATATTACAGTTTTTCTAAATTTTTGCCTGTTGGATACAAATGACTTTGGCTTTCCCAATCCTAATGAATTTGAGCATGTTTTCATATGATTACAGGTTATCTGGATTTTCTCTGTTTTGAATTGTCTCTTCATATACTTTGTCTATTTTTCTATTGCTTGTCTTCAGATTGTCAATTTGTAAGAGATTTTTTTCTACATTAACCTTTTATCTCATATGTGTGTTCTGAATATTTTTCCAGCTCTATCTTTTATCCATTGATTGGTCATTTGTTCATATATATGGTCGCTTATGGTATTTTGGTATGTATAAACCAAATATATATACATGTAAAATAATATATATAATTACACATGTATAGATAAATATATTAAATACAAAAATATGTCAAGTGCATATACTTACATGTAACAAATATATACACCCAATATAAATATACATATATACTAAAATACCGAGATGTAAAATACGTTATTAAAAAAACAAACAAAAAAACAAAAAGCCCATGTACTTTTCTTACTCCATGAAACCAACAACTATATTAAATAATCTTACATACTGAGATCTATTTCTGGATTCTCTATTCTGTTCCACGAAACACTTCTGATAGTATGTTCTAATAGATACTTCTTATAGAAAGTGCTCTACTATTCATTCTTTCTTTGTATCATTTTCTTGATTATTGCCAAGTAATTACTCTTACAAATGAACTCTGTTATTTTATTCAAGACAAAAAAAATCTTCTGTTGGGATTCCAATTGGAAATGCACTATGTTTATATACTAATTTGGGGAGACTTAAAAAAATGGAGATACCACATCCAAAACCATATTTGTCTTTTCATTGGTTTTTCATGTCTTTTTTTAAGATTTAATAGCTGCTTTATTTGCACTGTGTGTCTTGGTTTTTAAAATTTGTTTTTACATTTCATAGTTTTAGTAACTTTTATATGTGGAATATTTTTTCTTATTTCTATTTCTAGGTCCTCACTGCTAAAGAGAAAGGCTACTAACTTTTTAAAATTTATTTTATATCCAGCCATTTTACCAGTTTTCTTAATACTGTGCTTTTTTTCTTGAATCTGTTGGGTATATATATATATATATAGATAGATAGATATACTATCATAGCATTAGCAAAATATGTAATTTTATTCTTTCCCAGTATTTATAGGATATTTCTCTTAAATTGTTCATTTGCTGAATCCTTAAAGCAATGCTTAACAACAACAACAACAACAACAACAACAACAACAAAAGAATGACAATCACAGGTATCTCTGCTTAATTTCTGATTATAATTAAATGAATTTTTTGCCACTTAGGATACCAAAAGTTGTTGGTTTGGGGTAAATAATCTTTATTATAATTGAGGAGATTTCTTTTACTTTTATCTTATTTAAAGTCTTTAAAAAAAAAAAACAGCTGCTGAGTTTAATATGTTCCTTTCAGTGAGTATTAATTTGATTGCTTGGTTTTTATTTTATTTATATATAGGATTATATGGACAGCTTTTTTGATATTGAACCATTTTTGCTTTTTTGTGCATGTGTTTACTTGCTATATTTGTAAATGTCTAGATAAATATTTACTAAAATGTGTCAAATGTTAATAGCTATAACATAAAGGATTCCAGGATAAAATTAATTGGGGAAACACTGAACCAAACAGACTTAAATGGTACCTTCCTGAACTGTTAAGCTAATGTGTATTGTCAACCTACAAAAGGAGATTAGAGTATAAATGTTTAGTGAACTTTATTTGATGGTCTATATTTTATGAGCCATTACACGGGAGCAGTTTAGAGCAAAGCAAACTTTGGGAAATGTTTGTATGGAGATTATATACTAAGAATTTCAAATAATACTAAGAATTGCAAATAATTTTGGTACATAAAACCAAATAAATCATAAGAGTAGAGCTGATAAACTAAAAGCCACACTATAGGATTGCAAAACCATTTGTGAAAAATAATTTAATTAACTAACGTTTTGTATTAATTATACTCACTTTTAGTATGTAAGAATTTTACCAGGGTAGGCCCAAATTATTGGTGTTTGGCATTATACAGACCCATCTTAGAATATAAGGTGGTCCTGGAGCTGGATATGGTCCCAGGTCCAGCCAATTGTCACAGTATAATTCTAGGAAATAACACAATTGCACCTGTATCCCTTTCTACTATGCAACCCATGGTATCATGACAATCATGATGTGATGACATAGATGGACTATCATGACATGACTTGTGTGTGGCACTTACCAATGACATATTCCACTCTGAAGAAATCCCTTCTGGGGTCGTATGGACGATTGAAGTCAATCTGAATGAAGAAAGACTGTCCTCTACGTACAATCAGGTGGTTGTTTTCATACTTGTCAGTGTGGTGGTCCACTTTGTTGGTGTCCCATCTCTCCTTGAACAGGTGAACATTTGTGACATTAAGGTAGTCTACACACATAGAAAACAATTAAGGGAAACCATTGAGTAACTTTGGTTTAACCAAAACTCAAAAAAAAAAAGATTGTTTTTTCTTGAAGAAGCAAGTTAATGAGGCCTGTTAGATAGAACCCTCTACAGGGGGCTGGTGGATTTGGGGGTCAGTCTCTTGTGACATTCTTGTTCTAACGATGACTTTAAAAGCTTTCCCCCCTCTAATCTCATTTTATACCACAGGGCACTTTTGTAGGATAGAGCAGTGTTGATGATGCCTCCCATACATGTCTAGGTACAGAGAAACTAGGACCAGAGTTCAAGTCTTCACATTCCTACACTCACACTTCTTTCATGATGGCAGGTGGTCACCATCATGACTACCAACTCACTATGTCACTAACTAGGGATAAGCAGAGTATAGCCACTTCAATTTTCTTATCTTTAAAAAGGGAAGAATCAAATATGATAAACCCTCAAAGAGATGTTACAAGGACAAAGTTAACCTTTAATCCAAAATTCTCCTCTTACTTTAGAAAGGGTCAAAAACCCCTCCTTTTGTTATTTCTAAAAGTAGATCTGATTCCTCAAAGGCAAGAAAGAAAAGAACAAGTGTGGAAAAAGGATACTGACATTTCATTGAGATACATATAACGGTTTCCACTTTGAACATGCAGGAACAAGCTTCACATTTCCCTAGCTCCTAAATGACCAGTCTGGAAGTCAAACCATGGTATGCTGAAAAAATCTATAGGTTTTTCCTTTGGTTTTTGGAATTGGGAGAGTATATGTCAGTTATACACTTATTTGAGACATGATAGCACCAGGTAACAGTTAGATCCCCTCCCACCTTTCTCCCGTTCCCTCTGCAAATGATCACTCAATGTGGAGGTCACTCTACCCATCTACATTGTAGTTTGCAAGATCTAGTCTAGAGACAGATTTCTGTGTGCACACTTGGAGTTCTAAAGGGGAATTCATGAGAGAGGCTGGTGGGGGTACACTAGCCTCCTGCCCACCCACCCTTTCCCTGAACCCACCTGTTGCATGCTTTGCCCTCACGGCTGTGAACACAGGGTGCACAGCTGCTGAGTCTGTATCATGCTGGAGCATCACTCTCAAAGACTCCAGTGCCTTCCTTTGCTTTGACACAGGAATCCTGTGTAAAAGGAAACCTGGTCCCCTCTGAACCCATTTTTGTCTCATAGGTGAAATCAAGAAGTTGGACTCATTAAGATACTCTCCAGTTCAAAAGTCTAGGAGTTCCTGAAACATTCTTCATTAATTCAAAGTCCAGGTAATCCTGAGTTTGAATCTCAGGCATCTTAATTACTTAGGTAAGGGATGTTGCCTCATAGCAGCTGAGTTTTTTCTCACCTTTCAAATGAGGATACTAATACTTTGAGAATTTCTACAAAGATTCAATGACATAACATGACGACGGCTCTCATACTATGCCTGGCATATAGTGGGGCCATAGTCTTACTTGTGGAGAGCTTAAATATAAACTCTGATGGTCGGTGTGATGCTCAGTAGGTTACTGTGACTGTGATATTACAGCACATAGAAAGTGCAAGATACAGTTTTATTTTTACCCCATCGCAGAACCCTGAACATGGTCCCCTGAAGGGCACTTTCCTTCCATTATGCTGTGGGTGGAAGATGTTTAATTCTCTAGACCTCTCTCTTCTAAGCTGCCTTTCCCCCCTAAGTTCTCTGACCTTATTAAGGTTACAGTCCCCAGTGTTAAGCCAACTTCAGAAAGAGCTAGAGAATCATAAATGTCTTAGTTGAAAAGGAACTTAGTAATCAACTCATCTGGTCATCTTTCTTCACACTGTACCTTTCCATAACGTTTCATTTTGTTTAAATGTCTAAAAACTTAATCCTCAGAAATGGGTTTAATCAGGTCTCCATCAGCATGATTGGAAGGAATGCACTGATAGAGCCTCACAGAATCTCCAAGGGCAAAGGCACTTTCTAGGGCATCTGACAGACCTATGTACTGCATGAAACATCTTGAAAGCCCAAATGCTTAGGCTTTTTGTCTTCATCTGAATGGGAAACCCACTATCTCGCAAGGCAAACAGTCCATTTTTAAACAATTTTAATTATTTGAAAAACTCCCGTAAGATGAACTGACATTTGCTTCCTTGCAATTTTTCTAACAATGGATCCTGGTTCTGACTTCTGGATAAATATAGAATGCATTCTATTCATTTCATCTGGTACTCCTTAGGTATGTAAAAGCTTCTATTCCTTTGACTAAGACATTCACCATTTCTTCCACTGTTCTTTTCCAGACATTTTACCCACTACTTTGTTCTGGAATATATTTCATTTTATAAATTCCCAATGAAAAACAATGAGACCACTACATCTTTCCAAATAAATAGTATATTTCTGTTATTTCAGTCTAAGATATCATTAGTATTTTAAATAGTTCTATCTTATTATTGATCAACGTGAAGCACCTGATAAAGAGAAACCCTTAAAAACACATTCTGATGTCATTTCTATGATTAGGATTCAATCTTGACCCTTAGAAACCACTCACTCATGTTGCTATTTAGCCATATCTATGCAAAGATTTTCTTCTTTGTAGCTCAGTGTTAAGGTTTTACATGTATCTATGTTGAATTTCATCTTACTGCATTTGGTTAATTGGTCCAAGCTTTTAATGTAATTTTAGACCCTAAGCATATATTCAGTGTATTTAATACTCTCCCCAACTTGCTGTCCTCCAGGAATTTTATGTGTGTCATTTTATGTTGCCATTCAAGACATGAATATAAATGCTGATTTAGGTCACTGCCTAGTAAATACAACCTAGATAAATGAACAGTGGTAGATACTAAAAATTGAAAAGATAGTTATGACATGGCACCATAAATATTCTGATAAAGTGGTACAGGGTATTTGATGGAGGAGGGTATCTGGAAGGTATAGGGAACCTGTAACCAAGATTTGGCAGGGGGGATTAAGGAAGCTCCTTGGAGGAAGGGAGGTATATAAACAATGGTCAGAAAGGTGAGCAAGTTTTCCAGGTAGAAAAAGGGGTGGGGAAGGATGTTTCAGGGAGAGAGGAGGATGAGTGAAGACTGAGGCAAGAGAGTGCGTAGTTTACTTAAGAAATTGAAGCATGATTGGTTGGCTGGAATGTGCTAGTGGGACCACAGAGGAAAAGTAAGCCGGAGCCACTCATGCCAGTCCTGTAGACCATGTGAGTAATTTGGATTTTAATGGCACTGGGGATCCAGTGAAAAATCTGATACAGCAAAATGACATGATTAGATTTATGTATATAAGCTTCAACTGCTTCTGGTGACAGAGTAAGAAAAGGAATGGATGGTGGCAGTGTTGGAGGCAGGAGGGTTGGCTGAGAGTCTGCTGTGGCACTCCAGGTGAAGGATGGGATGAGTCTAATCTGCCTCCAGGTGATGAAAGCACTGGTTCTGGAGCACTGCCAGGACTTGCCTCATCTCATCCCACCACCTCTTCCATGATAATGTGCCCCTGAAAATAAGTATATTGGCTTTATGCCTTGGCTTCCCAAGCAGCCTCACCAAAGGGAAATATAAAGCTAGAAAGACAAATTCAAGGTTTCTTGTTTGTTTGTTTGTTTGTTTGTTTTGTTTTAGTATCTGGCTCTCACTGGTTTTATTCTTATTGCAAATGAAAACTCTGGCTTTCTAGTTCCATGAGCTTGTCTAATGAATTTGGTTAATGTCTAGTGAGTCTGGTTAAAGTCAGTCTATCCCTGAAGTAGTGAAACACAGTACTACTTCTGTGGGGTACTGATATCTATTGGAAGAATAAGAGTTCCACGGTTAAACCAGTTTGGGAAAATGCTGCTTAACCAAAGTCAATCAGGATTCTTGCAGGATTTATGGGAGACTTTAATATATTGATGTGCGTTGTAAATATCCTATAGGTGCCATGTCTTCCAAACTTAAATGCTCATGGGGACTATTTTCTGTGGAGTTCAGTGTTTTGCAGAATATGTTCCGGGTGATGCTTCACTACTTACTAATTGTGCAACCTCAAAGAAGTTATTTAATCTCTCTGAGCTTCAGTTTTCTTTCCTTTAAAAAGATAATGGAATGTTTGCTTTACAGGGTTCGTGTAGAGATTAAATGAAAAAATGTATGTAAACTGCTTTAGCACAGTGTCTGGCCCTAGCAAATTCTCACAAATTATTTTCATTGTATTATCATTGTTATTATTAAGAGAGGAGAATAGCATAGTGGATAAGAGTATAGATTTTCGAGGCAGATTTTCTGGACTCAAATCCCAGTTCTGGCACTATCACCATGACTTTGGACCAGTTATACAAACTTCCTGTGCCTCCGTTTTATCATCTGCAAAATGGGGAGGTGTATTCTGAGAAGACAGGCTTGCTTTTCTTTTCTTGCATTTCCACAAGTGGATGAAATAAATTTCCCCTCCTTATTCCCCTCCATATTCCCAGAATATGTTTTTCCTTTTTTTAATAAAAATTTATTATCATGAAGCACTTCGTGTCATCTTAATATAGGCCATTTATCTATGAAACTATAAGCCTTTGCGGACAAGATCTCATCTTCACTGTACCTGGGAAGACGTGAAAAGACGCCATGGGAAATATGCCACTTTTTACTTTAAACAAATGTAATGCCTGAAAATTTGGAACTTAGAGTTGGTTATTCATCATAAAATGGATATTCTATTTATCAGAAGATTAATCACGGGAGTCCTTTAAATGTTATTTATCAGACAATTTCATTCTTAACAGATACCAATTTCAGGACTATATATAGTATATTGTATATATGTGTGTATAGTATATTATATATTGTACAGCGTTGAAGGTAGTGATCTGTGGTTTCATAATATGAGGCCCCCAGAGTAGCACTTTCATTTCAGACAGGAATAAAGATTCCATGCCTTGATAGTGCATAATTCATATATTACTTATAACAAAAGGTAAATAAGAGTACTAATAGATTCTTTTGAGTCTATAAAACATAAGCCAAAAAAACCACTACGGTTTCATAGTGAAAGCAAAAATATATATAATATGTTTATATTTGTCACATAAATATATATTAAATATATTTATATAAATTAAATAATAATATATGAAATAAACATATGTTAGCATATACATGAAGAATTTGTTTTAAAATAATGTAGTCTGCAATGTTATAATTTTGATAATGCTTATTCTAAGTATGGAGTTTTAAAAAATTCTATTTTTTTCTAAATGATCTTTTCATTCTTTACTGCAACAATCCTCCAAGAGGTCAGTGCCTACAGGAAAAAAGGAAAAAAAAAATCATGGAAAACTACGGTTGTACTCTATGTGGGGAAAAACCAAGGCAATGATTAGTAAGATTTCCCTTTGTAATCTCTTAAAATAAAACTGCATATTAAAATAATTTAAACCAATGAAAACATTTCATCTAAAAAATAAAACTTGACCAAGACACGGAAGATTAAAAGCGACATTAAAAGTAAGAGTTTAAAGAACTAATGTTGTAGACTTTAGTCAAATGGACAAGACATATGGAAGGGTAACCAGCAGAGTTGTTTATCCTTAGAGGGAGAAGGAAAGGACAGCATAGCTCTATGGATTTGCTAGGGGTTGGCCTGAGCACTGGGGAATAAGGTGAGGTCCTCAAACCACTGATTAAACAACACTTCTTTCATTGCTCATGGACAGTCACCACAGATCAAGCTTTGTATTTGGTGTTTACAATACCTAGCAATAGCAAGGGGTCTATAGATGTTGGTTGTAAAATCTGAGCATAGATATAAAAACATCATAGTTCTTTCTCTTGTCCATTTTGGTCAGCGCTGTCCCTCTTCATGTAGTAAACAGTAAACACTCATTAAGCTGGCATATTGATTTCTGCTTTGCTTATTGGATTAATGAGACATAGTTTAGACTGAAGGAGACTTCTCATCTAGGCTCCATTCGCCATAAACAGGAAATGAATTTGCTTTTCCCTGTCCAAGCCGGGTTCCTGGCAAAATAGAGCCACTCATTGCTAAGCTACTTTGTTTTTGTTTTTGTTTTTGTTTTAGAGAGATATTGTAGCTGGAAAGTTGGCAGCTTGCTCTTTCAAAGTGACAGCTTTCAAAAAGTCTACCTAACACAATTTAGCCTAATTCCAAACACATCAGAAAATGGACTGGTTAAAAAAAAAAAATCTCTCCTCATGAGCCAGCTGCTTCCTGGTCCTCCTACCCTTTCCCTAATATGAAAAAAAGTAGATTATTTTCTCCTTAGGTTGTAAAAATATTCTTTGGAGAATGATTATACCTGTCACAGATGGAATCTTGAGATAAGTTAAATGTTTAGGTTCATATCCTAGGAATTCCCTAGTGAAATGAAATCTCCATGCAATCTTCGGTAATATTATTACCAAAATGTAGGCATAAGTACTGTCCATGGGGAAGTAGGTCTGTTTATTGTTGAAACAACAGGATAAAAGTTCCTTTCTCATATTTCCTTTGGAAACCTCAAGTTTTAAAGTATCATTAATTAGAATGATTAAAAACATTTTCTTAAAAAGAAGCTTATTGTTTTTCAACTGTTGCTATTCAAATGTCCTGTACTGTAAACTGTATAAGAAATGCTTAGCTGCCCAGAGCAAGGTGGAGTAAGAAGTGAGACCAGCATCTTCTCCAGACACTGAAATCTGTCTGGCCTACCTCTCCTCTTGCTGGAAGTATCTCAACAGCAGCCTCCAAGTATATTTCCTTCTCTCCATTTTCCCCTCACCATTAGAATTGCCTTCATGAAACATAATTCTGATGATTTAATTTTGCTATTTAGAATCCTTTGCAAGGAGGAAAGGTAAGGTCTCAGTGTACCTCAGTGTACAATAGGTCCCTGCCTACTTTCCCCAGGCTTATCCCCCACCATATCCCCATTACTTGATAAATACTGTTCTCTCTGCTAGAAATGCAGTTCCCATGCATTGCCTGTCTGGAAGACTCCTATTCATCCTCTGAGACCCAACTCAGTTGTCCTCTTTCTCACTGTACCCACACCAAGTTATCCCTTTCTCTGTTCTTTTGCTGCAATAGGCATAATTTCTGTTACACTATTTTTGCATGGAATTTCAATGATCTTTTCTGTGTCTATATCATCTACTAAATGGAGAGCCACTTGAAGCCAGGGATTGGCTTACTCATCTTTGTGTCCCCAGAGAGAACTTAGCATAGTTCCTGACACACAGGTGGCAGTCATTAAATGCTTTTACACAAACCGAATGAAAGAATGAATTGATTCTATACAACCTCATTTCTGAATCATACATTAAATGTCTTTCTTATTCTTTTAAAAATCTTCAACCCAGAGAGGTTTATTCTGCACAAAGGAGAGATTTATAATTAATTAGTTAACTAGTTGATCTGGTTCTGACAGGGAATGGGGTGGGAAGGAGGAGATGCTCAGAAAGGTACAAGACTCCATTAGCTTGAAAGATTCGAGATCTCTCCTGCATTTGATTTTTTTTTTTTTTTTTTTTAGAAATCCAGACTTGCTTTCCAGTTGAATTCATCACATTAGATGTATCCAATAAGGATTATAATCATCACTGTAAATGATCACTATGGTTAACAATGCAGAGTCAAACCAGAGCAAGAATATAAGGTTATCTTCCCGAACATTACATCTCCTAAAATAACCTTTGAGACCAGGAAAGCTGTAAAGAGATTTTCAGAAATAACCACTGAGCATGCAGAACAGTCTAATAGGAAGAGATGCAAATCTAGAAATCTGAGGAGATTTTCACATACCATTCTCAGCTACAACTGAGTTTGGAAGAGGGCGTTAAGGACCCCTAAAAACACATGAAGATGTCAAACATCACCAGTGAGACTAGCTGGTCCTATCTCTGGGGTTTCACTGTCGCCTCAAATATTTCAATTTTTTGTAAATAGTGTGCTGCTGGATGGGAGGAACTTTATGTGAGTTTATACAATCTGAAATGCCGGCTAAAGTCATTCTTAACCAAATTCTCACAAAAGCTATGAATTAAGGGTATACATTCAGTGTATATTATATACATCGACTGCCACAAGGCTGTTTGAAGCGAAAAATCTGCCATTTCCCCCCTTTCCTCCTCTTGCTTTTCTGCCTTTTCAGTCAGCTTGGTACAAGTAGCTTGTTAAAGGGACGCTTTTGGAAAAAAGGAGAGTTTGCCTTACGACTTTGAGAGCCAAAGCGTCCTCAGGCAGGGGCTCAGGGAGATCCAAGCCCTCTTGGACGCCCCTAGTGGTCACTGCATAAGCTGCAAGAAGACAGAAGTTAAATACCGTGACTGCTTTAGCAGGGGATAACTTGGAACAAGTTGATGTATTTCGTGTCAGAGAAATTTGAAATATAAAGGATAAGTAGGAGACAGTCCTCCTTGATCAGGTGGTTTATATGCTGGTATTTTTCTTCTGTTCTCATCTAGGACTTTCCTCTATGCTCCCTGGGTTCTGAGACCCTTTTCTCATAGTGAGTAGCAATTAGTTCACATTAAATGCATGCATGTTTATGAAATCTGGAACATGCTATTAATAATAAGATTATAATGACTCTAGGACTGATGAGTCATTCAATTCTCCAGTGACTGACTGTTCATTCATTGTACAAATAGTCATTGGACACTCACACACGTCTGCCAAGGTCTGTAATAGGTATCCCAGAATGTCACTTGGGCTGTGGATACATGATGACTGATTTTTCCAAATAATTCTCTTCAATATAATTCCCCACCTGTGCCTCCAAAAATAAACAAAAAACAGTAAACCCAGATTTGTTTGTTTTTTAAATCAACCCACCTGCTCAAGTTTTCTGGAAGTTTTGATTTCTTATTAGCAACATTTTGTTCAGATTTCAGGTAGACAGACCCTGCAGGTGGTTACACATTCCCCTTGGAAGTGGTGGGCCCCTTTCACTGTGGTGGGCCCCTAACCTAGTAGGGTATGATAATCTGCTTCTGAATCAAGGAGCATTTGTAGGTCACGTCCTATGGATCAGGGATCTCATGGGCACTGGTCATTTGATCACAATGGCAACTGTAAAGTAGGTATTGCTTCCATTTTCCTGATGGAGAAAATGAAGCTCCCCTGGGTGACAAAGTAAGCAAGTGGCAAATCTGGAAACAGAACCCAGGTCTTCTGAGTCTCGGACCGGGGTGTTCTTTGCTACATCTCACTGTCTCTGTGCACATTTCTCTTCACTGATCCTGTGCCCCTCTCTCTTTCTGTTCTTCCTGCCCTCTTCTTTTAGCACCTTGGCCACCATTCCCCAGGGCCCAGAGTCTTCTCTGCCAGAGGGGAATTTTTCTAGAAAACTGAATACACCAAGGTAATCTGCTTGATAATTTTACATGCTCATGCTTTCCAATTTTATTTACATTCAAAAGATGGAAGGAAGGAAGGAAGGAAGGAAGGAAGGAAGAAAGGAAGGAAGAAAGCATCCTATCTTAGATTGGTCCGTGAAGGAGTGGACATTAATTACTTGCTTTGGCCTCAGTTTCCTCACCTGTAACATGGGAATTTAGATGATTGAATCTTCCTCACCTATAACATGAGGATTAGCAAGTCCTTTTTAACTCTGTTCTGTGGCTCTACTGATGAAGTTGTAGAGAATGTGGCACCCAGCTGGGAGAGATAGCTCAGAACTACAAGTTCACAAGTTTGTCTGGACCCTTCTATTAAACTGAAGATGGCCTTCTGTGAGTTCTCTCCTCCAAATTTGGATGGTACCTTAATGGATGGTACTAGATCTCTCTCTGTTTTCACAATTGAATATCAACCGGCTAGATGTGATAGTAACACAATCAAATCTGTCCACAATGTCGAGAAGTTCTGATTTGCTGGACTTGTTAGTGATCGGCATTGTTCTTTTTCTTTGCTTTCAACTGCTGACCTCTTTCTGATGAGGCAAATTAGCCACACACCCCAAGGTGATGGTGGGCACCTACCCAAGCAAGTGGGTGTTCACACCCAATGAAACTTAGCACAGAGCCCCCTCAGGAGCAAAAATGGGCTTGGTGCATGTGTGCTACTGACAAAAAGTGCTCCCTGCTAGATGCCATTCAGGGACATGAGTCTGAATGTCCCTGCCATGGCCCAAGGGAATGGCACCTGTGTCACCAAGCCACTGCTGGCACCTGGGTCCCATCACAGCTGACAGGGCTGAGCGGAGGTCAGCTTCTGGCTGCTACTCCCAGAGCAGGTCCCTGGGGATCAGTGGAGGCAAGAGCAGGGGAAGCAGCTTGCCTCACCTGCTCAGCAGGCTGCTCTGGAGACAAATAGAGGGTTTCCATCTCCATTACTGTCAGAGTCTGGCATCTTTCTCCAGCTCTGAAATTCACAGTGATGGAGAGAGGAGGGAGGAGGGAGAAGGAAGGAGGCAAAAGCCAGACAATCAAAACAGCCACAATATTTTGGAAGTGGAAACTTCCAGCTAGAGAGTATTTTTAAAACAGAACGGTAGCCCTGGAAGAGGCACCCGCTAAGCCAGCGCCCTTGTTTTATAGAGGAAATAGCCAAGAGGTAGAAAGACAAAGTGACTTCCCTGGGATCACAAAGCTATTAAGTGGCAGAACTGGGACAAGAATCTGAGTCTTTGGTCCTTTGACCACTCCAAAGAAGGCCTGGGAGTCTTTTCTTTAATACCAGACACTGGCAGGGGCACCTCTTTTGTGGGAGCTTAGTGGAGACAAAGGGTGCTGACCCAGCCAGCACCTGCAGGGAGAAGCAGGTGGCTGTGCCTGTACCTTGCAGGTTGAAGCCCCGGGGGGTCAGCCCCTGCAGCTCCACAGTGGGGAGGTCATCCTCTGCTGCATTGGAGGCGTTTCGGGGCAGGGCTCGCCTGCCTCCAAGTGCAGGTGCGGAGGTCTCCGACATTCTTAGCTTCACAAGCTCCTTGGGAGGAGGGATGGGGGGTGGGGAAGGGAGACACAGAAAAGGAATGTGAGGTGAATTACATTGGAGACAAGGATTCAAAAATAGAGAAACAGACATATCTGTGTGAGATAGCACTGGAGCAACACATTTTGAGTTTCTCATAAATAAAACTTGCGAAGTGGCAGTAAGGATTAGTCTAATGATGGAGTATAGCTCCCCAAGGATCTTGGGGAGATTTCTCGTTTGTCAAAACATATGGAAAGCAGAAGAAAAGGGGGTTATTTGAAGAAATGAAAAATGTAAACGATTTTAGAAAGCAGGTTTTTTTTTAATCCCCTCATTACCTCTAAAGGCTATATCTTTGTGAGAAATGTTTACTGTCATATGCCTGTATGTATGTCCATTTCATACAGGCTTAGGAAGCCTAAGTTACTTTTAAGAACAACCTCATCCAGCCGTGTTTAGATAAGCAGCATCCTCTAAAGCATGTTTGCAGTGTAATTCAACCTATGTTTAATGAGGGCCTACTATGTGTCAGGCTGTGATGTGGGCACTTGGGATACATCGGAGAACGAAACAGAGGATTGTTGACCTAGAGTCTAGTGAGGGTTAGGGTGGAGCCCACACTTTCCAGAAGTAAACACAAAGGGGTATAAGAAGGTGGCCATTACTTTGGAGCCAGGACCACACAGAGGAGAAGGCAGATGGAGTCTGTGTGTGTGTGGGTGGGGGTGGGTGGGGGTGGGTGGGGGGTACACTGGCAATTTTAAATAAGGCTATAAATAGCCTTTCTCTAAATGTACACTTGGTCAGTGGTGCTAACAGTGCCTTAGCTCCAAGCCTACTTCCCTTTCCTCCGGAGTTTGTGCAGGCAAGGAGCCAGCTCAAATACCACACACCTCACTGTCACTCCCCAGTCTGTACTTGTTGACCGACTGACCAAATAAAGGGAGCCCTTGTTTCTGACCCAAATGAAGCTTTCACCTTGATCACCTGGATCACCCAGTCATGACTCTTGGCTATTTGGCTTTTTTTTTTTTTTTTCAAAACCAAGCACACCCTCCAAAGATGAAGAGCCTCCACTACAGAGGCAAACCAGAGTAGACTGTTCTAGAAGCAAAGGCAACACAGCTGGAGACAAGATAATCACTTACTAGGGTATTTGGTCTGGGACAGAGATAGCAATGTTTCCAAGTATAAAGTCTGAATAGGTTTCCATAAATACCTACAGACATATTTACACAAAGTCTCCAGTGAACTCAGGGGACAAGGAGAAAGGGTTAATGATGGAGGGAACACAGGGGAAAAAGCAGTCCTCTGCAAGGGAATAACAAGGGTGGGCTTAGGATCACTAGGGGAGAGAGGGTTTGGGGGTAGCACAGAGCAGAGCCCAGCGGGGCACTGGCCTGTTGGGAGAGAGAACCCAGAAAGCAGAGAGCTGGGGATCCCCAGGTGCTTGGCCAGTAAGAGGATCTTGTGCAGGCCTGGCTGGGTGGGCAGAAGCACTCCCTTCTCACAGGTGAGAGTGGGGTAGGGGGCTAGGCAGGCGCTCAAGTTCAGCTCTCGAATTGGGGAGGGGAACAGAGGATGCACAGGGACAGAAAGCCTAGCCAAGTAGGTGTTCTTACCTAGCTCTATCTCCCTATCTCTCTCCATCCTTCTGTCTCACCCCTCCAGAGTCCTCCCTTGGGGGAGCACTCCCAAGTCCCTCATTCCCAGCTAGTGGCCTTCTTGCAAGCAGTGCCTTCAGGGCTACTTGGAAGAGAACCTGAGGAGCCCCCTCTGATGGAAGTGGCGCTGGGTAGGCCCGGAGATAAGGACTAGGAACAGAACTGGACAAGGAGGCTGCCCCTCCCCCGCCCCCTACACCCGGAGCAGCCCTCTGAAGGATTTCCGGAAACCCCAGGCAGGGGGCAGACCGAGCGGGGGCCCCTTGGCTCCTGGTTGCAGGCTTGCAGCTGCCGGGCTGCTTACCTGCGGTCCCCTCCCGAGGTGGCCTAGCCTCAGGCTGGCGCTGTGCTGCTCAGGGACACTTCCTCAAAAGGACGCAGTTAAAAGGACAAGAAAGTTGGCTCTTAAATAACCTCCTAACAGCCCCCACCCTCTTCCCCCGTCCCACAGGGTTTTCTCCTCCCCCTTCTTGACAGCTGGAGCAAACCAAGCAGCTTCTAGGACTTCCTATTTACTTCTGCCACCCTGCTGTGTTATTCCGGAGTGAGCCCCTCCTCCCACCCACAACCCCCCTGACACCCAAGTGTCCAGCCCTGCTTCTCCTCGCCATCCCCACCTCCGGTTCTGCAGCCCCTCTCCAGTGCCAAGCAGACCCTGCCTCTGCCATTTGGTCAGAGAGGCTGGAAATGTCTTTCTGCACAGGGCAATGTCTCTGCCCTCCGGAATTCTGAGGGCCACTGGTGCGGCTCGGATGAAGGGTGCCTCTGCCCTCTTGCAGACAGGTCACAGACAAACGTGACCATGCATGAAGCATCCCCTTCTTGTGTAAATAAGGCTGAGGAGCCTGGTCTAAGTGCTGGAAACATCCATGGGGACTTCAGCTACCACCTTACTGCAAGACTTCCCACAGGAGGGGACGAGTAAATAACTTAGAGTGTCAAAAAAATTAGAAAATAACATCTTTTTTTCCCCCCTGAAAACCATTCTGGTTTATCTTCAAATAACAGGAGAAATAGAAAATTTGTCTTCTATGTATATATTTTTTTCTGAGTCTTTGTATCTCTAAATAGTCCTATTTTCAAACAACCTATTTTTAACCTTCTTTACTGTCTTCAAATTTCTGACCTTGCCCCTTGATCTAATTTCATAGAGAGCACGGTAAAAAAAAATGCCATTGGTTAGGGATTCTCTACATTTTCTGCTACTGATCTATGAACTTGCCTGCAAACTTACCCATCTTTTCCCTTTCTTCCTCTCATTCAAGTGGGGAAGGTTCCTACCTAATCCCTTGTTCATGGCAAAGTGCCCTGGGCCTTGCTGTTTTGCCTGTGGTCCATGCCACCTTCTTCTCCAGGGCCTTGCTGTGTATCTGTTCTCTCTCTTCTGTCTTCAAGCTCTCACTGTCCTGTAGCTGCTTCCCAACAGCATTTACACAACTTCAAGGCAAGTCTCTTCAATACTTTTTACAACTCTCCCTCAGCCCAGCACCCCCCTGTCACCAGCTATTGTTCCTCTCTCTCATCACCATTGCAAGCTTCTGGCATCTGCCCCCATCATTCTACTGAAACCAGCCCAAGCTCACCAATGGCCCGCACCAAATCCAAAGGACAGGATTCAGTTATTTACTTGACCTTTGGAGACATTGAACTTGCCCACTCTTGCCTGAAAGGTCTTCCCCTCCCCCCTCCCACCTCTGAGACACTCTGGGGGGGGGGGGGGTTCCTCCAGTGCTGCACACACCCCCTTGGATAAACTCTATGTCCCCCTTGCTCTCATTTCCCATCTGAGGGCTCTCATTGCCCTCATTTCCCATGTGTCTCAGGACACATCTGTGTCCTGACATGTCCCAAATCTACGTCTTTAGCCATGATCTTTTCTATAACCTCAGACTCCCCAGTTTAACTGCTTCCCAGCCATCTTCACTTGTCATGTCCCAGGGATAACTCATACTCATCATATCTAAAATGGCATGTATAATTTCCCCCTGGAAACTTGGTCCATGTCAGAAGTTCCCCGTCCCAGTGAATGCCACCACCCCGCCTTCCTTTGCCAAGCCAGACTTGTGGTGTTGTTCTTGACACTTCCTTCCCCCCACCCCATCCCTAAATCCAATCCCTCAACAAATACTCTCTATTCTTCCTCTTAAATGTCTGTTGAATCTACCCATTCTCTCCCACTCCCACTGTGGAGGCTCAGACCTCCACATCATCGTCTCTTGTCAAAATCACAAGAGCCACCTACTGCTTCTGATCCTGACTCCTCTAATCCATTCTCCACACTGCAGTGAGAAGCGGCTCAGTGGGGCTCAAATCTGAGATCAAATTCTTTGAATAAATTCTAAACCTCAGTTGACTGGCCTCTGTCATGTTGGCCCTGCTTTTCTCTCCATTCTTATCTCTTTACTCTCTCTTGCATGCTGCCGGGGACCCCCCCTCCACCTGAACCCTGCCCCCACCCCCTGTGCTATGCTCCAGCCCAGTGACTTTCACACTTGTACCACTGCTAGACTACATGAGGGTAGAGACCCCAACTGGAGTTCCCAGGGAGAGTCTGCTGACCATTCAATTACTCAAAAGTCCATCCTGGGGCACCTGGGTGGTTCAGTTGGTTCGGTGTCCGACTTCGGCTCAGGTCATGATCTCATGGTTTGTGGCTTTGAGTCCCGTGTTGGGCTCTGTGCTGACAACTCAGAACCTGGAGCCTGCTTCAGATTCTGTTTCCGTCTCTCTCTGCCCCTCCGTTGCTCACACTGTCTCTCTGTCTCTCTCTCTCAAACATAAATAAACATTAAAAAATGTCCATCCTTTCCATATTCTTTGTTGAGTGCTAGAGAAGGACCATCCTACTCTGATTAGTTGTCCTGGCAAAAATCAAGCCTGGTGTTCCGGATTCCTAGAGATATCCTTGCCTGTGTGGGTCTGGAGAAGAGCCTTCCAGATTCAGCTGCACAGCTGCCAGGTCCTGTGATTCCTGGTTGTGTTATGCATTCAGAACAGGCTTGTCAGCCTCACAACCACCACTTCAGTGCCACTTTTGGACTCACTAAGTATTGTGTGCACATGCAGACATATTGGTTAGCTTCCTAACTTCTCCAAATCACCAACCCAGAAGCATTAAAAACACAATGGCTGGGCACTTAGGTGGTTTAGTAGGTTAAGTGTCTGACTCTTGGTTTTGGCTCAGGTCATGATCTCACAGTTTCCTGAGTTCCAGTCCCACATTAGGCTCTGCTCTCATGTGGAACCTGCTTAGGATTCTCTCTCTCCTTCTCTCTCTGCCCCTCCCCTGCTCAGGCTCTCTCTGTTTCTCTTAAAATAAATAAACTTAAAAAAAATTTTAGGGGAGGCTGGGTGGCTCAGTTGGTTAAGCCTCCAAAGTCGGCTCAGGTCATGCTGTTCATGAGTTTGAGCCCCGCGTTGGGCTCTCTGCTGACAGGTCGAAGCCTGGAGCCTGCTTCCGATTCTGTGTGTCCCTCTCTCTCTGTCCCTCCCCCACTCGTGCTGTGTCTCTCATTCCTTCAAAAATAAATAAACATCAAAAAAAATTTTTCAATTAAAGAAAATGCAATAGCTTTCCTTGTACCTAAAAGATAGTGTCCATAAGAGAATGTCTGAAGGCACCAATTCCTAGCACATGGTTAAAGCCTAGCCATGTTACAGAGACTTTCCTCACAGTTCTGAGGCTTAGAAGTCAGAAGGGAGTTTTCTGGCCATACAATGAACCTTGAGCCATGCCAGAAAATGTGACTGCTATAGAAGCAGCAGGATGAATAGACTCTGAACTCTGTGGTGTCTTTGGTCTCTGAATGTTTCTTGCTTGGCATGGAGGTGACACAACATATGTATGTAAGGAATGTTTCCAGCTGGTAAAACAAGAACCAGGTTGGATATTTTTAAAAGGGGGAATATAGCACAGGGGATTGGTTACACAGGTGATGGAAGAGATTGGAAGCCAAAAAGGGGAAAGCAAGTCAACTCAGCAATTAGCGGCAGCAGGGAGGAGTGGTGTCATCACAGCACAAGGGCTGGGGTTATGTGGCCGGGACTGGAACAGCTTGAGATTTGATCATCACCAGAAACACTGCCTGTCTGAGGTCAGGAGAGAGAGAGAAGAATGACCCTTGCTCATCTCTTCCTTCTCTTTTCACTCTCCCTCCATTGTCTCGCATTTGTCCAATTTAGTGAAAATCAGCTGACAAAGGAGTCAGGGCAACACTGTCCACAAAGCTGGCACTACCACACCTGTGTCAAGAAGGGGTTCCCAAGACCAGCCCCAGGTTGAATGATTCACCAGGCTGTCATCCTCACAGCTGTGATTTATCACAGCAAAAAGATAAAAATCAAAATCCACAAAGGAAAAGGCTCATGGAGTGAAGTCCAAAGAAAGCCAGGAGCAAACCTCCAAGAGTCCCCTCCCAGTGGAGTCAGACACATGCAAAGTTCCCAGCTATGAATGTGACAATGCCTGTGAAATGTTGTCCACCAGTAAGGCTCATGAAGGACCCAGTGTCCAGGGTTTTTATTGGAGGCTGGTCACACAGGCACTGTGCTGAGCACGTACCAGACTCCAGCCTTGCAGAAGGAATGCAGGTGCTCAGCATAAACCATCTGTACAAAGTGGACACAGCAGAGCCATGCTCATCACTTAGGGAACAGTGGGACTCCTGAAGTCCAAGTTCCCAGATGCCAGCCAAGGGCCAGCCATGCAAAGAAGTCTTTCTGAGGAGGGCAGTCTCAGGTCCGTTGGGTTGACTCCTTTCTCTGTACCCTCCCTGCTTCTCACCCCTCTGTCATCCCAGACAGAGGGGAGCAGGGACAAAGTGAAGAGTGGGTCTCAGGGCAAACAGTTCCAGTGAGGCCAGTATCTCACTCTCTCTTGCAGATGTTGCTCTTGGGGCCATAGCAGTGGCCTGAGCAATAGGAAACTCCAAGGAGAAGGTCCCAGACTGGGGTGATACAGGTCTGCCCCCCACTTTCCCTGACCTCACTGGCTCAGGATGGGACCTGAGGACATGTGCATTCTCTCAGAGTGCATGGCCCCAGACACATATTCTCACTTCTCTACAGCTGGAGGGGCCATGATCCCAGGGTACTGTTGATTGAAACAGAAACCCTTCATTGCCTACTCAAAGGGCAGGGCAAGGATGCCTAAACCCATCACTTAGGGATCCTGGCCCCTGCCAGAAATATGTAGGAGCTTTGGGAGCTGTAGGTAAACAGAAGATGCCTGGGAGGAAGGATTCCAAGTTCTCTGACTCTTTCTGAGTTTTCATTTCTATAGTATGGACACTCCCCTCTTCAGATAAACTACCATTTCTCTCCTTCTTGGCAATTCCCAAAAGCAGACGGTATTTGCTCAGGGGATGACTTTTCCAGCAAACTCTATTTGATTTACATGTACAACATCACGTCTCAAACAAACAAAAACCTCAGTCACGTCTGGACCCAGTGGGTTTTTCCAGTTGAAACAGGACCTGGAGTTTGTTGGTTATAGATGTAGTAGCACAGGGAGTGGATATAAATAACAACTGACCTCCTACAAAGATGCCATACCCTCCAACAGAAGTTGATCCAAGTCTATCTCTTGGGGAAGACTTTCTCCTCCAGTGACCTTGAGCCTTAGGAATTGGGGGGAACTTTCCACTCCAGAGGATGTGGGGTTGGGGAGAGGATGGGAGGGAGGCTGGGTGGAAAGTGTATAATCACGTTCCAGTCACCGGAGTGAGCAGTTGGTAGAGAGTGGCCTTCTGCATCCATTCATGTCTTGTAGAAGCCTCAGGGGAGTTTCACGAAGTCTGACAATGACATTTAAAACATCAAGAAGGAATTTATAAAGCACCTCTGCAATAGGGCTTGGATCCTGAGAGAGGATCGTTCCTCAAATGGCTCTCTTCCCTCCTCTTTTAGGAGAGATGTAAATCCACACCAGTGACAGTTCCAGATGGCAGATCCTTCTTGTTGCTCAGGCTTCCCTAGGCATGACCCCCCCACCTTGCCAGTGTTCTGCCATCTTCCTTAATCTACTTTCCCTGGAGCAGCACATTGCTGGGCTCAATCTCCTCATGGCAGGGTCCTCCAGGAAAACAAATGGAGGAAAGCAAGATTTGACTAATGCACTCATGAGCTCACAGTGAACATCTCTGTCTTTATTATTATTGTTATTTTTCTTTTTGGGAAAACACGAATAACAGAAAATTTACCACCACAACCATTTTTAAGTGTACAGTTCAACAGTGTTAAGTATACTCAGTGCTGTGCAACTAACCTTCAGAATTTCTTCATCTTGCAACAGTGACACTCTATACCCATTAAATAATTGTAGGTGTGTGTGTGTGTGTGTGTGTGTGTGAGTGTGTGTAAGGGTATTTGTGAGTGTGTGCCTGTCTGTGTAAGTGGGTATGTGTCTGAGTGTGTATGTAAGGGTGTTTGTGAGTGTGTGCACAGGGACAAGAGAGGACAGAAGAATTGCCCAGGGGCTGTCTCAGTTATGTGGACTCTTGGAGATGGGTTTAGCTTCAGTCAACACTCTCCCCTGGCTTCACAACACCTCCTGAGTTCTGGTTGGACTTAAGGAGACTCCAAGAGCTTTTTAAACTTTAAAAGACTTCATAAAATATGACAGAAGTTACCTAGAACTGGATCTCTTACAGATGAAGGCTTTCAAAGTTGAAGGGAGATCTTGTAAAATGTTGATTAATTAAAGACATCCAGACTTGGGAGAGGGGCCCTTACAAGGCTATCACCAGCCTTACCAACATGTCACACAGACACATGACAAGGCCTGCTTGGTTTTGTTGATTCCACTCCTTACTCTGTTGGTGCCAGATCCTACCGACCACAGAAGCAAAGCAAGAGACCCCACATCCTCCTATCCCACCGACCTCACTTTTCAGGAGGAAAAGCATTCAGTGATAACAAAGCATTATGAAAAAAATAGCAATTAAAATGGAAACATAGCAATGCATATAAACCAACTGACCAGCAGAAGTGAAACCCAACTGTAATTCCACAAATCTGTTACAAATGCATTGATTGAAAGAACAGTAGCAACTGAAAGCCACAAACAACCTCTGGATAATGGGAAGGCACTACAAATAATGCCTGCTCCATTAAAATTGCCAGAATGTGTGCATGTTCGTGTGCTGAAGTTCAGCAGGAACCTTGCAAGTGTCCCCAAGTGTAATATGGCAGCTGGAGTTAGAATCTAGGCTTTCTCCCGTGCTCCCTGTGTGACCTTGGGCAAATTACTTCCTTACCTGTAGAGTTCCCTCACCTGTAGAGTGTGATCAGAATAGTGTCTACCTCGCAGGTTATGAAGGTCAAAGAAGAGGATGCACATGAAACACTGCACTATTGGCAGGAAGCCAACACAACGTTACCAAAGATGGCAGGTGTGAGCTGAACAACCCTGTCCCAACCACGATGAATATTTTAACTTTTTATAATAATTGATACCATCTGTACCTTCTCATTATCAGGGAAGTGAATGTTTAACTTGCTAATAATTTCAGATATTTGAAAGGAGGTCCTATCATAACAATTTTCAGTCCAGAAGTTCTTTGGGAGTTTCAGGAGATTGGTAATTGGCAGGTTGCAACTGCATATGTAAGGATACATGTGGGTCTACTTCTAACTGAAGAGAATGAAAAACCTTCCAACACAAGGAAGCCATCAGGGGAGTGGGTCAGAGAAGGATTTAGGATAGAGCACACCAAGCGAATGGACCAGTTTTTGTGAGGTCCTCAACTTTCTTTGGAAGCTGGCTTCCAAGTTGGTCAAAGGTCAGACCTGTCTGGGCATCGCATCAAACTCTTCTAACAAAGCCCGTGATTGCCAGCCAGCAAGGGTGCCCCAGTCTATGGCAGGCACTATGCCCGTGGCCCTTTTGTTCCCTGTTGTCACACAACACTGCCTTCTTGCTGATGAGGTAAAGCACTGGACCTAGGCAAGCAAGACTCTTCTGAAGGGGAGCAAAAGCAGAGACAAACACTGAAAGTTGGAAACCGGAAGAGGACCTTCAAGTGAGGGCAGGCCGGAAATGGAGAGAACGTGATGTTCTGCAGGTTCTTCCTAGCAGCAGAGCTTCTGGATAAGGATCTATGAATTTCCAAAGCAAGCCAAAGGCCATTGCATAATCATGTGTGGGTGCAAAGAAGAGGACAAGTTCTCTTTCCTTTGGTGCTCACTCAGCAATTTCTTTTTTTTTTTTTTTTTTAGTTTATTTATTTATTTTGAGGGGGGGAGGGGCAGAGAGAGATGAAGAGAGAAAATCCCAAGCAGGCACTGCATTGACAATAAGGACCATCACTCAGCAATTTCTGAGTGAGGCTTGCAGTGAAGTGCAGAGTCTTTCCTGTGAATGTGTTTCTTGTTAGTGCATTTCTGCAATCGCAATGGTAGGGAGAAGTTGTTAAGGTGGCATCTGAAATATTAGCTGCACCATATGGACATATATCATGATCCACTGAAAATATTTCCCACAGCTTATTTTTAACTTAAATAAAAACAGTTTATATATATACACACTCATGCAGTTCAGCCACCATGTGGAGGGATCATATGGAAAGGCCACGTGGACAGAAAGAGGATCCCGGCTGTCCCAGTGTCCCGACTGAGTCCAACCTTCACCTCTTTGACAATTTACCACTGGTGTGAGCAGCCATCTTGAAAATGCATCCTCTGGCCCCAAGCAAGACATTCCAGCTGATGCCACATGGAGCAGACAACCTACTCTGCTGAGCCCCTCCCAAATCATAAACTTTTGAGCAATTAAATACAATGACTGTAACTTTAAGTCACTAAGCTTTGGGATAGTTGTTACATAGCAATAGATAACTGAGACACATTAGTCACAAATATTTACCTAATACCTACCATTGGTAGAATGCACAATGAATAAGAAATGTCCCCTTTATGGCATACAGTCCAGAGTGGGAAAGTATATTAAAAGCTAGTCTTTTGGACTTTAGTCAACAAGTCTGTTTCAATGATTTCATAGACTTACAAATTTCATAGACTTTTTCTTTTTCACTCCCATGACAAGTATCTGTCATGTGGACTTAATCTACCATATAATATATATTCAAATACGTGTTGATTAGTTAATGAATTAAAGTCAGTAGATGATCTGATCGATGAAAGCAATATGGGTTGCTGACAAAAAATGGGAAGTGAGGGCTTTTAGTAAATTATGTATGAAAAGCCTTAAACAGTCAGCCCCTCATTTAAACCTGGGTGTCCAAATCTGAGAGCCACATAAAAGAAAGCATCAAATAACTACAAGTGTAAATAATAATTTGTGTTTCCTAAAATGCTTTACTCAAACATAGGAGTCCTTATTTAAGTGCTATGTGCCCAATCCCTTCCCCCCCACATAATAACCAACTACCCATTTACATTCTAATTCATGATGTTTCTCTTTCCCCCCCCACTTTTTTGGCCACTTATCCCATGGCTTTCATGTCCATCAAATCAAACTTGTTTTAATCATGGAGCCAGTACAAAGGGAAGCACAGGAGGCTCCTGGGAACCTGTAATGCACACCTGGGTGACAACTGCCCATCCCGAATCTGAGAACAAATAGAGGGGGTCCCAGATAGGTTCCGAGTTTGGAAATGTTGGCAGAGCCACTTGGTATCCATGAATGGTGGTAAATCTCCTCAATACCTTGAGCCACTTCTGCCAACCTCTCCCCTCCCTGCTTGCATTACTATCAACTGTATAAACTTGGAAACTTCAGGCAAGATCTCATTTTGAGAGGGAGCTAGTGCTACAGGAAAAGAAAAAATAAAGTATGTCACAGATGAACACAATCTAGCTAATTAAATCAACTTGAGACTAACATGGTCCGATGTTTTTCAAGTCTTTTGTCCTATGAGAATACTAATTTATATAGCTTTCCATAGTACTAAGTTCTTTATATACAGACACACACACACACACACACACAATTTATTACCACACATTTTAATATATGTATATATAATACACACACATATATATAATTTATTAGTGCACATTTTAAATTTTCATATGAATATTATCTTTTTATTATGTAGGAGTTCTATGATATATTTACATATATTTGCATACATATAAAGCATATGTTTATATATACATAAAGCATATACTGTGTGTGTATATATATATATTTATATATATGTATAATAGATATCATAGGGTTGAACATCTTACAGAAAGATATAGAAATTAGAAATTATTTTGATTTTTAACATTTGCCTTCCAAATGTTTTAAACCAAAAAGGCAAAAAGGGGGTGCCTGGGTGGCTCAGTTGGTTAAGCATCTGACTCTTGATTTTGGCTCAGGTCATAAACTCACAGTTCATGGGATGGAGCCCCAAGTGAGGCTGTGCCCTGACTGCTTGGTTTTCTCTCCCTTTCTCCCTGCCCAACCCTGCTCACAGGCACGAGTGTGTGCTCTCTCTTTCTCTCTCTGTCTGTCTGTCAAAAATAAAATAAACTTTAAAAAATAAAATAAAAAGGCAATAGATACTAAAAAGTACTTATTACTCTTTAAGTTGGGATTGATTAGAAAAAACACAGTTATAATTTATTGCTCAGTATTAATACCTTCTAGTTGTAATAACTTATATCATACAAAGCACTTCTATGACTGCTATTTAAGCCTCAAAACAGTCCTCTGCGGTATCTCTGAATACAAACAAGGAAACTGAGGCTTGAAGTGGCAAAGGGACTTGTTTGTAATCACATAGCTGGTAAGTTATACATCTGGGACTTGAACTAAAGTTTTGAGTTTTTTTTTTTTTTTTAAGTAAAATTCAGTGTCTCAGCTAAAATATACTTTTGTCAAGCCATCATCACTTTCTTACTCAAAATTCCTCTTCAAACCTACATGTTCCAAGATTCCTGTAGGTTTGGACTCATGCTACTCTCAGAAGACAATTGATTGCTTCTATCCAAATCCTCTGAGTGGTGATGTCAGCAAGTAGGCACTTGCTCAGGGCTTTTTAAGTAGAGTAAGTAGGAGACAATGAAATGAGGTGGCTAGCCTGTACCTAGTGGACCCCATCTCCGTGGGTGGAGTGCCCTTGGACAGAGCATGGACTGGCTTGGGTCCCCTCAACCTTGACCACAAAGCCCAGCATTCCTTGACTGAAACCCTGTGGCTCTTGAGTAACCTATCCTGCAGGAATGCGGGAGCGGGATGCTCACCTGAAGGAAGGACTCCACTAGGAAGACCGGTGAAGACCGAACCAAATCAAGTCTGCGTCAAGGTGGACCCCAGCACTGACCTTTAACCAACCTTATCCCTCACTATACTAAAAACCACACCCAAGGGTGGAGATTAACATGAGACATGAGATGCAGAGAAGCATGACCTGTAAGTGCACAAGCACCAGGAAATCTCCACCTGGACATCTTCAAATGTCTCTTCTTTCCTGTCCCTTTAAAACCTCTCCCAGCCTTTGTTCTGAGAACCAGCCCAAAGGACTCTTTCTTCTGTGCTATCTCCCTTGTGCTTGAGCATAAGCCCTAGTGAAGCCTTGCCTGGAACTCCCATTTGGCCTCTAGTCAATTTCTATTGCTTAGAGAGCCCAAGGACCCGAGCTGGTCACACCTCTACCCAACCCTTGTCAGTCAAGAGACTGCAATAAAGTATAGTTTTTATCGGACATCTGTATGGGCCAGGGATTCTGCTGGTGGCTGTAGGGAATTCAGCAGCAAGCATGAGAGATTGGCCTTTCCCTCAGGGCTTACTAGTCAGCCCCTATGCTCATCAATGAAGGAAAAGAGCAACATTTATCATCCATCCTGGACACTTCAACCCTGATATTCCCACCCTTGAGAGCTCTTTCGCATGGCTCAGTCTTACGGCATTTTGTTCATTGGATTGTGTACCACCTTGGTTCCCCAGAGCAGGTTAGAACCACCAAGTACTTCAGCCATTACCATCCTCGCTCCAGCCTTCACTTCTTCTCTAATATAAAAATGCCTTTCACCACAGGCAGGAAATATGACAGAAGAACTTTCCAGTCTAACAAATGATAACGGAAAATGCTTTTGTTTCTGGGACTTGGCGATCAAAGTGCATTGCACGTGTTCGTCAGCTGTAGTTCAGATGGTTTCTATTTTACTCTGCATTAATTTTTTATGAAATCTCTCTAGGACCCAGGAGACCAGTAATTGGCTTTTAGTTCTTTATTCTGCGTGTCGTGTCTAATTGCTGAGATGGTTCCATGATAAGGCTCACATTTTAAGGTGGCTTTAATGTATTTACCAGCCTTCCCATCTGCAGGCAAGCTCACATCTCTGTGTGGAATGTTAATCACGTTTTTCCTTTGGCGGAGAGAAGGAGGAATTATTGGGCTATTTATAGATTTTCTTTTTATTATCATTTTTCACATCAGTGGCATAGCATACAGAGCATTGCCAACAACAAACCTCAGACTCTATTTTCTAATTTCAGTTTGATTTTTAAGAAGAGTATGAAATCTGTGCAGTAAAAGCAAGGCCTATTTCAAAGGAATAGACAATCTCTTGGTAGAAAACACACTCATGTGGTTAGTGATGTATGATGTGAGGCCAGTTGGGCCCGAGGGGGCATCTTCACTCCCCTTAAGAGCAGCAGCCTGATTTTGTATTAAATTGTCTCTGGATCCTTTAGTGCAGCCAGCTAGTGGCTCTCACAGCCTGTCCCTGGACCTTCTTTGTGGCCCCCATTAGCAAAGGACCTCAGGGCCCTTTTAGAAAACACAGTCCTGTAAAAATGAGAAGAGAGGCCTGGAGAGTTGCTGGTTACCAAGGGTCTACATGCAAGGCCCGAACTCCAATATCTTTCTCTAACTTCAGATGTTCTCTTTCTACCAAACTGCAAATGCTTTTCAGAAAATAAGAAGATGGGGTGCCTGGGTGGCTCAAACAGTTAAGTGTTCGACTTTGGCTCAGGTCATGATCTCGTGGTTCATGGGTTCAAGCCCCAGGTTGGGCTCTGGACTGACAGCTCAGAGCCTGGAGCCTGCTTCGGATTCTGTGTCTCCCTCTCTCTCTGCCCCTTCCCTGCTCACGTTCTGTCTCTCTCTCTCTCTGAAAAATAAAATAAGCATTTAAAAAAATAAGGAGAAAAAAAGTGGTCATCTGGCCCTACTTCCCTAAAGGGAAGTTACCAGAGATATACAGGATCTGCCTACTGCAGCTGATTTTCTTCCAACAGTGATTGTAGCTACACACCCTGGTGGAATGCATGCAAGACTCCCCTGAAACTTAATCCCTTATCCTTGACTTCCCCAATCGTTTTCAACTTTTTACAAAGCCTAGATTTTGCATTAACATTTCATTTTTGGCAGTTTTGCCCTGATGGCACTTTTCCCGGTTTCCTGACTGCTCCCCATGGCGAGGGTATCTTGGATTTGTGTTGGAGATATCCCCTGTCTTGTGTGCTAGCAGCTCGAAGCTACCTAGACTTCATTCACTGGAGTGTCTGGCTTTTGATCTGGGCCCTGGTTAGAAACCGCACTCTCCATGGTCATTAGCCTCCTTTCTTCTGCAAATCTTCCCATCTACTAGACAGCTTCTGCACCATTGTTAAGTCTGAATTTGCTAGTATTTAACTCACTCATCACAGACCATAAAAACCTGCTCCTTGAAGTCTCTCAAGTGTGTGAAAGCTGAATGTGTGGGGAGGAGCTGCCTTTTAATGTCTGTTTTACCTTGTGTTCTCAGGGCAAAGAAGTATTGTTCAGCTGCATTTGTTCAGTCCTTGAAGGCAGAAGGCAGTGCTTCCATTAGAAGCTTTGGTTCATTCAAAGGGAAGCAATCAATTCAATTCTGCAAGCATTCATTGAACACTTCCTATGACCTAAGAACAGTGCCATAAGGCACTGTAGGGCAGTGCTTCTCAAATGCTGGTGTGCGCAAGGAGAATCACCTGGAGAGCTTCTGATCACATAGGTCTCCTATTCATTCTGGGGTAGGCTCCCATTCATTTGCATTTCTAAAAAGTGCCAAGGGATGCTGATGTGGTCTGTGGACCCTCCTTTGAATAGCATTGCTGTGATAGACTCCTCAATGAATTTGCAGGGTTTTGTGGGAAGACATTCAAACATATTCACATTAGATAATAAGACAACCCATAATTCAGAATCAAATTATCCAAGTTCTCAAATGCACATTAGAGAGAAACAATGCCAAGTGCCTTCAGAAGGTGATGAGAACAATGTGGACCAAAGGCATCAGACCGGTCAGTTGCCAGTAGCCTGAGGAAGGAGTTTGGAGGTGGCAGTTTTGAACAAAGGGCATAACATGGGTGAGTGGAGAAGAGGGGAAGGCTGTCTGGGACAGGAAAGTAAAGATGATATTTAATGGTAATAAAAGTGATTATTTAATGGGGAGCTTGCACGGACAGTTGATGAGATTAGTTTCTCAAGGTACGCAGTGTTAAAAAGACCACAAATCCCAAATGGCATCACTTAGGTTAAGGGCCCAAGTCTGTAAACCAAGACTTAATACGTAACCCAACTGCAGTTTCAACACACTCCCCCAACCCAAATTGGAACCTTTAACCAGTAAATATGGGAATTTTCTGGTCAGCATAGGAAATTTACTGATAGACCTTTTCCTTTCCCTTAGGAGGGTGGCTTTGCCTACAACAATGGATTCTTTGTTAATAATTTCTTTTTTTCCACTCCCTCTCTACTTGTAAAAACCTTTCCTTTCCTGTAGCCCTTTGGTGCTCCCCTCTACTTGCTGGATGGGATGGTGCCAGACTCATGAATCGATTAATAGGGGCAAATAGATCTTTGAAATTCACTTGGTTGATTTTTTGTTATTTAACAGCTTTGGTGGCAGCAACAGCCGCTGAGCTGTCAACACAGAGCCCAATGTGTGGCTTGAAACCATGAACCGTGAGATCATGACCTGAGCCAAAGTAGGACACTTAACCAACTGAGCCACCCAGGAACCCTAGGAGTGAGCATTTTAAAACTCAAAATGATAGAAACTAACTCAAATGTTTTTCAAGTTCATGTGATCTGGGAAAATATTTAGCTGTTGGTTTAATTTGAATAGACCCATCTTTAGAATTATCAGCATTGAAGTTCAAACTTCTGTTCCACCTGGGTTTACTAAAGTCAAATAAGTTGATATGATCTCTGTTATAAAATGTTTTTTGTTTTAATAGCGTGGGAGAATAACTGACTTTAAAACTCTCATAAAGTTTTTATTTAGTTAGTTTTTATTTAAATTTTATTTAGTTAACATACAGTGCAATATTGGTTTTATTGGGTCATTTAAGCATAACTGTTAAGAGCAAGTAAAATAAATAGGTGTGTATAAAATTAAAATGTTTAGGTAAATTTTAAACAGTCTTCCAAATTTATTTGGTAACTTAAAAACTTACAGTTTTGCTGAGTTAGGTTAAATGATAAATTAAATTAAATCTATTAAATATCAAGATCATTTCCAAATAAGATAAAATACTGAAACATTAATTACCGAACATGGATTTATCTACTTTTCTCTTTCTTATTATGGAGTAAGTGAAGATAAATTTGCATCTGTTAACAAACACATTTTGTGCTTTATTAAAAGATTATACTTTATAGTTTCTAGAACTTTTGAAATGTATTCATAAATTTGCCATTTGAAAGAATGTTGGTGTAATAGACAGTTCATAACTGCTTACTTATTACTTTTTAGTAGAAATTAAGCTTTCTAATAGTTAAGAATTCTAGTAAATATAATTAAGACTATTGGAAATAATAAGGGAAACAACTCTGTATGCAAGGAATGTAAGATGTGTGTTTTGGTAAGAAATAGTGTGAGAAATGGAAATACATTCTTTGAAGGAAAGAGTAATTTTGTCCTAAAGTGGGGCTGGTTATTTAAAGAGGGAGAAGTCAGGACAAAATCTGAAGGAAGAAAGAAAGAAAGAAAGAAAGAAAGAAAGAAAGAAAGAAAGAAGAAAGAAAGAGAAAGAAGGAGGAAGAAGGAAGGAAGGAAGGAGGGAGGGAGGGAGGAAGAGAGGGAAACAGAGAGGGAGAAAGAAAGAGGGAGGGAGAAACAAAGAAAAAGAGAGAAAGAAAGTTGTAGAAGATTTGCTCAAAGGGATCTTTGGAAAGGAACTTTATGCCTGATCAGGACTGACTAAGATTGAAATGAGTAAGTTTTAATATCAAAAGTAAGCTAGTACAAAATTAGAATTTGATGTTTTCTCTATTAGAAAGACAAAGGGGGGGGTGCCCTGGTGGCTCAGTCTGTTGAGCTTACTTTGGCTCAGGTCATGATCTCACAACTTGTGAGTTCAAGCCCCTTCTTGGGCTCTGTGCTGATTGCTTAGAGCTTGGAGCCCATTTCAGAATCTGTGTCCCCCTCTATCTCTGTCCCTCCCTCGCTCATGATCTGTCTCTCTCTCTCAAAAATAAATAAACATTAAAAAAAAAAAGAGAAAGACAAACGTTTCCATTTTTTTTTCTTTTTTTGGATGGGTGGATTTTGGGTCTGGTTAAGTTTTTTTGACGTGGAATATTCCAAAGGATTTGTTAATTAAACTAGTTAGGCTTATTTGATATGTTAAATTACATGGAAAGCATTTTGAAATAAAAAATCAATACTATGTTTTCTTTATGTTGTATAATAAGAATATGGCACATGTGGATAAAGTCTATTCTGCTTCTACAAAAAAATGGCCCCTCCTTGCCAGACTTTTGCCATCCTATGTCCTTGTAACATGGCAACAGTCTGCTCCTGAATCAGAGAAATTAAGATGGGTAAATAATGATTGTAAATCTAATGAATAGTCCAGGCTATGGGAAGCCCAGGATGGCTACTTGGTTCTTCACAGCCCCCTGGAAAATCCTATTTAAAAATTTTTACCTTCCTTCACCTACCATGGTACATTTAAGATGACTCAGATTATAATTAACATTGGTGAGGAGACTTTCATAAAATTGCAAAAACAGTGTACCATCAATGTCTAACCTGTCAGGTCCATAATCCCTGAAAACTCTTTGTTTTTTTTTGTCCCCAGAGGCTTCAGACTTCCTCCTTTTGGGCCCTTTGAACTCTTGCAGCTGGATTTCATTCAACTGCCAGTTAGCATAGGTTATCAATATATTTTTGTTACTGTTTATATGTTTTTCTGATGGGTTAAAGCCTTTTCCTGCCACAGTAATCATGCCCTCACAAAAGAAAAAAAAACTGTTAGAAAATATATTTCCTACTTGGAATATACCTTCTATAACCTTTGGTGAATAAAGCACCCACTCAATCACACCAGCCTTAACAAAAACCTTGCAGACACCTTGGAATTCTATCAACATATAAACTTCTGCTGATTCCTTGTTGTCTGGTGCTAATCTAACCAGCTACTGTAAGTTTCTACTGTCTTATGCTCAAGCATGTCATCAACAGGTTAAAGAAGACTCCCCAGATCTCCAGTTCAAAGGATCCTGGTACTCACAGTGTAAAGCCTGACTGAGTATTCTGGAAATGTCATCAGAGGAAGACAACCCTCGAGGCCAGATGAAAAGGACATTACCAAGTACTCTTGATGTCTAACACTGCTGCAAAACTAGAAGACATTGAGCCTTGGGTACATATCACACAGCTAAAGAAATTTGGTCCTGTATTGACACTGGAAACCTCTGAATCAAATTGACGAGAAGAGAAGCAGCTGATGTTAGAGTAGACTACTTCCACCCAAGGTAACAAATTAAGACTTCGTACTTTAAATATGAAACCTTTCCCCTTTTCCTTTCCTTTACTCTGGCATTGGCCTGGAAAGATAATACCTTAATTTGTGTTTCCCAGGCTATAGCCAAGGAGGGTAACCTCTAGAATTTAGAGCAATCTTTTATTTCATGCTAGGAGAAAATCTAAGTGTGCCTCTAACTTTTCATAAGAAACTAAGACATCTCATGAGTCAACTCCCCTAAGTTTACATCACTGAGTTACAAATAACCTACCAGGAGGTTTCATGATTTAGGATTCACTCCTTTTGGTATGTCCCTAGTTCCCTGGTTAGGAATAAATGAGGCTTTGATCAAGAGCTTCTCCTTAATTCTTGAAATTATTGCACAACCTGCTGCTAAAGCAATAGCTGCCCAACAAAGATCCTTAGTCACTCTGGCCAAAATAGTTCTTGATAATAAGAAAGCCCTTGATTATTTTTCAGTTGAGCAAAGAGGTGTCTGCTCTGGCCAAACCACCTGCTATACCTGGATTAACACTTCTGGGGAAGTTAAAACTCAATTACAGAAGATCACCAAGCAAGCCACTTGGCTTAAAAGGGTGACTCCTTCAGTAGAGTCTTTCTTTGACTTAAGTGATTTGATTGGTTTGGGTGTTGGGGACCATGGCTTCAAAGTGCATGCCAAACATTGGGAATTATCCTATTTATAGCAATCACAATAATCTCCCTGGTGCATTATAGTCTCTCAAAAGCTTTAAATGCATTTTGCAGCCACTAACCATCGAGTAAATGATCTTCCTTATACAGAACATCAAAGAAAAAGAAAAGACCAAGTCAAACCATGTGAACCTGGAGTTGTAACCTGTGATTATCACAGAAATTAAGCATGACCTGTGACGAGTACACAAAGGAGCATCAAGAGCTGCAAAACCACTGAGTGTAGCTGAGTGTAGCTCTAATGCCTTAAATGTTGATCACGTCTCTCAGTTAAGCTGAGACTGATCCAAGGGCGGGGGGCGTGGTGGGGATTTTTAAAAAGAAATTCACAAACCCAAAATGGCATCACATAGGTTAAGGGCCCAAGTCAGTAAACTAAGAATTGCTACCTGAGTTAACTGCAGTTACAACCCCCCAGAAATGGAACTAAAGACCAGTCAACATAGGAAATTCCTGGTCAGTACAGGAAATTTACTGATAGATCCCTTCCATTTCCCCTAAGAGGATGACCTTGCCTAAAACAGTGGATTCTTTGCTAATAATTTCCTTTTTTCCACTCCCTCTCTGCCTTTAACAACACTTTCTTTTCTGTAGAACTTTGGAACTCCCCTTTACTTGCTAGGTAGGATGCTGTCTGATTCATACACTGATTAATAAGGTCAATTAGATCTTTAAAATTAAGTTGGTTGAATTTTTGTTATTTAACAATAGTTCTGTGAAAATAAACAAAGATTAACAAATAAGAACAAGAAAATGCCACTTATACTGATGTTGCTATACTGAGGGAGTCAGCCAAGGAGAGACTCAAAGGCAAGCAGAGGAGGGGGATAGCTTTCTAGTGGAATAAAGGGAAGCTAGCAGATGTGCCCTGATTGGAGGCTGTTGGCTTAGGGAAGCTGTAGACAGGCTAACAACATAAGGCATTGTGTGTGATTTGTTAGGGATACATAGTTGATTCGCTTTTGTTAGTCCTAAGTTGGGGGTAGGGACAAAAATGAGAGAAGCTGTCATTAATTAGGTCCTGACCATTTGGGGCTGATTGTTAAAGTCGTTGTTTCGTATTCTGGGATGTTACTCAAGATGGCAATCAGGTTTCCTGCCAGTCCGACTTATAGAAGGCTGTCTTTCTGGATTGGCCGGAGGCAGTCCTCATTCTATTGTGCTTGGCAAGTATTTGATTTTTTACAAATTGAAGGTATGTGGCAATCCTGCATTGAAGAAATCTTTGGGCACTATTCTTCCAATGGCGTTTGTTTACCTTATGACTCTGGGTCATGTTTTGGTAATTCTCACAATATTTCAAACTCTTTCACTATGACTATATTTGTTATGATGATCTGTGAACAGTGATCTTTGATGTTGCTGTTGTGATTATTTGAAGGCACCACGAACCGCACCCCATATAAGACATTTAATCTATGAATGTGTGTTCGGACTGCTCCACCAACTGCTGTTCTCATCGTGCCTCCCTATTTCCCGAGACATAACAATATTGAAATTAGGACAATTAATAACCGTACAGTGGCCCCTGAGTGTTCAAGTATAAGGAAAAGTCACATCTCTCACTTGAAGGCAAAAGCTGGAAATAATGAAACTTAATGAGGGATGCCTGTCTCAAATGCCGAGACAGGAAAAAGTTTAGGCTTCTTGCGTGAAACAGTTAGCCAAGTTGTGAATGCAAAGGTAAGGTTTTGAAGGAAATTAGAAGGGCTACTCCAATGAATACATGAATAATAAGAAAGTAAAACAGTCCTATTGCTGATATAGAGAAAATTTTAGGGGTCTGGATAGAAGATCAAACCAGCCACAACATCATTATCCAGAGCCTAATCCAGAGCAAGGCCCTGACTCTCTTCAATTTTACGAAGGCTGAGAGAGGTTAGAAAGCTGCAGAAGAAAAGTTTGAAGCTAGCAGAGGTTGGTTCATGAGGTTTAAGGAAGGAAGCCATCTTCATAACATCAAAGTGCAAGGCAAAGCAGCAGGTGCTGATGTAGAAGCTGCAGCAAATTATCCAGAAGATGTAACTAAGGTCATTAATGAAGGTGACTGCACAAAACAACAGATTTTCAGTGTAGACAAGACAGCCTTCTATTGGAAAAAGATGCCATCTAAGGGTTACATAGCTGGAGAGAAGTCAACACCTGCCTTCAAAGCTTCAAAGGACCAGCTGACTCTCCTGTTAGGGGCTAATGCAGCTGGTGACTTTAAGTTGAAGCAGTGGCCATTGATCATTCCAGAAATTCTAGGCCCTTAAGAATTATACTAAATCTACTCTGTGGGTGCTCTATAAATGAAAACAACAAAACCTAGATGATAACACATCTATTTACATCATGGTTTACTGAATATTTTAAGCCCACTGTTGAGACTTACTGTTCAGAAAAAAAAAAATCTTTTCAAAATATTACTGCTTATTGACAATGCTCCTGGTCACCCAAGAGCTCTGATGGAGATGGACAATGAGATGAATGTTGTTTCCGTGCCTGCTAGCACAGCATCCATTCTGCAGCCCATGGATCAGGGAGTAATTTCAACTTTCAAGTCTTATTATTTAAGAAATACATCTTGTAAGGCTAGAACTGCCATAGAGAGTGATTGCTCTAATGGATCTGGGCAAAGTCAATTGAAAACTTTCTAGAAAGGATTCACCCTTCTAGATGACATTCAGAACATTGGTGACTCACGGGAAGAGGTCAAAATATCAACATGAGCAGGAGTTTGGAAGAAGTTGATTCCCACCCTCGTGGATGACTTTGAGGGGTTCAGGACTTCCTTCAGTGGGGGAAGTAACTGCAGATGGGGTGGAAACAGCCAGAGAACTAGAATTAGAAGTGGAGCCTGAGGATGTGACTGAACTGCTGCCATCTCGTGATCAGACTTGAACAGATGAGGAGCTGCTTGTTACAGATGAGCAAAGAAAGTGGTTTCCTGAGATGGAAGCTTCTCCTGGTGACAATGCTGTGAAGATTGTTGAAATGACAACAGAGGATTTAGAATATTACATAACTTGGTTGATAAAGCAGTGGCAGGTTTGAGAGGACTGACTCCAATTTTAAAAGGCGTTCGACTGTGGGTAAAATGCT
This sequence comes from Panthera onca, assembly GCF_046562875.1. Lineage (NCBI taxonomy): Eukaryota > Metazoa > Chordata > Mammalia > Carnivora > Felidae > Panthera > Panthera onca. The sequence goes on along the minus strand of NC_138343.1, from coordinate 22,142,394 downwards.
ATCAAATAGTGTCACCTGCTACAGAGAAATTGCTCATGAAAGAAAGGGTCAGAGTGGCAAACTTCATTGCTGTGTTATTTCAGAAGTTGTATGTGCCACTCCCCCTTCAGCACCCACCACCCTGATCCGTCAGCAGCCTTCAACATGGAGACAAGATGCTCCACCAGCAAAAAGATGATGACTCACTGAAAGCTGAAATGTTTATTTTTTAGTTTAGTTTATTTTAAAGTATTTTTAATTAAAGTATGTATATATGTGTATATATAAAAATATATATATTTAGACATAACGCTATTGAACACTTAATAGACCATAGTGTAACCATAACTTATCTATGCACTGGGCAACCACAGAATGAGTTTTACTTGCTTTATTGCCACATTTGTTTTATTGCAGTGCTATGAAACCAAACCTGCAGTATCTTCAAAGTATGCCTGTTCTGCACATAGGACATTGGTCTCCTGGGTAGGTTGCTGCTGGTCACGGGTCAGAACTCTATTTTTATATATGGTCTGGCCATTGTCTGTTTGTATATTCAGTCTCTCAAGTTGGATACTTTAGGGTTTTGTGGGTTTTCCTGATGTTATCCATCCCTTCATTTTTTTTTTTTCCATTCATCTTTTGGGAATGTGGGCTTGTAGCCTCAGTCCACTTCACGGGTGACTTATGAGTCCCCCTTTTCTTTCTTTTTCTTTCTTCCTGAGCACTGAGGAGCCCCTTCTGTGTTCTAAGTATTCTATAACCCCTCAGCTAGATAATGAGTAAACTTCTGGGGGAGAAGATGTTGGTCCCCTGAGTAAAGCCCAAACTTTGAGCTGCATTGCTGCTCACTGGGTGAAAGCTATGACCTGTATCACTGCAGAGATGCCAAGCCTTCTGGGGAGGCATCAAGGACTAAAGGTCACAGTTCTCCCCTGGACCTCATGTGAAAGGACAATTGAGCGCTTTCTGCAGGAGCTTCCAAGTCTCCAGACAGAGGGGAGTGCTGCAGATTCTTGTTAGAGGCACGTGGCTGCAGGCCCGGGTTCCTCTGCTGATGGAGGGAAGTGGAAACTCAGCCTGGTATCCTTTGTTGCCAAAGCTAACATCCTACAAGGCCTGCAGGTCCCAAGCAACTGAGCAAGGTCATCTCTTTTTTTGGCAAGTACTTAAAAAGGCTCCACAGCAGCAGTTCCTAGACATCATGCTGAGCTTTTGCGGGAATACCCTCTGCTCTCACCATCTGCCTGCTGCTGCTTTGGCCTCAGAGTTGGCCTACCAATTCATATCTTCCAGCAGAGATGTCCTTCCTTCAGGTTTCTTGACCAGCTTCTTGATGATGGTCCATAATCTTTTAGCCATCTCTCTGCTCTGCAGGTGGCTCAACCCTGTTTCTTTATCCCATTTTCATTTGCTCTCTGAAACTCTCTTGATGTGGTCCCAGGATCTCTAGTGAGCTGTGAGCACTTAATTAAATTTTCTAAGTGAAGCCCATGTGTTGAGCCATCTTTTCACTTTTTCTCTGAATTGCTTATTTGCTGCACTTAAATTCATTACTAATGGAAAAATTCAACAGGTAAATCCATCACAAATTAAATTAATTCAGGAAGATAAAATGGCCATAAACACTCAATGTAAAATATTTTAGCATTTAAAAACTCCATAGCAAAGATTTATCATTTACAATAAACACAGATATTATTAAAATAAACAATACACCTGGAAAGTAGGACTTTTTCAGTTTTGACTTCAGACATGCTGAGTATGTTTGGGCATGTGTATTTTTTTTTCTCAACTTCTCTTGAAGCTACTTATGGCCAGGTGATGGAACCCTGGACCATAGGAAATAAATGGAAATGTGTGTAAAATGTCTGGTGTGAGTCCTTAAAGGTGGAGTGCATCCTCTGTTATTCTAATTTCCTTCTTGTTGGCCGGAATGTGAACACTATGGCTGCAGCTAAAGCAGCCTCATGAATAAGGCAGAAGCCTTAAGGATAGTGAAAGAAGCAGCAAATTAGAAAAAGCGTGAGCTCTGATGGCTCCTAGTCCTGGACCACCTTGTCAGACCCTTAGGTGAGAGTAAAATAAACAGGTGTCCAGTTTAAAGTACTGTTATTTTTGTTATTGTTTTCTAAACCTTGGCAACCAAACCCAATTCTAATTGATACATACACCAAAATAATCAAAGAGCAAAGAATAATGTTGCATTGTTCTTTAAAGGATGGGAAGAACATTTATGCCACACACGACTTCTCTATATTTTATCATTCTAAATCGACCCAAAAGCTTACTTCTTGGAGTTGCAGACTGTAAGCCACCATGCTCACAGTCTTTAATGAGTTAGAACTGCTTATATACACAAGATAAAAGAGAGGTCATTATATCCAGCCACTGATGTTTGTCTTCATGTAATCACCAAGAATAAAATAACATCATGTCAAGTGTGGAAGCGGTGATGACATCATCATATCAGGAAAGCTTCAGGTTAGAAATAATGAGTTTTCTTAAAAAAGAAAAAAAAGAATAATCAAACAAAAAAATAGAACAGGATTAACATAAAATATTTGGATGGTAAAAGCCAGGCTTCACAATCTCAATTTCAAATACCTTCAGGGATGAGCAAATTTTATAAATGCAGTGTGATTTAAGACTACTGGACAGGCAGGAACTCATACTCAAAACCTGAGAATCCATGCCTGGCCTGAACACACTCACCTTTTTCTGAAACATGCTTCTGACCAAATAAAACACACTGGTGAGCTGGTCTGATGTTTGGGCTACAAGTTGGTGCCTCTGGTAAATTTTGATCAACATTTGCTTTGGATTATAGTAGATTCCATTGTTGGGACCAGACATGCTCAGGCGGCAAAGGGGTTTATAATCAAGGGAAGGAAGGCAAGATGGGTGAACACAATTTCTGTCTGCATGTTGACTTTTAGACACTGGAATGCCTCATTAGGATCAGGAGTTATAATCTGGGAGGGTTACTTTTGAACTGGGTATGAGGTATGAGGGCTAAGGGAATGATCCAGATCAGAAACCAAAACCCAAGTACTAGATAGAAAGGAAGGAGGTACACAGCCAAGCTGGGATCCAGAGATACCTAATTTTCAAAACTAGAGTTTCAAATCCAAACAGTAAACCATCAGTCTTTTTCTTCCTTTCCAGGTTCATTGAGCTATAATTGACATATAATATTGTGTATGTTCAAGGTGCACAGTGTACAGAACCATCAGTCTTTTGAAGCATATATGACAAAAAGTAACCTGTAATATGTACCACAGTCAGGGTTAAGTTCAGGAAGGAAAATATGCAGGAAACAGACTGATAAGCTGATAGTCATTCTTCCCATCTACCCACCCAAAAATACAAGGCTCAAAAATAATTACATAAAATCATGGCGTGTTTGGGTGGCTCAGTTGGTTGAGTGACTGACTCTTCATATCAGCTCAGGTCACGATCTCTTGGCTGTGAGATGGAGTCCCACGTCAGGCTTTGTGCTGAGGGTGGAGCCTGCTTGGAATTCTCTCTCTCCCTCTTTCTCTGCAACCCCCCCACTCATGCATGCATGTGCACACTCTCACTCTCTCTCTCTCAAAATAAGTAAATGAACTTAAAAGAATAGTTAACAAATAATTAATAATTAACAAAAGACTTACTAACAAAGTTTTGAGTTAATGACCTACTTGGTCCAAATCCCCTTTAGTTTAAATAAGTGTATGATCTTAGAAATTATTAGGAATATATCTGCTCCCTTCAGTCTCTAGTTTGGTTATTGACAAATATACAACAATATTTCATAGACTATGGTTAAGATAGGCTACATGGTCCAACACCCCGCATGAAAAAGCCGACAATTCAGAAAATTAAAACACATTTTCCTATAACATTTTTTTTCCAGGCATAGCACTGTACTTGAATTAATTACCTTGCTAGGAAAAAAAAAATAGATAATTTCATTTGATATCACAAAAGAACTAGAATATTAGAAGATACTATGAGGGGCGCCTGGGTGGCTCAGTTGGTTGAGCGTCCGACTTCAGCTCAGATCATGATCTCACACTCTGTGAATTCGAGCCCCGCGTCAGGCTCTGTGCTGACAGCTCGGAGCCTGGAGCCCACTTCTGATTCTGTGCCTCCCCCTCTCTCTGCCCCTCCCCTGCTCATGCTCTGTCTCTCTCTGTCTCAAAAATAAATAAAAACATTTTTAAAAATTAAAAAAAGGAAGATACTATGAGAACATGCACTGAAAAGAAGAGCTAGGAGTGAATCACAAATCTTAGAGTTTATCCTTATACTCCTCACTTGGGCAGCATCTTTACTTGAATGAAGGCAAGCAGCACGTATGAAAACTTGCCAAAAAAGCTCAATATATATGAATCATCACATTGACATCTAAAAGGAGGAAAGCATGGTTCAATAGCATTAACCCAATTTCTCACATCTACATTGTGGGACAGATGGAGAAACAAGTTGACATATAAAAGGTCACTGATTTTGATATTCCTAGGACAGAAATGTTTCCAACTGGGAGTAAATCCACAAGTCACTGAAGTGTGAAGGGCTAATCCACTTTATTGCCTTCATCAAATATTTAGAAATGGTACAATGTTCATTGGAAGGAACTAAAAGGATAAGAAAGGAATTTTTAGGTTCTATGGTTTAAATATGCACAAGCTAGAACTGTATTAAAACACTGGCTTTTTTTCCCCTATGAAAACAAGAACCTTCTTAGTGGAATTTGAGGCAGAGTCAATGGGACTGTGTATCCAAAAAATATTATAAGTTTTGCATATGTCTTTATAGTGGTAACACTAAAATCCCACTTAAATATTTTATAGGATGGAAGAAGCCTGATGGTCACAGGCCAGTCACTTGGTCTGCTGGTCCAGTGACTGATTTTTTACAATAAGGATTTAGGGTTAAAGATTTACATTAAAGGTTCAGTGGCTGGCCTAAAACAGAATACCAGTGAGGCTCCCCGCATGCATTGATTCCTCTCCCCAGACTGTTTCAGAGATAGGGATTTTAAAGAGTCCACCGAATTGTATGTGGCTATTTTTAGAATAATTAAAGGATAAAGCCTTTAGTATGTGAAGTCAACCACTAGAATAAGAGTTACCCTGGGATCCATCCCAAATACAATGAAATAATACACTCAGCAAAAGCTTAAAATTAAGAAATTTGTTTCTAACATTCTTAAAATTCTGCACAACAAAGTAATGAAACTCAAAGAATCCAGCCAGCATAAAATTGGTTCAATAGGATACAAAAGTTTATGATACAAAACAGTAGTCCTCACAAATTAATACAGCTTTCCTCCACAGGTACTATAGTTCTTTTTCAGAACAGTGGATGTCCTTTTAAGATTTTACTGATAAAGGGAAAAATAACTACACAAGACAAGACTGTTGAAAGATAATCTATATTCTCAAAAGAAACTAAAAGGTATTGTAAACAAGTTATAACACATAAGCTACACTTACTTTTCTCCTCAGTCCAAGTTATGGTTTCCACCAGCTGTTGCAATCCCTAAGCAATGGGAAAAGAATCAGAATTGCTGCTTTGTTTTTGTTTTTATTAGTTAAGGTGGGAAAAAAATAGGCTGATGTTGAAAGCACTCTAAATTTGAAATAATAATGCCTAAGTTAGAGTCACAGTTGGGCCACCTTTGTCTGTTCAACCTTGGACAATTCAGTTTGTTTTGTCTTAGTTCCTTTTCAATAGGCTGAGGAATTTAAATAGATTAAATGCTTTTCAACATCTGACATTTACTATGGCTATGTGCAGCTGTTTTTCCCATTAGGAATTCTAAGCTTTTGTTGTCATTTTCTCCTTACACCTATTGGAAGGACCATTGCTTTCACCTCTGGGATCCTTTCTATGAGGTCCCCAGATCTAGGAGTAATCAGAGTCCTTTGCTGGTGATCAGTTCGGAAATGGGCATGTGACTCAAGTTGGGAACATTAAAATCAAGAGTTCTGGGAAAGTTTATACTTGTTTTCCTGAGAAAACTTCTGCTCTCTTTCTCTGGATCTGGTTGGGTGCAGAATGTCAAATCTGATCTCCCTATTACTCTAGAAGTGACACCAATATTTTGAGAAAAGCTGAGTCAAAGGACTTCCGGGAAAAATGGACCCAGAACCTAGGATAAAGTTAGCACTGAAGTTGACCCTACTCTGCACTTAAAGTTACATGAGCCAACACATTTCCTACTGGAGCTAGCCAGTTGGAATTGGTGCTCTCTGGTTCCTACTGACAGACATTTGAAATTTTCATTTCATTGTACTTGAAATATTCATTCATGCTAGTCTTTCCTCTGTACTCATGCAGCACGCTGTGGAGGAAGTATTAAGAATGACTCACCAGCAGTGTCCAGTTGGTCTAGAATCTCAGCAGTGGAAAGAACCTAAGCTGTGAGTTTGTAATGCAGAGAAACTACATTTCATTCATCTTTGTGTCCTTACAAGTTAACAAGGGAGTAGGCAATTAATACACGTGTCATGAATGAATAAGAAAAGATAATATTGGCAGCTTACATTTGTTGGGTGCTTACTACTTGCCAAAACACAGAAAGCAATTGTTTCTTTTAGATGTTCACATCCCAATCAGATGCCATGCCACCATGATTATTCCCACTAATCAAATTAAGTGAAAAATTAAGTTACTTGCCCAGGAGCACTCATAGGATTTCAATCAACTTGCCTGATTTAGAGCCTAAGTTCTTATTTATTTATTTATTTATTTGTTATTTATTTATTTATTTTCTGCTCCAGGTTTATTTGTACAAATAGCACAGGAGAGCACCAGCCTCAATGCAGAAAGAAGCCCAAGGGTCACTGCAGTCCATCTGTCCTCACATCAACTAACAGAGACCTCTGGACTGGAGCCCTTGTGGGAACCTGGAAACCTTTAGGAGCCAGGGCTGGAGTGGCAGCTGCAGCGTGGGTTTTAGTTTGAACCTTGCACTTGGCCTTTGGTGGACAGAGCCTGAGCTACAGCCTGGGCTTTAGTTTGAGCCTTGCTCTTGGCCTTTGGCTGACAGAGCCTGAGACCCTTGGCAATGTGGGTACAAGCAGGTTTCCTGAGCTTGGGGTGAGCAATATAAGCAAGTTGATTGAGCTGGTGGCTGCTGCCTTTTGGGATCTTGGACTTAACCCCATTGGGATTGACAAAGGCTTCTATATCCTCGGCACATGCACTCGTGGCTTTGGTGTTGTTGGTCTGCCTCTTCTTCAGGCCCTTCTTGTGCTTCTTGGAAAAGTGTGTATCCCTCAAGAACTTGGGGTCCACCCCCTTAACAGATTCCTGTCTTTGTGATTGGGGTTTCTTGATGCTGTTTCTGTGCCATTTTCATGATCAATGGTGTGTGGTGTGGTTCTTGGCCTTGGCCATGTCTGCACCAAAGCCTGTGTCTAGGACCAAACAAGTCCCTGTTTTTGACCTCAACTACTTTAGATGTTTTCTAGTTCAGGTCCACTACAAGTTTGCAAACTGTTTGCACCATTTAATTCAGATGATTTTGCTTTAATAGGAAGTCTTTCCCAGTGAAGAAAGCATTCATACTACCCAAATAACAGTAGGTCTTCCTCAAGAAATAGGTTGCCATCTTCTCACCAACAAAGCCATGTTTGGGACAGTGTGCTAGTTCATTTCATTACCAGAAAGGAAACTCTGTTCTCTATGTGATAATCACATATATAGAGAGTTTCTATAATGGTGTACAGCATTTTTTTCTAGCTATTCCTTTCAAGCTGCTACTCAGCTCATAAAGAACTAATTGGGGGCTCCCCCCTCTCTCTGATGTTGCTTCCCCTTATCCCTCACCTCACTTCCCCAAACACTCCTTACTGCTTCCCCTCCTTTGCTTACTTTTCCCAGGGTCCAGGTCCACCCTAGGTGAGTCTCACTGGGTTCCCAAAGTTCTGAGCATTGCTCTTGGCTCCAAAGCCATGTCCTTACTACGCTTTGAGGGAGGAGGCCTGAAGTCTTTCAGATTCCTTAGAGGGGAGCATCTGCAGAAAAAATAAATAAAAACCACATCAAACCCATCTCTTTTAGCCAATATTGGTAACTTCCTATGGAATAGCTTCAGGTGTTATTTTGTTAATTAAGAACATCTTGTTCTTCCCCAAAGGAAAAAGAAGGAAAGAGAAGATGAGAAAGAATAAAAATTCTACCCTACAAAAGGTACACCCTCTGGTTGTGCTCATTTTTTCTCACATGTTGAGGAATATGGAAAATGATATCCTTATTGAATGTGTTTGGGACCCACTGGTCTTGATCATGCACCCATCTGTCAGACACTAATGGGAAATTGATCTTTCATGCACACGGCATGTACAGGGTAAGAGGAGAACATAATGGATCTTTTTTTAAAAATGAAGCAAAGATATTGCCTTCCTCACTCTTTTGGGTTTCTGACTCTGAGATCAATTGCTATCTTATGGATAACATTCCATTCATCAGTGGAATGAAAAATTTTGTATATATGTGCATTTTTTTTTTCTGAATAAAGAGTCTGTGACTCCAGAAAGTTTGATGACACATTCCTGATCTGTTCACCCAATGCAGAGAGAGCAGTCAATTATGGTTCTTCCACTTATGGGTATATGGAGACATATATATTTAATCACATTTTTATGAAAATAAGACAAATTAACATATGAAGTTGTGTAGCATAACCATGAGAATCTATGCCATGTCTTCAGACTGTGCTTGTGCTTTTTCCAGCCATCTCACAAATACCCTTCACCCCTAATGGAGGAAAGAGTAAGTACATGCCTTATTCTATGTGGCTCAATAAAGGAGGGTGGCCAATTTGAATTTCACTTGGAGATGGTTAAATGGAGAGGACGTATAACTTAAAATAAAGCTTGAAGACAATAAAGGTCAATTTGGAATTTTGCCTTTTCTGTTATGAGACAATTTGGAGTTATGCAGGAGATGAGTTTTTTCACGAATTGAAAGAAATCTTTTCATTTTTTTAGTAATGATGGACACATTGTCACATGTCCGTTCCTAGCTTTTAACTTTTGTTTCTTCTTTGGAATTTAGATCACTTAGGAAAATATGGTAGCATAGACCTTAGTCTGTACTTGGCAGATGATTGAGAAGATGAGCTTGTTCTACAGTCCACCATACTTTACAAGACAGAAAGACGAAAGAATATAACAAGTATTAATTGAATTAAAAACCATGCTATTTTTGTAGATGTGTGTTTAGATAATTATCCTTGAAGGATTTTTATACTCATTTGGAAAGCCTTGTACCGTAATAGAGACTTTTACAAATAAGCACATTGGATTAAACATCATTTGGATTATAAATCAAGCCCTAAATAGGTAAACCATCTGCCTTCTTTGCTGTGAGTCTTAGATACCAACAGCTCGGCTAAGGCACTCTGAATGCTTCTCAGTGGTCACCCCTGACATTTTCTGACATGCTTCCCAGAACTCAGGGACCAAGGAACATCTGGTGCCACATTTATGATTTATCATACATAAACCAAAGATGCTAAGAGTGCCGACATGAAAGAAGCACACTGTAAACAAATTTGGTTTCAACAATAATCAGTCTTTGATTTGTGCTGTTAACTTTTCAAAAATTTTCATAAATGAGCAACACAAAATCACATTTACATATCACTTCATCATCTCCAGAACCCCTTTACCTGTATTATTTCATTTGTCCTTCACAAGAACTCTGTAAAATAGATGAGCCAAGGACTCATATCCACATTTTTCAGATGAGAAAACCTAGGGCTAAAAAAGGTGAAGGAATCTGACTGGATCACACAGTTAGTAAGGAGTAACATTAGAAGATCTCTAGTGTTCTTTTCACTATATCTTGATGTAACTCTCACGTAATGCCTCCTGTTGATCTTACAATTGTCTTTCCAGATAATTAGAGTTGATACTATGATAAATATCATAATTATGTAAGTGTGATAATTATAACGTAGTCTCAGGTTAAGTAGTAGTTTCTTTGAGGAACCACTTCTGGATTCCAAAGAGAAAGGGGTAATGTCTCATTTGAGCCTTCTGAATACACTATGTTCCTAGGCCCTAAGGATAAAGAAATGAAGGAATCTTTTAAGAGTGGGGAATGTGGCCAGGAAGAGCACTGAATGGTAGAGTCTAAGATCAGTACCCAACTAGTTATGTGGCCTTGGTAAAAATCTCTAGGGATGGGTGCTAACTGTGGACAATGGGCCAAATACTGGGAGGTGCTAAAATCCTTCATGCAGTGTCCTTAAAAATCTGTTTTCTAAATGAGAAAAAATTAACTGACTCTCCCAGGGTAACATAACCAAGAAGTAAAATTGAGATTTATGTCTTCAAGACCTGCACTGGCCTCAACATCCTCACTAACTTTGTTGACTGCAATGACCTTTAAAATTCCCTTATATCTCTCAAATTCAGAGTCTACTTTAGATATGATAGAAGTTCACTAACAAATCACATTCTCTCAGTTGACTTCATTCCCGTAGTTCTTCAGCGATAATTTGAAATTTAACCTAATAAAATATGATATATCCAGAAAGACCATTATGGTTCTATAGTACTAGTTTGCTATTGTTATTGTCATTGTTATTGTTGTTACTATTCTGGTTTTAGGTGTCTCTAATTGTTTACTTATATCTGGTTTAAATTTTATTTATTGCACCAAATCATGTATCTTGCAAGACTGCACATACCTTGCCTGTTTTTTATGCTACCCAAATAAAATGTCATCTGGCATTAAGAATAATATCCTTTTTTCAAAGAAGTCTAACCTGACAAGTTAGTGTTTCAATCCACTTTTTAGTTCTTTTAGGAAGCAACTGAATATAGTTTCCAGTATGGAACATACTTACATATTTTGTGGGGGTTTTTTAAACCAAATTTAGGAAATTTAGTCTCTTTTTCCTCAAATATTTTTTTTTATGACTCATTCTTTCCTTTCCTTCAGAGATTTCAAATTACATGCATGTTAAGACTTTGGATATTATATCATTTAGGCTCTGTTAATTTCTGCCGCCCTAATCTGTTTTCTCTCCAATCTTCAGATTGGATTAATTTCTATTAATCTGTTTCTGTTGATCTCTTTCTTAATGTCATCTCCAATTCATTGTTAATCCATCTGTGAATTTATTACTTCAGAAAATTTATTTAACAAGTTTTCCATTAGGTTTTTTTAATAGTTTCTTTTCTCTGTTGAGATATCTTATATGTTCATTCGATATGACCGTACTTTCTTTTATGTTTTTGAACACGGTTATAATAACTACTTTAAACTTGTCTAGTAATTTCCATATCTGAGTCATTTCAAAATTAGTCTCCATTAATTTCTTTTCTTTAGAGCATAGATCATCTTTGCTTGTTTCTTTATGTGTGTAGTAATCCTTGATTACATCCTGGATATTATATGAATAATGTATTGTAGAGACCATGAATTGTGTTGTGTTCCTCCACACAGCGTTGCTTTGTTGTTTGTTTGTCTTGGCAGTCAGTTAACTTAACTGAACTCAAAGTCCAAATTCTGTCTCCCTTTCAGTGGGCAGTGGCTGAAATCTCTAGTTATTCCAGTTTTTTATGGGCTTCTTGGGATCTACCCTTTGCATGCATGCTGAAGATGTGGACTGATTTTATTTATAGAATTTGTAGCTTCCCACTATGGCTCTTTCCTTTCCAAGATTTCTCCCTTCACTTTCTGGTGGCTAGGGTAAAACCAAAACTCTGGTCTTCTGATTTCTCAATCATAAAATGGCTGCTTCCTATCTTAATTCTAGCTGCCTTCCAGGTCACTGACTGGGGCCTGTACTTAGGTGAGAAAAACAAGAAACCAACTTCCTGCCATATCATTTTTCCAAGCATGGGCTCCCCTACAGTTTCTGCTTTAGTCCCTCCGCAGGGATCTCAGATTGTTCATATTTTGTATTTTGTTTTTCTTACCTGAGGAAGAATTGATCTAAATAAGCTCCTCATCCATTACAAGAAGTGAAATTCCTAAACCTTTTTTTTTTAAGTGGCTTCTTTGAAGCATGTGAAGAAATTGCTATCAATCAGTCACTTTTTTGGAATTCATATACTGAAAGAATTTTATCATATCCTAAAGCTAACTAAATAGAGGGTCCTGAATAGAAATTTACAAAGAGATCCTCAGTTTGTAAAGGTTTCCAATAATGATGATAATGATGATAAATAATAATAGCTTCTGGTAGCTCTTCTGTTTTCTAAAACTAAGGCAGTTGATAAATTTGTTAAGATTATTAAAGTATATGTCTCTATAGGTCTGACAATCATTGGATAGATATTTGAGTTCTATAACCAGGTCAACATTTGGTAGATTTCTTAGATGAAATTGTGCTTCAGTGACTTGTACTTCTGGGCTGAATCAAATTTGACCTTCAAGAAAAGTCTCTGGTTAATGAAACTATATTAAGAAGCCTTTAATATAATTGGTCTCCATAACACAGGGTGGAACACTATCAGGAAGAAGTTAACAGAAAAAAGAAATCTATGTTCTGGATTAGCTGCAGACCAGTTTAAACATGACCAACTCCTCCTTGTTTCTCAGATGATTTCACTGCTAGGAGATTTGAGGATGAAAAACTTTTGCAAGAGAAAGGACCATTTTGAGATACAGTTCTAAAGTTTTTGTTAGTAATAGTACTTGAAAGTATGGAGTAACATATTTTAAAGATCAGAGTAATATGCTCACAACTGCAATACAGTTGTCCTCAGACATAGCTGAACATAATCAGAAGGTATGACCTTGTTGTCTCCAGCTGTAGGATTTCAATAAGCAATAAAGTTATATTAGATGAGATCTGCTCACAATTCCAGTATAGTTAACATATAGTATTAAATTAGTTTCAGGTGTACAATATAATGATTCAACAATTCTATACATTACTCAGTACACATCAAGATAAGTGTACTCTTGGGGCGCCTGGGTGGCTCAGTCGGTTAAGCGTCCGACTTTGGCTCAGGTCATGATCTCACGGTTCATGGGTTCATGGGTTCTGTACTGACAGCTCAGAGCCTGGAGCCTGCTTCAGATTCTGTGTCCCCCTCTCTCTCCATCCCTCCCCCACTTGCGCTCTCTCTCTTTCATAAATAAACATTAAAAAAAGATAAGTATATTCTTAATCTCCTTCACCTATTTCACCCATCCCCCTACCCACTTCCCCTCTGCTAACCATCTGTTTGTTCTCTATATGAGTCTGTTTTTTTGGTTTGTCTTCTTTTTCTTTTGTTCATTTGTTTTGTTTCTTAAATTCCACATATGAGTGAAATCATATGGCATTTGTCTTTCTCTGACTGCAGTATTTCACTTAGCATCACACTCTCTAGATCCAACCATGTTGTTGCAAATGGCCAAGATTTCATTCTTTTTTCTATGGCTGAGTAATATTCTGTTGTATATGTATACCACATCTTTATCCATTCATCTATCAATAGACTCTTGAATTGCTTCCATATTTTGTCTATTGTAAGTAATGCTGCAATAAACATAGGGGTTAATATATATCTTTTCAAACTGGTGTTTTTTCATAGTCTTTGGGTAAATACCCAGTAATGGAATTATTGGATCCTATGGTAATTCTTTTTTAATTTAATCAATTAATTTAATTAGTTAATTAATTAATTTGATAAAGATTATATTTTTAATTTTTGAGGTATCTCCCTACTGTTTTCCACAGTGGATGCACCAGTTCCGCATTCCCACCAACAGTGCACAAGGGTTCCTTTTCCTTCACATCCTCATCAACACTTGCTGTTTCTTGTGTTTTTGATTTTAGCCATTCTGACAGGTGTGAAGTGATAGTTCATTGTGGTTTTGATTTGCATTTCTCTGATGATGAGTGATGTTGAACATCTTTTCATGTGTCTGTTGGCCATACAGACACATTTCTCTTTGGAGAAATGTTTGTTCATGTCTTCTGCCCATTTTTAATTGGATTATTTGATTTTTGGGTGTTGAGTCATATAAGTTCTTTATATATTTTGGATATTAAATCATTATCAGATATGTCATTTGTAAATATCTTCTCCCATTCAGTAGATCTTCTAGTTCCTTGGTTGTTTCCTTTGCTGGGCAGAAGCTTTTTATTTTTATCTTTAAAAAAATTTTGTTGAAAGAGAGAGAGAGAGCCCACAAGGAGGGGAAGGGCAAAGAGATAGGGAGAGAGAGAATCCCAAGCAAGATCCACACTGCCAGCGCAGAGCCCAACATGGGGCTGAAACTCATAAGCCCATGAGATCATGACCTGAGTGGAAATCAGGAGCTGGAAGCTTACCCAACTGAGCTACCCAGACACTCCAGAAGCTTTTTATTTTGAGGTGGTCCCAATATTTTATTTTTGCTTCTGTTTCCTTTGTCTCAGAAGACAGCTAGAAAGACGTTGCTATGGTTAATGTTAGAGAAATTACTGCCTCTTCTAGTATTTTTATGGTTTCAAGTCTCACATTTAGGTCCTTAATCCATTTTGAGTTTGTTTTTGTGCATGGTTTAAGAAAGTGGTCCAGCTGTATTCTTTTGGATGTAGCTGTCCAGTTTCCCCATCATCATTTGTTGAAGAGACTTGTCTTTTCCCCATGGCATATTCTTGCCTCCTTTCTTGAATAGTAATTGACCATACAAGTGTGGGTTTATTTCTAGGTCCTCTATTCTGTTCTATTGATCTATGTGTCTATTTTTGTGCCAATACCATACTATTTTGATTACTACAGTTTTGTTGTATGCCTTGAAATCTTGGATTGTGATACATCCAGTTTTGTTCTTCTTTTTCAATATCGCTTTGGCTATTCAGGGTCTTCTCTGGTTTCATACAAATTTTAGTATTGTTTTTCTAATTCTGTGAAAAAATGCTATTGATATTTTGATAGGGATTGCATTAAATCTTTAGTTCAGTTTGGGTATTGAGGATATTTTAACAATATTTGTCTTTCCAATCCATGAGCATGATATATCTTTTTATTTGTGTCATTTTCAATTTCTTTTATCAATGTTTTATAGTTTTCAGAATACAGGTCTTTCACTTCTGTGGTTGAGTTTATTCCTAGGTATTTTATTATTTTATTATTATTTATTATTTCGTGCAATTGTAAATGAGATTGTTTTCTTAATTTCTCTTTCTGCTACTTCATTATTAGTGTATAGAAATGAAATGCATATCTGTATATTAATTTTATATCCTGCGACCTTTCAGAATTCATTTATCAGTTTTAGTAGCTTTTTAGTGGGGGGTTTTCAGGCTTCCTATATATAGTATCATGTCATCTGCAAATAGTGACAGTTTCATTTCTTCTTTACCAATTTGGGTGTCTTTTATTTCTTCTTGTTGTCTAGTTGCTTTGGCTAGGACTTCCAGTACTATGTTGAATAAAAGTGATGGGAGTGGATTTGTCTTTTTCCTGACCTTAAGGGAGAAGCTCTCAGTTTTGCATCATGAGTAGGATGTTAGCTGTGGGTTTTTCATATATGTCCTTTATTATGTTATAGTATGTTCCCTCTAAGCCTACTTTACTAAGGGTTTTATCATAAATGGATGTTCTACTTTGTCATATGCTTTTTCTGAATCTATTGAAATGATCATATGGTTTTTATCCTTTCTCTTATTGATATGATGCATCACATTGGTTGATTTGCAAATATTGAACCACGCTTGCATCCTAGGAATAAATCCCAGTTGATTATGGTGAATGAAATTTTAAAATGTATTGCTGGATTTGGTTTGCTAATATTTTGTTGAGGAATTTTGCATCCATATTCATCAGAGATATTAGCCTGTAGTTCTCTTTTTACATGATGTCTTTATCTGGTTTTGGTATCACGGTAATGCTGCCTCATGGAATGAATTTGGAAGCTTTATTTCCTCTTCTATTTTTTGGAATATTGTAAGAAGAATAGGTTTGGTAGAAGTTGTCTGTGAAACCATCTCATCCTGGACTTTTGTTTTTTGGGAGCTTTTTGATTACTGATTCAATTCCATTGCTGGTAATTAATCTCTGTTTTTTCCTGGTTCGGTTTTGAGAGGTTATATTTTTCTAAGTATTTATCCATTTCTTCTATGTTGTCCAATTTGTTACAAGTATTCATATTGTTCCTTTATAATTCTTTGTATTTCTTTCTGTAGTGTTGGTTATTATGTCTCCTCTCTCATTTCTGATTTTGTTTGAGTCTTCTGTCTCTCTCTTGATGAGTCTGGCTAAAGGTTTACGAGTTTTGTTGATTTTTCAAAGAACCAGCTCCTGGTTTCATTGATATATTCTATTGTTGTTTTTTTAAGTTTCTATTTTATTTATTTTGTTTATTTTGGCTCTAATTTTTATTATCTCCCTACTTCTACCCTATTCTTCCCTCCTTATGTTGGGTGCATAAATGTTTACAATTGTTATGTTTTCTTGTTGGATTGTTCCCTTTATGATTATATAGTATCCTTCTTTGTTTCATGTCACTTTTAAATTTTTTTTTATGTTTATTTATTTTTGAGACAGAGAGAGACAGAGCATGAATGGGGGATCATGTCACTTTTAAAGCCTATTATGTCTGATATAAGTATTGCTACCCTGGCTTTCTTTTACTTCCATTTCCACGATAAATGGTATTCCATCCCTTGACTTTCAATCTGCCTGTGTCTTTAGACATGAAATGAGGCTCTTGTCAGCAGCATATAGATGGGTCCCACTTTTTTATCTATTCCATCACCCTATATCTTCTGATTGGAGCATTTAGTCAATTTATATTCACAATAATTATTGATAGATACATATTTATTGCCATTGTTACTTGTTTTATGGTTGTTTTTCTAGTTCTTCTCTGTTCCTTTCTACTTTCCATAGTGATAAACATGGATTCCCTTCTATTTATTTTTTTACGTATCTGTTGCTGGCTTTTGATTTGTGATTACCATTAGGTTTGTATATAACATCTTTTTTTAATGTTTATTTATTTATTTTGAGAGTGTGTGTGCAAAGGACAGGAGGTGGGGGGGGGAGAGAGAGAGAGACAGAGACAGAGAGAGAGAGAATCCCAAGTAGGCTCTTCACTGTCAGTACAGAGCCCAATGTGAGTTTGATCTCATGAGCTGTGAGATCATGACTTAAGCCGAAACTGAGTGAGACACTTAACTGACTGAGCCACCCAGGCACCCCTGTATATAATATCTTCTGAATGTAGCAGTCTATTTTAAATTGATGGTCATTTAAGTCTGAACCCATTCTATAATCTTCTCCCCCACCATGTTTTAAGTATGTGGTTTCATACTTCCTTTTATTTTATGAATCCCTGGACTAATTTTATAGATCTATTCAGTTTACTGCTTTTGCACTTTCTACTTTTCTTACTGTCACTTATGGTCTTTACTTCACACTCAAAGAGTCCCCTTTAATATCTCTTGTAAGACTGATGTAGTGAACAAATTCCTTTAACTTTTGTTTGGGAAAGACTTTATCTATCTTTCTATTCTGACCAATAACCTTGCTAGTAGAGTATTCTTGGCTGCTGGTTTTTTTCTTTCAGTACTTTGAATATATCATGCCATTCTCTTCTGGCCTGCAAAGTTTCTGCTTAAAAATCAGCTGATAGTTTTATGGGGTTTCCCTTGGTGTAACTGTTTTCATTTATTCTTGCTGCTTTAAAAAAATTTCTCTTCATCACTACCCTTGGCCATTTTAGTTACTATGTGTCTTAGCCTTGGGTTGATTTTTTTGGGTGCTCTCTGTGCTTCCTGGATCTGGATTTCTGTTTCCTTCCCCACACTCAGGAAGTTTTCAACTATTATTCATTCAAATAAATTTTCTGCCCCCTTTTCTCTTTTGTACAGGTATCCCTACAATGTGAATGTTATTATGTGAATGTTATAATGTGAATGTTATCATAATGTTGCTGTGTTCCCTAAGTCTATTTTTTTTAATTATTTTTCTGTCTTCTGTTCAAGTTGATTATTTTGCATTACTCTGTCCTCCAGGTCACCAATCTGCTCTTCCACTTTCTCTAGTCTATTATTTATTCACTCTGGTGTATTTCTAATTTCAGTTATTGAGCTCTTCATCTCTGGTTGTTCTTTTTTATGTTTTCCATCTCTTTGTTAAGGGTCTCACTGAGATCCTCCACTTTTTTCCTCAAGTCTAATGTATATCTTTAGGACCATTACTTTAAATTTTCTATAAGGTTTATCTCCATTTCCAGGAGGTGACTTGCCGTGGTTTTGTCCTGTTCCTTTATTTGGGACATATTCCTCTGTCCCAATATTTTGCCTAAAACTCTGTGTCTGTTTCTATGTGTTAGGAAAATCAGCTATCTCCTGCTTTTGAAAATAGTGGCTTTATAAAGAAGAAGTCTAGTAGTGCCTTGCAGTGCAACATCCCTTGTTCATTAGAACCTGACCCTTCTGGGGTATCTCCTATGTATGCTGTGTGCACCCTACTATTGTGGCTGAGCCATGTTTGCCTTCAGTCCAGTCATCTGCAATAATTTATTTTGTGTGTTATGGGCAAGGTTTACTCCCTGTGTTGTTAGTGGTCCAGTCTAGGGTCACCCTGGGCTTGAGATGAGTAAGACCAGGCATTTGCCAGAGATGCAGTAGCACCAAACAATGTTCTGCCCTGAAAAACTTTTGTTGGTGGGTGGGACCTGCAGTCAAACTACTTGTCTACCTTCAGCCCACTGTTAGAGCCTTAATCTGATTGTTGTGTGTGGTTATTTTTCCCTCTCCATGGGCAGGGACTTTGGAGTGGTGCTGGCCTCTACTGGGGCTGCTTACACACCACCAGGCTCATGGCACTGCTTTAGATAGGGTTCAGGCAAGATTGTGTTGGCTAGGTCAGGGCATGTGGCCTTAGCAATGTTTTTGCTGGTCCACTGCAGGAGGAGACCTGCAGACAGTGGGAACCAGGCAGGGCAGGTTAGAGGGGGAAGATCTGCAGAAGCAGATGGCTGTGGGGCAGCAGTACTAATAAAGCTTGGTGGATCCGCTGTGGGAAGGGACATGGAACAGAGGCCTGGCTGGAGGGGGCAGGTCCACAGGAGAATGTGGGGACAGGGCATGCTATTAGTAAGTTAAGTAGCAAGTGTTGGCACTGAGCTGATTCCTGTAGGTGTCCATGTGTTTATGCTAGAGGTAGGAGAGGAAAATTGTGTCCACCAACTCCTTGTTCATGGAGAAGACTCCTAACATCCCTGCCCCTCCAGCACATGCTCTAAGATTAGTAAACAAATTTCCCTCCCATATACCCCAGGCATTTTTAAAACTGTTGCTTCTATGCTGTATATCTGTAGGGCTGCTTGTTGTGTTGTCTCTATAAGGGGAGGATTAGGTTTCCTCTTACCCTCCTAGCTCTCCCAGAGCCAAGCCTGCTGATTTTTTAAAGTTCCAAGTGTGAAGCTCCACTGATTGTAAGAACTCATGAAATTCAGCCCCTTCGGTTTTCAAAGTCAAATATGGGGATTTGCCTCTCCTGGGTGGATGCCCTGTGTGGGTTCTCTGGTGTGAGAGCCTATTTTTCTCCCCCTTCTCTGCCTGTGCCATCCCTTCCTCTGTGGGCAATTCCACTGGTCCACTTAGCTCCCAACTGTGTCTCTGCTTTTCCTACCCTCTCTGACCTCGCCTCTTCTGTACATTTAGCTGTGGAGAGTTTGTTCTGTCAATGTTTGGGTCATTTTCTGGGTTATTTACACTGATGTGGGTGTTATCTAGTTGTATCTGTGGAACGAGGTGAGCTTAGGGTCCTCCTCCTCTGCTATCTTCCCCAGACGTCTCACAAGTCACTTTTATAAAAGCTTTTTTTTTGGCTGTCATATAGTCTTCAAGAATCATAATTAAACCCATGTTTAATTTTGCTGAAAATCAAGTAGTTTGTCTTCTTTATAGAGAAGTTTCTGCTCATCAATGCAAGGAAGAATTCAGAATCTCCATGGAAAGGAATTTATACGTCTAGGAATGACTACTCCAGAAATTATAAAATTTAAACCACTGAACCTGACAGATTACCTAAAGTGTTCTTATCTGACCATTCTGTCATTTCATTTAAAAGCCGGAAGTGCAGTATTTAGAACTAAAGACAATTTTATAGATCATATAGTCAAGACCCTCTATCTCCAGACCTGAAACAGAGGTCCAAAGCAGAGATTTGCTTCAACATCTGACTAAACAAGGAATCTTCAGATCATAGCAATGAGACTGTGAGAGCCTGTTGTTTTTCATGTCTCTGTGCAGCGATAGGATGGAAATTTCCAGAGTCTTAGTCATCATACCAAGAATAATCCATGAAAACACATACTCGGCATACCTGAGGCTTGGGTCTCAAGTTCCTATTTGATTTTCTATCCTGGGAAACTAAGCTAAAAAAATAGGTAAGCCTCAAACACTATGTTTACCCCGTCATCCTAAGACATAGACTGGAAGCCAACCAAATAGCCTGTTCTTTGTTCCATCTCCTTGAAACTACACCTTAGGCTTGCCTTCTGGATCTTATCTTTCCTTCTGTGGAGAAAGAAGGATACAAAAACACAAAACCAGTGGTGGAAAACAAGCCATTCTTCCCCAAACCAGCTGGCCTAAGCTTCTATACCATTTTCCCTTTATCTGGGCCCCATTTTAATTTGGTTTCTAAGTGTTATAATACTTTTTAAGGTAAAAACCCACATCAACCATACAGGGGAAAATGGAAGGGAGAATAGCCATGTAGAGATGCCATGCCATCACTATTGCCTAGAAATTATGTCCTATGGGATGTAGCTGCAGTAGATGCTGCCAATTACCAAAGACCTGTAGGAATCCTACATCTCCCAGAAGCTTATGTTATACGCTCATGACTGCAGGTCAGGTAATTGATTCCCAGATGATGAATAAGCTCCATCTATGGGGAGAAAGAAAGGTGAAGAGAAAGAGAAAAAAAAATGTAAATCCACTGAGTGCTCACCAAAAATAAGCTGAATTTATTTTGGAAAGCTCAATTTGAATTGACTATTGTTTTCTTCCATTCGTAAGAACTGAAGCCTCATTAGCTCAGTAATAGAGAAAAATATGTTTCATTTTCTGCATTCATTTCATTTTCATTTTCACATTCATGTGTCTAAAAGTGAAATAAATCCTCCTAAACAATCAACATTTTTGAGTGCCCATTATGGGCTAGGTGCTCTGCTGTGTGCTTAAAATTGCCTCACAAAACAATTTTTTCTGAAACAGATACTGAAAAGAGAAAATGAAGGATCATGGAGAATGAATATTTCTCACTTTAATAAATTATTTCCAAAATGGCCATGAAAATAACCACACTGACTTATGTTCCAATAGCATGGTATGAGAATACTGGTCTCTCTATAGTTTCATCAGAACATACCATCAAACTCAAATAGATTTTTAATCATATCTGTTTTGATAAAAGTAAATCTAATTGTTTTAATTTCTCAACATCAGTGAAACTAAGCAAATTTTAATGTATTTAATTAAACTATAATATTTCTTCTGTGAATTATATGTCATATCATTTGTCCATCTATTATTGGTTGTTTGTATTTTATTTACTAGTCACTGTAAGTCTGTATTTATTATAGTTATTAATTCCTTAACTGTTACTTACGTTCATCTAATTATAATTTGTCATTTAACTTTTAAGTGTCTTTTTAATAGAGGAGATATTAATTTTATGGGTTCATATCTATAAATCTTTTGTGTTTTGCCTTAAAGACATTCTCCATTTCAGTTACAAAATAATTCTCTATTAATTTATAATTTTGCCTTTAATATTTAGGACCTTGCATCTGAAATTTACTTTGGCTTTGGTGGGGGATAGAAATTGTTGTTTTTTTTTTTTTTTTCCATTAAGTATAGAGCCAGTGTCCCAACATAATTTGTTGAATTTTTCTTCTTTCTCTGTTGATTTACAGTGACTGTATGACTGCTCTCAGAGACCAAATTTCCAGATAGACATGTGGCTGTGTTTCTATCCAAAGTTCTATTTTACTTTTCCACAGATCTATTAACATTGTCTCATGCCATATGAGCAGTTCTCATTGTTCTTCTCTTTTAAAATTATTATAGCAATTCTTGTTCATTTACTTTTGGAGATGATTTTTTTAGCATCTAGCTGATTTTTATTTCTAATTTACATTTTCAATGTTTTTAAATAATTACTGTATGTAATTTTTTAAAAAAAAATAATGTTGTTTTAACTTATTTTTGAGACAGAAAGAGAGACAGTGCACAAGTGGGGGAGGGGCAGAGAGAGAGGGAGACACAGAAACCGAAGGAGGCTCCAGGCTTCTAGCTGTCAGCCCAGAGCCTGATGTGGGGCTAGAACTCACAAGCCATGAGTTCATGACCTGAGCCAAAGTCTGGTGCTCAACTGACTGAGCCACCCAGGTGCCCCTTGTATGTAATTTTTATAACCTAAAAATTGGGTCTTATATTTTTTGTTTTTATAAGGGATATAATATTTTAAATACAAATTAAATAAAACATTTCTGCATATAGTTTTGCTTTCTTTCATCACCTAGTTTGATGCACATACCCTGATGCTAATTTCAGAGGCTTTCTTTTGTTCTGACAATTTCTATACTGGCGACATAAAAGATAATACTCAGGGACACTACAAGACAGCATAGCATATTGGGAAAGACATGAATTTAGATACACGAAACCTAGGATCTAGTTCATTGGACAATGGGTAGGTCAGATGGCCTTTTTTTTTTTTTTTTTTTTGCTTTTAAGATGTATGTATGTATGCATTTTTAGTGATGTATAGATAACATATAACATATTAGTTTCAGGTACACAATATAATGACTTGATATTTGCATATTTTCTTGTGATAAGAACTTTTAGAATTTATTCCCTTAGCAAATTTGAATACACAATACTTTTAACTATAGTCATCATGCTGTGCATTACATCCCATGACTTATTTTATAACTGGAAGTTTGTACCTTTTGATTCCTTTTTCCCATTTTACCCCCTGCCCCAGCAACCATAAATTTGTTATAAGCTTGTTTTTTTTTTTTAATTTTTTTGCTTATTTTGTTTTTATAGATTGCACATATGAGATCATATGGTATTTATCTTCCTCTGTTTGACCTATTTCAGTTAGCATAATGCCTTCAAGTTCCATTCATGTTTTTGCAAAATTGCAAGATTTTATTCTCTTATTCCAAATACCTTATCCATCCATGCATCAATGGAGACTTAGGTTACATTCATATCTGGCTATTTTAAATAATGCTGCAATGAATACGGGGTGTATATAACTTTTCAAATTACTGTTGATCTTTGAATAATACAGGGGTTAGGGATGCTGATCTCCTGCACAGTTGAAAACCCATGTATAACCTTTGACTCCCCCCACATTAACTAATAATAACCTACTGTTGACCAGAAGCCTCACTGATAACACAGTTGCTTAATACATGTTTTTATAAGTATTATACACTGTATTTTTATAATAAAGTAAGCTAAAATCATAAGGAAGAGAAAATACATTTGTAATAGTGTATTGTGTATAACCGGATGCACACGGTTCAAACCTGTGTTGTTCAAGCATCAACTGTAGCATTCCATTTTCTTTGGATAAATACCTGGAAATGAAGTTGCTGGATCATATGGTAGTTTTATTTTTAATTTTTTGAGGAACTTTCATACAGTGTTCCATAGTGGCTGCACCAATTTACATTTCCACCAATAGTGCATAAGTGTTCTTTTTCTCCACATTGTTGCCAACACTTGTTATAGCTTGTCTTTTTGAAGATAACCACTCTAACAAGTGGGGGGTGACATCTCACTGTGGTCTTGATTTGCATTTCCCTGATGATTAATGATGGTAAGCATCTTTTCATTTGCCTGCTGGTCATCTGTATGTCTTCTTTGGAAAGATGTCTATTCAGATCCTCTGACCATTTTTAATTAGATGATGATGATGATGATGATTTTGCTGTTGAGTTGTATGAGTTCTTTATATATTTTGGCTATTAACCCCTCATCAGATATATGATTAGTAAATATTTTCTCCCATTCAGTAGGTTGTCTTTTCATTTTGTTGATGGTTTCATTTCCTGTACAGAGGTTATTAGGTGGATATAGTCCTACTTGTTTATTTTTACCTTTATCGCCTTTGCATTTGGAGTCAGATATAAAATATTGCTAAGACCCATATCAAGATGCTTACTGCCTGTTTTCTTCTAGGATTTTTATGGTTTCAGGTCTTACATTCAAGCCTTCACTTTGAGTTAATTTTTGTGTAAGTGCAAACAGTAATCTAGTTTCATTCTTTTGCATGTGGTTGTCTCTCATTTTCCCAACACCATGTATTGTCCTGTCCCTGTAGCATTTTCTTGCCTCCTTTGTCATAAATTAATTGGCCGTATATGTATGAGTTTATTTCTGGGCTCTTCATTTTGTTCTGTTGATCCATGTGTCTGTTTTTATATCAATAAAATATAGTTTTGATTACTAAAGATTTGTAATATTTTTTGAAATAAAGGAGTGTGATGTCTCCAGTGTACTTTTCTCAAGATTGCTTTGGCTATTCTGGGACTTTTGTGGTTTTATACACATTTTAGGAGTGTGTGTGTCCTATTTCTCTGAAAAATGCCATTGAAATTGTGATAGAGATTATATTGAATCTGTAAATTGGACACTTTATCTATTAATTCTTCCAAACTGTCAGCATGAACTATCTTCGCATTTGTTTGTGCTTTCTTCATTTTCTTTCATCAATGTCTTCTAGTTTTCAATGTGCAGATTTTTTATCTTCTTAAATTTATTCCTGGGTATTCTTTTTGATGCAATCATGAATGAGATTGATTTCTTAATTTTTCTTTCTGATAGTTATTAGTATGTAAAATGCAACAGATTTTTGTAAATTTATCTTATAACCTATTTTATTTAATTCGTTTATTAGTTTTAACAGATTTTTTTGGTTGAGTCTTCAGGGTTTTTCTATACAAAATATCATGTCATGTGCCAAAAGTGACAGTATTACGTCTTTCTTTGCAATTCAGATGCTTTTAATTTCTTTTTCTTGCCTAATTGTTCTGGCTGGGACTTCCAATACTATGTTTAATAACAGTAGTGAGAGTGGACATCTTTGTCTTGTTCCTGACCTTAGAGGAAAAGCTCTCAGCTTTTCACTGTTGAAATATGTTAGCTGAGGACTTGTCATACAAGGTCATTATTATGTTGATGTACGTTCCCTGTATACCCAATTTGTTGAGAGATTTTTTTTATTATAAATGGATGTTGAATTTTGTCAAGTGATTTTTCTCTGTCTATTGAGATGATAACATAATTTTTATCCCTCATTTTATTATTGCAGTGTATCACATTGATTAGTTTGCATATGTTGAACTATCCTCACATCCTTGGAGTAAATCCCACTTGATCATGGTATATGATCCTTTGTATTGTTGAATACAGTTTGCCAATATTTTGTGGAAGATTTTTGTATCTCTGGTCATCAGGGATATTATAATTTTTTTTCTTGTGGTGTCTTTGGCTTTGGTTTCAGGGTAATTCTGGCCTCATAAAATAAGTCTGAAATCTTTCTCTTTGCTTCTGTATTTTGGAAACGTTTTTTTTTTTTCTTTTTTCAGTTTTTCAGTAATGCATTTTTTAATTGGAGTACAGTTGATACACAATGTTACATTACATTAGTTTCAGGCATACAGCATAGTGATTCAACAAGTCTACACATAACGTTACGCTCACCACAAGTGTAGCTACCATCTGTCACCATACAACACTATTACAACACCATTGACTATATTCCCTATGCTGTGTCTTTTATCCTCATGACTTATTCATTCCATAACTGGAAGCCTGTATCTTCCACTTCCCTTCACCCATTTTGTCCATTTCCTCACTCCTGTCCTCTGGCAATATCAGTTTGTCCCTATAATTTGGGGTATCTTTCTGCTTTTTGTTTGTTTATTCTTTTGTTTTTTTTAGTTTCCACATATAAGTGAAATCATATGGTATTTGTTATTTCACTTAGCATCATACTTTCTAGGTCCATCCAGGTTGTCACAATTAGCAAAATCTCATCCTATTTATGTATTTATTTATTCATTATTATTTTTTACGAGTTTTTTTTAACATTTCTTTATTTTTGAGAGACAGAGAAAGACAAAGCACGAGTGGGGGAGGGGAAGAGAGAGCAGGAGACACAGAATCCTAAGCAGACTCCAGGCTCTGAGGTGTCAGCACAGAGCCTAACAGGGGGCTCAAAACCATGAACTGTGAGATTGTGACCTGAGCCAAAGTTGGACTTAATCAACTGAGCCACCCAGGTGCTCTTATTCATTATTGTTTTTAAAATTTCAGTATAGATAACATACAGTGTTATATTAGTTTCAGGTAGACAACATTGTGATTCAATCATTCTATACATTATTCAGTGCTCATCATGATAACTATACTCTTAATCTGCTTTACCTATTTAACCCATCCCACCATCCCCCTCTCTTCTGGTAACCATCAGTTTGCTATTTATAGTTAAAAGTCTGTTTCTTGGTTTCTCTCTCTCTCTCCCTCTCTTTTTTCCCCTTTGCTTAATTGTTTTGTTTCTTAAATTCCACACAGGAGTTAAATTATATGGTATTTGTCTTTCACTCACTGATGTTTTCACTTAGCATTACATTCTGTAGCTCCATCCATGTTGCAAATGGCAAGATTTCATTCTTTTTTTATGGTTGAATAATATCCCATTGTGTGTATGTATGTGTGTGTATGTATGTGTATATGTATACACATGCATACCACATTTTCTTTATTCACTCATCTATCAATGGACAGTTGAGCTGCTTCCATATCTTGGTTATTCTAAATAATGCTGCAATAAACATAGGGTGGAAGAGCTTGGGAAAGATTAATTCTTTGAATGTTTGGTAGAATTCACCAAATATATTCACAGAATATATCATGCTTCCTCTTCTGGCTTCCAAAGTTCCTGGTGAAAAACCTGCTGATAGTCTTATTAGGGTTCCCTTGTACGTAACAAGTTGTTTTTCTCTTGCTCCTTTTAAGATTCTCTCTTTGTCTTCAACTTTTGACACCTCAATTATAATGTGTCTATGTGTGGATCTGTGTAGCTTCATCTTATTTGGAATTCTCTGGGCTTCCTGAATCTGGATGTCAGTTTCCTTCCTGAGGTTAGGGAAGGTTTTAACCATTATTCTTCAAATAAGTTTTCTTCCTTTATCTCTCTCTTCTTCTGGGACCCTTGTAATGTGCTAGTATTCTTCATGTTGTCCTATAAATCTTTAAGCTATCTTCACTTTTTAAAATACCTTTTTTTTTTTTTTTGCTGTTCTGATTGGGTGAGTTCCACTGCTTTGTCTTTGAAATCACTGACCCTTTCTTCTGCTTCATCTAGTGTGCTTTTGGAACCCCCTAATAAATTTTCCAGTTTAGTTACATTTTTTAGCTCTGTGACTTCTATTTGATTTTTTATTATATTTACTACCTCTTTGTTGAAGTTCATACTTTTCTCATCCATTCTTCTCCCAAGTTTGGTAAGCCATTTTCTTTTCTTTTTTTTTTTTTTTTTTTTTTTTTTAATTTATTTTTGGGACAGAGAGAGACAGAGCATGAACGGGGGAGGGGCAGAGAGAGAGGGAGACACAGAATCGGAAACAGGCTCCAGGCTCCGAGCCATCAGCCCAGAGCCTGACGCGGGGCTCGAACTCACGGACCGCGAGATCGTGACCTGGCTGAAGTCGGACGCTTAACCGACTGCGCCACCCAGGCGCCCCAAGCCATTTTATTTTCTTAAACTCTTTGTTAGATAAATTACTTACCTCTGTTTCATTAAGTATTTTTTTTCTGAAGTTTTATTTTGTCCTTTTGTTTGGAACATATTCCTCTGTTTCCTCATTTTGCTTGGCTCTCTGTGTTTGTTTCTATGTATTGGATAAAATAGCCACCTCTCCCAGTCTTGAAGGAGTGGCCTTGGGTAGAAGATAAACTTTATTATTCAACTTTGCCTCAGTTTTTAGTCTCTCAAAACTTTGTGATTGTCCAAACAGCTGATCATATTTTCAATAACTTCCAGTTCTGAGTGCTTGTCAAAACCTGTCAGTGTCCCAAAGTGGGGTGGGGGGGAAATCTCAGTCAGCACTTAGTTTTAGGCTGAAAAGAAGCCAGACCCTCAGGCTGCCACTTTTAAAGTATGTAAATATATACTATCTTGTGGGACAGTAATTGTAAACCCTACCAGCCTCCAGACCAGGCCACCTAGAGGTATCCTCTTGGCAACCACTACAAAAATCAGGGCTCCAGATGAGTGTATAATTTACTTTCTGGGGGATACCAGCAAATTGGAATAAGGCATAAGAGGAACTCAGAGATGGCATTCCCCAGCCTATGATTCCTAGAGCAGCTCCATAGGCAAACCTGAAGCCTGCCCCTCATGCCAAAGCTCCAGGCCAAGTAAATAGTTTTTTTTTTTAATTTCACAGAAAGACTGGGGGTATGTTTCAGTCTGTTGTCTTTGTAGTGCCTTGGGGGTTGTAGCCTGACAAGAACTCTCTCTTGAATTGTTACAATCTCATGGGACCCAGGAACACAAGCCCTTCTGGCCACTGGAACTAGGAGATCAAGATATGTCCCCTGCGTGACAGCCACAAAAACTGGGGCAGCAGATGTGTGTAAAAGTGCCCCTCTGAGAGGATACTGACACTCTGGAGCATGGCAAAGGGAGGGCATGAAGATGACACACTTCACAGTCACCAAGGGAAAAAAAAAGTGGTACCTGCCAGCTTACGCAAGGCAGAAGGAAAGTACAAAAATGGTGTCTGTATGTTGGATGGTAAAGATGATATCCACCAGAAAAAAGTGGTGCTTACTAGATTTAACAAAGTAGAGGGAGAGCACAGAAATGTTGCCCATCAGTGCCTCCATTCCCAGAGGGTATCCCATTTCCCCTCTGGTGGATGTTTTTAGATTAGCAAAGAAATATCTTTCATATAGACTGCTGTCTCTGCACTGGGTTGTAGGGTGGATAAGTGCACACAAACCTTTAAGAGCAGTTTCTCTGTTCACTAAATCCATTTGCATCTTGTGGATGTGAATCCTATTGATTTTTAAAGCTATATGTTTTGGGGGCTCATCTGTCAGGTGCAGGTCTTAAAGGTTGAGGTGCCTGATGTGGGGTATAAACACTTTGCTTCTCAGAGAGAAGCTCCAAATGCGTGAGTTCTTTCCCAATTGTGAGCTGCCATGCAGATGGAGGCGGGGGGTGGGGGGGGGTGGCAGTTATGGTAAGACCATATCTCAGCCTCTCCTACCACCTTAATGTGGCCCTTTTCTTTTTTGCTGATGTGAAGAAGCTGTTCAGCTACTTTTTAGGTCTTTTTCAGAAGCAATTATTCCACATGTAGCTATAGATTCAGTGAGTCCATGGGAAGAGATGAGTTCAGGATCTTCCTACATTGTCACGTTGAACCACCTCCTCAGATAATTTTCTAAATCAACTCACTACTTTCCATGAAATATCCTGCCATTATGTTAATTGATGTTGCATTATTTATATATTGATTTTGGAAAAATACCTGTCTTTAAAATATTGAGTCTTCTCTTAAACATAATCTATCCTTCCATTTGTTAATTTTTTTCTGTACTTCATTAAGCTTTATACTTTCTTGATAAAGGTTTCTTACAAGGTTTATTTCTCAAGATTTCATAGTTTTTATTCTTACAGTAAATTACTCTTTCTCTTTACATGGTCAATTGGTTATTTGTTATGGAAAATATACTGATTTTTTTAAACATTGTTCCTATGAGTGATTACTTTGCTAAGTCTTTCATTAGTTCAAATGTTCTTTCAGTTTGCCTTCATCTATTTTGGATTTTTTTAAATATACTGGCTTACCATCTGGAAAAAAAACCTCTAAAGTTCTGTATCTTTTTTCTAGTATTTAAAACTCATATTTTTTTCTTATTTTATTGCATTGTCTGGAAGCTCCAGAACAATGTTGAATAATAACAATGATGGTGGGAATCCTTTTCTTATTAGAATAAAATTTAAAAAGCAGAAATACAGCATTAGTAGATATGAAAATCTAAGAGACTGTTTTTTCGTATTACTAAATTGTCATCTGAAAATATTTTTGGCAAATCTTACTTTGACCAGCAGTGTACAAAAGTATCTGTCTAATTCCTTTAGCCACATTTTGCATCCAAAAATTGCAAGAAATGAATCTGATAATTTAAAAAATGGTTCTGATGTTGAGGAGACTATAAAGAAATGAAGTCACTTTGGGCAATCTGGCATATTTTTTTAAATATATTAACCCAAGTCTGCATTAGTTTTGTAAGATCATACCAGGGAAATAAATATATTGGATTGTGGTAGATAAATACGCTGTCAAAATGGCCTAAAATGTATTTCTTTCTAACACTAAATGTACTTTAACAATCACTTTTCTTGTCTAGTTATTACTACACTTGGATTATGTCACTCTATTATTTCTGACAATGCATTTTTTTTGCATTTGTATCAGTTAGGCTTGTGAAATTTGTGAATTTCATATTTACTGATTTTTTTAAACTTTTCATCACCTTCAAATAACTGTCTAGGTTAAAAACTGCTGCAGACTTCTAAAAGATCTGTGGAATGTCATACTGGCAGAGAGGTCTGCTAAATGGACTTGCCTGATAGATCTCATCATTTTAGCCCATGCTGGACCACAGGAGTCAGACTTGCTGGATTATAAATGGAGTAATATTTCTCATTTGCTTCTGTCTCTGCTCTGACTTAGATGAAGGATTTAAAAACAAAAATACCTTCTGGGCACTGCTTCTTGCATGAGCTCTGCCCATTTTAATCACAAGAGTTACCCATTTTTAGGAATCAAGTGCTAGATTCTAATGGGTTCTTTTCACCCTAATGAGGTTTGAGACTTAAGAGGTTCGAAGTTGACAGAGTCAGAATTTAAAAAGCAATAAATCATAACTGGACATGGTGTTAATCCTCGAGTATTTCTACACCCACTTGCAATCCAGGCAAACTCCTATCAAGTGTCTTTTTGATGGTTAAAAGACCCAGTAAAATAAAGAAGTGGGTACAGTCCATCTTATTAATTTTGATCCTTTGGATTATTGAATCATCCTTTCATAATTGCTTCTATTCTATTTCTACACATTTATGTTGCATTCGCCTAGTATACAGTTAGCTCAGAGTACTTTTTGCAAAAATAAAGAGTTGTTTAGTGAAGGTCTGTTGGCTTCTTGCTTGTTTTATTACTGCCAGCAGCACAGCATCAAAAAGGACTATTTAACAAAGTAGCCAAAGTCCTTAAATGATTGCTCAACCAGCTCATCAAAACGATCTCACGGAGTAAACTATCTTTGCATGTTCTTTTCTTTATTATTTGTTGGTCATTAAAAAAGGAACAGCTGCACAGACAAGCCCCTGATAGCAGCAGCTCTAAAATGATAAAAGTGGAAAAATAGTAACTGTATAGAGGAGAAGTCTGGAAGACACCTCTTTAATCAAGGG
Organism: Panthera onca; assembly: GCF_046562875.1. Classification (NCBI taxonomy): domain Eukaryota; kingdom Metazoa; phylum Chordata; class Mammalia; order Carnivora; family Felidae; genus Panthera; species Panthera onca. The sequence continues at coordinate 22,110,934 of NC_138343.1, read as the reverse complement.
ATCAAAGTAAATCCAATAATGAAATAAATCAACATCCTGTGCCTCTTGATACAATACACTGAGAACACAACATCATTTTTTAGATATTGCTGCCCAAAATGCACAATCTGAACTTCCTTGTGAGGAAACACCAAACCCAAACTGAAGGACATTCTGCAAAATACCTGGCCCATTCTTCAAAAATGCCAAGGTCATAAAAATTAAGCAAAGACTGAGGAACGAACTATTCCAGATTGAAGAAGACCAAAGAGACAGACAACTGAATGTAATACATGATTTAAAATTTTCCTTTGTTATAAAGCACATTAGTATGACAATTTGCAAAATAAGAATATCTGTAGATGAGACTAGATGATAGCATTGTATCCATGTTACCTTCTTGGTTGCAATATTTGTACTGAAGTTATATAAAATGATGTCTTTGTTTTACCGATAGAGAATCACCTGACCACTCCTAGCCCTACGGGAAAATGGGAAATTCAGCCTATATGCCAAGTATCAATGGGCTGGCTAAGAATCAGGGTTCTATTACCCAAGAAGAGGAAGAGAAAAGATACTAGAATGAAACTAGTGGTCTTAGTCCAAAAGTACATGTTCTTGGGGAAGTTGATGGTAAAAGGAACAAGGTCATATAAAAGGAAGACTTAGTTTAAGGCTATTACAGGCGATCTCATGGGTGGGAATGAAACCATACCAGGCTCTGGTTTCATGTGGTCTGCAATGAAAATAAAAAGGCCTGAGGCTCCTCATTATCATGCTTTCTCATGGGGCACAAATTACCTTCACCTCCACTTTCCCTTTCCTCTACCTACCTGCCTCATATATGACTCCACATGGCATTCCCAGTTCCCAAGTCTATAGTACGTGGCAGGTGCAGCTTGTACTATCAACTGTTAGTGCCCATGATATTCCCATTTACGTCTGATCGGTCCCACCCATACTTTTGTGAAAGAACAGAAGTTGACCACAACATACATGAAGTGCTTTAGGACAGGTGTCCTCCTGGTCTAATCACAGGTGGCTTAAGAGAGAAGAGACAATGTCACATGGTCACCTGAACTCTCAAATAGGGTTACAGTCAGAGATTCTCCAAGAAGAATAGATAGTCTGAGTGAAAATGATCATGACCTCTAATACAGTACTTTAGATAGACAGGCTCCAAACTGGAATAACTTCAGAATACTTCCCACCTGGACAGAAAAAGGCTAAAATGGAGATGAAGTGGTCCATTTATTTCCAAAAGTAAAAAACAAAAACAAAAACAAAAACAAAAACTGCTAGGATCTATCTTGAGAACAGCAAATCAAGTAGCCACAGAGGAAATGTACAATAAGCATGATGAAAGAAAATTACTCTCAATAAAAACTGTTACTGGCCTTTTTCAAAGACCTTTCCCTAAGATCATATGTATAGATTGTACTGGGCACGGGAGGGGCAACAGGCAGTAAATCTAGGCAATCTGCAGTCAAATGAAAAGAGAATTGAAACCCAAGAGCACCCCTCACCCCTCCACCCCCCACCCAGTAAGATTTCTGCCTTTACTTGAATCTTTTTCCTAGACTCAGAAGGTCTTGGTAAATCTGGCAGCTGTCACAAAATACCATCTGTCCTAAGAAAACGGGTGCAGAGGTGGCTGTAACCCAGGGGATTTTCCAAGCGCTGTCAGCGTGCAGTTTTGCTGGTAGAGAAGCACGATCAAGTAGCTGACAAGACAGTGAAAACCCTACAAAGCAAATTCTGGAAGTTGTGCTCACACGGGAACAGGTGCAGTTTTGGGTGTACAAATGGGGTGATGGCCACCCACCTGCCCCAAAGAAGGGGAAAGTGAGAAGGAGTCCACTGAAGACTGCTCACATTCAACAGGGGCCAAGAGAGAAGGAGGGAGTGGCATGGGGACTATATAAAGTGGGCAGGGGCGCCTGGGCAGCTCAGTCAGTTAAGCATCCGACTCTTGATCTCAGCTCAGGTCATGGTGTCCCGGTTCTTGAGTTTGAGCCCCACATCCTGCTCTGCACTGACAGTGTGGAGCCTGTTTAGGATTCTCCCTCTGCACTTTCCTGCCTCTCTCTCTCTCTCTCTCTCTCAAAATAAAAAAACTTAAAAATTTTTATTTTTTTAAAGTGGGAAAAAGGCCAGCCATCTGAGCATCCATCTGTATGTGGGGAAATGTATGGATCCATCAGTACTGCCTGTAACTGTATAGCCTACCGGCCAAGAGCTGGGTCCTAACCTGAGGCCATGCTGACATCTCAATGCCAAAAGTGCTCATTAGCTGACAGATTCAAAACTGTCCTCATAGGCTCTCTTTAAGGAACTTAACCAAGCATTTGAAAGGCAAGTCTTTGGGCCCTTTTCTGCCATCATTGGTAAGAGACGTCTTTTGCAAGTTGCAGGGGAAGGCACTTCCCACCGCTGGTTCTTTCAGGTGGGGAGGCAGGTATTTGGTTCTGGTGCCTAGATTTTGCAGGAGATTCTGAGCACTGCAACCACTTATGTATCTCCCAGTGAAACTGCAGCTGTGGGTCCTGTTTGCTTGGAGACAACTCCTTGGTGCTTTTTAACTAAGCCCCTGGCTGTTGTTCTGAGCCAGTGCTAAGAGGACAGCAGACTAGCTGAGGAATACTTTAAAGCTGGCTTATCCATGCAGTGGAGGCTCCCTAAACATGAAGCAATGGTCTCTTGATGCAATCAGATGTTTGAGAGGAATCTGAAAGATGCTTTTAAAAACTAGAACCTAAGCTAGGCAAGGGCCAGATGCACACAAATGACAAAAGCACAGAAATACGTGCACAGGAAACACACACACACACACACACACACACCACACACCACACACACACACACACACACACACACACACACACACACTATTCATTTGCACAGTAAACCCCAAGCAGCAGCAGCAGCAGCAGCAGCAGCAGTTTGTAAATACTTCTTTCTCACTCATATGAGACAGCACGAATTACATTTCTGGAAAGGTGTCTGAGCCGTGGGTGGAGTATCTATCCCTCTTTAATGATGAAAGGATTTGCAGACTTGGTAAGTGTCAGAGTCTCAGGGCTTTCCTGCACTGAGGGGCTGCTCTCACCTCTGGGGTGGGGAGCACGGCCCTTTGCAGAAGCTTCAGACACTGCTCATTTGCCTGGAAAGAAAGACAAAGGTGTTCACCTAGGGCGCATCTTGAGACCTATTGGGGATCTGCAAGCCTGTGAAAGAGGTTGGCAGCACCCTGCCTGTGGCAAATGCATACATTCTACCCTAGTGTGAGGCATGTAGGCTTCATGTCTAGGTAGGTGCTTTGCCCTCCTGGCAGTTTTTCCTTATCTTTGGCTGTGTCTACCGCATGGTGAGAGGTGCTTCTTCACAGGTGGTCAAGAGGCCAAAATGCATAGGAATATAGGGATCTCCCTTGTGACACTGGGTTCTGGGTTTCATTATTATTATTATTATTTTTAAATAGGTGCACCTGGGTGGCTCGGTCAGTTGAGCATCTGGCTCTTAGTTTCAGCTCAGGTCATGATCTCATGGTTCGTGGGTTCAAGTCCTGTGTCAGGCTCTGCACTGACAGTGCGGAGCCTGCTTGGGATTCTCTCTCTCCCTCTCTCTGGCCCTCCCTTGCTCTCTCTCTCTTTCTCAAAATAAACTTTAAAAAAATTTTTAAAAATTTTTAGGGGTGCCTGGGTGACTCATAGTTGTTTAAGCGTCTGCTCTTGACTTCAGCTCAGGTCATGATCTCACGGTTAGTGAGTTGGAGCCCCACATCATGCTCTGTGCTGACAGCATGGAGCCTGTTTGGGATTCTGTTTCCTTTTCTCTCTGTCCCTCCCCTGCTTGCTCTCCACCTCTCTCTTTCTCTCTCTCTCTCTCTCTCTCAAAAATAAATAAATAAACATTAGAAAATTTAAATATATATATATATATACACACACACACACATATACATATCATATAGTATATATGCATCCATACAAAAAAATATAAATCTTTTATTTAATTAACAAACACATACACACCAATTCCTATGTATACTTACATATTGGTTACTATGTTTAAGACACTCTTTCAAGACCTTTACAAATGAGAATTCATTTAATCTTCAAAATAGCACTGCAGTTGCTTTTCTTACCCCACTTTACAGATGGGGAAACTGGAGGTTGGGCAGGTTAACTTACACATTCAAGGTCACACAACTAGCTTGCAATGAATCCTTGTTCAAAGAGTCCCTCTGACTCTAGAATCTTTTCATTTCTGTTCTAGCCCAGCACCTCGTCCCTACACCAGCTCTGCTTGCTCTCCGCTGGACAAGGACACACAAGGGAGAATTTAGGAACTTACTCGAGCAGTCTGGTATAGTATTAGGGTTTTTACATGGCTATTCTTCCAGGTTACAAACTCTGTAAATGATTTGGGGGTATGTGCATGTGCACCTTCCGACCATTCAAATTCAGCTTTGCAAAGACTTAGACATTGTATAACGAGAGTTCTAGGTGATGACTTTGTTAACACTGCGAACAATTGTTAATTGCGGTGCAATTCACACTAAAGCTTGTGAAGTTAGAGAAAGTCTGCTTTCACAAAGTTGCATTTCAACTATACATTTATTTACCTCAGATAAAAATAGGAATAGTCTAAATGTACTTTTAAGAACCTGCTACCAAATGGTACAAAGAACAAAAAAAAATCTATTTTAAGTGCAAATGTCTGGTTATTTACCCATTGTAAAATTCTAGACCCTCATTAGTCCCATTGTTAATTGGTTATTACTAATTGTAACTGGCATTTATGCTGTTGATACTTGCTTTTATTTTATTATTATTTTTAGAGATATTTACTCATATGTTCAGTTCTACACTGAAACTGTTTCTTACTTAACATTTTTTTTAATGTAGTCATTGTCTGAATGTAGAATGTAGTCAAAGATATTAAAGTTTTAAAAGATATTAAAGTGTTAAATTTTTTTTTTCATGCAATAACAGTTGCTTGGGGAGTGTCTTAAGGACTTATTTTTTTAAAAACATTATTTATTTTTGAGAGAGTGCAAGCAGGAAAGGGGCAGAGAGAAGGGGACAAGAGGATCCAAGCGGGCTCTCTGCTGACAGGCTGACAGGCTGACAGCCGTGGGCCGATGTGGGGCTCGAACTCACGAACCTTGAGATCATGACCTGAGCTGAAGTTGGATGCTCAACTGACAGAACCACCCAGGCACCCGTTAAGGACTTTCTGAAATGAGTAAGAATAAAAATTTTGAAACTAAAGAATAGGAGATCCAGAGTTCTTATCACCTTCCCTCCCTGAGGAAGCCTCACAGAGCAAAAATGTCAATGTGGGAATCAGATGGCATGCTGTGCCAAGGCTTTTAAAGATTATAAATCCCCTCGTCCACATAGTGCCCGTGGCAGACCCCAGGAGAGCCATTGTCCTAATGATGCCAACTATGTCCTGAAAGATATCAAGAGAATAGACACCAATGTCCAAAGTAGCCCAGGGGCAGGCAGAGTCCAGACCCCCTGTGGAATAGGGTTGTGCATTTAGCAAATTAAAATGTAGGAAGGCCAGTTCCTGTGAATTCACACTTCAGATAAACAACAAATAAATAATTTACAGTAAGTGTATCCCAAATATGGCTTGGGACATACTTACACTAAAAAAAAATAACTCAAATGTAACTGGGGATCCTTCTATTTATCAGGCAACCCTCCCAGGAAAGCAGTGGGAATACAGATGCATGGAAGCCACTTACCCCAACTGACAGATGAGTGCAATATTCTTTGCTGCTGTTTCGCCCCAATGAGCATTATAAACGAATGTTTTTGTGCATTCAGGAGTTGAGTATATTTTGGGGAGTCTCTGCCTAGCCCTGAGTGAGAAGGTAATGCTAGCAGCAAACGAGTGAGACTGGAAATCGGAAGCGCTGAATTTACACCCTTCCCCTGGAGCTCTCTGTGTGCCCTTGGACAAGTCAGGTAATCTGCAGCCTCCCCTGGAGGGTGCAGAAGGAAGGAAGAAGTTTGCAAGTGCAAATCATGGCCCAGCTACATCCGTAAATTGGGATATCTAGTAACTAGGTATGGTTTTTGTGAGGCTTAAATAATATCAACCACATTAAAGTGCTTTTTGGACACAAAAATTGTACACCAAAATATTACACAAAGATGAGATAAAGTTCACCAACTTTACCTGTTTGGGGAGAAAGAAGAGAGGCGGAAGAGGGACAGGAACCCCCTCCTCCTCTTCCTCTGGTCTCTGTCTCCTTCATCTAGAGCATCTGATGTGTCTTTCTATATACCAAGGGAGGTAGTGTTACCGAGGACCACCCCAACGCTTAGTAATTAATTCAGTTCAAGATGCCACCATGTGAATGACTCAGCAAAACTTGATATTTTGTTAACCTAAACTTCTTAGCTGAGAGTAGCCAGACTTTTTCACAACTAACCAAATCCATGTCCAAAAGAGTTAAGTCCTTACATGCCACAGATATAACACAAGTTTCTTTACCAAATAAAGACAGAGGGTCAATTGTCTCAGAAGCAAAAAGCTGACACACATAAATCGCTATCGGGTGGAAAGAGGTTGCGGTTATTCTCAAACATTCTTGGAGTCCGAAGATCTGAATTTGAGGACAAACTCTGCTACATGCTGTGTGATCTGGGCCAGTCATTCAACCTTTCTGAGCCTCAGGTTTATCATTTACACAATAAAAATAGTAACCATCTATCTCATATGGACTGTTGTGAAGATTAGGTGAGGTTTGTGTATGTGTATAGCACTTTGGGAAATGCAATATGCAATAAAATGCAAGGTGTAATTCTTGTTTATCTATGTTGTGTTTGTGTTATCCTGCTTGAAATCCTCTAAAAACAGCCCAAAGTATCAAAATCCTGGCATTATTTTTGTCATCTAGTTCCTACATTTTTGTATTATATATATGTGTGTGTGTGTGTATATATATATATATATATATGTATGTGTATATATATATATGTGTGTGTATATATATATACATATACATATATATGTATACATATACATATACACATATATATATATATATACACATATATATATATACACACACACGCACATACCTCTATGACATAAAATTGCCCTTGCTTTCCTTCAACTAAACTTTGAAGTATTTGGGAGACTTATATACAATTTAGTTTAGCAGTTTGGAAGGATGTTGAATATTTAAAATATGTCTTTTTTTTTTTCTGAGGCTGTGAGAGCCTCAAGATGATTTTGGTGTCTGCAGACATGCCCTCTGACAACACAAAGTCAGCTTTATAAAGCTCTCCACCTTTCATACCCAGACAAACTTGTTAACAGTGCCAGCAAATGAGAATTACAGTGCAATTCAGACAAAGGGGTGTAATAAGTCAGAGGAAATCTGCTTTGGCAAGAATCATAGCAGATGCGATGCAGATAGCTCCGAGCTGTAAATGTCACTCCCTACCACGTGTAGGTCTCAGCTGAGCAGGTAGGGGTCCACCTTACCTGGAACCACTGAGCAATTGGGAGCCTGACTAATATTTATTATTCATAAGAATTGGAGCCAGTGCATTTCAGATATTTGCAAAACGTTGCAGCTGTTAATGAGGTGGGGGAAGCGATCTGTTCCCCAGTGGCCCCCTACTGTGTTTATTTGAATGTGTGATCATTAGACTGCACAAGTCTCTCTGGGGCTCAGTGCCCAGAGTGCATTACACCCTGGAGGACGGGAAAATACTTTAATTAACAACAGGAGTGGGCAGGCCTGCTGGGCTCCTTCTGTTCCCCTCCTCAGGACCTGAAAAGTCAGCATTCAGTCTTCACCTCCACCATTTTCATTACCAACATAAAGGAAAACACTAAGCAACCATTTCATTTTGATTTGGAAAGGCTACTAAATAATAAGACATTTCTCCTCCTTCCTTCCTCCAGTTCAATGTTATTAGTAACCAACATACCAACACACCAACACATACCCATTTACTACAATGCTCACACACACACATGCATGCATGCACAAGATGTGAACCTGACATTCCTCGATATCCCACATGCTCTGTGAATAGTACAGCACTCCAGGGTGCATAGATGGATAACAAGCCAAATTGGCTTGGAGTAGGCATTCATGTGAAGGTGCACATTTATGTTAGTCAGTTACTCAGATAAATGATTTGGTTCATTAATTTACATAAAAGGGTGGAAATTCTTAGCACACTGTCTAGCTGAGAGATGGTGTGTTTTTGTTTGTTTGCTTGTTTTTAAATGGTGAATTAGTGATTTTTGCCTGATCTGGTTTTATTTATTTATTATTTATTTATTTATTTATTTTAAAGTTTATTTATTTTGAGAGAGACAGAGACAGTGTGAGTGGGGGAGGGACAGAGAGAGAGAGAGGGAGAGAGAGAGAGAGAGAGAGAGAGAATCCCAAGCAGGCTCTGTGCTGCCAGCACAGAGCCTGATGTGGGGCTTGAACTCACAAAGCTGTGAGATCATGACCTGAGCTGGAACCAAGAGTCAGACCCTAGCTGACTAAGCCACCCAGGTGCCCTTGAGCTGGTCATATTTAAAAGTATGTCATACCCAAACAAAATCTGTAGGCAAGGAGAGTGAAGCCGCTATGTCCACTGTTAAAAGATGAACTCCCATGGTTGAATCTTGTGCTCTATGTCCCAGGCTGATTGATTGCCACATGTGAACGTGAATAAGAGCAGAGCCGGCTTGCATGCACGTTTGCAGACTGACTATTGGTATAGTCCCCATAGCCCAGTCCACCGGCTCACTTCTTGCAGAACTCTAGGTTGACCAGAACTTAGAATTCACTTAATGAAGAGTTACTTAGTAATCACTCTATCACTTGGTAAGTATCCATTGAGCATCCATTGGTGTCTCTCCTTGATATAGGTTCCCAAAACTGTGGACAATCCAGGTGGAGAGAGATCAATGTCTGAGGCATATTTGGAGAAAATTAAATGTCGGCGTGTAAGGTTGGGCCTTTTACCTTCTGGAAAGCATACTATTTTCCCAGGCATATTAGGGAAGTTTCATTGCTTTTTAGGGTAGTAAGCAAGAGTGGAATGGATGGCAATCTAAGGAAACTTTAAAAAAATACATGTATTATTTTAGAACAATATACAGAATATATTTAAATATACAGAAAAATTGTGAAAGCAATATAGAGAATTTCCATATACTTCACAACTAGTTTTCCCTATTAGTAACATCTTACATTGGCATAGTACATGTGTCATAATTAATGAATCAATATTGATGTATTATTATTAACTAAAGTTCATAGTTTATTTGGATTTCTTTTGTTTTTGCCTAAGGTCCCATTTCTGTTCTAGGCTCTTATCCAAGAGACTACATTTCACTACAACATATTGCTTTCTGTCTTCATCTCTCCTTAGGTTCCTCTGTGCTATAACAGTTTCTCAGATTTTCCTTATTTTTGATGACCTTAGCAGTTTGAGGAGTATTGAATAGGTATTTTGTAGAATTAAATTGGGATTTTTCTAATGTTTTTCTCATGATTAGATAGGGGTTGTGGTTTTTTGGAAGGAAGACCACAGAGATAAAGTGGCCCCTTCATCACATGATACCAAGCAGACATACTATCAATATGACTTCTTGCGGACACCATTTCCTCCTCTAGTAGACTATTGGTTAAAAATATTTAAGACCTGGTGGGGGGCGCCTGGGTGGCTCAGTCCGTTAAGCGTCTGACTGCAGCTCAGGTCACGATCTCGCGATCCGTGAGTTCGAGCCCCGCCTCGGGCTCTGGGCTGATGGCTCAGAGCCTAGAGCCTGCTTCCAATTCTGTGTCTCCCTCTCCCTCTGCTCCTCCCCCGTTCATGCCTCTCTCTCTATGTCTCAAAAATAAATAAACGTTAAAAAAAAATTAAGATCTGGGGTACCTGGCTGGCTCAGTCGGTTAAGCGTCCCATTCTTGAATTTTGGCTCAGGTCGTGCTCTCACAGTTGGTGAGATCAAGCCCCATGTAGGCTGACAGTGCAGAACCTGCTTGGGATTCTCTCTCTCCCTCTCTCTCTGCCCCTCCCCTGCTCATGTGTGCTTACTCTCTCTGTCTTTCAGAATATATAAAAAAACATTTTAAAAAATATTTAAGACCCTTCTTGCAAAAGTGGACATGCAAGGAATCTATCATACCCACAAGTTCCCTGGTCCACTTCCTGGATCATGGCTGGCCTCTTATTTCACTTATGTGGGTTGTAGACCCTACTATTTATCATACAGCATCTTCTTCCCCAAGTAAACATCATTTCCAACATTAACACTAAATATTTAAGATGTACAGAGGCTATTAACTCATATAGAGAATATGGGCTTAATTTCATTCTAGAAGATCAAGTAAATCTTGTTGTACTTATGTGTGAAAAATTTTGGCAATTGTTTCAAGAAAAAGCCCAACCTTTGAATTTCATGATTTGTTGGTGATCTTTGCACTCTAAATGTGCCTATCACAGATGAGTATTTGGGGTGTAATTTTTCTTTAACAAAACTTATGAGGTTGGAACATGAGTATTTACTGATCATCTACTCTGCATAAGTATTTTACGTATTGAACCTAATTTAAATATCACAGTAGCCCTATCAGCCAGGAATAATTATGAGCACCTTATAGATGAAGCAGTGGCTCTGGTGGACCAGGTCACATGATTGCTAAATAATGAGGGAGAATGTCTGAATGATCTAGGTTCTTCTATGATACATCACACTCCTGCTGGTGTATGTTCAGAGGGACAGAGTGACCTCTCTCATGGACCTGAAAGGCCCCATCACAGGTATAAGACTTTGGACCTTGGAGAACTTCCAGGCTTCAAGAAACTTCTGGAAAAATGAAAGTTTTTTATTCTTATAGACATTTCCACATCATTTGTAGGCTTGATTGAAAAAATTCTTTATACTTCTTCATTTATTCTATATTTAGGCATGGTTCTTGTTCCTTTTAGATCATAATGCAAAAATAAATGTGTTTATTATAACTTCTCATAAAAATTTAGAGGAGTTTCCCAGAAAGTCAAGTGAGGGTGACTTTAATAATGGAGTAGAATAGATAAATACTTCATCGTAACCAATAATTGATCAATATGAAAATACTTGCAACAATATAACAAAGTAGACTTCTATGATATATAAGGAACTAAAATAACTTAATGAGAAAAAGAACAAGCCAATGGAATCATGAGAAAAGCTCAGGAGGAGGTGGGTTTCAAATGAAATAAAAATGGCTAATAAATAAATGTATGAAAAGATATTCAGCCTCTTTACTATTCAAATAAATGCAAAATTAAACCACAATATGGTTTTAGATACATCAAATTGGCAAAGGTTAAAAATGCTAGTACCCAGGGGCGCCTGGGTGGCTCAGCCAGTTGAGCGTCTGACTCTGAATTTTGGCTTGGGTCATGATCTCACAGTTTGTGAGATTGAGCCCTGCATCAGGTTCTGCGCTGACAGTGTGGAGCCTGCTTGGGATTCTCTCTCTCTCTCTGCCCCTCCCCCACTCATGCATGCTCTCTCTCTCTCTCTCAAAATAAACAAATAAACATTTTTTAAAAATGTTGGTACCCAGAGTTGGAAAGAAGGTGAAAAGGAATAATTTTTTAGCAATACCTAGCATAGCTTTAATGTATGTTTCCTTTGAATCAAAGATTCTATTTCTAGAAATTTATCCTATAGAAATATTTGTTCAAGTATGCAAAGATACATTTCCCAATTTGTAATTGCATAATTGTTTACAAATAACAAGAAAGAAGAAACAACTCAAATGTCAATTAATGGGAGTATGTCAAAATAAATTATAGCACACACATGCATTGATTTCGGCCCAGGTCATGATCTCACAGTTCATGAGATCGAGCCCCACATGGGGTTCTGTGCTGACAGTGCAGAGCCTGCTTGGGATTCTCTCTCTCCCTCTCTCTCAGCCCCTTCCCCGCTCATGTGTGCTCACTCTCGCTCTCTTTCAAAATATATAAATAAACATTTTAAAAAATATTTAAGACCCTTCTTCCAAAAGTGGACCTACAAGGAATCTATCATACCCAATTTCCCTGGAGCTTCCCATTGGAAAGCTATGCTATCATTAAAAAGGATAAGATAGAGCTTTTTATATCAACATTATGTTTGCAAGTGAAAAAAAATCAGGTTGCTGAAGAGTTTCTTTTCTTACCCAATTTATGGCAACATATATGGCTTTTCTATATGTCTGCACACCTTTTATGAATGTCGTAGTGATGGGGCTTTACAAAACCAAGATTCCTAAACTCCATCTGCTCTTAGTTCTTTGGATGGGATTGTGTATGCATCTGGCAATAGAGCAGCAATTTAAGAAAACATCTGTAAGTAGAGTGAGTATGTTATAAGCAGTAGGCTCATAAATTCATTGAAAACATGCTAGATTGGAGTCATTGTGTATTATTAACTGAGTCCATGGCGACTTCAGGAAATAGCAAAAGCATGGAAAGTTACATAAAATGACTCTTTAAACATGCAGATTACATTAATTGAATGGTCACAAATTTGATTAACATTTTCTCTGATTTCCTTATCACATGCTGAATATTATATAAGAGGAAAAAATATCCATGAATATTACATAAAATATTCTTATACTCTTCAACTTTAAGTAATTGCTATTCAACTCTAATTAAACCATTTGAAAAAAAAATTAGTCTGAAATGTCTTCTGATATTTTACCCTGCTTAGTGAGAATCCATTGAAGGAGAGGCTTATCACAGCCATACTCATATTTTACTTATGTTACACCAATGAAGGTAATGAGCTGAATATAATAGCTGCACCCAGCCCAAGAAATAAATACATTATTTGGAAAAAACACTAATTGTGTGGGCAGACCCAGTATGCGGCCTCTGAGGTTCTCAGCACAGAATGAAGCTTCTTACGCCAAAGGTGAAGGCCACACTCTTGGTATCTGCAAAACCTGAATATAGTTGCCATGTCTGTTATCTTTTGAACTAAACCTAGTGTGATACCCTCTGGATGTTCTTGTGTAATTCTAGGGCTTCAAATGCATATCATATTTTAGTGATCCTAAGTTTGGTTCAGAAAATAGTCACTCCAGCCACTTCATTTTTTTTTTTAATGTTATTTATTTTTTGAGAGAGAGAGAGAGAGAGAGAGAGAGAACACACACAGAAATGAAGGCGGGGTAGAGAGAGAGAAAGGGATACAGGGGATCCGAAGTGGGCTCTGTGCTAACAGCAGAAAGCCCAATGCAGGGCTGAAACTCACGAACTGTGAGATCATGACCTGAGCTGAAGTCGGACGTTTGACCGACTGAGCCACGCAGGTGCCCCTCACTCTAGCCACTTCTAACGTGAAATGGTGAGAATAATTACACAGTTGTTGGGAAGCTTTCAAAAGGGTATCTGGTCATCATCACAAGAATTGTGATTGAGAGCAGAAAATATAGGCACAAACGTACCTTAATGGGGATGCACAGAAAGGCTACCTCAAACAACAGCCAATAAAGAGGAAAGACCAATAAACGAAACAGCTGAAGGAAATCAATCAGAAAAGAATGGCATCCTGGTTGGACCCAAGGAGTGCTTTGAATAGCAGTAGATTCTGGAAATAGTAGCAGAATTTAGCTCAGTCTTACGTGCAGCCTGGCCTGTGAGCTGTTGTTGGTCTACTGTGGGTTTTGTTTTGTTTTGTTTTGTATTTTTGTAACCTCTCCTCACAAAGATGGTGGTGTAAGACACTGTTATTCCATCTCTCAATATGGGGTTCATTTTCAAATCCTGGCATAGTATTTATATGAAATTACACATACCAAGTCCCTAATGGCAACAAACAAACCTCAAAGGCATCAAGACTTAGATAGGCTTTCAGAAGTCCAGCTCCTTGGTGAATGAATCATGATCGCTTTGATCTTACATCTGGATGGCATCCTCTGGAAGGATCTAATTCCCTACACATTCACTTATCTCCCTCATATCACAAGATCCAGCCTTAGGCACACAGGCTAAAAGCAAGGAAATGTTTCGGAGTCTAAACTAAAATGACAATTTGTATTTCTTCAAACATCGGGGTTCAGTCTTTTTATTTTTTAACTTATCAAAAAAATTTAAAACAAATTAGATATATCTTTTATTCCTGTAATCCCAATATATCACACAGTGCTTAGCACATTGTTGATAATAAATAGTTAAGGGAGGAGTAAGATAAAGAGGGGAAGAATTTATTTGAAAGAGCTAGGACATAAATATCCAGTTATATCTTCAATATCCAGATTTCCTGTAGCATGAGTCAAGTACTAGCCCCACGAGCACCAGAAGACTTCATAGTATTTAAAGAAAGGAGGTGGGCCAGTACTATTTCTACTGCCAGCAAAACCCAAGGGTGACAACAGCAGAGAAAGGAATAAAGTTTCAAGGTGAAGAGTAACCAGTGAAATTAGCTAGAACCCCTAGCTTCAGAGTCATAAAAGCAGCCCCAGAAAGCATAGCACCAGGTCTGGAATGCCACAGTTCATGGATCCACAAAGGGAGAGATTTTACTTAGAAAGGACATTTTATAAGTATTTTCCTAGTGTACATGTATGCCACTGACCAGAGAAATCTGGAAATAAAAGTAGAATTTAAACAATTGTATGTCAGTATTCCTGGGTCTCCATCTCTGTATTCTCAGTGGAATTCTGGCCACCCCCAGACTCTTCATGAAGAGTCACTGATTAATTCAATAAATACCTATTGAGACAGAAACATGTACCAGTCATGGTATGGGGATGCATCTGTGAGAAGGATAACTGTGAATCTCACCCTAAGCAGCTGATGACCTGGGAAATTCTGGGCTCTCTTGGGACTTGTCTTACTTGCTTTTTGAGTGCTAGTTCTGTTGACTCCCACGACATCCACTGTTCTCCTCTCCCCATCCCATTTGCCTTGGAGATGACCACTACCATTAGCCACACCTAACCAGCTGCACTGTCAGTGCCCAGTTTGATGGTGGCCATCAAACTCCTCCATGGATAATAGTACACCTATCAAAGATGTGGAGGACCATCCCTAGGCTGCCATCAGCTGATGGTGCTGAAGCCAGAAGTGTCATTTCCTAGCATGGTAGAAGTTGCCTGCACCCACGTTTCTGACATCTTAAAATTCCATCAGGTGATAGTGACCACTGCTAACAAGAAAAACGAAGTAAGGTCACCAGACAGAGAGTAATGGTAGGGATATTCTTTTATATAGAGTGATCAGCAAGGGCCATTCTGACAAAGCGATCTTTGAGCTGAGACAGAATAAAGTGAAGAGGGAGCCATGTAGATATCTGGAGGAAGAGCATCACAGGTAGAGCGACCAACAAGTGCAAAGGTCTTCAGGTAAGATTGCACCTGATATCTTCAAGCAACCCTGAGGAAGAAAGCACAGTTGGAGCAGAGGGAATGAGGAGGAAATGAAGTCAGGGAGTAGTCGAATCAGATCACACAGAGTCTTATAGGCTTTGGGAAGAAATTTGGATTTTCTTCTGAATTATACAAGAAGTCTTTGTGAGGAGTTGAGGAGAAAAGTGGCATGATGTGACTTGCATTTGAGAATCATCACACTCTGGCTGGGGTGTAGCAAATAGACTGAAGGGAGCCTAACGGGGATGTAGGGAGAAATTTGGGAGCTTTGAAGTAATACAGGTGAAAGATGATGGTCACTTGAATCAGGGTAATAGCAGTGGGATTGGGGAACATGGTTAGACTTAAAATTTACTATATGTTGGATGTGAGGTGGGAGAGAAAGAGAATTAGGCTGACTCCAGGTATTTTTAGCCTAATTAACTTGAGGAATGATGTTAGTTGATTGGGATTGGAAGTCAAAGGGAGAAGAAGACTGGTGGGGTAAGATTAAAACTTTAGTTACAGACAATGTTGATTTCAAGATGGCTGGTAAGCATCCAGGGGTGCGTGGGTGGCTCAGTCAGCTAAGCATGTGACTCTTAATTTCAGTTCAGGTCATGATCTCACAGTTCATGAGTTCAAGCCCTGCATCAGGCTCTGTGCTGACAGCACAGAGCCTGCTTGGGATTCTCTGTCTCCCTCTCTGAGCCACCTCTCATGCTCTTTAAATAAATAAGTAAATAAATAAATAAATAAATAAACATTTTAAAAATAGATGCGTGCTAAGCATCTAGTGGAGATTTTGATTAGGCAGCTGAATATGCAAGATTAGAGTATAGGCAGAGATTGGAATTGGTGATTTGAAATTGGAGATCTTCATCATATAAATCAGTGGAACTAAGCGAGATTGAATAGGTACTAAGCAGTAATAGATAAGAGAAATGGTCTGAGTACTTCTTCTGAAGGATCCTGGAGACCTGCAACATACAGAACTGAAGAAATGATGGGCGTGCACAAAAGCACCTGAGCAGAAGCAGCCCAGTGAGTGTGGTACCCCAAAGATTCAGTCAAGATTGCATATCAAAGAGCAGGGGGTGATCAGCTGTAGCAAATGCTGGTGACACAAGAAACAAAATGATTCTGAAGATTGGCTGAGAATCTAAGAGTAAGGTTGTCCATATAGAAGTCATTGGTAGAGAAAATGAACATTTATTTCTCAAACAGAGACACTTTTAAGGATGAAAGATGATGTGTATTGGTAATCTGCTGTGTAACAAATTATCCCCCAAAACTTAGTGACTTCATATAAAGCAAGCATTTATTATCTCATATGGTTTATGTGGGTCTAGAAGTTGGGAGTGGCTTTTCTGCACAGTTCTATCTCAGAACCTCTCACAAGATAGCACTCAGGCACTCTGGCAGGTCAGAGCCACAGTCATCTGAAGGCTGGATTGGGGCTGTCAGATGTCTTTCCAAGGTGGCTCACCCACATGGCAAGTTAGTGTTGGTTGTTGCTGGAGGCCCCAATACTTCCCCCCATGGGCTTGCCTATAGGCAACGCGAGTGTCCTGACAACAAGGAATCTGATTTCCTTCAGTGCAAGTGATCCAGGAAAGCAATGCTGAAATAATTACACAGGTCAGCCCTACTCAATCTGGGATGGGACCACAGAGGAGGGTGAATACTTGGAGGCCATCCTAGGGGATAACTGGGGGCCTTCCTAGAGGATGGCTACAACAGAGTGTTACTAATATTTGTTCCCAGACAGCAGATGTGATCAGGGACCACCTCAGACAAACTGAGATGTATAGTTGCCCTAGTCTGGTGACTTTGAATAGAATCATTTCAGGGGAGTAGATGGTAGAGGTGAGAACCACAGCAGTGGAATTTAGTCTTGGGGCACCCGGGTGGCTCAGTTGGTTAAGCGTCCAACTCTTGATTATAGCTCAGGTCATGATGTCACAGGTTTGTGGGTTCAAGCCTCTCATCTGGCTCCACTCTGACAGTGTGGGGCCTGTGTGGGATTTTTTTTTCCTCCTCCTCTGCTCCTCCCCCACTCATGCTCTCTGTCTGTCAAACATAAACTTAAAAAAAAAAAGAAATTCATTTCCAAAAATTTTGCTCTATTGCTGGTTGAAAAATCAGCTCTATTCCTATCTCTTTCCACCAGGCTTGAAGCTGGTGGAAGTGTGAACAGCCAGTTTGTCCTTAACTTGTGTCAAAGAATAAAGCCAACAGAGAGCCTCCTGTCAAGAGACGGAAATTCTTGATAATATTGAGCACTTGGGTCCAGTCAAGCCCAAAGCTCACATTAACTGGAACAGTCATCACACTTTCCCCCACCCCTTAAAAAAATAGATTTCTTAAATTTACAGCCAAAAGAATCCAGATGAATGTCCCTTTTGCTTAAGCAAATTCTTGTCTACCACAATCTGCAAGTGTCCCAAACACATCTAGGTATGTATGAGTGCAGGGAAAACACGGCTTAAATTCAGTCTGGTCTCCCTGCCACTCCAGGAAGGTTGTTCAGATCATCTCCTTTAAGGACTTTTACTTATATCAGCATTTTAATTGGAAGATAGGATTATATAATGGATTTTATATGTAAGAGTATATAGGGACATTGAGTTCATAGTAGTATTTGAGCAACCCATAAAAGTCTATCTTCAAAGACAGGCAATGCCAAGCATCCTCCTATAGAAAGAAACAACATTACTCTGTGAAACACTGAGAGCCCTTTCTTAAATCAATCCGATAACAAAAGCCTTGCCTAGGAAAATGCTTCCAGTGGAACAGTGGGATGGTCCATCCAAACTGAAGTCCATCTCTATACAGGAAAATAAAATGTCTCTGATATTAGATTGTACACTAGTTTCTCTCTCTCTCTCTCTCTCTCTCTCTGTGTGTGTGTGTGTGTGTGTGTGTGTGTGTGTTTAGAGAAAGAAAGAGAGCACAAGTGCGAGCAGGAGAGAGGGGCAGAAGGAGAGAGGGAAGGAGAGAGAGAAAGAGAGAGACAATCTCAAGCAGACTCCATGCCCAGAATAGAGCCCGATGCGGGGCTCAATCCTACAACCCTGGGATCATGACCTGAGCCAAAATCAAGAGTCAGTTGTTTTAACTGATTGAGCCGCCCAGGTGCCCCTCTTTTCTTACATTCTAACCTCCCTCCAAGATCTTGATTCCTTTAGCTGTCCAACAAGAACAAAACTGGATTTTTATATAGCCTCTCAAGAATTATTCTACTTGTAGTATACCTATTTTGCATTTGAAAAAAAAAACTTGACAGATAGAAGGACAGGGAGGGGAGGCTACAGGGGAACAGAAAAAGATGGCAGTGGCTGAAATCAGCCTGCAGTCACTCCCTTGCCGAAGGGCTATCTGAAGCTGTGGAATAAGGGCTTGCAGCCACCCGGAGGTTTCCCCACACTGGTGCCTCTTTGGAATGCACAGCAAGGGACAAGAGCAGAACAGAGCTGTGCATGCAGAAAATTGAATGAGTCCATTGATCCAACAAGTCTGAACAAATTCTCATTTTTGTTAGCACAGCAATTAGTTCTTGTGATCACTGGAGCAT
Organism: Panthera onca; assembly: GCF_046562875.1. Classification (NCBI taxonomy): domain Eukaryota; kingdom Metazoa; phylum Chordata; class Mammalia; order Carnivora; family Felidae; genus Panthera; species Panthera onca. The sequence continues at coordinate 22,091,999 of NC_138343.1, read as the reverse complement.
TGAGACAAGGCAGTTTGGATGCCACTTGTATTCCTCCCCTGTTTTACCCCCAAATGAAACACATTCAGATCGGGACAGAGCAAACCTCCTTAACTTTCAATCACCATCTGCTTCAATTTAGGAAATGGACTCAGGAGAAGGAGTGGCTTAGAGGTGACATTCAATTTCAAGGTCTCCCCACTGCTGCCACTCAGCATTAGCTTGCTCCTTTCAGAGAACGGATACGTTTCCTGGGCATCTACTTTACATGAGATAATTTCTTAAACATTGTCTCATTTAATCTTATAGGTAGGATTTGTAACAGCCTCTCTTGAAGAGGCTTATTATGGAACACTCGCACATAGTAGAAACCTCCATAATGAGCAAAATGCACTAATGGGTTGAATGTAGAACCTGGACCCAGAACCCGCAGAGCCAATTCATGATCCCAGGTCCCCTACTGTCCTTGAGATATGACCTCAACAATACCTCAGTTTCCCTTAAAATGCAACGTATAACAGAGTAGTGGTATTGCCACATTGAATGTAGCTTCTTTAAAGAAGGAATTTCAAAATGCCTGGCATGATAACTCTTGAGTAAATAGGCATTTCACACTTAGACTTACCCAGTGAGGGTGTGGAGGATGATGTGAATTGATCCCCCTGCTTTCTTCATGCAGTTCAATGTTTCCAGATGGTGCATTCAATTAGAGTTTATTTCAGCATCTTAAGTGAAATCTATTGAGAAATGATAGTTCACTTTAAAAGTGTACACTTTACAAGCGGGGAAAAGCATATGAACATACCATCCCTAATCCTCCATAGCTCAGGGCATGGAACCTGCCATAACTTTCCCCAGCCAGACTTACAGAGAAGAATACAGTTCTGTTTCGTCTGTTGAGTATCAGATTTTCCTTCCTGAACAAGGTTTCTCAACTTTGGCACTATGGACTTTGGAGTTGGAGAATTCTTTACTGTGGGGGCTGTCCTGTGCACTGAGGGCTGTTTATTAGCATGCTGGCCTCTACCCACTAGATTCCCATAGCGACCCCTCCCTAAATTGTAGCAACAAAAAATATCTCCAGACATTACCAACTGAGGTAATGTCTGTTTCAGAACCAGGTCTTCTGACTACTCCCCGGCCACCTAACCTAGTCCTTGGGAATGGTATGGGAATTATGTGCTTATCTACCTGATCTTATCAAGAAGGAAAAAGTGAATTTCCTCTGAACAAAGTCCATTAAATCTAGGGCAATTCTTTCCAGAACCACAGTCATACTGAAATTATTACAGGGCTAAACCAATTTCCCCTGAGGCCATACTGATTTAAGCAAAACAGCCTTTCATAAATTTATCTCCCCCACTGTACTCTTCTGTTCTCTCCTGTGCCTGGAGAGGTTGCACTATTCCCAGGACATACAGTCATAGAGTATCCTGTTTGAGGATACCTTTGGATCCTCTTACACACACACACATCCCTAGGCAGCCTAACACATGGCTATGGGGTGATGAACGGAGTCAGTTTCCACCCCATGGTTTCTTTTCTCAGCTTGCTTGACTTTCCTTTCTCTGGCCTTAGAATATAGCCCTTCCCTTTCCATTCACCAAGCTCTTACCCACCTTCTGCCAGAAACCCCTAAAGTAACCCTTCCTATCAGAAGATGCATGCCCTTAATATCTAAAGTGATCTTAAATATTTTAATTGAAAATTTATCTCTTCTTTAAATATGCCCACCAAGTTTTTGGCCTTATTGGAGTATCAACAGGAAATGTTCCAAAAGAAGGGGCAAGAAAGATGTTTGAAGGAAAATGCAAATGTGGTGATCTAAGTGGAAATGGCACACAAGGTACTTATTTAGGAGATGTGTTCAGGATACAAGTTGTGGCTGTTAAGCGACACAATGGGTTAACACTTATGACTTACAGAGCCAGGTCTCATGACTCTCTAGTAACTAAAGATCTCAAATATGGTCCCTTGGGCTTGAAATCCCCTTCCCACTTTTATTCATCAAGCCATACTCTTTTATCCTCTAAAACATAGTTCAGACATCTCCAGGAATCTTCTCCAACCCTCTACACCCCAGCTGGATTTGGATGGCCTCAGTCTTGGGCCCTGTAACATCATGGGAACACATCTATTTCCCTGAGTACAGTCTATTTTTCTGAGCGGCAAATAGACAAGCATGCTCCTAGAGCAAACAAGGACAATAAACATGTATAGGGTATCCTGCTATAATTGATTCCAAATTTACAACAAAATAAAAAATCTAATTATATATGCACACACATGTATGTGTGTGTGTGTGTATATACATATATAATATTGTATTATTGCATAGATTTAAGATGGTCAATTCTCATAAATAAATAGCAAATTTTTTCCCCTTCTGATTTAGCTAAATCTATACTCAGTGTTAGCATCGACTACTTCTCAGATGCTGTCTGGAAATGCTCACCGCAGCTGGCATTACACACAGGTACTCAAACACAATAAAAAATTAGATGCCCAGGTTTTCTTTGCCCCCTTCCATGTCCCCCCTGCTCCAGACAAGGTTTCCTGTGCCTCACTGCTGTGCACATTCCACTGCTTTCTCCACAGCCATGCACTCACACTCTCATGCTAAGACAGCTGGGAAGCTGTTGCAGGAGGACTGGACTCTGGGAAACACAAACCTCGCCCTCAAAGAGCTTAAGGTATCATGAGGACCAAAGGCAGGTAAACAAGTAATAATACAGGGCAATTTGGGCAGAGTCTATAGGGTAGGCAGGTAATCTCATCTTGGGAATTGGACTGCAAGAGGACTCCTGCAACAAAATGGTATCTAATTTAATTTTTTTTTCCACTTCAGTGGTCCCTGGGTGGCCCAGTTGGCTAAATGTCTTACTTTGGCTCAGGTCATGATCTCACAGTTAGTGGGTTTGAGCCCCACGTCAGGCTCTGTGCTGACAGCCCAGAGCTTGGAGCCTGCTTTGGGTTCTGTCTCTCTCTGTCTGTCTCTCTCTGTCTCTGTCTCTCTCTCAGCCCCTCCCCTGCTCGTGCCATCTCTTTCTCTCAAAAATAAACTCCCTCTCCCCCTCCCCCTCTCATGCTCTGTCTCTCTCAAAAATAAACACTAAAAAAATTTAAATGTTTTTCACTTCAGTATATATTCTTATTTGTAACAAACAAGTATTAAGCTATAAAGTATTTTTGTGCAAGTTTAATGCTTTTGCAGCATGGTATTTATCATCTATGAATGGTTTTGGGGAATTCAAAATTGTTGCAGATATTTGTGTGAAAAAAAACCACTCTAACAAATGGAATGAGCAATGATTTTGAAAAGCCAAAAAATTATGAGATGCAGTTTTTTGGTGCTTTGAATAGATTTTAGTGTTCTAGACTATGCCCCACATAATGCTGATTGTTGTAGAATTTTCTAAAGGGGGAATGTTTTGCCATAAACTTGGAAAGCAGCATGGAAGAATGGGAAGAACATGGGTTTTAAAATCAGATCTGGGTTTGAGATCTGGATCTGATACTCACTGGTGGTATAAAATTTACTTACATGGAGTCAGTTTCCCTACCTGTGATACTGAAGGTCTTACCTGCCACTCCAGGGCTATTGTAAGGACAAGGTGTGAAACCCATGTGACAGTCCCAAAAGAGCCTACAGACAGAAATACCCCCTAATCATACACTTATTTTAGGTGACAGAGATAGATTTTAACTGAAGGATCATGGCATCTGCCCTTAGAGAGCATTGCGTGTATAATGTGAGTGATACAGGCAAAGAGAGGCCATGGGTAAGTGTTCTGTGTAGCAGTCTGAGTAACGGCAAATGTCAAGAAGGCTCAGAGAGGGCAACTAGTTCCCTTTCTGACTCAGTGCTTTCTAAATATCGGCAACTTTAAAATGTGTTTGCCCTTAGATAAGCCTTCGGGACATAATTTGGGCAAAAAGAGAGTCCCCTGAACCACCAAAATATCTCCCTATCTGTTCAGTAGTTGGTGCCTGAAATCAACCGGGAAGACTAATGTTTCATTCTATAATTAGAAATAAAATGCCCTAGACAAGGCAACGTCTTAACATTTATAAACTTTTGGCCAAAGAACACAAATAATGGTGTCAGGTCTCTTATAGGCAAGTCTCCAAGGGCAATGGTTCTTCAACATGAAAGGGAGTAAGAACTACCTGGGCAGTCTATTTCAAAAGCAGGTTCAGATATGGGTTTAATGTATACACGGCAGCTTTAGTCACCACGGCCAAAATGTGGAAGCCTCCCAAGTGTCTGCTGCCCGATGACTGGATGAGGCCAAGGTGGTAAACACAGACAATGGAATAGCATGCTGACTTAAAAAGAAAATTCTGACACAGGCTACAACATGAGGGCATTATGCTAAAGAAATAAGCCAGACACAAAAAGGCAAATACTGTATGATTCCATTTACATGAAGTACCCAGGGTAGTCAAATTCACAGAGACGAAAGTAGAAGGGTGGGTGCTGGGGTGAGGAGGGAGAATGAGAAGTTAGTGTTTAGTGGGGACACAGTCACAGTATGGGAAGAAGAAAAAGTTCTGAGACAGAGGGTGGTGGTGACGGTTGCATGAAAGTGTGAATGTGCTTCATGCCAGTGAACTATACACTTAAAAAGAGTTATAATGGTAAATATTATGTTATGTATGTTTTACCACAATTTAAAATAATACTAGTACAAAGGGGACAAAAGCAGGTTCCTGGGTCCTGCTGCCAGAAAGTCTGATTTACCAGCCATATTTGTTAGGCTCTCTTCAGTGGACAGGATTCATCCCAGATGACTCAGCTGAAGGGACTAAGATGAGGGCATGAACAGGGTCAAGAAGGCCAACAGGGGTGTTTAGGCACCTGGAGACCAGTGACAGCAGAATGGCATCTCTGCTCCTGTGGCTGAAGAAGACGGAGATGGTGTTACCCGAGCCCAGTGAGAGCCTGCGCCATGATGGGGCCGGGCCACAATGAGGCGCAATCTGTCAGGAACAGACATGAGGAGGCAAGAGCTCCAGAGATGTGGGGACAAAGCAGGACAGGGGCTGGACCCCTGCCCTTCCTTTTTTTTCATCTCCCACTGGAGCCTCCTGTTCACTAAACCCGACTCAAAGCCAGGCAGCAGTCTAGGAGCCAGGGATACAGTTAGCAAGGGGCAGCCTGGCTGGGCATGAAGCAAGCAGAAAAAAGCGAAGAAAAAGTCTGGAAGATGCAAACAGAACAACCAGTGTAATAGATCTGAGTGGTGCTCAGTGTTTTAAAAAAAAAAAAAAAACACCTTAGGAAATCCTTTTGTAGGCCCCCCTAACACATCCTAAGGACATGGCCTTAGGGGAGAGGGCTGGAATGTAAGAAAGCACTGAGTGGTCAAAATGTTGACAGTGGCTGACATAGGGTGGGCTCAGTCCATAGAAGAGACACCAAGGCACAATGTCACAACTGTGCCCCACAGACTGGTGCTATTACTTCCCTTCGGTTCCCAAACTGAATCTGAATGTGAGGACATGGCCACCACCTGAGCAGGCTCCGTGCCATACTGCACACTGCTACGTTTTCTGTGGGGGAGCAGGCATCAGAAATAGATTTACCTCTCAGAGACACTGAACAAGTCCTCTGCAGCCCCAAATACGACAGAGAGCACACTAAAACCATATACACCATTGTTCTAAAGACTGCATCTGCTTTCAGGTAAACTCTCAGATTAAGTAATAAACCTGTATAGTTCTAAGAAAGTCAGATGCAGCAGAAAAAAACAAAAACAAAAACACAACACTTTTCAATGTGTATAAGTACAAATAGGTGGCTAACTGTGGGCAAGGAAACAGTAGTTATTTCAAGAAATCATAAATGGTGTAGAAGTGAAGCATAAAGTGTGTAATACACAATAAGCATCAATTGTATAATCATAGGGATTCATTCTTATTTATTCATTTATTTAACTGACATTGACTGAGCACCTGTAATGCAGGCGTGAGTCTGGATGCCAGGACGGCAGTGCTGAACAAAACAGAGGAGACCTGGTCTCTTTTGCAAACTGGAGTAGCTAAAGATGTGGCAACTATACCGGTTTTTGCTTCTACCCACACCACAGATTTTTGTAAGTTAACAAGACTGAATTACCCCTTGCAGGACTATAGTGAATGTGTTGATGTTTTCCTGAGAGTAAAATTCTGGAGTAAAATTCTAGGCTGTATCCTATAAACTCTGTCCACCTAAGCTTGTCACTACAGTTTTCTTTATTTTTTCTTTCCTACTTTTCTTCCTTCTTTCCTTCTTTCCTTCCTTCCTACCTTCCTTCCTTTCTTCCTTCCTTCCTCCTTTCCTTCTTTCCTTCTTTTCTTCCTCCCTTTGCTTTTTCCCAATCATACCAAAACTGTTATACTCATTGTGTTTTGAAAATTATTACTCCTAACCAAATAGTTCTAGAGCACTCCCTTAACCTCCTCTACCAGCAGATTCAAGAGACTTTTAAATTAAAGTCAGAATACTTCCAGAATTATTTGATTACAGCCTATTTTGTGTTCCTACAAACAAATGGAGTAAATATTCTTCCTAAGGAACTACTCAATCATATTGTATCTATCACTGATGCCTCCACTCTGACCAGGGTGGCCATCTCATTCCAGTTTTAGCACTAGAAACCCTATGCTCCAGGAAAATGCTCAGTCCCAGGGAAGCTGAAATGGCCGGTCATCCTTTTCCTCTAACACCATAATGCCCAGCAGATTCTCAATACACATCTGCTGTATGAATGAATGGAGAAACAACCTCACTTAAAAATATGCAAAACTCACTCTTACACTTCACCAACTCAGTTCTAAGACATTTTCATGTAAAACCAGAAATACATGACTTTCATACAAAAAGGCTATTTCTACTTATAATCCTCAAAAATCAGATGTTTTAGGTTCACACCTTAAAATATTAATGTCCACATATTAACTCTGTCAGTATGTTTATTTTAGGATTCTAGGAGAAAAAAATGTCATGGTATTTATTCTTGTTATACTCTGTAACTTTCATTCATTCCAATCTAAGTGGGGCAAGAAAATGCATTTTGGAAAATAGATTTTGTAACTCTGATCTTTAAAAAACAATCTGATGGCTTTGGGGCAGTCATAAACCTGAGATTATGGCTTCCTTCAAGGCAGAAGCAATGAGGCATGCATAAATGTGGTTCTCACCTCTCCCTTCCCTAAATGGCCAAAAACAGCCACATTACATATGTAGCATCACCTGCAGAGGGGCTGAGGAAACTAAAGAAGTTGCATTTGTGTTTCATCGTTGTAGGCAGCCCCTGTCTCATGACCTCACGCTTAGTGAGCCATCATCGGTACAGTGACATTTCATCGTGCACCGATATTTCCCAGTTCAGCTCATCAGGAGAGGGCTGGCTGCAGGCTCAGTATCTCCCACTCCAAAGCTTTATTAGCCATTATCCTTCGTGACTTCAAGGTGAGATCTCAGCATGCAGAAAGAACTGCTCATTTTCCACTGTTTCTCACATAACAGGCAAATTTATTTCCCTTATAAAACAGAAATTGCAGGTGTAAATGCCACCTACACAGCTATTTCACTGCAGGGGCCACCCCCCAAAAAGAGTATCTGATCCACGGGATGTGTTTTTCTGTAGTTTAAACCAAGTTAAATAAGAAAGAGTCACACATTTATTTGCCCCTTTCTTTTCCTTCTTTCCTTCCTTCCTTCCTTCCTCCTTCCTTCCTTCTTTTCTTTCTTTCTTTCTTTCTTTCTTTCTTTCTTTCTTTCTCATTTGTTAAATAGTTTTCATATTTAAGTTGTCTGTTATGGAGCACTATGTTAATTTCTTTCTTTACTGAGTTATACTTGACAAATAACATTGAAATATATTTAAAGTGTACTATGTGATGATTTGATACACGTATATGTCGACATTATACAAGTATTCACACCATCAAGTTTTAATTAACACAGCCATCACCTCACGTATTTACTTTTTTTTGGAAATCACTTACATTTTACTCTCTCGGCAAATTTCAATTGTATCATACAATGTTATCAACCACAGCCACCATGTTATACACCAGATCTTCAGACTTTATTCATTTTACAAGTGAAAGTCTGTACCATTTCACCAGCCTCCCCTTATTTCTCCCTCTCCCTAGCCCCTATCAATCACCATCTATTCTACTCTCTGTTTATATGTGTTTATCTTTTTTTTTTAAGATTCCATACATAAGTAATATTGCATAGTATTGTTCTTTCTTTGCCTGGCTCATGTTTACCATAATGCCCATCAGGTCCATCCATTTTCCCATAAATAACAGAATTTTCCTTTTTTTTTAAAGTTTATTTATTTATTTTGAGAGAGAGAGCATGAGCAGGAGAGGGCAGAGGGAGAGAGCAAGAGAATCCCAAGCAGGCCCCACACCATCAGTGCAGAGCCCAATGCGGGGCTCGAACCCATGAACTGCAAGATCATGAGCTGAGTTGAAACCAAGAATCGGGTTCTTAACCGACTGAGCCACCCAGACGCCCAGGATTTCCTTTGTTTTAAAAGCTAGTATTCCATTTTATGTATATATACCACATTTACTTTGTCCGTTCACCTGTTGTCTGATGCTTACTTTGTCCTTCATACCTTGGCTACTGTGAATAAAGCTGTGATGAACATGGGGTATGGATATCTTCTGAAATAGTGATTTCATTTCCTCTACATTTGTACCCAGAAATGGGACTGTTTTTAGTTTCTTGAGGAACCTCCATACTGTTTTTCACAGAGGCTGCACCCATTTACATGGTTTCCCTTTTCTCCGCATCTTTGCCATCACTTGGTATTTCTTACTGATAATAGCATCCCAGCAGGTATAAAGTGATACCTCATTTTGGTTTCAATTTGCCTTTCTCTGATGATTGGTGATGTTGAGCACCTGTTCATATACTTCCTGGCCATTTGTATGTCTTCTTTGGAAAAATGTTTATTCAAGTTCTTAGCCCATTTTTTATTGTTTTTGGGGGTGAGGAGGGTTGGTATTCAGTTATATGAATTCCTTATATACCTGGGATATAACCCCCATATTGAATATGTGGTTTGCAAATATTTTCTCCCATTCTATAGGTTGCCTTTTTGTATTGCTGATAGTTTCCTTTGCTGTGAAGAAGATTTTTAGTTTGGTGTAGTCCCACCCATTTATTTTTTGCGTTTGTTGCCTTTGCTTTTGGTATCAAATCCAAAAAATTATTGGCAACACTAATGTCAAGGAGCTCACCCCCTATGTTTTTGCCTAGGAGTTTTACAGTCTCATGGCTTATATTCAAGTACTTAATGCATTTTGAGTTGAATTTTGTGTATGGTGTAAGATAGGGTCTAGTTAAATATTTTGCATTTGGATATCTAATTCTCCCAACACTATTTATTGAAGAGACTGTACTTTGTATATTCTTCATTGTATATTCTTGGTTCCTTTGTTGAAATTAATTGATCATATATGCATGGGTTTAATTTTGGGCTCTCTATTCTGTCCCATTGATCTATATATCTTTTTTTATGCCAAATTTCTTTCTTTTCTTTCTTTTTATTCCTTCTTCCTGTTTTTCTTTTCTCTCTCCCTCTCTGATTTCCTAAACTCATTTAACTATAGAAACTTTGTATCATAAAATGACAATTAATAATTTGCAAGACTAATGCTCTTTAGAAAATAGTTTAGGAAATACTATTTAAAACATTGAATGGAGATTGATAATCTACTATGTCCTCATTTCCATGGAATGTTCCAGACCTATCTTTTAAACTAAAATGTTCTCACCTTTGGGGTGCCTGCGTGGTTTGGTTGGTTAAGCACAATTTCAGCTCAGGTCATGATCTCGCAGTTTGTGAGATTGAGCCCCACATCGGGTTCAGCACTACAGAGACTGCTTGGGATTCCCTCTCCCCCCCCCCAAAAAAATACATAAAAAACTTTTAAAAAGTGTCCTCACTTTTACATCTGTTGTGGAATGTTGTATAGTGGAAATTCACTGGTTCCAGGCCCAATGTGGGCACTAAATCACTGCTGAATCTCTTCATGTATACAATGGAAGTTTGAAATGAGGTATTTTTTAATGTCCCTTCAGCTCTAATCATTTTTTGTATTAACTGGCACACACACACACACACACACACACACACACACACACAATGTACACCACATTATGAAGGCTGTTATAGTCTGAATTGTGTGACCTCCAAAAGTCAGTACATCAGAAGCCTTAGCCCTTAGTACCTCATAATGTAACCATATTTGGAAATAAAATCTTTGAAATGGTGATTAAGTTCAAATGAGACTGTTAGGTTGGGACCTGATCCAATATGATTGGTGTCCTTATAAGAAGGGGAAGAAACACCAGGGATGCACGTGCACAGGGACAAGACCACGTGAGGACACAGCAAGAGGGTGTCATCTGCAAGAGAAGGAGCGAAGCCTCCAGAGAAGCCAACTGTGTTGATACCTTGATCTCAGACTTCTAGCCCCCAGAGCTGTGTGTTTGTGTTGTTTTACTGTGGCTGCCCATTTTAAGGGTGTTCTCCTTGAATCTCTCCTAACAACCTCCACTAATATGTCAGTGGCCAGAAATGTACCATTCAAGCCCCTGTTGAATGAGAAGGGAAGAAATGAATTTTTTACCTATGCACCTCTCCAACAAAATTAAGAAGGAGAAATGAAGGGGATAATGGATTTGGGGAAGACAGTACAAGTGTAGGGCAAAGAGGAATGCATTCATCTAGAATGTTTTATTAATATTTTTGGAGGATATAGGATGTGAAGTAGATCCAGAGGCAAACATGGGGAAAAGGGGAGTCTATGCAGAGAGGTCATCACAGCAAAGACAGAAGGTCAGAGACCATAACTCAGGTAAGAACCAGTGAGACTAGGTCTTAGGGTGAATAAGCCAGTGAGGATAGGTACTAGAAGATTAGTTAGAACACACAAATTTGGGGACTATTTGGGGAGTACCTTAGTTTTCTAGGGCTTCCATGGCAAATACTGAGTGGCTAAAACAACAGCAGTATATTTTCTCACAGTTCTGGATGCTGGAGATCCAGGAGATCAGGGTAACAGGGTTGGCTTCTTTCATGGGCTCTATCCATGCCTGTAGGTGGCTGTTTTTTCCATGTCCTCACATGGTCTTCCCTCTCTGTGTGTGTTCTAGGCTCCTGTTCTTATGAGGACACCAGTGTTATTGGATGAGACCCACCCCCAAAGACTTCGCTCTAATCATCTCTTTACAGGCTCTCTCTAAAGATGGCCGCATGCTGAGGTACTGTGGTTAGGACTTCAATATATGAATTTTGGGAGGGATACAATTCCACTTATAACAGGGAAGATCTTAAAATCTCAGTTTTGGAGTTTTTATTTTCTTTTGTATATGATAAGGAGACAGTAGAGGTTTGTGAGCAGGGAAATATTATCCGAGTTATTATTTTTCACCAAGCTAGCCCAGTTTTGTCAGTGTGTAGGATGTACTGGCAGCAGGGAAACCCGAAGCTGACTATTGCCACAGTGTAGGCAAGAGGTAGTGATGATCTGATTTAGGACAGTAGAAATAGAAATTCAAATAGGAGCAAGTGGAGCGGGGGTGGGGGGGTGCGTAAACTCAAGAGAATAAACAGGATCTGGTGACGAATTTGATGCAGAGATGAGGATAAGGGAAAGGTTGAAGGCCGTCTTGATGTTTCTGAGGCCAGTTGATGGAGTGGTGGGGGCCACGCTCTCTGAAATGGGAATAGAAAAAGGAGAAGATGGGGTGGTGTGGGGGAGGGCGAGTATAGTTTCGGGGTCTGATGGTCATTTCGAGATGCGTGTATGACATTGGAGAGGAGCTGTTACAAAAGCAGCCAGTGTATCAGTCCAGAGCTTGGGTCTCACCAAGAGTCATATTTTCAAGAGTAGGACTGGCCTGAGGCAAACTTTGAGTAGGAAGATTTGTCACTGAGGTCTTTCACCTCCCGTCCTTTTGTCTCTCCTAATCCTTGGGTCCCAGGCCCATGTGCTCCCAAATTGTCTCTCCTCTTCCTCCCCAATGCAGATGCCCCTGCACTCAGCCAGATTCTGTGGGTTCTGAGTCATGTAGAAGGAAGACAGAACGATGGTCTCCCAAAGGAACTCTAGTTGGCCCTAAGGGATCCACCTCTGGTAGCATTTCAGGCAGCATCAAGGTGAAGACAGGGATGGTCAGCCCATGCCTGGGAAGCATTTTGACTAAAGATGCCTTCTCAGTGTTCCTCATAGCACAGCATCTCTCAGAGGACTGTGAACCCAGAAATAATACTTTGCCCACCATCTGTGGCTGCTTCTGACAAAATGCCTTAAGCCCTAAAATTTGTATTTGAAAATCAAGAATCACATACACTTGCAAACTTGACTTTTCCTGAAGTAGTAGACGGCCAGAAGGGCCCCTTGCCCTGGGGAAAGATCATCAATTCTACTATTCCTCTAGCATCTTTTAATGGATGAATTATCTTTCTGTTTGCTGCTGAATGCTTTTCTTGTTAGGATTAGCTGTGGGCCCATCTCTGTCCAATTTTAGGTTGCACTAAACTGCCACAAAGAAATGGATACCTTCTATTTCAAGCTTGCCAAGCCTTATATTTTGGTGAAAAAATTCATGCATTCTACCTGAAAACAAATTCTCTCTTTTCTCTGGACCTCTATTGCCTTTGGGTAGTGTATCACAGATCAGCCCCTGAACTTCCCACTCTATTCCTGGACCTGTCATTGACAGAGTAATGCCAGGCCTTCAGGTTGCTGACGTTCCCTCATTGCAGTGCCCTGCCCTGTGACAGCAGTTGTTGACACAGAGGGGACACAGTCATCTCTACTGTCCTATGGGCCCCCAGAAGAAATGAGCTTGCTTGAAATCGGTCATCCCTGTCCCACACATAGCTTGGAGTTGGGCCAGAGAGAATCACTTTTATTCCTTGGATAGAGAAGAAAGGGGATGACGAAAGAGCAGGGAACAGAGCTAGAAACAGAGGAGCTGGTGCACAGGGCAACCCAGATACAACAGCAAAGGGCTATCGGGGAGACTTGGTAGAACGAAGGCATCCTCCTTCTCTCAGGATCTCTTTCTTTTCCTCTCACAAACTGCATTTCTGACAGTCTTCACTTCAAAGCCAGTGGGAATGACCCTTCCTTTTATCATTCCAAAGTCTGACCTGTTGGCCAAGATCTGAATTTACAAGTTCACCTCTTTCCAGCTGAGGATCATCTGCAGCGAAATGATACCTAGCACCCAGTGATTTCCAGGTGGTCTTCGCCCACTGTGCCTGGGACCCTTGCTCTAGCAAGCAGGTCAGGGTCTTAATTCCCTTCTTGTTTTTTTGTTTTTGTTTCTGTTTTTGGTTTTGGTTTTTTTGGTCTCAGGTAATGTTCAGTAACTTGGAATTATTGTTCTTCCACCTTTTTGTTTACGATTGAGCATTTTAGTGTAGACATCTCTACTCCTCTTAGCCAGAATGAGAAAATCCTATGGCTCTCCAGTTCAGATTTGGTGCTAATGTAAATACACCAAGTTTTTTGTTTTGTTTTGTTTTTAGTGGACAACATAATTCTAGGAAAAGATCATTGTAGTCTCAGTCTCTGCACTGTCTAGAACAGGAGTAATTAGCCTCATTGTTTAATTTAAATTTAAATTAATTAAAATTAAAACAAAATTAAAATCCAGTTCCTTAGTCACACTAGCCATGTATCAAGTACTCAGTAGGCACATGCAGTTAGCGCTACCTCCTTGAACAAGCACACATATAACATTGCCAACTTCACAAGAAGTGTTACTAGCTTAGTCCTAAATAACCACTGTCTCAACTATTCTATTTCTGACCTTTGGTTGTGAAATGTAACTGTTTCTTTTCCCTATGCCCTTCTGCCACACACATGGATTTGATCCAACCACAGAAGATTCCTGGTTACAGGATGTATTTCATTTGTTTTATTGTTTTATTTGCTATTATTATGTTGATGCACAATAATATACCTGCCAGGTTTGTGACTGATTTCTTTATTTATTGTTTCACAGATGTAATTCGCTTGTGTGATGAAGAGAACTTCTTTCTTTTTTTTAATGTTTATTTATTTTTAAGAGAGAGAGAGAGACAGAATGTGAGCAGATGACGGGCAGAGACAGAGAGAGACACAGAATCCGAAGCAGGCTCCAGGCTTTGAGCTGTCAGCACAGAGCCCAATGTGGGGCTTGAACCCACAAACTGTGAGATCATGACCTGAACCGAAGTTGGATGCTTAACTGACTGAGCTACCCTGGTGCTCCAAAGAGAACTTATTTCTAAGCTGTGCTCTGCTTCTCTGACTGCTTCCCTGTTTTGACATTCATTCATTTATTTTTCTTTCATTCGCTGGATACGTGCAGAGGGTATGTTCTCCATGCTTAGAGAGTGTGGTGTGTTAAGTATGGACAAGGTAACATGATAAGATTTGGGACTCTTGTGTCCACTGTCTAGCGCCATCCCTCACTTTCTCATAAAATTATAAACATATGGACCTTGAGGAGTTATGAAAACTTAAATAGTCAGAAACATGTACATTTATTAATACAGAGGCTATCATACAGGAAATGGTCAAAAGTGTTGCTTTAATAATCAACCTATTTACTTCCATTATTGTTATTAAGGGATGATATTTCAGGCTCGGAAATAGGAAAAAATTCCTGTCTGAACTTATTCTCAGTATCATCTTGTCTTTTCTGACCAATCATTCTGCAAAGGAAATGAAAAAGCAGGACTGGGATTGTGGTTAGTGTAAATATGTAGTTTCTTGCTAAAACAACCATTTTGACAGTTGCTGCAGGGTGGTGAAATTTCCTGTTCTTTGTTTCACTGCTTTTCTTCCATAGATAAAAACTATGAATAAGCTGCATAGTAGCAAGCAAGCAAACAAGAAATTAGATTCTGAAAATGCTTGCTCTTCTTCTACCAAAGAATGGAGCCCATTCTGGAATGATGACCCAAGACGAAGATAGCTGAGTTTGCCTTGCTCCCTCAGTCTCATTCCTTACTCTTCCAAGTGGTTCAATTGTAAGAAGGATAAAATTGGTGATGAAAAACAACACCACCTTTATTAATAGGCAGTAGAATTTGAATTTAGTAGAAACTCTTTCAAAGCATTCAAAACATTGAAAGAACTGGCTTCTGTCTAAAGCCTATACATGTATGTGGCAGGAAGTCAGTTAATAGGGTGGGTTCACATTTAAGGAATTCATCAGTGCACTAAGGTTACCTCCCCTTCATCTCAACCTGTTCTTGCCTTTACCCCCTGCAGTGTGGCGTCTGTGCCCCCCACATTCATGCAATTACTCTTTGGACCTTCCCAGGAACCTCACAGTTGACCTCCCTGCTTCCTTTGGCACGGCTAACCACCTTACTCTTTGAAAATGTATCCCCAGTATTCACAGCTTTGTTTCTGAGTCTGACCTTCAGAACTCTCTAAAACTGGGTAGATAGGGATGTAGTCCTATTAAAATTTAATAGTATGTCAGATAAGGACCATACGCTATTCACATTTTTGGATGTTGTGAAATTGAGAAAGTTATCTAGAGTGATGGACTACACAATGAAGATAAGAAATCAACAGACTGGAACAATGAACCAATTGCAAAATGTTCATCTTTGAGGCCTCCAAAACAATGTCCAGATTGAGGATGGAAAAAAGGAGAAGTGGGTTAAGAGCAATGTACGAAGGTTGTAAGTGTCTTTAGGAAAATTATGTAAGTAAAATTGGGGATATGTTAAGAGAAGTTTGGGATATAGAACAAGGCGGTCTGACTCTCTTCATTGATTAATGAGATAATGATTCATTTAATGGCCAGGAAACATCTAGGCAAGTGCGTGTCTGGCACACACTATGTGCTCAGCATCAGACAGTTGTCTTCTTTTCCTTGCTGACTAGACTAGAGCTAGAGCTTTATGGACTCTTCTGAGGTGTGTGTGTACTTTATGATGGGCATTGACATGAAGAGCTCTCAGAGGGAAGCAGCCCAACAGTGAGGAGTTAGAACACCATATGATATAATGTGTGGAGGCACCATGTCTGTCCTCAGATTTGTGAGGGCTGTCAAAGGACATTCTGATTTAGTGCCTTTCCAGAATAGGAAGGACCGCTGTTCCTCCTAGAGGGGTCAGACTATAGCTGTGTTACACTGAGCTATAATAGTAGGGTTAAAATGAGTGGCTTTTGGGCTTTCACCCCTGGCATGTTCTGATCTTTTCAGTAAGTGCAGTAAGTGTAGACCACAAGTTCTATGAAATCAGAGGTTATAACTTTTAAAATAGAAGTTTAATCTTTTAAAATCCTGAATCTCATATTCAACATAGCACTCAGCACATAGTAAGCACTCAAAGAATGATGTGTGGAGATGAGTTGAAGATTATTTCTCTCCATAAATGTGTGTGTTCCTTATGGTTAAGCCCTGGCCCAACTCTCACTGCTCTCCCCCTCTGATATTTCATTCATTCATATGGTTTCAACCTTCACTTCTCTATGGGGAAGGTGCCTAATGTCTGACACTTCTTACCAGGACCATATTTCCAATTCCCTACTGGTTATTTCTAATTGGAAATCTCATTGTCTCTTCAATCACAGAATTACTAAGTTCAAGCCCCTCATCTTACCCTCTAAGCAAGCTTTTCCTTCAATTTCCCTGTTTCAGTCCTGATTCAACCATTTATTCAATCACCCAGCTTCTCAATAATACTGCATAAGCATGCACTTGGGGTTGTGAACAAGAGATATACAGTGTAGCTTGTTATCAGCCAAAATGGGACCAATCAAAGCTAATCAATGAGGTTTGTGTAGACCCAAAGTATGGGCCAGGTGTATGAGCATCTATTGCAGGAAGTCATGGAGAAGACATGACCACCAGTTGACTTGTGAGCTGGATGCTAAGCAATCAAGTCTCCTCACCCCCTCTCCTGTCCTCAGAATGTGCATTCTGCTTGCCTTCACCATTCCCAGAAACTACCCGGGTCAAGGACATACATAGCCCTGAGATAGTAATGTAGTGTTGAGACCATCTAGATGGTACATGTGACTGAACCCAGTTAAGACTTCTATGAAAAGCTTTAAAATTTGGCAGACAAGTGCAGAGATGTAGTCATCTTGCAGCTGCCCAAGGCAAGCCTCATATGTAAATTCCCTTGCTTATTAAACCTGCCACCTGCCAACCTGGAGTGGCCGACCTCTTTCTTTGGTCTCTCCCTGCCCTCCCTGTACTGAACCTGGTTTCAGCATATACCTAGGAAGCTCCCAAGGACGTTATGAACTAACATCATCACAGCAAGGGAGAAGCTAATTTTGGTCAAATATGAATTTTTATGTCGACTTAATGAATAAATTCTTGATTATCACCTTCTCTTCATTAATAATAAAGAAATGAGATAAAGAAATGCAAGCTAGTTCCATCAGTGAACTGGAGACCTAGGGGAGCCAAAGGTCAGCTATAGTTTGAATCCAAATGCCTTGGGACCAGGAGAGCCGAGGACATAGATTACAGTCCTAGGACAGAAGACAGATGCAGCAGCTTGAAGGCAGTCAGGCAGGAAGAATCTCCTCCTACCCATGGGAGGCCAGTCTTTTTGTTCTATTCAGGCCTTCAACAGATTGGATGAGGCTCAGTCACACTTGGGAGGGCAATGTGTTTTACTTAGTCTACAAATTCAAATGTTAATCTCATCCAGAAACACCCTTACAGACATACCCAGAATGATGTTTAACCAAATACTGGAGCACCCTGTGGCCTAGTCAAGTGGACACATCAAAGTAACCATTATACTTTCTATGAGTGACATTTAGCCCCTGTTCATATTCTGGCAATGAAGAGGAGTTGTTTTTCCATTGGTACCCATTCCATTGTAGGGTAGCCACCTATTTAAAAGGATATTTAGCTTTTCTATCATGTCTATCCATCACTTCTAAGAAAGTGACTTCAACTCAGTAGCTCCATTGTCCAATGAGGCCATTGGACCGGATCCTACTGCGGCCCTGTCTTCACCTACCCATGCAGGAATCCTTGATTCCTGCCCTGCTCCCCCTTCCACACAGCAGCCCTTCAAACCCCCACAGGCAGCACCCAGATCTCCCCTTAGTCTCTTTATCAGCTTCTTTTACACTCCTTGTCACCTCTGAGAGTTTTGTAAAACATTTTCTTCACAGTACCATCATAAAATATCTAGCTGGAGATGATTTGAGGGGGAGGCAGCTCACGAGGCTCCAGGGAGGGCAGAGGCTGCTCCCTGCCTTGGAATATCTCTGTACCACCAGGGCAAGAGAGCCCCCAGGAGGGGAGTCGTGGGAGGACTGCCCCCACTTCATTGCAGAGAGAATGCACAATGAAAAGAGATGCACCAGCAGCTTCAAAGAGGGGGAAATAAGTATCTTGTTACAAAACCCAGAGAGAAGCACATTCGAGATGTATTGCTGAACCCAGAACAATGAAGCCAGAGAAGCACCAACATTTTCCTCAGAGAGGAGTCTCTGGCAGCCTTACCACCCTCTCCCCACAGAGCAAGGTTCCACTGAAGATTTGCCCTTGACTGCGTGTGCTATTCTGCCTGAGTTTTCTTCTAAATGAGGATGTGAAATAACTCTCCTTCTTAGAACCATGGTCTCTGAAGACTCCAGTAAGAGACTAGCTTTACTTTCGGTCATCACTGTCCTCTGGATTAGTCAGTCTTAGCGGGGCAGCCCCTTTGGCAGAATGACTTCAGAGGATATTTCTCATCTAAAATTGTCAAATATACAGCCTATAGTTACATTTTCATTGTTTGGCTTTTAAAGATTTTTTTGTCAGTTTTCTGAGGGACCTTTTGAAGATATCCTTTAAAAGGATCTGACTGTAAGCTGTGAACTCTTTATATCAGTGAATCCCTTTTCTAGGGATTGGTTGGCACTCAGGTTGGTGGTACTGCATTTGTGTTGGGCTGCACTGACAGAAGAAAATTACTCTTGGTGTGTGTTGCTTCCATGAAAGACAGCATGTCTTGATTTTCCCATCACTTAAGGACAGTTGGAACACCCAAAGGCCAGTTGTTTACAAACTTGTTCAATTGGTACAGGCCATCTAATCGAGGACCCCTGTCAGATGCTCTCTAGAAGTTAGAGACCATGTGTTTGCTCTCCTGAGCCTTCAATACCAAGAATTTGCTAATATATGTTTATTAAATTTAGAAGAATCAATACATGAACTTGGATTTCTCTGTTCCTAGCTTAGCCAGGGGTAAAATTCAGCATGCCCTGTGCTTTTTTCAGTAATTCCTTTAATATTTACTTTCCTGCAACATGCCAAGTATTGGACTTGGAGAATTTAAGGAGTGAAAACAAGTAACAGGTAATCATGACACTGCAGAAGAGAGCTATGTTACGGGAAATGTGGGTGAGGCTAATTCCTAGGGTCAAAGTTAGTCTGGTTGTTTACAGCTGAGGTTTCTTCTGATTGGTCAGAAGAGGAGAATGCAACCTGGCTAATGGAGGGGAGCTGATAAGATCTGGAGGAATCTTTAGCACCTGTGGGCCAACAGGGGTAATGAACCCAAATTTTAGCATTTGATTTAAAGCTTTGCAACCTTACCACTAGCACCTTTTGGCTGACCCTCTTACATCTTAGAAGTTGGGACCATCCCTGCCTTCTTGTTTCTGCCACTGCTGGCCTCCTCTCCAGGTCCTCCAAGCTTGTCCTCCCAACCCCCATCTATTCCAACTCTTCCTGCCCAGCAGCCACCCATATCCAGTGTAGCATCCCTTGTCCTCAGGGCATATTTCAGAAGCCTGGAACTTCTTGGCAAGTTTATACTCCTTGGAGGGAGGTACAGAGAAAGGTCCCTGGAGTTGTAGTGGGGGGGGGGGGGAAGGGGGGGCGAGAGTTTGAACTACAGACTTACTCATCAGAGCTGTGCAAACTTGGGGATATCATACAACATCTTTGTCTATAAAATGAGGATAGCAATGTCTGTCTTAAAAAGGATTGAATGAGATGATGGTGTAAAATAGTTTGTAAGCAGTAAAAATCTTACTGAAATGCAAGGGTCTCGCTTCAGCCCTTAGGAGGACTCATGTGGGCTGAAGCTTCACACTTGTTCACTGGCCCCATTTCAGTTCTGTTCATCATCAAATGGCTGAAATGTCTTGAAACTGGCAAACTCCTGTCGTCTACTGGCTACTTCCACAGTTACCCCTTGAATAATCCTGGCTGTCTTATTCCTACTCATTGCCTAAGATGTAATGGGAGCACTAACTTCTCTTGAAAGTACTTCCTGGTATTTCCCTCTCCTTTCATCTAATTAAAGACCAAATCCCATGCTCCTCCAGGGCATGCTGAGGTCACCCTGAGCATGCCTCTATTAAAGCACACAGGTGGCACTGTTTTTCTGAGCTGTTCCCCTCTGTGAATCCTTCTATGATGGTGGAGGCCACATCTTTGACTTCTAGATCTTTAGTTCAGAGTAGGTCCTCAATAAATATTTCCTGAATAGATGAATGGATGGCATTATGGACTCATCTCTGACATGTGCACTTTCTACTTTCTCTGAAGAGACTGTCAACCTAAAATGACTACAGTGATTCCACTTCCCAAAGTAGAACTGCACATCTTGATGGTAGATGCTGGCCTGGTGATGGCCTCTATACAATAAGATGCAGGGAAGGAAGCCCAGCTGTCAGTGGTTTCTATCACACACTGCTTTGTGACAAAATTCCTTTATTACATGATTGGATTCTGTGGAGATGCAGACAAATGGCATAATCAAGACTCATATAGGGGCGCCTGGGTGGCTCAGTCGGTTAAGCGTCCGACCTCGGCTCAGGTCATGATCTCACGGTCCGTGGGTTCGAGCCCCGCGTCGGGCTCTGTGCTGACAGCTCAGAGCCTGGAGCCTGTTTCAGATTCTGTGTCTCCTTCTCTCTGTGACCATCCCCCGTTCATGCTCTGTCTCTCTGTGTCTCAAAAATAAATAAATGTTAAAAAAAAAAATTAAAAAAAAAAAAAGACTCATATAAGCACTTATATAAGTGCTACTCATATAAGTGAACCTTAAAGGATTCACTTTGGAATGGTTGGACAGTAAACACCTCACAGGAAGTGGATATAACATAATATTTAAATGCCTAGACTTTGGAGTCCAACAGACAGGGACTCAAATCTTGGCTGTTTCTCATCACTTACATGGTCTTAGTCAACTTTATTAAACTTGCTGGGCCTCATTTTCCTCATCTTATAATCTTTGTGTGCCTCACACATTTGTCCTGAGGGTGAAAAGAGACAATGCATGTCAGCAATTAGTACAGTCTCTGGCACCTAGGAAGTGCCCAATATCTGCCAGTTATTGCTTCATTGCTGTCTTTATTTTCATCGTTAGGAAGTCATCCCTTTCATCCTCTTGTTAGCCATGCCCGCACATCTCTCCAGTTCTATGGATGTCAAGGGCAGCATGCTCCACAAGACTGTTAGTGTTTCTGAGAGCATCTGTAGATTTGTGTCTGTTTGTGGAGTTATGTTTTTAAAAAATCAAAATTCTTTACCCCTTATCAAACCAACAACATTTCTACAAATATTCAATCACATCCCAGTGTCTTATGAACAAAACAATTCCAAACATTTATGCTTTTCCTCTCTCTGGTGTCCAGCCACCTAGATGGTGCCTCTTGCCCTCTGTAGCAACATGTATTCTGCAGGACAAACATATTCTACTATCTAGGTAGTTGCTATGCATATCTCTTGTTTTTATGAGCAGGTCTGTTTCCATGGAAACAGAAAAATTTACTCCTTTCTCCTGATTTCCTACTATTGCAGGACATATGGGTCAGGGGAAAGAACTCCTGTTTCACTTTTTCTTGATGTGATTAGACAGCCAGACTGTAGTGCATCGCCAAAGTTAAGTGACTCTCCTGTGTCTGTCTGCAAAACAAACCTATTCTCAGATGTGGGCCACATCCTGGTCCCTCAACATCAGCCATAAAACCAACTATATGCCCTAAAGGTGCTCAGAAATGTGTGGTGAGTTAATGAATGAGTGAATGTATAAACAATTAAGAAAGCCAGCTATGTGAATTGTGTTAATAATGAGTTTTTGTAGTGCTGGGCATCAGGGCAAAAGCCTTTAATCTTCTCTGGAAAAAACACTTTTTTCACTCTATATCATAACATGAAAAAGGAAGAAGAGGAGGAGGAAGAGAAAAAAAGGACTTAGATAGTTAAACAGCTTATACAGTTCCATTTAGATGTATGTATTGGTTTACAGTTTTCGAGGTATCTTCACGTTCATTTAACACTCAAAATATTTTCATTAAACAACTACGTACTGTTTGTAGCAATGTGGCTACAAATTGAATAAGACACAGTTCCCTCGTTGGTTCACAGTACTCCTGAAAAACATAAAGGGCCTCTATTTGGATTATACTCCATGCAATGATGAGCAAACTGCAACTTGCTCAGGATAGAAGATCACTTGTCCAAGAGACTGGAATCCACAATTGCACTCCCTACCTATACCAAGCTACCTCCTTTCTGCTTTGGCTAGATCAAACAATGTGCAAGCCACTTGTAAACTGTAATAAATGTCCCAAAATACATATACTGGGCAAGAAGACCTTGTGTATATTCAGTAGCTCAAATACTGTGAGTTTTTTCTAATATAGTTTACTGCCCAGAGTCTGGAAAGGGAACATCAGATGACATTTATAATCCACATCTACACAATCAAGAATTAACAGCATTCATCCCCAGGATGTAATAAACATCACACCACGCTTCTTATACATGGCTACTAGCTTTCTGGCTATCACATAATTAAACAAACCAATTTTAATACTAATATTTAGACTTGAACTATGAACCTTACTGAAATTAAAAAGCAACACTTTGCTGAATCCTGAACCAAAAGCAAACAGTGATTACTACACCAGAAACAAAAGCTAAATTCCACAGAACCACCAGTGAATCATTTCAAGCAGGAGTTAAATTGGAAAATACTGGACTTGAAAATCAAAACGGTGTTCAGAACTAAATGTCAATGATTCTAACATTGTACTCATGTCAGTCCCTACAATTGACCAGGCATTCAGCAGAAGAAGGATGGGCGCCTGCTCACCTGCCAACAAGTACTGGCCAACAGACTTGACCTTGTTATTTGGAAACTAATATGAGTTGGAAAAAAATCTTTTAAATAAAAAGCAAGAAATTCATTATTCAGTGGGAGCCATTTTGTAAAGAACAGCTGCAAAAGCAAATTTCACGTCTCCCTCTGTTGCAATCCCAAGTAACTGAGAGTACTGCTCTGCCACACTTCTATTTTTGTAATGTCACACGCCCACAGAGAGTTCACAGGCACGCTAGCTGCAGGAAAGATTGGTTCTCCCTTTTGCACCACTACCCTTGAAAGGCAGGCAGGGAATTGCTGCTAAAGAAAGCTAATAAACATAGTAACCAGAAAAAAAAAAAAAAAAAAAGAACCAGAGGCAATCAATAGATCAATCAATCAGATTACTGAATTCATTTCACTTGTGTCAGAATTTGCACTGTTTGTTGAGGATACAGTGGGGAGAGTTAGGAATTGAAACAGGACACAGGTGGAATTTGAGATGGGGGTAAAACTGAATGGGGGTAAGGGAGTGACCTGATGTGTTGGTTGGCAAAATCCTTCCAGCAATCCACTGAAACTGCTTTTTCTAGGATCCCAACTTGAAGAGTGAAATTTCCCAATTAGAAGAAGTGGTCGAACCTACAGTATGTGTATAGATTTGATTCTTCACTTGAGTGTACACTTTGGCCCCTCTGTACTTTTGTGTCCAGCCTAGTTCTCAGCAGTGGGAATATGACTAAGCATTTAAATACGATAGATACAACCCTTACTCTTCTGGGGCTTATATTACAGTAAGCCAATATAAGCAAAAGCATGTAATAATGATCATTTAGGTCTAAGTTCAGAACTGGCACACTGGCACTTCTGATGTATTCCACAGGGTAAAACTACTCACAAGATCAGCCCAGATTCAAAGAGTAGGGACAATAGTGTTTATCTCCTGATGAAAGAAGCTGCAAAGTCATGTTGCAAAGGAGATACAGTGAACGAAAAAAGTGCAGCTATTTTTGCCATGAATCTACTAGATTTGCCCCCCCCCCCCCCCCCCCGCCAGAAGCAGATCTTGAGATAAGGAATTGATTGCAAGCAGCTGATTCAAGAGGTGATTCTAAGGAGCACCAGGAAAGGAGTGAGAAAGTGAGACAGGGTAGGGAGGAGAGTCTTTGCAGGGTTTATTCATGAGAAGGTTCTCACTGTGGAAAAGTGAGCTCGATTCCACTGGAAACCTCTGGGAACCTGTACAGAACCTGTGCCAGAGTCACCCCATCAAAAAGAAGGAAAGATAGGGCATTTATGCACCAGCTCCCATCTGTCATTGGCTGAGGATTGCTCCTAGAGACATTGATACTCTGGGACTTCTAGCTTTCCTCTAGCTAGCCAAGCTTGCTTCTTTGAGAGAGAATCACAGGCAGTTGCAATAAAGGGCCCCTGTGTACAAGGGAATGGTGAGTTCCAGGGGACAGGGGCCAAGCACTGATGAGGAAGTGTGAATGGAGAAATGACCATAGATTTGGTCACCTGATAGTTGGTGGGGATCTGGACAAGAGCAGTTTCATTGGAGTGGTGGGAACAAAGGTGTGTTTGAATTGGGCTCAGGAGAGAAGAGGTGGAGAAAAAAGAGTGAGAATCCATTTAGCAGACTTTCACAGTGAAAGATAGTAGAACAGTGAATGGGGTACAAACTGGAGGGGGCAATAAGACGAGGGAGGGTTTACTTTTTTATTGAGGGATATATTGTAGGCCAATTGTATGCATATGGAGTGATTCAGTAGAGAAAGAAAATGTGATAATACATGACAGAGAATGGGCAACTGTGAGATTCTGCTTGCTTTCTTGGGATCCCCCCTCTGCTAACGTCAAAAAGCCCAGACTAGCCCAGGAGTACACAAGGAGGGTGCCAGACCAAGGCATTGATGGAAGTGAGGTCTCCTTGGAGAAAGACCTTGCAACATGGCATTAAGAATCAGTCACTGTTGTTCTAATCCTTTCCCCAAAGGATTGATGCTGTTTAGAAGAATAAATATAAAATGGGGAAAGAGAAATGCCCAGATCTTTTGACAACTTCAGATAAAGATCTGAGCTGACATGGGTGCCATGAAACCACAAATACCATCATAACACCTTGTTATACTTGAGATTCATGGATTCAGATTAATAGAGTCCTGGTTAAAGGCCATCTTACAGTGAGTTCAGTGGGTCTATGGACCCACCTAAAGTCATTTCTTTAGTCTCTGATTGCATAATAGGGATGGATATACATAGCATCTGACAGAACCTTCATATTCATATTGGTTTCCTGACCTGTGGAGTAAGAGCCATAATAATAGCCAAGGCCAAGAAGAAGACCTTAAAATTGCCTCCTTTTCCTTAACCAAGATAGTAAGTCAGAAGTGATACTGCATCCCAAGGAGTTTGTCTGATATTAGTGCTACCCTCAAAGATTTAAAAGCATGTGGAAGTAGTGCTTCTCATCATTTCCCCATTTAATTCACCCATATGGCCCTTGCAAAAACCAGATGGATTATGGAGCTGATGGGCTGATATCATAAACTTAACCGAGTGATAGTCCCAATTACAATTGTTCGGGATGTGACATTTCTGCTAGATTTAGAACTAGATCAACATAGCCCTTGCACTGGGTATATGGATTACCTATTTGGCAAATGCATTCTTTTCTATGCCTATCAAGAAAAGGGATCAAAGGTAGTTCACAGTAACCTTGGACAAATAATTTCATTCATCAATCATATTTATTTCTTATGAGCTCTGTTATAACATAGTCCAAGTGATTTTTGATGATTTGGGCATTTAAAAGAAAATTGTCTTGGTCCACTATATTGTTACCATCATGTTAGTCAGGCAAGCCCGGGTAGCAGGAAATGGCAAGTGTTTCCTATGCTCTTGGAAGATATGTGCATTACTGGAAGGCAATAGAAAAAAACCTACAAAAATTTAGTAAAGTTTCTAGGACCTGTAAGTTCTGAAGCATACCAAGACATCCCCTTAAGTTAAAAGGACAAGCTATTGCACTTTGCATTTCCTGCCACTAAGAAAAAGTAACAATGTTTGGTAAGTATCTTTGAAATTTGGAGATAGCAGCAGGTTCAGGCTGCAGTGTGAGCCTCCCTACTGCTTGGGTCATATGCTCTACAGACCTAATAGACAGAAATACCTTTGGTAGAAGGGAGAAGTGTGTGGACTCTCATGTAAAACTCAGTGGTAAAGTCACAGTGCAGAACACAAGGGTTCTAGAGAAAGGTAATGCCATCTGTTTCAGAGAACTATTTACTATTCAAAAAGCAGCTCGTGGCTTACTGTTGAGTCTGGATAGAGACTGAGTGCCTAACTTTGGAACAGCAAGAGATTATCACATGACTAGAGCTACCCATCATGAACAGGGATTAACCAGGGCCAACAATTTATAGGATTGGTCAGGCTATGCAGTAATCTATCATTCATTGAAAACTGGACCCAAGCAGGTCTGAAAAGCACAAGCAAGTTAGATGAACATGTCTAGACACTATTGCTACATATTTCAATTGTACAATGCCTTTTCCTCACTTCACAGCTATGTGAGCTAAAACATGGATTACTTGCAAACTAGAACCCTACTGAGGAGCTGCCCTGGTGCAGAGTGGAGAGGAGAAATACTTTCAGTGGACAGGGCAGCACACACACACTTGGATATCACACTTGTGTGCCAAGAGAAGTGGTACTAGGTAAGGATTCACAGGAATCCTTGGACATTGATTAATGGTCTGGACAGAGATCAAGATGTACGAGTTTGAAGGTCAGAGGCAAGGAGTTGTGGAGAAGAACATATTAGAAGGACCTGTGGGAATGAGCAGAATGAGTCATTGGGTCAATATCAGCAGCTCAGCCACTCAGTCACTCAAATGCAGCAAAGTAGGTGGGCACATGACTGTAGGATTATCATTACTACACTATGTCACTTCACCTAGAAACTGCCAGACTGATAGAATGATGAATGGCCTCTTGAAGGCATAGCTAAAGCATGAGGTTGGCACAGCTGAGACACTCCACAGGATTGGCATGGAACATGGTCATTTGGGATACAGTATATGCTTTGAACCATTTTTTTGTAGGATACATTACTCATGATAGCTAGACTACATGAGCCTAGGAGCCAACAGTTAGGAAGGAGTGACTTCTCACATAATCACTCCCAGTAACCCACTTGGGCAAATGTGTGCTTTCTAACCCTATACTTTTAGAATCATTTTGATTTGAGGTTCTGGTTTCATGGAAGGGAGCCCAGAGTTTACAGCAAGACTTCCCCTAAACCCATTAAATACAAAGCTATCATTGTTACCTGGTCATTTGGGGCTCCTACTCCCAATGTACAAGCAGGAAAAAAAAAAGGAATTATTATATTGGTGGAAATAACCAACTTTGGTTATCATCAGGATCTCTGGTTACTGCTAGATAAAGAGGTTGGAGAGGGTATATCAATAATTCAGAGATGGCTTTTGGTGCTTCTGTGCCTAGTGATAATCACAAATGGACAGTTGTAGCAAACATGGCATAACTAAGGGACAGAAACCAGAGGTTCAAACCTCTCAAGAGTAAATGTCTGGGTTACCCACTGCATAAACAAACTAAGCTAATAGATATGTTGGATGAGGATGAAGGAAATCTAAAGTGGATAGTAGAAGAAGGAGATGAGTACCCATTATGTCCCTTAGGACTAACTGTAGCAGGAGAGACTGTGGCTTGTCCATTAATCCTCCCGTTGGCATTTGTTTTGTTGTAGTTTAAAGAAAATACACCATGAAGTATTAGTTCCACCTTCAAGGATTAGTTACTAGAGCAAACTTAAGATAGGCCGGAAGCTGATCACAGCAGTGCAAGTATTGATGCTTTACCCAAGGATTTTGTGCCAAAGCACCTGTGACCTTCATTCTCTAATCACAGAAGCTTGCTTGGTCTATGTTCAGGACTTGCCTGAAGTGCTAGAAAGTTAATTTCCTCAAAAGGAGACCTCAGCTAATGTCATTTGGGTTGGTTAAATAAATGACCAATTCAGCCCACCCTTGGGTGGGACAAACTGAAGCAGATTATATATAGTCATCCAGAGGCCCTCTGGTGGAATGAAGTCCCAGATGTCCACAGGCTAGCTTGCTCATTAATGTCACCCATATTGGCTTTCTTCCCTTCCTCTCAGTCCCAATGTTTCCTTCTATTATTACAGAAGCCCTGACATCTTTAGAGTTGAGCGTCTTGAGCAAACCAGAGGAAAGGCTGTTTCTTTGGAAAGAAAGAAAGCAAGAAAGAAAGAAAGAAAGAAAGAAAGAAAGAAAGAAAGAAAGAAAGAAAAAGAGAGAGAGAAAGAAAGAGCGAGAGAGAGGAAGGGAGGAAGGAAAGAAGGAAGAAACAATTATTATAAATTTTAAAATATTACTCCCCAAAGGAAACTTATAATTAAGAATATGACATTAAGGTTTGTGGGGTTTTTAAAAAAATATTTACTTATTTATTTTTGAGAGAGAGAGAAACACACAGTGCAATCAGGGGAGGGGCAGAAAGAGAGGGAGACAAAGAATTTGAAGCAGGCTCCAGGCTCTGAGCTGTCTGCACAGAGCCTGACGCAGGGCTCGAACTCATGAACTGTGAGATCATGACCTGAGCTGAAGTTGAACGTTTAACCGACTGAGCCACCCAGGTGCCTGGAAGTTTATGTTTTTAAAGCAAAATAATGACTTTTCCATGGAAAATAATCAGAGGACAACCAATTGTAAATTGCCATAGTAGCTCAGGCAAGCAATGATGGTGGCTTGATCCAGGGTTTTAGCAGTAAAAATGCATTTGCTTGTCAGTTTCAGAAATGGGTATGGATTCTATTTAGTCCTCTTGTAAACAGAAGCTTGAATTTTTAACCTGATAAGATTGTCTCAGTGCTACAAGCTTGGACTAAAGGAATTGGTAAAAATCAATTTGCACAACCAGGGATGGGTGTTAGAACACTGACCTCTTTAGAATTGTGTTCCAATTAGTGGGGTTAACATATTACAATAGAGTAATAAAAATATAAAATTATATAAAGCCCATATTATCCAAACTGTTTCTCAGGTCTTGGAAGTGTCATTGCCATCATTACTTTGATGACGAGAGTAGAACATAACGGTTAGTTAAGAGTCAAGGAAGTCGAGCCTGGCTACATGGATTCAAGTCTATGATCTGTCCCTTAATAGACAACTTAAACTGTCTGTGTCTCAGTTCCCTCACTCGTAGAGTGGAGATAATAGGATCTACCTCATAGGTTTATTGTGAAGATTAAGTGAGATAATATCAACAATGAAAAAATCAATATCATATGATATTCTGCAGATATTTAATAAAGGAGAAATTGATCAACTTTATGTTGATATATTTAAAAATTTAGATGAAATAAACAAATTCCTCAAAAAATATCTGTCATCAAAACTGACTCAAGAAGAAACAAAAGGAATAGATAGTACTATAATCATCAGTAAACTTAAGTAAACTGAACTCTCCCCAGAAAGATGCCTCAAGGCCATTTTGTTTCACTAGATGGTTCTATAAAGTATTCAAGAGAAAGAATTTGCAATTTTCTGAGACTCTTTAGATAAGAGAAAAAGCATATTACCCAATTCATTTTATGATTCTAGCAAATTTTTGATACCAAAATTCAATAAAGATAGTAAAATAAGAGAAAAAACTCATTAAGATCTATAAACTTAATGCAGAAAGTGTAAACAGAACATTAGCAAATGTAATCTAGCAATTTTTTTTAAAAGAAGGATAAATCATGGCCAAATTGGATTTACCCCAGGAATTCAAGATTGTTTCAACATAAGGAAGTCTGTTGCTGTGATTAACCACATTCACAGATTAAAGGAAAAGTCCATGTAAATAATGTCAGTAGATGCATAAAAGTGTTTGGTTAATTTCAATATTCATCCATAATAAAATACTATAGTAGACTACAAACAGCATAGAATTCCCTTTACATGCTAAGGGGATCTGCAAAAATCCTACATCAAATATCTTTGTTTTGGTTTGGTTTGGTTTATCTTGCATTCTTTTTCCAGTTTCCTAGACTAATGCTTAAATCATTGGTTTTGTGCCTTTCTTTTTTAACTTACATACTCATCTTGAGGATATAAGTTTTCCTCTAATCATGTCTTTGACTGCATTTCATAAATGTGAGTAGGCAGCATTTTCATTATTATTCTGTTTAAAACATTTTCAAGCCTCTATTATGATTTCTTATTTGACTCATTAGTTACATGGAAATATACATCTTTGCTTTAAAATATGTAGAGATTTTTCTAGTCTTCCTTTCTTTAAAACTGCTTTCTACCTAGTTGCTAGAATATATTCCTTGTGCTTGTAAAATAAGTTGATATTTTGCTTTATGATCAAATATATATGAACAAATTTTGTAACTCTTCTATGTGTGCTTTGAGAGAGTATTTGGGTTGCCCGGGGGGCTCAGTCGGTTAAGCGTCTGACTTTGGCTCAGGTCATGATCTCATGGTTCGTGAGTTCGAGCCCCAGGTCAGGCTCTGTGCCGACAGCTCAGAGCCTAGAGCCTGCTTCAGATTCTGTGTCTTCCTCTCTCTCTGCCCTTCCCCCACTCATGCTCTGTCTCTGGCTCTGGCTCTCTCTCTCTAAAATAAACATTAAAAATAATTAATAAAGGGGCACATGAGTGGCTCAGTTGGTTGAGCATCCAACTTCAGCTCAGGTCATGATCTCACCATCCACGGGTTTGAGCCCCGTGTCAGGCTCTGTGCTGACAGCTCAGAGCCTGGAGCCTGCTTCAGAGCCTGTGTCTCCCTCTCTCTCTCTGCCACTCCTCTGCTCACTCTTTGTCTCTCAAAAACAAATAAAAAGTTTAAAAAATTTTTAAAAACAATAAAAAAGTGTGTATTCTTCAGTTCTTGAGTGCAGTATATTATGGTCTAAATTTATAGTCTAAACCTATAATTTATACTCTTCTATATTTTATATTAGCTACACCACTTTTAACAGTTTCCTTTGGATGCTTCTATATTTTAAGTTCCTCTTTTGTTTCTTTAAACTTATTAAGCATAGCTGTTTTATGATCTGTGCCTGATAATTGTAATTTCTGAAATTACTTTTTCGGTTTTCTGCTGTTTTTGCTGACAATTTATCATGGTGTCTCATATCCTTGTGTATCTGCCTATCTTTGAACATAGTATTTGAAAAAAGAAAAAAAAATGTTGTATAAATAATTTGAGGACTTTGGTGGTGGTGCCTTCCTTTAGACTGAAGGTTTAATCTTTTCTACAGCTTTGTTTGGGGCCCCCTGTGTGAGACTACCTGAATGCAAGTTTAAGTTTGAAGCTCCCCAGACCAACCAGAGGAAGAGAACATGGGCTGTGACTCAGTGCTGGCTTCCTTCTGGTTTGCTTTGACCCTAAAGCTGAAGACCGTTGGTATCTGAGCTTTACATATGAGTGGGGATATAGCAGACTTTTCTCCTTGGGTGGAGTCTGGACTTAGACTTGTGTTTCCCTTGCCCTGGGATTCTGCTTTTCATCTGCTCTCTCTGGATCAGCAAATGCCCTCACAGCAAAAGTTTTAAAGATTTTTTTCCTATTTCATGTGGCTTTTTCACTTGTTCTGAGCAAGAGGGTTTGTCCAAATTGTCTTTCCATTACTGGAAGCAGAAGATTCCAATTGAAAAATGTTTTAGGTCCCAAATTGCAGTATTTATCTCATCAGTAGGAGGGTAATAATAATAATAACAACAACAATAATAATATGAACCCACTCTTTTCTTATAACTATTAAGCAAGATAAAGATTGTAAAAAAAAAACATATTGTCATTTTTTTCACTATAGTGGCATTTAAGTTATTTTTCAGAAACAGAGTCTAAATTGAAGTCACTATAAGGTCTCTAACAAAAACCACAAATAATATGCTCAAGCTCTCCTTTTCTGTTTACTTTAAGGATTTGCTCTGTTTCAGACTTCTCAAATAGTGAGAAATGTTTTCTTAACAAAAGAACTCAATTTTACCACCATAAATAAATGAACAGAGTAGAAAAGATTTCCAAGTGATAACTGAAAATATACACTTCCCACATGAAGGGAGTGATTTTTCATTCTGTTTATGAGAATGGCTCAAACTTCATGATTTAATTTTGCCTTTTTCTTAAAAATAAAAACAAGTCCAGTGGAATCCCAAAGTAGCAGAAATACCTTGTTAAAAATCTTTAAATTACTCCAAAAGCCAGTGAGCCCATGAAAATAAGCTCAACTCTGAAAACTCTGAAAATGGTTCAGTTTATTCCCCAAACCTGCCTAGGAAAGAAGTGAGAACTGGATCTGTTTAATTTCAAGTCTAAAAACATACCCCATTTTATTGAGTTTATGACACCATTAAGCTGCAGATTAGGGGAACCAAAATAACAAAATTACAAATCATGCTTTGCACCTAACTGAAAGCAGATGAAATTTCTCCAAATCCATCAGTTACCCCACAAAGGATCCTAATCTGAGACCCACGGAGACTTTCTCCATACCAAAATATGATGGTGATTTTATATTGAAGCAACTGTGATTTCCAAGAAATACATACCATGCATGGTCCAAAGCCTAGCAACTTTCAATTGTATCAAAGCACTTATTTTTTTTATATGTCCTCAATACATTTAGGTTGCTGGCTCTGGATTCATTTCTATTGCTCATGGCACTGCTTTCAGTCTGTTGCTAAAATGTTGTGTCACCATTTGTTGTGAACAGTTAGAGACCAAGAAACCTCCAGGCAAAACTCTCTTTCCAAACCTAGATTAGCTGCTAAGAGATCTTGATTCACTTACAATGTCAAAAAAAAGAACAACAAAACCAAAGTTTTCTATCACTTTAAAGTGAACAGTTATGTTAAAGATAATTTTATTGACAGGATAAAGGCTTTCATGTGTATTCTCAACCCTTTTTAACATCTTCCAAACCTGTTCACTGACTCTCATTTGCCATCTCTCTCCTGCAGCAGATCCCAAGCTTTTGGCAGCATTATGGGAATGACGGTGCCTGGCAAGCTTGCATTGCAATGGAAAGGTTCACATATAAACTTCACGTGAATATATATGTGATAGATAACAGTGGGCACTCAAGCAGGCTTGCCTAATGATACTAATCTTCTTATAATACTTTTTCTTTTGAAAAGTAAGAGAAAACACTCATTATGTACAGGATATAGAAAGGGAGAGAAACAAAAAATCAATTAGACATTCCCCCATGTAATCTTTGGTGGATGTTTGGCCAGCTTAGGAAATCCTTAAAGCAGAAGTCATTTTGGCCATCCTCAGATTTTCCCTTAGGAGTTTTCTTCCTGGAGTCAGCGCTGGCCCCACTTCCTATGTCCCCTAACCAGGTATCAGGTATCATTTCCAATGTTTCATTCCCCTCATGGGAACCTCAGATTCCAAAATTTTCCTTCTTCCCACCTAAACTGCCCTGTGTTTCATTTCCTCAGAGCTTTGCTCTGTTTTGCTCTGCTCTCTTTAAACTGAAAGACTCTTCCTGACTCATATGTAAATACAAGCTGCCCTCACTTAGCACAGTTCCAACATGTGTGAATTTCAGTTACCACTGTATTAAATGTGACTAATTGCATCAAGTTTAAACCTTGCAACTTGCTCTTTGGCCCAAAGATCACTACATAAATAACAGATGTGCATCATGATCAGGGTCCAACCACGTCACTCCCTTCAGAGCCTGCCGGCAACTGGTCCCTGTGCATCTGTCAACAGTTCACGCACAGACAGCAAAGCAAGTGGTTGTGTAGCCTCCTTGTCTGCCAGTGATAAATCCACATGATACTTCACAAAACTGAAGCTTCAAAAGAGAGAATAAGCCAACAAAGATGAAAGTACAGCAAATAAACAAAAAAGTGGTAACACTGGAAGTGAAATTCAAATTGTTAAGTCTTTAGTCTTTGGAGTTGTAGAAGAAATAGCTGATTGTGGGAATACGGACACTGCCCCCACTGGACAGGCTGTAGCCATGCAGCCAGAGGGACAACAGGAAGGTGAACTTACACACAAAGGTTAGGAAAATGGTTATGATGAACAGGATAAAGATGCTTCAGGTCAGCGACACCACAGCCACCACCAACAAAAATTCGTATTAAAGGAATTCTAAGAGATTTTTCACAACATTGAAAGTTCAAAGGATAAAATGTTGGAGGCTGCTCCAAACTCAGAAAGGAGCATGACAGTCAGCCAAGGCCAGCAAAGATGCTGGCTCTGTAGAGTAAATTATGGCAAGAAGAAGACAGACACTGCTCAGACACTGACACAGACATTGCTCAGACCCCTCTTCATAAATTTTTTTTTACAAAAAATAAAATGCTTTAATTTCAATGTTTCTAATGTTTTAAATTACAGTGTACTGAATAGATACTAGTTTTGGTATTTTTGTTTTTCATTTCCCTGTATGTTTATAACCAATGGTACGAAAGTTCTTAATATTTGGGTAAGTTAACACCTTACCCCTTCTATGATGGAGTAGTCAGTTGCACATTAAAAGCACACCTCCCCTCTGTGCCAGGTACCTCAAGTGTGATTTCACTTTTTTCTGTGTTATTTTTCTATTAATAGATGTCTCCACTATGGTCCTGATGATAGGATTCATGTCTGTTTTCACCCAACACTCTACTCTGGCACCAAGTTCAGTGGCCAGCACATAGAAGACACTCAGTCCTGATTGAATATATGTGGGCAAGACTTGTCTTAATGTTAGACTTTGGGAATCTCTTATAAATAACTTATTTTATCTTTTTAAGTTTATTTATTTTGAGAGAGAGAGACAGAGAGAGCAACCATGAGCAGGGGAGGGGCAGAGAGAGAGGGAAAGAAAGAGAATCCCAAGTAGGCTCCATGCTGGATCCCACAAACCCAACCTTGAGATCATGACCTGAGCCGAAATCAAGAGCTGGATGCTTACCCAACTGAGCCACCCAGGATCCCCATCTTATAAGTACTTTAAAGATCAAAGCCCTGGGGCACCTGGGTGGCTCAGTCGGTTAAGCAGCCGACTTCAGCTCAGGTCATGATCTCGTGGTCCGTGAGTTCGAGCCCCGCGTCGGGCTCTGTGCTGACAGCTCAGAGCCTGGAGCCTGTTTCAGATTCTGTGTCTCCCTCTCTCTGACCCTCCCCCGTTCATGGTCTGTCTCTCTCTGTCTCAAAAATAAATAAACGTTAAAAAAAATTATAAAAAAAATAAATAAATGACAGAATTATTTGTCACAGTTCTGGAGGCTGGAAAGTCCAAGATGAGGCACCAGTACTGTTGGGTTCTGGTGAGAGTCCACTTCCTGTTTCAGATGGTGGTCTTCTTTCTCTGTCCTCACATAGAGGAAGGGGCCAGGGAGCTGTCTGTGGTCTAATCATCAGGGTTTCACCCTAATGACCTAAGCACACCCCCAAAGCCTCACCTCCAGATATGATCACACCGAGGTTTAGGATTTCTATATATGAATTGTTGGTGGTGGGGGACACCGACATTCAGTCTACAGTGTGGGGCCTTCCATATACTCTGTCAACCCTGCAATGGAGCAGAGACACTATCAGTTAGATCTTTGATGAGTCACCAATCCTTAAAAAAAGATCAAAGCCCTGTGGCCACAAACTGCAGACCCTCTCCCCTAGGAAAAAAATCTTTGTAAAACTACGTACCAGCAATGACCAACAAAAACCATGCACACAGATCCCCAGAGGTGATGGAATTTGTCCCACAGCACTAAAGAAAACTGGCAAAATTCCAAGCTAATTTTCCTTCTTCTGAGGCCTGATTTGTAGATTAGGAAGTTTCTTTCTATAAAAAGATGACACAGGAACCGGCACATGACCCAGGGGTGATGAAGATTTCAGCAGAACTTAAAAGAAATGGAAGGGGCACCCAGTACAGAAAAGGAAAGTGACCTAATACACCCATCAGATGCCTGCTGGATTAGGAAATCTTTTAGGAGGGAGTAAAAATGAGGCCATGTAAAGGTTTCTTGCTCAACAGCATGCATTTTTAATGAGACTGCTTTGTACTTTCTAGCCCTTCTCACCCAAGGACCTCATCTCCGGGATCCTCTCAACTTACTCTCCCTGCCCCTGTCACGTCTACACACTTCTGCTCATTAATCGGCACTAACCCTTGTGAAAGATGCAGCTCAAAAATACTGTTGCCCCGGTTCATGTTAATTACTGGAGCAGCTCCACAGGATCCTGAAGGAAGGCAGGGTCCTGTGCATGAAAGTGTGTCTTCAGAGGCTAATATTAGGGTTTAAAAATACCACTTTTTGAGATCCAACATGCTTAGTCTGAATAAATCCTGCAAAGAATGTTCCCATGTAGAAGGCAATGCATTTCTTATACAAAATTCTCTTGGGTTCCATTGCCTTAGATTTGGGACCTTTTAGGTGTTGAGAGAAGAGCTTCTGTAGAGTTAAAGTAGGTGGGTTTGTGTGTGTGTGTGTGTGTGTGTGTGTGTGAATTTTTTTAACATTTATTTATGTTTGAGAGAGAGGGGGAGACAGAGGGAAAGAGCAAACGAGTGGGAGAGGGCTAGAAAAAAGGAAATAGGATCCAAAGCAGGCTCTTTGCAGTGAGCACAGAGCCCAACGTGGGATCCAAACTCACAAACTGTGAGATCGTGGCCTGAGCCAAAATAGAAAGTCAGAGGCTTAACTGACTGAGCCACCCAGGTGCCCCTAAAGCAGGTGTTCTAAATTTCAGGTTTATGAATGAACTGATATGGGGGAGGTGGGGGAGCCAGACTTCCGTGAAACTGTAGGCATACTTTTGAGTGCTAGTACATTTTTTTCTATAGCAAGAATGATAGCATTTATTAGACCCTTAAAGCAGTTCCAAAAGAACCTTATTATTGGGCTGATGACTTCACCACTAAGCTAATCCCTAAACTTGATTAGCCAAAACGTCTTAGGTATTGCCACATGCGTGAGCAAAGTCATTGTCAAATGGCAGAGGAGCAAGATTGAAATTTTGAGGCAGACAAGAATCGCCCTTGCCTTTATGTTCCTTGTAGTTACTGTAACCGTTTTCCTGTGATGGCCATAGATGTTTTACACTAGGAAGTACAGCATATTATTTACAGAAATGCTAAAGAGACTTGGGACCTCAGGTGCAACACAGTGACATTAATTGGACAAGAAGCTTCTGAGATTTTGCAAAAGTGGTCTCCTACCCAGGATGCCCTCTCTATTAGAAGGCAAGGAAAGCATGGCAGATTGGAACCAATGGGGTGCTGGACTCTGTTCCCAGGTGCTCAGGAGGGACCAATCACACACCTCTTCTCAGCAACATGTTCAGCGACATCACATTGGCAACTTGAAACTGACTATCATGGAGAAGGTACACTGCGGAAAACAGCAAACCCTACAACAAATCAGAGCCTTTTTTCCCCCCCAGAGATCCAGTATTAAACATTTACCAACACACCACTGATGGCACCCATTCGTGAATATGGACAGGGACTGGTTGTCTAGGGGCCATGCCTGTGCACTCATTGGAGGCCTTGAGAGACCCTGAGTGTGGAAAATATTGTAAGGTTCCTTTCCATAAATAATTCCAAAATAAAAACCGTGCTACACCACAAAGTAAAAAAAATAACACGCATACACCAAATGTAAAGGCTTTTTAATGATTCTGATTGCAAAATTCTGGATATGTTTATGGGAAATGGAACTCTATATGGTTATCTGGTATCCCTGCATTGATGGTTCTCTAAACTCATGCTTCATCTGTGTGTTAAGTATCCAGCACAGCTGTGGACACAGATGGAATTTTATTTTGCTTTCTCAAACAAGAAGCATATTCTTTACTGTGCCAATGACCACAGGCCTACATTTTTCAAGGTTTCTCAAACAAGGTATTTTGCTTGTTTGTTTTTTTATTTTTTTATTTTTGCTACTGTCAGAAGCTTCTGACTGGTTAGACTGCCAAGCAGTAACAAAATGGCTTGGCTAATATAACCTGGATGAGCCTAGATGAGGCACCTTGGCTGAATTCCTGGAGTCAGGCTCCCAGTCTGGAGTCAGCTATGTGCTAATGCCTCCTCCTGTGATTATAGCTGCCCTAGGAAATACAGGGGAAAACCCAGGGAGATTAAACCAGATTTCACTCAACCCTGACTTCACCAGCTCACCCAGGGCTCTGAGAACCTGGGACAGCCCAGAGGCCAGCAGATGTCTGGAGGACTAAAATATATGAACCTCCAAATTCACACAGGTTACACTGGCAAACACATCTCAAATCTGTAACCAAACATCTCCTCGGTTGTTGGTTATGTTTGTGTTTGCTGAGAAGCAAATACCAGGATGGGATTAGATGTCCAAGGGGTTTTTTGGGAGACACATTCAGGGAAGTTAGCACCATTTTCAGCGTCTGGCAAGTGTGGAAAGAAAGAGGGAAGATTGGAAAATTAGGCAAGGGAAGGTCTGGACTGAAGCACAATCCCAGGTTTAGCACAATCCCAGGTTCAGCCCAGCTGGTGGTGAGGCCTCCATCCATCGGAGTCACCCAGAGAAGTCCTGCGTCTCACCAGAATGGACCTGCTTTAGGACCATTGTCCTGCCCATTCTAGCTGAGAGCAGCCCACAGTGAGCCTGGCCTCAAGTGAGTATGACAGTGGATTCAGAGAGCAGTGACTGTGCTGTTGGTCATTTGTGTTCCTATAGCAGATCTCAGTGGTACATTGTGATGGCCACCACACTGGTTATTACCATCCTTGCATGGATAGCTTGTCAATGAATTAGCTTATTTTTTTAACAGAAAGAACTGCGATGGAGACAAGGATTCTGTATACAGCAGTGTGAGAAATATGAGGTCATTCATTCATCATGAATATAATCCTAGACCTGCCAATCACCCAAGAAAATGCACCTCAGACTAGAAATAAGAACTGGGTGGAGAGTCATCTAAAGCTATCTCCTTGTTGACTTTGTCTACGGTTCATATTATTGGGCTGATGACTTCACCACTAAGCTAATCCCTAAACTTGATTGGCCAAAATGTCTTAGGCATTGCCACATGCTGACAGCAAAGTCTTTGTCTCATGGCAGAGAAGCCATGGCTGAGGACATGTGAGGAGTTGAGATGCTTAGCAAAATGTGGATTCATCCTTGGTATTAAGAATGTATACCTCTCTGCTCAGACTGGAGGATATTAGTAAGAAGGATGATGTATTTGTCCATCAGAAACCAGGGCTCTGTACTTTACTTTTTCCTTATCTAATTCCCTCTTTGCCTTCTATGACATTAAGCAAACGAAGTGTTTTAGAAAATTCTAGTTCTTAAAATTCGAGAATTCAGAAAAGTGATCTTCATTTACTCCTAAAACAGAGTTTTAGAAAGAAAGCCAATACAATGGTGACCACAGTAATTAAAGAAAGAAATCCCATGGGACAGATGAAATTTAAGAAGAATAGAGGTTAGATGCACTTGGCCCAAATACCTTGTCTTACCTTGGCAATCTCCTATGAAGACTAAAACTTTGGAGAGTCTGCATTTTGTTTTAATAAGGGAGTTCAATTCCCCTGGACAGATTATAAAAACATATGCATATTAGTGACCCAAAGGCTCATTACATAACACTTTCTACACGGTGTTCCATAGCCACTGTCATAG
This sequence comes from Panthera onca, assembly GCF_046562875.1. NCBI lineage: Eukaryota > Metazoa > Chordata > Mammalia > Carnivora > Felidae > Panthera > Panthera onca. Next base: position 22,052,267 of record NC_138343.1, on the reverse strand, counting down.
ATTTAGGAACTTGGCAAATCATTAACTCTTCCAGCAACCTTGCAGAGGCTTTCTCTGACATCTCCAGCAGTCCAGCTCCATCGTCCCTCAAAGGCAGCAACTACAGTCTTTGATCAGAGGTCTGGGTCACTTCAGAAACTGTTACCTAGTCATTTCTTGGCACATGTGTCATTCTACTTGCTCTGAAAAGGAATTCTCTTGGCTCAATGCACAGAAGAATCAGAAGTTCAGAAAAACAGATTATCCATCTCTCTCTCTCTCTCTCTCTCTAAGTCCCCCAGAAAATAAAGGTTGAATGAATGAACAAATGAATGATGCAAGTAGGAGGTGAAAATTTACACCAATGTCAATCTTACTTTCTAATATCATATATACCCAATTGAACAAAGAACTGGTTTTATACCTGGGCAATGCACAGAGCAGCATAAATGTCCTCAGACCTCTTCTCAAGCCTGTTCCAGGCAGTAGAAGACATGACAAGAGCACTTGATTTCCTCCATTCACTTGGGATCCCTCTAACTAACAGATGAATGATAATTCCTTGTTCGCTTAGTGTTTCATAGTTTTGAAAGCAACTTTATATGTTATCTAAGATTTACAACAGACTTATAAAATAGGTACTACACATATCTCTGCTTTCTCTGAAGAGGAAACTGAGACTCAGAGAAGTGAATTAACCTATTCAAAGTCAAGCAGGCAGAGAGAATGTGAGCTGGAATAATGACAAAGCAACAATGGCAATCATCTATTTAAAATTTTTTTTAATGTTTTATTTGAGAGAGAGAGACAGAGCATGAGCAGGGGAGGGGCAGAGAAAGAGGGAGACAGAAACTGAAGCAGGCTCCAGGCTCTGAGCTGCAGCACAGAGCCTGACAAGGGGCTCAGACTCACATACCAAGAGATCATGACCTGAGCTGAGGTCGGATGCTTAACCAATTGAGCCACCCAGCTGCCCACAACCATCTATTGAGTGCTTATTTTGTGCTAAATACTAAGCACTTTACGTAGATGACCTCTAATTATTAAAAGAACCTTGTAAGGAAGGTATTCATGTGTTCATTTTACCTCCTTCAGAGGAAGCAGCAAAGTGCTTCTTGTATATAGATCCTCAAGGAACATTAGCAGATTGCCTTATTGGAGGAAGATAATACATAATATGTTGGCTGAGTCCAAATCCATTAAATGTTTAAAAAGTAATTCAGAATTTTACAGAACTGTAGCTGAGAAGCAAACAGAAAAGGGAGGGAATATTAACCTAATTCAGGAACATTAGTTTTCTAATTGGGCTGTTGTATTCAAGTATATATTCTTGGCCTTCATTTTCACTTTTGATTAGATCCCTCTCTGTCAAAGTTGGCACAATATTTAGGTGTAGTCATATACACCATAGTTTTGCATCCTGCAGGATCCCCAAAGCCGTAAAAACCCTTCCCAAGGAATCATCTCGTAATTGATATTCCACAACTTAACCTTAGGTTCTCTGTAGACCTGCTGTCTATCATTTACATCTTAGTGTAAATAAATATTTTGAGCACAGGTTTTGATGAGAGAGGCAGGCAGGAAAATAAAGTAATAGGAGACGGGATGGGAGAAAGAGGAGTCAGGAAGGAGATGCAGAAAGGAGGCGGGGCTCATAGAAAATGTAATGCACACCTTTGACAGTAAACACAATTGTTTACTGGGAGCAAATCAGTGCACAGCCACACACAGCCATTCTACTCAGTATTCCCCCAACTGCCTCACTGATTTCTCTTTTTTTAATTTTTTTAATGTTTTTATTTATTTTTGAGACAGAGACAGAGCATGAGCAGGGGCGGGGCAGAGAGAGAGGGAGACACAGAATCGCAAGCAGGCTCCAGGCTCCGAGCTGTCAGCACAGAGCCCAACACGGGGCTCGAACTCACAGACCGCCAGATCATGACCTGAGCCAAAGTCAGACACTCAACTGAGTGAGCCACCCAGGCACCCCCCTCACTGATTTCTTATATCCTTTCCACTAACATTCCCTCGCCTTGCACATTCACACTCACATACACAGATAAGAGAAGAGACATTCTCCCAACTTATTTCCAGGATGTGACTCAGACACTAAGGAAATTCTGTCTCCAGTATGGGTCTTTCTGCAATTTAATAAAGGAAAAAGTGATAATTTGCAGTGAAGCAAAAACCACTAACAATGCAGGAAAAAATAAGAGAAAAGCATACTAGGCACGCCTGGGTGGCTCAGTCAGTTAAGCATCTGACTTCAGCCCAGGTCATGATCTCGTGCTCCCTGAGTTCAAGCCCACGTTGGGCTCTGTGCTGACAGCTTAGAGCCTGTATCTCACTTCAGATTCTGTGCCTCCCTCTTTCTCTGCCCCTCCCTCCCTCTCTCTCTCTTAAAAATAAACATTAAAAATATACTGACTGCAAAGATGTTTTATTGCTAAAATGGTTTACTAAAGTCCCTGCTGTTGTTTCTTTTCTTGGAAGTCTTAAATAGGATAGTCCATGAAACACTTGGGTGGTTTCAGGACAAATATAATTGTTGGGAGAAAGGTCAGGGTCAGAATTCATTTAAGGTGCTCTCATGTCTCCTGAACCAGAATGACTGTAAGTAGCAGAGAAAGTAAGCCAAATGTATGAGTGTATTTGTATTCGTGGACTGATGGTCTGGCTCTGCACTTGAGAACATGACCCCCATGAGTCCATTTCCATTCTTCAAATCTCATTCTTCAAAATATAGCTCACTTTCATGCTTTCTGGATGCATTTCTGAGGCTCTCAAACCTGGAACCCTTCCCTCTCAGAAATCTTAGGGCTAATTTGGCTCATAGATTAGAAGAGAATAGTGGCAGCAAGACCCAGCTACTGTCCAGTGAGCAGGTGGCGATAGGGTTTTGTTTTCCAGAGACCAGGAAACAGGACCAAATAGGGTTAGCTACATTTTGGGACTCTCTCGGCCCTATCACCACAGGATCTTATCAGGTATTTGGAGCAGCCTCCTCTGAAGCCCTACATCTGGCAGAGCTGAGTGTGACCCATTGGTTTAGCACACGAAGAAACATTCAGGAAATGCAGCCTCATTGATGAAGAGGCAGGGGACATGGGAGCTCTCTGTGAATATTATTTGGGTCCCAGGTAACTTGTGTGCCTCCTCCCAGAACCAAAAGGAATTCAGCCATAAAACAGTCTTGGTCAAACCAGGTAGGTCAGTCACCCTAGCCACAGAAGACCAGGGTAGAGGAGGGCCCCATGGAAATGAAGACTGATTCTTTGTGGGGGGAGAAGAAGGCACACAAGAGCTGATCAATACAGTGTCAGAGTTGGGGTGAAAGTAACACTTGGGTTAGAGAAGTGTCCTCCAAAACAACGAGGTCCCTGGACAAGACATTTCCTCCAGCTGGTTTAGAAGGATTCGTAGCATTAATTCATGACCATGGGAGATTTCCTACATACAATTTCAAAAAAGGAAAGGGATGAGAATCTAATAAGAAGAGATCCTAAGTCCCTGAAGATGAGATACCTAGAAAAAGGATTGGTGACTCATCAAAGATCTAACTGATAGTGTCTCTGCTCCATTGCAGGGTTGACAGAGTATATGGAAGGCCCCACACTGTAGACTGAATGTCTGTGTCCCCCACCACCAACAATTCATATATAGAAATCCTAAACCTCGGTGTGATCATATCTGGAGGTGAGGCTTTGGGGGTGTGCTTAGGTCATTAGGGTGAAACCCTGATGATTAGACCACAGACAGCTCCCTGGCCCCTTCCTCTATGTGAGGACAGAGAAAGAAGACCACCATCTGAAACAGGAAGTGGACTCTCACCAGAACCCAACAGTACTGGTGCCTCATCTTGGACTTTCCAGCCTCCAGAACTGTGACAAATAATTCTGTCATTTATTTATTTTTTTTTATAATTTTTTTTAACGTTTATTTATTTTTGAGACAGAGAGAGATAGAGCATGAACGGGGGAGGGTCAGAGAGAGAGAGGGAGACACAGAATCTGAAACAGGCTCCAGGCTCTGAGCAGTCAGCACAGAGCCCGACGCGGGGCTCGAACACACAAGCTGTGAGATCATGACCTGAGCCGAAGTCGGACGCTTAAATGACTGAGCCACCCAGGCGCCCCAATAATTCTGTCATTTATAAGCCACCCTGAGCTTATACATTATAGCAGCCTGAGCTGACTATGACAGTCCTTAAAGAGCATCCCCCACCCTGGGAGACAGGAACATTAATGAACACACTCTGTGAAACCTGATGATGATCACATCTGTGACTGGATTTCCTTCTTTTTTTATTATTTAAAAAAATGTTTTAATATTTTATTTATTTTTGAGAAAGTGCAAGCTGGGGAGGGGGAGAGAGGAGGACAGAGGATCTGAAACAGGCTCTACGCTGACAGAAGCAAGCCCAATGCAGGTCTCAAACTCATGAACCATGATATCATGACCTGAGCCAAAGTCGGACACCTAACCAACTGAGCCACCCAGGCGTGCCTGGATTTCCTCCTTAATAAGACTTCATATTAGGGCATAGGCTCATCATTTCTGTCAGTGGGGAAGTGGGCTATCCTAGGGGGCAATGTTCTGGGACTTTATCCCCCTCCAAGTAAGACAGCTCTAAGAAGCAGCAAAAGGCCCTTGGGCCTCAGAGCAGCTACAACACAAGATTTCCACTCCAAAGGGGGAATCCCCAAAGCCCATGGGCTATGAAGTGAGGTAACAAAGCCTCCCAGGCCTAATATTTAGCAATTTGTCACCTGCTTTTCTCAGGAAGGGGGAAAAAAAAACCTGGTAACAGAATAATCAGACATGCAGATTTCCAACATTTCAGAGACTTTTAGGAGGTGAGAGTCACAGCTCTGAACACCTGCTGCCAGCAATAGCTGCCTATGGCCCTTGGGAACACCCAAACTGAATGTGAGTGGCACTGCTCTAAAATGTTCTTGTCCAATTTGTTCTAAATCTCCTGCATGCTGGCAAACCCGACCACTTGCCAGAGGGAGGGCTCCACCAGCCTCTGTCTTCAGTGGCCAACAGGACAAGACTAATTGCCAGAGTTGCCACATCCTGGTGTCCAGCTGATGCTATCCTGCAAGCAACATTTTTTTTTTTTAATTCTGGACTTTCACGCACACACTGAAGAAAAGAATCTTTTCGGATTTTTGCTTCAAGCCAGTGACATCTTTGATGGTGCTGGGTAATTGGAAAAGGGATTTAAATAGATCTGGCGGCTTTCCAGCACTGTAGAATTTGCAAACACTGTACGGAATCCGTAAGCAAACAGAAGTTACAAAGAAACTCTCCCCTCTGGAATTATTCAAGGATCCAATTTGAAGAGATTTTAGTTTATACTGAAGTAATGCCAGGAGGCCATGAAAATAAGAACAAAGCAGCATGGGCTGGGGGGTGGAGAGAAAGTCACTTTATGGTAGAGGAAAAAAAAAACAAAAAATGACTAGCGCAATCACCCATGTGTGATGGTGAATGTGCATGGGGTTGAGGAGCCCTCTGGTGAGGCGGTTTAAAGGAAGAGCTATAGGGACACAGAGATGTGCCTTGGTCCTTCTGGGCACCTCTATCCAGAACTTCTGGTCTCCAGTCTACAAAACTAGTTCTGGGAGAACAGGAAGTCTGAGTGGTGGGGCTGCCCCTAAGTCATTTCTAATAGATTGTGTGTGTGTGTGTGTGTATGTGTGTGTGTGTGTGTGCATACATTACACAGATTCTCACTTAGTTTGTTAAGCAGGGCAAATATTCTGACTTGAATGCAAACTGCTTGCTCATTTTCCTACATAGCAGCTATCACTAGCTACAGAGTTCCGCACACACACATGTGTAGAGGCACTTGCCTCCCTCTGCAGGTGCACATACTTTTTTTTTTAAGTTAATTTATTTATTTTTGAGAGCGGGAGTGTGAGCAGGGATGGGGCAGAGAGAGAGGGAGACAGAGGATCTGAAGCGGGCTCTGTGCTGACAGCAGACAGCCTGATGTGGGGCTCGAACTCATGAACTGTGAGATCATGCCTTGAGTCAAAGTCAGATGCTAAACTGACTGAGCCACCCAGGTGCCCCTCTCCTCTGTGTGATTTCAAAGTGTGGAACTTCATTGAGTACAAATCAGATTTATTTCTTAGAAAGAGCATCCCAGAAGCTTATTGGATGAAGGAACATGGATCACAAGCTTCTGCATAAATGTTATTGCAGAAGGTCAATGCCTGGTTAAGACAGTGGCAGAGAGCAGCCTGAGGCCTGAAATATACAACAGATACAGTATCAAATGCTTAAGAAACAACAAAAAAGGGCTTATTGTTAAGAATTTTCTTTCACTAAAGTTTTCTACTACTTTAAAAGTTTTCTTCAAAGATTTTTATTTAGCTTTTTTTTTTTAAAAAATAGACAATTTGGGGGGCACCTAGGTGGCTCAGTTGGTTGAGCACCTGACTCTTGATTTCAGCAAAGGTCATGATCTTGCGATTGGTGGGGTTAAGCCCTGTCTGTGCTGTTAGGGAGGAGCCTGCTTGGGATTCTCTCTCCCTCTCTCTCTGCCCCTCCCCCACTCACACTCCCTGTCTCTCAAAATAAATAAACTTTAAAAAAAATAGACAATTTTAGAGCAATTTTTAGATACATACACAAATTGAACAGGAAGTACAGAGATTTCCCATATGCCTCTTCCTCACTCCCAAACCCCATACACAACCTCCCCCACTATCAACGTTCTGCACCACAGTAGTACCTTTGTTACAATGGACAAAGCTATATTCATATACCATTATCACCCAAAGTACATAGTTTAACTTAGGATTCAGTCTTGATATTGTATATTCTATGAGTTTTGACAAATGTATAATGACATGTATCCACCACTGTAGCATCATAGAAAATAGGTTCACTGCCTGGAAATTCCTCTGTTTTGCCTATTCATTCTTCCCTCCCACTAACCCCTGGCAACCACTGATCTTTTTTACTGTCTCCATAGTTTTGTCTTTTCCAGAATATAGTTGGAAGCATGTAATTATACAATATGTAGCCTTTTCAGATTGGCTTCTTTCACTTAGTAATATGTATTTAAATTTCTTCCACATCTTTTCATGGTTTGATAGCTCATTTCTTTTTGTTGTGAGTACTATTCCATTGCCTGCACGTGCCACAGTTTATTTATCCAGTCACCTACTGAAGGACATCTTTGTTACTTCCAAGTTTTGGCAATAATAAATTAAACTGCTATATACATCTGTTTGTAGGTTTTTGTGCAGCCTACATTTTCAATTCCTTTGGATAAAAAACCACCAAGGTGACCAAGGAGCATGATTTCAAATTGTATGGTAAGAGCACATTTAGTTTTGTAAGAAACTGTCAAACTGTTTTCCAAAGTGACTGCGCCATTTTGCATTCCCATCAGCACTAAGACTTTTCCTGTTTCTCCATATCCTTACCAGCATTTGGTATTGCCAGTGTTTTGGAATTTGGCTATGCTAATAAGTGTGTAAGGTATCTTGTTGTTTTAATTTGCAATTCCCTAATAACATCATGTTGAACATCTTCTCTTAGGATTATTTGCCATCTGTATATCTCTTTTGGTGAGATGCCCATTCAGGTTTTTTGCCCATTTTTAAATCAGATTGTTTACTTTTTTATTGTTAAGTTTTAAGTGTTCTCTGTACATTTTGGATAATAGCCCTTTATTAGACGTGTTTTTGAAAATATTTTCTTTCAGTTAGTGGCCTGTCTTATTCTCTTGACATTATTTTTTGCAGAACAGAATTTTTTTTTTTAATTACTGAAATCCACCTTACAAATTCTTTCTTTAATGGATTTTACCTAGAAAGACATTGCCATTCCTAAGGTTGTGTAGATTTTCTCCTATGTTCTTTTCTAGCAGTTTTATAGTTTTGTGTTTTACATTTAGGTCAGTGATCCATTTTTAAATTTTTTTTTTGTCAAGGGTATAAAGTCCATGTATAGATTTATTTTCTGCACATAGATATTCAAAGTGTCATCATCATTTGTTGAAAGAACTTTCAGTACTGAGTTGGCTATTCTGGGTCTTTGGCCTGTCTATAAAATCTTGAGAATCAGTTTGTCAATATCTAAAAAAATAACTTGCTGTGATACTGATTGGGGTTGCATCAAAGTTATATATCAAGTTAGGAGTCTTTCTACAGAATATCTCTTCATTTATTTAATTCTTTTATTTTTTTCATCAGAGTTTTATAGTTTTCCTTGTATAAATCCAGTACATAGTTTGTAAACTTCATACCTAAGTATTTCACTTTTTTGAAGCTAATATAAATAGTAATTTATTTTTTTATTTCAAATTCTACTTGTTCATTGCTAGTACATAGGAAAGCAATTAATTTTCATATACTGAAACCTTGCCATAATCATTTATCAGTATAGGTTTCTTGTTAATTATTTCAGGTTTTCTACACAATTTTATCATCAGTGAGCAAAGACAGTTTTAAGTCTTTCCTCCCAATCTTAATACCTTTTATTTTCTTTTCTTACCTATTTACATTAGCTAGGACTTCTAGTACTATGTTGAAAAGGAATAGAGAGAAGGGACATTCTTTTCTTGTTCTTGATCTTAATTTCTCACCATTAAGTATGATGTTAGTGGTAGGTGTTTTTAAAGACATTCTTTATGAAGTTGAAGAAGTTTCCCTCTATTCCCAGTTTGCTAACATTTTTTTACCATTAATTGCTGTTGAATTTTGACAAATGCTTTTTCTGTATCTATGGATATGATCATGTGATTTTTCTTCTTTAGCTTGTTGATGTAATGGGATTATATTAACTGACTTTCAAATGTTGAACCATCTTGCATACCTAAGATAAATCATACTTGATTGTGGTATATAGTTCTTTTTTTATATATTATTGTATTCAATTGGCTAATATTTTGTTACAGATTTTTGCATATATGTTCACCAAAGACATTGGTCTTTAGTTTTCTTTTCTTATAATATCTTTGTCTGGTTTTGGTATTAGGACAATGCTGGCTTCATAAAATGAGTTAAGAAGTATACACTCTGCTTCTGGAATAGCTTGTAGACAATTGGCATAATTTCTTCCTAAATGTTTTGTAGAATTCACTGGTGAGCCCATTTGGTCCTGGTGCTTTCTATTTTGGAAGATTATTAATTATTTATCCATTTTTAAAATCAGATATGTTCCTATTCAAAGCCACCACTTTTTAAGTTCCATTTGATTCTCATTCTAACCAGTTTTTAAGACCCCTACCTTTGTTGTTGCTGTTGTTTGCTGAAACTACAGAGCTTCCCCATCTTTCACACTGGGAGTCAGTAACACCTGGGTTTCCACTTCTAGATCCAACTTTCATGACCTACTAATTAAGCAGAAATTCCCTCTCTGAAAGAGAGCTGCCCTGTTAATTTCAGGGAAGAAATGCCTGTGGGTTCTGTGCTGAACTGAAAAAAAGTGAGGAATTTGGAGTTAAACTCATTTGGGTTTTAAATCTGGCTCTCCCACATAAACACCTCATGACCTTACTTACCCTGTGATCTCAGTAATCTACATTTTCTTCCTCTAGAAAAGGGGAAATGAGATAAATCTCATAGGATTCTCTGAATACGAAATGGGATTATATCAATAGGCCCCTCTTCTCCTATACTTTGTTATTTCCTATTCCCTTAAAAAATTTGAATAATTACCAGGCTCCATTTCATTACAAACCAGATATTAACTTGTCAATCATTTAATTAAGGCTTGAAGTTTTATAGCAATTATTTACACAAAAATATTAGAACAATGAAATGGGGTGGAAGGTCTAGGAACCAAAGTTACATTTCAAGCCTTGAGTTTTAAGGACAGTACTTTTTTTGTTTTCTTTCTTTAGAGAGAGAGAGCAGGAGGGGCAGAGGGAGAAGGAGAGAGAGAATCTTAAGTGATGTAGGGCCAAAATCAAGAGTCGGACACTTACCTAAGTCACCCAGGCGCCCAGGACAGTATTTTAGAATACAAATATTTTGTCTTCACAAGCAACAAGGGGGAAGATTTATCTAATTGTGAGCAATAATGACTGAGTGGCCTAATACTGGAAGTCAGGTTTCATTTTGTCTTTTAGATAGTGAATAGATATTTCACGTCAAACTGCTTTTCAAATTAGCCAAACCTTTTGTTTGATAAACATTTAAAATACATTTATAAAAAATATTTATAAAAAAGAGTAGTGTACAATTTTAAAACAGTGGTGGAATGTCATCATTGTCAGTGATAGGATGGTTTGTATGAAAGGTACATACTGAGGTTGCTATGGGAAAGAACCAAGAAAGTTACTAATCATCTCACAAACGTACATATATTAGAGGTTGGCATTATTGCAGATAAAAACACGACTCAGAAAATTAAGATACCTCCCTTGACAGGTTAGGTAGAAACAGGGAGTCCCCTTTTTTAGGAAATAAAGAGGTCCTTCACTAAGCCACATTTTTTTTTTCCTTTCAGTTTTCCATGAGGTGTCAAAGTTTAGGGAAAGAAGGATTTTGGTTATTTTGTATAGAAATACAAAAAAACAGGATGCGTCTTTGACTAGCACAGGGACTAGGGAAATACATAATGTTAAAAAGAAAAGAAAAATTACATCCCACCCTACTTCTAGTTGATTTAATAATGCACGTGAATTTCAAACCATGAAGACAGGGGATCTGGGCCAGACAGTTGGTTGAATGTTCTGAGGTCATTTTGAAGGGGTAATACGTACAAAGAGAATGAGAAATGTTAAAGGTTGCAAGCATGAAGAAACTAAATTGTTCTCTCAAGACTAAAAACAAATAAGAATTCTCTATTACTACCACTATTTCAACACAGTAGTGGTTAATGTTATAGGGAAAGAAAAGGAAACAGTTTCAAAGATTGGAAAGCAAGAGATAAAATATCATTATTTATAGATAATGTTATCTATCTAGAAAAATAAATAGAATCAACAAACTTCTCATAGAAAATTAATTAGAAGTAATAGGAGAGTTCAGTAAGATATCTCAAAGGACTCTCCACCTAGAAAAATCAATAGTAACTCTCCATTTCAGTAGAGACTGACTCAAATTTAAACTTAAAATGATATTTTTCAAAGTAACAAAAAGAAAGGATTCATGTATTAACTAAATCAGAATATACTTATTTGTATAGAAGAATTTAAAGCTTTAATAAAGAACATAAATTATTTGAACAAATGGAAACATTCCATGTTCTTAAGTGATCTGTCTTGATATTATAAAAGTATTGATTTTCCTTACATTGATCTAAAATTAAATGGAACAATTAAAATATTAGCTATATTTTAAAAAGAAATGAATTAAAAATAACATAAAAACAGAGAGGGGGGCAAACCATAAAAGACTCTTAAATACAGAGAACAAATTGAGAGTTGTTGGAGGGGTGTTGGGTGGGGATGGGCTAGATGGGCAACGGGCATTAGGGAGGGCACTTTGTTGGGATGAGCACTGGGTGTTATATGTAAGTGATGAATCACTAAATTCTACCACTGAAACCATTATTACACCTATATGTTATCTAACCTGTATTAACATTAAAAAAAGATATATAAATATATATATATATATAAATTCATACATATATAGAAGAAAATTCTATATATAGAAGAAATTCATTAAGCTTAATATGGAATTTATATAGCAAAACAAATGCTTATAAACAGCTTTTTTAAAAAAAGCAAAGAGAAAGGACTTTTCTCCATCATATATTAAGATATACTGTTGGGTGGAACCACATGAAATTACCATCTTTGTAGGTCAAAAATGATTGAATATTAGCAACTTCATATAATTTAAAGTGTAAAATATCATTATGATTTAAAAAAACTGTGTCATTGGTGGAAAAAAACACAATAGAGCAATGAAATAGAACAGAGAGTACAAACAGAGCACTATGTGTATATGGGAACAAAATATTTGAAGAAAAGATCATTACAAATTAATGGAGAAAGAATAACTTGGTTGGTGGATAATGGAGAGAAAAACTAAGTGAAGAAAATGTATGGAAAGAAATTTTCTCTCATTATATGAAGAAAAATAAAACAAATCTTTTCCTAAAGATAGTACATGTAAAGGTGGATGCAAAGGGTTCAAAATCAGGAAAAGTAAAACTTCTGAGTTCATAGAGTAAAATGTAGAAGAAACATTTTTCTGCAATGGTCAGAAAAGGCTAATTAAAATAAAATAATGTAAAGCATAAGTTTAAAAAATCATTTGATTACATCAAAATTAAAAACTGCCTAATGAAAAACACTTGGACAAACTTAATAAACACATGACAGAATATGTAACGTCTAAAGACATGCCTAAAAAAATGATTAATATCCAGAGCATCAGAGTTTATCCTGCCATCACTAAACAAAACAAAACAAATCAAAACAAAACCTGCAACTCAAAATTAAAATGAACAAAAGATATGAACAAGGAATTTTCAATACAGAAGTCACAAAGCTAATAATCATAGGAAAAATGCTCAAAATCATTGGTAATAAGAAAAAAGACACAAATTAGGGGCACCTGGGTGGCTCAGTCAGTTAGGCGTCTGACTTCGGTTCAGGTCATGATCTCATGGCTTGTCAGTTTGAGCCCCGCGTTGGGCTCTGTGCTGACAGCTCAGAGCCTGGAGCCTGTTACAGATTCTGTGTCTCCCTCTCTCTCTGCCCCTCCCCTGCTCGTGCTTTGTCTCTCTCTCTCTTTCAAAAATAAATAAACATTTAAAAATATTACAAAACACAAATTAAATGCTTACATGTAAGACTGCATAAGATAGAAAGCTGTATAATGCTAAGTTTTAGTAAAAGACTGTGGACATGAAGAATCCTCGTATGTTGTTGACAGGCATATCAAGCGGTGTAGGCATTCCAGAGAGTGATCCGATTTTACTTCGATGACTTAGTCAAATTAAAAACACACATATTCCAATACAGTGAGATCTAGTGATTCCTTTTCTGGGCATATATGCCAAAACAAGTTTTACACAGATTCAAAAGAGGACATGAGTGAAGATGTTACCATGGCTTTATGCATGACAGTGAGGAGGTGGATATAACCTCAGCGTCCACCCTGGGAGAGAATATAGATAAAATAATGTATAGTCACATTCATGGGGTATAATGTGACAGTTGGAAGAAACATATCTGGCTCTGAAAAAAAATGATGGCATACCTATTAGGGTAGCTACTATTAAAAAAAAATATATCAAGTGTTGGTGAGGATGTGGAGAAATTGGAATCCTTCTGCACTGTTAGTGGGAATGTAAAAATATGCAGCTGCTATGGGAAATCATGTAGTGGTTCCTCAAAACAATCAAGTGTAGAATTACCAGATAATCCAGCAATTACACTTTGAGATACATACCCAAAAGAATTGAAAGCAGGGACTCAAACAGGTGTTTGTGCATCCACGTTCACAACAGCACTATTCACAATACCCAAGACATGGAAGCAACTGAAATGTCCATCAACTGATGCTTATGCATGGATAAACAAAATGTGATATATTCATGCATTGGAATATTATTCAGCCTTCAAAAAGGAAATTCTGACACATGGGTGAATGTGAAAGATACTGTACTAAATGAAATAGGCCACTCACAAAAAGACAAATACTGTATGACTCTACTTAGCTGAGGTACCTAGAGTAGTCAAATTTACACAGACAGAAAGTAGAATGGTGGTTACCAGGGGCTTTGAGGTGGGTGGAAGGGGGGAGTTAGAGTCAAATGGGCCAGAGTTTAAATACAGAGTTACAGTGCGACACATTCTGTAAATGGATGGTGGTGGTAGTAGCCCAACAATATGAATATACCTAATGTCGGGGCGCCTGGGGGGCTCAGTCAATTAAGCATCTGACTTAGGCTCAGGTTATGATCTCGCTGTCCGTGATTTCAATCCCCATGTTGAGCTCTGCGCTGATATCTCAGAGCCTGGAGCTTGCTTTGGATTCTGTGTCTCCCTCTCTCTCTCTGCCCCTTTCCCACTCATACTCTGTCTCTCTCTCAAAAATAAATATAAACATTTAAAAAACGAATATACTTCATGCCATTGAGCTGTACCCTTAAAAATAGTTAAGACGGTATATTTTGTGTTATGTACATTTTACTACAATTTTAAAAAACATGATGGTTGGTGAAAAAGTAAGAAATAAAGTTATAGGGGCACCTGGGTGGTTCAATTGGTTAAGCGTCCGACTTCAGCTCAGGTCATGATCTCACGTTCGTGAGTTCAAGCCCCATGTCGGGCTCTGTGCTGAGAGCTCAAGAACCTAGAGACTGCTTCAGATTCTATGTCTCCCTCTCTCTCTGTCCCTCCCCTGCTCACACTCTGTCTGTCTGTCTCTCTCTCTCAAAAAAAAAAATAATTAAAACAATTTAAAAAAAGAAATGCAATTTTAGATAGATAAATAGACATATACCATTTATACTACTTTAAAAATAGACCCGTACAAATAACTTCATGCAAAATTCTTAGGTGAGAGAGTGGGATGCATGAACCAGCTGCTGTTCCCTATCCTTCAACCCCACCATGGCCGTGAGGATGGCTGCCCGTGTTCCCCGGAGGAGTGTCCTGAGGGGCTGACAGAGACGTCTGTGTTAGTTTCAGTCCTCCCAACTGCACTGGTGATCCTCAGTGACCTCTATCAGAAGATCTGCAGATCCAGTGCCCTTCTATTTTCTTTTGTCTTTTTGGAATCAAATATTTAAGGAAATTTTTGTTGCATCACTAGATGACAGCAGAGATAATGGAATGGAAATGCCAGGGACCACCCACAACAAAAAATACACATTTCACAAAAGATGGACTGGAAAAGTCACGAACAGACTGCTGCAGCTCTCGAAAGGAAGAAATCAGTACTCCTTAGGATATCAGAGAATCAAATTTCCAGTTACCACGTTATAAATTCCAGAATTTCCAGTTGTCAACAACAACAACAACAACAACAACAACAAATTACAAGTGAGTCAAAGTATATCTCATTTAGGGGAAAAATGAGAAAAATCATCACTGAGAAAGCCCAGGTATTAAAATTTCTAATCAAAAATGGTAAATCAACTGTCTAAAATACACTCAGGACTAAGAACTAAAGGAAATTTAAAAAAATTGTGTATGAGGGGCACCTGTATGGCTCAGTCATTTAAGTGTCCAACTCCTGATTTCGGCTCAGGTCATGATCTCACGGTTCCTGAGGTAGAGCCCTGAGTCGGGCCGTGTGCTGGCAGTTCAAAGCCTGTTTGGGATTCTTTCTCTCTGCCCCTCCCCACTTGGTGTCTCTCCCTCTCTCAAAATAAATAAATAAAACTTGAAAAGTTATGTATGAACAAAATGAGAATATCAATAAAGAGGCTGAAATTATAAAAAGGAACCAAACACAAATTCTGGAGTTGAAAGTTATCTGAAATATAGAATTCTCTGGAGGAGCTCATCATCAGATTTGAACAGATAGAAGAAAACCTCAGAAAACTTGAATATAGGCAGTGCAATGACTAAGAACAAGGAGCCAAAAGAAGAAAAGGATGAAAAATAAACAACCTGAAGGACGTGTTGGACACCAGCAAACAAGCCAACATCTGCATCGTTGGAAACCAGGAGGACACCAGAGAGAGGAGGACAGAAGAAAACACTCGAAGAAATAATGGCCAAATACATCCTAAGTGTGATGAAACCCACGAAAACGTATATCTGAGAAGCTCAACGAACTAAGATAGGAAGCTCAAAAACCCCCAAGCTGAGACACGTAGTTCTATTGTCAAAACCTAAAGACAAAGAGAAAATTTTTAAAGTAGCAACAGGGAAGCAGCTTGTCTTATACCCTCAATAAGCTTAATAACTGATTTCTCATTAGAAAGCATGGAGGCCAGTGGCAGTAGGATAACTGACATATTTAAAGTAAGAAAAAAACAAAATCCACTGCCAAACAGGAGTGCTCTATCTGACAAAACTATCCTTTGAGAATGAAAGAAAAACTCGGACATTTCCCAAAAAATGAAAGCTGAGCTAGTATATTACCAGTAATCTTCCCTACAAGAAATGTTAAAGGGAGTTCTTTAGACTTACAGGCAAGTCACCGGACAATAACTCAAAGTTATAGGAAGAAATAAAGAACAAGGGTAAAAGAAACTACATAGGAAAATATAAATTCAGTATTACTGTCCTTTTGGTTTGTAACTCTTCTTTTTTCCCCCCTGTATGATTTAGAATTCAAAGGCATAATACAGTAATTGTGAATCTATGTTAAAGGACATATAATGGGTGAGGGGCATGGGTGTCTCAGTCAGTTAAGCATCTAATTCTTGACTTTGGCTCAGGTCATGATCTCACAGTTTGTAAGCTCCGCCCCGCGTCGGGCTCTGTGCTGACAGCTCCGAGCCTGGAGCCTGCTTCAGATTCTGTGTCTCCCTCTCTGCCCCTCCCCAGCTCATGCTCGCACTCTGTCTCTGTCAAAGATAAATAAACTTAAAAAAAAACAAACATATCCTCACCTAACAATAGGATCTTAAAATATGAAGCAAAAATTGACAGAATTGAATGGGGAAATAAATAGTTCTGCAATAATAATTGGAGACTTGAACTTTTTTTTTCTGTTTTTACTGTGACATAATTGACATATAACATGGTGTAAGTTTATTTATTTATTTATTTTTTACATTTATTTATTTTTGCTAGAGAGAAACAGAGCACAAGTGGGGGAGGGGCAGAGAGCGAAAGAGACACAGAATCCGAAGCAGGCTGCAGGCTCCCAGCTGTCAGCACAGAGCCTGACGCGGGGCTCCAACTCACAAACCGGGAGATCATGACCTGAGCCCAAGTCGGACGCTTAACCAACTGAGCCACCCAGGTGCCCCAATGGTGTAAGTTTGAAGTGGACAACATGATGATTTGATATGTGCAACAATCCACTTTCAGTAGTGGATTGAAGGGTCAGACAGAAGATCCAAAGAAACCAGAGGAATTGTACAGAACACTCCACCCAGCAACTTCAAAACACACATTCTTCTCAAGAGTACAGGGAGCATTCACCACCACAGGCCATGTGCGAAACCACAGAGTAAGTCTTAAGAAGTTTAAAATCAGTGAAATGATACAAAGTATCTGTTATGGCCAGAATGGAATGAAATTGCAAACCAGAAGGAAACAGAAGGAAAACTGGAAATTTTACAAATCTTTGGAAATTAACAACACACTTTTAACCAACCACTGGGTCAAAGAAGAAATCACAAGGGAAACTAGAAATAGCTTGAGATGAATGAAAACAGAAACATTAACACACCAAAACCTCAGGGATGCGGCAGAAAGCAGTGCCAAGCAGGACACGTATAGCTACAAAACAGCTATATTTAAAAAGAAGGTAGATGTCAAGTCAGTAATCTAACTGTACACCTTAAGGAACTAGAAAAAGAAGAGCAAAGATAGTAAACCCAAAGATAGTAGAAGGAATGAAATAAAAAAAGCCTAGAGTGGAGATAAATTAGAGTCGACAATGAATGTGTGTAGAAAAACCTCCTGCTAACTTGAAACTTCATTTATTTATTCAACATTTCTTACCATCTTCTCTATGCCAGCTCTCTACACAAAGACTATAAAGCTATAAATATTGCACAAATAGTGGTGTATTTTTTTGTTGTGTATGAAAGGTAAGCACATTTCCCATCCTTGTCTCTTAGGACTACTGTTCTATTCCCTTTAGATAACTTCTGTTAGAGTTTCTCATCAATTCTCCCACACATATTCTCAACCTATACTACATTTATATTTGCATTTATCTGTTTTTATTTACACAGATACGCAGATATGCCCTTCTGTTCCTTAATTCAAAAATTATCTTTTAGAGACATCCATATCCTCACGTAGAGTTTCCTTGTTCTCTTTCATGACTTTATGTAAATAATGTCTAAATGTAACCATAATTTATTAAGCCAATGCCATATTGTTTCTCCATCATTTTTGTCATTACAAACAATACTGTGCTTTGTATACATGTTCTAGAAGTCCAATTTCTGAGTTCAAAGGTATGTACATTCATAGATATACACCAACACACGAGAATTGGCAAATTGCCTCTCAGGGAGTTTGTACTTATCTATACTTCACCAAAAATGTAGGAAAGCACTTGTGTAACCAGTACTGCATGTTATCAAATATTATGCTTTCTACAAACCTGATTGGTTAAAATTTTGAATTATTCCGAGGCGCCTGGGTGGCTCACCTGGTTAAGCATCTGACTCTTGATATCAGCTCAGGTCGTGATTTCATGATTCAGAGTTTGAGTCTGGCACTGTCAGCATGGAGCCTGCTTTGGGTTCTCTCTCTCTCTGCCCCTCCCCTGCTTGTGCCCTATCTCTCCTTCTCTCAAAATAAATAAAAAAAACATTGCATTTCTTTCATTATGTGTGGGGTCCATCTTTTCATGTGTGATGCTGTGTGTATATTATATATACATTGTATATATTTGGTTGTTTGAACTCCCTGTTCTTATCTTTTGCTCATTTTCCAGTAGATAATTGTTCATATTAATGATCTATAAGAGCTCTTTAGATTTTAATCAGTCCTTTGCTCTATTAGATACATTTTTTCCTAGTTTATTATCCACACTTTAACATTACCTATGCTCCTTTTTTGCCATACATAAATTACAACTTTTATATACTCAAATTTGTAAATTTATCAATTTTTTCTTTCCAATTTCTGGGTCTTTCTATTCCTTATTTTTAAATTCTGTTTATTTCTGGTATTTTTACACATTAAAATATTATATTTAAATATATTTAAATAATATGTTATTTACACACACTGAAACATAGAAATATGAAGTATACAGTTTACTTAGTTTTAACAAATGCATGCATCTATGTACCTCACACAACTATCAAGAGAGAAACTTTCCATTCACTCTAGAAAGTTCCCCTGTGACCTCCTAAAACACCACCAAGCCCTGCATTCCAAGCAATAATATTCTTTGCATCTGAGTTTAGCTTTACCTGTATTTAAATTCCTTATAAATGGAATCACACGAAACATATTCTTTGTTTTTAGCTTTTTGGCTCAATGTTTTTGAGGTTCATGAATGTTATGCATGAGTTAGTAATTCATTCCTTTTATCTGTGAGGAGTACTCCATTGTGTAAATACACCAGAGTTTATCTGTTCTTTTATTGATAAATATTTAGTTTTTCCAGTTTTTTTTTACTATTATATATAAAGTTGCATGAATGTTCTTGTGCAAATCTTTTTGAGACATAATTACATTTCTTTTGATCAAATATCCAAAACTATAATATCTGGGTGATAGGGTACTTTTGTTTTGTTTGTTTCTAATTTTACAAGAAACCTTTAAACTATTTTCCCAAGTGGTCATATAAGTTTACACTCCCTTTGTCATGTATGATTATTCTAGTTGTTCCATATGGACATGAATATTAAGTATTCTTAGTCTTTTTCATGTTAGCCATTATATGATTATTTAGTACTATAGAGAGAGCATTTTTAAACATGGTTATTGGTTACTGATAAATCTTGTTTGTTAAATGTCTCTTCAAGTCTTTGCCCATTTTTATTGGATTGTTTTCTTATTGTTGTGTTGTAATAGTTTATACATATGTATATGTATACACGTAATCTATACAAATATATGTGCCTACTCTAAATATAAGTCCTTTGTCAGATATGTGTATTGAAAATTTTTTCCAGTCTGTGGATTTACTTTTTTTTTTTACAGTGTCAAATGGCTTTCAAAGAGCAGAAGGTTTTTTTAGTTCATTGAGTTCAATCTCAATCGTTTATATTATGGATAGTTATTCCTGGATCCTGTTCAAGAAATTTTTGAATGCCCAAGGTCATAAAGATATTCTCTTAGATTTTCTTCTATAAACTTTATAAGTTGAGTTTTTGCATTTAGATCTATGAAACACTTAAATTTTTGTGTGTAGCGTAGGGTGAAATTTCCACACTTTTTCTGTTGCTGTAGCACCGTTTGTTGAAAATACTTTTTTCCTCTTTGAATTACTTTTGTGAATCTGCCAAAGATCAAGTGACCACATACATGAGGGTCTAATTCTGGACTCTTGATTCTGTCATACTGATATTTTATATATATGAAATATATTTGATATATATATTTCACATATATAATGATGTCATAATTACTGTAAATATAGTGTGTTAAATTGTGAATTCATATAGTATAAGACTTCCAATTTTATTCTTTTTCAAGATTATTTTCACTACTCCAAATCTTTTGAATTTTTTTGCAAATTTTAGAATCAATTCTTTAATATCTACAAAAACTGATTAGGATTGCATTTAAATTTTGCATTATGTTGGGAAGAATTGATTTCTTGACAGTGTTGAGTCTTCCATTCCATGGATATTTCCTTTTATTTCAGTTTTTAATAATTTCTCTCATCAATGTTTTATATTTTCAGTGTATAAGCTTTGCACATATTTTTTATTAAATTTATCTTTAATGATGTTCTTTTATACTATAATAAATGGTATTTTCCAATTATTCATGGAGAGTATATGGAAACATTATTAAGTTTTATGTATTGACCTTGCATCCTATAACTCTGCTGAATTAATTTTTTTTTACCTTACATTTCTTTATGTCCTTGTGACATTTTGCATAAAGAATATTTACATGTCTATAAATAAAGACAGTTCACTTTTCCTTTCCAGGCTATGCCTTTTTTGTCTTTTCTTGCTCTGTTACCCTGGCTAAGATCCCAAGTACACTTTTGAATGGTGATAAGAACAGACATTCTTGCATTATTCTCAATCTTGGTGGCAGGGTTGCATATTTAATCTTTCACTATAAAGTATGATGTTATTTGCAGGTTTTTATAGACATCCTTTATCAAGTTGAGTAAGTTTCATTCTGTTTTTAATTGAGAATTTTCATCATTAATGAGTTTTGTATTTTGTCAAATGCTTTTTCTGCATCTACCAAAACGATTTTTTCCTTTACTCTATTAATATTGTGAATTGAATGGTTTCATTTTCAATTGTTAAAGTATTAATATTTGAAAATCAAAGATGTTCATAGATATTATCCATTTAGCATGTTGCTAGATTTAATTTGCTAATGTTATATAAATGATTCTTGCATTCTGCTCATGAGATGTATTGGTATAGTTTTATTTTACTGTAATATTTTTGTCTGGTTTTAGTGTCAGGGTTATGATGGCCTAAAAAAAAAATGACTTAGGAATTGTTCTAACTAAAACTGCTCACTTTCTAGGCTGAAGGAACTTTTTTTTTTGTATGTTTGGTATTATTTCTTCCTTAAATATTTGAGAAATTTTACAAGCAAAGTAATTTGAGCCTGAAGTTTTATTTGTAGAAATGTTTTTAATTACAAGTTCATTTTCTTATGAGATACAACGTTATTCAGATTTTCTATTTCTTTATGCGTTCATTCCTTACTAATTTATATCTCACAAAATCATTGTGCACTTAATTATATAATTTATTAGCATGAAGTTGTTTGTAATATCATTATATTTTTTAATGCCTATTACATCAGTAGTGATTTCCCCCTCTTAATTCCTGATGCTGATAGTTTATATCTTTCTCTCTCTCTTTTTTTCTTGATAAGGAAATTATCAATTTTACTGAGCTTTGCTATGAAACAAGCTTATGTTTCCTTAATGCCTTCTTATTGTTTGTCTATTTTCTGTTTTATTGTGTTTTTCTTTTTATTTTCTTCCTTCTATTTGCTTCAATTTAATTTTTTCCTTTTCTCCCCCTAAATTTTTAAATGGAAGGTTAGATTGTTTTCTAAAAACATCTTTTTTTCTAATATAAACATGTAAAGCTACAAATTTATTTCTAAGTACTGCTTTCCTACATATTACATGCTTTAATAAGTTGCCTTTTTGTTATTATTTGGCTCAAATGTGATATTTTCTTTTATTCAGGATTATTAAAAATGCCTGGTTAATTTCCAATGATTTGGAGATTTTTCTAGAATTTTTTGTTATTGATTTGTGGTATAATTTTGTTATGGTCAGAGAATATACTCTGTTTTCAATCCTTTGAAGTGTATCAACACTTGCTTTATAGCCTATCCTTGATGTATATACCTGTCTTAGCAAATGTTCCATGGACACTGGAAAAGAATGTATTCTGAACTTGTTACATCTGCTGATCTATAAAAGCAATTTAGGTAAATCATCTAGATAAAGTTGTTCAAAATTTTATCTTTTCAGGGTGCCCGTGTGGCTCAGTCAGTTAATCGCTGACTTGAGCACAGGTCATGATCTCACAGTTCGTGGGTTTGAGCCCCATGTCAGGCTCAGTGCTGACAGCTCAGAGCCTGGAGCCTGCTTCAGATTCTGTGTGTGTCTCTCTCTCTGCACCTCCCCTGTTCACATTCTGTTTCTCTCTCAAAAACAAATAAACATTAAAAAAACCTTTATCTTTTCTATCCTTTTCTATCAAGTATCAAGAAAGGAGTGTTAAAGTTTCCAGTCATAATGGCAGATTTGTCTATTTCACCCTTCAGTTCTCCCAATTCTTCCTTCATGTATTTTGAAACTATTTATTATATGTATGTGCATTTAAGATTGTTACGTTTTCTTGGGGCACCTGGGTGGCTCAGTCAGTTAAGCATCCGACTTTAGGTCATGATCTCAAGGTTCATGGGTTCGAGTCCACATCAAGCTCTGTGCTGACAGCTCAGAGCCTGGGGCCTGCTTTGATTCTGTGTCTCCCTCCCTCTGCCCCTCCCCTGCTCATGCTCTGTCTCACAAAAATAAATAAATGTTAAAAAACTTTTGAAAAAAAGATGGCTATGTATTCTTGAAGAATTTGCCTTTTTATTATTATGAAATATCTCTTTATATCTGATCATGTTTCTTGCGCTGAAGCCTGTTTACTCTGATACTAATATAACCGCTTTAGATTTCTTACGATTAGTATTTTCATGGTGAATATTTTTCATCCTTTAATTTTGTCTTATGTCTTCACATTTAAAATATATCCCTCATAAACAGCATGCAGTAACGTCTTGCTTTTTAATCTAGCCTGGGTTTCGCTGATGATTGGTATGACTGGGTTTAAGTCTATCATCGTGATACTTTTTTCTAGTTTCTCCATCTGATCTGCATTTCTTTTTCTCCTTTTCTGTCTTCTTTGATCTTCATTATTTGTCACTATTGTTTTCACGGGCAATTTTTAAAGACATTAAGAAACAATAAAAACTTTTATATTTACTTATATATTTATTATATCTGGTGTGTTTCATTCCTTTTTGAGGATCCGAGTTTCCATTTGACTTTACCTGACATGAGTCTGAAAAATATTTGTTGACATTTCTTGTAGTATAGATCAGCTGGTGACAAATTCTCTCAACTTTCATACATCTAAAGATGTCATTAAAATTGGTTTCATTTTTGAAGAATGTTGTCATTGGATATAGAATTCTAGATTAGCAATTTTATTTTTATTTAAACTGTTAAAAGATGTCATTCTATTGTCTTCCATTGTCTTGCTCCTGATGAGAAGTCAGTGATAATTCTTATTGTTCTTTTCCTATATATAATGTGTCTTTTTCTTTAGCTGTCTTTTACCTACTGATTTAAAATCTAGGTGATAGATACTATGGTTACATGTATTTCATATTTCCAAATAATCATTGGAACCCCCAACTACCTTCCAATCAGAAAGTCTAATGATTTCCCTTTGAGGGCCACCCATCTCCATGGTATATGCTGCCCACTGATCCTACAGATTTACTCATCCCAAAAGTAGGGATTGATCCTTTTCTAATACCAGGCATAAAGGAACATAGAATCTCATCAATTCACCACTATAACTTTTTATTACTATTACCTAGTGTTGGTCTTGAAGCTTAGTGCTGCGTAATGCCTTAGTTTTGCATATTTTGTAGCAATATAAGTCCAGATTTCTATACAGATAGTTATTTAAGAGAGGATAAATTCATACCTTCAGCACTGAATTCATTCAAGCATGCTTCACACCTCATTGTCACAGCTTACTGACTCTGCTTTTTTTGTTTGAATACACAGTTACTTCCCAGGGTACAAACTGGTCCTAGAAAGACTGGGTTAAGCTCTCATTTCAGATCCAGAAATGGATCCAGAGCCATTGGCTTCATTTTCCCCCCATGACCACTCCCTCTCCTAAGTGGACTCAGATTTCTTTTCCTTGGGACAATTGACAATGTATTTTCTTTATGTTTATTTATTTTTGAGAGAGAGACAGAGCACAAGTCAGGAAGGGACAGAGAGAGAGGGAGACACAGAATCCCAAGCCGGTTCCAGGCTCTGAGCTGTCAGCACAGAGCCTGAAGCAGGGCTTGAACCCATGAACCGTGAGAACATGATGAGAGCCAAAGTCAGAAGCTCAACCAATTGAGCCACCCAGGTGCCCCATTTTCTTTAGGACAATTGAAACCAGTCTTCCCACTGTGTGTTCTCCTACAAACATATGCATATAACCACACACATGGCTACACTTCCAATGTAGGCTAATCCGAAGATCCCAAAGAAATTTTCTGTTCTCATCAACACTAGCTGTAACTGTTATAGCTGACAACGTGTCATTAATCAAGGTATTAATATCAGCCACATTAAGAACACAAATACCTCAAATTTTATTTTTGTCATAATGAAATAATGAATTTTAACACTCATAGCCCTTCTCATTCTGAGCTCCTCTAACTGACAGATGTTTCCAAATCTTTTATGCACATGGAGAAAATAAATATTCTCCAGGGCCACCTGGGTGGCTCAGATCATGATCTCACAGTACATGAGCTCGAGCCCTGAATCAGGCCCGGTACTGACAGCATGGTGCCTGCTTGAGATTCTCTGTCTCCCTCTCTCTCTGCCTCTCTCTCTTTTTCAAAAATAAATAAACTTAAAAAAATATTCTCCAAAAAGAGATTTTTCTTAAGTTCTCCATTAAAAATTATTAATTCCTTGTCAAACAAGCTGAGAGACATTTGAAGCTAATATATCAATAATATTGCCAATTGACTATTAGGAAGGAGAAGAACAAATTTCAAAAATATTATGTCAGTGAAATCATATGTTTTAATTTACTAAATGCATATTCAGCTATCCAATAATATATTTTTGCAGGAATGTTACACCATCTTTCGCTACAATAGCTCTCACTTCCAGGGGATGGAGAAAGGAGGTGTAAATATAGCCAAATGGCTTATTCAAGTCACATACTAGTGACACAAGGAGACAAGCCACAGAAGCCTGCCAGTATTCACCAATGAGCAGCACACAGCCCCAAGTATGGCCGTGTGCAACCATCTATCTTTGCTGCCACCAGGTCTCTGGAGCTTCTGAATTTACTCCTGCTCTCTTAGAAAATTCTACCACCTGGCACATTCCTCAGGAATACAATCTCAGTTCTTCCCTCTGCCAGGATGACTTGGCCCCTCCATGACATATTGATTGGAACTCAGTGGAAACTTTTGAGTCAATTTTTTTTAAAGAAAGAAAAACACCCAGACACAACTGAAAACATAAGAGAAAAACTTAAATTCTGTTCAGTTATCTGGGTTTGTGCCAGACTGGAGGGAACAACTTGCAAATTCTCTTACAAAAACTGTCAGAATATTTACCTTAAGTTTGCTCTGACTCAACTCTCTGCAAGAAAGATGTGTTGCTAATAGTTGATGCATCAATAAACTGTCTTTTGCCCAAAAGCAGTCACAGAGTCACCTTTGCTTCCCGTTGATCCAATTGGAGAAGGGGGTGTTTGGGGTCAGGATGAAACACCACACAGCTCCCACAGAATCAGTATATCTTGAATGGCTCAGAGCATGGCAACTCAACTTCTCTTTTTCACTAACTTCTTCACATCGTCCCAAAGGTTTTGAATCAAAACAAGTATTGGGGGTAAAAGGTACAATACAGAAAATGTCAAATCACCAGGTACTTTTTTTCCATGATGAATTGACATAAATTTTTTATTTTTTAAATTTATTTATTTAAATCAAGTTAGTTAACATACAGTATAGTATTGGTTTCAGGAGTAGAACCCAGTGTTTCACCACTTACATAGAACACCCAGTGCTCATCCCAACAAGTACCCTCTCCTTAGTGCCCATCACCCATTTAACCCATCTCCCCACCCACTTCACCTCCAGCAACCCTCAGTTTGTTCTCTGTATTTAAATCTCTTATGGTTTGCCTCCCTCTCTGTTTTTATCTTATTTCCCCTTCCCTTCCCCTATGTTCATCTGTTTTGTTTCTTAAATTCCATAAGAAACTCTTAAACACGGAGAATAAACTGAGAGTTGCTGGAGGGGAGGTAGGTGGGAGGAGAGGTGAGTGAGCTAAATGGGCATTAAGGAGGACACTTGTTGGGATGAGCAGTGGATGTTATACGTAAGTGATGAATCACTAAATTCTACTCCTGAAACCACTATTGCACTATATGTTAACTAACTTGAAATTAAATTAAAAAAAAAATTCCACATGAAAAACCCAAGAAACTCAGCCAAAAAACTGCTAGAACTGATACATGAATTCAGCAAAGTCACAGGATATAAAGTCAACGTACAGAAATCGATTGCATTTCTATGCACCAATAATGAAGCAGCAGAAATAGAAATCAAGGAATTGATCCCATTTACAATTGCACCAAAAAACATAAGATACCTAGGAATAAACCTAACCAAAGAAGTAAAAAATCTGGATGCTGAAATCTATAGAAATTTTATTAAAGAAATTAAAGAAGACACAAAGAAATGGAAAAATATTCTATGCTCATGGATTGGAAGACCAAATATTGTTAAAATGCTTACTATCCAAAGCAATCAACACATTCAATGTAATCCTTATCAAAATAACACCAGGATTCTTCACAGAGCTAGAGCAAACAACCCTAAAAATTGTGTGGAATTAGAAAAGACCCCAAATAGCCAAAGTAATGTTGAAAAGGAAAACCAAAGCTGGAGGCATTACAATTCTGGACTTCAAGCTGTATTACAAAGCTGTAATCATCAAGACAGTGTGGTCCTGGCAGAAAAACAGACACATAGATCAATGGAACAGAATAGAGAACCCAGAAATGGGCCCACAAATGTATGCCTAACTAATCTTCAACAAAGCGGGAAAGAGTATCCAATGCAAAAAAGATAGTGTCTTCAGCAAATGGTGCTGGGAAAATTGGACAGCAACATGAAGAAGAATAAAACTGAACCAATTTCCTACACCATACAAAAAAATAAATTCAAAATGGATGAAAGACATAAATGTAAGACAGGAAACTATCAAAAATCTGAGAGGAGAACATAGGCAGCAACTCAGCCTCAGCAACTTCTTAATAGATATGTCTCCAGAGGCAAGGGAAATAAAAGCAAAAACTATTGGGACCTCATTAAGATAAAAAGTTTCTGCAGAGCAAAGGAAACAATCAGCAAAAGCAAAAGGCAACCAACAGAATGGGAGAAGATATTTGCAAATGACATATCAGATAAAGGGTTGGTATGCAAAATCTATAAAGATCTTAATCAAACTCAACACCCAAAAAACAAATAATACAGTGAAGAAATGGGCAGAAGACATGAATAGACACTTTGCCAAAGAAGACATC
Organism: Panthera onca; assembly: GCF_046562875.1. Classification (NCBI taxonomy): domain Eukaryota; kingdom Metazoa; phylum Chordata; class Mammalia; order Carnivora; family Felidae; genus Panthera; species Panthera onca. Next base: position 22,024,688 of record NC_138343.1, on the reverse strand, counting down.
CAGATGGTTAAACAGACACATGAAAAGTTGTTCAACATCACTCATCATCAGAGAAATACAAAGCAAAACCACAATCAAATACCACCTCACACCTGTCAGAGTGGCTAACATTAACAACTCAGGAAACAACAGATGTTGGTGAGGATGCAGAGAAGGAGGAACATTTTTGCACTGTTGGTAAAAATGCAAACTGGTGCAGCCACTCTGGAAAACAGTATGGAGGTTCCTCAAAAAGTTAAAAATAGAACTACCCAAGACCCAGCAATTGCACTACTAGGTATTTATCCAAAGGATACAAAAATGCTGATTTAAAGGGGCACATGTATCCCAATGTTTATAACAGTGCTGTCAACACTAGCCAAATTATGGAAAAAGCCCAAATGTCTATCTACTGACGAATGGATAAAGAAGTTGTGGTATACACACACACACACACACACACACACACACACACACACACACACACAATGGAATATTACTTGGCAATCAAAAAGAATAATATCTTGCCATTTGCAACAACTTAGATGGAACTAGAGTGTATTATGCTAAGTGAAATAAGTCTGTAGAGAAAGAAAAATATCATATGATCTCACTCATACGTGGAACATAAGAAACAAGATAAAATTGTTTTTTAAAGATGGCTTCGGGGGGCACCTGGGTGGCTCAGTCGATTGAGCATCCGACTTCGACTCAGGACATGATCTCGCAGTTCGTGAGTTCAAGCCCCGTGTTGGGCTCTGTGCTGACAGCTCAGATTCTGTCTCCCTCTCTCTGCCCCTTCCCCGCTCATGCTCTGTCTCTCAAAAATGAATAAATGTTAAAAGAAATTTTTTAAAAAAAGATGGCTTTGGGGCACTTGGGTGGCTCAGTCGGTTAGGTGACTGACTTCAGCTCATGTCATGATCTCGTGGTCTTTGGGTTTGAGCCCCACATCGGGCTCTGTGCTGGCAGCTCAGAGCCTGGAGCCTGCTTCAGATTCTGTGTCTCCCTCTCTCTCTGCCCCTCCCCTGCTTGCTCTCAGTCTCTTTCTCAAATAATAAACATTAAAAAAAAAAAAAACATTTAAAAGATGGCTTCAGTGCCAATTTAAAACACATGGTATAAGAAGTTAAAACATAACTATATTCTCAAAATGTTTAAAGAGTTTATACTGTTCCATAAATTCTTTTGTACCCAGTAGCATTGTCTGAAACATTAATAGTCACCTTTTATTCCTATTGCTGGTAGTAATCTATATGAATTTAAACATGTCTCTGCCAATATACTTCACTGTTTATCACATACACTCAATGTATATAATGTTCAGTAACAAGCTACTATCTGTCTAAAAATCCAGGATTATTCTTGCATTTGAACTTGAATCTATTAGTTCACATTTTAGTTTATGCAGTATGGTAGAAAATTTGATCCCAGGGTCTGTGGTTTTCCTGATTACTAGAAGAGCTTACATAAAGTATATAGTGATTGACACAATACTGGTAAATTTAATTATAAACTTAAAGAGCAAATTCCATATCCTATAACAAATATAATATATTGACAAAATAAACTATAGAATGTTTTACATGCTTCTCAGCTGGATATTATGCATCAGAAAAATTAAAGAAAGATTTTGTACTAGTATGCCTGGGTGGCTCAGTCAGTTAAGAGTCTGACTCTTGACTTCTGTTCAGGTCATGATCTCATGGTTCCTGAGATTGATCCCTGTGTGGGACCCTGTGCTGACAGCACAGTGCCTGTTTGGGATTCTCTCTCCCTCTCTCTTGCTGCCCTTCCCCTGGTTTCACATGATCTCTCTCTCTCTCTCTCTCTCTCTCTCTCTCTCTCAAAATAAATAAATAAACCTTAAAAGAAGAATTTTATACTTAATATTGAGCTAACAAATGGGAAGAATTTTCTAGTCCTATTGAAATGTTTGTATAATTATCAGGACTGATACACATATAACTAAGATTTTTTTAATGTTTTGTCTATGTACTCTTCATTCTCTGAGCTCCTATCTGAGTTCTGTATTGTAAATATTCTTATTTAACAGAAAGAGTACTTTAAAAGTCAGATTACTCAATAGTCAGCTTGAGTCTTCCTTAAGGCTTATTATATACCATTATGACATAATCTATTTTGTCCAAGGTTGAATCAAATTTGTTTCTTTGTTTGTTTTGCTTCATAATTTCTATTTCTAATTAGTGAAGAGATTCAAGTCCTAATAAATTAGTGAGATTTTTGTGAAAGGGCAGGAATTCTGGAATGGCAGCATGAGGACTGATATAAATCTGCTCCTCCATAAAAGGAACAAGACGATTGCAAAAATCATCAAAATCAATGTTTTTCAGAACTCTAGAAATTAATGAAAGGCTTACAGTGATTTAAGGAGAATTTATTTAAAAAAAAAACAAAACCTATTGAATCTCAATAAGAACAGGGGCTTTGTGAACCTAGTAGGTCACCACTCAGTAGATGACCACTAAGCTAAGTAAAGACTTCAGTGATTTGACTATTCAGGGAATACAGACTTTGAAGAGGTATTTAAGGAATGTCACTAAACAAACAGTAGTGACAACAAAATAGCAACAAAAAACAAAGTCTGGGGAGTAGAGTGGAATCTGATATTCAGAGATGTCACATTGTATTAACTAAAATGCCTAATTTACAGCACCATTTATTGAAAAGACTGTCTTTTCTCTATCGTGTATTCTTGCCTCCTTTGTCATAAATTAGTTGACTACATAAACGTAGTTTACTTCTGAGATCTCTATTCTGTTCTATTGATCAATGTGTCTATTTCTGTGCCTGTATCATACTGCTTTGATTACTACAGCTTTGCAGGTTTTATGTCTTGAAATCTGGAATTGTGATACCTCCAGCCTTGCTTTTCTTTCTCAGGATTGCTTTGGTTCTTCAGGGTCTTCTGTGACTTCATACAAATTTTAATATTATTTGTTCTAGTTTTGTGTAACTGTGGAATATTATACAACCATAAAAAAGGATAAGAATGTGCCATTTGAGAAAAAAATGGATGGACCTAGAGGGTATTATGCTAAGTGAAATAAGTCAGACTGAGAAAAACAAATACCATGTTATTTCCACCCATTAACTGAATTTACAGATAATGAATTAACAAACAAAAAGCAGAATTAGAACTATAGATGCATGGCAACTGATGGTTGCCAGAGAGAAGGGGGAAAAAATGGGTGAAGGGAAGAGGAAAATACAGCTCTCCAGATATGGGATGGATAAGTCACAGGAATAAAAAACAGAGCAGGGGGCTGGGTGATCAGTTAAGCACCTGACTCTTGATCTCGGCTCAGGTCTTGATCTTACGGTTCTTGAGCTTAACCCCTCTGTCAGGCTCTGTGCTGACAGTATGAAGCCTGCTTGAGATTTTCTTTCCCCCTTTCTTTCTGTCCCTCCCCTGCTTGTGCTCTCTTTCTCTCTTTCTCAAAATAAATAAATAAACTTAAAAAAACAGAGCATAAGGAATAGTCAATAATATTGTAATAGCAATGTAATGGGACAGATGGGAGGTTTACTTGTGGTAAACATAGCATAATGTATAAACTTGTCAAATCACTAAGTTGTATACCTGACTAATGTAACATTGTGTGTCAACTAAACTCAAATTTAAAGAAATAAATGTTATGTTTAAGAAATTTTTTTAAATAAAATGCCCTATTTAGTACAAAACACAAAGAGCAGAGACTCATAAAAGGAAAAAGAAGCAATAACAGAAAAACTTCCTAAGGAGCTTCAGATGTTGAACTTACTAAACAAATATTTTAAATCAGCTATTATGAATGTCATAAGAACCAAAGCTCCCTACGACTAAAAATTAAAGTTGCTTTCATATCTGAAAATCGATCAATATAATACACTACATTAATAGAATAAAGAACAAAACTCACATGATCTTCTCAATAGATACAAAAAGGCATTTTACAGACTCTAACAGTCTTTTATGACAAAAACAATCAACAAAGTAGGAATAAAAGGAAACTTCCTTAACCTGATAAAGGGCATCGACAACAAAATCTGCAGCTGACATCCTACTTAGTGGTGAAAGACAGAGGTTTTCCCCCTAAGATCAGTAACAACAATGTCCACTCTTGCCATATACATTCAGTATTATATTAAATATTTTAGTGGAGCAGTTAGGTAAGAAAAACAAATAAAAGGCCTCCATATTGGAAAAGAAAAAGTAAACAATCTCTGTTTGCAACTGACATGATATTGTATATAGAAAATTCTAAGGAATAAAAACAAATTAGAACTATTAAGTGAGCTCAGAAAAGTTACAGGATAAAAGATTGATATTTAAAAATCAGTTGCATCTCTACATTTATAGAGAACAATACAAAAATAAAATTAAGAAAACAATTCCAGTTATAATAGCATCAAAAAATAAGATAGGGGCACCTGGGTGGCTCAGTCGATTAAGTGACCGACTTTAGCTCAGGTCATGATCTCCCAGCTCCTAGGTTCGAGCCCCACATCCAGCTCTATGCTGACAGTTCAGAGGGTAGAGCCTGCTTCAGATTCTGTGTCTCCCTCTCTCTCTGCTTCTCCTCCACTCTTGCTCTCTCTCTCTCTCTCTCTCTCTCTCAAAATAAGTAAACATTAAAGAATATTTTAAAAAATAAGATACTTAGGAGTAAATTTAACAAAAGAAACATGAGACTTGTATCCTGACAATTACAAAACTTTGTTGAAGACTCTGTCCTGACAGTGCAGAGCCTGCTTGAGATCCTCTCTCTCCCAAAATAAATAAATAAACATTTAACAAAGAAAAAGAAGTAACAGAAGAGAGAGAGAAGGAGACAAGATGCTGGAAACAGAAGTGGGTGTGATGCCATTACTGAAAGGAGCCAGGGAATGTGGGTTGGAAGTTGGAAAAGGCTCTCCTAGAGCCTCTCCAGGATAACAACCCCACCAACACCTGATTTTAGCCCAGTGAGACTGCTCTCCAACCTCAGACCACCAGAACTAGAAGATAATAAGCCACTAAGTGTGTAGTAATTTGTTTCAGCAATGTCAGGAAACTAGTACAATACTCAAGAGAAATGAAAACATATGTCCACATGAGAACTTGTATACAAATGTTCTTACAGCATTTTTCACAATTACCGACAAGTGATGATAACCCAAATGTCTATCAACTGATGAATGAATAAATAAAATGTGGTATTTTGAAACAATGGAATGATATTTGTAGTAAAAAAAGAATGAGGTACTGATGCATGCTACAGCATGAACAAACTTTGAAAATGTCATGCTAAGTGAAAGAAGTTGGTTATTTATATGAAATGTACAGAATGGGCAAATCTATAGGAACAGAATAAATGAGTTAGGGGATGGGGATTTCATTTCAGAATGATTACATTGTTCCAAATTATGTTGTGGTAGAAGTTGCACAACTCTGTGAATATACTAAAATCCAATGAATTACATGCTTTTAAATGGATAAGTTTTCTTATTTGAGTTATATAATGGTAAAGGTATTAATAATCTGTAACAAATACAAATGCTCACCTCATTCTACATGACAGCAAAGTTACTCCAACATATAGCAAAAAATAATGTTTTTTATCTCTCAACTGGGTTTTTAGTTTTTTTTTTTTAATTTTTTTTTTCTAATGTTTATTTATTTTTGAGACAGAGAGAGACAGAGCATGAATGGGGGAGGGGCAGAGAGAGAGGGAGACACAGAATCGGAAGCAGGCTCCAGGCTCTGAGCCATCAGCCCAGAGCCTGACGCGGGGCTCGAACTCACGAACCGTGAGATCGTGACCTGAGCTGAAGTCGGACGCTCAACCGACTGAGCCACCCAGGCGCCCCTGGGTTTTTAGTTTTATTCTAAGTATTAGCTAATTCCACAGTGAATGCTAACGTAATTGACCTACTTATTCATGCAAAAAATGAATGCCTACTATGTGCCATAGCCTGACTGGGCTCTCGACCATAAGTACCACTGGAATAGACTAATGGAATTACCCTTTTTTGAAATATATTTTTTAATGTTCATTTATTTATTTATTCTTAGAAAGTGAGAGTGCAAGCAGGGGAGAGGTGGGGGTGGGGGTGGGAGGAGGAGAAAATCCCAAGCAGGCTCCACACTGTCAGTGCAGAGCCTGATGCACGGCTGGAACTCACAAACTGCAAAATCATGACCTGAACTGAAATCAAGAGTTGGACGATGAAACAACCGAACCACCCAGGTGCCTCTTTGATTACCCCTTTTTTTTTTTTTTTTAATTTTTTTTTCAACGTTTTTATTTATTTTTGGGACAGAGAGAGACAGAGCATGAACGGGGGAGGGGCAGAGAGAGAGGGAGACACAGAATCGGAAACAGGCTCCAGGCTCCGAGCCATCAGCCCAGAGCCCGAAGCGGGGCTCGAACTCACAGACCACGAGATCGTGACCTGGCTGAAGTCGGACGCTTAACCGACTGCGCCACCCAGGCGCCCCTTGATTACCCTTTTTTAATTCTTATTTCTACAAGGGCAGTGGGTCTACCAACTTCCACCCAACCAATTGTATATTTTGAAGATGCCAAATTTTATCACTTCTATTATTCCTTATGTCATAAGGCAACCCTACAGTGTTGAGATAGATTAGTTTAAATCTGCTTACTTTATGAGATTATTGGTTAGCCCTAAATTGTTGATTCAGGTTAGGCTTAACCTGTTTATACACATACACCTCACTACTCATGCTGGAGTAGTATACAATATACTACAGTATAGTAATATTAATCAAATGCTTACACAAATAAACATGTAACTGAATTAATACTATGAATGAAATGTTTAAGGAGTTAATAGAGCAATTATTGCCTTCTCTTTGGAGTCCAGGAAGTTCTTTCCAAGGAAAGAGACCAAAAAGTATTTTAGGAGGGTAGCAACATGTGCAAAGATCTAGAGATATGAGAATTTTGCTCACTGAAGGGAGATGTCCATCATGACTAAAGTTTATGCCAGGGCCAACTCTCACAGAACCTTAAAGTCCAGAGACTAATAGTGGTTCCCCAATATTCATTTTCAAACTTTTCATTATGAATGCCCAATTATTAATACCCATTTTTAACCAGATATCATCCACTTGGATAAAAAACTTTACACCCAGGTCTCCTTCTATAACATGAAAGAGAGGTGTCGCACCTTTGCTTTCAATCACACTACGTTCTGTGAGCCTATCTGGCCCTGCTTTAGTATGAGTTACTCAGGAGGGAAGAGTGCAGCCCCTCTCATCATCTGCCCCACAGGTGGGATGAATGGTTTTCTGGCCGTGTTGGAAATCATGCTTATTCCATGGAGACCTCCCCTTGAGGAGGTGAACTCAGGCCAAAAGGACTATTGGCCATAATCCTACCCAGGCATAAGGCATTTTATTGCCTTTACCACTTCCTGTTCGTCACACCTGGGTATCTTTACCTCTTCCCATGTCACTGCAGTGGGACACAGGATGACCACATTCTCTACTATTCATCCCCTTCCCATACAAATTGTGAGAGGTAGGGAGAAGTACCAAGATTGCCCAGATGCCCACCTTAAAAAAAAAAAAAAAGACTATATATCCTACTTCCTTTACAGCTAAGCATGGTTGTGTGATACACTCATGGATGGCACAACATAAGCAGAATGGTCTCTTGAGGGAGGAAGTGTATTTTTCTATATCACTTTCTCCTTTCATTAGCTAGAAGGTAGATATAATTACTGGAGACTAAGCAGCCATCTTGACCATTAGTAAAAGCTGCATGTTGCAATACCAGAACAAGATAGAAGGTGTCCAAGTCTTGGATACCAAGTTATACCAAGTCAGCCCTGGTCTGCCTATCTCTTATTTCTTTTATGTGATGGAGAAGAAATTTCTATGCTGTCAATCCACTGCTATTTTGGGGATTTGGTCCTCCATGGTTAAACATAATCTTAATCAATATATTGTTACAGATGTGTTAGCTTCTCTTACAAGTAAGTATTGGGAAGATCATAAAGGTCAGAACATAATTGTGTTATGATTTTAAAGATCACTTTGTCATATAAAGGCTTGAAATGGGAATAGACTGGATATATGGAGACCAAGTGGGAAACTACTACAATAATTTAGGTTAAAGATGCTGGGGAATTTAGACTAAAACAGTGTCAGACAAAAAAGAAAAAAATGAATTTGAGATATATTTAGGATAGAGAATCAACAGGACTTGGTTACTGATCGTTGTAGGGAGTGAAGAAAAGGGAGGTGTTAAGGATGACTTCAGTCTTTCTAAGATGAGCAATGGGTGGGTTGAGGTGCTATTTCCTGAAATGGGAAACCTGGAGGAAGAACAGTCTTAAGAGAAAGATCAAGAGTTTAATTTTGGACTGAATAAGTCTGAAATGGCTGAGGCTGTGGCAAGTTTGCAGTTGGAAAGGAAGAAATGGAGATCAGAAGATAGGTTTATGTAGGACTCACAAAATTGTATTGTGGGACGCCGTTGATGAAAATCTCAAATTTGACGGGATTTTGGCTGTTGCCTTCATTTCTCTGATCCAGTGCTTTGTAAACTGAATATTGTGATCCCTTCATGGCTCATAATATCAGTTGTTCTTTTTTTTTTTTTTTTTCTTACCTCGGCTTTATTTTTAAGAATGACATAGAATTTGGGCATCTGGGTGCCTCCGTCACTTGAGTCTGACTCTTGATTTCAGCTCAGGTCATGAACTAAGGGTTGTGAGATGGAGCCCCACTTGGGCTCCATGCTGGGCATAAAACCTGCTTAAGATTCTCTCTCTCTCCCTCTAAAAAAAATGACATAGAATTTAAAAATCATGATCCATCACTAATAGTAAATAAAATTTAAATAAAACATCTGTTTCCTTTTTATGTGTGTATGTTAAATAGACATATACATACACATACACACATGTACATACATTCCCATGGGTGGGTATATATACATGTAAGCTTCTTGGAAGACATTTTGTTCACTTTGATTATGATGGATATTCATTGCCTAGAATGGTATATTATGGGCATTCACTAAAAATTAATTGAATGAATAAATATGTGGACATGTATATATGTGTACATTCACTGGGTTATGATGTTAAATCTATTTTTGTCATATTTATTTTGACAATTTCAGATTTAAAGAAAATTTGCAGGAAAAGTCAAAGAATTCCAAGATACCCTTTATCCTTTACCCAGATTCCCCAAAAGTTAACATTTAACTGCATTTGCTTTCTCTCTCTATATATATATGTCATATATCTATATACCTATATGTATATTTTTTCTGAACCATTCAAACATTGCAGACATAATGCCCATTCACCCCTAAATCAGGATTTGCATTGAAATGGTATTATTATCGACTATTGTCTAATCTACAGATTGTGTTTAAGTTTTTGACAATTGTTCCAATAATGTATTTTGTAGCAAAATGAGGTCTGAGGTCATGTGCTGCATTCATGGGTTGTGTGTTTCTTTAGTGTCTTTTAATCTGGAACATTTCCTAAATCTTATTTTTTATAAAATATGTTTGTTTGTTTGTTTTTTACTGTGGGTCATGGCCAAAACAAAATTTTTTTGACAGTTACTACTCCAGTGATTAGAGTCTGATATACTACCTTATCTGCCTTTGGCAGGAAAGTCACCAGAAGGTCACTCTTCCTGCTGAAATGGTGGAGGGTGGCTTCTGGATCTGATCAGGATACAGTGTTAGGGAAAGGAATGCAAAGGGAATTTCTTTATTGCTGCATTTAGATTCTAAGAGGATATTAGAGCCCACTGTGGAGGAAATTAGGTTACTGATACCTTGGTGTTGAGGGTCTGGAAAGAAGGACTGGTTGATGCAAACAGATGGATTCCAAGGGAGAAAAAAGGACTGCAATTCTAGATATTCACAGAGTGAGTTCTACACACTCTGCTATAGCCAGACCTCCAGTAGTGGGAGCTTTAGGGAATACTAAAACCTCAGCTGCGACACCCAAACACAAGAAGCATGTCTGGCCCCACCTGGCACTGAGACAAGGAATGCCCTCCTTGGAAATCTACTTGGGCTCTCCATCAGCAGTGGCATCTGCCCACCTGGGTACAATGTGTTGCCAACAGTTGTAGCAGCAAGAAGCACTAGCAGTAATGAGGATGATGTGATTCCAGGCTTTTCCAGTGTGAAACTGACTTGCCCTACCACAGCCTCATTTTCAACTGTTTATATTCCCAGGACTTCTTGAGCTATCAAGAGAAGGGCGGATCTTCAAAGGGAAAACACCCCAATGTCTGCTAATCTGCAAGGTACTGGTCTCAATTAACTAGTTCTAATTAGAGTTGTAAATTAGAAAGATGAGTTTGAATTTGCACAGTGAGTTTTTGAAACAACTCCTGACCACTACAGGTTTTGTCTAAAATACAGGAATTGAAAGAATTCTCTTGGGTAAAGAAGAAAGAATATCAAAAGAGTTTGGTCCCTGCTTCCTCACCTCCCCACTTTTCCTCACCCTCCATCTCCCAACCCCACATGGTAACAGAACTGGCAAGATTGCAGCCCCCATCCAATCTCTCTGTGGATACCTCCTGGACTACAGGCACCATGCCTCATGGCAACTGGTACATTTGCAGAAGAGAAGTGGCCACATTTTAGCTGGCAATGCCACACCATGCTATCTCTCCCCAGTTATGTTTTTTTTTCCTGTTCTAGTCACACGGGGCAGATCAGAAAGTGGGTGGGTTATGTATATAGCCTTGGAAGGGGAGCAGGGGTGGCTATGGAGATGGGGGGGGCCTCCCTTTTCTTTGGAGAGACTTTTTCACCCTCCAGAGTGGGTGACTGTTGAAAGAAAGAATGCTGTCTCCCAAACACCACACTTCCCAAACCATGTTCCTCTCCTCCTCCAGTCCACCTCTTCCATCAAGGAGGGGGGCAATGGCAGTTGTCCTCTGAACTGATGCCACTCAGTGAGCTCTGACCCTAACCACCAGCAGTCCAAGATTGGGCAGGGGAAGCAGGCAATTGTGACTTTGGGATGGAGGTAGCATGAGGATAATGAGAAAGAGACCAGTTTTTAGTTGGTTTTATTACTTGTAGACTCTCTGAAGGCAGTAAACTTCCCTGTAGCCTATAACCCAAACTGAACTTCTCCCATGCCCTCCCCACCTGGACATAGCTACATGGTTATCTGACCTTAAAATGAAGACTATTGATGTGGGCATTGATAACTTTCCAAGATATAAGGGAAAAAATCAACCCTGAAATCCTGTATTAAATATTCCCTGAGTCGAAGGTCAGGAAGTGAGATAATTAGATAGTGGATAATCAGGGCAAAACATAACAAATTTCCACTGCAATGAATTTATGATTAGAGAGGAGTGTGTGTGTGTGGTTATTCTTCATACATACCTGCAATCCCCCCCCCCCCACACACACACACATGCATACTAGGGACCAAGGTTGCACACATAGACAGGTGATGTAGATAAAGCCTTACTAGGGCAATTGGAAGGGTATCAGATTGCTCCACACTATCGGTCTTCATCGTGTGTAAATATCGGTTTTAGAGATTTATTCCTTTGTGAACATGATATTTGGGCCATTTTTTTTCCTTAGGTTTCCCATTCAAAAACCCTAGCTAAAATACTTTGCTGCTTCTCTGAATTTTCAAATGCTTTCTCTGAGTTGTCACTTAACACTTCCCATATGCTTGAGGGCAGGAGTCTCATTGTCGTCGTTGTGGTATTCATAGCACCCAGTACGGTGCCTGGCATATTCTGGGCGGTCAACAAAACACACAGAGTGGATTAAATATAATCATTCCTGGGAATGCTAGAAATTTCATTCACTAATGTTAAAGGCATCCAGACTTGTTTCCCTCTGCAAGGAAAGACAGAGGACACTCTGAGAATCCCAAATTGCCCTAACTATCAGAATGTTAACAGCGTGTTAAAAAGAAGTCACTAAAGTCACAGCATCAACATGGTAACACCAGAACCTCTTGTACCCATTCCTGCTTTATTAAATAACTTCAGGCTAGTCATTGAATTTCTTCTCAATTCTCTCATCTATAAATTAACAAGGTTGGATCAAGCATTCCCTAAGCTTCTTTCTCTCTTGGTTCTCCTCCCTGCTGTACTTGAGAGTGGGGCAGAGGGGACCTTTGTTATTTACTTGTCATCACATTGTGTCTCTTCCTATATGCACTGCTTCAATACTATCACCTCTCTCCTCAATGATTCCCCATTACCTATAGGATCAAGTTCAAACTCCTTCAGCTAACTTTCAAGACCCTCCATCATCTATGCACCTTGCCTACTTTTTAAGATTATTTATCATCAAGCCCCTACTTGAAATACCTCTTTGCAGCCAAAATTGATCTATTTTTGATCCTCCAAATAGTCTTTTAAATGTTTTGACTTTGCACCTTTACTCATTCTGTCCACACAGAATTTCCAAACCCAACAGTCTCACCTTGAAATCCCCCCATTCTTGAAAACCAAGTTCAACAACTTCTCCCACAAAGTCCTCTATAGCAGAAGTGATGGGTTTTTCTTTGAATTCTTACTGAATCTCTCATTTAAATTAACCCTAGCTCTCTCATATTATCTTTTATCTGTGCACTCATTCTACTGAGATCTTCAGAGTTGCATTCTCTTTGAAGATGGAGATCATTACTTAGAAATCTTTATAACTTATATAACCCTGTCATAGTGACTTGCACAAAAATGGTAGAAGAGAAGCAGCATTTATTCATGTCACTGTTGTACCAAGAGCTTTAAAGCCTTATTTATTACTTACAATAATTCTATGGAGGTACTTTATCTATAGAAAAGTAAGACAGAGCTAAGAACTTGCTAATTATTAATACCTAGTAGGTGGTAGGGATTCATGCCCAGATGTGTCTGATTCTGAAGTTTGTGATTTTTCCCTACCAAAAAGCATCTCATTTATATAGTAGTTCCTCAAGAAATCCTGGTGAATACATGCTAAATGGCAGAGACAGTGAGTGCTCACCAAATATTCAAGCACTTGTCTGCATTTTCCAGCCCGTCTTGCAGTTAGGTTGGGGCCATGCGACTGAGCTCTGCCAGGGGGATGATGGAGACCATTCAGATGGCTACATAACCAGATAGTAATGTGACAGGAAATGAACTTTTATTGGTTAAGTTACTGAGATTTTTAAGATTACTCTGAATAAGGAGACTGAGCAAACAAGCACAATTAATATGGTGATACGCAATTTCAAGAGGGTCTCTTGTATTTATTTCGGTGTCCATTCCCTTGTTCCTTGACATCTCATTGCTCCTGTTAGAAGGGTCAATTAAAACACTGCTGTTCTTGAGTAGATGCCAATGAATCCTCAGTCTGTGAGCACATGTATTGAGAAGTACGACTTCAAGATATATGTATATAGATTTTCATATATGCATTTCTATAACTCTCATGTTACACAAACATGGCCCTTGAGCTCTACTCTATCTGTAGATGTTTACTTGGTGAGGTTAGTCATTTTCCCTTTGACCCTGGATAAAAACTTAGGCATGGCATGACCTGTTACTTTTACAAAATAAAAATTTCTAGTCATTTTAAGTCACAGTAAAGAATCTCAACTTAGTAACAATGTAATATTCATCCAATAAATAGGCTTTATTTAAATTTGAGATTTCTCCCTTTTTCCCAGCTCAGGTCTGCTGTGGATTTAAAGTCATCATTCGGAAGTAATGGTTGTCTGGTTCCTTATTCCATTCCCTGAGTTCCTGACCCTCCAGGATTAGAGCCCAGGAGGGGACCAGAGGAAAGGGAGGTGAAGAATCTTCTTACTTGATTGACACTGTAATGAGCAGATGCAGTGCTCTCTCTTGACAAAAGATTAAGCTGAATTTTCTCTCCTGTGTACACTTGCCTGGGTTCTTCAGAGACTTCTTCACCTTCACTTCTTCCCTGAAGACATTTCTGCTATACTTCCACCAAAACCAGTAGACACATCTCTGCTCCAACTTGTCTTTGGAGGCCCCTTCCTTTGCCTCTAGAGTCTGCTGTCTTTCTGATGAACTGGAATCTTCAACTGGACTGTAGTTGACCCCAAGTGGTTTTCCCTCTCATGACCTATATCCAGTCCCTGGAAAACACTTATCCATCCTTAGTCCCTGAAACTCTGGAGAGATAGCATTCCCAACTGGCAATAATCTCTTCTTTACTCAGAGCTTCTGGCCATCCAATCTCACTCCTTTTAGATTTTTTTTTATTGGACTCAGATACTGGCCCAGCAACCCCACAAACTTCAGGGGTACCGTAAAGTTCTAAGTGGTCTCCTTAAAACACATTTGGATTTGGGGCTCCTGGGTGGCTCAGTCGGTTAAGCATCCAACTTCGGCTCAGGTCATGATCTCCTGCTCTGTGATTTCCAGCCCCGTGTCGGGCTCTGTGCTGACAGCTCAGAGCCTGGAGCCTGCTTCAGATTCTGTGTCTCCCTCTCTCTCTGGCCCTCCCCCATTCATGCTCTGTCTCTCTCTGTCTCAAAAATAAATAAACATTAAAAAAAATTTTAAAAAACACATTTGGATTTTAAGGTGAAGGTGAAAATACCCCTACTTTGAAGGGGAAACTTACAAAAACCCAACAGCACTCCCCAAAAATCTTTTCTTCCTTACTTAACTTCAAAAAACTAACCCTTTATACAATGTAAGAGGTTTATGAGTAGTATAACTATTATCTGGCCATCTCATTTGTATACATTTCACCCTCTTATGGGATCTCCTATCTCAATGCTTCAGGTAACATTTCCACTTTAATGTTTAAATATACAGACTATTGCTGAGGTCAAATCCGGGAAGTGGAGTCTGTGATGGGAGGTTACTTTATACTTTTGTACTGTTTGATTTTTTAACATGCTTCATAGTTTCAGTAACAATAATTACTTAATAAAAATTACCCTTTGGGGGAAAAATAACTGTTACACATTCCAGTTTATAGTCCCTGATGGGAATATTTGCTTTCATTAATTTATTGTGAAAACAATTAAAGTATTTTGGAAACTGACTTTCCTACAAGAAACTTTCAAGAAATGAAAGATAAATGACACAATGAGCAACAGCACCCATAAAATCAGTTCGCTGACATTTTTCTGCAACTAGTATAAGAAGGGAGCTGCTGACCACTGACCTGGGAATCTCTGGAACAATCAGACAGCTCCTTTCAAGTTTGTGGCATTTTAAATAAAAACTCTCATGTTTTCCATCTGAGGGAGATTTCTCTTGTCACTATAAAAATCTCTGATCAAAGATGTCAAAATTAACATAATTTTACTCTATAGAATAATATTTATACAATGCATTCTTGGAGGCAAAAAAGTCACTATAACTTACCACCCCCCCACCACCACCAGCAGCACCTATCCCCACATTACTGGATACATAATATGTTCTCAACAAATATTCATTACAGAGTTTTTCTTTTTCTTTTTTTGATTTATTTTAAGAGAGAGAGAGAGCGCACAAGCAGGGGAAGGGCAGAGAGAGAGGGAGAGAGAGAATCCCAAGCAGGCTCTACACTGTCAGTGCAGAGCCTGATGTGGGGCTTGATCTCATGAAGTATGACATCATGACCTGAGCTGGAACCAAGAGTCAGACACTTCACTGACTGAGCTCCCCAGACCCCTGTGCAGTTTTTCAAAAGGAAGTCTGGCACCATCTCTGTTACATGTCCCCAAATTGGCCTCCTGATGAGATCCATTGCAGAAACATCTGGACTTCTGATCTGTCTACTCTGTGTGTTGGAAAACAGCAGACAGCTTTTCCCAGCCTGGATTCACATTGGAGCAATCCTCCTCAGGACAAACAGTCATCACCACTTCCAATTTTCTAACTTTGAAAAGAGGACTTATTTCCTGTCCTCTTTTCATATGTGGGAGAAGAAGTGATTAGGTTCAGACACATTTTTCATAGTACTTCAGAATAAGAAAAATATGTCCCCTTTAAATTAGAATCCTAAGAACTGATTCACTTAATATAATGAGCCAGTGACTTCATAGAACAATTATGGGATCACAAGGAACCAGAAAACACTGCCTTAGCTGCCTCACTCAAAATTATAAAAACCCAGGTGCTATTTTAGTACACACCCCCTGACTCTACTTCTAACACTCATCTTGAGTTGGGTGATAAATGTCTATTAAAACCACAAGGCTGTGAGTGAATATGTCTGCCTTCTGCTCCTTGTGGCTTCCAACCCACCCAAGCAAAGGTGACATCGGCAGACAGTGGTTGATGGGATGGTTGTTAAAATCGAGCCAACTCCCAAACACACCCAGCAATAACTCCCAGCTCTGGAGAAAAATGCCTGTCAGGCTTCCAGATGGAACTTCAGCAACCACGGCAGAGCCTGGGAGGAGGAGGGAGACTGTGAGAGCTGAGTCTCCAAGGATGGAGTTCATCTGTGTCAGGACAGATGCTCGCGTGTTCCAGAAGAAGCCAAGTTCTTGAAGAGGAAAGTGTGGGCAGAGGGAGGCTGTATGTAAGGGGAATGTCCTCTCCAATTGTAAGTATAGACCCACACGTAGAGTAAATTTTGCATCCTGCTGGGTCACCTCTGAGGATCAAACAATGAAAGATTGCCTTGATGGTCTTTGGAATAATCTGAACGTTTAGGTAATTGGGTGCTGTCTCAGGTCAAGAACCCACAAGCAGACTCCAAGATAAGGTTTCATAAGGTTTATTAGGAAATGTATTTAAAGCAACCAGTAAAGGCATGAGAAAAGGAAAAAGGAAGGGAAGGAAGTTGTCCCACAGAGGGTAAATTTGGCTCAGTCCTGCAGGGGGAGCTGTAGAGACAGTGTGATCACACCTCAGATTCCAGGGGCAAGAGAACTGGCATATTGGCACTCCTGCATCCATCATTCACCAGTCACGGGCTGCCCTGGGGGATGGGAGAGGGGTGGAAGTTGCCAGGCACCTGTAGCTTTCAGAGTGTGCAAATGAAACAAAGTTGTAAGTGTCCTCAAACCCTGAGAAACACCAATGGTCCTCAGACACCCATGCAGGTTGTCAGGAGTGAAAGCATATGGGGGCCATGGTGCAAGAAAATGGCAAAGGCACCAGAGGGGTGTGGGTGGAGCAGTGACAGCATCTGCTACAGAGACCACTGCCTGCAAAATTTGCCTGGTGGCTTCTCAGGAAGGAAGTGTGACCTCTGTTCACAAAAACACAAGCCATCTGTGCTCATCTTTCTAACAAAGGGCGTCTGGGCTACTCATCAGAACTAGTTTGATATAATTGTTCTTCAGGATTAGAAAAGGCTCTCCAGGCTAGACTTTCTCTCCCATCCTTCTTCTGTATTCATTTATAGCCCAACCAGTGAGCTGGTCTTACTAACTTTTTTGTTTAAGTTTATTCATTTTGAGAAAGAGAGAGTGTGAACAGGGGAAGGGCAGAGAGAGAGACAGAGAGAGAGAGAGAGAGACAGAGAGAGAGAGAATCCCAAGCTGGCTCTGCACTGTCAGCACAGAGCCAGACATGAGCTCAAACCCATGAACCGTGAGATCAAGACCTGAGCTAAAAACATGAGTCGGGCGCTTAACCTACTGAGTCTCCCAGGCGCCCCTCTTACTAACTCTTGTCCTTCCCTCCTCACTGCCCTTCTTCCTTCCCTTTTACTATGTCTCTTCCCTCTCTTTCCTCCCTTCCTGCTTTCTCAACAGTAACATCATTTTCATTGGGCTGCTGCTGATTCTATATAAACACAATAGTTCAGATACTAAAAACTAGTTGATATAAAAAATATACAATCAAAATAAGCGTGAATATGTTTTCGGGTAAATCAGTTAATTAAGGGGGAGAAAAATCTCTGGGAAACAGAGATTAATATTTGATTCCAAAGTGTCATTTGGACTTCCTAAGGTTTAATAAGGCGATTGTTTCACTAATACCTTATAACAGCACTTTAAAAACATGTGCTGTTTAAGTGCTTTGTGGTCAATTCTATTTCTAGAGCTCTTTGTTTATTTAGTGGTGGCTTTCTGTTTCAACTGGAGGGACTACCATGTGAAAACATTTGAAGAGCTTGTCTTTTTAACCAAAGTAAAACCTGAGAGTTTCAAACATACTTTGAAAGTCTAATGGATACTCGCCAGAGATCAAACTTGTTGCCCCCTATTTGCACTCACAAAAACTTGAGAAACAATAGTCATAACTATGTCTGTCCCTACTTTAAATCTGTCCCTAATGAAAATGCAGAAGGGGAGTGAGTACATTTGGAAAACCCAATCATAATATTTACAGAGGAGGCATCAGCAACTCCTCCAAATTAGAACCCAAAGAACTGATTTATGAAAGGCAATGAGGTTGAGGCATGGACACATCAACCAAAAATATGGACTTTGTTGCCTTTTTAAGCATATTGAGATACTATGAACCACAAAATAATTTATACTCTTAACAAATTTGCTTTGCAAATGAATGGGTAAAAAGAAATATAGTTCTTGGCTTCATTTATTTTTTCACCATGCCCTAAACTTTTAGTTTGGACATATCCAAAGAAAATTATTTTATCCTAAACTGTAAAAGCAGAGTTAAAAAAAAAGAATAATCAGTTGTTAAATATCTACTGTTGAAAGATACAAAATAAGACCTAGATCTCAGCCTTGGGATGCTTCTATACTAAGGAAATCAAATATACACTCATGACGTAATTTGAGATTAATGAACATCTAAAGAGAAAAATAATATTGGTCATAATCCAAAGTGGGAAAACAAAACAAATCTGAGGCCAACAGTTAGTACAAAAAGCGAGAAATCCTGCCTGATAATGAGACACGGTCACAGGCTAAACCAGTGTTTAAGTGCCAAGCCTACAATTAACTTGGAAAGTAGGAGTGGAATAGTCTCACATTTTTTACCTAAATTTACTACATCCCTACGGTTATTCAAAAATCATATTCAACCCTATGGTATCAGGAGATGCTTAACTTAGAACATGGGGGAGTTTAAATGGCTTCTTATTACAAGTTCTCATAGATACTTTTTCATATTCACTTTGACTTTCATTTGTCCCATAATTTCCCATTTCTCACCATTCCAGGAAGAACTGTGCCGGGGTGAGGTGATGCTGCTGGACATATTCCACATCTGCGCTCTAGGGGAGGGGCAATGCCTTCCTACCTTCTTATAGACAGGAGAGCCAAAAATAGCCTTGGTTGAGGAATAAGCAGACAGACCATCTGCCTATAAGTTCCAGCTGCAGGCAAAGCTGTCTGAGCACATCAGCTTATGCACCTGGAGACACATGAGACACTGGATTCAGGCTGCTACATGGGGTGAGGGGGGACATGGTCCTATGTAAAGCTGAGTTGGGCACAGGCTCTACCACTGGAGAATGGGAAGTGCTTGAATCTGGTGAGCCCACTGCCCAGCAACTGACCTCCAGGAACTCACTGGACAATCCTCCTTGCCTTACCTCTATAGGAAACAGGGCACATTTATTTAAAAGAAATAGGGGGAGCCTGGTGGCTCAGTCAGTTAAGCTTCCGACTCTTGATTTCTGCTCAGGTCATGATCTCATGGTTCCTGAGTTTAAGTCCTGCATCGGGCTCTATGCTGATGGCATGGAGACTACTTGGGATTCTGTCTCCCTCTGTCTCTGCCCCTCCCCCACTCGCACGTGTGTGTGTGTGTGTGTGTGTGTGTGTGTGTGTGTGTGTGAGCTCTCTCTCTCTCTCTCTCTCTCCCTCTCTCAAAAATGAGTAAATAAGCATTAAAGGAAAAGAAATAGAAGATATTTCACAGCCGTATAACTGGGGGCGAGAAGAGCACTGTGTTCATTCAGCCAGCACATTGCTGAACATGCCATAAGCATCCTAACAAAGCTTTCCTGAATATTACATGGACCCAGCACCAGGGTCACTCTGGAGCACTTTGCTTCTTCTGCCACATCTGATGGGCTGATATGACCAGACTCAGCTGTCTCTAATGCAGCACAATACAATCTACACCAGAAATGTGTTCTCTGCCGGTCTTTGTATTGACAATTCAGCCACGGAACTCAACACCATTGGCTTCTCATCACATTGCTTTGCATTTTCCCTTGGGGGAAGCCTAATGCTACTGCACTGGGCATCATATATTAATGGTAATAACAGCACTAGGCATTTCCTGAATCCTGACTGTATGTCAGGCATTGTGCAGAATGCATCACCTACATTACTTTTTAAAAGAAACCAGGAAGTTGGTTACTATCGTGCTATATTTTACTATGGAGAAAATTAAGTGGGAAAGTAGAGATTTAAACCTCTACTTGTAACTACTTTTCTATTCAGTCTTGACATTATTTGGTAAAGAAGTCACTGTCAACCAGAGCATTTAAGCCATAAGGATTAGTGATGCTTACCTCTTTTATATCTCCAAACCAAAGCTCCATGAGGGCAGGGATTTTCTCTGCCATGCTCCCCAATCTGTCTTCAGTGATGAGATCAGGGCTTGGAGTGAAAAAGATACTTAAAATGATACAATCAGTGAGGCCTCCAAAGCCTCCCCTTCCAGAACAGCAGAGGCATGGATCCTGCCCCCTGTTCAATGTTTGGTAGAAGGCAAAATTGGTAAAAGAAGCAAAAGCTGCTTTTAGGTCCACCATACCTTTAGTTCTTGTGAACCTTGTCCCCCAAAACTGCTGGTTTAACATCCAACTTTGCCTCTTTCAACATTTCTTCTTAGCTAGAATGTAAACTAAAGAACAATGAACCTAAAATGTAAAAAGTCTCCATTAAAAGCTTCACCCCCATCATTATCCAGCTACGTGAATTCAATCAAATCAGTGGAGTTTTTTTTAGACTCTATTAAAGGTACTAATCTATCTCATAGAAATGTGAAAAAAAAGTATAAGATTCAAATATTCATGTTCTTATATGTTATCACTGCCTAATTATTGTAAAGGATCTATTGACCTAGCTCAAGGGAAAGTGCTTATCAGTGACAAATATTTAAGGTGTGGGATGTAGTCTTTTTGATTAGATTATGAGTCCTTTGTTACTGCACTCTAACACAGTAACTTTTACAACCTCCCCATTTGGTAACTTAGAACACTTTCAATTCTATTTTCAACCTGCCTGACTTGTATTACTTTGGTTGTGCATTTTATTTTAGTATTTTTTAAAAGATCAGTGTTGTTACCATAGTGTTGTTTTAGTTTCAGGTGTATAATACATTCAACAATTCTATTCATTTCTCAATGCTCATCATGCTAAATAACTTTAATCCCCATCACCTGTTTCACCCAACCCACACAAGGATGTGGAATGTTGTTTCCTCTGTATTTTTCAGATAAACCCAAAAAGGCAACCATCAGGTCTGATGATTCATTTTGGCCAACTTATCATAGTATTGAATCTCTTATCCATTAACAAACATAACATCGCCTGTGAACCTAACAAGTAAACTAGATATAGAATGGTTCAACCACCTCTGTAAGTAGTTCCTGCAGATAGCTGGAGTCAAGGGAGACCATACAACTCTAGGAGATTTGGCCCATCCAGTGGGAATCACTTCAAACTTGCCCTTACCACCACCTCTTCCCACACATGCACTCTGCAAAAGATGATGTCAAAGAAACAGACGTTTGCTTTGACTAACTCAAGCCCTGTAAATAATCTCAAAAGACACCCTGGAAATTTAGGAGGAGGAAAAAATGTGTTTCCTTATTTTTTACTTCTCCTCTAATAAAAAAGAAAAGCTGCTGCTTTGCTTGGGGGGACTGGAACAAATCTCACTGCACACCCAAGAGAGCTCTAGGTGATGAATATTTAACACATGGGTCAGCTGTAAACAGCTGTAACTCCCTGGTGAATCATTCATTTCAGACACCCAAGCAATCTCGTCATCCAGGTCCCGCCTGCAGGTCATTGGGCTTCTCCTTGCCTTCCAACATTAAGCTGTTTGTTTACAACCTCCTTCATATTAAGACATTTTTGCCCACATAGCTCAGAGGTTGATAGATGGCATTTGATTTCGTTTGTCTCTATTGATCTGATTCATCCCCAGACTCACATTCCCCCTCATTTGGCTACAATCTCTACTTGACACATATTTGCTCTGCATTCACCATGCAGGCCACTGCTCTTTTCTAGTATTCTAGCTAGTCTGTGTGCCCCCCACCCTGACTCTATCAAGCATGGACCCCAACTTGTCTTATAAATAAGGAAATCAACCCACATTCCTTGCTTGTGTCAGATTTTGCTTCCAGTGCTTGTCACTCAGGGCATCTTGGTCAGATCTACCTCAAGCCTATGGCCCCAAGTAACAGTGCTCCTGACACAGGTGACTAAGGCCACGTTGGCAAAGTGGTGTGTGAGTAGCAAAATCACACAGAAGATGAGTTAACATCAGAACCAGAGCTACATTCTAGTGGAGAACTCCAGAGAATTGCATGTGTTTTTGTTTGTTTGTTTGTTTGTTTGTTGAGGCCATGTCTAGATGCCCACCTTCCCTGCCCCGTTCTCACAAAAGAATAAAGAATTCACAAAGACCAACTGGAAACCCTGAATGAAATCACTTGTTGCCTGGCATTCAACATGGGGAGGAAATCCTCAAGATTAAAAGCTAAGAGTGATTAGCAAAGGCATAATGGTTGAGAAACCTCAGGGACCCACAAAAACATGTTGGTCCTCCATTTGGAGGACTTGGAAAGAAACTCAAGAGGACAGTGAATCCTACTCTGGGCCCTTCACTACAGAGTAGTTATATCATTGTAAAGACCCACCGTGGGAGGAAATTGGGTTATTTACACAGTAGCTTCACAAATAATATTCGTGCTAAGCAACATTAATATTGACACTCTGCGTGGATGCCGTAGTCAGCCTATTTCATCCTAAGAGCTAATCCAGTGGTACTTAGAAAAGTCACTCAGTACATTCTTCCTTTAAACCCAACCTTAATATCATGTGTTACAGCTTCATTCGCCTTTTTATTTTCCTCAAAGGAGATGGGGCCCATTTTATCACTATGAATGCCTATTTTCTTTAAATACCACAAATCATAACACTGATCTCTCTCCAGGATGAGAGAGATCATCCTTCTTCTTTTAGTTTAGTTGCTCAAATTCTTGGTTCTTTCTTTATGAGCCTTTTTCTCATGCCTCATTCCCCCATTCATTTCTTGGATTCTGTGCAATCTCTATGATGCTGTTTTGCAATGACCAGAGGCCAACAGAACATTCTGTTGGTAATTTCTGGCTAATATGGAAATCATGAGAGTCTGCCTTGGGTTGCTAAGTTCTTCACTTCTTTGCCCTTCCTCGGACACTCCTTGGTTTTTCTAAAAGTTGCACAACATTGCTGATTCACATTCAGCTATTCAGTGTGCAGACACAAAATAGCAAATGACATTTCTATTGGCTCCACATAAGGGAAGTGAGCTTCCCTGCAGAACAGTGATGGGGTGAGCCTTTAGGGGTGAATGTCTACTGCCAAATGCCCACTGCCTTCTTATTCTCTACTGACAAAACCAACTCTCAAGAAAAGATTCAAAACTCCTTCACAAATTCACAACAAAGCATTACCTGTCTTTGAGTGAGCACAGTTTTACAGGGTCCAATGCTTTGGGTTAAGTCAACGTGTCCCTACAACAAAAGTGTTTGGAAGACAAAAAGAGGCCAGCGGTTCCTCTAAGATCATACCAACTTTGCCTCCATGTTATGTCACTTTTACCAAAGTCCACTTGATTGTAAACCCTTTAAATGGGTCAGGTCCATGCCCACAAAACTACACTGGACCTTGTACGAGGCCACAATCAGTGTCAGTGTTCTCTCTGCTCTATCTCTGCTCTCCTCAGCTTTCCTGGTCTCAGGACTTCATATGGAGTTAACTGTTTCCAAAAATGGCCTCAATTCTCCACCTCTCCCTGTGTTCACACCCTTTGCAGTGTGACTTTGTAACTCCTCCCATCAAGAGATGGAGTTTACTCCCTCACTCCCTGAATCAGGGCAGGCCTTGTGACTTATTTTGTAGCAGAAATGACAGTGTGCCAGGTACAAGCCTAAGCGTCAAGAGATCTTGCATGCTTCTGCTCACTCTTGAAACCCCATATCTACTATGAGAATAAGCTTCTAGAAAATGAGAGACAACATGGAGCAAGACAGAATCATCCCAGGTGAAGCCACTGAGATCAACTAGCTCCCATCCAACCTGCCTACATAACTATAGTCACAGGAATGAGTCCATCCAGAATCAGCCACACCTGGTCCTGATTAGTGGAGCTGCCCAGCTGACCCACAGATTCACGAGAAATAAGAAATGGTTGTCATTTTAACCCATGAAGTTTTAGGGTGGTTTGTTGTATGAAATAGCTAATGGATACACATCCTATACTTTGGTTCCTGTTCTCTGCTTTTCACTGTAATGAATGAGACTTTCTCTCCCATGTTTGACCCCTGGCACTTTTAAAGAATAAAATATCTCTAGCTACTTATTTCCTGCTCTATAATTTTGGAGAAAATCTACACCATTTTTAATCTACCTCTCTCAATGCCCTGCCTGCCACAAGGAAAGAACCCAGACACCCAGACCAGATAAGCCCTTACTGTCTGCCTCCACTGCCCCTGTGAAGCTGCTCTTCTTTCTTCATTTCCTCCCCCTGGGAACATCACCTCCAACTACCTATTTAATGATGCATGCCACAACCAAGCAGTAACCCAAGGCTTCTTCTCCATCATCCCTTTGAGACCACATCCTTCTGTTCACTATACCCCCACACCACCTTTCATAGCCATCCACTCCCTCCCCTGTACCCCCACTCCTGGGAGGGATCCAGCCACCAACAATCATACACACATGGCAAGTTCCCAAGAAGTATTTGCCAAGTGACTCTCAAGGATGAGAGTCAACCAACTCAC
This sequence comes from Panthera onca, assembly GCF_046562875.1. Lineage (NCBI taxonomy): Eukaryota > Metazoa > Chordata > Mammalia > Carnivora > Felidae > Panthera > Panthera onca. Next base: position 21,999,849 of record NC_138343.1, on the reverse strand, counting down.
ATCTCTTTCTGATCAGGTTATTAAAGAAAAGTTTGTGAAATATAATCATCTTATATCTCCCCTTGCATTCTCCCAAATCAACAATAACTTTGGCAAAATTATCTTTTGTTGCCATTGAGTTTTCTTTTTAATAGTGGGTCTCATGATGAAAAGTCTAAATGCCTGCAGGCTTTATTAATTTTTACTATAAATAATAATGAGTTGAATACATTTGGGCTTGGTATAAGCATTACACATGAAATAAATGTAAGGCAAGTGCACAAGAAAAAGGGCAGATCTTTCTGTCAGTAATCATGCCTAATGCCCTAGTTTCATAAGCTTTTCATGTTTAACTTAAACAGCTCAGAATCATTTCATTAATAGCATTTGACTTTGCATACATCATCTGCTCCTACCTCTGCCCTGGTCACAGTCTCATATGTACTTAATGATGGCTGCACAGGGCACCCTTCAGAGAGATGGGATTGTGTCATTGCAGGTGGCTGGGTGGGCAGCACACTGGATGTAAAAACACTGCTTCTTCCTGACACTTCAAATCCTCCCAGATGGATCTGTAACCAACAAGATGCCAGGTGGAGGCTGGCCTGGTGTTCAAAGTTCATAGCTTATACACGGAAGCATTGCCCACTCTCCTCCTTCCTGCAAGGTGCTCACTGACTACTATAATCAGGCCTCCACCTTGGAAGCAGACCATGGGAGTCTCAGCACTTGTTGGGAAACAAACATTGATTATCTTAAACTGGCTCCGTGGGACATGCATAAATCCTGATGTGCGTGATTTTGTAACACTAAACATCTGAATGATCTTGGCACTCTGGAGACAATGCCTGGAGAACAATGCTTGAGCAAGTGCTACACAAAATGAAGACATTTGGCATTGGCTGAGGCAGAGGAGGAAACTCCACACTCCAGGCCCACAGGGCTTGAAGATCTACTGCCCTCATTTCCCTATGCTCAGAGATGAGGTTTCTCCCTCCCAAACCTGATTTTTTTTCATACTGCTGCAGAGATTACTCAATCTTTTCACATATATTTTTTTCAATAACCTCATGACAATATTGCAACTTAAACACAACTATTTTTTCCCACTTTTATGAACAGAGATAATAAGACTAAGGTAAGTTAGATTTGCAGTATTACATGGTAATAGTAATCATGGTTACTTTCTGTCTTATATTCATTTTCTTTGGGCCTGATTAAAACCTGGCTAAGTAGCTTGCATTAACGTCCTTTCACAGAGTAGGAAATAGACTCAGGGAGGTCACTGTGAAGTGACTTGTCCAAGGTCAAATATCTAGTAAGCGTCAGAGCTTGGATTTACCCTCCTCCCCCAGTTTGTTGACTCAAAGCTTGTGTGTGTTTGAATTTACCAGTTTCCTCAGCCCAGCCTCCTTTGTAGCCTTTGGTAACCTGAGGATTTAGGGAAGGATCTAGAATCACAGCTTTTTTTCCTTGACTCCATACACAATCATTCCCCCCTCTTCCTCCCTTAGCAGGGGACTGAAGCCACACTCATCTACAGCTGGCTGTTATGTTTGGTAAATCCTACTTCTCTAACATCAGCGTAACATGCCAAATTATCCTCTATAGGAAGACTGACGTCATCAACATGCCTGATCTGACTCTGTCCTTTGTACTGGACCTTTTCATATTCTTTGTACTAGCACTGATACCCGCTTTCTTTGGGGTTTTCCACTGAGTGAACCTATATGCTTGTGGACACAAGGATTTTACCACCTACCCGCCCCCCCCACCCCCAAATGCAATCAATAGCCATGCATTTGGAAAATTAAAATTCTTGGTCTTCTCCCAGATGATTCTGGTTCTTGGCTTATCACGTGTGGCAAAAATTCAAAATAACAGCAATGAATATTTGTTGAGAATCTGTTAGGTTGTTAGTCATTGTGCTAAGCATTTTAATATTTATTTCACTTAATTCTCATAATAACCTAATAGCTAATTGTTGTTATTTTACACATTAGGTTAAGAAACAAAAGAATTTGCCTATGATCATACAGCTGGTAAGTGGAAAACTTGAGATTCAAACCTGGATTTCCTTCTTTTTTTAATTTTTTTAAATGTTTATTTATTTATTTATTTTGAGAGAGAGAGAGCACAAGTGGGGAGGGACACAGAGAGAGGGGGAGAATACCAAGCAGGCTCCATGCTTTCAGCACAGAGCCCAATGAGGGGCTCGGTCTCACCAATCATGAGATCGTGACCTAAGTCGAAATCAAGAGTCAGATGTTTAACAGACTGAGCCACCCAGGTGCCCCCAACCCTGGACTTTCTGATGGTAAGTCAAACTTTTAATGTTTACACTGATCAGAAGCCATGTAATTTAGTGGTAAGTACTTTTTAACATTAAAAGAATATATTTATACTTTTTGAACTCAACTTCTATTTTGAAGTGTTTATTATAAAGAAATAATCAGAGGCAATCTTAAATATGTATGCACAAGTTAAAATACAACAGTTATTTATTATTGCACAAAATGAAAAATGTCTAATAGCAAAAACATTTAAATAACTTGTTAATATGCATTGTTTAATACTATACAATCATATTTTTGAAGATATATAACATGACATTCAACCACATGAGAAAGTACCCAAGCTGTAGTATACAGAAAAACACAGAATGTAAACTGTATATGGGCTTCTGCTACTAGGTGAGGTTTTTGTATGCTCACTTCCCCATCAATGTCATCGTTCAGGAGAAAGGGTTTCTTGTTGAGATCTGAAATTTCCCAGGTGAAAAATACATCTGCAGGGTTCAGATGAGGCCAGGCATCACTTATCCAGCATCTCAAGTCCAGAAAAATGAGTTAATCCTTGAAGTAAATGACATTAAACTTGTCTCAAATTCAGCTGCTTTGATTTAGTAGGCCACAACAGTTACAAACAAGGATAAGAGAAAATTTTTGAATAGTAACTATGTCTCTGAAAAAGGAACAGTTCAGCAGACTGATAAATAGAATCTAAGAGCTGTCCAGCCACAGAAAGAACAAGATGCTGGATGAGTCTTAAGACTTATCTGTGGTTTTTAAAGATTCAATAAGAGCCCTCTATTGATTGGGCAGGTGGGGGAGGGAGATTGTGTATATAATATGATCTCAATTTGGTCCAAAATAAAAAACTATACATATATATATAATTGTAGGTGAATAAAACATACTATGTTGTAGACACCTCTTTGTGAAATAACTATAGTGAATTTTTCTTTTTTCTTTAATTTTTCTGTATTTCTTAATTCTCATCAATAAGCTTCCAAAATTAGTATACAATAGAAACAAAAAATATACTATTTTTTAAAATTCCTACCATTATTTCAAATAAGCAAAAGTCAGGCTCACTCAAATCCAAAATGCTGCTGGAACCACCCTTCTCTTGGTGACTCCCCAACTCAGAGAGCAAGGGAAGCAGTGTTAGAGAGCATAAAGTACTATCTGTGTGACTTTGAGTAAGTCACATTACCTCTCTGGGCCTCAGAAGGCTTTTCTGCAAAATGAACAGCCTGGATCAAGTGAGCTCTGCCCCAGGCCTGAGCCCACATCCTCCCTCAGTGGCCTCTGGATAGAACTACCTTTCAACATGCAATTAGATCTGGCCTTCCCCCATGACTGGAGAGAAAAATATTTATGAATTACACTCCAGTTTAGAAATGGATCTCTGTCTGGGAACAAAGAATCACAAACCCCACTGGCAAATTAGAGTCCATTACCAGACACTGTAGCAGCAAGCTCAGGCTGGTGGTAATTGTATCTGCAATAATAAGGCTGTGAAGGCCACTTTAGGCCATTTGCTATGTGAATCAATCATCATTACAGTCTATCAGCAGAGTGGACATGGAAATGAGCCCATGTTACCACTGGCTGATTAGAACAGAGATCCATCAAGAAGCTCATGGGGACAGGGTTGGAGGCCGGGTGCGGGGGGTGGGGTGGGGGGGGGGGTAGGAAGGATAAGTGGGAACACAACAGGTGGTCTAGGTCTGTCAGATGAGTGATGTCACCTGTCACCTAGGAAGATCACTCTGAGACTGTTTACCATTCTGTTTAGGGACCCTAGTAGAGCTCAGTGACTTTAAAATAATATAAACTCTGCTTGGCTATGACATGCTAATTTCACATAAATGTAAACACCCTAATGGATGATGAGACATTTGAGTTTACCCTGTGTATTAGTGTCCTAGGATTGCCATGACAAAGGACCATGACAAATGGAAAGTAATTTGACAGTATGTACTAATAGTCTGAAAATAGCTATACATATTTGAATCAATAATTACACTTTGGGGAATTGTTTCATTAAAAAAAATCTGAGCTATATAAAGCCTCTATCCACAAGACGTTTATGACAGCATTGTTTATAATAGCCAGTAAAATAGATAAATTTAAACAAATGATTAGTTAAATAATGTTATACCTATAGAATAAAGTAGTATGACTCCATTAAAATAATGTGAATAGTTCATAATAACAAAGAAAATGGTTATAACGTTAAGAGAAACTGGGATGTAGGGTGGTCTATTTAATATGTTCTTGACTAGATTTAACTTTTTTTTTATTTTAGAGAGAGAGAGAGAGTGTGTGTGTGTGTGTGTGAGCAAGTGAGCAGGGGAGGTTTTAGCAGAGAGAGAGAGAGAATCCCAAGAACACTCCACACTCAGTACAAAGCCTGACACAGGGCTTGATCCCATACCTCTAGGATCATGCACCTGACCCAGAATCAAGAGTAAGGACACTCAACCGACAGAGCCCTTGACTATATTTTTAAATGACAGAAAAGAGAAGAGTTACATCAAAATGTTCTTAGCAGCTCTTTTAGAAAACTGAGTGTTTTTTCCTTTCTCCTCTTTTCCACCTTTTTTGATTTTGCAACTTCCATAATAGGCATAAATTACTTTTTTTAATTGGAAAAGATAATATAAAAATAAAAAATGCACACTAATGTTAATGGTAATGCAAGAAGGATTTTTATGGAAGGACTTAGGGGCAAAGAGAAGGAGAGGTTCCTGGCCCTTACATCAAAGATCTCCAAAAACCCAAGGCAGGGCACACTGGATTATCTCTTGGATGCACTGGTATTTATTATTAAATTCTTAAACAATGGATTTGTTTTGTTTTGTAATCTAAATTCCAGGTTTGGCATCAGTATATGCTACACAAGTGTCTGTTGAATAAATGGATAGGCGTCTGAGCTAAGTAAACACATGACATAAACAAACACAGAAAAGCATGTACAGGGTAAGTAAAGGGTTTAAAGAGAACATGTCTCTAAAGGGAACAGTTTGAATCCCTTTCCTACTTTGCTTCTTAGGAACCCCACTGGGGACCTGGACACTTAGTATCATTGACTCCACTTTGCAAGGCTGTGGATTTAGCTTTACCTTTTCAGGTATAGGTGATGGAAATTCAACAGAGAGAGGGAAAAAAAAAAGATCATTATGCTGAGGATCAAATCAAAATAAATTAGATTGACCTAGATTAATGTTCCTAAAAAATAGTTTTCTCTCTGGACAAATGCTGAAATGATAACCTAGTTGATTGAAAAAACAAACCACCCTTCAGTTCAGAGAATCAGGAATATTTTCATATATATTCAGACTTTTGCAGTATACTCCTGTTATTTCCATTTCTTAAATAGAAAGACTTCTACTTGTGTTTATAACCACAAAGCAACTAGGATGATTTTGTGGCTCTGAGTTAGGGTACAAAGCTCAATGTCTGGGATGCATTGACCTAGTCAGACTGCTGGGACCATGGGTCCTCTGAAGTTTATTACTGAGCATAAAGCAAACATTCTCATCTTTTGACTTCCAGAACTGGCTACTGAAAAGTTTCTGTCCCTTGGTCATATGGTTACTTACACCCTTTGAATGACCCAGAGAACAGAGGTCTGCTTGGTCCCTGAAACCAGGACAGGTGAAGGTGCAATTCGGTCCATGATTTGATGATGCAAAGTCAGCCACTGGTAACCAGAAGCACACTGGCCAGTCGCTAAGGACCCTTCAGCTATGGCTGTTCCCCAAGTTGACTCTCAGATAACTCTGCTCAAGGTATATCAGGATACTCATAGAGAACACATCTGGGCCAACCATCATGGGCAAGCAGCCTGAATATCCCACAGCAAGAAAAGAAAGGCTTAATCCCATAGGGCAAAAGGCTGATGAGAGGCAACTTCACCAGCATGTCCATCTGACATGCTTGCATTCATTCATTCAACAATATCTTGGAAGGGCCTTTATGTGCTAGACACTGTTACAGGTATTAAAGACACTAAGATCACAGTTTACAGAGATAGAAGAGGCATAAACCAATAATTTCAATATGCATATACTGGAGGATTGGAGGAGGTACCAAACCCAAACTGGAAAGATATTGGAAAAAAACATTTCAAAAGAGATGGCCCAACTGTGTTGTGAAACTCAGTGCTCTCCTTCAGCAGAGACCTTGGAACCTCAGAAATAGAAGTAAAGTGCATTGCCTACATTTGCATAGAGTATGAAACTAGCATTTTTGCAGGACTACCAACAGTATAGCCATTCCACCCTTTGGGCCTTTAGAGCCACAAGACACACTGGCTACAGATAATAGGGTTTATGGTACAGAATTAGATCATTCTTTTCACGGCCACAAAGAGATGGAGTGAATGCATATAATGCCTGCCCCTTCTGCACTATTTGCAGAAACTGCATCTCATTACTAGGGAAACGATATAAACAAGACTTATAAATTGTGGAAGTCACAGTTTAACCTGGTGATTTGGGATAAGAGTTTCATTTCTCACCCATGAAACAGGGCTGTCTCAGTCTGTGCTTTCCACTTACTGGATGAAAGCATTTGGATTCTTTGTTGGTTAAAGAGGATCCTTTTGCTTGGCTGATCATTTGGGTTTCAGAGGGAGTAGGCAGGATCTTCAGATTTTAGAACTTGCATCAGGGTGTCTGCTCAATTCTAAGAAAAGCACTTCATTTGTCTGGTTAAACTGAGACATGCCAAAATTGGCAAAATTTTGGAAGTCATTGAAGAAAAAAAACTAAACTATATATTTTCAAATTATAAGGGTGGGTAAAAGCAAAGATCTGATTGGGTTAGAGAAGTTTATAAATTTAGGATTCTATGGAAAGTGGTGAAGGAATGAATTCTCCAGCCAAAATCCTTCCAAATATGCTATCTCATAAAGCCAGTAGTGAGGGTGCAACTTGAAGAATTATAAAAAGACTATCTTCTGAAAGGAGAGCTTCCATTTGAAACCACAGGGGTGATCTGCCTATGAGCACTGGTAGATTAATGACTTACACCTAAGAAAGAATCAGAGCCCCATAAAACAGCTGAAGAGAACCAAGAGGCTATCTGAACATTTTTTTTCTTTTTGCTTATTTTTACCCTTCAAACTAGCCTGCGAGTACCCCATAGTTAATTTCAGAGTCCACCCAAAATTCATGGTTGAGGACCAGACTGAGCCTCCATTCACCACGGTTAGAATATTTTTCTTAAAATTTTATTTTTAAAGAAGTCTTCTTGAACAATGACTCTTTCAAAATATGATACTTAGAAAGTAACATCTTTATGACTTTTGTTCTAAGGAAACAGAAGCCCGAGGATTTTATTTTCCTTAAAAATGAACAGGAGGCACAAATTAACTGGGAGAGTTAAATCCATGTTTTATTAAACAGAGTTTTCAAAATGTGATTCTGGGAATCCAAAATGCCTGTGTTATTTGCCCCTCCCCAACACGAATCCTGCAAAGGAGACAGATGGAAAATCTCCTGGGTTTCAGGAACCTCCATGTTAAGGGGATTTTTTAAAGCCATGAAGTCCAGATCTGCCCACACACCACACATCATCTCCTAAGAGAGCGTCAGAGCCACTAGCAGCCAACAAAAACCACCAGACATGGGCTTCCGTTGCTCTCTAGCATTTGATGCTTGGATGGGGTATTTCCTAGACTTAACCAACGCCATTAGCTCCCAGAATGAAGTGGGAAACAAAATACAGGATTCTATCTTTAAAACGTTGTTGTTGTTGTTGTTTTAATTTTTTTTTTAACGTTTGTTTTATTTATTTTTGAGACAGAGAGAGACAGAGCATGAACGGGGGGAGGGGCAGAGAGAGAGGGAGACACAGAATCAGAAGCAGGCTCCAGGCTCTGAGCCATCAGTCCACAGCCCGACACGGGGCTCGAAATCACGGACCGCGAGATCGTGACCTGAGCCGAAGTCGGACGCCCAACCGACTGAGCCACCCAGGCGCCCCTTTTGTATTTTTTTTTAATGCCAAAGGAAGAAAACATCAATTATCCAGGGAAATGAACCGGAAGTTGTAGTTTCACAGCTTCCAAGAGGCCAAACTGTCTACAAAAGACAAGTCCATTTTATTTTTTTCTCCAGTAAAGCAATTACTGTCCTTCTCTTGGTGTCGGGTGCTCTTGTCACATCTGACACACCAGTTTGATTGTCCAGAGAATGAGCAAAACAATGAGTCCTTAGAGCACAGGGCTCTCCGAGGCTGCCGGCTCCAGGGTGCATTGGGTAAACATTCCACTTTGGCAGTAGAAAATTAATCTTTCAAACAAAAATGCTTTGTCACAATTCCACTCCCACAAATGATAGAGAAAAGAGAGAAAGGACTCTGGGCCCTATTTCTTCAGGAAGTGCTGAAGAAAGATATTCAATTAGAACAGGTATTGTAGGTTGGTGTCCTCATTTATAGGTGAGCCAGGTTGTCCAGGACATGTGGCCAAGAGGTACAGCTTTGGGGGCGCCTGGGTGGCGCAGTCGGTTAAGCGTCCGACTTCAGCCAGGTCACGATCTCGCGGTCCGTGAGTTCGAGCCCCGCATCGGGCTCTGGGCTGATGGCTCAGAGCCTGGAGCCTGTTTCCGATTCTGTGTCTCCCTCTCTCTGCCCCTCCCCCGTTCATGCTCTGTCTGTCTCTCTCTGTCCCAAAAATAAATAAAAAACGCTGAAAAAAAAAATTTAAAAAAAAAAAAAAAAAAAAAAAAAGAGGTACAGCTTTGGCAGTATGAGAATATGGAGATGTCAAAGAGTAGTTTTGTTTGGTGCTTTTGACACATCTTTCCCACCTGGGCTGATTGTTACCCACAGTCACATTGGAGACAGAATCATGACATGAGCCTGGGAAGCCTCTGGCATGGCAATGGGGGTAAGTAGGAGGTGTTCAGAGGAAAATCACTTTGGGAAAGTATTCAAACCACCACAACCATCTTTTTATTCTAAAATATTTTCCTTAGAATGGCCCAGAGTGTTGAACTTAGAGGCCTCCTACTCTGGTCAAAAGAAAACATTTTTGAAGTTGCAAAGCAAACTTCGAACCCCAAAGAATGAGGTGGGCTGCCTGTTAGGGATCCTTCCAAAAGAGTGCTTGTCACTGAGAGTCTGCCCCCCACCCCTCAGCTCACTGAAATCATGAGAAGGGAAAGTACCTTCCAACTTCCAGGGCTGTGGGACAGTGCTGGAGGGCAGTTGGTGGGGGCGGGGGGTGGGGGTGGGGGGGCTCTGCCAAGATAAGCAGCAGTGGTCGCAGCAAAATCAAACAGCAACAGGGACAACTGGACCCTGGGAGGGGGGCAGAGAGAGGGGAAGATTATAACTGGGTTGGGTCTGGCTATAGGCAGCTGAGTATAGTGTTGAAAGAGATGAATTTCACTCCATGTTTTTACAGTTGTCACCCAGGTCTTGATGACAGCTTAATGGAAACAGGAATCCAAACTGAAACATTGTACACTGTTCACCTTTATAAGTAAGTTACCTTTATGGGACCCAAAATGAAGAACTACCCTTCCTCTCTCTTATCAGATGGAAACAGCCAGACAAAGAGGACTAAAGCAGCTCCTGATATCAGGGATGGGGCTGAAAAGAAGTCAGTGAGGCTGGGACTGTGTGTGGAAAGGATTAGGACCTCATGTAGATAAATCAGATCTTGTTAAAATAAAGAACTTCAGATGACATTATTAAAAGACAAAAGGCAAGTGTTAGGCTGGGAAAGGATACATGCAACAGATATACCCAACAAAGCACTTGTAGACTAAAATATGTTTAAAACTCCTACAAATCAGTAGGAGTAATCAGATTTTAAAATATGAGCAAAAGACTTGGAACAACACTTTACAAAACAAGATATCCAAACGACCAATAAGCATGTGAAAAGTTACTCAACATCATGACTCATGACAGAAATGCAAATTAAAACATAATTGAGATACTAGCAAATACTGCCCCATGCACATGGGCAACACACAGGTGTGTGCACACAAATGACCAAGATTAAAAAGACTGGAAATTCCAAATGTTGGCAAGAATACAGAACAACTGAGACCCTTGTACACTGCTTCTGGGATTGGAAAATAGCACAGCTACTTTGGAAAAGTTAGCAGTTTTATCTAAAGATGAGTTTATGCAACATTCTGACCCAGCAATGCCACTAATGGGTGTAAACCCAATAGATGTGAGGCACCAAAGGACATGCAAGATGGTTCATAACAGCTTTATTCATTATAGCCCCAAACTAGAAATGATCCAAATGACCATCTGTGGTCAGATGAATCAATTGGAGTGTAATTGTAGTTAATACTATGTAGTATATATATGTATGTATGTATATATATATATATATATATATATACACACATATATATATATATAGTATAATTGTATATATACTTAGTGTATATGTATAGTATAATTGTAGTATATATACGTAGTATGTGTGTGTGTATATATACATATATATATGTGTATGTGTATATATGTGTGCATATATATATATAGTATAATTGTATATATACTTAGTGTATATGTATAGTATAATTGTAGTATATATACGTAGTATGTGTGTGTGTATATATGTATATATGTATGTATATATATAGTATAATTGTAGTATATATACGTAGTATGTGTATATATATGTGTGTATGTGTGTATATATATATACATATGTATGTGTATATATGTGTGCATATATATATATATATATATATATATATAGTATAATTGTAGTATTATGCTACAGCAGAATGTTGAATGAATGAAGCCAGACTAAAGAAGAACAACCCATGAATGATTTGATTTATATGAAAAACCAGACAATAGTACTCTATGGTGACAGAAGCCAGAAAAATGGCCACATTTTAAGGAGAGTTACTGGCAGTAAGGCACCCAAAGGAGCCTTCTGAGATGCTGAAAATGCTCTGTATCTTGATCTAGGTGGTGGTTATAATGGATGTATGCATGTGTGAAAATTTATTGAGGTGCACACAAAAAGATTTATGTGTTTCCCTGTGTGTCAGTTGCACCCAGATCAGAAAGTTGCAAAGTAGTATGATGCTGCTGCTTTTTCTTCTCCAGGTCCTTTACAGGACTCCAGCTCTGTATTTACCACGTCGTGAAGGAATTCTTTCCCTTCCCTATTATTTGCAAGTTGTTTGCAGATGGGCATCATGTCTTTTTTTTTTTTTTTTTGGCCATTTTTTAAAATTTATATTCAAGTTAGTTAACATACAGTGTGATCTTGGCTTCAGGAGTAGAACCCAGTAATTCATCTATTACATAGGACACCCAGTGCTCATCCCAGTAAGTGCCCTCCTTAATGTCCATCACCCATTTAACCCATCCCCCCCCACCCACCTCACCTCCAGCAACCCTCAGTTTGTTCTCTATTTAAGAGTCTCTTATGATTTGCCTCCCTCTTTGTTTTCATCTTATTTTTCTACTCTTCCCCTATGTTTATCTGTTGAGTTTCTCAAATTCCACAGACGAGTAAAATAACATGATATGTCTTTCTCTGACTGACTTATTTCGCTTAGCATAATACATTCTAGTTCCATCCATGTTGTTGCAAATGGAAAGATTTCATTCTTTTTCATCACCAGTACTATTCCATTGTTTGTATAAACCACATCTTCTTTATCCATTCACCAGTTGATGGATATGTAGGCTCTTTCCCTAATTTAGCCATTTTTGACAACGCTGCTCTAAATATTGGGTACCTGTGCACGATGTTGTATTCATCTGTATTTCTCCACTGCCTAGCATAGTGCTTGCTATAGAAAAGGTACTCAATAAATCTGTGTTAAACTGTTCCTAAAACACTCTAATCCCATGTCATTTAGACCGTCAATCATGCATATTGTTCACCTCCTACTTTACCCTTTGGTTGTAAAGGTAAAGAATGGGAGCAAACCTGGATAATCCTTTCCACTTGTCAAGCCTTCAGATGACGAAAATATGTTGAATTCTCCCACCTGGGGTGGCCTGTTTAAACCAGAGGTTCTCAAGATTGAAGAGCATAACATTCAAGTGCAGAACTTAGTAAATATGCATATTCCTGGTTCTGCCCCCAGACACTCTGGTCCACAAGGTTAGGGAAGGAGTTCAGGTCTATACTTAGAACAAGCACTCCAGAAAGTTCTGATCATGCACACTATGAGAAAAACAGGCTTGGACACACAAAACTTCTGGCTTTCTAGAGATTATAGGACACTGAATACTAAGTGAATAATGGGACATGCCCCCTCACCTAAGAGGAGACCACCACAGTTTTAGATTCCCTCCCCCTAGGGTATGGGGTCTCTGGTGAGTCTTTCAAGAGAGGAATTTTTTGGAAACACCTAGATTAAGTGTTCTCGTATAATCCATTCGATTCCACCTTTCTTTGGAAATCAAGAAGGATACAACATCTTTAATACAACTAAGGAAACAGTTGTTATAGCTAAGCTTCCACTTCTGAGGTAACGTGTTACCGCACATTGGGAAAAGAAGGAAACCCTGTGAGGTTCAATGAGAGATTTTTCTTTTTCTAAAAAAAAAAATGATATTCAGGGACATTTTTGCCAATTTTTTTTTGAGATAGAGATCTTAAGGCCATGACACAAACTGACAAGAAGCTGAAAACTCCAAATCAAGACTGGCACCTTGTCCCTAGTTTCCATCAGTAAGTTGAGAATGGGTTGTCAGAGTCAACGTTTTCCTTATGTTGAATTATTTTATCACGTAAATGGTGTTCTTTGGAGAAAATATACAGAAACAAGGGAGATCCATCAGCCTGAAGGTTAAGTTTCTCTTCTCTAAGCACTGACTATATATATTATACATATATATGACATATACATATATATTATGTATACTTTATATATATGTGTATATTATATATACTTTATATTTATACACATGTACATTATATACATATACATACATATTATATATACTTCATATATACACATATACGTGTATATATATAGAGAGAGAGACCGAGAGAGAGAGAGAGAGAGAGAGAGAACATAACCAAATCCTGCAGTCAGTGGGTTATGCTTTACCGTAATTATTACTCTATGGAGAAACCACTCAGAATCTAGGCACTCCTATAATTTATCTGGGTTAATGTATCTGTAATGCAAAACCAACAAATCAAATATAAATACAGAGCTAAATAAATATATAGACAAACCATGTACAAACACATGAATGTATGTCACAAGCCAAGTACTTGGCCATCCAGGAAAATTTAGCTTAGTTTCTCTGACTGGAATGTAACAAATAGCCTTTTGGTTTTGCTTTGTCATCTATTTCTTCCCAATGCAAACAAGGAAAATATTCTTGAAAAGCAGCTGTGAATGGATAGTGACAAGTGGTTTCCTGTGGTCTAAAAACAAGCCAGCAATTACTGTCCGTTAAGTTCTTTTAAATTCCAGAGGCAAAGGAAGTTCAATAATGCTGTATTGGCATCATGGTTATTGAACGAAGAGGAGGAATCTTCAGATAAAATGGGGCTGGTTTTTTTTTTCCTTTTAGAATGAAGTTATAAATATTTTCTCTACAGACACTACAAAATATCAGAAGATCTCTGAGCTTCAACATGGCTCCCTGCATGTCTTTGAACAATGTAAATGGTGGAAATGATAGAACTAGGGGCAAATGTCAACTTTCCCCAAAGAAGTCCAGCAATACTGGTTTCCTAGGAGACCTTGGGGTAGCTCTTAACCTCTCTGGGCCTTCATCTCTGCATTGACAGCTCTCTGAAAATGCTTTCTGGTCTGCTGACTCTGATTTCGTTAAGGCAGGATAGAATTCAGGGGCTATAATAAAGTCTTTGGGAAGAAAGAGCTGGAATCCCAGGAAGTAAAATTTAGATTATGAGAGTTTGTCCTCTGTGGGCTTAGGCTTCTGAATTCTCTCCTCTCTTCCTTCCGTGTCCAATATTGTAATTACTAGGTAAAGCAGAAGGGTATTCAGTCTTTGGGATTCCAGGAGAGTAGAGGGGAGCAGAGGGAGTGGAGATAGCATATATTTATTTCCTTGTTTATTTATATTCCTTGTTTCTGTCTCCTTCATTATCTATCAGGTGGCACCAGCATCTTGCTTACTGCTGAGTCCTCCAAAGGCTGGCACAGTATCTGGCACATAGTAAGTGCTCACTAAACACTAGTTGAGCTGATGAATGAGGCCACAGATGGATGGGTGGAGTCAGGTTTCTGTATGCCCCTATGTCTCTGTGGGGGTACTCCAGGCAGTGCCTACCCATAGCTCAGAGCCCAAGAGCTAGGATGAACAAGTGGGACTCTGGGGGTTCTTGAGATGGGAGACATTCTGTGTTAAGGCTGAGAAAGTCCTGGGCAAATCTGGACAATTTAGTCACTCTACCTAGAGACATATATATTTTTTTAAGTTTATTTATTTGTTTTGAGAGAGAGAATCCCAAGCAGGCTCCATGCTGTCAGCACAGATCCCAACGCAAGGCTTGATCCCATGAACCGTGAGATCATGACCTGAGCCAAAGTCAAGAATCGGACACTGAACTGAGCCACCAAGGTTCCCTCTACCTAGAGACTTCTGAAGGTCTTTGATACCTTACATGAAAGGAGAGTAGGGTCAAAGTATTTATTATCCTTTCAAGGTTACCTCAGCCTGGCTTATCTTCTGATTGAAGGTCATGGCTCCTCTCAGGTAGTACCCTCTTCCCAACTCTTCCCTTACAGGCTCCTGTAATTGCTCTATGTCTCTGGGGCCTTGGGTGGTGACAGCTTGGCTGCTACTAAGCCTGAATATCTACACCATCACTTGTGGTTCTTCTCTACTCTCCACGCCTTAGCAAATAGTCATTTTCCAAATAAACCTTCCTGGAATTATCTAAAGTTGAATCAGCCACTGTTTCCTGTGGGGACTCTGACTGACAGGAGGAGAAAATGGGAATTGTAGAAATAAGCATCCTGAGAAATCATTAATATGCAAAGACATTTAACCTTCTAAGCCTCCAGGTTCCCCATCTGTGAATCTGTAGCCACCTCACTGGGTTGTTAAAAGAAGCGACTAAGAGAATGTGCTTAAGGCTGTTTGTTAGCATATCAAAAGCACTCAGCATTATTTTTTAAGCCACTGTTAGTGGCTATTGTTTTTCCTTAGCTCTTTTTCACAACAGAACAACCTGGGAGTGATCAGGCTTGCCTTCAGTTTGAGAAGGGTCCCAGAATTTCACCTCTCCAAAGGGCATGAAATATTAAGCAGAAATATTATAGATTTAAAATTTTAAACATGTATGAATTGCTATTCTCTTACTTCAGGGCCTTGAGTGAAACCCTTAATGTTCTATATGTTTTGAGATATAGTGGTAAGTCTGATGTCTGTTTTGGAGGCAGGTAAGAGGTGGAGACTTTGTAAATTTGCAGGAAACCCCCTACTTGATGAATGAACCCATATCTCCAGGCCAAGCCAGGCTGCTGAAATCCATAGGCCACAAAATGAAACAATTTTGAACTCAAGAAAAAGGTTCTAATTTCCAAATTAATGATGCTGTGACCTGTCTGCAGACCTTAGGTGAAAATGGGCTATTGAAAATGTCCTTGGGGGGGGATCAGCTTGGAGGCTAAACATTAACAGCTATTAAGATTTTTCTTCATTACAATAAATAAAGTACAAGCAAGAACATAAAAATTCTGTGATGAAATAAGATGATTTAGGAAAGACAGAGGGGTGGGCATACACTCAACTTATTCCAAAGCGAATGAAAACACACACACACACATACACACACGAAATGCTTTGCACACAACTAAGAAAAATGGGAACAAAGAAGGACTATATATGGGGAAATAACACCAAAGTTCATAACAGCAAGGCCCAAATTAAATTATGTTGTAGTGTTAGATAGTGTCCCCCCCTGCCCGACACACACACAAAATTCATGTCTGCCTGAAACCTCAGAATGTGTCTGTTATGCCCAGAATTCGTGATCCCCAAAGACTGCCAGGGAGCCAAGCAAAAGAGTCTTTATTCGAGCTAGCTCGAGCTCAATCCCCTACCAGCACCAACGCATCGGTGAGATACCAGAGAGAGAGCGAGTTTCAAAAGGACAAAGGTTTTATTGGGGCATAGAGGCAGTTGGTGAGGTAATGGCTGTGGCCTCAGGTGATTGGCTGGGGAAGGGTCCGAGTCCTGTTAGGCAGGTGGCGGGAGTGGGGGGGGTGTTACTCAAGGGGAGGAGGTGTGGTCAAGGTGAATGACACAGAACAAGATGGAGGCGGCCGGCATAGGCCCGCCCTTTCAGTGTCCTTATTGAAATACGGTCTTTGTGGATGTAATTAGTTAAGGGTCTCATAATGACATCTTCCCGGATTCAGGTTGAGCCCTAAATCTGATTACTGGTATTCTTGTCAGAGAAAGGTGAGGGAGATTAGGATATAAAAACACATGGCCACATGAAGGTGGAGGCAAAGATTGGAGAGAGGTTTCCCCAAGACAAGGAACATTGGGAAATGCAAGAAGCTGGAGAAGGCAAGGAAGGAGCCTTCCCTGGAACCACTGGAAGGATCCTGGCCATGCCGGCATCTTGATCTCAGATTTCTAGCCTCCACAATTGTGACGGCATAAATTTCCATCGTTTGAAGTCACCCAGTTTGCAGTTATATGTGACAGCAGCTCCAGGAAACCAGTGCACACATCAAAGTTCTTTCCATACTTCATACAGCAGGAACTCAATAAACGCAGTTGCTTGGACAAGAATCTGCTGCACTGCAAAACCATGAAGGTCCCACCATGTTTACATTGTGGTCTTGTCTCAGAGTGAAGACCCAGCACTTCATGCTTCCCGTTTTAAATTTTGCAACCAGTGCATTTCATGTAGAACAAGCACAGAGTTCAGAATATGGAGCAGTCAGATTGAGATTGACGTACCTGCTAATCAAGTCTGGCATTGTATTTCCAAACCGCTCATTCCAGAGGAAGTCACTGACTAATTACAGCCCACAGGAGACTGGTATCCAGCCCTGCAGGGACGTTTACGTTACCCGCATATCTCTCAAGCAGGGCCCTGTGAAGATACTATGCCAAATCTTTGCAAGGGTGTAGGTACAACCCCAGCCCTCCATCATCCATCCATCCAGTGCAGAATCCCAGCATGAGATCCCTTGTCCAGGAATATTTTTAATCCCTCTTCAATGTCCCCATATACTTCACATGGCCCTAGTGAGGATTCTTTTCTCCATTTTACTGCCCACCTCTTTCCCTGCTGCTGAAGGGAAGCCCACTGTAGTCTCCCTTCTTTTGTTCTTAAATCACACTATTTCTTTTATCACTGCAATGCTGATTTGACTCCAAGTTGGCCACACTTGTGTTTCATGACTGTGCTAGTGTTTTCCATTTGCCTCTCCCCCTCACTCTCTACTCTTCTCCTGGGTACCCAGGCATCAGCCTCAATGGCTTCATCATCAGCCAGACCACCTTGCCCTAGCTTGTGGTGAGGTAAGGGACATACTGCCCAGAAATGGGAGGATGGGAGGAGAGACAGGTCCAGTCAGGGTATTGATTCCCCTCCGCTCACCCTCTATGCCAGGCCTCTGTCAGCAGCTATAGCTTCTGCTGGAGCCCCTGTTGCAAAGCTGGAAATCTGCTGATCCTTCAGGCCTGGGACTGCAGACTGCTTTCTGCGGGGGAGAATCCCTGACTTCCAGCCTCTCCCTCGGACTCCCTCAGCTCTGTCCCCACATCTACAAACAGTGCCTCTTTTAAATTCTTTCCACTTACACCTCTGATACAGTTATCATATCAATCCTTATTCAATATTTTGCCTAGCTACAAGCACTGAACACACACACACACACACACACACACACACAGCTGATCTGTATCACATAAAAAATACGGTTTCAAAATCAGACACCCCTAAATAAACACTTATGCCATTGCATTGCTCTGTTCATCTGAGTTATTTAGTCTCTGTGAGTCCCAGTTAACTCATCTGTGAAATAAGACCATATACCTTGTAGGTTATGAGGAAACTGAAATGAATGAACACAGAGCATTTCTTGTGTGCCTTTTCTTCACCTCCTCATTCAACTTCCTACCAATACCCCAGAACCTGTCTGGCGATCACCCTCTGAGCTGTCTGACTTCTGAGCTGACCAACCCTCTAGTTGTCTAGCCTGTTTCTATGTACTGTCAGGATAAGGCCCTTGCTAACCAGTCTCTTCTTTAGGCTAGTATTTGGGTGGTCCTGCCCACACATCAAAGCACCTTCCCATAGGGATTCACCCCAGCCTCAGTGCCTCCATATCAAGTGGGCAGATATGCTATTTCCAGAGGAGGTCATTGAGGCAGACAGACAGGTGAAAGAACCTGTCCACAGTCACCAAAATTCCATTACCAAGTCGGTGGAGACTCTGTTCCCACCTTGTTGCCTCAATTCTCCTGCAGGAGATCCCATTCACTTCAAGGTTTCTGGTTCCCTTTGATGTGTATGATATACGCCAGAGAAGATGGTAACAATGACAACTCCATGTCACCAACCATGGACCAGGGTGGGGAAGGTTGGAAAAGGAACTGTGGAGGAAGTCTCTGTGGGCACAGAACCAGCCCCCATGCTTTGCACACAACGACTTGGACGGAAACAGATTTGCTTCTCAAATTGATGAATTGGCAGATGGACATCCAGCTGCTGGGTGTTCCCATCCTGATTGAAAAGCCTGCGTGACATGGCCATGAGCACTAAACCAGGAAATGAGTCCTAAGTAAGACCCTATTCATCCCTCAGCCCTTTGGAATTGTGCCTGGTGGGCACAGCGATGCATGACAGAGGCTAGTCTGGCAAGAATGCAAAGTTGTCATTTCACAGATAAGGAAAAAGTTGCATTCATCCCCAAGATTTCTGAAAAAAAGAGAAACTAATTCTGTGAAATGTGAACAAAGGCAGCATAGAAGGGGAAAACTCAGGATTTGCTACTGGAGACTTCACTTTTAAGATTCATTTCGGCAAAACAAAAAGGAAAAGAAACATTAATATCTCTTTCATGAACAATATAAAAGTAAATAGACCCATAAAAGGAGGCTGAAGAAAGAATCCAACCCACTTGCTCACCAAAGAATCTTCAAGAAGGAAATATGCTTCCTTTAACAATCCCCAAATATTCAATAAAAGGTTTAGAAAGAGTTGTTTACATCTACTTTGTTTTGGAATTTAATTTTTGAATTAAATTTATTTAACTTTTTAAAAACCCTGAATTTACAGAAGGCAAGTAAAACGGTGAATAACAGATTGTGACAGGTTCTATGTTCAGCAAACGAACCTCCTCAAATCATAACTTCTGGCAATCCTGATGGCCAGGATGGTCATCCAGACTGACAATTAAGATGGAAGGGCAGATCACCCACACCCATTCATCAGAAAAGTGAGAAGCTCTGCTTCATAAAAGCAGGACATGCCCACTGCCAGAAGCTGAAAAGCTAAGAAAAATCTCTCAGCAAAGCAAATGAAAATAGTTACTAATTTCACATTCCGGAGGTGCTCCTTGTTAATATTGGGGAATGCTTTCCCATAGCTTTCTAGTTCTTATGTCAATAAAATAAAGAAATAAGATTTCAGTATAACTAGCACGTAAATATAAATAACGTGAAATATAAAGAAAATAAAGTTGCACAATATGCGAGCATTTTGGTTCACCTCTACCATAATTTATTTCGTCAACCTCCTATTATTAGTCCTGGTGATCTCAGATCTTTCCATGATAAAGCCAACAAAGTTCTGTTTCCAACGTTTAAAATAAATTTAGGGTTGTAACTTGGTGCAGCCACTATGGAAATCAGTATGAGAGTTTCTCCAAAAAATTATGAATAAAACTACCAAGCGATCCAGCAATTCCACTGTGGGGAATATATCCAAAGGTGGTGAAGACACTAACCCAAAAAGATATCTGCGTCACCGTGTTCATAGCAGCATTGTTTACATTAGCCCAGACGTGGAAATGACATAAGTGTGGATGAATGGATAATGAAGATGTGGTATATGCATGTATACTTACACATGTATATAATAGATGAATATTATTCAGCCCTTAAAGAAAAGGAAATTCTGCCATTTACAACAACATGGATGGATCTTGAAGGATATTATGCTAAATGAAATAAGTCAGATGGAGAGAGTCAAATACTGTATGAATTCACTTATATGTGGAATCTAAAACAAAAAAACACCAAATCATAGAAAAAGTGATCAGATTTGTGGTTACCAGAAGCAGAGGGGAGGGGGAGGGGAAATTGGGGGAAGGTGATCAAAAGGCACAAAATTCCAGTTATAAGTGGTAGAGGGTATAATGTACAACATGATGATTATAACTAAAACTGCTATATAATCTACAGGAAAGATGTTTAAAAAGTAAATCCTAAGAGTTCTCACAAGGAGAATTTTTTTCCTTTAATTTTTCTTCTTTCTTTTTTTTTATTGTATCTATGAAAATTGGATGTTAGTCAAATGTATTATGGTAATCATTTCACAACATATGTAAATCAAACCATCATGCCGTATACCTAAAACTGGTACAGAGATATATGTCAATTATTTATCAGTAAAACTGGAAAAAAATAGGGGTGCCTGGGTGGCTCAGTCAATTGAGCATCTTACACTTGATTTAGGCTCAGGTCATGACCTTGCAGTTTGTGAGCTCAAGACTGACATTGGGCTCTGGGCTGACAGTGCTGAGCCTGCTTCAGATTCTGTGTCTCCCTTTCTCTCTGCCCTTCCCCTACTCGTTCTCTCTCTCTCTCTCTCTCAAAATAAATAAACATTAAAATTTTTTTTAACTGGAAAAATAAATTTAGTCTCCTGATCCTAACTGAAAAGAAAAACCAAACAACCAAATTCCATGCCATGCTTCTATGAACTTTCCATGTTATTTTAGACCCCAGGACCTTTGCACATGCTATGTGCTCCATCTTAAATGCTCCCTGCCTTCATCTGACTACAAACTCCTAGCTTTTGGTGAAAGGGGCTTGTTTGCTTGGTCCCATATGTATTCATCAGAGGGAAAAAAGAAAAAAAAAACTTATGGTCATTCCCAGAAGGAAATAATATGAGAAGAATAATTCCAGGTTTTCTCTCCTCCTTTGCTCAGTGCTTCTAAGAGGTATCATGTAAGAAAAATGTAGCATTAGTGAACCCATCTTTCTCCAGTGGATGGAGTTCATGCTAGAGCTCAGTCTCGTGTGACTTCCTTTTTCTGCACTTCTGCTTTAGTTGTACTTGCTCTTAGGGGAGGCTGACCAAGGTCATACTTCTGGCTGGGTAAATACACTTCAAATTCAGTTATGGTCTTGCTGCAAATCCATACGTTCCTCGCATAAAGTCTTAAGCGGATGTTTTGATAGCCATCTGATTTCTATGTATAGAAATCTGTATATCCTTCAGTGTTCAGAACCGGTTCAGAATTTAGAAGTCCTCCCTGAACCACATTCCTCATAACAGAATTAATCTTTTATACCACCAAAGTAGTCATTTACAAAATTAGTCTGCAGTCACACTGAATACACTGAATCACAATTATTTGTTTATATATGCATATTTATTTAGAGTCTAAGAACTCTTTGGGACAGAGACTATGTCTTATTCATCTTTTTATTTCCAGCATAATACCTGACACATAGGAGACACTAAGTAAAAAACGGTTAAATAAGCAAATGGCAAATTGCCAATAGTGTCACATATTTTAAACAATCAGACCAAGGGGCACCTGGGTGGCTTTGTCAATTGAGCATCCGACTTTGGCTTAGGTCATGATCTCATGGCTCATGAGTTCGAGCCCTGCATTGGGCTCTGTGCTGACAGCTCAGAGCTTGGAGCCTATTTGGGATTCTGTGTCTCCCTCTCTCTCTGCCCCTCCCCCACTTGTGCTCTGTCTCTCTCTATCTCTCTCTCTCTCTCAAAAATAAATAAATATTAAAAAATATTTTTTTAACTTTAAACAACCAAACCAAATTTTATCCAGATAGGTTCCCTAGAAATAGTAGATTATTATAACCATAAGACGTCCCATAACACTGATTCTCACACTTTAGTGTGTTTCAGAATCATCGAGAACATGGTACAATTTCTGGGCACCCAGAGTTTCTTTTTTGTTTTAAACTTTTTCTTTTTTTAACATTTATTCATTTTTGAAAGGCAGAGAGAGACAGAGGGCGAATGGGGCAGGGGCAGAGAGAGAAGGAGACACAGAAACAGAAGCAGGCTCCAGGCTCCAGGCTCCTAGCTGTCAGCACAGAGCTCAACATGGGGCTCGAACTCATGACCACGAGATCATGACTTGAGCCAAAGTCAGCTGCTTAACTGACTGAGCCACCCAGACACCCCATCTGGGCCCCCAGAGTTTCTGATTAGCAGTTGGGACCCCGATTTATATTTCTAACAAGTTCCCGGGTGATGGTGATGCTGCTACGCTGGGGTCCACATTTTGAGAACTACTATTCTAGAACAGTATTTTCCAAACTATCATCAGTATCACCTCTGGTGTTTGTGAAATTTCCAGATACCGCTATAATATTCTGATTCAGAAAGGTGGACACGATTCTACTGCAGCAAAGTTCATGCATGATTGTATTGTAGCCAAACCATCCACAGACAACTGAAAGTCCCTGGACTTGAGCTACACTCACAAGTAAACTTTGGAATGAAATGTAAAGACTGATTTCCTGGCCATTGTTTTCTATGGCTTGGTTGAATGATTAAGTGAAACAATTTTCTGGGGAAATCTACTCTGTGATTTTAGCTAAACTTTACTATTTAATTCCTGACTTCATCATATACTATAGAGGATTCTGAATTTTCTGATCTGGATACAGCAAACCTCAGAGTAACAGTCTCTCAATCAACAAATATTAATTAGGTACCTATTAAGCAAAAGTCACAATGGACTCCCCAGCAGAGAAAGAAAGAAGCAACATATTTAGTTGTCTTCTAGAAAGATTTCATCAGCTGGTTGCGAAGGTAAGAAGTAGACATACTTTTTTTAAAAAAAGGTAGCTAAAAATTCCAAATAACAAATGACAATTATCAAAGAATGCAGGTGAAGGAATGCTGAGGTCACTTGGAGGGAGAGGGGGATGTAGCTAAAGCTGGAGAACTGAAGAGAAAATCATTGAGGGAGAAGACATAGCAGCATCTGAAGACAA
Source organism: Panthera onca (assembly GCF_046562875.1). NCBI lineage: Eukaryota > Metazoa > Chordata > Mammalia > Carnivora > Felidae > Panthera > Panthera onca. The sequence goes on along the minus strand of NC_138343.1, from coordinate 21,976,402 downwards.
AATTGAGGGAGGATTATGCCTAGAGAAGTTCCAAGGAGAGTTTGAGACTCAAGCCAATTGCAAAAGAAAAGTCTTAACAATAGAAGTAGGACATCTTGGGACCACTGGGGTGGCTCAGTTGGCTAAGTACCCGACTCCTGATTTCAGCTCGGGGCATGATCTCGTGGTTTCTCACTTCAAGCCCTGCATCAGGCTCTGCACCAGTAGGCAGAGCCTATTTGGGGTTTTCTCTCTCCCTATTTCTCTGCCTTCGGGTGCTCACTTTCTCTCTCTCTCTCTCTCTCACTCTCTCTCTGTCTTTCTACCCTCTACCTCTCTCCCTCTCTCAAAATAAATAAATAAACTTTATAAAAAATTAAAAAAAAAAGAAATAGGACATCTTTACTTCTTTGAAAACAGCAAGGGTATCTTTGTCAATTAGCTATTGGCTCTCTTCTGCAGATGACATTGCTCTGGAATAGTACGAATGATTCCTTAGTGCCATCTGGCATTTTCTGGCTAAGAACAGCTCTTGTGCTGAAAACGCAAAGATGGTTGCAGCAAAAATAGCACAGAGAAAATGGTGGCCTGTGTTTATTAACATGTCTTGGCATATAGAAGTAGGAGTCGAGGACTGCTAGACTTTATAGAAACCACATTCATTTTGGTGAGCCATGAGGCTCTGGAATGCCTTTCTCCACTAGGCAATAAAATTATTCAGTAATTATAGCCTTTGATAAAAGAGGTTCAAGTAGAAATTAAATAGGCTTCTGATGAATAATAGCCCTTGATTTAATTTTGAAGCAGACATGTGTGTGACCACCCACCCTTTAATTTACTGGAGGAATGATATCATCAAGGGGTTTCTTAGTTATTGAAAACCTTGTAGAACTTTCTAAAATAATCCTTTAAGACAACCTTCTATTCATCCCATCAGTGAATATGAGACCACATATGGACTTAGAAATTGAAAATATTGAATGTTTCTAAATCAAAAGCAGGATGCACTAAAATAAGATATAATTGCTTATGTCTTGCTACATGAGCAACATCAAGGGACTACCTATGGATGAAGAGAGTATTGAAGAGGTTAGTCATTGCCTTGCTGCCTTCATGCTCTTAAAAATATTATGCCCACATCTGAGCTTTGGTTAGGGGATATGACCTGACCACTGTGTTTTTGCCAATAAACTAATCTCCTGGGAAGCAGCTCTATAGGCAATGGTGGACGCAACTCAACACTGGTCAATCAGATTAAATTCTGTCTCATAAAAAGTTGGATTCAGCACACTGAAAGATTGGGTCAGTTCCCACCAGGAGCCAAGACAAAGTCACGTGGACTTAAGACTGGTGGCCAGTTGAGCCATAAACAAGCAGAGGCTCCAGTCTGTGTGAGAAGACATCCATGTCCTTCATTTGAGAACCTGCTCTGTTAACTGTTCATAAACATGTTCCATGTTTTTTCCTTGATCAAAATGAATCTTTACAGTTTTTAACTGAATAGATATCACTGTAGGATCTAAAGGGGATCACACTGGCCCCCTCTTAAAATTTCAAAATTCCTTGGAATACTGGATGAAATCAGCTGACAGTATCCCAAGTCTGTCCTGTGGCAATGACATGAATGCTGTGGACATTTTTTTTTTTTTTTTTTTGTAACCACAAGTTTTCCAGGAATGTCTGTTCTTCCCCTATAATGATTAGAGAAAATTTCACATAGCCTGACCACTCTGCACATTCACATAGCTTCAAGGAACCTTAGTCATTGGCTCAGGATTCCTCCTGAATGTAGTGTGACACAACTTTGGCAAAAGGCCTTTAACAAAGTCCTGTGAGTGCGAGCATGGCTAACGAACAACCCACTGTAACTGGAGGCTATTTTCATCTCATACCCGAATTCTTCAAGAGATTCTGTTGTAATTTCTGTGGAACTGTCTTCAAAAATATCTTCCCTAGTTGTCTCACATCCCTGCCCCTACCCTAACCTTCCAAACCCATTCTGGGCTGGATGCCATTCTGTATTCCCCCACATAACCCACCAAGTATACTTTTATGTTTGAATGTACTTACTAAAGCATGATGATATTTTTGAAACACTTATTTTTTCCTTGTGATATTTTCCCTCTTTCCCCCTTGTATTTCCTGCTCTCATTCAGTGTCCCTATTCATATTCAAACAGATATCTCTTCTGGATTCATTGCCTCAAGGAAGGACAGAAGACAGAAATGGTCTACTGGCTTAGGTTTTTATATTTCCTAAAGCCCCCCAAAATGAAGGAAATTACACCAACACATCACAATAGAGAGTGTTCTAGAGAGAGGTAAAAGGTCTTCAGGTCTCTGGAGAAGGGGAGACCTCATATCAGTCCAAGGCAAGGCTTCCAAGAGATAACTAGACCTCAGAGGGAGACCATACCTGAAGTGTTCAATTTATTTTCTGGACCAGCAACCACAACAAAGGTCTATTGGACTTCCAGGGCAATGAAGACAGCAGCATTCATGAGATGGGTAGACTGGCTTCTTTCCATATTCTGGGAGCCATGATTCTGTTGTAGCCCTAGTAAGATAGAAGACGACAGTAACAAATGAGATTACATTTCTACTATCCTAATTGCAATAGAGTTTTAGATCTGAATTAAGTACTTGGAAAGGAATTAAGTAAAGTCAAAGGTACACTTTTTAAAACTGAGCCTTACACTTGCCATATCAGTGTTCTTCAGTCTTGTAATCAAGTAGATACATGAATGGGATTGGTCTATCTGTATTCTCCTACAGACTCTCTGGAGCATGTGTTTTCTGTGTGCTGGAAACCCTGCCGGCAAGAACATTCACCCCATGTATGAAGAACCAAGTTTCTCTGGTAAGTTGTTCACTTAATAATCTCTGTGGTGCATGGTAAATTGGTCAGTGAGACAAAGATCCTTCAATGAGATTAATAATGTAGGCTGTTTTTAACTCCTTATCACAAATGGTTTAAAAGAGGGTTTGTATTGCTTGTTCTTATCTAAATTTATTTCATTTATTTGTTTCCTTTTATAAACTTTCTTCTTGCTTGCTTACTTGCTTTCTTCTTTCTAACATGATCTTATTGTTATTTCCAGAGATAACCTGTTAAGCAGTAGAAATATAGATAAGGGATGAGTAGACTTTCAACAAAGAAGTTCATTTTAAAAAAACACCACCATGGGGTGGGGAAGTGTCTGATGCAAGATGGCTGATTGAGCACATGACTGTCTACTCTCTTTGCCAGAGATTCCACTAAAATGACAGTGTCAGAGTGCAAGAAGAGATAAAGCTGTAGCAATGAAGAGACTGGGAATGAAGGTCAATTGTAGATGAAAGACTTCAACAGATTTCTTGAATATGAAAGCAGATGGCAATATGTTAATGGATGAGACAGAGTAGAGGAAGCCAAAGTCCAAATGTGAGTATGAGGGGAATTTCAGGGGAAGTGGCTGCCAGTTATCCTGGCAGAATGCCAGTGAATGTCTAGGTGTAGGGTTAGTGGTCACCTCATCCCATCCCATACACATGGATAGACCAAAGGGAACCAGGTTTTTACATCCAGAAGTGAGAGGAAAAATAGCTGGAGTAATTTCTCTAAATAAATGAATGAACGGGCTGAAGAGGGATTGTATTTTAGTGTGAGTATTGGTCTAAGAGTAAAGCTCTCCATGTTCTGGCATTTGGTGGGAAGAGGTGAAACAGAATGTCTAACTAAAGCCTTGTTTTTCATGTACACATCCTAAGCAAAATCTGCCTGTTAGCTGGCCCTGTGCATTCACGTGGAGTTAGTTCCTTGTCTCCCTTCCCATTGAGGAGCTAATCACAATCGTCTCAAAAAGCATATCAATCCAAATTCAGAAGAAATCAACAATGGATAGTGATCATTAAGAAATCCTTCATTTATAAATATGACTGTACAAACAAGATAAGCAGATATCTGAGGAAAACTTCATTTCCAGAAGGAAATGAAAAGGCCAAAATGCATGAAGTCTCAAGGAAATAGAAATAATTCAGGAACTACAAAGAGATTTTTTTTAAGTATTTAATAAATATCTTCAAAGATATTTGAGAAGACATTGTATTCCTAAAATAAGAATAGTATGATTGAAAAGGGAACAATCAGAGAACAAGAAAGCATTACTATAAATTAGAAATATAGTACCTAAGGGGCGCCTGGGTGGCGCAGTCGGTTAAGCGTCCGACTTCAGCCAGGTCACGATCTCGCGGTCCGTGAGTTCGAGCCCCGCGTCAGGCTCTGGGCTGATGGCTCGGAGCCTGGAGCCTGTTTCCGATTCTGTGTCTCCCTCTCTCTCTGCCCCTCCCCCGTTCATGCTCTGTCTCTCTCTGTCCCAAAAATAAATAAAAACGTTGAAAAAAAAAATTAAAAAAAAAAAAAAAAAAAAAAAAGAAATATAGTACCTAAAATGTGAAATTCAATACAAGGGCTGAAATATAAAACCAAAAATCTCTCCTAGGTTTACAAGGAGCAAATTTGAGGATAAAGATAAAATTTATAAAGGGTTAATACAGATGCAGAAATCCACCAGTTGGCTAAGAGGAATTGAAAAAAAGAGAACAGAGAACATGAATGGGAGACGTTTTTTTAAAGAAATATAGGCTATTTCTTCAAATGGAAGAAAGACAAATCCTCACATTTGATGAATTCATTGAGTACTGAGCAGGGGGAATGGAAATAGCTACACAGTTAGCACATCCTTTTGAACACCAAAGGCAAAGGAAAAAAAAACATAAAAACTTCCAGAGAAAAATGCAAGGAACCACTCAACTTCTCATCATTAGTCACATTAGATTTGGAAGATAACAAATCAATGTTTTGAAAATTCTATGGGAAAAAATATTTTGAACCCATAATTTTATACCCAGGCAAACTAGCATTGGGTGAGAGTAAAATAAAAGTATTTTAAGACATACAAAGACTCAGTTACAGTACAGTACAGTTACCATTCAGTAAAACCTTGGATTGTGAGTAACTTGTTCCACAAGATGAGAAAACATTTCTAATAAGTTTTAACTTGAGAAACAAGCAATGCCTTGCAATACGAGTAGTATGTGGTACTGAATGTCACATGATCGCAACTGAGCCAATGGTTCTTGAAATGCACTTTGATATATGAGTGCTTTGTATTACCAGTATGTTTCCAGAACAAATTATGCTCACAAACCAAGGTTTTACTGTATTTTCTGTCTTAGGATGCCTTCTGAGTATATACCCCAGGAAAACCAAGGAGAAGACCAAAAAGAAGACATGGAATACAGGATTGGCCTTGAATCCAGGAGGTCACTGAAGAGAATCCCAAGGATGACAGCTGTGCAGCAGATCCAGACAACAGGTCCAGATTAGAAAATTCTTGGAAGGACCTCATTGTGGGGGGCTATGAGTAGATAAAAGGATTCTATATAATAGTAATTGGCATTATTGAAAGGCTGGATACATATGAGATTGTGGTGGGGACCTAAGATTCTTTTATAAGTAAGAAAAAAGAATTCCAACTAGAAGTACCTGGTAAACATGAAGAAAAAAGTCAGGGTTCAAAAATGAAGGGACAAAAATAAGACTTGAGTTTTGAGTAACTAATAAAGTATAAGAACAGAAAAATCCATGTGACCTGAAGGCTAGAAACATTTTGCTTCGAGTGCACAGGAATCATGACATTAGACCTGTAGAGCAGGACACGTAATCCTTAGCTCATGCCTCATCTCTGAAGTCAACATTTATACAGTCTTAACAATGTCAATGCTGCTTATTAGTTTTCCAGTTTCGGAGTCCACAGAGAGAAAAAGCACAGAAAATTTAATTATCATTGTAGAATAGAATAGAAATGTTCTCAGCTTTGACAAAGTGAAAGTACAGCTCCAGCTGCCGGCACATAGGAAGTGGAAGGGGAGTGGGAGATGGAGGGAAGGGTAGGGGGTTATGGCCCCAGGAATGTCGAATCTAAAGACAGAGTTTCTGGGCACAGAGGGGTGCTTACCAGGGGCTGGGGTGTTGGTCAAAGGGTACAAATTTCCAGTTATAAGATGAATAAGTTCTGGGGATTTAATGTACAGCATGGTGATTAAAGTTAACAACACTGTATTATATATTTCAAAGTCGCTAAGACAATATAATTTTGTGATGTAATAGATGTGCTAGCTAACTCTATAGTGGTGATCACTTTGAAGTATATAAGTGTGTCAAATCAACATGTATACCTGAGACTTACACAATGTTATATGTCAATTATATTTTAATAAAGCTGGAAAAAAGAGAAGTTTATGGAATAATAAGTGGAGAATTATTATTAATATTTATTGTTATAAAGGTAAAATATACTCACCTAAATTTGAAAAGAAGGGAGAAAAAAAAGTAGAGTGTCATAACAATACAATAAACCCTCCTCTCCTACGGCAGCGATCAGTATCTTAGTCAAAAGGACCAGTTAGTTCTTTACTGCAAACAGAAGTCGGCATGACTAGTTTAAACAGAAAATAAAGTCCTTATAGGGTATTGGAATCAGAGTCCCCTAGAGGCTCATGGAACTGGTTACACAGTTTCACACAATGCGGAGCCCAGCCACGCTGCGGGAGGGGGCACAGGGGTCCTAGAATTAAACCCACAGAGAAGGAAAAGCAAATATTAGCTCCTAAAACAGCTTTGTGGTGAGTGGTTTTGCATGGGGCCGCTCTCAGGAAATCTCCTCATCTCCACTCAACTTCTGGCACAGACTCCACAGCCCCTCCCAATGCCACTCAGGCTTGGATGGCAGATGTTCTTCCACTGCTGTCCCCATGAGCCTGAAGCCCTGCTGTCACACTCAGCAAAGAAAGTGAATCCCCTAACAGCAACTTCCTTCTTCTGCTCCCTGCTAGGACATAGCCCAGTGTGGGTGGATCTGGTTAGTAAAGCTGCTACCATAGACTTGCATCTTTCCAGCAGGGGAGGCTGGAGAATGAGTTTTGGCTTCCACCTTGGGGAGGTGGGACCCATAACGTGGGAAATCTACAGAGGAATAGAAATAGAAAAAAAAATGGTATTCATAAGACATTGGATGACAGAAACCTGACAATCGTCCATCATATTCAGTGTGACAAATCAAGAAATCAAGTCATATGTGCATGAAGAAACATGGTAGTAATAAGCATAGCATTTGGAAATATGGCATTTGTGCACCAGAAAAAAAAAGAAAAAAACAACAAAAGAAACAGGTAAAAGGTTGCCCCTACACAGTGGGATTGGGGTGATGACAAAGTGGCAGGAGACTATAACTCTTTGTTATAATTCTGCATACGATTTTATTTTACACATGCATGTGTTACTTGGCTGAAGACCTCAATAATTTTAAAACTCACCCTACAACATTTTAACCATGATGTGTACTCAAAGATACCAAAATCCCTACCGGCATCACCTGCCCTACACAAATTCCAACTTAAAAATTATAGTTTTCTTATAGTTAAACATTAGCTCCATGCAAGTTGGTATTGAACTTACTGAAAACAATTTCTTTTCCCATAAACACTGATTTTCTTTTTTTCAAAGGGAAACTTTTGTTTACGGTCTGTTGTCCTGAAGGAAATATAGGTGGATGTCAATGGTGTGAACGCTGGGAAGGTTCTTTTGTGACACAGCAGTTTCTCAAGGTAGAGTGAAACCTGAACTATCAGGAACAGCGCCTGAGCTCAGCAAGGGTGCTCTATGGAAAACTGCCTCACCATTTCAAAAGTAGTGCCAACACTGTTTCCTGTGTCCTTGATATGTTTCCCATACTCGATTGAGAAACCGAACCAATACTATTTGATTTTTCTTCCCCTTTTTTCTGCTTTGCTGTGCAAAAAGTTTGTAAAAAATAATAGCTAATTTTTCCTATGAACTTATCATTTGCCAGGCACCTTTCCATTGTTTCTTTTATTCATTTATTCAGCTAAGTTTACCTTGTACCTGTCATGTGCCAAACACTGGGAATACAACAACGAACAGTAAGATTGATCCCTGTAAACACTGATGTTGTATAAGACAGTTAAGCCTAAAGAGATTGGATGTAACTTAGATAGGCTCAAGTCCTACATCACCATTAACCAGCTGACTGACTTTAAACCACTTAGCTTAATTCTCTGTTCCTTGGTGTCCTTGTTTGAAATGGGAATATTATTTATCTCAGGGGATTATTGTGAGGTTTAAGTAACATACATGTAAATATTTGCTATTTATATTGTTACCTGTTATTTCAGTGAGGAACAATATGCAGGAATAGGCAATTATGACAGAGCTATAGAGCAATAGGCATGAGAATAGGTATAAAAGTTGTCCACAAGAGGTCACTTATTCCTGCCTCAGTAGCTTAAAGAAGGTTTCCCTGAGGAAGTAAGATCTAAGCTAAGGACAGATAAATGAGTAGGATTGTTAGCGAGAAACAGGAGGCGAAGGGTGTTCCAGCTGGAGGGAACGAGGCCAAGAGAGTTTTCTAAAGTATGCAACTTTCCATTACATTCAGGGTGGGTGAATGTGGAGTATGAGTCAAAGTGCAACCAGGGAGGGAAGCAGAAACCAAATCAGAGATTTGAAGACAACATTTATAACTTTATCTTTCTTCTACGAGCAATAAGGAACTATATAATGACATTCAACAAGGGCATATTTTGATCAGGTCTGCCTTGGAGAAATACCACTCTGGCTTCAATATAAAGCATGCATAGAACAGAGGAGAGGCTTGGGACAAGGAGACCCATGAGAAGGCTTATATTGACCAAAGAAAGAAAGAAAAGTGACCAGTACAGGGTAAAGTGGTGGGGACACAAGGAGGTGGAAACCATAGGTTTGGGCAAAAGATTGAGTGTGAGGGCAAAGGAAGCCAGAGAACACAGTAAAGGAAGCATATTTTAGGGTAAAAGTAATGAGTTTACCTTTGCAAGTTGAGTTTGAGATTCCAGTGAGATATCCAAGTGAAAATAACTAGTAGTTAAGATGTGTCTGAAGCCCAAGAGAGATCTGGGTTGAAGCAAGGTAGAAAGATACCCTAACAGCATTTCCCACCAGAGATTTTTCTTTTCTTTATTGAGGAAAGATCTAAGCTAAGGGTCTATGCTAGTAACTTCATGTCCTTGGACAAACAGAAATAATCTTAATGTAGATCTTCCTTGTTTGGTGAAAACCATCTTGGTTGGTTCCCTCTTTAGTTAGATAGGCATGGACCTCACTGTCTTACTAGACGGGTATGAGAAGCCCCTTGTGTTTGAAATGTGTTTTAAAAGTTACTTATGCCATTCAAGAGAGTATGTGCTTGAGTGGGAAAGAGTATGTATTGGTCAGGATAAGCTAGGTTCTGCAGTGGTAACAAATAACATGAACAATACCAGTGGCTTCTGCCAGCAAAGGTTCCATATCTCACTTTTTCTATGTGTCCATTATATATCAGCAGTATTCTGCTCATTGTGGTCTCTCAAGTACCCATAATGATAGAGCAACCATATTTCTAACCTTGCTGCTGTCCACCAGAGAGAAAACAGAGCTGTGGAGGATCTAGGACAAGCCATAATATGCTCTTGCCTAAAAGTGGCCCACATTACATCTGCTCACAAATCACTGGTCATAACTAGTTTCGTGGTCCCACTAAATCAGAATAGGTCCAGAAAGTGCAATTGTATCCTATACCTGGGAGGTGGAAAGCTTGAAATTTTAGGTAAATGGTGTTAATGACTACTACAAAGGGGACTAATGAACTGGAAGCCTATCCCAACCCAGATCTCATAGGAGCAGCCTAGGAATTGCTTTCACTTCAAGATCTGCTGGAAGAGGCCTCCCAGCAGCACCCATGGTAGCAGCTGCTGGCATCATGATTTGGAGCCAACCTGCCCTCTTTCCTAGCACAGGCTCAGCTTCCCTAGCACAGGCAACACTTCCCTCCATGTAGCCTCATCTTCCAGTGAAGGTTCACTTGCCACCACATTCCTGAATAGACTTGTCTCCCCTAAAAGGAGGACTCAAATGCCACTGTGTATTTGTGTTCTGTGTGGCCTTGTGTCATCCAAGACACTTCAGTGTCTAGCTGTTTTCAGCATTAGACGTAATCTTATGACATTAAGTGACTAACACCAAATCATCTCCCATTGCTTTGACCCTGGAGCCTTGAGGAAGGAGCTAGACAAGAAAATGGAATGATTTTTAATCTTGGAGGCTTTGCCCAGTTTGGGCAGGAGAACCCGTCCTCGACAGGAGCCCTGGGATATGAGCAACCCACTTTCAAAGTGTCACTTTCGTCAGGCAAAACTCTACCCAATCACGAGTGGTCACTGGGAAGGTGAGGATTTGATCTGCTGTTCACACTTATAAAACTCACTAAATCTAGCCTTTGTGCAGCACACAACATTCACCAAGCCCACGGAAGCAAAATAGGACCAGGCTGGACTAGACTCTTCCCTCTCAGGGTCCTGCCAGTTCTCTGAGACTCCTGGAACCATAAAGGGGAAGGGAGCTGAGGGTGGGCTAAGGAAATAGGGCATGGGGAAGGAGGTGACCTCTGCATTTCCTGCACCACCCTATGGTCCTCAAGCATGGCCATCTGGAGAGCACCTGGAATATGTTGTTTGAACCTAAATTACGCAGTGGAGACTCCAATAGATGGATGCCAGCTGATGTCATAGATATGAATGGGACTCTGCAGCAAAAGTGTGCACAAGAACACGGAGATACAGAACAGAAACTGAGTACCACCAACTTGAGAACAGAATATGGGAGACTAAGAGATGAAGACAACAGAGCCTGAAAAGTGCCCACAGAGGGAGAAGGAAGCAGTCTCGTGAGATTCTTGGAAGCAGAAGGGAGGGAATGTGTCAGAAAGGTGGGCTTGGTCAATGTTCCTGAGAAACACCCAAGACAAAGACAGTGATTTAGTAACAGAGGTGGAACTGGTTACCTGGCCAGTACAATTTCAGTGGCAGGATGGGGGTGGGAACCACGCAACAGGGTGATAAGAAAGGAAAGATGGAAATATAAAGCAGCATTATATATATTACCTCCAAACATCCTATATCCTACAGTCAGGTATTATTTTCTCCTCTTTAAAAAGAAGGAAGCAGAGTTGCCCAAGATGCCCAGCTGGGAGGGAACAGAGCTGAGAGTTAAACATGGACTTTCTACATACCACTGCCTTCCACAAGCCACCTTGCCACCTTTTGTGTCCTTATCCCTGATCACATGCCCCACAAGAGGTATCAGAATGGGCTTTTCATAGTTCTGATGTAAAAACACACTAAGCAGTAGGAAGGAAGCCCTATGCATATGCTTGTCTGTTAGTCAGAGAAACAGAGTTCCATGAAAAACTTGGGGAAAAAAAAACCATCAGCAGCTTCCATTTTCTCTTCATAGCAACATGTGTGTTTGTTTTCACGGGCCCTGTTCATGAGCCCCTATTGCACATCTCAGAATTCATTGGACTCAGATACCCCCTTGCTATGGTGCAAAGATGCTGAACTGCCAAGAGCATGTTACAGGCTGTGCCTCTTTGAAGAACCAGCTTGAACTGATTGTTCTTCAGCTTTTCACATAAATTACAGAACATGAGGCCCACAGCTTTGCCCAAAGTTGTCAACAGGTTTTAATTGTCTCTGCTTTTCCGTACACACAGATGGCTTCGTTAAGCTGCTCTAAGCAGACCTCTGCCGTCTCCACTAAGAAAAATCAGACACAACAAATGGAAATCCGTTTAAAAAGAAAAATTATAATAAAACTCCAAAGTAACTGTTGCTATTTTTTCCCCCAGAAGGTAAATGTTATATGAAGCAAAATAGTAGAAGTGACAGTGCAGAGATAGAGGCAAGGTAAGAAAACCCCCAGGATGAAAGTATGGACGTTTGAAGGAAGGTGCACAAACTACTAAAAAAAAGTAAGTAGAAGTATTTGGAAAAGTCAGGAGACCATTTTTATCCATGACATCTAGAATGGGACCCCAATTTCAGTTTTTGTTTCCACGTTAATTCAGAAAATCTAGAAAGGGTCCAGCTATTCCACTCAGAACTCTCTCCTTCAGCAAAAAAATGGGAAAAGTGTGTATACATTAAAAGCTTACATTGTAACATTTTTATAGTAGTAAAAACTGGGGAGTAAATTAGTTAAGTATAGTTTAACTACATGGCAAGACCCCATACACCTCTAAAGTTGATCATGGTGCAGTCTATAATTTAAGGGCATGAAATGACTGTGATTTATTAAGTGGGAAAAAGTCGATTACCCCAAAATGATTCAATCTCTATATACACTAATGGTTTACCTTCTTTGAAGCAACCAATGTAACCAACTTTTTATGTATCTTCCAGAGATATTTTATGTGTTAGCCTGTATATACACATACACATATACTGTACATTTACACATATGCACATGCACATGCATGCATGTACATATACATGCACACATTGTGTTTACCAAATAGCAACATGCTATATTCATTGTTATGCATGTTTTTAAAAACCAACAATGTTGGGAATGCAAGCTGGTGCAGCCACTCTGGAAAACAGTATGGAGGGTCCTCAAAAAACTAAAAATAGAACTACCCTATGGCCCAGAATTGCACTACTAGGCATTTATCCAAGGGATACAGGTGTGCTGTTTCAAAGGGACACATGCACCCCCATGTTTATAGCAGCACTATCAACAATAGCCAAAGTATGAAAAGAGCCCAAATGTCCATTGATGGATGAATGGATAAAGAAGATGTGGTATATATATATATATATATACAATGGAGTATTACTCAGCAATCAAAAAGAATGAAATCTTGCCATTTGCAACTACATGGATGGAACTGCATGGAGGGTATTATGCTAAGTGAAATTAGTCAGTCAGAGAAAGACAAAAATCATATGACTTCACTCATATGAGGACTTTAAGAGACAAAACAGATGACCATAAGGGAAGGGAAACAAAAACAATATAAAAACAGGGAGGGGGACAAAACAGAAGAGACTCATAAATATGGAGAACTGAGGGTTACTGGGGGGTTGTGGGAGGGGGGATGGGCTAAATGGGTAAGAAGCATTAAGGAATCTACTCGTGAAATCATTGTTGCACCATATGCTAACTAATTTGGATGTAAATTTTAAAAATTAAATTAAAAAAAAATCACCCTGCAGGCAAAAGATATAAACTAATATGTTAATAACACAGTAACCTGAAGTTACTCCAGCAGTAACCTGAAGTGTTGTGACTGACTATACAGTAGGATAATAGGCCAGAGATCTTCTGAGCTGCCAAAAGAATTTTAAGTTCTGATGCAACACAGACTATGTATCTTTAATGTCAGGAAGCACCTGAGCAAACCTTTGTTAATTCTAAGCTTGGCACTGTATTGAAACATTGATTTTCCTGTTCAAACGCTGGAATTCTTGTTCAAAAAAAATTTTTTTTTATTTGGAAATCTATTTAAAGACTGTGAGCTTCATAAGGCCAGGGACTATGTCTTGTTGACTTGATATTTATTTTTTAGTTCCTGGTATGTTATAGATATTCAGTAAGTGGTTAATAAATGAACAGAATTGTGGACTTGAAATTGAAGAGGACAGAATTGTGTTGGGAGAGTTCTCAATAAATTAAAATCAAAGTTGCCTCTATTGCAGCAAGTGGAAGTAATCACACATTTATACTCACCAACCATTGATAATATAGCACATGTGTACAAAAGTGACTATATGTCAATAAAAATGGAAACAATAATTAATAAATCTCTTCTATTTCTGAAAAAAACCCAACAATGTATTTCCCATATGCAATGTATAAAGAACTGTCCCATTCCTTTTAATGGATGCATAGTATTCCATAATATGGATACACCATACTTGTCTATTAGCAGGATTGTAAGTTGTTTCCAACACACAATGCTCTGGTGGATAGCCTTATATGCAAGTCATTTCACATGTGTGAGTACATCTGAGATAAATACATAAAAGGTCAAAGGATATTAGCATTTTATATTTTTAAAGGTATTGTTAAATTGTACTCCATAGAGACTGTACCAAATTACATTCCCACCAGCAATGCTATGAGAGAGCCCAGTTTCTAGTTTCCAGCCAATGCAACATGTATTGCTATGTAGTAGGTAACACAAAAAATGATGTGTCATTATAGTTTTAATTACTATTTTCCTTATTATACACAAAGTTGAACATCATTTTGTTTGGTGGTATTTCCTTTATTATGAATTGTTCTTTCATATATTTTATACATTTTCCTATTGGGTTGTTGGTTTTTCTTACTGACTTGAATATATCAGTCTTTTCTTTGATGACTTTATTCATTCTTCAGAATGGTTTCCTTACTTAAATTTTTTAAATCTCATATATTTTTCTAATTCTTCTAATTCCCCTTTTAACATAAAATTTTAATCAGTCTGTAGATTTCTGTATATTTAACAGGTAAAATGGGAATCCAATTTTTTCCCAGATTATTTTTAAGGTGATCTGAAACCATTATTTCCATAGTCCCTATTTTCAGCTACTATATTAAAATTCAACCTATATTATTTACTAAATTACTATATGTAGTTGGGTATGTTTCTGGACTTATTTTATTTTCTAGCTATTTTTCTAGCCACATACTAATATCACATTGTTTTACTTTTTGCAGCTTTAGAATATGTTTTGATATCTTATAGAGATAGCTCTTCCTCCTTCTCTTTTTAAATGCTCCTGACCATTCTGATTTATTTTTTTTCACATGATGCTTACAATCAGTTTATCTGGTTAAAAGAGTGTTGGAGTTACATAACATTTATGGATTAATTTGAGAGAAACTTTATGAAGTTGAGTTTTTCTACCCATGAAAAGACTATGCATGGTCTTTTTCAGTAGAATTCTTTATTGAATGAAGTAAACAAAAATCAATCTTTATGTGCCAGGGATGTCAGAATCGTAATACAAAGTTTTATTCAGAATCTACAGGCCCATTTATTTGATTGACACAAAACCTTGCTTTGCTTTAGATGGTCTGTTTCTATTTTTGCAGAAAAAGATACTCAATAACTTAAACAAGGCTTCTCTGAATGTCACATTTGCACAACAAGGGCAGAACCAAGACTAAATGAGTCACTCACATGTGGAATGCATCTATTTAATAATGCATTGACCTCCAAACGCTCTAAAATTAGTTAGGTGTTCTTGCCCAACCCAAAACACAACTTAGTTCCATTTCTTCATCCCAGATACTGCATGATGCATCACCCAACAAGAAAACATCTAAAATTATCTTATTTGGAAGCACTTAATAAAATAAACATTACTGAGTAACATTTGACAATTAGCTTTGAAAGACATAAAATTTCTTTGACAACAGATAATCTTGGAAATGTTTATTATTGAATATTCCCACTATATAATTGTCACATTATTTCACAATAGTGTAATTTATAATCAAGTGCCATCGACTCCCTAGACCAAGAAGGAGACCTTCTACTGATTATTAACTGATTTTTCCAAGGTCATTCTGAGAGTCCATGAAGGAGCTGAGATTGAAGGAAGGAACTACTTCATTATGACAAGAGTAAACCAGTGTTTTTCCAATAAGATATTGTTTCTGAAACATAAGCCTGTAAGCTCTGGGCTTGTTTTTCAACAGTTCTTTGTCCATTAACTGTTTACTTCCTTTATACATAATTCTAGGGTGGCCCTGAAACTAGCCAGTGGACACCCAATAATTGCTCCATTCCCACTACTAATCCACAGTCTGATATGGCAGGGGTAAAAGGATGGACGTGGTTAGAGACTAATAGTCCTCTGTTCAATATGAAGCATGCACCTAAACCCTGTGAACTTGAACAAGTCATTTAAATACATGATTCAGATGATGTGGCCCATGGCCACATGCACTAGAATCCCTTAGGTGCCTGTTTAAAATGTGCATTCCTAAACCTCATCCCTAATGTATTAAACTATAAACTGTGGGGCTGGTCACATCATCTTCATTGTTAACAACCTTCCCAGGATATTCTTGCCCATGCAAATTACCTCAGTTTTATTTGTTCATCTGTAAGATGGTACATGATCAACCTTCTTCATAGGGTGGTTTTGGGAGTTCCAAATAATTACATATGCAAAGCACCTGGCACACAGAAGTGGCTCAATAACATCAGTTCCCTTCCTCTCTTTTTCTCTTCTACAAAATAATAAGGAAAAATGGAGATGAATATAGCATGCTATTTTAGAGTTTTTTTGTTCTTTGCTAGGAATAGATGAAGCCACTATCCTCTTCTTAGAACTAAATAAATCTTAGTCATCTAAAACTCAAGCTCAAAATTTTTCATGAGCAGCATTTAACTGATGTTATAGATCTGAACTTACCAGATGGTCACATAATTTTGAAATACCAGTAGGCAGCAATCCTCAACAATGTATATTCCAGCTATCAATCTATTGCCTCTTGGCTCTAAATTCATACTTCATTACCTGCTCTGGGAAAATGGATATGGGCCCCGTAAATAGTATTTCTCTGCTAGATGGCGTGATACTAAGTTTTGTCAGTAGAGGGCACTGGAGAGACATTATAAGAAGAAAAGATTTAGCTTCCTGGCTCTGTGTGCTTACTTGCCACATTCCTGCAATGTGCAAGGTTTCCCTAGGACCCAGCGCCTGTAGCATACATGGCTTCCCCAGTGCCCAGATCTTACAATGTAAACAGATTAGCTAGCACCCAGATTCTTGTAGCAATTATAGCTTCTCCAATGTCTAGCTCCCACAGTACATAGAAACCAGCAGCTTACCTCAGCACTCCCTTCAGGCTGAGATGCAAACCTTTACTTCTGGTCATAGTAGGTTAACAGAAACCTGATTTACCCTTACACCTTAAACAACTAAAAAGTTGGACAAAATATACAAAACAATAGTCTTCAGTCATTGGGTAACAGATATCCCAGGACAGTGATCTCTGAGAGAAGGGATGCAAATGAGGTGACTGTTCACCTTGATACTTGGAGTTTGCAAGCCACAGTTCAGCGAGGGGGAACTCAGGCAGAGCCCAGTGGTCTTCTTGAGTCAAAGACTCAAGTTTAATATTTGGTTAGGTCAGAGTTGCTAAACTTCTCAGAACAGGGTACTAGAAGAAAGAGAACTGAACAGAAAGCTTAAGACATCTTCGGAAAATTCATCTTAAGTGCTTAACCAAGTATTGATGGGTGCACGAATGGGAAGGAGCTACCATACTAGATATGAAACACTGAAAAGTAGCAGGTGGAACAATCCACAGAGACAGAAATTGTTTGCTAAAGAAAAAGACCTCTGGAGATACAGAATGTTGAGTAGAGTCCTCAGCAGGGAGTTGCCTCAGTAGTGCAGCAAAGTGGAAAGGCCATTCTGGACCTGCTGTCTTAGCTTAGGCCGCTACAGAAAAAAAAAACAAAAAACATAGAATCAGTGGCTTAACTAACAGACATTTATTTATCACAGTTCTGGAGGCTGGAAAATCCAAGACCAAGGTGCCAACAGTCAATTGCTGGTGAGAGTTCTCTTCCTGACTTGCTGATGGCTTCCTTCTCACTGTCGTATGTGGAGAAAAAGAGAGCACTCTGGTATTCCTTCTTCTGATAAGGACACTAATCCCACCATAGGGTCCCTACCTGCATGACCTCATCTAAACCTACTTATAACTCAAGGCCTCCACCTCTAAGTACTATTTGATCAGGGGATAAAGCTTCACTGTATGAATCTGGAGGGGACACATTCAGTCCATAACACATGCTCCACAAAACTTGAAAGCAAACCTTTCAAGAATCAAGCAGTTTCCAAGTAAATGAGCTATACCCCAGAACAACAACAAAAGCACAGTAAATCCTTTTTGCGAGCATAATTCATTCCAGAAACATGCTTATAATCCAAAGCACTCGTATATCCAAGCAAATTTCAAGAACTATTGGCTCAGTTGTGATCATGTTATTTTCGGTGGCATGTACTGCTCATATTACAAGACATCACTCATTTACCAAGTTAAAATTTATCAGAAATGTTTGCTTATCTTGCAGAAGACTTGCAAAATAAGTTACTCACAATCCAAAAAAAAAAAGTTACTCACAATCCAAGGTTTTACTATACTTAAAAGAATAACTGCCCTTCCTCCACAAAAAAAAAAAAAAAAAAAAAAAAAAACAAAAACAAAAACACAAGCACCAAAAACCAAAATTTTAAATGTCCAGCATCCAATACAAAGCATTAGGCTTTCAAAGAAGCAGGAAAATATGGGTCATAATCAGAAGAAAAATCAATTAATAGAAACAGACCCAGAAATGATGAAGATTATAGAATTTGTAGGCAAGGACATTAAAATACCTACTATAAATGTATTACAGGGGCACCTGTGTGGCTCAGTTCATTAAGCATTGGACCCTTGTCTGACTCTTCCACTCAGGTCATGATCTCACGATTGTGAGATTGATCCCTCCATCAGGTTCTGTGTGGGGCATGGAACCTGCTTAAGATTCTCTTTCTCCCTCTGCCCATTCCCCACTTGCTTGTGTATGCTCTCTCTCTCCCTCTCTCTCTCTCAAAAAAAAAAAATTATTACATATGTCCAAGGAGGCAAAGAAAGCATGAGCATGATAAGGAGAAAAATTAAAGATATAAAAGATACCCAAATTGAACTTCTAGTGATAATAAATACACTAGATGGAAATAAGAGCCGATTGGACATAGAAGAAGAAAATATTAGTGAACTTTAGGCTCTAACAATAGAAACTATCAATAATGTACACAGGAAGAAAAAAATACTGAAATAATAATAGTAATAATAATAATAATAATAATAATAATAGAGACAACAGAGCTTCTGTGAGATGTGGGCCTATATTAACCAGTCTAATATATATGTAACTGAAATCCCAGTAGGAGATGGGGGGGAGAGGGACTAATGGCCTAAAATTTTCCAAAATTGATAAGAACTCATTAAATTTCCACAGACCCAAAAAGCTCAATAAACCCCAAGCAGAAAAAAACGTGAAGAAAACCACTCTAAAAAACATCATAGTCAAATTGCTAAAAACAAAACAAAACAAAAAAACCCAAAAAACAAGGATAGACAAAAAGCCATTTCAATGGAGAAAGGATAGTCTTTTCAACACATGGTGCTAGAAAAATAGGATAGCCACATGCAGAAAAAAAAAAAAAAAAAAGGAAGCCTGCTCCACACCTTGCATCCTATATAAAAATTGTAGAGTAGGTCACAGGCCTAAATGTTAAACTTAAAACATAAAAATTCTAGAAGATAATATTTATGAGCTTAGCTGGTCAAAACTTTCTTAGATAAGATAGCAAAAGTATGAATCATATTTTTTAAAGTTATAATTTTGACTACATCAATGTAAAACCTGTTGCTTTTCAAAATGCACTGTGAAGAATATTAAAAGACAAGCCACCAACATGGAATAAATATTTGCAAAACGCATTGATAAAGCACTTGTATCCAACACGCAGAAAGAATTCTTACAACTCAAAAATAAAAAAAGAAAACCTCAGTGAAAACAAATAAACAATGATTTCACCAGAGAAATGTAAATGGCAAATAAGCACGTGTACAAGATACTCACTATTGTTAGTTAGGGAAATGCATATTAAAACTCCAAAAAGTAAATATGACAGCAAAATCACAAACAATAAAAGAAAAAAAATAGATAACCTGGGCATCATCAAAAGGAGAAGCTTGGTGCCTCAGAGGAAATACATCAAGAAAGTGAAGATAGTCCACATAATGGGAGAAAATATTTTTCAGATTATATATCTGATAAGGGGCTTATATCCAATGTATGTTATATAAGTGTATGTATATAACAAATATATAAAACAAATTATGTATATAAACATATATATTATGTGTATATAAAACAACTCAATAATCAATGACCCAATTAAAAATAATGACACAATTTGAAAATGTGCAAAAGATCTAAACAGATGTTTCTCCAAACAAGATACACAAATGGCCAGTAAGCACATGAAAAGATGCTCAGCATCATGAGCGTTGGGGGGGGGGGGGGGGGAATGCACATCAATATCACAATGAAGGGCACCTAGGTGGCTCAGCTGGTTAAGCGCCTAACTCTTCATTTCGGCTAAGGTCATGATCTCACGGTTTGTGAGATTGAATCCTGAGTAGGGCTCTACGCTGACAGCACAGAGCCTACTTGGGATTTTCTCTCTCCTTTCTCTGCCCCTCCCCTGGTCACTCTCTCTCTCCCCCTCTCTCTTCCTCCCCATCTCTCTCTCTCTCTCTCTCTCTGCCAAAAATAAATAAATAAACATTTAAAAAAAAACACAATGAAATACCACTTGACACTCAATATGGAGGCAGAATAAAAGAGACAGATCAATAACAATCCCAAGAGTTGGTGAGGAACCCTCATACACTGCTGGTGGGAATGTAAGGTATCACAGCCACTTTGGAAAATACAATACCCCAAGCAGCTTGGCAGTACCTCAGACAGTTAAATATAGAGTTACCATACGATTGAGCAATTCCACTCCTAAGTATACACCCAATAGTTTAATGACAAAAGGAAAACCATCTCTAAGGTGGAGGTCATTGTGTTTTGAGGAGAGAGTTAATGCCTGTCTTCCACACAAGAAATACAGTCCCAGGAAGGTACATGGTGCCCCCCAGAAGAAATATGTTGCTTATAATTGTTGAGGCCCCAAAGTGGGACCCATATCAGTCAAGTATACAAGTTGACAGTGTCTCTGAGATGGTCTTCTGGTTGGCTGTTTGGCTTTAAAGTGCTCAGCTTAGTTTGAATCACTGAGTCTAGTCTTTGGTTTTAGAAGCACAGCCTAAGGGGAGACAGTATAACCTGTCTCATTTGTACATACCACCAACCAAGTGGCTTCTATCCACTCCATGGAATCTTTGTGAACTGGGGTTCACAGGTGTTTTATGGAGAGGCTTAGGAGATAAATTCATTCCCTGCTGTTTTCAAAAGACTTCTTGGTAATATTAAAGGGAAGGGTGATCCAACAGAGGTCAGGGTTCTCTGGTGAGGGAAGTCAGACCCAGTGGTCAGTTAAGTTTAAGGTGCTTCCAATTATTTAGTAGAACCACACCAATGGGAAAGACCCTAAGGTGATTCTGAAAGACAGAGGTCATTAATGTCCTCAATCTACTATACACCCTGGAATCAAAGATATTCCCTACCCATGTGTCAAAGTTGTTCTCCCTCTACAATAATGAACTTGACATTTCCTATCCCAGTAGGTATAACTTCATCTTTTATACACTCGTTCCCTGCTTGCACCCATATCTCCATACCTTTCATCCAGAATGGTCAGGTGCAAAAAGCATAAGGATGTTTCGTAAAACTTACAAAGATCTATTATGTCCCCCACATGGGCCATTGTACAGGGAGTCAGTGAGCAGTGTACTCAACCAAATGGTCATTATCCTTATGATCTAGGATCATGGAAATCCCACTAGAGAATCCAAGTGGCTGAACCAGAAATAAATTTAATTCCTAGGCCCCTTTTGGCTTGGTGCACCAACCAGTCCAGCCTGGAATTGCTGTTAGAGGAAAGAAAGTAGGATCATGCCTAGGAATAGTCAGAGTGGAATCCCAAATATTCCTGTAGACCTAATTAACCCTCATCCCTTTAATCCTGATCATTACTTAGGAGCCACCAAGTAATAATCCCTTTCTGAGGCAGCTGCACTATGAGGTATGTGGATCATGAAGACTTTTGCACAAGTGACTTAGACATCTTGACTAGCAGCTGGGCTTGGTTTCCATAGTTCATGACCACAAAGAAGGGTGTCTTTAACCTGACAGGTCTTCATTTTCCAAGTAGCAGGCTATCTGCCTAGGCCACTGGCAATAGCCCAAGAGTCAGTAAGATAGACAAGGTTTATCAGGGAACACACTGGCCAAAGATATGAAGACAACATGCATAATCCAGAAATGCAGATTAACCCCCATGAGGCTCACCTTGGACAAGTGTGGTACAGGGGCAGGTAGACAATTCCTCCTCCTCTTTCTGGATGGGATCTCCTGCAACATAGTTATATGGCTTCTTAGAGGATAGCCACATAAGATGGAGCAACCAGCCACACATAGCTGTGGCCAGCTCACTGAGTCCTCTTCTACTGACCCTCTCTTCTTTCTTGCTCCTGCCTCTACTCCTCACTCTTGCTCTCTAAGATTGTTTACCCCTCAATAAAGTGGTAGTACAAAGTGGGAAACCAAGGCTAGGACACTAAGAATGAATTCCAGCTAGGAAGTTTGTATTCTTTATTATGTTATTCTAGAAAGAAAAATCACCATTTTACAGCATGGTGACTAGTTGAGGTTATCATGTTGCAATTTTTGTGATAAGCTACTTTGTGGGGGAAATGGTAACGTAGAAGCAAAATCTAATTGAAAACACTCCAGTTTTCTCTTTGTTAACAACATTTTTTGCTGAACCATAAGGCACTATCAGCCACTTGTTGCCCACATATCCTAATTGTAGGCAAGGTAGGTAGAGGGAAATCAATAGCCGCCTGAGCACCAGGCTTGCAAAACCAAACCTATAAAATGATGACAAATGTTAAATTTTGTGACAGAGCAGGACAATAATTGGATTTAAAATAAAACAAAACAGAACTGACTGAAAAGCATCTTTTTTTTTACTCTGAATCAAACCTATAATTCATTAGCATACCATTTCCCACTTCCCATCTGGAAACTAGAAATATTGATGATATACATCATGTGGCAGCATCTAAGAAAATCATTTAAGAACTATAAATTTGAAGGTGTGCAAAAATTTGTATTTTATTTGTTTTTTGTATGATTGGGGTGCTTTCCCCTTTTGGAGGAATTATGATTTAGATAAATTTTTCTAGCACTGACTCTGAACTCAACACATTCTGGGGTGTTCTGGAATTTATGTCCCACTCTGCATTTTTCAGCCCCACTATTTCTTTGTAAGGTATCCCAGTGGGAAGGAACCAGAAAACCATTTCTTTTTTTCTTCCCCAGGAATCTTAAAACTCGCATTAAAAATATGAAATGACCCACAATGGCTCCCAAGGGGAATCTGAGAAACAGAGAAGATTCATGAGGGCTTCTTAATGCACAAGTTTCTCTCTATATATTCATAGCCCACATGAATGTCAGAGACCACAGGTGGGAGGATTCAGGAACCTGAGCTTTGCTGACACTTTTAAGGAGGCAGCTAATGGGTCTGACACCATCCTCCTCACACGGTGCACTGCCCGAAGCCCAGTGGAACACATTATCCAATGCTTCTTCCTTCAATCCCTTCCACTTCTGGTTGGAAGGACTTGAACTACTTGAAGGTGGTCAAGCTGTACAAAAGGTTTTCCACACACCAGCCATGTGACTTAACAGCAGTGAAATGTGACCTAAGTCAACATTGACTGAATGCTGGGGTAGGGCAGAAAATATTACATCACTCTTTCCCTGGGTGCTATCCTACAGAAGAGGCTTGCTTTTGCAGGGAAAGTGATCTGCTTGGGCATGCTATGCAGTTGAATGCACCCTGTAGACACCCCAGTCAAAAAAATACTTGTTCTGCCTTGATTGAGCATGCTATGGTCTGAACATTTGTGTACCCCTGGAATTCATATGTTGATGTTCTAACCTCCAATGTGATGTAATAGTAGGTGGTGGGGTCTTTGGGAGGTGATTAGGTCATGAGGGTGGAGCCCTCATAAACAAGACTAATGGTCTTGTTAAAAAAAAAAAAAAGGCTCCAGAGAGATTCCTTGCCCTTCTGCCATGTAAGGACACAATGAGAAGTCTGCAGCCCAAAAGAGGGCTCTCACCCAAACCTGCCAGCACCCTGATCTCAGACTTCCAGCCTCCAGAGCTGTGAGCAATACATTTCTGTGTTTACAAGCCACTCAGTCTGTGGTACTTTGCTATAACAGCCCACATGGACTAAGAGTGTGGAATGAGCAGGTCAGAAGAAAGAGAAACATGTACATCAGGGAGCATTCATAATCTAGAGCAGCATATTGCAAACAAATCAGACTTGCACCCTTGTGACTATGTAAATTCCTCGCTGAAGACATGGGAGCAAAGAAAAGAGAGAGAAAAGCCCAGGAGGGGATGCTACAGCTGGAAAAGAGTCACAGGCAAGCAGGATACTAAGTTAATCACACTAGTCTAGGCCATGGGCCAGTGGCTGAGGAACATAAGACCCCACATTTCCTTTTAAGAAAATAAAAATAGTTTTCATATAGTTTAGCCCTTTGGTTGAGCATGTTACATAAATTTTAAAACGCATCTAAGACATTGCCTCATCATGAAAGCTGCTGATGGAACAGATTGAGGAAGTGGGAACAACATTCATCAGTCTCCACGTCTGGGGCTTGGAATTAGCCATCACAAACACGGGGACACAAGCCCTTTGCATTTGGCACAAATTATCTGTTCTGTTTCCCAGCATGGGGTCTACAGGCCTCTGTTGAAGACAAAAATCAGTGATAAAGGCCAATTGTCAGAGGGCTGGCTATTTTCAGTGCTATTGTTATGACAACTCTGGCTTCCAAAAGGATTATTAAGAAAAAAGGCCATCTCTTTGAAATCTACATCAAGTTGTTAAGGCAACAAACCCAGGATTAAATCTGGAAATGTTTGCTTTGCCACCCCCTTCCTCTACCCTATGATCTATTTCACATGTTCTTGTTGTCGGTGCCAGCTAACAGATCATTGCTACATCTCTGCCACCTCATCGCAGCAATCAGAGACAAGTGTGGATTTGAAAACCGGCATTGCTGTGTGCATTTGTGCATATGTTACATGAGTAGGTCTGTGGGTTTGTGTGCAACTCTGGAAACAGTTCATCAAATTTCCCCCTTAATTCTGTTTGTCATATTTAACCAAAGAGACAGCAGTTTCTTATCCAGATAAAGAAAGGACATCCAGAAAGCTCAGTGACACTTGGTGGATTTCTGCAGGCAAAGATTGGAAGAAAGAGAGTCTAAAAGAAAGACAGCACTTCCCACGGCCTAGAGGTGGGGAATTACAGGATGTGTGTACTGTTAGCTGCTGCGTACATACAGTATGGGTAGGAGAAGAGGGGGAAATTGAACAAGGGAATGAGTGACACGGAAAGTGAAGCTTTACTAAGAATGACATGGCAGCAGTGTGAGAAAGGACAGGGACAGGCTTGGGACAGTGACAGCCAGTGATCATGTCAGTAGTTAAGCATAAAATGTAATGAAGGAGAAAGCTAGGATTCTGACCAACCATGGCAATGGCAATGAGAGGACAGAAGGAGGATTTGGAGAAGCCTCGGTAGCCAGTGATGAAATTGGGGGGCGGTGGAAGGCAAGTTGGGGAGGAAAGGAGCCTGGGAAGAAAGAGTAGGGGGGCAGAGCAAGTCGAGAGGGAAGAGCTGTTTGGGGTGGCAGATAATGTGTTCTAACTCATTATCGAGGAGTGTCCAGCAAGTGATGAGAAATTCAGATGTGGGACTCTTGAGAGACATGAAGGCCAGAGATTCCATCTATGTAATCACCCAGTGAGAAGATGGGCCAGGAGAAAACAGAAGGGGACAGGTTCAGCCACAACACTGCGCTTCTAACCAGTGTGTTTGTGAATCTGGTAAGCCTATGAGGGTGTAGATAGCTCATCCAAGATGGTGTGTGGTCTCCTGGAGGCTTAATGAGCTCTGCTGAATACCAACAGTTGGTGTGCTGGAGCTATTTCCCCGCTCCCCGGACATCTGAGCTAAGAGGTGCCGGGGAAAAGCCTCGAATTTCATACACTCTGTGACCCAGTTTCTATCTGGCTGACAGAAGCTCTTCCTGCTCCAGATGACAGGTTTGAAAGCTGCTCAAGTAGAATGGGTGGTGAGTTATGTGAACATTCTTTCACGTTAATTGAATTCCCTTCAGTTGGGCTTCTGCAAGTGATCTTTTGTTTTAAGTAGTACGTTTTATTCCACTAATAGGGACTCAGCTGGGTGGGAGAACACTGCTTGCTGACTAGAGAGGATTTTCTACAGCAGACATAGAAGAATGGGGCTGGCCTTGCTGGAGGTGTTGCCTTGGAGTGTGTACAGTCAATGCTTCTGCAGAGCCCTCTCTCTGCCTTTCCTAGATCCCTGGCTTCCAGATCTGGGTGAATCACCTTGGGGGGTGACTCTTCAGTCGTACAGATGACTTAATCCAACCAGACCAACTCAATTAGAAGCTCAGGAAGTAGCGCTCAGGAACCTTATTTTCCACAATCTTACCAGCCATTTGGGACAGCTTCCTTGGGACCCCCTCTTCAGGAAATCACTGCCTTAGGGCATTCCATCCAGGCTCTGTAAGAAATACCAAGTGATTTTCAAGAGTTGCAGGAATGTTCCTGGCAAGGCCTGTAAGAAAGGGGGTGAGGGCTTGCTGATTGGAAAAAACTAATGTTCTAAAATTGTCATTTGTTTTCACTGTGATATTTATTTGTAATATCACATCACATAGGAACTTCACATAAAATGGGTGTCTTTAGCAGAAGAATTTTGGATCAAAAATGACTAAGAAACTTCACAGCCTGGGATGATGCTACACTTTACTTATGCGAAATTGATCTTATCAGTTTTACCAGAGTGCCACCTCCCTGAATCTGAGTCCTTCAGTGTTTAAGCTCTAGACAAGTGCAAAATCTGGTGCCATGAGCCCTCCTTGGAGGGATGCTGGGGTCCCCACATTACTTAAAGAGAACACGCAGCATCCAAGTCAGAGCCTTAGATTCCCCAATGATGTGTGCCAGAGAAGGGGGCTCCCTTTTCCTCCACACCCACTTCAAACTCTGGGGGGCAGGGTATACATTTCCCAGGGAATAATAGAAAAACATTCACATCACAGGCCAGCCCAGGAAGCAATTCTTTTCTCTTATCTCCAGCAACAAAACCAAACATCAAAACCCACAAAGTGGAGAGCCAACATTCAGGCGCACACACCTAAATGGATTTCTTTTCTAGCTCCCAGCCCTCTTCTTTTAAAAACCTTGGAAGATGCAGAGTGAATAATTTGTAATTTGGGCAGCAAGTGGGAAGATCTAGTCTCAGCTCTCCATCCCCTCTGAATCTGTCTCCTTATCCCTAAATGGGAACTAGTAATCCCACCCACTTCACAGAGAGGGTTTAGAAGCTCAAAAGGGCTCACCAAATCATGGCAAGGGACAGGAAACCCAGAGTACCTACACCATGTAGTAGGGCTTGGGGATATAAGCCCGTCTCCCCGTCTCTGGTTGCTCTCTTTCTCATAGATGTTGGGTTCATGTAGAGCTGCTTACTGCTTTTCTTCCCCTAGAGCCCTGAGAAATCTCATGTTCCCAGATTATCAACAAATGTTGGTAGAACTCAAGCCTCTATAGCTTCTCTACCCCAGTCTAGCTTTTGGGTTTTTTTAAATTAAGTGTCTTTATTTAATTTTTTAATGTTTATTTATTTTTGAGAGAGAGAGAGAGAGAGAGAGAGAGAGCGTGTGAACAGGGGAGGGGCAGAAAGAGAGGGAGACACAGACTCCAAAGCAGGCTCCAGGCTCTTGGCTGTCAGAACAGAGCCTGACACAGGACTCAAACCCACAAACCACAACAATCATGACCTGAGCTGAGGTCAGATATTTAACTGACTGAGCCACCCAGGTGCCCCTCTAGCTTTTTCATTTTTAGGATTGGATTTGTGGCTGCAGTTTCCCACCTTATCTCTCAGAGAAGACAGCACAGATTCAACCTTTGAGTGTTAGGTGCAAAATGTTTGGGCACTTTCCCAGTGAGCCCCTGGCCCAAGGCCACCCCTCCTGAGTCTGTACTACGTGATTCTCATGTTTCACAGCACCTCACCCTGACTGCTGGCCTGGTCTCTGATGGCCACTGGCTCTATCCACTGCTCCCTACACTGTAGCCAGCTCTGCCTGTACCCAACCAGAAACTCCTCTTGTTGCCACATACTGGAGGCAATGGGGGAAAGTCTCCTGGCAAGTCAATTTCCAAGAGACTACAGCTCTTGGTCTCCAAAAGTGGCCTCCTTTGGATCCACAGCTTTTTCTGGCCCATACCAAGATTCCAGGGGCTTCCTATATCACCCTCCCCCACCTGCCCACCTCCAGGTCCCAGATGGCTCATGGGTCCTGTGGTATTCCCTTTGACCTCAACACAAGTTATCAATTCTGTGGAATTCTCACCACAAGTAGAAGACCAGCCTCATTCCTTCATTTGCCTCTTCTTCTTCCACACTGCTCTCAGATCTCCTTTTTAAAAATTTAACAAACTCTTATGGAACAGCTTCCGTGGTCAGGACTGATGATTGTTTCTTTGTTGAGCCACACACTTGCTCATCTAGCACTGAGTGCAGTCATGCAACAAACACATATTGAAAGCTTACTATGTATGGAACACTAAGAGTATAATGATGGGCAAGACGGCCCTCACTCCTGGGCAACCTTCTATCCAGGGAAGGAGACAGCAAAAATAGAAACAAGATGAATATATAAAATAATTGCATGTTTTAGAAGATCTGTGAAAGAAACCAAAGGGCTGACGTAGAGTTATTAGCAAGGAGGAACACTTATTCTAACATGGTGCTCAAGGAAGACCTCTTTGAAAAAGTGACATGAAAGCTGAAATCCAGTGGTTAAAAGGAGCTATTCAGATAGAATGGGGTAACTGCACCAGAGGAAACAACACGTGCCAAGGACCTGAGACAGGAAAGACCTTGACCTATTTGGGGATCTGAGAAAAGACCAACCTGGTTGGACCTTAAGGAGAGGAGGCATGTGAGTGGGCTGGTGAAATATTTTGAAAGATGCTGATAAACACTGCCTGTGGAGATATACTATGCAGATACTTGTAGGCCACCATAGAGAGTTTGAGATTACTCCACCAATGAAGTGCACAGTTAGTCCCAAGCATTCTAGGAGCCTTCTTGAAAATAGAGCTTTGGCAGTTTCTCCTGGCCTAATGTGAGGTCGTATTCCTGCATCCACCACATATTTTTGAGAGTCACTCTGTCCTAAACACCCAGTAGTCATATTAGATTGTTATCACAAGCCCTTCACATACACACCAACCCACACACACATGTACTGGCCCATGTATATGCATTTTGCTTCTCTGTTGTTCTAAAATAGAATCATACTACACATAGCACTTAACAACTTAGTTTTTTCACCTAGCAATATACTGTGGATACCTCTACTGGTTTTTGCTCAGCTTTGTTCAATACATATGTTTCACCCATATAACTCCATCATCCTCAGCCCCTCCCTCCCCCAAATATATACTGGGGAGAGACCTGGACATGAAATTACAAGTGTACCTTTAAAAAGGCTTAGTGGGGGCACCTGGGTGGCTCAGTTGGTTAAGTGTCTAACTCTTGATCTCAGCTCAGGTCATGGTCTCACAGTTTGTGAGTTCAAGCCCCCCATCAAGCTCTGCGCTGATGGTGTGAAGTCTGCTTGGGATTCTCTCTCTCCTCTCTCACTAGCACTCTCTCTCAAAATAAATAAACTTTATTTTTTAAAAAAGGCATAGGGGCGCCTGGGTGACTCAGTCAGTTAAGCGTCTGACTTCAGCTCAGATCATGATCTCACAGTTTGTGAGTTCAAGCTCTGCGTCGGGCTCTGTGCTGACAGCTCAGAGCCTGAAGCCCGCTTTGGATTCTGTGTCTCCCTCTCTCTGTTCCTCCCCCACTCACACTCTGTCTCTCTCTCTCTCTCTCTGTCTCTCTCAAAAATAAAGATTAATTTTTTTTTAAATAAAAAAAAAGGCATAGCATAGAACTGTTGACTAAACTTTTTTTTTCTTCATGGAAAAAGCACATATCAAGTAGATCAGTGTTCTCTGTGGAGTAACTCCTGAGTTTATTTCATATACCTTCCCAAGAGTAATTTCCTTCATGCCATAAGATATGGTGGGGGGGGGGGGGCAGGAGATAGGAGGAGATTCTAGAAGATGTGAGGGATTCCCAGCCATACACTGGGTGAATCCTCTGAGGAGACAGTTGAACATGGTAGAAAAAGTACAGATTTTGGAGCCAACCATGCTGGGTTCAAATTATGGTTACTCTGCTGACTTTCCTCAGGGAAGTATCTGAACTTCACTATCTGCTTCCTCCACTACAAAAAGGGACAGTGGAACATCATTCAGCCTTAACAAAGAAGGAAATCCTTTTGCACATGTCAACATGATGAACCTGGATGATGTCATGCTAAGTGAAACAAGCCAGTCACAAAAAGACAAACATGTATGATTCTACTTGTAGGAGGCCCCTAGAGTCAACAACTTCACAGACAGAAAGTAGAAGGGTGATTTCCAGGGGCTGGAAGGAGAGGAGAATGGGGAGTTGTTGAATGTTTACAGAAAGTCAGTTTTGCAATATGGAAAGGGTTCTGGAGATGGATGGTGCTAATGGTTGCACAGCAATGTGAATATAATTAATGTCACTGAACTGTACACTTAAATATGGTCAAGGTGGTACATTCTATGCTACATGTATTTATCACAATTTTTTAAATGAATGAACAAAAGGATAGTAATACCTACCTCATGGGGTTGGTAGGAGAAAAATAAAATCATATGAAACATTTAGCACAGTGCAGTTCTTCCTTTCCCCCACTACACACACACACACACACACACACACACACACACACACACACATGCACACATACTCCTTCTGCTCAGCTGTTTCCTCAGACTCCCCTGCCAAGTTTCCTTATAGCATAGGCACCAACAGTAAGAACAAGTCATGTTCAATGACTTCTATCCTCAGGAGTCTCCCCAGGCTGCATTCTGGAAGATTCTTCATTCCTGTCTTTCCTCACATGAATTCTTATTTCAAGGCATTTCAAGGCACTCTGAGAATAATGGTTCTTAATGTGGGAACATCTGCTCTTCAGTTTCTGGAAACAATTTATTCTTCCAGTCAGACCCAGGGTTTTGAGAGACCAAATTGACAAAACATTCATGCATGCAACAAATATAACTTAGAGGGCCATATTATGCATGAGCCTCTCTGCAGTTGAAAGCATAAGATCACTTGCTTTTTCCTACTCTAAACAAGCAGCGGGTTCCTAAATTGTTCAAAATGTGAAAAAGTGCGTTGCTTCATATCCAGATCAATTGCTGAATGCTCCCTGTAACCACTTTGATTCCTTCACAACCCTGTTCCACCCTTCTTTCCCTGCATGAATATGCCTTGAGATGTGACAGGATGTGGCCTTTACTGTAATGATTTGATTGCATTTCTTTCTCTTGTCTCATTTTCCAAACTTCTGCAATCGAAGCCAATAATTAACACACTTCTATAATGATAAAGTATTTTTAAGATATTGTGTTTGTATATGTTCATAAATGAGTTCATAGACTTATGAAGAAATGAATAGATATGTTTCTTGGTATGGCACAGATAAAAATGAGTAGTTGTTTTGTTTTGTTTTTTTTTTGGTTTTTTGTTTTTTGAAGGTGTGAATAGATCTATTACTCACAGAATCCTAAAATTTAGACATGGTGGGGCTGTTGAATCTGAGCTATGTATAGTGACATGTAATAATGCCTTCTATTTATGTAATAACTACTTTAAACTTTATAAAGTGTTTTCAGATACATTAACACATTTAATTCTTAAAACAAATTAGAGAAGAAAAACAGACTCAAAGAGTTTGAGGTGTGTTCCAAGCCACCCACATAGTACAGGTCAGATGTTGGTCTCTGAAATAGCCACCTTCAAGTTTTTTCTTCCGTTTTCACTTCATCACTGGAAAAGAGAGAATGGATCAGATGACAGCTAAGGACTCAGGAAAAGCAGGGCACATTGCCTGGACCAGGTATAGAATCAGGGTTGAACTAGAAAAGAATAACCAAGATTCTCCAAGGCATGCTGGGCCATGAACAGGAATTCAGGGAATAAGACATGTGAAGCTCTTGGGGCCTCATGAGGGCAACAAAGACTTCAGTGGGACCAACAACCAGATCATGTGTAACCACTAGAAGTCTAGTCCTGACAATAAGGCTGTGTCCCTAGGTTCAGCATCAGAGGAAACATCCCAGGGTCCTCAGGGAGAGCACCGCCATGTTTCATCAGATTGGAGGTTTTAGGAAGCTAAGCACATTCTAAGATATCAAAGAAATTGGAGACCCAACACAACAGTAGAGAGCAACGGGAAGGTTACAGAGAGAATGAGGAACCCCAACTTGTTCTAACTCCAAAACAAAATGTATATGCTCTCAGCATCCACAGAAGTGTGCTGAGAAGAATTATGTTCTCTGGAGTCGCTCTTGAAAGGCAGAGTATTTGCTCTCATTGCACAATACCCTCACCTCTAGGATCTGTGGTTCACTGAACACATGAATACATACTGCCACTAAGACCCATGCAGGCCCTGTCCCTGGCTGTGAAGAAAGCATGGCCATCAGTGCTGCTTCCCTGTGTTAGGAGGAAGAAGATAATAGATTGTCTTTCTCTCTCTCTCCACTCCATGCCACGCTGACTTGAGCTCATAAGGGTACAATTCTGGAGTCACATGCTCCCTTGACTACACACGGACACAAACATGCACACTTTCCCCGAGACCCCCTGTCTGTCCCCAACCTCCGTATCCCCAGATTTTCAGGAGCTGAGACCTTTTCTCCAAATACTTAGTGCTAATCGTCTCTTGCCCCAGGATAAATTGTATTTCTTTTTGGGGAAACTCCATTTTACAACAGGTTTTATCCTGCTTTAAATGGTAGATGGGCCTTTTACATCAGATAGAAATATCAGAACTAAAAAGGTGGAGTGTTTTTGAGGACAGAGCATTAAGAATGAGTTGACTGGATTAAAGGAAAAGGTGCCCTAAGAATAAAAAACAATCTGGCTTTTCTTCTCAGAACAATTCATGGAAACCATAAGGTACCTGGCTATTCCCTGGAATGAAGGAGTGGAAGGTTATACAAAACCCTCAGGTATCCCCAGATAAGGTGCACACTGCAGAAAAAGCATGTAAAGATGTAGGTTTAGGGGCACCTGGATGGCTCAGTGGGTTAAGCGTCCGACTTCAGCTCAGGTCATGATCTCGTGGTTTGTGAGTTTGAGCCCTGCGTCGGGCTCTGTGCTGACAGCTCAGAGCCTGGAGCCTGCTTTGGATTCTGTGTCTCCCTCTCTTTCTGCCCCTCCCCTGCTAGTGCTCTGTCTGTCTGTATCTCTCTCTCTCTCTCAAAAAATAAATATTAAAAAATACTTAAAGATGTAGGTTTAGTTGTCTTCCTTTTTTTAAGCTCTAAGACTTTAAAGCTTGAGCATATTAAACCTCACTTTCATGCTTCAAGAGAAGTCTGTCCTGTGGAACCACAGGAAAAGAGAGCAGGCGTCTTAGGTTAGGCTCCCCAGAAACAGATCTTGAGATGAGGATTCATGAGCAAATGACTCCTTGAGAAAAAGCTCTTAAGGGAAGCCAGCAGAGGCATGGAGGAGCAGGACAGTGAAGGAAAGAGGCCAAGCCAGAAGGCAGATGCAGGCTGAGTCCCGCAGGAGTCTCAGCCTGAGTCTGCAGGGAGCTCAGGAGTGAAAGGTGAGTAAGGTGTGGTCTGTGGTGCACTGAACACATGAGTATATACTGCCACTAAAACCCGTGCAGGCTCTGTCCCTGGCCTGGAAGAAAACACGGCCATCAGTGATGCTTCCCTGTGTTGGGAGGAAGAAGAGACAGGGGTCTGGGGTTTTCATACTTCTGTAGCCATCATCCACTGGATAAGGGGCATAAAGTCCCCCCGGAATTTCTTGTTTCTGGTGTCCTGAGGCTGTAGAAAAGGAAAGCACCCAACACCAATGGGCACACAAAAATGCCACCAAAGAGAGTAGAGGTGATCTGAGCAAAACATTGACATTGTCAGTCACAGGGAGCAAAGACCACAATTTGAGAGACTCAGTTTCCTCATATACAGAATGAGGTCATTTCATTATCCTGCACCCCTGATGCCTTATCTGTCAAGTGGGGAATGTGATAACGTCTGCCTCACAGTGTTGTTGCAAGGATGGGACAGTTTGGAAGGAACACATATTAAACACTGAGAAATATCAACTGTTGCAAATACTTATAAACAAGTATAACAATAATTTCACCTGGGCCTGTGGCTCTGTGGCTCTTTTGCCAAAAGAGATGTAGTGGCCACCCATGAACCTAAACATCTCCAAGATCTCTTCTCTCTCAGTAATTCAGGGAATACATTCTAAGTTACCCAGAAATTATAGGTCCCTGCAAGGCAAGAAGAACTTGGTCAACATCCATGAGGAATTTTAAAATCACTTTCAGAGTGCTCAGTGCTGAGTGGCTCAGTTAAGCGCCCGACTTCGGCTCAGGTCATGATCTCACAGCTTGTGAATTCGAATCCCACATCAGGCTCTGTGCTGATCAGCTCAGAGCCTGGAGCTCCTACTTCAGATTCTGTCTCCGTCTCTCTCTGCCCCTCCCTGGCTCGCACACTGTCTCTCTCTCTCTCTCTTTCTCTCTCTCAAATATAAATAAGCATTAAAAAATTAAGTAAATAAAAGCAC
Source organism: Panthera onca (assembly GCF_046562875.1). Lineage (NCBI taxonomy): Eukaryota > Metazoa > Chordata > Mammalia > Carnivora > Felidae > Panthera > Panthera onca. The sequence goes on along the minus strand of NC_138343.1, from coordinate 21,941,939 downwards.
TTTGAAAAGCACGAACCCATTGTTTGAACAGTACAAAAAACATTTTTTTTTAGATAAAAATTCAACCTTGGCTCTGTACGCTGGTTTCTGCCCTATTCATTTCTTAAACACAATTACGAGGAGAGCTTTTAATGCAATTGGTTATGAACATCAACTTACTATTAGGTTAGCTGACAACAAGCTAAGTTAGGAGCCATGAAGGAGCTGTATGTATGACATTTGAGTAGCACAAAATGTGATTTTTCTCTGGAGAAGACTTTTGAGAATTAGAAGGAATTAGTCATATTTTCCAATGTGGGGATTTTAACAGTTGTGAAATTATGAAGGAGACCTGACTCAACAATTCCGATACTGCAATATGTCACCTAGCTGTCTTGTTACTTAAAATTACACGATTTAGAAGACAGTAACTTTAAAAAGAACCCAGCTGAGGTTGGAAAGAAAAGGGAGAGAAGCAGACAAAGCAACGGAAAAGCAGAAAATTGCTGAACATTTACAGAGCTAAGTTTAACAATTCTGGGCTCATTTAATACATTTCTTTCTTAAATAGCACACTGAAAAGGCATGTTTATCCTCTCAGTGAGTTATATGTTAGAAATGCACTCATTAAACTGTTTTTTCAAAAGTACAATACTGAATCCAAACTGTCTTTAATATGTTGCTAAATATTCAAATGAGTCACCCTTTTGGACTCCCTTTTGGAGGGTTAAAAGATGAATCGACTTTCACTGGACAAAGATGATTAAGCCAATTCAAGACTCTCCTTGTGCTATATTTTTTTAGCCTCTTCATTAGGTTACTCCTCATTAACTACCCTAAATGAGCTACAAATAATGATCAGGTCTGTCCTTTATATATGAAAATTAGGCTATTAGAAAGCTTGCGACTTTGGAGGTGTTTTCCAGGAGTGGTGAAAGGTTTGAACTTTCTCAAGCATCCTCTTTTAGGTTTCTCTTGTTTTCAATAGCATACATTTGCAAGACTGTTGGCCAGGGTTAGGAGGAAGCTGAAAGACTCAGAGATGGTTCTAATGAGCTTGGTCTCATTAACACGGTATGATAATTAGCTAACCTAGCTGAACAAATGCAATAGTGGGCAAGTTTGAAGAGGTATAAATAGCTCCCTGAAACTTAAATCCAAAGCTACAAGTGGTGTTACCCCTTAAAGAACTAAACAAATCACTGAATAGGATAAGTACTAGCACTTACAATCAATGCTATAAAGAAAAGAGGGTAAGTGTTACCGTTAAGAAATGATTGTCACTTATAACTAATTGAATTCCAAAATACACACATGTCCTCTTATGTGTTTTGCTCCTATCGTGATAATATAAATCAAAGAGAGATCCCAGGCTTATTCCAGACAAGTAGGAAAGAGTATCTAATTTATCCCAAAGAAGTTTACTCCAATATGTTGACTTCAGAAACTACTCACTCTTTATGCACTTTCAACAAAGATTTCTTTGTCTCTTCTCAAAGAGTTTGCTTTAAAAGAGCAATTCTTCTTAAATTGATCTAGAAAGTAAATGTGATTCCAATCAAAATTCCAGTAAGATTTTGTATGACCTGCACCTCAAAAAGGTGCCTAGAAGAACAAAGTAAGGAAAATTGCCCCATCAGAAATAAAGATACTTCAAAGATGAAGTAATTAAAAAGACAAAAGAAAAAAAGGTAGTATTAGCATCAGAAAAGACAAAGAGATTAATGGAATGGAATAGAAAGCCCAGAAACAAATCCAAGTAAATATAGGAATTTACTCTATGGTAGAGATAATGTTATAAATCTGTGGAGAAAAGATGGAATTTTTTAGTAGCTGATATTAGGAAAACTGGCTCACAGCATGAATAAACATGTAAACCTAATGACATACAAAAATACAACCAAACTGATTAAAACCTAGTTACAAAAATTAAAACTGTAAAGCAAATTAAAAATATTTTTAAGTTGATACTATCCAAATCAATCTACATATTCAATGCAATCCCTATCAAAATAACATGAGCATTCTTCACAGAGCTAGAACAAACAATTCTAAAATTTTTATGGAACCACAAAGGCCCCAAATAGCCAAAGCAGTCCAGAAAAGGTCCATGCTTCAAGCTGTATTACAAAGCTATAATCATCAAGAGAGTATGGTACTGACATAAAAATAGACACATAGATCAATGGAACAGAATAGAGAACCCAGAAATGGACCTACAAATGTATGGCCAACTAATTTTTGACAAAGCAGGAAAGAAAATCAAATGGAAAAAAGTCAGTCCCTTTAGCAAATGGTCCTGGGAAAACTGGACAGTGACATGCAGAAGAATGAACCTCGACCACTTTCTTACACCATACACAAAAATAAACTCAAAATGGATCAAAGACCTAAATGTAAAACAGGAAGCCATCAAAATCCTAGAGGAGAAAACAGGCAACAACCTCTTTGACCTCAGCTGCAGCAACTTCTTACTTGACATGTCTCCAGAGGCAAGGGAAATAAAAGCAAAACTGAACTATTGGGACCTCATTAAGATAAAAAGTTTCTATGGAGCAAAGGAAACAAACAGCAAAACCAAAAGGCAACCAACAGAATGAGAGAAGATATTTGCAAATGACAAATCAGATAAAGGGTTAGTATCCAAAATCTATAAAGAACTTAGCAAACTCAACACCCAAAAAACAAATAATCTGGTGAAGAAATGGGAAGAAGACATGAATAGACACTTTTCCAAAGAAGACATCCAGATGGCTAACAGACACATGAAAAGATGCTCAATGTCACTCCTCATCAGGGAAGTACAAATCAAAATCACAATGAGATACCACCTCACACCTGTGAGAATGCCTAAAATTAACAACTCAGTAAACAACAGATGTTGGCAAGGATGTAGAGAAAGAGGAACACTTTTGCACTGCTGGTGGGAATGAAAACTGGTGCAGCCATTCTGGAAAACAGTATGGAGGTTCCTCAAAAAGTTAAAAATAGAACTGCCCTATGACTCAGCAATTGCACTACTAGGTATTTATCCAAAGGATACATGAGTGCTAATTCGAAGGGGCACATGCACCTTAGCAGCACTATCAACAATAGCCAAAGTATGGAAAAAGCCCAAAAGTCCATCAACTGATGAATGGACCAAGAAGATGTGAAGATGTGGTATATATATATATATATATATATATATATATATATATATATATACATACACACACACACACACACACACACACATATATATAATGGAATATTACTCAGTGGTCGAAAAGAATGAAATCTTGCCATTTGCAACGATGTGGGTGGAACAAGACTGTATTATGTTAAGCAAATAAGTCAGTCAGAGAAAGATAAATATCATTTTATTTCACTCATATATAGAACTTAAGATACAAAACAGCTGAACATAAGGTAAGAAAAGCAAAAATAAGATAGAAACAGAGAGGGAGACAAAGTGTAAGAAACCCTTAAATACAGAGAACAAACTGAGGGTTCCTAGCAGGATGTTGGGTGAGGGTATGGCTAAAGTGGTGAGGGAGATTAAAGAGAACACTTGTTGAGATGAGTACTGGGTGTTATATGTAAGTGATGAATCACTAAATTTTATTCCTGAAATTAAAAGTAGAAAGAAAGAAAGAAAGAAAGAAAGAAAGAAAGAAAGAAGAAAGAAAGAAAGAAAGAAAGAAAGAAAGAAAGAGAGAAAGAGAGAGAGAAAGAAAGAAAGGAGGAAGAAAGAAAGAATTGAAGTATAAAAAATATTTTTTAATATTGTGACATTAAGATGTGTGGAAAAAGTTTTTACACTCCAAAAACATAAGGTGAAAAAAGTCAACTACAACAAAATTGAAGGTTTCTATTCAATGTAGAGAAGATATGCAGCATCTAAAACGTATTAGGGTTAATATCAATAGGACAGAAGGAACTCCTACAAATTAATAAAACAATATAGCAAACTATTTTAAAATGCACAATGGATATGAATTGGTAATTCACAGAAGAAAGAAACCCAAGAAACTAATAAATATATAAAGAAGTACTCAACTTCATTTACAAATAATCAGAGATCTATATATTGAAATAACTTTATAATCATCCTGTTGGACAGGTATGAATGTTGGTAAATGTATTAGTGATAATGTTGGTATATGGGAAACTCATTCACATGAGAGAATATTGGTTATGGTATATTAGGTTATTGTGTAAATGCATTCACTACCTCTCTATCACTTCCATAGAGAAGATATATTTCCTCTCCCCATTGGACTTGGCCATGTGACTCAAATTGGCCTTAGAGCAGGCTTCCCTAAGCACTTCTGTGCTCCTGAGCTCTAAGATTGGTCATATAACTTGTTTTGACCAATAGTATGCTAACAAAAATGACTTGAGCACAAGCTTGAAATGTGCTCGGTGGTTGGGCTTGATCCCTTGCACTTCTGCCATTGGCATGAGAAGAACATGCCCTAGCTAAGTCCACCAGTTCAAGGAGGATGAGAGACACCTGGAACAGACCTGAACCCAGCGTAAAGCCTAGATCCACTTTAGTTGAACTCCCAGCTAACCCACAGATGTATAAGTGATAATAAATTATTGCTATTTTAGGCCATTTAATTTGGGGGCAGTTTGTTTCACAACATCATTTTGACAACAGCTGACCAATGCTAGTATTTGATGTAGCATTTTCTCAGTTTTAGTAAATGTAAATAGAATGTATATTATGTAGTAGAAATTGCCACACAGCCTCCTCTACTCTTTTTCTGTTGGCAGAGAATACCTCTCGTATTAGTCTGAATACTCAGAGAAACAAAATCAATAGGATAAGCACATATATAAAGAGAAAAAGATTTATTATAAGAAATTGATCCATGTGATTAAGGAGGCTGAGAAGTCTCTCAGTCTCCTGTCTACAAACTGGAGACACAGACGAGGCAGTGGTATAGTTCCAGTCTGAATCTGAAGGCTTGAGATCCAGGTAGCTGTTGTCGAAGTTCCAGACTGAATGCAAAGAAGACCAATATTTCAACTCAAAAACAGGCAGAGAGAGCAAATTCTCCCTGACCCACCTTTTGTTCCATGAAGGCCTCCAATGGATTGGGTTAGGTCTACCCACAATGGATATACACTGTACTTTACTAGCCTACTGATTCAAATGTTAATCTTGCCCAGAAACAGCCTCATAGACATACCCAGAATCATGTTTAACCAAATATCTGGGCACCCTGTGGCCTGGTCAGATTGACATCTAAAATTAACCGTCACACTTCCACTCTGGGTGCCCAAAATTCCAGACACTTGTTTTCCTAGTCTCCACTGCAACATATATAAATGCTAGTCTATGTTCCAAGGGAACATCTATTAAAGGACATGTAGTAGAAGTTTTCCTCTATTATAAAAAAGATATATGAGAAGCTATGCTCCTCATTACCCTTATGGCTGTGATTATGTGATCATGTGATCATCCCATGCCATGGGATGCCCAGGGATGCTACAACCAGCTATGACCATTGGAGAAAATAACACTGACTTATAGAGGAATGGTAGAGAATGGAACACATCTGGATCCTTGATGACATCATCGAGCTGCTAATGTTTCCTCTAGAACTCATGTTATATGAAACAATTTAGGTCATTACTATTTCAGTCACCGTTAAGTAGGGATGCTAAAAGCACCCTTAATTATCCATGTATTGGCCCACTAATCTGAACTCTTGGATATGAATAGGCACATGCACAAGAAGATAGGTAAGATAATGCCCATTGCAATATTATTTTGTGGTAGAAAGAACTTGGGGTGTCCTAAGTGTCCACCACTTGGAAATAGACTATTACAATGTCTACAATAAAATATTATGTAATAATCAGTAGTAGTAGACTATATTTACATAAGAAATTTGCACAGATCTCAAAGATATAAAAGTAAATGTAAGAAAGTAAATAATAAGTAAGAAAAGTAAAACTTGGAATGGGATATATATCACAATGCCATTTATGTATATAAAGAATGCAAACACATAAGACAGCATTGTAAGTTTGCCAATAATTCACATATATTCAAGGAAAAATGTTTGAGATATTACAGTGCATGTTTAAGGGGGAAGGATCTACTTTCAAGCACACTCATGTGATTATTAGCAGGCTTTACTTCCTTTGGGCTGGTGGACTGAAGGCCTTAGTTCTTCACTGGTTGTGGACAGAAGTCTCCTTCAGCACCTTGCCATCTAGGTCTTCCCATAAAGCAGCTCTGAACATAGCAGCTTGATTCCCTCAGAGTGAACAAGTGAGTGGGAGAAAGGGTGTCCAAGATGGAAGCCCTGGTCTCACTTTTGTCATATTCTTTTTATAAGGAACAAGTCACTAGGTCCAGTTCACACTCAAGAGGAAGGTGCTGCATACACAAAGGAATGAACACCAGGAGGTAGAGATCACAGAACCATTTTAGAAATCCTCTACCACAGCCCTCAATACCATGACCAGTGGCATTCACTTATGAACTGAGGAGTAGGATTAAATCAGCTTCATATAACTGAGGTCCAAAAGTGAAATAAAAGAAAAACCAAATGGCAAAAAGAACCAACGTGGTTTTGGCTTTAACGTATTTGTAAGTCAAGCAGTAGCTAATTGACATTAAATAATGTCTGGAAGACTGAGTAACTATTGGTGCCAAAATGTTGACTATAGGCATGTAAATATTAAGAAGCACAGAAAAAAAAAATGTAGCTTTATTACTTACGATCAATACAAAGAGACAGGCAGTGAAAGGGGGGGATATTGGTATAGCTTCTATTAAAAACAGCAGCTCAAATCCAGATTGAAAATTTAAAAAATTCTAGGTGCTAAAACTTTTTGATGTAGATTTGGGTAACTTTATAACAGGAGAAAAACTTATCATTCCTTCATTTAGCAGAGGGAGAATGAGGTCCAGATGGCCAGTGATTTTACTCCAACTATGGCATGTTCCTCTTTCTTTGGTCAAAGCAATTCTTTATCAGACAGACTCTCCTGCCAGAGTAAAAATGTGATCTTTACCATTTGCAAGCAGCTTCCAGTCTGACACTAACTGGGCTAGGCTTGGCACAGTCTTCCTTCCTTTTTCCCCAGCAAATTTGCACCAAAGAGTTAATTGCATTAAAAATGTTCCCTATTTAACTTCTGTCTTTGCTGATGAATAAACTTTCAAAAACAGTCTCCATGTTATATCTCAAAGCAGGGCAAGACTTCTTTTATTTTGTTTCAACACTATTTTCTTAAACCTCTCTCTCCTTTTCATGCTCCTCATTGCAGTGTAAGTCCATGAAAAATTAACACTGCTGCTCAGCAGGGAAGCTAGCTCTTTTTAAAAGAATGCTCTGGCAAACCCCAACACCAGGACATGCATCTCCTAGCAGATCTGCCTTAGAAAAGCACAATGTGTTACAGAAGTTTCTCCCTAGAGAGTGTGAATCTCAATGGCTGTGGCAATTATACTAGATTTTCTTTATGTTTTCTCTACCATCCCTTATTTAGTTCTTGATAGCATACTTTGGGTCCAAGAACTTGCAAAATTTAAGGTAAATCACTGTAATGATGTAAGAACCATGCTTTCTTGGACTCCATGGAGTCACTGGAAGGAAAGCTAATATCTCAAAGCCCAAACTCCACAAACAAAATGACATTTTCAATTGTTAAATAAAACAATTGAGTTTTATGGGTAAGACATTTGTCCATACCAGAGTACAAAATATCAGCATCAATCAGAAAAACAGGGAGTGTAGTAAGTGGATCTAAGAGCTTATCAATGTCATGAAAGTTCTAGGCAAATACATGGCTAGTGTAGCATTTAATGAAAATTAAAATTGTTTCTCTTCTTAAAGTGAAAATTATAATTTTAATTCAATGCATCAGGTTATTTTTATTCACATTTACAAATAACCATTTTGATCAGAATTTTTCACTGAAGAATTGATTGAGGTTTTCAATTCATGAAATCATAATTATGTCATATTATAAAAGAATTCCTCTTGGTATAATATATAAGAGCAGCCCAACTAAACATCACTTGGTAGGTTTGATCCTGTGGCTAAATAAGATCACATTTTTCCATTACAATATCCATCCCTCTTACTTCTCCCATCCTAGACTTTTTGACTTAGCTCACTTCAGATTCACACCTGCTAGATATCATCTCATAAAATCACAAAACTACAAGATGGCTCAACAGCTTTGAGATAGAAGACAGCATGGTCATAGGAAATTGGCACTGGTTGACCACCAATGGAAAACCTTACCCAAGTGAATTTGCTTTTCATTATTTTCATATGCCTCTCTCTTCCCTTTATAGCAGAGCCCACTGGACTCAGCACTTCAACAGACAGCTCTTAAAATCTTAGTGCTCAGAATCAAGTTAGATACCCAGCTTGGTAAATAAATTTTCGCTCTGCTTACCATTCTTACCTTCCTATCATTGCCCTCTAGGTCTGATATTTTGCATATCCCATCAATAACAATTGCAATAACAGTAACAATAACACTCCAAATGTAAGAGTTCCAACAATTATATTCAAATCAAGTGCTTGATTCTGTCAAGCTAGCTCATTCCCTAAGGCTTCCTCAAAGCCCCTAATAGCACTCAGACTTTAAATGAATGGAATAAACTTTATGTAATTTTTAAGTTGATTTTACACATTAACATGCAATGCTACCTTTTCACAAAATACTTCACCTGTTCACCACCGGCTTTCTTAAGGTTTGCAGGTAATAAAATGAATGAGTATAGGACATCAATTTCTACGATGTGTATGAATTTTGAAACAGCAGTGGTAATAACCATGCCTCTTTGATGAACCAAAAGAGTAATCACAGAAACTCTAATAAATCCTCTCTCCCCCTTTCCAAGGTTGTCTATTGCTGGGCTAAATCTCTCAGAATCAGATCCAGAAAACTCTATTCCTCTTATATGTGCCTCAGTCATTATATATAGAAAGAATCCATTAACTATCCACTCTATAGGATGCAAAGTGTAAGATGGCTACTAAAATAGCTCAAACCCAGTGCCACACTAATGGAGATATAGAATTCAGAACCCAAAAGAGGATAGTTACACCATGTGGTCTTAGAACATCATATAACAGGTAGGAGGGAAAAAAAAGCCATTTAAAACACAATCTTTAAAAATAGTCCTTTAGTCAAAAAACTACTCTGCCCTAAATCCACTTCAAGACTCAATAGAAACTCAAAGGGAACTAAACGCTAATGGATTCTCAAAAGAAAAACACATTATAATTGAACCATCATATTCCTTGGCACACATAACAGCTGGTCTGACCTCACATGGAGTATTAACTTCGATTCTGGTGCCATATTTTAAGAGGGACAATGATAAACTGGAATACATTCAGAATAGTGCAGCCTATTCTGGAAACTATTTCATATGATAAATGGCTGAAAGAATTAGTGATCTATATCCACCAGTGAGGGAAATAAGATAACTGTCTGAAATAAGAGGAGTGGTTAGCAAGTGGGACTAGAATTATAAAGAGTGGCTTTGAGCATTAATCAAGGAAAGAAGCCTAAGCAAGTAAATGCAAATTAAAACAATAGTGAAATACTATTTCCACATTCTTGCCCCTCAGGAAATTGGGATATACACAAGCATGTATTTATTTTCCAATGGAAATAGCTAGTGTTTCACTGGTAGGAAGGATAGGAAAAGATTTTCTGGTGGTCAATTTGGAAATAAGAGTCAAAAGACTCAAAACTGTACATACCTTGTAACCAAATGTTTTTGCATCTAAGAAGTTATGTAAAAGAAATGACCTGAAATGTTTTCAAAGACTTTTGTAAATGAATGTCATCAGAACATTAGTTATGTTTACAAAAAAAAAAGGGGGAGCAATACCTAAATACTCAATAAGAACCTTTGAATTTTCTATACTAACAATTGTATAGTGTTTACAATGTACAAGTCACTGCTAAATATTTTCCTCATAACTCTGTAATCCCCACAAAAGCCCTAGGAAGAGGATATTATTATCCCCATTTTATAGAAGAGAAAACTGAAGTAAAAGATGTTACATTTCTCAGGGTCTCCTATTCAACATGTGGCAGAGTCAAAATTCCAAAATAGGTGTTCTGACTCAACACTCTACACTCACCAATGCTATGTTAGCTTGGTAAAAAAGTCATGACATGTTAAAATATGGAATGTCATCCTTAAAAGTGAAATAAAAAAAAAAGGATTACGATGAGCTCACCTGGTATCAGTCATCAATATCTACCTTAATCCCCTTTTTAGAAAACCAAGACCACATTTTCCCTTCTCCAGTCTTCTGACACTGTCCTGTTCTCCTAGTTTTTCAAAGATCTCACCCCAATACCCTTCCAATTCCTTGAGATGAAATTCTTCCAGGCCAGAGGGTCAGCCCATTGGAGTAAGAGTTTGCTCACAGTCTCTGGCTTTTACTTTTCTCTTTCAAGTGCTATTGTTCCACTGGATCAGTGGACACAAGTCACTGTTTGTTCAAAACAAAAATGTTTTCAGGAAAATTCAAACATAAGAAATTAATCATGGGTAATTTTTTTCTTTTCATTTTAAAGTAATGAGGAAAAAGAAATTAGATGGTGGGTGCACTTACCAAGAAGAAATTTTAAAACAACTTAAGTCAATGTCAAACACCTTTCAAATGAGGTCACAGTCTGTGCATTTTTCCTCTTCAAGCTGAGTTGTTCCTTGTTATGCTGCAGAGACAAATAAGAAACACCTTGGATGACAAAAACCACAAATACAATTGCTATTTCTTTTGTATGGAAAATATCTTGGTTTAATTTTTGACTTACTTGTAAATACAAGTGCATGTTTTAAACTCACGCAATTTTTCTCCACCAATTCCCATTAAGGGCTACATAAAAGCATAAATGACCAGATGGAGGGTTTTATAAATCTCTTTATTAATACCAATCAGAAGCAGAAAAAATATAGAGGAGGAATTGCTTTGAATAATGCAAATTAGTTTGTTATAGCAAAGTAAGTATCATGTCAAGAACTGTTCTGCTTACTCAGTATTTCTCCAAAATCTACAAGTTTGATGAATAGTCTGCAAGAGCTGGTGAGAGCCAGGAGTTGTCTGATCTTTTAATTCCTTTGGCTTGAACAATATCTAGATTTGTGGACAGTCTGATGTCCTGCCAAAGACTTATGTGACTTCCCAGGAGAGTCTTCCATTCTCATGGTTACTCCTGGCTGTCAGGCCCTTATTTCTACAGAACTAGTTGCAAATGTGAATCATATCATAATTCCCTACATGCCCTTCTGTTCTGTACCAAATCAATCCACATGTGGAAATGGTGCTTTCCTTCATTTTCACAAAAACAAACAAAATTCACCAAACAAGCAAGTACAACCATGCTCATGCCAATGCATGACATGACAGATTTTATTAGAAGTTGAGAAATATCAAAGAAATTTAGATCACAGCAATGCAAACAACAGAAACTGAGTAGAGTATAATCTTTTTTCCAAACCACTTTTGGTCATCTGGTCATGAACTGTTCACCAACACAAAACTTCTGCTTGTCGACATCTTGCTAATTCTCTTCTCCTCTACCTCTTTTCCCAAACCCTCTCTCACAGCAGCATCAGTGTTATACCAAAAATGGGTTATTTCTAGCACAGAAAACTTAGCTCTTTCATTTCCTTTTCTCCTACTAACCCCATGTGACTTATTATATTATTTTTTTAACAAAGGAATTTCCTTCTACAGGAATGATAATGTTGCTATTAAGAAGCTTTTATTATGTTACTTCAGTCATAATCATAGAATCTCAGAAGTTATTTGGGCTCAGCCCGTAAACTTACAGATGAGAAATCCCTAAAAGAAAGACCAACTGACTTACTCCAAGTTCTATACCTTAGTAGTGGCAGAGTTAACAGAAAACAACCAAAACAAACCAAAACAAAAACATGTTCTTCTGATTCTGTCTGGTGTGTTTTCCATCACTAAATACAAACACTAAGACATCTTAATATTTACTAATACTAACCAGTGGAAGAAAATTTTAAATTCTTTTATCTGTCTATCTATCCATCTATCTATCATCTATCTAATACATTGTAAGAAAGTAGTACATTTATTTAATGTTCAGCCAGTCCCAGGAACTTTTAATCATCAAATACTTTTGAGCATATAGTTGTGCTAAATGTCAGTGTAGACACTAAGGACTTAAAGTTGAGCAAAATGTCTTTGGCATATAGATCCTCTGTATCGTGACCCCAAACTTCCTTTCCTAATTTATGACTATAAATACCATCTATAGGTTGGTAACTATCCAACTTCAGGTGTCTCCACTCCTGACCTCAGAAGAAAACTCCATACTTGTACCCCTAAATGCCTTCTTTACCAAGCCAACTGGTTGACTGATAGGCAAAATAGAATTCTTGAACCTTTTCTCACTCTCTCCTTAAATAGTTCCTCTTTTGAATTCTCCATTTCCGTAAATAGCATCATAGCTGCCCAGTTACTCATGCCAAAAATCTTCTGAATTATCTTTGATTTGGTTCATTCAATTATAACCTATGCCTACTCTATCAGCTCCTCTTCCAAAATACACACTGAATCCATTCTCTTCTGTCTCCTCTATAACCATCCCTGTCCAAGCTCAATGATCTTGTGACTAGACTACTACTACTCCTTATAATTTTTCCTTCATTGCTAACCCTTTTCTGTTATCTATAAGGTAGACAAAGAGATTTTTTAAAAATATAAATCATGTTATAATAATCTTCTACTCAAAATCCTCCAATCTCTTTCCATGACATTCAGTATAATAATCAAGTTCTTTTCTAGAGCCTACAATGCCCTTCTTGATCTGGCTCTCCCTTCCTCTTTGTGGTTAAATATATCAACTTCTTTCTTTCTGAGTTTTATTTTATATCTTAAGAATCCTGGGTGAGGGGTGAAGGAGGGCTCCAAGATGACAGCATAGGAAGATTCTGAACTCACCTTCTCCCATAAACACACCAAATCTATAGCTACATATAGATCACTTCCTTCTGAAAAAAAGATCTGAAAAGTTGATGAACTTTTAACCACAACAAAGGATAAAAGGTCACATTGAGATCAGTAGAGGAAGCAGAGAAATGGTCTCATAAAACACCTGACCCCTGGTGTTGCAACATACAATAAGGAGGGATCTCTCCAGACAAGTGCTTCTCCAGGAAGAATGAGGGTTTGGGCACCCTAGCCCCTGGAATCTGCATCAGAGAGATGAGCCCCAGAATGACTGGCCTGGAAAACCAATGATTTGGGGCTGGATAGTGGGGTCCCAAAGTGCTATAAGAACTCCTCTTGGAGGGTTCAAATGTTGTCTTGCTACCCTGAGACCCAACAGTTTGAAAAGTACTTAGCTTGAAATAGTACCCAGATTATACTTGAAGAAGATTTCTTTGTTGATCTGAGAGCAATGGCTGGAGGGGTAGAGGGTGGATGAAATGCTCCTTGGAGATGGAGGGACTGGTGGAGACCATTGTTGCACTCTACACATAGCAGGCTAGCACAGGGGGATGAGCTCGGTCACAGAACCCTTCCAAAGTAAGGGGTAGTGATCCCAGCACTTGTTGATGTCAGAGAATGCAGGAAGTTGTAGTGTTCCCCTACCTCCTGGCTGGAGATGGAAAACACTATAGTAGTGCTTTCTCCCACTCCCAGTCTGAAAACAGCAGAGGCACACAGACTTGCTACTCTCTCATGGCATTACTGAGGCCATCAAGCAGCACACACAAATCAAGACATTTTCCCATTGCCTTTCTGAAACTAGCTAGCATGGTCTGTCCTCTACAACCTCCCACTGCCTTGTTAAAGCAAGCTGGCATGAGCAATCCACACAGGACACAATGCTTGATAAGCAGGCCCTGTGGCCAAGAGGGGCTGGCATTCCACATCAGATAGGCAGTTCTTGGTAGGCCACCACCCCCAGGTCACTTCACTGACAGGTCTTTGCATACTCTCAACAATGGCAGCATATCAAGAATAAACCAAACAGTTTAGACAACCACAAAAATTGAGAGACAACCAAGAGCTAAGGCAAGGTTAAATGAAAAGAATCATCACCACCTAAGGCTACTCCTTCAAGACTGAGAGAAGTAACTGTTTTTGCCTAATACATACAAACAGAGAGAATCACGCAAAATGAGAAAATGGAGAAATATGTTCCAGATGAAATAAGACGACAAAACTCAGAAAATGGCCTTAATAATATGAAGATAAGTAATCTACCTGATAAATAACTCTAAGTAACAGTCATAAAGGTGCTCCCCAAACTCAGAGGAAGAATGCATGAACACAGTGGGAACTACAACAATGAGAGAAATTATAATAAAATACCAAGCAGAAGACACAGAGCTAAGGAGTACAATACCTTAACTGAAAAATACACTGGAGGGGTTCAGCAGCAGAGTGGGTGAAGCAGAAGAATGGAGCAGTGAGCTGACAGATAAAGCAATAGAACTCACCCCACGGCAGAACAACAAAAAGAAAAAAGAATTTTTAAAAAATGACAATAACTTAAGAGACCTCCAGGATAATATCAAGTGGAATAACATTTGTATTAACGGTGTCCCAGAAGAAGAGAGAGAGAAAGGGAAAGAAAACTTATTTGAAAAAAAAGTAATGGCTGAAAACTTCTCTAACCTAGAGAAGGAAACAGACATCCTCACCCAGAATGAATTCCTAAAAGAAGATGAACCAAAACAAAGCCACACCAAGACACATTATAATTAAAATGTCAAAAATTAAAGATAAAGAGATAATCCTAAAATCACCCATAGGAAAAAAAAAATTGGTTCTATACAAGGGAAATCCTATAGGATATCAGCATATTTCTCAACAGAAATTTTACAGGCCAGAAGGGAGTGCCATGACATATTCAAAGTGCTGCAAGGAAAAAAAAATTCCAACCAAGAATACTCTACCCAGAAAGACCATCATTCAGATTTGCAGGAGAGATCAAGAAAATAAGCCAGCCACACAGGAAATATTAAAGGGAATATTAAAGACTTGTTTAAGCTGAAAAGAAATGGCACTAATTAATAACATGAAAACATATGAAGGTAAAAGTCTTACTGGAAAAGGTAAATATATAGTAAAGATAGTGATTAATCACTTATGAGGCTACTAAGAAGGTTAAAAGAAAAAAGTACTAAAATTAACTATAACTATAATAATTAGTTAAAGTATACATAAAATAAAATGATATAAAAATGACATAAAAACAAAATTTGGCAGGGTGTTAAAATGTTAAGTTTTAGAATTCATTCAAATATAAGTTGCTATAAGTTTAAAATAGTCTGTTATAAACATAGGATGATACATGTAAACCTCACAGGAACCACAAAGCAAAGAATTATAGTAAATACACAAAAGAAAATGAGAAAGGAATCTAAACATAAACTAGTGAAAGTCATCAAACCACAGAGAAGAGAGAAAAAGAAGAAAGGAATGGAGAGAAACTACACACACACACACACACACACACACACACACACACACACACGACAGAAAACAATGAACAAAATGACAATAAGCAAACACTTATCAATAATTCTTGTATAATCACTTGGAATGTCCTCAAATTATTCTTTTAGCTTCATCCTCAGGTTTTGGTATTTAATATTTTTATTATAAATCTGTTTTATGTCTCTCTGATAGTTCTTCTTTGAAGTTTTTCTAGACTTGCTTTAAGGACTATTAAATGTCAATTTTTGCAAATGCTACATGTACTCTTGAGAAGATGTATTCTCCAGTTATTGGATACAGGACTCAATATGTATTCATTAAATCAAGTTCTTAACTGTGTTTTCTAATCTTCTCTATCCTTTTTTATGTATTCTTAACCAATCAAATATAAGAGAGGTAGTTTGAAATCTCTCACTCTGGCGGAAGATTTTTGTATTTCTTCTTGAACTTGTGTGGATTTTTGCTTTGTGTATTTTATATCCACTTTATTAGTCCATATACTTAGAATTGTTATGTATTACTAGCAAATTGACTCTTTTAACATTTCGTAATTAACCTCTATAGCCTTAATAATTTGTCTTTTGTTTGACATAAACAAAAGGATGCTGAGATGTTTTGTTTTGTTCTTATTAATGAAGTTTTGGACTTCTGTTTGTTTTGTTTTTTGGTCTGCTTTATTCTTTTCTTTTTAACCTTTAAATGTCCTTAATTTGTAAATGTATTATTTCCAAAACTCATATAAGTGGATTTTGATTCCACCCAATCTGATTAAGCTCTGCCTTTTAATTGATAAGTTTAGTCCTTTATATTCATTGTAATTATGGAAATATTTGGACTTATTCCAACCATTTCAAGCATACTGCCTTGTGCTTTTTGGTTATTCTGAATTCCTCATGCTTTTTTTTCTCTCCTTTTATACATTTAGATTGATTGAGCTTTGTTTTTTTCCTTAGTCAATCTTCTCCCTTTGCTAATTTTAAAATTATAAACTTTATCTTCAATTTTTCAGTGCTCACTCCTTAAATTTTATCATGTAAACTTTACATCAAAAGTTAATCAAATCTCTACCCTCCTACCTGAATGGACAATTTTCCAAAGACATATAAAGGAACAACAGGTACATGGAAAGGTACTCAACATCACTAATCATAGAGGAAATGCCCATTAAAAGTACAATGAGATATCACTTCACAACTATTCAAATGGCTCCCATAAAAAATATAAGAGACAAGTATTGGTAAAGATGTGGAAAGAAGGGAACCAATTTTGCACAGTGTTGGTAGGAAGTAAATTGGTACAGCCACTATGGAAAAGAGTATGGAGATTCCTTTAAAAATTAAAAATAGAACTACTATATGATCCAGTAATCCCACTTCTAGGTATATATTCAAAAGAATTGAAATGACTATCAAAAAGAAATACCTGTATACCCATCTTCATTGCAGGATTATTGATAACATACAAGACACAGAAACAACCTAAGTTGTGGATGAGTAAATGAATAAAGAAAATGTGATATTAGTATGTATACATATAAATTCATTGGACTATTTTTATCCACCAAAAAAAAAAAAAAAAAAAAAAAAAGAATTCTGCCATTTGAATGGGATGGACCTTAAGAGCATTATGCTAAGTGAAATAAGTCAGAAAAAAGAAAAAAACTGTATCATTTCACTTATATTTGGACTCCAAAAGGAGCCAAACTCAGGGTGCCTGGGTGGCTCAGTTGGTTAAGCCTCCAACTTCAGCTCAGGTCCTGATCCTTCATGCCCCATGTCAGGCTCTGTGCTGACAGCTCAGAGCCTGGCGCCTGCTTCAGATTCTGTGTCTCCCTCTCTCTCTGCCCCTCCCCTGGTCATGTTCTGTCTCCCTATGTCTCAAAAATAAATAAACATTAAAAATAAATAAATAAATAAATAAATAAATAAATAAATAAAATAAAAAGATCCAAACTCATAAAAACAGAGTAAATAGTAGTCACCTGGAGCTAGCAAAAAAAAAAAAAAAAAGGGACGTGTTGGTGAAGGGTACAAACTTCCAGTTATATAAGATCCATAAGTTCTGGGGATCTAATACACAGTATGGATTATAGCTAATAATACCGTATTATAAACTTGAAAGTTGCTAAGAGAGTAAATTCTAAATATTCACAGCCCACACACAAAAATTATAATTATGTGAGGAAATGGAAGTGTTAACCAACTTCACCGTGATTATCATTTTGAAAAATATACATATATCGAATAATCACACTTATACTTTAAACTTACACAATGTTGTATGTCTTTATATCTCAGTAAAGTTGGAGGAAAAAAACTCTACCTCCTCCTGAGAAATATAAAAACCTTAACTTCAATCTCCTCCCTCACCAGTTATATGCTATTGTTTTCCATTATTTTAATTTATCCAGTTTTTAAAGCCTCACAAATAAGACATTACTAACATTATTACTTTAAACAGTTAATTATTGGTATTCTTCTGGTATCATTTTCCTTCTTTCTAAAGCATCCTTCAGACATTTAGTGTGAGTTTCCTAAAGCTAAACTTTCTCTATTCTTGTTTGTATAATAAAATGACATTATTTTGTCCATTTTCAGATGTAGTTTTTTTTAAGTTTATTTATTTATTTTGAGAGAGAGAGTGCAAGCAGGGGAGGGACAGAGAGAGATGGACAGAGGAGAGAATCCCAAGCAGGCTCTGCATTGTCGGTGTGTAACCCAACTCAGGACTCAAACTCACGAACCATGAGATCATGACCTGAGTTGAGACCAAGAGTAGGATGCTTAACTGACTGAGCCACCACCAGACATAGTTTTATTGGGATTAGAATTTTAGGTAGTTATTTGTTCCTGTCATTTTGGAGATTTTGATTGTAAGTTTACTGTCCTCTGACTTCCATTGCTGCTGATGAGAATTCTAATGTTAATTTTCTGTATTTTGTAGATGACTTATCTTTTCTTTCTGAAATCCTTTATGATCTTCTAAGATCTTCCTTTTGTGTTTTATATTATAATCTATCAATGAAGTACTATAATAAAACATATCTTATTTACCCTGTTTGTTACTCCTATATTCATGGAAGAATAGCTTTTATCATTCTGGAAAACTTTTAGACACATATTTTCAAGTATTGCCTCCCATCCTCTCTATTATCATTTGAACTTTGATTAGACATATGTTAGAACTTTTCATTTTATCCTCCATGATTACATACCTCTTTTCTATATTTTTTCCTTTCTTTGCTCTGTGTGGGTAGTATATCAGAAACACTCCTCCAGTTAATGAATTCCGTTAGTTTGTATATAACATGCTAGAAATACACACTGAGCTCTAATTTCAATTATTCTCTTCTTTATTTCTAGGTTCTATTTGCTACTTTTCAAATCTTTCTAGTCGTTGTTGATTGCCTTTTTTTTTCTTAACTCATTTTTGGGATTCCATTTTTTTTATTTCCTCAAAAATTTCATATTTTATTTTCTGTCTTTGAGCAATCTAATAGCTAAAGTAATTGGGGTCTAAATCTGTTGTTTACTTCCACTAATTCTTATTAGCTATGGCTTGCTGTCTGGAGTGCTTGTAATTTTAATTTTGAGCTTATATTTACACCATGGGAATTCAGAGGGGCTTGCAGGGGAAAGTTGTTCTCCAGGAATGACTTATGGGTACTTTTCCAAGGTGCTGGGAGGCCCTCAGATGAACACATGCCAGTGTCCATGACATCTCCACTCACTCTTAGATCCTACTGTCACTTTAAGTTGAAAACACAGTTGCAATTCAGGAACTAAAATACTCCATCGCTGACAATTATCAAAACCCTTTCATTTAATGTCAGATCTCGTCTCCTCTAGCTACCTGAGAAGGAAAGCTGGATCTGAGTATTGTCCCTCTTCTCCTCCACCCCCACCCAAGGCATCCTCCTCTTGCGCAGTTTGCCAACTTCAGTCTTTGATCTCCCTGGATTAGGACCAAGGGGGAGGGATTAGAGAAAAGGAATCATGCAGCATCAGAGCCATTTTTGTGCTGGATGTGTGGCTGGCTGCTTCTTTCTCTCATAGGCACTTTCGTGGGCGCTTGAAAGATTCTCCCATTGGATTTTTCCAATAACAACTCCCAGCACATGGATCTTTCTTCCCAAGTCAACTGGCTGCTTCCCCTCAGCCCTGGGTCCTCTGGCAAGTTTGCCTTGCACAGACTCTCACAGTTGGAGTCCTTTATTTCCTCCACCCAACCCTCTGAAGCAGACCTTAAAATGGCTGCCAGTCAGCTCTTCCTCCCACACAGACCGCATCTCAGCCATGAAGGAGCATCTTATGACCCTCCAGGGAATCAGGGTGACTTTCCCCATGCAGCAGCTCCCCTTTGCTCCACCCTTCCAGCCAGTGTCTCTGTGTCTCCCAGTTCTTGCTGTAAATATGGGTTGAACCAAAACACTGTTGCACTGCAATAGGCTATCTTTCTCCAGAAAGGCTTTGCTTGGCGTGTGGCAGAAGATAAAATACATGAAAGCAATCTGCCTGCATCCTGGCAAGAACTGGGCCCTTTTGAACCCATGTTGGATGTTCTGTGAAGGCTGCCCGCTGGCTGTTTGCCCTTACTCCCGTGGCTTAATCTTTGGGGTCTCAACTGACAGTCCAAAGTGTTTACAAGACTCCTCCTCTTTGGTGGTCTGAACTGAAAGTTATGTCCACCCAACCCCAGGAGCATACCAGCATCTTTGCTCAGCTTTTAAGCCTCTTAGCAGCTGCTTTTGTTTGGTTTCTTGGCCTTTCATTTTTTCACATGCACAGCTTGGAAATCAGGAAATGCCTTGAAGAGAAATTGCCTGCAGACTCAACTCTCTTTGGTTCCCTTTACTCTGTGTTCATGGCCCATCAAGTCCTGGCAACCTTATACTCTAAACTCCATTTTTTTTTTTTTTTTTTTTTTTTGTCTGTGGCAAGCTATGAGCTGCCACTTTCTGTCTGGGTTCTGTACCCACGACAGGACCTGAATCAGCAAATGCTCCAAGGGGACAAAACAACTGTAAAGAAAGGATTCACTCACTTCAATGCATTTGTCTCTTGTCTAGCATCTTGATCCTTTGAATCCTGGCAACCTTGATTGCTCCTTGATGCTTTCAGACTATTTTACATTTATCTTATTCTGCTTTCAGTCTTCAGCATGAGGATTATTCTGATACAAACTACTCCTTCATAGATAGAAATGGAAATCCCCTTCAAGATTTTTTCCCCAGGAAATGGACCTGGGGGTGTATTTTCTTATTTAATAAAAATGTCTTTCAGTTGGCTTTAAATGTGGAAGAAATTTGACACAGAGCAAAATTCTTGGTTCACAAACACCTTTTCCTCAAAATTCTGTGGATGTTGGTCCATCCTCCTTTTGCATTTAATGTTTCAGAGGAAAACTCTTATGTGAGATGGATTTTTGTTTCGTTGTAACAGGTGTTAAAATTAATTAAATTAATATTTTGGGCAAGACACCAAAAAGAATGATATCTACAAAGCAATGTCTACATAGTTTTTCTGAGTAGGTGGTTGAGAAGGGATTTCACAATTTGAACCCTCTCCACAACCAGAGCACAGGAGGATGGGTAGTTGGGATGATTTGTGACGACGAAGGAAGACCTTCCCTGACACTTTGGAATGCTATGAGTCTCAAACTCTCACTGGTTGTCTCACCTCAAGTGTTTGGGGGGGGGGGGGGCGGTGCTCAGTGGACCACTCAGAAACCTTGAGATGCTCCTAACCTCAAGGAGACCCTTTTCACAGAGCCTTCTAGTAATGCTCATATATATTAACCATGTGTAAAAATTAATAAATATCATATGGTCTCAACTAAACTAAACATGCACAGAAAAAAATATTTTAAGGAATCACAACAAAAGAATTACAATGTACTTGGGATCTGGGTGATTTTTAATTTTGTCTTTATATGGTCCCTTATTTTCCAAAAATTTACAAAGATATGTATTACTTTATATAATCAGAAAGTGGTTTATTAGTACTTAAGTGTAAAAATTTTAATATACACTATGTATGTTATATACATATGTATTGTTAAACATACAACTAGGCAAAAAACTTGAATAAACCTCCCCACCACCACCATCACAAAACAAAACAAAAAGCAGTGTTTTTCTCTGGGTAGTGATTTTCCTCTATCTGTATTTTCAAACTGTTATATAATCAGGGGAGGCGGGGCTTTAAGAAAATACCAGTTTCAGAGGCATGAAAGGCCCATCTGTGCCTCGGGTAGTCTGACTGGTGTTCTCTCCCACCCCACACCCAAAATTGGACCCAGTCAGTCCTAGTCCTGTCTCTTTACTTGGCCCCGTGCTGGGCTCCTTTCCCTTCCCTTCACAACCTCTCCTAGTCCCTCCCCCTCCCTCCTCTGGACCCTGTGCTGTTCATGGTCAGTCCTACTTAACAGGCCCTTGGTACATATCCTCCAACGTTTCATTCAACGGTTTCACCTTTATTTTGTAAGTCCTATTTCCCCCCGTTCGGGAATCTCTCCCCGGAGGGCAGCCACAGGTGACTTTTCTGGGCCGAGCTCAGGTGGGGCTCTCCACTGAAGCGATTAAATTGAACAGGTGCCTCTATTCAGCCTTTTACTGCTTGCACCACGCCCCATTCCTTGGAATCCCCAGCCCCAGCTTTCTTTGGAAAATCAAACAAGGCCAAAAGGGACAGAGAAGCGCACGGGTGTGACCAACACTGGCCCTCCCCCAGGTCAGTAATTAGTGAGGTCGGGGGAGGGGCTGACCGCGCACAGTCGGTCCTTAATGGCTCCTGCCCCAGAGACTGCCTTCAGATCGACAGCGGAGTGAATCGCCATGAAAAATTCATCAGCCTTTGCAGGTCCGCGGCCCAGATCCGGGCGGAGCACACGATCCCGGCAGGAGCAAGGGCCATTAAAGCAGTCGCCGCCGCAGAGGGGAGGCCGAGCACTGCGCTCGCAGGTAGAAAAGGGCGCACGCCGGGAGGGAACCCTGAGCCCGCAGATGGACGCGCAGGGGCCGCGGAGCCGGCTCAGGCCTCCTGAGAGCCGGAGGGCCCAGCTCAGGCCGCAGCCTGCAGGGCCGCCGCGCCCACCTGCCCAGAAGCGCACACGCCTCCTGGGAGGAGCAGGCGACTTGGCCCGCGGGGCCAAGAGCCTTGGTAATTCTCCAAAATACCAACGGGAAGCACGTCCTAGGCTCCCCGGACCCCTCGAATGTATGTATGATTAGGCCCGCCCGGGGAGACTGAGCCTCCCAACAGGGACCTCCTCCCTTGCCACAAGCTCCCGAGGCCACCGCGCATTGCCCCTCGGGGTGCAGGGTGGCCGGACCCCAGATGTGCTTCAGACCAGGAGCTGGGGCGGTGACGGAGGGTGGCGGTCCAGATTTGGAGAAATGCAACAGTGCCGCAGGTTTCTGGAGGCCTCTGCAGCTCCTGCCATCTGGGCACTGCGCAGACAGACGCTGCGTGGGTCCCCGGAGCTCGCCACCTCCGCGTAGCGCTGCCAGCCACGCCGCTGCAGCTTCAGGAAAGCTCCACGTCGGGGACTGCGGGGAGGAACGCCGGCCCAGGCTCGCCTGCTCCCCAAAGTCTTTGCATTTTGAAGTCATTTTCCTAAAATCAAACTTTAAATAACCACGATGACTTGCCTACGGGCCACGGAATACCAAGAGGGGCTATACTCCGACCTCTCTGTGATGCACAGCATTTTTCTGCTGTTTTGCTTTTGAATCAAATGTGGTGATTAGGAAGTTTTAGATTCAGGTCAGGTTTTCCCTGGACCTCCAGGCTTGGGAATGCGCTAGATTTTAGAGCAACAGCGCCATCTGGTGGTTGTGGTCAACAGGTGCGGGCCTTGTGTGGGGAGATGGGGAGAGTGATGTAATGGTCCACATTTGTCCGTTGGAGAGGCCTCTGCAGCAGGCCCTGCGCTGCCAGGCGTTTTATACTTCAGTTTTTCTTGTAAATGAGCCAAGGGGTCTCTCCACAGGGCCAGTGTTATATGTTGTAACTGAAATTTCCCTCCTTGGCTGTAATCTCTTCTAGAACTATCAGATTTGAAACTGACGGGGACATGGAGATTAAAATCCAACTTCCAGGATTCACAGCCATGAAGCGGGGTGCTCGTGACCTCTCCCATGTCCAGCCAAGCCAGGATATGAAGCCATGCCTCCTGATTCCATACCGGGGAAATGTTTCACTTTCCTATGCTCTTGACCACAACCAGCTCATCATCCCTTGGGCTTGAAGAACAGACCCCTCACTCCCTGAAAAAACTGGGGTACACGATTCCATCTAGGGTCTCCCACAGTGCCTCATCCTCCCCGGCTCCCTTTCTGTCTCATACTCTGACCCCTCCCCCGTTCCTCCCCTCTTTACCCCTCACCCTAATCTTGGCTGACATCCCGAGCTGCGTGTTCTTTTCCAGCACCTCATCGAGCCAAGACTAACGGGAGGTCACCACGCTGGGGACCCGGCCAGCAGCAAATTGCACCTATTGGACTTTAGAGGAGCCCTCACTAGCACTCAGTGCTTTCAACGTTTGTTGACTCCTGCATTGCAGATATTCCAAATGTTTCCTTCCTGTCTTCAGCTCTTGCCCTTACAATACCTCACAGTTTGCAAGACAAATTCTTCTTTCCGGAGATGAAGTTTGCCTCATGTGAGTGTCCCCAATGTTGCCTCTTTCTCACTTAAAATGTTTGCATCATCTCCTACCTTGTCATTCTCACTTACCTCAGGGGATAAAAGTCCTTAGTCTTTTCCAAACCAAATGCATCTACTTTTACTGCTACTATAAAATATTGAGCCCAAACAAAACAGAAAGAAGGAGGAGCTTAGAGAAAATACAATAAACAAAAGGAAACTTCAAGAAAATACCAATAATACTCTCAGGAGAATGAGAAATAAGTGTATACTACATACCTGAAGAGAAGATACCACGAAGAAAGGAATATTCAGAAGTTTGAAAGGACTTCTTGGAGATTAAAAAATATGTATATGATATCAATGATGAAAGGTTCAAAGGCAGAGTTAGAATAGAAAGTTTAGAATAGGGAAGCCCCCAGAAAGTCAAACACAAAGACAAAAAGATTAAAATTGTTTTAAAATAGAAAGAAAACCGCAAGATCTGTCGAAAAGACAGAGCAGCAATGTAATTTGAGGGGCTTGGTGCTAAAGGATAACATGAGGTCTCTTGTTTACAAATCGTTAAGAATTTCAAGATGGTGATAGTAAAGCGTCAACCCAAGCAAAGGGCTGGGGCACTGGGCACTGCTGTCTGGTCCTTGCTCATTCCTCACAGTTCAGGGATCTCAGCAACCCACAGTGTGAGGAATCCTCCTGGTCGGAGTTTTGAGGCACAAGATCACTGCATTTCAGACTGTTTTGGGGTTGATGGGAGGTGAGGGTGCCATATCAGCTCTATGGATGTGAAATTGCACAGTCTAGTACAGGTGCCTTACCCACACATAGATATTGAGATTCAGGTGTGGCTAGTCTGCTGGAGATGTGCTCTAAGTGCAAAAAAACCCCACTGGATTTCAAAGATTTATAGGAAAGAAAAAAAGGAATGTCAAATATCTCGTTAATATTACATGTGGAAGTGTTAATGTTTTGGGTATGTTGGGTTAAATAAAATATATCATTAATTTCACTTGATTCTTTTTATTTTTAAAAAACGTGTCTGCTAGAAAAAAATTTTAATATGTCTTATGCTGTATTTCTGTTGGATAGTACTGGTCTAAAGAGGCTTATTACCAAAGCACACTCACAAACCTAGTTACTTGTGTGTTTTATTTCCTGCTCTCTTATGCTCTTACAGTCATGGCTATATCCATCAGCTTCTAAAGAAAACAGAGGGGTACTTGGGTGGCTCAGTTGGTTAAGTGAACGACTTCAGCTCAGATCATGATCTCACAGCTCATGGGTTCAAGCCCCATATCAGGCTCTGTGCTGACAGTTCAGAGCCTGGAGTCTCCTTCAGATTCTGTTTCTCTGGCTCACTGTGCCTCTCCCCCACTTGTGCTCTCTCTCTTGCTCAAAAACAAGTAAATATTAAAAAAAAAATTTAGGGGCGCCTGGGTGGCTCAGTCAGTTAAGCATCCGACTTCGGCTCAGGTCATGATCTCGCGGTCCATGAGTTCAAGCCCCACGTCGGGCTCTGTGCTGACAGCTCAGAGCCTGGAGCCTGTTTCAGATTCTGTGTTTCCCTCTCTCTCTGACCATCCCCCGTTCATGCTCTGTCTCTCTCTGTCTCAAAAATAAATAAAACGTTAAAAAGTTTTTTTAAAAATTTAAAGAAGAAAACAGAAACAACTGTAGGTATTTCAAAATGAAGGAGATTTAATATGGGGAATTAGGTTACCAAATTGTTATAAAGACTGGAAGAGCAAAAGAGGAAAGTGGTTTTTCCAGAAATCCAGGACTGCAGAAGGCTGCTACCACCCTCTGTAGGAGCCAGTGTGCATGTAGCCCACACCCCTCACCCTATGCTGTTGTGGGCAGCTCCACAAGCTGCTGGCTACTCCCAACAGGAACCTACTCATCTATAGCTGCTGGTAGTAGTATTGGAACTGTTGGCAGTATCGGAGGAGCCAACAGTCATCCTCTGCTGTCACTGAGTTGGAATCTCTGACACTGTTGCCGAGAGAGGGCCTGCCATAAACATAATGACTTCTAGCTTTTCACACCTTCTAATTTCTGTGAATGGCTCCAGTTGGCGGACTTTAGTAGAATTCAGCTAGCAAAGGAGTTGGAAAAATGTAGTTTGTAAGCTCCCAGCCCTGGAGGTAAGAAAGAGAGGATAGTAGGATGAGGCACAGAGATCTTCTGTAGGTTCTCTTCTAGAAAATGAATCCGGTAAAGGTTGTTGAAGGGATGAAAGGGAAGTCTTTGGTTGAATGGGAATGAATTATTGATAGTGAAACAGAAAACCAGAGGGGCAAAAATAATTAAAAGTAAGTCAATTACAAACTCCGGGAAAAAATAAAGTTGGACATTAAAAGAAATATTAGACCGTACTACTTGGTTCGGTTATAAACAGTGTTTCTGTGGTCATAATAATACAAATTCTGATAATTTACTAAGCACTATTTATAATTTTATTGGGATGTAGGGGCAAGCAAGACAGTACATGTGAAAAAAGTAGGTGACTTTGAGCTCCCAGTCTTCATCTCCAATGATAGTAATTTAATGCATACATTCAAACCTAGGGGAGACAATCAAGAAATAGAAGTATAAGTTGGCTGTTTATATGTTTGAAAATATATCCTCAAAAAAAACCACAACTGAACAGTTAAAATAGGGAGTAGGAATCTGAATGGGGGATATGGGGCAATAAGCCTTCCAGATATATAGATAGCTAGATAGCTAGCTAGATAGATAGATGATAGATAGATAGATAGATAGATAGATAGATATAGATAGATGATAGAGATAGAGATAGAGATAGAGATAGATATATATGTATATATATTCCTTTGAAAGAGATAAAATTCAATAAGAAGTTTTTAATTTCATAAATAAGAAAACCCTCTGCACCATAAAAAAAAAACACTCCCACTTCTCATAGAGCATTTATTGTGGACACAAAGAATGATGAAAAGAAAATGTCATTACTGTCAGAGTAAGGCCATGCTTGACAGCACTGAGTGTCATGATTTATTTAGGGAACAAAAAGTTGATCAAGCAAGAATTAATTATTATCTTTAGCCAGTATTCTTTACCATAACTCCACATAAGTTTTGTTATTCTTTGGGGGAGCAATTGTGGTTACAAGTACAGTAGATCCTTAAGCAACATGGGTTTGAATTGTGTTGATCCACTTATAAACATGCATATTTTTCAATAAATACAATACTGTACATGTATTTTCTCCTCATGATTTTCTTAATAACAGTTTCTTTAGCTTACTTCATTGAAAGACTACAGTATGTAATACATATTACATACAACATATGTGTTTATTGACTGTTTATGTTATTGGCAAGGCTTCTGGTCAACACCAGTGTATCAGTAGTTAAATTTGGGAAAAGTAAAATGTTATACACAGATTTTCAACTATGCAAGGGGTCAGATTGCCTTACCCCCACATTGCTCAAGGGCCAGCTGTACTATTTTGAAAGGATATATGGAGCATATTGTTCTAGTCTTCAGCCAAGCCAAGATTATTAGATAACTTTGACATCTGTGTCAGTTCTTTGAAGCAAAATTGTATCTGGAGAGAGATATTTACTTGCACCAAATATCCACATTCTTATTATTAGGTAGAGCCATGTGACATGTTAGCCAATAGGCTATGAATGGAATTGATTTGTGTCCCTTCTGAGTCAAAGCACTTAGAAGCCAGTGCTTAACATTCCAGCCCTCTCTTCCTTAGCTTTGGTGATTGTTGGGAAAAGCATTACAAGATGGTGGCAGCATCTTGAGTTACTGAGTCACGACGTAGAGGATGGTTGCTCTAAGAGTCACACATCATTCAGTGGAAGTTGTGTGGTTGAAAAGTAAACCCTTACCGTTTTAAACCTCTGAGATTTTTGGCATATGTGTTAATGAGACATAACCCAACCTATCCTGACACCATGTTCTCTTGTATTGTCTTACTCACTATATAATTTTAAAATGTGCTATTTATAGACATCACTTACTAATCCATCATCATAAATCCATCACAAGATGTATTCAAACCATACATCTAATAGGAGCAATGGACTTATGCTGACTCTCATACACTCCCTTACACAAGGTTTCTAAGATGACTTTCTTTATAGCGATTGTTGGAAAAGGGAAGCACACCAGGTGGGCACATAACAGACCTTTTCTCTGTGTGAAGTTAACTCACCTTTGAGGGAACTGAAGTCACAACTGAAGGGCCATCATGTTCTAGCTAACTGAGGACTCACTAAGAAAACAGAACAAAAGGGGTTAGACTGTAGACTGAGTCAAATGTTTCAATCAATCAGTCAATAACACTAATTCAAAGCCTGCTGAGTTAACTGTGTTGAACCAAGTATAACATGAGACTAAAAATTAATGGGAGACATATTTATTTCCCCAACACAGGAAAGAAAAAACACCATGGGAAAGCAATGTTAAACATTTATATAAAATGGCATCTCAACAAATGCACAATAATATACTTCAAATTGCATGCTCGTGCTGTGGCCAAGGAATAAGGAGATGGGAGAAATCAATCAGTGGAGGATGGTGTTTCCAGCTGGGCTTCATAGGAAACAAAGACAAGGATTAGTAGAAAAGTGAAAAGACTATACACTAGATGAAAATATTGGCACATGAGGAAGTGTAGGAAAGAGCAAGGAATGTGCAGAAGACAAGAAGATCAGTGTGGACAGAGGGAGCGTTCCCCTAAGGGGATAAGAAAATGATACGTGGTAAGGAGACATTAGTGAGGGACTTTGAAAGCCAGTGGTGTAGAGCATTAAAAATAATTGTTTGGGGGCTTTATATTAAATGATCTGGAAAAGAGAAACACTATAGACTGAGGAGAGAAGACCTGTTAGAATTTAATGCAATGAGTCAACTATGAAATTATGAATTAATGGTTTGGGGTTTTTGGAAAGAATAGAAAAAATCCCCCCCCCAAAAAAAACTCAGAAGGATTTGAAGATTAGATGTGAAAGTTAGAGAAACAGGGGCAATATGACTAATCCAAGGTTTCAGGTTTGGGGAAACGGAAGGGTGTCTGCTTTGGGGCAAATAAGGAGCCTCCAAATTCTACACTAGTATTTTCGTATAATCTCAGGGAGAAAAATTAGATCCAAGGGATAGATGGAGAAGAGCAGGTGGGGAGGAAGTGGACCCCAATCTGTTAGCTTTTTGGGGTCAATGATCATGTTTTCTTAGGATCTTCTTTATGTATTTATTACAAAGGCCAGCACCTGGAACCAAATAAAGACTAGCTATTGAGTGAAAGAATAGATAGGTTTAAAATGATTTAGCTTATCTGTATACCAGACATGTCAGCATGATCTCTAACCTTTCACTACACACTGCAGTGTTGAGGTCTCTATTCAGGAGTTACCAAAGGATTTCTTATGAGAAACTAACTCTCAGTGGGAAATAAGCCAGGTTTACCAAGACTGAGCTCATAACAAAACCTGAGTCATTAAAGGGAAGTTATGATTCAGGGTAGATGGTTAAATTGTTTCTGTACAATTAACTGAGCACAACTCTGAATCCTCCTCAACTTTGAGTTGAGTAGTTTGAGTAGTTGATAAATAAACTCTTACTGTTTCAAACCCATGAGATTTTTGGCAAATGTGTTATTGAAACATAACCCAACTCATCCTGACACGATGTTCTCTTGTATTGTTTCACTTACTATATAATTTTGATATGTGCTATTTATAAGAAATCACTTACTAGGGGCCTGGGTGCCTCGGTTAAGTTCTGACTCCTGATTTTTGTTCAAGTTATGATCTGATAGTTTGTGAGATCGAGCCCTGCATCAGGCCCTGCAATGACAGTGCAAAGCCTGCTTGAGATTTTCTCTCTCTTTCTCTCTCTGCCCCTCCCCTACTCATGAGGGCATGCACACTCTCTCTCTTCCAATATAAATAAACATTAAAAAAATCACTTATTAATCTACCATCATAAATCCATCACCAGACATATAGACTGAAAGGGGCTGTAAGAATGAAAGGGCTGCTTCCCCCCCGCCACAATAGAGCATAAGTACAGCTGTGTGTCCTGGGTTGGCTATCATGAAAGCATGAGAAACTACAGTACCTAGAAGGGCAGTGATGAGTGAAAACATGCTGGTCACTTGGGAGAGCAACATGGAAACCGTGGGAGGATTCATAAGTTCATCTTAAAATTCTCCTGACACCTCCCAGAAGTACTTGAAGAAGTGGGAGATATTGCAGGGAACAGAGGCGCAAGTATCAGTAAACTGAGGCCATATTGACAAAGTCTGGACATAATCAGAGCCTTTGGCCAAAGTTCTTGAGACTGTAAAGGTGTGCAGTGGAAACACTTGAAGGTACATTCCAGACAAGAGGGGCCCCTTCTGACCTGGAAAAGGAGAAGGGACAATCAATAACCACGCGAAGCTTCTGATCGATAAAATGTACCCCGTATGTTACACACCAATCTCTTGCCATAATGAAAGGAAATGTATGAAGAATTGGAAAACAATGGACTGCACCACACAGAAACCATTGTACAGACTTTTACTCCACTCCAGTGTTAACATCGCAACATGCCTTGCCCTTTTCTACCTGTGTCTGCCCACCATCCAGTCTCTGCATCTTCTTTACCAATAGAGCTTCTGGGTGATAGTGTGCACAGCTAGTGCTTCCAGCTTGTGTGGGTGGGTAAGACCACATGAACACATTTCTGGGAGGATGCAGAGGTCTCTGGGTAATGTTTCCTTAGCAGCTTCATGAAAGGGGGCAGACTCCACTGGGACGCGCCTCTGCACTGCACCCTTTCTTGCACTGAATGTAGGTACCCAAGCTGAGCTGGAGTTGCCCACCTTGAGACTAATTATATAAGAAAATTAATACTCCAATCAGATTAAGCCACGTGCTGGGTTTCTGCCACACACGGCCAACACCACAGTTCCTAACTGATCACTGCCTTTGCCTCTTTGCTCAAGCGGTTACTCTCTGTACTGCTCTATTTCTTCTTCCTAACTGATGACTCCTTTATATCCCTCCACAAACCCACCTCCCTCCCTGGCCTTCTGTGAAGGAATGATCCCTACCTCATCTCCCTGTGTACCTGTTTGCTGGTTATGGCATATGTGGAGCATTTCCACTTCCCTGTATTTCTAGTTAACTTTTCTTGTGTATGTGATGCATCTTCCCAACTGCATTATAACATTTTGATGACAGAGATTATGTCTTACCCATCGTTTCTTCAGGATATTTTTGGACTTCCACTTTTTGGATTTTTTTTAGACTTTTTTTTTGAACTTTGCACTTAGTAGAACTTGGTTCCTACTGAGTGTTTCCCTTTTTATGAAATTCTGGGTTAGAAAGGCAACTTTATCCTTGTTTAAGCAGTGTGGAGGGTGAGGGCAGGAGTGGGAAGCTTGTTTAAAATCTTGTAAAAATGTAATCCCAGAGGACTTTTGCATTATAGTTCATGGGCTATTTGGTCTCAACTTTAATTTATAGTACACTAATTATGATTCATTCAGCATAATAATGCCAGACACTGGCCCACACACACAGCACTAGACAGCACTACTACCAAAGCTGCTCAAAACACCATCTCGGGGGGTGGGGGGGTTCCTTTATTTGAGCACTTCTAACTATTTCTGAGGAAGTGTTAAGTGACTCATCCGCTGCCTTCCAACACCTCCACCTCTCCATCCTGTGCCAGATCCATCTGGCTTCCTATGGTCAAAATAGCATCCTGGGATGAATGCACCAAAATGGGTGGATAGACAGAATGGTGAAGGCTCTTCAGAGGCACTTGGGTGACTTCCTGGAACAGAATCTTTTGTTTGACACAGTGTCCTAAAATTTCCCTATTGCCCCCGCCATGTCCTTTCCACTTCCTTATTTTCCAGTAACAGTAAACTCTATCCAATGTCCACTAAATGTATTGGTCAAGAACTTCTGTCTCTTCAGATGTTCCTCTCTGAGGTTGAATGGATTGCCACATTGCAGCTTGGTGAAGGTATTAGATACCTCCGCTTGCCTAGGCTACAACACAATTTCATCAATTCTAATTTCCACATGTTGCCTGATTGAGGAAAATTATACTAGAGCCCAGGGTCTGAAAGTGCCAGCCCTGACATGCCACAGCAGCTCCCACTGACCCAGATGCAGAACAGAGCAAGCTCCTGCCTCACAACATCAGCTAAGCCAAGCCAGCCAAACATGCCTCTTGGTTCACCCTGGTTGCCCCACACTACTACATTAAATTTGGACTCAAGTAGGGCCTCCATTAAAAAAAGTCTCTAAATCATTCATTATGTGGCCCTCCAGATATTGGAGTTGCTGCGCTTCCAGGAGCCTTGTGAGAAACTGCAGACCAGCCAGATAGCCACTAGGGGGTTCCCGACTAGCATTTGCCAGAGCCAGAGGGCTTGGTCCCTTAGAGTTTTCTGGTATATTAGGCATGATTTATCAAACTGCTATTCTCTTCTTCCATTAAGATTTAGAAAGCAATAATAATGTGCAGATGCCAAGTGGAGAGGAACTTCAATTGTTTTACTTTCATTTGCTTTTGGAAAAAAAAACCTGAATTTAACTTTGGCCAGCAGTATTAAGCAAGAAAGCCACCAGAATGGCCCTCTAATTGTAGAAGTGTAGGGTACAGGAAATTCTCTGTCTTTGAAGACACAGGGATCTTGTTAGAGCTACCCAAACACAATATTTTAGTAGGGAAGGCTATGTATGTATTCTTTTTTTTTAATTGAAATTTTTATTGAGATGATTGTAGATTCACATGCAGTTGTGACTTCATGTGTGTTAAAAGACTTAATGCATGTTTTACTCAGTTTCCCCCCATGACAACATTTTTCAAAACTGTAGTATAATACAACAACCAGTATACTGACATTGATAGAACCCACTGATTTTATTTACATTTCTCCAATTTTACTTGCACTCCTGTGAGTGTGTGTGAATGTGCATGTCAGTGGGATAGCATGTGTTTAATTCCATGCAATTTATCACCTGTAGGTTCATCCATCCACCACCCCAGTCAAGACACTGAGCATTTCCACCACCTCGAAGTTCCCTATTGTTGCCCTTTTATGACCACACCCACATCTCTCCAAGCCCCTGACAACCACTAATCTGCCTCTATTTCTAAAAATTTGTCATTTCAAAAATATTATATGAATGGAATAATACAGTTTGTGATTTTTCAGGATGGATTTTCTTTTTTACCCAGAATAATTCCCTTGGAGATTCATCCAAGCCAGAGTTTGTAAGTACTCCAGGAAGCTTAACCATTCACCTGTTGAAGTGCATCTGGGCTGATCCAAGATTTGGCTGTTAAGTAAAACTGCTATGAACATTAGTGTTTTTAGCAGAGCATGCTAGCTAATGGTATTGAACATTCTTACTTTTTAAATGCATATCTTCTGCATATCCTTTTCAGTGAAATATCTCTTCATGTCCTAGGACTAATTGGATTGTTCTTTTTCTTACTGTCAGGTTTTGAGAGTTCTTTGTATATATTCTAGATACTAATCATTTACCAGATATGTTGTTTGCAAATATTTTCTCTCCATCTGTAGTTTGTATTTTCATCCTCTTTATAGAAAATTTTCCATAACAAAAGGTTATTAAGCTCCATAAGGCCCAATTTATCAATATGTCCATGATTTATCAATATGTTCATGATTTGGGCTTTTGACCTCAAGGCTAAAAATTATTTGCCTAGCCCTAGATCCTGAACATGTTATCCAATTTTCTCTACAGGTTTTATCTTTTTTTACCTTTATTTTTTTAATGTTTATTTATTTTGAGAGAGAGTGAACAAACGCACATGGGAGGGGCAGAGGGAGAGGAAGGCAGAGGACTGGAAGCAGGCTCTGCACTTACAGTGACTCAGAGCTTGAACTTTGGTCTGAGCCAAAGTCTGACACTTAACTAACTGAGCCACCTGGTGCCCCGTGGTTATTTTTACCTTTAAATCCATGATCCATTTTGGTTATTTTTTATGATATCAGATTTAGGTCAGTCTGTGTGTGTATTCCTGACTATTGATGTCCGTTTGTTCAATACCACTTGTTGGAAAGCTATCCTTCCTCCATCGAATGGCCATTGTACCTTTTCTAAGACCACTCGGGAGTATTTCTGTGGGTCTGTTTCCAGGCTCTGTACTCTTTTCCTTTGATCTATATGTTTAACTCCCACCCATTCCTCACAAGTCTTGATTAGCATAGCTAGAGAGTAGGACTTACTATCAGAAAGATTGATTCCCGCCTCCCCTCTCTATTCTTTGTCAGGATTGTTTTACCTAGTTTTCTAAGGTCTGTGCCTTTCCATATAAATTTTAGAGTAAACTTCTTTATTTCTATAAAAAATTACATTGTCAGGACCTCTGGGTGTCTCAGTTGGTTAAGCATCTAACTCGATTTTGGCTGTCGGTGCAGAGCCTGCTTGTGATTCTCCTTTCTCCCTCACTCTCTCTGCCCCTCCCTGTATGCACGCATTCCCTCCACCTCTCTCTCTCTCTCTCTCTCTCTCTCTCTCTCTCTCAAAATAAATAAATAATTTTTTTAGAGTTGCCTTGCTGATTTTGATAGATATTCTCTTAAAACCATAGGTCAGTTTAGGTAGAATTAACATCTTTGCTATGTTGAGTCTTCCAGTTTATGAACTTCTTCACTTCCTTTTATCAGCATTTAAAATTTTTTCAGTCTACAGGGGCACCTGGGTGGCTCAGCAGTTAAGTGTCAGACTTCAGCTCAGGTCATGATCTCATGGTTTGTGAGTTCGAGCCCTGTGTCAGGCTCTGTGCTGACAGCTCAGAGCCTGGAGCCTCTTCGGATTCTGTGTCTCCCTCTCTCTCTACCCCTCCTCCACTTGCAGTCTCTCTCTCTCTCTCTCTCTCTCTCTCTCTCTCTCAAAAATAAATAAAACATTTAAAAATCTTTTTCAGCCTACAGACTGTATATGTAATTTTTACACTTATTATTAAGCATTTCATCTTCTTCCAAACGATTGTAAATGATACTGTGTTTCTAAGTTCAGTTTATACATGACTCTCTGGGATTTCTTACAGAGACAATTAGGTCATCTGCAAATAGCTTCTTTTTTTCAATCTTTACTCCTCTCCCTTTTTTTCTTGCCTAATTCCAGAGGCTAGAACTCCCAGTACTGTGCTGAATAAGCATAGTAAGAGCAGACATCTTTGCCTTATTTCTGATCTTGGAGGGAGAGCATCCAGTGTTTTACCATTAAGTATGATTCAGGCCATACGTTTTTTGTAGATGCTCTTTATTAAGTTGCTATAATTCACCTTCATTTTTTATCTTGCTAAAAGGTTTTATCATAAAAGGGGGTTATTTTTTTCCTACATCAATTGATATGATCATATGATTTTTGATTATGGTATGATAGACTACTTCATTGATTTTCAAATGTTGAACCAGCCTTTGCATAGCTGTAATAAATCCCACTTGGTCCTGATATACAATTACTTTTATACATTATTGGATTCAGTTTGCTAATATTTTGTTGAGGATTTTGTATCTAAGTTCATGAGAAATACTGTTCTATATAGTTTTCTTTCTTTTGTACTATGTCCCTGGTTTTGGTATCAAGATAATACTGGCCTCAAAAAATGAACCAGGAAGTGTTCCCTTCTCTTGTATTTTCTGGAAGAGATGGTGTAAAGTTGGTTTTAATTTTCCTTTAGTTGTTTTTTGGAATTCTCCAGTGTGCAGAAAATAGTTAACATTGCAGACCTAAGGCTGTGATCCTTGTAAGACCTGCTTGCAAGGTTGACCCTTGGCTGGTGTCTGGAAATCTGGGTGGTAAATAGTTTCCCAAAGTTTTGTACCCCTTTCCCTAACTGCTAAGAGCACTCCCTAAACAGTGTGGTGTGGTTTGTGTTAAACTACTACTTTCCTTCCGGGCATCTGGAATTTTAGTGACTATGGTCAGTCACACAGGCACTATGTACCTAGATGAGCAACTCTGATAAAAAAAATCCTGGCCATCTAGGCTCAGGTGAACTTCACATGTAGTATCATAACTCTTTGCTGGAAGAATTAAGAACTGTTTGACTCCACTGGGAAGTGACTATTGGAAGCCTATACTTGGTTTCCTTAGAATTCACCCCAACTACTTGTCCCTTTGTTGATTTTACTCTGTATCCTTTTGCTGTAATAAATCTTAACCATGAGTACAATATGCTGGGTCCCTGAGTCCCACTCGTTATCCTCGGTGTGGTCTTGAGGACCCTAAATACATCTGAGCCTAAGGATTTATTTTTCAGGATGCTTTTAATAGCTTTCTTTAAAAGTGAGAGGTATATTCAAATTAGCTGTTTTACCTTAGTTGAATTTTGGTAGTTTGTTATTTTCAAGGAAAGGACATTTATGGAAGGTTTTCAATTTATGAGCACAAAGTGTTCATAGCATTCCCTTGTTATCTTTACCATGGCTGCAGGATTTGTAGTGATGTCTCCCATTTCATTCTTGATATTGGTAATTGATATCTTCACACTTTTTATTTTCATCAATCTTGCTAGAGATTTTTTAAATATTATTGATTTTTTCCAAAGAATCAGTTTTTTATTTCATAGATTTTCTCTATTATTTTCCTATTTTTCATTTCATTGATACCTGTTTTTTATTATTTCCTACACTTTGTTTGTTTTGGCTTTATCTTGCTATTCTTCTAGTTTTTTTATAGTAGGGATGTAGATTATTTTTTCAAGACCTCTTCTCATTTCTTTCTCTTTTTTCTTTGTTTTTAACTTTTTTAATATTTAGCTATTTTTTGAGAGACAGAGAGAGACAGAGCATGAGTGGGGAAGGGACAGAGATAGAGGAAGACACAGAATCTGAAGCAGGCTCCAGACTCTGAGCTGTCAGCACAGAGCTGGACATGGGGATCTAACTCACAAACCATGAGATCATGACCTGAGCCAAAGCCAGTCGCTTAACTGACTGAGCCACCCAGGCACCCCTCTCCTCATTTCTAATGAAAACTTTTAGTGCTATAATTTCCCTCACAGTACTGCTTTAACTGCATTTCACATTTTTTTTTGTATTTTGTATTTTGTATTTTCATTTCCATTCAATTTTGTGTCTTTAAATTTTTCCTTTGAGACATCTTCTTTGATCTATGGATTATTTAAAAGCATTTTGTTTAATTTCCATTTTCCAATTTTAAGGATTTTCCTGCTGTCGTTATGTTATTGATTTCTAGTTTCATTCCATTATGGTCAGAGAACTGTATAGTTTCTTTTAAATTTGCTGAGTTTTATTTCACGGCCCAGTTTTATGATATATCTTAGTAAATATTCTATGAGAGTTAAAAAAATGTGTATTTTCTATTTGTTGGATGGAATGTTCTATATATGGCAACTAGATTCTTTAGATTAGATAGTGTGGTCCAGATATTTTATATCCATACTGATTTTCTGTCCACTAGTTCTGTCAGTTGCTGAGAAGGTAATGTTGAGGTCTGCAACTATGAATTTTCTATGTCTCTTGTCAGTTTTATCAGTTTTGATTCATGTATTTTGAGACTTTGATTTTGGTGCATATATATTTACTATCATTATGCCTTCTTGGTAGATTATTTTGTAATGTCTTCTTCTCTGGTAATTTTTTTTGCTCTGAAGTCCACTTTATCAAACAGTAATGTAGCCACTCCTGATTTCTATATTAATGTTTTAATGAAATATATTTTTCTGATCCTTTTATTTTCAACTTATGTCATTGAATTTGAAGTGAGTTTCTTGGAATCAACATATAAATTGGTCATTATTTTTTTTTTCTTTAATCTACTCTGCCAATCTCTGTCTTTTAACTGATATATTTAGACCGTTTGTACTTAAAGTAAATGCAGGGACACCTGGGTGGCTCAGTCGGTTGGGCGTCCGACTTCAGCTCAGGTCATGATCTTATGGTTTGTGAGTTTGAGCCCTGTGTCAAGCTCTGTGCTGATGGCTCAGAGCCTGGAGCCTGCTTTGGACGCTGTGTCTCCCTCTCTCTCTGTCCCTCCCCTGCTCATGTTCTGTCTCTATCAAAAAAATATACTTAAAGTAAATGCTTATATGTTAGTGTTTAAGTTTGCCATTTAATTATTTGCTTATTTTCTTTGTTTCTCTTTTTTGTTTTGCTTGTTTTCCTATTTCTCTTTTACCTTCTTCCTGTGGGCTACATGGACACTTGTTAGGGTTACATCTTTATTTCTGATGTCTTTGAGTGTATCTCTTTATCTTGTTTTTATAGTGGTGTTTCTCTGAGTGTCATACATATGTGGCTTATAGCAGTCGATTGCTAGCAATATAGACACTTTGAGTGAGATTTAGAAAGCTGAGCACTATTTATGCCTCTCTGCCTTCCTCATTTTTAAATATTATTATCTTGAGTATAAGATGTTGTTATAATTTTTGTGTCAATCCTCTACTATGATTTGTGCAGCCAGGAGTCCCCAACTTCTGACACTGACTCCAGATTTGCCGGTTCCTGAGACCACATTTCCTTATTACACTAACTGCTAGTTTGGGCACTTCCAAGACTGTGGGAGACCTGATATTTTGCTAGAAAGACTCACAGAACATACTAAAGACTATTATACTCACAGTTAGTGTTTATTGAAGCAAAATGATACAAATTAAATTCAACCAAGAAAAGAGGTACTTGGGGTGGAGTCCAGGTGTGTCCAGGTGAGTGTGGGATCCAGTTGTTATCTCCCAGTGAAGTCATGGAGAACTCTAACTTCTCCTAGTAATGATGTATGTCAATATTCACAGAGTATTGTCAATCAGGAAGGCTCATCTGAGTTTTAGGGCCCAGAGATTTTATTGAGACTTGGTTATGTAAGCTGGATGGCTGACCTTAGTCTCCAGCTCCTGCAGAAGTTGAGCTGATACCAAGTTCCCAAGGCCCCCTGCCATAAATCACCTTTAGCATAGGCTGTCTGATGTGACCCAAGGTCCCAGGTAAACAAAAGCACTCTTGTCAGGTAGGACATTCCAAAGACTTAGAGATTACCTCCAGGGGCCAAGTACAAAGGCCAGACTTCTCTTTAGGTAAGGTAAAATCTTTACTACACAATTTGCAAAACTCCTGAAGAGAAGAATAATCTATTTCTTGTACCTATATTTCTACTTTTTCCTTTGTTTCCTCTTCTGGTGATCCATAATTTTTTTTAAATCATTTCTACATGAAGAATTTCCTTCAACCAGTCTTTAGGGGTGGGTCCAGTAACAACACATTCCTTCAGTCCTCTTTTGTCTCAGAATGTCTTTATTTCTTCTTTATTCCTGAAGGATACTTTTACCAGATAAAGAATTTGTGATTGACATCTTTTCATTTCAGCACTTTAAAAATATTATGCCACTTCCTTCTGGCCTCCAAGGTCTCTGAAGAGAAGTCCACTCTCATTTGAATTGGTGTTCACATACAGATAATGTGTTGCTTGATGTGCTTTCAAGATATTTTCTTTGTCTTTAGTTTTCAAAGGTTTAATTATGGCATGTTGACATGGCTTTCTTTTGGCTTATCCTGTTTGGGGTTTTCTCATCTTCATGGATCCGTTCCTTTGTGCCCTTTGCCAAGTTTGGGAAGTTTTCAGCCATTTTTTCTTCAAATCCTCTTCCAGCCTACTGTCTCAGACTTCTCAGACTCTGATGGTACAAGTGTTGAATCTTTTTTAGAGTCTCATACTCCCTGGTGCTCCGTTCATTTATGCCAGGCTATTTTTCTCTCTGTTGTTCATATTGAGTGAATTCTATTGTTCTGTCTCCAAGTTCATAGATTCTATTCTCTGTCAAGGAAGAATATTTTGCCTGTCTGCTTATTGTTTGTGGGATACCCAATGGCTAGTGGTATTGAGCACACTGAATGTAGTCAGAGGGACTCCTCTTTAATGTGGGAGAGGAATCAGCTTCCTGGGGCTGCTTTCCATTGGTAGGATGGGAGATGGAAAATGCCAAGTCTGGATGGCTTTCTTTTGTTGGCTGGGGAACTTAAGATACCCTGCCTCTATGTTGTTCCTCCAGTCCTGGGATCCCTAACAAATTCATCTTTTTCTCTCATTCAAAGTTTTTCTTTGGATATCTCTTGCATTATTTCCAGAGCTTGTAATTGTGCTTCAATGAGGAGGAGCAGATAAAAGGGATTCAACCATCTTTGACACCCCCCTTAGAAACCTAAGAAGGGCTAAGCAGGAATGCCCAGAGACCAGATTGAGGGCCTGTTGGTCAGAAGAGTCATTATAATTGTGTTTGTGTACAAAATCATGTCCACACTTGGAAAAAATCTGATTGGGTAGAAAGACAAATTAGATGTGAACCAATAGCCAAATAGCACGACCTATGGGTTACTGGGATATATTTGTGCATAAAGAGAACAGTGGGGGAAACTTAGTTTAATGAGATAGTAGGGGCATGATATTTTGAGTTAGAAACTTTAAAAGCTATTATTACACTACTTCAACATCTATAACTAGTGAAACAAAGGCTCAGAGAGGTCAGTTAATACCTTCTAAAGAGGCAGAGCTGGGCTTTGAAGCCAGGTCCACCTGTCCCTAAAATGTGTATTCTTCCAATACACCTTCCCACCTCCTATGAATGGGTCTAGACCTCTGTCTTTGGGGTCAGAATTCACTTCCTAGAAATGGAGCTACATGACACTTGGTTCTTACTTCATTATTCTGTCCCTGTTCACACTTGGCAGCAGTGAAACATCTGAGTGAAAACCAGGGAAGGTGTTGACCAAGGACTCCAAGCACAAGAAAACCAATTCTGAATACTTTAGATATTTTCCAATTTTCTTAATTTTCTTATATACTATAAGTAAAAATGTATTAAAATAAGAAAAACATTCATATAAAAAAAGAAGAAAATCCTAAACTTTCCTTTAAAGAGCAGGGTTGAAGTGACCCACCTGAGCAGTAATGGCCAAGGGTCCCCCCCTCTCAGCCAATGCATCCTCCTCTCTTTAGAGCACATGCTGGGTCCAGTCTGGAATTGCATGGAATTCTCTTCCCTCCCCCACTGCCAATCTTCCTTACCCTTATGAGGATGCCTCACCTTTGGTGCAAGCAAATATAGACAACCACAGCTAGAATTGGCAAAATGCTGGATGGGCTGGGGTTTCTGTGAAGAAATGGCTAGATTGGCATGAATACAACCTCGTGGGGAGGAAGGAGGTGACTGATTCTATAGGATCATTTGTTTTATTTATTACAGTTAGGATCTGAAAAAGGCTGAGTGCACTGAAACAAATTCTTCTCTGTTCTCATCTCCACTAAGCCCAAATTGAGATGGGTATTAGAACTGAATTTTTAAAAATTTTGCATCTGTTTCATCCTAGATAGAAATAATCATGTGTAGCTGGTGTGCCCTGTAATAATAGTTATAATTAATCTGTTGAAGGTCTGTGCAATTCAAAAAGCAATAGATGGGAGTGATAGCTGCTCTTTGGTTTTGTAGCCTTCGGCTTCAGAACAAAGACTGCAGGTTTGAGAGGAGATGATACAGCATAAAACCCAAGAGCCACCTTCCATCAGCTCCTCTGCTACATCTTCATCTACAATGTCCTGTGGATGTCAATTGTGGGGGGAAATGTTATGTTTTAAAAATCAACTCTCCCGAGTTTGACTATAAATCTCTTATGGAAATTAAAGATGAAAAACACATTTCTTTTTCACTGGTCTCATTTGTTTAATAAATGCCTTAGGGACTCACAGCTCAATCAATGTTTCCAATCTCCTGAAATTAAATTATCTTCCTTTCATGAGCTAGATAAAAATGATTTAAGTAGGTGGAATAATTTGGCTCTTATCTTAGTGTTATTGACTGAATGGCAGTATTATCAATGTTTTTCCCATCCTGTGTTATTTATTTCAAGAACAGCCTGGGATTTCTGGGGGGAAAAAAAGAAGATTATTTCACTGAAGAGTGTGTCTCCAAATTAGTCAGACTCAGCAAATAAAGGACATTCCCATTTACCCTTCGAGTAAAAGTGTAAACTTAAGGCCAGTGCCCTTTCTCAAATGAAAGTAGATTTAGTCCTCTCCAAATCAAAGCACTCATAATAAATTTAGAGCTTTCTCATGTAAAATAAGATAGACACACAAATTAGAATTACAGAAGAAACATAGAAAAATGTCTCCATCCTTCCAGAAGAATAGTTTATCTTGGTATATTTCACTTATTTGTTTATTATACAAACATTTGTTTCGCAATCAGTATGTACTAGACTCCAGGCCAGGCTCTGTGGACATAAAGATGAATAATGCAGAGGCCTGGAACTCACTCACTTTACAGATGGAGAAGTACACACATAAATAAATAATGCTGATACAGTGTATAAATGCTACAGTTGAGATAAACAATTGTGCCCTATGTGGGTGGGAGTCAGGATATGAGCAAACCTACATGACGTAAAATTTAAAGCAGCACTGTTCAATAGAAGCTTCTGTGATGATGGAAATGTTTGATTTCAGCACTGTCCAATAGTGCTATAAATTTTTAGTTTTATTTAGTTTTTACCGATTTTAATAGCCACATACCTACCATATTAGATATAGCTACCATATCTACCATGGTAATATGGCTACCATATTAGATAGCATAATTCTAAAGCAATGGTTCTCAAGCTTTTAGCCTGCAGCAGAACCACCCAAAGACGTCAATTCTAATTCGGTAGGCCTAGGGTGGAGTGCAAGAATTTGCATTCCTAGAGGCCCAAGTGACTCTGATATTTCTGGTCCATGGATCTCAATCTGAGAAGCACTGTTGTAAAG
The DNA here is from genome assembly GCF_046562875.1 of Panthera onca. NCBI lineage: Eukaryota > Metazoa > Chordata > Mammalia > Carnivora > Felidae > Panthera > Panthera onca. The sequence continues at coordinate 21,899,048 of NC_138343.1, read as the reverse complement.
GACTCAAGTTCCTGGAAGTCAGCAGAGGGCAACATCTATCCTTTGCCAAATAGACTTATCATGAAGTCAATGAAATGGGCTCTAGGACCCTCACTTTCATGGTCCCTTCCAACACCTAAGAGGGGCTTCCACAGTGTGTGTTGCAGGTAATAATTTGTAAAATTTATCAGACTGGGATTGGTTAAAACCACTCTGACCAACTCTCCATTACACTTACTTTCCTGATGGGTCATGTGAAGGGGTCAAAGGCATTTGGGGAATGGTGCTAAGGGGAGATTAAATTGAGCATCTATTTTGTTTTTTGTTTTGTTTTTTTTTTTTTTGGCCACGAGCAGGATATTTTTGTGGTTTCCAGTCATGTGCATGTATGGAGTTACTATGGATGGCCCTGGAGTAGGAACTGCATCAAGAATGCTCTCACCACCCACTCTATTGACCTGCTGGCACTGAGTAGAAGGTTCAGGCCTACAGGATGGTGCCTTATGCAGTCTCCCCAGCACCAAATAGAAGTATGTGAGTCATGGGAGAGAAACAAGGTTTGAAATGGAATCTGTGGAAAATGTTTCCAATCATCAGACATTTAAAACTGTGAGTGAAGGGTTCAATTCTTATAGGCACCTAGTCAAAATGGAAGCTCTCTTGGACAGATATATACTGGAGGATTAGACAAATACAATTATAAACAAATCAGTCTCTTTTGTTTTCTTTTTGAAAAGAAAACAATGTTTTGATAAAGCTTGAAGACACTGTTTTACTTGCAAAGTGGCAAGAGGTTTTAAAATATATCAATGAAACAAGTGAAAAACCAAAGTCCAAATTTGGATATAGAAAAGGGGTATTTATTTTGGTCATTATTAAATTTATATATTAAAATGTTAAGAGAAAAATCCAACCAAAAATGAATGAAATATAAAAGTTATAAAAATGAGCAATGTATTTAGTAAGGTTTCTTATAATATTGAGAAGCAAGCTGTAGCAAAAAAAAAAAATTTCTTTATATTAAACCCAAAGTAGTAATTCATTAAGAGAAAGAAATACACTGTGAGTGAAAGTAAGGAATGGGCTCTTTGGGTTGTTTGATATTCCAGTCAAGGAAGAGGAATAAGTCCCATAGAAAAATTGAAAAAGAATGAACTCTTACTGATTTGGCACAAATCATGGATATGACCAACTATAACCTAAAACTTATAAGAAGTCACTGAATGAGAACCGTGGTGACAAAATAGTTTATGAGTGTTGCTAAGTCACAGATATTTTTAGAGATTAATCAGTATATTAAAAACATTGAAAAGTCCTTGAATCTTACAGTATTATATGAAAAAAACTCAGTAGATGCTTTTCCAAATATGACACTAATTCTAAAAATCAGCCAAAAAACAAACTTGGAAACTAATCTTTTCTTTGGTAAACTATCAATAATTAAAAAAAAAAAAAAAAAAAACCAACAACGCTAAAGGAAAGACTGAATCATCCTCCTCATCTCTTTATAGGAAAATATTACAAAAGTGCCATCTGAGGAGACTGAAACCAAAAAACTCTAGGAGAAACAAGTACTTAAAGGAGAGTCAGAGAGCTAATTAATTAAAATGTTATTTTTATTTTTGCCATGTTTGTGATACTTGTCAACATTTTAATTTAATGATTTTAAATTTAATAATATATTATTTCTTTTATCATTTTAAATCTTTAATTTAAACATGCATTTGTATTTGCAATTTTTTATTACTTCTTCTTCAAGAGGATCCAAAGATGGTAAGGGCTTTTGGCTCTACAAAACTTGAATTTACCCCTGCCCTTCCCCAAATGCTTAAGAAGTGAGTTGAAATCAAGCTTCTATAAGCAAACGGACTTAGGAAAAGCTTTCTTCACAATTGTACCTCCAGTGCTTACCATGGTGCCTAACACTTAGTAGATGCTTAATAAAATAAAAATTTTAAAGAATAAATGAATATTAAAGCTCATGCTCAAATAATGTGAGCAATTATTCAAGACAGAAATACATGAATGGAAAGGGGGCTAAGGGCAGGGGGATCAGGGGAAACTTCTTTCTGTACATCCTATTTTGATGTTCTTCAGAAATTCAGATTTATTGGTCTTGTGAAGAGCATTCTTCTAGATTTCAAAGGTCTAATGTTATATTTGACAGTTCCTCAAGGAGCTCTAAGTCCAGATGAGGAGACAGACCCTATGTAAAATAGAGCACACTCTTCAGTAAATGTCATTGGGATGGTGAGATAGCGCAACAGACATCAGAGGAGAGACATCACCCAACACCCAGGTAGTTGAGACAAGTTCATGGAGAAGTATCTTTGAAATAGAGAAAAGGAGATGAAGTCAAAGACTGGGAAGGACAAGGGGTGGAGGTGGGAACCTACGTGGTCTACATGGAAGGGACAGAAGACAAATGGTTGGCATGAATAGGGAGGTTAGACAGGAAAGTGGAGAAAGGAAAAGTTGGAGCTACTTTGGGAAAATTAACTATAAGAGCCAATAATATTAGACCAATAAACTTGGTACCATCCTGAGGATAGAAAAGGACACACAAAAGTTTCTGTGCATAAGAAGACAAATGTCTAGTGGGGTTCAGAACTCCTTGTCTCCATGACACAGAAGAGGGCTTGGAAAAAGAGACTGTAGGCAGGGACACCAGGTGGGAAGCTATCCCACTATCTCAGGTGGGAGGGGACACAGGCCCCTGGTTAAGGAGTGAGCATAGTAAAGGAGGGATGAGGCTGAGAAATGATGCGAAAAGGGTGAGGGGAGGCTTGGGTTTCTGATTTGGGGTTTTTTTGTTCACACTTACTCAATGTCCAATTTACAGCAGAAGCTTTTTCATGGACTACTTCATTTAATCACCAACACTACAGGAAATAAAAGCCATCATCCCCATGACACATGTGAGGACACTGAGGCTCAGTGAGGTGAAGATACCACAAGGCAGGCAGATCAGGCTGTGTATGCCACGACATGTCCTTTCCAAGCTCATGCTCTTTCCCCATACCACACAGCCAAAGGAGGAAAGAGAGAGATAAGAGTCAAGCACAGGTTCTAAGGGTGCAGCATGAAAACTGGGATGAGTGGAAATAAAGAGGCATAAAGAAGCTCTCCACCGGAGAGTTGGTAAGGTTGGTGGGGAGGAGAGGAATGGCTGGCTTTAAAGGGAATCTTTTGTAGGCAACAATTTTTATGATTTCTATTTGAACAGCTGGAGGACAGTTTCTTTCTCCTTGTTCTCCAGGCCTGACAAGTATTTTGAGCCCTGGGACTTTGAGAGAATCACTCCACAGCTGTCCCTGACATTTGAAAATCTGTTCCCACTTTGAATTAAATGGAGTCTTTAGTCTCAGATATAAAAACTAGTGCAAAAAAAGGCAGTAGAGAGCAGTTTGTTTGAGCTTCTCTTCCTTGTTCCAACTGACCCTCTAAATAAAAATACACAATACAAACAGGCCTCTCTGTCTCCAGGGAGGGAAAGTCTAGGAGGTAAGATCCAGAGCCAACCAAATTTCAGTAGTTCCGTATCTGTGCTTTTCTTCCTAAAGGGCCATGCCATGGTCACACTTGAGGTTAAGCTAATAAAGTTTGAATGTTGCTTCCATGTATGAGTTCTTCCTTTTCTCTGTCTGAAGCTCTGTCCTTGAGGAAAATTCAAATGCTAAGGTATGCTCATGAGAGTTGTATTTCTTCTGTTCAACAGAGGAGTAGATATTTATGTATTTCCACAATTTACATTTTAACAAAGACATGTTGACTTATTCATTTCCTGACAGGTCAGTTTTAACATCTTATGTTCATCTTCCAAAGACAACTCACTATAGAGGCAAAACATCCCCCTCTTAACAAAAATCAAAAGAGATGATCACTTTAGAAGTTCCTCTCGCTACTGAAAGTGTCAAAATCAGAGAAACCCAAAACTGGCGCTCCTACAACAGGAAGCAGACTTTGAAGCCCCTGTAGATATTCTTACAGGTTGAGGAAATGATATTAAAAGTGAAAGTTAACAATCTCAACTTGCACTGACTAGTTGAACACTGTTTTTCAAATGTTCTTTTTAAATTGCACCAGTGCTATGGGGCTCACCGTAAAACACACAAATGGTATAGAAATATACCTCTTGAATATCCTTCCTTCACTGCCTATCACAGCTGATTACAGTATTGTGAAAATCACATATAAACATTTAAGCATAAAATGTGTATAGTATATATTCCAGGAATAATGTAAAGAATTCAGGTGTTGTACAGGATCACTCTGGCTCTATGCCACTATAAAATCACCCTGGTGTTGTCAACTCAGCTCAAAACCCTTTTGGAGGTGATGGGCAATGATGCTGATATACCTACCCACAGGCATGAGGAAGTACAAGAAACATTTTTTTTCTAGGCCCAAGCAGAATAAGAATATCAAGTCAGTGTGAGGTCACCAACTGTCTTGATTGTAAAGAACTCTTGTTTTAATCTGAGAATGTGCCTTTCTTTCTTTCTTTCTTTCTTTCTTTCTTTTTGGTATTAAAATGTCCTTTCTGTAAAAATAATTTATAGCAAGAATGGATAATTTGAGGTTTTTTTCTTTTTAAAAAAAATTTTTAAATATTTATTTTTGAGAGAGAGAGACAGAGTGCAAATGGGGGAGGGGCAGAGAGAGAGGGAGAAACAGAATCTGAAGCAGGTTCTAGGCTCTGAGCTATCAGTACAGAGCCCAATGCAGGGCTTGAACCCACAAACTATGAGGTCATGACCTGAGCCAAAGTCGGATGCTTAACAGACTGAGCCACCCAGGTGCCTGGGGTTTTTTCCTAATGTCATTTATCACAAAATAAAAACCTATCAACACTAGTTTTTTAAAACCATTTACATCTTTAAGTGTACAATTAAGTGGCATCAAGTACATTTACAATGTTATGCAACAATAACCACTATTCCAGAATTTTTCAGCCCTCCAAACAGACATTCTGTACCCATTAAACAGTAGGTTCCCATTTCTCCCTCCCCAGACCACTGGGAACCTCTGTTCTATGTTCAGTCTCTATGAATTTACCTATCCAGGAGATCCATATAAGTTAAATCATATATTTGTCCTTTTGTGTCTGGCTTATTTCACTCAGCATGTTTTCAAGGTTCATCCATGTTGTAGCTTGTGTCAGAATTTCCTTTATTTTTAAGGCTGAATCACATTCTATTCCATGTATATGCCTGTTTGTCTAGCTATTCTTTTGTTAATAGACATGTGGGTTGCTTCCACCTTTCCGCTATTATGAATAATGCTGCTATAAACATTGATGTACAAGTATTTGTTTCAATCCCTGCCTTCAATTAACTTTGCTGTATACCTATGAGTGGCTTCACTGAATCATATGGTAACTCTACGTTTAACTTTTTGAAGAACTACCAAACTGTTTTCCACAGCAGCTGCATTGTGTTACATTCCCACCAGCATGCATAAGGGTCCAAATTTCTGAATATCTTCACCAACACTTGTTATTTTCCATTGTATCACTTTTTTTATATATATATAATAGTCATCCTAACATGTGTGAAGTGGTATCTCACTGTAGTTTTGACCTAAATTTTCCTGATGACTAACGATGACGAGCATCTTCTCATGTAGCATAGATCTTCTTTGGAGAAACACCAATTCAAGTCCTTTGTCCTTGTTTAAATTGGTGTGTTTGTTTTGTGTTGAGTTTTTGGAGTTCTTTATATATTTTAGATATTAATCCCTTACCAGATATATGATTTGAAAATATTTTCTCCCATTCTGTGTTGTCTTTTCATTCTATTGTTATTGTACTTTGATACACAATGTTTTTAATTTTGATGAATTCTATTTTTCTAACGTTAATTTTCTTACCCATGTTTTTGGTGGCATATCCAATAAACCATTGCCAAATCCTATGTCATGAAGATTCTCCTCATGTTTTCTTCTAAGAGCTTTATAGTTTCTGTTCTTACATTTAAGTCTTTGATCCACTTTTACTTGATTTTTCTATAGGTTGTAAGGTAAGGGTCCACCTTCATTCTTTTGCATGTAGATATCTGTTTTTTTCCAGCACCACAGGTTGAAAACCCTGCCATTTCCCTATGACCAATCTGGGCACTCCTGTCAAAATTCACTATGTATGAGGTGTTATTTCTGTGCTCTCTATCCTATTCCATTGGTCTATATGTCTGTCTTTATGCTAGTATCACATTGCTTTGATTACTGTAGCTTCAAAGTAAATTTTAAAACCAGAAAATATGACTCCTTTAGCTTTGTTCTTCCTTTTCAAGATTGTTTGGGCTATTTAGATCTCTTGAGATTCCATATGAATTTTAGGATGGGCCTTCTATTTCTGCCAAACGTGTCATTGGGATTTTTATAGGGATTGCATGAAATCTGTAACTCCCTTTGGGTTGTATTGGCATTTTAGCAATATTAAGTCTTTTAATACATGAACATAAGATGTCTTTCCATTTATTTAATTTCTTTCCATTTTCTTTAATTTCTTTTGAAAATGTTATGAAGTTTTCCGCGTACAAGTCTTTCATTTCCTTGGTCAAATTTATTCCTAAGTATTTCATTCTTTTTATACTGCTGTAAATGCAATTAATTTTTAATTTACTTTTCAGATCATTTACTGTTAGTGTCTAGAAATGCAACTGATATTTGTGTGTTGATTTGTATCCTGTAACTTTGCTGAATTCATTTATTAGCTGTATCAATTTGAAGGGGATATTTTTGTGTGGAATTTTTAGAGTTTTATAGATATAAGAATATCACCTGTGAACAGAGATAATTTTACTCCAACCTTTTGAATTTAAATGACTTTTATCATTTAGCCTAATTACTATAGCTAGAAGTTCTGGTACTTGGTTGAATAGAAGTGTTTAAAAGTGGGAATCCATGTCTTGTTCCTCATCTTCAGTAAAAAGCTGTCTTCCACCTCTGAGTATGATGTTACCTGTGGAATTTTCATATATTGGCCCCTGGTTTTTAAAAATTTACTAAGATATGGAACCTACCATCCTGGAGCTACTATATAGGGGAAAGTGCAACAGCTTGGATGTCAGGTAGACTCAGATATAAATAAACCAACCTTCCAAAGTTTCTAGGGACTTTTTGCATGGAGGGAATAATAAGCATAAAATTTACCCACTTCCCTAAACAACTGTAAAGCTAGATAAAATATATGAAACAATTATCTTCAGGAATAGGACAGTAGGCACCATGAGGCTATGGTGCTTGAAACAAGGGAAACGCAGATATGATCCCATTGCCTTAGTTTTCTGTTGGGGAGGAAGCAGAGTACTTTCTAAACTGTGGCACAAGACAGCAGTACTCAGAACAGCAGAAATCAGGGGATGCTGAGGTAACTAGATTTTCATGGGGTCCTCTTAACTTTTTGCCCGAATGCTATTGTACACATACAGGGCAAAATTTTACAAAGCCTGACAAAGAAAAACTAAGAAGAGTTTGAGAACTGATAGAGATTCTGGAGGTCTCAGTGTGTTGGGAAATAATAGAGTTTCACCTGCCAGCATGGAGATACTATTGGAATCCAACTGAAATCCTAAAAGAAGACACGTACCAGAGATAGAACCTCTCTAGCCACCCAAGCCCACCCTAAAAAAGTCTAAAATCAGATTTTGACTTGATCAAGCTGAGCTTCAGTGGGTTACTTGTTCAATAATTTTTTGTTAGCAGCTTCAATATTATTTGAAGGAAGTCAATGTAATTCAAACTCTCAACATATAGTATCTACAATGTCCAGCATAGATTGGAAAGTAACTTAAAACTGTAAAGGAGCAGGAAAATGTAACTCATTATCAGTTAACAGAAACACTTAGAAATGACTCCTATACTAAAAGTAGCTCAGAAGGACTTAAAAACAGCTATTATAAATATAATTAAGGACTTTAAGGAGAAGATTAACATAATGAGAGTAACAAGGTAGTCTCAGCTGAGAAATGGAACTGAGAAGCCACATGGAAATTTTAGAACTGGAAAATATATTACTGAAAATAAAAAATAGTAGATTTTGAACTTCAAGTAGAAACTTTCTTAACTGAAACAGAGATAAATAAGATGGAAAAAATGAATAGAGCCTCACTGATCTGTGTGATAATACCAAACGGTCTAACATGTAAGTGATCAAAGTCCCAAAAAGACAGCAGAGAAAAAAACAAATTTAAAGAACTAATGCCCTAACTTTTTCCAAATTTTAAGTAATCTAACTTGAAGCTCCAAGAGGCTCAAAGAACTCCAACCAGGATAAACATAGATAAAACCATAACAAGTCAAATTGGTGAGAATCAAAGATAGGAAACCTTAAGTGCATTCAGAGTAAAAGAAACATTACAGGGGCATCTGGATGGCTCAGTTGGTAGAGAATACAACTCTTGGTCTCGGGGTTGTGGGTTTGAGCCCCATGTTGTATGCAGAGATTACTTAAAAATAAAATCTTAAAAGAAAAAGGATGAAATAAAGACATTTACAGATAAATAAAAGCTGAGAGAATTCATTACCAGAAAAGATCTGCATTTCAGGAAATACTAAAAGTTCTTCAGTTTGAAAGGAAATAATAATAGATGGAATGTAGGATTTTCACAAAAGAAAGAACAACTAAAATGTCAAATATGTGGATAAATAGGAAAGATTTGTTTTCTCATTTCTTCATTTCTTTCAAAGACAATTGACTGTTATTGGAAGAGGCAATCTGTGGTAGGCTGTGAGAGTCTGTGAAAGTTCCTGCTGCATATACCAGATTTCAAGGCTTATCTGTCTAATAATATCTAATAATACCTAATATCTAATATCTAATAAGGAATAACTAATGTTGCTAAGCAAAACAGCCAGTAAGTAGGTCACGGCTATAGCCATGGATACTGGAGAACTGCTCATTTACCAGCAGTAGGAAGACTGGCTTTTGTTTTCTGTTTTTTACGTTTTTTAGAATGTTTACCTCTTGTCCCAAAAGTTCCAGGCCCTTGACCATGGGTTCCCTGGCTGCATCACAAACCCTTTATATGTATTGCATCCATCTCGGCCCACCACACTGCCCATGTGAGACTTGGGAGTGGGAGGAATCAATGTAAATATGCTGATTTTCATACTGCTCATTATACTGTGAGTAATAAAGCCCTGTATCTCTGACCCAGAAGTTTCATGTCTTCTGCCAGCTTTCATGAAATAATAACAGGTTAATTTATTAGCTTGCAAGGAGGGTGATATCTCTGAAACTTCACAGGTCTTAATATATGTTTAAGCAAAAAATTATGACAATGTATTATGAGGTTTATAACATATGTAGATTTTAAATGCATATTGTAGAATAAAGAATGGAAGGGATTAAATGGACATGTACTAGTGCAAGCTTCTTACAGATGCATGCTATAATCCCTAGAGCAGCATACTGTCTAATAGAAACAGAATACAAACAAGCACAAGACACCTATGTCATTTTAAATTTTCAGGAAGCCACATTAAAACCATATGATAAATAGAATGTTTATTTTGATATTTTATTTAAGTCAATATCTTCAAAATACTATCATTTCAACATGTAGTCACATAAAAATTATTAGTGAGATATTTTACATCCTTTGCTTATACTAATTTTTGAGAAGTTAGTGTGTATTTTATTTTTTAATGTTTATTTATTTTTGAGAGAGACAGAGAGACAGAGAGAGAGGAAGGGGCAGAGAGAAAAGGAAAGAGAATCACAAGCAGGCTCCATGGCTGTCAGCTCAGAGCCTTATGTGGAACTCAAGCCCACATACCACAAGATCATGACCTGAGCCAAAATCAAGAATTGGACATTCAACTGACTGAACCATGCAGGCACCCCATAGTGTATATTTTAAACAATGAGCACATCTCAGTTATTGTAGCCACATTTCAGGTGCTAATGGAGCTAATGGCTAGCCTGTTGGATGACACACCTCTAGAGCAACCACTAACAACATAAAAAAGAAGGGATAGCTGAAAAGCCAACAGAGGAGATAAAATGGAATACCAAAGAAATACTGTTTTAAACCAGAAAAAGGCATAAAATAAAAAAAAAAGTCAAAGAATAGGTAAAACAAAAATGATTTCTAGGTATGGCAGTTCAGTCTGTCCTCACCACCAGACAGAATAGAGCACAGGAAAGGTAGGCAAGAAAGCTCAAGTAGTCCTAACATATTTAGTCCCAAACCCACCCATAAAAAGCTCTGTGAATTTATTCCTTTATTATAGAGCTTGTTTATCTGTTTGCTGGAGCAGTAGAGTGCTGTAGTTAAGAAGATGGATTTGGATATTAGCCCTAGATTTGAGTTTTGGCTCTGCCATTACGTGAACCTTGGACAAATTCCCTCATTGCTCCAAGCTTCAGTTTCTTTATCTGCATAACTGATATTATAACTACCTTAAATCCGTGTCAAAAGTGCCTGCCATCTTGGAAACCCTCAAAAATATTACTTGTTTATTATTATCATTATCCAGCCATCTAACTCTAAGGACCATGAACGATGGGCTAGACACCATTCAAGGCAGCAAAGACTCAAGGGTGAATGGCAAAATTCTTTTATTCGATACAGAAGTGTGACACATAATATCTGACTGTCTACTTACATGGCCATCATTAGGTGGAAGTAAGAGGTAGAGAGAAGCAGTAGAGTAAATATATAAACGTTACTATGTCAGTGTTCACAGGAGGATGTGTAATCTGTTTTCCTTGACAAAACTCAGTAACCAAGGAGCCTGGAAAAACCATGAGTATCATGAGTATAGCTCTGTTCCAATCATTCTTTCCAAAAATTAGCAAGATCTATTCTACTAGTGAATGGAAAATAAATTATTCACGTTTAAGTTAAAAGAAGAGTTTCTATTTGTTCACCAAAAAGTTTGAATCTTTTTAATCTTAGTACTGTTAGGAACCAATTAGTATTTTATTGATAGTCTTCTCCATTAGCTTCTTTTTGCAAAAGTATTGTGTTTGTTGGCATATATAACCCAACCCAACCCCTAATTCACAGAGAGTTATTCTCTAATGAGGACTACCAGGTTTTTTAATGCCAAATGTATAACAAGCACTTTCCATACATATTTAATCTAGTTTTGTGTCCAAGCCTGAAACATGGCATCAGAAAGCTTCTTTTGACAGATGAGAGTCTGTGATCTGCCAGGGTCATATAGTGGTCAGTGCTGAGGCCAGAATGCAGAAGATCAATCTGACTCCACCCACATCATGCAAACCCTCCCTTATATAGTTTCCTCTTCCGGTGGGTACTTAGGAGAGAGCAATTGCTAAGCAACGGTATTTCCAATCTGTTCATAGTGTAAGGAATTGGTCACACCTCTTCCATTTTCACACAACATTCAGAGGCTCTCCAGAGAGACCATATACTTCAAGCAGGAGTGCCGACCTGGAGTCACACGTTCACTGTCAAGAGTGGCAGCCAAGCAAGGTAGCTGAGAATTCCCCTTTTCCCACACGACTTCTAAGTTAATCATCTACAAATATAAAGAAATTATCTGAGCTAATATAATGTCATATCAAAACTCCTCTTTATTTGTATTTCTGTATTATAAGCACTGTATATTTTATTAATAATCTGCCCCATCCTCTGAGTAAATTTAAGTCTCAAACAAATCTCATGGCAGGATCTTCTTTACTGGTACCATCTCCTGACACAGTTTATCCAAGAATAAAGAGCACCATGCAAAAAGGTGACGATAAATGTTTGTTGATTGGATTTTCATGAAGGTCTAAATTCGGCCATCGCTCACTTTCAATTTCTTCTATTTAAATTTGAAATCATGATAGAAAAATAGGCAATAGTCATTTGCAGGCATTAACAAAAGAAGAAATACAAATTACCAATAATAATAAAATACATAATAAATGAAATACATAATAAAATAATACATAATGAAATACAAATACATAATAAAATAAAATAAATAATAAAATAAAATACAAATGACCAATAATAATAATGTGAAATATAAATGACCAAAAAAATAGCTCAACTGTATGAACTATAAGAAAGAAATATAAATAAAGACAAGGAGAAACCAATATTTATCTACTCAGTTGACGGAAACAATTTTGAAATAATAATGCCTAGCTGCTGTTATATTGTTCAAAGTATCTGGAAAACAATATGGTAGCATGTACCAAAAGCCTTAAAAATTTGGTAATTCTTTTCACCAAGCATTTCACTTTTAGGAATTTATGTTAGGGAAATAATTATGGATGCACAAAAATATAACAATAAGGAAATTCACTAAGGAAATAGCATTATCTCCTATTATTTAGTGATGAATAGTCTAAATGTCTAAAGCTTAAATTGACTAAATAAATCATGGTCAATCCATATGACCATGGATTAGAATATGATACAGTTATTAAGGATTCTGTCTTAGAAGAATTCTAAATGACCAGTGTAAATACTGTAGTATGTTACAGTATGTATGGTTTGTACAATATGACCATGTATGTGTGCATGTGTGTGTGTGTGTGTGTGTGTGTTTGTGGACTCAAAGAAGATTTCACAAAATTTCAGGAGGGGTTATCTCTGGGTATTGAGATTATGGATGATTATTTTTCCTTTCTCCCTAGCTTCCCTGCCCTACCTCCCTACAACAGAGGGTTATTCTAAATATCTCCAAATCCTTCAATTAGAATATATTCCTTTAAGAATGAGAAGCAAAAAGAGAGAAAAGGAAATTGTGATATACTTTTGGAAAAAGATGACATCACACTTTGCTAACTTCTTTGAGCATCATAGACTCTCAGAGGAGGGACAAATCTCCTTTGTTTTACTTGTAAGGGCCCATGAAATACAGAAGCCCAGTCACCAAGGCCAAAAAGACAAGCTTTCTGGGTCATCTTCATTCTCTGTGTCATCCATTAAGTCTAAAATATTTTACTGAGTACCAATTATGTGCTAGGCACTGGGCATATTAGAGTCAGGGGGACACAGAGAAAAAAAATAGAAGGAAGGATGGGAAGGAGGGAAGAAGGAAGAAAGCTTTCCTGATACATTATGAGGGAATCTGATCTCAATCGAATGATGGCTTATGAGCAGTGCTGTGAAGAGGTGAGGTCCACCGGCTGCATAAGCCTACTTAGGGGACTTGCCAGGGTCAGAGCAGCTTTCTCCAGGAAGCCAACATTAAGCTAAGCTCTGAAGGAAACATAGGCATTAAGACAAGGAAGGGGATAACAGAATTCCAGGGCAAAGTAATAGTGTGTGCTGGAGATGCTGGGCAGGAAAGAGCCGGGTTGCTATAGGAACTGAGGGCTGGCAGGGATTGGAGTAGGGAAAACCAAATCAGACAAGGTCTTGTGGACACACACAAGGGGCACCACTGAAAGTCCTTGGTCAGGGTGGGGAGGGTCCTTCACAGATTTGCATCTCAGCAGGAAGACTGGGTGCCAATTGGAGCGTGGATTTCAGAGAGGCCTGGGGTGGATCCTGGGAGACCATGAGGAACCTGTCTAGGGTGGCAGCAGTAGGGACAGACAGACACAGATGGGATGAAAGACTCTCATGCAATCAAATGGAAAGCCCTTGGTGACGGACAGACTATTTTTAAGTGACTTCATCTTTGACTCCCTGATGGGGAGTCTCCAATCTTATAGTTCAAAAGCTTGAGCAAAGGAAAGATCAGCTTTTTGAACAAAAAGTGACAACTCAGGGCCATGACTTTTTAACACAATTAAATTCCAGGTGAGCAGAGGCCACAGCCATGGAAAGCACTGTTTTGCCTGAAAAGTACAAAGTGCCTTTTCCCTTGCTTTATTCATCAATAAACTTACAATTGGAGCTGACATATCCAGGCTTCAAAGAAATAGAAAAGACCTCAATTTCTGAATATTAAGCAGCTTGCCATGAAATTGTCTGACCCTTTGTTTCAACAGTGTCCAGTGGAGATAGGAGACGTGCCATTCATTAGACTCCTGTAGGGGCTCGCCATTTTACTGGCTGCCTTCCATGGCCTCTCTCTTCTGGACTTTGAAGGTCCTGTTCTTCTATTGTCACTTCACATTTCTAACGGGAAGATATTCTTCTAATAAGATATTTATGTCCCACATAGGTCCATCCATTTTGTCACTGGCCTTGTGGTATAGGCCTGGCTTTGGCTGAAGAGCAAAGTCTACAAGCAATTTCCAAGTAGTGGGGTCATTTGCTTTGACATCACTGAGGGGAAGATAAGGAAGCATAAAGGCACCGTAATAAAGACACCTTTTTCTCAGGAGTCAAGAACTTGGGTCTGAAGCCTAACTGTCTGCTTTTCAACTTGGCCCTACCACCTGTGATTTTGAACTTGTTACTAACTATGCCTCAGTTTCTTCTTTAGAGAACGAGGACCATCATAGAACAAGCCCAGAATCTCTAAACTAAAATCTTTGAGTACAGATGTATTTAAAAATTTTTAAGTTTATTTATTTTGAGAGAGAGAGAGAGAGAGAGAGAGAGAGAGACAGAGTGAGCAGGGGAAGGGCAGAAAGAGAGGGAGAGAGAGAATCCCAAGCAGTCTCCATACTGTCACCGCAGAGCCTGATGTAGGGCTCGAACTCATGAATCATGAGATCATGACCTGATCCAAAACCAAGAGTTAGATGCTCAACCAACTGAGCCACCCAGGCGTCCCAGTACAGATGTATTTTAAAATTCAGAATTTCTTGGGGTGCCTGGGTGGCTCAGTTGGTTGAGTGTCCAACTCTTGATTTCAGGGCAGGTCATGATCCCAGGGTCATGGGATCAAGCCCTGTGTCAGGCTCTGCACTGAGCATGGAACCTGTTGAAGATTCTCCCTCTCTCTCCCTCTGCCCCTCTCCCCCACTGGTTCTCTGTCTCTCAAACAACAACAACAAAAATTAATAATAAAATAAATAAATTGTTCAAATTTCTTGACTTTAGAAAAATAATAAGTTTTATATTTTATAACCACTTTCAGTGGGGTCTGGTGCAAGACCCATTACCCACTAATCAATCGCATTAATATTTCTGCAATGAAACCTAGGTGGGTTAAATTAAGACTATATAATAGACTAAACAGACTATTAAACTGAGTAGACTATGAACTCTCAGTTTAGATCAGACTTTTTTTTACTAAAAGAGTTTCAAAAAAAAGTCTTCCTTTTTCAAGACTTTGGTATTTCCACATTGTAGATGGGGGATCATGGAGATACAGCTACCCCATAAAGCTGTTATAAGGATGAAATAAGTGAGGGAATATATATCGAGGTGCTTAGAAGAGTATCTGGCACATAGTAGGTGTCCACTTGGCTATTTTTTTTATTGCAGAGGAGAAAAAAGATCTCAAAGATCATTATTTGTGATTATTTATTTATATG
This sequence comes from Panthera onca, assembly GCF_046562875.1. Taxonomy (NCBI): domain Eukaryota; kingdom Metazoa; phylum Chordata; class Mammalia; order Carnivora; family Felidae; genus Panthera; species Panthera onca. The sequence goes on along the minus strand of NC_138343.1, from coordinate 21,883,720 downwards.
TTGAGGTTACTGCTGAGGAAGCTTACTACATCAGGGACTAGAAAGCTCTCCATGATAACCTCTCCAGAAGAATTATAGGTGTATTCAGCAACCACTGCCAGGAGAAAGAAGTCAAGAAAATCTCCAGGGATCTGATGCAAAGACAGACACATTTTTTTTTTATTCCAGCTGCCACCTGCCAGTCCATCAAAATGGGCTCTCAAAGAATTTGGCCTGAATGTGATGAGTGCAAATCCCATAATGGCCAGCAGAAAGTTCAGGAACCAACCACAGTTGGATGTACCTATGGAAGCCTGAGCCTAGGGCTTTGCTCATGATAGGAGCAAATCAGGTAAAAGAACTCTCTTCATTCTTCACCCCACTTCTGGTTTCCTATCTAATGCTTTTCCTTCAGTCTATTAAAATCACTTCAATCTTAGGGGCGCCTGAGTGGCTCAGTTGGTTAAGCGTCTGACTTCGGCTCAGGTCATGATGTCATGGTTTGTGAGCTCGAGCCCCGCGTTGGGCTCTGGGCTGACAGCTCAGAGCCTGGAGCCTGCTTCAGATTCTTTGTCTCCCTCTGTCTGCCCCTCCACTGCCTGCACTCTGTCTCTCGCATTGTCTCAAAAATAAATAAACATTTAAAAAATTCTTAAAAATCACTTCAATCTTAGTCAGATGAAGTCTTGAGAGCATTCTCAATTTGAGGAGAGTTATAGCTACAAGTTGGTCATTGATACCATGCTATAGAGAATTTTGCGGCGATGTGCATCAGTGATTTCAGACTAGACCTGCATCTTGGACCACGATATTCTGCCTTAATCAGAAAATGCCATTTGTTGCCCTTTCATTATTGGAAATTGATCAGATTGACCTGGAGAACCCACGTCTTCCCAGGCCAAGGTACAGATTCCTCAGACAAATAAAAACCATTTCTGTTTGTACTTTGTCATAGAACTTACAGACCCATTTATTTTTTTCATTTTTTTTTTAAGAAGGCTTTTTTTTTTTAACGTTTATTTATTTTTGAGACAGGGAGAGACAGAGCATGAACAGGGGAGGGTCAGAGAGAGGGAGACACAGAATATGAAGCAGGCTCCAGGCTCTGAGCTGTCAGCACAGAGCCCGACGCGGGGCTAGAACTCACGGACCGCAAGATCATGACCTGAGCCGAAGTCGGCCGCCCAACCGACTGAGCCACCCAGGCGCCCCCAGACCCATTTAGAAACCAAGTACTTTGCATATTAAGCCCCCCAGAATAATGATAATGAATATTAATATGATACTACATGAGGCAATAATAAGGAAATGGGGGGTAAGAGTGTTAGGGTTTTTTTCAGATAGTCCTGCTACAGTTTATCTGTTGAAACAAACAGTTATTGGAAAGCCCTGATGAGCTGCCTCATTTGTCTGGGGCGAGTAAAACAAAGTTTAGTATACATATGTAATAGTCAGTTGAAAATATTTCAGAAAACTCAATCCCATTTTCTACGTGAAACCCAAGCAATTTTTCAAGGAGCAAAGTCTCTTTTATTAAACGATAGTACTAAACAAATTTGTTGATCGTCATCTCCTTCCACTAGAAAGCAAGCTCACTGATAATAGGGACTTTGCTGCATTCCCAGTGCTTGAGACCATATCTGGTGTGCTAGAGTGCTTAATAAATACTTGCTGAATAAATAAGTGAATGAATCTGAAGCAAGTAGACAAATAGTTGGATTTTTCCTTGTTTTCTGTAGAAAGCAGGCTGTTTCTATACTTTTCTATCAGGTACATACACATAATGTAATGGTAATAAAAATCCAAGGGGTTTCTTGGATCTCACATTTTCCCTGGGATGAGTCTTCCAAAAGTCTGGGAGATACTATGGAAAAACTCAGTAGTTGGCACATGTAGCCCATATAACAGTGGCATGAAAATAGTTAAATAGTGAAACCTCAGCAGGCAGCTCAGGGGGCTGCTGAATGATGTAACACAGGAAGTGGCATGACTTCCTGACTGCTACACACTGGGGTGTCATTTTTAGTTTGCACTCAATCTGGAAGCCAAAAGCATGAAGAGATCAAACCTCACTCATCCAGCTGTAGTGTGGCAGAAACACAGACACAGACCAAAGTGGCAGTGCAATACAACAGGAAATTGTTGCTAATAGAATAAATATCTGAGGGTCATTGAAGGAAGAGTGGCCATAGTTGAAGACAAGGGTTGATGAAGACACATTTGCCATTGGAGACAGTGCCACATCATCAGCCCTCAGTGATAAAGGAGAGTTAGGGCTATCTGCCACCTGCTGGCACATGAGATGTAGGTAAAATTGGCCTGAAGCCCTTTCCATGTACGCAGAAGTGCAGTGCCCACACCAAGATTGAATCACTTTCCCAAGGGAATTGTATTCCCATGTCCTCAGAGTCTCACCTTTTATTCTGAAAATCTCTGCTTAAGCATCAAGAGTTTTCTTCTTAAGAACACTTCCAGGGCCACCTGGGTGGTTCAGTCAGGAAAGCATCCATCTGTTGATTTTGGCTCAGGTCATGATCTCATGGTTTGCATCAGGTTCTGCGCTGACAGAGTGGAGCCTGCTTGGGACTCTCTCTCTTCCTCTCTCTCTGTTTCAAAAACAAATAAATAAACATTTAAAAAAGGACACTTTCAGTGATGGCCATCCTGATAATAACATCTTACCCTGCAAGAAAATAAAGGCACCATCCATAAGCAAACCCCTATGAAAAGAAAGCAGCTTGAAACGCAGAAGAAGGGGATTACAAAAAAAAAAAAAAAAGCAAAATAAAAAGTACAGCTTCTTTGGCTAAGATTGGTAAGGTGTTGGAAGTCAATATGAGAGCCTGATGGTATATTTAGTTACCATTTACATCTATAAAAGCATATTTTACATAACTATAATAAATGGATTCTAATTCTATTTTATAGTTCAGAAATAGGACATTGTTAATGAATTCTTTTGTTGTCTTTATAAAGCTTCTAGTTAAAGAACTCCTCAAGACATTTTGGATTGCTTGAACTTGAGCCATAGCTGATGATTTCAAGCAAATCCTCATCCTCAGTAAGCAGAACTCTGTAGAACAAGTGGCTCACTCTGTATTCCTATGTGGGTCTACTGTGTGTTATATAAAATGTCTATCATTTAGCACAAGAATGTTTGGGAAAAACTAAGATGATTTAAAAACAAAACAAAACTGAATGCCACGGACCAAATCTTATAGAGTAGCAGAGGTTCTCGGACTGTGGCCCCAGACCAGCAGCAATGGAATCACCTGGGAACTTGTTAGAAATGCAGGCTCTCAGGGCCCACCCCAGGTTTCCTGAATCTACAACCTAGAAACTCTGGGTTTAGGGCCTGGCAATCTATGTATTAACAAACCCTACACCTGAAGCTGATGCCCACTCAAGTCCAACCCCCACTGCCATTTCCAAATGTCAGAACAATTCCTGAGTTATGCTTCTTTTCATCACTAGGTCCTTTGCTTCACAATCTATAGCTGGATCCTCAGATGGCATGTTGGCAGCCACTTATAGCTCTCTGTCGGGATACCTGCTCCCTGCTCTGCCATCCCGGAACCTTCCACTGGTGTGTTGGCTATGCAGTGCTATGCATGAGTGGAAGGGCTTAGCCTCAATTGCTCTCCTCATTCACTGGTCAGAGTTCTCTCAACACCTTCTAGAGCACTCAAAAGTCCCTAGGGACAGCCTCCATGTTCCCATCCTAGAACTACCAGCGGGCTTATTAAAACACAGTGCCCACCCCCATTGCAGAGTTTCTGATTCACCTGGTCTTGCATATAGCCCAAAGAATTTTCATTTCTAACAAGTTCCCAGTTGAAGTTGATGCTGTTGTCTGGGGACCACATTTTGGTAATCACTGTTGAAACCCAACATCTCTAAACTTATTTACAGATGAGTACCTAAAAAACAAAACAAAACAAAACAAAAAAATCAACCCAGACCTCCCCCTTCCCCAAATGGCTACTTTGTGATGTCTCCCATGAAATCCTAAATACCCATCAATTAAGTCAGTGTATTTGTTTTCACTGGTAATTAAGTTCCACTTACTTCAAAAGAAGTTTGAGGTGGGGCGCCTGGGTGGCGCAGTCGGTTAAGCGTCCGACTTCGGCCAGGTCACGATCTCGCGGTCCGTGAGTTCGAGCCCCGCGTCGGGCTCTGGGCTGATGGCTTGGAGCCTGGAGCCTGTTTCCGATTCTGTGTCTCCCTCTCTCTCTGCCCCTCCCCTGTTCATGCTCTGTCTCTCTCTGTCCCAAAATAAATAAAAAACGTTGAAAAAAAAAAATTTAAAAAAAAAAAAAAAAAAAAAAAAAAGAAGTTTGAGGTAACTAAAGTTACCTATCAGCAGAAACAGTCAATTTATCTAGTGAGCTCAGAGAAATGCTTTTCCTCCCAGGGGAAATAGTGTACTCTGTTACTTCTCCAATCTGCTTGCCTTGGCCTTACTCTGGTTCTCTTAAACTAAGTTGAGGTGGGAGGCGGGGAACCAGGGTTGATAAATTTTGCTGTTGTGATGCAGAACAACAGAGGTAGTGGAAGAGGGGGGCAGACTCTTGGCTTTGAAGAGAAAGTGGGATGTGACATTAATCATCCCTCCAATGACCAAAGAAATTAACCTTCCTCCACACCATCTTAAAAAGGAGGCCCTCACTTCCCCCTCCTTCGCCACCCCTTTCGCGAAGCCAAACCTAGAAATAGAACACAGCTCAGCTCTCAGGGCCATTCCCTCCACCACACCTCCAGAGGCCACATCTGCTGCTCCCAGAACAAACTCTGCTCTCACAGCTGCACAATTCACTGCTGAAACCCTAATCCTGAGAGTGGGCTGGAGCCAAATGGGAGAAAATGCCAACAGGGCAAAAACCTCATTCCAGATTCCAAATGTTATTCTGTAGCCCTCCAAAAGCCAAATGCTGCCTGCTGGCACCCCCGCCAGGCCCCTGGTCCACAGCCCACATAGGAGCCTATGGAGACATGGGGGTACTGTGGTGTTGCTTTCCTGAGTTCACCACTCCACCTAGGGGTGCAGGACTCTAAGGGGGCTGTTTGGAGGGGGACCATGGCATAAGGTCATGCATCACTTGCTGGCTCCTTCCCGTGAAAGTGGAACATCAACATCCAGGCTACCTTAGACACAAGCTATCCTCACCGTGCTCATTCAAGTGTCAAAGGTCCTGGGGGAACAGTATTCAAATGCATCTCACAGTGGTTCCTTGGGAGAATAAAATATGAGAAGTGAAACTGAACATTCACTCCTGTAGTGAAAGGACAGAGAGGACCCGGAAGACCCTTTGCGTTGGGACTGCTAGTTTTCTGTGGGTCACACGCAAGGTCTCTCATGGAGGGTGTCACGGTGGTCCTCCTCCTTATCTGGACTCTGATATCTCCCAGCAGCAACGGCAAAGCCTGGCCCCCACACACGGTCTGCCGGGATGGAAACTTGGAAGTGTTCTACCAGAGTTGTGGTAAGGTCTTTCAAAACATCATTGTTTGTGTTTATGGGAAAATGAAGGCCCATGGAGGGGGCCACTGAAGTGCTTAGTTGAGGTGGGGAAAGGATGAGGGGCCCAGGGGCTAAACACTTTCTCCACTTGAAGTGGGTCTGCAAGGTGATTCGAGAGCCCTTGGGGGAAGGAGGGGTGGGAGGTGTGAGTAGGAAACAGCCCAAAGAGAGCCACGAAAAGGACATGAAAAAGGCCTTGAGTCTAAATGGAGCAGTTCATTAATACTGCAGAGCCAGAAAACAACGAAAATGACTAAGGAGTCTACCAAATCCTGACACCCCATCAGCTCAAAATTAAGAAAAGATGTTTTCAGGGCACCTGGGTGGCTCAGTTGGTTAAGTGTGCCACTTTGGTTCAGGTCATAATCTCACAGTTGGTGGGTTCAAGCCCCACATTGGGCTTTGTGCTGTTAGCTCAGAGCCTGGAGCCTGCTTCGGATTCTGTGTGTGTGTCTCTCTCTCTCTCTGCCCCTCCCCAACTTGTGCTCCCTTTCTCTTTCTCTCTCTCTCTCTCTCTCTCTCTCTCTCCCTCCCTCCCTCTCTCAAAAATAAATACACATTAAAGATTTTTTTTTAATATAAAAAAATAAAAAGTCCTTACAATAGTCACCACCACCCCAAACTGTATACCTGGGCTATCTTTCCATTTTATTTAGTTTGCAAATTGAGTGAAAAGATCGCATATGCCCAAAGAGTAGATTCCTGCCCTTTGTATGACACTCCAGAGCAGTGTTGCTCATGAATTCAACACTTACCTGATCTCTCAATGCCAGGGTTTTGTCCAGAGCCAGACATAACCAATGAGAATGAGCCATGGTTATTACCCCAGTGGGACATATGTCTTTGCTAACAAAAAACACAATCTAATCAATAGAATGCAGGGAGCTGCTGCAGTCAGAGTCAGAACCAACACTTTGGAGCAGAGTACCACAGACTGGGTCTTAAACAACAGATATTTATTTTCTCACAGCTCTTTGGCTGGAAGTCCCAGGTCAAGGTGTCAACATGGTCAGTTTCTCCTGAGGCTTCTCTCTTTGGCTGGCAGATGGTCATCTTCTCCCAATGTCCTCACGTGGTCTTTCCTCTGTACCTTCTTGTCTTATAAAGACACCAATCCTATTGGATTGGGGCCCACCCACAGGACTTCATTTAACCTTAATCACCTCTTTAAAGACCCCATCTTCAAATAAAATCGCATTCTAAGGTACCAAGAGTTAGGATTTCAACATATGAATTGGCAGGTGGGGAGCAGGGAACAATTCAGTCCACAAAGGGGGCCTGAGTGGGAAAAATGAACTCAGCCTCAGGATCACACCTTGAATGAACATTAGAGGGACAGGTTCATGGAAAAGTATGCCAGTATGAAATATGACACTTTGGAGGTAGACAGGAAGCAAAAGGCAGTTCTGATTGGAGGAGTTAGAAAAAAGATGCCCTTTAAGTATTTAAATTGGCCCCATGATAAGCTGGGGAGTAGTGGAGATGTTGCATTTGAGCAGATAGCTGATCCTACAATTGCCACCTCAGGAGTTTCCTTGGAGAGGTTGGGATGGTCAGGCTGGCCTCCAGGACCATTTGTCCAACTTGACTTCACTCTTTTAAAAAGAAGGAACATTGAACATTGAAATACACAAAAACATTTTTTTTTCTAGTGTAAAAGACAATGAATGGCTCAGTGCTATAGGACTTGATCTCATTACTCTTGCTCTTCCCATGGGAATGAGATGCTTTCTGCTGGCATGTATGCATTGTAGGTGCAGGATAAGAAGAGAGCCTTGAGATGAATGGGCTGCTCGGAATTTGTTTTTCTAATTCATCCTCCCATAAAAGGTTGCCATGGCTGATCCCTCCCCCAGACCAGCCTGCAGCCGGCAGCCAAGCCTGGCACAGCCTTTCAAGTCATTGCCAAGAAAGGCAAGAGAAGTGGATGCACCAGGAAAAGAAAAAAAAGCATATCACCCGCCTCTGGGGATAACTCCTCCCTATGGGTAGCTACTCAATGGAGTCAACAAATGTCGGCACAAGTCTTGCTCTGGTCACTCAGGGAAAAAGAATGAAAGAGACACAGTTCTCATAAAAGGGTAGTGAGAAGATCAGACAACTAAACAATAGGGGAAATGCTCTATGGGAAGCGCCAGAATAGAGGCGTGCGTCATGCACCGGGGTCATGGTAGTTGGAGAGGGTGAGGTTGAGGATCTTAACCTACCAGGGAAAGGGTCATCAAGCTTGACCTCAGCCTCAAAGCATGATAAAAATGGCAATTATAACACCTTATGTCCTTGGAAGGTTTACACGTGCCAGGCACCATGCTAAGTTTTTCCTACACATTAATATTTTACAGATGTGTAAGTGAGAGTTAGAAATGCCAGGTGACTCTTCCAAGGACACACAGGTAATAGTGGCAGAATTACATCTTGGGGGCACAGAGAAGGCATGAAGTCAATATCTGTGGAATTAAAATGAGTTGATCCCAGGCCTGGCTGACTCTGGTATGCTTTAATCTCCTGCTACCTGAAGGCAGGCGGGGTAGAGGTAAGGGGTAGGAAGGATAACTCTGGCACGTGTGTGACAGCAGGGAGATGCCAGCAGGCAGAGTTCAGGGGACTGCAGAAGGACTGGAACACAAGAGAGGATGAGAAATGAGGTAGGGAATGTGGGCAGAGCCCAAGAGTGATGGTGAATTTCATGTGTCACCTTGCCTGGGCCATAGGACACCCAGGGAACTGATTAAACACTTTCAGGGTATGACTGTGAGAGTATGTCTAGGGGAGATTAGCACCAGAATCAGTGGCCTGAGAAAAGCAGATCACCCTCCCCAGCATGAGTGGGCACTGTCCAGTCTGTTGAAGGCCTGAACAGAAACAAAAGGTGGAGGAAGGAAGGACTCACTCTCTCAGCCTGACTGTCAGCTGGGACTTGGACCTCCTGCATGTAGCTCTTCTGGCTTTCTGCCTCTCTCTCAGGCCTTCAGACACCACCAGCCTTCCTGGGTCTCTGGTTTGCAAATGGCAGATCATGGGGCTTCTCAGCCTCCATAATCATGTGAGTCAACACCTTATGATAATTCTTTTTCTATTTTATAGATATAGATATAGATGATATAGATATAGATATAGATATAGATATAGATATAGATGATATAGATGATATAGATAGATATAGATATTTCTCCAGAGAAACAGGAGAACCCTAATACAAGAGACATGGTGGAGCTGCATCCCTTCGGCAATGAGGAGATTGCATTTTGGAAAGATTTCCTTGGGGAATGGGTTGGAGCATGGATGTTAGATTGAAAGCTGTTTGAGGCCACAGCCAGGATATGTAGGCTATAGAATCAATAACCCAGGAAAGAAATGATAAAAGTCTAAACTAGTATCATATCAACAGCCTCGACTTCAGAAAGATTCTTGGTATACTTTAGGATCAGCAGAAAAGAAAGCAATGCCCTGGGGGCTTCTCCAAAGGTGGGTCCTGCCTCATCTCTTGAGAGCCATTGAGCTCTCAGGCACTGAATGGTCACATACCCCTCCCAGATGGAAATATTCCTCCCTTTAGCTGCTAGATTCATAACAGGGCAGCCCCCTCACCCCCAAGACGTTCACATTGTTAACATAGAGCAAAGGCCACGTGTTGTGACCCTGTATCCAACCCTGGTATCCAGACATCCTCAGTGCATATCAGGGCTTCTAGAATCCCTACATTCACACAGATGTGGGGATGTCATCCTACAAAAATAAAGGATCTACTGTTTTCTGAGTTTAGTGCTTCATTATTTTCCTTGTTTTTGTTTTATAATTTTAGTGGGAGGGAGAGCTTTTAGGCTGGACACTGTTCTAAATAAGACAAAAATCCTTTGGGAGAAAGAAAGAAGCTCCCAAGCAGTTACTGGGCTCTGAATACTGATTAGGAAGTGAGCACGATTTTCTGAAAAAGCAGAAGTCCTGCTCTGTCCAACTGTTTATGCTATAGTAAAGAAAAGAGTGGCAGTCTTTACAAAAGCAGAAGGAGGAAGAGAAGCAGCTGGGGACCTTTCTTTTGTTAAATCATAAGACAATCTCCACAGCTAGCAAAAGCCCAGGGACTTCACTCCATTCACATGCCACAAATGTCCACTGATGTATTTATTTATATGCTGCTTCTATCACACCATGGCATCAGGTGGATTGCAAAAGTCCACAGGATTGGAGGATGGAGGTAGTGGGAGAATCAGGAGGGGGGCAGGAGGGGAATAATAAATCCAGGAGAGGTCAGGACACATACAACAGACGAGGCAATGTCCAAGATAAAATATGGGGGTCTGGGATCAGGAAACCTCATTCCACCCCTTGGGCAATACTCTCTGCCTCCTGTCCTTGATTGCAAAGTGGAGTACGAGTTTCCTATGGATGCACTAATGGTTACCACTTTCTGGCTCAAAATGACATACATATATTCTTTTAGTGTTCCAGAGGTTAGAAGTCCAAAGCCAACTTCACTTAGTCAAGGGCCACGCTCCTTTGGAAACTCCAGGGGAGATCTCTTTCTTTGTCTTTTCCAGCTTCTACAGCTGCATTCCTTGAATCATAGCCCCTTCCTCCATCTTCAAAGCCAACAGTGTCGCATCTTGCTGTAACATCTTGTTGTCACATTGCTTTCATCTATGCAAGATTTCCCTCTGCCTCCTTTTTAGGACACTGGGATTAGCATTATCTTCCTGTCTCAAGGAGATTTAATCACACCTGTAAATTCCCTTTTGCCACATTAGGCAGCATTTGCATGTTCTGGGGATTAGGACATGGGTATCTTTGGGAGCCATCATTCAGCCCATGACAATAGGGATAATAATTTTACCTACCTCTCAAAGGCTATGTGAGGATTAAGTAAAAAGCACCACATACAAAGTGCTTAGTACATACTATGCGCTTCAATAAATCTTTGCTGCTGATGGCTTGTAAGATATTTTACAGTCAGTATAGGTATATTTGACTATGAGCTTCCTTGAAGCCAAATCAAATGAGGAGATTACATTGTTTGCAAAATAAAACCAGTTTTTAAGGAGCTGTCTACATTTTCCTGATACTGGGATGAGCTCTGAGAGGAATCTCTCCCTGGACAGATGTGACTCCCATCCACTGTTTCTCATGGTGCGCTTCAGTGGGAAACAAGGGCTCATCACAAAAATGCAAATCAGGGTTAATTTTGCAAAGGGCTGCAGTAGAAACTTCCATAAATGTAAGCACTTGCAGGTCTGAATTGCTCAAGGGAAAGTTAGACTACCTAGAGGAATGGATGAGCCACATGTGCTCCAGGCAGCCACCCATAAATAGTGTTGCCATTGTTGTTGCTGCTATTTTGGGTTTTTTGATAAGGGTTGGCAAGCAGAGGTCTAGGTTGTATCTTTTGGCAAGGGCCTTGAGTGTGAACCTCGGGGTTGTCCTTTAACAGACTTTAACATGCTGTAAGATGCTTTGACATCAAACAGGCAGAGAAGAGGATCATAAAAAGTAAGAGACCTATGATACATTGCCTAAATGACTTCATGTCTCCCTTTTGATATGTTTGATACTCACAGTCAACCTGGCCATGCAAGTGGCTCCTGGGATGAGTCTAGGGCAGCAGTTGGCAAGTGAAGTCTACACACTAAATCCTACATGCTGCCTGGTTTTTTGTTTTTGTTTTTTTAATTTTTTTAATCTTTATTTATTTTTGAGAGAGAGAGAGAGCGTGTGAGCAGGGAAGGAGCAGAGAGAGAGAGACGCACACAGAATGCAAAGCAGGCTCCAGGCTCTGAGCTGTCAGCACAGAGCCTGATGTGGGGCTCACACTCACAAACTTTAAGATCATGACCTGAGCTGAAGTGGGATGCTCAACCCACTGAAGCCACCCAGGCACCCCTACATGCTGCCTGGTTTTATATGGCCTGTGAACGAAGAATTGTTTTTACATTTTCAGATGGCTAGAAGATTCAAAAGAATAATAATATTTGTGACATGTGAAAATTATATGAAATTCAAATTTCTGTCTCCATAAAGTTTTATTAGAACACAGTCATGCTCATGTGTTTACGCCTTGTCTATGGCTTCTCCCATAAGTAGTGTGATAGTGACTGTATGGGCACAGATCCTGAAATATTAACTGTTTGGCTCTTTATAGAAAAACGTTCCTGTTCCCTGGTCAAGGTTAGGAAAGAATCTTTCAAACTCTTCACCAGTTCAGAGCCTCAAGTTCTGCATCTTCTGGATAATTTTAGCCATAGAGAGGCTATGTGGCCAAGTAATCTTGACACAAAACCACCATGAATGCAGGAAGTCATGATACCTTTGAGAGAATCATCATTTCCATAATAATCTGATTTTCCGTAGTGTTTTATAATCTATAAAGTCCCTCCATTTATAAGGTCTCATTCAATCCTTATGAAGAGTCCTATGAGGTATATAAGATGTTTGTCTCCATTTTCCAGGTAGAGAAATTGAAGCACCTACATATTAACTATCTTATCTAGTAACATACTGAGTCATGATACAACCCTAAGTGTCTGACTCCATGCCCAGTGATTCAAAGCCTTATCATGGAATTCCAATATGGCACAACCTATGCCATCTGATCCCAAAGATGTAGGATAGGGACAGGGAGAAGAGGCAGCTCAAAGACCAAGTCTTTGGGTGAGGAGGTTAAAACCTTACACTAGCAAAAGAAGGAGGAAGAGTATGAGGAGGAAGGGAGGAGGAAGTGAACGAGAAAGGAAGGAGGAAGAGGAAGAGGAGAAAGACTTGTCTTCTGATTCAAGGATTGTTCCATCTCTACCTACACCAGCCTCCCCCTCTCTGCATGCATTCAGAGCTGGACTAGTTTGGCTCTTCCCAAGTATCCATCAGAGACCCGTAAGAGTCGTAGAAGAGAAGGAACACTCACATCTACATTTTTCAGCCACGTGTATCAAGTTCTTTTTTGTTGCAAGGTGTTTGGAAATAACATCTACCAAATTTTTAAGACAAGCAAATGGAAGGCCATTCTCTTGTCAGTAAGAATAGCAAATTTTTTGATCATAGCCCTCCTTTGCAGTTGGCTTGCTTATTTTATAGGGAAACCCTATTTCCTCTGCACCTGACAGCAGTTTTCAGTGTGGAGAAGTTGGTGAGTGGGGAGAGCAGGGCAGGGGGAACCTCATCTACAGCAGTAAGTTAACGGTGTGGGTGGCCCCTAGGGGATCTGGGCCAGTCACCTGGGAGGTTCTAGGGTGACTGGTCACCATGCTTCACACTTAATCAACACATACTCTTCTCTCCTTGAAGGCAATCAGCTTTGTCCATTTCTGCCTAAATAGGTTTTGCATGCTGCTGGAGTTTACAGTAGGGCAGGCACTTTATCTGACCTCCAAAAAAATCTTTAATTTCAAAGTCAAAATCAGGTCACGTGCATCTGAATAATCCATCAAGATAGTCAAAGAGGACAATTAATCAGATTTTAAAAATGCGAAGCAATGCTGGCGACATCTTCTCCAAGATAAAGGGTAAACTCCAAATGACCTGGCTGCAGAGGAGGGCATGTTGGTAAAGTGTTTGTAGAAAAATTATTTTAAAACTGCCCTGGAAGGAAAGGGAGTGGGGGGAAAAATCTGCTTTCCTCAAAGCCTAATAATTCTGAAATAAATGAAGCATAAAACAACACAAAAGAAGGAACACAATTAAAAGAATAATAATATTGGAAAATATCACAGGCTCATAGTCACTTAACAGTACTTTAAAATATTGCACACAGAAAGCCATTTCTCCCTTAGTTTATGTTCCTAGATTAATAGGGATATAAATATTGTACAATTAGAGAAAAGTAGACAAACAGCCAGGGAGACAATGATGCCATTTTAAAGGGATAAGTGGGCATGCAAGATTAAACAGCTAGCTTCTGGGAGCATAGCAAGGCCTTACTGCTCAAATTTAAAGGCAGAAAGCTGATTTTAAAATATACAATTATTTGGGGTGCCTGGGTGGCTCAGTCGGTTAAGCGTCTGACTTCAGCCCTGGTCATGATCTTGCAGTTTGTGAGTTTGAGCCATGCGTCAGGCTCTGTGCTGACAGCTCGGAGCCTGGAGCCTGCTTCAAATTCTGTGTCTCCCTCTCTCTCTCTACCCCTCCCCAGCTCATGCTCACACTCTCTGTCAAAAATAAATAAACTTAAAAAAATTTTTTAAATATGCAATTTTTTTTAAAATGTATATATTTGTAATATATTATATATATTAAAATAATATATATAAATAATACATAATATATCATAAATTAAAATGAATATATAAATTTATAAATATATATAATATATATTATGTAAATAAATATATGTACTAGAATATGCATATTAAGTTAAAATAAAATATATATGTTATATATTATGTTATATATATTAATATATATTATTAAACATGGGAACAAGAAAAAGTTTACTGTGAACAGGAGCTGGACCAGAGCAAACTGTGTAGGTGGGTTCCGGCTACCAAGCCACTGAGCTCCTCCCCATTTCTGTGAGGTTGTTAGAGCCAGACTTCCAAGGCAGCATTAATTCTCCCAAGCACTTTTCAAAAGAGATCCTGAGTCCATTAGTGAATGAGGACTTAAAGAGGGGAAAAGGCCAAGAGCCTGTGAGTCTAAGAGGCTCTTCTGCACAGGCAGGAAATGTCTTCTAGGGTGCTGTTCACTGCTCTTCCCATTCTCAAGCAAAATAGTGATAAGCAGCCTTGTTCATGTTTTGGAGGAGAATCTTTGAAGGGGCAGAGATGGGGGGAAGGATGTTGTTGAGCCCTGTGGCTATTTTTGTGCAAACAACAACATAAACCATATATTCCCCCAAGCTGCCCCCAGTGCAAGGTCCCGGGCAAGGCTTCAAACTCAGGACTACGGGTAGAGGGAGCACAGGGGACCAAAGCAGCTTGCTTGCTCCAGGCCAAAGAAGGTGAAGGTGAAAGAGCCCCTTTCCAGCCCCAAATTATGCAGCTGCAGAACCTGGCAGAGGCTGACAGGCACCAGGCTCCCAATGATGAAGGAGTACCGAGCCCAGCAGAGTCCTCTGCAATGCTGATAAGAACAAGCTGGAAGGCGCAATGCAGGAGCAATGTTGGTCACACATATGCGGGGGCAGATGCTTCCTTCTAAAACCCAAACAACAGGGCTGGTATTTTAATGGAAAGGGAAAGATGATCCACCCAGGAACTCTGTGTCATGTGAGTTGGTGTTTGGTATCTTTCTGGGATACCTTGTAAAGTGATATACCAGGCCCCTGTACAGTAGCTCTGTTCTGGGACCCTAGAGGAGCCAACCAAGCATTGGAAGGGGTTCTCTGGGGTCCACCAGAAACAATTATTTGACCATCCATCTGGGTGCAGTCAAGGGATGATTCATGCACAGCAGGCAGTGTGCAAGTCACATCTGCCAGCCTCCTTGTGGGATCCAAGAAGGTATCATTGTGTGTCCCTTCTTGAAATTCTGTACCAGTTCCCTCCATGCCTCTCTGCCTTCAGGACAGAAGTGAGTGGTGACCAACCCAATGGCTAGGAGGAGGAAGAAAATATCCTCAGCCTGGAAAATGCTGCTTCCAAGCACAATTAACAGTCGAAGAAGAGCTGCCAATGGGCACCACTATTTGAAGCCTGGTGTATCCCCTTATGGCCAGGTGGGAACTGTGCCAGATCCTGCTGTGGAGAAATCCACAACAGAATGATCAGGGTTCCCTCTGCCTGTTAGCTATTAGAATCTTTTCCCATAGCTGGGATCTTTCCTATTCAAGGGTCCTCCGTATGTTTCCATGCTCAATTCAATCTTCCTACACCATATAATAAAATCCCTTAAGCAATTAAATACTACTTGGACAATTAAGTCAGAATTTTGTAAGTTAAACACTAATTTTATTGCAGACATGCATACATTGGTCACCCATTTATTAATAGAATTATCTTGAACATTTAACCTAATACAACAGATTTCCTTAAATGCTTTAAAATCTTTAAAAACAGGCAAAGCAGATACAAATTACCACAATGATGTTTCCACTTACTACCCTTTTTTCTTAAACTACAGTATTTTTCAAATATTGGTAACATGGGTTTACATTTATGTCTCTAATATGGTTACACTGATATTTATTCGTACCTGTATTCTTACACCTTCCTGGGGTTATAGCCATACTTAGTTCAGTATCTTCCTAGGTGTCTGGGATGTCCCAGACCAAAGATAAAGACTATGACCTCAGACTAGCCAAGGACACAGGTTCTGAGTTACCAGTCAATTGATTCTGGGTTTGATGGCTGGTCAGCAAGCTCTCTTTACTTAAACTTGACCTATTGTGTCCTGAAGACCCTAAGGCCTTTCTTTGCACAAAGTTCCCTGTATCCTAGTGCTTTTTCCTCAAATGGTTCGTGTTTCGCAGGGTCATTGTGCTGTTACTGTCCTAGCATTATTATACATTAACCTGGGCTGTCAGCATTGCAGGAAACTTCGTGGTAATGTCAAATGTACAATTAGAAGGGTTGTATAGAAGAAATGATGGGTTCTGTCTGTACAGGTGAGACTAATCTGCACAGCAGTTAGCTGACACATCATCTCAGAACATACACTGAATTGTCTTTCTACTTCTATCTTCTGTGTGAATGCTGGTGCCAATTTGATTGCTGTTGTTGTCTGGCTCTCTATCCAAATTTTATATGAGACCCCTCAAGTTCATCAATCCTACTGTCCCATTTTTTTTCTGGCTCAGTCATAACTCTTGGTCCTTACTCTTACCTACTTCCAAAGGGAGAGAAAAGTGTTTTGTTC
Source organism: Panthera onca (assembly GCF_046562875.1). Classification (NCBI taxonomy): domain Eukaryota; kingdom Metazoa; phylum Chordata; class Mammalia; order Carnivora; family Felidae; genus Panthera; species Panthera onca. Next base: position 21,867,441 of record NC_138343.1, on the reverse strand, counting down.
TCTGTGGTCTGTCCATAGGGGTAGAAACATTCTGCACCTCCAAATAACTAAGAATGAGGCTACGTGCGCATCTAGTCCTTGGGATGTGACCTGACTTCCTTCCTGCTATTGTTAGGGCTGCAGCTCCCAGACATGCTTGTTAAGTCATTCTCAAAGATAGAGTCATGAGAGATGAGGTCTTCAAGAGCTCAAAACGATAGTCACTGTCTTTGCTGCCTCTTTCCAGCTACTGTCTGGAATTGCTGATTGTGGTTCCCCAACCAGCAGGGAGGAAGTTCCCAGTGGTGTCCTCCCACCCTAATGCCTCTCAGTCAGGGATGAGAAGGACAGGCCACACTAGCACTTCCTTGCCATCTGTTTATAGTTCTGTGGCCAATGTAGCCATTGTAGTTCACAGTGGTAGGATAGCAACAAATTGAGGAGAAAGATGCATAGGGTAAGGTTCCTGGTGCAGCTCTACTGCTCTGTGGGGCCAAGGATCAGTTTCTGACATATTGCCTCATGGCACCTGTTATGGTCATGGATGTCACATGACCATCTATTTCTCCACAAGAATGGAGAGAACGACACATAGAGAGGAGTCAGAATTCTACCACCCCTTTCCACAGGCTCAGGGTAGACTGGAACCTCACACAGAATTGTAAATATTCTGGCCAGAAAGAACCTCAGGGCTTCAATACCAAGTGCCTCCTTGTTCAGAGCAACTTGAGCCAGAGAGGCAATGTGTCCTAACCACAGCCACAAAACTGCATGACAGTTGAACCCAACGGGACCTCCCAGGTCAGCTCTGCTTCCTCTTTTAGCCTGAAAACCATGATGGGTGAGCTCATCCAACTTCAGGTCAAAGATACCACATACAGGGGTGCCTGGGTGGCTCAGTCAGTTAAGCGTCCCACCCTGGATTTCAGCTCAGGTCATGATCTCACAGTTCGTGGGTTTGAGCCCTGCACTGGGCTCTAGGCTGCCAGTGCAGAGACAGCTTGGGATTCTGTCTCTCTCCCTCTGTCTCTGCCCCTCCCCTGCTCATACCCTCTGTCTCTTTCTCTCAAAATAAATAAATAAACTTATAAAAAAAAAAAAAGATACCACACGCAGCAAGATCAGAACCTCTCTTTTATACCAATAACCTCAAAGTGCAAAACATCCTCTTCCTATGCAGCCCTTCTCTTAATGCAATTTGTCCATATCTTTTCTTGTCCAAGCTCCTATAAAACAAGAGCCTTTGTATGTACAGAAAACCTATGGGGGCTCATTTATAATATCGAGAAGACCAACGGCTCCATAAATGTACTCTGATTGCAGACCTTACCTAGAAATGACATGGTTTCATAAAGCAGTAAAAGCAAGAACATGTTTCTAATAGAGATGCCTTGCACTGTGATGTGAACCTTGTTAGGTAATCTAATCACAGTTAGTAAACAAATAACCAGGACAGGGGACACCTGATGAAAATATGACAGGTCACTTGGGACCCTAAAGCCCTAATGCTTCATGCCAAGCTGCCTGCTTCTTCTGTTCTTTTCTCCACATGTAGAAAAGCTTCCTCAGTGCAGCCAACTTCAGCCATTAGGCAAATTCCCAAATGCCTAAATCCTTCTGCCCCCACTCCACTGGGGTTGACTGGCTTGGGTCCGAATCTGAGGTGGAGGTTATTCCAAAAGGGAAGTACGAGGAGCCTCAGTTTCCCCAGACACTCTAATTTCTAGCCTGACTTACACTGAGTTGTTTGGGATACAAGTAGTGTGGAGAGTGGGCAGGAATATAATTTTTCCACGGTGAACAATAGCCTTCTACCTCACATTTGGCTTTGGTTTTTGCTAAATTGAAGAGCAATTCTCATGTGAATATATTCATTAAAAAACAAACAAAAAAAGACCTGAAGAAAAATCGCCAGTGGCTCTTGGTTTATTTGAGCCAGTGGTTGAACAAAGCACAGGATTACAAGCAAGTATCAAGTGTCCTGATTTTTAATGCATAACTGATCTTACAAGAAAATAGAGGAGGTCTTTAGGAACTAAAACAAAGAGAAAGCCTAAAAGCAGAGGAAAGCCAACACTGAAGCCATATCCGCCCTCAGAAAATTTGTCTCCAGGAACTAGAACTCAGGCTTCAGTAGCTGTGTGGGAGTCTGGCAACACAGTCCTATGCTGTACAAGATGGAAAATTGACCCCTCCATGAAGCTCAGTCTTTCAAAAAATTACATCCACAATCTTAAAAGTGGGTAAGAAAAAAAATGATTTGGCAAATATGGAAGACAAGGAAACTTATCTAACTTACCTGGCCTCTGGAATAATAAGTGTTCCCTTAGAATTAGTAGCTACAGACCAGAGAGCCTATAGGCCTGGGTCCAAATGTATATTACCTTCATGATCCAGGAAACCCCAAGTCTAGAAATTAAATTTCAGATGTTTTTTGAACAAACAAAATCTAGAATTTCCCCCAAAAGACTCAGTAAAGGAACTTTCCAAGGGATACTTCAGAAAGAAACACAATGATCTCTCAGAAGTAAGTTTGGAGGGGCACCTAGGTGGCTCAGTCAGTTAAGTGTGTAACATTTGGTTTCAGCTCAGGTCATCTCAGTTCGTGGGTATGAGCCCCACATTGGGATCTCTGCTGGTGGCACAGAGCCTGCTTGGGATTCTTTCTCTCCCTCTCTCTCTCTGCCCCTCCTCCGCTCACACTGTCTCTGTCTCTCTCAAAATAAATAAACAAACTTAAAAAAAAAAGAAATACTAAAAATACTTTTAAAAAAAGAAGTAAGTTCAGATATGCAAGATGGACTATCAAGAAAAGAGTTGGCAAATTCAAATAAGTGATGAGTATATAAGGATGATAATTATGTCTAGTTTGAAAAGGGAATATATTTGTTTTCCATTGTTGCATCACAAATTAGTCTAAAACTTAGCAGCTTTGAACAACAGACATTACTGTCTCAGGTTTTCTCTGCAGGAGTTTAGGCATGGTTTCACTGGGTGTCTCTGACACAGGGTGTCTTAAAAGGCTGATCAAGGTGTTGGTCTGGACTGCAGCCGTCTCAAGGCTTGACTGAGAGAAGATCTGTTCCCAAACTCATATGAGTGTGGCTAGAGTCAGGCCCCAGAAGGTCACTCCAAGCTCACTCACATGGCTGTTAGCTGGATTCAGGTCCTCAGTGGCTGTTGGCCAGAGGCATCAGTTGCTTGCCACGTGGGCATCTCACAACATGGCGCTGTGCTCCCACAGAGCAAGGGCTCCAAGCAAGAGAGTAAGAGAGGGCAAGAGAGGCAGATTTTTTTGTAGCCTAATTTCAGAAGCAACTTCCCAACACATTCGCGATGCTCTACTGCTTAGAAGCAAGTCACTGGGTCTCTCAGGGGAGAGCTTCACACAAGGGCTTGAATTAGGAGCAGGGTCCACTGGGGGGCGGTATTAGAGGCTGCCTACAACAAAGCCATAATTCAGCACAAATAATAGCACATGGAGGAGGGGGCTGGTGATGCCATAAAGCATTCTGATGTCCTTATCCTTGTATTTATCAGGCAGAGAGTAAAGACCACGTTTACTTTTGCAAAATGAAAAAGTTCTGTTGTCCTATGGTAGTACAACAATGTGAATATACTTAACACTACTGAACTGTGTGCTTGAAGATGATTAAATGTAATAAATCTAAATGATAAATGATAAATCTAATATGTGGTTTTCACCACAATAAAATAAATAAATAATGCCAAGAGTAAAAGTAAAAAGGAAAAAAAGCTAATATTTAATTTTAAGCTTTATTAAGTGAAATGTTCATGTTAGAAATTCAAGGGCAACTATTTAAAAACTAGCCATATAGTATATTACTTTCAAACTCGTAAAAGAAAAAAAAACACTCCAATCAATCCAAAAGAATGTCAGAATGAAGGAGACAAAGTAGCATGGAAGGATCAGGGCATTAAGAAAATCCACATGTAAATGAGAAATAATTACAAATATATCAGAGGTCCTAATATATATAAATTGACTAAGGTAAGCGGATTTGTTTTACAAAAAAGAACACTAGCTTGAACTTTAAGAATCAGCTATCTGAATTTTACACCTACACTACAATCCTAAAGCACACCTAAAACACAGACCTACAGTGAACATCACATTTAATGGTGAAACATTGGAAGCATTTCCTTTAAATATAAAAATGAGGCAAGCATGCCTACCATCATTATTTCTATTCCACATTGCACTGAAGGCAGTGAGACAAGAAAAATAAAACATTTAAGCATTTGAAAAGAAGAAACAAAGATGTTATTATATGCATACAATAGGACTGTCCAAGCAGAAAAACCTAATCTAAAAATCATTGGAATTAATAAGAGCATTGCTTGAACAATTTCTTTGGGGACCTATGCATGACATTTATTCCAGGAGATAGCTAGCATGCATAGCTTTGGTTAATTCATTTTCACAGCTGTAGAGTATATAATTATTTGTGTAGACTGCAATTGTATCCACTCTCCTTTTGATTAATCTTTTGGTGGCTTCCAATTTTTTATAATTATAAACTGTTGGCAGCATCTATGATTTATGTCTCCTTGTATCAGAAAAGGTTTCCCAGCCCAGGACTTTTTTTTTCCTACCTCTCAGGTTTAAGGCCAGGCAAAGGTATTTAGAATTGCTCTAGGGTTCTTATCTATAAATGTTTCCCCACAATAACATCTTTCAAATGTTATGTTCTGAAAACATATGAACAGATGCAAGAAAAGGCTGAATAATATCTAAGTGGTTACAGCAATGATGTGAAAGAGAAAGGTGAAGTGTTGAGTCAGGGGTCTACTTAAAACTTAAAACCATCAGGGAAACCTGGGTGACTCAGTGAGTTAAGCCCCTGACTTTGGCTCAGATCATGATCTCACCAGTTTGTGAGTTCAAGCCCTGCGTTGGGCTCTGTGCTGACAGCTTGGAGCCTGGAGCCTGCTTTGGATTCTGTGACTCCCTCTGTCTCTGCCTCTCCCCTGCTCTCTTTCTCTCTCTCTCTCTTTCTCTCTCTCTCTCTCTCTCTCTCTCTCTTTCTCTCTCTCTCTCTTTCAAAAATAAACATTAAAAACAACAACAACAAAAACTTCGCTGTGATCAACGTGCTGCATTTAACTTGAGTGTGGGTGGGGGGCAGGAAGGCTGTGGGTATACAGCAGGTACTCTATCCTCATTGATTAATCTGAAGTGAGGTTTCCCATCTTATTTTTCCTGTTAGTTTGCTATCTTCCAATATAATTCTTTTATTTTATTTTTAGCAAATGTATTTTTAATCCTTTAACCAGGAGGGAAGTCGTAGGATTGTGTTGATTTGGGAAGCAGAGAGATAAGCCCTTTGTTTGCTTTGGAGTTAATTTTGTTGGCAGAAGGGTCAAGCCAAAGGCAGCTGGTTCTTTTCTCCTCCAGCATCGACCTGTGAGTGATCGTAGTCCTATATCATTCATGCCATGGGATCTTATTCCTAGGGTGGTCTGTGTAACACAAGTGACAAAGTGCTGGAGAAGTGTGGATTTTCCCACAGAAACATCTCCATCCTTCCCATCAGGGAGAGCTCAATTGCAGAGCTGGGACATCCAGCAGACCTATTCTGGCTCTGTCTCCCAATGTGGGGGACACAGGAAGGAATGGTGAACTGGTTTGGGGAATGAGGAATCCTACTTCCTTGATTTCACTACAAGACCCTCTGGAAGAAACTCTGGTTGGGTACCCACTTCATCTTCTCAGGAAATCTCCAAGGCATCTTGAGGAAATGTTGATTCCATGCCCTAGAGATACTGTGCCTCTTATTCTCTGAAGAAGGAGCCAGTGATCCTCCTTGAACATGTCTTCTTCCTTCAAATGCCTTCCTGTGAGTGAGCCCTTCTCTTCATTCTCAATCAAGGTGGTCACATTTGGAGACAGTGTCACTGAGTGACCCCTTTACCAACCCGCTAACAGTGAAGAGGAGGGTCTTTACACATATTATATACTGAATGTTTGTGTCCACCACAAAATTCTTATGTTGAAGCCCTAAACCACAATGTGAAGGTAGTAGGAGGTGGAGCCTGTGGGAAGGTTGGATGAGATTATGTGAAGGGGTTTCCATGATAGGACTAGTGTCCTTATAAGAGGAAGAGACCAAAGAGAGCTTGCTGTCTCCCTCTCTGCCATGCAAGCATACATTGAGAAGGTGGCCATCCGTAATCCAGGAAGAGGGCCCTCACCACAAACCACATCAGCCAGCACCTAGATCTTGGACTTCCAGCCTCCAGAGCTGTGAGAAACAAATGTCTGCTGTTTAAGCCACCCGAGCTGTGGGATTTTGTTATGGCAGCCTGGCAAACTAAGACAACTCGTCAGCTCTGTCAATAGGATTGCTTCCTTGAAAAAGTGTAAATTGATTTTTTCCTCTTGTGGGACTGATTGGAGGCAGCATGGACAATTCATTACCACATGTGGGGAGAGCAGTACCCAAGGGGGACAAAAAATATATCAAGTTGATCTCATACCAGACAGCATTAGGGAAACAGATCTCAGGAATGAACACTTGCCCTGCAGGCCTCTATAGGACGGAGTGTGGCCAAAATTGCTTCAGGGGCCCCGAGGGCAGCATCGGGAAGGAAGGCGGGTGGCAAAGTAAGGAAGCTCCCTGCCACAAGTATCTAAGCCTCCCAACCCACACGTTATTACCAACAATTACCACGGCTACCCCCTGCACTTCATGGCTCCTAGTACCGTAAAACCTTGGATTGCGAGTAACTTGTTCTGTGAGTGTTCTGCAACATAAGCACATTTTTCTAACAAATTTTAACTTGATAAACAAGTGCGTGTGATGTCTTGCAATACGAGTAGTATGAGACGCCAAACATCACATGGTCACAACAGAGAAAATTGCTCTTCTTCCCCAACCCCCCTCTTGCTATGGAATTGTGGGTGATTGTCTCCCATGCTCTGATGCTCAGTCTCAGGCTGCGGTGTTTGGCAGAAATCAGTGATTTTTCAGAATGTTGGAAGGTGCCCACAACTGGCACTAGTGTATTTTTTGTCACTTCAAAGCACCTATGGACAGTCCTTTGCTTTTTCATACAAGAGGAAGCTTAGGAATGCTTTGCTTCATTCTAGGTCAGGCTGCCTGCAGATAGAGATGCTTTCCTCTGCTGCCTTATTGCCAGTTACATTAAATACAGTAGATGACAAGAGTTTATTCATACTGTACTGTAGTCAACATCTGTGCGAGTGTATACAATGGCCCCATGCAGAAAAAGATTCCATTGAGCCAATAGACAGCAGTGATTCTGTTAGTGATAGTGAAAGTTGTCCTACACAATCACCCTCCTCTCTCTTGTGTCCCTCACACCAGCCATGAAAGTTTTCAAAGCTAAGTGCAGGTTAATTTATTTTTCTTTATATTTTGTATTTTTTGCATTATATTACAGTATTGTAATAATTTTTATATGAATATTTTGGTGTTGTAGGATGAACCATCTGAGTTTCCATTATTTCTCATGGGGAAATATCAATATACAGGTGCTTTGGATTACAAGCATGTTTCTGGAACGAATTATGCTTGCAAACCAAGGTTTTACTGTATTTGAATCATTTCTGAGAAATTCTTCTCACGTCACAGAGGGAGCCTTGTCACAATCTCCAAGGCTGAGCAGGTATAGAAGCTATCAACCCCATATTGGACCAAAAGCTCCTTCTCTGATTTCTCCCTGGGGAACAAGCTTCTCTAGCAAGAATTTTCCTTTAACAAGACCTGCTTACATTGCTGGAGAGAATGTAAAATGTACAGCCCGTACGGAAAACAGCAAAGCTGTTTCTTAGGAAACTAAATATACATTTACCGTATTACTCAGCCATCTCAGTTCCTGGTACATATCCCAGAGAAATGAAAACTATGTCCATATAAACCTGTATGTGACAGATCATAATAGCTTTATCTGTCATAGCCTCAAATTGGCCAAATGTCCTTCAGTAGGTAAATGGTTAACAAACCATAGTGCATCCATACTGTAGAATAGAGCTCAGCAATAAACACGAATTAGCTGTTGGTACACACCACAACCTAGATGGATCTCAAGGATGCTATGCCAAGTGAAAACAACCAATCTCAAAAGGTTACACACCATATGCATCCATTTGTATGACATTCTCAAGATGACAAAATTATATTGATGGAGAGCAGATTGGTGGTTGCTAAGGGTAAGGAAGGGGATAATTATCAAAGGGAGCCTGAGGAATATCCTTTGTATCTATGTCTTGATTGGGGTGGTGGTTACACGCGATAAAATTACGTAAAACTGCACATGCACATGTGTTCACATGTGTATGCACGAGTGCATGTAAAAACTGGTTAAATTCAATTATGTAAAATGTTAGCATGGAGGGAGCCAGGTGAAGGATACACAGGACCTCCCTGTACTCTTCTTGCAACTTCCTGTAAATCTATCATTATTGCAAAATAAAAAGTCAAAAAAAAAAAAAAAAAAAGGCCCAGCTCTAGGTTTGAGCCTAAGTCCCTGCATCTCACTTTCAGCAGTTCTGTCGACAGCACAGGCTCTGAGCCCCACATGCAGGCTCCACGGCCTTGGCCTCTAGGGCATCTGAGAAATTGGCACCAGAAGGAAGTGTAAAGCTTAAAGCATGGGCACCTGGGTGGCTCAGTCCGTTAAGTGTCCGATTCTTGGTTTCAGCTCAGGTCATGATCTCATAGCTCATGGGTTTCAGCCCCGCATCAGGCTCAGTGCTGACAACGCTGAGCCTGCTTGGGATTCTCTGTCTCTCTGTCTCTCCTTCTCTCTCTGCTCCTCCCCCACTGGCGTTCTCTCTCTCTCTCTCCCTCTCAAAATAAATAAATAAACTTAAAAATGTTTTGAAAAGAAAGCTTTAAGTGGTGCCAAGTTTTTCCTTCTACAGATGAGGAAAGAGAGGCTCAGTAAGGTAGGGTGATGGCTGGCTGTCGCCTTGACTTAAATTCTGAGTTAAGTAGAAGTAGCTATTCCTATTACTTCTAGAAAGAGCCCCCTAAAATGGTTAGCCTAGAAGACCACAGTGACACACAGTTGTGGTTTTTGTTCTTGTGGAGTGTGGGATGGTGGGAGGAGAGTATTTAAGGACTGCAAAAGACAAACTGGTTTTGGGTCAAACTGAACATCAGCAGTACAGTTATTCAATTCCACATGATGGGAAGATGTTTGGCAAAGTCTGAGAAAGGGTGAGAACTCAGAGCTTACATGCAAGATGCAGGCCAGTGATGACGGTGCAGTCTTCTTAACCCCAACAACCACAGAAGCATGTGCTTCACTGGGGCGCTTGAGTGGCTCAGTTAGTTAAGTGTCTAACTCTTGATTTTGTCTCAGGTCATGATCTCATGGTCTTGTGCTGACAGTGTAGAGCCTGCTTGGGATTCTCTCTCTCCTTCTCTCTCTGCCCCTCCCTGGCTCATGCTCTCTCTCTCCCAAAATTAAAAAAAACAAAAAACAAAAAAACAGAAATGTGTGCTTCACTAAGGTTGGCACCTTCTTGGGAAATACATAGGAAGAAAGCAGAAATCTACCTTTCCAGTGCCTTTCTAAACAAGAGAAGAAAGAAAGTTAAGTATTCTGGCCTTTTCAGGATCCTTCCTGAGGTGACTCTAGGATCTTTAAGATCTGTGTATGTTCCTACAAACACCACCCACCTCTGACCTCAAGTCTTCGAAGAATCTGAACTGACTGCATATATAACATTCAAGGTGAACGCCACAAATGAAGAACTTCCCTGATTTCACAAAGGGCTTTGTTGGCAAATGTGAAGCTCCCAGAAATTACATGCTCTTGAGGCCTTCAGAGTTTTTGTATGTGTTGTTCTCTCTGCCCAAGTTTCTTGGAAAAGAGTACCTGTGTATAGACAGTCTCTCTGGGTTCATACTGCAGCCCCTTTCAGGTGTGTGACCCTAGACACTTTCCTTAAGCCCTCCTTGCCTCAGTTTCCTAGACTCTAAAATGCAGATAATAATACTATTTCTCTCTTAAGACTTTTGAAAGTATTCAAGCTAATACACACATAGTGCTTCGAATAGCACCTTTCTGTGGTCAGAGCTACAAAAGTGACCATTGATTTCATTCTCCTGCGTCCCCTGCAGCTGGCAAGTCTGAGCGCTGGCATCATCTCCATTTGGTGGCCATCTCTGACCACTCACGCTGGATCACGCACACCCCCCTTGTTCTTTGTTGCACCTTGTAGCTATGCTGTGTGGAGATTGTCTATTCACCTTTCCTTTCTCCTTCTACACTCTGTGTTCCAGAAAGTCACGGGTTATGCCTAAAACTAACTCATCTTTGTATCTTGCACAGTGTTCAGCCCATGGTAGGAGCTTCAAACATGTTCGGGATTTGATCAATAGACTGGTATTAGAGTTCTTGTCTCCCCTGTTGATGTAGCATCTCCTACTCTATTTTCTGGTCACCCACAAAAAATAGGAAGAGTCCAAATGTTGGCAGGCTCTGATTGGTTGGTCTGACTTCAAGTGTGTGTCCCAAACACAATCTCACTAGAAGAACGTTGACCGCCCCCCTCCCTCCCCAGTCTGAGTACTGAGAACTATAGGGGGAAGTGATCTTTATGTCCACTTGTATTAGGAGAAGACAAATTAAAATTGAGACTTATTAAAACAGAAATGTTTTAGCAAAACATCTGAGGAGATAAAGGAGCAGGCAGACCATTTCCAAAATCACTTCAATCCCTTACTTACCCCTGTCTGATTGTTTTTCAACGTTCCTTTATTCACTCAACAATTATCCAGTACCTATTACATAGTGCAAATCAGACAAACAAGATATTGTCGGAGTGTGGAATTCAGAAATAGTAAAGGGACTGTATGTTGTTGTTGTTGTTGTTGTTGTTTTTCATTCTCAAATTCTTATGGAAATATTTTCTGGAGAGTTTATAGCTTAAACCTTACCTCTCTTCTGAAAATGAAAAAGTTTTTATTTCTTGGTAGCCTGTACTTGTGCCTGTGTTCAGGAACAGAGGCAGCCTCTTAAAAAGAAAAAAAATTCAATAAAAAGTAGATGGACCCAGGAACTTTGGTGGCTCAGTCAGTTAAGTGTCTGACTCTTGACTTCAGCTCAGGTCATGGATCTCATGGTTAGCGGGTTCGAGCCCTGCATTGGGCTCTGCACTGGCAGAGCAGAGCCTGTTTGGGATTCTCTCTCTCTCACTCTGCCCCTCCCCCACTCATACTCACCCTGCTCTCTCTCTCTCTCTCTCTCTCTCCCTCTCCCTCTCTCTTTCTCTCTCAAAATAGATAAATAAACTTAAAAAAAAAGTAGATGGACATGTTGACATTCCATCCCCAAAGGTCATGGAGGTTTATGGAGAGATACCAAACACATACAACATGACACATTCTGCCGACAATGACACCCAAAGGTTCTGAGCCCCACCATGGTGGACCTTGGTCACCTTTGTGGACACAAAGGGTATAGGAAAGTAAAGCCAATTAGGCCACAAAAGACACAACTAATCGTTTAATTATATACTTAATTAAGGCCAGAATGTCTTTTATTTTCAATCACAAAGTTTTAGTATTTTTAAGTTTATTTACTTATTTATTTTGAGAGGGTGTGGGGTGCTTATGGGAAGAGCAGAGAGAGAGACAAAGAGAGGATCCCAAGCAGGCTCTGAGCTGTCAGTGCAGAGCTTGATGTAGGGCTCAAACCCACAAACCATGAGATCATGACCTGAGCAGAAATGAAGAGTTGGACTCTTAAACGACTGAGCCATCCAGACACCCCAAGTTTTTAGTATTTTTTAATTTCAGGGATTGCTTGGATCCCTACACAAAAGTGATTGCTCCCCCCTCAGCACAGAGGTCTGAGTGAGCCCTGTAGGCAGCCCACTGGTCCTGGATGGCCAGCTTCTCTGAGCCCACACTTTCTCTTCCCCTCACATGCCCCCCACCCTATGCCCACTCTCTCCCAACAGCCCTCAATGTCCACCTTTTTACCTCTATCCTCTTGGTCCCTGGACCCCATCTCAAACCTTTTCATGCCTGGGTTAGTGTTTGGCATTGAGTCCATGTTCCTGAAATGAAGCAGAAAAAAATTCTCTTAAGGGGCTGTTCCAAGAATTCTAACTAAGCCTTTCTTGAACGAATTCCTTTACAAGCCACTGGGGTGGCTACTGAAGCCCTGGAGCGCCTGGTGTGCTTCCAGAACCTCAGCATGGAGACAATGGGAAATATTTTGTCTAGAGAAAGAAGTTAGAGAGAGGAAGACAGGTGGGGGGGGGCCAGGAATATGGTGAAACACCCTCCCCCTCCCCCCCGTTTCTTCATACAATCTATAAATTTGTGAAAAGTTTTGTGAGGAGATTTCTTAGGAAATCTGTGAAGTGATTAAATTTTCAGCCTGGAATAATAGTACAATAGATCTAGAAGCCCACCCATGCCAACCCAAGCTCAGGGAATGAGCACACAACTTAGTGTGGCTTATGACCATGGTTTTCACAAGTCGCTGAACAATAGAATCACCTGCGGAGTATATACGAATCTTGAGGCCCAGACAGTATCCAGAACATCTGAAGCAGGACCCAGGCATCAGTAATTTTACAGAGCTCCCCAGGTGACTCCAATGTGCAGCCACATTTAAGAACAAGGGACAAAGAACATCTCCAACCTCTAACCGTGTTCAGTGTGATCCTATTTATATCTCAACGGCTGAGAGGCTCTAGCTGACATCTAGGTTTTGTTTCAGAAATATCTATTGAACTTTACTAAATTATTTTAAACCCTAGAGTGCTCTTAATGTGACAAAGAAAATTTTAAAAAGAAGTTAGTTTCATTTTGAATGGTCACAAGAAGTATAGTCAATGTTGCCCTAACAGAATCCATCCTTTTTTGCCCAATGATCGAAAATCTACTATGTAGTTACCACTGGCCTAGATGCTTTACATGAATTATTTTTAGTTTTCTAAATGTTTATTTATTTATTTTGAGAGAGAGAGAGAGAGATCAGGAGAAGGGCAGAGAGAGAGGGAGACAGAATCCCAAGCAGACTCTATGCTGTCAACACAGAGCCTGACTTGGGGCTTGAACCCATGAACCATGAGATTATGACCTGAGGTGAAGGTGGACCTTCAACCAACTGAGCCATCAAGGCACCCCTTGGATTGCTTAATTCCTACAAAAACCGTCTAACACCTCTGTTTTTTCATCTGTGCTTTCCCAGAGTCCTTTGGGTTGGGAAACAGCCACCCAGCTTTGCAGAGTAACAGTGAGCTAGGCAATCCTAGCAAACAATCCTTGCAAGGAAGTCTAGCCAGCAAGCCTAGCAAAACTGAGGACTCAGGTCTGCCTTGCCTTGTCCCTCCTCATGATCAACCTGAGACACAAGAGGAACAGTCTTGGTGCATGTATCTGGGTTCATTCCACTTCTGTCCAGAGCTCTGTTTCCTTCTCGGAGTCAGTTGACCTCTCTTGCTGTTTGTCTATCACACACAGCTGTGTGAGAGCAGAGCCACAGCAGGCTGAGTCTGGAGACTGGAGTCCATCACTTTGCTGCCCTAGATCTCAGCCTCTTCATCACAAAATGGAGATATTAATACCTGATGTCCTGGCCACCCACAAGACAGGGGCCAGAGTCAATGATTCATATATATCTTAGAACCTCCTGGTACTTTGGGTGCAAGTCCAGTTCTATAAATAAGCAGACAGGGATGATGTCAGATGTTCCCTCTCACCCAGTTTACTGGCCCCTACTCACTTATGCTTCATATTCCACAGCATCAGATGCCAAGGACAAAGTCCTTAGCTTTTTCCCAGTTCATGATTTCCAGAAGCAGGAGGGAATTCCTTTTCAGCGTGCCCAGCATTTGAAGAATAGTCCCAGAGTTTATCTTCAAAGCCACACACACCATCAAGTACACCACCTGTACATCATAACCCAGTCCTTGTGCCCTGTCAGAAAATAGAAAGATTTGCAGGAAATGCAGAAGTGAAATATGACAGGTATATCCTGATTGTGTCTCAGTGTCACCAAACACTGCCATGGTTTCTGACATACCTAAGCCAAAGAGTATGAAACCACATGTGTGCTCCTTCCTGGGAAAGAAGTTTACCTGCTGGCGAAATGTAAATCCCCACCCTCAAAGTGTAGTGGAGACTCATGCTCTGAAGTCTAATTTTCCATTAAAAGGAAAAAAAGACATTTTAGCTTTTCTCCATTTTTCTATCCCGTATGGATTAACTACAGATTAGCAACAGAAAGTTAAATAATTTTAAATACTAAACAGAATAGGCAAGTTCCTTGGATGCTTCTAGACTTGGGGGAGCCTACTCAATCAACATCAACAGTAGGGCTCTGGGTAAACTGTCCTAGTCAAACACAGTTTGAATACACCATCTGCCTATCCAAGATAAAACGAGAAGTCAGACCATACATCTGACTTTGGCTGTGTGAGTCAATTCCCAAGGAAATACCTCCAAAGAGACTGGAACATGGTGGGACTGCTATTATTTGAATTAATGGCCCATTGGGGGGCATCCCTGCACTGTCCTAGAGTAACAAGATTTGAAAGGCAGAAATAAAAAGATATCAGGAAATAACAGAGCAACATAGGTAAAATACGTTTGCCACATTATAAGTCACTTCTCTATCTTCAAAGGCAGAGAGGGAGTCTGAGGGAAGGAGTAGAAGGAACGTACCACAATGGCATCAAGGACGAAAAGAGGAAAGTTAATTTTATGTTGCCATGGTAATGAATTTCCAGCAAAGACATCTCACTTACACATGAAACCTTACACACCATCCTCTTTTTAGGGATCCACAGTGACCCTTGACAGTTGTCCTGCGAATCACACAAACAAATTAAAATACCCCAATCAAAAAAGGCAGACTTCCAGATCCATGCACAATTAGGCCTGTATAAGATACAGAATACAAATTTGCAGAATTGGTAATCATGTAACTTAAAGGAAGAAGTCAAAAGCAAGGCCTATTTGTTGTTTGGAGTTTTGGGGGGGAAAAGAATTCTGAAAGATGGCAGAGGAATGAGTATCTTCTACTATTTGGCCTGGGATTAGATTTTTGACCACACTCTGAAACTCCATCCTAAGTGCCAAAGCAAAATTCTTATTATGATGATGATAAAGTTAATGTACTAACACCATCCAAGAGAAACTTCCAGGTATGGGGAGAGGTTTGATATCACTGGCCTTCCAACTCAGTCTTCCCCGGTAATTGCTGGCACCCACCAAGCCTGGAAATAAATGCTCAACTTCCCTTCTGTTATCATCAGACTAACTGACTTTCTGTCCTTCCCATCTATTTATCCAACCAACTGATATTCTGAGATATGCCTACTAGACTAGATTCTGGTTATGTGGTGATGAGTAAACAAAGCCTAGCTCCTGACCACTCACAGCTTATACCCTAGTGCAATCTACTAGAGTGCAAACTAGTAATAATTCCCACACTCACGATGATAAAAATATACACAGTGTACCATGAGAGACCAGGGGAAGGACAGGTGAGAAAACCCCAGTTGGAATCCTGGGGAGGGGGTAGTTGAGCCGGACTGTGAAGGTGTAGAAAACAAAACAAAACAAAACAAAAAGTAGGGGAGGCAATCAAAGTTTTCCTATGTGGGGTCTAAACTTCTCACAAGACATTTACTGGAAATTGGCCAAATTGATTTTTACACTGCAGATAGAGGGAAACATGCTTTCGGAAACCAGAGAATAAAAGTAAGACTGATTTATCAGCAAAAACTGACTTAGCACCTGCCATTGGAGGTGCATATCAGATATGACGGGAAGGGGAGGAGTAATCAAAATACAAGGGAGGCGAATATGATACAATAATATACAATAGAAAGGTCCTGCCCTCGAAGATCTGACATTGGTTGAGGAAGCAAGACATTATCATATAAAGCATTGAGTAACTATGCAATGTAGCCCATGTTACATGCTAAATAATCAGCATAGATCATAAATTCATAGGAATAAAAAGAAAGAAGCTGGTGGAATGAGGTAATATATTTCCCAAAGAGGTCAGGGTTTGGATAGAAGGGAGAGAAACCATTGCAGGTAAGGAAAGCACGGATCATATCATGTCACCCTCTCCTTCTACAATCATCAATGGCTCCCCAAACATAGTTACTGGCTCACTCTTTGGGCTTCCATGGGCCAGGACATCCCTACTCATATACTCCTGAAAACTAAGATGGCTTCTTTGAATCTCTATATCCCAAGCATTAAGCACAGTGCCTGCCACTGGTAGGGAGTTCAATATATCCACCCCAGAAACATATGGAGCCAGTCAGAGATATTTGAATCCCAAGTTACTTTGGACCATATAAGAACAAGAAGGATTGTGAAGGCACAATTTGAAGAGCTATTGAGGGTTCCAGCAATACAACACAAAAGGCCCCCCATGATGATGAATTCTATGCATCCACTTGGCTAGGCTCTGGTGCCCATTTGTTTGGTCAAGGTGTTGCAGTGAAGATCGGGGCACCTGGGTGGCTCAGTCGGTTAAGCATCCGAATCTTGATATCGGCTCAGGCCGTGATCTCATGGTTGTGAGATCGAGCCCCACATCAGGCTCTGCACTGAGCATGGAGCCTGCTTGGGATTCTCTCTCCCTCTCCCTCTGCCCCTCCCTCTGTTTGTTCATGTGTGTGTGCAAGTGCTCTCTCTCTAAATAAAAAAATAAACTTAAAAAATAAAAGATGCTCCCTTGAAGGTATTTATGGATGTGATTAACATTTATAATCAATAAGCTTTGAGTAACGCTGGTTATCCTCGCTAATGTGGGTGAGACTCATCCAATCCTTTGATGGCCTTAAGAGAAAATTCTGAAGTTTCCAGAAGAAGCAGCAATTCAGTTGCAAGGCTGCCACCACAGAAATGCAACCTGAGTTTCTAGCCTGCTGTCCTGCCCTGCAGATTTCAGACTTGTTAGCCCACATCCACTCATAGTCACACAAGGAAGAGAGAGACAGAGAGAGACAGAGAGAGACAGAGAGAGAGATTACCTTCGTGCAGCAGGAAGAACATGGATAAGCCTAGAGATCGACTTGGCAGAGACATGGGAAGGCCAGTGGAGGTGAGGCTTGAGCTGGCACTGCCATAAGAGCAGAAGAGCCAGTGCTTCACCCAGTTTTTTAAAAATGTTTATTCATTCTTTTTGAGAGAGAGCAGTAGTGGGGAAGGGACAGAGAGACAGACACAGAATCTGAAGCAGGCTCCAGCCTCTCTGAGCTGTCAGCCCAGAGCCTGACATGGGGCTTGAACTCACAAACCACAAGATCATGACCTGAGCCCAAGTTTGATGCTCAGCCGACTGAGCCACCCAGACGCCCCAGTGCTTCACCCATCTTGCAACAGTTTGTAAAACCTAAGCAATCAAAATGTAAAGGCATCCATGTGCACGTGTGCATACACATACACACATGCACACACACACACACACACACACACACACAAACACACGCACATAAATGTGTATAAAACTGGTACAGTCTGAATAAACTCTGTTCATGGTACCAGTGTCAGAGTCCTGGTTCTGATGTTGTACTCTATTATATGTAAGATGTTGTGATGGGGGAAAGCAGAATGAAGGGTGAGTGAAACTTCTCAGTATCTTTTTGCAACATCTTGTGAGAATATAATTATTCAAAATATTAAGTAAAAAGTAACCCTCAAGCAGAGCTATGAGATATTTAAAAAAATAGTAGCATGAGATTTGGCCCCTCTGGTAACCCTCAAAGCACCCAGCAATACGGCTGCTGCCTGCCAGGTGACACCCATGGACTCCAGGACTCAGCAACCGATGCCTGAGAACAAAGCAGCAAGGAACCCAGCAGAGGGCACTACCCGCCCCCAGACCCATCAAGCTTGCATCCCCACCACCCTCCAGTAAGGAACTACATTTCCAGAGCCTGTGCTGTTGGGTTTAGTGTTCTATCCTGATTCTAGCTGAGGCTTGGCACTGACGAGAAACTACCAAGGCGAGCTTGTCCTCTCCTGGACCATCCAATTCTGGCCCAGACCAGGTGAACGCAGGCCACCAACAGAGATTAAGGCACAAAAATTGTTCTGGAGCTGAGATTTGTTAAGACCCTGCTCACACTTAGTCCCACCTGTTTATCTAATTCTATTCTACTCTATGGATGAGCAGGAAAACAGCTCCAGGACCACTGCCCTTAATATGCAAGGCAGATGCAGCCAGCTGCTTTCCCAAAGCCTCTTCCTCACCCCCAGCACCATTTGCTTTCAGCTGTTTAGAGGAGCCTGCCTTCCATATGCACACATGTCCCAGAGGCCAGGGACAGCAGAGGCAGTTTGGGGCATCCCGGGCTCACTCCCTGCAACTTGGGCAGAACCCATAGATGTCAACAGAACAGACAGAAGGGGGTTATAACACAGAGGCTAAGGAAAAAAATATTCAAAATGAAAAGATTGTATATTTCACGATGAAGCTTTGGCTTTTTCCTCAGCTCATTTGCCATTCTACAATGAAGTGTCTAGAAGAAACATTTATCTCTGCCCTCATAGCCCGGGAACACCAACTCTCATTAACTTTCCAATTTCATTCTTTCAGAAGATCCAAGTTCAGATAATCCAATTTATATGTATTAAAAATTATTTGAGGCAAGTGTCCAAGGGACTCTCTCCTCTCACCACCACCACCCCGCTCCCAGCAGTTTTCAAATTACATAAGAAGAACTACTTAAAAAATGCAATCCGCCATCTTTTATTTTGGTAGGCGATTCCGAGCCACTTGCCTGGTAAGCGACAAAGAAGTTCTTGAAAATAGAGGTTCTCCACCACAGGCGGATTTGTCCTCCAGGACACATTTTGGCAATGTCTGGAGACATCTTTGGATGTCACAATTGGATTTAGGGGTAGGGGGTGCTGCTGGTATCTGGGGGGTCAAGGCCAAAGATGTGGCTAACATCCTACAATGCACGGGACAACTCCCACAAAAAAGGGTTACCTGACCCAAAAAGTCAGTAGTGCCAAGGTTGAGAAGACCTGTCTTAGAGTTCTCTACAAGTTTACTATATACAACATTTATCATTCAATTCATCAAACAATCACTTGGAACTTAGCATAATCTTAAAGCATTGTGCTAGACCCTGAGGCTGGAAGCCTGCCTTACAGCATCTAGTAGAGGGATGGCAAAGGTATAAAGAAAATACAAGGCAATATAGAGCCTGAGTGAAAACACAAATCTGCAGAGGGAAGGCTAGCCTCTGAGGATGAGACTGGGGGACAGGAGGAATTGATGTCACTTTTCCCAAGACAACTACAAACTGCATGTTCACGCTCAAATATAAAATTTGATCACAAATATAGGATAAAAATAACCACTAGGAAAGATCACCAAACCCTTAAGAGATTTTGAAGCAATCTGTCTTTTTTTTTTAAGTTTATTTATTTTGAAAGAGAGAGAGAGAGCTGAAGGGGCAGAGAGTGAAGGAGAGAGAATCCCAAGCAGGCTCTGCACCATCAGCACATAGCCGGATGTAGGGCTTGAACCCATAAATCAGGAGAACATGACCTGAGCTGAAAGAGTCAAAAGCTTAACCAACTGAGCCATCCAGGTGCCCCTAAAGCAATCTATTTTAATGTTTTTGTGTATCCAGCCTCAGAGAGAAGCAATCTACTGCTTTCTTTGTGACTTTGTTCCCTATTAAGATTATTCTCCTGGGCATGTCTAGATAGCTAAGTCAGTGAAGTTGTTCAACTCTTGATTTCAGCTTAGATCATGATCTCACAGTTCGTGGGATGGATCCCCATGGCCCTGGCCCCTAGGGCATCTGAGAAACTGGCACCAGAAGGAAGTGTAAAGCTTAAAGCGAGGGTGCCTGGGTGCCTTAGTTGGTTAAGCGTCATGATCTTGGTTTTGACTCAGGTCATGATCTCACAGTTCGTGGGTTTGAGCCTGGCATCAGGCTCTGTGGTTACAGTGCTGAATCTGCTTGGGCCTCTCTCTCTCTCTCTCTCTCTCTCTGCCCCTCACCCCCCAAAGAAATACAATTTTTTAAGATTATTTTTCTAACAATATTTTTCCAGTATCAAGATGTTTTATTTCCTTCTCCTGCCCTTTGTTTATTTTTTCTATCTAAACTTTTAAAACATCAGTAAACATTCAGGTGCACTTTCCTAAATGTCTGTTCATTGGCCACTTTTTGTCAATACTGAGTGCCAAATACTGAGCAGGGACGATTGTCTCCATACCTCCTTCTCCCATTTCCCAAGCTGAAAGAATCCCAGGACCACACAAAGGTGCTTATGAAGGAGTAAAATGAGCAAGACAGAATGGCCTTTCCTCAGGAAAATGAGTGGCCAGATCAAAGAGGGTTTGATCAAACAGAAGTGCACCTTAGATTAGATTTGCAAGGCAAAATAGCCTAGTGATCATTTCCACAGCAGATACCACAGACAATCACATATCTTCCAGGTCAGCAGTGTGGATGATAAAACTGTCTGGAACACCATCATTGACAAATGTGAGCTCATAGCTAAGCTGAAATTAAAACCAGTTATGAAACAGAATTATCACATGCCATATGCCTGCGCACAAAATATTCCAGGCCATCTTACAAATTAAATCATTAACATACATCTTTGAGGCTCTACTTCATGAATACTTCTGCACAATACTGGGCTGTAATTTTTTGTTTGTTGTTAAGTCTGGGCTTGAATCTTGACTCTACCCACATGATAGAGTGGGACCTGGATAAGTTCATAGAACCTCTCTGAGTCTATATTTTCCCATCTGTGAAATGAGGAAAATCATAGTTCTCTCTCAAGATTGTTGTTTATTCAATTGGTCTAAGTCCTATCAGGAAAATACAGATCATGTCAGTAATTTTCACTGGGACAGCGAGGAAGCAGCAACCACCGGGAGGGTTGGGAGAGCAGGGGGCAGAAGTTGGAGTTACCAGAACCTGGAAGCTTCAAAGAAGGACGCTGTGAAGTTGAGGCACAGATTGCTGGGGAAAGGGAGACAGTTTCTGCAGCAGAAACTATTGTAGCAGAAGCTTAGGAGCCCACAGAGATGAGCCTCAGCTCATTCTGGGAAGGTGTAGAAGAGAGCTGGACACTGGAACCTATTGCCACTGCCAGGGTGACAGGCCATTTCCAGGTGACACTCTTAGGAACTAACAAGTATGCAAGAAGGAGCAGATTCCTTCCCTCACTCAGCCTCAGTCTTCCTCTGGCACTTCTGCTGGTGGGTGGCAAAGGAAAAGCATAATTGCGGAGAGCCCTGGTTTACACAGCACAGTTTGGAAGACTGGATCTGGAGCTGAGGAAGAACAGCTTAACTCATGGCCCATTCAATCCATTTGTTCCTTATAGGTACAGGGTGTTTTCCATACAGCCGACTGCAGGGCTCTGCTCTACACACTAGGGAGTCAGGAGGATGAAACAGAAAACTCTTATAAAGTGCACAACTCATTGACCATTACAACTTAGACTCTCAGTTAAAATCAGTTCTCTCTCTCAGGCCCAGTGGGAAACAAAAAGAAAGGACATAGAAACCAAAACAAAACAAAAACCCAGCTCCTTTCTTTCAGGAGCTTCTAAGTTTAGATTGAGTGTTGTAGGATGAATCCAAGAGCAGATTACAAAGTAATATGTGTTGGTACATTTTGAAATAATATTTCAGACAACTGTTTTAAGAATTTGGAGAAGCCAAAAAATATTTGGGGGATAGTCAGGGAAACGCTCACAAAAAAGATGGGAATGAGCAAGTCCTCAGTATTAGACAACAGCCAAAAGGGTGAGACCATTACATGTTAGAGAAAGCACCTTAGCAGGTAACTTGGCAGGAATTTGCTGGGTGATTACCTGATCTCAAAACATGGAGGATGAACTAACGATATGGAGTATGGAAGGTGGGGCCAGTAGGACATTTCCTGACTTTATTCTGAGGCATAAATGAACTTCTGGAGATTTCTGATGAGCAGAAGTGCAAAAGATATTATCTTTGCAGTCCCTATCATATCTAGCACAATACCTCACATATAATGGAATATTTGGGAAAAAAATATTACATTGAATGATATGAGATGGCATGAAATTACAAAGGCAGGTCTTAACTTTGAAAATTTGTATAGATTTCCCTCTGTTTTAATTATAATAATGCTTTGTGAAATGTTTAGAATAACCAATAAGCAATTTTAAGGCCAAAGGTTCAGGAACTAAAAGAATTCAAGTAACGATAAAAATGTCAAGTCGGATTGTCACCCACCCATCAAGACACCTTGCTCATTTCAGATTGACAGCCTTCCATTGGTGAACATCGTGTTGACCAATATTGGCTTTGGAGAGACTTGGAGGGATTATTGAAGACATTGTGAATTTATGCAAAAAAAAAAAAAAGTGCTGGGCAACATGGTGTTGAATCCATTTTAGTGATTCACGTAGGAGAAAAAAAAATATCATTCGTGTGAATTCTTAATGTGAGTTTGCAGAGTATACAATGTACTCACACCTAATCTGTTGTGTTCTTCTTGGCAGATCCACTACAAGATTTTGGCTTTTCTGTTGACCAGTGTTCTAAACACTTGAAGTCAAATCTCAACATTAGGCTTGGAATCGTTCTGAGTAAGTGAAGATTATTGACATGAAATGAAATATTGCACCATCTCTTCCTGCTCCACACACCCCCATTTCTTACATTAACTCTAGTGGCTAGCTAAGCCACTGTTGCCCACCATTCTGTGGGATTAACTCTATTTCCATCTCCATTTTCACTTCTCTTCCTGAGTGATATCCAGACACAGTAGAACTCTCACTGAATGCTGTGATTTTGTACTGAAAAGACTCTAAGCATTCATTTGGATGATATAAGCACCTGGAATCAGTATATCCAACAGCAACAAAAGATAACATGTCAAGCCTAAATATTGATGTCTATGCAGGAAAGAGCTTTTGCTTTGTTATCCCAGCAGCAAACAAGTCAACCTCCAGCAGCATAGCTTATAATTTGCTTTATTTCATTTCCCAAAGAGTTAATGTGATTCCTGAAACTTGTGACAAAGGTAAATACCTTCTCCCTCCACCCCAATCAATGAGCTAGGTAGCTGTCTGATTGTTTGTTTTTATTTAGCTATGCCTTTAACAGTTAATCATTATATTGCTATAGCTACTAGAGTATCTCCTTTCTAAAGTGGTTTTATCAAAGCCAGAACAGAAGGATTCAATAAACTTCATGTGTGGAACCATTCCAGAGAAATGGAGGGAACATTGCTAGGGACCAAGAACTCTCATGCATTTTGCATTTCTGGAAACTTGCACAATATCTGGATTCTATAGCAGCAGCTGAGTAAAAGAGAAATGGAATGAGAAGTAGGTGCAACATAGAAGGGGAAAATGGAGGAAAAGGCACAGAGAATTAGAAGCCAGCACTGAGAAGCACCCTAAAGCTTCCTATATAACTGTGATATAGTATTTACCTAGCAACTGTGGGGGGTGACCAAACCCCACCACCCTCAGGGGAGGCACACAATACTATGCAGCTGAGAAGTTGTAGAAGCCAGAGCATCAGGGCTGGGGAGCACAGAGAGTGACTACCTTGCTCCAAAAAGAGAACGTTCATAAAAGGGTCACAGTTCATACCGAGGGCTTCTGCCATTATCCCCCGTAGCTTTGCCTAAGTGTTGTTTTACAAATAAATGAATAAATAAATAAATAAATAAATGGAAGGAGAGAAAGAAGGAAGGAAAGAAGGAAGGAAGGAAAGAAGGAAGGAGAGAAGAAAGAAAGAAAGAAAGAAAGAAAGAAAGAAAAGAAAAGAAAAAGAAAGAAAGGGGGGAAGGAAAGAAGGAAGGAAAAAAGAAAGAAAGAAAGAAAGAGAAAGAAAGAAAGAAAAGAAAGAAATAGAAAGAAAGGGAGGAAGGAAGGAAAGAAGAAAGAAAGAAAGAAAGAAAGAAAGAAAGAAAGGCAAAGAAAGCAAGAAAAAGGAAGTTAGGAAGGAAGGAAGGAAAAATGGAAGGAGGGAAGAAAACTTTCCCCATACAGAGCAGACTTCTGGAAATAAAGGCCCTCTGCTCATTCTGGAAATAAAGGCTCATGCTTCTATAAACGTTGAATGCTTTGATACACAGTGAAACCCACACTAACAATAAAGCTGGTCTTCTCTTACCTTTAAGGAGAGGACATCAAAGAGCTGTTTCTTGACATAGCTCTCTTCACTAAAGGATCGTCCATTTTGAATTTCTCCTATCCCATCTGTGAAGAGGACCTACCCAAGTTTTCCTTCTGTGGGAGAAGGAAAGGGGGTAAGCTGTGTGTCTTGCTGACTGCTTGCTTGGGGTCTAGAGAGGGATGAACAATGGCTTCCAGTTGAGGCTGGGGCCCTGGTTCCACCCCTCACTTTTGGACCAGCTTAACCTTGCTTAACAGCATGTGTTATATGAAAACAGCCCTAAAGCCCATTTCACAGGACCTACCATATACAGTGTATGTGAAAATCAAATGCAACATGCTTCTGAGGCACTTTACAAACAGAAAAGCGTTGCTGTTAGTGGTGGCACCTTATCAAAAAAGGGCTGGCAACAGAAAGAGCCAATAGCTTTGCCAAATCCACTGAGATTCAAAGTATCTCCAGGTTTCTGCTCAGTGATCTCCCAGTAAACAGGGTCTACTCAATAGGTCAATGGACTCCGAGAAAAAGAAAAAAAAACGAAGCTTTCTAAATGTCACTATTTTATTGTGGTCTTGCCCACTCGAGTCATTGACTGATAGGGCTATTCGGTAGCTAGGCTTAAAGTACAAAGCGTAAAACCATTACATCATCCCCTCCTTCCATTTTCAATTCACTAGCTGCCTACCCCCGTGCCATATGTACCTAAGGAACACAAAAACTCTACTCCAGCCTGTCCTCACCTCGCTCTGAGTCTTGTCCTCACCCAGCATCTTCACCAAGGCCTTGAGATGCCTCTGTTTATTTAACTAAAACTTAGGTCTGATCTGTGAGTGTCCTCTCCAGAACCACTCTCCTCCTCCTTCCCAGTCCCAAGGGGGAGCGCACACCTAACTCCTTATGCCAGAAGCATCCGCTTATTTATTTATTTCCTCATTCAGATAGGGCAGGGTGAGATCACCCAATTATGCTTTCTAAACAAAGGATCTAGGAGAAACTGGGGTCCCCTTCCCACAGTAAAGGGTGCTGACAGAGGAAGTTTGTGCAGGAAAAGGAAACAGGGGATTAAAGGGAGTGTAGGCCCACTGAAGCCCAGTGGGCTTTGCTGTGACGAGTAGGTGGCAGGCCTCAGCTCAGCCTTCCCTCATCATCCTCCTCTCTGTTCTCCAAAGTATGGGGTGCTTACTCCTATTGTAGCACTTGCCATATTGGCCTACAATCATTTATTCCCACTTATCATCCCCAATAGACTATGGGCTTCTTGAGGTTGGAGTAGGAGCGTCTTAGTCTCTAAAGCCAGGACTTCAAATGCACCTGCTACAATGGGAGTGCTCAGTACAGCGTGCGTGCAGATAGAAGGAACCCACATCAGTTAAGCATTCTGTGCTGGGCACTGTTCTAGGAGCTTCACATCCAGTAAGACATGTACTTACTACCCCAACCTTTTGAGCACAACCTTAGTACTATTAATACGCCAATGCACAGAGAGTTTCAGCAACTTGTGCCAAGTCACAGAGCCGGTGTGAGAGCCATGGCTCAAATCCAGGTGAGCTGGCTCTGAGACCCATAATCTTAGTGAATAAACAAAAGAAGAAACAAGGAATTGTGCCTTTTGGCCAGGAGTTTATTTAAAATCATCATTTAAGAACTCATTCTGGCCAGTGATCTGACTTTGTTTTAAATGGGGACATTTTTTTTTCCCTCCTGGCTAACTTACCATAGACTGGCCAGTCAGCTTTCCTCTCTGAACTTGCTGGAAATATTTCTGATTGATCGGATGCATTCGTGTACTTCTTCTTCACTAGCTGATACCTATTTAACCTTTTCCATAGGCAGCATCTACAATTTTATTGCCTGTATTTTGCTTATTTTCCCAATTTTTCCCCAAAATAAGTGTTCTTGAACTCACATGTGGAAACAAGTACACTCGGAAGCACTATGAGCTTAGTAAGAAAGAGCACATACTGGGCCAACCTTCACTCGTACTTCTTTCTATTCCCTGAACCAAGACTCCCTCACTCCCTCCTGAATGATGGAAATGGTGTCCTACCTGGTTTCCCTCGTCCCTACTGCAGCCAGGGCAGTCTTTTCTCAAATAGAAGGTCTGATGGGGCTTGAGAGGCAGGCTAGAACCAGCCGGATGAATTACTCCCTCTGGATGTTCCTGGAGCATCACACTCTACTTACCTCAGCTAGAATCGTATCCCATAGCATGTGTGTGTGTATCTCCCTCCTTAAACCATGAACTCCTTGAAGGCAGGAATATTTCTTGCTCCTCTCTCTGGAGATTTGGCAAAGAGAGCCTGGCACAGAATAAAGATGCGATAAATACTTGTTTTATTGAATTTTTATATGACAGATTGAATGTAAGTTTACCAGCTCCCCTTAAAAGTGACTCTCTAATAATGCTTATATGTGCCACAAAGATACAGGTGCACCATATCCTAGCTAAGGGTGAATTATCTTGATCCTCCAAGTTTAATAAAACCTGGTTTTTCCTCCTATGAATAGTTTTAATAGAATTAATAAAATAGAAAAGATATTGTTCTCCCAAACTGAGGTGTCCAATTCAGTATAAGAGCTCAAAAGGCTGGTGTTTACCTTATCTGAATGCCGGGCAGTCCTGCAGTCATTTATTTGCTTTATTGCCATGGGCTGAAACCTGCATACTCAGTCTGAGAAGCTGGCATTTGGGGAATTGCCAGGAAATTTCACATCATATAAAGCAATCAGAGAAGTGATATACAAATGCGGCATGAACAAATAATTATGTAAATTATATAAGCCAGAAAAACTAACACCTTAAATTTTGAGGCTTCTTGGGTTATTACTTTTTTTTTCAACCCGCCCACAAACCTATTGCAGGAATGATTCTATTGAAAGAAGTGATTAATTCTAAGACCAGAGAGAAGCCAATTCAAATCCAAGCACAAGCTGCTGTTGACATATTAAGAGGCAGCAGAGTCCCTCTGGGGTTTGCAGGTCCTTCTGAGCAGAGCAGTGAGAAAACTTGGTGTCTGCTGAAGGTGGCACAATGGTGTTCAGTATCATTTGATGTCATTTATTTCCACGGCATTACTATGCATTCCTCTGCACCCTGCACCCTGCTGGCTGTTCTCTGAGCCAGAAAAACTACAAAATGGGGGAGGGGCGCCTGGGTGGCTCAGTTGGTTAAGTGTCTGACTTTAGCTCAGGTCACGATCTTGCAGTTCCTGAGTTCGAGCCCGGCATCAGGCTCCATGCTAATAGTGCAGAGCCTGCTTGGGATTTTGGGGCACTTGGGTGGCTCAGTCAGTTAAGTGTACAACTCTTGATGTTGGCTCAGTTGGTGAGTTTGAGACCCACATCGGGCTCTGCACTGACAATGCTAGAGCCTGCTTAGGATTCTCTCTCTCCCTCTCTCTCTCTCTCTGCCCTCCCCACACCCTTCCTTTCTTGCAAAAAATAAATAAACTGAAAAAAAGTGTTTCTTAATGTGTTAGGCTTAGTGAGACAGTGTGGATAAAACAGTGTGTCCTTTTCTTCTGCATCTGCCCAGCTAGCTCTAAGGCAAGAGGATGTCAGATTTAAAGACCAAGGGATGGGTGCCTGGGTGGCTCAGTCTTCGGGTGGTATCAGACTTCAGCTCAGGTCATGATCTCACAGTTCATGGGTTCGAGCCCCACAACAGGCTATGCACCTGGAAACAGCTCGGAGCCTGGAGTGTGCTTCTGATTCTGTCTCTCTCTCTCTCTGTCCCTCCCCTGCTTGTGCATGCTTTTTCTCTCAAATATAAATAAATAAACATTTACAATAAATAAATAAATAAATAAATAAATACCAAGGGATGTTCTTCTTTTGGCATTAGCATTTGTGGTGTGATTAGCAGTTTGAGGGAAACAGCCTATATATACAGTTATAGGGGATTGATTAAGTAGATCGTTGTTCAGCCAAACACAGGTTCAATATGCTGTTGCAGGAGATTATTAAATTACTTGAAAATATAAAAATGTTGTTAAGTGACAAAGAATCTTGCTATAAAAGAGTGCTAACTCTTGGACACTGTTTTTATTAAAATATGTGTAAGTGGATGCACCAAAAAGCTCTGAAATAGTACACACTTGGGTGCTAATAGTGGTTATCTCTAAGTGGTAGAACTACAGATCTTTGTTCTTATCTTTTTGGAAATCTCTTTTGCTTTTACAATAAATTTACAAGGTTATTCTTTTTGAAGTTTAGTTGAGCACTGTAGGAAAGAACGGAGAGGGTGAATTCTCTTCTTCTTCCTCTTCCTCTTTTCAAAAGCATCTTGACCTACTTAATATTCAGTGATATTTGGAGTCAGAAAGTTCTGAGTCAAAATGTGGCATAGAATGTCAAGGGATTGCTTAATATCTGCTTCGTATTTTTTTTTCTGGGATACTCAACACCCCTTCCCCCTTTACCCAGCTATGGGTTCATTGAGAAGGAACCAAAACAGATCACTGTTTTACTTTGTCCTCTGTTAATGTTCCCATAGTGTCTTTCTCGCCTCTGGTGGCATCAGGTCATATAGATTCATTTGCTTTACTTGATCTTGCTGCTTTCAAATTGACATCAGTTTTTAAGACTAAACTTGGATTAAATTGAATGTCCTAATGGCCACACCTGATTACTAACCATAGAGAGAGAAGCTGCAGTAAACTTTATACTCAAGTTAAGAACAGTAATGTCAGAAGAAGCTCCATGGCTTTGGGCTGGTCCGCAAGGGCCCTTACCCCAGTGGATCTCAATCTTGGTTGTACATTAGCTACACCCACGCTGTTCTATGCAGTGGCCACAAGCCACAAGCCGTGGCTACCCAGCCACGGAAATGTAGCCAGGCTAATTGAGATGTGCTATAAATGTAAAGTACACACTTAATTTCAAAGACATAATACGAAAACAAAGAAAGTGAAATATCTCAATCATTGTGATATTGGTTATGTGTTGAAATAATAATATTTGAGACATACTACGTTAAATAAAATATATAATTACTATTTTATTTATTATTTATCAACAATAAAACATTGTTATTGACATTATTAAAATTAATTTCACCTTCTTAAACATGACTACTAAAAAATGTAAAATTACACATGCAACTGCCATTATATTTTTATTGGGCAGTGCTCCATTTTAATTTACCTTTACAATTTTGAAGATCCCAACACCCCACACCACAGACTAGTTAAATCAGAATCTCTAGAGGTACAACCCAAAGCAGGTGGTTTCAACACCCTGCCAAGGTTGAGGAGTACTACCTTAGCCCCAGGCAGGGATGACTCCATAACATCTGGCATTATCACAGCATTTAATACATGCCAGGGACCTTTGCAGATGTGTTATGTATATTAACCAATTTACTGTTTGTATCAACCTTGTGAGGTATAGAAGCTATTATTGTTATTATCTTCATATTAAGAGAAAAGGAAACTGAGTCCCAGAGAGGTTAAGAAACTTACCCAAGGTCACAAAGCCAGAAAGTGGTAGAGCTGGGCTTCTCTCCAAGAAGCTGGGCTCCAGGGACTCGCTCTAAACCTGTCTGCTACATAGTCTTTTTGAACATCAAGAAAACTCTGCTAGAGAAGTATGACTCATTTCAGCCCTCCACTAGAATTGGAAACAAGATTTAAAAGGCACAACAAAATTATAGGAATCAAATAATCATTTTGGGCATAACCAGTCATTATATACAGTGGTGGTTCCCAAAGTGTGGTCCCTAGACCAGAAACATCAGCATCAGGTAGGAAATTATCAGAAACACACATTTTTGGCCTCACCCAGACTTATTGAATTAGAAACTCCAGGGTCGGGGCTTAGCACTCTGTATTTTAAAAATCCCTTTGGGTCACAGGTCAGCAAAGTTTTTCTGTCAAGGGTGAGGTAGTAATTACCCTTTCTGTAAAGGGTAATATTTTAGGTTTTGCAGGCTATATGTTCGTCTGGCTTCTGCAGGATAAAAGTATTGACAATATGGAAATGAGTGGACATGGCTGTGTGCCAATAAAACTTTATTTATGGACACTGAAATGTAAATTTCATGTAACTTTCCTGTGTTGTTAAATATTATTCTTCTTTTGATTTTTTTTCTATCATTTAAAAATATAAAAACAATCCTAGCTCATGTCTGCTGAAAAACAGGCCATTAGGGGTATTTGGCCCACAGACTATAGCTTGCCAGTCCTGCTCTAGATGGTTCTGTTGCATGCTAAGTCTTGAGAATGACAGCTGTAAGGAAAATAAGGATTCAAGGCTCTTAGCCAGAATTGCCGAGCACAGGTATTCTCTAGCTTTCACTGTGGTGAACACTCACCTAAGGTTCAGGATAAATTAAGATTAGGTTACTTTCGAAAATGTAACAACTTTGCTTTAAACTATGCTTTTCCAGTGCCAACAAATTAGATTTGGGGCAAAGAAAGGGGCATAACAGGAAGACAAATGAGAGAGGCCAATTGCAGAGAAGAAAGAGAACTGTTTAAAAAGCCAAAGGAGCACCTGGCTGGCTCAGTCAATGGAGCATGTAACTCTTTATCTTGGGGTTGTGACCTCAAGCCCCACATTGGGTATAGAGATTACTTAAAAATAAAATCTTTAAAACAAAAAAAGAGAGGAAAGAAGGAAAGAAGAATGGAAGGAAGGAAAGGAGGAAAGAAAAGTCATAGAGTAGGACTGATAGTCTCCTCCTCTCTCCACAGCTGCCATTTATAGGCTGGGGATAGAAGCCACTTCTTTCTGGAGAATCATTTGATCTCTCTAGTTCTCAGTTACTTCATCTATGCAATGGGAGTAACCATAATTCTTTTTCAGGTAATAGTGCATATTAAAAAAAAAGAACATGTCTGGCACATTGGAAAGCAATAAACATGGCAATGACATGTCTCTCTGCCTCCTCCTCTACCTGAGGGACCTCGAGGCAGGGGTGGAGCAGCTTGAGGGACCCATGGCTGGTTTACCCAGGCTAGGGTTTCCCACAGGAATGAACCTAGTAAGGATCCTGACTCAAATCAGCTCACCAGAAGCTGGGAGCAATTGACCTAACACTCTGCCACCTGCTCAGGATCCCAGGACTTCCTGTGGAGTAAATGAAGAAGTCTCTTCTTGTGTCTCTGTTTTGTTTTGTTTTGTCTTGTTTTGTTTTTTCTTGTGTCAGTCTAAAGTCAGTCTCTAAAGTTCTCATTTTATGCCCCTGACTTGACTTCTTTCCAGAATGAGTGGTGGTGGAAATGTCTGCTTCCTTCCTGGAAACATGACATCTACCCACAGAGGTATGGTTTGTCCCCAAGGCCCCAACAAGACTATCCCACAATGGTCTCACATATAAAATTTTTCCAAAATTTGGATTTGTCAGCACTGATCTCCACAATGAACAAGACCCCACAGCTTTGTCTAGCTTGGAAATGAATTGAGCTCATCTCAGTCCCTTTCATCCCCTTCTGATTTATCATGAGGTCAACATACTTTGATATCCATTCTCAACAAACTGGGGTTCACTTTGTTCAGCAACTTTCCTGTAATATCCTGTCTCAGGAAGATGAGCATAAAATGAAAAGAAGAGAATAAAACTTATTGTAGGACTTACTGTTGAACATGAAACTGAAATACCAATCTGGGAAGTAGGAAGGATCCCCTGCCGGACACACTCCACCCAAACAGAATGTGAGGTGGGGATACTCAAAGGAACAGAGTGGCTTGTGCTTTGGCTGTCCAGAATATAGTGTGCAGGGCTATGTAGAAACAAGATTCTCAACTGATAATGAACCTGGAGCTTTGGCAAAAACTTATATTAAGACCATAAAGTAAATAGAGTCAACACAGGATTTTCATTCTTGATGACAAAGACACATCAACTGTCAGACTTGACTCTGGCCAAACTTCTATGAGTTCTGGTCAGGGTGGGTCAACCCAGGTAAAGGGTATTGGTTTCACAGCGCTAAGTACTAACTGGCCTTCAAAACTAATTTGTTTATTGTTTCATGGATTAACTTGTGAATATCATTTGCACCCAAGCTCTTGCCAAAACCAACTGAAATTAAGATAGAGGTTTGGGGCACCTGGGTGGCCCAGTCAGTTTTGGCTCAGGTCATGATCTCACGGTTCGTGAGATTGGGCCCTATGTCAGGCTCTGCTCTGACAGGGAGGAGTCTGCTTAGGATTCTCTCTCTACCTCTCTCACTCTGCCTCTCCCTTGCTCTCTCTCTCCCTCTCTCTCAAGATAGATAGATAAGTAGATAGATAGATAAATAAATAAATAAATAAATAAATAAATAAAAGCTTGAAGAAGTTAAATAACAACATGTGTGTGTGCACACACTCATGTGTGTATACCGGGTATATATGATTATAAAGTAGGACACCTTAGGTCAAGGGGAAGGAGACCTTGGCAGCTGTGATTGACATGGCTGAAACACAATGAAAAGCTGAGAGGACTTGATGTCACATGCATGTCAGAATCCCAGAGAGGGGCAGAACTCAACAGTCTTCAGAAGATCTGCACAGTGCACTCGTCTCTCTATGTGGAGGCTAGCACCTTCCAGGAAGAGCAAATCTATTAAATAAATACACACAACAAGGAATCTACCCCAAAAACCAAGAGCACACTTTACACACTGTATGTTAACCAATTTGACAATAAGTTGTATTTAAAAAAAAGAAATACACACAACAGATATTGATATACTTCATGCAATATGTGACAGACAGATAAAAAAAAGTAGTTGTGGGATTAATTTCAAATGCATTTGGAAAGCTTGTAATTAAAACAAATATTACAGGGACACCTTTTATAAGCTGAAGAACCCTTTAGTCAAGGAAATAATTGCTCCCTGGTTTATCTTTTATGTAAATCTGAAGGTTCCTGCTTTAAGTATTTGTCCAAAGTGAGGAATGCATTGTAATTAGATGAATTTCAATAAACACAGAGTAGGTCCCCTGAGTACTGTATATAAAGTCTGACATGACATTTCCCACAAGGTAGATATTATCTCTGACAGCAGCTAAGGGATTCTGTTATAATAGTCCCTGATTTTACTTGTACGAATAAGACAAAGCCAGAAGCATAGGGGATGCTTAAGTTGGCTACCTGCCCTCCTTCCTTTTGGTTAGTTGGGGTGTCTTTCATCTGTCCTGGTTTATGCCAAATGAGTGCACTTGGCCATCCTCTGAGCATCATTAATATTAATTACAGAATCTTCTCAATCTCACTGTCTGTAACAATGCAAAACTCGGTCTGAACATTCTATCTAGATCAGCAATTCTGATTCCATCCATCAGATTTCTATTGCCCTAGCCCTCTATGTGTGCCTTTTCACAGGTCTATGAAATGGAGGAAATTCGGAAATTAACTAGATTTGGAAAAAGTCCCACAAATGCTTTCTGCAAAATGCCTTATGTCTTGCATTGCTGTAGCAGAAGACGCAAAAGCACCTTCCAGGCAAGTGCTTCCATGGTTAATCTACACCAATGGTCTCGACAATCTCTATAAAGCATGCTCCCAACCAGGCCCCCCTACCATGAGCCTCACTTCTCAAGCATTTGGGGTTCTCTGCACATGGATTAATGAATGTGAGCCCCAGGAGCACGGTCATTGATTTCTGCTATAAGAGAAGGGGAACAAGCAATTTTATCTGAGGCTTCACTTTTAAGATATGTCTTCTCTAGGTCATCTGTCCCACCTATTTGCTTACCCCTGATATGTGGGTCATTTTAGGCCACCTGCTTCAGGCTTTCTGCTCTGCTGTCCCTGTACCTCCTTCTCAAACTCTCATGATCCCAGGTTTTTGTCCTCTTTCCCTCGATGACAAAGTGGCTTAGATGGGAACTCATGTGTCTTGGTTCCACTTCACTTGGATAAATCAATAGACCCATGGAGGGGTGATACTTCTTGGCCACTAGGGACAGTACCAGGTGGGGAGCCTGTCATTGCCGTCCCTACTGTCATTCTTTCGCTGCAGGAGCACACTACCAAACCTGATATTATTCTCCAGGAATTTACTGCTGCCTACCTTATCTCACTGCAGAGCCAGCTTGGAGGGGGGCAGGGGGGCATAGCCCAGGACAGTGGTCCTCAAGCTAACACATACATCACATCACCTGGAGGACTTTTCAACCACAGATTATTGGACATGTCCACCCCATTTTCGATTCAGTACATCTAGAGAGGAGGTTTAACATTTGCATTTCTTACAAGTCCCCGGGGGAGGCTGCTGATGCTGGTCAAGGGACTACACTTTGAGAACCACTAGCCTAGATAGGGATAAGCCCAGAGTTTGAAGCTAAACCTGCACGGAGTTGGACCACCACTGCCACTTGCCTGTATACAACTTCAGGCAAATTACACAACCTCTCAGATCCTCACTCTGCTCATGTGTACAATAAGGAAAATACGAGACACCTCATGGGATTCTTACAAGGATAAGATGGGGTGATCCACACAAAGCCCTTAGAACGGAGTTTGGAGTGATAAATAGAAGTTACTTCATGCAGCTGATAAGGGGTTTCTCAAGCCAGGGCTCTGGGCCCCTGAGGTCATCCATCTCAGAATGGAAGTCTGCGTTTTAGCAAGGCAGGCAGAGGCAGTAGAGCTTTCGAGGGTTGGAAGTTTAAGACCCTTTCTCTCTGAGGTGGCAAGAACATGACTGAGCTGTGTATTCTCTGGTGGCTGACAGAGCCGAGTCTCCGTGGCCCCTGTGTGCCCCTGGGGAGACAGACCCATTTGCATTTCTCATGGAACTGGACATTTGGAGCATCATCTCCTCAGCCTTCGGCCTTTCTTCTCTTCATGTTGTATTCCTCATCTGCACCCTTCAAGCAGCTGTGGATTTGCTGGGCAGCCACCACTGCTGCAGACTGGTGGGGAGTCTGCAGAAGCTGGAGTGTGCTACTGTGATAGCAAAAAACCCCCCTCTTAACACCGCAAAAACCAAAGTGGAAACAATGATCACCCTGGAGAGGGCACCAGCAAAAACCAAGCAAAAGAGGACTTTTTCATGAAGGAGGAGGAGAAGAAGAAGAAGAAGAAGAAGAAGAAGAAGAAGAAGAAGAAGAAAGAGAAAGAAAAAAAGAAAAGAAAAGAAAAGAAAAGAAAAGAAAAGAAAAGAAAAAAGAAAAGAAAGGAAAAAAGAAAAAAGAAAAGAAAGGAAACCTACGGCCTATTAAGGAATCCCATAGGCCTGGGAGATTTCCCTCTATCCACAAATTCAAGCCCATTTGTAAGAGCCAAGAATGTTTTGAAACTCTCCTATGACATCACATTTTCCCTTCAGTTGAGCCCAGCATATTTAGACTAATGATGACCCAGGACCAAAGCATTTTTAATTTTCTAAGGCAATACAAGCTCCTTTACAAATTCTCAGCCTGTTGTAGATTTTGCATAAACCTGGCTCAATGACTCCCACACTTTCATGTAATAATCATTTAAGAACCCAATTAAGAAGGCCTTCTCCCAGCTCCCCGGACTGCTCCAAAACTCTGATCCCACGGGTGGCTGACATTTGCATATTAGCAAACATCCTGAGAGCTCCAATCTGTGTGGACCCCGGAGACCCCCAGTCTGAGAGAGGCCACCCTCTGTAATGTCTATTTCATT
This sequence comes from Panthera onca, assembly GCF_046562875.1. Lineage (NCBI taxonomy): Eukaryota > Metazoa > Chordata > Mammalia > Carnivora > Felidae > Panthera > Panthera onca. Next base: position 21,831,734 of record NC_138343.1, on the reverse strand, counting down.
ATTTCCCATCACACTGCTGTTTCCTGAGTCTGCCCCAGGTTCCTGGAGATCAATTCAATTTCTTCTCTTTCTCCCCAGCACCGTCTTCTTCATTTCCATTTCTGGAAATCCAATCAGCCCGCCAATTCACAGGCTATATTTTGAGAGTTACATTAAGTATTTATCTGCAGGAATTCAGAAATAAGTTGGTAGGGACAAAAACTTAAACTTTCTTTCCTTTCTGATTGTCAGAAGTTATGTATCTCTTGGAGGGAAGCTGAGCAGCCAAGACCAAAAGGTCTTACAGGAGAAATAAACTTGGAAGCAAATCATTTCACCTTTTGGGCCCCAATTCCTCATCAGTGACTTAATATTGGCATTGTTTGCTGCAGTAGCCACTAGCCACATGTGGCTATTGAACACCAGAAATGTGGCCAGTCCAGAGTGAGATGTGGGCTTTGTTTTTAACTTTTGTTTATTTTTGAGAGACAAAGAGACAGAGAATGAGCAGGGGAGTGGCAGACAGAGAGGGAGACACAGAATCTGAAGGAGGCTTCAGGCTCTGAGCTGTCAGCACAGAGCCCAATGTGGGGCTTGAACCCACGAACCATGAGGTCATGACCTGAGCCAAAGTCGGACACTTAATCAACTGAACCACCAAAGCACCCCTGGAATGAGATGTGTTTTATGTGTGGAATACACACTAAATTTGAAGACTTTGTAAAAAAAAAAAAAAAGTATGAAAAAAGGAATTCTAAATATCTCATTAATACTTTTTATATTGGTTACATATTGAAATTACATGTTTAAGGTGTGGGTTAAAATATATATACATTACTAAATTAGTTTCATTTGCTTCTTTTTGCTTTTTGTCAAATGCGGCTACTAGAAAATTTTGAATTATGTATGTGGCTCACGTTATATTTCTATTAGACGGTGCTGACCTAAAGCTATCCAATATGATCACCACTTGTCACATGTCTGTATTTAAATCATTTACATTTAAATTAAATTAAAAATTCAGGTCATCAGTCACACTAGCCACATTTAGCTAGAGGCCACCATATTTGATGATGCATATGTAGAACATTCCCATCTTTGCAGAACATCATTAGACATCACTGATCTAGTAGTTTCTACATTGCTTTAATTTTTTTTAACAGTCTATCCTGAATTCAAGTGTGTGAATTTGTGTTGGAAATTTCACTCTCTAGCCCAAGACATAAGCCCAACCAAGTACCTTCTCTTTTGCTGAAATCCTGGGTTATGCTGGTGCCATGGTTCTGAAGGGCCCTTTGTCGGGGACCCAAATCCAAACAAGCCATCACTCTTGACCCCTTCTCAAGTTGATCACCTGGAGCCTCTTTTCTTTATCCAAGACCACTGTGTAAGTTTCCTACTACTGTAACAAATGACCACAAATTTAGTAATTTACAACACAAATTTATTCTCTTACACTACTGGATGTCAGAAGTCTAAACTCAAAGTGTCACTAGGGCCATGTTTCTTCTGGAGGCTTTAGGGGAGAATCCATTTCCTTGACTTTTTCAGTTTCTAGAGGATGCTGGCATTCCTTGGTATTTATCCATCTTTGTGATCTCACTGAACTCATCCAGGTAATCCAGGTTAATCTCCCCATTTCAAAATCCTTAATGTAATTGCATCTAGAAAGTCCCTTTTGCCATGGAAGGTAACATACATATTCTGGGGATTAGGATAGGGACATCTTGAGAGTCGGCACTCCTAGCCTGCACAACTCCAAGTGGAAAACCAATCCATCCTGTCTGACCTCTGCATACCATGTGAAAAGGTCAAATAATTGGGGTGCCTGGGAGGCTCAGGTGGTTGAGTGTCCGGCTTGGCTCAGGTTATGATCTCACGGTTTGTGAGTTGGAGCCCCGCACTGGGCTCACTGCTGTCAGCACAGAGCCTACTTTGGATCCTCTGCCTCCCTCTCTCTCTCTGCCCCTCCCCTGCTCATTCTCTCTCTCTCTCTCTCAAAAATAAACATTTTAAAAAACCTTACTTTTTATTTTTTAAAAAAAGCCAAATAATTGTGTATAATCCAAGGAAAACTCAAACTCTATATGTTTTCAATGAAAATACCCTCACAGAAGTCAAACAGTTTGGAGACTTCACAGATGATACAGTCACTGATTTACCTGAGGAGAGATAACGAGTTTTTCTGTTAGGGGACCATATCATTGCTAAGAAAAGGTTTGCCTCATTGGGCCATTATTGTCACCCTATCCAAGACCCCATAAAGCCCCCACCTGTCATAGGACCCTACTCACAACAGAAGCTATTTGGCTAGAAGTCAATTCCATGACCCATTTGCTGGAATCATTCTGGCAGAGGAAGAAGATAAGATGGCAATGAGACATTTATAAAAATGTATTATTAAGAGGAAGCCAGTGTGCTATTAGGAAAAAAAAAAAAAAAAGAATAGGGATAACAACAGGCACATCTCTGAATCACCAGAGAAGCGTAAATCACAGGACCATGAACGAGTAAACCTTGGAAGGCTTCTCACTTCATAGTTTTATAAGTGATCCATTGCAAGTACACAGTGAATGTTTTCAAGTTGTAAATAATAATAAGTTTCTCTAGTGGAAAAGGCCAAACGGAAGTTCTCATAAGCCCATTTGAAGGAACAGGTAAAGATATCAAAGTAGCATAAGCAAAGCTAAGATGTAGTAATCCAAACTCTAATCAGATACTTATGAGCTCCAAAGTACAGCTGTTAATTCTGAAAAAAACCACAGCTATGATGCCCAGAGCTTTATAGGGTCTCAGACAGAGTGACAATAATGGGCCAAAGGGGCCAAATGACATGCTGGACATCTCAAGATACGTTTGGAAATAAAATTGAACATGTTCGAACTACTGAGCTCCTAGTAGCAACAGAAAAAATTCTCCCAATAAAAGGGTCATGTGATATGCCAGGGAATCCCAAAAGTTCGAATCAGTGAATGGAAGACACTTTGTTTATTACAATGCTCCACTGCTCAGCGACAGGAAGTGTCCATGTGACTGAATGAAGAAACCAGAAACTAAGAGGCTAGCTGTGCACCTCTCCCTCTCCTTCTCTGCTCCCTCTTCCCTGAGCTTGTCGGCTCCCTCACCTCCACACACCCAAGGAGGTCTTCACCTCCTTGTCCCTTTCTCCCAACTCCCATCCTCTCCAAAGCACGAGGCTCCGAGCCGTCTCAGGGACAACCAAGGCATTCATTCTTCTTCCTGCTCTTTGGCGTAGAAGCCAGTCAGAAAGCAGCTTTCAGGGTGTTCACATTGTTCCTAGGCTGGGTGGCTCCAACATTAGACTCAGACCCAAATATATCAGCAGCCAGCTTTCTAGGACTAGCTTTTATGGGGCCTCAATAAAAGGTTCACCTTCTGCCAGGAAGCGTTCCTAGTTTGGGGTCCCCCCGCAAAGTCAGAGACAAGGACTTGGGGGTGAGTAGTTATGCCAGAGAGGAGGAAAAGCCGGGAAGGGATAAATGGGAAGCTGATTTCCAGTGTGAGAACTGGGGCTCAGTCCCACTGGGATCCTTCGGGAACCGCGGTGTGCATCTCAGAATTGCCCCTCTGAAAGTCAGGAGGCTGCGGAATACATCCCCAGATTCCAGTCCTTGTGGGTTGAAGGCCTGCAGAGGATAACGTCCCTGCACTTCCTGGTTGTCCTACATGGGCTGCTGTGCAGTGGGAAAGTGTAGAGAGGTGTGAGCTCTTGACTTGGGATAATGTCAGAGGCATGGCTGATGCCACCAAGGCTGCCATGATTTCAAAACTGGCTAGGGGATGTGGCCGGGACACCAGAAGTATCTGCAGGTGGGGCCCAGCCCAGCCCCAGCCTGCAGAGTCTGGCCCCGTGGGGTAGGAGCTGTGTTTCTGCTTCCAATCACCCACCCCCTCGGCCAGGGCTGCCTGTGCAACTATACTCAGAGACTGAGATCACTTGTGAGGTGATACAGGCATGCTTACCTGGTGGCAAGCCCTCAGGAGGGACATAAGAACTGCAGAGGCTCTAGAGACTAATAGGTGAAATGGCCCAGGAGATGGAGAAGCTGACAAAGTACCACACCACACACACACACACACACACACACACACACACTAAATAAATAAATTAATTAATAATAATAATAATGATGATGATGATAGTAAATAAAAATTGGGCCTGGGCCTGAGCCTAGCCTGGGGCTATCTGCCCAAACTATCTGGAATCCATCCCTTGAAACCTGGATGAAACCTCCAGGCTTTCAGGCCCCCAGGGAGTCTATCTGCAGCCACACTCAACCTGGAGGCAGGGGACCCTGTTCCAGATCCCCACGCAGGCAGGCTCATTATCGATTTAAATGAGTGCCCTAACCAGCAGCTAGTGCCCTGTGGGACCAAGAAACACGTTCCACACCCTGCAAGGTCAGAGACTGAAAAAAGCAGAGCTAAAACCAGGGAAGAGATGAGGACTGGTGCCTGGGCCTGTGCCACCTACAGACTTGGGCCTCTTTAAAGAAATGCCCAGAGGCAGAGAGAGGAAAGAACAATATATTTAGAGCTCACCAAAATGAAGTAATATACTCGCTCCCTCTCATTCCTGAGACGAGGCTTTTGGTCTGTTTGGAATGTTCTCTTCACTGTGGGACCACTGCCCACAGGAGCCTTTGTATGGGGCCTTCCCAGGTCCTGAGGTGCTCCCACTCCTGGAGGACAGGGTGAGGGCTGTGCCCTCCTAGTTCAACACAACCCCCCAAAGATTCCCCCGACTGGGCCTGGCAGGTGAGAAAAGGCTCAAAGCTGAGCAAATAAATAAATGATCATTTTTTTAAGTCTTTGTCAGAATATACTAATGGGCCGACTTATCATAAATTATAACTCTAAGCAGTTTTACACTGTCGAGCACCCTAATAATGCTGAAATATTGATGACATTTTTGTAATAAATTTGGAAGACTGGAGGCAATTGCAAGAAGGCACTAGCAAGGGCCAGGAAACGGGGAGGACTTCTCCCACAGAACCCACGCCTGCAGGGAGCACTTCCAGGCCAGCACCCGCACTGGTGGCTGAGGACAAAAGGCTATAGAGTGGGAGGCAGCCCTGAGCCCCTCATCCATCTGATCCAAAACCCTTTGGGAACTTTTATTTCCACAATTTAAAAATCAATTTCCTTTCTGAAAAAGACACTCTGTGCCAACCACACAAAGATTTGGGTCAAAAACAAAGCCAATTCGCAGAAATGACTTCATGGGCTCAGAACCGGGGAGGTGGATTTCTTTAATCCGCAGCACACTAAAAACTGATAAAGATTTCAAATGGAGGAAAGGAAGGAGTGGGTACAGATATACTGGGGCTCTTTTTATAGAACGGGAGTGTGAGAATGTTAATTAAAGGAATCTCAGAATCAGGGAGGATCTGAGAATGGAAGGGGCGAGAATTTAATTTTAGGTGTTGTTTCATTAGGTTAAAAAAAGAAGACAGTTTCATGAGCTACCTGCAGCCATGCTCCGGAACTTCATGGATCCCCCAAAAAGCTCTAACTGAAACCGTAAAGTGTAAGAGACAGATTTAATGAAAACCCCCTTGGCCCAGTAAAGAACCCCTTTATTTGAAACATAAATGCGCAAATCTTGGAGCATTAAATAAGCATAATAGAATGTTAGATGTCATTCTAATGTTATCCTTCAAAGAGTTGTCCTCATGCATTTCTTTAAAACAAAGGCACCCACAGAATTTACTGGTTGTTAGCTCTGCCAAAAGGTTCCAAAACCTAGGCCTGGTGTGTTCCTCAGCATCCAAGTGAGTTTTCATTACGTCACCCTTCTTCACATCCAGTGAATAATAATACAACTAATAACAGTAACAATAACTAGTGATTCTGCCCTTACTGGGGACCCCACTCTTCTCATCAAGTTTATACACAAGTTCTCTGGTCCTCTCAATGCCCTGCAGGAGAGTCAGTCCCATTTCTATCTTGCAAGTGCAGAAATTGAGTTCCAGAATGGATGTTCAGCTGAGGAATGGGAGAGCTGGGTCCTAAACCCAGGTCTGTCTGCTTCCAAGGTCAAGTAATTTGCACTATGCCACCTTAGAACAATCAGTAGAAGCACAAAGCAGGGGTAAAATGTTTCCAGGGGAACCCAACCAGACCAGACACAGACAGGCACACTCCCTCTCTCCATTCTTGGGCTCTGCTCCTGGGCTGCACTGCATTCCCATACCTTGATGGCCAGCATGAATGATTTTGACTGGTTCATGCCCACAGCATTCACAGTCCTTGAATTGTGGGTAGCAGAAACAAAAGCAGACAACAAAAGCAAAGGGATTTTCTGAAAGGCTATCTAGGAGCCACAGACACAGTAAGAAGGCTGCAACCCCAGGCAGACAGTGAACAGCTCTAGATACCAGTGAGTCGAAATCAACCATCTTTTGACAGAATAGATGGGTCCTGGGTCTCATTGTCTTCTTGCTCAGATTATTCTGGCTTGGGTAAAATAACATCCCCTGGGGAAGAAAGAATTTCCTAAAAAGGAACAGTGTACTGGTAGTTGGGCCACTGCATTGCACAACTCCAGGGGGCACCACTCATATAAATTATAATGTGAATGGTACGCCCTCAGGTTGTACAGTATGCCAGCACTACAATCCAATCCTAGGCAGCCTGAGCTCTCTGCACTTGTGAGATACACCACCCACATAGGTATTCAGCTCTCCTCACACAGTTAACTCACTCCTCACACAGTTAACATTCAGTGTAGCTAGTCATTGTATCTTTCTCAGTTGCACCGGAAGATTCTCAAGGATAAGATCCAGAAGTTCAATATCTCTATTTCCAAAATCATCTTGTATGGAAAAGTAGTTTCCAATTAAAGTTTTGCTTATATCCACAACCAAGTATCAGTTTCCTTTCAAAAGTAAATGGATCACTTCGTTTAGTGCAATGAAATAGGAAGGCTGTCCATCTGGCATCCACCATGTTTGTGCGTTCTCCTTGTGAGGTACAAGAAATTGACCAAGGGAAGGAAGGATGGATGTGTTGGGGGCACGAGCATTTAACAGAAGCCAAAGTCTATGCAAAGAATGGGTCTCCTGGTAGAAGTTGAGGTTCAGATTGCCTGGAGAGGCCTTTTTCAAAAAAGGATTACCCTCATGCCCCTGATAGTATTCTGTGTGGGCAGCTGTTCACACACCAACCATGCTGCCCTTGGCCCAAAACCTCATTTCATGGAGATTTTGTTCTGTCTCCAAATATTTACTGAGCAGTGGTTAGGCACCAGGGGATATATGAGACAGAAGTCACTGTGCCATTAAAAGAGCTGAATACCTAATGCCACCAATAAGGGTCACCTGGGTGGCTCAGTCAGTTAAGCGTTTGACTGTGACTTCTATCATGATCTCATGGTTCATGAGTTCAAACCCTGCATGGGGCTCTCTGCTGTCAGCACTGAGCCAGTTTCAGATCCTCTGTCCCCCTTTCTCTCTCCCGTCCCCCACACATTCTCTCTCTCTCTCAAAATAAATAAGTAAACTTTTAAAGAATATATTTAAAAAACACATAGTGCCATCAATAAACTAATAAGCATTTTTTTCTCCTCCATTCTCCTCTACCATCCCTCCACCCTCACCACCATATTGGCTGCTCTGCTGGCTCATTCCCTAATCCGGTCTCTCATGTAAACAGCCCAGGTCCAGAGCCCTCCGGCAGGGAGAGGATTACAATAGCAGGAGCAAGAATGAAGTTGCTTGACAAACCCATGTCCTGGCTCTGTATCTGCTCATTCAACAACCTCTACAACAACCCTATATTGCACCCTGCTGTGTGTTAGATTCTGCAATGTACCGGGAGCTATGCAAACAAGAAGGCACGGGCTACTGCAGGAAACAGCCTGTAAACAAACGATTACAATTCTGGGTGGCCAATGATTCAAATGTTTCACATAATATTCTTGTCTCCTGTTGTATCTAGCACCTGGCACAGTGCCTGGCCTGTATTGGGCCGATGCCCTGTAGAGTGGATTGGTGAGTGAGTATATTAATGGCAAATACTTACTGACTGCTCCCCATGCGCCAGATCTATTAAAAGAGTTTTACTTGTATTAACTCATTTGATTCTCACAACAACTCTGAGGTGAATATTATTATAACCTGCCCATGTTTCCTGATGAGGACACTGAGGCCCAGAAAGATTAGGTGACTTGGCCAATTAGTAATAAGAAAAGACGAAATTCAAACCCAGCACAGACAATCTGACCCCAGAGCCTGTGCTCTTACGCACCGCTTATAATGTGTTAAGTGCATGGGGCTGGGGAGTCACAGAGGAGGCAGTCACAGCCCATCACCACCATAATGTCTCAGCTGATTCACCTCCACTACCATTTTCCAACTACCGTTTCCATCATTCCACCTCAACCCCTGACTCCCACGTCAATGCTGTGTGTTGTCATCATCAGAAAATGCACCACTTCTGAAATCTCATTGTGAAGCCTTCTGCCATCTGCCTTCACCATGTCCTTCCAGCTCACCCATTCTAGGACCTTGACAGCCATGATGGAAACTCCATTCAATGAACTCTACCACTGTTTCTACTATCAACCCCCACCCCCACCTCCATTTTCTTCCTTACCTTCCTTAGATTCCATGGTCTGTTATTATAAGCTTTCCCCAATCTATTCCCAACAGTCTTGACTTTCTCTCCTTACCATTCTTGCTCGGTAAAACTACCCAACCATCTACCCTCTCCATTATTGCATCAGAGCTACTGAATGTTGTCTCATTCCCTTCCCCCAGGGCTTAGCTCAAATATCATCTCCTTAGAGATAACCAGCCATCCAACCAAACTTGGCGTCTCCTAGTTTGTTATTTTAGCAAATTACTTATTGAGTGCTTTCCAGACACCGGTATTAGAGCTTTACATTGATTAATCCTTTGGTTCCTCAGAGCTCAGGGAAGTGGACACTGTTATTATCATTATTATACCCATTCTGAAAACAAGGAAACTGAGCCCACAGAGATAATGACTGTCCAAGATGAAACAGTTATCACAGGTGGTCTCAGGATTTAACTCCAGGCAGCCCAGCTCCAGCCTGGCCTCCTAACCATCTCACCATCTGCATCTCTTACACCACCTACATGTCTCCTTCTAGCACTTTCAACAATCCAGACACTGCCTTGTTTAGTTATTTACATGTTGTCGATGTTCTTCCTAGAATATGAGCAACTGTGTGAACAGAGACCTTCTTTCCCAATCTTAGATCCCTATTGAATAGCAAGCACAGATAATAGGAGCAAATCATTTTTGTTTAATATGACTGAGTAACATTTGTCTGTTTTGTATATGTTTCAGAGCAGATTTATTATGCTGGCCCCATCAATAATCCTGGATTTGAAATTCTCGAGGTAAGGTTTTGGTTTTCTGCTCTGTTCTGTTACTTAATTATTGTATCGAGCAGTTTCTTGAGTTTAAATTTCAATAGTTCAAACATTTTCCACTGACCCCTACCAAGAAAACCGTTCTTCAGTAAAGCTGATACCTCATGATGGGTACTCACAAACGCTTAACACACTGGTTTTACCTTTTTGGTTATAACATTTTATGTCTGTTGGACCCTCTGGGATCCCCTGGGCAGACAGCTCCCACGGAGAGGGAGGCCCTCATCCTGTCCTGCAGGATGGTTGGTATCTGAGGGTACTGCATGGGCTAGAGCTGCTGGGGCGTGAGCTGTCTGTGAGGCTGGCTGTTCAGAGAGAGGAAGACACACACACACACACACACACACACACACACACACACACACAAGCGTGAAGGGTAAAGGCCCACAGGTACCAGCCTTACACTATTATTAGTGGGCTGTCACCAGGTGAATAAAATGCCCCCGCCCTTAGCATTCACCGGCAGGGCTCACAGCTAAGGGTCCAGATTTCCACAAATTCCTTTCCGCAAAATAATGTGACCTTCTTAAATGGCTGAACTCAAGCAGCTCTGACATGAGCAATACATTTTCAATATGCTACTCCTGAGAGAATCTTACGGGACATCATAAAAGGAATCACAAGGTTGTAATAACTTTCTTTTTTTGTTTGTTTGTTTGTTTCAACTTTAACCTCTCTGCTTTCCAGATGCCAAAACCCATCTATGGCTCTGGGAAAGGGTTTCCTTCTGCGTAAAGAATCTGTTTAACTTTTCATTTATCTTGTGTGTGCTTCCTTTCTGTCCCAGGCTCTGGGTTCCTAAGGTGCAAGCCGTACTGTCTCTAGAACATTCTCTAGCTGTTGCTCCCACAGATGGGAAGTCTGCGGCTTCACCTTCCCCTCTGGGGTTCTCCAGAGTCTTCTCTGCTGGCATTTCATTGAAATATTAGAGTCTTGCAAACTCTCTTCACTTCTAGGATGTGGAACCAAAATTCTCCCAGTTAGTTTTTTCTTTAAGTCTTTGCTACTTGAATTCTTTTTTCTTCCCCGATTTCCTCCTGAACCCCTCCCTTCCCCCTTCCCCTGGCAATTGGCTTAAAATTTGCAAACAATTGATTTTCATCTGGCATTCCTGGCTTTTTAATTTTATATTATTTCAATTTATTTATTTATTTTGAGAGAAAGAGCATGAGCAGGGGAGGGGCAGAGAGAGAGGGAGAGACAGAATCCCAAGCAGGCTCTGCATTGTCAGCACAAAACCCGATGCGGGGCTTGAACTCACGAAACGTGAGCCGAAATCAAGACTGGGACACGTAATCGACTGAGCCACCCAGGTGCACCTGCATTATTGACTTTAAAAAAAAAAAAAAAAAGCAGCTCCCCTTGGGAGTTGCTATGACCTGGAGGAGGGGAAAATAACTTCCTAGAGGCACAGAATCCTTTTGAAAGAAAAATCTGGCAGAGATGTAAAAAAGCTTTACTGCATTCCCCTAGGACGCTTGGGTGAGCTCAGGATCTGCATTCCTCAACCAATAAGGGGTGCTCAGGCATGTCACCTGGTGTGAGGACAAAGCCAGGCTCAGGTGTCCTGGCCATGGGCATGGCTGCTTAAGCATCTACTGGTCCCCTTTGGCTGGTCCTCCCACCTCTTCCTCATCTTTGGGGCCTAGGAAGCAGAAGCCTGGCCAGCCCTGACTGTGCCCCAGCCTGCTGACACCTGGCCAGAATCAACAGGGGACATCACCCAAGTGGGACACATGCAACCTGTCACGTATGCAGCAGAGGCAGCTGGAGGCCTTAATCTCAACATGAGCTCCCACGCTGGCGGGGGACCAGCTGCAGCCAGCCCAGGCTTCCTTGGCAGCCAGCCAGCCAGCAAGGCTCAGAGACTTTGCTTCCTAATATGGGACAGAGACAGTGTGAAGCCTTCTGGTTTTAAAAGACCTGCCCCGGATCCCCTCCTCCCACCAAATCCCCCAGAGATGGGCCTCTGTGCTAATTCTATCCCTGTTCGGCTGAAAACTTTTCCACTCAGCAGTCAATCTGCAGTGTCTTGGTATTATTTGCTTTTCAACACAGCCAGTCCTTTGGCCCAGACTGAGGTCCTGCCTGGAACCCTGCATCTCCAGGACTGCTGTTTTCTGAATTAGAATTTAGAGGCCTTTTGGGGTTCCAAAGTACGTGGACAGCTTACAGGGATGGTCTAATTTGCGTAAGTGCTAAGGATATAACTATAAATTCCTGACTCGCAAATTTAGTGCTCTCAACAGCACAGAGGCTGCTGCTCTCTGTCCCTTGTCCCTCCCTACTCTGCCCCTCCTGTCCTCCTAGCATGTCTCTCCACCTGCCTGAGGATGAGCACAGTTGCCTAAATACCCTTACCTCCTAAACCAGACTATGCATATCTTGGAGGTAGGTATGCACGTATGTAATGTAAGCAGTAATTCATCATCTAGAACCTTCCTGCAAACACTACATCTTTTCTTAGGCTTATAAAGCAATAATGAAAAATTCATTTGGTTTTCAATAATTATGTAGGGTGTGTACCTGAAGGCACAGGGACTCTAAAAGAAAAGTGGACAGGAATGATGGCAATGATGGTGGCACAAACAGATGCAGGTTCCCATTGCTCTTTACTCAGAATTAATTCTCTAACTTTTACACTGCTTTGGTGAAATTCCTAAACTGCTTCTGAAATCACAGCTGCTCCTGTTTGGGTGATCAGCCTCAGGGAGCCCCGCTGTCGCTGTCGCAGGATCCTCCAGCTGAATGGTGCCCTGCGGGAGGGCTGTAAGCAGCCTTCCCCCCTCAGCCACCATCCAGTGCACAGCCTGGCTCTGCCCAACGCAATTTTCATTGTTGGGGAATCCACTCGCTCCTGGACCTTTGCTCATTGCTAGATAGTTGTTCTTTTCTTTTCTTTTCTTTTTATTTTTTTTTTAATGTTTATTTATTTTTGAGAGAGAGAGAGAGAGAGAGAGAGAGAGAGAGAGAGAGAATGAGTGGGGGAGGGGCAGAGAGAGAAGGAGACAAGAGCATCTGAAGCGGGCTGTGCTCTGACAGCCTAACTTGGAGCTGGAACTCACGAACCCTGATATCATGAACTGAGCCGAAGTCAGACGTTTAACTGAATGAGCCACCCAGGCGCCCCAAAAGTTGTTCTTTTCTAACAAAAACTACCTCTCATGCAAACTCCATCCAGTGTTCTGATTTCTTCCTTCCCTCTGGCTTCTACAGATTAAACCCCTTTCCTTCTCTGGATGACAGGCACTTCAAAGATGTGCCAGGAATCTCTTGAGATCCTTCCCTCTTGGGCCCTTTGCCCTGCTTCCCACTAAGTCGTGCCACCCAGAGTGCCTCTTCTCCAGACGGGTGAGTCTGCAGACCTGCCACCACCGTGTGGCCTCTGGGGGCTTGGGGCGGGGCTTAGCCACTGAGCAAACACATGGGTTTTTCTGCGATTCCATATATAGCCCAGCTGCTAACCACAGACGAAGGGAGTCCTCTGTGGAGTGTGGTTGCCAGAAAGGAACCCTAAAAGGTGGTAGTACTTTTTCTGATAGAGCACTGTGGTTTCGTGCGGGTGAATCTTGTGTCTAGAGGTCTTCTCTGTCTTCCCTGGATCTTCCAACTGCTCAGGCCAGAGTCTTCAGAATCACCCACAGCTCCTCTCTTTCTCTGCCACCCACATGGGTTTCCTCAGTAAATCATATGAGCTCTTCTTTCAAAATCTATGCAGAATCCAATCTCTCTTCTCACCTCCCCCATCCACTACAGGCCCGAGTGGTCTCCTACCTGGTCTTAACTGCTTATACTCTCTGTCCCTACAGTCTTTTTTCAGAGGGCGGCCAGAAGGATCTTCTTAACATGTACACATGATCAGGCCACTCCTCTGGGGAGGAGGCTCTCATGACCTGCGACCCTTTCCAAGTGAAAGCCAGTGTCTCCCTACCATGGCCTGTGAGGCCATCCCCGATTCATGTCCTTCCCCCACTTCCTGTGGTTCTGTCTCCCTACAGCCCCTTGGGCTTCCTCGCAGTTTCTGGAATGTGGGGCCCAGCCCTCAAAGTAGCTCTCCATCTACTTCAGGTCTTTGCCCAAAGGTCACCTTTGCAGCAAGGCCTGCCTTGACTACCCTACTTAAAACTGCCAACCGGCACAAGCCCAGCCCCACCCGGCCCGGCCCTGCTGTTCATCCCCTTCCCCGCCTGCATTCTCTCTGTGGCATCAGCACACACAATGCATGCACAGTGAAGTATCTCATGCATTGTCTGCCTGTCCTGGTGAGGCCCATAAGCTCTACAACGTGAGTTCGGTTTCCTTGGTTCTACTTCATCCCCAGCGTCTAACACACTGCCTGCACATAGAAGGTGCTCAGTGACTACCTGTCGAATGATTGACTGATTGCTCTGGGAGTCACACACGTCATGCTTTCCCTGTGTCCCTTCCAGGGAGAATACCAGGTCTTGCTGGAACTGTATAATGAGAAGCGCTCCACCGTGGCCTGCGCCAATGCTACCGTCATTTGCTCCTGAGAAGCTAAGACGCGGAGCACGCTCTGTCTCGTGGGAACTGCAGGCTGCCCACACTGAACCTGCTCTGGAAGAAACACCAGTCGACGACAGAGAGGCTCACCAGAGGTGCAGGTGCAGATTTTAGCCCCGGGGGTCAGACGTCCCCAGACTCCACAGGTGTACGTGCCTCTAAACGAGCCTCCTGATGGTCACCAGCCCGTGGGTCCACCCTCCTCCAAACGGCCAGGCTCTCCTGCTTCTCAGCTCCTCGGGAGCACTTCTTCAGTTACCCAGAATAAAGAAATCTGGCCCACAGTCGCTCCTGATGGTCTGTTCAAAGGATCTTAGTGCCTTACTTGAGTTACAATGTAATTTCCTCCAGACAGGGTGCCAGGTGCTGGCGCAGCGTAAGTAGTTCTGAGATTCAGGAAGCTGACGTCCTGAGGATATTGGGAAAATATGCCCTTCTCCTCCTCCTTCTCCCAGGCAAGTCCCAGGCCCTTTGGCCGCGAGGGCCGAGGAGCCGATGAAACCCTACAGAGTGACATCAAAGTCCCACCTACCAAACCTCATTACATCTTCACCCCAAAAGCCTTGGCTACCCCTGGCCTCAGCACACCATGGCTCTCAGTAATGCATTCATTCATTCTCCATGTGTAACTACTGAACACTTAAGTACCAGGCCCTGTGCTCAGCACTTAGGATTCTCCAGGGAGCAAAACAGACACTGTCCCTGCCTCGTCAAGTGTGCGGTCCCTTGAAATATTAAAAAGTCATGTTGATCGGTGTGGACACATCCATTCACGCACAGAAACCTCTCCTTCAATGCCCTCTGCAAAGGAGCCGGTTGCTGTCTGCTGTTAGAGCCGTTTTGGCAGCCCTGTGTTTTTCTGTCCCAGGATGTGCAGAATCGCACGGTGGGCTCCACATCCCTGACACCATCCTGTGCCCTCCTCCCCTACCCCAATCCTTCCAGTGTCCCTCAGCCCAGCATCTGGCCCTCTTGCTCCTACTGGGGAACTGGCATAGGGTGACTGGGTGACTTTGTAGGTCTTTGATATCCACACAAATGCCACTATGTTAGAGATTAAGACAGGAAAACTACAGAGTTTAAAAATGTTCATTGCTATTAATTACCATCCGCACATAATTAAACTACCCAGGATAGCAGGCTGTAAATGCCTGGGGAATTAAAACTTTAAAACCAGCATCTGAGGTTTTTTTGGCTATGGAGAAACAAAATTATAGCAGTGTCCTCACCTACACCCATAAATGCTCGGGAGAAAAGACATACTGTGGTTATGCCCCGCTGGGGAGCAAACCTCTGAATCCACACACGGGGGTGATCCTGTTATGTACACAGATGGCATTCCCTCAAGAGAGACATGCCCCTGTTTCCTTTCCCATAACATGCAGTAAAAGTCGTGTGGAGATTCTGGGCACTCACACGTTCCAACAGCTCAGGACAGTGGTCACAGCCTTCCAGAGGCAGGGACAAGTAGAAACAATCTCACTTCTTATTTTTCTGCAATTTCCCTTCCTATTCTTTTGTCCTCTTAAAATTCATTGACAATGCGTGTGTACGTGCACGCGCACACGTGCGCGTGAGCATGAGACAGAGAGAGAAAGAGAGAGAGGTTCAGATCTCTGGGTTTGGGTTAAACAGGGGTTTCCGTGTACGGGGCTGGCCCTAGCCATGACTGAGTACACATGAATACACAGAGGCTGCACTAAAGGATTGACTTGAGAGGAAACCAAAATGTTTCTGTGTCCTGTCACGGGCCTTAAATTTCACCATGAGTTTCATTCCTGCAAGCTGAGAAAGTTTTTCACTGGTTCCGCGTCTCCTATTAAAACACAAACTGGGGCCGCCTGGGTGGCTCAAATCAGTTAAGCATCCAACTTCGGCTCAGGTCATGATCTCGCAGTTTGTGAATTTGAGCCCCACGTCGGGCTCTGTGCTGACAGAGTGGAACCTGCTTGGGATTCTCTGTCTTTCCTTCTCTCTCCGCCCCTCCCCGCCCTCTCTCTCTCAAAAATAAATAAGTAAATGAACATTTAAAAAAATAGTAAAATAAAATACAAACCATCTTGGTCAGAGAAATGCCAGAATAATTATCACTATTAAACACTCTGGCAGAGAATTAATAACTAAGATGAAGTTTGGAACTGCCCCTGCAGGAAGCAAGAGTTATTCAGGGAGGGGGCTGGGCAATACCAAGGCAAGCTCTCTTGGGGTAACCCCCCCACGTGTGGGGAGGGGGGTACACTGACAAAGAACTTAAGTTGTGTCTCATCTTCTCACAGAGTTTGCTGCTGTTTCAAAATCACTATAAAACATCCTAAATAAACTTCTCAATAAAATTCCCTGAAAAAAAAAAATCAGTTTGATTCAAGATGATGCTATGTTTCCAAAGAACTCTTGTGGAAACAAGACAGTTCTAGGCATTTTGGTGCCCACAGGCCTCTCCTTATATTTTAAATCTCTGTGTTTACATATACAGTTAACCCTTGAACAACATGGGGATTAGAGGCACCAACCCCTCATGCAAGTAAAAACCCACATATAACTTTTGACTCTCCAAAAACTCAACTACGAAGAGCCTACTGTTGATCAGAAGCCTTACCACACAATAAGTTAATACATATTTTGTATGTTGTATGTATTAAATGTTGTATTCATACAACAGAGTAAGCTAGAGAAAAGAAAATGTTAAGAAAACATAAGGAAAAAAAATACACTTACAATACTGCACTCTATTGAAAAAAAATCAGCAAAGACATGGGCACTGGCAGTTCAAACCCATGTTCCATTTTCAATTACACATATGCATGCTGTTCCAGGGTGTGTATCTATATATTTGGTGGGAAGGGCCAAGGCCAGCACTCAAGCACAAAGCTGAAGATCCATTTGGGCAGTGTGACCAGGTCACTTAGAATGTTTGAGCATAAGGAACAGAGACTCAACTCAGTCTTAGACATACAGGGGCCTCCTTGGCCCCTTGATTGCTGAGCCCCCACGTGTTTCTGGCACCAGCTTTGATTTGCCGCAGACACTAACACTTCTCATGGTGCTTCACCTCTATTTCTCCATGGTTCTTGCACCTCTGGCCCTCTGAATACTGCTTTCACTCTCAGTCTTTCCTATAACAGCAAATAGTTTCACACTATTTTGTCCAGTGTACAAAAGGAAAGAGACACCCTTCTCCCAAAGCCCTGCATTCCTTCTACGTGCAAAGGCTTGGGTCACATGACCTCTCCGGGCCCTTTGCTTTGGCCCTGCACTGATTGGCTTAACCTAGGTCATGTGACCCGGTACTGTGCGGGATCAGCCTCAACCCGGCTGGAACCACACTTGTCCCTAAGTGTAAACTGGGGGAGTTGGACAGGGGTAAAAGGAGAAAGGGGGGAAAGATGCCAGGAGGCCCTAGCATGTCTGGAATTAGATCAGCACTGCAGTCCTAACCCTCCCCTAGCTGCTAACCGAGTGACTTAATTCTCTAACCTTGGCTTGCTCACCTGCAAGTGTCAGCGGTGACACCTGCCTTATAGAAGTACTGAGACTTAAGAAAGAATGCATGGCAGACACTTAGAACAGAGCTTGGCAGGTGACTCAATAAAAGGGAGTTATTATTATGCCAAGGTGGTGCCTAGTCCCTTTGGGCTGCTGTGACAAGAGTCCCCTAACCCGAATGTTTTGTAAACAATAGACATTTATTTCTTACAGAATTTTAGAGATTGGGAAGCCCAAGATCAAGGTGCTGGCAGATTCAGTGTGTGATGAGATGCTGTTTCCCGGTTTATAGGAGCTGTGTTCTTGAACATGGAGGAAGTGCAAGGCAGCTCTCTGGAACTTCTTTCTTAAGGGCACTAAGCCTATTCATGAGGGCTAGACCCTCATCACCTAATCTCCTCCCAAAGGCCCCACCTCCAGATACCATCTCCTTGGGAGTTAGGATTTCAACATGTGACTTAGGAAGGACACAAACCATTTGTTAATAAGAGGTAGGAAGGAGCTAAAGCCCCTTTCCCTAATTTACTTCTCCTGTCCCTCCTACGTGATTGAGGCAGTCTTCCAGCCCTGCCCTTGCCCATAAGCCCACATTCCTTTTTAAGTATTCAGATGATTCCTTGGCATCTAGATATCTTTCTTCTAAGTGCAGCTAGTTTTATCAGACCTGGCATGGGGCATGTCCACTGAGCCTCATCCTGGAACCATGAACTCCAAAGAGGATCGAAGAGAAATATCCAGGTCCAAATTTCCCCCAAAACAAAAACATTCTTTTTTTTTCCTTTTTTACATTTATTTACTTTTGAGAGACAGAGAGAGACAGAGCATAAGTGGGGGAGGGGCAGAGAGAGAGGGAGACACAGAATCCAGAATCTGAAGCAGGTTCCAGGCTCCAAGCTGTCAGCACAGAGCCTGACGTGGGGCTTGAACCCACAAATTGTGAGATGGTGACCTGAATCTAAATCGGAAGCTTAAAGGACTGAGCCACCCAGGCGCCCCTTCCCTAAACAGAAACATTCTAACCAGGCCAAACAGGCCCAGGAAAGAAAATGTGCATAATTCTTAATTAAATTTGTTTCTTGTAAAAGGAAAAAAGCAAAGAAAGGATACACATGCAAAAAGGAGGAACTAAATGTAACATCTGCACATTTAACAATTACATCTGCCTTCAGCGAAAATAACCCAAAATAGCTAGCAAGAGAAGGGAAAGGGCCACATCCTGATTTTAACCCGAATTGTGAGGGAGGCAGTTCATAGGGTCTCAGCAGTTCAAGTTCAGATTTGAATCAGCTGCATTTTTTGTCAGTCAGCAAAACAAGTTCCTCTAATTTCCTGATCATTTTCTCTGGCAGGCAGGGGCTCCAGGAGAATTGGGAAAGAGCTAGTTTACATCCAGTTTGTAAATAACTTCAGTGGCTCCATTTGGAACTGAAGGCTTCAGCTACCTTCGGATGCACCAGACTGAACTTTCTTCCCACCCCCCCTTCTGCTCTCCTCTCACCCAGCTTTCCTTTAAAATGTGTGACAAAACCAAATTCTTTCCCCCAGTATCTTGGTCTCCTCACTCCTGTGGAAAAGAATTTATGCATGGATGTTATTTCAGCTGAAAACAATGATTTCTTCCCTTAGCTGATATTTTTATGGATTCCCTGAAACCCAAGCAAGGTCTAGAAAAAAAGAAAACATCCATGCCGCAGAAGGCTGTACCATTTTATTGTGGCTTTCCCTTCTTCTATTCAGAAATGGAAGAGAATTTGAGAAGGGGCCAGAGAATATTACAGAAATGATCAAAGGGATACGACCAGGCTTCAGCATAAAGAGAAATTAAAAGGATTTTAAATGAGTGGGCTTAGAAAGATAGCATCTGAGAAGTCAGAACAACAACAATAATAAAAATAATAATACCATGGCTTGAAAGCTAACCATTATTTGAGCATTTGCTATGTGCCAGACATTGATACATATACACATATTTTTCCTATCTCAATAACAGCCGGTGCGCAGGTGATAAGGTAATTCAAGTTGTAGAAGAGAAAGCTGGTGTTACAGAAGGGAGGTAACCACCCGCCCCCCTCCCCCCCTCCCGCTTCCCATGAGCCCAGCAGGCTGGGATTTAAATTGGTCTGACTGCAAACTCAGGCTCTTGCTGGCTGATGCTGCCCCTGGTTGCTTGGTTGGAGGTCATATAGTAGGGAGCACTTTATGGGTTTAGCTGTGGGCTTGCAGAATTTAAGTCAAGAAGCAACCAGGCTATAAACAAAGGTGGGCTAATAAAGAGTTCTATTAACCCATTGATGAGAGCAGAAAAGAAAAAAAAGAAAAAAAAAAAGACCATGAATGTTTAAGGAATATACTGAACTACTGAGTTTCATGATTTGAAAGAGCTACACTCTTCAACAACAACCAACACACAAAACAAAACAAAAATCTCTTGGTCATTCATGTCAAACCTGCCTGGATGAATTGGATGAATAGTCCAGGAGAGCCTTGCTTTTTCACTTTCTCCCTTCCTCCCTCCATCCCTCCCTTCCTGCCTCCCTTCCCTTCCTTCCTTCTTGTTTTCTTTCTTCCCTTCTTTTCTTCAGTAAATTTTTTATCCAGCACCACCTACTTGCTGACCACTGTATTAAAGATAGTACATAGAATATAGAAATGAATAATATATAATTCCTGTCTTATATTTTAGGCAAAGGAAAGAAGCAAAGTATCAAAAATCTTATAGGATGGGTAGTCCATGGTAGGTAGCAAGAAAGAGGAACAGAACACTCTGGCTTCATGGGGAGGGTGTACAGGGTTGGCTTAATGCTGGCCCTTGAAGGATGGATGACATTAGAGAGCCTGGTGCCCATGATGGAAGCAGTCCCAGCTCTCGCTTCCTGGCTATCAATCTGGTATTTCATTCCCAGTGACTGGCACATACTGTATTTCTGCTATCATTAGGCAATGAATTTGATTTTAGATGAAATGAAGTATATAATAAAACACTCTCACCCAAGCACAGGCTTTTCTGTTAATGCTTAGTTACAATCCCCAGAACTAAAAGAATCAGCAAGCGTTTCTTGAAGCTTATTGTGAACCCACATCTCAGTCTGAGCCCATCTCCCCATCAAAGGGTGCCCTTGCCTCCCTCTCGAGGAACTCCTTTCCATCCCTCCCTGGTGAGAAGGTATTCTCTTCACCAAGTGTACCCTCACCCCTGTCATGTTTAACTCATGTTGTCTTCATCCCTGAGTGTTGAGAGGTGTGGGTCTGACCCAGTAAGTGAGGGTCCTGTGTAGGTTCCCTGAGGATGGGATGGATGAAGGAGAGAGAGGGGATGCCAGCCTGAGAAGCACCTGGAAAACAGCATGGTAACCTGAACAAATGCAGTGAGAGGGGACCAGAGACTGGAGATGCAGGGGGGCAGGGAGCAGAGAGCAGCTGTTTTGAGGGTAATAAGCGGCAGGTGTGAGGAAATTCAGGGCAGACATAGTACCCACAGAAGCCAGGAGGCCTGGATGGGCAGACCCATAGCACCTGGCCCTGTGCCCGTCAACCTTCTTCCCACATTTGTTTTCCAGAGCCCACGTAGTCATACTCATGTACCACGATATTCACTGGAGCCAAGATCATGGTCTTTGTAAGTTCTCCCCTGGGTCCCATCCCTTTGGACTGCTGTAACAAAAATACCATAGAATAAGGAGCGTATAAACAACAGAAATGTATCGCTCATAGTTCTGGAGGCTGGAAATTCCAAGATCAAGGTGCCGGCATATTCAGTGTCTGCTGAGAACCTGCTTCCTGGATCGTTGGTAGCTGTCTTCTCAGTGTATCCTCACTGAGGTGGCGGGGGCGGGTGAGGGCATTCTCTGGGGTCTCTTTTTTAAGGGCACTAATCCCACTCCTGAGACTTACACCTTCATGACCTAATTATCTCCCAAGTGCCCACCTCCAAATATCATCATCCTGGGAGGTAGATTTCAACATATGAATTGGGGGGGGGCGGGGCACAGACACTCAGACCACAGCACTTCTTTCCTTTCCTCATCTCATTTTTGGTAACAAAACGGAAATACAGTAAAACCTTGGTTTGCGAGCATAAATCGTTCCGGAAACATGCTTCTAATCCAAAGCACTTGTCTATCAAAGCGAATTTTCCCATAAGAAATAATGGAAACTTAGATGATTTGTTCCACAACCCAAAAATATATATATAAAAATAATTATAATACTGTAATATAATACAAAGTCACAAAGAAAATACAAAAAATAAAGAAAGACAAATTAAATTGCACTTACCTTTTGAAAAACTTCATGGCTGGTGTGAAGGAGTCAAGAAAGGAAGGGTTATTGTGTAGGACAACTTTCACCATCACTAACGGAATCACTGTTATCTATTGGCTTAATGGAATCTTTTTCTTTTTGAGCAACTTTAACAAGGAACCTATCCATTGACACTTGCTTTTGCCTCCTGAGGATTTCATGGAAATACAACACTGCATTCTCTTTAAACATATTCATCGCTCGCACTGCTATAGCCTTATTTGGGTGGTGCTTTTCTACAAAATTTTGCACTGTTTCCCATATTTGACATATCTTCCTAATCTCATTTAAAGTGAGGGATTCCTCTGCTTTTTTCCTCCTCCTCCTCTGCAGATGAGATGCAGATGTAGACTTCTTATAAAATCTTGCAATTTCCACCACACACATACCTTGTTCATACTTCTCGATGACTTCCTTCTTAACTTCCACCATAATCATAATCTCATAGCCATGTTCAGTGCACTCAGAGTCTTAGAATCAGAAACAAGCCACTAAAGTCATCCACTGAGAGCTGCATCACACCTGTTCTCGCCCTCGAGGAGTTGTTCCCAGAGGACTTTCAAGGCTGGGGAAGCAGCTCTAAAAAAAATAAAATAAAATAATAAAATAAAATAAAATAAAATAAAATAAAATAAAATAATAGTGGGGCCCCGGGGTGGCTCAGTTGTTTAAAGGTCCAGCTTCGGCTCAGGTCATGATCTCGCAGTTCGTATGCTTGGGCCCTTCATTGGGCTCTGTGCTGACAGCTCAGAGCCTGGAGCCTACTTCAGATTCTGGGTCTCTCTCTCTCTTTCTCTGCCCCTCACCCCCCGTCTCTCAAAAATAAATAAACATTTAAAATTTTTTAAAGTAATTAAAAATCAACACAACTTTGGAAAGAAATAAATTCTCACCTTAGCAAAGGACACCATGTCATCTCTGCTGGATATCTTCAGGGTGGAAACCATGAGGTTGGCATCATGTTGTAGCTGAGCTCAGGAGCGCAAAGGTACAGTCAAAAGGCATCCCATCTCCCCACTCAGCCCCTTGGATTTGTGGCAAAGCCTCAAGGAGAGAGAAGCTGAGCCAGAAGCTGACTTTATAATGTCAGGGATCCCGTGGCATTTTGTAGGGTCCAATAACCATGTGGCACCTGGGCAAGTGGGTAGAACACAGCATGGCTTGTTCCACAAACTTGGAAGAACCCAGCACAAAGTGGGGGAGGAGAGAATCAGGCCTGGCACAGGCTCCATGCTTCTCCAAAACACACAACAGTAGCTTTAAGAGCTTGGACAACAGCACCAGGGGAGGGTGGTGAAGAATGAAACAGGAAAGAGCTGCTCTTGAGCTGACACGAGGTGCCCAGAAGTAACCAGCCTCAGATAAGAAGAGAGTCTGGAAAGATTCTGTAACATGCATGTGGAATGATAAGTCAGTGATATTTATTTAAGTTGTGATTGTTAGAGCATCTTCATATGAATCCACAGACTAACACAGAAATTCCAATTTTACTAGTGGGCAGGATTTCCCTTCCCCAGAGCCACATGGGAATAGGGAATCCCATTACCTTATCGTGTGATCCCACCCCAGCTCCTTCTGTTTCCCCACTTACATCTGGAACTGCATGTGGACCTACTTATAACTTTTGCACCATCCCCATACTATTGTTTTTCCCTCTGCTGGAAGAAAGACAGGTGTATTGTTTCTATTGTGAGTAGAGTTCCTTCTTCACCATCCTCCTGACAATAGCATCAGAACCTATAGTCTGTTTATATTCTGGCCTGGAGCACACCCCTCAACCCCCACAGCACTCATTTACTTTACTTCTAAAGAAAATACGTGGTAGGGTCTGCAGGAGAATAAACTCCGAAGTCAGGGAAATTTGCAAAGTGCTAGACAGATATGTGCATGACAAGAATGGAATTTGTGGAGAACATTGTCCTAATTGCACAGATAATATTTATAATGAACATTTATTAGCGAACGGCTTAGGGCTTTATTATGTCCCTTCCCCTCTAGACTCCACAAAAACCAGATATGGTCTCAAAGTCAGGAACATGAGCCAGAATCCATATAATAAAGGTTCAGACTTCAGCTACTTTAGCTAATGAGAAGGGAATACAGTTAGTTGTCGTGGATCCAGTCTCTAACTGTGTCACAAGGACTCCTTGGGCAGACTTCCACCATGTAAAATAGGCTTTGTTTCAAAGGAGCAGCTGCCTTGTCATGCGGCAAGATCAAATTCCATGCTTAGGACTACCACTGGGATAGATAACATCAATTATATGTGATTATAAAACATTATATGTGATTATAAAAAGGTACCCCTGGTGAAGCCAGAATCAGTGTCATATGACTTGGCAAGAAGATGACACTTTTGTGCCAAGCAGAAGAGTACTTGTCTTGTAGACAGACATGGGCCTATGCCCAGATACATGGCTTTGTAAGTGGGCACACACTGGATTTCAGTCCTCTGTCTCTGTTTGTGTAGTCCACAACCTATACAACCTAACCTAGTTGTCCATATCTAGCTTTGGAATTGTCTCCCACCACATAGCACATGTTCAAGAAAAAGAGCCAAATAAAGGGAATATTCTGACTCAAAGAGACATCATTTTGTGCCTATTGATTAAAGGTCCCTGATATCATCAATTACTCTACCCTACCCCAGTCCCCACTCACCACTACTAATAACCAACCTTAATAATGAGCCACCCTAGCTAAAAAGTTATTCTGGAGGTAAAACTGCTAAATGAAACAAATACATAGGCTTCCCTCTAATCTTGCTTGTTCCTGTCATTTTTCATTCCAACTCAGAACTGAGATTGTTCTATTATAACAACAAAAAAGTTGTTAACATCCTTGTTCCATGACAGCCTTGTCCTTATCGAAAATACTGCTACTTCACCATTTTTAGAGTATCACTCCCTCCAAGAAGCTTTCCATCTCTGATACCCAGGCTGGGTTACAGGGGCTCCTGTAGTGCCCTCCCCTTGCCTTGACCATGGGGTTGCACTAACCACATTCTCCTGTAATTACGTGTTTACTTTCTGTCTGCCATACTGAGGCATAAGCAACCTGAGAGTAGAAACAAGGACTTATTCACCTTTGAACAAATCTCTCTCACTTGGCTTAAAATGTCTGATCAATGAATGGTCTAAGGAAGAAAAATAATCTGGATTGCACACTGTATTAGTTTGCCAGGCTTGCTGTAACAAAAGTACCACAAATTGAGTGACTTAGAGCAACAGAAATTTATTGTCTCACAGTTCTGGAGGCCAGAAGTCTGAAATCAAGGTATCAGCAGGGCCATACTCCCTCTGAAGGTGCTAAGGAAGAACCATTCCGTGCTTCTCCTAGCTTCTGGTAGTCTGGTAGCCCCAGGCATTCTTTGGCTTATTAACACCTCCTCAATCCTATCTTCACATGGCCCTCTCCCTGTGTATCTTTCCATCACCTTCCCTCCATACATGTCTGTCTCTATGTCCAAATTCCCCTTCTTATAAGGACACAAATCATATTGGATTTGGGCCCCCTCTAATGATCTCATTTTAATTTGGTTGTCCATGTAAACACCTTATTTCCAAATAAGGTTATCCTAAGCTTCTGTGGTTAGGATTTCAACATATCATTTGGGAGGATACAATTCAATCTGTAACATGTGCCTATTATTTGGCCAACTTTAACATGTGGGTAATTTTGCTTAATACTCATAGCAATCCCCTGTAGTAGGTAGTATAATTCCCGCTATTCATAATATTGCAAACTGAGACTCCATGGGAGAGCACAGGGTAGTAATTAGTGCAGCCAGGTTTTGTGCCCATGTGTATGTGGCCTTAACACTGGACAGAATGTCATGGTGAAGACGAGCATGGACTTGGGGTACAGATGGTCCTTAGCAGAAATTCTGCCCCTGGACCTCTGGGCCATGTGGCCTCCATGTCCTCACTTGTTAAATAGAGGCACTCATAGAACCAAAGTGTTTGTGTCATTTGGAGATGCGGGGCAAGTAAAACAATCACCATATATTGTCTAGCACAGAAATTGACAAAAAAATTAGCTAATATTGTATCATGATGTCACTCTAACTGCATCTTCCGGAAAAGCAGCCTCAGAGACAGCACCAGATTTCAGTTAGAAATGAAGCATGAGTCTCCGGTTCATCTGTGAAGGGTGAGACTTTTCTAGCAAAGTCCACCCATCCTGTATTCATGGAGAAGCCATCTGTTTCCTTTCCAGCACCTCCTCCTCCAGCTCAGATATGGTATTCTGAGCAAAACAGGAATGTCCAGGAACAGCAGCCCAGCCCAGACATCCTCCCCTCTGACACAGCTTGCTGTGCCACTAGCCTTCTAATCTGCTCCTTGCTTATCTTTGTCCCTACTGTCACCACTTCACAATGACTTGTAACAATGGGGTACTTTAATGCAACCACGGGGATCCTCCAGAGAATCTTTCAGTCAAAGGATACAGGAGGCAGGAGAAGACCTGAGTCCTGAGTCCTGAGTCCTTAAAAATCTCCAACAAAGCAAAACCTATACTTTTCTAAAAGGTTTTTTCATTAACCAGCAGCTTAACAGTCCTAATGTCTTCATCTCACCCAAATTCCTTTCCTTCTTTTCTTTGCGCTTAATGTGGTCTAAACTTGAGAGCGTGGTGCCATTGAAAACAGATCAGGGGTGAGCATGAGCTACATCACTTCCGGGTTATGTGACCCTGGGCAAGCTACTTAATTTTTCTATGCCTCGGTTTCTGTAAAATGGGATAACAGTTTCTGCTTCACAGATCCTTGTGTGGAAAATGTAATATGTAGGGCTTAGTGGGCACTCAATATATATTTTCTCTTCTCTTTCCTTCCTCCTTTGAGCCATCTATAATTGCTCATATGCAAACGCATGATATTTATATAGAACATCAGAACAATTCTAAATACTGACTGGAAGATAATATAGACTCTAAATCTACTGATGCAACTTGTATCTTAAAATACAAAGGTTAGTTTGGTGAAAAAATTTGAAGATAGCAGTGATGGTTAAACAACCAAGTGAATGTACTTAATGCCACTGCAAACTTAAAAAATGGCTAAAAGTGCACATTATGTATAGTTTACCAAAATTTTTTTTTAATTTGGAAAAAATTAAAATGAGTTCATTCTGAGTCTATTCCTTACTGGGCCAGAAAAAGAAAATGGAACCATAAGTGTTTAATACTTGACATGGCCTCCCCATTAATCTAACATTTTTCACAAAGTGTTGACTATTGTATAAATCTTTTCAGATTTCTTTGATCCTGAAATTTTGGCAGACATTAACGCTATAATAAAAACGTGTTCAAAGGCATTGTTTAGATTTTTCTTAAAATGCTTTGTTCTTTGTAAGGGTAGTAATCCCTTCAACTGAAGCTGGGAACAGATTCAAACTCTCTTAATGGAACAGGAAAATATCTCTTATCAGGGAAGTGCAGAGAGGGAAGATCTTGGCCCTATTGAGTTCCATATTCCCAAGAAGCTTCTCCCCCGCCCCCATGCTCCCCCCCCCCCTTTTTCCAAAGGAAAGAAAAGAAAGGAAGTTCTCTGATGCAAACAAACAGTTCTGTTTAAATATCCCAGAAAGAGTGAAAAAGGGAGAAAACTTCATTCAGAATCAGTTGCCTTGAGCACTTTGACCTTGGATTTACCTGCAATGTTTTTTTTCAGTCCTTATTATGGGCTTGCTTTGAAGAGCACTGTGCTAGATACTTTCTCGCAAGTGAGGTAGTTTAAAAGTCACCACTATCCTGTAAACCAATATCCCCATTTAAAAGATTTTTTAATGAGGTTCAAAGAGGTTAAAATCAATTATCCAATTATCATGACTGAAACTAGTACGGTCAGTAATTAAAGTAGAACTATTCTTACAGAACTACATTTTTGATAAAGTATGGAAACCAAGCATACGGAGTTGTGCAGAGTATCAGCCCCCAACCAGGACTGTTGTCCAAACTCTTGAAGCTATGCGAGGGTAGAGCCTCCTGCTTTAGGGCAGCACGGAGCCCTACCTGGTGCTGGCTTGCCCTTCCTCATCATTTTGCTGACATACTTGCAACCTAGTCACCCATGTCTCTTCACAGAGTGTTCATCGTGTCTATCCCACCAGGCCCTGGGATAGAGGCCAGATCACCATGTGAACGAGGTGGACACAGCACTTGCTCTTAGGGCACTTCTGATTTGATGGGCAATAGCAACAGGGGAAGTACAAACTGTGAACACAGGACCCTACGGTCCCCACCTGTGTGAATCTCCTGCCATTGCTGTGTTAAATCACCACTAACTTGGTTTGCACAAGTGTATTATCTTTCAGCCTGGAGGTCTGAGGCCTGAAATAGGCCTCTAGGTCTAATACCAAGGTGAAGACAAGACTGTGTTCCTTCTTCAGGTCCTGGGGAAAAATCTTTTCCCTTGCTTTTCAGCCACCCACATTTCCTGACTCCTGATCTCTTTCCCTGTCTTCAAAATGTTGCCTCTGTGTCTTTCTTCCAGAGTCACACCTTCCTGGAGTGTCTTCCCCTGACCACCTTAGAGACCCTTGTGATTACATTGGACCCACCTGGATAATCCAGGAGGCTTTCTACATCTCAAGGTCCCTAATCACACCTGCAAAGTTTTTATTTTTTCCATATAACATAACAGGTTCTAGGGATTGAGACAGAGATGTCTTGGAGAGCCTGGGTGGCTCAGTAGGTTGAGCATCCGATTCTTGCTTTTGGCTCAGGTCATGATCTCACAGTTTGTGAGCTCGAGCCCTGCATCTGGCTCTGTGCTTACAGTGCAAAGCCTGCTTGGGATTCTCTCACTCTCTCTCTCCCTCTCTGCCCCTCCCCTGCTCTCTCTCTCTGTGTCTCTCATTCAAAAATAAATAAATAAACTTTAAAAAAAAAAAGACAGAGACACCTTTGGGGGCTCATATTCTGTCTTCCTCAACAAACCAGACTGAGGGACACACCTAGGCTCCCAAAGGAGAGGATGATTTCAGAAAGACCCTTTCCATTTTTTTAACAAATGAAATAAACCCCTTGTTAAATTATATTCAATCCCAGTGCTACCAAGTAACAGCAAAACCCTGATAATCTTGAATCATTCATAGTTATGGAGAGATAATGGTTTTGTCTGAACTGCCGGAATCAATGTAAAACTGTGCATGGTAGAGCAGTTTCTCAAAAAATTAAAAACAGAATTACCACATGATCAAGCAATTTCCTTCCTAAATAACTGGAAAAAAATTGAAAGAAGGGACTAGAACAGATACTTGTATGGTCATGTTCATAGCAGCAGTATTCACAATAGCCAAAAGGTGGAAAAAACTTAAGTGTCCATTGATGGATGAATGGATTTAAAATGTGGTCTGTACATACAATGGAATATTATTCAGCCTTAAAAAGAAGGAAATTCTGACACGAGTTACAACACTGATGAACCTTGAAGGTGTGCTAATTGAAATAAGCCAGTCATAAAAGGGATGAATACTGTATGATTCCACTTCTATCCAGTACTTAGAGTCATCAAATTCATAGAGAAAGAAAGTGGAGTGGGGGTTGCCATGGGCTGGTAGTGGGTGAAATGGGGAGTTAGTGTCTAATGGGGACAGTTTCAGTTTGGGAAGATGAAAAAGTTTTGGGGACAGATTGTGGTGATGGTTGCACAACAGTATAAAGGTACTTAAGGCCATTGAACAAGTGGTTAAGATGATAAATTTTATGTTATGTATATTTTACCACAATATAAAACAAAGGTCTTTGTGGATTTTTAATAGAGTTTTGATCATTAAAAAATGAAATAGAAATACCAAACAGAGGGGAACCTGGGTGGCTCAGTCAGTTAAGCATCCAACTTTTTATCTCAGCCCAGGTCTTGATCTCAGGGTGGTGAGTTCAAGCCCTGCATTCAACTCCACACTGGGTGTGAAGCCTACTTAAGAAAAGAGAGAGAGAAAGAAAGAAATATGAGGCAGAGGAGCTTTGATGAAGTGTACATACAGCCTTTTGCTCAATTCTTTGTATTTTTCAGACCTTCTACTCCCAAAGTTTACATTGATCTAAAGGGTCAGACCAGGTAGAGACGGGCAAGGGGCCAGGCTGTCCCCAGAATGCTGTTCTCTGCCTTGGAGTCCAACCTAAGATGTCCTTCTTTTTTATTTTGCCACACCCCCACCCCACATCCCCCATTTCAGTCCGTTTTTTCAGGAACTCTTTGACAGTCAGCTATTCCACAAGTACCTGAGAAGTAATAGCTTTTCCACACCACCCACCTGCCTGCCTCAAAGTCCAGGGGAACACGAGGGGATTTGCCTACCATTTGTCCTTGCAAAGGGACCCACAGAGCTCCAAATCTTGAGGTGTAGACCATAAATCTCAACTATTTATGTGCACTTCTCTGTATTATGTTTGTTTCTCTGGGAGATTACGTTTCTCTTAAATGTTTCCAATTTTCATTCAGTACCTTTATTCTTCCTTTCTTGTTGAAAACATAACACAAGTCTGTCTCAAGAAACTCACCAGCCTTGCACATAAGCCAACACGGAGTTTTGAACCCATGTAAGAAAGTGTGTGCCTGACAGAGCCTGGGTTGGCCCCAAGAATTCCCAGGGCTCTCAGAGCCCTCCAAGACACAGGCATGTGGGATCCCTGTGGGGTGAGAGAGAAGAGTTGGCATATTGAGAAAGCTACACGAAACGTGGCTGCTGATGTGACCCATAAGACACGCTATTCCACACAGGCCATGGAGGCCCACAGGTGTGGAGAAAAAAAACACATTCTGAGGTAGAAACTAGTAGACCCTTAGGGATATTTTGTAAGTCTGTCAATAAAAAAGTAATACATGTAAAATGCTCAACACTAATACCTGACATATATACAGCAAATGCCCAATATGGGGACCTATCACTACTAGCTATTACTACACGACTTGGGACACATTTTGATCCAATCAAAACTGTGTTGGGCTTATCATGTCACTCAGAGATAATATGCCCTAAGCATTTATGGCCTCAGGAGAGACCCAGTGGTCTTTCTTCATGGAATTTAGAAAAAAAAGAAAAAAGAAGCAGAGAATCAGCAACTGTGTATCTGAAAAATGGGCCCATGGGAGATTCCCATGTGTTTGGCAAGTGGAATGAAGTTCTTATTCTAACTGCATGATTGTTAAGCTGCCTTCCAACTGTGACATGGTTCCTCACATAGACTCTTCTGCAAATGTAGCAGTGGGGTAGAATCCTAGAGTTCTCACTAAAATGGGAGTGGACCCAGAGTTTGAGTTCCAATCCTGCCATGTACAATGAGTTGCCTAAATTTGAGTATGTGTTTTTGCCTCCTCAGGTCTCAGTCAATGGGCTAAATTATCTCAGCTATCTTTTTGGCCCTAACATCCTACATCTTTGAGCATTCTAGTCCACTGGCAATTATATTTGTCATAGCAACTAAATAAACTCAGTATTCTTTATCAAGTCACCTCTTCTGAGTTCAAAATGAACCACTTCCTCTGATCCTGGTTATTACAGGGATAAATGATAAAAATTTAGTTTCTGGAATTACCAGTCTGACAGCAAAGCCTTAATCATGGAGAGGCACCCAAGATGTAGTCTTTCTGTCTTCCACTGCAATAGCCCCAGCTTCTTTTCCATCTGCAAAATAAAGGTGAGGTCAAACCTTGATTTGCAAAGTATGATTGAGCTTTAAAAAAAAAAAAAAAAAACTCTAAGGAATGCAAGCTGGTGCAGCCACTCTGGAAAACAGTATGGAGGTTCCTCAAAAAATTAAAAATAGAACTACCCTAAGATTAGTTAGGAATTGTACTAGCAATTGCACTACTAGGTATTTATCCAAGGGATACAAGTGTGCTGTTTCAAAGGGGCACATTCACCCCAATTTTTATAGCAGCACTATCAACAATAGCCAAAGTATGGAAAGAGCCCAAATGTCCATCGATGGATGAATGGATAAAGAAGATGTGGTATATATATTCAAAGGAGTATTACTCAGCAATCAAAAAGAATGAAATCTTGCCATTTGCAACTACATGGCTGGAACTGGAGGGTATTATGCTAAGCAAAATTAGTCAGTCAGAGAAAGACAAATATCATGTGACTTCACTCATATGAGGACTTTGGGAGACAAAACAGATGAACATAAGGGAAGGGAAACAAAAATAATATAAAAACAGGGTGGGGGACAAAACATAAGAGACTCTTAAATATGGAGAACGAACTGAGGGTTACTGGAGGATTCGTGGGAGGGGGGATGGGCTAAATGTGTAAGGGGCATTAAGGAATCTACTCCTGAAATCATTGTTGCACTATATGCTAACTAATTTGGATGTAAAATAAATAAATAAATAAATAAATAAATAAATAAATAAAATGTAACCAAAGAAAAGACTACCTAGAAAATTACTTTGGAAATACAGTGTATTCTGAAATAAAGTCTCAATATATTAAAATATAATAATAATAAATAAATAATAAAATAAAATAAAATAACCTATATTTAAAAATAAAAATAAAAAAAATTAAAAACTCATGAATTATGAATTGTACATTTAAATAAACACAAGTTATGCTCTTCATTTACTTTACAAGTGTTGCTGGGTGACAAATTTACACTACCAGCCAGATAGGAAGAAAGAATGTGGTCTGTTTTGTTTGGACCTGTACCTGATTCTGTTTTCCTCTTGATCTCCCACCTATCAGGTAGCAGAGGAAAGATAATTAATTATAGACTGATTTCTGACCTTAGTTAGATGCAGTAACTTAAACAATCCCTTTGATACTCATTCTTGGAAAAATTATATCTCAGTGCCCTCACTTCCATGTCCATCCCTTCCAAGATGTACTGGGTATATGGGGGTAGAGGCTTCCTATGACCTCATGGTGGTGGAATAAAGGGGTCTGGGGATCCAGGAACTATCCTCAGCCCCATTTTGTCCTGGTCAATCTGGCACTAAGATGGCCTGATTTTGTCTGTTGGATCTGCCAGTCTGCTGATGACATTTGTGCCTCATGACCCTGAGGCCTGTTCCTTTCCGGTGGATCCTCCCACTGACTTAGCCTTCTTTCAACTCTTACTGGTTGACAGCTGAGTCTGAGTTCCCTGACCAGGCTCTGTCATGGGGTTCCCCACCTTACCACAGCAGACCATAGCTTTCAGCCCAACATTTACACTATGTGAGAAACTAGGTAAGGTTGAGAATGTTAACCAAATTTGCTCTCTGTCCAACTATGTCATACCACCATGCTGGATCACACCATGCTAGTGTGGTCCCTGCATAGCATTGTCCTTCAGGGTGCCGAATGGTAAAGAGGGGAAGCATATCCCACCCTCTGTTCCCCATGTTCCCTTTGATCCATCTGTCACCAGTACTGTGCTGATAATTTAGCAATAGACTCTCCAAGAGTTTGAAATGTTTGCAATTATCATGGTGCAAATATCCCCACCATGTCAAATTTTAAGAGTTTGTACAAGCCAGGTCCAACACACTTCTGATACTCAGACACTCTCAATCCTCCTCAGCATAAAAACAGAAAATTGCAACACACTTTCAACCAACCTCTCCTACCTCTTTTTCACTATTTTTTTCTCTCATCATCTCACCTTTTCACCATTTAGTATCTTTTGTTTGTTCACTGAGACTTTCTATCCTCCCACTGTTTTCAAGAGGGTTTGCCATTACTTCTTGAAGCATTGTTATATTACTGCTTTAAAGTCTGCCAGATAATTCCAACATCTGTGACATCATGACTTTGGCATCTGTTGGTTATTCTTCCATGCAAATTAAAATTTTCCTGGTTCTTAGAATGCTAAGTAATTTTGGATTATTTCCAGGATATTTTGGATATTATGCTATAATACTCCAGGTCTTATTTCAAACCTATGGGGAATGCTGATGGTTTTGTTTAGGCAAGGAAACTGCTTTGTTTAACAGACTCTGTTGGGTTCAGCTGCAAGTTGTGAACAGCCTTCTGTCCGTGTGGTTTAAATATCAATACCATTTTCAAAGCTTTTGCAGAGTTATTCAGATGTGTCTCCCATGTGTGTCACCCAGTGGGCAGTCTGGGTGCTGGGCTGTGGTCTATCTAATGGGTCAGTGCTCAAAGTCTGTGTCTCAAAGTCTCAAAGTCCGTTCTGTTTAGGGTCAGATCCATGCATTTGCAGCCCAGTGGTGAGACCAACAATTCATAAACAATTTTACAAGATTGCTTTTCTGAGTTCCTTTTTCTCTGTGATCTCCCCAATACTTTCTGGTCTTTTCAGTCTCCAGCCAGAATGTTGGAGCTTATTTACTCACTATGACACACACTTGGTGCAACTGAGTCCATGCTTGGGACCAAGCAATGAAAAAAAGTTTAAAAAACATTAACAAGTGTTCAGTGCACCTTCTTGGACCACAGCTCTTCTGACTGGGGTTCTTCCTCCCTCAGAGTTTTGGGGCCCCCATTGCTGCCACTATTCCTGCTGCCACCAAAGAATTGCTTAGGGGCTGAGATGCAAGAGAATGGAGAAATGGGGGAAAATATGGGGAATTTCCCACTTTCTATTAGCATTAGGAGATCCCTTATCCACTCCTCAAGTCAGACCCAGAAAGCTTCTCCTAGATCTTTCTCTGTGCTGGTGCCACTTTCCAGGTTGCAGGTTGTGCTGAGTCCAGGAAACATTGGAAGGGAAAAAAACTCACAACTGGCTTAGTGGCAATTCAAATGCTAGTCTTCTTCCCTGATTCACTTGCTACTATTTACCTCCAGAGTCCTTAAATAGCTGTCCAAGTTTTATAATGATTTAAGGGGAGAAACTGGATGAGCTATGTTTAATTCATCTTATCTAGAACTGGAACCATCACAATGTAGTCAGAGAAATCTTTCTAAAGCACAAATATGCCCAGGTCACTCCTGTGCTGAATGTTCTGTAAAGTTCCCTCAAAGCCCTCCATCTGTGGTACCATCCACTCTATAATCTGGGTTTTCCTCCTCTCTCCAGCTTCCAGCGACTCCCACCTTTCAATCTACACTGAAGCAACACTGAGCACTTGAAGCTCCTGGAGTACACAGTACTCTCCTGACCACCTAAGCTTTTGCCCATGCTGCTCCCTTACCTAGAATGTGCTTACCCTTTCTTTCTTGGCTACTTCCTCAGAGATCTTAGTTGAGAATTGCTTTCTCTAGAAAAATGTTCCTTACCTACAAAATGGATTAGTTTTCCCTATAATGAGCTCCCATTGTAGTTTATCATAGCACTTCATCACTCTGTGCTAGAGTGTGAGCACCTTGAAGGCAGGCACAGTGCTTTCATGAGTTTCTAATAAAGGATCTGGAGAATAGTATGTTCTAATCAATACCTGTGGAATTGAATTGTATCCATATCAACAGTGCCCCCGAGAAATTGATTTTCCACCCTTGAGCTGCTGCCTCCCTTGCCATTTGGTTCTATGTCAACAATATGCCCTACCCTGGATCTTAGACTCCACCCCAGATCCTGGTCTGCACCTCTCCAAACTTCCATTGTCAGAACCCCCAGATTTTTGGTCCCATCTTTAGACTCAGGTGACTGAGTGCTGCTCCCTCAGATGTCCACCCCTTGACCTCAGTCACTATCTGTAGAATTGAATAATATAAGTAAGTATTCACCATGCCCTAGGAAGAAGATTTCCTCCCCCAGACCTTTGTCCAAGCCCCTGGTAACCACCAGATAGTAATCACATGGAATATGATTTGGGGGTTCACTTTACCATCCCACCCCATCTGCCTGCCTAGACCTGCAGAGTACAAAAGAAATCCGATGTGCAAGCCATAGGTATAATTTAAAATTTTCTAGTAGTCACATTTTTAAAGCAAGAAAAAGAAACAGGTGAAATTACCTTTAATAATATATTTTATTTAACACAATACATCCAAAATGTATCATTTCAACAAAATAATATTTTAAAAATTATCCAAGAAATATTTGACATTCCTGTGTTCATACCAAGACTTCAAAATCCGGTTTGTATTTTATATTCACACACTTCTCAATTTGGGCTAGCCTCATTTCAAGTGTTCAAAGGCTACATGTGACCAATGGATGCTATATTGAACAACCTGTGACTGGAGACTGGGTATTAAATTGTTAGCAATAGCTAATGTTACTTACCCACAAGAATGTGTACTTACAACATGACCAGCACTCCATACTGAGCCTCTAAGACTTTTTTTATGCATTATCAAATTTAATTCCCACAGCAATCCCACAAGCTAGGGACTGTCACAAATGAGGAACGATCTCAGAAATTAAGCTCTTGACACAAGTGGTTCAGTGACAGAGCCAAAGCTAGAACCAGACTGGAGTATCTCCAGGCTCATGTACTTACTCCTCTTCTACTGCCTTCTAACCTGTGGGGCACTTAATAAACATGGAATTTGCTAACCCTCAGATGCCATTCATTGAAAATACACATAAGGGTTAAAAATTCTATGGATAGCATAGCCAGAAAGTTTAGATGGGTAAATTCATGTTTTGAAAGTCATCAGAGACAACAGTCATATACTTCTAGAAAATAGCTCATGTGCCTGGTCAAAGAATAGTTGAATCAATGACAAGTCCAGTGAAAGGTAGTGTTTATTATGTTCTAAAGCTTTGAAAGCTTCAAAAGGAATTAGTTTAGAAAAAGTTAATTTTCAACAGATTTGACAGACAATTAAAATCAAGCTGGTTTTCTTCTTGGTCCCCTCATGCAACAAACTGTTAGCCTCTGGGGCCAATGTTTTTAGCCTGGTACACAGTGGGGTGGTTTAAGCTGCTTTCTCACATGCTGTTTTCAAAGACCTCTCCATGATGAACATCAGTGGTTTCCTTCTCTTGCCCTTGCTAACTAAGAGGGACGCTGTCCTAGAAACAGGAATGTGAGATCTACTAGTACTCTCAGCCTATGGAATAAATATCATCTCCCAGTAATTGTCCTGGGTGATTAAGCTTTTCTTTTTGCCATCATTCATTACATGGGAATTATTTACTTCTTTAACCTTCAGGATTTATATACAAAATGTATATCTTTTTCAATCAGGATTAAGTTCTGTTTTGAAGAACAGAAAATCAAGCAGTGAGTTACACAAGTTGGAAGTTTATTTTTCTCTCCCATGAACCTAGGCTGTCTAAAATCAGTGGTGCTTGGGTTTGTTTTATTGTGTGGCTTCATATCCTCCACAAAGGGCTTCTGACTCATGGTCCAAAATGGCTGTTTAGGGCCAGTCATCTCATCATAATCCAGCCAGCAAGAGAGGAGAAAGGGCAGAGAAAGAGTGCACAGTCCCCTTCATTTAAGAGCCATTTCTGAAAGTTGTTTATGCATCTTATACATATACCATATGAACCAGAATTCAACACAAGACCATCCAAATTTCAAGAGAGGACAAGAAGTGTAATCTTTGCTCTGGGTGTCCGCATCAGCAATGAGAATGTGCCTCTTGGATCTGTAATGGCAGGAAGCATAATTTTCTGAGGGCCCCAGCTCCTGTGCTCTGAAATCCATCACCACATTTGCAGTGAGGCCGTGCTTCCCACAGGTTGCTCCAAGCCAATGACTGAGTGCATCAGAGATACCAAGGCAGGCTTATGTGTAGGAGTCGTTAAGATTCTCTATTGGCAACAGTGGCTTGAGAACTGTATTGATTATCTGTTGCTGCACAACAAATTACTCCAAAACATAGTGGATCCAAACAACACCTATTTATCTCACAGCTTCTGTGAGCCAGGAATTCAAATGTAGTTCAGCTAGACACTCTGCTTCAAGAAGTCTCACAAGAATGAAGTCCAAGTGTCAGCCAGGGCTGTGGTCTCATCTGAGGCCTGGCTGAAGAAGATCTGCTCCCAAACTCACTTAGCAGTTGTGGTCAGAATTCAGCATCTCATCGGTTGTTGGACTGAGGGCCTCAGCTCTTTCCTAGCTGTTACTTGTTACATGGGACTTTCCAACATGGCAGTTTGCTTCATCAAAATCAGCAAGAGAGTCCAGTAGGATGGAAATCAAAGTCTTTTGTAACAGCATCATGGAAGTGACATCCCATCACTTTGCCATATTTTCTTCATTAGAAACTAGTCACTAGGTCCAGTCCACCCTCAAAGGGAAAGGATTTCACAAGGGCATATGTACCAGGAGACAGAGGTCATTGGGGTTCTGGAATCATTTCTGGAATCTGCCTATCACAAGGATCCCCTACAGCTTTGCCTAACTTTCCTTAGAATTGCGCTGTAGTCTAATATGCTTCCATCCAGCCTGCTTCCTTCCTTCCCCTTCCTCCTTTCCATCTCTCCTGCACTTCGGGTCAGACCTGCATTGCAGTCCGGTGGTCCTTCCAGACTTCCTCTAGCTCCCTTCCCATCTTCTTTAACAGATATTCCCCTTAATAAATCCCCTCTTGGCATCTGCTTCTCAAAACACCCAGAATAACAAAGTGGCCATGAGCCAGATAGGATTCTGCTGTTCCTGTTGTTGAGGAAGAAGGGGAGAAAAGATTATGAGAAGTCTTTTCCAGCATACTTAATGTATTTATGGACCTGTGGACCTCAGCACATACTATGTTAAAGGTAAAATACAACCTCCCCCCTCCCCGAAATAAAATTTAAATAACCGGAAAAATTTATTTCTACCTTTGACAATATATATGTATTGTGTGTGCTATGATAAGCCTTTACCTAACACAGAACTTAAATTTCTAAAGAGTAAGATCCTAATAATAAAACCACTATGAAATAATGATAAAGACTGATATCAGATTTGGTATTTGTTATTGCATAGCGAGAGGGGAAGATGGTAGCAGAGTAGGAGAACCCTAGGCTTGCCTTTCCCATGAACATAAGTAGATAACTATCAAATTATCCTAAAGACCCCAGAAATCAATCTGAAGACTGGCAGAACAAACTCCACAACTAAAGGTAGAGAAGAGGACACACTGAAGAAGGTAGGAAGTGCAGAGAGAGGGCTTGGAGAGAAATGGATGATGGCTGCTATAGCAGTGAGGGAGCTGCAGTTGTGTAGAAGGGTCAGAGACAGACTACCACCTGGGAGCACACAGAGAAAATGAATCTCCATGGCAATTGGCTTGGAAAAAGAGAATGCCTAAATTTCATGAGTTCTTGCAACTAGCAGAGTTTAAGCCTAGAGTTTAAAAGGTCAGCATGCTTGGCTCTGGGAGAACTTGGAGGACATTGGAGCTGCTCTTGGAGAAAAAGCAGGGAGACACCCCTGAGACATAAAATGTGGAAACAGCAACGTGAAGAGCATGTGGGGCACACAGTGGAGAAGATAGTTGTTCATCTCAGAGCATGGCTCAAAGAGGCAGCATTCACAGAGAGACCCCTCTGGCAAAAAAAGAAGTGGGAGGTGCCATTTCCCTCCCCCAGCCTTCAGTATAAGAACTGGGCCACCTGTGGGAACCAGCACAACACCAACACTCACTACCTAACTTGACAACATGAAGCCTTGCACTCCCACACTCCAGTGGAACCACTCTTCTCAGTCATGTTTGCCTCAGTCCCATTGTGGTGGGCCCCTTCCTCCAGAGGACCTGCCCAAACCCCTGCCAACACTGTGTCTCCCAAACCAGCCTCAGTTTCAGTGTGCAGCATTTCACAAGCAAATCAGACACAAGATCTCATTTCACAAGCAGATCAGACCATATCTAGTTAAAACATGCCACATTCGGGCCAGAGACCAAATACTACCCACAACAGGCAAAGAGAGCCTCTACAGAAGACTGGCCTAAAGGACAAAGTATCCAGTACACAACAGCAGATATTGGATACACTCCCAGAGTCACCAGTCCCTGGGGAACAGGGGACTCTACACAGTAAGATACTACAGGACCTCTTCTTCATAAAGCCGTTACCCTTGAGAACAGGAGATGTAGCTGACTTTTCTAACACAGAGAAACAGGCACAGATAATTAGACAAAATAAGAAGACAGAGGATTTGTCCCAAAAGGACGAACAGGGCAAGACCATGGCCAGAAACCTAAGCAAAAAAGATCTAAGTAACATGTCTGATGAAGAATTTAAAGCAATGATCATAAGGATACTCACTGGATTTGAAAAAAGAGTGGAAGATGTCAATGAGACCATTAACACAGAGATTAGGAATAACATAGCAGAGATAAAAGACTCAGTAAACAAAATGAGAAAGACACTTGATGTAATGAACAGCAGACTGGAAGAAGCAGAGGAACAAATGAATGACCTAGAAAACAGAGTAATGGAAAGTAATCAAACTAACAAAAGAGAGAAAAAAGAACTATGTAAAATAAGAATAGATTTAAGGAACTCAGTGACTCCATCAAATGTAATAATATTTAGATCATAGGAGCCCAGAAGAGAAGAGAAGAGAGAGAAACAAGGGCAGAGAATTTTTTGAGGAAATAATAGCTGAAAATTTCCCTAATCAGGGGAAGGAAACAGATACCCAGATCCAGGAGGCACAGAGAACCCCCAATAAAATCAACAAAAGGAGATCAACACCAAGGTATACTGTAATTAAAATGGCAAAATATAGTAATAAAGAAAAATATTAAAAGCAATAAAAGAAGACAGTAACATACAAAGGAAAAACCATAAGGCTATCAGGGAATTTTTCAGCAGAAACTTTCCATTCCAGAAAAGAGGGGCATGTTATATTCAAAGTGTTAAATGGGAAATATCTGTAGCCAAGAATACTGTACACAGCAAGGCTATCATTCAGAATAGAAGAAGAGATAAAGAGTTTCCCAGACAAACAAAAACTAAACGACTTCATGACCATTCATCAGCCCTACAAGAAATATTAAAGGGGACTCTTTAAGTGGAACAGAAGACTAAAAATGACAGTATGAAGTAGGAAACACAAAATCAGGAAAAATGAATATTTCTGTAAAAAAAAACAGTCAAGAAACTCACACACACAAAAAGGGATGTAAATAAAATATGACACCATATACATAAATGTGGAGAGGAGAGGAGTTAAGAATGGGTTCAAACTTAAATGACCATCAACTTAATATAGCTGTTATATGCACAAGAGGTTATATACAAACCTAATGATAACCACAAATCAAAAAACCACTAATAAATATGCAAAGAAAAAAGAGAAATAATTCCAAATAGATCACTAAAAAAACAGCAAACCATGAAAGAGAGGATGACAAGAAAAGCTCAGAGACATCCACAAAACAGGTCATGAAATGGCAGTAAATACATATCTATTGATAATTACTTTGAATGTAAATGGACTAAATACTCCTTTCAAAAGACATAGGGTGACAGGCTGGATAAAAAAACAAGACCCATCTAGATGCTGCCTACAAGAGATTCATTTTAGACCTAAAATCACCTGCAGATTGAAAATGAGGGCATGGAGAAACAAGTATCATACAAATCAATGTCAAAAGAAAGCTGGAGTAGCAATACTTATATTGGACAGAATACATTTTAAAACAAAGACTATAACAAAAGACAAATATAATAGTAAAGACATCAATCCAACAAGAAGATATAACAGTTGTAAATATTTATTTATCCAACATGAAGCACCCAAATACATAAAACAGTTAATAACAAACATAAAGGAACAAATTGATAATAATACAATAATAGTAGGGGACTTTAACATCCCACTTATAGCAATGGACAGATCTTCTAAACATAAAATCAACAAGGAAACAAAGGCTGTGAATGACACACTGGACCAGATGGACTGAACAGATATATTAAGAACATTCTACCCTAAAACAGCAGAATGCACATTCTTTTCAAGTGCACATGGAACATTCTCCAGAATAGATCACATTTTAGGCCACAAAACAAGCCTCAGAAAATAAAAAAAAAGATCAAAATCATATCATGCTTCTTTTTTTATCACAATGCTGTGAAACTAGAAATCAGCTACAAGAACAAAATATGAAAAGACCACAAATAAATGGAGGTTTAAAAACATGCTACTAAACAATAAATGGGTCAACCAAGAAATAAAAGAAGAAATTAAAAAGTACATGGAAACAAATGCAAATTAAAACACAATGATTCAAAACCTTTGGGATGCAGCAAAAGCAGTTCTAACAGGGAAGTTTATAGCAATACAGTTCTGCCTCAAGAAGCAAGAAAAATCTCAAATAAACAACTTAACTTTACACTAGAAAAAGAAAACAAACAAATCCTAAAACCAGAAGAAGGAAGGAATAATAAAGATTAGAGCAGAAATAAATGATATAGAAACAAACAACAACAACAACAAAAAGAACATATCAATGAAACCAGAAGCTAGGTATTTGAAAAAATTAACAAAATTGATAAACTCCTAGCCAGATTTATCAAAACGAAAAGAGAAAGGACCCAAATAAATAAAATAAAAAATTAGAGAGTAAAACTAACAACCAACACCACAGAAATACAAACAATTGTAAGAGAATATTATGAAAACTATATGACAACAAATTGGACAACCTGAAAGAAGTGGATAAATCCCCAGAAACATTTAAACTACAAAAGTAAAATAGAAAGAAATATGAAATTTGGGCAGCTGATTACCAGCAAAGAAATTGAATCAGCAATCAAAAAACTCCCAAGAAACAAAAGTCCAGGACAAGATGGTTTCATAGGCAAATTCTACCAAACATTTGAAGAAGAGTTAATATCTATTCTTCTCAAACTATTCCAAAAAAATAGAAGAGGAAGGAAAACTTCCAGATTCATTCAATGAAGCCAGCATTATCCTGATATCAAAACCACAACAATACATTTTTTAAAAATCATTCACCACACTCAAGTGGGAATTATTCCTGGGTTTCAAAGGTAGTTCAATATTTATAAATCAATCAATGTGATATATCACATCAATAAAAATAGGATAAGAACCATATGATCATTTCAATAGACACAAAAAAAGCATTTCACAAAGTACAACATCTATTCATGATTTAAAAAAAAAACACCTTAACAAAGTAGGTTTAGAGGGAACATACTTCAACATAATAAAGCCCATATATGAAAAACTCATATCTAATATCATCTTCAATTGGAAAAAAAACCTGAAAGTCTTTCCCCCAATGTCAAGAACAAGACAAGGATGTCCACTCTCACCACTTTTATTCAACATAGTACTGGAAGTCCTAGCCACAGCAATCAGGCAACAGAAAGAAATAAAAGGCATCCAAACTGGTAAAGAAGTAAAACTTTCATTATTTGAAGATGACATGATTTTATATAGGGAGAACCCAAAAGACTCCACCAAAAACTGCTAGAACTGATAAACAAATCAGTGAAGTCACAGGATATAAAATCAATGTACAG
Source organism: Panthera onca (assembly GCF_046562875.1). Taxonomy (NCBI): domain Eukaryota; kingdom Metazoa; phylum Chordata; class Mammalia; order Carnivora; family Felidae; genus Panthera; species Panthera onca. The sequence continues at coordinate 21,788,739 of NC_138343.1, read as the reverse complement.
AAATATGTTGCATTTCTATATGCCAATAATGAAGCAGTAGAAAGAGAAATTAAGAAAACAATCTCATTTACAATTGCACTAAATAATAATAATAATAATAATATACCTTGGAATGAACTCGAAGAGGTGAAAGACCTCTGTTCTCAAAACTATAAAACACAGATGAAAGATATTGAAGATGACACAAAGAAGTGGAAAGATGTTCCATGCTCATGGATTGGAAGAACAAATACTGTTAAAATATCTATACTACCCAAAGCAATCTACACATTTAATGCAATTACTATCAAAATAGCAACAGCACTTCTCACAGAACTAGAACAAACAATCCTAAAATTTGTATGGAACCAAAAAGACCCCGAATAGCCAAAGAAATCCTGAAAAAGATAAGTAAAGCTGAAGGTATCACAATTCCAGACTTCAAGTTATATTACAAAGCTGTAGTAATCAAAACAGTATGGAACTGGCACCAAAAAAAAAAAAAAAAAAAAAAAAAAAAAAAGACACATATATCAATATAACAGAATGGAAAACCCAGAAATACACTCATAATTATATGGTAAATTAATCTTTTACAAGGTAGGAAAGAATATCCAATGGGAAAAAAGGCAGTCTCTTCAACAAACAGTGTTGGGAAAACTGGACAGGAACATGCAAAATAATGAAACTGAATCACTTTTTAATGCCATACACAAAAATAAATTCAAAATGGGTTAAAGACCTAAATACGAGACCTGAATCCAGAAAAATTTTTAAAAAGAGCACAGGCAGTAATTTCTCTGACATGGGCCATAGCAACTTTCTAGATAGGTCCCCTGAGGCAAGGGAAACAAAAGCAAAAATAAACTATTGGGACTACATCAAAAGCTTCTTCACCGTGAAGGAAACAATCAACAAAACTAAAAGACAACAACTGAATGGGAAAAGGTATTTGCAAATAATACATCTGTTAAAGGGTTAGTATCCAAAATAGATAAAGAACCTATACAAATCAACACCCATAAAACAAATAATCCAATTTTAAAATGGGTGGAAGAAATGAACAAACATTTCTCTAAAGACATACAAATGGCTAACAGACACATGCAAAAGATGTTCAACATCACTGATCATCAGGGAAATGCAAATCAAAACTACAATAAGATATTATCTCACACCTGTCAAGATAGCTAAGATCAAAAACACAAGAAACAACAGGTGCTGGAGAGGATGTGGAGTAAAATGAGCCCTCTTGCACTGTTGGTGGGAATGAAAACTGATGCAGCCACTCTGGAAAACAGTACAGAGGTGCTTCAAAAAGCTAAAAATAGAGCCTCCCTGTGAACCAGCAATTGCATTGCTGAGTATTTACCCAAAGAATACATAAACACTAATTCAAAGGGATACATGCACTGCTATGTTTATAGCAGCTTTATTTACAATAGCCAAATTGTGGAAGCAGTCCAAGTGCCCATCGCCTGATGAATGAAGAGAGAAGAGGTGGTATATATATTCAATAAAATATTACTCAGCCACAAAAAAGAATGATATCTTGACATTTGCAATAACATGGATGGAGCTAGAGAGTAAACGCTAAATGAAGTAAGTCAGAGAAAGACAAATGCCATATGATTTCACTCAGATGTGGATTCAAGAAACAAAACAAATAACCAAGGCGGCGGGGGGGGGGGGGGGGGGGTGGAGGGAGGTGCACGGAGAGACAAACCAAGAAACAGATTCTTAACTAGAGAGAACAAACTGATAGTTAACAGAAAGAAGGTGGGTAGGGGATAGGTTAAATAGGTGATGGGGATTAAGGAGTGCACTTGTCATGATGAGCACTGGGTAATTAAAATAAAAAATTTTTAGGGGTGGCTCAGTCAGTTAAGCATCTGACTTTGGCTCAGATCATGATCTCGTGGTCGGTGAGTTCAAGCCCCGCGTTGGGCTCTGTGCTGACAGCTCAGAGCCTGGAGCCTGCTTCGGATTCTGTGTCTCCCTCTCTGTCTGCACCTCCTCTGCTCTCTGTCTCTGTCTCTGTCTCTTTCTCAAAAAATAAATAAATATTAAAAAAATAATAAATAAAAATAAATTTTTAAAAAATTTTATGTTTGTTATTGCATAATTTAAAGACGTGTCTTACACCCAATAATTTTTTTTAGGTAACAGTTTTCACTTAAGTCTCTAATTTTGTACTGATTTTCCAAAATGATTGATAGATTAACCTAAATTTGCTAAGAAATCAGCTTTAAAGAGTGGGAAGGAGGTCTTAGAAACTCAGATAATGAACAAACACCTATTTTGGGCAAAGCTAATGAATGCTGAGTCACTAGGGAATCTTTTCCCTATTGCCTCAAATGCAAACTGTCCACTATATTTTTATTTTTATATAATTAATCTCTCTGCTTTAGCATTGTTGCTAATGTGAAATATACCAATAAATACTCTATTTAAAGAATAATTCTTCTATTTCCTTTTTGCACCACAAAGAGATTATAAAAATGGGGATAGTTAAGTAAGCTTTCCTAATACTGTTTCCCTAAGAGCCTACTGTGTCGTTTACAAGATCAACCAGAAGGTGGCAGTAGTGGCCAATGAGAAAATCTTGACGCTGGCCCTCTGTCAGCTTTTCATTGTCCCGTGGATGCTTCCTGGATCTAATCTGATGCTTTTGAAAGCGATTTCCTTCTTACAAAACACCAGGCCCAAAAGAAACTAACCTCATCCTGCAGATAAAGAATGTTTGTGCCTTATAAGTTGTCAAACTCTCTCAGCTACAGCCAGATCCTCAATAAATATTTTCCCAGCAGCAAAAGTTAGCTGTGCATTTTAGGAAGCAGGATGGGAGGCTGGTAGCACTGAAGCCCCAGCCCTTACCAGATCGGTCCCTCAGGGTGGTGGGAAGGTGTATAAAGAGGAGGACCCAGCCAAGCAGCCAGACTTATCCCAGCTCCAGGAAGGCTGAGCATGCTGAAAGATTCTGCAGGAAATAACCAGAAGCTAAATAACTATTCTGTTGAGGTAAGAGTGCCATTCCCAAGTTCTGAGTCACTCACACAGAGGGTTTTCCCACCAACAATATCCAAGTGTCTTCCTTGTGCAAACCTGGATCTCATAGTTTTCCTGAGAGATGTTTAATTGAAATGGCCTTATTGCTACCTTGTAAGATACAGACCATAGTATGCCTGCTCAGACGATGATGGGTTCCAGGGGATTTGGGAAGCCACTTAAGGGCTTGAGATCTGACCCCGAGGGAAACCAGGTGCCTTTCAAAGTTCTTAAGCAGGGCAGTAAGGTGGCTAACTGAATTTAGAAGTAGCAATGAAAAGAAGCCAGTATGAAGGTCTCAAGGTAAAGAGGTTTTCTGCCCTTGAATCTCAGCATCCAGCCATTTTTATTGTATTTCTGATGATATATTTTGAAGAATGTTGAGGAAAAGTCTGGCAATGTGCTCATACTGTCCTATCTCTGCTGCATCCTTGGGGGCCAAGCAGTCCCCATTTCCATATATTCAGTCCCCAAGGAGACAAAAGATGGCAGAATATCTCATCAGCCGTGGCATCAGAGGGACCCAGCTTCAGGATTCGGAAGAATGGTTGTAGGGTCTCCAGCTTGTTTCCTCATGTGTCACATAGGGATAATGATACTGCCAGTATCATTATGAGGATTGAATAAGATCATATATGCAAATCCTTAGGACAGGGCTTGAGCTGTAGTAAATTCTCGATAAACAGTAGTCATCATGGACAGACTTGACCTGGGGCATGGTCATCAAATAGAGCAAGCCTGCTGACCAGCAGATGCCAGCAAGGTCTGAGGTTCACCATACCCCACAATCTATTAGGATCCTTGCACACATGCACGCGCACATGCACACACACACCAGGCCTGCTTAGAGTCATTGCTTTCTTCAGCCAAGATCCCACATCTTGAAGGAAGGTTTTCCTTCCTCCAGCTGCATGAAAATGTTTCCAGAGGGTCCTTTCTGCAGCTCAGCCCCCACAGATTCTGCATCCCTGCAGTGGCCCTGGCTCTGGCCCACTGTACAGGGCTTACCTGAGCAGCCCTCTGTTTCCAATGTCTCCAGAGAAAAGTCACCTGCTGATTTTGATAAGAGTAACAGAAATGTTTGCTTATGTGGCGTCAGAAACCTTGACACCAAGACAAAGCTCTAACACATATTTGAACTATAGGGAAGGAAAAGCATCCCTTCTGAGGTTAGAAAGAAGATGAGTACTCACAGAAGCCACACAGTAAAACACCACTGCAATAAATACCGATTTCGCACCTATTAACCCCTGAGAATGAGCTTGCAACAGCGTAGGTAGTTTTTGCAAGTATGTTTGCCACTAGGAATGCCACTTCCCGTTGTGGTGAGGCCAATGGATGTTGGATGTACTAGCCCAGCAGTCCCCTGAGAACCTGGAGTATTTACCAGGGCTGCCTTGGTGGTCAGCATTCTGTCCTAGCCAGTTGTATTCCAAATGCCCTTACGTGCCACACAGGGCAGGCATGGAATGGGTCAGCCTTCTGAGTAGAAGCTTCCAAAGCTCTTAAAAGGGCTTCTTACTGGATGAAGGAGTTAGCCCCCCAGACCTCACTCTTGCAGTGTAATATGATTGGTTAACAAAACCTGTGCAGCCCTGGGTTTGAAAGTTGGTTTGAAATATGTTTTCCCACTAAAACAGGGAGGTTCATGGCAGTGCATTTACAGGACTCCCTAAAACCAGCCAAACCCACTGTAGGCCTTGTGAAGAGACCAGGGAGCCAGGGAAAGTATGGCAAGCTGGGAGGGTGGGGGCTAGACGAAGGTCGGAGTTGGGGAGAAAACTGTATGGGGAGCAAAAGTATGGCAAGCTGGGGAGTTTGGGTTGGAGGGCCAGGAATGGAAAGCAACACAGTGAAAGGTGCCCTGAAGCCCAGGAGATGATCAAGGATTTGGGAAGCCACTTTAGGAGTTTAGATTTTATCCTGAAGGCAATGGGGCACCATCAAATGTTGTTAAGTGGGGATCCACCTGATCAGAACAGATGAAACCCATTTCCCCCTCAGGATATTGGGAACGTGGGAGCAAACTCTGACCCCAGAGCTGGAGCTGCAGAGGCTCCGGGACCACAGGGAGGAGAGCATATGTGGAAGGAACAACTTGGGCCCTCACATCGGGGGGTAAGCAGGGGGACACTGAAGAGCTTGGCTTCAGTGTTGAGGGACTGGGAGATGGAGAAGGACCGTTTATTTGAAAGGCCAACAGGGCACCAAATCCCAAACCAGGGGCCTCATTTTAGGTGGGGGCTCTGTTTAATGCAGATGTACATAAACCACAGGATGTCTGTGTTCTACTTTCTTGGAAATGCAATTTCCTCCGAGCATGGAAACTGCTATTAGCCCAGACATGACTGCACGGCAGCACCAGAACTGAAAGAATGGTACAAATTGGGAAGACTGGGCCTACTTTATGTGAAGCATTTTTTATCTGAAAGTGTGACAAGTACCAAAGTCCACTGCCCTTTGGGCCAGAGTGTATTGATTTCTTTTCATGCCCTGATAGGAACCGCATGAAACCTGAGACAGGTGGGAAGTAATTTAAGGTTAAAATATTTTACTATATAATAGCGTTTTTCTAAAAGCAAGATAATATAAATAAATACACCTGCAACACCAATGATAAGGTGAATTTTTTCTATTTAAATACACCAATAAATAAATTCATGGGCCACAACCAAGAAAGCTCAAGGACACACATATCCCTAATCATAGTGAACCAAGGCAGGAGCAAATAAGCAAGACTTTCAGACTGAAATGTTTATACAATCTGCAGCAACTTTGCATGACTGACTTTGTGTTCTCCAGATGGCACATTTTTCCTAACGAAAGCATTTTTATTTTTGCTCATATTCATTTATTATTACTGTTGTTTTTTGGGGGGGTTGTTTTTTATTCTTTAGAAAAATGTCAGGATTGGGGCGTCTGGGTGGCTCAGTCAGTTAAATGTGTGACTCTTGATTTTGGCTCAGGTAATGATCTCATGGTTCGTGGGATCAAACCCCATGTCAGGCTCTACATTGACAGTGTGGAGTCTTGCTTGGATTCTCTCTCCCCCTCTCTCTGCCCCTCTCCTGCTTGTGGGCTTTCTCTCTCTCAAAATAAATAAATAAACATTTTTTTAAAAAAGAAAGAAAAATGCCAGGATTGACAAAAAACCTAACCAAAAATATACCTAGAAACATAGCCCTACACTATTGGCCCTTTCCCTTCCAAAAGCAAAAGAGTTTCTTAGCTAAGTTAAAAAAACATTGGCAGGTTTCCACAAGATTTCGAAAATAGTTTAATGGCAATATGGCTCACATATTTCTCCACAGATACATTAGAAACAGATTGATGAGTATTGAAATATAAAACATAAATACTGTATAATATGGAATCTAAAACTCCATTGGTATAAGACACACTTATTAAATGAAGCACTAAAGAAGAAATGCTCATATCTAACTATAACGTGTCACAGTGCTTTCTTAGCGCTCAGTTTTTATTTCAAACGAATTTTTAAAAACATTTTTAGACCTCTTTGAACATAGAATTTTTTAAATCATGTATCACTCTCCTGCAAATGCAAAAAGGGAAATATAAGCTCAATAAACTGGTTAAGTTATGCCTAAAACTTTGTGACAAGCAGAATCTACCTCTTTGGAATCACGTTTTGATGCAGGTCCTTTGATATCCCTGTTTTCCCATACATGGTTGTCTTATGAGCCATCCAGAGCTTTCAGGAGAGGTCTGGTAAGGCTGTATTTCTTCTAAAAGTGCCCCATGATTGTCCAGGATTTTCCTCCAAGACTCTGACACCTGCTGTCTGAGCTTTGATGGTCAGATGGTGGTGATGACAAGTATGCCACACACTGCCTCCCCGACAGTGACTACTAGGCACGGAGCTTTCAGAGTGGCTGAAGCAGGCGAAGGTGCTCCTCTTAAAATCAATGAAATGGGGTGGCTATGTTCCCCCCACAATTCATATGTGAAATCTAATCTCCAAGGGGATGGTATTAGGAGGTGGGCCTTTGGGAGGTAACTAGGTTACGAGGGCAGAGCCCTATGAATCGGATCAGTGCCCTTATAATAAGGACCCCAGAAAGTACCCTCACCCCTCTCACTAGCTGAGGACTCAGCAATAAGATGGCTGGATAAGCCTGGTCAGGAAGTGGACTCTCACCAGACACCAAATCTGCTGGTGCCTTGATCCCTTGACCAGTTTCCAGAACTGCGAGAAAGAAATATCTGATGTTTATAAGCCACCCAGTTTGTGGTACTTTGTTGTGGAAGCCCTAACTGACTAAGACATACTCACTCAAAGTTAATGTGTACTTTTGCTGTCTCCCATCGACCCCCCCCCACCCAGATACAGGGTGTGTGTGTGTGTGTGTGTGTGTGTGTGTGTGTGTGTGTAAAGATAACTTTTAGGGAAGGAGGAAGATGTGACATCCATAATAAAGAGCAGAAAAAAACCACAGTTGAGAAAAACATGGCAAACCCATGGTTTGGGTCATGGCAGTGGACTCCCCAGAATGCCTCCAGCTCATCCACAGTGCGAATCCACAGTGCAGGAAGCTAGGCTGTGTAAGGTACACATAGCACAGGCTTTGGGGTCAGGCACAGCTGGGCTTGGATGTCAGTTTTCTCACTAAACCTGCCCAGTGATGCTCATGGCATGGGGCCCCTCTAAATTCCAGGTTACTCATCTGTAAAAAAAAAAAGGATAATAATAGTATATTTCTTGCAGGGCTGTCATAAGAAATAAATAGAGTAACTTAAGTGAATGTCATTAATAAATGCCAAATATGTTTTGCTCCCCCTCATGTATCCCTTCCCTAATAAACAGATCCAGGAATCACCCCAAAAGCTGAAAATAAATCAGAACCACCATTTAAAAAAACAAAGTTGAGAGGCACCTGGGTGGCTCAGTTGGTTAAGCGTCTGACTCTTGATTTCAGCTCAGGTCATAATCTCACGGTTTGTCAGATAGAGCCCCATAGTAGGGCTCTGTGCTGACAGCTTGGAGCCTGCTTGGGATTCTCTCTCTTCCTCTCTCTCTCTGCCTTTCACCACCCCACCCCCAAAATAAACAAGTAAACTTTTTTTAAAGAAATTTTTAAATGAAGTTGAAATATGTTTTTGTCTGTATTTCAACTGAGAAATACAGTAGAGAGAACTTCTCCTGAAAATCACAGATTTTCACTGGTGCATAAAAATAACTAAACATTGGAGGCATTTTTTTTTTTTTGCATTCAACTAAAAATGGTGATCTTTCAAAGAATACCTGTTGGCATGAGTCAAGTCTGTAGAGAAATGAGTTCTGTTCTGTCCTTTGGTGACCATGGATGGAGTCAGAGAGACTCTTCTCCGGCTCTGGCAAGTCCAGTCTTGAGCAGATTGTTAGTGATGACATAGCCCAATCCCAAGGTTGGCTTGCTCAGAATCCTTTTTCTCCACTCCCTTTCCTTAGGCACACCAACTGCAACATTCTCCTGGCTGTGCCCAGTCAAAAGCCTCAGCACAGGGCATGCAACTGCAAACCTCTGCCTTCCAGGAAACCCGGCAAACCTTCTTCCCTGGGGTTGGTTCCAGTAAAAGGTGGGGCTCAACTGCAAAGGGCAGGAAACCCAAAACATAATCCCAAACTCAGCAGTGACTTTCTTTTATGGCTTTGGGTGATAATTAATCACTTTGCCTTGGTTTCCCATCTGTGTAATAATAGTCTTATCTCCTCTACAAGTATGTTCTGATAACTAAGAATTTGGGAAACGTGGCTGTTTCGTATCTTCTAATGGGGAAAACATAGAAGGAATGCTAACTACTACTATGAGACACTTGTGAGTAAACTTCCAGCCTGACCATTTAGTAAACCATACTTCTAAAAGTCTAGTTTCTACTACTACTCAAGGCTATTGTGTAGGTAGTGGATAATCCTCTCTCTCATTCTCTATTTTACCTGTTTTTGGTCTTTGCAATTTATTTCCTCCCTGATTCTGGAAACAACACTCCTTTCCATTGAGTATCTGCACTTTCTCCACCTGAATACCACATCCCAGCCCATCCCACAGCTATTTGGGGCCCCAGGCAAAGACCCAGGACTCAGGTCTGGCTAATTATATGACCCCATCTGCCTTAGCTTGGATTTTCCAGAAAGCAGAGCATTACATGCAATAGTTTATTTGGGAAGAAGGTCTAGGGACCAGGAATTAAGGAAAGAGGAAATGTCAATGCAAGGATGTATTATCAAGTTAACCCCCAAGATGGATGCCTGGAGAAAGATCTTGCTAGGGCTTTTGGAGAAACCTATATAGTACATCTCAAGATTCTCTGCCTAAGGGATGAGAGACAAGAGCATTCATCTGTTGGCCTCTGCCCCCAGCTCCATTGGCCCCTCTTTCCAGGTTGAGCATATGAGAGTGTTGAGCAAGTTCCCACAGACGTCCCTTACTAGGGTTTAGAACAGTGACAGGAAGCTAGAAGCATCCAAAGTTGAGATGAGGCACATGTGCAACTGAAGAATCCTGACTGATGGAGTATAGATTTAGCACCAAGAAGCTCTGCAGACTAAGGAACATCACAAAAGGAAGGGCTCACCCCATCAGAAAGGACCATTTTGCAGTTGACAACATCTCTTAAACTTGTACTTGGAGGCAGAGAGTTTAAATCTCTGATGATTATAGTAAATTTTCTATAAATATATTTAGACAGGACAATCCCAAACAAAATCTTTTAGCAGATATATTTCTCTGCATTGTACAAAATCCATGCATTATTTCCTACTGTCTCTTTACCAGCCAACTTCAACATTTTGTATTAAGTGTGATCTGTAGAATACCACCTCAGTGAGATGATGTATGAAAGAAGTGTGCTGGTGTCAGATAAACTAGACAGATACTGTATACTACCGCATTTTCTGGATTCTCACACTCAGTTTCATTCAGTGAAATTCATATGTTGAAGCCCTAATTCTCAGTGTATCAGAATGTGGCTCAGTTTGGACATGGGACCTTTAAAGAACTGATTAAGTTAAAATTAGTCTGTTTGTGTGGGTCTAATACAATCAGCTTCATGTCCTTATAAGAATAAGACATTTGAACACACAAAGAAATGTGCTTGCATGAAGGGAAGACCATGAGAGCACACAGGAAGAAGTCACCATCTTCAAGCCAAGGTCAGAAGCCTTGGTAGGAACCAATCTTATTGACACCCAGATCTTGGACTTTCAGCCTCCAGTATGGTCAAAAATAAACTTCTGCTGTTTAACTTGCCCAGTCCATGGAACTTTGCTATGACAGCCTTGGCAGGCCAAGACACTGTTTTGTTTTGTTTTTTTTTTAATTTATTTATTTTGAGAGAGAGAGAGTGAGATAGGATACCAAGTAGGCTCCACTCTGACAGTGCAGAGCCTAACTTAGGACTCAATCTCACAAAATGTGAGATCATGACCTGAACCTAAATCAAGAGTCAGACGCTTAACCAACTGAGCCACCCAGGCTCCCCAAGACACTTTCTATAAAGCTGTTATTAACCCGATGATACTTTTTAAATAGCAGCAGCTCCAAATCCAAACATGATATATCTAGAGAGTCACAATGTGCATGAACATATTAAATGCTCTGAAAAAGTCTGCAACTTCTTTAAAGCTAACTCTTATTTCCAGTGCTTAATCACCATGCAGGTACACTCTGAGTACCACAGCTTGGAAGCCACTAAAGAAAGCATCAAGCGAATTCCCCCAAATACGTGTGGAGCAATGGATTCAATGAGGAAAACTAGAAATGCCATTTCTTGGAGGAGGAATGCTCTTTCACGCATGAGCGACCTGATACCTTCAACAAGGACTTCTTGAAATTGATGGTCAAGAATGATGAAAAACCCTCAGCGACAATTATGCATTGTATTCTCAGGCAGCCATCACATTCTGGTTTATGCAGGCAAGACTCCCTTCGCACATTTCCCTTATGCACAATTGCCAGTTACCCTATTGCAACAGAAGTTAACTAATACAAACCCCCCAACAACACAGTCCCAATTTCACTCACCACACTATATTAATGGTGAGTAATTACGTCTGGCACAATCTCTGCTGCTTGTGCTTCAGTTTGCAGATCACTAAGTTACACAACGTAAGTTGTGCGTCCTGATTGGGGACCAACCACCACATAACTCCATTCAGAGCCTGCCAGTGACTGGTCACTGTGCACCTGTTATCAGTTCACGTACAGACAGCAAAACTTGCAGTTGTGTGGTCTCCTGGTCTCACTGTGATAAACCCACATGACATTTTACTGACTCCTAAGACAGAATTAGCCAACAAAGATGAAGGTGTGACAAAGACACAGAAAGTCGTGATGCTGGAAGTCAAAGTTTAATGAGACATAAGCATAGTTCTAGAAGAAACACCTTTGGGGTGTCAGGTGGGAAGGATGGAAGGGTCCTTGTTCAAGAGCTTCTAGATCTTCAGCCAGTGGAACCTAGAAAATGTGTTGAAATAAATGAGGAAAGCAATTGTGGGGAGAAAAAAAGATAAAAATGCTGGCAAAAAAAAAAAAGTCATCTAAGGGAACTCTTGGGGATATTTCATAACATTGAAGGTAAAAGACAGAATGTTGGAAGCTGAGCCAAATTTAGAAAGGAGAATAATTCACCGAGGCTTAGAAAGGTGCTTGGCCCATTTCTTACTATTGAAAGCTCTCAAAAAAATATGTATAAAGAAATCAAACATTATATCTCAATATTTCTAAGGTTTTAAGTTACAGTATGCTAAATATTAGTTTTGCCATGCTTAAATTTTTCTTATACATTTATAACCAACAGTAAGAAAGTCCTTAATGTTTTGACAAAGATTTTGAAGGTCGTGAAACAATCTAATGGATTATTCTCATTGATTATTGAGATTGCATAGTACAGTTTCAGCTTGCTTGGTCATTTCCACAGTCCCACTCTACTGTGCAAAGCAAAGACTACATGTAAAGCTCTGATGTTAAGAAGAAAATTCATGGGTCCTACTCATCATCAATTGACAAATGTTACTGAACCTACCATGACAAAGTTGTGTAAGGGACCCAAATACCAAGGTTACACATAACTTGCGGCTGAGTAAGAAGTGGTGGTAAGGACCTAACAATAATAGTTAATGCTAACATTGACTGACTGCTCTTTGTATCTGGGCACAGTGCTCAGTCCCTTTCTTACAGTGCCTCCTACTCACCTCAGCACAGGTGGAAATTTCCAAGAACCTGAGATTAGCTATGATGGCTCAGAAGAGAAGGAGGATCAGTGAGGCCTTGGGGACCATGGAGATATCACCCTTTTGAGATCAGTGTCTGCACATGCCCAGTGCCATGGGCTCGTGTGTCAAGATAGGCCTGGCCTGTAGCACAGCACCTGTGTTTCCTTTCTACACTTACGGGCCCCCAAAGCATAGCCCTACGAGGAATGGGAGACACAACTTGGGGCAGTTCAAATGGGCACTTGACACAGCCATCCCCATCAGGATGAGGAGGGAAGATGGCAGATCTTTGGGTCAACCACTGCTTCTTCATCATCACATCAGATGCAAGCATCCGGGTTTTCTAATGTGAACATTAGGTTGGTGTAATTCGTATCCTTCCCTGTTTATCTAATTTCATGAGAGCACATTCAGGGAGTGAATTGTTGCTGGAGAAGATAGATCTACTATGCTTTCTAATTTGTTCATTGAGCCTTAGGGAACTCCTTGGGCATGAAAACTATCAATGAGTCATCTAAATTTACTTCATATTCAGAAAATCATCAGTGCTAATATGATGTGTCCTTTTTAGATCACTTGCTTCCAGGCTGTCCCTTCAGCATGTGCTTTTTAGTGTCCTCCCCAACTATACTACTAGATGGTTTTTATTTTGCTATAGGCATAAAGATTTTCTGTCTATGTACGTACGTACACATTTGTATATGGATATATATGGATACAGATATTGTATTCATCTTCTCAGGTAATCATAACAAACACCAAGACTGAGTGACCTAAACAATAGACACTTATTTCCTCACTGTGCTGGAGGCTGGGAGTCCAAGATCAAGGTGGTATCTAGGGGGATCTAGGGGTGGTATCTCCTGAGTCCTCTCTCCTTGGCTTATGGATACCACCTTCTTCCTGTGTCCACACACAGTCTTCCTTCTGTGAACATATGCCCCTGGTGTCCGTTTGTGCATCCAAAGTTCCCTTTCTTGTAAAGACATAAGTAATCTGGATTGGGAGCAGGGACATTATAACAGCTTCCTGTTAATTTAAGCACGTCTGTAGGACCCTATCTCTAAATATAGTCACATTCTGAGGTGGTGGGGGTTAGAAGTTCAACATGTGAATTTGGTGGGGGACACAATACAACCCATAACAGATGCAGATAGGCAATAGATGGTAGATAGATGATAGATAGATAGATAGATGATAGATATCCTACACATGAAATCTATAGCCTGGGATACAGACATATGTCCCACAAAATGAAAATGTCAACATGGATTTCAGACATATAAATTTTGTAATTAATCATGATCCCTTAAGTGTCTTGTTTCCTCTTACAATTGCAGTTTTCACCTCTAAGTGGATGATGCATGTATGTGCATCTACATCTGCCTGCTGAAGGTCTGACCCACATTCGCCATGACAGACTAGACATTTCCTCCCAGGCATTCCGCAGGCTGTGCATGTCCAAAACAAAACTCATCCCCATTTGCATAAAATCTCTTCTTCCCATGACCTTCCTGCTTCCGCAAGGCCCTGCCACCTTCCAGAGCTCACCCTCTTGACTCTAGAGGGACCATCTCTGTCTCTTCCCTCTTCCTTGACTCCTGATTCACTCAGTGGCTGTGCTTTCCTGTCTATCTGCTCTGCTGCATTCCTGCTGCCTCCACCACAGTGCAAGCCTGTCTTCCTTTGAGTGAGGAATTCCAACAGCCGCCCATGCACCTCCCACTCCCGTGCTCCCTCTGCTCTCGTCCAGCCTGCACATGGCACACTCTCTGGCACGCAAAGCTTTCATTGCTCTTCACTATCCATTAAATGGAGGCCTCTCATCCTGCCATTCAGACTCCTCTATTGGATATTCGGAGTCGACTGACTGGAAAACTCTAGTCTTCACATAGCCAAACAGTCATACCCACCTATTCTGACAAAGCATTGCATTATTGCAGTTCCCAGATTTCTTCATTGATAATAGTAGCAGAAGTTGCCAGCCCAGCAGGGATTGTCCCATATTTCTTCCTCTATATTTGCTCTCCTCTTCCTCCCTTCTTCCTTCCTTTCCCTCCCCAACACACATACGCACACATGCACTACACACACATGCAAAAGAATTAGCTCTTTAAATACAGGAGGACCCTTAACTGAAATAATCATCAAAAATCAAGGACAATGCAAATGTTGTACAAGGAGCAAGGGGGAAAAAAAGAAGCACAAGGAAAATACAGAAATCTCGAAGTTTAACCAGTAACCATCCTGACCTCTTATAGTCTGCAGTAACAGAGACATCCATAAAAATTTATTCCCAGAAGGATGAATCAGGGCCAGCAAAAGACTTTCCTGAGGCTAGCCAAAGGCAAGTAGGGTTCTTTTTCAAGGTCAACAGGCCTAGAGACAGAAGTATATATGCTTTAAAAACATGAAAATTCTCTTTCCTTGACACCAACGAGTTAAAGAGAAAACATGTACATGTAGATAGCAATCTAGAGGAAAGGAAGAAGTGAAGAAAACCTGGCTCATTTCCTGCCTCAGTCAAAGATAAAAAAATAGAATAGAACACTGAGAAGATGGTGTCATTACACGATGTTGCGCATGCGTGTTGGCTGGTAAGCTACTAGCACACTGCACGGCCTGGAGCTTTGCTGACCATGGAAATATGTACCACCTCCTTGTAGCCTCTTGAATGAACACCACACCACTGAAAGCATTGGTGGTGTGCGTGTGTGTGAGCTTTTGCTCACAGAACCCAACACAGGCTGCTTTGAGGAGAATCCATTTCCATTCCACCCAGAGCTGCCCAAGGCAAGTCTGATTAGTTGTGAGAGAGAAAGAGAAAGGAGTAGACCCGTTGTCTTTCTTCCCTCTGCTCCTGAATACAGGCAACTTTGGAGTTGAACACCAATTGCAATATTTCTTAGCTGTCATTCAGTTGACACAGACCTGTGACCCTGTGGGGGCTCTTGGAGAAGCACACACCTTCACCCTCACCCCATAGAGAAGTAGGCCCTTCACAACCCGCCCCCAACCCCCACCCACTGTATTTCCGCATACACACACATCCAGCTGTCCTCCCTGCTCTCTTCACCATGGTTACAGGAGTCTCCGCCCTCAACTTCCCTAAATCGAAAATTGGCAAAGAACTCAAGGAAATGAATGTCCTCCCAATGAGCCAGAGTTTTGCGATGCACTGTTTGGATAATAGTATTCTAACAGAATACCTGGAAGTTACAGAGTATACTCTTTAAACAGAGCTACCAATTAATAAGCCCTAGAAGAGTCTTGGGACTCCCAACAAAGAGTTCTCTGGGGACAGAGAATCAGGCCAGTGCCTACATCTAGCTTGGGAACAAGATTTCATTTCAGAGACCACTTGCTACATCATATTAGGAATGATTCAGGGGCTGAATCAGGCTGCCCTGGGGAAAAGTGCTAACATGAATTTGTGACATCTGCATTGGGTGTGGAAAGGGGAGTGGCACATATTTACCATCATGTCAGGCATTGTTTGACTCAACCCTCACAGCTTCCTGTACCATAAATGTCGATGTCATTTCATAAACAAGGCATCTGAGTGGCTCACACTCAGAAGGGGGGAGGATGCCTTGTTTCTGGGAGACATGGATTCCTCTAATCTCCAATGAATGACTTTGACCTTGAGACTTCACATTGGCCCAGATGGAACTTTATTAGACCTGAACCACAAGTACTTTCCTTCCTTCTGCCTTTCACTGGGGTTATACCTGCATATCATCCAAAGGTTCTCCTCCTCTGCCTTGCAGGTATCTGGTGCCCCTTTAGGAACTCCCCACCTCTCCCCTTCCCTCCTAGGTGATAACTACAGTTAAGTCAGCATAACCTGGTTGGGGATCTGCTAGGCCTGATAAGGAAAAAAAGAAATTACACACCAAAGTTGCTGCGAGAATTAGCTGCATTTACTGGCAGGAGCTAGGGGCACACCCCTGGGCCTCCATCACAGGGATCAGAGTGTAAGCCTGGATAAAGCAGCATTCATTGACTTCAAAGGCTATTTCTCCAGAGTCAGGATTTAATATCCTGGCAAGGACCTCAGAGGATGGACAAGTTTTCTGCTGGAGAAACTAACGGGCAATTCTGGGTGAAGTAGAAATGCCTAAGCTGCCCTACAGGTGAACAAGGAAGGGATGAAGAAGCAGTGGGCATGTTGAAAGGGTATGTTAGGTGAAGGCAGAAGACCCACCAGAGGATGATGCTCCACAGAAAGCCCAGATGACACACCTTTCACAAGGCCATCAGAGATGTGCTGGTGAGGGGCACCAGCATCACCAAGATGTTCAATGGTGGCTCTGCTCTGCTGGCAAGGGCTGGCCACTGATGGGGTAGGTGCAGAACTGGGTTTTTGAACATCTATGGTTAGAATGAGGGAGGATCTAGAAGCACTAACAACCAAGAGTCTATGCTTAACCACCAGAAGCCATGAGGCCACAACCCACTCTATTGACTGGTAAGGTCAGAGAGGCAGCCAAAGAGGCATGTCCATCAAGGAGTGGTTAGCACAATGTGGTGTCTCAAGGGCAAAATAAACAGGCAGCTAAAAAGGGCTCTGCTTAATACCTTCAACAACAAAGGCACGAATAGAGGGGGAGGCTGATCCCTTATTTAGCTTCTAGATCTGAGCCAATTTTCAGATTTTGAATCCATTCACTAAGGAGGCAGAATCCTGCAATGCTGTGTCAGGCTGTACTGTGAAGATGGTTGTATTAGCTTCTTGGGGCTGCTGTAACAAAGTGTAACAAGTAGGTGGCTTACAACAACAGAACTTTCATCTCTCTTAGTTCTGGAATCCAAAAGTCTGAAATCAATGTGTTGGGAGAGCCATGTTCTCTCTAAAACCTGGAAGGTAATCCTCCCTTGCCTCTTCCTAGAGTCTGGTGGTCGTTGCCATCTTTGATATTTCTTGGCTTGTAGATACATCACTCCAATGTTGGCTTCACATGACTGTCTTCTCCCAGTGTCTTCATATCATCTTTCTTCTGTGCCTGTCTGTCTCTATGTTCAAATTTCCCCTTTTTATAAAGACTTCAGTCATGTTGGATTAAGGCCCACCCTAATGAACTAAACTCATCCTGACATGGTTAGATCTGCAAAGATCCTATTTCCAAGTAAGCTCCCATTCACAGATATGAGGGATAGGACTTCAACATATCTTCTTTTGGGGAACACAACTCAATTCATAACAACAGTCCTCCCCCAAAGGTCATGTACTAGGTGACTAATCACTGGGGAAAAGGGAAGACATGAACTGTTCAAGGACTACTGGACATGGGGTCTGACCAAGTGACACTTGGATACCCAAAGTGTCATCATGGCCCCCTGTTAGAGTGGAGACCTACAAGGTCAAATAGTAAGTGGAGTCCTGGCTAATGTCCAGCTCACAGTGGCCCTGCTGGCTCCACTGACATGCCTGTGGTCATTTTCTTGTTTCCTAAGTGCAAATTGTAATTGGAAAGCTTGGTAGTTGGATTAGCTTCAAAACTGGCTCTTGGGATAAAACCTATCACAATGCAAAACACCACATCTGAAAATACTTCCATCAGCCAAGGTAATAAATCAAAAACAATATTGTATTCTGAAAAATATGGTAGAAATTTGTATCACCATTAAAGACCTTAAGTATATAAAGTGGTGGTATGAACCATATGTCCATTTAATTCAGTCTGGCCCCTGCATAAATGAAATAGATCTCAGGGAATGAGATAATCTACAACAAATTAGACAAATAGTAACCCTGATCATAGGTGCTGTGCTGGACATGGTCCATGGCATGCAGTCATTGACTTGGCAGGTGACTTCTTTTCAATTCCAATCAAGAAAGAGGATTAGAAACAGTCTGTATTGATGTGAGGTGGCAAACAATATTCCATTAGAGCTTTGCCTCAGAGCTATATGAATTTTCCTGCCTTCTGTCATAAATTGTCTGAAGATAAGTGGACCATCTGAACATCCTACAGAACATAATGACATCATGGTTATTGGAGAGAAGAAATAATAGGTGGACACTTCACTGGAGAACTTGGTAAGATACATGCACTAGGGAAGATGGGAAGTAAAGAAGGTCTCTATGAGGTTTCAGGGCCCTGCCATCTTGGCAGGAGCTAGTGACCCTGACCAGCAGGAAGAGGAAGGGCTCTTTTTACACAATGGGGCAGGAGAAATTTGTGTGGAATCCCCTTAGGTGTCTCTTGGCACCCTCTCCCTCATAGTAACTGTGAATAGACACTCCTAGCAACCCCACACTGAGAAAAGGATCAGGTACCTCCAGGAGTGAGGTCTGGGTCTTACACCAGGTAAGCCACCACTGTGTACCAAGATGAGAAATAATGAGGGGCAATCATATGGAGAGTGGAGGAAGGAAAGAATGAATAGGAGTTGTGGCCCCTCTGCCACTAGCTTCCCTCCTCTAAGTGTCCCCTCTGGAGAAGAGGCCATGGGATATACTGAGGCACTGTCCCCAGAACCTGCACAGAGTAAACAGACCGCCATGGGCCAAGCCTGGCACTCTGAAATCCACCCCTCCCAGCCAGGGACAGCATGGCAGTGACAGCAGTTGGGGCTCCTCTTTCAGGCAACTTGGGCTCAAGGACCTGCCATCATCCTGCCAAAGCTTCCTTAAAACTCTGCTACACTCAGCTGTTTCCTCCTAGCCCTCCAGACTTCCTTCTCTCCTCAGAAGGGCCAGACCCACATCCCTATAACTCCCCAGCCCCCTGTGGCTTCCTCCTGATCTTAGCTTCCTGTGGCTGCTGTACCAAATCACCACTAGCCTAGGGGTTCAAAACAACACAAATGTATTATCTTACAGCCCTGGAGGTCAGAAGTCTGAAATAGCCCCTCAGGGCTGCATTCATTCTGAATGCTGTGAGACGGAATCTACCCCTTGCCTTTTGTAGCTTCTAGAAGCTGCTCACAGTCCATGGCTCCTGGCCCCTTTCTGAGGTCACTCAGACCCCTGCTTCCATCATCACGATTCTTCTGACCCTGCCCTCCTGTCTCCCTGTCTCCCTCTTATAATATAGCATTTTGTAATCTTAGTGGGCCCACTCTGACAATCCAGGATAATCTCCCCATCTCTAGATCCTTAACCTAATCACATCTCCAAAGTCCTTTTTGTCACGTGTGGTAACATAGTTACAAGTTCTAGGGAGTAGGGCACAGACATCTTTGTGGCATTATTCAGCCTACATACTTCCCATTTCCCCCACAGGCATGTGTTTCTCCTACATCTAATCTCATCTTGATATCTGCTTCATGGAGAACCTGGGTCACCCCCAATGCTCCTTACATCTAAGCAAGCAGGGTCCTGGGCCCCGGGCCCTATTCCTCAGGAGCCTTGTGCTTTGGAGAGCCTTCCCCAAACTTTCCAAGCCCCCATCTGGTGCCTGGAACTAGCCAGGCTGAGGGCACCACTCTGATGAGGTTCCTGGGCCTGAATGAGATCTGTATGTATGTCAGTCTCCACCTCCCTCTCAGAAATGTTCCCCAACCCCCAGCCTGTGCCTGGGTTAGAGCAGATGTTCTGAAGACCTCTTAGGCTTGTGTTTTGGGGGTTGTCCCAGGCACCCCCATCTCAGGCCCCAGTTACAGGAGGGGAATTGCCTGAGTCGATGGCTCCAGCTGGCCTCCATGGTATTTCTTCTGGATTGCATGAGATTAACCCATCAGGGTAGTTCTCAGATGCTGATTTTGGATGATTCTCAGTCACATCAGATATAAGATGAGTTCAGTGCTCTGGGCAAACACCCATGTATCACAAACCCTTGGCTGGTGTAGCACTGGTGGCCCACACAACGGCTTTCCCTCCCCCATGTTCATGTCAGGCAGTCCCCTCCCCGCCCCCCCCAACACAGCTCTGAAAATGCCTCTCAGGGCTTTCTAGCTAACACTCTGCCTTGCCAATGGGCCCTTCCAATCCAGGCCCACTCTTGATTCCAGTCAATATGATGACATCATGCTCTCTAGGGGCTCGAGCTGTGCTGGAGGAGGGATGGACATTCCTTGATGAATGGGACCCTCTGGTTACTACACCCAGAGCCCCTGGTCTACCCTCTCCATTGGTGGAGGTATGTGTAAGGCAGGGATGGAATCAACATAGAAAGAGAACACACTCTAAGAATGTAGGATGATAATACAAAGAGGTCAGAGAAGACATGGTTGGAAGCTGTGTTATACCCTTTTACTGTAAAATTCACTTTTTTTATTTTTTATTTTTGAATATATATACTTTTTCACCATACGGAGTTACAAAAATTGTCTTACTTGTGATGACAATTTTCAAAATCTACTTTCTTGCTACTTTCCAATATGTAATACCGTATGATTATCTATAGTCACCATGCTGTACATTACATCCCCATGACTTATTCATTTTAAAACTGCAGATTTGTTCCTTTGGACCCCCCCCCCCCATACTGTAAAATTCAAGATAATGCATTTCATGATCAGAGGATGCATTATCATAAATCCATGTGGCTATTCAGTCTAAAGGCAAGCCAGGGATCCTTGGTTTTCTTTTCTTTTTTTTTTTTTTTCCTAATCTTTTTTTTTAGTTTATTTATTTATTTATTTAGAGAGACAGAGAGCAGGGGAGGGGCAGAGAGAGGGAGAGAGAGAATCCCAAGCAGGTGCCATGCTGTCGGCACACAGCCCAAGGCAGGACTTGACATCACAAACCCTGAGATCATGACCTGAGCCAAAACCAAGAGTTGAATGCTCAACCAACTGAACCACCCAGGCACCCCAAGAGTGCTGGGCTTTTTAACCATAACCTCCACCTTCCAAGGTGCAGTGGGCCACTACTCCGGCTTTAAGTCCAGTGTACCATGAAGGTCCTGCCCACCCTATGCAGGTGCCCGGTGAGGCCAGAGAGGAAAGAGATGAGGGAACTGTCACATGGGAGCTGAGCACCAGCAGTGGGAGGAAACCGGGGGATGAGCTTGAAGAATAAGTGAAGTTACTAATACCAGGAGATGTTTTGTGTTTTAAGGAGAAGACAAAAGTCCCATTCGAAACAACCAAAACTTTCCTTTGGCAAGGGCCAAGCTGAATGTACTGGAAAGGGGGTGATGAAGGGCCATGTCCCAGAGGACACAGACAAGGAGGCATCCAGACTCAGAAGGAGAAATCAGCCACAGGAAGGTGTCTCTTCCCTAAGAGGTGAGAGAGAAGAGAAAAGAAAGAATAGGAAATGTGGAGCCTGAGGGTGGAAGGAGGGGAGCACAGCACAGACAGATGGCCTTAATCTTGTAAGTGGGAAAGGAGGCAAGTTGAATTTGGCTGGGGCAGTGATGGGAGGTGGGGCTGAGTGGGGAGGCTGGACAATTCCCCTGGGGCCACAGAAGGCCAAGAATAGAGAATCCTGGTGGAGGAACAGCAGTGGTTCCCAAGCTTGCCTCCTGAGAAGAATCTCAGGAAGGGAGTGTCAAAATGCAGATTCCCCAGCTCCTTCTCTGGAGACTGATTCAGTAGGATTGGGATGGGACCAAAAACCTACATTGTTAGGACAGCCTGTGTCTATACTTAATATCAGGCAAGTTTGGGGAAACAGTGAATTCAAGCTCTGTTGAGCAGCTTGGAGAGCGCATGAGAGGCTGGATAACATGAAATCGAGGGGATTCACTTAGTATCCTTTTCAGGGCAAAACATGCTGCCCAAAATTCCATGGGAGAAAACTTTTGATGGAATGTTGCAGTGTGAGTGTGTCAATCCAGGAGGATGGAGTTTAGGCAGGAGGGTGGGATCTATCCTGGAGGATGGGGGTTATCCAGAAGGGTGTAGCTTATCCAAGAGGGTGGGGTTTATCCATTATTCAGGTAGGTGTGGTGGGAGGTCCAGGGTGTGGGGGTTGATTGAACATGATCAAAATGATTGACCTTGGATCTATACTTAGTAGAGACCAGAGAGGTAGCCAGAGGGAACTCGTAGAGTCTGAGAAAAGTGGAGGGAACAGGGTCAAGATCAGGAGGTCAGGGAGGGTGAGGAGATGGGAGTGGTTTGAGGGGGAATTGGGAATTTCAGAGCCCACCCATTAGTCCAGCACAACTTTCTAATGCAGCAGTTTTACACATGTATTTGGGGAGGAAATTATTTTTATACTATAATGAACACATTCTATTGATCCTCATGGAATAGTAAGATTAAAAAAAAAATACCTCAAAGACTTTTCTGCAAGCTGCCTCAGGCTGCATGTCCAGCATTGGTGCCCCTCTGTGGTTAGAGGGACAAGAAGGAAGAGTTTGAGAAACACTGCTGAGGAATGTATACACTTAGAAGCTACAGGACCAGCCCTTAAAAGAAGATCTCTCAGTACGGATGGATGGCTAGAGTTTATGTAAATTTATGAAATTACTAATAACTGACAATCTTTACTCTATGAATGACTACTTCATGCGATTCATCCTAATTCTGAGATTCACTTAGAAGTGTTTCTTCCTCACCAATGCCTGCACCATCTGGCCTCTAGGGGGCACTGCTCTTCCTCCTAAACTCTGCCTCAAAGGGCAAAGGCCACTTCCTTGGCTTCCTGAAACACCAAGTCAGCATTGGAACAAAGAAGACTATTTAAGAAGGAAGCAGCCACAGAGAGACACATGAATGTGGACAGTGCAGCTCCCTGTCCCCTAAAATGTGGGCCCCAGACCAGTAGCATCAGCATCACTAGGGAGCATTGTAGACTCCCAGGCCCCAACCAGACCCACTAAATCAGAAGCCGCATTTTAACAAGATTCCCCAGGTGACCTAAATGCACATTGATATTTGAGAGGCACTGATCTAGCTAGCAAGATTCTACTTATGGAACATCTGCCTTCCTGACCTCAGCAACCTGGCTGTGCCTGCTGAACATCCTCCCACCCACCCGGGAACCCTCAGACCCCTTCACTCCTCAAAACTGACAGACAGCCTAGCCTTCCCCATGATAAGTTCCTGTCTATGGATCTGCTCCTTCTCTCAGGATATCAGGATATCCTATCTGTTGCTGTGTAAGAAATGATGCTCAAACTTAGTTTAAAGCAATAAACATTTATTTTCTCACAGCTTCTGTGCACTAGGAATCTGGATATGGCTTAGCCTGGTAACCCTGACACAAGGTCTCTCTCATACTGCTGCAAAGGGTCAGCGGTCATCACAAGGTTCCACTAGAGGGCATTTCACCTTCAGGCTCACTCTTGTCAAGGGGCCAGCTGGCCTCAAGTCCTCACTGGCTGATGACCAGAAACATTAACTTCCTGCCACATGGTTGTCTCTCTCCATAGGGCTAATAACATATCAGCTTGTTTCCCTCAGAGCAGGAGCTCAAGAAGGGGAGAAGAAGGGGGCAGAGCCAGCCAGACAGACAGACAGGGCAACCCAGACAGTTCACCACCTTTCGTCACTAAATCTTGGACATGACATTCCATCACTTTTGCTACTTTATGCTGTTGGCTAGAAGCAAGTCACTAGGTCTGTCCCAGGCGTAAGGGGAAGGGATTACACAAGAGCATGAATACTAGGAAGTGGGGACTATTGGGAACAATCTGAGAGGCTGTCTACTCCAGAAAGTGACCTCAATCTAAAGGGCATGCCCTCACAAGGCAACCATATCAGAGTACAAGAAAAGATCCTGCATGGTCCTATTCTAAGGGTGATTGACATTCAATAGCAGGAAGTCCATTCCCATTTAATAGTAATTTTCAGAGTGATTCCATCTTAGCGTTACTTGGGAGAACTTTACAAAATACCAATGAAGACCAATGGAATCAGAATCTCGAGGGATTGATTGTTTAATTTTTATTTCTCAACTGGTTCCATTGCAGAGCTAGTCTTGAGAATTCCTGCCTCAGATGAACAATTCCAAATACTACGATGTCATGTCTGGGGTGAAGGTCACTGGGACAAAAGAAGGCATGGGAACCCATAGCTTGGAAATCTGATGGCTGACCTGCTGGGAAATGGGCTGACAGGAATAGTGAGCCTGGGGATTTAGGCCTTAAGGAGCTGTTGGGGCTATTGTAGAGGTGGGGAGATAAGACTGACAAGAGATGATTTTCTACAACTGCTACAACAACAAAACTCCCATGAAATCATGAGGCTACATGACACTTGCAAGAGTTAGGAAGATATGGAGGGAGGACTGGTGGGAGGAAAGGTCAAAAAAGAAACCCATGCATTTCTAAAACTCGTCCTCAACTCCAGTTGATGGCTCCAAGGAAATGAACATAGAAAATGAAGGAAGCTTACCTAATACAAGTGCCTTCTAATCTTTTATTCTATAGTCCATAGATGCACAGAAATTCAGAACTAGAGAGGTCCTGTAGATTATCTCCCCACCTTCACTTATTTGTGAGGAAACAGAGGCACAGAAAGGTCACATGAAGGATCATGGCATTGTTGGGATATGAACTCACATCTTTGAGCCTGAGCCCAGTGCTCAAATCTCAGGCATCCCACAGACAGCTCTCTCTCTCTGGATGGGGTGGGTTTTATTCCTCCCCTTTCACATCCATGTGAAAATGAGGTTTACTCAGAAATTTCCCGGGAGAAAGCATTCACTTATGGGACTCCATGTCCCTTGGACAGTATCTTTCACCATAAAGATTTCAACAAGGGTTAGCCCACAGTAGGTAGTAGGTCAGTGTCACATCATCAGCACGTAATCTACTTTGTTTGATGAGAACAAGTCACTGGGTTGATTATAGTCTTCAAATCTCCCAAGATCTCAGCTTGAACCACGCCTGCTCATTAGAAGGAAGGAGCGTGCATCTGAGCCACAATCTGAGGCTCAGATGGACCTTCAGCACTGCCCTACCCGAGGGCTTTATCCAATAAAATGTCTCCATTCTTCAGGCAATTCCAACCTTTACCTCCCCTCCCTGTGCCTCTCCTGCCTGATCCATATCTCACCCTTATCCACTGTTCTCATTCTCAAGAACCGGGTCTCTCCCATTCTGTTGCTATGGCCACAAACCTCGCCCAAAGCATACCAGCACTGTGGTGTTCACAGATGTTGGCCGAAGTCCAGGCAGATGCAGAGCAGTTGGGGAAGAAAAAGTTCTACTCTGAAAGCTGTGGTCCAAGGCTGTTCATTGGACTCTGTCTCCACTGTGGGCTTTCAGAGCTGTCCATTGGCTGTCATGTGTGACTGAGAATCAATTGTTCACTTCTCTGCCCTACATCTGCTCCTTGGGAGCCTCTAACCCAAATCTTAAAGAGCTAAATAAGGCTGTTCCCAGAGCTCAGGACCCTGGCTGGTTACCAAACACTGAAAACTTTACCAGTTGCCACCAGTTCCAAATCTCTAAGCTCTTAAGAGAGTCATGAGGAATGTTGCCCCCCAGAGGTCCAGCCCTGGCCCATTCCAATGCTCTTGAGTGTCCCATGACCTGAACTGGCTCTCCTAGAAAGAAAGAAATCTATGGTAGAGGAAATGAAGAAGCATAAAGAGAATAGAGATGTAATTTCTTTAAAACAAAGGAAAGCCTTCCTGTCGGTAACATGTCCTAAATGCACAGCTGTCCCTGGGTGATTGATGTTGGCCCAATGCTTGCATTCACTAAAATCACAAGCAAGAAGAAAATCTGAAAGGTTCTTCAATAATACCAACACTACCAAGTAACATCTGTCCCTTAGGAGTGGACAGCCTGCTTTATCCTGGTCAAGATTCTAGCTGGAATCCTCCAATGGGAAAATGCATAGGGCACTATACAGGTCAGAAAGCAGCACAAAAATGTGGCATGTTTTTTTTCCACTCTCTACTATTCTGTTCACAAAGCAAGGAAGACAGTCTGACCCCTCCCCCAAGGTAGGTGCCATATTGCCATAGAGCCCTGCCTGGAGGTGGGGGAAGCAGGAGGTGCTAACAGGTGCTCACCCAGTGAGAGGCAATGGGATGGGGTGCGAAGAGGCTATTTCTGCTGGCCAAATCACAGCAGTTCCAACCACCTTCTGATATCCAGGGCTACCAAGAACCCTCCCAGATCTCATTTTTGGCATTAGTTGGCCCAGAGGTACTTTGCCAAGAGTTGCTATGTCTTTGCTAAGGAGTTGCTAAGGAATATTCAGATGGAGTTACCTCAAAGAGCAATGTACTTCATTCATCTTTAGAAGGAATAGATAAAATTATCTCTTTCCAATGGGAGAGAATATGATCATAAGTTAATAACTAGTTAAAAATTAATGAGAAAGATGTCAAAAGATGCTGTGGTTTTATTTCTTCATAATTTTTTTGTGTTCACTTGGAATACTTTATTCAGCTTATTATTTAAGTTCAAACGTTTTCATAAAGATTCAGAATTTAATTTTTAAATTGAAGGATAACGTGTTTACCTCTATAGCTTGCAAAGCAAGCTCGAGTACAAGCCACATGGCCATGCCCAAGTCCCCATTAAGCCATCACCACCAACAGCTTTTAGCAGTATCTCATAAGAGCATGTAAAAAAGATCCTGGGTACAAGACTGAAAAGACCAAAGTTCAAAGGCATGGCAGCTATCACATTTCCCAGTAGAGATGGCACTGGGCTTCCCTTTCTATTCTCTTTCCCTGTGCTTCCCTTTCTATTCTCTTTCCAACAGACCCTCCCCTCCCAGCACCCACATCAGTCCACTTTATTCAGAAGGATTCCTGGTCTCTGCAGAGGATATTGAGATGAGCGGAGGCCAACAGAGTAGAGCAGAAAGATACAACTAGAACCAAACAAATAGGGTCTGAAATATCTTCAGAAGTTACTGGCACTCTATTGAGACACACTGTCTTTTGAAAGACAAGGACAGTTGGAAATGTCTTACGCCACCAAATGTTGGCCCCCGCCTCATAAAGGCAAACACTTTCTCTACAGAGCCTGACTGTTTTCGCCCCATCGCTCACACTCACATGCACAGTGCTCAGCCTCACCCAAGCCCGAATCCCCGACGGACAGCTGCTCTGAGCGAGATCCACCCTGAAGCAGAGCAGCAGGATGAGCAATGTTTTCCACTGCGAGCAGGAGATGGGCTAAGCTGCATGTGGGTGAATCATGAAAGCCCGAACAGGGAGACAGATTAGGACTACAAGGGAACTCCACTTAATAAAGGCTGCCCCCTCCCTGCCCACCAAGAGCAGGCCTGGAGAGGAGATCTACCATTTTCCAAATAGGTAAGGGAAAATTCAAGTTGTTGTTATTCTTTTTTCTTTTCTTTCTTTTTTTTTTTTTTTTTTTTTTTTTTTGCTGAGTTTCAAATATCTGGAAGGCTCACATGCAACTGGCAGCTGTTGACTTCCTGAGCCTGTTAAAAAAAAAAAAAAAAAACAACAACACCAAGTATAAGGACATGATGAGGCCTAGCACAGCAGATCTGGAGTTCAATAGATGTCAGTTCAGATGTGGCTCTGCCACTTCCTAGCTGTGCTACCCTGTCAGTCACTTGCCCTCCTGGAGCCTCCACCCTCTGCAACATGTAGCCACTTCCCCAGCTGCCTTGTCATGAGGCTTCAAGGGAAGAATCCACGTGGCAGGCTGGGATGATATCTGTTCCAAGTGACTGGCACATGAGAGATGACCACTAAATCTGCTCTGAGAGAGTGAACGTACATATTTTCAGTGTCTGGCACACAGTAGTCACTTGGTAAATATTGATTTTGTCCCTTTCCTTTTCCAGATGAGCAGCCGCCATAGTGCTGGTTCCAACAGCCAAGCCAAAATCAAGCCAAAAATACCACATATTGGAGGGGGCCAGGTCACCGCTGCAAGGTGCTGGGGGAGAGTCTACAGACAAGGACCCCAACCCTGCTTCTGTTACTAGTTTTGCAGCTTTGCATGAAACTATTACAGTTTCTCCTTCCTTTCTTTGGAACCTCCCTGTTCTCCATATTTAAAAGGAGAACATTGGATTACAGCCATAGTTGAAAGCCATTTTGTAGCACCAAAACCCTTTCTTCACAAGAAACCTTACACAGAACCTCAACTGAATAAAATGACTCAGGGGAGAGGAAAACGGCCTAAACCTGAGTCTTCTCAGCTCCCCAGCTCAACTGCTATTAGAGGTTGAAAGAAAGGTACCCCTGAGCAACCCCTAGGGTTTCTGGAGCACAGTTAGAGACTCGTAGGATTATATTCTAAATCTGACATCTTGTGATTGTTTACAGAGTAACTCAGGCACATTTTTGAGCCTGACAAAGTTAGATCAAGGCTGATGTGTAAGACATACCAGAAAGAATACAACCAAGACTACTTCATACTCAGCTCCTCAGACCTGCACTCTGGGAATAAGTCACTTGGCAGAAAGTCCCCCTTAACTGGTTTCAGCTGGAGACTCAGCAGCAGCTACTCTACAGCACTGGGGAAGAGGAGAGAGGATGGGGAAGTAATGTGGAAAAAAGTGCAGTCTAATCCCGAAGAGAGCATCCTGTGAACATAACCATTTGGAGGAAAAGACAGAAATAGAGCCTGCAATAAATTAGAAAGCAACCAGAGAGGGGTGGGGTGTAGGGGAAAGAGCACTAGGCAGGAAATCAAAACACCCAATCCCAGGTGGGCATCGACCGCTGACCTTGAGCAAATCACACCTGTGTCTCAATTACCTCAACAGTAGGGCTAGACCAGGTAACCTCTATGGGACTTTTCCAACCATAAACTTCTGCAAAGAATTGCAGGCACTTAAGAATGTTGATAACAATGTTGTTATTGTTAGCATTTTCCAGCTATGTCTGTTCATTATCCTTAGTCTTCAACTGTGACATTAGTACCACATCTGAGTCCGTTGGCAGCGCTTAGGTCCTGCATGTAAAGAAAAGGGGATGGATTTGAATCTGTAAGACCAGTCTGTATAACATCTCCTACAGGCCTTTGTGCTATAAGTCAAGCAATCTCGGCATACGTGAGCACTCACCAAGTCCAGGAAAGGCAGGTAAACATATGCAGGCTGGTAGAATTGTCTAATTCTCTGCAAGGATTTGCTATAGCTCTGTTGCTTAGTTCATGGTTTCTGAGGTCACACTCTGAGGGCCTCAGAGTTACTATGCTTATACTATTACTTTTTTTTTTAACCTCCTAATCAAATGACCCTGAAGTTAGAAATAGGAGGAACCAACACAGGCAGTGAAACTCGATGCATTAATGGAACACCGGGTGTGACTGGACTAGGCTTCTTCAGGTCACAGGTGAGTCTTACAAGGTGACCATTTACCTAAAAGGGTCACTGAAGGTAAATGTAGTGTCTTTAAGGAGGACACGTGTCTTGGCTCAGTAATTGTTTAGAATGGCATTCCATCTGGAATCTGATTGCCAGCTTGGTCTCTTTCACCTTCTCCAGATTTTCAGCTCCAAGTCTTATCAGGACCAACCGAGTGGCCCCTGGTTTAATGTATCCAGCTTTGTCAACAGCAGGGAGCAGAGACGCAGCCAGGTAAGATGGGAGGTAAGGCAGGACGTGGAACACTCACTCATTATGGACAGAATGTCAGCCTGTATACATTAGAATACTTCCAACTGCAAGTAACAGAATGCTCAGCTCAAACCAGCTTTAAGAACAAGGATATTTTTATCTCATATGATAAGATGTCCAACAAGCTCCAAGGGGATTAAAATTGTGGTTTGGCGATGTCATCAGGAACCCCAGTTCTTTCCAGCTCTTGGCTCTACCATCCTCAGGGTGTTGGTGTTGGCCTCAGGCAGCTCGTCTCCTGGTTTCAAGATGCTTTACCAGCCCTGGTTTCACATCACACTGCGGGGCCATCAATCTGTGCAGCTGTCCAGGACTCTGTGGTTGGAGGGGCCCCACACTTGTTTTATGCTTTGCTGGTGCCATCTTGAAAATCTTAAAAATATTATCTTTGAACTTGGGTTTTGTGAGTGAAATTTTGTAGGGCAGTGGAGCATGCCCAGGAACAGAGGAGATATACACAATATGCATGGCTGCCCTTCCTTGCTGCCCATTTACAAGCAATGTTTGTGATGCCTGTGAGCACAAAATCCCAGTGGATGGACCCACATGCATGGGAGTCCAGTGAGACTCAAAGCCAATGCTAGGCAAACATGATAAGCCTATGCTGAGTAAGTCAGGGCACTAATGGCCCCTGGAAACCATGCTTCCTGTGCAAACCAGAAATTGCTTTGAACACAGAAAGAAGACAGTAAGATTCTAAGAAAACACAAAATATGGAGGAACCTTGTGCAATCTGTTCTAATTCATGTCACTTCCCTGTATTGGCCAACCACGTACTCTGAAAATGATGACATAGAAAGGAAGAGAGATGTGGTTGGCTAATACACCTGTGTGGATTATTCCAGAAGAAAACCCAGTAAACTCCAACCCATAACTCCCAAAGCCTCAATTTCTTGCATGTTCCTATCCCTTGACTTTTCCCCCCTTTCTTTTATCAACAAACAGCAGAGCAACTACCTGAGTTGTGTGCAATAGTTTATTACCCTGTAAATGTCTGGCCAGAACACAATATCCTCTTTCTAGAAGCAGTTCCATCCGGCCGTTGCTGGCTGGCTGGTGCCCCCATTCTCCTTTCCTAAAGCAACAGCTACAGCAACTGCTCTCCAACTTGGTCAGTCTCCCAAAGATCATTTTGTGAAGAAAACAGGATTATCTGCCCCAATGCTGGGAGGAAGACTTATTTTTCACTGTACACCCTTTGTAATATTTATACTCCTTACCATGTGCATACATTACCTATAAAAAGAATTTAATATGTATATTTTAAAAAAAATCACCTACTCTTACTTGCTTCTGAAATCAAAACAAAAGCACAAATGCAAATCTCCTTCATAAAAATTATGGAAAAATATTATCTTCTGGAATCACTCCAGTAAGAAATACCATAAGTGAGCTAGAATTCACCCTAGAAAAAGGTAAAGCTCTTTTCAAAGAGTGACATTGAAATGTCCAAGGCTGGTCACCACTCCTTTGAGAGTTTCTTGGAGAATACTCTCTCTGCCTGGACCTGCTGTGAACACAAGCACTGCAGAGTTCCCTCTGCCCAGCCCATTGTCACACGACCAGTCCCCAAGCTGGGGCCTCACCCCTGGCCAGCCTTCCTGCTGGCCTGACCTCCTCCTTTCTCAGCAGAAGAGAGGAAGCAAGTCACACGGGGAGCACACGCTGGGAGTAATGGGGTAGTGCTGGAAAAATTTCTTCTTCCTTCTTCCATTACATGTTGTTGTGCTTTAGCCACACTCCAAAATTGCTCATTCATGGACTTGTTAGAGAATAAAGACTGTGGAGCCAGAGGAGAGCTGAAGATGCTTTAGATCCCCCCACCCAGGACAGCGGCACCCCAGAGATATAGAACAGGTGCATGTAGGAGCCAGAGCTAGAACCCAGGGCACCATAATTATTGTCAAGTTCTCTAGCAACACATTTCCTAACTTCCCAGAGTCACCCTTCATATACACGCCCAAGACCAACTTTTGTCCAGAAACAAGAAGACACCTATTCTGTTTCTATTTCCATATAATGGTTCATGTAATAGTTAGTTAGTTAGTTAGTTAGTTACATAGAGAGAGCACAAGTAGGGTAGGGGCAGAGAGAGATGAAAGGGAGAGAATCCCAAGCAAGCTCCATGCCATCAGTGCAGAGCCTGAGGCAGGGCTCGAACTCACAAACTGCGAGATTATGACCTGAGCTGAAATCAAGAGTCAAACACTTAATTAACTGAGCCACCCAGCACCCCTGATTCATGTAATATTTAAAGACAGAACACAACTGTAAGAATCAACCTCCATCATTAAAACAAACTTTTTATTTCTTCAGTAAGATTGGAGAGTGTCATAGAAGCAGTGTTGTCTATATCAGGGTTTCTCAACCTCAGTCCTGTGGACATTTCAGGCAGGATAATCCTTTGCTGTGGGGGCTTCCTTGTGCTCTACAAGATGTATAGCAGCATCCCCAGCCTCTACCAACTAGATGCCAAAGCACCCTCTCCCCTCAGCTTGTGACATCTGAATGGGTCTCCAGACATTGCCAGAGGTCTCCTGAGAGACAAAATTGTCCCTTATTGGGAACCATGGATCTAGAGGAAACTACATTATTTGGTTGTCATTAGAAAATACTTATCAAGAAAAAGAAAAGATTCAGAGTTGCTCTGGCTTTGCAGCTAAATATTATGAGAGAGTGAGAGAGTCTGAAGCATTTCTGCACTCTGACTTAGTGTTTTCACATGATCTGCCAAACCACCACAGTGGCCAGAGCCCAGAAGAGCATGCAAGGTGGCCACTGGAACACCCTACTCTTTCAGCCTGGTGTCCTATACCTGGAGCTGATGGGGAGGACCCTGGAATCCTCCTTCAAAGCTAACCCCCTGTGCCCACTGGCTCTTGGCCTCTGGCTCTATAGTTAAAACTGGGCTTAGATTCGTGTCATTTGGGACAGGTGCCTTTGTGTCTGTGTTTTTCTTTTTTCATTTTTTAAAAGGCAGTATATAAACAATACACACATACTATGGGGGTGCCTGGGTAACTCAGTCAGTTGAGCATCTGACTCTTAGTTTCTGCTCAGGCCAAGATCCCAGGGTCATGGGATCGAGCCCTGCATCAGGCTCTTTGCCAAGTGTGGAGACTGCTTAAGATTCCCTCTCCTTCTGCCCCACTCACATTCTCTCTCTCTCTCTCTCAAAATAAAAAATAAAATTAAAAAAAAATACATGCATACTCTTATAAAAACCTAACAATACAGAATGAACATATATTTATTGTTAGTGAGAAGCCCCCTCCATCTTTCTCTTTTGCCCTTGGGTGGCATTCAGTTATCACTTTGTTACAATTTTCCTGGATCCTTGTCCATGTATTTACATAAATAAGGAATTAATTAAAATTGTATTTTTTTAAGCTTCTTTCTTTCTTTCTTTCTTTCTTTCTTTCTTTCTTTCTCTTATTCTTTCCTTTTGCGAGGCAGGGAAGGGCAGAGAGAGAGAGAGAGAGACAGAATCCCAAGCAGGCTCCACACTGTCAGCACAAAGTCTGACATGGGGCTTGAACTCACAAACCATGAGATCATGACTTGAGCCAAGACCAAGAGTCGGATGCCTAACTGAGCAACCCAGATGCCCCTAAAATTGTATTACTTTTAATGTAATTCTAGGTTTATTTTTCTGTGGCTTATTTTTGAAGTATTCCATGTCAGTACGTGTGTCTCATTCTTTTTTGTTTTCAAATTTATATCAATTTTATTGAATTGTAATTCACATACAACAAAATGCTCCTATTTGACAAATGTATACCTGTGCCATTGCCTTCACAATGAAGGTAAAGAACTTTTCAATCTTTCCAGAAATGTTCACTTAAGACCACTTCCCAGCCAATACTCTCCACACTTAGCCTCTGATCTGATTCTTCTCACTATAGATTAATCTTTTTAAAAGTTGCTTATACACATAATCATGCTGTATGTACTCTTGTTGTGTCTGGCTTCTTCCTCTTAATATAATGCTTTTGCAATTCATCCCTAGTGGTTGCCTCTATCAGTAGTTTGTTCCTTTTTATTGCAAAGCAGTGACCTATTTTATGGCTATGCCCCAACTTGTTAATCCATTCACCTACTGATGGGCAATTGGGTTGTCTCCAATTTGGTGCTACAATGAATAATACTATTATGAACACGAGATATTAAAACTCTATATGGACATGTTTTCATTTCTCTTGCAGAGAGCAAATTTCTCAGACAGCAAATGCTAGGTATTATGGTAAGTGTATGTTTAACCTTATAAAAATTTCCAAACCTTTTCCGAAGGTGGTTGTATCAATTTAGAGTCCCACTGGCAGTGTATGAATGAGAGTCCCACTTGTTCTATGGCCTGCAAGTTCCTGTTAACCTTTATGAGCTTCACCAACTTCATCCCTTACATGGAGATGGTCATGGTACCCACTTGACAGGATCTGGGGAAGGACCCGATAGTGTTGCGCTTAGCCCAGTTCCTGGAAGAATGGTAAAGCTAAGTGTCTATTTCTATGGGTTACAGATGTCACCATGACATGTATGTTTTAGACACTTGCTGGACCCAGCTGACTCTTCAATTATTTTTCTATTTTCTCCATGTTTTCACTATCACATTTCTCAAAGAGGTGTTTAATACTTTCTGCCTTTTCCTGCTAACTCATCAACCCATGGCCATGTGACTGCCAGTCCCACTGCTACTCTGAAAAATCCCTCAAGGTCCCCCAGCACTTCTATGCCCATGATTCCTCAAACTACAGCTTGGTTCCAAAAAGCTGTCCTGAGTCCAGAGCCTGATTCCATTGTCTACTGGACATGAGCCTGTTCTTGGCCCGCAATGTCCTTTCTCCATCTCTGCTCATCAAAGGCTTTTCCAGACTTCCATATGATCCTCAAAGGCCACTTTCTTATAAGCCTTCATGCATCTCTTAATTCCTGGCTTTGCAGAGCACTTTCAATTCCTGTTACTAATATGGCAAAACAGGTATATAAATACTTAACGTATTCGAATTCATGGCCGTAGCTCAGACCGTAAAGAAAGAATGCAGTATTTGTACCTCAAATCTGCCATTTTCTTTCATGGGACCCAAGGCAGGTTTTTAACTTTGCTTTCCTCCTCTGAAATGTGGGGGAAAACATAATACTTACTTCATACAATTGCTGTAAAGATTAAATGAGATAATATATATAGTCCTCAGAACAATGCCTGACCCATGCTAAGTACTCAATAAATGTTAGTTTCTCATTGCAGTAGGGAGAGCATCCCAGATCCACAGACCAGAGTGTCTTAGCAGTGATTTTGTCTAGATATTTATAGGGAGAGTAGACAAGTCACAGGTGGGTCATTTCATAGTTGGGATGGTCTTGTAATAAGGAGAAGTTTGTCAGTCAGCTGAACAAGAAATATCTAGCTCTTTGTCTACCTAGTTTGGGAGGACAAAGACTTCAGTAATCATTTATGGAACAAAGATGGAATTTGGAGGGCCTGTGTCTGGTCTTGTCACAGGTAAACTAAGGGGTCATCCATGATTCTTGTGGAGTCACAAGAACAAGTGGACAGGTGGTCTTATCTAAGTCATGGGGAAGGGCTGTTCTTTGCAATAGCTGTTTTCAAGAATACAAAAGCATAGGAGATTTTGGAGAACAAAAGGTTAGGGGATAAGCCTTCACTGTTTTCTAGAAGCACAGGACTCAAGTAAAGTTCAGCATTGCTGGCCTCTCCTCTTATTCAACACAGTCACAAAGTTGTGCTGGGACAACTATGTCTGGAAACGAGGCAATGGGGATGTCCAGATCTGCACCACTGTTAATCCAGGTTTGATTGCCAGATATAAAGTTGTCAGCTCAGATTTGGCCTCTGTGCACAAATGCAACTGGAGGAAAAGTTGTTCTTGGGGCTGCTGGATCATGATATATGATTGAATCATTTGTTAGGTCAATGGCTGCATAGTACCATTTACAGACATATCTTGGAGACATTGTGAGTTCAGTGCCAGGCCAGTGCAATAAAGTGAATATCACAATAAAGCAAGTCAATTGAAATTTTATTCCCCAGTGAATATAAAAGTTATGTTTACACTATACTGTAGTCTCTTATGTATGAAATAGCATTATGTCTAAAAAAGTCATACCTTAATTTAGAAAATACTTTACTGATAAAAAATGCTAACCATCATTTGAGCTTTTAGCCAGTCATAATCACTGATCACAGATCACCATAACAATTACAAAAATAATGAGAAAGTTTCAACTGTTGTGAGAATTACCAAAATGTGACACAGAGACACGAAGTGAGCAAATGTGTTGGAAAAATGGCACCAATAGACTTACTTAACAAAAGTTGCCACTGACCTTCAATTTGTGAAAAATGCATTATCTGCAAAGCACAATAAAACAAGGTCTACCTGTCCAACTCTGGGCAGGATGCATGTTCAACACTTGGGATGCCATTTGCCTGTTCTGACAGTCCTGTGAAACCCATCTCCTTTGTGGTGTAATCTGCTTCTGGGGGCTTTCATGGAACCTTGATTTAAGGTCTCTCATTTAAAACGGATTTCCATTCAGAGCAAGGCTTATAATTTTATTTATTTATTTATTTATTTATTTATTTATTTATTTTTAAGTTTACTTATTTATTTATTTATGGAGAGGGAGAGATCAAGAGGGAGAATGAGGGAGGGACAGAGAGAGAGGGAGAAAGAGAATTTCAAACAGGCTCTGCATGGTCAGTGCAGAGCCCAACATGGGAATCAAACTCATGAACTGTGAGATCATGTCCTGAGCCATGAACTGTGGGATCATGTCCTGAGCCATGAACTGTGAGATCATGTCCTGTATCCTGGTTTGGATGCAACCAGCTGAGCCACCCAGGTACCCCCAAAGTGTATAGTTTTTTAATTGTGAAACGTAAACCCAAGGTTGTACTCCATGTAGTGATGCAGCAATATGGTGGTTCAGACAGCAGTGTAAGGTCTGTTCCCCCTGGTTCAAGATTGGTCTTCAGTGTCATCTTTCCAAATCTGAAGATTTGGAATCTGAAGATTCAAATCTGAAGATCAGGTAGGGGCTTCCATGGGGTGTCTGGAGGAAAAACAGATGTAGACTGTTGGTGATAAGTATGAAAATATTTAATAAGACCTTGGTAGGATTTAAGGACATTGGATTATATCAGATTGGGATCTTCCAAGGTCCAGGAGTAGCAAGGGATATTTATTGGCCTGGCAATTAGCTCATAAGGAGATAATCAGTGTTGACTGGAGAGGGAGGAGGAAAGAATCATCAGGGCCAAACACAAGACTTTGGGCCAAGGCAGGCTGACTTTCTCAGTGAGCTTTATGAACTTGAGTTTAAGAACACCATTGACCCATTCTATTTTTCCAGAAGATAGAAGGTGATAAGGACAGTGCTATTTTTGTGAGAAAGGAAATATTTGTTGAATGTTCTACATATCCTTAGCAATGAAATGAGTTCCTCTATCACTGGAGAGGAACAAAGGGATCCCCCAAGTGACAAAAATTCTTTGTAGTAGAAGCCACAATGGTAGCAAAACAGAAAACAAAATAAAACCCTTCTAATTATCTTAAAAACACAAGACTAAGGTTAGAATGTGTTCATGCTCATAACACTTCAGGGATTAGTTACAGGACACTTGTCAATGGAGACAGGGACAGAGGGAGCTGGCTCCTATCCTTGTCCTACATTTACATTTTCACCAGGATTGCATTTCTGACCCATGGGCCAAGTTGATGGTACCTGCTCAATATGAAGGCAGAAGCCACCCCACCATTATGGAGGAGATGTTAAGATCACTTTCCACAGTGTGTAATCTTATGGAGGCTGTGGACCAAAGTTCAGGTAAGGGACAGAGAAAAGACCAAGTGACCATGTGGGTGTCTCCAAAGACCATCTGAGTCAATCAAATATCCAGCATATTTCCAATTCATTTTATCAGGCTTAAGTGTTGGCAATTCATGTGCCCTGAGCTTCTTAAGTAGAGTTTCCATCTCTAAAGAAGGTTGAGCAATGGGAAGTATGCAGATCATTTAGGAAGTTTTTCTTGGGAAGCGGCTATTGTAATATATTTGTCACACAAGGAGTTTCCTTTAATTTCAGGAGTGTAGCTACTATTGTGAGATTCAATTTTGAGAATCTTTAATTCCTTAGGTAAAGTCTCTAATAGGCCAGTGATTTGGGTTCCACTTTTGGTGGGTGACTCACTTTGTTTCCATAACATAATACAATCATGTACAACTCCAAACGCACATTGGCTAGAGTACATAGGGTGGAGACCCCAAAGCATGTTCTTCCCTTTTGCTTGTAAAAAGGGGAAAGGATAATGAATCCAAAACAGGGAACCCAAAGGTGGGAGAAGAAGATAGAGAGGATGTGAGGCTTTTAAATGCAGGCATGAAAAGAGAGTGCTAGCTTCTGCAACAGTCAACTTATTCTGGAAAGCCTTGGAGTCACCTTTTGGTCTCAGAGAGAGGGAATTTGATGGTAGTGTTAATTCGTTTAGGGAATAAAATCTTCCCTCTTGAGGTGATATAGTGCCCTAGGGTAATGCACTGAGGACTGTATCATGGCGTTATGTTTTTAGAGCACTTATGACCCTTTCAGGCGAGAGCTTGGAATAAATAGTGGGTGGTGATAAATGAGCTGTCAAAATCAGGAGAGCAGAAAAAAATGTCATCTACATATTGGATAAAGACAGAACTGCAGGGTTAAATCTCTCAAGCATGTATTTAGGACCCTAGACAAATAAGTAGGGACTTCAGTAAACCCCTGAGACAGGACGGACCATGTGTGTTGTTGACTTTTCTCTATGAAGTCAAAAGATATTATGAGTCAGGGATGAAAAATATATTGGCAAAAGCAGAAAACATAACCTAATAACCATGAGGCAGGTGGTGCTGGGTGGAGAGAAGCCAGAATGGCTGGGGTCCTTCAGAACTAGAGAAAACCTGAGAGCAACTGTCTTGCTGATTGGCCTCAAGCCTTGGACTAGGTAGCATCCTATTTGGCTTCTTCACGGGGAAGAAGATGGGGCTATTACAGGAACTGGACGTGGGGACTAAGACTTCCTTGTTAAGGAGGCCTGGAATTATAGGTTGGAGACCTTAAAAGATTCTTGTTTTAGAGGGTATTATGGCAGTGTTGAGAGTGGTCCAAAAGGTTCTTTTTCTACTCGAAGTTCAGCTTCTCAGATTTGGTTTGTGTCAGTGGAGAGAGCAGCTCAAAGAAAGTCAAGTATATAGTTTATACTTGATGGTTTAAATGGGGTTCAGGATTTTGACAGGAGAAAGAAAAATCTGATGGCTGATGAGAGCCATTAAAAGGAAAAGGTGTGAGTGAGCAGGGAGCCAGGGGACCTCAAGGGTGAGGTTGTTGCAGGAGCAAAGAATACTGAGACTCCAGTTGGACACTGTTCAAGACACGTTACTGAGCAGAAAGCTGTGCTGGGTAGTGAAGGATCCTAGTGAGACAGGATGAGGTTCAAGAAAGGCAGTCATGTGGACAATTATCAAGTCCCTCCGTAGTACAGCTTTTGTACAAGGGAGGGTGGTAAGAAATAAGAGGTGTTAATGGTAGAATGTGTTATGTTTGGCCCATGAGGAAGGGGTGGGGTGCCCATTCATGGAAATGAATTGTTTCCTCTTGCATGTTAGTGTAGACACAGGGAGACAAAGTCATCAGGAAGATGGATTTTGGATTCTTGTTCCCTTCTGCATTTTAAAGCCAGACAATCCCAAGTCCAATAGCCTTTTTACTGATGTCATCTGCAAATGCCTCTGTCTATGGGGAATGTTGAAGGAAGCAGGCTGCCCTGACTTGCTTCTTCTAATGAGCTAAGTTGTAGAGCCTTCGGTTTGCACCGTGTTGATTTGACCTTTTCTACGATGGTGTCTCCATGGTGTTGAGTGAGTGTATATTTTTCAGAAAGAGGAATATTTTGTTTACTTAGAGTATGTTTTTGGATAATATCTCTAATTTCTGGTTGTTAGCCATTTATAAAATTAGTAACCAAGAGTGGTTAGTTGGCAAGAGTGAGACTGAAGTGGTTCTTCCCAGCATTTTCTAGCCTATGTCTATAGAGGTGGGTTTGTCTCTTTGTTGCCTACAATCTTATATCTTTGGCCATCAGTTTTTGAGAGAAAACAGTGGAAATGGATTCTGAAGTTTCTCCCCAGTGGTTTTAGCCTGTAAG
Source organism: Panthera onca (assembly GCF_046562875.1). Lineage (NCBI taxonomy): Eukaryota > Metazoa > Chordata > Mammalia > Carnivora > Felidae > Panthera > Panthera onca. Next base: position 21,748,885 of record NC_138343.1, on the reverse strand, counting down.
TCTCCGGGGTGTTTTGATTTTTTTGAAGATCTTCATGAAGCCCATTTGACTTTTCCAAACCATACAGTGGCATTTCTGAGACACAGCTGCACAAATTTTATAAATCAGGAATCACAGGCAAAGATGCCCTGAGGATCAATCTGAACTGATCATAAACTCTTCCCTGCTCTTATTGTCTGTAAAATCCTTAACAACAGCACATTAATCTGAGTAAGTCCTTGTGCTGGTGAGTCTTTGGGTCATTAGCTTTCTATCACAGGTGGGAAACGCCAATAATACGGGTTAAGATGGGGAGTTGGGAAGTAGGGAAGTTTAGTGGGGGCAGGAGGGATGATGGGGAGAACTACAGGCTGAAGGACGAAAAGAGAATCACAGACTAAGGGGCAATAGTGGGTATGGGGGCACAAGAGTGGAGCATGTGGAGGGTGCTGGGCAAGGAAAGGTTGTGAGGTTTTGTTGAGGGGGAAGGAGGAGCAGGAACAGAGAGCTGGTGGTGAGAGAGAGATTCTTAAGCACAGTTTGAGATAGACTGGAGACATTATGTCATTTTTTAGCCTCTTTGTAAAGCAAAGTGAGCTGACCTTGGAAGAGCAGAGATCTTAAAGCCCTGAGATTTGAGGGTGCTTCTTGGATGGACAAGTTTAGGGAGAGTCTAGGTGCCCCAGAGGGGCCACTGTAGTTCTGAATTGTTCTCAGTGAAACCCTGCCATATTTTTTAAGGTAAGGAACTGAATTGTCGCTGTAGTGGTGAAGCATATAATCAGAGGGGTTTTTCAGAAAGAGCTGAGAAGTAGATTCAGAGCTTTTATCTTACCGAGGTTAAACAGAAGCCAGCGAAAAGACAAAAACCAAAAGAGCACTCAACCCGAGAGTCAAACTGAAGTCCTTACCATGCTACCATGGATGAATGTCTGAAGCAGGGTACCAGGAGCTGGGCTCATGTGGGATCCCTGGAACTCCAGGTGAGAAAGGAACCCAACAGGCTAGAGGGTTCTAAGCATCCCAGAGGAGAAGATGGGGTCCAGACAGGCTTCCAGCACCAAATTGTCAAAGACAGAAGACAAAGCAGGGCACCTGGGTGTCTCAGTTGGTTAAGTGTCTGACTTTGGCTGAGGTCATGATCTCGCAGTTTGTGGGTTCAAGCCCCATGTCAGGTTCTGTGCTGACAGCTGAGAGCCTGGATCCTGCTTTGAATTCTGTTTCTCACTCTCTCTCTGCCCCTTCCCTGCTTGCTCTCTGTCTCTCTCTGTTTCTCTGTCAAAAATAAATAAACATTAAAAAAAGAAAACAAAGCAGGTAAGGGCACTAATTTTATTCAGGCTGTTGTATTAGAGAGAGCACCCCAGATCCGCAGACCAGAGTGTCTCACCAGTGGTTTTGTCTAGACATTCTAGAGAGGAGTAGACAAGTGGGTCATTCACAGTTGGGATGATTTTGTAATCAGGAGGAGTCTGTCTGTCAGCCAAACAAGATATGTCTACCTCTGTGTCTAGCCAGTTTGGGGGGACAAACAGTTTAGCTAATCATTTATGAAATGAAGATAGGAATTTGGAGGGTTTGTGTCCAGCCTTGTCACAGGTAAAAAATGGAGCCATCCATGAGTCTTACAGAGGTCACAAGAAAGATTGGATGGTGGATGTCTTAGACAGCTAGGGCAGCCATAACAAATGCTATAGACGAAGGGGCTTAAACAACAGAAATTGATTTCCCACTGATCTGGGATCTGGAAGTCTGAGATCAAGATGTTGTCGAGGTTGGTTTCTTCTGAGGCCTCTCTCCTTGGGTTATAGATGACCATCTTTCCCCTGTGTTTTCACATGGTTGTCCCTCTGTTTGTGTCTGTGTTCTGACCTCCTGTTCTTGTAAGGACACCAGTCATACTGGATTAGGTACCCATTCTTATTACTTCATTTTTTTTAACGTTTTTATTTTTGAGACAGAGAGAGACAGAGCATGAACGGGGGAGGGGCAGAGAGAGAGGGAGACACAGAATCGGAAGCAGGCTCCAGGCTCTGAGCCATCAGCCCAGAGCCCGACGTGGGGCTCGAACTCACAGACCGTGAGATGGTGACCTGAGCTGAAGTCGGACGCTTAACCGACTGAGCCACCCAGGTGCCCCTCTTATTACTTCATTTTAACCGAATCCCCTCTTTAAAACCCTAACTCCAAATACGGTCCCATTCTGAGGTACTGGGGATTAGCAACTCAAGACGTTAGGATATGAATTTTGAGGTGATACATTCTGCCCGTAACAGTGGGTCTCATGTAAGTCATGCAGGGAAGGATAGTTCTCTGTAATAAGTCATTTCCCAGACCACCAAAGGGTGGGACATTCCAGTCACAAAGTTTAGACAGATTAACCTTCTCTGTTCTTCAGAAGCAGAAGACTCAGGTGAAGTTTAGCCCTATCAGGAAGGAGGCCCCCTTGTTTTGCTTTGCCCCACTAAAGCGTCCATTGGCTGATGGGGGAAGTGGGTGTAGAAACTGAGAGGGGCCAAGAGAATGCAAAGAAGGAAGCTGGAGTCAATGGGGCTGGCCATGGGGGTGAGGTTGACAAACGAGAGGGGGAAGTGCCACAGTCAAACAGCAGGAGGCGTGACTCTAAGAGAGAAGAGATTTTTCAGCCATCACTATGAGGCGTGGAACCAGAGAGGCCGATGGGTAAAGGGATTTTTTCCTGTAGGTCTTCATTATGCTGTTCTATGCAATGCCCAATCCCTCACCGTTTCATAGCCCCCCTCAGGAAGTTTCTAGTAAATGTGTGCATTACTCTGTAACACCAATGGAGCCTGATTTGTGTTCCTTTGTGTTCACCCCCTGCTGAGAAAGGTCTTAAAGCTGGGGGAGGTGAGAAAGTTCTTCTTTCTCAATGTGTGTGGGTGGGAATCTCTCACCTACAGCTGTGTGGGCAGCTGTATCACCTCCTTCCTACACTCTGAGCTCTTTGAATGCAAGAACCCTATTTGCTTCATCTTTCTGTTTTGTACATATTAGAGGCTTACGTATAAGTAACTCCTAGATCCCTTTGAAAATTCTGGAAATTGGTCACTTACGCATCCATCTAAACCTTTTTTTTTTGCACCTAACTATATTTTCAATCTGTACCACCTCTTGGGGGCACTGAAGTTCTAATTCTTCCATTCCCCCATGTGTCCTAAGGCTGAAGCAGCCGCCTGACTGGCTGAACTCCTCTGGATTTCTGATCAGTGGCAGTGTTGAAAGAGAAAGGCAAACAGGCCGCTTGCTTGCTTTCCTGATGTACTGCAGATGGGGAAGTGAGGGGGAGGGGAGGAAAGGGGAGGTGCTCTCTGTGACGTCTCAGGCCCAGGCAGAGCAGGAAAGGGGGCCACCCTAAGAGATCAGCAGAGTGAGGCTCCTGATCCCTGGCCCAGCCTCATTAGTGTATGTCTTCCCAAAGCAAGGCTCTTTGATGATCAGAATGTAGTCCCCTGTTGGGAACTGAAATGAGTACTGAGAAGAGAGACCTGGGGGACTGAGACAGTGGGGTAAGATGACAGGAAACTCCAGGCAGTCTTCCCCCACCAGCCACCTCCCTCGGAACACACTGGTGATCAGGCCTGGGGGTGCCCCGCTTCCTGCTGCTGCATCACCCTCTGGGGGACCATGGACCTGACAGCAAAGCAAAGACCTGGAAACCCGCACAAGAGAGAAAGGCCAGACCCGGCATCTGAGTGTGTTTTCTTTTCAGGAGATGCTGCACAAGTGAGCAGTAATGACTTACAGCAACGTCTGCCAGCACCAGGATTCAACAAGCGCCCTTCCAGAGGGGGCCCGCTGGCGGCGGCTGCTCGAGGCGGAGTTGCTGGGTTGCACAGAGCAGTTTTTATAGCTCTGTTTGGCTTCACGGTTCTCCAGCACAGACAGGCTAGGGGACGGATGGTTTTAAGATCCATTTGTGTACCATTAAATCAAACTGCCTGTCTTTCTAAGGGTTTCTGAATCTCCAACTTTTTAAGCCAAAACAGAAAACAAAACAAAACAAAACAAAACAAAACAAAAAAAATGCACTTAGGACATAAGGTTTTCCCCGTGGCAATCTCCTCCCCCTGAAAATGACTCCCTTGGGTACTCACCCTCCACCAGAACATTGTGTTGTCTCATGAAATAAAAATAAAGCCAGCAGAGAAAGCAGACGGAACAGAAAAAGTGAGATGTGGCATTCCTCTGACACTGGCTGTTCGTACCTACCACAGAAGTGCTGTGTCCCATTGAGAACTTGGGTCAGCGATGCTCTGAAATCCCTTTAATGAAAGCACCTCTGGTATTCATCCCTGTCCAAAAATGTTTTCATTAACATTCAGCCAAAGTGATGCGCTAGGTCAGCAAATACGACAGTGAAACCGGGACCTGGTTGCAAAGCACGCGCGTTCTCCTGTTCATTTCAGTGTTTGCATCATGGCGTTTACATCGGTCCAGGCATCTGTCTGCAGCACAAAACCCTGTTCCATGCAACCCGGTTCCAGCTGCGGAAGCTGCCTGCATGAGGAGGTGGTTTGCAAACAGCCGCACAGCAGCAGGGGAGTGTCCTCTGTCTGCCACTTCCTGCCCCAGCCCAGCTGCCCCAGAGATGTTGAAGGCCAAGGAGCAGCCACCCCCGCTGCACACAGGGCTTGTGCTCCAGCTAATGAGAGCCGGGAGACTGTCAGGATGAAGCCAAGGCCTTGTGAGTGATCTGGAGAAATCCACTGTGCTCAGAACAGATCCCTGGACCTTGGGCTTCGTCTCATTGTAAGAGAGACATTGTGAATATTGTTTAAAGTAAATAAAATGATAAGGAGATGAGAAAGAGGAAAAAGAAATAGCCACGGTTTAATTCTCTGAGGAGAATAGCTCTTGGTGTCTGGAAAAGGCTTAATTTGTACTTGATCAGCAGACAGAAGAGTCCCCTCTCTGCAGATGTACCAACCACATGAACTCACTGGGCAGCTGCACTGGGTGTGCAGAACCGGGAGTTGGTGCAGCCGCCGTGCCCTTGAAGCTAGCCGCTCTGTGTGTGTGACCAGGGATTTGTCCCCACAGCTGGCAGTCGGTAAAGAGACTGATCCACATCCAAGTAACATGCTCTCCCTCTGTTCCGAGACAAGCCTCTCGCTCTCAGTGTAAGGCATCATATTTTCCACATCCCAGAGCTGGGCCTGTTGTCCTGGAGCCTAATGACCCCACACCCAGCACACCCAGGGGAGTGAGACCTCTCACTCTCCTGCTGATGGTATGAGAAAAATTAAAGACCATGGAGGAAGAAGGGCCAGGACGCAACCTTGGGTCAGAGGGCTGGGGATTCCCGTGTTATTCAGCCCCTTGACATCTGCGAATTTGGGGGTCAGAGCACCAGCGGTCAGCCTGTGATTAAACAGACTGGGCTGGGGAGGGAGCCACATGTGACAGCCACACGCTTCTCTGCCAATCTCAACTGCAAGCAGCTCTGAGCTCCTTTCTAACTACAAAATGGCTGGAGCCAGACTGAGTGCTGCTTACTTATCCTCCACTAAGACGATGAGCCACAAAAGGCACAACGGTGGGCAAAACCCAGCAAGAGTCTTGAAATAAAACATGAGCCGCCTGAACAAATGGCTGCCTCACGTAGGCCAAGCGGCAAGTACATCCGCAGGAACCAAGTATGCTGTGGCATAGGCTGAAGGGCTCCTGGGCGGCAGAAACACACAGTAAGGGCGTCTTCTCCCCGTGGAGGCTGGACAGGCTCCGGGAGGGCCCCGAGGTCTCTGATGCAAGAAGTGAGTTCTGAATGTCTCCAGGAGAGTGGGACACAAGGAAAGGGAGTTTTTTATGGGAAGCCCCTCCACCAGGTTCATGGCCAGGGAGGAAGGAGTGAGAGCCCCCTCTCACTTCCCACGTCACTTCCCAACGTGCGATCAGGCCATCCACAAACAGACATGGGAATGCAGGGCAGGGCTGGACACACAGAGGAGGCCAGAAGCAGCAGCATCAGCAAAGGAGGCCAAAGGTCAAGAAAAAAACTACTGTAAAAGTTACTTACCAGCCTACTTAACATTGAGGCAAAACAGGGAGAAAGCTTAGTTTATATCTGAAACTCTTCTATGCAACTCATTCATTCATTCACTCATTCACTCACTCATTCTCCCATCAGTTTCTACAAACATTTCAAGAAGTCCCATATCTGCTCATCCATGCAGAGAAAGTCCTCCTAAGAGGATAAAGGGAAGGAAAACATGCTTGGTCATTTGACTTCTAAGCTGTGGCTTCCAGTCCACTGAAAAATGCTTTTTGTTGACTGGTGAGAATAAACATTTTTTTTTAATTTTTTTAATGCTTATTCATTTTTGAGAGAGAGTAAGAGACAGAGTGCAAGCAGGGGAGGGGCAGAGAGACTTGGAGACACAGAATCCTAAGCAGGCTCCAGGCTCCAGCCCTCAGCACAGAGCCCAATGCAGGATTCAAACCCACAAACCACGAGATCATGATCTCAGCCATAGTTGGACACTTAACCGCTTAACCGACTGAGGCACCCAGTCACCTGAGAATAAACATGTAAATGGACATTCAGAAAACGGTCCCCTTGTCCCCTTGCAGCTAAGAAAGCCGATCTTATTGAAAGATGCTCCCCTCTGACACCCATGCATCCAGGACCTCCTCCAGCACTGACCCCGTGGCAGCTGCAGAATTGTTGCTGATCTCAGCATTTCCTTTGTCTCTTGGGCTAGTCTTCAGGTTCTGACAAGTGTATGAATTTTCCCTAAATTTTCATGTAACACAAAAGAGACTTTTGTGCAGTGGAGCTCTGTGGGGAGGGTTTGGTCTCTTGCCCGTAGCTTGTGACCTGTCATTTAAATTCATCTACTGAGCTGTGCTGGAAAAAGGGACACCTGCTACCATCACTTGTCTGGAGGAGGCCATGGGCCATGGAGGGGAAGGCCCCCCGGGGCTAATCTCAGGAGACCTGGGTGTCAGAACCTGTTCTGCTGCCCCCTGGCTCTCAGTGCCTGATTCTCACTGCTGAGGAAAAAAAGCAGGGAGAGGGGATTGGTTCAGGCTGGTATTTCTCAGCCTTGGCACTACTGATGTCTTCGGACGGATCATTCTTGCTGTGGGGGCCCTCCTGTGCATTGAAGGATGTCTGGCAGCATCTCTGGTCTCTACCCGCCAGATGCCAGTAGCACCTCCCTCCAGCTGCAACAATCAAAAACATCCACAGTCATCAACAAATGCCCCTGCCGGGGAGGATTATCCCCAGTTGAGAACTCCCTGGCGTAGACCAGCACTGTCTAGCCCAGAAGCCAGATGTGATGACTGAGTGTGTGACATGTGGCTAGCTCAAACTGAGATGTGCTGTAAGTATAAAATGTATGCTGAATTTCAAACATTTTAAAGAAAAACAAAAAGGAATGTAAAATATCTTATGAATATGTTTATATTAACATATTATATATTTATATTTTATACGGATGATGTATTGCAGTGACCATATATTTTTTATAGATTTTTTTAAATGTTTTATTTATTTTTGAGAGACAGAGCATGAATGGGGAAGGGGCAGAGAGAGTGGCAGACACAGAATCTGAAGCAAGCTCCAGGCTCTGAACTGTCAGCACAGAGCTCAACACGGGACTCGAACTCGTGAACCTTGAGATTATGACCTGAGCTGAAGTTAGATGCTTAACCGACGAGCCACCCAGGTGCCCCGCTGTGATAGTATTTTTAATACACTGAGTTACGTAAGATAAAAATTGTAAGTATTGGCGCGCCTGGGTGGCTCAGTCGGTTAAGCGTCCAACTTCAGCTCAGGTCACGATCTCACGGTCCGTGAGTTCGAGCCCCGCATCGGGCTCTGGGCTGATGATGGCCCAGAGCCTGGAGCCTGCTTCCAATTCTGTGTCTCCCTCTCTCTCTGACCCTCCCCCGTTCATGCTCTGCTTCTCTCTGTCTCAAAAATAAATAAACGTTAAAAAAAAAATTGTAAGTATTAATTTTACGGGGTTTTTTATGTTTTATAATGTGGCTGCTTAAAAAAAAATTGAAAAAAAACATGCAGCTCAGATTGTGGGGCATTGGATTTCTATGCAAGCCTAGATGCCGCTGGCTTAGGCTTTCCTTGATCAGTAGTCCAAATTCCCTGTGAACCACTTACTGCTGCAGGAACAAAGCAATCATTTTCCAGCACTATCTGCTGCTGTGATGGACAGGCAGCTGAGGCATGACACAGGATGGACACAGAAGCCTGTCAGAAAACCTCTGATGCTTGGCCTGAGATGCACTTCAGTCTCTCTCTCTCCTCCTTAAACTAAGCAAAATCTGCACCGTCAGCATTTAGAGGCAACGCCCTGCTTCATCCCACAAAGGAAGCAGCCCCAACTGTCAACATCCTGCTCTGGTCTGCTGATGGATGCAACAGACACTGAACACCCACGCAGAAGCCCAGGGAAGCCTGCCTCCCCATGGTAATTTTCCGCTCCCACCAACCCATAGAGGAGCCTGGGGCCCGCATGCTCTCTCTGGAGCCAGGACAGCTGGGTCCTAAAGGAACTGATGGAGAGCTTATTTGTTAAGTCACTGCTCTTAATTCCCACAGTAGTTATGTTAGCCGGACGTTAAGATGTCTCTGTTGTGTTTATATGTGGCCAATAGGAATCTCGCTCCAGAAACTAAAGTCATAAGAAATGTTAATGTCTTCATTTCTATTAAATCACACGAATTCAACTTTAGCCCTTTTTGCTACTATTACTTCTCATCCCAGCTCTTGCAGTGTTCAAAAGGCAAAGGTTGCAGGGTCACAAGCAAAAGAGAGCATTCAAGGTATGGCCGCTCTAGTTTTCTGTTCCCCCTGGTAATCCCTGACATGTCATTACAGTGGCTCGCTGGGTACCCTGAACAGGTCTTCATGCTGCCTATGGGGAGCCAAGCAGCCATTGCCTTCCTGGGTTTGGCCACCTTCCTGAGGGCTGGGCTATGATAGCATGGGGATCAAATTCTTGGGACTCCTTTCAGAATCCCCAACCCACCAACTCTTTGCTAGCCACTGGAAAGCACTCTCTCTACTCTGCCTTGTTCTCTCACTGAAAAACAAGACAAAAACAAAACAAAGAATGCTGGTCTTCATTCCCTCCACCCCCTGCACACACACCCCATCTTCTGGGCACTAGCTAGCATGATCTGCTAGATGACTTTAAGCTTTCAAAACAAAACCTCAGAGGGTAGGTTTGGATTCAGGAAACTTTGCTTCAGTCCTGCACCACAAACCTCCCAGCAAGATAAGGACCTCAAAGATGTGAACTGCTGGAAATGGAGGCCTCAAGAAAAAGACAACAGACACAATGCAATTAAAATCTGTAAATTATGCCATTTCCATAAGTGGAGAAAGCAAGGTTCAGTGGGGTCAAGTGACTTGCTCAATATCACATTTCTGGTAAGTGTCAGAGGAGGGACTCAAACCTGGGACCCCTGACTCCACCTAAATATATCATGTACTGCCCTCCCTCCTCCATGCTTCATCCTCAAAGTACCAGGGAGCATGGAAGGAGATCTGTCAGCTCTTGGCAATTGTATGCTGATGGCCCTAGGGAGGGGAAGCTGGACCCCCAGGTCCCCATCTCTATTCCTCCAAGCACTTCCTCTAAGGACATTCTTACCATTATGTGGTTACCACACTCCAGCTGATCAAGTTAAAACACACTTCCCTTACTCCCTTGAGCATAGCTAAGACTCTCTGGAACACTTAAACAAGACTTTGTTAAAAGCTGATGGGGCACCCGGCTGGCTCAGTCAGTGGAGCATGTGTTACTTGATCTCAGGCTCGTGAGTTCAAGCCCCATGTTAGGTGAAGAGTTTACTTAAAATAAACAAATAAATAAATAAATAAATAAAGGCAGACTTTAAAAAAAAAGTTAACACATAACTAATTAGATCATCTGATTTACAAGATGATTCTCCCAGCTTTCTACACAAATGGTTAAAAAAAAAAAAAAAAAAAAAAAAAAAAAGGAAAAGGGGCACCTGGATGGCTCACCTGGACGGTTAAGCATATGACTTCAGCTCAGGTCATGATCTCATGGTTCGTGGTTTAAGCCCTGCATCGGGCTCTGTGCTGACAGCTCAGAGCCTGGATCCTGCTTCAGATTCTGGGTGTCCTACTCTCTCTGCCCCTCCCCTGCTTGTGCTCTGTCTCTGTTTCTCTCAGAAAATAAACATTTTAAAAAAGAAAAAGGAAAGTATTCAATGAAACCCATAGGTGGGTGCATCAGGCCTTCTACAAATATGTGATTCCAACTGCAGGGTTTTTGGGGGGTCATTGTGGATAGAAGGTTCATTAGAACCAATTTAGGGTAGCCTTTGGTTCAGGTCATGATCTTGTGGTTTTTGAGTTCGAGCCCCACATTGGGCTCTCTGCTGTCAGTCCGCACGGAGCCCACTTCAGATCCCCTGTCCACCTCTCACTCTGCCCCTCCCATGCTTGTACTTTCTCTCTCTTTCTCTGTCTCTCAAAAAAAAAACAAAAAACAAAAAACAAAAAAACCAGCTTAGAGGAAGTGTGGAAATGCAGGGCTATCTTATCTTATGCAGTGGTTATTAGCTAAGGCAATTGAATGGCTGATCAAAGTTCTCTATTATAAAATTATAGAATCAATCAAAATTGGAGAGGATGTTTGCCATGTAAGTGAGCCCAACTTGTGACATGTGCAGGAATATTCACTTGGATGTCTGCCTCTCTAAGCCATGAAGTCTATTAGGGCAGCAAAAATAGACAGTGGTGGCTTATGTCCCTACAGGGGACCAGACCCACAGAACCTAACACAGCTTCTACAAATGTGTTCAGCAAAGGCTCCTACTGAACTTTAAGGAAGAAATGTACTACTTTGCCCAATACTCTTACAAAATGCTACATAAATAAAAGAACTGATGACCTACCTATAAAAAACAGTGGAAGATATGAGAGAATATGAAATACAACAAATAAAAATCAAGTACTCTGTAACCCCTTGCAACACTGGGTGCCTGTTAAAAATTATATCAATAAAAATGGAGTTTCACAAACACAAGTTTAAATGAAAAAAGCCAGACCAAAGAGTACGTATTGGATGGTCCTATGTCTATGAAATTAAAAACAAGCAAAACCAGCTATGGAAAATAGCCTGGAAGTTCCCAAAAAATTAAAAATGGAATTATCACATGACTGAACAATTCTAGTATATCCAAAAGACTGAAAGCAGAGTCTTGAAGAGGTATTTGTATGCTCATGTTTATTGTAACACTGTTCACAATACTCAAAAGGGAGAAGTAAGCCAAGTGTTCATCAGTGGATGAATGACACATGTGGTCTATACATACAATGGAATATTATTCAGCCTTAAAAAGGAGGGGATTCTGACACAGGCTCCAACCTGGCTGACCCTTGAGGACATTACACCAAGTGAAGTAAGCCAATCACGAAAGAACAAACACTATGATTCCACTCATATGAAGTTCCTGGAATAGCCAAAATTACAGGCAGAAAGTAGAAGGGCCTGTTGCCAGGGGCTGGGAGAGGTGGGGAGGAGGGAGTGGGGAGTTCGTGTTTAATGGGTGCAGAGTTTCAGTTTTGCAAGATGAAAACAGTTCTGAGGTGGATGGCAGTTATGTTTGCATGACAACATGCATGTACTTAATGCCATTGACCTGCACACTGAAAAATGGTTAAGATGATACATACATTTAATGTTTTGTGCATTTTACCACAATTAACAATTTTTTAAGGCAAAACTAACCATGATGTAAGATGAGGGCTAACGCTGGAAAAGGGGCACAGGGTAGGCTCCTGGGTGCTGGCCGTGCTCTGTTTCTTGATCTAAGTGCTGTTCATATGAGTGTTTTCAATTTGTGAGCTTAGCACATTATACGTTTAGGCTTTTGGAACTTTTCTTAAGCATGTTACACACACTTAAATGAAAATTAAAAAAAAATTATATTGACAAACATCATAACCCAACCATACAAGAAAGGCCACAAAAACACAAGATCATCCAAAGTCTCTGATAACATAGGATAACTTTTGCCCACGTTTTGTTCAATAGCTCCTGGAGCTCCCAAGTTTATGAAGCAACTTCTATTTTTGTTTTCACTGCCACTTCTGTTAACAACCAAGACCACCCAATAAAAGTCAGATTTTTTTTTTAACTTTCTTTCAAGAGCCCCTTCCCCTAAAGGTCGCTCAGCAAAATCCAGGCTCAGTAAAGCAGTCGGAGTGAAAAATGACTAGGGTGTGTGGAGAGCTCATGATGCGAGCTTTGTAGGGATTAGGTAAATCACAGGTGCACCCTTACCTGAACCAGCCAGCAGCTTACTCATTAATCAGGTGCTTACCAGGCCAGCGCTCCCAAGTTCCCCTCTCGGCCTGGCAGGCTGGTGGCTTTGGATTGGTTCCCAGTTTTGGGCTCCCCTGCCAGGTCCCCTCTTCCACTCCAGCCAAAACTTCTCCCTCCAGGTATCCAGACTGTAAACCCAGGATTCTGTCAGATTCTATTCACTGCTGTATTCCCCAGCAGAATTAATGTCTCAGGTTTCTCCCCCCTGTTTTGTTCACACTTTCCCCAATGTCTGCTCCCCCGCAATGTTCTCAAGGCTCAGGTTGTGATCTGATCTAGTTTCTCCAGGAAAGGGCCTAGATCTCCTTCCCTTCTCTGCTTCCTCATCTTTCTCCCAAAGCTTTTATTTACACTTTTATCCCAACTTCCTTCACTCTCCTAAACCTAAGTCCAGGAAGGGCATAGAGGGCTCACAGAAACCAGTTCTACATTTCATTTCCTTTTGGTCTTTTTAATCCAGTCTTTAAAAACAATAATTATATTGATGTTATTATTATAAATATGTAAATTTAAATAAATAATATATAAATTAATATAAAATAAATTAAATTATAAATAATAATATGCTAAGCATCAAGCTCTTGAAACAATGCTCACAACATCTTCATTCCAAGGAGGACACTGGAGCTCAGAGAAGTAACTTGATTCTGATCCCACAAAGTGGCAAAGCCAAGGCACAAGCTCTGCCTGGATTTGCCATGAGACCCTATTATACCAGGTGTGCTTGGAGCCTCGTCTAGATTCGATGAGCTGAGGTCCTACTGTGGAGGGCTTCTGCCATTTTTCTCCGGGTGCCATGATGTTTAGAACTCGCTGGCTTCCTCTAACCACCATTAGAACATTAACAGGGAATCATGGCATGTCAAGGATTTAAAGAAATCTTAGAGGTCTTCTGGTCACACCTTTTTGTTTTAAACATCACCTAGAAGCCCAGGGCCGTCTGTTGACCTTTGATTTTACCCATCTAAAACCAGAAAGCAGATGTGTCGCAGCTCAGCGGAATCTAGCTTTGGGGAAACACTTCTCCAGAGGTGGAACTGGCCTTGTATAAGATGGTCTGAAAGAGGAAAGTGAGTAGCGGCCAAACAAGGCAGTGCAACATCTCCCAAGCCACACCTTACCATCTTTAAGTTGGTGGGGTGGGGGGTCTGGTGGCAATAAAACAGACCAAATCTTGAGGTAGAATAGAATAACTTGAAGTTATTTCTGAGCCAGCTCTGTTCCCCTGAGGAAGCAGCAGAAAGAGCTAGATTTACCCTTCGTGTGCCAGGCTCTGACAGCTCTCAAGTAGGACTTGCTGTCTCTCTCCAGCCTGCCTAGGGTGCACATGAGAGCTTCTCTACCCTTAGGAAGCTATTGCCTGCATCAGCACCACCAGGCAACCAGAGACAAATAAGGCCAAAATTTCAGGTCAGTTCTTTCCAATAGGAGGGTACTTTTTTTTTTTCATTTTTATTTTTCAAAATTTGCTCAAGATTTTCAAAAAGGAGAAAAGAACTCCATTCTTCAAAGTGGAGGGCAGGGGAAGATTTGTTTCCTAATGACACACAAGTTTTTTGCAACCAGAGAGCCAAATAAAATTTTTTAAAACTTTAAATGCTGCTTTTCCATGTCTACAAGGAGTGATCCTATTGGAAATGTTCTATCTGCTTAAATTTCACATGAAAACCAGACCCGTCATGTCACAACTCAATCCAGCCTTGTCCACTTTTGGGTCTCATGGCCCTTTGATCTGTCAAGAGAGAGCAGTGGTTCACCCCCACGACCCACCTGCAATTCCTTGGGAATTAGTGCATAATCTCTGTGACCACCACCCCCAATGTAAGAAAAACTGAAGACCAGGGGCAACTGGGTGGCTCGTCAGTTAAATGTCCAACTTCAGCTCAGGTCAAGATCTCACGGTTCATGGGTTCGAGCCCTGCGTCAGGCTCCTTCTTGACAGCTCAGAGCCTGGAGCCTGCTTCGGATTCTGTGTCTCCCTCTCTCTGCATCTCCCCCACCCACCACCGCTCACACCTGTGTGTGTGTGTGTGTGTGTGTGTGTGTGACAAAAATAAATAAACGTTAAAAAATGATAATAATAATAATAATTAAAAAAAAAAAAAAAGGAAAGCTGAAGACCAGTGTTGCACTCTCATTTACATTCAGTGTTTTCCCCCTAAGAAGCTCCACGGTAGAAAACATTCTTAACTGGTGAATGCTAATTCTTGTACTGCTTCCTGCTGAGCAGCAGAGCTCAGAACACGATGCCTCACTTTGCTGGATTTGGGTCTATTGGCAGGAAATAACAAGTTTCCTCTTTTTAGCTGGTTTCCATCACTTCTGAAGACAAGCTTCCCAACTACCAAAACAAAATGTTGCCCAGTTTTTCCTCCCACATCTATGAACTTTGGTCCTTGATTAAGTCCTAAGATTCTTCTCAAAACAGAACTGGACTCTGTCCAACTGATTTCTTCAGGTTCTTCAAACATTAACTCCACAGAAGTTATTTCAAGAGGCTTATGTGTTCTCCCTCCCTTTCTTCCTGGCTTTGGAGTTGATTCTTGAGGCTCCAGCTGGAAAGTCTGAGGGGGCATATCAGTCGCATTTGGCCCACATTCACCAGAAGGCAGGAGAAGGAAGCCCTCTTGGTTGGTGTGCACAGCCGACAGGCGCTCTGCTTCCCTCTCTGGACCCTGTGAGTTGCTGCACGGGAACAGGTGGAAAGGACGGTCCAAGGAACGTTCTTGGACTGCAAGAGTCCAGTTATTCCACAGCTGGCAATGAGACGCTGGGCCGTTTCTCTCCAGCCAGACACACCGAAGCTGCCTAACTTTTGACATTCCCCATCTTCCCAACCCAGGCCAAGAGCCAGGGCTGGTTCTTCCAGCTGGGCTGTAGGGGAGGAACCAGCTTCCTTGAAAGGAGACTTGCTGGGACCCTCTATGAAGGCCTGGGGCCGTCTGTTCCCCGAGGAGCCTGAGGACTTAGAGGCTGGAACCATTAGGGGGCGGCATGTGCTAACTCCTTGTTTCAATCACAGGGCTCCTCAGACCGCAGGAGCACCAGGGGCCAGTTGTCAGCAGAAAAACAAGCTAGAAAGACACAAGGGAGGGGCGGGATGGGAGACGGAGAAACACCCCTCCAAGCCCAAAGCCGTGTCAGTGAAACACTGCTCTTGAAAGAGCCATGCTGCATGTCCTGGCACATGCTGGGAATATAAAACTACTACTAGAGATACAGGCTTCTGAGAGAAGCCGACACCTTCTGCCCCATTAGACGGCATTTGATGGGCTCCTTGGCCTCCAGGCAGAGAAGCCAATATGAGTGCCCAGAGCTGAGAACAGAGCAGAGTGCAGGAGGCAGAGGGGGGAGGAGGGGACGACTCAGGCGACAAGCCCCTGTGTCACTTCACTCTTCAGCCTTCTGGAAGGAGAGGACAAAGGAGAGCCTTGATGCTGGCAGACAGTGGGGGCACGGCTGGGTTTGACGAGGAAGGATGAAATCCGATCGCACCAATCAGGATATATCATCTTTGCTTGTCTATGAGGTGACCCAGTTCTGAGACTAGCGCTTGGCTCGGAACAGATGTGTATCACACTCCCAGCTCCCAACCTCCAGCCTTGCCAGAGAGGTAAGAACATGGCATCCTTCCACAAGACAAACGGGAGCTGGCACATGGGCGGGCACCTCCTTGTAAGAGCAGCTCTCCATCTGCAAGGGCTCCCGGCAATGAGGATTGGCCTCTGTCCCTCCTCCCACAGCACACCCTTTCTGATTCACCAAGGGTCCCACCCAAGGGGAAAGCTCGGGCGTGTTGGAAGGAAAACCCTGGAGCTGTGGACTGAGCCTTTCTTGATCCAGGTCACTAGAGTCAGGGAGCAGGGAGGGCTTGAGCAATCTTACCCATTTCTTCCCACAAGCTCTTCAGGACAACCCCGATTCATGATGTCATGGGATCTGGAGACTTTTGAATGACTGAGTCCCCAAAGTAGGGCAGATTCAAGTGTCAAGCTGAAGGTGACAGGTGACCAAACTCCCAGCCCTGAGCTCCCACTACATGCACAGACCCCAAGATTCTCACTCTCTTCTTCTCCCCACGGCCCCCACCCCACCCCTCAACCATCATGTGCCTTTCATTTCCTCTTCTCCCCGAGATCCACCCTGAATAATGCAGGCAACTCCCTCACTCTCCCTGCACTGCCTGGCGCTGTAGTACCATCTGATGCAATGCTGGGCATTTCCCTGTGGAACAATTACTGCTCATTGAGCATCATTCACAAATGTTTCGTTTTCAAATCCTGCACCTTGAAAGCCAACTTCAGGACCAGAGCAGACAGGCTAGCAAGACCCGTAAGCACCCCCAATTCTGCCTGCTTGGCCATGGGGGTCTGCCCCTGGGCCTTCCTCCTCCCTCTTCATTTCATCCAGTGGTTTCAAGTGAAAATGACTAGGGAGGGAGCCTCTAAACCTGGGACATGCTAATTATAGAAGTAACACTCACAATCTAGAATAGAATGCACTTGGAACTGAATGGGGGAACTTCACGCTGCTGGGAGGGCTTCCAATTTCCAATAGCGTCGGGTTAGGTATTCAGACAAACTTGTCAACTAAAAAACAACGTTAAGAGTTGGACACCATATAAAAGAACTCCAAGTCTTTCTGTTTTATTTCTTCAGTATTGGGAAGGAAAATATAGGCTGGGAATAATGATGACTGTCAATCACTCCTCTCTGATCATATCAGCATCAGAAACAAAATTACTGCTGTTGTAATTCAAAAGTAAGACTAGTACTTGTCATTTTCATAAAATTGTTTTTACAGATTATCAAAAAACTATTAAAACTAAAAAAAATGTTATAGGCAAAGACTATGTTGTTTGACTATTGGTGTGGTTTGTTTGTTTGTTTGTTTGTTTAAGACTAATTCCACCCCCCTAAAGAAGACATCTATGTTCTATCCCTTTAGGGCTCCTCTTGTCTGCCTTGCTGCTGTACCATTCCTATACAGAGACTACAGAAACCACCTGCCCATGTTATTTGCAGCCATTGGAAGAAAATATTCAACTCTGCTCCAACCCCCCACCCCCACCATGTCTGTATTAAATTGTCATTAGACCTTCTCTTGACCTTAAATGTTAGGTTTTTAGTTCCATTCACCAATGAGGCCTTATTCTAGAGTGTCAATATAGATTTGGGACACATTCATCACCCTCCCTAAGCCTGTTTCCTCATCTCTAAAACAGTATAATAATAGTAAGTACCTCATGCTGTTGTGAGGATTAAGTAAGATAATGCAGATAGACAATTGGGCACCATATATCCAGTCAATTAGTGTTAGTTATTATTGTTAATTAGTATTAGTACCAACCAATAAAAGGTTATGATTGTCATCTTGTTCAACCAAATATCCAGTGTCTGAATCTCTTCTGAAACATTTCACCAAGCACTCGAACTTTTCCAATGAGAGGGACATACTTCCCCGTGAATCAGTCCAATTCATCTTTGGACACCCTTGACTGATCCAAAGTACCTTCCTCATATGTTGAAAATGAAGTCCAGCTCCAGGGACTTAGCTCTCCCCCTTGGAGCCAAAGTCTAATCTCTTTTCCTCAGTATTTGAATATGGTTATCACATTCTTTTTTTCATCTCCCTATCCACCCCTAGTTCTTTCAACTTTTCTGGCAGAGTGTGGTCTCAAGTCCTGCACCATCCCAGTAGCTCTTGACAAATGTGGATGGTGGCTATTTCCTTCTTAAGTGTAATGCCTGACCAATGTGGCTTACTCAGACACTGAGCTTCTCTGATGCAACCTGACCATCAATGAGCATCTGTGGGGGAGGGGGTCACACCTGCTGGTGGCTCCTTCTTACTCTACCCTTGTATAAGACCCTTTTAAGTCTTCTTCCCTGCTCCAGCCACATCTCCCCACCCCAGTCTTGGGCCATTCATTTTCTCACCCAAGTGGATAAAGTGACACATTTTCTTCTTAGATTCAGCCCATCTTCAAGCTTTCCAAGACATGTTCAGGTCCTGTTGAGCACCCAAAAAATTTGGTAGAGTGACTTTTATGACTTCATATGGGTGACATCTGATGAAAGTTTTGGACAAGATGCAGCTCCCTCTCTTCTGGGGGGAGCCACCTCTGACATTGTGAACCCTCCCCATCAGTTATCTCCACCAAGCCATCTTGCTCCACTGCCTTCAGTGGACATTCTACGCTTCCTAAAGGAGTGGTAAGGAGGACATCAAAAGTCTTGGGATAAAGAGGAGGGAAGCATTCATAGGAGGAATGAAGGAAAAGAATAAAAAATTGAAACACAAAAGTTACTAGAACAAAAAAAAGAAGAAGAAGAAGAGTGAGCAAAACAGGGACAATAAAGGAAAAAAACAAATTAAGACAAATAACTGGCTAAGTTAAAAAGAGAAGAGGGAGAAAATGTTGGAGGAAGTAACAAAGAATTCTAACAAGGAATTTTAAGTGCAGCTATTATGGAAAACAATATGAAGCTTCCTTAAAAAATCAAAAATAGAATTAACATATGACCCAGCAATCCCACTTCTGGGTAGATACCCAAAGGAAATAAATCATGGTCACAAAGAGTTATCTGTAGTCCCATAGTTTACTCACAATAGGCAAGATATGGAAACAACCTGTGCCCTTTGACAGATGAATGGATAAAAGGTAATATATACAGGTGATGAAATATGATTCAGCCTTTAAAAAGAAGGAGACCCTGCCATTTGTGACAACATGGACGGGCCTGGAGGACACTGCTACATGAAGTAAGCCAGACATAGAGAGAGATGTACTATATGATCTCACTTACATGTGGAATAGTCAAATTCTTAGAAGCAGAGAGTTGAACGGTGGTTGCCAGAGGCAGAGGGAAGGCCAAAATAGGGTGGTGTTGGCCAAAGGGTTTCAGTTATGCAAGATGAGTAAGAGATAAGAGATAAGTTCTATAGGTCTAATGGCATAGCCTGGTGGCTATAGTTAACAATACCGTGTTGTATACTTGAAAGTTGTGAAGGGGATAGGTCTAAAATGAAATCTTCTTGCTACATGCTCACACACACACACACACACACACACAATGGTAACTATGTAGAGGTGGTAGATATGTTAGTTATCTTGATTTTAGTGATCTTTTCACAATATATACACATATCAAAACATCAACTTGTATACCTCAAATATACATGATTTTTGTATGTCAAAGATATTTCCACAAAGCTGTTTAAAAAAAGAATTTTAACTTTTTAAAAAAGTTTATTTATTTTGATTGGGGGGGGAGCTTACATGTCCACAAGCAGGGGGAGGGGAAGAGAGAGAGGGAGAAAGAGAATCCCAAGCAGGCTCCATACTGTCAGAGTAGAACCCAACACACGGCTCGAACTCACAGACCTTGAGATCATGACCTGAGCTGAAATCAAGAGTTTTAAAAATGAAAAGCAGAAAGCATATTGTAACAAAAATGGCAAGACGGAAACAAGGAAGGGCAACAGGAAAGGCAGAATATGTTGTTAATGGGGCCACTGAAGAGGCCAGGGCTACCAGACTGAGAAGTCCTCCAGGCTGGCCCTCTGCCCAGGGATGAGAACTGAGCACCAGATTTCCATGCTTCTTACCAGTGTGGCTGATAGTGACCTCAGCCAGACAGAGACAAGAGCTTCCCAACCACGACACATTTTGATCTAAAAACGCTGGTTTAGCAGAAGAAGGTTTTCACTTCCTCAAAGTCTTTAGGCACAAAAAATATCCCCATAAGTCTCTGCTGAAAACAACCTCCTGGAAAGATGGACTTGGGGTGAATATAAGCCTCAAAAACAAACCTTGATCTTGCTCCATTCTGTAACTCAGCCATAGCCCTGCACCTTGCCTTGTCTGAGGCTCTCCAAACATTTGTGGAATGCAACTTTTTGCTGGTTCCTTGCTGAATAGACAGGTTACCCCTGGAAGCAGAGCTCCACATGTTCTATTAACCAGCCCTAACCATCAGGAAGCAGATCTTAGCCGCTCTCCACATTCAGTGTCCAGAAATGTGCTCTGGCCTGCCTTCTTGCTGCCTTATGCAGGCATTATGTGTATTTCTGGATCACAGTTTCTTTCTCTGGAAAACAGAAATGAATAGAATGATAACAGTAACACATTTATTCCTATGAGATTTTGGTTGATCTGTGAGAGAGTGAGGCCGTTTCCTTATACATACACCACTTGTATGTACCCACTGAAGTTTGATGTGCTTGTTAGATGTCCTCCTAGCCTCACAGATCTGTAAAACGAACCAAAATACGATACTCTTATAGAACACAAAATGTTCCAAAGACATGTCTTTAAAGCAATACTTCCCAGATATTTTTGTGTGCAACATCTAGCAGAAAACACATTTGACATCTCTATGCAGGACAGATGCACACACATGAGCACACAGCTGAAACAAAAGTTCAGTGAAACAGCATTCAATCCTACTATATGCGGTACATACACTCTGGTATTTTCTATTCTGTTTCATTTTTTAAGTACTGGACATAACTTACTCATGGGTTATAATTCACAGATTGAAAAACATTGGCCACAGGGCTTCCAAAGAGAGATGACAGATTCAACATACAGACTGATCACCCCTCCCTTCAGAGAGCCTATTAAAATGGTAATCAAGGAACAAAATGGCATAGACCCACAAGGACAAAGACACAGGAGAGGGATATCAGCAAGTAGGAGACTTAAACAAGTTTTAAAAGATAGATCACCAGGTTTGATCACAGCAAATGGCAAAAAACAAACAAAAACAAAAAAACAAAAAACAAACACAAACACACACACAAAACCCACAGTGCTACAGCAGACATTTCAGTTGCCTACCAATAGCACTTGCCTTATTGTTCCTTATAATAGGATTCAGATTTTGTTTAAAATCTCCACATTCTATGGCAAAGTCGTGTCAGAGAAGACCAACCCCATCTTCAGTTCCAGGGAGTAGATCTTGATTAGTGGAGGGCAATTATATTAATTTTATTCCACTTGTCTAATGATTTGTTTAGGAAGGGGCATAACACCTCATTTGGGATGTAGGACCATGAAGCAAAGTCTGCCCAGGAAGGGACTGATTCTGGGAAATATTCCACAGTTTGAAAAAGAGTCAGAGGAAGAAATAGTCCCAATAAACACTGCTGCTATATTTTTCCTACAAGGGGAATTATTCAAGGCACTCTGGAGGAATTTTTTTTTGGTGGTGGGAGGGGGTTAAGTCCTGGGTCCCCGATGATGTAATTCATTCATTATGTTAATCAGCACCAGAGGCATCTTACTTCAGGACTTTTTTTTTTTTCAATGTTTATTTATTTTTGAGAGAGAGAGACACACAGACAAAGCACAAGCAAGGGAGGGGCAGGGAGAGGGAGAGAAACAGAATCTGAAGCAGGCTCCAGGCTCAGAGCTGTCAGCACAGAGCCCGATGTGGAGCTTGAACTCATGAACTGTGAAATCATGACCTGAGCCAAAGTCAGATGCTTAACTGACTGAGCTACCCAGATGCCCCACTTCAAGACTACTTATTATGCAAGATAATAAATCCACTTGTATAATGAGCCACTCTTAGTTGGGCTTTCTTTAGTATCAACAAAGCATCCTAACTAATATTCCAAGGCATGTCACTATACAATTCTCCAACACCAGGGATAAACGGAGGAGCTTTGAACTTCCAAGGAAGGGAAGGCCAGGTAATACACAAAGAAATAAGAATGAAAATGGTATTGGACAACAAGTACAACATTGGATGCTAGAAGATCAATCAATGACTTCAAAATTCTAAGAGAAGACTATTTTTCTACCTTGAATTCTTTAATTGACAGATTAATCAAGAATGAGAGCAGGTAAAAACATTTTTAGACACTCAAGGATAAGAAAATTATCTCCCATACTCCTTGTCCTAAGAGTAGTAGTTGATGGGTTTCAGGGAAAGGAGAGAATAAAAAGGAAGAATAAGAAAGGATATAGAGATCTAGGAACCAGTGACCCCAATCAGCAGGGTGGGAAACATGCCAAGTTTGCTGCAGGTCTTGAGAATAACCAGTCCAGTGGGAGCAGAAAGATGGAGAGATCCAGGAGAAAAATAATTAGGCTTGACAGAGTAGATAATGTGGCAGATCTAGTGACAAAGTGATAATCAAGAAGAGGTTAAAGATATAATATTAATGATTTATTGCTGCATGACAAATTACCCCAAGACTTACAGATAATAAACATTTATTATCTCCCAGGTTCTGAGTGTCAGGAATCTGGGAGCAGCTTAGCTGAGAGATGCTGGCTCAGATTCTCCACTGAGGTTGTAGGCAAGATGTCAGCAGGGCTCCAGTCCCCTGCAAGCCTGACTGGATCTATGGGCTCCACTTCTAGCATGGCTCACTCACACAGCTGTTAGAGGAGGCCTCAGTTCCTACTGGCCATTGGTAATAGGCCACAGTCTCTTCCCACATGGACCTGTCCATAGGGCTGATCACATGACCTCACAACATGGCAACTAGTCTTCCCTAGAGCAAGCAAGTCTGTGAGAAAGACCAAGGAGGAGGCTGTAAGGCCTTTTATGACCTAGCCTCAGAAGTCACGTGCCATCACATCATATTTGTTAGAAGCAATGCACTGGGTACAGCCTGCACACAACACAGGCGCTCTCCATTTTGAAGGGAAGAAGGTCAAAAGGATCTTGGACATATTTTAAATTGCCACATATATGTCTATAAAAAGAGCGTATAAGTCAGGAATAAGACAAATAGGTAACTTAAAGGAAGACAAAAGTCTACAGAAAAATACAGATATAACACAAGCTCTGACTTGTAAATAATATCAACAGTTTTGGTTTTAAAAACAGTGATTACTGATTTTATTAAAAACAGTGATATAGCTGTATGAGGAGAATGGGGGGAGGTGAATTGGAGAGAATAAGAGAGCTGACTTCTCATTAATCCTAAGAGGAAGTCAACAGACCCCCACCTATAATTATAAATTAAAAATCCTAAGAGGAAGTCAACAGACTCTACCTATAATTGATAAATTAAAAATAAATTAAAAATATCAATATAATTGATAAAGAAAATAATCAAGAGAGTGAGGTATGGGCAAAAGAATGAACAAATACATCAATGGAACAGATACCTTAGGATCTTGACCCCTCTTCAAATCCCCATACACCTCCTTCCTTCCTATACCCTTATGGCACTGATGGAGGCAACTATGGATCATCTGTGCCAGGAACACCTCAGTCTGCCATTCACCTGGACCCAGCAAGGTCCCCTCCTGGATCGTATCCAAACCCCCTCCACACACCCAGTCCCTACAACAGCTGACCTCAGATGTCCTCATCAAACCCCACCCTTG
Source organism: Panthera onca (assembly GCF_046562875.1). Classification (NCBI taxonomy): domain Eukaryota; kingdom Metazoa; phylum Chordata; class Mammalia; order Carnivora; family Felidae; genus Panthera; species Panthera onca. Next base: position 21,725,197 of record NC_138343.1, on the reverse strand, counting down.
TCATCCCTTACAAGTGGCCTTTTGTACACTACCTTTTCAACAGGGAAAGTAGGGCTCATCAGGCATGAATTCTCAGGAATTCCCAGGGCTCATCCTCCTCTTGCTTCCTCTCCAGGCTCAAAGGATGAGTCCTCCTTCTCCTACCCTCCTGGTGGCTCACCTGCATGCAGACCCCATCCACCTCCCTCCTAAAGAACCCTCTCTGTTTTCTCTCCCTCCCCCTTCCCTTGTTCCTTGGGCTGACCATCCAGATACTCCCCATTTAAAACCAAAATGGTAATCAGCACAAACAACAAAACATTCTCCTGGCCATAGCAGGAATCACAGAACAATCCCCTCGGTGGAGCCATGATGTCAAGCTGACTTTCACTGTGTGTGTGTGGGGGGGGGGGGGGGGCGGGAGGGGAGGGAGGAGGGGGAGGTGAATCACGAGGGCTTGGGTGGGGCAATCAGGCAAAGGGGTGGGGCTGGATTTGAAGAGTGTGCTCCTCTCTTGCTGTGTTACTCCCTGGTCTTTTCCAGGCACTCCTAACCTCCCTCCAGACACACCTCTAGAGAAACAAGTCGTCTTCTTGACACGAATCTCATGACAAACCCCCACCCCAACCTCTGCAAAACCAAGCAAACAGAAAAAAACCCACCAAACTCCTCCTCCACCCTGTGTGTTCTCTCTCCTTCTGCCCTCTGTCTCTGTCTTTGCCAAATTGTCTCAGAGTAGTTTCACTTAGCCTCTTTGTTGTTTTCACTTTCTAGCTCCTGTAGTCTGGCTCCTGCCCGCCACGCCCCCCCCCCCCCCCATCTACCATCCAGCTCTTATTAAAGTCACCAGTTAGCGCCAGATTTCCAAATCCACTGAGCACTTTTCTTTTCATCTTAAGAACTGTCTGCACTGTGTTGACTCATTACTCTTCCTTCTTGGAATGTGCTTCTCCCTGACTTCCATACCCTCCTCACCCTTGGTTCTCACCCCCTGGCCCCCCACAATGACCTTGCCTTCTCAGGCAGTTTCAAGAGCTCACTTACCCTCTTACCTGTTGGGTTGTCCCAAGACCTCCCTGCCGGGTGTCTCTGTGTCTCACTGTACCCACTCCTGTGAGCACTCTGACCTTCTACATACTTTCATATTCCCCACATACCCTCATGGCTCCCCAGCTTGTCTTTTGTTCCAGTTATCTGCAACAAATCTCCCCAAAGGAGATGAAATCTGAGGCTCCAGTCCAGGAAGTGATCTAGGTACCAGCAAAGGCCAAATACTCAGGGGGGAGTAAGAAGGGCTTTGGATAGCACTGCTGGGCATGGGGCCTAGAACTATGGGCTCCCTTCATTTTCTTCAGGAGACTCCTGTGAGCTTCATGGATTCAGTGGGGGTTGGAGCTCACAGGTGCAGGGAGAGGAGGGTCCCATCCTGGGCTCAGAGTAGTTCAAGTTTTGGGCTCTCCTGGATGGTAAATCAAATTGCCCTGGGCCTTCTTGCTTGGCCCACAGGCTCCACATTAGACCACAATAAACACCCTCAGCTGTTCGCACATATGTTCTGGCTTCAGTCACCCAAGTGCAGTTTTTAATTCTACAGTACAAGCATGAGTCTGTTTTCAGCCTGATTTGGGGGCAGGGGAAGGGGGAGGCTATTTGAGGCATTTTATATGAAGAATCCACCAAACTGAACATCACTACTCTTTAATTAGAACAAACGAAAACCACAGTTTGTGTAGAATGAAATTGCATGAAATACAATAAGCAAGAACAGAACGATCTACTACAACCTGCATTTTTGTAACAGGCATCCTGAGTGACATCCTGACCATCTACTGGTTAGACACCTAGAAGAATCATTTAAAGTCAGCTCTCAGAACTCAGTCATTTTGAATGTACCAGAAACTAATGTAACACTTGAGGCAACATGGATCAAATAGAAAAACAAATCGTTCCGGTTTAGTGACTAATAATAAGATAATAAGTTTATACCTATTGTAAAAATGTCAACAAGCTGGGAAAATGTTTTCTGAGAGCAGAAAATTTGAGCCAGATCATGAAAAAGACAGATACAGCGAACTTGGGAAGAATGCCTACTGATCTAGGGTCAGGACGGTAGGGGTTTTTGTACAATGGGGGAGCCCCCCTCAATTGCAGGCAGAAACCAGGGAAGCCCTGCAGGGAAACAGTGGGGGAAGCTCTGGACTCAGATAGAAACATGACAAACAGATGTCAGCTGCAGGCAGCAAAGGAACAATGCATACACGGCCTAAGATCTCCCCACACTGATGGGCATTGACACAGAGGCCAGAAGGTGACCACATGATCATGTCCATAGCACAGGGCAGCTATGGCCTGAGTACCAACACTCCATTTCTATCTTTTCAATTGTCGTACGACTCCAGATTGATATCTCAGCCCTGGCCTCTTTTCATAGCTCTAGACCCATATATCTTACTGTCTCTTTAAAACATCCCCCATAGGGGTGCCTGGGTGGCTCAATTGGTTAAGCGTCCAACTTCGGCACAGGTCATGATCTCATAGTTCAGTTTGTGAGTTTGGGCCCCACATCAGGCTCTGTTCTGACAGCTCAGAGTCTGGAGCCTGCTTTGGATTCTGTGTCTCCCTCACTCTCTGCCCCCCCCCCCCCACTCTCACTCTGTCTCTGTCTCTGTCTCTGTCTCTCTCTCTCTCAAAAATAAATAAACATTTTAAAAAGTACATTTAAAACATCCCCCATATATGTCTATAAGTGTTTCCAGTCCAACATATTGAAAAAGCAAGGTCTAAATCTCAACAAACCTGGTCTTACTCCAGGTTTCCCTGTTTCAATGGCATGGCCATGGTCCACTCAGCTGCTTGCACCAAACTCTGGCAAGCATCCTTGATTCTTCCTACTGTGTGTCACCACCAAACCTCTGAGCCCATTTGTCATTCTCCACATTCGTGGCTTCCACCTTGTCCAAGCCACCATTGTCTCCTGCCTGGATTTCTAGAAGAGTCTCCTAAGCTGTCTCCTTGCTTCCATTCTTGACCCCAACCTCATAATTTATTCACATACCAGATAGAATCAGCATTTTAAAGCCAAGGTGAGATGGCTTCCTGTGACACTCAAGGTCAGTTCCAGCTTCCAGAGGATGGCCTTCTCAGACAGGTGGGCTCCAGCCCCTGCCTTCATCTCCTCTCTCCGGCCAGCACTTCGACTTGACATGAAAATTCTCTGCTTATGTGTGTTTCATTCCCATTGACTTCTCTTGCATGTGCAAATATGTTCCAAAGAGAAATCAAGTTCCCTTTCAGACTAAAGCACAAAATAGAGTTTGGCTTATCTCCTAAGAAGGCCAAACTCCAAGCCAATCTTGTAAAAATCTTTTGACTTCTTTAAAATTCTTGAAAAGCAGTTGCTGGTCCCTTGCCAGGCTCCCTGGCCCAGTGCTCCCCACCCATGTCCCTCCAGCACCACTAGCTGCCTCTGGTCCACGCCACAGCTGGGCTCTGCCCCTTCGGAAGCTGATGCTCCAGCAAGGGCGGTGGATTTATGGTGCAAGGTTACACGGTGTGTAAATCTGGGCCTCAGGAATCAAGGACTGTGACATTTTTACAGCCTCCTCCTCCAAGCCCCTGCATGGATATGAAGCAACTGGAGGGAAAGAACATCTGGTTTCACTTTTTTTACTCACTACCACAGTTCCCATCTGACAAAACTCTGGATCTTGCCAGGGTTCTGGTCTCTGGCTGAATGAATGAGCAGTGAGGCAGCGTTCTGCTAAGACATGTTGCTTTTCCTGTCTCATCATGGTGTAAAGAAACCACCAGGAATGAAAAAATCACCACCACTGCACTGTAACAAAGCATTTGCCTGAATCAAGGCCTGGGTGGCAACCTGCCAGACTGCAGGAAGATAAGGAGGGACATTTCTGGGAGAGGCAAGGGAGAGCCTCCAGGGCCTCTCCTGGAACAGGGGCTGGGGACAGGACCCATGTGCAATGAATGCTGGGACTTGTAGTCTCTGTGGGCAAGGCAGCCATCAGTGCAGGATCCAGAGCTCCTTCTCACCACATACTAGTCCTGGGACAGGACCTACCAAAGTAATGATTATAATGGCAGCTAAAGCTCACATTGGGAGGATGCATACCAAAGATAAGAAGCCACTCTGGTTAGGTACATCTTTCTGGGCATGACTTATCTCATGTTCAACATGGCTCAAGCAGCACCCCACCTTTTCTTTTCATCTGGTGGAGAATGCCATATTGGAGCTGGTTTAGAAAAATGTGTTCCTCCTTGCCTGTGCAATCAGTAGCAGTCTGAGTAATATGCCAGCAGGGATGATCAAAGCAACCAGAAACAGGTCCCCTTGAAGATAGGCCCCTTGCAGTGAACAGAGCCTTGTATCTCTGTCTCTAATCATTACATATGGCTTGGCTTGGTTAGACCCAGTGATGGGACCAATAATCCTTCATCTGTTCCCCAGACTAGACACTGACCCAAATGGGACAGGACAGACAACAAGCCAAACAAAGTCTGAGTTTAACACTGCACTGTGGCCCTATGAAGACAGCCAAAGCAGTGACATCTGCCCTTAGGTCTCCAATCCACACTCTCCAGGATTCCAAAAGCAGACGATAGGTCACCCTAAAACTCCTCTGAGGTCCACTGTCCCAGTAAACAAGCTCTTCTCTACAAATTAGTTTGTTATAGCTCTCAACTGTTGTCTCACTCACATGTGAAATTCTAGTCAACAGGGTTATTTGCTAATGATAATAGTGACTTTTCATTGAGCACTTACTATGTGCTATGAGTTCTTATCATCTCCCTTAATCCTACCTCAGTCCCAGAAGGTAGGCACTATGATGTCCATTTCTCAGATGATGAAACAGACATGCAAAAGTTAGGGTCTTCTACCACTTACTGTCAGCAAACCTGAACAGCAAGCAGGTAGCTATACTGGAGGTGACCACATAGCCAAGTGAACAATCACCATGGGGGATGAATGGCCTCCTGCCTCAAAAATGCTTCATGTTGTCTGGCAGGACTGGTCAGTGGCCTTCCTCACACTCTGCTCCCACAATTTAATCCCATGAGCACTCATCACCACCACTCTTCTCCCCCGAATTCACCTCCATTGGTGGCCTTCTTCCACAAGGGCTGCATGGGGAACTTTAAAAACTACTGATGCTGGGGCTCCAACCCAGAGGTTCTGACATCATGGGTCAGAGAGGTGAGAGGCATGAAGGAGGATTAAAAGTTCCCCCAGGTGATTCTAACATATGACCAAAGTTGAGTACCCTTAACCTAGACTTCTACGTCATCAGAAAAACAGCATTAATTGGGTTATCCCAAGGGAAACCCCAATTCTATAGGTACCTATCATGGACACCCAATCCCATCTTCCTACAAAGAAAAAAAAAAGTCTCCTCCCAAAGATCAAAGGCAGGTAGTTTCTCAAGGACCTCACTTTCACCAAACTCCCTCTTCCTCACCCCCTCCATCTCTATTGCAGCCCTCCCAGAGGTAATTCTAACACAATTTGTGTGACTCTCCTACTAAGTGAACCTTCTTCAAAGATGGCAGCACAATTTGTCTACTGTCTGTCCTTCCAAATATTCATTCCTCAACCCAATCCAATCTGACTCATCTTACTTCACTAAGACATTTAGGCCAAGATCACCGACTACTCCCATATCACCACTTCCAGCCACCTACCAGAACGTTAGTTATGTTCAGTGCAGGAGCCCAATGTCTCCTCCTGGCTCCCTGAGCCCACAGTTTCTGGATTTTCTTCCTACTCTCTGATTGCTCCATTCTCCATCCTCTTTGCCAGACCATCATCCTCTACACAAAGCCCACCTGAAGGAGTGTCCCAGAGCTCTTCCCTGGGCTCTTTGCTCCCCTTATTTTATGCCCTTTGCCTGAGTGATCTCATCTATAGCCATGGTTTTCATGCTTACCACCCCAAGATCAATGCCACAGATCCACACATGCAACTGCCTATTTTAAATCCCCATTTTCCCATCCCAAAGACATCTCACATTTAGCCTGTCCTGACTCTGCTTTCCCTCCTCCATATCTCACGTATCTTCATTGTACTAGTTCAGTCTAATCGCAATACATTTCCAAATTCTGTTAGTTCCATTCACTTACTATCTCTCAAGCTGTGTCCTATTCTCCCTGCTTTAGAGTCGTATTACAACCCACTTTCTTTTCTCATCTGGGTCACAAAATAATCTCTTATTTTAAAACCTTCATGAAGAGATATCGAAAGTATGTCCACAAGTTCTTTGACATGCTTTCCTTTAAAAGATGGGGTCTAACTCCTTTACTCTTGAATGTGGGCTAGACTTAGTGACTTTATCCTAGCAAATAGAGTATGGTTGAAGTGATGGTTTATAACAAAATACCATAGACCGGGTGGCTTAAACAACAAACATTTAGGTCTCACAGTTCTGGAGGCTGGGAAGTCTAAGATCAAGATGCCAGTAGAATTGGTGTTTAGTGAGAGCTCTCTTCCTGACTTGTATATGACTGCCTTCTCCCTGTGTACTCATATAGCAGAGAAAGTCTCTTCTTATAAAGGCACCAGCCCTGTAAGATTAGGGCCTTACCCTTACCTTATGACCTCATTTAACCTTAATTGCCTTCTAATCCCCATCTCCAAGTACCATAAGAGTTGGGGTTTCAACATGTAAACTTGAAGGGAACACAGATCTATAGTTCATAACAGCCACTTTTGCCTCCCTTTGGGTCACCCATTCTGGAGTAAGCTCACAGCCACATCACAAGGACACTCACACAGCCTGTGAAAAGGTTGATGTGGAGAGGAAATGACAATCTGCCAATGACAAGCACCAATTTGGCAGCCATGAAAGTTAGTCACCTTGGCCTCCAGTACCTATAACCTCAGCCAGCATTGTAGCGGCAACCTCATGGGAGATCCTGAGCCAGAACTTCTCAGGTAGGCATCTCCAGAAATCCTGACCGAAAGGGAAATGTGCTGTTGTCCTAAGTCACTGTATTTTGAAGTAATTCATAGCAGAGAGAGCATTGATAACTAAACCCTTCATCCCATTTCCCTCTGACCACAGCCAGAGCTATATTTTCAAAATGTGTGTTATGTCATTCTTTTACTTAAAATTCTTTTCTGGCTCTCAAAACCTCCAAATGAACAATGAAACTCATGAAAACAATATCCAAGATTCTTCAGGATCTGGCCTCTTGGCCTCAGTTCTCAAGAGCTCACATAAGGACTCTTTCCCCCATCAGGCCAGAATGATCTCATATCAGATGCCCCCTCTGAAAGAAATCCTCCTTGAAGTGTCAGATAACACTGCTGAGAGTTGTATGAACCACTATCAACATGCTAATAAATGTTGACCAGCCTATTACCTGCTCTGGCCTAAAAAAGTTTATCTTTTGCATCAGTCTCCCCAGCACAGAAGGGTACTAAGTGTGTGGGAGGCATTTGATAAGCCATGTTGATGGAAGGGAGGATAAAACAAATAATTATCTAGTTAAAGATAAATATAAATGAAAAAAATTATCTAAAACTAACTTCAATAGCAATCACTGACTGAATCAAAGAGTACAATTCCACCAGACATTCTCAATCAACTCACTTAGATAAAACCAATCTTTGGGGGGAGACTCCCATTTCAGGAGGCTGGGAGCCTTGGAAAAAATTCTGTTTTGCATCTTCTCTTTGACCAGCCAGGGACAATAGCCCACCTTGACGGTGAGATGCTCCTTGCTTCCCACCATGTCCCTGACACCCTAGGCTTCCCTTCAGGTAGCCCTGACATGGGTGGCATTTGAAACTTACGGTGAACTTGGAACATTGAGACTTTAGGTTCAGGGTCAGTTTCAGGGGTGTGCCTGTGAGAGGCAAGGATGGGTGGGTCTGAGAGAGGCAGTCCTACCACATTTACTGCAACCACAATGATTTGCTGGAATGTGCACAGACCCTGAGATCATTTCGATGTCTGAGCAGGTTTTAGGAGAGGAAAAGCAGGTGGTATTTTGTACTGTTCATCTGGGGTCCATTTTTCATACATGTTTGGAAATACCAGTTTTAATCACTGATGTGAAGAAAAAGATTTGTGAGTCAGGATACCTAGAGGTCCTCCAGAAGGTCACTTAGATTGGTGGTTGCCTCATCAAAGTGAAGGGCCTGAGGGTTTTTATACTTAGAAAAAATTTGAACTGCTTGCTTGCCCTGGCGGGTAAAGGTCCATGGAGCTGCAGGGTGGCTGTGATGTCTCTGGCCTCCTCCAGTAGTCACCCACTGGCCCCCATCCTGTCACCTGGGGCTGTCACCGGTCCTTCCTTCCATGCCTCCTGTGAGCTAAGGAACCTTCCTCCCAGCCCTTAGCCCTAAGTCAATGTCACCTCCCTAAGGGCTTACTCTCTGCCTCACCTTTCCTGGGGAGCCCCTCATTCTCTGCAAGTCAGGCAGGAACATGGAATTTGTATTGGGTAAAGGATTGCTGATAATAATAGCTAAGAAAGCGTAAAGAACTCTCACTTATTCATACCAAAAGTTTTGTCCACTGGGCATTGGAAAAAGAAGGGGAAGGAGGTCTCTTCTTTGCTTTCAACTCTTTTTCTGAAATGAGTGCTTTCAGTCTGGATTTGCTCCACATAAGAAACAGAAGGAAAAACATCCAAAATGTCTGGTTTCACTAGAATGTTGATGGTTCCTTTTATCCTCAAGCATTTTCCTGATTGTCTTTAATTAAGAGAAACTGTTTAATGTCTTAAACACTGGCGGCTAATAACTCTTATGCAGTTACCTCACCGGGGGCCAGGGGGTGACTTTTCTGCCTTAAGTGGGAACAGGAGGAGGAGTGACCAGGCAGGCCCACTCTGGTCAAGGGCAAATCTCTGGAGAAGGTCACAGGCAAAAGTTTTACCTCATGGCTCACAGCAGCAGAGGATGCATGCACTGGGAGGGAGAATTTAAACCAGGAGCATTCGGGTGCCTGGGTGGCTCAGTTGGTTAAGCAGGTAAGCATCCGACTTTGGCTCAGGTCATGATCTCGTAGTTGGTGGGTTTGAGCCCCGCTTAAGCCTCCTGCTGACAGTTCGGAGCCTGGAGCCTGCTTTGGATTCTGTGTCTCCCTCTCTCTCTGCCCCTCTCCCCCCATGCTCTGTCTCTCTTCCTCTCTCAAAAATAAACATTCAAAAAATATAATAAATAAATAGATAACTAAATAAGCCAGGAGCAGCAAGACCACCCCCTGCAGTGCCAGACAGTGATCTCTTGCCCAGAGGCTGGTACTGTTTTCACAGCACATGTCTTCACCTTATTCTGGACCATTTCATATGTTCATTGTATGCCTCTCCTTCTCGTTGTACTATGAATACCTGTTCCTTGATAAAATTCACAGCTAAAAGACAAAAAAATAAAAAAGAAAGTGAAATAATCAGCCAGAACACTTGCCAGGATGCTCCATTCTGAGTCCACATGAATGTTGTGCTGGTTAACTGGTTCTACAAAGGGAAAGAGGAGAAAGCCTGGTGTAGCTTTGCCAATTCCTCTGGGAAAAATACCTCTACCCTGGATGACCATCTAGCAAGGTTTCTGAATGATTAAAAGTCAGTTCACAGTAACCCTTGTGGCATACCACTGCCCAACACCTCCCCACTGTGCCCATCTCATGGATGTTACAATCTGAAGCTCCTGCTACAGCCCCTGAGTAGAGAAAACAAATACCATACCACCAGACCTGTTTTCTAGAAGAAACCTGAAATAGTATACCACAATCTGGATAAGCGTGAATATTTGTGAAAAAGTCTCCATAAGCACTGTGAACAAACCAGTTCGTTATAGGAGAAGTATATGATATGGCCTGTCCTGCTTCTCAGCATGTTGCTAAGTTGGGGGGTCAGGGAGAGTTTCTTGCCTCCTTAGTGTTCCTTTGCCCTCCAGTGTGGTCAGAAAGAGCTCAATTCACAGGAAGCTCAATCACCCTAATAGATGGATAACTGTCCTTGATGAGCATGTTAATTGGGTTAAGAGTCACACCTTTACCAAAGAGTTAGATCAAAACCAGAGGTGACCTGGATAGGTCCCTTGCATCTGACAGATGCAAACAGCCTTCATCTAGACCAAGCTGAAAGGCAAACGCATATGAAGCCTTATCTGGCCCCAGCTCAGGCCTCAACTTGGAACTGTCCCAGGTGAAATGCAAATTTCAAGGCTAGGCCAGGTATGAGGCTATGCAGAAGGAGAAAGATAAGACACATATTCCCTTCTCTACCCCACCCCCATAAAGCTAACCATACCCCATCTCAGCTAAAGAGACAGAAAAAAGACAAAACTACCACATCTAAATGGGAGTGTCAGTAAACGGCCCTTGAGACCAGATGCTTCAGCCATGCCAGGAATGGCTGTGTGCTATGATTCCTCCTTGTCACGGGAAAAAGGAAAAAGTGTGCAAGATGTTCTGCACTTATATGTCACATGTAGAGAAAAAACAATAAATCTGTTGTGGATTTATTGTGTAAACATTTATTGAGCCCTTACTATGTGCCAGTAACTGTGCAAAGCGCTAAGGATACAAAAGTGAAAAGCACAGTCTGAGCTCCCCAGCCAGAGGAAATCTTGATCCCTGCTTGACCAGAGCCTGGGTGCCGATGGGCATGAGGGTCTCCAGGTTGCAGAGCATAGAGCCAAGAGCGAGCAGAGGACCAAGGCTGGTGGTAAAGCCAGCATTCTGCTGGACAGACAGACCTCACAGAGTTAAGTGGAAACCCAGGCAGGAAACAGACACCAGGGAGGAGGCAGAAGGACTGAGGCCACAGCTGCCAAGACAGTCAAGTAGGTTTGGGGTAGAGTAGGAGACAGTACCTGGAAGATTCTTGAAGTGATAGCAGGGAAGCCTCTTTTTTTTTTTTTTTTTTTTTTTTTTTTTTCCTAATAGGATGCCTGTGTCCTCTACTTTTCTTGGAAGGGAGTTATTAAAACCATTATCACTGGTTCAGGATCTCTCAAGCTTCCCATAGGCAATATTCCAGCAAATATAAAGTACCATAAGTAGTTCCATTAATTGGTGTGCCAGGAAGGAAGGAAGGAAGGAAAGAAGGAAGGAAGGAAGGAAGGGAGGAAAGAAAGGCAGACTAACAAGTTATGATACACCACCGATTTTCAAAGTATTCTAGTCTCAGAAATGTTCAAATAAGAAGCCATGCATATCACAGAATCAGTAGAATATAGCAGTTGGACACAGATGTACGGTGAGAAGTCTGAAAAAGGTGCAGATAGGCAGGGCTCAGCAAATAGAAAGGAATTCAGTAGTGACCACTGACTTAACCTATCTCTAAGACGATAAAATCCATTAAGAGTCTCATTCACCTGGTTAGGGACCTTTATAAACATGGTCTGTATTGTTCCATTCTTCTAGACAGTATCTTCTCTCTTGACTCATATCCATCTAGAGAGTAAAAAATTGTGACGAGCACCTGGAGACAACTGAGCAGTGTGTTATGTGAAGACAGATAAATGATAGATAGATAGATAGATAGATAGATAGATAGATAGATAGATGATAGATAATAGATAGATAGGAGATAGATACATAGATAGCTAGAGATATAGTTCTATGAAGGCTTATAATCTGTGATCCCTTTTCTTACATGCATATAAATTCTGTTTCTTACCCCTGGTTGGGCTGGCTATCCCTGGGTAAAAAACAAATCTAGATATGGCATATACAATCTGGTAAAAATGAGTAGTGATATTACTCAACACCATGAACTTGGGCATGGTGGATGAATGACCCCAGGTGGTAGGTAGCAAAAAGTTAGGTCTTATTCAAAGCAAGATGTAGACAGAGCTGTAAGGCAAATTGAAAACAGAAAAACCAAGTGAGGCCACTTTGATGGTGAGCCTGGAAGACACAGATTTAGGAGCCATGAGGAAAGGAAAGAGGGGTGTGAGGGCACAGACCAGTGGATTACAATAGCACAGAACACAGAAAGTTTAGCGCAGAGAAGCTGATGGCAGGAAAGCTGAAGAGCGCCCCATCTGCCTCCGGGCTTCCCCTGGTGCCAAGGGGAAGTGTAGACCAACTCTGTGCATCCACTCCCTTAGATTAGAGTGAGAAAGCAGTAGAGCTGCTCCATTAGGCTGTAGGCCCTGGAGGGCCAGACCTGCCCCCATGTTTCTCTGTGTCCCCCCTCAGTGTGTCTGGCCCCCAGCAAGGGCTCAGAGAGTATTTCTGGTTTTTCAGTGAAGGGCATTTCCTCATTACAATCCTCCTCAGCAGTTATAAACACTGGCCCTTAGAACTGAGGGCATTCCTGCACAGATTATCTGGGTAGACAAAGCCTTTGTCCAGGTTGGACCACCCAAGACTTACCCACAGCTTGCCTGGGGCCCGGAGGAAGGCCTCACCCTCCCTGAGTAGAAGGAAGGCAACCAGGCTCCACTGAGCCATATAGGTCAGAGCTGGAGGCCCAGGGCTGCTCTAGTCCAAACTCTTTGGGTCCGAGGAAGAAACTGAGACCCAAAGAAATGTCTATGAGCAAGACCCAGGCCTCTGGCGCTGGCCACTGTCTATCACACATGCTCCCCATGACTCCCTGGTCACGTGTGCCCCACTTTAAGAGCATCTGCATATCAGCCTGGGCATGATGATGGGAGCAAAGGTCTGGCCTCAGCTCAAAAAATAAGACACACCCATGAGTGTGCAGAATGGTGGGTCTCAGACCCTGGCCAGGGCTGGCGCAGACTAATGCAGGCAGTGTTTTGCCATACAAGATGCACATTCCCCTTGAAGCGTCCAGAAGGAATCAGAGAGACCAGAGAAGAGAGCATTTGTCAGGAGAAAAGGTAGGGCTGGGCATTGTGTCCTAGCAGCTTCCCAGCCCCCTACCCCACTGTATTATATTGTCCTGTGTGCCACTCCCCTTGGAGACACCCCTCTCTCTACAGTTCTTCAGGGCACTGCCGGCAGACGAGAACAATGTGTCTGAGCCCGTTTTTCCTAGGAGCTCTCTTCAGGGAGTCACTGGGCACCAGAAACAGAACCATTACAGTTTCTGTAATGAAAGCAGGTGGCTGGCTCTGACCTGGGGGCAGCGATTTGAGGAATTGCCTATGTGACCCAAGAACTTCAGAGTCTAAATAAGCACTTATGTAGAATGTGTGTGTAAGCCTTTATGTCAGCTCGTGGAAGGAAGCTCTAGAGTTTCTCTCTCTCTCTCTCTCTCTCTCTCTCTCTCTCTCTCTCTCAGACACACACACACACACACACACACACACACACACATACACACACCATATTTGCAGTTTCCACAGAACTTTCCAGAGAGTGGGCAATCAATAAATAAATGTGAAATAACGATTTAATTCATTCAATAAAGGATTAAATTACTGAATGGATCAGGCAGTGAAATAGACTCATCTGCTTTTAAGAACAAGGTCTAGACTTGAAATTTCACTGTAAGTATTTAGGGAGGTGATGGTTGAAACCATTTGGGAGTTCAATGCAGATGGTAAGTTCATTTCAAGGAAGGAATTAGAATGCCCAGGAACAGCGTTCCAGCCCTCTTCATCTGTGAATGATTGATCACGACAGGAATTAAAGATTAGGTAATTTAGAAAATCAAATGGAAAATGCCTTGTGCACTTATTAAATGTTCTTGTTTATCTAGACAGTGATAAATATATCCACGTCACTTACTGCATATATATACACCCCATGTATTATATTTACATCATGTATAATTATCAAATGCTATATACACACACCCCATATACTTCATATATGCCATATGCATATACTACATGTTAACTTATATATTGATAATGCATACACTGGCTATTTCCAGTATCCTGACTTAAACTGATTCAAAATCCTGATGACCGCAATCAGTATCCCATTTGGATTCTGGAAAAAGTTCCCAGGAATATGATGAAAAACACTGAAAATCCCAGTGTCTGATAGTTCCTTCATGTCAGCTTAACCCTAATTGCCTACAGTAAGTCCAATTAGTGGCAAATCAGATTTCCCCTTCATTTCATCTGATGAAGTAAGCTTTGGCAGGAGCATCTGCCCACGCAGACCAGGGTGAAGAGGGAAAAAAGGACAAGGCTGTAGTGGACAGTGAGTGAGGGACCCAGTATGGGATGTGATGTGCTGTTGGCTTCTGGGCTCCCCAGCATTCAGCCCTTAACACTGTGCTTCTGTCCCCTGCTTCCTCCGCTCTGACATGCCCAGCCTCTCTCCTGTTGTCTAATGTTTTTCTTGTAGCCTCGATGTCTTCACCAAAGGGCAAACTGTCTTGCATTGCATAGTGTGAAGAGTTTTTGTAACTGATTTTTATAAGAATCAAATCAATAAGGGACAATCCTGCAAAAAAAAATAATAACTTGAAATCTACTTTTAAAGTAGATTTATTGATCCCTATCTTAGCTCTGTCTATCTCTGTCTTGTCTCTGTCTCTTTGTCTCTCTTTGTTCCTTTTTCTAAAACACACACACGTGTGCACACACGCACGTACGCGCACACACACACACACACACACACACACACACACACCTTCTCCCACATGCATGTTCTTTGCTGACCCAGCACCCCTCCCCATCCAAGAACATGGTACTTCTCGGGGAAACTGACAGGAGTCCTCTTGGCCTCCAGGGTCCCACAGCCCCTGACTCAGATGCCAGGATGCAGGATGACAGGCACAGGCATGTCCTCTCAGGAGCACAGGGCAACCACAGCCATGGGCATGTAGGACCAGGGCACAGATGCCAGCAGTGCTGGCTCCACGTAAAGCACGCCCTGCCAAAGCCTCCTCTCTGCATCTCAAGGTCACAATAATAGATTATGAAAGAGTGGAAAAGCACTGCACAGAAAATGGGCCATGGGGACTTTCCTCTGGGTAAGGAAGCAGAGAACAACACAAATCATTTGAACTCTGCAAGGGAAGGCAAATGGACTGTGGGGACCCCCCTCTGACACCTGCCCTATCTCCCCTCTGTGGGCTTTGAAAAAACAGAGTACAGAGACAGTATGGAAGACAGCACAATTGGAAAATTATGTCTAAGGTGTTTTTATGCAGAAGAAATTCTATCACAAGCATTCATGTGTTTCACAAGAACCGAATACTTTCCTATTATGTTTCATGGCAGTGACTTTTTTTTTAATCCCTTGCAAATTAAGGTGGGACAAATGTTCTCATAAAATAAACATTTCCCTGTCTTCAAAAACCACTGATAAATAGTCCAGGCTAATGACACTTTGCTTCTCCTAAAAAATATGGGAGGGCTGTTTTTCTGGAGTAGCCAACAGAACCACCTACTCAAATGCTCTGAGAGAACAGAAGACCCAACTGTTAAAGTTGACACCCTGAGGATGACATTGGTTCCCAAGGGACTGAAGCAGGCGTACTCAAAGAAACATTCTATGTAAGATGCTAGGATACTTCAAATCTTGACTTAAAAAGTAAATAACTGGACAACAAAAATAAAATTCTTCTATAAAAGGAACTCTTTTTTTAATGTTTATTTACTTATTTTGAGAGAGAGAAAGATTAAAAAAAAACTACAAGTGGGGGAGGGGCAGAGAGAGAGGGAGACACAGAATCCGAAGCAGGCTCCAGGCTCTGAGCTATCAGCACAAAGCCCAAGGCGGGGCTCAAACCCAGGAACCATGAGATCATGACTTGAGCTGAAGTCAGACGCTTAACCGACTGAGCCACCCAGGGGCCCCAGAAACTGGTTTTAAGTAAGCTCTGTGCCCAACATGGGGCTTGAACTCATGACCACGAGCTCAAGAGTCACATGCCCCACCAATGAGCCAGCCGGGCACCCTAAAAGGAACACTTTTAATCCAAGCCACACTCGACGTTTAGAAATTCTTTGTGGTCTTAACTCCGAGATGATAGTAAGTTGTTTAGAGTAAAATCAGACCCCCTGGTAAATTCTCTAAGGGGATGCTGGGCATTTGGATTTTACTTCCAACACTATTTATTCCCAGACGGTTTAGCAAAGGCAGCACCATATTACAGGATCGTATCTTAGGGAAAAAATGTCTAGGGCAGATGGCCAGAAGTAGAGTTGGAGATTCCAGAAGCATTTCTAGCCTCCTATACATTGGTGGCAGCATCTCTGCCTTCTGCCCACTCCAAGAGCCTCTCCTAACTGTGTCCTCCTGGCATTAACTAGTGGCTGCCAGCGTTGGAAACCAGTCTTACCAGTTCCTGAACTGCCAGCCACCGTCTTCAAGCATCCAAGTTGTGGGCCCCTCTCCTGGGAGCTGGCCTGCCGGGAATTGGCGAGGATTCGTGCCAGAGGGCAACTCTGTGAGGCCTGGTCAGAGGTAGACCACGTGGCCCAGAGAAGCCACCGAATGCTCAGGGCTCCACTGAGACCTACGATCACACCACACGGGGCCCTTCACTCAGAGAGCCAAGCGCTTCCCAGAACAGCTCACGGGCCTCAGGCCTTAAATCTCGGCTGGAGATTTTCAGCTCTGGTGTTTCCTCCTAGTTATTTATCTTCCCTCTGTGGCTTCAGGCAGGTCACCCTGCGGTGCTGCCATTCCCCCACTCTTTGCGAAACAGGAGAGATTACTACTGACTTCCCGATGATTCATCCTGGATGTTCCCAGCCAGCCACAGAGGCCAACGAAGCCTGTACTGTGCCTCCCTCCCTCCGCTGCATGCCTGGGGATCAGCTGAGCTGTAAGGATGTGGTGACACCAGGACCAGGATTTCCTGGTATGCCAACCCCAGGCCGGTGCTGCTGCCCTGCCCGAGTGTAGGGGGAGGTGGGAGAGGGGGGAGGGTGCAAAACCTAGCTGTCTGAGAGTCCAGCATTCCTGGCCCTGCCTGGAATCTTAACAAAGGAGGTGAGAAGCAAGAGCCCACCACATGGGTTGCGCCTGAATAAAATAAAGAATGTTCAGTTCCTTCATTTTCAATAGATATTTTTCTTGATTCCAAAATAATTAAAATATGGAGAAAAGGATAGAAATAATATCGCTGAGCCCCAGGTACCCACCAATTAGCTTTTACATTTCGCCATATTTGCTTCAGACTTTTTTTTCTTTAAAAAAATGTAATCATTCAGGGGCGCCTGGGTGGCTCAGTTGGTTAAGCGACCAACTTCGGCTCAGGTCATGATCTCACGGTTGGTGAGTTGGAGCCCCACTTCAGGCTCCGTGCTGACAGCTCGGAGCCTGGAGTCTGCTTTGGATTCTGTGTCTCTCCCTCTCTCTACCCCTCTCCTGCTCACACTCTGTGTCTCTCTGTCTCTCAATAATAAATAAAAACGTTAAAAAAAATTTTTTTTAATTAATCATTCAACCTAGCACAAGGCTTAAAATCCCCCGAAGGGATTTTAAGGGCCACGGGTACTGGAGCAAATGCAACATGAAATGAGCCCAGCTCGTTCCCGCAGGACAGCTCAGTTAATGAGTATTGTTTATTTTTCCTGGTCCCTGAGCTGTACGCAGCTAGTCGTCTGGTTTGGGCTCAGCTCTTGTGACTGACGTTGTGACTGAGTTCCCTGCTCTCTCTCACGTCCTGCCTACCAAGGCTGACTCTCACCACTTTGCAATTGCAGCCACTTCTAAATCTTGGAGCAGGCAGACGCCCCCCCACCCCCCCACCCCCAGCCTCCCGGGCTTCTGCCCCCTCTGAGCCCCACCCCCTCCTCCCTGTCCCCCTGTCCTAGGCTGTCCACAGGCACGATTTGGCTCCAATTCTACATCCTAAGCGTTTCTATGAATATAGGCTTTGTGGACTGTTTATTCATGTGACATTAATCCCAAGGGGAATCAAAGCAGCGTAGATGCTGTTATCCTTATTTGCCTTGGATTGTCTACTGTAAACGCTCAGCGCAGCCTGGGTGCTGAGAACCTGCTCCAGTGGGGCCTGTCACCGGTGAGCATGGCAAAGAGTCATCCACAGCTGTGAGAGGCGGAGGAAGGCCTGGCAGCACACTACCTCTGATTCCAAGCCTCTCATCTGCACGGACACCACACACAGCCTGGTCCCCAGAGCTGGGCCTGGGAGGGTACACTTTGATCTGCACGGAGCTGGAGCCACAGGGCTCCTTCAGCCATTTTCCTGAATCACCAGGTCACTGATCTTCCCCAATTCTGGGGTCAAAACATCCCAGGGTTCTCTTGGCCCGTGCAGCCAAACAAAGCTATGTTGTTGAAAATGAGAATAACACCGGGCAACACTTCTCCTTCCACGGGGAGGTGAGTATGCAGGGGCGCCCAGGGGCCCCAGGCCTAGCCAACAATGATGCGTTTTGCAATTCCTAGGAGGTGGGTACAGGGGTGGCCTTATTTCAGAAGGGGCAGACCCTGCGCCGACAGCCACGCCCCTTCCCCTCCTAGCAATTCGTTCCTGCTCAAGCTTGAGAAATCCAAGCCCTGCCTCTGTGCTTACTGAGCAGCCTTTACTAGCCAGCACCCAGAGGCAACAGGGCTTTGCATGGCTGGTGACAGCTGTTCCCTTGACTTTCCGGAGGAGGAAATTAACTCTGAGGTTGTAAAACCATGATAGGAACTGAAACTGGCTCATTTCTGCCTCTCCCTCACACCCTGCTTATTTATCAGCGTGCACATGCACATGCTCCAAGGCATCACTCAGCCAGTACAGGACAGTTGGACAAAGCCTTGCTCGTCTTCTGCTAACCACCTTCATGTGGCATACTCGGTGCTCATCTGCAGTTTGGCTGGCTGGTGGGCGGGGCTACGTTTGAGAAAAACCACTTCTAATCACATCCGGTGCTTATCATCCTAAGAATTGGCAGGCAGGCATAACAGGACTCTCCCTTACTGGGCCACGGGGCAACACTCCATTTTGTCTTCCCCGGGGCAGCCAGCAAGTTGGGAGTCTCTCACAGGTGAGGGAGTGGTTTCTGGAAGCACAGGAATTTGCAGCAGGGGATTAAGCTGCAGTGCAGACCCTCCCCATCCCCAGCAGAGAAGCCAGAAGTTCTGGGAGGAGGCTTAGCATTCTCAATGAGCACTCTTCCAGAAACTCGCAGGCTTCCCCCACAGCAGCAGGGTGGCTTGGGGGGGGGGGGAGGAAGGGGGGGGGACTGCATCTCTCTTCTTTGGTTTGCCAGGGAAATAGGCCATGTTCTCTGCCTACCCAGCCTGAGAAACAAAGAGGAAGGGACTGGGGGGAGGCAGGGGAACAGCTCTTATCAGACTTTCAGAGAAAGAGACACCTGTCAGAGAGGACCAGACATGAACACTCAAAAGGGAAGGAGGGAGGGAAGGAAGGGAGAAATGAAGGAATGGTATAAGGGGAAGGAAGGAAAGAAACTGACTCATTAACTAAGTTATCCAAGAATGATCCTATTAGAACTTTTTTTTTTTTTAACAGTAATAAGGATGCTAGATCCCATGAGAATTTTCCCATGAAGCCCCAATTATCCCCAAATCAAATCCTTTGCCTTCTATATTGCCAATTCTTAAGGACTTTGTTTTGGTTTGTTTTCTTTGCTCAGATATCAGCAACCTTAGTCACTAAAGCATATCTGAGGATAATTGCTCAGTCAAGGCTCAGCACCCTGCTGTCACCAACTCAGGGTGATGACCTGGTTCTCTCAGTCTCTTTCTTTTAGGAGGAGAAAGAAACCTGGTGTGTAACTGTCCTCAAGGTCCCAGCCCATGGTTTAAGGAGCTCTGGGAGTCTGGGAGCAACAGTACGGGGTCCTTGAAGCCATATTCCTATCAAATATTGTCTAAAGCAATACATCCAATATGATAGCCACTAGCTGCATGTGGCTATTAAGCACTTGACATGAGGCCATTCACAATATTCTGAAAGTATAAAATATAAAATGGTTTTCAAAGACTTCATATAAAAAAATACAAACAATCTCCGTAATGCTTTTAGCAATTGATTACGTGTGAACTGATGCATGCTCTGGTTCTGTTGGGTAAAATGTGATATATTATTAAAATTATTCTCACTCGTTCTTTTCTTTCTTTTACTGTGGTAAAATACACTTAACATAAAACTTACCATCTTAACCCTTTTTCAAGTGTACAGTTCAGTGTCATTAAGTACTTTCACACTGTTGGGCATCCATCACCACCATCCATCTCCAGAACTTTTTCATCATCCCCAGCTGAAACTCTGCACCCATTCAACACTAACTCCCCACTCCCCTCCCACTCCTCCAGTCCCTGGCAACCACCCTTTCACTTTCTGTCTCTGTGAACTTGCCTACTCTAGAGACCTCATGTGATAGAATCATATAATCATTATCCTTTTGTGACTGGCTTGTTTCAGCGAGCACAATGTTCTCAGGGTTCATCCACGTTGTTGCCTGTGTCAGAATTTCCTTCCTTTCTAAGGCTGAACCATATTCCATTGTACGTATAGACCATGTTTTGTTTGTCCGTTCATCTGTCATTGGACACTTGGGTCGCTTCCAATTTTTGACTATTGTGAATGATGTTGCTGTGAACTTGGGTGTGCAAATATCTCTTCAAGATCCTGCTTCCAATTCCCACAAGTTTTCTAACAGACACTTTTAGTCCAGAATGAATAAAGTCACAACTGCTATCACACAGGAACGTTTTGACAATGGAAGGAACCCTGATTTTTAAAATGTTGGGGGGTGCCTGGGTGACTCAGTCGGTTAAGTTGGACCCAACAGTCCAACTTTGGCTCAGGTCATGATCTCACGGTTGGTGAGTCAAGTCCCACATCGGGCTCTCTGCTGACAGCTCGGAGCCTGAAGCCTGCTTCGGATTCTGTGTCTCCCTCTCTCTCTGCCCCTCCTCTGCTTGTGTTCTGTGTCTCTCTCTCTCTCTCAAGAATAAATAAAACACTAAAAAAAAATTTTTTTTTAATATGGGAAAAACCCAGTTCCAATGAAAGATCTCTAAGGTGGTATTTTTTTTTTTCCTCAACGGTAATACTTTATGCTTTCTCTCTCTGCTCCAAGAACTTAAACTAGAGCTTTTATGTCCAAGGAGATATTAAGAGTTACTCCCCCTACATTGAGGAGGCCCCTGCATATGACCTGGAAGACCCCAAAATTCAAGGGGCCCTCTTGTGCATAGAATGGGCTGGCTCCTGTAACTGGGAAGGTCTTGGCTCCAGAGATTGCTGATGTTTTCAACCTAGGGGAGGAGGCTTCCATGCCTGAAAATTCTGCTGGCAACATCTTGCACCATCTGAGGGAATAATGCCTGGAGCTGGGGTTGGGAAATGTGGTCTCTGTGAAAACCTCTACACTACTGATACCTTCCAATGACAAAGACACTAATCTTGTTCCAAGGGAGGGACTGGATGCCATCAGAATCTGGTCCCTGGGTCTTAGAGGAATGAATGTATTCTTTGATTCTCTAGCAATCCCACCCACAGAGGCTGCCACTGACAGGTCCCTGGGAATCGTGGATTATATCTAGTAGAAGAAGACAGTCTTCTCTTTTCACCATTGAACAGCAATAAGAAAAGGGTGGGCTCCAAAATACTGCTACTTTTCATAAATTCCCCTTTTTTCCCTGAGGAAACAGCATAGCTAGCCCAGAGTTCTTTCCCTTTATCTCCCCACAAATCTCACAAAGCCATGGCCCACCCATCAGGGAGGGGTGTTCCCACAGAAACTGCAGCCTATGACCCAATTTAAAAGAAGAAAAAGAAGAAGAAATTTTGTGGGAAAAGCAAGAATGATGGAAAGACCTGTTATTTCTTCTTTCTAACTAAAAGGAATAAGCTTAAAGCATGTTAGCCTTGGATAATCGTCACTAATACGAGTTTAAAGGAAAACAATGGTACTATTTTAATAGCAGATGACAACATTGAAAACCAGGCAGAAATTAGGGATCAAACTAAAACAGTAGGACCTGGTTACCTATTATGAAAATATAATGTAAAGAATAATATTTGGTGGAATTATTTGAATATATTAAGGAAATGCTATATAAATCTAAGCTTTTATAGTTTATATGTAATATGTAGCTTACAGAAATTGTCTTTAGTATCTAGACTCATATAAATATAAGCAGATTTGATATCTTGGTAATAATAGTAATACATACCTCAATAATTCCTTTTACACCCAGTTTTAAGCCCCAATATCTCTGCAATTATAGTCATCTAATCTCTCCCATGTTTGTATCTCCATCTGACAAATTCATTAGAGACATAATTTCCCCTGTGTGATTCTGGGGGCTGTTGTAAGGATCTAATGAAATAATGGATGTGGGAACACTCTACAAAAGCTAAGAGTACCATAAAAATGATTATTCTAAAAGCAAAAACAGTTCATTATGCTAGGCTTCTTACCAGGGGGACTGAGAAAACACTGATTTTCACAGGAAGAAGAAAATCTATACTTGACCACGTTAAAGACCTAACACACCTGATTTCTCACCCATTCCCCCAGTGTGGATCATCTGTTCAGGAGGCTTTAAGGGGACATCGTGGTGTCAAATACATCGTAAAGTTCGTATTTAATGTACAAAACCTTTCCTTTGCAGCACATTGGACGAGGGTGGGAGAGAGTTAACCAAAGAGAACTGAAAATCACGCTGTAGCCTCTGCTATTATATGCACAAAGTTTCCTGCAAGGAGCAGCCAAGTTCCCGGAGAAGAAAACAAGTGTGTGTATGTGTGTGCGTGCCTGTGTGTGTTTGGCTTCATCATCATAAAGCCCTTAGGTATCCTGTGCCTTCATATCCTTCCCACCCTCCGAAAAGGGACAAAGCATCCACATTTCTGAGTGCAGGTCTCAGAAATCTTTGGGCTTCTGTCTGCAGTTCTGCCCAGTTATTAAAAGGAAGAGTGGGGGAAGGCTGTAGAACCCCATTCCCCTGGCACCCGGGGCTGCTCGGCCTGAAGCAGGTGTGGCAGCGACACAGGTGGTTTGTTTTTCAGGGTCAGGTTGGCACATTTCTAGCCCAGGGCTCTGGGTAAATGTTTAGATTTCATTGTCAGTAGCATAGCGTTCAACTCCACAGCGTCAAAGGCAGGCCCCTGCATGCCACCCTCCTACATCCTTTGTCTCCTTGCCTGGCCTGGTGGGAAGTCAAGAGGTGAGAGAAGAGGAGAGAAAGAAAAGGGAGGGGTGGGGCGGGGCGGGGATGTTTTGCAGCGCCTCCAACTCTCCCCAAGAACCACTTTTCAGGCCCATCAAATTCCTTCCCCTTCTCTCTCCTGTGGGCTCGCCCTGCCCCAGCACTGGGAATCAGGCTTGTTTACACAGCTCATTATTCGCTCTTTGCAGTTGCTATAGCAACCACCAGGGGTCAGTTTATAGAAGGAGAGGAAGTTCACTTTTGGGGAGTTAGCTTTCCAGCTCCTGTGCAAAGCACAGCTGAAAACAAAAGACCCAGACACCCATGGAGGAAACACATTGAAAAATTTCCTATGAGCAGAAGCATCATTCGGAGCATAAAACTTCACTCAGCAATGCTTTCCTGCTGAAAGGGCTGTTCTAGAACAGCTGATAGGAGAGTGAAGGTCTCCCTGCATCTCCACATTTTCCTCTCCCGCCCTCCTCCCACCCCTTTGCCGTGTCTTAATCGCCCGTAGGCAGTCCTTAGTAGCTAGGAGAGCAAGAGCAGCAACTAGGGTTCATTTAGAGTAGTAAATTTCATTAATATAATGTATTAACTGAGAATTAGGAAGATCTTTGGAAACTATTACTACTCCCATCGTTCTCATGGGGAAGGAGGCAGCGCGCCACTGGAACAGATTACCTATCTCAAGGTCCAAACCAAACAAAATGGAGCCCCTCCAGCTATAGGGAGCGGGCTGGGAAAACCCCCAGGATGCCTTCTGACTAAAGTCTTTCCAGCTCACACCTGACTAGTTAAACTGATTTAGCAAATAAAAAATACAGGACGCCCAATTAAATTTGATTTTCAAATAAACAGTGAATGGATTTTTGTATAAATCCATTCCCCACAGTATTTGGGACACCCATATAGTAAATCTAACCAAATCCAACCCTACCCTAACCTTCTTCCTCACTATCACTGCCTCCAAAAAAAGTACAACAGAGGAGTTCTCTCAAAAGCAAATCAAATGCCAGGTGTGTCCATTTAGAATGATCTACCCCTTGGATTATCTTGCTGATCTTTTAAAAAAAAAAGAAAAGAAAAAAATGAAAGAAAGAGATTATTTGCATATATGCAAGTAGTAAACCAGAGGCAAGTCAACCTACTAACAGGCAGATGAGTTTATTACCTTCCCAGATCCAAACAGCAGCATAAATGACCTGATGGCTAAATAGAAAAGAATTCAGTACTGGGTATCTACTTTTACTTTTTTACCAATAGTCAAAATCAGCTTTCTAAAGAATAATGATTTTCATTTCCTTGACAGGAAAAACATTTTTAAGGTGTTTTTAGTTTTGTTTTGTTTTTTTTTTAGTAAATAACATCTGTTTCTGAGTGTTATATTGGGAAGTTTGAGTGGAGCAAAGCCCAGTAGAGCTGGTATACTGTCGCCCTCTGTTTGGTTCTTTGTGGTTTTGGTGCCTGTATGCACATGTCCGTGGGGAGAAAATGAGGTTTGTATTTATCAAACTCACACTCCTCACAGCATGCCTTTGCTAAGAAGACTATGTGCCTTCACCAAGGGAAGGCTGGCTCAATGAAGGTTCTGCTGAGTCTTGCAGAACTTCTGGAAAACCTAGACCACTAGTGGTAATGCTATAACTCATGGCACCTTTACATCTGGTTTTGTTTTTTTTTTTTTTTTAAGTTTATTTGTTTATTTACTTATTTTGAGAGAGAGAAAAAGAGCGTGTGCACGATTTGGGGAGGAACAGAGAGAGAGTGAGAGAGAGAGAAACCCAAGCAGGCTCTGCACTAACAGTGCAGAGCCCAACACGGGGCTTGAACCTGCCAACCATGAGGTCACAACCGGAGTGGAAACCAAGAGTTGGAGCCTAACTGACTGAGCCACCCAGGCGTCCCAGCCTTGTTTACATCTGTTTTGACCCTAAATTCAAAAACCTAAAGTTTAGGGCAAATAAATCACGAAACATAAGCTTGCGTGAAAACAAAAGCAAATCATAGAAATGATACATTTGGTAAGGCCCCAGCCAACTCAGACTACAAAGGTTCCCACAGCTCTAAACTGAAACACGTAATTAAAGGAAAACTGTCAAGATAAACATCATGTACAATAAAAATGTTCTCACCTGTTGCTAACTCTGAAACTCTCAATACACTTTTCACCAAGAAAAAAACAATGTTATTTTAGAAGCGATGCTTCAAGTCTAAAGCTTGAGTTCTAATGGTGTCTCTTTACTTCTGAATATGACCCTATGAAAGTCTGTGGCCAGTCTATGACTCAGTTTCCCCACAGGCAAAATGCAAATACCGGATCATTATTAAGTGCCCCTTGCCTAACTGAAGGGGTATTGTGAGAATATCTATAAATCACTCTGAGCCATTCAGACAAAAGGCAGGAAGTTATGAAATGTGATTATTTGCACTATTCATTTTTAAACAAGGAGCTTGATTTAGGAGTTGGAATCAGTCGAGTTTAGTTTTGTTTAAAGCACTGTGAAAGGGCTTAATTTTTGAAATCCTATTTTCATTTATTAAAAAAAAATAGTTCTTTACTTTTTTTTCTTAATCATTGTTAATAAATCCTACATTTGCAGCTCAAGCTGTCAGACAGTGTCTCTTTAACACCATTCAACAGCTGTTAAATGGGATAATCACCTGTTTATCCTCATGTCATTAATTCAAATGCTAATTGCACTCCAGACTCTGGCTTTTTTTCCCACTCAAGCCAGACCAAGCACCCAGAGCTCTGAAAGGATGCTACAGTAATCAAGGACCTCTATCTACTTACTTCCAGAAACACAGATGAAATGGCAATGTACACGCACGTGTGAGCGTGCACACCAGTGAATATGCTGTGTATAACAGTGAAAAATTAGAAATGACTTAAATGTCAAGTTACAGTAAAATAAACCAAAGTAAACAACCGTGGAATACAGCATTACACAATTATTAAAAGGATCCTTGTGGATATGGTTAAATAACAAGTTTAAAAATACCTACTTATTTATGGTGAGTGACAAAAATCGTAGGCAAAGCTACTGTATAATGACAAACATGGGGGGGGGGATTTTGCACAGAAAAAGACAAAGAATATGTGGTAATCTTGGGACTAAAATCAATCACCATTCAGAGGACTAAGAACAAGGACAATTCTAGGGCTAAAGATACAGAAGTTCCTATTTCCTCTGAGCTTCAATTCTGGAGGAGAAGGACAAAATGTACGTTAAAAAGTCAATACCCAGGGCACCTGGGTGGCTCAGTCGGTTAAGCGGCCGACTTCAGCTCAGGTCACGATCTCGCGGTCCGTGAGTTCCAGCCCCGCGTCGGGCTCTGGGCTGATGGCTCAGAGCCTGGAGCCTGCTCCCGATTCTGTGTCTCCCTCTCTCTCTGCTCCTCCCCCGTTCATGCTCTGTCTCTCTCTGTCTCAAAAATAAATAAAAAGCGTTAAAAAAAAAAAATTAAAAAGTCAATACCCAAGATACATTTATACAGTGATATCCTAAGAAAATTTACAAAGAGTTATGGGGTAGAGAGACCAAAGGGTCTGCTTCCATTTGGGTTGTTGGGGAGGAGACACTAGAGACAGTGAGAAGTCCCTGGGGCTGGAATAAGCTTGGCATGGTCAAGGAACAGATGGCAGATCCAAGGGTAGTAGGCGAAGGGCAGAGTGGTAGAAGGTTAGTTTGCAGAGAAAGGCAGAAGCCAGGTCATGCTGAGCGAAAGGTGCAAGGGTAGAAACAGAGAGACCAGTAAGCAGTCACCACGGGATCCTAAGGACAAGAAGGGGAGATGTGGACTAGGGTGGCAACCATGGAGATCAAAAGGGCTGGGTGGACTCAGGAAATGTTTCGAAGGTAGAACTGGTGTGAATTGCTGATAAACCAGATTGGGAATGGGGGTACAAGGGTGTTGAATAAATAGAGAAGAATCCCATACCAATCTTAGATTTTTGATTTTGGGCCTTAACAACTGAACCAATTGTAGGACCATTTCCTGAGCTGGGAAAAACCAGCAAGGAGCAGGCTGGTGGTAGAAAACTAAGAGTGGCATTTTGGTCATTATATGGTTGAAATGCTTATTAGATCTCCCAATGGAGATGTCAAGTAGTTACCTAAATTTTGATGGTATTTAAAGCAGTGGGTCAAGATGGAGTGACGTAGAAAGACCATGTAGAGAGGGAAGACATGCCAAGACTGAAACTAGAGATTGGGCTCCAGAGAAAGAGCCAGAAAAGAGATGATCAGTGAATGGGAAGGAAAGCTAGGGGAGTATGGTGTGCCAAAAACAAGAAAAAGTAAAATTATTTTAAGAGGGGCACCTGAGCGGCTCAGTTGGTTACATATCCAATTCTTGATTTCGGCTCAGGTCATGATCTCGCAGGTTCATGGGTTCAAGCTCTGCATTGACTCAGCGCTGACAGCTCGGGACCTGCTTGGGATTCTTTTTCTCTCCCTCTCACTCAACCTCTCCCCCCACTCACACATACACCACACACTCTCTCTCACAAAATAAATAAATAAACTTTAAAAAATTGTTTTAAGAAACAGAAAGTTATCAGCTGTATCTGATGTTGCTGAAAGTTTGAGAACTAGAAGTCAGCTCTGTTTTGGCAACAAGGTGACCCTTACAAGATCAAGTTCAGTGGAGCAGCAAGAATGGGGTGAGGTAGTGGGTACAGTGGGGCCACAGGCCACATGCATGGGTTTTCCAGGGAAGGGGAGCAGAGCTATGGGGCACAGCCAGAGTTGTGTTGCTGCATTAACAGAAGGCCATTTGGGGAAATGGTTTTAGAGCTCAGATATCTTCAGGTTGCAAAGTCCGTTCCAGTCATCATACTGAAACTCCAAGGTAGTTATTTTAGAACTATTTTTGATTAAGTAACATTATGGGCCTTTATGTTATTAATTAAAGTGACATACCAAAGCGATAAAAATTTCTGAGTATTCTAATTTACCCTTAAATTTAAAAAAACCTACTTAAATTATTTTTAAACGCTGGGTATCTTCATATGTAAGAGAGAATATGAAAATGGATTTAAACAAATGGATGGAACTTACAACTAAAGAAAAGTTCAGAAAAGGAAAATCATGGAGAATGTAATTTCTTTTAAGAATAAAGGAACAGGTTGGGGCACCTGGGTGGCTCAGTTGTGTAAGCAGCCGACTTCAGCTCAGGTCATGATCTCACAGCTGGTGGGTTTGAGCCCCACATTGGGCTCTGTGCTGACAGCTCAGAGCCTGGAGCCTGATTTGGATTCTGTGTCTCCCTCTCTCTCTGCCCTTTCCCCACTCGCACTCTGTCTCTCTGTCTCTTAAAAATAAATTAATATTAATTTTTTTTTTTTTTTAAGAATAAAGGAGCAGGGTGCCTGGGTGGCTCAGTTGGTTAAGTGACTTGATTTTGGTTCAGGTCATGATCTTCTGGTTCATGAGATCAAGGCCTGTGTCGGGGTTTGTGCTGACAGTGCAGAACCTGCCTGGGATTCCTCTCTCCCTCTCTGGCCAGTTTGAAGAATTTTTTAAAAATGTGTAATATAAGCAATGTGATTTTTAAAATCATTGTAAACTCTAGTTTTTTCTAGATCGAATATTGTTTGTGTTATTTTCAGGTACATTTCCATGCTTTGTTATTTTATTTTATTTTTTAGCCACAAGCAAGTCATAAATAAAGTTAGACGTTTCAAAGATGTCTTAATCATTAGAATGGAACAGTATTTTTTTTTAATTCACTTTAAAATTGACACATCTAGGTTATACTTCTTTCTGGGATTTAGACATCTACTTACACAAAATGTGTATTTCAATCATGTATTCCCTGCACACCTACTTGTATTTATGATTTTGCCAAGGGGTGTGGAATCCTGATTGGTGTACAAATTAAGACTGGGAAGAATTTATGCTTCTGTATGAGGCAGTTTAAAGTAGTGCTAAAAGTACAAACTTTGCAAAAGACCATGTAGGGTGTCATTCTTAATCACTCTACTTACTACTTGTGTGGTTTGGCCCAACTATTTACCTTTTTGAGCCTTGGTTTAATCCCTACATCAGAGAAATTATAATACCTAACACTTCAAGTTGCATAGGGATTAAATGAGATAATATATGGAAAGCTCCTGGACATGATCTGGGGGATTGGAAAATTCTCACCAAATTTGGGAATCTTGTCTTAGCCTTAAACTAAATGAAGTCCAGACTCTAATACCCTGCCTACATTGAGGGGAGAGACAGAACAGAGTGCTTGGCACACAGACAACATTCAGTAAACATTTGAAGGGTGATGAGTCAATTAACTGGCTAATTAATTAACATAACCAATGACTTTCCATAAATGAACAGCAAAATCACAATGCTTTACTTCTGCAGAGGTTTTACAGTCTCTCCAATGAATGAGTCATGTCTAGAGGGCCATATATTGCACAAGGAGGCATGGAAGCTAAACAGGGCAAAGGTTATGAGCTAAGGAGAAAGAGGTCTCTCTACATTTCCAACCTTTTTGTTCTTTCATCCAATTTGTTTTCAGTCAGTTTGTTTTCTAGGCTTGTCTCATTGGCTGCCCACTGCAGTCTCTAAAAAGGGAAGCCTTGGATACCATAATATTTCCACCACCATTCTTCCCACCTTCCCTACCTTACCCCTATCACCACCCAGGGTACCGGATGCCTTCGATTGAATAATGAGTCAAAAGCTTGTCAATCAGAGTCTCCCTCAAAATTTTCAACTGAGAGACATAGACACAACTGACAGATAACGATGAACTCTGTGACCAGCAGAGGTAATGTTGGAAAAGTCAAGGTTAGTGGCATTATTGAGCCACATTCACAAGGAGTAAACAAAGGCAGAAGGTAGAAAGAGAAACAGGAGTGGATGTGTTAAGGAAAAGCAAAGATGAGGAGCCATGTAGCTCCTACTCTGGCTCAGAGTCAGAGTTAGTCTAGGTCTTAGAACTGGGTCCTGAGCTCTAGAGGACCTAAACATTCACAGCTGTTAAGTATCTTCTCCTTTGGCCAGGGACATTAATCTTTGACACTGCTGGTTGGGTCAACAGGGTAATCTGAGCTGTGAAATGGTATATTCTCTGCTCCATCATCTGGCCCATATGAAGCCTTACTGTGAATATATTATTGAGCAATAAGATGGTAGAGCACAGAGTCAACCTTTCAGATACTTATTCCCAATTAATTCATATTGTCTCATCATGAGTTAACAGTCTCAGCTCCAAGGAAAGACAGTCACTTCAATAAATGGTGTTAGAGGGGTGCTTGGGTGGCTCGGGTGGTTAAGCATCAGACTCTTGAGTTTGGTTCAGGTCATGATCTCATGGTTTGTGAAATTGAACCTCAGGTTGGGCTTTGCACTGACAGTGAGAAGCCTGTTTGAGATTCTCTCTCTCTCTCTCTCTCTCTCTCTTTCTGTGCCTCTCCCCCCGCTCTCAAAATAAATAAATAAACTTAAAAAAGTAAAATAAATAAATAAATAAATGGTGTTGGGAAAATTGGACAACTACATGCAAAAGAATGAATGAAACTGTACCACTTTCTCATACCATATACACAAATAAACTCAAAATGTAGTACAGGCTTGAATGTAAGACCTGAAACTATGAAATTCCTAGAAGAAAACATAAGCAGTAAACTCTTGGACATTGGTCTTAGCAATATTTTTTTTTGAATCTGCCTCCTCAGGCAAGGACAACAAAAGCAAAAATAAACAAATGGGACTATGTCTAACTAAAACCTTCTGCATAACAAGGGAAGCCACCAACAAAACAAAAAAAGAACCTACTGAATGGGAGAAGATATTTGCAAATGATATAAGCGAGAGATTAATATCCAAAATACATAAAAAGGTCACATAATTCAATATCAAAAAACAAACAAACAATGCAATTTAAAAAATAGGCAGACGATCTGAATAGACATTTCTCCAAAGAAGACATCCAGATGGCCAACAGACACATGAGAAGATGCTCAACATCACTCATCATCAGGGAAATGTAAATCAAAACCACAGAGAGATACCACATCACACCTGCCAGAAAGGCTATCACTAAAAAGACAAGAAATTACAAGTGTAGGTGAAGATGCAGAGGAAAGGAAACCCTCATGCACTGTTGGTGGGAAACCAAACATGGAAAACAGTATAGAGCTTCCTCAAAAAGTTGAAAATAGAACTACCCTATGATCTAGCAATTCCACTTCTGGATATTTATCTGAAAAAAAATGAAAACACTAATTTGAAAAGATACCTGCACCCCTATATTTATCACAGTATTATTTACAATAGCCTAGATATGGAAGCAACCTAAATGTTCCTCAATAGATAGTGAAATATTATTCAGGCAAGAAATCTTGCCATTTGCAACAACACGGATAGACCTGGAGGGTATTTTGACAAGTGAAGTGAATCAGACAGACAAAGACAAATACACAAATACCACATGATTTCGCTTATATGTAGAATCTAAAAGACAAAACAAACACACAAAACAGAAACAGACTCATAGATACAGAGAATAATCTAGTGGTTGCCAGAAATGATGGGTAAAGTAGGGCAAGAGAATTCAAAGTTACAAACTTCCAATTATAAAATAAATAAGACACTGGATGCAATACACAGCATAGGAAATGAAGTTACGAGTACTGTACCAACCTTGTCTGTTAACAGATGGTAGCTAGATTGATGGTGGTCATTACTCTGTAATGTATATAAATGCTGAATCACTATGTTGTACACCCAAAACTAATACGATATTGTATGTCAACTACACTTCAACTTAAAATAAATAAATAAAGGGGTAACTGGGTGGCTCAATAAGTTGAGCAGCAGATTCTTGATTTCAGCTCAGGTCTTGATTCCAGGGTCATAGGATCGAGCCTTGCATCAGGCTCCACACTGAGTGAGCATGGAGCCTGCTTAAGATTCTCTCTCTCTCTTCCTCTGTTCCTCTTCCCCTTTACCCTCCTCATTCACTCTCTCCCTCTCTCTCTAAAAAATAAAAAAAAATAGGGGTGCCTGTGTGGTTCAGTAAGTTAAGTGTCTGATTTTCACTCAGGTCATGATCTCAGAGTCAGTGAGTTCGAGCCCTGCATCAGGTTCTGTGCTGACAGCTCAGAGCCTGGAGCCTGCTTTGGATTCTGTGTTTTCCTGTCTCTCTGCCCCTCCCCTGCTCATGCTTTGTCTGTCTCTCTCTCTCTCTCTCTCAAAACTAAATAAACATTAAATAAATAAATAAATAAATAAATAAATAAATATAAAAGAACCTATATAAAAATAAATAAATAAAAATTAAAAGCCTGAGCCCTGAAGTACTCAGGGAAACACAGCTGAAATTTGAGGATTTTCTGCCTTTTACTTGGGTGTATTTTTGCAATACTAATGTATCTTTACTTGATTTCCAGTTGTGGGTCTATAACAGCCCAAACCTGGGTCACCATAGCCATGCTGTCCACTTTCCATGACTTGTTCTGTCAGTGAGTACTCATTTCTCACATCCATTGAAGTCTTGAAGGTGCAAGAGCTATTTATTCAGATAAGTCACATAGCATGTGCCAGAAACAAAATTGCTTTCTATGGTATTTAGTCATAGAAAAGGCCAGGTTTCTTTCTTTCATTTTTGTATATATGTAAACTTAAATCTATCGAGTCTAAAGAAAGAAAGGAAGACTGTGCACAAATTCTATCACATTCTAAGTTTGCCTGGGAAAGTAAAAGCAAAACTCTACCAAGGGACGCGCATACCCGTGTTACACCGTGTTCATAACAGCACTATTCACAATAGCCCAAATGTGGAAGCAACGTAAGTGTCCAGCGGCAGATGAATGGATAAACCAAATGTGGCGTATACATACAATAGAATATCATTCAGCCTTAAAAAGGAAGGAAATTCTGACACAAAGGGACAAATACTGTATAATTCCACTTACATCAGGTACCCAGAATAGTCAAATTCATAGAAACTGAATGTAGAGTGGTAGTTGCTAGGGGCCAGAAGGAGGGGGAGTGGGGAGTTAGTGTTTAATGGGTATAGGGTTTCAGTTGGGGATGAATAAAAATTTCTGTGGATGAATGGTAGTGATGGTTGCACAACAGTGTGAATGTAATTAATACCACTGAACAGCACCTTTAAAAATGGTTAAGAAGGTAAATTTTATGTTGTGCACATTTTAACCCAATTAAAAAAAAAAAAAGTCCACTGGGGTGGAAGCATTAGCATTTTGCCCTGCAAAACCCTTTCCACCTACCCATATGTATGGTCTTTATGATAGAGATTTTTTAAATTTACTTTTTTTTTTTTTTAATGTATATTCATTTTTGAGACACAGAGCTTGAGCAGGGGAGGGACAGAGAGAGAGGGAGACACAGAATCTGAAGCAAGCTCCAGGCTCTGAGCTGTGCACAGGACCTGACACAGGGCTCGAACACACAAACTGTGAGATCATGACCTCAGCCAAAGTCAGACACTTAACCAACGGAGCCACCCAGGAGTCCCTTAAGTTCACTTTTAAAAATGGAGCTCACATAGGAAAAGACCATTTTGGGAAGGGACAGAACCTCTTGCTTTCCTCTCTGGGCATAGAATGCCAGCCAAGTAAAACCATGGTTGAGTTAGAATCTGAACAGGGTCAGTTCATTTTGTTCCTTAAACTCAGTATTTCTCTTCCTCAAACTCCTCTCCATTTCATTGCCGGCACAGAGTGATCAGATCTCCACCCCAGGCCTGTGCTGATGATGTCTTTGGCAGGACTCAGGCTGGAGCTTCCTCCTTCCCCGAGGAGGGCACTGCCCAACTGGCAGCTTTAATGAAAGGCGTTTTGTTTGAGATATATAGAGTACAGTCCGACTCACATGCACTAAAATTGTAATTAATAGAGAGCTTTCATCACAATGAGTGTGAATGTTGAAATGAAAGGTTGAAAGGTTTCACAGTATTTCCTAAGGTACCATTTAAAGTTCCACTTAAAAGGGGTGCCTGGGTGGCTCAGTCAGTTAAGCGTCCGACTTGAACTCAGGTCATGATCTTGTGGTCCATGAGTTCGAGCCCCGTGTCGGGCTCTGGCCTGATGGCTCAGAGCCTGGAGCCTGCTTGGATTCTGTGTCTCCCTCTCTCTCTGCCCCTCCCCCATTCATGCTCTGTCTCTCTCTGTCTCAAAAATAAATAAACGTTAAAAAAATTTTTTTTAAATAATAAAGTTCCACCTAAAGTCTTAAAAGTCTTAATCACTGTTGTTACCATTACTTAAAAATATTTTTATTTTACTATTGATGATTGCTAGAAATGTATAATCGCTCTAAATATATAACATTCCTAAATACGCATGCTTCTTTTGTAGCCCAAATAGTCCCAGGCTTTCAGCCTTTGATGTTTCTCTTTCCTTAGCAATCAAATAAATACACTCAAGCCACCATCTCATGCAACTGCACAGAAACCAGCCCCCTCCCACTATTTAGGATCCCAGGAGGATTTGTGCTCCGTGCACAAATATCAAACCTCTTTTTCCTAGAGATCATTGCCAACTTCCTGTTTCTGGGTCCAGGCCTCATACCAGGTGCTGGGGTCCTCACCACTCTCAGGTACCATTGTCCTATACCTTCTTTCCCTGGGGGCCCCAAGCCTATTTATCCCTAGGACTGCCAGGAAGAAAACACAGAATTCTTATTTTGTTGTTTTCATTGGGTGGAAAATGCTCTCATGACTTAAAGTTTTGCTCAAATGGCACCTTCCTGATGAGGTCTGGCCATGCTATTTAAGATTACAATCCATTGTTCTCCCACTCCTGATCTTCTTACCCTACTATCTTAGATTGTGCTTCCTGGAGCAAGTCTCTGAGACTGGCATGCAGGGGATTCTTGGAGAGTGCTCATGGAACACACATCTGTAAGGAAGTAGAAAGGCAGGGTCAGAAAGAGAGAGAAGCTGGCATCCAACATGGCTGCCATTGAGGCTCAACCAGCCTTCTAGAGAGCTTCCTAGCTGGGATGGTCCTCAGAGTAAAGGGATGGGCCTTTGTATCTCCAGGTCAGCCAGGCAATTCTCCTGAGCTGCATGAGATACAAAGGCCCAGACAATTCTCCTGAGCTCTTGGGTGAACATATCCTTGGGTGAGGAAATTTTCAGAGGCTGAGAGCAATTCCTGGTGAGGGGTGCAGCTCTGACCATTAGCAGCTAATAATAATTCCAGCAGCTGGGGGATGGGTGCACTTTGGCTCTAAAGAAGGGTCTGGGCTGAGCACCCGCCATTCCTGCTCTACTTTTTGTTTTTTCCATGGCTCCCATCTCCTCCTACCATGCTATATGAGTACTATAACATCCTTACTCTTGCCTCTAGTGTTTATTGATTGTCCTAGCTCCCTCTACCACCGCCCCTGCTACAATGAAGCTACATGAGAGCACAAACACCAGGAACAGTGCCTGGCACAGAGTTGGCACTCCATAAATATTAGTTAATAAATGAAAGGAGTCATATGTCTCAGGTTAAATGCTTAGATAAGACTCAGGGTTACCAGCCATCACTGTAGGGAAGGGAATGGAAGATTTTTTTCTCTCTCTTTCCAGGGTAAATCTGAGGGGACTTTTTTTCCTCCTTCCTATTACATACCAGTGGTTTCTGTCCACTACCAGCATGACTTTCAACTAGTCACCTGGTTTCCCAGGGGCTCGTCCTCCTTACTTGGAAATGAAGTGAATTCCAACTCCTCTTCCTGTTTACTTATTCTAAGAATTTGTTGAGCACCTGCTGTTTGCCTGGCACTTTCCTTGTTATAATTTTTTAAATTCCAATTCTAGAATTCTGGGAAGGAAGTATAGCACCACATATTGCTTTCTACTAACCGTTCATGAACAGAGAACTATAGATCTTATTCTGAGGAAGAACTTTAGGAAGCAAGTTCTGACAATTTGCAAGAGCACATTCTAGAACTTACAGAAACACACTGTTAAAAAGTCTTCCTCTTTTTTTAATTCCTCCTGTCATAGTTAGTCTATGCATCTCTTTATAAGGAATCATTTTTCATTGAACTCTGAGTTTCTCTTAGGAAAAACAAAAGTTTATCTTATGGGAGCGCATCCGAGTATCTGAAATATAGCAGTCTGTCAATAAATGTTTGTGGAAAATAATTAAAGGGCCCAAGCACTTCTAGTTTTAAAATCTTATCCTTCAACATTCTCTTTTCCTCAATAAATGAACTTTGTTAAAATAATTAGGGGCACCTGGGTGGCTCAGTCAGTAAAGCATCCAACTTTGGCTCAGGTCATGATCTTGCGTTTGTGAGTTCAAACCCTATGTCAGGCTCTGCGCTGACAGCTCAGAGCCTAGAGCCTGCTTCAGATTCTGTATCTCCCCCTCTCTCTGACCTTCCCATGCTCATGCTCTGTCTCTCTCTGTCTCTCAATAATAAATAAACATTAAAAAAGAAAACAATTAGACTATACCCAAACATTGCACTGATATGCCAGTATGCCAAGATACATGCAGCAATATGCCAAGATAGATGATTAGAATCTTACTTTATGTCTTTAGAAAATTAACTTGATTAAAATTGTTTAACTAAAAAAAAAAGAAAAAGAATCTGACTTTGTCTTATGCATACAAAAAGAAGTCAGAAGTATCTATATCTGCTTGTAGATATTCCATCAAGTCTATAACTACTTTGATATAAGTGTTATTACTTTTAAAATGTGGTGGGCCTGGGGCGCCTGGGTGGCTCGTCGGTTAAGCGTCCGACTTCAGCTCAGGTCATGATCTCACGGTCCGTGAGTTCGAGCCCCGCGTCAGGCTCTGTGCTGACAGCTCAGAGCCTGGAGCCTGTTTCAGATTCTGTGTCTCCCTCTCTCTCTGCTCCTCCCCTGTTCATGCTCTGTCTCTCTCTGTCTCAAAAATAAATAAACGTTAAAAAAAAAAATTTTAAATGTGGTGGGCCTTCAGTTTCACGTGAATGATCATGTGCAACCCTTGTAACAATTCTATGATCCATTTCACTAACAAAGGGACTGATGTACAGAGAAGTGGTTTGTCCAAGGTCATAGAACTTGGTAGAATCTGGATTCGTAGCTGGTTCTTTCTCAGTGCAGTGATTGGACTCCTCTATACTGCCAGAATCAATACTATAATTGATTCATGATATCCATCTTAAGAAGGAAGAGAACACTAATGGAAACACTAATGGGAGTGGGGGGAGAAAGAAAGGAAAACTTACACAGAGTGTTTTGAAAAGTTGAAGGAAGAAAAGTAACATTTAATGGGTATAATGCAATGCCTATGGAGGCCAAGCAGATTATCAAAATATCAGTGGTAGGGGTGGGGGTGGGTGGGATGCCAGAGGAGGTTAGGGCCAGATGAAAATTCCATTCTCGGGTTCCTGGGTGGCTCAGCAGGTTAAGCATCTGAATCTTGATTTCGGATCAGGTCATGATCAGTTCATGAGTTCGAGCCCCACGACAGCATGCAGCCTGTTCGGGATTCTCTCTTTCTCTCTCTCTCTCTCTCTCTCTCTCTCTCTGCCTCTCCCCTGCTTGTGTTTCCTCTCTCTCTCTCTCTCTCTCTCTCTCACTCTGTCTCTCTCAAAATAAATAAACTTAAGGAAAAAAGGAAAATTCCATCCTCAACTGAGCCATATTGTGTACTTAAATGATTTTTCCGTAATAATTGTCCTCTTTCTCTTGCTCATTTTGTAGGTACCTGCCACTAATTCAATCCCAAACTCAACCAGTTAACTAAAACTCCACATACTCTCAACCAGTTAACTAAAACTCCGCATACTCCACTAGGGTATTATATTAATCTTCTCTTGAAATCTTCTGGAGGCTTCTGATGACAAATTGAGACTGATGGCCCAGGGTGCAGCTGTCTTCCCTCTACCCCTTTCACCATTATCATGAAAATCCCTTCCATCTTTTTTATGCATTTGTTCCCTCTCTTCCAGCAATCTATGTCTTCTTGTTTTACTTCCTTGTTTTGGAGACACTAATCCTCTAGTAGCTCCTTCAGTAGCAGAAGAGGTCAATGTTTTAAGCTTACACATCTAGAAAATGTCTTCATTATTCTCCCACACACTCAGTTAAGAGTCTCTCTCCCTGATTCTCATAGGTCAATGCTTTATTTTCATTTAGTATATTTCAGGAATATATTATAAATGTGTGGGTTCAATCTGTCATCTTAACGCTGAAGTTCCAACCAGGCATTTCTAACTCCCAGAACAGAGCATGCAATGCACACATTGAGCATTCCAAAGGTCACTGGAACAAGAGTGGAAGGGCAGGAGGCACTCACACATGAGATGAAAACCACACTATTACAACAAAGAATGGGGAGAAAAAAGGGGACCAAAAATCTCTGGACTGACTGACTTTCCCCTTACTCTTTTGTGCTCCCTCATCACAGAAGACAGGGGCAGCCCCTTCACCTGTTTCACAAGGTCCCTTAGTATTTTCCCAACTGCCTGGAGGTCATCTTCCCTGGTGTGGGTAGACAATCAGGTATGTTGGCAGAACTCTGTCTCTTACCTGTTGGAGTTTCTAGTTTTGCATTTGTTACTTCGTTCTTGGAACTGAACAATAATTCTGCCATCCTAAAAGGCATAAGATGGATCTACTGGATCAGAGTAGATTACCTCAATCCCAGGATCCAGACAAACTTGGCCCTAAGCTTAAATCAGGGTCCTGCCACAATCGTTATTGGGCATCCAGGATTGTATGCAGGGATAAAATGGTGCATGAACCCTAAACTGCAAGATAGAGCAGTCAATACTTAACACTTACCAGAGATTTGTTTCCTCAACAAACATTTACTTTAGATACAAAGACCCTTTGATACAAACTACACAAGGTGATAAATGGAGTCCCTCAATCACTGTCACGATCATCACCAAACACATATACACACACAATTGTTCATGACCCACTCAGTGTCTCTTTTCTTGGAGACAGAAAATCCCCTTAGGTGGGTTTAATAAAAATGCAAATTCCCCCTGAGAGTACTTTCAGAATGAGTAAAAAGAGGTGCCTGAGAAGAAAGAGAACCAAGAGTGAAGGACTGTGGCTCCCACAAGTCAGATGAAGAAAATGGTTTGGGGTGAGCCAAAACTGAAAAGAATTCTGGGCAGGTGTGATGTTAACAGTTAAAAGGGACCCAGTGAACCTGCCTAAGAAGAGAAGGATGGAGGAAGTTAGACTCTTAGGCTAGTTTAGGAAGACTGCTCTGAGTGAGGAGAAGGGAACAGAAAGGGCTAACAAACACCAGATAGGAAAAAACAACAACTCACTCGGCAAGCAGCAAGTAGCCAGTGAGAGAAATTCTTTCCTGCTCTTCCCCAACCCCTCATTCTAAAAGTAATTCATCCAGTTCTCTCTTCAGTTCTGGATTTAATTTGCACAGATTAGAAAAAAAACATCTCCACTTCCCATCTTTTCATTTTTTACTTTTCTCCAACTTAAAAAAATTTTTTTAAACAATCATACAAGTTAGAAAAATGGTTCAAAAAATACTCACCCTAGCCACCTAGACTCAATATTCTTCCACATCTTCAGGCTGGAACCCTTTAAATGTGACCTTTCATCCCTAAATACTTCTGTGTACATCTCCGAAGAAGAAAGGTGTCCATCCAAAGATCCACAGTGTAAGAATCCCATCTAAGAAAATTCACAGCAATTCCCTCCTATCATGTAATACCCAGTCTACATTCAAATCTCTCCAGTTGTTCTCACAATGCCTCTCAGAATAGCTGTTCCTTTTCTGTTCTTTATCATCAAATTCTTCTTTGTATTGGTATCATTTTGAACCAGGATCTGATCAGGGTATAAACATACCACATCTGATTGTTATGTCTCTTTTGACTCTTTTAATCTTTTAATATAGATCAATTCCCCCACTTTTTATTCATAATATTGATTTTTTTTTTCAAAAGCCCAGGACAGTTTTGTAACATTTCCCTTATTCTGATTTGGCTGATAGTCTCATCATACTGCTGTTTACCTTATACCTAGTCTATTTCCTCTCGGTTGAAGGATAGGCCTAGAAGCTTGATTAGATTCAAATCAAACATTTTTGGAAAGAGAACTTCATAGGTGGTGTTGTGTAGTTCATGGGGCATCCTCTCCAGAGTTGTCTCACCGTAAAGGCTCCATCAAGTTTGGTCACTTGAGTAAAGTGATGACCATCGGATCTCTCTGTTGTAAAAGGCACCTTTCCTCTATGCAATTAGTAGATGAGTCTGGACTCATCTGTTGGTATGTGTGAATATCTTGTCCCCCAATAACCCTCCATCCAAAGGTTTAGCGTCTATCCATGATCCTTGCTGATAATAATTATGACCTTAAAAGCCTATTGATTATTCAATGCCTAAGGGATGAGTAGGAAGGAGAAAAAGGAGTGTTGAGGGAAGGAACGGAGGACAAGGCCCACTTCAATTTGCACTGAACTCTTTTCAGTGTCATTCCTCCTTTTAGGAAATGCTGGCCTGAAGCAATGAGCAAAGAAAGCCATAAGCAAGATTCTGTCACTTTAGGAAGAAGTGAATGCATTGCAATGAGTCTAGACATCTACCTTTTGTTCTGAACTTCATCCCCAGCTGTAGTCAAGAAAGAACTAACAAATCATGGGAGGTATGCCTCCATGCCCTCAAAACTAGGTATCTAGACTATGGATTTCCATACGACCAGGAGGAGGTAGTGACAGATCAGCAATCTGGACATCTTCCTAAAGGGCTTGTTTACAGAACACACTCAAAATAGCTATTTATCCAGGACTTGCAGTTCCAAATCTTTACTTCTTTCCAAATAGTATTCACCACACTGTCCAGAAACAGGTTTCTTTGAAAGAAACAAGTAGTCACTTTGTTGACCTGTTGAATACATGCATTGTCTTAGGTAAATTACTCTCTTTCAGAGTTTAGGAAATTAATTCTGTCCCCCATGAAGAGTTTGATGAATGCCTACGTCAAAGAATATTTCACACCTACTCATATCTTTAAGTCCCTTCAGGTTATCTCAAAGCATATGTCTTTTTTTAAGACATCCAATCCTGAAAACTTTGTTCCAATTCTGGGGCACTCTGGTTCTAGTTAAGACAAGCAAGAACCTAACCCCCAAAACTGAACTTAAGAATTTACTTCAATAAACATCAGGAGCAAATACAGACCCTCTGGCAAAGAGTTTAAAATCTAATAAGAGGGGTAAGTCACATAGAAATTCTATGGTCCACAGTACACCATGAGATGTGGTTGGACATGGGCAGAGCTGTGAGGAAGACAGCCAGGCAGATCACCTCTCTGACTTGAGGAATCAAAGAAGGTGTCTCCTGGGGGGCTCCCCCAGGAATGGAAAATTATTCCCCACAGTATGAACAGACTCCTGGGACGTCAGCCAGTGCTGACTCACCAGGTAATTATGAAAGTCTAAACGTATGCTGCTCTAGACAAGTTATGGTTTCATGACTCCCTGGAGAGGACTATAATTATTTCAAGAAGACCATTTTTTTTAAATCCTATAGTTTAAAGAAAATGTATTTTAAAAGGACACAAATTCAA
Source organism: Panthera onca (assembly GCF_046562875.1). NCBI lineage: Eukaryota > Metazoa > Chordata > Mammalia > Carnivora > Felidae > Panthera > Panthera onca. Next base: position 21,683,691 of record NC_138343.1, on the reverse strand, counting down.
ATTTGCTTTAGTTTTTTTTTTTTTTTTTAATGGATGCATGATTTTTAAGAAGAGAGACAGAAAGGAATTATATTTTCAAGCTAACAGCAACAGGGTGCTTCAGCTCCTAATGGGTCGGGAATTTGGAATCACTGCTCCAGACAGCAGATGCTAGATAAAATGATGAATAAGCCAAATTCTTCAGATGCTTTTTTTATAAAGGACTATCGTGTCTCTTGTCAGTAATTTCACCCCACCCCTGTCTCCCAGCCTCCCGTGTCCCTACCATCTTTTAAGTCATGTCTTGTATGCTACCCATTACCCACAAACTAATTTCACACAAGCCTTGCATTTTCCTCCTTCAGAAGTGACTGCAGATATGCCGGAGACTAATGTTACAGGGGCTCAGAAACACTCAACTAAACCAAACATTTCAACTACTCAAAAAGGAGCTGACAAGTTACTCAAAACATATGAAATTTTCTTCCAATTACACAATTTCATTATCCATATCAGCAGTGGAGGATTTTAGGTGCTGGAAGCAAATTCTGACCTTAAAAAATAAAATTCAGGGCACCTGGGTGGCTTGGTCAGTTAAGCATCCGACTTCAACTCAGGTCATGATCTCGTGGTTCATGAGTTCAAGCCCCGCATCAGGCTCTGTGCTGACAGCTTAGAGTCTGGAGCCTGCATCAGATTCTGTCTCCCTCTCTCTCTCTCTCTCTCTGCCCCTCTCCTGGTCATGTTTTCTCTCTCTCTTTCTCTCTCTCTTTCAAAAATAAATAAACATTAAAAAAATAAAAATAAAATAAAATAAAATTCAGGGAGAAAAATGTCAGCCCCATGATTCTGATACATCATAAAGTTGTGCAATTATTTTCTAATACATAACTAATAATATTGTTTCTGATAATGATAGAAGAGAGCATCAGTCTCTTATTTAAAAAGTTTATGTCTAAAAAAACTTCCTTTATGTTACAGAAGGAAAATTCTGCTTGAAGGGTCTATTCCTGTCCCTTTGATTATCTTCTTTTACTCTTCCCTTTCATCATGAAAAAAAAAATAAATAAATAAAACCTGTGCCCTCTCTTGTTATGTATAACATGTGGCAAAGAAACAATGGGGCATGGTGGTGGTCCTATCCTGGCCTCAAAAACAGAAGAGCTGATATAAAAAGTGCCCCTTCATTTTGGTGAAGTTTAAGGTCCATGACACTAACCACAATTTGACTAATGGATTTCCTGCCAGCTCTACCTGAAATATTCTTGCCACGAAAAAGGTCATTTCCCCTCTCCTTTGCCCCCAAACACAACAGAAGTGATCTGAAGAGCAGTCACCTTAGTACCTGGGACCATCAAACACAGGAGCATTGAATGAATGAAGGCGTCACATGTTAAAGATAGAGTAAAAATAATTAGGAAGAGAACAGCCAGAGAGAGGGCCCAGATTGAAAGCAATCTCCAAGGCAGTGATGTTGACCTTCGTCCAATGGCTTTCTGTGACTTCTATCCCTAGTCACGTCTTTGTCATTAGAAGAAATGTGGGCAAATGTGAGGCTGTGCAGATGGACCTTGCAAGATAGTCTGACAGAAGAGAGGACAAAGAAACCATGAAGCCACTACAAGAATTATAAATATTAGTGTAAATGATGTAATTGCTCGAAGTCTATTTATTAGAGGAGAGACACTGCAAATCGCTTAAAGGATGATTTAAAGAAATACAAAAACTCACATACAATCTAGTACCTTTCTTTTTTTTAATTTTTTTTTTTACATTTGTATTTATTTTTGAGAGACTGAGAGAGACAGAGCACAAGTGGGGGAGGGGCAGAGGAGAATGAGACAGAATCCAAAGCAGGCTCCAGGTTCTGAGCTGTCAGCACAGATTGCGGGGCTCAAACTCACAAACTGAGATCATGACCTGAGCTGAAGTCGGACACTTAACCGACTGAGCCACCCAGGTGCCCCAAATCTAGTATCTTTCTAAACTTGAGTTATTGAATAATTACTACTTGATCTAAATCTTTTTTTCTTCTGTTTCTGCTTCTAACTTTTCTGCTTTCTTTGAAGGTTTTAAAAATAAAAAGACTATCGGCACTTTCCTTTGTATATACCTTGCCATAAAGAAACCCCTGATCTGTCAATAAGTGATCAGTAAGAACTTCCAGGAAGAGACAACATCACCAAGTTGGTCAGAGCCAAGGACCCCAGGTCAGGCTGCAGGGATCCAATGCTGGTACTGACCCTGACAAGTGGTTTAACCCCACTCCACCTCAGTTTCTTCATCTGTACAATGGAGACAACTAAAAACACCTGTCTCATGTGACTGGTGTGTGGATTGAATAATTCAGGTCAAATGCTTGGTACTGTGCCTGAGAGCAAATCAACAGTATGTCATTCCTTGGTGCTATTATGACCATCATCACATGCCTCCAGAGCAATCCCAGCAAATCTCTGAGCGCTGAGATCTTTCTCTGCTTCTCCTGGAGAGCTCTGCAGGAAAGGAATTTCCTCTTCCAGGGAGCTTTGGCTGTAAAACAAATACTGAATAATAAATAATTAAATAACAATTAAAAAAAGAATGTAGACATTTACACAATGGGCAACCACAGAGCAACACTGGCTTCTTCTAATCCATAAATGTTTCCCCTGGCAGCTAGCTTTTTAAGAGTCACTTACTTTCCCACCATTTTAACCAAACAGAAGAATTCAAAAATAAAGTTATCACATGGTTTCCTTAGCATCCAAATTTAACTCAGTTGAAGGAAGGGAAAGAAGGAAAGGACTGAGAGACTTGATGGCTGGTTAGAAAACGAGGAGGAGCATTCTTATATTAAAAATAAGTCCCCTGGGCTAATTCTTACTTAAATGTGTCTGTTCCATATACTAGATTTTTTTTTATTTCTTTGTCCAGTTATTTTCTTTTCTTTTTCTTTTTTCTTTTCAGGTGTTTTGTTCCCTTAAGTAAAGTGTTTTAGGTTATAGTTCTGGGCTTGATATGCCTTTTTTTTTTTTTTTTTTTTTTTTTTTGACACGGATGAATCAAGTCTGCTTCAAAATCTGATTTTTTATCTATATGAGTTCACCAAATGACTAGTCAGCATTAAACAAAATGATCAAGTTAATACAAATCCCCACCAAATTAAACTCTTCTATTTAGTAGCAAAATCAACTACTTTCAGCTCTTGGTAGACAACCAAGCTAACATGGATCCCCATTTCTTGACTGATCAAAAAGTCCTGTCTCAGGGTTCCCAAAAGGTCCTTGAGGTTCACTAACTTTCCACATAGGGCTCACCTGAACCTTGGGTGACCCACCTCTCATGTGTACCCTCTAGAGTATCCAGTGGTTGAGTTCTCTCCCTACCCAAGACAAAATTGTGAAGGGTCTGGGGTGTGGACCAGTTAAAATCACAACCGCTCAAGGCACAGCAGAAATGGGCAGAATTGCCAGCCACAGCGCCTCCAATGGTCTATCGTCCTTCTGTAGAATCATCTGTAGAATTAGTTTTACTTATATTGTGATTCTAAGCATTAAATCTTGCCACGAATCCTTTATTGCTCAATGTCTACCACCCGCCAAGAGGTAATAAAAAGTTGAATCAGATGCTCCTTTCTTAGGTTCCCAAGAGCTAATAATTTAAAATACAGATTATTCACAAAGGCTTCATTTTACTCCAAACAGAAATGTGCGAGTCAGTTTAGCTATTGCTTTTAATCTGTTTGGTACTGACATGGTGTGCTTCTCTCACTGTCTACTCATCACCTTCAGAAATGAAGTTCTTCTCATGTATCCTGGCCTTCTTAAGCAAGACAAAGTTAGGAAAATGCCTTAACCAAAGGATAATGCTGAAAAGATTACAGTAAAAAAGAGACTGAGAAATCAGTATATTAGCACTGGTGGCTGAGAACTTACCTTGCTAAATCCATCCCCACTAAGGTTGAGATGATAGTGTCAGTCTGACTGGCAGAGCTGTTCTTAGAAAAACAAAGCAAAAGGTTCAAAGCCACTTCCTAGAACCAATGGCTTTCAGATTTTTCCAGTTTCCAGTCAGAATATATTGACACCTTGACCCAATACCCAGACACATGAACTGAAACAAAGGTTTCATGAGTCAACATCTCCTCCAACTACAGGCAGTGCCCAGTGGTGTTTACCAATTCTGCTTGATTTCACTTTTGAAATGTTGGTTGTGACTTAGCAACTGATTTCACTATACTAATGGGTTGCAGCTCACAGTTTGAAAGAAACATGCCCCAGAAAATCACCTCCTATGCTACATAGGCCAAGCCAAGTGCTTATGAGGCAAAGACCAATGTTCCAGTTCCCATTTTAGTCCCTGATTAAGCACTGCTTCTCAATCACTGGTGTTAGAGAAAAAAGTTATTCTGGCACTTGCTGAAATGGTAAGGAAGACTTTATCCAAGACTGTTGCAGTAGAGCAGAAAGATGGAGCTCAACCCTGAGTATAAGAAGGATGAGTGAGGATTTGTTATAGCCAAGGAGAAAAGTGAAGGATCACCAAGAGGAGCATCAAGGGTAGGGGATTACTGCTAACCTGACCTAACATGATTCTTGCTAAGAACTGGCTAGGCAAGCCGAGGACAGGATTGGGGCCAAGGTCAAGGCCGAGTTCAGAAGAGGGTTCAGAGAAGTCTGACTAAAGTTTGGTGAAAGAGAGAGTCCTTTTCACCAGCAGTGGTCAACAGAAAGATGGGCAACATTTTGTTATTACTATAAGAGGAGAAACCTTCAAAGCAGAAACTGAGGTGATCTCCCAGCAGGCCACACTACCTAATAGCTCAAACATAGCCAAAGGGACTTCTAACCAAATCTCTGACATCCAGAGGTTTCCCTAAGATGACAGGAAAGGAATTAAGAGATCAGAAGAGGAGACTTCAGCAAATGAAAGATTTAATCAGTTTTTGAAAGATGGAAAGCAAAGAGGAAAATGGTAAAGATTTAGCAATTAGCTGCAAGTGAGGGTGTGCACTGGTGGGCAAAGGGGTACAAGAGCATGAGAGGTGGCCAGTCCTCCTCCAGAACCTGCAGCTGTCAGCCTTTGAGGAACCAGGCACCCAGAACGACAGGTGTGAGTCTCAGGCCTCGATGCGGGAGCAGATCGAAACCCTGAACATGAGCTGCTCAGGTCTCCATGTGCCCTTTCCTGCTCCTTTCTGCTAGCAACTACCCCCACCCCATACACAGTACTGTGCTCCCACCCACACCTCAGTCAGGGATGGGAGACTGTGCTCTGGAGAAAATTAACCTGGGATTCTCTAGACTTGGGGATGTCAGACACAGTGTAAGGTAGGAATAAGTGAAAATGGAGGACTGGCCAAATTTTTCATCCATTTTAAGTTATTTGTGTGTATGGTGTAAGAAAGTGGTCTTGTTTCATTCTTTTTGCCTGTGGCTGTCCAGTTTTCCCTACACTGTTTATTGAAGAGAGCATCCTTTACCCATTGTGTATCTTTGCCTCCCTTGTCATGAATTGACCATACATGCATCAGTTTATTTCTGGGCTCTGTACTCTGTTCCACTGATCTGTGTCTACTTTTAATGCCAATACATACTCTTTTGATTACTATAGCTTTGTAATATAGTTTGAAATCTGGGAATGTGATGCTTCCGGATTTGTTCTTCTTTCTCAAGATTGCTTTCTCTATTTGGGATCTTTTGTGGGTCCATTCAAATTTTAAATTGTTTTTTTCTATTTCTGTGAAAAAAATGTCTTTGGAATCATGATAGGGATTGTATCGAATCTGTGCATTGCTTTGGGTAGTATGGGCATTTTAACTATTAACTCTTCCAATCCATGACCATGGGATATCTTTCCATTTTTTGGGTGTCATCTTCAGTTTCTTTCATCAGTGTCTTATGGTTTTCAGGTCTTTACCTCCTTGGTTAAATTTATTCCTACATATTTTATTCTTTTAATGTATTGTAAATGTGATCATTTTCTCAATTTCTCCTTTTGATAGGTCATTGTTAGTATATAAAAATGCAACAGATTTTTGTATATTGATTTTATACCCTGCAACTTTACCAAATTTGTTTACTAACTCTAACACCTTTTGGCAGAGCCTTTAGGGTTTTCTATATGTAAAATCATGTTGTCTGCAAATAGTGACAGTTTTGCTTTTTACTTTTCAATTTGGATGCCTTTAAATTCTTTTTCCTGCCTAATGGCTCTGGGTAGGGCTTCCAATACTATTTAGAATAAAACTGGTGAGAGTGGGCACCCCTGTTTTGTTCCTGATCTTAGAAGAAAAGATTTTCACCATTGAGTTTGATGTTAGCTGTGGGCTTGTCATAAAACAACTTTACTATCCTGAGGTATTCTGTTTATACCTACTTTGTTGAGGGTTATCATAAACTGATGTTAAATTTTCTCAAGTTTTTTTTTTTCCTTTTCTGCATCCATTGAGATGATCATATGATTTTTATCCTTTATTTTGTTAATATGGTATACCACCTTGACTGGTTTATGGATATTGAACCATCCTTGCATCCCTGGAACAAATCCCACTTGATCAGGATGTATGATCCTGTTACTATATTGTTGAATTTGGTTTGCTAATATTTTGTTGAGGATTTTTGTATATATATTCATTAGGGATAATGGCTTGTAATTTTCTTTTCTTATGGTGTCCTTGTCTGGTTTTGACATCAGGGTAATGTTAGTCTCATAAAATGAGTTTGAAAATGTTCCCTTCTCTTCATTTTTTGGGGAGAGTTGAGTATGTTTTAAATCTTCTTTTAATGTTCAATAGAATTTACCAGTAAAGCCATCTGGTCCTGGACTTTTGTTTGCTGGGAGATTTTTGATTACTGATTCAATCTCCTACTAGTAATCAGCCTATTTAGATTTTCTATTTCTTCATGATTCAGTCTTGGAAGATGGTATGTTTTTAGGAATGTATTCATTTCTCCTAGTTGTCCAGTTTGTTGGTATTCAATTGTTCATAGTAGTCTCTTTTGATTATTTTTATTTCTTTGATATCAGTTATAACTTCTCTTATTTCATTCTGATTTTATTTATTTCATTCTGATTTTATTTATTTGAGCCTCTCTTCTTTGTGAATCTAGCCAAAGTTTTCTCAATTTTGTTTATCTTTTCAAAGAGTCTGCTCTTAGTTTCATTGATCTTTTCTATTGTCGTTTTGGCCTCTATTTCACTTATTTCCATTCTGATCTTTATTATTTCCTTCCTTATACCAACTTTGGGCTTAATCTGTTCTTTTTCTCATTCTTTTTGGTGTAAAGTTATATTTTTTTTATTTGAGATTTCTCTTATTTATTGAGGTAAGCCTATCTTACTATAAACTTACCCCTTAGAAGTGCTTTTGCTCCATGCCACAGCTTTTGGTATATTGCATTTCCATTTGTGTTAGGGTATTTTTCTTTTTTCCTTTTTTTATTATTTTTTTAAATTTTATTTTCTATTTTTTAAAATTTACATCCAAATTAGTTAGCATATAGTGCAACAATGATTTCAGAAATAGATTCCTTAATGCTCCTTACCCATTTAGCCCATCCCCCCCCCAACTCCTCCTGTAACCCTCAGTTTGTTCTCCATATTTATGAGTCTCTTCTGTTTTGTCCCCCTCCTGTTTTTATATTTTTGTTTCCCTTCCCTTATGTTCATCTCTTTTGTCTCTTAAAGTCCTCATATGAGTGAAGTCATATGATTTTTGTCTTTCTCTGACTGACTAATTTCACTTAGCATAATACCCTCCAGGTCCATCCATGTAGTTGCAAATGGCAAGATTTCATTCTTTTTGATTCCCCAGTAACACTCTATTCTATATATATATATATATATATATATATATATATATACACACACACACACACACACATCTTCTTTATCCATTCATCCATCGATGGACGTTTGGGCTCTTTCCATACTTTGGCTATTAATAGTGCTGCTATAAATATTGGGGTGCATGTGTCCCTTTGAAACAGCACACGTGTATCCCGTGGATAAATGCCTAGTAGTGCAGTTGCTGAGTTGTAGGGTAGTTCTATTTTTAGTTTTTTGAGGAACCTCCATACTGTTTTCCAGAGTGGCTGCACCAGCTTGCATTCCCACTTTTCTCCTTTGATTTCTTCATTGATCCATTGGTTATTCAGCAGCATGTTGTTTAATCTCTACATATTTGTGGGTTTTTTTTCCAATTTTCTTCCTATAATTGATTTCTAGTTTCATATCTTTGTGATTAGAAAAGATACGTGATATGATTGCAATCTTCTTAAATTTATTGAGACTTATTTTGTGACCTTAATATATGATCTATCCTTTTGTGGCTTAATATATGATCTATGTCATGCACATTTGAAAAGAATGTATATTCTGCTGCTTCTAGGTAGAATGCTCTGTATAGATCCATGAAGTCCATCTGGTCTAACGTGTCATTTAACACCAATGTTTCCTCATAGATTTTTTGTCTGGATGATCTATCTATCTATCGATGTGAGTGTATTATTAAAGTCCCCTACTATTATTGTATTGTTATAAATTTCTCCCTTTAGGTGTTCCTATGTTTGGCGCTTAAATATTTACAAACGTTGCATGTTCTTGTTGGATTGACCCCTCCTTTATTTTTTATTAGTCTTTGTTTTAGAGTCTGTTTTGTCTGATACAAGTATGGCTACCCCAGCTTTTTTTGATTTCCATTTGCCTGAAACATCGTTTTCCATCCCTTCACTTTCAATCTGTGTGTGACCTTCCATCTGAAGTGAGCATCTTGCAGGCAGAATATACATTCCCTGAGATCATTTCCATAGCCTCTAGATGTGTGATGAATCTGAAGCTTGCCCCTCAGGATGAAGCTCCAGGGCAAGAAAATAGGCCTTTTTCAAGTTAAGACTAGGGGTGCATCTCATTCTGCTGTCTCTATGGTGCTCTGGGTGTGGTGGCCTGCCAAGAACTATCTCTCTGATTGTTGCAGACCCATAGGGCCCAGAAACACAATCCCACTGGCCACCATACCCAGGAGCTCAAAGGGCATCCCCTGTGTGGTCTGCACATGCCCACAAGCTTTGATAGCGCTGCAGGAGTGGTATAGAAGCAGGATGCTTGCCTGATGGCTTGGGCAGTGCTAGGGGAGCAGCACAGGAGGGGGCACTCACCCAGTAGCTCCAGCAGGGCCAAAGAAGCAGTGCAGGGGCTACACACATCCACCAGTGCTAACAGATTAGAAGGAAAGTACAGAAATGGCCCCCATTGGTGCTGGCACTAGCAAAGTAGAGGGGACAATGCAAAAATGGTGCTTGTCAGCACCTCTGTCCTCAACCTGAGTCCAAGCAGGTTACTGCCCCTCTAAATGCTATAAGATTAGCAAATGGGGTGCCTGGGTGGCTCAGTCGGTTGAGTGCAGACTTTAGCTCAGGTCATGATCTCGCAGTTTGTGGGTTCGAGCCCCACATCAGGCTGTGGGCAGACAGCTCAGTGCCTGGAGCCTGCTTTGGAGTCTGTGTTTCCCTGTCTCTCTGCCCCTCCCCCCCTTCTATCAAAAATAAATAAACATTTAAAAATTAAGAAAAAACAGATTAGCAAATGAATCTCCCTCATGTATGGTCTAGGCAGTTTTCAAACTGTTGTTTTTGTACTGTGTCCCAGGGCAAGTGAGTTTGTGCATGAGCCCTTTAAGAATGGAACCCCTGTTCCCTGTGGGTCTCCTGGACATAGGTTTCATTGGTTTTCAAAGCCAGGTGTTTTGGGGCCTTGTCTCTCCAGCACGGGTCCCAAAGGTTGAGGTGTCTGAGGTGGAGCACAAACTCCTAACTAATGAAGGAGAAGCTCCTTATTTGTAAGGTCCATTCTGATTGTGGGCTGCGGCACCAGAAGTAGGGTTTTTGCAAGACCGCGTCTTTCCTCTCCCACCTCTCTCCATGTGGTCGTTTTATCTTTTGTTGTGGAAGAGCTCTTCAGCTAGTTTGCAGGCCTTTTTTGGAGGGAATTTTCCCATATGTAGCTGCAGGTTTGTTGTGTCCGTGGGAGCAAGTGAGTCCAGGATCTTCCTATGATACCAACTATCCTTGTCTAACCACAAATCAAGTAAAGCATAGGGTAAATACATTTTTAGACACATAAGGACACAAGAGAATTTACCTTATGTGTCTTCTTTCTTACGAAGCTGCTAAAGGATGTGTTCCAGCAAAACAAGGGAGTAAATTAAAAAATAGGAAAATATAAACTCCAGGAAACAGGAAATCCAGCACAGGAGGGCCAAAGGGAAGTATCAGATGATGTTAAAGGAGAGTCCCAGCATGGTGGCCGGCTAACAGAGGGCTCCAGGGAAGGGTCTCTATGAAAAACTTGTGAAAACTAAAATCATAGCTTCTGAATTTTAAATAGAGATCTCATGTTTAAAAGAAATACATTATAAGAATATGTTCACCCGCCAGAGGCGGAGGCGTGTTGCACATCAATTCTTGACCAGAGAAAATCTCCTGACTTTTATTTACAGACAAGTACATCTGAAAATTGCTTTGTGCTTAGCTAGGCCTTGAGATGATTGGGCAGCAGAGATGAACCTTGTGGTCCTCAGCAGGTCAGAAATCAGACCTTATAACTAAACGTCAGCAAACTTAAAATGCACTATTGAAGGGGTGATGATAAGACACACCTGAAAGAGGTCTCAGTTATTTGTTTAGTAAAACATTTATTCTCTACAAGTCATCACAATATTTGCCAAGGACAGTAAAATCTTTAAGATCAATGAAACAATCCTGTACTGTTCGCATCACTTTGTTAGTGGGTTAGTTATGACCTTAATTTCAGAGTGCACAGATCAAGTTCTGTTTATTGTGAAGGCTGGCTTCCTTTACACACCTTCCCCCCCAAGAAAAAGATATAAAAAGCTAATAATGTTTGAGCCTTTGAGAAACAACACCTAAGGGCATTTATTAGATCTGATGAAGCAGGTAGAAATAATTAAAAGCAGATATACAGAAAACTAAGGCATTTTTTAGAAATAGGCAATTAAATGCAGGAAAAACAAAAATTTGTTCAGTAAAGAAAATGTAATCATAATTTATAACTTACTACTAGGCTATGTAGTCAGCAATATTTATGTAGTTTAATAACAAAGTAAACGGGGCACCTGGGTGGCTCAGTCAGTTGAGTGTACAACTTTGGCTAGGGTCATGATCTCACTGTTTGTGGGTTCAAGCCCTGCGTCAGGCTCTATGCTGACAGCTCAGGGCCTGGAGCTTGTTTCAGATTCTGTGTCTTCCTCTCTCTCTGCTCCTCCCCTGCACACGTTCTGTCTGTCTGTCTCTCTCTCAAAAATAAAGAAACATTTTTTTTTTCTTTTTAAATAATGAAGTAAACAGTATATTGTGTGGGGGTGGGGAGGGGTAAGTGGTGTGAAACTGTAACACAGAAACTATTTTCAAAGTGTGGACAGGGCTTAGGAAAACAAAGATAGGGAAGTACCCTGAGCTAGCAATAACAGGGGTTCATTGCCATTTCTAGGCCTGAATGTTCAAGGGCAAGGGGAGGGGCAATTATCAGAATCCCAGAGAGCAGCTGTACAGATAGGGCTGTCTGCCAGAAGGGGAGGAGGGTTCCTATCCAGAAGAATAAATATCTCATCTCCTTTACATCCCTCCAATCCAATCTCTTGTTGATGCCTCCATTAACCAGAGGCAACCCAAAGCCAGAGGATTAGGGAACCTGTGCACTTCATCCACAAAGGTCAGCCTCCCTGGGAACCGACTGGGTAAAAAGAGGTACATCTAGAAGAGGTAGACAGTGTTCAGCAGAGAGGTAAAACTTAATGACTAGAAAACAATAATGTCTAAAATTAACACATCAAAAAACAGTACCATTAGCCTGTTATTTAGAATTGAACTAGCCAGCATTTTGAAAGTGGTTGCCTCTGGGTTGCCTCTGGAAAGCAGGAAAGCGATTGAGAGAAGGTGTACAAGAAAACACTGTTTTTCATGATCAAGCTTAGAATGATTAGAGTTTTTAAATATTTGTTTCTATTACTTGATTAGAAATAAAAAATAATAAAATATTGCAAAATGTTAAAAAAGACCAATAAAAAAAGAGAGAGAGAGAAAAGAAAAGAAAGTAGGCATAAAGGAGAAGAAAAATATACCAGCTTTGATTTTTGAATCTGCCTGTGGGAACCTAGGTAATCTTGTCACTGGGCCTCAATTCTCTCAGCTGAAAAGCAAAAAGGGTCCCTATCTCAGAGAGTGGTGGAGAGATTTGAATGACACAATGTGTATAAAACATGTGACACAGGATGAGTCCTTAGCTAATCAGAAGGGGGGATACCCAGAGCCATAAAGAGAGGGAGCAAGAATGTTAAAGTCGCTAAAAGACAGTATCTTTATACTTGATTGAGTTCTGTCTTTTACAGCTTCTCTTGAAACGTCAGCATCTAACAGAGTCTGGCTAATGTCAAGTGCTGGGTAAAAATCTGTGGAAGTGTTCTATCACAACACTGCTAGTGTTACTTTCTGCCTCTCTCCTTGATGTGATGTAATAGGACAAATCCAAGGGCCTTTTGATCTGTTTCTCAAGGTTTCACCTTGACCTTGACCTTGCAGTCAGTCTCAATCCCCTGATTTTGCCAGCTTACCTTCCCTGCAGCCCCCACCTACCTCCCTGCGGGCCCCCAGCCTACGTCCTACAGTCTTCAGTCTACCTCCCTGCAGCCCCTGCCTACCCCTTGCAGGCAGCCTCCTATGCCATGTTAATCCTTTTTGTATGTGGAGCTTCTCAGACTCGTCCTCCATCCCTAAAGCTTCTCCCCCAGCCTAAGTATCAAGTTGTCTGCCCTCTGCACTTTGGAGTCTCTTCTGTGAGGTTGTGGAGCAAGTGGGGCTAACCCTTTAGTGGGGGAAGGTCCATTAGAACAGCTCTGCTGCTGATGTTCCACCAATGGCTTCACAGCAGGAAACGGAGGCCCAGCGGTGCTTTTCTAACACAGTGATGGTGGGATTGACATACCACAGATAACATGAAGATGGTAGGATTGAAGCACCACGGATGGTATGGAGAAGAGGCTCTTGTAGTTATGTCACAGGGTCAGTCAGTCCTGCCTTCACCTACTCACACTTGGAGAAATGCTCCAAGGAAGGGTTCTGATGTCACCTTCTTGCTGCTCTCTGGCTGCCCACACAAGACACAATGGTCTGGTTGGAGAAAACAAAATCCTTTGAAACTGGTATTTGTTAATAGTATTCACCAACGCGGGACATGTTTTTTGATGGCCTTTCAGTGAGCAGTCCTTCTTCATTGCTAACAGAGCCCTTAATATGGTAGTGACTCCTCCTTGTCAATGGCTGCCTCCTCTTTGCCATCATTGGTCCAGGAATATACATGTGTCCAGAGTCTACCTCCAGGAAAGATCTCTCTCCCTGATGAGATTGCTGCAGGAAGAGGAGGCCTTTTGCTAAGGCCCTCCTTGCTTCCTGCCCAGGATTCCCAGGTGTGTGAGGCAATACAATCTCCAGCTGAGGCGGCCATCTCTGATTGGAAGGTGGGATGTTGCTGACACACTGAAGATGGCAGAGGAGCAAGACAGAAAAAGCCAGACCCTCAATGAGATCAGTGAGTCACAAAACTGTCCCTGGGTCCCTCCTAATGGTCTAAGCTATTACTGGATTTTCTGTCACTTGCAGCCAAAACAATCCTAAATGATGCAATGTGTATGCCATTAATAGAGATAAGAGAGTAAGTTTTGTCTGTTTCATACTGTCTGAGTGAGTGTGGGTGTCTTTTTGTTCAAAACTCAACTCTACATTGGTACTTGGGGGCATTCTTGCAATGACAACTATTAGGTCTGTGAGTGGAATCAAAAAACTTGTACCATCAAAAGAACTGACATAATCATGCCTCACATTCACAGCCCAGATACTGCACATTTTGATAGACCACAGGGTCAATGTCACTTGCCTTCTTCCTAAGGCCAACAGACCTGATGCTACACTACATTCTACAATTATGAGTTACATGGCTCCTATGACGCTGGGAGATGTCTTCTAGAGACGCGTTCCAGGCTATGTGGAAAAAGAGGAACATATCTCCTACCTGCCACAATGACAACAGACACTACAGAGGTGGGACTCACTGGTGGGTCTCTTTTGAGGAGAACCAGAAACCCTGCCAGGTGCCATCTTGGCCTGTGTTTATAGAGAGATGTTGCCTGCATTCCATCTTTATAAGATAGAATAAGTAGTACCATAGAAGGCTCTAGAATTTTGCAGCAGGCTTTGGAATTGTCGATTTCCTTCATAATAGGTGGATAATAGAAGGCACCTATGTCTTTCAGAGGAGGAGTTAACATGAAACAACACAGCCAACCCTCTAAGAATAATGGAGACAAGTTCTCAAATGTCAGTGGGCACAAGAGTGACATAGAAAGTGTGTTTAAAATGCCACTTCTGACCCCCACACAAACTTTTCTCCTCCACAGTGAAGAAAATAACTTTGATCACTGCAAAACTTTAAGCATGCTGAAAAGCAAAAAGAAAGACAATTAAAATCACCAGAAATCCCCCTACTCTGAGAAAATTCACCATGATAATGTTGGTGTCTGTCCCTCTGTTTGCCTTTCTGAGCATTTATATGCACCCACAAGCATTAATTTACAAAAAATCAGCAAAAATGGTTATTATCCTAGATGCCCTTTTTTTTATATAAAAAAAATTCTTATTTATTTATTTTGCCTTTCCTTCCCCAGAAAATCAGTGTTAACATTCTGGTATGTGTCCCTCCAGACTTTCCACTTGTTGACGGAACTACACTAAAAACACTGGAACAAAGACAGTATTATTTTTGTCATTATTTTTATATAAATATGTGACCATGTTATATACACACATCTCTTCTTCCTGCTTATTTAACTTAACACTTCACATCAATTAGTATAGCATTAATTCACCCTATTAACAGCTGTATAATGTTTCACAGCATGAATCACCACCATTTATTTGTTCATTGCCCCATCAAAATAAGTTTGAAATAAAGACCTAAATTTGAGACATTAAAACATAAAAATCCTAGGAAAGAGCATAGGCAGTAATTTCTTGGACATCAGCCAAAGCAACATCTTTCTGGATATGTCTCCTGAAGAAAGGGAAACAAAAGCAAAAACAAACTGTTGGGACCATGTAAAAATAAAAATCTTCTGCACAGCACAGGAAACAATCAACAAAACTAAAAGACAACCACTGAATGGGAAAAGATATTAGCAAATGATGTATCCAATGAAGGGTTAATATCCAAAACATATAAAGAACTTCTACAAATTGACACCCAAAAAACAAATAATCCAATTTAAAAATGGGCAGAAGACATGAACAGACATTTCTCCAAAAACGACATACAGATGGCCAACAGACCCATGAAAAGATGCTCAACATCACTCTTCATCAGGGAAATGCAAATCAAAAACCACAATGAGATATCACCTCACACCTGTCAGGATGGCTAAAATCAACAACACAAGAAACAAGTGTTGGTGAGGATGTGAAAAAAAAGAAAAAAAGAACCACTGTTGGTAGGAATACAAACTGGTGCAGCCACTGTGGAAGACAGTATGGAGGTTCTTCAAAAAGTCAAAAATAGAACTACCCTATGATCCAGTCGCACTACTGCGTTTTTACCCAAACAATACAAGAACACTAATTCAAAGGGATACAAGCACCCCTCTGTTAACAGCAGCGTTATTCACAGTAGCCAAGATATGGAAGCAGCCTAAGTGTTCATCAACAGATGAATGCATAAAGAAGAGGTGTATGTATATACAGTGGAATATTATTCAGCCACAATGAACAAAATCTTGCCATTTGCAATGACATGGTTGGAACTAGAGACTATAATGCTAAATGAAATAAGTCAGTCAGAGAAAGACAACTACCATATGATTTCATATGAGAGAGAGAGAGAGGCAAACCAAGAAACAGACTTTTAATGACAGAAAACAAACTGATGGTTATCAGAAGGTGGGTGGGTGGGGGATAGATAAAATAGGTGAAGGGGATTAAGGAGTACATTTGTCATGATGAGCACTGAGTAACGTATAGAATCATTGAATCACTATATTGTACACCTGAAACTAATATAACACTGTATGTTAATTATTTGGAATTAAAATTAGAAACTTAATAAAAAAACAAGGTAAAAGGCATAAAATAAAATAAAGTAAAATAATAAAAAGTAAATGAAATGCTGATTCTGGGCCTCCACTCTAGAGCTTTGATTCAGGAAGTCTGGGCTCGGGCCCAAGAATCTCCTTTCGAAATAAACCCACATGGCATTCGGTAGAAGGTCCTCAGACCCTTTGAAAACCAGTTACAAATCACTGAAACCCACAGATTATCCAAAAACTTCCATTTTTGGCAAAGATCTTAACTCATCCCCTTTCTCCTTCCTTCGTGTTCTAATTTCATCTATCAACTCTCTCCTTCGTCCCTGCCTTCCCTCATACCCATGCACCTCTTCCATCTCCAAATCCTAAACCAGAATTACTAAGATGTAGTGAGAACTCTGAGAGTTATTTTAGCACACCAGAATGTATGCTTCCAGAAGTCTCTATGAAGCACACACACTCTTCCTCAGGTAAGCTCACATACATCTACAGAGCATTTTCCAGGGGCAAGGAAACCAGTGGTGTCTCATTTCCAGGGGCAAGGAAACCAGTGGTGTCTCAATCCTTTCTGTTCTCCAAGACCCTCTTCTGCTTCTCTTGCCTCCATTTACCTTCACCATTTCATGACTGTCCTCGGGAGAATCCCACAATCCCTTACGCTCCTCTTGAGTTATCCAACCCAGACCCAACCCCCACCCTCATTTTTCTTCACTCCTCCTCCCTTCTCATCTACATGCTTTCCTCTGTGGCCAATCTGATCGCAAAGTTCCAAATGTCTCCTTGCTGTGGCTGACTCCTAAGTCTCTCTCCTGGTCCAAGACCTCTACACCAACCAACCACCCCACACCAGCAACTCCAACCCAACATGCCAAAACTCAACGCACTCCTCACCTGTGTTTCTGACACCCCTGGCTTCCCTGGTTCAAGACCTTGGAGTGATCTTTGACATTCCCTCTTGGCCCCACATTCCATCCTTTACCGATTTTTACTCACTTCTCCTTTCCTGTTTCTCTCTGTGTGTCCCTTTCTTTTACATCATGAGCTTTGTTTTTTGTCTTGACTTCAATCCTAGCCAAGGTTCTTTGGTTGCCAGAAAGAAATGACCAGTCAACCCGAGGGGATTATTAAAAGGCACAAGAGGATCTCACAGACACAAAAATGGAAATGCAGCTGGACACGGAGTTAGACTTGGAAGGCTTTAGGGATAAGGTTGTTGCTGCTTCCAGCTCCTTTTTCCCTCTCGGGCCATTTGGTGCTTCTGTGGATTCCTTTCTGTAGACTTGTGCCATTGTCCAGCTTGTCTTTACCTAGATTGTTTATGTCCCCAAATGATTGTCCCAACCCCTCATGTGCTCTGGAGACTAAATGCAGGCTCTGTCATTTGGTTCAAACTCTAAAGAGAGGTTTGATGGACCACTAAACCAGCCAGCCAGGAGATTTAACCTCTAGACTTGCCACAAATCCAGCTTTGATTCCAGCATCTGAATTAGTCCAGGTAGAATTATGGGTGTTAACACAGGTCTCTAGGTGTGCTCCTTCAGCAGTGTCTATTGATGAGGACCATTCCCAGACAAAGGGGTTGTTTGAAATGTACCCCACAAAATTCTACCACAGTGGTTCCCGGAAGCTGGGTTACAAACTAGTGGCATGTGCCAACCAAGTTTTTACCTGTCTGTTATGAAATTATGAAATGCTAAAAGTAACAATTGTGTGTGGGTTACAAACTAGTGGCATATCCAGAACCAATTTTTTACTGGTCTGTTATGAAATGAGAAAAGTAACGTGTGTGCGTGTGTGTGTGTGTGTGTGTGTGTGTGTGTGTGTGCATGCACGTGAGCACATGTTGGGAAGAGGGATCATATATTATATAAGGTTTCAGATGTCCTTTTTGGAAAACACGGTCCTTTACACAGAGATAATGTCCTTTCTGCTTATAGAGGTTGACATCTCTTTGCACTTATGAAACGGTAGTGGCTTAGACGGTTGTTGTGGCTGTTTGTGCCGTTATTTAGAAAAATAAAATGTTGGGATGCCTATCTCAGTCCCTTAAATTTGGGGGTAAACATGGCTGGCTCATGAAATCTGAATGTCTTAGAAACATTATACTGTGTCTTGACTATTTGAATAGCTTCCTACATGGTGTCTCTGCTTTCAAGATCTCTTTCCCACCTACCTTGGCCATCACTGTCAAGTTAATCTCCCTAAAATGTTTTTGAATATGTTTCCTTGTTGAAGTCTCCAAGGGCTTTGCAAGGATTATGAAATAAAATAGAAAGTCCTTGACCTCTAGAAACTAGTTCCAACCTGAGTTCCCAGCCCTTTCCCGATGCCCTCATCCACACCTGTCATGTGTTCCAGACAAGGCTCCTTCTTATCTTTCCTACCCCTGCCCCTTCCCACTGTCCTGCCCTACTTTCCAGCCTACCTCCATGAAGTCTTCTGGTACTCTGGGCTAAACTGAATCTTTCCTGACTCTGCATCCCTTTATTAAAATATTTATACATTCTTAGGACACTTATTACAATCTGTGCCACCATGTGATATTTGTGCATTTCCTATATACCCTACTAATTGTAAACCCTTGAGAACAACTACCAAGCCTATGGAGCAAGTGTGGGGAAGGTGGAGTCACAGCACACAGGATTCAAAGTGTGGCTCTGTTCTGTGTGATTTTCAAAATGCCACTTGACTAGTATGAACCTCCATTCACTCATCTTTAAACTGGAGAGGATACTTCCAACTGCTCAGAGTCATTGTGTGGTAAGTGAGATCACCCATTAAAGTCCCAAGGCTGTAATCATTGATTAATAAAAATGGTGATTTTTTTTCTTGCTTGAATACAGTGGACAGTCATAAAAGATTTGTCCAATTGAGAACCTCATGAATGAATACATCAAAAAGGAGGCCTATTTAGGGTCCAACAAGGGATCTCACTATAAAATTAGTATTAACCTTTCTATGTGATTCATAATTTGCCTCCGGGGAAGGTTCCAGTAAAAGAGTTAAAAACATTTGAGCAACACAGCACATGGGAAGAAGTGCCATGCTTTCCAAAGTGACCACCTCAAAGGACAACGCTCAGGTGAAAACATACATCTTGGCATGTTTTTGTTTTTGTTTTTGTTTTTGTTTTTAAATACAGCTCCTCTCCTTTGAGGCCACACCTCATAAATGGACCTGTTTGGTTTTGACCATCTCTCTGTCCTTTGCTCAACCTTGATAGACTGGCTAATGACCACCTAAGTTGCTCAAAATCGGGCAAAAGATTGCGAGATGTGGAAATATCTGGATGAACCATCTACTGCTGAACTTCCTGTTATGTAAAAATAAACATCTTCATGAAAGAAGTCACTTTTTATTACTTTGCTGCTAAAGACATCCTAGCTAACACAAACACAAGAAGTGATCTTACCCCGGTCTTTCATACCCAGAAATCAGGCTGAGGGCACAGAAGGTGTTTCAGGATGTCCACAGGGAGAAAGATAAGGGAGAAGAAGAACATCGGTAGTCCTTTGAGCTCTGTAGCTCTGCATCAGCCACTACTCTAAACTTCATACAGGCCTAATCTCCCGTGGACCTCACAGCATCCCTGGGAGACAGGTGGTCTTTCTGAGCCGTTTACAAGCAAGAAAACAAAAGTGCTGAGAAGTTAAATCAATTGCCCATGTTACACGGTCATCAAGTGGAACGGTGGGATTTTCTCCCAAGCAGGCAGGCTCTAGGGTCCACCTGGTTTATCACTAGTAACAGAAGGTCCCTCCAGATGCCATCACTTGGGGACAATCGGGTCTGAAAGGGCCCACAGTCTTCACTTTGGGGCTCACTCCAGGGGAGATGGTGAACTAGCCTGAAACACCACAGGCACCTCGTCCACACCTCAAACCCTCCTCATGGCATCCGTGCCGCACCCCTCTGTGAACCCTGGCTTCCTCCCTGCTCAGCCCCCAGCCCTGCCAAGTTCGTCACCTCCCACCTCCTACAGCCTCCTCCTCCTCCTCCCTCAAGCCTGCTCTTGTAGACGCTTGTATCAAGTCCATGTGTCGACCCCTGGACATGCTTTAAAGGTGACACAGGGAGGTTGAGAAGAAAAATCAAAATAACTGACAACAGTTAGAAAAAAAAAGTGCAAAACCCCATATCCCTACTCAATAAATAGCCACTAAAATCATGGTAACTGTGCCTGATTTTAAAAGATGTGTTCAGGGGGCGCCTGGGTGGCTGTCGGTTGAGCGTCCGACTTCGGCTCAGGTCATGATCTTGTGGTTTGTGGGTTTGAGCCCTGCATCTGGCTCTCAGCTGTCAGCATCAAGACCGCTTCAGATCCTGTGTCTCCCTCTCCTTCTGCCCCTCCCCTGCTCTCTCTCCCTGTCTCAAAAATAAACATTAAAAAATAGTAATAATAAAATAAAAGATGTGTTCAATTCCATACATTTAAAGCTCACATACATTATTGTTAAGATGTATTTAACACACTGTCTTTAATTAGAAAACTAAAACCTCACAAACACAGTAGCAATAGATTTAGAGGATTCCATTCTGAATATGGTCAAGGTAACAGAAAGTGCACTTTCCTACTTGACAAAGCACATCTCAGGGACATGGGTCACAGGATGACATCTCTTTGCTTCCATGACAATAAGCACTGATTAGGTTTCTGGTGTGTGCTGAGGCCCCAGGGAAACCAGCTGACGTGGTGCTTGGTAAGATGATGAGAGATTTCTCTTGCAGAGCTCCCCCTCTCCCCAAAAGGTGACACAGCACTTCGTAAACAATTATTACCACTGAGTGGAGGCACTGGGAAGTGGGGTGACACTTAGTGGCAGCAACCCACTGGGACTCGGAGCTTCTGCTACTCAGCTGTTTCTCGGACATCCTTCTTGTCTGTCTCTGTGGGTAAACCACTCTCCCTCCACACTACGCACAAAGAATGCCTCCTTGAGCCCCCAGGACACAGCCACTTCTCACTGTATCTTGTAGCCACCTGGCTCACTGTGTGATCCTTCATTCTCAACTTCACAAGGAAGACCATTCGCTTTATTCATCCTTGGGATCCTCACCCTCTCCTTCAAAACTCAACATTGCAGCTGGCCAAAGAAGCTACTGGAAGTCCGATGAACTAATGAGGCATGGAGGATGGTAGAGTGTTCTGCACTGGTGAGAACTTTTTGTCCACTCAAGGACTTTGCTCACAGATGGTCTGTGTTCTCGTCCTCACCTCTCCCTCCCCATTTTGACTGTAAAGGAACATAGAGATGGAACGAGTCTCATCAATGATACAACATTCTTCCTTGGGTATTCCTTTCCTGCTGGGTAAAGCTTTTCAGAAACTGGCTTCTTGGCTTTTATGTGACCGGAAAATTTTGCAAGAACCAACTGTGGTTCTAAGGAAAGATTTCACTAAGCAAAGTGGAAGTCCTCCCATGGCTGCCTGCAGACTGCCAGCAACTTCCCCTATGGCACCTCAGGAGAAGAGGAGGAACCCTAGCTGAGCACCAGGATGCTGACCTGCTATGCATCTTGCCCCACCCAGGGGAGAAATGTGTAAGAAGAAGGTCTGGGCCAAGAGCCCCAAGGCTTAGAGAGAGAGAGAGCTGCCAGAGGGCCTACCTTCACAGTTGCTGTTTTCCCTGCTTAGATGCCCTCCCCAGTTTCTTCACCCCCCAGACATTCAGTTCACTCCCTAAGGGAAAACTCTGTGCCAAATGTCACCTCCTCCAGAAAGTCTTCCAGGCATCCTTCCAGCCTGAATCAACCACCCTTTCCATGACTTTCCCCAGAAGCCTTTGTTTATAGCCGTATTATACTCTGTATATTGTTCTATTTGTTAGCATTTTAGGTCTTTCTGTTGGACAGCAAACCTTTCGGGTCATTGATTGATATCTTAATCATTTCCTTCCCTCTGTGTACCTTTTTCCTCTCCAATCTTTCTCTCTGCCTTTCTCTGCCTCTCCATCTGTCTGTCTCTCTGTCTCCCTGTCTCTGTCTCTCCCTCTCTCTCTCTGTCTCTGTCTCTGTCTCTCTCTCTCTCACACACACAGAGCATTGCTTGTCCCCAGAACTTTTTGAAAGAGCCTTTTGAGCAGCCCAGAGAATCTCTTCTCCACTTCCACAGGGAGGTGTGACTAATTCCCTCCAGTGCTTAAAGGGGAGAAGCGAGTTTCCAATTCTATCTGAAACATAAATACTGAGCTTAAGCCACACCAGTTCTGACCCCTTTTATGGCACAGGAAAATATTCCTCCTCTCTGGGACAGCTGCATTTTCCAAGTCACCTTTGAAAATAACACTCACATTCTAAAAAATTAGAGTAGCACTTTTTATTTTTATGTTTATTTTTGTAACTCACTTTATGACCATATTATTTGCTCACAATAATGAGACTCAGAGCCGTAATAGTGAAAACCAGAAAAGCCTTAGAGAAATATTATCCACCCCTGCCAATTTACAACTGTGGAAATCGAGGCCATGAGAGATAAGGTGACCTGCCCATGGTCACTCAGCCAGCTGGTGGCAGGGCCAGGACTTGGGCCAGGCCCCTGACCCCACAGAGTGCTCTGCTCTCTGATTGGGAGTTCAATGGACAGTGGGTTTTGTTTGGGGTTCTATTTTTTTTTTATTTTTTAAATATCTTTATTTATTTTTGAAAGGGGGGGGGGGAGGGCAGAGAGAGGGGAGACACAGAATCTGAAGCAGGCTCCAGGCTCTGAAGCTGTCACCACAGAGTCCAACACCCGCTGGAACTCAAGAACCAGGGGATCATGACCTAAGCCAAAGTGGGATGATTAACCAACTGAGCCTGGGTTTCCATTTTAAAAGCAGAATTGACCATGTCAAATTTTACAGCACTCTCAGGCCTCAAGGTTCAACTACTGGAATAGAGACAAGAGACTGGAAGGGAGGCACCACTTCCCTGCCTAAGCGGCAGAGCGCGGGCCCTGGGGCTTGGCTAGGAGCTGGGGCCTGCCACAGCATGCTCTGGGCTGCCTGTCCCCCACCCTGATCCTGCAGCGCCCTGCTGCCAGCAGCCCCGTCCTGCGGTTTGGACAGCTGGGCTGCGCTCAGTTACATGTGGGAATTCCCTGATCTCCGGGGCGACAAAAGGAAAAGGGGGGATTGGATGCCCCTCTCTTCGCTCTGCAGAACAGCCCTGCTCCTGCCCGACCCAGGACCTGTGCCGAGGGGTAGCGAAGAAAAAAGAAGAAGAAGAAGAATATAAACTGGACAAAAAGCGTTAGTGTGTGGTTGAAGTTTGGGGCTGGGGAGTGGGGGCGCCAAGAGCCCAGGCTCCAGGGAGGAAAGGGGAAAAGGTTAGGGAAGGACCTAGAAAGAAGCGCCACCACGAATCAGGGAACCATGGGGGCTGAGGAGAGCTGGATCTGGGCATGAATGAAGGACTAACCAAGTAGTGACAAAGCCCCGGCTGCCTTCCCCTCCCTTCAGTCTGGAGCGACGCCTGCTTCACTTCATCCAGCCGAAAACTCCGCAGCCTGGGGGTGGGAAGGCGGAGCGAGTGGAGGGAGGGGACGGGCTCAGGTGGGCAGCTGCGCATGCGCAGACAGAGCTGCCGGCGCAAAGCCAGTGCTAACGTCTCAGAGCCCTTCTGGCCACCTCACTTCTCATCACCCCCTTACTCCCGGCTGGCCACCTCTTCTCCGAAGCATACTGACTCAGTGCAGCCTAATCCTCCAACTCCCACCTGACATGCTTCTCCCAAAACACACCTGGGAGAGCGATGACCTCACTACCTCTTTTCACCGAAATCCCTCCCTTCTGTAACCACGTCTGTAACCACGTCTGCTTCTGTGCTCAGACCAGCCCCTGTAGACTCGTGGCTCAGTTCCGCCTATGCCTGCAGGGGGAATTGCAGAAACTCACCACCTCCCACCTTTCTTCCCCACCCGGAGTCACTGTTTAATCCACGTGGATGTTGGGCCCCTTCGCTGCCACCTCTCCCCGAGAGCATGTCACCCTGACAGCTCCTGGAATCAATACAGAACCCACACCAGGAGGCTGCTGGGGTTCCTCAGGGTTACCGGAAGCTTGTGACAGAGTGGTCATCACCGCCTGCATGCTCAAGATGTCCTCTTAATCCTTAGCTATGACCGTGTTGTTTGTTGGGGGAAAAAAAAAGTCAAAAGATATTATTCTTCAATATAAACTTTTTTTTCTTTAATTTATTTTTAAGTTTATTTTTTTGTTTTGAGAGACAGAACACAAGCAGGGGAGGGGCAGAGAGAGGGAGAGACAGAATCCCAAGCAGGCTCCGCACTGTCAGCACAGAGTCCAATGCAGGGCTCAAACTCACCAACCATGAGATCATGACCTGAACTGAGATCAAGAGTCAGACAATTAACCGACTGTGCCACCCAGGTGCCCTTCTTCAATATAAAATTTAAAGGGAAAAGATTTGAGGGAATACCAAGGGACGGTGATGGGGTGGGAGGGGAAGGAGGTGGAAATGAGGCTATGGGGGAAGTTTTAGTCAAGGTGCTATTCAGAGAGGTCAGTGGAGAAGGGCCTGCTTGGAGACAGCCGTTCTGAGGCTATAGAGTGGCACCTGGAAAACCAGGCCAGCCCTGGGGATGGGGGGCTGCCTCCCATAGCATCAGTGCAGGGATCCCCTTGGGAACTGAAGGGCGAGGTGAGGCTTGCCCTGAAGGTGAGTGTGGTGGCTGACAATGGAGACCATTGTGCACCAGGCCTGATGCTTTCACACTTTCTCATGTCCAGCACAGCACCCACCCACCTGGCTCCTGGGACTGTGGCAAACACCGATACACAAAAAAGAAACCGCAAACCCCCATGGTCTCTCCACTGAGACTGCAGAGGCCCCACGGTCCGGCCAGGATGCAGAAACATCCTTCATTGGAATGTAGCTCAGAGGAAGCACGTACTGGGCATTGCTGGTGTTAAATTAGCACGCACGTGCTGGTCCTCATACAGGAGGCAAAGCGAGCTGCTCTGGTCCCAGGAACTGGGGCAAAGGGGGCTAAGAAGAACAGTGACTCAGGATATGCCAGGGCCTTTCACTACAACCCAATCAGGTCTAAGTAATACCCTCATTTTACAGACAGGGAAACTGAGGCTCTGAGATCCTCATGACAACCTTGCACAGTACCTGGGGCAGCTGAGATTTGAACCCCTTCTCTTTGCATCACCCATGCTGCCCTCCAGAGGGCTCAGCAGGCAGCTTCTAGAACTGTGTGCGAAGAAGGTGGGAAGGAAGGCCAGAGCCACCTCTGGTTCACAGCTCCTTCACTATTCCCACCCCGACTCGGGCAAGGGAAACCAAGAGAGTGCAGAATCTTTTCCTGGTGCCCAACACACCCAGGACACGCCCAGGACATGTCCCAAGGTTGCGTGGAGGCTTCTCTGGTGACAGCATCAAGGCCAAGGCCAGAACCAAGTATCTCACAGTGCTGAGACACACAGTGGAGCCAGGCTCCTCCTTCAGGGCAGGAGAAAATGCAGCAAGATGACGCACGAGGCTGGGCTGTCTGAGGAAACTGGGTGGTTTCAGTTCACACAGGTTTGGGGAGGCACCAACTAGTTTCAGTTCAGGACCAGCCAGGTGGGGAGGGAGCCTCCCTCCACAGTCTGGCTCAGTCCCGATGCACGATGCACAATGCGAATGCGCGTAGGGGAGGCCAAACCAGCCCATCCTGATCAAATGTCTCTGAAGGGTCTGTTCTCCTAGGAGACCAAGTGCCCCCTGGCAGAGGGGGAGGGGAGGCTCTTGGTTTGACCTTTAATGTCCTGCAAACTGGATCCTTTTTGTGTCTCCCTGGAAGCCTCTCAGACACAAGAAGGGCCATTTCAGAGTGCAGGGGAGCCACAGAAGGTCCCGAGGTTGATGCCAGACTGACGGAGTAAAACTGGAGCACGCGATCCTAGAAGGAACTCATCTGATTTCTTATCTAAGAATGTGGGAGGAGAAGGAGGCAGACTAAGCATGGAGTATCTAGCTGGCCAGGTTTTTGTTTTAATTTTTTTTTTTTTTACATTTATTTATTTTTGAGAGACAGAGAGAGACAGAGCGTAAGTCGGGAAAGGACAGAGAGAGAATGAGACACAGAATCCGAAGCAGGCTAGCTGGCCAGGTTTCTAGGACAAGGGGCAGGGGATGATGAGGTGCAGGCCAAGGTCAGCATGAGGTGTGTGCAGCCCTGGCTGGGTGGAAGTCCTGCTGTCAACAGGAACCCACCTTCTTGCTCATCTTCGTCTGCTGCTATTAAAGAGCCTGTGGTATCCATAGAAACTAAAAGAGCCCAGTCTGAGGGTTGGAGATCCTCCTGCCCCTCTTTCTCTTTCTCCGTTCACCCTCTCATCTCTCCCATTGCCCTGCTCCCCCCTTTTTCCTTCCTCCACATCTCTGTGTTCCCCTGGAATGCTCCCCACCCGCATTCACCTATCCCTACCTCTCTCACATCCCAGCTCATGTCTGTTTAAAATGATGACCCACTTCGGGGACACTCTGCTGTGCTAACTCAGGGCCTCTCAACCTTGGCCGCTGTGGCACAAACTGCCAATTGGCCCTAGTAGTCTGTTCTTTTAGCTAATTTTTAAAAAACTTTTTCACTGTATATTTATTTTCCAGAGACAGAAAGAGACTGAGTGCGAGTCCGGGAGGGGCAGAGAGAGAGAGGGAGACGCAGAATCAGAAGCAGGCTCCAGGCTCTGAGCTGTCAGCACAGAGCCCAACACGGGGCTCAAACCCATGAACCGTGAGGTCATGACCTAAGCCAAAGTCGGACTCATAACCGACTGAGCCACCCGGGGGGGGCCCCTGAGCCACCCGGGGGGGCCCCGGGGCCCCCCTTTTAGCCAGTTTTTAAATGGTCGTAAGACCACCAAGAATAAAGATGACACTTTGTATCTATGTGTGCTGCTAGGACTGAGTTCTGGCCAAAGGGAGGTCAGCAAGGGTGTCATGTGCGAACTTTCCTTTCATCTTCCTTGTTAGGTATAGGGACACGATGGCTGGAACTCATGCAGACATTTGGGCCTGTGGAATATATCACAGCCAGTTTATGTATCTTCCGGATCTGCTCAAACAAACTTTCTCTGCTCGACGCCACTAATAATCCTCTGAGAGGATCACCTGACCTCAACCACATTCTTGTAAGTCGGAGAAGGGTTTGGATTTTCTAAAGGGAGGCCAGTTGAATTCCATGCCATCTTGTGGCAGAGGTAAGGGTGCTGTGACATTTCACCTGCTTGGCGGGGCCGGGCCCATTGTTGTGGATGTTCCCGATTCCTCATGTTGCCTGCAGGTACAGCCCAGAAGCACATTACTTCATGCCTCCCATCACATCCCTTTCACCTCCTGCCCCAAGGCTTCCCTGTTGCTGCTGAGGAGCAAGACACCAGAGGACCTGCTTACCTGAGCGGGGACACTGTCCTCCAGGCCAGGCTCTGTTGTGCCCTGGATGAGATGGGCAGGTAGAGAGCCCCACTGACTCCTAGTCACTCACTGGGCTCTACATGCCTGGTTCTGCCGCTGTTTGGAGATCTGGCTTTCCCTTGAAGGAGATGCCAGACAGTAGCACCTCGAAGTCCAGGGACCCTGCGAAAGTCAACTTTGACCAAAGAGGACCAGTCAGACAAATTCTTCTCCCTTCCTCCTCCCACATTTCCTGGTCCAAGCCCCGATCGACCTTTCTGGAAACATCCCACAAGACCCAACAGTTGGCTGCATTTGCCAAAAGCTGTGATGAACTTAGTGATGCAGTCCTTTGTAGTTCACCCTGTCCACCTCTGCCTCACTCTCCTTCCCCCTCCATCTTGCTTCCTGGGGCTGTACTCTCCAATAAAGTGTGAGTGCCTTTGCTTTTGCCTCAAGCTCTGGTTTCTGGGGAACCTGGGCTAAACTAGGGAGACACATGGGGGATGGTAAAGAAGCAACATGGAGGGATCCAAAGCCCTGAGGATTGTGAGACCGTCATCCCCATCCTGGCTGCACACTCTCAGTTTTTATCTGACAAACAAAGATCTACCGTATTTAAGCTACAACTATTTTGGTGGGTTTTTTTGTGTGTTTTCTTTGTTTTTTTGTTTTTTTGTTTTTTTTTTTTTTTTTTGGTCACTTGTGACCTTCCCCTAATAAATGCAGCTGCTCGTGACAACCACTTCTGAGCTCCAATTCCCTGGAGCAGTGTGTAGCCCATCATTAAAATATTTGTGTCCCTCTCTCTTCATATTTCACTGTCACTGGTGTTGACTTATTTTGATCCACACAGCACTCCTATGAGGCAAATGGAACAGGTATAATTATTCCTTTCCATTCGCCACCTTTCCCACCCAACTCCCTCTTAAAAGGATAAGGAGGGGGCGCCTGGGTGACGCACTCGGTTAAGCGTCCGACTTCAGCCAGGTCACAATCTCGCGGTCCGTGAGTTCGAGCCCCGCGTCAGGCTCTGGGCTGATGGCTCGGAGCCTGGAGCCTGCTTCTGATTCTGTGTCTCCCTCTCTCTCTGCCCCTCCCCCGTTCATGCTCTGTCTCTCTCTGTCCCAAAAATAAATAAAAAACGTTGAAAAAAAAATTAAAAAAAAAAAATTAAAAAAAAAAAAAAAGGATAAGGAAATGGTACCTCTTAGAAGTATAGGATTTGCCTAATGGTGAGAACTAATAAGAGAAAATCTGGCTTGCAGGCCATTAAACCAGACTGCACCACCATTTCATCCCTACCCTTCAGAGGTCACACAGCTGGGGAGTCGGCAAATCTCCCGTTCTCCTTCCAGGCACACCACGGACTGCCTTTCCTTCCCCCTTGAAGTTAGAAGTGGCCTCGTGTCTGACTGAGGCCAAAGCAATGCCTGCAGAGGTGGTCTGTATGCGGAAAGAAGCTCTAGAAAGCAGCGATGATTCACCAGGCATTTTTTTAAATGTTTATTTATTTTTGAGAGAGAGGGAGACACAGCATGAGTGGGGGAGGGGCAGAGAGACAGGGAGACACAGACTCGGAAGCAGGCCCCAGGCTCTGAGCTGTCAGCACAGAGGCTGACACAGGGCTCGAACTCACGAACCGCTTGCTCATGACCTGAGCCAAAGTCTGACTCTTAAGCGACTGAGCCACCCAGGTGCATTGGTTTTACATCTGGCCTGGAGACCAGTAGACCCAGGGAAGGTGCTTACTCTGAAGGCCCAGGTATGGAGCAGGGCCCCAGCCTGCTCACAATGGACATGTAATGAGAAAGAGAAATAAACCTTTCAGATTTTAAGCCACTGAGATTGGGGGATGCTTGTTCACTGCACCATAACCCAGCCCAACCTGACTAATACACGCATTAAAGGGGCAGGTCGCATCCAGAGATTTAGGCTCATTTGGATTTGTTTTCAGAGGGGACAAATCAAAGCCAGTATTATTAAAATGTCAAAGATCTTCTCAAATTCTGACAACTCTGAGATCCTCAGGAGGTTGTGTCTGTTAGTTGAAGCATTTGTAGAGAGAGTTCTGGAAAACCCTGGAGATGAAAGCCAAGGACGTGCTTCTATCTCAGCGCTGACAGGCCTGCACCACACAGAGCCATTTCCGGGTTTCTACTGTCAAATGCAACGGCTTCCCTGCCGTAACCGATGGTCGGGTTAGACCTTCCGACTGCCCAGAATGGGTTTTTAAAAACTGTTTTTGTACCTTGCGAGGAATTTATAGTTTTATTCTTGAAAAGAGACAAGCGGCCCAACAAGGGCAATGAATATGTCTCGTGTTCTCCAATTCCATGAAGAAGCCTTCCCCTCGGAACCCCATCAGCTCCTGGGCCATTCTGCCCCCTGGGTGGAGAGAGCTGGAAAAAGGAGAAATGGATCCATTCCTCTTTAATTTTTTTTTAATGTTTATTTATTATTGAGAGACAGGGAGAGATAGAACACGAGCAGGGGAGGGACAGAGAGAGAGGGGAGACACAGAACCTGAAGCAGGCTCCAGGCTCTGAGCTGTCAGCACAGAGCCCGATGTGGGGCTCAAACTTACAAACCGTTAGATCATGACCTGAGCTGAAGTCAGTCACTTAACCGACTGAGCCACCCAGGCACCCCTTAGATCCATTCCTCCTTAAAACCCCTCAACCTATCTGGAACCAGCACAGCTCCCAGAAAAAGAGTCCACAGATTCCCTTTCCAGTGACTATGGACGTATCTGAGGATGAGAAGAGAGAATCTGCCTCCATGGGGAGCCAAGCAGCCCAGCACAAGCCCGCCCTTTCTTGTGAAGCCATGCCAACATCAGGGTTGCATTTCCTATCCAAACCCTTGGCCCAGGAGTATTAAACACTTTGAGAAGGACGTGGAATCATCACTCAAAACAGTAAGATGCCAGCTTCTTTTGAGCGCGTGATCTTTGTGAAAGCTTTGTGCGCAGCAGCTCTATTTGGAGCTGACACTGGCCCAGCCCAGAGCCCCTGGGGCAGGTGTCTTCCTGCCCAGCCCCTGTGCGTCACTTTCTCATTGTCTGCACACCTTCTCCTGTCTCTCTCTGCAGCCCCTGAGGGCTCCTGCAAGCCCTCCTTCATGCAGCAGCTTCCAGTCACTTAGCTCCATCCTGGCCACAAAATCTCTACCACTTAATTACATAACATAACGTGTGATGTTTCATTGTCCCACCTTATGGTAAATCACACGGGACAAGAATCAAGCCTTGTTTCCTCTTATTTCCATGCTCTCCTCCCCACAAAGATTTTGCTGGGGTCCTGATAGTTATTCACCAAGTACTCTTTCTGCTTCATTTCCCGTGGAGGTTGAACCCAAGGCTGTTTTCTAATCTTAATTTTTTAGAATAGATGTCAAGGGTCAAAGCACCAACAACCTACTCTACGCAAAATAATTTTTCTAGGTATTGTTTGCTGCCAAACACCAGTTCACCAAAAGACTCTAAACCTATTTCTTTTGGGGGGGGATGAAATGACCCACATGCCTCTGAGTCCTTGGCACTGAAAGTGTTTTGCAAGCTTATCTGAGTGTCCAAGGAAAATTAAAAGATCTTTCCAAGACTAAAAACATCAAAACTGACCAAAATTCAGAAAATCTCTGAAAGAAAAGCCCACACACAGTTCCACTACCTCTGTCCTGAGCCACTGTCATCTGTCATCTCTCAGCTGGATTATCGTGAGAGATTCCGGGTTTGTGTCCTGCCTGACAAAGTTACTCCCCATTTTCTACCTGGGATAGTCGGCTGGTATGATGTGTTTGCTCTACAATACAAATTTCACTGGGCAAGACCCCTCCTGAAAATCTGTCGATGGTATCCAAATTCCTTAGCATATCATATAAGACCCTCACCACTTGCTCCAACCCCAACTCCCACCTTCCCCTCCCCAGGGACCAAGATTTATTATAGGACTTTGGCAAATGTCCTGGGCTTTCTGACCTGGGGTCCTTATACTTCACACTTTACTCAGCTGGAATGCACTCGCATGCCCTCTTTTCTTACACTCCATCTCCGTTTAGAAATCAGCTGCCTCCCTTGAGCCTCTAGAGCTTCCAAGACAGAGTTCAGAGCACCCACTTCCTCCCAGGTTATCACACTGACCAGGGAAGCCTGCTTCCTCACCAATGCCTCTCCTTAGACAGAGGGCTGGACACAGTAGAGGGACAACCTCTAGCCCATATTCACCCAAGTGGGCACATCCAGTCTCCTGTACCACTTTCACTCTTGTCTCCCTCTTTGGGGAAAAGGAGTATTGGGGGGAAGAAGAACAGTCGGCTCAAAAGTAAAGGTAATTTTCAGTAAAGTAAAAAAAAAAAAAAAAAAAACCACAATACAAGAAACAGTAAGAAAGAGAAAATAATATCACCAAATACATTAGGTGGACTTACGTCAATGCACAGTTGAGTTATCTAATTGGGCTGAGCCATAAAGAGTGTTTGAAAAAGAGATAGATATGATTTCACTAGTGCCAGGAATTCTGGGCACTAGAGGAAAATGGGACATGTCAACTCCTGCCCCTCAGTTCAGGGCAGGAGGGTGGACTGTCTTGGTCTGCAGACCATCAGGGCAGCTGGAAGGCCACTGACAACTCTTCTACTCTTGGGTTGCCTGTTAGTCTCAGACTCTCATACCCTATTTGAAAAACTATTGCCTCCAGATTTTATTTATTTTTATTTTAACTACATTAATCATTTGTTAAATTATGTTCTACATCAGACCAGACCAGTGCTTTCTTGTGTGTGAGGTACAGTGGATCATGGAGACTCATGTGCATTTCGTGGGGGAATACCAAGGATATGCCTTTTTAAAAAATGTTTATTTATTTTCAAGAGACAGAGTGTGAGTGGGGAGGAGTAGAGGGAGGGGGACAGAGTATCCAAAGAAGGCTCTGCACGGACAGCAGCAAGCCCAACAGGGGGCTCAAACCCACGAACTGTGAGATCATGACCTGAGCCAAAGTGGGAAGCTCAACCAGCTGAGCCACCCAGATGCCCCAACAAGGATATGCCTTTTAATGAAAAAGTGGATGAAAGCTTAGTGTGCCGCATATTGAAGGCCTCCTCACACCACCTAGAAATTGCCTGGCCCATCAGCTACACCAACCAGGAGGCTCATGAGGACAGTAAGTGTGTTCATATAGTTCCCTGTGTTTCCAGATTCATACTGGGGGTTCATACTAGTCTACTATGTTTAATAATACATACTAGATGCTCACAGTAACATCTATTTAGAGTTGAAATTTTTGTTGCTTGAATGAGATAGTTAATTACAAAAGGATGAGTAAATCAATGGAGGAATAAAGTCAAGGAGAGATAAAGAATTGAAATCCAAATTATAAGCCAAAAGGAGGCTTTGAAGTGTGATGGAGGTTCTGTTAACATTGTGGAAGGTAAGAAATGCTGCTGTGAGCCTGGCTGGAAACAGGTACTTGGGTGACAGTGTAAATAAAAAGTATTTAATTGCATCAAATGTCACAAGGACAAGAAAAAAATCAGAGATAAATACAGCAGACCTGCTCTACCCCATTAAATTATTAGCATCAGAAATAAGCACAAAAACAAGACATTCCTCACCCAAACTGTCTTGCTCCATAGCTACTAACCATTTGGTAATCATCAAGGTGTCAAGACAAAAATTTTCCATCTAGTCCTCAAAACCTGCAGGATCAGAAACCACTCCAGGTGTTTCAAACAGAAGGAATTTAATATAGGGAGATCAAGATCAACAAAATATTGGAAGAGCTGAGAAAATGAGGAGAAAAGGTAAGGTTATCCAGAGATACATAACATTAGGAATCTGCTACCAAGTCTAGGGCTGAAGTCAAAGATTAAAAGTAGGATCACCAGAGCCCACAGGGCTGCCCCCAGTGGCTGCTGGAGTGCCTGCCCCTCACCACCCACCACTGCAGCAGGCCAGGACCCCACACTCAGCTGATGTAGTGGGAGCTCAGACCCCAAGCTCTCCTCCTGAGGCTGCCACAGTTGTTGAAAGTGCACTGCCTGGGCAGGAACCAAAAAGCCCCAATTTTGCTGCCACTGCCACTTCCAGAGGCAACAAGACAAAAAGTCTTGTCTCCTTCCAATCAAAGGACAGCACCTGCCATGCAGACACTGACAGGACCCGAAATGACAAGAGAATCTGGACAATGTAATTTGCAAACTTCAGCTTCTGCACTACAAAAGGGAGCACAAAGGGGTAGGAACAGAGAGAAGTGGGACAGGTCCTGGGCACAACCATAGTGTGGGGGTCTCCAGGTTCTGTGCAACAGATGAGAATGTGTGTGCACACATGTGTACACCAGTATAGGTAAAGGTGAGTGCACACACACACACACACACACACCTGTGTCTGAGAGGCAAGGGATTATTATTAAATTTACATGCTCCTGGTTCAGTCTAGACATGTCTCAAAACAACTGCTTCAGTTATGTCGTTGGGCTAAATAATAGCATCCTAACCACCCAGGGAGATGTGTTGCCTCAGTCTAGAAATCACTACTCATTAACCCAACTCCCATGGGCCAGCTGGTCCTTTCTGGGCCTTCCAATAGCTCAAGTGGAGGAAGCATGAGTGTTCCCTATGCTCACGAGGAGTGAACACACAATTCGTCACTCCCAGTTCTCAGAGCACTTTTACTATTAAAAACAAGCTGAATAATGGTATATTCAAGGGAATATACCCCTGCACAAGCAGGGAAGGGACAGAAAGAGAGGGGAACAGAGGATCCAAAGTGAAGCAGGCTTTGGGCTGACAGCAATGTGATCCCAAAGTGGGACTGGAACTTTCAACCATGAGATAGATCATGACCTGAGTGGAAGTCAGATGCTTAACCCACTGAGTCACCCAGGCACCCCTCCTCCCAGTACACCTTTGAACCTGAGAACATCCAAGAGAAATTTCTCCTCTGGAGACTTTAAATTAAGATACATTTTGGGGCACCTGGGTGGCTCAGTCGGTTAAGTGGCCGACTTCGGCTCAGGTCATGATCTCACAGTCCGTGAGTTCGAGCCCTGCGTCGGGCTCTGTGCTGACAGCTCAGAGCCTGGAGCCTGTTTCGGATTCTGTGTCTCCCTCTCTCTGACCCTCCCCCGTTCATGCTCTGTCTCTCTCTGTCTCAAAAATAAATAAACATTTAAAAAAATCATTAAATTAAGATACATTTTGAAATAATAAGAACTTTTAAGTAATATGAATAAAAATATTATTTTTATAAATATTTTTAAAATCCCTCCCTAGAAATCTTTCTAATGACAAAGATGAGGGCACTAAATGGTCTCCTGAGGATTTTTATTGTGCTTTCTTGGTTTGGTTTGGACTGGGGTTTTGGGAGGGGGCTCTCTGGTTTCCTTTTTTTTCTTTTTTTTTTTTTTCTTATTTTGAAATAATTCCACATTACAGAAAAGTTGTAAGAGTAGTACAAAGAACTACCATATCCCCTTCACCCAGATTACCCCATTTGCCCCCTCTCTCTCTTTCTCTTTCTCCCTTCCTCCCTCTCTCCTCCCCCCGCCCCATCTCCATTGGTTCCCCTTCTGAACTATTTGGAAGCAAGCTGTAAACCTGATGCCCCATCCCTCCTACATACTCCCGTGTGTATTTCCCGAAAGCAAAGACACTCTCCTGCATAACCACAGTACAGTCATTTACAGCAGGAAATGGACTTCGATAATGGCACTGGCTTCCAAACCAGAAACCCCATTCAGTTTCCACCACTGGTCCCCGCCATGTTACCTTTCCCTTTCTGGTTCACAACCCAATCCAAGATCATGCCTTGTATATAGACTCCATCAATACAGAAACCACACAGCCTTTTTTTTTTCTTTTTTTGCCTCTCCTGTCCCCTACAATCTCAAGAGCACGACCTTTCATTCTTTAGTTGAGCCCCAGCAGGGTCAGCCCAATCTTTCCTCCCCAGCCAGCCTCGGAAGTGACACCAGCTGTCCTGGAGCACCTCTGGGGCACCCTGGGCCCACATGTCCCACCTGTGGTATTGCGCTCTTGGTCTGCTGGCCAGCTGGGTGGCTGGGTTTTTCCCTCATAAAATCAGTCCCTGCTTTCAGTCAGTAAGTAGCCGATAGAGTTTTGTGGGGAGACCCTCCCAGACAGTGCTTTGCTTTCCAATCACAAGGCACTGGTGCCTTTCTCCCCGTGTTCGGTTCACACCCCATGCAGATTCCTTTTAAACTCTCGCAGCCCAGGCGTGCCTGGGTGGCTCAGTAGGTTGAGCATTCAACTCTTGATTTTGGCTCAGGTCATAATCCCAGGGTTATGGGATTGAGCCCAGCCTTGGGCTTTGCATTGAGCATGGAACCTTCTTAAGATTCTCTCTCTCCCTCTGCCCCGCTGGCCCTGCAAATAAAAAAATAAAATAAACTTAAAAAAAAAAAAAAACCTCTCCTGACCGGGTTTGGCCAGCTGTGTGCCTATTCTGCTGCAAGAAAGCCAAGCCCAGGATTTCCAGACACCTGGATGCCAGTCCCGTCTTAAGTTCTCTGAGCCTCAGTTCCCAGATCCAGAAATGGGCCCTAAATGGGCCCTAAGGACTTCTTAGTTTCCTTCCAGCCTTGGCACCATCCACCTTCACTTCTAATGCTGCCTGGAGGCCCCAGTGTCTGCACTCCCATTGGCTTTTTGGCAACACCCCTGGGGAAGAGGTGTCTCCTGGAATCTTCCAGTCCAATGGGCAGAGGAAGACAGCAGGAGCTTTAGTCTTGGGTGGTGAATGGCCACGTGACCTCTGACCTCCCACCTTGCTGAGCCCCCTCTTGGAGAGGGATTGTTATACCAGGGGCAAGTCCACATTCTCATGCAAATGATCATAGCTTCTATGGCAAGAGAAGAGGCCTTCACTTCACTCCTCTCCCTGTCTGCTTAGAAAATTAAAACAGAAAGAAAGAAAGAGAGGGAGAAAGTAAATTTGCAGCTTATTGCTGCCCCAGGACAGGAAGTGGACAGGTAAAGGGAATACTCAAAGGGGTTTCTTCTTAAATGTTGAACATGTTCTAAAATGGACTGTAGCAATGGTTGAACACCTCTGAATATACTAAAAACCATTGATTTGTGGGCTTTAAATAGGTGAATTTTGTGGTACGTAAATTATCTTGGTAAAGCTATTTCATGCACGCGCACACACACACACACACAGACTGATGACAAGAAAGCACCATCAGAGAACTCTAATCTCTCCGTGTTGATGGATGACACTGGAAGATCATCCAGATGTGGCCCCAAGTGAGGTCAGGTGAGAGCCAAGAGGTGTTGGAGGAAGGGAGACACTCAAGTTGCAGGGGTAGGGGTGGGGAGTTAGAGCTGGTGTAAAGACTGGGGGGATGGGAGGAGTCTCCTGAGCAAAAAAATGTTACTCCTCCCCAACTGGGCAGATGTGGCTGTATTAGTCGATCTCAGGGCCTTAACTGGTAGATCAGCAACAGGATAGTCTCACCCCAGATTAAGTCGTGCAAGGATTTCCAGCAAGGAGAGGACCTGGGATCAGACTGCCCACCACCCCTCTACCCTGTCAGCTCTAGAAGTAACCCCTCTATCATCAGGTGATCTCAAGGATTCAAGGAAGTGAAAAGTAGATCCTTCTCCAAATAAATGATAGATGCTTGGTACATAGATACATCGATGATAGATGATAGATAGATAGATAGATGATAGATAGATGATAGATAGATAGATAGATAGATAGATAGATAGATAGACAGACCTTTGGTTGATTCCAAAAATAATACAGTGAGGTTATCATAAGGAGTCAAAAAAATCATGTTTTGGATCTAAATTTGACAAATTCCCAGCTGTGTGAGGCTGACACGTAACTTATGTGTACACCTCACTTCCTCGTCCATAAAATGGGCACAGAAGAGGTGCTTGCTTCATGGAGTTGTGCACATTAAAGAAGAAAATGAACATGAAGCAGTGGGTTAAATGCCTGATACTCAGCAAATATTCGCTATTACCAGTTTTCATCTTTATCTTTTTAAAAAAATATTTATTTGTTTTGAGAGAGAGGAGAAAGAGTGTGTGAGCACAAGCAAGGGAGGGGCAGAGAGAGAGAGGGAGAGAGAGAATCCCAAGCAGGCTCTTTGCCTTCAATACGGAGCCGGATGTGCGGCTCAAACCCACAAACTGTGAGATCGTGACCTGAGCCAAAATCAAGTGTCAGATGCTTAACTGACTGAAACACCCAGGCCCCCCTAGTCTTTATCTTATCATGAGTATGAACTCCATGTGCATCTAAGGAAACCAAGAGCCTAAAAGTGGGGGCTGTGATCCAGATCTGCACCCTGACGGGCTCTGCTCTGCAGGCCATGCACTGACTTCTCCCTGGGAAAGCATTCACCTGAGGCTGTCAGAATAAGCACTCCCAGCTCAGCTGGATACAGATGTGGGGGCACTGCAACCCTGACACAACACAGCCTGAAGGGAGTAAGTCAGAGATTTGAGGTCTCATTTTATAGTACCCAACCTCTGTGAGAGAGACACTTTCACAATGGCTGAACGCGGCTCTGAGGGCAGTGGTTCTCAATCAGGGACACTTAGGGGCTAGGCACTCAACCTCCCTTTGGATTTCCACCCTCCACTCAGAAGTTCCTGATGCCTGACTGGGAACCAATATAAATCATGTCATTGCGATCTGGAGTCTTTTCCTGCTACAGAAAGGCAGAGAGTATAAGAAAAAGATGTTTTAGCTTGGAAACAGCAAGAGAAAGCTCTCCCTACAAAAAGTACCCAGGGCCAGGAGTGAAGACAAGGAAAGAGTTTCCTAGTGACTCAGAGGCTGGGCCAAGGTCTAGGATGCCTTGATTTCAATGGGCCCTTTGCAGGTGGACGGACAGGTGAGGTCAGAGTCTGAATCTAAAGCCTTTTCTGGAAATGAGACACCTCCCTCCTTCTGAACTCATTTCCTCCTGGGCTTTATTCAAGCAAGGGTTTCTTTTGAAATAGGAGAAGCTGGGCACCCAGGGTGGGACTGGGGGCCAAGCAGGTCCAGTCACCAGCCTGCAGGCTGCCAGGAGTACAGACAAGGTGGTCTTTTAGCCTCCGGGGAAACATCGGTGCTGCCTTATCTCTAGGTGAGCACAGGGGGATCCCGCAGAGGAGGAAAGGACCTGGTGTGGGCAGGGACAGGAAAATAGCTCAGCTTTGGGAGCACAAGGCACGCCTTCATCACCAGCGTCACATCTTCTTCCCAGCCCTCAGATATGCACACAAAGCTGGCATTTAGAGGAACCGTGCACACACCTCAGA
Source organism: Panthera onca (assembly GCF_046562875.1). NCBI lineage: Eukaryota > Metazoa > Chordata > Mammalia > Carnivora > Felidae > Panthera > Panthera onca. Next base: position 21,644,918 of record NC_138343.1, on the reverse strand, counting down.
AAGCAGAATTGGGCACTCTGGCTTCAAAGGATCCAGCCTCTCCTTGCAAAACAACTCAGCTCTGAATAGCTGTCTGGTACGTCTGTCTCTTGAAATGCCCAGATTTGGTTGTTCAAATGATGAAGTCTTTATCAGACGCAACAGGACCACAGCAGAATGGCTCATAAGCTGGTGGTTTATAAAACCAGTATCTTTGTCTTTAATTACACTCATTGTTATGCTCAGAAATTAAAGGAAAAACACAACAAACCGAAGATAAAAGGTTGCCTTTTTATACCAATATGTGTTCAAGGACTTTTAGAGCTAACTGGCGAAGACCAGAAAAGGACCAGGCACATCCCATCATGAGGCCTGGGGCACCTGATTAATTAAGTAAATGCAGAAACAACAATTCTCAGAAAACTTCTCAGGAAGTTCCCTGAGAAGTGGGTTCATTATTTTGTATCCCAAAAGCCCAGGGGTGAGGAGTCCCTGATGGGGGGGGGGGGGTAAATCTGCCCCAAAAATCACTTAAAGGAGGCAGTGAAGTCGGTACTCAGCAGCCTCAAGTCTGACTTCCTGGCTAAAAATGGGATCCGCTGTTTATTGCCTCTGTGAATCAGTCGGAGACTCAGTTTCTTATTCTGGAAAATGGGCATTGCAAATTGTACCTGTGTACTGTTATTACACAATAAGTATTAAAAACAGTGCTTAGGAGATGTGGAAGAACTCAGTGTTAAAGATGACTAGGTCCACCTTCCTGAGGTTACAGATAGAGAAAATGAAATGCAGAGAACTGGGACTAACATACTTCAGACTCCAGTCCAGAACCTAGATCTCGCGGCTCCCAGAATAGTGGGTTTGGAGTTATTATTATTAACCAATCAAAAGACGCCTAGGTGGCAATACTTTTTTTTCCCCTCCGTTAAAGCGGGGGTTGTGGCAAAAGATGTGGGCTCTAGTCGGCTCAGGCTGCTCAGAGATGCATCCTCAGCCCCAGACGGTTGGGAACTCCTAGAGACTGGGGGTGTGTGTGGCCACAGTGTAGACCTAGAACCACTTGCCCCTGCCCTGGGCTTTCTGTGGCATTCTACCAGGGAAAAGCAAAGCATGCCACACTGAGCTTATTGCGTTCCAGGACAGTCCTGTGGGGTAATGTAAGGCTAGAAAAGCAGAGAGATTTGCCCAAGACCCCATGAAGGATGAGTGAGTAGCTAGGGTGGCATTCAACCTCTCGTCTCCTGGCTCTAGGTGTGGTGTTCTTTTTTGTGGACCACAAATCCTTGACTTCCATGCCATGGCCCCTCAAGGAGAAGGAAATGCGGGGCAATGTGAGGCGGAGGGTCCAGGAACAGAATGAACTTGGCTCTCTTACAATTAGAGAAGAAAAATGTCTGCTGCGCTGAGGTCACTTGGGTTTGCATAGACTATTTCGAAAGGATCAAGTGATTTAAATATTAGTAGTGTGCAGATCAAGTCAGTTAACCCACAGGCCAAATGGGGGCTGACCTCACTACTAAAGGACACAGGTTTTCGGGGACACAAAGAATAAAAATGGGAAATGTATATTCTTATAAAATGTAGTGAACCAACGAAAGTCCTGATCAAATAATATTTCATAGTATTGAAATATATTTCATAATATTTGGAAAGAATTGTGAAGGAAAAAGTTCACGTGTCTCCTGAATTCCATGATGAGAAAAGAATAACGGTGACACTCTGTTACCTGCTAGCTCAGAAGATGGTTTCCTCCATTGTTCCTTCCTTCCTCTCCTCTTTCCTCTCCTCTTTCCTTCCTTCTTTTCTTCCTTCCTTCCTTCCTTCCTTCCTTCCTTCCTTCCTTCTGAGGGTCATTAAGCAATTATTTATGTACTCAACAAGTGCTACAAATCTCCATTGACCACTGAGAGATTCACTAGGTGAGGAGACAGAAGAGGCTGGCCCTAGTGGACCAGCATTCTTACATTCCTGCCACATTTTTATTGAGTGCTCTACTACACAGTGATCCCTGAAAAAAAAAAAAAAAAGTCATTTCATACTAGCTACAATTTTCCACTCTACGAGTATTCCCAATTTCACAGGGATTTCTCCATAAATACAAATCCTCATTTGCCTCTGGAGAAACTAAGGCACCATAAAATCAAACAGAAATAAAGTGACATAATTCCCATCAGAGAGCAAGTCAGTGGCAGAAATAAGTATAACAACAGCTACAATCACAAACATGGTAAAAAAACCCAAGTTCAATTCGGAAATAAATGCTGGGATGCCTGGGTGGCTCGGTGGGTTAAGCATCTGACTCTTGATTTTGGCTCAGGTCATGATCTCATAGTTCATGAGTTTGAGCCCTGCATCAGGCTCCATGCGGAGAGCATGGAGTATGCTTGGGGTTCTCTCTCTGCCCCTCTTACGTTCACTCTTTCTCAAAATAAATAAATAAATATTTAGAAAGAAAGAAAGAAAGAAAGAAAGAAAGAAAGAAAGAAAGAAAACACTAAAGAATCTAATCTACTCCCATCCTACTCAAGACTACATACACCTTATCTCTGACAAAAGGTTGTCCCATGCATTATCATAAATTTTTGTTCTAACTCCATCAGTAAAACTAACATTTTAACTGTGGAGAATCTCCTAAAATACTACACGGGTGCACGTTTGTCGGTTTTCCTAGGATAGATGTTAACTGTAAGACCAGTCATGAACACAGGACTCCTTCTGTCCTCCTCCATTTAGCCTTGGATCATGAGAAATCTTGGTTCCTAAAATGCTAACAGGTCAGGGAGCAATAATGGTTTTTTGTGCTGTGTTGTTCAATACCATGGAAGGCAAGCTGTCCAGGGAATTTTAAAAAGTTCAAAGAGATTCAGTTGGAAGTTGCTCTCAGAGGACTATTACTTTTCAAGATCATACGATCCCAGAAGAGCATTCCTTTGCAACGCTAGCCCAGGTGGCCACCTGCACTTTTTTATTGTTTCAGAGTAGTTGGAAGAGGCACAATGACAGAGACAGAGCATGGTGGAAACTTTTCACATTGCTTCATGGAGTCATTCGGCTCTGTCACCTACAGAATTCCTCCTACACCTCCATGGAATGCAAAAATAATGTGAGCTGGGAAATACATAGCATTCCTTGGTCAATGCTAATGCCCCCTTTGGGATGTTTAGCACACACATTACTTTACAGAAACCTGTTTCACTCTGCTTAGTTCATCACTTTCTAGACTTACTTGGTCATGGAAATCTTTTTCCTCTAAAACCCATTAACAGATTTAATAAAGATTTAATAGAACCTCTTGGATTCTATGAAACATTGCCTAGGAAAATCTTAATTGAGTCCAAGCTTCACTTTCTCTCTCTCTCTCTCTGTCTCTCTCTCTCACTTTGTACAAGGATCTCAATAAAATACACCTAGCTCACGAAAGGTGCACAATGTTAACTGAGTTAATGAATGCATTGACAAATCAATGAATGAGTGGCTCTGTGGGTTTACCATTAAGGTCTCACGCACTCCAGGGAAAGCCTTGGCAGCAGTGAGCCTGCCACTCGCCACCTACTCCCTGCCTCCAGATGGAGAAGCTGTGGGAGGGGCTGGAAAAGGCCCCCTGGAAATGCAGGCTCACAGTGCTGCAGCCACCTCTGTGTCCTGCCAGCCTAAAGGCAATGCTGCCAGTACTCGAACTCTGGGCAGGGCAGAGGAAGGCAGAGGAAGCGCTGGAGCCCTGGGGTTTAACATAGGATCATGTTGCCTTAGACTTTGTCAGTGATAGGGACTAGAAGCCTGACAAGCTCGGCCATCTGGTTGGGTCCCATCACCTATCAAAAACAGGATCTGATATTTGTGTAGCATGGAAAAAAAAAAAAGAAAAAAAATGATTGTGCTGCAAGTCCACAATCCCTTGTCTAAAACCGCTGGGGCAGCTGTGTTACAGAATTCAGAATTTTTCCGATTTTTAGAAAGATAATGGGGTGTATATACCCCATATGGTATAACAACACTCACAGAGGAGCACTGCCCCATATGCAAACAATATTTCTGCAATGAAACATGAAGATTCATGATAAGGGAGATAAATAAAGCCTATTAATAGTTTCAAGTCAGTTCAGGTCAGATTTTGTTGGCAAGTGGTATTAGGTATACAAAATGCTTTTGGTTTTCATAGCTTTCTGGATCTTAGGATTGTAAATAAGAGATGGGAGTCTTTAATGTACTTCTTGCCAGAAAGACACTTGCCATGAAATAAAAGGGGTGCACAGTGAGTCTGAGTTATAAATCCAAGGACTTCTCTTTACAGATAAACCACACTGCCAATGCATCACAGAGCTTTTATTTATAAACAAAATATTCGTCAACATTTCATTTCTGATCAAAATGCTTTGGACTTCGCTTTAATGTTGTTTGCTTTGATTTGGAATCTACTCTAGAGGGAATCCATCCATTTTTGCCCTTGAAGGATTCACAAGGACTTTAAGCTATTTTAACTACAATAAGGAGGGGCCCGAGAAAGAGGGGGTTTCCAAGGCAAAGGATTGAAGACCAATAGTTTAATGAGTCACCAGTAAATGTCCAAAGTCACCAAAGTGCCTACCATTTGGTGTGAAAGTGATCACATGGTTTTTAATGTGCGCAGTGGCACCATTTCTCTCCGTATATGAGTTGTGAACTCAAATACCAGACTTTGTGACTTCCAGCTTCATGGCCTCAGATTCTAACATAGAAAAGATGGTTAAATGCAGACTATCTCCTGTTGCAATTCACAACACGATCAAGTATTATTTGCCTTAATAAATAAAATATTAATGCTAGCCAAAATGAGGTACTTATCCACAGGGCTAATCAAACAGTGACAAGTGTCCCGACTTCAAAATGGTTGTCAATATCCAATCTAGTACTCAGATCTCCATTGGAGTGTAATACCAGAGGATCCGGCCTACAGAATAGCTGTAGTATATTCACTGGTGTCCAGGCAAAGTTGGAACACCAAGATTGTATCTTCTCTGCCTCAGGCCATAGGTCCACTTACATATAGTAAGTATTTTGCAAAATCAAAGTGCAACAAAGGCTCTCAGGTAATATTTACTTTATGCCTTTACTTCAGACAAAATGGCACCCAACCGTTCAGGCCCACCTTGTTCACTTCTGTTTTCAAAGATCTCCCAACATAAGAACCACCCATGCCAATAATCCATCCTGGGTCTAAAGTCCCTCAATGTCAGTTTGTGCTAATTCAGCCCCAAGTTCCTGGATAATAGGCCAATTATGTTATGTCACTAGAAACTTAGACTCACCAACCCACTGAGACTTAATAACCTCAAGAAGGGAATTTCCTAAATCTCATATCCAGCTGGGGATTTAGAACAATGAGTTCCTCTCCATTAATCTTTCATTCCTGTAAATGCTGAGGGTGTCAAGAATGGTTGTGTGTTTCTCTCTAGGTCTTCAGAGGTGAGAACCTTGAGGCAGTCAAGTGGCTACAGGACATGATGCCAATAGTGAAGGCCACCTGCGTCCAGCTGCCAGATAGCATTTGGTTCTAGCAGCTGGGAGGTAGAAGCAAGGACAATCCAAGGACCATAAACAGAGGAATGGCATGCAGCTCCCTGGGCAGTCAGAGCTTGCTCAGAACCCAAGGGGAGGGAAACTCAAACCTGAACAACTCAGTGGCCAGAGACCCTATGGTTGATGCCTAGCTCTCAGAGTAGGAAGAGACACTCCTACTCTCTGGCAGATGGTGACCCAATATGAAGTGCGTACAAAAAGGACCTATGAGTGTATGTTGGGTGAGGATAGGGCAAGGACCCCAAAGAGAAGGCAGCCCCTCCAGGTACCATTCTGCAGGCAGCCCACACAAAACCTTAGAACAGCATCTGGCACACAGTAAGTGCTTAATAAATAAAAGTGCTCTCTTGGTTTCCTGTCCTGTATCTCCAACTACCATATTCTTTTTTTTTTTAATTTTTTTAACATTTATTTTATTTTTGAGACAGAGAGAGACAGAGCATGAATAGAGTAGGGTCAGAGAGAGGGAGACACAGAATCTGAAACAGGTTCCAGGCTCTGGGCTGTCAGCACAGAGCCCGACATGGGGCTTGAACTCACGGACCGCGAGATCATGACCTGAGCCGAAGTCAGCCGCTTAACCGACTGAGCCACCCAGGCGCCCCTCCAACTACCATATTCTTGACTTCTCTATCAGTTGAGTCTCTCAAGTTCAACCACTTTTCCTTAGAAACACTTGTGTAGAAATCCCTACGCCAGAACGCTGTTGCAAAAGAATTGGTTTTAAAATAATAGACATTAAAAAAAAGATTGATTTATATAACATTCTTGAAATAACTGGGGCACCTGGGTGGCTCAGTTGGTTAAGCGTCCGACTTAGGATCAGGTCATGATCTCACGGTCTGTGAGTTCAAGCCTGGCATTGGGCTCTGTGTTGACAGCTTGGAGTCTAGAGCCTGCTTCAGATTCTGTGTTTCCCTTTCACTCTGCCCCTCCCTTGCTCATGCTCTGTCTCTGTCTCTCTCTTAAAAAATAAATAAACACTTAAAAAAAAGAAATAACAAAATTATACAGTTGGAGAACAGATTAGTGGTTACTAGGTGTTAGGGATGGAGGAAGGTATAGCGGGATGGGAGAGATCCTTGAGGATGGACCTGTTCTGTACCTTAATTGTGGTAGTGATTACAAAAATCTACCACCTGTTTAATGTGATAAGACATTAGATGTGTGTATAAGATGTGTATGTGTGTGTGTGTGTGTGTATCACACAAGTATACATACATCTTATCACACACACAAGCACACACACTCACATATATGACTACATGTAAAACCTCTGAAATCTGAATACATTTGGTGGATTGCACAATTGTCAGTTTCCTGATTTTGATATTCTGTCTAGTTCTGCAAGATGTTACCACTGGGCAAAACTGGAGGTACATGGGACCTCTTTGTACATTGTTTCACAACTTCCTGTAAATCTATCCATAATTATTTCATAATCAAAAAAATTTTAATGATCGAATCCACATGAGTGAATTATACACAATTTGTTAAACTATTAAGATAAACATAAATATATGTGTAGACAAACCAAATAACATGCACTGTTTTGTTCTGCTACTCATTTTCTAAATATCCTTCACTAAGAGATTGGGAAAACGTTTATCCAGAGCCATAACCTTGCAAAACACCCTGCATATTGTAGTCACCGTGAAGAGTACATTCTGACATTGGGCAGTACATAACCTGTGCACTAATCCACAGCACCTGCTTTTAGCCAATTCCCGCAAAGTGATGTATATCAATGGCTGATTCTTTTCTTTCATTACCTTGGTTTCATGATCTATTTCTGTATCTCAAACTGCTCTACCTTTCAAGTCAGTCTAGATTAGAATAATCACAATTTTGTAACAGCGTTGATATTCTGATCACATAGAATTCTGTTTCTCAGTCTACTTGCTCCAACTTCAGATATAAAAACAGAGTTTCTACTCATTTATTCAAAGCTTTCTATGGGGTACTTACTATGAGCTGTAAAGATTAATTCTCTGTATTGTTATGAAGCATAATCACTAGATACCCATGCAATGCTCCAGTTTAGGCAGTTTCTTCTTCTTTACTGGTTGCTCTGCAAAATGCATTCTACCTGGAAATGGCTTCTCTCCATCGCTCTGGTATAGATCTAATTACCTAACTTATTGGCAGGAAGAGAGCTTCCAGGGTGAAAGCTACTTGAAACAGGACTCCCCGCTATGCAGAAGGTGATTCTGTATTTCATTACAACGTAGACCATCAACTGTGGCTGGTATCAGGCTTTTGTCGTTCATCCATTTCAACCTATTGATGTGTGGTTCATTCATGGTTATGCTGTTCACAGCGGGGCTGGTTCCACTGGATCCAGGACGAGCCCTGTGCAGACTTAGGGAGGGGGAACAGGTGGAGGCAGGGGAGTAATGGGCCAGAGTGAAGAGGTAGTTGCAAGGGTAACATTAAGAAGAGGTGAGGCAGGACTCCCCTTTGTCCAGAAGGGTGGGGCAGAGCAAGAGCTTCCCCTAGAGCATGGAACCCACAACCAGCACAGGCTCTTTCCTGATGTGTTCCTCCCACCCCTCATTTCCCATCAGACACAGGTGCAGGGGATGCACAAAGGCTACTTTCCTGAGCAGCGAGTTGGGACAAAGCCAACAGGTGATCTCAGGGTTTGGCACTTTCCCTGTGCTCCTGAAAGCAGACTAACCATGAAGGCTTGATGAAGGTTTAGAGATGAACGACAAAGGGGTGAGGCGAGGCGGGGCTGACCTTCCAGCTCCAGGATCCAAATGTTTTCCTGGAGCAACTTTGATCTGAATGCACACACATTCACTCACACACATGGGATTACCAGTCACCAACTTCCCACCCCCACATGCAAGCCCTGCTCCATGGTGGGCCTGAGCCAGAAAAAAGGCAGCACAGAAGAGGGGCTGAAATATTCACCCTTTCTCAGCCTTTAGAAAAGAACATAAAAAAGGAAGAGAGAGAGCTGTCTGAAAAAGAAGATTTTGCCTGAACTCCACTGATCTTGCCAGTACATAATAAAATGTTGTGTAATTTTTAAAGAAGAAGAAGAGGAGGGGCGCCTGGGTGGCTCACTCGGTTAAGCATCTGACTGGATTTTAGCTCAGGTCATAATCTCACAGTTTGTGAGTTCGAGCCCCGCATCGGGCTCTATGCTGACAGTGCAGAGCCTGCTTGGGATTTTCTATCTCTCCCTCTATCTCTGCCCCTCCCCTGCTCATGCTGTCTCTGTCTCTCTCAAAATAAATAAATAAACTTAAAAAAAATTAGGAGGAAGAGGAGGGGAAAAAACTCCACTAGCCCTTCACCATTAGACAAGTTTGAATCCTAGCTAAGTCATTTACTAGAGATGTGACCTTGGGCAGGTGACTTTACCCCTCTGTGCCTCATCCTTCTCTTTTGTAAACTAGAAATGATGATGGTGATGATGATGATAGCAACCTCACAGGAACTGGGGAGGTTTGAAATGGGGTTAATATATGGGAAGGCACAGAGCAATGCCTGGCAGGTGGGAATGCTCATGGCACAGAGAGCCCTCTTCATACTCCCGGCTCCCACAGAGATTCAGTTTTGTCTGCTTCTTCCTGCATGTGCTTTTTTCAAGGTCCCTCTTAAGCACTTTCCTCCCCATCCTTTTTCCCCCACTAAGAGGCAGCCCCATCCCACAATTAAGAGCATAGCTTTGGATTCAACTCCTCGCTCCCCACATCCTTGCTTAGGCAATTGCTGGCCTCCCTGTGCCTGGGTTTCCTCACTGCAACCCGTGTCCTGCAGCCTGCCTCTTGGACCTAGTCACAGCCTCAAGGACCCGGTATGGAGGAAGTGCTGGCATTTCCTGAGGAGGAACTCAGCAAACAGAGGCGGCCCACTCAGAGCTCCCTTGCACTGCACCAGAGTCCCCAGTTTTGCTGTCACTCTTGGTTGCCCCTTCCATCCTTCCATCGTCTGCATCGCATTAAGCTAGTGCCAGGAGTGGCCATGTCATGGGCATTCATTGCCTTCCCAGCACTGTGCTACGTCTCTCCCTGTAATCCTGGAAAAAAACCATGAACTAGCACCTGCTCTCCACCTCCAGAGCCCCCTCTGCCTTTCCCAAGACAACAAGGGAAGTTAACAGTGTGTTGCTGTCAAGATCAAGAGAGACAGATGATGCACCGTGGGGAGGCAAGAGGACAGAGTAAATGATGGAAGAGCTGTCAGTGAGAGGACCTCCCTGTCCGGCCTACCAAAACTGAGGGGTTTTCCAGGACATGGCAGTTTCACTGCTGAGACTGGGAGTGTCCTGGGCAAACAGGGGTGGCTGGTCACACCAACAGTCCAGCCATCCATAATGCCCAGGGTTCCCGGAAAATAGCCATTGTTGCTGTGACAGTGGCTCAGAAACTGAAGTGACAATTTTAGGAAGGTAACTTCGCTGAGCCTCAGTTGCCTCACCTGTAAAACAGGGCTAACCATGGCCACTCTTCTTACAACACCGTCATTGAGAAGAAAAGGGATCTAGCGAGTCACACATGTGACATTGTGAGCCCCCATACGATTGGCCGGATGTAACCTTGTCCCCCAGCCAGCTGCTGACCCTGGCTGCCCACTTACTCTCCCCAAATCTCAATGGCCTTGCCTGTCAATTCAATTAGAAAGCAAGGTTAAATTACATAAAGCTGGCCTTCTAATTCCAAGCCCTCAGTAGACACAGATCCCTCCCTCTACAATATTCACCTTTTCCAGTCTTTAGGGAAGAAGAAAAAGAGGAAGGGAGAGAGCAGGTGGAAAAAGAATACTTTGCCTAGACTCCACTGACCAGGACTTGTGGGTAAAGAAAAGGTTGTATAATTTTTTTAAAAAAAGGAAGAGATCGAAACCTGACTCAGACTGGCTGGAAAACCCCAGTACCCCCTGCCTTTACCACCAGACAAGGAAGTCTCAGCCTAATGATGGTGGAAGGGATTTTGTGAAGGACAGACAGGCACAGTAGAGAGGGGGACAGAAGTGCCCCAGCTTTGATCCAGTGCTTGGATCTGAAATGTTGGATCACCACGCATGCGTGACTCCCATTGGCCTGCAGAGCATAGAAATGTCTGGAGGGGTAGGGTGAGGTGGAGCAAAGCCACCGTCCTTGCTTTGCAAAGGGCAGAGAGCCCAGGCATCTCTGTGAGAGCATTTGGCCCCGTTCCACATATTGTGGCCTCTAAGCCCTGGCTGCAAACTCCACACCACTCCCGGACCCCGGCGTCCGTGGCCCCAGTGCTGAGGGCATGTTTCTCTTTTCCCCTTCCAGGCTATCGTTGTCTGGCCTCGTGAAGGAGGAACTGTTCTGGCAATGGTCTCAGAGGCCTTTATGTGAAGGTCAGTGGCTCCCATGTTGCTATTTTTTAACATTTATTAAATGCCAATGGCATGCTGAGCTCAGGAGAAAGCAGAGGTGGATAGGGTGGGCAGGCACGAACTGTGCTGGAGATAAACAAATACGCTGCATTCCAGAGCTCTGAGGGAAGATGCCCCTCAAAGCCCAAAGCTGCTCTCAGCTTTTGTCACCTGTAGGGGCCTTCTCAGAAATTTGCACTCCAGTGCTCAGGGATAGGATAAATCAGAGCCTAGGGATGTACTGGCTGTCACTGTAACCGCTTGGCCACCAACAACAGCATTGCCAGCCACTTCCCAAATGGCATGTTTCGCCCTCATGGCCCTTTTGGCTCCCTCCACTCCAGGCACTCAATGATAAAAGAACAGCTGGAGGCAATGAAGAGCCCACAGTGTTCTTCCCAGTTGCCCGAACCTGGAGCTCTGCCTGTGCTCTCCCCCAGGTCTAAGAGGGTGGGGATTCAATTTGAACCAGAAGGAAAAATCCATCACTTTGGAATGGGTCATTAGAGCTGGGGGTACAGGGACCAGGCTTGAAGGACGAAATCCATGATTTCCACGGCCTTTAATCTTGTAGCTCGCCCTCACCCCGTCTCAGTGTGCACTCCCCTTCCTGGGCGTGGTATGGACACACACGGGGGGGGGGGGCTGGGGGGGGCAGAGGGGTAGCCCCTGAGCTCTTACATGTGCGGAATAACAGTTCTGGGAGGAAGCTGGGTCAAACCCCAGCTCTACCCTGACTTGGGACAAGTTCTTTCTCCTCTGGGCTTTAGTGTCTCCATCTGTGAAATAAAGAGCTGGTATGTGATGGGTTTGAAAGGTCTTCAAGCTCTAGTATTCACTCAGCGGCCCCCCTTCTGGCAGGAGACGCAGGTGGAATATGAGGGTGTGTTGGGAGGACTGTCTGGAAGATTCCGTTGTGAGAAATACTCTTCCACGTCTCCCCATCTCATTACTCACTTGCTTGACCTTGCCACATCCTCTGTGTTTGGCACCCGAGAACCCCACCCCCCAGCACACATCGTTGCTCACCTTGCAGTGTGTCACGGCAGCCGGGGCCAGGGAGCTGGGAGCATGCCTGCAAGTCATTGCCCATCGCCCCTTCCCCAGGTGCCACAGCCAGGAGTGGCCAGCTCGTCATCTGTTCCTAAGCCTGGGAGCTCCTTGAGTTACAAATCGGAGAGCACATGGAAATTGAAACAGGAGAAGCCGCGAGCAGGGGCCAGAGGGCTCCTGGGCCAGCTAGGGAAAGACAACCCAGGCCGAGCAACCACATTATTTATTGGTGCTCTTGGGGAGACATATATGGTTAGGAAAAGAACCTCTTCATATCACAAGACACAGTCCTGCTGTTGCGGGGCCGGCCAGAGCGCCACCAGACTTACTCAAAGACAAGTGTCAGGCGTGGGAAGTACTGAACAATCGCCTGTGGGCATCGAGGTTATTTTTTCCCAAGGGCTTCACAGGATGCGGGGTTCTGAGAAACAGTGTTCCATTTCACACCAGGGAGGGAGGCACCCCCACAAGGAGAAGGTCTTCCTGAGGGCCACCCAGGCCGGGCCCCCCAGGGCTGAGCCAGAGTGCTGTCTCAGGGAGCAGGCTGTGTTCCTGGAGTAGGAGCCTCGCTGTCTCTACTCAGGGAAGAGATTAGAGCAGTCAGGGCCAGGGATATTTTGAGAAACAAAGGGAATGAGCCCCCCAAAAAAGCCCAAAGCTTTCCCACTACTCCACAAAATACCACCCTGAGCCGCAGGGAGAAGGGGGTGGGGTGGGGTGAGGCTGTACGGGGGAGGAGGAGGAGAAAGGCTGGCCAATTGGAAATGATGTCATGTGGCCACAGCTAAAAAAACACTGGGCTGTTGAGTGCTGGGGCATAAATGCCATGTCAGTTGCTGAGCTGGGGAGTGGGTTTCACCAGGTTGGATCGAGTGGCTGCTTTCCTGGAAACCGGGCTTCTGGTTGCTAGGGCTGATAAGGCTGGGAAATGCTACCCCTGGCGTTCATGGGAAAACACTTTGACATTGAAGAAGAGCTGGGACGTGTTCACCGTTGAGAAAAAACAGAGCAGCCCTGGCTTAGTGGCTGCAGCTACCAGCCCCGCGGGGACTCAGATTACTGACTGGGGGGGGGGGGGGGGGGTGCAGCCGGCCAAGGAATCAGATGGTGAGCGGTCCTGAGGATGCAGGACGGACATCCCCAGAGGTCACACCACCTAATGTGGCTCCGGTGCACCCTGTCTTCTCCCAGTGTCCCCATGGATCCAGCCCCCGCTCCGGGTGGCCGCAGGCCCTCGCACCACGCACACACAGCCAGCTATCCTGGGACGTGACTGCAGGCCCCCTCAGCCGGGGGCTGGACATTCGCTGAGGCAGCAGCACCTCAAGGCTGCTGCTGAGGAAGGAAGGATGGCCCAGGGCAGTTAGCGTTGATGTGCAGCAAAGGTACAGGAAGCCCCTAACTGGGACAAAGTCCACGCCAGCAGGTGTGGCCAGAGGGCAGTCAGTGGCCTTGGAGCCTCACTGTTTGCAATTCCGTGCTGAGCATGGGGGCCATGGGGCAGCCTGCAAAGGGAAATGGTTTTGGTGATTCAGGAAATAAAATCCTTTGGAAAAGAGCCAGGGCCGGCAGGATTTACACTGATTTCTGCCCTATAACAAATAGTGTTGTATCTAGGTGCCTTTATAGTTCCATCTTAATCCACTGGGGGCACAACTCCTCTGAGACATGCAAAGCTCTGGCCCCTTATTGGAAGGTCCACATGCCCACCATTTTCTGCCTTTCCCAAATCAGCTATAGGTCCTCCCACACACAACTAATGATTTTTAGTTTTTCTCTGATGTCACCTGCTGTTACCCTCCAGCTCTCAGTAGAAGATGAGAGAGAGCACTGAACTCAGGGTAGCAAGATCCAGACGCACCACATGTGGGGCACCCACCTCTTACCTCTGCTCAGCCACCCAACCTTCCACAGTCCTGCCCTTAAGTTATCCTGGGGAATGCTGATGGCCAGTTCATTTGTCCTCCGCAATGGAAGTGGAAGCTGGTGAACTCCCTACTTACTTGTCTGTGATTGTCTATCACTGCCATACTTCCTAGAGTACTGATTGGGTTCCAGAAAGGATGGAATAATGGAGGGAGACGAGAGAAGAAGAGAAAAGGAGAAAGCCTGAAACCAGAAACCCAGTGAGACCAGACAAGAAAGGGGGGACGTGGAGGTGAGTCAGAGGGGCAAAGCAAGGAAATTAGGTCAGATCAATCTAAAGAATAAACAAGGATTGAAAAGTTGAAGGGAAAAAAAATGTGGCCAGTTAGAAACAAGGTACATATTTGCATACACACACACACACACACACACACACATGTGAGCAAAAGAAGTAAAAAACATGAACTTAACATTTAATTATTTTTTTTAATGTTTATTTATATTTGAGAGAGAGAGAGAGAGAAAGCATTGTGGGGGAAGGGCAGAGACAGACACAGACACTGAAGCAGGCTCCAGGCTCCGAGCTGCCAGCACAGAGCCTGACGCAGGGCTCGATCTCATGAGCCATGAGATCATGAACTGAGCTAAAGTCGGATGCCCAATCAACTGAGCCATCCAGGTGCCCCTAAACATTTAATTATAGCAATAATTTTTACTCCAGAAAAGTGGTAGGAATAAGCACTTTGAAAATAAAGTATTCTAAATGGTAGACAGCAATCATAAACATAGTTATATTAATATTGAGCAGTAATCTCCACACTCTTTGTCAAAACATTTTATACAGCGCTAATATATTGATATTATTGTATTGATTAGTTTTATATACTTGGCTTCATATTAATTTGTTGGAAACATTATGACATTTAAAAGCAAAAGATTTTGAAATATTTTAATAATTTAAAATATTTTATCTACGGTAAAAATGTTTTATAAGTAACATGTCTTATGATTGATTGAATAATCCCAATTACTTTCAACTTCAGTTTAGCATTTCATGACAGTGATTTGAAGGTCTTATTTTGATACTTGATTTTAATGATTTTATGATTTCAATGTCATACACAAAGTATTTGTCTTACAGGGTATGTAGGTCCAAATGAGGATTCTGATACTCTTGGTACTCATTTTTAAATGCTATCACTGAGGCAAAGCTTTTATTGAAATTTGGCTGGTAAGGATCAGTCTTCCCTAATGTTGATTGCCTGTTACCAGAAATTAATTAGAAGTTGTACTTTATACTTTTACCAAATGGGTTCAAAGCCTGTTGAAATTTTTCATTTGAAAAATAGGGGCAGAATAGAAAATTATTTTTCTATATTTTCAAAGAATGCAGGTTCTATATTTAACACCTATCATTTTCAGCTGATCGGAGGGAAGGAGGGAGAGAAAAAGAAAAGAGAAAATTGCAGCACTGTAAATATTCCCAAAGATCTGTTTTTAACATGCTCTTTCCACAACGTGACTTCCTTTTGAAAATCAATTATTCTTTCCCTCATTGTTAGATTGTCCATTTTACTTTGAAGGTGCATATTAGGATATTCTTAATTTATCAAGATTATTTTCTAACAGCTTATAACTAATAGTCATTTACCAGATAGAAAAGGTCAGACATTTTTAATACATTCATCTATAGGTTTGACAACACTTTGCCTTGAGTAAACCTCCATTCGGGATCAGTATTTCATATCCACTTCTCATTTCATTAAAAGTACTGTAATATAGTACTTTTTAGAAGTCAACTTTGTAAGCATGTGCCTGCCCTGATGACCCCCTCATAGCACGTGAACTACATGTAATGAGTCAATGGCAGCAAACCTGTGTGAAAATGTCACTGTCAACCTCTCAAGTTGTCAAATTCCTTCTTCCCTTATAGGTGCCTCAGGTACTGCGTGCAGTGAGGACCATCTGACAGGCCAAGTGAGGCTGCCAATGTTAATCCATATATTTTACATTAATCAACCTTAATGGATTTCATAATTTTAGTTTAAAATAAAAGTAAATAGAAGTTCTAAATTTTTCACCAGTGACACACTCTGGGGATTGCGTGTCTCCTTCGGGGTGCAACTGCATAGGGGAGAATATACGGTGAAGTGGCTGGACAGAGAGCCTGTGTTCAGGTCCTGCCTGGGCCATTATGGCTGTGTGGCCCTGGACAAGTCCCCTAAGTACTCTGTGCTGAATTTTCCTATCTACAAAAGGGAAATAATACAAGTACCTCTTCAGGTGCTGGGTGTGGTAATTTAAAGAACTAACTAATCCATGTAAAGCTCTAAACATTTCCCAGTTAATCGTAAAAACTCGAAAATGTTAGCTGTTTTTATTATCATATGAGACAATGACATGTCTTTGTTTAACCTGAAAGTAACTGGAAGCTCAGATACTAGTTAGAAGTCTATATCAATCATTCAAGCAAGGGAAGAGAGTTGCAGTGGGATTGCAGATAAGGAGAAGAACTTAACAGGCATTTGAAAAAGTGAATCAAAAGACGTTGGAACTGATATAATACGGGCATTGAAGAGAAAGGGAAAAGCAGCCATGTGTGATCTAGAACTTTCTTGCCTGTATCATCAAGCAGTATTTTTTAAATAATTTTTTAAGCTTATTTATTTATTATTGAGAGAGAGCACAAGCTGGGGAGATGCAGAGAGAGAAGGAGACACAGAATCTGAAGTAGGCTCCAGGCTCTGAGCTGCCAGCACAGAGCCCAACATGGGGCTTGAACCCACAGACTGTGAGATCATGACCTGAGCCAAAGTCAGACACTTAACCAACTGAGCCACCCAGGTGCCCCCCATCAAGGAGTATTAATTGGAAAAAGGAAATAAGGGGAGGTCCAGTATACTGGACAATAATAACTAATTGAGGGCTTATTATGTACACAGCAATATTCTAAGTGTTTTCCGCATATTGAGTCATTTAATCATTTTAAAAACTCTATGAGACAGGTGCTATCCCCATTTTACAGTTGGTAAGACCAAGCCACAGAGAGGCCTGTAATTTTTTCCAAGGTTTCACAACTAAGCTGTGACTCAACCAGGATTTTAACCCAGCGTGTCCAGCTCCAGAGCCTACAACCTTAACCATTCCAGAGATAGCCTTCCTAAGAGGTAATGTGTTCAGTTGAGCTTGAGGGACATTCGAGAGACTACCTGGAGTGGTCAGCTGAATATAACAGGTAAACTCAGAAGAAAAACAGCAATGAAGCTAGACATTTCGGGGGCACAGAAGTGGGACTGCAGCCACCAGAGTGGACAAGTTAAGGGAGATAGACTGTGCCACACAAGAAGAGGAGAGGGACATGGGGGCAGCCACCCCACCCACAAGGACCCAAGCATTGGATGCTTTTCATTGCTACATGCACCATGTCACAGTGACTTTATTGGGGGAAATTTTCACTGCCATATTTGGGGAAGTTGTCATTAACTCCGTAGGATTCAAACCTTCCACTACTGTAACCAGAAAGTCAGATCTTCACTCTCCCTGGGTCCTGGAGGCCAAGCATGGGCAAACAGCATGTGCCTGGCCAACCTGAGGCTCCCCCGGGACACTGAGCCTATAGCAAGTGATGCAAAAGCACAAGACAGCACTGGATAGATTCTACCCATGGCAACGCCATCAGTGCCCTGTGGTGGCAGGGGGTGGCCATGGCCAGTGTCTGACAGCAGTGACCTTCTAACCTGAGGCATGTTCTTGGCTTCCCATATTCCCTTGGTTTCCACCCATTTTCTTAATCTTGTTCTCTGGTCTTTCTGTCTGTTCAGTGACTTCCTGATACATTCCCCTAACTCTCCTTTTCTAGAGTCAGTTCCTCTTGTTTAACCTGGCTCTCTGAGAGATCCAACAACAATATACCATCCCCTCAATAATTCTGTTTTCCTTAGATGCCTATCTAACCTTTACAGTAGAGTAAGACATCCCTTTAGGCATCAGCAAGAAACAATCGCCTTTGAAATTTTATTGTGGGGCAAAATACGTTTATAAAGAATGGTTATCCTTTATTATAAAAATTATCCAAATGTATAAATGAAACAGATATGAAATCCTCCACTACATCGGGAGTATTATAAAAAATGTCTTACTCAAATTAAATTAAATCCAAATCCAGCCCCCCCCACCGTGTTACGGACTGAATGTGCCCCATCTTGAAAACTCATATGTGGGGCGCCTGGGTGGCTCAGTCGGTTAGACGTCCGACTTCAGCTCAGGTCACGATCTCGCGATCCATGAGTTCGAGTCCCGCGTCGGGCTCTGGGCTGATGGCTCAGAGCTTGGAGCCTGCTTCCGATTCTGTGTCTCCCTCTCTCTCTGCCCCTCCCCCATTCATGCTCTGTCTCTCTCTGTCTCAAAAAAAAATAAACGTTAAAAAAAATTTAAAAAAAAAAAAGAAAAGAAAACTCATATGTTGAAACCCTAATCCCCAATGTGATAGTATTTGGAGGTGGGGTCTTTGGGAGATAATTAGGTCATGAGGGTGGAGCCCTCATGATGGAATTCGTGTCCTTGTAAGTAACTGGAGAGATCTCTTAAGTGTGCTCTTTCTCCCTCTCCCTCCCTCCTCCCCATCCCCCAGTCTCTGCGTTGCACCAGCCACCCCCATATGGGGAATAAACCAAAAAGCTAGCTATCTACAAGCCAGGAAAAGGGTGGTCATTAGACACTGGATCTGCTGAGGTCTTAAGCTTGGACTTCCAGCCTTTGGAACTGTGAAAAATAAATGCTCCTTGTTTGAGCCACCAGTCTATGGTAATTGTTGTTATAGAAGTCCAAACTGACTAAGACAGCCCACTGGCCAAGGTTGGTTAGAATGGCCAATATTAGGCAATATTCGTGCCCCACCTGTAGCACATCGTAATCCCAGGGCTCACTTGCTTCAAAGAGATGGACAAGAACTTTTTCTTCAGTCTTGAGTGGTCACTATTTCTTCTTTGTTGCCCAGTGCCACCGCTAGGAGCTGGTTCTCCCATCCAGCATGCTCTGCCATCCTGGCAGCCTGAAAAGATGTCCCCTCTGCTTTATCAGTGTTGCCAAGGCCACAGGGCCTGGTGGCCAACCTCACATACACCCCAGGTCCTCAGATGTGCCACCAAGAACTGCAAGGGTGGTCCGGCAAACCCACGAATTGCCCAGTTCTCTTCCCCAGCTTGTATCTAGCCTCCTAACCTTCAGTGCCCACACAGCCCCCATACACACAACCTACACCTCTTCAGGAAATCTAGCTTCTTGCCCTCACAAGATCTCAGGATGCGAGAGGGGATTGTCTTCAGTACCAGGAGGGCAGAGACCACAAGAACTCCACAAAAGGAGGCCCCTTGTTTTTCCCTATAGGGGGAAAGGAAATTACTTCTTACTTTTGCTACATTGTCTCCTAGGGAAGGGGATGAACAAATATAAAATAAAACATCTTAATTCCAGAACTGAGAGGGCAACCGCCTTAAAAACACTATTTTTAATAGGAATAGCTTATGATATAAAATGTGCATTTGTTGATGTTCAGGCTTTGAGCAAAAGAAGCCACTCCTCCTGGCTTAAACAAAAAGCAAGGATTTTTCTTTAAAAAAAAAAAGTTTCCTGTCAGAGCAGAAATGGAGCCATGCCTCTGAAAAGATTGAAACCAGAAATGGGAAGGTTGCCAAAACCACAGCACTATTTTTTGTGATCCTCACCTATGCTTTCCAGTGCACACCTGCTCCATTTTGCTCTCTGTGGACCAGTTGAGCAGTCTCAGATCCCCACAATAGATGCATGCAGAATGTGTTCACAGCTCTCAAGTGTGCATGCTTCAGATCCCCCCTGGGGAAGATTTACTCACTCAGTCTCTCTCTGTCTCTTTCAGCCACCACTACTCAACTCCCACCCATCCCTACCAATCTCCAGACTCCTAGGGACAGGACTCCAATTGGCTCAGCTCTTCTCCCTCCCTGGTCCAATCAACCAAAGCCTGGAGAACAGGCTCGTATTGTACACACAGGGCTACCCAGAGCCCCAACTTAGAGTTTGAAAGAGTGGCAAGTTGAAGAAGGTATAGAGAGGGAGATGAAGCTAAAAATGGCTTCTTGTGGGGTGCCTGGGGGGCTCAGTCGGTTGAGCATCCAACTTCCACTCAGGTCATGATCTTGCAGTTTGTGGGTTCGAGCCCCGCATCAGGCTCTGTGCTGACGGCTCAGAGCCTGTAGCCTACTTCAGATTCTCTGTCTCCTTTCTCTGCCCCTCCCCAACTTGTTCTCTGTCTCTCTCTGTCTCTCAAAAATAAATAAATTAAAAAAAAAATTTTAATGGCATCTTGTTTGGGTCTCCCCACTCACCCAGGAGCTGCCCCTAAGACAAGGATTACGGAGCAAGTGGGTTACTCAGGAAGTAAAAGCCACACCGATCAGAGGACAGGGAAGTGACACAAGGAGAGGAAGTGCACCATGAATATGCCTCATGAGGCAGCTACCACCATGGACAAGTCTGGAAGGGAACGCTAGAAACAGTTCAAACTACACACCCCAAAATCATTCCACCTCAGCGTCAAGAGCTTGGGTTCACATCAACTCTCGTGAGTCCTTGGTTGAGGACCATCCCTAAGTGGGATTAATTCTATGGCACTTCCACCTTGCATGGAGCATGAGGGCAGAGTGACCTTCTCCAGTGCCAGAAAAAGACTCAGGCAGGGAACATAGACACTGGCAGCTAGGAGTCCCTAGAGCATAACGAGATGGTTGAGGTCCAAAGACTGGGCCCTCACAGCTTCTGCTAAGGCTGTTATTGAGCAAGACTGAGACGTCATGAGGGCCCAACTCCACCTTCCTCAACAACTATCCCTTGGCTTTGGCCTGACACATTTGTCTTTGTAATCCAGAATGATGAAAATGAAGGATATCCCAGGGCTATATCACATGGGAACACGAGGGTGCTTTCAAAACAGGAACAGGATATAAAAGGCCTTCAAACAATTGCTGGTCTTTATTAAACAGAGGGAGAAGAAAGTCTTCTCTAGGCTAATTCTCTCAAACTACAATAATTCAATAGGACAAAACATTAGCACTGCACCCTCATGCTCTGTCGGGTTCATGTGTGTGTATAAATGCACACATGGCTATGTGTATATCTTACAATTACTACAGATTTTTCTTTCATTGAATGCCTTATGCTGTAAAGATTTTCAAATTGTGTTCCAAAATTCTGGTTATCCTGGTTGCTTGGCTGGCTCAGTCAGAAGAGCATGCGACTCTTGATATTGGGGTCATGAGTTCAAGCCCTATGTTGGGTGTAGAGGTTACTTAAATAAAAACTTAAGACATAAAGTCCTGGTTATTCATGAAAGTATATTAATAACTCCACAAAAACAGATACGTTTCTTCCAATCAATGCCAATTTAACCTGCCTGGACATTTCCACTGCATTGCTTTTGTCCATTTTATATTTCTGCAGTCTGTGTGAAGTTTCCACTGGGACAGGACTGGCTTAGTTTAGCTGCCATTTTTAAGGGGAGAAAAGGTAGAAATTACATAGTCCCGGAAAGCTCAAGGCTCACAACTACTTTCCTGGAATAGTTACATCAGTTCCGTATAACTTTTCTTGAGTAGTAAGAAAATCAATAGTAATGATATTTTGAAGATAATGGCAGCAGCGAAACAAAACAAAACACAAAAACTTTGCATTTCTTTTGATTTTTAGTTGCCTAACTAATACATCAAATATGAATAATATAGTATATCCTAATATTAAATATTCTACATGTGTGTAATGACTAAGACTCTAAATATGTGATCTAAAATAAATTTACTGAGCACAGAGAGACTAAGTAACTTTCCCAGGGTAGCACAGATAATGCATTGGTGGAGCCTTGACTGGAACACCCAGAATTCCTGACCCCAAAGCCTGTGACCTTAACCACTGTTTTCTATATGCCAACAATTGCCATACATCCTGAGAGTTTGGGGGACTTCTGTTTTTTTTTTGTTTTGTTTTGTTTTTTGAGGGAGAGAGCAAGTGGGAGAGGGGTAGAGAGGGAAGGAGAGAAAGAGAATCCCAAACAGGCTCTACACTGTCAGAGTGAAGCCCAACGTGGGGCTCAAAATCACAAGCCATGAGATCATGACCTGAGCCAAAGTCAGGCACTTAATCGACTAAGCCAACCAGGCACCCCCTGAGAGTTTTTTCTGGCTTCATCTTTGGTAGCTATCATGCTTAGAACACTTGATATTTCCAAATCAAAAACTTTAAAAGCAAGGGCTTCCCCCAATCATTGTGAAACGTCAGTGTTAACGGGAATTCTAAGCTGAGCTCACTTAGCTTTACTGCCACCATGGGAAGCTGGTGTTTGGACTTGTGTGCCAGTGTCTTTGAATATCAGCCTCTGCTAAACTGGCACCAGATCAGAGCAAAGATCACCCACCAAACAAGGTTTGTGAGGGGTTGGTCGGCTATTGGCATTGTATTGATGTTAAGCATCAACTATACAAAGTGCTCCTATGGTCTCAAAACAAGATTCGCCCTGGGAGAGACTGTAATCCAAGCACAGTGGGCAGCCGTGTGAACAAAACCATTGGTTCAAGGCTCTCCGGATTAGCTGCCCAAACCTCTGACTTCTCCCTTAAAAGGCAAACGTCTAGATCAAGGGAACATCTTGCATTGCCTACTTTCCCTTCCCCTAGCAATTTCACTAGTCTTGTTCTACCTGTCAGCGAAGTCAAGATGTCCTTCGCTGGCTGAGGGGTGGCCACATGGCCTAGGCCAGGCCCGTAAGACCCTCTCCCCATGAATACTGAATGGAGCAGCTTAAGCCTGGAAAACAGCTTGAAACTGGACACAAGAGGGGCCTTCCAGGAGCTCGGCCCCCGAGATGCCCCAGGAAGCTTGAAAGATCTGAAAAACTGATATGAAATTGGTGGGAAACACCTGATTACCTGTGAAAGAAGGAGAGGGAGCCAGGTACACGGCATGGAGAGAGAGGACTGGGCACAAGGATGCATAAATACAAAGTGTTTCATTTATGCTGCCTCCCATCCCTCACCTGTCACAGGTGTATCATTGCCCACACTGCCACCGCTCCTGGGGACACAAAATCAGCTCACTCAGGCCTGGCCACAGGCAACAGACACATCAAGACACTGCTGGAGCCCTACGAGGGTTCCATAATTGCATCAAAAATGCCGTCCCTGCCCCAACTTATCTCAAGCATTAGGTGGTTACAGCCAAAACAAACCTCCAAGGCAGGAGTATAAGAAGGATGGACCTAAATTAACTCAGGCTCTCTCTTTCTCTCTCTGAGACTTTCTCCCTGGTTCCAGCACCACTCACTTCTTCAAGTCACACACACACACACACACACACACACACACACGCACATACAAGACACATTTTCTCTCGCTTTCTCTAAGATGCAGGAGTGAAACAATCCAGGACCTGAACTAAAGACCTTCCCTGGAGGTTCACATCACCAGCCAAGGCACCCAATATTTTGCAAGGCAGGAGCTCAAAGGGAGTAACAGTTGGGGAGGCTGCCTGAGATCAAAGAAAATGGAAGAGTCGATGCTAGATGAATTCACAGTAATGACCAGGGGAAACAGAACATAGAAATAAGCATCATGCCTTCAATCAAATAGATAAAGGAGAATGCAGTCAAGTAAAGAGCAAGTAGTCATAAATGAGAACCAATCAGAGACGGAACCAAGAATCAATAGACGGTGAAAGCCAAATGACCAGTCTTTCAGGAGAAGAGTGAAATTAAGAACTGTGTGCCCTTGGCCCAGAGACCCCATGCAGGGCGTGTTGTGTAGATCAGGTTCCCCCAAACAAGAATGGATAAAGAAGATGTGTGTGTGTGTGTATATATATATATATATATACACACACACACACAATGGAATACACATATATGTATGTATGTATATATACATATACATATATGTATATGTATATATACATACATACATATATGTATATGTATATATACATACATACATATATGTATATATACACACAATGGAATATACGTACAATGGATATATATATATACATACACAATGGAATATATATATACAATGGAATGCTACTCAGTGATGAAAAAGAATAAAATCTTACCATTTGCAACAACGTGGATGGAACTAGAGAATATTACGCTAAGCAATATAAGTCAGAGAAAGACAGATGTCATATATTCTACTCATATGTGGAATTTAAGAAACTCAACAGATGAACATAGGGGAAGAGGAAGAAAAGTAATATAAAAACAGAGAGGGAGACAAACCATAAGAGACTCTTAAATAAAGAGAACTGAGGGTTGCTACAGAGGAGTTAGGTGGGGGATGGGCTAAATGGGTGATGGGCATTAAGGAGGACACTTGTTGGGATGAGCACTAGGTGTTATATGTAAGTGATGAATCACTAAATTCTACTCCTGAAGCCTAGACCGCACTGTATGTTAACTAACTTGAATTTAAAAAAAAAAAAAAAAAGAAAGAATCATCTGGGGCACTTATTAAACCTGGTGATTCCAGGGCCCCTTCAGGCTTCCAGAGATGAATCTCCAGAGGAAGGGCTCAAGAATCTGCATCTGATTAAGTAACACCTCCATCCCCCATCTCCATACAAAGTGATTCTTACAACCAGGCAAGACTTCTGTTCTAGGAAACTCTCACGCAGGTCAACAGGGGACATACGGGAGACTGTTCATCACCAGAAGTTTGTGTTGTGGGGAACCGGAGACAAAAGAAAGGTGACCATCTCCAAGAAAATGGACTTTAGAACATGGTGGATAATTCTAGGAAGCACGATGTGCAGCTTAGAACCACTATATACACCAACAGAGAGAGGCCGTCTGTTGAGCCTAAGAGTAAGCATCACAACAGCATCTACCGTACAAAACCAACAATGTAAGTTTTACGCACGGATGTGCACATAAACCGAAGACACTATTTATTTTAGACACATGTACAGACATACAAATCCAGGACATACATTGAGCACACTTAAAGTAGCTGTGTGGGGGGGAAGACAGTGAGACTCAGGGATCAAACAGGGAAAAGACAGAAAATGAAACGAGCCGGGGCCTTGCCTGTGAGGGCTGGTGCCACAAACTGAGAGGAGGCTTAACTCTAATGTCTGCAACAATCCTAGTTTACCAAAATAAATAAATAACTTATTTTTGTTTTGTTTTTAATGTTTTTTGTGTTTCATGTTTATTTAATTTGAGAGGGAGAGAGAGCAAGCAGTGTAAGGGCAGAGAGAAAGGGAGAGAGAGAGAATCCCAAGCAGGCTCTGCACTGATCGTGCAGAGCCCCACACGGGGCTCCAACTCACAAACTGAAATCATGACCTGAGCCAAAATCAAGAGTCAGATGCTTAACCGATTGAGCCATCCAGATGCCCCTGGTTTTTTGTTGTTATTGTTGTTTTTAAAGCTGAAGTCGGTTCATTTCTACAAGCTGCACTGTGATGGGACTATTACTTTCTTACACACAGACTGCCTAAGCCTGCCTGGATTTCTGCCTTCACAAAGCCTGGCTATACTGCATCGGCTTTAATTCTGTGAGCCCCTCCAGACTTTTCCAATAAATACTGTTACTCCATCAAGGTAGCAGAATCTGCTTCTGTTGCTTGCCACGAAACAGCCCGTAAATCATCAATGTGTGGATCCCTGGGCAGACTTGAAGAGCCTTCTCAATGAACAAACACGGGTCAAGGGGCACCTGGGTGGCTCAGTCAGTTAAGTGTCTGGACAGCTCAGGTCATGATCTCATGATTCATGAGATCAGGCCCGGCATCAGGCTCTGCACTGTGACAGCACAGAATGTGCTTGGCATTCTGTCTCTCCCTCTCGCTGCCCCTTCTGCTCATGCCCCCTTTCACTCTCTCCCTCTTCCAAAAAAAAAAGAAAGAAAGAAAGAAACAAACAAACAAACAAACAAACAAACACTGGTCACGAGGCTCAGTGGACATTTACTTCCAAGTCCAGTGTCTAAGCAGCTCTCTGTCTCCAGGGCCATGGCTACCGTTTGGGAGAGGCAAAGAACATATGGATCATGCTTCACATGAAACGTTCACATCCCCAACACCTAACACGCTGCTGGGAATATGGTAGCAGGTCGATAAATGCCTTTCAAATTAATGAGTTCATGAATGAAGTAACAAATAAGGAGTTTATGATAGCTGCCGTTGTCAACTTGCTTTTTCACAGTATCTCCCTTCCAACCCACCAGATGTGTTTGTGTTAGTAACCTTGGCATAACACACAAAGGATGCAGGCCTTCAGTGAATATCTTGTTGGACCACATTACATGGTTTAGTTCCAGGGTCAGCTTCATGGGCGAAAATTCTATGCAACCACGCACTCAGAAGGCTCTGCACGTACGGGAGGGAATACTCTGCCATCACCATCTTGAAATCCTTAATACATTTTTCACAAGGAGCCCCACATTTTCATTTTAAACAGGGCTCTGCAAATCCCATAGTCTGGTCCTGGGGAGCCCCAGCCTAAATCCTACAGCACAGAACTATAGGAAACTCAAATGAAACTAAGATACCACCCCTGAACCACAGGACTGACTGGCATTTGCAGTGATAACTCCTACTGGCCAAAGAATCTCTATTCCAAGGATAGTGCTCTTCGGATCACACCCTTTCCTCCTCACTTCTGTAGAGCTGCAACCGCCATGAAAGCTTCTCCTTGGAACAGACAGCCAGCCATGTAGAGAGAATGTTTCATGGAAATTTTGGGCACAGACCGCACACACGAAGATAACATAAGCACAGTCTCGCTGTGTAATATAGCTTGGAACGGTGATCAGGTTTCCACAGACATTTTCCATTCCATTTTCTGGAAGAGGGGGAGTGGAGTAGTGTTTTGGAAAGAACGTGGGTTTGGGAGTTAGGGGAAGCTCAATTTGAATCTTCCTTTTTCATTTAGTTGTATAAACTTGGGCAAGCTACTTAATTTCTTGGAACCTTAAAATTTCATCTTTAAAGTAGGAACAGCCTACTGTTGGGAGAGGTTATTTTTTAAGAAAGGAAGGAGGAGAAGGAGGGAGGAAGGCTACACATCTAACATAGATTCTGAAATGTTATCAGCCAATGGGAACTTTCTTCCTTTATCCCATCACTCTCATTTCAAAAGACAGCTCTTTGCAGCACTCTGAATTTAACATCATTTTGTCCCTAGTGCCCCAAAGCCTTAAATCCATTCTCAGACAACCCTCACAACTACCCAGGACACAGGATATTCTGATCAAATCTATTCTGATCGGAATCTCCCTTTTCTGGCTTACGTTCTAATCCCACACGAATTTTCAGGAGAAATGCTGTGACTTCTTTAATTACTCTTCATGCTTCCTGCTCTCATTTTTCTCAATGTTCCCAATTATTTTTTTACGTGTCTCATGGCCTCCCCCCAAATAGTTCCCATCCCACCCCCCACAGTCCCCCAATCCACATCCCCCTTCCTGATTCTCTAGCTCTCCTGGGTGGCAAAGAGAGCCCCTTCTCATTTCCTGGCCTCCCTGCCGCCTGGGGACAAACACAGCAGAGAAACGCACAGGTACATTTAGATAAGCACAGCCCTGGGCTGATAGCAGCTCTCTGTTCACCTGAGCTGGTGGGGAGGCAGAAAATACTGTTCTCTATAGAGCAAACACGTCTAGGTTTTGAATTCCTACTTGGCATTGACCTGGATCCTATCACCTTGTCATACATCCTTTGCTATAAAGAGAAGAGTAACAACATTCACCCACCTCCCAGGGGGCTCAGAGAACAACCAGTAAATTGTTAGGAGTAAATGGTGCTCTTTTTATTATGTATTCGCTATTCCAGGAAAAACCAGTTACCCTATCGTGGGCTGCCTCTTACAAGCAATTAAAAAAGGAGGGAGTTCAGGGAAGGAGAGATAAGGAGGAATTTCTAAACCAGGAAAAAAAAAAATGATTAGGTTTGTACCTAGTTTAAAATTTCGTTTACCCTTGAGCAAAATGAAATTCAACCCATTCCCAAAGATATGAGACTCCCTGAAATAATGTGGTCTATGAGGAAAGAGCCGACAATGGTTTCTCAGTTAATAAAATTTCAAAGCCTGCTTTCGCTGAGGTATGAACCTGACTCTGGAGTATTATTTCCGTTTCCAGATGTTGGTAATGAGGGTACCCCAGGAAACTGCTGTCTGAATAGAGACATCATTCAATCTGGAAATAGGCTCTGTGATGATGAGTACGGTGTTCAGGGCACCTTCTAAAAGCTATTTGCCATCTCATTTGACTTATTTTTCTTCCCAGCTAAACACCAACAGCCATTTTGCTAAATATGACTTTAACCAGGAAAGTTAGGCTGGGCCTTCAGGAAATCAAACACGAAGGCCAGTTTTTCTTTCTTTCTTTCAATATGCTAATTTCCACTTTCTGATCCTATTGATGTCAGTTCGTGGGCCTCCACGAGTGGGGGCAGCGTGAACATACTTGCAGGGACACAGGTGTTACCTGGACACGACAGAGATGAAGAACCAAGGTTGAGTGAAAATGGAACACGGAAAAATGGAATAGCCAGGAAAGGCAAATGTGTTATTAATTCATAATATTTGCTTCGTTCTTCACAATTTACAAACTGCACAAATCTTTCTATGTCATTGATTCTTTATTCTGTGGTTTTCAGACCTCAGCTGTTCATCATGACCCAGTGTATCAGGCACGTTCCCCCCCCCCCCTCCACACACACCTACACACACTCGTGAACACGCTCAAATAGGACTCTGTGCTGCACACAGTGTTATTTTTTACTTTATCCATTTGAGGTTTTTTTTTTTTTAAGTGTTGGTCACCACCCTCTAACTTGATTTTACAACACGCTAACGAGTTGTAATCTAAGCTCTCAATTACCCTTTCAGTCAGAGGGCCAAGTACGGTCTGTTGGCCCACATTCTCCTCCCGACCCTGCTTCTGAGCTCTTTCCTGCATTCCCAGGGCTAGAAGCCTGGGACCTGCACTTTCTCAACCACCTCGCCAGCTGCATTCCAGTGGGGCTCCTGCCAAGACGATGCCCTTGTGCAAGATTCAGAAGGCAGAGGGAGATGGAAGGCATTCTTTCTGTAGTGGCAGCCAGCTCTCAGGCTTTGTAAGTGTGCGCTTTTGCTGGGGCCAGAGGACTCTGCATGACTGGGCCAGCACTAGCCTGTTGCCTGGCCTCCGGCTGGAAGCAGAAGCTTCCTGATTCATAGCTGCAAGCCGGTGGCAGTCCTAGCTCCGATTCTCCCACTCTGTCCTGTGGTTTCTAAGCACCTAATGCCCAGTTTAAATGCACTTGGCTTCAGGAGCACCTGAGTGGCTCATTTAGTTAAGCATCTGACTCTTGATTTCCGCTCAGGTCATGATCTCAGGGTCGTGAGATCGAGCCCTGCATCGGGCTCTCTCTCTCCCTCTCACTCTGCCCTTCCCTGCTCATGCTCTCTCACTCTCTCTCTCTCTCTCTCTCTCTCAATAAATAAATAAATAAACAAACATTAAAACAAGTGCCCTTTGGCTTCAAATACTGATTTCTGTTTTCCTGGCTGAGGCTCAGTTGGTACAGATAGATACCAGAAGTCCCCATTTTTATATTTACTGAAATGAAGACTTGAAGAGGTCAAAGGACCACCACAAAGTCACGCAGCAGTAAGTGGCAAATCTGTAATTCAATCTGAGTTTTCTGATGGCAAACTCAGTTCCCTTTTCTACAAAACCACAGCCTTCTATGTGTCATTTATATGAAGTTATACTTTTATATCTAAAATTCTTGACATTTTCTCAATGTTCCCCCTGCGTTATCTTTTTTTAATTTTTTTTTGATGTTTTATTTATTTTTCAAAGAGAGAGAGAGAGAACATGAGCTGGGGAAGGGCAGAGAGAGAAGGAGACACAGAAACTGTGAAGCAGGTTCCAGGCTCCCAGCTGTCAGCACAGAGCCAGATGCAAGGCTTGAACTCACAAACCGTGAGATCATGACCTGAGCAGAAGTTGGTTGTTTAACCCACTGAGTCACCCAGTGCCACCCCTCTCGTTATCTTTATCTCTTTAATTTTATCAACTTAAATTTCATTTTTTTGGGTCAGCATCAACCTAGTCTGACCTTTCCTTTCCGTGAATTGCTACATTTAGAATTATTGGCCTCTGCTAGTGGGCATAATTATTTTCTTGCTGTTTTTAGATGTACATCTTTTTCTTCAAGCTAGATTGTAAGTGCCTTGAAGACAGGAATCCTAGCTCAGATTTCTTGTGGGTCTCCCAATTCTATTTCTTAGCTTTCTTTTCTGTGGAAAGCAAATTATAGATATCTCCAGAAGTATAGTTGCTCAACTAATCCATGGTACACAATTACCATTTTGCCAATGTCAGGTTACAAAAAAAGATACAGATCAATCAGTTCACAACTTGTAAACTGTCTGAGTAAGAAGACCTTATCTACAAGGCAGTTTGGGAAAAGGAGAATTTTACTCAAAGCAAAAAATTCAAGTGAATCTCCCCACAATGAAAACAGGATGCAGTCAACCAGGAAAATAAGAGAAGTTCATGCAGCTGTGCCAACAGAGAGGGAACGTTATCGTTTTTGGATTCCAACCATTTGTACTAAACTGTTACCTTCATTTTACCTTTATTTAACTTCTTCAACTCTTTATCATTTTTCTATTGCGGATATTTTTGTGGTTTTTGGTGGTTTTTTTGTTTTTTTAATTACTTACCATTTCTTTTTTTAATGTTTATTTACTTATTTTGAGAGTGAGAGAGCATGTGTACATGAGTGGGAGAGGGGCAGAGAGAGAGAGAGAGAGAGAGAGAGAGAAGGAGAGAGAGAGAATTCCAAGCAGGGTCCCCATTGTCAATGCAGAGCCCAATGTGGAGCTTGAATTCACGATCCATGAGATCATGACCTGAGCCTAAATCAAGAGTTGGACAGCTCAACCAACCGAGCCACCCAAGTGCCCATTGTGAATATTTTTGTAAGGCAGCTTTGAGCCCTGTGTGAAATGAGACAGGGTTAAACTATTTAAGTACTTCCCTTTGTACTCACCCCACACTCACTTCTAGAAAATGTTTCCCGCCACTTGGGGTTGAGCTCTGACCAGCCACCTAACTCTAAAGCCAATGCCTTCCAGACCAGTGGGTCTCCAAGTGTGGTCAGCATCAGCATCACCAGGAAACTTGTTAGAAATACACATTCTCAGGCTCCACCCCCCAGATCCAAATTGGAAACTGCGGGATGGTACCCAGCAGGTGACTCTGGTAACAGCAACATTGGAGATGGTTTCTTTACACATTTGAATGGAGCCACGAACACATCCCTCACCCAGCATCCATGGCCACATTAACCACTACCTTCACCACTGTATAAAGCAAGGGGAGCTTCAGAATTCGACAGAATTGGGCCCCGTGCCACATTCTGACATGTAGGATGACCTTGTGCAAGACTGGTAAGTCTAAGCCTGGGTCTCCCAATCTGTAAAACATAAACTTTCATGCTGCTCAGCTGGGCTGTTACAAAAATTAAAAGCAGTATTCAATCAATGGTTGCAGTCATTCTTTTTGTATTAAAACGCCACTGCCTCTTTGTAGCAATAGGAAGGCAGGCACCGGCTCTCAATGGATACAGAGGGCATTTTCTCTCCATGAGCACTGCCATCCACAGCCAACAGAGGAGTCAGGAACAAAATGGTGACAAACTTGAAGAAGTGTAGGGCAAAGAAGGAGAAGACACTAAGGAGGAAAAGAAGGGAGGAGAGAAAGGCGATAAATAGAAGAACAAAAGAGAAAAGGGAACTGGGAAAAGAAGGTGAGGACAAGTAAAGAAGGAAAAGAGTAAACCAAACTGGAAGTAGAGAAACAAAAAAGGAAAGAACTGGGGGGAAGGGGGGTGAGGGGGGGAGGAGAGAGAAGGCCCAGAGGAAGGGCAGGGGAGTGGAGCTCTCAGGTTCAGCTGGGACTCTATCTCATTACCCTGTGGCCTCCAAGCTGCTTCTCAGGCTGGAAAGTGGCCTTGTGTCTGGAAATAGCCATAAGCGTCCTACATGCATATGTTCCACGTAATCCCTATCAGTGCAGGCCTGTGCCGCCCGCAGCCAGGTGCAGGACAGCTCTGGGGCCCCTGTGCAGCTATGGGAGCCACCCAGAGCCACAGGGGCGAATGGCACTCCCTTCCACCCGGACCCCGGCCCGGACAGGAGAAGAGCTTCTTCCTCTCCCAGTCCAGAGCTGGAAATCAAAGCGTGTCCAGATTCTTGCTATTTCCAGTCTCCTCACATTGCTTCCTCCCTGAGCCAGCTTTGTCTGGATGGGCAAACATCCAATTCTTCAAATGAAAAGAGAGAGAGAGAGAGAGGGAGGGAGGGAGGGAGAGAGAGACAGAGGGAGAGAGAGACAGAGGGAGAGAGAGAGAGACAGAGGTAGGGAGGAGAGGAGAAAGAGGAAAACCCTGTCCTTGCTTGCTCTCTAACTCTGTGACTGAAAACATAATAACTCCATGTGGCGACACAACATTTCCACAGAGAAGCACCATCTCTGCACACAGACATTTTCCACAAGTTTCTCTTTTCCTCGTGTTCTCTTTCATTTTTTATTCCCTTTTTAAAGTGGAATTGATTCAATGCAAGAATCGGCGGGGGGGGGGGGGGGGGGGGCAGGGGAGAGACTCAGCCTGCCAGGAGAAGGACTGTCATGTCTGGAAATCACACAAGGAATTAGGAGAAACCACAACTTTGCCCCACTCACTGTTTAACATAAAACATGCTTGCGCTTGGGAAGAGACAGGTGACAGAGAAAGCAAAGCCTTTGCAACCGGCTCCTTCATTCCTTGTTGTCGCTGGGGGGAGTTGGGGCGGGGGGGCCTTGTTGCCCAGCCCATTCAGTCCCCACACACCCAGAGGACTTGAATGCATGGCCCATCCAGACCCCAGCCCACAACCTGACCACCTCCACTCTGCCAGGACAGTTCCACAAAACGACAGATCTGACTTATCTACCACCTGCTTAAGCTTAGAAACGTGTTAAAGACCCAGGAAGAGGGAGAAAAGCACAACAGGAATAGCTCGTGTCTGGTATACACAAAGCAGATCAATAGGACAAGCCTTACAGGAAAGGTAAGAAAGCAACATAAGGCCGCACACCTTCTTTTGGGGCGTTTATAATTGTGGCTTTGAACACATTTTCTCACATTTCACTTGGGCAGCAAGAAAGGATCTAGGAGCACCCTGAGGTTTAAAAATGGCCCAAGCATTATGGGATGGGAGCAGAGGGATGTTACAATTAAAGAAGGGGGCTGCACAGAGGCAGTGGTTTTCCACCTGTAGGACAGAATTCTCTTTTGTAATTCACCGCAGTTAAGCAGGGCGCCTCCTTCATGGCCAACACGGATGGCTTGGGGGTTCC
Source organism: Panthera onca (assembly GCF_046562875.1). Classification (NCBI taxonomy): domain Eukaryota; kingdom Metazoa; phylum Chordata; class Mammalia; order Carnivora; family Felidae; genus Panthera; species Panthera onca. The sequence continues at coordinate 21,611,685 of NC_138343.1, read as the reverse complement.
ACCTCGAATGAAATTGGAAATCAGTGTATCTTTTGCTTTTCCCCAGAAGCAGAATCCAACCACTAGTGCAATGTGTTGGGGAAACAGACTTCCCAGACTTCCTGTTTAAATCAGTCCAAGGAATGATATTTACAAATATACCAGACTGGTATGAGTCACTCAAAATGCTGAAAGCATTTCCAGTTCCTTTTTAAAGGCAAACAAACACCATCCCTTCAGGAACTGCCATTAGGAAGGGGTGAAGGATCAGTCCCTCTGCCGTCAGTGGATTCTCTCTTCTTCACTCTACCTGGCACTTTACAGGGAATGATTCCCTCAGGAGAGGGAGAATTCCAGCACCTCTACATCCCAGGCCAGCTCTCCCAAACATCCCTCTCTCCAATCTCCTTTCTACCTAAGAATCCTCAGGAAGGCTCCTCTGGAGCCCGGCCAGGGCCAGCCTCTAGCACCCCTACCACCTCAACCAGGAAGAGCAGTGATGTTTTTTTTTCCCCCTTAAAAAACAAAGAGCCACTTTCCTATTCCCCTCTCTTAGAGCAGAAAATTCAGAGTTATTAGATAACCCAATGCTGTGCAATGTAAATTATTGACAGTTTCCCCTGGGAGGTGAAACATAAAATGATCCAAAGCCAGTGGAATTCTTCAGTGTTCAAAGGCCATCTCTAAAATAACAGACTTGGGATGGAACTTTACATGTTCCCAGGTAATTGTACCAAATATGAGGTGGCCCATGTCTTACTAGTAAATATCCACTCTCAGAAGGCAAGAGTGAGCCTTCTTTCCTTGTCAGGAAATTCACAGTTTCTTGGATGCAGAGAAGTCTGTTAAGGAAGGTTAGGGGTTTAAGGAGAGGTTCCCAGGAGTTGTTTTGAGGTCACTCATGTTCGGGGAGCCCCATTTTGTTTTACAGCCTTCCAAAGCCACAGAATGACTTGTGAAGGGCCCCAGGCACCAGTTTTCAAACACTAACAATGCCCTTATGGTGCCCATGTGCACAAAAGCTCATAGCTTACATTTCCCTCAAACAAAACCAGGGTTTAAAAGTCATGATTGTGTGGCGCCTGGGTGGCTCAGTTGGTTGAGCACCTGACTCTTGATTTTGGCTCAGAACATGATTCCAGGGTTGTGGGATCAAGCCCCAAGTCTGGCTCTGTGCTGAGCGTGGAATCTGCTTAAGATTCTCTCTTCCTCTGCCCCTATTCCCCGCTTGCACTCTTTTTCTCCTAAAAAAAAAAAAGTCATTATTGTAATTTTACAAAGTTTTTAAGAGTATATAATACACTTTAATTTTTATTTTTTATAGTTTATTTATTTTAAGAAAGAGAGAGAAAGCACAAGTTGGGGGGGGGGGGGAGCGGTGGTGCAGAGAGAGAGAGAGGAGAGAGAAAGAATCCCAAGTAGGCTCCACACCACCAGCATGAAGCCTGACATGGGGCTTGAACCCATGAACCATGAGATCGTGACCTGAGCCTAAGTCAGATGCTTAACTGACTGAGCCACGCAGGCGCTCTAGACTTTAATTTTTAGGATAGTTTTAGATTTACAGAAAATTAGAGAAGATAGCACAGAGAGTCCCCATATACCCAACACTCCTGATGCCCAGTTTTCTCCCATTAGTAACATCTTACCTTCATATGGTACATTTATTACAATTAATGAACTGATACTGATACATTATTATTAAGGAAAATCCGCACTTTATTCAGATTTCCTGTTTCCCTGAGTTTTTATCTTCCCTCTACTCATTCCCCAGATCCCACATCACATCCCATGATCCTGTCTCCTTAGGGTCCTCTTGGCTGTGACGGTTTCTCAGACTTTCTTTTTTTTGATAACCTTGACAGTTTTGAGGAGTACTGATTAAGGATTTTGTAGAATGTCCCTCAGTTGGATTTGCCTGATACTTTTCTATGATTAGATTGGTATTCTGGTTTGGGGGAGGAAGAGGTTAAGTGTTATTCTCATCACATATCATCAACATAACTTATCACTGTTGATGCTGACCGTGACCATCTGGCTGAGACCATATCTGTCATGTTTCTCCATGTCAAGTGATGCTCTCCCACCCACCCTGTTTTCCATACCCTACTCTTTGGAAGGAGGTTGGTCCTTACCTGGGAAGTTCTGCTCCGCTTTCTTGAAGGTAAAGTGTACAAGTATTAGGAATTCTTGTGCATAGAGATTTATCTATCCTCCCCACTTGCTTATTTATTCAATTATTTGTTTATATTAGAATGGACTCATGGATATTTATGTTATACTTAGGGTTGTAATCTTTTTGTATTGCTCAAATTGTTCCAGCTTTAGCCATTGAGAGCTCCTTTGGTTGGCTTCTGTGCCTTTTGACATACCTCCTCATTTGGGGGAAGAGGTAGAGAGGAAGGGGTATGTCAAAGGCATTTCTGGCATTATAAGGTACTCTAGACTCATCTTGTATATTTCGTACCCAGGTCCTAACTTTCCAAAGAGCTTTGGTTCCTTTTATTAGAGAATGGTATTAGAAATCAAGTTCGGGTCGGGGGTTGGGAGGCAGGGTACCTGGGTGGCTCAGTTGGTTGAGCATCCAACGTCAGCTCAGGTCATCATGGGTTCGAGCCCCACATTGGGCTCTGTGCTGACAGCTCAGAGACTGGAGCCTGCTTTGGATTCTGTGTCTCCCTCTCTCTCTACCCCTCCCCTGCTCGTCCTCTGTCTCTCTCTCACTCTCTCTCAAAAATAAATAAAACATTAAAAAATTTTTTTTAAATCAAGTTCTTGTGGGGTGCCTAGGTGGGGCTCAGTCGGTTAAGAGTCCAACTCTTGATCTCAGCTCAGGTCTTGATCTCAGGGTCATGAATTCAAGCCCCATGTTGGGCTCCACGCTGAGTATGAAGCCTACTTAAAAAAAAAATCAGGGTCAGGACGTAGGTATACTCATTAATACCAGAGTATCTTTTTTTGTTTGTTTGTTTTTAGGCCCTGTCAGAGGACAGAGCAAAGAAATATATGAGGTTATACCAACCTCTATGCACACATTTCTACAAACACTTCTATATGTAACTATTTATATCAATGTTAAGTAAAACATGATTTTTTGGACGTCTCCAACTTTAATCTATTAAGAGACAGACCACGTTAGTTTCCCCCCATTGTTTATCTGTGAATACCCACTCCCACGGTAAGAAACCTGTCTCCTACCACCCACCATCCATTTGTTTAATGCCCCATCCCTGTATATATGTACATAAGCATCAGAATCATAAACCAGCAGCAGTGTGGGAAACAACATTACGATTAGAGCCCACTGCTTATATGCAGTTCCTCTCTAGTTTTATAGATTTGTAGATTTATAGTTTTAATCTTTAGTTTTATAGATTCTGCTCATCCCCAGTATTACTTAGGCCAGTCCCTTCCCACCACCCACTTCCATGAGGTTGTTTCATACACTTTTTTTTTTTTAATTAAAGAGAGAGAGAGAGAGAGAGAGAGAGAGAGAGAGAGAATCTTAAGCTGAGCACGGAGCCTGACGCTGGGCTCAATCCCAAGACTCTAGGATCATGACCTGAGCCAAAAACCAAGAGTCAGACATTCAGTTGACTGAGCCATCCAGGCACCCCTTTTTTAATTACAGTTAGAATCTCTTGTCACAGTCTGTGTTGCTCCCTGGGATCCTCTGACCTTCTAAATTACTTTTTTTTCTACTTTCCGTACATTAAGGTTCAGTCTTTGTGCTGTAAAGTTCTACAGGTTTTGGCAATCATGTAATGTCATGTATCCACCATTACAGAATCTTACAGAAGAATTTCACCACCCTAAAAAGTCCGCTGTGCACAACCTAGTCCCCTCCACCTCTCTGCCCTCCAACCACTGACCTTTTTGTGTCTAAAGGTTTGCCTTCTACAGAATGTCATATAACTGGAGTTGTACAGACTGGTTTCTTCCACCTTGCAATATGCATGGGAGTTTTCTCCATGTCTTTCATGTCTGGTTTATTGTTTTATCAATTCCAAGGGGGGAAAATGTGAGGTGTACAAATCTGTCACTTCACTGAATTTCCTTTCCCAACCTGGTTCCCTCATTTCCTACAGATAAAGATTTACATCTCATCCCAGGTAAGACCTTCCTGGTCACACCACATAAAACTGGAGTCCCCTACCTCTCACTCTGTCCTGATTTTATTTTTAGCACCTTCTCACACACCTTTACTTTTATGTATTTCTCTTGTTTAATGCCTATCTCCATGAGGGCAAGTGTTTTTTGTTATTTTATTCTTTGCTATTTTCCTACCACTTGAAATAATGCCCAACACATATGAGCCCTTGTAAATATTTGATAGGTGGATATATCTTCTCAAAAAATGTGTATATACCTATGTGTGCTTGATCCCATGCCGTGACTCCCCTTGACTTTACAGCAAAACAACAGATCAGGATGGCGAGATGGAATGAGGAGGTATGAGAAAGTGGTAGGTGGTCTCAGCTCCTTCTCTTACCCAAATGTACGTGACGGTGCCTGACGTTTCCCCATTAGAGATTAATTTAGCTGGGTGTCTTTAACCCTGTTAGGTTTTTGGTTTTCACTTTAAAATGTTTAAAGGGATACTTTTTACATCTTTTTAAAATTCCCGAGTGTTTATTGTAATGAGTCAATAATTTAGAGATCCATAAAGAAAAGTATTTAATCCCCCACTTCCCTGTACCCACCTCCTTCAAAGTGGGCCACTAGGACAGACTGTTCTAGCCCTCTGCTTTAGAAACCTAAGCCTCACCAGTGAACTAGGAGTCTTCAGGACCCAGGACGCATGCCCTCTTGGAGTCTGTGACTCCTTTTAGACCATATTCTAGGTACCAGTGATACTAGAATTCCCTCTCCAAAACTTTCAGCCCTCCTCCAGGGCGCAAGTGAGGCTCCCCTGGGGTTTGTTCTTTCAGGGGCAGCCTGGCCCAGGATGGGTGCTCTCATAATTCCAGGAACAGCTGTGTGGGCCAGGCAGGCTGGGGTGCCAACACATATATGCACAAAGTCTCTTCACGTGCACAGGGAGTTAGAGTGAAGAGCTGGGAGGTGGGGGTGAAGGGGGAGACAAGGCCAAGCTTCCGTCTGTCCTCTCTCCTTGGGCCCACCACCTCTCTGAGTTAAGGGCAGGCCTGCCGCCCCCACTGTAATCCCATCCCATAAGGTAGCAATGTTAACAGTTTGCTATCTAACCCTCACACCTTTGTCTATGAGTCCATAATCATATAGAAATACGAACACATATGGAAGGGGTTTGCTTTCTCTATCACTTTTTAATAAAAAAGTGGTATTCTAATATATAATATAATAAAATATAAACATAACATAACATAATATATATCATGGACACCCCACCCCCAATTTATAGATTTCATTTATTCTTTTTATTAGCTTCATGAGATGTTACAGTTTGAATGCATATTCCTTTATGACAGGATATGTAGGGTTTTTTCCCCATCCCGCCCTACCTCAAACAAAGCTGAAATAATCTTTATACCTGTAGTGATACATCCTGGTGCTTTCATTTTGTAAGCTTTAGCTTGGATTCCTAAAAATAGGATTTGCGGTTCAGTCAAAGGCTATAAACATCATTTATTTTATAGATGTTTCCAAACAACTTTGGTAAACATTTACAGCAAAGCATACCCCCATGGGCAATGGATAAGATGCCCATTTCACCAAACCTCCCAGCTCTGGATGTTATGGATTGTTTCAAATTCGGCAAATCGGATGGGTAAAAACCGACATCTGGTTAATTTCACATTTGTTTCCCTGACTGAAGTGAGGGTTGGCATCTTCTCATACACTCTGGCCATTTGTGTTTCCTCTTTTATAAATCACCTATTTACACCCATGTATATCCTTTACCCATTTTACTGTTGGGATGTTAACTTTCTCATATCAAATTGTAAGCACTTATCAAATAGTAAGCTTCTGTGGTGGTATTACTAATTTTTTCTCCTGTCATCCTGTCAATTAAAGGTATATCTTTTCATGAAGATATTTCTAATTTTTTAATCAAATTTCTGGGTTTTTTTTTCTTTTGTTATGACTTCTGGGTATCTTATCTTATTTAAAAAGGAACCCCTGCCTGTCTTCCTAAATTTTGTTCTACTATTTTTATTGTCATGTGCTTCTGGCCTCACTTGTAATAGAGAAATTACAGAAAACATTTTAATGTTTCTAATTTGGAAAATAAAGGAGTTCTCAGAAAGGGGGGTGTCCCCAAATTCTGTACCCTAGGTCTTTTTTTCTACTTCTGCTTACCATTATGACTTTAAAATGTCATGTCTTCCAACAATTTCTTCTTAAAACACAAGCAACCCTGCAGAAATAACATCTCAAGGCCTTGTAGCAAATCAGGCTGGAGTCTGCTAGGACAAACGCCAAGGACAGACATCTTGGGGGGGGGGGCGGGATGCCAAAAACAAAGAGAAGGAGAAAAAAGGGAGAAATGTAAGGGTTCCATTCACTCATACTTTGATCCAAACAACAGAAATAATTGAGCACCTTCTATGTCTAAGGCAAGGTAGGAGGGCCTGTGAAGGTTGGGGCTCAAGGAACAGCAAGATCCGCTTCCCCCAATGGTTTATTGTTTTGAAAGGGCAAGAAAAGCCCATACAGAAATACTACAGTACAAGGCAGAATATACAGGCATAGACATAGGGATGGAGTTGAGGTGCCAACAAGAGGGATGCATAGGAGGGTGTCCGACTCCATCTGATCTTCCAAGTCGTCTGGGATCATCTTAAAAATGATCAAACTAACAGATTTATTATACTCGGTGGTTCCCACCCAAGCCTATGGAATCTAAATCCCCCGCTAATTTTGATGATATGCCAGTTGGGAAACTTTAACAGTGAGATAAATCTTCACTGAAAGAAAGCATGATGGTATTTGTAGGATTCCTTGTAAATTATATATGCACCATCACTTCCCCAGTCTGTCTTGTTGATGACAGTGCAGCTATTCAGTAGCAGAGATCTGTCCTCAGATCACTAGGTCGTCATCCAGTCCTCCATTCTCATTGGCTCTGGAGTGGGTCATGTGACCTGAGTCTAAGCCAATCAGGATATCCTATGCTGCTGGAACTATGATTAGTTGAGGGACAGGCTCCTGGTTGGCATTTAGAGATGGTGAGATGCGATGAGGGTCTGTCTGGGTCTTCTCTTTTTTCTGCTGTCTTTGAAGACAGGAGCCCTCACCTTGAAAGCTGTTGGCAGCCATCTTGCAAGGGGAGAGCCCATGTATGGGAGGCACATGGGAGAGAAAAGACAACTGGGCCTGGTTGTATCCTTGAGGTTTGAATAAAGTCACACCTGAAACCACACCCGATCTACTCTGGGCTGCTTGGTGACCCCAGCCAGCATAATTTCCTTTTTGGCTGAAGCCTGTTTCGATCGGGTTTCCTGTCACTTGCAACTGAAAGTATTATCACTGATAGGAGGTACAAAGTTCTCCTGAGAGTATGCTCCTTCTTGTACCAGGAAATCAGTAATCCTTCATTTTCTCCTAAGGAAGATGTCCTCATAAGACAGATGCAGACCACTGACAACTTGAGCTAATTTGGAAAATTCTTTCAAAGGGCTCTAGAAATGGCAAAGAAAATGATTTCTTTCTTAGGCTAAAGAAACACTCTCCTGATAATGTAATTGTTCAATTTCCTTTCTTTCTTGGATATGTTGTGATTTGACAGTGCTTTAAGATGGTACATTATAAAAATCTTCCTTATATTATCTAAGCATAAAGAGTTCCACCAAAACCCCAAGGCACTTCCCTGGAGTAAGAATGGGGAAGTCCAGGGGTGCCTGGGTGGCTCAGTTGGTTAAGCATCCAACTTAAGCATCATGATCTCCCAGTTTGTGAGCTGGAGCCCCATGTCAGACTCTGTGCTGACAGCTCAGAGACTGGAGCCTGCTTCGGATTCTGTGTCTCCCTCTTTCTCTGTCCCTCCCCTGCTCACACTTTCTCTCTCTGTGTGTCAAAAATAAATAAACTTTAAAAAAAATTTTTTTTGAGGAATGGGGAAGTCCTTTCCCTGGTGGCCACTCCTAAGGGAACATCCTGCAGGTCTGTTGGCACATCTGATTGTTTAAGTGAACATCTGTCAGACACAGAATCTGCTAATAGGGTAGAAGTTTGTTTACTTTTCCCTTTGAGACTTCGAAGCCCCAAGCTGAGAAGGAACTTTTTACTTTTCTATGTCACAAATGAGGAAAAGAGGAAGGAAAGTGAGAAAAATAAGAGGGAGAAAGAAAACTCCAACTTAAGTGTCTTGGGAATCATTTTGTTGTTGTTGTTCTAATTTCCAACAGAGAGATCCTTCCTCTCTCTCTCTGCAGAGCACCCTCAAAGAAGGTTAACACAATATGTAGGTGCAGATAAGGATTTTAATCTATGAAAAGTCTTCTATCAAAACGACTTTCATAGTTGTGTTTTAATTTTAGGATTAAGAAGGTTGATGCTTTATACTTCTGGAAAATTCACCTGCCCAGACTTGGTACTTTCTGACAAATAACCTAAGACAAGACAACCTAACCACACTGTGTTACTGTCTGGACTCTAAAGAATATTTTGAACCCCCTTAAAAGTAGTATCTATACTGTAAGAAAATTAATAGGGAATGTTTATTATTCCCAGACTGATAGTCAATAGTAGATTTCCCTTAAAGCTATTTATAATAATGCATTGTTATTTCCTGACATCCTGAAGGACTCCTACAAGGACTAGGGAGTATCACTGGGGGTCAGTCACTGACATCCTAAGTAAACGTGGGATGGAGAATCATATTTTCAGCCCACTGAACATTTCAAAAGTCTCGACACCTTCCAAGGGAAGAGGGGAGAAAAGAATTGACAGGAGGACCAGAATCTAATGAGAGATTCTGCAAACTCCAAGTAGAATCATTTGTCCATTGATTCATTCATTCACCAAATACTCATTGAGTTCCTCCTGGGTGCCAACCACAGTATAGGCACTGGAGATAGGACAGAGAACAGGCAAATTAAGTTTCTACCTCCAGGGAACTGCTAAATTCTAGAGGAGACTGACAGTAACAAGTGAAGAAGGCATATGTAATATGATAGTATAGAATATAATTTTAGGCAATAATAAATGCTACCAAGAAACTAAAGCCAAATGGGAGATTGGGATGATGGAATGCGGCGTGGTTGTACTTGACAGAGAGATCAGATGAGAAGGAAGGAGCAAGCCTTGGGAGTTTGGGGAAGAGCATCTCAGGGGGAGTAAGGGGCAAAAACCTGTGCAAGAATAGGTCTGAAGGCTGATGGAATCACTGTTGAAGGGAGGAGAGAGTGGGAAGCATACAGAGCATTACAGGCCCCAGAAAGGAGTATGGATGACTGGAAGCCATTAGAGGATGTGAGGCAGAAAAGTAAAGTCATCTGGGGAACCTGTTGGGTTAGCCCCAGTGGGGTGGTGTCACCCCTACTGGGGGTACTGGCTGTGGTCCTTGTTCTCAGCTGACTCGCCAGCCCCCAGAAAAAACCTTGGCACAGTAGGCCATTGGTCAACAGTGATTGAGGAAATAAAGTCCTGGCCTGAGGGAGCTTACAGTTTCCCAGATGAATCAAATATGTGACTGTGTTATCTATGACACAAAATGGGTGAAACCAGGGGCAAACGTTTGCTGGAGAAGGGAGGTAGGGGTCTCAGAGGTAGAGCCATGAAGAAAGGCCCAGCAGCCAGACCATACAGCACTCTCCCCCAGGACCCATGGAAGGGGCTGGTGTGAGAGAGGGAGAGCTGCTGATCTGGTAGGAGGAGCATCTAGTGGCACTCAGGCTGGCAGGTTCGCAACCCCTTTCTTAAAGGGTTGGGTGCTCTGCCCTGCAGGGCCTGCCTAATTCTCCCTGGCTTCCTGCAGGGATACTCAGAAATTCCTTTCAGTTCCCCTCTCCGCTGGCTGTGTCGAAGGCAGGGATGGGCCAATACCCTCCACACCCTTTGTCTATCCATCCGGAAGTACTGAGTCAACAGCCCTTTCCCAGAACCCACTTCAGTTTCTTCCCACACCTGCAGCTTCGACTGTTCCCAGGAATGAGGTGGGGCAGGGCAAGGAGCAAGGTGAGTGTCAGCGTGAGGAGTCACACAGTAGGATCTCCAGATGGGTGCCTCTCAGACTGACCATGCATGCAAATCTCCCCTGGAGCCTGTCCGCACAGGTCGCTGGGTCCCAAGCCCAGACATTCTGATGGCAATGGTGTGAGGTGGATGGAGAAATGTGCATTTCTCACAGGCTCCCAGGGATGCAGGTGCTGAGGCTTCCCGGCTCACCCTTCGAGGTGTGCTCCTTCATAGGAAACCAGGATGAGGTTGGCAGGGGAGGGATAATAAATATAGCCACGATTTACTGAGTGCCAGACTCTGGGCTGAGGGCATTATGTGCATAATCTCTTTTAATCCTCACCCAGCCCTGTGAGCTGGCACCATTATTATGCCTATTTAAGAGATGAGGCTTGGAAAGAGTAGAGAAGTTTTCCAAGGTCTCATAAGCTTACAAGTGAGACTTGCACTCAACTAACTGTCCTACTCCAGTGCCCAAACTATTAAGAGAAATCTCAAGGGAATAAATGTTGATAGGGGTTATAAGTTGACAACTAGAGAAAAGGTCAGATAGTAAAATAGACACCCATACACCCAAGAGTTTCTCTGCAAAGGGAAGGGTGTATATGCAGCTATAATTGGACCCAGTAGAGTCTCGGGATTGCCACAGCCTCTGGAACAATCAAGATTAAAAATAGCTGTGACAGAAGGAAAAAGAAAGCATGACACACATTTCCCTCTCTCCTTTGTATTTATCTAAACGTCTATATTTAAGATTAAATTGCACCAGGTTAAAATTTTTCTTTTATTTCTGTTGTTCTCCCACCCCACCACACCTGAGGCTTTAGTGGTGTTCTGTGAAAAATACGTAGTAAATAATTTGCCAAACCCTGTGCCTTTGTTTTTTATTTATGAAGTATAACAGACTAGCACCTATTCTAAGTTAACTCAAATTACTAGATAACCACACAAGCTAACCAGGAGATATGCTGAAATACGATTGAAGAGTTATGAAATGCTTTGGTAGGAATAGGCCTTCAGTGTTGGACAAGAAAAAAAAATGGTAAATGGAATTCTCCTACTTGGACAATATGCACACTGAAAATTGAAATTATTTTATGGAATGAAATGAAAATGAAAATACTTTATTTATAACCAATGCCACTCAAGTAAAAGCAACAATCTGGCTTAAACCCTTCACAAAAAGAAACTTGACATTGGAAAAGATATGAACTCAAATTCTTCTTTTCCAAGGAGCAAGTCCCTTGAATGTTACACAGGGTCAGAGCCTAGCCCATATCCTCATCCCTCGTGCTGACTTCCTCTTTTTTGTAGTTTGCAAATCAGACCCAAAAGATCATCTAATGCAGTTAAATGATCCAGTGTCTGGATTCATGATTCCAAAATGAGACCCGAGAGAGAATTTATTTTTCCCCTAGGTTGCCTGAACTCTCAGCTTGAGAATCCTCCAGACATCCATAAACATAATCCTGGGCACTTCTGCTAATCACACCTTGCATAAGTGCTCTGAGGGTTTATTTTACACACAGGCTCTCAGTGGGGAGACAGCCTGGGAACTGATAGGCCGTAATTCATGTTCCAGTTCAGTCCTTGCAGGAAAAAAGGGATCCCAGACTACAGTAACCAAGCTCTCTATATATTTGCCTTAGTTTTACTCTTTAACATGTTCCCTAAATCTGGTGAGCTCCCTGCTCAGAGGAGTTGAGAGATATTATATTCAGGGAGTTCTATTTTTCTTATGAAATCTGAATGGAAATGCACTCATCAGCCCTTGTTCTCCCAAGGCTTGGAGATCCATTGGGCCCCCAGGACTCCTATCTGCACAGACACTGCATTTACACAAGTGGTGGTTTTTCTCAGGACTTACTCTAAGCAGCAGAAGGAATGCTCAAAGTCCCATTTCTTGCTTTTGGTGCAGGGCCTTTCCCCACACACTCACTGTCCTTTCCTTTCACTCTGGATTATTTGACTGTACCCCATACTGTGGACAACACCACCCTTCCCCCCACATCTCCATCTCAACTCTCTTGTATATACACCCGTTGTTATCTGTTACTTTTGGGGGGAAAAATCCCAACTTTCCAACAAAAAGCCCCTGATTGATAAACTCTTTAAGGTTCCCTTGTATATAGTATTTTGAATCTAAATACATAAAGAGTGTCTACAGAAAGTTGGAGGTCAAAAGAGTCTTGAGGGGCTGACCCCAGCCCTCTCCAATGGCCACATAATAGCAGTTATGTGTGTGATTTCAAAGTTTCTAGCAGTCACATTAAAAGCAAAAAAAAAAAGGTGGGTGGGGGGGGGGCGCTTGGGTGGCACTGTGGGTGGAGCGTCCAACTCTTGATTTCAGCTCAGGTCATGATCCCAGGGTTGTGGGATCGAGCCCTGCATCAGACATGCTGAGCTTAGAGCCTGCTTGAGACTCTCTCTCTCTCTCTCTCTCTCTCTCTCTCTTTCTCTCTCTCTCTCTTTCCCTCTGCCCCTCTCCCCTGCTCCCCTGCTCACACTCTCTTGTTCTCTCTCTAAAATTAAAACTTAAATGTTTTTTTAAAGTAAAAAAAAAAAACAGGTGAAATTCATTTTAGTAATAGATCTTATTTGGCCCAATGGAACCAAAATAATCAATATTTTAAACATGTGATCAATATTTAAAATTATTAATGGAATATTTTGCACTCTTTGTCATGCTAAATCCCCAGAAGGCAGTATGTTTGTTACAATTACAGCACATGTCAATTTGGATGAGGCACAGTCCAAGTGCTTAAGAGCCACGTGTGGCCAGCGGCTACCGGAGTGGACAGAGCCGGTCCAACCAATCACACAACAGCTGAGAATCTTTCCAGAACACTGTTATCTGCTGGCTGTTCCAACATTATCTTCCCTGAAGGTAGATAACTGGCTTCACATCTCTCCAGATACCTTACCTGAAAGGCACTAAGACAATGAATTATTTAATTAATTAATTCCCATAAATCATTCCATCTAAAAATATCATTTAAATATTAGAGCCTACCAACGGTGATGTGTAATTTTTTTGAAATCCCAAACTAAGCCTTTCTTTTTTAAGGGTTAAAGAAGGTATACAGTTTTAGTGTGGCAGAAATGTCTGTATAACCTTGGTCCTGTGGGAGCTCACTGAAGGCCAAACGGTGTAAACTTGTCGTACTTTGACTTCAAAAAGTAAATGTGTCACTAAGCGCCCACATCCAGCCAAAGCCAAGTTGCCCAGTAATGCTTGGGACAGAGGCCCAAACTGCACCGGGCGCTAAACCAGCCCTGCTTCTCTGAGAGGGGGAAGGAGGGAAGGCAGTGGAGGAGCCCAAAGGGGTTTCTTCCCAGCCCCAGCCCAGCTGTCACCTGCACCCACAGTTCTAGGGTGCTTGGCCTCCTTACGACACCTGCCCAAGGTCAGTGCTGGCCTTTGCCCAAGAGTCCCCCTCAATGTCCCCATCAACTGCCACCTCCAAGGAACCTCTGAGGCCACAGCCTAAGCACGTCTCCTTGAGAAGCATGAGAGGTCTCTGGGGATGGAGTGGCCTCCCTTCCTCCTAGCTCCACCTCGGCCCCCAGTTCCCAACCTGCAGGATCCCTCCTCAGCACAGGCCCTGCTGTTTACTTGTCAGCTTGAAGCCTTGTGTGTCATTTCTGTGCTTGGTGCTGGGCTGGTGAGAGCACCAGAGTTTATTTCTTTCCTGCCTCCCTCCCTCCTTCCTTCATCATTCCCTCCCTCCCTTCCTCCTTCCTTCCTTTCTTTCCTTTTCTCTTTCCTTTTCTTTCTTTCTTTTTTAAATATAACTATATCCTGTTCCTATCCTAACGGTTGAACTAGGTGACTGCCCCAGTGAACACACTTCCTACCTTGGTTCTGACTCACACTCATTACATTGTACTTTGAACTAGGCCTTGGCTATCTGCTGCGTCAATCACTAAAAACAATCCAAATCCTCTCTCATTGGGGCAGCAGCTACCACCTGTCTCAAATTAACCGTTAGGAGTATGAAGCTTTCATAATTCACCCCAACCACCCAAACACCACATAAGATGAACCTAGACATCCAGTTCACACATTCATTCATCCCAAAGTGCCTTGTGAAGCTTCCAATGTGGAAAAGGTTATGGAGAAGTTCACAAGCACTGAAAAGAGGCCACGAAAGAAATGCCAAGTGGGAGGAAATTTTCGCCGACCTCTGCTATCCAACTTCGGGAGCGGCCGAGGCTGGCAAATTTTGAGACCATTCACTCCTTCATTCAGTGGCTGTGCCAGACAACAAACAACAGCAGACAGTAAAGTATTATGGGATGCTAGGTACCAGTATGTGCCAAGGAGAGAATAAACCTGGGGAGGGGGTATGGATATCAGTGGTGTGGGGGTGCAGTGGGGAATGAAATAACCTTTCCCTGTGGCCAGGGAAAGCTTCAGGAGAAAGTGACTTTTGAATAGAAAGCTTTCACTGATTGGGCTCCCCAAAGCAGACTTAGAGACAGAGACTGCAGGCAAGAAGCTAGGAAGTGCTTTCAGAATCAACCCCTGTGGGGGCGCCTGGGTGGCACAGTCCGTTAAGCATCAGACTCAGGCTCAGGTCATGATCTCACAGTTCGTGAGTTCAAGCCCCACGTCACGATCGGTACTGATGGCTTGAAGCCTGCTCGGGATTCTGTCTCTCCTTCTCTCTGCCCCCTCCCTTGGTTGTGTACTCTCTCTCTCAAAATAAATAAATAAACTTTAAAAAAAAATTAAAAAAAAAAAAAAAAGAATCAACCGGGCAGAGGGGGAATAGGACTGGGAGGAGGCTCAGCAGGGCCTCAGCCAACCAGCTGGGGAGCTCTGAGATAAGAGTGGCTTTTCGGAATTGTCCCATGGGACAAGAGGGCCAGTCTTTTGCCCCCGGGTGCGAGCTGCCCCCAGAGAGAGGGTGTGAGCTTAGTGAGTGATCTCTCCTCAACCTCGGCAATGACCTCTGAGGGCTATCCACCGACCCTTTTCCAAGTGACTGGTGGAGTAAGTTGAGGGGACTCCGGAGGCACAGCACAAATGCTAGGACACCCCAAAGGGAGGGAGGGAGTGGGCCATGTAGTCATCCAGGGAAAGCCCCAAACAGAGGGAACAGCGGCTGCAGAATCCCTGAGGTAGGAGCAGGCCCAGCACGCTTCAGGCATAGCAAGGCCACCGTGGGTGGAGTGGAGGAGAGGAGGAAGAGCAGACAGATCCTCCAGTTAAGGAGCTTGTCCTCCACACATTTCATTCCCATTGACAGCCTGTGGAGTATGTCACTGGGAAGAATGGAGACCCAAAGACACTCTGCTGATCCAGGACTACATCTGATGCTCAACAGCAGATGACAGTGGTGCTAGGATTTCCCGCATTGAATGATGCAGAGTTTGGTTTACCAGAAAATGGAGGCATGGGACTGTGAGGCAGGCAAAGCAGCCTGCTTGACCATTGTGATGTTCTGACCTTCTAGCACTCATGGTCTCTATGTGAATTCCCAACCTCTTCAAAGTAGAAGTCAGATGCACCGAAAAGTCCGGTTCACTCACTCATTCATTCTAAACTATCCTCTTGGAGCTTCTAATGTAGACATGGTGATGGAGAAGTTCACAAGCCCTTAAAGATGCAGCAAGATAAATAGCAAGCTGGAAAGATGTTCACCAACCTCTGCTATCCAACTTTGGGAGCAGCGAGGCTGGTACACTTTGAGATCTCTCACTCATTCGTTCACTAGTTACATGCCAGACAACAAATGAGAGAACTAAGTCACACAGGGGAGGATATGAGATAGTGATGAGCATGACACATGGAATAAATCAGAAAAGGGGAATATGAATTTATTTTTGAAGGGTGCTTTCTGAAAGTAGAAGCTAGAAAGATCTCTTCATCGCAGTATGAACTATGAAATACAGTTTGAGCAAACAGAACCTGCCTCTGCAAAAGCTGGTGCATGCAGGCAGAGAGATGCAGCTCAAGCAGGCCTCGACAGCCCCATCTGTGAAATGGGGGGAGGGAGGAGGCTCAAACTTAATAGTTCAGATCTTCCAGGGAGCAGACGCTGAGAGAGGGTTGGGTGCACAAGAGCCGTGTCTAGGGAAAATATCTGGGCTCTGCAGACCACAAAGCAGGCCTGGCCCTGTGCAGGAGAGAAGGAAGGGAAGAAGCATGGGGAGGAAGAATGTGATGCTTCAGTGCATGCCCAGAGCTCCAAGGTGGGTCTCAGAGCAGTGGGGGAGGGGGAGCTACACCCCTGCACCAAGAGACATGACCAGCACATTTTCTTGGGCATCACGGTCCACCCCTTCTGCCATGTGTTACTTCTCTCAGTAGCCAGAACAGATACGGCAAAGTGAGTGGCTTAAGCAACAGAAATGTATTGATCGCCTCACAGTTCTGAAAGCTAGACGTCAAGAGATTGAGATGCTGCTGGCAGGGCTGTTTTCTTCTTCTTCTTCTTCTTCTTCTTCTTCTTCTTCTTCTTTTTAATGTTTTATTTATTTTTGAGAGACAGAGTGTGAGAGGGGGAGGGGTGGGGAGCAGACAGAGGATTCGAAGCAGGCTCTACGCTGACAGCAGTGAGCCTGATGCGGGGCTTGAACTCACAAACTGTGAGATCATGACCTGAGCCGAAGTCGGACCTTCAACCTACTGAGCCACCCTGGTGTCCCAGGAATGGCTTCTCCTGAGGCCTCTGTCCTTGGCTTACAGATGGCAGTCTTCTCCCTGTGTCCTCACGTGGGCTTTCCTCCATGTGTGTCTGTGTCCTGATCCCCGTTTCTTACAAGGACTGCGGTCCTACCAGCTTAGGGCCCACCCCTATGACCTCTATCTATCTCCAAATTTACTATCACATTCTGAGGTACTGGGATTTAGGGCTGCAATATACGAGTTTCGGGGGGAACACAATTCAGTCCATAATGCACAATATATCTGCTGCTCCTCAGTTGCAGGTAGCAAACCCTCCATGGCTCCCATGCATCTCTCCTCCTCAGAGCAAATTCAGAAGAAAGCTAGAGGGACAGTGTGCGGCCCCCATAGCTGCATTTGATATCAGAGCTAAACTCATATCCATCCTCTTCCTCCTCCACTACCTGGCCTGACTTCCTCTCACTGCTGTCTCTCATCCCAGCAGATCGCAGTGGCTGACCTGGTGTCATGACCCAGACCTGGAGGGTCCCACAGCCTTCCCAGTTCAGACTTGTTTGGAGAATCTATTCATATTTGCTCTGGGGGAGGGGTACCCAGAGGCACCCAAGGAGATCCTTGGGCTCCACAAGGATTTCTGCCTATTGTGTAAAAGGAGCCCTTCCTCCTGCTGCTGGTCAGGGTCACTAGCTCCTGCCCAGATGGTGACTCTTCTTACCAGCTGGCCCCTGGAAATAAGCCCAAGGTGCCCTTGGGTCCAGAGTTCAGTGGTACCCTCACCATCTCCAGGACCTCTAGCCTTGCAGTGCAGGAGCAAGGAAGCATAAAATCTCCTAGCAACTCACTGGAGGCATGTCAAGGCCACACTTGCTTCCACCTCTTGGTTCTTGGACCCATGCTTCAGGGTCTCAGGTTTTGCCCACCAGGCCCCTGAACTTCCATGTGCTGAGCATTCCCACAATTCTGGAGGTCAGTGACTCTAACGACAAGAACTTCCACCTACAACTCAGCTGTGTCTGTTCTTCCACTGCAGGAGATCCTTGGGTGGGAGCAGCCTGGGAAGCATGGCCTCAACATGCACACAGTGGAGGACTTGGGAGTCCAGTTGTAGCGAGGACATCTGTCAGGCATGCTTCCTCCTGGTCACAGGTCTCTTGCCTCGCAGAGACCCCATGATTGTGCGCTCATTTCTGCCGTTTGCAAGCATGTTGGAGAGCCTGCCCTGGAGTCAAGTGACTTACTGACTGCACCTGACTTCTGTCTTGCACAGTATGCAAGGTACTGTGCCACGTTTTCCTTTTTTGCCATCACCTTCCTCATCCATGGCACCTACCTTGTCAGATATGTGTGAGGAGTAGAGGAGGTGATGCATGACTTTTTAAAAATTTGAATGGTAGCGGGACTGATCAAAATGACTCCAAAATTTGTGTGGAAGAATAAATTTTCAACAATTGCCGAGACGTTTTTGGAAAAGGGTTAGTATGTGATGGGATCTTGGCCTGCTGTGTGTTACAGATCATCGTAGAGTTATAACAATCAAAACCGTGGCTCTCTGTGCCATACCCAGATTCACAGCAGGTCTCCCAGGTAAACAGCCTCTAGCATGTTGGAAAATGTAAGTAAGGGAAATCAGCAAACTGGGTCCGTAACTCCTGAACTCGTCCTAAGGAAGGGCTCAGTCAGTACGGCTGGGGGTGAAGTGGAGCCATACTTAAATACGTATATACACAGAGTAAAAATAAATGGATTAACAGAATAAAATAGAAAATGCAGAAATAAACATAGATAGAGATATATAGATATGAATCCAGTATATAATAAGATTCTATTTCAATTCACCAGAGAAAGGGTAAGCAACTCAATAAACAGGGAAAACTGAGGAGGAGATTAGAGCCCTATTTCATGCCAGGTATTTCTAAAAGAAACTGAATTATAGGAAGTAATAGGCTTGGGATTAAGGTGAGGCAAAGAAGGTAAGCCTTGAATGCAACATTGAAGGAGGCACACATTTCCAGGGCCGTCTAGGCGCCCTGGATGTGCCTGAGATGCTCCACCTGTCGAGTCCCAGCCCCAGAAAGTAAAAGCACCTGTCAAAGATTTCACCACAACACTGATGGCAATAGGAGGTACTTGGAAGCAACTTATAGTTCCACTAGGGAATATGGGTGTGTAAATCATGATAAATTCAAGGGCACCTGGGTGGCTTAGCTGGTTAAGCGTCTGACTTTGGCTCAGGTCATGATCTCACTGCACGTGGGTTCGAGGCCCACATCGGGCTCTGTGTGGACAGCTCAGAGCCTGGATCTTGCCTCAGATTCTGTGTCTCCCTTTCTCTGCCCCTCCCCAGCTTGCTTTCTCTCTCTCTCTCTCAAAAATAAACATTGAAAATTTTTTTAATTATGATAAATTCATAACATGGCTATTGAAAGAAATGAAGCCAACATGGAAATATGTCCACAACATATTGTTAAATGAAAAAGTGTAGTTGCAGCCCAATATCTAACATGGTTTATGCTATGCACATGTATTCATGTTTATAGAAATTCTTGAAAATAGTGGAACATACCCAGCAGCTAATTACTCAAGCCTACTTTTAGGTAATGGGCTGGGGTTAGGTGAGAGATTCATTTTCTTCATCTCATACTTTGTTAGTGGTGGGACGCTGAACCATTTGTTTGTTTTTGCTTTTGCGTGTGTGGAATTTTTCAGGGGAAAAAAAAAGCTAGTGGCAAATCCCTCTCAGAGAAACTATCCAGTTTAGTCACACATGGGGTATCTTTGTTGTGGTAAGATAGTTCCAGGGCCAGACTGGTGTGGGGGAGGGTAATATGGGGACGCTAACTTGTTCCACGTAGTAGAACAGGAAGGATTTTGAGTCCTAGAGTAAGGGTGACAGGACGCGGAAGTGAACAACAGTGGAGGGAGAGAGACGATCTGCCCGGGGAAGGAAGCCATAGATCCTGGGAAGGAAAACCAGCTCCTGTAAAAGTCTTCAGGTTTGCAATGACTGAGGAACTTTAAAGAACTCATACAGGGATGCCTGGGTGGCTCAGTCGGTTAAGCATCCGACTCTTGATTTCTGCTCAGGCCATGATCTCCCGGTTCATAGGATCAGGCCCCACACTGGGACTGGGATTCTCTCTCTCTCTCTCTCTCTCTCTATCTCTCAAAAATAAATAAATAAGCTAATACAAAAACTATTACAGATCTTCTGCAACTTACAATGGGGTTACATCTAATAAACCCATCATAAATTGAAAATATCTTAAGCCAAAAACGCATTGAATACACCTAACCCACAAGACATCCTTAAATGTTCCCTAGCCAACCTTAAATGTTCCCAGAACACTTATAGTAGCTCCCGGCTGGGCAAAATCCTCTAACACAAAGCCTCTGTTATAACAAAGTGTTGACTCTCCCATGTAATTGACTGAATGCTATCCTGAAGGTGACAAACAGAATGGCTATGTGGGTGAGAAGTGGTTGTCAGCATATTGGTTGTTGACCCTTGGGATTGCATGCTGATTGGGAGCTGAGCCTCACATCAGGAAAGAGTGTCTATAGCATATCTATCAGCCACTCGGGAAAAGGTCAAAATTCAAAATTTGATGTACAGTTTCTACTGAATACGTGTCACTTTCACATCAATGTAAAGTTGAAAAATCCTAAATGGAACCATCATAAATCAGGGATCACTTGTACTTACTTTTATGTTAGTCTGTTTACTGTGCAGTGATGTCTCTCCTCACCCATCCCCATAGACCCAAATCACCTGTTAAACTCTACTACATACAACTATCTTTTGAGGCAAAAAAAAGAATTCTGTAGGGTTGATGTAAAGCAGAAAGAAGACAACAGACACTGGACATGAGAGGTGAGATTAGGAAATTAACAGTTTTTTTTATGGCACAAGAATTAACCAGAAGTACTAAGGATGACCACTATCAAAAAGACACAATAACAAAAATTGGCAAGGATGTGGAGAAATTGCAACCCCTCATACATTGCTGGTGGGAATGTAAAATGGTGCAAATGCTTTAGAAATCAGTCTGGCTCTTCCTCAAAACATAAGAGGATTCAGCAGTTCCACTGCTGAGTATACCCAAAATAAATGAGAACATATGTCCACACAAAAACTTGTACACAAATATTCATAGCAACTTTAGTCATAATGGCCAAAAAGTGAAAGCAGTCCAATGTCCATCCACAGACGAATGGATAAATCAAATGTGCTGTGTCCATATAATGAACTATTTGGCAAGAGAAAGAGAAAAAGAAAGAGAGAAAGAAAGAAAGAGACGAAAACGATACATACCACAACATGAAGGAACCTCAACAACATCATTAAGTGAAAGAAAGCAGTCACGTATTTTATTATTAGAACTGGACCATATATTGTATAGTTCTGCTAATATGAAATGTCCAGAACAGACAAATCTGTAGACAGAAAGTAATTCATGGTTGTGGGGGGTTGGGAGAGGAAGAAATGGACGTGACTTCTAATGAGTATGGGATTTATTTTTAAGGTAATGAAAATGTTCTAAAATTAATTGTAATGATGGTTGCACAACTGTGTGAATATACTAAGAACCAAAAACCATTCAATTGTACACTTTAAATGACTGAATTGTGTGGGCTGTGAATTGTATCTCAATAAATTTTTCCAAAGAAAAATAACCAGAAGAAAAGCAAGCTCCATCCCATCTCCAGTATCCTAAGGGATTATAGAACAGTGCACCCAGAGACAGGAGCTCCCGCTGAGGGAGAAGCCAAGGTAAAGTAATGGCGATGTAATATTCAAGAGTGATCTGTGGAGTTAGAGAACATGGGCCATCAGGCAGCTGACATCAGGGACACATGTGAAATGTGAAATGTTTGGCCCAAGGTCTGACCTGCAGGAAGGACCTAATAAATATTAAACCTTGTTAAACAAACACCTTATTATCTGATTCTATGCCATCCTTAATCATACTCCTTTCATTCTTCTGGCTCCCTTTGACTGTAACATAAGCATGCAGAGGACCACACTACAGAAACATGAATAGGCTTTTAGCTCTACTTACAGTATGAAAAAATTTATATCTTGTGAAAGGAATTTTGATCACTGAGTAATATTTCACTGTATATATACACATCTTCTTTATCTATTCATCAGTCGATGGACATTTGGGCTCTTTCCATAATTTGGCTAATGTTGATAGTGCTGCTATAAACATTGGGGAGCATGTGTCCCTTTGAATCAGCATTTTTATATACTTCGCATAAATACCTAGTAGTGCAATTTATGGGTCATAGGGTAGCCCTATTTTTAATTTTTTGAGGAACCTCCATACTGTTTTCCAGAGTGGCTGCACCAGTTTGCTTTCCCACCAGCAGTTCAAGAGTGTTCCCCTTTCTCCACATCCTCGCCAACATCTGCTGTTTCCTGAGTTGTTAATTTTAGCCATTCTGCTAGGACAGGTGTGAGCTGGTATTTCACTGTGGTTTTGCTTCGTATTTCCCTGATGAGTAATGTTCAGCATCTTTTCATGTGTCTGTTAGCCATCTGGATGTCTTCTTTGGAAAAGCGTCTGTTCATGTCTTTTGCCCATTTCTTCACTGGATTATTTGGTTTTTGGGTGTTGAGTTTGATAAGTTTGTTATAGATTTTGGATACTAACCTTTATCCAATATATCATTTGCAAATATCTTCTCCCATTCCATCAGTTGCCTTTTATTTTTTTTATTGTTTCCTTCACTGTGCAGAAGCTTTTTATCATAAGAAACGACCTCATTTGATAGGGTGGGAGGAACAGGGTGCCTTCTCTTTGCCCAGCAGAAATCACAATAGTCCTCTAGAAGCATTTTATGTTTGGAGCTCGATGATCCTCTGCTGTTGGGGTTATCTTGTGCATAGTAGGTTGTTTGGTCTCTAGCAAAGTAGCTTTCCTGGTCTCTACCCACTAGATGCCAGTAGCACCCCCTCCAGTTGTGACAATCATAAATGTCTCCAAACATGTCCCCAAAAGGCTCTCTTGTGCTCTCTTGCTCCCTCTCTCTCATTCACCGCCATCCACCCACCCACACCCCTACCTGTCCATAACTCATAACTATGGCCCTAAAAGAAGATGTATGCTATAGTAAACTTTGAACTTTCTTTAATATCAGAAGGAAGTAGATGGTGCTGGGGCAAGTCCCAGAGTTAACTCCCCCACCCCACTCCACCCCCGTTTACTCTATCACACACTTCTCCACACCCTGCTCCTAGACCCATTCTTAATCTGTCCTCTGCACCACCCCTGTATCTGCTCCACTCCCAAACACCCCCAAATAAGCCTACAATATCTAGCTGTGATACTCAGACTCTTTTTTCATCCATCAATTGTTAGACACCTAAGACCTCTGGTTCATGTGTGCTGGGGGAGCAGAAAAGAAACCACACATGATAGGTGCCTGGTAGGTGGGTGTATTGGGGCAGTGCCAAGGAAGGAGAAGGAATAGTGAACTGCCACTTATAGAGCAGCTATTTCATGTATCAGGCTTATGTTAGCAGTTTCTTACACATGATTGCACTGAAGTTTTTCAGAATCACCTTGCCTTATAGGTATTTTCCCTTTTTGACAAATGGAAAAATTGAGCTTCAGGGAGGTCACCTGAAAATATGGCCGCCAAAAGTCCCTCTCAGCCCTGGTGTGTGTGCAGCCCCTTCTGTCAAGAGATGGGGACTATTTCTCCCTCTTTGAATGTAGACTGGCCTTGTGACATGCCCTGAGCAAACAATGCAGCAGAAACAACATTCGGGGAGTTCTGACCGCAGGCCTTATAGTGGACTGGCAGCTTCTGTTTCCTCCCTCTTGAAATCCCAAGGCCACTGTGAGGAGGCCCAAGAAACTACACAGAGAGGTCATGTGGGAAAAACCAAGACTGTGGTTGACAGCTCCATCCCAGCTACCAGCTGAATGCAGCAACATGGGTGAACCCAGGCTAGACCAGCAGAAATATCAGTCAGCCCACACAGTCCTAAGAAATAATACACTTGTGTTTGTTTTAAACCACTAACTTTTGAGGTAGTTTGTTATCCAGCTATTAATAACTGACATGAGAATTAAATAACTTGCTCAAGATCACACAGCCGAAATTACAGAGGAACCAGAATTTAAATATAAGCTTGTTTATATCAAAGCCTCTTTTCTCCCATGAAGATACACTAATTTATCCTCTATGATGTGGAACTATCTACTGGGTTGGGGTGAAATGGTGTGTGAGGGTCAACTGAACACAACGGATATCAAAGAAATCAACAGTTGGCAATAGGTAAACCTCCTAGCAAAACAGTGACAAGGGTAACTAGGGATAAAACTTGACTATGGAAAAGTTATCCTCATTAGCTCCATTTGTGACAACTGTTTACATTGATGCCTAATCAACATATAGCACATATTGTTAAATATAATTAATTATGGAGTGGCAGTAAATTCTAAATATGTGCCATGTCTATTTCCAAGTTAGAGACTTTGACCTTTGAAAAGGAAGAGAAAAACTTGGTTAATAGGTTAGTCATAGGTATATATGCACCTCAATATTTTGAGCACCTGATGGCAAAGTCAGAATGCTAATTTCCTATCTTCCCTAATCATTATCCCTACAACAAGGGGAAGGCAAGCTCTCTTATTATCAACGTGTTGAGTCCTCCCCACAGGAGACTCCCCACCCCACCCCAAGGAGCATTCAAGCATCCTCCATTCAAGGTCAGAACTAGAAAATATGGAAGCCTAGGCTCCTGGGTCTGGCTTAGAGTCAGTCCCTGACTTAGAGTTTGAACAAGTTGAGAGGTCAGATCATTCCCCCAAACTCACATCCTCTCACTCACTACATAATCAAACTTTCATGGTTCTTAAGCCCATCAGTGATGTGACAGTCAATAGTAAGTGTTCAATAACTGGCTCTCGTGGAGGAAAACATGTAAAAAGCTCTGATGTGCAGCATTTGCCATTTCTGTGGTATCAATACTCCCACCGTAACCAGTTCCAAGCTACCAAGGTGACATTCACCAGCATACAAAATTCATGAAAATTTAAGTCGGCCTTCTCCTATATGACCAGCCCCAGCTCAGCATGGATGCCCCACCCACCCATGTGCACAATATTATATCCATCAGGATTATATTCAGCTGCAAGTGATGGAAAGTCCTGAAAGATAGTGGTTGAAAGGAGAAGTTTATCTCCTCTCCTTTAGGTAAAACAAGACCAGAGGCAAATCATCCAGAGCTCCCACACAATTATCCATCCTCAGCCCCTTGGTTCTGCTATCTCTGGGAGATGGCCCCCATCTTTATGGTTGCAGACGCCTGCCTTCCCATGCAAGTCTGAGTAAGCAAAATGGAAGGCATTGCAGAAGTATATGACTTCTCTTAGGAGGACTTCCTAAAAATTTCACCAAAGATTTTGTGATGTGTCATAGTCCAAAACATAATCCCATGGTTAGATCTATCTGCAAGGAATCCTGGAAAATGTAGTTTTTCTGTTGCATGACCAGATGAAATTCCACATTCTGTTACTATAAGGGAAGGGGAAGGCTTAAGCAGGAAACTAGCTGTGTCTGCCGCCATATGACTATCACAGATATGACTACCATTGACGACTATGATGGGGCTTTATACCAAGCTCTTTATCCATGTTATTTCCAGTTTTTTGGCCACAGTTCAAGTGTAGTGGTACCAGAAAAAAATTCAAATGAATACAGATGAGGATCTTTAAAAATTTTTTTTAATGTTTTTATTTATTTTTGAGACAGAGCATGAGCAGGAGAGGGGCAGAGAGAGAAGAAGACACAGAATCCGAAGCAGGATCCAGGCTCTGAGCTGTCAGCACAGAGCCCGACGCGGGGCTCGAACTCACGAACTGTGAGATCATGACCTAAGCCGAAGTTGGACGTTTAACCAACTAAGCCACCCAGGTGCCCCACAGATAAGGATCTTTTAAAAATTTTCTGAGAGTTATGTATTTACTTTAATGTGAAAAAAAAAAAAGAATACATCAAACCTGTCATTTCACAGATACTTTTTCTTTTAAATGTTTGTTTATTTTTGAGACAGTGCAAGCAGGGGAGGGTCAGAGAGAGGGAGACAGAGGATCCTGAGCAGGCTCTGTGCTGACAGCAGTGAGATCCCATGAGGGGCTTGAACTCATGAACCACGAGATCATGAACTGAACATAAGTCAGACACTCAACTGACTGAGCCACCCAGGTGTCCCCTCACAGACACTTTTGCTTAGGACTAGGGTAAGGTAGATAATACCTGATTAAGATAAAAAATTATTAAATTCCAGAAAGGTGAAGTAAATCATAGTACTGGTGATCTAAGGATATGGGAAAAATTCTTAAGGTAATGTCTCCAAGCCTGAGATTTGGGGAACACGGAGATAGCTGTCATTATCCCCACTTCCCAGAGGGGAAAACTGAGGCTTAGGGAAGTGACATGATTTTCTCAAGTTTGCACACAGTTATGTTGGCAGGTTTGATAATCTTGTTCTTGAGCAATGACTAATATCCCCTAATATTGCATTTGAGAACAACTGTGATGTGGATTCTAGTATTTTGGTAAAGTCCTTTTCTATAGAGGTATCATTTTTAATTATGATCTTTTTTACACAACTATGAATATAATGTTATAATTTATATAAATGCAACTAAAGGTCCAATTTACTAACACTTTTTGGAGGGCACTGTGGGGTGTCTCCAGGGAGCCCAGTGTCTCCACAGACAATAACTGACAATGGCTATCAGCTCGCAAAAGCCTTTTAATGTCCTTCAGGACTGGGTTTCATAACAAACAATGTGATGCATTTCTTAAAAATTAGAACACATTCTGGGAAATGGAGGACAAATTAGGGGAAGACAATACATTAGTTATACAACCGATGGAACCCAACATGGGTCTAGGGGAGAAAATACAAATTACAGTGTATAAGCTGTTCTGTTACTTTACCTGGAAGTAGAGCCTTATGAACATAACATTGCAAATTTGTGCCAGGTGTATGCAGAGTATGCCCACGTGTATGTAAATTGTGCCCAGATATGTGCAAACTTGTTTTCTAAACCAAGACCTCTGAAGACAAAATGCATATATGTATGTGTACATTTTCTTTAACTAGACCGTAATTCTGCCATATGTCATGGTTTTCCCATATGTGGCCTTACCAGCTTGTCCTTCATACAGTGCCAAAGGCGGGTCAACCATCTGCAGGATGCAGCGTCTGAAGCAACTGATGGGCTCTGAGGGACCAAAAGACCACACACTGTTGGAGGTCTCAGAAACTCTGGACAGTCCCTGGCGGTGAGGCCTCTATGCTCAGAGCTGAGTAACAAAGCAAGGTCACGGAATCAGCCTTGTCTGTAGACAGATGCCTTCTCTCTGCTTAGTCTTGTTTGTGTACCATTCTGTTTGGAGGAGAGAGAGGGGATGGGGTAAGAGTTCAAGGTCTCTTGGCCCCTGAGAGTGGCTGAAGCCTCCAGATCAATCTGTTTTTCACTGGTGGGTGAATGATATACTGACAGGGTGTTGGGGGGTGGAAGGAGGTGACATAGGAGGGGGATGGTTTAAGGGTGGGACAGAGGTAGAGGGGAATATTCCTGTTTCTAGTTAACACTTTGTGTGTACTATATCATTATAGGGGGGAAAATGCAACCTTAAAACAGCCTAAACTAATTATGAGCGGGGAATATGTAAAATGATATGATGCTGCTCGGCCTCTGGATAGTGCCCTGCTGTATTTCTACATGTGACATGTTATAAATAAAGCCCAAACCAAACCATAAAACTGGAAGAAAAAAAATGGGGAGGAGAAAAGCTGTTGTTCATCCCTAAAACCCACCCTGTGCACATGCAAAACAGATGAGCTAAGAGAGACCCAGCTCAAAATCATCTCTTCCTAATGCAAATGTAAGAATGGTTTCCAGATGGAATCAGAGATGCACAGCTTATCATTATATCAAGGAGCAGGCCCACTTTTGACCACATCCAAATGAACCACTGAGCCGCAAGTCCATGCATGGGCAAGTTTGGCTTTTTCAGTTTGCCTGGAACGTTCCTGGTCCTGCCACTGTGGTTCCTGGGCTCTCCCCTGGGCTAGTCACTGAGATTATGTTGAACGACTTGGAGCCAGGCAACATTTAGGCTCCTGACAATTCCAAACCTTTTCCTGCCTCATGGTGGCATCCCTCTTGTTCACCTTCCTCATTTTATTGATCCCAGGCTCGCCAAGTGGGACAGGAAATTACATCACGATGTCATGTTGTCATCTTCAAAGTGTTAGGTTTCCCCCTTCCTCCCCAACTCTGAAACTGCAGAAAACTCTAAGTAGTGGTAAGTAGCCCTGGAAATTTAAGAGTATGTAAATTGGACAGTATGTAAAGATTTCACTACCAATGACAGAAAGCCCAAAATGACAGTGGCTCAAACAGTAAAGGAGCTGGTTGGTGGCTCAAAGAGAGCCTTCCCAAAGTTGCAGAGACTCAGGATCTTTCCCTCTCACCGCTCCCCCATTCTCAGCACCATGTTTCTATAGCTTGTCCAGGATAGCTGCTTGATGTCTACACATCACATCCATAGCCCAGCCAACAAGCATGATGTGTGTCTACACATGTTTGCAGTGTCAAGGACACTGCCTCTCCTTCCATCAATGCCTGGGGTCTGTTTCTCCATCCTTGAATCCAGGTTGACCACTACAATTTGGCAGAATTAATGTTGTATGAATTCTAGAACCTAGGCCTTAAGGGATCTTGACGCTTCCTCTCTCTCCTTCTTAAAATCCTGAGAACACCACGTGGTGATGAAGCCCATCTAGCCTATGGGAGAATGAGACACCTCATGGAGAAGGATCGAGGAGGCCCAGCTGTCAGAGATGACAATGAGGCCATATGAGATCTTGTGACCTATTTAGGAAGTCAGACGAGACAAGCTAAGAAACCTCCTAACCCACAGAATGACAAAAATAACAAATTGCAGTGGTTTAGCCACTAATTTTTAGAGTGTATCGGTGCACAGCAATAGATAAACTTAAATAACAGCAAGCAGGAGGCAAAGAAGAGACAAAAAGCACGTGCACTGCTATTGTTGATGGAACTGTACATAAGCTTCCAGGCAACATGGCTGGTTTTTGTGTTTGGGACCACAAACAAGATGCAAGCTACAAGGGGCGTTAAGGAATGTGGTCTCTATCCGGGCAGCCTGGTGCCCAGCTCGCAACAGCAGCAGCAATGACCATGGAAGATCTGATATCAGGGTGAAGAACCAGCACTCTGAGAGGGAGGGAAGATTGGAAAATGGCAAATGCATAGCATTTTCCATGAATATCACAGATTTTTTAAAGTTAGAAAGGTAACTTTAATATTCTTTTTCCTTTTAAACCAGAATTCTCCTCAGCTCAGAATAAGAGAAGGTAAATGAGAACACCTTCCAAACATATGCTACGTCTCTGAGACATAAAAGGAGCGAGCACAAAGTTCTCCGCTCCATGGAAGGGAGGGTGGGAGGAAGGCACAGCTTAGTGATAAAGATTAAAGTCACTGACAGCGCTCCTGGGTGGCTCAGTCAGTTAAGCATTCGACTTCCACTCAGGTCAGGATTTCATGGTTTGTGAGTTCAAGTCCCACATTGGGTTCTCTGCTGTCAGTGTGGAACCTGCTTCAGCTCCTCTGTCTTCCTCTCTCTCTGACCCTCCCCTGCTCTCTTTGTCTTTCTGTCTCTCTCAAAAATAAATATTTTAAATAATAAATAAAAATTCTTTCTCCCTCTCTCTCTGACCCTCCCCTGCTCCCTTTGTCTGTCTGTCTCTCTCAAAAATAAATAAATATTTTAAATAATAAATAAAAATTCTTTCTCCCTCTCTGACCCTCCCCTGCTCTCTTTGTCTGTCTGTCTCTCCCTCTCTCTCTCTTAAAAATAAATAAATATTTTAAGTAATAAATAAAGTCACTGATGATGGGATCAACCATTCTTGCTTTGATGGAAAGCAAGCTGCCATTTATGCTGCACATAGGGAAACATTTCTTGTACTCTGGTTGTTAGGTCCTGGAATGGGTCAACATGTGATATTATTGCAATATTTCTCTTGCTTTTTAAGATGTGGGCAAATTCTCAGCTGCCTTTGAGACTTTGAATTCCATTTCACCAGATGCACAAGAGAGTGATTGAAAAATTCTAGAGGTCTCTTCGAGCCCTTCACTCCTGTGATACAGAAAAGTCCATTTGCTGCATGTTTATGCAGGTCTACCATATGCCCAGCACAATCCTGGGCCTTCTGGGGGGAAATAGAAAGAGGATATGCGTCTGCACTCAGAATGCATATGATCTACTTAGAAAAGCAACTTCTGTGGCTTTTCAGCACATAAGTCCAAGGAAAGTGCCCAGAGTTGCCTGAGATGTCCTCAGTTCTCCTGCATATCACCAAGTCATAAGGATAATGAAGTTCTCTTCTTTGATAAGAACTGTCTGCCCTCAGCACAGTCTCTCTTTACTCCGATAACCTGGAAGATCCCCTAATTTACCAGGCACCCCCTAACTTTGAGGCACATGAAGACTTTCCATGGGTACCACTTGCATAGTCTTGAGAATCACCTTCCAGATTCTCATTTTCCACATGTGTTCTTTCCTCAAGTGTTTGGGCTAAGAAGGTGCTAAAGTTCCCTACAGCCTTTCTTCCCTTTGTGAAAGAAAGACATGCCCCTGAGCTCTGACACATCTTACCATGATTCATCATCCTGTGATGGGAAAACTCCAAGGCAGCCAACAAAAGGGAAGCCTCCCATGATGAATAATGAAGGTTCTGTCCGCTCACAGGGCTTTCGGGATTTCCCTGGTTTTGACACTTGTTCATTTGCTTGTTAAGGGAAAGCCCATTATTCAAACTGGGTGTTTGGCCCATGTTTGGATGTCTGAATTCAGTTAGATGGTACAGTGGGGAAATGGGAATAAAAACAGCTTTTTATCAGCAGTCACCTCTTCTGCTTTCTCACCTCTGTCAAAGAAGGAAAGAGAGAAAGAGAAGGGGGAGAAAGAGAGAAAGAAAAATCACTGTTGTTGAGGTTGGTCCTATGAACAAAAATCAAGAAGAACATCTGTAAGAATTATTTAATGCTAAAAAAATACTTTTTTCTCTCCACAATTTCAAATGCAAGAAATTCTTTGCAGCCAGTCTTAAGACTCATCCCTAGGAGGTGTCATTAGCTGAGAAGAAAGGTGCATTCAAATAGCTAAAGCCATGTAACTATTGGAGAGTTATAATTTTCGTCATATGCTGGTCATTTTAACTGCAATTGGAATATTTAAAACAATTTCTAAAATGTTCAAGGTACATTAGCTAAAGCCCTAGGATGAAAGTTTCATGGGATTTCTTTCAGATTTGATGTGTTGTTTAATAAGATAGTCTAAAACATCTTCTTACCAACTTTATAATTAAGATCTTATTCCAAAAGAGGAACTAGAATACTTTCTGATTTATTCTATGAGGCCAGCATTACCCTATTACCCAAACCAGAAAAAGACACTACAAGAAAACTACAGACCAATATTTCTCATAAACATGGATGCAAAAATCTTCAACAAAATATTAGCAAATCGAATCCAACAATGTATAAAAAGAATTATACACTCAACCAAGTGGGATTCCTCTAAGGCATGAAAGGCTGGTTAATATTCAAAAAATAATTAATGTCGTCAACAGACTAAAAAAAGAAAAATCACACAATCTTATCAATAGGTACAGAAAAACCATTTGACAAAATCCAACACTCATCCATGATTAAAAAAAAAAAAAACCCTCAGTAAACTGGGAATAGAGAGGAACCTCCTCAACTTGATAAAGAATTCTACAAAATTCCTACAACTTAACATCATACTTAATGGTGAGAAATTCAAAGCTTTCCCACGAATATCAGGAACAAGAAAAGGATGTCCCTTCTCACCACTCCTTTTCAACACCACACTAGAAGTCTTAGATGATGCAACAAGGCAGGAAAAGGAAATAAAAGGTATCCAGATTGGGAAGGAAAAACTAAAACGGTCTTTGTTCACAGATGACATGATTATCTATGCAGAAAATCTGAAACAATTGAAAATAAACAAAAATTTCCTAGAACCAATAAGCAATTACAGCAAGGTTGCAGGATTTAAGGTTAATGTATAAAAGTCAATCACTTTCCTATACACCAGCCCTGAACAAGTGAAATTTGAAATAAAAAACACAATTCCATTTACTTTGGCACCCCCCGCAATGAAATACTTAGAATAAATCTAACAAAATATTGTCCCTGCAATGTGACTTTGAAGCTCTTCACATCAAAGTTGAGTCTATTTCCCCCGCCCCGATGTATGGGCTGGTCTTGTGACTTACTTTGGCCAATGGAAAGTGGCAGAAGTGCAATGAGTCAGCCTGGAAGCTGTGCATGAGAGGTTTTGTTTGGCCACACCCACTCTTGGGATCCTGCCCAACAACCCCAGGAAGAAGCCTAGGATAGCCCATTGGAGAGTGAGAAATCATGTGCAGCAGAAATAAGGCATTCCAGCCATCCAAATGGCTGGCTATGGACATTTGAGCCAGCCCAGCCCCATCAGCTGAGCCCTTCTAGACTAAAGAGCCACTCAGCCAGCTCACAGACTCCTGAGCTTCCTGTTTTAGGGCTGTGATTATTGCTACACACCATTCTTGAGGTGAGAGAAAGCAAATATATCTTATTCTACTATTTATTCTGGTGTTCATTTAATTCTGAAGAAAAAAAAAAGACTCACCATTAGCAACTTGTCACAGGAAACAAAACAAATATCACATTGCAATTTACACACATAGATTTGATAATTATGAAACCAATAAAAGACTTTCAAACATAAAAACCTACTACATTAGGATAAATATCTACAAAGAAATGGAATAGAGATAGGAATCCACAGAGAAAAAGGGGAAGACAAAAAAATGTCTGAATGTTAACAATAACAACTCTTGGTGTAATTTAAAATATGGCAAGTATCAAATCATCACAACATTTAAATTCCATTTGGCTCATATTTTAAAGACATGCAATATTTTTATTTTAAAATGTCAACATTTTACATTATGCCAAAAATTACATCCTTGGCAATTATTTGAATTTATGATTAAAAAATTATCATAAGATGTTGACTTATACAAGTTAAGGAGGGTTTTTTCAAAAATCCTTTAGGAGGTATGCAAGCTAAAATTCTTGAAAACTGCTATTCTAGAAAACCCACTATACAGTTCCTGTTTAACAGGTGAAATATATCTACTGTACAGCTCATGTAGCTTTCTGTGTGGATGTGTAAGTATAATCATATGCACTATATTCTTATGCATGTATGCGTATAGATTTATGTTGATGTGTAATTTTATTCAGAGCTATATATTTCTATTTAAATGCATAATTTCTCTGTTGTTGGCCAACCATACCTTTTTGTTTTCTTGAAGAGAGATGGAAAGACTCCTGGTGCAGGAAACTGAAGGAAAGGGAGAGCATAGGACCCCAGGTGGTAAGCAGAACAATGTCAGGGAAACAGGAGGGGGTTATTCCTTCAGAGGATGCTGGGATACACATGAGCAAGAGATCTCAGAGAGTCAGTCCACAATATCAGGCAACCAAAGGTAATTTGTATATGGTTGTGAGCAAGATTGACAAAGTCCCATATTTTTAATGAACTTCTATCCCAGTAGGTGTCCAGAAATCAAAAACAGAGACACACAAATAGTTCTGGAAGCCCCGCCAGAGAGACTCTAGATTAAAGTTAGGGAGAGGGGTGTCTGGGTGGCTCAGTTGTTTAAGCATCAGACTTTGGCTCAGTTCATGGTATTGTGGTTCATGAGTTCGAGCTGCATCAGGCTCTCTGCTGTCAGCACAGAACCTGTTTCAGATCCTCTGTCTCCCTCTCTCTGTCCTTCCCCTGCTTGTGTTCTCTCTCTCTCTCTCTCAAAAATAAATAAACATTAAAAAATAATAAAGTTAGGGAGAACTTTGTTCCCTTGTAGTGCTGTCCCATGCCTCTGAACCTCTACACATGCTAATCTCTCTGTGGAGAATGTTCTTCCCATTTATTTTTTTTTAATTAATTAATGTATTTTTTAGAGAGAAAGAGAGAGCACAAGCGGGGGAGGAACAGAGAGAGAGGGGGAGACAGAATCTGAGCAAGCTCCAGGCTCTGAGCTGTCAGTACAGAGACCAACACAGGGCTTGAACCCATGAATCGAGAGATCATGACCTGAATCAAAGTAGGATGCTTAACTGACTGAGCCACCCAGGCACCCCTCCCTTTTCTTATTACACTGCATTTTATATATTGGAGTAGATAATGTATTTATATAGTTCAAAAATCAAAATGATAAAGAACAAGTAAGAAGTCTTGCTCACACCCTGACCTGGTCCTCTCCTTTCCCGCTACCTGCCCCCCTCCCTACTAGGGTATGATCCCTTTTATTAGTTCCTTGTTTGTCTTTCCAATCTTTCTGCAAATACAAGAAAGAGAGAGATATATACTCTAACTCCACCACACTTTTCTTAAACAGAATGTAGCCAACTATCTATGCTCACTGCTCCTTGCCTTTTTTTCACTTAATAGTATATTCTAGAAAGTGTGTTCCAGCAGTGCACAGACAGCAACCCCTTTCTTTTTCCAGCTGCATAGTATTCCACTCTGAGGATGTCCATAGATTATCCAGGACTCTGTAGATGGACATGCGGGTTCCAGAATTCCCCTACTATATATAAGCAACACTTCCATGAATAACCATGTATGTACATCCTTCCACACATGTGCAGGTGCCTCTGGGGGATAAATTCCCAGAAGTGCCACCCCACCTTTTCTTCCTGGCAAATTCTTACTCACCTTCTGACACCCACAGTCCAGAAAACCAGACATAAGAAGAGGCACGTCCAGAGAGCTACAGAAAGTATGTCTGCTTTCTCTGTTAGCTGGGATCATCTTAAGGGTGTGTACCCCTCTTTGTTCACCTATACATCCCATGAATGAATGAATGAATGAATGAATGGATAAATAAATAAATAAACAAACAAATAAATAAATAAATAAATAAAGTTCCAACTTGGGTTTCTTAAGAAACTCTGGAAGACAACCCTTAAGAGAGAACTAAACTCTTTCTCTAGGTACCAATTATTGCTTACCACTATGAAATCTGTATTTCGTATACAATTTAAAAATTAGTAACCCAAACAGGGAAGAAATTCAGAACACACAGCAAATCCTAATGACCCACCCTTCTAGATACAATTCATTCCTTAACCTCATGTCTTAAAGCAGACTGTCTTAAGATTAAATCTTGATTGTGTATGCACATTTTGAATGTTCTTCTACTGTTTCTTCTTGTGACATTAATGAAAGTTATCAAATGAACCAATGAATAAGAGAAAACAGTACAACTCTACAGTTGTCTCAGTATGGAGAGGCAAATTATAAACAAACAAGTGGACTATGTCTGTATAATAGCTAAGGGGTGCCTGGGTGGCTCAGTTGGTTAAGCATCTGACTCTTGGTTTCAGTTCAGGTTATGATCTCACGGTTTATGGGATCCAGCTCTGCATCAGCCTCTGTGCTGAGCCTGCTCAGGATTCTCTGTTTCTTCTCTCTTCTCCCCCCCGCCTTGCTCTCTCTCAAAACAAATAAATTTTTAAAAATAATAATAGCTAATATGTATCAAATATTTGCTATGGGTCAATCACTGTTCTATGTTTTTAAATGTATTCTCTAATTTAATCTTCTCTAAAAACAAACAAAAACTGCATAATTGTTATATCATTCCCATTTTATAAGTTTGGAAACTGAGGCACAGAGAGGTGAAGAAACTTGTCCAATGGCACACAACTAGAAAGTAGTGGAGCTAGAATTTGGAGCAAAGCAATCCAACTGGGAAGCCCATGTCCTTCATTTCAATAGTGTTCCTTTGTGTGTGTGTGTGTGTGTGTGTGTGTGTGTGTGTGTGTGTGTACTTTCCATGGTAGATTAGTTATCAGTGGGTTCATAAGTTTCAGAAAACCCAAAATAACTGTGGTTTGTTACAAACACATTGTTTGTACTTTACTATGTTCTTTATTATGTTCTCACATAATGAAGAAGAAAGGTGAACAGACTAGAGTTGTAATAACAGCCCCAATCATCAGGAACTCAGGCTCCTTATCAACATAGACTTTCTACCTTATGGCCCAAAATGACTACTGCACTCCAGCCACCACATCCACATTCCAGCCTGCAGCAAAAAAGAAGGGGAAAGAAGAGTATACCCCCTCTCTTGACTACTACTTCCCAGAAGTTGAACTTGAAATTTCCATTTTTAGTTCACTGGCCACAGTTTTAGCCCCTGGCCCCACCTAGTTCCAAGGAAGGTTGTGGAAAGTAGACCTTGTTCCATGCAGAAGGCATGTTAAAAATACTGGGTTTTAGTACTAAAGAAAAAGTACAAAGTGGATATAAAGAATAACTAGCAGATTCTGCCACACACAGTAATAGAGAAGCAAAAAAAGCATGGAATCCCAGTGTGAAAAGGGGTTTTTAAATTATCTAGTAAAAGTGCTTCTCTGATGCTTAAGTATTTCTGCCCACGGTTGTTCCTCCCCAGCCCCCGCCTCACCCCCACAGAAAGAGGCCTTGAGGCAACCCATTGGATGTTTAGACAGTGTTTCCATCAGTTGAACTCACATAACTGGCCCTATTTCAACCCCTTAAGGCCATTCAGAAAAACTCTCAAAACTAAGCCCTCTTGCCCCGATATTTCAGACATTTTGAAGAGAGCTATCAGGACCTCACCCCCAGACTCCTCTTCACCAGACACCGACTGTTCTCTCAGTATACTTCTGTCACCCTCCAGCGTGTTCACAGCACTCTTTAGGTGTCTAATCCAGGCCTGGACGTGAAGTCCTGGGCGTGGCCTTACCCAGTCAGAGAAGGATTACAACTCTAGATAATTGGCATCTGTGAATACACTTCTAGAATGGCTTCTAACGTTGCTTTAGGATTTTTGAAGATGGCTTTACACTTTTAACTCAGGTAGTGTTTATCACTTACCAAAGCTACATATCCCCAATTCAATTTTTGCAGTTGATTTTTTTGGCTTTGACATAGAACCTAATATGGCTCTCTACTTACCTTCGCCTACAGATAGGGCCTCTTGGCTGGAATCTTGAATTTACAAAGATAGTCTGGGGTTTTTTTTTAATGTCTTTTTAGTGTTTATTTATTTGAAAGAGAAAGAAAAAGCACGAGCAGGGGAGGGGCAGAGAGGGAGACACAGAATCTGAAGCAGGCTCCAGGCTCCGAGCTGTCAGTACAAAGTCTGATGTGGGACTCGAACTCACAAACTGCAAGATCATGACCCGAGCCGAAGTTGGGCGCCTAATCGACTGAGCCACCCAGGTGCCCCCTACAAAGATCGTTTTAAATCCTGAGTCTGTCCCATCAACAAATCATCTATCCCTCCCACCTCCATCTCTAACTTTGGTAATAACTCTCTGTAGCTTCATCTCTGTCACTGAGCAGAACATTGCACAGGGCAGGGCCAAGGTCAATGCTATATGATACACCCCTGAAATCTTCCCTCAGGGTGACATGGATCCATTAAACAGTCCTTTCTGTGGCAACAAGGAAAACTGGTTTGGATGTGTGTTGCTGCCATAGTGACGTCCAAGCAGATAGCTAACATTGGCTGTTGGCAGCATCTGCAACCAGAGCTTCCCTTTAACAGTGAGAAGACTTCACAAGCCCTTAGGAGTCAGGACCCAGCTGTGGAGAGATAGCATTTATTCATGTATTCATTCGTTCATTGCTCACCTGTAAAACACCTGTTGTGGTCTTCTATGAGCCAGAGTGCTGTCTAAGAATAAAGGTCCGCAAGCATGATACCTGCCCTCAAGGACCTTATCTGCCTAATGGAAAGTAAGAACACAGCTAGGATGACTCTATTATAACTCAACTCAACCTGTGCCACTCCTCCACACAGTGAGAGCTACATGGGGTCTCATGCCTCTCAGAATAAAGGTCAAGGTCTGCACAGCCCTACAAGGCCTTCCAACCCTCCTTCCCATTGTCTCCCCTCCAGCCACACCAGTCTGGTCTTGAAACACACCGGAAGATGGATGTTCTCTTGCCTTCCATCTTTGTATTTAAGTTTCCTTTGTCTCTAATGCTCTTCCCTAAATACCTATATGGCTCCCTCCCTCCCTTCCTTCAAGCCTTTACCCCAAACCACCTTCACAATGAGGTCATCTCTGGTCACCCCATCTAGAATGTCAACACTTTCAGGGTATTTCATTTCCTCCTGCCTGATTTATTTTTTTCTACCTTAGGGTATTCTCCTCTTTAATATTCTCCATCTTACTTCTTAATATTGGTTCATTTCTATTTCCTCCACCAGCCTATAAGCTCTGAGAACATCAGGGAGTTTGGGATTTTTTTTTTAATCCAGACCCTTAGTTGAATGACTGATCTATATGGAGAATGCATGCATGCATGTGTGCGTGAATGAATAAACAATGTCACTCTAACAAGATATATCTTATAAAGGAAGAGTTCTGGAGCACCATGAAAGCGCATAGAAGAGGTTCCTAACCCAGTCTGTAGGAGTCAAGAGGCTTTCCTGAGAAAGGTGGAATGAAAGCAGGTCAGGCTAGAGCAGAGAGAAAGGTCAGTCCAGGAAGAGGAAACAACTCAACCTTGGGAAAGAGGCCCAGGTGCCTTGGGAACGTAGTGCACTTGGAAGCCACATGTGGTTGAACATGGAGCCAGGTGGAAGAACCCAGCAAACCAGGAGAAGGTATTAAGAATCCTTCCAGAAAGCTTGAGGAGCCAGTGAAGCAAATGGCAAAGCACCATCAGCAGATTGTTATTTTAGGAACACCAGAGTGCAAAATGGATTGGAAGGGAGCCAGACAGGGGAGAGGGACAGCAGTTGGAAAGATGGTTCAATAATCCCATTAAAAGAGGATAAGGATGAATTAGGGCAGGGGTTGGCAAACGTTTTCTGTAAAAGGGCCAGATAGTAAATATGGGGCACATGTTCACCTCTGCAATTGCAACAAAAAAGCAAGCAGGGGAGGTATGCAAATGAAGGAGGGTGGCTATTTTCCCATAAGACTTTATTTACAAAACAGTGGATGGGCAGACCTAGGCTGCAGGCTGCAGGTTGCTGACTCTTGAACTGGGGGTAATAGAAAGAAGTGGATGTGCAGCAAGAATGATGGAGAGGTAGAGCCAGTAGAAGTGGGAGTTAATTGGCTGTGGGTGGGGGATGGGGGGAGGGGAAGCTCCAGAGGCTGGGGGGGAAGGGGCGTGGGGGAGGGAAGGGGATTGCCCTACCCGGAGCTGTCCCACTCCAGCACACGCATAGGTGCAGGCTGACCCTGGGTCCACCTAGGAGAAGCTCTGAATCCCCTATTTCCAATCTGGAGGACCCCAAGAACTCAGCAAAGAGCTGCACAATGGCCCAGGGAAGAACCACCAAAATCAGAATGACGAAGAGAAAAGGTCTCCCCACCACCCTTCTCCCTAATTGGCTCTGGGGTCTGCCTTGAATTTAGGGATCCCTCCCACTGGTATCTTACAGCAATGGCAATGACTCTGACCTCTCCTTCCTCAGAAAGGGTTCCCTTCCCCTCTCCTCCCCTTCCCCCCCCACCCCGTACCCTCCAGTGCTAGATCCCATCAGTGATGCCCTGTGTTCTCCCTTCCACCTGAATCCCGGCCTTATGTGCCTGGGAGAAGGCCACTCAGGGAGCCTCACTGAGGCTCAGAAAATGTCTGCATGCATGTGTGTGGCAGAGGACAGCTGCTGGAGACAGGGGGTCCCTGGAGGCAACAGCAGGGTCAGAGGGAGAAACAGGGTGTGGATCTTGGGTCTTCAAGAAGATAAAGAGATGCTAAGTTCACTACCAAACACACAGAAGACAGCTGAGGTAAAATAACAATAACAATTAATAATAATAATACAATAAAACCAGATGCCAGGTGACCAAGCAATGCACTCCAGGTCTGACTTAGGCCACCAGCGGCAGGCTGCCTTAGTCCATGAGGCAGGCAGGCACGTCCTTGAGCGGCAGACAGGGGGCAGGGAGAAGGGTTGCTCCTTGTGAGCACATTCTCCAGAAGTGGCTCCTTTTCAACAGTTTTAAAGGTCATATGCTGACATGACAGTTGCTAAAGCCTATGATGAAAACGCTCGCAGGAAGCATTGTGCAAGTGAGCTCTGGAGACCCACAGGCTCCATAGACAGAGGACAGCCTTTCATGGGGGCCTTCTCCCCGCCATGCCATGCACGGCCGCCACCCCCACTTCCCCAAGACCTCCCCAGCCCCACTGCCCTGAGGTCAGAGCCCTGCCAGAAGACAGACACCTCTGGGTGCATTTCAAGGGGCACTGAACAGGCAGCAGAGGTGGGGACCTGGGCCCAGCACCAACCACCACCAGCTGGGAGACGTCTCTGAGCAGGTACCATGACAGCTACGCAGCGGGCCCATGACCCATGTCCCACAATCAGCCTTGGGGACTGTGTGAGTGAGCCCAGCCTCAGATGACCTTTCATGGCTGGCAGAGTGCGGGGAAAGCACTTAGAGCCTCTGCAACAAACAGTATGTCTGCCTGAGGTTAGAATGTAAATGTGCACTACAGATTCCACAACATAGCGACAGAAGGAGTAAAACCAGACTCTCTGCCTGTCTCGGAACCATTTTGTGCTGTTCAAAAAGGAACTTGGATTGGGACCCAAGGGGCCATCTGCCCAAGCCCCGCCCTCACGGCAGCAGGTTGAAAGCTACTGCCAGGCCCACCCCACCCTAGCCTCTGCTCACTCCCCCGCCCTCCTCCTCTTCCTCCTCCTCCTCCTCCCCTTCTCCTCCCCCTCCACCGCCCATCCTCCTCCTCCTCCTGCACACTCAGGCTGCACAGCAGCAGGCCCAGGGCTCCTCTACCTGCACACAAGCTCCAGGCCTGACAGCCAGAGGCCTCCTGTATCATCCAGCCTGTGCTACAGGCCGGATCTGTGGGGCTCCTGAAAGGCTGGGAGCAGATACAGGCAGGCAGGGCTTCTTCCCGACATCTGAGGAAAGGTTGGAACCTACACCTTACTGCTACACACACACACACACACACACACACACACACACATGCAAACATACAGACACACACACAATACAAGCACACATACATGTATACATACACATATATACATACACATACAGACACACACAATACACACAATACACACATGCATGCACAGACACACAATACATACACATATACATGCATATACACATACACACATACATATACACATACATACACACATGCATGCACAGACTTACACAATACATGCATGCATATACACATATACACATACACATATACATATATACACGTAGACACACAAACAGACACGCATTCATACACACACACATGCACACGCACACATACATAAATACATACACACATGAACTCTTCTAGCTCTGATCTTGTGCCCACCTCTGACTGGTTTGGGGTGATCGATCAAGGCCCTGCATGCATTTCCACAGAGAAGCCTCTGCAGACCCCTGTGTCACAAAGCTCCAGGGGCATCATGCACCTTTTAGAACATGGCATCTTAGAGGCAGGAGTGCCCTAGCACGGGGCTCTGTTCTCCTTGCTCAAACTCTGCCCGCTTCCTGTTGGTTTTCAGTAACTCACAAGAGCTCAGTAACAAGAAGAGAATACCACCAAATGATGACCCCAGACCATGGCCACCACCTTCCCCTCCTCCACCCGGGAAAATGTGTTTACCATGCATGAGGGGAAGCTTCTGGAATGGGCAGTGTTCCTAGTGCTGAGCATAGCTGTGGGCCTCTGAGAAGCTGTAGCAATACCAGGTGGATATCAGGACTTGAACTGATGCCACACAAGGGCTGGGACAGTGTCAGGGTCACCAGGCCCAGCTAGAACTCCAGGTCAAACTCAGAGCAAACCAGCTCCCCTGACACGCGGCCAGGTGACGCTGAGACCCTGCATATGCAGGCTGGCAAGACCATCTTGCAGAGCTCCTACTGTAGGTGCCCTCTCACTAAGTGAGAGAAAAGCAAGCTGAATGGCCAGAACCAGGCCTCTGTCTGAAAGTGGCAGGGTCAAGGTGCCAGACGTGGGCTTGTGCCAGACCTGGGCTTCTGCCAGAGCAGACATTTTACAGCCACTTCCTTATAGTCAGATGCAGTTTGAACCAGACGTACCAGGATACCTCCCAGGCTGAAAAGCCCAAACTCAACCCCACACTGGGTCCTAATCAAACCTCACCCACAACGCAAGACTGCTTTTCTTTGAATTAGCTTTGTGACCACGTGCACATCATTTAACCTGTCTGTGCCTCCTTTTCCAGAACAGTAAAGCAGGATGATGAAAGCCCTCACCTGAATGTTTTGACGTAAGCACATGGGACAGTGGCTGTCCCACAGGAAGGAAGGATCAGGGTATGAAGACTCTCTGTTTTTTTTTATTCAGACTCAAGTTAATTAACATATTGTGTAGTATTGGTTTCAGGAGTAGAATTCAGTGATTCATCTCTTACATACAACACCCAGTGCTCATCCCAACAAGTGCCCTCCTTCATCCCCATCACCCACCTAGCTCGTCCCCCCACCCACCCCTCCATCATCCAGGGTATGAGGACTATCTTGGCCATAAAAGACAAAAGACCTCACAGACCCAGATCTAGCACCTTCCTTCCTGTCCTTTGAAGAGAACACACCTTCACATAAAGAGAGAAAGAAACTCAAAACTGTTTCCTCTTTCCATTTAGAACCACTGAAGCCCCATTAGAATCTCAAATCTAGAATTTAGCTTATCCATAATTTCTCTAAGCCCAGTGCTCCTGTTAAGGCCGGGTGAATGGGAAGACAGATCATCCACTGTCCCCATTCCACCCTATAACTGCAGAGTGACCACCCCCCTACACTTTCTTTTTTTCTTTTAATTTTTTTAATGTTTATTTATTTTTGAGAGAGAGATAAAGACAAAGCGTGAGCAGGGGAGGGGCAGAGAGAGGGAGACACAGAATCCAAAGCAGGTTCCAGGCTCTGAGCTGTCAGCACAGAGCCAATGAACCATGAGATCATGACCTGAGCCAAAGTCCAACGCTTAACCGACTGAGCCACCCAGGCAGCCCACCCCCTACACTTTCTCACGCACTCACACACTCACACATGTTCTCACACACACATGCACATTCACACTCCCACACACATGCCCACACCCACACGCACACACTTTCTCCTAGTTATTCACAATTGCACACGTTCCTCACATGCTTACGCATATTCACACTCACCTAAGTTCACACACATTCGTGCTCGCACATGTTCACGCTCACACAAGCATTCACTGGCATGTACTCACACCCTCACACTCACACACCCTGATTGAAGGGCGATGCTGCTGAACTGATGAGACACAATAGTAACATCTACCCCTTGATTCCACATAATAAGTCAATCATTAATCTATGGCAAAACTAAAGCACAGGTGTGGTCAAAAGCTCAAATGCCACCAGAGAGCAAGCCACAGCCCGCCTGGGGCCCCCTCTGGCCTCACTCCCAGGGCAGTCACAACCCTAAAAGTTTCCAATCTGCCCATCGTGCACCCATTGATACTGACTGAGCCGTCAAATCATGGCCATATTGTGTGAGACCCAGTAGCCTTCGAGGATGCCCTTGTCCTCAGAGCATTTACATAAAACTTAAGCAGAGGGAACAGCTTAACAAGGAAGGACATTCCTCCTACAACGTGGAGGAACCTTGAGCACATGTTGCTAAGTGAATTTAACCAGTCACGACAAGACAGATACTGGATGATTCCATTTGTACTAGGTCCCTAGAGTCATCAAATTCATAGAGACAGGAAGTAGAAGGGTGGTTGCCAGGGACTGTGGGGGGGGGGAGCAGGGGGGGAACGGGGGCAGGGGAGGGAGAGTCAGTGTTTTAATGGGTGTAGTTTCAGTTTTGCAGGATGAAAAAGTTCTGGAGACAGATGGCGGTGATGGTTGCATAACAGTGTGAATGTACTTAATGCCACTGACCTGCACACTTAAAACTGGTTAAAATGATAAATTTTACTAATGTGTATTTTACC
Source organism: Panthera onca (assembly GCF_046562875.1). Classification (NCBI taxonomy): domain Eukaryota; kingdom Metazoa; phylum Chordata; class Mammalia; order Carnivora; family Felidae; genus Panthera; species Panthera onca. Next base: position 21,567,845 of record NC_138343.1, on the reverse strand, counting down.
ACAATTTTTAAAAATAAATTAGAACAAATAATCCCACAAAATAAGAAGTAAACAGTGTAGTATGGACCATGAGCTCCTCTGAGGTTTCAGAATTCAGGGAAGTCTTCATGGAAGAGGAAGAGCTTGTCTGGTTGTCCACCCCTTTCTTATAAACTATAAAGTGCTGGAAAAATGGACAGTCCAGGCCAAGGAAGTAGAAAGGCTGTCTTAAACTCCAACAATGTCTACAGGAATCAAGAGCCAGGTCTCACCTGCCAAAAAGCTCAGTCACCAAAGGTATGGTGGGTGTGACCCTGTAATTTTTTTTAAAGCTTTTATTTATTTTGGGAGAGAGAGACAGAGAACCAGTAGGGGAGGGGCAGAAAGGGGTGGGGAGGACAGACGATCCGAAGTGGGCTCTGAGCTGACAGCAGAGAACCCGACGCAAGGCTTGAACTCATGAACCACAAGATCATGATCTGAGCCAAGGTCGGATGCTTAACCTCCTGAGCCACCCTGGCGCCCTATGACCCTGTAATTTATATCCCAAGACTCAGTTCTTTTGAGAGTGAAGCGGCACTATTGATCAGTGGCAGACAAGGTTATGTCATCTCCTGGGACATAACGGGAAGAGCCTGGGCTTGGGAATCAGGCAGACCTAGGTTCCAGTACCAGCTTACGCACTTGCTTGGGCAAATTACTTTCTGTCTCTGGGCCTCAGTTTCCCCACCAGTAAAGTTTCTATCTCATGAGATTATTTCAAGAAGCAAACATAAGATGAAAAAAAAGCTCCCAATCCAGGATCTGGCACTCTCTAAATACTACAAGCCTGTAATCTCTTATCTGCAAGTGTGAAATCCAACGAGCTCTGAAAACTGAAAGCTTTTTAAACTCATTTGGTGGCAAAACCTGACTATGACCAGTGCATAGTTATTTAGAATCTTTATCCCACTTCGTGTAATTTATCTTTATGTTTTGCTACAGAAATATTAATGTGTTTGATGACAGGCTGGGAGTGTGTTATTTTCCCAAAGTCCAAACTTCCTGTATTAAGTTGGAAGGATGAGGACTCTAGGATTCTAATTATAGTTTCAATGTCCTATACAGATTTAAATCTCTTGTCACCTAGAGATATAGGAATATATATATATATATATATATATATATATATATATATATGAATAATCCATTACATGAAAAATGCCATGTTTAGCTAAACAAAAAAGTAACCTGGGGCACCTGGGTGGCTCAGTTGGTTAAGCGTCCAACTCTTGGTTTTGGCTCAGGTCATGATCTCACCACTCATGAGTTCGAGCCCCGCACTGGGCTCCACACTGACAGTGCAGAGCCTGCTTGGGATTCTCTCTCTCTTGCTCTCTCTCTGCCCCTCCTCTCTCTCTCTCTCTTTCTCTCTCTCTCTCTCTCAAAATAAATAAACTTTTTAAAAGGCAAAAAAAAAAAAAAAGGTAACATAAAATAATGTGTATTCTATAGTCTTATTTGCTTTAAAAAGAAGTATAGGGTCACCTGGGTGGCTCAGTCAGTTGAGCATCTGACTTTGGCTCAGGTCACGATCTCATGGTTTGTGAGTTCGAGCCCCATGTCAGGCTCTGTGCTGACAGCTCAGAGTTTGGAGCCTGCTTCAGATTCTGTGTCTCCCTTTCTCTCTGCCCCTCCCCTGCTCACGCTCTGTCCCTCAAAAATGAATAAACATTTAAAAAATTTAAAAAAAGAAGTATATACACATAAGCTATGCATAGACCATCTCCAGAAGCATTCTTTTGGGTGGAAACAGTGGTTGTCTCTAGAAACAGAGACACAGAGGTTGGTAAAAGGAAAAAAAATTGATGTTGAAATTTTTATTTCACACACAGAACACATTTTTTAAATATTAAATTATAAAGGTAAAAGATGCTTCATACCCATTAAGATGGCTATTGTCAAAAAAAAAAAACAGAAAACAACAAGTGTTGACAAGGATGTGGAGAAAAGGGAACCCTTGTGCTCTGTTGGTGGAATGTAAAATCACACAGCTATGGGAAACCAAATACCAGTTCCTCAAGAAATTAAAACCAGAGGTACCATATGATCCAGCGATTTCACTTCTGGGTATACACACAGAAGAATTGAAAGCAGGGTCTCAAACAGATATTTGTACCCCATGTTCATAGCAGCATTATTCACAGTAGCTGGAAGGTAGAAGGTAGAAGTGGCCATCGATGGATGAATGGATAAACAAAAGTGGCCTCTATGTGCAGTGGAATATTCTTTAGCTTCAAAAAGGAAAGAACTTATGACACAGGTCACAACATGGGTGAACCTTGAGGACATTATGCTCAGTGAAACTAAGCCAGACACAAAGGACACATACTGGATGAGTCCACTTAAATGAGGTTCCTGGGGTGGTGAAATTCACGGAGACAGAGAGTAGAATGGGGATTGCCCGGGACTGGGGGGTGGGGAGGGGAGGAGGAGGAGGGGTTAGTGTTTAATGGGTGCAGGCTTCAGCTTGGAAAGATGAAGAAGTTCTGGCGATGGATGGCAGAGGCAGCTCTACAACAATGTGACTGTGCTCAACGCCAGTGAACTTTACACTCAAAACCCGCGAAGATGGTAACTTTTATGTGATGTATATTTTATTCCAATTAAAAAGAAAGTTAAAAGAGAAACTTCTCCAGTCACAAATCCCTTTGGATCTGCCTGGGCTGCTGGAGCTGAACCTTTCCAGGAGCTATGCAGGCGGCAGGCAGGGACCTCTGAATAATGCATGAGTCAAAGAGCGGTTGTCAGGGAGGGCCCCCTCTAGGGCTCTGCTGGCCCTGCTGACCGCGGAGTGCCCTGCAGGGAGGGCTGGTTGGGGGAGGGGGGATGGCTGGAACAGGTGCTGGGCTCCAATCTAATGTCAACGCCGGCTGCCTGGAGCTGAGGCCTGGTTGGTGACAAGGGTCAGGCTTCTAGACATGCCCCGAGGAGTCATTACAAGATGCTCTGGACATGGAGGGGATTGGGGGTGGGCAAAGTGGGTGCAGTGGACTGAGAGATACAGGCATCCCGTTATGGAATGAATAAGTCATGGGGATAAAGAGCACAGCATAGGGAATATAGTCAATGGTACGGTTATCGCGTTGTATGGTGACAGATGGGAGCTACCCTTGTGGAGAGCACAGCATAGCATATAAACTTATCAAATCACTATGTTGTACCTGAAACTAATGGAAGGTGTGTGTCAGCTATACTCAAAGAAAAAGGTGCTCTAGACAGAGCCATGGTGCCCCCCAGCAGCACCCAGACCTCCCAGAGAAGAGATGAAGGGCCTCTGTTTCTCTTCAAAAGAGAAATCCCCGGGGTGCCTGGGTGGTTCAGTCGGTTAAGCATCTGTCTCTTGATTTCGGCTCAGGTCATGATCTCACAGTTCGTGAGATTGAGCCCCACGTCAGGCTCCACGCTGTCAGTTCGGAGCCTGCTTGGGATTCTGTCTCTCCTCTCTCTGCCCCTACCCACCTCTCAAAGTAAATAAATAAAACTTTTTAAAAAAGAAAGAAAGATTCCCCAGACCATGGCTCCTCCTCAAAATCTAAAGAGGCAAATAGAAAGGAGAAATAAGAAGATCCCTCTTTAATACCTTGACACCAAGTTTCTTATAAAGTAAGGGACTTTCTGGCTGATTAGAATATCTGGTCCATTTCTGTGCATCAGCTAGCAATTACAGCTTTATTTCTAGGTTTCTCCTGATCAGTAAAGCGTGGCCGACTTTGGGCTCAGACCTCAAGGGCCCCCTGCGTGAGGAGGCTCACCCACCCTGTCTGTACACAACACTGGAGGGTGAGGGGCAGGGCTGGGCTCCAGCTTCACCTCTGCCCCAGGTTCCACAGGCAGGCCCATGGCTCCCCTGGGCCCTAGGGCCCTCATCTGTAAAGGGGACCAGGCACCTCTAGAAATTCCATCCATTTATCAGTTAGGGAAACAGTGCCTAGCCAGGAAATAGAGGAAATGTAATGTCGGGGGACTGGTTACAGATGCTGGAAGAGCCAAAAAGCCAATCCCAGGCAGAAATAACAGGATCCCAGCACCCTAGGTTTGGAGAGAGACTGTTGTTAGCACCTGAACTCTGGACCATTTGGTGGAGCTGGAACCCTGGGCAGCTCAGAGAGAGACAGAGGGAAACACCTCAGCCTTTCCCTTCCTCCGGCCCTCTGATTTATCCTTGTTCACTGAACCCCCTTGGGCTGAACCCAGCTGGAAACCAGGCAGCAAGGGAGCCTGGGAGATGTAGTTTGTAAGACAGACTGTTGCAATCCAAAGTAGGGCAAGGGAATCCAGGCAAAAGACCAGCAATCCAGCCATGGATGTTGCAACCATCCCAGACTTAGAGTGGATTTTTTCACTTTTTTTTTGTCCTGTCCTGCCATTTCTGCTTTAGGTGCCTTATATGTAAAGGAATTGAGTTAAAGTTGGACACAATGGAAACACTTTAATTTAAGCTGTAAAGCTCACACTTTCCAGGCCACCCCATCACTTATGAACCCCAAAAGTGGATCTGTGTCCGCTGGTTATCCCCTTGCCAGACTGAGCATCCCCTGACAAACAGCCCTGCCCCATGCTTTCTCTCGGCAAGGAGCAGGCTGTGCTGGGTAGGTGTAAGATGTGGACCAGTTGCAAACAGAGCTGGATTTGATCCAGCCATGGGGCGGAGGAGGCAGTGTAACAGGTTTCCATTCCACCTGGGGAAGCAGGAGCATTATTTCCTCCACCAGGGCTGGGTTTCCAGGTACAGAGAGCAGAGGTCACTGTGGTCCAATGAGCTGAGCATAGGTTAGGAACTCAATTGCTCTTTGTTTAGATTCAGCTGAGGCACCCAACCTTGTGTGACCTTGTGCCAAGCACAATTCTTCCGCTACAACCTGCCCTACAAGACCAGGAAGACATGATGAGGAACGCCAGGAGAAGCACACTGAAAGGTAACCATTGTGCACATAAATGTACAATGAGGGCAATGCCCAGCATTCACACCATGCCCTTCCTGAGTCATGATCTTATATCCAACCTAGTCATACAGACCATCCTCTTGTGAAGGAAGGGGAGGGACTTTTATCTGCACTTTACAGAGAGAGAAACCCAGGCACTGAAAGTATACAGCGACCAGCACAGTGGGTCAAGCTGGCATCGGATTCAAGGCCTCAGGAGTGTCAGCCTTGACCTGCTTCAACTGAGCCACAGAGGACCACTTACCTCCTAAGCCCAAGGGCCCCGGTGCCATTCAGGAACATCTGTAGGTGACGTGCTTTTGTCATTAGGCCTAGAAAGGAGAGGAGAAACAAGTGAAAGGAAAACAAGGGAGGCAAGGAAAAAGGAACAGAGAGAAAGCAGAGATAAGGAAAGAAGCTATGCTATGATAGAAAAGGTAGATAAGAACACGCAGCTTAGGAAATCACTCTGCCCTGACTCTTTACTACAGCTTGTGAGGGTCTTACCAGCCCTGAAGGCTTCGATGCCTCCCAGCATCACTAGCTGGGACTGGAAATTCACCGGGGTTGCTTGAATAAGAAACCAGTCCCCCTCGCACTAATCTGGGGTGGCTTCCATTATCAGCTGGCCTTTTCCTCCCTGCAGGGCCCAGTTGACAACACTCGAAGTCCTGTTCCCTTTTCTGTAAGGTGCTATTGTGTAAGGTGGGAGAACAGATACTCATGTGGGTGTTGCTGAAGCTCAAACATGTTTATCTGCACCTGGACGGTGGAATGCTTTCACACAGATGGAGTGGCACCCGCCACCTTCCTTGAGGATTGCCAGGGTCCTCTTCGTCCCACCCACATATCTGGGCTCCTGTCAAAGACAAGCTCTTACAGAAGCTGGGCAGGTGTAATTGACCAGGCACGTCAAGCACTGGAGAAGGTGTAACTGGAGCCTAGCTTGTGCACAGGCCTGATACTCCCCTCCCTCTGACAGTCATGCTCCCAGGCACACAAAAGCAGGGGATTCTGGCCGAGTCTTTGGCTAAAATGAGAGAAGTCCTTTCTACTTTAGACAGCCCGGCACAGGCCACCAAATCCAGAAATACACAAAATTCCACTTTTGCTCACTTTTCAACCCAAGGGCTTTTCCAGAAAGTAGAGTCTTATAACAGAAAAGCTTCCTGGACTGCAGGCAGGGGTTGCATCAGGCATCCAGGCTAGAATTCCGACAGCACCCTGCAAACTAGCAAAACTCCCGACTCGATATGCCCACCTTGCTCTTTGCCATCACGAAAATCTACTTAAGCTGCTCCATGTTGCAACTGCAGTGCTTAATGCCGGGTGTGTAGGGAAAATGACATTTATTCTTTGGTTACTGCTGTCTGCCTCAGCCCCCAGAGTCGGTAAACAAACAAGCTGTCCTTGGAGCAAATGCCTCCCTCTCGGCATCTCCCCGCTGCTGAGCCACACAGCTCAACAATGAGGCCGACAGCCCTCCATCAGGCTGTGTGCAGAGCGGACATTCTTGGCCTCTGAGTCTTGCCATCAAGTTATTGATGGGAACAGGTGCCCATAATTCAGCATAACCCACCGAGCCTTACTTCACTTTCTCTGGAAACCTCTTGATTTAGGAGTGAAAACTCCTGGCTCCTTTCGTGCTGGCCTGTAAACATCTCCGTCTGGATTTGCCGAGGTGGGTTGCTAAATTTAATTACCAGTTTCCATCCCATGTGATGGTGTGTGACAGGCCAGCTCACCCTGTGAGTTAGCCAAGGGGTTTTAAATAAATGCTTTCTGACGGAAAGGATGATAAAGATCCCTGTTTATTCACCAGCGAGCCTGGAGAGTGAGCTGCTCTGGGTTTTACTACTGAGCTGCGGCCGTGCTAATCTTCTGAGCTCCATCACCACTTCCCGCAGGCTGCTGAGAGAGGCGCAAGGGGCGGGTGGGAAGAGCTTCCAGCCAGGTCAGGAGGGCTTCGCCAGCCCAGGCTGTCCCAGGTCTCTCTGACCTTGGAACACAAATAGCTCTGGGGGCCAGCCTCAGCTTCTCCATCTGGAAAGAGGAACTGTTCACAAAAAGTCAGGAGTGGCAGCGAATGTTTTGGAGCTTTCAGGAGGCAAAGCTACAGATACACAAATACGGCACTGTTCCTGAATGCGTCCCCAGAACCCCAGAGAGCAAGTTCTTCAAAGAGAGAGGCATTAGTCTCGCCCATGGCCTTGAAATAAAAATGAAATAAAACGCTGACAAGATTTGCATTATTTCCTTAGGAAACACTCTCGTCATTGAATACACACTCAATCTGCCTTCTGAAGTGACTCCATGTGGTCTGAGCCACAGCACCAGGGGCTCACCAGGGATCTTGTGAGAAGTGCAGGGTCTCGGGGCTCCATTCCATCCCTGCTAAGTCAGAATGTGCTGCATAACCAGATCCCCAGGCCATGCAGATGTATTTTCAATTTTGAGAAGCACTGGTGGAAAGCAGTGGTTGTCAAACTTTAGCACACATTCGAATTCCCTGGAAAGCTTGTCAAAACACGGCTAGCCCCACCTGCAGTTTCACATTTGGTAGGTCTGGAACGAGCTTGGATAATTTGCATGCCTACCAGGTTCCCTCGCGATGATAATGCTGCTCGACTGAGAACCACACTTTGAGAACCCATGGTAGGTATTCCTTGGATGTCGTCACTGAGGGTCTGTAATATTATTTTTTTTAACGTTTATTCATTTTTGAGAGACAGAGTGCGAGTCAGGAAGGAGCAGAGAGAGAGGGAGACACAGACTCCGAAGCAGGCTCCAGGCTCTGAGCTGTCAGCACAGAGCCCAACGTGGGGCTTTAACCCACGAATTGTGAGATCATGACCTGAGCTGAAGTCAGACACTTAACCGACTGAGCCACCCAGGAGCCCCTGAGGGTCTGTAATATCCTAAGATCTCTTCTTTGTCTACTGGAATGACTGTATTCTGCTCTTACCGTGTCTTAATTTCTAGCTCTTTCTTTAATCATCTTTGAACTCTTGAATTCAGTCCCTGTTTCTCTCTCTCCCTTTTACTAGGAAGCTCAGCACTAGACACGGAAAGCCAGAGAGTGTGTGCTGTGCCAAAATGGGAGGAGTTCATGAAAATCTTCCTTCTTCCTCCTCCATGGCGGTTCTAAAATTCCTTTTTTTTTTTTTTTTTTTTTTGAGAGAGACGGAGCATGAGGGAGTGAAGGGCAGAGAGAGAGAAAGGAAGAAAATCCCTAGCAGGCTCCACACTCAGTGCAGAGCCCAACGTGAGGCTCGAACTCAAAAACCAAGAGATCTTGACCTGAGCCAAAACCAACAGTCGGACACTTAACCGACTGAGCCAGTTTTTTCCTCCACTTGTTTTTTCAACTACAGTTGTACTGCTAGTTAAGGAGCTGATTATGACATGACTAGCACAGGATAACCAAGTTTATTTACTACAGTACCATTTGTATTACTAGATTTTAATCACACAAGCAATACAGTGACACATTTAATTAAAACAATCAACCCTGAGGAATAATGAATTAAAAGCAAAAGTCGACATTTATGTCCCCACCTTTCCATGCCCTATTTCATTCTCCTCCCAGAGCAGAGGAATATTGGTAGTTATGTGTGTATTTTTCTGTGTTTTTATATGTTCATATATACATAAAAATAGATGATAGGTAGAGGGATAGATAGATAGATAGATAGATAGATAGATAGACATGCAGATATTTATCCGTATATATTAACATGATCATACCTTAAGTGTTATTCTGCAACTTTATTAATTGAAAGTACTTCTTAGGGATCCTTTCAAAACAATAAGTAGACTCCACTTCATTTTAAAACTGCAAGCCCATATTCCATAATATAGATATATCATATTTAGCCATTCTATAGTAAGGTAGCATTGTCCTGAGAATAAACTGAGACGTGGCCTCCCAAAAGGTGGTATCAGTTTCCATGACCCCCAGCCACCTTGAAAGTGTTGATTTCTGGGTGCTAGGCAGGTGTCCTGGTACAGGATCACTTATTTACCTTCTATAAGCCTCAATTTCCTCATTTGTAAAAAAATTACAATACCTACTTATGGTTAAAGATCAACAATCAGGGGCACCTGGGTGGCTCAGTCCAGTTAAGCTTCCGACTTCAGCTCAGGTCATGATCTCACAGTTTATGGGTTTGAGCCCTGCAATGGGCTCCATGCTGACAGCTTGGAGCTTGCTTTGGATTCCGTGTCTCCCCTCTGTCTGCCCCTCCCCTACTCACGCTCTGCCTCTCAAAAAATAAATAAACATTTAAAGTAATAATAATAAAAACATCAACAATCATGTATAAAAAATACCTTATAATATCTAAAGGTCTAAAGGATTATAAAGTAATAATCATAATAACCATAAATCATAACATCATACAGGCCATGTTACCATTGGTGGCTTTCCTGCAGGGAACTCATCCCATCCACGATGTGAGTGTCTCATTAGCTTTTAGCTTTCGATTTCAATTAGCATTTTGTTTCTTTCTCTTGCTCTACATCCTAGTTTCCATCTTATTTTTGAGACCATAGCTGCCTCTGTAATGCTAAATGCTGAGAGATTTCTTTGGCCCTGCAAAAGTGGATAGTTTTAGGAGAAATTGCATGCAGAGAACTGTCATCAATGGGAGTGTGGCGGTGGGAAGAACCCGGTGCGGTGAGCAGTTTCACACGGGCACATCTGGGGCCCTTCACTGTGAGTAGGACGTTTTGTCCTGAAGAAAGAAATGAGACATGGTTAGCAGACAAAGGGACACACAGGCCGCACAACCCCGTGGGCAGCAGAGCTCTCAGCTAGGAAGTGAAGACGGTTACATCTAGCACCACAGATGGGAGCTTGCCCTCACATCCCAGATGAGGGCACTTCCTGGAAAGACGGGTCACCTCGCTGCCACGGCACTTGGGAGTTCCTACTTTGATCCGGAAGTAGAACCAAGAAGCTCTGAAGTGTATCAAAAGAGAGAAGTGACCCAGATTCTTTTAAAATCAAAGGATTTTAACTCAAAGAAAGGCAAAGGGCCATGCCTTTGGGTTTTCCCAAGTTAGTTCATTCATTTTCAGTGCCAAAAACCAACACCAGTCTTACACGGCAATCCACTTACTGAAGTTGGAACCCGAGGTGTGAAAAGTTCTGTGTTGACAAAGTTTTGCATCAGCTCCTGCCACTAAACAACATGTAAAAACGTGTAGTTTAATTTTAACTTTATAATAAATAAGTGCTTTCCTAAACCCACTCAGGAGCATAGGCTGTCACTAGGTCTACAGGTGTGCTCTGAAATCAGATACCACCAAGACATTCCATCAAGCTAAGATGTGTAAGGGCCAGGACGAAGCAATCCATCATTTTTTATGTTTCTGTGAACTGTCCTAACAAGTGTAAGTGCCCTGACAAAATCTTTCAGTCAAGTTCACTGTGCATTTCCAAAGCTAGTGTGTGTATATGGAGGGAGGGAGGTGAGCCTGTGCAAATGTGTGTGTGTTCTATATTTAAAAAGTGTCAGGAAAAGAGTGATAAATAAGATAAAGAGGTGAGACACCTAAGACCATAGTTAAAGAAGCTTGGGAGCAGTCAGATGATATTAGGTCATTCATTCAACCAACCCCATTTTTTTGTGCTCCTTCTATGTACCAGACATTGTACTGGATTCCAGGAGTGACTTAGACACAAAGCCACTCTCAAGAAACTCCCGGCCTAATTAATACATGAACAACGGTGACACCAAGCAGAAGAGCCATAAGGTTGGGCAGCTGAGATGCTTCGGAAGCCCTGTGGATGATGGTTATTGCCACATGTCACCTTCCGGAGGTTCTGGGGCTGCCTGAGGAGGGCCTTGTGGAATAACTCTTTCTTTCAGGGATGAAGGCTGTTGAGTGTCTTGCAAAGAAATATGAAGTACATAGGCAAAAAGAATAGGTTATATGGATGGATTTATGAAATGAAAGCATTGCATCTGGATAAGGAATACACAAAGACTTCTCTAATTCTTAACCATAAAATGTATAATGCAAAATTAAACCCTGTCCTTGTAATTAAGAATAACACCTAAGCAGGAATGAGAGCCCCAATGTTTCCTTTCCCTCCTGACGTTGGACACAAAGGTCATCATCCTAGAAGGGACTCTTGGAAATACCGTTTCACCTAGGCTTCTCTTCAGTAACTTCAACCACAACTTATAATATATTCGCACGTGAAAAGAAATATTCATCACTCACATGATGTTTGGAGGTTAATGGAGCAACTGGGGTGTCCGCAAGCTCAGGTTACTGAACTTCCAGTTAAGAAGTCACCTCCTCCAGAGGCGCCTGGGTGGCTCAGTTGGTTGAGCGCCAACTTCAGCTCAGGTCCTGATCTTGCAGTCCATGAGTTCAAGCCCCACGTTGGGGTCTGTGCTAATAGCTCAGAGCCTGGAACCTGCTTCAGATCCTGTGTCTCCCTCTCTCTCTGCCCCTCCCCCACTCGTGCAATGTCTCTCCTTCTCTCTCTCTCTCTCTCTCCCCCTCTCAAAAATAAAATAAAAGCATAAAAAAAATCACCTCCTCCAGAAAGCTACCCTGAATCAGATTCATTCCTCTGATGATTGTGTGCCTACTGTGTGCCAAGCGCCGTGCTAGAGTGTGTGTGTGACCGGTGACCAGGGCTACGTGAGCCAGCATCCAGACCCCCACTGACATGCCTGCCGTCTTTGCTCCTGATCCCCAAGCAGCTAGATGTTCAGAGCTCTCACCACCCTCTTCTCTGATTGTTGAGTTGATTGTCTGAATCCCCTGCTAATCTGTGAAGTCCTTGGGCAAGGACGATGGCTTTTATCTTTTTATTCCCAAAGCCTGGCACGTTCTAACTGGGAATAGAAGCAGCTCACCTTAGTCTTATTATTTCTTATTTATTAAAGCATTTTATTTTACATGCTTGAGACACACACATACAGTGTGGCTCATTATACACAAATTTTAATGTATTTTTTATTTTTCTTTTTTATGAATATTTCTTTTCACATGTGAATATATTTAAATCTTCCCATTCATCTTTATCTCATACAACGATCATTTTACGTGCGAACATAACAACATTCAGCTGATATGCAGAATCACTGAAATTAAACAACTGGAATTTTATAGCTCATATATCCATTTTATTCTTATCAGAACAATGGAGACACTGAACAAAATTAACCAAACTGTGTTTATTGCACCTCTTGTTATGTGCCCATTCTACCAACACTTTCTTTCTTCAGCTTATTGATAGGTAAGGAAGACCAAAAGAAAAGAATGGAGTTACCTTACCTTTTCCTATTCTTCTATATCATCATTTTCAGAAGAAGTGGTGAGCTAATACAGGGAAGTAAAATGAGCGAGAAAGGATATGATAGGGTTCCCTGGTCTCCAGTGTTTCTTGGAACACCGTTGCCTTCTTTCTTTGGAAGCATGTTCTGGTTCCACCTGGAAAGCATGGCCTCTTACCCTCTCTCCCCACTTCCTCTCCTTACTTACCTTCCCCTTCTCAGATTACTCAGTCATGAACATTACACACTTGCCTGGTATTCATTTTAAGTGTTGCTGGCTTCCTGTGTGTGGTTCGGCTTGGGACTCTGTGCTCATGGAACATCATGAACAACTATACTGGGGAGTAGGGAAGGATAGATGCATATGTTATGTCTATCTCCTCTGCTCACATGTATATTCCAATGTCCTTTGAACTTCACTCACAAAACACAACCACAAAGATAAAATTATTAAGAAGTTCAAGATGGCAGGGCACCTGGGTGGCTCAGTCGGTTCAGTGACCACCTTCAGCTCAGATCATGATCTCATGATTTGTAAGTTCCAGTCCCACATCAAGCTCTGTGTTTACAGCTCAGAGCCTGAAGCCTGCTTCAGATTCTGTGTCTCCCTCTCTCTCTTCCCCTCCCCTCCTTATGTGTTCTCTCTCTTTCAAAAATAAGTAAACATTGAAGAAGGAGAAGGAGGAGGAGGAGGAGGAGAAAAAGTTTGTTCCAACTAGCAAGAGCCAAGCATTATCCAAGGGTGGGACCCTTCTGAACATAGGACCTTCTTTTTTTTTTTTTTAATTTTTTTTTTAATGTTTATTTATTTTTGAGACAGAGAGAGAGCATGAACGGGGGAGGGGCAGAGAGAGAGGGAGACGCAGAATCAGAAGCAGGCTCCACGGCTCTGAGCCATCAGCCCAGAGCCCAACGCGGGGCTCGAACTCATGGACTGCGAGATCATGACCTGAGCTGAAGTCGGACGCTTAACCAACTGAGCCACCCAGGCGCTCCTGAACATAGGACCTTCTACAACTTCACAGCTCAATGTCCATGAAGTGGGGCCTGGCTGTACTGAATGGTCACAAGCAATCCAACCTCATTTTTGAGCAACAACTTGATTGAAAATAGCTCAAAGAGAAAGACCATAACTTCAAGATTGTAACAATAAAGGAGAACACTATCCAAAGTCAGACACACTGAGAATATTACAATGTGACTTTACAAGTCATCAGACATGGCTGACAGTCTGTTAAATTCAACACTTATTGTGCTCAGCACTATACAAAAACCCGCCAGGACAAGGGTGGGTGGGGAATATTCCTTGAATGAAGAGTATTCATTCCTTGAATAAGGTCCCTGACCTCAAGAATACTAACCTACTGGGGAGACAGAGAACTATGGAACCATATTGCCAGAGAGATTATAGCCACTGCTAGGATGGTAAAAATAAGCACTATTGAGTAAAATATTGCTAAAGGATGAGGAAAGAACATTTGTCTTAGCTTGGACTCCTCCAAGAAGCAGAGCGTGAGACAAGGGTTTGCATGTAGTGGTTAATTTTAGAAAGTGATTGGGAAGACAGAAAGCCAATCCAAAGGAGTATTACTGAGCTTGTTAGTACTTTGGGCAAATGGAGCTCAGTTCCACTGGAAACTACTGAGGAGCCATGTCGAATGCGCCTTCACCCCAGGACCATGGGAGAGATATATATCTACTGGCTCCCAACCTCCATTGGTCCACAAGGCTGCCCCAGGACTATTAATGAACACTTTAGCATTTCCAGGTTTGCACATGCCTAGGAAGAGTTGAGCATGCTCCCCCCAGTTATACCACACCACAGTGGAAGAGAAGCCCAGAGGCAGAGAAGATATATGTGGTGCAGCTGAAGCGAGGTGTGGTCAGGCTATACCTATGCACTGCTGGTTGCCACAGCAACACCCAGAACAAAAAGGTGTGGTGTGAGAGAAGTATCAGAGATGTTCTGCACAACATCTTGCCCCATGCTTCTCAAACGTGAGCATGCGTCAGACTCCCTGGAGGGCTTGTTAACACAAATCAGTGGGCACCCTCCCCACCAGGTTTCTGGTTCAGTAGATGTCATGTGGGGGCTGAGAATTAACATTTCCAATATATTCTTTGTGTGGGCATTTAGGTTTTTAAAGACAGTTGTCCACTCTGTACAGGGACACCAGACTGATCAAGCAGGAGAAAGAGAAGCTTCCTAAAACAAACAAAACTATATACGTATCTCTAGGAAGAGCAAAAATTGATTTCATCATAACAAGAATAGAATTGGCATGCATTCATGTGTACTCATCACCATTGATAATCTACTGAGAGTTGCTCATCTATTGATACCCTAATGAGAATTTCAACAGCCAAAAGTGAAGAAGTTGATGTTTGTTATTGTTTGTGCTTTATTCCCACCTCAATCCAGATCTATTCACTACCCTTCTCTGTGTCAGGGACGCTAATCTCTGTGGACTGGGTCATCCAGATTGGCCAATCAGAGGCACCACTAGGAAACCAAAAAGTGGGAGAAAAGACAGTTGGAGTGTTTATTCTCTCTGTTGGAGTGTTTATTCTCTCTGCTTCCTTCATGTCTCTCCAAAGGGCTATTGGTGGTTGTATTCCCACGTGGCTATCGTCCTGTGAGAGCCCCTTCCAGTACATTTCTTATCAGGCTCGGACAACCCTATCCCCACCCCTCATGGCCCCTCAGGCTTCAGGGAGGTCACAGGTCCTTGCTGTTCCTGGTTCCCAGGTGCCTTGCCATCCGGAGTTGTTTCCTTTAACTCTGCCCAAAGAGCTTCATTAATGTTCTTTTCAACTCAGCCACCTTCTTTCTACCAGGATTCTGACTAATAACAGTACCTCAAGGAAAAAAAAAAAAGAGCCAGATAAACCTACATAAATACACCAGTATTTCTGAGCTTTTGGCATGAGGAATAACCCTGATAACACTCAAGGTGATATTGAAATTTGAAGATTTAAATACAGGATAAAATGAAATATAAAGCAAAAAAGTGGATGAGTAACATATAAAAATAAACCAAGGCCTTGAAATGATTGCAGATTAAAGATATACCAAAAAAAGCAAAAAGAACTCCATGGAGTTTGATTTTTCTTTCACACCCTGAGAAATTTGCTATAGGCAAGGGAGAGGCCCCCAAAAGCACTAACTTGTCCTATAGAAAATGCTTCCCCATCTACTTGCACCCTGGGAACATGGAATACTGGCAGGAGAAAAGAAAAGTGTGATTTAAGCTGGACATGAAAGCCTTCAGAAGCATCTTGGGAAATACAAGATAAGATCAGACCAGAAATTAATCAGGGAACACAGTGATAAGGTAACATGTTGCAATCAATTTAAAGTTCACATCTTGCTTGATTTTATGCATCCATCATAAAATCCATCAAAAGCAATGGCCTTTCAGTCAATTTTAACTCCATTCTTTGGGACTCCCCGTCCTGCACCCCCAACCCCAGGCTCTGCCTAGAGTTGGTTCAGCATCTCAGAGAACACCAGATGCTTCAGCTTCGGGCTTCAGGAACCATGAGCAACTTACAGTGGAAGGCGAAGTTGCCATGTTCCTCAGCAAGGACTGCTGGTTACTCCAGACCTCAAAGGACTTTTCTAAGGGAGGCGCTTAAGTGAGACAGTGGGTGTTGCACAGGGAGGGGGAAGGATTTTGGTTAAGCCTTACAGCTCTTCTAAAAGGCCCTCTGTTCTTTTTTTACTCTGTTTACACTGTGCCCTGTTGTTTTCCAGATTTCCAAGGTTAAATCCGGCACCCCTATTAACACTGTTTGAGTCCTTCAGAATTTCCAGAGCTTCCCTGCTAATCCGATGTGTGTAGTGCTTTTCTTTTAGCTGAACACAAATGTAGGGCGAACCAGTGCTTTTGTCCACTACAGCAGACCTTGTCCCCATGTGATAATCTAAGATGTGGTCTTTGTCCTTAATCTTCTTATCCATGAGTCGTTCCAGTTTACAGGTTACAGTATTTTACCTCAGGTGAGAGGACGTGATTATCATCACAAAAATAGTTGATGTTTATTGAACATGTACTATGTGCTAGATTATGCATATTTAAGTGCCTAATCCTATAGTAATCCTGTGAGGTAGCCCCATTTTTACAGATGAGGAAATTGAGCTCAAGAGACTAAGAGACTTATCCAAGATCATGGAGCTAGTAGGTGGCAGAGTTGGGTCATGAATCCAGTTAGCCCTTTCTTTAGCCTAGTTTTTCTTGGCCAGGAGTGGTGTTACCCCCAGGTGACATGTGGCAATGTCTGGAGATACTTTTTGCTTGTTACGACCAAGGGAATGTGTCCAGGGATGCTGCTGAACACCCTATGAAGCACAGGACAGCCCTGCACAGAAGACTATCCAACCCAGCATGTTAATAGGGCCAAGGCTGAGCGAACTTGGTCTGACCACTGTGCTATATGACAGGACTCGAATCCTTTTCTGTTTGTTTTCACGTCTTCGGATCTGGTAGGATGTCTTTGTTGGAATAGATTCTAATAGTATCCCTTTCAGAGTTACTCTTGATACACAAGGTGAAGTTCTGTTCTTCCCAACCAGCTTCCTTCGTCTCTTTCTCTTGCCTGAGTTGGAATGAAGAGCTGATTAACTGCTCAGCAGACCATTCATTCTGTGAGAACAGAATGTCCAATTCGGCTGTTCTGCTATGGGCTATCTGCTCCCAGAGTTGATTCGGTAAGATACATCCAGGCAGGTCTGCGGATTTTTTTTTTTTTTCAGTAACCACATGAGGTTGAAAGGCAAAAAAGAATTCTCTCACAATTTCCCTGGCTTTCCCTGTACTTTGAACTAGCATACCAACCCTACAGTAGCTTGAGAAAAATAGGGAGCAGCACTGAAAAGATATACTTTAAGCTTTCAAAGAAAGTCTTTGATGAATAGAGGCTCATCTACTTGGGGCAATACAGCATCCAACTCATATGCATTTGCCTTTGGGTATGAGCCGGTGACAGGCAGCACCTAGATATTGGGATGTGGCTGTTCCTTCTCCCCAGATCCACATTCTTATTTCTTTGAGGTTAATACATCCTGGAAAAGGAGGAAGGCTTCCTTCTCATGGTGCTTACCACTGAAGGGATGTTGGTAGATTAAATAATGTTTGAAAAGACACCCTATTCTGCAAAAAAGAGAGAGAGAGAGAGAGAGAGACCCAGAGGCAACTTTGGAAACTTCTAGAAGGGTAGAGAAACTTGGAAAATAAATATCACAAATGGGGCTGTTAATGTAATGGGGGAGAAAGCCTGACAGGGCAGACAACTATGGGAACAGATTATTACTTTCAAGGGCTGGACATGAAAATCTGATAATGACAATTTTTAAGCCCTTGATGAGCAGAAACTTCTTGAAACATGTCTGTGTCCCTGCTGCTGAGTGCAAACACTCTGACTGAGAAAAGCCATGAGAGACAGACACGGATGAGGAGCCCTGGCAGTGATATAGGAACCACAGCCTTCCAGAGGACACCTCACCTGAGCAATCCTCAGCCCCAAAACCCCAGCTTCTTGCTGCTCATGGAGCTCAGCCTTCCAGCAACAGAATGAGGGAGAAGGCAACATTTGTAAGGCAAACTCTCTGAACCCAAATACACAGTATAGCCCAGACTGTAATGGTCTGGTGAGTTTAGAGGGGGGTCGGTCTGAGGAAGACTTGAGATTCTGCATGGCTGACGGGCCCTGCTTGTCCCCAAAGCTCACTCTAAGCATCAAGGATCTCAGGAGGAAGTATAAGGGACTCTGGATGGCTGTGAAGCCAGACAAGACTTCTGAGACACAGATTCTGATCACATCTCGCCCCTGCACTCTGCTGTCAGAGTGAAGTTCAAACCCCCAGGTGGGTGGTTCAAGACCGTCGGCAGCCTGGCATCGGCTCACCTGCCCCTTCATCAGCCTGCACCTCTCCCTGCAATGGCTGCGCTCAGCTCTCCCTGCATGGAGCATTGAGCCCCTCCACACCTTCTCGCTTTTATTCTGCTCCAAACTCCACCAGCAAAATCCTCCTCCCGTGGCACCTGCACCCACTGAGTTCCTCCTCACCCCATGACATTCCTTCTCCAAAGCCTTGGCCGCTTCCCATAGCCATCTCTCTATACCTCTAATCAAGCACATAGGACGTCATATTCTGATATTTTACTTAAGTGTATAAGCCTCCCCCACTCCACCCCAGCTAAACTGTGAGTCCTCAGGAGCAGAAACTGTATCTTCTTTCTTCAGGCTACCCCATGTCTTCACATAGTTACCTGGCACTGGATATTTATTGCCAAAATATTAGTTAAGTAAGTGAAGGAAGGAAGTGTCATGCCCATCTCCACATTGTTTTCCTCTTTTCTTCTTCTTTTTCAAAGGTCTCCAGGGTCTCAGATGTTTGGGGTTATAGATTTTAAGTGGCTTTCAATAATCATAGTAAGAGCTAACTCTTACAGAACACTTACTATACATTAGACATTGTTCTAAGCTCTTCAGCCTCATCAAGGCATTTAATCTTCATAACAATTTCCATGACCCTATGTAGTTATTGTCTGTATTGTTGCCATTTTATGTATGAAGAAAGTGCAGCACAGAGAAGTTAAGTAACTTGATCAGAGTCACACAGCTAGAAGTGCCTGCACCAGGATTTAAACGAAGGCAGTGTGGTGTTAAAAACAAGGATGAGTCAGGGTGCCTGGGTGGCTCAGTTGGTTAAGCGTCGGACATCGTCTCAGGTCACGATCTCGCGGTGCAAAGGTTCAAGCTTGCGTTGGGCTCTGTGCTGACAGCTCAGAGCCTGAAGCCTGCTTCAGATTCTATGTTTCTCTCTCTCTGCCCCTCCCCTGCTCATGTTCTCTCTCTCTCTCTCTCTCTCTCTCTCTCTCTCAAATATTTTTTTTTTTTTAAAAAAAGACAAGGATGAGTCTTTGGAGGACCAAGTAATAAGACAGATGGGCCACAACTCTGTTCCACTCTCCCTGCCATTCTCTAGCCTTACCCAGCCTACAAAACAAAGAGCCCTCAGCCATATTTTTTCATTATTCCAGCTCATACTGGAGCTGGAACACAACCTGGTATTCCCTTTATTTGATGCTCACAGACCTCCTGAAGGGTTATTGGCAATGTCAAGTATGACAGCCTGTCTCATCATTCAACAGAGAGAAAGAAGCATGGAGTTCAAGGATATGTTCACCACCAAACCGAGAGGTCTGTGGCTGTTGACTTCTATCTTCATAGAAAAGCTTGCCCTCAAGGTATTAATAGCAACCCACAACGACTGGTCAATAATTACAGCACATTTAGCCATGAATTGGCTTTTAGATTTCTCAAGGTGGTTCTCTTGGCCACAATTGGGTCTTGGTCTAGGTGTAGGACCTGTGTTCACTATCACTGAGGAGTTAATAAAAGCCAACCCTTCATTGGATGCCACTACCCCAACTAGGGTCCTTTAAGAACTTTGAGCAGACACATGGGCTGGCAGGGACTGACTTCCTAAGTATGCCATTAAATGGTCCACTCTTCTAGTGATGCCCAAAGCTAGGAGGTGAACAGGACTTCCCACTGGGGTGGCTGAAGTTTTGTGGAGTATATGTTGGGATTCAATTTCTCTCTCTGCCCAATCCTGTTTCCTCTTCTTTCATTAGCCTTGGTGGTTAAGAAACATCATGCTTCCAAACTCTATCTCAGCATCTGGAAAACCCAACCTGCAACAGACTGGCCTTGGGATAGGATGTATCCTTCCATTTTCTCCTCTACCTTCTTTCTCCTTAGAACTACACACTTCAGAATCTCTGACCTTTTGTTGCCAACAAAAGATCGTGCATTTCTGCATGGCCCCTCTTTGGTTCTTTGCTATTCTCTCCGCATAAAATGTCCTTTCCTTCCCCTCCCCCACATCACCCATGTGACAACCTTCTAACTATCCTTTATGGCTCAACTCAAATGGCCTGCTGTCTCTAGCTTACAGCCGAAGATTGATTGCTCCCCCCTCCCACAGCACCTTCTGCGTACTTCATTATGATACTGATTACACTTTTATATTCTCTCACTGAGCTGTGGGACACCTGGGAATAGATTTTGTTTCTTGTTCATCTTTTTAGCCCTAGCACTTGAGACATGATAGGAGCACAATACATGTTTACTCAATTAAATACTTTTGAATTTATGATGATCATCTGGTGGGATTTATGTTCTTACATGAATGACTATTCCCAAAGCCACTTGTTCCTTTAAAGCCCTCCCAACCCCCACTCTCATGAGAAGGGGCCCACTAGGGCACAGTTGTGACCCATGTACAGACCTCAAGCTCAACTTATAAACAGGGCTCAAGGCTACACACACACACACACACACACACACACACACACACACATACACACACACATATACACACAAACATACACCTGCTCCTCTCCTCTACTGAATGAGTCAGAATCAGGAGTAAAAGTCCAGGGTAAGAGAGTAGCCCCCTTCCCTCTGCCCTACATGCACAAAATATAAGAGGATGTCCCTCAACCCTATGCCCAAGCTTATATCAGGAATCACATGACCAACCTCTGTGTGTCTCTGCCTCTTCTTTTCCTCACCCACTCATGATTGTGACCTGGGGCCATTTCTCCCCTATATTAGATCACTTTCCCTTCTATATCATAGCTTGTTCATGGGGTATTAGCACACATCTATCTTCCTCTAGAGGAGGACAGAGAAATGTCAAAAGAAGAGTTATAATAACTGGCTCCTTCCATAAAAAGGAGATTTAGAGGATGTTTATCTTTAATGTATACATTTGGAGATCTATGGCATTGGATTCATGAGATATATACCTGGAACCAGAATGCTGGTATTTCATTCAACGAATATGTATTAAGTGCTTACCATCATCAGGCACTGTCCTAGACACAGGGAGTAAGCTAGGAGCTGAGAGTGGTGGCCCCATCTTGGTCCAGTATAGCATTCAATTAAACACTAGTTCAACATCCAAAAATACATTTAGTTCCTTTCTGTTGTTTCTCGTGAAAACAGCAAAGAGGGGAACGCCCATTCCTTATGTACAACACACTCTTCAAATCCTCTTTCTCCCCTCCCCTATTGGCCACTCTCACACTCAACTGCCCTGAAGTCTCTTTCCTCCTCACTCCACCCCAGCAAGAGGCTGGGATGACAGAGTTAAAGAAAAAGATAAATAGGTCATCACACTTGATGTCTGCCACGTGAGGAAGGAAGCCACTAGAATCCAGGGTCCAAAACCAGGCAGCCCCCACCAGTTACCATGCCTTTAAAAAAAAAAAAGAGGGGCAATGATAAATTCAGGCAGCCACTGACTTTATCCTCCATCATGGCAATGAGCTGCCTCTCGGGTGAAAGCTTCACTCCAGCTGGTGTTTATCAAGGAAGATGGTGAGAAGGAGCAGCAGTGTTTATTGAGAGAATGTGAAAGATCCTTTGTCATTGTTTATTGACCATTCCTGACACATCCAATGGCCGGCATGTACTTCATCATTCTGTTGGATGGATATTAATGTAAAAAAAAAAAATCACTCATCAAGAGCTAAAGAACTTCTGCCTAAGGCATTCTACAGACTTAAAGTTGATAACAAATTCTGCCAGACATTTCCATTCTTTAGAAACCAGTGAGCTGGACAGTCTACATTTATCACGTGACTCAGGGCTAGCAGAAAATGAAAAGGCATTTGCTTGAACCTCCCCCCTGCAACTATTTGATTCATTTTTGCTTTTTAGCTACCCTGACCACCCATGATAATAACGATGGCTAACATTCATTGAAAGCCCTTTTCCACAAATTTTCTTAGTATTCACCAATCTATGAAGTGACTTCTATTATCATCCTCTTTTAAGATGAAGAAGTGGGGGCACCTGGGTGGTTCAGTCGGTTAAGCCTTGGATTCCTGGTTTCAGCTGGGGTCATGATCTCATGGTTCATGAGTTCAAGCCCCATGGCGGGCTCATGCTTGGGATTCTCACTCTCTGCCCTCCCCTGCTTACTTGCTCACTCTCTCTCTCTCAAAATAAACAAATACACTTAAAATGAAATTTAAAAAATAAGATGAAGAAGTCATGGTTCAGCGGGATTAGGTGGCTTGCCCAAGGTCCCACTGCTACTACCAAGAGAAGCTGCATTGCCAGCCCAGGGAATTGGGTGCCCCAGCCTTCTGAAATTTCATTCTGCACCTCAGGAAAGAGAGAGGGGCAATCCCACTTTCTGTGTGAAGCTTGCACACAGCTCACTGTAAGGCTGTGTCCACAGAGAACTCCACCAGTTCAACCAAACTGCTGGCCACTTTCGTGGAGAAAGGACATCGCTATTTATATACCAATGACAAATGAAATTAACTGAGTGGATCTGGAAGCTCCCTAGACAGTGACTATTAGAAAATAGGATGTGAAATCCAAGTTCTACTATCTCTAGGTTATTCTTTGGCACACTCAAGCTCTGAACCTCTCATGAAAGACTTTGATCTTTGTGTATTTTGCCAAACCTGAAACTGACCCAATCTCCATTGAAAATGTTCGGTTTTCCTCTCAGCTTTCTGAGTTAGTTAAATTTTAAACAAGTAGAACTTTGTTTTTCTTGCTAAACACTTAAGTAAAAGATGACCTATTTAACAGGTGAGGGGTTATTCTAATAGTATTATAACAAAACCCATAAATCATGGCTGTTGTAATTTTTCTAAAATCATATAGTGTTGGGTAGCCTCGGTGGGTCAGTTGGTTAAGTGTCAGATTCCTGATTTTGGCTCAGGTCATGGTCTCACGGCTCATTAGATCAAGCCCCCATGTCAGGTTCTGTGTGCTGACAGTGCAGAGCATGCTTTGGATTCTCTGTCTCCTCTCTCTGCCCCTCCCTTGCTCATACTGCTCTCTCTCTCTCTCTCTCTCTCAAAACAAATCAACTTTAAAAAATCATATAAAAATAAAAAATATATTGTTTCCAATATTTAACTCTTCATATCTTTCAATTGTTTAGGAGAGAGCCGCCTACAGACAACTTAGTATGGAACACACAGATAACTAAATCTCTTCCATTAAAGCTCAACATTCACCCAGAAATAAAAAAAAAACAAAACCTTTTTTTTCAACATTAATATCAAAGTAAAGGTGACTGGATACTTTCCCCTTTTTCTTATTTATTTGAAAACAGTTTTAGCAGTAGTTTAAATAATTGAGGCACACACACACGCACACACACACACACACCCCTTCGTCTAGAATCATACCAACCTAGCAAGTAAGTTCTTGTTATTTTCCCTTACAGATGTACACATAATTTCACACAACTGCAATCCTATACATTTTCAACCCTGCTGAATGAGAAATATAGCTTGTTTTTGTACAAACTACTAATGAGGGTTTCTTCCTTCTCCATCCAGAAACCCGCAGGTGCTGAGGTATTTATGTACATGACATCCTTTTTCAATACACATCATTAGCTCATTTACTTCCTTTTTTTAATTTTTTTAATGTTTATTTATTTTTGAGAGAGAGAGAGACAGAGCACGAGCCGGGGAGGGGCAGCGAGAGATACAGAGACAGAGAATCTGAAGCAGGCTTCAGACTCTGAGCTGTCAGCACAGAGCCCGATGTGGGGCTTGAACTCACGAGCTGTGAGATAATGACCTGAGTCGAAATCGGATGCTTAACCAACTGAGCCACCCAGGTGCCCCTAGCTCATTTACTTCTTACAGTAACTCACTAAGGTATATCGTTTTCACGAATGCAGAAAGTAAGAATATATGTTTCACTGTGGTCAACAGGTATCAGCAAACTTTTTCTGTAAAGGACCAGATAGCAAACATCTTAGGCCATGCGGTCTCTGCAACCACTCAGCTCTACCACCGCAATAAAAAAGCCGCCGTAGACAATAGACAAGTGAAGAGGCCCATTGCCAATAAGACTTTATTTATGGACATTGAATTAGAAGTCAGATCATCTTGATAGATCACAAAATATTATTCTTCCTTTGATTTCATTCAACCATTAAAAATGGAAGAACCACTCTTAGCCTATGGACAGAACACAAACAGGCAGTGGGGCTATCGTTTGCCAACCCCTGACCTAGAACAAAGGCTCTTGGAGGTAGGAAGAAGCCTTAAAGACCTCTGCTTTAATTGGTTCTCCTCTCATGGGTAAAAAATACGATGCTTCCCAAAGGCAATCGTTTGCTATGGCCTGGTAAGACTAGACCCCAGATATTCTGACTCCTAGTTCAGTGCACTTTCCACCAAAAGGGACTGCTTAAAATAAAAGCAAATCAGAGGCCAATTAAAGAGATAACTGTAAAAGCTGCTGAGCATTACGCCCAAAGACTAGAACACCCAGTGCTGGCTGCTCAGCCTGTCGCTACTTATGCAGACAGCTTTTGGCACGCTTTCAGAGGGCTTGAGAAATGATAACTGGTTGGGCAGAAGTTGTTCCAAGAAACAGCACAGTGACTTTTGCTCTGCTATTTCCTTGCACTACTACAATTTAACTCCTCTTCTGCCTGAGTTGTGAAATCCGGAAAACAAGGAAATCGACATTTGCCATTTTAACTTTTATGAGAGTTTCATTTTTTATACCAACTTGTTCGGTTTGAAAATAGAATGTAACCATCAGGCAGGGCAGATCCCCACCCCCACCCCCGCCCCGCCCTACCCCAGGTAATCG
The DNA here is from genome assembly GCF_046562875.1 of Panthera onca. Classification (NCBI taxonomy): domain Eukaryota; kingdom Metazoa; phylum Chordata; class Mammalia; order Carnivora; family Felidae; genus Panthera; species Panthera onca. The sequence goes on along the minus strand of NC_138343.1, from coordinate 21,542,938 downwards.
TTAGCAAAGCACTTGGTTTCCTATCTACAAGGGCAAAACAGCTTAGCTCTCTCCCTTCCTTCTGTTTCCTTGAACTCCATGTTTTGCTTGCCTCTATTTGGTTTCTACTGTCTCAATAGGAACAAAACGTCACTAGGCAGGCCAGCTGCTGTGAAAGCAACAGTTGAGATCAGAAAGGCAAGTGAGCCCACTCCCTCCCTGAAACAGACGTTCCGAAAGCTGGAGCAGAGGCCATAGTGGGGTGTGTGTGTGTGTGTGTGTGTGTGTGTGTGTTCACATGCACGTTTCTGTGCCTGCATGAGAGTACAGAAAATAAAGACAGGGTTAAACTCTGCAGGGAAGGGGAACAGAGTGAGCAAGGCAGAGCTTAGAATAATAGGAAAGAAAGCTACCTGAGCCATGTGGGATGAGAAAGGGACATTCTGCATATTTCCTCTTCTCTGAAGCATTTCCTCCATCAGTCTCCTTGCTTCCTTCTGCTTCTCCGGCCTGGCTGCCCTGAGTCATCCAGTCCGGACAAAAGGCAGGGGCCAAGTCACACCCGGAGCCCCAGCTCCAGCCCAACGCCTCCTTCATGGGCCTCTGCATGTTGCCCCTGCGTAGTAGTCAGGTGTGAGCAAATGTGTATCTGTCAGCCTGCCCTGCTGGTATGGGAGCCCCTGAGACCAGGCACTGTGTTTACTTTCTCCATCACTCTATGCCAGCAACTAGCAGAATGTCTGACACACAGCAGCAGAAGCTGTTAAATGTGGCTGGGTGAATGAATCTGGTTCCAAAAAAAGAAAAAGAAAAACAAATTCAAAATTATGAACCGATGCTTTTTTTTTTTCATGTTTATTTATTTTGAGAGAGAGAGAGTACACGCAGAGGAGGGGCAGACAGAGAAGAAGAGAGAATCCAAAGCAGGCTCTGTCCGCACTGCCAGCTCAGAGCCCAACGTGAGCCTCAAACCCACAAGCCGTGAGATCATGACCTGAGCCCAAATCAAGAGTTGGACGCTTAACCGACTGAACCACACAGACACTCTGAACCAATGCTTTTTAGTAGAGATTTAATGTTTGTCATATAAGTGCCCACAGTCCTGATGGGAAAGCTGGGCTGAACCCTGAGTCCCCTTGGATCTCCAGTGGAAGAAAAACAGAATTGTGCAACTAGAAAGAGCTCCTGTGGGAGGGGACATGGTACGTGTGGGGGTTCATTCACATAGTGGATGTGCTCAGCAGACAAGACCTCAGCTTTTTCCCAAGACCCTAAGACTTCTTCAAGGTTGTGATGTCTACCCGATTCTTTGGCATTACCTTAGATGAGACTTTCAGAAGCATCCAGAAAAGCAAAGCAAGTAGCACACTAGGAAGTCAGAGTTGTACCCACCATATACCTTCCCTGTTGTTCAGGCTTCTCATCCAAAAAATGGGCAATGTTACCATCTTTCTCCCATCTTCCCCCCTAACTTGGAATGCTACCAGGAAAATTTTGTATGTGGCTTTATTCAGGCTTTCATATACAGATACATAGATACCACTTTCAACATTCATTGAGCATTTGCTACGTGGCAGATACCAAACTGAGTTCAATGGAATAAACAAAGAGGAAAAACAGAATGGCTGCCCCCAAAGCTTGTACTCAATTGGAGGAAGTGGAGGAGTTAAGTGATTCATTTATATTTAACAAACTTTTATTAAGCGTCTATTAAATGCTGGGCAAAAAAAGGAGTAGGTTGAATGAATTAATTAGTCCCATAATTCAGTGAAAAAGATAAGGCAATATGCAAATAACCATAATGCATTATCAGCAGTACAGCACAGTTAGAATAATTGGATATTAGGCACAAAAACTTCACTTTGTATGGGGGTCAGGGAAGCTGCCAGAGTATGAGTTTTCAATTGGACTTTGAAGAATGAATAGATGTTCATGGTAGCATTTGGGGAGAGGGATGAAAAGGGAGGGTGATTGGGAGATAGGATCTTATGGACCAAATGTACCAATTGGGTAAGGCCCTGGGCCTAAAATTCTATCATTTCAAGGACAGCAAGCACACACGGAGTTAGTGAAGCCAGCAGAAAGAAGGGAAGGGGGTGCCATGCAAAAAATAAAATTAATAATATACCATAAGCAACAGAGAATCATGGGAAGGCTCTGGAGCCAAGGAATATGAAAGCCACACTTGGGTTTAAGAAGGACTCCTGGTCACTGAAAGGAGAATAAAGATGAGAGGAATGTTTTGACCCCTGTTCACACGAACCCAACAGGACCAGCCCAAAAGGAGGCCACCAAGCTTCAACTGCTGGGTCAGGGGGAACCTCCCAAGGGAAGAGAAGCCAGTTTGCATTGGGTAAAAGAACAGAGCAGAGGCAAGGTGGTGCTGGGACATGTGTCCCAGATGGTGACCTCCTTGAGGACAGGGAATATGTCTCATATTGACCCATGTGTCACAAGGTATTGCAGATGAGGAAGGTGAGCTCCCTTGGAAGGCTCATACTGGAAGCTTCCAAAAACCGAACAAACATAGGCTTGAGGAGGAACATGTGTGGTGAGTGGAGGTGGCGTTTGTCACCTATGTGGGAGAGCCAAGACCTCCCTGCCGCCATCTGCATAATAACCCTGTGCAAATTTCAAAGTGCCACATTCTCTCACACATAACTGGCTTTTGGAACAGATGTTGATGGGGAAGTCCTGCTGAAATGACTAATCGCCAGAGACTACCCTGGAAAGAGAAGCCTCGCTAGGAGGGAAATAAGGCAGAGTTAACATCACAGCAGCTCAAAAAAGAAAGGGCCATTCATGGCTGACAGGTGTGTGACATTTGCAACTCAGGGGTTTATTAACGACGGCTTAGCTCCAAAGCATTCCTACTTGCCCATCAAATAAAATCTGAAAACAAATGAATTCCACAAGTCTTAGATATACACACATAATAATCATAGTTATTAAGATCACCCGGATTTGCATTTTACATTTAGCCCTGTTTCTGAATTGAGAAAGATTCCCATATCACTGTTATATGCACTATATACTATTTTTTAAAACTGCTATACAGTAAAACATAGGTTGTGAGTGTTAAAATAACAAATGCAATAATGCAAATACCATGTCACTAGGCATTCATCCAAAGCCAAAGGATTATTAAAGTACCTTAGTCAAAAGATTACAATGTAACTGAAGCCCTGTAATATATTATACTGAATATAAATTATTAATGTGTTAATTTCTTAAGTGTTAGCTAAATGCTTACTAGAGTGTTTTTAAAGTTAAACAATCTAATGTCATAAACTTCAGTCATACAAAAGCAAGTTGGTAAAATACTATAAAATATAGTAGGGAATAATTTGGTCTCAGCTCTGGGCACATTAGTGCTTAATTGATAATTGGTCTCATGGGGACCTTTGGCTGTTTTATTCTACATCAAAACACACACACACACACACACACACACACACACACACACACAATCTTGTTATGTGGTCAGGAACATTTTCTCAATTGCTCATTTCTATTTCTGTCTTCCTATCTCACTATTTCTACTACCAATATTTTTTCCTTAAAAAATACAATGCCATTTCCTTGCAAATGTCCTCCTGGAATGGGGAACTCAGTATAATGAATTAAACTTGGTCCAAGATTTAGCCATATAATTATAATCAGAACTGCATCAACTCATATGAATGTTTTTATAATTTTTACAATATTTTTACCCTTTACAACTTTAAATAGACATGGACTTTTTTATAAAAGTTATACCCACCTTCATTCCCACCTGAAATATAAGTGAATATCTCACTGCATTCATGCCAGCATTCAATAGTAACATTTAAAAATCTTTGCTAATTTCAAAATAACATGTAAGCTCATTTTAAAACAGCATATGATTATCATGTTAATCATATTCCTTCGATTCTGAGTGATGCTGAGCATACTCTCGCCATTCTGCCCCCCTTATGTGATTTTTCTCTAGGTGTCCTTTGTTCAGTTTTGTTTGTTTTTTGGACAAAAGAAACTAGAGGATGGGAGTGAAGTACCTAAGTTTTTGAACTCCATGCATTTGAACCCCATGATTGACTCATTCATTCTGCAGGTACTTACTCAACACCAGTATGTGTTAGGCACTGTTATCTAAGCACTGGGAAATACAATAGAAATGGTCCTTCCTCCTATACAGCTTGCATTCTAGTGTTACTGGCCATGTCTATTTATGTTAAGCCATCAATACATTGCCATCTGTTTTGTAAGGGCATTACTTACATGATGACACCATGCATTGTACCCCTAGCATAGGGCCTAGCTGTACTGCAGGGCACCATCCTGGCTCATGCTGGACACATTCCCCAAGATACATATACACTCACTCTCATGCTTTTTTAACCATCCACGAGTCAAGACTGCCCACCCCCATTTCCAAACCCTGCACAAATCAGTTACTGACCTTCAACTACACTTCTGGGAGATTTTACACAAAGCTCCCACAATCCTTCCTCTGCCGAAGCAAACCACTGGGCAAGATCAGCCCTCAAAAAGCTAAGCTTCAGAATTAGAGCAGGAGACAGTCTATGCTTTATAATTTGGCAGAAACAGAAAAACAAGTCAGAAACAAGGCAGCTGGGGGTACAGACCTGACCATAATAGGCCTTAAGTGTCCAGTCCCATCCAAGCACCCCAAAGAATTCCACCCCTTCTTATTCAGGCTAGACATGCTCTGGACTCCCTGGTAGGGGGTCACTGTGACACAAGACCTGAGATTCCTCTTGTTCCAGAATCCCTGAGTTCTCCTCAGACAAAACAAGGTGTGTGTGTTGTGTGTGTGTGTGTGTGTGTGTGTATTCTCTGAACTCCACTTCCTCCATCAATTACAAGATCTTGCCAAACTCCCATGTCAATTCCTTCTGCCTCTAATATGACTCTGTTCTACCTCCACCCAGTGCTTCTGTGGCATCACATACCTGCATCCTGGATACGGGATGGGGCACTTATTCTCCCACCCCTGCTGCCTGTGCCCAACCTGAACAACCATCCCATCTTTGCCCACTTCACCCAGTTTCTGTGTTGCCTCCTCCCAGCTGCCTCCCATCACCTAATCCCCTGCGCTGTGGGCTGTCTCCCCATAACACAGACCTCTCCTCTCCTACCTCTTTCCTTGAACTCCTTGCTCTCCCTGGGATATACATCCCCCTTCTCCTGCCTTATCTCATGCCCTAAGTTTCATTGGCACAAGTGGGTGTTGGCCTTCTCTTTGAATCCCAGCGCTGCCTCTAGGCCGATAATAACCCTCTCCCCGCTGCCTCTGTGTTAGTCTGCTAGGGTGCCCGTCACAAACTACCACAGGCTGGGGGGCTAACCATCATTTGTGTCTCACAGTTCTGGGGGCTGGAAGTCCAAGATGGAGATGTCAGCAGGGCTTGCTTCGCTCCTTGGCCTGCAGATGCCATCTTCTCCCTGGGTCCTCACGTGGTCTTTCCTCTGTGTGTGTCTGTGTCCTGATCCCCTCTTCTTATAAGGACAGTAGTCCTGCTGGATTAGGGCCCAATCCTATGACCGCATCTAACATTAACTCTATAAAGACCCTGTATCCAAATGCAGTCACATTTTGAGGTTCTGAGGGGGTAGGGCTTCAACCTATGAATTTGGGGGGACACAAGTCAGCCCATAACATCATTCATGGCTATGACATTTATCAAAGGGTTTGTACATCATTCCCAGCATGACCACAGCCCAGACCTCACCCAGTGCTGCTTCAGCACCCCCTCCTTCCCCAGTCATTCCTCCTCTAAAGCCATCTCTCCCTGGAGGCCATCTTTGTTCTCATGAGTCTCCAAACTCCCAGTGTTTATTCTCACCTGGACTTTCAGTTACTCAATTCCTTTATACTTTTGACATCTTTTTAACCCCTTTAGGTTCACTGCCTCCTCGTCCTCTCTGGAATACATAGCCAGTCCTCCATGCTGCCCTTTTCCTGTACTGCTCAGACCAGTACAGTATTCAGCCGGAAAGGCTGATCCAACTATTCTGTTGTTCATGGCCAGAGTCCATTCCGAGCCATTGATTTGTCAGTGCCCATGTCAAGCCGCCTTCTGCAAATGTGTATAATTTCCTCCACCTACCACTTCTACCCCCATGTCTACCTCTTTCTCAGAGGACTTACCCCCACCTGCTCAAGGGAAGCCCGCCCTCTGACCCCACCCTCTGGCCACAGGCAACTGGACCGATCAGATACCTGCCTTAGGAATTCCCAATAGAGTCACATCTGTTACAGAGCTATGGGCACCTGAGCTGTAAGACTAAGTTGAGCTGGAGCCCTCCTAGGCACCATGGCAATCCAACTCTACATCAGACCCATGTGATGGGAGGGCAGGCAATATGAGGAGCCAGGGACAATTCCCCAGCTGCCATGATGTCAACCCTACTTCCTTCAGTTGGGTTCCTGTACCATCAAACAAATCCCTCCTTTGCTCAAGCTGAGTAGGTTTTGTTTCTTGCCACCAAGCCATCCTGACTAAGACACCTTTCAACACAGCTGCCGGATTGTCCCCGCCGCCCACTTTTTCATTCTTTTCCTCCACCGGAATCTGTTTGCCCATTTGTTTCTGTTGCTACAGTCACACCGCACATACAGAGCCTTATTTTTCCCTTGAACAAATGCTGCCTGGCCTGGTCCCAAAGAGCGCAAGCGGCAACCTCATGACTTAATCACACAACAGGTGAGCCCGTCTGTGCCAGCATTTACACCAACTTGTCCCAGACCTGCTTGGGTTATTTGCCAGCTAGAATTCCCTAACAACAGTCCAGACTGCCTGCATTAATTTGTGGACTATCTAGAAGTTCACAGCACCGTGCCCCAGTGACAGCAGCGGGGGGCACCCAGCTGCTAGGGCAGTTGTATGTAGGCAGAGGGTCTGGGGTAAAATGTGTTCAAGGGAACATTCTTCATCTCCAATCACTTAGAACTTCAGCAGTGAGATTAATGGTTGCCGTGGCAACTGATAAGCCCCAGAGCCTACAGAAGACTAGAGTTTTCTCAAAACTCCTCAGGACAAGTGGACCCTCTAAAATACCAAGACTTGCCACAGACCAAATTTATCCCTTCAACTTTGGTCAAAAATAAACTTTCTCTTGTGCATTCCATGACTTTTTGTAGAACACTCTCTCCTGAGGAAGATACACTTTTTTTTCTCTTGGTGGTTTTTTGATTCTACACTATTCTGTTGTTCCTAAAGGTAAGAAGTTCCTACAGCTTTTCTGGAAATGTTTGTCGAGTGTTGGAGATTGGTGATATGGGAGAAGATTGTTTCCAACTATTTCATTTGTTTCTGCTCACTCTGTCTCTCTCTCTGCCTTCCCTGCTCCTCCCCTTCCCCCAGACCTCATCTACTTTCAGATAAAACATCAGATATCACACAGTGTGTGCATCCTTTTAGGTATCTTCCTAATGAAAGAGACATACTCTGGCAAGCATTCAATTCTAACAAATGGCAGGTAGTTTTCCCATTTGGACAATATACTCAGCTGTGAGAACCACGGGTCCTGTTACATGGTCACACCCACAGCATCTCCTTCCCTGTGGCCTGTGCTTTGAGGGACCACTATTTGAAACAAAGACTGGCAGCCCACATTAGAAAGAGGAAAAACATGTCCTTTTTGTCTGTTTCCTTGTTTTATTTCTCCGTTGATTCACATAAGTGGTAATGACTATATGCACAGGTATAGCCACTCTAATACATGTTTTTGTTAATGTGAATAAGAAATAAAGCAATAGTTGGGGTGCCAGGGGTGGCTCAGTCGGTTGAGCATCCGACTTTGGCTCAGGTCATGATCTCACAGTCCATGGGCTTGAGCCCCGTGTCCAGCTCTGTGCTGGCAGCTCAGAGCCTAGAGCCTGCTTCAGATTCTGTGTCTCCCATTCTCTCTGCCCCTCCCCCACTTGCACGCGTTCTCCCTCTCTCTCTCTCTCTCTCTCTTTCTCTCTCAAAAATAATTAAAAACATTAAAGAAAATTTCTTTAAAAAAAAGAAAGAAAGAAAGCAAAGGGACGCCTAAGTGGCTCAGTCAGTTGAGCATCCGACTTCAGCTTAAGCCATAATCTCACAGTCCATGGTTTTGAGCCCCATGTCGGGCTCTGTGCTTACAGCTCAGAGCCTGGAGCCTGCTTCAGATTCTGTGTCTCCCTCTTTGCCCCTCCCCAGCTTGCATGCTGTCTGTCTCTCTCTCAAAAAATAAACATCAAAAAATTAAAAAAAAAAAAAAAAAGAAAGCAATAACTATGAGAACATAGTTTGTATTATACCTATTGTGCTTGGTTTTCACATGATCACCACCGGGCAGAATGTGAGGAGGAGAAGAAGCTGAGTGGGGGTCACAAGCACATTTGGTTTGAGTGGCCCACTGCCCAGGCTCTGGTAGCCATGAGCTGTGCTGGGGTTCCTTTTCCTGGTTTATAAATCCATAGATTTTATTTTCAACCTTATATATCATATAGGCTTTCCTGTGTCTTCAATCCACATAGCATTGCTTTTGTCAGTTTTGATGAAATAGTTCAGGGTTTTAAGTTTTCAATTACAAAATATATCTTCAAAATACCTTTATTATTGAAAATCCTGCAAGAAAAATAATTTAAATGTGGTAAGAAGGCTTCTACCTTTTTTTAACCGTCAAAACAATTCTTTTTTAATTCAGTTTTTGATAACCTGAGGCTTCTTAGGAATGCAGATATCACCTTATTACAAAATAGAGTGTACCATGAGCTCTCAGTTAGCCAGATTCCACTTTCTGGTTAAGCAAGCCTTAGATGTACTATATGTACAGAGGACTGGGCTGGGGGTCAGGATGCCTGACAGTTGGGGCACCTCTGCTGATAGAAGTAGTCCTTGCAGAGACTTCATTCCTTTTGTTCTAATTCTCCGTACATCAACTCACCACCGGCCCTTCTCTTTGGTAGAGCACACCAGGATCAGCCCCCCATGGGAGGAAGGGCCTTGGGCAAATGACTGGCCCTGATTTTCAAGCCACATTCCTTCAGCGAGAAATAATTTCATTAACTTCATAGAGAGACAGTCCTGATACACTGTTAACTAAAACATCAGTTTGGAAGATAGTAAAAACACAATTTTGGAAAAGGTCCACCCCAGGACTGGATTAAGGAAAGAGTCTGGGTGATGAAGGTAGATGCACGCAGAAACAGTTCCGATAATCCAGAGATGAAGGTGCCTTGGACCAGCACACTGAAGAGAACGGTAAGTGCACAAATTAACTGAATTTTGATTAGTTGGGTTACAGGTCATTGAGATTTTAATGTAGGTTTTATTAAAAACCATCTTTGGCCTCAAGCACCCCTCTTATTCACATGCTTGGACTAGATTTCATCCTTTGTTATATATAAGAAGGAGTGACCAATTTATTCTATCAGTCAGGATGGGCGAGGTTATATACCTAACACCCAACCCCATCACCTCTGTTGATTCAGTGGCAAGCTTAATTTCCCTCTCCCACTGCTGCCCAGCTCAGGTCAGCTCGGCAATCACCCAGGAACCCAGCTGACTGACAGAAGCTCCCTCTTAACCCATGCCTCCACGGTCACCACCATGCTGGGAAGGAAACTTAGTGAATTTTATCACTTTTGCTCACATTTAATTGCCAAAGCAATACCTGTTTTATCAGTCAGTTGGGTCAGCATGAGTCAGTCCCTTAGATAACATTTAACTGACACAGTCCATTTTCAGAACCTGAGAATTTGATGACTCCATTAAGGGAACGCCCCTGGCAAGGTTCTGCCTACAATAAACAGTATATCCATTCCTTGACACTCTGTGCCATGTATGTACATAGATATGTGTGTGTGTGCATATACACACATAGGTACACCTGTAAAAGCCATAGAGGATTCACTTAAAATGTTTATGGACTCTGGATGGACTCTTTAAGAGAGTTTTCTGAATAAACACTTCATAGAGCAGAATCAAGAAAAACAAAAAACAAAACTTGGGCTTTGAAGTCAGTTAGTCTTGGCTGTTACTAGCTCTATGACTCCCCCCAAAATGTTAATCTCTCAGCCATAGCATCCTCATACATAAAATGGACACAATATCTACCTTGTGGCTATTGTAAAATAAAGTACACAGAAGCATAACAGGCAGTCAGCAGATGGTAGCTGCTGCTTAGTTCATTTTCTTTGTTTTAAAAACAAATGTTTTGTGATTATTTGCTTCATCTTCTAAAACATAGCATATGTTGGGATGCCTGGGTAGCTCTGTCGGTTTGGTGTCCAACTCTTTGTTTTGGCTCAGGTCATGATCTTATGGTTTCGTGAGTTCGAGCCCCGCATTGGGCTCTGTGCTGGCAGCGAGGAGCCTGGCTGAGATTCTCTCTCTCTTTTCCTCTCTCTCTCTCTCTGCCCTTCCCCCACTCATGCTGTCTCTGTCTCTCTCAAATAAATTTTAAAAATAAATAAAAAATAAAACGTGGCAGGTGTACACATTCCAAGTAACCCACATTTCTGATGAAGTAGACACTGAGTAGTAAATATTTTGTTTCAAGTGTTATGTATGCTAGCATCCAAGACTACTTTCTTTGATTTACTTCTGCTGGGACAACTCTGGCTACATTTTCCCTGAGTGACTGATTCTGTTGAGATGTTGAGGGTAGCACTTCTACTCTCATCAACTAGGCTTTGGAATCGTGAACAAATTTCAACTTCAGGAGCTATTTCTATACTACACGAAAGCATCTCACTTGGGAAACTGGATGTTAAGGCAGATCTTATCAGTCAGCAATGTGCCAATTTTCATCTCTAAATTGTCTAAGACATTAAAATATCCTGCATCCTGTTGTACTAGCAACTAATATTTTCCTTCAACTTGAATTAGTACTTTTTTTAAGTGTTAACACTCATTCATTCTCTCGTGATGCCACCCCCCAGTCCCTCATCCCCCTCTCCCCTACAATTTGGCAAGCAATGTGTTTCAATTGCCCATTTCAATATCAATCAGTCCACTGCTTTGTGAGTGGTAAGTGTGTAAGTCCATTGCACATGACTCTTGACAGCACAACATTATAAGGCACTTATAGTAACATAGATTCCTTGATTCTCACAATGATACATAAGAAGTAGGTCCAAATTTGAAAACTTCCTGCTCTAAGTCCCTTACAGTGTTAGAGGTGTTTGCTTCAATTCCTGGAAATGCAGATCTAAATCTAGAATGAGCATCTATCTATTCCAGTCAAGATCCATGGCTATCAACCTGGGGCCATGGATAATAGACCGATATAATCCACTTGCCAGCTGTGGGCCATCCCGGATTTTCTTGCTAAGTGGTCCATGATGTAGTCCGTGGTCCATGATGTTTTTGCTGACAGGCAGAACAAGTGTTAGCTGCATTTCTAGTTTATGAGAGAGATGACAGGAAACATCTCTTTTCTGTCCTCAAGTAATACGTTTATGACTATGATTATTTTCATTTCTATCCCCAAATTCCTATTACATTAAATAGGAAATGTAACATAATAATTGAAACAAATTGAAAATGTCTATGACCGTAACATATATGACTTCAAATTTCGAGTGAGCACATGGAAATATTTAGTGAGTGTACATTGGCGACACCCAAATTACACTGATAAGATGGTCAAAGAGAGAACGGTAACCTAAGATGATTTACATTTCCTACCTAATGTGCAATTTTATTTCAATCCCTAACTGTTCCCAATTGGTCAAATCAAGCCATTCTGTTCACCCTGAATTTTTTATAATGGCTGCCCGTATTGGCTATAAGTTGTTAGTTGGTTTTCTTTGGCTGGTCAGAAATTTAGCAGGTGAGGGGTGCCTGCATGGCTCAGTTGGTTAAGCATCCAAGTCTTGATCTCTCAGTGTCATGAATTTAAGCCCTAAGTTGGGCTCCATGCTAGGCTTAGAGCCTACTTAAAAAAGAGAAAAAAGAGGGGTGCCTGTGTGGCTCAGTTGGTTAAACGTCTCACTCTTGGTTTCGGCTCAGGTCACAATCTCATGATTCATGGGTTTGAGCCCCACATTGGGCTCTGCACTGATAGTGTGGAACCTGCTTGGGATTCTCTCTCTCCCTCTCTGTCTCTGCCTTTCCTGCACTTGTGCTCTTTTTCTCTAAGAATAAATAAATAAACATGTTTTGTAAAAAAAAAGAAATATATCAGGTATGATACAGGGTCCTGTTCACTTTGCATTCTTGTTGGTCTTCTGGGTGGGGCTAAGAAAGATTCCAAAGATAAAGGGCACATGCACTCATTTAGCTGAGCAGCATCCCCTGTGTCCATACACCAGAAGAAATAATCTGTGGGCTTGTCAGAGATGAGAGAAGGGCTCTTGAGTTAGCTGCTCTCTGAGAGAAGGAAAGAAGTACCTTAGGCTGACCACAGTGTGGGGTGAGCCCCTCTGGCCAGGGTGAGGTTCACCACCTCTTCAACAGCCCCTCAGCTTCTCTACCCCACCCCCAGGCTGTGTCCATGTAATCCTGAACTCATCACTGTTCTGTCAAACTGGATGTTGGAATCTCCATGGTGACATATATAATGCCCACTAAGTATCCCCCTACCACATACACATCATTTAACGAAAAAAGTAAAATATTTTTTTTTTTTAGTTTATTTACTTTGAGAGAGAAAGTGCAAATCGAGAAGGGGCAAAGAGAGGGAGGGAGATAGAGAATCACAAGTAGGCTCCATGCTGTGAGCATGGAAACGAACTCTGGGCTTGAACTCACTAACCATGAGAGCATGACCTGAGCCAAAATCAGGAGTCGGACGCTTAACTGACTGAGCCACCCAGGTGCCCCAAAAGTAAGATATTTTTGACACTAGTGGCACTCTAGTAGAATTCTACCATGAAAATAGACCTGAGCCTGAATTCATCACCCATAAACCAGGATGAGTAATACCTACCCTGCGTCCTACATGCAAGTGTGGTAAGGATCAAATCTAATGAGAATGAGAGCAAATGAGAACAGGCTTGAGAAACTGTCAACCCCATCCAAATGATAGGATTATTTAGGCTTGAAACATGCAGTAAAGTTTCAGATGGCTTTTCAAGCCAAATTTGCTATAAACATAGAAAAAATCTACTTGGGGGATGTGATCCTTTTTAGAAGAGGCAAAGTAACAATTACAGGATGGGGCCTAGAGATCCCTTCCTTTGGGATCTGCCTATACCCAAGAGCCAGAAAACTGCCCTTGAAAGCATACAGTGCCAGATAACTGAGGACCCTGTCCCCTCTTCTCTGCCCCTTGCACTCTGCCCTGCCCTCTCCCAGCAACACAGAGGAACCATCCAGACCACAAACCTTCCCTGTTTTCCACTTCTCCTCCTCTCTGCTTTGTAAGCCCTTTCTAAATCGAGACCTGAGTAGTGAATCTGGGTATCCTCCCACAGACACGTCTGACAGGTGGTCAGCCATTGAGCCAGTAGGAGAGAAAAAAGAGGTTCATAGTCATCAAAGCAGAATTGGGAGAGATTCTCCATATCCCCTCCCATCCACCAGTCCCCACCAGGCCCTACTGTGATGGTTCTGTCTTTCCAGGCAGTGTGGATTCTTCGCAACTGTCTACCAACACAGCATGCACATCTGATACATGGGCAGGTATAGGGAGTGCACAGCATGGACAACCTGCTCTCTCATCTGTCCTGTGTTAACCCCCAGCACCCCTGAAGAATCTCAAGCTGTGGTCTCTGGGCCATGGGGAAGACAAGCATGTTTCAGTTCTACCCTACCATTCCTTAGCCAAAAAGAAGGCTCGACTCTAAGTAATATTGGCATTATCTCCTCCTTTTTTTTCTCAGGGCGTATGAGATAGGAATCAGACCCATGTGGCCCACTGTAAAATGTAGGTGACTCACCATTCACCAAGAATTGGTGTTAATTCCTAAATGTTGATCCCGGATGAAGTTATAGACCCAAATTTCTGAAACATCAAGCCTAGGAGGGAATGAAGCTTTACAGAGACAACATGACACATAAAATGGGTCCCTGCCCAGAAGAGCTTACACACTAATACATATACGGGCAGGAGAAAAACATGTTTTTCCCATACAGCCTGTTGTTGAGATCTTGCTCTTAATGGTATAAATCTTTGTAAATCCTCCAGATTGAAAGATGAATTGAGGAAAGCTGGTGTGTATAGCAGGAGGCATTTCAGGCTGCCTGTGGATAATGTGACAAGCCCAGAGACTCATGCTCAGAGTAACTGCGTGGAGGGTCCTGCCAGGAAGGGCAGGTGCTGCTGTTACTGATGAGGGATGTCCCCTTGGACTGTCCTCTCTGAGAACCACTAAGCCTAGGCCACCACCTGGCCCAGCCCAGCCCACAGCCCACCTCCGTGTGTCCTCCCTTTCCAAGAAGAGGATGCCAAATGTCAACCAGAGCTCTGCTGAGACCAGGCTTGAGTCATCAAAGTGTTCCCAGCACCCAGCACCCAGCATCACACTGGGCTCATATAGCAGGCGCTCAATAAACATGTGTTGCATGAAGAAATAAGTTAATCAATTAATGCACCTACAGAAAACAGCCCTCTTCAAAGAAGTTTCATTACAGGACCAACATGAGATGCATCCTCAGTCACCTTTATAAATGAGTGTCTTAATTATGGGGTGCTCACAATGCGTGATCACTGATCTGTAGCTGGGCAAGCTGGGAAGAATCTTAGCTTTGGCCAGTCTGACCATTTCCTCTTCCACCCGAGAAATCTGATGGATTCCACCAAGCAGGGAACATCTTCATGACTTGCCAAAGTAGGACATGAGTAACCTGAAGGCAAATGATGTCCATGAGCTAGCATAAGGACCACAAAAAATCCGGCTAGACCTGTTGATGGTCTCTGGTACAGGTTTGGGTTTTTGTTGTTGTTGTTTTGGTTTTTTGGTTTTTCTAGGTCTCTTTACACTGTAAATCCCTGTCTTATAAATTCTACAAGGTTAGAGAGTATATTCATAGATGAGAAAAAGATCAGCTTAGTTTTTTTATATTTTTATGTTATAAAGATATCTAGCATACAGATAGATCTAGATATATCTAGCATTAAGCAAATATTTTAAAATCAAAAAAAATTAATGTTTATTTGTTTTTGAGGGAAAGAGAGAGAGACAGAGTGTGAGCGGGGGACAGGAAGAAAGAGGGGGAGACACAGAATCTGAAGCAGGCTCCAGGCTCTGAGCTGTCTGCACAGAGACCGATGTGGGGCTCAAACTCAGGAAACCTGAGATCATGACCTGAGCCGAAGTCGGACGCTTAACCTGAGCTGCCCAGGCTTCCCAAAATTTTTTTTAAACTTAACATTTACTGAGTCGCTGTTAATGTAAGGTGCTCTGAAAGGTAGTCTAAAGGGGTCCAAAGGTGAATTCAATATCCCTGTACCTAGAAGATCTTGATTTTATTAGAGGTCAGACAAATATGTACAAATGAGCCTGATATATCCAAATAGACCCCGGTACCCACTATAACAGAGGAACAAGGTCAGAGAGCAAACAAAGTGGAAGAACTTGGGCCCCACAGGTAGAGAGGAAAGAGTAAGACCAGGCTTGAAGGGTGGATGGAAATTGAAAAGGCTGATGGAAGACAGCAAAGGTGTTGCACATGAAGGAATCAGCAAGGGATGGAAGGGGGTATTTTTTTATTTTACACCAACTATGTGTTGGGCATTTCACAAGCATAAGCATTTAGTATCAACAGCAAGCCAGGGAATTAGGTGCTTCCATTTTCTTTTCCTTGGGAAGATTAATAGTGTGCCAAGTGAGGGTCAAGATTATATAGCAATATGGGGCAAAGCCAGGATTTAAACTCCTGAGTGGCTGACTCCCATGTCAATGCTTTTTCCAACTCAGAAGCCTGCCTCCCAGGGAGGAAGGTGACAGCAAGGCATATTCCAGGGACATTAGCTCAGTGTGGTTGGTTTATGGGGACAAGGGGAGCAAAATAGAACCCCACTTGACAGCATGAAAAGCAAAATAATAAGGGAAAGGAAAGAGGCATGGTGGAGGACAAAGTAAGGGCTTTGTTACTGCTTGTTTCTTAGGGTGAAAGAAATTAGAGTGAGTCACAAGACTCAGGACTGAGAGGAAATGGAGGTTGGGGGATTGGAAGAGGTGATACTGGAGAAAGAGGGCAGAGAAAAAAGAGATGACAGAGTTGGGGGTGCAGGTGGAAGGCTTAGCTTTGAGAGGAATAAAAACTGCTTCTTCCCCAGAGTGGGAGGAAAGGGAAGGAGAATGTTAGAAATCATCTCTGTGAAAAGGACGAAGGGAAGAAAGAAGTCCCAGCAGCACAGAGGGCTGGATTTCTTAGCCAGGAAGAGGTCTGTCCCAGGGAGGGGAGGCGAGCAGGGTCAGTCCGGGCTTGAGCAGAGTGGAAAAGATTTGGAGCAGCTGTCGTGGCAATCTGATAGGGAGCTAAAAATGGAGCGAAAGGAAGATGGCCGGGGGCACAGAGTCTGAAGGCAACAACGGGGCGCGGGGGTCCGATTACTTTGGGTGCAGGGAACCTCCTCAACGGAAAGCAGGAGTTCGGGAAGAGGAACAGACCAGAAGGCACACTGGAAAGTCAAGAGGGGAAGGGAATGGGGCACCTTTGAAGAGCTTCCCATAGACGGCTCACCAGGGTATCTAAAAGCAACAGGGAGGGAGGAAATAGATGCTTCCAGGATGGGTCCGAGATGTCCCCAAGGAGGGAGGGCTCCACGGGCCCCAGTGCAGGCCAAGAAGAGGGTTAGTAGGAGTGAGTGGGACCCAGGAAGGACATGGGGGCATGGCTACAGAGGGCATTTTCGGAGATGGAAATTCTAAAGGGGGAGCCTCCTGCGAGTTGATGAGGTCCAGGGTGTGGCTGGGCACTGACCAGAGAGACACGGGTGACAAGGAGGTGGGGATGAAACAAGAGGAGAACCAGGAGCCATGTGCTGACACCATCTCCCTAATGCCCAGCAAGGGAGGTGGCCGAATACGTGCTAGGCATATTATTCAAAAGGGTGAGAGAAGAGTTGCCTTATCAAAAGGGAAGTTCAGTTTGATGTCTAGTGAGGTAATGTCACAGCTAGTGCTGTTCCCCAGACTGCCCCCAAAAAAGGTAGGGCAAGTAAAATAGGCTTCGTGGACTTCTCACAAAGCAGAGAGATCCCGGAGGAAACCACACAGCGCAAAAGGAGGAGAAGGCAGGGAAGGGGTGCATCCACCGGGAACGGCGCCATGGGGGTCATTGAAGGTGAGAAACTGCAGAGCTGAGCTGCAGATTTAGAAGGTATCTACTGGGGCTCCTGGGTGGCTCAGTCGATTAAGTGCCCCACTCTTGGTTTTGGGCTCAGGTCATGATTTCATGGTTTCATGAGTTCAAGCCCCACATCGGGCTCTGTCAGAGTTGACAGCCTGCTTGGGATTCTGTCCCTCCTTTTCTCTCTCTCTCTTTCTCTCTCTCTCTCTCTCTCTCTCTGCCCTTCCCCTGCCTACATGGTCTCTGACACTCTGCCTCAAACAAAGCCAACCTACCACCCATTGGCCAGGTGTCCGGAGCTCAACCAAAAAGCCTGAAGGCAGCCCAGCCCTAGTCACAGCAGGCATCCCAGACCCACCCGTCCTGTGGCTGGCTTCTTCATCAACTCTCGCTCCAGGCCTGCCTGGGCCAACCTCCACTGCCTGGCCCAGCTTCACCTCTTTGACTTGAAAACAAGTTTGACTCCACCTGGTTTGACCTCGGTCCTGTCTCTTCAACACGGCTTTAGACTCAAGACTCACCACCTATGACAGCCACACCAACCCTGCGAGTCATTTCGTGCCCTTATGATTCCTTTTTACAACATTTCCACCAAAGCCTGTCCCACTGCCGCTTGAATACCCTAGAGTCTGGGAAGTCACTCCCCATGACACGGTTCATCTTGCTGCTAAGTGACTCTGTTGGAAACTTTCCGCTCCTGACTGTGTGTTCTCTCCTTCACAGTCATGCAAAACATTCCTTTTCCATCTGATAGGAATCTGAAGACAATCATCACACTCCAGCAAAGCCTCCTCCTTTTCGGGGAGAAATAGCTCCAATTCTTTATGCCTCTTCTCAGGTTCCGGCACCATCCTGCCCATCCGGCACCATCCTGCCCATCCACGTGAGCTATGCTCCACAGCATAATAAAAGGTGAACCCTGGGGGCCTGGGTGGCTCTGTCGGTTAAGTGTCCCACTTCAGCTCAGGTCATGATCTCGCAGTTTGTGGGTTCAAGCCCTGCGTCAGGCTCTGTGCTGACAGCTCAGAGCCTGGAGCCTGCTTCAGATTCTGTGTCTCCCTCTCTTTGCCCCTCCCATGCTCATGCTCTGTCTCTCTCTGCCTCTCAGTAATAAATAAACGTTAAAAATAAAATAAAAGCCAAACTCTTATAAAGCACTAACTGTGCACCAGCCAATGTCCCAGCCCTTGGTGCGAATTACCTCATGTAATCCTCACACCAATGCTATATGTGCTGTGCTACTGATCATACTATTGTTATTCCCACTGTACAGAGGAGGAGACTGAGGCAGAGAGCTGTAAATAACTTGCCCAAGGCCACTTCCAGCAGCAACAGAGCCAACAGTCAAGTCCAGGCCATTGGATGTGCTCATAACCCCATGCCAGTACCTCTCAAACTTGGCAGTCATTGGAGTCACCCTGGGAAGTTTTAAAAACTCCTGGGCCCGGGGTCCACCCCTGAAGATTCTGCTGGTACTGGGCCACGTGTCATCTGGGCAACCAAACTTTCCAAAGACATGCAGGTGATGCTAACATGCGGCCGGGACTGACGACAATTCTCTGCTGTGAGACTATAGCACCCGAGCCGCCAGGCCACTGCAGGGTAGATTCAGATTCGAGGGGAATGATGGAAATTTCCAAGTTTCCCTCATGAAGGATAACTCAGGGACAGGCCCAGACGTGGGTGACGAGAGCCAGCCTTGCAGGAAGGCTAAGTAAACAGTCACTCAACTGGTGTGAGTTTGGAGGCACTGAGAGGCCCTCATTCTCAGGAGGAAAAAAGAAAAAAGAAAAAAGACAAGCGTAAGAAGACACAAAAACGTCTCCTAACTGGACGTTCGGTTTCAGGGGCTTCCTTTCGGAAGGACTTGGACCCATCATGAAGCCTACCTTGGGCACAGAGCCACCATTTCCTCAAAGCGACACTTTCCTCCACGCTTGCCAATAACACAAACCCCTGACCTCCCTTCAAAAGCCGGAGGATAGAGAGGGGCTGCCTGTCCTTCCTGCCCCCTACCCTCCTGTACCGACTTTGTGGATTTGTTCAAGAAAGCCCTGGGGCTGCAGGCCCCACACGCCAGGGAAAGGCCTGGACACAGTCTCTGGCCCCTGCCTCCCAGGGGACACACTCCGTGCCCAGGGCTCCCCTACCCCTACCACTCTTCACTTTCCTGCCCCTCCCCTGATACTCTCTGCTGACCCCACACTCGGGCTCATTGCTTTGAAAGTATAAGGGTGTTTCACTGACTAGAGACAGGCCTCCAGATGTTCTCTGGTTATTGCTGGAAACTTCCATGTCTTGCTCTTGGCAGTCTGGGCCACAGTGTGAAGGCACAGGATGAGGGCCTGAACCCTGAGCTGCTCACAGGGGGGTGGCTGCCCTTTTCCTCCATTTTACCTTTCCCCCTCCTCTCAGAGCCAGCCCTGCAAATCCCAGACAGCCATGGCAACCTGAATGTGAATAAAAGACACACTACCCTCACCCCCAAGCCCTATTAATATTTAATGCAAACATCTGAATGCAAATTGACTTCACTTTTGTTTTATTCCATTTCCTCCACATCCCTCTTGGACCAGACCGCCTTCCGTGCAGACAGATAAGGTGCTTCCCTCTGCTAGAAATGGGGAGTCCTATCAATTGGAAGAGAAGTGATGAGACAGAACTGGATATGGTTGGGACAGGTTCTGCAGCTCCAGACTCCATATTTTTAGATTTCCAAATGAGAGTGTATGTCAGGGACATTTATTTATTCTCTGTGGAGGTCACAGTGACTCATGGGAGTCTCAACCTGGGAGAGGAATTACACAAACAAGATAGAATATTAGTAGCCTGGAAACCCCTAAAAATAATCTGCCCCCAAACCTGTAAATCCTCTTTTTCTATAGCTAAGAAACAGCAGATGGCTCAGCAGACAGCTTTGTTCCCAGCCCTCCACAGTCTACAAACCAGGCTATTTCCTGGTCTGTGTTGCAAGACTGAGGTTGAGAGGGCTTAAAGGGGGGGGGGGGGGGGGGGCGGGTATTATATTTTAAAAGGAGTGCAAGAAAGGCAAAATGTTGATATAGTCATATTTAATTGCTTGGGAATGCAAAAGAGTAAGTAAGTGCCTGAGGAATAAGAAAATTGAACAGATGTGGGGTATTTATTAATGAGTGACTTAAATTTCTGGCAGAGGCCAGAGGCAATATTTTTGCAGTGATGGGAATGATGACAAAGAAGCAGTTCCAGGCAAAAGTATTGCTTTTCTGTGCTCCTCTCTGTTTGTGTGTATAATTTTGCATGCACACATACACAGATTTAGGAGCTGAGAGAGGAGATCCTCTCTCAGGCGAGGGGTATGTGTTTGAATAAACGACATACATAAGGGACAGGGGCCAGAGAACAGATCTGTTAACAGAGTTCTTCCCACATCCTCACTAAACATCTATCAGGACAAAGATGCAATAATTCTTTGAGAATGGCTTTCTAGATTTACAAGGGATGGGTATCACCCAGAGCAAACAGACTTAAATGGTGTACCCAAGGTCACACAATGAGTCAAGGACCGTGGAGAGAATCGCCTCCCTTTGACCCCTCACCCCAGCTCATGTATTCGGATGTGTTCACACATTCACAGGAGGTGGTGATCACCCACAGGCATGGGCATGGGATCATGGTGGGGACCCGACTTTCCAACTGTCCATTAGAACAGCTCCACAGCAACATCGGACTCAGAAAACAAATCAGGACAAAGAGAGAGAAGGCCGGGAGAAGAACAAAATAAGGCAGAGGCAAACAGGTGACTCTCAGATTGTTGGACCTAGAAGTTCATTGTTATTTATTTATTTATTTATTTATTAGTGTTTATTTATTTTTGAGAGAGAGAGAGAGAGTGGGAGAGAGGCAGAAACAGAGGGGGACAGAAGATCCAACACAGGCTCTGCACTGACAGCACAGAGCCTGATGCAGGGCTTGAACTCATGAAACACGAGACCATTACCTGAGTCCAAGTCAGACACTTAACCAACTGAGCCATGTGCCCCCTGGAAGTTCATTTTTAAATTAGAAAATATAATCAGTAACAGGGGCACCTGGGTGGTGCAGTCGGTTAAGCGTCCGACTTCAGCCAGGTCACGATCTCGCGGTCTGTGAGTTCGAGCCCCGCGTCAGGCTCTGGGCTGATGGCTCGGAGCCTGGAGCCTGTTTCCGATTCTGTGTCTCCCTCTCTCTCTGCCCCTCCCCCGTTCATGCTCTGTCTCTCTCTGTCCCAAAAATAAATAAAAAACGTTGAAAAAAAAAAAAAGAAAATATAATCAGTAACAAAGGCTACTTGTGCAAATAGGAATTTAATTTACATTACTGATAATTTTTTAATGGGAAGTGAGGGAGAGAGAAGAAAACCAAAAACACTTTGACTTATAACCATATAGAAATGTTTTCTTGCTGACATATGCAAAATATGGGCATTTCAGTGGAAACGAAATGATGTCTGAAAAAGGAAGATGTATGATGGCATGAACAAGAATGGATGCTACAGGAGATTCCTTCTACAGCAAGACTCAGCTGACGTGGTGCCTGACTCAAGCTTCGAGAATCACGGAAACAAAAAGCAAACAGGTCCTTTGGTGAGGACCTGTCCCCTCTCTGGTGTAGTGGAATCACACCAGGTCACCAGACATCCTTTGGAATTCTACATCATCCAGGCCCTGCATCACCTCCAGAGGTCCTTGTGAAGAATTCATGAAGTCGGATGGATTCAAGGAGAATTTTAAGTTTCTCACATGAAGACAGTGTGAGAATTACAAGATGATAATCAGAAAAATAACCATGACTGGGAAGAAAAGGCCGGGCATCATGTGCGGTTTGAAATTCTCTTCCACACGATAATATTTATATCAGGAACACTAAAGGTATCATTTCTGGAATGCTTATTCCAAAAAGGAAACTCCAGCAAGTTCTTTTTGGCTGGTGGAGGCCCCAAAGACACTAGGATTCTCAAATAGAGGGCAAGCACTCGGTCAGAAACACATCAGAATCTGGAGGCGGGTGATGACAAAGAACGTGTAATTTGCACATTTGTCAGCAGAAGGTATGTTTCAAAAGGTTAAAAAAAAAAAAAAAGCAAACAAAATTCCACTGATTTAAAGCCAGGCTATTCAGAGGGTGGGCAAGGCCAGCAGTGTCCCCATCTTCTGGGACATTGTTGAGAGTGGGAAATCTCAGGTCCCTCCCAGACCTAGATTAGCAGAATCTGCATTTTCTCAAGATCCCCCAGGTAGGATCCCCTAGGTGATTCATATACACATGAAAGTCTGAGAAACTTTGAAAATGCTTTGTTGTGTATTAGCTGACAAACTCCCTCCAAAGCCCACCATGGGGTATTGGAAAAGGAGTTTCAATCACCAACTACAACATTGGATGCTTGTGTGTGTGTGTGTGTGTGTGTGTGTGTGTGTGTGTATGTGTTGGGGGGGAGGGGGGTTGAACAGCTGACCAAAGCCAAGTGGCTTTTCCCAACAGAGCCTCCTAAAATAAGCTGCCATCCCTCTGTTTTATATTGTGCCAGTCCTAACTATTCTAGCTACTTGGCACTAACATTTGTGACAAATTCAATGAGAACTTTGCTATTTTCTCTTAAATTGGGCGATATGACATTTGACCAGTGCTTCTCAGCTATTGTGAACATACACGCCTTTGATCTCTCCCTATGTAGGACACATCTACACATTGTGACAAACTTACAATCAGCAGGATTGGCTTTTGTCACTTGTTATCCTGTGACCCCGTTTACATGTGTTAACAGAGCCCACCCGAGAATCCTTTCATGGCTGCATAATGACATGTCCTGGCCAGCTTGCTATTTGCTACTGCTTCCCTATTTGGAGGCATTTCTAATCTCCCACTATTGTAAATGTTGCTGTGAATTACTGTGCATATACTGACTTTCCCCTTCTCGTGTTATTTCCCGGGGGGATGGGGGGCCATATTTCCAAAGACACCAGGCATGGTTCGTGACTTCAAGGATCTTTCTTGAGAGTGTGGGAGGCAAACGTGCGGGGTCATACAGTTGCACAGGGGCCGGACGGGGGTGGGCCATGTGCTGGACACTCTGCCCCCCAGATATCCCCTTCCCCCTCTCCACCATGCTCTGAGCCCCAGGCTGCTGGCCTTTCTGAATCCTATGCTTGCCTCCTGGCTTCCATGGTGTTGCTGAACAGGAGGCTCCAATGAAAGATGGGAGCATGAGAAGAAGTACTCCTTCCCAGCCAGGCCACAGCGTGTCCACTTATGTGCTCCCCTACCAGAGCTTCTGTCAGGAGTCTTCTCTGCACCCCAGGAACCCCTTCTTTTCCTATTTCCTTCAGACTGAGAGTTGGTCGTAGTTTCCCTCGTGCTAGCCCAGAGTGTCCCACCGTCTCCTGCTGGTTTTTTGTCACCCTGCCTACATCTTTGTAAACAGTCTGTCAGTAAGTTCCCCTCAATGACCTGTTTAGACTGTGCCTTCTATTTGTTGACAGGAGCCTAGGGATATGCCAGAGTGCTGTGGGACCATTGACAAAGGGGTTCTAACCAATGGGGGAGTTGGGAGAGGCGGGGAGCATGGCAGACTGGCCAGAAGTATCTGTTAAGCTGGGCCCTAAGAGGCAAGGACAAGTTATCAAGGCAGAGGGGTAGGGGGCAGAGGAGACACGGAGTACGAAACAGAATAAGGAGGACAGGTGCCCTCCAGATCCTCCTAGAGAATAAGGGTGGCTGAGGGGTGTGAAGACATGCAGTGGAAGAGAAAGGTAGTCTCAAATGCTTCTGTAGGTTAGGTCATGTCTGTAAGAAGAACTTCATGTAGCTATTAAAAGCTATGTTCAGGGAGCCTGGGGGGGCTCAGTCGGTTGAGCATCCTACTCTTGATTTTAGCTCAGGTCATGATCTCACTGTTCGTGAGTTGGAGCCCGGTGTTGGGCTCTGCACTGACAAAGTGAAGCTTGCTTGGGATTTCCTCTCTGCCCCCCTCTCTCTGCCCCTACCCCCCCCCCAGAATAACTAATTAATTAATTAACATTTTTTTAAAGCTATGTTCACAAAGACTTTTTAATGCCCTAATTAACAGTCTTCCAACAAATATGCCTCGTGTGTGTCTGCCAGGCATTGTGCTGGGGATAGTGTGAACACAGAGTTCCTGATCACATCCCCTAATGACACAAGATCTCCATATGATCTCACATCATAGGGAAAAAACTAGAAGGAAGTACACTAAAAAGTTGATTGGAGTTACCTTTAAGGGATGGAATCATTAGTTGTTCTTTTTTTTTTTTCTTTACATTTTTCTTTATTTTCCAGATCAGACTTTTTGTCAACATTTTGTTTTTATTTTTAAGAAAAGGACTGTTTTTAACTTTTTTGGCTTAAGATAATTCTTCCTTTATAAAGGATGAAAGCATCTGGTAATGTTGTGTGTCTTGTTCAATCATTTTCACCCAGAGTGTTAATCACAGATACCTATCAAACTCTGTCTTCAAGACAAACTGAAAGAAGACAAGGAAGCAAGTTCTTGGGCTTTTAACAAGGTGCCCTAAGCCAAAGGGATTACACTGGGCCACCCACCTCTGCTTCTCAAGCTTGATTTCCTACTACCTCATTCACCTGGCTGGCCCATGACCTCAGCTGCAGTTTATATCCAGATGCTGGTATCTGCTCCACAGGTTTCTTGAGTTTTCTACCGAACACTGGGTGAGGGATCTTACTGGCTTCCACTCCCAACCCCACCCTTGTCTCTCAGGCTCAAGTTGGTATTTTGATTGATGACAGCTGGTAATCAGTTCTCCTTACCCTGCTTTTACTTCCTGGACTCTACCTGAATGCTCCCCCATCTTCTTCAGAAATGACACACTCACCTCCACCCCTCATTGTAAGGCCCTGGTTTCCATCTTGCTGTGCCCTGCCCCATGGTGTATAAATGACTTCTCCAAGCTGACACCCTCCAGGGCCTCCAGAGGCCTCCAAATCCAAGTTTGACACCCATTGTGAACTCTGGAGTTTTCATTACCAGCTGATAGCAACAATTTTTAAAGTGGAGCTCTTAAAAGAACAATCTGATGGTTAACAGAGGGGGGGGAGGGTTAAATAGGTGATAGGGATTAAGGAGTGTACTTGTCATAATGGGACAGGGTGATGAATGTAAGTGTTGAATCATTATATTGTACACCTGAAATTAATATAACACTATGTTCACTAACTGGAATTAAAATTAAAAATTAAAAAATTAATAAGTAAATAAAATGGGGCTCTTAAAGAGATTTCTTTGGAGAACGGCAAAAATATACTAATATCAAAGAAAAACAGGTAGTTGATAAAATTCAGGAGCTAATCCTAATTTTTTGAGTGTAATAAAAACCTATTTGCCAAAAGCCGACAACAAACATTATACTAAACAATGAAATACCAAGGCTACTCCATTCAAATCTGTACTAAGACATACATGCTTCCCTCACCAGAATTATTCAATTTACTTTTCCAAGTTCTCACTAATGCAATAAAACAAGAAAATTAACTACAGAGTATAAGTATTAGAAGAAATAAGAATATATATAATGATTGTACACCTAGAAAACCAAGAGCTAAATTTTAAAACCTATTGTAAGTACTAGAATTTGATGAAGTAGCTGCATATAATAAATGTACAAAATTCAAAACCTCTTAAGTATGCTAGCCATAACAAGTTTAAAAAGAAAGTGGAGTTGCAGGATATAAGATTAATATGCAAAAGTCAATCCCTTTCCTATAAGCCAGCAATGAATAAGTGCAATTTGAAATTAAAAACACACCATTTACATTAGCACCCCCCAAAAACGAAATGTTTAAGTATAAGTCTAACAAAATCTATACAAGATCTATATGAGGAAACCTACAAAATTCTGATGAGCAAAATCAAAGAAGAACTAAATAAATGGAAAGATATTCCATGCTCATGAATGGGAAGACTCAATATTGTCAGGATAGTAGATCTTCCCAATTTGATCTATAGATTCAATACAATCCCAATCAAAATTCCAGTAAATTACTTTGTGCATAACAAAATGGATTCTAAACTTTATAGGAAGAAGCAAAACACCCAGAATAGGCAACACAATATTAAAAAGAGGAAAATTGGATGACTGACACCATCCAACTTTAAGACTTTCTACAGGGGCGCCTGGGTGTCTCAGTCGGTTAAGCGTCTGACTTTGGCTTAGGTCATTATCTTACGGTTCGTGAGTTCGAGCCCCGCGTCGGGCTCTGTGCTGACAGCTCAGAGCCTGGAGCCTGCTTCGGATTCTGTGTCTCCCTCTCTCTCTGCTCCTCCCCTGTTCATGTTCTGTCTCTCTCTGTCTCAAAAATAAATAAAACATTACAAAAAAAAATTTAAAAAAAAGACTTACTACAAATCTACAGTAACCAAGATCATGTGACATTGACAAAAGAGTAGACAGATCAATGCAACAAACTACACAGCCCAGAAATGGACCCAAATACCCAATAGTTGACCCAATAGTCACCTGACTTTTGATAAAGGAACAAAAGTAATACAATGGAGCAATGATAGTCTTTTCAATTAATGGTTCTGGACCAACTGGACATCTACAGGCAAAAAAAAAAAAAAAATCTAGACATAGACCTTATATCTGTCACAAAACAAACTCAAAATGGATCGCAGACATAAATATAAAATGCAAAACTGAAAAACTAAAGATTACATAAGAGAAAACTAGATGACCTTGAACATGGTTAGATGACTTTTTCGATACAACACCAAAGGCATGATCCATGAAAGAAAGAATTGATATACTAGACTTTATAAAATTCAAATTTTTCTGCTCTGCTAAAGACAGGGTCAAAAGAATGAGAAAACAAGCTACAGGTTGGGAGCAAATATTTGCAAAAGACATATCCAAAATATACAGGGGCACCAGGGTGGCTCAGTCACTTAAGCATCAGACTCCTGATTTTGGCTCAAGCCATGATCTCATGGTTCATGAGATCAAGCCCTGCGTAGGGCTCTGCACTGATAGCACAGAGCCTGCTTGGGATTCTCTCTTTCCTTCTCTCTCTCCCCCTCCCCTACTCATGCTCACTCTCTCTCTCTCTCTCTTAAAATAAAAAAATATTTTAAAATATATATATATCCAAAGACCTCTTAAAATTCAACAATAAGAAAACAAATAACTTGGTTTCAATATGGGTCAAGGACCTTAACAGACACTTCATCAGAAAAAGATCTCCAGATGGAAAATAAGCATATGAAAACATTCTCTACATCACAGGTTATTAGGGAAAAGAAAATCAGAGCAATGACCTACTAAACTGGTCAAATTCAGAACACTAAGAACACCAAATACTGGTGAGGATGTAGCTGGTAGGGATGCAAAATAATATGGCTACTTTGGAAGACATTTTGGCAGTTTCCTACAGAAGTAAACACACTCTTACCATATGATCCAGCAATTGCACTCCTTGCTATTTACCCAAATGAGTTGAGAACTTCTGTCTACACAAAAACCTTCCCATGGGTGTTTATAGCACCTTTATTCATAATGGTCAAAACTTGGAAGTGAACAAGATGTCCTTCAGTAGGTGAATGGGTAAATAAACTCTGGTACATCCAGACAATGGAATATTATTCAGCAGTAAAAAGAAATGAGCTATCAAGCTGTGAAAAGACATAGAAAAGCCTTGGGTGCATATTACTAAGTGAAAGAAGCCAATCTGAAAAGGCTACATCCTATGTGATTCCAACTATATAATATTCTGGAAAGATATTACTGGAAAGAGTAGTAGTAGAGATAATAAAAAAGAGCAATGTTGCCAGGTAGGACAGGGATGAATAGGTAGAGCACAGAAGATTTTTAGGGCAGTGAAAATACTCTATATGATACTACAATGATGAATACATGTCACTTTACATTTGCCCAAACCCATAGAATGTACAACACCAGGAGTGAACCTTAATGAAAACTATGGACTTTGGGTGATTATGATGTGTCTACGGGTTCATCCATTGTAACAAATGTCCCACTCTGGTGTGGGATGTTGATAATGGAGGAAGCCGTGCATGTGGGGGGGCAGTGGGGGTCTATGGGTCATCCCCGTGCCTTCCTCTCAATCTTGCCATAAACCTAAAACTGCTCTTAAATAAATAAATATAAATAAATAAATAAATAAATAAATAAAGTCTTCAGGAAATGGAAAAACCATCTTATTCATAATAGAGGCAAAAACACACGGTATTTTTGAATAAATGTAACAAGAAACATATACAGCTTAAACTAAGTCAACTATGGAATTTTATCAAAAGACATGAAACAAAATGATCCTGGAAAGGAAAACAATGAAATAGTATATATCTCGCAAAATTAGTAAAATGATTTATTAAGAATACCAATCAGAACACCAAGAAAATGTTTACATCCTAGCAAAGATAATCTTAACATTTCCATGGAAGAATACACATACAAAAATTGCCAAAAATTGGCTCAAACAAATGGTAAGTGAGCATACCCTTCCATAGAGTAACCCTAATGATTAAAGCCATTACTAACACTGTAGGATTGGCACAGGAACAGACAAATAGATCAGTGAAAGAGAACAGAGAGCCCAGAAGCAGAGGCAAGGGTATATGGGAACTTAATACGTGATAAAGAAAGTATATTGGTTCAAAGGGGGGAAATGGATTATTTCATAAATAATGTTGGCATAACCAGAAAGCATCTAGAACACAATTTCATTAGACATCCCTTTCTCCATACCATATCAAAAAATGGATTCCAAGAGAGAATAAGAATTTTAACATCAAAAATAAGTAATAAAATTTTAGAATCAAATACTAGGAGAAAGTGTGCTTGAAATAGAGAAGGTTTTAAGCAAAACAAAAATCTCAAAAGTAAAAAAAGAAAGATTGAGGGATCCAACAACAAAAAAATTTTGCCATGGTGTCTGAATGACAGAAGACATCACAAAATCAAAAGATGAACAGAGACTAGAAGAAAATATTTGTGGGACACCTGGGTGGTTCAGTTGGTTAAGTGTCCGACTCTTGATTTTGGCTCAGGTCATGATCTCACAGTTTGTGGGATTGAGCCCCACATCAAGTTCTGTGCTGACAGCTCGAATCCTGCTTGGGATATTCCCTCTCCCTCTCTCTCTGCCCCTTCCCCCCTCACTCTCTCTCTCGCTCTCTCTCTTTCTCAAAATTAATTAATTAATTAATTAATTAAAAAGAAATAAAAGGATTGTATCATTATGACAGCCTTAGGTTTAATTTCACTAATACTTTTTAATCATATAAATCAACCATATAGAAGCAACCCAAAAATATGAAAAATAATATATAGGCGTGCAATTCACGAGAGGAAATGCAAATAACCAATAGTTTATGGGGGGAGAATGCTCAGTCTCACTAATAATCAGAGACTTAGAAATGGAAACAATAATGAGATATCTCTGACAAGTTGGAACAGCATAGTCTTGTGAGAATGTGAAGAAATGAGCACTCTTATACATCGCTGCTGGTAGCGGTATGAAATTTCTCCATTTTTGGAAAATTAAACAAATTTAATTTTGGGCTTACACAGCATACACAGCTGTGTTAAGGTTAAAATTGGGCATACACAGCAACCCCACACTACAAGACATTTATTCTGCAGAAATAAAAGCTTCAGTATTTATACACATAGGATTTGGGCTGCAGTATTGTCTATATTAGTAAAAAATGAGAAACAATTGGAAACTCTCTCCATAGGAATAAATAAATCATAGCAAATTTCTGCATATCATATTATGCAACTCATATTATTTAAGTCTCAAAATGTAGACCTGGGAAGATACCCACGATATATTGCTAAGTGAAAGACAAATTGCAAAAATAATAGGTAAAATATGACTCCACTGCTTTAATGTAAAACAATGTGACATATGATTTGCATTTCTATGGAATCAGAAATCAAAAGGATTCACATCCAGTTCAGTGATGATGGGGGAGAAACCAAAGGAAGGGAGAGGATTCAGTTTTTCATGCTGCTCTGTATTGTTTAAAATTTGTGGTCCTCTTATAATAATAAAAGCAAATGATAAAAGGCCGAGAGAATTATGTGGCAGATAGAGGAAGGACGGCACGGTTTTTATACCGATGGTGTGGAGCGACAGCACCAAGCAGAGGGTAGTGGATCCAGGTCTTGTGTGGGGAAAGACAGAGAGACTAAAAGCCACTGGGCTGGTGTGAGGCTTCCGACTTACAGATCGGGAGCTTGCCGTCCTGCACGGTGTCATGAGTCAGTGCCCTGTGGTGTTACGCAGCACCCAGCCACCAGGTCACTAGGCCACCAGTCCCAAACGCACTAATAGCTCCTGGGTCTGCAGGGCAGGGAGGGAGACCTTGGACCAGCACTTGAGATCCTGTTCTTCACTATAAGGTCACTTCCTCACTCCCAGGGTCACACTGTGAGGCCCATGCCTTTGACCTCCTGTTCTAACTTCCCTTAACTTCTTTAAAGAAAACTTAGGGGAGCGAGGGTGGCTCAGTCAGTTGAGCTTTTGACTCTTGGTTTCGGCTCAGGTCATGATCTCACAGTTTGTGAGTTCAAGCCCCACATGGGGTTCTGTGCTTTCAGCACTTGGGATTTCTCTCTGTGTGTGTCTCTCTCTCTTTCTCAAAAACAATAAATAAATAAACATAAAAAAATTTTTAAGGAAAAATTAAACCTTGGGCTCATACAAACTACCCTAAAAAACTCAAATTCATGCTATGTAATTCCTTTGGAAAAAGGAATCATTAATATGTTGAGACTTGGTGACATTTTGTTTAGTCAAAGCTGTGTTGGTTAGTGACCTTCAGCTTATCTTTGACTTGTTGGAGGACTCCCAGTTAACCTACCACAGACATGGCTACTCGGAAACTGAGGAGGGAGGTCGGAATTCACAGTAGCACTCAATTAAAAAAAATATATATATATATATATGCATTTTTTTATTTAAAGATATGTATATCTTGGTATTACAATTTACCTCATCCATTTGATTATCCATTTGTTGAATGTTAATTGAAGGGAAATCTGAGACTCACACAAAGAGAGGAGCCTTTTATGGAGACTTCCATCTGGGGAGCAGATTTACGAGGCCTTTTGAGACCCAGAATAACTCTACTATGATGAAGCACAAGGCAGGGCTACTCCTCCTCCTCCATGCCTACAAACTGAGCCCGCGGGACAGTGAGAACCGAAACACAGCAAGATACCCAGCTGGAAGGGTTCGTGAGGCATTATGGTGAAGGCCTGATCGAGGCCGAGGTTTTTAGAGTGAGTTCGGTAGAACTGAGCTATTCTTTAAGTATTATTTTTTTTTTCTTTTAATGACTTCTCAACCAAGCTCAGGGCTTCGGAAGCTCGGTCTGCAATACAGGGAAGGAAGTGACAGAGTGATGAAGCAGGACAGCTGCCAGTCTCCGGGAACATGTGCAGAATGTCATAAAGTAGCAGAAGAGCCGGGTGCCCCACACATCATATGGGAGGGAGTCACTCCACCCTCCACCGCCTGCCTTACAGAATGATCGATGGCTTGATGTGCCCCGGAATTAAAAGTGGACAATTTAACAGCAAGATGCAAACCAGGACGAAGTAGCTTTTCCTGCAAGTTTATTGTCAGAAACGTTTTTCCAACCATTTTTTGCTGGGCTTTACAATTAGGTATTGAAAGAGGACCCCAAAATGCTATTCTGAGAGAACTGGAAAGAGTATTAATTCTCAGTGCTGATGATGCCACAGGATATGAAAATAAGCAGACAGAGGTTGAAAGCGGGGGCTTAAGCAGATGTGTGTGCACCCATATCCACAGCAGCCAAATGTGGGAACAACCTGAGGGTCCGTCAGCTGATGAACGGAACAACAAAATGCGATGCCTACGTACGAAGGAATACAATTCAGCCTAAAAAAGGAACGAACTTCTGACACAGGCTACAACATGGATGAACCTTGAGGGCATTATGTTCAGTGAAATAAGCCGGCCACAATAGGACAGACGTTGTGTGATTCCACTCACAAGAGGTCCCTACAATATTCAAAGTTGTAGAGGCAGAAAGTGGCCTGGTGGTTACCAGGGGCTGGGGAAGGAAGAGAAACAAGGAATTAGTGTTTAATGGGCAGCGAGCGTGGGATGAAAAAGTTCTGGAGACGGATGGCGGTGATGGTTGCACAACAGCGTGAATGTACTTACTGCCACTGACCTGTACACGTAAAACCGGTTAAAATGGTATGTCTTATGTACATTTTAGCACAATTTTTAAAAACCAGCCAAGGCTACATTCTTCATGAATTCAACAAGCCCTGCTTGAGTCTTGATCCCACAAGAAGTACTTGTGTGTGGGTGAAGCTCTACATCGAGAAAAGGGGGCTAATGATCCAGTTCAGGTTTGCCTCCCATGCTTCCAAACACCTCAGTGAAAACAAAAGCATGTAAGTACACTCCGTTGTTTAAATATCTCCATTTCAAGGTCTGGAGTCCTGAAGTCAGAAGACATATTCCAAAAAATCTGAATTGTTTCTGCCTTAACTTAATATCCCAACTCTCATTGTATCTGCCTGTGGCCAAAAATAGGTTTACAAATAATCCAGATGTTTTCAGGATAGCAAGCTTATTCTGTATTAAATGTAACCTTGACCCCCAAGCACCTTCAGAAGACACCAAACTGTAGCTCCTTTGAGCTCTCCTACTGGTCGTCAGTCTAAGGGGAATGTGCCAGGTGAAGACAGGTTTCCTTCAGGAGAGAGGGGTAAACAGCAACAGACTGAGGAGGTATGACTGCTGGGGGGGTGGGGGGGACGCACTAGTCAACAGTGAAGTTAAAAATAAACCCAGTTCAAGGCACCTGGGTGGCTCAGTCGGTTAAGCATCCAACTCTTGGTTTCAGCTCAGGTCATGATCTCGTGGTTTTCATGGGTTTTAGCCCCACACTGGGCTCTGGGCTGACGGTGCAGAGCCTGCTTGGGATTCTCTTTCTCCGTCTCTCCCTGTCCCTCCCCTGCTCACGTTGTCTCTGTCTCAAAAATAAATAAACTTTAAAAATTTCTAAGACTAAAAAATAAAAATAAATAAATTCAGTTCTCTTGAACTTGCAGTGCATGAAACAGCATATGGTAGTGTGGGCTAGTAGGAAAAGCCAGACAGAGGTGCATTTTAATCCTAATTCTGCCGTGGAGTTAATGATGTGATCTTGGGCCAGAGCAAGCGCCTGAACCTTGTACTCTCAGACTTTCAGTGGGGAAGTCATTGTAACTTCACAGGGCAGGGTTCTCAACGGAGGGACCTGGGGGAGGCAGCCAATGCTCCCACCCTCCTCACCCCTCTGCAGAATCCTGCTGGGGGTGGAGGGACAGACACAGCTGACACAAGTGTATTTTTTCATTGCCTCTAGTGATTATGAGACACTCTGCATCCAAGAGAGGGTCCTCATCATTGTAGCTTTGGGAGGATTTAACAAGGAAACATGTTGGACTCATCTGGCAGAGTACCTAAGAGACAGTCAATATTATTCTATCAGTTTCCTTCAGGCCTCTAAACAAAGTGCTTTTGTATTAAGTCACTTTGGGTCAGGGTCCGTCATTCTTTTTGGGTTCCTTGAAATCTTTGCCTTCAAAGTCCCTGCATATAAAGCACATAAAACACAGAGTTTTGCCCTTATTGTGTATGCATTTGCTCACAGGTGGGATGTCCCGAGCATCTTCCATGGGCAAGTGAGGTGGGCCTAGCAGCCTACTGTTGGTTTCTGAGGCCATGGAAACAAGACCAGGAGCAAAAGGATTGCTTCCCAGGGGGGTAAGTGGACCCAGGTGTGCAGATGTGCCTCCCCCCCCCTCCCCCCCAGCCGAGCAGGCAGAAGCCGGCTTCCTTGCTGAGAGCTGAAATGACCTCAGATCTGGGGGCAAGAAAGCCCTGGGAGCTTGTCCACTGACCCTTTGCAGCCATAACTGATATTTCCTTTGCATTCTCGGGTGGCTT
Organism: Panthera onca; assembly: GCF_046562875.1. NCBI lineage: Eukaryota > Metazoa > Chordata > Mammalia > Carnivora > Felidae > Panthera > Panthera onca. Next base: position 21,508,742 of record NC_138343.1, on the reverse strand, counting down.
GAAAGAAATCCAAACTGTTGGAAAGTTAGCCCAAGTAACTCAGGCAGAGTATGAGAAGTCGTCTCTGCCTGCCTCTAAATCCAGCACCAAGCTTAGGCCCTATAGGGAGTAGAAGCACAAAGAACCTGAGAGCATGTGGGCATAAACAGCGACAAAGCCCAAGCAGAAATGCTAGCAAGACATGGATTTAAATATTGGCTGTGTCACTTAACAGTGGGGCGACTCCCGTTAAGAACTTAACTTCCCTGGGTCGCCATGTCTTTGTCTGTAAAACAGAAGGAAAAAAAAAAAAACAAACCATGCAGAGTTTTGTGATGATTCACTGGGGTAAAGCATGTAACACAAAGCTTAACATATAGTAATTGCTCAATAAATAATAATGAACAATATCCTGTAGGAGTAAGACTCAGGCTTTCTGCTCACAGTAAAAATGCCTCACATTTAGGGGCACCTGGGGGGCTCAGTTGGTCAAGCCTCTAACACTTGGTTTCAACTCAGGTCATGATCTCGTGGTGCAGGAGTTGGAGGCCCGCATTGGGCTTTGTGCTGACAGTGCAGAGCATGCTTGGGATTCTCTCTTTCCTCTCTCTTCCCATCCCCAACTCGTGCCCTCTGTCTCTCTCTTTCAAAATAAATAAATAAACTTAAAAAAATAATGCCTCACATTTATTTAGCATTTGCTAGGTGAAAGGTACTGTGCTAGAGGTTATATATCTATATCTATATCTATATCTATATCTGCCCATCTATAGATATACATATAGATATAGATGATATAGATATAGGTATACACCAATCATACGTATTACATCAAGTCTCACAGTAACTGTGTGTTTTCACAGATGAAAAACTCAGGCATGGAGAGATAAAGCACCCATGCAAGGCCACAGAGGGAGCAGTGAGCAGTGCCGGATTCAAAGCCTCAATTGCATAGCGCCTGGGCAAAGTATTTAATCCACACCTACCAAATGAGTATATAATGACAACACCCACTTCGCCTCCTTCCCAAAGTGTGAGGGTCCCCTGATGGTGCTGTCTAAGAAGATGGCCAAGTACAAGGTGAAGTCATCATTAAAAGGCATGGACCCTGGGGCTCCTGGATGGCTCAGTCGGTTAAACATCTGACTCAGGATTTCAGCTCAGGTCATGATCTGGCAGTGCAGAGCGTGCTTGTGATTCTCTCTCTCTCTCCTCACTCTCTGCCCCTCCCCTGCCTTCTCTCTCTCTCTCTCTCTCTCTCTCTCAAAATAAATAAATAAACTTTAAAAAAAAAAAAAAAAGGCACTGATCCTGCTTAAAGAACCACAGTCCAGCAGGGAAGACAGACAACTACACAAATCACTATAACCCAGTGTAGGAAATGATCCTCCGTGAGAGCGGGACCATTACAGGACAAAGGGATGTTAAAAGAATGCATTTTCTTTGCCTTCAGTTCATTTCGGTAGGAGAGGCTATATGAGAAGTAGCTGTAACATACACACACAATCTCTTTGTATTCCCTTCGAATTATGTTGCACTCAGATAATACTGCATCCCGAATGAGTTGCCATTTACCTACAGGACAGAAGGGAACTCAACAGGACTGCCTTTTGAAGGCCCCTCTTACTCCCGGCAGCCCTGTGAATGGAGGGCCTGGTAAAAACAGAAGCTAGAATCTCTAAGCCATACTGAGGAGGGGCCTCAAAGACCCTGGGGTCCAACCCTTACCCCTGCCTCCAGCCAATGCTTGTCCACCCCTGAGCAAGATCGCTGCTCAGTGACCCTTCAGCCTCTGCTGGAATATTCTCAAGGGACTCACCATCCACAGGCCACAGGCACCTCCTCCTTCCATCACTATCCTGTGGCTTCTGACCATGAAACCTAGTTAAACCCCTTGGGCAGGAGTCTCCTTTGAAGTGGTTTTAGGAGTACATTGACAGATAGGGTGCTGTTGCGAGCACTTAGAGTTTACAAGTGAGCATGGAATTCTCTTCCTTTAAAAACAGGTCCCGACAGCATGTATTATGTGTGAAGACCCCTTCTCCATGCAGACATGGTGCTCTTGTGGTTTGCTGTACGTGCGTCAGTCTGTACTTGCCCCTTATGACCTTGATCCGTCCATCACTGGCCCTGCCCTGCCTGTTCTCACAAATGAAACCCACAGACCCTTCCCTGCAAGCCCAGCCAAGCTCTGGCACCCAGGAACAGCACTGGCCGCAGTCAGGAGGGGTTTAGGAACAGTTAGCCCAATCATCTGACACGTACTGCCATGTCCCTCTATTTTACCCAGCTCTGCCTAACATTTCCCCCAGCTCTGGTCTTGTGGGCTGCTTCAGATGCCACACCCTTCCCCTACATTTCAGGTCTGGAAAATGAAATCTCATCTCACTCCTCTTGTCTGGAAATCCTGGAAATTTCTGGAAATCTTCTTAGTGTGCCAGTTCTTCTCAAGTGTCCCTAGGACAGGGGGTCTGCTTTGCTTTTGTAAGGTATGGAGCATGCTTCTCTGAGGGCCTGTCACACTCACAGGCAGCTGTGACACCTGCTCCCCACCAGATCGCATTGCCACCTTGATCTTGGTGTGCTAGACTAGCCTGAGAGGTGGCTGGTGGCCCCATCCTTGTGCCCATCTTCAAACTAGTCTTTATCCTTTTTTTTTTTTTAATGTTTATTCAATTTTGAGGAGAGAGAGCACAGCAGGGGAGGGGCAGAGAGATAAGGGGACAGAGGATCTGAAGTGGGCTCCATGCTGACAGCAGCAAGCCTGATATGGGCTCAAAGTCAAAAACCATGAGATGAGAACCTGAGCCAAAGTCAAATGCTCAACCAACGGAGCCACCCAGACTTTATTTTAAGAGAAAGAAAGCATGAGTGAGGGGAGGGGCAGAGAGAAAGGGAGACACAGAATCCCAAGCAGGTCCAGGCTCTGAGCTGTCAGCACAGAGCCCAATGTGGGGCTCAAACTCAGGAACTGTGAGATCACAACCTAGCCAAAGTCAGGCGCTTAACCAACTGAGCTACGCAAGCGCCCCCAGGTCATTATTCTTAAGAAATTCTAAGTATAATACACATCAGGAGAATCACAAGGAGTCAAACAGTACGTAGGAAGGAGAGAGCAGTACAACTCATGGCAGTAAGCAGGAGCCACAGGACAGCAGGAAGAAGGACAAGTCTCAGGCAGCAAGAGGTGGAGGACCATATTGGTGGGAAATGGGTGCAAGGAGCTGGGTCCCAGCCCCCTCCCCATTTTCAAGGGGAGAACGTCCAGTTGCTAGAGTAACACTAGACCTTGAACAGCCTCCCTGTTCTCCACGAGCCCTGTGGAAACATTCCCCGCCTCTCTTCCTTCTCTGGGTCCTCCCTCCCCCAAACCCTCATCACCTGGGGCAATCCACCTTGGTCTCCTCCTCTGCCCTGAACTAACTCAGCAATGAGCCTTTCTGGGGAGCCAGGTCCATCCCCAAGCCACGGCTGTGCCTCCCCATCCCACTGTGTCCACTGAGTCACACCCAGGCCTGTCCTCAAAGCGAGGGAGCCTGAGGCCCTCACAAGCTTCCAGAAACAGCAGGGTCCCCAGAACAGGAAGACCTGAACTCTGCAGCTGCCCCAGCCTCTTCAGGCAAGTTATGTAATTTTCTCTGTGGTTATTTCCTCATCTATAAGCCTAAAGTGAGAGTACCTTCTCCCCATACTCACAGGGATGCTGGGGGATGGGGGGGGGGGAGAGGGGGGAGGGTCAAATGAGGTAATAGGAGGGTTGGTTGTTTGAAAGACCATCAGTTGCAGGCAAGTCGAAGGAAGTGTTGTATTTGTGATCACTTAGTCTCCACCTGTCAGTAGGTAGTACGGGTCCACCCATGCTGGCATCGTGCTCCATGCGTCTCCTTCCTACCTTTTCCTTCCCTCTGCCCTCTCTTGGGCTCCTGTCCTGTACCTTGGCCCCACGAGCCCAGCCTTCCCAACCCTGGTGGGTGTAAGCCCTTCTGCAGCTGCTTTTTTTGGGAAAATAACCCCTGTCCCACTTAATGAGGGCAGAATCCCAAACCTTATTTCTCACTGCATCCCTTTTTTTCTTTGCTTTTGCAGAAGCTGACCTTTTCCCAGAAAAGTCTAACTTCCCCGGGGTCATCGCTGTCACTCAGAGAAGCAGCAAATTCTCCCACTCCCAGCGGATTCAAAGGTGAACAAGAGGACAAGGAGTCAGACTTTGCCAATTTATACCACACTGAACCCATCAAACTGTCACCTTTCCCCTCTTTTAAACTTTCACTCCCTGGACTTCATCCCTAAAGACACCAGGATCAACAGCCCACTCTGGCTCTAACTGACCTCATTGACCTTCAGAGGGGTCTCTGGCCAGGTACTACTCTGGTTTCTCCAAGTGAAGTCCTGGGACTGGCCACATGAGCAGCATCTGGGAACTTGGTAGGGATGTATACTCTCAGGCCCCACCCCAGACCTCCTAAAGTTCTGAGGGCGGGGCACACTGTGTTTCACAAGCCCCCCAGATGATTCTGATGCTCACTCCAGTTTGAGAACCCCTATCCCAGATGATAAACGTTCTCATCTCTCTGACTGCCCAAAGTCCACCCATGTGCCTTCTCAGCTTCCATTTAGGGCACAGTTGGAGACATCCCCTTGATGGAACAGGGGATCTGATCCACTTCCAACTTACGAAGGGCCAACAGCAAGCTTGCTGTGATGGCTGCTCAGCCTCTCTCCCCATCCCTTGGCTGATTTCCTGTACCACTATCTCCAGATGCCTTTCTTTGTCCCTAAACTCCTATTCTTACTCTCCCTTTCAATAATAACAATGTTCTTTCGTGTCCTGAAGGAGGCTGCTGGAACACAAAAGATCAGGCTCTGTGCTTGGGTCAGAAGACCTGTGCTCACCACTTACAGGTGTGCGGTCTGAGGAACTCGGTTAAGTGAGGAGCAGGTGTGAAGTGTGTGGCCCAGGGCCCAAAAGGATTACCAACTGTTGCTGCTGAGGGCCCCTCTCTGCCCCTCTTCCCTTCTCTCCATCTCTGTGTCCTAGCCTGCACAATGAGGATGGTAAGGCCTACCTGATACGGGCCTCATATTGTAATTCATATACAAAACAAGATGGTCAACAAGAGAGCAGTTTGGAAACCTTATGCCTTGCTAACCAAGGTTCAGTCCAGAAGCAGTGGTATCCCCTGGGGGCGCCCTGGAGATAAAGGCTCTCAAGCCCCAGCCAGCCCTACTAAATCAGAATTCACACTTTAATAAGATCCCCAGAGGATCCATCTGCACTTTAGAGTCTGAGAAATGTGGGGAAAAAAAGAACTAGGAAAATACATGATATTATATATGTATTACTATCTGCAATTTCTCCATCAGGCTTCTCCTCCTCTCCACCTCCAGCAGAAATACTGCCCTTTGTCCTAAGTCCAAAGCAGTCGCTCTTAAGCAGCTGGCACATTAGAATCACCTAGACCAATACCTGGACCAAACCCCAGGCCAGTTAAATCAGACTATCTTGGAGAAAGGTCCAACAGCAGTATATTTTTAAATTCCCCCTGTGACTAATGTGAGACCCCTATAAGCCACCCCACTGCCATCCCATAGCCTCCATTCTATCATCTTCTGGGGAACTCGCTGTCACACTATGTGCCTAATCTCTTCTCTTCAGAACTGTACCTCTCGGCCTCTCCACCCACTCCCCCACACTGCTTCATCCACTCAGCTCCCCTTCCCATGCCCATCCACTAGCTCACTTTCCCCTTTGGCTCCTGTCATTGTTCCCTGTGGCTTTCACTTCACCGGAGTTTAAAATATTTATTGACATGGATTTTTAACCTTACACGTGGACAAAGCCCTCCACCTGGATGCAAAATCTCCCCTTGATCTAATCCTCCTTCCAGCTATCACCCCAGCCTGCTCCTTTTTTACTAGTCAGTTTCACAAAGGAAAGGTCTCCGCCCCCACGGCCTCCATCTCCTCAAAGGGTGACATCCCTGTCTAAGTCAGAAAGCCTCTCAGCCACCTCTCTGAGCTGGTCACACCACAACCTACAGGCTACGCTGGAGAACTCTGGTAAGAAGTGGTTTGTTGTTAAGAGTTCTGAAAGGTAACTGACAGAATGGGAAAAGATATTTGCAAATGACATATCAGACAAAGGGCTAGTATCCAAAATCTATAAAGAACTCACCAAACTCCACACCTGAAAAACAAATAATCCAGTGAAGAAATGGGCAGAAGGCATGAATAGACACTTCTCTAAAGAAGACATCCAGATGGCCAACAGGCACATGAAAAGATGCTCGTCACTTCTCATCAGAGAAATACAAATCAAAACCACACTGAGATACCACCTCACGCCAGTCAGAGTGGCTAAAATGATCAGGAGACTATAGATGCTGGCGAGGATGTGGAGAAATGGGAACCCTCTTGCACTGTTGGTGGGAATGCAAACTGATGCAGCTGCTCTGGAAAACAGTGTGGAGGTTCCTCAAAAAATTAAAAATAGATCTACCGTATGACCCAGCAATAGCACTGCTAGGAATTTACCCAAGAGATACAGGAGTGCTGATGCATAGGGGCACTTGTACCCCACTGTTTATAGCAGCACTTTCAACAATAGCCAAATTATTGAAAGAGCCTAAATGTCCATCAAGTGATGAATGGATAAAGAAATTGTGGTTTATATACATAATGGAATACTATGTGGCAATGAGAAAGAATGAAATCTGGCCTTTTGTAGCAACGTGGATGGAACTGGAGAGTGTTATGCTAAGTGAAATAAGTCATACAGACAAAGACAGATACCATATGTTTTCACTCTTATGTGGACCCTGAGAAACTTAACAGAAGACCATGGGGGAGGGGAAGGAAAAAAAAAAGTTACAGAGGGAGGGAGCCAAACCATAAGAGACTCTTATAAACTGAGTATAAACTGAGGGTTGTTGGGGGGTGGGTGGGAGAGGGGGGTGGGTGATGGGCATTGAGGAGGGCAACTGTTGGGATGAGTACTGGGTGTTGTATGGAAACAAATTTGACAACAAATTTCATATTAACAAAAAAAAAAGAGTTCATTGATATTGGGTAAACAAGGGAGGATTCTTCAAGGGACTTTCAGTATCCATGAAACAATAGATCAAAGAGGAGACCAAATATGCTGTGGGAGGCCAAGGAAAGAAGAAAGAGTTGGTTCTGTCTTACCTGGGAGGCACCTGCCCTGGGAGTATGGACCTGAAGGGACTTTTTCTTTCCACAGCAAAGAGCTAGAAGGGGGTTCTGCCAGGACCTGAAGCAGAGCCAGACAGAAGCAGAAGATACTCGCTTCTCTAGGGAACATGGAGAAAAGCTCACGGGCTGGCTTCTGTAGCTGAAACAAAGGAGACAGGAACTCGTTGCTCTCATACTCATTGCTGAGACTTGGGCAAAGCTGTATGGACAATGGCTGCCCTGTGTTTTCCCCTCACTCGCACATACCTGTAGCCTGCAGGTTGTGTTGAATTGGAGAAGCCAGATTTGAAAATAAACCATTGTCCATTCTAAGTAAGCCCTTCAATCATTCACTCATCAAATATGTGATCAATGCCTTCTCCGTGCTCATTGAGAGAAACACAGGGTCATGACATGTCCCCTGACCTGAGAACCCCAAACTCTAAAGAGGAAAGGCAAAACAAACAGATTACAAAGTGATACCAGTGGTTTCACAAAAAAAAAAAAAAAAAAAAAAAGTAAGTAACCAATGTTGTGAGACACAGAGGAGGGACCCACTTGTGGGGTCAGGAGATAAGGTGAGGCTTATGGTCCTGAGGCCACCAAAATCTCCAGGATGAAAGCAGGGACTCCCAAGGGCTCCTAACTTAAGAAATGTGATCTTTTTCACCTTTTTCTCTACTTCTGCATACAGTTCACTACACTGAAATTAGGAAATCAAAGACCATCATTTTTGTAATTTTTTTCAACATTTATTTATTTTTGAGAGAAAGAGTGCAAGCAGGGGAGGGGCAGAGAGAGACGGAGACACAGAATCCCAAGCAGGCTCCAGGCTCTGAGCTGTCAGCACAGAGCCCAACATGGGGCTCCAACCCACAGACCACGAGATCAAGACCTGAACTGGGGTCAGACGATAACCAACTGAGCCACCCAGGCACCCCATAAAGACCACTATTTTTAAAATTTCTTGTCAGAGCTGTGGAAGGGTTGTCTTAGAAGCTACAGCAATCCCACTGGATAGCATGAGAATGTCCACTTCCCCAAACCTTTAAACGTCTCAGACATGCTCACTGAAACAATGAGAAGGTCACTCTGATGGGTTAAATTGACCCAAATGGTTGTGCTGATTCACATCTCTTTGGTTACTAGTGAAATTAAATTAGTCAAATTAAAATGTTCAAGTTTAATGGCATAGAATTCATCTTTAACTTGCTTCTTCCTTCTTTGTCCTCCACTCCAAAGCCACATTGTGTGTCCCTGTCTTTCTGTCTCTGATGTCCCCAGTCCCTCCAAGTGACATCACTGTTGTCCTAATTCCCTGGCCTGACTTGTCCCCCTGCCCAGATCCCCCATCCAGCAGCCAACTGAATGCATCATGCTTATCTTGCTAACATTTCACTTTCAGGAGCTTTCCAGGTTCTCCACAGAGATCCCTCCCCACCCTTCTGACATCCTTCCACCTAGCCCTCTTCCTGTCCCTGACGTCCCAGCCAGCACAGCCCTTCTTCAGAGCATCACACTTCTGAGCTCCCTGCTGAATCTTTTCCTAACCACTGGATGCGAAATCAATAACTCATCTTCCTACTCTGTGATATAGTCAGCCATTTGCCACTAAGAACCCAGTGCCACGTAGAAACATGTTAAATGTTAATAGGCTGCCTCGCTAAAACTGCTGAGAACCGGAACAGAGCTAAACCACGGCATTGACAGTCCTCCCCCATTTTCAGGATTTGGGGTAGGGTAGAGGGGGTACTTGTGGAAACAATACATTACATACAAGAGACCACAGCTTGGTAAATCTCTGTTCTACCACCCACTAGACTGCGGCCTCAGGAAAGCTATCTAACCCTGTAAACATCTGTTTCCTTGCCATCACAGGTTGGAGTTTCTGGGATGAAGACTCTGAGATGGGGTTTGGCTTGTAGGGTAATTATTAAAAATCAACACCTGCAGAGAGGGAAGGTGGAGGAATCAACGTTGGGCAAGGGAGAAACAGATTTGCAACATAAGTCTCTGCCAGCTCCATGGGGAAATCTGGAGCACATGTGGTCCATCGGAGTTGGCTATGTTGGGATCTGTCATCAATGTAGACAGCACAGAATACACATGACATTGAACAAGAGGTTGACTGTGGAGGCTCCCTGCTGACAGCACTCCTTGCCCTGGAGCCACAGGCTTCCCTTAGAGGAGGACCTGGGCAGTGCCTCTCCATGCCCACTACACTCATTTGTAGGAAGACGATAATAACAGGACTCACTCTATATTCTTGCCCTGATGACATAAGCTAAGCATTTAGCATGCAGCACACCTGGTGCAGAATGGATTTCAGTGAATATTTGTTCATGTCATTGCAGCCAGAGGTAGCATTGGAGGAAGAGGGCCCCCTCCCTTTCTTTAATTCCTCCAACACACATGTAGTGACCACTACCATGTGTCAGATATTGTTGTGTGACTGGGAACTCTGGTATGACAACATACATACTCAATTGCCAGCCTCAGTGGGCCTCATCAAGAAGGGAAAATTTGATCAAAGATTTGAAGGAGGTGAGAAACAGGGCACAGGGGTGCAACAGCCCTACAGGGGGAGCATACTTAGAATGTTCAAGGCCAGGGGGGAAGAAACAGAATGAGCAAGACAAAGCGGGGTAGGTGAGGTCAGAGAGGTGATAAGACCACTTCCCAGCTGGGGTTGTGTGCCTAAACAAGTCAAACTCAAGTGTAACCAAATCTCTTGGACTCAGAAGTTCAGAAATACAGGTGACAGAGCAACGTGATAAACAACACCCTGGGGATGTAATCAGCAATGTTAGCAGTGTGGGAAACTCCACAGGAAGGAATGACTTCGTTTCTTCAAAAACAACCAAAAATTGAAAAATTGCAAGGAAAAAAAAGTAAAGAGGAAACTCTAGACTTAAAGGACAGGGGCGCCAGTTGGCTTAGTCAGTTAAGTGTCCAACTCTTGATTCAGCTCAGGTCATGATCTCACAGTTCTGCACTGACAGTGGGGAGCCTGCTTGGGATTCTCTCTCTCTCCCTCTCTCTGCCCCTCCTCCACTCATTCTCTCTCTCTCTCTCTCTCTCTCTCTCTCTCTCTCTCTGGCTGTCTCTCTCAAATAAACAAACTTTTAAAAAGCAGACCGGCATTTCCACCAATCCCTCTATATAAACCTTATATAAACCTGTATAAGCCTTATCAGACCCCGAGTCAAAAAAAAGCAACTGTCTTATAATGAATAATAATCATCACCATCCTATAACTGAGAGAAAATGAACTCTGACTAGATAGTTAATGATAAAAGGAATTACTCTGGATGGTTCTAGCGGCCACATGACTTAGGGAAGGGAGATTGCACTCAAGGGGGCCTCCAGCCCCAACACCGCAGACAAGTATTCAGATAATAACTCTTTCATGTTCCCAAATTCCTGTCCACTGTGTGCAGGAAGCTGAGCCCTAGGCTATGCTGGACAGTATGGCCAACAGGCCCGGGAACGTTCTTGATCTTGTCTATCTTGCCTCTCTTCCTTGTATTGTGTGAGAACCAAGAAAACTCGTCCACCTGAAATTCCAACCACATGGGCACCATAGAACCTTGATATGACTCTCTCTGCCTTTAACACCTCGTCTTCTATTCCCCTACAGAGCTGTGAGAAAGCTCTGTCCTCATGCTCGGGTCCTAAAGGGAAGTTCCCACCTTGGTCTCAAACTTGATTTGAAGATGGACTCTTCACCAATCCCTTCATACGTTTCCTTCCTTAAAAGAAGCTTCCTCAGTCTTCTCTGCAAGCCACATACATTGCATGTGGGAGAGTATGCCCCTAAATCATGTGCAATATTTTCTAAAGTGTTGTATGAAGGTTTCTAAATCTGCTGATTACTGCAGATCCTTCATTATAGATTGTGAAAGCACTGAGAACCAGAAAATACACAACACTTGAAGGTTCAGCATATGATGCCTCTCTTCCCACAAAATCTATTCATTCTACTCTCCTGATATTTGTAAGAAACCATTCTTGGCTTTCGGCCCAGTAACATGGCTCTCACAAGCCATTCCCAGGTGGCTAAGAAAGCTTACCCTCTCCCTCTTAACAGATTTGCTTTCTGTTAAATTAATAAAGATTGACTTGGAAAACACAGTACCCAGAAAAGAAGAACCAATGATATTCTTCATAAACACTGTTTCATGAAGGGACAACAGGCAGAAAAAAATAATAATAACTGAACTAGAATCAATTTTCAGACCTGCCACCAACCAGCTATGAGATAACTTTGGCCTCCTGAAGACCTAGTTTTCTCATCTGTAAAATAAGGCATTTGGACAACATCATCTCCATGACCCCTTTATGCTCCAAAATGCTATGATCTTTCTGATTTACTGCATTACCTTTCATTCAGCCTTCATCATTTATTTCCAGTGCATAGTTAACAGGAAGTATGTGTGGAAAACAAAACAAGGTAGTAAATGATTACAATCCATACACAGTAAACATTAAACAAGCCAATTTTGAAAATACAAAGGATAAACACATGCATTTCAACGAAGAAGCACAAATAGCTGATAAAATATGATAAGACGCTCCACCTCCCTAGTAATCAGGAAAATGAAAGTTAAATGAGGTGCCATTTTTCCTCCATCAAACTGATGAAAATGTAAGATTGACAAGGTCAACTACTGGCAAGGATGTGGAGAAACGGGAGTGTAATTCAGCTCAAACTTTGGAGGACAATTTTGCATCATCTGCCCAAATGTAAACATCCGGTACCCTTTAACCAGGTTCTATGAGCCTATACTTTAGAACACTCACATACATTACATGATTGTGGGTAATAAAAAAACGTGCACACAAACTAAATGTCCTTCTACAAAGGAGTGGTTACATAAAGTGCAGCCATGCTATGGAAGAGCATCCACTAGAGAGAATAACATAAATGTATATAAACTGAGAAAATTGTATCCAAGATCATTGTCAAGGGGAAAAAAGCAAGTGACCAAAAAGTATGTAAAATATGGTCCCATTTCTATAAACCTCTTGATCCTCCTCTCTCTATATATAAGTATGCATGTCGGTGTGTAAATACATGCACGTGTACACACACATGGGTAGATAAAGATCTGGCCACCTCTGAGGAGGGGAGTGGGTTGAGAGGGAGGCGTGTAGAGGGTGGCCACACGTGGTAGACCACGCATGGGGGCAGTCATACAGTAGACATCACAGATGTGCATGTGTATTGCTATACAACTTTTGGCAGACAGCAAGAGTGGCTTTTTCTAGTTCACACAAATGTTCCCTATAGCCAGTTATAATCCTATGGACGGAGACTTACATCTTCATTCTGTATGCTTGCACATTATTTTTACAAGCATGCATCACTCTTACAGTTAAAATCATTGGAAAATTTGAACATTGCCCTTGACTTCAATCAGCTAACAATCTAATGGAAAACTGAAGAAGAAAGGGATTAAAATTAAAAATTAGACTATAGTCTCCCAGACTGATCACTTTTAGTGATTGACCTTTATTTATTTTATTTTTTAATGTTTATTTATTTTTGAGAGAGAGACACGCACAGAGTATGAGCAGGGGAAGGGCAGAGAGAGAGAGAGAGAGACAGAATCTGAAGCAGGCTTTGAATTCTGTGCTGACAGCTCAGAGCAGGACTCAAACCCACAATCCGTGAGATCATGACCTGAGCCAAAGTTAGATGCTCAACCGACTGAGCCACCCAGACGCCCCAGTGATCAACCTTTAAAATAACTGTTGCTTTCTGAAAATCTTCTCTTTTAGTTCTGGTAACTAGTGTGGTTTTTCAAATCACAAAAATCAAGACAGCTCCATCTTAAAATTCCACATATCCTCACAGTATCCCAAAGTCTTTTCTTTAAGCTTCAGGCTGTCCCCATTGCCCCCAACCCTTCTCCTCCTCCCTAGAGGCTCCCAGTCCATAGTCCTCCGTCTTTGATAACAAATCTTCCTTGAAAAGACTCACGTTCAGAGATATACTGGCTCGGGCACCAGCCAACCTTAGGAATATTACTCTTCCTAAGTTTCAGCAGTCATACCCCAAGGCAACCCCCTTTCTAAGGAAACACTTTTACATTTATTAATGAATCCTCCCTTCCATGTTGCTCCCATTCCATCCTATTCATCAATTCACTGATGCAACACAAAATTATTGATCACCTTCTCTGAACCAGACCCTCAGTTGAATCAGACATGTCCCAATCCTCAAGTCCCCCAGACTAGTAAGGCACATGGAGGTGTCAAGAAAAAATCATGAGTCGAGGTGATAATGTTACAATGCAGACATGGTGTTAAAGAAGCCTGGAGGAGAGATGCCCTATTTGGTAGACACAGAGGACTTCAGAGAAGAAGAACTACATCCTGAAGGATAAGTAGGAAGGCAAGAAAGGGGATGCTTGACAGGTGCAATGAAAGGAATGTTGTAGCTAGAGCAGTAGTAAGATGAGAACTGAATGTATGCAAAGGCATCTGGAAAGGGTTCAGAAGGTCATGGGGAGCCACTGAGCCACTGAAGGAGATTAAGCAGAAGAAAAGCACAACAGTCTCTGACTTGGGGGAAATATAGCTATGGCAGTGGTTTGAAGGATGACCTAGAAAAAACAGGACTAAAGTCAAGAAGACCAGGTAGGAGGCTGGTATACTAGTCGGGGCACACCACCTTTAAGAACTGATGGATTCTGGGGTACCTGGGTGGCTCAGTCAGTTAAGTATCCGACTCTTGATTTCGGCTCAGGTCATGATCTGCTCATGAGGTCAAGCCTTGCACAGCCTGCTTAGGATTCTCTGTCTCTCTGTCTCTCTGTCTCTCTGTCTCTCTGTCTCTCTTCCTCCCACACTCACAGTTTCTCTGCCTCTCTCAAAAAATAAGTAAATAAATTGGGGCACCTGGGTGGCTCAGTTGGTTAAGCAGCTGACTTCAGCTCAGGTCATGATCTCACAGTTTGTGAGTTCAAGCTCCGTGTCAGGCTCTGTGCTGACAGCTCAGAGCCTGGAACCTGTTTCAGATTCTGTGTCTCCCTCACTCTTTGACCCTCCCCCACACTCTGTCTCTCTCTCTCTCTCAAAAATAAATAAACATTAAAAAAATTTTTTTAAATAAATAAACATTTGAAAAAAACTGATGAGTTCAAATAGGAAATAATGCTCCCAGGTGAGCCAATCTCATGCAGTCTGAAATAAATTACATTATATTGAATTCCCAATGTTCTTAGGTTTGAAGCCAAGTTTGGATTTTAAGAAAAACATAAATTTAAAACTCTGATTCTATTTACACATCCTTAAGACATCTACCAGAAGAACAGAAGTTGGCTCAAATAGGCTTCATCCGAAGGTTGATTAAAGGCACTTAGCTTCCCTTTAGGACTCTGCACATTGGACTCTAGGATTAAAGAAGAAGAAAAAAAAAACACATCGAGCTTAATTATTTCTCAGCCATGAACTATAATTTGCATTTGGCATCAGCCACTTTAACCTCCTTCTTCCTTGCATCAAGCACATGACTCGCGTTTTATGGTAGACATTCATTTCTCCACCTTCCATGCCATTCCTCAGTGAGAAATAGTAAGGAAATCAAAGAGAGTAAAGAGAGAAAGCCCATGGAAAGATTCCTCTCTCTAGGTGGAGAGTTTCCTTGATGTCTGCAAAACAAATGCATGTCAGCCAGAGAAACAGAACTTCCTAAATAATTAGAAAATTCTGCATGTCTCACCTACAGGTAACTTCAGTCTTATCTTTACTACGTCTTAGGGTCAAAAAAGTCAAAGCGGAAGGGAGGAAATCTAGGTCAGCTGTAGCAGGAGGAAGTTTGGCCAGAAAACAAGTCCATCAGGACAGAAGATATTAGTATATCTTCAAGTTTAAGTAAGACTCAAGAGCTTTCAAAGGGGGTGCTACCTGATGATGAGAAAGAAGCTGGGGGGAATCTCAACAGAGGAGAAAAAACATTTTGGAAAGAAAGGTAAAGGGATTCAAAGAGCTTCTGAGATGATATGCACCTCTCACACAAAACACAAACATTTTAGCTGAAAATGTATAGCTCTTCAAAGTACACATTAAAAAATAACCTAAAAAGTGGTGTTCAGCCCATTCTCTTTGTATTTGAGATGTTTTGTTAACCTGAAGTTTGTTATAGTGAGCACACTATTCTCTGTATAAATAAAAGAATAAAGTCTATATAAAAGCAAGCTGAAAGTATTTTCTAGAAATAAACTAAATACAGATTCTAGGCTGAATAGTTAACCATTAAGTACACACACACACACACAGACACAAACACGCACACACACACACACAAACACAAACACGCACGCACACACACACACACACACACACACACACACTCAGAGTAAGCAGTGACCATTGCCACACCAACTAAATGCCTTTTAACAATCAACATCCTGGATGTTTGAACTTTTCCTCCATGAGACCAATGTTTTCAAAAACACCATCTTGTTTCTATACACAACATTCCCAGGCCGTTCTTTGAGGCACAGTCTATCTCCATTTTGTAACTCTGAAAAAGTGAGGTGCCAAGAGGCTACCTGGCTTGCCCCAGGTCACAGAGTCATTAGTCAGAGCCTGCGTGCCAGGCCGGCAAACAGAGTTCAACAAGAAACCATCTGTGCCTCTCTGGGCCGAAGCCATCAACACTAAAATTATATTTCAGTGTTTCAACAACCATTTTGGACACGGTCTTTCCCTACACCACATGGTAAGAGAGTTGTCGCTCTGGTTCCAAGAATGCCCTTCGATGGGAAAGAGCTCGACAAGCCTCTTCCTTGATCCAAACTGGTTTGCCCAGACCTCCTGGCTCCACAGGTGGGAAGGAGTACAAATCTGGGACCTGGGACCTGCAGACAGAGCCACCTTCACACAGTACCCAGTCAGAGCCACAGCGAATGTCCCCAACCTAGGCATAAGTCAGAGCCTTTACACTCAGTGTGAATAGCCACCAAGCCATGAAACCCCGAAGACATTTTATCAGTGTCCCTCACTTGATCGCTTCAGGATCAAGGTACAATTCTTGGCTCCAGTCATCCTAAATAGATGACAGTCAGGGACTGTACCCCACTCTCTCTCACCTCTGGGCCTGTGCATATGACACCCCCACACCACTCCTCTCCACCCCCCTCACACCTCATGCTATATATCACTTCTTCCAGGAAGCCATCCTGATCTCCCTAGGTTATGTGTTTTCACAGCATCTGGTCCCACTCTTAACATACAATGTAAGACCACACCAGACATGGGAATTACCTGCTAATGTGCCTGCATCCCCTAGTTAGAACATAAACTCCATGAGAGCAGAAGCTGGATCTTTCTCCCTTGCCCTGAACTCTCCAGCACCCAGGATAGCGCCCAGTTGTGAATAAATGATTGAGCAAATATTTGAAATCAACAAGCATTTATGGCTTACCATTAAGGCGAGCACACGGCTAGACACTGGGATAGAAAGACGAAGTTGTGTCCTCTGCCCTCAGATGAATTCTAATCTACGAAACTCTGATGGCTTTTATCTTCATTTCATGCACAGATAGATTTTTACAGAAACACATCTACCCAGGGCGCCTGGGTAGCAAAGTCGGTTGAGCATCTGACTTCAGCTCAGGTCATGATCTCACTGCTCATGGGTTCGAGCCCTGCGTCGGGCTCTGTGCTGACAGCTCAGAGCCTGAAGCCTGCTTCAGGTTCTGTCTCTGTCTCTCTGCCCCTCCCCTACTTGTTCTCTCTCTCTCTCTCTCTCTCTCTCTCTCTCTCTCTCTCTCTCAAATATAAAATAAAACATAAAAAAGAAAAAGAAACACATCTACCCAGTGAGTGACTGGTAATAAGGGGCCCAAAGATCCAGGGGGTTGATTACAACTAGAACAGGAATGTCCTTCTCTTTGGTGGCAGTGATGTTTCTGCAATGTTTGGACTGTGATCTGGCCTTCAAATTGCTGCCTCATGAGAACCAACAGACTGATGAGAATACTCTCCACCAAAGAGCAGTGTCGCATCTTCAAGCCAACTGGACGGCCAGCTCCCCGGGGCAGGGAGATTCCGAATGTTAATCTAGACAGGGACAAAAGAAAAGTGAGAGGTGAGGGAGACCAAAGTCTTCCGTTTCTTTGCATCTGTCCCTCCCACAAAAGAGTTGCAGATAACATACAGCCTCCAGGCTTTCTGCCTCCCAGCCAACTAAAAGGAACCCTGACCCCATCTTCCTGAGTGTCCTGTTTCTAAACCAGCTCCACCCCATCCCTTCATACTGATACGAAGTCAGTGGTTCTCAAAGTGTGGTCCAGGGACTAGCAACTGCATCCCCGAGAACTCCTTCGTAAGGCAAATTATCAGTCTTTCCCTGGACACTGAACCCGTGTCACTGGTCCATCTGCATTTTAACTGGCCCTGCTGATGAGTCTGAGGCTTGTTCAAGTTTGGGAACCACTGCCTCGTTCTTCATCATCACAGCTTACTGCCCACTGAAGCCTCTTGCTTATTTATTCAAACACCTATTTACTTCTCATCCTCCATTCATGGAATGAAGCTGCATGAAAAAGTAGGAACTCAGGGCTCTGCATCTTCTGTGGCTTAGAATGGGTCTGTCACATAATGGTGCTCAGTAAATATTTGCCAAGAAAACAAACAAATCTTCCTCTTCACCCCACCCCCACCCCCAATCTCCCAAGAGCTAGCCACGAACGATCCCGGAAGAAGTTAAGCCACCCTCGTGAGTCATCTGGCCAAGACTCTGGTTATCTGTCAGTGGATGATAAGCCTCCAAGGACAGGAGGTGCAATGCCTGACTTCATGACCCTTTAGCCCAAATCCCCTGAGGCTGCAGCTTTCGCTCACAACTGCTCTGAACGCACCTTTCCAAATGTCAGAGGCCCGATGATATTCCAGAATCCAGACATCTTGGGTGCAAGGATGGATTTGGGGTCACTAAGGAAACCCCTCTGGGGTGACTCAACAATTTACGGCCCCCACCCCAGCCCCTGTGTTGGGTCGGTGCAGCCCCTGCGTGGTTCCCCCACCTCTGTGTGCACAGTCACCCTCCTCACGCCACTGAGGGAAGCAGAAACCGGCTGCTCCTTGTGGTGCATTAAATCCCATTGCCAGGTTTCACAGCAGAGGTGTCTGGGAAGCTTCCCTATAGGTTGTTGTGGCAGGAAAGCCGGATCCTGAGGAAAAAGTCAAGGGAAACAGCCATTGTAAAAAGGAAGATAACAGCTGCCACTTACTCACGTTATCTCCCATGAAACGCACATGCAATGAGGTCTTTTCCCCAAGATGAGGAAACTAAGACTTAGAGAGCAACCCTCCTGCAGTCTTACAGCCATCCACAGTGGACCTTGAACCTCTAACCCAGCTCTGACCCCAAAGCCTTTCTTAACCTCTAAAAAATCACAAGGGTGCTGGGACCCTCAGCCCCCTCCCCTACATGGGCCAAACCAGCTGCAGTATCTCACCAAATAGTGGGGTGGTGGGGAAAGAGAAAACAAACTTTCAGGGAGGGATAAACTGGGCCATTTGAAGAGCCCAGGTTATGAGGACTCTTGGCTCCTCCACCCATTCCATCCACCCCGGGGATGCCACGCCTCTCTTCCTGGATTTGCCTTGGACCTGCCTGGACAGTTAATATTAACCCGAGGTGATGAGCACCCTTGCCGGGTTCCCAGAGCCTCTTAGGTGGGATGCTGACTCACTGCCTATGTGGCAGCCACGTGTTCCCACAGTTCCCAGGTGGTGGCAGCCAGCAGGCAGCCTCCTGTGCTAAGCAGAAGGACCCTTCTATCTGGGCAAGGACCAGCAAATGCTGCTGGTTTTCAGGGTCTCCATCTGAGGAGAAAGAAGGGTGGGGGGTGCATTAGCAATGGAGGGAGAAGGAGGAAGTTCCAAGCAGCTGAGCAAGAAGCTTCCCCTGCTCAGCACCCCACCACTCCCTCTGCCTTCTACATCTCCAGGGTGTTTACCACTTGTACCCAATCAACAGGTACAACAGGAAGCTGGAGGTTGTGGAATGAAGAAGATTTGATCACTGGCACAAACAAAGAAGTGTTAGGGGCTACCTGTAACACAAACTGTCTGTAGAACGCTTAGCCCCTCCAAGAAGCCCCTGTGGCTCTGAAGCTAAGACTGTGTCTCCCCATCTCTCTGTTCTGCCCCCACCCCCTAGCTCAAGTTCACCTCTACCCCATAGACAGAGGCACCCGAGACTTTCGCCCACCTCAAGTGTGCTAGCAAATCTCTGGGTAAGGACAGAGAAGCCGGACTGTGCACACCTTTCTGCACCCATGTGCCTCCCAACAAAAATGAAATGATAATGAAATGAAATGACATGACATGACATGACATGACATGACATGACATGAAATGAAAAAGCGATGGGCAATTGACATTGCAGAAACTCACAACTGCAGACTTGTCAGACACACATGGAAAGAACAGGAGAGCACATAGGACTTACAGATTTGAAATGGCGTTATTCTGAATGAAAGTGCTCTTGCCCAAATGGAGCTCACCCTGCTGTTTCTCTTGATGCTTTTAAACCTAAAATCGGCATAGTAAGGCTGAGACAGATTTGGGGATTCTGGTACACACACATCCATCCTTTCAGCTCTGATACCCCCAAGAAGGCTTGAAACCCTTATGAGTTGCAAGAAAGATAACTCTCCAGAGCCAAAGCATAAGAGACTCTTAAAAACTGAGAACAAACTGAGGGTTTATGAGGGGTGGGAGGGAGGGGAGGGTGGGTGATGGGTATTGAAGAGGGCATCTTTTGGGATGAGCATGGGGTGTTGTATGGAAACCAATTTGACAATAAATTTCATATATTAAAAAAAGAAAGAAAGAAAGATAACTCTCCACTCCTGAGCTGTTGGATCTGGAGAGATGGAAACACAGCCATACCAGTAAGAGCAAATCCAGCCCTCAGCCGCAGCCCTGAACTAAAGCCCTGACTTTCAGGAGGCTGGAACAGTTGGAGCTTCTGTTGAGCTGAAACATGTCTGGGTGCTACGTGCTTGTGGGTGCTGGCTAGTCACACTTTCTGATTCACACCAATGTTAACCTGGCAGCTTGGGGAAGAAGGAAAACCACCCAGGGTCCAGCACTCAGAGCAAAATCTGAAGAGAGTGCAAGCAAAACCCCCGGATGGAGAAGTTAAAAAATGGTGTGACTCTCATACGTGGAATTTAAGAAACAAAACAGATGAACATAGGAGAAGGGAAGCAAAAATAATATAAAAACAGAGAAGGAGGCAAACCATAAGAGACTCTTAAATACAGAAAACAAACTGAGGGTTGCTGGAGGGGGTGTTGGGAAGGGGGATGGGCTAAATGGGCAAAGGGCACTAAGGAGGGCACTTGTTGGGATGAGCACTGGGTGTTATATGTATGATGAGTCACTAAATTCTATTCCTGAAAAAAAAAATACTAAGGAAAAACATATAATGTAAAAAAAGAACAGGTGACTGCCCCAGATCATGCTACACTTCCCTCCAGAGAAGAGGAAAGCCTGGAGCAGAGAAGCCTGTGGCTCCCTCTGGACCACATCACCCCCAAGGCTGTCACACCCTGTCTTAACAGAGCAGAACCAGCCCGCCAGGCACTGATCCCCCTCACCAGCCTGTGCCCAGTGGGCAGGTCAGAGCACGCAGCTGACATCAGGCCCCAGTCTGGCTTGGCTGCACTGGGGGCCCAGACCCCGTGGCTCCTGTGCATGACCCCAGTTGCAACAGCGGGTTAAAGTGCACAGGCAGCCTGGCGAAAACATCTGTGGTGATAAGCTGCACCCTTCTTGGCAGATAACCCCAGCAGGAGAGAACACATTTTACAATACCTCTGAGCTGTCCTTCCAGCAGCCTGGCTTAGTAAGGCCTCCAACTGGTCGTTCTGGTGCTGACCACCAATCACACAGCAATAGCAGAATTTTCATATTTTCCCCCAAGTGAACAATGAACCCAGTGCTTTGTGTTTCAATAGGTCACTTGAACATCCAGCTTGTTTTTAGTATATTAAACTGCCAATCTTCAGAGGTAAGGCCAAGAAGGTTCAGAGGTAAGGCCAAGAAGGTTCTTCTTCCTTCAGGCTGCACATGGAATCAGGGTTTGGGATGCACCAAGCAGGTCCAAAAAATGTTGACTCAGTGAGTCAGCCCCATGCCCCAGGTGCCAGCAGGAGGAACAGGGGGGTAGGGCTCTTCAAGGAGAACAGGACTTTGTCCTCCAGTCACGGTTCAACTAAGGATCCCATAGGCCTCAGAGTTGGGGATCGTTACTGGATTGAACTGGTGTAGAATCAGGTTGAGAAGATGCAAAAATAGAGCCCCAGCCTGAATGAGCTTACCGTGGAGTCAGGAAGACAAGAGCAAAACACAGAGAAGTTACCAGAAATGCAGAGTTTGTCAGACCCAAAGCATCTCCAGTATGGTGATTGTTTAGCCAGTGGTTTTTTACTTCAAAAGGAAGGGGGAGGGAGTCACTCACGGTGGGCTGCAGGCCTGGAAAGTGACTGTGGGGAAAGAGCACTGGCAGGATTTGCAAGGAATGGAAAACAGGATTCGATCCTACACTCTCCACTCTCTACACACACCCCTGGGCAATCTCACCCACAGCTGCAACCACCACCTCAATACAGTGACTCACAAATATGTATCTGCAGCCTGGTCCTTTCTCCCCAGATTCCAGTGGTCTGAGAGGTCATTGCCCCGCTGTCCCAACTGGTGACTCTAGCCATCTTTGTGTTCTCCCTCTACCTGCATTGGCTCTTCTCTTAGCTCCCATTTCTGGGCACCCAGAAAAGGAAGATATCCAATCCAGACAACTCAGGCTCATCCTGCACCTTCCCCTTCCCAGGCTCCCATGTAAGCCTGGCCAGTTGTACTTTCTAATGGCTCTTAAGCCAGCCCTCCTCTCCACCCTGGGTGCACTGTGTCTTTGTTTCAAGGCTTCATAGTTTCTGTTGCCTTCCACCTGATCTCCAGACAGTAGTCTTGGTGGCCTCTAATATTTCACAGCAGGTTTTCTTCCTGTGACAAAGGTCTTCTGAAGCCTTCCTCACTGGCTCCAAGCAAGTACACATGAAGTCCTCCCTCTACAGCATGACCATAAACAAAGATACCTGGGTTTTGTCCCAAGGCACCAAACTTTAGAGTGTAGCATTTTAAAATAAGGATTCTAGAGGTTTAGAGAGTACTTAGCAAGCTTAATTAGTTGCAATAGGAAGCTGCCAGATGGTGCATAATGTTAATGACACCCATTGTAGGCTACCCAATAACACCCCTAGTTGACTGTGCTGCTCCCCATTGCCTGCCCCTGAACTTGAGTGGTTAGTTTGTTCCCTGCTTGGAGACCTCAAAACCGGGTCTATTTACCTTTTAGCCTCCAGGTATACTGAATTCCACCCAGTTCTCAACCACTTGAGGGTGCCTGAATGGGCTGGGCTCTCTCCCACATCCCTGGCTGTGCATGGGAAGCCCTTTTCCTCTCTGATTTCACTCAGAGAATCTCAGTGAATCTCAACCAGGGGTAATCTTTTCCCTCAGGGGACAGCTGGCTATGTCTGGGGGTATTTTTTATTGATAGAACCTGAAGAGAAGAGGGTTGCTGTCATTGTCACCCAGTACAGAGGCCAGGTATCTGCTCCACATCCCACCATGCACAGGACAACAAAGAATGATCTGGTGCAAAATGTCAACAGTTCCAAGGATGAGAAACCCTGGTCAAGATTCAGCTCAACCTTCATTCACCCTGTTTCTTAAACATGCTCCTTCCCTCCATGAAAGAGAGAGAAGGCAGTAAGTATCCCCAAATCTGGTCCAAATCTGTACAGTAATGACTATTGCAATGCATGTAACTATTCACTTGTAAGCCTCTTCTCCAAGCTTCTTAAGAGCAAAGAATTTGTCTTCCTCTTCTCTTTATGCCACAGGAATATGATAAAATAGCAAGGTCTCAAGGACTGATATGCAAAGAGAAAAGTACCTAAGTCTGATCCAGGCCAGAGAGTATTGTACAATGCACTGAGAATAATGTCTACCCCCGCACAAGAGTCACATAATGTCTTATTTACATTACTATTAAGTGGCATTTGACATATAAATATCACAGTGTGCTAAGTATCACCGAGAGCTAGATTTTAGACATGGATTGTTTTGCTTCAGCTTACACAATAAAATTTGATGGCAAGCCAGTACATCAAGGTCAAAGGAGTATTTTAAATACCAACAATTGCTCTTAACCAATCACAAGAAAAAAATATATATACACTCTTGGTACATGGGCTGCCTTCTGAAAAGTAAGGAAGTAGAGGAAAGAACATCAGTCAGAAGAATAATTTCTTGGAGAGATTGTAAAAAAAAGAGTCTTCAGAACCCCAGGGGTCATTACCTGACTCCTTGACCACAAAGCAGTGAAAACTTAGGTATAAAACGTGTGGAAAAAGAAAGGCAAAACCTTCCTCAAGCAAAGCTCCCCTCCACGCAGTTAATTTACTCACCCAGATTCCAGAAAGCTCATGAAAATCAGTTGGTAGAAAAGTAAAGGTGTGAAAAAGCAAGGAAAACATTTTTCATTTTTATTTATTTTCAATCAAAAGGTCTCACATGTTTATTACTGAACCAACCTACTGGTGCAGAAGCATCATAAGAGAGAAAAGTCAATTTCCTGATAAAACAGATCTACTGGTCAGGTAGTAGGGAGGTGATGGAACACATGACTTTCAGGCAGCATAAACGTGTGCCATCTCATGTACAATCCCTTACAGACCCAGCTTTGTCCTTCTCCAATGCCGCCTCTTGGAGTTGTATCTGATTTTGTTACCAGTTTTCATCAAATCCAGTGGGGAATGGGATGATTCTGCTTTTGTTTCTTGGCCAGGAATCACTTGATCCTGAAAGCCTTGTGAGAAGACATGGCGAGAAACAGTCACAGCACACACCACGATGGCGGAGAAGAAGAAAGAGAAGGAAAACATTTTTTAAAATCTGCTTTGGTCCCACCCAGCTCAACCAAGTGTTTTCTTAATGCCATCCCAAAGGATGTTCAAGATGACCATACTGGCACACCCTCATTACAACACTGTCATTGTCAGAAGGTTCTTTATCCAAGAGTGGAGAAACCGTTCAGCCCACTGGAGGAATGGGGCTCACAATAAGGAAACACATTAAGATCAAAATGTGAAGTCAACATGCTGTAAGAAAAAGAAAAACAGACTCAATACCACAGAAGCTAATTAGAGCCCATGGACGTCCCCTGCCCCCCCCCCCCGCCCCCACTTCACCATGCATGGATTTCTTGTTCCATTTGCAAGGGAATCAAGAGGCCCATGCCAAAAGTCTGTGTGTAGGGAGCCTCTGGGTCACTGCTGACCCCCAGTAGCCCACATGGGAGCACATAGAAGGGCAAGGAGGAATGCTCCCTGGGGAATGCAGCTTCATCACAGAACTCTGTTCATATGGTAACCATCGCAGGGTGCCATGAGCCCCATCAAGATGAATATATGTGTTAGCAAGAGATTGATGTTGGGCTGTGACTGCTGCGCTTGATAAAGTGTTAGATAGGAAGACTGTATCAGATGATAATATTCCCCCCTGAATCAAGATCACAGATGAGCAGAGCTGCACCGGAGCATCAGGGTACCCCCTCCCAACCCACACAAACACACACAGGAGAACAAGCCAGTCGCCCAGGTATGGCGGCAGGTGTCAGGAAGGGTCGCCCCTCTTCCTTCTCCCCAGCAAGCTCAGGATTAGTGTTTGTTCTTCATGGGCCTTCAATCCTCTCCCACTGGCTTCTAGGCCATCTTGTCAGGGTACAGAAGGGTCCCTTTTAGGGACTGAGCCTCCCCCGGGCTCAGCCTGACAGGACCCACCAAGCTCCAGCTAATCTACTCTTGAAGGACTTCTAGTCCAGGCTGGGAGTCCGCTGCTCAATTGAACCATAAACGTAGTCACAGAGTCAGTGCTACAGGAGAGACTTCCAGGAGCAAAGCAGACAGAGGGTCACCACAAAGACTAGTGTTCTGCTTGTCCCTGGCAAGTACTAGAGCATCACACTTCAGAATGTCTCTAAAACATAACTTGGAAGTAAATTCTCTCTCCCTACACCCTGCCCAGAACTGGGGCGGGGGGGGGGGGGGGGGGGCGTGGCGGGGGAGTGGAGCCTGATAAACCACAGTTTGGAGGACCTTATCAGAAATTATCTGTTCCATTCCAGAAAACACTTCCTGGGCATCTTCCACCCGCTACTCTCCAAATGCCTGCACGCTTCATAGAGTTTTAAGTTCAAGAAAAAGGATATGCTTATTTGATTGCAAGCACAAAGAGAAAAAAAATGCGATTTAGGAAGAATTTGCCCTAATAAGCTCCACAAACTCTTATGGAATGAATGAGGAAATAGAGTTTGTTTCTGGGCATGTAAATGGCATATCATGTTTGGGCATAAGGGCACAGTGCGTCCACAGAGTTCATTTACCAGAAGTTCACTTTCAGTAGAGCATGAGGACTTTGGTTGTCTTTGATCAAATATTTTTACATATTAAAGCTTTCAAACCCAAAGCTATTTTACTTCCTATCTGGTTGGATGGGAAAACATGAAGAAAATACATCTTTCTATGTTACATAATGGCCCAGGTGCCATCGTACTCTTAGAATGTATACCTGTCATTTAATTATAGCTTTAACTGAGCATCTGAAGGTGCCAAATAAATCCCCACACCTGTGACAAAGATGCCTACCATTACTGGTAAGAATGGAAAATGGCTGAGCTACTGTGGGGGAAAAGTTTGGTAGTACCTAAAAAGGTTAAACATAAAATTACCCTATGATTCAGCAATTACACTGTTCGGCAGCTATCCAAAAGAATTGAAAGCTGAGACTCAAACGCTCCCACAGATTTTTTGCACACCAATATTCGTAGTAACATTACTCACAATAGTCAAAAGATAGACACAACCCAAGTGTCCATCCACAGATGAATGGATAAACAAAATGGGACATATACATACAAGGAACATCATTCAACCTGAAAAAGGAAAGAAACTCTGACACAGCCTACAATATGGATGTACTTCAAGGACATTATGCTCAGAGAAATAAACTAGACACAAAAGGACAAAAATTGTCCTCTTTCTACTTATATGAAGTACATAGAACCGTGAAATTTTCAAATTCATAAAGACAGAAAGTGGAGGGTGGTTGCAAAGGACTAGTGGGAGAGGGGGAGGGATCTAGTGTTTAATGGAGACAGAGATTCAGTCTGGGAAGATGAAAACATTCTGTAGACAGTGGTGGTGATGATTGCACAATATGAATGTACTGGAAGCCCCCAAAATGTACACTTAAAATGATTAAGTTGGTAAATTCTATGTATATATATTTTACCACCACTACCACCACCAACACGCACACACACACACACACACGCACACAGAGGAAAAGTGGTGTCTACCCTGAGGATAATCCTTCCATTGAGACCAACCCACCAAACCCTTAATGCCTCTGGCCATACTGGCCCTCATCCTTCCCACTCAGACCTTGAAAACCATCACTCTCAAAGATAGGTGACAGGTTGATGTTCAAAAGAGGGTGGGGCAAGATTAATATATTTCATAACAGAAAGAGAAAAGAGCAGAAAAGTCCTCATTTCCCATCACTGAATTAGTAACCCCAAAAGTGTCAATACAAGTTAAACCACTTGGGTCGCTAGTATATACCACTGCTAAGACAAAGAGGATGCTTGCTTTCTAGCTTTCCAAGGCCCTTCTGGATGAAGGCAACATGAGATGGTCCCTCTGGACTCCAAGTGTTAAAATTACAAGGGAGAGTCCAGGTGTCGGTGTGGGGATGGGGGAGGAAAGGGCTTAGTCGGGAGCAAAGAGGAGGGGTGGAAAGACAGATAAATTCATGTCAACCACTGAGAACAGACTGGAACCGGAGTATAGCAATCATGTCTGTGACTTACTGGCCTAAGAAGTCAGGGTTGCAGGAAAGAAGCAGGGAATCCATGTTCCTCAGAACTCTTTCCACAAAACTGTAGCCTCTTATCTTAAACCAGCATTGTACACCATTTATCACAGCTGGGAAAAAAAAAAAAATTATACCGTCCCCAGAAGCTCTAACAACATATAGGGGGCAGGGATGGAGTGACTTAGGGTAAAAAGTGCAAGAGTTTCTTCCAAAGAATACCATTCTGCACTTTTCCAGTTCTACTTAACTGTCAGACATTTCCACCTGCTTCTAGGATGCAAAGCAGCAGAAGACAAGACCCACACCTATTCTCAACATTTCATGATGCAAAAAAATGTGAGCACTTAATTAAAACAAATTTCAGGGGCGCCTGGGTGGCTCAGTCGGTTAAGCGGCCGACTTCGGCTCAGGTCACGATCTCGCGGTCCGTGAGTTCGAGCCCCGCGTCGGGCTCTGTGCTGACAGCTCAGAGCCTGGAGCCTGTTTCAGATTCTGTGTCTCCCTCTCTCTGACCCTCCCCCATTCATACTCTGTCTCTCTGTGTCTCAAAAAATAAATAAACGTTAAAAAAAATTAAAAAAAAATTTCAAAATACTGCTTGATAGTATTTTGCCACCCTTTCAATAAAAAATAAACATTTTTTAAAAAAGATGCATACAAAAGCGTTCTGTAATCATTGAAACTTTGATTTTCTTCTGTACTGGTCTGCTAGGGCGGCCATAACAAAATCCCACAGACTGGATGACTTTAAACAACAGACACTTATTTTTTTCCCAGTTCTGGAAGACCAAGGTAGGCGGGTTGGTTTCCCATGAGGCTTCTCTTCCTGGCTTGCAGATAGCTGCCTTCTCCCTCTCGGCTTATATGGCTTTTCTCTGTACTTGTGCAGAAGGGGAAAGAGATCTCTAGTGGCTCTCCCTCTTCTTACAAGTACACCAGTCCTTTGGAATTAGGACCCACCCTTACGACCTCATTTAACATTAATTACTTCTTTAAAAGCCCTGTGTCCAAATACAGTCACACTGGGGGCTAGGGCTTCAGCATACGAATTGGGGAACATAATTCAGTGCGACAGCTTGCTAACCCATTTGCATAGAAGTCTACTGCTTTCAAAGCACTTTCATGTATATTCTCATGTTTAACCCTCACCACAAGCTTGGACAGAGACAAGGCAGGTGTCACCCCATTGTAAGGAACAGGAAGCTGCGTGTTGGGGGTTCCACAACCCTCTCGGGGACACGAAACTGCTAAGTAGCAGAGCTAGAATTCAAGTCTAGGGCTGAGGGACTCTGGAGTCCTTAACAGATATAAAGAATTTCAGTGGTTCAATTAAAAACATATATATTTAGTGCTTTCTATGATACTTTGTTGGGGCAAAGTCCAAAACACGAGAGAGTGAAACAGTCCAAAACACTCTTTTCATAGAGTGAAAAGCACGTGGCCTTGGAAAACAGAAAAGTGTGCACGTGCACATCTGTCCAAGGTATACTTCACTCGCCTGCCCATTCACCTTCATTCATATACTACTTTTCCTTCTGGACCTAATTTAGGTCCCCCAAAGCCTCCTAGCCCATGCTGAACTTGTTGTCCCCTGAGATGTTGGTTTCCAACACTCTTTTGAGAACAAAACCCTTTCTGTCTAGAAAGAGATTCTAATTTTCATGTCTTCACAGCCCATTTCCCCAGCCTCACCCCCACCTGGGTATAAGTCCCACATTTGCTCTGCAGCTTGCCCTATCACAGCAGTTCAGATTTGTTTTTTAAAGTTTTCCTTGAATCTCAGATATATGCTGAGAAGAAATTATTTTATTACTAACAGCCTAAATCTCAGTGACATAACAACGTCCTTCACCCAAGGTAAAAAAACATGAAACAAAGTGCTACAAATCCCTGCTGTCCCTGAGTCCCAGGATGCCACATTCTCCACCATCCAGGGCATATACTCCCATGTAAGAAGCATTGAGAGCATTCCTTCTTGCTTTTGCTTTCTTCTAGGAGATTTTCCAGAATAAAGAGTTCCTGCAAGCTGACAGGTCCTGAGTATGGGAAGGTGGAATAAAAGTCCCCTCCCATGGTGCACTATTGTATAATAATATACAGTCCACGAACAAAATGCCTGAAGCATTAGTGACCCAACAATGTGTTTAATTCCAGATGTGAGCACATGAATCCCTGCTCTCCTCTAGGGAGGTAAGCCCTGTGTGCTTGTCCTCACTCTGGCCTACACCAAACCCTGGACCACTGAAGAAACAGACATGCAGTTAGCTAACACTAGAGATGGATATGCTCTAGTAAAAAGCTATCTCTAAAAGTTTATCTCCTTTGGGTTCATAAATGCTCTTCAGGATTGCAATATCATCAGGGAAACTAAATGCAAGAGGTTCTTCTGATTAAAACAGGTTATGTTTTCAAAGTTGTTAACTTTTAGGTAAACCAGCTATCCTGGTTTGCCTGCAACCAGGATGCAGGAATTTCAGTGTTAAGACTGGGAGAGTCCTGAGCAAACCAGGATGATTTATCACCTTATTAAATGATGTGAGACGGGGAACCTACTATGGAAAGCATAACCTTTGTGTATGGAGGGGGTTCTTTGTGGTTATTTCATCTTTCTGTATGCATTCTTACATCTGTCCTGAAACAGGGACACTATCACCAGCTTCATAGTTCTATAGTGAGAGTTTAAGTATTTGGTATTTATGCAAAGGGCAGTGGGCAGGTGTGATGAATCAGGGTGCCCTTGGCTGTTCCCAATGTTCATAACCTGGTACCTATATGGTTTCACTTTGAAAGGTGTCTATGCCAAGACAGTGTGTGTTAAGATGATGAGCAGTGAGGGCATAGGTAAGGTCAGGGTCTGAGACACATAGTTGGGCTCAGGGACAAGTTTCACGTAGGAGATTGGGGTCAGTGTTATGAATCCTAACCAAGAGGGTCATAGGAACCATAGGGTTCATGGAAGGCATACAGGCTGGGGCTAGTAAACAGAGATGCAACCAGACAGAGGGCACAGGACCACTGTGGTCAGAGCTGAGGGTAATCTGGAGCCCAGAGACCCCAACTGCCAGAGGGTGCAATCCAGGAGCAATTTAGACATCTGGAACATGGCCAAGAAAGGAAGGGGTAAAAAAGACCTTGGGGGAACCAAAATCAATATCACAGTCCCTCACAATGGGCATGGTCCTGTCAGACCATTCCTTAGAGCATGATTCTAAGACAGTTGATTTATCTGTAAGGTACTGCAACACAGAAGCTAAAAATCAGCAACAGAAATGCCACAAGCAGGCACAATGTGAGCAGAAAGGTGTGTCAACCAAGGGCAATAGAACATAAACAATAAAAAGAAAGGATTGGTCTGGTGCCATTTACCATAAGTAACAGCTAGACCTTCAGAGTCCCTACTAAGAGCCAAATCTTCTGCTGTAGGGGTGCCACCCTCCAAGTTCACAGAATGGCTTAATACCTCTCAGATTTTCCAGGTCACTAACTCATACTTAGAGAATGGATACATGAACTGTGGGCCTACAATGGAATACTTCTGAGCAACCAAAGGAACAAAGCATTGCTATGTGGAACAATCTCAAAAACATTGTGATATTGGGGGAAAGGCAGGTACAGACGAGGTCATACTGTATGATTTCACTTATATGAAATTCTAGAGCAGGCAAAGTTAACCCATGTTGATATATATCAAAAACTGGGTCATTTTTAAGGGCAATGGGTCTTTCTTTGACTGGGAAGAGGACATATCTGAGACTTTCTGAGGTGACAGAAATGTTTTGTCTTGGTTGGGGTGGTGGTTACATAAGTGTATACTAATTGTCAATGTATCAACCTAAACACTTCAGACCTGCATCTTTTATTGTTTATTAAATTATACACCATTTAAAAATAGTTTTTAAAATACATTTATTGATAGCACTTTTTTCTAATTCAAAAGGAACACATACCATGTCAATTATCTATTTAAAATTCAAAAATCAAAATAATTTTCAAAAATAATACAATCACTCAAGGTTCATACACACACACATAGTGTATCTCATCAGCCCCTTCTATGTGCCTGGCATTGTGCCAGTCACTGGGAATACAAAGATGAATAAATATGATCCCTGTCTTCCTACCACTGACAGACGCATGGCCAAATGCTTCCAAAATAGCGTGATAATGTGTGAATAAGAAGAGAGAGGTCCAGAAGGGAGAGGATGGGGCATCTGGGAAGACTTTCCAGCACCAACGACATATGACCCAAGATGTACAGAATGTATATATCAGTAAGAGAATGGGGAAGGGCAAGCTGGGTAGTTCCAGACAGAAACAGCATATGTAAAGAGAGACACAAAAGGTAGTTTTATTGGAGAACAGGGAACCCAGGGCAGCTGCTGCATGGAGTACAGGAGAGAAATGAAAGAAGATGAAATTGTGCAGACATAATGGGGCCAGACAGTGAAAGGTGTTTGGGCTTTGTCTGGTGGCCAACAGGGAGCCCAAGCAAGAGAGTGAACGAACGATCGGGATGGTTTTATGATTAGATAACTCTGTACAAATGTGGAGGGTGGCCTAGAAGGGGGACCCTCTGTCCCCCTCTCTCTCTGCCCCTCTACCACTTGTGCTTACTCTCTTTTTCAAAAATAAACATTAAAAAAATAAAAATATATAGATTCCCCCTTTTCAACACACCATGTGTAGATTTTGTAAATTTGATTATAAAAGAGAGTGTTACTAACTAAAAAAAGAGAGACAGAGAGAGCCCAGTTAGCATGGCCATAAAGTCCAGGAGAGATAACCAAGGAACACACTAAGGCAGTAGTTAAGGGGATGGGGCTGTTTATGGGCAAAAAACAAAAATATATAGGATTTAGTGACATTGAGAATGAGAAAGAGGGAAGAGCTAGAGACAACTCTGAGACCTCTGGGTCAGCTAGAGTGTTTGGCCCAGAGGTGACTTCTTTAACAAGATCTCAAGCATGGGAAAAAATGGTAAGCTGTGAGAGATCGCTGAGGGCCTGAGATGCCTGCAAGAATTCTGGCTGCACCTGTCCAGCTGGTGTCTGGAAATAAACATCAGGAGTTCAGAAGGCAATTATGTACCAGACAGAGAAGCTGAAGATCCATCCCCCCAAACGCCACCCAATCCAACCAGAGCTCAAAATGTTGATGCGAGTGGTATGGATCTGGGCTTATTAAAGAGTTGCTGAAACATTTGGAACTGGGAAGCACACCCGTCTGTGCACAGGTAGGGCTAGTAGGAGACCGTGGGCTTTGGAATCAGAAGACTTGGGCTCCAATTCCAGCACTCCATTGGGAATGGTGAAGGCTAGCAGAATGGGGGAGAAAGGGAAGAGCAGGCAGAGAGAAAGGAGAGGGGTAAATAAAACCAGCACCCCTTCCACCAGCAACAAGCCACTCTTCCTCCTGACCCAGGAAATGCCCCTCATCACATGGTAGAGCTACCCCACCAGCCTGTTGAGCTCTAGGAAGTTGATGGCAGTCACAATCACAATCTCCATAAAAACAGACATGGACATTTGATGAGTCCAAGCATTAATGCATTTGGACAAGAAAAGTTGCCTAATTTGGGGGATCGACTACAAAAAGAAAATATAAGGCTTTCTGTTAAAAAAAGCATTTATTAATTTCAAGATGGGGTGCCTGAGTGGCTCATTGGTTGAGCGTTTGACTTAGGCTCAGGCCATGATCTCATGGTTCATGGGTTCGAGCCCCATGTTGGGCTCTGTGCTGACAGCTCAGAGCCTGGAGTCTGTTCCGGATTCTGTGTCTCCCTCTCTCTCTGCTGCCCCCCTGCTTGTTCTCTCTCTCTCTCTCTCTCTCTCTCTCTCTCTCTCAAATAAATAAATAAATGTTAAAAAAAAAAAAAAGAATTTCAAAATGTTAGTAATAGTGCATTAAACCAAACACAGGGCTTTTCTAAGCTTGGGGACCAGTGCAACTGCACAGTTCACATACCCATGAACTTGGCCAGTTTAATCATTCTGAACTTTAAAATTCTCTATAAAGCAAAAATAATGGTACTTCCTGCACAGTGTGCTTGGGTGGATTCAATGTTAAACATGTGTGTGAGATGAAACTGACTCAGTAAGTGCTCAATACCTGGTAGGATTTTTCAGGCCACTGCTCAGCACCCTTTGTCCTCAGATACAACGGTGGTCTCTACCCAGCAGATTCTCTAGGGTAGTTAACCAACATCTCCTTAGAAAGTAGTCAGTGGTTGGGGCGCCTGGGTGGCTCAGTCAGTTAAGCGTCCAACTCTTGTCATGATCTCCCAGTTCGTGAATTCTAGCCCCACATCTGTCTCTGCGGTCTCAGTGCAGAGCTTGCTTGAGATTGTCTCTCTCTCCCTCTCTCTCTGGCCCTCCCCTGCTTGTACTCTTTCTCTCTCTCTCTCTCTCTCTCTCTCTCTCTCAAAATAAATAAATAAACTATAAAAATGATGCCACAGCTCAAAAAAAAAAAAAAAAAGTAGTCAGTGGTAGTCCTGGCTTGTCTGGGTAAAAAAGTTTTCAGACGAGGCCCTCATTAAATGATATGCTTCAGACACTCTTAGCAAATATAGCAGCAAAAACAGGAAACTAGGCAATGTTAAAGGAAGCTTCCCTTCCCTAGGAGACACCTTCCATTTGTCATGCTTCATTGCCCACACTGTATTGCCAGGCACTTGTATGCTGTGCTATAAATAACATATTCTACCAGGAACCCTTGGCTGGGACAGAAATGAGGAGTCCATTTACTGACAGATGTCATACATCGCAAACTTGTCAACTTCTGCTGTGTGCTTATTTAATCCCCATGCAACTCAGTCCATTACAACAAAAGAATGGAAGAGAACTATGTATGTTTTTGGTTGTTTATGTTTATCATCTGGAAGCTTTATTGTTTTATCTTCAACATTTAGGGGGTTTTTTGTTTTGTTTTTTTTTTTTTTTTTTGGGAGAGGGTATGGTGAAGCAGGGATCTAAACAACATTTTTCCGTATACATATCCTGCAGGCCCAACACCATTTATTGAAAAGATAATCTTCTTCCTCTGCACTGCAAAAATCCCTTTTTTTAGTTTTATTTTACTTTAATTTTTATTTTTGTTTGGGGGGGAAAAGGGCAAAAGGGAGAGAAAAAATCTCAAGCAGGCTCCACCCTGAGTGCAGAGCCCAATGTGGGGATCTATCCCATGACCCTGGGATTACGACCTTAGCAGAAATCAAGAGTCGGACACTTAACTTACTGAGCCACCCGGGCACCCCAAGTTTGAGTATTAACTTAACCTTGGGTTTGATGTGCTGATATATTTTTCTCCTGCTATTTTCCGGGAGTTTTAAAGTTTTCATGTTTCACATTAGGTCTGTGATCCATTTGGAGTTCATTTTAGAACAGGATATAAGGTCTGTGTTTATTATTATTATTTTTTTTTTTTTTTTGGTATGTGGATGTTCAGCTTTTTCAGCACCATTGATTGAAACTAATTTCTTTTTATTTATGTTATATACATTAAAATAAATATATACTTATGAAAATAAGACATGTTTTATCTGCATTAAACCACTGAAAATCATCTTACATTCCAGGCTTTAAGACCCCCCCCCCCCCAACACACACACACAGAAGAATGGCAAGGGAACAGCAGTGGATAAGGGAGAGTTTTCTGTAGGAGGGAAATTTTTTTTAATCTTCCATAATTTGTTATCTAAAAATTTCTGGGGCACCTGGGTCGCTCAGTCAGTTAAGTGTCCGACTTTGGCTGAGGTCATGATCTTACGCTCATGAGTTTGAGCCCCATATCGGGCTCTGTGCCTACAGCTCAGAGCCTGGAGCCTTCTTCAGATTCTGGATCTCCCTCTCTCTCTTCCCCTCCCCTGCTTACACTCTGTCTCTCTCTCTCTCTCTCAAAAATAAATAAAACATTAAAAAAAATTTTTAAATAAAAAAAGAAGTTCATATTTGTTTTAGAAACAATAGAATATGCAGAGAAATATAAAGAAGTAAATAAAATTCATCTATGATCCTCCTACCCAGAGGTAAGCACTATTACCATTTTGGAGTATTCTTTTCCAGACACTTTACCCCATACACACATATATATTATGTCTTATAAAAAGGGGATAAAAAATAATTCTGTTTTATAGTTTTAATTTTTACTTAATATGTTCCTAACAGTGCTTCATGTCAATAAGTCATATTTTTATACAATCACCTTAATGGATGCTGATGTATGATATGCTAACTAGCCTATACTTCCTCCCCTTCCTGAACCCAGATTCTCTCTGCCTCTTTTTAAGCCTCTGTCTTCCAGATTCCTGTTTTAATGGTACCCATGGCTTAAAAAATAAATCCAAAGTCCTCCCTCTTTGTTTCCTTTCCTAATTCCATTTCCTTTCCTACCCTTGAGTAACCTTTATTCTAAAATTGGTGCTTCTCATTCCCCATGCATGAATATATCCCCATTTCTGTATCCAACTGTACCCATTAGCGATGTACCCAAAGCAACTGTACCCAAAGCAATATTACTTTGTAGGTTTTACATCTGTCCTACTATGTACATTCTTCTGCAGGTTGCTTTCTTCACTCAGAATAATGCTTCTAAGTTTTATACATGTTGTTGTATGTAACTTTCATTTATTCATTTTTAACTGCTGTCTGGTATTTTATGACATGTCTGGTATTTATTCATTTTTAACTGCTGTCTGGTATACCATGATTGACTCATTCATTTCCTACTGATAAGAAAAATAAAGAATGATGTTCTCTTCTTTTGTAATCTGTAAGAGTTCCTTTAGAGCTCATACTCAGGACCAGAATTTCAGGGGTGAAGGGTGTATGTATCTTTTTTATTATTCCATTTAAACTAAAAGTAAAACAAAACAAAAACAGTTCACCCATTTCTCCCACCCCCCCCAACCTCCCATCTCTGACAACCACTGATCCGTTCTCTGTATCTATGAGCTTAGTTTATATATACATATTTTTTCCTAGATTCCACGCATAAGAGACATTATATGGTACTTGTCTTTCTCTGAGTTATTTGAGTTATTTGACTTAGCCTAATGCCCTCAAGTTCCATCCATGTTATTGCAAATGGCAAGATTTTGTTCTTTTTTTTATGGCTGAATAACATTATACATATACATATAATATACATATGTATATATGTGTATATACAGTATACATATAGTATATATGTCATCAAATGTTGTAATATTATAATATGTATAACATATGTATAATATTAATGCATATTATATGTGTAATATTATATAATATATTATACATACAATATGTGTGTATATATCTAATTTATATATCACAATTTTTTTATCCATTCAGCCATCAATGGACTCTTCGGCTGTTTCCATATCGCTACCATAAATAATGCTGCAATGACAATGGGGGAGCATCTTTTGGAGTTAGTATTTTCCTTTTCTTTGGATAAATACCCAAAAGTGGAATTTTGGATCACATGGTAGTTCTATTCTTAACTTTTTGAGAAAACTCCGTACTGTTTTTCATAGTGTCTGCACCAATTTACATTCCCACCAACAGTGCACAAGTCTTCCCTTTACTCCACATCCTCAACAGCACTTATGATTTCTAGCCTTTTTGATAATAACCATTCTAACAGGTATAAAGTATATGAATTGTGGTTTTGATTAGCATTTCCCTGATAATTAGTGATGCTGAGCATCTTTTCATATAGCCATTGGCCATCTGTATTCTCGTTTGGAAAAATGTTTATTCAGATCTTCTACCCACTTGCTAATCAGATTGGTCTTTTGCCATTGAGTTGTATGAGTTCTTTATATATTTTGAATATTAGCTTTTTATGATATATGTGATTCACAAATGTTTTATCTCATTCAGTAGGTTGCCTTTTCATTTTGTTGATGGTTTTCTTTACTGTGCAGAAGGCTTGAAGTTTGATGTAGTCCCACTTGTTAATTTCTGCTTTTGTTGCTTTTGCTTTTGGTGCCAGATTCAAAAATCATTGCCAAGAACTATCAAAGAGCTTACTGCCTGTTTTCTTCTAGGAGTTACATGGATTCAGGTCTTGCTTTCAAGTCTTTAACCCATTTTTGGTTCATTTTTATGTGTGGTGTAAGATAGGGGGTTAATATCACTCTTTTGCATGTGGATGTCCAATTTTCCCAACACTATTTAAGAAACTGTCCTTTCCCCACAGTATATTTTGGGGTCCTCTGTTGTAAATTAATTGGTTATATACGTATGAGTTTAGTTCTGGGCTCTCTATTCTGTTCCATTAATCTATGTGTCTGTTTTTATACCAATACCACACTATTTTAATACTATAGTTTTGTAATATAGTTTGAAATCAGGTAGCATGATGCCTCCAATTTTGTTCTTCTGTGTCAAGAGTGCTTTGGCTATTCAGGATCTTTTATGGTTCCATACATATTTTAGGATTGTTTGTTCTATTTCTGTGAAGAAAGCCACTGGAATTTTTATAAGGATTGCATTGAATCTGTAGATTACTTTGAGTTGTATGGACATTTTAACAATATTAATTCTTCCAATCTGTGACCATAGAATATATTTCCATTTATTTGTGTCTTCTTCAATTTCTTTCACTAATATCTTAATAGTTTTCAATATACAGAACTTTTACTTCCTTGATTAATTTTTCCTAGGTATGTTATTCCTTTTGATACAATTGTAAATGGAATTATTTTCTTAATTTCTCTTTCTTATATTTCATTATTACTGTATAGGAATGCAACAGATTTTGGTGTATTGATTTTGTATCCTGTAACTTTGCTTTACTGAATTTATTAATTTCAACAGTTTTTTACTGTATTTTTTTGTATATTTTTTGTATATAATATTATGACATCTACAAATAGTGGTAGTTTTATTCCTTCCTTTCTAATTTGGACGTCTTTTATTTCTTTTTCTTGACTAATTGCTCAGGCTAGGACTTCCAATACTATGTTGAATAAAAGTACAAAGAATGGGTATCTTTGTCTTGTTCCTGATCTTTGAAGGAAAGCTTTCAGCTTTTCACCATCAAGTATGATGTTAGCTATGGATTTGTCATACATGGTCTTTATTATGTTGAGGTACATTCCCTGTATACTTGCTTATTGAGATTTTTTATCATAAACTGATGTTGAATTTTGCCAAATGCTTTCCCTCGATCTATTGAGATGATCATATAATGTTTAACCTTCATTTTGCTTATGTGATATATCACATTGACTGATTTGCAGATATTGAACCACCACTGCATCCCTGAATAAATCCCACTTGATCATGGTATGACCCTTTTAATGTATTGTTGAATTCAATTTGCTAATATTTTGTTAAGGAACTGTGTTCTTTAATGGGCAGATGTGTAAAAATTTTTAAGTTTTGTTTTGTTTTGTTTTGTTTTCCTGAATGCCTTGACTTATAAGCTGTAAGAGTTCCCTTCAAAGCATGCTAGGATCTCTGTGGCAGGCCAGGAAGGAAAGTGAACAAGTTGGGATATGCCAGGAAAGGGTCAAAATCAATTGAACTGTGTAGTATTATCACCAAAAAAAAATGATGCTCACTAGTATAAAACATAAGACTCTCAGAGAGGAAGCAGACTCTGGCTTCTCCTCACTCTATAGAAATATCCAAAGTAACACAACAGTAAATATAGGATGCTTCTGTTGAGTTCTAGAGTAAAAAAATCTGTGTACATACAGAGACCATTTATGATGAATAAATATATCCAAAAAATAGTCATTCCAATGACTGGTTTGTGTGATAAAACCACCAATTGCCTAGCCCTCTGATCAGATACGCTGAATGAAAACTCCAAAATATTGGGGCACCTGGTGGCTCAGTCAGTTGAGCATCCAACTTTGGCTCAGTCCCATGGTCTCACGGTTCACGGGTTCATGCCCCACGTGGGGCTTTGTGCTGATAGCTCAAAGCCTGGAGCCTGCTTCAGATTCTGTGTCTCCCTCTCTCTCTGCCCCTCCCCTGCTTGTGCTCTGTCTCTGTCACTCTCTCTGAAAAATAAATGAACATTTAAAAATTAAAAAATAAAAAGGAAAGAAAACTCCCAAATATTAAAATGAAATTTGGAGTCTTTAATGGATAATATCTTTATCCTAAAAGTAGTTATAATGCTCTTCATTTCTGGAAAGTCATTATGATAAATATTTCAAGCTGTTGGAAACTTTGAAGCCCTTGAAGTGACATTGCAAAGGCAGCAACCTGCCTTAACTGGGTCAAAGCCAAGCTTCAGCATATAGATCCATGATGGACGTAGTCCATGCATTTTCAATATCCTTCCTACGTTAGGGCATTTGCAATTTTATGAGTTCCACATCCCCAGGGTGGAAGTCAGAAACTACTTTCCCAGCCTCCTCAGCAACTAGGCCAAAAGCATGTGACTTAACCTCAACCAATCACGTATACCATCATGACATTTCTTTTTCAGTTGTGTTAGGAAAAGTTTCAAAAAGGAATAGTATAGAGGGACTTCTGGGAAGATGCAGGTAGGGGCATTAGTTGTTTAATCCTTCTGAATTCTCAAATTCTCAAATGAAATAGCAAAACCAAATTGCCATGGACATTTGCAACAAAACTGGATGACAACATTTCTCTTCAAACCCCAAAATACAAGATCATCAACTGTCACTTGGTTTACATGGTCTCAGCACCTATGCAGGAGGAAGCAAATTGAAGCAAAAGGGTGTCTGCTGGACTTGAGAGTAGAATTCCCAAATGGCCAATAGTTATGTAAAGGAGAACTCAGTGGGACAACCTGAGAACGGCAGCTGAAACCAGAAGGGCTTTGCCCAATCCAATAGTGGACAAAAACAAGAGGCTTTCAGTAAGGACTAACAGATCTGGAGAAGTCAAGCTCCTATGAATTCCTGAAGCCACTAAAGCAGGGCTCCCTTTCAGGACAGGCTTCCACACTGAGGAGAAGTTTCTGGAAATGGAATCAAAATTGAGTTGGATAACAAAGGAAAGAGACAATCCAGTTAAAAGTGAGGGAGAAGAACAGAGTCAGGAACATTACATGAAAACAATACATGATAAAAATTAGAAGCAGCACCATCAAACGTGCCTCCTTCTAAAAGTTCAGGAAAACTGATTTTTTAAATAAACCACACAAAAATATCTAAACAAAAATCCCACATGAAGTTATTATAAGAAAAAAAGATAAAGAAGCTGAAAAAAATCTCTATAAATGATGAAAACCTACCAGAAGGATATGTGTAAAACCTGTATTTGAAGAAAAAAAAAAAGCTAAAATAAAAAATTTTTAAATGTTTATTTATCTCTGAGAGAGACAGTGCAAGCAGGGGAGGGACAGAGAGGCAGACACAGAATCTGAAGCAGGCTCCAAGCTCAAGCTGTCATCACAGAGCCTGATGTGGGGCTTGAAGCCACGAACTGTGAAATCATGACCTGAGCTGAAGTCGGACACTCAACCAACTAAGCCACCCAGGCACCCCTAAAATAAATTTTTTAAGGATACAAAACATAGAATAATGACAGAAATCAAAAATAAGAAAAACTCAGAAATGAAATGACAGAAGTCTGGAAATATTCTATATCAAAGAAAACATCATTTCAAAAATTGGAAATGAAGAGAAAATTAGAATGAATAAATGAAATAGACAATGCCTTAAGAGAAAAAGAAAATGTTTTAATGGGAAAGTTTTAAATTAAAAAAATGAAGAAAAATAAAGAGAATATGAAAGAAATTAACAAATATTGACAATAGGCAAAGAAGATCCAACACATGATAATTGGAGCTGCTGAAAAATAAAACCAAAGCAAGGGAGCAGAATAGAAGCTAAAACGTTTATTTCAAAAACTATCCAAGAAAAAGAAAAAAAAAATTGAAACTACATATTGAAAAAGCACACCAAGTATCCAAAAATACCAACCCAGAATGACCAACACCAAAATATATTCTAGAAAAAATTACTGAAGATGAACAGGTGGCAATGTTTATAATAAGAAAATTAAATTTTCATCTTTGACAGCAAGAGCTTATGCCAGAAGAAAATAAAATGATGTATTAAAATTCTCAAGGAAAGAAAATGTGACCCAAGGGTTTTATATCCTAAAAAATTGACTTTAAAGTATAAAGTAAAAGTAAAGTATAAACAGCACAAACTATTAGCATTCAAGAAATGAAGGAACGTTGTTGCCATATCCATAGCCCTTTCTGAAGAATCTGCTAGAGAACAAGCTTCAGACAACCAAAATGGCCAGAGACATTGGCATAAGGATTGGTGAAGAACATTCAATATACTGACATTTGTAGAACTAAGATTAAGTGAGGTTTAATGGGGAGAGAGTACAGTATTTGGTAATTATATGCTCAGGTCAGGTAGATAGTATATAGCACAACTATTTAAATGGGGAGAGAGACACCTGGGTGGCTCAGTCAGTTGACTGATGGATTCTTGATTTTGGCTCAGGTCATGATTTCATGGTCATGAGACCTAGCCCCACATTGGGCTCTGCAGTCACAGTATGGAGCCTACTTGGCATTCTCTCTCTTCCTCTCTCTCTCTGCCCCTCCCCTGCTTATGCTCTCTCTCTCAAAAATAATTAAATAAAACATTTTTTTAAAAAAGAAAAGAAAAAGCCTAATCATAAATTTGAATTGGAAGTACCAGTTATAAACTCATGTGGTGCTTTATCTTCTCTTTCATTTTGTCTTTTTTTAAAGTGAGCTCCACACCCAACATGGAGCTTGAACTCACCCTGAGATCAAGAGTCAGGTGCTCTACCGACTAAGCCAGCCAGGCACCCCTCTCATTTATTTTGTCTTAAAAACACATATAATATTACATAAATATGAATATATATCCTAGGTCCTTCCACTGTAGAGACCTGAAAACAATGGCCGACCCAATAGCAATAAACAGTATTAGTGGCCACAACATGGTCTTGAAATGCCATTTTTCACTAAAAGAAACAAACACCTCTTGGAAAATGACTGATTCTGGTCTAAGGCACAAAATGTACAAAATGAGCCTGCCATGCCAGACAGTGAGGTATTAAAGAGCACAAGCTACAAGGGTCATGTCAAAAGGACATGGGAACCAAACTGAAGAGGCTTCCACTAGCAAAAGACAGAACAATTTGAGCTTCAAAAATGATATCTGCAATGGATTGAAACATCACGTGTGTTTTAATCAAATATGTTTTGATTCGAGAAGTCATGATAATATACATATTTTATAACTAATTGGTCACCTTTAGAGGATGATAGAATAATCTTAAAAAGAAATAAATGGAAAAAAAATCAAACATTTATCCTGCCTTTCTAGTATGACCTGAACAATGGGGTAACCCAAAAATAGATAAAGAAAAGAACATATCTATATTAAATTATTTCAACTAAAAATTTTTAAAGAAATAGTTATTAGAAAATCACCATTTTGCAAGCCCCAATGAATTGATGGATCTAGGCGATAATTACTGATAGCTCCTATCATCACAGAAATAAAAACAATCTGACACTATGTGCATCCTGATACAAGAATATTTCATAGGTGATGTGGAGTATGTCATAATGCATCACATGCTATAACAAACTTTTTCACTATTGGGATGCAAAATTTGATCCCTTGGTGAAGATGGTGTGTGCATGAGATTTTGATTTGGAAAAGATTGTTTTTAAAAAATTAAAATTAAATTGGGACCCTGGGTGACTCAGTCAGTTAAGCATCTGACTCTTGGTTTCGGTTCACATCATGATCTCATGGTTCGTGGGTTCAAGCCCCTCTTCGGGGTCTGCGCTGACAATATGGAACCTGCTTGGGATTCTGTCTCCCTCTCTCTCTCTGCCCTTCCCCTGCTTGCTCTTTCTCTCTCTCTCTCTCTCAAAAATAAATAAATAAACATTAAAAAAAATTTAATAAAATATTAATTAAAAATTAAAATTAAAAAAAAGGAGGAAGTCACCCAGTATTCACAGTGGC
Organism: Panthera onca; assembly: GCF_046562875.1. Taxonomy (NCBI): domain Eukaryota; kingdom Metazoa; phylum Chordata; class Mammalia; order Carnivora; family Felidae; genus Panthera; species Panthera onca. Next base: position 21,465,649 of record NC_138343.1, on the reverse strand, counting down.
AAGGGGGCAGAGTACAGAGAAAGGAAGCATCTAGCTTTCATGGGCAACCTAGCAGCATTTTCTAGTAACAGTGTCTCATACCCGATGTTGGCAGCAGTCGGTTTTCTACTGGAACAGTCCAGCAACGTAATCAATGCAATTCAGCCATTGTTACCAAGTGCAAAACTCTATTGGACATTTTCTGAGCTACCTAATTGCCATTACTAGATTCCCCCACCCCCTGAATGGTTTCTGTTGTTTATAATTAAAGGACCCTGACTGATACAGGATCCAAAGGGTTGACAATAGTGTGTTGTGTGTGTGTGTGTTTAAATTAATGAGTCTCTGTGCATTGCCATTAATTTCTCCAAATTCATCTTAAAAGCCTAGAGTGGCTGACAAAAAGGAGCTATTTGCTTTGATCAGTGTTTGCCTCTGAAAGCCTCCAAGAAGATAAGCAGAAGCTTGGCTTTCATAGAACTCTGTGTATTCGACAGCTGTTGGGAGTGTATGTACAGTAATCTCTAGTTTTATATAAACCCGACAGGAGAGTGACAAGGACAAGCCTTTCTCAGAAAATTCTGAAAGAATCGTTTACGCTGGAAGCAATTAAGCCTGAAAGCGGACTCCATGTTAATGTTTATTCATCATTTACATGTCTTTTCTGTACCACACTTTCTAGCACCTCCTAAGGTTATTTTGCATATGTATTGCGGTAAACTGTAAGAGCGTTCAAAAATACGCACTGCCTCTGCCTAGGGGAGAGTAAGAGTTTCTCTTCCTAATCATGGCAGGCTTGGCCATGCGACCTGATTTGGCCAACGGAAGGTGACAAGTAATATATGTCAGGTCCAGCTCTAAGAGCCAGTTTGGGCTTTGCCAAGCTTTTTCCTCTGCCTTGGTGTTCCAGATAGAAGCTTCTCAGTCAGCTTGAGTGTCAAGGCAAAGTGCCCCTGAGTGGGGCAAAGCTATAACCTCTCCACAATGGGCATGGCATAAATACGTGGAGACAAGGCGGTGAGCCACTGAGGTCTGGAGCCCTTTCACCACGATGCAACCTAGCTTCTTTGTTAATTGCTTACGGTCACTATTTTTCAACACTGTTTATAAGCCAGGCAACTCTCATTCTGACATCATCATTATAAGGTAGAAACTCATTTCTCCACTTTACAGACGAGGAGGCAAGACCTGTAGAGTTTAGATAACCAGACGTCTGACTGGAGCCAGCACTGAGATCTAGGCCTGAGATAATAATGGGCTAAGAATGGGTTAATAATGCCTGGGGGAGCCTGGGTAGCTCAGTCGGTTGAGCGGCCGACTTCAGCTCAGATCATGATCTCACAGTTTGTGAGTTCAAGCCCCGCGTTGGGTTCTGTGCTGACAGCTCGGAGCCTGGAGCCTACTTCTGATTCTGTGTCTTCCTCTCTCTCTGCCCCTCCCCAACTCATGCTCTGTCTCTCTCTGTCTCAGAAATAAATAAACACTAAAAAAATAATAATTTAAAAAATAATAATAATACCAGAGGCTCCTGCTCTTAAAACCAATCCCAAATTGGATATAGGTGTGCACTTGTGACAAGCAATGGTCTTTGGAAATGTTAACACGGGGCACATGGGTGGCTCAGTTGGTTACGCGTCCAACTTCAGCTCAGGTCATGATCTCACAGTTTGTGGGTTCAAGCACTGCAATCGGGATCCACACTGACCGTATGGAGCCTGCTTGGGATTCTCTCTCTTTCCCTCCCTCTCTCTGCCCCTCTCCCACTAGTAGCTTTTCTCTCTCAAAATTAAATAAATAAACTTAAAAAAAAATACTGCACACCTGAAACTAATATTACACTGTGTGTCAACTAACTGGAATTTAAATAAAAGCTTAAAATAAAAAAAGTACTCCCAAACCGAATAACTCCTGACAGACACAACCATCTCTGTGTAGCCTCCGTAATATAGTGGGCTGAATGAAAGGCAACAATTAATGCCAGCTCCTGAATGTCTGAACCAGCGGGCAGGTATTTATTGAATGCCAATTGACCAACTGCATTGCTTAAAGTTGTTAGGATCTCTCACAGTACATCAAAAAGCTGTAGACTGCAGCTTCAACAACTCCCTGGTGAAGGAGCAGAGTGGACCAAATACAAGATTTGGAAGCAGCATTGGAAGTCAGCTATGCATCAGACCACCAGAGCCAGAGTCCAGGGGCCTGCGTCCTAGTCCTCCCACACTGTGTGACCTTGGCCATCACCTCAACCTCTCTGAGCCTGTGTCCTCTTATAAACAATAAAACTTGTCCTGGGTGTCCAATGAAATAATCCCCGTAAATCCCTTTGAATTCTCCAACAGGTTGAAATGCCCAAGCATGGGACCTGCCTAGACAGGGAAGTGAGTGAGTCCTGAAGTCTGGAAAGATGCCTCATCCGGCATCTGGGGGTAATAACCCCCCAGACTTTTGTGGCAGGGGACTTGGAAATCGTAGGATTTTTTGAGTGACTTAAATGTCTCTTTTATAGAACATATAAAATACATTGATCTTTTTTATTTTATTAAGATTTCCTGATTTAAAACACACATATACCATAAAGTACTATAAAATTCTGAGAGATTAAGGAATTGCTAATGGAGGAATTTCGTGTACAATCTAAAATTCAAGACCTCTCGTAGGTAGACATGGTGAGAGGTAATTTTCACCCCGTTGTCATGGAGAGGCAGGGAACCCATATGTAAACACAAAGGCTCTATGCACACACGTGTACATGTGCAATTAAGGCAGAGAACATGCTGAAGCCAGCCTGAAAGCCTTCGTGACGGAAATGGACTTTGTGCTCTGGGTCAGTGAATTCCTGTCTTGGAAAGATCCTTAAGGGAAAGACAAATGGACTAACACATATTGAGTGCCCTCTGCATGTCGGAAACTTTACATAAGTTATCTCTAATTCTCACAACAACTCTGCACAGTCTGAAGTTTAAGAGGGTTGTATAACCTGTCCAGTTCACAAGCTCCAGTTCTTATCTGCCTGACCCCAAATTTCAGTCTCTTTCCACTAGACCAGCCTGTGGGCCAAATCCAGCCTGCCGTCTTTATTTTTGTACTATCTGTGGGTCAAGAATGGTATTTTTATATATGTTTTTTTTAAGTTTATTTATATGTTTTAAGTTTATTTATTTATTTTGAAAGAAAGAGAATGACTGTGAGCAGGGGAGAGGCAGAGAGAGAGAGAGGGAGAGAATCCCAAGCAGGCTCCCTGCTGTCAGAGCAGAGCAAGATGGGGGCTCAAACTCACAAACTGTGAGATCATAACCTGAGCCAAAGTAGGACGCTTAACCCAGTGAGCCACCCAAGCGCCCCCTGGTTTTTATATTTTTAAATGGCTAAAAAATAACAATAAAAAATTTTGTGACATGTAAAAACAGTGTGAAATTCAAATTTCAGTGTCCATAATAAAGCATTACTGAAAAATAACCGAACCTATTGTTTACATGTTGTCTATGGCCACAGTTGTGCTGCAACAGCAGAGTTAACTGGCTGTGACAAAACCAGATGGCCCCCAAAGTCTAAAATATTTACTACCCAGCCCTTTACAGGGAAAGGGGCCCTTCCTTGCCCTAGGCCACAAAGGCTTGGAGGCAATTCAGCCTTCTCCCTTTATAGATGAGGAAACAGAAGTTCATGAGGATTACATAAATGTGCCCTAAGTTAACAATACTGGGAGGAACACGGGTCTGGCAAATGAGAAATGACAAATGGTAAGTGTGGCAGGTGGAGAAGGGCCAAAGATTGATCTGTCCGCAGAGCTCGCTGTGATGGGAAGGGTAAGCCGGGTGAGTACAGAGGAGCCAGCCGGCTGAGGAGGGTCCTGGAGTCCCATTGGAAATTCAGCCCTTGGTGAAAAACGAGGGAATTGCTTTGGAAAAACGGGATGCCAAAGAGGCAGGGTGTTGAGGGAAGACAGTGTCATCTACAGCAGGGAGCCTGGATTGAAGGAGATAGCTGAGGGTGGGGTGAATCACCAAACAGGGCAGAGAAACGGTCTTTCACCCAGTGAAATGATAATGAAAATATGTCATGGCCACAGAATGATGTCTATAACATATTAATGAGAAAAAATGGTTTATAAAATGTGATTTTTTTCAAGTTTATTTTTGAAAGAGAGAGAGAGTATACAAGCTGGGGAAGTGCAGAGAGAAAGAGGGAGACACAGAATCCAAACAAAGTAGGCTCCAGGTTCTAGCTGTCAGCACAGAGCCCAACGCGGGGCTCGATCCCAAAAACAGTGAGATCATGACCTGAGCTGAAATCAGATGCTTAACCAGCTGAGACACCCAGGTGCCCTTATAAAATGTGATTTTAAAACAAATTACATATTATGGTTGTACATAAATTTGGAATATATATATATATAAATACACATCCATATACACACATACACCACATGTGAATGTGCATATGTATGTGGAAAAAAAGGTAGAGATTCACATCAAATTTCTAAGAGTAAGCGCTTCTATGTGACAAAGGAAGCTTTCACACCCTACACAACTGTACACAATTAATCTTGTTTGAATTTTTTGCTTGAGAATGTGATATTTGCAAAAGCTTAAAAACAAAATGGAAGCCCTATCATCTATAAAATAAACAGATCATAAGAGAGTGTTAAATGTGTTACCATGGAAATAACTGGGAATAGTCCCCAAAAGCTACTAGGTTGGTAAAATTCAAGTATGGCCTATAAACTAGTCGATTGTATGGTGCCTACATCTGTTTCCTGGTTTTGATAAGAACCATATTATGTTACATGCCACCACTGGGGGAAGCTGAGTGACGGATACACCAGACCTCTATTTTTGTAACTCCTTGTTTGTTTATAGTCATATTTAAAAGTTGAAAAACTGGGGTGCCTGGGTGGCTCAGTTGGTTGAACATTCGACTTCGGCTCAGGTCACGATCTCACGATTTGTTTCATGAGTTCAAGCCCCACATTGGGATCTCTGCTATCAGCACAGAGCCAGCTTCGGATCCTCTGTCCCACTCTCTCTCTGCTCCTTCCCTGCTCCTTCTCTCTCTCTGTCTCTCAAAATTAATAAACATTAAAAAAAAAATTTTTTTTTAAGTTGAAAAACCTATTACACTGAACTATGTGAATTTGTCAATACTGGGCTGATTTTGACACAGAAAAACAACATAGAGCTCAACTATATAATTAATCTAAAGGAAAGCTTAACCTGATCAAATGTATGTGAGCTCGTCTGGAGAACACTGGTAACAGACACAGGGTGGTCTGTGCAGAGGATGAGGACTCAGTGACTCTGTGGGGCAGGAGGGGTCATGAGGCTTTCTCCAGGGTATCAGCTGCCTTTGTTCTGGCTCCACTGTCACTAGCAGCAGTGACAATAGGGGCGTGGGCACCATGCAGGCTTACATACTGTTCTTCAAAGGGTTTCATTCTCAGAAGCAACCAGAACAGTTCTGGGGGAGTAGATAAACTTAAGTTTCAGGCTCTACAAAGCTAAGGGTAACCCTTACGTGTGTGATGGTCACATGCTTGTGAGGACTTGGCTGCAGAGGGTGGCAGCTTCACTCTCTGTGACACAGTTTCTGAGTGGTCAGCTCTGGCCAAAGACATAAGCAGGAGAGCAGACTTCAAAGGGACCCACAAGGAGAGGTGGGACTTTTTAGCAACTGCTCCACAGAACAAAGGACTCCAGTGCTCAGGTAACTCTTCTGACATGGTTAGGAAGTGGGGGCAATATTTAGGCCAAAGAAAGAGAGTGCATTCTCTGTTAGGTAGAGTTTGGCACAAATCTCACAAACAATATAAACTCTGGGACTGGAATGAGGGATAAATGACCCTAGGTTAGTATCCTAAAAAGAATGTCAAAAAAGTCCCTGAGAAAAACTGTCATATAAATTGCTTTAGAAAGTGTCTTTTCAAGGGGCACCTGGATGGCTCAGTCAGTTAAGCATTTGACTTCGGCTCAGGTCACGATCTCACAGTTCATGAGTTCAAGACCCACATCAGTCTCCACTGTCAGCATGAAACCTGCTTCAGATCTTGTGTCCCCTGCTCTCTGCCTCTCCCCTGCTCTGTCTCTCTCTCTCAAAAATAAACATTTTTTTTAGATTTTTTTCTTTTTTTGAGGTGCGTGAGTGGCTCAGTCAGTTAAGCATCCGACTCTTGATTTCACCTCAGGTCATGATCTCACAGTTCATGAGACCAAGCCCTGAATCAGACTCTGCACTGACAGCACAGAGCCTGCTTGGGATTCTCTCTCTCCCTCTCTCTCTGCCTCTTTCCTATCTTTCTTTCTCAAAATAAATAAATAAATATTTTTTTTAAAAAAACCCTACCTAAAAGTCTTATGATTAAATGGGGTGCTTACTTTTTTCCTTAACTTTTTCCCCTGTTACCATGTTCTTTTCAAACTAAAAAAATACTTGAGAGAAGGTTAAGTATTTTGTGTGAGAGCAAAAGTGGCAAAGGTCGATGGCAGACGCCAGTGAGGGGCTCACCTGAGAAGAGCCTTAAGGGGATGATGTGTATCAGTCAGCAACAGCTGCCGTAACAAAATGCCATAGACTCGGGGGTTCAACAACAGAAATTTATTTCCTTACAGTTCTGGAGGCCAGAGGTCCAAAACTGAAGCATCAGCAGGGTTATTTCCTTCTGAGGACTGGAAGGGAGAATCTGTCACCGGCCTCCCTCCAAGCTTCTGGTATTTTGCTGTCAATCTTCCATGTGTAGAAATATCACCCTGACCTCTGCCTTCATTGTCACATGATGTCCTCCCTATCTGTGTGTCCATGTGTCTATGTGTCTGTGTGCCTGTGTCTGTGCTTGTTTTCTCTTCTCTAAGGACATCTGTAATGCTGAATTAGGGGCCCCTCTGCTCCAACCCTACCACATCTGGACTAATCACATCTGCCATGACCCTGTTTCCAAATAAGGTCACATTCTGAGGTGCTGGGAGTTAAGATTTCAGCTTACAAATTTCTGGGGACACAATTTGGCCTATGTGAATATTCACACTAAAACCTCCCAAACTCCCTTAGTTATCCCTTTTGTTAAATACGAAATGCATCAAAAGTAGAAAATCTAGGGGCGCCTGGCTGGCTCAGTCAGTTAAGACTGTCTTTGGCTCAGGTCACGATCTCGCAATCCATGAGTTCCGGCCCCACATCGGGCTCTGTGCTGACAGCTCAGAGCCTGGAACCTGCTTCCGATTCTCTGTCTCCCTCTCTCTGCATCTCCCCCGCTCACATTCTGTCTCTCTCCCTCTTAAAAAAATAAACATTAAAAAAATTAAAAAATAGAAAAAGTAAAAAATCTGAAGCACCAGGGAAGTCAAGAAAATTTAAAAGAGGACCACTGAAATCCAGTGATTTTGAGTAACAGAAGGTGTCCTGGCCTGGACAGCAGAACACGTGGTCCTGACTCCAGTCAGTGGGAGAAATTTGAATAAGCCGCTTTTTGCTGAGCTGGGGTTCCCTGCTCTGTGCATCGGAGGGGGCTGCATACACAGCAGCTGGACAGACGCCCCCAGAGCCCCCCCACCCCACCCCACCAACTGGCTGTGGCAGAACTAGGACGGGAGCCCAGGTCTCTTTTTGTCTGGAGTTTTCTCCATGCTCGCGCGTGCTCTCTCTCTCTCTCTCTCTCTCTGAGATTCCAGTCTGTCTTTTTAACTCTAACTACATGCTTTAGATGTAACCTTCCCTCAAAACCCCTGACCCACCTAAAGATCAGTAAGTCACCCCATAATCTTTCTAGAAGGGCTGGTAACAAGGCAGCCTATAATTTCCTGGACTCACATCACCCATCCCCACAGAGCACAGCACTGTTGATCGTGTCAGCAGCTGGTTTTCCACGGCCACAGTCCACACAAGGCTGTCTGGAAGTCTCCTGCTGAGACCAAGGTTAGGCAGCATTACAGGCTGGCAATGCACCGAAGTTTGGTTACTCCCACGCCTATGCCCGGCAAGGATCCCCACAGGGGTTCCACACATCTGAAAACGGAAGAAGCGCTAAAACCTTAACCATTTACCTTTTTCTCAACAGCCTGCCATTTTCTACTCAACCAAGGGCAAGAAGCCCTTTTTCTTCCTCCTCATGAGAACAGTCTGAAAACGGCTAACACAGATTGCCGAGTAGCTTAACCACAGTGAGGGGAACAGGTAAAGTATTAATGTCACTTTTTTATATGCCAGTGTGAGCTGGGGAGGATAGTAATAATGTCTTGTTTACAGGGTCAAACACCACAATATGTACATATCACTAAAGTGTGTTTGCCAAATAGGCAATTAACAGCCCTAAATAGACTGTCTTGGGATGACTAATAAATAATAAGCATCTTGCCTTCAAAATTAAGGACAGACAAGAAGCATATTATGTGGGGCCCTACAGGAGGGAATAGCTTTCACTGGGAGGGGTGGGGGCTGCAGCAGGAGGCATCCCAGACTCAGTTCTTGCCCGCACATTACTTCCGGTAAGGGGGTGGTGCAGGGCCACGTAAAGTAATGGCAAGAGCAAGAGCTAGAGGGTAAACACTGCTGAAGAGGTTACGTCAGAGAACCTCAGAATCGAGATCTGGAAAGAACCTTTGTGTCCCTTGCGCTCCAGACTGCCTGGTCCTCAATGTGCAGTAACTTGCCCAAGTTCACACAAGGTGAAGCAGGAAATACCCAAGGAATCTTCCCACCCAAGGACCTTCCAGTTCTGGGGTTGGGGAGACGGGTTGGTACAGATACACTGGCCTTGAATGCCAGAGTCCAGCATTTCAGACCCCCTCTCCTCTTCTGTGTGACCCAGAACAAATCACTAAAACCTCATGGGACAGGGTGTTCCTCTGTATTACAGGTGGCAGCGCCTGCTTCACGGTGATGCTGTTGGGATTAAATGACATCGCATATGTACCAGAACCATGTGCATGAAAAATGATACTAGACAAAATGCATCAAGCAATAGTATGAGTGAGAAATGCTATATTTGGGGGCGCCTGGGTGGCTCAGTTGGTTAAGCGTTCGACTTCAGCTCAGGTCATGGTCTCACAGCCTGAGTCAGGCTCTCTGCTGTCAGTGCTGAGCCCACTTCAGATCCTCTGTCTCCCTCCTTCTCTGCCCCTTCCCCACTCACACGCACTTGCTCTCTCACTCTCTCTCTCTCTCTCTCAAAATAAATAAATACACTTTTTAAAAAATGCCATATTTTTACAGGGTGCCTGGGTGGCTCAGTCAGTTAAGCACTGACTTTGGTTCAGGTCATGATCTCACAGTTTGTGAGTTCGAGCCCCACGTCCACCTCTGAGCTGACTGCTCAGAGCCTGGAGCTTGTTTCAGATTCTGTGTCTCCATTTCTTCGTGTGTGTCTTTCTCTCTCTCTGCCCCTCCCCCGCTCATGCTGTGTATCTCTCTCGTGCTCGCTCTCAAAAATAAAATAAACATTTTTAAAAATGCTATATTTTTTAAAGTATACTGTCACGATGATAATAAAATCTGAGGGAGCCGGTTGCTTTCAAAGTTGACAAACGCCACCATCTTTGCAGCCTTACGTGATTACCTCTGGACTAACAATAACACTGGATATTTATTCAGACCTTTTCTGGTTTCCAAATCCCTTTAGTGCAGCCATTTGAATTGATTCTCACTGAGGAAACCGATAGGGAAACCAAAGCTCAGAGAAGCCAGCAAGTTCCCCGAGTCAGTGAACGGCGGGCTAGACTTCCAATGTCCCATGAGGTCCTCCATCGACAAAACCACATTGCCTCTGGAAAGAAACTGGCTAGTCTGGGCAGACTAGTATTGCCCATTGTTGACAAAGATTCATCAGGACCAGGCAGGGCTTGATTGTAACATCACATGGAGAGCTCTGGAGGGTGGGACCGAGCGCCCAGCCTTTTCCCCACGCAGCACTAGACCTCATAGCCATCATTCAAGTGGGAGACATTCCATCTCAGTTACACTCTCAGGGAAACAGCGAGGTTAGACCCAGCCCACGTGGTGTCCCAGATCTCACATCCTCCCTCTGGCTGTCATCACCTCATGTAAATCAGTACAAACCCCTGAATCCTTTCTAGCCCCAGATCCCAGATCCCAACCAGACCCGCACGTAGAAGCAGTAATTGTATCCCTGAATGAAGAGAAATGTTCGTGGTACCAAATCTCTCATAGATCACGGGGGAAAGAAATCAAATCAGGTATCCAATATTTTATTTGTGTGGTACCAATAGCAGTCACATGTGAAATGACCTAGTTGAATGTGTAAATTTGTTTTTTACCAGCTGTAAAAAGAGCCACAAAAACACAAAGGAAGGCTTTCTGCTCCTCAGTTTCCTCATGCTAAAATTACAGTTACTTCTGGAAAGCATTTTGGCATTATCCTTCAAGCTCTTTAAAAATGTTTAAGCCCACTGACCCAGTGACTCCACTTCTAAGAAACATCATCAGAAATTCAAACATACAGGCATGAAGATATCATCCCTTACAAATGGGAAGAGTTAAACAAAAATGTCAGTGCTCACCACTATGAGGAAATGTGCCAAAATGTTAACAATGATTGTTTGTTGGCAACGGAATTATGACAGAATTTTATTTTTTTTTCTTTTCTTTATATAGGTCTGTAGTTTCCAAAATTATCTACAATGAGAAACAACTCAACTATCCAGACAGGTGAGTAGAGAAATAAAATGTGGTACATACACACAATGGACTATGATTCAGCCTTAAAAAGGAAGGACATTCTAACACATGCTACAACATGGATGAACCTGGAGGACATTTATGTATATTTTACCAAAATTAAAATTTTTAAAGAAACAAAACCCATAATAAGTATGTGTTTTACTCTGATACTTGGGGGTGGGAGGATTAAGAGAAAATTAAATTCAAATGCTGGTTTTGATTAGATGGTGTCCCTTTCAGCTTTAGCTTTCTATGACTTAACACCATGTTCAACATTCAGCCTCAGTATAAATTGATGAATGCTCCAAGGCTGGAGAAGAAGAGATCTCAAGACTCAAAACTCAGATGCATGGAGAGCTCTTATTGAGGTAGAAATAAGCCAAATTATTTCCTTTAATAAGTTGCTTTATGTTTCATACAAAGTTTTAACCAGAGAGAAAAGAAGAAGCAGGAAGAGAAGGAGGAGGAGGAGGGTAAGGAGTTGAAAAGAAATTCCAAATCTAAGCTAGTGCTTTGCAGTTACAAGATATAACTTGTAAGATATAAAAAAATTTTTTTCAAGGCTCCTAGGTGGCTCAGTCGGTTAAGTGTCCAACTTCGGCTCAGGTCATGATCTCATGCTTCATGGGTTCAAGCCCCATGTCAGGCTCTGTGCTGACAGCTCAGAGCTTGGAGCCTGCTTCCGATTCTCCCTCTCTCTCTCTCTCTCTCTCTCTCTCTCTCTGTCCCTTCCCTGCTTACACTCTGTCTCTCTCTCTCTCTCTCTCTCTCTCTGTCTCAAAAATAAATAAAACACATTTAAATTTTTTTTTTAATTTTTTTCATAATCACAAGAAATAGAAATTGAGGATAGTGTCACATTACCTGTGAATATCCTGTATTTTGTCACATTTGTTACATTTAGATGAGTGATAATACTTGGCAAAATGTGCTACACCTTACTGTTCAATGATCTGCAGAACAAAGATGTGTTAGAGTCATGACTGTTTATACCCATGTCTTTCTTAAATCAACCATGGCTAGGGAAGCTGTTGTTTACAAATGAACTGAAGAGCTGTGGTATCATGATTCAACTACCGTTAGCAGCTACAAACCAATAGGGTTAAAATAAAATGACAACAAATTAGGTACCATGCGCTTGTGTTCAAGTATTGATCAGTTACCAAGCATTGGGTATTCGGAGTTCAATGCAAGTTTTTATTGTGGCACAATACACATAACATTAAATTTATCATTTTAATCATTTTTAAGTGTACAGCTCAGTGGCATTAAGTACCTATTATTGTGCAACCATCACCATCAACTTCCAGCATTTTTCATCTTTCCAAACTGAAACCCTGTACCCATTAGATAACTCCCCGTTGCTCCCACCCCAGCCCCTGGAAACCACCATTCTACTATCTGTTTCTCCAGATTTGACTACTCTAGGGACCTCATTTAAATGGAACCAGTATTTGTCCTTTGTGACTGGCTTATTTCACTCAGCGTAACGTCCTCAAGGGTCATCCATTGTTGTAGCAGGTGTTAGAATTTCCTTCCTTTCTAAGGCTGAATCCTATTCTGTTGTGTATGGACCACATTTCGTTTATGCATTTATCTGTCGGTGGATACTTCTTGGCTACTATGAACTATACTGCTGTGAACATGGGTGTACAAATAATTCAATGCAAGTTTTAAGAATTGGTGAGCCGTATGTGTCCAGGAAAATTAAGTAGGTGACCTCTATCTCGCTGGTGCCAGGAAATCACTTATTTCATAGAATCAGAAAATAGTAGAGCAGGAAACATTATAAAGTCATCATTGATGTTTATTTTCATAGAGGAGGAAATGGACACACAGTGACTTAACTAGATGGTTTCTAAAACTTCTTCGGTTCCTCGGTTCGGGGAGGAGTGGTACCCCTCTCTCTCCCAGGCAAAAATATCTACCCAACTTGTCATTCCACATACCTCAAATTCCCAACACCAGAGATTTATTTACTCAGATGAAGGCACTGGTACTTTTACCAGGAATCTCCTAGTAAAATTAAAATAGCTCTGAGGGAAAGTCATTATTGACCTACAACCCTTATCTTGAAAGACTGGTTTTCCACAGGACAATAAGCTCAGAGTGGGATTCTTAAGGAATAGACGCTGTACAGGAGATGGCAGTGGGGAGGGCAAGGGGCAGTATCATGAGGAATTTTAAGCATAGATGCTCTACAAGGAGAAAATCATCTCTTGAGGAGCTCTGGGCACCCAGGGATAGTCAATACCAGTGTTGAGAGTCCGAAGATCCAGAAAACTGAAGTTAGAAAAGTTGTAAAGACCAACTCAGGCAACATATGATTTTTCTCTCTGGCTAGCTTGTCACTGTGTATTGTGCTTCATGCCAAAGTATAGGTCTTCTATAAATGACTTGAGGACATGACTCAGTTCTGGATGTTAATGAAACATTTTGCTAGGTTTTCTCAACCATATAAGGAAAGAGTCTTTTTTTTTTCCTTTTAGCAAGAATGGAAAATGCCCACATGTATCACCAACTGAGGAAGTCATTTTGCATCAACAGGGTTCAATCTCTCCAGCTGTCTGATGGGTTTCCTGATGGAGTTGAGGTAGCTCTGTCAGTAAAGGTAGCATTTGAAGACCCAGAGAATGCCATTGTAACACAGCTCACTAGCACAAGCACCTGAACATTCCACAGGTTCAAAAGTGTTTTCTATAAACATAGTAACCATATTGGCCCCATGACAACAAGATTGATTCTTAAGGAGAGTGTTATTTTTATCTCCACTTCCAACATTGTGATGTGGTTCCACTATGTCTGGGGAAGAACAATGAGGTTTGAAAAGAGAATTATGGGCCCAAGGAAAGCATACACTTACAAAGGTTTATTTGGCAATAAATACAAATGATGTATACAGCCTTTTGCAATCCTAAAAATCAGGTCAATGACACCAGAAAGCCTTTCACTTATTAAGCTAACAACAGCAACTAATTGAGCAATGAGACATGAAACTTACTGTTATATCTGCAGAGAAGTCAAGAAGATATGGAAGCAGAATTAAAACAGAGCCAGGTATTAGTAATTAGGGAAGTTTATACACACGAGTTATACAGTTTATGAAACTGGGAATCCATCATGCTGTGGTGAAAATCCAGAAGACAGTATTTACAGGGTCCTGCTATTGCGATGTGTATCCAGTATCTGATATGTAAAGTCCAAATGAACAAAGTAAGTTCGCACCAAATTAACCTAAACAATAAAAATAAAACACTAACATTAATCCAATTCCCATTGTGGTGATGTTTGGTTTGCTTCACCGACAAGTTAATGGAGTCAACATCTGTTTTATCCCCTCACGTTCCCCAGGAGGCCAAGCTCACGTGATATATTAAAATCTTTCCCAGAGGTCTTCTTATCCTCAGCCTCATGCAGCCTAAGGAAGCACACCAGACAGTTTTCAGCTAACCCCTCACTGACAGCCCAGTGTATGGTCCTCAGTATAAACCCCATGATGGTGTTGATAGTCACCAAGAACCAGCTTAGGGCTGTCCAAGATGCTAATAAAGGTTGCTCCATTCAGCACTTGTAGGCTGGGTTGTGTTTTTCCATTAAAAAAAAAAAAAAATGATGGATACAAAACACATTCTATTAGTACATTGTTGTTATAAAATACTATAGAAAAAAAGCATAGAATAAGTCCTTTTATCAGTTTGGTATATAGCATTTTTTCTAAACGTGTACACATGTCCTATTCACTGCTTACCATCCAGCATGTTTTGTGTAACAAATAGGGCTCGGATCCTCAGTCTCCGGTAGTCTCCCTGTAGGATTTTAGCAGAAATGTGAGAGGGGGGTTGGCCCCTGCAGTGCCTCATTCCGCACCTGTTCTTTCGATCTGGCTCCTCTCACTTGGAGAAGTGACATAAAAGCAAAGGAACTGCCTATCTCTACAAAATGCTGTGCCAGGAAAAAAGGGCTCTGGTCAGACCAGACACCATGCTGGTGACCAGAACTTGAAATAAAGGTAGTGAACAGGAGCAAGCACCACGTCTAGGGAGGCATGTAGACAAAGCTGGAGGAAGGTGCCAAGGGTTCAGAACCAAACGGAGAGATGGAGCCCAAACATGTGACCAGGGGTACGGTATATGGGATGTTCCGACAGATTTAAAGAGTCCAGGATGGGGCAGACCAGCAAGCCAGCCCCTGGAAGCTGGGGAAGGGGGCCAATCGAGTGGTAAAGCAGGGAAATGAGGAAAGAAGACAGGTGGTGAGAGACAATCTCCGGGAGCTGCTCCGGTGGGCTCTGGGGCAGCGAAGGCGTCAGGGTCCCAGCTGACACACAGCATGGGGAAGGTGATACAGTTACAGAAATGGGGAGGTGGGGCCCGGAGTCGGGTTTGGAGGGATGCATGAGATGAACACACTGGATGGGGAAAATCACAGTAAATTTTTCCTTCCTGTTCCTTTTCCCTCTTCTCTCTCTGATTTTATTTACTATAGTGAGTCCATGAAGGAAAGGGGTGTCTAAACGAGAACATAAGTCACTTGTACCTCCTTAAATAGCCTTCTTCCTTCAACCCTTTCCTTGGGTTCACTTCTTCTATCCCTGACCAAGATCCGTGCTCCCTAACGGAAACCCACTGTCTTCATCACCCCTACAGCACTTTTTAGGGAACCCACAGAGGATTTCAGGTTCAGGGAAACAGCCGGCCCCATCTTACCTGCCTAACTTACAGACTCTCGGCACGGTTGTGGTCAGAACAGGAGAGGCTCTGAAGCCAACCCAAGCATTCCACTGGTGACCCACTCGGGAAAGGCAAATTGAAGGCTACTGGGAGAAGTAGCTAGCAATGCTCAGAGTGGTGAGATCTGTCCAAGATATCCTGGTAACAGCTGAGCCACAGGAAGAGGAAAGATGGGGGAAAGCTACATACAAGAAACAGAAATAGGAAGTCCCAGGCCACCTTCATGGAGAGCCTTACAAAAATGGCACAGCTTTCAGATTCTGTTTCTCCCTCTCTCTCTGCCCCTCCCCTGTTCATGCTCTGTCTCTCTCTGTCTCAAAAATAAATAAACGTTAAAAAAAAATTTTTTTTAAAAAAAGGGGGGCGCCTGGGTGGCTCAGTCAGTTAAGTGTCCGACGTCAGCTCAGGTCATGATCTCACAATCCGTGAGTTCGAGCCCCGTGTCGGGCTCTGTGCTGACAGCTCAGAGCCTGGAGCCCGTTTCAGATTCTGTGTCTCCCTCTCTCTCTGCCCCTCCCCTGTTCATGCTCTGTCTCTCTCTGTCTCAAAGATAAATAAACGTTAAAAAAAATTTTTTTTTTAAAAATGGCACAGCTTGTATCTCAGGAAGAAAAGAAATGGAGACCTTAGCTGTATCAGAAGCTGCATGAAAACATTTGGAAACACTGGATCTCCTTTTTGACACAAGAGCAATTATGAAATGTAGATTAAATTAGGATCTTGAGTGGCATGATGCAGGCTGTGCTCTGGAAGAATCTTCCACAGGTATCCCTAGAGGTCAACCAGATGACCCATCTGAGGAGCCTGGCTAATTTACTGGCAAAAGGCAGGGAGGACATCCATCTCGGCCAAGACCTAGGACAACAGTCAGAAGCAAAGATAAAGTTGAAGACACCTGTCCAGGAAAAAGCAGCCTCTGCCAAGGGTGGGAATTAAGTCCTCTGAGAAGCTTTGTCTCAACCCATCTGTCCAAAAACCACTAATACCAGTTTCTCAAAAACAAGGAAGTAAACACAAAGGAGGGGAGGGAAGGATGTTGGAAGTGCTTTGCAATGTAAAAATAATAATCTTAATAAAGGTACTTCTGCTGCCTACACTTTCGGAAACGCACTGAGGGGTCAACCGAGGACGGGTCTTCAGGGGATCCGAAGCTGGTCTCCTCAAGTTCTGGGACACCCTGTCCCTTCCGGGCACTTCCACCAAGTGCCATGGCGGAGGGCCTTCTCAGCTCGAGGGTGTTTGTCTCCGGGCAGTTGTTCGCGCGTACACAATACTAGATCAATAATAACCCTATCTTATTTCATTATTGTTGTCTCTCAAGTCCCCAGTGCACCACAGATTTGTTTTTTTTCCCCTTGCTTTTGTCACAGTGAGATCCGCAACCTGAATCCCAGCTTCCCAAGGCAATGCCTGTGGCACTAATTTTGAACAAGGAAGTGTGACTTGGAATCCAATTTTTTGTGAGGCCTTGGAGGTAAGCATTGGTGGAGGAGGGGTGAGGCAGAACAAGGGAGAGAGAAGTTCAGAAAGGGGCCTGTGAGGACTGGGCAATGAGGGAAGCAAAAGGACATTTATTTAATCAGACTTACTTTTCTTAATTTCCTGTTTCCATAGGCCCTGCTTAATGATTCCCCCTTAGTGATAAAAACCAACTATCTCCCACCCCACATTATTTAATGAATTTTACCATCTCGATCTTAACACACTTATAAAAACACAATGGGGTTAGCGACTAAGGGTACTTTTTTAAATTTTTTAATTTTTTTAAGTTTATTTTTATTTATTTTGAGAGACAGAGACAGCGAGAGAGCAAGAGGGGGCGGGGCAGAGAGAGAGGGAGAAAGAACCCAAGCAGGCTCCTCGCTGTCAGCACAGAGCCAGACGTGGGACTCAAAATCACAAACCATGAGCTCACAACCTGAGCCAAAATCAAGAGTCGACGCTTAACCTACTGAGCCACCCAGGGTGCTTTTTAAATTATTATTATTATTATTTTTAAGAACAGCAATCTAGAAAACTAAATCTTAGTGATATTTATTCTTAAACAATGTTTAACACTTAAATTGAATTTTTTTTATTTTTTATTTTTATGTATTTGGGGCGGGGGAGAGCACAAGTGGGGGAGGATGGGGAGGGGGGGCCAGGGTAGGGAGCAGAGGATCTGAAGTGGACTCTGCACTGACAGGCTGACAGCAGCAGCGAGCTCGAAACCACAAACTGTAAGATCATGACCTGAGCCAAAGTCGAACACTCAACCGACTGAGCCACCCAGGTGCCCCTGAATCGAAGTTTTTTCAAGTTTTCATGATTACTTCACCAAAATCAGGTTGAGTGAAAACTGCTTTTGTTTCCAGTAGGTTGCAGTCAGTGATGGTTAAGCAACCGTATTGTTACATTTTGCACCACACAGTTTCACCAAAAAGCAGATGGATAAACATCAAGTAGGCCAGTGTCTGGATGTTATTAGCCTCTCCCCTACAGGACAAGCCTCCAGGGCAATCCATATCTCCTGGCCTATACCACCAGGGACACTCCAGCTACCTGGTTCTCCCAGGAAGATTCACTGGTATTTGTCTGGAATGGATACACTTGGAAATGACATTCCCCAGGGGGGCAGGGGGCAGGCGGGGCCTTCACTTTGGAAGTATGGCTGCCTCCTGCTTCAGCGAGAACTGCATGTTTTCCCCAGAGTCACAGGGAGAAGGGACTCCTCTCAGAGTCACTCTCACTCCCCCCTGCCTCCTTCACTCAACATCCAACAAACACTGGTTGCAGGTCTGTTCTGGGCAAGGAGCTCTTCCGCAAACTGGGAATGCCACGATGAAAGGTAAGGTGGTCAGGGGCACCTGGGTGGCTCCGTCGGTTAAGCGTCCGACTTCAGCTCAGGTCATGATCTCGCGGTCCGTGAGTTCGAGCCCCGTTTCGGGCTCTGTGCTGACTGCTCAGAGCCTGGAGCCTGTTTCAGATTCTGTGTCTCCCTCTCTCTCTGAACCTCCCCCGTTCATGCTCTGTTTCTCTCTGTCTCAAAAATAAATAAACGTTAAAAATAAATTTTTTTTTAAAAGAGAGGTAAGGTGGTCAGGCAGGAAGGCAGTTACAACCCAACATAGAAGGTACTGAACCCAAGAGAAGCTAAGACTCCATGTGAGCACATCAGAGTAGAACCTAAACCAGGCTGGGTAGAGCAGGAGTCAGGGAAGTCTGCCTGGAGGAGGTGACTGTAGTGTTTCCCTCCATTCAACTGATATTGAGCACTTATCATGGGCCCCCACTGCTCTGACCAGTGGCTTAGAGCAGTGGACCAACGTGCAAAGTCCTCTCACTAGAAACTCACATTCCAGGAGGAGGAACCACTAATGGGAAGAGGACTGTGACAGAGTGACCACGTGACCAGGGAAGCCTGAGGAAGCAATGTTTAAGCTGAGACCATAACGATAAGATGTGGGGGGAGGGCTTTTCAAGCAGAGGAAATGGCCTGGTATGCTATTGGAGTAAGGGAGCAAGACCAGTGTGGCTAGAATTTAGTGGGTGAGGTACGGCGTGAAAGAACTGAGGTGGGAGAGATAAGCAAGGACCAGATGACACGTGGATTTCTAGATTATGGTTCTGAGTTTGCATTTTATTGTATGTGTCACGGGAAATCATTAAAAGGTTTTAAGCCAGAAAATGATATAAGCATCCCGGCTTCTTGATCAGGCGAGAGAGGAGAGAAGCCTTGAAAGACACAGCACACGCCAAAGGGCCTTGGAGAGGTGGCCTCCTGTGTGGCCAGGCTCAGAGCCCCAGGCAGCATGGAGGGAAGTGAGGCTCGAGATGCAGGCCAGCCCGGACTGCCATGGCTCTCACATGCCCCTGGAGGCCGTCCAGCAGGACTGACGTAATCCAGACTTACTATGATCACTCACGGGCTTTTGGATTGGTAAGTGGTGTTCAAGTCCTGGATTCCCCCAGAGAGCAAGGACTCAGCCTGTGGAATTAATTCTATCTTCTAAGACCCAAAATGGGAGCACGTAGGTGGCTCAGTCGGTTAAGCATCCGACCTCAGCTCAGGTCATGATCTCATGGTTTGTGAGTTCGAGCCCCGCGTCAGGCTCTCTGCTGACAGCCCAGAGCCTGCATCCAATTCTTTGTCCCTCTCTCCCTCTTCCCCTCCCCTGCTCAAGCTCTCTCTCTCTCAAAAATAAATATTAAAAAAAAATTTTTTAAAGACCCAAAATGCACACTGTCTTTCCAAGTTACTAAAATGTACTAGTAATCATCACATTCTTACAATGAAACAAGAGTTTTCTCATTCTCCAGATTTCACGGGTACAACAGAGGAGCAACAATGTGTGACCAATGCCATTAGTATTGTTATTATTGCTGCTATCTACTTCCTATGGTGGCATTTCACACAGACCCCTCACTTTCTTCTTCAAACTCTAGACTACCCTGATTTTCCTGCTTCTTCCTTGGCTGCTCCTTTTCAGATTGTTGTCCTGTTTCTTCTTTCTCGCATCCCTGCATTTTCCCAAAGCACTGGCCATCCCCTCCCTAGCAGCCCCTATCACGTCTCTGTGAAGAAGTCCCAAACCCTCCTGGGTGGTTCTGTCCCTCCGCCCCGTGTCCAGCCTGCTGCTCCATTTGATGTCACACTGGCATGCCAGATTCAGTGGATCCAACTGGTCACCATCTTCCCCAAACCCTGTCTTCTTCTGAAATTCTCCTAGGTGGCACAGCCCCTGTTCACCCTAACTAGTGTCCTCAGTCATTCTCAGCTCTTCCCTCTCCCTAGTTCTATTGACCAAGTAAGCCCCTTCTGTGTTATTTCCTCAGTGTCTTTGGAATATATCCCCTTCTTTCCTCTTCCATCACTGCCTTCCTCATTACAGCAATCATTCACCTATGCCAGTGCAAGGTTTCTCCCTTCCTGCCTCCAATAGTTCTTTATTATCTTATGTGCTCCCTCAAGTCCCAGGCACCATCTCTAAACTGGCTTTATGCTGCTCAGAGTAAAAAGAGACCACTAGATTTGCATTTCCATCAACTTCCCATCCCCAAATACGACCAGCAGAGATGCAACTGCGGAACACAAGAAACAGCAGCAAGCAAAACAATGGTTTTTACTGTTGTAAACCTTATGGTACAATCTGAGTACATACTGTCCAACATGGTGGACAATAGCTACCTGAAGCTATTGAGCACTTCGCTTATTACTATTCTATTTTTTAATGTTTGTTTGTGTGTTTGTTTATTTATTTACTTATTGAGAGAGAGAGGGAGAGCACACGTAGGGGAGGCACAGAGAGAGAGGGAGGGAGAATCCCAAGCAGGCTTCACACTGTCAGAGCAGAGACCGATGCGGGGCTCGAACTCATGAACCTCAAAATCATGACCTGAGCCAAAATCAAGAGTTGGATGTTTAACTGACTGAGCCACCCAGGAGCCCCAGCTTATTACTATTCTAAATTGAGATGTGATGTAAATGTAAAATATACCCTTAAAAGTCTTCATACAAATAAAAAAAGAATAAATAATTTTTGTATAGAGTACACATAAGAAATGGTACTATTCTGGATATTTGGGGTTAAATAATATATATTGTTAAATAAAACCTACTATTAAAATAAATTTCATTTGTTTCTTCTTGATGTTTTTAATGTGGCTAAGAGAAAATTTTAAATCACATATGCATTATATAGCATTGTATTTCGATTGGACAGTGCTGTTCTACCTAATTGGGGATAGCGTCACGGTGAAACTTAACTGGTAAGAAATTGGAGAGAAACAGTTCCTAAGAAAACAATGGAATGCCACAATGAAAAGAAAAATAGCCCAATGGAAAAATGGGCCCAGTATCTGAACATACATTTCTCCAAAGAAGATAGACAAATGGTCAATGCTAAACATCATATTCATTAGGGAAATGTAAATCAAAGTCACAATAACATCCCACTTCATTCCCAGTAGGACTGCCATAATTTTTTCTTAAATGGGAAATTACAAGTGTTGGGGAAGAGGTAAAGAAATGGGCCCCCTTGCACATGAGGGGCTAGGAATTTACAATGGTTCAGCCACTGTGGAAAACAGTTTTGTGGATCCTCAAAATGTGAGGCATGGAGCTCCTACATGACCCAGCCATTCCACTCCCAGGGAAATGAAAACATATTCATACAAAAAGCTGTACAAGAATGTTCACAGCAGCATGATTCATAATAGCCAAAAAGTGGAAAGAACCAAATATCCATCAATTGACAAATGGGTAAACACAGTGGAATGTTATTTGGCAATTAAAAAAAAAAAAATGAAGTACTGAAATGTGCTAGAACATGGATGAATGAACCTTGAAAACATTAAGCTAAGGTAAAAGAGGCCAGCCACAAAAGACCACATAATTACAATACCTTTTATATGAAATGTGCAGAA
Source organism: Panthera onca (assembly GCF_046562875.1). Lineage (NCBI taxonomy): Eukaryota > Metazoa > Chordata > Mammalia > Carnivora > Felidae > Panthera > Panthera onca. The sequence goes on along the minus strand of NC_138343.1, from coordinate 21,443,870 downwards.
TGGGCAAATCAGGAAACAGAAAGGAGATTGGTGGTTGCCTAGAGCTGGAGGGGGCTGGGGGAAAATGGGGAGTGATAGCAAAAGAATGCAAGGGCTTCTTTTGGAGATGATGAAAATATTCTAAAATCAATTGTGGTAGAGGTTGCACAAGAAACAAATTACAGTTGTTTCTGGGAAGGGAACTTGACAGCTGGGCACAAGGGTGTTCCTGTACATGTATTTTTTTTTTACTACATATCCTCTGTGTGTACTAAATTTTGTGTCGCATATATAATAACCTTTTCACAAATACATAAAATAGGATTTTATGAAAAGTTATGTTAAGAATGACAAGAGTCATAACTATTCGTTCAATAAAAGTTCAAAATGTGTTTAAAAAACTCATTTAAATGTTTATACCAATACATATGCAAATCTAGATGAAAAGGATAATTTTTAGGAAATTATAAATGTCAAAATTGACTCCAAAAAAGGTAGAAAACCAGGCCAGGGTAATGGCCAGATAAGAAATTGTTACAATAGGGGCACCTGGGTGGCTTAGTCAGTTAAGCATCCAGCTTTGGTTCAGGTCATGATCTCATGGTTCGTGAGTTCAAGCTCGGCATCAGGCTCTGTACTGATAGCTTGGAGCCTGGAACCTGCTTCGGATTCTGTGTCTCCCTCTCTCTCTGCCCCTCCACTACTCATGCTCTGTCTCTTTCTCTTTCTCTCTCAAAAATGAATAAACATTAAAAATTTTTTTTAAAAATTGATAACAATAGCCAAAAATATATTTTTCCCCTCTGCCCTCAAAAAAGAGCATCAAATTCAGATTGGTTTATAAGTGACTTTTTCCAGTCCTTTAAAGAAAGATAATTCTTATGTATAAACTCTTTCCAGTCATAGGAAAATACCCAAGACTCCCCACTCATTTAACAGGGATAAGTATCAGCAAGTAAGAAATGTGTAAGGATAACAAAATGGAAAGAGGGTTGGGAGAGAACAGAGGCTGCACATTAGGGGTTTTGTTTGACCCACATTATTGGCTCTACCTATGAATTGGTTAATTGGTTGCCAACATTTAAAACCTGGAACATTTTTTCATAAAAATCAGATTGAAATAAAACATACGCAATAGAAGAGTGCCTGGGCAGCTCAGTCAGTTGAGTGCCCAACTCTTAATTTTGGTTCAGGTCATGATCTCATGGATCATGGGATCAAGCCCCACATTGGGCTCTTCTCTGACAGCACAAAGTCGGCTTGGGATTCACTCTCCCCCTTTCTCTGCCCCTCCCCCACCCATACTCTGTCTCTCTCTCAAAATAAATACATAAACATTAAAAAAAACATGCAACAGTTGTAATACAGGATTAATAGAATAGTTATATGTTTAATTCCTATAAATCACTCGTGATCACTTAACATTTATCAAGCACTTTGCACATACCAGGACCTTGTCATACTTTGTTTTTCACAGAAGAAACACACAAACTTAATAGAGTAGAAAGCAAGAGATATGAGTAGCCAAATATAGATAGATAGATGGACAGATTGATAGATATCCAAAAGATGCACCTTCTAACAGAAATGGGTACCATTTTTACCCATCAGGTTGACAAAACATAAAAAAAAACAAACAAACATAATAATCAGTGAGAACATAGGAAAATAGATACTTTTATTCTCCACTGGGGGAATGTGAAATTGGTGTGAACTTTTTGGAAACAACTTGAAAATAATTGTTAAAAATTTAAATGGGCACACCTTCAAATTCCAGGCAATATGTTTCTCTATCTCTGTCCTATGGAAATACTGAAAAATACATTAAAATAGTCATGATATTGGTTTCCTTTTTTTTTTAAGTTTTTTTTTTGTTTGGTTTTTTTTGTTTGTTTTTTTTTTTTTGAGAAAGAGAGCAAGCGTGAAGGGGAGAATGGCAGAGAGAGAGGGAGACAGAGAATCCCCAGCATCTCCATGCTAAGCGCTAAGCCAGATGCAGGGCTCAAACCCACAAACTGTGAGATCATAACCTCAGCTGAAGTCAGACGCTTAACAGAATGAGCCACCCAGGCGCCCCATGGTATTGATTTTGTATTGAGCATAACAAGTTAACACAAACTAAACAAGTTAAATCAACACAAAATTGTTATCTCACAGTTTGAAGGGCAGGAGTCAGGTACGTTTTCGTTGGGTTCTCAGCCTAAGGTCTCACTTGACTGAAGTCAAGATGTCGCCCCGTGTGTTTTCATCTGGAAGTTCAACTCAGGAAAGATCTGCTTCCAGGCTCCCTCAGGGTATTAGCAGAACTCACTTCCTTGCCTGTATGAGGGAGGTCCTGTTTTCTCACTAGCTGTCAGAGGTGACCCATTCTCAACCACTAGAGGTCATTCCCAGGTCCTGGGGGTTCATGTAACCTTGCCATGTGGCCATCCTTCAGCCCCCTCACATTTCAAATCTCTCCCTTCAGAGATCCCCTTGGAAGGGATCCTCGGTTAAAACAGTCCCGCCCAGATTATTCCAAGTCCATTAACTCAGTCACAGGAGTTATAGCCCATCCTTTCCATGGTTCTTGCCCACACTGTAGGGGAGGGGATTACACAGGGTAGTGCAACAGGAGTGGGAATCTTGGGACCATCTCAGAATTCCACCTGCCACACCCATGTTCAAGGATGTTCCTGCCAGTATTTTGTGAACATGAAAACTTAGAAATAATTTAGAAATAAACTCTGAATCATTATATAGCCTATCCACCTATACTACAAAATATTGGGCTGGCTGCATTGTTAAGTTGAATGAGATAGATCAGTGTGACATAAGTTTAAAAAAAAAAAAAAGGCAAGTTACAGAACAACACATACAATAGGATCCCATTATGTATAAATAAATAACTACTGATTTCCTGCCTCGCACTTGTTCTCTGTAATCCTTTATTCTGCTGCCAGAGAGGCCTTTTCAAAATTCAAACCTGATCCTGTCACCAGCCCTGCACCCACCCTGCCCCCTGGCTTAAAACCCAACCTTGGATTCCCATCATTCTTAGGATAAAGCCTAAACAAATCCTTATCCTGGCCGTCCTGCCTCTCTGCAGCTGTGCTCTGGCTCAGCTCCCTGGATGGACGGCTCTCCCTCCATCTCTCAACCCTCACCAGCATAATTCTCCTGTCCGAAATGTCCTAGTTGCCAATTTCACCTGGCTAACTCAGGCCCATTGTTCAACTCGCAATTCAAATGATACTCTCCTTGCCCCACTCCTCCTCCACCCCGCCCCCAGATCAGTCAGGTGCCCTGTTAACCAGCTTTCTGCATGCTCTCTCATTCTTCACACAGTTTGTAAGTATTCATTTATCATTGTGCTTATTTCATCGATATGTGTCTCCCCCAATAGACACTAAACTCCACAAAGGCAGGACATAATCTGGTTTTGCTTATCACTGCACCACCACCCCTCCGCCCCCCGTCGTGCCTGGTACACTGCCTGGCACAACGTAGCAGCCCAACGAATCTGTGCTTCAAGAAACAACAAATGAATTCCCTTCTCTGTCCTCCAGATTCCCCTTCTGGAAGCTTCACTTTTCTCTCTGATGGACATCCCCTCATCTGTTTTTCTGTCTCCTAGCACTCAGCATCCTGTACCGGACGTTTGCTCACCGACCAATCTTCCCTACCAGACTGCGAGCTCCTCACCATGGCAACCAGCCTAGCACCCAGCCCAGAGAAGAGCTCAGTAACCTGACAATGGGTGAATGAAGGGATGACAGTCTGCCTCTCCCCTATCTCCACTTCTAGGAGTACCCTGTTTGGAGGTGGCCTGGGCTGATGAGACTCAAGGCAGCAGGCTGGCACTCTTCCTGCAGGGCTCTGGGAAAGGCAGACTCGCTGTGGTGGCTAGAAGGGAGGGAGTCCCTTTCAGGAGGAAGAAGATGTGACAACAGACAATGGGAAGTGTAGTCAGCATGGAGGAGGCCCAATGCAAAGGGCGGGGCACCTTACCAGGCAGGAGGGGCCCTAAGAGTGGACTCTGTTCTGAGTAAGAGATCAGAGAGGGACCCCCACAGGGCCTATCCCAGGACAGGACCCTGCGCGGCCACCCAGCTGGACACTGGCCATTTCGCAATCCCCCAGCTCCACCTCGGCAAACACAATAGTGTCCTCTGCTCCTAAAATGGTACTCCACATACCCAAACGGGTGACCTTGAGGAAAGAGTTCTGGGGCCCAGTCCAACCAGGAATCTTGTTTTCCCAAGACACCCAGAAGGAGGAGGAGCCTGAGCCAGCTGGACAGAAGACCAAGGTCAATGCCCACACAGCTGAGTATCCTGTCCCAAGGGCTAGGCTGCAATCCTGAGAGCTGGAAGCAAGAAAAGTGTAGAGCAAGAAATCAGTGGCAGCAAGCAGCTCCAGAGGAAGCCTGTGAACACATTGATAGTGCTGGGCTTCCCCTGTTACATGGCACCTGATACTCAGAGCGGGGCTACTTAAGGACCTTCTGCCATGTGCCATGTTGGGCAGCCATCCTTCTATTAAGCCTTCTTGATCCCGGCTAGAAACATCTCCTTCCTGTCTCCTACCACCAGGTTGAACCATATGAAACGGCCGACAGTCCATGATGTTTGTCCTACAGAAATGGCAATCTCATGTGGTTCATCTAACAGACCAAGGGCTTTGGATGGCAGAGGCTCTATTGGTTTCATTTGTTTCTCTGCAAGTCTTGCCATGTAGTCGATGAAATGAATATGAACAAAACAAGTTGGTGTTTTGAACTTGATTTTTTTTTTCTGCTATGTAATTAATTCACTGGTAGTTCCTTAGAGAGTTATTCTAAAGCCCTTAAATAAAAATCAGTGTGTGTATAACCCTTTATTGTGTACACTGGGGCACACCTGCAGTTGGGTATAATAAACACAAAGAGAAAGGGAACTGAGATCAGCTAAGAATCTGTTGGTGCCATTCGCCGTACTTTCATTCACCCACTGATTCACAAGGACAATCTTGAAGAAGACATTGTTCGCTCCATTTCACAAATTGGGGAACGTGCCATACAAACCAACTTAAATATAAAAGATAAGACATTCCATTAAAATAGGGACCCAAGTCTCCCAGATGTCAAGAAACATGTTGAGCGGTACCTGGATGGCTCAGTAGGTTGAGCATACGACTCTTGATTTTGGCTCAGGTCATGATCCCATGGTCATGGGATCGAGACCCACGTCCAGCTCTGCATTGAGTGTGGAGCCTGCTTGTTGGGATTCTCTCTCCCTCTCTGTTCCTCTGCCCCTACATCTCTTCTCTCTCTCAAATAAAAGAAAGAAAGAAAGAAATCTATCAAATATCACATAGTATAAATGATGGCACTAATTCTGGTCTATATGGTTCTAAGGCAGAATCTTTCAACATCAACACTGAAGGAAAATTTTTTTATGTTAATTTATTTTTGAGAGAGAGAGCAGGGGAGGGGCAGAGAGAGAGAGGGGGAGACACAGAATCCTAAGCAAGCTCCAGGCTCTGAGCTATTAGCATAGAACCTGACAAGGGGCTCGAACTCACAAACTGCAAGATCATGACCTGAGCCGAAGTTGGACACTTAACCAACTGAGCCACCCAGGCACCCCTGAAGGAAATTTTCTTATAAAATATTTTGTTCATACCTAGTGAATGAACACACCCTGAAAAACATCAGTTCTTCCGGGGGAGGGGGGAGGAACAAACACACAAACACAATGCTTACAAAAAAGAAATTACTGAAAAGTTAACAAAATGTTTCCTTAAAGATTCTGGAGCATTTGTAAATGCCTTTGTAAAAATACTCCATTCTTTGGTAAAATGTGCATGACTCATGCGTACCTGTGTCAAGATGTCATTGCTCTTTATCTGTCCTGTGTGCTCCATATTGATGAGTTTCCACAAAGGTTTTGTTTCTGAGGAGTCCACATTTCTGCACCTATTCATGTGGAAAAGATCCCCTTCCTATGCCCTGCACACAGCAAACAGCCCTCTTGTGCTTGGTATCACCCATCTGTGAAGGACAAGAAATAGAACCCTGACCCTGAATTCTGAGCCCCTTAGGCTAGTGTTTTCTGAGCAGTTTCCCCTGCTGCCTCTCAGCTCTGCATTCTCTTCTTCCTTGGCTGCCTATGTCTGAAAAATGGAGAGCCACGGCGGCGATGTAGGGCAGGAAGTAAAAGGAAAATGAACAAGTGCAGGGCAGAAAGGTCAAGAAATGAACATCTTAAGGGTGTGCAATGAGCACACGACATACAAACTGCTGAGACCTGGACCCTCCAGGTCATGAGCCCACGCGTTGGAGTTTGGGGAGGTCGTCATATCCAAGTCACTTCAAACACTGAGGGAGCACCAGGTGCAAGGTCCTCCAGCCCCAGTTCTAGGCACCAGATCATGCTGTTCCTCTCTTAAAATCCATTATGCTCCACGGTGCCTTCATTCAAATAGATCTGACTTCTGGAATCTAGACCCAGAATTACAAAGTGAAGGCAAAAGCTAGGCTAGCACAGCTAAAGTTATTCAAAGGAACTTTCAAAATAAGAACTCCTCTTTAATAAGCACATTGGGGTTTTGAGGACCATCAGCCTTGCCTCTACTGCCCTTATTGGATGAGAGAGATGTGCCGCATACATTGGGAGGTGTTGTGAGTGGCAAGGCTACCCTTGATTGCAAAAGAAAGGTCATTGCCAAGTGATAAAGGTGAGAGAGAAAGAGCCTTTCAGCAGTTTAAAAGCAGAAAAACAAAGCACTGTCCCCACCCATCTTCCTCCCTCCCTAAATTTCCTCGGTAAACTAAAGGTGGAATTGGAGTTCAATAAAGCCACCGAGTTCCTCCTTCTACTTGGTCTGTGCCACAAATAATCCATTTGTTGCCTGGGACCTTATCTGAAGTTTCTGTCTTCAGTGATCTGCATGCAGATAAGAGAATCAAAGGAAATTTTAGCTACGTGTTTAGCTACTAGGCTTAGGTAGAAAATTGGACTCCGTTCCTGCAAAATAAAAGAACTAATTTATTTTCCAAGGGAAATTGTCCCTTTGGAAGAATTAGAAAGGACAGGAGGCAAAAGCCACCAAAGCTTTGGAAGATAATGAAGGGCAAGAAAGGGCCTCAGGACAGCAAGGTCACAAACCACTCAGTGAGGTGCCCACCTCAGCCCCACAGGAAACAACACCCACAGAGAAAGTTGCCCAGGGATCCCTGCGCGTCATTCAATAAATGGGCATTGGGGCTCCTGGATGGCTCAGTCGGTTGAGTGTCCGACATCAGCTCAGGTCATGATCTCACAGCTCATGAGTTCAAGCCCCACGTTGGGCTCTCTGCTGACAGCTTGGAGCCTGGAGCCTGCTTCGGATTCTGTGTCTCCCTCTTTTTCTGCCCCTTCCTCACTCATGCTCTCTCTCTCTCTCAAGAATAAATAAAACATTTAAAAAAACTTTAATGCATAAATAAATAAATATTTAAAAAATTATAAATCTCAGCATTTCAATCAGCATCTTAGGGAATTGTAATCTAGTTCTCTCCTCAAGTAAAATTATTCTTAATCGGCCTCAATTTTAAAAAGATACTGGCGGAGACAAAGTCATTAATCCAACAATGCAATGTGACAAAGAAACTTCAAAAAATTTGGAAATTGTTGGCTTATTTTGTGGATCCCTCCTCAGATGCTGAAACCCACCTAAAAACATTCCCTTCTCAGGGTGACAAGGTGGCTCAGTGGGTTGAGCATCCAACTCTTGATTTTGGCTTAGGTCATGATCTCACGGTTCTTGAGATTGACCCCCACACGGTAAGTGCAGAGCCTGCTTGGGATGCTCTCTCTCCCTCCCTCTCTGCCCCTCCCCCTGCCCCCCGAAATAAATAAATAAACAAACATTAAAAAATTCTCTTCTCCCTTCCTTCTTTATCCAAATAGTTATCCAAATAGTTAAGGAGAATATGCCCCATTCTTTCACCTTTCACTCTCCATGACTCATGCAACAAATATCCAGTCTCTGTCCCAAGTTTTTGCCAGTGTCAGGCAAAATCTAAAAGAATCCACCTCTCTTTGTCTCCATCTCTGCCCTGGGCTTTCAGTGGTCTTAGGCCAGAAGTCTCCAATCTTCATGGAATCCCTCCACCAACACAGTCTCATTACCAAAAGCAGACAGTAAGGAACTTTCTGCAAAATATCAAGTAAATGGTACACACCACTCACACACACCTTAATCTTTAACTGTCAGAACTGCTCCTAGCAAGCTTTCTATTTCCAGGAAACAAAACACTATATCGTATGATAAAACAAATGAACTTTTGGGGTTGCCGATTTAAGATACAAAAATGAGGAAATGCAGATCCTCAACTGACATGCTAATAGGGAATCTCTTTTATTAGCCTCCCCTATATCCAATAAAATATGGGCTAGGACAGTATAATAATTGTTAATATCTACTGAGGACCTGGGGTGCCTGGGTGGCTCAGTTGGTTAACCATCCAGCTTTGGCTCAGGTCATGATCTCATGGTCCATGAGTTCGAGCACCACATCAGGCTCTGTGCTGACAGCTCAGAGCCTGGAGCCTGCTTCAGATTCTGTGTCTCCCTCTCTCTCTGTCCGTCTCCTGCTCATGTGCTCTCTCTCTCTCTCACTCTCAAAAATAATAAACATTTAAAAATGTTAAAAAATCGAACACACACTCAACACATTTAAAAAATATATATACTGAGCACCTATATATCAAACTCTGTGGATTGTTTCATTTAGGCCTCATGACGATCTTGAGAGTAAGTACCATTATTATCCACATTTTCTAGATGATCAACTGAAGCTTACAACATCTAGTAGGTGGCAGCACCACCCTCTGCACCCCGTCTTCCCACAGGACGTAAGCTCTAATGCCTCCCTGTTGACTGCGAGGGACAGAGCACAGGGTAGCACTCAGGAGACCAGCCTGGCCTTAAGTCCTACTTGTTACTTACCACTAGCTAGCTCTAAGTCATTGGGTAAAATGGAGGAGAATTTAAAAATGTTTGGGGGCGCCTGGGTGGCTCAGTCGGTTAAGTGTCCGACTTCGGCTCAGGTCACGATCTCACGGTATGTGAGTTCGAGCCCCGCGTCGGGCTCTGTGCTGACTGCTCAGAGCCTGGAGCCTGTTTCGGATCCTGTGTCTCCCTCTCTCTCTGACCCTCCCCCGTTCATGCTCTGTCTCTCTCTGTCTCAAACGTAAATAAACGTTAAAATTTTTAAAAATGTTTGGCCACACAACATTCTACTGATATTTTCTAGCCCTTCTATTCTGATTTTCCGGAAACCTCAAATTGGTCTTCCCTGAGCCTTTGGAATTGCTGGGGAAGGAAAGGAGGTGATCTTTGCAAAGGAGTGTTAAAAAGTAGAAGTGGTGGGAGGGATGGGCAAAACAGGTGAGGTGGGATGGAGATACAGGCCTCCACTTATGACTGAATAAGTCATGGGAATAAAAGGTCCAGCATGGTGAGCATGCAGTGATGTTGTATGGTAAAAAATGGGAGCTACATTTGGGGTAAGCATAGCATGGTATAGAAGTGTTGAATCACCATGTAGTACACCTGAAACTAATGTAACATGGTGTATCAGCTGTGCTTGAATTAAAAATTTTTGCATAAACAAAGACTCAGGGAGAAAAGGCACCATAAAAGTGTCAAGCACAGACTTTGTGTCAAAGTGCCTGCCTCAGTCATATGCATACTTAATAACTGTACAGGAGTGGGCAAGTTACTTTACCTCTCAACGCATTATTTTTCTCATCTGTTATGTGAGGATAATATTAGAGCTATTCTGAGAAGTAAGTGAGATCAAACACTGACATTTTAAAAATTAGCAACTGCAAAATAATAAGCATTCAATAAATGTTAGGTATTAGCTACACCAATGTTCTTCCCATTTTTTGTTATTAATATATCTTCTAACAGACTTTTCAAAACTTCCTCTTTATGAGTATTTTAACTGGCCAAAAATTTTTTACTGGTAGTTTGCCATTACATGCAGAAACAGAGAAAAATAAAATTATCTGGATGATTAAAAATAGTAACATGAAAAAAAATTGTTTTTAGTTTATTTATGTTTTTTTTCTTAAAATATTTATTTATTTTTGGGAGAGAAGGAGCACAAGTGGGGGAGGAGCAGAGAGAGAGGGAGACACAGAATCTGAAGCAGGCTCCAAGCTCTGAGCTGTCAGCACAGAGCCCGACATGGGGCTTGAACTCACAAACTATGAGATCATGACCTGAGCTGAAGTCGGCTGCTTAACTGACTGAGCCATCCAGGTGCCCCTATTTATTTATTGTTGAGAGAGAGAGAGAGCATGAGCTGGGGAGGGACAGAGAGAGAGCGCAAGAGAGAGGGAGAGAGAGAATCCCAAGCAGGCTCCACGCTGTCTGTGCAGAGCCAGATGCAGGGCTCCATCCCACAAACCATGATATCATGACCTGAGCCGAAATCAAGAGTTGAATGTCCAACTGACTGAGCCACCCAGGTGCCCCTGCATCAAAACAAATTTTAATAGGAAAAAAAGGAAGAAAAGACTGTGTCAGAGGTTGGCAACCTATCAGAACATGAAGTCAGGGTTCTGACACTTCACACGGGGCCTGAGAAATGCAAGTGAGGGTGGGAGAAGGGTCATGTGGTTCCTCAACTCTGCAAGCAATGACAGCAGCAGCAACTTCCTGTGCCGTATAAACCAAAGCTATTAGGTGCACACACTCACGCAACAGATTACACCTACGCTGTCCTCTAATGCTTATTCAGTGACCAAGGTGAACAAGGGTCTGTACTAAAGATCATATACCTCAGCTTTGTCTTCCGAGAGCTGATGATCTATGGAGATATGGGATAAATAACCATGAAAATGGTTCCAAAATACACATTAGAAAATAAAAATGAAAAAGAGCTACTATGAAAATCTCAGGAGTAGTGGGAGAGAAACAGTGGAGGCGGGTAAAGCAAGGCCAGGAATTGGGATAGTCCTGAAGCCACAATGACAGGGCTCATGGGGTAGAGTGGCCCTTTGGTCTTTGTCACATGCATGCTTGAGAGATGAAGCACCAGTGTGACCTCTGTTGTTATGTTTTCCACTCTCCCAGTAGAATTTTCAGACTTCTACCCGGGGTAAGTCCTGCAGCAGTAGGAGCCCAGTAAATACCTGGTTGGATCAATAAACGAGAAAGGCTTATATTGGTGCATTTATTCAAAATGTTTTCATTTATTCAACAAGTCCTCTGGTGGTTTTAAAATATATCCGTAAATTCCTTGATACTCTTCCCTTCAGAGAATAGAGCCTAATTCCCTTCCCATTAAGTGTGACTGTATTTAATCACTTCTAATGAATACAAGGTGGCAAACATAGCTGAAATAATGGCCCATCTGAGATTAGGATGTACAAGCCATAGCAGTTTACTTGCTCTTTCTCTTGAATCACCTCCTCTAAGGGAAATCAGCTGCCATGTCATGAGGGCACCCAAACAGGAATCTGGAGAAGTTTACATGCGGTGAGTAGTGAAAGCCTCCTGTCAACAGCCACGGGAGGGAGCCGTCTTGGAAGAAGAACCTCTACCCAGTCAAGCCTTCTGATGACTGGGTAACATCCAGACTGCAACCTCACAAGAGAACCAGCCAGCTAAACTATTTCATAATTCCTGACCCACAAAACACAATAACATAATAAATGTTTATTGTTGGAAGCTATCACATTGTGGGGTCATTTGTTATGCAGCAACACATACCTAATACAAGACTCTACCCTCACTAGGTGCAAGGCTCTGGAGCTACAATGATGTGTAAAGTATGTCTGTCCCTGCCCTTGTAGAGCTTAGCCTATTAGGCAGCACAGACAAAAAACAATTCATACAGACTGACACATGCTTTCATAGAAAGAATGAGGTCCCAATGAGCAGGAGATTCAGGGAAGCACAGAAGAGGGTCATTCAGCCCAGTCTAGGAGGTCACAGCCAAGTGATACCTAAGCTTTAGATCAAAAGATAAGCAGGAATTATCCAGGTATATGAGTCTGCTAGGGCTGCCATAACAAAGTACCAGGGACTGGGTATCTCAAACAAGGGAAATTTATTATCTCTCAGTTCTGAAGGCCATAAGTCTGAGTTCACGGTGTCAGGAGAATTGTGAGGCTATGACGTTGTGAGGCTGCAAGGTAGGGATCTGTACCAGGCCTTTCTCCTTGGCTCATAGATGGCCACCCTCCCCCTGTGTGTCTTCACATCATCTTCTCTCTATGCATCTCTGTGTCCAAATTTCCCCTTTGTATAAGGACACTGGTCATATTGGATCAGGGCTCTACCCCAATGACTTCACTTTAACTTGACTACCTCTGCAAAGACCTGATCTCCAAATAAGCTCACACCCTGAGGTCCTGGGGGTCAGGAATTCAGCATATAAATTGGGGGTTTGGGGAACACGATTCAGCCCATAGCACTAGGTACAAGCATATAAGGACAAGGGAGAATAGTCCAAGCAGATGGATTAGCATGTCCTACAAACCGTATAGGCAAGACATAGCACATTCAGTTGGAGAATTATGAGCACGAAGTGAGGGACTGTGGCGAAAGCTGGGGCCAGATCATATAGGGTCTTACAAGCCATGTTAAAACATTTAAATTTTATCCTCAGAGCAGCAGCAACCATTGAAGAGGTTTATGTAGGGGAGTCACATCATCAGATCTGCAGCTGGGAAAAGTCACTCTAGCTGCCTGGCTGAGAATGGATTGGCGGGAGCAAGAATTCCTGCAGGAAAGAGCAGGGAGGTGACTGCAGACAGCCAGTAAATGAAGATGGTGGACGCTAAGGTGGTAGTGACAGCATGGGAAAACGTAGAAGATTCAAGTAATCGTAGACTGAGATCAACAGAACTGGTTGAAGGAAGAGCTCTTAGTGGGAGCGGGACAAGGAAGAATCAAGGGTGGTGCCAAGTCCCTCGGCTTGGGCAAAATGGATGCATGGCTCGTGGCAGCCTTCACAAAGAGAGGATGCAAGGAGAGGGTTTGGGCTAAACAGGACCAATCCAGCGTTAGACCTTTTGGGTTCAAGGTTACTGTGAGTCCCACAAACTAGCTGGGTTCCAGCCGCAGAAGACATCTCGTCTGGAGGAGAGATGCTTGGGAGCCATTCACGTGAAGCCGCTCATTGAAGCCCTGATGACGAAGTGACATCTCTGAAAATGAGAGTGCCCTGGGGCAAGAGTATATATCTTTGGAGATCATCAACATGGAAAGACAAAGCACTGCCCTGAGAGCTAGGAAGAGAACCAGGAAATCAAGAGAATAGATTCATTCAAAAGATGGCAGTCAGGAACAAATTATGCTCAAAGTCAAATATAAGAACTGGATGTGCCCATTGAATACAGTGACAAGGACATTGCTGATGACCTTGATAAGCACATCAACCTACATGATGCTCATGTGGAGTCTATAAAGTAATGTTAACAGCCTTAAATATATTAGAAAGATCCTTCTGGGGCATCTGGGTGGCTCAGTCGGTTGAGCATCCGACTTCAGCTCAGGTCATGATCCCATAGTTCCTGAGTTCGAAACCCAGGTCAGGCTCTGCACTCACAGCCTTGAGCCTGCTTTAGATTCTCTGTCTCCCTCTCTCTCTGCCCCTCCCCTGCTCACATGCTCATGCACACTCTGTCTCTCTCTCTCAAAAATAAACATTACAAAAATTTTTTTAATTAAAAAATTAAAAAACAGAAAGATCCTTCTTTCTTTACAAATAGATAAAAGGAGAGCTCCTTAGCCACCACTATCACCCCCAAAATCCTTTCCAAGCATGTACCCCACACAGTATTGGCAGAATGGCCCAAGTTTTTCTGCTAAGTCCAATGGAGAGTTCGCCAAGACAACCCTGAGGTAGGACCATATTAAGAGGAACCTGCTAGTAAAGGCATTGACGTGCTTCAACACACAGCAAGCCCACCCAACGTCCTCCTGGAACACAAGAAACAAATCCTTTTTCACAGAAAGGTGGGGAGAGGACTTAATGTCTAGTGCTGTCACAGGAACAGGCAGGACCCTGTCCAAAAGCGGCCCTGGCAAGCTCTTCTTTCTCTGGACAGCACAGCCTCTCTGCCTAAACTTGAAATTACTAACAACCCTGCAACCATCACTTAGCCTCTCCAGTCTCTCCTCCCTCGTTCGGAAAATAAGGATGACAATACACCTCAGCACAAAGGGCTGAGTGAGGATTGGATGAGGTTTCTTAGCACAGTGCTTGGCACATAGCAAGAGCTCAGGAAAATATTTTTGTTATCATAAATAAACTCACACTGTGGATATGATAAATATTATTAGTGCACCCTCAGAAATCCTTCTTTGTGCACTGGAACTTAGGAGCCTGTGGGTCATTATCACCCTCCCCATCACCACCTGCACCTCCACCACCCTGCCCTGCCCACACACTGCTGTCCAAGAACAGGAACTCAGTCTCACGATTCCTAGCACACGCCCTGCATCCCGTGTGCCTGGCACATGTCGGTAAGTAAATAATGCTTGTGGAATGAGTTAATAAATTCCAAGTGTATCTACTAAAACGTACTTACTGGAGTAGAGAAACACTGCTTCCAGGAATGGAAAAAGTCATGTACGAGGAGTCATGGAAAGGCTGGTAAGTCTGAAAAGGAAAAGATCTGGGGCTTGCACCATATTGTGGATGAAACACATAGCGATCCACTCTTCAACAAAGTTCAGATAATGAGCAAAGCAACAGAGCAACCTGACCGCACAGCAGGAAGAAAAGATAACAGCAGGGTTTTGTTGGTTTTTTACCCTTGCAGGGGAACTCCCTTTGTAGGCAACAGAACCCAGAGAGCAGTTACAGACAAATGCATATCTTGTGGTAAATGCCAAGGGGCTGCAAATTTCTATCACATTCATTAATCAGAGGGTAGAAGTGTCAAGAGTTCTGGTGAAGCAGTGCCAATTTGGGAACACCAAAAAACAAACAAACCCCCAACATAATCTAGCAAAACCCAACAAATTACATGACATTTCAGACCCAGCAGGAGACAAAACCCAGACCCCCAAAGAGGAAGTGATGTATTCACCCTGGCCAAACAATGAAGTCAACACTTTGAAAGGAGAAAAGAAAATCAAGTAAGTACAAAGGGACAGCCGAAATTCCTTAAAAGAACATGGAGGATTGTGTTTGAAGAGGCTGCATTTAGCAGCATCTTTCTCTCTCTCTCTCTCTCTCTCTCTCTCTCTCTCTCTCTCCCCTCTCTCTCTCTCAGTCGCTCTTATTGGCAAACACTTAGGGGCTACTAGCCTCTGGAATGAGGAGGAGAAATGAAAGTCTCCTTCCCTTTACTAACAGAAGACAAGCAAATGGCACACCCCGAGATCAACGTGGAAAGCATGGAGGGAGAGGGACATCACGAAGTGGCTATTGGGAAGATGGCTCAACGACTCGGAATGCTAGTTATCCAGTGTAGGCCTAGTGGGAAGATGGCCCAACGACTCCGAATGCTAGTTATCCAGTGTAGGGCTAGAGTTGACAATTAAGATGTAATCTTCCGTGTAATGATGCTCCACAGTAATAGGACCTCTTAATCCCAGTTATCTCAAAGAAACATAAACATTAATTAGGCTGTTCCCAATGCCTCTAGGGGAATTCCATTTTCATCTTTCATTGAACTGAGAAACTGAGGTACAGAGAAATGAAGGAAATTGCCTGAAGGAGGGCTGTGTGAGTCAGCAGCCTGACCAGGAAGCCGGGGCTGTGCCTCCTCACTTCCTGGTTTCCTCTCTAAATAGTAGAGCACATTCCCTTCAAGAGGCAGCTCTCCAGGAGAGAAGGCAAAGGAGAGTCAGGTCATTCTGGGGAGGAGCAAGATACCTGCCAGCAGGCACACAGGTTAGCAGATAATTGAAATTTCTTCCGAGATGGGGCTTTCCCCTTCCTTTACCAGCGTTTCTCAGCCTGGAGAATCAATCTATCCCCTGTCCTGACCTCCTGCTCCTTAAACAGGTGTCATCCCCGCTCACCATTCTGAAGCAGTTGCCACACAAATTAGCAGCACTCTGTCCCTAAGAGCCCTGGAACCCACTTGTGGCCCGGTGTGTGCCAAAAGTTTCCGATGGCTGCCGCGCATTGTCAAACTCTGGCACATGCTTCGGCAAAGAATTTTGTCCTTCTGAACGGCCACCAGGAAGTTTGTTTGGCGAGCTGTCCCTCTGAAGCAAAAAAGGAATAGAAAAGGCTGTAATTGCTTATTAGAAGCCTCCAAAGCTGAGTGAAAGTTTAACCAGCTCTAGGGAAAGTACACACACACTACTCCCACAAATTGTTTGAGGACTTTCCACTTTTCAGTGCACTGGAGCTACATTCTGGAGCAAAGGGGCAGCAGCGACCATTCTAGAAGTTATATCACAGGTGGTGTAACATTACCTTCTGCCCACTGGGATCTTGTCAGCTATGCGTGCCTGGTCTATTTTGAAAGCCATCTGGGCTTGCTACCTGGGACATGGGTAGTGTTAACAAATCAAGGTTCGGCTGACAAGAGTTTAACCTACCTCATCTGGTCAAGAACAACAGCAAGAGCAACATCTCAGCTGCTGAATTTGTGGTGTGAAACACTGCTTTTTCTTCAACATAAAATTTAGAGGCACAGCATAAACTACAACCGTAACCCAAATCAACCAACTTCGGAAGGAAAAACAGAGACACACCTTTTTACTTGGATTTCTTCATTATTTGGGCAAGAGGGCAACCAGTATTATAAAGCTGAGCTCTTTCCCAAAGGCAGGGCTGAGAGCCAGCATCCCAGACAGGCAGGTGTAACAGGCCCTGGGTGTGCAAAGGCCCTGTTCATCATCTTGGTCTTATGTTTGGGAGATGCTGGCTTTTCTCTTTGCCACTGGCAGGCTACCCGTTCTCAGGGCCCAGTCTCATACTATATTTTCAGCTATTGCCACAAAGAATGCAGCCTCTCTGTCTCTCTGTGGGGGGTCTTAGCTGCTTTAAGAGGCAGCATTCTAGTCTTCTCACTGTCCTGTCTCCCAGCCCCCAGGGGGCCAGTTGAGGGGGGGGTTGCTACCTGACCATTAGCACATGCTCTCTGCATGCCACCTCACTGCTTCAGCCCCAGAAACCACTGTTTCTGGCCTTGCTGGGACACCCTCCTTTCTCCCAACTCCCAAATATAAGTGGCTCCTTTTAACTTCTGTACCAAGGGAGTGGTGAGGATTTATGCAGGCATATGGGAGATACCATACAATGTCAGCCCATCTGACTGCCTACGTTTGGTTTTTGTCCTCCTAATAAGAAAGGGGGAAGAGTTTATTGCTGGCAGATGATCCTCTTAGATTTTAAGTACGGGTGGTTGGAAACGCTTCATCTCCTTCCATCTCAAAATGAGAGAGGCCACTGAGAAAGATGACCAGATAAGTCCTCAGCTGATGGTAAAATGGCTTGAGGTCCAAAAAAGAGTTTAGAGGTGAGAGTGAATCCAGATCAAAGCACTCAAGAAAGGCTAGTGGTGAAGTCAAACCAAGAAGATGCCCCATTTTTAGCCACCATATGTGTCCAATAGTGAGATCTTTCAGCCTCCATATGCCATTACTGACTTAATAGCTATCATGTGCAATATCCTCTTAATTAACTTCTACTTAGACAAGTAATAAATAATCTCCCTTTCTATAGGAAAGCTAGGACTCATTCACCTAAATAAGATTTTCCCTCTTCTTTAAGGTAGTAAGATCAATATAAGTCTTTCAGAATCTTCCCTTTTTTGATGACTATTGCTAGAAGTGAAAAGTTAGAAAGGCCGGAATAATTAGGTTAAGTCATAACTAGCCCAGTGCCATCTGTGGGTTGAATGCGCGGATGATCTTGGTAACAGTTAAGCCACTTACTAACCTACTGCTCGCTGGGGAGAGATAAAGGAAAAAGTGACTAACGATGGATGGTCTAAGGAAACAGCTGTCATTATTTTGGTTCGGTTTACAGCAATTCTCGCTTTCTAAAGATAAGAATAAGCAGGTGCTTAAGTCATTAGACCCTGGGGCCGGTGAGGAGGCCAGCTCCTCTCTGAAGAGTAGTCTGTGCTGGTGGGGGGTTTGAAGCCAGACCTAGGTTCAAATCCTCATTCTGTCACTTACCGGCTGCATGACCTTAGGTAAATTACTTAACCTCCTTGACAACATCAAATTCCTCATCTGTCAAAGGGAAGAATAATAGTATTCACCTCATAAGGTTGTGAAAATTAGCATAACATGTCAGGTGCAGAGTAAGGGCTTAATCAGTGGCAAACAATCACTGGAGAATAAATAAAATGAAGATTTGTTAATAAACACGACTCTTCCAACTAATCCCACCTCCAATTATGAACTGGGAGCTCAGTGTATCATCCTTCACCCTGGAACCCCACTCAGCAATGATGCCATCTGCTAGCTTGCTGGCTGTAATAATCCAAGGCTAAAGGCCCTTAAAAAAAAAAAATACCCTGCTGAAAACAGAGTGTATAGAAAGCAAGTAGAGAAACTTAGGGAATGAAAATTTACTCTGTATTAAGAGCCTTCGGAGACATTCTGCAAAACATTTGCATTTCTGACAAGACGCACCCAATAGTAAGTTTCCATTGCTGTAAAAAGTTCCCGCAGAGATCTCTACCCTGGGTATTTCAGGTCTCACAGTGTGCATGGATTGGAAAAACTCCTCTTGGCTTGGAGCACAAAAGTGAATATATTAAGTATAAAAAAAAGTGGCAGAGAAGGTAAGGTATGCCTAGAATTTCCGGTTCTAAAAGCCAAATGATAAAACAAATCCATGAAGGCATCCAATTATCCCTGGCACCATTTCATCTCTGGTGTCAGATAATATATAATGAAACAAAGAAATTATTATGTGTCTCCTGGAATAAAGAGAGAGAGAATTTGCTTTACCAAACGTATGAAGAAGCTTCTCACCTCCCCTAGAGACCTGGTTCTCCTTTTTTTTGGTCCCCTCTATAGGTAAGATAGTACCTATATTTTTCATACTCATTGATTTAAGAGATACATAAGAAGAGAGTGACGCTATAAACTCAGAAAAGCTTTCTAATGCATTTGTAGTTTATCCGTTAATGACAAACACACACGTTTGGGCGGAGTACATTTCTATGCCACTCATTTCATCATTCAGTCTACAGAAAGTGTTTGACGCACAGAAAGCATCTCTGACCCCTTGCAATAACTTGGTGTCCCTGAGGGTGTTTTCAGCCACCAGCTGGGAGCCACTGACTTAAAGCACAAACATGATGTGAAGGCGGGAAGGGATGCTCCACACATCCTTAGTGTTTTCTGCAATTTAAACAAGGTGAGAGAAAACTACTTTCCCCAAAACATCTGATCGAGTGAAGATACTCTCATTTGGAAACTAGTTGCATTTCTATGTGCTTGGAAATCCCACCCATGCTATAGTTTCCAGCTCCCTAGAAAACAGTAAGTATTGCCAATAAAATATTTATTGAATCATAATGACCTGGCTTATAACATCCAGGGTGTCTATCCCTTTAATTAACCACATGTACTGTGTTGTCTTTGTGATATTTTGATAGTTTCCAGAAGCAGGTATACCTTATATGAATAGAAGGAAGGGGAAAAAAAATACCCAAAGTCACATAAAAATAGAACCAGAACTGTAGCTACCACATGTGTTTTAAGTATATTACCCATACAATTAAGAATACAGTATTATAAACCAGCTCTATAAATCTTATAATAAAAACAGTAACACACCAACTCTTCTTAGCCACAAAGAGGCCCTTAATACTATTATAGATTCCATGATAATGTGGCTTTGGGATTGGCATTATATTTTGTAGTAAGAACGTTAGCTAACTGATGTAAATCGAAGCACATCCCCTCTGCGTATCTAAAATGAAAGAGGGAAATCTTCTTGCAAGACAGGAGGAAGAGCAGCATGTGCCTGTCTTCAGTATTCCTGGAAATCCTTCGGATTTTTACTACCATCTAAAAGTGCTAAGAAAATTTAATTTTCAGACAGGGCTTCAGGCCTGGTTCTGTGGACAACACAATTGCGATTCTTTGCCTTCAACGCAGACCTGAACTAATCCAGGAGAGTGAGGAAAGGTCTGCGTGGGTGAGAATACAGTTTGTAAATTTTAAAGGTGCTAGCCTATGCAAATGTCAGCGATTACTGATTACACTTCTCCCTGAACTTGACTCATCTGGTAGGAGAAATAACTTTCTGAAATGGCCAAAAAGAAGGTATTTCAACATTATGAAGAGATTCCCCCCCCCCCCCCGCCCCCCTGGGTGATACACAAACATAGAGATAACAGTATAACACACTCTCACATACTTACCTCCTAGTTTGGGTGTCTGGCATCTTATTTCATTTACAATCTTCATTTCCCCTGAACCCCCACCAAAAAGAAAGCTGGATTATTTTAGTAGCAGACATCATATCATTTCAGTGCAAATATTTCACTATATATGTCTAAGACATGAGAACTTTTCAAAAACAGCATTAATCGCAAACCCACTTATACTTAAACAATAATTCCTTAATAGTCTCTAATATGTGCAAATTTCCCCAAATGTCCTGTATTTATTTTTTTCCTTCAACTTTTAAGGATAGTGGCTGTTTTTTAAGGAACTCAGCTGAAATCCCCTTGCAGTTCCTCTTAGAAATATTTCTTTAAATAAGTGCTTAGTCATGGGGCATTTTATCACAGACTCAACAATCGCCCTAGGCCTTTACTGAGATGGCCCACGCTGCACAACAGTAGAAACAGACTCTACTAAGGCTTTTCTTCACTGTCTCTTACCACAGGGCAGCACCTAACAGTGCAAAGGGCTGAGAGTCAACAAACTTTGATTCTAATCTTAATTCAGTCATTAGATAACTGTATAACCTTGAGCAAATCCATTCTCTTCTCTGTGGCTCACTTTCCAGGCCTGTGAAATGAGGGGGTTAGCCTGTGCAATCTCTACATTTCTTTCTGGCTCTCGAAGTTCCAGATGTTTGATTTTATGTTTAATTAATTTCAAGTACTATATCTTCATGATGTTACCTGCCAAGATGGGAACAGGTCTCTTATAGAAGAGAGCAGGGAATTTGAAATCATCAGACCAGTCAAATCCTGACTTGAGTTCCCTTGGGTAAGTCATTAACCTTTCTAAGCCTCAATGTCATACTGCATTACAATGATTTATTGTATTTATCCATCTCTCCTACCAGACGCAAACTTCCACAGAGCAGGATTTTCTCATATTTGTCTTTCTATCATCAAAGCCTAGTGTCATGTCTAGAACCCGGTAGGTACTTGATACACTCCGGTTACACAAACAAATGCACAAGTATCTAAGGGCAAGAGTGACTGTTCATCAACCTTACAGGATTATACTACAGTAAAATGAGCTAGTATATGAAAATGCACCTTTTCAATTACACATTTTAAAACGTTAAATATTATTTGTATTAGAAACATTCCAAATAGAGTATTTTTTTCACTTATAAAAATCCAACCGTGCCTCTCACCTTTGCTAAGGGATGAATGACAGGTTTATTTTTTATGCTAAATTACACCTTTTTGTACATTTTTTTTGCTTCCTTGTTTTTTCTCCTTCTTTCTTTAAAAAAAATTTTTTTTTTCTATAATGAGCTTTTGGGGTGGGGTGCCTGGCTGGCTCAGTCAGTTGGGTATCTGACTTCGGTATGGGTCATGATCTCACAGTCTGTGGGTTCAAGCCGTGCATCAGGCTCTGTGCTGACAGCTCAGAGCCTGGAGCCTGCTTTGGTCTGTGTCTCCCTCTCTCTCTTCCCTACCCTGTTTGTGCTCTCTTTCAAAAATAAACATTAGTGAGCTTTTGGGGTGATGGGAGTAATTGGCTAGTAGCTTAGTGCCAGTCTAATTTAATAAAGCATTTTTATCAGCTTCTACAAATCAAAATAATGCAGGATGTAGTGTAACAGCAACAGTATATATCAGATACATGAATTTTCTGATGAACTGCATGTTCACCAGGATTAGTTCCCTAAAAATAATACTGATTGTTTCTAATATAACTGTGAACAGTTCTGTGAATATTTCCCCAAATGGTCTCTGTCTTTTGTGTAATGATACTCAACTTAGTTTATCATTTAATGACCTCTGATCACACTCAGGTACTATTTTGAAATGTGAACATTTTTCCTTAACTGTGTTCAAATCTGTCACAACCACTAGAGCAGCATTTCCTGAAAGGAATACTAATCTTCAACATAATGCTCACAAAAACCAGTGACTGGACGGATGCATTTAGGGAAGTCTGCATATGATAACTTCTTGGTGATTCACAATCACCTCAGCACACAGAAGATTCTGGAAAGTCTTGCTATGAAGATATGTGTTGCATTTCTTTGTTGTATAACAAACTTGTGTATCTCAGCATTTCTCAAACTTCCTTATTTTCACGTACTAGTGAGAAAGAAAACCACTGCCAAGTAAACTAGAATTCAAAGCGAAGACGCCATCAAATGGGACATCAGAGATGTTAAAATTCAAAACCGTGTGCATCTCAGGATCAATGAAATGTGGTATATGACCACGGAACCTCTTTTTTGCAAACATCACCCGTGGCCATACTGAGGCTCCAGTGTTCTCTGGAACAACACTCTGGAAAACCAGGCTCTAGCCTAGAGTTTTCACAGTTATTTCAGAGGAAGCAGGTAAAAGACTATCCTTTCCCATTAAGGATAAGAATTGTTAAGTTAAAAGAAAAAAAAAGCAATTTTTGGTCACCCATTTTAAGTGTGAAACAGACCTTGTTCAGTTAAAAATTGCCAGGTGCATATCACAATGTAACTGTCCAGCTGTCCTCAATGAGCATGTAAATCTCTTTAAATTAAGATGGCATGTAATTAAATCATTCAGCCGGTTGATGGGCTCCTCCACGCAGGTGGCTTACTTTCACTTGAAGTAACCCCCACACCCTGAAGTGACTCAACTTCACGCCACCGCCATTAACATCTCTAGCTCTTCACGGGCTAGGCTGGGGCGTAAAGCATCAGTAACTCTACACTGAGGCAGATGAAGTATGTGAGTGTTGGGAGAAGGTTGGAGGGACTCGTAAATCTGCTTCCAGGGAAAGGGTGCGGTGGATGGCCTGGGCTCTTCCGCACCCCCCCCTTCCCCCCTCATGCCTCAGTGCACAGGCCTGGCCCCGGCAACCCGCTGACATCCTTCACCATCTTGCCAATCCGACGGCTGCGGGAGCGTGGGCATGACTTCGGGGACAGCCTGTACCTCTCCAGGCTGGCCCAGGTCCCCCACGTTCCCCCTCACGCCTAAGTTTAGCCCCCCCTGACGCTTCTGAATGTCTGAACTGGGCGAATGCATCTTTCTGGACGCGAATCTGGGGCTTTCCCCAGGCTCTTCGGGCTGGCAGGACCGGCTGGGGCCTCGCGCCGTCCTTCGGGCCGGCCGGAGCAAACAGCCCATGACCCCGGGAGGCCCGGGTCACCTTCACACTCGCCTCGGCCCCGCACCTCCCCCGGGGCCGGGGCCTGCCTCCCGCGGCGGCGCCCCCCTCGCCCAGGCCGGAGCAGTGGGGCGCCGGGGCGGAGGGAGGAGGGGACTTGTGCGGGCTCGGCCGCGCTTCCCAGGGCGCTGCATCCGCCGCCGAGATGCTGGCAGCCGGGGGACGGCCTCGCGCGGCCCTCTCCTTATTTATCCACCCGGCAGTTTCCATGGCTCCGCCGCCATCCTCCGCCCCTTCCTCGAGCAGAACCCGGCAGCGGGAGCGGGCCCGGCCCGGAGGGGGCCGCGGGGGCGGGCGCGGCTTGGGGCCCCAGGGCTCCCGGGCGGGGGCCGCGCGTCGTTTCCAAGCCCCGGGGCGCGCGGGGAGGCGCACCCCCAGTCCTACTTCCCGGGCAGCTGTACCACTTCTGCAGTCCCGGCCCTCCCACCCCATCCCTGCCCCCCGCCAGCCCGCACCCCAGATCTGTTCCCCACCGGGCCCGGCGCCGGGGCCCCCGAGTGCAGCGCAGCCCCCGGCCCGGCCCGGCGGCGCGGGGGAGGGGCGCGGCGCAGGCAAAGTTGCTGAGTTGCTTTGCACGCTCAGAAGTTGCAGCTGAGACGGCGGCTTCCCGCCCCCTTCCTGGACTCCGCGGCTCGGAACACACACCCACCCGTCACCACCCGCTACCTGCCCTCGCCCCTGCGGCCCCGGCCCGGACTCTTCAGCATCCCCTCCCGGTGCCCGCGAGGAGACCAGGTTTCCAGCGGAGTCGGGCTGGGGGCGGACGCACCCCACCTTCCCGCTCGGCGGGGAGTGGGAGGGAGCGGGGGGGGGGGGGGGAGGGAGGGGTAGGCTCCCCTCCACCCAGTCGCCGCGCGGCCGTGGTGCTTCTGCACTTTGCAAAGCTAAGCGGCCGGGCAGGCGTCGCCCACCGGCACCCGCGCCCTCGTCCACCCCAGCGGGGTTTGCGGAACGTGCGCGGGGAAGCGTTCCCATCCCCTGCCGCAGGGGGCTTCGCCGGGGCGGCGGGAGGGGCTCTGCTAGGAGCCGAAGTCGCCAACAGGTGCTCGCGAGCCCATGTGACCAGGGAGGGGCCGCGCAGGGGAAGCCGGGGGTGGGGGCGGGGGCGGGCTCCCTCCCCTCCGGGTCCCCAGCAGAGCCCGACGCCGGGTGCACCCCCGCCCACGGCGGCTTAGGGAGGGCTTGCGGGTGGCTCTGCGGAGCGCGGGTGCCCTCGCGGCCTGCCCGGCAGGAGGAGGAGAAGGAGGAGGAGAAGGGGGAGGGAGGGGATGCGAAAGTGGGTCAGGAATGTAACTGGACGCTGCGCACCCCCACGCAGAACCCCCCCTCCCCCTTGCCGGCAGAGGCGGCCAACGCCAGCCTTGGACAGCCAGTCTTTTGCTGTTGTGGTTCCCCAGCATTATCGGTGGACGGTTACCAGGGGATCCCGAGGGATGTGTTTCCCTGTGACCCTTTGGGAAGAAAAACTTAGTTGCCTCAGTAACCGAGTTTGGCTTGGATGCAATGATGCAATGAATGTTCTAGGTGAGCCTGACCAGGACGAGGCTGCCGTGGCACTAGGGGGTGGATTAACTTTTCTTATTACTGAACCAGGACGTGAAAGGAAAGCGGGGGAAAGAGGTGGGTTTTTGCCCTATTTCGTGGTTGTTTTTTACTGTTTCCGAGATCATACATAAGACGTTTTTGCGTTAGAGTTTGAGTCTCCTGAGTGCAGGCCCCCCGGTGCCATAAATGTACCAAAGTTCTTAACAGACGCTGACTTAGTTGATACAAAGGTTTGAAGCTGATACCGTAGAGTTGGAAGTAGAGGACAGTGACAGTTTTGTATTTGGGGAAGGCTTGAGAAACAAACATGAAAAGGCCTTTATTAAAAAGAGAAGAAGAAGAAGAAAAAAAAACCCAAAAACCCAGCCCTTCTCAAAGCAGAAGCAATAGCGGCCCAGTTAGTTTCCCCCTGAGCACACTGGCACCTCACACCCCGTGCATGTGATTAGGGGAGGGATGAATCCAGATTTAAAAGTGATGGGCTTTGGGTTTGAATGCTGGGGACACAAGCAGAGTCAAGGGGAAAAGAATAATAAGACAAGAGACTGAAAAGAGGAGGCTTAGCACCGTGGGCTTTGCGGCTCAAATCTCTCCTTGAGGCACGCTTCTGGAGTTTTGTCCCATGTTTCCTTCTGGTTTTGTTCAGTGGACCTTAGTTACAGAGGACGGGACAGGGCTGTGGAGCCAGGGCCCAAAGAACCATGATGCCACAAACTCAGAAGAAAATGTGCAGCTGCCGGAGTTTTATTCAGAAGAGAAAAAAGGATGTGTTATCCTCTAAAGAGATTTTCAGAGTTCTCGGAAAAGCTGCCTTAGGTGTTACTGTAAATTCGTTTCCAAGGCCATCCTAGAGGAAGTAACCAAAATTGAGATGTACTCTGCATTAAAGAGTGTGTATTCATAGAAAGCAAGTTGAATTTTTGTAAATTGAATCATATTCTAAATACGTAAGAGGTTAGTTTGTAGTGAAAACTTTTGTGGGCATCTAATCATTCCCAGTTTACTTTTTTTTTTTTTTTACTTCACTGAGTTGTCTCACTAGTAAAATGTGAGTAATAATAATAATAATGAATAATAATAGTTGGTCTTCTTTGGGGTGGGAGACTTGGACTTTTCACACTACTTTCTCCATAAAGGATCTTCAGTTCAACTGGCAAAAGTCTTTATTCTCACTTCCAGTGTTGGCCCAGACTGTGGAACAACTGTGTTGGAAGCTGACAAATCCCATACATCGGACTGTCTTGCATTCTGGATGTAAAAGGCAGAGTTACACAGTAGTTTTCTGGACACTTGAAAAAAAAATGAACACTTTCATAATCTTAGATTTTGTCACTTTGTTAAGGAGCATGGCTTCCTTCTCTGTGAGATAATTCAACTTTAAAACCTTGGTAAGGGGGCACCTGGGTCCCTTTAGCTCAGTCGGCTAAGTCCACTTCAGCTCAGGTCTTGATGATGTCCCTGTTGATGAGTTTGAGCCCCACGTTCAGTTTAGTGCTGACAGCTCGGACCCTGGAGCCTGCTTCGGATTCTGTGTCTCCCTCTCCCTGCCCCTCCCTTGCTCATGCTCTCTCTCTCTTTCAAAAATAAATAAACATAAAAAAAAAAACCAAAAAACCCTGCAAAACCTTGGTTCAAACCAGAATTGTTGCCATAGAAAGTAATTGAAATTTTAAGGAAGAAATGAAGTTTCACCCTTCCTTCTTCCCCCCACTCCCCAAATTTCATCTGAGTTCATGAAACATTTATATGTAGGGTGGTCTTCATTTTAGTTGTAAATCAGATTTATAAAGGAAATTCAATTAAGGAGTGACTATCTGTTAAGAAAGGATCAACAGCAGGATCCTTAATATTGTGAATTATCTTTGCTTATTTAAAATATTTGTTACATAAATTTGGGGGAAGTTTTCAAGAAATCACCTATATGTAGCAGGTTTTCACATACATTATTTTGGGTGATGTATTTGTAACCATGTATCACAGCCACTGCCCTCTCCCTCAAATATTTTTTTGAATTAACATACATATTCTTGAAACATCTCCTCTGACAACTTTGTGTATAGAACTGTGTGAAGCACTTTGGAGATGACACAGAAACACGTTCATGTTCCTAAAAGAGTCAAATCTATGGTCAGTTAAGCTGGGGGCTGTAGCTGGATGACAAATACAAGAAATTTAACTGTTCAGGAGGTAAGTAAAAATATGTGCATATATGCATAAAAAGAGATGATGGATGGACTCATAGATGAAAGGTACCAGGAGTTGAGAAATGGAATGAGACATTTTTTTCTCTTCTTCTTCTGTTCTCTAAAATGTTATCTGTGAACCTGAATTGGTTCTCTGCAGGAATTGAAGGTTTGCTCTTCCTAGGGAGACATTGCCAGATAGCTAGTATATGATTGTCAGTGAGAGGTGAGTCTTAAAGTGTCCTAGGAGCATGCTTGTGGGGGAGGGGGCAGAGAGCGGAGAGCCTGAGGGACAGTGAAGGGGAGAGGGCACACCCTTACTTAGGAAAGGCTCAGATGTTGCAGAGTGCTGCACGTGTTCTGGAGTGGCACCCATCGGGAAGTGTTCCAGAGGGAGTTGGTAGAATTTGAACTTAGGCCTTAAAGGATGCACACGATGTTTATAGCTACAAAGAAAAAGTGGTAGAAATGAGATCAGCCAAGAGGCAGGAAGTTGTAGGGCACAGGTGGGGACTTTGAATAGACCAGCTTTGCAACAGGAGTTGGATCAAATGTGAAATTGGTCATTGGACATGGTGACATTGGTCATGATAGGTTAGGGACAGACCAATTAGGGACCATGAATGCCTGGCTAAGTTTGGTGGAAGGACTTTCTCTACAGGTAATGTGGAATTAAGACAGGATTCTGAGTAAGGGGAATACATGTCAGAGTTGCATTTGGGGAAGGTTAATCTTGTGAGTTAGATTGGAGCAGGGGGTTAGGGACCGCGAGGGACTGTCACAGGGATCCAAGGGGGCCTTGATAAGTGTAGTATCCATGATAGTATATGAATGTGGAGAGTGATGGGTAAGAATTTAAGTCTGAAAGACTTGAGAGGCGGTACTATCAACAGAAATTGGAACAGGAAGCCATTGTTTATGGTAAATTGAAGAGTTGATTTGAGAAATGGAATCTGAAGCTGTGATTGGAAGCGGGTTTAGGGAAAATGGGATGAGTCTTGGCCGGAAGTAGTGATATGAGTCATCCATATAGAAGTAGGTGATTATTGGCCAGAGCCACAGGTGTGGAATGAACTCCTCAGTTTGAACTTGGTGACCAAAGGACCAGTGTGAGGGAACATGCACAATTAGAATTTATATATATGTAAGAAAAACATGTATTTTTCAAAATTCTCCTCCTCCCTCACAAAGCACAACAAAGGGGTCATTCCTGGGCCTTTAGTTAGAGCCCATCCACTCATCCAGCACTGTTCTAGCTCAAGTGGTTTCACTCAATGTCTCCTGAACCTGACTCATCAGATTAAGGGGCCATAGACACAGAATCACAATCTCCTGAGCTGGCAATCTGTATTTAATAAGCTTTACAGGCCACTCTGGTATGGATTCCTTTGGGGGAACCAATACCTTAGCCAGTTGGTTCTACCAGTTCTGAGGCCTCCCCTGAGCCTCCTGTCTCCCCTTGGGAGAGCAAGAGTTCCTACTTTTCGTGTGTTCCTTTTGTTCCTAGTGGACAGTCATTGAGAGACAGTACTTGAAGTTGTTTTTACCCAGATGACCTGATGCTTTCCAAATTTAGCACCGGTCTGGAAGCAGGGGTGGAGGTCATCTGCCCTGCTGGGTAGGAAGGGGGTTTGGGTATGATGCGGAGCGACTCACATTCTGTCCATCCTAGCCTGTCAAAGATGAAGCCCTGGGCAGACCGCTTCCCACACTTTTGGATACGCAGACCCAGCGTGCAGTGTTTGGCGGTATCTTCAGGAGAAGACTGTTTGGCTGATCTTTTTCAAGAGAAGAGTCAGAGGCAAGGCGTGGGCTCTCCAACCACACATCCTCTGGAGAAATGAGTAGTCAGAAATTTACAGTTGGGTTTCTAAAAGGTGACTGCTGTTGACACCTTTTTCAAAGAATATCTGCATATCCAAGTATCTGTTTATTTCTTTATTGTCAGAAAAACAAATCTCTGTCCTCTTGAGCAGTAGCAAATGTTCTGTTACAGCCAGCTTTCAGTTAACCTCATGCTACAAATTGTTGTCTGGCTACAAATTATCATTTGCCTGCCCTTCCTTTTCCTTTCTTGTTTATAAGCTATAAAGAGAAAAATTCACCTTCAGATGTTATTACATGTCTGGTGGTCTAGCAGGCAGAAACTAATGATTAAAATCGATAGGGGACGGGGCGCCTGGGTGGCTCAGTCGGTTAAGAGTCCGACTTCAGCTCAGGTCACAATCTCGAGGTCCGTGAGTTCGAGCCCCACGTCGGGCTCTGGGCTTACTGCTCAGAGCCTGGAGCCTGTTTCCGATTCTGTGTCTCCCTCTCTCTGCCCCTCCCCCGTTCATGCTCTGTCTCTCTCTGTCTCAAAAATAAACGTTAAAAAAAAATTTTTTTTTTTAAAAATCGATAGGGGAGGGGGTTCCTGCATGGCTCAGTCGGTTAAGTGTCTGACTCTTGATTTCTGCTCAGGTCATGATCTCATGGCTCATGAGTTCAAGCCCTCAAGCCCCAAGTCGGGCTCTGCACTGACAGTATGAAGCCTGCTTGAGAAGCCTTGCCGACTCTCTCTCTCTCTGCCTCTCTCTCTCTCTCTCTCTCTCTCTAAAAATAAAGTAAACATT
This sequence comes from Panthera onca, assembly GCF_046562875.1. Lineage (NCBI taxonomy): Eukaryota > Metazoa > Chordata > Mammalia > Carnivora > Felidae > Panthera > Panthera onca. The sequence continues at coordinate 21,414,065 of NC_138343.1, read as the reverse complement.
AAAAAAAAAAAAGCAGTCCAGGAGGTTACATGGGCAGTATTCTCTCCCCCATAGAGAATTTAAACTATCCATTTTTCTAAGACTTTAACTTTTGAAGCCAAGGATGGTTTTTTGTTGTTGTTGAGACTTTTTTTTTTTATCTTCACTGAAGAGCAGTAAAAGAAGATAGAATCTAGGTGTTTGTGGGTTTTTTTAATTGTGGTAAAATACACATCACGTAAAATTTACCATCTTCACCCTTTTTACGTGTACAGTTCAGTACTGTTAAGTACATTCACATTGTTATGCAATAGAATCTAAATTTTTTAATTCATTTACAATACAAGGGAGTTGGAGCACCTGGGCGGCTCAGTCAGGTAAGCATTCGATTTTGGCTCAGGTCATGATCTCACATTTCGTGGGTTCGAGCCCCAAGTTAGGCTCTGCACTGAGCTGGGAGCCTGCTTGGGATTCTCTCTCTCTGTCTGTCTCTGTCTCTCTGCCCCTCCCCTGTTTGCACGCATGCATGCTTTCTCTGTCTCTCAAAATAAATAAGTAAGCTTAAAAAAATTTAAAAAGACAATATAAGGGAATATTCTAAAAATGTCAGAAAATGAATCCCAGGTTACACATAAAACTAAGAATGTATTGGTGCAGCTTAAAGAATTCATATGCTCTCCTAAAAGAAGTCAGATGGGTGGCTTGCCTGACTGTCCTTTCCAACAGCAGCTAATTGTGAAGTTAATCAGTGCATCAGGAAAACGCAATTTTATGCTTGAGATTTCTTTAAGATGCCAGAAATAGTGCTAACACCTTGATATCGATTTTAAAGTTTTCTTGATGCTGTAAGAGTAGAATAAGAGAATGTGCTCAGTCAAATGTGAACTTACAGAATTTAATTTATGCTATTGCTTAGAGTTTCCAGAGTTTGTTTTTTGCATACTCTGTGGAAATATTCCCTTGATGTACATGGAGGGTCAGGTAATACTTGCCATTGTTCTATTTTTTTTTCTAGTGAAATCTTAATGATTTATGTAAATGTGAATATCAACAACCAAAAAAAATCATTTTTTTAAATAAATTTTTTTAATGTTTATTTTTGAGAGTGAGAGAGAGCAAGGGAGGGGCAGAGAGAGAGGGGGGCACAGGCTCTGAGCTGTCAGCACAGAGCCCGATGTGGGGCTCAAACCCACGAACCTCAAGTTCATGACCTGAGCCAAAGTTGGACCAACTAAGCCACCCAGGCGCCCCACAACCAAAAATTCTAAATGAGCAAGAACCTGTGAATTTATTATCAGGTAAATGATCATGTCGTGAAATGAAACCATTTTTAAGGTTAAATAGTTAAGTAAGAGTCTCAAGAAAGATTAGAAACATTGTTGCCATTCGTCAGAGTTCTTGGTCAACCCAAATCTATTACAGTTCACTTTGTTTTTTTTTTAACATTGGAAACTTATTTTCACAACCCCTTACTGTTTGCACTCAGTCATTCATAATACCCACAGAACAGGTTTGGAGCTAGGCAGTCCAACAGGATGTCAGCTGTGGTTCCCAAGGCGTTGTGTGTTCACGTCCTACCAAAGGAGTAGCGTCTTCACGTCTCTCTCGTGGCTTTAGAAATTTATATAGCTTATTTAACAGCTCATTAAAACATGCTGCCAACTGGGAGAAAACTTATAGAATCGTTCTGAGTTTATCTTATTCAAAACTGCTAAACTTTTGCTTATCGGTCCTGAGAAGATGTGTTAAAACCAGTTTGGCAACTTTTTTAATATAGCATGTGAGAGGGCCTTGAGAAAAGTTTTGAAATAATATCAGCGCTGGAACTAAAACAGAACACCGTTTTTAAAAATCATTTTTAAAAAATTGAAGCACAGTTGACATACATTATTATATTCGTTTCAGGTGTACAACATTGTGATTAGACAATTCTACATGTCATTCTGTGCTCATCATTATAAGTGTAATTATCATCTGTCACCATGCAACATTATTACAATATTATTGACTGTGTTCCTCATGCTGTACTTTTCATCCCCCTGACTTACTAACTTTATAACTGGAAGTTTCTACCTCTTAATCCCCTTCACCTTTTTCCCTCATCTGCCCTACCCTTCCCCTCTGGCAACCACCAGTTTGTTCTCTGTATTTATTATTGTTTCTTTGCTCCTTTATTTTGTTTCACGTATAAGTAAAATCAAGTCATATTTGTCTTTCCCTGTACGACTTATTTCACTTAGCATAGTACCCTCCAGGTCCAGCCATGTTGTTGTAAATGGAAAGATCTCATTCTTTTTTATGGCTGAGTAATATTCCATTGTATGTAAATACCACATCTTAAGAATTCTACCACTGAACGACCAATGCATGCTACCCATCTTCTGTATCCATTCGTCTATCAGTGGACACTTAGGTTGCTTCCATAACAAGGCTGTTGTAAATAATACGGCAATAAACATAAGGGTACATATATCTTTTTGAATTTGTGTTTTTATAAAACTGAATACTTTTTAAAAAAATTTTTTGTGGGGCGCCTGAGTGGCTCAGTCGGTTAAGTGTCCGACTTCAGCTCAGGTTATGATCTCACAGTTCGTGAGTTCGAGCCCCGCATCGGGCTCTGTGCTGACAGCTCAGAGCCTGAAGCCTGCTTCACATTCTGTGTCTCCCTCTCTCTCTGCCCCTTCCCTGCTCATGCTCTGTCTCTCTCTGTCTCAAAAATAAATAAACATTAAAAAAAAAAATTCAAAAAATAAAAAAAAAATTTTTTTGTAATGTTTATTTATTTTTGAGAGAGAGCACAAGCTGGGGAGAGGCAAAGAAAGAGGGAGATAGAGTATCCAAAGCAGGCTCAAAGCAGGCTCCACCCTGTCAGTGAAAGAGCCCAATGCAGGGCTCCAACTCACGAACTGTGAGATCATGACCTGAGCCAAAGTCGGGTGCTTAACTGACTGAGCCACCCAGGCACCCCAAAACTGAATGCTTTTAAACCAGAATATTTATGATATGTATATTTCTCTGTGTTTGGATGACTCATCTTTTAAAAGCCAAGATTTCATGGTAGGAACTTAATTACCAACGGAAGGGTTTCCTCTGATAGCATACCAGGCAAAGGCAATCTAGAGTTTCACCAAGAACTTAGAATGCCTACATATTCACAATCCTGTGCGCTGGTACACACACACACACTCACCCAGTATAATGTACCGAATTCTATTTAGAAGTATATTTATATACATATTTGAATCAACTAGCTCATGTTATAGTCTTAAAAGATGTTTGCCCTTTCCAGCACAGCGTAATCATGAACGTCAACTAATTGCCAAGAGATAGTGGCCAATAATTCATATTGCTGAATCACAAATCCATAGAAAATGCAAGTTCAGGTGGTCCTGGCAGTTTCATACTTTTTTTTTTTTTTTTTTTTTTTTTTTTTTTTTTTTTTTTTTACTTTTCTTGTAAAGCTAAGTTCTTAGATTTTACTTGGAAAATACTCCAGCTTTTAAAATCAAACAATCCAACAATCTACCTGAGCCTGTTTTACAGTGGAATTCTGTGATGGTATATGCAGGAAATTTCTGTGCTGTGTGTTGGTACGGAAATAGATTGTCCTGTAGCTGTGCCCCTTTGCTTTGTCATTTCTGTGTTTAACAGAGCCTTCTGCCTCCTGAAATGTCAGCCTAGCCCTCAAACTCGTGTGTATTTTACTTTTGATTACCTTGGTCCTCGGCCAGCCTCATATTTGACACTTTTCCGCATATGCAGTATAGGTGCTTCTTGATGTTGAGCTGTTAATCTTTTTATTATTTCCTGTCACTTTTCCCCATGATTGATGCTTGTGAGCCCAAGGGGGGAAAAGTGATGAAAATGACTTTGAGAACAGCTTTGAAAGGGAGTATTTTCAGTTGGACCTGGGTTTTACCTAAGACCATAAAATGATGGAAAAAGCACACCCGTCTGTTTGGTAAGGCAGTGCCTTGGCCCTCGCAGTGAGCAAGCTGGCATTCTTTTTTTTTTTTTTTTAATTTTATTTTTTATGTTTTAAAGTTTACATCCAAATTAGCATATAGTGCAACAATGATTTCAGGAGTAGATTCCTTAGCGCTCCTTACCCATTTAGCCCATCTCCCCTCCCACAACCCCTCCAGTAACCCTCAGTTTGTTCTCCATATTTATGAGTCTCTTCTGTTTTGTCCCCCTCCCTGTTTTTATATTATTTTTGTTTCTCTTCCCTTATGTTCATCTGTTTTGTCTCTTAAAGTCCTCCTATGAGTGAAGTCATATAATATTTGTCTTTCTCTGACTAATTTCACTTAGCATAATACCCTCCAGTTCCATCCACGTAGTTGCACGTGGCAAGATTTCATTATTTTTGATTGCTGAGTATACTCCATTGTATATATATATACCACATCTTCTTTATCCATTCATCCATCTGTGGACATTTGGGCTCTTTCCATACTTTGGCTATTGTCGATAGTGCTGCTATAAACATGGGGGTGCATGTGTCCCTCGAAACAGCACACCTGGATCCCGTGGATAAATGCCTAGTAGTGCAATTGCTGGGTCGTAGGGTAGTTCTAATTTTTAGTTTTTTGGGGAACCGCCATACTGTTTTCCAGAGTGGCTGCACCAGCTTGGATTCCCAGCAAGCTGGCATTCTAATGAACACTTTGTAGGAGACGTGAAGAGGGTTTTCCGGGTCTGTGGTGTGAGGTATGGCGAGAACTCACAGATGATCTGTATTTAGTTCTAGGAAAGTTTACAGAAAGTGGTCCCCTTTCCTTTGGAATTAAAAGTAAAATTCTGAGTTGGGGACATTACCAAAACTCAGGCCCTATTACCTGCCCCGTGTTTCCTGTCTCCCATGTCCAATCCAATTCACTAATTCCTGGTTTGACTTTGGAAGCTCCCTCCCCCACTTGCCACCAGGCCCTGTCGTGTGCACAGTGACCCACTACGATGTGACAAGAACATAGTAAAACCTCTATTGTATTTTTAGCTTCTCCTTTTTTTTTTTTTTACTTTGTTAACATTGTGGTAAAACAGATGTAGCATAAAATTTGCTATTGTAATCATTTCTAAGTGTGCATTTCAGTGGCATCAATTACATTCACAGCACGCTATTTCCAAAATTCTTCATCACCCCCAAACAGAAACCCCATACCCATTAGGCAGGAACTTCCCAAGTCTCCCTTCTCCCTCTCATCTACTTTCTGTCTCTTATGCCCATTCTAGATTTTCTGTACAGGTGGAACCATACAGCACATACCAGTAGAGAGTAGTCCTCCCGTTACCCACAGTTTCATTTTCTGAGGCTCCAGTTACCCACGGTCAACCGTGGTCCAGAAGCAAATGATCCTCCTCCTGACGTATCCTCATAAGATCAATAGCAGCCTAACGCTACGTCACAGTGCCTAGGTCATGCACCTCACTTCCTCTCATCACAGGCATTTTATCATCTCATATCATCACAAGAGGATGCAGGATGATTTCCATACGGTAAGCCATGCTGAGAGAGAGAGACCACATTCACATGATTTTTATTACAGAATATTCTTTTAGTTCTATTTTTTTATTACTTTGTTGTTAATCTCTGACAGTGCCTAATTTACAAATTAAACTTTATCATACCTATGTGTTTGTATGGGAAAAACATAGTATATATAGGGTTCGATACTATCTGTGCTTTTAGGCATCCGCTGGGGTTCTTGGAACATATCCCCCACAGATACGGGGGGACAACTGTATGTCCTTTTGGGTCTGGTTCATTTCATTAACATCATGTTTTCAAAGTTCATCCATATTGTAGCATGTGTCAGTACTTGGTTCCTTTTCATGGCTCAGTAGTATTCCACTGCCTGTGTACTGCATTTGGTTTAGCCATCTGTGATGGACCTCTGGGTTGTTTCCACACTTTGGTTACTTTGAATAATGCTGCTCTGAGCACAGATATACAAGTATCAGTTCAAATCTTTGTTTTCAGTTCTTTTGGGCATATATCTAGGAGGAGAATTACTCATGTGGTAACTCCAGGCTTAACATGGTTTGAGGAACCACCAGACTGTTTCCCACAGTGGCTTCACCAGTTTCACTTTCCCACTAACCCTGTACAAGGGTTCTAGTTCCTCCATGTCTTTGCAGCCCTTGTTATTTTCTTTTCTGAAAAACGTTGTTTTATTACAGCCATCCTGGTGGATATGCAGTGGTATCTCATGGCTTTGATTTTCACATTCCTGTTGACTGATGATGTTGCACATCTTTTTATGTGCTTCTTGGTCAGCTGTATGTCTTCTTAGAAGACATGTCAAGTTCTTTCCATTGTCCATTTTTGTACCTGTTTTATAAGGTCTAATAGTAGTATATAGTTGGTGTGTAAAAATATGCATATACTTGAATGTATGCAAAATGTTTTTTAGATGTGGAGGATGTACTTTTAAAAAGTTTGGAGACCATTATTGTCTATAACAACGATCTGTTTTATTTCTTATTGCCTAACATTAGCAGGAAACTATTGATAAGGATTTTTTTTTTTTTTTTTTTTTTAACATTTTTAAGTGAGGCGCGTGGGTGGCTCAGTCGGTTAAGCATCCGACTTCAGCTCAGGTCGTGATCTCACAGTTTGTGGGTTCGAGCCCTGCGTGGGGCTCTGTGCTGACAGCTCAGAGCCTGGAGTCTGCTTCAGGTTCTGTTTCCCTCTCTCTGCCCCTCTCCCACTTATGCTTTGTCTCTCAAAAATAAATAAATGTTAAAAAAATTTTTTTAATGTTTTTAAGTTTATTTATTTTGAGAGAGAGAGAGCGAGAGAGCGTGCGTGTGTGCACACACACAAGTGGGGGAGGGGCAGGGAGAGAGGAAGAGAGAGATTTCCAAGCAGGCTCCACGCTGCCATCACAGAGCCCAACACGGGGCTTGAACTCATGAAACCGCAAGATCATGACCTGAGCAGAAACCAAGAGTTGGATGCTTACTGAGCCACCCAGATACCCCACTGTTGATAAAACCCCCAAGTTTTATCAGTGAGAGTCTTATTTGGCCAAAGGTAATGTGTTTACTGGAGCCTTCATATGAAAGTAAACACAGGGTCCCAAGACTATCTTTCAGGATGTTCCCTTGTGGTACTTTAGGGATGGTACTATCCATCCGTGGATGGATTTCAAGTTAGACTTGCCTTATGCTTAACCCTATTTTGTGGTTAATAATGGCATTTCTTTTTTTTAAGTTTTTATTTAAATTCCAGTTGGTCAAGATATAGTGTAATAGTAGTCTCAGGTGTACAATTTAGCGATTCAACACTTACATATAACACCTAGTGCTCACCACAATCAGGGTATCTGCTTAAGAAACAGAAATGGTTTTTCATGTCATGTCACATAGGAGAGCCAGAAAGCATAGAATAAATCTAAAGGGAGAGGCTTGGCTCTAGTATTATTTTTATTATTGTCATTATTATTATTATTTCATTTATAAACTTGATTATAAAGAGATTAACTTTGAGGGGATTGAACTAGCCTATTTAATGACCCAGTAAGAGCCTTCTAGGTCTTAGGGGTTGATTATTATTATTATTATTTTTGAACAGATTGGTTTTCCCATTGTGGTTCTACTCTCAAAGGTTCAAAGGTTAACCTTTGTGAAGTTACCCTAAAATGCCAGCTTCTATCAAGGGTGAGACATCACCATCCTAGCACATCATGGTGTATTTTTTGGAAAGTGTCCACACTGGCAGGCATTTTCCAAATAAAACATTTGTTTCAGTAAACAAGTGTTTTATCCAGCAGCCCAAGTGGAGAATTTTAAAACCCGTGTTTGTTTTGCCAGCAAACATTTTGTTTCAATCCTTGCGGCTAAACAAGTGGGTAAGATTTAAGTGGCCTCCCAGTCAAAACAAATGCAGAACCATTTTCAGAAAGCCCTAGCTGACCAGAAATCTATTTGCTGTCAGAGTGTGAGGTCAGACATTAGGGGAAATAATTTGTATTTTCTGTATAATTCTTATACTTAGTTGCCATCAGGGTGGAAAGTCTTAGGTCTGGGTAAAAGTTCTTAATTCTGTTTTAAGGCAAAACATGAAGAAATGTAAAAGCAGTTTTAAAAAGTATCGTTGTGCTGCTATATTTCAGTCTTACAGTGGGTCTTTAAAATGTGACCAAAGCAGGGGCGCCTGGGTGGCTCAGTCGGTTAAGTGTCCAACTTCGGCTCAGGTCATGATCTCATGGTTCATGAGTTCGAGCCCTGAGTCAGGCTGTGTGCTGACAGCTCAGAGCCTGGAGCCTGCTTCAGATTCTGTGTCTTCCTCTCTCTCTGCTCCTCCCCTGCTCATACTCTGTCTCTCTCTTTCCCTCAAAATAAATAAACATTAAAAAAAAAAAAAGGATAAAATAAGATGTGACTAAAACATCAGGTATTTGCTCTGCTGTGCATTTCTTATCTTGTTTCTAATTATTTTTATGGTAATTCCCCCAGAGTGTAATGGAACTCAACCTCTGTGTGAATAACCAGCCTTTGTCTTCAAACTTTTATAAAAATGATAGTAAAATCAGATTTTCTTGAGCCATCACTCTTATTTAGGGTTCCTTGTAATTGAACATTCTTGCTGTCATCCGTGGATTATTTTCTGAAATATATCTTTGAATTTTTTAATTTGAAAGTATGTGGTGTGCTTTTCTTTTTGAAAAGCAAGCCACTTTCCTATTAAGGAAGGTGAATTGCACTTTCTTTCTTTCTTTTCTTTTTTTTTTTTTTTTTTTTGAGGGTTTATTTATTTTTGAGACAGAGAGTGCAAGCTAGGGAGGGGCAGAGAGTGGGGGGGGACAGAGGATCCAAAGTGGGCTCCAAGCTGACATCAACAAGCCAAACGCGGGGTTGGAACTCATGAACCTTGAGATCATGACTGGAGCTGGTCACACGCTCAACTGACTGAACTACCCAGGCGCCCTATGAATTGCACTTTCTTAAGAGGATAATCAGAAATCATGAAATTTGGTATACATTCAGAATAGTGTAGAAAACAGATATGTGTGCTTTAAAGAATAATGAACAACTGGGCATATGTAACCCCCATGCAGATTAAGAAATAGAACATTGCCTTAGAAATCTGCTTCAAAACCACCTTCTTCTTCTTTCCGTGGGAAGTTTACAATTATGTAGGTATCCTTAAATGGCATTACTCAGTTTTACAAGTGTTTGGTATATATTACTTTTTACTTGTTTTATTAACAATGGGATTGCAAGACTAGCCATGCCGATGCTTATAGCTCTGGTTCGTACATTTTCACTGTTTGGTATTTCTATATACTACAGTGATGCATTTCTCTACTGCTGGTGGACATTTGAACTGTTTTCAGCATTTGGCTCTTATGAAAAAGGCTGTTGAGAATATTCTTATATTGCATGTATCTCCTAATATAGTTGTGTGAAAGTTTTTCTAGGGTGCATGTTAGAGGTGGGTTGTTGGCTCATAGGCTATTTGTATTTTTAACTTTACGCTGTAATTCCAAGCTGTTTTCCAAAGTATTTGTCCCAGTTTGTACTCCCTGTAACAGTGAGTGAGAGTTCTTACTGCTTTACATCTTCACCAAAACTTGGTATTGCTAGACTTTTTCCTTTTTGCCAGTCTGGTGAATATGAAATGAGGCCTCATTGTGGTTTTAATTTGCTTTTCCCTGATTAATAATAAGGTTTATTGGCCATTTGGATACTCTTCTTTTCTCAAGTGTTTTAAACTTTTGCCCATTTTTCTATGGGTTGCTTTTTTGTTACTGAATTGTTACTGACTTGTAGGACACCTTTATGTCCTCTGGTTATGAATCTTTTTTCAATTATATGTGTTGCAAATATCTGACCGCTTTGTGACTTTTCTTTTTTTAGTCTGTTTATGATGCTTTTGGAGGCACACAGTCTCTTTCAATACTGTTGGATTGATCACTTGATTCCTTTGCGGTCAGTACTTTTGTATTTTCTTTAAGAAGTTCTTCCCTATCCTAGGCTCGTGAAAGATACTGTCTTTTATCTGTAGTTTTGCCTTTCACATGGGATTTCATTGTATTTTATTTATCTGAAAACTGATTTTTGTGAATGTTGTAAGGTAGGGCTTTGTTTTCTTTTTTTATCTAAATGCCTACTTGGTCATCCAGCCACGACTTCTTGAAACACTCAATCTTTTTCACATAATCTGGAATACTACCTGTGTCATATACCTGGTGGCCATTTGTGCTGTGTCAGTTCCTGTGCTCTCTATTCTCTTCCATTGGTCTCTGTCAATGCTTGATCCAACCCTGCACTATCCTTATTCTCACGGCCTAGAGTGAATCATGACATTTGGGCGGGGGGACAGGGATGGGGGACAGCAAGTTCCTCCGCCTCGGTCTTCTTCAAGCATGTCTTGGTGTTCTTGGCGTTTTTGCCCTTCTACATAAATTTTAGAAACAGCACAAATTCCCTAAGAGAACCTGTTGGAGTTTTTATTAGGACTGCACTGAATCTATAGACCAGTTCGGGGAGAACTGACTTGTTTACAATAGGGAGTCTACCACATTGAAAGGCGGTGTGCAGAGTCTTTAAAAGGAAGGTACCCAACTTCCTGAGGTTCAGATCCTGGCTCTGCTCTTCATCGGCCCCATGACCCTGGAGAATGTATTTAACCTTGATGTACTTCAATTTCCTGATTTGTTAATAGGAATACATCATTGTACCTACCTTACTGGGTAATTGAGAGGATTAAATGTGTTGCATATAATATGCGTAAAGCACATAGTAAGCATTATATAAGTGCATAAACACTGATTTCTCTATATTTATATCCTTTATGTCCCAAAAGTTTTATAATTTTTTTTATAAAACTAGACAATTTTCTATATACATATAGAAATATATATAATGTATATTCCTAGGACCTGGAAATCTTTGATGCTATTATAGATGGTATATTTTACAGTTTTTTGGAGGGTGTATAATATTGTTTTGTTTTTCTTTAGTATTTTTTATGAGCTGATTATGATAATCTTTGATTAATACTTATTAAGTGCTTGTGTTGCATAAGATACTGCTACGAGTAGGCAGGAAATATGGATACTTACATCTGGGTGATTGTCCATTTCAATTACTGCTCTGGTCCCATGCAAAATGGATAAAATGCTCAATCCCATTATTTAAAAATTTTTAAAAATATTTATTTATGTATTTATTAAGAGAGAGAGAAACAGAGTGCCAGCAGAGGAGGAGGGACAGAGAGAGGGAGACACAGAATCTGAAGCAGGCTCCAGGATCTGAGCCATCAGCAAAGAGCCCAACATGGGGCTCTAACCCACGAACTATGAGGTCATGACCTGAGTCAAAGTTGGATGCTTAACCGACTGAGCCACCCAGGTGCCCCTCAAGTCCATGATTCTAAACCATTATAACCCTTGACTTCTGTTGTTGAAACCTACCTGAGATTTTTGGCAATCTGGTTCATTTTATCCTATATATTAGGCTGCTTTCCATTCATTACTTCTTTTACATTTAGGAGATCACTAGATTTCAGTACTTTTCTTATAGACCACCCATGGTGTGCCTGTGACTCTGCTGTTTTATTTCCAATGCTCTGATTTTTCCCTAAATTCTGTAATAAACATGAGGTTAGAGTCACAACTTCATACATAGACTTGCATCATCCAGCGCTAAGTAAGCTTTGTCTGGAGAATAACTGACATTGTTTTTTTCCATCTGTCACATGTAATACATTATAATTTAATGTAATTATATTTTATAATTATAATGGCATTATAATTTAAAAAAAGAAAGAAAGAAAGAAGGAAAGAAAGAAAGAAATAGAGAAAGAAAGAAAGAAAGAAAGAAAAAACAATATGTGTATATAGGTTCCCCTTGACTTGTGTTTCCTTTCTAAGCTTTCTGGTCACGTGGTACTCCACCTCACGTGGGAGGTAAGGACCCACGCCGTGAGGCTCCCTATGATTTCACTTTGTATAGCAGGAGGGCAGAAACTCAAAGTGAAACCAATGAAAAAACCAATGTATTCTTAATGGTTTTTACCCAAACCATAAATCCGTCTCTTGGAGGGAGAGGGGAATCACCCAACATTTGATCTGGTTTCTTCGGCATGTTCCAGGCATTGTTTGTCAGTTCAGTGACCATCTGCTGGGACTCACTCAGGAGATGCATTGAAAATTCAGGTTCCTGGGCCTGACTTACACCAAGGGAGTAAGACGAGTAGGGAGGAGGAGGCAGGGACTGAGTAGTTTTTCTTTTTTTTTCTTTTTTCTTTTCTTTTTTTTTTAACGTTTATTTATTTTTGAGAGAGAGAGAGAAACAGAGGTTGAGGGGGGAGGGGCAGAGAGAGAGGGAGACACGAATCTGAAGCAGGCTCCAGGCTCTGAGCTGTCAGCACAGAGTCCAACAAGGGGTTCGAACTCAACAAACCACAAGATCATGACCTGAGCCAAAGTCAGATGCTTAACCGACCGAGCCACCCAGGTGCCCCAGGACTTTAATATTTTAAAAGATTCCCTGGTGCTACTGACAGTCACACAGGACCTAGTGATAGTACTGAAAGTATGGTAGGCTTCCATTTTCATTGATCACATATCGCTTAATGGAAAAATTCACAGGATGTTTGTTATAATGTAGCTGTCACCTAATTAAGGGCCATGCGTCAGGGACTTCATGTTTAACCCTAGACTACTATTACTGGCCCATTTCATAGAAGAGGAAGCTGAGACACTCAGAGGTTAAATAACTTGCCCAGAGTCAAACAGCTGACGCAGAGTGCTCATTGTCTTTGTGAATCCTAAGAGCAAAATCCTGACTTTTGTTAATTACAAAATAAACTGGTGTCCCGCAGAAATAGGCCCAGAGGGTCCACTTGGATCAAAATTGTGTCTTGGTACTGTGTTATGTGCCATGTAAGTTACTCATTTCTTCAGCAAGTCCTTACTGGGCATTTAGCATCCCTGTGGTTTAGAGTAGGGATTCTACAAAAGGAAGGCATGTATGGGAAACCAGTATATCAGACAGACTGATGACTTCTTAGCAGATGCCCATGGAGTGGAGTGAAAGAACTTTTGAGCTCTACCCTTGCACCAGGCTCTGTGCCAAGTGGTTTGGGAGTATTCTCCCATGTATTCCTCACCAGAACGCTCTTTAAGTTCTATTAATAATCAATTGAACAGGAAATTAAGACTTAGAGACCTAAGGAAACTTGCCTGTGGTCATACAGCTTCTGCATCCTGGTTGTGATAGAAAGATAATGCCTGCCTTTCTCCAGAACCTAGCTTTGAGCCACTGGGTTTTCTGCCTTTAACTATGTAGTCAAATAGGGTTTTCTGTTTTCTAGAGAATTGCTGTCCATCTAATAGTGACGCAGACAGCCCAGTCATTAAGATCACTCTGGGGTTTAAAGAGATCTTGTCAATGGCTTATAATGACATTCATCATTTGCTTAGCTTCCCCATTTTGTCCCCTGGTTCTGTTGTCCTTGCCTGGTCCTTGAGTCAGGTAAGAATCCCTTAGAGCTATTGTCATGGTCAGGTTTACAGCCTATAACAAGATTGGCAGATGTCTAGGGACTGGAAGAGACTCAGACTGTGTTTTGTTTTGTGTTGTGTTGTGTTGTGTTGTGTTGTGTTGTTTTGTTTTGAGAGAGAGATCACAAGCAGGGCAGAGGGGTAGGGGGGAGAGAAAGAGAATCTTAAGCAGACTCCATGCTCAGTGGAGCCTGACATGGGACTCAATCCCATGACTGTGAGATCATGACCTGAGCTGCCATCAAAAGTTGGACATTCAGTGGACTGAGCCACCTAAGCATCCCTTCCATTTAAAAATTTTTTTAATGTTTATGTATTTTTGAGAGACAGAGAGAGAGGGAGGGAGGAAGGGGCAGAGAGAGAGGAAGACACAGAATCCAAAGCAGGCTCCAGGCTCTGAGCTGTCAGCACAGAGCCTGATACAGGGTTTGAACTCAGTATGAACTGCGAGACCATGACCTGAGCCGAAGTCAGACACTTAACGAACGGAGCCACCCAGGCACCCGGCATCCCTTCCATTTTTAAATATACAATGGTAGATGGTGAGAGAGACTCTTCTAAAATATCAGGCCTCTCGGAGAACTTAATATCCATCAGAGTGAAAAGGCCATTTACGGATATTCTGTGTGCTTGTACATGTTTTCAATGGAGAAGATGAAAGTCTAGCACAAGGAAAATAAAAAATACATATTGTTATCATTATTATGACTTTTTCATCTACTCTGGGCCTCCTGCCTTATTGTCAAGGCCTCAGACACACAGGCATGGGTTGTAACTTAGGCTATCCCTTTGACCCATTGTCCTTGGAGAATGGCCCACATTTGGAGGAGACCTAATAAAGCATCATTCATTAAATTTACTATTTCATTCATTAAAAATAATGCCGTCGGTGTTGAATAGTTAAGGCAGTAACATCACAGCTGATGCGTCCAGCTGCTCATGACTTTCTCCTGCTCTACTCCATCTGAGTTTTGTCACATTGACGTACGGTGAGAGAAGAGCCCCGTGACCTTTTTCTTTGCTTGTTAACATTTTATTGAAGTATAATATCCACACAGAAAAGTGTACATATCATAAATGTGTACTCCCTCCATTTTCACAAAATGAACATACACCAAGCTTTTTTTTTTTTTTAATGTTTATTTATTTCTGAGAGAGACAGATCACGAGCAGGGGAGGAGCAGAGAGAGAGGGAGACACAGAATCCAAACCAGGCTCCAGGCTCTGAGTCGTCAGCACAGAACCCGACACAGGGCTCGAACCCACAAACCGTGAGATCATGACCTGAACCGAAGTCAGACGCTCAACCGGCTGAGCCACCCAGGCAGGTGCCCCATTGCCAGATCTTTTGAATACCACAGACCTGGTTTCATAATCTGGCTTGGCTATTTACATTTGTGTAACTTTAGGCAAATTATTTAACCCTTTTGAGCCTCAATTTTCTCAGCTGTTAGTAGCATCTTCATAGGTATCTGTGGATAGAAAAGATGATATATGTAATTGACCTGGGGTTCCTGCTGCTTCTTCCTCTCCTTAATCCCAGAGAGCTTCTGCAAATGAACCCCCTCCAAGTGGTTTGGATGAGTGATGATAGAAAGTTTGTAACATTAAGTAACAGCTCATGTGTATCTGGAAATGTATAAAATTATATGGACCATAGAAAAAGAATAGCCAGCTAAAGGTTTTCCTACTTCCCTACAACTGATTTTGGCCCATTCTCTTTAAGGGCTCATCTAAGAAACTTGGCTTGAAGTAGATTAAAAGCTCACCCTGTTTACTTATTCATGTATGCCCTGCTCTATCCTAAAAAGCGATTCTAGAAATACACATAGCACACCAGTATTTAAAACAAATGGGTAAGTGAATCAAAGCTAAAGCAGAATTGTAAGCCAAAGCTATGGGTAAGGTTGGTACATAAAATCTGTGTCGTGAAATCCAGATCATTTCCTAGGGGTGGGCTTCAGAGTTGACCTTGAGTTTCCTAGCAGTCAAAGCAAATAAAGGAAATAATTAGTAAGAAGATTCAGAGGGTGCTTTTAGTCTGAAAGCAAACCAGTTGTGTGGGAGAAATGGCTTTTTTTTCTTGGCAGCAAGACCCTCTTTCCATCGATCTTCATAAAGGGAAGTAAAGTAGTGGGGTTCCCTGTGATAAATAAAATGATCTGACTTACAATGCTGTGTCTTAGGCCCTGCCAAACTATATGCTGGAGGCACAAAGCCAGTGCCCAATGTAGGAAAAATCATTTTATAAATAACCGTCAACTGACAACGTTCTAGTCTTGAATTTATTTCAATGATACAATGAAAATTAATACAGGCTGGCTATGTGTAACTGATAAATCCATTTATGAAGTTTCTAAACCTATCAAGCAGTGGTGTGGTAAAGGAGAATTCTGTGTTTGGGCTGGATGGGGAAAAAAGAATTTTTTACTGTTCTTCTAAAGAAGACTTTAAGGAGGAAGCATGCTTTTTAGGAAGTGAGGCCAGGAGTAGCTGAAGCAAAGTGGACTTGCCAGGGTAAACTATGGTTGGAAAGACAGTATAGGCCTGTGCTGCAAAGGACTTGACTTTGGGGAGGTAAAAAAAATGTCTTCATTGGAAAATTTGGAGTACCCTTCCCACTGAGGAGCAGGTTTGGGGGGCGGATAAACAGGGCAGTTTGGGGGGCACCTGGGTGGCTCAGTTAAGTGTCCAGCTCTTGATTTCAGCTCAGGTCATGATCTCACGGTTCGTGGGTTCAAGCCCTGACACCGATAGTGTGGAGCCTCCTTGGGAGTCTCTCTCTCCCTCTCTCTCTGCCCCTCCCCCATGCTCGCTCACTCTCTCTCTCTCTTTCTCTCTGTCAAAATAAATGAACAAACTTAAAACAAAAAGTCAGCTGTGGACATAGGAAGTTCTCTACATAGGAAGTTACTGTATATTGTATGCACACACATACACACATGCATTCTTATCTTGTAGTAGGTAGACTGGCAGATTCCAGCCGAATGAGGGCATATACATGGAGGCAAATGATTTAAAATGAGGTTGGGTTTTGAAATTTGAAATTCGGATGTTGGTAAAATAAAAACACCCTCAATAGTAGAAGCAAACGTGGTGTTTCCTTGTTATCATTGGTCAAAAGCAGTGGGCCTTAAAGTCTGGCTTGGAGAACCCTGGGAATCCATGATTATCTTTTTTTTTTTTTTTTTAAGTTTATTTATTTATTTTGACAGGGAGAGAGTGTGAGTGGGAAAGGACAGAGAGAGAGGGAGAGAGAGACAATCCTGTGCAGGCTCCACACCAGTGGTACAGAGCCCCATGTGGGGCTCGAACTCACGAAGCATGAGATCATGACCTGAACTGAAACCAAGAGTCAGACACTTAACTGACTGAGCCACCCAGGCACCACTCCCCCGCCACTGATTATCTTTTCAATGGGTCTATGAGGTCAAAACTATTTTTATAACAATAAGATTTGCTTTTTTCCACTCTTTTTCTCTCTGGACTTACCCAGAGGATACATGAGGTGTGATTGTGTAAAGATAGCAGAGAATCCAGGCATCTGTAAAGCCAGGCATTAAAGGAGATTTGCAAAAATGTAAAGCAGTGTACTCTTCTTGTTAAATTTTGTTTTAAAATGCAGTTATTTTTCATAAAAATAGGCTATTTGTGTTAACATGTGATAGGTTTATCAGTGTTATTTTAGATAATAAATTTAACTTATTGTCAGTTTGGAAAATACTGATAGATATAATCTACATAAACAAAAGCTCTTTGGGGTCGTCTGTGATTTTAAGTATTTAAAGGGCACTTGGGTGGCTCCATTGGTTGAGCGTACAACTTCAGCTCAGGTCATGATCTCCTGGTTTACGGGTTTGAGCCCCGTGTCGGGCTCTGTGTTGACAGCTCAGAGCCTGGAGCCTGCTTTGGATTCTGTGTCTCCCTCTCTCTCTGCCCCTCCCCCCCACTCTCTCTCTCTCTCTCTCTCTCTCTCTCCCTCCCTCCCTCCCTCCCCCTCTCTCTTTGTCTCAAAAATAAACATGAAAAAATATGTCAATAAATAAGAATTATTAAGCAATTTTCAGTATATAAAAGACCAACCTATAAGTTGGTGTACAGCTGTGACTCTGGATTGGTAGAAAGGGAACCTCTGGGCGAATGAATACCAACCACTCTTAATGAATACCAAGGCCCTGTGCTGAGTACTTGTGTGCATTACACTGTGTAACAATCCTGTATAGTATGTAATATATGCCTTTATAGGTGAAGAAATCAAAACTCAGAGAGGTTAGATAATTTGTCTAAGTTGTTAGCTAATAAGAGAGAGTGTCAGGATTTGTGTGTTTTTACAGCATCTTTGCCGTAGGTAGTCTATTTTAAGGAAACAATAGACTTTCTGTTGAGCAATCCCAGGTCCATGTTAAAGGGCTGGTCTTGCCATTCTCTTGCGGTGTATCTGTGGAACCATGTTCTCACACATGCGCAGAGAGGAGTAGTGAAGAAACCTTCACATCCAGGCTGGGAATCTTCATCCCGAAAGTGGCCAGGTGAATCTGACTGACATGATCTACCAAGGAGTTTCAACCAGTGTGGAGCCTGGTTACCCAGGAGAGCCCACCCACAGGGTCCTGCATGCCAATGAAATAACCATGACAAGGTCTGTGTTCCTGTACACAGGAATCTTTCTGCCATAGCCAGTTAAGATTTCAAATCACTTCTTTCTTTGCTAGGGAAGATTATTGTTAAGCATCTCCTAGAGGTGACGCTTCCAGGCCCGTAATGAAACCCAGGCTCTGGGTTTCATTAGGAGCCTGAGAGGTATGGTGAGCCGAATCTAGGAGCGTCTTTGGATGCAAAGCCAATAACTTTCAGCAACTTGGGTTTTCCATGGCAGTTGCCACAGTGGGTATTTCTGGCACTAGAAGAGCCTCCTCTAAACTGATGTGTTCCCTCCCCTCCCCCTTACACCCTCCTATAGAACTTTCTCCATCAACTGCCAGAAAGACATTACAATGTGTGGCCAGAGTCCAGTGTGGTGGCTTTGTGTATCAACCCCTCCAGAAAACAGTCTAAAGCCTGTACACGATACTGGAATTTTTCAGAAGCCTCAGAAACTGGAAAGAAGTCTCTTCTAAGTGGAGAGCACACACACATACACACCCACAAATAATCTTCCTTCAGGATGGAATTAGGGCCTTTGCATGCCAGGCTTTTGAGTTACATACTAACTCCACTCATGTCGTTCTATAATCTGAAACACGCCTTGTCGGTCTAGCTGATGAAGCACAAGAGGTAGCTGGTGATGGTAGACTCTGCAGACAGGACCGACCATTTGTCACACATCTGAGTTCCAAACGTTCAGTTTTACCAGTTTCCTCTGGATGGTTTCTTCTGTGGAAAGATTGCTTGCTGTATTTAGCTCGCCAGCAGAGTTCTCTCACTGTATGGATGCCTCATATTCTCTGATTCCTGCTTCCTGTGGCTGCTGCTCGTCACAGCACTGAAACTGCTTGTGAGCTCTTCTCCAGCTTACCAACTGCTCCCTAACCTTTGTCCTGTTAGCTCGGTGAAATTGGGTGCATTCATGGGGCAGACCGGAAAACACTACGTCTGCGCTCAGAACAGTTCCCCCCTCCCCCTTTCATCCCAAAGTCCTCCCTACCACTTGTAAACTCTATCACAACTTAAATAAGGGCCCTTCCCCTGCTTTCTCAAAGTCAGGGTCTTGCTTTGCATTTGGGGACAGCAGGAGGGGCAATTCTAGGAGGAGATTTACAACTAACTGAGTTTTCAACCATCTCAGAAAAATGGGTCACCAGCTTTTCTCTTCTACCTGGCATTTCGGTGGTAGTCTTCCCTCCTGTCCTGGAGGTAAGGCCCCCGACAGGGAGGGTGGTGTTCAGCAGACCGGTGCATTCAGAGTTGTCTGAACAAAGAAAGTTAGATTTATTGGTCTGTTTTCATCACAGCCCCTTGGAAGAGAGTCAGAATCTTTATTTCAAGTAGGGGCCAAGCTGGTCAGAGGGACCCTCATGGGTGTGATTTCTGGAACAGTGGTAGTAAAGCCTGAACTTTGCAGTGACCCAGGGTTGCTCTGACCTTGGGCAGTTTAACCTCTCTAAACCTCCCTTCTGCAAAATGGGAGTATATATCTGCCTCCAAGGGTCGTGGCAAGGGTCAGATGAAATCATGTAGGCAAACCGCTTGACTCAAGATGGAGTCAGCGCTCTTGGTATATGTGAACTTTTTTTTTTTTAATGTTTATTTATTTTTGAGAGAGACAGAGAGAGTGCAAGCTGGGGAGGGGCAGATAGAGAGGGAGACACAGAATCCAAAGCAGGCTCCAGGCTCTGAGCCATCAGCACAGAGCCTGATTCGGGGGTTGAACTCACAAACTGTGAGATATGACCTGAGCTGAAGTCAGACACTTAACTGACTGAGCCACCCAGGCACCCCCAATACATGTGAACTTTTATTGGTATCTAACTTCATAATCCAAACCTATTTACAGTGCAAGTTTTTGTTGCTCAGAAACTCCCTATAATCGGTATTAATAAAGCCAAAGGAGACCACGTCCATGGGGATATCCTTAGCTGCTTGGAAAGAGGGAAGGGAAAGAGAACAGAGAGGCAAGAAAAAGCAATGCTTCAAGCAACTTGAGCCAAGGGAGATCAGAGGGAAAGGCCCAGGGCAGATGATGAGCCCTGAGGAACATGCACACCGGGGAACTGTCCATCCTGGTGTGTCTGCGCCCTAGGCTGCTGGTCATTTAGGTGCTTTTCCCTCTTTCCTGCTTTCTTTTGCAACTCAACAGCCTGCCACCGGACAAATGGAGAGCCTGGCAGGGTTCCGGGAGTCGGTACCAACACCACACCTCCTGATGACATCACAGGCACTGGTGGCAGTTGCACACAGCAGCAACGTGGCCGTGTCAAGCCGCTGTCTGACAGATGCTTTCAGGTTTCAAGTAAGGAAAAGACACTCCACTCTGGGCATCAGGAGTCTCAAACCCAAGTCCCAGCTTTAAGTAGCTTTGGACCTTTGTATGTCACGTCAGCTCTCTGAGTGTGTTTCCTCCTATGTTGATGAGTATTGTGAGTGCGTAGATAGACACATGAGTGCTGCATGAGGCCTGCACATCCTTCCCACGCACACGTGTGTGCTCTTGCTCCCCCTGTGTCCAAGGCTTCTCCTTGGAGGCACTACCTGTCAGGCTGAGCAACGGAGGAACAGGTTCTAAAACCCTGGACCTCTTAAACCCTGATCCGTTTTTGAAAAATCATGGTTTGGGGCCCCTGCGATACGATACTGTGAGCAAGCGTGCTGGGACAGCTCACAGGTTCCCGGCACACCCCACAGCCTCACCAGACCACTGCTTCCTCTCGGCCCTGCCTTTCTCAGCTCCCACCTTGAACCTGCTTCTCTTCCGCCACGGCCCAAGAGTTAGAAACTCCTCAATGAATCTTTCACTTTCAGTGTGCTCTTCCTGAATGAGTCGTAGCTTCCATTTTTTTTTTTTTCTCTAGCTTTGCTCTCTGATCTCAAGGGTCACATCTAACAGAATGCTCATGCTTAAAAGAAGAAAAAAAAAGATATTTTTTAAAAAACATCTCTTTCTCTACGAATCGAAACGACTTCCGTTTAAATCAAATGCCTTACACAGAACTCATTTGGGAGACTAGAGCTGTTCGTTAGAAAGTGAAAGTAGCTGATAATCCTTTTTAATAAGTGAAAAAACTGACAAGTCATTTAAATCTTTTTTTTCCTCCCAGTAACTAAGCGAAAAAAAGCAAAGGTACTCAAATTTTGCCACCTTTTCTTTTTCCTTCCTTGGGCCCAGGATAAAGATGTCATAGAAGCTTTCACGTTTCACACTCCTGCTAAACTCTTTAGGTAGGAGAAAATAATTGGCTTTTTCCTTGAGAGGAGGGTAGTAACAGACTGTGTCTGAGCTATTCTCTTGCAAATCCCTGTGGGTTCCGAATAATAAAGTCTGTCTAGCTTCTAGTCTGTAACTCGCTTTCCTTTGAACAAGGGCAGTAAGTTGCTCTTTTTCTGCCCAGCTCTCGAGCTGAAAAAATCCAGTAGGTGGCCAAAGAGTCTTTAGAAGACTAAAGACAGCTTCAGAGAGCCATTGGACCAGGTTTTAAAAAGAAAAGTGTGCTTGTATCTTTGTACAGCAGACAATACCAGTGGAGTTGAATGGTGCTTCAGGACCCCAGCTTAGGGACAGGTGACTTATTTAGGCAAGTTACAAATTGACATGTTTGACTATAGCTAAATTGAGTTCGCAAAATAATCCCTGAAACTGGAGCTCAGATTGTTGAAGCAAGTGCTCAGAGCAGACCTCTCAGCCACCCTCATTTTAGCCTCAGACTTCTGACATGGTGACATCCTTTGCAACTCCATAGGAGAGCCCCTCCAGGCTTGTTCTCTACGGAACATGAAAGAACTATGTGGGTGATTCGTGAGCCAAGGGGTGCTGTGGCCGAGAACTTTGCCCTTTGTAAATTACTTTTGTAAAATATTCTAAACTGAGGACATGACGATAAGGAAATTGCTCTGCATTGTTTTATGGTCCCAGCACTCAGTTTGGTGCGGTGTGCCATGTTCTTCTTTGATTTGACTCATGCGAAGCCTAAGAAGGAAGCATGACCCTGCTCTCAGTTGCCTAGAACTGGCTATGGCTCAGTGTATGTTCCGTTTACCCAGCCACAGGTGCGTTTTCTATCACCAGGATGTTCCTAGGAGCAATAGGCAGCTTTGAAGAAAATACAGAGTGAATGTGACTGGTGCCTTTAGTGTTCATGTGACAATGGTGTTTATATATATGTGTGTGTGTTTACGTGTGTGTGTGTATGCGTGTATATATATGTGTGTTTTTGTGTGTGTGTGTGTGTGTGTGTGTATATATATACATATATATATATATACATATATATATATATATGTATATATATATAGTGGTAAAATATACACGACATAAAATTTACCGTTTTAACCTTTTTTAAATGCACAGGTCAGTGGCATTAAGCACTTTCACGCTGTTGTGCAAGCGTCACACCATCTGTCTCCAGATCTCTTTTCAAATCTTCCCAGACTGAAACTCTGTCCCGATTAAAACACTAACTCCCCATTTCACCCACCCCAGCCCCTGGGCAACCATCATTCTACTTTCTGTCCCAATGAATTTGACAACTCAAGGGACCTCGTGCAAGTAGAATCATACAATATTTGTCCTTTTGTGTCTGGCTCATTTCACTCAGCATAATGTTCTCAAGATTCATTGTGTTATGGCACATGCCAATGCTTCATTCATTTTTAAGACTGAATAATATTCCATTGTTTGTTTATCCATTCATCATCTGTGAGCACTGCTCCCACATTTTGGCTGCATTCACATTTTGTGAATAATGGGCATACAAATATGTTTGAGGGGCACCTGGGTGGCTCAGTCAGTTGAGCGTCCGACTTTGGCTCAGGTCATGATCTCACGGATTGTGGGTTCGAGCCTCACGTTGGGCTCTGAGCTGTCAGCACAGAGCCTGGAGCCTGCTTCAGGCCCTTCCCCCACTTATACTCTGTGTCTCTCTCTTAAAAATAGATAAACATTAAAAAATTAAAAAAAAAAACAAATATGTTTGAGACCCCACTTTCAATTCTTTTGCATATATGTGCAGAGGTGGAATCCCTGGACCATAGGGGTAATTCTATTTTTGTTTTCTTTTGAGGAACAGCCATACTGTTTTCCATGGAGGTTGTACTATTTTGCACTCCCACTAGTAGTGCCCAAGCATTCCATTCTCTCTACATCCTTGCCAACAGTTGTTGTTTTCTGTTTGTTTGTTTGTTTGTTTTTAACTTGTAATTTATTTTTGAGAGAGAGAGAGACAGAGTATGAGCAGGGAAGGGGCAGAGAGAGAAGGAGACACAGAATCTGTGAAGCAGGCTCCAGGCTCTGAGCTGTCAGCACAGATGCAGGGCTCAAACTCCTGAACCACAAGATCATGACCAGAGCCTAAGTCAGATGCTTAACCGGTGGAGCCACCCACGGTGGTTGTTGTTTTTTTGTTTGTTTGTTTTTGTTTTGATACGTGGACAATGGTCATTTTAGTGTTGGTGTTCGGTGGCATGCATAGCTGAACTCTCCTATTGTGTTTCTGTGTAACGGAACAAGGCATGAGGAGAAGGCTCCTCAGCCCTTTTGTTTTGCCCAGACTCCACGAATCTAAGCACTTGCACTGGTCTGCTCTAGCTGAGCGCTGAGGCTTTTAGGCAACTGCAGATGAGAGACGTGTGATCCGACTCACTCTGAGCTCCATCCTGGAGAAAGGACGTTGTAGCGCTTGGGGTAGGCTGGGATTCCTTGATGCTCCGTCTCCCAAGCACGTGGGCAGGAGCAGAGGCACTTGATTTGACCAGTCTGTAGACAGGTGTGCTTCACTGGGACACTAACTCAACCACTGACAGATTTTTCAGTTTTACAAAAACATACTACTTCTCCCACTGCTTTTAAAAAGACACCACAGGGGCGCCTGGGTGGCTCAGTCCGTTAAGTGTCCGACTTAGGCTCAGGTCATGATCTCACGGTTCATGGGTTCGAGCCCCACATTGGGCTCAGTGCTGACAGCTCAGAGCCTGGCACTTGCTTTGGATTCTGTGTCTCCCTCTCTCTCTGTTCCTCCCCTGCTCTCACTCTGTCTCTCTCTCACTCTCTCAAAAACAAATGAAGATTAAAAAAAAAGTTTAAAAGACACCACAAAAGCCTTAGTTTTCCAGGATAAATGGGAAAATGCAAGACCCAAATACAAGCCATTTCCATCACTCTAATGTTATTTCTTTATCATTTTGGTAAATTTCTTTCCAATCATTTTTTACTCTTATTTAAAAAAAAACACATAATCACAGTGATATATATAGAAAATATGTAAATAAAGCTTTCCAAAAGGGGTGTGCCCATTTACAGTGCCTTTAGTGATACAGCATATGAGAGTATCCACTCATTTTATTGAATCCTGGTAAATTTGGGGCATTTTTTTTTCTAACTTAATAGAGAAAAATGAACTCTTTTGCTAAATTTATATTTCTTTTGTAGTTTTTGCTACAAATGATTTTTTTTTTTTTACCAGTTTGGTTTTTTGCTTTTTTAGTTTTGATATAGAGCAGGTTCATAACTTCAATGTGGTCATTATTTATTTATGGTCTTCCTTTTTTTATGTCCCTTTAATTTTGAATTTTATGTAAATCTTGTCCTTATTTGCATTCAAGTTTTAAAACTTCTTTCTCCTCTAGTAGTATGATACTTTTTTTTTTTTTTTGTCTCTCCAGGAATTTGACAACTTTTGTTTTTATCTTTTTTATTTTTTATTTTTTTGCTTTACAAATACATCTCTATTTAACTAGATATTATTTCATAAGGAGTTTATTTAGGTGTATGGTGTGAGGTAAGAACTTACCTTGATATTTTCTCCCAAATTGGTAACCAGTATTGCAACAATAATTAATTCTGAATAATTCTTTCCTTCTCTGATGATTGGTGATGTTTCCTTTATCGTAAACTGACTTCCAGTAAGTGTATAGACATAATTTTTTTAAAATAATTAGTACCCCTTTTTCCTGTTGCTTTCTGGTAAAAATTTTTTTGCTGTTCTCACCTGTTTCTTTCTTTTAGATGCATGTGGGAATTCTTTTGTTAACATTTCTCCCTGTAAAATTTTGTTATCCAGTGGAGTTTTGACTGGAATTGTGTTTAACGTATAAATTAATTTAGAATATATGTTTTGAAAATTAAACTTTAGTCTTCCTGGGGTACCTGGGTGGCTCCGTCAGTTGAGCGTCTGACTTCGGCTCAGGTCATGATTTTGCAGTTAGTGAGTTTGAATTGGGCTCTCTGCTGTCACTGCAGGGCTTGCTCTGGATCCTCTGTCTCCCTCTCTCTCTGCCCCTCTCCCACCTCACACATGCTCTCTCTCTCTCAAAAATAAATAAACATTTAAAAAATGCTTAAAATAATTTTAGTCTTCCTATCCAAATCTTATTTCATCTATCTTTACTTTTTAATATATATATATATATATATATATATATATATATATATATATATCCAAATTATGTTGGAGGTGGATTTTTTTCATTCCTTGCTGACACACAAACCTTGTTGAATTTTTTGCTTTGTGAATGGGGTTTTTTAAGTTGTACTGTTGTGATGGTTCTTGCTTTTAGATAAGACGTGTGTGTGTGTGTGTGTGTGTGTGTGTGTGTGAGCACTTGTACATTATAACTATACACCTTACAGAGCAAAGCAAAAACATATTGAAAAGAACACAGTCTTTGGGGTCTTTGGAAACAATCAGAATTGAGTTTGAATCCCAGGTCTACTTCTTATAAGATACATGACTCTGGGAAATCAGTGCTGCAATGTTGGAGTTCAATAAATGATAGCTATTACTATTGAACTTCTCTTGAATATAGTTCTCCATTCATTTCTTTGGGTTTTGTGGTTTTATGATGGTATCATCTATAAGTAATGATAATGTTAACTTTTTCTCTCAATATTTAAATTTCTTTATCTGTTTCATGACCTATACAGAACAATACATAATTTTTTCCTATCTGGGGCTTTTTATTGTTGTTTTTAAAGGTATTTCTCTAGCTTTTCATTATGAAGTATAATGTTGGCTATGGTTCGAAATGGCTATTCTGTATATGTTGAAGAAGTATATTTCAATTCTTACTTTTTAAGTGTTTTTAAATTAGAAATCAGTTAGCTTGGAAGATTCATACAATTTGAGCAACTTTATTTACAAGCTACTATGTTAGTGTTACCTGAGAGGAAAGAGAAAGTAAAGATTAATTCTATTTTGAATATACAGGTTATTATTTCCTCTAAAAATAGCTGTCTCTGCATAAGATCTTCATTAGTCCTCCTGTGAATTTGAATACTGAAAATCAATTAAGCTCCTTGGGGGTAAAATATGTGAATGTGGGAAGGGGAGGGGGGATGGCAGATGCATCTTCATTTTAGTGGCCTAACCACTAGTTTCTTTATATATTATAAAGCTGTACCTTGCTTTTATATCTGGTTTGAGTTTCACAGGATTATAATGATTCCTTATGATGATTCCGATTTTGAATTCCCATGTTTACCAATATTTGGAACATTTAAATTATGGGTAGAAATCATATTTAAACTTTTTTTAACATTTATTCAATTTTGAGAGACACAGAGTGTGAATGGGGTAGGGGGGAGGCAGAGAGAGAGGGAGACACTCCGAAGTAGGCTCCAGGCTCTGAGCTGTCAACACAGAGCCCGACGCGGGGCTTGAACTCACAGACCATGAAATCATGACCTGAGCTGAAGTCGGATGCTTAACCGACTGAGCCACCCAGGCGCCCCAGAAATCATATTTAAATTCTGTAATCTTAAACTCCCTATTTTTCTGCTTCAAGTTTATTGGTATTTTAATAACAATTGTTTTCCTGATGTAAAATTAATACATATTCATTGTAGAAAATTTGAAAAATGTGCATGCGCACAAAAACAAAACTTAAAAGTAGCACATACAGTTGTGTAAGATTTGTTTTTCACATACTATATTTTGAACATTTCCCAATTTTACACTTCATGATTGCTGATGGTTAACATGTTATCCCATCATGTGAATGTTCTCCCATTTATGTATCAAAATCCTATTAGTAGACTTTTAGCTTGTTTCCAGTTTTTCATAATAGCAAATAATCTAATGACAACCATCCTTATACAAATATCTTTGTGTATATCTCTTTAGCAAAATTTCTAGAATTTTTTTTTTAAGAAGTGGAATGGCTGGCTAAAAGAGCCATTTTTAAGAGGAAAATACTTAAATTTTCAAATTTCTTTTTAAGGTGATTTAAAATAATATCATTCCCACAACAACATATATGTTTTCTCCTCAGCTTTGCCAAAATTAGATGTTGACATTTTAAAATATTTTTTTTTTTGCCTATCTGATAGAGAAAAGAATCTTACCACATGTTTTAATTTGCATTTCTTTTATTATTACTACTGATGTTGAAGATGAAAAATATGTTACTTAAGTATTTATACGTTTTCCTTTCTGGATTGCTTTTCCATATCCTTTGCCCATTTTGCAATGGAGGTGTTCTTTCAATATTGACTTGTAAGAGTCCACAGTGATTGAGAGGAAAAGCGTGAACTCAATTCTATCTACATCTATCCACATCTCTGATCTGCTACTTATTAGCTGTGAGACCTTGGACAGGTTACTTCTTAGCCACTCCGTGTCTCCATTTCCTTATTTTAAAAGTGGAACTAACTGTATCCCCCTTGTAAGATTATGGGGAGATATCGTGTCCAGAGAGCTTACATGTCTTCCACCTAATAAAGGCTCAATAAAGTGTAGCTTTTATTATACTGAGGCTCTTTTTTTTTTTTTTTTAATGTTTATTTATTTTTGACAAAGAGAGAGAGACAGAGCATGAGCAGGGGAGGGGAAGTGAGAGAGGGAGACAGAATCTGCAGCAGGCTCCAGCTCTGAGCCGTCAGCACAGAGCCCGACGCCGGGCTCGAACTCACAGACCGTGAGATCGTGACCTGAGCCGAAGTCGGACGCTCAACCGACTGAGCCACCCAGGTGCCCCAATTATATTAAGGCTCTTAACCAACTCTGCCTGTAAATATGCTTTTCTCCTAGCTTGTAATTTGTCTTTCATTTTAGCCTAGAGTGGGTTTTTTTTTAATGTATTTAAATTTAAATCGTTACGTGATTGAAAATGTACATCTTTTCCTTTCTGGTTTATTCCCTCTCCCTAAAAAGCCCGTGTATAATCCTCAAAGATCAGATAAGTAGTTACCTACTTTTCTTCTGGTTCTTTTAGGATTTTATATTTTACATTTAATTCTTTAATCCATTTGAAATACCTTTTACCTTTTGATGTAGTGTGAAGTTGGTATTTGATGTGAATTTTTTCCCCTTTCAGGTTGTTCAACTATGTTGACTAATGTATCTTTCTCCGCTAGTGATCTGAACCATCTTTATCGTAGACCAAATACTTCCAGGTTTTCTGTTTGATTCCATTGGTCATCTCTCACTGCATTGGCACTAAAGCATAGTATATAGCATATGTACTTTGTGTGGATCTGAGTTGTATTGCACGTTTAGTATCTGGATGCATTCATCCCCTCTCCCTCCTATTTTTTTTATTTAAATTTTTTTTAATGTTTATTTATTTTTGAGAGAGACAAACAGACAGAGTGTGAGCAGGGAAGGGGCAGAGAAAGAGGGAGACACAGAACCTGAAGCAGGCTCCAGGCACTGAGCTGTCAACACAGAGCCCGATGCAGGGCTTGAGCCTACGAACCGTGAGATTATGACATGAGCTGAAGTCAGACGCTTATCCAACTGAGCCCCTCCCTCCTATTTTTTTTATTGGAAGTGTGTTTCTGTTTGTAACTACAGACGTATAGCCCACTATAGATATAAAGTTTCCTGTCATTCTATACACTGCAATAGAAAGAACTTGAGCCACAGACGGAGGATGTGGATTCCAAATCTGGCTCTACCACCTACTGGCTGTTTGGGTTGGACATATTTGGTACTGTCCATGTGCCTCTGGTTCTCTGTTGAAGTAATTATGTGAAAATCAGCACTTAACCCAAATTCATCCGAAATAACAGGAACAGTTTGACCAATCATAGAGTCCTATCACTCAAGTCCTTCTCTTTGTATAAAATAAGCCATTTTTCTAATGACTGCAGAAAATTTCCAACTCCACATTTCAGTTATAACTGCTTTATCTTGTGTGTTGTCACCGTGATGTAATTTAAATAACATTAAAAATGATTATGAGCAACTTTTTTTTAATTGTTAATGTTTATTTGTTTTTGAGAGAGAGAGAGAGAGAGAGAGAGAGAGACATACCATGAGCAGGGGAAGGGCAGGGAGAGAGAGAGGGAGACACAGAATCCAAAGCAGGCTCCAGGCTCCGAGCTGTCAGCACAGAGCCCAATGCAGGGCTTGAACCCACAGTGAGATCATGACCTCTGAGCCGAAGTTGGACACCTAACCAACTGTGCCACCCAGGCACCCCTGTGCAGCTTTGCTTTATAAGCATCTTATATGCACATGCACATATACATAAATCCAGCTATATATACATACACATAAATGAATGATTATCATGTAACGGTTAAGAAATAATGACCTTGGTGTGGCACTATTCTGTTATCTTTTTAAAGATTACATAAGGAATTTGATGTAACCTTAATAATGTTATTGCATTAAGATGTATGTGTTTGCAAAATGTTAATAGTCAGCCTCAAATTTTTATGGATGTATTAAGAGCTGTATTTTACAGGACACCTACCATGGGCCAGATGCCTTTTTTAAATGTTTTATGCATGTTATCTCTTTTAATCCTCATGACAGTACCCAGATGGTTATTACATCTGTTTAATAGCTGAAGGAACTGAAGTTTGTCAGAGTTAGACACACCTGTAGTAGTGACAGCCGGTAGGGAATAGAGCCAGGATGGGACTCAGGGCTGTCTCACGTCCCAGTGCTTGCTCTTTCCTTTGTAATCTGCCACTTCCAAGGGTATTTGCAGTCCTTGTTTTGCCTTACAAAATCCAATTTCTGAGAAACTTGAGGAGAAAGAAGAACTCTTCTTTGGGCTGAAGCCTGAAACTTGGATTTCAATTTAGGAACAAAACATGATCTGATATATGATGTTATGGCTGAAATCCATAGGAAATATGAGGAACTGGTGGAGTTATACTACACAGATAAATTGTGAGGAAGAGGAATGAATTTGATATGGAGAGAGCTTTGCATTTTAAAATTTGAACTATTTGGGGCGCCTGGGTGGCTCAGTCGGTTGAGCGACCGACTTCGGCTCAGGTCATGATCTTGCAGTTTGTGAGTTCGAGCCCCTCATTGGGCTCTGTGCTGACAGCTTGGAGCCTGGAGCCTGCTTCGGATTCTGTGTCTCCCCCTGTCTCTACCCCTCCCCTGCTCACTCTCTGTCTCTCTATCTCAGAAATAAATAAACATTAAAAAAATAATAACAAAAATAAAATTTGAACTATTTACGTTGCCTAGGACATTCTGTCAATAATTGCTTCAAATCTTTGAGTTTGATAGAAGTATCTATGACATCAAAGATCTTCATTTCATGTAATGGATATAATGATACTATTATTATTTTTTCTTTATAACAAAATTATTCCATGTTTATTGTAAAGAAAAGAAAACAGAGATCAGTAGAATGGCAAAAGAAAAGCTATCCTTCTACCTAGAAATAAGCAGTTTAATTTTTTAGTGTCCATACCTTCTGTCTTTTCAAATTGATATGTGAGTATGAATTTGTGTTGTTGTTAACAAAAATTGAGCTACCTATTTGTAGCCAGTTTTTTTTTCACTTCAAAAAAAAAAAAAACACGAACTTTTAAAATGAAATTAAGTATTAAAAAACTGGGGGTGCCTAGGTGGCTTTGTCGGTTAAGCATCCACCTCTTAATCTTGGTTCAGGTCCTGATCTCAGGGTCATGAGTTCAGACCCCATATTGGGCTCCATGGTGGTCCTGGAGCCTACTAAGTAAATAGAGCACACGTAAATAAATAAATACTAAGTATTCTTCTATAGGATCATTTAAAAAGGTGTGAACTATTTGTTCCATGGGCATAGGAGAGTTTTAGTAGTTAACTTTAGATTCTTAAACAGATTGTTTCCAACTGGCTTTAGTTCTAGGATTATCACAAACTTGTCTTACCATAATATCATCTAATACCGTCTTACTCCTTTAAGGTCTTCTCATTCCATTTGTCTGTGTGTAGGTGCTTATATCCCGACATCCTAGCTTACAGTTCTGATGAAGTTGTTTTAGCTTACAGATATTCTCTATACTTGGGCAGTTACGGTTTAGGTTTTGGAGGCTATATGAGTCTTCTAGAGCTGCCATAACAAAGTACCACAGACTGGATGGCTTAGACGACAGACCTTTATTTCTCCCAGTTCTGGAGGCTAAAAGTTCAAGGTCAGGGTGTGGACAGCTTTAGTTTCTTCTGAGGCCTCTCTCCTTGGCTTACAGATGTCCATCTTCTCCCCGTGTGTTCATGTGGTCTTCTGTGTGTATGCGTTTGTGTCTTAATCTTCTGTTCTCATAGGGACACCAGCCATAGTTAGGGCTATATCTAAATGACCTCGTCATCTTACCTTAATTACCTCTGTAAGGTAACGTGGAATCATGTTACCTTAATTATTCCCCAGTCACATTCTGAGGTACTAGGGGTTAAAACTTCAACATACGAATTTGTAGTTTGAGTGGGGGGGGGGGGGGCGCAGGGGACGCAATTCAGCCCACAACAGAGGTATTTGTTGCCTTTATTGTGAAAAATCCCACCAGGGAAGCAACTTGTAGTATACCTGTTAAAGTTTTCATGATATTTTATTAAAATATAATACATCTTGGGGTGCCTGGGTGGCTCAGTCAATTAAGCATCTGACTCGGTTTTGGTTTGGGTCATGATCTCAGGTACGTGGGTTCGAGCCCCACATCAGGCTCCGTGGTGACAGCATGGAGCCTGCTTGGGATTCTCTGTCTCCCTCCCTCTCTGCCCCTTCCCCACTCACACTGTTTCTGTCTCTCTCATAAAGAAACTTTAAAAAAAGAAAAAAACATAACACATCTTTAGTCTATAGGACTTGCTAGGACAGAGATCTTGTGTGCTTTGTTTACTGTTATATATAGAGCCTGGAACATCATCAGTGCCTACCCATTGCTGGTTGAATGAATAAGTGAATGTCAAGTTTCTTTAGTCATGTGGAGAAGTAACATAAATCAGCCTGCATACTTTAAAGTACTGATTTTTTGAGCATGTACACCATTATTATTTTTTTAATGCTTATTTTTGAGAGAGAGAGAACACATTCATGTACATGTGGGGGAGGGGCAGAAAGAGAGGGGGATACAGAACCCAAAGCAGGCTCCAGGCTCTGAGCTGTCAGCACAGAGCCCAATGTGGGGCTCGAATTCACAAACCGTGAGATTGTGACCTGAGCAGAAGTTGGACGCTCAACCAACTGAGCCATCCAGGTGCCCCAAACACGTACTCCATTATTTACCTAAGGTGTGCACGTTCAAGTGCCCAAAATTGCTAAGTCCGTTGCCTTACAGAAGTCAGAGGCAGGGGGTCAGATCATCCCAGTTCCCCATTCACTGTGAAATGACACAGAAGCCCTCGATAGGACTGTCTTTCTTTCTGAGGGAAAGAGAGTTTTCTGTCTATTAGGACAGAAATGTGTGTATACACATTGTTGTTGCCAGTTTACAAATGGTCAGGGTTTTTTTATGGCTATCCAGTCACGTGATTTTCTGCAATTTCCTTAGCATTACAGTTAAAACAGCTGAAAACTCTGGTCTGTTCCTTTGACCTGGGGCCTATTTTGTGGGCAAGATGGCCAGTGGCCAGGCAGGGTAGACAGAGCCATTGGGAATACTAAAGCACTGTCAATGGTCTCTACTTACAAGTCCCATTTGGGGGTCTGCTTACCGGAAACTGCAGAAGTAGTACTCTGGTTCGTGCATTCGCAACTGAACACACAAAGTTACATATACATACTGCGTATTGAAGAAGTATTTATTTTCCCTACTTATACTCATGAATGAAGAGTTCTCTCCCACAAAGAAACAAATATTGAATTATAAGTACATGTCTTAAAAACAAAGAAAGACTCTTCATCCAATGAGAGTAGAGTGACTTTTTTTTTTTTAATTTTTTTTAACGTTTATTTATTTTTGAGACAGAGAGAGACAGAGCATGAACGGGGGAGGGTCAGAGAGAGGGAGACACAGAATCTGAAACAGGCTCCAGGCTCTGAGCTGTCAGCACAGAGCCCGACGCGGGGCTCGAACTCACGGACCGTGAGATCATGACCTGAGCCGAAGTCGGACGCTTAACCGACTGAGCCACCCAGGCGCCCCTAGAGCGACTTTTCTAATACCAGCCATCTTGCCTGAAGGTGGAAAGGGACGGACCACTGGTTCTTTTTGTGTCCCCTGAAGCTACATGAAATTCTAGTCAACGATGAACTTTTATCATGGAGGGAAAGCTGGCTTAATATGGCCTAACATGCCGATATCTTTCAAACGACTTTTATAGTTGAGAAGTACGCTAACAACTTATCAATCTAAAACCCAACTGAGAATCAGGAAATAAGCAACTGCTGGCTTCTGGGCAGCAAAAGAGGTGCTGGGCTTCAGGCTGACTTTCGACACATTTCTGGCAGTGTTGGTTATCCAGTTTCTTAACACTGTGGATTGGAATTGATCAATTAGAAACGGAAGAGGAGGTTGCTATTGGCAGGCACACTGAATTCAGAAAGAAGGGACTAGGGATAGCCAGATAAGGAGGGAGGAAAAATAAGAAAGAGCAGGCAAAAACTCAAATTGGAATTTACTGTGGAGTCTAAAGGTATGCTAGGAAATAGCTATTACATACCTTCAAGGATGAAGAGTTTCTTGAGGATGGGATCATTCTGGGCCTAGTATAAATCTTTCTTATAAGAAGTTATGTTTGTATGACAATCCAATATAATATTTGAAGTTTACAATACTGCCCTTTTGTTCCTATGTTAACTTTCTGACTTTTTTAGCAGAGGGAGAAAAAGCAAGCAGTGCATAGTACATTTTAGAAAAAAATTCTACTCCATGGGACGCCTGGGTGGCTCAGTTGGTTGAGCATCTGACTTCGGCTCAGGCCATGATCTCGTGGTCGTGAGTTTGAGCCCCACATCGGGCTCTGTACTGACAGCTCTGTACTGACAGCTGAGCCTGGAGCCTGCAGCCTGCTTCAGATTCTGTGTCTGCCTCTCTCTCTCTGCCCCTCCCTTGCTCATGCTCTGTCTCTCTCTATCTCAAAAATAAGTAAACATTAAAAATTTTTTTTAATTTTACTCCAAATGGTTCACATATAAAGGCAAAACTGTCAGCCACCAGAAATAATGCATCCCTCTAGTTATCTGAGTAGCTAATGTATTTGGGAT
The DNA here is from genome assembly GCF_046562875.1 of Panthera onca. Lineage (NCBI taxonomy): Eukaryota > Metazoa > Chordata > Mammalia > Carnivora > Felidae > Panthera > Panthera onca. Next base: position 21,379,542 of record NC_138343.1, on the reverse strand, counting down.
AACAGAAGTTGTATGAAGGTGTTCTCAGTAGCCTATCCCTATGACTGTGCTCCTTGTCTGAGAGGGAGACTTTATTCGACTGCATTACTAACGGGATTTGGAAACTCTAAAGGACATCTCTCCACCTGCCTGTCAGCTTTCTGCTGTACGTGTCACTCTTGGGCCAACCCCTTCCTGGGCAAAGAAGCTTCCCTGTGCCCCCAGGTTCCCTGTGTTCCCAGGTCATTCCCATCCCTCCACCTCTGCACACTTTGCAAAAAAAAAAAAAAAAAAAAAGAGAGAGAGAGAGAGAGATTCCTTAAGAACCTGCAATATTCCAGTCCCTGTACTAGCACTGGGGCAGAGAAATTGTTAGCAGGGCAAGTCCCCACTTACAAGAGGTGTGCAATCCACTGAAGACGCAGACCCCCTTGTTCTGAGACAGACTCCTCCATGGTGCTTCCCCTCCCTCTGCACCTGGATGGAAACTTGGTTTGTTTTTAGGGACATCACTTCCTTTAAAAGCCTTTCCTCCAGGAGACTAGTTCTCCCAACTCACAAAGGAGGCCGTGGAGTCTAGGAACACACTTTCTGCTGTCCCTTCCGTGCCACACTCACCATCTTTTCACATCCTTCCCTCCTGTATCAGTCGGCTCAGGCTGCCATAACAAAGTGCCATGCGCTGGGGGCATATACGACAGAAATGTCTATCTCACAGGTCTGGAGACTGGAAGTTGGAATCAAGGTGCCGTCAGGAATGATTCCTCCCGAGGCCTCCTCCTTGGCTTGTAGATGACGCCTTGTCCCTGTGTCCTCACATGGTCTTCCCTCCGTGTGTATCTGTGTCCTAATCTCTTTTCACAAGGACACCAGTCCTATTGGACCAGGGCCCTTCCCTATGACCTTATTTAACCTTAATTACCTCAGTAAAGGCCATATCTCCAAATACAGTCACATTCTGAGGTCCTGGGGACTAGGATTTTGACATGTAAGTTTGGGGGAGACCCAATTTAGCCCGCAAGACCTCCTCTGACTTTGGTGCCATCTGCTTATGGCCCCCTCTTCTCATTTGTGCGGGTCACGTACTCATCTCTCAGACACACTTCCCTCAAGATATCCTGAGGAACCAACTCCATGATTTTCCTCTCGAGCCTGTCCCCTCCTTCATTTTCAGTGACAAGACCCTCCTTGTCAAGGACTCATGTCCTGGCCCTTCTTCATAGCTTTCTCCATGTCCTTCAACCCCGTGGTTGGAATTTCTGCTCTGTCCCTTTTTTCCTCTTTCTCCTGAGCCTTTGTCCACTTCCCTAGTCTCAGCCCCCCTCAGTCCTTTGCACCCTCCTCGCTCTCTCCCCTGCTTTGCCCCCTCACCTCCATGGCCACGACCACTCCTGATTCTCAGACCCTGCCCCCTCAGTGTCACCTCCCTTGTGATGGATTTTAGTCATTTCAGTTTCCAACTGTCCATAATCCCTACCATATGTTTTCTCTCCTCTGTGGCTCCATGGCATTGAAGCTAAAACAGCGGAATTTTTCTACCACCAACTCCTCAATGTCTTCTCTCTTCAAGCCTCAGCCCCATGCTCCTCGGCTTGCTGTCTGGCTCTGCCCCTTTTCTGTATTCAAAACCATCAGGTGTGAAGCCCCACAACTTGCCTGTTTCCCAGCAATATCTCTCAGTATGCTCCTAGTATTCTTTTTCTTTTTCCTCCTGTCATAGAATAGGAAGTATCCCTCTTTTCCTGCAAGGCCTATCTCTCTGCCATGGACACACACACACACACACACACACCTTCCTTCAGAAGCTGTTTTCTATTTCATATATCTGTATTCTCTCCCTCTGTGGATCCACATTCCTTTCCTGGTGACATAAATGGTCTGGGTGGTTTACCCATTCTAAAACCTCTTTCCTGGACGCTGATATTCCTCGAGATAATCTTCAAGGCACCATCAAGCAAGGGTTCTCAACCTTGACAGTATTGCCATATGGGGCCACGTAATTCTTTGCTGTGAGTGCTGTCCTGTGCCTTGTAGGATGTTAAGAAGTATCCTTGGCCTCTACCCATAGATATTAGTGGTACTTTTCCCCCAACCTGTGACAATGAAAAGTGTCTCCAGACATTGCTGAACATCCCCCGGTAGGGGTGGGGGTGGGGTCAGAATCACTGCAGCTGAGAACCAGTGGTATAGACATTAAGAGTGTAGATTCTGCTACATCATCTTCAGCCTCGCTGTCCTGGGTATACAAAATATCAGGCTATAGCTTTAGAATGTTGTCTGTACATACAGAGCATAGTACTTAGAGAACAGAAAGAGTTTGTGCTTGAGGCTTTTGTGAAGAGTGGATGGTTATAAACCAAACTAGCCATCTTAAAGCTGTGCATTGGGGTGCCTGGGTGGCTCAGTTGGTTAAGCATCCAACTTGGGCTCAGGTCATGATCTCGTGGTCCATGGGTTCAAGCCCCACGTTGGGCTCTATGCTGACAGTTCAGAGCCTGGAGCCTGCTTTGGATTCTGTGTTTCCCTCTCTTTGCCCCTCTGCCACTCATCTCTCTCTCTGTCTCTCAAAAATAAATGGTAAAAAAAAAAAAAATTAAAGTTGTACATTGACTTATCTTGCTAATTAAATCCTTGTAAAAACAACTGCACAGACAATGGTTTTCTGCAAATCAAGAGCATTTTATTGAGATTAGTCCAATCAAGTAGGCATTTTTTGTTAGCAGACCACTCAATTCTGAATTGGTGGACAACAACAATAAAAGAGTGGGTTCCGGGGTCAGATAGTGTGGTGTGCATCTCAGCCTTGTGACACTGGGACTCTGCTTCGGTTTTGTCAGTTACAGAACAGGGATGATAAGGGCACCTCCCAGATTGAAGGGTGGAGAGGGTAAGCAAGATAATACACATGAGGCCCTCAGAACAGTGCCTGGCACATAGTAGGGGTTCGGTAAATACTAGCTGCTCTGATCCTTTCTCTCCCTTCCCTTCATCACCTAACTTCTCAACAGAGCATGGCTTTCCCCTCCTCTTCCAGTGGTTCTGGAAGCGCCTGTGTGCTGGCCCTGCCTTGTGCTCTCAAATCAACTTACCGACTTCATTCCTTTTTGGGCCCTTTGCCTTGATTTCTCTGTATTTTAACACTGTTGACCATCTTTTCCCTTGACAGCCCTTACTTCCTTGGCTCTTTTGCTTCTTTAGAGGAAGAAAGAGAGAGAGAGCCCACTTGTCACTTCCTCATCACCCACCTAACTGCGGGCATTCTCCCTTGGCTTCAGCCTCTAGCTTTTGCTGCCCATTCGCTCTGTCCCTAAGATGTGTCTTCGGGCCTGCTCCCTGGTTCCAGCTTCCTCTCATCTTCCACGGACCACCCCCTCTCGCCACCAGTCACGTCGCTGGTCAGTGGACCCAGGACCCACCCAGGTACCAAACTTGAGCTCAGGGAAGAAGTCTTCTTTAATTCTCCCTTCTTCTCATGCCACAACCAGTTGGGCCCAAGCCCAGTGAGTTTCATTTCTGTAACATCTCCTACCTGGTCTAGTCCCTCCACCTGTCCCACTGTTTTTGCTGTCATCACTCCACCATGGCTGCCGTGATTTCCTATCTTTCGGTTCCACACCTTTTGGTCACAGCTCCAGAGGGATTCTTTTCCCTTCTCTCATATCAAATTGGTCAAGTTCTGGGGAATCTACATGCTAACTGTATTTCCAATTAGTCCATTCTTCCCTACCTGTACAGCCAGGGCTCCCTGGGTCCTCAGTATTTCTTAGGCAGACTCTTCTGTTAATCCCTAACTAGCCTTCCTGTCTCAAGTCTTCCAGACCCTTCTCCACAGTCCTCGGAGGGAGGCTCTGTCTGCCTTCCTCCTTAAGCCTTTCAGGGCCTCACCATTGGATAAAGTCCAAGTCAGCGCAAGGTGCCCAGAGCTCTTAGCGGTCCTGCCCACTGGCTATTTCTCCAGCTCCATCTCTTGCCACCTCCCCTCCTCCCTCTGCCCCAGCCACAGAGTGAGGTATTTGCAGTTCTGGAAACTGACCTTGTTTTCCGCCTCTGTGCCCTTGTGCTTACTACTTGCTGCTCCCTGTGTCTGGAGTGCCCTGCCCCCTCCTCTCTGCCTAGGGGACACCTTACATATCTCGTGAGCTTCCGTGAATGTCACCTCATCCATGCAGCCTTCTCCAATGTCCACCTCCTCCTCCTTCTTGATTCTCTTCCTTTGCATAGCACAGAAAACTATGGTTCCCATTTATCCCCACCTCGAGTTCAGTATCCCCTGCTCTGTCACTTTCCACCTCGAATGGGCTTCTACCCCTGACTTTCTCTTTTTGTCAGTCCTTCCTTCAGTCACCTAAGACCCAGGCATCATCAGGGCCCTTGCTTCCTTTACACCCCCATCCCTGGTCCACCAGTTGCTTTTCTGGCTTTCCTCTGAAGTGGTTCTTGATCTTCTGTTCTCCATTCCTTCTCTACCCCTACCCTAGTTCAGGCCCTCATACCTGAGGTTTTCCATGGATAGTATTCAAAATTCCTTGTGGTAGAGCCTCAGCTTGTTTACCTTTTTGGTCATGTCACCTGCATATCCCTGTATATGTCATAATCCAGCCATACTAGATGCCATCCGGATCTGTGAACAGGACCCATGACTTGCTACAATCATGCCTTTGCATCTGCTGATTCTAATCCCAATCTCCATCTGCAAAATTTCTAGCTGTTCTCCATGGCTCAACTCCATTGGCTTTCTCTTCCATGAAGCTTTCCCTGATTGTTTTTTGTTTGTTTGTTTATTTATTCACTTATTTGAGAGAGACAGTGTGTGAGAATGTGAGTAGGGAAGGGGCAGAAGAAGAGGGAGAGAGAGAATCTTAAGCAGGCTCTAGGCCTAGCAGAGAGCCTGTTGTAGGGCTTGATCCCGTGACCATGAGATCATGACCCAAGCTGAAATCAAGAGTTGCACCTAACCCACCGAGCCACCCAGCTGCCCTTCCCTGATTGTTCTTACTAGAAGAGATCTCTTTTCTCTGAGCCCCTGAATCTCGCACCAACTTAATGGTTTTTAATATGTTGGTTTGCATTTCATGCTTACTTCATATGGATGCAGAGATTAGACTATAAATTATTTTAAGGCAATGGATATGAATTATCCATTTTTGCATCACTTCTCTGCTAGAGAATCTAGCACAATTTCTTGATGTATAAGCATATCAGCTTGATCAAGATATAACTTACTTACTGTACAAATCACCCACTTAAAATGTACAATTCAGGGGCACCTGGGTGGCTCAGTTGGGTAAGGGTCCGACTTTGGCTCAGGTCATGATCTCGCAGTGGGTGAATTTGAGCCCTGCATCAGGCTCTGAACTGACAGTGTGGAGCCTGCATGGGATTCTCTCTTTCCCTCTCTCTGCCCCTTCTGTACTTTCTCTCTCTTTAAACTTGGGGTGTCTAGGTGGCTCAGTAGGTTAAAGCATCTGACTTCAGCTCAGGTCATGATCCTACGGTTTGTAAGTTCAAGCCCCGCATCAGGCTCTGTGCCCACAGCTCAGAGCCTGGAGCCTGCTTCAGATTCTGTGTCTCCCTATCTCTCTGCCCCTTCCCCACTTGCTCTCTCTCTCCCTCTCTCTCTCTCTCAGAAATAAAATAAAAACATAATAAAATAAACTTAGAAAAAATGAAGTGTACAATTCAGTGGCTTTTTAGTATATTCAGTTGTGCAACCATCACCACTATCAATTTTAGAACATTTTCATCACCCCGGAAAGAAACCCCATGCACGGTAGTAGTCAATCCCCAAATCCCCCCAAACTCTCAACCCTCCACAACCATTAGTCTACTTTCTGTTTCTATATATTGGCCTATTCTGAATATTTCATATAAACAGAATCATACAATATTTGCCTTTTTGGGTCTGGCTTATTTAGTATGTTTTCAGTGTTGATCACATTGTAGCATGTATCACTATTTCATTCCTTCTGACTAATATTCCATGTATGGATATATCACATTTTATTAATTCATCAATTGGTGGTTATTTGGGTTTCCACTTTTTTAGTTATTATGAATAATGCTACTGTGAACATTTGTGTACCAGTTCTTGTGTGGATATGTTTTCATTTGTTGTGTATGTACCTAGAAGTGGAATGGCTGGGTCATATGGTAACGCTATGTTTAGGATTTTGACGAACTGCCAAGCTGTTTTTAAAGTGGCTGCACCATTTTACATTCTCACCAGCAATGTAGGAGAGTTTCAATTTCTCCACATCCTTGTCAACACTTGTTAGTATTTATCTTTTTGAGTCTAGCCATCCTAAGTGGGTGTGGAGAGGCATCTTTCTCATTGTGGTTTTGATAGCATGACTCTTTTTTCCTATTAGATGTTCAATAAATATTTGTTGGATAAATGATATTTATATGAATATGAACAAACAGAACTTTGAACAAGTCATTTGACTCCAAATTTATTAATTAGCTAGAAAAGATGAACACAGAACCCAGTATCATTAGAATTCAATTTTTATTTATTTATTTTTTTTTTTAAGTAGGCTCCAGGCCCTACGTGGGGCTTGAATCAAGAGTCGCATGCCCTGGGGCATCTGGTTGGCTCAGTCGGTTAAGCCTCTGGCTCAGAGTCCAAGCTGAGTCGGGCTCTTTGTTGACAGCTCAGAGCCTGGAGTCTGCTTTGGATTCTGTGTTTCCTCTCTCTGCCCCTCTCCCACTTGTGCTCTGCCTCTCTCTGTCTCTCAAAAATAAATAAATGTAAAAAAAAAAATTAACAAAAAAAAGAGTTTCATTCCCTACTGAAAAGCCAGCCAGGCGCCCCTAAAATTTAATTTTTATGTTATTTTTAAACTGTTTTTAGTTGCCAGAATTATCTAGATGACATTATAAAGGTAGTGATTTGTCGTAAAAATTCATGTAGCTTTGCAGGTTTGAGTGTATTTTACAGAATGAGCTCAATTACAAGCAAAATTCCAATTTTGATGTTCCTATGCAATACCTACCACTTGCTGGGGAGACTGGAATCTTGAGGCAAGGCAAGTAAATAAACTAGCATTCCCTACCTGGCCCTTCCTTTGCCTTCTTAGTGGAACACACTACAACTCGGAAGCTCCAGACACAATTCTATGGTGACCATGTGAACTGTTACTCCTGCTTAGAGACCTGCTCACTTCCTCCTCAGGCATGCCTGTCTTCACAAAAGCACTTGATAAACACACTTGGGGATGTGGAGTCAGGGGGTGGGGGGTGGTGCATAGGAAAATGCAAGTGCTGAAGTTTCTCTGAGTAGAGTTTTCCTCAGTAAACAGCAGACCCTGGGAAACCTAACAGGTTCTGAAAACTTAATGTTGGTGATTCCGGACGTCAGAGAAGCAAGCAGCTGAATCAGTTCCCTCTTGGGCAGTGGTTCAGCCTACTTATCTCCAGGCTAATGGTCCAACTGCTTTTGCTTGGTTCTGTAGAATTCTATCTTGGCCAGAATCCTTAATCCATCCCTAGATAGACACTTCTTTCCATCTGCAGCCCCGAAAACCTGAATTCCATTGAAGGCCACAAATTAAAGGCCCATGATGGGGCTTACAACTTTGTATGGCATGCAAGTGTCCTCAGAGGAGCTGGTGTGGTAGAGCCAGGGTCAAAGGTCATAGTAAGTACAGAGTAGGCAGCTTTGTGTACCTATAACATCGTCTTGCCTAACTGGTCTCAAACGCCCAATTCTACAGTAGTATTCTCTACAACTATTTAGGAGGCACGTTTGTTCTCAGAAACTGGGGGCAGGGGGGCATTTATTTTCCAAAACCACAATCACCCCTGTCTAAACAGGTTTCCTAAGGGCGAGAGAAGGCTCCTCTCAGAACCCCGGTTGGAAAAGTATTAACAGTGGGAAACATGTCAGCTGCTTGTTGGAGGAAGCACAGCCCAGGCCTGGTTTCTCTGGGGCTCGGTGATAACTTGGGCCGCCACAGCCACGCTGAAGCATGGTGGCAGCCGCCGCCTTGGGGATGGAGAGCAAGCAGCTCCGAAGAGGGCCCCTACTTTTCAGAGTTGAAACAGGAGCCCTCTGAAAGAAAGAGATATTGCGTGTGGCTTCCCTGGTGCCTCGGAGGGCGACGTGGATGACACAGCATCAGCCCGTGCCGTCGCGGGGTGGGGACACAGCGGCGGTAGGAGCCTGTGCCATCCTCAGCCCCTTGGGGGCGAGGTAACCCCCGCTTAAGCCTCAATTGTAGAGTGTGGGGAAGGGAAGGTGACAAAAGCCGGTCAGAGTTGAATTTGTTGGACGGAGAATACGCTCCCGGGCGGCAGCCCCAGCGCTAGAAGGACCGGGCTCGGGGAAACAGCCCGAAGTTGGGGGCGGGGTGAATCGCTGGTTCCTTAATCTCTTGCCCCATCATCTACTCGCCCCACCTGGATGCAGAGCGAGGACCGCGTGGAGAGGGAACGGCGCGGGTGGGGCTCACCCTCCCGTTTGCCTCCGTGACCGAGCGGGGCGGCGCCGGGCGGGGGAACCCGACCCCCATGCTACCCCCTGTCGGCCCCCGGGGCGCCCCTCTCGCGCCTCCCGGGCATCGCTGCCTATCCGTCTCCTCCGTTAAAATAGTGAAACAAACCATGGAGTGAAGTGATGGAAAGCCGGGGGCGGGGAGTTGCCAGCAAGTGAGGGGCTGCCGGGGAGGGGGCGCGGTGGTCCTCGAAGGTGGCCGTCCGGCGAGCGCAGGGCCGATCGGGATCGCGCTCAGCTGCGGCGGCCCAGACCCTTCCCCTGGGGCGGCCCGGCCCTCCCCTGGCCCGGGGCGCCGGCGGAGGGCGTGGGGCAAACCTGGGGCTGCGGTGGGGGTGGGGTGGGGGACTCCACCTCCATCCATCCCGGGATGGAAACTGCGGTCACCCCGCTAAAATCGGGGTGGGGGCGGCGGTGGGGACCCGCGGGTACCGCGGATCCCCCCCACCCCCCAGCTGGAGCCGCCGCCGCCGCCGCTCAGTAACACGTCCCCAGGAGACTCGCAGGAGCAACACGTGATGTGTCTACTTATCAGGGTGAGAGGGGGAGAGCGAGTCTCCGAGCGTGCGGGCGAAGAAGCTGGGCGGGGGGCCGAGGCGGGGGCCGGGACGACGGCTGGGGCGCCGGGGTCGCCAGCTCCTCGCCCACCTCCCTCCCTGTGGGAGAAGAGGAGGAGGGGAAGTGACTGCGGAGTTGATGAACTTTGCACATCCAGAAACGCCATTTTGATTCCTTTTCCGGAACAAGTTTGCATCTCTCCTCGTTCTCTCCCCGAAGCCCACCGGTCCCCACTGCATCATGCCTGGGAGCCAAGCGCCCTGCCCGGCCGTAAGTACGCGCCCGGGGTTCAGGCTCCCGGTACTCGGGTGGCAGCGAGATGTCTAGGGCTGAGCGGGAGCGACCTTTTAAAGAACTTTTGGGGATGGGGAGGGTGAAGTGTGCAGAGCGCGTTGTACTTTTTCAACTCGGCGTTCCCCGGAGCCGAGGACCCGAGCGCCCCACGCCGCGCTACGTGCGCTCGGGGCGTTGGGGCCGGCCGGGGATGAGCTGGGCAGCCCTCTCCCCTCGGGCTGCGCGCCGGGCCGCTCCTCCTCCTCCTCCTCCTCCCCTCTTCCCCCTCCTCCTCCTCCTCCTCCCCTTCCTCCGCTCCTTTTCCCCTTCCCGAGCTGCCGGCTCTGCCAACCAGCTCCCAGCGCGAGCCGCCGCGGCCGCCGCAGCGCCCCGCCGCCAGGACCTGATGCGCATCCATATTAGCCGTCCGAGCGCAGGAATCCGGCCCGACCCGCGCCGCCGCGCCCGCCGCGGAATTTATTTTTAACCAGCACCGCGGGGACTCGGATGGTGCGCGCACCGCCGGCCAGAAACATCTTCCCAGCGCTGCTCTCCATCTTCCGCCCTCTCTCCCCCGACATCCTCCCCCCCATGTGGGAGGGGAAACTTTTCTCCTACATACTTTCGAGTCCCTCTCGGGCCGAGAAGCGCGGAGATGACGGCGCCCGCCCGCCGCCGCAAGGTATCCGGGGGTGCCCGCCTGGGGTGCTCGCTCGGGGGTGCCCGCTCGGGGCTGCGCGGTGGGAGCATCCGCCGCGCCCAGCTCCGCGGACTTTGATCCTCCCTGGCGGACGGCGCCGGCCGGGAGGGGGCCGCGGGCAACCCTGCGCCCTCCCCCGTCCCCCGCTCCTGGCTGGGGGTCACGCCGACCACCGTCCCCGGGTGACCGGGGGGAGGAGGGGGCTGGAGCCGTGTCCGCGCGTATTGTTCCCTGGCCCCTTCCGTTGGCGGTGTACGTGTTTTCGTGGGAGCCATCGGTGTGGAGCGGAGCCTGCATCGCGGTGGGGGGGGGGGGGGGGAGAACCTCGGCACCCGGCGCCGTCACGAGCACAGGAAGGAGGCCGGGAGCATCCGAGGCGGGGCCGGCCGCCGGGCCCGCTTCGCCGCCCAGCTGTGGAGCGCGCTCGGAAACTTTTGTCCGCCGCCCGCTGGACCAATTTTTCCCGAGTTCTGGGGCTTCCCGTCCTCCTCCCATCCCGGCCCGCAGCGCCGAGCCGGGGCGGGGGTGGGGGAGGAGGGCCGGCGTCGAGGGGCAGGGGACCCAGTGCAGCCCCCCCCCCCCCACCCGGCCTCGAGCCCGGCCCCCCGCGCCCCCTCCCCACTCGCGGTCTCTTAGGAAACTGCGACCTTAATGGTTGCTAAGGAGCAGGGGAGGTCCTTCCCGTCGCCGGCCCCCTCCCTGGGAAGCGGCGTGTTTTCTGGAAGGGGCCGAGGGTCGCGTCGAGGATGTGGTGACTCGCTCCCCGGCCGCTCACGGGGCCGGAGCAGACTCGTGAGTGCGGGACGCGGCGGCCGAGCCCACTTCTCGGCTGGGCCACTTTCCTTTTCGGGCGGGCAAGGCGGGGGGGAGGGGGGGGGAGAGAGGGCGGGGGCGGCCCCGGGCAGGGGAGGGGCGCAGGGGGCACGAGGACCCCGGGGTCGCGGGGACCGGCTAGCGGGTGGGCGGGTTGACAGGCGCCGCGTGCAGCTCGCGTCCAGCGTCCGCGATGCATCCGTGATGGGTTATAAAAGAGGAGGAAAGTATTTCTCCTTGCTCAGCAGATTTGCCCTCCCTCGCTCCTTACTGGTTAGAAGATAGAACGTGAGCCCAGATCCGGACGAGCAGTTCACATTCCATTACGAAATTCTACACGGCTTCAGAGCCAGCAGCAGCACACATTCGGGGCACTTTGGAGTTTTTTTCTTCTTTTTGGGGGGATGGTGGTGGTGGTGGAGAGAGATAGAAGGGTGAATAAAAAGTATAACTTTTTTTGGTGTGCTGAAAACCCTGTCTGAGGGTTTTCATCAGAAAAAGTAACCCTCGTGCTTGTTTCAGAGTTTAGATTTAAGCTTAGCCTTGTAAACGCCAATGGAAATAAAGTTTGTCTGTTGGATAGGGATGCTGGAAATAGCGAGGTATTTCGGTCTCTAAGAGGAGACTTGAGATGATTTCTGCAAAAGGCTGAGTTGCTAATGTGCATCCCATATTTTTGAGAGCTTTTTTTCTTTTAGACACGAAGTGGTCTGTGCATGCGCATGAGTGTGTTCTGAAATAAGTTTAGTTGAAGTGGAAGGTGGAGAAAAGGGAACTGCAAAGCAAAGAATGCTTTTTCTTGGGTTTTGGTTGTTTATTTCCCCCCTCCACCCATAGCCCTTAGAAGCATCCTCTAGACCTGGTGCTTTTTCGAGTAGGCAGGTATGGTTCTAAGACATAGTGCAACCCGGAAGTCTAAGTTGGAGGCTGGAGCCCTGACTTAAACTTTTTTTTCTTTTCTTAAACATTTAGTTCTGTGCTCCCTCCAGTTGTTACACAGAACTTTTGAAGAAATGGGTCCGAAATTAGTGTTCAAATAATTTATGCACCGGTGAGCCACTAATGTCTGGTTTGTTGTTGTTGTTGTTGTTGTTTGTTTGTGTTTTACCTTTGCATTTTGGAAGGAGCTCTCTGGGTACCTGCTGATGGATCCTGCTTTGATGTGTTTTGAGCTTTGGTTACACTGATGAATTAAACATTTGAATGTCTTTTATCGAGTTTTAAATGTGTGAAAAAACACCTTCCCTCCCACCCACCCCCACTTTTACAAAAGAAAGGGAGAGCCCTTTGATTTAGTTATTTGTTTAGCTTGTGCTCCATTTTAGGCTGTTAATGAACTTGCACTGTTTTATCATTCTTAAAAATACTGCTAAACAGGTTGCATTTTTGTATGTTTTGTTTTTAAAGGGTTTGCTGGTTATGTGATAACTCTTAAAAAACTGCTGCTGATGCTTACTGTTACATGGCATATCAGTCTCTACGTTTTTCTAGATACTCCTTAATTTCTCATCAGAAATTCAGAGCCTAAGCCCTGATGGCAGACAAGTGTTTGTTATGTGATGGGGAAGATGGGTCTGACTCAGCTGGCACAGGTGGTGCATCCATTCCTAACTATTTACATCATCCAACAAGTGACCTTTTGATTGAAGGGTCTTTTATTTTAGATATCTCCAGGCCGACTCCTGAGATCTTATTTGCATCCAGCACAGGTATAGAATGTTGAAGAAGGAAAATAAATCTACCTTGTCAGTGTGCATCTGATCAAGTTGTTTATTGGTTTTCTGCTGTATTGTCAGGCAATAGCTAGTTGCCATTATGTGGCTCGCATTTTTTACTCTTCAATTTTTAACTGCTGTGTTGATCCACTTTCTCAGGTCAGTTTGGAAATCTTTGCCGTCTTTAAGCTCAGTTGTTAATATCATTTATTACCTTCAGCAGAGGAAGATTCCTGGTGAATGAAGTTAAAAAAAAATCCTACCCTTTTAGGGTTTTGTATGATATAACTAATATAAATTTAACTCCTACAAAAATTGGTTAAATGTGCTCTCTAGAAACAGTCAGAAGTGAATCCTTTTGATGTTTCTATTCATTATCCTTCTGAAAAGTAGGTGGTGCTTAAAAGGTCATAGGATAAGGGTTGCTAAGCAGCTAAACAGAAGGATGCTAAAATTAACCAAAGCATTTTTGAAAGGGAGTCCTTCCCTGTTTTACATTATTTACTAGATTTAATTAATTTTTGAATCATCCCTGTCCTCTGACCTAGCAAGGTAGGCTGTTAAGTTTGTTTTGTTTCTGTTATCATATTTAAATAATCTCTCTTTCTTTTATAAGTGTCTTTTAATTGAAGTTCATGCTCTCTGACCAACTCTGGTGTCAGATGGCAGCTTGTCTGGGCGGACTTCTTGTCTGATACCCGTGTGTTCAGGTTAAACCTTGCCTTCCTGAGGATTGAGGATATATGTGTGTAACACCACCTTACTGCATTTATTCATAACAGGTTAGTTTGTTTTGGAAAATCTAGCTAATCCAGAAAGTGATGTCTTACTGTCATCTTTATTAACCAGATTTGCATTCAAAAGATAGAAATGCAATATAGTATCAATAGAAAGTATGCAATATAGTCCCTTCTGATAACAGGACAATAGTTTTCTTCCCCCTTTCCTGAGATTAGATTAGGTTTTGATAGGATTCCACCTCCCCATCTCAGTTTTTTCAGCCCAGTTTATCATACCTTTTAGAAAATAATCGTATTAGGTTTAGCGTATCTTTGGAAGGGTGACCAAATGTAAGAAAATAGAAAGCAATATGATTTACGTAAGGTTCTCTGCCTTAAGTATGTGTAAGGATCTTGAAGTTGTACAGTGAGATAAAATAGTTGAAATCTAACAGAAGCCAAGGTTGGTAACCATCATCTCTTGGTTGAAAGGCAAGCCTGCTATAAGTCAAAAGTTTCCCTGCCTCAGAGTTGTTTGTGTACATCTGACCTACTGAACAGGCAAAGTTGAGTAACATTTTTTTATATCCAAATATAATTAAGAAATTGGATGGGTTCTTTATGGGGGGGCAGGGTAAATGAGTTCTCTTTCTCAGACTTAGAAAGTGATTTTTGAGAAGAAATAGCTGTGGCCCTCTTCAGAACGCTGGGGTCAGATTGTGAGTTCCATGCCCCGGGGGGCCTCCCCATAAATCAGAGGTAAAAGGTGTACCATATGAAACACAGAGGGAGGCATACGATGTGCTTTCTGAAATGCATCACTTATTTTTAATTTCCCCACTCCCGTAGAAGGCAGGATAGAGAGGAAAACCATCTGCTCTGTTTTCACCACGACTGAGGTAGAAGATCAAGAAGGGTTTGGGGGTTGGGGGACGGGAGTGGAGATGAGTAAGGGAGGCAGACTTTTTATGGTAGCTGCCCTGTGGGACAGTGTCATCAACGGTGCTGGGCTCAAGGTTCTCTTATCACCTTCTGGGTGTTCACTGTTGGTATGAAGGGAAGCCTGTGTGGATTGGAGCCAGAGATGGAGCTCCATGTTGGTTGGTGGAGAGGCAGGGAAGCCTGGGAGGAGGACGCAGGGAGCTGTTCCTTCCAGCTACTGGTGCATCTTGTTTCTGATGGTACTTCAGGGTACAGGTGAACCAATCTGCCCATCAATGAAGGTGGTGGCCTGTGACTAGGTGCTTGAGACAAAAGAAGTGGGAGAGGGTGGAGATGTTTGTTCAGTGCGATTCAAACAAGTAATGCTAAGAGAATTTGAAAGCTTCTGTGAAGTCCCCAAGGCTGGGGACACTGGGTACTGACTGCCCTTGCTGGATTCACCTGAGGCCTTTCAGACTCCCTGAGGGCGGGTGGTCCTGATAAGGGAGAGAAAGCCTGGTGAACACCGCCCCCCACCCCCCCATTTCTTTGTCAGCCAGCCAGACTACAGTGAAAAAGTCTCAGTGGGGGTAATTAGATAAAGCTTTTAAATGGCTCTATTTGTTTTTCCCTGGCTTGCTTAGGATCTCCTCTCTTTTTAACCCCCTTTTTCAGAGGCTGTGGGGTAGGATCGTCAGAAGAATGTTTGAGACTTTTAGTGGTTTCATGGCTTCTAAATTTTCAGTTTTTGTGAGGATGTACCTTTGACAAAGTCTTCACCCTGCTTTTGTGAAGGCCGTTTAACAAAGATTCAGATTTTATCCTCAGAGCAACAAACACGGTGAGGGTTAGGTGGGTATATTAACCCATTTTACAGCTGTGCCAGTTTCCACTCTGTGGCTGGTAATAAGCCTAACCCGGGTCTAGCTGCACAGAACACCTGCTTTTTAAAGTCAGCTTAGCTTCCAAAGAATACGTGCCTATTTGTGTGTGCGTGCACACGCGCATGTTGTAAACGAGACCAGATCCTTTTCACAATAATTCTGTGTTGGATTTGAAAATGTAAGGCAATTAAAAAGAAACTTTTTAGCCTTTGGCACATCTCTGTTGATGAATGTGATTGTACACGTTTGTTTTTTGTTTTTTTTTTTTTTTAGTAGGTTTTCTACCTCCTGGAATTGTTGTAAGAATAATAAATGTTCCAGAAACTCAAAATCTATATATGGAAGAAAGTGGTATATTTTGAGCTCAGGAAGCTTTGTGGGTATCCACTCTGGATTTCCTTTCCAGAATTGTGCACAGCTCCAACCCTTGAGGCAAAATTTGCCTGGCAGTTTATGTTCAAATTGGGGAAACGCAGCACTTTTCTTTCTGCTTTGGGTGCCGAGAGACAAACAGAACTAGTAAATTTTTCTTAATGAAGTTCACTTAGGGATGGATATTAAGGACAAGGCATGGCGTGGAAAGCTTTGGACTCACCCTTGAAAGCAGTGGATCTCAGAGTTGGCGGTTTGCCCCCAGGGGCATTTGGCAATGTCTGGAGACGTTTTTGATTGCCTTGCTGGGGGGTGGGGTGGGGGTGGGGGGAGGGGTGCTACTGGCCCTCAGTGGGTAGAGAGGCCGGGGATGCTGCTCTCCATCCCACAGTGCAAGCTGATGGCCTCACAACAAAGACTTATCCAGTCCAGGATGTCAGTAGGTGGAGGTTGAGACTCCTGCTTTAAAGGTACAGTAGTTGTGGCCTGTGTTGTGTGAGCAAGTGGCCCGGGTGTAGTCCGCGTAGCACACGTGATGTATCTGGAGATCTGAAATTTCATAAAGCAAGTAAGCTCCCATTACATGCCTGTGAGGTACCATGGCTGGCATATTCCAGGTTTCACAGAAAATTCGGGGCTGGGGAAGACATTAAGTGGCGTTAAATATACTTAAAAACCCCACGGTAAATAAAAAGTTCTAGAGCTCATCTGCTTCTAAAACAAACCAGATTCGTTGGCACTGGGAAGCTGTTCCGAGTCACTTCTTCAGTTATTGGGAAACTTGCTCTGGTGCTGTCATCTGCCAGTTTTCCCTCATGTTTTAAGTTACGCTGAGTGTCTTCCCCCCCCCCCACCCCCCCGCAGTGTTTGAACTAGCCTTTACGCGCTTGACGGTCCACGTTTTTGCACTCTTAAGCGCAAGATAACTCTCCCTGGTTTTGTTTCCTCAGGTTTTTGCAAAAATTCTTACATAACTACTCACCCTCTCTCTGGGGCAGTGTTTTGGAACCTGGCCTTCTGTCCATACGTTTCCCCTCGAGGGGCATGGATGGCAGGCTGCTCCCATAGCTGAAAGAGACCAGGAGGGAGTGAGGGGGAAGGCACGGGGGTTCTTTTCATGTTCTTGGGACTCCTGGATCTCACACATGAAAAGGTGGTTGATCTCAAGAACCAAAATGTGGTATACGAACTTTAAACCGGATTTCCTCAGACCAGAAAGGTCGAGTGAGCTTGTGGCCACGGGTGCCACTTGCCTGACCCTTGTCCTGTTCCACTCCCACCCCCCGCCCCCCCGCCAGGGCTTTGTCACACAGGCAGGAGGTGAGGAGCTGAGAAAAAGGCAGGAAGACAGGGAGACTGAATTCTAGAAAGGGAAGGACTGTCTGCTGGAAGTACCAGTTGCCCCTAAGATTGCCTGGGCTCCCATTGACCTTAGAGAAATGTAGGACTCTGAAAGGTAGCTTTTTTTTTTTTTTTTTTTTTTTTACATCCTAAACCTGTGGGTAGACAGTAAGCATCTGTTCACGTCTGTTTGTGCTGCTCTTGCTCTGTGACCTGCTCTGAAACCCCCGTGGCTGTCCTGTTCCTAGGTAATAGGAACCGTGGATTCTGGTGCTTTTCTGCCCTCTCTAACCTATAAAGCGGCAACTCCCTCAGTCTCCATTTACAGCTTTTCCCCAGCCAGGACCTTTTGTCACCTGGCTTACCTGCAGGTGCCCCAGAGGTGACTTGTAAAAATAAAAGTCCTCTCCCATACTTCTAGAAGGTGGTCTGAGGTGCATCATCCACCCAGTCTTCTGGCCAGGAAGTGCTTTGCCCACCTTGTGTCTGTCTTGACCCCTAAATTCAGTGACCAGACCCTCCCCAAAACGTCTGTCCTGGGACTCTGACCTCAGATCCTCATCATGTCGCAAACACCTCCTCAATTAGCTTCCTGCCGCCTGTATTCCCTGCTCCAGCTCATCCTCCTCACTCTGCTCAGAAACTCAAGCTGCACATGGTGTTTGCCTGCTGAAAAACATCTCTTGGCTCCCTGTTGTCTACAGGAAGAAATCCAAACTCCTCAGCTTGGCACCCGAGGACCTTCATCATCAGCTTCCAGACTCTCTTTCTAGTTTCGGCTCCTGCCACTTTTCTGCACCACGACTGTTTCTGCGTGTGCATGGGTTGTTCATTCGGGCTCATCCCCATCCACTTCTAGCAAACAGCGTTTCTTAGATCTTCTTTCTTTCTTTCTTCTTCTTTCTTTCAGACCACTTCTTGCAGGGAGAATCAGGTCCTCCATCCAGAGGATGTCCAGGCCGTCATAAAGTACCTGTTGACCTGTATTTCCCCACCTCCAGAATAGGGGGGGACTTAACTCTTCTTTTTTCCACCTTCTGTACCTAGCTCAAGGATTGCATAGTGGTGCTTAGTTGATAAGGTATGTTGATTGGATCCATTTTCTCATACCAAAAGCAAGAGTTTTTGTAGAAGTGCAGGGTATTGTTGGAGAAGAGCACATAACATTTGGAAGCTAAGTCCTAAATATCAGTACAGACTGTGAGTAGGAAACAGAAGTAAACGAGTCTTTAGCACACCCATCATGCAGAGATTTGGTGTTAAGGGAACAGTGGTGCAGAAGAATTTTGAATTACGGAAATTTTAAAATAAAACTTTGCTGAGCTTAATTTGCTGGAAATTAAAGAGAAAAAAAATCTTTGTTAATGCCTGATTGCACTAAAAGCTGTCTCACTAGGGCCCTTACTAATTATAACCACTTTCCATGGCTCTTAGTTTGAAGTTTATATTAAATAGGAGAGATGGGCACACAGATCAAAGACCAAAATCATTTCAGAGCTCCAACGTGTAGGCCCATTTTCTCTGCTTAGTTAGATTTTTGTTTCATTAGTGGATGAGTTAATAGGAGTGTTGGTCTGTGTATAATTTAACTTTTCTTTTTTCCGCTACTCCTTGGATTGAAAACAAAACACCAGATCAGAAACCTGCACTTTATTTGTGGGTGCATGTGTGTGGAATATACTTGATGGAAGTTGAGTATAGATCATATTGATGGAAAGAATCATTTCACTGTTTTAGGGGAGTTTCCTTTATGCTGAGACTTTATTATTTTAAAAAACCCACTTCTGAATAGACAAAATCATCTCAAAAGTGTTTAAGTTTCTTTTAAAAGAGGTGCATTATAGCTTCAAAGATAGGGGAGATACCAGATAGATTGGGTGAGAGACAGGTGTTTTACTGATGGAGCTTTTTGTACCTAAAATAATTTTTTTAAACTGCATAGTGGAGGGGCTTGGTATCCTTCATATAAGATGAAACCCTAGCTGATTAAAATTATATTCCTTACCTTTAAGTATTCCTATTGTGCTTACCTGATAACTAGAGTTTAGGCTCAGATCTGGCAGGTACACTCAGATATAATATTCTAACTCTTTTATTTCTGAGGAGGCTTATGTATTTTCTTCTCTGCCGTGGAAAACAGATTTTTTAAAAGTCATTTTAGGCTCAGATCTGGCAGGTACACTCAGATACAATATTCTAACTCTTATTTCTGAGGAGGCTTATGTATTTTCTTCTCTGCTATGGAAAACAGATTTTTTAAAAGTCATTTCTCTGCCATCATAGGGCTTTTAATTGCTGTTTTGAGGGATAATTACATAAAACTAGTGAACATCTCAAACAGATTTCTCATGACTTGGTTAGTTAATCCTATATTGGATCAAACTGTTAAGTTAAAATTTTAAACTAAGTATAATTTAAAAGAGACTTCACTTGTACATCTCTAAACTTAATTTGTATTTAAATCATGAAAATAAGGTTTCTGAGAACTGTTTGTTGTTCAGGACAAGCCCTTTTTCCTAAAATTCTATCAAGTTGGGAGTCAGTATCAGACCTGATCTCCTTTAAAATGTTTTTTTTAAGTTTATTTATTTTGAGAGAGAGCATGAGCGGGGGAAGGGCAGAGAGAGAGAGAGAAAGAGAGAGAGAATGAATATCTCAAGCAGGCTCCACACTGTCAGTGCAGATCCCCGATGCTGGGCTCGAACTCATAAACTGTGAGATCATGACCTGGGCTGAAATCAAGAGCCGGATGCTCAGTGGATTGAGCCAGCCAGGCACCCCTAAGCTCCTTTTAGAAAACAGTTTTCTACCCCCAGATTTGCCAACCTCAGAGTGTTAAATTTTTTTTAACATTAACAGATCTTTATTTATTTTTTATTTATTTAGTATTTGAATATATACCATGTGAAGGCTGTAATAAACACCAAGAGTGTAGTATGAGAAAGAGACCATTGCTGGCTTTACAGAGGTTGGAAAATACCCATTCGTCCACCAAGTCACGTACTTCTGTGCTAGGTGCAAACTGAATGAAGTAGGACAAGGACATATGAAGTTTGACCTCTGGGTGTGGGCAAGATACTGGGAGGCAGGTCAAGGAAGGCATCCCATGGAGCTAATAATGTCTGAAAGATGGTGGAGGGAAGGAAGGAGTGTGTTGGACAACAGCTTACTCAAGTCCTGAGGTTGGGGAGGGGGCTGCCCACTGAAGTGAGAAAAGCACTGTGTGTGTGTGTGTGTGTGTGTGTGTGTGTGTGTGTGTGTAGGAAGAAAAGACACAGAACCAATGAATGACAGCACGGTGAGGTAGGTAGGGGCTTCACACTGTAACCCACAGTTATTTGGAATTTTTCTTAAGAACTTAAACAGTGTTAGGCCAAAGAATGGCATGATGAGATTTGCATTTTTAAAGATTATTCCTGCCCAGAGTGGAGGATAGACTAGACTGCAAGGAAGCTATTTTGCCTTCTGTTTGCAAGATGCATAAGGCCAGTTTTTCAAAATTTTGAAAACCAGGGGTGCCTGGGTGGCTCAGTCAGTTGAACATCTGACTCTTGATTTTGGCTCAGGTCATGATCTCACAGTTCACGGGATTGAGCCCCAGGTCAGGCTCTGCACTGACAATGCAGAGCCTGCTCGGGATTCTTACCCCACCTCCCACCCCTGCCATCCCGCCGCACCTCTCTCTCTCTCTCTCTCTCTCTCTCTCTCTCTCTCCCTCCCTCCCCCTTCCCCTTCCCCATTCAGGCCTGCTTGTGCATGCATCCATGCATGCACTCTCTCTTTCCCTTTCTCAAAAAAAAAAAAAAAATTTTATTTGAAAACCGGTGGTGGCTTGGAGTATGGCAGCCATAAAGGTGGGGAGCCTGGATGGCTTTGATAGAGATCTCAGCAGTGGGAAGGACTCCTGGAGGGGGAAGGGGAGAGATGGCTTCCACGTCTGGCTTTTGTGGTAGATGAGTGGGGGTGCCTTTCTCTGAAACTAGAGTGCTAGATAAAGCAAGGTTCATAAACAAGGTATGTTCCCTGTTCTTTAAAGAATGATTTTTATGTTCTTTAATACTTTCAGCATCTTCTCTGCTTGTATTGTTTTCATCGGTTCAGACTTACACCCCTGGCATGGATAAAAGCCTGAAGAGTAGCCCTATATTTAAAAAGGGAGAAACGGAAACAAGTGAATAGCTTCCTCCTTCCCTCCTCATTCTCTCCCTTTCCTTCTGTCCTTTTAATTTTTTCTGATGTCTAAAGGAAATGGAAAGTTTTCTTATAGAGGGCCCGAGCTTCTGAATGATTTTCGGATGAGATCTGCAACTGTCTTCGGAGCGTTGAAGTTTCTGTTTGTTTTAGTGATGCTTGATCTGTTTGGCTTGTGAGCACAGGGCTCGGGAAGAAGCTTTGGGTATGAACCAAGGTAGGACTCTCAAAACTGCACGAGCCTTTGACTTAGGAGTGTCAGAACTCCCTCCTGACCTGATTTTCCAGCATATTTCATAGTTTCTCAGTGGTCACCTGACACTCTGAGTGTCTCAGAACCGCATCAGTATTTTGCTTGCTCGGTAATCTGCATGAAAACAGAGTTCATTCAGTAAACAAAACTTGCTGTGTATCTACTGTGTGCTGGGCTTTCCACTAGATCTGTGGGTGTCAAAGGAAAAGATTTTAATCCCTGCCACAAGGAACATAGCTTGTCCCCACTGAGCGATTGTCTCGCCTGTATTTGAACGCTTCTGGCCATGGCCCACTTGCCCCTCCCAGGCAGACCTGGGGTTTTTACTACGTTAATTAACTTTTTTTTTTTTTTTTCTTTTCAAGGCAGAGAGATCTTTGTGGAATGAGATAGAAAGTGATGTGTTTTCCACTGAGCTGGTGAAAACTAGAAGCTGCAGCTGAGGCATGCTGCCTCTTTTAGTGTGACCCTCAGGTCCATAGGCGAGGGCCCCCCTCAGTTACTTTCTCCTGCACTGGAAACTCCTGCTTCCTGATGGGGGCGGTGTCTGCCTCGCTTGCCTGCACAGCCGTACCCCTGTGTGTGAGCCAGGACACCACCCCTTCAGGTGATCTCACAAGAAAGTATCAGCAGTGCTCCTGAATTTGGTAATGCTTGTCTCTGACGTTATACAAATGACTCATCAAAAAGCCTCAGGTGAGTCCCAGCATGTCCCAAAGATGCTTCTCTTTTATGGTATCAATCCCGACCAGTGTAACCCGAACATCCCAGGGGGCTCCAAATAGTGCTGTTGTCTGTCCACACTGGGGAAAACATGATTTTCCATTTCTTGCTCAGGAGTGTGGGTGTTTCTGCATCACTGCAACCATAAATCCTGTTAGAACAGACACCACACTTTATTCCAGGCCTATATTTGATAAGATGAACCAGTTAGGGTAAAAAAAAAAAAAAAATCAACAAAGTCCTTGCCCCATCCTATTTCTTTCTAATTTAAATAGCCTGGTAAGGAGATGCTGAGAAGAAAGCTTTAAAAACTGGGTGTAAGCATATTTTTTGAAAATTTAAATCTTAAGGTACTATGCAAACAACTCACGTCTTTCAACCTGACCGTGAGCTGTGGATTTGGAGGTCTAACAAGAAGTGTGTTGCCAATAAAACTTCCTAGGTAATGGCCTTGTGATGAATATCCAGAATTGCTGTCAGTAGTATATTCAGTAGCCAGTGTCTGTGACAAACCTATAAGTTCCCTGTTGGATAACTCATCCATAACCCTAGACAGTGATGAGAACACACACTGTCTGTTGGGTAATTTATTTTTCTCTAAACAGTTGTGTATTTGCATCCTGATACCCCTTGTTGAAGGGCTCGATGGTGCTAGGTTCCCTAGACATTGGGATGTTGGAATGTCTTCTGTGTGGCTACCTTCTGGATATATTAGACCATCTGCTGTGTTAAGATTAAGTGAATGAAAGTTTAATATATTTCATGTAAAGCTCCTGAAGAGGTTCATGAAACAAATTAATAAAAAGATACATGCTTTGGAATTTTAATGAGCTTTCTCCAGAGAATTTCAAGGGGGTATCAGTAAGGACAGGCTGTGTGATCTTCCATGATCTTCTATCTGTCCATGATATGTCCCTTCATTGGAAAACCATAGCCATTGTTGTCTTGCTAAGAACATAGCATTGGGGGCACCTAGGTGGCTTAGTTGGTTAAGTGTCCAAGTCTTGATTTCGAATCAGGTCATGATCTCAGTTTGTGGGATCAGCCCCCATGTCAGGCTCTATGCGAACAGCGCAGAGCCTGCTTGGAATTCTCTCTCCCTCTCTCTCTCTGCTCTCCCCCCTCTTCTGTGCTCATGAGGGCATGTTCTCTCTCAAAATAAACTCAAAAAAAAAAAAAAAAAAGAATGTGGCATTGGGATAGGTGCTGCACAGATTACTTTTTCCTTAGGAAAGTGCCTGTGCTGCCTTAGAATGAGTCAGTTCCATGTGCATTTGGTTATGTCATGGCAGTAAGTGCTGAGAACCCTGGGTAGTTACACCTCCTGTCATTTTCATTGTTGTTTTCTTTTTTTGAGCAGCGCTTGATGTTGATGTGGGTGATAATCATGGCATGTGGGTAGACACTTGCTCTTTATCTGTCCATTGGAGAGTAGATGGTGTGCAGTCATGCATCCGTGTTGTGGAATACTCTAGAAAAAGGGGGGAGCGTAATTGTCTTGGGGAGGTAGTGTGGTCAAATTACTGTACTTGGAGAATGTGATCAAAATGGCTCGGCAGCTCTATTTCATCGTTACCTTTATATAGCCCATGAAATTTTGGAAAGGCTCCTGTGGTTGGCCAGCCCTTGGAGGTCTCATCATAGTGAGTGCTGCCGCCTGTGTCTCTACAGAAAGCTGAATACATAGACACCACCCTTAAACAGCAGAAACTGTGATGTGGTCATTTATAGTACAGGGAAGTCTGCCTTTAAATACGTTCTATAGACCGCATTTGGGTTAGAGACCACCTTTGGTGAAAAACATCACCGGACAAGGCCTGCTTGTGTTTGTTTTAAATCAGATAAACCAGAAGTTAGAGGTTAAGTCTTTCAGTTTCTCTTCTGCCCTTGCTGGACTTAATCGATGACTCCAATCTGATGACAAAAATCTCAAGTTATTCTGCTTTAATTTTCACCCTTTTTTGGTGGTTAGGCTTTTCAGGTGGACACACACTCCACGTGGGTACCGGGAGGAGCAGTAATGACATCTAACATTTATGGAGCATGTACTAGTCACCGTTGTCCTAAATTCTTGACACGGATGGTCTCATTCATTTCCTCACAACGACTCTTTGACCCTATGATGTAGGTCAGTTATTATGCTCATTATTCAGATGAGATGGGGACCCAGAG
Source organism: Panthera onca (assembly GCF_046562875.1). NCBI lineage: Eukaryota > Metazoa > Chordata > Mammalia > Carnivora > Felidae > Panthera > Panthera onca. The sequence continues at coordinate 21,355,434 of NC_138343.1, read as the reverse complement.
TGGCAACCGGCGCTGTGTAGCCCGAGTCGAGACCCTGTGCTTGTGGCCACTGCTCACCCCATGATCCAGTCACCAAATAAATATTCTCTGACACCTGCCATGTGTAGAGCCCATTGGTATGTACCATCAAGGGGAAAGGTGTGCAGGAACAAGCGTGTGACAGGGTTGCTGGCTTCTGGAAATGGCAGGTTATCTGGCATTTGATAAGAGGAGTTAGACAGACTATGCGTTCAGTGGAAGATCAGGAGGGGAGGTGTGTGTTTGCTGGAGTGAGAGGCTTGCACAGGTGGTGTGGTGTTGGCTCACAGATCAGCTGGAGGGAAGTGTCTGTCCCTGGAGCCTCCCACTGGCACTATAGGAGAGACCCAGTGATGAAGCCCTGCACAGATCTTTCTGGAAGCTAAACTTCCCCCGTGACCCCATTAGAGAGGTTCCAGTGGATCGGAGGTTGTCTTTCTCATGTGGTGAGAGATGCCCCCAAAGTGAAAGAGTGAGGGCTTGGAGTTGGGGCTTCTGCTGGCCCTCCGTGTGATGGGTAGTGGGGTGCGTGCCTGGCTCTCAGGCCTGCTTTCAATGTCACTGAAAGTGCTCGAGCTCTGTTTCAAAGTAAGAACGGTATGTGGGCCATTTTGGAAAAGCCTAAGACCTGTCAGCTCTATAATCATTTGGGGAAATTGAGTGTTGGTTTGGGTTTCAGTAGGGCCGGTGCCTTGAAAACAGGCCCCTTGCTGTTTTATGTTATAATAGGCTGTCACGTAATATATAAATTCAAGATTTGGGGTCACCTGGGGGGCTCAGTTGGTTAAGTGTCTGACTCCTGATTTCGGCTCAGGTCTTGAGCTCATGATTCGTGAGTTTGAGCCCCACATCAGGGTCTGCACTGACAGTGTGGAGCCTGCTTGGGATTCTTTCTCCCTCTCTCTCTGCCCCTGCCCTGTTCATGCTGTCTCTCTCTGTCTCTCTCAAATAACTAAAAAACTTTAAAAAAAAAATTAATTCAAGATTTTTGCCTCAAGATGCTAGGGTTCAGGATCAATGACATAAGCGGCTCAGTCATCTGTGCTAACTAGTGAAGGGGGTGTAGCAATTGATCTAATTACTAACCTGATCTTAAACTTTGTCCATATGCAAGGGAGATAGCCTTTGGAAGGTAATGTTCTTTGGTTGCTTTGCTTTTTAAGCAATAGGAGCACTGTAGACTGGAGGGCAGTGATAGAAAGCCGTCCTTTCTCCCTTAGGATGTTTGGGGATGGAGGTCACCAGTGTGCATCGTTCCTCCCCTTTTTGGGGGTGCCTGAGCAAGTTATGGGAACTGGCAGATCTCGAATTGCAATGAGTGCTTGATGGTCTGTTTCCTGTTTCCGGTGGGTCTGTGGAGAAGGATTGTTTTGAAATTGGTAACCAATAGAAAATTTCAGCCTTGTGTGCTGCCAGCTCAATTGTAAATGGGCTATCTTCTGCTTACTGCTACTATTATGGTCGTGGTCATTTTGCTTGTGGCAATTTGATAGCTTCAGCAGAGTGTAGGGACAAGATGTGTGGGTTGGGAGGCCAGCGTTCTGTGCCCCTTTCCAACCCTCCATGGAATACCACCATCAGCTTCCCTGCATCGGGAAGTGTCACTTCTCGACACTTTCCCCAGGTACTAAGCTCCAGGGATGAAAGGATGAGCAAAGCGTGCCCTAAAACTCCCCGGTGCATCATAGCCAGCAGGGACATGGGGGCAGGCAGAGGACCCGGGAGTGGGAAGTAGTGGGAGGAAAGAGGAAGTGATGTCTTCACATGGGAAGGGCTGGCCATGTGGAGAAACAAGTGGGGAAGGGAAAACGGACTTCTAGGCAGAAGAGCAGTGTTTGTACTGGCCCTGGAGTGCAGAAATATGAGGCTTCTTTGGGGCCAGGGTAGGGTAGGAAGTAGGGTCTGGCTGGAGGGGTAGGGCCAGGGGTGTTGAGCTGAGTTAGGGATGGAGGGATGTTGAGATGGGATTCTGTAAAAAGAGACAGGCTGGCTTGTGTAGACAGTGATGAGCCATCACATGCTTTGAAGTGGGGCCATGATGTGAGCGGCTTGTCTCAGAGAAAGAACACTGCTAACTAACCCTTTAGAAAAAGAAGGCAGTGGAGGAGACAACATGTCCAGCAAAGTGTAGCAGGAACTTAGAATTTGGTGCTGCGTTTAACAGGATAATTTACCTTCCCTCGCGCCTCCCCCCCCACCAGAGGTTTTTCAGCCTAGGATGTGTGGGCTGCCCTCTGAAATGTGACATGATCTGGTTGAGAGGTGGGAGCTTTATTTCAGCAAATAGAACTCAGGCCAGCTATATTTAAACTTCCTTAGTTGTGTTTTACTCATTGGTACTTATTTAGGCTTATCAGGTAGCGGAATTAGTTGGAGGAGAGAGACTCCTCTCTTTTCCCTCTGGGAGTGGACACTGGGAGTCAGAGGGAATTATTTATGTTGTAATTGTAATCACCAGTTTGTCAGCTGGGAGTGAATGGGCTTGCAGAGGGAGCAGGCAGAGGGCTAGCTCCTTTGCAGTCTGGATGACCCTGGGGCTGAAGGTTTTGGGGGCTGAGAGCCCCTGGTGGAAATTGTTCCTAAAGAGGAAGCGCCCTGAGCAGGGCCTGCCTGCTCACCTGTGCCTTTGAACTCACCCAGGTAGTGGCTGTGCCTCTCATGCCCCAGCCCTCTGCTCAGATTCCACCTGCCTCTCTGTAGATGAAGTCACTCTGGAAGGGGAGCTCTGGTGCCCAGGGCTTAACCCCCCTGCCTGTGTGTGTGTGTGTGTGTGTGTGTGTGTGTGTGTGTATGTGTGTGTGTAGGAAGTCACATAGCAGGCCCCAAAGACAATCAGTGGTTTATTAACTACAGTAGGGACACGATATTGCCTTTTCTTTTAGGTTTTCAGAGTCCTCTGCCCTCTGGGGAAGACGTGTTCAATTTTATATGTGTGGCTGGATACATTTCAAAGCCGGTACTCATGGACTGAGGGACCTGGCTGAGAGGGCTGTGAAAAATGTAGGCGGGTCCCCTTGATTCAGGAGGTAGGACACAACATAGACCTTAAAGTTAATGATCTCTATCCCCAAAAACTGATTTTCTATGTTACGAGTCTGTGAGCTGTTGGCAGCCTCCTTTGTTCAGTGTTGTTTCTGAACATGGTCTCTCATTTGTGCTAGACATGAGCTGGAGGAAGTGGGGTGCTGGCTACAGCGGGGCTTTGGGGGACCAGGAGGGGAATGGTGCGGGAGGCATCTTCCTTTTGTTTGTGTGACAGCCAGGCACACAGGTTAGGGAAGGAAAGCGCTGGGTGTGCCCAGGGCCTTGTACTGGCTGGTTGTGTGTGTTACTCCATGGATGGGGCGTGGGTATCATTCCCCTCTTTTTGGAGACCGGAAGCTGAGGGTTAGTGGTGCTCGTGTTTCTGAGGTCACACGGCTAGTGTCAGACTGCCGGGAAGCTTTCTGTTCTGGCCTATCTCCGCTGTTTTAAGGGATGTTCTTTTGTTACACAAAATCTCATTACGCCTTTGTACCTGGAGAGCTTGTAGCTAGCATTTTGGAACCTTGATTCTTTAACAGTTTGCTTAGATTTGAGCATAACATAGTATTTGAAGGCCTCACAGATATCCCTAAACAAGCCAGCTCCTGCATTTAGGACACTAGGTTGAGGCATGGTGGAGCGTGGTGGTTCTTGCCTTTGGGAGTTTACGATGGGAAAGGAATTCGCACTGCAGTGTGGACCCCAGGCCTAGCACCCGTGGGAAGGCTGAGGCTAACAGAAGAAACCGAAGTGTGGGCATAGAGGGGCAGGTGGGGTGTGGCGTTTCGGGTGTCATTTGGGATCGAGGATCGTGTACTGGAAGATGATAGGGTTGGAGGGCTACCTGGGGCAGGGTGAGGTAGAGACCTGGAGCTTCTGTAAGTGGGAGGGAGCCTTTAGGTTTCGAGCGGAGAAGTGACAGGTTGGCCTGAGCATGCTTTAGAGGCATCCTCAGAATGGGGAGTGTGGCATGTCTGTGCTCCGGGTGGCTGCCGTGGCTCACTTCCCTGTTCGTTTCTGGCCCGAGGCAGAGAGTGCCTCCCACGTCGGCTGGTACAGGATGAACCAAGCAGTGCTCAGGATCTCTGAAGTGCCTAATGCCACCAGAGTGATGTGGACCCGCAGGGAGGCTTGATTTCTTTACAGCCATAGACAGACTCATTTAAAAGCTGAATCACATATGTTGGGCTTAATATTTGACTTCTAAGTTATCAACTCCAGGTGAGCTACCCTCAAGAGCATGATGTGTGGTAGGGAGGGTGCCCAGGGCAGTGGAGACCTGCTTGGTAGAAGGTTCAGGTTCTTATGGTCTAGTGTATCCCTTTGGGGGGCTTGTTCGCTGAAACACCATATCATGTTTATAATGTTGGCATATTGGTTTGTCCCTTAATAGCACTGGTTTACTGAAGGTGGGGCCGGAAGGCTTTCCTGGCACGTGTGTGTCCTGAGATGTGCTGTGTGGACACCCTACCTGGAGCACTGTGGCCCCAGAGGCTGGGGCCAGTCTACCAGCCTCCCCCACCAGCCGGTTTTTAAGTCTGTGGCTGTCTTTGGTGGTTCCTGGTGAGAGAAACTGTGGTGTCCACCACAGCCCAAAAGGACAGCAGGGACACGCTCACTGCCTGCTTGGGGAGAAAGGGAGCCTGGATGTAGGAGTTTTACTGATAACTCGCCCGTATATCATTTTTACCCTCTGTAGCCTTCCTGTAGAACCCTGCAAAGTCCAAAGCCCTTTCCCACCTTTCCTTTGCTCTTCGACCCTCTGGGGAAGCTGGAAAGTGCCCGAAAGAGAGGCAGCTGGATGCATAATCCACACACGCCAGCTGCCGCCCCAGGTGACCCAGACTCAGTGGGTCTGTCATTTCACAACTATCTGCATCTGATCCTGCTCCATGGACACACACTCAGCACCTCTGTAAGGAGCAAATTGCTCCTCGCGGCTCCTGCCCCACGTGTGGCCTCCCCAGCTCTTTCCCTTTGAGCTCTGTCCGTGAGGATGCCCTCCTTGCCCCCTTCCCATTCATTTGTGTGCAGTCATTTCTGAGAAGCAGCTGTGCACCCATCATGTGCCAGTCAGGGTAAATGCTTTTCATGCATGATCTCCATAGTCCTTACAAGAACCCTACCAAGCCAGTGTATTCACATCTTGCAGATACAGAAGGTGGGGTCTGAGGAGATGGTCCTAATCAAACCAGCTACCCTTAATATGCAGGAGACTCTGTGCACCCCAGCTTTTTGTGCCTTGTCTCCTTTAGTCTTTGCATTGACCTTGTGAGGTCATTGTTCTCTCCATTCTACAGATGGGGAAGCTGAGGCTTAGAGCCTTTAAATAATTTGCCTGGAGTCACTCCAGCCTAAGTGACAGAGTCCAAATTTGAGCCCCGGCCAGTGTCCTTCACTACAGGTGCTCTTAATTAATCTTTGCTCTTCTGTATTTCTTTGGGTAGAAATTTCTCCCTTGGGGCTGACTCGGAGCCCATGGCTTCTGTTGGATTTGTTTTCTAATGCTTTTTCCGTGCCTAAAGGGGGAAGTGAGGAAGCTAATGTTAATCAAGTACCCACTAGATTTTTAGGCACGTGTTATGTTTTCCTTATGCTGGAGTATATGCTCCAGGAGGGCTTTTTGTTCCTTTTTTTGGTTTGTTCCTCCATGACTCCAAGCATGTTACCACAGTGCCTGGCACATCTGGTGCTCGGTCAGTACTCATCAAATGAATGCAGGAATGAGGCAGGGGTTCTGTTAACCCACTTTATAGGTGGAGGCAGTGAGGCGGAGAGGTATGTGACTTGCCCTTCGGCACACGCCACAGTTACGAGCTGCTTTTGCTCTTTACACCACAGATCTTCTGTTTTTTGTTTTTTTTTTTAACAGATCTTTTTTACACATGTAAAATGTAGGGAGTAATCAGATCTATGTCATGGGATTGTAGGGCATGATATAAAACACTATAAATACTTACCCAGTGTCTGGCACAGCATAAAGCTTGGATGAGTGGCATTGCTTTTGCTGTGTTTCAAATCTCTCGTCTGCAGGTGGCTTCATTTGGGGCAGGGTTGACCTACAAATCAGCAAAGCTGAAAATTTGCTAGCCACTGAAAACTTTTAATTTTATTAATCGAATGTCCCTATTTGTGCTGTACTCTCCGTCAAGCCATAACAAGTAATAACATTGGTGAAATCAGTTTAAATCTACCCCAGGCAAATGGCTGCAACGAGCAAGATTTGATTAAATTATATTTTGCGTCTGCTTTGTTTCTAGTCAGAATATTCTCCCAGAAGGGCCTGAGGGATCACCGTCCAGTTGTTCCTTAGAACCCCTTAATTTACAGGTGAGGAACCTGAGGCCTAGAGAGATACAGGCTGGCGGGGAGGGTGGGGCAGGACTTGGTCTTGCAGGTTAAGCTCTCTTCAGCGTCAGCCACCCTGTCAAGTCCAGACTGCCAGAGATTTGTCCTCCGTGGGCTTGTCCGAACCCTCTGCAGGAGCCCCCGCATTCCTGCTGAGGATGTTAGTGAGTAGATCCTATCAAGAGCCAGTAAATCAGAATCGCTGTACTATGTGAACATTTCTCATTATAAAATGTTCATATTTACTGGAAATAATACGAGGGAGTGTGAGAGACATCAAACCCCCTGTCATCCTGTCCCTTGGATTGCAAAGGAAATATTCCTAAGTCTACAAACTTGTTTTTTCCCCATTAGGATTTTGTTATTTCGTTGCATTTTTAACTCATTCTCACCATAGGAAATTCTAAATGAACAAAAAGGGAAAAAAAGCTAATAAAGCATAAAGTAAAATTTCCTTTCATGAGTCTGAAGTAACTTTTAATGTATGTCCTTCTAGGTGGTCTTATGTGAAAACATAACCTACTACTAAAATGGGATTCATTACATTTGTAGACAATTAAAAAGCCCATTTTTGTACACGCCTTTATACCAAATCTGTTAAAAATTTAATGTGATATGATAAGTATCTGCTGATGTATTTAAATGTTCTTTAACATGAAAATCACATTACTTGGATGTGCATAATTTAGGGGAGAGGGCCATAGGGTAATGCTTTCATTATTTTGCATTCCCTGGGCATTCATCATTTGAAGGGAGGAGGGGTATTTTTCTAGGTTAAATGAAGCCAATCGAGGATTAAAATTTTTACTGTGAATTATTAAAGTTAATCAGAGATTGATTATTCTAAAGAGGAAAACACTGAAACAATATATTTATTTTTTGATTAGCATATGATCTGTCCTCTTATTACTCTAAACCAATCAGTCACTGATGAAAAGCAAATTGAGCAGTTCAAAAAGTCCTTCCAGAGGGCCAGACTGTCTTGAGAAGAAGTTTCCCATCTGATGTATGACACGGTGTTGTGAATGCTACATACAATGTGATATGTAGTTTACCTGTGGTTGTGTTTTTAATTGGATATTTTGCTTCAATTAATGTCATGTTATTTGGACATTTTAGAGCAGTTACTCCCAATTTTTCCCAATATAAGGACCTATTGTAATGGAAAAACTTTTTCCAGAGCAAGCACAATTTCAATTATAGATTCTATTGGCAGTCTCCGACAAAAAATTCTTTAAAATAACACATTTCATGGAATTAGTTTATTACAAGAGCATCTTCACACTCTTGCCAAGTAACAGTACATATATGTGTATGTGTATGGTTTACTTGGTTTGCAGATGCTTGATGAGCGTATGAATGAGTGGACCCCCTGAACTAGCTCCCTGGGGCATCTGCCCTAGAGGAAAATGGATCCTACATATGAAGAATTCTGAGGTCGAATGTTAGGAAAATAACGATTAGATCAGTTCTAAAGGGCAAATGAGATGCTCGAACTCCAGGAACAGCTGTGCAGGTGCAAGATCTGAAGGCCTTTATGTGACAGGTTAGGAGGATGCATTCCGTTCCATCTGCTCGCTACTGAAGCTTCCAGAGGTGCCCACCCAACCTGCTCCTCATTATTTCAAAGGAAGAAATGTTGGAGAAGTAAACTGAATCAGAAACACTTCAACAGACCTTAATGGCATATCTCCCTTGGCCCTTCTGATTAATTTCATATGATCTGTTAGAGAGAGGGCTGGATTTGCAGGCTAGGTGACTAGTCAGGTTCTAAACCCAGCCCAGCCTTGATTATGGTTAATGGAAAGATACTGCACCTTGCACCTTGGTTTTTCCATCTGTAAAATGGGCAGAATCTCTTTCCGTTATCATATTCTTAGGAGGTGACTTAAGGATGCTCCCAGGCAGTGTTTTCTCTTTTTAATCAGTAGAAGTAAACAGAAAAGCTTTTGTGAGGCTAGACACTATTGTCCTTCCATATCAAGGATAAATACCATAAAACTAGGGAATTTCTAAGTATCCTTTATTTATCTATTTATCCTTTATTTCTAAGTATTCTTTAAGGCAGAGCAGCAGCCAGAGGACCTGCCAGTGAAGTGAGACCTTCCTCAAAAACCATGCACCTGAGGTTCTATTTTCTTCTCTTTAAAATGAGGGTGTTAGTGACTTAGTAATTGTTCAGTAGTGATACCTCTTAAAACACTATTCTTAGGGATGCCTGAGTGGCTCAGTCAGCTAAGCATCCAACTCTTGACTTTGGCTCAGGTCATGATGTCAGTTTGTGAGATTGAGCCCCATATCAAGCTCTGTGCTGATAGTGTGGAGCCTGCTTGGGATTCTCTCTCTGCCTCTGCCCCTCCCCCCTCTCTCAGTAAATAAACAAACAAACAACACAACACTACTCTTGGGCTCTGACAACAAAATCCTTACACTGCTTAACCACCCAGATGCGGGTAGGAGACTTAGCCACCTCATTTCTGATGTCAGCTGTATAATATGAAGGAAAAGCATCCCTCTGGTTTTCTGATTAGTTAAGGCTGGGAGCAGGTATTCTGTTTACATTGTATGTGGTATCTGTGCAAATTCAAAAAAATGTTGCATGTAATCTTTATTTCAAACTTACATAGCCTTTTCAAGTTGCTTGCTCCAGTGAACCTTCAGGAGTGTCTTAGCAAGCAAAAGAGGGCACACAGTAAGCACGTATCAGTTGAGCCTGGGAAAGAGCAGGGTTGGGGAAGCTACTACCCAGAAAAGACCGTGTTGTTTGGATTTTCTGCAAAAAAAATAAAACTGGATTTTTCCTAAAGGAGACAGGAAGAATTATTTTCACTAAGCGGACTTGGTGAAAGAGGTGGCCTGTGACTAGAGTCACCTGAACTGTGAGTTACAGGGCCACTGCTGTCTGCACAGTGGGACCAGTGCCTCCCCTGCCTGATGCCCGCAGCTGCGGTGAGACTTTCCCAGTGCACATCACAGGCGGTGCTTCCTTCTGATGAACACTGACCTCACAAAGGTTTCCAGGCAAGAAACCCTCCAAACACAATTTCAAGAATTCCAAGACAATTTTGCAGTTCTGATTCTAAGAGAGGTTTGATTGGAAAGGGGACTCCATCTGCACTTTCTTTCTTCTTTGTTTTATAGATGTTAGTAATTATCTTTAAAAAAAATAGAAATGAGTTCTATCTTAAGATTTCAGCTGAGTTTATTTTGAAGAACTGTTCGGTCAGCTGGGGTTTTTCTCCCCATCTGTAGTTTGCTTCAGGTTTCAGTGACTTGGCAATATGGAGATAATTCATAGTAGCTCACTAAGTTTTTTGTAAGAGATGTTATTGGAGGAGGGGTTACAGATGCATTGTCGGTTTAGAATACATAAGTAAAGGTTTCTCTGAACCTACCTTACTTTTTGAACAGGAGAAAAGATGATTTGGGGGGTGTAACAGTGTACCAAGTAATGAAGAGCAGTCTTCAAAGACCTTTAAATCTATAAACAAAACATAAATATCTTTAATCAAAATGTTTTGAGTTCTGAACCTGATGTTTCAAGGGTGCTTTATTATCAGGTGGCTTGCAGAAACACGTCATTAATCAAACCTGTTGCGTTTCCCCGCAGAATTTCATTAAAAAGGTTCCCATACCCCTTAGATGAGGGGCAGTGAAACAGAAACTTGATAGAAATACTAAGGATGGGGAAAGATCAAGCCACCGTGGCACCTGGTCCTCCTTTCACTTCCTTTCCCAACTCTGCCCCTCCGAGATGTCTTCGAGAAGATGGAGGAAGCTGCATGCAGCTGGGGTCATTGCCCTGGACCTTGCCACTCCTCTGGATGTGGGGACGGGAGTGGCACAGCCCTGGGAGTTTCTTCCCCAAAGCCTAGTGCTGGCTCTCCATGCTCAGCCTGGGGCCCCAGCTTTCTGGGAAGGCCCGGGAGGAGGCAGGGGCAGCGTGGGACTGAGAAAGTGCCTTCCTCAGGGCCTTGCCTTCTGGAATGGGGTGCGTGGCTGGGGGGACAACGAGTTGGAATCCAGAGCAGAGGGTGGAGGGGCTGACAGCAGTTACCATCCTTGCAGACTGGGCCAAGCAGGCCGTGGTGCAGAAGTTCCTTGTCTGGCTCTTGGCTTTCTCTCTTCACATTTTGGCATTCAGTGAATGCATTCGATAAATCTATGCTTTTCTGATGTGAGTATGATGTGCATGTGTGTTTTCTGTTTGTTTTTTGGTTGTTTTTTTTTTTTTTTTTTTTTGGTGTCGAACAGGCAGTAAAACCAAGAAGCCAAATGCTTGGATTGTTGTTGTATGGATTGATTGAAACTAGCCAAACTGTGGGAGTCACTTGCCCTGACGATTCCGGGTAATACTTTTCGCTTGTTCTACTAAAAGAAAAAAAAAAAAAAAATTACTTGCAAAGGTGCAGAATCAGATGCAGGAGTGGAGGGTTCGGGTTCTGCCCTCCCAGGGCGCCTGCGTGATACTGGAAGGAGAGGAAGGGAGAGCAGAGCGGCTCTCAGCTGCCGGCCTGGCTCCTCCTCTTCCTCTCCGGCCCCGGGAGCCACAGCCTTATGGTTTTGAGAGCACAGGGCCTAGTGCTGCGCCCAGCGGTGGTATTTTAAAGTATTTCTCGGTAGTTTTTAGGATTATCAGTCGTCACTTTGCAGGGTTCCTTTTCATTTTCAAGGGCACCCAGTATCACTGTTTAGTTCCCTTTCAAAAGCCCTCTTCACACACTCAGGCCCAGTCAGGAAGATTAATAATGTTCGCTGATTTACTGTCGCCGCAAAAAAAGCATTAGTTAATTAGACTTTTACACCTCAGTCAGATGGCATTAGACACCCTTTGTGCGCTTTAACTCAAGGATGTTAAAGACCTAAATCTCAGAGAAAAAAGAAAAGAAAGAAAAAGGACAGGCACTTTTCCAGTTTAAGCTGCATGTTGGTCCATGTTAATTAGGCATTTGTCCCTTCGTCTGGAGGTGATAGAAAATGCCAGTTACTGCGGTATTTAACTGACATCAAACTCCCGTCCAAAGAATTCAGTTGGGCCCAGCCTCCTCTCTTAATTGGTGGGAAGGAAAACTCCGGCACACACCCAGAATAAGGAGGAAACTGTTACTTTAACACTTAAAAATTTTCATTCTGGAGGATCTGAGGAACACTTGTGTATTTTTTGTTGTGGATGTTAACTGTGCTGTGGAGCTTTTTAAAAACTGTAACAGACTCTCCCTCTCAGACTTCAGCTACCCAAATGATTAGCTTTTGTAAGTCTTCAGTAAGTGAAAGTTTAGTCATTGCTGTTATCCAAGGTCAAAAAGTTATCCAGGGGCCCTTACAGATTTATTTATCTGTTTGGCACTGTATTTAAGAAGACATTTAATTTTCTAGCGCACAGTCAGATCTGAGCCAGTACTAGAAATTAGTTTGTGGGTTAAAGTGCCAAGTAATAGATGTTTTGAAAACCAATATATGGTGGCATATGAAAAGGATGGTTTTTGTAGGAATGATTAGATGAAACGTGCTCTTTGAAAAGATTTTAAGCAGCTTCTTCCTGGTTGCTGGAGAAGGTAATTCTCAGTGACAGGAGTTTAGTTTACCTTATTCATGAGCTATGTAAAACAATTCCAAAAATAATGAAAAGATTTTTTTTTCTAACTAGGGGTAGCCTTATTTGACTTTAAACCTTACTTGCTTTGTCTATGGTTTCTAGCCAAATGTTCACACGTTTGAGAGCACTTCATTTTCAGTACTGAACTACTTTTTCGTGCACTGAATGAATGCAATATGTTAACACTCCTGTCCAGCCCAGAATTGCTCGGCTGCCCCTTGGCCTGCCTGCCTGGTACTGGCTGAAAAGGTACCATTGTTTGTTCTGCAAACACTGGGTGATGTTTGTTTCCAAGGTGACTGGTTCTATTGCTGCCCTTTAAGCTGGGGGGGGGGGGGGGATGGGGGAGAGAGAAAGTTGGCTTTAAACACCTGAGAGCATCCTGTTCTGGATACGGTCTGTGTGTGTATGTGTGTAAGTTGAAATACTCTTTTAACTGAGTTAGTGGGAGAAAAAGGGATCATGTGGAAATGTGAGAAAAAGACAGATTATCAGTAAGTGAAAAAGATCAGTAAGTTCTGATATTTAACTCTGTACTTAGAATGAATGTAATGGTAAGAAATGTTAGAATTCAAGATCTGATTAGACCATAGTGAAGTGAACTATTTTTACATTTGAAAAAGTAAAGAGTCAAGGGAAGAAAAAATATTTTAGATGATAACCATTGAGATGTTAAATTTGTGTTTGCATGAAATAGTTCTTCAGCTGCCATCTGTAAACAGCTCTTTAGATGAATAAGAGTATAAGGAAACCTGGTTATGGATCAGGTAGGTAGTTAGGCCTTCAAAAACAAGTAAGAGAATATGAGATCTAAAAGGTTGGTTTCAGTTTTAAGTTCTGGAAAGAAACATTGAGAAAATGGTTAAATAGTTGAAGTTTATTTGTGTCCAAGATTTTCCCAAAAGGTAACAGATTAAAAGCATCTTTGGTGGTATATAATTGGCTTATTCATCAGTGAGAAATTTTAAGTTCAAATCAGAAGGAAGAAAAAATTATTCCTCCCTTCTTTGTCCCCCACCCCCTCTTTTTGTTTTATTGTACATGGATGCTGTTAACAGAACTTTGCCTTTTCACTCCTATCGGGTTTAGTACAGTTCATGCACAGGTTTCAGTAAACATTAACTACTTTTATCAGGGCTTGCAGTGTGCTGAATGGTTAGCAAAGAGAGTGCACTGCAAGAGACAGATGAAAATGAGAGAGTCCAAGGTCACATGGATGTTGAGTTTTTAGAAATTATTGAGAATTTAGGGAGAAGACATCCAGTTTCACATTTTAAATAGCCTCTCGAGTTACGTGAGCCTAAGACAAGGCTACTTTGCCTAGCATTTCCATGTGCTAGTTAAAACTGATTTCTTCAGATGCTCCCTCTGAATGGCAGGCAAGTGATTTTAAAATTGTTTTTACTTTAATAAAAGAAAAAGGGAAAAAAAATCTCGGCTTTTGTCAGGGCTGCCTTCTAGAATGAAAGTGTTTCAAGGTCCCAGCAGAGAAGTACTGTAACATTTATCACGGTGATTCTGACGATCTCTTTCGATTTTATAGGGGTGTCTTTTTTACTTTCTCAAAGATTATTTGGGATTGATTGCCCTCAGATAACCAGTTTGGTTCTAGGGGTTAACACGTTAAGTCATAAACCAAGTGCTAGAATGAAATATGGCCAAATAGAGACTACACATACTCTTTTCAGAAATCATGGAATACTGTAAAACTTTCGCCTCTGTAGCCTTTTCAAAACCAGGAACGTGACTTGTGCTTTTTCTAAAGGAGATGCATGTCTTTAGAATTACTGGCAATAAATATTGTCGTCTTTCTTGCCCCTCAATTCAGTGCAATGTGTGGAAGCAGTCAAATAAAGCTTGCCCCCCCCGGGTGTCGGTGTCGTGCCCGGCTCCCTCGTTGCACAGTCATCCCTGTGGCTGCTCCGACCACAACGGCAGAGCCCTGTGCACGACAGGGGGCTGCGGGGAGAACACCCGAGCCACCCCTCAGGCTCGCGTCCCCCCGCGGGCTGCAGACTCCAGGCTGTGCGGCTGGGTGTCGCCTGCGCTGCCGCTGCGGGCTTGCGGGTGGGCGGCCTGCTGGGGGCCGGGGAGGGGCCTGGGAGGACGCGCGGGCGGAAGGCGGCCTGGGCACGCCGCCCCTTCCCTCGGCGGACCAGCCTTTGTGCGCTGGGGAAGCCGTCGAAGCACAAGTGTGTTCGCACGGCTGGAAGCGTGTGCGCGGTTGTCCCGGGGGACTCGCCCCTCCCCTCCGAGGGCGGCCAGTGGGAAGCGGACGGGGGGGCCTGCAGGGGTGACCTCGAGGAGGCGCGGGTCCAGCCGGGGCCCTCTCGGGCCGCCCGCCCCACCTCAGCGCCCGCGCTGGGCTGCCCGGTGAGCGGGCAGCTGGGCCGTCAGTCAGGGCGGCGGGCGCGGATTGGTCGGTCGGTCGGCCGGCGGGGGCGGGGCTCGGGCCGGCCTTCCCGGTGGGCGGTGCCAGCCTCCCTTCCAAGAAGACCTTGACGCGCTCTCCTCGGCCCGCGACGGCCGAGCAGCAATTTAATGAACAACCAGAGATCTTCAAAGGGCCCGTTTAGTAATTGAGCTCGTTTTTGAAAAGTGAATTCTTAGGAAGAGATTAGAAAGTGCGTGCGCTCGGTGCGAAGTCCTGTACCCCCCCCCCCTTTTTTTTTTTTTTTTGCTAATTTGATGCCGTTTAGCCTGTGATCACTTCTGGATTTTCAGAAGTTTTGCATAGGCGTGAGCTTGTCCACTTGTATTTTGTACTGATTTCCCAGAACAAGTCCACGTTAACACATTTGGTTTACCTGATGGCAGTTTTTCAGTGAAAGCAGCATGTAGCTAGAAAATATATGTAGACTGTTTTTTACATAGCAGAATGGTGCAGGCATTATAGGCAGCAGACCAGGATCTGGGAGAAGGAGCTCCATGAGACAAGGAGAGGGGAGAGTGGCAGCAGTCGGTTCGGGTTCGCTGAGCTTGGAAACAGGACGGCTCCTGGTCCTTTCCCGCTGAGTGTTGGGCACCTGTTTTCTCCTTTCCATTGTGACCCGCCTTCAGAGAGTGGGGTGGTGGGACAGAATACAAGCAAACAGGCCTCAAGTGGCTTCAGGTTTTAAGACTCAGTTACTTCCCAGCAGTGCTGGGCCCCTCCTGAAAGTGAGGTGCGTCTGTCTCATTCTCCCTTCATAATCAGTGTGTTGATGATGATAAGGAACACATGCAGCTGGGATGCAGTTTCTTGATGTTCTGTACTTTAAGTGCATGACCACCGAGGACAACAGGTGGTTTGGTGACGGTCAGCCTTACTTCTGATGACTGAAGGCCACCTGCCACCGTGCCCTGCTGAGTGTGCCCTGAGCTGGCAAAGTGGATGAGGCACATGGCTCCTGCCGGTTCGTCTGTGTCACAGGGCTGGGCAAAACCTGAAGTGGCCAGCTCACTGCACCAGGGCACCATTGCCCTCACTCCATGAGCAACGTAGTACCTAGTGACTCACCTGGCACAGTCTCTCCACTTTGTCACTCGTCTCATTTTTGGTGTGCTGCCTTGGTGTGCTCCCTTTTCACTGGGTGGCAGCATCCAAAACAGTGATTCTTCAACTGGGGGTGAGGGGAGAACTTTTCCTTAAGGCACATGTCAGGGCCCACTCCAAAACATGTTGTGAGGCTGGGACTTATCCTTCTGAAAAGCTTCCCAGGTGATTCTAATGAATACCCCTAATAATTAGCATTCAAAGCTGTATTTATAAACGGGTTACTTTTATATTTATGTCTGATGAGACAAATGAATACTTTTGAGCCACTGGGAATTTTAAAAATAAATAAAAATAAGAAGTGATATATAAACCTTGAAATTCTCCCATCTAATGCTTGCTTCTTGCAGCCCTGAGTTTTCTATGAAGGCAGGTATTGTGGTACCTGTGCTAGAACCCTGATAGGCTGTCTGCACTGGCAGGTGTAAATGCTACTAATTAATTTTTTAAGAACTTGGCACAATGACAATTATCAGGGATGCTGAGTAGCTGGTACCAGATGTTTCTTTTGTTAGGCCATGGAGAGGTTATGTCACAGGTAATAGACTATGGACACGTAATCCCTTGGTCTGAGGCTGTGGATTTTGGAGAGGCTGAATATTTTCTTTAAAAATGGGGGTGGGGGGAGATGGATGGATGGATGGATGGATGGATGGATGGATGTTCTGGTTTCTACCCTGCCTCCCCTGCCCCAGCTCTTAGAGATTATCTTATGTAGAGGTGTCTACTCAATTATCATTAGGCCCAGCTCTTTTGAGAAGCGAATAAATGGTACTTGGAGCCTTTTTATCTAGACCGTCTTGCTCACCATTTTGCCACAGCTGAAGCGACAGCCTGTGCCTCTAACTGAATTCAGTCCTTTTTTTAGTCTTTTAACTGTGGAACAACAGGAAAGTCGGCCGCTCATCATTTCGTGTGCAGACTTTACAGCCTCTGAACAGCCTCTGCTTACGCAGTTCATGAATGCACCATTTGTTGCGGGCACAACTGTTAGATACAACTGGCCTTGCAGCCCACTCTGCCCGCCATCAGTGCATCACTGTGGCCTTTCTCTCCCCCTTTTCTTTCCTTTTTTTTTTTTTTTTCCCTGCCTAAGCCAGATTTTTGCTTTAAATACCACCATCTTGTCCACGGTTACAGTTTCTTTGACCCAACTTACATTTTTCAAATGTAAGTTTCAGAAAGTAGGTTTAATTTGCTCAGACTGTGAGTATACATGGGGGTTCCGAATAAGGGAAAGTATTTTACTTTATTAAAGAAAGAGGTTATTTTTGTGGCTTGCGTTTGCATTTATGCTTTTCAAAAAATAATCTCAAAGAACCGTGTCACTTTGAAATTTTATTGTAAATTGCATTAATGTTTGTTAGAACGTTTTGGATTTTCCTAGATTATTATATTTCCTTTTAAGCTTTACACACCATTTCTTTGTCATCAGGTATTGTCTTCAGTTTGGAATTTAAGAGAAGCTGTCAAAACCAAACTCTTTAACACTTGGTTTTTAGAGTCTTTGAATATTATCCTTACAAATGACTGTTTATCATTCTTTTCTCCTTTTGAAACAGGGTCCCATCCGAAAATGATACCATTAAGGTTAAAGATTTTCACTTCTGTTTTGTTTCTCTTAAATATACATTCTTTTGCCTATAATTAATTATACATATGTGTTACTCTGTGTATATGCATACATTGACATTATGCCTTCTTTATATTTTATTTAATTGTCTTTTCGTTAAAAGCCTGTATTGACTTATTTTTTTGCTGTGTTTTACGCATTCAGCAACTGGGCCAAATTGTTACTTCTGACTGCTTTAAGGCCCTGCTGTGGCTAAGGAGACAAATTTCTGTTAAAACAGCAAACATCTTAGAGCAACCAGCTCTACAAGCTTCTGCATCCTGGAGCTTCCAAACATGAAACAGTCATTTGCTAAAAATGAAGAAGCTTTCCATAGTTTGAATTTTATAAAGTACAGGAATGTATTTAGTTGTTGTCATTCAAAGTTGTCATGGAGGCCCAGGGTTGTATTTGTTTTTGTTAAAATTGAGACGTGCAAACATGTTAAAAGGAAAAGGTGTATTCTTTTGTGAGATTGATGTTTTCCTTTTCATCTCACTATTTGGGGGTGGGGGGGTGGGAGATCTATTTCTTTGTGAAGATTAAGTCCAGCGCCTGAAGAGTCCTTACAGTCTTGGTTGATGTAAAAACTAAGCAGTTACAAGTTCCCTGGGAAAGTGAGCCTGGGTTTTACTGCTTCCAAGAACAGTTTTCTCAACCCTGAGTCTGCTCTTAACTTTTAGAGCACTTTCTGTACGTGGTCCTGCAATTTTCAAGCTTGGTTTTGATCTGCACCTTTAAGCTGGGTAAACTCTCATTGGACTTTTCTCCCTTACCATAGTTTCTTGACTGCTCTTCTCATGTGATTAATATGTGTGTTGCTTCAAATGCCAATTGAAACATCACCAGCTATTTTCACCAGGTAGAAACTGCTTTTCCTGTGTCAAAACAACCAGTGTGGCTTAGTTGATGCTTCTGTTGCTAAGCAGGTAAATTTCTGGTCTGCAGGTTGTCTGTTAACCCTGTAAATGCCTAATGTCAAGCAAAAAAAAAACCAAAAAAAACCAGAAACCAAAAAATCAGAAAACAAAACCAAGAAGAAAAAAAACCAACAAGGTGATGCTTCCTTCTTACACAATGCTTTGTTCAGGTACATGAAAACTGGGCCTAGCTCACCCTAACCTCCTTTTATGTATTGTGAAGGACCTAGCCTCAATTTTTGTATTTTTGAGGGGAGGAGGAGAGGTAGGAGGTAGAGAGGGCTGGGAAGTTGGCAGTATCCAGGGAGATGACAGCCCAGGGAGCTGGTAGTGAAGGTATCACACCATATGATTAAAAGTTATGGGCTTCAGTCAGTAATGACTTTAGCTTTTTTCTTCAGGACTTTTCTCTACAAGTCTGCCTTAAATTGCAGTATGGCTGTGGGGAAAAGAAGAGGAAAGAAAGGGGTTGCTGTTTGCATCCATTTGCCAGAAAGGAGTTAACAGAACATACCGCAGAACAGGTTGGGCAAGACTGTTAAAGCCAGTGATGAAGCCTTCCCTCTCTCTCTCTCTCTCTCTCTCTCTCTCTCTCTCTCTCTCTCTCTCCCTCCCTCCCCCCTCTCTCTCTCCCCCCCTCCCCCCTCTCCCTCCCTCCCTCTCTCCCTCCTCCTCTCTCTCTCCCTCCCTCCCTGTTTCCTTCTCTCTCTCTCTCTCTCTCTCTCTCTCTCTCTCTCTCCCTCTCCCTCCCTGCCTCCTTCCTCCCCTGTTCTCCCTTTCCTCTCCCAGGACTTTAAAACATCTTCAGATTATCCCCTACTCCGCCCGCCCCCCCCTTCAGCGTCTGGCTCTCCCTCTCCAGGGCAGAACATTTGATGTGATGAAAATACTTTGTGGAGATGAGGAGCCTGTGGGAGAGGCCTCAGCCATGCCAGCTGTTTCTTGAGAAATCGATGGCGCGCTTGTCTGTGCCCTTCGCCATGTAACATAGGCCCCATTCAGCAGAGACATTCTTCTGCGCGTTTTATGCCTCTGTGGGACTGTGGGGTGGGCGGCCCTTGGGGGGCCAGGGGGGCTGGGGAGGGGCGGGGGAGGAGGTCGGGGTGGAGACTTGGAGGTCAGTGTGGAAGAGTCCTGTGCTCTGAGTGCCTGGAAGTCATGAGACACTGCTTCTCCAAGCATCTGAAGTCCGCGGACGTAGGGGATGGGATAGCTTGTGGCCATAAATGCAGAGAGGCCGAGCTCTTTAAAGCTCAGTTCTGGCCTGATATAAGTTCTGCGTGGTGTTTGTATCTAATCCCTCCGTAAACATACCATATATAGTCATGCTTGAGCTCACTATAACACACATCACGGGGGAACCTCTCCTAATGCACAGATCCTTGGGCGCTTAGAAGCAGGCTCAGGCTATTTCTGGTGTTGTCATGGCTTTTTTGAGTTTTTGGAGGGGGGAGGAGGAGGGGTGGGTTCCCCTCGCCCCCCCCCCCCCCCCGCCTTCTTCGTACCATTTGAAACATGTTTCTGATCCGAGTGTGTCTGGCACTCTGAAAACTAAAGCAACTATATTGTCACGTGAGGAGAAACCGAATTCTCCTTGTACATCTGGTTTTGAACAAGAACCTTGCTTTTCTTAGTATCTTTAACACCATACACGTTTTCTGTTTTATGGTCGCCGTCTGTCTTCAACTGTTTGGTTTTGGAGCATCTTTTAACACCGAGAGGGGAGCTCTCCCCTGTGATATGTCCCTGGCAGCCAGTTGAGAAGGTGCTTTGTGAACTCCCTTTTCCTGTCCAGATCCTCCTTGAGCTGCCCTCGTGTGTTTACAGCACTTCACCTTCAGATTGCCATGATTTCCAGGGCAGGGCACGGCAGCCCTTTTCCCCTTGGCAGGGCTGGGTCCGTGGAGCAGAGAGGACACAGGACTAAGAAAGAAACGTAGTTAATGTAGTCGGATGTCCCCGCCCCCCCCGCCCCACTCCCACCCTTGGAATACCTGTAGGATATAGCCCTTCTGTTTGTTGGAGTGAGTGGTGGGGGGCATTTGTGGCTCAGATAAGAGACCTCTTCCTTTTCCTCCTCTTATTTTCTTTTCCTTCCTTCCCCCCCTCCCTCCAAAGGCTATTGCTTTTCTTCTCAGGCTCCGTGTATAGATAACCCTTGAAGAAAAGGTGTTTTGCAATGCTGGGATGTTTGGGTATTATTACACGTAAAAAGACAGGATGGGCACTTTTCTTTGCCTTGTTTTCTCTCATTGGCCTCATCGCAGTGAATTATATCTGAGTGTGTGACAGTTAATTGTACCATCCTTCGCATTTCCTAAGCTGATAAGCCCCTTTCTGTCTGTCTCCATCAAGCCTCTTTGTTTGAGAAGCTCCTAATGCAGTAGAAGAATAAAGAGACAGTTTTCTTATTGACTGAAGTCTCTTAAGCACATTCATTATGCTCTTTATCATATCTTTTTTAGAACTTTATTCCTTTAACTTCTGTAATTGAATTGTTCCAAGTAGTACAAATGACCAGTAAATGAAAACTTCCTTAAAAAGATCAGTGAGTCCAGAAAAAAAAAATGGTAATTTTTTGAAGGCTATGTGTATTTATTTCAAACTTTTAGCAGCACCTGGTAGATCATGTTCAGAGTAAGACACAGGTTCTGCCAGAGGACCAATTGCCGATATGGAAATAGCAATTGATTAATTAGCTGGTATTCAGTGGACTTAAAAGCAATATATCACTTATGTGGAGGTCACTTATTTGGCATTAAGTCCAGAATATTCAGCATGTGAGTGAGAGAGAATAAGCTGCGAGGGGGGTGTGTGTGTTGGAATGGGGTATGCAAAGCCATGCAGGTGTAGGAAGTCTTAGTACTAACACTCACTCCTACCCTTGAATCATGATGATCAGCTAGGCCTGCACTCTAACACCATTTATCCTTACTGCGCATGTGGTCCTGACCACTTGCCTACCATTTTTTCACGTGTTCAAGTCAACAACAAATTAGAGGCCAAAGTTGGTGCCTCGGGGTGGAGACAAGTCATCAGAAGGAGCTGCATTTACAGCAAGAAAAGATGTCAGCAAATGAGCAGAAGAATTCAGACAGCATGGCTGGTGACCATTGGGGGAGACTGGGCAACGTGAACAGAGAGGAGTCCTCTGTGTTCTTTCTTAACAGCTGCATTGCACGCCTATCCACAATGATCTCAATAAAAATTTCAGTTAGGAAAAACGCATGGCTGACTGAGGCCGTGCGGTACCGGGGCAAAACTGAAATAGGGGGGGATATTACGCTAGTTTCCGAAGGCACCTTGTGTAATGGTTGTTCACTGTAATGATCCTGAGTCATCACCCAAAAAAGTTAGATTAATCATATGTTGATTCACCATGTTCTGCTTAAGGAGATGGGGAAGTTTGAAAGATACTTTGGAATGATTTACACCCAGGAGTTTTATATGGAAAATTAATTTCTGAATACTTCCCTCCACCAGCTCCCCTCAGTGATATGCAGCTGCTTTGTGAGTTAACATAAAATGTTAGAATAAACCTTCCAGTGTATTCATGTATATACCAAAATGGTATTTATTTAGCCCAAATGTGCAAAAAAAAAAAAAAAAAAAAAAAAAAGATTCGTTAACAGATTCACATGGTGTCCAAATACCATTACCAGGTTGTTCATCTGTATTCCTAATGAGAATTGTTCTTTTTTGTATTTTTAGTGGAAATAATACACAAAATGTCATGGATTTTTAAAAGCTGGTGAGAGAAAAGACCCCCTCTATCTGGTGGGTACTGAAGAAGTCCTACATACCCTGGGTGGTGGACAGTTTGTAAAACAGGAGTTCCAATCACTTTTTGTCTGTTTTTATGGGTCTGCCTTTGTTTTTTTCATGATTCTTCCACAGTTCACATCTGTGCTCGGGATTGATCATGTCACCTGGAATGGTGTCTGCATGGCTTTTTTCGGCCAGGAGGAACAATCCTAATTTGAAAAACGAAATGCTTGCTTACCAGCCATTATTCTGTTTTTTAGGTTATTTGTTAATTTTTTTCCTCTCCGTAGCTCCATTTTGTAGATGGAGACTACTGTGGCACTCATGGTTGAACACCAAAATCTCTCTTGGTGTTGTTAAGTATTTTGGGACATTTTCATGGAAATCCCAGGATTGGAAAGCTCCCGGGGCAGCTAATACCTAGTAATGGTTCTGAAGCATTTTGATTTTTATCTGCATATGGCACATTGCTGGGCCTAAGTTTTAATAATCCTACTCATAAGTGCGTTTAAATTAGCTTCCAATGGTAGTAGATTTCTTTAAGTCTTTGGTGCCTTTAGATGTGCTGTAATGCAGTTAACCTGAATAAGGTTGGTACAAACTTTTCTACTACTGAATCAAATAGGTTTCGTGAGTTTTGTTTTGTTTTGCTAAGAGAAATTATTCCCTTTGAAAACGTAATTAGTTTTGTAACCCGGTCTTCTGCGTATCCATGGAAACTATACCTCCGGATTGCCATGCTGAAGGTGGAAAGTATTCTCTTATGGGTAGCCGTTTGTGACTCGTTCAGGGGAGGGAAATGAATGTAGTTGGGCTGCATTTAATAAAAATTAGTTCTCTGGATGTTGGACGCTCACAGCAGATGGAAAAGTAATAAAAACCATTACTTCCCAGGAAGCAAGGAGCAGGTCTTTGTGCTGACTTCTTGGGGTGGGGACAGCGCAGGAGGGGTGTGGCACAGGGTAAAGGGCTTGTGTGTTATTCGGTGTGCTGAGCTGCGCAATGCCCCGTGGCTCCCTACACGGCTCGGTTGGAGATGATGTACTCACCGCATCCCCTGAGTGGGCGGGCCTCCAGGACAACCATTGAGAGGTGGAGATGGTGGAACTGGAAGTGCCTGGGAGGGAGACATCCAGGCGTAGATTTGAACAGCTGCTGGCTGCCTGGATATCAGCCTCCATGAATCACAGGCTCCGAGAACTCCTCTGTGGGGCTGGAGGCCTACCTTGAAGAAGGAAGGGGGAAGCTCTCTGCTGATACTCTGATGCCCCCAGAGCACTTGCAGGGCATGACAGAAATTTGGGCAGTTACTAGCGTCTCGATCCATAACGTTCGTTGTTTGTTTAAAAGCTTTTCCGCCTTCACGTAATCCTCATCTTGTATTTGAAGTAAATGCCGTGGGTCTGCTTTAAAGGCTGACTAAAATGGATTTTATTGGGCGTTGGGTTATTTGTAAGGGGCCCTGGGGGCCAGAGTGAGACCCAGAGAGAAGAATTTGATCAATTGATTTAAGGTGGTTGGAGGATTGAAATGTTACTTGATTGCTGGTCTTATCCAGGATTTTGAGATTTCAAGGAAAAGTGGACAATGCCTGCTTTTATCTGAGGGATTTCAGCAGTCATATGATCAGCAAACCAGCCCCCAGGAGCAGCCAGCTGCAGTCTTGGTGCCGGGAGTTGGTGCAGAGCGGGAGCTTGAGGGTGCACAGGATGTGCTGATTTTGGAGTCATTTAGCCAGGATGGTTTGGGTCATGGCCTAGGTGTGCATAAAAGTTGCACATCGCAGGGACGTGCATTTGTATGGTCTCAGATTTATTGGGGTGCCAGTCAGAGAGGCAGCAGCAGTGAGAATGGAAGGGAGCGGCATTCCTGGTGAGCACACGACCCACAGTTCCCTGTGTGTGGGAGAAGGTGGCCACCAGGCTGGGGCGGGCAGCAGGATAGAGCCAACCATCTTGTTAAGCAAATAAATTCCTAACACCGGGATGATGTGTAGAAGTCTGCAACCACAGACCTCTCTGGGCAGAAGTAAATGGAAAGGGGCTTTCAGCTATATGAAGCATAGTGTTTATAGACCCCCAGGAATTAACTTAGAGCTTTGGCCCTCTCAATTTGAACATGACTATGGAAGAAATAAACTGCACAAGTTAGACTACAAAAATCACATGGGATCACTTTTACATGGCTTTCATTTGCTAAACGTGGATGTTCCCAGTATGTTTCTCTTGCAGATGTGCACACAATAACTCTGATTTGAGGACATATTAGGAGCATTATAAAATCAACTTGCGAAATAATAAGGGGTTTCCAGGGGTCTTACAGGAGAGTACTAGCAAGATGTGAGGCTGAGTTCCTTTAGCTCTGTGATTATTAATAAACCCACCTATTATCGAACTGCACATTACTCCTGTTCTCTCTGGTTTCCCGACAGTGTCTGTCCTCTGGTGTTAGCTCCTTAATGAAAAGTGAGGAAGTAACCCTGTTGTAGGGTATATGTGAGACTTCAGTGGTTTCTCTCATCTTTTTTTTTTTAAGTTTATTTATTTTGAAAGAGGGCACACACTTGAGTGGGGAGGGGAGAGAGAGAGAGAGAGAGAGAGAGAGAGAGAGAGAGAGAGAGAGAGAGAGAATCCCAAGGAGGCTCCACACTGTCCTCGTGGAACACAACCTGAGGCTTGAACTCACGAACCATGAGATCATGACCTGAGCTGAAATCAAGAGTTGGGCGCTTCAACGACTGAGCCACCCAGGCACCCGGGTTTCTCTAAAATCTTAAAGGTAGTGTGTCATATGATTTTTCTTTTAAATAAAGAAGTTTAAGTGTTCAGGTTTGCATTTTTGTTCATGACTTTTTCATATCTCCTGAAAGAAATGAAAAAAAAAAAATCCATTCACCCAAAACCCCAACAGTCTGCTAAATAGCTGTAAAACAGAGAAATGCAGCTTTGAGCATTGGGGCCTTTTTATTATTTTCAACTCTGATTTTACGGTCGAGTTCTAATATGTGACCAAATGTATTACATGAGTGTTTACCCCCCTTTTTTTTTCTTCCTCATTTTGGCCACATGGGAGTACCTAAAGAGATGGAATGTGCCACACCCCGAGAATGAGGCACTCTAGGGGCCTAGGAACTTGAGAAGGCCTGAAGCAGCAGGGTCTGTTCATCTCGAGCTTGGCCTTGCCTGTGCTAAGTGGGGAGCAGAGAGCCAGTGAACTCCTTCAGCATGAGTTCTAAAATGTGTGTGTGTGTCCAGAGGGGCTCTCCTGCCCTCTGCAGAAGGAGTGAGGGAGAATTCTGGCTAGGAGTCCCTCTACCTTGTTTTGTTTAGTAATCTCTACATCTACTGTGGGGCTTGAACTCAGGATCCTGAGCTCAAGAGTCACGTGCTCTTCAGACTGAGCCAGCCGGCCCCCCCACCTTTGAGATCAGTTGTAGATCCCTGACGTTGTCCTCACAGAGCGCCCTCCAGAGAAGTGCTGTTCGGTTCTTTAAACCCGGAAGGGCTTACGTGATTCTATGCTCTCTCCCCAGTTGTTTTCGTGCATTTCATAAATGTCCTACCTTGGAGTTCTAGATTATGCTTTGTTTTGGCTGTGTGTGTGTATGTGTATGTGTGTGTCTGGGTAGGGGCTGACGTTTTTAGGAGACGAGAATTTTTATTATGATTCATTACACATCACCTGGAAGATTAGTATATTGTGGACAGCTCATTCCCTGCATGTTAAATTGCACATTTTCCTAGGTTGACTAGAAATTATGATTTTTTTTTTTTAAGGAGTCGTTTTGTGGTTACATGGTGATGCTTTTACCTTAAAGAGATCACCTTCTTTCATTTGGCCAGAATACATTATCAGTTCAAACATGATTTAATGAATAAAATTGAATCCCTTTCCTTCTGGCCTGCTTTTGGGAATCAAGGGATTCCAGGAGTGTGAGTGTGCACATATTTGTTTCCTAGGGCTCTTGATCTGAATCCTTCAGTGTATTTACTGTTCACATTTTCAGTACTTCTTAGCATATTTAGCTTTCTAAGTTGTTGGCAACTGTTACATAATCCTGTTGCGATGAAAAGTTTTTAAATTTGGTAAGGAAGAGCTCCCAAATGGGAGGTTAAAAAAACAAAACAAAACCAAATTCCTCTATTTTAATGAACAGAAGTGAATTGAGAATAGGGTAGAAATCCCAGCTAACTGATATTAGTATAAAATACTTCACATCTGTGTGTGATAGGTTGTACTTAATAAGACTGACTACTGATATAGAGGTTCTTTTCACAGCGAGTTGTCTTAGGTTAGGCTGAGCTATGCTGAAGTATGAAACCAACTTTAAAACCTCTGTGGCTCAACCTATGAAATGTCATTTCTTGTTCCTATGAAACTAGCACAGGACCAGCAGCCCTGTCCTGTGGCTCCCTTCCAGGCAGTGGCCCAGGGATCCAGGCCGCTCTCATCTCCTAGCTGTCCTGCCATTGCACATGCTTCCAGGCAGCCCCAGGAAGGAGAGAGCGAGCAGATCACACGCCAGTGTGAAAAAGCTTCAGACTGGAAGTGATGCACGGGCCCTTGGCTCACAGCCCATTGGACAGAACTTGTCATGTGATCTACCACCTGCCATGCAAAGTTGTAAGGGTACCAGGCAACGCGGAGGAACACATTGCTGTTCTGTGAACAAGACACCTCTTTGCCACAGGCATATTTGCCACTCTCCTTTCTTATTTCTCCTTAAAGCATACTGTGCACAGAAAGAAACTAGAGAAGGCTTAGGCCTCAAAGGTGGAATGTAAGAAGTGAACCATGCCACCGAGCTATGGCTCTGCAGTTGTGATCCCCCGGCCAGCAGCATCAGCATCACCTGGGAACTTGTTAGAAATGCAGGTGCTCAGGCCTCACCCCAGACCTCTGCTCCAGTAAGCTCTCTAGGTTCGTGCTCAAGTTTGAGAACCATTGCCTTGGATGAATGGAATGTCTTGTAGCACCAGTTGAACTGATAATTAGTGAATGAACTCTGAAGTGCCGATATGCACTTGCTAGTGTTTTTGTGCATTAAACTTACCCTCAGGTGTGAGCCCATGTAGGATAATAATAGCAAGCACTTAGTTTGTTAGACTCTTAACCTCACCGTGTTAAAGCACTTAACATATTGAACTCAGATGTTTCTCACAACGACCCTGTGAAGTAGGTATTATCATCATCTCCATCTTATAGATGAGGAAACTGAGGCAGAGAAGGGTTCTATAACCGTAACCGTCCAAGGGCGCTGCCATAAGGTCAAGCCACTCACCACAGCTGGCAAGCAGAAGAGGCGGGATTCAAACCCAAGAAGTGTGGCTCACAAGTCTGCTCCTTCACTGCTGTGCAGTTCTGCTGGCTGGTCTCCGGGTGGTAACCCCCCAGGCCCTGCAGTGGTTCTTCTCTTTTTCTTGGAGACCGGCTGTCAGAATGAGCAGGAAGTGCGGCGTGTCGGTGGCGGTTCACATTAGGGGTGAAGCCCCCCCACCCCCACCCCAGCAGCATCAGTCGTTGGTGGTTTATGTGTGTGGCGGGCTGCGGACAGCGTGGGCCCAGTCCTGGAGATGCATGGCTGGGCAACAGTCGCCCAGTCATTTAACACTGAACAATAATAGAACGGGGTTGCTAGAGCTGGCACCCAGGTGTTGCTGGGAAGCATTTTCTCAGAGCGAGGTGGTCCAGTGGCACTGGAACATGTTTCTCCAGCTAACCCGTGTGCAAGCTTCAGGCGCGCGAGAGGCCCTTCTCAGGTCATTTTCTGTCATCCTCTGCCCTCCCAGATGCTCCTCTGAGGCCTCATTCCAGGAGGTGGTCTGAAGATAGTGTCTGTTCAGTTTTTATGATCAAGACTTAAGTTGTAATAGACACGATGTGGTTTTGCTTCCAAGAAAATTGGTGAAAAGGGTTCTCCTCCTTCCCACTGGGGAAAATCAGGAAGAGTGAGGTGCGATCTAACCTTTCGAATTTTGAACTGATGGCAAAGGATTTTCCAAATGACATGTTCTGTTTCCTGGCATCCTTTAAAACTTGTCAATGATTAACTGCATTCACTGTCTTCCAGGTGGGTCTGTTATTTGTTGTTGTTTACGTGTACTTTGCTGGCCCCTGCACTTCCTTGCCTTCTTTGTCTCCCAGGCTCAGCAGGCTAGAACTGAGCCGGCTCTTTGGTAGCTCTGCCCTGGGCCGGTACCAGCTTCGACTCTAGGTAGAGGATAAAGATAGCATCACCCCTTTCGGTTTTCGTGTTGGCCAGGAACAGCTGCTACGCTTTGTATAGCTCTGAACCTAACATTTCATTGCAGAATTGCTGAAATTTTTAGTTTTCTGCAAGCCAGGGCTTAACCACGGGGTCTTTCACATTCAGACTTCAGAGTCTAGAATTTTCCTTTGAGAAACAGTTGCTTGCCTAGGAGTGTGGCGATGTAAGGGAACAGAGATGGGGGGGGAACTGTTTTGCATACATTGCTTTACAGATACTGTTCCTTCTTTTCCTCTCCCTCACTTCAGATGGTTTAATTTGCTTAGGTGCTCTAACAGAGGTGTAGATAATTGAAGTAAATCTTGAGTCAGATCTAAACAAAAGAAGAAAGAACTGACCTAAAAAGAGCAACTGAACTCACGCTAATTGAATCACAGGGCCCTGTGCGCAGATTCGCCCAGACCAGCTTACCCTGAGGGGAAGGATGGGGGGGGACCCTGTGCTGGCGGAGGGCTGCGTGCCCCTTAAGAACCAACTCCTGCGAGTCCCCCGTGCAGATTTCCCGGCTGCATTCCGTACTGAGGCGCATCTGGGTTAGAAGTTCAGCTGGGGGGGGGGGGGGGGGGGGCTACCATGAAAGCCATTTTGGGTTGGGCGTTTAGAAACATTCAGAAAACGTTTCTGCCCCCTCAGAGACCTGGAGCCCTTGGTATTTGTAGATAGAATCCACTTGTTTACTGTTTCGGAGAACAGCTACATGTATGATTTGGGCATCTGTTGGATGAAACCTGACAGGCTTGCCTCAAATCGCTGTAATAAAAGATGCCACCATTTGAAATGACACGGTGTTCCTTCCTTCTCCTTTGCCAGCTGTCCAGAGTGGGAAACAGGATGCCATCCTCCCCTGAGCGCCTTCTTATTCCATAACACCTCCAGATCATGATCACGTGGTTGTAAATACCTAAGCTGAGAGCCATCCCTCTCCTCTCTTTAGCACCATTGTCCCTGGCTGTCCCTGGCCACTGGGGCCGCAGGGGAGGCCTTTACTTATCTATCTCTGCCTCTGTGCTCCCTCCCACCAGGTCCCTAGGGCCCTTGGGGCCCTGTGCTCCTTAAACCATCAATTCCCCTTTTCTCTTCCTCCTACTCACAGCATATCACCCCCTGTCTGTTTTCTTGAGATTACTAATCAGTAAAATATTTGAGTGCCTACTGTGTGTTCAAGATTAAGATCATACAACTTCCTTGAGCACCCTGTCAAATGGTTCTTTTCTGTACTCTCTCATCTTCCCGGACTCAGAAGGTTTATGCACCTTCCTTGCTAATGCTTTCACACTTATTTGGACACTACACTCTGCCCCTTCCTACCAGTCCTTTTTCCTATCTCTGTGGCTTAACCAGGGTGTTCCCGTCCCATCCTGGACCCTCTTTACTCTGACTCCCAGCTCAGTGAGTTCTGGCCTCGCCTCTCTCTGGCCAGCGAATCGCATGTGTGCTCAGAAGCTCTGACCCACAGACTAATCCCATAGTACCCAGACTTCCCCTTCTGATTCCTGTCATTTCTTCACTTTCCAGGTGTCTGTAAAAGAGCTTAGCTCTACTGCCTGCTTGGAAACCTTCTTCCCAGTCCCCATTCTAGGGCTGTAGGAAATCTAGGCTGTGTCAGGAGCCCCTTACTCTCTAGCTCCCTCCGTTCCATTGTACATCCAGCCTGCCTCTCTCTTTGTTCCCGTTTCCAGTCAGACCTCCCTCCCCTGCAGTCCCATTCCATGTTTGAACAAGTTCTCTGAAAACTGACATCATCTTCTCTGCCTACACCGAGCCCGCGGCCCCACCGCCCCAGCTTCCCACAGCTCGCCCCCCAGGCACCCTCTGTCAGCAGGACCTGCTTCCTGGGCTTTTCAGGGTCCCTTCTGTGTATGGGCTCCTTTCAGTCTCTCTTCCACCCCTCCTCCCCCTCCACTTACACCTACCAGTGTTCTCTCCCTGGACTTTTCACCTTAGTATCGCAAGGACAACACTTAATTCTCTTAACTTTTCATCATCTTTTTTTCTTCTTCTTTCACCCAGGTGGTGAGCTTCTAGAACACCCCCCCCCCCACACACACACACCCCAAGTCTAGTGGCAGAGCCATAGTTACCAGCTGAGGAGACCGACAAATGCATTTTTTATCATCACGAAGTATTTGAGGGCCGCAGGTGGAGTATTGTTTCCTCCAAATCATTGGAAGGGTGACTGCAGCTCCCATTTGTTAATTTTTTCAGACAGGTTTTTTGTTTTGTTTTGTTTTTGTTTGTTTGTGTTGCTTTGTTTTAACCTCTAACCAACTTAAAGGCCAGAAAAAAATTGGTTTTCACCTTCAAAGGCTACATGAGGAAACAAGGAGCAAGCCAGTCCCCCTGCCCTATACCTTTAATCAGTCGCTTTTCCCACTCCCCTGGCTGTGACTCTTGAATTTTATAGTTGATATAATCCTCCCGTTTATAGCCAATTTATTTTATTTATGCATTGCAATTTAAGGAAGGACTATTTGGTGCATAGAGGGCCTCGGTTTTAATTCTTGGCTTCTATTTAAAAGGCTCACTCATGCCATTACCTTTTGTTAATTGCAAAACAAACATCCTCCCAAGACCACCCTCTATTCTGGGACCCCTTTGAGAGTCCCAGGAATTGCTAGTGTTTGGGCCACATTTACACCTCTACGTGGATCTTACAGAAAACCTCCTCGGTGCCTTTGATGGCCTAGAGGTGGTGGTAATATGCACTCAAAAATCTGTTTTAACCTAATGGTCAGCATCAGGAAACTAACTTGGTTTTAGCAGCTATTCCTAGAATTACTGGGGGAACAAAACAAAACCATGTAAATGCAGTGACATAAATGGAGATCACCATGATCTCTCCCCCACCCCCTTTCTGTAGCATGAATTCTGTTCTAACATTGGAACTGTTTACAGTAGGCATTGGAAAATCATTTTGGGGGATTGATTTCACTAACTTTTATTAAGTCACTGCCATGTGTTGGATCCTGTCGGAAGTGAATTACGTGATCTCATCTTCACAAGAAAAAGGAACATTTGAAAATCTGATCAAATTTATGGACTATTACCCAAGAAATTCTACATACAGTTTCAACGGTATGAATCTTGTACTTGCCTGTAGAATGGGGCTTATCAACCTGAGCATATCACCCCTTGATCAGCGCATCCTTACTTAGAGTGTGCTAAAACAGATGCTCACTGTGTGCCAGGTACTGAGCTATAACTAAAGATCTCTAAATAGTGGGAGGGAGGCAGCAGAATGGTTTCATATCTTAAGAAGGAATGCAGTCCAATTATTTTCTTTTTCGTATATTAAAAATTTTTTTTCATATATAAATTTTTTAAATATTTATTCATTTTTGAAAGAGAGAGAGAGGGAGAGCAAGCAGGGGGTGGGGCAGAGAGAGGGAGACACAGAAACCGAAGCAGGCTCCAGGCTCTGAGTTGTCAGCACAGAGCCTGATGCATGGGGCTTGAACTCCCAACCTGTGAGGTCATGACCTGAGCCGAAGTCAGATGCTTAACCAGCTGAGCCACCCAGGTGCCCCTGAAAAAAAAAAATTAATTCTAAAAATCAAGTTTGCAGTGATATTATGCTTTCATTTTTTAAAAAAATCAGCATATTCCCGTGACATATATCTCATTTCACATTACATCTTCCAGACTTTGTCCATTAATACATTATCAAAACGTAGAATGCTTAAGTGTACTATCTTGCTTTTTAAACTTGATCTGATTTTGTAACCATTTTCCCATGTTTGCACACATTGACCTTCATGTTTGAGGTGGAACCAAGTCTGAGCAGGTTTGGGGTAGATGGGGCAGGGTGGTGATGACTCACCTAGAAGAAGTCAGTCTGGCTTAGGAGATGTCCCTCTGTTGTTGGTTTCATGGGTGATTTCCCTTTATACATTGACACTGATAAATACGGGGAAGAATAAAGGCTCATAGCAAAGTTTATTACTTCTGGGATCAGCTCACTCCCCTCTCATGCCTGCAGGTAAAACCATACCAGATCATCTTTATTCCTGCTTTTAGGGCTTAAAAACTTCAGGAAGCAAACAATCTAGTAACCCAAGATTACTGGAGGGAAAAGAAAAAAAAAAAAAAAACTACCATAAACCTATGCTGTCCGGTACAACAGCTGGTAGCCACATGTGGCTATTTAAATTTAAATTAAACTTAAATAAAAATTTAAAATGTAGTTCCTTAGTTACATTAGTCTCCATTCAAGTGGTCAGTGGCCACGTGTGGTTAGCAGTTGCCATATTGGGTAGCACAGATAGAGGTCATTTTCATCGTTGGAGAACTTTCAACTGGACATCACTGCTCCAGACCCTATCAATTCAATAAAATGCTTTCCCCAGTATCTAACATGCTAGTTTTATATGATAGGCTCTTTGAAAGACAGAGGAGGATGGCTTTTGTTTTTCTCTTGTTTTACATGTGGTACAGTTTTGTGTAGACTTGTAATCTGTGAGTTAAGGCTCTCCAAGCACTTCCCCCAACATCAGCAGCTTATGTCAGTGTTCGTTAGCAGGGTCAATTTGACAATGAATACTTCTATTTACATGGCTACACATGTTATGTATTCTGTTCAAACACGAATGTTTCATCTTCCCGTGCCTGGCAGCCCCCTGCCCTCCTTTCCCACCTCCTCCAGAACCTTCTTTTTTCCCCATCTGCTCCCTTTCTGGCCACGGACGTTTTAGATTTTCTTTCGAGCGGAACTTTTCATCCTGCTTACTAGCCAGTCCCTTCCTGCTGCATTCTCTTTATTCTCTCCCAAACTGGGAATTTTTTCTGCATCTCTGTTGCCAGCGCAGGAAGCCCAACCTCTCCCTCACCCACAGCCTCACAACAATGTCAGTCCCTTGGTGACGTCTTCCTGGATCCCTGTGCTCCTCCCCTCTGTCTCTTAGACTGTATTGCAGTGGACTCCTAACTGGGTTATGTGCCTCTCATCGTCCCTTTCCTAAAATGCTGCCAAGAAGTTTTAAAAATATCGATCTGATTATTTCATCTCAGGATTTTTTTTTTTTTTAAAGGAAGGGGGATAGACCGTTAGTGGGTTTCCATAGTCATGGGATGAAGTTCATCCCCCTCGGATGGAACCTTGACGCCAGCATAGTCTTGCCACTGCATCTTTGCCCTCTGCCCTACTCCACTCTCCCTCTTCCAGCAACGCACTGGTATAGTCTGATGGCTCCCAAGGGTTTTATTTTCAGGGGCTAGAAAGCCAAGGCAAAACTTTTGCAGGTAGACACAGGGGATTGTCTTTTCTGTCTCTCTCTCTCTCTTGCCAAGTAAGGGTGTTAATAACCAGTCTCAACCATCTACTGTCTTTATCATCTCATTTTAAAATTTGAGGCACCTGACCCTAAGAAAAGAATGAATTCAGTACTGTGAGTATCTTAGTAAGTCGTATGGTTTTCTTTATTTGCTCCAGCATGGGTGAAAATGTAGGCATGTATTGGCCAGTGTTTTCGTGACACCGTGTACCATCCAGACAAACCTCTTGAGTCTTCACGCATTTCCTTCTAACTGCTATGCCCTGTCTTCTGAAAACCAGATCTTTCCTTTAAGCTCAGGTTTGCTTCTGCCCTACTGCCCTCACGCTTGATGACCTACCTCTCGGGAGGCTTGCAGCCCTAAAGTGTTTGGCTCACGATTCATTTTCCCTCGGATTAGAACTTATGTCCATGTGTCTTGTCTATCTCTGCAGCCCGAATGTGAGCCTTTGAGGCCTGGGGCTCTGTCTTAGAGTTCCTGGTGGTTCTCAAATCTTGAACATTAGCAGACTAATGTCTGAGAATGACCACCATCTTCTTTCAGGTTTTCACATTGATACGAAATCTTGCCCTACATCTAGGGCACAAAAACAGTATAGAACATCTTCAACAAGTTAACTCCTTGCAGAGAGAATGCACCTTTTCTGTGTACTGTCCTTAACTTTGACTTAAGTACACTGAAAGCTGCAAGAATGGGGCCTGGAAGTCAAACCCCAGGAAAACGAGGAGACCCTTTTTTTTTTTAATGTTTCTTTATTTTTGAGAGAGAAAGAGCATGCACGCAAGTGGGGGAGGGGCAGAGAGAGAGAGGGAGACACAGAATCTGAAGCAGGCTCCAGGCTCTGAACTGTCAGCACAGAGCCCGATATGGGGCTCGAACCCACGAATCACGAGATCATGACCTGAGCCGAAGTCAGATGCTTAACCGACTAAGCCACCCAGGTGCCCTGAGACCCATTTTTTAAAAATGAAACCTGTCTGGTAGCTGAAGCCATCGAAATGACAAGTACAGAGACACTGTGATCGTTCTGAGCCTGGCAACTTTGAATGGATTACTGTGTCCCTTTGTTTTCTCTTTCTCCAAACTGGAAAAAAAAAAAAAAAAACATTTGCCTAATGTGAATAATAGCATTTGACTATAAATTTGGGTTGTACAGGACACATGACTCATACCAGGAGCATGGTACTTTAAAGATCTTCATGTAAGATAGAACTGGAATTACTTTGCATATCTGTCTTCCAGACTGGATTCCCCTTAGAAGAATCTCGGCTGGTAGGGTTAAAAAAAAAAAAAAAAAAAAAAAGTTATCACAATTAGTAGTTTCTTGTGGGTGAAGCCTTAAAAGGATTATTCTTGCCTTGGCCAATGCATAACATTAGGGGTTAATTCCAAGTAATCAAAAGACAGTGGGGTTTTTTCCCTACATCTCTGTCTTTCCTGCAAACAGCAGTTTTACTATAGTCAGGTAGCAAACTGTTGTATAATCTCTCTCTCTCTCCCTCCCATCCACCCTGTTTTCTCTCCCTGCCATCCACCCCCACCCCCACCCCCACACCCCAGCCCTTAGGAAAACTCTGTTTCCAGATTGGGAACATGCCAGGATGTCACTGGCCTCTAATAGAGTTTATGGAAAAGTGTCAGTTACAATTCCAAATCTGTTAAGTAACCGGGGCCACTCTCTTGAGGTATATTTTGACTTCTGCGTCCTAGTTGTGGGGCCGGCAGAGTATGAAATTGGGTTTGTGTGAACATGTGTGTGCCTGGGTGTAGTGGACTACGTTTTCTTTCCAGAATCATAATGAAGCATCTTAAAGGGCTCTGAGAACGTTTCCTCAGGCATATTCAGTGAGCACGGTAGATGCCGTTGTTTCGCAAGTTTTTGCTTTTCTTTGTCTGTACCAGTTGTTCTGACTTCATGGCTGGGAGGAAATTGAGGACGTTGAAGAGTGCCTGCTGTTTGGCTTGTGGTGCCGAACCGGTTAGCTAGCTCCTGTTCTCAGATGGGCCAACCACAGGGCCAAGCCCCACAGCGGTGGGAGAGGGGACACGCAGAATGCAACCTCCTGGATTTTGCATGGGGATAGCGAGGCTGATCTGGTCTGCACACTCTTGTGTATTGTCTGGGCCTTGTAAAGGGAGATCCTAAAAATACCAGCCCCATCTTAGAGTGATGGCATAGAAATTTGTGTTGCGAATTTAATGTACAGCCTGGCTTCTGTCGCTCATTTGCCACCGTAACTCTCCACGGCCTTGCTTACTGTCGTCGCACCACCGTGTTCCCCGCTCCTCCCCCAGGCCTCTTACCTCAGAGATTCTGAGGAGCTAAGGGGTACTTAGGCAAGGAAGTTTTTCTTTGTCTTTTCTTTTCTTTTTTTTTTTTTAGTTGACTTTGTAAAGATTTTCTCTATACTCCAGAAACTCTGGTGGGCTGTTTTGAACATCTGATCTTATCATCCTCTAAACCCATTAACCTCACATATGCTGGTGTGAGGCCAAGAGAATGAACTCCTGGTCTTGAATGGCAGGGAGGCAGTGTCCTCTGTACTCTGGTGGGTGAATTCCTTCTGGTTCCCATAAGTGGCACACAGCCCCACAACTGCCTTGATCTGCTATGAAATGGGACTTTGCTGCCATTGCCAATCCTGGATGTTCACAGGGATGTTCATAGTGTTCAGCAGCAGGTGAAAGTCCTTTTGAGCCCGGACCTAGGCATCCCAGCAGAGTTGAGTCGCATACACAGAGTTAAGCCTGGAAGGACATCAGAGGTCATGGCCTGCCTTCTACACACGAAGGATCCAGTGTATTCCAGGCTTATGCAAGGAAGCACATGACATACAGATTGCTCTGGGTTCCAGTGGCTCAAGAATGGTATTAAATGCCACTGCATTATTATGATAATGACAGTGTTAACTCAGAGTTTAACTTGAGCTACCCTAAGTAACTTCTGGGGCTTCCGTACTTTGATGAAGTCAGCTCATATTTGCTGCCGACAAAAGGCAACTACATACGTGAGCCTGGAAAGTGAGTCCTCTTTCTTGGAAGCATCAAGCTGCTCCCACACGGAGGGACAGGGAGTCCTGGTACATTGGACTTGGAGGCTTTTAAAGTTGGAGCTGAAATGGATGCTGGGTAGGTGTTGCTCAGGCATTGTTCCAAGGTTCTGGAGGCCAGTAATACTTTAAACAAGTCAAACAGCCCCTCGAAGGGAGCTGCAGGAAATCCAGTCCTTGGCCTCATGTTGTTGCATGGTCAGCGGGAGATAAAAGGACAGACTGTTGGAGGCGAGGCCCCTCCTATCACTGGATGGCAAACTGTTAAGGGAAGATAAAAGGAAAAGAGTAGGGATGTTCTTTTTGAACAACGCGAGGGTGCCTTTATCACAGGCATTCAAGTAAAATGAAGGGGGTGAGCCAGAGAGCGTCAGCTTTATGATTGCAAGCGGGCTGAAGAACTCTGAGAAGCAGGACGTGGTTTCACAGCATCCTAAAACCATTTTGTGTCAGAATATTAGTGGAGGCCAGTCTTTTTTCAACTGATATCCCCATTTGCCTGGGGACATTTGTATTACATACTGCTTAAGTTAAATGGGCCTGAGCCGGGCCCTCTAAACTTTGTGCTCCAGAAGTTTTCCCTGCAGGGGTGTCTGACCCCTGGAGACCCGGTGGAAGCATCAGACCGTCCTTGGGCCGAGCAGAAGAGCCCCGCACGGCTGTGTGTTCCCTGTGCTGCTGGCGAGGCGCACAGGCCAGCGCCGTTTGCTTTCTCAGTGACGTGTCTCCTCTTAGGCTCACTTCTGGTGCTGGCCCAATGCTCACTCAACTGGTGATCTCCCCTTTGAGATCGTCCTTTCTGTTCTTTGTCACTTAGGAAAGAAGTCTAGGGACTTGCAAAAGGTTCTTAAGGGTCAGGGTGGGGCTTTTAGTGTGAACCCACACTGAGGAGCCTGGGCCTGGCCAGTGCCCTGTGGGTGCTCAGTCACACAGAGACGAGCCGCGTGCTTTGGGCAACTCTATCCTTGTTTCGGACCCTGCTGGGCTGTTGAGAGCCGGGCCCTTTGTGTTGGTGCCACAGCAGCGCAATTAGACACCCTCCGGAGTCCAGGAGTGCAGTTGTCGGGAACTAATCACCCTCCTGGCGGGTCAGGGCAGAAACAGCCAGGAGGGCCCGTATGCCTCAGACTTCCTCCAGGACTGTGCTAATCTCCCTTCCTTCCGAGGTGCCTCTCTGTTGGTTGGCTCCTTAGTGCTGGGGCTGGGGGACCGGCCCCACTTGGCACCTTCCTCCCCAGTGCCTCATCCTGCCCTGGAAATAAGCTTTTGGTTTGGGCTCAGTGGACTTTAAGAAAAACCATGTGCTTGCTAATGTTTTTGATTGGTCGACTTGTGATAAACACTTATCAGCCTCTTATATCTCAGAGTATTTGTTTTTCTTCATAATTTCTTAGAGGCAAAACAGAGGGGGAAAGGTCACCCATTAGAGGGCATAGAGGGCAGGCCCACAGAGCTCCTGATAGTTTGGGCACGGTTGCTTCACCCAGCAGTCATTCTCAGCTGACGGTTTGTAATGTCTGATCACCCACTGTGAAATTTTGACCACAGCTGACCACTTTTCCAATGGGCAAGGGAAGAAGTGATCTCCTCCCTCTGCCTTCTCTGAGCTGTTAGGGTGGGTAGAAGCAGTTCGAACAACACTTTCTGTCTCCCATGAACTAATTTGGGTTTTATAAGGGGTGTCGTCTTGAAATGGCCCTAAATCCTGGGAATTTGAAGCCCCGGTCCCTGATTAATCACCTGCCCTAGGAATCCTTAGCTTGCATCCAGCCCCTCAGCAGGGAAAAGTGGAGAATCCTGTTCCTGCAGCCCCTTTCCCCAAGCATGTCAGAAAGGCCAGCCCTACACCTCATGGCCTGTTTAAGAGTTGCAGGATATTGCCTAAAACCCTTCTGCAAACGGCCGCTGAACTTTACTCCAGCCTCTCCTCCTCCGAGCTGTAATGTGACTGAAGGCAGCCAGACCCACTTCAGAGGAGAGTCTGGGAGTGACTGGGTGTCGGCTGCAGGACACTCAGGTTCCACAGCTGGGAGGGAAGAGGTGCTCAAGAAGGAAGAGCCAGCCCATCCCGGCAGGAGCCCGCAGCGCCAGCCTGCTTGATTAAGCAAATGCGAAGTTCCCCGGGATTTGTGTCAGACGCAGACTGAAGCTGGAGGGGTTTTATTTCCTGCTCTCCGTGTGACGTTGGCAGTGGCTCCTCTACCCCTCGCTGCTAACGGGATTGCGTTTGTGATGAATTATATCTCCTTGTTCAACATGGGGGCTGGAATGGAAATTTTTCAAGATCCCCCAACTGACCCCTGCCCTCCAAGCATTGGTGGTGCAGGAGGTGAGGCCCACGGATGAATCTAGGAGTTGGGGAGACTTGGCCCAGGGGCTAAATGAACTGGAATGTGAGGAGGTAAAGGGCATAACATAGATAGCTGGCATTGGTGGGCGCTGTACTGCCTGTTAAGTGTCTTAGTAGATACTCCTTTGACTGATCCTGGTTTTGTGAGAGCAGTATTACTAGCTTCATTTTCCAGATGCGGGCTGAGGCTCAGAGACTTAAAGTCTCTCCATTGGTGGCAAGCTGAGCTTCCAGTCCAAGACATCTTGCGCTCTTGATGCTCTGCTACTGTAATGTATTCTCCTCGTTCCTGCTTCTGGATCTTACAGGATTAGGGAGAAGGGACGGCCCTCTTCGAGGTACAGAATCTGAAAGTCAAAAGGAGGATCTAAATAATTTGGTCTCTCACCCTCTGCAAAACTGAGCTGTGGTGACTCTGCCTCTGCTTGAATACTTCCAGGGACAGCAAGCTCATGACTATGTTTCTTGGGGCCTCATTCCATCCGTGAGCAGCTCTGGTTGTTCAAGCCTCTTGTAAAAGGATTGTGGGGTCCCAGACCTGCTTCCTGGTGCCTCCCACCCAGATGTTGTTCCTGCCGTGGTGAACACATGAGAGGAGTGTGCCCCCTTTTCCAGAATATCTCCGGTTCCTTCAGCCATTTCTTGGTTTCCCCGACTTGGTTTCCCAGTCCTATAGCTTGCTAATGGCCCTTCTCTGAATGGTTTTTCCATGATCATCTTTGGTGCAGAGGAAGGTACCAGAGAATTTTGGAGTCCGACAACCCCAGGCTAGAATCCCGGCCCTGCCCCTCTAGGAGCTGCTTAATAGCCAGCCAGATAACCTCATCATTGCCTTGTAAGGTTTGGGGAAGGATTAAATATCCTCCCCAAGTGTGTGTGTGTGTGAAGTACCTCACACACTTTCCAGCCCGGAGTTTATGTCACAAATAGTTAATGCCCCCTAGTTATTGGGGAAGGAGGTACTCTGGAAGACGTGTAATTGGATCTACACCAGACTTCTGATTTAAATCCTGTTTGCTCTTATGGCAGTGTTCTTCTTTCTTTAAATTACTCAGCCAAGGTGTGATGTGGAGGCCTCTCCCCACCCTTTCCTGATAAGCCAGCAGAGCAGATCTTAGGGTGGGGAGGGTGGGGGCTTCTAAATTCAGTTTCCTGCAGGGTGGGGGAGACATCTTCTGCCTTAGCCCAGGAAAGCCTGCCCTGCCCTGAGGGTAGGTGCCGGTACCCAGTGGGTCATCTGACCCTCTGCCCGGCTGGAGTGCTCCCTCAGTTAGGGCCTCCTGGCAGCCCGCCTCTTCTCTTCACCTGCTTCCTCAGGCAGAGTAGGGAGTCCTACACAGTTCTGCTAAGTTGGGCAAGATGGTGATGAAATACCAGATCCTGGTGGCCAGTTTAGGAGAAAAGACTAGCTCACCTGGAGAGAGGGAGAGGGCCACGCTCGGTGGGCCACCGAGCCACCCTCCTCCCCCGCAAAAGGCCAGGGATCTGGGTAACAAATGGCTGCCATGTGGCAGCTGTGACGGCTTCGCGAGTCTGGCAGTAGTTAGATCCTGTCAGTAAGACGTGCTCCCGGGAGAAGAGCTGCAAGGAGTGGAGTCAGCTTCTTCACAGGCTAATTTACTGACAAAAGCTTATAAGCCGGACTTTGCCCCATTTCCCCCCTCTGAACAAGCCAGCTTCACTGTGGAGAGAGAGGTACGGGAGGAAGAGTGGGGTACCACGGGTGGTTTTATCTAGCACATACCAGAAAACCTCCCCATCTTCCCAGCAGTTTGTATTTAAATAGTAAATTTGATCTGACTCACGTAGTTAAGTTTGGTAAGCAAGAACCCTGTCTTCCAAGTCAACACTTGCCTCTCTGCTGAAATTGTATGTAATGTAACAATCAAAATGTCCAAGTGATTTTTAGTTTTAAAAGAGAAACTGCTTCCAGCATGGAACCCATCACTCTCCCCGAAGCCGAAGCCGCTCCTTCCCCACACGCTTTACTGAATATTAAAATGTTCCTGTACCTGAGGACAGTATTCCTTGTGAAAAGTCAGCAGCTTGTGGCATTGCCAGTATCCACGGGGGCACCTGAAACCTGATCAGTAAAGGGCAGCCGCTCTAGGCTGCAGGAATGATCTCTTGGATTTTTCCTTCCCCTTCCGAGGGGAAGAGACATTAAGAGACAAACTGCAGGAGACCATGAGCTAGTTCTGAAGCTGTTATGGTTCTTTAGGATTGCCTTCCCTCAGAGTTCTCCTCCCCGACTGTTCCTTCTCTCCTGCCCCTTGTGTCCCTTGCTGCCAGGAGCAGCAGAGAAATTGTGGGGGGAGGGTGCCGTGAGGGGGTCCGGGACCACCAGAAATCCCGGCTGCAGCTTCAACTGTGGAGAACATCCTCCAGTACCCTTTCTGTGAGTGACAGCTTGGCCCGTGCTTTCTGGAGAGATGACTTCGAGGGCCCAGAGCTTCACAGAGGCCAGGCTGAGTGGTTTTGCTTCCCGCACACTAGGCCAGCCCTGCCCTGTCTGAAGTTCACATCTGACGTGTCCCTGTTCCTGAGCAGCTAAAATAGGCCCTGCATATTTAATCCCTCCCACACATATACTTTCCTTCCTTCCTTTTTCTTTCTTTCGTTCGTTCGTTCATTAGTTCGTTCGTTTGTTCATTCATTCATTCATAGTGGTGAATACAGCTGAAGTTAAAACTGAGATCTGTCTCCAGTGCCTTGATTTTTGCTCTGGGGCTATGCTAAAACAGTGGCTTCTCCCAAATCTTCACAGAAAGAAAGTTTCCCAGGGAGATCCTTCGTTTTATGTCCCCCCTCTTCCAGAATTCTACGTAAAGTTGAATGCTAGTTTTCAAGGCTGCATCTGAACCCCCCAAGAGCTAACATACAGGTTACAGGATCCATCCCTGGAGGTATTTCTGACATAGTCGTTCTGGCGTGGGGCCCAAGCACCTGTGTTTCTTTCTTCCTTTTGGTCTTATTGCAGTATCCTTGACACACAGCACTGGGTAAGTTTAAGGTGCACAGTGTAATGACCTGATTTTGCATATATTGAGAATCTGCATTTCTAGCAAAGGTCCGGGATGCCGTTGCATGAGGACTACACTTTGGGGTGGCCGGTGCTGGAGGTTTAGTGGTAGTTAACTTCTCACTGACTGGATGAGGCCGAGATTTCCTTCACGTGGTATTCACTTCATTTTTGATCTGTGCGGTTCTGTCCGCTCCCTCTCCCAACCGTCTGTGTTCCTCTTCTCTGGCCCCCTCCCTGCCCTGCTACTTCCCCGCCACAGACACCTTGTTGGAACCCCAGGACCTGAAAGTGTAGACTTCCCCGTCAGAATTCCTCTCGCTCCAGGCCTGCATTCCATTTGCACGGAAGCAGGAGTGACCCAGAGGATACAGATTGCCTCTGAGCTCACATCGCTGGATCAGTTGGATCCAGCCACTTGGACAGACTGGGCTATTTGGGATTTCAGGCAGAGGCTGGTGGCTTCCTTCCAGTTTCCTTCTCCTTCTAGAACACAAGGGTGTAGAATGTGGAGGTCCCCCCACCCCCATCCCTTTGCACAGCAAGGGCAGTGGTGAGTGCTTGCAGACCCTTACCCCATGTGGTGAACTTTTCAATCAGAGGTGGAAGTCCAGTCGTGCGTCCTCAGAGAGTGGAAGGCAGAGGTGAAGGTGTAAGGTGAGAGCTCCTTGCCCTCCCTAGAAATAGGCAAAAGTGGGAGGCCAGGTGCTGAGCCATCTGGAAGGGCAGAAATGCCTCAGAATATGATTGGGACAAGTCAGAGAATGTGTATCT
The DNA here is from genome assembly GCF_046562875.1 of Panthera onca. Lineage (NCBI taxonomy): Eukaryota > Metazoa > Chordata > Mammalia > Carnivora > Felidae > Panthera > Panthera onca. The sequence continues at coordinate 21,312,881 of NC_138343.1, read as the reverse complement.
ATTCTCTCAAGCCCTGTGCCAGGAATTGCAAATTTTGTCTAAAAGAAGCTTAGTGGAGTTTAGAAACTAGATTTGCCTTGCTCTACCAGCATGATCTTAGGGGCAGTTGCTTAACCCCCTACACCTTAGTGTGCTCATCTGTACAGTGGAACCAGTACTCCTCTGTGTTGCTGAGAGGATTAAATGAGATACTGCACTTAGTGTGTGGCAAGTAGTGTTCAAAACTCATTAGCTGGTGTCATCATCATTAGTAGTATTAGTATTAATATTGCAGAGTTTTATAATAAAAACCATCGGGGGTTCCCCCAGAGGGAATGAGGGAAGCTTCGTGTGGAAGGTGGCCCCTGCAGGATTGGATTCGAGGAGACATACGTTCTGGAGGAAGAAACTGAATGGAGAGGTAATCATGGAGACTGGGCAAGAAGGCTAGAAGGTAAACTAAGGCCAGAGCCTGGAGAGCTTTGAGTGGCAGGTCAGAAAGTCTGACCACTTCCCACATATATGGTCCTGGGACCTGGGGTACTGCCCTGCCCCCTCCTCCTGACTTTCCTCTCCTAAACTTGGGCTTTGCCAAGCGGTGCATTCTCCACCGCCCACCCCGTCTCCTCACGCAGTGGGGTGAAGATCCAGAACTGGCAGGTGCAGCCCACGGTGCCCAGTTGTGCCCAGTCTGCTGGAGTGCTCTGTGCCACACTCCAAGGCTTCGTTTGACCAAAGCCCATGCCAGCGAGGGGGCAGGGTGGCCTGCCTGGGTTGCCGCCCTCTCCAAGGCACAGACTGAGCCCTACGCCAAGAAACACATCAACTTCCTGGAACTCAGAGCCGTCATCACAGCTGTGAGCTTTCAGAGCACACGCGAGGCTGTCCTGGTTAGAGGAGACCGTCTTGTCCCTAGGCTTGCAGGCCAAGGAGAACGGGCATTGCTGTGGTGCGACATCCAGCCTGGTCTGGTTTTGTCTCCAGCCTAGCTCAGATGGAGGAAAGAATGTTTCCTTCCTGATGGAGCCCATCCTAAGAGAGACGTCCTCGCTGCTTATAGAGCTCCCTTAGAAGCCAGAGCATTTTAGTATCTGAACTCCTTTTCACTCAGACTCTTTGAGACTCTCCTGGGTTGGCCCCACCCGGCCAGCTAGACCGTCCACTAGGCTGTTCCAGTCCACAGATCAACCATCTCAAGTATTGTGGTCCTCTGTAGGCTCAGCGCTGTCCGTGGGCCTCTACTGTCATCCTAGGCATCTAACTTACCCCATCTGTCCTGCGGGCCTTAGGACAGATTGTAGATTTCACTGAAGAATCCTCTGGGTTTTCAGAAGCTGAGAAGCTTTGTTTCTAGACCATCTTCCCTTTTATCTTTCATCTCCTGCTTGCTATCTCTGTTGGACCTGGAGACAGACTCCTTAATCTTTTCTTTCTGGCTTTACATAGCATTGTCCCTTATCTGCTCAGGGGCTGGGGCTTGGGGGCTGGCCTTCCCTGCCCCCTCATCATCACAGATGGACCTCTGCCCACTCCAAGACATCTTGCTTCCATTGGATCTAGGCAGAGCCCGTGTGGGAATGCAAATCCAGAAATTCAGCATCCTCCCTTGGGAGGCCCCGAGACCACCCCTCTAAATTCCCAGCCTGTGCTGCAGTCACTTACCCCTGCGGGAATCACCTTCTAGAACAGAACCTCTCCTCACTAGGTCTTTTTTTCCCTTTTTGCTTCTTCTTCTTTTTTTTTTTTTTTTTTTTTTCCCGCTTTCCCTGAGGCGATGGTGATAGAGGTAAGGGGTATCTTGAATGTTCTTCCAAGAACTGTCCCGTACTTTTCCACTCGCTGAGTTCTGTGAATCCCTCAGGCCTGGTGGAACCCCAGACAAACAGGGTAGTGACTCTTGTTACTCAGCTAGAATTGCAAGACATTCTAAATATTCAAATCCTTTACATCCAAGATCAGAGGATGAAAGTTTCAGGGTCAAGTGTGTTGGGGTTGGCCCTCTCCCACCTTGGTTCCCGGTGTGTATTGAGATTACTCAGTGGACTTTTTAACAGTATCTTTTTTAAATGAGGGAGGGAGGGAGTTCAAATTTTAATGAGAGTCTTAGTTATTATATTCTGAAAGTTTAAATTGCAGAGACTCATCTCTCTGATGTGTGTTTTTAACAATTATATATGGAACTGTAATTCACTTATTTGGAGATCGTGGTAGTTTCAAAAACAAAACAAAAAAACAAAAAACCATGGAGGTATTCCTCTTCAGACTTTCTTCCTAATAAAAGTTGCCACGAATGAAGAAATGAATAATAACAGGGAAATTTGGCTTGGTTTTTTTTTTTTGTTTTGCGTGTTTTTTTTTTTTCTTCCACAGTGTTTCATTTCGCCCCTAGGCATCTTTAAGTTTGGGTGGGGATGATCTGAAAAGACGTTTTGTTTGTGCATTTCTAAAACCTCATGGGCATTTTAATAAACTTGACTTGATTCAGAGTTTAAAGGAAGGTGGGTTAGATGTCAACTAAAACCAGGATTCTTATCCTGCTTATCCTCAGATGAGTGTCTGGGGCCCCTGAACTCTTGATGCGGAAGGGAAATGTCGACTGTAGAGTACGTGCACTTTCCTGTGGGAAGGTCCATAACTTTTATCACACCCTTCAGGAGGTTCTCATCCCCCAAAACCATTGAGAATTATTGGGGTAGTAAGAAGGATTCCTCGAGACTTACAGGGCCTCTGTCCCATTCAGGGGCTGTCCCTACAGTTACTCCTTATTTCTTGATACTTTCTTCAGAATCCAAAGAACTTTTCAAAAGAGAAGGGGGCAAAGAGAAAAGATGGAGAATCGAAGCAGTGAGGTGGAGGGAGAGTGTTTGTGGCCTCAGGAGCTTCTTGTCATGGGTCGGTGGCCCTTTCTTGCCCCAGCTGACCAGTCCTGCAGGGGGCTTGCCCGCCCTAGGTGCTCAGGAACTACAAAGTGAGGAACATTCAAGGTGATAACTAGGCGTGTGACAGGATCGAGCACCTTTCTCCAGACACTCCGAAAAGGGGGATACGAATGAAAAGGTGGGCCACGCCAGGGTTTCTCGGCAGGGCTTGATTTATGTCTTTCTTGATCTTCTCCGTTTAGCTGCGGGAAGCCGTTTCCAGAAACCAAGAGAATGTGGCTGAAGGCTGCAGCTCTGGAAATCCTGCATTCCTTTGCTCGCTGACTTTGTAGAGGGCCAACTTGCTCCCAGGGAAGGGACTTGAGGCCCCTGCACCCCAGAGCAGACTCGCTCAGACTCCCCGAGGAGCCTGTGTCATTTGAAAAGCTTTCTGTATACCCCCTACCGAAAGGAGAAGATACGTGTTTGGTCCTATCTGAACCGTCATGGACACTTCCCCCATCACTCAGGAGAAGATGCTCTAATCTGTCCTTTACATTAAGAGACTGTTTGGTTCCATGGTGTTTACTCTCTTCAGCTGTCCTCTTTCCACTCTGCTGCTGATAGCACTTAGTGCTGTCTTGTTCTCCTCTGCCCTTGAAGCTGGCAGCATCAGCATCTGCTCTTAATATGCCCCTAAATGCCCAGAGCTCTGCCTGGGCCAGTGGTCCCAGCTGCCCTCATGTGATATGGCTCCTGACCTGCTGGGGCGTGCTAGGGGGTTCTTGCCTGTCCAAGGCACTCTCGACTCCGGTGGATGCTAGCGGGTAGCTCTGGGCGGAATCAGCCTCGGAGCCGGAAGGAAGCTTGCTTCTGCGTGCAGGCGGGGATGGGAAATGTTCTGTTGCCCTTAACTTGTGCTCTCCCGGATCCCCGGGAAAAGAGATCCGGACACAGGATCGTTTCTGCCTGGTCTTGACTCCCTCTTCATGCCACCTTTTCTCATTTTTGCAGGCTGCTCCGACTCTGTACTCCAGAAGTGGTGGCTTTGAGGTGTGACCCTGCCCACGCCTGGGCCAGCGTCTGTTCCTCGGTAAGGAGGGCCAGCTTGATAAGACGAAGAAAACAGGTCAGTTACACTTTATGGACTCCACTTGAGGCCCAGTAATTTCCAGTGTTGAGTCTTCCTTTCCCTCCCCCTCCCCCCCCACATTCCCTATGGGTTGCCCTTTTTCTTCCCAAGGTCCTCCTGAGGCTTTGACGCAAAACCACAATGAAATTGTAACTCTGAGTTGTGAGCTCTTCTGATCCAGTGGGCCTGAAGTGTGGGATGAGAAACCTCAGAGGGTACCGGGTATTGGTCTCACAGGAAGGAGTGCTTCAGACAGCAGAGCCCTGCTTCTCCCTCCCCGCCGCCCCCTGTCACCCAAATTCAGGCAGTTTGTGTTAAAAACTGGAATGCCAGGCCAGTCCACTTGGCCATGTGCATGAAGATGATGACTTCTTTTCTTATCTGTGATTTGGGAACTCCATCTGGGTTCCCAGCTCTCTCTGGTTCCAGTTGGAAGACATTGCCTTAGAATGGGGTTAGTGATTTTTAATTTGTTCATTGTTAAGATTTTATTGGTGGTGGTTATTTGCAGTGTTAGGGCTGATGTGGAGGGTGGCGTCAGGGAGCAAAGGAAAGAATGAAAATATTGAGACTATTAATATCTGTAAAGAAAAAAATGTGCTTTGTAAATGGACTTCAAGCTGTTCAACTTCTCTTTCATCGCTGAGATCAAATCTCAGAAGGTTTAGGTTTGTTAGTTTGGGTTATTACCCCAGTATAGCCCAACGTCAGGTATAGGTAGGTAGAACTCACTAATAATCCTGGCCGACTGGCCTCTGGGTAAATTAGCGCATAGATGTGCCTTAATGCTAAGGTGGATTTTTTTTTTCCCCCATAACCTGGAACAGTGAGCTACCTTATTTTATGCCAGGACCTCTCCCTTCTTCCCTGCTGCATCCTTTCAAAGGGAGTACTCAAGTATAAGATGCAGGAGCACACTGGAGTAAAAACCTGTGCTGGGTGTGTAAGGCTGGTTTGTGTTGCTTCTGAAACAGCAATTGAGGGATGAGTCCAATGACGGTGCTCTTCTTTTCAAACAGTGTAGCTGGGGGGTTCATTTTACTAATTGCACTTTCCAGATTGAGACGAGAAGAGTCTCTATTAAAAAAATAACATTGCTGGGGCACCTGGCTGGCTCAGTTGGTTAAGTGTCCGACTCTCTGATTTTTGGCTCAGGTCATGATCTCACAGTTCATGGGTTTGAGTCCCATGTCGGGCTCTGCACTGAGGGTGAGGAGTCCGCTTGGGATTCTTTCTTTTTTTCTCTCTCTCTGCCCCTCCCCTGCTCGCACTGTCCCTCCCTCCCTCCCTCTCTCTCTCTCTCTCTCTCTTTCTCAAAATAAATAAATAAACTTTAAAAAATTTATTGAAAAATATATACATATTGCTACTTACATTTAAACTAGGTAAAGGAAGTAAACACAGGTGATCTTGGTGTCATCACTGAGTAGTGTCAACGCTTTACACTTTATCCCAGAAAAGGAAATAAATGTAGCAAATGTCTTCCTGCCCAGTCAAAATGGGAAATAACAAGTTTGTGTGGCTTTTTTCTTTTCCAGTTGGAATAAGCCTTTGCAACATTCAGCCCTTATGTTGGTTAGTGTAGTGACAATGGCTAGGTATTGTGTATTTAAGACACTTAGGGAGTTTGTAAGAATGTATATTGGATGTTATAATGACTGTAACAAAAATTATCCCTAGTAATCTGGCTCTGTAACATGAATGTATTTTTGTTACTTCTCATGTTGTCCGTTTCTCTCCTCTCCATTTTCTCAGTGAATCGAATGTAATTTTTACAACTTATAAAATTCTACGTTTAGTCCTAGAGGTGTTTACTCTAACCTGTTCCCAGATTTCCATAAATTCTACCACATTTTCTTTTTTTCCTAGTATCAGGACACAAGCAAGATTACCTTCTAAACTCCTCCTATGAATCAGAAAGGTTAACTTGCTTTTTACTGACATAACATAATTACAAAAAACAGTTTCTGGCCAGTTATTTTATAATTTACTATATATTACAACTATGGGGGAGGGGTTTTAGTATCAAAGGTATCCACATATTTGAATCAAACAGATGATTGTCTGCTGATTGATTGCAACACCTCTAGGAACCAATGGTGCTTTTAGAGATGCAGGTGTGCCTGTGTATGTATGCCCACTTACATGTGTATGTTTGTGTCTCGTGGTTTTCCCAAGAGAGAGAAATCTCCCAAATAAATTTTCAAAGACCGTTAAAATAGGAAGTTTGAAGCACAGTTTTGAATGGTCTTCTGATGGCGAAACCACAGAAGGACTGCAGTTTGGCCTTTGCTTTAATTTTGGACATAGCTCTTCTCTCTTTATAGGAAAGATGTGCGGGCTAAGACGAGGTGTATTGTCTCGAGTTGCATGTTTCTGCAGTTAGTCCTTTTCATCCCCATTTGGAAATCCGTTAAGTCCATATCTTCAAAATGGCTGCCCACAAGGAAGGCACGTTTTGTCTTTTGGCTGGAAAAGTACCGTCCCTGAGATTCTCTTTGGCTCTTTTGCTAAGGTTTTAGCTTGAGACTTCTGAGCTGACAACAACGTGGCTTAATAAAGTTATGTCCCCAGGCCCTTCCTGCTCTGCTTGCTGCTGGCTGCATTGGTAGCTCTGGGTGTTACCGTTTGTCATATCCTAGGTCATGTCCCCTCAAGTTGGAGGAGGAAACCACAAGAAATCATGTTCTTTCTGGTGGTGTTCCTGAGCATTCACTTGGCTGCCGAGATGATGAGCTTGATCTTTGACTACAAGTCCAGTAGAGGACATGTGGAATTTATCAAGGCACAGTTAATATAGGTCAGTATAGGATCGGAGGCTTACTGGCAGGGCTTTGGCTCTAGATAAAATGAGGGAAGTAACTTACCTGCAGACTTAATCTGAGGCCATATCACAGCCATGGTAAGGCATGTAACTGGATGGCACTTCTCAAAGGAAGGTAACTAGAAAAGGCTGCAGAAGTCAATTTTGCAATGGCCACGAGGTGTGGCGGGTGTTCCGGTTGGTCATGCCGTTCCTGTTACCAGCTTTCTTTGAGGCCTGACCTAATACTACATAGTCTAGTACTAAACTACGAGCCTTTCGTGAATTGCTTTCCTGCCTTATCTTCAGTCACTTTTAGGTAGAGGTGGGAGGGGGGTCAAGTAGGAGTCTGAACGCTCGTGGGGGACTTGTGTAGAGTATGGAGGGAAATTCAGTGTGTGTGTAGTTAAGAGCTCCAGAAAGTAAAATACCACAAAATCGTTTTGGCTGTTGGGAGTGACGGTGACAGCACTGTAGGGAACATCAGTTAAGGTTGAAAAACAACCACAGAATGTGGTTTTGGAAGAAAGACATGACTTTTAAAATCGCCTCCCTTTTGTTCTCCCTGTATTCTCATGAATATAGTGGCCTGAGATTACAAGTAAATGGCATCAGTTTTTTCTTCCCTAAGTGAAAAGGCATTCACTGATTTTTTTTTTTTTTTTTTGCCTTTGCTTCCCTTCCAGTGTCAACAAGTGATACAAGAGAAGAAAAAAAAGAAGTGAACACAGACTCATTTCCTACTCCACGTGGATGATAGCTATAGCGAGAGAAAACCTCATAGTGTATCAGTTGGGGCAGAAAATGGAGGTAATTGGCAGTGGGGGCTGGGTTTTCCTTCCATCCATCTTCTGGGGTATAGGTACATTACCTACTCATATATTTTAAGAAACGTCCTTTTTATGTTGATTTGAAGTTTGGTTATAATTCTGAGAGGATTGCCTTCTCAGTTGTCGTGTACAATTTGGGCTCCCCATTAAGAGCACCGAATTACAGCAGTGGAGTTACGTGAGACCTGAAGGTTCTCATCATAAGTTGTTAAGTCTAGAACATTCCTGTAGTAGTAAATGAGCTTGGTTTTTAGGAGGGTGCCGGGCAAATGTCAGCTCCCTGGGCTGACAGAAAGACTCCAGAGCCTTTCCCTGCTCTGTCTAATGAGAGATTAGGAAAGGCCAGGAGACCTGCCTCTGCTAGTTTGGGGGGTTGTGTCAGTACAGATGCACAGAAAGGAAGCGAGGTTATCAGTTAGTCTTTGTTATGACAGTGCTTCATTTAGATGAAAGCTTCAAGTCATTATGGGCACAAGTGTCAGCTTGAACTGAAGAAGCGGGAGGGCCTTCGGTGTTTTGGCCTGACTTACGGTTATGGTAGCCATGGCCAGTGCCACCGGGCTCTGACAGGGGCTAAACCAATTGATCACAGCAGCGATTTCCGATTTTCAGTTCTATGGCAGAAGCTTCTTAGAAGCTTAAACCCTTGACCCAATGACGTCAAGTTCGCCCATTGGCTTGGAAGGTTCAGACTTGTCTTCCGTCAACACCATGATGTCAGCAGTAATGAGTGTAGGGAAGGTCGCCGAGAATGGCGGGAGCCCCCAGAGCACCAAGTCCCCCACGAAGCCTCCAGGACCAAATCGGATTGGCAGAAGGAACCAGGTAAGCTCCTGTGCGCTAGCTGGTGACATCTGGTGGCTTCAGTCTATGAGAACGTTGGGAGAAGTTTGTTCCCTTAAGCCCCAGCTTCCTAAGCCAAAACCTCGGACAAGCTCAGAACTAAAGGGACATGCCGAGAGGCTTCAAGAGTGAACTTTTCCGGGCTTATGTCAATTTCTTTCATGGAAGAAATTTTCTCTGCGGTGGTGTCAGTATTGGTGGAATCCTTATTCTCTGCCCTTTAATTTGATTTGAATGCAAGCTGTCTTCACGTGATGGCCAAGGCAAAGAATTGGACTTATTCCTCTACTGTGATGTAGTTTATTTCCTTACTCACACAGCTGGTTAATTGGGATTTTAAAGCCACCACCTTGATTTCTTTTTTTAAGTGTCTTCAGATCAGGTAGCAAATAAGTGTTGGTTTTGCTGGATCTCCCATTCAGCTTTCCACCTTTGACAAAGCACAGAATTTGGCTTCAGAGAATGCCACTCATGGGGTGATTTAGTCCTCTTGAGTTTTTAGTGGGCATCAAATCAGGAAGAGTGGGGAAGAATAAGGGGGCGGGCCAGGATTGGAAGGGTTGATTAATGATGTTACAAAGGTCTAAGGCTCCTCCACTGGGAAATAAAACAGATCTTCTAATTAACGTACAAATGGGGCACTTGAGAAAAAGTTGTCACTCTTCTGGTAGCAGTGTGTTCAAGGAAAACTCAGGGAGCGAGGCAGGGGTTGTGTGGTGCTCATTTCTTCTCTGAATCCGTGTAATCTGAACTGATGACTCCACATTTAATTTTTGTTTTAACTTACTTAATGGGTTTACACCAAATCCTCAGGGGGGAAAGGCAGTCTTCTCAGTTCCTCTCAATGCCAGGGATGGACTGGAAAGTAAACCTGTTGGGCTTTTGTGAATTCATTTCCTTTTTTATTAATAATCCTCAAGTGACTGTCCTTATACAGAATTGTCTGAGCACTATCCATGATGGTTTTCTATAAATTCTTTGAAGTATGTTAATTAAGGCTTTGGCTACCACTTGTCCTCCAGGAAAAGTCGTTCCAGCCTAAAACCCACTCCAGCAGCATAGGAGAAGGGTCCGTTCATTCCCATCTTCCTCACAGCTGAAGACTTAGCAGGGTTCAGTGATGTTTGGAGGGTTGGAGCATTGATACCTTTTTCTTTCTTTTTTCCCTTGTCTCTGCCTGCCTCTCTTCCCATGGGTACCTGAGAAAATACTCAGCCTGTATGACTGTGGCCTGAGTCGAGACGGAGCGCTAGCTCTGGGAAGAAAAGGTTTATTTCCACTCTCACGTGACTGTCCATCCATCCATCTATCCGTCCATCTCTCCATCCATCCACCCATTTCACAATATATACTTCCAGCCAGGTACTGCACCAGGTGGCAGGCATTTCGGGATGAATGAGATACGTACGGTCACCGTCTCCTCATCCTTCTATGTTCTGTCGGTAGAAAGTGGCATGGGTAGGGACGAGCCCGGCATTTCCCCGACACAGGTAGAGTTGACCGTAGTCCAGGCTCTGGTCCCTGCCCAGTGGTTCAGAGACAGGAGGTAGAACCCTAGAGTGTGACCCACAGCACCTCCATCCCTGCATGGTAAATGGAGGTGACTCTGCAGGTGTGGGCAAGCAAATGGGACGGGTGTACCTGAGCCATTTCCATCTACCTTCTGTGTCCTCCAGGGTTCCTCAGGGCATAGGCTCAGTGTTCGCAGGGGAGGTAACCTCTGGCCCAGAGGTAACGTGGAAAGACAGCGCATTAAAAACAGCAGAGCGCAGTTGGGGAGAGAGTGGGCATCACCCTTACCTGTGAGCGGGTAGGGAAGGCCGAGAGCGGGAGCCTGGGGAGAAGGCCCATCAGCACTAGCACCGAGTTCCAGGACAGATTAGCCACAGCCGGACGCCGACACAGGTGCCAGATTGTTTCATTATGGAATGGTTAGTTATCACATTAGCTGCTAATTTTATCTGTCAGCTCAGGAAGTCTGCTTCTTCCACCAGCACAGCCGCAGTAACTGGATTCACAGCAGGGCTGTTCTCTTTGCTGTTGGGTTTGTTTGTGAAAATTAAATCTGAGTCCAGAGGTTTCCTTCTCCCCGACCACTGTGGATTCTGTAGACCTGTGTGAGGGTCTGCGGAGTGCAGCTGCCAGCCTCACAGAAGGTTTGGTGCCGGAGGCTCCAAGGACCTACTCAGTGTGTCCAGTATCTACCTCCAGGTGTGCACAGGATGGTTTTTTCAAGAAACGTGCTGCCTCAGGAGGCTACCCACACAGACGCCTGGCTTTTTGACATTTACTGACTTTTTCTTTTTTTAGAGAGGGAAAGAGCACCTGAGTGGGGAGAGGGGCACAAGGAGGGAGGGAGAAGAGAGAGAGAGAGAGAGAGAGAGAGAGAGAGAGAGAGAGAGAGAGAGAGAGAGAATTCTAAGCAGGCTCTACACTCAGTGCAGAGCCCGACACAGGGCTCAATCCCACAACCCTGGGATCATGACCTGAGCCAAAATCAAGAGTCAGACGTTCAACTGACCGAGCCACCGGGCACCCCATTTATTGACATCTTATTGATGAATCTTTCTTTAAAAAAAATTTTATTAATATATATTGTTCTATAACAAAAATACCCCAGGGACTAAGTTTGGGTCCAGCTATGAGACAGCCCTCATTATTATAGCGATTGCTTTCATTTTGTTGTGAATGCTTTCGTTTTTGATGTTTCTCTTTGGTGGTTCTTGGCCAGCTCCATTGTGGCTGGAGTCGGATGGGCCGAGAAGGAGTGACACCTCTCCCTGCTCCATACACATCATGCCCCTGGGAGGATGGTGGTGAGGCTGGCAGGTTTTTTTGTAACTGTCTCTGGGTTATCAGCTTCCTTAGGCTTCCTATCTGGTTTTTTGTGTTTTTTTTTTGTTGTTTTTTTTTTTTTAAATTTGAGAGTGAGGGGCGCCTGGGTGGCTCAGTCAGTTGAGCGTCCGACTCTTGATCCCGGCTCAGGGCATGATCTCACAGTTCATGAGTTCGAGCCCCACATCTGACTGCTGCCAGCACAGAGCCTGTTTTGGATCCTCTGTCTCCCTCTCTTTCTGCCCTTCCCCTGCTTTTTAAAAAAAATTTGAGGGTGAAAAATATGTAGTGTACCTTTTCTCAGACCCAGTGCCACAGATGAGAAAAGCATTTGTATTGCTTAAAAATGAGGCCTGTTAGTCTTTGAAGAGGACACAGAAGTACCGTGGGCATATACATCCTGGACATCCTCATGCATTCGCTCCACCCCATCTGGTTTATGGTGCCATTTGTTTTTAGAGTCTTCAGAGTGATTTTTATTTTCATCGTCTCTCATGAGCCAACCACAAGGGTGTTTCCTTTCTGTGCCTTGGGGTTAATCCTTTTTTTTGATGAGACTTGTGTAGCATAGTCATGCCCTAAACTGGGCATGGGCTGGGAGAGCAGCCAGCCTGAGTTTTAATCCTGGGTCTCCTACTTCATGGTTTCCTCATTTGAGACAGGTTACTTACCTCTCTGTACCTCAGTTTCCTCATCCAGAAAATGGGATCTGTAGCCGTGGTTGTGACATTTCTATATGTAGCATTTAGCGCATAGTAAGTGTTCAAGGATGGGCATTATTTGCAAAGAACAGAAACTCATTCAGATGAGTACAAGTAAAAACAGGTCTGTTGAAAGAAGTCTGAGGGTCCAGCCTGGCAGATGGTGCCGTCCCCTATCTCAGGCTACCTGGTCTCCCACTTCCGTGAGCACCCATGTCCTCCCCAGCTGCATTGTCATGGCTTGGGCTCGCCCCAGTGCTCAGCTCAGCCCCAGGACTACATGAACTTTGAATTCAGGTGTTCCTGATCACTTGTGGTAGTAACTTAGTCACCCCCAAACCTGGGTGCATATGAACAACGACTGGGGAACTTGAGAAACGAGCAGATTTCTGGGGTACACCCCCCCCCCCCATTCTGAATCAGCATGCCAGGAGTCTAGTCTAGAACTATGTCGTTCAGAAATCTGCCCAGGTGATTCTGCTGATCAGTGGGAAACCCACTGATCTCAGTCTCTAAGCATCCTCATTTCAGATTCCTGGGCGAGATATCCATGCCTTGATCCTGTTGGTTTTGGGAGATGAGGGCAGAGACCGGGGACCATGTGGGTGAGGGGGCACGTCCAGGGCAGCTCCCCGTGAATTATTTGGAGAAAGGAACCATACCACATGGCTAGTGAGGGAGCTCGTTCTTTTCCTTAGAAAGGTAAAAATCTATTGCTTGAAGGCAGCCTGTCCTGGGTGTGTAGAGGGAACATAAAATGATCCACCTTGCCAAGTAGTGATCTGGTTCTTTTGTCACCCTCTGTGGAAGGCGTCAGCCCCGGTGTGCCCCCCCCCATCACAGTTTGGAAAAGGACAGCATTCTTACTGATTATCGATGAGCGGTGTCAAGCAGGTGCAAGCAGCAAGTAAGAGGGGCATGTCGATGCCTGTGGGGCACACAGCTGGGCACGGAAGCCTTGTCATGTTGGGAGGAGAACTTCACTGCCTCTCCTGTGTGCTCAGGAGTAGTGACTGGAGCCACGTAGGTGGGGCTTGGGGAGAGAGCTATTCCGTTTCTACCTCTGCTGTGACTTGATCCTTGTTTTTTTTGTTGGCACTGATGATTAATTAAATGGTGTTTAATAAGAACACTGATATTTATGGAGCACTTAGCCTGTACCAGGCACTATTCCAGTGCTTAACATGTGCTCATTGATTTAATCCTCATCACAGCACGGTCTGGGAGATGCCGTTATTTTTTCCCATTTTACACATGAGGAAACTGAGGGCAGACAGGACTGTGACTTACCCAAGCTCGTACCTGGACAGGCTCTGGAGACCATGCTCTCCGTGATTTATTGTTATGGCTCTTTGAGACACAGATGCTTATGACAGGAACAAGAGGCACTGGCTTACTGTGTGAGTTGAACTTGATTTTCCCTTGTATTATGTCTTTGCAGGAAACGAAAGAGGAGAAGTCTTCCTATAACTGTCCCCTGTGTGAAAAGATTTGCACTACACAGCATCAGCTAACTATGCACATCCGTCAGGTTTGCTGCCGATTTCATACTTGTATTAGAAATCTTTCTTCATTAAGAGAGGGCAGTTTGATCTTAGCAGATGCATTGTGGCTGAGCTTAATTCAGATTTAATATTTTAATAATCTCAAGGGGTGGTTATGAAATAAGTTTTTGCAGGTCCGTGTTACCGTGACAGAATCCCTGGTCAACACAGAATACCTTTTCAGAAGTTAGCAAACATCTAGCTAAAATGACCACATCGAACAGAAGACTTTTCATCATATGACTCATCAGTTTGAACCAAACCTCCTCACAGCACAGTGAGATTGTAGAGATAGATCCCAAGTCTTCATACTGCTATAAACTTACATCATGCGGCAGGAAATTTATTCATTTGGCATTTCTTTTGGCTTCTATATTATGACCTTTATCCTTCTCCCTTGCCTGGTGTGGCAAATTGATGACAAACTATGGATGAATCGAGAACACAGAAGGATTAATCATATATACATACATGTGTGTGTGTGTGTATATATATATATATATATATATATATATATGTGTATATATATATATATATGTATGTATATTTTTTTGTTGTTTGTTTGGAAATATATATATATTTTTGGAGTGGGAATGGATAATTTTTTTTTTCATTTTATTTATTTTTTCATCATGACACAGGCACTCGGTAAGCCCCATCATCTCTTTCCCCCATCTGTCACCCACCTCCTCTCTGGTAACCCATCAGTTCTCTAAAGTTAAAAGTCTGTTTCTTGGTTTGTCTATCTCTCTCTCTCTCTCTTTTTCCCTTGCTCGTTTTTTTTTTTTTTCTTAAATTCTGCATATGAGTGAGAAGGATTGACAATATTAAAATCATAACATGGCACTGAGGAATAATACCATTAAGTAACTTGGGTTTGGAGAGAAATGTTCCTTCTTAATGTATTTCAGAGGCTAGAACTCTAAACTGTGCAGTTTTCAGTTCTCTTTCCCTGACAGCAAGACTGAGTCAGCAAACTTGAAGAATGGATGTTGCCTTAATGCAAAGACCGTATTTCACGTTAGCTTCATAGTTGAGAGTCCTTCTGCTCATGTTAATGTATGTGGTCAGTCCATCTATGTGTGTCCCCAAGAAAGGCCTGCAGAGACCCCACCCCTCTCTGGGCCTTGCAGAAGTGTTTTCCAAAACTGGAACACGAAAGTGGAAGAAGATCACACAGAATAGTTATTTGCCTGTGTTCCTGGTAGATGTTGACATTTGGGAAGATATTTAAAATGAAACAAAAAAAAAAAAATATCAGAGAAGCTTTGCTGTTTTTTTTTTCTTTTTTTATATAAAGCTCTTAATTTGCATTTCATAATTGCCAAGCTTTGACCCACCTTCTCAAGTGACCAATGTGATGATTGCTTTCCCCAGCACAACACAGACACTGGAGGGGCAGACCATTCGTGCAGCATCTGCGGGAAGTCACTGAGTTCGGCCAGCTCCCTGGACCGCCACATGCTGGTGCACTCTGGCGAGAGGCCTTACAAGTGCACTGTGTGTGGCCAGTCTTTTACCACCAATGGGAACATGCACAGGTGGGTGAGGGCGGCCTTTGCCTCTGGAGGTTGACAGAAAGTCAAGTGGCCTTTGAGCCACCAGGGGACTTGCCTCCAAGCTCTTAGGATCTGTGCACTGCATGGAGAAGTGGGAGAGATGTGCTCATTCTCTCCAGGGTATGGGACGTGTCTGGCCATGGGAAACAGAAGTACCTGGGCGAGGTCTTTGGCCTTTGGGGATCCTCAGGATGAAACACAGAGTCCTTCCCCCTCTGCCAATTGGAGTTTCTTTGTTTGGGTGCCAGAGGTGGGCAGCTTATCAGATACTGAGGAGCCCTCAAGGAATAGCACGGTAACCCTTGCCTCTTAAAAATCTATTTGCATATGCCTCCCAGATTCCCTGCAGCTCTTTTCCTTGCGAAAAATTTCTGGGGCTTTTGAATAAATAGTGAGATGGCCTGGTCTTAGAACTTCAGGATAAGATGGGATAAAATGAAGAAAAAGAAGATCTGATAAATGTCAGGAATTTATTTCTTGAGGGAGAAAAGCAGCTCACTCAGAAGTGGGAGAGAGCCCCGTGGTGGGCATATTAAAATTGTGTGGGACAAAACCAATAGAAAATAAACTTTATAGAATGATTACATATGGTTTGAGGGGTTAGAACAGAAAGACTTTTTTTTAATGCTCATTTTTTTAAAAAATGTTCATTTATTTTGAGAGAGAGTGTGAGCAGGGGAGAGGGGGAGAGAGAGAGAGAATCTCAAGCAGGCTCCACCCTGTCAGCACAGAGCCTGATGCTGGGCTCGAACTCCCAAACTGTGAGACCATGACCTGAGATGAAATCAAGACTCCGACACTTCACTGATGAGCCGGCCACCCAGGCGCCCCTTAAATGCTCCTGTTTTACACAAACATTTTAGGAACATCAAGACTCTAGGGAAAGTTTTTAAAGGGACTCAAAAAAATATCACCTTCTCAGAAAAACCAGACTATTCTTACTTTTCTATATTTCCTTTCCAGGCATCACGCTGCTCTGCTTTTTAAAAATTGACTAACCACCCCTCCCCTCCCCGCCATTATTTTTTTTAACACGTTTTTTTCCAAAGAACACTTTACAGCGTTACTATGAAATTGATACTTAATTATATACCAATACTAAAAGGAAATAGGCCAGTTTATTCTACCTAAAACCGTATTATGAACCACTGATGGTGTACTTGGGACATACTGGTAATAGTGATAGATCTCTGGCTTTTGGAATAGGCACTCGGTGTCAAACCTTCACTCTGCCACTTGTAAGTTTTCCATTCTTGAGCAAGTTTCTTAACCTTTGTACCTCGTTTTCCTCCTCACTGAAATGAGCCTTTTAATAGTATCCACCATCTCACTGGAGTGGGGTGAGGGTGAGGAGATCATGAATTTTGCACACAGTCAAGGCACATGGCAAGCACTCCATAAATGTTATCTGTCATTACTGTTTGCATTTCTAAGTAATGCTGCAGGAATCCAAAGCCTGTGGATTTCTCAGTCTGGACTGGAAGGAAGGTGTATAGTGTGACTTTACAAAAGGTATCAATATTTTAAAGGATTTTTACAAAGTATTTTACTTTTTTTCTTTCCATGTAAATTTCAGTCCTCTTTGCCCCTCATCTCCTTCTGGGAGTGTTTTTGGGCAGGAAGAAGGAGGTGAATAAATATCATCACCATTTTTTAGTATTCTTTTTTACATTTTGGCTTTTTGCTTTTTTACCACCGTGTTCAGCCCATCAGGATCAGTTTACCTTCTTTTGCCGTTTTGTTTTGCCTGGTCCTTCTATCCTCTCCCCACCCCCCCCACCCCCCCCCCAAAAAAAGAAGTCCTTTGTCCCTTACATATTTGCCCTCTCAAAATCTGTTCCTGGGTATTGCCTATTTCCTTCTTGGGCGGTTTCCCTGCTTCCTCTTCCTGAGACCCATGCCCAGTGGAACCTCCCATGGAGAGGGCAGTGGGGCGCATTAGTGACAATTACTGTCCTTGAGGCTGTGCTGGCCCTGAGCGCTCACTGTTGATGATTCTCCACGAGACCTCTCTGGTCTTGGGCCCAGTCACTTCTGACTGGGAAAATTTCCATTTGGGGACAGCATCTGTGATTGAATACGGCACATGTCAAGCACATCTGTAAATAGTTACTGCCTTCTACAGTGATGTATCAGACAATGCATCTTATAAATAACCATAGTTAAAGCTACAGTTACTGTGTGCATCAGGCACTGGGCTCGACACTTTGCTTTTTTTTTTTTTCATCTTTAGGAGATATAATTCATATGCCATATATTTCACCCATTTAAAGCGTACAATTTAGTGTGTTTCAGTATATACATAGAGTTCTGCAGCTATCACTACAATCAATATTCGGCCATTTTCATCATCCCGTAAAAGAAACCCCATACCCATCAGTAGTCTCTTCTCATTACTCCCCACCCTCCAGCCCTAGGAAGACACTAATCTACTTTTTGTCTCTGGATTTGTGTACTCTAACATGTGGCCTTTTGTGACTTGCTTCTTTGCTTACCATTATGTTTTTAAGATTTATCTATGTTATAGCACATATCCGTGCTTCATCCTTTTTTGTTGTTGAATAATAGTCCATTGTATGGATCTACCATATTTTATTTTATTTATCTCTTCATCGATTGGTGGACATCTGAGTCATTTCCATTCTTTGGCTATTATGTATGATCCTCCTGTGAACATTCTCATCCAGTCTTTTTGTGTGAACATAGGTTTTCATTTCTCTTGGGCAGATACTTCAGAGTGAAGTGGCTGGGTCATGTGGTAACTCTATGTTTAACATTTTGAAGACCTGCCAAACTGTTTTCCAAAGTGTCTGCATCGTCTTACATTCCCACCAGCAGAGTGTGAGGGTTGCAGCTTTTCCACATCCTTGCCAACACCTGTTACCGCCTGTCTTTTTCACGAAAGCCATCCTCTTAGGTGTGAAGTGGAATCCCATGAGTTTTATAATTGTAGTTCTTACATTAAGTCTGTGATCTGTTTTGAGTTAATATTTGAGTATAGTGTAAAGAAGGGGTCCAACTTTAGTCTTTGGCACTTTGTTGAAAAGGCTTTTCTTTCCCCCATTCAGTGGTCTGGCCACTCTTGTCAAAATTCAGTTGACCATCAGTGGAAGGATTTTTTTCTCTACTCAGTTCTGTTTCATTGATCTATATGTCTTCATGTCTACCCCAAGGCCTAACACTGTATTGATTACTGCAACTTTCTGGGAGATGTGAATCCTCCAAATTAGGTCTTTTTTACGATTGTTTTGGCTACTATGGGTTGCTTGGATTTCTGTATGAATTTTAAGAACAGCTTGTCAATTTCCACACAAAAGGCAGCTGGCATAAGGGTTATAAAGTACGTAGATCAATTTGGAGGTATTGTCCTCTTACCAGTGTTAAAACTTTGAGATATTTTCTATTTATGTCTATTACATGTTAATAGATTTCTGTCAACTGTGTTTTAAATAGTTTTCAAAGTGCAAGTTTTGTGTTTATTTTGTTAATTAATTTCTAAGTGTCCTTTTTTTTACGGTATTGGAAGTAGAATTGTTTTGCTTTGTTTTTTAACATTTATTTTTGAGAGAGCACACACGCGTGAGCGAGCGGGGGAGGGGCAGAGAGAGAGGGGGAGACACAGAATCCGAAGCAGGCTCCAAGAGCCCAACGCAGGGCTTGAACTCACGAACCGTGAGATCATGATCTGAGCTGAAGTTGGACGCTTAACCGACTGAGCCGCCCAGGCGCCCCTAGAATTGTTTTGTTTTTGTTTTTGTTTTAATCTTTATTTTTGAGAGAGAGGGAGGGGAGGGGCAGAGAGAGAGGGGGACGCAGAATACAAAGCAGGCTCCGGGCTCTGAGCTGTCAACACAAAGCCTGATGTGGGCCTCGAACTGCGAACTGAGAGATCATGACCTGAGCTGAAGTCGGACACTTAACCAACTGAGCCACCCAGGTACCCCTAGAATTGTGTTTTTGATTGTTCATTGCTGGTGTATAGAAATACTCACATTTTGTACTGCTCTTGTTTCCTGCAACTTTGCTGATCTTGTTTATTCATTCTAATGGTTATTTGGTGAATTCCTTAGGATTTTCTGTATATGACATCATGTCACCTACAAATAGAGACAGTGTGCTTCTTCCTTCGAAACTAATCTGGATGCCTTATTTTTCTCGCCTGCTAGCCCTGGCTGGCCCCTCCAGTGCAGTGTTAAATAGAAGTGAAGAGAACGGACACCCTGGTGTTATTTCTGTTCTTAGGGAGAATGCATTCAGTCTTTCTCCATTAAGTATGGTGTTCATTATGGGTTTTTCATAAATGCCCTTTATCAGTTTGAGGAAGTTCTTTTCAGTCCCAGTCCACTTAGCACTTTCATCGCAAAAGGGGGTTGGATTTTGTCAAACGCCTTTTTTTTTTTTTTTTTTTTTTGCATTTATTGAGATGGTCTGATTATTTTTTACCTTTCTTGTGTTCTGTTTTGTATGTTAAACCAGCCTCCTTCCTGGGATGAATCCCACTTGGTACGGTCATTTTCACATGTTGATGGACAGGGTTTGCTAGTATTTTATTACAGGACGTTTGCCTATATTCATAAGAGATATTGGTCTGTCGATTCCTTATGAGTCCTTGTCTGGGCACTACTGCTAGTCTCGCAGAGTGAGTTGGGAAGTATTCTGTCTGCCTCTGTTTTTTTGAAGAGTTTGTTGGTGTTAATTCTTCTTAAGAGTTTGGTAGGACTCACCAATGAAGCCACCTGGGTTTTTCTTTCTGAGAAGTTTTTAAATTACTAATTCAGCCTCTTTACTTATGATCGGTCTGTTTCACATTTCTGTTTCTTCTTGAGTCTATTTCCGTCGTTTGTGTCCGTTCCAGGAATTTGGCCATTTAATCTAAATTATCTTATTGGTTGGCCTACAGTTGTTCACTTTCCCTTTATAGGCCTTTCTGTCCTGAGTCGTAATGCCCCCTCTTTTCATTCCTGATACCAATCACTTGCGTCTTCTTTATTTTTTTTCCTTAGTCAGTCTAGCTAAACATTTGTCAGTTTTATTGAGATGTTCAAAGAAACAATTTTTGATTTTGTAGTTTTATTCTCTGTTGCTTTTCTGCTGTTTCATTAATTTCCCACTCTACATTATTTCCCTCTTTCTATGTGCTTTAGGGTAGCTAGCTCTTTTTCCAGCGTTTAAAAGTAGAAGGTGAGGATATTGATTTGAGAACATCTTTTGTACCACAGGCATGTACAGCTATAAATCTCTTTTTAGGCATTCTTTAGTTATATCTTGCGTTTCCTTGTTCATTCATCTCAAAGTATTTTCTAATTTCCCTTGTGATTTCTTCTTTGGCCCGTTGGTTATTTCAGAATGTTCAGCGTCCGCATATTTGCGAATCCCCAAATTTCTTTCTGCTATTAATTTCTAATTTCATACCATTGTAGTTGGAGAACATACTTTGTATGATTTCAATCCTTTGAAATTTCTGGAGGCTCATTTTATGGCCTAGCATATGGTCTGTCCTGGAGGATGGCCCGTGTCTCTCTGAGAAGAGTGTTCGTTCTGCTGTTGCTTGGTGTGTCCTCTGGAGGTGCCGGGAGGTCTAGCTGGTTTATATGTTGTTCACATTTTCTCTTTCCTTGTCGATTGCCAATTTTTTTTATGCACTCTACCTGTAAGGTTTGTGGAATTGCTATCCCATTTTGCATGAGGAAACTTGCTTGGGATCAGAGTAACAGCCAAGGTTGAGACTTGAATGTCTGCTGTGGGCTTAGTGGCCATGCTTGTAATGACTATGAGAAAGAATTGATAATAGTGTTTGTATCATTTTTTATATTAGAAAAAAGCACTCTTTCACCCACCCCCAAAGCAGCTCCATGCTCTCGTAGAGCATTACAGTTGACCCTTGAACAGTGCAGGGGTTGGGGGTGCCAACCGCCAGTCAGTCGAAAATCACACAACTCTTCTGACTCTCCCAAAACTTAACTACTAATAACCTGCTGTTGACTGGAAGCCTCACTGAGCACATAAACATATATGTTGATTAACATGTATTTTGTATGTTGTATGTATTATATACTATATTTTTACAACAAAGTAAGCTACAGAAAAGAAAACATGATTAAGAAAATCATAAGGAGGGGCATCACCTGGGCAGCTCACTCAGTTGTTCATCTGACTCTTGATTTCAGCTCAGGTCATGATCCCAGGGTGGTGGGATCGAGCCCCACTTTGGGCTGTGCACTGAGCATGGAGCCTGCTTAAGATCTTCTCTCCCTCTTTGCCCCTCTCCTCTGCTCACACACACTCTCTCTCTCTCTCTCTAAAATAAAATAAATAAAAATACACTTTAAAAAATCATAAGGAAAATACATTTACAGTACTTCACTGTACCAAAAAAATCTATAGATAAGCAGACCTATATAGTTCACACCCCCATCGTTCAAAGGTCAACTGTATTTTTAACATTAAACTATTTCAGCCAAGTTATTTCAGTCACTTTATTTAGTGAGCATGGGATAGCCTTTTATTGGATTTTATGACGGTTTTTTGTTTGGTATACATGGGTAGAAATGATCCTCAATTTTTTATAGCTCAGCCCTTGATATTATCCTAAGATACAGTTCTTATTTGTAAACAGTATATATTGGACTTGTTTGTAAACTATTGTTTATAAATATTTTTTTTTTCAAGCAGGCCTTAGGGATGTTTGTGCTAATTTTGGATTTTGGACTGATTTTATTTATCATGAGTCATCTTGATTGGGAGCGGAGGACTAATTGTTGTGGGCCAAGTTCTAGGCCTAATTCTGCAGGACGCCACAGGAATCTCTTAATTTGTATACACTTTAACAGAATGGCATAGGAAGACCTCGTTGAGAACTTATGCTCAAATGCAGCAATGTTTGTGAAAGCATTTCGAAGGATAACAGTGCAGCATGGAAATGTCGTGGGTGGGGGATGTTTCTCAGTTTGTATTATTGGAGCTGAAAGCACACTTGTGATACTCTGTGAAGCATGTGCCACTCCTAGCTGTGTGACCCTAGAGAAGTTGTTTGGCCTCTCTGTGTCTCGATTACTTCATCCATAGAAAGCCGTGATACCTGTACCAGTGTTATGGCTACACTGTGGGGATTCACAAATTAATACATGCAGAGCACTTAGGATGTTTATCAGTGGTCACCAGTGTTGCTCTCCTACTGCCACTGAAGGACAGACAGTATGCCAAGTAAGCATTCCTATAATACCAGAAAATAAATCAAGAGGTTGCTTTTATTTTTGTTTTCTTTTTGCTACACACTGAATCTGTAATTTAACATTTAGAATATTTGAGTTCATCATACCACATTTATTTTGCCTTTTCTGCAGAAAATTGCAAATAATAGGTTAAAAGAACATTTCAGCTTGTGGTAATCAATCACAGTCATTACCACTTTCATTTGCTGGTGAAACCGTACTTTTGGGGAAAAAAAATTATAAAAATGTGAAAACATAAAAAATGTGTTAGAGAGAGTGGAGTTAGACTTCTTTGTCCCAGGGATCTGTTCCAGAACGTGAGACTCAAATAGTGAGCTGTGATCTCCCCTGAGCACATACCTGTGTTTCATTAATCAGAGACCAGAGCTGTCCTGGGACGCGTGTGTGCAGGAATTAAAAAGAACAGCGAAAACCCACGTTTTGAGGAGCTGTATCCTCACTCGATTTTCAGAGTATGGAAGGAAGTCAGTCGACTATGAGTTTGATGCTGAAGACGGAAGTTCTGTTTCTCTTTTTCCTCCTTTCTCATTTTCCTTCTTTTGCTGCTGCTTCCCACGTCTGTGGCACTGGCTGGGATCAGGGAAAGCCAGGAGCTCATCTGTGGGGGCTCTGGGGCCCACGCCCCGCTGAGTGATCCAAGACCCCCTGGCCTGCATTCATTTCCCCCTGAGTGCTGGGCGCTCGCACCACCCCCATGTGTCCCATTCTGTCTTGTTGACAACCAGGCCCTCCTTTTCTGTGTCAGTTTCAGGGTCTGATTTTCAGCTACTCCCCTGAGGCGTGCAGATTCAGTAGGACCCCTGCTATGACATGATTCCTTGTGGTGTGGCTTTCTAGATCCATTTCCCCAAGGCTCGATTCTGGCACACAGTATCATTTAGGAACAGATTTCACCTTCCCTCCGCCTCCTGCTCCAAAGGGCATCTGCATGTGCACAGGTGATGCCTATCTCCGCATGGACATGTTCTTCCAGATAAGCCTCGCCTTCCCAGTGGTTAGTGTTGAGCAGGCTGCTGTACAGGGCAGATCTGGGCTCCATCCCAGACTCTGGTTGCTGCTGCACTCAGAGGTCCTCCGTGTACATCTCGCAACCCAGACCCCAGGAACTACTCCTTTTCAATTTCAGGTTGTTCTTAACCGACAATGAGGCACTCTGTCGCCACCCACTTTATGAAGCAACTCATTCTGTTTCCTTTGGCCGCTAGTCATTTTAGGATGATGCAGTAGTTACCTTTGTTTATAAGACAAGTCAATCTTTTGGTAGCGTTTCCTTAGTCTTAGGAGGGGAGCCTCAGCGCATAAGCAAGAGACCGTGTCAATCTGTTACCAGATCGGGTACACTTGTTCAAGCTGCCGCTTCCCTGTCTGCGGACTTTCGTGTTTTTGAGGTTTCGAAATCCTTCGTCCCAAACCGTCTGACCACAGCTTAGTTTCCAAGCAGAATAATAGGCTGCATCAAGTGCAAAACACGCATCACGGAAAGATCACCGCGGCTCCAACTTTTAACTTCCCCCAACTCTTTATCAGTTGCTCCCACGTTGAAAATTTGGATTGAGCAGGACTTGTCTTCCAAAACAAACTTGGGAAACTGAGCCAGAGCACACCCGCCGGGAGAGCTCGATGTAGGAAAAAGGGCATTGAGCTTTGCGATTTGCAAAACTTTCCAGAAAGTGCTGGACTTCAGAGCTATGCAGAAGTGATGATATTTGAAAGAGAAGATAGAAGTAGATCTCCTTTGGGAAGAAATCCTACCTCCAAAATGGGTGTTTTTCCTTTGCCAGAATGTAATTGCCTTGAGAAAATAGGAAATTAGTTTCCACTTTGCTCATTTTACAAAGTGGAGACTTCAAAGCCATAAAGAGAGTTGTGGAGTTTGTGTTAACGTTACAGACATACCAAAGACCCCAGCAGGACTGGGCTTTCCTAACCAGCTTCTCCATTCATTCTCCAAAGAGCAGGCATGTGTCTGCATTTTGGCCATGTCAGTGGAAGGGGCAAGATGAGGAAGCGAAATGCCTGGAGTGTCCTTTAGTTATTTGGGCACAAGCTCTATTTCCTACTGCAACGGGAACGACTTTTTCTGTTGCTAAGTGCAGGAGACATAGACCCTGAGGATGCCCCTGGATAATGGACAGTCTTCAGGAACAGAGGCTTATGTGTTCCTATTATGCTGGAAGAAAACGTTCGCAGTACAGAAATGTGACCCTGCCCCATGACAAATGAGGCCGTGGAGGCTCTGAATTTAGCTCACTACTCTCGGATACTTAGGTGGAGCCAGCCCTTGGCATGCACAACTGAACTTGGGTATCCAAACAGGTGGCCAGTATTTAAAGACAGAAGGAACAGAGGTAGGGCAGTGTCTTGGAAGGGGACAGTCACTTCTTTACCCTCAGAGCCCAGCAGAGGAAGGGCCCTGTGAACTTCTTTCATGGTAAAAACGAGTTTCTGAGGACACCCTATGACTAGTTCTGGGACTGGCTGCTTCTCCGGAGTGGAGGTGGGCACTCGGAGGCTCAGCTAGTCCCATCTTGAAACAAGTCTTAATCACCAGGTACTCACTGACTCCCCTGACAGATTCCTTTGAAGGAAGGAAGGTATCGTGTGACATGGGAAGAAATAATTTCTAGGATAAAAATCTGGGTCATCCTACCCAGGACTGTGTGAACTTTTTTTTTTTTTTTAACCCTATTTCTATTAAAAAGAAGGAAACAATTATTATATAATGACGTTTCAATTGTCTACAACTAAGTATCTTCCCCTTGAGGAAAGACAAATCAGAAGAGAGTGTCTCTCGGGGGTGCTCAGAGATCTTAACATAGTCAGTTCCACTGAGACAGTTGAGGGGTTTGTGGAGATTTTAATGGTGTGTACACAGCATAATGAGAATGTATGAACTGTGCTGGACATAGGACCCTTACGTTTGGTGCTGTTCGGTGAATATCTGGTGGTTTCATGATAATCATACTTGGATATCAAGGCAGTTTGCATCTGTGTGGTACTGTGTTTACAGAAATAGTCACACATACTTTGGGTGTAGTCTCAAAAGCTTTATTAAAACCTTTTTCTTTTTAACTAGAAAAAAAAATCACGGAAGTGTAATACTTGGTTCCCTGATCATGCCTCTTCATATGCTTTTCATTCTTTTCAAGAGCCCACATCATTAAGAGGCCCAGAATTTTCCCCTCGAGAGTGAATGTTCACAAATCTGCGTATCGCAGCAGAATGTCCAAGTTCCCAGTTTCCCCCGGTAGCATTATTAAGCTTTCACCAAGTGAGTTTATTATTTGATTACACTTAAACACTTTTATAGCCTTTCTTTACATCTCATTGTCTGGAATTGAAACCTGTACGCTTTTATTTTAACGTCAGTAGTGGTTTGTATAAAGGCGGCCTCTCCGTGTGTCCTCTGAGAGCTCTTCCTTCCTCTCTGGCTGGTGCTGATAAAGGATGCTCTGTGGAATGGTAAAGAGAGCCTCCATGTCTTCATCTTTAATGGGGCAACGTTCTACTCTCAGAGTCTGCTATGATGAGAATAAATGCTGTAATGTATACCCAAGCCCCAGGCTCACATAAGTGTTCGACAAATTGTGGTTCCTTTGCCTCTCTCTTCTCCCTTCGGAAACTTAACCCCCCAGTTCCTTCCGCATGCCCATGAGCATGTGTGTTTACAAAACCAGGAAGAGAGACCTTGACCTTCAACCACGAGGGTACCATAAGCTGCGATCTAAGAACCTGACAGTCTGAGAGCGGTATTTTGTAGAGCAGCTGTGTGCCATACGCCTGAATTTTCTTCTCCTAATTGTGTAAATTCTCATTATTATTTGAACACTGCTTTTGGGGGGCATTGCTTTTTCTGTGGTATTTTTCTGTTTTTTGCGTGGATTTGTGTTTATACCATTTGATGAGAGTCTGTGGTTCTTTTCAGAATTCTTACTTTTACATTTTAGAAATCTGCAAATAGCAAACTACCACTCTGAGAAAAAGAACAGGTCAGAGTGATTTGTCACAGAATTTTATTCCTCCATTAAAATAAAAATCATAAGAAAATAGCAAAGCTGAGAGTTGACCCCTTTCAATTGACAGTCTCTTGTGAAACCTGTTTCATGTTTGACTGACATTCTTTAGAACATTTTCCCTGCTACTTTGTGTTTGTTTTTTCTTTTCTAATACCCCTTAACAATGAGCATAGCTTAATTTTTTTGAAAGAATATTTGAAAAATGTACTTGTGGCTGGTGCTCCCTTTTTATTCGGCATTTTTTCCAGAAGGACCAGGTCAAGTTCAGTTATATCAAAGAGAGCTCACTCGTAAAACTCTGCCATGTGTGGGGATGTGAAAGCCTTTTTCATCCTATCACTGTTTCTCAGATTTATGATATGCTTCATAATTAAGTAGTTCACTATCATTCGGTAGGCTAGATGCTAATGTTTATAATTCAGGCTTTCTTCTGTTTTGGCAGAGGTGGTATTTGTTTTGGAGATTTGAGCAGACACAAAAGAAGTTTCTCTTGAAGGCAGGCACCACGGTGTTCTTGACATATCTCGTTGAAATATTTTGAAAGCTCAGTTGCACCAGGTAAAAGTGGTGAATGGCATCAAATTCTGGAGCATCCGTGCTTGCCTACACTTGAACGAGCTGGCAGTTGTGAGAGCTAGGAATTAGGTCACGGAAGGTAAGGTATGTGCTTGCTGGGGGTAGGATGAGGAGTGGGGGGCTGTCCTCTGCTCCGGACCTCAACACACCCCCTTCTCCCCGCCCACCCTGCCCTCCGCTGATGCCCTGACAATGGGGAACAGATCGTGAGTGTGTGTCCCCACTTACTTGTATAATATCAAAGTAGCAGAGGGGAGGAGGAAAGCAAGCCTGATTGCAAGCGGTAAGAGCACAAACTTAAACCTGTGCCTCGTGCTTTATACCTTGCATTTTTCCGTCTTTGTTTAAATATTTAACCTGTCCAACCTGTTTGGGCTGAACAAGCTGGTGCTAGCAAACATCGAAACGTGCCCACTCACTGTCAAACAGAAAATCACTGTTTTCTGATTTGTTAAGGAAGGTGATTAGCAGCAAATTCTGTCCGTACCGCCCCCCTCAACACATACCCCTACTAAAAAGGGAAGAAGCAGCCCAGAAATCTTCTCACAGGTATTTATCACACTGAATCCCCACTCGCCTGCCCTTGGGCATGTGTGAGTGTGGGTGCACGCACACACACACACACACACATCAAAGAACCTTTTTCTTCTGCTGCTTTCAGGACTTCGGGTTGATGGAGAGCTTGTTGGTCTTCAATGGGGAGAGATTTTGTATTTCCCTTACACCAGAGACTCGGTTGCATAATAGGCATTGGTATGTAACGTCAGCACTTAATTCTTCTTCGTGGTTGTATAACCCAGCTCATTCGAGAGGACTGTTGTAATTTTACAGGCGGGAAAATGGAGGTTTGTGATGTTACAGGTTCAGCTAAGATTGTCAGCCAATCTCGGACCTTCCTTCCCAGGCTCTTTCTCTTCCTGGGCCCCCGTCGATCAGGCAGCATGCCACTGTCCCTTGCAGCACATCGTTTGGTTATTTGTGTCACCTCTGGCAGGCAGAGGCCCGTGTCTACCACATTCATCCCATTTGAGATTCAAGGTGACCCTGAACTTCTGCGGTCATGGACAAGGGGCTGTGTTGCCTGGCTGTTTTTTGCAGGTGACCTTTCTCTTTGGATTCATTTATGTTCATTTTTTTTTTTTCCTCTCTCACATGGGACACAACCTGATCTTGGTACCCTTCTCCTTCTTAGCTGTTTCCCCCTGGCCCCTGAAGAATACATTATGGCATCCCCTAAGTGGTGGTGACTTTCCACCATGCCTCTTCTCTGTACCCACCACCAACAGCTTCCATTTCCCTCTTCGGCATGTGGCGGGCCATCTCAAACAGCCCAGCCTAAGCATTTCCTGTTCCTCTTTTGGAAGAGGCTGAGGAGTAGCGAACAGTGAGTTGGCACTACCTCATTGTGGAGATAGTCATCTCTTCCTCCTCTGCAAAAAGAAAAAGGATATGAATAACTGGGTTCTGCCGTCTTTAAGAAAGAAAGCTAAAGCGAACTCCCTTCGGGGCTGAAGCAAGAAAAGGGTCTGGGTGACCATGTTTCAAGTCAGTGACAGTTAGAATGGGGGATTGCTTTGTCTATGGTTTTTTAGCCCTTTTCTGCGGAAAGGCATTCTCTGCAGGGTGGGGGTGGAGGCAGTGGTGATTGCTTCCCTCAAAGGGAATGGCTCTGGGCTGATGGGGCCATGCTGGGAATGCCAACTTCAGATGGGGCTTCCTTACCTAAGGCC
The DNA here is from genome assembly GCF_046562875.1 of Panthera onca. Lineage (NCBI taxonomy): Eukaryota > Metazoa > Chordata > Mammalia > Carnivora > Felidae > Panthera > Panthera onca. The sequence continues at coordinate 21,284,243 of NC_138343.1, read as the reverse complement.
ATAGACACAGGAGTCTGTCCTGGGATTGGGGTCTTGGGCCATCTGGGGAGGGGTGGTGGTGGAAGGAATGGAGGGTGTTTAGCCCAGAGAAGGGGAAGAGTACACTACAACATGGCGGCTGCCTGAAATACGTACAGGACTGTCAGGTGGGAAAGCGGTGACTTTCTGCTTATCATTTCCTGGATTAATATAGGGACAGCCCAGGCTGACTAATTGTAGCTTTGCGTGAATGAGAGTTCTCTTTGGGTGAGACAGAGGTCAACACATCCAAACTTTGAGGTCTTTTGTTTGTTTTTAAGGAATCCGTGATTTTATACTGAACTATGCACTGTGTGTCTTTGTGGGTATTATACACAGGTATCCAGGGAGCCAAATAGGGTATGGAGATCATTCTACCAAATAAATTATTTTAGCAAAACAAGGGCAGGCAAAGGGAATAAAAAGTACAAGAGGGTTTAGGGTATACTGATCTAAAGAACCTGGTTAGGAACAAGGTCTAGAATAAAGATTTTGCAGAGGTTGGTATTTATGTACATGGGCCAACCGCCAAGCTCCCCTACACCGTATCTGAACCTCAGGAGAGGAGGAAGGAGCAGTGAAGGGCCCTCTGTTTTCTAAGTAAACCATCAATAACTGGAGACTGTTGTACCTCGACTCTGTTCTGAAGTCAGCGGCTTCCAATATCAGTAGGGAAGTAGGGGAAAAGGAATGTGGTAGCCAGAAGGTTACTTCTCTCCCACCTGAAAGATGGCTGGGAGGTGGGGGACACTCAGGGAAACCTATCCCTCAGGCATGGCAACCCAGCTCTGTCCGTCAAGGAGGAAGTGTTTGTACTGGGTTTTTGCATGACATCAGGATGGAGAAGGAAGTTCCTTCTCTACCACTACAGGAGAACCCAGAGACAGGAGAGCAGCAATTGGGGGTCAGCCAGAACGGTACCCCGGAGTCTGGACTGGGGAGCAGCTGTGGGCCGAGGAGCAGTGGAGGTAGAGTCCAAAGGCAACTGCACTGAGCAACTAGGACCTGAACCTCTAGCACCCCCTGCTTTCAATGGAGATCCCTTAACTTTTCATACAGTTCGATTTCTGCTTACGCTGGCCCCACCCACATGCCAGGCTGCAGTCCGCAGGATGAGAGAGATTCTCCACTTTTGGGGTGCGCGTCCCCCTGCTGCAGGGGAATGGGAGCTTGTGGGAAAAACCCTGACGTGGGATGTGGTCTTTAAAGTCACCGCGCTCATCTGTTTGCCCCTGAGCAGAGGCAGATGCAGCAGGAGGAAACTTCGCGTGAGGACTCAGGCGCACCCTCCTCGAGTCACACTGCCGTTATCGAGGACGTGGTGTGACGTGGGGTGTAGCTGGCCTGCAGGGGGCGGGGAAGGGGTTGTGCAGCATCCGGGCACTTCAGCGAGAGCGTCTCGGGAGCACCGAGAGCAGGCTGCAGCCAGGGTTCCCACAGGCAGCCTGAGGAGCGCCGGGAAACGCCTCTCTGAGATGCACACCTCACGGTAGTTTGACTTATAGACTTTTCTGAAAGTGCTGTCTTCAGTCCACGAGGCTGCTTACACCCACCATCGTCAGATCTTCCTCCACACCCAGGCACAGCTGCCAAGACCTGCCTCCTGGATCAGCATGACTGAACCTGAACAACACCCGGATTACTAGAAGGTGGCTCAGAGGTGGAACCCCACGGGGAGCCGCATGGTTGGTTCCTCGCGGACTGGCACAGGACTGGATGGACTCAGGCGACACTCACAGCTATCCACCCTTAAACTCCTGCCCCGTCCATCAGTTAGGGAGACCTGCTTTTCTTTGGCCTCAAATGTAGGTTGTGGAGCAGGGATGCTTTTGAATCTCATTCATCCCTCTTTCGGTTCTCATAAGACTGTTGGAAAAGCAAAGCGAGCACTGGTAGGAATGGGGAATCTGTAATCAGGCTGCAAAAACCTGTTGGAGCCTGTTGACGCAGTTTGGAGGGCCCCCCTCCCCCCCGCAGGGCTGAGCGCTGTTTGTGTTTGGTTTGTGTTTGGTTTGTGTTGTGTACTGAAAGAGTGACCTTCCTATTAATGCCATTTGCTCAGAGGACCTAATAATTCAGCTCCCGGATTAATGAAACTTACGTAGAAATTAAGCAGGAGAAGTTAGCAAATCCTGGAAAGGTCTAGATCTTGCCTGAACTTTGCACTTCTTCAGGTAAATGAGGCAAATTCTCTAAGAGCAGAGTGTAAACAGTGTCTGAGACCTGCCAAGAGGACACCTTCCACGGGGTGATCCTTCACACTTGTTGAGAGTTTTCCAAAGGGTTTTACCCCCAAAATAATTTTGAGAATGTTAAGTTTCATCATGTTTTTGGTTTATGTGTTTATGCCCGATAAACTTGTGCAGAGTCTGCTGGTATTTTGCAGCGTGAGCCTGGGAGCGGTCTAAGGCTTATATCCAAAAGATGGTGACATCCCAGCCAGGCAGTTAACCAAGCCTGTGACCAGGATGAAGAGTTGAAGAGAATTTAACTGTGATCCGGTGGTTCTCACACTTGAGCAGGCATGAGTACCACCTGGAGGGCTTGTGGAAACCCAGGGTGCTGGACCCTGGCCCAGAGTCTCTGAGTCTGCCTGAGAACTTGTATTTGTAACAGGCTCCTGGCCAATGCCATTGCTCCTGGTTGGAGGACCACAGCTTGAGACCGGCAGTTTTGTCCCCATTTTACAGATGTAGAAACTTGTGGAATCTCCCTGGCTACTGAATGGTAGACCCAGGATATATCTGAACTGTCTCAGTGCTCAAGGCCACCCCCAAGACTTCATTGCCGTCACTTGGTCTCTCTACTGCACCCGAATTTGCTTTATCTTCTTCCCACATTCCTGCTTGCTTCTCAGAGCAAGGCGGTGCTTCAGCGGTAAGAGTGCACCTTCATTTCCAGATCTACAGGCTTAACATACCTAAGAAAGGTTAACAGAAAGTTACTGTATTTGGAGCTGGAAACGAGGAAGTTCAGGGAGGAAGAAAAGGATATGCTTTAGGAATTGGTCTGTCTCCTCTGAGTTCCTAGATTGGCGTTTCAGCTCTGGAATAAGATGTATTTGTTTTAGCCGCGATATATTCAGTATTCTTACCAACAGCCCACCCTAGCTAAAATGGGTCTTCTTACACCTTACGTCTTAGAAAACAAAGGATTATAGGGCACCTGGGTGGCTCAGTCGGTTAAGCTTCCGACTTTGGCTCAAATCATGATCTTACAGTTTGTGAGTTCAAGCCCCATGTCAGGCTCTGTGCTTACAGCTCAAAGCCTGTAGTCTGCTTTGGATTCTGTGTCTCCCTCGCTGTCTGCCCCTCCCCCACTGGCACGCTGTCTCTCAAAAATAAACATTTAAAAAAATTAAGAAAATTACATTTACAAGAATATTTGAGTTGAAAATCAGCCTCCATGTCAAAATTCAAAGTAGGCCCCTATCAGTACTAGAAAGTAGGGAGATTTTTTTTCTACTTAAAAAAATCTGCAATATTTGTTTTTGTTCATTACTATAGAAACCCTCCTAGCCCCCTCCTCACCCCCGGGTGTTATGAATGGAGAAAACTTCACTCGAATCCTTGAAGAATTCTGATAAAATTTTTTCCTTAGACCATGGTGTGGCAGGATTTCTACTATTGAAGTGACATGCCACTGAAGGAAAATTCTAGAATTTTATGCAAAAAGCTTACTGTGAATGTAGATGAAGGTTTGAATGCAGAAACACAGATTAATACCAATAATGGGAGAGATTCATGTGTGTCTTCAGTTTTCATCTTTCAGTGTTTTTTGTTGAAGCACTTTTACTATAACACTGTTTGCTATACGATCTCATATCAAGTTTGTTCACAGTAAACCCTAGTAAGGTAATTAATTGTGACGGTATCTTGGAAGCTGAGGACATGTGTTGTTGTGATATTGCAACTGGACAGGTTTTCTGCTTATACTTCATGCATTCATCTGTCTAGCCATTCGGCCATCTGGCAGGTACTTAGATAGCCACCAGTGCTAGTGCAGAGAAGGAGAGAGACAAGGTTATAATGAAACTTATTTTTTTTAATGTTTATTTTTGAGAGACAGAGAGACCGACTGAGCAGGAGTGGGGGAGGGGCAGAGAGAGAGGGAGACACAGAATCTGAAGCAGGCTCCAGGCTCTATACTGTCAAGACAGAGGCTGAGGCAGGGCTCAAACCCATGACCCATGGGATCATGATCTGAGCCGAAGTCAGACACTTAACAGACTGAGCCACCCAGGCACCCTGAAACTTATTTTCAATGGAAGCCAAGGAGATGGTCAAACAAGTTGAAATACATGGTATTTTCAGTTTCTGGTATGTTCTGTGAGGAAGGTAAAACTGGGTAGTGGGCTCGAGGGCCTCTGCATGAATGGGGTAGGACACTTGCCGTGAAACTTGAATGACCCGCACCAGCCCTAGAGTTCTGGGGTGGAGCAGCCCTGTGACCAGACTAGTTGAATGAGTTTGAGGAACCCAGAGAGAGCTAGTGTGTCTGAAAGGGCCTTGGGGTCAGAATATGCCGCCAACATATGAGGTCTGAGAAATGGGCACAGGCCAGATTTAATTCTAGGAATGGAGCTGTCAGAGGCATTCAAGCAGTGGAGTGGTATGATATGATCCATGTTTTAGACACTCACTCTGGCTGCTGTGTAGAGAAGGCACAGGAGAAGGGCAAGAGGGAAATCAGGGAGGTCACTTTAAAATATAAGACCAGCAGATGGAAAATCCTGTAGAAGTGTTTTTGCAACACATCTATCCATGTGTTACACATGAATCCTTGTGCATAAATCTGTGCACATTTGTTCAATTCTTCAAGACAAATTTCTAGCAGTGGAAATACTTGGAGAAAGGGCACACATATTTAAAATTCTGCTCCCTGTTGCTCAGCTGCTTTGTAGAAAGGTTGTTACCATTTTTACTCCCCTCAGCAATGCGTGAGAGACGCAGTTTGCTGAACCACACCAAGACTGCATATTTCTCATCCCTGCCACTCTGGAAAATGAAAAGACAACTGCTCAAAAGATGTAAATTAAGGGCACCTGGGTGGCTCAGTCGGTTGAATGTTTAACTCCCATTTTGGCTCAGATTATGATCTGAGGATCATGGGATCAAACCCCACGTTGGGCTCCATGCTGAGTGTGGAGCCTGCCAGGGATGCTCTCTCTCCCTCTGCTTCTCCCCAGCTCTCTCACTCTCTCTCTCAAAAAACAAAACAAAAAAGAAGACGTAATCCTCAAGTGTAGCGTGGTGGAGACATGCCTCGATGGCAGTTTGAGTGACAAAGTCACAGGGATCTTAGTTGGAAGTGAGGGTGTGACATCACCGAACCCTCACACCACATCAATTGCCATTCCTTCCGATCCAACATGGCACAGAGGATGTCCGCACACCGGAGCGCATCCCAGGGTTAGTAGTGACCAGTATCAGTCAACAGAGTTGAGAGCAGAGCCTGAGGGAGCCCACTGAAGGAGCTGGCATTGTCCAGTGTGGGGAAGAGAAACTTTGGAGAAACACTGCAGTCGTGAATATTTGAAGAGCTGCCATCTAGAAGAGAATGTAGACCAATTCGATATTGCCCTGGGAGGATAGATGGACGTTTAAAAGAAGGATGGGATTTTTGACTCAACATGGGAAAGATGGCTGTAACAATTAGCATCGCTAAAAAACAGAGAAGTCCTGGTTGGCGGCAAGTGTTCGAGCAGAATGAAATGGTGATCTCTCCAGCCGAGTGGGAGGCTGGAGAGAGAGCATCTCAATTCCCCGCCAGTTCTGAGAGCATCTCGACTCCCCGCCAGTTCTGAGAGCATCTCAACTCCCCACCAGTTCTGAGGCCCGTTGTTGTTTACTGATCCTCAGGGTACATGGAAATGAGAAAAACAAACCCAAGCCTTCTAAAGAAGAGATGCAGGCTTGCCCCTCCCCGCCCCCAGCCTTCCTCTCTTGGCCACGCTCTGTGGGGAAGAGGCCATTACTGGCTCCTGTTGGTGACACGCCCCACTTCCTGTGAGTGTTCAGGAGGAAGTGGACAGTTAATGTTGCCACTCCTGCTATTAGAGGCCAGGGCAGAAGGGAAGGGGTCAGGTTAGGGAGAGTCTTAACTGCAGATCACATCCAACTTCAGAAATGGCTGAAGCTCCCCAGCTCTGACAGCTGAACTACTGACTGAATGGAGTTTATGAGCCCACAGCTGTTGGTCACCTTGTTGGCTGAATGGGCAGATTGGAAACTCCCCATGTCTTGTCAACCAGAGGTGTAACCCTGGAATAAAGGAGCACACTTGAGCTTTGAACCTGCGGCTCCAACGGGCTCAGTCCTCAGTCGGAGAACTGGAGTGGGTCGATGTGTTCAGCAAAGGTGTACTCGCCACCAAGCCCTTGAGACTGCTTTGATCTGGTCTCCTCTTCCTGCCTGTAGCAGCAGTGCAGTTCAAGGGCAGCCCCAGTTTTTCAGAATAAGACAGAGGCAGAACCGGAGGTGGGGAATGATCTGTTTCTGACCAGTGGCCCCTTCATTTTCCTGTTGACGTTTGGCTAGAGCTCAGTACCAACTGCTAGGCCTTGGGCTGTGGTCACTCAGGGAGGAGGTGTCCAGGGTCAGGCTGGAGCCCTGAGGTGCCTTCTGGTGGTCCAGAATGCAAATCAAAGGCTTGGCCTTAGGAGGCAGTCTAGGGGGCAAAGCTCAGACTGTGAAGCCAGCACACCTGGGTCTGTCCTGGTTGGAGGGTCCCGGGCATGTCAGCTTCTCCACACCTCACCAGCCTCCTCTGCAAAGTAGAAATGAGAATCTGTAAACTTCCCACCAGATAGGTTCTCACCACGTGCCCACTACTGTCCCTCATCCTCTGCTCTGTGAAAACTGCTTCCGTCACAAATCTCAGATCTGGATAATAAGGGTCACTCTGTAAATGTGCGGATCATATGATAAAAAAGGTGGAGCTCAGCTAGTGAGCCACCTACAGTTAGTTGTCAGTCTCAGATTTCCAGTATTCTCTGTGGTTTTTTGTGGCCTCGTGTTACCGGGCACAAGTAACCTGTCAGCTGTAGAGAAGGTATTCGTTTTTAAATTAATTTTGAGTGATTTATTGAAAGGGTTTGGTACTCATTTACATATCTTCGTATTTTTCATACTTCCTTAGTTCTTAGGTGCTTTAACACATTTTTTTACACTTCTAGAATTGGAATATGCGATACAGTAAATATCAAAAGAAACTTGCCAGCCCTTTCCTTTTTTCCTCTCAATGCTGATAGTAAGTGATGGTCTCTAAATCACAGTCACCTTGGAATGAGGGAGGAGGGCTACTTAGGACAGGGCTATTGGTAGGAGCGCCTGGGTGGCTCAGTCTGGTAAGCTTCGGACTTAAGCCCAGGTCACAGTCTCACAGTCTGTGAGTTCAAGCCCCACGTCAGGCTCTGTGCTGATGGCTCAGAGCCTGGAGTCTACTTCGGATTCTGTGTCTCCCTCTCTGCCCCTCCACTGCTTGCACGTGCTCACTCGCTCTCTCTCTTTCTCAAATATAAATAAACATTAAAAAAAAAAAAAAAGGACAGGGCAGTTGGTTCCCCAGAACTTTCCTGAGGCTTTATGTGACCAAGAATTAATAATAAATCATCCTTTCCTGATAATCTTAGCAAGGAATTATGTGGACATGGGCATGATGCTTGTCTGTGTGCTTTTCCATTTTCTCCTGTTAGATCTGCTTACTCCGCCACACTGACATCCCCCAGCCCCCACCCAGAGAACAGAGGCTGGGCCTGAGGCCCATCTTCTCCGAGGCTAGGCCATATCTAGCCTGCTGGTGGATGGCTCTGTGGGCTGGGGGATAGACGGTCAGGGGTGAGTGTGGGGGCCCTCCACCTCCTAGAGTATGTGTATAGAACCGGAACAGGAGGCACCCAGGGTCTCACCCCCACACACCCAGAGAAAAGAGGATTCACAGGTAGTGTGGGGCAGGGTTGTGGGGGGGTGGGCACGCACTCAGCCACATCACTGCACTGTGGGCCCACATGCCTTCATTGCTGCCACTGCTGGGGGTTCACAGGCTGCTTAGCCTTGTCCTCCCCCGGCCTGTCCCCTCTGAAGAAGGCACAGCCCAGAGGAGCTGAGCTGAGTTGTACTTCTTTCTAGAGTTGTGACCAGACCACGTATGAAAGCTTTGCCATCTTTCCCATTTCCTAAGTGCTTCCCTAGTAAGATAATCCTGTGAAAAGAGCTGTTTCTAAAAAGCTGGTCTCCATTCTTCCATCTGGCACAGTTTAACCCCAAAGATGATGATGGTGGTGACGATTGTCATTAGGAAAACCAAACCCTTGATGTCACAGAGTAAGGAAATTGAGACTGACTGTCTTTTTGTAATCTCTTTCTCTCCTTATAGGCCTTGGGACCTTGTCCATAGGGTATTTGTTTTAGAACTGGATAAAGTAAGGTCATTTAAATCAGGTCACCTATAAAGCTCCCTTTTTGGAGCAGAGGTACAGACTATGTGTAATGCTTTCTTACATGTGTGTTCCTGGCCCTGCAGATGTCAGGATTGCAACATGCAATTTACTCAACCCATTGCCCCTGCTACTCTCACAATCCATAAATCCATGTAATATCATGAACGACACAGAAAGTCTTTCCGGTTCACTCCAGACATTCGTGTGTTAGCACTTCTCAAATTTGACCCCCAGCGTGCCTCTGAAAGCAGAAGAGAACACATACCACTGGCATTTGTGAGGTGGCAGATGCAGAATGATGGCTTGATTTAGGAGCTGGCCAGATCTGGGAGTTCTTTATTCTGTAGCATTGTGTGTCCGAAAAGAGTACCTTTTGTCTGAACAAGCAGACCTGGCAAATCGGATGGTCTTTTATCTCATTAGCATCCGTGAAGTTCACGAACGTCTTCCAGCAGACCTCAAAGCACTGAACACCATTTTTGGATAGCACTTGTGAGAGCTTCAAGGAGGGGTTCAGGGAGATGATATAAAGCTTTGAAAAGAGAGAAATCACTGTATAAATTACACCCCATACCTTAAAGAAAATGTAGATACCAACCCCTAAATGTATAATACCAAAAGTTAAAAAAAAAAATAAGCCAACTCGGTTTTTTGCTAAATCACATTGTGTGTACGTGTGTTTGTTCTTTCCAGACATATGAAGATTCATGAGAAGGACCCTAACAGTGCTACAGCTACGGCGCCCCCATCCCCACTGAAGCGCAGGCGGCTGTCCTCCAAGAGGAAGCTGAGTCATGATGCCGAGTCAGAGAAAGAAGACCCAGCACCTGCTAAAAAGGTTCTCACTGCTCCCGGCACAGATGTGCCTAACCACTGGACTCCTGGCAGAAATACCTCTGCCTTTATTTTCACAGTCTGGGGACTTGGCAGACATCCATCCTAAGCTTTTAACCTGTGTTTTCCCACACTGTTTTATAAGGTGTCTGCAGGAAAGAGTACCCTTGTGCACTTCTCTGTGGGTCCCCCTACCTGAGCCCCAAGAGAAGAAGAGCGTGTTTCGTAGCTCTGTGCTTTTTTGTTTCTCCAGCTGGAGTGGAAGCTTCATACGTATTAGGGGCTCTTGTCCTCACTCTTTGATTCTCTGTAGCTGTCAGATACTAGGTGCTCCATAAACGTTTATTGAATGGATGAGTGGGTTGAAGGTGGATGGATGGGAGCGTTCAGTGAGTGTTGTGTGAATAACGGACTGTCAGTAGCATCCTTAATCCCTAGGAAGGAAGCCTCCTTTTCCTTTTAGATTTGGATTGAGTATTGGCTTCTCTTCTGAAGCGGACCCACGTGGGAGACCACCTTCCTGACTTCACTTTTTTCCCTTTCCCCAAGATGGTAGAAGATGGGCAGGCGGGTGATCTGGAGAAGGTGGACGAAGTGTTTCACTGCCCAATATGTTTCAAGGAGTTCGTTTGCAAGTATGGACTGGAGACCCACATGGAGACCCACTCAGATAACCCACTAAGGTAGGAGAAAGAGTGGGACACAGCTGTACTCTGGAAAGCTCTTTTTCCTTCTGTTTCTTTCTGGCCTATGACCTGTCTTTATTCCCCAGTCCTCCAAACTGGGCTAATGGGATTTAACTTGAGTTTGATGACAGCAAGGCAGCTAGTAAGAAAGGTGGATGGTGCAGGGAAGAAACCAGGCTGAGAAGTGTCAGAAGGAAGAAGTGGCTGTAGCCACAGGGTGTGTTCACTGCACTTCCATTTCGCTGCTGGGAGGGCCCTTGGAGCCTTTGCTGAGAGTCCACTGTGCACAGGGTGCCCCGTCACAGGGGGCTTTTGAGCATCAGGCACATTGTCTGTAACACAAAAGGTGTTGCAGCCCAAGTGATTGTTAGCTTGTGCAACAGTGTGGTAAGGACGGAAGGGCATGCCAGGTGCTCGTCCATGTTTCAACTGGATTGGTAGCACAGAAACCTGAGAAAGCAGTTTGGGGTAAGAGGAGTTCTGTTCTGCTTCGTGCAAGACACTCAGCCTAACGTGAAGGCTGTCACAGTAAGATAGTGAGACATGATTGTTCTGCTGTTCTGGGTTCCATTTTTGGTCTTTGCTGGCTCCAGCTTTCCTGGTTCCTTGCTTGCCCAAGCAGAGAAGGTGATAGGAGTTCCAGCAGTGTTCAGGGCAGGGCCGGGGACAAGGTGGACTTGGCCTTCCTTCCCTATCTTCTCGGAGAACTTCTTCATCAGGAAGAAAGTCCTGTGTTCTCCGTGACAGGTCTGGAACGTTTTCCTACAGAATTGCCACTTTTAAAATGCTACTGCCACGGTTTCTGAGCATTGAAAAGAACCAGGTGCCATAGGGGCACTAGAAGACTTGGAAGCTGTGGCCTGCAAGGCACAGCCGAAGGTTCACCCAGAGCGGAGGCGAGCGCCTCTGTGCCCGCAGCTCTGGGCTTCAGAAGGCAGCTTGGGAGTATGGAAATCTGGACACCTGTCTGACTCACCGACCTATGGGCCAGATTTCCTTCCTCAGGACAAGGCATTTGGGTGTGATTTGGGAGTTCAGAAGTCTGACCAGGTTGAAGGCTTCTGTGTTGTAGGAAAAGCCTAACCCTATGGCGGCTTAAAGCCACATCAGACGATTACACTTAATCACATCAGCTTGACATTTTTTCCATTAGGGGGAAAGAAGAATCCATGAAAAGTTTAAACTGCTGAGCAGTTGAAGTGCTACAAAATGTCTTTTCATAACTCCCCCGTCTTGGGGAATTGCAGACCGCGTAGGAGAGGGCAGGGACTGGTGGTCAGAACCCCTGGACCCCATCCTACTCACATGGGGCCTGGATCAGCTATATTTGAACCTTGAAGGAGAGCTGGACCAGGTAGTCCCTGTGTTCCCTTTCCGGCCTTAAATTCTAGGGGTTGGTCTCTTTAACAGCTGTTCTTTTGTCTACCAAGAAAAAGCACTTGGCTCTTCCTTTTGCAGGCCCTCTGGTCCTGAGAGATTTGGGAACGTTAATGGTTTCATTAGCATCCGCAGCATCCCCAGGATGTGGGCTTGTGGTAGGTGGTGAATATTGAAATAGTTTTCTCAACCGAGGACCTGAGCAAACAGAGGAGAAGTGACCAGACAGGCGAGTCGTGGGCAGAGGCAGCAGACAGCACGTGGGACCCCGCCCCCCACCCCACGTTGCTGCCGGATAGCCATGCGAGCTGGCACGACAGAGGGAACACAGTGCCTGTCTCTGAGCTCCTCTGTGTGTTTTGTTTCACTTCATGCTTTAGTCTGGGATCATAGTTCATCTTCGGAACTACCCGTTTGTCCCCTTACAGATAATTCTATCCTACAGGAAAAATAATTTGAGTGTCACGAAAGATTTTTGAGCAGCTGGAGCCTGTACAGCACCACGTATAGCAGTGATAGAGGACTCTCTAGTGTCCCCTTCTCACATGGTGGCCTGGATGAGGGAGTGGGTTCCCCTGCAGCGGGGCCCTCTGGACAAGCACTTGCCCCAGGGACAGGCTGGGCCTGCTATTCAGAGGTGGGGACGGGCCCTGCGTTGGACACTGGTTGTCCTGTTCTGCACAGTTTGGTGGGCAATTCACTTGCCGTGACTGCAAGGCCAACAGGGCAGATGATCTGTGAAGTTGAGCCTCAAGTCCTGCCTATTTTCCTCGCCTACTCAGGAATAATGCCCTTTGTCTGGAGAGGGGTTGACTGGAGTTGCTCGGTAGCCTGGCTGGGCCTCAGCCCCTTCTGGCAGCCTTCCACCCCACGGGAGCCCCCAGACGCTGTGCCCACAGCGCATCCATTGTGGGGAGGCGGGTGGTGAGCAAGCCATCCCCCAACTAGTGGCTGTTGTTGTGCGGGGTGGGGCTTGCATCTGGAAACCAAAGGGACTTGATTACAGAACACAGTTAATTTCCCTTTTCTCCTCTCTGCTCTCCTGTTCCACATAATAGCCTGCTATCAGAGGAGGCCATGGGGGCAGGCATGAGCCGGCAGGGCCCAGCCAGGCAGTGAACTGTGACAGTAGCCGGTGGGAGAGGCTGCTTGTTAACCCAGAGCTAAAATAGACACCAACTCCATTTGCAAACCCCAAAGGCAGCAGAACCACAGTGGGATGCTACCAGTTCAAACAGAAAGTTTATAACTCAAAACAGCTGTTGGTTTCTTGCTCTTCTGCCCTCACCCCCTCCACCCCCCAAAGCTGGCCAGGTGCCTGTTATCCCTTAATAAAAAGTGTTGGAGATCCAAACCCGTGTAACTGCTGAGGCCGTTCTCCCTTCCTCTGTGTTTCAAATTAATGAAGTGTGTGTTAGCATTGAGCAAAGGGAAGACAGGGAGCTGCTGGTAGCCATTCTAGCTCTTCGTGCTGAGCATTGCTTGTGCCCAGACATGACCAACAGTAAATCCACATCCTCCTAGACAAGGAGGGCTTATTGAGAGCTGGCATTTGGAATCAGGGGTGAGGGACAGTACTTTAAACGTTCTAGTGGTCACATTTTAAAAAGTAAAAAGAGGGTACCTCAGTCGGTTAAGCATCCAGCTTCAGCTCAGGCCATGATCTCACGGTTCGTGGCTTTAGGCCCCGCATCGGGCTCTGTGCTGATAGCTCGGAGCCTGGAGCCTGCTTCGGATTCTGTGTCTCTGTCTGTCCCTCCTCCGCTCATGTTCTCTCTCTCTCTCTCTCTCTCTCTCTCTCAAAATAAACAAACACTTATTTAAAAAAGGTAAAAAGAAGTAGGCAAGATTAATCATGTTTCTTTGTTCATTATACCAGTGATACCAAAATATAACATCAACACGTAATCAGTATAAAAATTGTCAGGGATGTATTTTACCTTCCTCTTTACATACAAGGCCTGTGCAGTTCAGTGAGTGAGGTGCAGTAACAGCCCATCTCAGTTTGAACCAGCCACATTTCAGGGGCACAGCAACCCACCACACAGGTGTAGGTCCAGGACAAGCCCACCTACGGCAGGGAGGGCACTGAGGCAGCAGCTTGGCTGTAAAGACCCCTGGGCTTGTGTCTGAATGACTTGTCTCAGGCTGGCGGGGGCTGGGCCAGGAGGGTTGACAGCTGGGTGGTTACCATGGCTCTGTGACTGCTGCCAAGGGCAAAATATAGCAAAACTTATTGTATAATCTTACGTGGCTTCTCGATTAAAGGTCGGGTGGTGAATAATTTTTAAATTATTTTAGTTAAAACATATCCAAATGATTGAGTGTTTCTTGTGTGCCAGGCACTCCACCAGACTTGAAGGAAAAAATACAATGATGTTAGAGACAGGGCCCCTCCAGGGCCAGTCAGGAAACAAGTAAATGGGAAGTTCTAAAACAAAGCGAAAGGGATACACTCAGGGCCATGAAGGGCACAAGCTGCCTATTGTCGAAGCAGAGGGAGCCTGATCCAGTTAGTGTAAAGCTTCCCTTGACATTTTGCACTGGATGTTGTGACACTTCACTGTGTCCTGTAGGTGGAGGCTCTCCTCCGTCTGATCAAATTATTGATCTTGATTGTCAGTAAGAAAAGTTTTAAGGCGATGCCCTTAAATCTATGTCAAGAATTAGTATGTGGGGAACACAGTGGGCTCTGACAGGTTCACCCTTCCGGCTGCATGAGAGCTTGTCCCGCATCTGCACGATGAGGATAAGTGATGTTACAGGCACGCAGGCCAGGCTGAAAGCCACCCCCTTCATCTTAGTGGTGGAGGGAGGTGCCAGAACCTTCTTTCTTCTGCATTCTCAAGTGTTCCAAGGAATGTTTGGCTCCCTTCACCGCACCACCCTCCCCATACACACCCCCATCACCTACAGGGAGCCCCTAAAGACTAATTCACATGGCATTGGGCCCACACTTAAATGTAATCCTAAAAATAGGGAAAAGGGTATAAAAAGTATTCATCAGCATCTTGTACTTAAGACTCCCAGGGGTCCATGGCTTGGCCAAGTGGAGGCAGCTTTGAAATGGTGCCGGGGGCTGAGTGAGGAGGCAGGGGACATGTCCCCCTGGCCAACCTGGAAGTCGGAGGCACCTTTGTCAGGACCCCCTCTCCACCCTGCCAGAGGGGCCTCCCCACGACTTGGGCTATTCAGAGCCAAGGCGGCCACCGGCTTCTGCACTTAACCTGCCCACGATGAAGTGCCTCTGACCCGCCCTGACTTCACGCCATGCTGGTTGGTTGAACCATCCGGGCAGGGTGTCGGGACGCAGTGTGCAGTCTGGCAGATTCCTGGGTGTGGGGAGGGCAAGCCGCCACCCGCCAGCCACCGGCCAGGGCCCTGTCACAGGGCCCTCACTGTTGCTCCCAGCAACTGGGAGAGATTAGTGCAGCTGTTGGATGTCAGTTCTCTGGCTGGACGGGAGGGAGGGCGGGGAAGGGTGGGCACCAGGGCAGGAATGTCTGAACCGGGTGGGGCTCCAAGGAGAGGTTGTTTGCACTTACCCCTTCTTGCCTCTGGAGACAGAGCAGGAAAAAATGGAGCATGAAATCCCTTTTAAGAAGGAATGTCAGTCTCTCGGCTAAAACAATGTAATGGGCAAGAAATTCAGTATATCAAGGAAGTAGCCAGGGTGAGCTGAGTGTTCTCAGCAAGGTATCTCACAGGTTCTGATGACAAGGGCCGGGCCCTCTGGCTGCTCAGGGAGTATTAGTGGCAGGGAAGGCTCACAGGTGAGCCCCTGTCTGGTGTCCAGACATTAAGATTGTGCCATGGGTTGTAGAAGGAGCTGAGGGCATCTGCAAATCACTGTCCTCTGAACAGAAGCATAGCAAAGTGGAGTTAAGCTGACTAGCTCCATCCAGCCCAGCCTGCTACCTGGCATCTCCCTGGCCCCCCGGGCGAGCCGACGCTGTTTGCCCATCTGGAAAATGCATTTGAGGACTTGTGGCGAGGATGAAGGGGGCAAGCCAGTCCTCAGACTGCAACAGACATGGAATGGGTATCCCATTCCTAGGAAATTGAAGAGTCAAATTCCAGGGCTTCTCCCAGGTACTATTTATAATTGACAGAAAACATAAAAGCAGTTTGTCTTCTAGTCTTTATTGTTACAAAGAGCTGCTTTTTTCTAGTTCTGCTTTCGTAAAGATTGGGAAGCTGAATGGCTGTTTAAATTTGGTTTGAGTCCTACCTACCAAATTTTGTAATCCAACTGTGAAAGCCAGACAGAAGCTTGAAGGAACTTGACGGAAGCTTGAAGGTTCCTTAAATAGTGGAACCACACATCATTTTCCTTAGATTGTTGGGGAGGCCTGAGAGTTCTGAAGAAAGGTGTTTCCTAATGTTTGAGATTTGCCGAAGCAGTTTTTCCAAAATATGTTTGGCATAGTAAATATATGTTTTCCCCCCTTAACTGCCATGATGGTAGATGTGATACTGGTGTACAGGGGAGACGCCTGGAGGGGGCGCTGCTTATCTCTTTCACCTGCTCTTGAGCTTTCGGTTGACTTCAGAGCTCTCTTCTTGGCCCAGAGAGTTGTGGTCACCGGATGAGTACAGCACTACTGTAGCAGGCACTGGGAGGAGCTAATTTCCCAATTGTTTAGCCACATGATTTGGGGGTTTTGTTTTAAAGCTTCTCTGTGGCCTCGCTCTCCACTTCTGTAAGTCCCGTTGCTGATACATTTGCCTTCAGATTTACCTTGGCTTGACTCTTCATCTTTGAAAGGTGCGCATGCTTCCTTCTCATCTTAAGTACTTTGGAAACCCGCTCCAGAGAGCGTGGACACATTGCTAATTTCAGGGCTGGTGTCCTTAATGGTGAGACCTATTCCTTTTTTTTTTTTTTAAGTTTATTTACTTTTGAGAGAGAGAGAGAAAGAGCACAGGTAGGTGAGGGGCAGAGAGAGAGGGAAACACAGAACTGGAAGCAGGCTCCAGGCTCTGAGCTGTCAGCACAGACCCCAACACAGGGCTCGAACTCACAAATCGCAAGATCATGACCTGAACGGAAGTCGGACACTTAACTGACTGAGCCACCCAGGCGCCCCAGGTGAGAGCTATTCCTGATGTGTAACTGTTGGCTCTGCTGTGAGCCTTCCAAACCGCTGGCTTTGTTTAGGGCTTCCTCCGTTCCCTACCCAGAATGCCCAGACTGTAGTAGCACTTTTGTCACACTGCATTTCTACCCTAGCACAGGCTTACGTATAGTTTTCTTTGAAGAAATAAATAAGAAGGAAGGCTGTAGTGTCTTCTTACAAGGGCGTGTGTTATAAAAGAACTGATATCGGGGTGCCTGAGTGGCTCAGCCAGTTAAGCATCCAACTTGGGCCCAAGTCATGATCTCACAGTTAATGTGTGTCTTTGCTGTCAGCATGGAGTCTGCTTCAGATTCTCTCTCTCTCTCTCTCTCTCTCTCTCTGTCTTTCTCTCTCTCAAAATAAATACTAAAAACTAAATAAATAGATAAGTAAATAAATAAAATAACTGATACCACGGTGTTCTGCCTCATTACCACAGGCACACTGTGACAGGGGTCAGTCCTCAATTTGGTGATTGAAAATTCTGACTTTTGTCTTTTTAAGACTGGTGGTGGATGTGGGTATGAATAAGAGCATTCATTTTCATTAAAGTCCTTTGAGAATTAAAA
The DNA here is from genome assembly GCF_046562875.1 of Panthera onca. Taxonomy (NCBI): domain Eukaryota; kingdom Metazoa; phylum Chordata; class Mammalia; order Carnivora; family Felidae; genus Panthera; species Panthera onca. The sequence goes on along the minus strand of NC_138343.1, from coordinate 21,267,199 downwards.
GGACAGCCAGTCCCCTCAGCTAACGAAGGAGAGTATTTCCTTGACCTGCTGGAGCTGGCTTGTTCTGTCCTTGCCTTGCTGTCTGTGTGCCTGTGACAGCCAGGGGCAGGGGCTGAGCTGTGGCTGGAGGGGTTGGGTCTCTGTGTGGCTTCAAGACCAGTGCAGTTAGTTCACTGTTCCTGTGAGACTCAGGCTTCTCCGACTGTGCTCCGAATGTGCTCTGTCCAGGCCCGCCAAGGCCAGGGCCAGTGTGCTGTGTAATTTTGCTTATTTGCTTAACTTCTGAAGGAGAAGGGACAAGAAGGGCTGTGGATAAAGTACATATTGAAGGCTCTGTGTGGTTGCCGTGCAGCCCTCCAGCCCCCGGGGCCACAGTGGAAACTTAGCTCACAGCACCCCCACATGCTGCTGGGAGGCATTTCACTCCCTTAAGACCCCCCACCCCAGCCCCCTCCTATCTGTGCTTCGCACCTACCCATACCCTCCGGTGACCTTGCAAGCGGTGCTAAGGAAGGTGGGGGGAGCAGATAAGCTGCAGGCTTTGTGCCTCTTGCCTCTGCTGTTACGAGGCCGTGACTGCATGCCCCGAACCATAGCTCTTGCCTTGCTGCCCGACCCTAACACAGCCGTGGGGCCCCCACCCCAGGAGTAGGAGCCGCCGTGACTGAGCAGCTCTGTGGGAGGCTGGTCCGTCATAGGTGACAAAGTGAGAATGGTAAAATCTCCAGTATTCTGAATTCAGGTTTCTTTCTTATGGAAGCATATGCTGTCATGTGCTGGAATTCACGTGTTTTCTGGGTGAAATTGGCTCTGGTGAACTGCATTGGGGTGCAGAAACACCATTTCTGCAAGCAGAATGATTGGGGGCTCACATACAGGTGTGTATGGGTGTGCGTGTGTAAGCTGAGGGTGGGCCGAATGTCTGTATGGGCATTCATTCCTGTTTGATGTGTAACCTCACCTTGTCCTTGGGAGTTTTTTCCACTGATGAGTTTTTGTTTCCCTTCGAGTAATTTATTTCAGTATGTGATTTTAAAAGAATAAAACATTTAAAGGAGGGTTTTAATTTTTTGTTGTTTATTTTTTTGAGAGAGAGCATGCCTGTGTGCGTGCAAGTGTGGGAGGGGCAGAGAGGGGCTCTGTCAGCACAGACCCTGACTTGGGGCTTGAACTCACAAACCATGAGATCATGACCTGGGCCAAAATCAAGAGTTGGACACTTAACTGAGCCACACAGGTGCCACCCAAAAAGAGAAACTTTTGTTTTTAGAAGTATCAATGGAGTTCTGTTAGCATCTTTTTTTCTTTTTTTCCAGAGGGGCAGAAAGAGAGAGGTGCACAAGTGAGCAAGGGGCAGAGAGAGAGAGAAGCGGGGCTCACCCAAAGTGGGGCTTGTGTTTTACCTAAGGCTCATGCTCACCCAATGTGAGACACAAACGCAGGAACTGTGACATCATGACTTGAGCCAAAGTCAGATGCTTAATGACTGAGCCACCCAGGCACCCTGTTAGAATTTTTCAATCCTATAACTGGAGGGGCACCTGGGTAGCTGAGTCAGTTGAGTGTCCAACTTCAGCCCAGGGCATGATCCTGTGATTCATGATTCCGAGCCTTGCGTCAGGCTCTGTGCTGACAGCTCAGGGTCTGAAGCCTGCTTCAGATTCTGTGTCTCCCTCTCACTCTGCCCCTCCCCCGCCTGCACTCTCTCTCTGTCTCCCCAAAATAAATAAACTTTAAAAACAAATTTTTTTTAATTAAGTTTTTAAAAAAAGCCATCTCAATTTGTAAGATTTCCCTCAGGCACATTGTCAAAATCACACGCAAGATGAAACTGCCCTACAACAGTCCTTGGTCCTAGGATGATTAAAGTACAGCCCTATTCCTTCTGAACGTTTTGCAATGGTATGGTCCATGAGTACCTGGAGTACCATCCAGGGCAGGATTGAGAGATCCCACAAGCGGGGATGAAGGGAGAGTTGCGGGGACCACCTGACCAATGGCTGTGGTCTTAATGAAGACTGGCAAGCCCAAGTGAGGTTAGCAAATACCCCAAGATCAGAGCCTGCAACAAGCAGCATTGCCCACAGATTGACAGTGACCTCCATTGTCCTTGAAGAGCTCTTTAGAAATACAGTTGCAAAGTGTTTTTTCCCCCAGGGGCCTTGGGAAGGCTGGTTGAACCGGAGTGTCTCTGGCTGACAAAGACCCGTCCAAATGTTTCTGGGTGATGGTTTTCCACACTGGTTTTATTTAAGGTCTGCCAACAGGTGCCAAGCATAAGATGGGAGGCAATGTTTTTCTGTGGGGTTTTATTTTCTTCCTTTTAACTAGCCTCACAATATGCTTCTGGTTTCAAAGCAGATTTTTTTTTTCCTCTGCCACTTTCCCGCCGCTTGTTTGCGAGATGACATTCTGTATCTTTTCAGAAGTGAAATAGTAGTGCCTTGATTGAATCCCATGAAAACAGAGGTGTGAAATTGTGGATGTGGGCCTTGTTTAGGTCTTACTTAGAAGGCTCTTGGTGCTCGTGCAGGCTGGGATGACATGTGCTTCTCTTCTGAGCTGTGGCCCTGGGAGCAGGAGTGGAGGCCCGGGGTTGTGGGGGGGGGGGGCAGGAGTGGGGGCCGTGAGGGGGAGCAGGTGGCAACCAGGAAGGACATGCATTTCTCCTGTGAGTCTCAAGATGAAACAGAAGCAGTGGAGACAATGGTGGAGTTCTTGAAAATGAAGAGAGAGAACACATCCTTTGCAATTAAAATTCATTTTCCCTGCATTCTCATGTTAGCTAGAGTGGCCAGGAAATGGGCTACTCCTGATGGTTCTTGTTCCTAGCAGTGTACGATAATGGTTAAATAGCACCTTGCAGGTTCCCAAGCATTTGGTTCTCCGTCACTGATAGTAGCTCTAAAAATGCCCATTTTACAGATGAGAAAACAGAGGCCCAGAGAAGGATGGGGAAGAGCTCTCAAGGCTTGTGGCATCAAATGTCCTTAGACTCTCACTTAATTCTCACTATACTAAGAAGGTCATGAGGAGGCAGATTCCTGTCTCAGGCCTGTTTGGGAAATTCTGCCCAGCTGGCAGCCAAAATGCAGATGAAATGAGTGGTCCAAGGTCACACGACCTCCACTTCCCCTCCCCCACTGTCCCTGATCCCTGAGCCCATCCCATACCACTCCCCAGGTACCTTACACGGGGGAGGACACAGAGCATGTGGTCAGTGCTGGTTGTCAGCCATGTATTTATTGAGCACCTACTATGTGTGAAACTAACCCAGATGCCAGAGATGGGAGGGGTTTGAAAGTGAACGAGAGAATGAAGGAAGGGATAGACGTATGAGAGATAAGTGAAGAAAATGGTATCCTTGAAAACTCACAGCTGTGATAGAAGTGCAGTAAATTCTAATTGTCACATTACGAGACACTCTACTCCCTTGTAGAAAACTGACTTCTGTTGCCCCTCACACTGAATTTTCTTTTTTTTTTAAATTTTTTTTTTTAACGTTTATTTGTTATTGAGAGACAGAAAGTGAGGGGGGAGGGGGGCAGAGAGAGAGGGAGACACAGAATCCGAAACAGGCTCCAGGCTCTGAGCTGTCGGCGCAGAGCCCGACACAGGGCTCGAACTCACAGACTGAGAGATCGTGACCTGAGCCGAAGTCGGTCGCTTAACCCACTGAGCCACTCAGGTGCCCCCACACTGAATTTTCATAGCAGGCATCACACTGATGCAGTAGACTCAGGGAGGGTATTCAGAAAGGTCTCTGGAGTAGAAGAAAAAAATGATAGACCTTTTATCTAACCCTTTAAAAATGTTTATTTTTGTATTTTGTGACTTACCTGACATGTGCAAATACCTACACATAACACGCACGCACACACATTTGTGTGTTAAACAACAAACGGATAAGGGTACATGCTCAAAAACTTTCTACTTACCAGGCGTCGTACAGCTTGCAAAGTTTGCAGCCCAGTTCTCAGGCTCACCTGCTCACCTTTTGCAGTCGACTTGCATGATACCAAGAGTCAGTATTATTTATACCCAGCCTGTTTATGTCAGTAATACTTGCGATCATTTCCTATAATCAATAGAATTTTGTATAAGCTTGTGAAATTTTTTTATAAGCATAATCTGTGTGAGGGGCGTGTGGGTGGCTCAGTCGGTTAAGTGTCCAACTTTGGCTCAGGTCTTGATCTCATGGTTCGTGACTTCGAGCCTCACATCAAGCTCTATGCTGTCAGCACAGAGCCAGCTTTGGATCCTCTGTCCCCACCCCCACCCCCGCCCCTCCTCCACTTGCACACGCTCTCTCTTTCTCTTTCAAAAATAAACACCAAAAAAAAAAAAAGAATAATCTCTGTGAAAGCTAAGTTGGGCTGTCTTGTTTGTGGTCCAGATTAGACAGATACTTTTTTAAATTGCTGTCAAATTTAGGGTAGGCGAGACATCTGTGAGCAGTTGAGAGAAATAATCATAAAAGCCTAAAAGGATCATAAATCCTAAAAGAATTCTGCTTTAGCTTGATATGCAAAAATCTAAGTTCTTGCTCTGCCTCAAAGAGTCTAAAACTGCGTATCAAAGATGTTGAATGGGGAGCATGATTCGCGCCCTAACAAACACATGGAACTTCTCTGGGTGCAGCTGGACTCAAACACAAGCCCTTGGAGAGTGAATGTGGGATCGGTTACTGCTCTTTATGTCCCTGAAGATTGCAGCAAACACAGAATTAGCGAATGTTAAATGTTGTTCCTAGAGGAAACACAGGGTACCGTTTCCTACAAGCCTCTGTCTACATTTTCATCAGCTAATCAGTACAGAAACTTTTGTTTCTGTTTAAGGAAATCTGAATGAATACCACTGACTTGGGGCACCTGGGTGGCTCAGTCCATTAAGCATCCGACTTCAGCTCAGGTCACGATCTCACAGCTTGTGAGTTCAAGCCCCGCATCGGGCTCTGCACTGATAGGATAGCTCAGAGCCTGGAGCCTGCTTCAGATTCTGCATCTCCCTCTCTCTTTCCCTCCCCTGCTCGCTCTCTCTCTCTCTCTCTCTCTCTCAAAAATAAATAAACATTAAAAAAAAAAAAATACCGCTGACTCATTAACAGTGAACTCACAGCCAGTAGCACTGTAATTCACGCCTGAACAAAGTTTGCCTGACACACGCATTTTTGCCACAAGGCACATCACTGCTTTTTGCACTTGTGTAGTATAGGTGGCATGTTAGCTCTGTGCTGGGAGCCATTTTAAGCCATGAAATTACCAGCAAAAAGCACAGAAATGCTAGAAATATGGCTCTACATAGACTGCAGAAGGACACTCATGTACGATGGGAGTTGAAACAAGATGGCAGGGCAGCATTGCGTTCAGCCATAGCCAGGAATGCGCGGAGGGCAACTCCAGTTTTTCTCCTCTCTGTGCATGTCCTCAGATGTGCTGCCAGTATTCATTTGGGGTTTTCAGATACATTTTAACAAGTAAGCAAATCCACAAATACGGAACCCATCAATAACAAGGGCCAACTGTCTATGTTTTAGATTAGATAAAATAGTTAATGTATGCATGACTTTTTTTTTTTTTTTATGAGTGCCCCACCCAGCCTTTACTGGACTTTGATCAATGAGCCCCTCTCTGCAAGGTGCAGGGAAAGCTGAGTGAGGAACCAGGGCCAACTTTCAGGTGTAACTGAATGATCGATCACACACTCATCGCTTCCTACTGGTGCTGTTTGTCTCGCGGGGTTGTTGGACTGAATGAGTTTAGGTGTTTGTAGTCAGTGCTACAATTAATTTGGCAAGAGAGAGTGCAGACTTCAGGTGCAGAGTGCCTAGTGGGTGACAGCCCTTGGTGCCTACCCTAGACTTTCTCACCTCCTCTTGTTCTCACCTTCCAGGGAGGGCACAGACCAGCTTCTGTTTCCTGCAGCTTCCCAATCCACACCTGCTTACAGCCAAGACAGGACAGAGGGGAAGAAGGAGGGAGAGAGACAGTCAGCACCATCTCTGGGTTCATAAGAGGCCAAGCCAGATGAGGCCATGGGCTTGACTGCCCAGCCCACCGAGTGTGGCTCACTCTGCCTGCGCATAAATCCCACACCATGGAGCCTTCCTGAGCCCTGGGCTCGGCGCCTCCACCTTTTTTTCCAGAAGCTCTGATTGTCCCGTAGGTTTGCTGGGGAAATGGGTTCCTTCCCTTCACCTGTGCTACAGTGAGACTCAGCATAAAGACCTCTCTTCTGGGGTTTATAAATTGAAATCCCCACACGCATCTACCACAGATAGTGCTGTGGACATTTCTGAAGCTCAGAAAAAGAGGCCACAAGTCAGCCCGCTCTCATTAGCCATTTGTAATTAGATGTTTCTTTTAAGTGTATCAGGAACATTTCAAACGTATGCACAAGTAGAGAGCACAATGTCATGACCCTCTCACGCACCCTCCCCCCATTTTCAGGAATTACCAACTCACGGCCCATCGGCCCATCGTGTTTCGCCTCTTCCCCCATCCCAGATCATTTCAAAACAATCCCAGGCATCACATTTCACATAACAGTATTTCATTACATTACCTCTAAAGGAAAGGGATGTTTAAAAAAAAAGACATAACCAAAATATTGTCACAACTTCAAAAAGTAACAGGGATTTCTTACTATCATATGTATCTGATCAGCACTAAATTTCCTGAATTCAGACATTTCTCTCGTCCCTTCAGGTCAGTACAGAGTTTTCAGCTGACTGCTGGCATAGGGATGGGTTGGGGACTATGAGGAGTGTGCAATTGAACTTGGGTCTGGGGGGACTGAAGTCCCCATGATAGAAGAGAAAAACGTTTCCAGAGCAACAGGAAAGGACAGAGCTGCCACGGGGCATCGAGGTCACAGCCCCTCCACACATGCAGCGTGGAACTTGAGCGTGTTCTGGACAGAAGGAGAGCCTCGCCTAAGGAGCCACAGACACACCGCTTCCCTGCTTAACTTTCTCACAGCCTAGGACTTAGCACTCTGGGTGTTTTGGGCAGGGCTCCCTGTGGTTGGGGGGCCATCCCCCCGGAACGTGGGCTGCGTGCAAGGGATGGCCAGGGAGGGAAACGTGGCCGTACTGTGGGGGCCCTGGGGCATCTCACGGTTGGTGACCTCAGCACCGTTCCCCCAGAAGGAGCTTTGTGTTTTGAGTGGCTCATGGGAACCCAGCATTCTAAATTTAATTGAATGATGACAGGAGTCTTGATGGCGAGACGCGGCCGAGGTAGCAGCGGAGATAGGAGAGGTGGACGCACGGCAGGACCTCGCTTGCTAGGGCCTGCCACCGCGCGATAAGGACAGCAGAGTCGCACATACTTGGCACTTCTTTCAGCGCGAGAGGACGATGAACTCTGCTGCCTCGCGGGTCATTTCGTTATCTATTTCCAGAGAAGAATCTCAAAGCAAAAAAAAGTTTTCCATTAATGTGCATGTAGTCCAGATGCAGACTCCAGCAGGTCGCCCTACCCCTCCAAGACCCAGGTTCTTTCTCTGTAAAGCACTCGTGGGACCTGCCTTAGGGGTTTCGTAAGTGGCAAAGGCATGTGTACGTGCAAATACTTGGAAAGGTGCTAGGCACACAGCACTGTCCAACAGAACTTTCTGCGGTCATGGAAACATAGCAGCAGCTCAGGTCTGCACTGCACTGCCTGATGTCACTGAGGAAATTTTAATTCACTTAAGCAGCCCCACATGGCTTGCATGGCTACCGTATTGAGTGCCAGTCTAGGGGATGTTGATAACACCCCGATGATAGGATAGTTGTTAGAGTGGTTCTGAGTGAAGACCCAGAAGGTGATGCTGGTATGAAGAGTGGAGGAAGCATTATAAAATGTGTGTGTTTCACATCTGTGTGGTCCAGGACATTGATGGTGGAGGTCACCTCTGAAGTTGGGGGTGCTGATCTTTAGATGGACTGCATCTGTGGGGGTCTTTCAAGGAAAAGGAGACATCATAACAGGTGTGGGCAGGAGGGTGAAGGAGGCTCATATTTTGTCTTTGCTTCATACTGGCTGTGTGACCTTGGCCATGTCACTTAACGTTTTGAGCCTCCGTGTTTTTATCTGTAAGATGGAAGTCTGGATATCCACCTGCCTGCCACGGTTGTGGTGCCTGCTTACTGTGGGAGCTACAGTTATTTTTCAGATAACGATGGTAATATCAGAATTGAACACACAGTCACTGGCTTGGACTACTAATTCAGTTGGAGAATTTGATTATCATTTCATCCCGATCAGAGACCAGGGATGCCATCGTGATTGCTCTCAGTTCGGTGTAAATTTATGCTGTTTGGCTTGTAAACATTTATGATCACTAAAATCCACTGAGCCGAGGGAGGGAGAAAACCTTGGAAATGATCGCTCTATGCCACATAATTGAGGTAAGCAGAAGTAAGCACAGTGGCTTCAGGTTCCCAGCTGTCTTAATGGGCACACCTGTTCTGTCTACAAAGCTTGGATATCCAGAAGTTGATAAAATACTCTTTTAAAGGAAGCGTTTTTCTTGGTGTTAACCGTGAGCAGACTGGCTTCTCGAGATTATACCATTTTTATTTCAATTGAAATGAAGCAACAACAAATATAATAGGCTCCTGGACAAGTGGCAACTCTGATTGGGCCGCCTCCTTATATCCTATCCCTTTTTTCTCCCAGATGTGACATTTGCTGTGTCACCTTTCGAACACATCGAGGATTGCTACGCCACAACGCGCTTGTCCACAAACAGCTTCCCAGGGACGCAATGGGAAGGCCTTTCATACAGAACAACCCTTCCATTCCTGCTGGCTTCCATGACTTAGGATTCACTGACTTCTCCTGTAGGAAGTTTCCTCGAATTTCTCAGGTATTTTGGTCAGCCTGTGGAACCAGCAGCCACCTCCCTGGGCCGCGTGGTTGGACTACACCTCCTTACCCTGAGGTCTCCCTTCCGTAAAATGTTGTCCCTTGGGTTTTGTCTTTTTTTGTAACAGCGTTTTCTCTTGCAATTCAGCTTGACCCTTTCAGTCTCCATTGCGTTCTTGAGAAAGGATAGTTGGGTCTTAATCTTGTGTTGAATTTCTTACCACCTTGTGTAAGAGTCTAGCTCATCGATGCCTTTTGCCCATTCTTGGGCGTTTGGATTTAAATTTGTGAAGTGCTCACCACCCCCACTCCCACCCCTATCTGAACTGAATTTGTTTTCTTAAATATTTCTTTAATATCCACATTACAGGTAAATATTTCCAGTGTGGTACTTTCTATTAAAAATGTTTTGGGTCATTATTAACCTGAACCATATTTGTTCCCTGCCTACTGAAAACTACTTTGAAACTTTTTTTTTTTTTTTCAATTTTAAAAATTGAGATCGAGGATGTCAACAGTGAAACTCTTAAGGCACAGAAGCCTCAAGGGTAATGGGTTATTCCATATGTATACACCCACATGTATACGCCCACACGTATACACCCACACAACCCTCCCTGCAGATGGCACAGCCTCAGGCCCCTTCCCAGGCAGTGCCCCTCGTGTTATTATTACTTAACTGTATTTCATTGCTTCTCTGAGATACCCCAGGGATTGATGTCATTTGTCAAGCAATATGATGTTTAAGGTGCTTTGTGGTCTTCCTTATTCAGCCTAGGGACAGGAATTAGCAAGCAGGGGGAGGCCAACTCCTTAGATAGTACAGAGAGAGGCTGGGTACTGGGGCAGCTATATAACAGATACTTTCTGCATCTCGGGGTAGTGATTATTTTTAAATCCTCCTTATTCCCTTGCTTTTGCCAACCCGCCTTCCACACAGGCCTGGTGTGAAACAAACCTACGAAGGTGCATCAGCGAACAGCACCGTTTTGTCTGCGACACATGTGACAAAGCATTCCCCATGCTCTCCTCGCTCACCCTGCACAAGCAGACCCATGTCGCCACGGACCAGGGACGGGACAGGCTGCAGGCCAAGACCCTGCCTGGTGACGCCCTGGACCAGAAGGTCTTCCTGGCCTTGCTGGGCCTGCAGCACACCAAAGACGTCAGGCCTGCCCCCGCTGAGGAGCCCCTGCCGGATGACAACCAAGCAATACAGCTCCACACACTCAGGTGTCAGCTACCTCAGGACCCCGGCTGCACCAACATGCTGAGTCTGTCTCCTTTCGAAGCTGCTTCCCTGGGCGGCTCTCTCACGGTCCTCCCGGCTACCAAGGAGAGCATGAAGCACCTGTCCCTGCAGCCCTTCCAGAAGGGCTTCATCATCCAGCCCGACAGTAGTATTGTGGTCAAGCCCATCTCCGGCGAGTCCGCCATCGAGCTGGCTGACATCCAGCAGATTCTGAAGATGGCGGCCTCCGCCCCACCTCAGATCAGTCTTCCGCCTCTCTCCAAGGCCCCTGCTGCCCCTCTGCAGGCCATTTTCAAACATATGCCCCCTCTGAAGCCAAAGCCCCTGGTCACCCCACGGACGGTGGTGGCCACCTCCACACCACCCCCTCTCCTCAATGCCCAGCAGGCCTCCCCGGGCTGCATCAGCCCCAGCCTCCCCCCACCGCCCCTGAAGCTCCTCAAAGCCCCCGTGGAGGCGGTCCCCAATGCCCACCTGCTACAGTCCCAGGCCGGAGCCCAGCCAGACACGGCCACGCAGCTCTTCCTGCAGCAGCCGCGGATAGAGCTGCCCGGCCAGGCCGAGATGAAGACCCAGCTGGAGCAAGACAGCATCATCGAGGCCCTGCTGCCCCTGAGCATGGAGGCCAAGATCAAGCAGGAGATAACGGAGGGTGACCTCAAGGCCATCATGACGGGGCCCGGCAGCAAGAAGACGCCGGCCATGCGCAAGGTGCTCTACCCCTGCCGCTTCTGCAACCAGGTGTTCGCCTTCTCGGGGGTGCTGCGCGCCCACGTGCGCTCCCACCTGGGCATCTCACCATACCAGTGCAACATCTGCGACTACATCGCCGCCGACAAGGCCGCGCTCATCCGCCACCTGCGGACGCACAGCGGTGAACGGCCCTACATCTGCAAGATCTGCCACTACCCCTTCACCGTCAAGGCCAACTGCGAGCGGCACCTGCGCAAGAAGCACCTCAAGGCCACCCGCAAGGACATCGAGAAGAACATCGAGTACGTGACCAGCAGCGCCGCCGAGATGGTGGACGCCTTCTGCTCCCCGGACACGGTGTGCCGGCTGTGCGGCGAGGACCTGAAGCACTACCGCGCGCTGCGCGTACACATGCGCACGCACTGTGGCCGCGGCCTGGGCGGCTGCCCCAAGGGCCGCAAGCCCTTCGAGTGCAAGGAGTGCAGCGCCGCCTTCTCCGCCAAGCGCAACTGCATCCACCACATCCTGAAGCAGCACCTGCACGTGCCCGAGCACGACATCGAGAGCTACGTCCTGGCGGCCGACGGCCTGAGCCCGGCCGAGGCGCCCGTCGAGGCCTCGGGGAGGATCGAGGACGGCGGCGGGACCTTTGGTGAACGAAAACCGCTGGCCACCTTCCTGGAGCCCCAGAACGGCTTTCTCCACGGGGGCGCCTCCCAGCCTCTGCCTCCCCATGTCTCAGTCAAGTTGGAGCCTGCCAGCAACTTCGCAGTGGATTTCAACGAGCCCCTGGACTTTTCCCAGAAGGGCCTGGCCCTGGTCCAGGTGAAGCAGGAGAATGCCGCCTTTTTCCTGAGCCCCACCTCCTCAGCCCCCTACGACTGCTCCATGGAGCCCATCGACCTGTCCATCCCCAAGAACTTCAGGAAAGGAGACAAGGATACAGCTGCTCCTGCCGAAGTCAAGAAGCCTGAGCAGGAACCAGGGAGCGATGAGCGGCCCTCTCCCGGTCCTCCACCGTGCCCTACCCTGCCAGTGACTTTGGGGCCCAGCGGGATCCTGGAAAAACCCGTGGCCCCTGCAGCTCCGGCCTCCGCAGCTACCACTCTGGAAGCACACGCTCAGCCCCTGCAGGGCTCTGTTCAGCTTGCTGTCCCCATCTACTCCTCAGCTCTGGTCAGCAGCTCCCCCATCTTGGGCAATTCCACCCTCCTCAGCAGCCCGGCACTGTTGCGGCCGCTGCGCCCCAAGCCCCCTCTGCTCTTGCCAAAGCCCCCCGTGACGGAGGAGCTGCCCCCACTGGCTTCCATCGCCCAGATCATCTCATCTGTGTCCTCGGCCCCCACCTTGCTGAAAGCTAAGGTGACAGAGCCGGGGCCCGCGAGCACTAGCAGCAATAGCGCGGCTCCTGACGGCTTAGGAAGTCCTGTCCCCAGAGCCGCCACCGCCCCCACCAACACCACCAGCCCAAAAGAATCCAGCGACCCGTCGCCTCCTGCCAACAGCCCAGAAGCAGCCTCCCCCACCGAGCAGGGGCCCGTGGGTTTGTCCAAGAAGAGGGGCCGGAAAAAGGGGGTGCGGAGCCGGCCCCGCTCCGGCAGCGGCGGGGTGGACCTGGACTCCAGTGGGGAGTTTGCCAGCATTGAAAAGATGCTGGCCACTACGGACACCAACAAGTTCAGTCCGTTTCTACAGAGCGCAGAGGACGACGCTCAGGACGAGGTGGCCGGAGCCCCCGCCGACCACAATGGGCCCAGTGACGAGGAGCAGGGCAGCCCCCCCGAAGACAAGCTGCTGAGGGTGAAGCGGAATTCCTACGCCAACTGCCTGCAGAAGATCAACTGTCCCCACTGCCCCCGGGTCTTCCCCTGGGCCAGCTCCCTCCAGAGGCACATGCTCACACACACTGGTAAGAGGGCCCACCAGGCCCCGAGTGCTACTTCCCAGAAGGGAGGCTGTGGCCTGGCCGGCCCCAGGGATGGGGAGAACAGGAGGTGGGGTCAAAAGTGTGGGACCCTTTTCCCATGGCCCCATTTCTAGCTTCTCTTCAGCCTCAGTCTCTGAAGCAGGGGGCTTGCCTGGTGATGCCAGCGGGTTTTCCCCCCGTGCCCTTGTAACCACAATGACCTATTCCTAGTGTCTCGGCCTTCGAGGAGCTGCTGGTGAAGGCAGTGTTGAATGTTGGTGTTTGGGGGGTGAAAATGGTCCTGGGCCCATTGGATCATTCACTTGCATCTGCCTCGGCCCTTCAGGAGGATGTAGCAAGATCACTTGGTTCCCCACAGGAGGCAGCTAGGGAGAAGTGGAACTCGGTATTGAGGTATTGGTGCTTTGGCAGGAGAAAGTCCGTCCCAGATTCCTCAACGTTTTAAGACTTTGAACATTCTGTGAAGTTCTTTTGACTCCATATATTCTTAAAGGGAATATTGCAGACTTCATATTGCCAAAAAGATATATCCCAAAGTGTTTTTCAAATGTTAGTTTCTATATGTTGACTTTTAAAAAGCTTATTTAAGAGGATACATTTTTTTTAAGCTTATTTATTTTGGGAGAGAGAGAGACAGTGTGAGTGGGGGAGGAGCAGAGATAGTCCCAAGCAGGCTCTGTGCTGCCAGCACAGAGCCGGACTTGGGTCTTGAACTCACAGAACCGCAAGATCGTGTCGTGAGCCAAAACCAAGAGTCAGTGGCTTCACTGACTTAACAGACGCCACCCAAGGGCCCCTGAAAGGATACGTTTTAAGTAATTTTATACCAGGTACTTCTAATAGTCACATGACCATTCGCTCTTGTCTTAATCCTGATTTACTGAATATTTATACATGGTTTATGTCATCGAAGTAGACGTAAATTGGGTGAGATCCTTAACTTTTTGGAGATTACCACCCAAATACTAATGGTGGGACCTAAAACCAAATAAAGAATTGCATAATACAGGATTGCCAGATAAAATACTGGATGCTAGGTAAACATAAATTTCAGATAAAAAGCAAATAACTTTTAGCACAGGTTAAATATGCAACATTGAGGATAGACTAAAAACTGATTTGTCATTTATTGGAAATTCAATTTAACTGTTTTTGGTTGCTAGATCTGACAACCCCAGTCAGTTACAAGGCTTACGGTGGTGAGGAGAAGGTAGCGGGGAACTATGTGTGAGCCACGCTTTGTACTCAGGTGGGAAAGGCTTCATTCCAAAAGGTTGATTGTCACAGAAGCCTCAGAGACGCCCATGGCTGGCTGTTTCTACTCACGAGGGAGGGGAGAGCAAGTCTCTCTGAGATGCATCCTTTCTCTCTGGGGTGAGAGACAGGGGCTCAAACCGGAGACTCCAGTGGCAGCAAACCAGGAGTACCTGCCCACGGAGGACTCAAATATGTAACAGGAACCAGAACTTCTAGATTTCTCAAGTGTGTGCTGCCTTCTCAGGCTGCCATTTTCTTTTCCTTTGAGATCATTGAAGCCTGACAGAGTAACAGTTCTAAGACAGAAAAGAAGACACATCTTGAACAGGAGGTGCCCCACGCAGAGGTCTCTTGCCACTCTTTTTGGGTGACACTTGTTTGTCACCTGCAGAGCCTTTGGAGAAGTGCGTGCTTCTGCTACCACTTTCCAGAAAGCAGGTGGCTGGATCTCACGATGCATGTGACTCTCACCATGCCACCTCCTCTACACTCCCCTGATGCCGTCCCCTCCGCCCTTCCCAGTGAACCACCAGTCTTCCTAATAGGACTGGAGCAGCTGGCATTTCCTTTCAAGAATTGTGCCCACGTCTCACAGGTGCCTCATCTGAGTTCCCACTTGTGAAAGCAGTCATTTCAATTGTCTGGCTTTCGAATGCCAAAATGTCCTAGTTGGTGTAAAGTCTGGTAGCATCTGGAAGCAGCAAGGAAGATGGGAGGCTTGTTTATGATGGAGTAGGGTGGGGTAGACATAAATATAAACATGTTCTGCCACTTCTCCAGTTACTAGACCCTTGGCAGCTGTGTCTGTTGGAGCCCCATCCATGACCTCCTGTCGTACCACGTGACAATCCCATGTCCTTCTAGTGAGGGTTGCTGGCCTTAACTTGAGGGGAGCACTCGGGGTTGGTCGAGAAACATTCCAGAGCTAGTCCTCATGACCATCCCATGAGGGCGATGTTGTCCACATCTTGAAGCGAGGAAATGAAGGCTTAGAGAGGCTGAGTAACTTGCCCGTGGTCTTAGAGCTCGAGTTCAAAGCCAGGGTCAAGTTCCCTGCAGCTGCCCCACAACCGAGGTATGTGGCTGCTGGTTCTCTGTTGGCAGGTGTATAGGGCATGCCTGCTTCTGCCGTCATATCCTGACATGTACCAGGGCAGAAGGCTGGCAAGGGGCTGGAGATAAGGTGAACAGAGATATGGACCAGGATCCTAGTAATCAGACTGAATGACCTCAGGATAGTACTAGCCACACACACAGACACTGTATAAAGCTGACGCCCACTGGGCTCTGTTAATTTCCTTTGCTGTTTTACTTGCTTCAGCTTCCATTGACAGTCTCAGCATCACCTCTGTTAAATAATTTTATAGAGCACTTGGCTGTTGTGTCTGGTGTTGTGTTAGAACGTTTTCCATTCATCGAGTGTCACAGCTGGACAGAGCCTGGGAAATCATCTGACCCACCCACTCTTCCCACAGACTGGTGTTTTCCTGGTAGACGCTCAGCTATTGAAGAATCCCCCAGCTGCCTGTGCCTTGGCTCCCTAGCTTTCTGTGACATGCTCCCTCCGGAAACTTGGGAATAAAACTGAGGCTCATGTGTATGAGCACAGAAACTAAACTCAGTTCTGAAATGGCCCTGTAAACAAAAGTGTTATACAGGAAAGAAGCCTTTTTTTTAAGTGTTGAAATCTAGCTTTGAGCAGTGTCTGGGTTTAGATCGCCTTTAAGCAAAACCACGTATGTGTCTCAAGAGTCCACCTCCTCGTGACCTCTTGGCAAACACACAGAACGATCATAATGCCAGTAAGTTGTCTCCTAGATGGGCAGCATTAGGTAGACCAGATGTTTTGTGTCCAGTGGGGCTCGCTGTGGCTCAGGCAAGGGGCACAGGGCTCGGGTTCTAGGGATTGTGTCTCAGAAGGAAGCTGGCGTCTGCCATCCTGTTTCATCTGCCCTGGTGAGCTCTCCATGCACAGCCGAGTTCCTTCCTTGCACTATTTTCCTAGCCTGTGTGCTGGTGAGTAGGGACGGTTCCTGGTTCCTTGCCTTCTCTGCTGAAGAGCGTTGCCTCTTGGGGAGAGGACAGTCCACTGTCCCTTCCTTTTCCCCTTCATTTAGGCCACAGGCCGAGAGAGTACCAGAAAATGCAGCTGGCCCGTTTCTGCTCATCCCCATCTTCCTCCCCTTTCAGTCCCTTTTCTCCCAAAATGAAGGAGTCAGGACCCTGAAATGACTGAAACTCCCTCCTCCCCCCCCCAAGCTCTGACATTTTGGGATTCTCGCAGTTGATTCTAGCGCCTCTTCTTTGCCGACCTGAGGCCCTCCACCCTCACCTGTGCTACCCGCTGCTCACGGGCAACTGGCGTCAGAGTTTGAAACCAGTTAAGATGGGCAAAGCTCAGCGTGGAAAGTGCCTTGGACACCAGTGACGCTGGCTACTTTTCACTTTCTGAAAATGGCGGCCTTGGCCATTTTTGCCCAGCCAGCCTTCTGTCAAATACAGAAAGAAGCTTTCCCCACGAGGGTGGAGGGCAATGGAAAGAAGTCTGAGGGTATGAAGCTGAGTTCTCAAACTTACTCTCACTCTTCATTCTTCTGCTCCTGATGGCCCCAGCAGGCCAGATAGCATCACGTAGTACACGGTTTCCCCCTTTTCCTGACTGCTCTCTGAGAGTAGAGCATGACGCTGGCTAGCTGATGGTTTTTATGGCTCCTGCTGGAGGTGGAGGGAGGTCGTGAGTCTTTGGTGCAAAGATAACTTCTTGTGGTCACAGGTACATTTAGAAACACCTCTGCTAAAGCAGTAATTTGTGGCAGCTAACCAAGTAAGTGACATCATTTGATACTTTTCCGTGTAAATTACCCATCAACAAGTTTTGGGGAAACCTATCTGATGAAAAAATATTGGAAGTGTTCGTGTTTTTCTCTGTCCATGCAATCAGAGAGCACACTACTATTTAAAAAATGTAAGGCTTGCGTGTGTCAGTTGTACAGCAGTAAAAATAAACGAGAGAGTGAATGAACAAGTGAATGTAAGGCTTATGCAGAGAGAGATAAATTTTTAAAGATTCCTGTTGTCACTTTGAGACTCTTCATAACCCAATACAGTACTCTGACATCTTTGGGCCGTTGTCTGAATTTAGTGTATGAATCTTCATCATGGGGCATGAACCTGGCTGTCCAAACCCAGCTGTAAAAGTGAAGCATTTACCAGTGTGGAAAATGCCAGAGGAAATCTTGTCATGGGAAGAAGCAAGCAGCCGATTGTTTTATTTCAAATTGAGAATTATCTAGTTCATCCTCATAGCTTCTGACTTGTTTTGCTCTCCGCTAATTCTCTCCCTCACTGCCTGGCCTCAGAGAAGCCATGATGTCGCCTTTGATAATAAAACATTTCAAGTGTTTTTCTTACTTAAAACAGTGACAGTTGTTAAAGTTGTTACTTAAAACTTTAACAGTTGTTAAAGATTCTATTCAGTTTTTAGTGAAAAGCAAGAATAACGTGAAGCGTGCACCATAAAAAAAAAACAACAAAAAACTAGTCTTCATGTAAAGGCGAGTTGTTTTTGTTTTTCATTTTTGTCAGTTTTACGACTTAGCAGAAACACCCACTGGGCTATGTGGAGGGAAGCTTTCAAGGGGTCAGTGGGTTCTCCACTTTTTTATCCTGTAGGTCCCATGTGAGTTCCTTAAAAGCACACATGTCAGATCTGTGCGTTTCTCCTTCCGTGGTCTTTGATTGTTCCAGGCATCTGCATTCTTAAAAAGCTGCACTAGTGATTCTGAAGCCGAATTTTGCAGCTCAGGAGGGAAGGGACGTCCCCTTTCTTGGGATTGCTGCTGGTGCTAGAACTTGGCAGGGCAGCGATTCTGGCTGTGTGGGGTTGCACACCAGCGTGCTCTGTGTGAACAGCTCCCCCTGGAGTTGTGTGGTGTGCAGTGCTAATTCCCCCGTCCCCTTGTGCTAAATAATCCCAGGCGCCAGGCCCTTGCGTTCCGGTCACAGTGAGTGCCCAGGCCTGTCACCTGCACTAGTTTGGGCATCCGTTGATAGTAACCGGGAGGTTGAAGGGCCTCTATGATTGGTGTTTTGAGGGGGTTGTGCTGGTTAACTTTGCTGCCAGTTTTTGACACGTGCATTTGATTGTGGCAGTCCCAAGGTTACAAGGCAAACATGCCAGGCTGCAGCTCTGAAGTGGTGTTTGTTAGTACACAAAACCTGTTCTCTTGTAGAATCAGACACCAGGACCTTAGCAATTGTGGGGGAAAGCAGAAGAAGCCTGCGATAGAGTAAATGATTTACCTCCACCTTCTCTCTCCTGAAGCTCACCTAATCCCTTCCCTTGTCCCCTTCCTGCTCGCCATCCTCCTTACCCTTGTTTTCTCTGCACATCCATCCACACGCACCCAGGACACGTTGCAGAAGAGCCTGGTCCGCATGTTGAAGTATTGTGTTTACAGTACAAAAGGAATTGAAGTGGAAGGATAAGACCAGCAAAGCAAATCAGGTTACTTCTGTCTCAGGAGTTACCCCAGTGTGGAGTGGGGGTGCAGAGGGCCCACTCAGCCACTTCTCTTCACAGGCAGCCAGGCAGGCCTGGAGCAGCTGATCTAACACAGACTCAGTTATTTGTTGGTCACTGTGTACTCCAGCAAGGGGAACAAAGACCCTTTAATGCAAGGAGCGGACCTCCTCTGCCTTGCCCGCTAGGACCACAGTGAGCTTGGGCAGAGGTCACTGTAGGACTGTCTCAGCCCCTTTCCCTGCCTCCAGTCTACTGTGGGCAGGCCGCACCCAGCTAGACCAGGAAGCCAGGAGCGGCTCCCAAAGACACGTCCAGGGGCCCAAGATTCCAGTTTGACCCACCAGCGTCTGTAGTACTTGCCATATCAGCCCTTACCAAGAGGCGGCTTCTCCTTGTGACAGACTCTAGGTGTTTCCTGGCTCTGCTCTAAAATCCCTTCACTCACTCTTTTTGGTTGTTGTGTTTCTTAAGATTTTCGACTGTAATGCTGCTGTTTTACTTTAAACATCTTGGTTTCGTTGTTAACTTCTAGTATTTTGAAGACAAAACCTTCATTCCATTTCACTCAAGGGAAGATCTCATTTGAGTTATTGATGTGGTATCAGTATTTTTTTAAGTGTGTGTGTGTGTGTGTGTGTGTGTGTGTGTGTGTGTGTGTGTGTTTTAAAGGAAGGGGTGGAGGGTGGGGGGCGGGGGGACAAATGCCAGTTACCCCAGAAGAATGAATGGAAAGCAACTTTTCTTTTTCGTTACAGTAGAAAGCCAGATAAATATATATTTTTTTTCCTGCTTCAGGTCAGAAACCCTTCCCTTGTCAAAAATGCGATGCCTTCTTTTCTACCAAATCTAACTGTGAACGCCACCAATTGCGCAAACACGGAGTTACCAACTGTTCCCTGAGAAGAAACGGGCTTATCCCCCAGTCAAAAGAGAGTGATGTTGGACCCCATGATAGCACAGGTAGTGCTTCCGGGTGACGGAGCGGAGGAGAGGGACAGAGGAGGGCAGCTCGGAGAGCCCCGCTGGCCAGCCTCGCACGCGTGTGGCAGGCTGCCTTCCTCATTTCTCTGTAGGACTCGGCAGTTGCCGTAGACGTGGGCCCTGCCGAGGACTGGGAAATGCAGCAGGATGGGGACTGGGGAAACACTGACCATGCCCCCAGATCGCTTTTCTGAGCCACTAGGGAAGATCTGTGCCCCTCACCGCCCCCCCCTCCTCCACCAGCGGACACGTCTGTTCCTGCTGTCGGTCCCTCTGGAAGTGGGGTGTGAGGTTGGGGGTACAGTTCTAGCTCTTGGTAGTATCCCGTCTAAAAGGGATATGAAACCTTACTGGCGCGGGGTGGTGTTTTCTCAAACCCCAGCCTCCGCCGCATCCTCCAGAGCAGAGATGGGCTCACTCAGATGTCAGGGTGTTTCAGGAAGTAGTGATGCCCAGCCCTCAACGGGGAGGGGTGTGTGGGGTGGGGGTGTTTTTCTCTTCAATAACTCTCTTCCCAGTAAAAAAAAAAAAAAAAAACAAAAAACTTTTGTCTTGTTTGAAAAAGCACTCTGCATGTCCTTTCTTTAATCACATCTCTGCTTGACCTGAATCCGGGTATTATTCTCATGTGCTGATATGTGCTTCCTTCCTCCAGCCCCTACAGAGCAATTAACGGCTGCTCAGTGCGTCTCCTGCCACCTTTTTGTTTTTTTCCCTTACAGCTTCTGTATTTACTCCTGTCCTCTATTCAGTACATTCCATCGTCTCCAAGTGCTGGGGTCCTGTGCCTCTCACCCCCCAAAACAAACAGATCAGAAAATTGGCTACTGCAGGTTACTTACCTACATGGCTAGTTGGCCATTGGTTAGTAACCAGCATGGATTTGATCCTGCAAATCGAGAAAGCTTGACATTTCCCCACTGCTCAAACCCAAAGAGGGTCTCCCCAAGATGCATTTTTCCAGGGGGTATAATTGTGCCCTGTGTCTGTCTCCCTCAGATTTGGGTGAGGATGGGAGCTCTGTTGTCTGGAAGTCCCCCTTTCCCCAGCCCACCTGTCCCTAAGTTACAGGGGGGAGAGGGGCACATCTGAATGGGTAGCATTTCCAGGAAGAGGAATCGATGTGGAACTTCTGCTTTTTCCCTGTACCTCCTCCAAGCCCTGAAGTGCCAGGCCCTTTGGTTAAGATCAAACCCTCTAAGGGTATAAAAATATAAGCCAGCTTGCTGGCTCCTCCCTCCAGCTTCCATTTCTACATCACTTGCCAGGATATTGGGGTAAAGAAAGATACAGACACCCATGGAACCTTGCCATAACTTGGATCCCTATGAGCCAGATTTCCGCTGTTCAGCCCCCAGGAAACCCACAGCGACGCTGGCGGAATTTGCTGCGGGTGATCACTCTTAATGTTTAACAGCCGGCCACTGTGTCACCTGGTAGCCCCTGAACATTTTCTCAAAGCCTGGTTTAGGAAAGCAGCCGTGTGATTCCACCCACAGTTGTTCCAGAAGAGGGGCAGGAGTGGATCATCGAGGAGGTTAAGGGGAGCTCTCGGTTTCTCAAAGTTGCCAGATGCACATTTTGCATTCAGCTTCTTGATCCTCTGGAGGAACACAGAACCCAGATCTCCTGACCTCTGGACAGCTATAGGAGCCTGCAGACACAAAGCTAATTCAAATACACATCTTAGCTTTGGTTCAGTGCCAGATTTTACGTTGTGGGTGTAGTTTTTAAATTTGCAGTTGTAAGTTCTGTTTTTCCACATCCCATCAGAGCCCCGCCTCCAGCCCATCCTGGAAGTTGTGTAGGGTTTCTTTAAGGGACAAAGCCTCTGGAAAAAGAAAATTCACTGAAAGCTGTAATGTGAAACCAGAGAAAATAAATGTTTGGTTTAATTGTGGTCACAATCCATACATAGTAAGAAAGAGGCAAGGACAGAGGGGTCAGGGAGGTGGAGTTGAGTGATTTCAAGGAAAGTTTCGAACCCAGGTGAGCACGGTGGGGGTATGGGGTGCTTTTGGGGCTCCCTCCCGTGAAGTTAAAAGTGAGGCTTTGGAGAAAGACCATTTTTAAAAACATAACAAAACCAAAAAAAAAAAGGCAGGAAATGACCAAGGAAGTTCTTGAGAGGTTTTCTAGGTTTATATGCCTAGGTTAAAGTCCCTAAATTTGTTTTATAACATAAGTCTGACCTTTTCAATCACATAAGTTCTTTCAGGAACATATGCCCTAGATTCCCCCCCCCCCCCCAAAAGGAATGCTAACAATGCTACCAAGGGGCAGTTCTGGCTTAAGGGGCACATCGATGATTAAACCGAAGCTCTTTACTCACTTTCTCATGGCAGAGAGGTTCCCTAGCCCACTTTGCCTTTGGGGGATATTCGTGGTTCTTTTTTGGGTGATGCCTGTGGGAGCCTTCATACTTGTGGGCACATGCATGTCACTTTGTAAATCAGTAGAAACATGGAAGGTTTTACACTGTTCTTAACAGTGGCCGCCCTAAGCAGTCCAGGAGTCCGCGTGCCAGCGCACCACAGGAAGTGCTTCTGGGCAGGTGAAATACAGCAGCTTCCTCAACAGCTGTGCCCCTGCCCAGTCAGATTGGGTATTTAGGCTGGTAGTTGGTCACATCAGCTGAGTAGCATAGAATTTCTAGGAAGCAATAGATATTTCATTGTGGCACTGACCTGAAAGTCTCCCCTTTCCCTGTAGCAGGAGCTGTGGGTTTGTTATCTACTGGTGCACGCAGGATTCCCGCTTCCGCTAGCAATTTTCTTAGATTTAGCATCATGAATGAGGGACTGGGAGAGACAAGAGAACAGAGTAACACTGCTTATAAAAGTCACCGGTTGTACTAGCTGCATTTGAAAGTGTAGGCAGTTGACGAAGGTGGGGATCAAAATAGGACCTGGCAGGCATTAGAAGCTGGATATCCATGAAATGAGAAGCTAAGTCTACTGTTGCCAGGAATCACTAATAAAAATCAGTTGGAGTTGCTAGAACTTCAAGGGTACGGGACTGCCCTGTTAAAACACTCCCCCTAGTGGAAGTTTGGTAGAGCACAGTCAAGCCTCCTTTTGTTCACTAGATACAGGATGAGCTAAGGAAGGAAGGACGGGGGGAATGAGAACAATCTGATATTAGCATATTTACTTGGGTTTCGTTTCAGAAGTCATGATTTTTATTTCAAGATCATCTTAAATATGATCTGCAGTGAAACTTGAAAATAACCCATGTTCTTTGGTGAAAAAAAATAATAAGCAAAACTGCCTAGAACATACTGGGACAAATAGGAAGTAACCAGAGATTAAGCTTTTTTTTTAAGAAACTGAGCATTCTATGCTTTTTTTTTTTTTTTTTTTTTTTTTTTTTTTTTTTTTTTTTGGTAGAGCTTATACCAAAATCCATTTAATAGATGCTCCCCATTGGAATGATTTCCAAAAATGGGCATATAGTTTTAGTTAATAAGACCTAAGACATTGGTGTGTATATCTCAGGAGTCTTCTTTAAATTTTTGGATAATTTTTTTTAACTTTTGGATAATTTATAAAATCACTTATTGACAGAAATCTTATATCCACACCACACATATGTGTTTCCTTCTGAAGCCTCTTGAGATAAACAGTGGCTGCCAAAAGGTGCAGTCAGAACAAAACCAATGAAATTATGTAAGTGGGAGTGCCGTGTAGATGGTTGTACATAAGCCAAAAGCCCCAGGCAGGAGTGACCACAACAAGGGTAAGACCAGCTCCTTCACCCCCAGCCCCAGGACTGCCTTGATGGCAAATGGAGTGGGTGACTCAGTGATGGACATGGTGATATGTCTGGTCACCTCAAGTGAGGGTCCAGGTTAGGTGCCTGAATCTGCTGGCTCAGGCACTGTGATCCGAGATCGGCATCATGAGGCAGGTGCATCTGACCTAGGAGCCAGGAAACAATGGGCTCTGTCACCCTAATTGAGGAATTTCCGAATCCCTGCCCTAAGATATTGGATCTAGAATTAAATAGTAGGTCTCAGCAGACAGCCTCGGGGTCATAGCACATAAAGAAGTCATTAAGTCCGTATTCAACCTGAATGAAGAGAAGATGGTGCTTGTGAGAAATACTGTGGTCTGTTCTGTGTCATTGGTGCTGCCCCAGTGCCATCCCTTACGAAGGTCATTAGAAACTAGTAGACTTGCCACGTCTCGCTTTCCTATGGAGGGTGGATAGGCGGGAACAAATGAAGAGATAGGAAGTGTTTCCACTCACTGCGTGGGGTCCTCACAGCAGCCAGGGAGGCCTCCAGGTGTGCATGCATCTCCTGCCTTGGAATTCTACCCGGCAGTTAGCCTTCGGACGGGAGCGCGTGTGCCATGGCACAGAATACATGCTTTGGGCCATTTTCTGTGAGTCGCTCAGCAGGTACTATGTTCGGGCAGTGGTCCTATATATGTTGCATGTTTGTATAATCTCTTTGCACTGGAAAAATAACTTACAGCTCCGCTTCCTCAACCTCCCTAGTGCTGCGAGTCTCTGGAATGCACCAACTCTCCTCTCTCGCCGATCCTTCTGTCTGTGCTGCCCTGAGTTGCTCACACCTTCTGGGGGCCTGAGCATCCCTGTGTGTGGCCGTGGAGGGTGCCTGGCACCGCTAGGGGGCAGTGGAAGGGGAGGGCCGGAGCTCCGAGGGCAGCCTGCCCTGTGACCCCAACCCGTGTGTTTCGTCAATTAACCCCAGGTTCGCCGTGGCCTTTGGGGATATGAGTGGTAACAAGGAGTGGGGGTAGAGGTATCCTCGCTGGGCTTGGTATACGGGCCTGGGGGTGGTGGGTCCAGCCGAGAGTCACAATGGGACCCTTGGGAGGAGCGTGTTGGGTGGCGTTGGGCCTCAGCCTGTGCCCCTGTGCTCACTCCCACAGATAGCCAGTCGGACGCAGAGACCCCAGCGGTGGGGGGCGAAGTGCTGGACCTCACCTCCCGGGAGAAAGAGCAGCCCGCAGCAGAGGGAGCCCCTGCGCCCATCCAGGTCCAGGAGGAGCTCCCTGCAGAGGAGGGGCAGCGGGGACCAGCCGGGGACGGGGAGGAGCAGGGAGCCGGGGAGAGCCAGGAGCGTGAGGACCAGCACAGCATGGAGGAGAGGGACGAGGACGCGGACGGCCCGGAGGAAGATACCGTCAGCAACAAGAGCCTGGACCTCAACCTTGCCAGCAGGCTGATGGGCTTCAAGCTGGCGGAGGGCGAAGGGGGCTCCGCGAGCAGCGGGGGCCCCGCCCAGCAGGACCAGAAGCACGCCTGCGATGTCTGCGGCAAGAGCTTCAAGTTCCTGGGGACCCTGAGCCGCCACCGGAAGGCCCACGGCCGCGAGGAGCCCAGAGAGGAGGGTACGGGCGCGAGCGGAGGGGCCGAGGGCCCTCTGCCCGTCCCCGCCGTGCCGCCCGCTCCTGAGCCTGAGGAGAAGCCCGCCAACCCCTCCTCGGAGGAGCCCCCGGCGGAAGAGGTGTCTCCAGCCGCGGAGAAGCAGGGCGAGGAGGCCGAGGGCGCCTCCGACGGGGAGGGCGTAGCCGAGAAGAAGCCCTCGGAGAAGAGTGACGATGACAAGAAGCCAAAGACAGACTCCCCGAGAAGCGTGGCTAGCAAGGCGGACAAGAGGAAGAAGGTGTGCAGCGTGTGCAACAAGAGGTTCTGGTCCCTGCAGGACCTGACTCGGCACATGCGGTCGCACACAGGTAAGGGCGGGGCATGCCCAGGCGACGCTTCCCGCGCCTGCGCAGGGAGCATGCTCCAGCGAGGAGGCCAGTCGGGGTCTGGAGGAGGCGCCTCCCCCGAATGGCCAGAGACTGTTTCCTGAGTGTGTCTGCTGGGCGCGACAGGCACCATAAACTAGGAATTTAACAGACTGTTCTCTTAGCAGTTGGAACATACAGGGTCCTGGCAGGGAGGTGGCAGGGTGGGCCCTCAGCAGTGATATTTTTGAGAGCATTTTGGTCAGCCGTCTGAGCCTCAGCCTATCTGTAGAAAGGGGACGAAGGCTGCCCTGTCTCATAGAATCATCTAGAAGAATGTGGGTGCTGGCGTTGGGGGCCCATGGTGAGCCTGGGAAGGACCGGGGGTGTGGCCTGTGGACAGGTGCTCTGTGGGAGGCACCTGGGCTTCCTCATCAGCCCTCAGGTGGAAAACTGGCTGCTGAAGCACAAAGCAAGGGGTTTTTCGTTACTTGGCTCTACGACAGCCAAGCTGATATCATTGAACAGGAGCTTCATAGGCATGTCTGGGTGTCTTTGCTCCACACGTGTCCTTGCTCCTCCTGGAACTCCCTAGGTAGGAACCCCAAAGCAGGGACCATTGTTCTGGTAGAAAGGAAGACACCTAAACGTACTTATAAAGCCAAAAGATGCAAACACATCCCACCTACCCCCTCCACAGAAGAAACCCAGGCCCCACATCTTGGTCTTGGTTTTCCTCCCGTCCCTGCTGCTGCATCCACGGTGCACACATACTCCCCGCACACTCCTCTGCCTTGCAGTCCACAGGGCCTGGGCTCTGGGGATCGGAGGGCTCCCATGCTTGACTCCTGGGAGAGAGTGGTTCTTGAGCTCCTGGCAGGTAATTTTCTCAGGTGCTCACAGCTCAGTATTTGTGAGCAAGAGGGAAAGCCCCAGCTGCTCCGTATCAGAACACAGAGTATCTGGCACCTTTGACTTAGGAGTTGCCTGTCTTGCACAACCCTTGGAAGTGGTGCCTGTCCCCATGGGAGGGACCTTGCTGCTGTCCTTCGCTAGGTTTTTTTTGTTTTTTTTTTTTTTTTTTTCCAGGGTAGTCTGGATGTCCACAAGGCTTCCACCCTGAGACTCTGGTTCCTGCATCCTATGGGGAAAACCTAGGTTGAGGGATGAAAGGGAGAGAGAAGCTGAGGCCAGCCCCGTGCATATCTATGACCTTATTTTGCCAATTCAGACAAATAAGAGGGTTTCCCTGAGTATGGGGTCTTGACCCTTGCTACCTGCTGCCCCTTTGCCTGCTCACATGGCTACTGCTTTTGCGTAGGGAGGAGAGTTGGATACTGGTGGCCTTACCATTGATGTGACTTCTTTTTTCCTGTTGCTCCAGGAGAAAGGCCATACAAATGTCAGACGTGTGAGCGGACCTTCACCCTGAAGCACAGCCTGGTTCGCCATCAGCGGGTCCACCAGAAAGCCAGGCACGCCAAGCAGCTTGGGAAGGACAGCGACAAGGATGAGCGAGGCGAGGAGGACAGTGAGAGTGAGTCCACCCACAGCGGCAACAACCCTGTCTCCGAAAACGAGGCCGAATCGGCTCCACCAGCCAGCAACCACGTTGCCGTCACCCGGAGCCGGAAGGAGAGCCTGGCCAACTCGACCAAGGATCCCAGCCGCAGGGAGGAGCGGGCAGGGGGCCGGACGGCAGGTGCCAGCCAGGCTGAAGCCGGCAGGAATGCCCCCAAGGCCGCTCCAGCGGGCAGCCCCAAGGAGCAGGTGTCTCAGGGTGACGCAGACCCTGAGAGCCCGGCGGCCCTCGTGCAAGACCTGCCAGAGCTGCAGGGCAAGAGGCCCACCCATCCCCTCCTGGCTGCAGACGGTGCCTCACCACTCCTGGGAATGGAATGACAGCTTGTCTTGTCCCCCCACCAGCACACAGACAAAGCCAGCAGAGCAAAGTGTCCTGAATCTATGTTTCATGAGGTTTTCTCAGTGCCCTTCAGCTTTCGGGGAGTGAGAGAGAGAGTGACATGAGCAGGAGTGGGCCATCTTGTCCGGTGCCATAGCCTTACATCCCCGTGCGAGAGATGCAGCATGGACAGTTCGAGTGCCTTAACTACTCACCAGTCCTTCAGTGTCAGCCTGGGTGTTGTGTTTTCCCAAAATGACTTTCTGAAAAACAAAGCAAATATTTTAATGAATTATTTGGAGAGGACCTTTTCATTTAAGCATTAATGTTACCTTCTGTATTTGGTGTGTGTGAGCTTGTTCTTGCGAATCTGTGATAGTAACGAATGTTCTGTGAGCTGGAAACAGAAGAAAAAAAATACACCCTTGGATACCCATAGCCAATAACTGGAAGAAAATGATGTGAATTTCATGTAAATTACCAGAGGAAATATGGATAAGATATTCTTTTCTCAAATAGACCTTTTCTCTTGTTCTGTTTGCTACATGGTGGAGCTGTGATTGGATCCTCGGTGTTGCAGGATGTGGTCGATGAAGGTTTCCAATTTGGTGCAAGCCAAACCAGGAAAGATTCTAGCTTCAACCTTGTACGTGTTTTCAGCGTTAGCCGTGGTATTACTGTTCAAATGTCAAGACATCCGTTCTTAACTTGCAGAGAAGAGTTATGCTGGCAACTTACCCTATAGAAAACATGCACAGATGTCATATATCTGATTTCCCTCCCCCTTTTGGTATATGTATTATTAATATTATTATTATTATTATTATTAGTTCATCAGTTTGCTGGTCTCTGCAGTCAGCAGAAACAAATGGGCAATATTTGTCCGGGGAGACCTGGGCTGCCGCTGGGTCCCCATGTGGGCATCTGCCCCCCGCCTCCCCCACACCTGGGTGGTAGCTCTTCCACTGTACTTAGACAAGCCTTTTTTCCATGACTGCAGAATCCAGCAGGGGCCGTGAACGGTCCTCCCACACGGCCGAAGAGCAGCTCAGAGAGGGGAGAGCAGGAGGCACGCGCCCAGGGCTTCTGAGAAAGTCGGGCAGCAAGGAGACCTGTCCCTTACCGGTCCTCCTGTCAAACCCAGCCCAAGCCTTACCCGCCTGTGCTACTGTCATTTTTCAAAGCGAGGAAGTACTACTACTGGTAATAAAACTGCACATGCAAGATTGAAGATGAAAAATAGATTTGTATTTACCTTCCTGTGATTTGGGGTTGGTGCTTGACGATAAATGTGCTGTTTCTAGCTCCTGAAATAGCCTGAACCCCTGGGTGCAAAAAGGCAGGATTTTTTTTTTTTTTTTTTTTTTTTTTTTTTTTTCCATGAGCATCCCATACAGGTAATCGAATTCCCTCACTGTAGCCACCAGCAGTGAAAAGAAATCTATCCTACTGTAGCTGAGCTTGTGTTCAGCATCCAGTCCTCCAGCCAAGACCTCCAGGGTGCCCGAGCCTTGTGCTGCCAGGGGCCTCCTGTGCTGCTCCACCACTCAGCCCCCCGCACCTTCCCCCTGCAGGACCC
This sequence comes from Panthera onca, assembly GCF_046562875.1. NCBI lineage: Eukaryota > Metazoa > Chordata > Mammalia > Carnivora > Felidae > Panthera > Panthera onca. The sequence continues at coordinate 21,238,522 of NC_138343.1, read as the reverse complement.
CCATCCCCACCCCTCCCAGGACCCTTGACCCTCCTAGCCCTGAGCACTGCCCCCCCCACACACACACACTTTACTTACACTCATGCACACAGAGACACACAGACCCTTTTCTCTCCGCTTCCTTAGCGATTTCTCGTGGCCAAACTCCAACCTCCCATACTTCAAAGGAAGATCTATATTCTTGAGATAATGAAAAGTGACGTCTTTGCATGTGAAAGGAAAAAGGTTGAGGTATATATGATTTGTAACTGTGTTGGGGATGTATGAACCCAGAACGAGGTTTTATTTAGATGAATACAAATCAGAACCAATGATCCCCTGTATCACTTTTATACTAAGTGTGGTTTGCTTAGTTGAAACCAGTTCGTGCATCCCTTCCATTTTTTTTTTTTAATGACGATTGTTATTGTTATTTTTGTTGTTATTATTTGGGGTATCTTGTGTTTTGTTTTTCTTTGCAACTCTCCACACTAAAACTCACAACCATGTGGAGAGAAGCCATGAGTTAACCCTTTATGCCGCGGTGAGATGTAGCAGGAAACGGCCCGGCAGAACTGCTGGGCCACAGCTCGCAATAATCACTATTGATTTAAAGCTTTATTTAGCCTCCATCTGTACCCTCGTAGTCAATAAGGTCTTGCCACATTTTATTAGTGAGGTTGAGAAATGTATTATTTGTTTGTTGTTCTGCCCCTTCCCCCCCCCCAATATTAAACTGTGAAATTTGTGATTTGTTTAAACTCTGGGTGAATCATAGTTTAGTTTGCATGTCCAGCTAATTTGTTCCTATACATTTTGTTTGATTCTCTTTCTCCTTCTCTCAGGGCTTTTACAAAAAAAAAAAAAAAGTATATATATATATATCCATATATATATATATATGGATCTTCTGAAAAGTTTTTTGAGGTGCAAGTTTTTTCTCTTGTTTTTTCTCTTTGATTTATGGACACAATGCTGAGATTCAATCACTACATGAAACTCCTGGCTGTGAAAACAAAATATAAAACCCGGGGCTGTTTGCCAAACAGTCCCGAGGGAAGCTACGAGACAGTCAGATGCCAGTTTCAGAAAGATGCATCATACCTTCAAACCCCCCTCATTTCTAGCCTCTCTTTCTTCAAGAAGGAAGTTGATCCCAGTGATTTCAGCCCATGCATTAAACAGGAAACAATAATAAATATGTAGAATTCATATTTTTCTAAAGGGAACTTAAAAACTGCTGCTACATGTTATGTACAAAACCGGTTTATGCCACATGAACAGAATCACGAGTTTGGTTTTGGTACTTTGTGTCCCTCTTTGTATTCAGTTGTATAATACTTCCAAATTCAAAATGAGAAGAAAAGCTGTTCTGTATCAAACCATCTGAGCAATAAATGTTATATTTTAAAAATGGCAGATTGCCGGTCACACGGCCCTCCTGTGATTTGCTGTCACCCCACCACCTTATCCAGCCCCCAAACCGCAGCCCGTGCAGGACAGGCTGCTGGTGTCCAGGGCCGTCAGGGGAACTGTGAGCCTTCTTCCCTTCGGCATGGGGCACCCACGAAAGACAGCTCTGTCCCCCAGGTGGCGTCTCTGAAAAGAAGAGACGTGAAAAGAAGAGCCACCTGTGCGTGGCTGCAGGTGCAGGGCTGGCTCAGGTGGGAGGGTGGGTGGGAGAGTGGGAAGTCAGGACGTGCAGGGGCCTTTGCAGTGATTTCACCCTCGGCCTGGGAGGTGACGCGTCTGTACTGGTTTAGCAACAGCGAAAGGGGAATTGTGTTTTCTGGACAGCACCTCCCGTGATGTCCGCTTTGCCTTTTCCTCCTGCCCGTTATAAGGGTGCAGGGGAACCCAAGTAGGGGGGCCGGGGGTGGGGAGGTCTGTCCTTGTAAAGTAGCAAATGTGCAAAGTCCCGAATCTTCTAAGCCAGGACTCAAAAAGTAACTCGGGGAAGCTGGGTTCAGGGCAAGCTGTCTGTAGACAGTGCTTAAAATGCATTCACCGTGGTACAGGGCTAAGTGCCGGGTCACAGTGAGACAAGAGGTGCAGTGCTCTCTCTGGTCTGTAAGACTTCCAGGGCCCTCTGTTGGGAGACCCCACACATACACCCCTCTCTCACCAGCCCCCAGGAGACTGGCTGCAATGCCAGCAAGAGGTCTTGAACTTATATTAAAATAAGATAATCAAATAACGGGAATGATTCTAATGTAATGACTGGACAAGCCTCTCCAGTTGTGGGGGGTGGGTGCTGCTGGCCATCGACGCATTTACAGCCCCCTACCCCATCCCCCCAGGGTGGATGGAGTCATTTCCCTGACTGGGGATTTGGACCGCACTGGTCAGTGTGAAGAGCAAGTGAGCCGCCCCTGGGGAGCATGACAGAAAAGACAGGCACAGCACTAAGCATGGAGAATAAGGCAGGAACAAAACAGATCCCTTTCCTTGTGGAACTTGGGTTTTAACAGTGGTAGACAATAAACTCTAGGGAGGAAGATGCAGAGGAATGCAGGTCCAGAGGGGAAAGGAGGCAATGGGGGCCTGGGGGCCAGAAGGGCTGGACAGGACGACTGGAGAGGTCTCAGGACAGTAAGCAGCAAGAAAGTCACCCATGCAGATGTCTGGGGCAGGGCCCTGGAGAGAAAGGCCTTGGGGGAGCCTGCCAGGTCTGCAGAAGCCTCGAGACTGGAGTAGGATGAGCAGGGGGGCAGGGGCAACAGGCGACAAGGGCAGAGGGGCTTGCTGGCTGCCTGTGGACCGTGGGAGGATGGGGCGGTGGGTACAGGGAGGCCGTCAAAAGGTAGTCACAGTGACACAGGCCAGAACAGGCAGCAGCTTGGAATGGAGTGATGAGGTGAGACACTGAGAAGAGGTTGGGTTCACGGTATATTTTCTTTTTTTTTTTTTTTTTTTTTAATTTTTTTTTTTTTCAACGTTTTTTATTTATTTTTGGGACAGAGAGAGACAGAGCATGAACGGGGGAGGGGCAGAGAGAGAGGGAGACACAGAATCGGAAACAGGCTCCAGGCTCCGAGCCATCAGTCCAGAGCCTGACACGGGGCTCGAACTCACAGACCGCGAGATCGTGACCTGGCTGAAGTCGGACGCTTAACCGACTGTGCCACCCAGGCGCCCCTCACGGTATATTTTCAAGGGGAGCCGACAGGACTGGATGAGCCATCAGATCCATTAGCTACAGAGAAGTCAAAGCTTTGAGACACCAGCCAGAGCACACAGGCTCAGCTGTGACATCCAGATGTTCAGAATTCACTTTTACTTTATTTTTTTAAGCTTTTTTTATTGTTTTTATGTATTTTGCAAGAGAGAAAGAGCGTGAGTGGGGGAGAGGCAGAGAGAGAGAGAGAGGGAGAGAATGCCAAGTACCCTCCACACTGTCAACTCAGAGCCCAATGTGGGGCTCCAGCTCGGGGCTCCAACTCACAAACTGTGAGATCATGACCTGAACTGTAATCAAGAGCCCGGCGCTTAACCAACTGAGCCACCCAGGTGCCCCAGAATTCACTTTTAAAAGAGGGGGTTTCGCTGGTGTCCATTGATAGATAATGGATAGAGAAGATGTGGTAATATACATATATACAATGGAATATTATTTGGCCATAAAAAAAGAATGAAATCTTGACATTTGCAATGACGTGGATGGAGCTAGAGAGTATAATGCGAAGCAAAAGCAGTCGAACAAAAACCGCCCAGAAGCACCTGGGTGGCTCAGTTGGTTAAGCATCTGACTTCGGCTCAGGTCATGATCTCACAGGTTGTGAGTTTGAGCCCCGCATCAGTCTCTGTGCTGACAGCTCAGAGCCTGGAGCCTGCTTCGGATTCTCTGTCTCCTCTCTCTCTGCCCCCTCCCCTGCTCATGCCCTCTCTCTCTCTCTCTCTCAAAACTAAACATTAAAAATTAAAAAAAAAAAAAAAAAGAAGAAGAAGAAGAAGAGAGAGAGGCAAACCAAGAAACAGACTCTTGACTCTGGAGAACAAGCTGATGGTTACCAGAGGGGAGGTGGGTGGGGGATGGGAGAGACAGGTGACAGGGATTGAGGAGAGTACTTATTGTGATGAGCTCTGGGTGATGTATGGAAGTGTTGAATCACTAAATTGTACACCAGAATCTTATACTCTATGCTAACTATACTGGAACTAGATTAAAAAAAATTATTAAAAAATAAAAAAAGAGGGGCACCTGGGTGGCTCAGTCGGTTAAGTGGCCGACTTCGGCTCAGGTCATGATCTCACAGACTGTGAGTTCGAGCCCCGCGTCGGACTCTGTGCTGACAGCTCAGAGCCTGGAGCCTGTTTCAGATTCTGTGTCTCCCTCTTTCTGACCCTCCCTCGTTCATGCTCTGTCTCAAAAATAAATAAACGTTAAAAAAAATTTTTTTTAATAAAAAATAAAAAAAGAGGAGGCTTCAATCCTGAAAAATTCACCTTGGTAGAGGATAGGTGGCCAATGGAAAAAAAAAAATCCTTGATCCTTTACACCCCACATAAGTGCCCCATTTCTAGGAAGTGGCTGCTTCCAACCCTGTCCTTCCAACACACAAGTCCTTCTGTGGTGGGTCCCAGAGAAACAGCACCCTCCTTGCCAGCATGATCTCTGGGCATGCCCCCTCCCACCCTGACACCTGCTGCTCATCCTGACCCAGGTCCGCTGTCAGTGCCTGGCCAGCCTCTCCTCTGCAGGGCAGGAGCACAGGACCCAGTACTGAAAGGCTGGGGCCCCTGACACTTTGTCTGGGATGGGACAGTTCCCAGATGGGGAAGAGGAGCCTTAGGATTTTAAGTTCTGACTGCAGCCCCATGGCTCTGCCTGAGCAAAACCAGCTTTGATGAGCTGAGTGGACACTAATCCAAATGGCCACGCCAGAACCCTCACATTCTGATCGCTTGGATGAGGGACATGCCTCCCTGCATGGAATTTACCCAGGGGGCAGGTGGAGGTGAGCCAGCCCCAGGGGGAGGGGTCCCAAAAGTTATGTCCTCCTACCTGAAGACACAGCTAGTTCTCTGCCCCTGTGTCAGAGAGGCAGGGCAGAGAAACGGCCACGAGCCAGGTCTCTGGCAAGCTGGCTGGTGTGCAAATCCCAGTTCTGTCTCTTATGCCTAGTAAATGACCTTCTGCCTCAGTTTCCCCATCCATAAGAATGGGATAAGAATAGTTACCTGGGGGTGCCTGGGTGGCCCAGTCAGTTAAGCTTCCAGACTCTTGGTTTCAGCCCAGGTCATGATCTCACCGTTGCTGAGTTTGAGCCCCACGTCAGGCTCTGCACTGACAGTGTGGAGCCTGCTTGGGATTCTCTCTCTCCGTCTCTCTCTGCCCCTCCTTTGCTCTTTCTCTCTCCCTCAAAATAAATAAACATTTAAAAAGAATACTTACTTCGTTGTGGGACTGCCGGGCAGACTAGATTTGCTACATGTCAGGTGCTTGGAACAAAACACCTGCTACCAAGTAAGCATAGAGGGAAAGGCTCCCCTCACCGCTGCTCCTCATACAAATGCTGCATTGGCTCCAGGGGAGGCGAGTGGGCAGAACTTGCACAGGACACCTTCCTTCCCTAGATGTTGGGGGGAACAGCCTGCCAAGGGGATTGTGGGGGATGACCAAGCTGCAAGGCCCCAGAGGTCTAGGCCTTGCCTGAGCCCCTGCTGACTCCCATGAAGGGAGGGGAGCCAGACTAGCAGGGAAGGAGCTCTCCAGAGGGAAGGCCTGATCCCTGAGCAACTCTGCACACTCTTTCCCCCAGGTCCCAAGTCAGCCCACAGCCCCTGAGTACATGTCTCTCTCTCTCTCTCTCTCTCTCTCTCTGTCTCGACCCACCTAGCCTTCTCCAGTTTGACTGAAGGAAGATGAAGGGCTCAAGAGACAGTCCTGGGGGCCTGCCACCTGTCCCTGGGGTCACTCTGCTCTGCTGCCCAGAGCTGGGGAAACAGACCTCGCCCAACTGGTCAAACTGCTCCCTGCAACGGAGGAGGGGCCCAGAGAGAGGTGGGTCTCCTCTGTGTCTGCAGTCACCTGGCCACTCCCCACCACAGGCCTCATGGTCACAGTGGCCCAGGACTCCGTTGGGCCTTGGTGAGCAGCAGATGCCACACGCTGGGGTTGCTGGGAGGGAAGCACCTTAAACTCCTGCTTCACACCAGGCAGCATCTTAGGAAGAGCTGCCTCATGGCCTCCGCCTTTGCAGCGAAGCCTGGGGTCTGTCTACAGGAGGGCCTGGTGGGGGCAGGGTGCAGACCTTGACCCCAGGATGAGGTCTTGGCCTTGCTACCTTGCTACAGTGAGCCCCCCTCAGGCCCCAAATCCTGGGAGTCAGCACTTGCAAGGTAGCAAGAGCCCCAGGGGACTGGGCGCGCACTAAAGTGTGAGTGTTTGTGGATTCTGGACCCTTCTGACAGCAACTCCATCAGTCCAGGCTTCAGCCACGAGATAACACAAACGCCTAAACACACAAGCCACCCAAAAACTTCCTGTGGCATTTCTGCACTTTGGTCCTACTCATGGATTCCAAAGGCTCCTAGAAGGGGACTAGAAGGAAGAAGGACGCTCCAACGTGCCATGGCCAGCCAGCTCCCGGTTCCCTGTCTTCGCCCCAAGCGGCCTGGGCCCCTCCTTTTCCAACACCAGCTCCCCAGGCAGCCGCGGACTGAGAAGGACGGCTGGGTTTATTTTAAACTTAAAATTGAAGGTTGCTCTTTAGCAACAACAGAACGGTCCCCTCAGATTCTAGGCTGCCAGTGTCAGTGTCCTAAATAAGAAACCAGCGGGCTCTCCTTTCCCGTTTTACTTTTAGGGGAAGGAAGCCACAGCCAAATGTGGCCGTGACGTGTCTGGCCCTTGCTGCTTGCCGCCTGGAGCCCAGCCTGGTGGTCAAGACAGGAATTAATGCTTCGGGCCAAGGTAGCCAGCGTGGGGCACAGCTGTTCTCCAGCCCTGCCTTCGTCCATGCACCCAGGAAGCTCTCTGATGGGGGTCTTAAATCACGGTGATACCCATACCCGTTCAGTTTAGAAAATGTAACTACTTTTATTCATTGAATATCGCTGTTTTAGTGGGGCCCAACTTTTTTTCTTTCCTCATCTGGGACGTGTTTACACAGCAGCGTGCACAGTGCAGAGTGTTTTCCTGTGGTTTTTGTTACTTGTCTTCACCCACGTCCAGTGAGCCGGGAAGGAAAAAAAAAAAAAAAATCCTTATCATCTCAGAGCAGAGACCAGGGTTGAAATGGTTTGCCCAGGCCAGCCAGCTAATTTGTGGCCTTGTTAGGATGAAACTGACCACCAGAAAAATCCTAAGATCATGGGTGTCGTGGGGTGCCTGTGATAGTGTGTGTTGTTTATTGAAAGGGTAGTTACTGGGGGTGCCTGGGTGGCTCAGTTGGTTAAGCATCCAACTTCGGCTCAGGTCATGATCGTGAGTTCGAACCCTGCTTTGGACTCTGTGCTGGCAGCTCAGATCCTGGATTCTGTGTCTCCCTTTCTCTCTGCCTGTCCCTCGCTCGACCTCTATTTCTCTCTCTCAAAAATAAATAAACACTTTAAAAAAATCTTTAAAACAAAAGAAGAAACTGGGAGCACGTACTCCTGTGAAACATGGAAGCAGATGTGATTTGGGCACCATCCATATATCCCCACAGTCACTCGGTGAATCCCCAAGTGTTCCACCTCTTCGCTGCAAAACAACCATCAAGATGTAGGAGTCAAGGTGGGGCTGTTTGGGCCGGGCCCTGCAGGGACGGCTGGTCTCGGCCCCACAAGGTGCCTGCCAGGGCAGATCCTGCCAGATGGTTTCTTCTCCCTCGTGCCCAAGCAACTCAGTGTGGGTCCCCCACCCACATGGCCCAGCCACTAAAGAGAATTTTCTGGATTGCTTGTTAAAAATTCAATGTCAGACCTACTGCTTCAGGATCTCAGGAGGTGGGCCTCAGCCATATGCATTTTTAGCGAATTCCCAGAGGAATCTGCAGTCTAGGAAAGTTGGAAAATCAGGGCTCCAGAAATTAAAGACTGTCCCAGACTCCTTTTCCTCAGGTGCACCTCTGGTTGCGCCTCAGGCTAACATTAAGGCAAACTGTTTGCAAATATGTATTCTCTAAAATCTAGGAAATGCACCAGAACCTTCCTTGAAGCACCCCTCCGGGGCCTCTTTTCTAGCCTGTATAGCTACTCACCTGCCAGCATTGGTACAAGGACTCTGCCCTACCCTGGGGCCACACCCCAACCCCCAGGAAAGGAACTTCTAAGAAGTATGGCTGGGCTCAACCTTGGGGTCGCCTGCCTGGAACTTTGGGCCGCCCTGCCTTCTGATACCTTCTTGTCCTCCAGCCCAGGCTGGCTGCATTATTTGTAGGATGCAGGGCAAAATGAAAATGTAGAACCCTTGTTCAAAAAGCAGAAAAAAACGTTTTTCCTCCTCACCCCTGCCCCCTGCCTCTCTCCGTGGCATGGTGATTCTTTTTTTTTTTTAATGTTTATGTATTTTTGAGAGAGAAAGAGACAGTATGGACACGGGGAGGGGCAGAGAGAGAGAGAGAGAGAGACCCAGAATCTGAAGCAGGCTCCAGGCTCTGAGCTGTCAGCACAGAGCCTGATGCGGGGCTCAACCTCACGAACCGAGAGATCATGACCTGAGCAGGAGTCAGATGCTTAACTGACGGAGCCACCCAGGCGCCCCTCCATGGTGTTTCTTATTTGCTATTTAAGGTCACACTCTGTCAGGCATGGGGGATCCTTGTGGGGAGGTGCCCACAAGCACCTGAGACCTCACCTACAACCCAGCATGTGGAGCTTGCACACCAACACCCCAACTTTCCCTGCATCCACCCCCAGGCCCCCACCTGGACCCAAGGGGCTGTAATCTCTAGGAAAGGGGGGAGGTAGGCAGCCAAGACCCCATCCCAGGAAGCAGGGAGGTGGAGAAAAGCAGGACAACACACGAGGCAAGGCTCCAAGCCCCCAAACCCCATCAGACTTCACTCCCAAATCCCAGTTCAAGGATGAAATCATCAAGACTTTCAAGATGGCACCCTCAGAGCACTGAACCCTGAGCCCTGTGCTTGCGACTGACTGCACTGGGCCCACTCCCAGGAAGTGGCCCCTCCCTCAGCCCAGAGCTCACCTTCCTAAGTTCCTAAGCGCCGCCTAGTGGCACGGCTGGTGAGGTGACACTGCTCCATTCAGTCTTAGAGGTCCAGAATCCAGCCCTGTGTGTTTCCCTGGGTCCCAGGACTCCCTCAGTGTCTCAGGCCTGGCCGCTGATTTCCTAGGGGCTGGTGTCCCCCCACTAACCTCAAGCCCAGTTGTATTTGCTGCTGTCCTGAGAGTGGTATCGAGTTTCATGATCAGAACCAGTGAGGCTCAGTCAAGCCAGCACTAATGGTGGGTGCGCCTTGCCAAGACCTGCCCCCAGCTCTTGGTGAAAGCACAGAACTCTGACTTGTGCAGTGTGTACCCAGCTCTGGGACCCAAAAGGGGCCACATGAGCCGGCAGAACTGCCCGAACTTTGCCTTGCCCACATCCTTCCAGAACCTTCCACATCATTCTCAGCTGCCTTTCTTTCTCAGTCCACTGGCTCTGGGGCGGCAACCCAGCTCTCCTTCACCTGAGGTAAGTGCTGACTGTCCTGAGTTTGGGTGCTGCAGACCAGCAGGGGCTGGTCTGTGAGCTGAGTGAAGGGAGAAGGGGAGGCATCACCAGTGAGTGAGTCAGGGAGGGGCCCTGTCAGCGTGAAAGGAACAGTGAGAGCAAATGCCAGGGAGGTGTGGGCAGGGGTGAATGGAGGATGTGGGAGTAAATACACCAGGAGGAAAACACCTAGTAATTTTTTATTGAAACTGAATAACACCATGTCAATTTTTCCTGTTATGCACTGTCTTTTTTTAAGACTTTTTTTTTATGTTTATTTATTTTTGAGACAGAGAGAGAGACAGAGACAGGGAGACAGAGCACGAGCGGGGTAGGGGCAGAGAGAGAGGGAGACACAGAATCTGAAGCGGGCTCCAAGCTCTGAGCTGTCAGCACAGAGTCCGACACGGGGCTCGAACTCACGAACCGCAAGATCATGACCTGAGCTAAAGTCTGACACTTAACCGACTGAGCCCCCCAGGAGCCCCATGACTATTTTTTTAGTGCAGTGTTGGGTTCGCAGCAGCACAGAGGAAGGTGCAGGGATTTCCCGTATACCCTGTGCCCCCACAGCCCCAGCCTCCCCCACCATCAGCAACCCACCAGGCCTGGCATTTGTTACAACAGAAAACAGGTCATCGTCACCCAGAGTCCGTCGTCTTTCACCCCAGAACTCACGACAGGTTGTCTGTTCTGAGGGTTTGGGCAAATGTATCATGACATGTATCCACCGTGAGAGTATCATACAGGGTCGTTTCATTGCCTGAGAAATCCTCAGGGGTCTACCTAGTCATCCCTCCCTCCTTCCTCCTCTGCGTTGTCTTGCCTTTTTTTTTTTTTTTTTTTTTTTTTTTTAGGAGTTTTTTATTTAATTGGGGGAAAAGAAAAGAGCAAGATAAGTGTTTGCGGACTGGCTTCTTGGAGGTGAGTTTTGCGATCATCTCTGAAAGAGGCCCAGGAGCACCAGGGAATTACCTGGAAGGAGTCCTGGCCGGAGGGCAGGGAGGGGGCTGGGGCCCAGGAGGCCTTGTGGTCAGCTGTGGCCATTCCCTCACTCAGCCAGTATCTGTGAGCACTGAGGAGGTGCAGGTACTGGTAGGAGATCCCAAGCAAGGGAGACAGACCCCGCTCTCCAGAAGTCTAGGAGGGAAAGAGGTAGGCAGGTAACTCTTGTCAGAGACTGGTGTGGCCACATGGTTGAGGAGCACAGGGCACTGTGGGTGCTCAGGCAGGGGGGACACTTCTGGCTGCTGACCCTGGAGAATGGCACTTGGGAGGGTTTCAGCAGGCAGGGTGTGGTGGCGGTGAGCCAGCCAGGGAGGCCTGGGGACAGGGCAGGGAGAAGTGAATGAAGGGGTGAGGGGCTTGCCAGAGGGGGATGGGCTAACAGCCACTGGGTAGATGGGGACACTCCCCACCCTACTGAGAGGACAGTGAAGACTGCATGTGTGATGAATGAGGGAATTAGCAGAGTTTGCATAATGGGCCCAGCTTCTGGTCACAGCGGGTCATTGAAGGCCAGTGGGTGTACCAGCTGGTGTATCAGGGCCGTGTTCTAGAAACATCCAAGCTGCAGAGAATAAGGTTGAGCAGAGACAAGGAGCCGGTGAGGAAATTCCTGAAACAATGCAGCGATGACACCTGGCATCATGCATGAGGGAGACCCGACAGGGCAGGGGTCAGCATGTTGGAGTCATCATTGGCACACAGAGGAGACGGCGCTGTGAATGAAGCCGGAGAAACTAGATGAGGAGAAGCCGGTCTGGTGGGTCGTGGACAGCGTGAGGTGCCTGCCATGACAGCAAGTGACAAAAACCCAACCAGGCCAACTTATGCAAGACTGGGACTGGGTGAGAAGTCCCCAAGCAACCTGTGGGCATGGCCAGATCCAGGTTCTCAAGGGAGGTGGTTAGATTCACCTGCCTCTTCTCCCCGTTCTGCTTTCTTCCTATAGATTTTGTGGTCGCGGAGGGTCCACCCTGCCCCGACCCCCCCACCCCCCCCAAGGTAGCAGCTCACCCTTGTATTCAACAGTTTAGCAACCCCAGCTGCTAGTTCTGGCTAGTGAAATCAGGATTTCTTCTTCTTCTTTTTTTAATGTTCACTTATTTTTGAGAGAGAGAGAGAGAGAGAGAGAGAGAGAGAGAGAGAGAGAACAAGTGGGGGAGGGGCAGAGAGAGAGGGAGACACCAAACCCAAAAGCAGGCTCCAGGCTCTGAGCTGTCAGGACAGAGCCCGATGTGGGGCTCGAACCCATGAGCTGTGAGATCATGTCCTGAGCTGTAGTTGCGTGCTTAACCGACTGAGCCACCCAGATGCCCCAGGGCCCCAGGATTTCTTCTTGTTGCCTGGTCAGAGCTGCAGGCTCATGGTGGGTCACATCACATTCTTGGAGCCCTCCCAGGTCAGATACCCCTAAACTGCCTGGAGACAGAAAGTTCCCCAGAGGAGAACTCGGGGCTGCCACCAGGGGGAGGCAGAGAGCTTGAGGGGGATCCAAGTCAGGGTGTCTGGGCTGAGGGTACAGCTAAGGAAGGGAAGAAAGAGAGGGAGAGAGACCCAGAAAGACAGAGGACACCAGAGGAGCTCAGAGAAGCAGGGGTGAGAACATCACTGTCTAAAAAAAAGGGAGGGAGGGGGAACATGCCCAGTCCTGGAAGAGGAGGATGGGGCCACGCTGCAGGAGGGGGGTAGGGGGTGGAAGCCCCAGGGAAGGAACGACACACAGTGGAGATGAAGGTGTGAAGACAGAGCCTTTGCAAAGAGGCGAAGGGGTGAGATAAAACTGTCACCAGAGGGGATTTCTGGGTCCTGGGAAGACTTAAGGATAAAGGAAAAAAGTTACGTGTTTGTGGGGAGTGGGGGGATGGGTAGCGTTCACTGATAAGGCAAGAAATTCCCTGGTGGTTGACCAAAGCCCAGGAGGAGGAGGGACAAAGGGCGGGTGACCAAGCTCTGAAGAACAGATGGGGACCTAGGGGGAGAGGAAAACGCAGATCTGCAACCCCACCAGGGAGAGGGGAAAGTTGAGAAATCCCCTTGGAAGGCATCCTTGTTTCCACGAAGCCAGAGACCGTCTCAAAGAGCCAGGTGGAGGGCAGGGGTGGCGTGGGAGCCGGGGACAGTGCGGCCTTGGGGGGACTGAGTGACAGGGACTCCAGTGAACACTGAGCATGCTGCTTCGCTTTGTGACACAAAACATGGCTCCGTTAGAGACAGGTCTCACAGCCCTCTATCGATCTTAGAGTGTCCAGGAATGGGGGCCCTCAGGCTGGTGACCAAAGCCACTGACTGCATTCACCCAGGGCTGGGAGGGTGGGGAGGGACTAAGGGCTGAGTCTGGGGGACAGGCAAGGCCAGGAGGCAGGTGACCCCAAAGGGAGAGATGTGCTGGCAGAACAGGAGGGCTGGAGGGAAGGGCGAGGGGGAGCAGCTTAGTCTCTTTCAAAAGCAGAACAGCAGGCTGACTTAAGTCCACGGGGTCCAGGTCTTTCCACCTGCAGGGCTCCCCTGGGGACACTGGGTCCCTCCCTGCCACCTCTTGAATTCCCAGGCAAGCTTATCTGATCGGCCTGGTGGGGTCAGGGGTTGACCCTGGATCAGCCCCAGAACAGGGCTAGGTCCTGGGTATTTGGATGTTCCCGGAGAAGGGAGAGTCAGCCTGAGAAAGCCAGCTGCCTGGGGAGGGTCTACCCCGCAGGGAGAGGAAGGGAGGGGAGGGCAGCAGAGCTGAAGGTGTCAGGCTGGAGCTGCCCTGTGAGGAAGGCACCAAAGACAGGCCTTAGGAAGCAGAGGCCGGCCAGCTCTGGCCCCCTCAGTGCCAGTCGTGAGAGCTGGTGTGCCCACCACCCCCACCCCCCCAAGTCCTGCCCTCAGATAGAAAAAGGAGGGAGGGTTCAAGTACCAGGTTAGCCCCGGGGCAGAGAAACCACTACACTCTTCACAGCGTGCTGGCTGGGAAAAGGTTAACCAGCTTCACACTGCAGCCTTTATGGGGGAGAGTGGGATTCAGACGGGGGCTTAGAACCACCTGTTCCTTCAAGGCAACACCTGTCTTCTCCTTCCCAGGCCCCACCTGTCACTGAGGCCCAGCGCGTGGCTGTGGAGGACCCTGAGGAGGGGACACCAGGACAAAGTGAAGCTGGTACACAGCCAGTGAATCTTCCTCAAGTGACTTTCTGACCCAACACCTCCAACGGCCCTGTGTGGGCTTGGAAAAGGACGCCGAAATGTTACTTCCCAAACCTGGCCAACCCACCCGCGGTCTCCTGCTCCAGCACTCCCTCAAACCACTGCATCCCCTGACAGTTCTGCTCCTCAGTCTCACCCCCTCCTGGAGGCCCTCCCAGACTACTCAGCTCTTCTGCGAAGATCATTCACTTGGTTTTCATCACATAATGGAATATATTTGTCCTTCTCCCTCCACCCACGCCCCCTTTTTTTCGCTTTTTTAAGCTGACCTGTATCTCCTCAGCATGAAAGAGCAGGGCAGGGGCGATTATTCTTTTTTGTGCCCCCTCCAAAATGCACCCTGCACATTTTAGCTAGTCCATGTCTGTTTTCATAGCGGAAACAAAGCCCTGATTCGCAGTCTTGGGCTGTGTGGTCTGGGTGGTGGGTGGGGACGTGAGGTGTGGCCTCACCTCTAACGCAGACCAGTGAGTGGCAGGACTTTAGCCCAAGCCAAGTTGACATGCAAGTTTTCAGTTAATGACTTCCCACTCACCTCTCGACTGCACATTTTGTAGCTTTGGCCTTCCCAAGTGCTTTCCTTGGAAGGCAGTTGTTCTCTGCCTTGGCTGCTCTTTAGAATGCCCTGGGGACTGTTTACATCCTGGGTGACCGGGCGCCCACCCCAGGCCAGTTTAATCAGTCTCTGGGGTCGGGGAAACACTGAGAATCTTAAGCTCCCTGAAGCTTTCCACTGTGCAGAAGGCTGGGACCTACCCATCTCCCGGCATCCTGCAGGGAGACACAGCGCAAAGCTTATGGGATTGGGAGCCAAACAGCCCTAGGTTCAAATCCAAGCCTCGTACCTGCACTTGATTTGGGTCCTCTGAACCTTCATGTCTTATCTCAACAATGGGTATGAAATGCCTGTTTCCCAGAATGTAAGGTGCATACAGAACTTCCAATAAGTACAAGCCCCCTAAAATGATACTGCCCAGGCCTCTGTGAGTACTTAAGGCCTTCATGGTGATAGAACCTCAGTCTTCTGTATCAGGGATTATAGGGGGACAACGAAGAGATGGGAAAAGAAAAGCCTTACTTTCACTTCTGATTCTGGAGAAAAGGATTCATAGTCCCCATAAATTGACCTAAGTGCTTCTACATGTTGCAGAAAATTCTCTATTACCTATTCACTTTAGGGTTTTTCATTTACATTTTTTAAATGTTTATTTATTTTGAGCGAGATAGAGAGCGCAGCAGGGGAGGGGCAAAGAGAGAGAGGGAGAGTGAATCCCAAGCAGGCTCTGCATTGTCAGCACAGAGCCTGATGTGGGGCTCAAACTCGTGAATGATGAGATCATGACCTGAGCCGAAATCAAGAGTCTAACCAACTGAGCCACACGGGAGTCCTGGACTTTTTCATTCTCTGATAAGGTATTTTTGAATTTTATTTGAAAGAGAGAGAGAGAGAGCATGAGCAAGGGAAGGGGCAGAGGGGAGTGGAAAGAGAGAGAAAGAGAGGCTCCATGCTCAGTGCAGGGCCCAACGCAGGGCTCCATCTCATGACCGTGATCAGGACCCAAGCTGAAATCAGGAGTTGGATGCTCAACCGACTAAGCCACCTAGGCGCCCCTAGGTTTTTCATTTTCTAAGAGGGAGCAGGGACCCTGTGTTGGGGAGCGGGGTCATTTCTGATGGTTCAGTTCCTCTGTTGGTGTTTTTGGTGATGCCCCCCCAAGCCCTAGGAAGGGTCACAGGCTCTGCTGAACACCCCTTCACCTCTCCATGAGCTGGTGTGAGCCCTTCTTCCCACGCCTGGACTGTGCATGGGAGGCAACAGATCCCTGAGGCCCAGCGGCTGTGCAAGGAACATTTGCCAACGAGAGTCATGGGTCTCTTATGTCCCGGGGTTGTTAGACAAGATCCTCCACATTCTATAACACCATCGTGGTGGGGACAGCCGAGAGACTCTGGGCCCAGAATTCGGTTTTTAATGATACTAGAGACAGGCTTACCAAGAAGCTGCTCAAAATTCTAAGAATGGAAGGGGCTTCACACGTTTTCAAGAGTTTGGAGGCTGCGAATATTACACATATACCTGAAGGTAAAATAAACTGGGTTGTGAGGTAAGGAAGGGCAGTGTAAGCTTGAGAGGTAGTACTTCTTAATTTTTCAAAGCCCTTAAACACCTATATATTCAAGATTATGGCAAAGGAAATACTGCCTGTTATGAGCTGAATTCACACACCCAAGTGTACCCCCTCCCAAACTCAATCCCTAGTACTCAGACTGTGACTGTATTTGAAGAGGGGACCTTGGAAGAGGTAACTGAAGCAAAATGAGGCCATTAGGGTGGGTCCTCATCCAATCTGATTGGTGGCCTTATAAGAAGAGGGCATTTGGACATGTGGACACCAAGAATACATGTGCATGGAGGAAAGGCCACGTGAGGACCCAGGGAGAAGATGGACATCTGCAAGCCAAGGACAGAAGCCTCAGGAGATAGCACTTGATCTTGGACTTCCAGCCCCCAGGACTGTGAGGAACCACATTTCCGTCATTTAGGCCTCCCAGCTTATGGGCAGACCCATATGGTGCCCTGGGTCGATCTTCTGCGTGTACCTGACACCACGCACACGTGAGTGATTATAGGGTTGAAGGAGAAGGAACAAAATGGCGTCCAGGAGCTCCTGCTTGCCAGGCACGTAGCAAGAGGGTCAGGCACATGGTAAGTTCTGGAGAGATGGTAGGGACTAGTCCTAGCATTACTATGACCATAGTTATCTTGCTATTCACCAGAGGTGAACACAGGACCAGGTTCCAGAGACAGTGCCCCGTGAGTCATGGGTCGCACAGACGTGTCCCTGCTGGACACCTGCCATGCCAAGCTAGGTCTGCATTCATGACGCTCGCCTTCCCCCCCACATCTCATTAAACATCTTTGTAGAATTCAGACAAATAAGAAAGTGCTGTTTCGTTTTTGCTTTTGTTTGGAAAAGCAAGAGATTCCCCTGGCCTAGGACTAGACGTCTGTGACTTGACTTCTCTTTGAGGTAGGTGGGAACATTTGTTCATTAAAAAGTTTTTTTTGATGTTTATTTTTGAGAGAGAGGGAGAGACAGAGTGTGAGCAGGGGAGGGGTGGAGATAGAGGGAGACACAGGCTCCAGGCTCTGAGCTGTCAGCGCAGGGCCTGATGCGGGGCTCAAACTCACAATCCGCGAGACCACGACCTGAGCTGAAGTTGGACGCTTAACCGACTGAGCCACCCAAGCACCCCAACATTTGTTCATTTAAATAAGGTTTTCAACTCTGGGTGCCTCAGCTGTAAAATGTATGCTGACGGCCTGCATGCGCATTTAGGTGGCAGAAGCCCTGTGGGGGACGGCGAGGTAATAAGGAGAAGAGGGTTTCCCTTGTCCTCTCTCCCACCCTGGTAACCTGAGCTGTGTGGCCTTGAATAAGGCATTTGGCATCTATAATGGGACGTTGCTCTTCCCTAGTTGCTCTTGACAGCCCTTCCAAGGGACACCTGGGGATTTCACCTGTGACCTTGGAGAAATTGAACCACTTCCGGTTGTAGGAAACTAGGTATCCCATGGATCCCTAGGAATGCCGTGCGCCTCTGCAGGGCCAGCCTGGGGGACGGCATGGCCTTGAGCACCAGACCCCAGGATGCCCCAGCTGGGTCTGCTGGGCTGCTCGGCCCAGGCTCACCCACCCTGGGATCAGTGAGTACTGGGTATGTCACATGCCCAAGCACCACACTTGTGGCACAGACGGCTGGAAACCGAGGATGGGCAAATGTGAGTGGTCCCAATATGACTGTCTTGAGTCCTGAGAGCCGCAGAAGGGTCCATGGGCTTCCTTCAGTCCGGCTGGGTTCCCAGAGGGGTGTTTCCTCAGATTGGCTGTCTAGTGGCATCCCTATCACCCCCTGGCAGCATATCCACGAGGAGAATACCCAGGCCCCCACTCCAGACCTGCTGACTCAGGATCTGAGGCTGAGGCCAGCAGTTCTGTGTGCTAACGGGCACTCCGGGGGTTCTGACTTGCACGAAATGTGCCGATCACTCACTTGACACAGGACCTGATCACCTGGCAGAGGCTCCCCTCCACCCCCTGATGGCCAGTCTCCAACTCTGAATTCACTTGTAGAGGTGATTTAAAAAATGCAGTTTCCTGGGCCAGCCCCCTGGGAACTCCACTTTAGGTGTGCGGAATGTTCTAGGTGGTTGGGATGCACGAGAATCCCCGGCCACATCTGAGCCGCACTTTCTCTGTGTGACTCTGTGTCATCTCTCGGCTGGATCATGGTCACTGGCTTCATCGCCACCTCCCCCTGTTCCTCACACACAAGTTGCTTTGTTCCTGCTATCTGCCCGGTCTGTAATGTCCTTCTTGCCTTTCCCTCCTCTCCAGAGTCCCCACTCTGCACTTGAAGGCTCAGCTCAAAGAACGTCTCCTCTCGAAGCCTCCCCCACCGCCCTCCCTGCCCCTTCTCCTCCTCCCCCGCCCCCCAAACGTGTTCCCGCTGCAAGTCTGAGGTAGTGTCCTTATAAGGCCCAGTGGGCGTGGACGGGACTGTATTACGATTCTGGTGATTCCCTGGGGCCTGGCACTCAGCGAGAGATTCATACTTGTTTGTACGCCTTTCAATTCAATTTATTTCAGTCCAATTCAACTCAATGCAATTCAACTTAATTCATGTCAGCATAATGAAAGGGCCCTGGGGAGCCTATTATGAGCACCAGCACACAGAAGCCAGGCCTCAGAGACGGAGGAAGGACCCCACTCATGGAAAAGGCCTGCTCACTTGCCATCACGGGGAGCATTATTCAGCTCTTCCTGCTCCCGAGGCCCTGCGAGTGCCACGGTTGCCCAACTCCTTCTGAGGCCCCTCTTGGCCCAGCTCATCTCGGAACATGTCCCTAAGATGAACCTGGAAGCTGCTAAGGTGTGTGTTGCAACCAAGTCCCTTCACCCAGAGCCGCCTGTCTCCTGACCTTTGCCACCATCTACGTAATGGGGTAAGAGCAAGCTGAACGGAATGAATCTACTGCTTGGGGCATACAGTTCACTCGGTCCTCGCTGTTGGCGGGTCCCCACATCCCCATCCTACCTGCTGGCAGGGGAGGCCTGATGGGCTAGGACACGTCCACCCAGAAACAACGCACGACAGCCGTTATTCAAAAGCCACAAAGCCCTGGTCGCACAGCCATTCCCAGCGGTGGCTTTTCCGCGGGAGCCAGGGGAGGGTCCAGCTGAGGGGGCTGGTGCTGTCCTAGGTTTCACAAATAGCAAAATGGTGCAGAGAGGATGGCCGGTCTCCAGGAACCGCACGTCCGGGGGGTGGGGTTTCCTTGCAGCAGGCTTGTGGGGAGCCGTAGCCCCAGCCCCTGGAGACCATGAGATGGCAGAAGCTTCGGGAGAGGTCTGATGACAACATCAGTGCGTCTCCCTCCTCCTGCGTCTGAAACAACAAAGGGAGAGAGTGACCTCCTGAGAGGCTTCGGGACAGCCCTTGAATCACTTCCCGACCCGGGGTGCGGTGTGTGGCTGGTGTGGCTGGACAGAGGCCACTGGGCTGTGGGCCCCCCTGCCCACCAAAGATGCTTTGTGCTGCTCTTTCGGGTCCAAATATTTCACATGAGAAAAGACCCAGAGAATCTCCCCCACCCTGACCCTCCCACACGCCAAGAAGAAGCAAATGGGAAAATCTTAAACTGGGATTCGAAGTTTCTAAAATCGGTCCATCCTGTGATTCCCCAAGGGAAGGATAAACACAGTGCCTCTTTATTGGGCTTTAGTCAAGACTTTCATGCTTTCAGCGAGAACCCGGCATAAAAAGAAATAAAAAAAAATTTAGCCATGCTCCACGAGTAAAGCAGAAAAAGCCACAAAGCCTGATCCGGAGAGAGCTGGGTGGGGGTTTGCTTTGTGACTGAACCCGCTCAAGGATAGTCTCACGCACTCTTTCATTCACTCAGCATTATGTATGAAGCACCTATTACGTGCCAGGCCCTGAATTGGGAGCGGGGGCTGCCCTGGCGAACAAGATGTGGTCCCTGCTCTCACAGAGCTTGCAGCAGAGTGGGGGACACAGGAACACAACCACCAGGATTAGATCGAGTCGCTGAGAATGGCGATATAGGAACAGCGCCCCCAGACCTGTGGGTGCCTGGAAGAGGGGTGCGGGAGGCTAAGAAAGCTTCCTTTTGAAGAGGTGACGTGAAAACCGAGGTTGAACAAACTAAATGAGACCCCCACGTCTCCCAGGTCATCAGTATCAACAACAGTAACGACAAAACAGCAGAAGCAGGTGCCTCTTGGCTCACGGCACTGAGCGGGGCTCCTCATCACTTCTGTGCTGTTCCTGCCAGAAAGGCATAATATGAATCTGAGGGCAAGGAAATAGCACATGAGCTCTAGCTGGGGGACATTCTGCAAAGGAACCTGCCTGACTCCTTAAACATGCTTTTTTGAGTCCTGAGACACTGAGGGAGTGTTTCAGGTTAAAAGAAACTAAGGAGACCTGACAACTAAATGTAACAGGTGATCCCGGACTGGCTCCTGGACCAGAAAAAAAATGCAGCCGTGATGACCATCACTGAGACAATTAGTGAAACCCGACCACAGCCTGTGGATTAGAAAACCTCGCATCAGTGTTAAACTCCCGGACTCCAACCACTGTAATTTGGTTATATAAGAGAGTGCATTTGTCTTTTGGACATAAACACGGGTGTGTTCAGGGGCAAAGGGGCATCATGTCTACAATTCACCCTCAAATAGGTCAGCGTGTACGTGTATGTGTATATGTGGCAAAATGTTAACGAGTAATGATCAGCATGAGGGTTGAGTAGAGGGAATTTGGGCTATGTTGCAACTTTTCTGGAAGTTTGAAACTGTATCAGAATGAAAGGTTACCCGCAAGCGAGGTGCTCGGCCAGCAGGTAGGGGCAGAGTGTCAGGGTCCTCCATCTAGGGAGAGGGCTGGACGGTGGCAACAGGGTGCTGTGCGCAGAGGACAGGCAGCTCAGCGAGGGAACGGTTTCAACGTGGGGACTAGGGAGACAGTGGCTCCGAGGTCTGGGGGAAACAGTGGAGGATTTGGTCTTCGTCATGCAGGCTGTGGGGAGACGCCGCAAGGTTTTAAGCAGGGGAGAGCAACAGGATCGGGAGGCCAATCTGTGATGAGCACAGGGCAGTGTGTGGGTGGTGGTGGGTTTGAAGGGGACCGGGCTGGCAGTGGGACGTGGGGTCTGAGCTACCCCAGCAATGACAAGTGACAGCCAGCGCCACGCCCCCGTGGGCCAGCTGTACTTGTCAAATGCAGGAAGTGAGCTGAGCAGAGACTGGTAAGAGGTAGGAAGGAGGGGGGACCTGTAAAACGGGGGCTTCCCGTGGCAGTGACCACACCAACGGAGGCAGGAAACACTGAAGGAGAAAGTGACCTAGGGAGAAAAGTGACCAATTCCCAGATTGAGTTTGAGGTGGCTTTGGGACATCAGTGTTTGGGAGGATGGGTCTGACAGCCCTGGGAGGGTTCCCGGTGCCTTGGGCCAGGGCTCCTGGAGTCACACTGCCCAGGTCCAGATCCTGGATGGCCTTACTATCTCTAAAGCAGGGTAATGACAGTGGGCAATCTGCCTTATTGCTCGAGGCCTCCGTTTCCTTGGCTGTACCACGATGGTATTAGAGCCTTTCTCATAGGGCAGGGGGCCCTGGCCATTAAATGAGTGAACACAAGTAAAATGCTTAGAAGAGTTTCTGGATCACAGGGAGTGCTCAAAGGGTCAGCCGCCACCACTGCCTTTAGCTGGCCTCTGGGGCATCCCAGAAGAGGGCAGGAACGATAGGAAAAGGCAAGCGAAGCAGCCCCATTCCTGTACAAGCAGAAGGAGGGTCCCCAGAGCCCAGCAACCCAACCCATCCCCGTCTGTGGTGCAGGTGCTGCCCTGCCCTTCGGCTAGTTAGGGGTTCCCCGGGGGCCAGCAGAGAAGATGGGCTCCTTCCTTTGCACCAGGTAGTGCTTCGGGTGGGACACCAGGCTCTCCTGGGGGCACACTGTAGCATGTGGGAGCACTGGGTATGCTTATTAAAATGCAGATTACTGGGCTCCAGCCCAGAACTCAAGTCAGAAGCTCTGGGGATGGTGCCCTGAACACTGTGCTTTAAGCAAGCCTCCTCCATCCAATCTTATGGGCACCTGCATTCATGAATGCTGCCTGACAGCAAATAACTGCTGAAGTAATGCATTTTGGAGGGAGGGAACAAATGGTGATTATTTCCAACCTTAGTTGCAAATAATTATTTTGGACCCTTAAATTACACTACTCAATACAGTATGTATGACTTTAAGTGGCTAGGTGTTTTCCATCATCTTAATACAGTGTTCCCTTGGAAAAAAAAAATAATGGGAATATTTTAGAAAGAAAAATCCATGTAGGCTGAGGTGGTTATTACTTTTTACTTTAGCCTACAAAGTAAGAATGATAGGTCTCCTCAAATATATGAAGGACTGTCATGAGAGAAAGCAAGCAGATTTTTTCTAAGATGATCTGGGGAAAACTGGGAAACAGACCACAAGGAGGCAATTTGTGTTCAAGAAAGAATTGTCTAATAGGGGAGCTGTCCAAGGATGGAATGGGTGCCTGGCCCAGTGGAGGTGTCCATACGGGGGGGTCACAGAAGAGAGTCTTGGACTGGCAAAAGCTAGACCAGATAACTCATAAGATTCTTTCTAACTGTAATAACATATGAGGCTCTGTTAAGTACAGAAAATAGGAAGGGCACCACCCTTTAGAATTTTACAGGATGATTTTTTAGCTGCTGACACACAAAAATTACTTATGAGGAAAAGAAACCTACTTCTTACTGGTGAAAATTAGGTTACTCTGGACCAGGCTTTGAGATAAGCTTTCTTTACATGCAGTTATCTTAATAAGTTCAATGCAACACTTGACATATAGTGAGGGCTTTATAAATATTCATTGAATATTAGTGACTAATAACTCCAGTTACTATTCCCATTTTACAGAAGAAACAGGCTGAGACCAGTTAAGTGGCAAGTCTAAGGTTACCCTGCCACTAAGTGGGTGAGCCTTGAGTCAAGCAAAATCTAGTTTCAATAGCTATTAACCATCACACTGCATTCATGTCCAACAAGCGAAAATATTTAGTTAGTTCATCTGAAGTAAACGTGTGTGTGTGTGTGTGTGTGTGTGTACATGATGGAGGCAAAGCAGAGGGGTGGATGGCTCTTGGAAGGTTAAGATTAATCT
The DNA here is from genome assembly GCF_046562875.1 of Panthera onca. Lineage (NCBI taxonomy): Eukaryota > Metazoa > Chordata > Mammalia > Carnivora > Felidae > Panthera > Panthera onca. Next base: position 21,215,450 of record NC_138343.1, on the reverse strand, counting down.
AGAGAACACATTCTGGGTGTGGTTGGCTGGAGGGGTGTCTTTTACAGCATTCACCTTTCTACTGATGTGATCCTTCAAATAACTTAAAAATCCAAATCATTTCATTGACATCTTAGCAAAAGCACCATTTCTCACTTTGATGTTTAGTTTTGGGGGTTAGTTGTGGGGAGCAGAGGCATGCATAGTGTGGTTGGGCTGCATTGGTTGAAACAGTAGTTTGCTTTAGGAGAGAAAAATTCCTAAGACAGACTTGTCTTCTTCCCAATCCTTCACCTTTCTAGCAATGTTAAGGGGTAGCCCTGGGAGTCAACACTTCACTGTTGTACCAACTGTTAGCAGCAGAGGGCAGCAAAACACACCCACGCAGACAGGTATCAAGGTAACCTGGGAATAACAGGATTCTAAAAGAAGAGTACTACTGATTTAAAATTATGAAACCCAAGGGCATCTGGGTGGCCCAGTTGGTTGAGCATCCGACTCTTGATTTCAGCTCAGGTTACAATCTCACGGTTTGTGGAACTGAGCCCCGAGTTGGGCTTTGCACACTGTGTGGAGCCTCCTTGGGATTCTCTCACTTGCCCTCTGGCCCTCCCCCATTCATTCTCTCTCTCCCTCTCTCAAAAAAAACTTAAAAAATAATAAATTATGAAACCCAAAACACACAATTATTCCTATTACAAATTCAGTAATTAAAAAAATATATCTATATCTATCTTAACACAGCTAGTCTCTTGACTTGAAACACTACCTGAAGGGGGCTTACACTGCTAGTATTCTTTGGTCTCTTTCCTTATGGTGATCCTGTAATGGCTAGTGGGCAGCCTCTGTGCACCTATGATAGCTACTTAGCTGTCTCAACTTGGTATAATTTACTAAGTTTGTCATTATGCATTTAACAACAAAAAAACACATTTAAGGTTACAATTCAGTCACAATTTGGGAACTGACTTCATTTTGAAGCCACAGCTTCCTTATTTTTTCACTTCCTTTTTTCTAGAACTCACCTACAGGATTTCGTATCAACCACACTTTAGCAACTCTTGGGCACTTGCTTGCCAGTTTCCTTTTTTTGTTTCAGTAAGCGCTTCCTTGCGGGGCTGAAATGTACCACGAAGAGGCCGTTTCAGCCTCTTATTCTCTAGAAGCCTCCAGGGTACAGTCGTCCGCCACGTGAGCCTGGAAGTCTGGTGCGTATGTGCACAGAGGGAAGCCAAGACTCGGGCATGTGTGAATCCAAAGCACAGCAATTCAGCCTATTTTCTGCTGAGTTTCCAGTGAATGGTGACCAGACTCCCACCTGGAAAACTTCCGTATCATGAGGGAGATCCTGTGAAAGTTCTGGACACAGACACACCTGTATTCTGATCTCAGCTTTGTCACTTAATAGTTGAGTGATTTTTAGTAAGCTACTTGTGTATTCAGGTCCCTCACTTGCAAAATGAGGGTATACCTACTTCACCGTATGGTTGTGTGATAATTAAATAATCCATATATATTCAAACATTTATCATGTGTTAGTAATGGTTTAAGCCTTGGTGATCCGGTTAAGTTAAATAAAATTCCTGCTGTCACAAAAATTTCCATTTCCAAAGGGGGTGACAGATAATGGAAGAACAAGGTAATCTCAGATAGTGGTGAGGGAATACGGACAATAAACAGTGGTGTGATGCAGGTGCTTGAGCAGAGGCCTTGGATGAGGTAAGCAGGTCAGGGAAGGCTAGCCGGCAAGGAGAATCAAGGACAATGTGTGGGCTCAAGACCTGCCAAGGCTGGGGGCCAGAGGGAAGCAGAAGAGATGTGAGAGGCAAGGGAATACCAGAGCTCCTGTGGACGACGGTGGGTCTCCATGCTCCAACTTAAGTGGGACTGGAGTCCAGACAAGGGGCCGGACTGGAATCACTGGGCCATCATGGGCACAGGGATTGGCGGACAAGGTGTGGGGGAAGAGCGCCAGCATTCAGTGCCTGGCACAAACCTGGCTACAGAGATCGTTTATTAAATTCGAAAAATAACACATGGGAAGGTTTGGTTCCTTTAAGGAAAAAATGAAAAATACTCTCAAGGATTTTCCATCAATAATCTATCTTAATTTTTTTGAATATATAAAGTGACCATACATCCAAGTTTTAAAGATGGGCTCATTTTATGAGCTACAGCAAAACTGCCCACAACCATTGTGATTATTATACTCATTGTAGGAGGCTCCGATAAATTTAACACTTATTTCTTCCATTATAAAATATAAGCATATTACAAACATCTTGAAAAGGAAAAAAAAAGTCTATCACCCTACCACAAAAACCTACTTTAGCATTCTGTGGGTATACTGCTCTTTAGACTTTGGACTAATCTGAAATTTATAGAATACAGAGTGTTTTAAGCATTGTGGACAAGAAACTAAAATGCTGGTTTCTTACTGTCCTAATATTTTGATTCTTCATTTTTTTTTTCCCTTTCAGCAGCAAAGACTAAAAAACATGACATAGTTACAAACACTAAATTTCCAAAGTTTTTTGGAGATCTCCATACTTTTTCCATGAAGAACACATTAATTCAGTTCTGCCACTTATAATAAAATCTTGAAAAGGAAATTCTAGGTACTGACTCATCAATATGTGCTGAGTAAGCTAAATCAAAGATGCATCTCTGCTTGCTTAAAAAATGTCTAAAAGGTCAGAGGATGCAGTCTGTACAATTTCTGGGAACCCAAACTCTCAATATGTGAGAGTGGTGGGGGGTGGGTTTTACGTCCACCACCTGAACAGTCAACTCACTGACAAATAGCACAAAACTCACCCTAAATCATCTTTATTCTAAAAGAAGACTTTGTTACTTGAAATGTCGGAATTTTAAATGCAGACAATGTGTGAAGCTTTTTTTTTTTTTCTTACAAATTCCAGGGGGTAATTAAGATCAATATTGTAGTTTTCCTTTTTTTGCTTAATGTTTTAGATTCACTTCGTGCTTCTCATCGTTAAGACCTAGAAGTAATATGCAGTGGCACTTTAGGAAACATTTTTACTGCATACAAATACTTTCGAGATCAGCTTTAATGAAGGGATATGTAAATTTTAGAAGATGCAGCAGACGGTTTGGGCGGTAGGTTAGACCAATGGAAATAACAAAGAAAAAGGGTGTTCTTGAATTTACCAAACTGGAAAAACTGTGATAAGAGATACTCATACAGCAGGAACATTCTCAAAGCTGCACAAGAATGTTATGGTTTAATCAGGCCAACTTTCATTGAAGAGTCCTACAAGACAGCCAGATAACATCTTAGATACAGTCACCAAATAAAATCTCACACTGCAGAAGAAAGTTGTGTCATAAATAACCTGATTAAAATACACTGCTAGAAATCACATTTCCAAGTCTGAAAGCACTGGAATTAAAATACTAAACCCAAGACCTCCTGCAATGAATTAGGAAATATTAAAAGAAATATTTTGAACCAGAAGTAGTTTTGCCTATGATGAATTGAGTTCAGATTTCTTTGAAGTTCTTAAATTGTTAGATTTTGAAGCAGAATTGTAATCTAATTTAATTCATAGCAGAGCTAAAATTAGTTAAGAATTTATTAAATACTTATGTGCAAATGACTATACTCGGACTTTTTAAGATTTAATACTGGATAAATGAGTCGTGTTACTAGAGAATGGTGAGAAGTTAGGGGAGATTCACGCAGGGAAATAAACATCTGTGACATGTTTGTTCGGGGTTACAATAAAAAGTTTAAGTGAACAGGAAATCACAGGCAGGAGGGCACCAGGAAAATAGCTGGGGATTGAGGTAATAAACACAGCAGATAAAGCTATTCAAAGCCAGTACAGAGAGAACAATGACCAAAGGTTGGGGTTAGTCAGCAGTGACATGTAAAGGAGGTAAGAGCATCACAGGAACTAAGGGGAATTGGCAGGGGGGCCTGGTGGCCAGTGGGTTAAATGCACAAGTGGAGGCCAGAGAACTGAGTTGCAGAAGGCTGGCAAGTAGGGAACCATGAGATCCTGAGAGCAGGTTTGTGGGGACAGAAGCTAAATTGAATGAAATGAAAAGACTGAAAGCCTAATGAAGAAAAAGAAGCCAATAGCTTAAGAGATACTTTGACGAAGAGAGAAAACAACATAAACAGCAATGCAGGTCGAGGGGCAAGAGAATCCTGCAAAAGACTTAAGACAGGAGGGTTTCTGTATAGGTGGGCACAAAAAGAAAAAAGTCAGAGATGGTGAGGACAATGGGAAAGGAGGTGCACATCTGGAAATAGAAGTCTCAAGAATCTGAGAAATGGGATTGGTGACAGTTGAGTAAGGTCCCATAACAGTTCTGGGCACCTCGTGTAGACAGCATCAGCACAGTAAAGTCTTCACTGCACAGATAACCAAGACAGCGCCCGTCTAGGATTCCTCCTCGAAACCAGATCTATCAGGCCATCAGCCATGTGAAAAGTCACTGTAGTGCCCCATGGGTCACAGGATCTTACCGGTGGTTCTGGAAATGACAATACTCTAGGAAGGGCTCTGCGGACGGCTTCAGGACAGGCAGCCGACAGCCCCCTCTAGGTCTTATTTTCCCACTTAGTGAAGACACAGAGTGCCAGCAGCTTGTAGGGGTGAATTCAAATACACAACCAGTATTTCTAAGCCATGGAAAGTTCACTTGATTATGAACAGTTTTGAGACATTAAATTCAAGACCTTAAAATACATAGGACTCTAATCATCAACTGCCTGGAAGAGTTCAAAGAATGAAGTCCTGTTTTCAAGTATACTGAGAACCAACTGCTTTAAATCTTCTACAGGTCTTTTTAAAAGAGCCACTGTCCAGAGTATTTATAAATCCATCTTGACTTCTGGCTGTGACAGCACAAAAAAACACAGAACATATCTAACCTCAGAGAAGCTATCAAGCCAATCCTAAGCAATGAAACTAGAACACAGGTAAGCATATTTTGTGCGTGAATGTGAACGTGCTCCCTGAGTATTCACGGATCTTGTCCCAGTAAAGCTAGAGATAGCAATGGGCCAAATCTGCACCATGGGTGCCTGTGGGCAACTTGAAGTGGTTTCATCACAGATAATGCAGTTATCTAGGATAGTTGTATTAAGAATGTATAGAAGAACACAGATGTTTGATGTGTGTGTGTATATATATATCTACATATGTGTGTATATGTGTGTGTATATACATATATATGTACACACATATATACATGTGTGCATATACACATACATGTGTGTATATATGTGTGTGTGTGTGTGTGTGTGTGTATATATATATATATATATATATATATATATATACTTGCTCAATCTGAACACTATTCTTGACTAAAATATTTCTCCTACCCCTTTCTAAAATGCTTTTAGAGCCTGAGCACCTATTTTGACGAATGTAAAACGGATGATCAAATAGATTTCTGAAGATACACAAACATGACTGATTTTCTTTGGGTGGCTCGGTGTGAAGCTCAAAGAAATTCTGAGGGCTTTCAAAAATGTTTTGAAAAGCACTGCCACCACTGGAAAACCTGTAGCCACTCCAAGGGTTCTGAAAGACAGAATTCTCAGCTTGATGTGCAGGCTCTAAGAGATTACAACAGCACTCCCAGTGCCAGCCCCACTACTCTGGTTCACTGTTAAATGTAGAGCGCTGGCCACATTACATGTCCGTCTTAAGACTTTCACTCTTTAGCTTAAAAAACCACCAGGATTTAGCTTTCCCATACAGATTTAACTATATTACTCCACAGAGAAGTCCAAAAAGTGCCAGGTACACCACTGCGCATACGCATCATGGGACGTTAACAGCGTGGCGCTTTGTGACAGCAGCAGCAATCACTTCCATAGCTTCTGGTGTGCTAGGCTATGTTGTTCTGAACCGCTAACAACTCCAAAAGGTCGGTACCCAAAACTGAAGCCAATGAGGTGATACGACTTGCTCCAATTAAGAGAGCTAGGATTCGAACCTCAGGCAGCCTCTAGGCAGTCCATTCTGTACCTTAGTTCTTTTTCGTTTTGCTAAGTTAACAAAATTTAAGAAGAATCATTTAATAATACTGTATTAAGTAAGGGTTCGTAGGTAACACAATCAGACAATTTGGGACTGACACTTCGAGTATCTCTCAATTTAAAAAGAACACATCAAGACTTCAGAGATGAGCTGCTTTCTCAAGGCCACCATTGGCTAGTGGCCATGGTGGACCACACCCTAATCCCAACGCTAGCATACCATACCATCTGTCCTTGTTCAACCTGACAATTGCCAATGATATTGGGTTATCACCAGAAATACCTCTGAACACAATCCCATGGAAGAGTTGACAAATGAAAATTGGCCCACACTTTCTCATACTTTCTTTAAACCTTGTGGTTCCCACATGACAACTGCAAGCTAGAAATTGGGGATAAAAGGCAAACAAGATGCGGAACTCAGTCTAGCAGAGGGAAAAGCAACACAGTGATAAACTGACATAGGTACTACAACAGAAGTCTACATACGGGCTGTCCTTCATGTTTTCTAGAGGACATGGGATTTTCTTTTTAATGCTCCATGATGCCCACTAAGCAAAATCCCTACTTGAATAGATAGAAGACACAAGCCTAACCTACAATCCCAATTTTGTGTACTTGTATAACCCAAGAATGAATAGCTCACCCCTGAATGCAGGGTTTGGGTTGCCAATTCCCATGCATTAAAAAATTCACATATACCTTTTGAGTAATTCCAAAAACTTAACTCCAAAATATCTGCCAAAATTAAGTACTAATCAGCCTACTGCTGACCAGAACCCTTACCAATGATATAATCAATTAACATATATTTGTATATTACATACTATATCCCTGTAATAAAGCTTTAGAAAAAAGGTTAAGAAAATCATAAGAGGAGGGGTGCCTGGATGGCTCAGTCAGTTAAGCATCTGACTCTAGCTCATGATCTCAGTTTGTGGGTTCAAGCCCCATGTCAGGCTCTCTGCTGACAGCTCAGAGCCTGGAGCCTACTTCAGATTCTGTGCCTCCCTCTCTGCCCCTGCCCCACTCATACGCTGTCTCTCTCAAAAATAAAACATTAAAAGGGGTGCCTGGGTGGCTCAGTCCGTTAAGCATCCGACTTCGGCTCAGGTCATGATCTCACAGTCCGCGAGTTCAAGCCCCGCGTCGGGCTCTGTGCTGACAGCTCAGAGCCTGGAGCCTGCTTCACATCCTGTGTCTCCCTCCCTCTCTGCCCCTTCCCTGCTCATGCTCTGTCTCTGTCTCAAAAATAAATAAACATTAAAAAAAAAATTAAAAAAAAGAAAATAAAGAAAACATTAAAAAAATTTACAGAAAACCATAAGAGGAAATACATTTACAGCACTATTTATTGAAAAAAATCCACATATAAGTGGACCCTACCTTTCAAACCCATTAGTCAAAGGTCAACTGTAATTCACTTTCATTTGTTTGTTTTGTTTTGAGAGTACATGCATGCAAATAGGTGAGGTGCAGCGAGAGAATCTTAAGTTAGGCTCCACTGTCCACCTAGGAACCTGATGTGGGGACTCTATCTCAAAACTGTGAGATCATGATCTGAGCCGAAATCAAGAGACACTTAACTGACTGAAACACACACAAGCCCCTCATCCTCATCTCTTTACACAAAGATGAATCTTCTACCCCTTAAAACTTGAAAATCCCGTCAAATCTTAAAGAAAACGTTTTTAAAGACCATGATTTTGTTACTCAGGAGTACATTTAAGAGATGTCATTAACTAAGATTAAATAGGGTATTGTGAATAACTGAACCATCATATAAAAATTTCAAAAACATCACAAACTAATGCACAAATCGACATGTAACAGCTGAGAAGATTCTGGGGTTTTACAGCGTTCTAGAGTTGAACGGCATTTATATACTATTGTATAGTACAAGCATAGACATAATACATTCAGTATTGAGTTTTTTGGAACTTTCTGGTTGCTGAATCTGCCCAAATGCTTGGTTTTATAAAATTCCGTCTTAAACATGGGTCAGGGGAAAGAATGTGGGAGTTTCAGAAAAAGTTCTGAATCTAAATTCAATACATAACGCCTTGAGCAAGCTACTTAAATTCAGGGTTTGGTTTTTCCCCCTCTATAAAAATGAGAATCATCTTCCCTCAGGGAGTTGTTCTGAAGGTTTATTAGATGATGAATGGAAAGGCCCAAGAGGACAGTCCATCACTGATGTTTAATAAGTGAATTCCTTTCCTACTGCCTTTAAAAAAGCAGCTACATTAAATGGTACCTGAGCTTCAGAGCCATATTCCCAGATAATTCCAAAATGTAGAAAAGGGCAAACTCCAGATTATGTAATTAGTTACTACAAAAGTTCAGGCTTTTGTATAAGTAAAAAAAAAAAAAATCCTACAAATACTAACTGGTAAAGTTCATAAGAGCCCCTAAAGAAACTGTTTAGATGTCTGCAGGTCAGGTAAGTTTTCTTCTTCCTTCCCAATATCCTATTCCACTTATGCTAATTAAGAGTAAGGGGTTGACATGTCAGGCTGCTCTTCGCTAAGGTGGAGATGTTCCAAGTAGGATTTTATTTAGTAAAATTAGAGCAAATGTACTGATTTTACAGCTATAAGTGATGTGGTCCAAAAGTGTGGCAAATTACTTCAAGTATATTTGAAAATACAGATTTAAATTTTTAAATTTAAGCTAAAATCTAATTTTGGAACTAAAATGAAGACTGAAAACCCAAGGACTGTATCCTACCAAAATCTTGGTGAGAGATGATGTGTATTGCCAAGTTCAAGGTTAAAAAAAACAAACTGCATTATTTAAATGCACTAACCAAGTACCTTTTTTCTTCCACAAAAGATGAATGCTATATGAGACTTGCATATTATTACATTTACCTACTACTATACCTCCGAAGTAACAGTCATTAAAGATTTCAATGTCCTATTTTCACCATTAACTATTCCTTAACAGAGGCAAATACAAGTACAGGCTGATGCACTGCAAATACATGCTTCAGGCAGTGGACTTTTTAATGTTTTAAGATCTAAATTTGCCTTTGTGGAAAATAGCTTCCACAAAGCTATTTTCTGAAGCTTATATGAAATTAAAAACTTCACTAAAACCAAGCCCATGTTCCTTTTCTTCTGAGTTCTATCTTCCTCAGGACCTTGCAGGTCCCATTCCCACCCCACCCCGCCCCTCCTCAGACAACATCTCAGAGGGTTCAAGAAGGCAGGGGGAGTCTTAAAAGTCACTATGTGAGACCATGAAATGAATGAATGAAGCTATACAACCAAAGCGAGATCCATGCTTTATGAACACATTATTCTCACATGTCTGGGTAACAGGTTTGATATACAAGATTCTTGGTTCATTTTACAGATTCTGAAACCAATTTGCTCAAAAGGTGAATTCTGAAACCATGGTTGGTGTAGCAAATGAATATATCAAAACAAACTTTAAAAACTTCATCCAAATATTTACATTTAAAAAAGACATTTAAAAAATAGGCTACTTATTAAGTGTGCTTGAACAAACCATGTGTGGAATTGAATTCCATTCATTATGGAGTTAGTTTCTGCTAAACACATACTGATACTATAGAAGACCCCTGGCAGCTGAGGATTTAAAGGATTTCAACTGTTCCCAATCTATGCTAAAAAATGAAACATGACAAATGATTTCTGAGGCACTGATCGGAACCTCAGCAGTGGAAAGGCTAGTATGTAAGGCAAATTACTTAGGAGGCTGAAGGGCTGGCATCTGTAACTCAGTGTAGCTTTGCCACTGCCTAAGTATCACCAAGTAGTCAATAAAACTCTCTAGAAGCCATTTAAATTTTGTAATTACACCTCACCGCATTATGTTCTAGTAGTTTCACAAACTTAGAAATTCACAAAACAATGTTTTGGAATATATTCCTTGAGAAGGTGGAGGGTCTCCTATATTACATTAAACAAAAAACATGCAGTTTTTACAGCTCATAGAGCTTTTTCAAAATAAGCTATTGATCATACAGCCCAATTAAAAACTCAAACACTTTATATTACAGGTATAGAAAGTTTATAGTTCAGCAATGCCAATATAGATAATTTGACACCTTAGCCCCTACTTGCAAAATGATTAACAACTATACAGTAACTTCTATTCTATTCTGGCTTTGGCTCAGATGTTTAAATACTTAAAGAACCTGGAAAGATTTTTTTGTCTGTGTGTCTTGTTTTGCTGTTGTTTTGCATGGACGTGAGTGGGGATTATAATGAAGAGGGGAGGAGAGGTTAGTTCATTGTAATAAAGACCGATCAGGAATTAAACAGCCACTAGAATTTCATTTACCATTTCCTTACGAAATATACGTGGGAGACTATGGCTTAAAGACAGAGAGGAAAAGCCTCTTAATTTGTTCATCTATTTTACTTTACCCTTTTTCCAGTCTGACAATAATGCCAAACTTTATTTACTACCTATGACAAGAGTGACTCTAATAGGGTTTTATGAAGTCCAATTTAATTTTGGTTGAGATCTTAAGTGCTTAAAACTTTGGAATTCTTTAGATTAACTAAAAAAATAAATGCTTCTGAACAACCAAAATACCCAAAAGATTAGATAAGAACCAACTGGTTAACTACTTAAAAAAATAACCAACTCATCTTTTTTTAACAGATTAGTATTACTTGTAATATATCTCTGCCCCTATAAACTGACTTTTTGCTTAGTCTGTAGACCAAGGCAATTTTTCTAAAAGCAAGATACTTCTAATTAAGGGGGAAAAAATGATCTCTTAAAAAAAACAAAACGACAACTTAAAGAGGTCTAAAATCACTGCAGAGCTACCTCTTGGGTCAGAGAGAAAACGATGGATAACACAACTCAGTTCCCACAAATGTACCATTTTTTTTTTTTGTAAAAACAAAAATAAAAACAAAAAGAGGGTGGGGCTGGTTTTATATATCAAAATCAGCAGATTTCTCATGCTTCACAATTTTGTTGCTAGAAATCCCCAAATTCCTTGGACTCATTTGGGAAGTTTTCTGAAGGTGCGCATTATAGTAAACAGCAGCAAAAATACCAAAACAATTCTATTGCTAAAAAGCAGCTACTCCTGTGTGTGCCTTTAGAATACTAGTTGTAAAACAGCAACAAGAACAAAACAGTAATTTGTGCCATCAACTGGGATTTGAGCAATTCTAAAAAACAGTTTCCTTTAAAACAGTCTAAAAGCAGGACATCTACAATCATATTGGACAAATATTCATTAAGTTTTGGGGGGAAATATCAGAAAATGTCAAAAAGAGACAACATCATTATATTCAGTATTCTAAAGGCATGCTTCAGGTAGTTCAACAATGATTCTGGTAAGACCAACTGCTCACATACATACACACGCACACACATAGATTTTAATGGCTTAAAAAAACCCAAATTTGTTACTTTAGAAAAATGAATGCAGTGCATTTTCAGTAATATTATCGCCACAGACTCTGATTGCTCAGTCCACATGTAAGTAGTAGTTGCCTTCTATGGTGATATGGCTTCTCTGCACTAATTCCCATCAGGCCGAAAAACATTAGGGCAGGTTAAGTAAAGACTGAATTGTTGCACAAAGGAACATTTACTCATCAGATCCCACTGATCTCTTCTGTGCCCGTTTCCTGGGCAACCTTCTTGGTGAAGCTTTATCTGGAAGAAAAGAGAAAGTTTTTAACTTGCTTATTTTAAGTACAATGGATTCAAAAGACCTTTAAAAAGCATTTTCCTTCAGCTTTACCACTAAGTTAAAAAAAGAAAACACACACACACATGCAAAAATACCCTAATAATAAATGCTTCTTATCTAGTATAGGTTTTTAAAATAACCTTTAAGATAATCCTTCAAGAAGTAACTCAATTAAAACAAAACTTCGTGCAATCAGGATGGGAAAAGACCTAATCTTGGTTACTAGAATACTGAAGCCACCAAGTATAATCTTCTTAAACTCTACAATGAATATGCTTATACATGCATAAGTAAACACTTTAGAAATACTGTAAGAGGTATGAAGTTTGCAGCTCAAAAACATGTATATTGGTTACAAATTAATATTTATAAATGTAGCCATGCAGTTTGCATAATTTTTGGCAATTTCATACATTTTCCTGGAAGCAGCAGCAGATTAAAGGAAATTTTTGGACAGATGATCAATACCAAAACCATCCTGCACACCTAAGTATTATCTTTGTACTTTTTTCTCTTTATCTCCTTTTTTACAATGTTAATTTACTTTGAGAGCAGGTATGCACCTGGGAGGGGAGGGGCAGAGAGGGAAAGAGGGAAGCCCAAGCAGGCTTCACACTGCCAGTGCAGAGCCTGATGCAGGGCTAGAACTCACAAGCTGTGAGATCATGACCTGAACCAGAATCAAGAGCTGGACACTTAACTGACTGAGCCACCCAGGCATCCCTCTCTTTATCTCTTACATTAGATTCTTAGTGGAGTCTACTAAACAATAGCTAAATTGGTGGTGTCTCTCTATGTCCAACCAGTAAGCATCACCTATGTTTCTTTAAAAAAGCTGTCTTCTCTCTGACCACTACCCTTTTTATTTTCTAGGAGCCCTTTGCATACATATTAGGAAGATAAGCTCTTTGGGGAATATGTTACAAATTATAATTATTTTTACAGCTTAAAAAAAAAAGGTATTTAACACCAAAGTATGGGGTTCATTTGTAAGCATTTCATGAAGAACGGTATGAAAAAAAAAATCCACCTACAATATCTTAATTTTTATTTTCTAAAATTACCAGATCACCATATTTTTAAAATATATAGTAAATGTTTATCGAGAATATTTAGCAACTAATTTTTTTCTAAAATGTGCTTAAATGTTAGTGACTATGAAATATTAAGACTGAGCCTACAAATCACGTGAAAACTGATCTCAGTACTTTATTAAAACAGGTTAGTTAATGATGCATTTGGGGAGGCTCAACTCACCTAAAACTGAGCACAGAAGCATTTTTCTGAAGAAGTCTACAACTTTCATCAGATTTCAGAAAGGTCAGACTAAACTACTGCCTTCAGACAACTGACCAATTACTAGATAATATTTTATGTTTCTTTTTTAAATTTATTTTTGAGAGAGAGAGAGACAGAGTGCGAGCAGGGGAGGGGGAAAGAGAGAGAGAGTGGGAGGGAGGAGGAGGGAGGGAGGGGGGAGAGAGAGAGAGAGAGAGAGAGAGAGAGAGAGAGAGAGAGAGAAGAATCCGAAGCAGGCTCCAGGCTCTGAGTTGTCAGCACATACCCCGATGTGAGGCTTGAACTCACGAACTGTGAGATCATGACCTGAGCTGAAGTCAGATGCTTAAAGAACTGAGCCACCCACGAACCCCTAGATAATATTTTAAAATAAACAATATGCTGAATGTGACATTTGATTCAAAAAGTACTTTAGAATCTAACAGCCATCTGTGCAAATACAGCTGTTACTATGCAGATGTGAAGTGGTGATTACTGACTTCCAACAATTTCAACCACCTGCAGCAGGGTTTTAAATATGAGAATACAGGAAAAAGTGCCTCAGAGGAACTGCAATGCCTATTTCAACACACAACAATCTGACTCCAGTAAGGCAGCCAACTCAGCTTAATGGAGTCTCAAGTCTAAAGACCTCCATCACCTACCTAGCACATCACAGTTAAGAGGCAGATAAATGAGAGGGTGCCTAGGTGGCTCAGTTGGTTAAGCATCCGACTTCAGCTACGGTCATAATCAAACCATTTGTGGGTTCGAGCCCCGCGTTGGGCTGTGCTGACAGCTCAGAGCCTGGAGCCTGCTTTGAATTCTGTGTCTTCCTCTCTCTCTCTGCCCCTCCCCCACCTGCCCTCTCTCAAAAATAAATAACATTAACAAAAAACTTAAAAAGAAGCATATAAATGAGAAACAGAGTTAAGATAGTGGCCTAAAAACATTCAGCTTTTGGGAAAATGGCTCCAAATACCTTAACGGCCTAGAGAGCAGCATTTTACTTCACTAAAAAACAATAACTAATGTGTATAATGATGCTTTTCAGCCATCAAAGAAAAAACACCCCCCTCTTACAACCCTCCCTACCCAAAACCCTAAAAAACTATTTTTAAAAATCCAACAAAATATTTAAGATCAAAATATTTTAGCTTTTAAGAGTAAAACCTAAAGTATATGAAAAAATCAGTTAACTGAAAAAACAAAAAACACTAAAATATGTTAATGATATTCAGTAAATGGGCCCAATGTGAAAATGCCCACCCTGCCCTTCATAAAAAAACTTATTAGGGGCACCTGAGTGGCTCAGTCGGTTAACCATCCAACTTCGGCTCAGGTCATGATCTCACAGTTCGTGGGTTTGAGCCCCTCATCGGGCTCTGTGCTGACAGCTCAGAGCCTGGAGCCTGCTTCCAATTCTGTGTCTCCCTCTCTCTCTGCCACTCCCCTACTTGTGCTCTCTCAAAAATGAATAAACGTTAAAAAAATTAAAAAGAAAAAAAAAAAAACCTTATTAGGGACAGGCTCAAATTGTTTAAAACCACACCCCTCTTTCATGTTCTGGTGAGATGGAGAAAAATCTTCCAAAATAAATGCTGGCCCCTTACACTCGCTTGTCCTCACACTACCACTCCCCAAAGGTAATTCCTCAAAGCTTGAGAGACCTTCTGCTTCCATGCACACCTCCTGCTCCATGATCTTCAAAGTTTCTCTTGGTGTTCTCCATTTTATCCTCAAATATGCAAAGTACATGTACCATCTCTGAAAGAAATGGCTATTTTTTCAACCTAAAGTATCTTCCATTTGTCTCAACCCCTTTACTCTGAGAAAAGCATGTTCTAAGAGTGGCTCTCAAAGTATGGTCTGGACCAGTAGCTTCAAAGTCACTTGAAAATACAGATATGCAAATTCTTGGGCTTCACCCCAGACCTACTCAATTGGAAACTCTAGGGGGTGGGGCCTAACAAGGGGAAGAGGCAATTCAGGTGGTTCTGGGGAGGGCTACAGTTTGAGAACTATTGCTGTAAGGAACCAAGTATAAGAGAAATACAAGCATACAAAATTAAGTAAAAATACTATTAAAAATTGAACTGAAAATATCAATATGATTTGGGATTTGAAAAAATAGCTATTTTCTAGCTCAGTTCACAGAATGGGCCTAGAAACCATGTCATCCAATGTCAAGGACATCCCTAATGTCCAGATTTTCATTTCTAAGTATCATCCAGGGGTCCTTGGAGAAACAGCTTACTCCATGCCTAAGGTAGAGAAAGTACAAAATGTCTAGATTATCTTCTTGAGCCAACAAGTAAGGGATCATTCAAAGTACAAAAGGGTAAGATTGGAGGTAGTTCAAAAAGGCAACCAGTAGTCAAAACTCTTTAACAATTTGAGCATCAAAAAGAATACAGTTGACTAAAATCCACAGATTCTATGAAAAACCGAGTCTATACAGGATAGTCAAAAAGGAGAGAATTAGGAAAAACTCATCTGTCACCATTTGGGTGGCTTTTAAACCAACTCTTTGAAAATTGGAAAATAAAGATAAGAATTAAGCATTTAGCCTGCTTTTTCAATAGGAATTGTCCTTTTAAGGTAACCAAAAAGTCCCAGTTGATGAAAGAAAGCTTTACTTTACAAAACAATAGCAGTTAGTAAAAATTAAACAAATTTCAATTAAAAATCATCACAACTTCTGAAACATTACTGATTCAGGAAAGGAATATCAAATGGTGAATGGTTTAGAGAACTGGACATTGGTGCGTGTCAAAGTGATAGTATACAGGTAACTTCTAGGTTGCAAGCAAAAAAGACCTATCCGATCCTGGTTACATGGAACGATCATGTGGCTACCACCCTAATCTAGTGCTCAGTTTAGCATCACTAATCAGATAGAGTTTCTTGATGTGATACAGGGAAAAGTACTTTTAAGTTATGACATATCAGCCAAAAATGATTCATCTAAATCTAATCAAACCTATAGATTAGTCTTCCAAGTTAAAAGAAATGTTAGCTAAAACACACCAGGAGAAAACAGTCAGAGAAATCTGGAACAAGAGATTTTTTAGAGTCTCATTCCCTCAGTGTGATCAATGGGTCAGCAGCACTGGCATCACCTGGGAGCCTATTAGAACACTGACACTTAGGCCCCACCCTAGAACAACTGAATCCAAAACTGCGTAAGATTTTCAAGTGATCTTGCACACAAAGTTTGGGAAGCCCTGGCTTTGGGCTGACAGCATGGAGTCTGCTTGGGATTCTCTCTCTCCCTCTCTCTCTGCCCCTCCCCTGCTCACACGCTTACTCTCTCTCTCTTTCAAAATAAATAAACTTTAAAAAATTTAAAAAAATAAAGTGTGAGAAGTCCTTTTCCAGAGGACAAGCGGCCATCTCTTGAGCTGCTATAAATTAAAAAGGACTTAAGAAACAGAACAAACAGATGCAATGCATCATCCTATATTGGAAAAACCAGCTATAAAAGGTATTTTTGAAACAACTGAAGAAATTTCAACATGATTATTAATAAAGTAATTCATAATTCTTTAAATGTGATGTTATTTCTGTCAGGAAAAGGTTATTTCTTTGCAAATTGAAATTTTTTTTGAGGTAGTGTGTGTCACTGTATCTGTATAGAAAACAAACAAACAAAAAAACAACCTGCACTCTAAAAGGGCAAATAATTGGGATGCCCTGGGCTGGCTCAGTCAGAAGAGCATGTAATTCTTGATCTGAGTCGTGAGTTCAAGTCTCATGTTGGGTGCAGAAATTAGTAAACACACAAACAAACAAACCCCCAAAAACAACAATGAAAACTTAAAAAAAACACTAAAAAGGATTATTTTTGTTTTTAGAAATAAGTAATAAAAGAAAAAGAGAAGGAATAATACGAGTGTCTTTTGGTAGTAAGACGTGGTCCTAAAACAAACTCAGCTGGACAATCAGATTTTGAGGAAGAAAGACAAGTACTAAAAAATATTTAGTGACTTTAACTCTACCCACCTTTTTAATTTTTATTTATATACTTATTTTTAACATTTTTTTTCTAATGTTTATTTTTTAGAAAAAGAGAGAGAAAAAACGTGCACAAGCAGCGGGGGGAGCAAAGAGAGAAGCAGACACAGAATCCAGAGCAGGCTCCAGCCTCTGAGCTGTCAGCACGGCTGGGGCTTGAACTCACAAACCGTGATATCATGAGCTGAAGATGGATGCTTAACTGAGCCACCTAGACATCCCAACTCTACCCATCTTTGAGTATTAAGTCTTCCTGAAAAAGTACGTGGGCTTCAGAATGAGACAAATCCAGCTGTGGATCTTGGCAGGTTACTTTTCCTCAGTAGCAGTGTCTCATCAGTAAATAGAGGGATAGCACCTCACCTTGCAGAGTGAATGCCCAGTACACGGAGGCACTCAACGGTTCAATTCTTTCCTTCAACAAGGTTTCCCTAGATTCTCATATGGTCCTCTTTCCTAACTTGTAAGTTGTCTGTACCATGTAACTCCTTCTAGCACATATCATATACTACCTTGGATTACTCAAATATTTCATACATGTGCTTTATTTTCAAGTAGAAATGTAAACTTCTGAAAAAACAGTAATATTCTTTTTAACATACCACTCATGACCTAGCAGAGTATTGTGAAAGACTAAATACTTGACACTTGCTGATTAAAATACAATTATCAATGATCTGAAGTATAATCATTCTCAGCTTTAAAGCTCATGAATAATAATGCCAGGAAGAAAGATATTATAAAACTAACTCTCCCAATCTATTTGTCATGAAAGAATTCTTTTGGAGAGGTGGCTCCACAGCTGTTACGGTGACTTTAGTTTTTAATTATAACTTTTAATACTTTTCAAATTAGTTTCAGCTAATTCCATGTAAGACACTTAAAATTTAATTACTTTTGAAGAGCCTGTATTTTAACATACCAGACTTTACAAGTAATTCTGATGCATTATAAAGATACCACAGTCTACTGTACAACCCAATTCCATCTTTTGCTATAACTAATGTCAGGATAATGGGGAAAATTTGTCCTTAAAGAGAAAAGGTTATCTAAAGATTTATTTAAATTTAAAGACATTATTTCATGGGACCTCAGCTACCACCTATGCTATATATTCAATGACTTCAAATCTTTTTTCTAAGACTTTATTTTCAAGTTTACTCATTTTTGAGGGGGGGGGCGAGGGGGGTCGAGGGGGACGAGGGGGGCGAGGGGGGGCAAGGGGGGGACGAGGGGGAGACGAGGGGGACGAGAGGGAGAGGGAGAGGGAGAGACGAGAGGGAGAGACGAGAGGGAGAGACGAGAGGGAGAGACGAGAGGGAGAGACGAGAGGGAGAGACGAGAGGGAGAGACGAGAGGGAGAGACGAGAGGGAGAGACGAGAGGGAGAGACGAGAGGGAGAGGGAGGAAGAGGGAATCCCAAGCAGGCTCAGCACTCTCAATGCTGAGCCTGTTGCAGGGCTTGAACTCAGGAACCATGAGATCATGGCCTGAGCAGAAATCAGGAGTAGAATGTTTAACAGACTGAGCCACCCAGGCACCTGTCTTAAGATTTTTAAGTAATCTCTACACCCAACATGAGGCTCAAACTTACAACCCTGAGATCAAGAGCTGCATGCTCCACCTATTGAGCCAGCCAGGCACCCATCAACATCTCCAAATCTTGATCCACCTGTGCTCTAAATACAACTTTCAAATAGCTTACTGGATATCCTTATCTGGGCTTTCACACTCAACAGATCTAGTTCCAACTCCTCACCCCTCATGCATGTCCGCTGCTCTTCCTATATTCCCTAACATTAATGGGATCATCTTCCACCCAGATGCCTAAAACTCACAAGTACTTTTTCCTCCTTCCTCCCTAAAACATCCAAAAAGTCACCCAAAGGCCAATTCCCTCCAATTCTGAAATATCTTTCCAGTTTATTTTACTCTGCATCACTACTGCTTTAGCTTAGGCCCTAAGGATTTCTCAGATGTTTTACGGAATTCATCTAACCAGTATCCCTACTTCTAGTAGTTTCTGCTTGCTAAACTATACACCACAAAACTATTACAATTTCTTTTAAAAATATAAATGTTTATTTCTCTGCTTCAAAGTATCTGATGGCTGCCTTTTACCAAGAAGAAAAGCCAAATCCTTGGCATAGCACGTAAAACTCTGAAGATTCCTTCTCATCTAACTCAAGACTCTGGTTGGTCAAAAGTCAACTTTTATGAATGAATTCTCCTACTCTCTCCTAGAGAATGAAAGCCCCTCCTATGCTGTTACTTTGTACCCACTTTTAATAAAGCACCTACCCTACCTTAATTATGTTTCAATAGAGAACCTTCCCTGAAAGTAATACACATGGAAACAATTCAATTTGTAAATCCAGGAAGGACACAAATAGCTCATTCACAAAAAAAATAAGTGGCTATATATGTATAAAGAAGTCAAATCTTACTTTTTAATTTTTATTAATTTTTTTAATGTTTATTTATCATTTTTGAGAGAGAGAGAACGTGCGAGAGTGAGCAGGAGACACAGAATCTGAAGCAGGTTCCAGGCTCTGAGCTGTTAGCACAAAGCCTGATGCAGGGCTCGAACTCACTAACTGTGAGATCATGACCTGAGCTGAAGTCAGACGCTTAACTGACTGAGCCACCCAGGTGCCCCTCAAATCTCATTCTTAATTGTCAATGAAAAACAATGATCCCATTTTGTACCATACCACCAGATTAAAACATTTGATAATATTTAATGCCTGAGAAAGACTCGTGAGAGTAGAAAAGAAACAGGCAATGTTGTACACTGCTGAGAACATAAACGGACACTATCTTTTGGGAGGGAAAGAGCTTTTCCCATTAAAAAAAATGTATATAATCTTAGACCTAACTATTCTACTTTTAAGGAATTATCTATCCCAGATAGCGGGGTCAGTGAAAGGAGAAGAGGGTCAAAAGGCACAAACTTTCAGCTTTTTAAAATAAGTTATGGGGGTGTAATGGATACCATGGTGTCTATAGTTGTTAATACTGTATTGTATATTTAAACATCTTAAAAGTTCTTATCACAAGAAAAAAAAGACTTTTAACGGTGTGGGGCCAGTAACAAGACTTACTGTGATCATTTCACAATATATACAAATAGTGAATCACTACACTGTACATCTGAATCTAATATAATGTTGTATGTCAATTACCTCAATTTAAAAAAAAAAAATGATAAATTATCCCATAAATTTACATAAAAATATTCATTATAGTTTTAAATTAAGAATGAAAATCTGGAATTAAAACATCCTTCAACAGAGAACACGTTCAATTTATCATGACACATTTATATAAAGGAATACTATCCAGCTGTTAAAAACAATGAAGTAAATAAGTATCATAAAAAAAAATATCCAACATACGAAAACTTGGGATTCTAGTACAGTGCACGTAGCATTATGCCATCTCTGTACAATAGTCACAGAAACAATAGCCATATGCACTGGTAATGTACAGAAAATACTTAGAATAACAATTACTTGTAGAAAAAGAAAAAGAAATTAGTGGAGTGAGAAGGTGATCTCAGTTTTTCATTCTGTACGGTTTTTGTTTTGTTTTAATTTCTTAAGTTTATTTATTTTGTAAGAACGTGAGCAGGGTAGGGGCACAGGGGGGTGGGGAGAGAGAGAATCCCAAGCAGGCTCCACATTGCATGGCCCGATGTGAAGCTCAAACTCACCAACCGTGAGATCATGAGCAGAGCCGAAATCAAGAGTCGGATGCTTAACCAACTGAGCCACCCAGATGCCCCTATTATTGTTCTTAATATGAAGCCATACTGCTTTTACAATAAATTTTTTTTAAAGCCCATTTACAGCTGAAGAAAAAATACCTATAAAGATTAATATTTTAACTAATTGCATATGTGATAAAGCTGAAATATGTTAGGTAAACCACCAAGCAATATTTTAGGTCTATTCTTTCAAACTGCAGTGGGTAGTTAGTTTTTCTAATAAGTATAGTGCTATAAAAAACAGTTCCATTACTCATTAAATGTACTGTATTCATATGCTATACAACCTCCCCAAAACTATACATAGCAAACACCATTAAAAAAATTAATTGCCTCACCTCTTCTACTCTGCACTGAAGCAACAGAAAAAAAGAGATAGGAAAAGATTAGGAATACAGAGAATTCACACATTTGTAGATTAAACTGCAGATATGGAAGCATTCTAAATTAAAGCATAAAAATACTACTCAGAAAAAAAATTTTTAAGTGTTTACTAATCATATTATACTAGATTCTATACAAGTAATGGAAAAGATGAGTGTTAAGTAGAATTGACCAAGTGTTTTTAAATCTAAAATACTTAATTTGATTTCCATTTAAGAGAAAAAATTTCCAGCCACATTTATAAGAGTACTTACTGATCTGATTCAAAGTTTCCTGAGGAATCCAACTCATGTCAACATCATTCTGACTTGATGTACCCATTTCTACCTTCTGTATGGGTCTCTTGCGCTAAAAAAGCAAAAAAACATCATTTTAAAGAAGTTCTATCATGTTGTTCACTGTAATTTTAAAAAGACCTATTAAGTTACCTAATTTATATATCTTAAATAGTTTTACAAACATACCCTTACTTAAGTATTTTATTAATTAAAAGAAAAAAAGTCATGTCTAACACTAATTATAAAGAATAAACAATAAGGGGGGGGGACTTGGGTGGCTCAATGGGTTAAGTGTTTGACTTCGGCTCAGGTCACAATCGCACAGTTTGTGAGTTCAAGCCCTGCACAGGGCTCTCTGCTGTCAGCACAGAGCCCTCTTCAGATCCTGTCTCCCTCTCACTCTGCCCCTCCTCCGCCCATGTGTGTGTGTACACTCTCTCAAAAATAAATAAAACATTAAAAAAAAAAAGAATAAATTATAAGTAATAAATCTTTGCAACAATTATTTGTTTTCAGGTTTTAAAGACCTTTTCCTCTGCTATAAAGCTTCATATGTTGTTATACAACTGGTGGACAAAGCAAGAACTTCTATTTATACAATTTTTCTTTCTCTTTGGGAAACGAACTTTAAAGAATAAGTTTTCTACATCAAACAAAATTCAAGATAATTACTAAAACATTCAATGTAGGCAGGCAGATTGCTGCATTGTTACCTAAACACACTTTTTAAACAGACGGCACAGGTAAAACAAAACAAGAACATAAAATCTCATTTAAGCCAACAACAACCTCAAACTTTGTCCCTGGAGTACTTGCAGCAAAACTGTTTGGAAGAAAGTGATTCAATTCCTTCTTTAGTCTTGCTCTTAAAACAAACAAAAAAACCTAGCCATTTACATAAGAGTATTAGTTATACAGTCCAGAAACCAGACTATATACACAGAAAGGTAACTAAAAAATGGCTTCATCCAAATAAAAAAAAAAAAAATTTAAAGATGCCATTATACCTAATACACAAATTTATAGCAAAAATGCTATCATGAAAACGTGGGAAAGAAAGTTATGGAAATTAACACTTGAGCACTAAGTATTTCTCTTTAAAAAAAAAAAAAAAACTTTTAACATTTATTCATTTTTGAGAGACAGAGACACAGGGTGTGGGCAGAGGAGGGCAGAGAGAGAGGGAGACAGAATCTGAAGCAGGCTCCAGGCTGAGCTGTCAGCACACAGCCTAGCGTGAGCTGTGCTCTCATGAACCGTGAGATCATGACCTGAGCTGAAGTCAGGTGCTTAACTGACTGAGCCACCCAGGGGCCCCATCTCTTTTTTTTTAAGTTTATTTATTTGAGAGAGTGAGAGCTCACAGGAGGGGCAGAGAGAGAGGGAGAGAGAGAAAATCCCAAGCAGGTTCTACATGGCCAACACGGAGCTCAACGTGGAGCTCAAACTCTTAAAACCACGAGATCATGACCTGAGCTGAAATCAAGAGTCAGACGCTTAACCAACTGAGCCACCCAGGTGCCCTGTGTATTTCTCTTCTATTTTTTATCCTAAATGTTTGTTTTAGGGGGGGGGGGGAAGGGACAGAGAGAGGAGGAGACAGAGATTCCAAAGCAGGCACCACGTCCGACACAGTACCCACAACCATGAGATCATGACCTGAGCCAAGCTTAACCAAATGAGTCACCCAGGTGCCCTCCAAGTATTTCTTTTATTTTTTTTTATTATTTTTAAAATAAAGAACATTTTATTTTTTTAAAGTTTATTCACTAAGAGAGAAAACGTGGGTGTCGGAGTGCACAAATAGGGGAGGGACAGACAGAATAAGAGACAGAATCCCAAGCAGGCTCTGTGCCATCAGCTCAGATGCTTGATGCGGGGTTCGAACTCATGAACCGTGAGATTGTGACCTGAGCCGAGATCAAGTTGGTCGCTTAACCGACTGCATCACCCAGGCGCCCCGGTATTTCTCTTTTAAAGAGGAAGTACTTACTGTCTCTGACACAAATCGTGTTATATTTTCCATTGAGAGCAATAATATGGGTTGCTCTGGTTTTTTGCAGGGAGGACAGGGAGATAAAGATACAGTGATGGAATTAGCTACTGTATCCAGAGAAAGAGAAACCAAGATTATAGCAGGCGCTTCAGTGTTGCCACTTTAGTACCTTAACAAGAAAGCAGAAGCTAGACAGAATACAGCCAAATTCATTCTTCCTTTTTCAAATGAAAAGACTTACGTAATTGCTATCCTTACAGTTAAGAGTATTAAAGCAAATCTAAAATCTGTGTTGCTCACGAGTAACAAATCCATGAAAAAGCATAGTAAACAGAACAATGAAATCTTATTGAGTTTAAAGAATAAAATTCTAGCACGATTTAGAATTACAGTAAGAAGGTAAAGATCATTCTGGAGGGTGTAGCCAAAGACGCTAATTGTATGTATATGAAAGTCTAAACAAATCAGTCACATATCCAAGGTCTCATCTTCAGTTTATTTTTTTTTAATGTTTATTTTGAGACAGAGAGAGAAAGAGAAAGGGCACATGTGAGCAGGGGAGGGGCAGAAAGGGAGACAGAGAGAATTCCAAGCAGGCTCTGCCACTGCAGAGCTGGACATGGGGCTCAATCTCACGAAGAACCATGAGATGGTAACCTGAGCCAAAATCAAGAGTCGGACACTTAAATGAGCCACCCAGGTGCCCCAGTTTTATTTTAAAAAGGTACAACAGGGATGCCTGGGTGGTTCAGTTGGTTAAGCACCTGACTCTTGATCTCAGCTCAGGTCATAGTTTTTGAGTTCGAGCCCCACATCGGGCTCTGTGCTGACAGTGCAGAGCCTGCCTGGGATTCTCTCTCTCCGGTCTCTCTGCCCCTCCCCCACTCATGCTTGCTCTCAAAAAATAAACAGTAAGAAAAAAATTTTTTTAAGGTGCAACAAACCTGTAAATACACAAACTCAGAATGATAGCAAGAAGCCACAAATAACTAGAATATGCTCAGTATATAACAACTTTTGATGTATGACTGTAAGAGTCATTCATTTAGAATTACCTTTCTAGATTCTAGGAGTTGATGAAGGCCAACAACCACCAACAGCCCAAGACCAGCAAGGAACATATACATAAAGATTCTGATATAAAAGGAGAAAAAACAAACTGGCTTTAATTCATAAGAAACACAACTAATTAAAACTAGAATTCTGCTTTACCTCAAACAATAGCACAACTAATTACAATTGTAATTCTAACACAATGTAAGTTTTCCAAATAACTTGTGGGGCAAAGGAAGAAAATATTTTATATTCAATTTACATCTAGGTAGTAAGTTCCACAAATTTACTTTTATCTTTAAGAACAATTAGTCAAAAAAAAAAATCAAGTATCTGATCTAAAATAAATAAAATTACTTTATTATTTGTCATACTCAAGCTCAAGCTCAGTTAGTTAAAATAATTGTATTAGCTTTTGTCTCCCTCAAATATTATTTTGCATAATTTGATTTAAAAATTGCTTTTGCTCAATTACATATATGTATACGGTAAGAAATGACTCATCATTATTCATGAAGAACACAGTTTCCAAGATAATAACATCTTCTAATTTATATTTTTAATAGCGATTTAAGAGGTATGTAACTTAGATGAGGCTGGTGATCAGCTTATGAGCATGGGGTAGAAAAGAATTTAGGAGAGGGGTTGTTCAGAAAGCCAGCTATCTTTTTTAAAAGTTTTTTTTTTATCAGTTTCAACTATCCTTCCTCTCTGTTAATAGTTATAAGAACCACCTAAGATATAGATTTCACAAAATTTATAGGTCCATTTTTGCTATTAAAACAAATGTTGACAGGAGCAAGCTTTCCAGGCCTGACATGTGAGATCAAGATCTACCTACACATTGCAACTTTCACTTACGTTTCTCCATCTAATCCATCCTCTCTTTCAATAATCGTAACTGTTTGATTGAAGACAGCATCTTGGAATACATTGCCCTATTAATAAAATAAATCACAAAAATGTGAAATTCATTGAAAAAATAAAAGGTACAATTTCTTAGAAGAATCCCCAACAGATAAAGAAACAGCTTTCTCATCACTTAGCTCAGTGTCAGAGACTCAACATTGTATTACTTTCTTCTACAAAATAAAAAACCTTGCTAAAGTTGTCCTCCACTTTCATGAGGGCAGAGAAGGGGAAAGGTGTGAGAAAACAGGGAAGTAAAGTAAAAAGGAGACAAATGTGCAGAAAGAAAAAAAAACCCCACAGAACACCCATTAACTAGAAGCCATAACTTCTGTTGTACAGAATCCTCCAAAAAAGAAGGGAACAGCATGAAAATGTAGAGTAGCAGATTTTAAGAACTAGATTTGAACAGAAGTCAAATCCATGCTCTAAATTCACAATGAATTGGAAATCAATTTACAATAAACATGATCTGCAGTATCAAAGGATGTTTATGTTGTGGTCTTGGAATAATTTTGTCAGTTTCACACAACTTCAGTTTTCAAATTCATCATAGTCACTGGGACAATACTTAGATGTTTTCAGCGTTTGATGCTTCACAACAAGGCATTACTTTCTCAAAACTGTCACTTATTGCTAAACTGTAATTATTTAAGTTTTACTTCAAGATCTTTCCATCCACATTGCTCCAATGACAATTCCAGCAATCAGAATACATTGATACAAACTAACATTCAAACTGGAACTGAAACTATGTACATGTGTGCTCAAAAACAAGACAAAATATATAATTATTCAAACTGTTTAACTATGAAGTTGAGGAAGCTTAATACATTATTTTGAAGGATGAAAAACCCTCCCACTAAGTAATTTAAAGAAAAAAAGAAAACTTAATGGCAGCATGAGAAATTGATCTCAGACATGAGTGAACATGTTGACACTATGGGATAAAAAGGTTGAGTAAGCTTCCAGGAGAGGATGAAATTTCCCTCTTTGAAAACTTTGAGAAGGGAATGGTTTAGATGTGCTCTCATCTAAAGGACATAATAGTTGGCACCTAGAAGTCAACTCTCAGCAGTAAAATTCTAGTGGCCTTCTCTCATTAATTCTTTGGATATACAGTGTGTATATTAAAAACCACAAAAAAGACAACAGAGCATATTAGACTATTTGGTTCTCATAAACCATAAACCTCACTGCTCTAACTATCCTAAAAATACTTGGTTATGTTTTTATCTATGAGGGTATAAAACGATGGAAAAACAGTTACAGAAAGACCTTCACTTACAAATAAAAGCAGTAAAATGGGCAAAATGCAAGCAATAAAAGGAAGTACAAAATAGATTACTTAACACATATTAACATCTGAATACGAAGCAGACTCCACTGTGTGGCTTACTGCTCCTTTTCCTTTTAACATCTAGCTCAAGTCACATCCACTTTCATACTACAGCACTTTACACCAATCCCTCACTATGTATCATTTATAAATGCTGTGATATCACCTGTTTACATCCATCTGCCCCCCACTGGATTCTAGATTTGAAGACAAACATGTGTAATTTATTTTTGCCTCCCTCTTGCCCATCACAGTTCCAACTACAAAACAGGCACTTAGATGAATAAGAGTATTCATTAAACAATGTCAACTGTCCTCCTCCATCTCTAACAAAAAAAAAAAAAAAAAAAAAGGTTTAGAAGGCCTTACGTTCAGATCTTTGTAGTTTAGATTGATGACTAGACCAAAGGGTCGTCCACCCATGGGCTCTGCAGGAATGAAGGAGTACTCAAAAGTCGCCTGTCTCTGGGGCGGTACTACAGTGTTCAGAGGAAGAGCTGTGAAATTCTGGATATAAAACTGGTAGTCCTGAGGATAACGGAACGAGGCATCTAAAGACTCAACGATAAAATCTTCTGTACCCTTGTTTGTAAAGCCTACTAGGAATTTCACAATGTTATTTGCTGGAAAATCTAAGAAACAAAAAAAGAAACCAGAAGATTAGAAAACATTCAAAGGACACGAAGAGACATTATAAGGATCTGGGCACCCTCTCCTACACGTGGACCTGGTTTCAGAATCTTTTTTAGTAGCTCACTCCAGCCCCCTACTAACTAGTAACAGATTACAGTTGATGTATAAACTGCAACCTTTGTCTGTGCTCCAGCGTTCCAACTTAAGAACTGAATGGAGTATCTCAATGTCAGACTACATCACTTGCACATCATGTGGTCTAAGAAAGAGATGTGTACTTTTAGCAGTTAAGATTATGCTGCCGTGGGACTATCTGTCTTGAAGTCACCTTCAACTCAGTATCTATTATCTGTGCAAATAACAGAAGAATGACAGAAAGATAGGCCTAAGAGATTCACCTGAAAATTGTAGTATCTGTTAAAATACTGAGAAAAAAACAAAAACGAACCAGGTAACCCATATCCACTTTGAGCAATCACTCAAAACACAAATTTGAAGGTGAGACCCCAGGAGACAGCTACAAAAAAAGGAGAAGGGGGGAATCTCTTATTCATATCATACCATTGGAGGCATAAAATTGGAATGTAGGTGAGAATAAAACAAAACTTGAGAAGACCAAGATAATTAATAATTTCAAAAAAGAAGTCTTCAATGATTACATTGTGGTCTACAGAGCTGAGTTTCACCCAGTTTAGCAGAGGCTTTGGGACAGACAAATCTGGGTCTGTCTTCACAATCTATTTACCAGCTGAGTCACCCTGGACAAGTTCCTCACCTCTCTAGACTCTCTACTGAACAGTAGTAACTATCCTCATATGGATTAAATAATACACACAAAGTACTGAGAACAGTGTCTGCCATACAGCCCTCAATAAACCTAAGACATTATATGTATTTTCTTTTACTGAAACCAAGGCTCTAATCAAGGCCTAATCGTACAGATTTAATATTTCACTAATATTTACACTCAAAATATGAGTTAGTTTACTGTGGCAGTTTGAAAAAAGTTTTAAAACAGTAGCTTTCAAAAGGACATTTAACTTCTAGTTAAAATGGATAGTATTTATTTTCCCCCTTAGTTTAAATGCCAAGAATACTACCTTACAGATATGGCTATTCACACATATAGGAAAACTTGTTTGGAGATATGTATTTACATACTTATTTGTAATCTAAGAGAGGAAAATAATAAAGATCTTAAGCATCTCTGCTTCCCAAATAAAGTGAGCTTGTCATCTGAAAAATTCCTATGTCTGAATCAAAACTAACATTTCTCTATTACCTTCTCCTTTCACAAACAAGATTGTTGTATCTGCACTTGGTGAAGCTTCAGGTTCACCAGATACATCTTCTTCTTCTTTATCTTCAGCCTAAGAAAAACAACATTAAAAAATAATTATGGGGTAAAAATACATCATTAAAAAATTAAATAATGACTTTAAAAAAATGACTTCACTAGATTTAGCACAAAAGACTGCTTCTCTGAGGCTTTCTTGGGATTAGTGAATGAATTTCAGTGTATCTCATCAGTTAAAATAAAATTTACATCTCAAAAAGTAAAGTGCATACCAATCCCCTGGAGATTTTATGCAGATCTGATATAACTCTAGGGAAAGCTGGAAATTCAGTATTTCTTTTTTTTTTCCCCCCCAAAATTTTTTTACATTTATTTATTTTTCAGAGACAGAGCATAAGCAGGGGAGGGGCAGAGAGAGGAAGACACAGAAACAGAAGCAAGCTCCAGGCTCAGAGCTGTCAGCAAAGCTTGTAGGGCTTGAGCTCACAAACTGCGAGATCATGACCTGAGCCAAAGTCATACTCTTAACTGACTGAGCCACCCAGGCGCCCCGGAAATTCTGTATTTCTAAAAGCACCCAGGAAATGCCAAGGCTGCAAGTACTCAAACCACACTTCAAGCTTCAAGGTTCTAAAGCATGGGTTGGTAAACTTTGTAAAGTTTGAAAAAAGCTTAAAATGTGTCTGTCAAAGGAACATTTTACATTCTAGTTAAAACAAATAGTATTCATTTTCCCCCTTAATTTAAATACCAGGAATACTACCTTATAGGAAAAAGTCTCAAACTTAGTCTTCCCCAGCTACCTGCCCCATCCTCCCACAACATGGGTGGAGGAAACAATACTCTGAAAGTAGCACCAACCCATGTACCCAGATACCAAGTATTTTTGGCTTTGAGAACCATGAGGTCCCTCAGGCAACTACTCAACTCTGAGGCTGCAGCATAAACGCAGTCACAGACAATTATGTAAAAGAATAAAGACCACTAGACTTGGCCTGTAGCCCTTTTGTCAGACTTCTGTTCTCGAGCACCTTGTCCTCACCCTTGGAGTGATTTCTATCCTGATTCAGAGAACAATTTTCCTCTGAGAAGACATCACACAACTTGGTAAAAATGGTAAAGGAAAGAAAAGAAAGGAAAAGGGAAAAGAAAAGAAAAGGAAAAGAAGGACAGGATCATATTGGGATGATGGAAATGTCCTAAAACTCAGAACTGCTCACCTTAGTATTTACTAAAGATCACTGAATTGCATGTTTAAAAGAGACTACCATGATACGTAAATTAGGTCTCAACAAAGGTGATAGAAAATATGAACTAATTTTAATTTACAATTTTAATCCTCAGTGCAGTCCTTCTCCAAGCATCAATGAGAATTACAAAGATATTCATATATTTGAAATATTCAGGCCCTTAATAAATTGAGATGCTTAAGGGCACTACTGTTTATTGGCATTTTGCCTTCCATTTATGTAAAACACTCTCTCCCCCAATAGACAGACGTCAAGGGCAAAGACTGTCTTACACTTTAAAAAAAATTCTCCACAGCCAGCTAGTACTCAAGAGAAGGCACTCAAAAATTTGTTTGATGACTATGCAATTGTATAATGTTATATTTTAAGTATCCTTAATGATACCACTAATTTAGTAAGACTTAGTGAATTTCCACCTTTGAGAAAGGAGACCAGAGACAAGAAGGCAGGAACCCTAAAACTGTATTAAGGAGGAAAGGGTATGCTAGAGAAAGTTAAGACAAATCACCCTGAAGGTATGATTTAATGGGTTGTGGGATAAAAAGAAATGGAAGTAATAAGGCAAGAGCTTGAATCACTGAGCCATATCAAAACAGTAAATAATTTATGGAGGTGTGATGAATGCTAAAAGCTGAATTCCATTTTGGACATATAAAATCTGAGGTACTAAGGGGCGCATTGGTGGCTAGTTGATTGGGCTTCCGACTTCGGCTCAGGTCACAATTTCACGGTTTGTGGGTTGGAGCCCTGCATTGGGCTCTGTACTATCAGCTCAGAGCCTGGAGCCGACTTCAGATTCTGTGTCTCCCTCTCTCTGCCCCTACCCTTGCTCACACTCTGTCTCTCTGTCTCTCTCTGTCTCTCTCTCTCTCAAAAATAAATAAATAAATATTTTTTAAAATAAAAAAATAAATAAAATTTGAGGTACTAATGGAATATCCAGATGGTGCTAACTGGCAAAGAGCTGGAAATAAAGGTATGGAGTTCAGTAAGGTAAGTGGTTAGAGACAAGGTCTGAAGGTTGTCAGTTAAAGATGGTGTTGGTTGAAACCACAGGGGTTTTTTTAATGTTTATTTATTTATTTTTGAGAGTGCACACACAAGTGGGGAGGGGCAGAGAGACAGGGAGGCAGAATGTGAAACAGGCTCTAGGGTCCAAGCTATCAGTGCAGAGCCCTACATAAGGGCTCGAACCCACAAACCATGAGATCATGACCTAGGCCAAAGTTGGACACTCAACCAACTGAGCCACCCAGGAGCCCTGAAACCACAGGTTTCATTAACATTATGGGGATAAGCAGGGGAGAGAAGATAGTGGAAAGACCAAGCAACAGAAGATGGGCAGAGGAAACTAAAGGGGGAGGGTACCACAGAAGCCAACATGAAGGGACTGAAGGAAGGGATACTCTACTCTGCAAATGCTAAGAGTTTGAACAGGAAAACAATGAAAAACAGACCAGGAATTTCACAATTAGGTCAGTAGTGACTTAACAAGAACAGTTTTACTAGATATATAGTAAAACTATACATTTACTCTTTCAAGAAATGTGCTGGTAAAGATAAAATGTGTAGCAACTTAAAGTGGAGAATACAAAGTGGTGTATGTAAGTACTGTATATGCATATACAGTTTGAAAAAATCAAGTCACTAAGAAGGATCAACATGTGAAATTACAGAATACAAAATCCCACAGGACAACAGGGGGACAAGAACACAGGTGGTAGGGCTAGCCTTAGAAGACAGTAAAGACAACTAATTTTTAAGGAAAATGTAGAAAGAATGAGTGAGTAACATATTTAGAAGTAGAAAATTTGACAGCGTTTGCACCTGATAGCCTTCACTTTCTGACACTGAAGGCAATGTGTTGCTAAGACTGCGAAGAGGACCAATTTTGGGGTTTAAAAGTAGTAAAGAAAAAAAAAATGTGTAGGATAAATTATAGTAGTCCAAGAGAGGAAATGAAATTAGCTAGAAGCATGCAGCAATAATCTTGATTTTAGCCTAACATTCTTACTGTCATACTATAATTTTAGAGTAAGTCTCAGAACTAGAGAACTTTCAAGACATCTTCTCTAAACCCCTTCCTCTTCACAGGATGCATTTTATATACTGTTTACTGCCTGCTCCTCACTTCCTGCCAGCAAAATACACACATACCGCCCCAAAAACAGAAACTCCACGATAGCAGAGAAAATATCTGGTCTATCCTCACACCAAGAACAGTGCCTAGCACATAGTAGGGACTCAGTAAATAGTTGCTTACTGGATGAAGGAAAGAAGAGGCAAATGAAATCCAGAGAGAAAAGCTACTCAAGGTCAAAAAGCTAAGTAGTATGCATCCCAAATCTATCAACACTGGTCCAGTGCTATTCCCACTATACTATTACCCTCATAGACTCACAATCATATGATCTTTAATTGTTCTTTGTTTCATGTCTCCTTCCTTGTGCAAGAAAATATTTATAATCCATCCTCAATGACTGGCCCCATTCTCCCAACTTCAATCCACTTTGATCACATTTACAAGCCTCTAAAAGCAAGAATGTTAATATCAAATTTGTCTATAAAAGGATAAATTCTAGAAATGACATATACATGAGTTACATTGTATAGAACACTAACCAAATCTGTGGGTTCATCTTCTTCCACCTCTGCTTCATCATCTTCATCTTCAATTATTGAATCTTCTACCGTTTCTTCATCTTCTGTAAGATCTTGAGCCTCAGCTAATGAGCCTAACAATAAAATACAAAACAGTTAACCTTTACCCCTGGCAAACCAATGTTTTTTAATCCCAGGTATAGGCAACACACTTTCCCCCTTGGAGTAACTCAGTCTCTCAGTTCACTTGAATGATGACAAATAACAATGCATCTAGATGATTCATGATTTTATCTTATTGACTGTCTTACCAACTATATGTTAATTTTAATGGGAAATGCTGTTTAATTTTAAAAAGCATCTAATTGTTAGGAAAATGAAGGTGAAACTAAAGATGCCTGGAGGCTCAAATAAAAAACTTGAAGCAAGTTTGTTTTAAAGAAGCTCCAGGAGGCTGAGTGGCTCAGACGGTTGAGCCTCTCTTGATTTCAGATCAGGTCAGGATCCCAGGGTCGTGGGATCAAGCCTGAGATTCCTTCTCCCTCTGATCCTCTCCCCTGCTAGTGCTCTCATAAATACATACGTACGTACGTACATACAAAGATAAATGTAAAAAGCTCCAAAATTTAATCCCTGTCATTAACCAAACAAACAAAAACCCTGCTCAGGCCTAAAGGAAAACAGCACTCTCAATAACTAGGCAAGAAACATTTGTTATTAAACTTGACTACAGTTCTAACTTTTAGAACTTGATAGCATGTAATTTCAAGGAACATACATTTGTATGGCATCCATGGTAAAAACTAGCTTGCATAAATGCATATGATTTAATGAAAACTGCACTGATAACTTCAGGGCTCATAGCCCTGAAAGCATGCATTTATTTCTGCACATACCTTCAAACATGTTTAAGTACTTTTTTATTTTCCCTACACTTAAAAATTAAGCATAACTGTAAGGCCAAGAAATTATAATTTTATAGACAAAAGTTCTCTAAATAAGTCACATTAAATCTATCTCAGGCAAGACCTCAAAAAAGAATTTCCAAGTCCTAGTGATTCTTCCAACTTTCCTCAGAAAAAAAATGATGATGTGGCAGTTCAGTAGAGGGAAAAATGTGGGAAAGGAAGCATATGTACATGCTGCAATACCCAAGAAAAACAGTACATATTAAGGACTATGCATTTTAAGTTTTTTCCACTTCCTTTAGTTCTTACCAGTTGTTAAGATTTATTTAAAATATCAAAGAACACTGATCCACACATTGCGAACACATTGTGAAAAATAGCTTCTACTGTTTGCTGAAGAAAGACTCAAATAGTGCATTCATAATTTACAAGTCATTTTCTAAAACCAGTAAGAAAAATACCTATGCTCACACAATTTTAAGCTGTACTTAAATTTCAAGACTTCTCAATATATATAATGAATTTGCACCCTACATTTCAGTAGATATTAATGTTAACCAGTAACAATCTTGTGCCTAAAAGTCTAGCAATTTTCAATTGGAAAAATGAAGAGAAAACATCCTTTGAAAGACCATTCCTCACAAAAAATGCTTAAAGATATCCAGTTAGCTTTAGATACTGAATTGATGTTTCTTAAAGATGAAAATGTTTTAAAATCTGAAAAAATACACCTAGATTCTAATCAAGTACAATCGTCTAATTTTCTTTAAAAAGCCAAGTGAGCACAGACCAGCAAGCCACTCATAAAGGAAAAGAATCCCTCTTTAAACTCGCAAATGATTTCATTAACAGGTTTGGGTAATTCTCTCACTTGGTTTTCTATCCACTAAATAGAAGCCAGTCACCTCACTGTTCTTTGCAAAACCACTCATGGGTACCTGGCACTATCATTCATTTTGCCACACAGCTTGCTTGAACTTACAGAATGAAAGGAATTCTAGTAATCATTTAGTCAGACTGAATTTTACAGATTAGAAAACTGAAGTTCCTGATAGAACCAGGGCAAAAAGCCAAGTTTCCACATCATTAATGTTCTAAGTTATTTCCACACCAGGTTAACTGTTGGAAAGAATAAGCCGAAATAAACGTATCGTGTCGAATTAGATTCCCCACCCCCCACCCCCAAGAGCAAAGCGCTGTTTCCCACAGAACAAAAAACAGTTAACAGAAAAACGATAGGAGAAGAAAACCGAGGGCTCAAGTAATAGCAATTCCCCGTTCGGCCTGGGAGTAAGGGGTGGACAATGAAGGCGAACATGTGGAGTTCTTCTGAAATGAAGACTCCTGGTAACACGGACGGACCGAGTGCTGATAAACAGGGAGATGGCCAGAAAAAAAGATGCTCTAAGAGTTTAGGTGTGTAGAGACCAAGGGTTTCAGCAAATGAATGGAGGGCTCCCAGCGTGGAAGCTAAAGACACGTCAGCCCAGAGCGGATGGGGGTGGAGCGGAGGCGGCCAGAAGAAATACAACGGGCTGCAGAGCGCGCTTGGGGTGCAGCTGTGCCCACTGCCCCTTCACCTCCTTCCCCCAAGCCGAGGACCCACCAACTCCGGCCACAGCTGCAGGCGCGGGTCCCGGGCCAGAGGAGAAGCCCAAGGCTGCGGGCGGCCACCAAGCAAGGTCGCCCGGCACTGCCCCGCGCTCCGCACGCAAGAGGCGGAGACCCCAGCGGGACTCAGCCCGCGCGCGCTGAGACCCCCTACTACCGGCCGGGGGTCGGGGAAGGGGTAGGGAGAGGGTGGCGGGACGCACGCCGGACCCAGGAGCCGCTGCCGCCTCCAGCTTCAAACTTGCGGTCGGTGGCGTCTCGTCTCCTTCCCGGCCAAGACCCGCCACCTACTCCCTCGCCTCACCTCCAGGGCCGCCTCGGAGCAAGAGGGTGGCGGGAAACACAAGCAAGAGAAGCAGAAGCAGGCGGGAGAGGACTCTCATGGCGCGGCCGGTCCGGTAACCAGTCACCGCCCGCCAGTGCTCTCCGCGGCTCCGGCGGTAATGGCGTTACTCTTCATCCGGGCTCCGGCAGGGGGCGGGGCACGTATCACGCAAGGGCCCTCGCCACGCCCCCTCTTCTGGCCCAGGAACGCCGCCAACGTGGCTGCTTGGCTCGGAAAGGGGGGGAGCACGGGCAGCCCCAGGAGTCACGTGACGGATTGCCGGCGGCCTCTGATGTTCCCGAGAAAGTCCGCCTCCCGCGTTAGACGCGGGCTGGCCACCAGTGGTTTGTTGCTCGCTCCGCCCTGCTTGTCCGTTGGTCCCAATTAATTAGCGTCGCAAGTAGTTACTTCGTTTGAGTGACGTTCCGCCTGGTGCCCAGCGCGCGATAGTCTTCGTATAATTTTAAATTACAGTGCTACAAGGAACATGAAGTGCCCGTATGTGGCACTGAAAAGCAGAAATATGTTCTGTAATATATAATTGTTAAAAAAAAACCCAAAAAGCATTAAAATATACACTGAAAGATCTTGCCCCCTATCTGCCCACAACCTCATCTATGGTTAAATAGTGACAGTTCTTAAATTCTTTTTTTTTTTTTTTGACAGTTCTTAAATTCTTACTTGACATTCCAGAATTATAAATCACCTACAACAGTGCCTGGCATATGGTAAACATTTGGTAAATATAAAATAGAGGCAGCAATGGCTGTTCAGTGTCCTTCAGTTTCCTCATCTAGTTGGGTTGTTACCAATAATCTGGTATTTCATGCAATTAAACAATGTGAATATGAAGTATTACTGGATTGAATCCGTGTGAGATGTCCTATAGATGATGAAACAAATAAGTTAACCTTTATTGCCTGCTTATTATTTCCAATCACTATTTCCTAGAGCTGTGCTTTCATTATAATCTCAGTAATCTCTAAAAATCCCTATGAGCTGGATATTATTCACTGAGAAGAAAACTGAGACACAGAAGGGTTAGTAATTTACCCAGAGCTTAAAGGCTGGTCAATGGCAGATGCAAGATTTGAACCTGGCAGGCTGAGTCCACATTCCTGCTCCATGGCCTAGGGCCATCTGCTGTTCTGCTCCTGCATTGGCTCTGCTCAAGGCCTCTTTGCCCTGGGGCCCCTGTAAAAGCAGTTTGTGGCTGCTGTTGCCATTAATTCTGTCTACTAAAATCACAGCCTGACTGTGCTGAGCTCAAGCAGCTCAGCCCCACTCCACTCCACCAGGCCACCAGTGCCACTGCCGCCACTGCTGTTACAAAGAAAATCACAGGCCCAAAATGGCATCATTTAGGGGCGCCTGGGTGGCTCAGTCGGTTAAGAGTCCGACTTCGGCTCAGGTCACGATCTCGCGGTAGGTGAGTTCGAGCCCCGCGTTGGGCTCTGGGCTGATGGCTCAGAGCCTGGAGCCTGCTTCCGATTCTGTGTCTCCCTCTCTCTCTGCCCCTCCCCCGTTCATGCTCTGTCTCTCTCTGTCTCAAAAATAAACAAAATGGCATCATTTAGGCCAAAACACCAAATCTGGACTTGATATGCTACTTAATTGCGGTGTCAACTTCCCCCAGAAATAGAGTCATAACCAGTCAGTCACGAATTTTCTGATCAGCATCAATGAGGCATCTAGTCACGTGGGCCTTTTCTGTCTCCCAAAAGAAGGTAAGGTAATCAACCTAATAAGACACCCTGTTCTTCCCCCTAAGGGCAGGTGACCAGGCCTGAAACAACCCTTTCTTTTCTTTTGCTAATAACTTCTGGCCCCACCCTCCTTCCTATAAAAACCTTCCCTTTTGTACAACTCCTTGGAGCTGCCCTCTACTTGCTAGGTGAAATGCTGCCCAATTCACGAGTCGCTTAAAAGAGCCAGTTAGATCTTCACATTTACTTGGTTCAATTTTGTTTTTTTAACATGGCTAAGGCACCTGGCAGAAGTGAGGCACTTCCTGAGAGGGCATTCTCCCACTCTGCTGCTGCCTCCATTTCTGTGCTCGGTTGCCAAAGCTGCCACTCTGCCAACGCCACCAAGGCCACTGTCAACACTTTGTGGCTGAACCTTGCGAGTACTCTACTGGCGCGGGAAGACTCTCCTTCCCAACCGTGAGGCAGCTTCTGTTCCCTGAGTTTCAAATCAGGCCTTTTCCGAGTTCCTGATGTGTGACAGGTTTCTGACAAACAATCCTATTTAACTTGCTGCTCTCTCCTTGTACCAGAATGAATCCAATGTGAGCCGTGTAACAGAAAGTATAGGCATTATGTACAGTACTCCAAATCACCTCTTGTCTCCTCACTGGACCAAGGATGTCTCACTGACTCTCATTTCCCTTCAGAGGACTGATTTCCCATGGGGAGGATTCTCATTACAACTCAAACGAGATTCCTAGTAGGTATGTCTCCAGTTCTCAGGACGTGTTTAGACAGTAGCCTGAACCGGTGAGGATAATCTAGTTCAGTCTTAAACTAGGACTGCCACACCAGGTATTAAATGATTACTAATTGATTTTATTTGTGACTTGAACTTCAGGCAGCCAGCTACCTAATACTCATCAGAGACAAAGTGTGCCTATCCTGGAAGTGACTTATATGCAGAATTTAGGAAAAATAAAAACATACAAACAGAAAACAAAGAAACCTATGTGACTGCCCAGTTGGTATTAAAATAAAAAGTAGTTGGGGTGCCTGAGTTGAGCATCCAACTCTTGGTTTCCGTTCAGGTTATAGTCTCACAGTTTGTGAGTTCCAGCCCCGCCTTGGACTCCAAGCTGAGGGTGCGGAGCCTGCTTGGAATTCTCTGTCTCCCTCTCTCTGCCCCTCCCCTGCGAGTTCTCTAGATCTCTCAAAATAAATAAATAAACATCAAAAATAAAAAGTAGTTGCCTGTGGATCAGGGAAGTAAAATACTTACCCTGATCTTGGTGCTTACAAATCCTGTGTTATGATCTACATTTTCCCAATAATAAGCAGAATTCCCATAGTGCCCACCCAGAGCTCTCCCCCTTAGCTGGTTCCAATCCTTGATTTATGGAATTAAGAATCTATCTCCTAATTTAAGGGCACCTGGCTGGGTCAGTCAGTAGAGCATGTGTGACTCTTGATCTTGGGATGGTGAGTTTGAGCCCCATATTGGGTACTGAGATTACTTTAAAAATCTTAATTTTAAAAAAAAACAAAGAAAGAAAGAAAGAATCTACTAATTTATTTAGGTCTTTCCAAATATTTCCCCACGTTCTCTTTTTCTCTCACCTCTGCACCTATCTGTCTGAAGATACTCATTTTCCAGGAATATACCACATCCTGGTTATTCTCTTCCTACAGCTCAGGCAGATCCACAGTTGAATTTCTCCTTTGGTCATTGTATTCCCTTAGAATTTGCAAAAGCAGAGCCTTCTCTTCCTCTGATTACTTAAGTGTTCCTTCAGCCTCTTTGGCAAATGGGCTCATTAAGCACCAGTTTTTGTTCTGTGTTATTATTTCTCCAGGTTACCACATCGCTGAGGAACTTCCTCACGTCCCTTAAACTCTTGCTCAGCTGTTACCTTGAGGGCTTACCTTCATCTCCTAATTTAAAATCGCAACCCTCCAGCCTTCCCTCCCCCTCTCCCCCACTGCCTATTTCCTTCTCTCTATTCTTCACTCACAGTGCTTACTACCTTCAACACAATATATAGTTTATTATGTGTCTTGTCTTTAAACATCTTGAGGCCAGGGATCAGTGTGCCTAGGCGTCACGGTTACAGAAGAGTACACTCTGTGATAACACAGAAAATATTTGTTGAATTTGTTATGTTGTTACCATTGACATCTGTTCTCCACAAATTTGCAACTGAAGTTTAATTGTAGGCTTAATAGGAAATGAAAAAACATCAAGCAAAAAAAATGGTGTGTTCATTACATGCAAGCAAAGACTTCACCTAGCAAGGGCTAAAGAAAAGAATTGGGCTTTTTGTGCTATACTTTACCTCTGAAAGAAATTCCTTATGAAAAGGGGACATGACAGGAAAAAGAAACAGAAAATAAGGAAAGCTTTCGTAGGAGTTGTGGCTCTGGGGCACCTGGGTGGCTCAGTTAGTTAAGCGTCTGACTTCGGCTCAGGTCGTGATCTCACAGTTTGTGGGTTTGAGCCCCACATCGGGCTCTGTGCTGACAGCCAGAGCCTGAAGCCTGCTTCAGATTCTGTGTCTGCCCCTCTCTCTGCCCTTCCCCTGCTCATGCTCTCTCTCAAAAATAAACATTTAAAATACACACACACACACACACACACACACACACACACACACACACACAAGAAGTCATGGCTCTCTAAGCTCTCCTAACTTAGGAGGAGGTCCTACATTCTCGCCCGGCTGCTCTTCCCATCTGGTTCTCTTTCTGCACAATTCACAGACCTCCCCAGCTCATATTGCCTTGAAAAGAATGGACAGACAAAAGCACAATCACCTGATCATTGTCCACAAAACCCTCCACTTATGTCCTTCTGTACACCTAGGCTCTGCCCTCCTTTCTGTTACAACAAAAATATTTATAGGCCCACCAAGGGCATCCACCATTTGTGGTGCGCATCCTATCCCCTGCTCAAAAACGTGTATTTCAAAGATAGCCCTCTCTTTTCTACCTCATAATACATTTCTACTTCTCCAATCCATTGCTCCCATGAACATACAAACATACGGTAATATCGCCCAAGTTAAAAAACAAAACTCGGGGCGCCTGGGTGGCTCAGTCGGTTAAGTGTCCGACTTTGGCTCAGGTCACGATCTCACAGTCTGTGAGTTCAAGCCCCGCGTCGGGCTCTGGGCTGATGGCTCAGAGCCTGGAGCCTGCTTCCGATTCTGTGTCTCCCTCTCTCTCTCTGCCCCTCCCCCGTCCATGCTCTGTCTCTCTCTGTCTCAAAAATAAATAAAAACGTTAAAAAAAAAATTAAAAAAAAATAAAACTCCCCGTGGCCCCTGTTCCCCTTCAGCAACAGCCTCATTTCCCTGCTTTCTGACACAGTAAAACTTCACTAGCTCACCTTTCAACTTTCTTCTCCACCTATTCCAACTGGGCTTTTTCTTTTCAACAGTAAAACATCTCCATCTTGCTAAACCCCAAAGTCCTCATCTGAGCCCCGTTCCCCGCTTCTTTCACACTTGTTTCTCTAGACTCAGTGACAACCTTACTCTCCTAGTTCTCTTTCCACCTCACCGGCCCCTCCTCCTCTGCCTGGCTCCTAAACGTAAGCCTGTTGGAATGGATCTACTATGTAAGGCTGGAAGACTCACCAGCTCACATTCTGGGAGAGGGCCTGGAGGACACTCCATCTACCAAAGCAATGAGGAATGCAGAGGCAAGAAGGGTTCCAGCCTCAGTGAGGCCAGTGGTGGGTTGTCCTCTGTAGCCCAGGCTGAGGGTAAAGGATGCTGTTACAGAACTGGGCTGATAGCAATGAGGATGAGTGGATGAGAACAAAGACCAGATGGCACCCCTTAACCATCCAACAGGGTGGGCTCAGTTATCACCGTCACCATGAGCTGCAAAGTCTGATAGGGAGAGGACTGGAGAACGAGCAGGAGGAGTAACCTGGAGAGAGCCACGGCAATGGTTAATAAGATACGTGGGCACTCAACTTAGTGTTAATTTATACAATTAAAGAAATCAAGAAAGATCGGGAGGGTGTTGAGGGCAGTCACCCAGGAAAAAGTCATGGTCCCCTCCTCAGCTGCGCCTGAGCTGGTTCTCAATTCCAGAACCCAGTAACTGCAGAGAAGCCAGGGTACTATGATGGGGAGTCCTGAAACCCCACAATAGTTGCCATTCAGTTGTGAATCCCCCATCCTTCTTCAAAGGACGGACATTTACTCACAGTAATCATGCATTGAGGAAAGGGGAACACCAGGCCTTTGGAGGATTCTTGGACACAAGGTCTGAACTGATGTTATATCCAGGATCTAACATGCCAACATGGCCCCCTTTTAGAGTAGGAGTATAAAGGAGCCAGGTAATAAATGGAGTCTCATCCTGGGTCCAGCCAACAGTGGATCCTTCAGGTTATCAGACCCACCATATATGGTCCCTGAAAGTACAGATGGAATGGACATACTTGGTGGTTGGTTACATTGGTTCCTTGGGGAGCTATCAAGAGTATTAAGAGTGTGAAGGGCTCAGTGGAAGCTTCTCAAGCTGCCACTACTACTCTCCTTCCCAATGGAGATAGTAAATTAAAAGCACACCCACATCCCAAGGGAATAGTAGAAGTGTGTGCCACTCTCATAGGGTGGTGGTCTCCATCAAATTCCA
This sequence comes from Panthera onca, assembly GCF_046562875.1. NCBI lineage: Eukaryota > Metazoa > Chordata > Mammalia > Carnivora > Felidae > Panthera > Panthera onca. The sequence continues at coordinate 21,173,762 of NC_138343.1, read as the reverse complement.
ATTTAATTTGCCAGCTGGCCCCTACAAGAACTAGATGGGTCATGGCAGATGACAGTGAAATACCAAGAAAGTAACCAAGTAGCAGCCTTAATGCCTCATGTTCAGACACAGCAGCTGATCACAGTTTGTCGTACTAATCCTTCTCTTGTATGTTTCCCAAGAACAAGACTGACCAGAATCCTGAAGAAATTGGGGGTGAAAGCAGTGATTGGCTGCCAGTAGGCTAGAGGAGATTTGGGGTGTGTGAGATGGAAATATTCTAAAACTAGATTGTGGGGATTATTGCATGACTATACATTTACTTTGTAAAATCACTGAGTTCTACACTTAAAATAGGTGTCTTTTACAGTATGTAGATCATCCCTCAATAAAGGGAAGAATATATTAAAAAGATGTATTAGTTGTAGTAATTCCTCATGTATTTATGTACTGTAGTTTTTATACCTATTTGTGAGATAGAAGAAAATATATACACTGGTCTCTGCCCCAGTTCCTGTCATAGAGCACCTAAAACTTTTGTCAATTCCTAAGTGAGAACAGCATTAGGGGCATCTTTTGTTCTAACGAGGCAACTCTGTGAGCTCTGGATGGCTCCTGGCTGGGGGCTGGTCACTAGAAAGACCAGACCATGATTAGGAGGTTGGAATTTTCAGCTCTACTGTCTATTTTCCAGAAAGAGGAAAAGGATTGGACATGGATTTAATGATAAGTCACGGCTACATGAGGACACCTCCATAAAAATCCCAAAAGGATAGGATTCAATGAATTTCTCAGTTGACGAATACCTCCAAATACCAGGAAGGGAACACACCCCAACTCCATGGGGACAGAGCACTCAGGATCCTCCCAAGACCTCATCCTGTGTAACTCTTAGTCTGGTTTTTCATCTGTATCCTTTTATAAACTGTTAAAGGTAAGTGTTTCCCTAAGTTCTGTGAGGTGCTCTAGCAAATTAATCAAACCTGAGGAGGGGTTTGTCGGAACCTCTGATTTATAGCTGGTCATCACCTGGACTAGTGATAGGCATCTGCCGTGGAGTGAGGGCAGTCTTGTGGGACTGAGCCCTTACCCTGTGGAGTCTGATGCTACCTCCAGGTGGGGAGTGTCAGAATTGATTTAAATTGTAGGACACCCAGCGGATGTCACAGAGAATTGCTGTCGGATGCTTGGTGTGTGGAAAAACACCACACATCTGGTGTCAGAGTGTTGTGTGGTAGTAGCATCAGAGTAAAGGAGAGACATGGGAGAGAGGGAACTGACTTCTTCCTAGACCCTATTCTCCGAGTACCAAAGGTCTCTGATAGGGATGTTCAAATCCTCTAGTCCAAATGGAAGTGGAATTCATCAGTAGAGTGGTTGTGCTGTGAAATCACAGAAATTCTCTTCTCAGAACATCTTTGTTGACCTTGGCCCCATTTATTAGAAGGACCCTCAAGTGTACATTAGTGCCATTGAATTTTTCACCATATCGTGCTCACTGGAATTTCTTAAAAACTATGTTCTAATTGTTCTTCATGCAAGGTTGGCCTTGCTAAATACGGGAGGATCTATGTTCAGTTTCACAAAGTACCCCAGAGGTACAATTATGAATTCATACTGACTCCTAGAGTCCTTTGTAAATATTTCAGAGTGGAGCTTCCGGAATTACATATGCTACTTGCTCATACCCAGCGTTTTATTTCTATAGGCAAGTGTCACAATCTTTTATTATTTTATTATTTTTAAAACGTTTATTTATTTTTGAGAGAGAGAGAGAGTGAGCAAGTGTGCATGACGGGGGCTGGGGGCGGGGGGCGGGCAGAGAGAGGGCGACACAGAATTGGAAGCAGGCTCCAGGCTCTGAGCTGTCAGCAAAGAGCCCAACGTGGGGTTCAAACCATGAACTGTGAGATCATGACCTGAGCCGAAGTCGGACGCTCAACTGACTGAGCCACCCAGGTGCCCCTAACAGGTACTTCTGATTATAGCATCACCCACCATCAACCTACCCTTTACATCACTTTTAAGGTGATCTTTCAAAATGCATACATGACCACATCATTCCTCTACTTTAAAGCTTTTGGAGCTTGAGATTTCATAAGGATAAAGTTCAGATTTTTTGGCCAGGCATACAATGCTATTCATGACCATCTTCGCCTCCTGCCATATGAAGAATGTGGGTTTTAGACATGACTTGTGGTTCATGGGATGTAATAGAGCCTATCATGCCTCTGTGCTTTGACTGTGCTGTTGTTTTCCCCTTCTATCTGTCTGGGGACTGTCCAGTCAGGGACAGATCTGGCTCAGGTGTACTGAATTTCCCTGACATAGTCCTGGGTCATTTCATCTATGCTTCTAGCATACCCTGGACAGTTACACCTGCACCCCACTCTAGAACAGTGTATCTATCTTCTTTGGATTATGTAGTCCTTCCTTGCCTGATTTTTCTTTGTGTCCTTGGCATCTAACATAGAGGCTGTCACACAGTTTATTGAAAGTCACTAAATGTTTTTTGAAAGAAGTACAGGCTTAGACTCAGCATCCTTCAGTCATGCACCAGAGGAGGCACATTCATTTTGAGACAACCTGCAGGTAAAATATCATAAATGTCTAATAACATACATGGCAAATGTGGTGCTTAGGCACACGCTCCTGTTTGCAGACAGCCTATGTTAATCCCTCCTTTCCAAAAGTTTCATCACAATAGTGTACAGATTGCAGAACTGCATTAGCCATCTTTATGTTAATATTTGTCTTTCTCCTGTCATGTTTTTGATTTTCCCTGAAGGGGATCCTCCAGGGAAACAATATCTCTTTTTAAAACTGGAATCATTTCCAAAACTTTCAATGCTTAATTTTCTGAAACACAACACTGTCACAGCTGCATTTTTCTGTGCATTTCTCATCATTTGTCTTAAATGGTATTGCAACTTTTTGAATTTGAGAAGTTAAAATTTCTGTTTCAAAATTCACATAAGATCTGTCTTACAGAATTCCTCAGCAAAAATAACAACAATAATAATAGCTTTTATTTATTCAGCGCTTCCTTCAAGTGCAGATATATATTCTCCATATATTCTTCTCTTGTACTTACCTGAGTAATTTCAGTGCAAAACTAATTTCAGCAAGCTAAAATAATTTCTCCCTTCCAATAGTTGATTCAACAGCTACATCTCCATCCTGGTTCTGGGATTTAGCAAGAGGATAATATGCATGTAGGCACATTTGTTTTTCTGTTTTATCTCACAAAATCAGCTGTCTCTGGTTCCTTTGTTTAAATTCAGAACTAATTCCTCAAAACTATGTTAAAGTAGAAATTATGAGTTAGGTCTCAAAGGACCAGTCCTCCCCTTTCATCTGTGTTTTAATTCCAAAGGATTTCAGAATTAGTGTCTTAAAATTTGGTTGGTAGTAGGAAGAGCTTGCCTGCCGGAAGAGAAAAACGATGTCCTACAGGCAGAAACAAAAAGTTGGAATGAGATACATTACTGTTTTATGTGTCCTTAAAGGCTTGATAATATGGAAGTGATATTGTGTGAATGAAAATAGACATTTGCAAAAGAAGCCACTTGTTCCTCTGTTTATGTTAAAGTAAATATGTTTTGTCATTCACAGTAATAAATTAGAAGAAAAGTAATCACAATTTTTAGGATGTATAATTTCATCATTTATACAGATTTTAATGTATCATTTGTATGATTGATCTGGTTACTATACTTAGTAATGACTGTGCTCCTGGACTGGTTGACGAAAATGATTAATGTTTAATCTTCAATCCTATTTAATTTAAATAATTTCTATTTCCTTCTAAAATATCTGGCATCTAAAAATGAAAGGAAAAAAATGTATCAAGTTTTTAGGAAACACAGGCATTCAGTGACAGGACAGCTGATTCTTGATTACATATGGCATTCTTAATTATATATACAATTCTTACTGCATAAACAGCTAATTCTTATATACATATGGAAAAGTAGTACAGCCTGTAGATGGATAAACTTCACAGATAACACCACTACTATATTTTAATAAATAATTTTTTGTTTCAACCTTTTTCTCATTAAGGAACATGGCAAGGAACAAGGGTGGTTGAGTTTCATCTTCCTTGGTTTGGTTGCCAGCTGGCAGAATGAAGAAAAAGGAATAGAAACAAGAATGTAAATATTTCATAAAATGACTTACCAGCACAGTATAACTAAGAACTGGTAGGTAGTATTAAGGTATTCTCATAACTCCACTATTATAACAGCTGGGTCTCAGTGGAGCATATACAGACATGCCCTTGACTGTACCCCTCTTCCACAAAGCTATATCACAAATAGGCCACAGGTTTTCATGAATACATACCCTTGGCTTGGGGTAGGACAAGGGCACCAGTGGCTACATCTTATATTAGGAATTACTCCACCATGGGTAGCATTGGTCCTGGGTCCTGAGTCTGCCTAACACCCCCTCCTATTTAGTACCTATTAGGGGATAGGTGCTGGGGGATACCAAAATGAATATGAGACAATCCCTGCACTAAAAGGGTTCTAGTCAAGTTAAGGGATGTGCAAGTAGAGAACAGTAATGAAATGTTGCAGGTGCTGTTTTATCAAAGGGGACAGTGTGGGCACGTGGTAGGAAGCCAGTCAGTTGCATGTGGGAGACAGGGCAGGAGAGGCTTTATACAGGAGATGGAGCTTGAACTGGTCTGTAAGTCTGTGAGGTGGGAACTGAAGTAAGAGGAGAAAAGGAATTGAGAGAGAACATTCCTGGCAGGGGAAGATGCATGGGCCATACCAGGAAGGCATAAAAATAACAGCATGTTTGGAAAATGGCAAGTGGTTAGATGTGGTTTGGTGTATGATGACAAAGAGGAAGCAGTGAATGAGAAAGCTGGATAGGAGGGTGAGGGCCAGATCATAGAGGACCTTACATGCTGCGCTAGGGAGCTCGATTTGATCCAGAATGCAAGTGGGAACCACTGAGGGGTTTTATGTAGGGAAGGGGCATCATCCTTTTTGCTTCTGAAAGATGACTCTCTGTCTACTCTGTGGAGGATGGAAGGAAGGGGTGCCAAGCTGGAGGCAGAAACAAGTAGGAGATGACTGTCATAGGCCAGATGAGAAATGATGAGGGCCTGACATGTGGCAGTGGCTGTAGGGATGCAGTGAAGAGGATGAATACAAGGAAAATTTCAGAAGGAAGGTTCCCAGTTACAGGATGTATGATGATCAGAGGTCAAAGAGGCCTCATCTGAGGACAGAAAGGAAAGCGACACTGAACATTACTAAAATGTAACTTTAGGAACTCCTATTTAATCTTGTGCTATGGTCAAATTACATGGAAACAGAATATTCTTTATAGTGATCATCAGTATGACCTACCACGGTCAAGGACTTTGGATGATATTCTAATCTTCTTGGTCTGTAGGAGATAGAGATCATAACGTTAAAAAAAAAAAAAAAGTGGCGGGCTAAAATAGAGACCCTAGTGAACAAGTATGCCATTATTTAATATGTTCTTGCCTTCACTTTCAAGGAGAAATTGCCATTTAGGATAGAACTATGAGCACCTAAAAGATTCAGAGAAAGCTTTTCAGTGTGTAATATATGGATCAGTCTCATTGCAATTAAATAAAAATATTGAGCCACAGTCTTGTGTTTTAACATTCTCATGGACTTCTTTAGGATAAGATTCTGGCTCTTGAAAATGATAGAGAACTAGAAGCAAAAAAAAAAAAAAAAAAGACATCTGAAACTATTAACGTGCTCGCTTTTATCTCCGAATTTCCCACTCTTTCCACTACTGAAGACAGTCAGTGACAGGAGCACCACAATTCTGAGGCAGTGCAGAGGTAGTCTAAAGTGTGTTCCCCGTGCTGAGGGGAAGCTTCAAGGACGGTGGTGGCTGAAGGCTCCTGTAAGTCTCCAGTTTTCTAAGAAACAGCCTTGACCAGCCGGAAAGGGCTCTTCTACTTCAGCTCACCCCCTGACTTCAAAGGCCATTCGAAGTTTACACAAATGGGCCTCAAACCAACTGTGAAAATAGGCTAAATAAACAACTAGCTGTACTAGTGAAATCTGTAAATTAATATGCAAATTTTCTTATTTTAAAATAAGGATGGGAAAAACATTCCACAGTTTCTGACAGCAATTCAGAGAAGATTCATATTCAGTTTAAATTAGCAACTATAGGGCATCTGTAATATGCCAGGCATCAGATTGTATTCTTTCATATTAGGGGGAAAAAATCATAGTTAACCTATCACTTTGCAAATAGTAGGATAATCTGCTAAGGGGTTTTAATTCTCAAAACATAGTTGTATTGCAAATGGTATGCTGAACATTCGTGACTCATGACATAGTCAAAACTCAACTTTAATATCTGCTTCCCATTTCTGCTTTAGACTTTCTTCACTCAAGAAAGCTTTTCCTTTGCCATTGGCTAAATATGCAGCAGGCCCAGTGATGTCGTTGGCTAACTCTAAGGTGAGGTCAGTCCTCACTGTGGGGCACGAACACAATCTCAATTCAGTAAGCAGAATGTCCGGTCTTGCATATTAATCCTTTAATCTTCATTCAAAAGTAGGACTTCTCCTCCCCCTTGCCAAGCTAAGGCATGTAGTTGGGAGCACCACCTGCCATTGGGGGTCAATTTCTGCTCCCTCTTCACTCACCATCTCCCCCATTTGCAGGAGGAGGGAGGAGAAGTAAGGTGCTGGGACATTTTTACTTGGTATGGTGACTTCAGTCTCTGGGCTTGTAGTGGCTAAGCTGACTGCGTCTGTGGAGCTTGCCACTGCTAGGGACCTCTGTCCTGCAGTTCCCTTGACTAAGGCCAATGCATCTCCCTTCTGGTGGTCACCTGATACTCCATCAGCCTCTAAAAATCTGGCATTCCCTTCTGGCCTCTTGGTGCTGGTAGCCTTCCAGGCAGCTTTGGGCAGAGCCCAAGATAACTCAACTCTCTCCTGTCTGGTTCTTAAGAAACTATCACACACATCTTTTGTCCTGCTGACGAGCTCAGAGAGAACAGGCCACCCCATCACAGCCCCTCTTTGGATCTGCCACAGCTTGCTTTAGTTATCTCAGGCATGGTGTGTCACTGGCATTGTTTCCCAACTTTTAGGGCATGCATATCAAAGCTCTCAAGTTGATCTTCTGGACACCCCCACACCAGGCTTTAAGCAAAAGAGGTAGAATTACTCGGGGGCAATGGGAGCTCACGATATGATGGATTCAAAGAAATTTCTTTTCCAGTCTTCCCCACTCTCCACAGTTTTTATACATTGGATCTGGTCAAGAGATAGGAGTCCTGAAAGCAGTTCTTTGCAATTTCCTTCAGAAACTCTGCACATGGGGAAACTCACTCTCACTTTGAGAACTGATAACTGTTTTTTTAGCACCTCAGGGACTAGGCCGTGAGGAATCCCATTTTAATATCCTGCTATGGTCTTAATCAACCCCATAGGGCTTGTGCATATACCTTGTAGCATCAAAATTACAGAAATAATGTATGTATTATAAGATTTAATATTAGTGTAAGAAAATCTGGTCATAAGATATATATGTAAGCTGTTTTGGTGTAGACAAAATATTAGCTCATATCTTTATATAATCTTCCTTAGAGGTGATTGTAAGTTCCATGAGGGCAGGTATTCTGGCTTTCCAATTCAAGTTCTACAAAAAACATTTATCTACCAACTATTTTATGCCAGGCAAAATACCAAGCACTTGCATATAGTGTATCTTAAATTAAGAAAAGGAAAAAAAAAAGTTTTTTAAATGTATTATTCATTAGACTTATGTTTTAAAGTTAAAGACATTATTATTTAGAAACAAAGAGAAAACTTACCTTGATTTTCTTGCTTTCTTTCTGGGCCTCCTAACTAAATCTTCCAGATGTTTATTTCTCTTTTCTAAACTGAAGGAAGAAACAATTGGATTTTATGACTAAAACTGACTTTTCTAAACTAATATTTTGTTGGACTCACTGGGGGATTTGAGACGATAAGTGTAAGTGGTGATCTAGCTTCCTGTATATCATCCATCCACCTCACCGTATGAGAATTTGGGATTCTTTCCTAGCAACTCAAATTATTTAATTAATTTCTTCCTTTATAGGTTCCAGTAGTGAAGAAGGAAAGTAGATAGTAGTAAACCTATAAAGTGACAGACGTTCTATTCATTTACACAGACAGTGAGAGAACTGATCCCTTTGCTCGAGGAAACTCAACATGATCCTGGGAATAACATGTTAAAAACACAGCCCCTGGGGGCGCCTGGATGGTTCAGTCGATTGAGAGATTGAGCGTCTGACTTTGGCTCGGGTCATGATCTTGTAGTTTGTGGGTTTAAGCCCTGCATCGGGCTCACTGCTGTCAGTGCAGAGCCCTCTTCAGATCTTTTGCCCCGCTGTCTCTCTGACCTTCCCCTTCTTGTGCTCTCTCTCTCAAAAATAAACAAACATTCAAAAGAAAAATATTTTTAAAAGCACAACCCTTGAGCTGTGAACTGCTTTAACATGGGGGAAATGTGTAATAGTGTCGTAGGAAGGATCACAGCACGCAGGTAGCCTGTTAGAGATTTACTTGTGTTCTACTTTTATGGCTTTTAGCAAGAGAGGTACAAGCAGGTTCCCTTCTTGCCTTTAGGAGGGCAAATTCAATTAAAGTAGTCTCTTCCCAAACTCCCTTTCCCATCCAGGGACAGTTTATTAGTTTCCTGTGGCTGCTGCAGCAAATGACTACAAAGCTGGAGGCTTGAAAAACACACCTTTATTCTCCCACGGTTCAGGAGGTCAGAAGTCTGAAATCAGATACACTGGGCTAAAGTCAGAGTGTCAGCAAGGATGTGCTCCCTCCAGGGGCTCAGAAAGAGCCTTCTTTGCCTTGCCTTTTCCCTCTCTCTGGCCTCTGTCCTAATTCCTTGGCTCCTGGTTCCTCGGCACATGGCCTTTACTCTTCCTGCTGCTTGATCACATTGCCATCTTCTGTCATCAAACTTCACTCTCTCTGCCTCCCTCTTGTAACAACAATTGGGACTGCATTTAGGGCTCACCCGAATAATGCAGGGTAATCTCACCATCTCAAGATCCTTCATTTAATCACACCTGCAAAGCCTCTTTTGCCATACGAGGGCACATTCACAAGTTCCAGAAAATGGGATTTGGATGTCTTTGGGAAGCTGTTTTTCAGACTACTATGGAGAGTAAACAGATCTGTGGAGGATAGGAAATTCTCTTGCAGAAGTCATTACCTCAAATGCCTATGGAAGAGTCAAGCAAGTATGTGAACTGAGTAAAGCCAGCTAAGTGGGGATTTGGACAAACCAGAGAGCATTTGCCCCTATTGTAGAGGTCACTTTTAAGTAACAGACTTGAGCCATGAAAACTTGATCAAGGCAAAAGGGCCCACAGTGACCCCAACCTCCTGGCTGAATACAGACCCGGCCCATCAGGCAGCCTACCTCAAAATATCCTTAAGCCCTAGCTGACCAATGGGTTACTTACAGCCAGGCACAGTTCCAAAAAAGGGAAAATTCCATTGGTCACCATACCACCTCACCTTCCCTCTTTAAATACAGTCCCCACCCACTGCCTTGTGGCAGACAGTCTCTCCTCTGCTGTCCTGCCCACTGCTCCCTTCGGTGTATTCAATAAACTTCTATCTCCTTTGTTCTGCCTCATGTGAATTCTTTCATTGCCCAGGCCACTGGCTTCCACTCAGTCTGGTCGCCCCACATTTGGGGGCCCCCATCTGATTGGGAGGGAATCATACCCATTCCCTGCCTAAAGGACAAAGTTGCTACTTGGCTGATGTTGCCTGATGTTGCCATGTGGGAATGTTGCACTAATGATGTTAGATCTTAATTTTAAAGAAGAGATGGAAATCTAAATCTTTACAGGAAATCTTCCTTTTTAAATATTAGCAATATTTCAAAAATACTTTAAACATTAGATGGACCAAACAAAACACATCTGCCTTGGGATATGCCTCATGGGGTGTCATTCTGAAACCTCTGCATTATTGTCCAGAGATATCAGGCTTTTGTTTTCAAAGATTAAAGGGGAGATGTTGTCCATCCAGGAGGGGATGAAAATATTAAATAGGTCCTCTGTTTACAAACAGCTTGAGTCTGTCATGCTTCATTATTAGAGAAAATGCCATGGAATAAATCTTTGTCTTTCTAGAGCTCACAAACAACAGCCCAAGTCGTGGAGGAAAAGGATACTCAAGGAGAGAGACTAAAGGGGCTGAGTAGGTTAAGCGTCTGACTTCAGCTCAGGTCATGATCTCACGGTTTGTGGGTTTGAGCCCTGCATTCAGCTCTCTGCTGACACCTGGAACCTACTTCGGATTCTGTGTCTCCCTCTCTCTCTGCCCCTCCCCTGCTCATGCTCATGCTCATGCTCTGTCTCTCTGTCTCAAAAATAAACATTAAAAACAATTTTTTTTTAGGATTTAAAAAAAAAGTGAAAAAGGAGAGAGAGTGAAAAGTTCTTCTAAGCGTGCTGCAAGCACCAATGTAACGTACTTATACACAGTGCTCCTGTGCATAGAGCTGAGGACAAAAAGTCACAACCTAAGGCCAGGTAGGTGGAGTCATTGGTTTCCATGGGGGAAGTGATATCCTCCCTTGAAGGACACTGGCAGCTCATGCAGAAAGCCAAGCAAGCAGAGCAGCACCATCCAGCAGAATGAAAGTGCTAACTGGACCAAGCCAACAGATGGCATGATGTCCCTGCCTGGGAGTGGAAGTCAGACTTACCCATTGTAAAGTCTGTGTTAGCACTGGCGTTTGTTCTTTGTTTTTTAAACATCTTTATTAATGTATAACTGACATATAATGAACTGCACAAATTTAACATGCAGTTTGATGTTTGACATATATATTCACCCAGAGAACAATAATCACAATGAACATAGTGAACATATCCATCATCTTCAAAATTTTGCTCATGTACTTGTGTAATCCCTCACTCCCATTCCTCCTTGCCCCCAAGTCCCCAGACAACCACTGACCTGCTTTCTCTCACTATGGATTACTTTCCATCACCTAGAATTTTATATAATGGAATCTTACATTCAGTCCAATTATTTTGACATTGATCCATGTTGTTGCCATGTACCAAGAGTCCATTCATTTTCTCTTTTTTTTTAATCACTGAGTAGTATTCTACTGTGTGACTATTCTACAATTTATCATTTTACCATTTGAGGGACATATGGGTTGTTTTCAGCTCTGGGCTATTACAAATAAAGCTGGCATGCACAGTCATCTTTGTGTGTACACAAGTCTAGAAATACAAAGACTTATTCCATGGCATTTTCTCTAATAATGAAGCATGATAAACTCAAGTTGTTTGTAAACAGGGGGCCTATTTAATATTGGCATCTCCTCCTCATTTGGATCAACACATAGGAGTGCTGAATCATACAGTAGTGTCTGTGTAACTTTGGAAGAAGCTGCCAGACTGCTTCTAAAGTGGCTTGTGTCATATTCCATTCCCACCGGGATGGTCTGAGCTGGTCAGCTGCTCCACATCCTTGCCAATACTTTGTAGAGTCAGTCTTTGAAAACTTCCAGTAGTTGTATAGAGTTATTCATTGTGGTTTTGTCTTTTAATGATGCTGAGTATCTTTCCATGTGCTTCTTCATCATCCATATATCTTCTTGGTGAAGTATCTGTTCAAATATTTGCCATTTTAATTGGGTTGTTTTCTTACTACTGAGTTTTGAGATTTGTTATATATTCTGGATAAAAGTTCTCTATCAGATATGACTTGCAAATGTGTTCTTTCAGACTGTGGCTTGTCTTTTCATTCCTCTATCTGTCTCCTGAAGAGCAGAAGCTTAATTTTTTTTTTGTTTCATTGAGACACAATGACACATACATAGCACTATGTAAGTTTAAGGTGTACAGCATAATGACTTGATTTCTACATACTGTGAAATGATTACCACATGTTGCAGACTATGAGCCTGGAGTTCTCTCTTGTCCAGCAAGACAGTGGATGCAGAATTGAATATGTGAGAGGCTAATGTCTGGGAGGAGACAAGAGCCCCAAACAGGGGTTTCGTCTCCATATTTGAGTTCACAAGATATTACCCACATGGTGAACGTGGAGAAAACAAGATATTACCCATGTGGCGAATGTGAAGAAAACAAGATCTTACACACATGGTGAATGGAAGAAAACAATCAGATAGTAATCATTAACTTGTGTGTAAGCAAAGGATCTTGAGGGCAAGTGGAGTTTGTGATCAAAGTACAATAGTATATTGGTGTCAGAATGGAAAGTACTCATGATCCCATTACAATATCTCACTACCTAATCTCGAGTGCTTTTTCCCCAAGGTGGTGGCTTTCCACCCTAAACTTTTTTCTAACCCATTTATGTAAGTAGAACCTATTTCCCCACAACCACAATAAGTTTAGTCAACATCCATCATCTCATATCAATACATGAAAAATAAAGAGAAAATAGGGGCAACTGGGTGGCACAGTTGGTAAAGTGTCTGACTCCTGATCTGGGCTCAAGTCCTGATCTCATGGTTGTGAGATAGAGCCCTGCGTCAAGCCCCATCTTGGGCTCTGTGCTGGGTATGGAGCCTACTTAAGATTTTCTCTCTCTCTCCCTCTGCCCCTCTCCCATTCTCTGGCATGTATGCTGTTTCTCTCTTTCAGATTAAATAAACTTTTAAAAAAGAGTAAAAGTTTTTTTCCTGTGATGAAAATATTATAATTTACTCTTAGGGACTTTAAAATATACCATACAGCAATGTTCAACTATAGTCATCATGTTTTACATTTCATCCCAAGTACTTACATATCTTATAACTGGAAATTTGTACCTTTTGACTACCTCCACCTAATTCTCATGCCTCCTCACATCCCCCACCACTGTTAATTACAAATCTGATCTCTTTTTCTATGGGTTTGGGTTTTCTTTTATTTTGTTTTTCAGATTTCACATATAAGTGATATCACATAGTATTTGTCTTTTTCTGACTTATTTCACTTAGCATAATGCCCTCAAGTTTCATCCATGTTGTTGCAAATGGCAGGATTTTCTTCTTGTTTATTACTGAATAGTATTCTTCTGTGTGTGTGTGTGTGTGTGTGTGTGTGTGCATGCGTGTGTACATAACACATTTTCTTTATCCATTCATTCATCTATGGACACTTAGATTGCTTCCATACCTTAACTATTGTAAATAATGCTGCAATAAACATAAAGATACATATATCTTTTTGAGTGTTTTCATTTTCTTTGGATAAACACCAGGACATGGAATTTGTAGATCATGTGGTAGTTCTATTTTTAATATTTTGAGGAACCTCTACACTGTTTTCTATAGTGGATGCACCAATTTATATTCCCACCAACAGTGCATAAGTGTTCCTTTTCTCTATCTCCTTGCTAACACCTGTTATCTCTTGTCTTTTTGATGATAGCCATTGTAACAGGTATGAAGGCATATCTCATTGTGGTTTTGATTTTGCATTTCCCTGATGATTAGTAATGTTGAGCATGCTTTCCTGTACCTGTTGGCCATTTGAATATCTTCTTTGGAAAAATGCCTATTCAGGTCCTTTGCTCATTTTAAACTTGGATTGTTTGTTTTCCTGTTATTAAGTTGTATGAGTTCTCTACATATTTTAGATTTTAACCCCTTATAAGGTATATGATTTACAAATATTTCTACCATTTTGCAGGTTGCCTTTTCATTTTGTTATTTCTTTTATCATGCGGAGTTTTTAGTGTGCTGTAGTCCCACTTCTTTATTTTTTTTATTTTGTTGCCTGTGCTTTAGGTGTCACATCCAAAAAAATCAAGACTCATGTCAAGGAGCTTTTTGTTTTTAATTTTTTTTAATGTTTTATTTATTTTTGAAAGAGTGCAAGAGGGGGAGGGACAGAGAGAGAGAGGGAGACAGAGGATCCAAAGTGGGCTCCGTGCTGACAGCAGTGAGCCTGATGTGGGGCTCCAACTCACAAACTATGAGATCATGACCTGAGCCGAAATTGGACGCTTAACCGACTGAGCCACCCAGGCGTCCCTGTCCAGGAGCTTTTTAAGCTATCTTTTTTCTTAGGAGTTTCATGGTTCTCAGTCTTTCATTTATGTCTTTAATCCATTTCAAGTTCTTTTTTTGAATGGTGGAAAGGAGTGTTCTAGTTTATTCTTTTACATGTGAATATCCAATTTCTAAGCACCATTTATTGAAGAGACTGTCTTTTCTCCATTAAATATTCTTGGCTCCTTTATAAAATATTAGTTGACTGTAAATGTGTGAGTTTATTTCTGGGCCCTTGGTCCTGTTCCATTGGTCTATGTGTCTGTTTTTATTCCAGTACCACGTTGTTTTGGTTACTATCACTTTATAAATATAGCTTGAAATCAGAAAGTGTGATGTCTCCTGCTTTGTTTTTCTTTCTCAACATTTGCTTTAGGCTATTCAGGGTCTTTTGTGATTCTACATAAGTTTTAGGATTTTTTTTTCCTAAGAAATTTTTAATTTTGAGGAAATCCAATTATCAAATTTTATTAAAAAAATTTTTTTTAATGTTTATTTATTCTTGAGAGAGACAGACAGACAGAGCATGAGTGAGGGAGGGGCAGAGAGATAGGGAGACACAGAATTGGAAGCAGACTCCAGGCTCTGAGCTGTCAGCACAGAGCCCGATGTGGGGCTCAAACTCACAAGCCACGAGATCATGACCTGAGCTAAAGTCGGACGCTTAACCGACTGAGCCACCTAGGTGCCCCTCAAATTTTCTTTAATGGATTTAGTGTCTTTTCTAAATCATTGCCTAACCTAAGGTTAGAGGCATTTTCTTCTATATTTCTTCTAGAAGTTTTATAGTTTTAGCTCTTAAATTTAGATCTAATATGCATTTTGAATTTTTTCTGGCTGTAGTACAAGGTATAAATTAAAGTTTTTCTGTTTTTTCTTAAGTTTTTTTAAATTTATTTTTGAGAGAGAGAAAGAGACAGAGAGGGGCAAAGACAGAGAAAGACACAGAATCGGAAGCAGGCTCCAGGCTCTGAGCTGTCAGCACAGAGCCCGACATGGGGCTCAAACCCACAAACTATGAGATCATGACCTGAGTTGAAGTAGGACGTTTAACCCATTGAGCCACCTAAGCGCCCCAAAGTTTTTCTTTTTAAACAAATGAATATCCAAGTATTTCAGCACCATATGTGTCAAAACAATCTTTTCTCTACTTCATCACATCTGCACCTTTATGAGACATCAGTCACCCATATATGTGTGGGTTTGTATCTAGATTCCATATTCTGTTCCATTGATCTTTTTTTCCTATTTTAACATCAATGCCACACTGTTTTGATTATTGTAGCTTCACAGAAAGTCTTAAAATCAGGTTTTCCCCCAATTTTGTCCTTCTTTCTCAAAGTTCTTTTGACCATTCTGTGGCCCTTTGAATTTCCATATGAATTTTATTTATCTTTTTAAACTTTTTTTAATATTTATTTATTTTTGAGAGAGAGACACACACACAGCATGAGCGGGGGAGGGGCAGAGAGAGAGGGAGGGGATCTGTGCTATCAGCACAGAGCCCGATGCAGGGCTTGAACTCAAACCAAAGTCAAGAGTTGGACACTTAGGGGCGCCTGGGTGGCGCAGTCGGTTAAGCGTCCGACTTCAGCCAGGTCACGATCTCGCGGTCCGTGAGTTCGAGCCCCGCGTCGGGCTCTGGGCTGATGGCTCGGAGCCTGGGACCTGTTTCCGATTCTGTGTCTCCCTCTCTCTCTCTGCCCCTCCCCCGTTCATGCTCTGTCTCTCTCTGTCCCAAAAATAAATAAAAAACGTTGAAAAAAAATAAAAAAAAAAAAAAAGAGTTGGACACTTAATGGACTGTACCACCAGGTGCCCTGTTTTTTTTTTTTTTTTAATTATTAAAGCTTTCTACTCATTACTCCATGAATATTTTATTGCACTCCACTTACTTATGTATTCTTTAATCTTCCAATAAAGACAAAAATTTCTTTCAAAAGTTCATGCACATTTTTTGTAGGGAACTTTTGTTTGCTATTATATATAGACTTTAAAATTTTATTTAGTTTATTTACAGTGTAAAGAAATTAAATTGACTTTAGAAGTTTTTCATGATTGTCAATTTTGCTAAAGTCATTTGTAAATATCAATAATTCATCTGTAGATTATTTTGGGCTTTCTGGGTAGGCAAGTATATCATTGGAAAATAATGACAATTTTGTTACTTTTATACTAATATTCACAATTTCAATTTCTTTCTCTCTTCTTAGGACGCTGGTGGGGACTGCCAGCATATTACTACATAGAATTGTCAACAACAATGGGTTTATTTATCTTGTTCCTGATATTCAGATGAAAGAAATACTTACAGTGTTTCAACTGATTATTATATTGGCTTTGGGTTTTGGGAGGGCATGGGATGGGAACATACCCTTAATCAAAAAGTAGAAGATTCCTGGGGTGCCTGGGTGGCTCAGTCGATTGAGTGGCCAGCTGTTGGTTTTGGCTCAGGCCATGATCTTGTGGTTTTGTGAGTTTGAGCCCCGTGTCGGGCTCTGCACTGGCAGCACAAAGCCTGCTTGGGATTCTCTGTCTTCTCTCTCTCTGACCCTCCCCCACTCATGCTGTCTCTGTCTCCCTCAAAATAAATAAAAATAAACTTAAAAAAAAAGTACAAGATTCCTTTATTTGTATTTTTGTCATGAGCTGTACAAAAATATTTTTAATGTATACTGCTGTAGAATTTCTGAGCCTATTTAAATGCTATTTTCTCCTTTAATCAGTTAATGTGGTGGATTTTATTAATAGAGTTTTTAATGTTTCATTGCTGTAATAAATTCAATTTGCTCAGGAAGCATTGTTGTTCTTTTCATTGCTGGATTCAGTTTGTTTATTTTTGTTGAGAAGTTTTGTATCTATGTTTATGATGAAATTAATTTATCATTTATGCTTCTCAGGCTGTCCTTGTTTGCTTTTAATATTTTTTCTATAAACTCTCCATTTCATCTAATTTTTCAAAATCATTGGTATAAAGTTTTTATTATAATATCTCCTTAATTAATCTCTGCTGCACCTGCTGTCATTTCTCTGTTTTCATTTCATTTTGAAGTTTCTAGCAATAAAGTCTTATTGTCAAGAAATGATCTATGTTTTTGTCTGAAGTTTTTGTATCTTATCTGCATTTCTTCAAGAGTTCAAGTGGATAAAACATTCTAGGTTGGCAGTGACTCTTATCAGCACTTCACAGACAGTATTCCACTCTCTTCTGGCTTTTGTTGTTGCTATCCACAGGACAGAGGTCAGTCAAGCTGGTTTGCATTTGCAGATAAGGTCATTTCTCTTAAGCCTGGTTTTAAGATCCCCTCTTCCTATCTAGTGTTCTTTAATTTTACAACAACATTTCTAGGTCTTGGTTTCTTTACATTATCCTGTTCTGAAAAATCCTCCATAGTTTATTCTCCACCATTCCATTCTCTTTTTCTGAAATTCCAGGTAGTTTGGATCTTATTCCTCTGAGCAGTTTCACTTGACCTTTATTTCATATGTGTTTGTGTAATACAGTGTATGCGTTTTTTTCTCTTCTAACTCACTTATTCTTTCTTATTCAGTGACCAGTCTACTGTCTATCCTGTTCATTGAGCATGTATTATGTATGTATGTATTTCTGTGATACAGAGGGACTGGAAGAAGGGTCACATTAGATAGTGTGGTCATAGAAGGTCTCGGAGGAGGTGACATTTGAACAGAGACTATAGGTTGAGAAGGGCAAAATGTCAGGTCAGGGGAAAACATTCTAGGCAGAAGAAAGAGCAAGTGTGAATGCCCTGAGACAGACATGTCTTGCCAAGTTCTAGCAACTACAAGGAATAGGTAAGGAGAGACCAAGATGAGGTGGGAGAAAGAGCATGAGGTAAAAAAATTCAGGGTTTTAGCAGCTGTAGTGGAGAGTTTGCATTTATATTAAGGGTGAGGGGAGGCTCTTCAAGGGTTTAATGCACTTTGAAATAGTGCTATCTAATTTGTGGCTTTTAAAATAATTTTTAGAGAGATATAATTGACATAAAACTTCATTTTAGTTTCAGATGTTCAGCATAATGCTTTAATATTTGTATATATTGTGAAATGATCACCACAATAAGTCTAGCTGCCATCTGTTACCATATAGAGTTACAAAATTTTTTTCTTGTGATGAGAAATTTTAAGATTTACCCTCTTGGCAACTTCCAAATATGCAACATGGTATTATTAACTACAGTCACCATGCTGTACATGACACCCCCATGACTTATTTTATAACTGGAAGTTTGTACCTTTTGACCCCCTTTACCCATTTCACCGCCCCCCCAACCCCCTACCTGTGACAACCACTAATCTGTTCTCTGTATCTATGAGCTTGTTTTGTTTTAGTTTTTAGATTCCACATATAAGTGAGATCATATGGTATTTGTCTTTCTCTGACTTATTTCATTTAGCATTTCAAGGTCCATCCATGTTGTCACAAATGGTAGAATTTCTTCTTTTTTATGGCTGAATAATATTCCATTGCATATGTACATCACATTTTCTTTTTCTTTTCAGCCATCAATGGATACTTCAGTTGTTTCCATACCTTGACTATTGTAAATAATGCTGCAGTGATTTTCATTTTCTTCAGATAAATACCTAGAATTAGAATTGCTGGATCATATGGTAGTGGTATCTTTAATTTTTTGAGGAACCTCCGTACTGCTTTCCACAGTGGCTGCACCAGTTTACATTCCCACCAATAGTGCATGAGAGTTGCCTTTCTTTCACATCTTAGCCAATACTTGTTATTTCTAGTCTTGTTAATAGCCATTCTAACAGGTGTGAGGTGATTTCTCCTTGTGGTTCTGATTTGTATGATGATTAGTGACATGAGCATCTTTTCATGTAACTGTTGGCCATCTGTATGTTAAACCAGGATATTTAAAAAATTTTTGCTTATGTTTATTTATTTGGGGGGGGAGGGGCAGAGAGAGAGGGAGAGACAGAATCCAAAGCAGGCTCCAGGTTCTGAGCTGTCAGCACAGAGCCTGATGTGGGGCTCGAACCCATGAAACATGAGATCATAACCTGAGCCTAACAACCAACTGAGCCACCCAGGCACCTCTGAACTGGGATATTTTTGTGAGAGGATCTACCTCTCACCAAGATGTTGTCATAGATGTGATGGGGAGGAGGGTACAGAGAACAAGTCTAAAATTCCATAGAAAACTGTCCCTGAACCAGGAATATATGGAGCGGTACTTTAATACCTGAAACTGATCTGGCCACAGGTATTACAGGGAGAGCAGTGTTCGGGAGACAGATGCTTGGTTACTTGAATCTCTGTAGCATTACGGAAAAGCTGCCTTACTCAGACTGGGAAGACAGTGAATATACCTCTGAGGAAAGGGCACTTGGGTAGAGATTTTAAGAACAGTAGGAGATAACTGAGGTGCAGGTAGCCTTAGCTTTCCAGGTGGAACAGCCTATGCTAAAGTTATGAGGCCAAAGGGAATGTGATGCATTCGAGAAGCTATAACGTCTCCAGTGTGGCTGAAGGCAATGCAGGGAGTGTGGAGATGAGACTGGAGAGGCAGGCAAAAACCACATTGTGAAGAAAATTTTAGGTCATGTTAAGGATTTTTCTTTTATCTAAAAGTGGTGGAAGAAATCACTAAAAGTGTTTTAAGAGGCATGATCAGATTGATTTATATTTCAGAAAGATTACTCTGGCTGCATGCGCAAAATGGATCTCACCAAGTTCCTTCTTTTATTTAGTCTTTTAGAAAAATCAAGTGTCATTAACAGCTTTTATAAGCAAGCAGCTGTTTCTAAAATTCAAGGCATGTAAATTGAAAACTTACAGTATATCCAGTGAAAATATTTAAAGATACTTCAAACACTGCTAAATTTTAACAGAATAGCACCACCTTAAAGAAACATTGCTCTAATGATGTATTTGATAATTTTTGATGTAGCATACACCTTTTAAAAAGATCAAAACTAGGGCATCTGGGTGGCTCAGTCAGTTAAGCATCCAACTTCTGCTCAGGTCATGATCTCACATGAGTTCACCAGAATATCTGTTGTCAGTGCAGAGCCTGCTTCGGTTCCTGTCTCCCTCTCTCTCTGTCCCTCCCCAGCTTGTGCTTTCTCTCTGTCTCAAAAATAAATAAAAGCATCAAAAAATATTTTTAAAGATCAAAGCTAATTCATGATAATTTAAAAAAACTGCTTTCATGAATGTAAGAGACTACATTTGATTTAAAAAATGATGATTCTTATCACTTAAAGCAAATCAACTCACATGATATCTAGCAGTGGTTCTTGAACTGTCCAGGCATTAGAATCACCTGGACAGCTTTTGAAATACACTGATGCCCACAACCCACTTGTTATTTTAGTTTACTGCATCTGGGAGTAGAGTCTGAGCACTGTGATATTTTTAAAAAGCATTCAAGGGAATTTTAATGAGCATCCACAGTTGACAACCATTTTAGTAAAATTTATAGAACCCAGATGTCAAATCTCTTCTTTTTATTTTTTATTTATTTATTTTTTTAAATGTTTATTTATTTCTGAGACAGAGAGAGACAGAGCATGAATGGGGGAGGGGCAGAGAGAGAAGGAGACACAGAATCCTATGCAGGCTCCAGGCTCTGAGCTGTCAGCACA
Organism: Panthera onca; assembly: GCF_046562875.1. NCBI lineage: Eukaryota > Metazoa > Chordata > Mammalia > Carnivora > Felidae > Panthera > Panthera onca. Next base: position 21,153,090 of record NC_138343.1, on the reverse strand, counting down.
GAGCGTGACGCGGGGCTTGAACTCACAGACCGTGAGATCATGACCTGAGCCGAGGTCGGATGCTCAACTGACTGAGCCACCCAGGCACCCCAAATCTCTTCTCTTAAAAAAAATTTTTTTAAGTTTATTTATTTTGAGAGAGAGCAAGCGGGGTAGGGGCAGAGGCAGAGGGGAGAGACAGAGAATCCCAAGCAGGCTTCACATTGTCAGTGAAGAGTGTGGGGCTTGAACTCATCAACTGTGAGATCATGACCTAAGCTGAGATCAAGAATCAGATGCTTAACTGACTAAGCCACCCAGGTGCCCCTCAAATCTTCTTGGCCACAAAGTGGATCAGTCACTTTTCTGAAATGTAAGTTCAAAAAAATTTGAATTTTAAAAATGACTGCGGCAAAGAAATGTGGCCAGAGTGATGGTTTGATATTGGTTTAGAAATATTAGGTTATTTGTTATTTCTATATTTCATGAGTCCATGATGTTTGAACATTGGCTGAGTTTTCTTGGTTACAAGCTAAGGAGGAGTCTTATTTTACTTGTCTTCAGTGTATAATTAACACTCCTTTCCTCTTTCAAATTTAAAATTTGTCAATGTCAGTCTGAAAAATGGGAAAATTGTTTTAACATTCATTCTGCTTAGATACAATAATAAGAAACAAAAACAAACTTCCCAAGGTACAAATACCCGAACTGCCTTTGTTAGTTATCTTGTGGTGAGTTAGCCCTATAGAAAGTTCACATGTGGGGTGTGCCTTCTATGTAAGAATGTGCCTTCTATGTTCCTTCTATGTAAGACCTTTTGCTTAAGCTTAGTGATAGCCAGCACAGTATAAATGAAATTGGGGGAAGGATGAAGAAACAGCATATGAGAAATGAAGATAATAAGTGAAAAAAATTGCAGAATTTTATTTATTTATTTATTTATAAATGTTTATTTACTTTTGAGAGAGAGAGACAGCACACATGAGTGAGCAGGGGACAGGCAGAGAGACAGACACAGAATTTGAACAGGCTCCAGGCTCTGAGCTGTCAGCACAGAGCCTGATGTGAGGCTTGAACTCACAGACTGTGAGATCATGACCTGAGCCAAAGTCAGACGCTTAACTGACTGAGCCACCCAGGTGCACCTTATTTTTTATTTTTATTTTTATTTTTTTTAGAGAGAGAGAAAGAGAGTGCCAGAGGTGGAGAGAGAGAATCTTAAGCAGACTCTGTGCTCAGAGTGGAGCCTGATGTGGGGCTCCATCCTATGACCCTGGGATCATGACCCAAGCCAAAATCAAGGGTAGGACGCTCAACTGACTGAGCCACCCAGACGCCTCAAGCTGAATCTCATTCTCATGAGAGAGTTTAGTTGGTACTTGATATATATATATATATATATATATATATATATATATATATATATATATATATATTTATATATGTTTCATTTGGTGTGCATTCAAAACTTTTTGTGAATAAAGTCCAAGCATTGCAAGGTTATTTTACCTGAACACCATGGAATAGCTCCTGAAATTTTTGGATGTTTCTCACTAAGTTTGTCACCACCCCCCTCCCTGAAATCAAAGGGAGCTCTGAGAAAAGAAGATGAAAATCTGGTTATTCAAGTAGTCAGACATTGAGCAGACTATTTGATTGAAGAATGGCCTTAATTTATAAAAACTTCACATTTTTCCTCTTTCTAGGAGCCTAAAAAAATAAACTTGGTAAGCCAGAGAGCAAAATAAAATACCGGTAAATGTTTACAAAATTAAAAACTAAGCTTTTTTCAACTTACTGTACAATATGGGAGCGGGATATCTCAAGCCTTTGGTCAGCACATTCGATAATTTCTTCATATGATGTAACCTTGAAAAAAATAAGCCAAAAAATTATTCTATGATAAATTCTAGAATTTTTATTTTTGTTTATATTTGCTTTTATAAAAATCTCTTCAGTTGAAGTTCAATTATGTGAATTTCATCAATAGCTTTACAGTAGGCAAAACATCTTCCTTACAGTTTGAAATCAGGAATATGAATAGAAATAGAATCATAAAGTACCTATTCATCATGCAGAAAGAGTGAAGTGTCAGAAAATGGACAACTGTAGTGAGTCAACTATAATCCAGTTGTCTTCCACACAAGTGGTAGATGTATCAGCTAAGGGTTAGAGCCTGTTTGGTTAAAGTTAATGCAGTTTTCAGAAGGTAAACTAGAATGTTAAGTTGAAAAGATCTACAATTACCCTCAAAATGAAGTCGTAATACTAAGACCTAAAATTGCCAACAGCAGGGGATAGATACACAGAATGTTCTTTGTTAGATGTCAGCTAAAAGGCTGATGGGAGCATTTTATAATGTCATTATGAAGTGAAAAGAATCAATATAAATGTGTTCCATCATTCTTCAGATCCTTTGTAGCACTAAAATTCTATTATTTTAATATTTGGCATAGTTTTTAAAGACAAATATTTCTATAAGAACATTTGTACCTTATTTATTAAGTTGCCTACGTATCTTTGATATTTGTCATTTTCTTCAATGAGTCTGTTGCAATGGTCTTCTTTTGACTCTAGAAGATTTCCTAATTTTGTGATCTATGGAGAAACATCAGTAAAAATACTAACCTGGAAACTGCCATGAAAACCACACATGGTTGCTGAGAACTAATGAGAACAGTAGCCTATACTTTATTTCAAGATTCTTTTTTTTTTAAGTGTATTTATTTGTTTCTGAGAGAGAGATAGCACTAGTGGGGGAGGGGCAGAGAAAGAGGGAGAGAGAGAGAGAGAATCCCAAGTAGGCTCAGCACTGTCAGCGCTGAACCGTGGGGCTTGAACTCACAACTGTAGGATCGTGACCTGAGCCAAGAGTTGGACACTTAATCCACTGAGCCACCCAGGTGCCCTTATTCCAAGATTCTCTTAAACCAAGTTGTATCACAAGTGAATTAATAGACACTAATCCTAGTTAGATTGCATTTATAACAGAGGAACAGAAATAATTTTATAATTTTATACTCACAATTATAACTTCCTCCAATTTAACATTGTGAAAGACCTTTGCAAATAATTGAACATTTGTTAGTGAAAACGAACGTCTGCCCAAAATCTTCATTATCCTCTTTCCATTTATAACCAGTGCATTGATATATTTGCTCCCATCTGAAGTAAAGCACTGATGTCCCTGATGATGCATTTTCAGGTTTGATACATAGTCTCAACTTGCATAAATGACACCAAGTTTTTAAAAAGGCTCAGCTCAATGTATGTCATGTTCTGACCTAAGGTCTAATGTTTTACACACAAAAAACTACCAAAAATTTAATGTTTATTTTTAGAGAGAGAGACAGAGAAAGAGAGAAAGCACAAGTGGGGGAGAGGCAGAGAGAGGAGACACAGAATCCAAAGCAGGCTCCAGGCCCTGGGCTGTCGGCCTAGAGCCTGATGTGGAGCTTGAACTCACAGACCCTGAGATCATGACCTGAGCCGCAGTTGGACACTTAACCGACTGAGCCACCCAGGTGCCCCCAAAATGGCCATCAACCTTCTAATGTTTTAGATATACTTACATGCCTGTAGTGAAATCCCATAGGAGAAGCAACAGCAAAACAAATTTGCTGCGGGAATAGCCACTCTCTTATTCTCTCTTATGTAAATAAATGGGGACAATACCAAATTAATGGTCCTATTCTTCTGACTACATACATTATTTAAGGTAGGGAGTACAGATATTATGATCTCAGTTTAACAGATGGAATCAAGGGGAAGAGAATCTAAAAGTTTTTGAAAGGTCTAGAAGTGGGGAAGACTAAAATCCGTATTGATCAACTATTAGCATAGGGCTTGGCTTTTCCCATTCTATTCCTTCCCTGCACTCCTCACCTGGAGCTTCAGGTATCTCGTGACCTCTAACTAAAGCAATATGGAATTCTTTCTCACTTCTGTTTTTCATTTATAGACTTCATGGCACGTTTTGGATTTCTTTAATGGCTTTCAAGATCAAAGTAATAACTCTTTTAAATCTGCTGACTGAATTTTTTAAATTTGTTAACCTCAGATTAAAGAAATAAGAGCAGAATATTCCTTAAAGAATATTTGTTTTAGAGGTGAAGGAATAGCTCTCATAAAGCAGTTTTTTGGATTACAGTGAAAAGGAATCAAAATTTTAAGTTTCTGCTGAAGTGTGTGTAAAGTTTAACTGCTTTAAGAGTATTATTGAGGGGCGCCTGGGTGGCTCAGTTGGTTAAGGGTCTGACTTTGGCTCAGGTCATGATCTCACCATCTGTGAGTTCAAGCCCCACGTGGGACTCTGTGCTCACAACTCAGAGCCTGGAGCCTGCTTCAAGTTCTGTGTCTCCCTCTCTCTCTGCCCCTCCCGTACTTGTTCTCTCTCTCTACCTCTCAAAAATAAATAAATGTTAAAAAAATTAAAAAAAAGAGTATTATTGACATATGACAACACATATTTTTATTAAACAATTTTATTCAATTTATTAAATATATTTTATTAAACATTTATTATTTATTTTTATTTACCCATTTTGAGAGAGAGAGAGAGAGAGAGAGAGAGAGAGAGAGAGAGAGAGAGAAAGCATGTGCATGTATGATTGGAGTAGGGGCAGACAGAAGGAAAGAGAATCCCAAGCAGGCACCATCCTATCAGCATGGAGCCTGACATGGCACCTGATCCCATGAAACATGAGATCATGACCTGAGCCAAGATCGAGTTAGACGCTTAACTGACCAAGCCAGCTGGGTGGCCCTAAATTGCACATATTTAAAGAGTACAGTTTGCTGTTTTCACATATATATACAACCATGAAGCCATCACCACAATCAATATAATGAACATATCCATCACTGCCCCTCCTCTTGCCTTTTGGTAATTCCTCTTTCTTGTCTGCCTGTCTTCCCTGACTCCCACACTCTATGTGAGCCCTGGCAAATACCCATCTGCTTTCTGTCACTATTGACTGGTCTGTATTTTCTAGAGTTTTATAGAATAGAAGCGAACAGTATTTACTCTTGTCTGGCTCTTCTCACTCCACACAATTTTGAGCTTCATCTAGGTTGCATGTATATCAGTAGTTCATCCCTTTTTCCTTGCTGAGTAGTATTCCATCGTGTGGACATACCACAATTTTTTTTATCCATTCATCTGTTGCTAGACATTTGAGTTGCTGTCAGTTTTTGATTATAAATAAAGCTGCTAGAAACTTTCACATCCAAATCTTTGTAGAAACATATGCTTTCATTTCCTTGGGTAAATACCTAAGAGTAGACCAATGGCAGGTGTATGTTTAGCTTTTTAATAAACTGCCAAAATGTTTTCCAAAGTGGCTGTACCATTTTACATTCCCATCAGCCGCATATGAGACTTGTAGTTGTTCCACGTACTCATCAATCCTCAGTGTGATCAGTCTTTTTAACAGACACTATAATGGGTTATGTAGTGGTATTCATTGTGGTTTTAATGTGCATCTCAATGATGAGTATCTTTTCACATATTTATTTGCTATCCATGTATCCTTTTAGTGAAGCATCTATTAAAACCTTTTTGCCCACTTTTTAAGTTGGGTTATTTTCGGGGCGCCTGGGTGGCTCAGTCGGTTGAGCGGCCGACTTCGGCTCGGGTCATGATCTCACGGTCCGTGAGTTCGAGCCCCGCGTCGGGCTCTGTGCTGACAGCTCAGAGCCTGGAGCCTGTTTCGGATTCTGTGTAATGTTTATTTATTTTTGAGACAGAGAGAGACAGAGCATGAACGGGGGAGCGGCAGAGAGAGGGAGATACAGAATCCGAAACAGGCTCCAGGCTCTGAGCTGTCAGCACAGAGCCCGACGCGGGGCTTGAACTCACGGACCGTGAGATCATGACCTGAGCCGAAGTCGGCCGCTCAACCGACTGAGCCACCCAGGCACCCCAAAAAAAAATTTTTTTTAAATAAATTGGGTTATTTTCTTCTTATAGAGTTTGAGGGTGCCTTACATATGTTTTTAAGTTTTCTTTTTTAAGTTAATTTATTTGAGAGAGAGAAAGCATGAGTGGGGGAGGCGCAGAGAGAGAAGGGAAGAAAGAGAATCCCAAGCAGGTTCCACACTGTCAGCATGGAGCCTGATGCGGGGATCGAACCCACCAACATTAGATCATGACCCGAGCCCAAGTTGGACGCTTAACCAACTGAGCCACTTGGGCACCCTGGTGCTTTACATATTCTAGATACAAGTCCTCTATCAAATCTTTGATTTGTTGGGCACCTGGGTAGCTCAGTTGGTTATGCATCTGACTTAAGTTCAGGCCACAATCTCATGGTTCATGAGTTCAAGGCCTACAACAGGCTTTACATGGAGCCTGCTTTGGATCCCCTGTCTCCCTCTTTCTCTGCTCCTCCCCCACACTCTCTCTCTCACTCAAAAATAAACATTAAAAATATCCCTGTGATTTGTAAATTTCTCCCAGTCCATTGCTTGTCTTTTCATTAAAAGCTCAAATTTTAGAGTTTAAAAGAAATTTCAAAATAGAAATATTTTAGGGGCACCTGAATGGCTCAGTTGGTTAAGCATCCAACTCTTGATTTCAGCTCAGGTCATGATCTCACAATTCATGAGATGGAGTCCTACACTGGGCTCTGTGCTAAGAGTGCGGAGCCTGCTCAAGATTCTCTCTCTCCCTCTCTCTCTCTCTCTCTGCCCCTCCCCTGAATGCACATTCTCTCTCTCTCTCTCTCTCTCAAATAAGCTAAAAAAAAAAAAAGAAAAAGAAAAATTTTAGAAGACAGAATTGAATCATTGAAAAAGTCTAAAACATTTTCATGAAAGCATACCAAAAAGTATATGTAAAGTAATATTTAAATAATAAAGGATGGAGTGGTGGTAACATTTTTCTTTTGTAAAGGAAGATACCATGAGATAACCTTGAATGTGATATTTGAATAATATTAATGAAAGGTGTCCTTTAATGTGTCTTTTCCTTGATGTCTCAGAGACACTGTAGCACTTCTGAGCTGAATGCTAACCTGAACCCACTTGAAGTCTCCACTAAAAGAAAGTAGATTTGGATGAAGTATGAGAAACTGAAGAGTAGTAAAGTGACTATCTATGCACTTGGCTTAAAATAGCAGGAGATCTAGACCACTGTCAAACCGATGATAGAGCTCCCATTCACCACATGGTTCACAGAGAAGAGGCTTCACTTGGCTCTATTCTATCTGGCCCTAGATTTCTGGATCCATAGGTACTGTACCTGGTGCCACCACACCTCCACCCCATCCTCCTATCTGGTCGATGATTCTTGTGGCTTCCCTTCTGGGTCTTTCCCATGACATTCCTGCATGGTTTTTGGCCTTGTTTAGTCCTTTGATTTTGGCATCCTTTGTTGCGCCCAGTGAGGATCTCAGCCCTCACGGGGAAACTCCTCCCCCTGCTCCCCATCCCTCCCACCCTCCTTGGTCAGTCTCCATATCTAGGTGAAGGTAGAAGAGAAATCAGATTTGGGGACACGTGAAATTGAAGAAAAAGCAAAAAAATCTTTAGATGGTTATCAGGCCTAGGAATATATACAATAACATTTAAAACTTTGTCTTGGAAAGCAGTTTGGAATCTGCATATAACAGGATGTTATTTATTCTATCACAATTATTATTCTTTAAGATATAATACATATGTTAAAATCTCTGTTAAAAGAGAGTTGTTAAACTCTGTATATATTAAAATCTGCAGGTGAGACTGTCCCCCACACACAATTGTAAAAACAGTATGTTAAAAAATGTTTCATCTTACTACAAGTATAAACTAAAAGGTCAATTGTTAGAAACATTTCAAGTGGTAATATTTGATGAAATAGCACCATTAACACACTGATATCTGTAAGGTAAAGTTAGTCTTTTGAAATTCATTTGATTATGTACATAAAGATTCACATGCATATTTATAGCTTTAAAAGCAGTAATGCCACTTCAATAATTTATTCTAAGGAAATAATCACAAATGAAAAGCCTCTCCATAAAACCAGAAAGAACTCAATCATCCAATAAGGGGAATCGCTAAAAGATTATTGTATTTTCACTCTATGGAATATTATGCAGCCATTGAGAATTATATATAATCTATATACAATCTATAAGGATAGTATAGTAGCACATAAAAATGTGTGATATATCAATTAAAATTCAACAGTATATAGACATTGTGATTTCAACTCTGCAAAGGTTTGTGGACAAAGACTCGGTATATCTGAAACGTTCTAGTGTGAGCTATGATTTATTCATATGTTAAAATACTACATAGGAGTGAAAATGGGTAAATGCAGCTACATCTATCACACAAAAAAAAGAACCTTACAGTTATAGGATTGAGGCCAAAAAACTTAGAAAAGGATGTACAATAAAAAAGATATGTAAAATAATAAAAGATATGCAAAACAATACTGCACATTGTTTAAAGATACATATATATGCAGGAAATACAGACCTGCATGGTCAAGGTAAACATTAAATTCAGGATAATGGTTACCACTGGGTGGAGGGGATGAAAATGCAACTGGAGACAGCCACAGGGGGCTTCAACTATATTCATGTTTCATTTCTTTACCTGGGTGGTACATACAGGGCTATTTATTTATATATTATATTTATTTATTATATTATATTGGTGTGAAATATTTAAAATAAATACTTTTTAAGATCGCATCAGAGCCCTTGCATAAGTGGAGATAAGAAGTATCTGGAGGGTGCTCGAGGGCTGACAGCAAGTGCAGGGGCATGCTCTCTCATCTCCCCAGCACCTCCCTTCCTGTGGGGTCTGCCCAGGTGTGCTGGAGCACGTGGTGCAAATGCAGACCTACAGCAGTGGCGAGGGGCCTTGCCAATGATCTCAAAGAGGCAGGCTCCCAGGGTAGGGCTGAGCTAGGCAGAGGAAGAGTACCTGTGTCTGGCCCTATTCACAGGCCCTATACACTTGGCCAGAGTAGAGGATGAAGTTCTCCCGGACAGCTGCTTTCCATGCTGTGTGGATACAGGTACTGAGAGGTGAAGAAGCCAGCTGGCTGGTGGTGCTGGATGAGGTTCCCTCGGACCAGGTGTTACTGCTCAGTTATAAAGTCCTCTGGAGGAAGATTTCCTGGGTTGGGTCCCCTTTACAGTCCCCCTGTGTTCTAGATTTATGGACATAGTTCCAAGTTAATAATATATTAACTTGCCCTAATATATTATGAGGCACTGAAATCCACCCCCCCAAAAAAATAAGGCCAATACCTCTTGTATTAGCTTTTTATTACTGCTGTAACAAATAGCCACAAACCTAAGTGGCTTAAAACAACAGAAATCTATTATCTTTCATTTCTGTAGGTTAGAAGTCTGGCAGGGATCTCATTTGGCTAAGGTCAAAGTGTCAGCAGGGCTGTGTTCCTTTCTGAAGGCTTTAGGGGAGATTTTCCAGCTTCTAAATGCTGCCCACGTCACTTGGCTTGTGGTCTCCTTCCCTCATCCTCAAAGCCAGCACGTTGCATCTCTAACATTCTTCAAGGCTGTAGCTCTCTCAGACATGGCTAGATGCATGAGATTAGATTGGGCCCATCCTGATAATCCAGGATAATCCACCTCCACATCCCAAGGACCTTGATTTAATCATCTATCTCCACAGAAGTTTCCTTGATTTAATCATAGCTACCAAGTCCCTTTTGCTGTAAGTGCCTAGATTTTTTATTTCATTAAGCGACACAAAATCTCTGTTGCCGTGTTGGGTGGCCATTGCTGTGCCTCCCACACACCTCTCCGAGGATCACTGAGGCCTTCTATGATGAGAGGTACAAGTGGCCTGGTAATACAGTCAAGCTATTTGGTTCTACATAGTTCATAATTCCAGGTTTCCTAAGAAAAAAAAATTTTTTTTTTTTGCTTACACTAACACTTTTTCCTCAAATGGGATTGTCTTATGCTCTGCTGCTGTCAACTTACAGAGAAAGTGTGTCAAGGTAGAAATAACGTTTAACCATGATCGTAAATATATCTGTCATTGTTATGAATGGCCTAGGAGACTGGGACATCTGAAGGCTGGCTGATTGATTGATTTCCCAATTCTTTACATGGTTTTGAGATTGAATACATATAGTAAAATATAAGTTAAATGCAATTAAACCAGAACGTACAGAACAAGTGAAGAACAAGATGCATACATGAAGACAGTTAAAACCTGCACTACAGAGCCATGCATTTGATACTGAACTTCCTGGCAGCTAAAGCAAAACTGACATCTGGCCAGTTACATGATTTGCATTATTCGTGTGATGAAAACACACCTGTTTCTAAAGAGTTTTTCCTAGTAGGCCTGAGGCCTCAAAGGAAGTTCTCATCCACATGGCACTAAGTGAAACAATAATCTCTCTGTAACAAATAGAGAAGGAGGTTTCCTAGGATTGCTAAGGGCATAACACGAAACACAACCTGGTAAAAGCAATCCTTTTGGAGGGCCAAGACAACATGTTTCAAGCAGCAGCTTTCTGCTAATAATCATGATCCAGGTTGTGACTCATTAAGCAGTGAAATGAATTTATGACCAACATGCACAAAAATGGAATAGAACAGAACAATAAAAACCCAGTGTTTCTTCTGTGCGTGGGGTATATGTGTATTTGACCAAGAAGTGAAATGCATTTTCTACTGTGGATTGCTCTGGGAGGAATGACAGGGCTGCACAGATAATTTTTCAGAGATGGAAGAGTTAAGTTCTAGGTTGGTCAACAAACAGACTGATGTTATATCCTGCAACCAGGATCTGTCGTGCAAGTATTGCTTCTTGCACTGGCTTCACAATAGGATTTAGGAAAATCAAAACCAGAAAGATGAGGAAAGGGAGCAGAGTATCCCATGAATGCCCTGGGTGCTGGAGAGGGCAAAGAAACAGATGGTAAGGTCGATATCTTCCTGTGGAAACTGAGGAGCAAGTGTTCCGCCCAACTGGATAGCCCTCCCATCTGTGTGACCTGAGTTCCAGTGAGCCCAGAATCTTCCTCAGGAGGTTGGTGGTTCAGTGGCAGAGAGGCCCACAAACTGTAAGGTTTACTCAAGGAAATACTGTATCCAAATCCAGGAACTGGTGGGTATATTTAATAGTTCAGAGGAACCATATGACATTGGGTTGTGATGGTTTTCTTTTGGCTTACTTAGAAAAGTTTTCCTAGAGTAGTAGTTTTATGCCTTATATAATATTTGTTTCCTTATTTTTAGGACTATAGGAGATGAATATGAAAATGAAGCGAATTTGCTACTTTCTGAGCATTTCCTTGAGAAGAAATAAACTTCTAACTTTTAAGACTACCAAAAGAATAAATTAACGTTTCATCTAATACAGTGAGTGTTACAGTAAAGTGGGATGTTTTAGAATAGTATTTCAGTTTTTAGTCTTCAACTATTATATAATTATGGTTACAGGATATCTTCTAGGGGCACCTGGGTGGCTCAGTTAAGCATTCAACTCTTGATTTCGGCTCAAGTCATAATCTCACAGTTGATGGGATTAAGCCCTCTGTTGTGCTGAGAGCACAGAGCCTGCTTGGGATTCTCTCTCTCTGCTCACACTTTCTCTCAAAATAAATAAGTAAACTTAAAAAAAAAGTATATCTTCTATAATACTGGTGTAAAAGTATTTTATTTTTATAAAAAGATTTTGGGGGCACTAAAATGGCTCAGTCAGTTAAGTGTCTGACTCTTGATTTTGGCTCAGGTCGTGATTTCATGGTTTGTGAGATCAAGCCCTGCCTTCGGCTCTGTGCTGACAGCATGGAGTAGGCTCAGGGTTCTCTCTCCCTTGCCCTCTGCCCCTCCCCCTCCTTAAAAATAAATAAACTTAAAAAAAAAATTCCTATTTTACTGAAGATGGGATCTAGGAGGACCCTGAAGAATCATTACAACTAGCCTAACTTGAACCCTAAAATTCATCACTGTTTTTTTAATATTTATTTATTTTTGAGAGAGAGAGAGACAGAGCACGAGTAGGGGAGGGGCAGAGAGAGAGAGACATACAGAATCAGAAGCAGGCTCCAGGCTCTGAGCTGTCAGCACAGAGCCCCATGCGGGGCTCGAACCCACGAACCATGAGATCATGACCTGAACCGAAGTCGGGCTCTCAACCGACTGAGCCACTCAGGTGCCCCATCACTGTTTTTTTAAAATGTTTATTTATTTATTTTGAGGGAGGGAGGGACAGAGAGAGAGAGGAAGACAGAGAATCCCAAGCAGGCTCTGCACAGTCAGCGCAGAGCCTGATTCAGGGTTTGATCTCATGAACTTGAACTCATGACCTGAGCCAAAATCAAGAGTCAGATAGGAAACTTCACCAACTGGGACCACCCAGGCACCCCTGAACTTCAGCACTGTTAACTAGACACCTGTCTGTTCCCTCTGACTAAATCCCCACCTTTGGTGTACCTTATCAAGGGCTTCTAGGATCAGGATACATTTTGCACTTGACAGTTAAACAACCACAGTGCTAGAGCCAGTCAGTAGGCAAAGCTGGGGTCAAGGACGCTGTCTCAAGATGGAAGAGGTCAGGAGGTGAAACGAGCAACAAGAGGATCAGAATTGTGAAGAAGAACCAAAAGCAAGGGGTCAGAAGGGCCACAAGAGAAGCACAAGACAAAGGAGGAGAGGAGGTATGAGCCTCAAATTTAGCTCCAGCAGACCAAGTCTTGCTGGCCTAGAGTTCCTTAGAGAATGAGAAATGAGCCTTTTGGAGCATACTTCTGCACTTCAAAAACAAAGAACACAACTAAAACTCTTTATTTGGGAAAATTCCAAACACATACAAAAGTAGAGAGACTAGTATAAATGAACCTCCATGTTCCCAGCACTTAACTTCAACAACTTATCAACATTTTCCATTGTTTTTTCATCCGTTTTCAACCTCCCACCACCCCAACTTGGCCGCCTTTTCATTTCCCTGGAATATTAAAAAATTTTTTTTTAATGTTTATTTATTTTTGAGAGCGCCAGTGGGGCAGGTGCAAAGAGAGGGAGGGAGACACAGAATCTGAAACAGGCCCCAGGTTCTGAGCTCTCAGCACAGAACCAGACCTGGGACTAGAACTTACGGGCAAGATCATGACCTGAGCCGAAGTTGGACTCCCAACCAACTGAGCCACCCAGGCCCCCCTAGTTTATTTTTAAAGTTTATTATTTATTTTTGAGAAAGAGATAACATGTGCACACAAGTTGGGGAGGGGTGGAGAGAGAGGGGGAGAAAGAGAATCCCAAGCAGGCTGTGCACCACCAGTGCAGACCCTGACGTGGGGCTCAAACTCACAAACCGTGAGATCATGACCTGAGCCAAAATCAGACTCTTAAACAACTGAGCTACCCAAGTGTCTATTCCTAGGGTATTTTAAAGCAAACCTAGACATCCTATTAATTCATTCACACATACTTTTCAATATGTATCACTAACAGATCAGGGCTTTAAAAACACAGTGATATCACTATTTCATTTAGTAAAATTAACAATAACTTCTAATATTATACCTAGACTATGTTGATTTTTCTGCTACTATCTCACAAATACCTTTTTTTTATTTAAAAAAATTTTTTTAACATTTATTTATTATTGAGAGACAGAGAGAGACAGAGTGTGAGCAGGGGAGGGGTAGAGACAGGGGGAGGCATAGAATCTGAAGTAGGCTCCAGGCTCTGAGCTGTCACCGGGAGCCCCTCACAAATACCTTTTTATAGTGGGTTTGTTCAAATCAGGACCTGTATACATGGGTGTCACACACTCACTGCATTTGGTTGATTAGTTTCTTGTCTCCAAACTCCTTTAGTCTATAATCGTTATTCCTTCGCTTCCTTCCTTTCCTTGTGTCCATTGTTGACTGATGAGAGTTTTTCACATTCTGCATTTGTTACCATGGTGTCATTTAATTCATCTCTTTATCTACTGTCAAGGTAGTTAGGTCTAGAAAGCTGCCTTCGGACCCAGCTGTTTTGCTGACCCAGCAAAGCTGCCTTCGGACCCAGCTTCATAGATGCTGCTGTGTGTGTGTCCTTCCTGTGGCACGTCAGGGGACACAGGCATGTGTGTCTCCCCTTTAGTGAGGTTGACATTAATCAGCAGGCTCAGGTGGTTGTCAGTCTGACCCATTCACTGAAAGTTCCCCCTCAGTCTTTTAAAAAATTTTTTTCATGGGGAGAGGCAGAAAGAGAGGGAGACACAGAATTGGAAGCAGACTCCAGGCTCTGAGCTGTCACCACAGAGCCCGATGCGGGGCTTGAACCCATGAACTGCAAGATCATGACCTGAGCTGAAGTTGGACACTCAACCAACTGAGCCACCCAGGCACCCCACCTCAGTCTTGAATGTAGGGTTTTAGCAGCCATTAGAATTGCTAGGAAAAGATGCCTCTTCTCTTCCGCTTTTAATAGCTTACTTTTCCAGTGAAGAGTTGTCCCTTCCTCATCAATTATTTGGTCTGAGACATGGTTTGCACAAGTAGGCCACAGCACACTTTAAAAATGACATCGTGGGGCGCCTGGGTGGCTCAGTCGGTTAAGCGTCCAACTTTGGCTCAGGTCATGATCTCGCAGTCCGTGAGTTCGAGCCCCGTGTCGGGCTCTGTGCTGATAACTCAGAACCTGGAGCCTGTTTCAGATTCTGTGTCTCCCTCTCTCTCTGACCCTCCCCCATTCATGCTCTGTCTCTCTCTGTCTCAAAAATAAATAAACGTTAAAAAAAAAAATGACATCGTGTATCTGACATGCTTCCAGTTGTGTGCGCTTTGTCCTTCCCAGCTTCCCACTGCTGGGGACATGAAGTTCACTCGCAGTATCTTCTATGCTGAAGCAGAGAAACTACTAATGAACTTACTGAGGGTCTGCTCTCATCCCTCTATGGTCGGACATAACCAGCCATTCTCCTTCACGAGGTGGTCCATGACTCCCCCACCTGGACAGCATCTGGTCCTCCTCTGAACTCCTCATTCAACAAACATGGCCTCTGACAGATGCTAGTCACTGTATCACTTTTTAAGAAATTTCTCCTTTGGGGCGCCTTGGTGGCTCAGTCGGTGAAGCGCCCAACTCTTGATTTCAGCTCAGGTCATGATCTCATGGTTTGTGAGTTTGAGCCCCATGTTGGGCTCTGCCCTGTCAGTGTGGAGCCTGCTTGGGATTCTTTCTCTCTCCCTCTCTCTCTGCCTCTCTGTGCTCTCTCTCAAAATAAATAAACTTAAAAAAATTCTCCATTAAGCCTTATGAATAGTTATTTATGTTAGAAGTGGACATCAAGGGGTTGCCTGGGTGGCTCAGTCAGTTAAGTGTCCAACTTCGGCTCAGGTCACGATCTCACGGTTTGTAAGTTCGAGCCCTGCATTGGGCTTTGTGCTGACAGCTCAGGGTCTAGAACCTGCTTCAGATTCTGTGTCTTCCTCTCTCTGCCCTCCCTCCTTTGCTTATGCTCTCTCTCTCTCAAAAATAAACAAACACTAAATTAAAACAAAAAGAAGTGGACACCATGTTTGATTTAGCTCTCTGTCTCCAGAGTGACTACAACTTTTAGCCTTTTCTGGGAAGTCAGTAATTACTTATTAAATTAAAAAGTTAATGAATTACAAGAAACTTTTGAGCCCATTGGACTTTTTCTTCTCTCTTAAAGATGAATGGTTATGCTATGAATTTAGTGCAGAATGCCAATTTTTAATAATTTAGAAATATTATAGACTTCTCTAATTAATCACTATTAAATAACAAATTACATTAATTAATCACCTTTTCATTATAGTAAAATCCAATTGATTGTAATTCTGTAACTATCTAGATACCAAGATCACATTTTCACTTTTTTTTTTTTTAAGTTTATGTATTTATTTTTGAGAGAGAGAGTGAGTGTGACCAGGGGAGAGGCAGAGAGACAGAGGGAGAGAGAGAGTCCCAAGCAGGCTCCATGCTGTCAGTGCAAAGCCTGACTCGGGCCTTGAGCTCACAAATTGTGAGATCATGACCTGAGCGGAAATCAAGAGTTGGACACTTAACTGACTGAGCCACCCAGGCACCTCACATTTTCACTTTCTTATAACATATTTTTCATGTTTTATCTTTATTTTTTTTCTAGCTTTATTGAGATATAACTGACATATAATATTGTGTAAGTTTAAGGTATACAACATGTTGGTTTGATACACTTCTATATTGCAAAATGATTATCGCCACCACATTAGCTAACACCTCCCTTAAGTCACATAATTACTATTTCTTTTCTGTGGTAATGCCTTCATCTTTAGATGGCATCTAAAGTAAACTATAAGAACTATTTCCCAAAGTACTCCTAAATCATAGTTGTTATAAACAGCTATTGATATACTGATATAAAAATGATGGTAGTGGGGTGTCTGGCTGACTCAGTCAGAAAAGCATGTAGCCCTTGATCTCAGGACTGTGAGTTCAAGCCCCATGTTGGGTGTAGAGATTACTAAAATAAATAATGTGCAAAAATATAAATGTGCTTCAATCGCTGTGAAAAATAGCACATGTTTTTTTATTTCTGCATTTTGAAAAAATAAATCTGATTAAACAATATCAGGTAGAACAATATGTAAAATTTCAAAACCTGAAAGTACAAACTTCAATTCTATACTCTTGTGGTCAAATAATACTGCCACAGTGCCAGTGTAAGACCATTTTAATGAACAAAGTTTTTGAAGGTTGATAGTTTTTTTTTAAGTTTGATTCAAAGAATCCTTTATTTATTTAATTAAAAAAATTTTTTTAATGTTTATTTATTTTTGAGAGAGACAGACAGAGCATGAGTGGGGGAGGGGCAGAGAGAGAGGGAGACACAGAATCCGAAGCAGGCTCCAGGCTCGGAGCTGTTAGCACAGAGCCCTATGCAGAGCTTGAACTCATGAACGGTGAGATCATGACCTGAGCTGATGTTGGACACTTAATCAACAAAGACACTCAGGCACCCCGAAGGTTGATAGTTTCTTAAACTTGTCCATAAAATGGTGCTATGGATAAAAAGGATAGCAAACCAACAAAAGATCTTTCTTACCAAGCAATCAAGCTCTTCATTCAAACTGTGGTACTTATTCCGTTTGGCTCCCAGTAAGATAGGTACATCTCCAACATTCTTGGTTTCATCTGACTCAAAGCCTGTAACCTGAGATTACATACATTTGTGCTCACTTCCAACACTTCCACATTCCTTGGAAAATTTGACAATAAATACTTTATAAGTTTAACAATCAAAGAGATCTTCAATGGCTAGAATCATAGACGTATAGAACATACAGCTGGGAGGATTTCAACACATTTCCCAGAAGAACATAAATATCTGAAATTGTATTTTTGTATGTTAAGGACAGTGCACAGTAAATATTACACTCACCTCAGTAACTCGATCTTGAAATGCTTTTTCATTAGTAATCAACTCTCTAAAAGCTGTGATTCTGTCTTTATGTTTCAGTAGCTAAGAAGAAAAGCATTTTACATTTCAGAAAAGAAGACAAAATAAGACTACATTCTATAACATTTATAATAAAATCATCAAATCATGCACCATCTAATCCCTGGTCTCCAAAGATCTACTGTTTTCACAGCTCATGTACAGAAAAGCGATCACACAGCAGATCTGAGACTGCTCTCCTTAGAAAGGCCTGCTAGTCAGATTGCTCCCTTGGGGACTGGAAACTTGGATTGCAGGAGGATTTCCATCGTTCCGTAATATGAACAGCTCATTGTGCCTCATCTATCTGTACAAAGATATAGTGTTTACTGAACACCTCTTTCCTTCTGGACGGTCTGGAATTTTAGTATGTGCTAGTGAGAGGTGCTTATGTGAGCAGCCCCCAATAAAAATCCTGCATGCTGGGTCTCTAATGAGCTCCCTGGTAAAAACTTCACATATATTGCCACAGCTCATTGCTGGGAAAATGAAGTGCATTTTGTGTGACTCCACTGAGAAGGAACTCTTGGCAGCTTGAATCTGTTTTCCTCTAGACTTTGCCCCGAGCACCTTTTCCAGGCGCTGACTTTGCTCTGTATCCCCTCACTGTGAAACAGAGCCTCGAGTATGACTCTGTGCAGAGTCCCACGGGTCCTACCAATCAATGAACCTGAGGGTGGGCTTGGGAATCTCTGGGAGCTTATGCCAATATTCAGTTGTTTTTACAACCAGGCTATCAGAATTCTTTAGAGGAAAAAAAGAAACTACCAATTTTTCCTAGATGTAATTTATAATCATTTCTTATTTGTTAATTTGTTCCTTCAGTATAATAACAATAAATCTTAATCTTCAAAATTCAAACTTCTTTAAAAATCAGTGAGGTAAACTATGAAGCACAGAATTATTATTATGAGCAATTTCCAATATAGATAGAGAAAAAACTTGAACGAACCTTCATTTAATTATCACCCAACTTCGACCATTGACGGTTAGCAGCCAATCTTGTATCATTTATATCCCCAACCATGTCTTCCCCACTCCAATCCTCCCCTTCACTAAGTCAAATCACAGACACCACATCATTTCATCTGCCAATATTTTGGTAAATTTACCAAAAGAACACAAACATCTGATATTGTATTTTTATAACATCCTGCTCCAACCCTCAATGGGGCCTATTTTTTTTTAATTTTTTTTTTTTACATTTATTTATTTATTTATTTTTGAGAGATGGAGAGAGACAGAGCACAAGTGGGGAAGGGGCAGAGAGAGAGGGAGACACAGAATCCAAAGCAGGCTGTAGGCTCTGAGCTGTCAGCACAGAGCCCGACACGGGGTTTGAGCTCACAAACCGTGAGATCATGACCTGAGCTGAAGTCAGACGCTTACCCAATGGAGCCGCCCCGGTGCCCCATCAATGGGGCCTATTTTTGAAGGGTAGCTTAAAAAATGGAGGATGTATCTGTTTCTCTGCATATCTGTTATTCCTTGATCCTTTTCTCTACAGGTTAACTAGAAGACAAAGAGACTCCCCAGAATACCTGCATAAATTTCTACCCACACCAGTTCAGAGAAGTAATTTCCTGATAATATAGGACTGAGTTTGTTACTACAATCCAAGATCCCATACTTGAGTATATTTTTATTCCGTTAGCTGATAAACTTGTCACTTCTGTTTTCTTCTCATATGAAAACTGGCAGAAGTTAACATCCTGGTATTACCTTCCCCATTTCACTTACTCTCTTAATCTGTCCCTCCATCTCTGTACCACTATACCAAGAAAAGAATAATTGAAGAAATTCTAGGAATCTCTTCCCTTATGCTTGTGCCACTTGAAAAATAAAATGACTGGTTTTCAATGTATCCACTATTCCAAGTGATAAAGTTTGAAACCACTATCGGGATATCAAAATACACTGTTCTTCAGGAATCTGTAGTGCTGGGATGCCTGAGTGGCCCAGTCGGTTAAGTATCTGACTTCGGCTCAGGTCACAATCGCGTGGTTTGTGAGTCTGAGCCTCACATAGGGCTCTGTGCTGACAGCTCAGAGCCTGGAACCTGCTTCGGATTCTGTGTCTCTCTCCCTCTCTCTGCCCCTCCCTGGCTTGTGCTCATTCTCTCTCTGTCTCAAAATAAACATTAAAAAAAAAAAAAAAAGAATCAGTAGTGCCATGCAAAAGTGGAAAAAATAATCATACCTTTTTTTGGTAGATGAATAATATTTTGTAATACAAACTTAAGTTATAAAACAAGCCAAATGTTGAACAATGTATCTCCTTAGTTAGGGCCATAGTAAAACTAATCTGGTCCTCCAAAATGATTCTTTTAAAAAAATCAAAATTTGGAGAGTTTTATGTTACCTTTCTCTTTGACTATTATTTTCACCAAAAATGATACAGGTTTTAGAATAAAGAATACAGTACCTCTTTATCTAAATTTTTCTTTTTAAGATGGAAGTGCTTCAGTTTTTGTAGCATTATATCACTGATTTTCTCACAATCTTTGAAATATTCAGCATCAGTAGTAGTAATGTCCTAAAGGGTAATAGTTTGAGAAGCTATATTAAAAAGTTTTCATTAAAGCTAAAAGAAGGACAGAAAACACACACACACACACACACACACACACACACACACACACACACACAAATTCCATAATACCTGACCAAACCAAAAGAGATAAAATAATATTGAACTCAATTACTCATCCATAAGACACCTAATAAAGGGTTATAAGAAAGAATTCTTATAGATTCACACTTGTATGTAAGTGGCTATTGGGACAGATTGGTATAATCTCTGGGAAGTTAATACTCACCTATAATAAGGTGAACATCTCCTGTTAGCCTAGCCCGGTCAGTTTACAAATCCAAATTTCAGCCAAATTGCTATATCTAACAGCAGAGTAATCAGACATCCCCAACAATACTGAAGCTCTAGGTGCCTAGAATGAAGGTATTTGTATGTATAACCTCAGGGCCAAAACTGTGTGCATGAGTCAGACTGCCTGAGTTTGTATCTGAGTTCTGTCGCTTAACCCTATGTGAGACTTTGGACAAGACACCTTACAGTTCTAAGTCCCAGTTTGTTTTTCCATGTTTTGTTTCCATTTTTTTTTAAGCCTGAGAATATAAAGACTGACATAAGGAATGGATGAGATAACCCATGAAAGGCAGGGACAGTAAATTTAAATGCCTCCAAGGACAGGTTGGAAAGTCAACAAATATTTGTTGAGTGCTGATTAAGGGCTTCATCAGAATTAGATACGGGGCATACAACATACCACGTTTCTGATGTTGAAGCCTTCCACTCTGGTGGGGGTGGGAGACACAGAATAAGCAAACAGATAATATTTGGTGTGGGATGACATCCACCAACAAGAGGGATGAGGACACACTCCTCATGGGGAGGTGTGGTGGAGAAGCAGCCTCCAATGAGGCTTACAGTAAGTAAGCAAATGTTTGAAGGAACAAAGTAGGCTGGAAAAGTTTGCAGCTAAGGAGAGTCTGTGCCACATTCAGAGTCACATATATAAAAACAAAACGTTAGGTGGATATAGTCTGCATGCTGCCACTTTGTGATCTCTGCATAAAATGCTCAGCTCAGTGTCTAGCATTAAATAAATGCTAGCATTCAACAAACTTTAGCTAAAACACAATAGAAATAAGGGTTGTGTTGGATCAGGAACATCATAGACCATGCCCCCCAATTTGGGCTCTGATGACTACACCCAAGATCAAAGAAATGGACAATAATGAAGAGGAAGAAAGACAGCTAGCTCATTTGAGAAGCTATCAAATGTCATGCTCTGTACTGTCATCTCTCATTAAATGTAGTGCTTGTAACCTCCCAAGGGCAGGGGCAAGTATCATTTCCCCTACTTACAATGCAGAAACTGAGGCTGAGAAAGGCAAAGTCACTTGGGCCAAGTCACAGAGCCAGAAAGTGGTGAAGTCAGAATTTAAACTCGCCTACACTAATTTCATTCTTCATTCCACTAATGTATACAACTCCCCACTGCTCTCCCCCTGCCCAAAAGCTAAATTTTAGGTTGGGCAAACAGCTCCATGATGGGAACACTCACTAATCACGAGGAACCAACTGAGCCAGAGAACAAGACTATCACTCTGATAGAGTTTCCATGACATGTAAGAAGTACCGAATAAAAGGTTTTCTCTGGTGCCTTTATCTTGTATCTGATTATATTATTTTACTTGTGGGAATTAGGTGTTAAAGAAAGATAAAAAGAAGCAGGAGGAGGTATGAATTTTGTCTTCCATTTTTTTCTCCCATGACTTAACTCCAACGCCTTATATTGCTTCTTTGGTTTAGTCCAACTTCTATATTTCTTCCTTCCCCAATAAAAAATATGAATTTTTTAAATTACCTGACATGTGAGAAGTCCTATGACCAGAGCCAGAAGACTGTGAAGTTTGGAGACCAGCTGAGAGGTTCTTTTCACATCTGGGGGATTCAGGCTTTCTTTTTCACAAGGTGAGCAATTCAGGAACAAATTAGAATGTATCATCTTTGCATCCTATGTGTACACAATTCAGAGGTGTTACAATAAAGACAGAGAGTCTGGATTGCTCTTTAAGTAAAATTCTGAATTAAATACCACTCTTTAAAACTTTGAGCAGCACTAACAACGTGGCACTCAAATTTAAATTTGAAGAGATAGTGGGACACCTGAGTGGCTCAGCTGGTTGAGTGTCTGACCCTTAATTTCGGCTCAGGTCATAATCCCAGGGTTGTGGGATCGAGCCCTGTGTCCGGTTAAGAGTCTTTCTTTCCCTCAGTCCCTCTTCCCCACTTGCTCATGCTCTCTTTCTAAAATTAAAAACAAACGAAATTGGGGGCGCCTGGGTGGCTCAGTCGGTTGAGCCTCCGACTTCGGCTCAGGTCACGATCTCATGCTCCGTGAGTTCGAGCCCCACATTGGGCTCTGGGCTGATGGCTCAGAGCCTGGAGCCTGCTTCCGGTTCTGTGTCTCCCTCTCTCTCTGCCCCTCCCCGTTCATGCTCTGTCTCTCTCTGTCTCAAAAATAAATAACCATTAAAAAAAAAAAAAAACGAAATTGGAGATAAATGTTAATACTTAAAAAAAACAAAATTATGAGCTGTGGTTCTCAAACTTCTGATTCTCAGGACCCCTTTCTGGACTCAAAAATTAATAAGAATCCCAAAAGCCTTTTTGTTTATATGGGTTATATCTATCAATATTTTTTGTATTAGAAATTATGACTGAGGGGGTGCCTGGGTGGCTCAGTTGATTAAGCGTCCCATTCCAGACTTTGGCTCAGGTTGGTGGGATCGAGCCCCATGTTGGACTCCACACTGACAGTACAGAGCCTTTTTGGGATTCTTTCCCTCTCCTTTCTCTCTCTGCCTCTCCCCCACTGGTGCGTGTGTATGCACATGCTTTCTCTTAAAATAATAAACTTTAAAAAAAAAGAAATTATGACTGAGAACATTTAAAAATTATGTTTACTGGGTCACCTGGGTGGTTCAGTTGGTTGAGCATCCGACTTTGGCTCAAGTCATGATCTCACAGTTCATGAGTTTGAGCCCCATGTCAGGCTCTAGGCTGACAGCTCAGAGCCCGGAGCCTGCTTTGGATTCTGTGTCTCCCCTCTCTGCCCCTTCCCCACTCTCTGTGTGCATGTTCTCTCTCTCTCTCTCTCTCTCTCTCTCTCTCCTTCTCAAAAATAAACATTAAAAAAATAAAATAAAAATTTTTACTAATCTATTCAAATAACAATAAATCCTTTGTGTCAACATAAATAACAATTTTAATATGAAATTACCACATTTTCCAAAGGAAAAAATTAGTGGAAAGAGTGGCATCTTTTACATTTTTGTAAGTATCTATAATGCTGACTTCATAGAAGACAGCATGATTCTTACATCTGCCTCACACATGGAGCAGCCATAAAAGCAATGATCAACAGTTTCTAGAAAATGCCACTGGGAGCACTTGTGAAAAAAATGAGACTGGCAAGGGCATAACATCTTCCTATTACTATGAAAATACTTTTGATCTCATGGACATTCCCAGACCACACTTTTGAGAAAACAGACCTAGAGTTCATGAAAAGCAAAACTAAAAGCAGAGTAAGGATGACTTAGGGATATTAAAGAAATTGATTAGTCAAGATAAAACAAAGAACTTTCCTTTTTTTAAAAAAATATTTATTTGGGGGAGAGCATGAGCAGAGGAGGGGCAGACGATCTCTGGGCTAACAGGCTGACAGCAGCGAGCTCAATGTGGGGCTGGAACTCACAAACTGCAAGATCATGACCTGAGCCAAAGTCAGACCCTTAACCGAATGAGCCACCCAGGCACCACTACTTTTTTTTTTTTAAAGAAAATTCAAGAAAAAAAATATGTACTGTGATAAACCTCTGTACAGTTGTACTAACTTATTCAGAGTTTACCAATTCAAAATTTGTCATGATTTGGTTAGCAGCTAAACTTAAGGTCATCTCTGCTTAGGTTAGTGGTTTTCAAAGTGTGACCCTGGGACCAGCAGCAAGGGTGAGACTTGGGATCTTCTTAGAAATGCACATTCTTAGCACCACCCTCCTCCCTGCACACCTACTGAATCAGAAATGCTGAGGTGGGCCCCAGCAATCTGCATTTTCACACCTAATGCTGATGAATGCTAAAGCTTGAGAACCACTGGCATAGAAAATCCTAACTTCTTTCTGGAGAAAAGATCACAGAGAGAATTTTTTAAGTATAAGACAATATTTTCCTAAGAATCATTAAAAAAATTAGCCTTCTTCTAAAAGTTTTTAATGTTTATTTTTGACAGAGAGAGAACAGAAGCAGGGGAGGGGCAGAGGGAGACAGAGAATCCAAAGCAGGCTCCAGGCTCCAAGCAGTCAGCGCAGAACCCGATGCAGGGCTCAAACCCACGAACTGTGAGATCATGACCTGAGCTGAAGTCAGACGCTTAACCAACTGAACCACCCAGGTGCCCCCAGATTAGCCTTCTTTCTAAATAGTCAGAATTAATAAGGCTGTACTATAAATAATATTTTTAAGTTTATTAATTTTGAGAGAGAGAGAATGCACATGGGAGGGGCAGAGAGAGAGAGAATCCCAAGCAGGTTCCGTGCTGTCAGTGTAGAGCCCAACTTGGGGCTTTATCTTGCCAACCGTGAGATCCTACCTGAGCCAAAATCAAGAGTTGGATGTTTAACCAACTAAACCATGCAGGTGCCCCTATACTATAAACATCTCAAGACAAGCCTTCAAAACTGAAATAGATGTGCTCTGGCTTATGAAAATGATCACTTCCAGGACATGCTTCCAGGTTCTTGTCTACCAAGTCATTTGAACTGCATAGAATACAAAATTACAGCCTCTTGAAATGTACTGTTATGAGGCTTTCATGTTATTTTTAACAGATGTTAACTAGATTTATTGTGGTGATCTCTTTGCAACATGTACAAATAACGAATTATGTTGTAAACTGGAAACTGATGTTATCGGTCAATTACACCTCAATCAAAAAGTGTATACTTTCATAAAATTAATATGTGATATAATATAGTTTTGTTTTACTTTGTAAACCAAATACGTAATTGTGTTATTTAGTTTTATCATTGAATAGGCAGAAGTGACATGAAAACATAGAGATCCCCACATAGAAAACCCTTTCTCAAAGGATACTTCAGATGATTGGTCATAGGTACCCAGAAAATTCCCATGTTAATTTTCATCTCTACCAAAATAGTCACAAGAGGCCAGAAATAGCCTCTTTAGGTGAGTATCCAAGAAGTAGCTGTCTTTAATGTGAGTACCCAAGAACCAGAGAAGCTTCTCCAAATCTGTGGTACCTTTTCCAACTCTCCCTTTTTTTGTCGTTGTTAATAATTCTTTCTACTGACAAAGTGCTGCATCTAAATATGCATGAGCAAACTGTTAGAAACTCCTGAAATTCTGCATTAGAGATTCTGAATTTGTGACCATACCTTTGTGATATCTGCCTCCACTGCCTCCCCAGAGTTCTCCTTTAAATGAGCCGTCTCAAACCGAGGGGCATAATTTTGCTCCTTGCTCCCTGCAATCTGCTGCTGTAGCCTCACATTTTCTTGTTTTACTGAGCTGACCTGCTGCTTCAGTTTGGCATTCTTCCCCTTCTCGTTCTCAGATATGAACTGTAAATTATTAACTTGAGTGAGCAGTTTCTCCAGTCTTGATTTCAGTTTCTGTCGTTCTTCCAGGTTCTTCTTTTCATGTTTCTGAAATTCCTCCCGTAAAGACAGGAACTCGTGCTCTCGGGTCTTCTTTTCCCTTTTCAACAAGTCCAAAGCAGAAGTGGTGGCCTTTTTCAATTCTCCCTTGAGCTGCTTCAGCCTCTCTACCTCTTCTTCTTTCTCACTTAAGGTTCTGTTCATCTCCATGCACTGACTTACAGTTTTATCTTTCTGTTGCATTTCAGTCATGTACCTTTCCTGTAGGTGAACATAATTGCCCTTGACCTTCTTAAGCTCGAGCTGTAAGGTTTCCTTTTCATTCCTAGATTCCTGGAGATGTTTTTGGGTGTTAGCCAAAACCTCCTGCAAGTTCTGCAGTGTCTTCTCTGTATCATTCTTCTCTAGCATCACTCTGTATTTGTCTTCAATTAGTTCTTCCACCTTTTCCTTTAGCTTATTTATGTCAACGAACACCTGCTGCTTGGTAGTCTGCCTCTGGAGCTCTTCGACCTTCTTCTCTAAATACTTGTTACTACACTGCAGGTCTTGGATCAGAGTTTGCTGCCTTTTGTTAGTATGTTTTAATTTCCGTAAGACTTCATTTAAAGCCATGTCCTCTTCCAGAGGTTGTAAGCTCTCCAAACTCTGCTCCATGTCAGGTGCCTTGCTGTCCTCCTGAGATGCTCCACTACTCCAAGAAATGACTGCAGGAGACCAATATGAGACAGTCCCTGGTCTGTCCATGTCCTCCACTGTGACTTCCTTTTGGTGACTGACTGGCATCTCAGGAATATCCCCGGAACTCTGGATTCCTTTCGAAGACACTGAAATCTTATAGTAAATAAAATAAGTGAAAAAGAGTATAAAGATCATAAGTTTTGAAATCAGAGCTAGCCTTAAGTCCTAGGTCCCTAGTTTGGTTTTCTCAGCTCTAACAATGATAATATCCACTTCCAATAATACCTATTTAACAAACATACTTAGGTATTAACTGCTAAGTATATATATAGCACCGATAGCAGAGCACAAAGAGTAGGTATATGATAGGTATCATATTTACTTTTACAAAAGAAAAACTCAGCTTTGATACTCTGACCACTTTCTATGGTGCGAAATTTTCTGAACACATGTACTTTCTTTGACTTCAAATGAATTAAAACAAATTTATCAATTACCCTACAGTCTGTGAGGCCTCTTCTGAATGAAGACTACCTTTCTTTTAATGTTTATTTATTTATTTGGGGTGCCTGGGTGGCTCAGTCGGTTAAATGTCTGGCTTCAGCTCAGGTCATGATCTCACAGTTTGTGAGTTCAAGCCCCACATTGGGCTCTGTGCTGACAGTTCAGAGCCTAGAGTCTGCTTTGGATTCTGTATCTCCCTTTCTCTGTCTGCTCCTTGCCTACTCACACTTTGTCTCTCTCAAAAATAAACATTAAAAAATAAAAAATAAAAAATGCTGTTATTTATTTTTGAGAGAGGGAACAGACACATGGGGGAGGGGGAGCAGAGAGGGAAAGAGAAAATCCTAAGCAGGCATGAGGCTCAGTGCAGAGCTCAATGCAGGGCTCGATCCCACAACCGTGAGATCATGACCTGAGCTGAAATCAAGAGCTGGGTGCTTAACCGACTAAGCCACCCAGGCTCCCCTGAATGAAAACTACTTTTATTGCCTGCTAAACCATTATCTCATTGCTATGACTCCTGTGAATGTAAGAATGTCAGACGAACATGTTTTGCCATTGACTTTCTGCCCACAACACAGGTTTTAGGGGCTTTTTCAAAGGACAATAAGTTGTAGTAAGAAAATACTGAAATGAATATGACATTAAAAATCCTGTAAAAGATATTTGCAAGGATGGGCTGTATAACTTCCTAGAACTTAGAGATATTGGACCCCTGTATTTTTTTTTTAATGTTTATTCATTTTTGAGAGAGAGAGAGAGAGAGAGCGAGCCTGGAAGGGGCAGAGAGAGAGGGAGACAACAGAATTTGAAGCAGGCTCTAGGTTCTGAGCTGTCAGCACTGAGCCCTATTCAGGGTTCGAAGTCATGAACCTGCCAGATAATGACCTGAGCTGAAGTCGGAAGCTTAACTGACTGAGCCACTCAGGTGTCACTGGACCTCTCTTTTAATGGTTTACTATCATTCTGGGATAAAAACAACTATCCCTACAGAGGCCTACAGGTTCTACTATCTGGTCTTGCTGCCTAAGGCTACCTTTCGTCCTCATCTACTACATGCCTCCTTCAATCCAGGCTTCTGTCAGGTCCTAGTGGGTGCCATGTTCCCTGAAGCCACAGGGTTTTCCACATGTTACTTCTGCATGGAATGCTCTCCCACCCACAGTTCCTTAACTCATAACTTATCCTTCAGAGCTCAGCTCAATGACCACTACTTCCAGAAGCCTCCCCCAAACTCACTGACTAGGACAGAAAGACTCCTGTCATTTTATTCACAGCTCTTACCATCCTTGCAGCTTACAGTTTATATGTAATACTACAGCACGTTATCTACACTTTACATACACTTTATATGTAACCACTCAGAGCCTTATCATAGTTGAAAGTTTACATTTATTTGTGTGATTCTTTAATGTGAGTCTCCTCTCTACTAAGGTGTTACTTTCATGAGGACAAAATCCACATTCTTTAAAACCATTATATAATCAACACATAGCATAGAGCCTAGCACAGAATAGGTTCCAGAAAGTATTTATTGACTGAATAAATGACTAAATGCAGTGGAAATAGGAAGGAGCAATCTTGAGAAATGCTAATTAAGCAGATTTTTTAAATGCCATTTTCCAGAATCAATACAGGGAAATAAAGTTCTCTTTTAAATAGTGCTTCCAAATAATTGAACAAAAAAACTGCTCATACTTGGAAATGAAAAATAGTCATAGCTTTTCTCATCAGACTTAAAATAAAAAGGTATTATTTTTACTATTCTTGGATTATATTTGCCCATACCAAGTCTTAAAACTATTACTTTTAAAAAATTTTCAGAGAGCACATAG
Source organism: Panthera onca (assembly GCF_046562875.1). Taxonomy (NCBI): domain Eukaryota; kingdom Metazoa; phylum Chordata; class Mammalia; order Carnivora; family Felidae; genus Panthera; species Panthera onca. The sequence continues at coordinate 21,124,463 of NC_138343.1, read as the reverse complement.
AATTTATACTAGTGGCATCTTCAGTGTTCTTAGGATACTACATGTATGCCCAGAATCAATAAGTCAAAAGACAAATTAGTATTTTCACTTTGGTAGAAAAACTAACATTTTATACTTGTTAACTGAAACCCCTCATGATAGAAAAATTTTAAGATTTTCCTGTCAAATAACTTAATACCTCCATCCTTCTTCCTCTTCTCAACCTTTTCCTTACTGTAAACTCTTGAGTTCCAGCCAATTTGATTCACAAATATAAAAGCCAAGGCACCATGTAGATGCTAAGACACATAAAAGGATGAGTAAGACAGAGCCTTGGTCCTCAAAGACATGACCATTCAGTAGGGCTAATCTCCATGTATGGACATGATTTTAATACAAAAATCTGTTTCTAAATTGATTTAAGATCTCAGAAGGTATTTTCCCCAGAGAAGCAATGTCCCTCTTGCTGATTATTAGATTTAGTGGTACTTGGAAAAGTCTAAAATTATATACATAGTTTTGGGGTTTTTTTTGAAAGCACATATTTTAATACTCCACAAGCTATATTGACCACCCCAAAATTTACCTTCTCTGTTGCATAATTAGCTTTCAGATCAAGCTGGTTAAAGCCGTTCTCTTTGTAAAACGGTTTGTCAACATCACTGGGTACATTTTCCTCATACCAGAAGCTCTGAGGTTGACTAGGTTTGAGGGCAGATTCTGTGGCAGCACTTTTAGCCAGTGACATTTCCATGAATTTCACTGTCTCTCCACTGCTGTGGACTACAGGTGGACTTCTAGAAGGTTGTATGACACATTTATGAGCAAATTGCTCTTCATTTGTAGAAGTGCTAGTTCCCAGTGAATTTTCTTCCTTAAATGAATCTTCCTTTATATTAGTGCCTTTTGCACAATAATACACATGATTTTGCATTTCGGGTTGTACTGTATAAGGTAAGCCTTCTTTCAGATTTTGAAATGTTATCATTTCATTACTAAATGCTTCTGTGTGATGAAATTTGCAAATGGGTTCAAATTGTCTGAAGGAAGAAATGCTGGGGTCAACTAGTTGAGGTAGTACATTCTGTGAGTCATTTCCAATGTTGAAATCTCATTAGAAAGAGAAAGATGGAAATAAGAATTAGCTGTCCATACATTTACATGCTAACAGTTATATTTACATTTATGAAATAAACTGTTGGGAGTCTTTTTAAAATTATATTTATGTCAACATTTTTTTATTGAGTGTATTTCAGCATGGCTTTGTGCTAGCAAACAAAATAAACTACTTTTTACATGGAGACCAGAAGTTCTCAAATGACTGCTACCAAAAAAGTTTGTACATCATTCTGGTCAAATGCCATTACAACAAATTCCAAGATATCTTCAAAATTATTTTGTTGTACTGTAATTTTAAAATGTTTTGATTATGTGTCCAAAGAATACAAAAGCACAATGAACAGTATAATTACAAACACACATAAACTTGGTTAATCTCACAGCAATCCCCTGAGCCAGGCACTGTTATTATCCCTGTTTTACAGATAACGAAACTGAGACATAAGAGATGTTAAGTCACTTACTTGCCTAATGTCACAGGTTGGGTAGGCAGTGCACCTGGGATTCTAGAACACTATTTCTAAATGCTGTGTTTGTCAACATGACAAGTTATCCAGACTTAAGACATTTAAAAAAATTTTTTCTAACGTTTATTTATTATTGAGAGACAGAGACAGAGCATGAGTAGGGAAGACAGAGGAGGAGACACAGAATCCGAAGCAGGCTCCAGACTCTGAGCTGTCAGCACAGAGCCCAATGAAGGGCTTGAACTCTCAAACTGCGAGATCATGACCTGAGCTGAAGTTGGATGCTTAACCGACTGAGCCACCCAGGTGCCCCAAGAAATTTTTAAAAATCAGAAGTAGAGATGCTTGGGTGGTTCAGTTGGTTAAACGTCCAGCTCTTAGTTTGGGCTCAGGTCATTATCTTAGGGTTTGAGCCCCAAGTTGAGCTCTGGGCTGACATTGTGGAGCCTGCTTGGGATTCTCTCTCTCCCTCTCTCTCTCTGCCCCTCCCCCACTCATGCTCAGCATTCCCTCACTCTTTCTCCCCCTCCCTCAAAATAAGTAAACATTTTAAAAATTAAAAAGATAAAAATCAGAAGCAAATAGGCAATAAAACGTTACAAAACTAATTAATGATGCCTCCTTCTATCTAAATTCCCTCCTTTCCCCCTCTTGAGAGATAACTACAAAAGCTGGTATGTATTTATTCTTTCCACCCATATTTTTCTGCTTTCATTACTCAATTATGTACCTTAAATAATATATATCAACTTCCAAGAATTGGAAAGAAATACCTAACAGTTCCATTTATTAAGTAGTGAAGCTCAACTTCAGTATTTGTCTCAACAACTTAGATGTTTGAAAATTACACACAAACTGAAAGAAAAATATAATGCTTTATTTTATTCTCATACAATTGAACTTACTACTTGGATGCACTACTGGGTATCACATGTCTCAAATCTTGGAATCAGATAGGACAATGCCAACCATCACTTTCTATTCTACATTGATTTTTGTACAATACTTGCTTTTTATCACAGCAACCTTCAAAGACCCAGCTTTGCAAATAATACTTTATAGAAAGGGTTATAGTATGGTTTTACACTGAAATAGTAAACTATCTCAAGCTGGTAGCTTGTGGAGTCCAACAGATGTCCAGTGTCACAGCTTCCTAAATATTTCAAAATGTCATGCAGCACCCTGGGTGATATACAGTACAGTACTATTTTCCGTGCTTTAAAATTGTATGTAAATAGACTCAAATTACATTTGTAACATATACATTAGACATAAAACATATGTATATACTTATATCCATACAAAAGTCTTTATTTCACTTAAAATTTTGCTTTTCAGACTTAGCCATGTAAATATCTGTGATTTGGTTCATTTTACTGAAGGATTACACTTTAATCCCTTTTTGTTAGATATGTTTCTAATTTTGCTGTTAAAAACAACCTTCAGTAAACATCCTTATACATGTTTCCTTGTACACTAAGAATTTTTGTCTAGGTTCTGGATATACATACCTCAAAGTAGAATCACTGGATTATAGAAAATGTTACCTTCAACTTCACTAGACATTGCAAAATTACCCTCCAAAGTAGCTGTACCAATTTATACTTCCAACAAGAGCATAGAAGTTTATTTGCTCTACTATGTCCCTCCAACGCATATTAAACTGGTATGCATTAAATGGTATTTTGTGGTCTTTTGAATAGTCTTGCAGGTTTCCTTTTCTGTGATCTGCCTGTTAGATACTGTTATGGCCTCATCTGAATCTCCCCAAAAATCACATGCTGAAGGCTTAACCCCCAGCATCTTACAGTGTGACTGTATTTGGAGATAGGACCTATAAAGAGGTAATTAAGGTTAAATGAGGTCATAAAAGTGGGGCCCTAATACAATATGACTGGTGTTCTTATAAGGAAGAAAGGACATCTGGGAGGCCTCAGGATAAACCAACTCTTCTGACATCTTGATCTTGGACTTCCAGACTCCAGAACTGTGAGAAAATAAATTTCCGTAGTTGAAGTCACCCGATCTGTGGAGTTTTGTTATGGCAGCTCCAGCAAGCTAATACGTACACTTGGCCTGTTTGTCTATCAAGCTCTAGGGGTCTTTTTCTTATTGGAGTTCTTTATTTTGGATACTAATCTCGTCAATGTATACATTGCATGTGTTTTTAGTCTGTGTCTTGTTTTTTTTTTTTAATTTTGTTGGTTATAATTTGGTCATATAGAAATTATTTTTTATTTTAAGATAGTCAAATGTGTTGCTAATGGTTTGTACTTCTCATGTTACTCTCTGGGCCTCATGCTTCTCATCTGGGTAGATAAAAACAACCCTTATTCAAAAAGAAAAAAAAAAAAACCTATTTCATAGGATTGTTTGTGGAGTGTGATCATGCATATAAAGTGTATATTAGCACATGGCTATTATTATTATTGCTGTTATCACAGGACACGTACACACACAAATCTTGTTTCTCTGTGTATTGCCAACAAAGAGATACTCACCACCTAACCAGTCATCTAGTGTGCTATAAATTTCTTCAGCAAGTGTGAGTTTAGACTCATCTTCCCTTTTTACATTCTTTATTTCATTCTGTATTAATAATAAAAAAGGCATTAGTGTTAATACTTTAAACAAACATCAGAAGCTTCTTCTAAATGTGTATGTACATTGCTATGTAACTTTTCTCTTAGTATTTTTTGTTGCATGGGTAGAATGTACTTTCCAGTATCCTTCCCTACTGTATATCTGAGCTCTTTTACTAAAAAGTAAAACCATGCTAAGGGAGTCACGATAATTAAATGACGTTAAGCAAGTATCTTGCTATTTTAATATTTTAGTTTTTTTTGTAAGTCAAATCGTGGTACCACAAACATGAGTATATAATAATGTATAAATCTCTGATAATCCTTTGGAGTCTGTTAAATCTGGTCTAAAGATCTATTAGGGTAGTTGTCATTCAAGTCTTTTAACAGTGAAGATACAGAGTGGGTTCCAGTAATGAGGTGAAATCTGATTTCCAATAGATAAAAATCTATAAAAATTCATGTAAGACTTATTCTCAAAGTTATCTCAATGTTATCTAAGGGAAAGGTTTTATTAAGTAATATTTTAAATGTTTGAGGAAAACATTGGTTTCATTATGAACAGTGTACCAGGCATGTAAGACAAATGATGCTCTAAAAAATTTGTATCTCCTACTAAAATCAGCTGGTTACACGCTTCTATTCAATCATGCTTTTTATAACATTGTTCCACTTATTGAAGGTACCTAATAAGTATGATAAAAACTGAGTTATATTTTATAAAAATTTGTTTTTTAGACTTCTTGCTAATTTAGACCATTCCTGCTAATTAGATTTTAAACATATCAAGAAGAATATCCTTTATTTATTTATTTATTTATTTATTTATTTTTTAATGTTTTTACTTATTTTTGAGACAGAGAGAGACAGAGCATGAGCGGGGAAGGGGCAGAGAGAGAGGGAGACACAGAATCCGAAGCAGGCTCCAGGCTCCGAGCTGTCAACACAGAACCCGACGCAGGGCTTGAACTCACAGACTGTGAGATCGTGACCTGAGCTGAAGTCGGACGCTCAACCCAGGCGCCCCAAGAAGCCACCTGGTGCCCCAAGAAGAATATCCTTTAAAAAAAATAGTACTATTCACATGTATTGATGTTATATTTACATAAACTTCTTGGAACTCCACTACTCGTTGAATTTCAGAGACTACCTCTAACTCTAGCCTTCTATGATAATACTGTCTTTAAAATATGCTTGTTGTTCCTTTGGTTTATAAATTCTTTATAAAGAATAAAATACTCCGTGAGTTCCAAGACAGAGAACCTCTTACATAATTTAGGAGATTCATTCTTTACAATTTGATATATATAATATGTTAGACTTTGACTAACACTGTAATACTATGATGAAATTTTCTTTTAAAATGAAAATATGAAAGGGGCCACCTGGGTGGTTCAGTTGGTTAAGCCTCTAACTTTGGCTTAGGTCATGATCTGGCAGTTTGTGAGTTGGAGCCTGCATCAGTGCTGAGCCTGCTAGGGATTCTCTCTCTCTCTCCCCCTCTTTCTCTCTGCTCCTCCCCCACTTGCATGCACGTGCACACACATGCATTCTCAAAGTAAATAAACTTAAAAAAATAAACGAAAATATGATAAAAGTTATCATTATGAAAATAATCTTGAACATTTTAAAAAAGAGAGAAAGTAAAAAACACTCAAAAGCCCACTACCCAGTGAGAAGCAATGTGATCATTTTTCTATGTCACCAAATATACAGTTGACCCCTCAACAACATGGGTTTGAACTTCCCGGGTCCACTTACACAGATTTTCTTATAAATACAGTATAGTACTATAAATGTATTTTATTCTCCTAATGATTTTCTAAATCACATTTCTTTCCAGTATATAATAAAGATAATACACAAAATATGTGTTAATTGACTGTTTGTTATTGGTAAGGCTTCTAGTCGTAGTAGGCAATTAGTTAACTTTTGGGGGAGTCACAAGTCATATGAAGCTTTTCAACTATGAGGGGAGTCAGTACTCCTAAGTGCTGCATTGTTCAGGGGTCAACTGTGTATCTGTATTATCATATTTAAGGTTTACATATCTACTGTACATCTGTGCAAACATCTAACTAGGTTCCTATTGGTAAAAATTTGGTTGCTTCTAGTGTTTAAATAATGCCTTTCATGGAAGTTTACTTGTTTATTTATAATCTCTACACCCAGTGTGGTGCTTGAACTTACAACCCAGAGATCAAGAGTCACATGCTCTTCAAACTGAACCAGTCAGGCACCCCTGATGTTTATTTATTATAGGTAATCCTGCACATAGCTCATTTGCATACTTCCTTGAGATAGAATTAAAAATAAAATGCAATTTCGTCTCACTAAATAGCCCTTTATTTTTTTTAAAGATGTGTTTCTTCAGTTTGTTTTGTTTTTATTTATTTTGAGAGAGAGAGAGACAGAGACAGAGAGCGCCTGTGCATGCACATGTCTGCAGGGAAGGGGCACAGAGAGAGGGAGAGAGAGAATCCCAAGCAGTCTCTGCGATCCCACAAACCAGGAGATCATGACCTGAGCTGAAATCAAAAGTCAGACGCTTAACCAACTGAGCCACCCAGGCACCCCACTAAATAGCCCTTTAGATAGTTTATGCCAATTTATGGGTTAGCCCACACGAAATTGTCAATATTTGTCCATTTTCAAACTATAAAAAGGCAATTACATATGGCACAAACTAATTCACTCCTATTATTTCCCTACACTCCTAGTAATTGTCAAACATTCATCACAATTTGGGACAGTATAATTTTTTTTTAGTTTATGAGAAAGGACACTTGTAATTGTCATTAAGATAAAGTCATTTACATGCAGGGCTCTGTCAATACCATGATGAATGACATCTAAATCATTTGCATGCTGACATATTAGAACATGCTCAAGACCAGATGTCTGGCCCGTTGGGCTCTTTTCCTGCCTCTGTAACCGAGTTGTTGTGGCCATGTCCCCCTGGCTGCATACTTAGGACTTTGTGTGGAGGCTAGAAAGGATCAGGTTTAATGCTCTATTTGTAACGTTCTACCTTTGGGAAAACTAGACCGTGTATTCCCCTCCTTTGAGCCTCCACTGGAGATTCTTTTACTGTTTTTCGTATTTTTGAGGACATTTTCAGAGGAAGACAACGTGAAAGCCGAATACATCTATACCTCCTAGAACTTACAAGTAATGCACACCTGAGGCAAGTCTGAATTGGTACTGCTGGTGTCCATATAGAAGGGAGAATCTGAGCGAGTTAAGTCTTGACAAAGACTGCTGACATTCCTGGCATCCGCTTCCAAGTTGCTTTCTAATTTTTCATGAGAAGCATCCACTTCAAAATGCACAGGATCTGAAGGTGATGACCAAACTTTTTGATAATCCTTGTTCCTAACTGGTGAATGATGAAAGTCTTCTTTTAAAAAAAAAACATAATTTTAATGTTTATTAGTATATGCGAACAGAGAGCTTTGTCCCCCATGCCTTCTCACATTAAGAAAGCAGCAAAGTTCAGTGTCCTAAATTTTAAAATGTCATTGGTCAAGTTATTAGAAAAAGAAATTTTTTAGTCTGAGTATACCATGGTCACTTTGTATAGTGCAAATACTGATTTGGACAAAAACAAGTCGATATGTGTGGCTACTATCCAATAATTCCCTAGAAGACTTGGGACTCAGAAAGTGAAGGGACCTCTCAGTTACTTAATCAAAAGATATTTACAAAATATTATCAGAGAACTATTAGGTTCCACAAAATACTGTTTTTCTATTTACTTGGTACTTTCTATTATCTCATTATCAAGTCAAATCCAACAATGTAAATCCGTGTCCCCCACTTTCCTATGCCACACCCATTCTCTCAGGCCACTGGGTTTGAAAACTTGGAGATGCCTTTGGTATCCTTCTAGCTCATCATTATGAGCCATCCAATTACCAAGTCCCGTCCATTTCTCTTTTAAAAATGTTTTTCGTAACCCATGCTTTCTTTCTACTACTCGCGCCATCACACAGGCCCATACTCTCATGACTTCCTCAGGTCGGGGATGGCAGTGGACAGGATGTCCAATCACCTGGAGTCCAAGTTCTTCTGCTGGACTTTCTAGGACTCCCATAGCCTGGACCCACATTACCTATCCAATACTCGCCTGCTCTAGTCAGATCATACTCCTTACTATTTCAGTCTGACCTGGCAAATGCTTCTCTCTCCTAAAGCCTTCCTATATACCCATTCATCTATCTAAAAAATTCCTGCAACATGGGAAATCTCTACAATTCAGCACCTATTTGTTTTACCGTTTTAGCTTTTACCACCCTTTCAAGGGTGTTAGTATTTACAGATTATAAATGCCTCCAGAAGAGTCCATTCATGATTTTCCAGTAATCACCGCAGCAAACAGCAATGTTGTTCGCAGAGTAAATACTGATCGAATGAATCCTGCAGTCCAAAGATTTTATTTCTATTAAAACTTCTCAATTTACAGTTGCTACCTATTTGCTCGGATTCTTTTATTGAATTATCGAATTAATGAACAATTTATTGAGGCTTGATTTGTTTTCCCAAAGCCATGCCATCGTCTGAAGTATAAAAAGCCAGCCAGTAAGACAAGCAGGCTAGTCGGGCTTAGTGAAAGGCCTAACTTTATGCTCACCTTTTCCACCTTCCGAACACATAAATGCTGCCTAGGCTGTGGTGAAAGGAATCTGAAAAATCTTCGTTTTCCAAACGCAAAAAAACTCAAGGCCCTTATTTCTTCAATTTCTTTGTTGGTGAACCTAGAACTTCCATTTACACTTTTATAAATTTGTTCACATGGCGCAATCTGTCAACTTACTTTAAAGTTAGGTTTACTTTTTCCATCTTTCATCCTGTCCTAACCAGGTCTTTGCCAACATTTTTAAAGTATTTATTCAGATGTTTGGGTAGATATTCCAGGAACATTATAAAGCTGTTTTAAGATGGGCGCTAAAAGGGTCGTCATTTGGAGTTACCACCAACATTCTAGTTTTAAAATTCTCTCAGTTGTATGACAAACATTTTAAAAATCACTCCTCTCATTTTCCCTCAAAACAATGCACCAAACTTTTCAAGTCTAAAAAGTGTGCTCACTTTCAGGGTCCATAGCTTCTTGGATCCGCTGTAAGGATTTAGCGCTTCCACCTTCCGCACAGGGTTTCGCGGGAGGAAGAAAAACGCCTCACGACCTCATCCACTGAAGGCTTTGAAAAACTCGGAGTTGGCACACGGGCGCGCTGGAACGGCCCTGTGTGACGCCCGCCCACCGCCCTAGCCAGTCTCGGCTCGCTACGACGCCAGGCGGGCTCCCACGCCCTGCGCCACGCCCCACGCCCCAGGGGCGCGGCCGGGGGAAGGGCGGGACTTCCGGCAGGATTGAGACTTCCGGTCGGGCGGGAGTTCCGGTCAGGACGGTCCTAACTGTCCTGGTTGTAGGTCCTTATCTCTCTTAGCACGTGGCGTTCGCTTTTGGCGTTGGAGCTTCTGAACAGTTTGATAGGCGGGCATCTGCCCAGAGGGGGTTGGATGGGCTGCGTGTAGCGCTGTCTCTGTGCGGCTTCCGTCCCAGCGCGGGGCGGACGGCCTCCAGGGGCGCCGAGGCTCTGCGCGCTTCCGTCATGGACTACCGGCGGCTGCTGATGAGTCGGGTGGTTCCCGGGCAGTTCGACGACGCGGATTCCTCGGACAGGTGGGCGAGCCCCTTTGGGCACACAGACTCCGTAAGGATTCTGCTGTCTCCGCCGCCGCGGGCAGCCTCGGGCTTTTTGAGGGAGACAGGTATTTCATTCGGAGTAGTCTCTCCACAGCCCTTTGCTTCTTTCTCCATGCCAGCCGGGTCTTTTAACCCACTTTGCGCCGGAGTTCACGAAAGCCACTTGTCAAGGGAGTTCCAGATTGGCTAGCCTCGCTGAGAGGCAGAGTTGGAGACAGTGGTTGGGAAACGTAGATTTTTAGTCTTTAACTGCATTTGGCGTTCAAAAAATATTTGAGCACCTGTCGTGGGCCAGGTTTTGTCCTCGGCGCGGGAGACGGTGGTGAACAAGATTAAGTCCCTGCAGTCTTTGAATTTTACCTTCTATTTGGGAAGGAGGGCAGACAATTAAGTACATACAGATATTTTATAAACAAACAACCCCCCCGCCCCACAGATAATATACTCTATGCAAATAATTAAAATCAGTTGGTAGATTAAGTAATGACAGTGTCAGGGATGAGTTAAGTCCACATCTGGAACTAACCTCAGGAGGAGCAGAGGGAACAGCAGTTCAGGAAGAGGAGACAACAATGCACAGGCCCAACGTTGGCATCACTCTTGGCTGTGAAAGAAAGGGCTAGAGGCCAGTGTACCTAGAGCACAGCACAGGTAGTTGAGAAGATGGCTAGGTAATGATGTAGAAGTGAGAAGGGGCCAGATCATATAGAGCCTTATAAGGGATGATAAGCAGTTGGGATATTCTAGGTCTTAACAGAAAGCCATAGGAGGGATTTTACTAGGGGAATGACAATCTGATTTATGATTTAAAGGAATTACTCTGTTATGGAGAGGATGGTTGTAGAGGGCATGAGTGGAAGCAGTTCAAAAGTGATAAAGTAATTCAGTTCAAACATGAGGGGAGCTAGAGATAGGGTCACGGGATATGTTTTGGAGGTAGAAGTGACAAGGTTTGGTGGTAGATTGGCTGTGGGATGTGAGGCAAAAGGATTTCAGGATAACTCCTACATGAAACATAAGAGTTCCTTTGGAATTCCAAGAAAACATTTTTTACTTTATATTCACAGTAAAGATTCATTACATGTAGATTTTAGTAGTCATTTGGGGATTTTTTTTTTTTTCCAGTAAAAATATGTTGATCATTTTCTGTGTGCCAGGTCTAGTGTTAGTGGGTAGGGATACATTGTAAACACCACCCTGATTGACACAGAGCTTACATGATAGGAGGGGAAACATTAAATAATTGGACAAATTATTTGTGTTAGAATTGGGTAAGTAGTACAAAGGAAAAAGGAGTGAAGAAGATGGGAGACTTTCCTGACCAAATGATGATAATCTAATACTGAAAGGTTACGTAAGATTTAGTCAGAGAAACAAGAAGATTTTATTTCAGATGCATTCCAGGTTTGTTTCCAGATAACCATATAAAAGTCTTTAGGGAAGAAGTAGGAAGAAGAAACAGCCCAGTGTGGCTGGTAAATAGTTGGCAGTAATGGGTATACACTGGTTTACCATCCATCACTGGATATTGTGAAGATAAGCCAGTGGACTTTGTGACCTTACCACACTCCAAGGTCCACTCCACTGGGAGGTGGGGGGAGAGCATAATGTATTGGGTAGGTAGAAGCCAAAGATGCTGCTAAAATCCTACAAGGCAGAAAACGACCTCCCACCACAAAGAATTGTCCAGCCAAGATTGAGAAGTTCTGGTACAAATGAGGTATAACTTTGGGGCGCCTGGGTGGCTCAGTCGGTTGAACGTCTGACTTCGGCTCAGGTCATGATCTCGCAGTCTGTGAGTTCGAGCCCCGCGTCGGGCTCTGTGCTGACAGCTCGGAGCCCGGAGCCTGTTTCAGATTCTGTGTCTTCCTCTCTCTCTGACCCTCCCCTGTTCATGCTCTGTCTCTCTGTCTCAAAAATAAAGAAACATTAAAAAAAAATTAAAAAAAAAACAACAAACAAATGAGGTATAACTTTAATGTGCCATTGTAGATTGTTGGCAATTAAAGGATCAAATTAAGGATTTTGTTTACAAAATCGTAGTAAATAGCAGGTGTTTGATGATTATTCTCTTCCCACCCATGTCCATGGAGATTTGGAACCCTTTGAGCTGTGGCTAATTAATAATCAGGATTGATCACCTGAATTTACTGAACTCTTGTCTGACCATTTTTAAGCTGGTAGTTCACATTATCAGGGTTCTATGTGGTTCCTGTGTTTGTTCTCTACATGAGTGGTCAAAACTGGTGGGACCTCTGTTGAATCTGACCTGCAGACATATTTTGTTTGGTATGCACAGTGTTTGGTTAAAATTAAATGTACCAGTTAAGTGGGAGATTTAAAAGTCCACACTTCTGGCTTCTCTTGAAAAACTAAGATCTGGTAGCACTGGCTCTGAATTTTCACATGGCAGAAAAACACCCTATTGGTTGTGCTCCATTTACTCTGGGCCTGATCTCTGGGTTTGACAATCACCACTTCTCTTACTGAATTACACCCAGACTGCTCTGAATTACACCACTCATTTGTGGTGCTTATGTTCACCATTCCTTCCCTTTATGAATAGGGGTGATTTGAAGTTCTTTATGTAGCACAAATCTTGATATAGCTTCTTTTGTTGGAGTGGTATTGAGTTCAAGGTAAGGCTGCTTTAGGCTTAGTCCCAAATTTTGTCAGAAAGCTTTCCCCCAGCTGACTCTTAAGACATATCTGTGAATGGTTTTCCTGGAATTGGGTCTGGTGTACTGGTCAGAGTGCATTCATTCAGCAGAGAAAATGACAATGTAAATCCTGACTTCATTAAGGCCGAAGTGGTTTAACATCTGATGTACCTCTTCTTTAGTAGGACCTGGAGAATAAGCAAACAATGGGAATGCCACTTTGAAAAACAGAACCTGGTATTAAGTTTGAGTTTATTGGGAGATAACGTTGAGAGGAAAACTTTTAGATTTATTGGTATAAATTTAGTCTGTTATATCACAAATAGCTGCATGTATAAATCCAATTAGAGTTATGTGGAAACATGCTGCACATTGTTATTTCTAGTGAAAACATTGACCTGAGGACCATCAGAGAGGAAGATATTCTGTTTGAAGATCTGCAGAAGAATGTGCCTGAGAAGATGGGTGGAGGTGATATGGAAGAGAAGGAGGAGGAGGAGGAAGAGGAGGAGGAGTATGATGATGACGACTGGGATTGGGATGATGGAGTTGGAAAACTCACCAAAGGTTGTATCTCAAATGCAAGGAGTAACCCACAGGTATTTTACAAATGATTGTATACATCTTTATGTTATTTATGTCTTCTTTTTTCAAAGGACTTTTTGTTGTTCTTGACTTGAATTGGAAGATTTCCCTCAGGTTATGTTGCCCTGTAGCCCCAACCTTTAACGGGTTTTGTTCTTCATCCTTTTTGTATTTCTGATAATTTCCTGGATGTAGGTTCTTTTCATAGTCAGTACATTTTAAAAACTATTTAAATTATGGTAAGATTAGGAGCTTTAAAGTCTGCATGGGAAAAGATGCAAATAGGCAGTTCACTACAAATGGTTAGGAAACATGGAGAGAAAGTTCAGCTTCCTTAATAATTAAAAAATGCAGATTAAATATGTAGAAATGCTGTTTTTTCACTTATGAAACTGACCAAGATGCAAAATCTATAATTGCTGATTGAGTAAATAAGTACTTATTTAGAGGATAAACTGGTATGTGATAAAAGCTTTTAAAACATAAAATAAATGCTTTGATTCAGCAATTCTTTTAAGATTGTGCCAAGAATGGTGTTATGAGAATGATTCTCCAGCATTGTTTATAGAGAAACACTGGAAACAAGCTTGACTAAATTTGTTGTGGGACTGATTTCACACAATGGGATATTATGCAGCCGTAAAATACATTGCAGTGAAAAACTATATTAATGACATGAATCTGCCATCACCTACTGTGTACCGGGCACAAGTTATCAGACTGTAGAGCCTGCTTCTCAACTGGAAGTACTCTGTTTCAGGATTTTGCAGAGCCTTAGGATTAACATGGTACATCTTACTAAAGCATAAAGATTTCTGAAAGAGATGGAGGGGGAAAAAACCAACAGTATTTCTTTGAATATTAAGATTGCTATATTGTGGATAAGAATGAGTGCATTTTAAAAACAACCAGATGAATTTCACACTTGTCTGTTTTGGTGAGACGTTGAGCTATTTTAATACAGAGTTTATTCTCTTTTAATAAAGATAGAATAAAAGGCAAGTGTATATGCTTAAATGTTAACTATTATGTTTGGGTGCTGGGATTGTAGATGATTAAAATTTTACCTGTGTTTTCTACTGTGAATCTGTACTTAGAAATGTTTTTAAAGTTATATCTGGTAGAAAACTTTAAATAGGTCTATACAGACAGCATAGGTCTATGCAGTCAGCCTCACACTTGTAAGCTGAGATACGTGGAGTAAATCAGTCATTGTTATGAGCCCTTTTTATCTGTACTATACTCCCTTTGAATAAGGGTTCTTTCTTTTTGTTATTATTTTAGTTTGTGTATAGCGCCAGTGTAAGTGGTAAGCCTCATGCCTGATCTTTCCCTTTCTTGAGACAATAGGCCCAAAATGAAATTCTTAGAACGAGTTTAATGTTGGCCTTAGCCATTCATTATACGTTTTGGAGGTAAATGAACATTGTCAAATTCTAAATCTATTAACAGTTGAATTAAAAAAATGCATTTAATTACAATTTGTTATTTATAATAATGAGGAATACATTGTAGGGAGGTTAAAAAATACAGATTATACAGACTCTTCATTTTAGCCAGTAACTTTGTCCTATTTCAAATGTCTTTTTAAAAAATTTCTTGAGCAGATATGATTGATTCTTAACCTTTTCTTAGGGTACTCCTTCAAGTATTGATGCTCTGATAGTTAACTGTTAGCTAAGGAGAAAGACATGTAATAACTAACCTTAGGTCTGTATTTATAACTAGTGCCTTCAACTCTGGAACTTATTTCTTCTAGGCAAATCAGCAGACTTCCACCTACAATTTGGCCAAAATATCTACTCCAGCAGACAAGGTCTTACGGAAATTTGAGAATAAAATTAATCTAGGTGAGTTCATAAAACATATTTGGGCTACGAGGAAGTTATTCAGAAGCCATGAAGTGTCATAAATTTTGTTAGGTCAAGAAATGAGTGTGTTCAGTGTTACTGGCTGAATAATAATAATGTTTAGAGAAGATAAAAACTCAGTATTTAAAGACCTGGCTTTAGGAAGAGACTTCAGCTTCTGCTTTTTTAGCTCTGTTTGCTCCTCTGCTGTAAAAAAATTTACACATATCTGTTCAAGTTTTCGTCTGTTTTGTATTAAAGTAGCATTGTCTCAGACTAGAACGTTGAAAATATGTTGACCATTGAACTTGGGGGTTGGGATGCTGACTCCATGCAGTTGAAAATCCACGTGTAACTTCTGACTCCCTCACAACTTAACTACCAGTAGCCCACTGTTGACCAAAAGCCTCGCTGATCACATAGACAGTTGATAAACACATTTTATATGTTATGTATGTTATATACTAAGTTCTTACGATAAAAGAAACTAGATAAAAGAAAATGAAAATGTTAAGTCATAAATACATGTACAGTACACTACTGTGAAAAATCCATATATAAGTAGATCTGCATAATTCAAACACATGTTGTTCAAGTATCAACTGTACTAGAATATTGAATATAAATACGTTTTGTTTTACTAGACACTTTTTATGTACGCATTAATCATTTAGTGAGCTGTTGAATGCAAGGAATCAGAATGTTGATTTGAACCACCACCTCTTAAAAAATGCAGGATCATCTTTGTCTTATGGAAGTTGATTCATTATAAACCTAGCACAGTGTCTCTCATATCCTATCACTGACCTATAACTTGAAATGAAACTGTAGTTTTTAGAGTTAAACTTGGAATTCGGGCAGTTTATATTCCCAAATTAGCCGTATAAAGTATTAACAAGTGTCTGAAATTCAGCATATGCAGGTAAAGGATTTTGGGGAGATTCCTCGATCTGGGTTTCTGTGGCTCAAATTAGAGCTGTGTTGATGACAGTGACAACACTTGTCACTAAGGAGACACAACTTCATGCTCAACATCTAAAAACATTAATAGTTTTTCATCAATAAAAGATATTCTATATGTAACAAAATATTTGGAAAATAGAGGAGGAAGAGGGAAAAAGTATTCTATTCAAAATGTTGTCTTTTTGTCTTAACGGTTGTTTACATTGTGGATTTTTTAATTTTTAGATAAGCTAAATGTTACTGATTCTGTCATAAATAAAGTCACCGAAAAGTCTAGACAAAAGGAAGCAGATATGTAAGTAATATTTTAACTATAAAACATGGCGGATAGGGACTAATTCTAGACAAATGAGCATCTTGGTTATAATTCTTTTGGAAAGGATATTTCTTTATATGATTAAACCAGTTATTTTCTTTTTCTTTTTAGCTTAAATGAGGGTGTCCTTTCCTTAGTAAGTTGAGAATATTAAGTGAGTTTTAAATGTGTAGTCAAACTATAATCTTGTGAAATTCACAATGTGCTCTTGGGAGGGTAATGGTAAACTAAAATGTAGATTCCAGTTTAAACTGAAGTGTTAAAATGTAAAAATGCTTCCTTTTAAAAACTTATTAAAAATTTTTCCCTTCCATGAAATGTTTTTAAATTTTTATTTTATTATTTTTAAATTTTTTTAAGTAGGCTCCACGCCCAGTGTGGAGCTTGAACTCACGACCAACTGAGCCACCGAGGCACCCCTCCATGAAATATTTTAAAAAATGTAAGGGAAGATTTAAAATTAAATAGTGATCTAATAAGAATAATTTCTATTTATTCTTCTCAAAACCAGTTGTTTAAGTGCAAGCTAACTTCTATATGCTAAAAACACTAGGGCATTGACATATTGTAGAAAATGACATTAAGTTTATACAACTAGCAGTGTTAGAACCGAACTTAAAAACCAACTTTCTTCTGACTAAAAATCACTTTTCTTCTGGTTTATTGCTATCCCCAAGAGATACCAGCCTTTTGAGAACTGCCATAGTCATCTGTTATTTCATAGAAGTGTCTGAATCTTTGTGTTTGAATCTTTGAGTTGAGGTTAGTGTGCTAATAGAATCAGTGTCTGAGCTGAAGCCAGTCAGACTCTGCATTTTAATGCAGAACTCAAGAACTGTCTTTAGATGACAAAAACCCGTGTCTTTGTAGAAAGGGACTCTAAAGAGAAGGTGATATAAATGACTTTAAATCTCACATTAGATTAATAGAATCATTAAAGATTGAAAGACAATATTAACAGACCCGATGTTTCCTTTTTTGCAGCATGGTTCACCTTACCCCGGCTGCTCTCTTTATCTAATCCTTCTGAAATATGGATAGAATGATTTTTTCTTACTGCAGATGTGCTCCTTTTGCTCTAGGGAACTGAACTGATGATTAAGGGGACACAAAGGAAGCAACACTGAGCAATGAAACTACAATGAGATTATGAAATGGGTTATTAAAGAAAGTACCTACTTAGGAATTTTATGGGATGAGATACATTTCGAACTTTTTATTTTGGCTTCTGAATTTTGAATGTCACATTCTTTTTTGGTTTTGGTTAGGTATCGCATCAAAGATAAGGCAGACAGAGCAACTGTGGAACAGGTACAATTTAAATATGCTTTCATTTTAAGTTAGCATTTTAAGTTCTCATTTTAAATTAGCACTTCTTTTCTCTTGGGATTATAGTTTGCATTCATTCTTCTTGCTTAATGCTAATGTTACCTAAAATTACTCCTTCTAGTTTTGAGTTTAGAAGTCTACATTTTGAGGGGCGCCTGGGTGGCTCAGTCGGTTAAGCGTCCGACTTCGGCTCAGGTCATGATCTTGTGGTCTGTGAGTTCGAGCCCTGCGTCAGGCTCTGTGCTGACCGCTCAGAGCCTGGAGCCTGTTTCAGATTCTGTGTCTCCCTCTCTCTCTGACTCTCCCCCGTTCATGCTCTCTCTCTGTCTCAAAAATAAATAAACGTTAAAAAAAAAAAAGTCTACATTTTGTTTTATTGATAATAGATAACTTAGAGTCATGCCCCCCTCTGTGGCCACCATGCGGTGTTTTCATCTTCTATGAGGATGCAGAATTTACTGGAAGTCCAGAAATCTTTTGTCTTAAGATGTGCAGGAATTTTGTGAGCTTTATTAGAAGGTACCTGTCACAAAGTGAAGGGATAGGGCAATGCCTTCAGATTTTCACTAGAAATCCCTTACTTGGTTTAGACATTATGCTGGTTTTATTCTTTCTGTTCAAGAATGGGGGAAATTTTTCCTAATTTTCCCATATGTAGAGAGTTGTGAATTGGAAGTTAGCATTGGCTCCGATTTTTGACGTGAAGGTGGTAAAAAGGGTCAGAACATTGTTACTGCTATCTACCACCCTTCTCACCCCTACACAGAGGCACAAACATTTTGGAATAGTAGCCCCTGTGATCCCCAGATCCTTGATACAAGATGTGAACCCCCTGCTACTAGCCACCTCAGTCCCCAGCAGAGTAACACCCAACCTGAGCTCCAGAACCATTTGTGCAGTTGAAGAATTCCACCTGTAGTTGGGCAGGAGTGGGTCTGAGATCTGTGTCTTCCTTGTCCTCTCATTTATTTTGTGTGTGTGTGGTTGGAAACAAAGCGTATAGTCCAGCTGAGAGAAGTGAGGCAGCCATAATTTTCAAACACCCTAAAATAACAAAGGCAAGAAATCCTTTTTTCCCCCTTTTTCAAAATTAATTTTGAATTAACAATGTATATCTTGGTCTTAAGCTGTCTTTTTAAATATGTATTTGTAAAGTTTATTCCATTCTCCTGTTTCTCTTCCCTATTTTGTTTTTAAGCCATTTTGGTACGTTGCTCCTCCTACACCCCTGCCTTGGCTTCCTCCCAGTTTTGCAGCCACACAGGTGTGTGCCTGGATTCTCAGCGCGCCGCTTCCCTCTGCTGACCTGTGCAGTGAAGTGGGAATGTCAGTTAGGGCCCGTTAGCCCAATTCCCTTTCATTCCTCTCTAGTTGCCATAGTTGCAGTTTGGCTTTTTGTCCTGTAGTCTTTCCAGGGTTGTTTTGTTTTTATTAACCCTAGGTTTCTGGTATGACTGTGGCTGCATCACTGAAGGATAGACCCTAAAGTATAGTTAGATTTGGCCACTTCACACTGTCTCTCTCTGTGGAGCTGGAGGGGCTGCTGTGAGTGTCCCTTGAAATTGCATGTAAATATCTGGCTGGTTGAGTTCAGGCATGGATGAGACCAGGCTTTAAATTCCTTGCTTTCTGTTAAAGAGGACTTTGGGATCCTTTTTACTCAAGATTGATTGCTCTAACTTTGAAAGAGACCCTTTCCCTGATTTACTCATCTATAGCAGAGGTGCACAGACTCTTTCTTTAAAGGGTTAAATAATAGGGGCGCCTGGGTGGCTTGGTTGAGCATCCAACTCTTGATTTCAGCTCAGGTTATGCCCACATTGGTCATGCTCCATACTCAGTGCAGATCCTGCTTGAGATTCTCTCTCTCCCTCACCTCCCTTGTCCCATCCCTCCCCAACCACCCACTCGTGTGTGCGTGTGTTCTTGCTCTCTCTCTCTCAAATAAAAAATAAATGGGGTGCCTGGGTGGCTCAGTTGGTTATGTGTCCGACTTCTACTCAGGTCATGATCTCATGGTCCATGGGTCCCCCATCGGGCTCTGTGCTGACAGCTTAGAGCCTGGAGCCTGCTTCAGATTCTGTGTCTCCCTCCCTCTCTGCCCCTCCCCTGCTCACGCTCTAACTCTCTCTCAAAAGTAAACATTAAAATTTTTTTTTTAATAATAAATAAGGAGTTAAATAATAAATATTTCAAGCACTGTGGCTCACAATTTTTTTTTTTTTAAGCAACTTTTAAAATGTAAAGACCATTCCTAGCTTGCAGGCTGCAGAAAAAAAAGCTGTGGCCTGGATTTGACTTCTGTGCTGTAGGGTGCTGACCCCAGTTTAAAGTTGCAAATCCAGTACAGTGACCACTGAACACTTGAAACGTAGCTAGTCTGGATTGACATGTGCTATAAACATAAACCAGATTTTGAAGACTTGGTGTAAAAAAAAAATGTTAATCTCTTACTGATAACTTTTTATATTGATTACATGTTGAAATTGATAGTGTTTTAGATAGATTGCATTAAATAAAGTATATCAAAATTAATTTTACCTGCTACTTTTTGCTGCTTTTAGTGTGACTAGAAAATGTGAAACTGCTATGCAGCTTGCATTATATATTCTATTAGCTAATATCAATCTAGAGTCCATTTCTGCTTCTGTTGAACTTGGTAGACTTTGACTTCTGTGTCTGAACGAACTTGTTGGTTTGTCTCTTGTTCCTTTGGCCTTCGTGTCGTATTTTATTTACTAAAAATCAGAATAAATAAAAACACCACAATTGAGACTGTCAGTCAGCCAGAATAGCATAGTATTTAAGCTCTTCAGTTTATTAATGGTCAGGTGCTTCAATGAGAAATACTTGATACTATCTTTCTGAACTTTCTATTTTTTGCATTTTTTTAGGTGTTGGATCCTAGAACACGAATGATACTATTCAAGATGTTGACTAGAGGAATCATATCAGAGATAAATGGCTGCATTAGCACGGGAAAAGAAGTGAGCTTTTCTTTGGATGCCTGAATGTTTTCATGTTAGTTTTCTTATTTCAGATACCAAATGAAACTAAGGCACGTAGTAAATAAATGGTGCCTTTAAAAGAAAAGAAAAAAAAAGCATGCACAAGTCAGGATAGTTTAATTAGTGTTTGTAAAAACAGCTTTATTAATATTTATGGCTAGGTAGGAAGTTGTGCACATAAATCGGCCTTTTCACTATCATTGCTGTACTGGATCACTGAGTCCAGGTAGTGCCCAGGGTAGGCATAGGTGGTCAGATTACTGCAGGCCCCAGTCCTTGCCACATAGTTACTATGGGAGGAGGGGCTTATAGTCTAGTTTCTGTGGATAAGCAAATCTCTTTCTCAGTTTTTCTTTGTACATGGATATGGAGACAGACAGACATGGCATTTGTAAATTAGCAACTCATTCTATGGGAAGCAGCCCTCAGTAAAATTCAGTTTATAAATCATGAGATGTAAGAATGTCTTGAAATATTTTTCACATACTTGAGATGCAAAGATGTTTGAAACTGCTTCATGCTTAATTATAAATTGAATCTTATATGTAAATCTACTTACTGTACCTTTTGGTATGATGTTTCATATTTTAATTGATGTATTCAAAAGATGATGTTTCTTCTACATGCTACTTCAGTTCACTTGACTTTGTTTTTTTGACTTTTGAGGATAGAATCAAACAGTTGAAAATTAAAATACTTTTGTTATTTTATACAAACTTATTTTGTTTTTGATGCAAAATAGGCTAATGTGTACCACGCTAGCACAGCAAATGGAGACAGCAGAGCAATCAAAATTTACAAAACTTCTATTTTGGTGTTCAAAGATCGGGATAAGTATGTAAGCGGGGAGTTCAGGTGAGTGAGCTCAGATTCTTTTTCCAGTGGCCTGATTTCTATATCCTAAAAAAATAAAAACTAGAATAATAGAACGATTACAATAACAAGTGTTTTTCTTGTTCAAGATTTCGTCATGGCTATTGTAAAGGAAACCCCAGAAAGATGGTGAAAACTTGGGCAGAAAAAGAAATGAGGAACTTAATCAGGTGACTCTCGAGGGCGGGTGTCTGTGCTGTGCCAGGCATACTGGCCCCAGCTCCTTCTTGCTGACAAATCCCAGTGTGGTTCTGTGTAAAGGTGGGGACTCATAGTGCTGTTCAGTTGTGTTAGATCTGAGGTATGCAAAAGAAACCAATTTCTGGGCAAATAGAAACTACCTTATCTTCTCTGTTTTGAGAATCCATTATAGAAAAATTTACATTTATTCAGCAAGGGTGAGTCGTTTGAAGCACCTTGGTAACCATGTGAAAGCATTTAGAATTTATACGGAGGATGATAGGGGGCTGTTGCAGGACTTTATTTTATTTATTTATTTATTTTTTTAATGTTTATTTTTGAGAGAGAGCGCAAGTGGGGAGAGGCAGAGAGACAAGGAGACAGAGGATTGATCTGAAGCAGGCTCTATGCTGACAGCAGAGAGCCCAATGTGGGGCTTGAATTCACAAACCATGAGATCATGATGTGAGCTGAAGTCAGTTGCTTAACCGACTGAGCCACCCAAGCACCCCTAATTTATTTATGTAAATTCAAGTTAGTTAACGTATAACGTAGTATTAGTTTCAGGAGTAGAATCAGTGATTCATCACTTACATGTGATACCCAGTGCTCACCCCAAGTGCCCCCCTTAATACCCATTGCCCATTTGGCTCCATCCACCCACCCAGTGCCCTCCGGCAACCCTCAGTTCTCTGTATTTAAGAATCTTATGGTTTATCTGTCTGTTTTTATCTTATTTTTCCTTCCCTTCCCCTATATTTATCTGTTGTGTTTCTAAAATTTCACATGTGAATGAAATCATATATTTGTCTTCCTCTGCCTGATTTATTTCGCTTAGCATAATACACTCTAGTTCCATCCACGTTGTTGCAAATGGCAAGATTTCATTCTTTTTCATCACTGAGTAGTATTCCATTTTATATATATCATTTCTTTATCCATTCATCTGTTCGTGGACATTTGGGCTCTTTGCATAATTTGGCTATTGCTGATAGTGCTGCTGTAAACATTGGAGTACGTGTACCCCTTCAAATCATTTTTTTTTTAATCCTTTGGATAAATACCTAGTAGTGCAATTGCTGGGTCGTAGGGTAGTTCTATTTTTACTTTTTTGAGGAAGCTCCATACTATTTTCCAGAGTGGCTGTTGCAAGATTTTAAACAGGGAAGTAACACAATCTGGTGCTGAGACTGATGGGTTATTTTGTCATAGGTATTGGAGTTTAGACAGTTTTGCTAGGTCCTAAACTCTATTATAGTTTCTTTTTCTTATTTCTATCCAGTTGTTTTTAAAACAATTTTTAATGTTTGTTTATTTTTGAGAGAGAGACAGAGAGAGCCTAAACAAGGGAGGGACAGAGAAAGAGGGAGAGACAGAATCTGAAGCAGGCTCCAGGCTCGGAGCTATCAGCACAGAGCCCGACACGGGGCTCAAACTCACAAACCACGAGGTCATGACCTGAGTTGAAGTCGGATGCTTATCCAACCGAGCCACCCAGGCACCCCTCCTCTTTCTTTCCAGTTTTGGACATGTTTATGTATTATTCTTTGTGCTGATCCTTTTATATCAAGTGAAGGCAACTTGCTTAGCTGAGATGAAGGTTTTCAAAAAATTTGAAGTATTTTTTTCTCTTTCAAATAACTTTTAACTTTGTATGTGCCATACAGAGGTAACATACATTGGATACTTTAGTATTAAATCCTTATTTTGAAAGTCCTTCTGAAATCTTCCTGTGTTCAGTTAGCTAGCTAGATGTTAGGTATGAGTTCAACCGTGTTTTGTTTTGTTTTGTTTTGTTTTGTTTTGTTTTATTTTGTAAGTAGACTCTGTGCCCAACATGGGGCTCAAACTCATGACCCTGAGATCGAGAATCGCATGCTGTACCAACTGAGCCAGCCAGGCACCCTGAGTCCAACTGTTTTTATTAATCATTGTTTAGCTAGTCAGCTGAAAAGACATACCTGCTGTATCTCATCAATTCTGAGATGTACATTTGACAGGTTAACATCTCTGGAATGGGACCGAGTGTTAGAGACTGTGAGTAGTTGAATTGCCAGTGTCGTGTCATTCTTGGTCGTACATCATGGTGTCACCTAAAAATCACTGGGGCCCTAGAGTTTATGACAAACAATAATACAGTTGAAACATGCTGGCGCTGCCTCCTAACAGTGATACTAATCTTCTGTAGCCATTATAATTTGCTTTAGATGCTGTGTCACCTTCTCACTCGTCCTTTTACCTGTTTGAATATCACAGGCTAAACACCGCACAGATCCCATGCCCAGAACCTATCCTGCTAAGAAGTCATGTTCTTGTCATGGGTTTCATTGGTAAAGATGACATGTGAGTACGTAGAAGGCCTAATAATTACATGCTCAGAATGGTATTTTTAAGTGCTTTGAAGTATACAGTGTATAAATATTTCCCATTTAAATAGCTCCTTTTATCCTGAAGTATTTCATAGGATTTTTTTTACTGTATGAGTGCATAGAGTTAATTTATTCTACCTTTTTTAAGTCCCCAAATGCTTCAGAATAACAAAGTTCACCCTGTTTCTGAGAAATGTTTTGTATAGTAGGCTGCAAGAGCACTTGTTTCTTGACAGCTTATTGAAATGGTACATCTGTCATGAGCCAAATTGTTCAGCGATGAGTTGTCGAAAAGAAGTGCATGTAGCAATGTAGTCTAAAGCAGGAAAACTTGTTCTGGGGCATTTTATCTTAGTTCATTTGATTTTTATTCAAGGCCAGCGCCACTGTTGAAAAATGTCCAGCTCTCAGAATCCAAGGCTCGGGAGTTGTATCTGCAGGTCATCCAACTCGTGAGAAGGATGTATCAAGACGCCAGACTCGTCCACGCAGATCTCAGTGAATTTAACATGCTGTGAGTGCATTTTGTCCTTTAGGAGCCACCTGCATGGTGTTTCATGTCCTTTAAAAAAATAAAATCCCAATCTAAGAAGTCATTTTTAAATTTTAAAGTTTTAAAGTTGGCTTCCATGCGGTCATAGTATAGGATGTGTTCTCTGCCTCTGGTGACCACAGTCACAGAATTGACCATCTGATCATTAACAGGCTTCTAGGACTTTGGAAATTTTCTGGGTTTTCATCTCTTGTTAGTCAAGCGGCCTCTTATCCTTACCCACCTTGTTCATCTTATGGGTTATTTCCCTTGCTTTTAAAGTAGAATTTTTTAAGCAAGGAATGCAGGAAAGTAGTAGCATCCAAGTCCCTGTGTGTCTGGCCCACAGGTACCATAGCGGAGGTGTGTACATCATTGATGTTTCCCAGTCCGTGGAGCATGACCACCCACATGCCTTGGAGTTCTTGAGAAAAGACTGTGCCAATATCAACGGTGAGTGGGAATTGGAGTTTCCAGCCAGCTTGTTTGTATAGTGGTTTTGCACTGTTAAGCTGTTGATATGGCCCTAAATCATTTGATACAGCGATTACCATTTGCTAGGAGATTGTGTATTTTTATTCATCTCTTTGTTTCTCTGTAAAGTAGTTGGAATAAACCTTTTCCCTCATAAAGCTATCATTATATTTTCCTTCCAACAGATTTCTTTTTGAAGCACAGCGTTGCCGTGATGACTGTGCGGGAACTCTTTGAATTTGTCACAGATCCATCCATTACACATGAGAACATAGATGCTTATCTCTCAAAGGTGAGATGGGGCGAGGAAGGGAAAGGGCAGAAAATGGCAATAGTAATTTGCACTTACATGGCGCTTCTAGGGACTCAAATTGCTTAGCATATGTTCATTTTGACAGCTTCCTGAGACCTTTTCCTTCTGATTTCACAGATAGGGAATCAAAAGTACAGTAAAAGGCCAATGAGAAAGCCAGGTTTCTTGACATGAAGCATTGGGCAGGGTTACATAGACTGCCAAAGTTCATGAATGTTTAGTGAGAGACCTGTTCGCTTTTGGTGTTTCCCTTGTTTCTCAGAGGTCTTTCTGAATCCTAGAATTTTTGAAAGTGTGGTAAAACGTACATAGCATAAAACTTGCCATTGTAACCATTTTTAAGTGTACATGTCACTTAAGTGCATGCACAATGATGTGCCGCCACCGCCACCGTCCATCTCAGAACTTTTCTCCTTGTGCAAAATAGAAACTCTGTGCCCATTAAACATTAACTCCTCTTTCTTCCCTCCCACAGCCCATCCTACTTTCTGTCTGTGATGTTGCCTACTCTAGGTACCTCACATAAGTGGAATCAAGCTGTTTGTTTCTGTTTCTGGCTGACTTGATCCCCTTAGCGTAATGTCCTCAAGATTCATTCGTGGCATGCAGCACATTTTGTTTATCTATTCGTGTGTGGATGGACACTTGAGTTGCTTCTACCTTTCAGCTGTTGTGAATAATGCTGCTATGAACACGGGTGCACAAATACCTCTTCAAGACCCTGCTTTTATTTCTTTTGGGCACATACCCAAAAGTGGAATTGCTGCATTATATGGTAATTCTGCTTTTAATTTTAACACTGTTTTCCTTAGTGGCTATACCATTTTACATTGCCACCCAACACTGTGCAAGCATTCCAGTTTCTCCACATACTCACATCCTCGCCATTTTCTGGTTTTGTTTTCCTGTTGGTGTTTTCCTGTTTTTGGAACAGCTATCCTGGTGAGCGTGAGGTGGTGTCTTATAGTTGTTAATTTGCATTTCCCTGATGATTAGTGATGTTGAGCATCTGTTTTTTCACATGCTTGTTGGCCATTCATAGATCTTCTTTGGGGAAATGTCATCCACTTTTTTGCCCATTTTTAAATTGGATTGTTTTTTGTTGTTGAGTTACAGGAGTTCTTTATATATTCTGAATAGTAACCCCTTATCAGATCTGTGATTTATAGATACTTTCTCCCATTCTTTGGGCTGCCTTTTCCCTCTCTTGGTCACACCCTTTTGATTTCAGTGTATCTGTTTTTACTTTCGTTGCCTCTAAATATTAGAATACTGAATACATGGCATATATGCCCCGAAACAGTTTTCCAGGTTTTATCATACCCTTTTTGTATTCTCCCCTTTCCTTGGAATGCCTTCCCATTTCTACCTTTGCACATTTTGCTCTGCCTAGTGAATGTTAGAGCTCAGTTCAAAAAGCTTTTTCCAGGAGGAATCAGGCAAAAATCATTGTTTCCACGGGTGTATTTCCCATATTATGTGAGCCTGTAATAGAAGTAGTTGTACTGCATTCTGTTATTAAGTTCTTTTTAGTGTTGTCACCCTTTACTAGACCATGAACTGTTAAGGGACAGGAGTTCTCTTCTTGTATTGCCTGTCCCTCAGTCAGTACTGGTGCATACTAAGCAATTGCATATATTAATTGGATAAATGGTATCATTTTTATTTCTAAACTCTTAAGCACTAATTTTAGTGTCTGAATGTAAAGCAAACCTAGTACCACAATTTTTTCCTCTTTCCTGTAGAAAACGAATTCTAAGTAGAGAACGAATCCAATTTTACAAGCCAGAAGACTCTTGTAAAATCTGTCACCTTAGTGTCAGTCATCGTTTGTTCAAAGAGCTTTCTTTGGTGGTTGATGCTTCCACAGCATTAGAGACACATACTCAAAAGGACAATCCACCTTTCCTCTTTCATTTCTTTCATTGACTATTCAAGAATTAAAGAATACGTCTTTCATTCTTTGGGTCTCAGTTTTCTGTTAGTAACTGTTTTTGCTAATCATTTAAAAATTAGGAAAAGTAGTTTTACTCTTAAGGAAAGGGGTGGGGATCCCCTGAGGCTAGGTGAGTTTGATTTATTCTGTTACTTGTGAGCTTCCCGCAGCCTTTTTGGTGAGGTCTGACTGAGAGAGCTAACCTGTATCACTAGAGGTCACTGAGTCTTTTCTTTCAGAAGTGTAGAGGTGATACTGGTAAAAATTAGAGCAGGTTTATACTAAAATTGAGAAATGGATGCATCTTCTATAGGTTGAATATAAAGGAAAGTAACTTCTGATTTCTTTCCAAGGCCATGGAAATAGCATCTCAAAGGACCAAGGAAGAAAGGTCCAGCCAAGATCATGTGGATGAAGAGGTAAGATTTATTATCTACTCACAGGCTTAGGAAACACTGAGTTTTGTTTGTGTTTTGTTTTTTATTTGTGTTTTGTTTTTTATTTGTTTTAAGGGCATGCTAGGTCACAAACTTGATTTTAAGAGAGAAGCAGTTTTCAAATGACTGTTTTCCTTGTGCATAATTTAACTGAGCCAGATTATATAAATACATTTCACTACATCATTCCACTCAGCAGCCTATGAGACAATTTTTCTAGATAGAGAACTCTATTTACTTGAAGAATAATTGACGTGCAGTATTATATTACTTTCAGGTGTACAGCACAGTGATTCAACGTTTATATACATTACTAAATGGTCAGCACAATAAGTCTAGTTCCCATCTGTCACCATACATAGTTATTACAATATTATTGACCGTATTCCCTATGCTGTATTTTATATGTGACTTATTTTAAAACTGGAAGTTTGTACCTCTTAATCCCCTTCACGTATTTTGCTCTGCCCCTCATCCTCTCCCCACCTGGCAACCACCACCTTGTTCTCTATATTATGAGTCAGTTTCTGTTTTGTTTTTTTTAGAATCGACATATAGGTGAAGTCTTATAGTATTTGTCTGTCTCTTTTATTTCACTTAATGTAATACTCTTGAGGTCTGTCCATGTTATCACAAATGACAAGATTTCATTCTTTTTTTTTTTTTTTTACTAATAATTTTATTTTACTGTGTGTGTATGTGTATCCACATACATACATACACTCCATTTTCTTTGTTGATGGACACTTAAGTTACTCCCTTATCTTGGCTTTTGTAAATAATACTTCAGTGAACATAGGGTACATCTATCTCTTTGAATTAGTATTTTTATTTTCTTTGGTTATATACTCAGAAGAATTGCTGAATTTTATGGTAGGTCTGTTTTTAATTTTTTGAGGAACCTCCATATAGTTTTCCATAGTGGCTGCACCAGTTTGCATTCCCACCAGCAGTGCATGGGGGTTCTCTTTTATCTATACCCTTGCCAACACTGATTTATTTTTGATACTAGCCATTCTGACTGGTGTGAGGTGATATCTCATTATGGTTTAGATTTGTATCTCCCTGATGATAAGTGATCCTGAGCATCTTTTCATGGGTAAGTTGGCCATCTGTGTGTCTTTGGAAAAATCTCTGTTCAGGTCCTCTGCCCATTTTTTAAATCAGATTGTTTTTTTGTTGGTGGTGAGTTGTAGGAGTTCCTTACATATTTTAGATATTAACCCTTTATTAGATGTATCATTTGTAAATATTTTCTCCCATTCGGTAGACTGCCTTTTCGTTTTGTTGATGGCTTTGTTTGCTGTGAAAAAGCTTTTTAAGTTTGATGCAGTCCCATTTGCATATTTTTGCTTTTGTTGCCCTTGTCTGAGGAGACAGATCCAAAAAATATTGCCAACACTGTTGTTTAACTTTACTGCCTTTATGTTCTTTTAGGAGTTTTATAGTTTTGGGTCCTCCATTTAGGTCTTGGCTCTATTGTGAGTTTATTTTTGTGAATGGTGTAAGAAAGTGGTCCAGTTTCATTCTTTTGCATGTGGCTTCCAGTTTTCCCACCACCATTTGTTGAAGAGACTGTCCTTTCCCCATTGTGTGTTCTTACCTCCTTTGTTGTAAATTCATTGACCTTATATGCATGGGTTTATTTCTGGCTTATTTATTCTGTTTCCTTGATCTATGTGTCTGTTTTTGTGCTAGTGCTATACTCTCTTGATTATAATAGCTTTGTAGTGTAGTTTGAAATCAGAGAGTATAATACTTGAGATAGAGCACATTTTTAAAGAAGTTATTGAAACATCTGACTCAAGAAGGAAAATCCTGTTTCAGTTCATGACTGTGAATTTTTTTTTTTTTTTTATTTTATTTTATTTTATTTTATTTATTTATTTTTTTTTTAATATCCACAATTTTATTTTATTTTATTTTTTTTTTAATATATGAAATTTACTGTCAAATTGGTTTCCATACAACACCCAGTGCTCATCCCAAAAGGTGCCCTCCTCAATACCCATCACCCACCCTGCCCTCCCTCCCACCCTGCCCTCCCTCCCACCCCCCATCAACCCTCAGTTTGTTCTCAGTTTTTAACAGTCTCTTATGCTTTGGCTCTCTCCCACTCTAACCTCTTTTTTTTTTTTTTTTCCTTCCCCTCCCCCATGGGTTTCTGTTACGTTTCTCAGGATCCACATAAGAGTGAAACCATATGGTATCTGTCTTTCTCTGTATGGCTTATTTCACTTAGCATCACACTCTCCAGTTCCATCCATGTTGCTACAAAAGGCCATATTTCATTTTTTCTCATTGCCACGTAGTATTCCATTGTGTATATAAACCACAATTTCTTTATCCATTCATCAGTTGATGGACATTTAGGCTCTTTCCATAATTTGGCTATTGTTGAGAGTGCCGCTATAAACATTGGGGTACAGGTGCCCCTATGCATCAGTACTCCTGTATCCCTTGGATAAATTCCTAGCAGTGCTATTGCTGGGTCATAGGGTAGGTCTATTTTTAATTTTCTGAGGAACCTCCACACTGCTTTCCAGAGCGGCTGCACCAATTTGCATTCCCACCAACAGTGCAAGAGGGTTCCTGTTTCTCCACATCCTCTCCAGCATCTATAGTCTCCTGATTTCTTCATTTTGGCCACTCTGACTGGCGTGAGGTGGTATCTGAGTGTGGTTTTGATTTGTATTTCCCTGATAAGGAGCGACGTTGAGCATCTTTTCATGTGCCTGTTGGCCATCCGGATGTCTTCTTTAGAGAAGTGTCTATTCATGTTTTCTGCCCATTTCTTCACTGGGTTATTTGTTTTTCGGGTGTGGAGTTTGATGAGCTCTTTATAGATTTTGGATACTAGCCCTTTGTCCGATGTGTCATTTGCAAATATCTTTTCCCATTCCGTTGGTTGCCTTTTAGTTTTGTTGGTTGTTTCCTTTGCTGTGCAGAAGCTTTTTATCTTCATAAGGTCCCAGTAATTCACTTTTGCTTTTAATTCCCTTGCCTTTGGGGATGTGCCGAGTAAGAGATTGCTACGGCTGAGGTCAGAGAGGTCTTTTCCTGCTTTCTCCTCTAAGGTTTTGATGGTTTCCTGTCTCACATTCAGGTCCTTTATCCATTTTGAGTTTATTTTTGTGAATGGTGTGAGAAAGTGGTCTAGTTTCAACCTTCTGCATGTTGCTGTCCAGTTCTCCCAGCACCATTTGTTAAAGAGACTGTCTTTTTTCCATTGGATGTTCTTTCCTGCTTTGTCAAAGATGAGTTGGCCATACGTTTGTGGGTCTAGTTCTGGGGTTTCTATTCTATTCCATTGGTCTATGTGTCTGTTTTTGTGCCAATACCATGCTGTCTTGATGATGACAGCTTTGTAGTAGAGGCTAAAGTCTGGGATTGTGATGCCTCCTGCTTTGGTCTTCTTCTTCAAAATTACTTTGGCTATTCGGGGCCTTTTGTGGTTCCATATGAATTTTAGGATTGCTTGTTCTAGTTTCGAGAAGAATGCTGGTGCAATTTTGATTGGGATTGCATTGAATGTGTAGATAGCTTTGGGTAGTATTGACATTTTGACAATATTTATTCTTCCAATCCATGAGCAGGGAATGTCTTTCCATTTCTTTATATCTTCTTCAATTACCTGCATAAGCTTTCTATAGTTTTCAGCATACAGATCTTTTACATCTTTGGTTAGATTTATTCCTAGGTATTTTATGCTTCTTGGTGCAATTGTGAATGGGATCAGTTTCTTCATTTGTCTTTCTGTTGCTTCATTGTTAGTGTATAAGAATGCAACTGATTTCTGCACATTGATTTTGTATCCTGCAACTTTGCTGAATTCATGTATCAGTTCTAGCAGACTTTTGGTGGAGTCTATCGGATTTTCCATGTATAATATCATGTCATCTGCAAAAAGCGAAAGCTTGACTTCATCTTTGCCAATTTTGATGCCTTTGATTTCCTTTTGTTGTCTGATTGCTGAGGCTAGAACTTCCAGCACTATGTTAAACAGCAGCGGTGACAGTGGGCATCCCTGTCGTGTTCCTGATCTCAGGGAAAAAGCTCTCAGTTTTTCCCCGTTGAGGATGATGTTAGCTGTGGGCTTTTCATAAATGGCCTTTATGATCTTTAAGTATGTTCCTTCTATCCCGACTTTCTCAAGGGTTTTTATTAAGAAAGGGTGCTGGATTTTGTCAAAGGCCTTTTCTGCATCGATTGACAGGATCATATGGTTCTTCTCTTTTTTTTTGTTAATGTGATGTATCACGTTGATCGATTTGCGAATGTTGAACCAGCCCTGCATCCCAGGAATGAATCCCACTTGATCATGGTGAATAATTCTTTTTATATGCTGTTGAATTCGATTAGCTAGTATCTTATTAAGAATTTTTGCATCCATATTCATCAGGGATATTGGCCTGTAGTTCTCTTTTTTTACTGGGTCTCTGTCTGGTTTAGGAATCAAAGTAATACTGGCTTCATAGAATGAGTCTGGAAGTTTTCCTTCCCTTTCTATTTCTTGGAATAGCTTGAGAAGGATAGGTATTATCTCTGCTTTAAATGTCTGGTAGAACTCCCCTGGGAAGCCATCTGGTCCTGGACTCTTATTTGTTGGGAGATTTTTGATAACCGATTCAATTTCTTCGCTGGTTATGGGTCTGTTCAAGCTTTCTATTTCCTCCTGATTGAGTTTTGGAAGAGTGTGGGTGTTTAGAAATTTGTCCATTTCTTCCAGGTTGTCCAATTTGCTGGCATATAATTTTTCATAGTATTCCCTGATAATTGTTTGTATCTCTGAGGGATTGGTTGTAATCATTCCATTTTCATTCATGATTTTATCTATTTGGGTCATCTCCCTTCTCTTTTTGAGAAGCCTGGCTAGAGGTTTGTCAATTTTGTTTATTTTTTCAAAAAACCAACTCTTGGTTTCGTTGATCTGCTCTACAGTTTTTTTAGATTCTATATTGTTTATTTCTGCTCTGATCTTTATTATTTCTCTTCTTCTGCTGGGTTTAGGCTGCCTTTGCTGTTCTGCTTCTATTTCCTTTAGGTGTGCTGTTAGATTTTGTATTTGGGATTTTTCTTGTTTCTTGAGATAGGCCTGGATTGCAATGTATTTTCCTCTCAGGACTGCCTTCGCTGCATCCCAAAGCGTTTGGATTGTTGTATTTTCATTTTCGTTTGTTTCCATATATGTTTTAATTTCTTCTCTAATTGCCTGGTTGACCCACTCATTCGTTAGTAGGGTGTTCTTTAACCTCCATGCTTTTGGAGGTTTTCCAGACTTTTTCCTGTGGTTGATTTCAAGCTTCATAGCATTGTGGTCTGAAAGTATGCATGGTATAATTTCAATTCTTGTAAACTTATGAAGGGCTGTTTTGTGACCCAGTATATGATCTATCTTGGAGAATGTTCCATGTGCACTCGAGAAGAAAGTATATTCTGTTGCTTTGGGATGCAGAGTTCTAAATATATCTGTCAAGTCCATCTGATCCAATGTATCATTCAGGGCCCTTGTTTCTTTATTGACTGTGTGTCTAGATGATCTATCCATTTCTGTAAGTGGGGTGTTAAAGTCCCCTGCAATGACCACATTCTTATCAATAAGGTTGCTTATGTTTATGAGTAATTGTTTTATATATCTGGGGGCTCGGGTATTTGGCGCATAGACATTTATAATAGTTAGCTCTTCCTGGTGGATAGACCCTGTGATTATTATATAATGCCCTTCTTCATCTCTTGTTACAGCCTTTAATTTAAAGTCTAGTTTGTCTGATATAAGTATGGCTACTCCAGCTTTCTTTTGGCTTCCAGGAGCATGATAAATAGTTCTCCATCCCCTCACTCTCAATCTAAAGGTGTCCTCAGATCTGAAATGTGTCTCTTGTAGACAGCAAATAGATGGGTCTTGTTTTTTTATCCATTCTGATACCCTATGTCTTTTAGTTGGCGCATTTAATCCATTTACATTCAGTGTTATTATAGAAAGATATGGGTTTAGAGTCATTGTGATGTCTGTATGTTTTATGCTTGTAGCGATGTCTCTGGTACTTTGTCTCACAGGATCCCCCTTAGGATCTCTTGTAGGGCTGGTTTCGTGGTGACAAATTCCTTCAGTTTTTGTTTGTTTGGGAAGACCTTTATCTCTCCTTCTATTCTAAATGACAGACTTGCTGGATAAAGGATTCTCGGCTGCATATTTTTTCTGTTTAGCACACTGTAGATATCGTGCCAAGCCTTTCTGGCCTGCCAAGTTTCAAAGGAGAGATCAGTCACGAGTCTTATAGGTCTCCCTTTATATGTGAGGGCACGTTTATCCCTTGCTGCTTTCAGAATTTTCTCTTTATCCTTGTATTTTGCCAGTTTCACTATGATATGTCGTGCAGAAGATCGATTCAAGTTACGTCTGAAGGGAGTTCTCTGTGCCTCTTGGATTTCAATGCCTTTTTCCTTCCCCAGTTCAGGGAAGTTCTCAGCTATAATTTGTTCAAGTACCCCTTCAGCACCCTTCCCTCTCTCTTCCTCCTCTGGGATACCAATTATGCGTATATTATTTTTTTTTAGTGTATCACTTAGTTCTCTAATTTTCCCCTCATACTCCTGGATTTTTTTATCTCTCTTTCTTTCAGCTTCCTCTTTCTCCATAACTTTATCTTCTAGTTCACCTATTCTCTCCTCTGCCTCTTCAAGCCGAGCCATCGTGGATTCCATTTTGTTTTGCAATTCGTTTAAAGCGTTTTTCAACTCCTCGTGACTGTTCCTTAGTCCCTCGATCTTTGTGGCAAGAGATTCTCTGCTGTCCTGTATACTGTTTTCAAGCCCAGCGATTAATTTTATGACTATTATTCTAAATTCACTTTCTGTTATATTATTTAAATCCTTTTTGATCAGTTCATTAGCTGTTGTTATTTCCTGGAGATTCTTCTGAGGGGAATTCTTCCGTTTGGTCATTTTGGAGAGTCCCTGGCGTGGTGAGGACCTGCAGTGCACTTCCCCTGTGCTGTGGTGTATAACTGGAGTTAGTGGGCGGGGCCGCAGTCCGACCCGACGTCTGCCCCCAGCCCACTGCTGGGGCCACAGTCAGACTGGTGTGTGCCTTCTCTTCCCCTCTCCTAGGGGCGGGATTCACTGTGGGGTGGCGTGTCCCGTCTGGGCTACTTGCACACTGCCAGGCTTGTGTTGCTGGGGATCTGGCGTATTAGCTGGGGTGGGTAGGCAAGGTGCACGGGGGCTGGAGGGGCAGGCTTAGCTCGCTTCTCCTTAGGTGATCCACTTCAGGAGGGGCCCTGTGGCAGCGGGAGGGAGTTAGATCCGCTGCCGGAGGTTTGGCTCCGCAGAAGCACAGAGTTGGGTGTTTGCGCGGAGCGAGCAAGTTCCCTGGCAGGAACTGGTTCCCTTTGGGATTTTGGCTGGGGGATGGGCGGGGGAGATGGCGCTGGCGCCTTTGTTCCCCGCCAAGCTGAGCTCTGCCGTCCGGGGGCTCAGCAGCTCTCCCTCCTTTTGTCCTCCAGCCTTCCCGCTTTCCGCACAGAGCTGTTAACTTATGACCTCCCAGACGCTAAGTCGCGCTTGCTGTCGGAACACAGTCTGTCCGGCCCCTCCGCTTTTGCCAGCCAGACTCGGGGGCTCCGCTTGGCCGGCGAGCCGCCCCTCCGCCCCGGCTCCCTCCCGCCAGTCCGTGGAGCGCGCACCGCCTCGCCGCCCTTCCTACCCTCTTCCGTGGGCCTCTCGTCTGCGCTTGACTCCGGAGACTCCCTTCTGCTAATCCTCTGGCGGTTTTCTGGGTTCTTTAGGCAGGTGTAGGTGGAATCTAAATGATCGGCAGGACGCGCTGTGAGCCCCGCGTCCTCCTACGCCGCCATCTTCCGGACCAATCTATTTATGGCTCTCTTCTCTGCTCCACAGAACTCCTGGATGCCTGTACTTTCCACAAAGATTAAAATTCAAGAGGTGGAGCCACACCAGATGGAGATGGGAGCTCATGTGACCCATAAGCTTCCCTTTAGGTCTAGCTAGCCTGAGTGGTTTGTTTGGCTTCACAGTTTGGCAGTGGTGTCTCTCACAAAGCGAGTGACTGGAAATCCTCAGTGCCGATTTCTTAAGCAATTCATTTTATTCATCCATCATTCCGTCAACAACTATGAAAAGTGTGGCGACATTTGACTCCTATCTTAAAAGATAAAAGTTTCACTCGTGAAATACCGCTGGCTCGATGTAGTGTTCATGAGAACTGCAACTCATGACTGTGAATTTTAAAATGATTTATATGTTGATTTCAGTAACGTTGTAGATTTTAAATATTTCTGGTAAAAAAGAAAATTGTTTTAGCCTTGAAGATCAGTGGATTTTTTGTGAGTGTGATCCATGTTCTCACAGCTATTAGTGTGATGGATGACTATGAGGCACCCTATATTTATCACCAATTCTGAACCCTTTTCACCATAGCACAGGACAGACAATATTTCCATGTAAGAACATGTTCCTTTGTAAGGCATAACCAGGGGCAGCACTTGCTAATGCAACTCCATTCCTTCCTTTCCCACTCAGAAAAGCTTTTGAGAATGCAAATGAAGGGAGAGAGGTGTTATTTTAAGGGTAACTTCAAATCATTTCATATTTTATCGTTAGTAACAAATTCCTTTTGGCACACCACACAGCAGATGTAAACACCAGTGTGTGCGGAGAACCTGGCTGAAAATCAGTGTTGTAGATGACGATAGATTCTGTGACATGACGGGTGTGGGATGCTCAGTGAATGAGAGAAGCATGTGAATAGCACTTTTGGTTTTACTTTTCTCTGTGTGTGTCAGGTGTTTAAGCGAGCATACATTCCTAGAACCTTAAACGAAGTAAAAAATTACGAGAGGGATGTGGATATAATGATGAAATTGAAGGAAGAGGATATGGCCATGAATGCCCAACAAGACAATGTGAGTAGCTTGATTTGTATATAGCAAGCAAATTTACAGAGGAAGCTACTGTCACATACCTGCCTCTTGACTGTTGGCTTCTAATCTAGTGAGATGACTAATTCCCTTTGCATTAACAGGTCCTTTCTGTGTATTGGATGTAAAGGATGTTCACTGGCATTTGTGAAAAAATGACACATTTGAGTCCAATAGACGATAGTTGCAGAAAATTGAAGATATCTGTTGAAGTCTAGGCTATAAATCATTGTTATAGTGGGTCTGTTAACATATGTGTTTCAAGGTCTGGAACATTTTTTTTTCTGTGAAAAAGCCAGATAGTAAATATTTTTGACTTTGCAGGCCAGGAAGCAAATTGGAGGCTATTATGTAGGTCATTATATAACAAAGAAAAAATTTCCCCAAGTATTTACTGATGAAATTAAACGCTCTTTAATAATAATCAATTCCTACTAATCACAATTCCTATTAATGAGAGAAGAATGGAGTTATTTGGGGGAGCAGAATACATTTCATTTAATTGAGATTCAGAGTTAGAGTTTTGTGTCATCAGGTTGGTGGCAGAGTTTCATCTGTAAAAACCATCAAGCTGTGGGTAGGTTGTGGGCAGGTTGTGGGCCAGAGTTTGCTCATGTCTCTTATGTTTGGTGGGCAAGAATAATTCCCACCAAGAATAAACTGTGTGTTAAGAGGAGATAAATTTTAGGCTCCTTTTAATAATCACAGAAGGTACCGGTCAGCTCCCAGCGTTCTTCCATAATATTACAGGGTGTGTTCTTCACAGCGTAGGTTTATGTTGACTCTTCTTTTTTGTCTCTTTGGTTATAAGATTCTGTACCAAACTGTTACGGGAATGAAGAAAGATTTGTCAGGAGTTCAGAAGGTATGAGAACATGTGTTGCTGTTTACTTACGTGAATACTCCTTTGGAGGGTGTAAAACTTGATGTATACTAGAATTAAATTAACAGTGGTATTATATTAGTATAGATCCTTTCCAAGTTCATGGGAATTTTCAGAAATGCCCTTTTTGTGTTCATTCTTTTAATCCTAAGACTGAAATTTGGGAATTTACGGTTTATTTCTCATTCTGCCTCCGAATTGTTCTATTGTTGTTGCTGAGGCAGTGATATTTTTTATATCCTGGTCTTCATTTGTGAAATTATTGATGATAGCCATGTATTTCTTAATGTTTTTACAGTCAGCTTTAAAAAAAAAAACAAAACACAATGGAATCTGGTCTCCTGCTTTATAACCTGTTGAAGAGCAATCTCCTCATGAGTCTAGCAGTCTTATACTGCTGGATTCCTTAGGGGTTTTTTCTTGGAAAAGTCTTGTTTTATTTTGTTTTACATTTCAGGATGGTGCAGATTAATTCTAATTAAGCAGTAGTAAATAAAGGCAGTTCTTGTTATTTTAATGTTCTTAACTAAAGGCTTAAATGTGAAGGATCATAGTTTGCTTTTTGAAAATTTGATGTGTGTTTGTTTTTGGAAGAATCAAATTAGGAAAACTCACATACTCACTGTGTGTTATATATAGCAAGTGTTACAGGGCTGTTGTGCCATGAATTCCAGGCCAGGAACATTTTGTTAAAACTGGCTAGGAAACCTTTTTGTACAGTTCCCTTTTAAAGTTTACTTTTTATTATAAAAAGAAAACCTCTTGTTCTTTAAAAATGCTTTCTGCTAAAACTTCTAAACATCAGAAAAGAAAATCTCTCTTGTTTAAATATTGTTTTCCCTTTTGATTAACAATAAATTGTTGCTTGAAATCGTATTCATAGGAAAACAGCTGTGAGGTTATCCAAATAAATCTTTTAATTCTTACTTCCATCTATATTTCACATCTTTCGATATTCCAGCTCAGTTCTGTCTTTGATCTGAGTCACCCGGGAAAGCCCCAGTTCCTTCATTTGGGTATGTTCTTGAGCCTTACGAGATGGGCTGTTTTCTAGCTTCTGCCCTGATGTTCTGTTGTTTTCGATGCTTCAGTACAGGATGTTGTTTTTCAGTGTATATCTGCAAGGCTAAAAAATCTGAACTGTGGCTTTAACACATTTAAGAATAGATAACTAAGTGGTTTCGAATGACATGGTTTTGTAATATTTTCAAGGTTCCTGCACTTCTGGAAGATCAGGTTAAGGAAAAGGCTTGTTCTGATTCAGATGATGCTGGAAGCTCTGAGTGTTCTGACACAGACTCTGAAGAGCAGGGAGACCAGGCCTGCTCCAGGAAACCCGCTGCTGACCCTGAAGTTGATAAAAAGGTTAGTGAGAACTCAGATTCCCTTGTTCTTCAATGTGGCAGCAAAGCCAGCCTCATTTCTCTTTGCTCACGTATCTAGATTATGATGGCAGAAAATAGTATTGATCAGTAAGTACTTCCAGTTGTAGATCTAGTTTCTAAGTGTGAACTTTGCCTTTGGAAGTCACACTGTTTAGGGATTGGACTGCTATTAAGAGGTCCCTGGGCACTGCCTAGAGAGAAGGACGCACTGAATTCATTGATCAGAAATGATTGTAATTCACTTGAAATACAAATGATGTTGGAGTTGTCCCATGATGAAATACTGAAACGCCATTTTACAGGGGATTTGCAGCCCCGTCAAGTGTTGCCAGGATCTAAAAGACTTACTCCACTCCTAGCCATGGACAAGAGACACTACTGACTGAATGATACATGACTGCTGTGTAAATGTTACTCTTTATTCTTAGCTTGATCCTTTAAACTTTACAACATGTGGGTCCTAAGACTTCTGAGAGACATACCGAGCTCACGAGCTCACGTGCACAGAATTTTCTCTTTCAATCTACTAGAAATGCTTAGTCTGTTTCCAACCTTTATTTCTCTTAGAGTATGAAACTTGTGAAGAAAATTAGTTGCAAACATTTAATAATCCTCCCAGATATTTCTGTTTGGCAGTCTTCAAATTTCTTTCTCTTTTCTTTTCTTTTCTTTTCTCTTTTTTTTTCTTTTCTTCTTTTCTTTTCTTTTCTTTTAGAGACAGGGTGTGGGGGAGGAGCTGAGGGTGGGGGGAAGAGACAGAGAGGGAGGGAGGGAATCTTAAGCAGGCTCCATGCTGGGCATAGATCTCAGGATCCTGAGATCATGACCTAAGCAGAAATTAAGAGTCACTTAACCGACTGGCTAATCTAGGTGCACCTGGCAGTCTTCAGGGTTGTTTTTTGTTTTTTGTTTTTATTTTTTTTTTTTTAGTCTTTGTTTTTGAGAGAGAGACAGAGTGTAAGCAGGAGAGGAACAGAGAGAGAAGGAGACACAGAATTTGAAGCAGGCTCCAGACTCTGAGCTGTCAGCACAGAGCCTGATGCAGGGCTTGACCTCACGAACTGTGAAATCATGACCTGAGCGACTGAGCCTCCCAGGCACCCCGTTTTTTTTTTTTAATGTTTATTTATTTTTGAGAGAGAGAGAGTGAGTGTGAGTCAGGGAGAGGCAGAGAGAGAGGGAAAGAGAGAATCCCAAGCAGGTGCTATGCTGTCAGAGCAGAGCCTGATGTGGGGTTCAAACCCAGGAACCTGGGAGATCATGACCTGAGCCAAAATCAAGAGTCAGACACTTAACCAACTGAGCCACCCAAGTGCTCCACAAATTTATGTTAAGAAACTCCAAAGACAAATTTCGAACGAAATTTCACTACTAAATCATAATCATTTTCATCTAGCTATATTCACTTTTATCTTTTGACATATATTTTTTTACTTAGTTGTAATAGTAAAGTTAATACCCTGAACAAATGAAGTCTGCAGGTTCTTTTAGTTTATTTTTGTTTTTTTACAGGAAAGAAAAAAGATGGTCAAGGAAGCCCAGAGAGAGAAAAGAAAAAACAAAATTCCAAAACATGTGAAAAAAAGAAAGGAGAAGACCGCCAGGATGAAAAAGGGCAAATAGAATCAGAATGCCACAACATAAGAGTAATTTACCATCTGTCACTTTTCTCACCCACACTGTGAGCTATGAGCTGCGTCTTGAAGACGTGCTACTGATTTTAACTGAGGTTATCACGGCAGTGTCGTGAAGACGGAGTTACGTGTTCTCATCTAATTATGTAAAAAGCTCTAAGCTCTCTTATCTAGACCCAGTCACTGCCTCTGTGTGGTATTGACAGAGGATTTATTTAAGCAACTATATGAAGAACTTTGTACAATTTTATTTTTATATGTATTTTTTTCTCCTGCAGTGTGTTTTTTGAGGCATCATAAATGTTATAATGTAATGAGCATTCATCGTCTTTAAGTGTAAAGGCACTTTGGACAGACTTGGCAGATTGTATTTGCTTTGTTTGTACATGCCAGAGACCCATCTGAAATCATTTGATCACAGGGCCACGGTTTCTGTAGAAGGGAGTTTCCCTTCGAAGAGAATTCACATGGCTGTTGACATAATCATTCACTGCAACTGTTACAACCGTGAGGTATGCATTGATGTTCATTTGTGATGCACTTATGCATCATCTCTGATACTCTTGAGTTCAGACATCCCAGTTCGTAAGCTGTTTCACACTCCGCTGTTTGGCCTGTT
Source organism: Panthera onca (assembly GCF_046562875.1). Lineage (NCBI taxonomy): Eukaryota > Metazoa > Chordata > Mammalia > Carnivora > Felidae > Panthera > Panthera onca. The sequence continues at coordinate 21,083,321 of NC_138343.1, read as the reverse complement.
CATTCACTCATCAAATATTTGAGTGGCTCAGGTGCTAGGGATACAGAAGTAAACAAAACCAAAAAATTACTACCTTCAGATAGTTTACATTTTGAAAGGAAAACGTTAAACAAGTAAATAAAAAACAGTATCTGAGTAGGTGGTGAATTCTGTGGAGAGAAAGGATGCAGTAAAGAGAGAACTCCTGGGGAGGAAGGAGGCTGCCATTGTCAAACAGTCCACACTAAGCAGCTACATTTGAGCAAATACTTGAAGAATGTGAGTCGTGTGCATATTCGGAGAGAAGGGTATTCCAGGCACAACAGGTGGGAAGGCCTTGAGACAGAAGTGTGCCAGAAAGTTCTAGAAACAAGAGACTCCCATAACTGAGAAAGAGGAGATCCGATGGTGCCAGGCTATTAGAAGGTTTTGAGCAGAGGAAGGATATGATCTGACTTGGGTTTTGGGAGGATCTTGATCTCTCTAGCCTGTGTGGAGTCCTGAGTAGGAAGCAAGGGTGGGAGACCAGTGGGTGCTTACGGTGGTAGCCCACGTGAGCGATGGTGGTGACTTGGTCTAGGATGGTAGCAGTGGACTTGGAGAGAGCAGTGGGATTCTGGGTGTAACACAAAGTGGAGCAACCCTGATGTGCTGAGGGGAGTATGTATCAGGCGTGTGACAGACAGTGAGGGATGACTTCAGGATTTGTGACCCAAGCAACTGAGAGACTGTTGGAGTTGCCACTTCCTGTGTTGGGAAGGAATGTGGCTGGAGCAGGTTTTGGGGGTAAGAGATGAGATAAAAGCTTACATTGCAACAAAGCACAAAGGTCAAAAGAAATTAATTTTTAACTTTTTATCATATACTTTATGTTAGAAATGTCTGTTTTAGCCCTTGCATCAGAAACAGTTGCTACAAATAAGCTTAGTTTACCTTAAACTGAAGCTTGCACCTGCTTGTTTGAAGGTTGGTGGGCTAGTGGGGGTGGTCAACTAAGCTTTTAAAATATTAGATCACATTTATTATGTTCATACGATCTTCTCCCTGACTTCAAAAAGTTCAAAATGCAAAATGTAATTCAGTGAAATACAACAGCCCCTCTAAAATATTCTACAATTAACCAAAGGGAAAGCAGAAACAGACTTAACAATTCTATACACCTTTGAGGGTTTTATCTTCAGGATCTTCCCTATGTTGTATTTGTTTGGTCTTAGTCTCTGACAGGGTGTATTTGAAGAGGCCAAGTTTCTCAGTGCTATCTTTTGGTGAATCTAATGTAATTATGAAGTTTGGAATCAATTTCTCTTGGGCAGAAGTAGTGTCAGCAAGATACAGGGACAATTCCTTCTCATTTGCATTGCTTCCGGGAGGAAGTGGCTTGTAAAATACCAAAATTTGGGACTATAGGGAGATTCTAGGGGGTGTCTGGGTAGCTTGGTTAAGCATGAGGGTCGTGAGTTCAAGCCCCAATTTGGGCCCCACGCTGGGCGTGGAACCTACTTTAAACAAAGGGGAGGGGGTAGATTCTAATTTGAGGAACATTTTTCTAATAACTGTCTTGCTGATAGGCTGTTTCCCTGTTTGGATTTGTGGGCCACTGGTAATATTCCTGGCAAACTTGTCTGAAACTGTATGTCCCCATTCCTGTCTTTCTCACCAGAAGGCTTAGAAGGAGTCTCTTCTTAGGCAGACTTCTAGAGCTATTTGCTGACTTCAGTTGCAATTGAATTTTGAGTGCCTGACAGGTTTTAAGTGCCCATGGATTATTGGTTGTACAGTTACTTTCCATCCGGAGGGATGAGGTTTGGGTCTTTGACTCAAAGGCTGGTACATAATTTTGTCAATTGTACATGTATCTGATTTCCTGTCATATTTTGTTGATACTTAATCCTTTCAAATAATGTACGTTCTTTCTAAAAGTTAACTGTGAGAAATTTGGATAATTTCTTTGAAGCACAAAATCACAGCTATCTCCAGGGCTGCTCTAGGTGTCATCCTTCCTGTGATGAAGCAGTTTGGGACCAGAACTTGCACAGGCCCAGATGCTCCAGCATTTGAGCACAGCCTTGCAGCAAAAAGACAGGAACTATGGTGGCACTATTTGTCTCAGTCTGACAAGTAGAAAACCCAGGTTTCTGTGCTGGCATCAGGTTTCCTTCAGTTTTCTCTCTCCTTGATGAAGATGGACTCAAGAGGTTGGAAAACGTTTTGGTTTGGTACAAAGGGTTGTTTGAGATGGTCTCTCCTTTTCAAGAATGTTCTGTTGAATTCAGTGTGAGCAGCTTGCTGTTTTTTGGTAGTGGGCCTATCCTGTTTTGTGGCTGTGATCTCATTAGTCTTTTGGATTGGCAAATGAAGAGTTGAAAAGTTCTAAAAGCTGGTAAAAAAAAAAATTCGGTTTAAGGACATCTCAAACGTCATGGGCTCCAAAGGAGGACATTAAAATCTTTTTGTTTTCAAAAGCTTGACAGGTTTTCTAATTTTTAGTTGTTTATACACACAGTAAGTAGAGACCATGACCGTTCAGAGTTCTACCTTGATTTCTGGGGGTTATTTTGTCATGGTGAAAGAGTTGCACTGATCAGCATCTCCTCAAAGTATAGTTTCCCAGGAAGATGTTTTATGAGCACATCAGATGGACACAGCTTTCAACCATGGGTAATCATTAAGCAAGAGCTCTTTATGCTGTGTTTTGAATCGGATTAAGTTGTCACAGTCCCTACATTTCGGTTGCAGTTTTTAACTTCTGTAGCCTTTGGGTTTGTGTTGCCTTGGACATAAAGACTTTTGTAAATGCCCCAGGGCAAATTGGAATGCTGGGTATCAAATCATCTAAGCTAGTTTCCGAAGGAGAAGATGCTTTTCTTGCACCTGTGTTCTCCATGCATCTTGGTCCCAGTTGATAGTGTTATGGAAACCTCTGGACTTGAATTTGAGGAACCAAGACTTGAATTGGTGGAATTCTTGACTTTGGTTTTCAGCTTTCCTTCATCTTCTGTGTCACTGCACATCGTGCTTTAAGTGCTGGCAGGCCATGAGTGTGAGGAGGTGGCTGTCCTACAGCTAGAGTAACCACACAGCCACACAATCTTTGTCCTCATTCCCCCCCCCCCCCCCAGAACGGTAAGGGGGTCATCTAGTGTGTGAGCAGAGCTACTTGTAGCTCTCTGAGACGCTTCCATGTCTCATGAGTGCTACTTAATAGTTTTTGTTTGTTTGTTTGTTTAGTAGTAGTTTTGTTTAAAGCCTGATCAACCTCATCCTCTTTGGATGAGATTTTTAACCTGTGTAACCACTGTTTGTGACCATCATGGGGTTCTAGATTTGTCATTGAAAAAGTGGTAGGTCCTTGGGGCCAAAGAATTGTTGGAGTCACGATGCTACTAGCGTGCAGAAGTTGGAAAAACAGAGGAGGCCAGAGAAAGGTATGTTTAAGGTCATACTAATGGAAAGTTGCCCTTGGACATATCTGCGGTGCAGCCATGGGTGGGAGTGGCCACGGGAGGGTAGCAGACAAAAGCGTTGAAGGCCGGAAGGCCAAGGAACTGAGGCTAGGGCATGGCAGGGCCATCTGTGTTAGGACAGGCCTAGTTTTAGAGTGTCCGTAGGAGCCCTGCTTCAGTCTTCAGGGAGAGAAGGGAAGTGGGCCGGGGAGGGCGTGGCATCGATGCTTGCCACTTGGAGGGGAAGTGAGCGGTGTCTGATGACATGAAACTAAGGGTGGCAGGTTGAGCAGTGCCCCCAGGAGAGCCAGAGTTTAAATGCAGTAAGTAAAAGGGAACCCTCAGAGGAGATGCTGAGGACACAAGGCTCTTGGTGTCTGACAACGAGTTCTGAAAGACCCCGTGGGAGTGTTTCAGGACTTAGAAAGGGAAGGGATCTATTTGAGCTCAGGTGCAGGCCAAGCCTTGGTGGTGTTGGCGGCTTCAGGTTCTCAGAACCTGATGCCATGAAGTAGACAGATGCGGCGACCTCTGTGGAGATAGTAGTGGGGCCCACCTCACAGAGTTCCTGTGAAGGACGCTGAGGAGAGCTTGGTGAGGGGTGGATCAGGCCTTCAGTGCCTAGACCCATTGCTCAGTCACTGAAAGTGGAACAGCCAGACCCGTGGGCGCTCCTGTTGTGGAGTAGGAAGAAGCGCAACACAGCCACCTGTGAAGTATCTTGCCTCCTACAGAAGCCACTGAGCCTGAATCCAGGTAGTCTCCAGATGTGGTCAGCGGCACACAGGGGCTGGATTAACTGAGGCTGGGAGGAATCAGTCATCCAAATCCAGAGTCAGAATATCTGTCAGGGAAAAAGGAAGAAAAACTGTTGCAAAAAGTGAAAGAAGTCTAAGAGGCAGGCATGCCAATGCTGGGGACGTCGTTTGGATCCTGATTAGACCAAATCAATTGTAAGAAGATGGGCTTTTTTTGTTTGTTTGTTAGGCAAACAGAATAAATTTAAAATGGAGTAGGTATTCGATGATGATAGGAAGGAATTGTAATTTTACTGGATATGAGGGTGGTATTGTTCCATTTTAAAAATTGTGCTCTCTGTGTGGACTGAAGACTTTATGGGTCAGACAAATAGGATGTCTGGGATTGCTTGAAAATACTCCATCTTTATCCCCATCCCTGCAGTAGACAAGACAAGATCAGAACATTAGTAAGTGCTAAAGCTGAGAGTAATGGGTGTATAGGATTCATTGTGTTATTCTATTTCTATGTATAAAAGTTTCCATAAAAGTGTTTTTTAAGATGATTTAAAGCGTATTAAAAACAGGGCTTGTCACTTAGTGTCTATATACTTGTCTTATTATTTTTAAGTAACTGTTTTTGCCTGAGCATCAAGGTTTAACCATGTGGGCCAAATAAAGTCGGTATAGGCAGAATCGTGATGCCTACTGGTCCTGGACTTGCTTGGTGTCACTTGAAATGAACTTTTGGGTCTGAAATTCAGATGCCACTAGTAGGGTGCAGTTGGAGAACCTGTATAAAGAACAAAGGCTGATGGAAGCTTTAGTTCTGCCGAACCTGATCCTTGTTTTAAAATATGATGCCACCTTCTGAGTGCCCTGTCCTAACCACTGTTTGGCATGGCTGTCTGCCCACTTCCCTAAGGCCCCTACATTCTTTATTACCTTTGCACTGTTTTTCTAGAGCTCTTCTAACTCACTTACTTAGATATTGAATTTACTTCTGTATATCACGTGTCTTCGCTCACTTCCGAAACTCTGATTAGAATGTAAGCTTCATAAGGGCAAGGATTTTTACCTTTGTTCAGTTTTGTATCCCAGCACCTAGAATGCTGTCTGAAACATAGTAAATGCTCCATAAATATTTAAGTGAGTGATAGGTCGTGTTCCTTAAACAAAAATGAGGGTATTACATCAATTGGATGCGCCCCTCATGTTCATAACAATGAAAAGTAGAAGTTGATGTGGACTTCTTTGTACCCTCTCTAGCCCTACCCTGACCAGCGGTGTCCACTTTAAAGTGGCTGACCCGAGCTTTGTCTGTAGACTATAGCACTGCCCCTGTGGCACTCAAGTCAATGGAACTGATGGGTTTTTGTTTTTAGTATTTATTTGAGAGGGAGCGTGTGTGCACGAGAGCAGGGGAGTGGCGGGGGTGTCGGGTGGGGGGGAGAATCCCAAGCCTGTTCCTGCACTGTTAGCACAGAGCCAACGCTGAGGCTTATTCTCATGGTTCATGGGATCATGACCTGAACTGAAATCGAGTTGGACGCTTAGCCGACAGAGCCACCCAGGCGTCCCTGGAACTCATGGGTTTTAAACTAGATTGATATTTTGACTTTGACCATGTGACACCATTTGAGCATTATCCAAAGTGCTCAGCCAAAATTGGATTGACTGATGAATTCTTCAATCACCACAATGTGTAACAATGGGAATCTTTGAAACCAACATTTGTGTTTACACATTTTGTCATCTTTTCTAAAATATAGACTGAATAGACAAAGTTTTTAAGATAAATTTATTTTAAAAGATGGTTCTGACTTGAGGGGTACCTTGGTGGCTTAGTCACTTAAGTGTCCAACTCTTTTTTTTTTTTTAATTTTTTAGTTTATATCCAAGTTAGCATATAGTACAATAATGATTTCAGGAGTAGATTCCAGTGGTTCATCCCCTATGTATAACACCCAGTGCTCATCCCAACAAGTGTCTTCCTTAATGCCCCTTACTCATATAGCCCAACCCCCCTGCCCACAACCCCTCCAGCAACCCTCTGTTTGTTGTCTATATTTGAGTCTCTGATGTTTTGTCCCCCTCCCTGTTTTTATATTATTTTTGCTTCCCTTCCCTTATGTTCATCTGTTTTGTATCTTGAATTCTACATACGAGTGAAATCATGTTATATTTGTCTTTCTCTAATTTTGCTTACATAATACACTCTAGTTCCAAGAAAGTGGTCCCGGTTCATTTTTCTGCATGTCGCTGTCCAGTTGTCCCAACACCACTTGCTGAAGACACTGTGTTTATTCTACTGGATATTCTTTCCTGCTTTGTCAAAGATTAGTTGGCCATACATTTGTGGGCCCATTTCTGGGTTCTCTATTTTGTTCCATTGTTCTAAATATCTGTTTTTGTGCCAGTACCATACTGTCCTGGTGGTATTTGTAACACATCTTGAAGTCTGGGATTGTGATGCCTCCAGCTTTGGTTTTCTTTTTCAAGATTGCTTTGGCTATTTGGGGTCTTTTCTGGTTCCATACACATTTTGGGATTGTTCTAGCTCTGTGAAGAATGCTGGTGATATTTTGATATATTGCATTGAATATGTAGATTGCTTTGGGTAGGACCAACATTTTAACAATATTTATTCTTACAATCCATGAGCATGGAATATTTTTCCACTTTTTTGTGTCTTCATTTTTTTCATGAGCTTACTAAAGTTTTCAGTATATAGATTTTTCACTTCTTTGGTTAGGTTTATTCCTAGGTATTTTATGGTTTTTGGTGCAATTGTAAATGGGATTGATTCCTTGATTTCTCTTTCTGTTGTTTCATTATCAGTGTATAGAAATGCAACAGATTTCTGTGCATTGATTTTATATCCTGAGAATTTGTTGAATTCATGGATCAATTCTAGCAGTTTTTTGGTGGAATCTTTTGGGTTTTCCATATAGAATATCATGTCATCTGCAAAGAGTGAAAGTTTGACTTCCTTCTTGCTGATTTGGATGGCTATTATTCCCTTGTGTTGTCTGATTGCTGAGGCTAGGACTTCCAATACTGTGTTTAATAACAGTAGTGAGAGTGGCTATCCCTGTCACGTTCCTGACCTTAGGGGGAAAGCTCTCAGTTTTTCCCCGTTGAGGATATTAGTGGTGGGTCTTTCATACGTGGCTTTTGTGGTCTTGAGGTATGATCCTTCTATCCCTACTTTCTTGAGAGTTTTTATCAAGAAAGGATGCTGTATTTGGTCACATCCTTTCTCTTCATCTTTTTAGAGGATCATGTGGTTCTTGTCCTTTCTTTTATTGATGTGATGTATCACATTGATTGTTTTGTGGATATTTAACCAGCCCTGCATCCGAGGTATGAATCCCACTTGGTCGTGGTGAATAATTCTTTTAATGTATTGTTGGATTGGTTGGCTAGTGTCTTGTTGGGGATTTTTGCATCCATGTTCATCAGGGAAATTGGTCTGTAGTTCTCCTTTTTAGTGGGGTCTTTGTCTGGTTTTGGAATCAAGATAATGCTGGCTTCATAGAATGGGTTTGGCAGTTTTCCCTCCATTTCTATTTTTTGGAACAGCTTCAAAAGAATGTTCTTTAAATGTTCTTTAAATGTTTGTAGAATTCCCCTGGAAAGCCATCCAGTCCTGGACTTTTCTTTTTTGGGAGATTTTTGATTACTAATACAAATTTCTTTACTGGTTATGGGTCTGTTCAAATTTTCTGTTTCTTCTTATTTCAGTTTTGGTAGTTTATATGTTTCTAGCAATTGTCCATTTCTTCCAGTTTGCCCAACTTATTGGCATATAATTGCTCGTTTTATTCTCTTATTATTGTTTGTATTTCTGCAGTGTTGGTTGTGATCTCTCCTCTTTCATTCTTCATTTTATTTATTTGGGTCCCTTCCTTTTTCTTTTTGATCAAACTGGCTAGTGGTTTATCAATTTTGTTAATTCTCTCCAAGAACCAGCTCCTGGTTTCATTGATCTGTTCTACTGGTTTTTTGATTTTGATAGCATTGATTTCTGCTCTAATCTTTATTATTTCCCATCTTCAGCTGGTTTTGGGTTTTATTTGCTGGTTTTTTCCCCAGCTCTTTAAGGTGTGAGATTAGGTTGTATATCTGAGACCTTTTTTCCTTCTTAATGAAGGCCTGGATTGCTCTATACTTCCTTCTTATGACTGCCTTCTGTGTCCCAGAGTTTTTGGGCTATGGTGTTAACATTTTCATTGACTTCCATGTACTTTTTAATTTCCCCTTTAACTTCTTGGTTAGCCCATTCATTGGCTAGGATGTTCTTTAGTCTCCAAGTATATGTTGTCTTTCCAAATTTTTTCTTGTGGTTGATTTCGAGTTTCATAACGTCATCTGAAAACGTGCATGGTATGATCTTGAAATCTTTTTGTACTTGTCGAGGGCTGATCTGTGTCCCAGTATGTGTTCTGTTCTGGAGGATGTTCCATGTATACTTGAGAAGAATGTGTATTCTGCTGCTTTAGGATGAAATGTTCTGAATATATTGGTTAAGTCCATCCTGTCCAATGTGATTGAAAGCCATTGTTTTCTTGTTGATTTTCTGCTTAGATGATCTATTGCTGTAAGTGGGGTGTTGAAGTCCCTTACTGTTATGGTATTGTTGTCAATGAGTTTCTTTATATTTGTGATTAATTGATTTATATATTTGGGTACTCTCACATTGGGGGCATAAATGTTTACAATTGTTAGGTCTTCTTGCTGGATAGACCCCTTAATTATGATATAATGCCCTTCTTCAGCTCTTGTTATAGTCTTTATTTTAAAATCTAGATTGTGTGATATAAGTATGGCTACTCCAGCTTTCTTTCGACCAGTAGCATGATAGATGGTTCTCCATACCCTTACTTTCAATCTGAAGGTGTCTTTAGGTCTAAAATGGGTCTCTTATAAACAGCATATAGATGGATCTTGTTTCTTATTCATTCTTTTGCCCTTTGTCTTTTGATTGGAATGTTCAGTCCATTGACATTTAGAGTGAATACTGAAAGATGATGAATTTACTGCCATTGTGTTGCCTGTAGTGTTGGAGTTTCTGGTCGTGTTCTCTGGTCCTTTCTAGTCTTTATTGCTTTTGGTCTTTTTTGTTTTGTTTTGTCTTTTCTCCCCTCAGAGAGTCCCCCTTAAAATTTTTTGCAGGGCTAGTTTAGTGGTCACGAAGTCCTTTAGTTTTTGTTTGGGAAACTCTTTATCTCTTCTTCTATTTTGAATGACAGCCTTGCTGGGTAAAGAACTCTTGGCTGCAAATCTTTCTGATTCAGCACATTGAATATATCCTGCCACTCCTTTCTGGCCTGCCAAGTTTCTGTGGATAGGTCTGCTGCAAACCTGATCTGTCTTCCCTTGTAGGTTAAGGACTTTTTTTTCCCCTTGCTGCTTTCATGATTCTTTACTTGTCTGTGTATTTTGTGAATTTGACTATGATATGCCTTGTCAGTGGTCAGTTTTTGTTGAATCTAATGGGAGTTCTCTGTGCTTCCTGGATTTTGATGTGTGTGTCTTTCCCCAGATTAGGAAAGTTTTCTGCTATGGTTTGCTTACATAAACCTTCTACCCCTTTTTCTCTCTCTTCATCTTAAGTTTGTCCTCTATATTGCTGATTCGCTGCTCTGCTTCATCCATCCTTGCAGCATGGCAGCCATTCAAGATTGCATCTCAGTTATAGCATTTTTAATTTCATCCTGACTCGATTTTACTTCTTTTATCTCTGCAGGAAGGGATTCTGTACTTTTTTCAACCCAGCTAGTATTCTTAATATCGTGATTCTAAATTCTTGTTCAGACATCTTGCTTGTATCTGTGTTGATTTAGTCCCCGGTTATCATTTCTTCCTGTTCTTTCTTTTGGGGTGAATTCCTTCGTTTTATCATTTTGGAGGAAGAAAAAGAATTAATAAAATAAAATAAAAATTAAAAATGACACAAAACAATCAAGCAAAGGATGCTACCGCCTGTGTGTTTTGGTCTGGTTGTTGAAAGAAACTTGGTAGAATAGAGAAAAAAGGGAAAGAAAAGAAAAAGTAGGAAAACGTTTGAAATTTAAAAAAATACAATAAAATAGAATAAAATGAAATGATGAAAGCAAAATAGAATTAAAAATTTTACAAAAAAATAAATTTAGTATGAAAAATTAAATAAAAATCTTTTTATAAAACGGAAAATAGGGGCACCTGGGTGGCTTAGTTGGTTGAGTGTCTGGCTTCGGCTCAGGTCATGATCTCACAGTTTGTGAGTTCAAGCCCCGTGCCGGGCTCTGTGCTGACAGCTCGGAGCCTGGAGCCTGTTTTGGATTCTGTGTCTCCCTCTTTCTCTGCCCCTTCCCCGCTCGTGCTCTGTCTGTCTGTGTCTCTCTCTCTCTCTCAAAAGTAAATAAACGTTTTAAAAAAATGGAAAATAAAAATGTTTCTCTTTATGTATTCACAAATAAGAAACGAAAAGAAAAAGACAAAAAATTGAACAGATGGACCAGTGAACAGAATGAAATACAATTGAAATGACATCCAGTTTCCCCTAGAAGTCAAACTATGAAGTACTTTATAGTTCATAAACTAAGCAGGCGGAGAGACTTGTGTTCCTCTAGAGCACAGTTGGCACAGCTGGACGGAGCTTGATATAATGGCTCCATTCTCTGCTAGATGTTGCTGCTTAGTTTACTGGGTTGAATTGCTGTGACGCATGTACGCTTGTAGGTGCATGCGCAAGAGGGGTGAAAATGTCATCACCCGGCTACCTAGTCTCTAGTATCAGAACTCTGTACTCTCCCTGACCGGCAATCAAGTACCTCTCCTTTGTCTCTAGCTTCCATCCACTTCCCACTTCTACACTGTCTGTGACCAACTTATCAGCCTGCCAGGTGGCACCTCCCTCTTGAGTACTATCTCAGATGGGTCTGTGTTTCTAAACCCTTCACTTCTGAGGGCCCTGCAGCTTTGACCTACTCTGACCCTTTGGGGGAGGGTCTCGTTGAGCAACGGCCGGGTGCCGGCCTTCCCTGAGGTATGTTTGTGCAACTGTGCTGCTACAGATGCCCAGAGACTGTGGCTGGGTGCCAGCCCACCCCAGAAGAAGTTCGAGGGATCTTGTAACAGCAGCATTTCAGGGATTATGGTAAATCACAACACACATCGGGCGTCAATCTTCCCCCTTAACGTCCTTGTACCAACACCAGCAAACATGGCACTTTTCCGGGGCCCACTGGAACCTTTGCCTATGGGAAGGCTGCACAGCCTCTACTAAATGTCCTCTCAGCAGGGGAATTGCCTCTCCCTGTGTGGCCTGAGGACCCCTCAGACCTCACTGTCTGCTCCTGGGGATTCACCGTTCCCACTAGGACTCTGCCAGGTATTGAGCTGCAGAGTTTCAGACTCTGTGCTGCCCTGTTTATAGAGTCCTAATGGTATTTAAACCCTTTCCTTTCTCCTTTTCTTGTTCAGTCCCTTATGGGTGTTTCCATTCTTTCTCTCTCTCTCCAGCTGCTTTGGGGGGGAGTGCTTTTTCTGTACTCTCCCCTCTGTGTCTGTCCTTTCTCTGCAAGCAAAAATAGCTCCCTACCCTCCATGGCTTCTCTCTCCCCCAGTTCACCTCTCTGCGCCACCTACCTGCCAAGTTCTGTGGTTCAGGTTGTGCAGATTGTTGTGTTAATCCTCAGATCAGTTTTCTAGGTGTGCAAGATGGTTTGGTGTTGATCTAACTACATTTCAGGGATGAGAGAAACAGAAAACTTCCATGCTGCTCCGCCATCTGGGCCCCTCCTCTTAAACATCTAGTTCTTGATCTCAGCTCAGGTCTTTTTTTTTTTTTTTTTTTTTTTTTAATTTTTAAAAAAATGTTTATTTTTGAGACAGAGAGAGACAGAGCATGAGCAGGAGAGGGGCAGAGAGAGAGAGAGAGACACACACAATCTGAAGCAGGCTCCAGGCTCTGAGCTGTCAGCATAGAGCCCGACGCGGGGCTCAAACCCACAAACTGCGAGATCATGACCTGAGCCAAAAGTCGGATGCTCAACCAACTGAGCCACCCAGGTGTGCCCTGCAGGTCTTGATTACAGGGTCATGGGTTCAAGCCCCGTTGGGCATGGAACCTAAATAAATTAATTAAATAAATAAATAGAGGATGGTTCTGAGTTTAAACAAGACCTCTGCTCACTTGAGAAGCTCAGAAACTACCACAGTGAGGCACCATCCTGATCAGTTCCCTCAACAGGGCATAAAAGAATACCCCATCCCCAGGAGATTGGCATGATTGTTGACTACATATTTGGTCTTGCCTAACCTGGTTTTTCATTAAATGGTACCAACATTGGCAGTAATGTTGGGAGCTTGTCTCCTGCTCCCCCAGCATGTAAACACTGTCAGACTTTGCTTGAGGGGCTAAAGGAGCCACTAGCCCAATCTCTCTCTCTTGGCTGGAGGAGTGGGTAAGCCACTTTTCTCTGGGGGGAGATTTTTCATCTGTGGATTGAGGGAGTCAGACCAGGTAGTCCTAAATTTTCTTCTTTACAATTCCATTATTTTTAAAAAGTGTAGCACATCAGTGATTTTAAAAAGACCAAGGGACCAGGCTAGAATTACATCTCTTAAAAGAGTTTGTTTATTCAAGATACAATAAATGGGTTTAAGGTGCCAGTTACCATACAAGGCAGATTTGCTTTTTATATGAATCATAATCTCAAGGCAACTTTTTCTTACTGTGTGCCATTTTAATTTTGTGTTCATTGTCCTTGTAATAATGTTTGCTCCTCTAGAGGGAGGTGTGCTCTTGAGTTCTGATTATCAACATGTCCTACAAGCTGTATCAATGGCCATTTAGGCTGCTGATTGCCAGAACTTTTAGACTCTGCTACACTGGTCAAGTTCATCTCTACGTTCCCCTTAGAAAAGGATTAAATGAACGGATCCTGTTGGCAGATGCATGTTTGGTGGCAGATCTTTGAATTAATCCTCTTAAAGAACTCCTGGAGAAATAACTCAATAACATTTTTCCAGAAGTTGTAGCTCATTTAATCAGGAGCTGTTTTACTTGAAAACAGCACACATACTTCAAGAAAAGAGTAACAGCCACACAGAAACAGACATTTGAAGAGCCTTAGATTGGGACTCTGACATGCTGTTAACTTGCTGAGACTCACTTTCTCTTTCTAGGCCTCAATTTCTTCTAGAAAGTGAAAGTGTTTGAGTGATGAGGTCTCAGAATTCTAGAGCTGCCATCAGGTGGTAACCACAGGCCACGTATGACTGCTGAGCCCTTGCCATGTGGCTGGGCTGGATCGTTAAAGTGCAAAATACACACTGGATTCTGAAAACTTAATATGAAAAAAAGAATGTCAAGTAACTTAGTCACTTTTTAATATTGATTCCATGTTGCAATGATAATATTTTGCATGCGGTAGCTCCCTCTTACCGGTGGTTCCAGTTACCTGTGGTCAACCGTGGTCCAGAAGCAGATGATCATCTTTCTGATGTATCCTCAGAAGGTCAACAGCAGCCTAGCACTAGGTCACAGTGCCTACATCATTCACCTTGCTTCATCTCCTCACATGACATTTTATCATCAAATATCCCAAGAAGGGTGAGTACAGTACAGTAAGATATTTTGAGAGAGACCACATTCACATAACTTATGTTACAGTATGTTATCATTATTCTACATTATTAGTTTTTGTCAATCTTACTGTGTCTAATTTATAAATTAAACTATCCTATGTGTGTATGTGCAGGAAAAAATTATATATACAGGGTTTGGTAGTATCTGTGGCTTCAGGCATCCAGTAGGGGTCTTGGAACATATCCCCCTAGATAAGGGGTAGGGGGACTACATTATATTGGAAAATATATTAAATATATTTTAATAATTTAATAAATATATTAAACATATAAGTATTAAGAAAATATATTAAAATTAATTGCACCTATTTTTTGTGGGGTAGAAAATTCTAAATTTTGTATATGAATACGTTTTTAAAATTTCATATTCAGGAATATTTATTACTTCTGAAGGTAAAATTGCCATTCCATTTGGCTTAAATATAGATAATAGATAATATATACAAGAGAGAAAAATGGGGCTTCTTAAGAATAAATTAGTATAAGGAGGCATTAAATACTTGTTTCTTTCTTTCTTTTTTTTTAACGTTTATTTTTGAGAGAGTGTGTGTGTGCACGTGCTGGAGATAAGCAGAGAGAGAGGGAGAGAGAGAGAATCCCAAGCAGGCTCTGTACTCTGCAGGCGCAGAGCCTGATGCGGGGCTCGATCCCACAAACCATGAGATCATGACCTGAGCCGAAATCAAGAGCTGGATGCTTAACTGACTGAGCCACCCAGGTGCCCCAATACTTATTTTTTCTAACAGTATTTTGTTAGCTTGTTAGTTTACTCCTCAAACTTTTCTACTGAAGGTACTCACTGGGACAGAAAAGCATGGCCCCACACTGCATTCCACTCTATTGCCAGGCATGACATTTCTTTCAAATCTCTTGTTTTAGCTTTAAAAAAAAAAAAAAAAAAATCCATGTGAATTTTGTGTTCTAATTAATAATAAATTCCTGCTAAAAACTTTTTGGAAAGTTTTAAGTGACCACCAAGTAATATTAATATTCCAGGCAGTCATGCCCATGTTTAATCTGAGGTTCCCTTGTGGACCATCATAATTGTTTTTGTTTTTGTTTTTTAACTTTTTTAAAAGTTTATTTCTGAGGGACAGTGTGTGTGTGAGCTGGAGAGGGGCAGAGAGGGAGACAGGATCCAAAGCAGGCTCTGCACTGTCAATGCAGAGCCTGATGCAGGGCTCAAACTCACCAACCATGAGATCATGACCTGAGCCAAAGTCAGATGCTTAACTGACTGAGCCACCCAGATGCCTCCATCATAATTGTGTTTTAAAGTCTGTTGCTGGTGAGGACAGTGTGGCAGGATCTTTGCTTGAAAATTGTAAGATAATAGTATCCATTATACTGCAGTGAGGATTAATGTAGTAAGTCACGTAGTTCAAAATAAATGTTTATTAAAAAAAAAATAAGCATTGGTCACTTTTCTCCTTTGGTTTCTAAAAGGTGCCATTCCATTTAAAATGAAGGATGGAGGGTAAGGATTTTTCTTAGAAAATGTGAACTATACTAGGGAAGCATACACGAAGTTATAAAAGACTGCCGCAGTGTGTGTAGAATAGCCACTTCATGTATGGTATTGTCAACACTTATGCAGGTGTTGGTGGATGGCCACACGCTGTAACTGAAAAGGTCCCACATTTAAAGAACTCTCGTCCAGGATCTGATATTCCTTCTTATTTTATTTATACCCCATCTACGAAGAATTTTTAAATGGTTTCAGTAAGCAGCATATTGCAGTACCGTCAATAAAAAGAGCAAAGCCATTCGGAGGAAGGGAGAAGTTATTATACCAAAAACCTATGGGCAGATATATATACACACACACTTGTTGCCTGGTTGAATTTCCTGAGCTGTTGGGCAGAGGATCAGTGAACTTGGGGAAGCCATTTGACATAAGGCCTTTTCTCCTCAGCTCCATAATGAGGAGGCTAGACCAGGAGGTTGCTAAGGTCTCTTCTATCCCTAAGTACAGGACTTACAAGTCAGACAAATTCTGACTGGTTCTAATTCCACCTCCAGTGTTCACTAGCGGGATCAACATGGGCAAACTGAACTTTCTGAACTTGTTCCTTCATTTGAAAGGAGGATGGTATGGAAATCAAATGTCAGTGAAAGTTCAATGCTTGACAAGTAGGAAGTAATCAATGCCGGTTTCCCCTCAGAATTCTAGGAAATTCGAATGCAAGTTTACTTACAGCGCCACATTACTGCTCTGTCACCCTCTTCCAAAATGAATGTTTTATTTTATAAACAGGATAATTTAGAACTTCAAAACCAAGAACTCCAGAGCAAGGGGTCACGGAGTGCATGGCACAGCCTTTGACATACGGGGGGATCACTGACCAACCAACCTGCTTCTTTTTTTTTTAATGTCTTATTTTTGAGACAGAGAGAGACAGAACATGAGCAGGGGAGGGGCAGAGAGAGAGGGAGATACAGAATCCAAAGCCAGCTCAGAGCCCAACGTGGGGCTCAAACCCACAAACCACAAGATCATGACCTGAGCTGAAGTCGAACGCTTAACCGACTGAGCCACCCAGGCGCCCCTGGAAATAAGTTTTTAAGAGCAGATGAGGCATTTTATTTCGAGACATATTCACCCCAAATTGTAAAAGGCTAATTTCTGTTGAGCAGACCTGAATGAGGTAGAGGGCAGTGGAATGCCCAAAGGGGTGTGGTGGGAAGTGAGGAGTTTGCAGAACGGGGAGGGTGGAGAAGTCCAAAAGTCAAACTTACTGACTTCACAGTTTGACCTGGGGCCGGCCCTGCCCTCACTTAAAACAGCGGGAGGAGTCGGTTAGCTCTCAGGACCTGCTCATCCTGTTGGGAAGCCTCTCCCTATGTGGGGCATGGGATCTCAGTGTGCTGCTCCCGGATCAAGGTGGAGCTGTTTCAGGGAGCTTGCACCCACACCTAGCACCTGACTTGGAGAAGCTGGCCTTCCCAGTTAGGTGAAGGAATGCGTGCTCATCCCATAGGGTGGGCTGTGGGGCTGAGGCTGTGAATCACTGAGCAATGGATGTCACTCCACTTCGGGACCCCAGAGTTCCTCTGGGCAGGCAGGCCAGGTTTTAATTAGGATTCTCCGGTAGAGACATGGGTTGGGTTCTTTCGGCTGTCTTTTGGTTTTGCTTTTTGGCTGTTTGCTTTAGGTCATGGCTGTTTTCTGGCACATGTAATTGCTCAGCTCAGTGGAAGGGAAGAAAGCCAGTAGCTCTCCCTTTTGTTGGAAAGCTCGCTTTTGGTTAAGATTTCACCTTCCACCCTGAACTAGTTTCACTGCTTCTTCTCCAGTTTACGAATGAGTACACATTATGTTCGCTGCTTTTAGCCTGTGCCTGCCAGGGCAGAAAGTGTCCTCACCAAAAAGGCAGTGAGCAGTCCTGAGCATTAGCTGGATTCACCATCCCAGCAGCTGTCAGAGATCCTTTAGACCTTGGGGAGTGGATCTGAGTCCCTGGGATAGGCCACTGTGGGCTTAAATGCACCTGCCTCTGGAGTCAGGGGGTGGGCAATGAAGATCGGATTCTCTGGGGACAGCTCTTCAGAGTGAATCCAAGTTCCTAAAGGTGTCACAAAGGTGGAAATCTAGCTCTCTGACTAGACCAGCTTGCTGCAGACAAGGCAGTCCTGGAGAAAAAAGGGAAAAAAATCCTTCAACCATCTTAACAAAGGGAGAACATTTTTGTAACAAAGAAAGAACAAGCCCCGACAAGAAGGCAAGTGCAGAAAAGATCTCTGAATGGCTGTATTTCGGGTTTGAGATTTCAGCAGCTTCTAATCTTCAAGCCCAAGGGAGTCCTGGCCCAGCCCTGGTGGACTCTCTCTGGTCCAGCCACCTCCCCTGGGCCCTCATGATGGGTGACATGCCAGCCGGTATCAGCAGCCCAGTGAGTGCAGGAGTCTGTTTTCCAGAACCATGTGTTTTGAGATGGGGGGGGGGGGGGGGGGGGCGGAGTGGAGAATCAGATGAACTAGGGGTGCTTTGGATACTGCCGTCGGAGGACGGGCGTGGGCGCTGCCCAGGCGTGTGCCACGGTCACATGGAGGCAGCCCAGGCACCGCCCATGCACAGTGGAAACCCACGTGTTTGCAGACAACAAGGGCCAGTGAGGAGGGCGATTCCCGGTGCCTGTGAACTGGTGGTGCGGGATCCATCTGGTCTCCCAGCCAGTGCTTATGGGCATTCAGACTGCACACAGAGGCCAGCCCCACACAGCTTGGCTTGCCCCCTAAGTGGGTGGGGGTGGGTGAGGATCAGGCAGTCTTGGCTTTGGCAGTCTGGCCTCTCCAGCCACGCTTGGTGTTTCTGCTCCCCTCCATCAATCAGGTCATCTCCTTGAAGCTGGAGAGGAAGGTTCAGAGATCCAGGCACTTGAAGGAGCCTCAAGGCTCCTCCTGGCCGTGGTTGTTGTCCCCAGCTTAGGGGAGGGCTCTCACAGAATCTATGCCCTGGATGTGGAAACGAGGTCCACTTTCTCATGGCCTGTTCTTGAAGGGATTTTATTTTATTTTAATCTTTTTTTTCCCTAGGTTAGAGTATGGTTTATTTTTTATATTTTTATATAAATAAATATAAATTAAATGAATATAATTTATTGTCAAATTGGCTTACATACAACACCCAGTGCTCATCCCAACAAGTGCCCTCAATGATCATCACCCATTTTCCCCTCTCCCCCACTCCCCATTTTAATCTTTTTTTTTATGTTTATTGTTAGAGAGCACACAAGCAAGTGGGGGAGGGGCAGAGAGAAGGGGACAGAGGTTCCCAAGCAGGGTCCAAGCTGACAGCAGAGAGACTGATGTGGGTCTCAAACCCTCAAACTGGGAGATCACAACCTGAAGTCGGATGCTTAACCGACTGAGCCACCCAGGTGCCCGTTCTTGAAGGGATTTTAGATGCTCTCGGTCACAGTTCCAAGAAGTCCAGGGGAAAGCAGAAAGCTGTAGATGTGATTGCCAGCACTCTGCTCTAGTTCTGAGGGCAAAGTTGCAACAGCTTGACCGCCGACCCAGGGGAACAGCCAGGCTGCTCCAAGGTTGGTTCCCCAGCTCCCTGACAAGCCTCTTAGCCACCTGCGAGTCTGCTCTGGGTTTTGTGGTGTTGGGTTTTGTTTTGTTTTGTTTTGTTTTAAGTAGAACAACAGAATGAAACGCTATCCGGAGGCTTCCTTGGGCTCTGGTTTATAGATCTTTCATATTGCATTCTTAGAGAGGCTTTGACCACATGAAATGTGCCCTGAGGTCACAAGGGAGGTTTGAGAGCTCAGAGTCCATTTTGACTTGCATACCTTAGATTTATTTTCCAAACGCCCATTCCCCCACCAAAAATATAAAATAAAAACAAGGCCCCTGTGAATAAATAGCCAATGAAAATCAACAGTAGCCATATTATTCATGGAGTCTTTCTTTTCTAATTTAAATATCATTGTAAGCTTACAGATGTTATGCTACTGGGGGATAGACAAGGGTTATACTTCAGCTCCTGCCCTTAATGTTACTGTTTCCTTATGGAATAAAACACACACGTGCATGTGCACTCCTACACGGAACAATTGGGAAATAATGCAAGCCTTTTTAAGAGCCACATTGTGTGGTATAGGCAATATGCTATAGGCGCATGGAGTGAGGAGCAAACTGTATGGATTGGAGTGGTTGGGTATGGCTTGGAAATAGATCAAGGGATGGGTTAGTTTGGGGGTAGGAAGGTGAAAAGCTGAGCTACATGGCAAAGAGCCATCCTAGAAAGGCTTGCTCTGGT
This sequence comes from Panthera onca, assembly GCF_046562875.1. Lineage (NCBI taxonomy): Eukaryota > Metazoa > Chordata > Mammalia > Carnivora > Felidae > Panthera > Panthera onca. The sequence continues at coordinate 21,063,756 of NC_138343.1, read as the reverse complement.
TGGCAGGAAAGAGTCCATTAGCATGCTTTGGGTTGCAAGTAACAGTAATCCCTGCCCCATGTGGTGTAAACAGTAAAGACAAAATTGATTTTTTAACGTTATACCAGTTTCAGCATGGATTTTAATACTACAACAAGAATGGCCCCTGGCTGTGGTGATGGAGTAGGGTCCTGGAGGCCTCTGCTATGGCCAGTATTTACACATTGTGCGGGGATAAGGGAAAGCCTAGCAAATTCTAGGGGAGGAATGAGGGGCTGGGGTGGTACTGAGACACTCAGGAGGCTCAGGACAATGCTATTAACAAAGCAGCACAGACGTATTTCAATATGCTGACAACGAATATGACAACAGGTGTGTACCTGCTGAAAACAAGCCCTGAACAGGGCTAGTGCATTATCTTACACCCGTGTTTAGAGGCAGGCCCATCCTGGCTGGATAACTTGGCAGTCCAAGGTCTTCATCCAGGACCCGGTTCTTTATGGTACTCTATCCTGCCATCACCAGAGCAATCGCATTCTCATGACAATATCCAGAGGTAGAAAAAAAGGACACCCCTCCCCGTTATTCTTTTTATCAGCTAAGAATACATCTATCAGAGGTCTCCTTGCAGATTTTCATGCAAATTGCATTGCACTGCAAATGACTGGTCCAGGATGGCTAGGACTAATTGTGGTTCTCCCCTTGGGATTAGGGATGGGCCACTTCCCCTGAAGCACACGGCCACCACCCAGAGGAAGATGTATTACTGGGATGCACTTGGGGTTCACTCAAGGGGAAAGAGGAAATGGCATTGGGTAGGCAGTCAACAGTGTGTGCCTAGCGAGGTCACATGAAGTAAGATGGAACCATGTTGGAAAAGGCCTTCTCTGAGTGGAGAAATGTTGACTTAATCAGTTAAAACCATTAGAGTAATGTTGGCGACCACTTAGTGAGCACTTACTGTGTATGCTGCTCAAAGACATCATATGCATCACCTCACTGAAGTCTCAGGAACTCCAGAAACAATGGACCCGAGTACCAGAGGGTTGTATACCCTGCACCCATCCCACAGGCAGACCGTGACAGTGCTGGAGCAACCAGCTAACGGAAGTGGTGTTTCAGTGCAGCGTGGCACAGAATAGATTGGGAAGCAGAGAGGTCATGGCATGGAAACCAGTTAGGAAGTATTGCAGACTATGAGTCTGGAGTTCTCTCTTGTCCAAGAGAGCAGATGCAGAATTGAATACAAGGGAGACTAATGTCCGGGAGGAGACCAAGAGGCCCGAACAGGGGGTTTCGTCTCTGTATTTATTGAGCGCTCAGTATCTTACACATGTGGTGAACGTGAAGAAAACAATCAGATAGTAATCATTAACTTGTGTGTAAGAAGCAAAGGGTCTTGGGGGGGGGGGGGGGGCATGTGGAGTTTGTGATCAAAGGACAATAGTATATTGGTGCCAGATGGAAAGTAATTTCCTGCAGGTGATATAACAAGTTACTTGTGATCCCGTTATAATGGCTCGCTAGCTAACCTTGGGCGCTTTTGCCCTGTGGTGGCGGCTTTCCGCCCTAAGCTTTTTTTCCTACTTAATGTCTAAACTTTTTATAAAAGTATAAGGAATTCTTGAACCTATTTCCCCACAAGGAAGCTCTGGAAATGATGTGCAGACATGCTAAGTGTCTGAACCACTATGAAATGCCACTATTGTGTATATCTCTTAGACTTGTGCCGTCCAATAGTTACCTCTAGGCTGCAGGTGACTATTTAAGTTTAAATTAAGTAAAATGAAATAAATAAAAATTAAGTTCTTCAGTGGCACTGGTCATACTTCAGTGTCCAATAGCCACATGTGGCTGGTGGCCACTGAATTGGCCAACGCAGATGTAGAACATTTCCATCATTGCAGAAAGTTCTACCAAAGAGCATTGCCCTAGAGAAACTTGTGCTCCTGGAGCCATATATAAGAATGTTCCTGACCCATTGCTTGTAATGACCCTAAACTAGAAGCAGCTTCGTGTCTTCCTGCAATAGATGGGGAAAGTGGCTTACACATATGATGCAATATGACGCTCATGAAAGTGAACGAAGAGATGGGGTTCCTGGGTGGCTCTGTTGGTTAGGCGTCTAAGTCTTGGTTTTGGCTCAGGTCATGATCTCATGGTTTGTGAGATCAAGCCCCGTGTCGGGCCTGCACTGACAGCACAGAGCCGGCTTGGGATTCTCTCCCTTTCCCTCTTTCTCTGCCTTTCTCTGTGCTCTCTCTCAAAATAAATAAAAAAAAGAAAAAAAAATGAAGGAAGAGGTACAAGAATACACACAGATGGATTATCACACAGACAGTACAGTGGTATGAAGTCTAAAATCATGCACAACTCTAATATATTATTTTTTTCACTATGGCAAAACAATAAAAGATTATCACAAAATGATTATCCCAAATATCAGTACCATGTTAGGATAGTGGTCCCTTCTTATTCAGTCTTCATAGAAAGCTATGCCAGTGGTTTGCTGAAGGAAATGTTTCTGTTCTTTTGGACTACCGAGAGGAAGAAACTAATAGTATCTCAGTTAATTAATCAATCCTTGTAAGACTCTTCTAAGAACGTTCCATAGACTGAACGTTTGTGTCCCCCCAAATTCATATGTCAATATCAAACTCCCATTGTGATGATATTACAAGGTGGAGGCTTTGGGAGGTGATTAGGTCACAGAGCCCTCATGTGTGGGATTAGTGCCCTTACAAAAGAGAGCTTCCTGCCCCCTTCCACCATGTGATGACACAGTGAGAACATGGCGGTCCGTGGACAGACATTGAATCTGCTGGCACCTAGATCTTGGACTTCCCAGCCTCCAGAACAGTGAGAAATGTCTATTGCCTATAAACCACACCCTGTCTATGGTATTCTGTTAGAGCAGTCCAAACAGACTAAGACAGGTAGCTATTAGGGTTGGGAATTATTTGACTTATTATTTTAAAGTGAGGGTAATATAATTTACCATTTCCTCCTGATGGGATGACTTTAAAAGTTTACAGGGATTATAACCATTTTATATTCCATTAAAAATAAAATCCCATTTATTCCTACACTAAAAGTTTTGCCTCACTTCCTATTGTTAGTCATTTGGGACAGGAAGAAGAGGAAAGGTAGGAACTGAGTGTGAGGTTTCAAGAGAGTTTTTGATGGATGAGCAATGCTAAAAACAACTGTCAGCTCTTCCGCCGTCTACACTGTGTTATCCGCTCTGCACCCATTTATGCGGGGAGGAATGTACTTCTCTGCACTCCGACGGTGTTCCTGTCCTGAGCTGGCAGCCACCTGGAGAGGTGGCTGTGGAATCAGTGCCTACATCGGGCTTGAGGAGGTGAGCAAGCCTTGGTGGGATACTTCAAAATTTGCAGATGACCCAGTTCGGCCCAGCAGGATTCTAGGATGGAGAATGTTGTTGTTCAGTTAGTATTCAGTTCCTGGATAAAACCGTTTCTGTGTTCTTATCACATGTGACATGTTGGTCAGTGTGTGCCTTAGTCACTTGGGGAAGGAAAAGCTTTGGGTTGCCTTTAGGAACACATTGAACTCAGCATTGCTAAGAAACCCCCAAGCTGGTCAATGCAGTCAAGTAGGGGATTTTACCTCACCCTACCCCCCTCGAATGCTTGGAGCTGCCTTGGTTTAGCAGAGTCCACAATTAATCCACTCCAGAACACAGTGGAAGCCAGCCAAGCCCCTGTGAGCTGACTCAGAGGACAGCCATCTTACCCTCATCTTCACTCCCACAGCCAGGAAGGAATGCATTTCCAGGACTCCAGTGTGTTTGGACTAAGAGCAACCTCTATCTCTCCCCTCTGCCTTCCATGTTATCTCTAGTCTCATTTCCAAAGTGCAAACTCCTCAAGAAACAGGCATGGTCGCTTTCCCCACGCTGTGGCCATCCTTTCTTCAAACATTTTCTATTGTAAAGAAATGGAGTTCTTTGGTTATTTTTTTCCCCTGTATCTCTTGGGTATTCCTTAAGAATGTATCACTTACATAGGCATGCAGGGAACATAGATCTTCTTCCCAAATGATGAAACCTCCCTGAAAACACAAGAGCGCTTGGCCCTTGGGCTCATACATGGAATGCTGATGTTCAGAGACTTTCAAGTAGCCCTTACGAATTTGTGGAGAGAGCTTTAAGTCTTAAGGAACTAGAAAGTTATCAGGTCTGGATATGAGGAAGCAGACAAAGCCCAGAACTGGCACTGTATTCTTACGGTTCTGGAAGAAGTCTCAGGTTTAAGGGAGAAAGAAGGAGATCATCTTAAAGAGTTTCTCAATCTTGTTCCATGAGCAACTTGTCTGAGAAATAGTCCCAGATGTTAGGTGTGTGTCTGCAGGGTGTGGGGGTGGGGAGCAGCATGGGGACGGGAAAAGAAGAGGCCATTCAGAGAGTGACGGGCTGCGCTCAGAAAAGACAGGTGGTAACAATATGGCTGGTGGGGGTAGACTGGACATCTCTGAACTAAAGGCAATGAATGTAGGGTGTGAGGAGGGAAGACCATCAATCCAAAACCCAGTTTAACATGTAAGTCTTGGGGCGCCTGGGTGGCTCAGTCGGTTAAGCGGCCGACTTCGGCTCAGGTCACGATCTCGCGGTCCGTGAGTTCGAGCCCCGCGTCGGGCTCTGTGCTGACAGCTCAGAGCCTGGAGCCTGTTTCAGATTCTGTGTCTCCCTCTCTCTGACCCTCCCCTGTTCATGCTCTGTCTCTCCCTGTCTCAAAAATAAATAAATGTTAAAAAAAAATTTAAAACAAACAAACAAAAAAAACCATGTAAGTCTTGAGAATACCTGTATCCAAAGGGAAAAAAGAAAAGCTTTAGTTTCATCTGCTCTGGAGCATGACTGGTATACCATGCTTGCTCTGAGGTTCTTCAAAGAAAGTTTGGTCAAAGACATAAGATTCCCAAATCCTGACTGGGAGACTCATGGTTCAAATGGTCTGGCCCTTCTAACTCTGAAAGCCTGAAATCAGTTTTTACCTCGACTGGGAGAAGTTTTCTTTCAAGGTTGGAAACTTCTTTATTTATTAAATTTATTTTCTATTTTTGGGAGAGCACAAGTGGAAGAGGGGCAGAGAGAGGGGGACAGAGGATCCAAAGCAGGCTCTGTGCTGACAGCAGCGAGCTGATGTGGGGCTCAAACTCACAAACCGTGAGATCATGACCTGAGCTGAAGTAGAATGCTCAAGTGACTAAGCCACCCAGGTGCCCCCAAGGTTGAAACCTTCTAAAAGCTATCATATTTTATGTATATACTGAAATATGAAAATTGGCCTTTACAAAGATGTCTTTTAGTTCTGTAAAAAGCACTGGTAGAAAGTATGCTTTCTGTGTGCACAACTTGCATTTCCTACAGATAGTTCATGTCATTATTACCATTCTTTCAAAAATGTGTCATGAATTGCTTACAGAAATTGAATAATTCCACCTGCTTAAGGTGAGAAATTTGACTCACTTTGGTGTTAGCCAGTGGATTCTTTCTTTACTTAAAAAATTCTAAACTTTATATTAATAAGTTGCTTCAGTTTAGAGTAAACATTTTTTGCTCTTGCAAATAGATCCCCATATTTCATTGTTTTCCTTATTGTCAAGTGTATGTATTATTTATTTTGAAAAGTCAAGTCACCAAGTTACACAGAAAATAGTCTTAGACCACTTTCCCCATGCTTCCCCCCTCCCCAATTATTCCTCCTTTGGTGTCAGCTATGTTATTTTAGTTGTTTCTTAGTTGGTTCTTTCGTATTTGCCTCTATATCTCCAATTAGCAAGATTGTATTACCATTGCTTCATTTCCAGACTAAGGCATTAGTTATTTTTCTTCTATGAAAGACGAGAATTAGGTCTAATCCTCTCTTAGCCCCAGCCCACACACTTACACTTCCTTTGTTCTCCCCTGTCTCCAGGTCAGTTAGTTGTATTTCACATCAGTTTCAGTATTTACGCCAGTGGGACTTCTGCTGTTCAGAGCAGATCCTGAACCATTATAGCTATGAGTTCTTCCCCAAATTAATGTAGAGGAGCAAAATTTGCCACCCTCAAATGTGTCTTCTTGGCATGCAGATTCTTTTAGCCTCAGTATTTTGAAGAAACAGAAGGCTCAGGAAAAACCTTGACCTTTCCCCTGTCTAGAAGAATTTAGATAGAGGACCTGCTCCAGAAAGGGAAGTATCACCATAGATATCTACAGTATAATATAAAATAGGTGTAGTAGACAAGGAAGGAACTTAGCAAAGTCTGTTTGTTAAAACTCCTCCTTATGTTCCAGTGTTTCTGAGTGGCCCTGCAAACATTTGCTTATCATTTACTCTTTCATCCCAGACTCCTGCCCCCTCTCCTTAGTTCAGGATGACATATACCTCATTTTGCCTGTCTTTGGAATCTGTAGTGTTTATATGGATTCACCATATATGTGTAATTACATTTGATTTTCTCTGGTTAATCTCATGCCAATGTAATTCTTTGACCAACCAAAAGAATCTAAAAAGGTATAGGAAAAATCTTCCTCCCCAATATTAACAACTATCTTCTTTTTTTTTTTTTTTTAATTTTTTAATGTTTATTTTTGAGACAGAGACAGGCAGAGCATGAGTGGGGGAGGGGCAGAGTGAGAGGGAGACACAGAATCCAAAGCAGGCCCCAGGCTCTGAACTGTCAGCACAGAGCCTAATGTGGGGCTGGAGCCCACAAACTGCGAGATCACAACCTGAGCTGAAGTCGGACATTAACCGACGGAGCCACCCAGGTGCCCTTCTTCTTTAAAAAAAAAAAAAAAAAAAAAAATTGCCTCCTTTTCTGTGTGGCTATGACTAATTCAATCCCAAACTCTCTGCTAATTGTCCAGATCCCTTCCCAAAATGTTCCTTTCCATCAAACATCCTATCAACTTCATCTTCACAAAAGCTCCCTGGGCCGGTTACCCCTGTGCAGGTGCACACCTGTCATTCTGGGGTCTCTCTTCATTGTCTCATGAGGTTCCCCTCACCTCTCTTCTGCCTTGGATCTCCAATTCTGTGTTTTATTTGTCATCTTTTTGTCTTTTTGCTCTGGGAGATTTCCAGTTTTATCTTGAATTTGCATTTTTGAAAAGTCTTAATTTCCAATATCTTTTTAAAAATCCTCTCAATGCAGCTTTTTCATATTATCCCATTCTTCTTTTATGAATATACTTTCTTCCATATCTCTGCAATACAGTTTACAAAAAAATTCTGTCTTGACCCAGTTTTGTGGCCTTGGTGCTCACACACACACACACACACACACACACACACACACACAGGATAGATAGTCCAGCATCCTGCTGGGAGGCAAGATCCTGGTTAACCAGCCTAGCACAGGTAGAGGCTTTAACTGCCTTATTCCTCAGTGTGTAAACATTCACGTCATCTTCCCCCTTCAGGAGAGTCTCCTCACCCCTAACTGTACCTGGTGTCTCCCAGATCAGAGAACCTCTCTTTGCCTTCCCCTGAGAACAGATCTCCCACCTCACACTGCGGTGGGGGAGAGGCAGTCGTGGAATGCGGGAGGGAATCTATGGATTTAATTAACTGCTTCATAAACAGCTTTCACCTCATCCTCCCTAGGATGGGAGTCACATCTCCTTTACCCCTGGTTTCTGAGATACCTCAGAAATGGTGCTGCCATTTCCTGAGTGTTTTAAGGATTCTGGGGTTAAATCAAGTTGTTCTCAGTTTTCCCCATTTTCTCAGTGTTCAGCTTTTCAAGTTAGCTAAAGTCATTTACCACAGGTCCATTTCCAGCTTCCAAAATTTTATTTTGTCTCCTGTCTCATTCTCCCTGTCCCTGTGCAGGTTTTGTTCGCTGTGGTTTTAACATTTCAGGGGAACGAAATTAGATGCACGTGTGTGTGTGTGCTCATCACATATCTTTACCCAGAACTATGTCGCAAATTCTAAAAGAATTGTTTAGTTAAGGATATACAAACACTGCAGAAATGGCCCAGAAATTTTTTATTTCATTGGTGTGAGCACCTAAGAAAAGAAAATTAAAAATATTATATTTACATGAATGCCTAATTCTTTTATCTTCATGACCTCTTAAGAATCTTTTCAAGCAGGCCAAGGAAGGCAATCATTGATGAACTGAATCATCAGTCAAAAGCTTTTTCTGCTCTCTCTCTCTTTCTCTTTAAAAAAAAATTTTTTTTTAACGTTTATTTATTTTTGAGACAGGGAGAGACAGAGCATGAACTGGGGAGGGTCAGAGAGAGGGAGACACAGAATCTGAAACAGGCTCCAGGCTCTGAGCTGTCAGCACAGAGCCCGACGCGGGGCTTGAACTCACGGACCGCGAGATCATGACCTGAGCCGAAGTCGGCCGCTTAAACCGACTGAGCCACCCAGGCGCCCCTCTCTCTCTCTCTCTCTCTCTCTCTTTATTTATTTATTTATTTATTTATTTTAAATTTTTTTTTTAACGTTTATTTATTTTTGGGACAGAGAGAGACAGAGCATGAACGGGGGAGGGGCAGAGAGAGAGGGAGACACAGAATCGGAAGCAGGCTCTAGGCTCTGAGCCATCAGCCCAGAGCCCGATGCGGGGCTCGAACTCACGAACGGCGAGATCGTGACCTGAGCCAAAGTCGGACGCTCAACCGACTGAGCCACCCAGGCGCCCCTCTCTCTCTCTTTTTAATTGAGAAAGCTTTAAACATCATATATCTCTTCACTTATGACGGTGAAAGGAAGAAGAACCACAAGATTACTTGGCGGGTAGGACTGGAAGGATAGAGAGAAGGTAGAGGAGACAGGCAAGAAGCAGTCAGAGAGGCCAGAAGAAAATGAAGGGCATAGGATTCTCCAGACTCACACTGCTTAGAATTGCCAGCACATGGTGACCATAAAAGCAGAAGGAATGTTGATTGGTTCATTACTGTCTTTGGAATCTTCACAGACAAAGCCATCCCTTATGTCTGCACCTGAGCTGATGGCACTCTCACCTTAGTGCATCACTGCTTGGTGGTTTTAGTTGAGGATCCTGGGAAAAAGAAACTTGTGATCATGTGGAGATTTGATTTTATTTCTTAAAGTTTTCTTATTTATTTGGAGAGATAGCAAGCAAGCAGGGAAGGGGCAGAGAGAGAGGAAGAGAGAGGATCCCAAGCAGGTTCCGCGTTGTCAACGCAGAGCCCGATTTGGGTGAGGCTCGAACTCACGAACCGTGAGATCATGACCTGAGCCAAAACCAAGAGTCAGACGTTTAACCAACTGAGCCACCCAGGTGCCCTTGATCATGTGGAGATTTTAAACCTCAAGGCAGAAAAATGGAAAGATTCTGGAGTCTCAGAAAGTTTAAAACCTACATAACTGCAAAATTTTTTTGTAGCTCTTCATATCATTCCATTTCTCTAAAATTCCATATGTGGAAAGAAGGTGTCTTCTATATTTATCTTCACTTAGTCATGCCTTTCATACACATTTATCGAGAACCAGTGATGTTCCAGCCCTGTGCTAAGAGCTGAGGGGTGCAAAACTAGTTAAGACTTTCCTCAAGGGGTTAGTCTGTAGTCTAACTGGAGGGAAAGACATGTTTTAAAAAATGCAGTATAGGTAAAACATGACAAGTAATATAGTAGGGGTTTTCTTGACTACAAGGTCCAGAGGAGGCCCAAAGGAGGATGCGATTGATTTTGTCCAGGGCATAAGAAAGCCCTGTGTTGGGGAGGGCATCTGGGTAGCAGAATAGCAGGGCAGAGAATGGGTGCATCTTTGGGGAAATGAAATCAAGATGGCTGAAGAATGGATGAGTATTGGGGCCAAGTCTTTTGAAGGAATTTGAAGTTTATTCTTTAGGCAAGTGATTTTCAGTATCAGGTCCATGCCAGGCTAACTGCCTATGAGTCCCTGGAGATCCTGACTCAGCCTTTCTTGGGTCCTCTCAATCTCGATCTTTCAAAATCTCTAAGAAACTATTGCTTTAGGCAGCACAATCCCACTGAAGGGATTTAGGTAGGGTGAGAACATAATCAGATTGGCATTTTAGAAATATCCCCTTGGCCACAAGATGGAAGTTGGACTGAAGGAGAAACTAGAGACAGAGAAGCCATTCTGGAGACAGAAAGTGGCACCTGCACCAAGGCAGTGGCAGTTGAGATGGAACAGATTAGACATGGCAGTACATAGCAGCCATGTGGCTAGAGGGAAAGGAGTGGGGGTGGGGTGTCTCAGTGATTCCTGGGTTTCTGCGTCCCAGAGTAGCAGGCTAGACAGTGGCCTGACTGTTTCCATCAAGATGGAAATCAGGAGATGACCAGGTTTGGGGAGACAGAATGAGATACTTTGGGGGCACAATGAGTTGGTACTTTGGGAGGGCGAGTGTATAAATGGATGTTCCTACTGGGTGTGGGGTGGTACTTGACTGTATGAATAAGTGAGTTGCCCAGACAGAGTGTGAGTGAAACCAGTAACCAAGGAGTTGACTGGGCAGATAAGGGAAGCTGGAGCTCTTTCCTCACTTCTGCCTCTTCTCAGAACGCCGTCTGCCACCATGTTCCCGTAAGATAATATTCTTGCTTGAAGATGCCCACGATAGCCAAGTATTAATTTAGTTGTTTTGCGGGAACTCAAGCTTTCATCAAGAAGCTGGCTGGAACCAGTTGGGACCACTCACCTCTTCTTTGAGACCAACAAAATGAGACTAACCCTCCTTTACTTGGTAACTTCCTTTATCTGATTTTGAGTCACTAGCTCCTGTCTCATGTAGACCCTCTTCGACCTGCCTTTAAAAAACCCCAACTTTTCCCTTTCTGGAGGCTGATTTGAGGCCCTTGCTCCTGTCCCCTCCTTTGGTGGCCTTTCAAATAAACTTCTTCCTCAACGATGGGCTTTCCTGTGCAGCCGGACGACAAACTAGGGTTCTGTTACATGAGTAGACAAGGGAAGACAATTTTTCTTTCAACCTTGAAGGCAGGTAAGACAGCACAGGGTAGGAGAAGGCAGGGGAGACAGCAAAAGTGGCCAGAAGGATCAGAGAGAGAGAAGAAAATGAAGGCAAGGAGTCCTCCACACGGGGAGGACAGCCTTGAAGAAGGGTGTGGTCAGCCGAACCTGGTTCCTCCCCAGAAGGCCCCCTCCCACCCAGCAGAGGCACCTGGGAGTGGAAGACACACACCCTGAGGGGAAGGCGAGGAGCACAAAGCTGGAGACCTCCCTCAATTATTTTTAATCTCCTTGCAGATTCCCTCAGTGCTCAGCAGCGTTTTCTCCCAGAGACGAAAGCTGGAGGGTGCTTGGGGCCTGGGTGTGGCTCCAGCAGCCATAATTGCTGAGTGAGAAGCTCCTCCAGAGCTTTGGCGACCAGCCTTGGGGGAGGCGGGCCACCCACTCTTCAGGAAGAGGCCAATTCTGAGCCGAGCGTCCCTTTGTACTTTTCTTCTCATTTTGGCAGCACAAGCCCAGTGCCCAGAAATCTTCCTAGATGCTGCAAAAATGAGAAAGGACATTAAAGAAGAAAACTTAATTTACCCCTCTGCTCTCCACTCTCTTTGTTTCAATTTGAGTTTAAATGAGATGTTATGCTTCATAGAGGCCCCAGTTGTGAAGTGAAATATATTTTATTTAATTTACAAGCTTTTCTTTTTTTTTTCCATCCAGCAGGATTTAGTGTTTTTCATCTAAAGATCTCAAGTCTCATCAGGGACACGAGTGAACTGATCTATTCAGCACTCCCTGTGAAGTAGGAAAGAACAATTTTCTCTCTTTTGTACAGCAATTTTGAGGATAGATGATTCGGATTGATAACCAGGTGCTATGAGTACATTCATTCACTTATTCATTCAGCAGGCATTTATGGGCTGCCTACTCTCTGCAAAATAGTGTGTGTGAAACCATGCCCTGCCCACGGAGACACAGCCAGCTAGGACGACAAGATACGACATGCACGCGATGTTTAAAAACACCGCAAAGAACAAGGGTCCGTGCCCTTGCTCGCCAAGTGAAATGCAGAAGGCAAGAGCTTCTGTTTGCCAGGGGTGGTCCCTTAGGTCTGTCTGATATGGGGGCGCTGGCGGTGGAGGTGGGCCTCCCAGTGACATGCAGCAGGGTGGCCAGCAGCACCCAGACCCCTGCCATTTGCAAGCTCTCAGCCTCCTCCTCTCCAGAATGGGGATAACTATAGCTATCCAGCAGTTATTGAAAGCACTCAGTAAGGGAACGCTTGGGTGGCTCAGTTGGTTGAACGTCCGACTTGGGCTCAGGTCATGATCTCATGGTACGTGGGTTCAAGCCCTGAGTTGTTGGTCTGGGCACCGCCAGTGTGGAGGGGATTCTCTCCCTCTCTCCCTCTCTCTGCCCCACCCTGATTTGTGCTTTCTCTCTCTCTCTCTCTCTCTCTCTCTCTCTCTCAAAATAAATAAAGTTAAAAAAAAAAAAGTACTCAGTAAGGATGGCTGATGCTATTCTTCCCCTCCTTCCCATGCACTGCCCTGCCCCCATACTGGTTTGCTCTCCCCCAGAACCCTGCTCTCCACCCCCATACCACTTCTCACACTGTCAAGGGACGGTCCGATTCCTTGTCTGCCACCCTCACAAGCCTTGTCACTGTGAAGTCTCTCCTCTTGGCACATAGTGGGGACTTTGTGAAAATGTGTTGAATCAGGGAACAAAGAGCTTTATCAACAGAGGTTAGAAGTCTGGTCTGAGCTAAGGCTGGAATGTGCTTGGGTTATTGGGAGAACAGTGAATCAACCTGTTTGGGTGGAGTGGAGGGTGTGTGGGAGAGAACAGTGAAAGACAGATGAGGACCAATTGTGGGACATCTTATATGTCCACGTGGCAGATTGGGGATCAGGGCTTTATGCTGCAGGTACAGGGAGACACGGAGTGGTTTGGAACAGGGAGCTGACAGGGAAATGCTGGAGGAACTTGAGCCTGGGTTACTGTGGGATGATGGGGCTGGCGAGAGTTTAGGCAAGACATGATGCTGACCATTCTCGGAGTGGAAATATACAAGCAAAGATACAGTTAAAAAAAAAAAAAAATAATGTGTCTACTTCCCATTAAAGAGTATTTTAGCCACTGATAGGACAGTGACTTTTATAATTTAAAATACAAACAAGTTTCATTCAGGCCATAACAGAATGACCTCAGTCTCTGAGTGGGATTGATCTGCAACTCTGATCTTTGACTCCTAAGGATGTAACCCTTGTAAACAAGGTCTGTTCTCCATATTTGGATGGGAGACTCTCCAGGGTCTGGACAAACAGGGATGGCAGTGAAGAGTGAGCTCCTATCTTTTGTCCATCAGGAAACTCCTGACAAAGAGGTTTTTCTGGAGGGAATGTGTGTGTGTGTGTGTGTGTGTGTGTGTGTACGCACACAGGCGCCTATGCTGTGGGTGTGGCTTCCCTCGTCCTTCAGATCTTATCTGGAGCAAAACACTGTCCAGTTGCTCCTGATCCTAAACTCTGTTAAGAGAGTCTCAGGGGGTCAGTAAACCTGGGCTTGAAAAATACCCCAGGTCCACACTCCTGGGAGAAGAGGGGAGAAGGACGGGGCGGGTTTCAACAAACCCGCTGGCCTGCAGGCAAAGAGCTCATGGAAAAATGACTATTCTAAGAAAGCTCGGGCGTGCCAGCTTTTAAATTTTTCCCAGGATGAATTAATTTGGCAACCATGACTATGCTTGTTGGCAAACAGAAGGGGAATAGAAAATGAATGGTAAAGGAAGAGGTAGAGGAAGAAAGGCGTGTCGGGCAGGGAGCTTGCCTGGAAAGCACAGAGGGAAAGGGCAGCTGAGTGGAGTCTTCAACCTTGCAGATGGTGTTCGGCCAAGGGACACAAAGTCCGTCTTTGAGTACTTCCTTATGAAAGATCACTTTTGCTAATTTGACACAATTTAACCACTGCTATCTTGTATTGAGGGTTTTCTAAGTGGAAGGGCATTACACATTTCATGCTCATTAGAAGTCTGTGAGGGATGTGCATTCTTACCATCTCCACTTAGCTCTGAAGCCTGAGCACTTTACACGGTGAATAAATGACAGAGCTCTGAATTTGAACCCAGACAGCCTGGCTCCAGAGCTCACCAGCTTAGCCAACATCTAATCTGTCCCCTGTCCCCCATCTCCCTGTCCTTGTTCATAGTCTATTAACAAGTCCATGAGGGTTACGTACAATAGGCTTCTCTTAGATTTCAAAAGAAAAACACGTTTAGCTCTGGCAGAATCCCTAACGCATGCCAGGAGCTGGGCTTGACGCTTATTTCCTTGTACACTTCCCATCCTGGGAAGTAGCCATTACTGCATCACTTACAGATTGAGGCATTTTAGAGACAAGTAATTTGCCACAGGTTACATAGCTAATAGGTTTCAGAGCCTGGGATCCCAAACCAGATCTGTCTGTCCTGAGACTTCTTCCCATCACTTGTCCACGTGCCCTTGGAGGCATTCTCAAACTCAGATGCATTGCAGGATGGAGGTTACGCAGGTGATTTCTGAGGCTGAGAAGGTAGTTTTCCTTCTCTTTCCTTTCTCTTCCCCTCCTGCCTTCTCAACATCGCAGCACTGTGTTCCAGCCTCTTGCTACTCAAGAATGCTTCCTAGACCAGCAGCATCCACATCACCAGGGAGGGAGCTTGTTAGAGGGCAGAACTTCAAGCCCCACCCACCTGCACAAGCAGAATCTGCCTTAAAAAAAAAAAGTTTATTTATTTACTTTTGAGAGAGAGAGAGAGAGAGCATGCACAAGCGGGAGAGGAGAAGAGAGAGAGAGAGAAGGAGAAGGAGACAGAATCGGAAGCAGGCTCCAGGCTTCGAGCTGTCAGCAAAGAGCCCAACATGGGGCCTGGACCCACGAACTGTGAGATCATGACCTGAGCTGAAGTTGGATACTTAACTGACTGAACCACCCAAATGCCCTTCTTTTTTAATATTTTTATATATATTTTTATTTTTTGAGAGAGAGAGAGAAAGCATGCATGCTTGTGCACACACACACACACACACACACACACACACAAAGTGGGGGAAGAGCAGAGGGAAGAGGAAGGACAGAATCTTGAGCAGGCTCCACACCTAGCTCACAGTGTGACACGAGGCTCCATCTCACCACCGTGAGATCATGACCTGAGCCGAAATCAAGAGTTGGGAGCTTAACTGACTGAGCAACCCCGGTGCCCCTTTAATTTTTTTTTTACAGATTTTTTTCTTTTTAAGATATCTCTACACCTAGTGTAGGGTTTGAACTCACAACCCAAGATCAAAAGTTGCATGCTCTACTGACTGAGATAGCTAGGCCTCTATTGTGTAGTTTCTATCTTTTGGAGAGGGGTGTCTCAATCTACAGTATGAACCCAATTTACAAAGGATCTGGTTTCAGTAGAGGGAGTGGGGTGGGGCAGGAGTTATCAAATCATTAACCCTATTGAGTCTACCATGGACTTCTCCCTTCCAGTTTAAGAAATAAAGAAGCGGGCACCTGGGTGGCTCAGTCTGTTAAGCGTCTGGTTCTTGATTTCAGCTCAGGTCATGATCTCACGGTTCGTGAGTTTGAGCCCCAAGTTGGGCTCTGAGCTGACAATGTGTGGAGCCTGATAGGGATTCTCTTTCTCCCTCTCTCTGCCCTTCTCCTGCTCATTCTCTCTCTCTTTAAATAAACTTAAAAAAATAAAGAAACAGGGGTGCCTGGGTAGCTCAGTTGGTTGTGTCCAACTTCAGCTTGGGTCATGATCTCATAGTTCATGGGTTCAAGCCCTGAGTCGGGCTTTGTGCTGATAGCACTGCTTCAGATTCTCTGTCTTCTTCTTTCTTTGCCCCTCCCCTGCTAGTGTGCGATCTCTCTCTCTCTCTCAAAAATAAATAAACATTTAAAAAATATAAAGAAATAAATCATATTTAACTTATTTAACAAATTTATTTAACTAGCCTTATATTATAAATTAATGCGTTTCCCATTGGCTTCTCTAACTCAACCAGTTTAAATTTGAACTGCTCAGCTCCCCTGAGATATATTCCTTTTCTTGGATTTCATCTCCCTGTTGGAACTGTCACTGCCCTGCCCTCAACCTGGGCATTTCTTTTGGCTCCACCTTCCTTCTGGATCTCTCACATCAGCTACTTGTTAGGGTTTGGCCATGGTGGTTCTCACTGTTCTTCCTTCCACTACCAACTCACCTGGGCAGTGGTGTTAGTTCTCAGACTTTCTTCTGTTATCCTTCAAAATGAAACAGTAGGGTTGCCTGGTGGCTCACTGGATTAGGTGTCCAGTTTCTGCTCAGGTCATGATCTCAAGGTTTTTGAGTTCAAGCCCTACATCAGGCTCTGTGCTCACTGCATGGAGCCTGCTTAGGATTCTTTCTCTCTTTCTGCCCCTCCACAACTTGCACTTTCTATCTCTCAAAATAAATAAATAAACTTCAAAAAAGTAACAAAATGAAATAGTAAGTTTTTTACCAGGAAAAACGAGTTTATTTGGAAATTAAAATTAATTGAAAAGAAAAATTAATTCAAAGAAAATTAAAATTGATAAGAACAAGCTATGGCAAAACCATAAGCAAGTCCTTCAACAACGGAGAGGACCCCTCTTTTATTGGAGTGGGGGAGTTGGAAGTTGTTATAAACTAAAGGCCCATAGGAGTAAACCAGGAGTTCCAAGTGTAGTGGCTTCTCATTGGCTGAGCATGCCCACGTCCCATGAGCTGGGCTGTTGCTGGAGGAGGAGGAAACTTCTCTTCCTCCTGCTGCCTTCTCTTCTCGTTGGGGGTCCGCAATTGAGGGTGGTAGGCCTTCAGCTCTATGCTGACAGCGCAGAGCCTGCTTGGGATTGTCTCTATCTCTGTCTCTCTCTTTCCTCTCACCCCTCTCATACTCTCAAAAATAAACATTTAAAAAAAAATAAAGGGAGAGTCAAGAGTACACTTACCTAGATAAGCACTGAATAATATATGGAATCATTGGACCACTATATTGTACTCCTGATTATACAACTAGTAGAACACTGTATGTTAACTATACTGGAATTAAAATAAAAATAAGGGAGGGGCGCCTGGGTGGCTCAGTCGGTTAAGCGTCCGACTTCAGCTCAGGTCACGATCTTGCGGTCCGTGGGTTCGTGCCCCGCGTCGGGCTCTGGGCTGATGGCTCGGAGCCTAGAGCCTGCTTCCGATTCTGTGTCTCCCTCTCTCTCTGCCCCTCCCCCATTCATGCTCTGTCTCTCTCTGTCTCAAAAATAAATAAAGGTTAAAAAAAAAAATTAAAAAAAAATAAAAATAAAAATAAAAATAAGGGAGAGTGAGGGGGTGGGGAAGAGAAGCCAGCAGGGCTCAAGCAGGGACAGGGAAATGAAACATTACAAAAAGCTGTTAAGAAGGTTGGTTTAGGGACACCTGGGTGACTCAGTGGGTTAAGCGTCCAACTTCGGCTCAGGTCATGGCCTCCCAGTCCGTGAGTTTGAGCCCCGTGTCAGACACTGTGCTGACAGCTCAGAGCGCGGAGCCTGCTTCAGATTCTGTGTCTCCCTCTCTCTGCCCCCCCCCCCCACTTGTGCTCTGTCTCTCGTTCTCTCTCAAAAAATAAATAAGATAGATCAATAAACATTAAACAAAATAAAAAAAAAAAGAGGGTTGGTCTAACTTACAGTTAGGCCAGCTGTGCCCTCTAACTGCATGTATCAAAGTTAGGCATCTTTCTACTCTCCTCTAGAGACTGGGAACCAGAGGCCGTATCCTTTTTTTTTTTTTTTTTTTTTTTTTAATGTTTATTTATTTTTGCAAGAGAGAGCACAAGTAGGGGAGGGGCAGAGAGGGGGACAGAGGATCCGAAGTGGACTCCGCACTGACAGTAGAGAGCCAGATTCCGGGCTTGAATTCATGAACCGAACCGTGAGATCAGTACCTGAGCTGAAGTCAGATGCTTAACCCACTGAGCCACCCAGGTGCCCCAAGGCCTTATCCTTTTTGATGATTACTTTTGAAAGGAATGACTGGAGAAAGAGACTTCTGGGCTGTAGCAGAAACATACATCTCAAAGGAGGATAGACTTACAATTTGAATCTCCTTTTTTTAGTACATACTCTAAGAAAGGGAGTTATTAATTAGGTGTTAGCAGACACAAAGGGTGAATTCTCTTGGCTTGGCAAGGTTGAGTTTTTCCAGACAGAGAGGTCAAGGTGGGGGCTGGGTTGGCCCAGAGTTGAGGGCCTTGGCTGTTAGAAGCCATGTCATGGTTTGGTCAAGTGTCTTAGTGCTGGTGTTTGAATGGATTCTTTCCTGAGGAGAGTTTATGAGGTTCTCACAGTTCATTGGCAGTAAGTACATTCACACTGTTGTGCAACCGTCACCACCGTCCGTCCCCGGAGCATTTTTCATTTTGCAAAATTGAAATTCTGTCCCCATTAAACACTAACTCCCCATTCCTGCCTCCCCGGCACCCACCCTTCAGCTTTCTGTCTCTGTACACTTGTTGACTCTAGGGACACCTGGAATCATACAGTATTTGTCTTTTTGTGACTGGCTAACACTGTGTCCTCCAAGACTCATCCAGGTTGTAGCCTGTATCAGAATTTCCTTCTGTCTAAGGCTGAATCATATTTCATGCCCTCGTATGTGTATAGCACATTTTGTTTATCCACTCATCCACTGATGGACATTTAGTTTACTTCTGCCATTTTGCTTTTGTGATTGGTGTTGCTATGAACGTGGAGGTATACAAATACTGCTTCAAGACCCTGCCTTCATTTATTTTGATTATTCCCTTTTGCATCTGCAGGGCTGGCCCCCTTTTAGCTCCTTGATAAATTCTTGTCAAAAATCTTATTGAATGAATTTCTTGGCAGTGGGAATGACCATAGCACATCGGCCAAGGCACACAGTGGGGAGATTCCCAGAGGTCCAAGGTGACCACACAGTCAGTACCCTGGAGGTAACGGAGCTGGTCGCTGAGCTGAGGGGCCCAGCTGGAGAGGGAGGGCTCCTCAGCCAGGGCGCAGTCCCAGGCAGCAGCATGTTGATCCTTTGATGGTCTCTGAAACCTGTGGATACAGTGGGCCTCTGTCCACACGCTCCTTCTCTGGCTCTTTCACCTGCTTTATGTCTGAGATCCCTTATCTCCTCCTCCAAGAGGCCTTCCCGAACCACCGAAGCAGCATCCTCATGGCCACCTAACTCTCTAGCATAACACCCTATTCATAACCTTTAGAATCCTAGTATAGGTTACACTTGTTTCATTTGTTCACATGTTTATTTATTGTCTCTTCTCCATTTATGGTCTTCTCTCTGTAAGCACCATGAGGATATGGGCCTTGTCTGTCTGTATCCATGCAGTGTTTGGCACGTAGTAGGTGATGTTAAAAAAGGTAGAATATGGGGCACCTGGGGGGTTCAGTTGGTTAAGCATTCGACTCTTGATCTCAGCTCAGGTCTTGATCTCAAGATAGGGAGTTCAAGCCCCACATTGGACTCCACACTGGGCAGGAAGACTACTTAAAAAAAAAAAAAAAGTAGAACGAGTGATGATCAGTTTGTTTACATGAGGAATGTAGGCACCTCTGGATGTAGTCTAAACAGTGTTGGGGAGGAGGCAGTGACCCCAACCATGGTCGTCTAAAACCTCATTGAACTGAGGAGGGGCTTACGAAAGATCTCTAGAGCAAGCAGCTGGAGAAAGTCGTGGCAGGTGAGCAGGATTCAGGCAATCAGCTGATCTGAGGAGGTACTGGCAGTCCAGGCAGAGGACACAGCAAGGACCTGGACCCTGAAACTGAGTTCAGACACAAGACTCCATTCATTAGAAGTACCGGAAAGAGTACACAGGGCTCAGCCAAGAGGAGTCCGAAAAGAGGGCAGAGTCCTGAGACTGGGGATGGGCCTGAGAAGTGATGACAGGAGGGCCCAGGGCAGAAGGTTTGAGTAGAACCAGCCAACAAGCTCTCTGCCCTGATTTGGGCAGGTTTGGCCTAGAGCCTGAGTTGGAGATAAAGAGCCTCAGCATTATAATTACAGAGCAATGGGAACCAGAACCAGGCAGGCCATTATAGCAAGCATAGTACACACACACACACACACACACACACACACACACACACATATATGTATTTTTTTAAGCATGGTATGCTTTTAAAATGGTGTTTCATGAAATATAAAAAAACACGGACCAGAAGTGCCTGGTGGTTCAGTCAGTTAAGTGTCTGACTCTTGATTTCAGCTCAGGTCATGATCTTCCAGTTTGTGGGACCAAGCCCCGTGATGGACTCTGTGCTGACAGTGAGGAGCCTGCTTGGGATTCTCTGTCTTTCTGCTCCTCCCCTGCTTATGCACTGTCTCTCTCTCTCTCTCTCTCTCTTAAGAAAAAAAGATATTTTTTAAAAAAGGAATGAGCTGGAGGACAGAGGGAGTGGGGATTAAGTACCATTAAACAATGGGAACAGAGTTTCATATTTGCAAGATGAAGAGAGTTCTGGGAACGGATGCTGGTGTCAGTTGCACAGCAGTGCAAATCTACTTAGTTCTGGTCAATCATGCATTTAAAAATGGCTAAGGTGCTAAATTTTATGTTATATGTATTTTACAATTAAAACACAGGAAGAAAATTCTGACACAGGCTACAACATGGATGAACCTTGAAGACGTGATGCTCAGTGCACTAGGCCTGTCACAAAGAGACAAATACTCTCTGATTCCACTTACATGAGGTTCCTAGAGTAGGCAAAGGGACTGGGACTGGGGGGGAGAGGGATGGGAAGTTAGTGTTTCATGTATATAGAGTTTCAGTTTTGGAAGATGAAAAATTTCTGGAAATGGATAATGTTGATGGTTGCATAACATTGTGACTACATTAATGTCATTGAATTGTATACTAAAAAATGGCTAAAATGATCAATTTTATGTATGTATATTTTACCACAGTGGAAAAAAAAAGACAGCATACACAAAGGGAAAAGACTAGGAGAAAATATCTGTTAAGTTTTTATATCTATAGACATTTATTTATACTGACTAGAAAGGTGGAGTTTCTGGATCAGAGAATGGACTGATTATTTGCTCCCATATTGGTCTTTGAGCCAGCTCCCAACAGGCAATGCGATGAGGCCTGGATGCAGCCTGCATGTACAGGGGCTTGTAACACAGAGAAGAGCTCTACAATTACGGGTCTCAGAGCATGAGTGGATCCTGCTGGCACATCGCCCTGGTTGTGGAAGGGGGAGCCCTTTGTTCTCCAGTGTAAACAAATCCACTCTGGGAGAGGAGAGGAAGGTTTCTGGGGTTTTACAACCATTTGGAATGTCAACAACCAGCTCTGGGTTTATCACCTTTAGAAAATGAGGAGAAAATGGGTCTGGGGAGAAAGGGGGCATTCTCTGTCTTGGTAGCATGTCAATATCTGTTTCTCAGAAAGGTCTGGACAGTCCAGGAACACTGAGAAATCCAGGGAGGATTGCCTTCCAGCAATATCCATACCATATGGAGCCAAAAAGGGATTCATATACAGAATTCTTAACTAACTCCTACAACCAAAGAAGGAAAAGACAAGCAATCCTATTAAGAAATGGATAAAAGAATGTAAACTGGCAGTTTCCAGAGGAAGAATTCCAATTGGCCAGTAAACATATGAAAACCTCATGAGACTTACTGATAATTAGGGGAATTCAAATTAAAATGGGCACCAACCACATATTTAAATATTTCAAAATTAAAGACACAACACAAAGTGTTATGTTGTCAGGTTATAAAAGAACAGAAGCAGGATTCAGCTTATAGGAAATGTCCAGAATGGACAAGCAAATTTGGAGGGACAGAAGGAGATCAGCAGTTGTTTGGGGTGGGGGTGGAGAGAGGGGGAGGGGCTAGGAACAGGGGTGATGGCTAAGAGGGGCCGAAGTTCCTTCTGGGGTAACGGAAATATTCCACAATTGATTGTGGTGATTGATGTGCAACTCTGTGACTATACTTCTAAAAGCCATTGGATTATACACTTTAAATGGGGAATTGTCTGGTACACAGATTGTATCTCAAGAAGGCTGTTTTTAAAAAAGGATGGGGTTAGCACTTCCTTCCTACCAGACTACCAGAAAGTAAAAAGTTGAACTCTTCTGTGTATTGACAAAGATGTGAAGAGATAGGAGCTTGCCCCACTACTACTGGACGGGTAAGCTGGGACACCTTGGAAGAGCACATTGGCTGCCTTTGAGCAAAGTTAAAGATACACCTACTCTGTGTCCCAAGGATTCCACTCCTGGGTCGAGAATCTGGGATATATGCACAAGGAGACTTTACAAGTATAAGCATGGCAACCTCATCTGTAAGAGTGAAATTTTTTTTTTAATATGAAATTTATTGTCAAATTGCTTTCCATACAACACCCAGTGCTCATCCCAACAGGTGCCCTCCTCAATGCCCATCACCCAGAGTGCAAATTATTTTAATGCTTATGTATTTTGGGGAGAGAGAGAGAGAGCACACAAGGTGGAGAGGGGCAGAGAAAGAGGGAGACAGAGGATCTGAAGCAGGCTCTGCACTAATAGCAGAGAGCCCCATGCGGGGCTCAAACTCATGAACCACGAGATTATGACTTGAGCTGAAGTCTGACGCTCAACCAAATGAGCCACCCAGGTGCCCCAAGAGTGCAAATTTTGAGTGACTTCAATGCCCACCAACAGAAGGATGGATAAATACATTTAAATCCATGCAATGGGATACTCTACAGAAACTGAAAATGAATCAACTACGTGTATCACCATGGTTATGTAATGTCAGGTGAAAAAAAAAAACAAGTTTTCAAGATGATGCATTCAGTGGGATGCCATTTATATAAAGCCATGCAAAACAATGACATAATCTTTTTTAAAGCAGGCTCCATGCCCAGTGTGGGGCTTGAACTCAGGACCCCGAGACTGTAAGTTGCATGCCCTCCCGACTGAGCCAGCCGGGCACCCCAATAGCAGCATACTTTTATTATCAGGTAACATATGGAGTGATAGTATAAAGTTCGCACAAATGACAAATAGCAAAGTGATGATAATAGTTAGCTCTGGAAAGAGGAAGAGAAAGAGGACCAGGGAGGAGTATACAGGGAACACTGTACCTGTACCTTTGTTTCTTGCGAAAAATTTAATGTTGGTATCTGATAAAGCTGGTATGTATTTATTTGCCGTATTATCTGCACTTTTCAGAACATTTGCAATATTTGCCAGTATGAAAGAAAAAGATGAAGTTCTTTGTTGTCAGGCGGTAGGAATTTATGAAGAGAATGAAAGTCTGTACAGCAGAAGCCAGAGTTGGAGGGGCTGCTCCCTCCCTGCCCCAGCCAGCCCCCTCCTCCTAAGTGCCCCCTCTGCCATCCTCCCTGCTCAGAAGCACCTGGGGAGGTGCTGACGGGCAGTAGATGTTGCCAGGTGCACGCACGCTCTGTCCCTGTCCTGGATGCCTGGTCCGCAGGAGTGCAGGCCAGCCTCCCCCGGCTGTGATTGTGGCCTGTGCTGGGCTGGCTGTGGGTGGAAGTGTGCAGTCCAAGAAGAACTGGGACTTTGCAATATGCCTTATCATTCAGAAATTGTGCCCTGCGGCGTCACCTGCCTCTTAGTTTACAGGATGACAGACGGGAAACCTTAAGAAATGAGACTGCTTGGAGGACTCTGGCATTCCATAGGAGTTGAGAAGCCAGGAAGGGTTATCAGTGTTACTATGACAACGGTGGGGACCATGAATAACAGGGCAGAGGTGAAAGGTCATGTCAAACACTGATAGATATGTGCAGCAAAACGTTGTATGTGCCTGGACTATGTACCTAAGGTGCACCGGGTAGTTAGTTTGAAAGTAATTTTTCTGGGGCGCCTGGATGGCTCAGTCAGTTGAGTCTGGGACTCTTGATATCTGCTCAGGTCATGATCTCAGGGTGGTGGGATCAAGCCTCCTCCTTGGGCGCGAGGGGGGGGTGTTGCTGAGTGTGGAGCCTGCTTGGGATTCCCTCTCTCTCTCTCTCTCTCTCTCTCTCTCTCTCTCTCTGTCTCCCTCTGTCCCTTTCCCCTGCTCCAGCACACATACATCTCTTTCAAAATAAACATCAAAAAAAAGAGGAAAATAAATTTTCTTTCCACCCCCAAGTGACCTCTTATGAATGCTACTCTTTTTTTTTTTTTCAATCTATTGCTTTGGAATGCAGCTTAGCAAACAATTATACTTGGTACTGCTCTTTTAAAGGATCATGTCCATAAACCATGTTAAGTCTGATCAGAGAGAATGCTGTCTCTCTAGTTTGTATAAGCTTTAAAAAACACAACTTTCTCACCTCCATCCAGTGCTGCAAGGTGCTAACATTAGCATGGTTTGCAAATGAGACTCTAAAGAGTCATAATAATTAAACTCAGAATAATTAAAGACTCAGAAAAATTAAGCTCCCAGAAATCTGGTGCTAGGGGTAGGAATGCATAGGATTCACATGTTATTTTTCAGGAAGGGCATTCATTGTCTGCAAGGGGCTTTCTCTGTCTAGCTCCTTGCTACCCAAAATGTGGTCCTTGGACCAAGAAACTGAGCTCAGCCCCATCCAGACTATTGGATCGGATAGATCTCCAGGTGATTTTTCTGTACACTAAGTCTGGGAAATTCTCTGTCTTATAGCCTGAGGTAACTGCTTTCCAAGAGATTTCTGGCATCATAAGAAATAAGGTTTTCCAAAAGGAGAGACACTCCCAGGAAAGTTCAGGAAGAACAGCTTTTCTAAAAGCAATGAAAAACATAGATTCTCTGAGATGTCCTGAATTACTGGGTTATTGGAGGATTATGTTTTGTACAAAATTGTTATTCCTTTTTCCCCCACCCACTGAAAATATGAATTGATTTCTAAAACAAGGCAGGAGAGGGGATGCTGGTTAAAGATAACATGGAAGTCCTCAGTTCTTATTGGACCATCATCTTGTGTGATACTCAGTATGACCATGACCTCCACTGTGCGTTAGTTTTTCTGACTTTGAAATAGCCCAGATCATTTCCCAGGACCTGCACAAGGATTCACAAGTTAATGCTTTTAAGGACTTTGAGGTCCTTGGATGAAAGGCATGGCCAAGGCGTTGTTGGGGCCATGTTGTGAGGGCTGGGTGAACTCCTGATTCAGCAGCCTCCTTACACTTGGAGTGCAGTGTGCTCACTTTTATCTCAGTCCCTGACTTCTCCAGAGGAAAAGATTGGGGGGGGGGGGGGCCAGGTGGGTGGGGCCAGGGAGATAAAGCAGCTTCTTGTACCAGTGAGTCAGAGGAATCCTCGTTTGTGGCTGGTAGATCCATTATTCACCCAACCCAGCACTCCTACCAACAAGGCTGAGAGGAGTGTGAGTTTCTCACTTCACTTCTGTGATGGTCTCCCTGCGGTGGGGACAATTACAGAATGACATTAGTAACCAACAGGTTGCTCGTCATACAACACATAGTGATGGAGGTGTGTGAATGACCATGACTCTAAGTAATTTGTTAGGCACAAGTATTAAATAAATATTTGTATATGAGTGACTCTCACAGAATCTCCTTGGAGAAGTGATTGAAAATGGGCAGATTGCAGAGCAAAACAGATCTTAGGTGTGACCGGCTTTAGGTTTATACATAAACCTGAGCTTCCAAAGCATATTAGTTAGGAGGAAGAAGTGTGACTCCTCACCTAATACAGGAGACTTTGGCTTTACAAACGGACTCATTCATGGGCTCCCGCCTTTTCTTTCATTGTGGGAAATACAGGTAACATAATACTTACCATCTTAACCACTTTTAAGTGTGCAGTTCAGTGGCATTAAACACATTGACATTGTTGTAAAACCGTCACCACCATCCATCTCCAGACATTTATCCTACAAAATGGAAACTCTACACCCATGAAAAATAACCCCACCCCCCAGCAACCACCCTTCTACTTTCTGTCTCTATGAATTTGACTACTTTAGGTACCTCCTAAAATTGGCATCACATAGTATTCGTCCTTTTGTGACTGGCTTATTTCACTTAGCATAATGACCTCAAGGTTCATCCGTGTTGTAGCATGTGTCAGAATTTCCTTTCTTTATAAAACATTTTTTTAACGTTTATTTAATTTTGAGAGAGAGAAAAAGAGTGCAAGCAGGAGAGGGGCAGAGAGAGACACACAAAATCTGAAGCAGGCTCCAAGCTCTGAGCTGTCAGCACAGAGCCTGACATGGGGCTCAAAGTCATGAGCCATGAGATCATGACCTGAGCTGAAGTTGGACCCTTAACTGACTGAGCCACCCAGGCGCCCCTAGAATTTCCTTTCTTTTTAAAGGCTAAATAATATTGTATTCCAATGTATGTATGCACCACATTTCCTTTATCCATTCATCCGTGGATGGGCACGTGGGTTCTTTCCACCCTTTTGGGCATTGAGAATAGTGCTCTCACAAACAGGGGTACACAAATATCTCTTTGAGTCCCTGCTTTCAATTCTTTTTGGGTAAATACCCAGCAGTGGGATTGCCGTATCATCAGGTAATTCTATGTTTCATTTTTGGGAAACCACTATTGTTTTAGTTCCAGTTCCTCCATATCCTCACCAACATGTTCTTTTCTTTCCTCTCTTTTTTTAATGGGTCACCTTAATGGGTGTGCAACAAGCAGCAATATTTTTAAGCAGCAATATTTAAAAATGTGATTCTGTTTATCAAAAAACAATTTGTACCCCAAATTTAAATAACTGGATAAAAGCAGAATATAGTAAAATCTGTAGGCTATCTTGGTGATACTTTAAAGGTGGGAATGAAGTGCAGGTGCAGAAAGTGAAGTTAATTATTTGCCTCAGTTTGTGGTCAGTCTCATCTGGATTCTTGCAAGGCCCCTCTCGTATTTGTCCCCTCCCCCATCCTTGTTCCCTTTGCACGTCTGTCCCCTCCCACCACCGAGGAGGTGATGTGACTGCTGAGATATTAGCACAGGATTGTCATCGGGGGTCACGATTATCTTTGAAATTTTTGAAAATAGCTCTGTGTTAATGACCTCACTGTTCACCTGTTACTTTCCTCACTGAGCTGAGGCTTTCCTCTTCCCTCTCACTAATCCAATCGTGTGGAATTGCCTGGCGGGACACCTACAGGCTGATGAAGGCTGATTGAAGACAAGGGAAGAACCTACAGATTAAGATGAAGAACCACATTAAGATACCTCATTCTACTTGCCAGGGAACTGAGGGCTCAGATTCCTAAGAGGTGGTTCCTAAGGGGCGTCCTGAGGCTGAAGTGGGGGTGGGCGGGGCAAAGGGGAAAGGGAGGAGCTGCATATGCAAAGCACACCCCCCCACCCCTGCCCCGAGCCCACAGAGCCTGGCCTTCAGGAAGAGCCAAGAGTGGGTCAGAGACACTGAAGATTAGTGTTTCATCAGGAGAGGGGCTGTAGTGAGGAGGTAAGTAGGAGCAAAATCCTAAAAGGCCTTAAAACTATGCTTAAGTCTGCACTTTATCTTGTGAGAAATGCATAGCCATTTATTTTAAACCAGAGCATGACATGATTAGGTTTGCTTTTTCTTTTTTCTTTTTAATTTTTTTTTTAATGTTTATTTATTTTTGAGACAGAGTGTGAGCAGGAGAGGAGCAGAGAGAGGGAGACACAGAATCTGAAGCAGGCTCCAGGCTCTGGGCTGGCAGCACAGAGCCTGACGCGGGGCTTGAACCCACAAACAGTGAGATCATGACCTGAGCTGAAGTCGGCCGCTTAACTGACTGAACCACCCAAGGCGCCCATAGGTTTTCTTTTTAGAATGATCATTGGTACCCAAATGTGGAAAATAAATTGGACAAGAATGTGGGGATGTCTGTTAGGAATCTCTGCTTCATCCTGGCAAGAGATGAAACGAACATTGACAAAAGAGAGAAGAACATTCTTTCATTCCTTCACTCATTCACTAATTTGACATTCACCCAGTGTTTTTGCTGAGCATCTACTATGCGCTGGCATTGTACTGTGTTGCATGCAGGGAAGAGGATAAACTTGGCGTCTGCCTCTCCGCAAACGGAACATTCACTTGGCCACCCAGGCAGGTATGAAGGCAATCACAGTTAGCGTGTAAGTGCTCAGACGGTACATAGTATTTTTGCAGCATGTGTATCAGGAGCATGTTCTAAGGGATGTGGGGCTTCCTGAAAAACTCCTCCAAAAATGATGTCTAAGCTAAGACCCAAAGGAGGGGCAGGGGCTGGCCAGGTGAAGGAAGGGGTAGAAAGGACTCCAGGTAGATTAAAAGTGGGTGCAACCACCTGGAGACGAGAGACAGCAGAGCTTTTTGAATGAATTAGAAGGTTGGGTATGACTAGACTCCAGGAACTATTAAGGGATGAAGCTAGTGAGGTAAGCACGGACCCGATTCCAAAGGGCCTGCCAACCACATGAAGGAGGCTGTATAAGAGGAATGGGTGTTGCTGCGGGCAGGGAAGTTCAGACGGACATCTTGGAAAGATCCCAGTCTGGAGGATAACTGGACAAATAGAAAAGAGGTAGAATGGGCAGGACTTGGTGAACCATTAGAGGGGTGCCTGTGGAAGAACATGGGGACTCCCAAAGTTTCAGGCTTGGGTGTCATGAAACAGTAAGAGAAGGGCAGGATTAAAATGGAAGATGTAAGTTCCACTGGGACATGTGGATCTGGAGGGACACTCCTGTGATATTCCACCCCATGGGGCGTGCAGGACCCATGGATGGTGCAGAAGTCATGGGATGGGGGAGATCAGAGAGACGGGTCTGCGGGGTAAGAAGAGAAGAGAACCAAGGAGGCAAGTGTGGGGGGATTCCAACATTTATGGCTCAGGCAGTGGAGGACTCTGCCCAAGAGGCTGGAAGGGGGCAGCCAGGAGGATCAGGAGAGCTCAGAGGAAGGAATTGTGCCTGCCAACGAGGGAGTTTCAAGAGAGGCAGAGGGCAAGTGTGTCAACCACCTTGGAGAGGTTAGCTAAGACAAGGATGAAAAATGGTCATACAGCTTGGCAAGAAGGGGGTCTACCACAACAGGTGTGGTGGTGGGAGGTGAGAAGAGGGGCTGCTGGTCAGTGAGGGGGAGGCCAGTGCTGTCCTTGGTCGGGGAGCCACATCTCGGTCCATCAGGGGAGGTACAGTGGAAGCAGCAGGCACAAAGGCAGCAGGAGGAGGCCAGTCATCAGGAAGGGGAGACCCAGCCTAGGGGAACAGACATGTTTAAATGATTAAAGACCAGTGATTCTGGCTGGTAAGGGATGAAGAGCCACTGACCACATTCATTACTGTTGCTATTAACTTCCAGCTTTAATTATATTCCCCCAGACAGGAAGTAAGAATTCAATAGATGTCACTTAAGCACTCATCAGACATTTATTGAGCACTTACTATGGGCCATGTGCTAGAGTTATAAATGGCCTGGTGCCTATTCTCCAGCATCTTATGTCTTTGAAAATGCCTACCTTTAAAAAAGGCAGAGTAAAACCCTAGATTAATTTCCAAAGCATCAAAAACGATGAAGAATGTAGATTCTTCATGAAGTCTTGCTTGATTTTTGTTATGTTGGGTGCAGAGTTCCATGAAGTTTTTGCCTTTACAATTCATGTTCCCAAAGGTCCAAGGGGTCAGACAACAATGAAGTCAAATAGTCAAAACCCAAAGCTGGAGTTCAGTGTGAGTGGTGCCCCAGCCGGGGAATTTGGGGTCAGGGTTTGGATGGAGAAACAAACCACAAGGCAGGGACTGGAAGATCAGGGCTGGTGGCACTGTGGGACAAGTTTAAGACCAAACGTAAGTGGTATTATCCACAATGGATATGGATTGAGAATGGGAAAATTGCCTTTCATTTATTTGCTATGTAGTTTTGGGAGGGAAATGTCATACATAAAAATACTAAAGGGAAATACACCAAAAATGTTAACAGTGATTATCTCTTGGTGGAGGGATTATGGGTGACTTGATTTTCTTCTTCATAACTTTTCATATTTTAAAATTTTATAAGGAATAGTATTAATTTCATAATCTAAAACACTGCTAGCTTTTTTTTTTAAATGTTTTTATTTAGGATTTTTGAGAGACAGACACAGAACATGACTGGGGGAGAGGCAGAGAGAGAGGGAGACACAGAATCTGAAGCAAGATCCAGGCTCTGAGCTGTCAGCACAGAGCCTGACCTGGGGCTTGAACTCATGAACTGTGAGATCATGACCCGAGCTGAAGTTGGCACTTAACCAACTGAGCCACTCAGGTGCCCCAAAACAATGCTAGTTTTAAAACATGAAAGGAAATATCAGAAAAAGGCAGGATGATGAAAAAGAACAATGTTTCATTTTTTAAAAAATGGTAGGAAATAGAGTATTGGTAGGAGAAATACCCAGAAGTAACATTGGAGAAGCAGGGATTGCATGCCAGGCTTAACTTTGTCACAAATTTGGAGTGGTCCTGTCATTTCCTACAATCTATTTATCATAAAATCGAGGAATAGATCTGAAAAGGACAGTATGGTTGTGTGCCACACTGGAAAATGATTTGTCTTAACATGATAGTCATTTCATCTTGAAATTCTCAGGGAGAAAGTATAGCATGAGGGCAAATAAATATTAAGAGTTATAATTCTTGGGTCATCTGGGTGGCTTAGTTGGTTAAGCGTCAGACTTCAGCTCAGGTCATGACCTCACAGTTTGTGGGTTCCAGCTCCATATCAGGCTCTGTGCTGGCAGCTCAGAGTCTGGAGCCTGCTTCTGATTCTGTGTCTCCCTCTCTCTCTGCTCCTCCCCTGCTCACGCTCTGTGTCTCTCCTTCAAAATTAAGTAAACCTTAAAAAAAAGTTATAATTCTTTTTAAAATTTTTTTATGTTTACTTATTCATTTTGAGAGACAGAAAGAGCAAGAGCACAAGTGGGGGAGGCGCACAAAGAAGGAGAGACAGAACCCCAAGCAGGCTTTGCACCATCAGAGCAGAGTCTGAGGCGGGGCTTGAACTCCCTAACTGAGAGATCATAACCTGAGCTGAGATCAAGAGACAGATGCTTAACCGACTGTGCCACCCAGGCTCCCCAAAAGTTATAATTCTTAATTGTGACATTATTATTCATGAGAAGAAACAGATTTGATGTCTCTGATGAGAGAGTGACATATTCCAAAATGAAGAAAGGTCACTACTAACTGGAATAGAGTTTTTAAGGTTAATTTGTTAAGGGGGGAGTTTATGTCTTAAAAGACATGAGAGGCTATTCTTAAATTCGATGTTTTTAAAGTTTATTTATTTTTTTTGAGAGAGAGAGTGCACGCACGAGTGGGGCAGGGGCAGGGAAGGAGAGAGAGAATCCCAAGCAAGCTCTGCAGTCAGAGTGGAACCAATGTGGGGCTCGAACCCATGAACCATATCTTGCCTTGAGCCTAAGTCGTATGCTTCACCGACTGAGCCACCCAGGCGTCCCCTAAATTCAACTTTAATGAGTATTTGTGGGTAGGGAGATAGGTGGAAGTCATGTTTGGGGTGTATATCCTTGTTTTAAAGACAAATTCCCTTTTATTAGCCTCATAGGAGGGGGCTTGCTTTTCTTTGTACCAAATCTCTAAACAAAAGAAGCAAGGTGTTGGTCCTACCAGTTGCTGCTTGTGTTGGTAGGTGAACGAGCATGCTACCACTGGTGGGCATGAACGGAAGTGCTGCTTTCTACACCCATTCCAGACTTGCAAGAAAGAAAACCTACCCAGAAGCTGGAAGGAATCCAGAAGACACGGACAAACCCACAGCTCTCCCTTGAGAGAGAGCTGTGCCCTTTCATTTCTCAGGTCTACTGAAGCCAGAGAAGATTAATTGAGGGATTGCTTGCCTCCGAGGCGTTTCACTTAAGCAGGCTCGGTCCTGGATCAGCAATGTTCCAGGCTGTCAGGAGAAACACACACTTGGGCATCTCCTGTGTGAAATCCCCATAACCACAGCTTCTGACTGAGGGCTTTGTAAACCCTCTCCACCCTCAGGGGCCAAAGAAATCTGGTAGCAAACAGCCCTGGGTAGGTCTCCCCTTCTTGGCCATGTCTTTGAAATAAATTGGAGAGAATGATTACAGCTGAGTTTGAGAATTTACTGGCCTAATTCTTAATTAAATTCTCTTAATGGAAAACAAATTTATTCTTCTATAAAACAAAATCTGAGTTTAGAACCCATCTAGGATTTTTCAATACCCTCAGGGTCAACTTAAAAATCCCATTGCCTTTCTTTCCAACGCAGATGTCCAGCAGGATGCTGTGATGGGGGTTTCCTTCCAAGAGACTCAGCTTGACAAATCTGGTCACAAAGTGAAAAATATTGATAAAGGTGTTCAAAATAACACACAATTCCATTCAAGGTATTTGGCCCATCTTTAGCCTCAGTCATTTGCCTGAGTAAAATAAAGCAAGGAGCTATTTAGTCAGGGGTTTTTTTGGGGGGTAGGGGGTTTTAGGGGGGTAGATTTTAGCATCTGTAAACATAATTATTTAATTCCTACATATTTAAGTCTATTAATGAATTTTTGTGAATACTGTGAGGTAAGGACACACACACACACACACACACACACACACATATTTTTTGCCTCCATATCTTTGTTGAAAGTCAACTGATCATAAAGGTAAGGGCTTATCTCT
Organism: Panthera onca; assembly: GCF_046562875.1. NCBI lineage: Eukaryota > Metazoa > Chordata > Mammalia > Carnivora > Felidae > Panthera > Panthera onca. The sequence goes on along the minus strand of NC_138343.1, from coordinate 21,031,207 downwards.
GGACATTCTATTCTGTTCCATTGCCCCATATATCTATGCTTATGCCAATATAAGATTGTCTTAATTATTATAGCTGTATAGTTAAGTTTTTAAATCAGGTAGTATAAGTCCTCCAACTTTGTTTTTCTTTTTGAAAATTGTTTGGCTCTTCTAGGTTCTTTGAATTTCATATAACTTTTAGGGTCAGGTTGTCAAACTCTACCAAAAAACTCATGAGATTTTAATAAGGATTTCATGTAATTTCTAGATCAATTTATGAAGGATTTCCCTTTTTTTTTTTAAGTGTCTACTTATTTTCGAGAGAGAAAGAGCATGCATGCTAGTTGGGGAGGGGCAGCAAGAGAGGGAGAGAAAGGATCCAAAGCAGGCCCCATGCTGATAGCAGAGAGCCCGATGCGGGGTTTAAAGTCACCAGCCACGACATCATGAGCTGAGCTGGTCGGTTGCTTAACCGACTGAGCTACCCAGGCACCCCAGAAGGATTACCCTCTTAACTATATTGAGCCTTCTAGTCTATGTACATGGTACATCTCTCCATTTATTCAGATCTTCAGATAAATACCTGGTAATGTTTTCTGGTTTTAGTTCTTGCACTTCTTTTGTTAAATTTATTTCCAAGTATTTTATTTTTTGATGCTATTGTGAATGGAATTGCTTTTTTTTTTTTTAAATTAAATGTCTATTTTTGAGAGAGAGAGAGAGAGAGAGAGAGACAGACAGACAGACAGAGTGCAAGTGGGGGAGGGTCAGAGAGAGAGGGAGACACAGAATCTGAACCAGGCTCCAGGCTCTGAGCTGTCGGCACAGAGCCCGACACATGGCTCAAACCCACAAGCCATGAGATCATGACCTGAGCCAAAGTCAGATGCTTAACCAACTGAGCCAACCAGGCACCCCTGGAATTACTTTTTAATTTTATTTTTAGATTGTTTATTGTTAGTATATTGAAATACAATTAATTTTGTGTATTGGTTCGTTTATCCTGTGGCCTTGCTGATCTGGTTTACTAATTCTAGTAAGTTTTTGGAAACTCCTTAAAATTGTCTACATACAGGATCATGTTGTCTATGAATAAAGACAGTTATGCTTCTTCTCTTTCCAATCTATATACCTTTTATTTGTTTATTCTTGCATTATTTCACTGGCTAGAGACTCTGGGACAAAGTTGAATAAAAGGGGTGAGAGAAAATATTCTTTCCTTGTTCCCAGTCTTAGAGGGAAACATTAGTTTTTTTTTCACTGTTTTATCTACTTCTTTTTTTTAATGTTTATTTTATTTTTGAGAGAGAGAGCAGGGGAGGGGCGGACAGAGAGGGAGACAGAAGATCAGAAGCAGGCTCCGCACTGTCAGTGCAGAGCCCGACGAGGGACTTGAACCCATGAACCATGAGATCATGACCTGAGCCGAAGGCAGATGCCTAACTGACTGAGCCACCTAGGTGCCCCTGCTTCTTTTTACTTTTTAGCTTGTGGTGAAATATAAAAGTCATAACATAAGATTTATCATTTTAACCATCTTTAAGTGTACAATTCAGTGGCATTGAGTACGTTCACATTGTTATACAACCATCACCACCATCCAGCTCCAGAACTCTTTTTGTCTTCCCAAACTGAAATTCTGTACCCCCTAAACAAAAAATCCCCATCCCCCTATCTTTCCAGCCCTGGACAACACCATTCTACTTTCTGCCTCTACAGATTATACTATTCTAGATACTTCATTATCAGTGGAATCATACAGTATTTATGTTTTTGTGACTGGTTTATTTCACTTAGCATAACGCCCTCAAGGTTCATCCATGTTGTAGTATGTGTCAGAAGTTCCTTCTTTTTGGGGCGCCTGGGTGGCTCAGTCAGTCAAGCTTACAACTCTTGGTTTAGGCTCAAGTCATGATCTCATGGTTTGTGAGTTTGAGCCCCACATTGGGCTCTGTACTGGCAGTGTGGAGCCTGCTTGGGATTCTCTCTCTCCTTCTTTCTCTGCCCCTCCCCTGCTCTCTTTCTCTCTTTCTCTCTCAAAATAAATAAATAAACTTAAAAAAAAAAAAAAAAAAGAAGTTCCAGAGCACCTGGGTGGCTCAGTCGATTAAATGTCCAACTTTGGTTAAGGTCATGATCTCACAGTTCGTGAGTTTGACCCCATGTCGGGCTCTGTGCTGACAGCTCAGATCCTGGAGCCTTCTGTGGATTCTGTGTCTCCCTCCCTCTCTTCCTCTCCCCTGCTCATGCTCTGTCTCTCTCTCTCTCTCTCTCAAAAATAAATAAAAATTTTAAACAACAAAAAAAAGAAGTTCCTTCTTTTTAAGGTTGAATTGTATTCCATTATATGTTCAGTCTTCACTATTAAGTATAGTGTCAGCTGTCAGGTTTTCATACATAGCCTGTATCAAATTGAGGAAGCCTCCTTTTATTTCTAGTTTTTTAAAAAATTTTTTTAGTGTTTTATGTATTTTTTGAGAGAGAGAGTGCAAGCTGGGGAGGGGCACAGAGAGGGAGACACAGAATCCAAAGCAGGCTCCAGGCTCTGAGCTGTCAGCACAGGGCCCGACATGGGGCTCAAGTTCAAGTTCATGAACTGTGAGATCATGACCTGAGCTGAAGTTGGACGCTTAAATGACTGAGACACCCAGGTGCCCCTATTTCTAGTTTGTTGAGAGATTGTATCATGAATATCATTGGATATTGAGCAATGATTTTTCCGCAGCTGTTGAGGACCATGTGGTTTTTTTGTCCTTTATTCTATCAGTATAGTGAGTTACATTAGTTGGATTTTGGATGTTAAAGCAACATTGCATTCTGGGGATAAATCCTACTTGGCCATGGTATACAATCCTGGGCTTTTTTTCTAAGAGTTATAGCATTCTAGCCCTTACATGTAGGTCTGCAATCCATTTTGCATTACTTTTTCTCTATTATGGAAGGAAGGGATTCAGAATCATTCCTTTTCATGTGGATATCCAGTTGCCCCAGTGCCATTTGTTGAAAAGAATGTTCTTTCCCCTTTGAAAGATCTTGGGGCTCTTTCAACCCTTGTTGAAAATCAACTGAGTATAAAAGTAGGATTTATTTCTGGGCTCTCAGCTCTTATCCATTGCTCTCTATATATTGATACTTATGCTATAGACTGTCTTGATTACTGTAACTGTATGGTAAGTTTTGAAGTCAGGAAGTATGAATTCTCCAAGTTTGTTCTTTTTCACTATTGTTTTGGATAATCTGGGTCTGGCATTTGTTTTTTTTTTTTTATTTTTTTAATGTTTATTATTTATTTTTTGAGAGAGACATGTAGTGCAACTAGGGGAAGGACAGAGAGAGAGGGAATCACAGAATGCGAAGAAGACTCCAGGCTCTGAGCTGTCAGCACAGAGCCCAAAGCGGGGCTCAAGTTCATGAACCGTGAGATCATCACCTGAGCGGAAGTCGGATGCTTAACCGACTGAGCCACTCAGGCACCCCTGGGTCTGGCATTTCTTAAAGTCCTTTTAACTTCACCTGAGGATAATTGCCTTCTCTCAGTTGTGATTCAGGGTTATGCACTGTGCCAGTGGTTCTTAAGCTTGACAATACGTAAGAATCACCTAGGGAGCTGCCAATAAAGAGCCGCATCCAAGACCAGTTAAATCAGAACCTCTGTAGTGTGAGGCTTGAGCACTGTTAGAGCTAAGCTCAGCCCAATTTGCTGACTCTCAGAATAATGAACAAATAAAGTGGTGGTTGGTTTAAGCTTTGGGGTGATTTGTTACATAGCAATTGATAACTGATATGGAATCTGTATCCCACCTTGAGGACCTTTCTAGAGACTCTAACCTTGACTGGAGAATTCTACTTTAATGCTTTGCTTTTGCTATGGGAATGTATGATAGGAATAGTGTCTATTCTATCATTAGGTAGGGAGGGTAGAAGCTAATATGAAATTGTGTATGAGGTATATATTTTAAAACTAAATTTTTAGAAAAGCTAAGCTTCCCTTGAGGAAGTTTCTTTTTCTCTCTAACACTTAGAACTGACTGGGGTGCCTGGTGGCTCAGTTGGTTAACTGTCTGACTTCTACTCAGGTCATGATCTGGTAATTTGCGGGTTCGAGCCCCACGTCGGGGTCTGTGCTGACAGCTCAGAGCCTGGAGCCTGCTTCGGATTCTCTGTCTCCCTGTCTCTCTCTGCCCCTCCCCGACTCACACATTGTCTTTCTCTCCCTGAAAAATAAATAAACATTAAAAAAAAAATCCTATTAACTGACCATGTTTTCATTTTCAGTTTGGCTGGTAGTAAGCAAAAAGTAAAAATTAAGGCTTAATTATAGCAACTATATATTTCCCTATAGCTTGTAGTTTATGATACTTTTTTTTTACTCTTCTGTTATTAACTTTTATTTTAGCTATTATATTTATGTTATCTATAATCTTATTATTTTATTCATATTTATATTTAGTCATGTTATTGTACCTATCTTTGTGGTAAATCACTTTAAATCCCTTGTGGCAAAAAGTAGTATTTTAAATGCATATAAGACTTTGACTTTTCCTTTAGAGAGCCAAATATAGTGTGAAGAACTTTCTGTTTTCCATCAATATATGTTTTGAGTGCCAAGATAGGACATGATAACTGGCTCGGGGTGAAAAAGCAGGAAAACCTAGGTAAATCTTTATCAACTTGATCAGGGACAAGGATCCAGTGGAACTTGCCTACCATTTATCAGTCATCTTCTGTGCTGGATACTTACCTAGACCACTGTATTCAAGAACTGGGCTGGGCAGTTCTTGTTTATTTTCACATCTGTAAAATGGGTTGAACAAGCTTCCTTCACAGGAACATTGAGAGGATTAAATGAGATAATATGTTGAGAGCACCCACCACAGAATGGTGGGTTTGTATATATTATCTCCTTTCCTCCTCCCCTTCCTCAATTAGATGCTGCAATAACTTACTAAAATTATTTGTTGGGGCACCTGGGTGGCTTAGTTGGTTGAGCATCTGACTTTGGCTCAGGTCATGATCTCACAGTCCGTGGGTTCGAGCCCCGAATCGGGCTCTGTGCTGACAGCTCAGAGCCTGGAGCCTGCTTTAGATTCTGTGTCTCCCTCTCTGTGCCCGCCCCATCCCGCCTGTGCTCTCTCTCTCAAAAATAAACATTAAAAAAACAGTTATGTTCACAAAAAGAACATAATTTGTTAAATGTGCAAATGAACCTTGTCACGTCTTGATCAGAGAGAATTTCTAATCTTTTCTGGTAGGGAGTAGTGGACGTTGGGGAGGAAACAGAATGAGAGGCAGAGCACCTCCTGTGGTCCATGATAAACACCAGACAGCTTCGTGTGGAATCTCCATTCTGAGGGCGTGAATAGCAGAAACATTTGGATGGCGGAAGACATTAGGGGAGGAAATCCATCCACAGCAGAAGTGGTGGGTGTGGAATGAGAATTGCCAGCAACAGCCGCCTTTCTTAGAGAATGGCGAGTAGGCAATAAAGAACAGAACTCTACTGTGTAGAAACTGTCGGTTCTGGGGCACCTGGGTGGCTCAGTTGGTTAAGCCTTTGTTCGACTCTTGGTTTTCAGCTCAGGTCATGATCTCACGGTTTCATGGGCTCGAGCCCTGCATCGGGCTCTGTACTGACAGTGCAGCCTGCTTGGGATTCTCTGCCCTTTCCCTGCTCATGCTGTCTCTGTCTCTCTCAAAAATAAATAAATAAACTTTAAAAAAAAAAAAACAGAAACTATCAGTTCTCCGGACTGCTGTTCCTTGTGCATCATCTCCTACCTGCCACACCCCTAACTCTCCTTCTGCAGCTTCTCAGTCTTGACCCAGGACAGCAGCACAGTGACCGCAGTCTCACTCAGCCCGTTGGGAACTGCCCCAATACCCTCCACGTCTGATTGTCCTTCTTTCGCCTGGCTTCCTTGTGGTAAACGGACAAGTTCTTAAAAACCGGAGATGGAGGGAGCATGGCAAGAGACAGTCTTCTTTTGATGCTACTGGTTCTCTGAGGAGCACGGCTGAGCTTGGTGATTGGGGGTTCAGTTGTTCCTAGGACTGCTCATTCTATCTCAATCGTATTTTACAATCCAATACCCCAACTTACCTTTGTATTTTAAGATGAAGACGAACTGCCTGTGCAGAGGCTTCCTTTATTACCTAGTGAGGAGAAATCTCAGGCTTTACCTCAAGTTTTCCATTGTTCTTCTGACCTCCCACTGATTTTGCCCCAGGTACAGCAGCGCAGGTTTACAGGGAATTCTCCCAAACCCACCACCCTTTTCATGCCCTGGCACGTGCTGCTCTGCTCATTCTTTCTGGAATGTCATCCTGACTTTTGTCTGCCATGAAAATGCCCGTTCATTGTTCGATATTCGTGTTTCATTTTTGAATCCCCACATAAAGGCTGTGGCTGGCCTCTAACCCCTCCTCATGTCTGCCTTGTGTCCTTGTCAGACTTTGTTTTTTTTTTAATGTTTATTTATTTGAGAGAGAGAGAGAGAGAGAGAGAGAGAGACAGACAGACAGAATCCAAAGCAGGCTCCAGGCTCCGAGTGGTCAGCACAGAGCCTGACGCTGGACTCGAACCCATGAATCATGAGATCATGACCTGAGCTAAAGTCAGATGCTTAACTGGCTGAGCCACCCAGGTGCCCCAAGTCAGACTTTGTATTAATGATTTACTCATAGGGAAGTCTCCCATGCTTTTCTCTGAGTTCTCTGAATACAAGATGTCTAGATTATTCAAATGTACACTTCCAACGCTGTGCCTTCCCTTGTACGTGTGGGTGTGATAGACATTTTGGCCATTTTATGTTAAAATTCCCCCTCACAAGGGGGAATTTCTGAACTTAATGTACCTCCACAGGTTAACCCTTGACAGTAGGGTTATTTTCATCTTGGTTACTGGTTCAAATGAAAATGACACCCTTTGTGGGACACGCCCCAAAAAGCTAGTAAATTTTCTCAAAGTTTTTGTTTATCTATGGGATAGCATGATGCCATAAAATAAGTAATTATACATGTGACGCATGTAATATGTGGGGTCATTAAAGACGTGATGCTAATTGAATCTACCTCCCTGCAAGAGCTGTCTCTTAGCAATTAGTGTTTAGGGCCAGCTGTGGGGTGTAACTGCATAGCACAAGTTAAATCAGAAGAAAGCAGTGAAAATAAAAGTAAGCAAACTAGCCATCATATCAAATTTACCCAGATGTCATTCATACAGAAGTATCTTTTTTAAAAGTCTCTTTACATCACTTTTATTTGTGCTTTTGAGGAGGTCTATTTCACTTATTTTTTTAAGTATTTTCTTAAAAAATTTTTTTTAATGTTTATTTCTGAGAGAGAGAGAGAGCACGCGCGCGCACGGGGGAGGGGCAGAGAGAGAGGGAGACACAGAATCTGAAGCAGGCTCTAGGTTCTGAGCTGTCAGCACAGAGCCCAGCATGGGGCTCAAACTCATGAACCATGAGATCATGGCCTGAGCTGAAGTCAGACGCTTAACTGACTAAGCCACCCAGGCACCCCTAAAGTTTTTATTTTCTTCAGTAATCTCTATACCCAATGTGAGATCAAACTCACAACCCTGAGATCAAGAGTCTCATGCTCTTGGGACTGAGCCAGCCAGGTGCCCCTCAGGTGGTCTATTTCATTCAGTAGGTTTAAATAATTAATGACATGCCCGATTTACAGTCAGTTCAGTCTTTATTTCAACAGTGGCTATTTCTGAAAATCAGTTCCTGATCCAATGGAAGGTTTAAGATCATTGAAATGAAATGGCAGAGATAGTCAAAGACACTTGAAGCAAATAAAGGACCGTGTGTGCTCTCTTTTAAAAATGTCTCTGTCTTAGGGGTGCTTGGGTGGCTCAGTCGGTTAAGCATCCAACTTCGGCTCAGGTCATGATCTCACGGTTCGTGGGTTCGAGCCCCTGTCAGACTCTGTGCTGACAGCTCGGAGCCTGGAGCCTGCTTCATATTCTGTGTCTCCTTCTTTCTCTGCCCCTCCCCTACTCACGCTCTGTCTCTCTCTCTCAAAAATAAACATTAAAAATTTTTAAAAATAAACATGTCCCTGTCTTAACGTTGAACTTAGACTTCATTAGTATTCCATGGATGTCACTTTTATTGCCCCTCAAAATCACCTCCTCGTGCTTCTTTCTCCAGCTCAGAGGGCACTGGGATTCTCTGTATCGCACAAACATATTTTGAGTATCTACTGTGTGCCAAGCACTGCGAAGTACTGTATCTCAATGCTCATGCCATTCTAGAGACAGGTTGCAACACCACCCTGCTCAGAGCCTGTCCCAGGAGGTGGAGGACGGCGCCGGGCAGCACTATCCTGGTGCAGCTGGTAACTCCTGGACACGCCAGGGGGAGGATTTAAAGTCACATGCCTTCTCAGAAGGAGCGTGACTCTGTGCAGCTTTCTCTCACGATAGCAGAGTTTGTAATGCTGTAGAATAGGAAGCAGACATATTTTGTCTTAAAAAGTAAATGGAAAGGACTATGCAAGCCATACTGGCCTCTTTTTTTTTTTTTCTTCTTTGTTTATATTGAGCAACAGAGGGGCAGAGGGAAGGAGAGAGAGAATCAAGTAGGCTCCATACTTGGCACAGAGCCCAACACGGGGCTCGATCTCAGGACTGTTGATGCTCAATTGACTGAGCCACCCAGACACACCCTCTTTTTTTTTTTTTCTACAGAAGAGAGGCTGGAAGAGTAAACGTTTTTGAGCTACACAAGCTTTCTGGCACCTGTCACCTGAGACATTTTTTTGTGACATTCCCATATATTATATGAGACTTGAGCTTCGACATGGCAGAGGAAATAAGTGCCACCAGAATGGTAAAACTTGGGCATAGACAGTGACCTTAGAGTCATTATCTTGGCATCGTGGGTTGACCCAGAGAGCCTGTGGGTGTCTCATAACTCTAAAGGTCAATGTTGCTTCTCTCATATTTGCTGGAGCATATCTTCCCTGCTAATGATTTTCTTGCTTGCTTTTCTTTTCTTTTCTTTTTTTTTTTTTTTTTTTGTATCTAGGCATATGTTTGGTGCCTAACACAAAATATCTTTGGAATAAAAGGCTGCCCACCACCATCCAGTCTCCCAATAACAACCCATTCCAGAGAGCACCGTACCCACCTTGCATTCTCTTTCCTCCTTGTCTCTACCAATTCTTGTTTCATTTCATTTTATAAGATTTTTTTTTTGAATTGTGCTGAAATATAGGTAACGGAATTTGCCATGTGCCACTTAGCCATTGAAAGTACAATTTAGTGACATTAATTACATACACGGTGTTGTACCAGCATCACCACTATCGATTTCCAAAACTTTTCTACCACCCAAACAGGAACTCTGTGAGCATTAAGTAATAACTCCCCATTTCCCCAGCCCCTGATAACTGCAATTACACTTTCTGTGTCTATCAATTTGCCTATTGTAGATGCTTCATATAGATGAGATCATACAATATTTGACCTTTTGTGTTTGGTTTCTTTCTTTCTTCTTTCTTTCTTTCTTTCTTTCTTTCAAGTTTATTTATTTGGAGAGAAAAAGAGAGTGAGATGAGTGGGGGAGGGGCAGAGAGAGAGGGAAGGACAGAATCCCAACCAGGTTCTGCACTTCCTGTACAGAGCCCAGTGTGGGGCTCAAATTCACCAAACGTGAGATCATGACCTGAACCGAAATCAAAAGTCAGAGGCTTAACTGACTGAGCCACCCAGGCACCCCTTGTTGAGTTTATTTCATTTAGCATAATGCTTTCAAGGTTTGTCTGTGTTATATCAGAACTTTATTCCTTTTTTAGGACTGAATACAATGTTTTGTTTATGCATCTGCTGATGGATGCTTGGGTTGTTTCTACCTTTCGGCGATTGTGAATAATGTGGACAAGTATCTGTACACTTGTTTTCAGTTCTTTTGTCTATATATCTATGAGTGCAATCGCTGGGTCATATGGTAATTCTACGTTTAGTTTTTGGGGGGAGACACCAGCTTTTCACAGTGGCAGCACCGTTTTACATCCCCATCAGGGTTCCAGTTTCTCCACATCTTCACCAGTACTTGTTGCTTTCTATTTATTTGTTTTTGATAATGACCATCCTAATGGTTAGAAGGTGGTATCTTACTGTGGTTTTGATTTACATTTCCCTAATGATTAATGATGTTGAATATCTTTTTACATGCTTGATGGCCATTTGTATTTCTTCTTTGGAGAAATGTCTGTTTAAGTCTTTTGCCCATTTCTTAAATTTGGTTGTTTGTCTTGTTGAGTGTTAGGAGTTCTTTTTTTTTTTTAAAGTTTTTATCATTTATTTTTGACAGAGAGAGAGAGAGAGACAGAGCACGATTGGGGGAGGAGCAGAGAGAGGGAGACACAGAATCTAAAGCAGGCTCCAGGCTCTGAGCTGTCAGCACAGAGCCCCATGTGAGGCTGGAACCCACGAACCACGAGATCATGACCTGAGCTGAAGTCGGATGCTCAACGGACTGAGCCACCCAGGCACCCCTAGGAATTCTTTATATAATCTAGATAATAAACCATTATCAGATATTTGATCTGAAAATATTTTCTTCCATTCCATAGATTCTTTTCACTTTCTTGATAATGTCTTTGGTGCGCAAAATTTTAATTTTTTTTTTTTTAGTTTATTTGTTTTGAGAGAGAGCAAAAGCAGGGGAAGGGCAGAAAGAGAGAGAGAGAGAGAGGGAGAGGGAGAGGGAGAGAGAGAATCTGAAGCAGGCTCCATGCTGATAGCAGGGCTTAATCCCATGAATCGTGAGATCATGACCTGAACCAAAACCAAGAGTCGGATGCTCAACCAACTGTGCCACCCAGGTGTCCCGGGGTTTTAGCCCTTATATTTAGGTCACTGATCAATCTGAGTTATTTTTGTGTACGGTGTATGAGAGCCCAACTTCATTCTTTTGCATGTAGGAATCTCGTTTTTCCAGCATCGGTTGTTGATAAGTCTGTTCTCTCTCCCATTGAATGGACTTGGCACCCTTGTTGCAAATCATTTGACCATAGACACATGAGTTTATCTCTAGACTCTCAATTTTATTCTGTTGCTCGATTTGTCTGTCCTTATGCCAGCACTCCACTCATTTGATTACCGCAGTTTTGTGATAAATGTTGAAATTAGGAAGTGTGAGTCCTCTCAATTTGTTCTTCTTCTTGTTTTTTTCTTTCAATTTGTTCTTCTTTCTCAAGATTCTTTTTGTTATTCATTACTTCCTGCAATTCTATGCAAATTTGAGGATCAGCTTTTACATTTTCTCAAAAAAAAAACTGCCAATTCTCCTTTGGTTTCTTCCCTTAAGGAAAATTCTAACAACTGCCTTCCTCCCCAAAGGCCACCCTGGTGCCAGCTCCCCTCAGGCCCTCTGCCTGATCCTTATCAGAAGTGTTGGTCCTACCTGCTTCCCAGGACTGGTTAATCACCTCCTCAGGTGCAGACTGCCAGGAGTTTGGTCCACTCAACCCTTTTATCAACATTATGCATATGAGGTTAAGTCAAGTTTGAGTTCCTACACATGAAGCTCCTTTTGGAAGTTAAGAACCCCTTTGACTTGGAGCTAAGGCTTTTTTTGAGCAGTATTAAGGAAGTACTGGGCAAGCTGGTGGGGTTGGGGCTTAGTGGCCATTTCTACGAATTGAAATGAATATGCTTATATTCTATCTCTGCCCTTTTTTGCCTGCTAATTCCATTTATGTGGACCTTTGGCATGTTGGCTATTGTTTCAGCATTAATTTGTTGAGCACCTAATATGCACTAGGTTTCACAGTGTAGCAAATACATAAGAAGCTCCAAATCCATGACCTCAAGGAACTTAGAGTCTCATGGGGGAGTTTGCATGGCATAAAAATGTTCCAAATATCTCAAGCGTGGGCATGGTACCTTATTTAACGTCATGATACATCTTATAGTATCACTATATATCATCTTATAGTGAGCCCTTATGTGATTAGGGCTCAGCCAAAGGACAGACCCACATGAGCTGTAGTGCTTCCAAGAGGTGTGTGGATGAGGCAATATATAAATTGGGCCTTGAAAGCCAGGTAGAATTTTCAGAGGAAGGGAAGAAGGGAGAGGGCGTCCTAGTGGGTACAAGTGGTGTGCTTAGGGGAGAGAACCACAAAATCCAAGACAAGGTGGGAATAAGTTTAATATCTCTGCCAACCAATCAGAATCTGTCTTAGTGCAGTCTACTCATATTCAAGGGCAGAGTAGACCCAGCTGAGGGTGGGGACAAATTGAGAGGGCCCTGAATCAAAAGGAATTGTTTGGAGTCATTGATGTCCCAGGACCTATGAGATCATCTTACACAGCTTTGGTAACCACTGCCTTTCCAGTTTCTAGAGGACTCCTTGTTCTCAAGGTGAAGGCAGAATATGGCTCTCACATACACATCAGCTGGGTGCAGGTGCTTGGAACACCACCCCCTCCCACCCCCACCCTGGGCACATCCATCTGCCTCCAGCTTTCATTCTGTGGCCACTACCTCTTGTCACCACACACCTGGAATGACTGAAATGGTCTTTCACCTGATCTCTCTGCTCCCAGGCTCACCTCTGCTCCAAACCACAGGGCATAACATTGTCGTCTAATGTGCTTGCAACAACATCAACATCATGGGGGTCCTTTGCTCAAGAGTGTCTTAGAGCTTGGATCTAGACTTTCTCTTCATGATCTTTCCAACTTTAAGTGTCCTACAAACTTCCTGCTGTGCCCATAAACAAAGCAATCTCATGCGCTTCATTTATTCAGTCTTTCAACCATTTCCTGACCACCTACTATACCTCAGGCATAGACAGTGTGACGAACTGAACTGTGTTTCCCTCAAAATCCTATCCTCCAGCACCTCGGAATGTGACTGTATTTGGAGACAGGGTCTTTAAAGAGGTGATTAAGTTAAAATGAGGTCAGTAGGATAGACTCTAATCCAGTCTGACTGGTGTCCTTATAAAAGGAGGAGGAGTTTAGGACACAGACACATGTGGAGGGAAGACTGTGTGAGGACCCAGGAAGAAGGCAGCATCTGCAGGCCAAGGACAGAGGCCTCAGAAGGAATCAATCCTGCCAACACCTTGATCTTGGACTTCCAGCCTCCAGAACTGAGAAAATGAACTTGTGTTGTTTAAACACCTCCGATCTGTGGAACTCTGTTGTGGGAGCCCTAGAAGATGAACACAAGTGCCTTGCCCAGCCTGCTCAGTAGTGGCCCCTCTCTTCTGACATGCCACACACTCCCTCCACTTCCCTCACATGCCTGCTCCTCTGGCCTGCCCTCATCTAGCCTGACTCCCCACTCGAGCCCAACTCAGCCCCTTCATGTCTCTTCTCTGACCACCGCGGCCGCAGGGTTTTTTCTCGTCCAATGACAACATCTATTCCAAATTATTCTCTAATCTTCTTTGGTGCATTGTCTTCTCTCCCAAGACCATAAAACTTCCCAACATCCATGGGCTTTCCCCCTGTCTCCTATGAAGAGAGAGAGCTAAGGTGCGAAGGAAGGGAAGGAACCAAGAGTGACTGATTTCTGTGTGTTTGCCTGGAGCCACTGGGCGGACTGTGGTGCATAGTAAGACAGTAAAGACTGAGCGAGGAAAAGATTTGTGTATTTATATGTGCATACACTCTTGTCTTATAAAAATGATATATTATGCAGTTGTCCTTCCTTATCAATGGGGGATCCATCCCAAGGACCCCAGTGGATGCCTAAAACCACAGAGAGTATCCAACCCTATATATACTCTGTTTTTTCCTATATGTACATGCCTATGATGAAGTCTAATTTCAAGAGATAAACAATAATAGACAATAATAAAATAAAAACATTATAAGAATATACTGTAGTAAAAGTCAGGTGAATGTGATCTTTCAACATAGCTTACCATACTGTACTCACTCTGCTTCCTCTTGTGATGACATGAGAAGATAAAATGCCTACGTAATGAGATGAAGTGAGGTGACTGACAGAGGCACTGTGATATAGTGTTAGGCTGCTACTGACCTACTGATGTGCCAGAAGGACGATCATCTGCTTACAGACTGAGGTTGACTGAGGGTAGCTGACCCCCTCAGATAAGGGAGGACTATACTACATACTGTTTTGTAACTCAGTTTTCTAACAGCAACACTCATGGGACATCTTCCATGTCAGTGTTTATAAATCTATCACATTCTTTTCTTTTACAGGATTTACTTCACTTTAGTTTTCTTGTGTAACACTATGTAGTGGCCACAGCTGGAGCCGGGATCCCCTGTATAGAGACTTTGGTGTGGGCCTTCCCAAGACGGTCAGTGAATTTCTAGTAGGGAGACTTGGCAAACACTGTCTCTTTCCAGAAGTCAGGGGTGAGATAACCGTAGGTCTTGGAAATGGCATCAAAAGTGACATGGATCGGGGTGCCTGGGTGGCTCAGTCTGTTAAGCATCCAACTCTTGGTTTCAGCTCAGGTCATGATCTCACAGTTTCACGAGCTCGAGCCCCACATGGGGCTCTGTGCTGGTAGCACAGAGCCTGCTTGGGATTCTCTCTCTCCCTCTCTCTATGCCCCTCCCCCACTTGCACTGTCTCTGTCTCTCTCAAAATAAATAAATAAATAAATTTAAAAAGAAAAAGTGGCCTTGCTGAAATTGCCCACAGTGTCAGTACAGTCCCTGGGTGAGGGGTGGCAGTTGTTAATACTGGCCATCACCAGTAGCTTCTTGGGCACAGGGGCTGAGACAGTGCCTTTGTGGGCAGGGATGCCAGTGCCTCTGTGGACAAGGATGAAACACACCAGCACAGAGCCACAGGAGCTGGCTACCTTGCATGAGACAGTGTGGGGCTCACCAACCTTGTTCCCCTGGTAGCCTCACTTCACAGGGACAATGGAAAGTTTGTTCAGTATCATGGCCCAATGGATGGCAGTGACTACCTCCTTGGAGCACTTAAACCCAAACCAACGTGTCCGCAATAATCTCCGATGGCAACAAATGCCTTGAACCTAGTCTTCTGGCCAGCAGGGGTCTGCTTTACACAAGCATAATCTTCAAGACCTCATCCTTGAGGGGCACCTGGGTGGCTCAGTCCGTTAAGCGTCCAACATCAGCTCAGGTCATGATATTGCGGTTCATGGGTTTGAGCCCCACATTGGGCTCTGTGCTGACAGCTCAGAGCCTGGATCCTGCTTCGAATTCTGTGTCGCTTTCTGTTTCTGCCTCTACCTGCTCACAGTCTGTCTCTGTCTCTCTCAAAATAAACAAACATTAAAAAACCAAAACCAAAACAAAAACAGAAAAACTCTCATCCTTGAGGAATGCCCCCAGAAAAAAGTCAATGACCTCAGAGTCCTTGAGGGGCAGGGAGAAGAGATAGATCTCTTCCAGGGACTTCATCTTCATGTCATTGATCAGGTGGCCCAGCTTGGTGACAGGGATCCACTCCTTGTCCTCAGTCGTGCCTCTGTGAGCTCCCATTCCAGGTCCGTCCTGCAGCACCAGCATCATCTACTATTTGGTGTTTTCTTGAAGATGGAGCTACCACACTCTTTTTAATATGCAATATATTCCATGTATTTCTCTCAGTCTTTTAAAAATTTTTTTATTTTTTTAAGCACACTGTGCACCCAGCATGGACCCAAAGCGGGACTTGAACTCATGACCCTGAGTTCAAGACCTGAGCTGATATCAAATGTCGGACGTTTAACTGACTGAGCCACCCAGGTTCCCCATATCTCAGTCTTTTTAACAGAAAAAAAATCAATGGCATTAATTTTATTAAAACTGTTAGAATCTACAATGTGGGTGAATACATACTTTATTCCAAGACGGGTCTAGGTTGCCTTCAGAAAGCGAGGGTGGGTTAAAACTCAAACTTTCTATGGGAGGGACCATTGAAGCCATCCTCTAGAGCTCCCATATTTTAGAGATACAAAAACAAAGAGCTGGAGGATTTGATGGTTTTTCTAAGGTCACTCCAGTGGTAAATGCTCAAACCAGTGAAGAATGCAAATCTCCTGGGTCCTTCCCACCATACCATAGTGCTGCTGAAACAGAATCTAGGCATCCCTTCCCTGGGGTTGCTATGCCGGGTTCTATTCCTTTAGCTTAACAGTCATTTTTTATTTAACAAGAAATAAAAAAAAAACATGGAACTAAACGTGACCTTGGACGTGAGTTGGTCTAACCTTAGAGATGAGAAAACTGAATATTTCCTGGGGAGGGTTCTGAGCGTGATAAGTATGTCATACAATGAAGTCATACAGCATGTGGCCTTTACGGCCCGGCTTTGCTTAAAATCATAAACCTGAAGTTGTTCGTCTATTTCAGCCCCTCCGGTAGCTTCCTACTGTACTTGCACGAAGCCCACACTCTTTCTTCCCATGGCCTCAAAGCTCCATTCCTGTCTGGCCCCCTTGGCTCATCTTATTGTCCCCTTTGCCCACTGTGTTTGTGCCACACTGTCCTCCTTGGCTGTTCTTTAAACAGCCAAGTATTGATTAAGAATCTCTTTAGCGTAGGACCAACTGGCAGATGTTAGAAGAAATACAACCTTGGTCTTTGATGAACTTATAGTATGTGGGAGTGGGGGGCACGGATAGGATTCATTCATTCCTTCAGTCGTTCAATACCAAATTATTAGCAGTATATATATCCTAGGCCCAGAGCTGGGTACCAGGGTATCAAGTCCAACAGGACAGGGACCTCAAGTTCAGCAGGAAGGAGAGCCAGTTGGAAAATAGCATGGACTAAGTATGGGGATGATTGGAATACAGAGGAGCACTCCCCACATTTCCTGGGGGGCCAGGGAGGCTTCTCAGAGAAGGTGACCCTCCAGTTGTGTCTTAAAGAGCGTGAGAAGTTAGTAGACGTGGAAAGCATCAAGGAGTAAAGCGGAGGTGGCTCAGGATGATCAGAGACCTGGACAACAGCACGTGCAAGACTTGAGTGTGTGCAAGGACTTGCTGCGTGCAGGGAGCATGCTTGCTTTTTTATCTTGGGGGCTCCTCAGAGCAGTAAGAGGAACAGCCAGGCCATGGCGTGCATGGTCTTACAGGCTAAGCAAAAAAATAAAAAATAAAAAATAAAACAACCAAAAAATTTAAAAAAAACCCCAACAAATACAAAAGAAAAAAAACAACAAAATTTTATTCTGCCAGTTATTGGCATTGGAAGTTATAGGTGGGATCAGACAGGGTTTTGTGTTGTTTTTTTTTTATAGAGCTCCTTGGTAGCATAGAGAGCACTGGATTTATTCTTGTGTCACTGCAGCCAGGGGCCAGGTGGGAAATTATTTTATTTTATTTTTTTAACCCTTCGCAGGTGAGAAAACTAATGCTCAGAAAAGCCGAGCAACCTCCCCAGAATCACACAGGTAACGAGCTGGGTGGAGATGGCAGGCTTTCTATCTCAATGCCACAAGGACGGTCCTGCCCCAGCTCCCAGATGGGGATGTCTTGAGCTCACACAGGGCAAGGGAGGATGACCAGAGGGGACAGATGTGAGAGAGCTGTCTCAGAGGCTGATTTGCAAGGACCCGAGTGAGATAGAGGAAGGCATCTGGAATCCTCCAGTTTCTGGCCTGGGCCCTGTAAGAGGTGACGGCGTTCCCCGCGGTGGGGAAACGAAGGAGCTGACGAACGGTAACAAGCATGGGCCTTGTGATGATACAGGGCAGGAAGGGAGCCCGCAGAGCACTAGGGCTGCATGAGAGCAAGCAGGGCATCTGGAGAGGGTATCAGGAAAAGGTCCGAGTGGACCTATCATTTAAAATGCATTTTGGACTAGGGGCGCCTGGGTGGCTCAGTTGGTTGAGCATCCGACTTCGGCCCAGGTTGTGATCTGATGGTTTATGAGTTCAAGTCCCACATCAAGCTGTCTGCTGTCAGTTCAGAGCCTGCTTCAGATCCTCTGTTTCCCTCTCTTACTGCCCCTCCCCTGCTCAAGCTCTCTCTTTCAAAAATAAGTAAACATTAAAATTAAAAAAAAAAATGCATTGGGCACCTGGGTGGCTCAGTCTGTTAAGCATTCGACTTCAGCTCAGGTCATGATCTCTCGGTCCGTGGGTTTGAGCCCTGCATTGGGCTCTGTGCTGACAGCTTGAAGCCTGGAACCTGCTTTGATTCTGTGTCTCCCTCTCTCTCTGACCCTCCTCTACTTGCACTCTCTCTCTCTCTCTCTCTTTCTCAAAAACAAACATTAAACATTTTTTTAAAAGGGGCACCTGGGTCGCTCAGTCAGTTGAGGGTCCGACTTCGGCTCAGGTCATGATCTCAAGGTCCGTGAGTTTGAGCCCCGCGTCAGGCTCTGTGCTAACAGCTCAGAGCCTGGAGCCTGCTTCAGATTCCGTGTGTCTCTCTCTCTGCCCCTCCCCCACTCATGCTCTGTCTCTCTCTCCCTCTATCTGTCAAAAATAAATAAACATAAAAAAAATTAAAAAAAATTTTTTTAAATAAAATGCATTTTGAAACAGGCAGGGAAGCACGAGCTTGTGTTGAGGAAAAGATGGAGGTAGATTTTGGTGACGGTGCACCCACCATCGGTGACCTTGAATATCAGGCAGAGTGAGGCACTTTGAGCCAAGGAGTACAAATTTTTGACTGCGCTTGGGGAAGGGAAATCTGTCAAGGTTGATCTAGGTTGATTTGGAATGGATAGAGAACGGAAGTGGGGAGACCAGTTAGGAGGGTTTGCAATGGTGTGGGGAGGAAGTAATGGGAGCCCGGATTAGGTGGTGACATGGATGTGGGACAGAAGAGGGCGGCATGAAGAGATCAGTGCACATGAGGTCAATATGCTTTGATAACTAGATGTCAGCAAGTTGTTCAAGATCATTTTGAAAGTTTTGAGCTTGGACTGAAAGAATTAAATTCCGCTTTGCAAATGCTGACAAGACAGCAACTGCCTCACCAAGCAGTGTGGCCCAGAGGAAGGCTGGAAATTTGGAGAAATGTCAAGACCAGAGTCACAGTTTGGGATCATCCTCACAAAGGTGACAACTGAAGTCTTGACAAGGGCTGGCATTGTTGAGGACCGGGTGGGCAGACACAGAGCAAGGGGCCAGAAACAGCCTCATGGTGCAGCCTGAGGAGGCGGAGGGGAGGATCAGGGCAGTGGAGAGGGTCGGAAGTCCAGAAGAGGAATTGCGAAGAAGAGGTGGCAGATATAAAAAGTCACTTCAGGATGCCCGGGTGGCTCAGTCGGTTAAGCATCTGACTTCGGTTCAGGTTATGACCTCATGGTTTGTGAGTTCAAGCCCTGCATCCGGTGGGTCCTGCTTTTCTCCAAATCTGCCCCTTGTGGTATTCTCTCTCTCACCCTCTCTCTCCCTGCACCCTCTCTCTCTCTCAATAAAAATAAATAAATAAACAAATAAATAAATAAACAAACAAATAAATAAAGTCAGTTCAAAACCCAGAAACTCAATGATTTAGTTGAGTTGATTTAAAGTTGATTTAAAGCTGCCACTGCTTTAGTATTTCCACCCTAAAGAAAACTTTTCTCCATTACTACTGCTGTGATACACTGGAACTTTTTTTTTAAAATTTATTTATTTATTTTGAGAGAGGCAGAGAGAGTTGGAGAGAGAATCGCAGGCAGGCTCCACGCTGTCAACGCAGAGCCTTACACGGGGGTCAAACTTGCGAACCGTGAGGTCATGACCTGAGCCGGAACCAAGAGTCAGATGCTTCACTGACTAAGCCCCCACGCACCCCATACACTGGAACTTATTAAAAAAGACTTTCCCTTCTCTCTCCTTTTCTCTGTGTCCAGTTGCCTGTCCCTCGCCATGTCTTCCCACAAGACTTTCAGGATCAAGCGATTCCTGGACAAGAAACAAAAGCAGAATCATCCTGTTCCCCACTGGATTTGGATGAAAACTGGTAATAAAATCAGGTACAACTCTGAGAGGAAGCATTGAAGAAGGACCAGGCTGGGTCAATAAGGGATCGCACACAAGATGGCACACAAGTTTATGCTGCATGAAGGTCACGTGTTCCTATCCTATTACTCTGTAAACATCACAACTGCCTGAACAATGGATGTGTTTTATCAGGAAAATGATTTTTCTCTGCTACTGTGCTTCTGCACCAGTGTGTTCGTTCAGTAATAAATGAGACATTTGTTGGGGCGCCTGGGTGGCCCAGTCGGTTAAGCGGCCGACTTCGGCTCAGGTCATGATCTCATGGTTCGTGAGTTCAATCCCCGCGTCAGGCTCTGTGCTGATGGCTCAGAGCCTGGAGCCTGTTTCGGATTCTGTGTCTCCCTCTCTCTGACCCTCCCCATTCATGCTCTGTCTCTCTCTGTCTCAAAAATAAATAAACGTTAAAAAAAATAAATAAATAAAATAAATGAGACATTTGTTGGAAAAAAAAAAAAAAAAGAGTTTTCCAAGTACTAACAGAGACCAAAAGAGAATACAACAAATAATGGATTTGCAAGGTATTCGGTTCTCACCTAGCACAGCCAGGTTGTTCTGAGGGACTCATGGGTTTCATTCCAAAGGGGAATAGGGCCCTACCATGTCCTCAAAGGTGGTATGGCTTCTTTGGGTCCCTGTCTGGGCTCCTCTCTTCCAAGGATTTGACTGGCTATTTCCACTTGACTGGTTTTCTTCTGCCCTCCTTACACACATGGTATCTGAAGTCTGGACAAGAAGGCCACCCACCCAGGGCCTGAGTTTTCTTCTCCTTTGCCCATCACAAGTGACCTCTTGTCCTGGTCAGTGACACTAGGAATCACATCACTCTTCAGATGAGATCTTGACTCTACTCATGGCCAAGAGTACAGTGATGGATAAAGAGATTGCAACCTTATAAAGGATGAAATAATAGGGTGGGGGTTGCAGTGTCTGAGATCAGAAGGCAGGTTTCTCTCAGAGTCAGATGTAGCAAACGTTGTCATGGATGAGGAGGTCAGGACGGACAAAGAGCCTCTGGAAAATGATGAGAAAGGCACCAGTAGTAAGGCAGTTGACCAGAGCGACTGTAAGGGATTTCAGAGTGAGTGTGGAGGAAATGAAAACCAGAGAGACATCTGACCCTTTCTCTCCTGCCTTGGAAATGTTAGGATTCCGCCTTTCTTCCGCATCCCATACACTATGGCTGCTCCCGTTCCCTGCTCCAGTTGCGAGTCCAGGTGGTTCAGCCAGGGAGAAGCAGAGGCCTCCCTGTTCCTTCTGGACTCACTCCCCTCTGTGGAGTGGGGACCCCTCTGCCTTTCTGAGCACCAGCTCTGGAGGCCCACTTGGAAGGTGCAGCCCAGGCAGGGCTTCCATCTTTTCCATCTGCCCTCTCCTTGCTTGCTCCCCTGGCTTGTAGCAGGCCCTGCTTTCTCTACTTCTGCCATCCTGTGAAAGTCCTAAATCAGGACTTTTGAGTTCTGCTGGGCAAGGACAGGAAGTCACACCAGGGAAACAGGTGCAAGCATTGATGTTCGTTTGTTTCTGCTTTGGAACCACAGTCATCACAAGAGACAGTAGAGCAAATCTGAGAACGCGTACTCAGTGATGGATTTTCAGGCTACAGATCTGAATCCCTTCTTATTTATAGTCAGGCTGTTTACCCCCAATCTACCAAACATGCCACTTTTTCTTCCAGGACTACCAAGCCTCTTCTTGTTGAGGTTGTTACAAAGAAGGGACTGTGTCTCCCTGTTGCATTCCACATACGTATGACAAGAACGGTGCTCATTACTTAGCCTCCACCCCTAGAGAAAGTTCCAGGATGGGTCTAAATAGCAGGCAGTCTCTTTCCCCTGACAACTTATTTTCAAGATAACTATTTGTCTCTTACTCCCTGTGGTTATGGTGGTAACATCTTCATGGCTCTATTTTTGGGCAGGATGCTGGGGCTTGGGTGACAGAGCTATGCTTTTGATAGCCATCGATGGAAATAGAATGCAAAAGATTTGGAGTCTAAATTCTGACACTAATTAACAGTATGATCCTAGGTAAGTCATTTCTCCTCTCTGGGCTCAATTCATCCATAAATAAAAGGATCGAGGATGTGCCAGTAAATCTTTAACAATCAACTCTTGGTGGAAGAGGAAAGGGGGAAGAAGGAAGCCCTGATTTGTACTGCTTGTTAATTTCTCTGGTGTAAATATCCCACCAAAGTCAACTGGTTCATAAATTTCCTGAAAATTTAGCAATGGGTTCTGGTGAGATAGTACCAGCCAGTTGCAATACAATTTTGGATAAGATCAATAATACACATTGTTTTAATCCTGAAATTCTTTGATATGATAGATCTAAAAGTCCCTTCAGACTTCAAATGCTACAATCCTGTGATTCCAACACTGGATGATTTTTTTTTTTAATTGCCAGGATACACCCAAAGCCTGATTCACAGACCTCACTCACTGTGTAAGTTCTTTGGCATCCTGAATGAACTTGGCTTTGGTCCAGATTCAGAGCTATCCTCCCTTTTGAGCAAGCAGCTCTGGCCAGAGGCCTTTGAACTAGAGGTGCTCTGAAACTATCATGGCCTGGGAGTTGGGACCTTGGGTCTTGAAACTTCAGGAGTCATTGTTACTGCCTTCACTTGAGTGGTCAGATGGGTTATGATTCATCACCATGTGATTTCAGCCACTGTTTCCCAGGATGCCTGGAAGCAAGGAAGGCCTGGAAGCATGGAACAGACAGAGGAAAAACAGGGAGGAGGAGAAAGGGACGTGTCTAGGGTAGGGCCCTTGCTGAGTCGTAAGCAGGTGTGAGTCACTCCTGTCTCCCTTGGCAGCCACACCTTTTGCCCAAGTTCTGTATGCCAGGTGGAGAATTTGCCTACACCAAGCTCCCTTGATCAAGTCAGAACAGGTTTCCTGAGCAGTCATTCCCATTAAATTAATGGAATCAAAATAAGCTGATGTCTCTTGAAATGTGATTTACGTATTTCTTTTCTGTTTCCTAAGTGCTTACAGAGGACCCTGAGAGTGTAGAAGAGAGAAAAGAGGAAGAAGCATACTTTAACAGCCAGGAGGCTGGAGGCTGGGGGCGGTGGTTATATTATCCATTCCTGCCCTCCCATCCTCCTAAACAGCTTGCTAAAGAAACCAAGCTGAATGCAGTGAGGAGTGTAATGGCCAAGAATCTTCATGAGTTACTGGTAGTATTATGATCAAGATCTTTCCACTGTGTGTGTGTGTGTGTGTGTGTGTGCGCACACACGCACATGCACACACACGTGCAACTACTATTGAACTAAGGAGAAAAGGTCTAGGGGCACCTGGGTGGCTCAGTTGGTTAAGCGCCAACTATGGTTCAGGTCACAATCTCACAGTTCCTGAGTTCAAGACCCACATCAGGCTCTGTGCTGACAGTGTGGAGCCTGCTTGGTATTCTCTTTCTCTCCCTCTCTCTCTTTCTCTCTCTCTCTTTCCATTTCTCTCTCTGCCTCTCTCCCATTTGTACTCTCTCTCAAAATAAATCAACAAACTTAAAAAATTTAAAAAAAGAAGAAGAAGAAGAAAAGTTCTAGAAGGGAAACACTTGGCATATAACTAACTTTCAAACCCTTAAGGTCACACCTCACATCCATCAGGATGCTACCATCAAAAACAAAAACAAATGTTGGAGAGGATGTGAAGAAAGTGGAACCAGGGTGCACTGCTGATGGGGATGTAAGAATATGGTGCAACCACTGCAGAATTAGTATGATGAATCCTGAAAAAACTAAACATAGAATTACCATATGACCACAGCAAGTCCACTGCTGGATATATATCTAAAAGAATTGAAAGCAGGACCTCAAAGAGATATTTGTATGCCCGTGTTCATAGCAGCATTATTCACTTTTTACAGGCAAAAAGTGGAAGCGCCCAAGTATCTATCAGCAGATGAATGGATAAACAAAATGTGGTCCATACATACAGTTCTATTCAGCCTTAAAAAGGACAGAAACCCTAGGGATGCTGGCTCAGTTGGCTGGGCACCAGACTCTTGATTTCACAGTCATGGGATCTAGCCCCGCATCAGACTCCACGTTCAGTGGAGATTCTCCACTCTTGAGATTCTCTGTCTCTCCCTCTGCCCCTCTCCCCAGCCTGTGCACTCACTCCCTCTCTGTCTCTCTCTCTCAAAATAAAATAAAATAAAATAAATTTTTTTTTAAAAAAAAGGAACGAAATCTTGACACATGCTATAACTTAGGTGAACCCTGAAGGCATTATGTTAAGTGAAATGAGGCAGTTATGAAAAGACAAACGTTGTATGGCTCCACTTACAGGGAGTAGTCAAATTCACAGAGATAGAAAGTAGAATGGTAGTTGTCAGGGGCTGGGGGTAGAGAGCGATGGGAAGTTAGTGCTTAATAGGTAAGATGATTCCATTTGGAAAGATGGAAAAAGTACCATGGATGGATAATGGGGATGTTTGCACAATGATGTAAATGTACTTAATCCCACAGAACTATCACACTTTAAATGGCTACAATGGTAAATGTTATACTATGTATATTTTACCACAATTAAAAAAAATCCACACGCACACACACACACACACACACCCCTTGGGGACAAACTGTTTGAGTTTGAAATCCTGTTTCATGGCTTGCTAGAAATATGAGCTTGGTCAAATTACTTGACCAACTTGAGCCTTTGTCATCTGTCCCATGGAGAGGACAGTGATACTCACTTCTTAGGGCTATTGCAAGGCTTAAATGAGACACCCCAAGTAAAGCACTTAGGACAGCATTTGGTACATAGTAAGTGATCAGTGGTAGAGTTCTTAGGCATCATGGTTGAGGGTCAACTAGAAGCTGACCATGGGCAATCTTGTGCAACTTGTCCTCTTAAACTTGATCCAAGGAAGTGAAACAATATTTTCTTACCACATATATTCATATTCATAAATATATGCACCATGAAGTCCCACATACATATGGAGTAAAGATGACTAACATCTCCAGTCGGCATACTTATTTCATGTGTTCTAAATTTGTCTTTTCTGCTAATATATCAGAGTCTTGCTTTGCCCTTAGGCAAATTGCATTTAGGGCTGAGATGTTTTATGTTTGTCAATACCATTAAAGATTAGGCATTTGTTTTCTTTTTTAATTTTTTTAAAAATCTTTATTTATTTTTGAGAGACAGAGAGTGAGCAGGGGAGGGGCAGAGAGAGAGGGAGACACAAATCCGAAGCAGGCTCCAGGCTCCGAGCTGTCAGCACAGAGCCCGATGCGGGGCTCGAACTCAGGAACCGTGAGATCATGACCTGAGCCGAAGTCAGACGCTCAACCAACTGAGCCATCCAGGTGCTCCTAGGCATTTGTCTTCTGCAAGGAACTGCTGGAATAATGTCTGAGCTGTTATGACGTCCACATAAGCTTCGGTGGGACACCCACAGAGATCAAGCCAGGGCTGTAGTTAAGGCAGCAACAATGGCAGATCCCACTTGTACCCCCACCCACCTAGAATCACGCTCATGGACCTTCCATCTCCATGCTCCCTGCTAGGCCTTCCAGGCCTTCTGGAAATTACCTGGAAAGTTTATCTGATGAAGGCTCAGGAAGCCAAGGACAGGAGAAGAGCAGAAAAATACAAGGGAGACCTATTAAGAAGACATGAAATCTTTGAGACAATATTTAGAAACAAAATATGCAAAATATGAATTATATGTAGTATTGAATTCCAATGAATATTTTCATTAAAAAAAATTTTTAATGTTTATTTATTTTTGAAAGAGAGAGAGAGAGCGCAAGAGGTGCCGGGGCAGAGAGAGAGAAGGAGACACACAATCTGAAGCAGGCTCCAGGCTCTGCCAGCACAGAGCCCAACACGGGGCTCGAACTCACAGAGTGTGAGATCGTGACCTGAGCCGAAGTCAGCCACCCAACCAACTGAGCCACCTAGGTGCCCCTGAATATTTTCAGAACAATGGTTCTCAGCTGGGGTGGCGGAAGGATTTACCCCCCTACTCACTACCTCCAGGGGGCACATAGCAGTGTCTGAAGACCTTGGGTTGTCACAATTTACGGGCTGGGGAGAGTGCTGCTGGCATCTAGTGGGTAGAGGCCAGGGATACTGCTAAACATCTTAATAATGTTCAGAGCAGCCCCCACAACAAAGGATTATCTGGCCTAAAATGTCAAAAGTGCTGGGGTTGAGAAATCTAGCTTTAGAACACCCCAATGTTGATAACAGTGCTATCAATAATAGACAAATTATGGAAAGAGCCCAAAAGTCCATTGACCGATGAATGGATAAAGAAGGTGTGGTGTATATATACAATGGAATACTACTCGGCAATGAAAAAGAATGCAATCTTGCCATTTGCAACAATGTGAGTGGAACTAGAGTGTATTATACTAAGTGAAATAAGTCAGTCTGAGAAAGACAAATATCATATGATTTTACTCATATGTGGAATTTGAGAAACACAACAGATGAACATAGGGGAAGGGAAGGAAAAATAATATAAAAACAGAAAAGGAGGCAAATCATAAGAGACTCGTAAATACAGAGAACAAACTGAGGGTTGCTGGAGGGCAGGGGTGTGAGGAAATGGGTTAAATGGGTGTTGGGCATGAAGGAGGGCACTTTTCGGGATGAGCACTGGGTGTCATATGTAAGAGAAGAATCAATGGGTTCTATTCCTGAAGCCAACACTACACTGTATGTTAACTAACTTGAATTTAAATAAATAAAAAAAGAACAACGAGAGATGAAAAGAAATCATCTCCTAGCTGACATTATACGTATTACATTTATTTACCTTCTTTTCTTCAATGAGGTATTAACATTTAAAAGTGGACTTGGTTAGGAGGGGAAATTTTCATCATAAACCATCAAGACTTCTTTACTTAGGACTTCACGATATTAGTCAGAACTTGTTTCTTATCTTGCTCAACCTTCGGAAGGAATTTGTCCAAACATGAAATCCTTTTAAACCTCCCAGTGCGTTGTACATGGGAAACAGCTTTATGGGCCACAGATTAAAGTGGGAAAAGGGTTTGGAAAAAGGTGCTAAATGATCTGCAGAAAACCACGACAGAATAAAAGGCTCTCCCATGCTCTGGAATCTGAAATCACATCATCATCATCGTATGTTCCCGAAACACCAGCCTCAAGAGAACACGCAGCACGGGTATAAGCAGGTTCTGTGTCTGCCTGCCTGCATTTCAGTCCTGTCTTCAGGACCTGTCTTCAGGTCATGACAAACTGTGTGACCTTGGGCAACTTTATGAACTTCTTGGTGCCGCTATTTTCTCACCCCAAAAATAATCCTTGTAGGGTTGTTGGGTGGATTAACTGAGATAGTTAATACAGGAAAAGCACAGTTCCCGGGGGCATTGTAAGCCCTCTAGAGGTGCTATCAGTTACAGTGAGGATGACAAAGTGGAACGTTGGCATGTTTATTATAAAGGTTAAATATTATAAACATTATATTTCCTTTTAAATATAATCAGCCTTTGATGGTGTCTTTGTGACTCAAAATAATCTCTAGGTTGCTTTAAAACTGGGCTTGGGGCGCCTGGGTGGCTCAGTCGGTTAGGCGTCCGACTTCAGCTCAGGTCACGATCTCGAGGTCCGTGAGTTTGAGCCCCGCATCAGGCTCTGGGCTGATGGCTCAGAGCCTGGAGCCTGCTTCCGGTTCTGTGTCTCCCTCTCTCTCTGCCCCTCCCCTGTTCATGCTCTGTCTCTCTCTGTCTCAAAAATGAATAAATGTTAAAAAAAAAAATTAAAACTGGGCAAAGGTAGTTTTCTTTTCCTCCACTCTGGAAATGATAACCCATACTTACAGTAGCACTGGAGAATGCTTACAAAATTAGAAAATAAGATAGTAAAGAAAGAACCCAAGAAAGAGAATTTAGATAATTCACTGTGATAGCAAGTTTGAGATTAGGCTTTGTGCTGACAAATTCTAGGGGCACAATAGACATTTATTAACAAATGAAACCACAAGGTATGTTTTGCAAGATAAAAGGCACTACCATCTGATGGGAAGGTTGAGTTGTAAAGAGAGAAATCACCATGTAGGTGAGGGTCTGGGCTTACAAAATATTGCAGGAGTTTGGGAAAGCTCCAGTAAGGGCATTCACAATGGTTCTTGTCTCTGGCTGGACACCAGGGGCACTCTTAAGAATCCTAATTCCCAGCTCCACCCTAGATTAATTGAATCAGGATCTTAGGGATCCTGGAGGTTAAGTGGCCAGACATCATGTATTTTTATTTAAATTTTTTTTAATTTATTACATTTATTTATTTTTGAGAGACAGTGAGACAGAGCGCGAGTGGGGGAGGGGTGGAAAGAGAAGGAGACACAGAATCCAAAGCAGGCTCCAGGCTCTGTGCTGAATGTTTGCACGGGGGGGTGGGGGGGGTGGGGGTGGGGGGCTCTAACCAATGAACCGTGAGATCATGACCTGAGCCAAAGTCAGTCCCTTAACCGACTGAGCCACCCAGGCGCCCCTATTTTTATTTTTTAAAAATATTTTTAATGTTTATTTACTTTTGAGAGAAAGAGCAGGGGAGGGGTAGAGAGAGGGGGACAAAGGATCTGAAGCAGGCTCTGTGCTGACAGCAGAGATCCCAATGCGAGTCTCAAACTCATGAACCACGAGATCACGACCTGAGCCGAAGTCCAATGCTTAACCAACTGAGCCACCTAGGCGCCCCAACATCTTGCATTTTTAGAGTCTGCATAGATTCCAATGTGTGGCCAAGGTTGAGTGACCAATGTTTCTTAGACTCAAATGTTATAGGAATTGTCTGGAGATTATTATTAAAACTCAAATTCTGATTTGGTAGGGTGTGGGTAGGGGGGAGAGAAGAGAGAGAAGAATCAGGAGGCTAAGATACTACATTTCTAAGAAATTCCCAAGAGATGTCAATTTCACAATTCTGGGGATGCCCCCATTTGAGCTGCCAAATTCCATGTACTTTTAAAATGGCTTCATATAACGGGAGCCTGGGTGGCTCAGTCGGTTAAGTGTGTGACTTCAGCTCAGGTCATGATCTCGTGGTTCACAGGTTCGAGCCCCATGTCAGGCTCTGTTCTGACAGCTCAGAGCCTGGAGCCTGCTTTGTGGATTCTCTCTCTTTCTCTCTCTCTCCCTCTCTCCCTCTCCTCTCTGCACCTGTCCGCTCACACTCTCTCTCTCTCAAAAATAAATAAAATGTTTAAAAAATCAAAATGGCTCCATATAAATAAACATATGATATCATTATAATATCATTTCTTTGAAATTCACCTGTTCAACAAATGTGTAATAGCCTCCTGGAGCTATGTGCTTTTGGAGGGATACAGATGAATAAGTAGATTCCTTCCCTCAAGTTGTTTACAATTCAATTTGTAATTGATGGCATCCAGTTAGGCAGAAAATAAAACTTTCTGACTGTAAGATTTCCCGATGGCGGTGAAATGGGATGGGTACTGAGGGGTATTTAGGGTGGAAGACATCAAGAGAAAGAGTTTTGTTTTGGGAAAGTACCGAATGAAGAATATTTGTGTGAAGCAACAGAATAGCCTGAAAAGAGGTGAAAGAAATGGACAGGAAAAAGGAAACTGAGCATCAGGGTTTTTAAAAAGTAGTCTATAGATGGCTGCTATGAGAGGTTTCTGAGGAAAGAGAACCTTGTTCCCGAAGGTAAGAGAAACTCGCTCTGGATTTGAGGTTTTGTTGCCCATTTTATTCACTGCACTTAGCAAGCAGATAGATAAACCAAGCACATAAACTCAGGGCTCAAATTTCTCTGAAAGGCTCATCCACATCTCATTTTGCATCTTCTGATTTGCAAACCGTATGTTATTTGCATCTGATTTCCAACTGTCGTGGCCAAGTGTCAATATCTAGGGATACTAGTCCACAAGTCTTTGTGAGCATGGTCTCCTTACATCTCCGTGTGCTTCACACTATCAATCAGCAGTAGCAATCCAATCTGGAGTGTTTAGTGCATTCCTAGCTTGTCAGAATTGGCAACGAATGGATAGACTGCCTGGTTATTGGGAACTTCATCTTCGTTATTCCCCTGTCTGATACCAACTTTGCTGAGCCTGGCCAGCACATCACCGCGATTGCAAAATCTCCAACTGCTTAGGAAAGCACAGCCAGACCTGCTAAATTTTCAAATTGCAGGACAAACCTGTTCCTCCTCACCTACGTACTGACAGGTTTAGAAAACCCTTCAATGATCATTCCCAAGCTTGAACACAATTGGATTATTCTTTTATTTTTTTATTATTATTTTTAATGTTTATTTATTTCTGAGAGAGACAGAGACAGAGCGCTAACAGGGGAGGGGCAGAGAGAGAGGGAGATGGAGACAGAATTAGAAGCAGGCTCCAGGCTCTGGGCTGTCAGCACGGAGCCCAGCGTGGAGCTCGAACTCACAGACTGCGAGATCATGACCTGATCCGAAGTTGGACGCTTAACTGCGCCCCCCCCAGGCACCCCTGAGAACACAATCAGATTCTTAATATGGGTCTCAAGTCTTTTAAATTCTTAAAAAGATGGAACTCAGGCAGATAATTTTTAAATTTTTTTTAACCTTTATTTTTGAGAGACAGAGAGACACAGAGCAGGGGAGTGAGCAGTGTGAGCAGGGGAGGGGTAGAGAAAGAGGGAGGCACAGAAACTGAAGCAGGCTCCAGGCTCTGAGCTGTCAGCACAGAGCCCAACGTGGGGCTTGAACTCATGATCTGTGAGATCATGACCTGAGCCGAAGTCAGTTGCCCAACCAACTGAGCCACCCAGGCGCCCCATGATAATTTTTAAAGTTCCCCCACACACTGATTCTAGTGTGTCCCCAGGATGGGAACCAGGGCCATAGACCAGCGACTGATTCCTTTGTTCAAAAAGGAATACATGCACCTGATGGAAATTTAGAAAACATAGAACAGTATAAAGGATAAAGTAAAAGCCACTGTAATCCCACTACCCAAAGATAATGTTACTATTTGGTTAAATTTCTTCCTAGCTCTGTTTATTACAAATGTGGGATTATGCCGAATAGACAGCTTTGCTATCCCTACGTGTTCACTTAACATTCTTGTTAAATCATGTTCAGAGTGAAAATCATTTTTCTCTCTTAGGGTCCTCAAATCCATTCAGGAAAAGAGCTCTTCTTACTGGTATGAATTCACACTGATGGGTCTTATCCTCCATGAAAACACATCTGGGTTCTCATCTAGGCACAACATTTGGTAACAGAATTAGCCTGCTCTGCAGAGGCTTGTGCCAAGATTGCTTTTAGACTCAGTAAAGAGTGATTCTGTCTGTGGTAGGAATTCGTTAAGGTAGGTATAATTTACTTATTCCCATTCTTGAAATATCCTTGGGGATAAGGATATTCCAGGCTTAGGATAGTAGCCTCTACTATGCATTTGTAGGATAATCTGCATATTCTCATAATATTTGCCTATCTGACTGCATAAGCTACCCTCAGGACATTAGCATACTAAATGCTCATTATTTCATAAGCTTGCCCTTTTCTTCTAACTGGTCCATTAACTCTGATCCTCATTAGGCAATTCTATCAACAAGCATTTATTGAACATTGATAGCGCTGGAATTTTAAGAATGGCAATAATCAGGGCCCTAAAATCCTCCCTGGGAGACAACTTAGGCCAGTGATGAATGGCTGGGGAGCCCACGAGGAATGGGTCTCGTCCCTGGCTACGTGTTAGAATCACCCGGGAAGCTTTTGTGCGAGGCTGCACCCCAGACCAGGTGCACCAGCATCTCTGAAGGTGGAGTTCAGGCAAGTGGCTTTCAGAACTCCACCAGATGATTCTGATGTGTACCAGGGGTGGGAACCAGTGCCACAAAGCAGTGATTTTCATCTAACTGGCTACACATTAGAACCACCTGGGGGGAGTTTTAAAAAAGTAAAATGCCTGGGCCCCACCCCAAAGCACATGAGTCAGAATCTCTGGGAAAGGAATCTGGCAACTGTATTTTTTTCAAAGCTCTTTCAGATGGACTGATACCCAGTGAGCGTTAAGAATCCTAACTATAGGGGCGCCTGGGTGGCTCAGTCGGTTAAGTGTCCAACTTTGCTCAGGTCATGATCTTGCGGTTCGTGGCTTCGAGCCCCACGTCAGGCTCTGTGCTGACAGCCTGGAGTCTGCTTCAGATTCTGTCTCCCTCTCTCTCTGCCCCTCCCCGCTCATGCTGTCTCTCTCTGTCTCAAAAATAAACGCAAAAAAAAAAAAAAAAAAAAAAATCATAACTATAAGCAAACTAGTGAGTTGGAATAATCTAGATTTGGACCCCTTTCTGGCTGTTTTTGCTTTGCAAGCTGGGTGTGGCCCTAAGACAATGAGTTGCCTTCAGGAGGCCATGTGGGGTTTGGACACAGCACTGAGCTAAGGCATGAAGGAAACTTAAGGCCTAGTTCAGGTCTTGGTTTGCTATAAAACATTAGCAACACAACATCAGAAAAGGCACATAACCTTTCCGGGTCAAGAGCCCCTGTCCACCTGCTGATGATGGCTACCACTCTAGTTTTTTCAGACTTTCTTTCTTCCTCAATTGATGTTTTACTGGTTTTTATCTGGTGATCAGTGCATAAACCTGATGATCAACTTGCATATAGTTCTTAGCATAAGTACTGAAACTGGAAAAAGGTAGAGATGCCTGGCTGACTCAGTCAGTAGAGCATGTGAATCTTGGTCTTGGGGTTGTAAGTTCAAACTCATGTTGGGTGTAGAGATTACTTAAAAAATAAAATCTTTCCAAAAATATATAAAAAGCTATGTAATTACAGTTTTTTCCCCCCAGAGAGTGATTCAATTGACTTTCCAGCTTAAAATTTGGGGACAAATTGTTCTTAAGAAGAGGCTCTTAAAATCCCTTGAGGGCATTATGCTAAGTAAAATGAGTCAGAAAAGGACAAATACTATGTGATCTCACCTATATGTGGTATATAAAAAGCTGAACTCATAGAAACAGAGAATAGAATGGTGATTGCCCAGGGCCTGGGGGTGAGGGAAATGTAAGTCAAAGGGCACAAATTTCCAGTTATAAGATGAATAGGTCCTGGAGCTCTAATGTACAGCCTGGTGGCCACAGTTCGCGATACTATGTTATATACTTTAAAGTTACTAAGAGTTACTAAGTTACTAAAAGTTACTAAATAAAATACTAAAGTTACTAAGTTACTAAAGTTACTAAGATAATATGTTATATACTTTAAATCTACCAAGAGCAGATATTAAATATTCTCACCACACACACACACACACACACACACACACACACAGGTAATTATGGGAGGTGATGGAGGTGTTAGCTAACCCTATCATGGTAAGCATTTCACAATATATATGTGTATCAAATCACTGCACTGTATACCTTAAACTGACAGAATGTTGTACGTTGGTTATATTTCAGTAAATTTGGAAAAAAATAGAGGCTCTCAAATATCATTATCTTAAAGCGTTGATAATCTCGAGGTACCTGGGTTGCTCAGCTGTTTAACCATCTGACTCTTGATTTTGGCTTAGGTCATGATTTCACCATTTGTGGGATCATGACCCACTCATAGCGTAGAGCCTGCTTGGGATTCTCTCTCCCTCTCTCTCTCTGCCCCTCCCCTGCTCTCTCTCTCTCTCTCTCTCTCTCTCTCAAAATAAATAAACTTAAAAAAAAAAAAAAAACATTGGGGCCGCTTGGTGGCTCAGTTTGTTGAGCGTCCGACTCTTGATTTCGGTTCAGGTCATGATTTCACGGTTTTGTGAATTTGAGACAGGCATCAGGCTCTGTACACTGACTGAGTGCAGAGTCTGCTTGGGATTCTCCCTCTTTCCCTCTCCCTCTGTCCCTCTCCCACTCAAGTGTTCTCTGTCTCTTTCAAAGTAAATAAATAAACGTAAAAAAAAAAAAAAAGCATTGATAATCTGTTAGGTCTAAAATCCTACGAATTCATGACTTCATATCATTTACATTACATTTTCCAAAATTTCCAATCTTTCCCAACACATTAACAACGTTATTAGGAAAAGCCGAGCTACCTGAGAACAAAGATGTCACCGAGAACACCCGAGTCTGTCAAGAGAAGCCCAGATCAGGAAGCATTTTTATACATAATTCCACTAAAAGATAAAAAGTTAGTATCAGGTGTTTATAACAAGTTAAATGCATGATTATGACTTCAAATTGCCATTTGGTTATGTTTCTTGTTACAGGATTAAAAACTGGTAACACACTCCTCTCCCTCCCAGCCTATGGTCAAAGCCTCCCTGAATTTGATATTTTATTGATTTCTAGTTGTACTGAAAAAGAAACAACGAGCCCATGAACTCACTTCTTAAAAAAAGTATTTATATTTATCAAAAAAATGTTTTTTAAGGCATAGAATGAGTTTTCTACTTCTTTTTTTTTTTTTAATGTTTATTTATTTTTGAGAGAGACAGAAACAGAATGCGAGTGGGTTAGGGGCAGAGAGAGAGGGAGACACAGAATCTGAAGCAGGCTCCAGGCTCTGAGCTGTCAGCACAGAGCCCGATGCGGGGCTCGAACCCACGAACTGTGAGATCATGACCTGAGCAGAAGTCGGTCGCTCAACCTACTGAGCCACCCAGGTGCCCCCTACTTCTTTTTCTTTTTTAAGTTTATTTCTTTTGAGAGAGAGAGAGAGAGAGAGAGAGAGCAGGGGTGGAGCAGAGAGAGAAATAGGTAGAGAAAGAGAGAGAGAGATTCTCAATCTGAAGCAGGCTGCATGCTCAGCACAGAGCCCAATATGGGGCTCAAACTC
The DNA here is from genome assembly GCF_046562875.1 of Panthera onca. Classification (NCBI taxonomy): domain Eukaryota; kingdom Metazoa; phylum Chordata; class Mammalia; order Carnivora; family Felidae; genus Panthera; species Panthera onca. Next base: position 20,996,538 of record NC_138343.1, on the reverse strand, counting down.
ATGAACTATGAGATCATGACCTGAGCCCAAATCAAGAGGTGGGACACTTAACCGACTGAGCCACCCAGGCGCCCTGTGTTTTCTACTTCTTCAAAGTGTATTTGTAGTACTATTAACATCTTTCATTTATAAAGTAGCTTCATTTAGGAGTGCCTGGGTGGCTCAGTCGGTTGAGTGTTGCACTTCAGCTCAGGTCATGATCTCGTAGTTCATGAGCTCGAACCTGGCGTCGGGCTCTGTGCTGACAGCTCAGAGCATGGAGCCTGCTTCAGATTCGTGTCTCCCTCTCTCTCTACCCCTACCCTGCTCACACTCTGTCTCTGTCTCTCTCAAAAATAAATAAACATTCACAAAAATTTTTTTATAAAGTAGTTTCATTTATAAAATACAATTCCTCTGGATTGTGCAAAAAGGGCAATTGATGAGACTCCGATCATGTCAAGCAGATTTGGCGGCTTTCTCTCCTGCTTCATCAGAAGCTGACCTGTCCCGACTTTAGCTTCTCTGTTTACTGCCTGGGGGTCTTTAATTTCTTGGTTGGTTACTTTGACTTATTTCCCTTTTGCTCCCCTTTTCCCTTTTAGTCCGTACTTAGTCCCTTTAGTCTGTACATGAGAATGTTCGGACGACGTCTGGCCTATCTGGCCTTGAACTCTCCCTTTACCGCTTCTAGAGCTGCACAGCCTTTTCCTCTGGGCATCTCAGCAGAGGCTGTGCTGGGGAGCACCTGGGCGTTTGTGGGGACAGCGCAGCCTTCGCCGAGCGGGGCCAGCTGGACATTGCCACTCTCACCACCCCTGAGCTGCTGGAGCCTCTGTTTTCAAACTTTGTAAGACCACCAGAGCTCCTTCTTACTCATGGAATCTTGCACAGAATCGCCATTTCATGGGGACAGAGGGGCATCTACTGTGTTGAAGTGGGTGTGTGTTTTTACGGAATGCTGATAAACTTCCCTGGAAAGTCCCATCCCATGTAATGCTGCAACATATTTTCAGTATGAAAATAATAAAAATCCTTTTAGAGTTTCTTTTTTTTTTTTTTTTCCATAAAGAGGAGTTACTTGTCGCTTCTGCCAACTTTTAAGACTGGAGTGGGGCGCCTGGATGGCTCAGTCGGTTAGGCGTCCAACTTTGGCTCAGGTCATGATCTCACGGTTTGTGAGTACGAGCCCTGCATCATCAGCCTCTGCGCTGACAGCTCAGAGCCTGGAGCTTGCTTTGGATTCTGTGTCTCCCTTTCTCTCTGCCCCTCCCCTGCCCGCACTCTGTCTCTGTCTCAAAACTAAACAAACATCAAAAAAAAAAAAAAAAAAAAAGATTGGAGAAAACAAGGTAAAGGGGTATGCCTGACAGGGAAGGCTTTAGGAGCTAATAGCTGCCCTAGCACTGCCACTTAGGTCAGTGGAGGAAGGCCCTGGATGGAAGAGCTAAGGGAAGAGGGCCGCAGTCACATCTGAAGGCCTGTTCAGTACTGTGGGGCCTCTGTGTCCCTGTGTTGTGTTTGCCATCTTCATCCCGCAAGTGGGGGTGGGGGTGGGGGTGGGGGCGGGGGTAGAGGGAAGAGTATCTCCCTTAGAGTGAGAACATGGCTGCAGGGCAGCTACAGTCATACCCCGGTCATCCCTGATGATCAATCAACGGCAAGTAAAACCAGCAGAAACTACCTGCTGGGGCGATCCACCTCCCTGGTTAATGACCACTAATCTGTATTCATTGTTTACCAGCAGCCCAATTAGGCCTTTAATAATACCAGAGAAGAAAACAATTAGGAAAGTACAGGCTAGCTGACCCCTTGACCTGAAGAGGACTAGACTTTTCTCTACCCAGTTGGCTTTGGCCAACTAGAGTAAGGGTAACCCCATACTTCCTTTAATTATGTGAGGCTAGTTTCTCATCTCTTGGGAAGCTCAAAACACTTGATTCATGAATAGGCACTCTTTCTCTTAATTATTAGTATCTATACTAATAGATGCTAATAGAAGGAGCTAAAGGCACCTTCTTTAAAGAAAAATAGGGATAGCTTTGAAATTGCTTCTTCTTTTATATAGATTCAATTACCAATGAATTACCAAGGCAATGAAACACCTTGAAGTAGGCATTTTGAGTAAATTTTTTGTTGAAGTATAACATACATACATAAATATATACAAATCATAGGAGTACAGTTGGATGAAGTTTCACGCCTACGTACACACGGAGTCTCCAGGTTGGGAAATAGAACCCTGCCGTCACCCCAGAAAGCCCTTCTTTGGTACCCCTCCCCCCAGTTACTCCCCAAGGTAACCACTACCCTAATTCTAACACCATACACTAATATTTCCGCCTTTGAACTTTTCCATTTTGACAGTTAACCTGTTTAAATCTGCTGCAATGGACAGAGACCTTCCTTGGTAATATTTTTACCTCAGCAATCTCGATTCTAAAGAGTGATTGTTATTTCGCCTTTTCCTTTGTGTCTTGTAAGTTGGACCAGCTTGATATAAAGCCATAAACTCAAAGGCTAAAAAGTCTTTCCTACAAATGGGATCAGCCTTTTTTGTTTAATCATTTGGCCCCTGAGGAAGCCAGATGTGCATGTGTATGCACCTTCCTATTTTTTTCCTGCCCCAACTTCTCTTTTTTCCTTTTTAAATTTTTTTAATGTTTATTCATTTTTGAGAGACAGAGCGTGAGCAGGGGAGGGGCAGAGAGAGAGGGAGACACAGAATCGGAAGCAGACTCCAGCCTCTGAGCTGTCAGCACAGAGCCCGACGCGGGGCTCGAACTCACCAACTGCTGGATCATGACCTGAGCGGAAGTCGGACGCTCAACCAACTGAGCCACCCAGGTGCCCCATTCTCTTTTTTCTTTTTATGTCCTCAGTGGACAGCCTTCTCTACACTGTGCTTCCCTTGCATACAAACTTTGCTCAACAAATCCTGCTCTCCAGAATGAATCACCACTGCACATACTGCCTCGAATTGATTTTATTGTTTATCCACAATAGACACACACAACCTCAGAGAATCCCTTTTTTTACTTCTGCTTTTTCTAAAAAGATTTTATTTTTGGGGAACCTGGGTGGCTCAGTCAGTTAAGCATCTGACTCTTGATTTCAGCTCAGGCCATGATCTCCTGGTACGTGGGTTCGAGCCCCACATCAGGCTTTGCGCTGACAGCACTCAAAGCCTGTTTGGAATTCTCTCTCTCTCCTCTCTCTCTGCCCCTCCTCCCGTGCACTTTCTCTCTCTTTCTCTCTCTCTCTCAAAATAAATAAGTAAACTTTATTTAAAAAAAAATTTTTTTTTAATGTTTATTTATTTTTGAGACAGAGAGAGACAGAGCATGAGTGGGGGAGGGGCAGAGAGAGAGGGAGACACAGAATCCAAAGCAGGCTCCAGGCTCTGAGCTGTCAGCACAGAGCCCGACACGGGGCTCGAATTCACAGACCGTGAGATCATGACCTGAGCTGAAGTCGGATGCTTAACCGACTGAGCCACCCAGGCGCCCCAGTAAACTTTAAAAAATAATTTAAAAAGATTTATTTTTAAGTAATCTCTACACCCAACATGGGACTTGAACCCACAACCCTGAGATCAAAAGTCCCATGCTCCACCATCTGAGCTAGTCAGGTGCCCCCTACTTCTGCTCTTTTTTTTTTTTTTCTTTTCTTTTTTAATGTTTTATTTATTTTTGAGACAGAGACAGAGCATGAGCGGGGAAGGGGCAGTAAGAGAGGGAGACACAGAATCAGAAGCAGGCTCTAGGCTCCTAACTGTCAGCACAGAGCCTGCTGTGAGGCTTGAACCCACGCACTGTGAGATCATGACCTGAGCCGAAGTGGGATGCTTTACTGACTGAGCCACCCAGGCACCAGCCCCTACATCTGCTTTGGCAAGGGCAACTCGAACTAAAGTAAACAAATGAAATTACATCAAATTAAAAAGCTCCTGCACAGTAAGGGAAACCAACAAAACAAAAAGGTGACTGACTAAATGTGAGAAGATGTTTGCATATCATACATCCAAAAGGAGTTAGTATCCAAAATATGTAAAGAATTTATACAACATAAAAACAAAAAACCCAGACAATCCTATGTTTTTAAAAATGGGTAGAAGACTTGAAGGTGACAAACAGGCAGTGAAAAGATGTTCAACATCACTCACCATCAGGGAAATGCAAAGCAAAACCACAATGAGATAGTGCCTCACTATCAGATAGGTTATTATCAAAAAAGGCAAAAAAAGAAAAAGTGTTGGCAAGGATGCGGAGAAAAGGGAACCCTCACGCACTGTTAGTCGGAATGTAAATTGGTGTAGCCACTATGGAAAACAGTATGGAGATTTCTCAAAAAAATCCAGCAATCCACTTCTGGATATTTATCCAAAGAAAACACCCATCTGAAGGATATATGTACCCCTATTTTCACGGCAGCATTATTTACAACAGCAAAAATATGGGAGCAACCCAAGTGTCTATCGATAGATGAATGGACAAAGAGGTGGTATGTACACACAGTGGAGTATTACTCAGCCATAAAAAAGAACGAAATCTCTTCATTTGCAACAATGCAGATGCACCTAGAGGGTATTATGCTAACTGAAGCAAGTCAGACAGAAAGACAAATACTGTACGATTTCACGTACATGTGGACTATAAAAAACAAAACAAATGAACAAAAAGAGAACAGAAACAGACTCATAGATACAGGAAACAAGCTGTTGACTACCAGAGCTGGGAGGGGGGTGAGGGTGGGGCAAAATAAGTGAAGGGCATTAAGAGGTACAAACTTGCAGTTATAAAAGAAAGAAGTTGCAGGGATGAAAAGTCCAGCATAGGGAATATAATCAATAATATTTCAATAACTTTGGTGACACGAGGTAACTAGATTTATCGTGGGGAGCATTTCATAGTGTGTACAAATATCAGACCCTAGGATGGACACCTGAACTAATAGGATACTGCATGTCAATTATACTTCAATAAAAACTATCTTCCATGTTATGAAAACCCATTACGTCACCATCAGTTAAGTTTTCTGATTAAAATGACAACCTTTGAATCATCTAAATCCCTATTATTAAAACAAGTCAGTGGGGGCTCCTGGGTAGCTCAGTCAGCTAAGCATCTGACTCTTGATTTTGGCTCAGATCATGATCTCACGGTTTGTGAGATTGAGCCCTGCAGTGGGCTCCATGCTGCCTGCTTAAGATTCTCTCTCTCTCCCTTTTGCCTGTCTCCCACTCGTTCTTCTAAATAAATAAATAAATTTAGTCAGTGAATTCAATATTCCATGGTGTCATTTTAATATTAATTATAGTCATATTTTCATACAAGAGAAATAAGCATATGTTAAAAATTGTTTATTTAAAGATTTTATTTTTTTTAATGTTTAATTTTTATTTTTGTAAGTGAGAATGTCAGCGGAGGAGGGGCAGAGAGAGAGGGAGACAGAGGATCCAAAGTGGGCTCTGTACTGCCAGCAGCAAGCCCAATGCAGGGCTCACACTCACCAACTGCAAGACCATGACCCAAGCCCTAAGTCAGACACTGAACTGGCTGAGCCACCCAGGCACTCCAACATTTTATTTTAAGTTTATTTATTTATTTTGAGAGAGAAAAAGAGAGACTGGTGGGGAGGGGGAGGGACAGAGAAAGAGGAAGAGAGAGAATCCCAAGCAGGCTCCATGCTGAGCCTCAGAGCCCAATGTGGGGCTTGATCTCATGAACCATGAGATCATGACCTGAGCAGAAATCAAGAATCAGATGCTTAACTGACTGAGTCACCCAGGTGCCCCCCGCCAAGATTTTATTTTTAAGTAATCTCTATACCCAACAGTGGGGCTTGAACTCACAACCCCAAGATCAAATCACATGCTCCACCAACTGAACCAGGCACCACTAAAGACTTTTTTTTTAAATGTTTGTTTATTTTGGGGAGAAAGAGAGACAGTGAGCAGAGGAGGGGCAGGGAGAGAGGACCAGAAGGCCAGAAGTGGGTTCTGCACCAACAGTAGCACGCCCGATGTGGGGATTGAACTCATGAACTGGTGAGATCATGACCTAAGCCAAAGTTGGGTACCCAACCAACCGAGGTATCTAGGCGCTCCACCCCTAAAGATTAAAAAAATTTTTTTTAAATGTTTATTTATTTTTGAAAGAGACAGAGACAGAATGAAAGTGGGGGAGGGGTAGAGAGAGGGAGATACAGAATCAGAAGCAGGTTCCAGGCTCCAAGCTATCATCATAGAGCCCAATATGGAGCTTGAACTCATGAACCGTGAGATCATGACCCAAGTCGGATGCTCAACTGACAGAGCTACCCAGGTGCCCCCTAAAGATTTTTTTTTAAAGACTATAAGAGGGGCCCTTGGGTGGCTCGGTGGGTTAAGCATCCAACTCTTGGTTTCAGCTCAGGTCATGATCTAATGGTTTGTGGGTTCAAGCCCCTCATCAGGCTCTGTGCTGACAGCACAGAATCTGCTTGGGATTCTCTCTCTCCCTCTCTCTCTGCACCCCCACCTTGCTCACACTCTCTCAAAATAAATAAATAAACTATAAATACATAAATAACGATAAGAAATTCAGATCTGGAAGGGGGAAATGAGTAGAAACCCAACTGTTAGAATGTATGGCTTTTTGGTTATCAGCCTGAGTCTGAGCCTCTGTTTTCCTTGAATAAGGGTGGAGTGTCTGGGTTTAGACATCTGTTTGCTGAAACCACAGACATCCCATTCACTAACTCATTCATGAATTCATTTTCTGAGCCCTATTATGTGCTAAGCATTGTGTGAAGGCTGGACTTTCCAAGGAAAAGTTCTGTTCTTCATATAGGACAGAGACTTAGGAGCTCAAATAGAATATTTATAGATCTGACCTTTACAGTACAAGAGACACCTCACCTCTTAAAATAGACAGTGGTTGCTTTTAATTATGGCATGCACATAATGAAAGCTTTACATACATTTTGGGATGAAGATAATAGTTTTGTGCATGTTTCTCTATAATAAATAAGTATAAACTTTGGATGGGTTAGATTCAAATAAATCCAGATCATTATTACTTTTAAAATTAAACCTAATCACTTTGTCAATTAGGCAACAACAATGGATTGCACCCCGTAATGAGTGAGCCTGTTTCTTCGTGGGGTAATTGCTTACTGGATTTTAGGCTGCCCTCTCTCCTTTCAGCTCTACTACTCTGGTGAGAGTCACAGCCTACACTTGTGTGTTGCCTATGGTGTAAAGTCTCATGTCAGGAGGATCTTTAGGCCTCCTTAAGGAAGCATTAGGTAGATGTATGAAAAAAATACTGAATAGTGTTTTCCTGTTATGCAGTAAGTCATATATTTGGTGCTTCCAATGATTTCTTGCAGGCACATTCACAAACACTCTCTAGCCAGATAATATAGCCTTGCCTTTATTTTTTTTTTAATTTTTTTTTTAACGTTTATTTATTTTTGAGACAGAGAGAGACAGAGCATGAACGGGGGAGGGTCAGAGAGAGGGAGACACAGAATCCGAAACAGGCTCCAGGCTCTGAGCTGTCAGCACAGAGCCCGACGCGGGGCTCGAACTCACGGACCGCGAGATCATGACCTGAGCCGAAGTTGGCCGCTTAACCGACTGAGCCATCCAGGCGTGCCTTGCCTTTAGATAAAATGCAAAGATTTATGATAAAAGTTTCTACAGAAGGCAAGAGAGGTGAGAGGGTGAATCTCTTCTTCCCATGGCATCCATTCTGTTATCAATTGACAATTAGTACATTTTCAGCTTTGACCGAACCCATATCTGTTAGCTCAAACTTTTGTGAGATCTGTATTATGGAGAGGTAAGTGCCAGTTAAAATGAATTTGCTGAATTGGGTATAAATTTGTTCCACTGAATCCACTACTGTTAATCCCATTAACACCTGTACTAATTGCATTGCGTAATCAGTGAGCTGGGACCCAACCCCCTTTTGTATTCTTGTTGAATACAGAAGACACATACAAGTCAGAGCTCTGCCCTAAATTAAGATTCCTCTTCATAAAAGAATTCTGGACTCAGAAGGGAAGAATGCACTTTACAAGGTGACATCATCCTGTCTACTCTCAGCTCAGGGTCAGCAAACTCATATCAGTGGTTTCTAGTCTCTGCGATGTGGATGCCTGAAGAGACCAGAAGCGTTTGTCATGGGTTTGCAAGCATTAAATATAACTGCATAAATAATATTTTATACCTACGTGTATTATTTCTCAACAGTATTGAGATACACAGTTGTATTTGCTCCGTCAGTTGCAGTCAGAAGTGTAACTTTGCTTACGTGCAGGTTTGCAATTTTAACAATAAAATGGTCCTCATAATTTAAAAGTTTGGGAGTCATTGTTTGCAAGTGTTAGTGATTTGTATTTAATGTATGGATGATCTCCTCCTAGTTCAATAAAGTATTGAGGTGTTGACATTACAAAGCTGTTACAAGTGGAACAAATATACTAATCCTACTCTGTAAAAGTCATATTTTTTATCCCATCCTCTCCTAATTCCCTCTGTCTCTTGGCATTTGCAACTCTAATTGGGGAAATATGGTATAAGTATACAAAATATCAAATAACCAGTCAAGGAAATGTGAAGAGAAAATGTGTAGTACGTGATCAAAATTGTCAAATGCTTTGAGCTCAGAGGAAAGAGTGGGAGGAAGGAATGGGGAGAGAGAAAGAGAAAGAAGTGGGTAGTGTGGTGAGAGAGAATGTGTCACGTAGGAGTCAAGACCTTAGGACGGGTTTTTATAGACTCTTTTTCTTGGCTCTGCTAATTACCATGTGAATGACCATGGACAGGTAACCTGACACTGCTGAGACTCCATTTTATCATCAATAAAATCAGAATCTCAATACCTCCCTCACAGTGTTATTCTGAAGATAACTATGGCAAAATGTTTTAAATGCTTTGTACTACACCTGGTATATAGTATGTTCACAGTAAATGGTAGCTACTATCTGTTCTATTATATTGTCAATCCTGCCAGCATTGGGAGGATGACTTATTTATTTTTGCTTCCCCAAAATTGAGTACAATGCTTGGCTAAGTACTCAAATTTTTTTTTTTTTTTTTTTTTTTTACTAAATGAAGGAATGGATGGATAGACAGATAGATGATTAGATGAACTTTGAAAATGAACCACAAACTTTGGTGACCTGGGAGGATCTCATAAAGGAGGAAGACTTGACAAGAACCTAACAGAATGTGTGGAAAAGGTAGGAGGGCATTACAGTGGGAGATGGGTACGAACCAAGGTATGGAGGCAGGGAAACACAGTGTGTGTAGAGGGTAGATTGGAATACAGTTGTGGAGGGCTTGGAATGGCAGGCTGGGGAGTGTGTCTCTTATCTGCTGACAGTGGGGAGTCCAGGAAGGTTTTGAGGAGAAGAAGAACATGAGGAGAACTTTCCATAAGGTTAGTCTGGTGCTGGTGTGTGGTATGGAGTGGGGAAGGGAATGGGGCAATCCACTCTGAATAGGACATGATCAAGTCCCTGTCCATTGTGACCACTATGGGAACAAAGAGAGACAAAGGACAGAGTAAGGGAAAGGCTGTAGTCCCTGTGTCTTCTCTATCCTTTATGAATTTTTAATATGGCCATTGAAACCATTTACTAACATGCATAGTGACACTTGAAATATACACAATGACATTTTCATTTTCATTGTAGGTGAGTGTTTAGCTGGAGAGGAGACCAGCTTAAATCAGAAGGTTACATTGATGAGATGTATGGAGCATGTGGCATTAACTTAGTCAAGAAGTAAAGGTGACTTAGGGACCAGGCTGGGTTTTGTTTTCTTAGAGATTTTGGGAGATAAACAGTGGTTAGGGTTAGGAAATGGATTACTCTATGGAATGGATTAATCTATGGAATGTGAAACTGAACTGAGGCAGCTCAATTGCCAGCAGGAGAGATTCACTTGAATGGAAAAAGGTGAATTAGATGAGGTAGAGTGAGAGCCAGGTGAGGGGTGGGGGCTGGGGCTGACCTGCTGAGAAGGGATGGGCAGCAGGTGCTCGACGGCTCCCCTGGTGATAAAGAGCACAAGTGAAGCCTGGTGAGGTCACTCCTCCTTCTCCTGTCACTGGGGTGGACTTGTGGACCTCTCTTGCCACTCCATTTTAATTTGACCAGGAACAAGTAGGTGGAGCCTAGGAAGTAGAGTTAGAGCAGGCTGCATTTCCAGGAGAGAGGTCTGTCTCCGTGGAGGAAATGATTTTTCCCAGATAAAGAAACCATCTGTGGAAAGAAATAAAGAGAAAGAGAGATGGGAAGGGAGGGAGGGAGGGAGGAAGGAGGGAAGGAAGGAAGGAAGGAAGGAAGAAGGATAAGAGAGGAAAAAAGGGCCCTCTTTTCTCCTACTCATAAGGAAGATTCACTCATTTATTTACCGTTTGTGTTAAATTAAAAAAAATATCCACTTTCCTCTTCTTCCAATAACTGCCATGTTTAATGACTGCTGACTTTGTTCCTGTCTCTGAGAACCATAATATACTCTTTTTCTCCTGCACTGGGTACCAAACAAGAATGGTGTTTAGGTGGAACTCCCTAAATTTTATTATCTAAAAATAGTAGAACATCCTGATTACTGAAAGTTTCATAAAATGTACAGAGAACCAGAGTGGTTTAGAGCTCAGAGTGGTTGCAGCAACTCTGCAAACAGAAGTCAATAGAGCCAGTGCTTCTGACAATCTGAGGGAAAATGATTTCCAATCTAGAATTCTGTACTCAAATTATCAGTCAAGTATGTGGTGGAATAAGGACACTTTCAGACACACGAGTTCTCAAAAAAAGGTATCTCCCATGCAGTTTTTCTCAGTAAGGTTGGTGGAAGGCAAGTGCCATCAAAATGAGGGAATAAACCAAGAGAATGAAAGACATAGGATCCAGAAAACAGAAGGTATAACCAACACACAGCAGGCAAAGGAAGGGTGACAGTGAAGGATCTCCCAGGTCAACTGTGGAGAAGCGGGTCTGAGAAGCAGTCAGCTCAGATTAGAGCAAGCCGTAAGATTCCAGGAAGGATTTTTTTTTTTTAATCACAAGCTAGTTTAACATCCATCACCACATATGGTTACAATAAAAAATGTTTTTCTTGTGATGGGAACTTATAAGACCTACTCTCTTTCAAATATGCAACACAGTACTATTAACTATAGTCACCATGTTGGGGCACCTGGGTGGTTCAGTCAGTTAAGTGTTTGACTCTTGATTTCAGCTCAGGTCAGGATCTCACAGTTCATGATGTCGAGCCATGCATCAGGCTCTGCTCTGGTAGTTTGGAGCCTGCTTGGGATTCTCTCTCTCTCCCTCTGCCTCTCCTCAGCTCTCTTTCTCTAAAAATAAATAAATAAATAAATAAACAAACAAACAAACATTTAAAAAACCCTATAGTCACCATGCTGTACATTATACCCGCATGACTTATTTTGTAACTGGAAGTTGTTTTTTTTTTTTAAATGCTTATTTATTTTGAGAATGAAAGAGAGAGAGAGAGAGAGCATAAGCAGGGGAAGGGCAGAGAGGAGAGAGAGAATCCCAAGCAGGCTCTGCACTGTCAGCACAGTGCAATGGGGGGCTTGAACTCACAAACCATGAGATCCTAAACCGAAACCCAAGAGTTAGACGCTTAACCAACTGAGCCACCCGGGTGCCCTTGTAACTGGAAGTTTGTCTTTTGACTTCCTTCTCTCGGTTCACCCATCTCCCACCACCACCCCCTCCCCCCCAACCAGGAAGGATTTCTTTAAGAAGATGAAATTAACAGAATACCTGTTGTGGATGTTTGTGTTGAGAAAATATTTCCTCAACTAGGGGAGAGTTTGGGAATAAATTAGTAATAACAGATAGTGAAGCAAAAATAAATAAATAAATAAATAAATAAATAAATAGCACAGTTATTAATTCTGGGAAGAGGGGAAGTTATAAAGGGAAGAGTAAGTTTATAATAATTTTACTACTTAAAAAACAACATAGTAGCATTATTTGTAATAGCCAAAAGGTAGAAGCAACCTAAATGTCCACTGACGGATGAATGGATAAACAAAATGTGGTCTATACATACAATAGAATATTATTTAGCCCTTAAAAAGCAGGGAATTCTGACCCAGGCTACAACGTGGTTGGACCTTGAAGACATCATTCTCAGTGAAATGAGCCAGACAAAAAATAACAAATATTGTATGATTCACTTATACGAGGAGTCTGGAATAGTCAAATTTATAGAGATAGAAAATAGAACAGATGGGCGCGCCTGGGTGGCTCAGTCGGTTGGGCGGCCGACTTCGGCTCAGGTCATGATCTCGCAGTCAGTGAGTTCGAGCCCCGCGTCGGGCTCTGTGCTGACGGCTCGGAGCCTGGAGCCTGTTTCAGATTCTGTGTCTCCCTCTCTCTGACCCTCCCCCGTTCATGCTCTGTCTCTCTCTGTCTCAAAAATAAATAAATGTTAAAAAAAATTAAAAAAAAAAAAAAAAAAGAAAATAGAACAGATGTTCCCAGGGGCTGGGTTAGGGGAGGGGATAAGGGTGTTAGTGTTTAATGGGTACAGAGTTTCTGCTCCAGATGATGAAAAATTCTAGCAATGGGTGGTGGTGGTTGCATACATTGTGAATATACTTAATCCCACTGAATTGTACATTCAAAAACGATTAAAACAGTAAATTTTAAATTATATTTATTTTATTACAATTAAAACATTTTTTAAAAAACCCTGTAAGGTGTTGTAGAAATAAATGAATTTATAATTTTTATTCTCACATTGATGAACACCAAATTTTTATGACTCAAGTATTGGGGAATCTCCCCTTCATTTTCAAAACTAGATATGGAAGCTACCATTTTCCTACAAAATTGCATACCTTTATTTTAAAAATCTATTATTAGAAATGTATACTCCAACAAGTAAGTGTTCTATGTAGCCACTTCCCATCAATAACCTCTACACCTTAAGATCAACTTCATATGTCTTTTCTAACATATACTTTTTAATGTAAACAATCTGACCACACTGTATATGTGGCTTAAAAATTGCCTTTTTAAAGAAATGAATCACTTTTTATGTAGAGTTTAAGAAACAAAACATATGAACACAGGGGAAGAGAAGGAAAAATAAAATAAAAACAGAGAGGGATGCAAACCATAACAGACTCTTAGACAAACTGAGGGTTGCTGGAGGGGAAGTGGGTGGCGGGATGGACTAAATGGGTGATGGATATAAGGAGGGCACTTGTTGGGATGAGCACTGGGTATTATATGGAAGTGATAAATCACTAAATTCTACTCTTGAAACCAATAATACACTGTATACTAACTAACTTCAATATAAATGAATAAACTGAAACAACCAAATTTGGGTGAATTCTCAAAAAAATGAATTTTAATTTTTTTAAATTTATTTATTCTTTTCAAATAGGCTCCACACCCAACATGGGGTTTGAACTCATGACCCTGAGATCAAGAGTCAAATGCTCTATGGACTAAGCCAACCAGGGCCCCCATCATTTTGTTTGTTTGTTTGTTTTACTTTACAATACATTTGCCTTCTTTCTACATTCCTGATTATATAAACACATTCATTTTCTTAACACTTATTTGTATTGATAACACTGGGATGAAAATGTTTTTCATATTAATATAAGTCCCTCTTACAAAAACAACTCCCTTTGTAGTTAAAAAGGTTTTAAAAAACCCTCCTTTTGTATATTACATATTTTCTCACGGCTGCAAAACCAACAGAAATATTGATTTTTTGTTTTAGGATGCAGTAATTCTGATTTTGAATCAGGAGGTTATTTTTCCCTTACTCAGTAAAGCAAAATAAAAGATTGTTTGGAGATGACAGGTGACATGTCTCCTCAGTACCTTGGTGGGAAAGGACTCCAGATGCTTTGCTTGATTCCACCTGAAGCCAAATTGTTAAGCAGTTAAAACTTCAGGGAGCTACCAGACAGGTTTAACAAGACTGGCAGAATGGCGCGTCGCTCTCCACACCCACCTTTGCAAGACAGAACTGCTTCGCAGGTTTGCTGAAACTGCTACAGATCTGTGCTCTCTTTCCCAAATGTGAAACATTTCTGTCTAACGTCAGCATGGTTTGCACGTTCCAGGTGAAACTTCTGTCAATCAGTAAAAAACACACAAATCAGATCCAGTTGAATTTGTTGTAATGGGCATTAATTGATGGCAGAAGAAACAATCCTGTGGGCTCTCCTCCTGATGTGCATGACTTTTTCTTGAATCCAAAGCTTGCTAAAGGGAAGGTTTCTCATTTGGAGATGCGTGTTCAGTTCACTAAATCCTGAGGAGCTCATTAAAGAAACCAGAAGTGGCCCAGTCTCTTAGAGCTTCCACAGCACCCATTTCCATGGATTACTCAAGGTTTCAGGAAACAAACCTCTGGTTTCTGAGGTCTGTAACCCTTATACTGAGGGCTACAGAAGGATTGCCAGAAGACCCTGCAAGGACTTGCTGGGCTATGACAGGGCAGGATTGTTGTCCTAAACATGTTTGATGTTGTTGTGACTGTCTTCCATGAAGCGATGGCTCACTGCTTCATTTCTGCCTCACCCTGTCTCATTTTCCATCCGCAGTGGATACTATTTGCCACTGATGTGAAAAATTCTAGAATGGGGAGGATCTCTCTCGTATAGGACGTTCCAGGATCTGCAGATAGCCACTTTAAAAGAACCTTTAAAAACAACAAAATGGTACGCACCTTTTAAAATAATGCTAATAAGACATTTTAGATGAGGCTGGGAATGTTCATGGTATAATGCTAAATTATTGCTGGAAACAAATTTATATAATCTGACATCAGGTAAGAAATTCAGTGGAAAAGAAAACTGGAAGGAAATCTACCAAAAATGCATAGTGTGATCGCTTCATCTGGGTGGTATAATTATAGACAAAATTTTCTTAGCTTCTCTGCATTCCCTTCTACCATTTGTGAGTTTTTGTTTGTTTTACACCAAACAAACATACTTTTACAATGATGGGGGGAAAACCCCAACTTTGGATTCATCCTTCTAAGCAAATATTTTACTTGATTTGCTAGCAAACTCTCAGGTCTAATCTAGATTTTGCCCCTCATAGGCTGGGAATTTGATAAGGAACGTAAATTCTTGTCACCTCAGTTTTTTTCTGGGTGCTGTGGAAGAATCTGCATAGAGTTTTTTCCCTGAGATCTGTAATCTTACCAAGTCTCTGACAAAATGAAACTATTTCAACCCTAGATCAGGAGAGTCTACTGAAGCTGAGAATTTTTCTCTCCAGCTACCGCTCTGTTTAGATGCTCACTTCTTGTGTCTTTGTGAATACTAGCACTTGGTTTATGTTTCATATTTTGTCTCCTGCTTTAGATATTTTAGATGTCAAGATAGTTAAAGATAGGAACTTACTCTTTAAATTCCCTTATGTGGATATTTCTCTTTGCAGCAGGGAAACAATATACATGCAATAAATCCTTCCTGATGATAAAATGATAATGGTTGCAGGAACTTGCTATTTTGCTTACGAATGTCTCTAATTTTGAAAGATGGTCACTTCAGAGATTAGGTGACATTTCCTTTCCATTACACTCTACCCAAAGTTAGATATCAGATCATCTATGGCTTTGTTTCTATCCTGATTTTACGTTGTTTGTATATGAATCTCTAATTTCACTTTTTCTAAATGATGAAAGCTGTATTAAAAAAAAGAAAAACAACTAGGGGTGCCTAGGTGGCTCAGTCGGCTGGCATCCGACTTCAGCTCAGGTCATGATCTCACAGTCAGTGAGTTTGAATCCTGCATTGGCTCTGTGCTGACAGCTCAGCGTCTGGAACCTGCTTCGGATTCTGTATTTCCCTCTCTCTCTGCGACTCCCCCGCTTGCGCTCTGTCTCTCTCTGTCTCTCAAAAATGAATAAATGTTAAAAAAAAAAAAAACTAAAACTAAACAAAAATATGCACTGTGATTTAAAGACACCAGGAAAAACAATCACCTCACCTATGCTATAAGAACAGGACTAAAAATAATGAACACGTTCTTTTGGTGTGACTTCTGTAGAGCAGGCTGATTACTTTTACTGAATTTCCAGACATCCTATATGTCTAGTGTAGGAGGATAACAATCAACAGGATAGTTTGTTGGGTTTAAACTGATAACAAATCACTGCTCAGAAATAATATGCTTTCATGTCTGATTGTACAGGAATTTTGACATAGTGGAAAGGGCATGAGGCCAGAAACAGACAGAATTCTAATATTTTATTTATTAAATCACTCAGGAAACTGTCTTAACCTCTCCAGGACTATTTTTTTTTCATTAAAATGTGTGTTTTGGGGGCGCCTGGGTGGCTCAGTTGGTGAAGCGCCCAACTTAAGCTCAGGTCATGATTTCATGGTCTGTGAGTTCAAGCCCCACATCAGGCTCTGTGCTGACAGCTCAGAGCCTGGAGCCTGCTTTGGATTCTGTGTCTCCCTCCCCTGCTCACACTCTGTGTCTCTCCCTCAAAAAGAAACATTAAAAAAACTAAAAACAAAAGAAAATAAAATGTGGATTTTAGTTTATATGGCACTTTCGTTGGGGAAATCTTTCTGGGGCCAGAGCATCAGAAGGCATGGGGCAGGTCCCATGGGTGGATACTGGGTTCCACCAAGCTATGACTAGTCTGGCACTATCATGATCTATTTCGATTGCTGGCTGTTCTCATAGGGTTTCTTTTATAAAGAGAGTTCCAAGGCTCTAAAAGTTTTGAGAAGAATAGGTATAAAAATTCTTTAAGGCAGCTTTTGTTTCAGAAATTCTCTATGGAACATAAATTTTGAATTCCTCCTGTAAAGGCTAAGTAGCTAGTCACAATTTTCTTCATGTGGCTATAAGCACATTGTATATTGATGTGACATTTGCTGATAACTGGCTTTACCAGCAATAATCTGCATCCTGGTTTTATATTTATAGAAGTCTGAGTAAGTATTCCAGTCCCAACATGACAGATTGACGATTCCTAACAATCATGGCAAGCTTAAAAAATTACTTTGAGAGCATATTGAAAAGGCTAACTTAATTGGCACGTGTATTATATTTATTGACTGTGTGGCTTACCTACTAAAAATTAATGTGAGTTATTGTTTAGGTTGGTGGGTCAGAAGTCACTTGGCCAAGGGTAGGGTGGCCTCTAGGTGGTCCATAGCTGTGCTCACCATCATTCATACCCTTAACCTCAAGATGCCCTACCTTGCAACTTGGGCTCTTAATGAAAAAGAGGATCAGGCAGGACAGGACGGATGAATCCCCAGTATCCATGCTATCCAATTAGAGGCAGTCAAAAAACATACTCTTAAAACCTAAATGATAGGGGCACGTTGGTGGCTCAGTCTGTTAAGCGTCTGACTCTTGGTTTCGGCTCAGGTCATGATCTCATGGTTTCATGAGTTCGAGCCCCGTGTTGGGCTCTGTGCTGACAGTGAGGAGCCTGCTTGAGATTCTCTGTCTCCCCTTCTCTTTGTCCCTCCCCCACTCACGCTATCTCTGTCTTCTCAAAATAAATAAATAAACAAACTTTAAAAAAAAAAAGGATAGTACCATTTATTAGATATCACCTGTGTGAAAACCCAAACAAGTGGCATCAACAACAAAATCTTTTCACTACAGTGGCAGAAAATGGATTTGAGATGTTTTTCTCAGCTTTTAAAATTTTTTAAAAAGTTAACCACCTTCTCCTGGTAAAAACGGAAAACCACTACAAACAGAAACACCTTCGTGTTCCTGAAGGACATTTGAACCAAGGATAATAAAAGTAGAATGGGGCTAATGTATATGTTTTGCCAACGTTTTCCTATTTCTGAAATGAAATTTATATGCTTTATCAAATTGCTTTCTGCAATGAGTAGTTTCAACTTGAAGAAGGAGAGATCAATCTTATTTTGGGGATATTGAGAACCCAGATTTAATTATTTGTGGAGGATTCTAATTTATTCATACAAATGGAAGAGTAAGAAAGAAAAGGCAAAGGTATATGCAATTACCAAGAATTAAATTATCTGCTATTTTAATAGGCATTTTACTGGCATTACAGTTCCAATCCTAGCTTCTGTGGTTATCATTTGTTAAAATACTGTTCCCCTGGCAGGCAGAATAGCCATTTTAACTCATGGGTTGTAAATCTTCTCTGTGGCCAAGGGATATCATTTAACCAACATAGAGATATGAGAGTTCCCATGGGATTTTGAGCAAGTAAATGATCCCTCCTAATCTCATTGAAATCAAGGTGCTCTGTTTAGTTTCAAAAATATGCTCAAGATATGACTGATGCCTCTTACCTAACCACAAGGTCATCTCTAAGGGCAGCCCGAGAGAAAGTTACATGTCAGTGATCTGTCTCTAACAGTACAAGGGGAGGTATCTACAAGTGGCAGGGAAAAAAATAGCTGACCTTAGTCAGGTCAGCTCGTGAGGACTTTGCCAGATTTTGGATTGGGACCTTTTAGAACTTGGTGGTACCTTCTGCTGTGCTCCCACAGTTCTATAAACATACCTTTGTAATAACATATGTAACATATTGCAGTGATTTATTTTTCCTATTACAGATGTGATATCCCACAGAACAGGAACCCTGCCTTACTCACCTTCATGTGATCAGTGCTGAGCTTATTGTGTAGCACATAGTAGATGCTTAATTGTTTTTAAAATTAATGAATGTTAAATGTCTCCCAAAGGGAGTTTTATTGATTCATGGGGGATTAAAGACAAAAACACTAAAGGTTAAAATTTCACAGCTAGCAAAGAGCTTTTGGTTTCATGGGTGATACCTTAGCTTTATACAATATTTCTATTTTCAAGAATGTTCACATATTATAAAGTTGGCAGGGTATGTATTATTGTTTCCCTCCTGCACGTGAAGAAATTGAGCTCTTGCCCAAGTAAATTGTGGCACAAAGATCAGAACTATGGTCTTCTGATCCCCAACTTCACCGTGGAGCCTTCCATGAGATGAGCCAATTTGGACAACTAATGTGTGTACATCTGGATTCCATCTCTCATGTCAATCTTCTATTTCATCCTTTTCTCTTCCTTTATCATCCTTAGAGAAAGATAAATGGAAGCCATTGTCTTCCCAAACCTGGAATGTTTGGTTAGCTGGAAGCTATTTGCCTTCCTGGGAATACCTAAAGGAGTTCAGGAAGTCAGAAGATAGGCTGCGAAGTAATGGCAGCCAGAGGTGTGTAATTGGTGGATTGTACTTTTCACCTCTTCTCCTGTTTTGTAAACAGATTGAACAGGGCTGTGAGTCTGGGTGGCCGTTGGGTCTTTGTGTAGCTGGTGAGTTAGGTGGAGCTTTGGTCGTCACTGGGATGTGGTTCACAGATGTGTCTTGTTTTTAAGGAGAATTCTGTGCAATTGCATGACCTTCTTATTACACATTATTAGAATAAAGGAATCCCTGAATCTTTTTAATTCAAGTTTTACTGTATATTTAATGGCAGTGATTGTGCCTTATTCATCTTTGTATTTTCCAAAGTCTAACACTGGCCCTCCCATATAATAGGTTATATAATTATTTGCTGAACAAATGAGATGCATAGGGGCAAAGCATCCTAAAGCAAATTATGTGCATTATGCCGTGGCATCCCAAATGGCTTTTCTCCGCTCCAACCAATGGATATTATGAGCTATTTGTGCTGATACTAACATCCAGCCATTGAATATTCAATTTTCAGAGGAAATACCGTTCCTGCCTGTACATCAGTGTTCGTGTGATCACCTGAATTTAAACTTTATCACATTCACATTTACTAAAAAAAGTGGAAAGTGACACAATGATGGAAATTACTGAGTGTGCTAACAGTGGTAAGCTTTTATCTCATTGTGCTTAAGCTGGTCAACTCAACTCTGTGGTGGATTGTGAAGAAAAAGAACAGGGCAATTCATTTGTTAAAGATTTGTGCCTAGGGGCACTTAGTCGGTTGGGCGACCCACAGACTTCAGTTCAGGTCATGATCTCGCGCTCTGTGAGTTCAAGCCCCACGTGCGGCTCTGTGCTGACAGCTCAGAGCCTGGAGCCTGCTTCGGATTCTGTGTCTCCCTCTCTCTCTGCCCCTCCCCCACTCACACTCGGTCTCTTTCTATCTCAAAAGTAAATAAACGTTAAGAAAAATTAAAAAAATTTTGCGCCTAAAAAGTGAGCTGTAATTAGGGGTGCTATAATATGGGAATATATATATATAAAACTAGGGGAACTACAATATGAGAAAACTCCTCGGCTGCCGTCACAACTTACAAATGTAGCTCCATTTTTGTTTTCAGTTCTAAACATTTCAGTATATTGTATAAGAAGTTAAGTTAACGGATGTTGCTAGGGAAGATGACAAATATTTATTATCAGGACCTTTAAATGGTGTTTATTAAAGAGTAATTTTAACAGTTTTCCAAATTGTAAAAACAGCTCTTTGTGTATAGTGTGCCTGAGCCTGTACCTCAATCACGGTCACAGAGACTGCAGTGTGGTTTACCCCTGGCCACTAACTGGGAGGGGCCCCGGAGTAAGTAAGTTGCTGGAATGTTCTGGCTCAGAGTTACTCGTCTGTACCAAGTGGATGATGTCTGTCCAGGGCTCTTCGCTGCTTTCATTTAGACTAAAGTCCCAGGAATGCCTCCGCCACTGACTTGTGGCAAAAGTTGACTTTCGCAAGGGATGGGTCTTGAGAGAAGGTGCTCGGGGGCGCGAGATAAGCATTCCCAAGGCTCTTTCACAAAATCTGAAAAGTGAGTCTAAAGGTGGAAGTCCTTTGCAATTTCTTGTTCCAAATGACCATCAACAGGCAAAATAAAATAAACTACAACTTAGATTTTCCCATTACTTCGTAGAAAGTGGGTAGTGTTTTCTTCTCTATCTTCATAGCAAGGAAATGCATTACTAATGGTGAAAACTTCTCCAGAAAGTGATGGCTCCGTGTAAAAATCGTTTTACACGTCGGAAATCGAACTTCCGAGACAATTTTTCTGGATTACTGGAATACAAAAATTCATAAAAACTCCCCGAACAAAAATTTCATCATCTAAGCATGCTCTTTTCAATTATGTTTCTATTCAAAGCTTGGCTGGCACGGTTTCAAGGGATTGGCAAAAGTAAATGTTTAATAAGTAACAGTCCAATCGAATGGCCCTCATTTTTCGGCTTACTTCCGCCCGGGGACCGAGGAAATCCTGAAAAGCAGGGGCCGCGCTTTCCCGGCGGTTGCAGCCGAAGCGCTGAGCGAGCGGCCCCCGCCAGCGCAAGTCCTCCCCTCGGTGGCCGCGCCCGGGGCGCTCGGGTCTCGGGGACCCCGCCCCTGCTCGCGTTCCTCGGGCCTCGGAGGCGCAGGGCGGAGCCGCGGGCCGGCGGGCACAGGTGGGGAGGGGCAGCCCGAGCGCGTCGGTGACACCCGCGGGGGGCGGGGAGGCGCAGCGGGCTCACCCCGCCCTGGGAAGAAACCGGCCAGGTGTGGCCTCGGTGCCGGGTGCCAGCGGGGAGGAGACTCGCGCCCCCACCGACCAACACCAACACCCAACCGCGACCCAGCTCCTCTGAGCCCTCGCCGCCCTCCGAGCCACAGCTCTTCTTCCCGCGCCTGGTCCCTGCCCGTCGTCGTCCTCGCGCCCGACCTCCGCCCGCCGCGCCGCGCTCGCAGCGGCCGGGACGGCCCTGGTGGCGAGGAGCGTCCCCGCGACCCTTCTGCGCCCACCCCAGTTCCCGGCTTGGGGCCTCTCTTTTGAACCCCTCCACCTTCTCCGAGCCGGCCCGCCCTCGCTTATGCCTCGGCGCTGAGCGGCTCTCTGAGTGCTCGCCAACATGAGCTGCAACGGAGGCTCCCACCCGCGGATCAACACGTTGGGTCGCATGACCCGCGCCGAGTCCGGCCCGGACCTGCGCTACGAGGTGACCTGCGGTGGCGGCGGGGGCGGCGGTGGCGGCGGCGGGGGCACCAGCAGGATGTACTACTCCCGGCGCTGCACGGTCACCGACCAGAACTCGGACGGCTACTGGTGGGTACCGGCCGTCGGGCAAGCACCGGGAGCCTGGGACCGGGGGGGTGGGGGGGGTCTCCATACTCTCCTTGCCGAACCCCAGCATGTTAGGAAAGGGAGGCACCGAGCCCTCCCTCCTCTGACCGACGAGAAAAGCCAGGTCCAGAAAAAGGAAAGCCGTTTTGCTCGAGTTCATGAAAGCATTGCTTGTTCGCGCCGGGGCAGAGCCAGGTGTCCTGCCGCCCTGTGCGCTGCGCACAGCCGGGTGGGTGTGTGTGCGAGCGGGGAGCGGAGCGGCTCCTTCCCTGCAAACGGGTTCTCGGTCCCGCCCTTCTCCCTTCCTGCCAGCCGGGGCTGGAGGCTGGCCAGCGAGGCGTGCAGGAGGACGCCGCAGGCCGGCCGGGCCGTGGGGGTCTCTGCCTTCCGGACTGCCCCCTGCGCCGCCGGGTCCGGCTGGCATCCCTTTTGTCCCCGCCGGCAGGTGGGAGGTCGGGCGGGCGGGGCCGCAACGACAAAACCCAATCTCTCCAACTGTAACCAAAAGTAGAATAGTAAAGCAGCGGGGGCTCCGGCTAGCCAGGGTCGGATTCGGGGCTCCTCGGGCTCCAGTGGCTTACTCCAAATTCCTGGTCACCCCGAGACCACCCCAGCTCGGGCGCCAGGGCTGCTGCGCCAGCCAAGGGCTTTTGTGTAGAGGCCGTGCGTCCGGCCGCGCGGGGTCTGGTCCCGAGAAGGCCCCGCCTGGGCCTCCCCTGCTACCCAATGGAGCTTCCCCGCAGGGGCAGCGGGCCGGCCCCAGGTCCCAGCTCACCCGGGACGCTCCGGTCGCCCTGGCCCCGCTGCGCCGCAGTCCCAGCCGGCGAGCGTACCTGTGGCCCCGCGCCTGCGCCCTTTGTCTCCTCCTTTTAAAACTCGGAGGAACGACCTCGGTGTATTGCTAGCAGAGTGCGGGCGCAGGGTTGGCTTTTGGAGCCGGCGAGCGGGAGCCGGGACCTGTGGCGCGGAGGGCGCCGCTTCTCACAGCGCGAGCCCGCGACGCTGGGAGCCTGTCCTGGTCAGGGGGCCCAGTCGGGGGCCCTGCGGGATGGGGGCAGGGTCTTCTCAGAAACATCGCGGAAACTGATCGCGGGGGTCATTTGGGAGGGTGGGGGAAGATCATGAGGCTGCATTGACTTGGTCCCTAGAGCTGGACTTGGGATGCCCACGGCAGCCGTGAGAATTTCGCGGTCCGCGCCCTCCCCCCGCCCCCTGCAAGCCCTTCCCCAGCAGGGCTTTTGGGAAACAGGCCGGCGTTCCAGAAGATTATTTACCCTGCCTTGTGGCCTTAGGCTGGGGAGGAGCAACCTGAATACACTCCAGGGGGTTTTTGTTTTACCAGCAGTTTTGAAGGCAGGACCAGTCGAGTTGCGACCTGTTTTCTGCTTCGATTTATTTATATATTTATTTTCCCCGAGCATCTTGACATTTTGTTTTCTCTTTTTAGAGTTAGCGAAGACTTGTCTTAGCCTTGGCGCTCTTGTTTTCTGAACAAAATGCGCCTGGGGATTTCCAGGAAAAATGTGCCAAGTAGTAGGAAGAATGGGGAGAAAATTTTACTAGTTATCACTTTGATTTTTAACCTTGTTTTAAAACTTGGCCAAGCATTTAAATCCGAAACTCCACTTTCCCCTCTCAGTCTTCCTGTATTTGGGAAGGACGTTCTTTTCATCTACCCATTTAAATCCAAGTCAGAATTTTGCAAGGATTCTTGAGCAGCAGTGTTTTCTGGCATTTTACGAACCAAGTGTTTTATTTTCATTTTATATTTTTAAAAAATATGAACCTGTTAGAGTCCTTATATTTTAAATTGACAATAAATATTACTGTTAATTGACCATTTCACTCCCTTGGCTCCTTGTAGAAGTAAATTTGTAATGCATTACTATATTGGTTAATGAACTGCATAAAGATACATGATTTATAAGGATTCTTTGTGGAAACACTACATTTTGAGGGGGCTCAATGTTTTCTCATAGCATTATTTTCCAACCTAAGCGCTGTTTATAAACATGTCAAGTTTTAAGTCTCTCTGAGAAGGGGAAACAGACTGGAGTTTAGAATTACTTACTTTTGGGGAGGGGTGTTTTTCTGCACCTTGAGGTGGATCTGCTAGGGCAGCGGGGTGTCTTGCTTGGAGGCCTGAGTCATTGTGGGGCCATTCTTCCGTGATCCAGTGATGGAGATTCTCCGCCTGGCTCCCCGGCTAGTGGTGCCGCTAACCCTTGCTGGATTCAAGAATTAGCACACGACAACATTGCCTGCAACTGCTGACTTCTGCATTTAAAAAAATAATGGCGACTGACTTAGGAGACTTGAGGCTTTCACGCACACAGTTTCGTGTGGTCCTTTTTTTTAATGGTTTTATGCCCAGGGATTTGTTGTCCCCCGGCACGTACTTTCTAGAAGTAGGATGCCATGTATGACCCTGACTGCCCTCTGCCAAATGAAGAAGGATTAAGAATTTAATAAGTGCTTTCTGACCGAAAGTTGTTCTAAATGAAGTTTTTTGTTTGTTTTTAAAGCCCCAAAACCTGTATGAAACTACTGGTTGAATTTAAACTTGTTTCTTTAAAACACTGCCACTTTATTGGCAGAATTAGATTGCTGATTTTTTAAACAATCCGTGTTTGTATTTAACCTTCCCCTAAATAAACTAATTTGAGTGTGTAAGGAGCCTAAGACTTATTTTTCTTTTTAAAATGACTTTAAAACACTGTCCTGTGTCTGTGCTTTGCATTGATAACACTTGTCAGTTCTTAAGACAGTATTTTATTTCATTTGTGGTTCTCCTTCTTCAGTGCCCACCCACCTTTTGTGTTTTCTTTATTTTAGGCTGACTGGAATCACAACTACTTTAACTGTTTTTTGCTCTACTTGATAAAGTTTGGTAAATGTTACGTGCTTGATGATGTAAGATATATTTCTGAAAATTTAAACTGGATTTTCTTATAGGATGTTACATTAACATTGCTTTCAATGAAAGCCAACTTACTGTCGCCTTGTTCCTACAGTTAAAAGAAATGATAAATCTGTAGTGAAATTTGGTAGCAAAATTCAGTTTGGTAGACAAAGCCCCACAGTTAGATCTCTCACTGATCAAAGTGTGGATATTGTAGGAGGATTAAAAGCCAAATACAGTCATTAAGCTTCAGAACTATGTGGTTATAAAGTTAATGCTTACTTCTCTCCAGAACTCGTGATTTCCAAACCAAAATACATGTGATCTATATTTTAATATTTGATATATATTTTAAAGTTTGTTTTAAACTAAGTGTCTTCCTTAGCAGGAGATAAAGAGGTCCATTTGCATTGAATTTTAGAGTTGGAGAGAGGGCCGAGGTGTATAAAGCCTCACTCTTCCACTTTAGAGAGAAGTCGAGTAAGACTTGCCCTAAATCCCAGAGTCCGCTCCTGGCTAAGTTGGCATGAGAATCCAAGGCTTCTCACCTTTGCCCTCCTGTCATTCTGTGCCTTTAGACCATGTGTACCTTGGGTATTAGACTAGACAGTCCTGTACCTAAACAATGAAAGAGTCTCAATTCCAGTCATTCATTCATTCATTCATTCAGTCAGTCATTCAGTGAATACTGAACATCTGCTGTGTATTAGGTGTCAAGGAGTGTCAAAGGTGAAAATACAAAGACTTCTTTTTTTTTTATTTTTTTTAAATTTATTTTTGACAGAGAGACCGAGCATGAGTGGGGGAGGGGCAGAGAGAGAGAGGGGGACACAGAATCCGAAGCAGGCTCCAGGCCCTGAGCTGTCAACACAGAGCCCGATGCGGGGTTCCAACTCACGGACTTCGAGATCATGACCTGAGCCAAAGTCGGACGCTCAACTGACTGAGCCACCCAGGCACCCCCAAAGACTTCTTAAAAGGAACATAGCTTTTTAAAGAAAAATAAGTACTATAATACAAAAGGATAGTAGAAGGTGTAAATGACCGAGAGGCTCATACTGTACTGGAGGTACTAGTGAGATTTTATAAAGAAAGTTGTGCTGAATTAGACGTTGAACTGTTTCAGCTGATAAAGATGGGTGGGCAGAGAGAGCATTCCAGGGGAAGGAAAGTCTGGGAGGTGAAAAAAGCAGCAGGTCTGCTTTTTGAGCAAGTGGGAAGCAGGAAGACTCAGAAGAAGGGTAGGTTGTGGCCAGAGCCTGGGAGACGTTGACTCGGTGGTGGGGAATGTGGATACAATGTAGCGGGGAGCCATGGCAGGTTTTCTTCGAAGCCAGTGATGGTCTCCTACGTTGAAGGAACAGGGACATAAGACTGTCCTCGCGAGCTGTAGCACTGTTTCTGTGGTAGCAGTGAGCAGGGTGGAGAGGTGATGAAAGCCTGACTGAGGGTGGGGGCCTGGCCTCAGGATAGGAAAGTAGATGTGGTGGGTGGAGTGGCAGCTTCGGCTGAGAACTGGATGTGAGAGGCCGGGGAGAGCCTGAGAAAACAGGCCTGGAGTCGGGTGACTCACAGAATGGATCTTCTAAATATTTTTCTGGGAAGCGATTGCAAAGCACGATTCAGTTTAGCTCAATCTATGACTGATAACAAACACTTCCATGGTTATTATCTTTGAGTAAGTTACATATTTTATAAAAATATCAGATGAGTGGTTAATAATAGCTACCATCACCTGGCAAACACCTACAGTGTGCCAGGTGTATTATATATGTTTTCTTAAGCCTCCTGACAAACTTCCCATTTTACAGATACAAAACCGAGGTTAAAGTAGTTAATGATTTGGCCTGCGTCACACAACTGGTTAGTGGTTGAGCTGCACTTGAATCCAGTATACTACAATGGATCAAGAAAAGATCAAATCCTAGTTATTAGAATTCATCTTTTGGGGGCGCCTGGGTGGCTCAGTCGGTTGAGCTTCCGACTTCGGCTCAGGTCATGATCTCACGGTCTGTGAGTTCGAGCCCCGCATCAGGCTCTGTACTCACAGCTCAGAGCCTGGAGCCTGCTTCAGATTCTGTGTCTCCCCCTCTCTCTCTCTGACCCTCCCCCGTTCATGCTCTGTCTCTCTCTTTCTCAAAAATAAATAAACATTAAAAAAAAAAAATTCATCTTTTGTCCTGGTAAACTCTTCTACCTAAACCGAGTGTTTGCTTCTTTTTAATCTGTTGCACTCCTGTGAAATATTTATTTCATAACCAATGTATTATTTTGTTAATACTCCAGTAGGGTTTCCATCTGCCAAGGAAAAAACACAGCATGATGCTGTATTAAGCCAACTCATGTTGGTCAGACCTACAAAGCAGCTTTCAACAGCAGTTAATTTTTTTCTCTAAATATGGGCATAATTTCATTGTTGTTCAGGTGATTGAAATGTCTTGGGGAAGAAAAAAAACTGCTGATGCCCCTGATGCCTCAGTGCTGACTGCTTAGGGTGGAGCAAAGGAGGGCTTGGGTGTGACCTGGGGAGTCTAACTCAACCCTCAGCCAACCTGTCTTTCCAGATGAGGAGGTTCTAGAAGGAGTGCTTCAGTCTGGAGGCCCAGGTGCTTAGGGCACTGCCCCACCCTTTGCTTTTCTTTCTCCCTCCTGCACTTGGTGGGAAATGGTCAGGTGTGGTTCTGATGTTGAAGGCACCGCCCCACAGACCCTAAGACTCAGCGAGCCACTCCTTTGAGGCAACATCCTGTAAAATGTTAGTGCCGCCCAGCAATTTACATCTTACCACCAACAGCTTGGACTGGTCCGGTCCAGAACCTGCAAGGACCTCATGGATGTGAAATCTACATTTCGTGAAAATGATGACGCTTTTGCAAATAGGTCTAAGTTCTTGCTTGGAATTACATTTTTAAAAAACATTTTATTTACTTTTGAAAGTTTATTTATTTATTTTTTTAGTAATATCTGCCCCCAACATGCAGCTCAGACTCGGGATCCCAATGTCAAGAGTCGCATGCTTTTCCAACTGAGCCAGCGAGGTGCCCCTGCAACTAAATTTTTTACATGCAAACATAACATCCCTGACTTCATCTGGCACCTGAAAAAAATTAAAAAGGAGCTGACTTCTTGATGGATAAGCAGATAACCTGTCAAAGATTTTTTTTAGGCTTCAGAATGAATGTAAGTTTTCTCATAGGGGAATAATTCAAAATACAAATCCTTATTGTGGTATTGAGTTTGTAAGGACCAAATATTGATAAGTCATTTCTGCTTCATGAAGGATAAGAGGACATCTTTTTCTGAATTTTCTCATCTCTTTAGGAAATTTCTTTCACGTTGTTAAAATGTATCACTTTCTTTGAATCCTCTCAAGGTGTTATTTTCACGTCTTTTTTTTTTTTTAATGTTTATTTATTTATTTTGAGAAAGAGAGCAGGGGAGGGGCAGAGAGAGAGAATTTCAAGCATGCCCTGCCATGTCAGTGTAGAGCCCCACATGGGGTTCGATCCCACGAATTGTGAGATCATGACCCGAGCTGAAATCAAGAGTCGGACGCTTCACCTACTGAGCCACCCAGGTGCCCCTTTTAGGTCTTGTAATAACCTCTGAAATGCCTCATATTTACTGCCTAATCCATTTCTTCTTTTTCTTTCTTTCTTTCTTTCTTTCTTTCTTTCTTTCTTTCTTTTTCTTTCTTTCTTCCCACCTCACCCCGGTTTGATGCAAAACATCTTTGGGAAAAGTTCAAAATTATGCATTGAGACAGAGACGCAAAATGAAAAATAAAACAAATCTGAGAAGCCTAGCCTAGCAAGCAGCAGCAGTGAGGATTGAATTTCTTCTGGGCTTTGTGGGCCTTTACTGGCTCCTCTGAGTGTCTTGTCAACCCCAGGAGGTGGGTGTGTTCCTACATGTTGCAGACGCAGAAACTCCAGGCACTGGGAGTCCAAGTCATTTATTTGCTCAAAGTCCCAGGCTGTACAAGTGGAAGTAGCTGAGCAGAGAGCGGAATCTGTCTCCCCGACCTCGGAAGTGTTTATATGAAGTTAATGGTATGTGATTCGTTTGCCCCGTGATGCTCCAATCCACGGAAAACCGTGTGAAGATAATGAACATGGAAAGGATGTGAACTTTTATTAGAGACTGCTTCCAAAGCTCATGGGTGGGGACAAAAGGAAGGCTCAGAGGAGGCCCCTTTCTAAAATTTATAGAAGAAAACTCTCTTTGTACATTGTTGGGGTGGGAATGGGGGTAGGGGGCAGAATAGATGCGCCACCTGACTTGGCTTTGGAAATCTGGGTAATGAGCGAGTGGTAGTATCCTCAGATCAGCCTTTTTATTTACCTTCGTTTTGCTTCTCCTTTACTAAACCAAACAAATACACATTAAGTACCTTCCTTTGTGCAAAACTGTGTTGTTAGGTGCGTGTGTGAGTCAAGGATGACTAAGATGTGAGACTTTGCTCGACAGGAGTAGGACGGACAGGTGTGTAAATAACTAGTGCAGAATGAGGGCAGAGGTGTGAACCTGAGAGCCTAGTGAAGAGGCAGCAGTTTGGTCTGTAAGTTCTGAAGGACTTTGAGCTTGTTCAGTGACATTTCGACTGATACGTACTGTGTTTAGTGTGTCTTGGAGGTAGGATATTGCCCTGAAATGAAGAAGTAAAGATGTTTTCCTTTTTCAAACGTCACCTTCCCCCCCCCCCCTTTTTACTTAAGATCCTCTAAAGAAACTCAGAATAGTTTACGTGAAAATGCTTTGAAAATTAGAAAGAGCTGGGGCTCCTGGGTGGCTTAGTCGGTTAAACGGCTGACTTCGGCTCAGGTCATGATCTTGCGGTCCGTGAGTTCGAGCACTGCGTCGGGCTCTGTGCTGACAGCTCAGAGCCTAGAACCTGTTTCAGATTCTGTGTCTTCCTCTCTCTCTGCCCCTTTCTCACTCCTGCTCTGTGTCTCTCTCTCTCTCTCTCAAAATTAAATAAACATTAAAAAATTTGTTTAAAATTAGAAAGAGCTAAGCAAATAGGCTTTAAGATCCATATTAATGCATTACATAATTATAATTTCCAACAAATATTTATTGAGCTTTTCTAAAGCCATTATTCTGTGAACCTGAATACAAAGAGACATAAGGACCCTGTGTTGATGGACTGAACAAAAGAAAGGCAAGAGATAAACATGGTGGTAGAGCTAGACAGAGAGGGAGAGAGAGAGAGGAAGGAAGAAAAGAAAGAATCCAACAGGAGAGAAAGTGTATACACAAAAGCAATACAGAATTAGTTGGCACGGACCACGTGTGCAATGAGCAGTACTGATTATTATAAAATGACTTTGAAAATCAGAAAGAGTAAATATTAAATTTTTTTCTTTTACTTTGTAATGCTGCATGCACTCAAAATACTTGTCTTGTGTTTTTTGCTTATATTCTCGGCAATAGGCATTAAACTTAATGTCTCAATACAGCTAGTGTTGAAGTCTTATTTTTAAAGAAAAGAATGTTATTTGGCAGTAGGAAAATAAAACATGAAAAGCTCTCTAATATTGTTCACATAATCATGTGGTCTGTCTTTAAAATTTGGATTAAGATCCAGAATGGGTTTTCCTTTTAGCCATTGATGAAGGGAACTTTATGTAAACAGTTAGAACCATTACTTGTTTAAACAAGTTTTAGAATAAATTTTTTTTTTGATGTTTGTTCAGGCAGGTTCTTTATAGTATGAACCACTTGCCTTTGTATGTTTGAAGGTAAAACAGAATTTCTGAGAAGTTAAAAACTTCGAAGGACAAATGTTATTTTTTCAAGGACAGTAATTAATTTTAGTTTAGAAGTCAGTATTTTTGATTGATTTGACCCAAGTAAGTTTTGTCTTCTTGTGGGCTTTTTTAAAACATTTTTTTTTTTTTACATGACATCTTTCATCTCCCATGAATTTAAAAATTGAACTTTGAGCTTTGTTAGTTCAATTCCCAACATGGTTTAAAATCGCTGCACCCCAACATCTATACATAGCAGTATTGACAATTTTTTTTGAGGCCAGGGATTTTTAAAATCTCTATATGCTTGCTAAATAAGTACTTTTACTTAAAAATTATTTCTTCATCTGTGGTAGAATTTTGCATTTTTCCAGTCACCCTGTGAACTGAAGAGGAAACTTCATTCCCTACCATTAGAAGAGACTTTTGTATTATGATCAGTAGGAGTGAGTTTGGTGGTTTCATAAAACAGTTACAGAGGAGTGAGCTAAAGAAATCTTAGATATCCTATCTAGCCTAACAGATGAGAAAACTGAGGTCCAGAAATTTCTGATGTAAAAAAAAAAAGTTCTGAAATTGTGATGTGGTAAATTAAAAATATGACTTGACTTAAAAAGTTTTGAGTGGCACACAGCTGTAACAAAAAGGCACCTGCTCCCTGAGCAAGCTCTCAGGGAGCAATATTCACTCTTTTCTGATTTTCTCCTGGCTGTCATGCTGACGGATCCTGTACAGTGTTGAGCGTCTGGTGGCGGACTGACTTGATGAGTCACAGTCCATTCGCCTGCACTTTCTCCCTGATTGAAGTACAGCCATTTCTACGTGGAGTCTTCCTAGGGCCGCAGACAAGCAAATGGAACGTGAAAGTGGATTCTCTTTTCCCCGGTCACTAAACCTCAGTCAGCCTGAGCCTCCCTGCCCCTGATTTTGCTGGACTCACCTATTAGAAAAGCCTACACCTGGCTCCCTCTCTCACCTAGCTCTGTGCCCAAAGGGTGTTCCTGGTCACACTGCTGAAGTGGGATTTTTGCAGATGAGAGACAAGATGGGTAGATTTCGCTTTGAGAATCAGAGGAAGTCTTGGGGCGCGTGGGTGGCTCAGTCGGTTGAGCAGTTGAGCGTCTGACTCTATTTCCGCTCAGGTCACGATCTCATAGTTCATGAGATCAAGCCCCGAGTCCAGCTGCACGATGAGGGTGGAGCCTGCTTGAGATTCTCTCTCTCCCTCTGTCTCTGCCCCTCCCTGTGACATGCGTACATGCGTGTGTGCGTGCGTGCTCTCGCTCTCGCTCTCTCTCTCTCTCAGTAAATAAACTTAAAAAAAAGGAACCAGATGAAGTCTTGAAAAGTCGTAAGTTGAAATTTGGTTAATTAGGTCATATTTTCCTATGGACATATAGCAAGATGGAAAATTCTTCATTATGTTTTTCTAACACTTAGCTTTCCCTTTTTTTTCTTTTTGACCCTTAAAAAGATTCAATTTTTGTACATTTCTCTTTCCTGTACAGTGGTTAATCTATTCGCCTAATTGCCAAGCAACACATGGGGGTTTTAGTGGATGTCTAAGGCATGCATGGTGAACATAGGCAAGTCCTTTAGTGAAGCATGAAGATTTTTTTCAGAATTATTAGCAACATACGGAGTTACCTGTTTTTTTGATTAAGTTCAGATCTTTGTAGGGGAAATGTCTTCTAAAAGTAGGAGGGAACAAAAAACATGCAGAAAGTCCATGTATTTAAAAAAAATTTTTTTTAATGTTTATTTATTTTTGAAAGAGACAGAGACAGAATGTGAGTGGGGGAGGGGCAGAGAGAGAGAGGGAGCCACGGAATCCGAAGCAGGCTCCAGGCTCCGAGCTGTCAGCACAGAGCCTGATGCGGGGCTCGAACTCAGACGCGAGCTGAAGTTGATAGCTCAACCGACTGAGCCACCCAGGCGCCCCAAAAGTCCGTGTATTTTTAAGCCAACATCGAATTCCCTCACCTCCCTTTTTGCTGCATACAGTTCATTCCTATGTCATGGAACTACTCTAATAGTTGGTTTAAAAGCAGCTGGTGAGTTTTCTGTTTTGTCATCAAGTGAATTTAGTGTCATCACCTCACTCTTAAAAAGACTCGTATGTACACTTTGGTCCATTCATCCACAGCTGAGTTTGGCCTCCCTGCCTCTTTTTTTTTTTTTTTTTATACATTTTTATTTTCGGATAATTTTAGATTTATAGAAAAGTTGCAGATCCACTAGAGAGTTTTCATATGCGCTTCACTCAGTTTCTCCTATCAGCCTCTGTCTTGCAGCTCAGTTTGTGATACTTTTTACAATAGCCCATGCTATTAAATCATTTGAGGAACCCTGACTTTGCATTGCACTAATAGATAGCCCTTTCGTTTATATACCGGGGACTGGCTTGCTTTGTGGGAATCACTCTCTGGACCAGATTGCTGGAAGCAGTCACGAAACGTTTCAGAACAAAGGCACTCTCATCACCTTTCAATAAAGAAAATAAATATAATTACACAGGACCTTCCTAAATTCCTTATCCATCCTCGGGTTCTAAATGAGGTTTCTGTATTTCCTAATTTTTTCCTTTGTCTCTTGAATTTCTTTCATGTGATTCTTAAGTCCATTGGAATTTTGCACAAGTTTTGACAACTGATGCAGTCCTGTTTACATCTCAGCGATATGAGAAGTGTGCCAGGTTTCCTGTATAATTCTGAGTGGAAGAAAGAGAAGGCTGTGCTCATGGGGGGTGAGGGGCGGGGTGTGTGGGTTTTGGTAGGTGGGCAGTTCAGGCAGCATTGTGCCTGGGCCTGCCTGGAGAAGCCGTGTCATCATCCGGGAGTGGTTCCCAGGGAGAGCTTCCTCACCCACGTACATCAGCTAGTGCTGGCTTGTTGAGAAGCCTTCCTTGGAGAGAGGGACCGAAATAGGTGGCAGAGAAAGTCAGTTGCTTCCCCAACGTGAAAAGACGCAGAATCAGGTGCTGTGGGAGAAGTTTCTTGCGATCTCATCCCATCTACCCATGGGGTAGCCTGTGTTTTACAAATCCCTCCTTTTTTTCAAAGTGACATTCTTTCTTTACAGCACACACAGACACACCCAACCCCCACATGCAGGCACATATACACATAAGAGAAAGTCCAGTGCGTCCAACAGGCATCAGTTTTATCTGCAGGTGTAGACCAGTCCTGGCTGAAGCCCTGGTGGCTCTGAAGCCCTGTGAGGAACTCAGGAGGCCTTTTCCCAAACATTCAGCAATAATTTAATATGCTTTAAATCTCTTTCCACTAAGGCTTAGGAGGCTATGCTGTAGCATAATGAATGTATCTTGGCAAATTAAAAAATAATACTTTTATTCTATGTTGCTCTTTTTATGTATATCTGAAGCACATTATAGTCTCGTAATCTCTTTCTTTAAAATATAGAACATCTACAGGGGTGCCTGGGTGGCTCAGTCAGTTAAGTGTACAACTCTTGGTTTCTACTCAGGTCATGACCTCATGGTTCATGGGTCGAGCCCCATGTGGGGCTCCGCCCTGAGCGTGGAGCGTGCTTGGGATTCTCTCTCTCCCTGCTTGTGCTCTCTCTCTCTCTCAAAATAAATAAATAAACTTTAAAAAATATGGAATATCTACAACACCACCTTTTAAAAAAATTTTTTAATATTTATTTTTGAGAGAGAGAGAGAGAGAGAGAGACAGAGCACAAGTGGGGGAGGAACAGAGAGAGAGGGACACAGAATCTGAAGCAGGCTCCAGGCTCTGAGCTGTCAGTACAGAGCCCGACATGGGGTTCGAACTCATGAACTGCAAGATAGTGACCTGAGCTGAAGTCAGACGCTTCACCTGGGTGGTGCCCCCCGCCTTTTTTGTTTGTTTGTTTAAGGTTTCTGCCATGCATCTGCCAGGGAAATGTTTCA
The DNA here is from genome assembly GCF_046562875.1 of Panthera onca. Classification (NCBI taxonomy): domain Eukaryota; kingdom Metazoa; phylum Chordata; class Mammalia; order Carnivora; family Felidae; genus Panthera; species Panthera onca. The sequence goes on along the minus strand of NC_138343.1, from coordinate 20,961,947 downwards.
TGTGAGATGTGCATTTGGGTGATTATCATTGTAGAGAAAAATATTCCGTAGGGTCATCTTGAAAGGAAAAGCAGCTTGTTTTTGCATTCAAGATGTTTAAATTTCCCGTTGCTTTCCTGACACATATTTCTTTGTCAATATTTTTTGTAGAATAAACTCTTCTCACACCTCCTACTGTTTTCCTCAGCCAGACTTGACTGTGAAACTTTCCTGTTCTGGGTCTGATCCCTTGAGGTCTTCCCTTGGAGGGCCTTGCATGGATAATCCGCATTATCAGTTATTATGGGATGAAGCAGGAAAGGTGATGGATAAGCTGCTGGAAATGTGTTTTTATAACTCAAGGGGATATTTCTGGGTTGGATCTTAGACCTGGGGGTGGGGAGGAAGCTTGCTGTGAAGGACATTATTGGGCTAATTAGTAAAATTGGAAAAAGTTCTATAGATTACAAAATAATGTTCAATTTTGAATGTCTTGATTTTGGTAACTGTACTGTGGTTATATAATTGAATGTTTATTCTTAGGAAACATGCTGAAATATTTTGGGGTAAAGAGTTTATGAATATTTTTAAATGCTTCAGACAAATGTATATAAGTTTTTTTCTTAATGTTTGTTTTTAATTTTTATTAATGTTTATTTGTGAGAGAGAGAGTGAGAGCGAGAGGGAGAGGGGCAGACAGAGGGAGACACAGAATCCGAAGCAGGCTCCAGGCTCCGAGCTGTCTGCACAGAGCCCGATGTGGGGCTCAAACTCATAAACTGAGAGATCATGACCTGAGCCGAAGTCAGATGCTCAAGCGACTGAGCCACCCAGGCGTCCCCAGACAAATGTGTATATACGGCAATAAATACACCTGCAGAGAGGGGAAGAGCGATAAAACAAACATGCAAAACGTTAACAATGAGGGAATCTGCACAAAAGGTCTACAGGCGTGTTTTTGTTTCATTTTTGCAGCTTTTCTGAAAGTTTGAGATTATTTCGAAATGGGGAAAAAAATAAATTTCACATCTGCTTTCTTTGTGTTTGCTTTGTCAGTCAAACCGGGACGATGTCCAGGCACCAGAACCAGAACACCATCCAAGAGCTTCTGCAGAACTGCTCGGATTGTTTGATGCGGGCCGAGCTGATTGTACAGCCGGTGAGCTTTCTTGTTCTTCGAGAATGCCATCCACCTCTACCTTTGTCCCCGTTAGCTTAGACTTCTTGTCCTGATCTGTGCATCCTTATTCACTGATGTCCTGCATACTTAGAGTTTAGAGATTATCTTTTTCAAAACAGACTAGAGAGGGAGGTGTATCTTCTTCATCTATTTGTTGGTTTAACAATGGCCATCAGTTTCCAACAAATGTTTACGGATTGCCACCCTTTTGGAATTGCAACAACCTGTCATTTATTTATTATTTTGATGATTTTTGTCATGCTTTCTCTTCCTAGAAATGCAACCTGACATGTTTATGTCACTGGATTGTGACGTACGCCATCAATGTAATAAGTTTTTTTTTTTGGTCAGGAAATATTACTGTATTGTGAGAACAATTCTATTTGAGAAAAGAAAAAGAAAGGAAGGAAGGAAGGGAGGAAGAAAGGAAGGAAGGAAGGAAGGAAGGAAGGAAGGAAGGAAGAAAATGAGCAATGGAAAATTGAGGAAAAATGGTAACATTTATGAAAGCCTCATGTTATTTCTGAGTATTAGCTTAAGTTCTCATTGAAACAGGCTTAGCAATCATGGATTGTCTTTGTAAAGTTTTAATTTTAAAGCACTGTAACTAGCATTCAGATTTGCTCTGGTTTTGCTAAAAACCAGAATGGTGGGGCTGTAGACACCTTTTCTCTGTTTCCCCTGATTTATCGTATCTCTCCAGGGAAGGAATTGAGTTTCAACCTTCCCTATGCTGACATTAATGTAGGGGTTACACCTGGAATCTGGCCCATCACAAAGTTCCCCCTGTGAAATACAAAGAGGGATTTTAACCAAGTAAATTTATGTGTTCTGTCTGGAGAATATCTTAATGTTCTAATTTCTCAATTTTAGAGATCTGTGTGGGTTCTAGTTTATTTTACCCAGTTAAAAAATGACTTCACTTTAATCAGTATAAAAGGATATTTGGGGATCAGCAAACTAGCTTGACTCTAGTTCTGGTTGTTCCAAGTCCCTGGTTTATTTTTTTATTTTTTATTGACTTATTTTTTTAATGTTTATTTTTGAGACAGAGCGTGAGTGGGGGAGGGGCAAGGAGAGGGAGACACAGAATCTGAAACAGGCTCCAGGCTCTGAGCTGTCAGCACACAACCCATGCGGGGCTCAAACCCACGAACCTCGAGATCATGACCTGAGCCAAAGTTGGACGCTTAACCGACTGAGCCTCCCATGCGCTACCCTGCCCCCCCTGCCAAGTCTCTCATTTAAAACACATTCTTCATCACAGAGCTGTGATTCCTTAACATAAAGCAAAATAGGAGGCTCCATGCTTCAGATTCTGTGTCTCCCTCTGTCTGTGCCCGTCCCCTGATTGCACTCTGTCTCTCTCTCTCTCAAAAATAAACATTAAAAAAATTAAAAACAAAAACGGGAGGCTCCAGTGATTTACTATTGAATACATACACACCACAGTCCTGGACACGATTTGTAGTGGCTGTGGAAACGTTTTACATGTGGTTGTAAAAATGTACCTGGCATCATATTCTCAGTGTATTTTGACTTACATGCATTGAAGTGTAATAATGTCAGGAATAGATAGCATACTTGCTTCATTTGGCTGAAGTCAAATGAAAACAGCAATTGTAAAATTCGAGGGAAAGCTCATCTATGGCCCTGAAGCAGCGGCCTCTTGCATGTGAAAAGAGGAAGCTTTCTTTTTTTAAAACAATTTTTAATTTTGAAATAATTATAGACTCATAAGAAGTTGTAAAAATGGTACAGACCACCCTGGTGTACCCCATCACCCAGCTTCCCCCAGAGGTGACATCTCACACGACTGTGATGCATCATCAGAAGCGGGAAATTGATTAGCCCCATACCATGAATTAGATAGCTTCCTTTTAAGAACTGAAAAGCTGTGTTCCTAGAAGATGCAGGAAAAGCTCAGTGTGTGTGTAAAACACTTTATCCAGTAGAGTGTTCTGACCCCAGTGAAATTCCCATTGGATGGATGTTCTTTGTAAATATGAAAGATAGCATTTAACATATTGAAGCAAGGGAAAACTCAGTGTTCCGTAACTTTGCCTTTAAAGGCCTAGTAAAAATTTAAAATATAGTCCACAAATTTTGCTTCATGAATCTGCCCATATTTACCTACCTGTCCCACCAAATTAATAAGGTAATTTTCAGTTAGTCACATGCAAAATGGCATCTTCTACTATTTGTCAAGTTTACAGCAGAAGCTTTTGCTTCCGTGAACACAAGTGAAAGTCTTCCTCTCCAGCATCGTGTGTTGCCTTCATGTGGATTCTTTCCTTTAGGAACTGAAATATGGAGATGGGATACAGCTGGCTCGGAGCAGAGAATTGGATGAATGTTTTGCCCAGGCCAACGATCAGATGGAAATTACCGATAGCTTGATCAGAGAGATGCGACAGATGGGCCAGCCCTGTGATGCCTATCAGAAAAGGTATTGCCTTTATCACAGAGCACACTTACCGGCAGGCCTCATGAAGAAGAATGTCATGCACCCACTGGCACTCAGTCATGTGGCCCAGGTCTTCCCTTGAAGGAACCACAGCCATTCCGGAGGAAGGCTGGGCATGCTTGGTGTTTGTGCAGCTACTATATACAGTAGCTATATAGTGATTCTATTCTACCTTCCTCTTATGTGGAATCACAAAGCTGCCATGAAAAGAATTAAACAGAGGTGCCCGAAGGAGTGGGCTTGTATTGATTGAGGGGTTGAGTTTGTTATGAGATGTTACGTGTACCTCCATTTTTTAGGGGGCAATGAAAACCTTGGGCACAGCATTTGACTTTCAAGAGTCTAATACCAAGGCAAGCCCTGTTTGATGCATACAGAACTGAGGCGTGTAGAGTTGAAAAAGCAGTTTAGAGCAGAGATGGGTGGTCTTGATTTTGCTGTCGTGGTACTTGGGGCCCATGGCACGAGGCAAATTCCCAGGGTGAAACTTGGGGGGAAGCAGGGGGTACTACCGGGTTAGGCAAAGCCAGCGACACTTTCTGTGACGTTTCAGACTCTGAGCATCATAATATTGAGGTTCTTGTATGTGATTGAGATTCAAGTCATGTGGTAAAGAAAATAAATCTTCAGGGGCACCTGGGTGGCTCAGTTGGTTAAACTGGCTCTTGGTTTCGGCTCAGGTCACGATCTTGCACCTTCATGGGTTCGAGCCCTCCATCGGGTTCTGCGCTGGGAGTGCAGAGCCTGCTTGGGATTCTCTCTCTCCCTCTCTCTCTGCCCCTCCCCTACTCACCCTGTCTCTTTTGCTCTCAAAATAAATAAACTTAAAAAAAAGAAAAGAATTCTTTAAATAAGACATTTGTGACCTCCGTGCTAACACAAAGGAGACTCAGAAGGGGGGACATTTGTCCAGAACATGTCTTCATAGGCTGTTTTCCTGCCACAGTGTAATTGTTATCCTTTCCTTTCAGACTGCTTCAGCTCCAGGAGCAAATGCGAGCCCTTTATAAAGCCATTAGCGTCCCTCGAGTCCGAAGGGCCAGCTCCAAAGGTGGTGGAGGGTACACCTGTCAGAGTGGCTCCGGGTGGGATGAATTCACCAAACGCCTCACCAGCGAATGTCTGGGGTGGATGAGGCAGCAGAGGGTAAGCAACTTCCAGACGCGGTTGGTTCTGGAGTGTTCCACACCTGGGTGTCAGGTGTATAGAACATAGCAGGGTCGGCCCCAGTGGTCTGGCCACAGAGTGGTCTGGGACCTCAGTTGGCAGTAGAAACTTGCTGTTTTCCATATTTTCCTGATATACAATTTAAATTGAATGCTTCTTTTTTGAAATAAATAAAACTTCAGCTTTTTTTTTTTTTCTTCTCTTCTGTGGCTTAGGAAATCAGCCTCATTGTTTTATGGTCCTACTTTATCATACAGGTAACATTTAACAGGTATAATTTAATAAGTAGATTTTGAATATCTAGCTCTTACCATTCCAACCTGAAAATGTGTTGGAGTTCATGGGTCATTGTTCTTTCTACTTGAGCAGTGGTAAGGTGGTAAGTGACCTCATCTGTGTTACTGATAGGTACTTAAAAAAAATCTTGTAGAGGTTTATTTAAAATGTTAAATTGGAGGAGCTGGAAACAGTAAAACTGGATATTCTGGTTTGGGTTCATCGGTTGCTTACCTTATACTTTTGAAGTATCAGTTGCCTTGTGCAATCATTACGTCATGGGTGTGGGAGGGGAGTAAAATAATGGCAACCAAAGTATATGCTGAGCCTTTCCCTACAACTGCAGTTTCTACAAAGTGTTTTCCAATGCTAATTATTGTTTTGTTGTTTTATGTGGTCATTAGGCCCTTTAATGAACAGGTGGCATTAGAAATATATCATAATCATGTAGATGGGGATTTTATAATGAAAAACCTGATGCTAATAACCCACCCTTCTCTCGAGAAGGTGGATACGATAGAATGATAAGTTGTGCAGACATCGTTTGTTATGCCATGTGGTTGTGGTTGTAAGAAATACTGGTTTTGTTGTTTGTTGTTGGACCAACTGAGCAGTGGGTTCAAAGTTTCTCAACCACTTAACATTTTTTGTATATGTTTTTACCTAAGTGGTGAGGGTTTACGGGTCTGTACATTCATTTATTCAATTAAGCTTTTCTCCTACTTGTTATAAAGACTATATAATACTATTATAGAAGGTGGGGCTTATAGAGGAGAAAAGTCAGTTATAATCCCAGAAACATAAATAAGAGTCCTATTTGCATGTTTTCAGATTCTCTTCTCATCTTTGAACACACATTCCTTGAGCTTTTTTATATCTATTGGCACCATACCAGAAAGGGTGTGTTCAAAATTATGTTTCATGGTCCTGGAAATGAATGTTATTGAAGAAAACAAGACATGTACGCCCAAATGCCAGATTTCTGTCCAGAACAGTGTGGGATTAATTGCTGTGTTTGAGCTGTAATAAAATCCTGCTCAGATAGGGCTGGGGGAGGGGTGGTGCTCCAGTCCCTGTGGAATGGAGCCCTCAAAGGAAGGCTTGCTTGGCAGAGCCGGTGGGGCTTAAGCTACATCATAAGTGATGTTAGGTGAGACAACCTTTGAACCAAGTTACTTGTTTGGTGTGAAAACATCCCATCGCCTAATTCCTCCTCAGTCAGTATGACAGTTATATAAAATGACAGCTCATCACCAGTCATTTTCTGTATTCATGTTGGGTGTAGCTTGGCAAGAATCCTTTGTAGCAAAGGCTCAACATTTTTAAAAGTTTGGAAAATGACATCGTCCCGTGGGCTCACTTTTCTGTCGTGGTGGGGGAGTATTGTTTTAATAGGTGCCATTGATGAGCAATGCAGTTCAGATCAGCTGGCCCCCATGGTTTGAAAGGAACTAGAAGTAGTTTTATCACTTACTGAGGGTTTGCTCTGGGATTGTCTCGGGGCCCTTTTCCTCTTATCCCTCTTCCCCCAAGCACAGCCTGCATTCTTTCTCACTCCCAGGAGACTGGGCCAGAGGCCCAGCTAGCTGATAAGGGAGCAGCAGTGTCCCCAGCCACATGATCAGTAAGCAGTCACACATCTCCTGTGCCAGGTTTTTGTTGTTTCCCTGATTTGTGTTTCTGCTGATGGGCTGCTCAGATACTATACACCTGGCTGGTAATGAGGGGCGTGCACGGGAGCCTGGTCATCCTATTAACTTCCTAGTGCACTCACCTGTTTCTGCTCGAAAGCCGAAAAGAGCAAGGGAGAGAAAGGTCAAAGTCCCTGGTAACTTTCAGCAATCTGACTGAAATGGCTCCCCTTTCTGAAGGCTTGCCAAGTGTATTAGAACATGGATGTGGCTTAGAACAATGTGTGTTATGTTCTTGCTGCAATACCAGACTGGGATGTTTGGCCTTGGCGTGTGTAAGAGATGACACAGGTGATTTGAAAATTTACATGAGCTCGTGCAAAAGAAACATGAGATAATAGACCTGCCTCAGTATGAAACTTGTGGAATAGTACGCTTGTTTCTTATTATGTGGCATTCTTAAATTTGAAGTAGTGGGGACTCAAATTGGAAAGTCAGGTTTAATTCTTAAAGAGCTAACATGAGGCTTTGAGTATGTGCTATAGTAACTTCTCTTTGAAGTGGGCCATAGGGAGTTTTGCATCCTGGAAGGTAATGGTAAATGCCAAGTTTAAAGAGTCAACAATTAACACGAATCGCAATAATTTAAAGAAATGAACAGTGAAAAATACTTTGAGGTCAGCCGTTTAGCTTGGGAAGTAGTACATGACTGAGCTTACTGAGCTATTTCTGATGCACATTTTAAAATGAATATAGGGGCACCTGGGTGGCTCAGTCAGTTGAGGGCCCGACTCGATTTCAGCTCCAGTCATGATATCACCGTTCGTGAGATCAGGTCCCGTGTCAGGCTTCACTTCACTTCACTTCAATGACAACGCAGTGCCTTCTTGGGATTCTGTCTTTCCCTCTCTCTCTGCCCCTTCCTGCACCTCAAAACAAATAAATATTAAAAAAAATAAAATGACTGAATATAGGAACTTCTATCAGTATTTTCTAATATATCATACACATACTATACAGATACATGCCACTTGCATGTGCACAGGTAGATATTTTTTTCGTTAGAGGACATAATCTAGACATAGTCTCCTTCCTGCATCATCTCTCCTCAGCCGTGTTGAGCTGGGGTTGAACAAGTTGTGGGAAGTATTGGGCAAGCCCTGTTTGCTGTTCAGGAATTCTAAGCCTTTACAGTTTTTGGTGGGGGGGTGGGGGGTGGGTTCAAGAACATTGAATATTTACATCTTCATGTTTATCTGAATGGAAGCTATGGCTGTCCCTTGATACTCTGACCCCTGTTGCTGGGGCTAAGGTGAATCTAATGGAAAGGATTGGAAATGAAGGGCACACTCTTTCCCTTGGCAGGCGGAGATGGATATGGTGGCCTGGGGCGTGGACCTGGCCTCCGTGGAGCAGCACATCAACAGCCACAGGAGCATCCACAACGCCATTGGGGACTATCGCTGGCAGCTGGACAAAATTAAGGCTGACCTGGTACTTTGAGATGTTTTCATTTTTAGAATCTTAGAAAAGTATATGGAGGGATTGTGGAATTTCTCGATCCTGGGCGTTTTTGTCTGAAACATTAGCCTAAGATTTCTTCCATAACAGACTGGAAATTTCTAATAATCCCATTTCATAAATGGGGAAGCGGGCTCAAATAGACCTGCTAGAGACTGTGTTAACACTCGAGGGAGAGGTAAACAGAAGGCGAAAGGTGGACACACATGCATTTGGGCACAGTTTGTAGAATAGGGTATTTGAGGGTGGTAGGGTTTTTTGTTTGTTTGTTTTTAGAAAGCAGAGCATCTCTTAAATAGAGAAAGAGCTACAATTATAAAATTTGTGTGCTTGGAAAATCCTTTCCTATGTGGTAATTCAATGGATTTCTAATAGGGGAAATCGTGTCTCTTCCTAACACTTTTCCTTTGTCAAAGGACTGACTTGCATCTGGCTCAAGAAATACAGCATGAAATAATCACTCGATTTTAAGTACTTGGATCCCCCTGACCAGATATCCTGCTTTTAAATCCCTCACTTTTTTACTTAGACCAGAGATACTCATCCTCACTTCTGCCTTTTTTCCTCCCTTACTTTTGTCTACCTGAATATCTCACCAAATTTCTCCCTTTTTTCTCTAAGGTCTAGAGAGTCCTAAGTTGTCTTGTGAAACTTAACACATGAATTAACATGTGAATCTTTAAGTGATCAACCTTTTGTGGTGATAGCAACAAAAGCACAGTAAGGGGGCGCCTGGGTGGCTCAGTTGGTTGAGTGTCTGACTCTTGATTTTGGCTTGTGATCTCATGGTTTGTGAGTTCAAGCCCTGCATCAGGCTCTGCATGGAGCATGGAGCCTTCTTGGGATTCTCTCTCTCTCTCTCTCTCTCTCTCTCTCTCTCTCTCTCTCTCTCTCTCTGTCTCTCCCCTGCTTATTCTCTCTTTCTCTCTCTCTGTGTCTCTCTCAAAAAAAAAAAAAAAGAAAAAGAAAAAAGCCAGTGAGGGAAAAGGTCCCTATGAGTAAAAGGGATTTTTACCGAGAGATTTTCTGAGATTTTCTAGAGCAAATACTTCTTTCTACTGAGGGATCTGAAGTCAATATCTGACAAAAAGGATGTTTAGAAGGGCTGCTCTTTTTGTACAAACCCACGAGGGGAATTAACTACTTGCTCGCTGTTTGTCTTTTTCTAGCGGGAGAAATCTGCGATCTACCAGTTGGAGGAGGAGTATGAAAACCTGCTGGTAAGCAGACTTATTTCTGACATCTCTGCATTCAGTTCAGTTCAGTTCCATAAAAGTGGAGAACAGCCTGGGCGGCAGCACCTAATAACCCAGGAAGTACCTGGAAGTAATAGTTAGGGGCTTGTAGATGCTAACTGCATTTCCACTGCTGGGGTTCCTTCAGAAGTGAAGTTAGAAGACTTTTTTTCTGAAGACAGTATTCACCGATATTCTGTTTATTTGCAAGTTGAGGGTCACGTATATAACACAGATTAAATACTTGGTGTTAAATAAAGCTTTTCCATTGGTCAATTGCAGCAATTATGAAGTATAAACAAAAATAAGACTTGTTTTCCCTAGATAGAGAGTGATTAGACGGTCATCACCATTTTATGACAAACGTGAAATCAGTTCACTTGACTGGTAAGAAGAGTGGTTGCCATTTTTTTCACCTACTTGTGACACCCTGGCTTCACGTCCTCAATATTTTCTTGTTGGCAGTGATCCTTTTAAAATAATGTGGCTAGTGGGACACAATGTAGGACACAATTGTCCTATTAGATCCAGGGCATGACTGATGGCACCTTGAAATTTTGGGGTGCGGCAGAGGGCAGGAAAAACTTGGCTTATCTTTCTAAGCATCTGTTTTTCCCTTTGTAGTCTAAAACTAATTCTCGAAACCAAACGTCAGTGTCTGAATCAAGACCCTTTTGCGTTAGGCTATTCCACTGAATCTAAAATTGCTCCCTTGTTGATCATAAGTTTGGATGGATTTTTGTTTTTTTTTTTTTTTTTACATCCTAGGTGGTCAGGGAAGATTTTACCGATTCATGTGATTTATTTATTTTTTAATTAATGTTTACTTTCAAGAGAGTGAGAGAGACAGAGCATGAGTGGGGGAGGGGCAGAGAGAGAGAGGGAGACACAGAATCCGAAGCAGGCTCCAGGCTCCGAGCTGTCAGCACAGAGCCTGACACAGGGCTCGAACTCACGAACTGTGAGATCGTGATCTGAGCTGAAGGCAGACGCTTAACTGACTGAGCCACCCAGGCGCCCCTGTATTTGTCTATTAAAAAAAAAATTTTTTTTTAAATAAAAGGGACCACACAGATTTATCTATGGAAACTGCAGAGAACACCAGTAAGGTGCATACTGTTATCCTAATGCTGCTTTTGAACTTGCCTTGCAGAAAGCGTCCTTTGAGAGGATGGATCACCTGCGACAGCTGCAGAACATCATCCAGGCCACGTCCCGAGAGATCATGTGGATCAATGACTGTGAGGAGGAGGAACTGCTCTATGACTGGAGTGACCGGAACACCAACATCGCCCAGAAGCAGGAGGCCTTCTCTGTAAGCTTGCCCCTCGGAGTTGTAGATGCGAGGCTCTTGCCTGAGAGGGCCCCGACATGGGGACAAAGGCCTCAATAATTTAATCAGCTATGTGGACTTCTGCCTCAGTTGAAATGGTCATGACAAGCCGTTCCTTTCTGGAAACTTCTCAGTGACTCCAGAGGGGCAATGCATTGCTTACCATCCTGGAAGACAGTAGATAAGAGTCAGAATTATGCATTTGGATATCCCAAAGTGTGTGTAGCCCAGTAGGGTGGTGGATTCAAACCTAGGATTAGGAAATCTCACCATTAGTTGTTGCTGTCCCTTTGCCTGTGTGCATTGGGACAAGACATGTCTCCAGTGTGACATCTGCCATGTACTAGATGATCTCAAACATCCTTTCTGGTCTTTAATATGCTATGATTCTTGAGGACACCATACTTCGACTGTTTGACATTGTTCATTTCCAGAATGCAGTTTTGTATTCTAATTTTCCCTAAAACCAGTAGAAGTGATGGCCGGCTAATGGTGACTTTGCTCTGATGGATTTGTTTTTCTTTCGTTTACAGATACGCATGAGCCAACTGGAAGTTAAGGAAAAAGAGCTCAATAAGCTTAAACAAGAAAGTGACCAACTTGTCCTCAATCAGCATCCAGCTTCAGACAAAATTGAGGTAGGCTTCAAGAGATATTTTCATTAGAGAGTAAAGGGGAACTTTTTATAAAGTAATACTATACAGATTGAATGATTCGTATGTATCATAAAGCCATGACAAGTTTATTTTACATATTTTGGGATCAAAACCCTAGACTCGGGGCTGACAAGCTTTTCTGGAAAGGACCAAATAATTAATATTTTAGGCTTGCAGGCCATTTGGTTTCTGTTGAGATTACTTAACGCCGACATTGTTGTGTGACAGTAACCATAACAACCATAACAACATGAATGAACATGACTGTGTTCCAACAAAACTTTATTTATGTTCCAACCTAGGGCAGTGGGTCCAGTGTAGCCTTCGGGCCGCTGACCTCTGCCCTAGGCTGCCATCTGTGGGCTGTGCTTAAGGCCAACATTAGCTGGTAGCAGCACTGTAATGGCCATACTGGTTGTTAGAAACTGTTCTTCATACCAGTTGATAAGAGTCACTGCCTTAAACCCCTCAAGCCCTCTGCATGGGTTCCTTGGACTTCCTCATCATCCAGAAGCTGTATAGGAACAGGGTGCAGTGGAAGGACCCTGCCCCAGTGCCACCCAGTGTCTGTTCTGATTCTGATTGGTCAGTAACTATGCCATTTGAGTGAATATTTTGGCTAATCTCCTGGTGGTATCTATTTGCTAAAACTGTTTTTAATTTCTACCATACCAAGAGTTCCCTATTGGGAATTTTTTTTTTTTTTTTTTTTTTAATTTATTTTGAGAGAGCGAGACTGTGCATGTGCACAAGTGGGGGAGGGACAGAGAGTGAGAATTCCAAGCAGGCTCTGCGCTATCAGCACAGACCTCACAAACTGTGAGATCATGACCTGAGTCGAAACCAAGAGTCAGACGGTTAACCATCTGAGTCCCCCAGGCACCCCACCCCCCCCCCCCCCCCCGTTGGGAAGTTTCTGTTTTCAATTTTTAGAAAAATGTTTGCTTGATTTGGTATAGATAAAACATATTTCATAGCTTTCATTCAAGCTCACATGTCAATCAAAGAATGGATGTCCTTGTCACTGAGTGGCAATGTGACAGCTGATGGTTTCTTGTTTCAGGCATATATGGATACCCTTCAGACACAGTGGAGCTGGATTCTCCAGATCACTAAGTGCATTGATGTTCATCTCAAAGAAAATGCTGCCTACTTCCAGGTTTTTATGCTTAGTAGTAATTTAATTGTCGTATAGGTCTTAATACCTTATCTTCTTTTTTTCTAATATTTTTTGATGTTTTATTTATTTTTGAGAGAGAGAGAGAGAGAGAGAGAGAGAGAGAGACACCGAGTATGAGTGGGGGAGGGGCAGAGAGAGAGGGAGACACAGAATCTGAAGCAGGCTTCAGGCTCTGAGCTGTCAGCACAGAGCCCGACCCCAGGCTCAAACTTGTGAACTACGAGCTCATGACCTGAGCTGAAGTCGGATTCTTAACCGACCGAGCCACCTGGGTGCCCCAGAATACTTTATCTTTTGAATGTACTCCTAGAAGCACTGAATACAGTCTTCAAAATATTTTACAAATCCTATTTATTGGCTTTTCGTGTCAAGGAGCACAGATTGGCAACTTGATCATGAGTCACTCAGATGACTCTGGCTGTCACGTAGGTTAATATACCTTCTGCTGTAACCTTTTCCTTTAGCCACCTATTAAATAGACTCCGGGAAGGTGCTCCTTGAAATGGAAATAGTAGTTGCCTACTGAGTTCCTTTTCCTTAACATGTGATCACTCTCATCTTTAATAGTTTTTTGAAGAAGCCCAGTCAACTGAAGCCTACTTGAAGGGCCTTCAGGACTCCATCAGGAAGAAGTACCCCTGTGACAAGAACATGCCCCTGCAGCGCCTGCTGGAACAGATCAAGGAGCTGGAGGTATCGTCGCAAAACAAAGACAGAATACTGATTACTTACCAAGAAAATTCCTTTGGAAAGCATACTTCAAATTCTATTGGCAAAGTCTTTTCACACAATGATATTCTTTCCTGCCCACTTCATTCATGGCTCTGTAGCTGCTGAAGTGGCTTGTTATGAAAGGTTCCTATCGTCCCTGCAGATAGATAAACCTGCAGCCTTTTGTAGCTGAGGCAACTGTAGCAATACCTAATTTGTGACGTCGTAGCAGCTATATTAATGTCATTTGCAGGTCTTACCTGAAATGCACTGAGCATCTATGCTAAAGTACAATCTTATTTCCAATTGCAGAAAGAACGAGAGAAAATCCTGGAATACAAGCGTCAGGTCCAGAACTTGGTAAACAAGTCCAAGAAGATTGTGCAGCTGAAACCACGCAACCCAGACTACAGAAGCAACAAACCCATTATTCTCAGGGCTCTCTGTGACTACAAACAAGACCAGGTGTGCACTCACTTCTTCAGAATGAATCACATGTTTTCCCTTTCTTTGCTTAGAGATTTTTGCCGAGGGAGTAGAGTTTAATCCACGTATCAGTGGGCAGCCAAGTCAATGCCTTGCTTTCATACACAGAGCAACAAACTGTTGAACTGCAGCAGCTTTACTCTGACTCTTATCATAGCTCTTGATAATTAGGACAGTGGTGATTATTTTTTTAGGACAGTGGTGATTATTTTTTAAATGTTTATTTATCTATTTTGAGAGAGACAGAGAGAGGCAAGTGGAGGGCGGTGGCAGAGAGAAAGAGGGAGTGGGAGAATCCCAGGCAGGCTCTGAGGTTACAACAGAGCTCTACGTGAGGCTCTGTCTCATGACCCTGGGATCATGACCTGAGCCGAAATCAAGAGTCGGATGCCCAACCAACTGAGCCATCCAGGTGCCCAGGGCAACAGTTATTTTTAAACTTTTCATTTTAAGTATTAATACTTCTCTTCTTCTAATATGCAGAACTTCATCTGTGATTACCCTTTAAATCTTTTTTTTTTAAGCTTATTTATTTTGAGAGACAGTGCATGAGAGTGGGGGAAGGGACAGAGAGGGGGAGGGAGAGAGAGAAAGAGAGAGAGGGAGAGAGAGAATCCCAAGCAGGCTCTGCCCTGTCAGCACAGGGTAGGGCTGGAACCCATGAACTGTGAGATCATGACGTGAGCCGAAGTCAGATGCTTAACCCACTGAGCCACCCCATGCCCCACCCTTTAAATCTTAAATTTTAAAATTTTAAAATTTCTATAAAGAACTTTAAGTTTCTGACATGAAAGAAAGCGGGAATGTGAGCATTATGCTGCGTTTGAAGTGAATGTGGTTACAGACATTATGAATTGATTGAGCATATTAATCCTGTAGGCTCTGTGGTAAATACAAGCATTTATATGGAAAGAGGACTTGTTTTTACTAATTACTTATGTGATTTTCACAGCTTTTTTTCTTTTTTTTTCTAATTTTTTTTAATGTTTATTTTTGAGAGAGAGAGAGAGGCAGAGCAGGAGCAGGGGAGGGGCAGAGAGAGGGAGACACAGAGTCAAAAGACATAGAGCCTGACTCAGGGCTCAAACTCATGAGCCATAAGATCATGACCTGAGCTGAAGTCAGATGCTTAACTGACTGAGCCACCCAGGCGCCCCCACACAACTTTGTTTTCCTGTAAAAATTATGGAGGATTTAAGAAATATATGACCAGCTGTTTAGATACATGTTATAAAACGGTGGAGTTTATTCTAACAGGTGGAGATGTTTTAAGAACTTGCATGGTAAGGGGCACTTGGGTGGCTCAGTCAGTTAAGTGACTGACTTCGGCTCAGGTCATGATCTCACAGTTTGTGAGTTCTGGCCTCACATTGGGCTCTGTGCTGACAGCTCGGAGACTGGAGCCTGCCTTGGATTCTGTGTCTCCCTCTCTCTCTGCCTCTCCCCTAATCTCACTCTGTCTCTCTCTCTCGCACTCTTAAAAATACATACACATTAAAAAAAAAAAGAGAACTTGCATGGAGAGAAGCAACTTGAAATAGAGATATGAAATACATAAATATCAAGCTTATTACATTTCACTAGTTAAGATAGTTGTTCTATTTGAAGTGTACCCATTTCAAGAAGCTATTGAGTTGATTTAGAAAGTGAGCTATTCAGGGGGCTGGGTGGCTCAGTCAGTGAAGCATATGACTCTTGATTTTGGCTCAGGTCATGATCTCAGAGTTCGTGACATGAAGACCCATGTGGGGCTCTGTACTGACAGCACAGAGCCTGCTTGGGATTCTCTCTTTCCCTCTTTCTCTGCCCCTTCCCTGTTCGTGCCTGTGCGCTCTCTCCTCCTCTCCCTCAAAATAAATAAATTAACTTAAAAAAAAGTAAGCTATTTAGATGTTGTAGTTAATTTAGAAAGTTATTTTCTGGGAAAGAATTTCAGAATTTCTTTTTATTTCTAACTTTTAAGAGCAAGTGAATGAGACAGGTGACTCCCACATACTCAAATTTAATATATAAAATATGAACTCACAAAAATAGAAAAGCCACGGGGGGAATTTTTGCTTTACAAAAGGATTTCTCGCTTTACTGATGGATTCCCCAAGCTGTCGTTGGAAAGTTACTTTACCTAATTCATTTTATACACACCTTTTAGGCTCACATGTATTATTTAAAGCATCAGTATTGATGGGATGTGTAAAGATCATCTTCATTTAAGGGCAAATAATAAGATAAAAGCTCAAACAGTTTGCATATTTCATCTCTATTTCTCCCTTTGAGAAAAAAGATAAGAATGTGTGTACTCATGAGTAAAGCCAAAACACCGGGCTGCTTGCCTTACAGAAAATCGTGCACAAAGGGGACGAGTGTATCCTGAAGGACAATAATGAGCGCAGCAAGTGGTATGTGACGGGTCCGGGAGGCGTGGACATGCTCGTCCCTTCTGTTGGTCTGATTATACCCCCTCCGAATCCTCTGGCTGTGGACCTCTCTTGCAAGTAAGTTGTTGAAGTTCCTAGTGGCCACAGCGTGAATGCAAGTGTGGAGAAATAGGGGGCAAATGCTTATACAAGAAATGTAGACCCACCCTTTTTCACTATAATCCCCTCCTTTGAAAAAAGCAGCCTTGGGAAGGTCCCCTTGCATTGTCATGTAACTTTTTGTTGAAGATACTATAGTTTTTATTGGAAGGTAAAAAAGAATGTCTGACTGTATAGGGGGACTGGAGGAAGCCATTCTTTTAAAAAAATATTAAATATTTACTATATAAATATTAAGCAACCCACAACTGTCCAAGCAATGGGCCAAATGAGAAATCAAACGGCAAATCAAAATATGTCTCGAAACCAAAGAAAAAGCAAACACAATATTTCAAAATGTATGGGTTGCAGCAAAAGCGGATGTTAGAATGAAATTTATGTTATAAATGCTTGTATTAAGAAAGTTCAAATAAACAACATGACACCACTAGGAACTAGAAAAAGAAGAAACGTAGCTAGAATTTACTAGAGGAAGAAAAAAGAACAAAGAAAATCAGAAAGAAATAAAATAGAAATCAGAGTAAACAATAACAGAACATGGAAAGTAATAACCAGTTTTTCCACAAAAAGAAACAAATTGGCAATGCTTTACATTAACTAAGAAAAAAAAAAGAGAGAAGACTCAAAAACAAAAATGAGAAATGGAAGAGAAAATAGTACAGCATATAACCACAGAAATACATAGTGTGATAATAGATTAGTATAAACAATTATATGTTAACAATTCAGATAACTTAGAAAAAAAACACAGATAATCCCTAAAAATGCACAAGTTACCATGATTGAATCTCAGATCTTGAATCCAAAAAATAGGAAATCTTCTTAGACCAATAACAAGAATTCAAGTTCAATTAGAAATCAAAAATCTCCCAGCACAGAAAAGCCCAAGACCATATGGTTTCACTGGTGAATTCTACCAAACATTAAAAACTATATAATTAATGATGATCTTTATCAAAATCTTACAAGTAATGGAATAGAGGCAATACATTCAAAATCATTCCATGAGGCCATTACTACCCTGATACCAAAGCAGGATAAAAATGATACAAAAGCAAAAGAGTCTAATTTGTCCAATATAAGTATTGCTACTCCAACTTTATTTTGTGTGATAAACATTTCTCCACCCCTTCACTTTCAATCTGCAGGTGTCTTTAGGTCTAAAATGAATCTCTTGTAGGCAGCATATGGATGAGTCATTTTTTTTTTTTATCCTTTTTGACACCCTATGTCTTTTGATTAGAGCATTTAGTCCATTTACATTCAAAGTAATTATTGATAGATCTGTATTTATTCCCACTGTGTTACTTTTGTTGTCATTGTTCCTGGAGATTTTCTTTGATCCTTTCTTGTCTTTGTCACTCTTGGTCTCTCCTTTGCACTCGAAGAGCCCCCTTTAACATTTCTTGCAGGGCTGGTTTAGTGGTCATGAACTCCTTTAGTTTTTGTTTGCCTGGGAAACTCTTTATGTCTCCTTCTATTCAGAATGTTAGCCTTGCTGGATAGAGTATGCTTGGCTGCAGATTTTTCCTATTCAGTATTTTGAATACATCATGCCACTCCCTTCTGGCTTGTCAAGTTTCTGTTGAGAAATCTCCAGCTAGCATTATGAGGTTTCCCTTGTAAGTGAAGGACTTCTTTTGTCTTGCTGCTTTTAAGATTTTTTAGCACTGGGCTTTGCAAATTTAATTACAATATGTCTTGCTGTTGGCCTGCTTTTATTGATTTTGATGGGAGTTCTCTGTGCCTCCTGGACCTGGATGTCTGTGAGGAAACATTCTTACCATGTATCTTGAAGCATTGTTTCAAAGTTCTTCTTCCCTTCTTAGACAATCAATAATTTTACAGGTAGCCACAAAAATAAAATGCCCTTCTTAGGAATACCTGCTCATCAACAAGCAAGTAGAGCATTCATTTTACAGATTGTCCACAGCAGATTCTTTTCCACATTTAAGTATGGAAATCTTCAACTGTACACAGAATAGGGAGAGTAGCATAATGAGCCCACACACTCACTCCCAGGCTGCAGTAGCCATCCACATTCCATCACTGGTTTCTCCCTGCCATCCTGCATGGTGTTAGACCTCTGTAAATTAAAAAGTTGCTGACAAACAACACAGTAACAAGGAAATGTGTGTTTTGAGCAAAAGTGAATTATCTACACTGATGTGAATCATTGAGAATGAACTTTGGGGGAAGAAATTAGTCCAGACCCATTGAAATGATGAATGTCTGGAAAGTATACATTCACTGTATACGTTAACTATTACTCTGTTGGTTCTTGTTTTAGTTTTAACACAGTATGTGAGCATAGCAGGTTTCCTGTTTGGGTGGAAGTTTGAAAGCTGGGTTCCAGTGTATTTTCCCCTTGTGCCTTCCAGGATCGAACAATACTACGAAGCCATCTTGGCTCTGTGGAACCAGTTGTACATCAACATGAAGAGCCTCGTGTCCTGGCACTACTGCATGATCGACATCGAGAAAATTAGGGCCATGACTATTGCCAAGGTACATCCTGAGGACCACGCAGGCTGCCTGGAGGAGGCGCCAAGCTGCCCCCTGTGGTGCTCACTTCTGCCAGGCAGACCTTTTAGCAGGGCAGCTAATCTGTTCGTATCTCATCTGAAGATCAGCTCAGCCTGCCTGCAAGGCTCATCCCAAGTAGGATGGGAGGGATTTGCACACGGCTGGCTCTGGTACAAAAAGAAGTACTGACTGAAGTTACCTGACAAGCCAGAAGTACCCATGGAAAAGACACATGGTCCTGTACTATCCTGGATCCTATTGTCCTTTGATGCAGTGGAAAGCTAGGTCATAAACTATTAACTGGATATCACAGAAGTGAATGGTGGGACAGAATTCATGGCATAACACTCAAAGCAGTCCTTCCTCTAGATCAGTTGTTTTCAAGTTGTGGTCTGAAGAATCCCGGCTTAAGGGGTTCCACTAGGGATAACAGGGCCAGGAGAGAGGTACAGAATGAGTAAGTCTGGGATCCCCTTTGTCCCCCTTTTCTCTTTGCGGTCAGAGCAGCTTTGCTGTGATCTGCTTTAGATTTGCGACTTCTGAGTAATATTTCCTTTGAAGAATAAAATTCTGTAGGAAAAATAAATTGACAGCCCACTGCTGTGGTTCTGAGGAGCAATCTTGTAATTCTCCAGGACCTTTTATGTCTTAACGGGTCTTTAACAAGGATTGCCTTAAGCCCCCTCTAGCATAGGGCGTTTCTGGGCACTCCCCTTGGTCACCCTGTGGGGGTAATCAAACACTCCTGCCTGGTTTACTTCCAGCTGAAAACCATGCGGCAGGAAGATTACATGAAGACAATATCTGACCTTGAGCTGCACTACCAAGAGTTCATCAGAAACAGCCAGGGCTCGGAGATGTTTGGAGATGATGACAAGCGGAAAATGCAGTCCCAGTTCACAGATGCCCAGAAGCACTACCAGACCCTGGTCATACAGCTCCCCGGCTACCCCCAGCACCAGACAGGTTTGGAGCGTCTATTTTCTTTGTTATCAACCACACACACAGCTTTAACAGAAAGTAGTTTGCACGAAACCGCACACACAGCTTTAACAGAAAATGGTTTCAGAATCAACTTTGAAAAATAACATATCAGAAGTCACTCATACACCAAATTTTCAGACTCAAATCAAAGAAGGAGCTGCAGTTTAGGCAGTACAGATGCTTTTTGAGGACAAGTACCCTTCTAGCTAGGAATTCTCTGACTTTTGTGGTCCTAACATATTTTTACAGTAACCACAACTGAAATCACTCATCATGGTTCCTGCCAAGATGTCAACCATAATAAAGTGATTGAAACCAACAGAGAACATGACAAGCAGGAAACATGGATGCTGATGGAACTCCAGAAGATTCGCAGGCAGATGGAACACTGTGAGGCCAGAATGAGCCTTAAGAACATCCTGCTAGCAGACCAAGGGTCTACACACCACATCACAGTGAAAATAAATGAACTGAAGGTAGGCATCCGGTGATATTTTGTTCGATTCCGGGTATATTATTTATCTGCAAGCTAATTAGAAAACCCTCCTGGTTTAAATACTTATAGGCAAGGAGCACTGATTTTCAAGAAAACAGGCTTCTAGCAGGATTTCCTTTTTTCTTTCCCTTACTTCCAAATTTGTAGAAGGTTACCAGGCTGGGGATTAAAGCACCTTCATGTTGGTTTGTGGATTGTTGAATCAGACCCCAGTGTTTTTCCTTTGTGTCCACATAGTACTTTGTTCATTTTTAAAGTTTTCATAAACATTAATTTGGTTGCTGCCTGAAACCACCTATGATATGGGCTAAACAAGTAGATTTTTTTTTTTTTTCAGTTTAGTTGTTTATTTTGAGAGAGACAGATAGAGCGTGAGTGAGTGGGGGAGAAGTGGAGAGAGAGAATCTCAAGCATCCTGTCAGTGCAAAGCCCGATGTGGGGCTCGAACTCACAAATTGTGAGATTATGACCAAGAGTTGGATGCTTAGCTGACTAAGTCACCCAGGTGCCCTGAATTATTTTTGTTTATAGACAGGAAACTGACATGAAGAGATTTGTTTGGTCGGGGGAGGTAAAACCTCAAAGCTACAGAGAAAGCTGGGACTACGGCCCAAGTATAGTCAACTCCCAGCCCTGTGATCTTTCCTGCTCCGCCATGCCTGCGCACTGCATTGGGATATCTAAGATAATATATTCTGAGTAAGAGGGCCATGTTTACACAGTGCTGATAAGGCCTCCTCAAAGAAGGAAATGGAATGTCAACTCTATCTCTTGAGTCTTTTCCATTTAGTGGACTTCTTCAGGACAAAAATGATCATAAGAATCACACAGTTCAATCAAGAGCTTTTCTTCTTTTTTGACAGAGTGTGCAGAATGATTCCCAGGCAATCGCTGAAGTTCTCAACCAGCTTAAAGATATGCTCGCTAACTTCAGAGGTTCAGAAAAATACTGCTATTTACAGAATGAAGTATTTGGACTGTTTCAGAAACTGGAAAATATCAATGGCGTTACAGATGGCTACTTAAATAGGTAAACGCCCCTAACATTTATCACAGATGTTTTGCTTTTCTCAAGCTTTGTCAGACTTCATTTGCTCTGTATGCCTGACTTACTACAGTCTTGCCTTACAGTTTTTTCTGTTCATTGCAGACTTTTGAGATAGTAATTTTGAGATAGTACTTTTGTAGATACTGTGCTTTTGAGATAGTAATTTTGAGATGTTAATTCCACTGTTGTGAAACCTAACGTGTTTTACAGCTGAGATATATGCTGTAAGAGTCAGGACTTAGAATTCTTCTTCAATTAATGCAGAATGGCTGTCTGAAAGATGAGATAGGGGGGAAAGATGATATAGGAGTTTATGGCTCCTGCAGCTTAGAAATAGGCAAAATAAATTTTTATCGGCTTCTTTAATTAATAGTGGCAAGAGCCAAATGTTCAAAGGCTAATTACGTCACTGGCAATATTATTTGCCTCCTTTGCTCTTTACAGCTTATGCACAGTAAGAGCTCTACTCCAAGCTATCCTGCAGACAGAAGACATGTTAAAGGTTTACGAAGCCAGACTCACTGAAGAGGAAACCGTGTGCCTGGATCTGGATAAAGTGGAAGCTTACCGCTGCGGACTGAAGGTAACTGAAAGTTCTATTCAGTTTATAACCACTGTTATAAACAGTATTATGGGAAATCATGCAGGACTACTCAGTACCCAAATCCAAGGCTTCACTAAGTTTTCATGAGTTTGAGGATTACTGGATTTCACCAGCCACACATGGTTGATATCTGTCGTTATCTCTAGCACACTGCTTTCTAGAGTGTACTATTAGGAACTATGTGCGGATATAATTTGTGGTGAGATTTGTTTGAGGAATGCAGAGTTAAACATAATTGAACTGGTTTCTTCACTATAGGATTTTTCTTCTTTAATATATTCATATGTACTATAATTATTCAGGAATGGAATAGAGTATGGTATTTAGCATTTCTCAAACAAATACACACTGAATCCTTTATTAAGGGGGTAGCTTAATAAGTAAGGAGCTATTTATTGACATAAATAATGGGAAATGTAATCAGCGAATATATTTTTCTGGCTTGATTATCACTTAAAGATACAAATATTCCAAGAGATTAATTTGTACTCTTTCTTTCTCTCATGACAGAAAATCAAAAATGACTTGAACTTGAAGAAGTCATTGTTGGCCACTATGAAGACAGAGCTCCAGAAAGCCCAGCAGATCCACTCCCAGACCTCACAACAATATCCACTTTATGACCTGGATCTGGGCAAGTTCAGTGACAAAGTCACACAGCTGACAGACCGCTGGCAAAAAATAGACAAACAGATAGACTACAGGTGTGCCAACTTCCTTCCCTACTTTCTTCCCATTTGGTTGTTCCAAGATAGTGTCACTTGAATTTGTCACTCTAAAAGCAGTGGTTTGGTTTGCTGTGTAAGTTAGGCGTAAGAGGCGCTCTGTTCATGGACTGTCTGGAGTCAGCTTTGTCGCAAATGAGGGAAGCAGGTACCCAAGCTTGAACCAACCCGTACCAGGTACTCTCCAGGCTCTTAGGGAAATAGTGGAAGCCATTGATCAGGCCCTTTTGGGCCCTATAAACTCTTGCTAGGATTGTTGGAAGGAATAGATGTTTTAAGTGAGTGTTCTTCTGAAATTTAAGAAAATTAAATCTTCTACAAAAGAAATGCCTTCTTCCAAATGAGGATTTAAAAAGTCTCTTCACTTTTGCAAGTAGTGCATTTTACTAACAGTGCTTTTACCTTTATTGATAACTAATTCCTATGTCATACAATTTGCCCATTGAAAGTGTATAATCCAATGGATTTTATTATATTTAAAATTATGTAACCATCACCGCAATCTATGTCTAGAACATTTTCTTTATGCTAAAAAAAGAGCCCCGTACCCATTATCACTAATTTCCCATTACCTCCCAATCCTCCAGCCCTAAACAACCACCAATCTTTCCTCTGTCTCTGTAGATTTGTCTATTCCAGACATTTCACATGAAGGGATCATATATCATGTGCTCCTTTGTGACTGTTTTTTCCACTCAGCATAATGTTTTCAGGGTTCATCCTTGGTGTAGCTTGTTTTAGTACTTCATTCCTTTTTATGACTGAATAATATTCTATCATATAGCTATACTTACTACATTTTATTTTATTTTATTTTTTTACTTTCATTCATTCATGATTTTTGGCTATCATGAAAAATGTCACTATGAAAATTCATGTATAACTTTTTGTAGGGAGGCATGTTTTCAATTCTCTTGAGCACACAGCAGGTGGAATGACTGGGTCATATGATAACTCTGTTAAATACTCTCAGGACCAGTAGCACTGCTTTTCTGATTTTATCATATCTATCTTCTGCAGATTATGGGACCTGGAGAAACAAATCAAGCAACTGAGGAATTACCGTGATAACTATCAGGCCTTCTGCAAGTGGCTCTATGATGCCAAACGCCGTCAGGATTCCTTAGAATCCATGAAGTTTGGTGATTCCAACACAGTCCTGCGATTTTTGAATGAGCAGAAGGTACAAGCCAGTTTGTCACTTCCTTAGATAACATTGAGGGTGCACTGTATTTTCCTCTAGTTTTCATAGCAGTGTCTAGGTTTGAAATGATATATTTTTTTAAAGACTGTTTTAAATGTTTATTTACTGAGAGAGAGTGAGAACGTGAGCAGGGAAGAGGCAGAGACAGAGAGGGAGAGAGAATCCCAAGCAGGCTTCATGCTGTCAGTGCAGAGACTGACATGAACCGTGAGATCATGACCTGAGCTGAAATCAACAATCGGATGTTTATCCGACTGAGTCACCCAATACCCTGAAGTGGTGTTTGATATTTCTAGTCCATTTGGTGAATGCTTGCATAAGGCCCAGTGGAAAAACAGTTGAGATATTGAAAGGAAATCATCGTGGAAATCAATAAAAGAAATAATGTAACATTGTAGTAAAGTATCTTTATAAATTGAGGTGATAGGATCAGAAAAGTGTACAGATTTGAAAGATTCCTCTTAGAGAGTAAGAAGTCGAAGATCTTGCTTACTCTCCTGAAGGAAAAACATGCTCATCTTCTAAGGCTGACCTGTGAGAATACGAGTTCACTGCACGTAGTCATAATCTGTGGAAAACCAGTTGTTCAGCAGTGAAATAGCATTTATTTAAAAACATTTATATACTTCAACGCTTATAAATATTTTACTTTTTGTCTAGAACTTGCACAATGAAATCTGTGGCAAGCGAGACAAATCAGAGGAAGTACAGAAAATCGCCGAACTTTGTGCAAATTCGATTAAGGTATGTTCGTTTCTCAAAGAATGTTGTCATCTCATCAAGAATAATGGTAAGTGCTTGCTTTGGCAGCACACCTACTAAAACTGGAGTGATACAGAGAATATTAGCATGGCTCTTGTGTAAAAATGACATGCAAATTTGTGAAGTGTTCCATATTTTAAAAGTATATATTATTAACTGCATTATTTTCTGATTTACTCGAAAGAGTAAAAACTGCTTGAGGATAGCAATTGTGGCTTTTATATGTTCTCTCCTGAACATATCGTGAAAAGTTTGTTATCCATTTACTTGAGTTCATTTCACATTGGCAATATCAGTGAAGTGCCTGGTCTTCATTCTTTAGACTGGTAATATGGGTAAACATCTTCCTATAGCATATAAAGATGCACTCCTTGGTTTAATAATGTCATGTTAGTGACTTGGACACTATCAATGCATGGTAGCCTTTGAGGTTGGTCATGAGAAACACAGCTTGATGATTCAGAACCATGAAATTGTAGCTGTCAGTTACTCTGTGAAGTTCATTGAGTATATTTGTCTTAAACCTTTTATTCTGTAGGATTATGAACTCCAGCTGGCATCATACACCTCAGGATTGGAAACCCTACTGAACATACCCATCAAGAGAACCCTGGTTCAGTCTCCCTCTGGGGTGATTCTGCAAGAGGTATGTACATCGTTACGTATTTCTTAGAGCCAGCCCCTCCTGCACCTTCACTGTCCCTGTCTTCTTCCTGTCTTCCCTGCAGACCCTGAATTCACCCCTTGTTATAGGGTCTCCACTCCCAAAGGGTTTAATAGCAGGTTATGCTCCTTTAGTAGGAGTCATCAATACTGGAGTGATTTTAGGAGGCGGTTAGTGGAAGTCTGGATCTGTTGTTTATATAGTAGGATCTTGGTAGAAACTGCTCTTAAATTCTGCATTTAGTGAGGGAAGCTTTTAACAAGTAGAAGATGTCTAGTCGATTTTTAAAAGACAACTTCTTCCCAAAGATGACAGAGAACATCACCCATCAGATGGTTTAGGGGAAACACTCTAGAGGGATAAGGATAGGATACAATGTTGTTAGCCTTTTGTGGTGCTTCCAGATTTTGGAATTAGCACACATGAAGGAAGGGAGTTCACTCTTTATTTGTGTTAATTTTTAAGTGTTTATTTGTTTTTGAGAGAGAGTATGTGAGCAGGGGAGGGGCAGAGAGGGAGAGGGAGAGAGAATCCTAAGCAGGTTCCACACTGTCAGTGCAGAGACCAATGAAGGGCTCATACTCCCAAACCATGAGATCGTGACCTGAGCTGAAATCAAGAATCAGACACTTAACCAACTGAGCCACCCAGGCACCCCAGGAATTCACTCTTAAATTATAATTTCACTATTTCATTGATTTAGGAAACAAAATTGGTCAGCTTGCATGGGACATTTTTTTAATGCAATAATTGTTTTTTTCTTTTTTTCTTTCACCCCTTTTTTTGCAAGGCCGCAGATATGCATGCTCGATACATAGAACTACTTACAAGGTCTGGAGACTATTATAGGTTCTTAAGCGAGATGCTGAAGAGTTTGGAAGACCTGAAGGTAATTTACTTAATTTATTTCCTTGGAGCATTGGAAAAGAAAATGGAATAGAGCCTTATTATTACTGCCTCATTAGAACATGGATCTGGACATACTCCCTGGTATATACTCACTGTTGTAGAATTTGTTCAAAAGTCAGGGGTTAGTTCTGTGCTTCAGGACACTGCTCTGAATGGAGTTAGGTGATATTTACAAAATTCTAGCTGCTTTACCTTACCAAAAAAACCCCACTAATTTCATTTACTGTTTGGTCAAGGATTTTGCTTTTTTTGTTGGTGTGTGTTTTCTCTCTTTTTTTTTTTATGTTTATTTATATTTGGGAGAGAGACACAGAGCATGAGTGGGGGAGGGGCAGAGAGAGAGACAGACAGACAGACAGACAGACAGATAGAATCTGAAACAGGCTTCAGGCTCCCAGCTGTCAGCACAGAGCCCAATGCTAACTATGAGATCATGACCTGAGCCGAAGTCAGACGCTTAACCAACTGGGCCACCCAGGTGCCCCATGTGTTTTTTAAATTAAGGAAGAGAACATCCTGGACCGGCTGGATTTGGATTTTTTTACCAACATACAGATTTGCTTTATCAAATTTTGATGTTTTTATGAACATTGAAAACATCTGATTGTTTAATTTACTCATCATTTCCAATACATGCATTGAGTTTGTATGGAAATTTAATACCTTGAAATAAAGGAAACGTAACTTATGAAATCTTAAGCTTTTGATCTTGGAAGAAATCACCTCATTTACACATGAGGCAGGGGAACCTCAAAGACGCTGTATTATTTGCTAAGATCATTCAGGCAGTTGATGGAAGAATTACGATGAGAATACAGATTTCGTGGGGTTTTGTCCAGTAGCTTTTGCTCTGTGTCACTCTTTCTATGTGTGCTTATGTGTGTGGTGTGCGTGTGCACATGTGCAGGTGTGGGAAGAGACGCGAGAACACACAATGGTCTGGGAGGGGGGAAAAGACTGTTTCTTTTTTTAGGACGTGAGAGGTTTTCCTTTCATCCTAATTTCTGATTTCACTTCTGCAGCTGAAAAACACCAAGATTGAAGTTTTGGAAGAGGAGCTCAGACTGGCCCGAGATGCCAACTCTGAAAACTGCAATAAGAACAAATTCCTGGACCAGAACCTGCAGAAGTACCAGGCAGAATGTTCCCAGTTCAAAGCCAAGCTTGTGAGCCTGGAGGAGCTGAAGAGGCAGGCAGAGCTGGACGGCAAGTCGGCCAAGCAAAACCTGGACAAGTGCTACGGCCAAATAAAAGAACTCAACGAGAAGATCACCAGGCTGACCTACGAGATCGAGGACGAGAAGCGAAGACGGAAGGCCGTGGAAGACAGGTTTGACCAACAGAAGAATGACTATGACCAGCTGCAGAAGGCAAGGCAGTGTGAAAAGGAGAGCCTTGGCTGGCAGAAAATGGAGTCTGAGAAAGCCATCAAAGAGAAGGAGTACGAGATAGAAAGGTTGAGGGTTCTGCTGCAGGAGGAGGGCGCCCGGAAGAGAGAATATGAAAGTGAGCTGGCAAAGGTAAGAAACCACTATAATGAGGAGATGAGTAATTTAAGGAACAAGTATGAAACAGAGATTAACATCACGAAGACCACCATCAAGGAGATATCCATGCAAAAAGAGGACGATTCCAAAAATCTCCGAAACCAGCTTGATAGGCTCTCGAGGGAAAATCGAGATCTGAAGGACGAGATCGTCAGGCTCAACGACAGCATTCTGCAGACCACCGAGCAGCGAAGGCGGGCCGAAGAAGATGCCCTGCAGCAAAAAGCCTGTGGCTCCGAGATGATGCAGAAGAAGCAGCATCTGGAGATGGAGCTTAAGCAGGTCATCCAGCAGCGCTCTGAGGACAATGCTCGGCACAAACAGTCCCTGGAAGAGGCTGCAAAGACCATTCAGGACAAAAACAAGGAGATTGAGAGACTCAAAGCTGAGTTTCAGGAGGAGGCCAAGCGCCGCTGGGAATATGAAAATGAACTGGCTAAGGTAAGGAACAATTACGACGAGGAAATCATCAGCTTAAAAAACCAGTTCGAGACTGAGATCAACATCACCAAGACCACCATCCACCAGCTCACCATGCAGAAGGAAGAGGACACCAGTGGCTACCGAGCCCAGATCGACAGCCTCACCAGAGAAAACCGCAGCCTATCCGAGGAAGTAAAGCGACTGAAGAACATGTTAGCCCAGACCACCGAGAACCTCAGGAGGGTCGAAGAAGACGTCCAACAGCAAAAGGCCACGGGCTCGGAGGTGTCGCAGAGGAAACAGCAGCTGGAGATTGAGCTGAGGCAGGTCACTCAGATGCGGACGGAAGAGAGCCTGAGATACAAGCAGTCGCTCGATGATGCCGCCAAGACCATCCAGGATAAAAACAAGGAGATCGAGAGGTTAAAACAACTGATAGAAACAGAAACCAGTGAACGGAAACGCCTGGAAGAGGAGAACGCTAAATTACAGAGAGCCCAGTATGATCTGCAGAAAGCAAATAATAGTGCGACGGAGACGATAAGCAAGCTGAAAGTTCAGGAGCAAGAGCTCACGCGCCTGAGGATCGACTACGAGCGGGTGTCCCAGGAGAGGGCTGTGAAGGACCAGGACATCACGAGATTCCAGAGTTCTCTGAAGGACCTGCAGCTGCAGAAGCAGAAGGTGGAGGAGGAGCTGAATCGGCTGAGGAGGACCGCCTCGGAAGACTCCTTGAAGAGGAAGAAGCTGGAGGAGGAGCTGGAAGGCATGAGGAGGTCTCTGAAGGAGCAGGCAATAAAAATCACCAGCCTGACCCAGCAGCTGGAGCAAGCATCCATCGTTAAGAAACGGAGCGAGGACGACCTCCGGCAGCAGAGGGACGTGTTGGACGGCCACCTGAGGGACAAGCAGAGGACCCAGGAAGAGCTGAGAAGGCTCTCCGTGGAGGTCGAGGCCCTGAGACGCCAGTTGCTGCAGGAACAAGAGAATGTCAAACAGGCTCACCTGAGGAACGAGCATTTCCAGAAGGCGATAGAGGATAAAAGCAGGAGCTTAAATGAAAGCAAGATAGAAATCGAGAGGCTGCAGTCTCTCACGGAGAACCTGACCAAGGAGCACTTGATGTTGGAGGAGGAGCTTCGGAACCTGAGGCTGGAATACGACGACCTCAGGAGGAGCCGGAGCGAGGCGGATAGCGATAGAAATGCAACCATCTCTGAACTCAGGAGCCAGCTGCAGATCAGCAACAACCGGACCCTGGAACTGCAGGGGCTGATTAATGATTTACAGAGAGAGAGGGAAAATTTGAGACAGGAAATTGAGAAATTCCAAAAGCAGGCTTTAGAGGTATTCACAAATATTTGATCACAGCTTCCCTGTCCTTCAAATAATTCCCTCCATTTTCATCTCATCTCAGCTGTGCTCCTGCTAACTGGGATGGCCGCTTACAGAAGGTCTAATTTTTCTCCTTATTGCTGTACTACTAGCTGTCATAACCCAGGCCACTGCTTGAAAGCAATTTGCCTTCTTTGCCCTTCTGTCCTGTTCCCGCATCAATACCAATCTGTGTGTCACATCTGTTTGGCCGTGCTTTTCAAACTTTAGCACACCATCAGGTTTAACACCTGAGAGCTTGTCCTCTGACTATTCCAGTCTGTTTTCTAGAAGATAGCTCTTACTTAGTGAGCTATGACCTGCATTTTTTTCATTAAAATTTTCCTAAATAAAAGCCATGGTAAAGGTATTGTCTATGCAATTTTGAAATCACTTTTTCTTGCTTGCTTACATGGCTTTTCTGCATGCATGATCTGTTCTCTTTTGATCACGACCCTGATGTGTTTGTTTTTGCTAGCCTTTTCTTTTAACCCCTAGTTTAAAAATACCTTCTTTAAGTTCTAATACGTTTGACTTCTATAGACAATATTTGTGTGGGGCTGGGTGTAGGGTGTGTATATGCCCATAGATTTATTTTGTTTTATTAAACATGTTAGTATAGCTGTAAGAGGGGAGATGTAGGTATAGCAGGTGTGATAACCTGGGACAAAATTCCCCATATTTTTTCAAACCATTATTTCTGTTAAGAGTAAGACCGGTATATAATTTCTCCTAGTTCCTTCTAAAAAAAAAAGTAAGTATGATGCCATTTATCAAAGTGGCAACATACCTCTACAGAATTTTTTTTTCATAATTTATAAGATAACAAAATAGCAGTGTATCCAGGGAAAATAGAGGAAGTTCAAACTAAGTTTTATTTTTTAAGTGTAGGAAAAGAGGAATTATAACCCTATGATACGATCAAAACGTTATTTCTTCCCATTTCTTTCTTTTTGAATTCTAGGCATCTAATCGGATTCAGGAATCAAAGAACCAGTGCACTCAGGTGGTGCAGGAAAGAGAGAGCCTTCTAGTGAAAATCAAAGTTCTGGAACAAGACAAGAGCAGGCTGCAGAGGCTGGAGGATGAGCTCACTCGCGCGAAAGCAACGCTGGATGCGGAAAGCAGGGTGAAACAACGCCTCGAGTGTGAGAAACAGCAAATCCAGAATGACCTCAATCAGTGGAAAACCCAGTACTCCCGCAAGGAAGAGACGATTAGGAAGATCGAGTCAGAAAGAGAGAAGAGTGAGAGAGAGAAGAACAGCCTTAGGAGTGAGATCGAAAGACTCCAGGCAGAGATCAAGAGGATTGAGGAGCGATACAGGCGCAAGTTGGAGGACTCCACCAGGGAGACGCAGTCACAGCTGGAAACAGAGCGCTCCCGACTTCAGAGGGAAATCGACAAACTCAAGCAGCGCCCCTATGGGTCCCATCGGGAGACCCAGACAGAATACGAGTGGACGGTTGACTCCTCAAAGCTGGTGTTCGATGGACTGAGGAAGAAGGTAACGGCCATGCAGCTCTATGAGTGCCAGCTAATTGACAAAACAACCTTGGACAAACTGCTGAAGGGGAAAAAGTCCGTGGAAGAAGTTGCTTCTGAAATCCAGCCTTTCCTTCGGGGTGCAGGGGCTATCGCTGGAGCATCTGCTTCCCCTAAGGAAAAGTACTCTCTGGTAGAGGCCAAAAGAAAGAAATTAATCACCCCGGAATCCACAGTCATGCTCCTGGAAGCCCAGGCAGCTACAGGCGGTATAATTGATCCCCATAGGAATGAGAAGCTGACCGTTGACAACGCGATCGCTCGGGACCTCATTGACTTTGATGACCGTCAACAGATATACACAGCAGAGAAAGCTATCACTGGTTTCGATGATCCGTTTTCAGGCAAGACCGTATCTGTTTCAGAAGCCATCAAGAAAAATCTGATTGATAGAGAAACCGGAATGCGCCTGCTGGAAGCCCAGATTGCTTCAGGAGGTGTGGTGGACCCCGTGAATAGCGTCTTTTTGCCGAAAGACGTAGCCTTGGCCCGTGGGCTGATTGACAGGGATTTGTATCGGTCCCTGAATGATCCCCGAGATAGTCAGAAGAACTTTGTGGATCCAGTCACCAAAAAGAAGGTCAGTTACATGCAGCTGAGAGAACGGTGCAGAATCGAACCACACACTGGTCTGCTCCTGTTGTCAGTGCAGAAGAGAAGTATGTCCTTCCAAGGAATCAGACAACAGGTGACCGTCTCTGAGCTGGTGGATTCTGGTATATTGAGACCATCCACTGTAAATGAACTGGAATCAGGTCAGATTTCTTATGATGAGGTTGGCGAAAGAATTAAAGACTTCCTTCAGGGTTCAAGTTGCATAGCAGGCATATACAATGAGACCACGAAACAGAAGCTTGGCATTTATGAGGCCATGAAAATTGGCTTGGTCCGACCTGGTACTGCCCTGGAGTTGCTGGAAGCCCAAGCAGCTACTGGCTTTATAGTGGATCCTGTTAGCAACTTGAGGCTACCGGTGGAAGAAGCCTACAAAAGAGGCCTGGTGGGTATTGAGTTCAAAGAGAAGCTCCTGTCTGCAGAACGAGCTGTCACCGGGTATAATGATCCTGAAACGGGAAACATCATCTCTTTGTTCCAAGCCATGAACAAGGAACTCATTGAAAAGGGCCATGGCATTCGTTTATTGGAAGCACAGATTGCAACCGGGGGGATCATCGACCCGAAGGAGAGCCATCGCCTGCCAGTTGACATGGCGTACAAGAGGGGCTACTTTAATGAGGAGCTCAGTGAGATTCTCTCTGATCCAAGTGACGATACAAAAGGATTCTTTGACCCCAACACAGAAGAAAATCTTACCTATCTTCAGCTAAAAGAAAGATGCATCAAGGATGAAGAAACAGGGCTCTGTCTTCTGCCCCTGAAAGAAAAGAAGAAAGAGGTGCAGACATCACAAAAGAATACCCTCAGGAAGCGCAGAGTGGTCATCGTTGACCCAGAGACCAACAAGGAGATGTCTGTTCAGGAGGCCTACAAGAAGGGCCTTATAGATTATGAAACCTTCAGAGAACTGTGTGAGCAGGAGTGCGAGTGGGAAGAAATAACCATCACTGGATCTGACGGCTCCACCAGGGTGGTCCTGGTAGACAGGAAGACAGGCAGTCAGTATGATATTCAAGAGGCTATTGACAAGGGCCTCATTGATAGGAAGTTCTTTGATCAGTACCGATCTGGCAGCCTCAGCCTCACTCAGTTTGCTGATATGATCTCCTTGAAAAATGGCGTGGGCAACAGCAGCGGCATAGGTGGTGGCATCAGTGACGATGTTTTCAGCAACAGCCGACATGAGTCAGTAAGTAAGATTTCTACCATATCCAGTGTCAGGAACATAACCATCAGGAGCAGCTCTCTGTCTGACCCCCTGGAAGAATCAAGCCCCATTGCAGCCATCTTTGACACAGAAAACCTAGAGAAGATCTCCATTACAGAGGGAATAGAGCGGGGCATTGTCGATAGCATCACTGGTCAGAGGCTTCTGGAAGCTCAGGCTTGCACGGGTGGCATCATCCACCCAACCAGTGGTCAGAAGCTCTCACTTCAGGATGCAGTCTCCCAGGGCCTGATTGACCAAGATATGGCCACCAGGCTGAAGCCCGCTCAGAAAGCCTTCATTGGCTTTGAAGGTGTGAAGGGAAAGAAGAAGATGTCAGCAGCAGAGGCGGTAAAAGAAAAATGGCTCCCCTATGAGGCAGGTCAGCGCTTTCTAGAGTTCCAATACCTCACTGGAGGCCTTGTTGACCCAGAAGTGCATGGGAGGATAAGCACGGAAGAAGCCATCAGGAAAGGATTCATCGATGGCCGAGCAGCTCAGAGGCTGCAAGACACCAGCAGCTATGCCAAAATCCTGACCTGCCCCAAAACCAAATTAAAAATATCCTATAAGGATGCCATGAATCGCTCCATGGTGGAAGATATCACTGGCCTACGCCTTCTGGAGGCCGCCTCTGTTTCTTCCAAGGGCTTGCCTAGCCCTTACAACATGTCTTCTGCCCCAGGCTCCCGCTCTGGCTCCCGCTCTGGCTCCCGCTCCGGCTCCCGCTCCGGCTCTCGCTCTGGTTCCCGAAGTGGGTCCCGGAGAGGAAGCTTTGATGCAACAGGGAATTCTTCCTACTCTTACTCCTACTCCTTTAGCAGTAGCTCTATTGGGCACTAGTAATCAGTTAGTTGCTACTTCCTTGGCTTTACTTATGTGAATTTTCACTTTACTAAATACTAACAAAAGAAAACCTAGTGCTTGCAGTATAGTGATAGAGTTTCAATGATTAAGAAGATATAACCTTGGTTGAAATCAAATACTGTTCTGGCTTTTTATCTTCTCAGCTCATCTAACATATCTAATACACTGGATGTAGTGTGTCTGAAATGGTAATCAGTTGTAAGGATAGCACAAATTGAATCTAGAGTTCGTTCCTTCTGTGTTTAGTTTTTTTTGATTGGTTCTTGTACTTCTTTTGGCCTATAATACAGATTTCTGTTCTTGGAGATGAAATTAAGTTGATCATTGATATTCTAGACTTCAGTCTGTTTTTCATCTAAATATTTCCATTTTCTGTATTAGGAGAAAATTACCCATCCCATTCTCCCCAGAATACTCCGCCCCAAACCCAAACATTTTGGAATGAGTCTCCTTTAGTTTTAGATTGTGGATCGTGTAACCTATATACTCTTCAATGCACCTGTTTGGTTCGGCATTAATTTGACTATATGTGCGTGATAGCAGCAATCTTTGCTTTTCTTTGGTCAAAGTTTTCTGTTTATTTTGCTTGTCATTTACTATGTACTTTAAAAAGGTGTCTTTATGAAGTTTGCAATTCTGGCAATAAACTTTTAGACTTTTGAAGTTTCTGTGTTTTGATTTTATATGTTTATACATACGAGGCATTTATCAGCATCTTTCTGTTAATATGTCTAAAACCTTCTGTTTACTAAGTGCCTATTAAGGATGACCATTAAAAAAAAAAACTATCTTAGTTCTGAATTCTTGTTAGAAGTTGGTCTTTTGTAGTTTTTTTCAACATTCTCAAGTACCTGTTATGTACCAGGCAGAGCTCTTGGAAAGAAGCCCATGTAAAGAGGCCAGGCCACATGTCAATACCCAGTTCTTGTTTATCCTGGACAGTGAATTCTAAGTAGCATGGGCAAAAGTCACCATAATACCATTAGAAAAAAAATGAAGTGCCTAAGATTCTATTTTGGGTATTCTCAAAATATATGGTGTTTCATTTTGTCCCCTCAGACGTATGAGTTGTCTTTGAATCTATAAAAATGAGTCCTGAAGGGTTTTTGGCTCTCTGTTGAAGGACAATGAGATAAAACCTATTCTTTGTATCAAAGAGAAACTTTTGAAATTCAAACACTTGTTATTAAATCAATATGACCTTACTGAATACCTGTTATGTCTAGTATTAGGCTAGATACTATGAGGATTCAATACATTGATATTCAGTACATACGACTTCCAAGACATTTGCAGTCTGGATGGGGACAGAAGACACCTATAAAGCAATCAGTGAAAGAACTTTCATATATCAGCAATATGTATTAATATAATCAAGTACAGTACAGATTAGAAAATAGGAAAACAAATGAAATGTTAATTGTGAAGAGCAAAAAAGATCATATTTAAGATAATACTTAAATTATTGGGGCTTTTGATACTTCGGATGAAAACAGCATTCCTTCCTTCCTTGTCTCACCTCCTTCTCCTTGCTCCCCTCCCAATCTGGAAGACTTGAAATTAATTTTTTTTTAATTTTTAAAAAAATATTTATTTATTATTGAGAGACCGAGAGAGACAGAACATGAGTAGGGGAGGGGCAGAGAGAGGGGGAGACACAGAATCCAAAGCAGGCTCCAGGCTGTGAGCTGTCAGCACAGAGTCCAATGCAGGGCTTGAACTCACAAACCGCAAGATCATGACCTGAGCTGAAGTTGGGTGCTTAACCAACTGAGCCACCCAGGCACTCTGAAATTAATTTCATTCACTAATAATTAACTTCTGTGTGCTACACATTGTGCCCAAAGCCATGGATCCCCTGGTATTAACACATTGTAATATAAAAGGAAGAGAAAAATAAGTGGTAAATGCTGTGTTGGGTGAAATGAAGAAGGATCTTCATGCTAGAGCTAGGAGACTGTATCAGTCAGCTTGGGCTGCCGTAACAGAATGCCATAGACTATGTGACTTAAATTAATTTTCTCAGTTCTAGAGGCTAGAAGTCCAAGATCAAGGTGTCCTTAGATTGGTTTCTGGTGGGAGCTCTCTTTCTGAATGGTAGGCAGTAAGGAGTGGGGCAGGGGAAGCCCTGGTGTGTCTTCCTTGTCTTAGAAAGACTTGAGTTTTATCACATTAGAGTCTCTTCTTTATGACTTCATTTAACCTTCATTACCTTCTTACAGTCCATAACTCCCAATAAGTCACATTGGAGGTTAGGGCTCCAGGATATGAATGGGGGGTGATGGTGGTGGTGAGGACAACACACAATTCAGCCTATCATAGAGGCCTAATCCAGAACGGGACAGGAGATCTCTCTAGAAAAAATGGTGATTAAACAGATGAATAAGTATCCATGTAAAGCAGTTCTTATGGTTGAAAGAGTATACCTCTAAGCTGTTGCTGAAAGTTGTTATTAAGCTCTGAGACGAGATAGGCTGTGTCCTAGAGACAGGACTTGCTTGGCCTTGGATAAGTTTTGATTTGGCTCATTTATAGTGAGCCTCCACAGAAAAGGGGCATATATATACAACTTTTCAATGACAGTCATTTCACATTCAAAAATAGTTTCACATTTTCTAGGCTAGTTGAGCTAAACATATAAATGCTGATAAAGGTAGGTATGCTGTGGACAAAGTATGAATAAACTGGAATTCATCCCTTCATATCTGCTTGTAGCTCTTGGCCTATTTCCGTATTTTTGGGTACTGCTTATTTATACTCAAAACTTTTTTTGTTGTTGTTGTTGAGAGAATTGTACTATCTGAAATAGCTATTCTGTCCACAGTTTCTCCATCTGATAGAAGTAAGTGCAAAGGGAAGCAAAGATTTGACATTAAGCTTGAAAATAGTATAAAATAATATAAGAGGGATTAGGTTCTGGGAGTTAAAACCATTTGGGGAAATTAAAAGGGTTGATTCCAGGTCTTGGATAGGAAATGTACAAAGTAAGCTTGGGTTAATCAAAGCAAGGAAAAGGAATCAAACCAACCTTCCACTGGTCAAGGTTGGGACAATTTGAGAATCAGTTAAGAATTGTGATGGTAACAGAGTATGTAATAATGAATTAAGTAACCTCAAATCAATAATGATTTTAAAATTCCCTTGATTCCGGGCGCCTGGGTGGCTCAGTTGGTTGGGCTCAGGTCATGATCTCATGGTTGAAGCCCTGTATTGGTTTCCATGCTGACAGCTCAGAGCCTGGAGTCTGCTTGGGATTCTGTGTCTCCTTCTCTCTCTGCCCCTCCCTTGCTCGTGCTCTCTCTCAAAAATAAAAAAAAATTTAAAAATTTTAAAAATCCCTTGATTTCATAGTGAACAAAAGAAAGTATGGTAAGAATGCCGGCTAACAAATACAGAAGCCATGATAATACTAGAGAATCATCATTTATAACTCCTAACATAATGACAGATTCACTGAAGTATCAGTTTGTTGGGGAAGAAGAATCATATGGCTTCAAAGTATCATCCCACAGAGGAAAATGTCTTACAGCGGAGTGATACAGCTCTCTACCTTTAGCAAGTGATCAAATTTAGCATTACTAATAGAAGGAGAATTTAAGATGGGTGTCCTCTATGAGATGTAATAAAGAGGCATACACATCTCCTTGCAAAAATTATTCAAAAAAATCTAATCATGGGGGAAAAACCTGATAAATCCAGAAAGAGGAACATTCTATGAGATAACTGGCTGAGGCTCCTGACAAAATTCAATGACTTAATTTAAAAAGGAGGGTGTGGGGTGTGCCTGTGTGGCTCAGTCAGTTAAGCATCTGACTTTGGCTCAGGTCACGACCTCGTGGTTTGTGATTTCAAGCCCCACCTCAGGCTCTGTGCTGACAGCTTAGAGCCTGGAGCCTGCTTCGGATTCTCCCCCTCTCCCCTCCTCTCACTCTCTCAAAAATAAATATATGTTAAAAAATTTTTAAAAAGGAGGGTGGGGAGACATTCCAGGTTAAAAGAGACAAGAGCCGATTATAGTTCATGGGTTGAAAAAACTAATCAAATGGCTGTGAAAGGAATTTTGGAGACAATTGGGGAGATTTGAATATAAACTGAACATTAGATGGTTTTACAAAATTATTATTTATCTGAGGTTTAATCATGTATGGTGGTTATGCAGGACGATATCCTTATTAGGAGATGCATACAGACCTATTTGGGGGTTGAAACAGCTGCACCTGACCCTTAAATAATTCTGCAAAATAAGTATGTGAGGTTGTGTGTGTGTGTGGAGAGAGCGAGAGAAAGCAAACGTGGGCAAATGTTAACCAGCTGGAGGACGGCTTTGCAAATTCTCCTTGTACTACTCTTTAAACATTCTGTAGTTATAAACCATTAAAAACAAAAAAGTTCAGTTTTTTATTGAACATGTTGAAAGAGGTTTAGTCAAAAAGACCCAAAGCTCATGCATGCCATCATCAGACTCCTCTGGTTCTTTTATTTGCTCCCACTTTCTTCTTCTTAGAGGGGTAGCAGTGGTGGACGG
The DNA here is from genome assembly GCF_046562875.1 of Panthera onca. Lineage (NCBI taxonomy): Eukaryota > Metazoa > Chordata > Mammalia > Carnivora > Felidae > Panthera > Panthera onca. The sequence continues at coordinate 20,923,563 of NC_138343.1, read as the reverse complement.
GGCAGCACTTTTGCTGGTGCAGCGCCAGCCGCTGGGACAGGTACACCAGCCCCTACGTTGAGATGAGGTTCCTGATGGTGACACTGGCCAGAAAGATTCAACATTTAATGAGGGCATCGATCCTATCCTCCGTGACTGCCATCTCATCGTCGTGCAGGATGAGGGCTGAGTAGACGCAGGCGAATTCCGAGACAGAGGCCAAGCTTCGGGCAAGTGTCCAGTGGGAGCTGCCAGGAGCCTGTACTAGCCGCCGGATTAAGTGAAGGCCTCATCCCAACATGGCCTGGCTTCGTCGGAAGGACGGAGAATCTTAGAGGCAACTGAGCAAAGGGCGACATAAACTTTTTTGTTTGTTTGTTTTACAATTGTGGGGGCAGGCTGGAATGCAGTTCAGAGAAGCCCCGTCGCAAACGCATCCGGGAGCAATTACACAAGTTGCAACACCGGGAAGAGACCGGGGAACACCTCTCTAAATGACAGCTCTGCTCCTTCCGGGGCCTTTTCCTATAGGCGGTTCCAGTCACGTGGCGGCATGGCCCCGCCTACACCTCCCAGAGGCCCGCGCGCGGGGCGGGCTGTTCTGCCGCTTCTTTCTGGCGGGCCGGGTGCGGCCATGGAGGGCGAGCCGCCTCCTGTGGAGGAGCGGCGGCGGCTGCAGCTGGAGCTTAGCGAGTTCGTGGAGAGCTGCTGCCGGACGCTGGAGGAGGTGACGGCGTCCCTGGGCTGGAGCCTGGATCGGCTGGACCCCGGGGAGGAGGGGGCGGCAGAGGTGAGGGCGGCTTGCGCGCAGGGTCCTTTTGGGGGCTCTCCGCCTGCGGTCTTTTCTGGCGGGGGAGGACTCCGCGTGGGAGCCCCCGCCCGTCTGCAGCGCCGTGGTGGGCGCCCGGGACCCGGCCTGGTGCGCCTCGTCGCCGGCGGGCCTCGGGTGGGGCGCGCGGGAGCCGCCGGAACGACGCGCACCCGCCACCTGTGCGGCGCTCCTAGCGCGGAGCTTGGGTTTGAGGAGGTGAAAATGCGGTGGGTGGGGAGGGGTGGCAGGTCTGGGGTTTACCTAGAAAATAGGGGAGTCGGAGTGCTGCTAGCAGACGTGTTGGCCGTTTGCTTTGTCATCTGTCACATGGATGCCGCAGTTGCACCAGATTCGGCGTCGGGAGAGAGCTTGCGAGTTCAGCTGTCTCTGCCTTAAAGTTGTACGCTTCCGCCTGGGACAGCACCGATTCTAGGATTATTAGAGGATGTCACTAAGAGATGGTGACTAGCAACTCTTTTGAACGTTAAAATTGTTTTTAAAAATGTAGGCACGTGTATGAGAGTGAACAGTCCTGATTTTTGGTTATTTTTCATGGGATGGGAGGAACGGAAGCGCTTCACTCGGATAATTCATGATCTCTAATACTCTTTCTGGGTTTATCGAGCTCTATTAATTTCTCCCAGGTTTAAATTACATGACTGACTCCCCAAAGGCAGTTAGAGTATATTTAGTTTACACACAAACAATTCACGTTTCTTAAAGTCCTGGTGGAAATTTTTAAAAGATTTTTTTTTTAAGTTTATATAATTGAGAGAGACAGAGACAGCGCGAGTAGGGGAGGGGCAGAGAGGGAGAAAGAAAATCCCAAGCAAGCTCCCCTCTGCCAGTGCAGAGCCCTAAGTGGGGTGAGAACTAACTAAACTGTGAGATCATGACCTGAGCGGAAACCAGTTGGATGCTTAACTGTCTGAGCCACCCAGGTGCCCCTAAAAAGATCTTTGTTGTTTGTTTAGAGGGGTGTTTGAAGCTGTGAATTCCATTGCGTGGATCCTACCATGCCTTTCCTTACCACTGAAATTTCTAATAACACTTAAATAGCACTTTGCTTATGCTATTTATTATATAGGTTAGTTACCTCGTTTAATGCTTCTAATTACCCTATTAGCCACATGTTATAGATGAGAAAACAAAGCCAGAGAGGTGGTAATTTGTTGCCTAGGACACACTGCTAGTAAAGGGCGATTGGGATTTTGAACCCAGGCATTCTGGCTCCCGAGAGTCTGTGTGTTTAATTGCCATGCTGCCTCTCTAAAACTTCTTTGTAAAATTCCAAAATTATGACAATTAGCTGTGAGTGTACATCTAAATTTTACCGAGCCAAGGTCTGCTATTCAAGACAGCGACTGGTTTAAAAATCCTGGTACGTGATAGTCATCATTCCTGGAATAGGTGCAGTCCAGATAGTTAATGAAGCCTCACTTTTCTGCAGGAGTGTTTTAATGCTGAAGTACAGTGAACAGTAGTCACAGGTCCTGTCGCAGAGCTTACTGTCTGGGTGTGGTGACGGGGAGTGCAGAGAAATCAGCCTACATTATCATGTGACTCAGTCTATGACTAGCTGTAGTACAGGTTATTGGAGGCTGTCGTAGGACTGTGGAGGTTTCCTGGATAAGGTGAATTCTCAGCTGATAAAAGTATGCTAAATTAGCTGGGTGAAGCACAGGGGAAGCATCAACAGCAGGGGAAAAGGATGTGACCAGATCAGGAAACCTAAGGTGGTTAAGGATAGGTAAGCATAGGCTATAGAGAAAGAGGGGGATGATGGTGGGAAGGGTCCAGATCTTAAAGGTCCTTGTGTCAGCCATAGTAAAGAATCTGGATTTTTTTTTTTTTTTATGAACTATGGAAGTATTTTAAGCCATACTATATCATCATATTTGCCATTTAATAAAATAATAATTGCTTACATTTATTGACACTTGCTATGTTCCAGGCTCTGTTTGAATTGTTTTATGTGTATAAACTCGTGTATAACTTATTTAATCTTCACAATAGATCTGTGACAGAAGTCCTGTTTTACCCGTTTTTTAGATGAGGAAACTTAGGCAAAGAAAGGTTAAGTACCTGAACCAAGTTCATGTAATCAGTAAGTAGCAGACCTGGAATTCAAAGTAGCTGCATTGTGGAGAGTGGAAGGGACAACAGATCTGGAAGCAGAGCAGTTAGGCATTGGCTGTTGTAATCCAGAAGAGAGATGATGATGTCCTGAAGTGGGGAAGTGGCAGAGAGGATGGATTATGTGGTAGGATTTCAGAGTTATTTAGTGAAAAGGACTAGGTGATTGATTAGATGTGAGTGATGAGGGAGAAGAGACGGTTTTCTACTTGAGGAAGTGGGACCTTTCACTGAAACTGGGAAACCCAAGAGGAATAGGTTTGGGGGTCAGGAGACCATGAATGTAATGAATTTATTTTTGTTATAGTGGATTGTTAGTGTTTTTAGTATAAGGTACTCAGGAGAGAATCCAGGTCTAAAGATTTAGATTTTGGGAGTCCTTAGTATATAGTAGAAATTGAAGCCATGAGATCTTCTAGTAAGTGTATATCAAACGGCACAAAGTCACTGGTTTGACTTATATAAAACATCAGCATTTATAGGGGTACAGGTAGAACAAGGAAGGCATCTTTTTTTTTTTTTTTTAATATTTTAATGTTTATTTATTTTTGAGAGAGAGACGGAGGGAGGCAGGGAGACATAGAATCTGAAGCAGGCTCCAGGCTCTGAGCTGTCAGCACAGAGCCCAATGCGGGGCTCAAACCCAAGAACTGTGAGATCCTGACCTGAGCCGAAGTCGGATGTTTAACCGACTGGAGCCACCCAGGTGCCCCAAGGAAGACGTCTTTAGAGGAGACCAAGTAGAAGGAACCAGAGAGGTAGGACATGAAGACTGTATGAGGATGACAGAAATGAACAGTTGGATTGTAACCTTCTAAGAGTTCACATATTTTAAAGAGTCTGACATGTGCTTTGGCTATAGTAGTAAGATGATTGTTAGTAACCTCCTGACTGGTAGTTTGTCTGTAAACAAATCTTTCAAAGCGTTGGTCTTTGAAGGAGTGGAGAGGGGGCTATAAAGGAGAGAGAGATTGAAGGAGGGAGGTTTTTGTTTTTGTTTTTGTTTTTAATGGGCACATACATCACACAGGGGGTTGGGAAAGAGGCCTCCAGAAGAGATGAATGGATAGTACCACTTAATCGAGTAGTAAACTTTTAATGGTATAATCATTTATTTAAATATTATGTACCCCTTTTTTTGCTTCTGTTTCTTTTTTATAGGATGACGTTGTGATATGCCCCTATGATTCCAATCATCACATGCCTAAATCATCTTTAGCAAAGCACATGGTATCTTGTAGATTGAGGAAACTGGGCTATACCAAAGAAGAAGAGGTACCCTATATTAATTATGTATATATGTCATGTAATTCCTACATTAATAAATTTACAGTATTCGGAAGATATAGTGTGAGGTTTTCTGTCAAAATAATAGTCATTTGTGGGGTGGAATGGTACTTGCCTAATTTCGCAAACTTTATTAAGAAATATTTAAATGATATAATCTTTTGTTCATGTCAAATCTTAAAATAATCAATTATCTGTTACTCAAGAATACTAATTTTTTTTTTGTTTTTACCATTTAGGATAAAATGTATAATTCTGATTTTTTCTATGAGAATGTGAAGATACCTTCAATTACTTTGAGTAAGTATTAATTTCATTATAATTTAAATTTTTTTTTTTTTAACGTTTATTTATTTTTGAGACAGAGAGAGACACAGCATGAACGGGGCAGGGGCAGAGAGAGAGCATGAACGGGGGAGGGGCAGAGAGAGAGGGAGACACAGAATCAGAAGCAGGCTCCAGGCTCTGAGCCATCAGCCCAGAGCCTGACGCGGGGCTCGAACTCGCAGACAGCGAGATCGTGACCTGAGCTGAAGTCGGACGCTTAACCAACTGAGCCACCCAGGCGCCCCAAGTTTAATTATAATTTAAAAATATCTTACTATAGGCATTGATATTTCATTTTTGAATTATCAAAAGAATCGACTTTTTAGTAGGCTTGTGATTAAGAAGGACATTTTGTACCTTGAGAGAATGTAGGATTAATTAATGTACAGTGAAAGTAGTTTGCTTAATCTGAAATTTAGAGATGAGGCTTTTATTAATAGGTCATGGAAAGCTTTGTACAGTAAGACAGATACTTTCTTTCTTGGTTATAACAAAAATCTGGCCACACAACACAGTTTGCAGACTGAGTATGGAAGTGTGTTCCAGGTGTTAACAGCATAGATAGAGGTTAAAATTTCAGGCTGTAGAATCAGAATGCCCTGATTCAACTCCTGGTTTTGTCACTAATAGATTTGTGACTTTCAGAAAGGTAATTTAACATTTTTGTTGCCTAAATTTCTTCATAAAATGGGGGATGTGATAATAGCACCTTTGTGAGGATTAAGTGATATATATGTAAAATGCTTAGAAGAGTGCTTGACGCTTAGCTAGAGTCAAGAAATGGTAGCTATTATTGGTTGCTAAAATTTGCAACACCTACTGCAGTATGCCTGATGGTAATGTTTTCTGAACCGCTTGAAGTCTTGTTACTTACTGGGTTCTGGCTAGATCTGAAAGAATTCTGCGTTCAGATTACGTGGGGAGTGATGTGGGTGTTTTGTTCTTAAGATTCTGGAAGATTTGTCAATGTGCCCAAAGAGCTTGGATTAGAAACCAATTAGTTAATTTAGTTGTGGACACTGATGATTCATTCTGTGTTTATGGGTGCTTTTTTTGACAGATAAGGACTCACAATTCCAGATAATTAAACAAGCTAGAACTGCAGTTGGAAAAGAGGGTGATTGTTATAATCAAAGTAAGTAGCATCTTAGTTTGAGCTAATTAATGATTCAAACTATTTTTTAAGGACCTGTTACTAATTTTTAAGAAAAATCTTGTGCAAACAGTTACATGGGAAAAATTAAGTTTTACATTTAACATTAGGTCAATGTGTTTGGTGTCAGCTTCATTTGTTAGATATTTTCTGCTCAAATATAGCAGAATCTCACTGGGTTGCTGTCTTAGCTAGGGTTTCATGCCTTGGAATCACCTAATAGGTGAGATTATCTTGTAGATCATTTTTATTCTAGTTATTTGGTAACTAAATCCCATTGAGATTGTCTAACCCTGAGATTTCTTTCCTTTCTTGAGAATTAGCCCATTGTTAAATGTAAGGATATTGAAACACAATGTAAAAGGAAAGGCTTAGGCTGAAAGAGAATTTGAGAATAAAGCCCAAACACAAGGTTTTCCATACAGGTTCAGAAAGTTTGTGGACCCCTTCATGCCCAGTCCCTTCTTCCAGGGACTTAATTTAGCAGAGACTAAGTTAGAATTTTTAAGTATGAGCTTTTAGGAAATGAAAACGAAATCCATCCAAAACATAGAAGTAAATGAGTAGATAGAGTTAATAGATTTCTGAACCTAGATATAACATGTAGCCAAAGCATTACTGGTTCCTTCTTATAAGGGTTTCTGAGTTGTCTTTGAACCTTCTAAAGATAGATTTCTCTGGGCATCTTACCTTTTTTTTCCCTCCCCTCATTTTTCTTTCTAGCTCAATTATATTCATTAGCCCGTAGTTAGGATTTGTTTCTCCCTTGCTGAAGTTCAGTCTTTACCCTTTGTTCTAAGCCAATATCTGGACTTGATTTTTTCTTAAGCTGCACTGTGGCTTCAGGAGGAGGAACTCTCTTACCGGTGGTGTATATTACATTGGTTCCATGCAACAGCCAGAAGCACATTTCTTGTATTTCCTGTTTTAAAGCTCCCATTTTTATGTACTTTTTGCCAAATTCTAGGGTTTTTTTTCTTTGAGGGAGACATTTGACTCTTTCTTGAAGAGATTACTGAGCTCTGATCAATCAAGCCTTTTTTTGGCCCTTATTATTGATTCTGTCTCTTACCCCCAGTTTAGTTAACAAACCAATAAAAATGTAGAGGATTTTGCTATTGTCTTTTTGGAGGGGTTAATAGTTAAAGGCCTTTTTGACTTTAACTAGTCAGATAGATTTGCTGAATTTATTTTAGAGTTGAAAGAGAACTGGAAAATCATCTAATCTGGCATCTGATTTACAGATAAGGAAACAAACCCTATCTGAGAGTAATGATAAGGTTCTGGTGTGTTTGTTCTGAAGGCTCTCAATATTTTATTTTTTTTTAAAGAGATTCTTTTTTAAAGCTGTTTTATGTATTTTGTTTCTCTTTCATAACTAACTTGAGATAATCTGGACAAATATTTTCCCCTCCATATCAGGTGAAGAAATTAGAGACACACAGAAATGGGTTAACACTCCTTCGTTAGATAATAGCAAGTCTTGGTAATAGCAAAGCTGGATTGAGGGCCAAGTTCTGAATTTTGGTACACACTCTGAACTGAGTTACTCTGTTTTCTGTTAGAAAATTTCATTTAGTGAAATTTATGGACTAAGATTCTAGCTGTTGCTCAAATATATTCATTATTTATTGTGTCTATTATAAGTAAGTACAAGGTAATCACAGACTTCAAATCTGTACCTGCTCACTGCTATTAGTAATGTTCATTGTTTGTTCTAGTTTGTAAGCCTATTTTAAGGAAAGAAACTAGTTGCTTGGCCTGGTACAAATGACAGTTTTCCTGAGGTTTTGTTTCCTTTTCTGTAGTATAAAACTATCTTACAATGTTGTTTAAAACAATGGAGATAATGAATGCTAAACTAGCACTAGCTCTAATATATGGTAATTTCTATTGTCTAAGCAATTTAATTTCTAAGCACATTAATGTATAGAAAGCCATATTAAGATAATGAAATGGGTGAGAATTTTATATATGTGGGTAATTTAATGTTCTCAAGTTTTTTAATTTATATTAACTAAGTAATAAGGTGGATTAGACATTGAATTTAGTTCTGTACAGAAGCAAAGAATTACTTTGAATAGTTCTTTCAGTAGAAAAGTTAAGAGGAACTTTTGTTTTCACACTCCATTAAATTAAACTGTTAAGAATTTTTTCTTAAATGATCTGTAACCCTCTTTTTAAAACTTTTTTTCAGCTTGTGTAGAGCTCTGCAGTTTCTCAATAGACATTATTTTTGTGACCCACTTATGTCTTAGACATTTTTAAATCTTACAGCCTAGAACAAGAATCTTTTTTAATATGTTACTGATTTATTTACTTTGAAGGAAGAATGACTAACATAAGCAAATTTACATTTTCCCATTTATAATATTTTGTGTGTCTTGTACTAAGTTGTAAGTTTTTGATAAGTTATATTTATGTTTCCATTTTGTCAGTCGTACCAGGTCTCCACTCAGTGTACAGAATTCTCAATTCATGAACTTGTGAAAGCTTGATGCAACCATGAGATGTACTTACCTATTATCAACCATGAGGTGTTAATTTTATAACCAAGATGCTAATTTTAATCATAAACAATCATTTTACATTTAGTGGCGTATCTTTTTCTTTCAGTATTATTTGCTGTATATCAATTTCATGACTATATTTGAATCATGGCCATGATTTGAAGATCAGTGTATTATACTAAACCCTTGAGAGACCCTAGTAGATTGGTTCTAGGCCTAATCTGTTCTTACCACTTGTGTGACTTGGGCAAGTCATTTTACCTCTATGGGCCTTAATTTCTTTATCTCTGATGTTGGAAATTGACTCTGTATGTATTCTTCCTAAAATTCTGAATTTGTATCTTTGAGCCAGTACCTTCTGTTAATGTTTAATATTATATATGTCATACGTTTAAGATGCTCTGTGATGGCAAAAGTGACTAAAAAGAAAGAATTAGAGTTACTAAAAAGGTAGATTAGAGTTTCAGTTTGGGTGAAGAAAAACTTCTGGAGACGGACAGAAGTTATGGTTGCAAAACAGTGTAATATACTTAATGCCTCTGAGCTGTACACTTAAAAATGGTTAGATGGTAAATTTTATGTTATATATATTTTGCTACAGCTTTTAAAAGGCTACTACAAAAAAAAGTAGAGGATCATGGAATTTAATGATTACAGCACATCTAGGTGTATTTCTAAATCCTGTAGAAGCTTGTGTTTGAAAAGTTACATTTTATGGAAATGTAAGCTTATTTGTGTTTATCCTTTTTTTTTTTTGTCAGAAATATCTATGTTCTGAATGATTTGAATGCAGTTTGTTGTTTAACTTTTCCTGTACTTTTTCTTTTTCAGTAATTGGGGTGAGTATAAAGAGGAATTAGGAACCTGAATGTACTCCTTATTTAAAGATATGCAGTATCCTTTTTGCAAATGATATCCTTTTAAAAGTATCACTCAAATTTCTAAACTTGATCTTAACCACTGTCACAGTATTAGAGTCTTTGGAATTTTCGTTGAATTTCAAGGAATTTAAGTATCCATCATCACCATACAGAAATTTAAGATGAATGAAGACAACTCAGAATAATTTAAGGAGGAAATTATATTTCTTTGTCTAAAAATAATAGGCAAAGGTTTATGTGGATCTTGTTTGTAATATATCAGTGTTTTCTAATCTTTGTATTTTTCTCCCAGATTTTTATAAAAGCCTATATTCAAAGGAATTAGGCTTATCAAAGCTAATTCATTTTTATGGTACAAAATTAAATGTTTTCACATCTGCCTTCATAAAAAAGCTTTTCATAGTGTCTACCACAATTATAGTAAAATTGATTGACTTGAAAGGAAACCCTTCAATACTAATTCAAAACCCTTCGACTAATACAAATGACCCTGTATTGTTATCCGTATCTGTTCATGGACTCATATTCAGTGTAGCCCTCCTCCTAATGTAGACAAATGTAAAGTCATCTCTTTTTTTGTGTTGTAGTGCTTAGTTGGTAGTTTGCTCTTACTTGAATTTTTCTTTTGCCTCTTTATCTGGGAAGTTAAGGCTAGACTTTATCAAATAAAAGTATCTGGGAAGAGCTACTGATCTTACTTGTTCTGTGAACCAAAGTTATTACTTTAGGGTAGTAGCTCCTATTTATTGTTTGCATTAGTAAATAATGAAGGCTAGAAAGAATTGTGTTAAAACAATTGCTTTATTTACAGTTACCATAAATTTTTATTTCTTTGAGAAAATTTGAATCTCAAAACAAAAATTTTCTTCAATGTTTAATACATCATATCAAGGTATTGTATTTACTTTCTTTCATTAATGAGCAGATTTTAGAAAGTTCTGTGACTGTTGGGGGGGGCAGTGCTCTTAACTCTTTTAAATTAATTTGGTTGTGTCAATATGCTTCCTCTTCCGAAAATTAAAACAAATTTAGTTTCAGTTTTATCTGTCTTTCTCTGGTCTGAGGAAGTTTGGGATTTCTGCTACCTAATTAATTGTGTTTTGGTCCCTGGCTCTGAGTCATTGCACAAGTGGGGTATATTTTGAATACGGAGCATCTAACTTGATGTCTCATATAAAAAAGACATTTTTCACACATTTTTCATATTTCTATAATATATTTTCAGAGGGACTACAACGTGTATTACCTATTAAAAGCATTTTTTTCCCCAGCTCTTACGGGAAAAACCATATAAACAGAAAGGAAGTTACTATTATCATATGGGTAGCCTTTTAAAAATTGTTACCCAGAAGGTTTCCTTATGAGCAAATTATCTCATGGTTATTATTGCTTGCCTTCATGGGATGTGTCTTAATGTTTTTGGAGAGAATAGCAAACATCCACAGTACATGCTTTCTGTGGGTATGGCTTTGAGGATAAAGTCACTGTTTATTATTTATCACACAGACGGATATTTTTCGTATTTTAGGGATTACTGTGAGAACAATTGTGTTAATGTTGCATTATTACAGCGCATGTTTAAAGATAAGGAGTAAATTTTAAGTCCACAATGCTTCATGTATTGTTTATTCTTGTGGTTTTATTTTTACTAGGGATTTATTCTTCATTACCTGTTGAAGTTCCTCTGAATCACAAACGGTTTGTTTGTGATCTAACACAAGCTGATCGTCTTGCCCTCTATGATTTTGTAATGGAGGAGACGAAGAAAAAGCGCTCGGATTCTCAAATTATTGAAAATGACAGTGATCTCTTTGTAGACTTGGCTGCCAAAGTCAATCAAGGTTTGAGATGAATATAATAGTTTTATATTTCTTAATTGTCATTTCGCTCTTTGAGTGTTACAAAGATTTAGTTGTTAGGCCATTTTGAGTTGAAAGAGGATGGTTTTGCATTATCCGATATTCACATATATGTTAAGATATTTACTCAGGGCATGAAATTTTGCTCTCTGTCCTTTGCATTAAGCATGTTCTCCTTCTATAAGAATGTCACTTATAGCTGTGCTGGTCTTTTAATCTTTGTACCTTAACAATCTTAGGTTCAACTAATGGAGAAAAGGAATGATATAAAACTTAGTCTATTTGTATAATATGGAGTTTTTAGGATGTTTTTGTATGCATGGAAACATGTTGAAATATTGGATGATTGCGGTCTTTCTTCCTGCTAATTAGTAAGAATTTAAAAGCTTCCAAGGATATAATAATTTTGTTTTATTCTTTTATTAGATAATAGTCGAAAAAGTCCAAAGTCTTACCTTGAAATCCTAGCAGAAGTGAGAGATTATAAAAGAAGACGCCAGTCCTATAGAGCTAAGAATGTTCACATAACCAAGAAATCATATACTGAGGTAAGCTTTACATAATCTCTTAGAGCTTTGTTGAGAACAGAATGTCCCCTCGATAGTTTTCTAAGTCTGTTCTATGGATTTCCACAGTTCATAGAGGTTTTTTGAAAGAAAATAGCTTCAAGGTGGCCACCTTGAAATACAAATACCTGATTTGTATTTGCTCCATTACTTTCAGATCCACTGTACCAGGCAAATAAGGCCTTTTCAAGGTACAAAAATCTTTTGTAAAGAGGCTGTACAATCTTAAAAAATACCTACTTTTGAGAAAGCATTGTATCATGATAAGAGCATAGATTTTGGCCTTAGACCTGGGTTTGAGTGTTGTTGTACTCTTTATCATTCGCTATTTGACTTGCACAAATTCTTTGAGCTTTTTAAGTTGCAACTTTTTCATTTTATACATTTTATGTAGATTTTGTGGGGGTGTTATAAGAATTGATTGAGATAATGCATGTGGACACAGAAGTTGGTCAACAAACAGCCGTTGTCTTTTCCTTACAGAAATTTTAGCATGCTTTTATGTACTCTTCTAAATGTTTGGGCTTAAGAAATGTCTGGTATAAATTATTTCTGTATTAATCTCTTGATGTATATCCAAAGTTATTTTCAGATGTCCTTTAGTGGATAGTCAGTTGATGAATTTTTTGGTACATGAATTACCTTGCCCAAACTCTACAAATAATCTCCTTATTGAATCTCTAAATTCTTCCCACATTATTTCTTACTTCTCTCTATGATTTCTAAGACCTTCCATAATCTGACCTTATTTTACCAAGCATTTTCTTTTGCTTTAGTCAAGCATGTCTCTTAAACTGTATCTGATTACACACATTTATTCTTATCTACATGTCCAAATAACATGTTTTCTCACCTGAAATGCTCTTTATTGTTGTTTTAAATCTTGATATAAATTTTAAGGCCCATTGTTTCCATGAAGTGCTAGTTGACTCAGTCATTTGTTGATTTATTGTTTTAATGCTCTCTGTACCACATAGCTTAGCATTTAATCTTATGCTGTTCTTATGTAATTAAAGTATATGTTTCAGTTTTATCTCTTCCAGTAGAGGTCTGGGACCTCGTCATATTACCTAAGTATTTGTACAGTCCCCTCAAATACTTGGTGGTTCGTCAGTTGTTTCTTCTCTGGTCTCAGTACCTTGTAACCAAGGGTTAGTGTTGCTGCTAGTGTTCTTCATAATTTTATGGTTAACCTTTTTTTTTTTGTTTTTTTTTGTTTAAAGTTTATTTATATAAGTAATCTCTGTACCCAACATGGCCCTCAAACTTATGACCCAGAGACCAAGAGCCAGCCACACACTTTTGGGACTAAGCTAGATAGGCGCCCTTGTGGTTAACTTTTTATTATGGAAATATTCAAGCATATGCTAAAGTGGGTGGAATAGTCTAATGAACTCTTTTGTCCCTGTCACTCAGCTTCAACAATTATCAACATTATGACCTTGTCCTCACTTGCTACCTCCTTCCTCCACATTGGTAATTTTGGAAGCAGATCCCAAATACCTTTCATCTGTAAAAACTTCAGTGTTTACAAATCTTTCAGTGATTTATCATATTCCTGGTCATGAATTTTCCAACATTTTATCTATTTCTAGCTTCATTCATGTCCTCTATAATTTTTGTTTGGACTAAACCTGAACTTTGTCAAATTTCAGAAAAAAGTTACCTACTGTAGTTACTGTGCATAACACACTGCTGTTGGGTAGGTAAAGATAAATGGCACACAGACACCACCCTTAAGGAGCTTAGAATAGTTTATACAAGTGGAACAGAGCTTTCAAAATACAGCTTGCATTCAGTACTAAAATAAAGTGAGATCAAAGCATATGAGAGAAAAGAGCGATTATTTTTAAAAGATAAGATTGGTATGGGCTTCATAGAGAAGATAGCATTTGAAGGAAAGGGAGAAGCAGGAAGGATAAAGAATGTCTGTTCATCAGCTCTTTCCTATGGCGAATCTTTGCAAGGTTAGGTCTGTGGAAACTGTGTCCAGTAATACTTGGGCTTCACGGAGTTCATGTAGAGCTAGTCAGGGAGTCATGGAGGGCTACTCGGGAAGTGCTGGAGCTAGAATTGGAATTCAGGTGTCTATGACTCATGTCACTCTCTGGATTGTACTTGGACACATCTAAGATTTTCTCAGGAGAATATGGTGGAGGAGGGGAAGTGGTGGATGAGGATATTCCAGGTGGAAGGGTTAGTGTTCCTAAAAATAAATAGAGGTATAGTTTTTGAGATACCCATTAGTAGTCCAAGATGGCTAGCATTTAGGGTTTCTGAACCTCCAGTAGGAGATAAGGCTGGTTTCTGCTATGTGATGTAGTAAAATCATGAAAGGCTTCAAAGGCTCTATTAAGGAATTTGGACACTGTTCCATTTTACTTTGGGAGCCATTGAAAGTTTCCTTGAAGTAGGGAGAAACTCAGAACTGAACTTTTTAGTGTTTGTCTTTGAGATTGCCCCTTGTCCCCTGTACCTTCTTAAAACATTTTCTAATTAGGCATGAGGGAAATGTAACCTTCTATTTTAGTTTCATCTGTGCTTCTCAGTTCACTAGCCCTGTGCTTGATGGCATGGATAAATAGGAAAGAAAGAAACTTCCAAATGGTTCTTACAGGTAAGGGGTTTATATTAATCTTATAGGAAAGTATCTGTGAAGTGACTATAATGTTTCATATTTTGTCTCTCATTTTAATTACAAGATTTTTAAAAAGCTTTATTTGTAAATAATCTCAAACATACAAATAAGTTGCAAAACTAAAAATAGTACAAAGAACTCCTAAATATCCTTTACCCTGATCACCTGTTAACATTTTGTCCCATTTGCTTGTCATTTGCACTCTCTCTTAATTTGTATATTTTTCTCTCTCTTGATCTCTGTCTATGCATTATTTTTTTTCTAAACTATTTAAGTTTCATAACCCATGATTTTTTTGTCACTAAATACTTAGCATGTATTTCTTAAAAATAGGGATACTTTTCTTAATCATAAGATAGCAATCAACTAGCAAGTTTAGCAACGATTACAGTAGTTTCCTTTTTCTTTTTTAACATTTATTTTTGAGAGAGAGAGTGGGGGAAGGGCAAAGAGACAGGAGACACAGGATCTGAAGCAGGCTCTAGGCTCTGAGCTATCAGCACAGAGCCCGATATGGGGCTTGAACTCACAAACAGTGAGATCATGACCTGAGCCAAAGCCAGCCGCTTAACCGACTGAGCCACCCAGGTGCCCCTGTAGTATTTTCATCTACCATTCATGTTGTAATTTGGCCACAGAATTTTTAATATTCTCTAAACTCATATCCCACAGTTCATTCTGTCATAACTCTTAGTAAATATTTGGATGATTGTTAGCAGTGATTTTTCTAGCTTAATTTTTTGAAAAAGCTTTCTTATCTGAGACTGGGTGCTTATCTCTCCTAAGGTGATTCGGGATGTCATAAATGTGCACATGGAAGAACTCAGTAGTCATTGGCAGGAAGAGCAGGAAAGACCAGAGGATGATGCTGAAAAGTATGTCATGGTGTTTACTGGTAAAATATTCTCTTTTTAAT
Organism: Panthera onca; assembly: GCF_046562875.1. Lineage (NCBI taxonomy): Eukaryota > Metazoa > Chordata > Mammalia > Carnivora > Felidae > Panthera > Panthera onca. The sequence goes on along the minus strand of NC_138343.1, from coordinate 20,908,500 downwards.
CTGTTACTTTATAATCATTTGACTACATTTTAGCATTTCCAAGACCATTAATAACACACTGTAGTTAATTAATATGCTTAAATTGTTCCATGTTGTCCTTCCTCAAGATTATTATACCAGGGTTTCTCTGTGACATTGCCCTTTGACAGTTTTGGAGAAACAAATATATTGATGAAATATTAACACAGTAAGATATTTAAGAGCTAGATTTCTTTAATTGTCTTCTTATATGGAATGTAAGGTTATACCTATTTTTTTTTAATGTTTGTTTATTATTTGAGAGAAAGAGAGAGTGAGAACGAGCAGGGGAGGGGCAGAAATCAAAGGAGGCACAGAATCTGAAGCAGGCTCCAGGCTCTGAGCTGTCAGCATAGAGCCCGATGTGGGGCTCAAACTCACAAACTGTGAGGTCATGACCTGAGCCAAAGTTGGATGCTTAACCCACTGAGCCATCCAGGTGCCTCAGCTTATACCTATTTATATCGATTCTGTTGTTGTTCTGATATAGAATATTCAACTTTAAGCTGGTGTGTCTGTGTGTGTTTGGTGGAGACCAGTGTTTAACTGTTCTGGGGCACCTGGGTGGCTCAGTTGGTTAAGCATCCAACTTTGGCTCAGATCATGATCCCAAGGGTCGTGAGTTTGAGCCCTGTGTCAGGCTCTGTGTTGACAGCTCAGAGCCTGGGGCCTGCTTCAGATTCTATCTCCCTCTCTTTTGTACCCCCCATGCTCATGCTCTGTCTCTGTCTCTCTCAAAAATAAACATTAAAAAAGTTAAAGAATAAAACTGAACTATTCTTTCTGTTTTTCAGGAATGAAGAAAGGCGATCGGCTTCAGTAGATTCACGGCAGTCTGGTGGAAGCTATTTGGATGCTGAGTGTTCACGACATAGAAGGGATCGGAGTAGGAGTCCACATAAAAGAAAAAGAAATAAAGATAAGGATAAAAACTGGGACTCAAGAAGAAGGAAAGAGAGGTGAGTCTAACACTGCATCACCTGATGTTGAACTGTTTACTTTTGAAAAGTAAATAGATCTGTCTGTTGTAGAGTATGTTGAGAAAATGGATTATAAGAGTAAATTACAGTACAGAGAGTAAGTAATTGATGAGAATTCATATCATTTGTCTTACGTTAGTTCAAATAACCACAGCTCTGGTGGCATAGTTCTCTATATGCCTGATTGGATGTGGGTTTCCCTCTTTTACTCCTAGTCAGTTTCCTAGTCATGACATATGGAAGTAATGTCTAGGTAGGAGGTTAACTGTCAACAAGGTGTTTGCCTAGATCTCTTTTTTCTGCTCCATCCTCCCTCCTTTTTCTTATTATTTCTTTCTCCTGCTAATTCTTGAGTTAAAGGGTATATAGGGTCAGAGAGAAGATCCAAACTTTAATGTCAAGTCAATTTTGCCCTTGTTAATAACCCTCATAGAATTTGATGGCTAGAAAAATATGAACTAATACTAAAATAATAAATGTAAGTCATTTGTGGTCTATTCCTGTATTCCACCTGCCTCTGGGCATCTGCCTGGATCTCACTTTCATCAGGTCTCTAATTGAACATACTTTTTCTCATTCTGCCCCTCTTTTCCCAGCATTCCATATTCTGATTAATGGGATCATCATCTATTCACCTAAGCAGAAGTCAAGGATTTATTTTAGTGGCTTCTATTTTATTCCTACCATTTAGTTCCTAATTGCTGTCAGTTTTACCTGAAGATACTTTACATGCACCTCCTTGTCTCTGTCCTTACTGCTGTCCATCTGGAAAATGATAGTTTTTCCTAATTGTTCTATCTGCTTGTAAGCTTGTCTTATATGGAGACATCCCTACTCTACTGCCAGAGTGAACTTTCACTCTTAAACTTTTCAGTGTCAAAATTCACATTGTTTAGAATGGCTCTTAAACCCTCCAGGAGAAGGGCTCCGCCTACCCATCATTGTATTTTGCCAAAACCCCATGAAATGCCAAAATTATGCTGTAGCCAGCCTGAATTACTTAGAGTTCCTCATCTATACTGTGCCACATTTATATCTTTCTCTGTGAGGTTCTGCTGCCTAATTTTTATTTTTAAAGCCTGCTTGGTGAGCTCTTCCTTGTCCTTTAAGACCCAGCTTAGTCATTTCCATGAAACCTGTTCTCACTGAGGCAGAGCTGATCTCTCCCATTGTGTCAGCACTCTGCTTAGCATGTTCTTTTTATTGAACTTATGTTATTACTCTCCCTACTAGACTGAGCTCCTTGAAGGCAGGTTGATGTCTTACTTAGTAACGTATGCCCAGTGTTTGTCTAATAATGGCCTCTCAAATGATATCTTTTCTCTCTTCAGGGCCAATAGTGATCAGGAATTAGTAATGCTTATTGGTTCAATAATTTTGCTCATCTCACTGTCATTCATTTCATAGGTTTCAAGCTAGCTGTGATTTTATTCTTTTCTTATAAATATGAAGTATTTGCTTAGTAATCCCTTTTGATTCACATAATGAATGGTATTTTATAATAATTATACACAAATTAACTCTTAGTTATCAGAGTTATTCTTTTACTTCCTTATGGTTTGTTCATGCTTCTTCCATTTGAGTAATTCTTGGCATCTCTGGTCAGTTTTTATTGACTTAAATACATTAGCCTCAAATATAAACATGAAATAATTTTCCTTTAGAGAGGATATATTTAGAGTTTAAATATAAACTGAGTATCAGTAGGAAATACATCCTTCTCAGTAGTGTAGGACTAATCTTTGATATCCACACTTGAGGTGGAATGAATTGTAGGGAGCTGAGATAGGAGCCAGCATAAGGATATCAGGCCATTTCTGACTTCAATATTTTATTTGAAATGAATTCTCCCCTTCTCATGAGTGTATATTCAAAATCACCTTTAAAGTGGAACTCCAAAATGCAACTTTAAAAAAATCTCATTTTGCTTGTCCCCATGTCAATTTTGTCCCTTGGTTTTAACGTTTAATTTTCTACATTTACTCTTAAACAACTGTTGAGGGGCATCTTGCTGGCTCAGTTGGTAAAGCATGTGAGTCTAGATCTCAGGATCATGAGTTCAAGTTATGTTGAGTGTAGAGCTTACTTAATAAAAACAATTACTGTTTAGTTCTAAATGCATGTTATAACTTGTTCTGAAGTATATTACTAGTGAGTTATCGTTTTAACATTGATATTAAAATGTCCATCATTTGTAATATTTTTTTTTCTACTCCTGTCATTTCAGGGATGGGGAAAGACACCATAGTCATAAAAGAAGAAAGCAAAAAATATAAATGAGGTATTTGTGCATGTATTAATTATGCTTATGCCATGATAACCAATATGCCAATATTTTAATTACAATTGCTTTGAGTAAAAGAATGTGTTTCTATGACTTGTTTAGTGCTCAGATTATTGATTTTCAGTAAGTACTTATGTTTCTAACCATGAGTACACTATCATGCCCTATAATTTTGTTTTACTTATATTTTAATAGATGATTGCTTCCTATTACTGATTTTGTTTCATTCTTTGTGATAGTTTATGTATCAGAAAATTCTTTAATTAAAGTCCGTACTTAAGCTATATAAATAATACACAAATACATTTGCATTAAAAAAAAATTAAACCTTTCAGTTAGGTTAATGTCCCCTTGGAACACCACCTATAAGCCCTGTGGCCACCCCAGGAACTACTATTTACCACTATACTGGTAAATTGTAATAGGGAAAGAAGACTTACATATCTGTCAGAAGGGAAATGGCCTGGTTAAATAAAATATGGAATAGTCGTGTGATTACTATATTGGACCTAAAAGAAATAAACTTTATCTAGATTAACATGGATAGATCTCAGAAATATAATGCTGAGTGAAAATAACAAGCTGAAGAAAGATAGATACAAGTTATACTTATGTACAATACAATACTATACATTTTCTGTGACCGTATATGTATGTAAATACATTTTTAAGGGTTTAGAAGAACCCATACCAAATTCATAATAGTGATTATTTGGGGGAGGAGTTATAGATGGGAGAGGTTAGGAGTGAAAACCAGGATTGAGAAGGTGGTCGAAGAAGATTTTAGCTTTTATCCATAATACATTAATTTTTAAAAATCAGATGCTTATGTTTCACTTGTTAATTAAAATTAGATTTTAATTAAAATTAAAAATACACTGTATTTTCTTTCATGTAAATCATTTTTATTGAGGTTTACTGCTTCTATAAAATAAAATACATCCATTTTAAGTGTAAGTTTCATTGACTTTTGACAAACTTTTACCCCTGCCAACAAAATCACCTTAATCAAGATAGAGAACATTTCCATCATCCCCAAAAGTTACCATATGCCCCTTTTACCAGGCAGTTTCTCTGCCCCCCCCTAGGCAACCACAGACTGGTTCTTGTTGATGTTGATTAGATGTATCTTTTTTAGAATTCATATAAACAGAATCCTACCATACATACCTTCTTCTACTCCACGTGTTTTTAGATCAATCCATGTTGTATGCATCAGTCGTCCCTTTATTTTTCTTAGTATATTCTGTTGTTATGATGGATCACCCAGGTGAGACTTAAGCATTAAATGTTAATCATCTCATGTCTAATAGCAACATCGTGATTCTTGGATACCCAGGATAAAGACTCCAGGGTGGGTTCCAAATAGAAATGAAACTTTAATTATTTCAATAAGTGACTGATAATGACACAAAGGTTGACTGGATTTAGATCAGATTGGCTGTTAGGCTTCAGGTATGAGAAACAACTCTCAGATTTATAAGTTGGAAATCAACTGTTCACTTGCCAATTTGAAGTCTTATTACTGCTGTTGTACTTAATTTCTAAATATATAAAATTCAGATTTAAAAATCTTAAGGATTTTGGCATTATAATGTTGAACCATGTAAAATTGCTGCTTTTGTGGGTCAAAACCATTTGAATTACCAGCAATTTTATATATTGTAACTTAATTTATCATTTTGTTTTTCAATATGATTTCATTGATTTTGCTGAGTGGAAGAAACTGAAGAGTAAGATTGAAAGGCATACTTGGGTTTCTAGTAGAAGAGAGAAATAAGTGGAAAGGAGAAGTGGGGTGGTGGGATTGGGGAAAAGTAGGATAGTATGGAAAAATGTAACCAGAGTGCCCATTTTAGCAGCACATATGCTAAAATTGAAATAATACAGAGAATAATACAGAGAAGATTAGTATGGTTTCTGGGCAAGAATGACACGTAAAATGTAACCAGGGTTCTTTACAGATTTTTAAGTATAATATCAACTACTGCGAACTATCCATTAAAATATAGATGTAGATGATAAGAGGCTTTGTTTGATCCTTGCATGTTTTAATTTTCCATGCTTGCCTCTTTATGTTTCAGACTCCTTCACTGGATTATGGCTCCTTGAGAGCAGGTTTTACATTTTTATCAGTATAACCCCCCACAGTGGTTGTCAATTTATTATCTTAAATTTTGACAAAAGCATTTGCAAGCCCCTGTCATTTAATATCTAATTTTTGATTCATAAAGTACTGATATTAATAATTACTATAACTGTTACCCATTTTACCTGTTTATTTAATCCTATTTCTGATGGTACCTTCTTGCCTACATTTATGATCTACTGGCTATAACAATATTCTCTCCTGAAGTCTTTTAAAAGCACTAAGGATAGCTAACATTTATTGAGCACTCACTATGTAGCAGACTCTGTTTTGCACATACACAAACACACACACACACACACACACACACACACACGGTGTACGTAACATAAAATTGACCATTTTAGCCAATTTTTTATGTTTATTTATTTTGAGAGGGAGAGAGAGAGAGAGAGAGTGTGTGTGTGTGTGTGTGTATGAGTGGAAAGAGAGAGAGAGAGTGTGTGTGTGTGTGAGTGGAGGAGAGGCAGAGGGAGAATCCCAAGCAGTCTCTGACAGCCTGTGCGAATGGACCCCACGAACTGTGAGACCATGACTTGAGGCAAAATCAAAGGTCTGACGCTTAACCAACTAAGCCACCCAGTCTCCTCTACCACTTTAGCCATTTTCAAGTGTATAGTTCAGTGGCATTAACATTCATGTTGTTGTACAACTGTCACTGCCATACGTTTCCAGAATGTTTTCATCATCCCAAACTGAAAATCTCTACTCATTAAACAGCAACTCTCCGTTTACCCCTTCTCCCAGCCCTTGGTAACCACCACACCACTTTCTGTCTCTAGGAATTTGACTATTCTAGGGAAGTCATGTAAGTGGAATAATAGAATATTTGTTTTTTTGGTGTCTGGCTTATTTTACTTAGTGTTTTCAGGGTTCATCCATGTTGTAGCATGTATCAGCATTTCATTTCTTTCAAGGCTAACTAATATTCCATTGCGTGTATATTCCATATTTGTTCGTCATTCATCTGTTGGTGGATGTTTGGGTTATTTCCAACTTTTGGCTGCTGTGAACATGGGTGTACAAAGATCTGTTTGAGTCCCTGCTTTCACTTCTTGTAAATGTGTACCTAGAATTAGAATTGCTGGGTCATAAGGTAACTGTGTTTAATTTTTTGAGAAACCACTACACTGTTTTCCACAGGGTCTGTGCATTTTACATTCTGACCAGCAATGCTCCAGAGATCCAGTTTCTCCACATCTTTGGCAACAGTTGGTATTTTCTGGTGGTTTTTTGTTTTTTGGTAATAGCCATTCCAATGGGTGTGAAGTGGTATTTCATTGCGGTTTTGATGAGCTCTTTATATTAAACATATTTAGTTCTCAGAAAACACTCTGACACACCATTAAATACTGATATTATCACCATTTTAGAAATGAGGAAACTGAAGCTGAAGGAACTCAGTAACTTTCTCTCATTCTCAAAGACAGTGGTGGGGCTGGAGTTCTAGTCTAGGCAGTCTTGCCCCAGGGTCCGTGCTCTTTCAGTATTTCTCTCTCATAATTACTCATGCACTGCTTCTGTCTCCGACTAGGTTTTAAAATTTTTTGAAAGTAAAATACATAATGCTTATCTTTGAATCCCCAAAGTGCTTCGTATGATTCCTTGAATAATGTAGGTAATAAATGTTTGTGGATGAGAAAATTTAGGCATAGAGATGCTTAATTATTTTCCCAACATCATACAAACAACACAACAAAGACTGGAACTAGAGCCCCTGCTCTTAACCACTATATAAACTTTTATTTATTTATTTATTTATTTGATTTTTATTTTTTAAGTAATCTCTACACTCAACATGGGGCCCGAACTCACAACCCCAAGATCAAGAGTTGCATGTTCCATCAACCGAGCCAGCCAGGCACCCCTATACAAACTTTTATTAACTGTGGATACTTTCTAATGGATTCCCATCATGTTAATGTCTGCCATTTCATAGCAGTCTCTGTATATCCACCAAGTTCTCTGAACTCCTTTATAAAATCCAAAAAAAAATGAACATTTTGCCGCCTGCCATTTTGTTAAATTCAAGCTGATCCATAAATGAACTTGCTTTGTATCTTGATACCCTTTAATTGTGCACCAAAGTTCATTGCATCAATCAGCTTTACATTTCACATGAACTCATAAAAATCAAAATCTCACAGCACCTCCCCAAATTAAGACTGCTTGATAGTTAAATGATAGATTCTTAGAGAAATCTTAGCCAACATAAGGAAATTGGAAACAACTGAGGAAAAACTCAGACCTGCTTAATCCCCTGTCTGCTGCTTCCCATTTCCTGCTTATCTTGAGGAGGAGGATGTGGGTATGGTTTTTCAATCTACCATAGGATAATGGTGCTAATGCTGAAACTCAAGAGAGAAGGGATCTGTGAGCAGAAAGAAATTAAGGAAGCTTCTCAAATATTTAGACTTGGTTGCTTTAATGTACTTGTTGTCAAGGTGGCTGCTGTGCAGAGCCCAGGACACTGATTACATTCAATAGGAAACTTAACTCATCACTCAGAATTTAATTAGATCAATGATCTCCAGGTATTGGCCACTTTTGAGTAAGGCTGATTGGATAATCTCAGGCCTTTTAGTGAAAATTAGTTGTCAAATGGTAAATTTTACATAAGATGTTTTAAATTGGCTTTGAAAAATATTTTCTAATCACCTATATATTCTATCACACAGAAATATTAATACTATAAAAGTGTGTGTAGGGTTTTTACCCATGTCTTTGAGGATGCTTTCTTTTAATGTTTAGTGAGTTCATAAAGGTCCAAGAGGTCTGATGTAAAGCTTTGTTGCGTTGAGTATAAAAAAACAAAATCTACTTGTAGTTGTTTGAGTATATTTATAAGGCTAATTTCTTTTTATGTAGCTTGCTTTTGAGTTGTTACAATTGAGCCAGCAGGTGTGTTAATTACTAAACTAAACCTCACTTATTTGTTACATTAATGATTGTACTTCCTACTCTGGTCACAAATTTGGGAATTTGGTGTAATTGAAAGTCCTCACAGCTTTTGGATATTTAGATTGGGACCAGGATTTGTATTTCTGTCTTTCAGGAAAGAAAAAAGTAAGATTTGTCGGATGTAAGGGGCTGCATGCTAGATTCATCTGTACTGAGTAAGTTGAGTCAGTTTCCCATTCAAAAAACCAGTATGGCCACCTAAGAGAAAGGATGCTGCCATAAAATAGAATGTAAACTTCTAAGCTTATTTTTAGTTCTTTGGTTTAGTAATAAAAGGCAGGAGGCACTTCCACTTTAAAAAGTTGCTGCACATAACATCTGGACACTATTAAATTAAGGAAGGCTGCAGGCTCCAGAGAGTCCTGCCTTCTGAGGATCATACCTTGTGGCACCAATTAAGGGATTTGGGGTTGGGTTGCTTGAGTACTGTGTTTATGAGGCTCATTTCCCATAATCATGGCGCTTTGGTAACCCAAGTTCTTCCAGCTCGAAGTCATGATTCCTCTTTTAGAATGAGAAAGCTAATTAAGGGGAGATATAGGGAATACAGAGAGATGGGCTTTATTTGCTGTTGCTGACACTAATATAAATGAAACACTTTTAAATAACAAATTCTTCACATAATGGAAGGAATACCCTATCAAAGGGACCACTGTGATGAGTCAGATGGATACAGTATAGGTCTGCCTCTTTCTTCACTGTGACCCTGGGTGAATTAATCTTTCCATGCCTCCTATTCCTCATCTGTAGATTGAGAGTAACAGTATGCTCTCAAGGGTAGCTCTGAGGTTTCAAGATAATGAATGTGATTTGCTTCACCTGGTGTCTGATAGATGTTAAGTACTAAGTACCTGCCATTAGTATTTGTAGCATACTTGTGAATATTTTCTTTCTGCTCTGCCTCATATGTCTTGCTTGGCTTAGAGACCAACCTCTCTTAGGCCTTCAGAATTCTGTCTGACTATAATATTGGCACATAAGCCAATACATCGTTGAAGACTCTGTAAAGAAGTGTATATAGGGAGGTGCTTCACATTACCTACCTCCAGGGTATATATACAGCTGGTACGCACCTGAATGGCTGACCAGTGTAAAAATACTGAAATGCTTCTAAACTGCCTAGTAAATAACTGCTGTCTCCCATTTCACTCTCTTGCCACAGAGTTTCCTGACTCTCTCCTAGGCACCGCCATGATCCAACAAATAAGGGCTGATGTCTAGCACAGCTGTCGCCTTCAGCGTACCCTGCTCCAGAGCTAAAGCTGGTTGGTGGCTGTTCTGATTAATTGTGACTATGCAGTCAGCCTCTCCCCCAAATAGAGATACCATTGTTAGTATGGAATGTATTATTCCATTTCTCACTTTTTCCTATATAGTATGCTCTGTATGTAGGTTGTGGTATTGTGGGAATACCGATCGTGGACATGGTTACACATACTTGAATCAGCCACAGCTGTCTGTAGACAACAGTAGCACAAGTGTGGAAGGGGGAATTGGAAGTATATTGTTGTAAGGGTTTCACACTGTACATGTATAATAGTATTTGAATACAGACTGTGGTAAGTAAATATATATAATAAACCCAAGAGAAGCTGCTAAATAAATAAAACACAGAGGAATAGCTAATAAACCATAGTGGGGAGGAAACAGAATCATTAAAAACAATCTAAAAGAAGATACAAGGAAGAAGAAGAAAAGAACAAATAAGACAAATAGAAAACAAATAGCAAGAGGGTAGATTTAAACCCACTCATACTGACCTTATTAAACATTAAGTGTAAATATTCTAAATACTCAAAAGACAGAGATTGTCAAATTAGATAAAAAGGCAATACCTAGCCATATGTTATCTATAAGAAACCCATTTTAAATATAAGGATACAAGTAGGTTAAAAATAAAAAGATAGGGAAAATGTGTCCTAACACTAATCAAAAGAAAGTATATTACAATCAAAGTAGACTTAGAACAATGAATGCTACCACAGATGAAAAGGAACATTTCAAAATGTCAAAGAATTCAGCTTATCAAGAGTATGTCACAATCCTAAATATATGTGCACCTCATAAGAGAGGTTCAAAATACCTGCAACAAAGATCGGCAGGACTGAGGGAGAACCAGGTAAATTCACAATTACAGTGGAGATTTCGACTCTCCTCCCTCAGTAATTCATAGCACGGGCAGACAGCACATGAGTGAAGAGAAGAAGAGAAGAGTTGCACAACACTGTCAACCAACCTGACCTGACATTTGTAGAACACTCCATCTGGACAACCAGCAGAATATTCTTTCCAGACACACTTGTGATAGTGACCAAGATCATATTCTGGGCCATAAAACAACTCTCAGTACATTTGAAAGGATTGAAATCATACAAAATATGTGCTCACATATGACCACAACAGAATTAAACTAGAAATCCATAACAGATATCTGAAGAATCCACAAACATCTAGAAACGAAACAGCCTACTTCTAAGTAACTAATGGGTCAAAAATTATAAGGCAAATCAGAATGTGTTTTAAACTGAATCAGAATAAAAACAACATCGAAGTTTGTGGGAAGGACATTTATGGCATTAAATGCTTAACTAAGAAAAGATGAAATCTCACATTAATGATCTAAACTTCCACCTGGAAACAGTAGAAAAAGATCAAATTAAACAGAAGGAAGGAGACAATAAAGAACAGATGTCAGTGAACTAGAAAACTGAAAAGCAGTAAGGAAAGTAAATGAAACCAAAAGCAGATTTCAAGAAAATGTTGAAAAAAATTGACAAGCCTCTAGACAGATGGATCTAACCAGATTCTAGCCGAGAGGAAAAACAAAAAAAAAGACACAAATTACTGATACCAAGAGTGAACATGGAAATGTTGCTATAGATTCTATAGACTTTAAGATGATAAAAAGGAATGGGTACCTGGGTGGCTCAGTTGGTTACGTGTCCGACTCTTGATCTCCGCTCAGGTCATGATCTCACAGTTTGGTTTATGAGATCAAGCCCTGTGTTGTGCTTTGCTCTGACAGCACAGAGCCTGCTTGGGATTTTCTTCCCTCTCTCTCTACTCCCCCACTTGAACTCTCTCTCTCTGAAAATAAACACTTAAAAAATGATAAAAAAAAAAAAAGTATTATGAATAATATGCTAATAAATTCAACACCTTAGATGGATAAATTCCTTGAAATATACAAATCACTTAGGCCCACTTGAGAAGAAACATCATTTGAAATCATCTTATATCTATTCAGTAACTACATTGAATTCAGTTAAAAACTTTCCAACAAAGAAAACTTTAGTCCCAACTTTCCAACAAAGAAAAGTTCAGTCTCAGGTGGCTTCACTGGTAAATCCTACCAAATATCTGAGGAGGAATAATATCAATTCTTCATAAACCCAGATAATGGAAGAAGAAAACTCCCAGCTGTCCCCCTGATAACAAAATCAGACAAAGATCTTACAGGTAAACTGTTGACCAACAGATCTCATGAGCTTAGACACCTTAACAAAAAGTTGGCAAAGTTTTGCAAACAAATGAATCCAGCAGCACATTAAAAAAAAAAAAAAAGTATGATCAAGTGAGTTTTATTCCAGGAATTTAAGGATGGTATATTGAACATCATTGAACATAAAGGTAATTCACTATATTGACAGACTAAAAAAGGAAAATCCTATTATCCTCTCTAGATGCAGGAAAAGCAGATAATAAAATTCAGTACCTATTCATGGTTTTAAAAAACAAAACAAAATATTGTCAGCTAACTAGAAATAGAGGAGAACCTCCTCAACCTGATAAGGGACATCTACAAAAACCCTGGATTTAACATCATAATTAATGGTTAAAGAATGAATAATCTCTTAAGATTGGGAGCAAGACAAAGGCATCTGCTCTGCCCTTTCTGCTCAATGTTGTACCAAGGTCCTAATTGGTGCAATAATGCAGTAAAAAGAAAGTGTATAGATTAGAAAAGATGAAGTAATGTTGTATTTATTCACAGGTGACATAATCCTCTATGTAGAATCCTGTAAGGTATTTATTTAAAAAAATCTACTAGAGCTTATTTAGCAAGGCTATATAGTCAATATACAAAAATCTTATAATTTTTGTATGCTAGTAATGAAAATTAGAAATAGCATAAAAAAACATAAAATATATGTAGAGAGGTAAAATGTGTGTAAGACCTGTACACTGAAAACTATAAATCTTGCTTAGAGAAATTAAAGAAAATTTAAATAAATGAAGAGAGATGCCATGCTCATAAATCAGAACACTCTAAATGTAACATACCAATTCTCATTAGATTGAATACAATAGATTCAATGCAAGTGCAATGAATTCCCAGCAGGCCCTTTTTAGAAAAAGCATAATGTATTTTTTATTATAAAGTATACATAACATTTACCATTCTAACCATTTTTATTTTGTATGTTTATTTGAGAGAGAGCACATGCACATGCAAGCAGGAGAGGGGCAGAGAGAGAACCTCAAGTAGGCTCTGCCCTGTGAGCGCCAAGCCCAAAGTGGGGTTCCATCTCAGGAACCTGTGAGATCATGACCTGAGCCAAAATCATGAGTCAGACACATAACCAACTGAGCCACCCAGTCCCCAAACCACTTTTAAATATACAGTTCAGTGGCATTAAGTACATTTACATTGCTGTGCCACCATTATCGCCATCCGTCTCCAGAACTTTTTCATTTTCCCACACCAAAATTCTTGTACCATTAAATAGCTCCCTATTTCCCCTTCCCCAGCCTCTGGCAACCACCATTTCACTTTATGTCTCTGACTTTGCTACTCTAGGAATCTCATTTATGTAGAATCATGGAATATTTGTCCTTTTGTGTTTGGCTTATTGCACTTAGCATAATGCCCTGAACGTTCATCTATGTTGTAGCATGCTAGCAGACTGGCTGGCCTGCTTTGTTTCTTTGTTCCTTTCCTTTTCTCATTCTTCCTTTCTTTCTTCCTTTCCCTCCATTCTTTCTTTCCATTCTTTCATTGAAAGACTGATTTAAAAATTATATGGAAGGGGTGCTTGGGTGACTCAGTCGATTGAGGATTCAGCTCTTGATTTCAGCCCAGGTCATGATCTCACAGTTTGTGAGATCAAGCCCTGCATTGGGCTCTGTGCTGACAGCATGGAGCCTGCTTGGGATTCTCTCTCCCTCTCTCTCTGACTCTCCCCCTGTTCACTCTCTCTCTCTTAAAAAAAAAAAAAAAAAAAAAAAAAACACAAATATATATGTGTGTGTGTGTGTATGTGTGTGTGTGTATGGAAATGCAGTGGACCTAAAAGAATCAGAACATTTTAGAAGGAAAAAGGATAAAGTTGGAAGACTTATATTACCCAGTTTCAAGATTTATTATGAAGTTACAGTAACTAAGACAGAGTGGTATTGGCATAAGGATAGACATGAGTAGAACAGAAGAGCAAATCCAGAATTAGATGCACAGAGATGTGACCAGTTGATTTTTCAGAACCTACTGAGATTCAGTGAGGAAAGGATAATACTTTCACCAAAATATGCTGGAACAACATGATATCCATATGAAATGTAATGAACCTCAATTTTTATCTCATACCACATCAACCTGAAGTTTATCATAAACTTACATATAAGAGCTGAAATATAAAACTTCTAAAAGGAAACATAGCAGAAGTTATTTGTGACCTTGGGTTAGGCAAAGATTTATTAAATAGGACACATAAAAGATAACAGAGAAAGCCATTAAGTTGGATTTCATCAAATTAAACGTTTGCACTTGAAAAGGCAAACTGTAGAATGGGACTAAGCATTCACAAAACATGTAGCAAAGGACATAGCTAGACTATGTAAAAAACTCTTTAGAAACAACCTCCCAAAAATGGACAAAAGATTTGAGTAGACACTTGACAAAGGAAGATACATGAAAAATAAGCACATGAAAAGATGCTGAACGTCATTACTAAGGGAAATGCAAACTAAAACCACAATAAAACAACACTACACACCCAAGAATGGCTGAAATTAAAAGACTGATAATATCAAGTGTTGCTGAGAATGTGGAACAACTACAATTCTCGTTTAATGCTGGCAGGACTGTATAACTGTACAGTCATTTTAGAAGACTTAGAGTGTTTTTTTCTTCTTTTTAAAAGTTAAATGTACATTTACCATACAGTCCAGCAGTCTTTTTCCTAGACTACTCCTAGAGTGTTTCTGTGTTACCAAGGATGAAACATATCCACACTCAGACTTGTTCACAGATATTCATAGTAGCTTTATTCACAGTAGCTCCAAAGTGGAAACAACTGAAATGTCCATCTGCTGGCAGATGGATAGGCAAATTATCTGTCCATTCAATAGAATACTACTCAGCCATAAAAAGGAGTGAACTACTGATACAGCAATGGATGAATCTCAGAAGCATGTTAAGTGAAAGAAGCCACACATAAGAGTATATATACTATATGATTCCCCTTATATACAGTTCTAGAAAAGGTAAAACAGTGATAAATCAGTGGTTGCTAGGGGTTGGCGGGAGGAGGAGACTATAAAGTAGCACAAAGAAGCTTTTAGGATGATGGAAATATTCTGTGTCACTATTGTGGTGTTGGTTTTAATAAGACTGAATACATTTGTTAAAACTTTCCAAATCACACACTTAAAATTGGTGAATTTTATTTTATTGAAGCTATGCCTCAGCAATGGGAAGAGAAAAAAAAAAAGGAAAGAAAGAATATGATAGCATCCCCCCCCTCCAGGAGCTCCCAGTCTATGTAGGGAGTCAAGATAGTCTGGAAGAAACTTAAGGCAACGAATGATTAGGAGTCAGGTATAGTTCAGTTAAACATGTTCTATCACACCTAGGACTGGTAGCTGTAACCCCATGCCCTGGGATGGTTATCAGTAATGCTCGGTTAAGCCATGAGGGAAGCAAGTCCAGCTTCCTTCGAGGAAGGAATTTAAGAGACGTTCTTCTTAACAAGTCAGCCTGTCTTACTTTTATCAATCTGGAAGGACCCTGGACTCCCCTGGGTAAGGCAGCTTGGAGCAACTGTACTTCAACTGGAATATGTACAGTGTATCCAGCCTGGTGCTGGGAATTTGAAAGAAACACACTTTAGGACAATCACTGGGAGAATAGAAACCAACAGTTGAGAAGTACTGGGAAGTTAACAGTATAGGTGAAGACACAGACTACATGTGGAAAATTGTGTTATTCTACATGAAGAGTATTTGTGGGCATATGCCTGTGGGTCATGGGTTTTGAGTAGCAGTCTATTGGAGATGAAGTACCAAACTTAGTGGTTCTAGTAATAACCCTGAAGCAGAAAGAAACTAACTCTGAGGCCGCAAAGAGAAAGGGATCTAATTTGAGATGGATGCTGAGACTTAAAGAGGTGGAAGGAAAAGAAAGAATTTTCTCCCTGTTACAGGAGATATATGTGGACAACCCACTTGAGAAAATAGCCTCATCACCTAAAAAATATTACAGGTGTAAAGAGTTTGATTTCTTCAGAGAAAAAGTAGAATTTGGAGGCAAGGAGGCAAAATTGATAGCTTTGTTGAATCATGGTTTTATCAAGAATAGATACATTTCCCATAATTTTTTGCCAGGTTAGAGTGTGACTAGTATATACAAGGCAAGTTATTCCAGGAGATTCACGAAAAAAGGTCTGCAGCTTTAGATTGTTTTATTAGAGGTGATCATCAAAGACAATGATTGGGGAGGATGTTGACAGTGAGGGAGGCTGTGCATGCAGGGGTCAGGATGTATGGGAGCTCTATACCTTCGCTCAATTTTGTTGTGAACCAAAAGTGTTCTAAAAAATAAAATCTATTTTTAAAAACAATTATTTGTAAACGTGGCTTTGTTTGACAGGGTAAGAATTGAGTTTGGAAATTTTCAAAAACTTCTTGGAGGTCAGTTTTCTGAGTAATATATAAACATAAAAGGAACAGTGTGCCATGTTTTTCTGGCTCCAGACCCGCTTCTTTTAATTGAAGCACATTAAAAGTCAAAATGAAAGAGCCAAGTCTTGATTTCGGAGCATTGGGCTTTCTGAGTTAGGAGAAGCTGGTGAGCTGGTCTCTGATGAAGGGAATAGCTGCTCCCAGGAGGCTCTCCCGCCATCTCACCCTTCCTTACCTGTCTCACTCGTCAGTGTAGGGCCTGTGGCCCAGCCCCTGTACTGTCTGTGTGAGGAGAGGGGTTGAGCAGCACTGGGTATCATCCGGGTGCCTGAGGGAATTGATGGAGGGAGTGGGGCACAGGTGAGCAGACAGCAGCTAACTGCCTCTCAGAGCTCAGACGGGACAGGCAGGCCTCCGGATTTGGCATCTCTTAGAGGGTCATGGAAGTGTTAACCATTGTTCTTTTACCAGGAAGCTGCAATGAAAAGTGTCAGGACTTCTGGCCTCCTCTTCAGTTCCCTGAAAATTCTCTAGCTATGGGAACATTCCAGAAACTGTCAGGAACATCACTGAGACACACATCTAGACCGGAAGTGGAGGCTGGTAATAACAACAGTAGCAACAACAGCAATGATGACGGCTGTCATTGGGCACTTGTTCTGTCCGAGTACCGTGCACCTAACATGCATTACTTCACTTAATCCCCACAACACCATATGAGATAGGAACTGCTATCATTCCCACTTAACAGATAAGGACCCAGACTTAGAGCTCCAGGGACATGTCCAAGACTGCGCAGCCACCACAAATCAGAGAAGTGACCCCAACTCAGAAGTGTTTACCTTTGGAACATCTGCCCCTAACCACCGTACTTACTGTTGCAGTCATCTGAAAGTGATCGCTTGCTTTGCTTTGGTCTGGAGTTAAGGTAGATCATGCCTGATCCGAGGGGACTGGACCAGAGAGAGGGGCTCAGGAGTGTGGAAGGATTCAATGCCCTTGTCAATGGATGTGGGCTGGATGTGACAAATCAGAGGTATTCTCTTATCTCCAGATGTGTCTGCCTCGCCCAAATTCCCATCTTCCCAGCATGACCTGCAAGCAAATAAATGTCTAATGTCTCATTATCAGAACTCAGAGTGCAGTTGATTTACACGTTTCTAAATAGTATGTGTGGAAGTAGGCAATGACCATACTGTGCTTCTTGTACCCTGTTCAAAGCCTTGCCCATGTGGAACTGAGCCTTCTCTGGTGATCTGTGAGTGTGGCAAATCCTGCTACAGAAGGAAGAACGATTTACAGTAATGATGCTAGAGTCTGCTAGAATGCAAGCTCTATGTGAGCAGGGATTTTATTTGTAAAAAGTTGTATCTCCAGGATCTAAAACATGTAGGAAGTGTTCAATACATATACGTTTAATAATAATTACTAACTCTTCAAAGTACTCGTTCATCTACTGTAATACTTGAGTAGGAAGGATAGTTTCTTTTTTTCTTTTTTAATTTTTTTGTTCCCCTCGCATTGTTGAGAAGGTGTGAGGAAATTGAGCCTTAGGAAAGTTAAGTGAATTATCTTGGTTCCAATAGCTAATTAGGAGAAATAGACTGGGGCCCTGGCTTCCCATTTCCTATTCTGAGTTCTTTCCTATCATTATCAGTCTCATTGGAATATGTTATTTCTGCCCATAGTGGGTTATGCTTTTATTTCTGTGATTTCTGCTTTGGGTCTACTGGCTCCAGGGTTCAGAGGAAACATGGTCATTTCCTGTGGCCAGTTTTGATTGTGGTGAGCTACATGGGCAATGTTCGGAGTGACCGCCATGGCAGAGTGACAGCTGGGCATGCTCACGTCTTTCTGAACAGAATAGTGCTGTACTTCATTGATTCTAATATAAATACCTCTCTTACTTATTTTAACATCTCTGAAACCTGGGGCGTCTGGGTGGCTCAGTCAGTTAAGTGTCCGACTTCAGCTCAGGTCATGATCTCGCGGCTTCTGAGTTCGTGCCCCACGTTGGGCTCTGTGCTGACAGCTCAGAGCCTGGAGCCTGTTTCGGATTCTGTGTCTCCCTCTCTCTCTGCCCCTCCCCTGCTTGCACTCTGGCTCTATATCTCTCTCAAAAATAAACAAACGTTAAAAAAAATTGTTTAACATCTCTGAAACCTGAACAGGTTTGCGATCACTGTTGTCACAAAGACATTGAGTTTTTCTAGAGAGGATATGTGTCTGCTTCTGCCAGTGCCCTAGAGGTGCTATCACCCTGAGGTCCTTCAGATTCAATTCTTTGCTTGAAGAGAGCTCAGTGCAGACCGTCAGGGTGATTTTTCCCCCTTCCTTCATCCAGTACTGTGGCTGAGCCTTGCTGTCCTATTCTGCGGGAGGAACACTCTTTGGTTGGTGTTTGAGTTCTATCTACGTGGGTGTCACCTATTATTAGACTTGCCATTTGGGATACTTTTCTTTCTTAATGGTACATAAAATAATGGGCCTCTTGTGATTGATGACTCTTAGACTTGATGACATATGGAGCTTCCCTTTACTGAATTCTTCCTATTCATGAGACACTTTGCATACATGTCTTAGGTTCCTTGGGAACAGTGTCTGAGACTGAGATTTGATGCTGAGCGTGCTCTCAGGATCTGCACCTGTGGGATGGGGAAGGAAGCCTGACTGGCCAGAAGGGGAAATTTAACTCCAATGCAGTCAGGACAAAGGCCTTACCTGATCCTAGAGGGAGTAGGGATTCTGAGACTGGGGTGATCCTTCAGAGCTGTCTCTAGCTGGGGCAAGCAGCAAGCAGACCTTTATACTCCCACATCCAGCATTCACTGGGTGCAAGCTCCACCTTCTACCCAACACCCTGGATGGGCTGTAACTTTGGACGCGGTCTCCCTTGGACCAAAGGCAATTTGGGGGAGTATGTCAGATAGTGGCTATCATCTGGTGGCTGGGGAAAATTGCCTCCATTCATAGGGGAGATCTGGGTGGCACACCACAGCCAGCAGCACATATATCATCTCATTCACTCTTCACCCTATGGGAATTACTGTCATCGTCAATATCCAGTATGCAGATGAGGACGCTGAGGCTTGGAGAGATTGAGCAGCTAATGTAAGTTGCTGAAGATTCATATCCGGTCCTGACATTAAGACTCAGCTCTTGACCATGAAGCTTGAGGGCTGCACTCTTGGCATCTCATAGTACATTCATTGGTAGAAAAGAAGGAGGGAAATGTGCATGTCTGGCCATAGTAAGAATTTCTCTGTTGGAATGAAAAAAAACAGTAAGGCTAGGTTTTACACAGAAGTGCACAGGAGGTAGCAGGGACTCACTATGGTAATGAATGGGGGCAGGGGGGTGGGCAGCCAGACTAGCTTATTGCTCTACACTCCATGCAGTCTATGCCTATGTTTTTTAATTTTTTTTTTTTACATTTATTTATTTCTGATAGAGACGGAGCACAAGTGGGGGAGGGGCAGAGAGAGGGAGACGCAGAATCCGAAGCAGGCTCCAGGCCTTCGACGCGGGGCTCGAACTCACAAACTGCGAGATCATGACCTGAGCCGACGTCGGACACTTAACCTACTGAGCCACCCAGGTGCCCCAGTCTATGGCGATGTTTTATCTCCTGCCCTCATATTCATGGAAGGTGCTAGAGAAAGTAGCTTAGTCCACACTTTAGAAGTGAAATCATTAAGGCCAGGGAAGATGGTAGTTTGCCCAGAATCATGCGAAGGGGTGACTTGATGACCAGGGCACAGATGTGTCACCTTGTCCCTGTGCTCCCCATGTGTATCCCAGTGGAGGCTTCTTTTTTTTCCCCCAAATATTCTATTTTTTTTCTATTTATTTATCTTTTTTTTTTTTTTTTTTTTTTTTTGAGAAAGAGGAAGCAGGGGAGAGGGGCAGAGAGATAGACTGAATCGCTAAGCAGGCTCCACCCTCAGCATCCCAGGCAGAAAGCAGGGCCTGTGTTCCGCAGGTTTGGTTCTTGGGGAGATTTCCTGGTTTTTTGAGCCAAGGGCATTTCTCTCTGGAGAAAACCACAGTAGCAGTGGCTTCCTTATCATTGAATCTCTGCTAAGCCGTGTGATCCTGGATCTTTGTCACTCAGCAGCTTCCTGATTCCCCAGCTCCTGGTTGTGGCCGAGGTAGCAATTCTCTTGGCGGGCCAGTTCTCAGGTGTTGTTCTGGGATTTATTCCTGAAAAGCCAGCCTGGGGCCTGTTCCTCCAGCCTTTTTCAGTAGTTTTGTAAGCACCTACCCCCTTAATTAATAGCATGCACTGTCTTAGGCCATTCAGGTTGCTGTAACAGAATGCCATAGACTGGCTGACTGAAATAACATTTAGTTCTCACAGTTCTGGAGGCTGGGAGGTCCAAGATCACAGTGCCAGCACATTCAGTGTCTGGTGAGACCTGGCTCGCTGTGTCCTCACATGGTAGGAGGGGCAAGGACTCTCTGGGGTCTCTTTTATAAGGGCACTAACCCCATTCACAAGGGCTCCACCCTAGTGACCTGATCACCTCCCAAAGGCCCCAATGCAATTACCACAAACTGGGGATGAGGTTTCAACATATATATTTTGTGGCGGACACAAATGTTGTCTTTAGCATGCATCTTATGATTGATGCCTCTTAGACTTGAAATATGGTAGCTTCTCTTTCTTGAGTGCTTTCTACTAATGAGGCACTTTGCATAGATGTGTTGGGTTAGGTTCCCTAGGAGCAGAGTTTCTTCTGTGGGGTGCCGAACAGCAGCTGAGGCACCGTTGTATTTGACCTTTGTAACTACCCCACGAGATAGGTACTGGCTGGTCCCAGTTTCACAGCTGAAGAAACAGAACTCACATGGCTCGAATGACTTGTCAGTGGGAATGCCGGTTGCAAGCCCAGGTACATTCCCTCCTTACTGTGTCACCCCATCCCGCCTTGCATGGACTACGTGGTCACCTGGTATTTGCTTATCCTGTTTCTGGTATGACATATTTGTGAGAGAAAAATGACAGCAAACTCATCTTCCAAAGTACTTCATTAAAAAAAAATTTTTTTTTAATGTTTATTTATTTTTGAGACAGAGATAGAGCATGAATGGGGGAGGGTCAGAGAGAGAGGGAGACCCAGAATCCCAAGCAGGCTCCAGGCTCCGAGCTGTCAGCACAGAGCCGGACGCAGGGCTCAAACTCACGGACCACGAGATCATGACCTGAGCCGAAGTCGGACCCTTAACCGAATGAGCCGCTACCCAGGCGCCCCCCACAGAGTACTTCATTTTGTGTTGTTATTCGAAAAGTATCTTTGAAATGAAATTTCTTAGTTTTCTGCTATAAGCTTCTCCACAAATGTATGATACTCATTTCCTCCTGACTGCAATTACATTTCTTGTCTTTCCTTTTAACAGAATCGGGCTCATTCCCTGAGTCCCACCCAGAAGGCTTCCCACTCTCTTCACTGAAACATGAAAACAGCACCTCTATCATCTCATTAATCATTTAGTGTATATTTTCAGCGTTCTTTCCTAGATCATAAACCCTTTGAAAAAAGGAACAATTGCACTAATATGACAGCAATAATATTAGCATCACTGTAGGGCACCTATTTGTGCCAAGCACTTGATGGGCATGACCTCTCCTCCTCCTCATAGCACTGCACAGTGGACGTCATCTTGTGACCTTGTCACTTGGAATTTTGAATCTTACTGGAAGGGGGTGAGTGGGGTTTTGTCATGTGTCAACCCTGTGGAAGCCTCCCTGATCACGTCTCCCTCCTCCCACCCTGCAGACATCCACACTCCTGCCTTCTGTGGTTTCCATGCCCTCGTTTCTCTACTGTTGTTCCAAACATGTGCCCTCAGACATTTTCAGTCTTGGCTTTGAGCTGTTCTGCGTGTCTTCTTCCACCACTTACTTCTTCGCTCAACGGTATGTGGGGTGCAGCCTCGCTCCTGTGTGGAGTGTGCTCACGGTCACTCTGGTCTGTGTCCCGCTGTGTGTGCGTCCACACTTCCTCCTGTTTGGGGATGTTTGGCACTCCTGGTGCTTGCTGCTGCAAACACTTTCCTGCAAGTATTCCCTGCTCATCTCCTAGAACACAGGTGAGCACTTCTCCAGAGCACAGACCTCTGGAACCGCTGGGTCTGCGTGATTCTTCCCAGTTCTGTTTGCTGGCAATTCAGATGCATCTGCACCCCTTCCCTGACCATCCTGAGGGGACAGGAGGCCTTGCTTGTGGCCTGAATGTCTGTGGTCAGGTGCCCTGGGGACGGAGGAGGAGAGGAGGAGGAGAGGAGGTGTGGACGGTACTTCCTGCCGGCAGCCCAGGGAGGCAAAGCAGGGACAGACTAGCAGGGTGGTGCCCTGGCACCTGCTCTCCGGGGACCTGGAGACCGGGGCCTCAGGCTGCAGCATGGCGACATCACAGAATCCACTGCGTGGTCACTGCTGGGCTGTGGGACACTAGAGGATGTTACATTTGGAGGCCCTTTGGCCTCGGTTCCTTCGTGGACCCGCACGCAGTAAGCAAAACCGTGTGGCTCTGGGGGCGTTGTCCAAAGCCTGGCTGCTACTGCGTGCTGCTCTGGCTCCTGCTGCAGGGTCCAAGGTCGTCAGATGTCTGGCCCCGGATGTCAGCCTCGGCCACCCTCTGCAGTCACCTCCCTGGCCTGTGTGCTCCCCCCGCGGCCTTAGACACTCGCCCAGCCCTCAAGCCCACGGTTGTCCCGTGACCCCTTTGCCCAGGGCTGGCTTTGACCTTCCTGGAGGAGGAGCCTGTGCCACTGGCCTGTCACCAGCAGGGCCTGGATGGGTGATGTCAGGGCCCCCCCAACCCCCCACCCTCCAGCTAGGGAAGGGCCAGACTGGGAGGGGGGGCGCTGTGAGCAGAAGAGCCCTGGGGGCTGCCCCTGGGCTGCTCCAGCCTCTCCCTTTGTCGTGGCTGGTGGGGCAGCCAGAGGATGGTCACGTGGGTGAGGGGAGCTCCCCCTCCTGGGATCCCCTTCTTCCCCATTTTCCCTCCTTGGCCTCGACTCCGCGCTGAGACCTGGCTTCCTCCTCAGCTGCTCCTGTCGCCTCCCTCTGTGAGGGTGACATGAGGCTCCCATCTGGCCATCCACCTGCTGGCGTCTCTGCCCCTCTTGCAGTCCCATCGTGCAGCCCTTGGAGGGTCGCGCTGCCCCTGCAGCCCTTTAGGGCCCCCAGGGGCCTGTGCTGCTGCTCCCGTGGCCGTTCTGCCTCCCCCCTTCCTGGGCCTTGGCAGCTGCTCCGTCCTGGGCCTGCAGATGCGGGGGCCTCTGTGCTCACGGCCTGGCTGTGGGGCCTGTGGCCGCTCCTGCTGCTCCTCACAGCGGACCTCTGCCACAGCTGTGCACTTGGTGACTGCGGGAGGGGTGGTCGCGCTGGGCATCCCATGAGCAGAGTCTGTGTGGGGACACGTGGATTCCCTCCCTCTTCCCTACTGTCCCCTTCCAGCGCAGCCAGAAGAGGTGGCCTCGGACAGCTCAGGGAGCATGTGGAATTCAACTTTACCTTTGTCTCCTCTCCATGGAGCCCTCGGCTTATCCTGAGAGGAGGAGAAAGAAATGAGGTCGAGAAGACAGTGAGGCCAGAGCATCTCAGATGGAGAGCATATAAGGGAAGACCCTTCGAGGCTGTCGAGTCCGTTGTCCTGGGGAGTTCGGGGAGGGCTCCCTTCTGCGGCACGCCCGAGGGGCAATCTTGGACAGCAGGAGAGCAAGACGGAAGGTTCTGCTTGTTCAGCAGGAGAGCGTGAAAGTTCCCCATGAAAATCGTTCACTGTTCTGTTTTGCACATTGTGCTTGTGTCTGTAGAACCGATTCCTACAAGTGAGACTGCTGGTCAGGGGGCGTGCTCATGCACACGTTACAGGTGCCCCCCCCCTCTCCACACACACACGTTGTGCTGGTATGCAGTGTAGGGCAGTCATGGGGAGACAGACTGCAGCTCAGACAAACCAAGGACTTTCTCCTGGTTAAGATGTCTCACAACCGCTGAGACCGTCTGCGTCGGGGCAGGAAGTGTTCCAGAAGTGCATGGATGACCAGGGTGTTGTGGAGGGGATTACAACGTTGGGAAATGCAGCTTCGTGTCATGCTCTGGAGAACCCCTAGGACTCTCCAGTGTGGCATGTCCCCCAGGGGTGACTCTAGGCCCTGAGCCCTTTCAAATGCGATACATTTTCCTGGTGGGCCCAACAGGGCTCAGGGGCTTCGCAATATCAGCTGTTGGCCGCATTCCCATCCTCCTGCACCTGCAGACTTACAGCTGAGCTCTGCTTACTCTGCCCCAACAGGCGTGCCTACTGTGTCCTCAGCTGGGCTGGCCTGGCCCTGATGCACCTCCCCTGTGGTCTCAGGTGAGACCTGACCTTGACCTGGTCTGACCTTTCCCCATAGACCGTGAGGTCTTCCTGGTGTCTGAAGCGGGGACACTATTGCAGGTAAGGTACAGCCAGTGACAGACTTCAGGTGTAGCTGCTGTCCCTTATGATTGTGGATGGAGATCTTGAGAAACCTCAAAGAAAGGAGGCTGGTTAGTGCTAAGGTCGTTGTGGAGCCCCTGCCCTGTGGCCTATCGTCTGTTCCTTCGTTGGGCCAGCAGCATGATGTCAGGTAGTGGGCGATGGGGCTGGTCATGTGATGCCCCTGCCACCATTTATCGCACCCAAAAGTCACTTCTCTCCCGTTGGTCTGAACAAAGTCAAACGTTGGTGCATGCGTGAATATATCTGTCTCCCCTGCCTGGCTGCCTCTGCGGGTTCCCGGGGAGGTGCTGAGCATGTCCACTGCACAGCTGGGGGCTGTGTGATGCAGGGACATCCATCTGTTGCTCAGGACTATTGAGACAATTCTGCATCTGGCTTTCATTTCCCCACAGGGCCTGTGAGAGTTAACTCATTTTCCTCTGGCACCTCAATCCACTGACTGGCTGTGCTCATCTGCCACTGCCCTCTGTGACCTGCCCACCACACAGCCTTTCTCCTCGACCCCTGGCAACAACCTCTTCAGAGCAGGGCCATCACCTGCAAGGTGGTGGGGTGGCAGGCCTTGCCCCTCGGGGAATGCATGCAGGAAAGGGGTACACATCTATTTATAATCTCTACTTCATTGATGAGAGAATCAAGGTGAAGAGCCACAATTCTGCCTATGTCTCATCATGTCTGAGATCTCTGGGTAGAACCAGAATTCCCTACAAGGGGCTGGAAGTGCCTGGCTATCATAGTTCTGATCCTACTGTGGGTCATTAGTAAATACTGGGTGAACGATCTTTGGTCATTATGTTTTTGTGACCCAGGATTTCAGTGTACAAGAAAGCCAGTGTGGCCTTAGGGACCTGGTCACTGAACACTGGACCTGTGTGATTTGGTGCCACTTTCCAAACGTTGGCCGGGGGACCTGAACTGGGCTGGCTGTATCAAGATCATAATGGGGGCTAATAAAAAATACAGATTTGGGGGCTCCATCTCTGAAGATCACAATTTACATAAAGTCTGGGATAGGACCTTGGAATCTATATTTTAAGCAAATTTCCCAGATACTTCTGATGTCAGTTAAACTTATCAACTAACTGGATTGAGAAAGCACAGAGAACAAAAGTGGCTAATTAAAGATTGGTAGGAGGGCGTCTGTAGATTATGATGATTTTTCTTGACTCTGTGTTAGAGGTTTGCCGACAGAAAGGAAAAAGAGAAGCAGAATTTTATGGTGTCAGCCACACTGCTTGTGTGCTTTTGTTGGTGTTGTTTAATTAAAGTTCACTGACTCTGAAGGAACTGAATGCAAATTCTTAGATAAACTCCATCTTTCAAAAGCACTGCCTACTAAAGCTGTGGTTCACACACCTCCCTACCCCCTTCACATACAATGTGTACCAAATGAATACAGTTTAAGGAGGGAAAACTTTCTGATGAACAAGAAGAGGTCTTGGGTTTGCTTTTTGCAGGTGGAAACATAGAACCTTGCCCTGGGCTTAACCCTCAGGTATTTTTCTTGGAAAGGATGGATGAAATGAGTACTTAAAAAAAAAAAATTTTTTTTAAAGACTTAAATTTTTTTTAATCTTTATTTATTTTTGAGAGAGAGAGAGTGTGTGAGCAGGGGAGAGACAGACAGAGAGGGAGACACAGAATCCGCAGCAGGCTCCAGGCTCTGAGCTGTCAGCACCAAGCCTGACACGGGGCTCGAACTCACAGACCGCGAGATCATGACCTGAGCCGAGGTCAGACGCCCAACTGACCGAGCCACCCAGGCGTCCCTTAAAAGACTTTTTAAAAGACTTTTTCACATCTTAGAATGTTTAAGGCTAGAAAAGCCTTTGGAGCTTATCTCATCATTTCTCCCCCCTCATTTTATAGGTGAGGAAACTGAGGTTGCCTCACATATTAGTCTCTCCTAATGCCGACACACAGACTTCAATGACAGAAATTTATGTTTGCACAGTTCTGGAGGCCAGGGAGTCCAAGATCAAGGTTTGGCTATGCGGTTCCTGGTGGGAGCCCTCTTCCTGGCTTGTTGACAGCCGCCTTCTCACTGTGGCCTCACAAGTCAGAATGAACTCTGGTGTCTCTTCCTACAAGTGTACGAATCCTATCAGATCAGGGCCCCACTCTTATGACCTCATTGAACCATAATTACCCCCTCACAGGCCCTAACTCCAAATGTAGTCACATTGAGGGTCAGGGCATCAACATTTAGATTTTGGAGGACATTATTCAGTCCCTAGGATCCAGCTGGTGTGGAACAGGACCAGGCCTACAATCCAAGTTTCCTAACTTGAAGTCTCACTCTCTTCTGGATACTCATAAATATTACTTCTCTTGATCACACTATCGAAATGGCACCCTTATAGATTTGAGGGAGTTAGTATAGGCTTCTTTAATCATCCATACTGAATCTACTTTGTTGCAAGGCAGGGGTTGGCAAGCCACTCCCCACAGTCCAAATCCAACTAGACACCTGCTGTTTGTGAGCTAATAATGGTTTTTACATTTTTAAATGGTTGGGGGAAAAGTCAAAAGAAAAATAATATTTCATGACATGAAAATCCTATAAAATTCAAATTTCAGTGTCCATAATGACTATTTCTTGGAACACCATTGTACCTAACTGTTTATATATTGTCTATGGCCATATGGGAGCTGTAAAAGCAGAGTTGAGTACTTGCAACCAAGATAGTATGCCCTCCAAAGCCTAAAATACTTATCATCTGCCCCTTTTTGGACAAAGTTTGCCCACCCCTGATCAAAAAGGTTGGGTTTTGTTTCTAAAAGAATGACTAATTGTGTGTGTGTGTGTGTGTGTGTGTGTGTGTTTTAAAATAAGTAACAGCGTCTTCCAGCTTTTATTCTGACAATTTTCTGGGTGTCCTTTCTGGATGTCCATGTAGCATATCCCTATAACCCCAACGCTTTTGTGGGGCTAACCTCGTAGATGTTACATTGAGCCCCATGCTCAGGAAGAGAATCTGTGCTTGGGGTTCAATGCTCTGCCATTATCGTTCTGAAATTCTTAATAGCTTTTATCATTGAATTTGTGTCTTGTTAGAGTAGTCCTATGGGACACTGGGGCTTAGAGCCCTGGTTCACTCTCACCTCCCACCTCACTGAGACAGCCCCTCATTCCCAACCTTGGCCCCATGAGAGCTTGGGCGCCTTCACCCCAGTGTTCCTATGGGAGTCAACAGTTGACCAGTGACCATCCTCATGACTGAAAACAAATAAAACCCATTATGACGGGTCAAGAAAGAGATCATGAAAGACAGGAAAAATCTTTTTGGTTTGCCTGCTTTTTGAACAAGGGCTCTGCATTTTTATTTTTCCCATGGCCCTGCAAATTATGTAGCTGCTCTGTTCTTATGACTCATAGCCTAGTGGTTTTATTGAATATAAAGAGCTATTTGTCCAAATTAGAGAATGTTATAGCACATAAAAAGGGAGATAAATTACACTTGTCTTTGCTCTTTTATTTCCACTCCCAGTATTAGCATTTTAAAATAATCACTCTTTTGATTTACTAACATTCTTTAATATTTATTTGGCAATGAATCAAGGCATTCATTTGGGAATTAAAGACTAACATCATCAAAAGTTATGAATTTTCCTCTTGGTGCAGAGTTTAGCCATATTACAGATAATTAATAAATGTTTCTTTTTATGGTCTTTCCATTTAATAATGATCAAGTGATACACGACTTTACTGTTTTGAGAAAAAAATGCAGAAGTTTTAAAAAACAAGTTACTTTTGATGAAATGAACTATGCATAACTTGAAGGACAACTGTTTTTTAATAACAACTTTGATATATTAGAGATCAAACTAAGTGCCTACAGCAGGAGCATAGCACATTTACACATTAATATAATAAGCTCTCAGAATCTCATTGTCACACAGCTTCCCAGGCAATATTGATGAAAAGGTCTGATAGTTGTTCACTGGCCAGCCTTGGAGAACCACTGCCTGATTCATCGATCCATTGGCTTAAAGGGATCATGTTTTAATACAGTTCATCCTTCTTCAGGGGTCTTAAAAATTGTGATCTTTGAGGGGCACCTGTCTGGCTCAGGTAGTGGAACGTGGAACCCTTGATCTCAGGGTTGTGAGTTTGAGCCCCACATAGCCTGTGGAGATTACTTAAAAAAATAAAATCTTTAGGGGCGCCTGGGTTGTTCAGTTGGTTAAGCGTCCGACTTCGGCTCAGGTCATGATCTCGCAGTTTGTGAGTTTGAGCCCCGCGTTGGGCTCTGTGCTGATAGCTCAGAGTGTGGAGCCTGTTTCAGATTCTGTGTCTCCCATTCTCTCTGCTCTTCCCTGCTTGTGCTCTGTCTCTGTCTCTCAAAAATGAGTAAACGTTTAAAAATAATTTGAAAAAATAAATAAAATCTTAAAAAAATTATGATCTTTGAGGCAATTGTTTGATTAGAGGTTGGGGGAAGAGGGAGAAAGAATTATCTAGAAAAAAGCAGCTTGTTTCAATTATTCCTTAGAGGGGAAGGGATGTATAACAAGTAGAGAAGATTTCTCTTCATAAAGGACCCAGATGAATAAACATGGTATGTTTATGCTTTTAACAAACATATGTTTAGATGAGTGAATTTTTAAATAATTTTGAATTTTGGTGTGCCTGGGTGGCTCAGTTGGTTAAGCCTCTGATTTTGGCTCAGGTCATGATCTCACAGTCTGTGAGTTTGAGCCCTACATCGGGCTCTTGTGCTGACAGCTCAGAGCCTGGAGCTGCTTTGGATTTTGTGTCTCCCTCTCTCTCTGACCCTCTCCCACTTGTGCTCTGTCTGTCAAAAATAAACATTTAAAAAGTTTTCTTTAATAATTTTGAGTTTTACTTTCATGTTAGAAGCTCATATCTTTCTCTATTCATTGGTCTTCCAGGGAAGAAGGCAACAATTCATGAGGATTCTTGATTATTCTTGATTATTAAGCAATTGGGCAATGATTCTTGATTATGGGGCAATTGGGCAATGCTTTTTCATTATTAGACAGTTCAAGATTTTACTAGTCAATTTGTAGTTGATATACATTTCCTGCTTCTACTCCCATAGCGTACTTCACCCCCATCAACATCTCCATCATAAGCAGTGGCAAGGGATTAGAAATGAAATACAAGCACATTCAGTGTTGCTGTGCTCAGCTTAGGGTATAATGTCAGGATGCACTTAATATAATCAGTGTCTTTGTGGTTGTTAATGCTCTCTGGCTTTAAAATGAAATGCAAAGCAAAACTCATAATCAGATAGCAGTCAATCACACTCTAGAGAGAGTTTCCATAAATGTATTCTCTCTGCTGGGTTTTGAAATTTTGGAACATATCCCTCATCATAAAATGAAAGAACTTGCTTACCTTAAAGGTCTTGGGTTTCAGAATGCAGATGATGGTATTGGAGTGGGTTCTGATAGCATAGTAATCATACTACCCTTGCTTAGGCTGGCTCTAAGCCTGCTCTGGTCATTCTGAGGTGTGTAGGGGGAACTGGTTTCTTCTGTCTGTCATCTCTCTGCTTCTGTGAAAGGACCAGGATAGAAGTAGGGGACAGACTTGGATGCTGGAGCATCAGGAAGTAGAAGCCAGTTAGGGCTGGTACCAGCTGTGACCAAGAGCAATTTACCTTTGGCTGTGGGGTAGGTTCGTAGGGAACTCTGGATTGGAGGCGTTGGGCCTCTCCAAAAATATGTATTAGCCACATGGCATTAAGAGACACTGTAGTTTTGGGGGCACCTGAGTGGCTCAGTCAGTTAAGCATCCATCCGACTTTTGGCTCAGGTCATGATCTCACAGTTCGTGGGTTCAAGCCCCACGTCCGGCTCTGTGCTGACAGCTCAGAGCCTGGAGCCTGCTTTGGATTCTGTGTCTCCCTCTCTCTCTGCCCCTCCCCTGCTCACACTCTCTCTCTCAAAAGTAAACATTAAAAAAAGAGAGAGAGAAAGAGAGAGAGAGAGATACTGTGGTTTTCTATAAAGTATGAAGGCCAAACAGAAGATTAGGATTTAATTGCAATTCTTTTACCAACTAGCTTGGCTTTAGGGAAGCAGTATGACTTCTATGAGTCTTACTTTCCTTATCTGTTAAAAGGGGAATCTCTAAGATCCTTACTGATGATATTAGTTTAGGTCTATTATCCTATTAGGAAAACGGCCATTATCATCACTGATCAGAAATACTGTAGGATTAACAGAGCATGAAAAGAAATACTGAAAACATGATTTGTTTGCAAGGTATAATAAAGAATACATCTGGTTTTTGTCCCCACTTCGTGGCATAGAGCTTTCAAACCCCTGGGAACTTCCAGAGTGACAGGAGTGTCTTTGTTATGCTAAGGAGACAGTTCCTGGTGGGTCCCAAGGTAGCTTCAGGACAGGATCTGGTCACCAGAAAAACCCACCACTTAAGAGTTGGAACTTTGGGCCAGCCTGTCCTCCACTGGACGGGAAGAGAACTGAAGATTGAGCTCAGTCATGTGGCCAATGATTTAATCAATCACGTATAATAATGAAGCCCCCTATAAAAAACTCTGGACATTGAGATTCAGTAGAGCTTCCCAGTTGGTGAACATGTTGGTGTCCTGGGAAAGTGGCGTGGCTACATTCCATGAGGAGAAGGCATGGAAGTTCTGTGCCCTGTCCTGTCTTCCCTGTCTTCCTGCCCCCAGACCCTGCCCTATGCGTCCCTTCATTTGGCTGTTTTTGAGTTGCACCCTATATGCTAAACTGTAATCAGAAATGCATGTGGCCTGGGAACCCACCTTGTGGCTGGCATCTGAAGTGAGGGCAGTCTTGTGGAGGATGGAGCCTTTAAGCCTGTGTTAGCGTGATATTAACTGCAGGTAGTTAGTATCAAAATTGTGTTGCAAGACACCCACTTGGTGTTGGAGAATTGGTGTCAGTTTGCTTAGAATTAACATGAATTATAATATTTTATGTGGACTTTCCACCTTTGTGCTTTATTTCAGTAGAACCAAATAATGACTGTATTTGTAACTGCATATGATAATTTATATATTTAATATAAAATTATTTGATTACAGTCCTAGACTCTGTTCATGGATACCCAGCCTTTAGTTTATGTTCATTTATTTTGGTCATCTTCTTACATAGTATGTTCATGACTTAGAAAGGAATAAACAAATAAAACTGAGGGAGTGCTTTAAAAAATTTTTTTTTTTGGCTTAAAAAAATAATGCATAAGTCCTCAGGTATAAATGCAAAATTATTAATTGATAATTCAGATGGTAGATGTCAGTGTAGAACTAGAAGATAGAAGTGTTTGGAGAAAGAGTCCAGGTTCTGATGATTTGAGAAGGAAAGTGTCTGTGATAGAGACTAGATGTGTTCATCAAACTTGATTTTTCTCTACTTCCTGGGCACGTGAGAAGATTTCCCAGATGTTTAACGGTTATGTTAGGACCATATGAGTAGTTTTGGCCAATGGGTTATGAGCAGAAGGAACAAGTGTCTCTTTGAACCAGAAGGCACTTAATGAGCAGGTGTGAATGCTCCATGTCACGTCAGACTCTGAAGCAATGTTACTATGGTGGCATCATGAGACGCAGATCGTCTGGCAGCCCGGATTGCTGAGTGACTACAGCACGTGGGATGTGCAACTGAGGAAGAAATAAATCCTTGTTATGTGAAGCTACTAATAGTTCAGGATTAATTTGTTACCATAGCACACCCTAGGTTATCCTAACTAATGTAGTGGCTTTGGGTACGTACTTTTTTAGCATTGCTCTGAATACCTGTCCTGGGTTGGGCTCTCGAATGAATCGTGAGATTCTTGGTGGAAGATCTGAGCTGATGTAAAAGAACAAAGAGGCAAATGTTATGATGTGTGCATGTTAGAAATAAGGGGCACTATTTAGCCAGGGTTACATGTTGGTGTTTCACATAGTGACCAGATATTTGAGCTGCAAAGACCCTTAGGGATCATTCAGCTCACTAGCAGACATCACTGGTTGCATCCCTAAGTCCATTCCTCACCCTTGCTTTCCTGCTTACAGAGCCCATGTGCTCAGGGAAGGGACTCCCTGGCTCCTTGGTCTAAGCTAGTCATGTGACCTAACACCTTCCCCCATTGATTTAGGAGTGGTCATGTGACTCTGTTCTGGCCAGTGTCACGTAAGAGGCCATTTCCTGGGGGCCTCCTGGGGAAGGCTTTTCTTGCTCTTAAAAAGTGATATGTTAGAAAAAGCACTCACTTTTGTACCTCAGCACATGGCTGTGTGAAGCATGATGCTTGGGACATAAGAAGATGAACCCACATACTGAAGGCTGCAGTGTGGTGAGAGCTTTGGTTCTTGGTGACAGTGTTGAGACTCAGAACGAACCAATCCTGGAAGAGCCCTGCATCTGGACTTCTCAGTAATCGAGATGCAGTGTCATTGTTTTTAAGTCATTGTCACTTGCATCCCCAAGCCTACTATCTGGTGTGCCGACTCCCATCACTTGACATTTTACAGGTGGAATCTGCCATGTGTGGACTTTAACTCTGTTTCACTATTTGTAAGTTCTAGAAGAAATCTGTATATAAAATGTTATCACTGCTCTTGGGCGGCTCAGTTCATTAAACATCCAACTTCAGCTCAAGTCATGATCTCACAGCTTGTGGGTTCGAGCCTCGTGTCGGGCTCTGTGCTGATAGCTCAGAGCCTGAACCTGCTTCGGATTCTGTCTCCACCTCTCTCTGTCCCTCCCCCGCTCATGCTCTCTCTCTCTCTCTCAAATATAAATAAACATTAAAAATTTTTTTAATGTTATCACTGCTTAAAAAAACAGCTTTATTGCTACAATTTACATGCCATATATAATTCTCCCATTTAGAATGCACAGTTTGATGGTTTTTGGTATATTCACAGAGCTGTGCGTCCGTCACCACAATCAGTTTTTGAACATTTTTATTACCCTGAAAAGAAACCCCTGTACCCATTGGTGGTCACTCACAGCTTGGGCTGTCCTAACAAAATACCACAGACCGAGTGGCTTAAAAATAGAAATTTATGGGGGCGCCTGGATGGCTCAGTTGGTTGAGCGTCCGACTTTGGCTCAGGTCATGATCTCACGGTCTGTGGGTTCGAGCCCCCAGTTGGACTCTGTGCTGACAGCTCAGAGCCTGGAGCCTGCTTGGGATTCTGTGTCTCCCTCTCTCTGCCTCTTCCCTGCTCATGCTCTCTCTCTGTCTCAAAATAAATAAAAAACATTAAAAAAAAAATAGAAATTTATTTCTCACAGTTCTGGAGACTGAGAAGTCCCAAGATCAAGGTGCTGGCAAAGTAGATTTCATTTTGAGGTTTCTTCTCTGGGCTTGTAGGCACTACCTGTGTGCTCATGTGACCTGTTTGTGCACGCTCAGAGAGAAAGAGAGCAAGCTTCCTGGTGTCTCTTCATAGGAGGACCCTAATCCTATTGTATCAGGGCCCCGCTCTCATGGCCCCATTTAATCTTAGTTACCCCCATCCCAGTCCTAATCTTCAAATATAGTCACACCGGGAGTTAGCTTCCATCTACGAATTTTGGGGGAACACTATTCAGTCCCTGTAGTACTCCGCATTCCTTTCTCCCTGCCCCCGACCCCTGGCATCCACTAACTTGCTTTCTGTTTCCACAGAAACACTGGCCATCCATTGTTTCATAATTGGTATGATTTAGGATCCCGCTGCTCTCCACCCAAATTCAGAACAGGATGGACAGAGGGGCCAGATAGAACAGTAATGTTGGCTTTATTAATGCTGATACTCTAAGAAAACACAGCTGAAGTATGGGGGACCCCGATGGCATCCCACCCCCAGCTGTCCGCACAGCTGGGCAAATGCACGCCCCTCCGTCAGGCCCTGTTCCTGTGGAGCAGGCACCTGCCTTGTGCAGGCGGGGAATCCCCAGCTCCTCCTCCTAAGCTCACCCATCCGCCCGGCGTGTCCCCAGGAGGAGTGAAAGGGGCAGAAGGGGACAGAGAATTTCCCATGGAGCCTTCACAAGAGCCACACCCCAGCAGCAGGAGCTATGACAATTTCACTTTTAGAACTTCCCTTGTGTCTTGATTTGTAGTCATTTAAAAACTCTCTCAATTCCATGTTGCAGTAACATTCGCTCCTCTGAGGTGTGTGAAATCCACATTCCTAAAGCTAAAGCTACAGGTCAGTCTGTGGCCAGGACCCCTTTCCTTTCTTGCCGTGGGCAAAGGGTACAGGCATGTCTTTCCCCTCACAACACCTTCAGCCAGTGGTTTGAATTCCATTCAGACGTGGATGCTCTTCCAAGGCCTCTCTATTCTCAGAGATGATACTGCCCGTGGGCGGGGCAGGGGCTTTCCACCCTCTGTCCTGTGCACGCTCGCTCCCAGCGGGCCTCTGAGTGCTTGGGTCCTCATCCCAGCTTTATCTTGTTCCTGAGTGAGTATCTGACCCGTGCTAGGAAAATACTGTCATGTGCTGATCTCAGATGGCTGCACGAAAATTCAGAACTAAAAGCAGACACTGTCATGCCTAACACAGCTTATCAGGGTTGATTTTCTGTACACGTATTTATCTATTTGCACATAGTTGTTACCCAGGTCAATCTTGTCCTGGTAGCAAGGCACTTAGGTTCCTCCAGAAGGACTGCTTTGATAAAGAAGAGCGAGGGAGATTAATGAAAAAGGCATTGATTTTCTCTCTTGAGGCAATAATCCCAAAGATTCTTTGTCTCTTGGGGGATGGAGTCATGGTGCTGGCCACAGAAGTGAGGCACAAGAGAGGAAGTCTGGTCTGTGTCTTACACCGCCCGTGTTATCTCCACACTCACCCCTGTTATCTCCACATTCACTTCCCCCACACCCACCTCTATTATGTCCACTCTCCCACTCCCGTTACCTCCACACTCACGCACCCCCACATCTTCTCACCGTGAATTCTGGAATTGCCAATCCTACAACAAGAGCCAAAGAGACTCTTCACGCAAATTTAAAAATGCAAGAGGTGGTGGTAACTTTGATAACTTTAACTTTTTCTGTTTACAAGCCATCTTCTTCCTGCTTTCCTGGAGTTATTATGCAGTTCTTGAGGCAGCCTCACTTACACTGAAAGTTGCCTCCTGGCTCAGGGCTGTGGTTTTTCCTCTGCCTTTACGTCTTACAGTTACTGAGTTACTGAGACTCTTCCTAAAGATCAGAATAGGTTCCACCTCTGTAATTGCTTGGTGTCGTTTAATATTTAATACACACATTACTCAAGATCAATGTGTGTATTATGACTCAATACACTTAATGTGTGTATTAATTACTCAAGATTAATGTGTGTATTAAATATTAAATGTTTCACCCTTACTTTCCGAGTTCATCTTCCTACCTAGTACAAGGGCACCATGTCAATGTGTGTGTGTGTGTGTGTGTGTGTGAATGTATACACACATATGCACACTCATATACACTGCTGTGGCAGATTTATTAAAATCTTACAGATGGGAGTTCAGATTGGATTCCTGATAAGGCGCCGGGGCCATCATGATGAGGGAACAGACACTTCTGTTCTTCCTCTGACGACTGAATGTGTCACTTCTCTCCTTCTGCCTCTAGTCCTTTCCCTAAAACACCTTCATACCCACCATTCTCTGTATTCAGAATGTGCTGAGTATGACCAGAGGAAAATGATTCTCTGATCTCCCTCTGAATC
The DNA here is from genome assembly GCF_046562875.1 of Panthera onca. Lineage (NCBI taxonomy): Eukaryota > Metazoa > Chordata > Mammalia > Carnivora > Felidae > Panthera > Panthera onca. Next base: position 20,872,051 of record NC_138343.1, on the reverse strand, counting down.
TGGCTAGATAAAATTGTCTATCAGGGAGCATCTCCAGTATTGAAATTTAACTCATCCCATAAGGGTCTTCTCAAATGACTCCCGACCTTTTTGGCCAGAGCCATTTCCTGGCGGTGTTGCTTTGTATTATACTCGCCAGAAATCAAAATGCCTTGAACGAGTCTTCATCCTCACGCTCGATACCTCTTTGTCGAATGACGGCAGGGATGTCGTCCCCCTGGACAGAGTCAGTGCCTGGCTCTGTGTCTTGCTCCTTGATGATGCTCAGTTCAGATTTCTCCAAGAACAAGTGACTGTTGACATGGCACCTGCTGATGTTCTGAGCCCTGGAATGAGGGAGAAGTCCCCGTTTGTGCCTCAAGCAGGCTGAGGATGTGAGAGGAGACACAGATACCAAGCAAGGGAACCAAACGTGTGGGTGAGCCCTCTTTGCATGATTTCCTCCAAATTTTATTCTTGCGCTGGTTTCATTACGCCACAGAAGCCCTTATTCGTGCAAACTACCTCCTTCTGATTGCCTGATACAAAAAGAGTTTTACGTTACACAAACACCTTTTCCACACATTGTAGGAAAGGTGAGAAATACAAGCAAGGCCCCCCGAAATCACGTGTAGCCTAACTCTGCGTCTCAGAGATTCTACTGCTGTGTGTGGTGTGGTCTTTGTCGCTTCCCCTCTCCCTCCTCCAGCACACACAGCGAGCACCCACTGTGTCTGTGCCTTGTTCCACACACCATTCCGGGGACACCGCAGTGAACCGGAGAAGGTCCCTGCCGTCATGGAACTCACAGTCCACAGACTGGACAAAGAAGAAAACTTTCAGGGATGCACAATCCTGTGCAGACAATCGGTGTGCCGTGATAGTGATGGACTGGGTGACGGCTGTGGTCGGGAAGTGAGGAAGGCCTCCCCCAGGAGGGGACATTTGAGCCATGGCCTGACTGACAAGGGGCTGCTAGCTATGGGCAGATGAGGTGCGGATGACGCATTCCAGGCAGAGACCCCCCCAAGGCAGGGACCAGGCTGATGCGGCAGGAGTTCGCTGAGCGAGGAGAAAAGGAGGCAGTGGTGAAGGCTGAGCAGTCCTGAGGGGCCAGACCTTGAAAGGCAGCCCGTGACCTTACAGGCTATGGCCCTGAGTTGGGATTGGATTTAGATATTTGAAACATTCTGGTCTCTGAATGGAGAATGAATGGAGGGCAGAGAGGGGTCAGAGAAAATCAGGAGAGGATTGCATTAGCCCAGGTGAGAAAGCAAGGACCACTGTTCTTCTGGTGTTTGAAAGAAAAAATGGACATACTTTTATTTATTTATTTATTTTTATTGTTATTAAAAAAAACTTTTTAATGTTTAGTTTTGAGAGAGAGAGAACTAGTGGGAGAGGGGAAGAGAGAGAGGGAGACACAGAAACCAAAGCAGGCTCCAGGCTCTGAGCTGTCAGTATAGAGCCTGACATGGGGCTCAAACCCACCAACTGTGAGATCATGACCTGACCTGAAGTCGGACGCTTAACTGACTGAGCCACCCAGGCACCCCAAAAATGGACATACTTTTATAAAACATCTTTGTATAGACTTAATGTATTTTTGAATGACCTTACGCTGTTTGTATAACTTTTAATCCACCACTAAGCTTCCTATTCATATTAGGAACACATTTCTTTGTCATTTGATGTTCTTCAAGACACCATTATAAATGGCTAGTCATTATATTGATATGTAACCATGATACGCCCCAGCCTCATGAACAGATTTGTGATGACAAAGAGAAGGTATGCATTGGACTCTCAAGGTCCCATGAGACTAGTAGACCGGGAAAAGAACAAATACATTTAAAGTAGATTCTCAATCACAGTCATCATAATGGTAATAATAGTTACCATTTACTAAGTGATTACTATGTGCCTGGTTCTGTTCCAGTGCTTTACATGTATTAACTCAGCCAGTCCTCTTCAGTCCTAATCTCTATGAGGAAGGCACTCTTATTCTCATTCTTTTAAAAAAATTTTTTTTTAATCTTTACTTATTTTTGAGAGAGAGAGACAGACAGACAGAATGCGAGCAGGGGAGGGGCAGAGAGAGAGAGGGAGACCCAGAATTCAGAGCAGGCTCCAGACTTTGAGCTGTCAGCACAGAGCCTGATGCAGGGCTTGAACTCGTGAAAGTGAGTGTGTGACCTGAGCTGAAGTCAGATGCTTACCGACTGATCCACCCAGGGGCCCCCCCATTCTTTTTTTTTTTTAGTGTTTATTTATTTTGAGAAAGAGAGTGGGGGAGGGGTAGAGAGAATCCCAAGCAGATTCCCCACTCGGTGCAGAGACCCACACGGGGCTCAATCCCACAATGGTGAGATCTACCTGAGCAAAAATGAAGAGACCCTTAACTGACTGAGCCACCCAGGCACCCCTATTCTCATTCTTATTTTATTGATGAGAGCAAGAAAGCACAGAACAGTACGTCTATGTGAGGTATTTATCTTATCAGTTGATCCAAACGAAATTTCGTTTCTTTTTTAAAAAAGCACAACAGCCAGAACGTGAAAGCAACCCAAGCTCCCGCTGACAGATAAATGGATACAGAAAATGTGGCCTTACGTACAACGCAAAATTATTCAGCTTTAAAAAGGAAGGAGGTTCTGACACATGTTACAACATGCATGAAACTTGAGGACATTTTGTTCAGCGAAATAAGCCAGCCACAAAAGGACGAACACTGCACGACTCCACTTACATGAGGTCCCCAAGGAGTCAAATTCACAGAGACAGAAGGTAGAAGGGCAGTTGCCGGGGCTGGGGGCGGGGATGGGGTGGGGGATGGAGAGTCAGCGTTGAATGGATGCAGAGTGTCAGTTTGGGCAGATGAGAAAGTCCTGGTGGCAGTGATGGTTGTGTAACAGTGTGAATGTACTCCATGCCATTGGACTGCCCGTAAAAATGGTTAAAGTGCTTAATTTTATGTATATTTACCCACAATAAAAAAAAAATGCACACTTCTTTCTCCTAAGGAGTTCCTGGCATTTTCTGTCTGAAGCCTTCAAATTGAAACATCACCAAACTTAATAAGAGTGAAACAAATTTGTTTGGCTTAGAGGAGTATTCCTCCATCCTTCCAACATTACTTGGAATACCCTCAGACTGAATATTCTCGGCTTGGAAATCTTTATCTATAAAAGGAAATGTTTTCAGAGGGTGCAGTTTGAAATTAGGGGATGACAAGGAAACCTTTTCCAAACATAACTATGTCGTTTGTTAACTGCGAATGAAGTGGCAAATAGAGGCATTTTTAAAGAATCGTCACCAAAGCATTATGCTGCCCTTGTGTGAGGAAACAACAGACCTGCTTGTCCTGGAACATGAATTTTGGGCTATTGGAACGCGGTGTGCCTGTAGCAGACACCGTTGGTGGCTGACCTACATCTCCCTGGCCTATCCCTGGGGTTGCCTGCGGACAGTTCTTGTACCCGTCCATGGCCTGTGCACCTGTCTTTGCGTCTGCTGGCCTCTGGTGACTGCTTTGCCTGGTACACGCGAGCTAGAAGGGTCAGAGAGTTTAAAACTCCCAGAAAGCATGGGACTGCAGGTGGTGGGTAAAGACCCCAGCCCCCTCACTCTCAGGGGTCCCATCTGAGATGTGCTCTGCTCAGAGAAATTGAACCCAGTCGCCCACAGTGGAAACGCATTGATATATCCCATATTGAATTTTTTCTTCCTTCATGGTTCTTCCTGGGGTTTCCTCCCAAAGCAACTATTTGGATCCATATTCTTTGTATTTAAAAAAAATTTTTTTAAACGTTTATTTATTTTTGAGATAGAGAGAGACGGAGCATGAACGGGGGAGGATCAGAGAGAGAGGAAGACACAGGCTCCGAAACAGTCTCCAGGCTCTGAGCTGTCAGCAAGAGCCTGACGCGGGGCTCGAACCCACAGACCATGAGATCATGACCTGAGCTGAAGTCGGACGCTTCAACGACTGAGCCACCCAGGTTTCCCCGTATTCTTTGCATTTTTGATAAATGTTTCTATTGTGGTAAGATATGCATAACATTAAATTAAACATTTTTACCATTTTTACGTGTACAGTTCTGTGGTATTAAGCTTATGCATAACATGTTCTGACACCACCTGAAATGCTGTCCCATTAAACAGTAACTCCCCATTCTCCCTCCCCAGACCCTGGCCCCTGGCAAGCACACTTCTCCTTTCGGTCTCCATGAAGTTGACCACTCTGGGCACCACATCTAAGTGGAATCATATAGTATTTGTCCTTTTGTGGCTGGCTTAGTTCACTAAGCATAATGTCCTCAAGTTTCATCATGTTGCAGTATATGACAAGATTTTCCTTCCTTTTTAAGGATGGGGAATATTCCATTGTATGTGGACATCGCATTTTGTTTATTGATCCATCATCCAGGGACACTTGGGTTGCTTTGGATCCCCATTCTTATTTCAAGGATATGGAGTGAAACTGAGATGTTTTGAATTCTGTCCAGGAGGGAATGTGACAGTTACTGGAAATTGGAATCAGCTAGTTAAATGGAAGGATCCCAGAAGTCCTTGTGATGTAGACCCCTCATCTCAGCCTGAAAAGGCATCTACACTGTCAATATGTGGGAGCAGAAGTTAAGGAACATGGGTGATGTGCAGAGAAAAACGAGTTCAGTCTTAAATATTGGACCCATTGCATATGACCTTGCAGAGGGTCCAATATTTAAGCAAGGTTAAGTGTTAAACTCTGTCAGATGTCAGATGGCTTGTGAATATTTAAGTCCTGAGCTACAGAAGAGGTGTATATGCAAATATCACAGACTAAAAGAATGTAATACCAAGCAGATTTATCCAGTCAGTGCGATTTTCTTTCACAATATCTAGGATACACTTCTACAAGTGGTTCTCATGGATTTGTAACTATTTGGGACCCAATTACCAGTTCACCTGCATGCCCTTCATCATGGTGTCACTTGCCTTCAGCAAAGGGGGGAGGAAATACGTGACACGGGACATCCTGAAGCTGGTGTTTGCATGCACTAGGAACCGCTGCAGAAGCAGAACCACTTTCACCTACTTCTCTGGTGAAAGTAGAAATTACCTTTGCAGAAAGCTGTGCTTGTTTCCTGCAAACATGCGCATGTCCCAGAGAGGATACTTTATGGTGAATACGGACACATTGTGTGCTTGGATTCTCTCTCTTTTGTATCTTACAAGGAACTTGTTTAGAGTGAGGAGTACTTGTGTTCCTGTGCTAGAACCTGAAATAAAACTTCTCTTTGGAAATTTTTTCCCCAGAAAGTGTATTTGTTACATACAGAGAGTTTGAGCTCACATGCCCTTATTTTATTGTTTTTTTTCTACATATCTCATTTTAAACTATTATATCTATACTGTGTTCCAAATCAGAGATTTACAACCTTAAAAAAAACCATCCCTGTGCACAAGTGGGTGGGAAGGAGGTTACTCACTATGTCAAAAACTAGGAAACAGGAGGAAAAGCTATAGTATCAGAAAGAGGGTTCCCTCTGTGGGTCTTCATACTGGGGAATTCTATGTGGTATTTGGAAAGGACCTGAAATAAAGCAAACTCTAGTAGAACCAGAACTTTCTACCTTCAAAGCTGAACTATTTTTAATTTTTTTAAAACTAAAATTTAAAAAATGATTTCCAGATTAACTGGGATATAGTTGACATATAACATTGTGTAAGTCGATACATTTCTATATTGCAAAATGATTGCCGCCATAGCATTAGCTCCATCCTGTCACATAATTACCGTTTCTTTCTTGTGCTGAAAATATTTGAGATTTACTCTTAGCAACTTTCAGGTATTATAGTACAGTGGAAGTGTATTGTAATACAGTACTATGTACAGTATTATGCAGTATTATAATGCTCTCCATTAGATCACCGAGAACTTTAATCTTATAACTGGACGTTTGTACCCCTTGGCCCCTCCCCCCAGCCCCTGCGACGCCCCACTCTATTCCATTTTTCTATGTAAAGCCAAACTATTTCCCTACTAATTGTACATTGCCTTTTGTTTGACCTTATTTTATATACATATATACTATATAATTATATGGTATATTACTATATATTGATATATATTATGATATTATCATCTTTTAAGGATTTCTTACCAGCCTGCCTCACTTTTGCTAAGCATAAGCATAAGCATGAGCCTGGGTGGTCCAGCAGCAGCAGGAGCCCAGGTGGTGGAGGCAGGGTTAGTTGAAAGGAGAAATCTCCAAGGAGCAGCTGAAACTCACAGGGCTTGGAGCTGCTCCATCACTGGACCCATGGTATCTTCCTTTCAGGACTTCCTGGGTTATTAGAATAGTGGAACCAGCCATACGATCTGGTAAAAGCATCTGTTAAAAACAATGGGCTTCAGGGGCTCCTGGATGGCTCAGTTGGTTAAGCATCCAACTCTTGATTTCAGCTCAGGTCCTGATCTGGTAGGTTTGTGAGTTAGAGCCCTGCGTCAGGCTCTGCACTGGCAGCATGGTTGGGATTCCCTCTCTTCCTCTCTCTCTCCTTACCCCTTCCCCGCTCTCACTCACTCTCTTTCAAAATAAATAAAATTTCGAAAAAATTAACACACACACACACACACACACACACACAAAACCAGTGGGCTTCAGCTAAATTAATTCTGATCGCTTCTTCCAATCTTCAGTCATCCTGCCAGGTTGGAGAGCCACAGGGATGCTTGAATCATGGGGAACTTGTGGGGTACCTATTGACTGTGAGGTAACCAACCAATGTTGGGACTGCAACTCCTTGTCCGCTGGTCCACCATCGAATGAAACGGGGATCACCTATTTTAAAAACATGTTTTCACTAAATCTCCATCCAGGTCTGCTCTCCCACCTGGAGTGCTCTACCTAATTGCCTGATAAAACAGTCATTAAATTAACTACAAATGGTAGTGCTTGGCTGTTTCTGACAATACTGAGATCAGTCTTTGGGTCCCAGCTGTTTAGGAGCAGGGGAAGGAGCGGGAGAGCCTTGGGAGGTGTGGTCCTTCTCTGCCTGCTGACTTAACCTTCCTCATCAGAGCTTCCACAACTGCTGCACCAGACAGCAAATGAAAGGTGACCCAAATGACAAATAAAAGTCAGCAGAGTTTATCTGGAGGAGTACAAACCTTGAGAGACTTTTCATTTGATAAGACCTTTTTCCCATGTAAAATGGGGTCTTGGATACATAGGAATTGCTCAGATTTTATCCTAGAGATTATAAAAAGGAAGCAGAAAATAATGAGAGTTCCATTTCAGTAAAGATGCTCACACTGATTTCATGTCTAAAGAAATTGAATTATCAGATTACAAGTCTGTGGGGGGTTTTGTGCTCTTTAAAAAGACTGGGTGCCTTAAAAGAGAATTTCTATTATCTTTTAAGGGCACTTAATACTAAAAAGGAACCAAAAATGTTCCAACCATTGTTGGAACACTACCTATTCAGATGGAACTATCATTTATAATGATTTTTGCTCTCACAAGGACCATCTTGAGTGGCTGTGCTGTGCTGGTGGTCCATGCTGGTGGGAGAGCTCCTTTTTTCCAGACTCTTTAATTCCTGTGGCTGCGTAAATGCACAGCCATCTTGGTGGGAACAAGCCAACAGATGCTGGCACCATCTGGGTGCCAGGGTCAAAGATTGGAGGAGAGAATGAAACACAAAAAGGGGGAAGACGTAAGAGTGGCATTTATTATTTTTCAGGCTCCAGGGAATTCATTTGAAATAGCACTCCCCACCACCACGAGGCTTTCATGAAAAGGATCTGCAAGGCCGGCCATCAGCTCCCGAAAGCGTCCCTTACTTGGCGTTTTCCATTTGCCTCAGAGCCACGTACATGTGTGCAGGGGAAATGTTTTCCATCCTCTTGGAACATTTGGGATAGTTGAAGTCATTGTGCGGTTAAGTACTGATTGGAGCTGGCAGTAAGAGGAAATTTGCTTTTTAAAAATGGAAAAGAAAACTCCGTTATTTGGAAGCAGCAAATATATTTGAGCAGCTCTGTTCTGCCTGGTGAATGTCTCCAGAAGCGAACAGTCCTGGGATCCATGTTGAAATGGAAATGATGGTCCAAGTCAGGGTGATTCAAGGTCAGGATCAGGACTTGAGACAGTGCCCCAAGTCTGCTGTTTAGAAACCATGCCCCAAGCCTTCTCCTGAAGAGCTTTCAAACATCTTTTCACGTGAAAAGCGCTTAAACAAAATGCATTTTACTTCTCCTTAGTGTTACCCAATCTTTCATTAATTAGCTTCGTAAGCACTCGCCTCTGCCCATAGGACCTTACTTAATACGCTACACTAGGGATGAAAAAATACGTTGTCATAGCAACTGGAATCAGAATCCTCGCAGGAGAGACACAGAAGACTTCCCTCTGAACTCCCACAGCACTTGGCCTAGACTTTACAGTTTTTTTTGTTTGTTTGTTTTTTAATATGGTAACATATAACACAATTTGCAATTGTAACTATTTTTAAGTAGGCAGTTCAGTGGCCTTAAGTACATTCACATTGTTGTACAGCCATCCCCACCATTCGCCTCCAGAGCCTTGTTCATCTTGTAAAACTGAAACTCTATACTTATTAAAAATAACTCCCCATATTTCGTTCTTTCTCATTGCCACGTAGTACTCCATTGTGTATATAAACCATAATTTCTTTATCCATTCATCAGTTGATGGACATTTAGGCTCTTTCCATAATTTGGCTATTGTTGAGAGTGCTGCTATAAACATTGGGGTACAAGTGCCCCTATGCATTAGCACTCCTGTATCCCTTGCCGTAAATAGCAGTGCTATTACTGGGTCATAGGGTAGATCTATTTTTAATTTTGGGGGGAACCTCCACACTGTTTCCCAGAGTGGCTGCACCTGTTTGCATTGCCACCAACAGTGCAAGAGGGTTCCCGTTTCTCCGCATCCTCTCCAGCATCTGTAGTCTCCTGATTTGTTCATTTTGGCCACTCTAACTGGCGTGAGGTGATATCTGAGTGTGGTTTTGATTTGTATTTCCCTGATAAAGAGCGACGTTGAGCATCTTTTCATGTGCCTGTTGGCCATCCGGATGTCTTCTTTAGAAATATGGCCCTTTGTAGCAACATGGATGGAACTGGAGAGTGTGATGCTAAGTGAAATAAGCCATACAGAGAAAGACAGATACCATATGTTTTCACTCTTATGTGGATCCTGAGAAACTTAACAGAAACCCATGGAGGAGGGGAAGGAAAAAAAAAAAAAAAGAGGTTAGAGTGGGAGAGAGCCAAAGCATAAGAGACTGTTAAAAACTGAGAACACACTGAGGGTTGATGGGGAGTGGGAAGGAGGGGAGGGTGGGAGATGGGTATTGAGGAGGGCACCTTTTGGTATGAGCACTTGGGTGTTGTATGGAAACCAATTTGACAATAAATTTCATATACTGAAAAAAAAAAATAACTCCCCATCCCCCACCTCTCCCCAGGTCCCTGGCAACCTCCCTTCTATTTTCCACCTTTATGAATTTGACTCTTCTGGGTGCTTCAGATAGGTGGAATCATACAGTGTTTGACCTTTTGTGTCTGGCTTCTTTTATTTAGCATAATGTCCTTAAGCTTCATCCATGCTGTAGCCTGCGTCAGAATTTCTTTCATTTCAAGACTGATAATACTCCTTCCTTTTTTATGGCTGACTAATATTCCGCTGCAAACCACATTTTCCTTATCCATCCTTCTATCGATGGACACTGAGGTTGTTTTCCATGTCTTGGCTCTTGCAACTAATGCTGCAATGCACATGGTGGTGAAGAGAGAGTGTTTTCATTTGCTTGGGATAAATACTTGGAAGTAGCATCGCTAGATCATATGGTGGTTCTATTGTTAATTTTTTGAGAAAATTCCATACTATTTTCCCTACTGGCTGCACCAATTTACACTCCCTCTAACAGTGCCCAAGGGTTCCCTTTTATTCACATCCTCACTAACACTCATTATCTCTTGTCTGTTTGATAATAGCCATTCTAACAGGTGTGAGGTGCTATCTCATTGTGGTTTTGATTTGCCATTTCCCTGGTCTATGCTTGTGATACGGCACATACCGGCCACTGTCTATTTTAGCCTAAACACCGCATGGGGACCAAAAGATACAAAGGATTCATACTTTGAATTCCTTCACCTTGGCATGTGGCAGAGCAAATAGCACAGTGTCAGGATGTATTACTCAACTAGGTCTGTTAATGGTAACACACACACACACACACCCCAGAATAATGTGTGTGGAGGCATGATTAGTTGTTACCATGATATTATGAGTGGGAGAGGGTAACCATTGCTTGACTGACTGATTTGTTGATTAATTCGTTCACAAACAAATATTTTATGCACTTTATATAAGTGCAGGCAGCTTGCTAATGACTGAGACCACAGCAAAGATACTATCCTTGACCTCATGGAGTTTCTAACGCTTGGGGAAGAAATTAAAAAATAACTACTCAAATAAATACATAATTACAATTTGTGATAAGAGCAGGGAAAGAATATTATAGATAGGCTGGTGTATGAGACACAGCAGAAACATATGCTTCCTCTAATGAGATTTTTAAATAAAAACAAAATAAGAGGTGCCGGGTGGCTCAGTCAGTTAAGCGTCTGACCCTTGATTTTGGCTCAGGTCATGATCTCGGGGTTGTGGGATCGAGGCTCGTGTCTGCGCTGAGTATGGAGCCTGCTTAGGATTATCTCTCTCCCTTCCTCTGCTCCTCTCCCCCACTCGTGTTCTTTCTCTTAAAATAAATAAATAGTAAAGTCGGGGGGCAGCCTCTGGGTGGCTCAGTTTGGCTGAGCATCCAACTCCTGGTTTCGGCTCAGGTCAGATCCCAGGATCATAGGATGGCTTCGGGCTCTGTGCTGAGTGTGGAGCCTGCTTAAGATTTTCCCTCTCTCCCTCTGCCCTTCCCTGCTCGTGATCTGTTCCTCTCTCTCTCTCAAAAAAGAAAAAAGAAAGAAGGAAAGAAAACATATTCCTTGGGTCTCTGACCTCTGATTGACATTGACAGAGGGAACACTGATCTCAGAAACTTCTTTCCTTCAAAACCTAACAGTGCAAACAACCAAAGAGTGAGAGTCAGGAAAGGGTGACTGTCAATAACCAAATAAGAAATGAGTGTCCAAGGGGCGCCTGGGTGGTTCAGTCAGTTAAGTGGCAACTTCAGCTCAGGTCATGGTCTTGCAGTTCATAAGGTGGAGCCTCGCTTCGGGCTCTGTGCCTACAACTCAGAGCTTGGATCCTGCTCTGGATTCTGTGTCTCCCTCTCTCTCTGTCCCTCTCTCAAAAATAAATATTAACAAAAATTAAAAAAAAAGAAATGAGTATCAAAAAAAGCTCAATGTCTCTATCCGTTTCCTATGCCTAACTCTGCCTTTCACACAAACACTGTCTTGGAGAAGCACCCATATGGAAGCCTGACAAATGGTACAAGTGACTTCCAAACTGTAGTGAAGGCAGAAGAGAGTCTGCTGGGCGGGGGCAGGGGAACCAGCGCCTACAACAGGTGACTGACCAATGAGACGGCCAAGCAAGATGGTGCAGGGAGGGCTGAGCTGGGCAGATGTCAAGTGGAAATGTCTCATTTAGATGTCAAGTGGAGAATTAGGGGCCAGCAAAGAGGGAGAGTAGTCATAGACGAAGGGGGAAAACCAGGGAGGTGGAGAAGCCAGAGAAGAGGGTGTGACAAGAGGAGGGATCATTCTGCTGAGATTAGAGCTACCAAGAGGTGCCCTGGGGTAAGCATCATATACTGTCATTGGGTCTGGCAAGTGGAGATGTTAGTTCCTTCACCAGGAGGGCTTTGAAGGGAGTGAGATCCGCTAGCTACTGACACTAAGGCCCTTTGAAAGCCACTTTGACCAGCGGGGTCCCACTGCCATCAATCCATAGTTTTTAGCGGAGATACCCAGTGACTGTGCACTGAGATAGTATCGCAAGCACGATTCACAATCACCGCCATGATGGTGGAATTGGACGATTAGCCACCTGCAGCACATTAAGCATTCTCATCACGTGTGAACCACAGTTTCCCCTTCCAAACTTTTCTCAACGTCTCCACGAAGTCTAGCTTCTACTCCCTGTTGCGTGAAAAAGCAAAAAATCTGAGATTAACAAGATGTGTCTGTAGGGGAGAAAAGCCCCAAAGCCCAGTGCAGTCTGTTGTCATCGCCAGAGACAAGCCACCTTCTAGGAGTGGCTTCTTTTGGCCTTCACATTCTTCTCTCAGATCAACCAGGTTTGCCAGCCTGAGAGCTTTGTCTCCCTTGGGTCGAGGATGCTTGAGGATTCTGGGTGAGCAATTTGAAGGTCGCTCATGGAGCTAGAGGGTCTCCTGAAAGATCTTCATCTCTACCAGGCAGAGTGTGAGCTGGCATTTAATCCTTTTTTCCATTTGGTTTCAACATTTCTCATAGTTTCATGTGTTCATTTTTCCATCTTTTAAAAAAGATGAATTATTATGACCATGTCACAAACATTACTCTGTATTGGCAGGATAATTTTATAGCATTAATTTACGTTTTCCTTGCCGTGTATTTTTCTTTCTCTTCTCCAAGTAGCTAACAAGTTACTTGGGTGGAAAGTAGGAGTTATTTCCAAGACTTCTTTGTTTCCCTTTTATTTATAAACCTTTTTGGGCACTGCATCCTGCTCCTTGAGCTGGCAATACTTCAGAGAAGAAGGGGCTGTGGGATCCCTAGCCTTGTCAAATGCTCCCGTGCCCCAAGAATCTCATGGTGTTATCAGGGGTGCTTGACATTTGGAGCTACTTAGACCAAGAGAGGCCTTCTGTCATCAATCCTCCAAGACTGGCAGAAATATCTTAGTGACTCTCTAGCAGAGCCAAGTGACCTAGGGACTGGTCAGTCGGTGTCCCAGAGGGGACCCATCCCTTGGCTTTGGTCCAGGTAAGACCCTGGCACCTTTTCATGTCACTGGAGATAAGGAAAGAACCTTAAGAATGGTTTGAGGTTGAGTTTTCTTCTAGCCCAGGGAATGTGGGCACCAAGCCAAAATTAATTTGATCTAAAAAAATGTTTTAGTGCATTTTTTTCCTGGCGTCCTCAAATCCGAGGTCTGAGAATACTCATACCTGTCTCAAATTATGTTAACTTGAAGAAGTCAAAGCACAACCAGCTCTTGATTTTGTGGCCCATGGAAGAGAATTGCACATAGAAATGGAACCCACTGCTATTTCCAAACTGCTTTCCCTCATTTAAAGCCTTTTCTTGTTGACTTTCTAGTAAATAACAGCAAGATTTTTTTCCCCTAGTTTCTTCCTTCCTTCTTGTGGTCAATTAAAAACCATATACAGCCACTTTGAGAAAAGAGTTTGGCAGTTTCTTATAAAGTTAAACATACACTTACCACATGATCTGGCAATCCCACCCTTAGGTATTTACCCAAAAGAAATGAAAACATATGTCCACACAAAGGCCTGTACATGAATGTTCATAGCAACTTTATTCATAATAGACAAAAACTGGAAAGGATCCAAATATCCAGCTGGTAAGTGGGACAATTCCAGCAAATTGGATGAATGAATTATTGATACATGCAGCCATATGGAGGGAGCTCGAAAGTATAATGCTAAGTGAAAGTGGCTGAACACAAATGAATACATACCATCTGATTCCACCTACACATAGTGCTCTACAAAGCGGAGCTACAGTGATAGACACAGAGTGGTTGGCAAGAGCCAGGGGTTAGGAGAGGGGATTGACAGCAAAGGGGCACGAGGGAGCTTTTCGGAGTGCTGGAAATGTCCCGCACTGGGGTGGTGGTGACTGGTAACACGACTGCATGTTCCTCGAAACATATAAAATTTTTAAATACTTAACAAATTGGTGAGTTTTGCTGCATGTCACAAAAGCTCCAAAAAAGCTGACCAAAATCATAAGGGAGGAATAAAGATGATAGTAATGAATGTATTGAATAACTCGTTCCTGGACACTTGAGAGACCCGTGTAAAGGAGTCCCCAGGATGCTGGTGCTAATTTGTCTTTAATGTTTGTGAACTGCATGTTGTTCACCCATCTCCACCCAACCCACACTCCAGCGCCCCCATTGGAAGAGGCCCTCCATCTTCTCCAACACCCCTTCTTCCACCATGAGAAGCCATGCTGCTTGGGTTCAACACTACTACCTGGTTGGTATCTGGCTCCAAGTATAGTGTGAGCCAACATGAACCCTTCCCCACATCTTCCTCCGTAGTAGGCAAGCTCAGCCTTCCCTGTTGCCTATCTTTCTTTCATTCCACGGCTTTATTGCTGATTGTGGGTAATATTTATCACATGTGTATTTGGGTTTTCTAGAGAAACGAACCAACAGAGATCTCTCTATTCCCTCTCTCTATTATCTATCTATTATCTACCTATCATCTATCTATCATCTGTCTGTGTATCTCTCTATCTGCCTGTCTAGATAGAAAAAGAAAGAGAATGAGAGAGATTTATTTTATGGAATTGGCTTCTGCAATTGTTGGGACTACAAAGTCTGGAATTTGCAGAGCAGGCCAGCAGGCTAGAAATTCAGTTAAGAGCTGACGCAATCTTGAGTCCAAAGGCCGGAAACTCAGGCAGAATTTCTATGTGGCAATCTGGAAGCAGAATTCCTTCTTCTCTGAGTGTTCGGAGTCTTAGCTCTTAAGGCCTCAACTGATTGGGTGAGGCCCACCCGCATTATGGAAGGTAATCTACTTTACCCAAAGTCCACTTTAAGTGTTAATCACATCTAAAAAATACCTTGACAGCAACATCTCAACTGGTGTTTGATCAAACATCTGATTACCTTAGCTTAGCCAAATTGACACATAAATTAACCATCACACATCTTCATTAGCCTCTTTCCTCCCTTTTAAAGTCATTAAAAATCTGAGTTTGCACTTTCGCTCTGCCATTGGCTAGCTGTGTTACCTTGGGAAAGCTGCTCTTTGGGCCTCCATTTCCTCAATATAAATCTGGGGCAATAACAGGATTGTTACGTAAGAATTAAGTGAATGAATATAAGAGAGTGAATACATTCAAAGAGCCTATAGAAGACTACCCAGCACTCTAAACTACTTACTACCTGCCAGGCACTATTTTATATTTTATATATATTAACTAATTTTTGAAAAAATTTCTATTCATCTCAAAATTACATTTATGAGCAAGAAACTTCCCAGTCATGGCCAATGAATGACTTGAATCAAAAAGCGGGGAGGGAACCATATGTTTGAAGTAAACTGGACAGA
This sequence comes from Panthera onca, assembly GCF_046562875.1. NCBI lineage: Eukaryota > Metazoa > Chordata > Mammalia > Carnivora > Felidae > Panthera > Panthera onca. Next base: position 20,856,796 of record NC_138343.1, on the reverse strand, counting down.
ATAAGGAAACGTTTCAAACTCAAATGTTCAAAAAAAAAAAAAAAAATGCCCCAGAGCCTTCCCCTACTGACTTCCATAGTGACATTTAGTCAAGGCCTAGCATTTAAGATAATTTTCAAAAGCTTTTTGCTCAATGATATTCTTGTTTTGCTGTTTTATTTAATCACTAGTGTGGCAAAAGCCTTCGATTTTTCTTTTTTTGGTAGTGTATAAAAAGCAGTTCTCATACATTGTACTTTAAACAGCCCACTTGTGGGCTGGTGGGGGCCCAATCACCGCTGATCACATTTCTCTGGGAAAATGTATTCCAAGATCCAGGCAAATGACTTACGAATGAACTTGTAGTACATATCCCATCTCTAATTTGCTGTCTCCTTTCAATACAGACAGCATGACAAGGTAGGTAAGGACAAGCGCTTTGAAGCTTCCCAACAGCTATGAGGATGACTCCCAGCCTGGCTGCCAACACCGGTGTCATTGTGGGCAAATTGCTTAATCCCCAACTGCCCCAGTTCTTCAACTTGGTAATGAAATTATAAGTACCACTTCATAGATTTGTCATGAAGATTAAATGAATTTTTCTAGAACTTAGACAGTGCTCATTAGGTGAAATCATTCTACTCTGGAGAGTACCCCATGATATCCATAACATCTAAATTATTTGGTACCAAATACCCTTACACCTTGCTTTTCAAATGAGAAAAGGGAGCAGAGATATAGTGGCGACTCTAGTAAGCTCCCCATGCACATGCCTCTATCCACATATCAAGAACTTCCTGTAACTCACTGCTGTCTCATGTCAGCAAGCACTGGCTGAGATCAATGATTTCTGCATCACCAAGGCCACAGGGAAGTTTGCATCTTTCAGTTACTGGGCCTCTGTGCTATGTTTAACTATTAAACCACTGCCATGGGTGCAATCGTGTCCCCCCATATCCCCATGTCGAAGTACCAACCTCTAGCATTCAGAATCAGAATTTATTTGGAGAAAGGGCCTTTGAGGAGGCAATTAAGTTCAAAGGAGATCATTAGGGCAGGGCCTGATCCGATAGGGCTGAGGTCTTTCTAAGAAAAGGACATGAGGATACAAGACACACACGGAAGAAAGACAAGGTGAGGACACAGGGAAAAGACCACCATCTACAAGTCCAGGAGACAGATTTGAGTCATCAATCCTGATGACACCTTGATCTTGAACTTCCAGCCTCCAGAACCTTGACAAAACAAATTTCTATTTTTTTTAACGTTTATTTTTATTTTTGAGACAGAGCATGAATGGGGGAGGGTCAGAGAGAGAGAGGGAGACACAGAATCTGAAACAGGCTCCAGGCTCTGAGCTGTCAGCACAGAGACCGATGCGGGGCTCAAACTCATGAACTGTGAGATCATGACCTGAGCCGAAGTCGGACGCTCAACCGACTGAAACACCCAGGCGCCCCCAAATTTCTATTTTTTAAAGACAGCATCTGTGGCACTTTGATATGGTAGCCCTTAGCAGACTAATACAGTGGCCACTGTCTCCTCTCCCTCCTCCTTCTTCTTCTTAAGTTTATTTATTTATTTTGAGAGAGAGAGAGAGAGAGAGAGAGAGAGAGAGAGAGAGATACAGGGACAGGGGAAGAGAGAGAGAGTCCTAAGCAGGCTCAGCACTGTCAGCACAGAGCCTAATGTGGGGCTCGAACCCACGAAACCATGAGATCATGACTTGAGCTGAAGTCGGACACTTAACCAACTGAGCCACCCAGACGCCCCTAACATAGCCTCTCTTTGGAAATTTACTACTGCCTAGATCCTCACAGCTCCAGCTGTTTTTCCAGCTGTTCTTTCTGGATAGATTTCTTGTTGTTTGCTCATCCTTCAATATTGGTGATTCTCAGTGTAAATAACCTTTCTCTTTTTATATGCTCCTCACCCACTTTTATGTTTTAACTATTGACAGTAACCAATTCAATGATTTCAGCTTAGTCCTCTCTCTCTCTTGCAAGCACCATGTTTATGTGTAAAATTGCACATCTTCCCCCAATGCTCTCCACATACATCAGACTCCACAGTGCAAAACTGTGGTCATCACCTTGCCCACAAACTGGCTCTGCCTCCTGGGTTGTCCCTTGTGTTCACCTCATGGGACCATCTTCCTGTTCACACCAGAGACCTGACAACCAGTCTGGACTTCTCCCTCTCCTTTACTGCTCTAGATGATCTCCTCATTAGGTGTTAAGCCCCTCCTGTCCTTCTGATGCTCACTGCCCTGCTCTGGTCCAGACAGCAAGCCTCTCGTGCTCAGACTGCGGCAAGCACTTCCTGGTTGTTCTTGTGCTGGAGTGTCATTCTCATATCAGTCCCGGTTGTGCTTGCCTGGGCAATTGCCCAGACTCTATCCCCCGTGTTCTTCCCAGGAGAGCACCACACAGCCTCGAGCAGTTTGATCAGGAAGACTTGGAGATCTATCTTGGAGGGTTGGGCAGGGAGAGACTGACTGAGAAGGTGTTATTTAAGATGAGGCTCAAGGACCAGGAGGCACCAGTGTTGTCCTTCAGAACAGCCACCAAGTCTTTAAAAAAAAAAAAAAATTCAAATCTACTTAAGCTTTTGCCATTTTCCCAAAGGTGTTAGGGAGTTGTAGGGTTTATATGAAGCTGTCTACTGCCACCTTGTGGCAGACAGTTGAAAAGACCCCCCCCCCCCCCCCAAAAAAAAAAGTTCTGCTAACTTCTAAGAGCCTGAGCCTGGCTCCTGTTACAATGGATGGCTTATCCGCAGCTCCATCGAAGAACACCACTTCTTCTCATGCTCTGGAATCTGTCCTCTCTCCCTTCACCCAAAGACGGTGTTCCAAGTATTTCCCTCTGTCTGGCATCATCGATTTTCCTCTCTCTATTGCCCCTTCCCATCAGGACTCAAACCCACTGATGCTCACCATCTTAAAACAAAACAACCACAAAACAAATACCTTAGCTTAACTCCCTCACCCCTGCCCCTCGTCTCATCCCACCCTATTTCTCTGCTCTCCTTTATGGCAATTCTCTTCAAAAGAGTTTTGTGTACTTGCTGTCCTCACTTTCCCTTTTTCTTTTCTTCCTCTTTTTCTTGTCCTCTCTTGAGTCTATTTCCACTTGGATTTTTGCCTCTAACACTCTACCCAGACTGCCCAGTCAAGGCCAGAAATGACTTCCGCGTTGCCAAATCCAGTGGTCAAGTCTCAGTCCTCATCTTGACCCAACTGTAGTTGACATCACTGCTGAGTCCCTTCTCGAAACACTTTCCTCACACCCCCGGCTCCACCCTTTCCTGGCTCTTCCTTCCACGCCATAGGCCATTCCTTCTCAGCACACTTTGCTGGTTTTCTCCTCTTGTCTCTAAGCCTTAAATATTGGAATGCCCATGGCTCAATCTTCTGGCCTCTTCCACATCTGTGTGCATTCTCCAGGCCCTCCCATGCGTTCCTCTACTTTTACTACAACTCATAGGCTGACCATTCCACAGGACTCTTGCCTTTTCCCCCTGAACCTCAGACTGGACATTACCACCCCATGCCTACTGTGTATCTCAGACGAAGCATATTTAAAATTGAACTTTTGATTCCTTCTCAAATGCCCCTCTTACTCGTTCTTCCCCAGTTTCCCTCATCTCAGTAAATTGCAGCATCATGCTTCCAGTGGCTCATCCTTCACTCTTTTTCTGATACGTGCATCCAATCCATTGGGAAATCCTATTGACCTTATCATGCATTTTACCATCTCCTTCCACCACCACCACCATCAGCCTCATTCAAGCCCACGTCACCTCAGACTGTCAGGAAAAACCCTTACTTGGTCTCCCTGCTTCTACCTTGTCCCTCTTACCGCCTGTCTCTCCACCAAGGAGCCAGGGGCCAACATGGTCCTTCCAAGGTGGAAGTAAGGCCATGTCACTTCTCAGCTCAGAACTTCCCTGTGGCTGCCCATCTCACACAGAGTAAAATGCAAGCTTCTCACCAAGCTTGTCAAGGGCCTGCATGGTCTGTGCCCAGTCCCAAGTTTCTGGTCTCACCTCCTGTCACTCATACTGCTCCAGCCTCCTCAAGCATGAGAGGCTTGCTCCCACTCATTGCCTTCCTTCTGCCTAAAAAGCTTGATTCTTACATCCTCCAGTTCTCTGCTCAAAAGTCTTCTTACCAAAGAGGACTTTCCAGACCATCCTACTGAAAAATGAGCTCTTTCTCCCTTTCCCTTGGCTCTATTATCTTCCTCTGTAGCGTTTCATTACCTAATATAGCTTATGAGAATGTAAATTTCACAAGAGGAGGGGACATGGTCTCTTTGCTCACCGCCACATCCCCAGTGCCGGGAGCAGTGCCTGGCACACAGTAGGCGTACGATAAATATTTGTTGGATGAATGAGTGAGGGCCACTGTCCTAGGCAATCCAATTTCAAAAGAAGGAACACATTCTTTCTAATCCATCTACTTTTGCTTGAATGAAGCAACAGCAACGGTATCTTTAATCAATTCCTTATTTACTTAAAAATACCCTTAAGACTTTATTTCTTTAGAGCAGTTTTCGGTTCACAGCAAACTCCAGAGGAAGATACAGCTATTTCCCATATACCCCCTGCTCCACCACATGTGCAGCCTCTCCTGTTTCAACGTTTCCCACCCTAATGGGACATTTGTTACAATTTATGAACCTGAACAGACACATCATAATCACCCAAAGTCCAGAGTTTACATTACGGTTCACTCCTGGTGCTGCACATTCTATGGGGTTGGACAATGTACAATGAAATGTATCCCTCATTATGGTATTATACAGAGTATTTCCACTGCCCTAAAAATCCTCTGGGTCCCACCTATTCATCCCTCCCCCAAACCCCTGACAACCACTAATCTTTTGACTGTCTCCATAGCTCTGAATTTCCCAGAATGTCATAGAGTTGGAATCATACACTATGTAGCCTTTTCTGATTGGCTTCTTTCATTTAGTAATATGTCTTTAAGGTTTCTCATTGTATTTTTATGGCTTGATAACTCATTTCTTTCTAGCACTAAATAATATTCTGTCGTCTGGATAAACCACAGTCTATTTATCCATCCTTCTGAAGGACATCTTGGTTGCTCTCAAGATCTGGCTCTTATAAATAAAGCTGCTAGTAACATCTGTGTGTAGGTTTTTGTGTGGACATAAGTTTTTAACTCCTTTGGGTAAATATCAAGAAGTACAATTGCTGCATCATATGGTAAGACTATGTTTAGCTTTGTGAAAAACCACCGATCTGTCTTCTAAAGTGGCTGCACCATTTTGCATTCCCACCAGGAAGGAATGAGAGTCCCTGTGGTTTCACATCCTCACCGGCATTTCGTGTTGTCAGTGTTCTGGGTTTGGGCCATTCTAATAGACGTGTAGTGGTATCTCCTTGTTTTGATTTGCATTTCCCTGATGACCTCTGACGTGGAGCATCTTTTCATGTGCCTTTTCGCCATCTGTGTATCTTCTTTGGTGAGGTGTCTGTTAAAGTCTTTGGCTCATTTTAAAATCAGGTTGGGGGCACCTGGGTGGCTTAGTTGGTTGAACATCTGACTCTTGATCTCCACTCAGGTCATGATCTCACGGTTCGTGAGTTCGAGCCCCACATCAGGCTCTGTGCTGACAGCATGGAGCCTGCTTGGGATTCTCTCTCTCCCCGCCCCCCCTGCCACCGCCCCCGCCAAAATAAATAAATAAACATTTTTAAAAAGGTTAAAAAAATAAAATCAGGTTGTTTATTTTATTGTCAAGCTTTAATCTTTAACCATTTTTTTTAACATGGAGAAAAGCTGCTATTGCTAGTTCTTTTTTTTTTTAATATTTTTTAACATTTATTTATTTTGGGGAGAGAGAGAGAAAGAGACAGAGCATGAGTGGGGAAGGGGCAGAGAGGGAGACAGAATCTAAGGCAGGCTCCAGGCTCTGAGCTGTCAACGCAGAGCCTGACGCAGGGCTTGAACCCACAAACTGTGAGATCACGACCTGAGCTGAAGTCAGACGCTTAACCAACTGAGCCACCCAAGCACCCCCATTAACTCTTTTTTTAATGTTTATTTATTGAGAGAGAGAGAGAGAGAGAGAGAGAAAGCAGGGGAGGGGCAGAGAGAGAGGGAGACACAGAATCTGAAACAGGCTCCAGGCTCTGAGGTGTCAGCACAGAGCCCGATGTGGGGCTCGAACCCACAAACTGTGAGATCATGACCTGAGCTGAAGTTGGATGCTTGACCAACTGAGCCACCCAGGCACCACACTAGTTGTTTCTCTATTGAGGTAGAGACAGCAAGTCAGATTTTTCTTTGGTCTAGGAAGGGTTGAGTGAACTCTTTATTTATGTAAATGTGCAGCCAGGCTTGCCCTGTGGGAGTGGGGGGCCCTTTTGATGGCTTGATTGAGGGTCCTCATCCCTCTGGTCACCAAAGTGTAGAAAGGAAAGAACCTTCCTGTGAGGAGAGAAATGGAAACCCCAACCTATTCTCTTTGAGGCTGGATGCTATTTGGACCCCTATAGATTCTGAGATGGTCTCAGGCTGAGGCAGTTCTACAGAGAAAAGGGACCTCCGTGATCTTCCTCGGGCTGCTGGTGACCTGGGCTCAAAAAGATGGCTTGGCTGTGATGAGGGAAACATTGCTCTGAAGTAGTGTTGGGCAGGGGCACCTATCTGCCTGGTATGGGGTGCATGCCTGTAGCGGGGGGACCTTGGGAACCAGAGCTGGTTTGGGTGTGTAGCTTCCTGCATGGAAATACCCCTGGAAAGCGCAATGTTGCTGCCTTGAAGAAACGCTGTGTCTTGAAACCCACAGTAGCACCAATGATTTCTTTGAACCAGACAAGATGAGTACTTAACTGTAGCTCTTGTGATCCTCACTGCCTGGCCAGGCAGCTAGATCTGGAGCAGCTGGGTTCTGAGGGTGGCTGTGGTTTCCTTCAGCCCCAAGGGCATTGGTCTCAGTTTTGCTTTGTGTGACCAAAACCAGAGGGGACTGGCTTTGGAGACACTACTAAGTATGTGGGGGGTTTTGGACAATGCTAAGACGTTGGCAGGAAGCCACAAGTGGAAGGTGTTGAACTTCTTGCTAAGCTGGCATGTTGCAGCCTGAGCTGAATTCAATTCAAAAAATAAAAGGCATACAGCCTTCCTTGTGTGCCAAGTGGTGGGGTGGGGCTCACTCTGGTTCTGTAAGAGTCTGGTGTCCTCTACAGAAACAAGCAGGGCGCAACACTCCTGTGCCTGCTTCTGTCTGTCCCCCTGCCCACTCTCTAGCCCACATCCCTGCTTCTGGTGGCCTTCCACCACACTAAGGTGAAACCCAGCTTGGAATAATCCACATCTTTCTCTCTGTTCCCACCCCTGTGCCCTGGAGGACACCACAAGGTCCAGCCTGGTGCTGTTACCCGTGTATGGACCCCTATCACCACCTTCCAATCCCCTTCACTTGCCTCTTCTTGTGTTGTTTGCATTCCTCAAAATGACAGCTTGACCACTTCCCCCTTCACTCCGAAAATGGAAACCAACACACAGAAACTTCTTTTACTCCCCGCCTCCCCCAACCAAAGCTATTCCCTTAGCAGCATCTGGAATGATACTAGCTGAATATGAAGCGAGAGCTTGTACAATGACCGAGCCTTGCCCTAAATGCTTCAACTGCCAACTTGTTTCATCTACTGTTTGTCCTTTTTGACTGAAACCAACAAACACCAAGGCACAGAGAGATTAAGTAACTAGACTGAGCTCGCAGGACTAGTAATGGGCTGAACTGGGATACGAACTCAGGCAGACTAGCCCCTGTTACGACTCCTGGAACACCTAAGCACAGAGGTGCCAAATGAAAATGTGTTGAGTCAATCAGCCGATGAGTAAATGAATCTGTGAAAACAAAGAGGTTGAACTCCAGCTTTAGGATGCTGGTCAACTCAGTATCAGACACAAGGGGAAAATAGCAATGATTTATGGAAGGTAGAGGTGGCAAAGCACAGTAAATTTATTTTGTTCGTTAATGTTTATTTTGAGAAAGAGAGAGAGTGAGAGAGGTGAAAGGGCAGAGAGAGAGAGAGACAGAGGATCTGAAGCAGGCTCTGCACGGACAGCACAGAGCCCGATGTGGGACTCAAACTCACGAATGGTGACATCATGACCTGAGCTGAGGTCAGACGCTTTACCGACAGAAACACCCAGGTGCCCCCAAAACACAGTAAGTTTATATTTAAATTTCATTTTGCAAATGCGAAAATAATACCTAATTGAAGAATATATGAAAGAATCACAAAAGTATAAAGAAGAAAAAGAAACCCACTAGAAAAACCAGTGACATTTGTTCCCTTTTGAAATTCAGGTATCTTTGGAAAAAACAATATCCTAGGCTCCTGTCATTTATAGCTTTGTTGAGTGAACCTGAGATCCTTCCTCAAACTAGCCCTGTATGAATGGACAGGAAGGCCTGGCCTGACTTCCTCACAGGATCAGTCAATGTTCTGCAGAGAAATAGAGCCAATAGGATATGTATATATTCATATAGAGAGATTTATTTTAAGGAGTTGGCTCCCTATTATGGAGGCTGGTAAGTCCAAGATCTGTAGGGTAAGCTGGCAGCCTGGAGACCCAGGAAAGAGCCAATGTTGCAATTCAAGTCTAGAGGCCATTTGCTGACAGAATTTCCTCTTGCTTGGGAAGGTCAGCCTTTTTTTTTTTTTCCCCCTAGTCAGGCCTTCCACTAATTAGATGAGGTCCACCCACATTATGGCAGATAATATGCTCCTATGGTCTCCTAATCTAAACGTTAATTTCATCCAAAAACAACCTCACAGAAACATCCAGAATAATGTTTGACCAAATATCTGGGCACAGTGGCCCAGCCAAGTTGACACAGAATAACACTCCCTCCCATAGGCTCAGGTGTCAAAACTGGGGAATGTTCTCCTTTCCCCGACCAGAGGTCTGAGTGGCAGAGAGAGCCCACAACATGGAGGCTGGAGGTGGGGAGCTCATTGTCTTTGGACTTCGACATCATCAAAGCCTCAGACACAGTTGTGGAACGCAGTGTATATGGGAAGTGAGTCTGACCTAAGTGCCTGGCTCAGAACAGTCAGATGTTGACCCATCGAATGCTGGAGCTGGAACAAGGTGGGGGTTTGTTTTCTTTCCAGCGTGACCCCCATCTGCTTGTTTGTCAGGTGGGGGAATGAGGCCCATCTGTTCACTGTGTAACGCACTTCTGAACTTTCCTCTTGCCCTGACCAGGATTTTACTTTCTCACGAGTATTAAGTTTGATTTTTCCCTGATGTTTTTGGTTTCAGGCTTTTCATAGGAAGTATTAGGAGGAAGAAGGCTGGTGGTGTTGGTGTATGCAGATGAGCGTAAGGGGGATGTAGGGCGGGGTTGGGGAAGAGGGTTCTTCAGTGTGTACTGTTCCTTCAACAGAAGAGGAAATATATGCTTCAGGTGAAGGCAGTACACCTGTCAGAGGTGCTGTGATGGTTCACTACACGTGTCAACTTGCCTGGCCAGAGGGTGCTCAGGTATCTGGTTACTATTTCTGGGTATGACTGTGAGGGTGTTTCTGGAGGAGATTACCACTGAAGTCAGTGGCCTGAGTAAAGCCAACCACCCTCCCCTGGTGTGGGGGGTGCTTGTCCAATCTGTGAGGGCTTGAACCAGAGGAGAAAGGTGGAGGAGGGGCAGATTCCGTCTTTCTGCCTGAATGTTCGAGTTGGGACATCCATCTTTTTCTTCCCCTGGACTGGCGCTTACACCACTGGCTTTCCTGGTTCTTAGGACTTTGGAATTAGATTTTCCTGGTTCTCCAGTTTGCAGGCAGATCATAGGACTTCACGGCCCTCCTAATCACATGTGCTGATTCCCCATGGTAAATGTCTATCTATTATCTATCTATTTATCCATCTGTCTCTCTATCTACACTTATTCTGTTTCTCCAGACAACCCTGACTGCTACAGAGCCTTATTTGTTGGGCCTAGAATAGCGCTCAGTTACACCCCCTTGGTATTGGGTCACTTAATGGAATGGCGGGCTCAAGGAGTCCTCATTATTCCAGTCCTCATTATCTGAGTTTCTGAAGTGATGGAGTTACACAAAAAGCAAAAAATAGACACATCACGAAAATATTAAGTAATGGATTGGCCACATGTAAAATCTTCCTGGGCTCAAACATGTGTGTCAGATGCCAAATATCTCTGATTAGAGCCTGGTGTTGTAAACACTCGGCGAAATCGTGCCAGAACGAGTGGACTGCACAGTGACAACGCAAACCTGGCAAGAGGTAGGGCTTTTCATGCAGCTGATGAAAATGATGGTTGGGGCGCCTGGGTGGCGCAGTCGGTTAAGCGTCCGACTTTGGCTCAGGTCACGATCTCACAGTCTGTGAGTTCAAGCCCCGCGTCGGGCTCTGGGCTGATGGCTCGGAGCCTGGAGCCTGTTTCAGATTCTGTGTCTCCCTCTCTCTCTGCCCCTCCCCCGTTCATGCTCTGTCTCTCTCTGTCGAAAAAATAAATAAAAAAAAAAAAAAAGAAAATGATGGTGGATCCTTCCTTAGATTCCTGTGGAGCCATCAGCAGGTGAAGTTCTCGCAACAGGAGAGAGCCCAGTTAAGGCACGAAGAAGAGAAGGTTCATAAGCAAATCAGGACAGAGCCGTCACAAGGGAATGATTTAAACATCAAAGGATTGAGAGACTCCCTTGGGAGAACTGATGTTGTCTGCAGATATTTTTGTAAAAACGACTGTGCTGTAAAAAAACAAAGGAGGCTATGTTATGCAATCACAGATTTCAATCAGAAGAATGATCCCCCTCCGTAAAAGCCTGATTTATGTCTTGCACATTTTGAAAAGTAGTTTATGGGTTGCATTATAATGGAAATGTGGTTAGATATAATATTAAAAAACACTTGTTTAACTTACTTTTTCCAGATAAAATTTCAGCCCAAACTTTTTTTTTTTTCATTGCTTCCTTGGATAATGAGGACTGTTTTCCATATGCTGGGGTAGGAAAAGCCTCCCTAAGCAATGCCACAGGAAAAGACGGTGGGAAATGAGCACTAAAAATTTGATAATGATGCATGTCAGACTAATAATAGGCACACACCTCACTGGATGAAAATCTGACTAGCGTATATAATCACTGGTTGATAGCCACGATATATGGGAAGCACGTTTAAATCAATAAGAAAAAGGAAAGTCACCCAGTGGCAAATTGGTAAAATATGTGGCAGGTGGATTCACAGAAGAAAAAGGGGAACAGGGCCGGAAAGTGGCTAAGGATACTGACACTTAGTGGTAATCTGGGAAATGCAAAGTAAAACATCAAAACACCATTTCCTCCCAGAGATTGCCAAAGACTGGAGTTAATATCCAGTGCTGGTGCAGGTGCAGATAAATATACTCTTTCGGAGACGCAGCTCAGTATGGTCTAGCAAAATTAAAATGTGGAGGTCTCTGAATATAGCAATTCCACTCCTAGGAATGGAAATCTGTCCCGTAGAAATACGCACACATGCTCACACAGAGCTGTCTGTAAGTTGTTTGCTAAAATATTACTCTAGGAAAATTGGAAATACTGCCATTATGATGAGTAACAGCTCATACCTACAGAAAGCCTTCTCTGGGTCAGTACTTGCCTAAGCACTTTACATAAATGAACTCGCTTACTCCCCCGTGACAACCCTGTAAGTGCTTTTATTATCCTCATTGTACAGATGAAGGACCTGAGACACAAAACGGTGAAGAAGCAGCTTCTTCCTGGCCTGGAGCCAGCAGGAGGCAGAGCTGTGATGGGATGTGACCCCAGGCAGTCTGGCAGGAGTCTGAGCTTCTCCATCACTTGCTGTTTCACCTATGTCCGGTGTGGGTGTGGTTGATAAATCACAGCAAACCCTTACAAGCAATACCAAGACCTATTGTAAAATGGAACAAATGGGTGGCAGTGTAATCCCATTTAGGAAGTGTGCAAACTGTACTTGGTGTGTGTGTGTGTGTGTGTGTGTGTGTGTATAAATGCATGGATGACAGCAAACTGGAAGAAACACACTGTTATTAGTGGTTGCATCTGCTAAGGGACATGTGACTGGGGGCAGGTTTTGGGGGGGTGGTGCTGAAAAAAGGAGACTTTTCATTTCTAATCTATAAATCTTTGACCTGTTGATTTTTTAGGAGAATATATTTATTACATGTATAATTTCAAAATGTCAAAGCCAGGGGCGCCTGGGTGGCTCAGTCGGTTGAGCGTCCGACTTGGGCTCAGGTCATGATCTCACGGTCCGTGAGTTGGAGCCCCGCGTCGGGCTCTGTGCTGACAGCTCGGAGCCTGGAGACTGCTTCGGATTCTGTGTCTCCCTCTCTCTCTGACCCTCCCCCATTCATGCTCTGTCTCTCTCTGTCTCAAAAATAAACATTAAAAAAAAATCAGAATGTCAAAGCCAAACACTAAGGGGTGGTGGGTACTTCTGACCTAGTCTATGAATAGCCTAGTTTGAGGCTCAGTGATCGTTTACAAGTTTTACCGGAGAGGGGGTGGTGGTGAATAGCAGCTCACAGGCAGAGACCTTAGTGGCTGAGGGAAGAGGCCCAGGAAGCAGGAGCTGTGGGCTGACAGCCATCTCCTTCAAGTGGTGATCCTTCCCTGGACTCACCCCAACCCTGGTCATGGGGATGAGAGAGCAAAGACGGATATTTCTCACCTGTTACCATTTATGAGAGGCCTATTCCTTTTCTTTTTCATTTGAATTTATTTTATTTTTTTTTCAATATATGAGGTTTATTGTCAAATTGGTTTCCATACAACACCCAGTGCTCATCCCAAAAGGTGCCCTCCTCAATGCCCATCACCCGCCCTCCTCTCCCTCCCACCCCCCTCAACCCTCAGTTTGAGAGGCCTATTCCTAATTGTAATGTTCTAACCGGTCAGCCATGCCACAGTGACTGTTCTCATGAATGCAGGATTTATTTGTTATCAAGTAAGGATATACTGGGGAGGGGACAGACACGGGTGGTGTGGTAACATTAGTGACCCGAACAGGGCAATGACTTGCTAGCTACTATGAACTGGCAAGTCCAGCATCATTTACAGTCCCACTTGCCTTCCTCAACTGTCGAATCTGAAAACTAAGAGCATCCACTTGCCCAGACTTCCCTGCAGCTGGAGGGTGACTTTGTGACCCAGCCCTCTTTCATGAGATGTTCGTTGGCATCACTGACTGGACTTCCAGGAAAGCTCCCTGAGGGTGCAGTCTAGACTGCGGGATGACCCATCAGACTTTTGCTCTTTCCCCCACCTTTTCCTGACCAGACCACAGATGTCTAGCAGTAGCTGCTGTCCTGTGAAGAGGAAGATGAAAGTCATATCTCATTGGTTGCCTAAGGTGGCCATAACAAAGTACCACAAACCAGGTGGCTGAAAAACAACAGAAATGTAATGTCTCACAGTTCTGGGGTCTCGAAGTTCAAAATCAAGGTGTCAGCAGGGCCATGCTCCCTCGGAAGACTCTAAGGGAGGATCCTTCCTTGCCTCTTTTTTGTCTTCTGGTATTGCTGACGATCCTTGACACTTCCTTGGCTTATAGAAGCATCACTCCAACCTCTGCCTGTGTTGTCACATGGCCTTCTCTCTGTGTCTCTTCTTTTCTTGTAAGGGAACCAGTCGTGTAGGATTTAGGGCCCACCCTATTCCAGCATGACCTTGTCTTAAGTTGATCACATCTACATGACCCTATTTCCAGATAAGATCACATTCACAGGTACGAAGGGTCAGGACATGGACACACTTTTTTTTTTTTTGTCATAAAGGTAGACAATAGGAAGATGGAATCCCCTGATAACTTTTGGGACACTGCTATCATTGGACAGCCTACCTGTGCCTTCTTGTTGTGTGAGTCAAATAAGTTCCTTAATTATTTAAACATTGTTTAGGTTTTATTTTTGCTGCAGCTGAATGTGTTCCTGACACATTCCTATCCATCTGTCTACCTGTCCAGTCAGCCAGTTTGGGGGAGGTACCCATGGTATTCCAGACAGGCAGCTAGGTGCTGTCCTACTCAGAGTTGAGCCTGGCACAGAGAGCACTCATTATTTGTTTGTTAAGGACATTCTGGGAAGAAAATTCCTTGCTTTCATGGAACTTATAGTTTAGAGGATACACAAAAGGTAGACAATTAAGGTGTAGAAATAGACCATGTGTGGGCTTGTACCCAACTCAGACTTGGAGCTGAAGGGCGGTTTCATGGTGATAAAGGGTGGTGGGAGAATGTGTAGAAGCTGAAGAGAGCGTGATGCATTTAAGAAACAGAAAACATTTAATACCCTGGCCTGTGGAAGGTAGGGAAAGGGGGCAGGGATGAGGAACGGGAAGAGAAGAGACAGAGTGTGTGTGTGTTTGTGTGTGTGTGTGTGTGTGTGTGTGTGTGTGTGACAGAGAGAGAGGGAGAGAGAGAGAGAGAATATGAAGAGCAATCTGCACAGAGGGCTAGAGATACAAGCATAAATGCCTGAGATCATTTTTTAAAGTTTATTTTGTTTATTTTGAGACAGAGAAAGAGAGCGTGTGCGCGTGCAAGACAGAGGGGAAGAAAGAGGAAGAGAGAGAATCCCAAGCAGGCTCCATGCTGTCAGGGCACAAACCCACGAACCATATGAGCTCATGACCTGAGCAGAGATCAAGAGTCGGATGCTTAACCGACTGAGCCACCCAGGCACCCCTGAGATTGTTTTTTAATATTTGAACCTGTGTCTGGTAAAATGGTAACTGTGGGAGAACGACTATATGTACTTTTATATTTGGGGAGGAGGGGGTCTGTAGGTCTTTAAGTTGTGTGGCTGATATGACAATATGTACAATGTGCTGCAGAGGGAAAACGGCCTTAGGATGCAAACATCGCTCTTTTGTGTGGTTAGATCCTGCTCTGGTAAACTCTTCATTCTTGGGTCAATAGTCTGAAGTTCAAGTTTTGTATTTTATGTAACATGTGTTAACACTCAGGGATGTTTCCAGTAGGCCTTGCTTTCGCACATCATCCTTATGCAGCTGTGTTTTCTGGACGAGACCCGCGGAGAGCTGGTTTATGCCAAATGCTCACTCCTGACACTCACATTCTTGCCTCCCATATTGCTTGCCAAGGGAACAGGCATGGACGGCTTTCACTTGCATGGACTTCTTTTCCTGCAGCACTAAAATTAACCTTCTAAAAAATTCACTAAAAAACAAAATGAAATATGGGGCACCTGGGTGGCTCGGTCGGTTAAGCGTACAGCTTTGGCTCAGGTCATGATCTTACGGTTCGTGAGTTTGAGCCCCGTGTTGGGTTCTGTGCTGACAGCTCAGCGCCTGGAGCCTGCTTCGGATTCTGTCTCCCTTGCTCTCTGCCCCTCCCCTGCTCACATTCTGTTTCTGTGTCTCAAAAATGAATAAATGTTTAAAAAATTAAAAAAAAAAAACAAAGTGAAATAAAGGGTGACTTGCACATAGAAAGTGCTAAAATTAAGTGAATAAATGTGTACAAATTAAAATAATCTATAGTCCTATATCTTGGGAAAAATCACTGTTATCATTTGGAGGGGTAATCAGAAGCAGGTTGATTTTTTATTTATTTTTAATTAATTTATTTTTTTTTAAATGTTTATTTATTTTTGAGAGAGACAGAGACAGAATGTGAGCGGGTTAGGGGCAGAGAGAGAGGGAGACACAGAATCGGAAGCAGGCTCCAGGCTCTGAGCTGTCAGCACAGAGCTGGACATGAGGCTTGAACTCATGAACTGCGAGATCGTGACCTGAGCCGAAGTCGGACGCTTAACCGACTGAGCCACCCAGGCGCCCCCCGCCCCACCTTTTTTAAACATCTCTGTAATTTCTGGCTCCCTGTGACCCCTTCACAGTCCTTAGGCGTCTGGATGTTCCTCTCTGGACTCTTACTATTAAGGTTCCCGTGCCCCTGTAGGAAAACTCTTTCAGGGCAGGATCTAAGACATCCCCTCCTTATCTTTTTCTCATCGTCCATTCTTTACTATGACATATTTAGGTTAGTTGGGCCAAACCCAGTGTGACAGCAGCCTCTGCCCACAGTTCAGGAACCAATCAATCCTGCCCCCTTCAGACTTATCAGGCACGGGTTAGATACCAGTCTTCTGGGTACCCCCAAACTACAGGGGACACACATTATGTTTTCTAGGTGGTAGTGCTAAAGCCCTTTCTCATAGGCTTGAGGTGAGGGAAAAGCATCCCTAGCCACTACCCCCAAGGGGGAAGGGAGGACACACAGCACCCGGAGAACTCTCTTTTTCAATGCCCCCACTCCCTTCTCTTCATGTGGTTTAGGGACCCAAGAGTCATGAATCAGTTTTGAAAAATTTGTACTGTTGTCTCTCACCTTTCTGTTGTCTCGTGCTTCAGGTAAATCTTGTGTTTTAACATCTGGTTACCATTTCTCTGGACCTTGGTCCCTATCTGTAAAGTGGGAAGCACAAATTCTTAGATATCAGCCATTTGGTGGCTGTGAGGACTAAAGAAAGTATCTAAATAAAGTCTAAATTGGTCTGGCATGGAGTTGATGCTCAGCCAATGGTTCTTCCCTCGCACTTGACCCCATGCTCTCGGGAGTGTTAACTGAGGCCAGTGGGTGTAACTTGCCTGGCAAAGTTCTTGCGACACCTTTTGGAGGAGGAGCAGGATTCCCTGATTACAAAGCCCTGATATAGTACCTGCAGTCGATTTCTGTGCTTCATCCCTGCAGCCAGCACCTAGGTCACCCTGTAGCTCAGTCTACACAGGAGGTGAAGGGTGAGTCCTTTACATATAGGTCTTCTGGCACTTTACCTAGAGGAACTAGCACTTATGATACCTAGGGTAGACGCTGGGGGAAACTCAGAGCCCCAAGACCATGGAGTCTGTCCGACTAAAGGGTGAATGAAAGTCATTGCTCAACAAATTTTTCACTTCCGGTGTCCATTGTGTCCCTATGCAGTCTGGTCCCTATGCTCCCGGGTGGGGAGGAAGGTGAGAGGGTGATTGTTTCTTGAAAAGGAGAAGTGATGCTCAGATCTGCCCTTAGAAAGGCTGAGAAACTGAACTTCATCTTGTAAAACAGTGTCAGAAACAGCCAAGGTTTCACCTGGCTGAGGTTTGAAAAATCTGGGAAGAGCTGGTGGATCAATCTCCATTTTTAAGTTTTCTGGATACACCAAAACTTGTCCCTTAACTGGGCAAGTTGAGGGTTAGGCAACACTGCCCCCTAGAGGTCTGTTGGTGCTCTCGAGCACATTCCCTCGACCACAGAATTTTGGGTATCATCTTAGCTGTTACAGTGTATTCCATTACACTTAGATGCTCAACTACATCCTTTGATTGGTGGTGATTCAGCAGTTCAAATTCAGCATGTTCAAGGGACATGGACCAGGATCAAGGCAAGAGACTAAATGAAGGCCCACAATTGTATGTTCACATATTTCAAAGTTATAAACTAGCTTAATAAAATATTAAATACAATATATCCTTCAACTTTGACAAATGTACTTTCATAATAACCCGGGTGGCAAAGATCAAATTCAGAATTCTTAGACTTTTTTGGACTTCCACTTCTAAACATCACAGTGCGGGAGAGCCAATGTGGCCTAGGATCTGCCCATCTTCTGTTTACACATGTAGCTCCATCTGTCACTGCAAGAAGACTCAAATGCAGATATGCAGACACCCTAGACTAGACCACATTTCAAAGCTTGGTCCACAGTATCCCCCAAATCGTTGTCCCTTGTCCACCTCCAGGTCTAGCCTTGCATGTACTGGAGGCACAGCCTGCCCTTGGGAGAACAGGCCCCAGATAAGAGGGTTTGCAAACTCTAGGATATCACGGGGACACTTGGGCAGGGATTCCAGGATTCTGGGTACCTGGAGCATGGAAGACCATGGTCTCTGAGCGAGCATGATCCCTCGGTCTTACAGACTCCTCACTGTCTGAGGTGGAACATGTCTAGGAAGCTGAAGCAGAGCCCTCTAAAACATGGAGCTCAGGGTAAGGGTCTTTTTACTAGAGTCTAAAGACCGTTCTTGACTGGGGAGTCCCTAAAGGAAGCCATATTTCTAGGAAAGACATTTTGGCTGCTGAGAAAAACAATAACAACAACCAACAATGGGTGAGAAAGAAGACTGGAAGAGTGGACAGGTTGAATAGCACAGCTAGGTTGACCTAACTACCAATGGTTCCAGGTATAGGCTGAAGCTGTTCTTGACCAGTCCTCAATGCTCCCCTTTAAGCAGTCCTCACCCCAACTTCTAGTACTTGTGCATGCTAGGAAGAAGAGGGCTTCCTTATAAAGAAAATAACCAAATCCAGCTTAGGAGCTCAACAACTCAGGTGTGGGAAGTCCGTCTACAAGTCCTGGTTATGAGGATCAGGAAATATTTCCCATTGGTCAGAGGAGGAGATGTCTGGAGGATGAGGATGTGGAAGACTTGTGGGAAGTAGGAGGTGAAGGGATTCCAAGATCAGTAGTAGTGGGGTTGGGGAGGCAACATGAGGGAAGCAGAGAAGAGTCCATGGGGCAGAAGGATGGAGAGGGCTTTGGACCCTGGAACAGAAGGTCTAGAGAGCTGCAGGTGACAGTCTGACTATAAGTAACTCTCTTCAGGCAGATAGAAAGAAAGCCTAGGGAACAATCTGGTTTCATGGATAATTTCCATGGGGACTTTGGAGACTATTGGAGAAGGGGATCCTGGGAAAAGACAGGCTTTCCTGTGACTCAGGGCAGTGAAAATCAAATAGATGAAGAATCAGAGTGTCTAGATATGGAGTCAACAGAACATGATTAGTTTGAATGCATAAATCAGTAAGGCCTGGGGCTACCTGGTTCCAGATGCCTTTTGGAAAAATGAATATTAAAAAAAAAAGGGACGAAAAGAATTAACTTATGTTTCATATAGATGAGTCTGGATGCATCACTCACTATGGTATGTTCTTAATTATACTTTATACTTTAGGAAATAATGGGGTACACACACACTAAAAATGGTTCCAACATCCAGCAGATAGATGGGCCCATCTTCAGCAAGAGGCAAGTGAAATGAACTTTGCCATCTTGTGCTCAGTTGTAATCTTTTTCTAGTTAATTCTCGAGAAGACAGATGGTTCCAATTTAGTCTCAAAAAGTACACAGTAATAAAATAATCTGCAAATTAGCATGTTGGTAGGGCCTAGTGTTTACAATCCATTTTGAATAAAAAGCTTTGACTTTGTCTGTTTGCATTTCCATCAGGAAGATGGGGTTGCCAAGCAAGCATTATCATGTTATCTTTTGAACTTTTATGTTCAGATTCTGATTCAGACATAACATTGTTTCTTTGAAATGCTCTACAGAAGCTGACCAAATATTTATATATTTCTTCAAACATCAAGTTCCTTCTTCTCTCTCTTTTTTTCTTGGTGAAGTCAAAAAAAATCTTCTTTTCTGAAGATACCTCATTAAACCTTGTTTGAATATTTGTGAAGCTTTTTAGAAGACATTGGAGACCTGGTCTACTGGTTAAGCCTTAAGGAAGTGAAGGATTCCAGGAGAGCCTCATGATCTGTTTCATTCAGAAAATTGAGATGAGCAGTGGAGAATGATGGAAGCAGCATGGAGATAAGAATCTGGCTTATCAGGGGCGCCTGGGTGGCGCAGTCGGTTAAGCGGCCGACTTCAGCCAGGTCACGATCTCGCGGTCCGTGAGTTCGAGCCCCGCGTCAGGCTCTGAGCCCCGCGTCAGGCGCTGGGCTGATGGCTCGGAGCCTGGAGCCTGTTTCCGATTCTGTGTCTCCCTCTCTCTCTCTGCCCCTCCCCCGTTCATGCTCTGTCTCTCTCTGTCCCAAAAATAAATAAAAAACGTTGGAAAAAAAAAAATTAAAAAAAAAAAGAATCTGGCTTATCATTTAGTGCATCCCAGTGAGGTAAAAAGAAGGAGAACATGAATTCTAAAACATGGGCTCTGGCTGCACCCTGGCTCCTCAGAACAAGATCTCAGTCCATGTTTCATTCCATTAATGGTGACCTTGAGCTAGGATTTTCTGGTGCCTCAATCATCATCCAGGTCCTAGGGCTGTGCTTGTTCAGTAGAGGGAGGATATTGGGATGGCTGTCATTCCTTT
The DNA here is from genome assembly GCF_046562875.1 of Panthera onca. Lineage (NCBI taxonomy): Eukaryota > Metazoa > Chordata > Mammalia > Carnivora > Felidae > Panthera > Panthera onca. The sequence goes on along the minus strand of NC_138343.1, from coordinate 20,836,683 downwards.
AGGATTTCTCCCAGTGAGACTTAGAGTATACCCCACCCCACTTTTGATTCTGGGCTGGTCTGTGACTGCCCCAGCAACTGAATATAGTAGGAGCGAAGCTATGGCAGTTCCAGGCCCAGCTTTGGGAGGATGGCAGTTTCCACTCTGGTCTCCTGGAGTGCTGAGCTGCCAGGTAACATATCCAACTACTCTGTGGGAAACACCATGTGGAAAGGCCCTGGGACTCTCTGGAGAAGGAGAGGGATCCTGCTAAGCCCAATATTCCAGACATTTCTATCAAGACACCAAGCATGTCAGCGAAGCCTTCTTAGACCCTCCAGATCCAGACTGAACAGCATCTAGTGACCCCAGGCAATAGCACAAGGAGGAGAAAGAATTGCCCAACTGAATCCTGCCCAGATTCCTGACCCACAAAATTGTGAGTGATAATTGTGGTTTTAAGCCATTGCAGTTTGGATAGTTTGTTTATATGGTAAGAAATAACCAGGGCAGGCATAGTAGCCACCCAGGAAATACAGGAGTCAGACACCATCTTGGGTGTACCTCGATGGGGCCCACTCCTAGGAGGTGGACTGTAAGAAAACAAACCCATAAAGAGGGGTTCCTTTAAACATGTCCCCTGTCCCCAGAAAAGATTCACAGATACCCCTCAGAGACCCAGATTCAAGTTAGGCCCAAGGTTACATGTCTGCCCAAGACTCTGTGCTTTTTGCTACGAGTCAGCACCCTTGCAAATAGACTTCCAATGACCAGGCTCTACAGCCCATCATACCATGCAAGTCTGAATCTGCCTCATCATGTAGCTCAGGCTCAAGCCAGAATCTGCTATCAAAACAGTATCTCACTTGTACCCCAGGTCAGCATTTCTGATCTGTCAAAAATGTTCCTCGATCAAAATGACTCCTTTCCCTTTACTATATTGACAACTGAGCGATGGTTGAGGTTGGTCTTCTGCCAAGTGTAGACCCACTCTATATCACAATTGTCTTTAACTGGAAATTTTCACCATGAGAATTCTCATAACAAGTACAGCTATAGTTGAAGGAAAGAAAAGAACTCCATGGAATGCAGCTTTGTAGATAAGAGTAAAAATTATCTCAACAAGTTATAAAATTTACCAGCTGCTCAAGCCTCAGTGTATATCACACAGACGATAAAATAAACAAAATCAATGTTATTTACTCAGCGTGAATAACTGACTCCTGGCTCTAGAACCATGGACATGTAATTGAACTTAAGCTGCCCTTTGCTGTGCTGTTCTTGTCAGGTGGTCCGCTGAATGTCATGGCTAATTATGACACTGTGTGAAAAAATCTGAAGGACTGGCATTACTGTTGAGGCAATAGCTCTCCATTAGGAAAATGGTGTTAAATGATTAATATAATGAACTGTATTTTAGGATTCTAATACCTTTTCCATTGTTAGGAAATGGATGGAGTGTGAAACTAAATTATCTCTCAGTCAAGTTGTTTGAAGTTCATTTTTTTGAGACTTTTCTGAATGGGATGATGACATTTTGATTTCAAGGATTTCTGGATATAAAGCAGAAAATTCAACTGGCTTAATTTCCCTAGAAAAGATCTCCAAACACATTTGTTACGCTTCTTCATTCAGTAGGAATGTCCTGGATGGGTAACGAATTGACATTTTGGTTTCTACTAGGGTTTTGTATGTGTTCTAGGGGACTAATGAGTTCTTGGTGAGGATTTAATATTTTAATTTCTGTCTTAATTTCTATGACTTTATAAAACAATGAATATTAGCATATTGTGAATCACCTGAATGACTGCATTAATACGTTCAATCCCCTGCTTGCTTAAATTTTTAAAAATGTTTTTATTGATTTTGAGAGAGATAGAGAGAGTGCACGAGCAGGGAAGGAGCAGAGAGAGAGAGGGAAAGGGAAAATCCCAGCAGCCTCCATGTGTCAGCACAGAGCCCAATGCAAGGCTCGAACTCACAAACCATGAGATCATAACCTGAACTGAAATCAAGAGTCGGGATGCTTAACCGGCTGAGACATCAAGGCGTCTCTGCTTGTTTGAATTTAATTTATAAATTTGCTTTTAAGTTATAGTTGCATGAGAACCATACCTATCACTTTAATCCTAGCTTTATGTGCATATATTTTACTTTATTAAGCTCATTTCTTTCTGCCAGGCACTAATCTAAAAACTTTACATGTACTATTGCCTTTGTTTCCTGTGATGAATCAAAGAAGAAGGCACCAGTATTATCCCCATCTTAAAAATGAGGATATTGAGGCACAGAGAGGTAAAGCTTAAGTAATGTAAGGCTCAATTGAAAGTTTTAAAAATAATAATAGAGATTTGTCAAATCATAGAATTGAAAAGTTCAGAGGTAGAGTGAGCTTCAGGTAGTTTGGCCAGGGGTCTGGCTCAGTTTCTCTATAATTACTTTGGCTCAACCTCTACTATGTGTCAGCTTCATTTTCTGGTTGGCTTTGGTCAGGATCCCAAGATGGCCGGCTTCCTCTACCAGGGCCACTTATCTTCTCATTCACACCTAGGAGAAAGAGTCACTCCTACAACTTCTATTGGCCTTGCTGCGATTGTTTTGCTTCAGACCAATTTCTGTAGCTAAGAGAATGTCTGGCACCGATTGGTTTAGGTTTGAGGTAATCACTGTGTCAATAGGGATGAGATTATCATGGTTGGCTCCATATACCCAGGGAAGTCTATCCATGTAGTTCAAAGACTGATTCCCACAAAAACTGCATGGCTGTTACACAACGGAGGTCTGCTGAAATGTAGTTTAGTAAGTTGCCCAAGGTCATGTGATTAATAAGTGGTAGAAGGATTCTAGTCCAGCAGACTGACTCTAGGATCAGCTGTATTAACCTCTAACTGCATATGTAATTATATTTATAATAAAAATTATTTAAGTAAACATCAAGTCAATTCCATACTCAATTTTAAGAAAGATTGTGTAAGAGTGGCACCTGGGATGGCTCAGTCTGTTAAGCATCCAACTTTGGCTTAGGTCATGATCTTGTGGTCCACAAGTTCAAGCCCTGTGTTGGGCTCTGTGCTGACAGCTCAGAGCCTGGAGCCTGCTTTGGATTCTGTGTCTCCCTCTCTCTCTGCCCCCCCACTTGTGCTTTCTCTCTCTCTCTCTCTCTCTCTCTCTCTCTCTCTCTCTCAAAAATAAACATTAAAAAAATAAGAAAAAGAAAGATTGTGTGAGAGAATATTATTAAAGAGGAAAGAGAAAAGGTAAGTAATTCTATTGCTGTGTAACAAATCATCCCAAAACTTAGTGGTTTATCTTTCATGATTCTGTGGGTCAGGAATTCAGGAAGGTTTGGCTGGGTGGTTCTGGCTCCAGCTTCTGATGTCATTTCAGTCAGAGAGTGGCTGGAAATGGGATAGTTGGGGTTAGCTGGACATCTCTCTTCAATAGTCTCAGGGACTCTCCATGTGGTCTCCCTGTATAGGCTAGTTTGGGCTACCATGGTGGTTTCAGAGTATAGAGATGACCTACATGGTAAGTCAGTCCTCCAGAAGCAAGTGTCCCAAGAGAACCAAGGGGAAAGCTTTATCATCTTTTACAACCTAGTCTCTGAAGTCACACATCCCTTTCACCAGACTTACAAACTCACCCAAACTTATGGGCTGGGAACACGGACTCCACATTTCTGTGGGAAGATTGTCAAAGTCCATTTCAAGTAAATGGTGTGGGCTGTGAGATACTGTTGTGGCCATCTTTGGAAAATACAATCTGCTACAATTTCTATACTTCTGTTATTGATGGGCCTTGAGATCTTTAAAACAGAATTGACACATAATTGAGGAGCCTATGCAGTTGCTTGTGGACACCCATGGCTGTTGCTTGTTTTCACATTTCAAGCAACCTCTTTAAAACATGGTTTCAGGGGTGCCTGGGTGGCTCAGTCGGTTAAGCGGCCGACTTCGGCTCAGGTCATGATCTTGCGGTCCGTGAGTTCGAGCCTCGCGTCGGGCTCTGTGCTGACAGCTCAGAGCCTGGAGCCTGTTTCAGATTCTGTGTCTCCCTCTCTCTCTGACCCTCCCCTGTTCATGCTCTGTCTCTCTCTGTCTCAAAAATAAATAAATGTTAAAAAAAAAATTTCACCTAAAATAAAACATGGTTTCAGAAGAGAGTGGTAATTCCTTCCCCATCTCCGTTGCGTTATGCAGGGGTTTATTTCTGCGTACCATTTTGTCAACTGCAAGAACTTTGTTTCTTATGTGTGTGCTTTGGAAAAGGATAATATCGGGAGGTTGGGAATAGAAAGGAATATAAACTGAGTGGTAGATCAGGAAGAGAGGTTTTTCCACTAAAACTTGGGAGAAAGGAAGGAAGATGAGGAAAATCTAATATGGGACTTGGACCATATTCTCCTGTCTGTGGGAAGGAGGGAGCTGAGACATTAATCAGAGTTGCTGACAGCTCCTGATTTGCCTTGAAAGGATACTGGGCAAGTGAAGCTGTGTAACTCTGGGCAGTGGGAAGGGGGTGAAGAAATACCTATGTGCTCAAGCGCTACACAAAGTCTCTCAAACACACAGGTTGTTCCATGTCTCTAGAATCATAGTAAGAATGAAACATTTCACGCCATAACATTAGTGACAAAAAATGTAAAAAATTTACATGCTCATTATCTTTAATAAAGAAAAACAAGCATTTCACCGAAACCAGGAAAAGCAAAATCATGAACGGTTTCTAGCTATTAGAACATGATAAATAGACCTTAATCTTAGAAAATAATTACTGCAGATTTATATACATAAAATATCAGTAAGTTGAAAATAGAACTACCATATGATCCAGCAATTATGCTTCTGGATATTTCTCCAAAACAATTTAAATCAGGATTTGGAAGAGATGTTTTCACTCCCATGTTCATTGCAGCATTATTCACAATAGCCAAGAGGTGGAAACAACCTAAATGTCCATTGGCAAATGAATGGATAAAGAAAACGCAGTCTATGCATATGACGGAATATTTTTCAGCCTTAAGAAAAAAGACATTCTGATACAGGCTAAAACATGGATGAACCTTGAGGACATTATGTTAAGTAATATAAGCCAGGCACAAAAGGACAAATACTGTATGCTTCCTCTTATGTGAAGTACCTAGGGTAGTCAAATTCATAGAGACAGTAGAAAGGTTGTTTCCAGGGGCTAGGGGGAGAAGAGAGAAATGGGGAGTTGCTGTTCAGTGAGTACAGAGTTTCAAATCTGCAAGGTGAAAAAGTTCTAGAGATCCACTATACATCATTTTGTCTATAGTCAGCAATACTGTGCTGCACAGTGAAAAATTTGTGGAGGGGAGATCTTATGTTACATATTTTTGCCACAATAAAAAATATCACTGGTAATTTACCGACTCCCTATGTTGTCTTTATGCTTAAATTTTGTGCATTTAAAGTGCTATTACAATGACATCCACATGTTTCCTTGTAATTTCTCCCTTCCCACCTTAGTTTTGCCTTAATGTTTCCCCAAGTTAAACCATATCCTGGGGCTTCCAGAAAACTAGCTCTCCTAGGTGGGGATGGCCGCCACATGGATGCAAGCTTCTTAGGGTAACTGTATGTGGTTGTAATTTTCTTAAATTAAGATTTAACTAATAGTGCATCTGAGTCTCTAATGTTAGCAATTTTCTAAAAGTGTTTTTACTGTAGAAAACATGCAACTAAGTGGGAAATCTTTTAATTAATTACTTTCATGGTTAGTTACCCCTTCATTGCTTGTGTTTACAACCCATTTTCAGAAATAATTTTTGCACTTCAAAATGAGCACACAAGGTCAGAAGAATGACTCAAAAATATTAGCTTGCACTATCCCTACCATTTTAATTATTTCAGGCCTTACAAAAAAGATTTTTGACTAAAGTGACTTATTCATTTTTTAGAACTTATGCTTTAAAAAAAATCAACCTTTTACTTCTCTACAATAGAATAAAAACATGCTTTTGAATATAAGATACTATTTTGACAGTTTCTGAATAGGCCAGTGGCCAGGAACTTTCTGAATCAGGAGGGTGTGACTCTAATTTTACAGTTTTTTTCCTTCTCCTGAAAATGAATCTTATCTATGCAATGTTTCATATTAAAAATAAATCTAATTGCTCAATTTATTCTTTAGGTCAAGAACTGTTATTAGTAGGAAGCCACTGTGGATGGCTAGAATGAATGTCAGGTTCATGGTTTACACATCCAGATCCTCAGGGACAATCCATTCTTATCTCTTTTCTGTTTCCAGTGAAGTGAAGAAGACGGGGCAAGTCTGGTGCCTTACCTGATAGTGTGACAGAAGACTGGAACTCCACACTGGAAACCAGAGAACCTGGGAGGTTGCAGTATCTGTGGTCCTGGGTTCTGAGTTAGTCTGTCCGAACTGCCATAACAAAGTATCATAGACTGGTTGGCTTAAACAATCAGTTCTTGCAGTTCCAGAAGTTGGATATCCAAGATCAAAGTGCCCAGAAGATTTGGCTCCTGGTGAGAATTCTCTTCCTGGCTTGCAGAAGGCTGCTTTCTTGGTGCATCCTCACATGTTGGAGAGAGAGAGAGAGAGAGAGAGAGAGAGAGAGAGAGAGAGAGAATGAGAAAGAAAGAGTTAATTCTTTTCTTTTTTTACAAGGGCATTAATCCCATCATGAAGGCTCCACCTTCATGATCTCATTTAACCTTAGTTACCTCCCAAAGGCCCCATCTCCAAAGACCATCTCTTTAACATTGGGGGCTAGACCTTCAATGTATGAATCATAGCGGGGGAGGGGGGCAGCAACCCAAATGAGTCCAGATCAAGCTGCTTTCATTGCCTTTCTTCTGGAATAGAATAGGAGCTCTGATTTTCTGGGACATATCCAGGAAGAGAATTCTTCTCTGTATCTTAGTTTTAATATTTAAAATTGATACTTACCAGCAACTTCTCAGAAATGTCAAAATATATTTAGATAATAATTGCATATTATGGCACACCAAATCTACTCTGATGCCTTAGATGTAAAAGTTAATCCAGCAAATAGTTTTCATGATTATTATCACTTTTTGAGAAATTATTACTATATACCTATTCTTATTACCATTCAAAATTCCTTTTCACTTGTGGGGCCCACTTGGTGTAGTAGCGTGAGATCTGTTTCTGATGACTTCAAGCTCGGGTTCTAGCTCTGGTCCCAGGACTTGCAAATCTAGGCTGTGAATTTTCCCACCTTTAAAAAGTTCCTTCTCTCCATATCCTTTGGGAAAGAGGCATGGATGTCTTCCATCTGCTCTCAAGGTGTTGATGTGACTTCTCAGAGCTATGTGCCCACTTTTTCTACTTTAGACTCCACTTCCCTCACCATTGGTCTCAGTCTGGAATCCACTGACTGCAGTGTGCCTGTGTGTGTGCATGCATGCGCATGTGTGTGCATATGTGTGTGTGTGTGCATGTGTTGCCCGTGTACACGTGTGGTGTGAAGGATACTGATTGAACAGGATCTTTATTTTCAAGTGATAATTATCCAATACCAAGCAGCTTAGGAAAAGGGAGAATGTACTGAGTCATGTAAGTAAATGGTAGAAAGAACAGGGTTCTCTCTTTCACTTCTTTCTTTTTACATGCCATCATTTCCCTAAATTATTGTTTTCCTTAGGGTTTGAATCATGGGTACCGGTAGTAACAGGCACACACATTCCCAACTTTTCCCTCTGAGAGGACAAAACTGGGAAGGGTTCTGATTGGCTGGCCTGCATCCGGGGCCAGGTGGAAGAGCCTAGCTGGGGCCAAGAGCTTCCCTTTGACTGGTGTGGCCTGAGTTGGTGCCATGCAGCTCACAGGTGGACCCTATGTTAAGACTAAAGCAATTTCCTCAAAGAAAGGAGGGAAAGGCAAGATCACCATGGGAATTGTGAGCTAAGCAGCCACCTCACTTCTCAAACTATTTCTACTACAGTGATACAGGCCTCACACCCCTCTTTGTAGCTCTGGGGAGCTTCTCTTTATAGCCTTCCACACATAGCTGTCTGGGTGGATAAGATTTTATTGGAGGAATGGGGAAAACCAAAGGGAATGACAACCTATGGTAAGAATTGCAAACTGTATGCTGACATTATCTGTGGTCTAAGGACAAGCAGGTAAGGTGGCCAGCCTCCCATAGGGGACTCTGTTCTGATGCACCCAGTTTCTGTGTGCAGGCCCTCAACCCCTGTACCATGTGCCTCCTTCCTCTAAACTTTACCTCTCTGCCATTAGAGGGATTAGGAAAACTCTATCAGGGGCACTGTTAATCCCCTAGGACACACCTTTCTCCTGATAGCAGTACTTTTCCAGAGTTTTAGTCGGCCCAGAAATAGTATCTCAGAGGCTCTGGGAGGATGGGCTCTGGTGGTCTTTGCCTCTCCAAGTCTCCCAGAGTTGGTCAGGCAGTGGGCTTTGGTACCACTGCTTCAAATCCAACCAAGAGTGTCAGACTCTTCCTGGATACTGTCCTGGCAGACTTCCCTAGGTTGTTCTTCTTTATGCCCTGCCCACCAGTGTGGGTTGTGAAAGTGCATATTTATTTTCCTGATTGTCTAACAGAAAGAAAGAGATTAATACTTTCCTCACAATTCTGTAATTGCAAGGCCTACTTACTCACAATGAAGTTCTGTTCACTTTGGATTTCAAATGGTTTCCCAGTGGGCCTGTTGGGGATAATAAACAGGCGCATTACTCAGCCATATTCAATGGCTGCTTCCCTGGCTACTAAAAAGACCTTGCCAATACACTGAATTTTCTGCTTAGAGAGGCTGGATTAACTTCTTAGATAAGGATCATGCTTCTTAATCTCTGTCTGGGGAAAAGAGTTGGTTTTTTTTCTCTCCACTGTGCAAGTGATTTTCCTTTGAGTATCCCCAGCAAGCTTGAAAACTTTTTTGAAGTTTATGGTTGTGTCATAAAATTAATGTAAATGTTGCATTCTATGCCATTATATATGTTTATAAGTAATGTTTTAAATTACTTCCTATTGAGCAAAATATATTTTCTGAAAAGATGTGTCATATTCTTCTTGTTACCCTGTTATTCTCCAGCTTTGAGTAATTCTTGGCAATGACTCGAGAAAACTGGTAATATGTCATTACAGCCTTACTACTCCCTCCCTTCCAATCTCTAATCTTCTGAAGCAACTTGGAGGAGCCCAAGCCTTTGTAAAACTGAATCTTAGGGACATATAACCTCACCCAGATCTTAGAGTGTGATGAAGGGGAACAAAATTTCCAGACAAGCTCAGTCAGGACAGTCAGAATGCCCTTTGGCATATGCAACACCCATACTTTCTTTCAATAACTTTCTGACTTGGGACTTGAGCTTTCATGTACTCACTGGCCATTATGAATCATTGATTCAGATATTTCTCAACTGAATGTAGCACCACCAACTCCTGGTCAACTCCTGGAGATCCTGGACTGGGTGTGTATGTGAGTCAGGACATCCGCACTCCTCTGGATCTGGTGGATACATTTTGCTGCCCAGTATCCATTCACTCGTCTCTGATAACCACACCCCAATATCACTCTGGGGAACCACCCCTAATCCACTTTCCTTCCATCTACTTTTGGTTGTTTTGGCTCCTTTGAGGTGCAGAACATATGACTCAGGTCTGGCCAATCAGCATGTCTCAGTTCCCTGGCTAGGGACCCAGTATGACTCAATCAGAGTGAATAAAATGAAATCCTATTGGGCTTAACGCCTGGAAGATATACAATCTAGATCTTCTGTAGACATCTTGTGATCAGGAAGAGAGAGACTGTCTGAAAATAAAGCCAAGATACAGAATAGGCCATGGCCAATAGACCATGTGATGAAGACAAACTGGGTCCTGGCAACATCATTTGGCATTTACACAAAGCTATGTTTGAAGCCAATATTACCCCTGAACTTTTCAGTTATCTTAGTTAATAAATTACATTTTTTGGCTTAATCCTATTAGGTCCAGATTTTTTTTTTTTTTTGTCTCATGGAAATGAATGAATTCTAACTGTATGTTCCGTGTAAGCAGGATCTTGCCTGATTTACCACTGTATCAGTAGAACTGAGAACAATGGTTGACATGTAATAGGCATGGAAGAAATATTTGTTGAATAAATGAGTGATCGATAAGTTAGTACCAGGAGTAAGGATTAGCAAGTAGCAGATTCCATAATTGGCTGAGTCAACGTTGAATGGAAGTCAGAAGGAATTCTCTACCTCAGGTTGTAAAGTTGGCAATAGTAGTTAAGCATAGTAAAAATGCTCATCAAATTTTCACCTGCTCTTGTGTTGGCACTCACACCATGGACTACCAAAGGTGACAACACAAGGGGACTTGGTAGGAAGAATTCTGGGTGTTAGAGTATGCTGGTTACTTTTTGTGGTTTCAGTGAGGGCTTATAATAAAAACATAAGCCTAAGCCAAGAACAATTTGTGATTGATTTTGAAGACACTCTTCAGCTTAAATTCATGTCATTAAGAAAGGAGTTGATAGAGTATAGCTTTTAAGTAGCATTACCTCTTAAGACCATCTGAGATATGACTATGGAGGATAATGGACAAAGAGATCTCCCAAGGAGAAACCATGAGCCATGGAAGAAAACAGATGAGGGAGAACTTCCTAGAGCTGTCCAGATTGGTTAACCAAGGATCAAGGTCCAATGCCAGGAAGTAAGCCTTGTTATTCCTGTCCAGTGGAACGTGATATTTGTTTTGGATTGATGAACACTAAGTAATTTCTAATTGTTGCTTTTCTCAAATGGCTTAATGGAAATTATCTTGTTCTTCCCCCACCACTGTATATTGAGTGTCAGGGGTTGCTAAAATGATCAGTTAGCTATATCAGATTATGATGCATGACATTTTTTCCTTGACTGGCAAGATTGCATATTATCCAGAGATCCTAGGTTTGGTGCTGGATTAGAATTGGATTATCTCCTTTTGGAGAAGTGGTGAATGTATTTTAAGTAGGTATTTCAAGCAACTTTATAAGATATGGGAGGAAGCATGCATGCACATGCATGTGTGTGTGTGTGTTCAGAGATGCCCAGAGGAGTGGACTGTAATGGATTTTAGTTGTATTTCGTCACCCAGAAACCATTTACCTTTATTCTGACAACCATATGTGATCTCTTTCTGGGATGTCACCCCTTACCCATTCCCTTGATTACATATCCACATGTAGATTTGGAGCATCCCATTGCCTATCTGCATGCAACCCAGAAGAAGTCAAATAAACATGATGGGACTCCTAGAATCTCTGGGAAAGATATTCTTGCTGTTTGTAGTGCAACTGAAGCTTAAAGAAGAAAAGATATGAAACTTCTATAGTCACTTTATGACCACAGAGGGAAATCTTATTTGAGGATAAAGCCAACATATGGAAGGCTGTAGAACTGAGTCAAAAGACAGTGATGCTGGATCTTAATGTTATATTTGAAATCCCCACATCGCAGTCACTGTCTGAGGTCAGTTTTGTCCTTACACCTTCCAGGTCAATGAGCCAATACATTCCCATTGATCAAAATACATGTTCTGTTGGATTTCTTGACATTTTCAACTGGAGAAGTTTTAACTGATGCCCTGGACAAGTATACACTCTCCTGGAGATGTCCTGAAGGAGATGCTCTGAAAGGAGGGCCTGAGACAAGGACTTGCTCCTAGGTGCACAAAGTTTATTCAGGAGGTGATTTATGGAAGCAAAAATGAGAGAATAGGGAGAAAGAGACAGAAAGGGTCAGTTCCACTGGGGATTCTCTGAGGAACTGTGGAATGCAACTCAAGACTGTCCCACCAGGAGACAGGTGGTCTGTAACATTTATATACTGGCCTTTGCCCCTGTTATTTGAGGGCTATCCCCAGGAGTCTTAACTCCAGTGTGTATATGGATTGAAAATAGTTGAATCTCAGCAGATTTCAATAGTTTTAGAGAAATCTCAAAGTCAGAAAATCAGAGGGACCTTGAGAAAAGCTCTTGATGTGGGATTTTGGTAGTATGCACAGAACTGTTGGTCAGAGATGCACTGAAACTAGATGGACTGGAGGGATGTGGTATGGTGTGCCAGAAGCACGAGCTACATGATTCATTTCCCATTTTTTTCTATTCAAGTTTCTCTAATAACAGACCTCTTTAAATCAACTATAGAAATTGAAGAACCTGCTCACACCTACCTTGGGCTTAGCCTATTCCAATACTAATCTTCCAAATCATCAAATTAATGTCTTCAGTATCATGATGCTAGAGCAACCTTCATAAGAAGACTCCAGGTAAATAAAAATTTACCTCTGCCCCCACACCTGCTTCTCAAAGAAGCTGGTTTGACGAAGGTAAATTTACCAGTGGGATATAAGACATTTCTAAAAATCAAAAATGTTTAAGTAGTGAAGACCTGAGCTTAGATGGATTCAGGACTCAATGCACATAGAATCTGACCGTTCTCTTATGAGGAAGCTGACATAAACCAGGACAGCTAAAGCTCACAGTTGATGAACTGAGTCCAATCCTTGACATACATGAATTCCAAATCTAATCTGTGCCAATATAGGCTGGAAATCAGGTCAAGAGGTATCATAATGTGGGGAGATAACTTGAGGACTTTTGTCTTAGGCTCCTCCTTTCTCCTGGAAAAATATCATGTAACAGATGTCTCTTCCTCAGAACCTAGAGATAATTGTGTATGTCTATGTGTAGAATAATTAACTATGTCACCTGGGTGACTCAGTTAGTTAAGCACCTGACTTCAGCTCAGGACATGATCTACAGTTCGTGAGTTCAAGCCCTGTGTCAAGCTCTGTGCTGACAGCTCAGAGCCTGGAGCCTGCTTCAGAGACTTTGTCTCCCTCTCTCTCTGCCCTTCCCCCACTTGCACTCTGTCTCCCTCCTCCCCCCCTCAAAAACAAATAAACATTTTTTTAAAAAGTTAAAAAAAAAAGAATAACCAGTAAATTTAAAAATTATTTTGGGGGCTAACGTGGTTGACAGCTGGCTTGCCAACCAGATATATCTGTTCTTGTTTTGTCTTTAGATAAGTCTGAAAAGAGAATGTATATGAAATCTATAGACTGATGGAATCATTACTTCAATTGGTATGGGCCTTGAGGCCTCCAAGGCTGTGGTAACTGAACTTTGGAATATAGAAGTCCTCCTTGGATAAATGGCCAATAGGATAGCAGACAGGGCAGAGACCAAGTGTGTGTGTGTGTGTGTGTGTGTGTGTGTGTGTGTTGAAGCAAGATCTTCCCCTGTGCAGACTTATTGGTCCCCTTCCTACCCAGACAACCTCTCACTGGTAACCAAGCTTTCCCAGATGTCACTGCAAAAGGAGTAGATGCCATCACTTGATTGTATCTTCTTTCTTTCCTGTTCTTTGTTTAACTGGTTGAATATTTTGGCTTTTAAAAGTCCACAGTAAAGTAAAAGCAATTGCATTTTGTCATGAGATTTTTTTTGTCTTTAATCAAAAATGCCTTTTCATGAAGTAGAAGTGTATGGTATCTCCTGTATTACTTTACAGGATTAGATTATAGTAAAACCTTGGTTTGTGAACATAATCCATTCTGGAAACATACTTGTAATCCAAAGCACTTGTATATCAAAGCAAATTTCCCCATAAGAAATAATGGAAACTCAGATGATTCATTCCATAAGCCAAACATATTCATGCAAAAATGATTACAATTCTGTACTATAATACAAAATAATAAAGAATATACAAAAGAGAAAGAAAAGTAAACAAATTAACCTGCACTTACCTTTGATAACCTTCGTGGCAGGTGTGAGGGAGAAGAAAGAGGGAGGGTTATTGTGTAGGACGATTTTCACTATCACTAACAGAATCACTGCTATCTATTGGCTCAACGGAATCTTTTTCTTTTTGTGCAACTTTCACAAGGAACGTATCCAATGACAATTGCTTTGGCCTTCTTTTGAGGATTTCATGGAAATATGACGTTGCATTGTCATTAAACAGATTCATCGCTTGCACTGCTACAGCCTTATTCAGGTGATGCTTTTCTTCAAAATTTTGCACTGTTTCCCAAATTTTACACATCTGCCTAATCTCATTTGAAGTGATGGATTCCTCCACCTTTTTCTCCTCCTCCTCTGCAGATGAGATGCAGACTTAGACTTCTTATAAAATCTTGCAATTTTGGTCACTCACATCCATGTTTGTACTTCTTGATGATTTCCTTCTTAACTTCTACCATAATCATCTCCTTACTGCTTTTATTTTCGACTTTTTCTGCGTGGGGCCATTGTATATGCTTGCATGGATGTTGACTATAGTCCAGTATTAATAAACTCTTGTCATATACTGTATTTAATGACACTGGCAATAAGGCAGTGAAGGAAAGGGTCTATATCTGCAGGTAGCCTGACCTAGAATGAAGCAAAGCATTTTTAAGTTTGCTCTTGCATGGAAAAGCAAAGGACTGTCCATAGGTGCTTTCAAATGACAAAAAATACACCAGTGCTAGTTGTGGGCACTTGCCAAAATTCTGAAAAATCACTGATTTCTGCCAAACACTGTGGCCTGAGACTGAGCATGGGAGATGATCACCCACAATCCCACAGGGAGAGAGAGAAAGAGAGAGAGAGAAGAACCATTGGCTCAGTTGTGATTACGTGATGTTTGGCATCATGTACTACTTGTATTGCAAGCCATCACTTGTTTATCAAGTTAAAATTTGTCAGAAATGTTTGCTCATCTTGTGGAATACTCACAGAACAAGTTACTTGCAATCCAAGGTTTTACTGTATTTCTGTTCTCTGTCTCTTCTAAAGGAAGTGTGGGAAGGTGCAGAGATCTCTTCAATCCAAGAGATCCATCACCACCTCTCCCCATTTTTAAGTATTTAACCTTACCATTTCAAGTCCTGAAAATATTCTTCTATATCCTCCAAAGGATTCAGCATTCTGGAAGGACTAGGTCTGCCAAATAACCAGTTAACGTACCAGGAAAAAGAGAGTCCAGACTTCAGAGTTGCATTTTGGCTATGACCCTACTCTGCAAAATATTGATCATGGTCTGTATAAATTTCTGGAAGCCTTGCATATAGGATGATGCCCTTTGTTATAATAACTGTGACATTTTTACCTAGGACAATGGGAGACTCAGAGAGTTAGCTTCATTTTTGATTCCTGAACTCTGTTGGCAACCTCCACATGGACTCCATGCTACTTCCTGGACCAGCAAGAGTATTTAGTAATGTCAGACACTTCCAAAGATGGCTTGTATTATGCCCTGTGCTGGATCTCCATACATTCCAGCCACATCTGCATAAATACAGATATAAGATTCTGTCTTATTGAGCATCCCAGCCATTATATTATGGCCTGCAGTTTATATCCTGGTTCTGGGAAGTATTATCCAAATTCCACCATGTCTTTGAATATATCCTGGAAGAATATTTTAATGTCTGTATTTATAATAAACACAGAATCAGACTGAGATTCTCTATAACACAGAATCTTGTCGGCCAACCAACAAGAGCTGAAGCAAATCCCAAGAAGCTGTTCAAAGCACAGTCTCCAGAAACAAGAGAGATCATTTTAATAGGAGATGCTGCTGGCTTACCTGTGGACATACCTATACCTGCCTTTGCTGAAAATTGGAAGACTTTCCAAGGGTGACTTGCGTTTTGGAGGCAATCAGCCCCACTGCGTCCTGCCTGACCCATCCTCTCCTGTTTTCTGCTAGTCCCTCCCCTCCACCCCTTATCCTTCTGTTCAGCTCTGTGGAATGGGCATGCACATTGGGGAAGGAAACCAAACTCTAGTTCTTTTGGCATGATGGCATAGATATACTAGAGATCAACAAATATTTGGTTAATACATGAAGATGTGTCTGTTTGCATATTTTGGGCAGGTATTTATAACATTCTTAGACATGCAGTACTTTAATCAGAACGCACCTCACCTCATTACATTTGGAGCGCTGCCTTAAAACTCAGAATTTATCTGGGAATCTGGATTATATTTTCTGCCTAAAAGCTGTCCTGAGTACATTCCTCATCACTTGTGCCTGAGCCAGGTGAAAACAAAGCAGGATTCCATTAGAGTCATATCCCTCAAAAGCACTAAATCTCAAGACTTCCACTTTGGGTTGTATCTTCTTGAAAGCAATTCTATTTGATTTTATACATGCTCAGTTTTGTCTTTGGGGTACAAGAAATACAAACTAAAAGTACAGAGAACCAAACACATCTGCCTCCTGAGCAGAGAAAGTTAGTAACTACCAACGTATAAGAGAATTTAGACCAGCTCCTTCATTTTAGAAAACATCTTTCATGCCAGTAGTCATTATATTCAATCATTTAATTCATCTGATAATTTCCCAGACTGTCTTCATTACATTTGCCTGGTATTGGACTTGCTTTTGGTTTAATTTTATTTTGGTTGGCATAGTTTTGCTGAAGCTGATTTCTAGATTTTCCTATTGCCATCCTCAAATTTAGACTACGGGTTGAGTAGAACGTGGAATTAATTAACTGTAACTGTTATATTCCCTAAATGTCTCTAACCTGTGGCCTCATCCAACAACAGATACTGATGGGTACATCTCTATGGATGATCCTGTACTGGGGAGAGATGAATTGTTCTCTCCTTTTTCCAGATGGTTCTGTTCAATAATGTAATATGTAGATGATCACCACCTGCCTACAACAGAAGAGCCAAATAAGCATTAGGGGTCTTAATGTCTTATTTCCAACTTGGTAATTAAGTAACTAAATTGTTAGCTTCAGAGGAGGTGCTACTGGTATTTAGGCAAGAAAGTTCTTTGGTCTGAAGGATTGTTCTATGCATTATGGGATGTATAGCATTTTTGGGCTCCTCCCAGTTAAAGCGACAATTGAAACTGCTCCTACAACTCTCAAACACTTCACCCAATTGAGGATCACTAAAGGAATAAGGACTTGCTTTCAAGAGAGTGTCTGGGAGTTACGCGGCAAAGCTATACTTACCTTCAATGAAGAATCCTGAAGGACAGGCAATAGATAAATGATACCCTCATTCTCCACTAGAAGTAGCTCTTTCTGCATGGTGTGACTTGTACTTTAGATTGGCGAAGCTCTTGATCTATGCCCAGATAGCTCCAGAAAATTTTCCAAAGGGATCGTAGATGCTTGACTTTGAGCATTTCAAAGGCTTGACTTTGAGTCTGGAGTTTCTCTGGAAGCTATTCTGCTATTCTTCTCGGGATTGGAAACAGATTCAGGGCATGGGACACTATTATCCATAATTTACTTTTTGTCCCTCTTCAGGCACCCTAGTATAAGGCTGCTGTTAACCAGATGGGCTGTGCTATAAGGGGGTGAAAAAGATCCCGTCTTTGTCAGGCTAAAAGAATTTCCAAAACTAATGAAAACTTAAGGAACCAAATGCTTATTATATGTGATTATCACAGTGAAGCATTGTTTTAGAATGTTGTTGACACAGGTCTTGGGACTGTGTGTTCATAAACATAGTGCTCTCATGGGTGGAAGAAAATTCCAATCTAGGTTATTTTTAGAGAAAATTGTAGTTCTTTGTTTCTCCTAAAATAGAAAGATCATATTTTCAATGCTTTTGTGGCTATATCATGTTAATGAGAATAGTAAAAATATGTGGTCCTAACTGGCTAGATACAGGACTCATACAAGACACAGGTGGCAAGCACACTCTTATTCCTTCCTAAAAGATTGAATACTTATTTGTTGATTATGTGTTATGTCTAACACACTGCTAAGTGTGGAAGAAATACAAATAAGTATGTTATATAAGATGTATTTATTTCCTTCCCACCAGGAGTTTCAATGAGCCACATACATATAAGGGATGGTAGAGAATCAAAGGCAGTTTGGGATATATGCCACCAGGGCTGTCACTGTGGCATTGCTCAGAAAATCTTTTGTTGACCATATTATAGTAGCTTTATCTCCAAGCCACATGACCATACCTCCCACATTAGTATTTTCTCCATGTGGATTTCAACTCTGCTCTGTAGGAGTCTTTCCAACCTACATGTTTAGTGAGATTTAATGCCTTGGGATAAAAGCTTCTGCAATATAGTGATTTTTCCCCCAAATTAGTGTAATCTTGAGCTTCCTGAACACCTCTGGAAATATGTTGTCCTGAACAGTCAAATTTCCTAAATAGCTACGGGTCCAGTCCTTTGAAGGGATAGGGTGGGACACTCATCTACTTTATTACCCTGAAAATGATTAACCATTTTTGATTCAGGCTTCCTAGTCAACTTCAATCCCATTACAAATCAGCAAGCATTTATTGAATGGCAGTTCTGGGTAACACAGTTATGAGGGATACAAGAACTACTTAATGAGGCTCTACTCTTCCAGAGTCACAGATTAGTGATTCTTAGCCCTGATTATCAAACAAGATAATCTGGCAAGTTTCAAAAATATTCAGACCTGCTGAGTATTACTCTCTGACAGTAGGACCCAGACATCATTTTATTTAATTAATTAATTAATTTATTTATTTATTTTACTATATGATCTCAGTTACATTTGGAATCTAAAAACACCCTGCATTCATAGAACTCAGAGAACAAATTGGCAGTTGCCAGAGATAGGGAGTGTTGGAAGGGCAAAATGGTTGAAGGTGGCCAAAAGGTACAAACTTCCAGTTATAGGATAAGGAAGTCCAGGGGATATAATATACAACATGGCGAATATATATAATACTGTACTGTACATTTGAAAGTTGCTAACAGAATAGATATTCAAAGTGCTTATCACAAGAAAAAAATTGCAACTATGTGTGGCGATGGCTGTTAACTAAACTTATTCTGGCTATCATTTTGCTCTTTATACACATATGAAATTGTTATGTCATGTACCTAATGCAATGCAATATTATACATCAAGTATATCTCAGTTTAACATTAAAAATTTTGTTATGTTATTTTGTTAATAAAAAACTTTTTAGATGATTCTCATGGGCCCCTGGGGTACAGATCTGGACAAACAGACCAAAACAACCATAATAACAATTTGATAAATATTACAATAGAGGTATAAATAAAATGTAAGGAAAGGCTGGAAGAGGAGGTTAATTTCAAATGGGAATACTGAAGATCTCTTCTTGAAGAATGCAAGTGTGGAGTGGGACAAATTGCTGAAACTTTTGATTTCACATGTCTGCACTTCATCATATTTTCCAAGTTCTCTCTCCTATTAATGGGCTATTAGCTGTCCCTCTTACAGCTGTGAGTGTACGTCTATAACAGCCCATTTCTAATGGAATATTGCTAAGAATCTGGGGCTAGGAAATTTAATGTCTAAGTTTGTTGGAATTGAATGTAAATTAAGAGTATACAGGTTGCACTTCCCACTAAAGGAATGAGGACTCCTTAGAGAAATGGCTGACTCCAGATCTGGGGCAGGAAACATATGTGATGAACCTAGGACATCTTGTGCCAGAAAGCAAGGAAGCTATCAGGACTAATGGGGTCCTATCACAAGAACAGAGATCTAACTTGAGGAGACTTCCATGGGCCAAAGAAGGGGCTATTTGAGTATTGGCAAGGATAAGAGCTGTAATAGGTTGAAATAAATACATAAATATCCAAAGGCTCACAATGATACTAAAACACAAAAACAATAAAAGCAAAAAAACTAAAAAAACCCCAAAGACCAAAAAACCAAAAACTCAAACCTCAGTGATGAGTTGGAATTACAGGGCACTATGAAAATTCTAAAGTAACATCAAGTGTTTGTCCTTCCTTTCTTATATTTACCCTTTCAGGGCAAACAAATAGTTCTTACAGGAAGTTGTCCTTTTTTTAAGCATATTTTCAGTTAATCAGTGAAGAAGAAATTAGAAAAATCACATTTTGAAACTTGTAATAGTTATCAATGGATCTATCTATCTATCTATCTATGTATCTGTTATCCATCCATCTATCATCTACTATCATGAATCTGAGCTATCTGCTGATGCATGACAAGCCACAATCATATGGGTCTGCTGGGGTCACTAATGTGGCTACATTATTTGGGGCTACATTCTTTGCAGCCAGGGTTGCAGTGTCCAAGATGGCCCCACTCACATTGCAGGTCTTGGTGCTGGCTGTCACCAGGGAGTCTCAGTTCTCCTGCCAGTGGCCTCTCATCATTCACAGTCTGTCCTGAGCTTCTTCACATGGTGGTTGGCTTCCATGAGGGTGGAGGCAGAAGCTGTCAAAGCTGGCTGGTCTCTTAAGGGCTAAAACCTCAAGGGATACCATGTCGCCTCTGCCACCTTCTATTGGCTGAAGTGAATCACAAAGCCAGTCCAGATTTAGAGGAAGGAAAGTGGACTCCAGCTCTGATGGGAGACATGGGCATCTCAGGAATAACTTGTCAATGTCTGTCTCCTAACCACAATAGTTCATACCCCTTCCACATGCAACATACATTTAATTCTCTCCCAATGTCTCCATTTTGGCATTTGCTGAAAGTCCAGGGTCTTGTTATCTAAACCAGGTCCTCAGGTGTAGCTCCTATTGATCTGAGTCCTATGGACTAGGAAGACAAGTTTTTTCCCCTCCACACATCCAACATACAATGGTGAGGCTGCACAGGGCACAGCTGGTCAAAAGGGGAAGAATGGGAAGAACGTGGTAGTAACTCTTCCACAGCAATTCTGAATCCGGACCAACCTCACCATTTCGTACAATTCTGGGGTCAGACAGGGGAGGAGCTGCTGGTGGTGATCTTTGGGAACAACGTATCGCATATACTCAAGCCTTTGGGTGAAAACTTTGTGGAGACCTTCATGCTAGAGAAATAGGGCTGACACTGTGTGAACCTAGTAATGAGTCTTGGCAGGACTCTAACTCAGGCAGCCAGAATTGTGAGCCTTGTGATGGAGCACATGGCATCACTCAGCAACTATTCCCATCCAAACATTGATTCTGAATCTCTGCAAACACCTATACCTGATGACTAATCTACAGGCAACACAAGCATTAGAGGGACAAGTTAAATGACACAAAGAAGTAATTAGCCAGATTCAGAACACTCCACATTCTACAGTATAAATGACTTTGTTTCCTCAACAAATCAGTGGCAAGGAAAACAGAGAGGGACTGTTAGAGAATAAAAGAGAATTAAGAGGCTTAGCAATCAAATGCAACATGTGGACCTTATTTGAATCCATTTCAATAGCTGGGGATGCACACTAAGCTATTCCTGGTTAAAGTACCACGATATTTGGGATTTGCTTTAAAATATTTGAGACGAAGGGAATGGGGCAGGTTGAAGGTGGGGTGGGGGCGGGGCAAATAAAATAATTGGGTAAAATGTTGGTCATTGTTGAAGGTAGCAAATGGGTAAACGGGGGTTCTTTCCAATCTTGTGAGCGTTTGAACATTTGCATAATAAATGTCAAAAGAGAGCATAGTTTCTGAATGAAGGGGTTTTCCTAAGTAAATAAAATGAAGGGCCAGCACCATGGGGCAGCATCGCTAGTTATTCCAGCAATGACTCAGGGCCAGACTTGGGCTGATTTCCTACTTCTCATCTGGGTGAGGTGGGCAGGGACTGTGCTTGAAGCAGCAAGAGGCCAGCTGTGGGTTTATCTGATAGCTGGGATCCACTCCTTACTCCTGGCACTTTTTGCTGAAAATCAAATAATCCATTGGTTTATATTAGGTAAATCAGTCAGTTAATCAGTTGAGTACTTATGGGGCTCCCTTAATTTTTTTTATTAAGTTAAAAAAATGTTTTATCTACTTTTGAGAGAGACAGAGAGAGAGAGAGAGAGTCAGTGGGGATGGTGGGCAGAGAGAGAAGGAGACACAGGATCTGAAGCAGGCTCCAGGCTCTGAGCTGTCAGCACAGAGCCCGACGTGGGGCTCAAACCCATGAACCATGAGATCATCGACCTAAGCAGAAGTCAGACACTTTACCAACTGAGCCACCTAGGCGCGCCTGGGGCTCCCTTACTTTAGAAAAGTTAATATTTATTACCGTAAAGAAACACGTGCTACTTTAAAACACATTACACACAGTTTTAAGAATCAAATGGTTCTACACAATTTCCAACAAAAAAGAGCAAGTAGCTCTTTGCTCTACTCTTCCCTGCTTGGATTTCCTCTTGCCAGGGCTCCAACTCATATCTCTTGTAGTTCTTGCCCATGCTGTTTATTTCCATATGTCAGAATATCTGTTTATCCTCCTTCTGTCTTATTTTCCAATTTTAGATATAACCCTATGGCCTCCTACTGAAGAAAGTGAGGATTTAGCTCCTTACATCAGCCTCCACGCATACAAACTCGTCTCTCTTCCTATTTTCCCAATAGCTTTATTTTTTGGTTAAATCAATATTCAATGTTTACACTGTGAGAACCAGGTAAATACTGGTCACAGTCCAGCCAAGTGGTGAGCTCAGAGTCTATTTTCTTCCTTGTGAAATGTTTGGTTTTTCAGATGTTAATAACTGTCTCATGTGGTCATCTCTTCGTTTGCTTGGTTTCCTGGGGACCTATAGCCCCAGTTGTGTACTGGGACTGTGAAAGTCCAGTATGTTCTAAACATACTCAGACACATCAGGTGTTTGATGCCACTGTGTTCTTCTTTCCTGGAGAAGTCCCTCCTGGATAGCTCTATCCTCCAGCTCTGGAATGAACTGGACACTGTGCAGGTCCACTCCATAGATGTCCTCTGGACCTTCCTCTTACCTCCTTCTTGGGCTGAATCCCTTGTTTCCTGGATCCCAAGTCTCTTTCCTGGTTTGCTCCCATATTTTTGTGGAACACACTTTCCCATAGTTTCTTGAGAGAAGGCATGTAATGGGGAGTAATGAATATTACAGTGATGTTCCATGTAAGAGAAAATGAAGACCCAGGTCTGTCTTATCACAGGCTGCATTCCCCGTGAAGCAGGTTTTGAGAAGGAGATGAGGGTACTGGAGCCACTAGGGACATTCTTGGGATCAGTACACTGGAAGGGAAGGAACCAGGTATGGGCAGAGGGAGAAGGTGAGCTGCAGTACAGACTCAGTGAGACCTCAGTGGTGCTATAGGTTGTTCTGGAGCTGAGCTGAGTCTTCAGCATTGTCCCAAGTTGGGATGACTGTGTCGGGCCTTCATACGCCTACAACAATCAGGCATTGGATTCCAGCCTCTCTAGGAAGTAGGTATGGTCTTGAGTGAGGATCTCTCTTTAGCCCAGGTAATCCCTGTAGGGGATGGGTAGGGGTCTGGGGGTCTGGGAGACACTTATGGCACCCACCACAGTCCCTTTCTGAGCTGCTTGAATCCATTATCTTGTGTAAGGTCTGGGAGCAGTTCATCTGGGATTCCAATGGGCATCTTTTCCAGGGAAACGTAGAAAATGGAAATTAGTGGGCTAATGTCCCTACCAGGAGAACTCCTATCCCACAATCCAATGAACTGATGCAAGAGATTACTAAGTACCAATGACATGTTCGGACACGGGGGAAATGACCACTGGGCTGGTCTGTGGAACCAGTGGACCTAAGTGAGCTGGTTCATTGCTAGGACTCCTGGCCCCCATATACATCCCACTGTAACAGGGGGTGGGGCATGATGTCACTTGGGGTCCTCAGATATCAATAGTCAACCCTGTATTCAATGGTCCTGAAATGTTTGAGTATTTCCTTTCTTAGTTACCTGAGTTAGGAAGCACTAAGAGGCTCATTACCATACATACTTCCTGTGGTATGTCAGCATCTTCTTCCTGGGGCTCAGCTTCTCCTTTAATCAATGGGTTCTGGGACTAAAAATGGCCTTAGGTCTCAACCCAGAGAAAGTAACAATGACTGTTGGGGCCTCCCCTCTCAGTCTCTGGCTCACCCAACCTTGGCTTTCTCACTGTACAGATGCAATAATATCCTCATTGGCCGCCATCTATTCTGTCCCTTGGGGATCTATGTTCTCTGAACTGTTTCCCTTAACTCCCTCTGGGTCAGGCCTCTGTGTTGTCCCTCTGATCTGGACACTCATGTGACAATTGAGTCTTTCTGGCTTCTGATGGTGACTGCAGTCACTTGGCTTTGACTGGGGCGGGGTGGGGGGGTTGCCTTGCCCTTTCTTGTTGGGGAACTCAGTTCTGTGGTAGCTTCCCCTGCAGAGCCAACCCTAAACCCCTAAGGGAAGCTGGAGCCCATCTCTCCTGTGCCTTCCTTACCACCTTGGGAAATGGGGTGCCCTCTAGGTTTCCCTGTAACACTGCCCACTCCAGCATGCCCACTGCTCTGAGCCTTTCAGTGCCTTCACCCACCATCTGCCATGGCAGTTCTGGTGCTCCTACTTGGCTTGGTGTGGACCGTTGCTTTCTCCATGCTTTAGGGGGTGTTTGCACCATCTTCTGGGGCCTTGATGAGGTATTGAGACCTTCAGACCAAGTGGTACGATTCTACCACTTAGTGGGACCAGCTCATCCCCAGCCCTGTGACAAAGTGACCTAACTAACCCTGGCTATTGGCCTCATGGCAAGTGGACGTGGGGGGAGACAAGGAAGATTCTAAGTGGGGAGGGAAAGTATGTGATTTTGGGGGGGAACAGATCTTTGTAATTTTTTTTAATGTTTATGTATTTTTGAGAGAGAGGGCACACGCAATTGGGGGAGGGGCGGAGAGAGAGGCAGGGAGAAAGAGTGTATTCCAAGCAGACTCCTCGCTGTCAGCACAGAGCCTGACACAGGGCTTGATCTCAGGAACCAGAGATCATGACCTAAGCTGAAATCAAGAGTTGGTTGCCTAACCGACTGAGCCAGTCAGGCACCCTGTTTGTTTTGAAACAAGGGAGGAGTGTTAGCTCTTAATGGGGAGGAGAGAGGGCACTTCTGTGGGCTTAGAAGGTTTAAGGAAATCTGGGAATTCAAGATTTTTGGATGCATCAACCCAGATGTCCTCATTCCATGTGTCAGGGTCCTGTTCCTCAAAAAGGGAGCTGGTCTTGGTAGAGATGACATACCTTGGTTGGCTTAACATTCTTTTGAGCTCAGCTACTCTTAGGACTTCAATCTATTCATAGGATTTAAAAATCTTGAGTCCATCCTCAACCTTCCCTATCCTCTTCTGCAGAAGATGAGGATCACTGTATGTTGCCCAGGGGGCCCTCTGGCTTCCACATGTAGCTTTTTGTTTCTGTTTTGTTTTTGCTTTTGTTTTTGTTTTTCCTTTTAACAGCTTTGTTGTGTGATAAGTCACAAACCACATAGTCCACTCATTTCAAGTATAAAATTTAAAATTATATTCACAGGGTTATGCAACCATCATGACAATCTAACTTTAGAATATTTTCATTGCGGGGCACCTGGGTGGCTGAGCGTCCGACTCTTGATTTCGGCTCAGGTCATGATCCCAGAGTTGTGGGATGGAGCCCCGCATTGGACTCCACACTGAGTGTGGAGCCTGCTTGGAATTCACTCTCTCTCTCTGCCCTTTCCCCAACTCACGCTATCTCTCACTCCAAACATAAAAATAAAAATAAAAAAGTAGAATATTTTCATTGTGCGCCCCCCCCCAAAAGACATCTCAAACCCGTTAGCAGTCACTTCCCATCTGTCCTTCCCCTACTTCCTGACACCCACTACTTTCTGCCCTGCAGATGAGCCTATTCTGGACAGTTTGTGTAAATGGAATCATACAGTATGTGGTCCTTTGGGACTAGCTTCTTTCATTTAGCATAATACTTTCAAGGGTCATCTATGTTGTGGCATGTGTTAATACTTCATTTATTTTTACTGCCAAATAGCATTCCATTGCATAGATTTACCCCATTTTGGTGATCCTTTCATCAGTTGATGGACAGCCCACTGTTTTAAGGAGGCTGATGATGGGGAAGAGGAGTGGGTCTTAACTTTTAATTCCATATGCTTTTTCAGTGTGTAGAATTTTCATAGAAAGCAAGTATTCCTTCTGTTAAAAGATATCAGGGGGGAAAGAAAGGGGTAATGACGATGTCAAACGTTACACAGCTGAAGACCGTCATTGGAGAAGTATTTAGAAGTGGCTTGGAGATACTGTTGGTGACATTCTGTGCACAGTGGGAGGGTGAGGACAGGTAACTGAGGATGAAAATGGGCTCAGGGAGACTGGAAGTAGTGACCCAGCATGCTCAACAGCCAGAGGAGTGAGGAAAATAGAAATATATTGGGGACTGTGGTTGTAAAAGCCTCTCAAATGTTATCCCTTTGCCTAATTTTAAAATCCCGAAGAAAGACTTTTCTCAATTTGCTTGCTTTGAGGAAATTCTGAAAATAGCCAAAGTTTGCCAGAAGTTCCAGAATAATTTGACTTTGCAACTGCTAGTCACTACTTGTATTACTTGGCTAGGGCTGCCATTCTTTTTTGGAGCAAAATACCAGACTGGGGGCTTAAACAATAGAAATTTACCTCATGGTTCTGGAGGCCGGAAGTCAGAGATCAAGGTGTCTGTCAGCAGGGCCAGGTCCTTCAAAAGCTTCTCTCCTTGGCTTGCAGATGTCCATCTTCTCCCTGTGTCCTCACACAGGCTTCCCTCTGTGCATGTCTGTGTCCTAATTTCTTTTTATAAGGACACCTGTCAGATTAGATTAGGGTCCCATCCTCATAACCTCATTTTAACTTTGACCTCTTTCAAGGTTTTACCTCCAAATAGAGTCTTATTCTGAAGTACTAGGGGTGAGAGCTTCAACACATGAATTTTTTGAGCAGGGGACACAATTTAGGCAATATCACCAGTGATCATTTCAGATGGGATGTAGAGGCAGGTGGTTCCCTACAACCAACATGGCCCATCTGCACTTCCAAGAGCAGTCCAGGTGGCCACCGCTGACCACCAACCTCAGCTCTCTCCCTCCCTCTTCAGTCCCGTACGTCATGTCCCATAGTGACACACACAGTACACTTCTGAATCCTAAATGTGAATCGACTGCTCCTCATTTATCCTGGGTGTACCCAGCATATTTGAATCATCTTAGGGCCACTCCTATTTCTTTCCTTGCTCATTGGTCACTTGAACTTACAGAGGGTAAGCAGACTGTGAGTTCAAAGCCACAGTGTATATCATGATGTTTGGGGTTTGGGATGTAAACAGGGCACCTCCCTAAAGTATCACAATCTTTATGGTCCTTTGGGGGAACCAAGGCATGCCCTGGGAAAGAAAATGCCACCCAGAGGAAGTTGTCCTCGGAGAGAACTGTGCTCCTAGAGAGACATCCTGTTTACTCTGACTCATTTCTGAGACTGTGTCAGCTCATGTTTTTTGGTAATTTGCTAATGACATGGTATCTATTAAATACGTATATAGCAAGGTAAAAATAGGTGGGGCATTTTCTAAATAGCCCCGGCTCAAAGCAAAGCGGTGAAAGAGCTGTTAGTTCTTTTTAAGGCAAAATAAAGCTGCTCTTCATCGTCCCCAACACACCCGGGTACTGCATCCCAGGACAAACAAGAAATGCCCCAATGAAAGAAAATGAAAATGCTGTTCTCGACTGGCTTGCTTCAGAAATATGCCTGGACCCGAGAGTTCCAACTTTTCCGGGATTCATTCTTACAGAGTCTAACCCTTGTGGTTTTTTGGTAGGAGGTAATTTCTGTGCTGGTTATGATTTGAAGGAGCTGGCCCACAGCTCAACCTTGCTCAAATTGGAACAAGATGTCACCAGTGGTCTTGCTCCCACAGTAGGCACTTGAAAATAGATTCGCATTGGGACTGCCAGCTTCTGGGCCTTTCTGCGGGACGTCTGTTAGTTTCCATGACTAGAAATGACACCACCATTCTGTCACTGCATTTCACGTCCCTTGTACCATGTAGGAAGTGCGAGTGTTGTGGGTGGTTTTTTTTTCTTCAAGCAATGAAGGCAATGGCAAAGAATTTTTCATAAAAACAAGTGACAAATTTCACTCAAGTTACTGACACATAAAAGGAAAAAATTAGTTTTCGCTTTGAAGCTAACCAGAAACAAATGGCTATGTTTCTCCAAAGGAAAAGCTGGAGTTTAGTTATGATACATCCCCTCCCAGAAATCTAGGAAATTATACATACTGTACCCTCTGTTTATAAGAATATGAATAACATGATTGTGCGCACAGGGGTCAATTGCAGTTCAGATGAGAATTTACTGCTGTTAAATAGCAACTACATAAAGGCAGAAAGAGCTGCTGTTAACCCTTTATTCACATGATCCAAATGCCTTCCTTTTAAAAGACACTTGGATGGAAAGCTCCTTGAAGCCAGGAAATTTGTCTTCGATGTCTTTAGATATCTCTCCACACGCAGCACAGATGCCGTGGCAGGCACACAGTCAGGGAAAGGTGTGCATCCTATTCGACCAAAGAGAGAAGCAGTGTTTGACTTTTCCATTGAGAAATAGGAGTGGTTTTATTTGAGCCGCATCGTTGAGTCCCTGGTGCCAAGCAATTGAGAGCTACAGGAACCCTGAACTTGCTCTCAGTTTGGGCCACTTCCTTTCATATATCCCAAATCAGGCTGCTATCAGCAGCTGCCACAAGATCTCCACGACAGCAACGTCTGTGCGCGGGGCTTGGTGTTGTGTCCTGTGATTCCATCCCATTTATCGCCCCCCCTCCCCCTGCCAACCGCCACCCAACCACAGTGGGCACTGTCTTCATTTTGGAGGAAAGTGGGTCCCAGAAAGGGTAAGCAGCCTGAGACCATGTAGTGAGTGACCTGACTAGGACGCACACTCAGGCTGGTCTGAGTGCAAAGGCCACCTCTCCCTGCTGCCTTCCATGATTTTTGCAAAGGGATCATGCTCCGTTCCTAAAGCCAAGCAATCTGCAGGACTATATAGTCATGGTCAAGGAGCTTGGGGATAGCAATTAGTTAGCCTGAGGGGCACTGGGCATGGCAGGTACATCCCAACTTATGACCCCCTCCCTCACTCCACTGTAGGGCTCTATTTAACACATAATTAACCAGGCAGGCTTCAGCAGAACACCCAAGAAGGCCAGCAAGGAAGAGCCTAAAGGAGAGGAGATGCGGCTGACCAGGGTGCAGGGTGAGGAGGGCAGGGATAGGGAGGGAAAGAAGGAGGGAGGTGGTGATTTGGCCTCCCACCCCTCCTGCCTGGCCTCTGTGGGAAGAGGATGGGGCCACTAAGGGAAGATTGTTTATAAGCACCTCAGGCTTTTTTACCAGCTGATGGCGCCCCTTCCTTCTCTTTTCCCTCTGAGTCGCACTGCCATACCAGCCACCTGCAGTCCCCAAACTGGGGCCAGAAGGGAATGCATTGCTGCAGAATGAGGGCGCACTTTGGAGTCAGATGAATCCAGCTGTGATTTGGGGCAGCTGTGGGCAGCTCACTCAACAGCCCTGAGTTCCTCTTGGGGGTAGTAATACCCACCTCACATGACTCTGGTGGGAATAGAAAGAGGAGTCCGAGATGTGAGGGGTGTAGGATGCCCGGCACCCCGGAAGTGTCCGATGACTGTTTCTAGTCTACATTCACCCACCCTCAGCAACCCCCAGTTGGAGAGATTGCTCCGCATTGTCACCCACCTGAGTCAGCTCGAGGTGGGTCCAACTCCATTCAGGCTTGAGCGCTAGAGAGAAGGGGAGCTTTTCCTGATTCTCTTCTCCCGTGTTTCTAAATCTGATCCTAGTTTGACGAGTGGTGATAATAAGTTACTGATGGCATGGATGTCAACAGTTCTGTTCCATGTTTCCTGAAGACCAGCTACATCCCAGACACGGTGCTTGGGACAGAAAAATGCACAACATGTGGCCCCTGTCTTCGGGGACCTTACATTTCCGCTGAAGAGACAGACACATAAGTGAGTTAAATATTATGTGTTAGATGCTGTGACAATGGCATGCACAGAATGCTAAGAAAGCACAGAGAAGTGTCAATGAGCACAATCTGGAAGTTGAGGATAACTCTCTAAGAAAGGTGTTGCCTTCGCTGAGTCTTAAAAGAAGAGCCAGTTAGCCAGTGTGGTGACCTCGTACTTGTTACCCTGACTAAGCTGAGACTATGTTCCCCAGAATTCCCTTCCCTGTCTGATTCTGGGTTAGGATTAATTGTAAGAGAAACATGCATGAGGTCTGGAAGGTGAATGAGAAGCAGCAGCCATATCTATGCCCAGAATGTCAACATAGGGCCAGACGTCGCTGTCGCTCACACTTATGGCTGCAGATCCATTGACCTGCCCTGTTGGAGTCAGGCAAGCAACGAGGTCTGCACCTCCTTCCCCTCCCTCTGGACTCCCTCCTTCAGCTTCTCAGATGGCTAGGCCAGGTGTGTGTTTAGCTCTGTGATGAGGGATACCAGCCTCCCTTCTAGCATCATTGAAGTTTGAGGTATGAGAGACCAGCACAGACTCCATTCATCCTTCTGGGCTCCCAGCTTCTTATCCATGTGGGTTCTGGTTTGCCCTTGGCTCTCCCCACTTCACATTCATCTTTCCTTCCCAGACGTGAACATGGCCCTGCTCCCTCCAGGCCCAGCACCAGATATAGACACAACAGCTGCACATAAGCTGTGTAACCAGCATTCACAGTTGTGTAGGGTCAAATCCCCATAATAAGCCCCTTGTTCTAGATCACTGCAGTGGTTATACTTCTTTGGTGGACCTTGATGGGTAGACCAGTTAAAGATGGCTGGGAAAAAATGGTGCAGGCAAGAAGAATAGAATGAACAGATTCGTGAAATGGCAGAGTATATGCAGGGAACCACAGGTAGGTTGGTGTTTCCAGAAATCAAATGAGAAACAGAGAAAGGAAGATGGGACCAGAAAGGGTGGAAATGCCCAGGCCGTGGAAGGAATTGAATGCCACGCTAGACGTTTGGCCAACACAGGAAACAGTGGAATGAAGGAAGCCTCTAAATGTGTGGTAAAGCTGTGAACAGTTTGCGTAACCTATCATGCTATTTATTCTCTGAATAATGTTCCACATGACAAATCTTGAGAATATACTACTTGCTTTAAGATATGGTGTTTCCACTGTCTGATGGCAAGAACTGGGTACTGTCTATTGGGATAGGATAGGTTATGCTGTCTAATAAATAAACCACAGGTTTCTGTGGCTTGACACCACAAAGGATTTTTCTCACCCATGTCATTGTAGGATGGTTTTCTTCGGTGTGTCTTTATCAAGCAGGGACTGGGGGTTTCAGGATCCTTTTCTCTCATGACTATGCAATCTTCAAAGTGCGGTCTGTAAGACTGGAAAGGAGAGCTCGTGGACCATGCTGCTGGTGGGGCACTGGTGGGCAGGAAAGTGGCTTGTGTAACTTCCGACAGCCGTCTGTCAGCAGCACCCAGTCCTGCCTCCCCAGCTACCAGAAAGCTGGGAAATGTGGGCTGGGAGGAGGGAAATAAAAATGCATCTGGTAAATGCATAACATTGTACATATTACCCTTATCACTTTGGGAGCTTTTATTTACAGCTCAATCCTAGTAACAGCGTTAACTGTGTTAGCACATAGATGGGCTTCTTTTTCCATTACACGGTTTAGATTCTCTGTTCTTGTTTCCTTGCTTTTGTATATTCCAAGACAAAACACACGCGCACACACACACACACACACACACAAAACAAAAACTCCAATGGTCACATCACTATTGAGTGCTGTTATTCTAACAATTAAAATGACTCCTCTCCTTTTATCTAGACAAGATGGCCCTTGTTTAATAAACAACTTTCATATGGAAAGAGTTTTAGTAGCAGGGACCTTCTCCAGATCATTTTTCCTTTGTACACCCAGGTACCAGGGATTATTTGGGTTAGAGAACATCAGCTAATAAAAATGTAGAGTGATTGCTTCTTACGACTATGCAAATGCACAGAGAAGTTATTGGTGGCAAAGAACATATCGCTCTTCCCGTTTCAGTTTATCTTTTATTTTTTTAATGTTTATTTATTTTTGAGAGAGAGACAGAGTACAAGCAAGGGTGGGGCAGAAAAAGAGACAGGATTTGAAGCAGGTTCCAGGCTCTGAGCTGTCAGCCCAGAGCCCAACACAAGGCTCGAACTCATGAACCGTGAGATCATGACCTGAGCTGTAGTCGGATGTTTAACCAACAGAGCCACCCAGGCACCCCCAATTTCAGTTCACCTTGAGTCCCCACGATGATCCCTAACTTATGGGAGACTGACCCAGGCAGGCTACCATACTACTGGTATTTTGATTTATAGGTTTGAATGCATTTCCCCATACACACAGTGTTACAAGAGAACCACTGGTCTTACACTTTTCCAGCATGTAATGGATCAAGTAGGTGAAGTTGAACCATTTATTACATTAGTTGCTGCACTTGCTATATTGTAAGTTCTAGATAAAGGACTTAAACTTTTGAAAAAGGGCCTTTTCTTTCCAATTTTCAAGGGATCTCAACTGTAAGTTTCATGTCATAATGTCTCTAAGGGCAAAGTGATAAAGTGCTTTGAAAACTAGAAGATATTGCATAAAGTAACATAATGTTTTAATTTCTTGTAGAGAACTTCAGATTGTGCACATGGCACTACAATGGTTCATCTTATGTGTCAAGTTGGCTGGGCCACAGTGTCCAGATATTTGGTCAGACATCAATCTAGATGTCACTGTGAATGTATTTTTAGATGAGAATAACCTGTAAATCAGTAGACTTTGAGTAAAGCAGAGTACCCTCCATAATGCAGGTGGACCTCATCTAATCACTTGAAGACATTAAGAGGAAAAAACTACAGTCCTCTGTGGAAGAAGAAATCGTGCCTCCAGACTTCCTTTGGACTCAAACTGCCACGTCAGTTCCTCCCTGGGTCTCTAGCCTGTTGACCTGCCTAACAAATATCAGACTTGCCAACCCTCACAGCTGCAGGCATGAGCCAGTTCCTTAAAATCTGTGTGTGTGTACCCACATATCCTATTGGTTCTATTTCTCTGGAGAACATTGACTAATGGAGACATTTTCTGAGCAAAGGAAAACAGACAATAGTTACTAATTTGCATCTAAAATATGTGGAATCATACACCTACAAAGTGTTCTTTGACAGATACTGACCCAGTTGACTAAGGAATCTGTTTCTTAGTGATTTATCTTTAACCACCTTCAAATTTCTATTTTCTAGAAGTCTTTACAATGTGTCCCACTTCTGCATTCTATGCTTGAAGGCAGTGTAGTCAAGACACTCTTAGGTAAGAGAACCCATAATCCAGCAATACATCCAAGACTGTTCACTCCTAAACCTGTGGAGAGGATTGTTCATACTTTTTTGCAAACTCTTATTTCAACTCTGATAAGGAATTAAATTCATGTTAGGTACACGTTTGATACATTCCCAGAAACAAAGGAAACTGGCACTAACTGCTGTTAAATAGCATGTGGGACACAAGCCAATGGAAGAAATGAAAGTGTAACATATGATTGAGACTCTGTCTGACCTAGCCCCCTCCGCCCAGGCTTGGCTGGAGTTCTGACGCTCTGTGTGATGTTCCCTGTTTGCAAAATGGTTGGCTATTTGAACAAGAAGGGTCACACAAAGAATGAAATGTCAGCTTTAGGAAGGTGATTTGTATTGCGTGAGGGAATACCTCCTACACAATGCCCCCAGAAGGAACCGTGTCCTGTAAACAACTTTCACTGCTTATGTAGTAGTCCTTGTGGCAAAGCCAGAGAGCATTCGCGTCTGCTGAAGGAATTAAAAATGAAACAAAACAAGAAGCCATGAAAAATTACATAGAATAGAGGTCAATTCACAGATGTCTAATCCAGGCTACGTTTAAGAAGCATCCCATTCGTTTCCACATCGTGTTAGAAGATGGTGATCTTGAAAAGATTAAACAGGAAGGGGAGGATTAAAAAGAAGACAAAATATGGAAGGGCCAAGTTAGGAGTTAAAATCATTCAAATCATTCTTATGTGCTCTCTTTTTCTTCCCCTCTTTTGGAAGCTGGGGAGGTGGTGTGTATCTCCTAGAGTAAAATGACCCACCATAAACCTCATAATGTCAAAAATTGAAGACTTATTTATCATCCACATTAAAGACAGAAGCCATGCAGCTGTGGCCAGGAGTGATATTAGAGGAGCCAAAAATGAAAGCAGACAGCAATATAGGCGTGGATTTAAAACTAAGGCTTTTATTACAGAAGGCACAGATAAGAACAGATGGGTGAACAGAATGGACATTTGCATGTACAGAGGAAATGTGGTTAGCTAAAAAGTAGCACTGATTTAGGGAATAAGGGAGCTGTTCTGGTTCCATGTAGCCTTCCCATGTGGGATCTTGGTGGAATGACAGTCTACTTTCTGCCTTTCTGTTTTATTTTATTTTATTTTATTTTATTTTATTTTATTTTATTTTCATTTTATTTAATGTTTATTGATTTTTGAGAGACAGAAGAAACAGAGGGCGAGCGGGGGAGGGGTAGAGAGAGAGGGAGACACAGAATCCGAAGCAGGCTCCAGGCTCTGAGCTGTAGACAGAGATCCCGACGCGGGGCTCCAACCCACGAACTGGGGGATCATGACTTGAGCCAAAGTCTGACGCTTAACTGACTGAGCCTCCCAGGCGCCCCTATTTATTTACTGCCTTTCTAAAGACATTAATAACTATTTTAATTTATACACTTGCAAGGCAGTGGGCCCTGCCCTGAACATTTAGCACAGTGCCTGGGACCCAGCAGACTGCCATATATGGCTGAAAAATCAGACAATTTCCTCAAGAGATATTCCAAAATTAACATATCAGTATTTTGCCTTAATATGTTATAAGATCATCAGAATTAAGTCCTGGGGAACTTATTTTCAATCATCCAATTTCGGTTTCTGATTGTATGTCCTTGGACAAGACAATAATCCTCCCAGGCTTCAGCTTCATCTGTAGGGTTTTCAGATTCTCTTTGGCATTAAAATTCTGCTTCTGTGAATGTAGCTTCAGGGCACCCACAGCTTAGACCACTTAAATCTTATTTTACAATTCAATCCCATTCAATCATAAATATCCAGACAATATTTAAGTACCTAGTATATACACGATGCTGCCTGAGCGGCTTGAGGTACGTGACTTTGTGAGTATGAAGGCCTGCCCTCGACATCAAGGAGCAGACCCTCGGAAAGGGTGGAAGGCGTGACATGAAGGAAGTGTCAGAAAGTTCTAGAACCCCTCAGGGCAAGTCTTATCTCCTTCATACCGGGATAGTGACATTTTAGAAGGAAGGAAAGTAGAATGGAGACCCACTTCACCCAGGGCTCTGGACCCAGAGCTGCAGGACAGCTTCCTGAGGGGAGAAACTGAGTGTGTTTGGGAAAGAGTGAGCGTTCGTCCTGAGCAGCATTACCGCGTATGTAGAGAGGGGCAGGGGGGTAAGATCGAGGCCTTCAAATGCAGAACACAGAGACCAAACTGAATTGACTCAACATCTCTGCGGAAGGACAAGAGAGGGTGCATGTGGCGGGGAAGTCAGAAAGCAGCGAGGAGAGGAGAGGAGAGGGACGTGCCCATCCAGGAAGACCTCGGCAATGGGCGGTGATGGGACGGCTTCCTATGCCTCACCTGGTTAGTTACTAGAACACGCTGTAAAAATGGCACGTGGTAAATGAATGTGGTTGTGGGCTCTGGTACTGAGACCCTGTGCCTCCAGGGCTGCTTGCTTGTTTGGCTGGGGTGTCCCCTGGAAGTAGCTTTTGGAGCCTGCTCTTGCCGTCACCATGGTGGGGGGGGGGGGGGTTCGCTTTTCCTCTTGGCTGATCTCCTGTTGCTTTTTTTTTTTTTTTTTTTTTTGGCTGTTCAGCAGTGGTTTGGTACATGTCTGGGCAAAATGGCTGTCGATGATCTTTCCACCCCACCTCTACCGCACCCCCCCCACCCCAATCCCACAAGGACATACCACTTCATAAGGCAGTGTTGGAAATGGGAAAATGATGAGTCCCTCCGGCTTTAATTGTTGACTTTTCGTCCTTTTTTTTTTTTTTTTTTTTTTTTTTTGGCTAACATAGACAGCAAAACAAATGAGGTTGAAATAAATATTCTTAGCTACTCATCACAATCATAATAACTAAATGACCATTGCTATTCTACCAGGAAGATAATGCATTAAGGCATATTCCACTTCTTGTTTTCATTGCTTATTTTTAACCTGCCTGCTCATTTTTGTTTGTTTAAGCAACTCGTAGCATTTTTTATGCCTTCTTGAAGTGGCAGACCCCCAAAGTTTCATGCAGCAAGGGCGTAGGGAATGATCCTGGATAAAAGGGCTGGGGGCCTGGCATTGTGTCTCCCAGGATATTTATAGGGAGTGGCTCAGCTAGGAGTCCAAGAGGGCCGTGGAAGGCTGAAGTCCTCCGATCACTCTTGTGTGGACCCCTCCCTCCCAACCGGTCAGCGTTGCTGACCTCTCCTTTCTATTTTTGTTTTAAGCAATTGGACCACTGAATAGCCTTTCCTCATTTTACTACTTTCTTTGCAGTAAATCTTTTCAAGATTTTTGTCTCTCTTTGTCTATTTTTTGGCGAAGTTTCTTTGTATATGTTTTGAGTTTTTATCAGAAGGTTTCTATTGGAATCTTTCTCTTTGGTACCTTTTTTCCTATCGTATTTTCATTTACATGATCTTGCCCTTTTGCAGATTGAACAATGGATCCTTCATACTTCAGTTTTAGATGTTTGGCTATCTTGACACATGTAATAACAGATACTTCATGCAACTGTGACTGTCAAAGTTAATTCAGTTTTGCTTGCAACCACTGTTTTAATGAAATTTGGATTTTTTTTTCAGCTCCCACTCTTCCCCACTTGTGGCCTTTTACTTATTTGGAAATATAATATTTGTTACATAGTTGAATTATATGTTGTGCCTTTGTGGTGGATAGCTGTGCCTCTAGAGCCACCTTTCTAAGTTTTCAGCATGCTTGGATGTGTTGTTTCTACAGTGGGCAGAAAAGCTCAACTTACAGTAGTTACTTCTAAATAGTTGCTCTAGAAATGATACACCCACAGTTTTCAGCAAGGTTAATGCATTGCTTTATCTGTTGGGTAACTAAAACACACACACACACACACACACACACACACACACACACACACATTCACACCACAATGCAAACCTTATGGTTGACAAAGGAAAAATTATGGTGCACAAAGAAAACACCAGAAAACAAAAAACAAAGATAAAAGGCAGGGCAAAAACCTCCTCAAAGTAGGGCATTTGTTTAAAGTTGCTAAACTACACATTTTGAACCCTAAAAATGTTTGTAAAAAGTGCTCTGAAATTATTAGACCACAGTACTTCTTTAGAGTCTGAAAAACATTTTGAGGCTCTGTGATGTGGAGCAGGGAGTCGGGGCTGGCCAGGAAGGCGGTGCCATCAGGAGCACTGTGACAGCCTCGGAGACAGGAGAGTGGCAGAGAACTGAAGGTCTGTTGCTGCATGTGTAGAGACTGGCTGGGGTGGAAGCCAGGGCGTGACAGAGCCGACAAGATGGGAGCTTCGTCAGGGAAAGGAGATGTTGGCTAGCTAATGCTTCAGAGGAACCCCAAGGTTCTGTGTGCGACTGTGTGACCAAGGTTCTGTGGTGAAGGAGGTAGAGCTGGAGGTTGCTGGACCTGAGGTGGTCAGGGACCAATGAGGGCCAGCTACCAGGTAGTCTCCATGGATGATGATGTCTCTCAGAAGCTGGCAACTCAGGAGAGCGGAACTGTGAGCCAGAGAAAGATGTGCCCCTTCTCATCGCCCTCTGTAACTGTCAATCCATAATTCAGGCTCTGCTTATTCAAAAAATAGCATGCCTTAAGTACCAATCATATGCCAGCCACTGCTACTGGAGTTACAAAAATACCTCGGGCATGGTTCTGAGTCTGGGGAGCTGACTGCCTGACCGGGGAGGGGAAACATGTACTAGGGATCTCAGGCAGAGCTTGCTACTCACAGGACTTTGGGCGGCAGGCTGGCCGTGTAAATGGTGACGTCAGCAGGTGCAGTATGTAGAGACTATTTGGTAAATGCAGTGAACCAAGGGTCTCATGGCTTACCTAGAGGAGATGGCTGTCCCTCCATGTTAGCGAATCTTCGATTTTCTTTTTTTTATGCTTATTTATTTATTTATTCTGAGAGAGAGAGAGAGAGAGAGAGAGAGAGAGAGAGAGAGAGAATCCCAGGCGGGCTCTGTGCTGTCACAAAACTTGAGATCATGACTTGAGCCGAGAGATCAAGAGTCGGTCGCTTAACTGACTGAGCCACCCAGATGCCCCCTGATTTTCTTTTTAAAGTCACAAATGTAGACTTGTGGAGGTACCATCTCCCAACTTTAAAATTGTAGCAAGTAATTGAAAAATTAAAAGCACTGTATAAGCCAATGATTTATGAACTCTGATTTAAATAACTGGAGCTTCAGGCAGTCTTGGGTTCTGGTTCTGGCCCTAATCTACTGGTGATCTTAAACAAATCACAAAACTTTCCTGGGCCTCAGTGACCTCATCCATGAAATGGAGCAGTAAGCTGCAGAGGACGAGCTCTGGAGTTTTTCCTACTTCTCTGAGTGTATGAATTCAATGTCTAAATAGACTTCTAATTGATTTCTGTCTACAAAGAAGGGTTGGGGGGCCACCTGGGTGGCTCAGTCAGTTAAGTGTCCGACTTCAGCTCAGGTCACAATCTCATAGTTTGTGAATTCGAGCCCCACATCCAACTGTGTGCTGACAGTGAGGAGCCTGCTTAGGATTCTCTCTGTCTTCCTCTCTCTCTGCCTCTCCCCCCCCCCCGCCCCAACACTATCTTTCTGTCTCAAAATAAATAAATAAACTTTAAAAAAAAGGAAGGTGGTAAACACAAGGTCTGTGTTTTTTTTTTTTTACGTTCCTTCTTCTGAAATGTAGTGTTAGCAGAGAGCTGCTGCTCTGGAGGAATTCATTATTGGACCAGTCTTGGCTACCTGGACTCTCTGGGGCCAGGTTTGGCCACTACCATGATGAACTTTGTGTCTATTGCCCACTCCCATGCTGTAGTCATCAAGGGAGGCAGGGTGGCATAATGGAATTGTCCAGAAGGCCAATATGCTGGAACCTCAGACCTGTTTCTTCCTGATCTCTGTGATTGGGAAAGTCATTTCCCCTCTGTCCCAGATGTCAGCAGCTGCAGAGCTGGAAAAAAGAATGTCCTCCCATAAAAACTGCACGCTTCTCTCCTCCAGAAGTGAAACATATCATCCCTTGTATGCGTGTCTATTTGTTTTTCTGCTTTGCCTTGAGTGCTACCAAGTTTACCAGAAAGCAAATATCTGGATCGAATTAGCTTAAATTTTTAAATCAGAGAATCCCTCGGACTAAATTAGAATTTAATGTCGTAATGGCAGCTTTTTAAAATTGTCTTCAAAATTGCTGTTAGAGACATTATTCAAATGGTTGCTCAGCGTTTCTTATGTGGTGAGCAGAGGACGCCTTCTGTGAGGCAGGCCACAGGCAGGACTGTAGGTTGCTAATTCGCTTCCCACTCAAGCTTTCGTTTTGCCGAGTGAGGTGTGCATGGAAGGGCATGAGCTGAATTGCTGGGGCAGATAAAGAGAATTTTTAGAAGCTGTGGGTGAAGAATTAGGGAGTAGGAGGAGAGAAGGAAAAGAAAACTGAGCTGAAGGGGGAGTGGAGAAGAGACCTTAGGATGGACAAGGACAGAGACGGCTAATACAAGTTGGATGAGGTTTTGTCTTGTGCTTAGTGACATAGTCTTTTTTTCATCTCCCCGTAAAACCCGCAGGAAAATCTTCCTAGTGATTTTTGCTGCTGTTTTGAGGTGATGAACATTGGCTTCAAGGTGTGCAGGGTGAGCAGAGGCCACATAAATGGTCCGGCCATCCATGGGTTATACTGATAGAAGATCCCCCATTAATATTTTCTCACCCAATGTTGCCAGGAAACAGTATGGCTTGCCAAATAAAAGTGTGTGCTTCCTTCTGCCTAAAGAGAAATTCATCAGATGCTTTATTGGTTTAGCTTTGGGTAAACAAGGTTAGAAAAAGATTTAGTGCTTCATTGTATAATATCACTAGTTCCTAGTACATTGCTTTTTTTTTCCCTCTTTGTAATTTATGATCTCTCTTTCCTGTGTTTATTTTAATTGTAGATGTTGAATGTTTTAAAGACGCCTCAAATTCATGTTTTAGTGTTTAGTTTTAAGTTTTAAGACACTCCAAATCACTTGTGGAAGCCAAGGAAGGTCTAAACCAGCACCATCCAACTTAACATTCTGCGTCAACAGAGATGTTCTGTATCTGTGCTGTATCAGTGGTGGCCACTAGCCACATGTGGCCCTTGAGCATTTGAAATGTGGCTAGTGCAGTTGAGGCACTGAATTTTTAATTTCATGTAATTTCAATGAACATAAATTGAAGTTTAAGTAGTCATCTGTGGCTAGTAGCTGCCATATTGAACAGCACAGTCCTAACCATTTATAAATAAACAAATACTTCTGAACATCTGAAAAGGGGTCCTTCTCAAGTTTGCATGTTCTTTTTTTTACAGGATTGATTAACTTAGAAAAATCTTTTTGTATAATAAGGAAAAATTATTGCATTGTATTTGTGTAGTATAGAATTATAAGGAAGTTTAAAGCCTATTAATTTACAAAAATAGCAAAATTAACCAAGTGCTTTCTATTTCCTGGAGCATTGGTGGTTCCACTATCGACTTACATCCCAATTTTTACTAAAGGACTAACCGTGACTGCCTAACCATCAGAACTAACATAATTCTTATTTTAATAGGAAGTTTGTGGGAGACAGCCTAAAAAATAAATTTTAGTTCCATTTCTTGACCTGGATGAGTGTTTGCCCAGAGATTCCCTTTATGACTGTTTAAATGTCCTTACATTTTTAATGCACTTTTCTGTATCTATGTTAACTTTCACAATAAAACACACACAAAATGAAGGTTAGTCTCTTTCATGTTTAGAGGCATAATCTGATAGAACCATAAAAGTGTCCATTTCATAGATTGATTAAGGAAAAATGAGAATTTATTATATAACAAAAGTAGCATTTCAAGTCAGTGCGAGGGGAATATGAGTTGCTTAACAAGTGGTGATGGGAATATTCTTGTATATTTAGGATAAACTATGCATTTGAATTTACATTTACTGTGACCAAACTATTGTCATTGGAATGCACATTTTTCCCAGGAGGGTATGTATATATGTATGTATGCATGCATGTATGTATCTATGTATTTAGAGAGCATGAGCTGGGAGGGGCAGAGAGAGAGGGAGAGAGAGAATCCCAAGCAGGCTCTGCACTGTCAGCACAGATCTCACAGACTGTGAGATCACCGGGACCTGAGCCAAAATCAAGAGTTAGAAGCTCAACCAACTGAGCCACACAGGCACCCTCAATAAGGTTTTCTAAATGAATAGGTGTTGGGTATATTGTTTAGCTAACCAAGATCAAAGTGTGTCACTTAAATTTGCATTTACATTTGAAATATTTAAGAACAGACCTTGATACCACATTTCCCCATGAAGTCCCTGTTACATTCAACTTTAAATAAAGCTGGCAAAAGGAAAAATCTCAAATGGTTAGAGAGCTAGAATGTAGTGGCAAATGAAAATGACTGAAAGGCTTAAATTAAAAAAAATTATTTTGGGAAAGATGTTAATTAATCTTAAGAATTTTTTTCCATCTTTTACCTACAGATTTTAATTCTTTTCCTTAATTTTAATTTCCATAGGTTGAGATCTTTTCATTAATTGTTACCCCCAAATTAATTCTAGGTAGATCAGTGTTTACCCAGAAGAAAATAAAGTCAAAAAATAGTGAAAACATTGATGAGAATTTTTTATAATTTTTGAATAGAAAAGGGATTTTTAATGATAATGTTAAACTCAGGAGCCATAAAGAAAAATAATCATAAATTTGAGTCTAAGTTTCAGAAAATCTCTTTCTAGCAGCCAACTTCATAAAGTAAAAGCACCGACTTATTCACAACATAATGGCAATCGACAGTCTGATTTCCATAAAGCACAAAGAGCTCTTTCAAATTAGTTTTAAAAATACTAACAGAAAAGGAGCAAAGTATCTAAACAGGCATTTCACATAGAAAGGAACAAAAATGGCCAATGAATAGAAAATATTCAGTATCAATTATTAAAAAGATTCAGATTGAAAAGAAAGTTCATCATTTTTAAGGAAATAGAATCCTTTCACCTTTATTTTTTAATATTTATTTATTTTTGAGGGAGAGAGAGTGCACGCACACAAGCAGGGGAGGGGCAGAGAGAGAAGGAGACACAGAATCTGAAGCAGGCTCCAGGCTCTGAGCTATCAACACAGAGCCTGATGCGGGGTTGGAACCCACGGACCTCAAGATCATGACCTGAGTCCAGGGTGACTGAGCCACCCAGGTGCCTGGGAAATAAATCATTTCAATCGGCCTGCAGAACTATATTAATGTATCTATTTCTTCCTCAATTTTAAATTTACTATGTGTACCTTTAGCAGAATCTTGGGCAAATGTTC
Source organism: Panthera onca (assembly GCF_046562875.1). Classification (NCBI taxonomy): domain Eukaryota; kingdom Metazoa; phylum Chordata; class Mammalia; order Carnivora; family Felidae; genus Panthera; species Panthera onca. The sequence goes on along the minus strand of NC_138343.1, from coordinate 20,794,319 downwards.
TCTGTGAGCATGACCTCTTCACCAATTTGAATGGCTTTTTTTAAAAAAAGACAATATTAAGTGCTTACAGGGATGCAGGGCAATTGGAATTCTCAGTCATTGCTGGCAGGAATGAAATGTACAGCCACTCAGGGAAAAAAAAAATTGGCAGTTTTTTTTTTTATTTTTATAAAGTTAAACATACACCAACCATATAATCCAGCAACCCCACTCCTAGGTTTTTACCCAAGAGTACTGGAAACTTTTGTTCACGTAAAAACTTGTACATGAATGCCAAAAACTGGAAACAACACAAATGTCCTTCAACTGGTAAATGGATAAACAAACCATAGCACAAATACTGGGATGCTATTCAGAATGGAATAAAAGGGAACAAATTACTGGTTCACGTAACAACGTGGAAGAATCTCAAGTGCCTTGTGCAAAGTGAAAGAAGCCAGACTCAAAAGACTACATTTTGTATGATTCTAATTATATGACATTCTGGAAAATGCAAAATTATAGGAACAGATCAGTGGTTGCTAGGGGTGAATGTGGGGGAAGGGTCAAGTACAAAGGGGCAGCGCAAGGAAATCTTCGAGGATGAGACGGCTGTTCTGTATCTTCATAATGGTGCCCTGATGGCATGCATTTGTCTGACTCATAGACACCAAAAGCCGTGAGTTAGACTGTATGTGAATTTAAATTTGAAATTAAAAAAAAAAGTTTTATTTATTTATTTTGAGAGAGACGGAGACAGCGTGAGCAAGGGTGGGGGGAGAGAGAGAGAGAGAAAGAGAGAGAGAGAGAGAATCCTAAGCAGGCTCCACACTGTCAGCACAGAGCCTGATGCTGGGCTTGAACCCACAAAACTGCAAGATCATGACCCTATCTGAAACCAAGTCAGATGCTTAACCTACTGAGCCACGAGGCGCCGCATATGTGAATTTAAAAGGAGAATAAAAAGGTAATGGATTTCTAAATTAAATAATGGATTGAAAACACAACATCTTTCCTTTTTGTTTTTGTTTTTGTTTTACTTATATTTGGTTATCTATGCTCTTGTTTTGGGAAATAGACTTCTTCTAGATTAATGTATAACATACACATAAAAATGCACAGATTATAAATGTACAGGTTGATTATAAATGTCACAACTATCATGTACCAAAGTAACCATCACCTGGATCAAAAGACAGAACATCATCACAGGCCTCTCCTCAGTCTCCTTCCTCCCTCCCAGCTGGAGCCAATATTCTGACTTCTAACACCATCAACTAGTTTGGCCTGTGTTTGAATTTCATGTAAATAAAATCATATAGTGTTGAATATTACACTCTTAATAGGCTTAGTTATATTTCGAACTAGTGTTCTACATAACTAAATATAGATATGCCAAGTAACAATGGGGAGACTGAACGGGGTAACCACTATGATTTCTTCTAGGTCTCAACTTTGGAGTCTGTGAGTCAAGAAAATTGTGAAATATTTTTTGTTTGAAATATGTTTTTGGCTGACAAAACTTACCATGCTTTTTAAGCTAATCTAAAGGCATTTGGGAAATGCACACCATACTGTTTCTTTACAATCTCTAGAATATTTTTCTCCAGTATTATATTCCTTAGTATGGGTAGACATCAGTCTTAAAATTGGCCTGACATACAGATCGTGTCATATGATATATCCTTGGTAGTTCACCAAATGATGATCTATGAACTTTTCCTGCTTTGTTCTTTTGAGATCATGCTTGACTTTTGCTCAGCTATATTTAAAGCTATAAGGAGAAGAGACTTGTTGAAAAATAGCATACTGAAGTCTGCTCTAAACTTGAACATTTGGAAAACTCCAGTAAAAGTAAATCCATACAGCAGTTCTAGTCCCAGCTTGATTCCTGGGTGATTGGGTCCAAGATCCTTTATGAATTGGTGTGAGTGTGTATGTATGTGTGTGTGTGTGCATATCTGCACACACACACACACACACAATCTTGTAGGTGCCCTTTGTGGTGTAAGTTAATTATGCAGGTTTTTGTTTTTGTTGTTCTTTCCAGTGAGAGAACCTGGAGTATCAGTTCTGAGTTTCTGGGTTGGGATGGGTTTTATTTTCTTAGCAGTAACCAGGCCACAAAAGAGAAAAACAATGATCTCTGACAATGAAAAAATGTCTTGAAAAATAATATCAACAACAAATACTAACTTTTAAGGGTTCAGTGTGTTCCCTAATGGATTTAAAGCCTAAGTTAAATATTACACACTTAGATCCTTTTTCACAAAGCCCGATGAACCAGCTGCTCTTTCCATTGTCAGAGCCAACCACAACCACACAGCTCAAGTGAAGGGTGTCCCCTGGCTGGGTGTGACCAGCAAGGCCACCAAAACCATGGATTCCTTGGTCATTATAACTAAAAAATGCTCCAACAGCTGGCTTTTATGAATAGGACTCAGCCAGAAGACTCTTTGTGTTTTCCCCGTCCACCTTTGTGTTAGAATTCTAACCCTGGGTGTCTTCCCTCACAGTGAGAGCTTTAATGTAAATGAAATGGTTGTTGTTGTTGTTGTTGTTGTTGATTTCTGAGTTTGAGAACATGGCATAGTTCACATATGTAATTATAAACAGCCCCCATAGGACTCAATACAAGTTGGGGCGGAGGGTCTATGATTACAATGAGAGAATGTTGGTGTTGGAAGTCTACTTCTTTTCATTCAGCGTATGCGTTATTGGGCTCAAGAAAGTACATGGCTTGCTTAAGTTTCCATTGGTATGATTTTCTAATCAATCACTCTTTTCCTGTTTCACTGTTTATTCTCCCAAAACACACTGAAATAGTTTGGGATTACTGCTGTGGAAACGTGTACATTGGGGTAGTGTCTTGAAATTTTAGTTAAGATATTTAGTTAAAGGGATTTATTGGCCCATGTAATGGGATAGTCTGAGAGAAGGTGGTCTTTAGGAATGGTTTGATTTCATAGCTCAGTGATGTCTTCCAAGACCAGGAATCTTCCCCCATTTTTCTATTTTCCCACGTAGCCCTCCATGGGGTCATCTCTTTACGGTTACAAGATGGTTGCCATGAACTCCCATTCGTATCGAAGGCATGAGTGAGGGGTCATTCTAGAAGCTCCCAAAAGACCACATCAAGCTACTCCTCCCATCTCATTGTCCTCAATGTCTGATGGGTCTGTTCCTGAACCTGACCTGTGGTCAGGGGATCAGGTTATGCTAACTTAACCCTGAGTCATATGTACTGTTCTGAAGTCACATTCCTCTAAAGCATGTGCACGGCACTGATGGAAATGTGGATGACAGAATCGAGGTAGCTGCCAAGAAAGGGGAAATACTGGTAAAGAGGCAACCTCAGGGCTAAGGTTGTAAATATCAGAAATCAGCCTGATTACTAGCTTCAGTAAAGAGTGGGAAGGAATCACATGGACACAGGTGTGTCTTGTGGAACCCAAGGGCAGGGAAGCCTATTGTTGGGGGAGGGGTCAGGAGTCAAGAACTTAAGAGCCACCAGACACCAAACTGTTATTTCTCCCTTTCTCTCCTTACCCCTCTCCCCCCCTCTCCTTTTTCTCTCTCTGGTTTTATCTTATCACAGGGGTTTTATTGTTTATCCAGAGACCATCAGATCCTGTGCCTCAGTGCAGATGGCAGAAGATGGCTATCTCTCAACTCCTGAATTTTTATGTTCCTCCACCTTCAGTCACATAAACAGAAACTGACTAGCGTCTCTTATTTCCGGTCCCTCAGTCCTGGGAGAATCTGTTCTGGCAAGCTCAGGTCAGGCACCTGTCCTGACATAGGTGGGACACACTGGTCCAGGCAAGGCAGCCGGGACCCACCTGTGCAGTGTGGGGCAATATGGGGTAGATGGCAGGGTCAGCGGCTCTTAGAGAAGCCAGGCCAAGAGGGCACCCTGGAAGGCCCCGCTAGCAGAAGGAGTTCAGGCCCTGGATAACGGTTGTCCTCCGAGGTGCTCCTAGTCCTGGGGAACAGTGGATGGGGAAATACCTCTTTCTGGTTAACCCACCTCTGCTCGGGCCAGGGTTCTCAGTTTTGGAGCACAGAGAAAGAGACGCTCAAAGAGGAAGACACAGACTGCATGGGTCAAAAAGGAGAATCCTTGCTTCTAAATAATTTCTGAAATTTGAGGAAATTCTACTTTGCAACCAGAAAACTGAAAAGAGATATTTGGTGAATCACAGGGAAACTTTTCTAGGGTTTGAAGCTAAAAATTGGCCATGTCAATGACAGCCCGTCCACAGGGATCTCTTTCAAACCCAGATGTTTGCCCTGATGATCTCCTAGTGAGCCGGGCAGCTTCCTCCCAAGATAGCACATTCCCAGGGTTCTCAGACTTAGGTGTCCTGATCTGTTTACTTTTGGCAGCCCCACCCTTTCCTCTGGGAGGGTGAGTCACCGGCTGGGGTGGCGATGTCTGAAGTCTGAGAGCAGAGTCAGACGTGCCTCTCTGGGGGGCTTAAAACTGTCAATTGCAGCAAGGGGTCGTTTTGACCTTACCCTACAGGATAAAGCTATCAGAGAGGTTTTCTCTGTTTTACTGTTTTACAACTTCCTCCCCAACCTAGAACAATAGCCTTATAAACAGGCAGGAAGTCTTACGTGTGTCTACTGCAGGGAAAGGGAAGTGAATACAGCGGTTGGTGCCTTTTATGTTATCTCATTGAACACAGGCTGGGGTTATTGGATTTGACAAGTGACAAATTTCAAGAGGTTCTCCCACCAAGTGAAGTCAAACTCCCCAGAGGAACGGGATGGTCCTGAGGGACCTCAGTCTACCAGTAGGCACATGGGAGAAAAGGCTGAAGTTAGCCAGAGTCTAAGGGGTTAAACACACAAAGAAACTCCAAGGTAGACCTCCTTAAGGAACGAAATGCTAAAACCCAAAAGGGGCTGACAGCAGAGGAAGGAAGAGAAGGGAGACCGGAAACAGGAGAGGGTGAAATCAATGGCTGCCATTGTTAAGCCCCAAGTGAGAATTTATTGCTTTGGATATTTGTGACCAATAAATAACAAGTGATTTTTTTTTTTTTGAGAGAGAGAGCAAGAGGGAGAGGGGTAGAGAGAGGAAGAGAGAGGATTCCAAGCAGGCTCTGCCCTGTCAATGTGAAGCCTGTTGTGGGGCTTGAACCCATGAATTGTGAGATCATGACCTGAGCTGACTGAAATCAAGAGCCGGGCACTTAACTGACTGAGCCACCCAGGTGCCCCTGGGCAGTGATTTTTTGTTTTTTTTTTTTTAATAGCTCCTTGGACTTTACAAAGCTCTTTTTTCACATTCATGATATCATTTCACCCCCAAGCTCCGTTCTCAGGTAGGCATCTACTGCATTTTGTGAATGAGTGATGTGAGGCTTGGTAGTTGCCTGCCAACAAGCTTTGAAGCTGGGATACGGAGTCAGGTTTTCTGATGTGTTGTGCTTTCTCAGCACTCTGCCACAATTAAAAAGGTACCTCAGCCTTTATTGCCTCCCTTTATTCTCACAATGGCCTGGTAACACAGGTGTAATTCATTCCTACTATGTAGATGAGAGATTCGGGCAAACTGACAATAACATTTGACATATGTCTATTCCTTCTTATGTGTCTGGCTTTGCGCTAAGTTCCCCACACTATTATCCCTTTGACATCTACCCCAATTTCAGGATCCTCCATTTTAAAAGTGGGGAAACTGAGGCTTGGAGAGGTTAGGGAATGTGCCATAGATCCTGCGGCCTGAGTTCCCAGGCGGGCAGACTGACTCCCACCCTGCCTTCTTCAGCAATCCTCCAGGGACATCTGCACAGGGTCATTGCTGGGCCTCGAATGCCAGCTAATGGGCCTTCCAAGCCCAGCAAGTCTAGCTGCACGATCTTCTCAGCCGCGCCCCAACCCAGATCATTCAATGCACTCATTTCACAAACATTTAAGGAGTCCCCAAGAAGCGTGAGGCACTTTGCCAAGTGATGGGGAAGAAAACTTGCCCCCAATATGCTTCCGTGCTCCCGGAGCTCACAAACCGATGGGAAGTGGGACAGCGATATTGACAACATGGTAAGTGCTGTGACCAGCGTGGAAGGGGGGACCACCTTCACTGAGTGCAAGAAGCATTACTCTGTGCAAAGGTTTTTCTTGCTGAGCCCCTGGGCACAGTGGGCTCAGTGCTGAGAGCCTGTAATACTTTCAGGAGTTCGTAAAATGTTTGAATTTTTTGTTTTAAGTCGGAAGAAAAAAAATTAACTTTTAGGTTGAAGAATTTGTCTTATATGTAGTATTTGTCTTTACACTAATGCAGTATATATACATGTACTATACAATAGAAATGATGATTGGTGTAATATATGTTATATATAGAATGGAGAAGGGACCAGAAAGGCAGAAATGCCTGGGGTCCATGAGAGTTATAATATGTCCCTGCTTATACTAATCCATCATTAGGCAAAATCCTTGCCTGGGTCTTTGACTGGGTTTCACTATGAGCTATGTGACATGTGCTCCTTCCATTCAACTTGCAGGTCTGCTAAGAGCATTCTATTCATTATCAAGGGCCCGCTCAGTTTCATGTGGTTACCTAATTTTCACAGCTGAATGGGGCTACTCCACATGACGGGCCTGGGCAGGGAGACCTTGCCTACGCATTATCATCCTATGCTCCTCATTCTTGAAAGTATTTTTTAAAAATATTAAAAAGCACCTTTTTCCTTGTTAGAACTTTGCTTACAGGTTTTTCTCTTGATGGAGGAGGTCTTAAGTGTCTGAATTTGGTTAAGCCTTAGTGAGTAGGAGGTAGGCAAGAAAGAGAGGAAGGCACCAGAAGCTGACTTTCAAGGTGTGGAATGTGCAGTGGGGTGATTGTGGGGGCCCTCAAGGACTTGGGAAGATAGAACTTGGAAGTGTACCACAGAGGGACTGTTCTCTAGCTTTACAAAGTCTGAGGCTCTCTTTCACACAAAGCAAACCAGAACACAAAAATGCCTTCTGGAAGGATAGTGCCAGCTAATGGTCTAGCATTCTGATAAGCAGTCATCACTTGAGATCTTGAGATCTACCCTTTGCCTTTGCATTTTCTTCCCAGTGTTCTATTTGGAGATACCCAAGGACTCAGGGTACTTGGGTTCACTGGCCTATTGAGGGAATTGGACACGTCTTGCCAGAGTGCCTCCCAGTGTTTTGGAAACAGGTGAGTTGGGTTGGTCAAAACCGACATGACTAATGGCAAAGGTTACCAGGGTTTGGGTCAACTTTCTATGACCATGAAGAGAAGAGTCATTGTCTGTCCTTGCTAGGAAACTGGTGTGTGCCAAGTTTATCCTTCACATGTGTTGCTAGGGATATTCTTAACAATAATGAATAATTAAGGTCATAATTCATTTTTGGATCCCCTGGAATTTTGTTTTTTCTTTTACTCAACCATTAGCTTCTGTGACAAGAATAAAACTGAAATCTGACTAAGGCACCCACTACTTACTCATTATTACACCTTAATGACTTCCTGCTGTTCTGGGGAGAAGGACTCAAATGTTTATTTAGTGGCTCCTAGTCCCTGCACGGTCGCTATGCTACCCAGCTTGTCAGCCTCCTTCCCCAATCCCCAAGTCCTTCTGGGGCTCTGCTGTGCCCTCAGGCTACCCAGACCTGCTTCTAGTTCCTCAGATGGAGGGACCCTGCACCAGGAAACAGTTCTCCACCTGGATTACTCTTCACTCACTCTTCGTTCCCAGTGGACTCTGTCCCGCCCTTTGCATCTCTGCTCAACTATTACTCGGAGATGCCTTTCTTGACCTCCATGATTAGGCTCAGCCCTCTCAACATTATGCTCTACCAAATGTGTTGTTCTCCTGAGGAGTCCTTATCACGATTGCTTTGCCAAACTCGTTTTGTAATTCTCTGATTCAAGCCAATCTTTCCTACTAGATTCCCTATTACAAGGGCTGACGCCACTTACCTCTCTGTATCTCGATGTCTAGAGTATGATAGGCATTAAATAATTCTATGTGAATGAGTGACAGAATGTATTTTGACATTTTGACAAAAATGACTGCAAAAGAGGTCAGGGTAAAATAAACCCTTGCTGAGAGATTACGAAACAAAACCTAACTTAAATATACAAATCATTTCTTTAAAGGAAAATAGGCTTATCACTATGGTAGTTAAATTATTCATATAACACACAGGTTTTTTTCTTTCTTTTTCTTTCTTTTTTTTTTTTTTTTTTGAGAATCCCATAGCTAAACCTCACATACAAAATGATAGATGGCTATTATGTATTTTTTCCTTCTCTGTATTTTTCTTAATGGAAGCAAGTGGAACTTTCCAAATATCACTGTATGATTGGAAAAAGTGAAGCAGTCTGTAGTGCCATTTTGAGGGGAGGAGGGGAAAGAAAGGGGAAAGATTCTGAAAAGGGCTTATGTTTTCTAATCAAAGTCAGATGTAGAACTGATTTTATGTTGCTTCAGTAACGAGCTTCACTTTCTCCATTAGTAGTCTGGTCTAGCATGGGATGTTCAGAGGAAGTCCCCTGAAGATACATGTGTTCTTTTAACACCGTATATTTTATACCTTAGCAGTCTGCTCACTCTGGCTTTCAGTAGAGCAGAAACAAACACTTTGGGCAGACCTAAGACAACTTTGAATAAGAACCTGCTTGAGAAAGATTTCCCTTACAAGCTAAATGTTACATTTCCACTCAACAGAAAGGTACTGCTGTGTGGCCATAAAAAGCTGGCCCAAACCCTGTAACCTTTGCAGCTAGCCATGTTATTTTTGGTTCATGCCAACATGGATCACAGCTGTGACTCAACAGAGCCACTGAATCAAGAATTCAAAGAGTTTAAAGAACAGCGAACTCAAAAATGACTTTTTTTTCTTATGGTGTCATTATGCAACATTTCTAGTAGTTTACCTTTTCAAATTTACCAACTCTGTACAGATGAGCTCAGTTGTTGTTTGGCAGATGAAATCCTGAGCTACGTCAGCACGCTTCCCCAAATCCCACTGCAGGCTGGGGATGATGAAGCTTTCCTTTCTGGGGTGTTTGTTTTACGTAAGTAGTGACTTACTTTTCAGAGGTAAAAAAAAAAATCTGTGTTGATGTATTTCTGACTCAAATAAACCAAAAATAGGATTGGTGGTTGATTTAAATGTTTGTAATTCCTCATTTGAAGAGGACAGAAAGCCCCTATCAATGGATTCTGTTTTAGTTTTTGCTTTTTCCTCAAACTGTATGAATTAAATGAAGCCACAGGCTTAGAGCTAACCAACTAGAAAACAGACATGAACTTGAGTAGATGATATATTAGTATATTTATCAACATCCTTTAGAGTTTGGGCTTCATTTTAATAATTACTCCTTAAACTTGAAGAATATCCCAGTTTTCCCCATTGAGGGTGGAATAAGCAGGGGGACACAGAAGAAAGGATAAAACTTGTCCCTTACCTGCTAACTACAGTTTTTTCAGCTTTGTGGTCAAACTTAAGAGTTCTAAGGACGAGAGTAAGTAGGCAGGTGTTATTTTTTGTTGTTATTTGCTAGATTAGGCCATTAATCAAATGTTTCATAGGCCCCAGGAAAAAGACAACACATCTTATCACTTTTCTCTTTGGGAAAATAGATCCAGATTCTGGGGTGTATAGTCAGGCTCTTGCTTAAGCTTGCTGTTTAGAAAATGCTACTCTGGGGGCGCCTGGGTGGCTCAGTCGGTTAAGCATCCGACTTCAGCTCAGGTCGCGGTCTCGCGGTCCGTGAGTTCGAGGTCTCGCGGTCCGTGAGTTCGAGCCCCGCATCGGGCTCTGGGCTGATGGCTCAGAGCCTGGAGCCTGCTTCCGATTCTGTGTCTCCCTCTCTCTCTGCCCCTCCCCCGTTCATGCTCTGTCTCTCTCTGTCTCAAAAATAAAATAAACGTTAAAAAAAAATTAAAAAAAAAAAAAAGAAAATGCTGCTCTGAGACCAGATTCAGCTCTTTCTTTGGGTAATTCAATGTAAGTTTCAAATGGGGAAACATAATTTTGGAGGTTTCCTTCCCATAGCAGTGGTGTTTGCCTAAAAGAAATTATATTTCTGTGTTACACTTTGGATGTGGTAGGGAGTCACCGCTATAAGGTAAATAGATAAGTCCCTCGGGTTCTGTGTCCGGGGACCCCCAGGCGCTGTACAGGGCAAACAGAAGGCGCTCTACTGAGTGAAGGTCGCATCTTGGATTGGTCCAGGCTCAGTTAGGTCCACGGCAGCCGCTAGTCCTCTTTAAGTTAAACTGATGGAGTTTTCTGCTTCCCTTGGCCTGGTATTCTTGTTTTTAGCATGTTCCTACCTATACTTGAAAACTAGAAAAGGTAAACTGATTTGGGAAATAGTTCCTATTTTTAACAAAGATTAGTAGGATTTTTGAGTGAGGAAAGACTGTAGAAATCATGTACGTTGACCATCTTGTTTATGGAGTACAGAAAGTAGCCCAGAGAGATTGAGAAACTTGCCTAAAGTTACACAGCTAATATGTGGCAAAATTGGGATTCATAGCCCAGGTTCAGTGTGTCCTTGAGCAGATTTATTCAAAGAACTGCTTCAAAGATGTTGGATTTATAAATCTTAAGACAGAATAAATTATTTATATCACAAATGCCATGAGAGAAAACCCTGCCATTATTGAGTAAACATTAAGACTATTAATATCAATTGGAGTTGTGACTATTTAAAGAAAAATAAAGTGTTGCCTGTATCCTTATGTGTATAATGATTTTTAAATTATTTTTTCAGTTGAATTCAGTTTGGCAAAGCAGTTAACTTTGAAAGATGGGTTAGTAAACTAAAGTTTTATTTACTGACTTTCTATAAACAAGTGAACCCTGAAACGTTACCCCTAGAAATGAAGATTCATTTGTTCCCAGCAGACATTAGGAGCCCAACAAATATTTATTGAATGATTGGATAAGAACTACAATGTTGTGGGACATTAGCATTTGACTGAAGACACATTAATAAAGGTGTACAGAACACAGGGTTGGGGGCGCCTGGGTTGCTCAGTCAGTTACACATTCAACTCTTGATTTCAGGTCAGTCATGATCTTGCGGTTTGTGAGATTGAGCCCTGTGTCGTGCTCTGCTCTGGTTGGGATTCTCTCTCTCCCTCTCTCTCTGCCCCTCTCCAGCTCACTCTCTCTCTCTCAAAATAAATAAACATTAAAAAAAAACCACTGTGTTAAACAAAACAAGTCAGACACAAATCAGCATGCTGTCTGATTTCATTTGTATGAAGTACCCAAGCAGGCAAAATTATTTACACTGTTAGAAGTCAGAGCTGTTGTCATCATTAGGAAGAGTAGTTGCTGGAATGGGGTCCAAAGGGTGGTCATGTTTCTTTGATCTGGGTGATCAGTTTGTAAAAGTTCATTGAATTGTGTGTTACAACATATGCACTTTACTGAATGTACATTTTCTGAATGTATATGCACTTTTCTGAATGTATGCATATACGAATACATATTCAATAAAAAATAAAAAATATATACAGTATTTCATCTTAAAAACAGAGCAGGTTAATAAATGTTTAGCACTTGGGGGGAAATCCCCATAGAATGAGTTAAAAAAGCAAACAAGTTGGGGTAAGGGTTTTACTTTCCGTAATGCTGTAAAATGTGCAACTCTTATACTGTCACAGAATAAATAGAACCTTGACTTTGCTTTCCAGAATTTATGCAGCTGCCTCCATGCACTTTTGACAGTTTTATCACATACTGGGCAGTTACAAGCCTGTTTAGACATCAGGATGATACTTGCAGATGTTGGTAGGGCTTACATATCCATGATCTTGTAAAACTGAAAAAATTTTCGGCAACCATAAACAACTATGCTGGTCTATTGAATTATTTTGTCAGCTTTATGGGAAAGCACTTTTAACATAATTGACTATAGAGTGTTGAAGGATGATCTTTCTAAATTAGCAAATCAGTTTTGAAAGTCACGCCTAAATAAATACCACTTTAAGAAAGAATATATTAAACATGTTAACGTGTATCAAACGAATTTTTAAAAGACACAGGTGATGCCCCTCCAAGTTGGTATGAGAGTAGAAATCACCGTCTGACTTCCAAATGCCCTCCCTTTGGTTGAATCAACAATATCCTGTGAGGCATTTAAGGGAAAGGAAACAGGGATCATTGGGGCGCCTGGGTGGCTCCGTCGGTGAAGCATCTGCTTCTTGATTTTGGCTCAGGTCATGATCTTGTGGGTTCGTGAGTTCAAGCCCCACATGGGGCTCACTGCTGTCAGCATGGGGTCCACTTCAGATCCTCTGTCCCTTTCTCTTTCTGCCCCTCCTCCCCCTCTCTCAAAAATAAGTACACATTAAAAAAATCATTTAAAAAACACGGAGGAATCCTTTTGTTTAAGATATTTGTTCCTTAAACTTTTTTTTTAATGTTTATTTATTTTTGAGAGAGAGACAGACAGAGCCTGAGCGGAGGAGGGGTAGAGAGATTGGGAGACACAGAATCCCAAGCAGGCTCCAGACCCTGAGCTCTCAGCACAGAGCCCTAAATAGGGCTCGAACTCATGAATTGCGAGATCATGACCTGAGCTGAAGTCGGACACTTAACCGACTGAGCCACCCAGGTGCCCCTGTTCCTTCAACTTTCAATGGCCCAGTTCCTTGCATTTATCAACATATGTTAAATTGTAGGTGACTTCATACTCCAACATGTTGATCTCAATAAGTTAATCTAATTGATGCATCGAAAAAACACAGCTTTAGAAAAAAAATAGAGACTTGCCATGATTTCTCCTCAACAGAATGTGCAGTATGTATTGCTGGGTGAATCAAAAACTAGATGTGAACTAGAGCCAAGTGACAGGCCTATATTTTTCCAATACTTTCACACCTTAATAACCTATTTTTGCAAAACTTAAACAAACTTAAAGACCTATTCCTTTGTAAAGAAAACTAATGAGGAAATAAGCTTTCTGTAAGGAATTAAATCTAGCAGCAGCAGCATCTTAATAACTATGCTTATTTAGCATTTTACAGTTTACAAAGCACTTTTCCCATTTTTTTTCCTTTATTCAATCCTCACGATAATTTTATTAACACGAGTTAGGTATGATTGTTACCTCTATTTTACAGAGGAGAAAACTGTGACCCAGAGGGCATAGCCAGACCTGGCTCCCTGTGTCCCCACCTGGGTTACATCCTTTCTGCTATGCTATAGCATCTTGTGACCAGAAAGCAGGGGGGGATTTGTTTTTCTAATTTTTTTTTTTTTGCAAATGATAACATATCATTAATACACTGAGAATATTATTTTCAAGTGTACAAAGTCCTTTCAAAATAATACTTTATTTTAGGGGCACCTGGGAGGCTCAGTTGGTTAAGCATCCAACTCTTGATTTCAGCTCAGGTCACAATCTCACGGTTTGTGAGTTTGAGCCCTGCTTCAGGCTCTGTGATAACAGTGTGGGGCCTGCTTGGGATGCTGTCTGCCTCTCTGCCTGCCCCTCCCCTGCTTGTGCTTTCTCTCTCTCTTTCTCTTTCTCTCTCTCTCAAAATAAATAAATTAGCTTAAAAGTAATATTTTATTTTATTTAACAGATATTTGTCGAGTCCCTCCTGGGAGCTGTGACAATGCTGGCTTCTGGGAGGAAAATACACAGAGGCTCTGACCTCCTGGAGGTGATAGAGTTGTTGACATGACACGCAATCATGCATAGTTGATGAATAGTTGAAGCTATGATAAATCGTATGAAGAAAATCGAAAGAGGGCTATGTGAGATTATTACAGGGAGTCCAGTTTAAACTTGGAAAAACCTCTTTGAGAAAGTGACATTTAAGCATTGAAGTAGGAGTCACCTAGGTGAAGAGTTGGGATGAGGGAGAAAAGACTAATCCAGACAGAACAAAATGTGCCAAGAGGGAGGAGGCAGGAGATACAGCCACCTTCTCAGAAATGGAAGGAGATCAGGGTGACGGGAGGGCAGTGAGCATTGGAGGGAGGGGTACAATTTAAAAAAAATTTTTTTAAGTTTATTTATTTTTATTAAAAATTTTTTTTTAGCATTTATTTATTATTGAGAGACAGAGAGAGAGAGAGAGAGAGAGAGAGACAGCATGACAGCATGAGCAGGGGAGGGGCAGAGAGAGGAGGAGACACAGAATGTGAAGCAGGCTCCAGGCTCTGAGCTGTCAGCACAGAGCCCAGTGTGGGGCTTGAACTCACAACCTGTGAGATCGTGACCTGAACCAAACTCAGGTTAAGTCAGCTTAACTGACTGAGCCACGCAGGTGCCCCTTATTTATTTTGAGAGAGACAGAGACAGCATGAGTTAGCGCAGAAGGAGAGGGAGAGAGAGAGAACCCCAAGTAGGCTCTGTGCTGCCAGTACAGAGCCCGATGTGAGGCTCAAACTCACAAAACCATGAGATCATGACCTGAGCTGAAGTCAAGAGTTGGACACCTAACAGACTGAGCCACCCAGGTGTCCTGGGAGGGCTATCGATTTTGAGGCTGGAGAGTGGGGCAGGATTTCTGGAGGCCTTTGGAAGATTTGAGTAGGGGTACAGTTTGCATTTAAGATGATCATGGCTGCTGTGGAGAATGGATTGGAGGAAGGGAAAAGATAGAGCCAAGAGAGGAGGGTTTCACAAAAACCTAGAGATGAAAGTATTTTAAGAACAAGGAAGAGGTCAAGTTAATGGCTTTGAGGAGTTTCCAAAGTTGATCCTGCATTTGACAATGTGGAGGCAGGTAGTGACCCTGCATAGTGGGGGTGGAAGCCGGCAGCATATGCAGACTCCACTTTGTAGGAACTTAACCATCCAGGGAAGGGGAAAGATGGGGAGGAAACTGGAGGGAGTGTGTGTTGGGCACGGATTGAAGGGGAGGTCTTGAAACTGGGACATCCGAAAGCATTTGGCCACAATAAGGAAAGTCGTCTACCAGGGAGGGGGAGATTGCTAGTGATGATGGTGTATGTATGAAGGAGAGGATGTCAGGTGGCTGATCAAAGGAGCTGAGAAGTCACAAAGGGATGTGACCAAGTGCACGTGGAGCATTCTACACTAGGTTACACCATCCCTGGAAGAGGAGGGGAGCCCCCTCCTTCGTTGTGACAAGGAAGGAAGACGTAGAAAATGAGTTTAAAGATTTGATGTGGGAAGGTGACGGCATTTTCTCCCCCAGTAGATTCTTCCCCCAGTCCTTTATGGAGTGTGAAGCAAGGTCATAGTGAAGATAAAAAGGGCAGTGGGAGTCACAGCAGGTTACGGAGGTATGAACCCGGCATTGCGTGGAGATTGAGGGAAGGCTCCATAGGCAGTGTCCGGGGGAAACTGCTGACCATGGTCTTGATAACAAGTCTCCATACCAGGTGATTTTTCTCAAACAGCGTTTGGGGCTGATCTAGGTTTGGGAGAAGACTGGAAGAGTTATTGGCTGATTCAGATGATTGACAATTTGCAGTTAGGTATGCTTTCAAAGATGCTTATGGTTTCTATCAAAATAGTAGATGTGAATATTATAACCCAAGAGTAACTGAATTCACAAGTCTTCAGTGGCCTGGACATAGTATTCCTGGTTTCTAGATTTCTGTTGTTGGGAAGAAAAGCAGAGATTTAGGCAGATAATTGAAATAAATAAATAAATAAATAAATAAATAATTTTTGCTTATTTCACCCATCCCCCCCCCCCTCTGGTTTGTTCTCTATAGTTAAGAGTCTTGTTTTTTTGTTTATCTTTTTTTCTTTGTTCATTTGTTTTGTTTCTTAGATTCCACATATGAATGAAATCATATGGTATTTGTCTTTCTCTGTCTGACTGACTTCATTTAGCATAATACTCCCTAGCTCCACCCATGTTGTTGCAAATGGCAAGATTTCATTCTTTTTTTTTTTTTGGCTGAGTGCTATTCTCAATGGACACTTGGGCTGCTTTTGTAATTGGGCTAATGTAAAGAATGGAAATGTAGATGTTGGAAATTTCTGACTACTAAATTCTACTGAAGTATTACATACTTCATGGGACTGGTAAATAAAATTTAGCAAACCCCAGATTAATTTATAAGTATGCATCTCTAGCATTCACAGTTGTCTCAGCATGAAGAACCAAAGGAAACCCTCAACATGACTCTCCTGCCCCTTCTCTGAGTTAAAGTGGAAACCCCATCACCCACTCTTGCCAACAGACACCACCCTCTCTTGACCCCACAACTGCCTCCAACTTTTATGTCTCTCTTCTTTCCTTCCCAGTAGACCTTCTTCTCCTTCTGCCCTCTCTACTTCACCTTCCATTAACTCTCCAGTACTTTCTACACCAGCCTCCACCCCTCAGCTCTTTACTCCCCAAGATCTCACATGACATTCTGGTGGTTACATCCAGTGGAAACTCTTCAAATGCCATCAAATGCTCTCCTATAGCATTTTTGCTCTGTAATCTCCTTAGTGAATCCCATGACACTATTCTCTCCTATTTTCCCACCTACTTCAGTGGTAAATTCTTTGTGGGGTGTGTGTATGTGTGTGTTTGTGTATGTAGTTTCATCTTCCTCTTCCCACTTCTAACATGTCTGTGGTCCCTAGAACTCTGCCCCAGGTCCTCTTATCACTTTGTACTTAACCCATTCATGCTCATGACTCCACATTCCAAATCAACGTCTCCAGACAGGTTGACACTGAGGGGCATTCCTTCCTGTCCAACCAGGCAGCTCAAACTCAGTAGGTCCCATAAAGACCTCAAATTCAGTAGGTCCAAAGCATAATTTACCATCTTCTTCTGCTGAACTCTCTGTCTTTGCAAATATCATCCACTAGCTCCCTCAATTAAGAAACCAATGGACCATTGTAAATGTCCCCACCTCTCTCTTCCTGTGCATCTGATTACTCATAAAGAGCTGTCTGGTCTATAAGCTAAACCTCTTTCACCTCTGTTCACACTGGACATCATAGCCACTATTGCTCTAATGTAAGCCTTTCTCCCCTCTTACTTGAGACATGTTGTCTTGTTTCTAGATCATCTCCATAATCTCCCTGACACATTGCCACAGAGTCACCTTTCTACCATGCAAATTGGATCTTCTCAGTTTTTGCAAAAAATTCTTCAGTGACTCTGCATCACTTATATTACATAGTTTTTATCTTTAGAAAGGCATATAGGCCTCTTTTTGTGTCTTTTGCCTCATCTTTTGACTCAGGTCTCAAAGTCCTTGCAAATCAAGCATATGGATCTACTTATCTGTTACCGTGGTCTTTCATGCTCTTGAAAGGCCTCTTGGCTTTTGCATAGGCTATTCTCTGTCCTCAGAATATCCTCCAATGATTGTTTGCCACATAAAGTGAGACATTTACTATTTTCCTGGCTCAGTAACTGGGGTTCCAAAGTAGAGGATAGAGAAGCAGTAAGTGGCAGCAGCTGCCCACATTTAGAACCAGACACTCTGTCATGGATTATTAAAGAGGTTGTAATAGCTTCCCTAAAATCCTCATCCATGGTTCCCATCCTTCCCCCATACTCCTAAGGGGGGAACAAAGGGGGAATCAATGGAGTCAGGAGTCACTGGCCTGGTAGGGGAATGCATGTCTTTTCTATACTCTCTTCTTGGAGGTGGGGTACTGTTTATCACAAAGCCATGCACATGCAGGGAACATAAGGAGAATCACTTGTAGAGGTGGGTGAATTGCAAGAAGAGAAGGTTGATGTCTCACTCCTTGGCTTCATGCTTCTGAAGCGGAAAACTCTTGTTCCATTCTGATGCTGCTATAGGACCAGAGGGAAGAATGGTGAAGGGATTTGTGGGAGAGCCTGTCCAGGTCCTAAACTCTAAACCCTAGAGTTTAGGAGCATACGTAGCTATAGAAACAGGGTCTCCTCCGCCTGAAATTTCTAAGGTGAGGCTTTCTACTCTTTGCCAGCAGGGTGAGAAAGGACTGTATTTTGACCTGCTTTTCATGAAGAAGTTAGATGTTGGGGAACCTCAGTGTAGTTCTCTTTGGCCTTTAGGGGATGTGGGAAAAGACTTCAGTGGCTTCCATGGCTCAATACAAAGGAGCACAGAAGTTAGCTGAGAGGCAAGAAGGAGGGCTCTCCAGGAAGAATCTGGGCCAGTATGGGATGCCCAGCTTGGGGAGGTGATTGAGTGTGTAGACCACTGTTGGAGACAAAAAGACACATGGCACCCCTTTCTGAAGGGATTCTCAGTAGTGGAGGAGGTAGGGGTAAACCTGAACACCAACCCCCAAACCACACATACTGGGTATAAGGCCACCATGTTAGCAGAGGGTACCAGCATCAGATAAGTCAGAGTGGATCAAAGATGCTCCCCATCACCACCACCAGTAAGACATCCATTGCTTCGGATAACCTCTGCTTTCTTGTCTGCCGCTCCCAGTCATTATCTCTGGAGGAGGTAGACTCAGAAAGAGAGGGGAAAGACCTTGCTTTCGAGACCATACTCTTCTGTCCAATTCAAGATGCTGGCATGCAAGGGAGTATAGCTTTAAATTTCACACAACACCCTCACATGCGTGCACATGCACACACAAGTTTAGTAGTCAAGAAAATATATTTGGAAATAAAAACGATAATTCCAGTACTTGAGCATTTCTGTAGGTCAGCCTATCCCAGGCTTTCTTAAACACTTAATACATTTAAATTATAAAACTGAAAAAAATTATAAAACTGATACAACACTAGCAGGAACACAGGAGATATTTTGCAGACTTGGACTAGCGTAGTGAAAAAGTATTGTCTCACTGATAAATTAATCCCTCCAAAAAATCATTCCAAATGTGTTCCCATCAATTAAAACATTAGAGACATTAAAGAAACAAAAACAAAGTATCACAGACATCAAAAGTTAAACAAGAGAGACCAACCATCATCAGATCAAGACATACATCAATGCAATAATAAATTTAGAAACATTCACATCCATCAGTAAGCAGATTAAAGCCATTCAGTCATACACAAAGCAACCACACGACACACTTCTCAGCATTTACTCATTGGACACACCATTTTTAAAGGCGGATTATCAAGAATGAGGAAAAACGGCTTAATAATTAAACATTTTTCTTATACTTATATTTTAAAAGAATTTTAGAGAAAATAAAAATTGTATATGCTTTTGGTTTTGTTTTGGCAGATTTCTAAAGAATATGCTAAGGAGTTATAGTGTTCTGTGGGATACCCTTGGTGAAACATTATTATAAGGTTTAGAGCACTGGTTATCCAACCTGTAAACCACACAGTGGGTTTTGGGGTGCTCCTTCAAAATTGTAGTCAGACATTTTAATAAAGAGACTGGCATGTTAAAGTGTATGGGCTTTTAAATTGAAAGTGAGTGGCAAGTTATGATGTCTCCCCGCAGCTGTGTTAAGGACTGGGCAATGAGGACTCAAGAGAGCAAAGTTGAATGCATAGATTGGAAAAACATATAAAATGTTTTACATTTTGACCCTACTGCGTTGAGACTTCTTTTTTCTTTTCTTTTTTTTTTAAAGATTTTATTTTTAAGTAATCTCTACACTCCACGTGGCGCTCTAACTCACAACCCTGAGATCAAGAGCTGCATGCTCTTCTGACTGAGCCAGCCAGGCATCCCCTGAATTGAGACTTTTTTTTTAAGTTTATTTATTTTGAGAGAGAGAGAGAGCAAAAGAATCCCAAGAAGGCTCTGCATGGTCAGCACAGAGCCTGATGTGGGGCTTGAACTCATGAACCATGAGATCATGACCTGAGCTGAACTCAAGAGTCAGACACTCAACTGGCTGAGCCACCCAGGTGCCCCCTGAGTTGAGATTCCTTAATAAATGGGTTAGTTAACAGTACCAATCCTAACTGTAATTCTCTAGTTAACTGAATTTCATATAGTCCCAGACTTCTGTTCCTTGTTTTCTTCTCTGTTTTCATTTTTTATTGCTGTGTTCAAATCACCCCCAAATCCAGCATCTTGAGACAACAAAGGTTTGTGTCTCACCGTTTCTGTGCATTAGGAATTTGGGTACATCTCAGCTGGGAGTCTCAGACTTGAGGGTCTTTCATGCGTTTGTAGTTAAACTGCCAGCCTGGGCTGCAGTCACCTCTGAAGGCTCAGGTGAGGGAGGAGCCCTTCCAACTTCACTTATGTAGTTGTTGGCAGGATTCAGATCTTCATGGGCTGTGGCACTGAAGGCCACAGTTCCATGCTGGCTGTTGGCCAGAGGCCTCCCTCTGTACCTTGGCAGGTAGACCTCCCCACAGGGCAGCTCACAACATGGCAGCTGACTTCCTTCAGAATGAGTGAGAGTGTTCAAGAAGGAACCATATTCTTGTCATAACCTAATCTCAAAAGGAACATCCCATCACTTCCCAACCCATCACTGCCATTTTGTATTCATTAAAAGTTAGTAAGTCCAGCTCACATTCAAGGGGGAGAGATAACACAAGTTCATGAAAAGCAGGAGGTAAGGCTTATTGGGAGCCATCTTAATAGCTTCCTACCAGATTCTCTCTCCTTGCACCACAAGGTCTCTCCACTTTCTGCCTCTTATGAGTCTTACTCTTACCTGATGACCTGGCCTCCTATTCTTTAAGAAAATAGAACATAAGTTGTTTTTTATCTTCTTGCAACCAAGTCTCCCACTTTCCTCATTTTCAGCCATTTTCTCTATTTTTCCTCTTGTTATCACTGACAAACTGTCCTTCTTCCTGCCCATCCCCCTTGTCACAAGTACAAAAAAAAATGTCCCTAGGCTTCTTGTCCTCCTTAAGCTACCATCTTATTGTTCTTCTTCCCATATTGCTACATTTAAGGAGCACTTCCCTATTTTTGATTGCATTCAACATGGCTAACCGTTGCTACCCTCCTCCTTTCTGGATTTCCATGATACTAACGTTTTCATTGTGACATAGTTTTTCTAATCATTCTGGTCACTTCTCTCTTTTGTTGGCTTCTCTTATATCTGCACTCTAAATGTTGATGTTTCCCAGAGTTCAGTTCTGCATCTTCCTTATCTCCATCTTTCCATAAGTGACCTCTCCCATTCCTGGGGTTTTAAATATTACTTACATGTAGATGAATTTGTTCAGCCAATGCTTCCTCTGAATTTTAGAATGGTTTCTCTAACTGCTTACTTGATAACTCCATTTGGAAATCTCAAGGGGACCTCAGGCTTCATGTCTATAACAGAACTTCTGTTTTCTAAATTTTCTCTCTTATTTCTCTCCCAAATTCCCCACCTCAATAAATGGAGCCACAGCCGCTTGGTTTACTCAAATATAAATCCGTGATTCCTCTTCTTCCTCAATCCCTCATTCCAATCTATCACCAAGTCCTGTACTTTTTCTGCTTACAAACATACTACCAAACCATCTGTTTCTCTTCCAGTATCTCTACCCTAATCTCCCATCTTGTCACCTGGCTTACTAGAGTCATCCCCTACTGGCCTTCCTGCTCTGCAGAGCAGCCAGTGGAATAGTCTAGAATACTGTATCAGGCCATGTTTTTCTTGGATAAAAGCCTCTGGTGCTGCCCCCTTATTCTTTGTAAAATCTAAATTTCTCAAAATTCTGTATGATATGTCTTTTATGTTTTCAATCTCAGATCATTGTATTCACCCTGCACTTACTATGTGTCAGCTGCATTGGCTTTCATCATTTCTTTTTTTTTTAACACATTTATTTATATATTTATTTATTTAGAGCATGGGGGAGAGACAGAGGGGGGGAGTGGAGGAAGAATCCCAAGCAGGCTCCATGCAGAGCTGGACACAGGGCTTGCTCTCACAAACTGTGAGATTATGACTTGAGCGGAAATCAAGAGTTGGACACTCAACTGAGTCTCCCAGGTGCCCTGGCTTTCATTTCTTACATGCCCTGAATTCTTTATTTCCAGGCTTTTGCACATGCTGCTCCTTCAGCCTGTGATGACTTCCTTTACTTTCCCCCCATGGTTGGCTCATGCATTTGTCAAAACTAGTAATCACAGATTTATTCATTTATTTATTTGCCTACTTTGTCATACTGTAAGCCCCATAAGGACAAAGCCCATGTCTGCTTTGTTTTCACTTGTATACTCAGCACCAAGCACTTTGTAAGTACTTAGTAACCATTTGTGTAAATGAAAAATCTCCCTGTTGTGCTCCAAGTCTCAACTGAAAAACTATCTTCTTAATAACTTTCCCAGGCTATGGAGTCTTCCCACATTCCTTCAGGCTGACCCAGGACTCCCCCTATATATTATTTATAAACAGTAAACACCTCCACTGGTAGCAGTTGCCATAACATGTTGAGAGTTCCTTGTATATCCATCTCCATGATAGACCATGTGCTCCTTGAGGTCAGGTCAGAACTTTGTCTTTTTATTCCTAAAACCCAACAGCCTCTTTACAGTGCCTGGTGTATACCCAACAGGTGCTTAACACACGCTTGCCAAATGATGTACTGAAAGTCCTTGACAACAAGGACTTTGGCCCATGGGAAGTTCTTGGCCATGGCCAAGGAAGCTCTTTTCCTGGCTCAGGGACAAATCTCAGGCTCCTGAGTTCTCTACCAGCTCCCTCCACCCCCCCAAACCCCCCCCCCCAACGCAGCATTGCTAAGGCTGAGCTTCTTTGGGAAGGGCCCCTTTGAGGCCCTGAGCTTTTGCTGAGTGAAACATATTTAGAGTAGGAAAGGAAAGAACATGGAAGTCTTTTTTTTAAATCAGCTTTAATGAGGTGTAATTGATATACAAAAAGCTGCACAAATTTAATATATACAATTCAATGGGTTTGGACATATGTGTACGCCCATGGAACTATCACCACGATCAGTGTACTAGACATATCCATCACCTCCAAAAAGTGCCTTGTGTTCCCCCTGCCCTTTTTTTTTCTTTTGGTAAAAATACTTAAGAGGAAATCTACCATCAGCAATTTTTTCAAATATTAAGTTTATTTATTTATTTTGAGACAGAGAGAGAGAGAGAGAGTGCAAGCAGAGGAGGGGCAGAGAGAGAGAATCCCAAGCAGGCTCTGCGCTGTCAGCACTGAGCCAGATGTGGGGCTCCATCCCATGAACTGTGAGATTATGACCTGAGCCGAGATCAATAGTTGGATGCTTAGCTGACTGAGCCACCCAGCTGTCCAACCATCTACAAATTTTTAAGTGCACTATAGAATATGTTTACTTATAGGCACAATATTATACAGCACATCTCTAGAACTTAGGCATCTTGCATAACTAGAGCATAACAGTCTTGAAGAAAATGTTTCTTAATATTTTCATTTATTTTTGAGAGACAGAGCATGAGCAGGGGAGGGGCAGAGAGAGAGGGAAACACAGAATCCGAAGCAGGCTCCAGGCTCTGAGCTGTCAGCACAGGGCCTGACGCAGGACTCGAACTCACGAACTGTGAGATCATGACCTGAGCCGAAGTCGGTGCTTAACCAACTGAGCCACCCACACGCCCCTTGAAGAAAATGTCTCTTGAGTTGCTCTGCTAAAAAGTAAGAGCAAATGACGTACAGCAAGGGTAATTACGGTAAATGCTTGACAAGGCACACACACTTCTGAAAACTTGTTAAGTGATAATATCACCATTTTCTTAATTTAATAAGTGGGGTTTTTATTTCCCTTCGGCTCATTGCTAATGACAGGGACAGATCCCATTCTTTTCACGGCAAAGTGCTTGGCTGACAGGAGCCCTGTCCTGCTGATGTCATCTGGGAGAGCTTCCTTTTACTGATTCTGGGGAGTCTGAGTTTGAAACAGGTGGATGTATGCATTTGAAAGAATCTATTCCAGATGCCAGAAGATTCAGTTCTGGTGAGGACGTGAAGGAAAATTATGAGAACAAGTGTCCTATTCACATGCTAGGAAAATAAATGTTTTACTAATCCTTAAATAACATTTTACTCTGAGGTGTATTGGCAAATTTTAGTTTTATTTCTGTATGAACGTCTCATTTTTATGGGTGTGATTTAAGTAGTAGAGGTGACTGCTAAAATTAGCTTTAGTTATCCCATGCTAATGTCCGTGTAGTATACATAGTTTTAAAGCCCTGACATTTCAGTTATATTTAATGAATAATTTAGTATTTATTATTCTTGGCTACAATTTAGTTTAACTATTACAAATGCACATACTTTTCTATGTTATGGGGTCTTCTCACGGTCGAGAAAGTATGTGATCAGGAAGGTGTCCTATGTGTTCTCTTTCCCCAGCCAAGGCCTTAACCGATGAAATTCTATCATTAAGCTCATGCTCATTTAGCACCTTACCATGTGCCAGGTACTGTGTTAGGTGCCGACAGACAACAGAGCTTGCAGTCTAGATTTCTATGTGAAAGTGAGGTGTAGTGGGTTCTCACCTACACACTGGATATCTGGAGACTGGCTTATGAGTTAGCTATTTGTTACCTGTTCAGCCCACAACTCCAGTTTACTTAATAAATTCACTAACCTCCATATGAAATTTGGGAAAATAATGTCATGTGAAAGCCCAAATAGCAGTTTCTACTTATTTCTGGAATATACCATATGGGCCATACTGGAGTAGATTTGTCTCACTCCGGTACAAGAAAAAATGAACACGTACTCGTTTAACAGGAAGGAGTGACCACAGTTATTATGCAGTCATTGGAGGAAACCATCCTGGAACTAACATTTCACAGAAAATCAGTATGCGGGTGTTTGTTTTATTTATTTTTTAAATGTTTTTATTTATTTTTGAGAGAACTAGAGATGGAGCACCAACAGGGGAGGGGCAGAGAGAGGGAGACACAGAATCTGAAGCAGGCTCCAGGCTGCGAGCTGTCAAGCATAGAGCCTGACGCGGGACTCGAACTCAGGAACTGTGAGATCATGACGTGAGCCAAAGTCAGACGCTTAACTGACTGAGACACCCAGGCGCCCCAATATGTGGGTGTTTAAAAGTTGGCTCCAAGAAATCCTTCCTATCCTGAAGGCTGCCCTCTCCCACTGAAAGACACCTGATAGTCTGGACTGGGGAAGACTCTTCTGTCCCTTCAGGCAGCACTAGCAGGGAGAACAGGAATCCCAACAGCACCAGATTAATGATGCAGATAAAAATAACACTACAAACCTGGAAATTAAGTTGCCATTGGAACCATAGCTACAAAAGTAGGCCAGGACCTATATGCTAAAGCTAAACAGTGCAACTGCCTGATAAAAGATTTAACTGGGACCCAGAGGCTCCTCATATAACAGACCAAATGTCCAGGATATGCTTTTTAAAAAAAACAAAAAACAAAAAACAACCCTGTAATATGAAGAAGCAAGACAATCCTGACTTAAATGAGAAAAGACATTCAGCTGACCCCGCCCTCAAGATCAATCAGGTGTTGAATTATCCCACATTATCCAAATTATCAAGGATTTGAAAGCAGCTGTCGTTAAAAATGCTTCATCAATCAATTACAGATTCTCTGGAAATAAATGAAAAAGTCGAAAGTTTCAGCAAGAAGCAGAAGTTGTATATACAGAAAAAGAACCAAATGGAAGTTTTAGAAGTGAAAGAATATACTTACAGAAATAAAACACTCCCTGGATTGGAATATAGACACACGTTACTTATTGCATCCTAAGATTAAAGCTATAGGAATAATTTTTAAAATAAACCTTTTATTTTACTATAATTTAAAAATTACAGAAAAGCTGCCAAGTGAGTCTAAGGAGTTCCTATAAATCCCCCACCCGGTGCTTCCGATGATTAACATCTTAGAATGTTATGGTGCATTTGTCACAACTAATGAACCACTGTTGATACATTGCTGTTAACTAAACTCCATATTTTATTCAGATTCCATTAGGTTTCACCTAATGTCCTTTTTTTGTGCTCCAATATTCCACCCAGGATACTACATTTATAGGAGTCCTTATAATATTAGGGTTAGTGGCCAAACTTCATGTCTTAGATTTTATGTCAGAGGAGGAGCTGCTATATGACTACATAGGGAATCTCACTGCAAGGCTATTATTGGGGGGCTTGTCTTGAAGCTGTTCTTGGGTAGCACACAGTGTTTATTCTGATCGGCTTTTGTAGCGTGGGTGCTGATGGAGATGGGGGTGCTTAAAGCCCCTCAGACCACCCCTGTATCATAGCACGGTAACCCACGGTCACCAGAACACGAACAGTCTTCTCCTCCATCCACAGCAAATTCACACTACTACCTCAGGCCTTGTGCAGTGGGGGAGGCCAGTACAGGGGAAGAAGTTTGGCACTGGGGTCTGCCTTCGAAATAAGTCCAGAATCCAACCACTTTTCTCTCTCCACTGCTTCCCCCTGAGGTCCCCTATGAGCCACCGTCTTCTCCTGCCTGACCAATAACAAGAATTTCTTCATTCATCCCCCTGATTCTGCCCTGGCAACTCTAGAGTATATTCTCAACACAATGGCCTAAGGGATTCTGATAAAATTTAAGTCAGCACGTGTCACTCTGCTCAAAACCTTATCCTGTGACCCTCCCTTCTTGCACTTGTTGTTATTGGTGGTGGTGGCCCTTGTTTTTTTTTTTAATTTTTTAATGTTTATTTATTTATTTTGAGAGAGAGAGATAGAGAGAGAGAGAGAGAGAGAGAGAATGAACAGAGGAGGGACAGAGAGAGGAGACACAGAATCCGAAGCAGGCTCCAGGCTCTGAGCTGTCAGCACAGAGCCCGACGTGGGGCTCGAACTCACAAACTGTGAGATCATGACCTGAGCCAAAGTTGGACGCTTACCCAACTAAGTTACCCAGGTGCCCCGCTCTTAATTGTGTTTTCAGTCAAATTTTTTATTGCACTATAACCACATACATACAGAAAAGAGTACAAATCATACGTGTGCCACTCAATGAATTGTTAAAATTGACAACTCCCGTGGAACTACCACCCAGGTAAAGAAATAGGCCAACTCTTGAGAACCCCGCCCTTTGGTTTTATTCCATTATTATTCCTACTCTTCTTCCCAGAGGTAACCTCTAACCTGACTTCTAGATTAGTTCAGTCTGTTTCTGAATTTTATATAAGTAGAGTTACAGAATGTATTCTTTTCTGCCTGGCATCTTCTCCCCAGCACTATGTTTGTGACATTTGTCCATGTTGTTATGCCATCTTATGCTTCTTAAAATCTGAAGCCTTGGGGCACCTGGGTGGCTCAGTTGATTAAGTGTCTGACTCTTGGTCTCAGCTCAGGTCATGATCTCGCGGTTTGTGAGTTCAAGCCCCACACCGGGCTCTGTGCTGATGGTGTGGAGCCTGATTGGGATTCTGTCTCTCCTTCCCCACTTTCTCTCTTTCTCTCTCTCTCTCTCTCTCTCAAAATAAGTAAAATAAATTTTGAAAAAATGTTAAGCCTTTATAAGGATGCCCAGGGCCCCATGCTACCCTGGCCTCCAATTCCCACCCTCCTTGGAGGTCTGTCCTAAGTTCCTATTATTATCCCCTGTCATTTCCTCTGACGTAGCCTCAACGGCTCCTTGATCTTCTTCAGACTCACCAGGCATGCCCCTGCCTCCAGGCCTTTGCGCTTACTATTTTCATTCCTCTGGAAGTTCTTTCTTCAGATATCCTCAGGGCTGGCTCTCTTTACTCTCTTTACTCTGACATGTCTTCACTCAAGTGTTTGCCTTCTCAGTGAAGATTCCTCAGGAGACCATCCACGTACTCCTGACCTGGTGTACTTCCTGGCTTGATTTTTTCCACAGCATTTACCACCATATTATATACATATTCGTTTCTTCTTGTTGTGAAACAAAATGCCACCAATGTAGTGGCTTAAAACAGTCAAACTTATCCCATAGTTCTGTAGGTTGGAAGTCCATTAGGCTTGGCTACTTTCTTGGCCCTGGGTCCCACCAGGTCAAAATCAAGGTGTCAGCTGCCTAGGGCTTTTATCTGGGAGTCTCTGGATGAGAAGCCAGGTTTTTCAGGCTGTGGACAGAATTCAGAGTCAAGACTGAGGTCACTGTTTTCTAGGCAGCTGTGGGCTGAGGTTTGCACTCAGCTTCTAGAAGCCACCTGTATTCCCTGGCTTGTGGCCCCTTCACCTTCAAAGCCAGCAAAGGCAGACTGAGTCCCTCTCAGGCTGACACATCTCTTCTGCCTTCCTTTTATGCTTAAAAAATGTTTTTTAATATCTATTTATTTTTGAGAGAGAGAGAGAGAGACAGAGTGTGAGGGGTGGAGGGGCTGAGAGAGGGAGACGTAGAATCCGAAGCAGGCTCCAGGATCCGAGCTGTCAGCACAGAGCCCGACGCAGGGCTCGAACTCACAGACTGCAAGATCATGACCTGAGCTGAAGTCCAACACCCAACTAACTGAGCCACCCAGGCGCCCCTTCTTTTCTACTTTTAAGGGCCCTTGTGATTACACTGGGCCCACTCAGATCATCTAGGATAATCTTCCCAATTTAACATCACCTGTTTGACAATCTTAACTCCATCTGCAACGTCCCTTTTGCAATATAAGGTCACACATTCATAGACGTAACACTATAGGTAAGAATCATGGAGACAACATCCTGTCTACCACAATATATTTTCTTGGTTATTTCATTCATTGTTCATCTTCCCCTTCTAGAATCTATGAGGGCAGAGATCTTTGCCTGACACATACTAGGCATTCAAATATTTGTTGAATGAATGGGTGAATGAACGTATGCAGCCTGGGTGATTAGTGTCATCATCAGCCTTCCCATTGGTACACATCTTCTTAGACTTTCTCTTGTCTTTTAGAGATAGTCTTGACTTTTATTTCAACCTGATTTTACCCAGTAAGTGTAGTCTTCCCCGAGCCCCCCACACCACTGCTTACAGCTCTGCTAGTTAAGGGGATGGGCGACCACAATAATGTCGTATTTTCATGGAGCCTCCTAGTTGCCACGAGAGACACATCCAGGGCATGGGGTACAGAGGGGACCCCGGAATGGAGTCAAGCTCAGAGGCCAACACAGTCTGGGAAGCCTCAGGCACTCCCCAGAGGAGCCAAGTGTCCAATGACTTCTTGGAACAGAATGCTTCAGGGATAGTAGAACTAGTCATGGAAAGGTTTTGAGCATTGTTTTGCTTAGTAAAATAAGTTTAAGACTCAGTCCGCTCCCACTGATTATCCAATGAAACATTTAAAAACCGTTTAATCGTTTGGATATTTCTAAAGATTCTGTTGCTTATTATTCAGACAGCTTAAGTCCTAGGACGATAAAGATCTGAGCTTGGCCAAAATGTTTGAAGCACACACAAGTAACAGATTTGCCTTTTGGGTTACGGTGTGGAAAAAAAATCTCTGGAAACAGATTTATGTATTAGTTTTTCACTTTGCCACCAGATGTCCTTCACGAGTAGGAAAATATGATGGCTCCAATGATATTTTGAAGTGTGAATGCCCAGCATTTTTGAATAGTTGACAGAGAAAGGAAAGTGTGAGTGAATGTAAATGTTACCACAGACTTTTGGATGAGACACGTATTTTGAAGGCTGCCTTACAGGTGTAGCTTTCAGAAGCAATATTTATTTAACTCTCAAGTTTTCATTTCTCACACTCGGCACACGTTTACTTACCATATTTCCTTTTCACTTAACTCCAAATGGATATTTTTCAAATTGGAGCAAGTTATTCTATTGAGAAATTAATATTAAGGATCAGGGTGCCGGGGTGTCTCAGTTGGTTGAGCGCCCATCCAACTTTGGCTCAGGTCATGATCTCGCGGTTCGTGGGTTCAAGTCTCACATCAGGCTCTGTGCTGATAGCTCAGAGCCTGGAGCTTGCTTCTGATTCTGTGTCTCCCTCTCTCTGCCCTTCCCCCTGCTCACACTCTGTCTCTCTCAAAAATAAATGAACATTAAAAAAATTTTTTAAAGACATGAATATTAAGGAATAATCAAATTCTTAGACTAATATTAAAGATTAAAATTTAGCATTTTATTTTGTTTTTATTTTTTAATCTTTATTTATTTTTGAGAGAGAGAGAGAGCATGAGCAGGAGAGGAACAGAGAGAGAAGGAGACACAGAATCCAAAGCGGGCTCCAGATTCCAAGCTGTCAGCACAGAGCCTGATGTGAGACTTGAACCCACGAACCGTGAGATCATGACCTGAGCTGAAGTCAGACACTCAACCGACTGAGCCACCCAGCTGCCCCTAAAATTTAGAATTTTAAGTGGGGGTTCCCAAAGATTCAAGGTGACCAGATCTCAGGCTTTTCAACACAAGAGCGATGTAGTTTATGGCACTTAAGTTCATTCTAGAAGCAGCTTGCATGCCTCTGCAAGACAGTTGAAAGGGGGCAATGTGCGATTTAGGATAAAAGCAAAGACGGCAACTGCAGTTTATTGCTAATAATTGATTCAAAGGAAAGTGTACAGAATACTTAACATAAATTAAGAAACAGCATCTTTTTTTTAAAGTTTATTTATTTTGAGAGAGCGAGTGACGGAAGGGCAGAGAGAGAATGGGGGTTTTGGCGGGCGGGGGGGGAGAGAGAATCCCAACCAAGCAGGATAGGACCTGCGTCATCCACATGGAGCCCAGCGCAGGGCTTGAACACATGAACCATGAGATCATAACCTGAGCCAAAACCAAGAGTCTGGTGCTTAACTGACTGAGCCACCCAGGTGCCCCCAAGAAACAACATCTTTTAAAAATGGAAATTTGGTCATGTGTGTTTTAAATGTAGAACAGAAACCCTCATAAAAGAAACAAGAAGAACTGCCGTTTTAAAGACTTTGTTGTGTGAATTGCCCTGTGCATTAATTGCACCTGGGTGCGGGGCTCTCACCCTCTCCCCGGCATCTCTGAAGTCATGGGATAAACCTGTGCTTTTTGGTGAGGGTTCCTCGTTCCTTCATTAAATGGGCGGGAGTGGGACAGGCAACCTATTTCCAGAAAACTGAAGGCCATCTGCATGAGATGTCAGCCAAGCAACCAGATGTTTGATGTGGATTGGCTCCCACATCCGGCTTCTTGACCGAATTCCTCCTCTTTCCACCCAGATGTTTTGGAGACACATCCAGAGAACTTAATGAAGGTTGTTCCGGCACAGAGGAAGGGGGTGGTGATATGTTGGTGTCCTGCAGGGGGCGAAGTTACCTCTGATTTTCTCCAGTTGGTTCACACATTCCAGCAGACTCCAGAGCCAAACCTGCCCTTTTCCCTTCACTCCATCCCTCCTGCATCACAGCTGGACTTTGTCCAGCTCCCT
Source organism: Panthera onca (assembly GCF_046562875.1). Lineage (NCBI taxonomy): Eukaryota > Metazoa > Chordata > Mammalia > Carnivora > Felidae > Panthera > Panthera onca. The sequence goes on along the minus strand of NC_138343.1, from coordinate 20,763,205 downwards.
AACCTGAGACTTCTCAGGGGGTGCAGGGGAGGGGTCAGAGAAACAGGGAGTGGGTGAGGTAGTGGTGAGGGGTGCTTATCCACATAGAGTTCCAACTGCCTTGGAAAAGCAGTGGTCCCAATTTTGAGGTTGTAGAAATGTTAGAACTGCCTCTCTTTATCCCCTTTTGCCCCAACGTCCAATCCAAAGATGTTTCCTGGTGTTTTCCAGCAAACAAGTGCACCTGTTGGGAGTAGCAGGGACATGAGGAGAGCATACCCTCTTTTGTGGTCCTCAATTGAATGTCACTGCCCTTAGGATCCTTATCATTTTTCATTTCACATAGTTTCCCTCTGGCTCTTGAGAGAGCTTGTGTTTATCATCTGGAGGCACCCTCAGCACCTCCTTTTTCCAGCAATATTCAACAGGAACCGAGAGGCCTCCTTGATGGGGATGTGAGGAGCATGGCAGACCTGAGTCAGGGTTGCTGCTCAGATGTTTAATTGGTAGTGCATCATTAAGTGCCGTTCTTGACTCACGTCACAAGGTCCATCTACTTCTAACCAAGTACCGAACAAAAGGGGAAGATGGTACGTGTGTCTGCCCGTGTGTTCTCTGCTAGACCATAGGTGCATATACAACAAGTGCATATAGATGGGTCACAACTTGCTTTTGTGTTTTATATGGCACAGCCCTATCTAGGTGCCCTTGTGTATGCTCAAGGGTTTTACAGTTTTGGAGTGCTTTCTCCACTGCCCTAATAGGTTTTTACTCTGCTTGTAGGTTTTAAAGCTGCTTTTACTCTGCTGTGTTTCACCAGCCATCTTAAAATGAAGGTATGACTACGTTTGAGAAAGGAGAAGGACCTTGGCAGGAAGCCTATGTATACTCGCTGAGATTTTAGATCTTTTGATCAGAGCTCTTGGCTGTTGTGATGTTATGTACTGTAGTGATTTTAAGTCCCATACAGAAGGAACAAGTGATGGAGGCTTTTAAATTCTAAGGATCCTGGTAGCCCAGACCAAGTAGTGATATATTTTCTTTTCAGATGAAAAGAATCCCTGCAGATGGTTAAAGACTGGCCTTCAATGTTGTTGACCTTGTGGTGCCTGAGGTCAATGGCTATGGGACCTTTGTAGAACTAAAGACCACACTTGCAGAATTAAACTCGAGTTGAGAAAATTAAATTTGTAGAATTAAAGACTAGATGATCTCTCTGGGCCATGAGAGAATGAGAAAAGCAATCCAGTGGGTGGAGGGGGGTGAAGACCCTCACCCATGAAAAACAGATTCTTTGTATTAAGACAGAAATGCTTATCAGATTTTGAGCAGCAGAAACCCCATGATCTCATAAGTCCATGAGTCCCATAGTTTATAGCTCTTTGGTCTGGCTCAGAAATGCCTTGGACCAAAGTGAAGTCTGTTTTCTAATCCGTACACTTTCCACCAAGTAAAAGATCCTAGTGTTTTAAGTGAATGCGTTTGTAGGATCCGGACATAGATTACTGGGCATTCTTGGATAGTGTGAGGGCAAGCGGATTTGCATCCTGAATGGCAGGTGGTGGTGGTGGTGTTTGGACAGAGGGGGTCGTGTCTGTGATTGAGAAGTGTGTCCATCATGCAAATGTAATGTAACGTGTGTCTTCCAAGCCTGATCTTGTCTAATGCTCCCGGCAACCTGACTTTCTTTGCCCTATTACACTGAACGGGAACACGCCAGGCCCCTGCCCGGGTTGGAATTATCCATACTGCCTCTCCTCAGGTTTTATCTGGCGTCATAAAAGCTCTATTGTATTTCAATACATTAACATGAAAAGTTCACAGAAAAACTGGAGCACTGAAACATTTCCAAGAAGATAGAGGGTGGCTTTTTTTTTGTTATATTATCTGACTGCCCCTCTTTCTTTAAGGTGCTGTCTTAAGAAGCCAAGCCAAGGCCGAAACGAAGCGATGAATCACAGTATATGGCCCCAAACCCTCGGGATGCCTGCTCTGGCTTACATTTGGTCCTGTCTGTGGCCCCGTGGCCCGTTTGTGAACAGAAGGTGTGTCCCAGCTTCCAGCAGCTGCCTTTGAAAGTCATGTGTCTGCTGAATGTCTATATTACAGCAATAAGAGAAACTATTCCTGTTGTTCCTCTGTTAATACAGGCGGCATTGATTTAACAGTTGTTTTTGCTTTTATTTAGTTAAAGCATCAGGTCAGGCCTTTTATATGATTGTAAAACAGACAGGCTTAAATTAGGGTGTTGATTAGATCGTCCACACTAGAGATGACCTCTCAGCCTTTGCTACCTCGCGCCCACTTTGGGTGCCTCCAAGAATCCTCTGTACTTGAAACCTACGCGCGGCCGAGGCAACGCCTCTCTGGAGAGGGAGGGTGAAAGAAGGGGGCGGGCCTATTTAAATACAGGCGAGACGCGCCTCTTCATTGGCTGCCAACCTGTCTGTTACCCAAGAGGGCAGGGACTCTCCGGGGCTGGAGTGCGGTACCTGAGCGAGACGCGCACCAGAAAGCCCACGTTGGCCGCTGCGGGGAGCGCAGCTCCGAGAGGCGGGAGTCTGCGAATTCTCGCGCCGACGCCGCGGTCGCTGCTCTGCGCGCGGGTCCAGTTCCCTCCCATTCCCTCTGCGGGCGGTGTTTGCGGGGCAGCCGGAGAGCTCAGAACGGAAAGCAAGATCCTTGCCGCCTCTGCTTGGGGGGTCGAGCGGCACGCGGAGATTTTGAGGGGGGCAGCGACAGTGCCCGAGGGCGGAGGGCGCGGAGTTTGTGAGCGGGAAGGAAGTTAAGCCTCGCGGAGAAGACTGGCATCTCGGGACGCCTTGTCGCCACGGCCTGGGCCCCACGGCGGAGTAAACTTCACCGCGGCTGTGCCAGCCAAGGAGAGGCGTGCGCGGGGATGATGCCGGGCATCCCCCCCAGCTGGTGAGCCGCCCGGTCGCCCCGGGTCCCACACAGCCGCCCCGGAGGGCGCGGGACAGCGCACGTGCGCGGGGCAGCGAGGCCCGAGAGTGACCGCGCCGTGACCCGCCCAGGGGCCAGGGCGCGGGCTGCAGCGCAGTCCCGACTCGGACGCACCTGGCCCGGACCTTGCGCCTCCAGAGACCTGAGCCGGAGTGTGGGGCTCCCCTCCAAGTGGTTCTCCGGGTGATCGTCCTCTTCGCCTCCCCTCCAGCCTGGGCAATTGGGGGCGCCCCAGAGGACGATGAGAGATAAGGACTGAGGGCCAGGAAGGGGAAGCGAGCCCGCCGAGAGGTGGCGGGGGCTGCTCACGCTAAGGGCCACAGCGGCAGCGCTCCGGCCTCGCACCGCCGCTCCACGCCTCGCGGGGCCCGCGGGGCCAGCCCGGCCGGGCGGGGATGCTGGGGCGGAGGGCGCAGTGGCTGTGCTGGTGGTGGGGGCTGCTGTGCAGCTGCTGCGGCCCCCCGCCGCTGCGGCCCCCCCTGCCCGCCGCCGCCGCTGCCGCCGGCGGGGGGGCGCTGCTGGGGGACGGCGGTAGCCCGGGCCACGCGGAGCAGCCGCCGCCGCCGCCGCAGTCCTCCTCGGGCTTCCTCTACCGGCGGCTCAAGACGCACGAGAAGCGCGAGATGCAGAAGGAGATCCTCTCCGTGCTGGGGCTCCCGCACCGGCCCCGGCCCCTGCACGGCCTCCAGCAGCCGCAGCCCGCTGCGCTCCCGCAGGAGCAGCCTCGCGGGGAGCCCCCTCCCGGGCGGCTGAAGTCTGCGCCCCTCTTCATGCTGGATCTGTACAACGCCCTGGCAGCCGACGACGATGAGGACTGGGCGTCGGACGAGGAGAGGCGGCAGCCCGGGCCCCGAGGAGGGGCCGGCTCGTCTCAGCCCCGGCAGCCGCCCCCCGGCGCGGCGCACCCGGTCAACGGCAAGAGCCTCCTGGCCTCGGGACCCGGCGGCGGCACGTCCCCACTGACCAGTGCGCAGGACAGCGCCTTCCTCAACGACGCGGACATGGTCATGAGCTTTGTGAACCTGGGTAAGGATCTAGGGTAGCGTAACGACGAGAACTCCCTCCCCTTAACGGTCTCCCGGGCCCGGGGAGGGAGGCGAGAGGGTGGGGGAGCCCCTGGCACGCGGGGCCCTGCTGGCGCAGCGGGGACGCGAGGGCAGGCGGGCTGCGCTCCCTCCACCTGCGCGGCGGTGGGCTGCACGTGCGCTCCCCCGCGCCGCGGGCGGGGCTGCGCGCTGGGGCTGCGGGCGGCGGCGGGCGGGTTCGGGGCGTGAGGCTGCCGGAGTGCGGCGTCCGAGCACACTCCGCGCTTTTTCCAAGAACGCCCGGCCGGGGCCAGGTTCACTCGACTTTAGCAGAAAAGTCCCGCCCGAGCCGTAGCCAGCTGGGAAGGAGAAGGCTCTTCAACACTCCTTCCCCTCCTGATTTTTTGTTTGTTTTTTGGTTTTTTGCACCCTTAAAGCTCTGAGTACCAGTTTCCCAACCGGGACTTTTAGGGAATCTGATAGCGATTTAGAACTTTAGAAACTTGACATGATTGTGCTAAGTGGTATCCAGGGAATTGGCGGAGGAGGAGAGTTGCAGAGGAAGGTGTCAAAAGGACCTCGTAAGGCACGCCAGACGGGGTTCGCGCGGGTTTGGGACCGGACCCCCAGCCCAGCTGGAGTATCCCGTCCAGGGCCCTAGCTCACATGCCTTTGACCACTGCCCCCCCAAAGGCTGAACTTTTGATAACTGCTGCCCAAGCCGCACGGGCAGAGAAAGGGTGCGGGTTAGGGGCCGGGGTTGGGCGCTGAGCTGGTCTGAACTGGTTGCCAGGCAACAGAATGGAAATTCAAGGGCGGCTAAATCGGGCTCCGCCACAAATGTTCTGTGGCAAACCCGGACGGAGTCACATAGCCTTTTTTTCTCCGAGTTTTCTCATCTGTAAATGAGAACGGTGTAAAGCAGACTTTTTTTTTCAGGATCAGTGCCTCCGATCTATGCTACTCTTCATTCATAAATTCACTCAGCATAGGCGAAGGGATGTAGGGGACGCCGTCTGGGCTGGGAGGAATGGGGGTGCGGTAGCCACGCCAGGGGTGGGGTCTCCGCGGACGTCCTTTCCCGTGTGAGACGCGTGGCCCTGCCCACGCCCCAAAGTGGGTTACCGGACACTTGTCCAGACCGCGTCAGAGATGTACGGACATTTGACATCATTGAGTGACAACTATGTGAAATATTTCGGCGAGTTATTTACAAGTATGTCTATGAGATGACTCTCAACTCTGCTGAGCTTTGGGGGAAGAAAGGAGTGGGGGCCCAAGGGGGAGGTCAGATTGGCCTCCAACTGGTGCAGAAATCCTCCTGGGAAATACATGAAACAGAATCTCACAGGGAGTGGAGGCTCAAGGCCTGCCAATCTTGCTATTTGCAGTGCCAGGAATTCTGATTGGACAAGAGTTTTCACCATTTATTGGGACCACAGCCAAGGTTGAGCCATCTCCAGGAAGCACTCTGAGGCTTCTCATTGCAGTCAGTAAAGTTGGCGGGGGAGGGGCGGCTCAGAGGCTGGAGCTCTTCTGTCTTCTAACTTGAGGGCTTCTTCTGGCTCAGTGAATTCCACCTCTTGCCATCTCCCTCCCCTCAGTTTCCTGACAGCCTTGGGGAAATGTTTTATTGCCTCTTGGGGTAGTCCCAACTTGGACAAAGTGGAAAAAGAATGGTACTTCTGGCTCCTTCACGGAGAATCATGTTAGGGTCTCCAGAAACAGTTCCTGGGCTTAGACCATGGTTCTAACCTTGGTTGGCCATTGACATCACCTGAGGACACTTAAAGACCTAAGGGATGCTGAGGGGCTGCTCCCCAGAGCAGTTAGATCAGAGTCCGTGAGAGTGGGCTCTGGCATCTTTTTTTTCTTTTTTTCTTTTTTTTGAAGAGTCTTTGGTTTTTCGGATGTGCCACCATGGTCAAGAAGCACTGAGACACGAGATCCTAATGTTTGAAGGAAATCAGATCATCCCAATGAGAAGAGCAATGCTTCCTTATGTCAGTGGCTCCCAACTGTTGCTGCACATTAGAATCACCTGGGGGCTGTTAAAAATCCTGGTGCTCAGGTGGAACCCCCCCCATCAGTTAAATCAATGTGTGGGGTGGAAGCCAGGTATCCCTCATTTCAGAGATTGCCCAGGTGAATCCATTGTTTGGGAACCACTGCCTTAGGTGGTATTTGAAATTGTTAGAGTTGGCCGGAGGCCAAGTTTGTAAAGGGCGGTGACTTTTAATGTGTTTAAGGACCTCTGAATTCTCATTCCTTGCTTGTCTGACCTTTCCTAGTCTATAGGTTAACATTGGTTCTGAGTCACACTGCTTGAAGCTGGTTGTCCACTAATCCTGTTAAGGTGATGGCTTAACATAGTATCTCTTAACATAAGGGAAATTTCGAGGTCCAAAATATACCACTGAAAAATTCGAAGAGAATTCAACAGTAGTGTAATTTCAGGCCTGGGATAGGCTAATCTGGAACTGGAAGAGATTCCTGGGTAGGGAACTTTGCCCCAAGCCCCTCCAATCATAGCCCTGGGCTTTCCGACTACAAGTCCTAACTGCCTGTAGGTCCGGTCCTGGACTCCACATGGGCAGTTAGAGGGGGAAAACTTTTCCAGGTAAGTAGAATCCAAGTCCCTGCCCATGCCCAAACCATGCCACCTGCCAGTCCAGAAATTCTATCTAAATCCATTTAGCAGTAAGAAAGAGAATTTCATAATGAGAGGCTAAAATGTGGTTAAAAAAATCTGATCATCATAGCTCTGAGCATAAGGACAGTTTACTGGAAGAAAGTACTATAATTGCTTAGCAATGTGGATTCTCTAAATCAGGATGTTGGGAGAATTCTGCAGATTTCCATGTCCACAGCGTGTTCGCTGCTGCATTACATGACTCATTTGTTAAAGAACCTACAAGAAGATACATGTTTTGAAGTACTTGGATACCTAGTGGGGTAGGTTAGGTTTATAAACAGAGTACAAGAGAAAGTATTACATGGTGGTAAACATCTTTCTTCCCTGGGACCTGGGAATAATTTACTCATGAAATACATTTGAAACAACCTGAACCTTGTCAGCCAAAGTGGCTATCAGAAGTATCAATCAACAGAATTAACCGCCCCCCCCCCCCCCCCCGCCCCCGCACATCCCAAATGCTGGTCATTTGACCAGCTCACTACTGTTTCTTTGTTTTAAACTCTCTGTGGGTGAATAGGCTGGAGATGTGTCCAGCCTCCCTAGTGCAAACCGGCTGGTGTAGAGGCTGCCTGGACTAGCCCAGTGCACTCATGAACCTGCATTCAATCAGGGCCACCGATGCCATTTTCTACTTGTTTTCTAATGCTAAAAATGTCTTGGCAGTCTAATAAGCAAGCCTGCCAATTTGGTGACCTTGGAGAAGTATCCTGAAGTATCCTTGAGGTCTTAAAATTCGCCTTCTTAGAAAAGCGTTCTCTAACCCCTCTATAGAAATTAGTGCCCTCCCCACCCCCACCCACTTCTTTACTGTCACAACACCCTGTTTATTTCCTTGGTTGCACTTCTCACAGGGGGTATTTTTTAAATTCTTCATTTAAACTTCTTATTTCACTAATCTGGAAGGTCTGATCATTTATAAATGGTGTACCTGATTTTTATTAAGTCAAAATCATTTGAATTTGAAGTAAAGACATTTAGGACATTGAGGTTGATGGTATTCGATGTATATCATAATACTTTAATAATCTCTTTAATTAGTTACCCATGTGTATATTTCTAATGTGCATCACATTTGAGAGTAGTGGAAGGGTTTCTGTAGATCTCTGCATTTCAGACTTCATTTAGTTTGAATTAATGAGGTGTTGATCTCCAGATGCTAGAGTAAAATGAAATAAATAAAAAAAAACCAAATTATGCTCAGAAAAGGGAATCAGTATGTATTAGTACAAGTAACAAGAAACTTATTGTACTAAAAATACTGGCAATCTTCTGAACAAAATTACCCTTGGGAAACATAAATTAGAAGAAAAATGGAATACTCCCTACTTGTATTTGTAACCAGATACACTGTACTGTCTCTTTCTCATAAACATAGGATCAGTGGTACTATTTTTCATTTAGGCTGTCTGTACTTAAGATTTTTGTTAGCAGAAAATAAATCCCTGCCTGCAAGCTACTCACAGCAAATATAATTTGGAGAATTTGTTTGCAAGAGTGTGATTCAAAGAAGCAGTCGATGTTCTAAACAGATTTCAAATAGTAAATGTGAAATTCAGTGGTATTTCAGCAAAAAAAAAAAAAAAAAAAAAAGTTGTACAAAGTGTTCTTAAACTCAGATCAAAGGGCAAGCAGATATCATTGTTTAGACCTCAGATGGTGTTTCCTCTGGTCGTCCTTCTAAGAATGGGTATAAATCCTTTTTAAATGTGCTGAATCATGCTTAGTTCCTCTACTTAAGAGCTTACCTCTGATTAGCATGGAGGAAGGATTCCTACTGATATTAAAAAAAAAAAAAAAAAAATTGGGGGAGAGGAGACGGACTGAGTTCAGCACTTTATTCAACATGTACACCTTGTCTTCAGAATTTAGCTACTTTTTTTCTTATTTTTGTTTATTTTTAATGTTTGTTTACTTTTGAGAGAGAGAGAGAGAGAGTGTGAACAGGGGAGGGGCAGAGAGAGGGAGACACAGAATCCGAAGCAGGCTCCAGGCTCTGAGCCATGAGCACAGAGCCCAACGCGGGGCTTGAACCCACGAACCGTGAGATCGTGACCCAAGCGGAAGTCAGACACAACCAACTGAGCCACCGAGGCGCCCCCAGAGTTTAGCTACTTTAAATGTTGGATTTCAAAATAATATTTTACTTGGATGTGGGGGTTGGATGGGTGCATGCTGGGTATCAGAGGTGTATACAGCCGACTCAGAGGTGACAGCGCTATCATCCTTGGCTCACCCTTCCTCTGTTGAAGGAGCTGAGTTAGGGAAAATGAAGAGGGTAAACATTTCTTGGATCGTTCACCAGCTTTGTCTAATTTTTTTCACAAGTCCGTCCTTTGCTTCCCATCGTGTATTTAAAAATGAATGAATCCATACAATGCTTATTCTAATAAAAAGCCTTTATAGCCTTCTCTTAATTTTTCTATTTTGAGCCTCCTCCTGCTTCCCCTCCCCCACCCCCTTGTTTGAATTTTAGTTTCTTTCCTATCCCTCGGTGCTTCCAGCAGGGGAAGGAAAGCAGGCAATACAGATTTTAATCAGGTGATTGTGTTCCTGACTAGAAGCTTCCATGAATACCTAAGTAAAAGTAGTAGAAATCAGTAGAGAAACTAAGAGATGAGCAGTTTACAGCTGTTACACATTAACCTTTTGGTCCCACCCTCCCTTGTGGTCATTTCACAACCCAACCAAGAGCCCAACAACATGGCTGCCCTGGCCGCAGGGTGTCACCCAGGGGCTGGTATGACCCAGCTGCTGACTTCTCTTGTGTTCTCACAAAAAGCTGACACATTCTTCTTTGTCTGTTTTCATCATGACAGCTCAGCTGCTTTTATTCAAGCGCATTCTCTCCTCTTATAACACCCTTACTGCCTCTCTAACACCCTGACTGTGCTCACTTCTAACTCTTGCCCTCTGGAAATTTGGAAGCCAGAAAATGGCTCCAGTCTTCCCTGGAATATAGGAAAGTGGTGACAATTGAGTTAAGGAGAAGGAAAACCATTCTCATTAAATTTTTTTTTAATGTTTATTTTTGACAGCATGAGTGGGGGAGGGGCAGAGAGGGAGGGAGGCACAGAATCCAAAGCAGGCTTCAGGCTCCGAGCTGTCAGTACAGAGCCCGACGTGGGGCTCGAACCCATGGACCTGAGCCGAAGTCGGATGCTCAACCGACTGAGCCACCCAGGTGCCCCTAACCATTCTCATTTTGATGAAAAATAGAGTCACTAAAGAACCAGGGCCATCACCCTCTAAAGTTTTTGAGAGTGCCAGAAATTCTTAGAACTCAGAGGTGTTCCTGTTCATCTTCCACTGGAAGCATTGGATTTTCCAGTAGTTCACCGAAGTTGATTGGATTTTTCGTTCAGTTACTAGTGTTTGGAAAATACTGTTCTCCATCATTTTTCCCCACCTTAAGTGTATAGTGTTTCATTCTGCTATGGATAAAATTAGAATCTGGAGCTGGCTGGGGGCACAACTCCCTTCCATAACATTGTTTTATCTGGGGAAACGTGCCTGGGCAACAGACACCCCATTTTAAAGCAAGGTTTTCACTATAATTGATAGGGAGTTTGGGATTAGTGGTAAACTTGTTTTGTAGATCATAGAATTTAGAACTTTAAGGGGTTTTTTTTGCATATCATCTACTCACTTATGTTTGCAGTTAAATTTGATTTATTCAGGACCAATTCCTCTTCACTGTTGTTACATCTTAAGACTGAGGGACAACCACAGAGAGATCCTAATGCATCAGAGAAACAGGGTCATGGAGCCCTCTATCAGGCAGGAGTGGATAATTAAGGAGAAATTACAAAAGCTTGCCAGAGCACTGTGCTAGGCGAGAAGTGGGGAAGCCCAGATCTGAAAACTTGTGGGTTTTCTCTCCATGGGTAGCATTGTCTCCTAGAACTCTGCTTTTAGAAAAGAAAAAGCAGTGCAGGTCTATAAATATCACCTTGTTTGGCATGCTGAAGCACCGCGGACCCCAAAGAATTGTTTTCTGCTCTGAAAGTGAGTTGAAAACCAGGTTGCTGTGAGTGGCATTGTTCCACTGATGTCTGCAGGCCCTGATTCTCTTCCCGCCCTTCCCGTGTCCATTATGAAAATGATTGAGTCCATAATAGAAATGATATCTAAATGACATCAGGTAATTCCTTGATTGGTCCCCACGGCCTTGTTATCTCTAACTCTGTCCCAGATGACCGGGTAGAAGACTCTCCTCCAAAGCATTTTTGCAGAATGAGGCTCTGGTTCCGAGCAGGAGAGCCTTACTGACTTTCAGGTTCATGGGCATACGCCCTTGATTACTGATCCTGCTGGATAGGTTGGGATTGTCCTAGGCCTGAAATGTACTGGCTCCGTATTGCTGATTTTATGTTCAGATTGTTTTCTCATCATCACAGAGCTCAGTGGGGGTGGGGGTGGGGGCGTGGGGTGGGCGTGTGTAGTTGCTTTATTGCAGGCAGAAAACAGTGTCTCCAAAGCAGAGCCAAGCCGTGAGCCCTCCTCATGCTGAACTTTGATATCCGCCTCGATCCTTATTATGACTCTCCTGCCACTTACCCTTTTCACCTTGTCCAGAATGTGACTTCCAGCCTTTAACATCTGTGTGTGTTGATTGTTGTTCCTGTGTTTACAGTCTTGTTGGTTTCCTGTGCATGAACATGGGCTGGCAAAACATTCTGATGTGCGTATTAGAGCATGAACCAACCATATCATTGGTGTGAGCTATTTTATGTGCTGATTAGGTTGGGAGATTTTTATAATTGGCCTTGCTTAAGTCTCTGAGACCATTTATTTGCTCTCCCCTCTTTCAAATCTGTGAATTACATTTAAATATTAGAGAGCTTTGTAAACTACAGAATTAAGGACTAAAAGTTTTACTTGACTTTGGTTTTTCCAGATTTTATTTGAACACTCATGTAAGAGTATGTTAACAGAGAGGTACATTAAAAAAAAAACCACTTTATTTTTGTAGAGCCGTTTGAGGTCTGTAGCATAATTTAGTGGGAGATCTAGAGATTTCTCATATATTCCCCGCCTTCGAATGAATAACTTCTGCTGTTGTCAACATCCCACACCTGAGTGGTGCATTTGTTATACTTGATGAACTGACCTTGATCATCAGCACCCAGAGTTCATTTTTCACATTAGGGTTCATGCTTGCTGTTGTACATTCCCTGGGTTTGGACTGATGTATGAGGACAAGTATCTGTCATTACAGTGTTACGCAGGGTCGTTTCACTGCCCTAAAACTCCTCTGTGGAGAAGCTGTACATGTAACCAGAAAAACAAATCAATGGGAATATGAAAATTCAAAATATGCAGAGCTTGTGGGGAGAAAAATAAAATGCTTTTGTTGAATAATATTTTTGTGGTTTTACCACATAGGTATAGAAATAAGTGATGTTGATAGACTCCATGGGCCTTATTTTGTGCTTCTGTGTGTTGACCCCAAATCCATTAGAAATCCCTCCCCCACCTTTTTTTTTTTTTTTTTTTAAGTCTGGGAGTTTAAAAATCTTTTTTCCTCCACATACTTTCATTGAGGTGTCTGTCACCATAGTACCTAGACAATCCCTTAGGCAGAGATATGAGCGATTAAATTTCTCCCTGGCTTGTGCCCTGTTTGATCCACACTCTGCAGGATTTGGGGGAGTCATGCCTAAAGAATGAACAAGAATTATAGGAATTCTGTGCTTGTAAATTATTGAAATTTGGGGGATGGTTAGGGGAGGAATGAAGTTTTTTTTCCCTTCCTTTCTGAAAACGTATTAAAACGTAGTGTGATTTTGGATTGAGAAACTCACAAAAATATGCTTTACTGGCCCTAGAGGCAGGGTCAGGGGACCTTTAAAGGTTTCCTCAGGAGAGACTGTTTAGATCAGATTAAAACTAAATTAATAGAGACTCCATAAATACAGAGGTCTTTGTAAGTGGTCTATAGATTAGGCTTATTTGCTTTGAACTGTTTTCTGTGAGATAGAGCTACACAGATTAATGGTAAATAAGAAAATGCAATACCAGTATAAGCAAGGAACATGGTAACTCTAAAAGAGTGCAATTGAACAAAAAGCGATTTATTTGAGATATTTTGGGAACTTGTGGGCGTTTTTTTTTTTTAACAAGCATTCTACAGGTGAGGCACTTTGTGAATTCTCACCACTTCTCATACAGTTCTCCATTTTAGTGGGGTATTTTCTCACTGAATTGTAGCTAGATCCCCTTGCTCCCCCCCTTCCCTTAAGAAACCTCTCAAAAAGAGGGATGATCTTGGGGCCATGGCTGTATCCACGGGCTTGAGAAAATTAGCTTTGGCCCATAACCGCTGAGTTAGGATGTGCTGTGGTTTAACTACCCCTCTGGTAGGATAGAAGTTTGATCGAGCCCTAAGTGAAATGATACCATAGGGTATAGGACTAAGACTCAGGGTAGGTAATAGTGAGGAGGACATAGGTACTGCAGCTAAAAATATTTGGAGAGCCGCATTTCTTCCGGGGGCCTCAGAACAGGTCTTTGCATTTTTATAGGGTCCATTTAGTGTGGAATCCCTGAACCTCAGCTTGGAAAACTGCTGCCACAAATCTGGCACCTTGGTTATTTCATCTGCTGAATTGAGGGTGTTTGACCTACCGTTATGCGTGCACATTTGTGTCATCATTATACGATGTGGAAACTAACATAGCTGCAGGCATGTAGGTGGTCCCCAGTGCAGGTTGGTTTCCCTCTTTCTCTTTCACTTTTCCCTTCTTTTCTTCCCATTAGTAAATTTAGCAACTCCATTGCATTTATTTCCTGTTTCCTATCTGTTCTTTTCTCAGTGTTGGTGTCCTTGGCTGTCACTGACCTAACATGGCAGATTGTATGTATCTCCATGGAGTCTGGTGGTTTTATACCGCCAAAATGACTCCTTGCCCTCTAGAATGGTTAAGTTGCGGGTTTTCTTGATGGTGCTGGGAAGTGCTTACAGCACTTCAATACAGAATTGAGGAAAGAATGTGTGGCTAAGAGTTAGGAAGCTTGAATTTTAGTGCTATTCCTTTTTATAATACCTTGTTGAAGTCACTTACCCAAATTTATTGGTCTCTTGCCTTGTAATCTATCTTATTTGTACAACATGACAGCACTGGCTAGGTCAGCATTTTCCAAATAGTGTTTCAGGGAACACTACGTCTCCAGGATGTTCTGCAGAATATCATGGAGAATATCATTTATATCCTAGTCCTGAGATTTACAAATCCATCAGCAGGTTGAAGCTCGGACAAGCCCGGCAGTGATGTCTGCTGATTGATTTGCTTGAAGAAGAGCGTTTTCTTTGAATTGACTTTTGCTCTGTAACCACTTTTTGTGTCTGCCCCGGGCGTCTGTGCCCCAGATCCACTCCTGACCCTTTCCCTGGTCTTCTGTGGATAGGGTGTGGGACCGCAGGCAGCTGCTTTTCTAGTTGTTCCTTGCTCTTCTGTGACTCCAGCTCTCTCTGGATGGGCTGCCTTATTGTTCTGCCTCCCGCTGGGGGCCCTGGATGCTCTCCTTCCTGGGGGTGGAAGTGGCTTCGTGCTGCTAATCTGCAGGCTGACTCACCATCACCTGTTTGACTCTGACACCTGCTATCTATGCCGCCATTTCTCTTCATTAAATTCCCTCTGTTGTAAACACTTGCGGGGATTTTGCAAGTATTGGTTGGACTCTGATGGCTAGGACTTCTTAATACAGTGAAACACAGAGAAACTCCATATTAGATATTGTCCGAGCTCCATGCTAGGAGTGTTCCCTGTTTGTACTTCTCTGATTCTTTATTTTTTTTTTAAACAGCTTTCTTGAGGAATAATCAATGTAGAATAAGCTGCATATTTAAAATGTACAATTTGATGAGCTTTGTCATACACATGCACCTATGAAACCATCACCACGATCAAGATGGTGAGCATATACTGAGCTGTTCTTTTAAATAATTGCCTATGCCAGGGAATGAAATAGTCCTCACACACAGGAACTTCAGTGAAAATTCCCATTTTTCACGGGTGACGTTGCTCTTCATGCATTCATCTTACAGGCTCTGAACACCCTTCAAGGAATTTGCTGAAGATGTTTGTAAGTGGTTATCTTGGATCAGAGAACCTTGGGGTCAAGTCTTCCTGCGGTCAAACCTGCTCTTTGCAGCTGTGATTGGCTTTTATCCTATATCTCACCTCCCATATTTATTTTAGGAAATAATAATAAAAATAGGTTGAATATCTTTTTCCAGTTTTGAAATCAAGCCTGTAGGGGTACTTTTGGGTTGTTAGTGATCCTGTTGACATCTTGTTTCTAAATACTCAAGTTTAAAAGATTTGATCCTTCTGGAAAACATCACAAAGATGCTTTCCTGTGTTTCTGTTTTACATTCTGGCAATTTACGCAGGGCACAAGTCCAAGAAATTTACGAAAGTAGACTCCAATTTACCCCCAACTTTCCCCCCTATGCTCATCCTTCTCCAAATGTTCTGTAAGCTGAAGTGGAAACTGCATTTTTTTTTTTTTTTGCAAGAAAACATAAGTATTGTATTTCTTTATGGCCTTTGCCTGGAAGAATGACTGATGTCACGTACAATCCTATTATCTCCCACAAGGCAACAACTGAGACTTTTACACGGAACATTAGTAGACAGTAAGGGGAGAATTTAGAGAAAATTATTTAGAGCAGCATTAATGTTCCTAATAGCAGCAGTCAGGTGATGGAAGATTTTCATGAAGTTACCTGACCACACCCTGACTCCCCACCAGGGAGTCCTCATCATGCTGCTGTCCCAAGTCTTCACCTTGACCCCACAAGACTTTTGTCACTTGGACACTTTTTTTTCTCCTTGCTCTCTAGTCCCCTTGAAAAATTCTCTTCTTCCGTAATACTGCTTGTTTCCTCTTCATTCTGTTTCTGTCCTGCCCACACCTGCTGTGTTTTGGGACATTTCCTGAAACGCAGCAAAAGATGCAGAAGGTTTGGCAGGTGGCGCTAGACATCCATGTGGGGCTGAGATAGCCACAGGGCTGGGGTCGGGGTGGGGGGGGGTGGGGGCAAGGGAGCACGCAGTCAGGCACAGGATTCAGGGGATCTGTGGCCACAGGACACAATGACAGGCAGGTGCCAGGCTTTTGGGTGACCCGCCGCAGCGGTGCGGTGGCCTGGGGTTGAGTGGGCCACCGTAATGGGGAGCCCCGCAGCTGGTGTAGTCAGAGAGCCAGATGTCAGCTGCGGGGAGGTCTGCCAGCGCTGAGTACCTGTTCGTGTGTTCCCTTCTGTTTTTGTGCCCCGTGTATTCGGAGTGTGGTCCAGGCACAACGCGGCATCAGAATCGTGTGGTGCAGTGCACCTCAAGCTGTCTTTGCATGAGAACTAGCTTTTTTGTTTGTTTCTGGGGGTGTATACTTTCTTAAAGTCCACCAAAAACGAGTTACTAGAAAAGTGAAATGGCAAAGCACCCTTCCGCCCCCCAGTATGTACAAAATCAAGCCTCAATCTTTAACTATTGGATTCCATTGGTGTGAAATGATCAAATTGCTGTAAAACTGAACAGCCTCCCCTTCTGTACTTGTTGTGGGCTGGTGACAGTGGGTGGCTCAGACCTAGCGTGTTTGTGAGCAAGCAGCTTCTTGGACCCTGTCCTTCCTGGGCATTTGGTGTGGGAATCTATGTGTCAGCACGCTGGCCGGGAGGAGTGAGTGGGCCAGGGAGGAGCACCTGGGAGCCAGGCACCCAGGTACAGCATTGATCTCCTCCTCCCACATCCAGCCAATCGCCAGGCTTTCTGTTTGAGCTTCTGAGATAGCTCTCACTTCCATCTCTTTGCTCCATTCTTTTCCCACGTTCCCCGCACAAGGTCTCCATGATGTTGGCCTAGACTTGTGTGCTGTCACCTCTGCAGCTAACCCACCCTTGCATGGCCCCCAGAGGGTCCTCTTGCTCTATAGCAGGTGTGGCCTGTTCTCTGTCCTCCACCCCTTCCCTGGACCCTCGCAGGGTGCTGAATGACGCCCGAATGCCAGCCTGACTCCCACCCCTTCCAGCTTTACCTCCCACACTCATCTTGGTGTGTGCGTGCCCTCCTCAGGCTCACTAACTGCTGTGTGATTTCCTCCTCCAGGCCTTTCTCTCTGGACTTTTAACGTTGACATTGCACAGCTGCCGATTTCTGCATTCTCTGTTCTGTCTGTTCTTCAAGCCCCGGTTCGAATGCCATGCTGTCATGGGAGCCTTCCTGACATCTGCTCACCCACAGGCCATGACTCTTTGGAAGAACGTTTGGAGCCCGGTGACCGGGCACTTTCCTTAGCGCAGAACGCCAGACGCGTGTTTGCAGATGAGCTCCATGTGGCTCACAGGAAGGATCTGGGAACCTTGAACTCCAGTGTTGGCTCGGCCACCTACCAGCTGTGTGGATTCGGGCAAATCACCTTCAGCACCAGCTTCTTGGATTCTTGATCATGTAATATTTTATTCACTGTGACACCCCCCTCCCCCCCACCTGCAGGTAACTAACATGGTACCTTACCTTCGTTGATCCTGAATAAGTGCCCACTGGATGAATGAAAGTCAGTTTGTCCAAAATAAAGTTGGTGTGTGCATGTCTCCTCTCCCTCCCTCCCTCCCTCTCTCTCTCTCTCTCTCTCTCTCTCTCACTCACTCACTCACTAATAACACCAAACACTTGAGTAAGAGAATGATAAACTGTGAAATATTGTGCAGATATGAGGAATGCTTCTTCTTTCTGTTCACAAAAGCAGTTCTAAAAAGGGACCTTGCCTTCTCCTCTCACAGTTAATGTTCTGTGACTTTCTAGATGGTTTAGGGAAAAAAGACCTCAGGAAGAAGAAAGATTATTTTCCCTCTTTCTGATGTCATTTTGACTTTAATATGTATTAGTAGGAGAAAGAATGGCTACTAAGTCTAAATATAAATTTCCTGGTCGTGCCCCGCAGAAAGCTTGCATCCGAGGAGGCGGGACTCTGGCAGGTGCCGATCCAAAAATACGTATCTTGTCAGCCTCTACTGTAGGCTCGATGGCTTGGCTTACATCGTGAAGGTGTTAGACACTCTGTTTACGTAAGGGCTGAGGAGGTGACATAATGTCTATTGAAGCTAAGTCACTTAGCTCCCCATTAGGCAACAGGGAGCATTTAAAACCTGAAAACAGATCAAAGCTGTGGGCAGGGTTGAGATACCCCTGCCCAGGAGCAGCGAGGTCTAGCCAGGGGGAGGGTGGTCTCTTGGGTTGGTTGCCGGAACAGACGTGCATTACTGCCCCACTGTATTTCCAGACCATTGGTGAAATGAATCCAGCAGAATTCAACTCTGAGCAGCCGATCCAGAGAGACTGCTTAAGTGGGCACAAGTGTGTCCAAATAGGTTGGAAAAAATGTCAAATTAGAGTAAGCACCTACAAGATGTGATGTTTCTCCTTTTATAGATGGTTATAAAAATTGTTTAAAATTAAACAGCTCTTCAGTACTTAAATTATGTGTAATGAGACAGGTAGGTCCTGGAACAAAAAACATTTTTCCCCCCTTCTCCCACTTAAATTTTGCTCTCCCTCCTAGAGTATGCAAGACATAAACACTTTTATTTCCAGGAAATATATTAGCCTTAGGTTGAGGGGAGATATATTAGCTCTAGGGAGGGACACAGAGTTGATACAGGCCATAAAACTAGCAGACCCCGCTCTCCTTCGTATTTTATTTGAGGAATTGCAAGAGTGTAGCCAAGAGAGATGTGAAATAACCTCAGATTCCTATTTGTAAGTGATAATATTCTGTATTTTTTAATGTTTAAGACCTGTATAAATGTGGAGGAAGGTATGTTTTATAGTATATACTTCCGTTACCTGACCCCCACCCAATTAGGTAGTGTTTTTTTTCCCCTCAGCTTTGTTGAAGTATAATTGACAAATAGAAATTGTATATATTTAAAGTATACATCGTGATGACCTAATAGAAGTCACTGTGAGACGATCACCACACTCAAACTAACTGACATATCCATCATGTTATGTAGTGGCCATTGTCTGTGTCTGTGTGCTTTTGTGATGAGAACCCTGGAGATGTACCCTTCTAGCACATTTCAGGTATACAGTGCAGCTTTAACTGTAGTCACCATGCTGTCCATTAGATCTAGAACTCACCATGGGTAACAAGCTTTGTATCCTTTGTCCAATACCGTCCCATTTCTCTGCCCTTC
This sequence comes from Panthera onca, assembly GCF_046562875.1. Classification (NCBI taxonomy): domain Eukaryota; kingdom Metazoa; phylum Chordata; class Mammalia; order Carnivora; family Felidae; genus Panthera; species Panthera onca. The sequence continues at coordinate 20,744,337 of NC_138343.1, read as the reverse complement.
CCCCCACCTCTTCCCTGAGCCACAGCTTCTTTGAGTTTGACTATTTTATTTTTTATTCAAATTTTTTAAAATATTTATTTTTGAGAGAGAGAGACAGACAGAGACAGAGTGGGAGTGGGAGAGGGCAGAGACAGAGAGGGAGACACAGAATCCAAAGCAGGCTCCAGGCCCTGAGCTGTTAGCACAGAGACTGATGCGGGGCTCGGGCTCACGAACTCATGAACTCATGAGATCATGACCTGAGCTGAAGTTGGACGCTTAACAGACTGAGCCACCCAGGCGCCGAGTTTGACTATTTTAGATTCCATATATAAGTGATACAGAATTTGCCTTTCTGTGTCTCACTTATTTCATTTAGCATAATGTCCTTCAGGTTCGTCTATGGTGTGCCAGGGTTTCCTTTTTTAAGGCTGAATAATACTCTATTGTGTATACCACATTATTTCTATCCATTCATCTGTCCATGGCCACTTAGATTGTTTCCATATCTTGCCTGCTTAATTTTTTATTTTTATTTTTTGGCTCTGTTTAGGAATAAGTAATAGTGTGTAATGTTGCATTATTCAGGACTTAGAAGGTTAAGGTGTCTTGGCTATCGTAATATCTGTCGTCTTATGTTTTCCCTATTTGACCGGCTCTTGTTAGAGTCACAATTTATCTTGTGTCTGTAATACATCATCTAACTTTTTTCCTCTTGGTGTGGGATGTGGGGTGATGTGAGACACTTTTCTGAAGCGAATGAGTCATCCCTTCGACTTTTTTTTTTCTCTCACCTGCGTTTTCAGGACAGTAGACATGCTTGCTCATTCTCATGCACTTGATCTGTCCCTCTCATTAGGTGTTAATATTTTTGTGACCCTTCTGGTGTTTGGAGCCTGGCTCATAGGAAGCTGAACTCAGAATCGAAACTTCTCTTGAAGTGCCACCTTGCATCACTAAAACCACAGAGACAACCGGGATAGCCCCGTGAATGCTACAAAAATAAAATATGTCACCAGAACATTTCGCTGGAATGAGGGATTTATTTCCATGATTCTCTAAGGTCAACTATGGTACATGCTTTTTCCTACTGGGCAGCAAACATGGTTTACCAAACTCTTACCTAAGTGCTTTTCATGTACAATTCCACAATGAATTCTTGGCTTTCTTCATGTTGATTTCTGCAAATATTTTGATTTACTTCTACACCTTTTCTGAGGATGCAAATTCCAAGTTGCGATTCACCGTTTAATTTTGGCCAATGTTTTATTGCGAAAAATTTCAAACAAATAGAAAAGCAGAAAGATTTTATAGTGATTATCTATATACCGCCCCCCTCCAGAATGCAAAAAGATGTATTTACAACAGGATCCCATCTAGCACATGAAGACAAAAGTATATGGGTTCTATTGTCACATCCTTTGACATTGTGGGAGATCCAGTGACAATGTGCCTCTTACCAAACGGAGTCTGAGGCACTGGGTGACACACCCTGACGAGAACGTTCCTTAAACCCAGGGAGTGTCTTCAGTATTAGAAATGACGGATTTAATGTGGATGTCCAGTGTGTTGATGGAGCTCTCTCAACACATCAGGCCAAGTGCTGACTCCAGTAGGGAAGGGAGAGGTGCCGTCGTGTCCTCCAGAGAAAGGGGCAGATGTACAGATGCCTGACCCTGACCCCAAACAGAATTTGGTGGTGCCTGTGATAGAGCTAAAAGCGGAATATTACGGGCATGCCAAGGAGGATGTGATTAATTTATGGAGGGACATGAATTTAGGCTGAGGGTAGAAAGAAGAGTTGGCTTTCTGCTGGTGGATGTGAAAGGCACTGTCATTCCAGACTGAGGAGACCAGGCAGGGGATGGCGGTGGGGCGGTGGGTCCAAGGGCAGGTGGGCCTGGAGGTGCTATGGGACTTGGAGGAAGAGGAGGCTGACAAGGCAAGCTAAGACCAGACTGTGGGGAACACTGAAGCAGTTCTGAGGAGTTTGGATTTGATTTTGTAGGCAGCGAGGAACCATTTTCAGTCAGGCGGTGGCATGGCTGATGTGTGCTTAGGAAGGTATTTCTGGTAACAGTGTGGAAGAGGCTGCATAGGGGGAGACCAGCTAGGACAATTTTGCAGTCATCTAGGTAATCCCCCCCCCCCCCCCATTTGATCTGTATCTGCAGCATCTGAAGGGCTTTTTGAAATTTACAAGTATTTTGCATTTTTCCTTTCCTCTAGTTAGGTTTAGAATGTTTAATGAAGAAGGGAAATTAGGTGACAAATTCATGAATAGCACCTAAGAGATTATAACTTGTGGAAAAAGTGCCACTTCCAGTAACTACGCTCCGAAGGGTTGGGATTTAAATAGACTTAACCTGGTCTTCCTGGAACCCTTTCCCTCATTTCTCCTTACAATTAAAAGCAGTGGTTTGTGAGCCTAGAAGTGTGGTCAAGGCTCAGAGAATGTTTCCATTTTTGAAACTAATTGGCTCAAGAGGAGGCTGGAGAGTCGTGAACCAAGCCTTGTTCACAGGCTGCTCGGCCCAACGGGACTGACCAGATCGAAATTCAGCTCGCTTCTCCACCAGGTTTGTCTCCATTCCGTTGGCCAGCCCACACCTGTGGCAGGTAGCATGAAGGATCCCGTGTCCTCTCCTGGGGCTGGGAATTAGCCAGTGTCAATTCAAGCAGGTGACAAGCTCTCCTCCTTTCGACTTCCCTAATTCATCACGTAAGGACATACTCCTAAGAGTTTTTGACCACAGTGTATAGTTCACAAAACGTCATTACCTCAATACATAACACCCAGGACAACCATGTGTATGAGAGATGGGCTAGAGAGATGTGACCACAGTTGGTGTCCATATTTGCAGCACGCGGGGCTGCCATAGTATTTGCCCCCCCCCCCCGCCAGGTTTGCCTAGGGATATATTACCTTGCATGGCAAGAGGGTGTTAAGATTGCTGAACAGTTGACCTTAAACTCGGGAGATTATCCTGGATGATTACTCACATGGGCCCTTAGAAGAGGAAGGTAGAAGAGGCGAGAGGGGGTCATCCCCCTGTTGCTGGCTTTGAAGATGGAAGAAGGAGCTCAAGCCAAGGGCTTCAGTGGCCTGGGCCCTCAACCCACAGCCAGTCAGGAAATGGGGACACCAGTTCTGTGACCGCAAGCAGCATAGAATGAGCACAGAAATAGATTCTCCACTGGAGCTTCCAGAACGGAGAGCATTTCTGCTGACACCTTGGTTTGAGCCCAGTGAGGCCCATGTCAGACTTCTGACCTATGGAACCGTGGTGGTTTTGAACTGCCAAGTTTGTGGTAATTTGTTAAGGCAGCGATAGAAAAATGAATGTGGTGTTTTCTATAGAGGGCCTTGATGATGTTCTTGTCCCCTTGGAAATCCCTTAATAAGTGATGGGATGGCGGTATTCTGGGAGAGAAGGAGGGTTACACCAATAGTTGCTAGAGGCATGCTGCCTGTGTTTGAATATGGGCTTTATCCCTTAGTTGGGTGGGCATTAGGTCAGTGTCTTCTCTGTGCTTCCGTTTTGTCACCTGTATATACAGGAAATAATAATTGCATTTAGTTCTTAGGGTGCCTGTGATGCTACATGTTACAAGCTTAGCACAGTGCTTGCTACATTTTAAGTGCTCGGTTATAAGCCATAGCATTTGTTTGCAATAAGGGGCCATTACAAAAAAATCTTTATTTTCTTTGCCTGTGATACTATTTGACACATCCTCTTCTTCTGTGAAGAAGAGGAAACCATAAAAAACTGGGAAGCACTAGGTAATAAATATTAAGTTCTTCTGGAATGCACAAATACATTATGTAGTCTCTGGAATTTAAGGTAACGTTTATGAGAGACTTATAAAGCTAAAGCACCTTGCCAATGTAAGATAAAATAAATCAGGACGATTGGGAGCTCCACCAATTGTGACCACAAATATCCTATAAGTTAGCTTAGTGCCTATGGTCAGCTTTTGAGTGGGTGGAGATTTTTGCTATTGTTAAAGCTACCCACGATGAATGATGAAGATTCCCTGTCAGTGTCTCAGTCCAGTTCCGTAGGGCTATAATTTTGAAATGCCACAGTCACATAATTTCCATAGTCTTATAATTTTCTTGTGCCTATTGATGGCTCTAGACTGCAATTGATGGCCCTTGATTTCAAGTGTGCTACTGTGTTATGATGATGTCCTAATGCTGGTATACACAGAAGATGAGCCTGTGGGAGATGAAAAAAATTGCAAATCCCGACATCCTTTAGCCAAAGCAGAGATCCTAGTAAAATAGAGCAAGCGTCTAGTTCCACCAATTCCCTCCTCGATGCTGCTGGCCTTCTGTCCTTCATGGTGAGAACTTATAACATCCTATAGATGCTCGCTGACCATTGTGTGCTTCGTCTACCGAAGGCAATCATGGATGAGGCGCTGTGCCTCCAATGGGGAGCAGTGGGATGTGGGATAGGTATTTCATGTTATTGGTATGCTTTTCAGAATATGAAGCTGTGCTTAGATCAAATTGCCAGTGTCAGGGAAATTCGGGTTTGTTTTTTTTTTTTCTCTCTCTCTAACGTGTGTGTGTGTGTGTTTTTTAAGTTTATTTATTTTTGAGACAGAGAGAGACACAGCATGAATGGGGGAGGGTGAGAGAGAGAGGGAGACACAGAATCGGAAGCAGGCTCCAGGCTCTGAGCCATCAGCCCAGAGCCCGACGCGGGGCTCGAACTCACAGACCGCGATATCGTGACCTGAGCTGAAGTCGGACACTTAACCGACTAAGCCACCCAGGTGCCCCAACTTGTGTTTTATGAATACTGAGTTATTGTAAATGCTCGTGTTTTCATATTCTTTGGTCACTAGGAAACTCAGAGCTATTAGTATTGATTGATCTGTGGTATTTATTTTCCTATATTAGCCTTATCTTCTTGCCCTTCCCCATTTCCCCTTTTATTCCTATTTCCACATCTGCTTAATGTTTATTCTATAAAATTGTATTTCTGTAAATTGTCTCAAATCTATTTTTAGAATTAAGGGAGAAGCAAATTACTGTTCAAGATCAATAATAAGTTGTCAAGGACACCATTTCCTGTCGTCAGGGAGCCAGTACATCCCACACCTATTCTGTGACCACACCTTTGGGACTCTCCTCTACAGAAATCGCCTACACCCTGGTATGTCACTCTGAGTGTAGGGCTGGCGTCTTTTGCCAAGTGGTTATGTGTCACACACAGTCCTCAGGGCACATGGGACAATGTGACATTGCCTGGCTGATTAACTTTGAAGGCAAGCTTGAGTTGACTTTAAACGTTAAGTGTGTCCCATGGATAATGGGCATCAGAATCATTTGAGGAACTTATTTAACATGCACAATCCTGGGCTTCCCTCCTAGAGGGTTTGATTTAGTATGTTTGCTCTGAGACCGAGGAGTCTGCATATTAAGAAATTTTGTTTAAAATTTTTTTTTTCAAATTTATTTATTTTTGAGAGACAGAGACCGAGAACAAGTCGGGGAGGGGCAGAGAGAGAAGGAGACACAGAATCCAAAGCAGGCTCCAGGCTCCAGGCTCCAGGCTCCAGGCTCCAGGCTCCGAGCTGTCAATACAGAGCCCAACGTGGGGCTTGAACTCACAAACCATGAGATCATGACTTGAACTGAAGTCGGATGAAGAAGTTGTTTTTAACCAAGTGGTTGGTGAACCATACTTTGAGTGGCACTGCCTCAACAGGGTGGGTAGGATTTAAAGAGATGAGGGCGGGCCGGCACCTGGGTGGCTCAGTAGGTTGAGCATCTGACTTCAGCTCAGGTCATGATCTCGCTGCTGGGGAGTTTGAGCCCCGCATCAGGCTCTGTGCTGACAGCTCAGAGCCTGGAGCCTGCTTTGGATTCTGTGTCTCCCTTCTTGTCTCTGCCCCTCCCCCAACCATGCTTGCTCGCTCTCTCTCTCTCAAAAATAAACATAAAAAAATTGAAAAATTGAAAAAAAAGTAGATGAGGGGTGCCCCTCAGATGCTAGAGCTAGCCCAAGAAAGGCACAGATCACTGTGGGCAAAGGCAGGTGACAGGCGGGGAGCTGAAGTGTGGACACCATGTGTGTGTAGGGCACTTTCCCTACTGCCAGGGCCACCTGTCTGTCCATCCACTTGAACACTCGGGTCCCTATTGTGTGCTGGCTGCTTTGCCAAGTGCCAAGGACTCTAAAGCACATAGGCCGTGCTTTGCCAGCAGCAGAGAAGAGAGAGGCTTGATGTGTAGATAGAGGACTTCTGGAGCGTAGCTGGCTCTATGATAGAAATCTACTTGGAGTGTATCAATTAGGGAATGATAAGGACAGGAGGAGGAAGCAGAGGGATCCTGAAACAAAATCAGATGTTTTTCTTCAAAGTTTACGAAATTGTACAATGTGGTGATTCAGCTTGAGAGTCCCCAGAGTGACTTCTGCAATAACAGGTAATTTTTATTGGGCGGTTTCCTTGTGTTCTCTCTGCCTTTCTGCTGCTTAACTAAGGGAACTAAATGTAGGGAACTAACTAGGTGTATCTTGACATTTTTCCAGGTGGTTCGAGAATTTGAAATTAAAAAGATACCTTTGATTTTTTAAAATTCTCTATTCTTTAAAAACAAAGTTAACATTCTTTACTGGAAAGAGGAACTTAATAAATGGGAAGCTTTTTAATAGCCTGGCTGCTATTTATTTCCTTTTAAGTCTGGTATCCGAGGTCCTCAAACACTTTGAGGTTAAATGTCGGGTGACTTCCTTACTCCATTCCTGCCCCCAGTTCTGCCGTGCCTGAGCTCTAATTCTCTCCACCTTGCATGCCTTCTCAGATGGCATCAGCTAGAATGGTGGATGGATCCATGTCAGGATGCTGCTTAAGTTACTCTTAACTTAGAGCCAGAGTGAAAATGCTGAACCTACTTGTGCTTGCCCATAACCCAAAGCCTTGAATGTTGTTGGATTACTCTGTACTCAGCCACAGTAAGCTCTGTGCCTTTGATGTCGCGTAAAGGCGGACTTGACCAAGTGGTATTGCCTCCTGCTGATATGTAGGTGAAAGCCAACACCATAAAAATGAACATTTCGCTGAGAGTGCTCACTCTACTACCTGCGAGCCCAGCCAGTCATGCTGCCAAATTGGTCAAAGAATTGGCCTGAGAATCACAAAGAGTGTTCCTCTGGCAGAGGAATGGAGCCCAGGTCAATCTCATGGGGCTCCCTAACTAAAATGTAGTAGACCTGTGAAACACGTTAATTGCAAACTTAAAAAAGCCCTCTTAATTTGCCATATTGTGAAAGCAATTTGGCTAAGAAGTGAAAAACACTGATGAATCTTTGACTTTTTAAGCCTTACCTTATTTCTCCAGGAGGCCACCCACCTGGATTTCTAGAAAACAATACTCACTGTTGTTCTAAAAGATCCTAACAGGGCAGCAGATATTTAAGAGTATGTAATGGTGTTGACACACACATTCTCTGCCCAAGAGTAAGATTGCGGAAAGATTTGGCAATCTGGATTACACAGAGACATCATTAAATTATATTTACAAATCTCTGTGGAGCAATCATAGCATGTGAAGAGCTATAATGGCCTCAGAATTAGACATGGCTTCTGTCCAGCAGAGTCACTTCTGTGGGCCCATTACAGGCAGACTGGCCACCAGAAGATACCCAGGGCTCTCCTTTTCAAGACACGTGTTTTCTTTTGATTCTCTTAGGTATAATGTAAGATGTTTTTCTTTGTAAGTCAGGTGAGACTATTTTTCAAGAAGTCTAATGTGGACTTCTGTGCAATGATAGCCTAAAATGATGCAGAATCTCAGAAGTGATTTAAGAAACCATTCAAGGGGTGCCTGTGTCCCTTTCACCACAGTTCTGAGACGGTGAGCATCGTCAGAGTTGCTTAAAGCCTTCCAGTTACAGGAAGCTCACTACTTCGCAAAGACACTTCATTTAAATTTTGTACTGTGGTCGTTGATAACTGTCTGCTCAGTTTTTCCACCTCCTTAACAAGTCTTGGTACATGCTAATGCTTCTAGAACAAGGGTTGGAAAATTTTTTTTCTTAAAGAACCGGATAGTAAATATTTTTGGCTTTGCGAGCATGGTCTTTTCACCCCTGTTCAAGTCTCCTACAGTAGTGAGGGAGGAGTAACTTAACATATGAGAGACTGTATCCCGATGAAACTGTGTTTACAAACCAGGTGGCTGGCTCATGGGCCATGGTTTTCTGGCTTCTATTCTAGAGCTATGGAATCTAGGTCCTGAATGTGAGTTACTTAAACTTTAAGTTCTAGGCTGATTTTCACCTGTCCTGCTTGATGAATTATTGGAAGGTCCTTCTAAAGTCTTTAAGTCCTAGCAATGAATTTGCGAGTGGAATTATCTCCTGTTCTAAATGTATTATTATGGGATTTAAGATCATATGCTCCTTTTTGAAAAGGGGTAACTTTGATACTACGTAATTTTTCATGTCAGGAAGCCATAGCTTCAAGTGCCGCTGGCATTCAATCGCTGGGCTTTTCTGGTTGAGCCGTTGGCAAAGTGGAGATGAGGAAGATTCAGGTGGACAAAAATCTTTGCCCCCAAAGTGTGGCATGTTTTTAGGGTTCTGAGTACAACTATCCTTTGAGAGCCATGGATTATAGTTTAGATGGATACACAGCAACAGCTACATGAAATCTTGCTCACATGGTTTTTACCCTTTCCTCTTGCCCTTTGGGTTTTCTTCTTTGCCAGTTAGCATCCTCTGTAGGGCCATGGTGGTGCCAGAGTATTGTCTGGTAGGCATAATAAACACCTACACCTATAGCTCAGAGGATCAAGAAGCAGGGTCGGCCGGGAGTCAGAGCGTATCACACTGCAGAAGCAGGTAATATTGAGCACAGAACTTCATTTTTAAGATTTTGCATTATATATGGTAAGAGCACTGCTGTTAAAAAAAAATACTGGTCTGAGTCCAAAGTAATTTTAGGCATTAAAGAAAAGGATTCAGAACATTTTAAGTAATGGTTATTAAAGCCAGTCTTGACCTCAATCACGCACCTGCTACTTAATTGATCAGATGGTCACTGGCAAGCCCTGTCTCATCCATATTAAGTAACTTTGCCCTAATCACCCACCAGCCTTTTCTTGGCATTTTTCTCTGGAGAGGAAAAGTACATGAGAGAAGGCTAAAAACTCAGATTTGGTGGGAGAAATTGTTCCTGGCTAAAATGAGCTTATGTATTTGGGGGACACGGTTCTTGTTCCCTGCTACAGAAAGTGTGGTTTGCCTCACTAAGGAGCTTGTTAGAAATGTGTCATCTCAGGCCCAATTCTGTATCTTTTGATTCAGAATCTCAGAAGACCCCTAGGTGATTCGCTTTGAGAGCCGCTGATCTTGGTCACAGCCTTCTTCACAGAGGTAACACAGCAAGGTTATCTTTGTTTCAGAAATACCCTTAATTACGAAGAGCCTGAGTTGTTTTTAGAGAGATAAGGTGGAGGAAAGAAGTCATACTTCCGATGGCATTGAGACTCTGCCCAGAAATCTACAAAATAAAATTATTCTAAGTGCCAAAGTTCTAAGTCCTCTCATCACTCTGGTATGTGGCCATTTCTCCTTTTCTAAATAAGCATTAAATGGTATAGGTTTTCCTCTAACCCCCAGCTTTTGTTATGTTGTGTTTTCATTTGCATACATTTCAAAATATTTTTAAAAATTTCCCTTGTGAGTTCTTCTTTGACCTGTTGATTGCTTACAAGTATGCAGTTTAATTTTGAAATATTTGGGGATTTACTGATTTCCAGCTTAATTCCACTGTAATCAGAGAATACTCTGTATTATTTCAGTAATTTTTGAATTTGAATATTGTTTCAGGACTGTAGTATTGTCTCGACTTGGTGAATGTTTCCTGTGCATTTAAAAAGAATATACACTGTGCTCTTGTTGGGTGGAGCATTCAGTAAATGGCAGGTAGGTAAGTTGGTTGATGGTGTTATTCAAGCCTTCTGTATCTCTACTAGCATTCTGTTTACTTGTTCTGTTGATTCCTGGAAGCTGAACTCTTCAACAAAAATTATGGATTTGTTTACTTTTCAGTGCTACTATTTTTTCTTGTATTACTCTAGAATATGCATTTAGGATTTATATGTCTTGATGAATTGGACTCTTTAGCATTTATGGAATGTCCTTTATTATCCGTGGTCAGATTTTTTGTTGTGATGCCATCTTGTATCTGAAATTAATATGGCCTGTCCAAGTTTCTTTTAATTAATGTGTGCATGGCATAATTTTCTAATCTTTCACTTTTAACAGGTCTGTGTATTTATATACAAATTGGATTTCTTGTAAATAGCATGGAGTTAGATCTTGTGTGTGTGTGTGTGTGTGTGTGTGTGTGTGTGTGTCTTTAAATGATCTGGTTATTTCTGCCTTTTAACTGGAGTGTTTAGAACATTTGCATTTAATATGATTATGGACTTGATTGAGTTTAAATCTACAATTTTTGCTATTTTCTGTTTGTATCATCTGTGCTTTGTTCTTTTCTTCCCCTCTTTGCCTTCTTTTAGATTGTGTATTTTTTATGATTTTATTTTATCTCCATTCTCCATTACTGGTTAATACCTTTATTTATTTGTTTGTTTGTTTGTAATTCCTGTAGGATTTTCAGTGTGTGTGTGTGTGTGTGTGTGTGTGTGTATGTATATATATCACACTGATCACATTCTATCTTTAAATAATGTTTTAACACTTCACATGTAGTGGGAGAACTTTACAAAGCATACCTCAGTTTCTCTCTCCTGTCCTTTGTACTATGTTGTCATACATATTACATCTACATGTGTTACAAATCCTTTAGTATTCCTTTTTTAAATTGGAAGCAATTAATTATGTTTTAAAACATTTTAAACAAATTTTAAAACTTTTTTATATTTACATATTTCTCATGTTATTTCTTTGTGTAGATCAAAATTTCCATCTAGAATCATTTACTTCTGTTCGAAGAACTTTTATTTTTAATGTTTCATGTAGGTGTACTGGTGATAAATTCAGCTTTTATTTATCAGAGAAAGTATCTCTGTTTTTGAAAAAATTTCACTTTCAAAATCGAATTCTATTTGACAGCATTTCTTCCTGTGCTTTGATGATATCATTCTATTGACTTTTATCCTGAATGGCTTCATGAGCAGTCTTCTTTTTATCTTTGTTCCTGTGTATGTGATGTCTTCTTTTATCTGGCTGATTTTTAAGGTTTTCGCTTCATCACCGTTGTTTTCAGCAATTTTATTATCGTGTGCCTTGGTGTTATTTTATGTTTCTCCTATTTGAAGATTCCTGGATCTGCGAGTTTATAGTTTTCTTCAAATTCAGAAAAATTGGTCCGTTACTTCTTCAAATCAGTTTTCAGTCTTTCCCTTTTTTGTACCCTCCTTCGGGGCTTCAGATGGCAGAAATTCTAGACTGTTTTGTTATCCTACAGTTCCCTGAACCCTGCCCATTTATTTTCAGTCATTTTTTTTTTCTCCTGTGCTATCTTGTTTGGCATAATTTCCATCGCTATGACTTCAACTTCACTAATATTTTCTTCTTCAGTATCTAAACTGTTGTTAATCTTATCTGGTATATTTTTCACTTGATTTCTAGAAGTTTCATTTGGATATTTTATATCTTCCATTCCATTTATTTCCTCCTCGTATTTATGTGTTTCTTTGCATCCTTGAGTATATTGTTAAGATAACAGCTATTTAAGGTCCTTGTGTACTAATTGTTATTTCATTTCTGAATCTGTTTGTATCGATTTTTTTCTTTTGGTTATGAGTTATACTTCTGTGTCTTTGCATGTCTACTAATTTTTGATTTGGTGTTGTGTGCTGGATTTTATATTCTTTTGAGGAAAGTTAGATTTTATTTTGGTGTGTAGTTAAGTAACTTGTGGATCTGTTTGAGGATCCTTTTGAGGTTTGCTTTTAAGCTTTGTTATGGTAGATCTAGATCAGTCTTTATTTTACAAATAAGTTATCTCACAAATAAGGCACATTCTTTTTAAGAATCTACCCAATTTCTCATAAGAGGCCTCTACACTCTGGTTCTTGGACACACAGAATTTCTCTAGCCATGTGTGGGTTTTGGTAATTTTTTTTTCGTATTGCTTTCCCATAGTTCTTTCCCTGCCTTGGAGGTTTTTCTCATACATGAGCAGTTCACAACTCTGCTAAAGGCTAGAGAGGACCCCTGTGAAAATCTGTGGAATGTGCATGTGCTGTGTGTGTGTGTGTGTGTGTAGCTCTCTCTCTTCTGGTATTCACCCCTGTAAATTTAGCTACCTTGGCTTCCCCAGACTCCAGTCTCTGTCTCCAAAACCCAGTGAGTTTATTGGGTTCTATTTGGCCCCTCTGCCCCTCAAATCTGTCTCCTGGTAGTGATCTGGGATAATTGTAAGGCTCAAATCATTTGTTTCGAAACTTTTATTCTGTTTCTAATAGTTTTATAGTCGGGGGGGGGGGGCGTTCCATAGCAGTTACTCCTTCATGGGTGGAAGGGAAGGTCCTATAGTATGGTATATTAATTTCCTAGAGCTTCCATCACAAAGTACCACAAACTGGGTGGCTTTGGGCAGCAGAAATTTATTCTCTCATAGATATACAGGCTAAAAGTGTGAAATCAAGGTATCAGGGATGCTGAGCGCTTCCCCTTCCTCCTCCTCCCCTTCCTCCTCCTCCCTTTCCTCCTCCTCCTCCTCTTCATCGTCGTCTTCCTCTCTCCTTCTCTCTCTCTCTCTCTCTCTCTCTCTCTCTCTCTCGATTCTAGGTGAGAATCTGCTCCATGCCTTTCTCTTAGCTTCTGGTGTTGCTGGCAGTTCTTGGCATTCCATCACTCCAGTCTTACCTCTGCCATTACATGGCCTTCTATCTGTTTCTTGTCTCTTCACATCTTCTCAAAAGCATATTGGTCATATTGCATTAAGGGCCTACTTGACCCCAGTATGACTTTGTCTTAACTAATTAGATCTGCAAGGACCTTATTTCCAAATAAGATCACATTCTACAGTTCTAGGAAGGACATGAATTTTGGGGGGATACTGTTTAACCCAACACATTGGCAACTGTGAGTCCCCAAAATTCCTTTGATCCCTTGAAGCTGTGGAAGAGCTCAGAGGGAAAGGGGCTCACATCAGTTATTATTCTTGATAAAGAAATTCTTTATGCTGAAACAAGGCCAGTTTCAAAGATGCTGTCTACTTCCTTTCCAGACTCCTCCCTTATGTGGGAGCCACCTACCCAGCAATCAATTGGTGTTCTTTTAAATTTTTTTTTTGTTTATTTATTTTTGAAGGAGAGAGAGAAACAGAGTATGAGTGGGGAGGGGCAGAGAGAGAGGGAGACACAGAATCTGAAGCAGGCTCCAGGCTCCAATCTGTCAGCTCAGAGCCCAAGGTGGGACTCGAACTCACGAACTGTGAGATCATGACCTGAGCCAAAGTCGGATGCTTAACCAACTGTGCCACCCAGGCGCCTTGATTGGTGTTCTTTTATAGCTCCACAGTGCACCCAAAGCTTCATCTTCATAGCTGTTTCTGTACTCATTCCCTTTGAAGGATAACTGCACTGCTGAGCAGGGAGGAAATCCCATCTAGCATTTCCTTCCATTCTTTCCACAACCTTGGTCATAACTGCTGGTCACTACTCCCTACTCTGCTAAAATGGCTGTTCTCTGAAGGTTCACACATTTCAGAATCCTACCTGCAATGATCTTTGGAAGTTTCCTTTGTGACCTCTTTCCATAGGAGTGGCTCCTTTTTCAGATCAAAGTTCTGTAAATGAGAAACAGAATCATGGCAGATGAGAAACAGAATACTCTTTCTGGTTAGAGAAGAATGCTCTTGCATAGGGATAACACCAACCAAATACACAGCATTTTTCACAAACATCTCACATGTTGCTCTACAGAGTTCTAGCTCAGCTTCTTTTTGGAAAGAAGATAATCTATGCAGGTTCTAGCATCTTTATGAATTCATACTTGAGAACATGAAAGCAAGTTGAGTGGCCACCATACTTAGGTAAGTGATATCCCTACTGCCATGCAGGGAACTGAATAAGGGTATAGTGATTCTCACTCATGGCCAGAAATTACTGACAGAATCAGGAATAGATTTAGTGAATTTTGGCTGAAGACTCACCACCAGGCACTTTTTTAGAGACCAAGAAATTAATCTGCGTTTCTATTAGGTCCTTGCAGGACCTTACTAGATTTGTGTTTTTGGAAAAGGCCATACTGACAACTACGGTTTGCAACCAAGCCTATTTAAAACAAGATCAACAGGACCCCTGTCCTCCCTCCTCGGCCTTGTGGTCTTGGTGTGTTAATTTTGACTTCTTTTGAATAGCTGTGGTGGTAGTGGCCAGAAGGTGAACGTTTAGGATACTTTAGAGGGGTTGGTCACAGGAGGCCAGTTGCCAAACCTGATGCATTAGAAAAATGCAGCCTTTGGGTCAGGCTGTGCCTAGCAGTTTTTTTATCCAGTCTTGACTTTGACCTAGCCACAAACACCCTCACTCTTTCTGCACCCACCTTCCACGTGCTCACGGGCACAGCAGGAAGTGGAGTCCGTGTTCCTTCTCTGTTCACCTTGTGTACAGGTGCATCTGTGGTTTGAGGAGTGGTGAAGGAGAGGTTGTCTCCTGTCCAACACGAGTCAGTCTGTTTACTTATCAGTGCTTCTCACTAGACCAAGAGCTTTTAAAGGCAGAAACTATAATTTTTGTGTATCTTCAAGCACATAGCCTGGCATATGATAACCATTGAATTATCTTCTGAATAGTTCAGTGGTACAAAGGAGGCTTTCCTTTTGCAGAATATTAGTCTCCCTACTGGCTTTGGGGACTCGTTCAGTGAATCAGGAGGTGTTCTCTGAAGTTACGTGCTTTTTAAATCCATCATGACCATGTAAATATCCTCAACACTAGCAACACCTTCAGTCTTCCCAGGAACTTGTGTCGCTAGGAAGGTCATAGATTGCCACAGAATAATTCCGCCAGATGAGTTTTGCCAGATATTTCCTTGAGCAGCTGGAGGTAGCGGGGACCTGTCAGAGCATGAATGAAAACAAACAAACAAAACAGCTCAAGCTCGGTGCTGTAGACAGTTTGAACTCAGCCACCACTCAAGATGCTGAAATCCAGAGCACTTTGTTTCTGGTTTTAGTTTTGCCACTAACTACCTGGTGACCTTAGATTTAAACTTTCTAGGTCCCAGCTGCCTCAGCAATAAAACACAAGCTCTTTAAGGTTCTTCTAAGTCTAAACTCTTGCCTTGAATTTGCTTTGAAATTTAAATAAAAGACACCTTCCATGGGATGAAACAAATCAGATTTTAAAAGTTTGAAGTCACAGAAAAAAGAAATCTGTTCCACACACCAGATTCCATTCTTATTTTTAAGAAATCAGAATTTCAAAATTTTTTATGCTGGTGTGATTGAGCCCCAGTGAAACTGATGCAGAAAATGCAGAATTACAATTTATTTGGCCCTTTTCCTGAGTATCTTTGTCGGCCTACATATGTGTTAAAGGAATCAGAGTAGAGTGAGGAACACCATTTTCGTACCTGACTTTGCTGCTGGGTGACCGTGGGCAAGTCACTTAACTCTCCTGGACCATAGTATTTTCATAAGCAAAGACAGATGCCCAGTGAATAAAATATACAAATCAAAGTAAAAGTCTGGGATGGATAAACAATTTCTCTGTGAAGTGAACATTATCTTAACGGTGCCACCCAAATATCTTTTGTTTGCCTAATGCTATAATTAGTGGGTGGAAAATCTCCAGTAAATTTTGTAAGATTGATAATTATTAGTCTTTCTCCTCAGATCAATAATGCTGGCAGATCTGAATGGCAGTGGCACATTTTGTTTGTGTGGTCAATTTGGCCTTTGCCATTGAATGCTAAAGTTACAATGTCAAACGACATCCTCTTCAAGATTCAAACTTTCTCCTCTTCTTTAAGGCTTTTCTCTGTAACATTTCTTAAGGACCATCTTTGGATTACTTATATACACAGCTGTTTTATGAGACTACGTTGGAGCTTATGACTCAGATTACTGTTACCAAAATGTTTGTGAAATCACTTCTTAAGTCATATATTTGCATCATGTACAACCTGTTTGACAATCAAAACATTATGCCCTTCAGCACTTGGCTGGTCATTATAGTAAGTTTTCCAGTCGAGCGTTCCAACCTAATGTAATTGGGCAGCAGACAGAAGGAGCACGTTATATTATTTTAACATAGAATTCCAAGTGCATTTTTCTTTTTGTAAGATTGAGGAGGACATCTGATATTCTGTAATAGACTCCGTGTGATCAATTAATAGCACAGAAAATTCTGGGACAGCTGAGGGTTAACCAAACCCAGCCGTGGTTGCTGTTGAGTGGAGGCCACGAGGGTGGAGGAATGGATTGGGCCAGGGCACAGACACAGCCACTGAGGTGCTGAGCCATGGGCACCTCTCTCTCTCCATCATAGGCCCCTCCTGTTGCTGGCTCTCCTTTGCTCTGGGCTGACTTTTGAGGCCCGTGTCAAATTGTACCTCTTTCATGAAGTCTTGACTGAGCCCTTCTGAGTTGACACAAACACCCCTTCCTTGGAGTCTTCTCAGCATTTTATGTGTACTTCCTCACTGCTCAGTCATCATTTGTTTTTTACTGCCCCTACTGGTCTATAACCTTCTTGGGGGTAAGAACAGTGTCTTGCTCACCTTGGATTTGTCACAGGAAAGAGGGTGCGTCTTCATTAGGATGTGACTAGCCATGTCTTAATGAAATGTTACATGTTCTTTTTCAAAGGACATGTCTGGGCCTAGCCAGTGACTTCCTGGGTCGACGGTTTGATTCAAAATTTCAGGTTTGCTTTAATAATGATTTGTCTCTCACAAGGTTACCAGGCATCTATTGCTAAGGTGCTGTGTGTGGGATTTGAACCCTTATGCGATCGTCCTCGCCCTTTCGGAGCTGACAACACGTCAGGGCAAATAAGACTAATATATAATAAAAACGACTATGTAAGTGCATTCTAAATGCAATGCCGGCTGAGTGAAATGGTCAACAGAGACCATAGAAATGTAACATTATTGATGGCATGCTAAGTATTCTTAAACACTATAGTGTCTATAACAATTCTGATTTAATCAAAACATGCAGCTCAATGTGCCTGTCTGGGTGTGTGTCCATCCATTTCAAATGTTTCTCCAGTGGCCGTAATGTCCCAGCGAAACCTGGACTGTGCACCCATATTCTCACGGATCCCCTTCAGGGGACACGCTGTGAGGTGACAGAGGGAATCTTGGGAGTTGGCTTGTCGGGGAAGCTGTGTGGCAACACAGTTAGGCAGCCAGCTGAGGTTCATTGTGCAATCATGGCATCCCGGAAGCCTTTGAACGACTCTGAGATTCAGCCACAACCCCGTCAAAATGTGACTGTGCGCGATAGGCCCCACTTCCCACCTGACCGCCAAAGTCCCAGGCATGTTTGCGCCCCACGCTCTGCTTTGCAGATATTCCAAAACTAATATCGGGTAAATAGATTGGCTTTTAGAAACCCGTGTTTTGAAGTACAAAGCCTGCATCTCAGAAGCAAATTTAGAACTTGGAAAAAGTTCTCGGGTATTTTCAGCTTCCATTCTCTGCAGCCAACCCCGGGGGAGGAATAATGTAAAAGAATCTCAAAGAAATGAAAGCACAAGACACCCCTTTACTTTGACACAAGAGGACCATAAGTATTTATTTTGAAAAGTAATGATAAGGCTCTGTATTTTTATGGGCGATAATGGTTCTCTTCTAGATGACTTTATTTTTAAAAAGTTGTGAAGAGGGAGGGCACTCTCATGGGAGTTAAACAACAACAACAACCCAAAAAAAAAAAAAAAAAACCCATCAAAAACCAAGAGTATTTTTTCTGAACAGAAGAAGTCTCAAGAAAACAGCCACGTTTTCTTTTGTATCCCAGACTTTTGCTGTCATCCTTTTAAAACCCCACTCAAAATGAAGGCTAGTGGGTTTCATACAGAAAGCCATTTGCTATTGGGGACAGTTTGCCAGATAAGAAAGTGCGGTTTGTGGTCTTGGACGGGCAGGTTGGCTCGCTTGTGCCCTGGCACAACCTCTCATGGATTCCAAGGGCTGTTTACTAGGCCCTTGTGTCTGAAAAGTGAGGACCCTGTCCCTCCATTGTAAGGACATGTTAGGTTCAGATGGCCATGCAGGTGTGGCCTCCTGGCCCTGCTTAAAGGAAAAACCTATGTCTATTCTAGAGAATGTTGAGCGAATAGTACAAGGCTCCCCTATGTGGTGACTCTCTCTCTGCCCACCCTTTTGGCTCACACCGATGGCAAGTTACAATTGGACTATGAGGCTGGATATATTGTGTAGTCTGGAGGGGAAGATGCCAAAAGAAAAACTCTGCTGGGTCAAGCGTGTGTGTCCTGCGTTCAGTTCTAGTCCTGTAAACAAACACAGCTGTTGAGCGAAGGCTCTGTCCTCAGAAATGGTGAAAAAAACCACAGTGCCCTGCCAGAGAGCCCACAGCAGGGGAGAGAAGTGATGTGTCAGGGCCCTGGGGGAGCAGGTGGTCCTCAGCAGGGCCGGGACGGGGTATCTGCTGTGTATTCCAGGATAAGCTGGGTGTGAGGAGAGACCGTTCTGTGTTTTCAGCTAAGACGGTTAAAGTATTCAGAACGATTAGTGTGGGAAGGCTTTGGGGGAAAAGGGAGTCTGAAATTTCATCCGCTTTACTCAGATTTAACCTCTGTTTAATATACAAGCCCTTGGATGTCCTTTCCTGGGGGTGATGGAAGGGAGATTTTATCTTTCTCCACTTATTCTTGTTTAAAATAATCTGCGACTCTGAGAAAAAGACATCGGAAATTCGTGGCCCCAGCAGCCTATATTTGTAAGTTATTCCCACTAGAAGTAAGTCTTGGACCACACTCCTGTTTCTTTGTTCTTTACTGTCCAAATGTAGGCTCACGGTGTGCACTCTATAATGTGTAGCGTGCACTGTTATGATGGGCCCTCCTTGGTGTGTCACCTTATGGAGGAGGTCAGATTTCTGCATCGGGGTGAACTCGGGGTCTGGTTACCCACCACTGGAGCAGTAGGGAAGAGTGAAGCCAGGAGGCGTTCAGTTAGTAAATGGAGGTCGTGTCATCTTGGCCATTGACGGCTTGCGGAGTTCTATACATACCCTCATTTATTTAATAGACATTTGTTAAATACTTCCTGCGTGCAGATAATGAGTTGACTTCAAGACCAAGTCTTCTCTTGGTAGTGGTAGACTTGTGGGAAGTTTGAATTTTGTCTCATTCCCCATTGGTCTGCCCCTCCCCTTCCTCCCTGCAATATCGATTTTTCAATGAGTTGCTATTCTAAGTTCTCAGTTTTTTTTTTTAATGTTTGTTTATTTTTGAGAGAGAGGGAGAGGACAGAGAGAGGGGAGAGCATGAGCCAGGCAGAGGCAGAGAGAGGGAGAGAGAAAATCCCAGGCTGACTCCACACTGTCAGCTCAGAGCCCAATGCAGGGGCTCGAACTCACGAATTGCGAGATCATGACCTGAGCCAAAGTCAGACACTCAACTGACTGAGCCACCCAATTGCCCCCCAGCTCTTGGTTTTAAAGAGGGATCATAGATGGAACTTTGAAAATGTTTGACTTGAATAACTTGAGTCCCCTTCAGAATGCAAATCCAGTCATATTCCTTAATGGATCCCTGGATTTGTTAAGACGGATCCCATGGTGTTTTATGACTGGTTTTGTGGACATCAGCATGGAGCACACATTGCCGTCGTCAGTGGAACCGAAGGAGGAAGAATGTGCTCCAAGGACTATGGGTGGCTCTCTTAACCCCTGGCTCCACCTTCATGAGGAAGGTTTGGTCAAATGCGCATGTGCATACATGCACACACACACACACACACACACACACACACACACACTGCCCTATTTCACTCTCACTGGTATGTAACTCATTCCGTTTCATTATAAATCTGTCCTCCCGACAAATGGTGGCTGATAAAATGTTCCTGGAATGGGCCGGCCTTAAGACTTTAAAGCCTCAAATTTCCCCATGATTGTTTTCTCCATCTCCTTCCTGATTGGTTAGGGTAGTTGGTTGGCACAGGGATGCTGGGGTTGGGGATATATTTCTCAAAAAGGCCACACTAGTTTTTCCACAATGGGGAAACCCCATTTCATTCAACCATATCTATTATTTTTACATCTTCTCAGAATTGTAAGAAGGACAGGGAACAATGGCATCAACTCCCACCATTATAGGTTAAGAGGAAAAATAATCCTTCTTCTCTCCCTGAAACAAACAACGTGGCTAGTCAATCCTTGCTTGGTTCAGTTGGGTTAACTCTGTTCCATGATCTCACCTAACAGTGACAATGACATATAAGCATATCAGAAACACACATTAACCAGAGTGCATTCCTCACCTGGTTGGCATCAGCAACCCCCCCCCCCCCGCCAAGGTGACAGACCCAGATTCCTGTTCTCTCATTAAGTCACTGACCTTCGTTCAATGCACTCTGGTGCAACGTGCTTCCTGTGCATGCTGTAACAAATTACCGCAAGCTCTTTCTTTTGCAGTTCTGTAGATCAGAAGTTTAGTGTAGGTCTCCCTGGGTTAATTTCAAGTGTTAGTCAGACAGTGTTTGTTCAGGGGGCCGCTGGGGAAAATATGTTTCCCTGCCCTTTTTAGCTTCTAGAGGCCTCCTGCATTCCTTGGTTCAGGGCCCCTTCCTCTATGTTACACTACATCCAGCAGCGTGAGGTCTTTGTCTCGTCTCCTCCCTCCCTCCCTCTTTCCCTATAAGGGGCCCCTGAGGTTACATTGGGCCCAGCTAGATAATCTGAGATTATCTCCCCATCTCAAAATCCTTAATCCTTAATCACACCTATGAAATCCCTTTGGCCATATAAAGTAACACATTCCCTGGTCCATGGGTTAGGATGTGAGAGGGTTTTTTTTGTTTTTTTTTTTTTTTTTTGGGGGGGGGTGTAATGTTCTGACAGTTGGAGTAAGTTTGATGCCTTTGTGATGACATATTTTTTAAGTGGGAGATTCTTTGTGCACATAGTATGTACTTCTGGTTGGTCTTTTAGGCAGATGGAAGGAAGATCCTATGGAGAGTTTTGATGATTGCATCTCATTTGCAGGTTTTGAGTGGTTTTGCAGTCCACTTTGATGATCTAAATAGATGATCAGAAATCATTAATTAGAAGGTATGTGATGACAGACTATTTCCTTGTGCCTAAATGTAGGGTTGCTGTTTTTAGGATAATGTGCACAATTAAATAAAACCAGTATATATTTTGATGGCATATTCTCTAGGCAGGAGACTTTGAAGCGTGATATGCATAAAGCTATTTTAGATATCATTCCTATCGTATTGGTGAGCTTACTGTCCCATTTTGAAGACTTTAAAATATTTTATTTTGAGAGAGAGAGAGCATGAGCGGGTGAAGGGCAGAAAGAGAGGGAGACAGAGAATCCAAAGCAGACCCCACACTGTCAACATAGAGCCTGACCTGGGGCCCAAGCTCATGAACAACGAGATCATAACCTGAGCCAAAACCAAGAGTTGGATGCCTAACTGACTGAGCCACCCAGGTGCCCCTATTTTGAAGACTTTTTAAAGTCAAACAAGAACAAAAAAGAATCAGAAATTAGAAATGCCCTAGTAAAGAACAAACCAAAAGGAAACTAGCCTAGTATGGTGGACCCTTGAACAATGTGGGGTTAGGGGTGCCAGTCCCTCCGTGTAGTCAAAAATCCCTATATAACTTTGGCTCCCCCCAACTTAACTACTGTTACCAATAACAAACAGTTGATTAACATATTTTGTGTGTTATATGTATTATATACTATATTCTTACAATTGAGTAAGCTAGAGAAAAGAAATTATTATTCAGAAAATCATAAAAGAAAATTAAGCACAGTGCTGTATCGAAAAAAATCCCTGTATAAGTGGACCCGTGCAGTTCAGACCTATGTTGTTCAAGGGTCAACTCTATTTTGAAGATGTTTTTTATAGTTATTGTGTGCTCATTAGAGAAGATAACAGTAAACTTTGAGCTTCTTTTTTTGACGTTTATTTTATTTATTTTGAGAGAGAGAGGAGCAGGGGCAAAGAGAGAGATCATGTGCTGACAGTGCAGAGCCCTATGTGGGGCTCTATGCCACGAACCAAACCATGAGATCATGACCTGAGCTGAAACGAAGAGTCAGACGCTTAACTGATGGAGCCACCCAGGTGCCCCTATAAGCCTTTTTTGAAATATCAGTTATTTGTGAGCTGCCTGATCATCAGGGTAACCACGGGGCTTTGTAAAGTGTAGTTTGGGGGCACCTGGGTGGCTCAGTTGGTTGGGCGACCGACTTCAGGTCAGGTCATGATCTCGCAGTTTGTGAGTTTGAGCCCCGCATTGGGCTCTGTGCTGACAGCTCAGAGCATTGAGCCTGCTTCAGATTCTGTGTCTCCCCCTCTCTCTACCCCTCCCCTGCTCACGCTCTGTGTCTCTCTGTCTCTCAATAATAAATAAATGTTAAAAAAAAAAAAAGTGTAGAGTTCTGAGTCCCATCCTGGACATTCAGATTCAACAGGTAGGGGAGGGGGCAGTGTCAGAAAACTCAGTTCTCAGCTGTTTTTCTCCCAGATATGAAGCTAATTACAAAGTAATTTTCTTTATTTGGTGGATGAAAGTTTAACAGCATATGGTAAATCTTTTGTACTTGACAGTCCTAATTATTTTAATTTCCTGATCTCATAGTTCTAACATCCCAGCTATATCTGAGTCTGGTTCTGATACTTGCTCCTTCTCTTCAAATTGTGTTTTCTGTTTTGACCTTTTAGTATGCCTTGTAATTTTTTGTTGAAAGACAGACATAATGTACTGGATGAAAGGAACTTCAATAAACAAATCCTCAGTAAGGTGGTGGTGAGGTGTTAGGGCAGGGACACCATGTTCTATGGTCCTATGACTAGGTCTTGGTCTTTTAGTGAGCCTGTGTCCCTGTGCTCTGAACTTCACTCGTGCTTCTCAATTTTTTTCTCTGGTGGGATATGATGGCCTGTGGTGACTGGAGTTGGTATTTCCTTTTCCCCAGGTTGGTTGGGCTCTACTGAAATAATGTGTCATGAGCACAGGCCCTAAGAAGAGAGTGTTCTAGGGGCATTGGGTGACTCCGTTGGTTCAGCATTGGGCTCTGTGCTGGGTGTGGAGTCTGCTTAAGATTCATCCTCTCTCTCTCTCTCTCTCTTTCCCTTCCCCTTTCCCCAGCCCCTCTCTCTCAAATGAAAAAAAAAAAAAGAATAGAGTGCTCTAGTGCATTTTAAAATGCACTCATTTTAAAATGAGTACTTTCCTCTCCTCCTGTTGGAAGCATGAGGGGATTTTTCTCTGATCTTCATTGTGAGAACATGGTCAAGTTCCTAAAGAATGTAAAACTTGCAAAAATATGAGGTTTCCCTGGACTTGTAAGTTCTCAGACTGGTCCACATGGAACCTCCAATGATCAGTTATTTACAGTTCAGGGTTCCCTTCCTGGGTCCTGGTTTCCCTGGAGTTTTCTGCTCCAGTAAATTGTGATTCACTGTATCTGCCTGTCTATGTCTCCAGTATCCTAGATGGTGGCTTGTCCTGTGACCTCACTTCACTGACAGACCTGAGAAGAGCTATTGATTTTCAGCTTGTTCAGCACTTTTTTTTTTTTTTTTTTTGAGAGGGGAGAGGGAGAGAAAGAGAGAGGACACGAATGGGGGAGGGGGAGAGAGAGGGAGAGGGAGAGGTGTCTTAAGCAGGCTCTATGCCCAGCGTGGAGCCTGACTCGGGGCTTGATCTCACAGCCATGAGATCATGACCTGAACAGAAATCAAGAGTTGGACGCTTAACCAACTGAGCCACGCAGGCACCTCTCAGTTTGTTCAACTTTTTACTTGTTAGGATGGACTGGAGACTTATGAGAGCCTCACATGCCAAAGTGGAAACCGGAAGTGAAAATTATTCGTTTTACTTGCGTTTGGTGCCCTGCCTTTGTTCTAGCTGGGTGCCCTGGGTTTTTCCAGACACCCTGACCTCTGTACATCTGCTCCCCTAGGCTGTCTTGATGGTCTTGGCCACCTGTGCTGAACCTAGGTCTTCAGCCTCTGAGCAGCCTCACCTCGGTGTCCCTGTCACATGTGTTCATTCCCATTGCCCCCCCACCCCAGCCCCATTCTTGCTGATCATCATGGCCCCTCTGGAAAGGCATCACCTTGTCACGCCTCTTCATGCTGCTCAGGGGCCTCTTTCATATTTCATCAGCCCTGCAGGATTGGCTACTTTTTTCTGTCTCATCATCTTGTGGTATAAAGGAATATTTCTCCCTTGAACTCCTGTTACACTTTATTTGTTTCTTTCCTGTTGAACTCATCACAGCTTATTATGCTCTGTTGTATGTTATGGTCATTTGTGTCTTTTTCTCCACATTGTAAACTGTGCAGATTGGGCCTCATTCATCGCTTTCACCCCCCCACTCCCAACCCAGCATCTGCATGGTAGGCAGTCAATAAATACGATAGAAACTTTATTGTACTGCCTAGCTAAAACAGTGCTAAAGGGATACACACATGTCCTCCCCAAACCAAACATAGTAAGTATGTAATGAGTTAGTACGGTAATGCAGATGGGAAAAACAAAACCAAAGACAAACAGAGCATGCAAATGTCCCAGGTAATTTCTGAACTAGAAGGGAGACTGGTTATAAATAAAGGGAACCAGGGTCACTGTTGGAAAGGACAAAGCAGAATTATGCTGACCAGCTCTTCATAGCCTACATTTGCCAAAATGATGAGCAACCTGAGAACTGCTTGAACCAGTGGTTCCTGAGCTATGTTATGCATTAGAACCACTTGGAGAGCTTTAGGGGCGCCTGGGTGGCTCGGTTGGTTAGGCATCTGACTTCGGCTCCTGTCATGATCTCACAGTTTGTGAGTTAGAGCCTCACATCGGGCTCTGTGCTGACAGTGGGGAGTGTGCCTGGGATTTTCTCTCTCCCTCTTTCTGCCCCTCCCCTGCTCAGGCTTGGTGTCTGTCTGTCTGTCTGTCTCTCTCTCAAAAATAAACATTTAAAAAAAAACAACAACACTTGGAGAGCTTTAAAAAAATCTGATGCCCAGATTACACTCCACCCTAATTCAATCATGTTTCTGGGGGGAAGCTGGGCATCAGGCTCCCTTAGAGATACTCCAGCAGATACAGCAGAGTGTGAGGGCCATGGGCTTATGCATTGCATGTGTTGAGTTGGGGTCAAGTTCAGGACAGGTGTATGATCTTCACATGCCTGTTGCCATGACCTCTAGAGGATTTTTGGGTTTCTGCATTTTTTGGCCTTTGAATTAAAAACCTGAAGACTTACTTGGTAGGGTCACAGAGAGATCAAGCATGTGAAAATACTTAAGGTAGTTGCGTATAGAGTCATGGAATGTCAGGAAAAAAAACATATTTGGAAAAGTATTATAATTTGTGAACTGTAATTTACATTTATTTAAGATCAAACAAGGGAAGAAACAATGTAAAGAGGTTGATTTTCTTGGATTTTGGGGGTAGACCACCACGCCATCTGCAAATTAAGATACATTTGTATTTTTCTTTCTAGTATCAGTAACTGTCTTGTCCTGTTCTTTCGTTGTCTAGGACTTTAAGAAATATTTTATTAAAAAATCTATAATAGCAACTGTGGGCTCCTTCAAAGTAGTGATTTATGCAAACAGACTTTCTAATGTTGAATCATTCTTGCATCCTGGAATAAACCTTTTATAATATAATTATTCTAATAAACTATTTTAGGATCTTTGGATATAATCAGATGAAATTGCTATGCATTTCCATTTTTGTTGTTTTCTGTCATTGTCCTGTTTTGGTATCTGGATTATATAGCCACTTCCAGTATGAATGTAAAGAATGAGCTGGAAGCCTTCTGCCTTATTTAAAAAAATGCATGGAACAGTTTAAATGATACAGTATAAAACATTTAAAATAAAAAATAAGCCACATCCTGTTTTTAAGTGGTTGAACATACTTTCAAGTGAATTGATATCTAAGTGCTTATTCAGTGATGTGTGTATAGCTTACATCATTGTTAAATGCTAGGTCCTGGTGATTTAGTTCAAATAATAGTGAAAAGAAATGAGCCCATAAGGAATGACAGAAACCACATGTAACAATTGGTTCTCTTCTCTCTGGGCCTGGGGCCCACTAAGGATCGAGTATCTGCAGAACTGGGATTTTTTTTTCCCCGTTTTGTCTGTCATTGGAGTCCTGGACTTAGATTGGGATTGGAACAAAACCTCAGAGGGAGAGACTGGGTTTATGGATATAAAGAGGTATACTTAGAGTCATTCTTAACTTCCCTGTTGATTTTCCAATATTGTCCACACCCTTTCTGAAAAGTGCACCTTATTTTCTGAACCTCCCAGAGTACATACATCACCCAGGGTGCTTGTAAACATGCAAATTCCTGGGCTCTGTCCCAGATTTATTAACTTGGAAATCCTAGGGAGGGGACCCAGGGAATCTGTATGTTCACCTATTATCCCAGGTAATCTCCGTTGTTAGGAAATCTCGAGAAGCAACCTAGGTGGAAATAGATTAAAATTCATCATACCAGTGGTTCTCAGCCTTGACTGCTCATTAGAATCAAGTGGGGGACTTTAAAGATCCTGATGCCCAGGACTCACTCACCAAGTGACTGACTGCATTACTGGAAATAGGTCTCGGACAGCAGTATTTTTCAAATGTTCAGTGGGAGTCTTTGACCTGCAGCATTCTTTTTTTGAAAATTTTTTTTAATGTTTATTTATTTTTGAGAGAGCACAGGAGGAGCAGAAAGAGAGGGAGACAGAGAATCCAACGCAGGCTCCATGTTGTCAGTGCAAAGCTTGATGTGGG
Organism: Panthera onca; assembly: GCF_046562875.1. Classification (NCBI taxonomy): domain Eukaryota; kingdom Metazoa; phylum Chordata; class Mammalia; order Carnivora; family Felidae; genus Panthera; species Panthera onca. The sequence goes on along the minus strand of NC_138343.1, from coordinate 20,717,397 downwards.
GCTCGAACCCACAAACCGTGAGATCACCACCTGAGTCTAAGTCAGATGTTCAGCTGACTGAGCCACCCAGGTGCCCCTGACCTTCAGCATTCTTGAGAACTGAAGGGAATTCTTTGGAGATTATTGTTGATTCCTTGTCTCGTTGGAAAACCAAGACTGGGTCTAACTGGGTAGATTCTTTGTCTTTATGAAACAGGAAGGAGGCTGAGACCCTCTTTCTGCTCTAATATTTATTTTTTTCCCTTTTTCTTCATCTTCAATGTAATTCTTTTTAAAAATCACTCTGGTCAACCAAGTTAGAGCTCTGTAGAAAAGTAGAGGTATACCAGACACCCAGTAAATGTTCATTCGATGAATGTTCTTGACTGTTGGTCTAATCCAGATGTCTCCTGGGAGCACCCTGCTCCTTCTGCTGTAGACCTGACTGCCTTGAGTCTCCACTGTGCCCTTTTCAAACCTTCTGCTGCCTTCGTGTTTGTGTGGTTGTGTTGGCGGCAGCCCCTGGGTGTCTGCTTGTGTGCCTAAGAGGTTCATGTTCCACACGGATTGACCTATTGGTGAAATCATCCCTCCCTCGTAAGTATGGCAATATTATGTAAGGTGGTTGCTCTCATTATCCCCATTTTCAGGTGAGGAAGCTGAGGCAGAGAGGTTATGTAGCTCATTCTGAGATTATGCAGTTAAGTGGGAGGTGGAGCCAGACGTTGGGCTTCGGCATCCTAGCCCCAGAGTTTGTGTTTTGATGCTTTTTATGGTCCTGCAGTCTTGCCCCTCAGTAGATTTTCTGGAAGCCTTTGGTCAGGGGGCTGAGAGGCTGTCATAGGGAGTGGAAATGGCCTAGCAGGCTGCACTGTGGAAACCTGAAACTGCATATAGGTCATTGCTTCTGTTAGATATCTGTTCAGCTCTCACTAAAAGGGACTTGTCACCTGGGCTGCATCCTTGACCTTGTCAGCCTTAGTAACCCCCTTCCCATCTTTCCACCTCAGGATCACTCCTGGGAACCCTACAGTCTTCTTCCTCTATTTTCTGGAGCACTTCGGCTCTCACCTGGCATAAACAAATGCATCTGGGTCCTAAACCAACAGAGAGGCTTCCAGTTAACAGAGACACCCTCCATTTTATTGTCATTATTCCTAGCAAGGGTGTGTTCCTGTGCTGTCTCATGGGCAGAATCACACCTATCAGAGATTCTTCTCCTTGGTCAAACAGAGCCTGTCCCACAGTTGTAAAGTCTCACGGCCCATTCTGCCAGTAACAAATTTATTGATTTACGACAAGATTATAACTTACTGGGAGGGCCAGACAAATGTAGTCAGATGGAGGAGGGTTGTATCCCTGAGGGTGGGGGCTGGGGCAAGCCTGATTTCAAACGTGATGGCAGTTTATTGATTTACAGTGAGAATAAGTGCCAACAGGACTAAGAACTTGTATCCTCCTGCCAGAATGCTCTCTCCTGGAGGGCTGATGCCATAGGAGTCAAATTGTCACGAGGAGGTGGGGAGGCAAAACAGGAACTCAAGTGCAAGAGTTAATTAGGCTTGTAAAATGGGGATTCTTCTCTAAATTCCCAGGGGGTGGGCTCCCCTAACTCTGGACAGTGCTTGGGTGGAAACTGTGTCTTTTTTCTTTTAACATTTATTCATTTTCAGAGAGAGAGAGAGGTTCCAAAGCAGACTCCATGTTGTGAGCTGTTAGCACAGAGCCTGACACGGGCGTTGAACCCATGAACTTGAGATTATGACCTGAGCCAAAGTGGGACGCTTAACCAACTAAGCCACCCAGGCGTCCCTAGAACCTGTGTGTCTTAATCTTTGGATGCCCTCATTTCCCAAGATCCAGGGACCAACAGGTGACAGGCACCTCCTATGCCCACTGCTGATTAACACATTCTTACATTCTTTCTTTAGGTATTTTATAGAACATTTGATCTGATTACTCTCATGCCTTGCAAGCCTGGGAACCAATCCTTCTCCTTCTGGTGGCTTAATTGGATTCACTATGGGTTCATTTTTAAAATTTCATTTTCCAAGGGCAATTCTCTCTCTCTCTCTCTCTCTCTCTGTCTCTCTCTTTCTCTCTCTCTCTCTCTTTTTCTTTTCAGATTCTTGGAGGGGATTTTCTCACTGTAGCCCCTATATGCTGTTCACAGTTAGGAAAATGACAGAAGAAGCATACTTAGAAGAACCTCGATTCTGTTTTTATAGAATTTCTTCCCAACTAATGCCTGATACTGTTCTAGTGGTTTCTACTTGCACCTGCTCTCAAGGGGCACACATAAAATCCCAGCATAAACCTTCCTCTGCCCTCTGTCTCCATTTACGTGCATGTGTACAGCCCAACAGACCCAGTTTTACTGTTGACCATGGCATTTTTGGCAAAGGCAGATGACCTCCATATTCCAGAGGGAACTAGGGAAGGAATGGGAGAACAGAGAACATCTGCTATTAATTGTGTTCATTCATCACAAAGCATTTTCCTAGTGAATGTGCTTGAGCAGGGTTCTAGGGAGTGACAGGAAAGCAGAGATGACTGTGGAGAGGATCATACAGAACAGATCAGGAACAGGGAAAGGATGGGCAAGCCAAACTTTGGTCCAGGCCTACATGGTGCATAAGCATAGGTTCACAATCAATGTGCAGGTCATGTACATGTATTCAGTATCGTGTACCGTGTTCTGTGCTATTAATATGTATGTGCACGTGTAGACGTTCAAAAGAGCGTCCTGAAGCCAAAGCTTTTAAAAGGAATAGGGATAGAGGCACCTGGGTGGCTCAGTTAAGTGTACGACGGTGGCTCAGGTTATGATCTCCCAGTTGGTGAGTTCGAGCCCTGCATCGGGCTTTCTGCTGTCAGCACAGAGGCCACTTCAGATCTTCTGTCTCCCTCTCTCTCTATCACTCCCCCACTCGCATTTCTTCTCTCTCTCTCTCTCAAAAATAAACATTAAAAAATAATAAAAAATAGGCATAGAGAGAAATGTGAACATTGCGTAAAACTAGTATGTGCAGGTGACTTTTCCTGAAGCAACCAAGGATATTTGGTATGTCCATGTGTTTGCCATCCGACTTTGGTTTTCACAGATGGCTTAGAGTTAATGGGACACATCCCCTCCCTCCATTTCTTTCTCCTGGGAGAGACCCTTTTCTTGAGCCTATTTGGAATTTGGGGGGATAATGACATGTTAACCAGTTTGTCATGATTTCTTGGGGATGTATCAAAAGGCCAGAAGCCATCAGTGCCTTTAACCATCACCCCTGTTATTTTCAGAGGGGCCTACCTAATTCCAGCCTTGCTGGCCCAAAGGAGAGCCAGTTTTGAGACGAGCCGGTGAGTGGACATCGATTTGTGGTGGAGCCTGGATTTGGCCCACGGGGTGTCACACGCGGTGCACAGTCCACTCCAGGACTTACGTGGCTCCCTCAAGGCTGTGGCGGAGATAAGTCTCGGTGTGCCAGTTCCCACCCACATGCTTTCCTTTGCACCCAAGAAAGCTCCTCAAAGTGCAAGGAGGTGAGCGAGACTGGGGATAGCCTCATTCATCTAATTTATGAAAAATGTGAATCTTTTGCAGACTCCAGTGTCTTATTACATCTGGTTATGACTCACTGTGGTTGAAAACCACCGGTCTCAAAAGGGGCCCGGGAAGGGGTGGCAGACTGGGATGTTGCTTGGTGGCAGACAGTCAGCAGATGTCCAGAGAGGTGGGCAGCTGATGGCAAGTGTGCACTGGTCAGCCCCAAGCACGTGGGGGCAGGAAAGGTGAGGCAGAAGCAAGAGGCATGAGCACAGCCCAGTCAAAGAACAAAGGATGGGTTGCGTACTTTTGCGGACCTGGTTCACCAGGCTCCTTAAGCTGTCTTGCTGAATTTCTTTGAACATCCCTGGCAGCTCTAGACTCCTCCTTTTATGTCTTAGAAAACTAGTGCTCAGTGTTGCAGTACCTCATCCAGGTTCACTCGGCTCTCAGTGACAGAGCCGGGATTTAAACCCATTTCTTTGGTGGCCATCACATTTTAGCTGCCCCACTTAACCTGTGACAGGTGCTAGGGGCCCAGCTCAAGTGAATGAGGCCTCGGAAGAGCACTTCTCAGGATTCCTGGAAGGGGAGAAGAGGGCAGGATCCCAGCTTCAAAAGCGGTGTCCAGGAGGGAGTTGGGCACAGAGAGCTTAACCGAGAGAAATTGCTAGCATTGGTCGTCAGGCTTCGCCTGGGCAGAAAGCGGCATAGGTTGAGGCAGGTGGGCATCCCAGGATTTGGTTCCCAGCTGATTACAGCAAGGCCGCTGTGTGCCTGTTGGGGTTTTGTTTGTTTAGGCTGTACATTACATCCCCAGGATTTGTCTTATAAGTGAAGTTTGTCCTTTTTGGCCCCCTCCACCCTCTCTCTACCTTCCACCCCTTCCCGTCTCTGGCAACCACCAATTTCTTCTCTGTGTCTATGCATTCAATTCTGTTTTTGTTTTTAGATTCCACATATAAGTGAGATCGTACAGTATTTGTCTTTTTCTGACTTATTTCACTTAGCATAATGCCCTTACGGTCCATCCATGTTGTCACAAATGGCAGGATTTCGTTCTTTTTATGATTGATATATATCTTATTTATTGATATGTATCTTATTTATCCATTCATTCATCGATAGGCTCTTTCCATGTCCCGACTATTGTAAGGAATGTGCAATGAACATGGGGGTGCAGTTACCTTTTTGAGTTCGTGTTTTTGTTTCCTTCAGATGACTACCCAGAGGTACGATTGCTGGATCCTATGGTCATTTCTCTTAACTTTTTGAGGAACCTCCATACTGTTTCCCACAGTGGCTGCACCAATGTACATTCCCACCAACACTGCACAAAGTTTCCCTTTTCTCCACATCCTTGCCAACACTTGGCCATTTCTGGTCTTTTGGATACTAGCCATTCTGACAGGTGTGAGGTGGTGTCACGGTGGTTTTGGTTTGTGTTCCCCCGAGGATTAGTGACACTGAGCACCTTTCCATGTGTCTGCTGGCCATCTCTGTCTCCTTTGGAACCTGTTCTTTGGGATATACTGTTTTTGTGGAGGTTTGGCTAACCTGGAAGAGGGCTCAGGCTTCAGCTTGGGGTGCTCTAGAAAGAGGTGACTCAGAGTGAAGATGAACTCCCACTCCTCCACCCCAAGCCTGGCTGAGGCATTTGCTCTGTGGAAGGAGGACTTTCTCTGCCTGGTGGGTGTGGGGTGTACCATGGTTTTGCCTGTGAACTTCTCCATCTCCCTTCTAGTGTGCCTTGTTGTGCTGCAGAGGCCAGGAGACCCAGTGCAACCAGTTCCCCCAGTCAGATAGACTGTGGAACCAACTTGAGGGGTGAGGGGCAGTGCCTGAGGCCTCCACTTGCTGGTCGGTGCAGATCTCGCAAGCCTAGCGCCCCTCTGGAACAGCTTCCTGTTTCCCTGGGGGTGGCTGAGAGGGTGGATGGTGTCAGGGACAGCTGGCAGCAGTGGCTTTCTGACTGTGCTGCTGAGGGCTCCCCTGGCGGGCCAGTTCTGGGGTGTTGTTCTAGGCCTCATTCCTGGAGGCCCAGCCCAGGGCCTGTGCCGCCAGCTCCTTCACAAATTCATAAACACCTAATTGCCTAAGTTAAGATACTTTCTGCTTCAAGTTGCTCAGTTGTATTGTGTTACCTGCACCCTGACTGTACAGATGAGTCACTACATGGTGGGACCCAAATACTTTCCAGCTTGGATTGCCAAGCAAGCACAGCTTCGCGCTCATGTGCTGATTTCCACCTCTGCGGCTCCTCTCCTCCCCTCCTTTCTTCCTGCCTTCTTTCTTTGTGTGCGTGTGTATATATATATATACATACATATATATGTACATATATATACATATATATGTACATATATATAAACATATATATATAAATGTAAACATATATATATATATAAATGTAAACATATATATATATATACATATATATATATATAAATTTTTTTAAACAAACTTTCTACTTTGGAATAAGCTTAGACTTTTGGAAAAGCTGTGAAGTCGTGTCTGTCCAATGGTGTTTGAACTAATTGGATGAAAGAATTTCAGGCATTATGCATGTTTTGCAACAGCAAAACCCGAAGTTTAGACCTTCTTTCTCCATCTCTCCAACCAAAAGAAAAGCATTTCCAAAGCATTGGGAAAGGAAATAAAATCCATTTAAGGAACCTGGGTTTGGCATCTTATCATGCATATGCTGTGTGATGAGCATAGAGACATAGCAAGGATGCGCTCCTTAGATTATGTTCCTGCCACCTTGCCTCCCCTAGACCCTGCTTGTGACACTGCTCTCAGTAACAACATGGTTTTGTAATAATTTTCTATGCAGCCATGGATGAGTTAGGTCCTGCTGTTATCATTTAGCAACAGTGGATCGGATGTCCCGATAGAGATGAAAAACTGCCACAGGACGTGGAAAACCAGTAACCGTGTGTGTTGTGCCTGGGTGGATTGCACTCGGGTTCTGCTGCTGTTCTGTTCTGGATACTCTGACAACTTGAAAGAATGCAAGCAGATGTTTCCAAGAATTTCTTAAAACAATTTCAAAACATTTGTGTTAAAAGCTTCAGCGACAGGTTTAAGGCTTGAGCAAGTCCCAAGCAGGGTGGTGTTGTAGGAAACACCCTGAACAGGGAACCAGAAGAGTTGGACTTCAGTCCTGGCTCTGAAATCTTCAACTTTCGGTGAGTTGCTTAACGACTCCTGGCCTCGGTTTTCTCGTTTGTAGAACGATAGGGATTGAATGGGTAATTCTGGAGTCCTGGCTTTCAGTGTTTCAATCTGTGATTTATTACTGGCCCTCGTAGCTGCCACCCTAATAGCATTGGTGACCTGATTTATTCTTGGACAGCGAGGTGCAGCTGCATTACACGCGGTAGGTGCATGTCCCCCTGTGCCCAATGAGCTCAGATTGTTCTGATTCTGGCGACAAGAAGGGTCCTCTCTTAGAGGTGTTTAAATTGGCCTGAATCCACTGTGTTGCCCTCACAATACCTTGCAGACTGTAGCCCTGTGCGCTCCCCAGATCTGAGGAGGCTGTTCGTTACTCCTTATTGTCATGAACCGGGGCTGAGTCACAGGAAATTTCCCCTATTTCAGGTGCTGCTTTGCACTTTCATTCATTCATTCATTTACATATTCGACAGAAATTTATTAAGTGCTTTTTGAAACTATTTGTTGCTGGGGTTTCTAGGTGGCTCAGTTGGTTGAGCATCCGACTCTTGATTTCGTTTCAGGTCATGGTTTATGAAATCGAGCCCCGCATTGGGGCTCTGTACTGACAGCATGGAGCCTGCTTAGGATTCTCCATGGCCCCCACTCCGCAGCACGTCCTCCCCAATTTGTGTGTGCGCTCTCTCTCTAAATAAAGTTAAAAATAAATCTGTTGCTAATGTTACCCCCCTTTTGCTACTTGGCCATTATTTTAATGTTTTTTAAATTCCAGTTAGTTACCGTTCAGTGTTATTTTAGTTTCAGGGGTACAGTGTAGTGATTCAACAATTCTATACATTCCTCAGTGCTCATCAAGATAAAGGTACTCTTAATTCCCTTCACCTGTTTCCCCCATCCACCTTCCTCTGGCAAACACCAGTTTGTTCTCTAGTTAAGAGTCTGTTTTGTTTCTCTTTTTTCCTTTGTTCATTCTGTTGCTTAAGTTCCACGTAAGAGAAATCATATGTAATTTTTAAAAATTTCTTTCATATTTCTTTATTTTTTTTTAGAGAGAGAGACAGACAGAGTGCAAGCAGGGGAGGGGCAGAGATAGAGGGAGGGGCAGAGAGAGAGGGAGGGGCAGAGAGAGAGGGAGACACAGAATCTGAAGCAGGCTCCAGGCTCTGAGCTGTCAGCACAGAGCCCGATGCGGGGCTCGAACCCACGAGCTGTGAGATCGTGACCTGAGCCAAAGTTGGATGCTTAACCTACTGAGTCACCCAGGCACCTGTAATTTTTACGTGCTAGGCACTATGCTAAGGGATACAGGATGGACAAACCCCTAGGCCAGAGGACAAGGTAGAGGATGAATAACAGCTCGGATCAGCAGGTACATCTTAATGGGATGTGGGTCAAGGATAAATTAGCCTGGATCCTCCAGGTGAGTTTAGATTCAATTGAAACCCAAGGGCAGCTGGAGGGAATTGAAGTAAGGAGGAGTGAGTCGAGCACTGTTGCAGCTTTAGTAGCAAAGAGAGGGGCCAGGGATAATTAGAGGATACCAAGTTCATACCAGTTTTCTCAGTAGGAGTTGAGCCACGTGCTTCCTCTTTATGGCCACCAGGGTGACTCACGACAGAGTTACCTGGTGCCTGCATTACTAGGCTGGCAGGTGGAGAGAGAGGTGGCAATGTCTGGGCCCCGAACAGTTATTCCAGTTTGCCGTTTTTAAAAATGTGTGCCGAAGAGCTCTGGTGGTGGTGTTGACGTATATTTTCTTTTTAAAAAAGGGATTCCAAACAGTTTAAAAGACTTATTTACTACAAGACTTAAAGTCTTTTCACATTAACATGCATTAACATGCTGTATATTTCTTAAAAAAAAAAAAATTATGGAGTTCCCCCCCCCCACCCCCTGCCGCCTCCCTGGCTGCCCAGTGACACTAGCTCTAGGACTATAAAAACTAGAAGGAAGGAAGGAAGGAGCCAAGTGTGTCCAATTACTCTTAGAATTTGGGTGGGAGAGAGAAGCAGTGAGAAACATTGAATGTGTAATTCCAATTATAATATTTTGGAATGGTGGAGATTGAGAGTTTGTATTAGGGCTGTCCAGAGAAGCAGAGCCAATAGGGTGTGTGTATATATATAGAAAGGGATTTATTATAAGGAGTTGGCTCGTGTGGTTATGGAGGCTGGCAGGTCTAAAATCTGTGGAGCCAATGTCCCAATTCAAGTCCAAAGGCTGGAAGCTGCTATAGAACCAGGAAGAGCCAATGTTCATTGGGCAAGAAGAGCTGGTGTTCCAGTTTGAGGGTATCAGGCAGGAGAATTCTCCCTTACTCCAGGGAGCGTTAACCTTCTTTTCTGTTTAGCCCTTCAACTGGTGAGTTGAGGCTCACCCACGCATATTAGGGAGAGTAATCTGCTTTACTCAGTCTACCAATTTAAATGTTAACCTCATCCCAAAATTCTCTTATAGAAATACCCGGAATAATGTTGACCAAATACCTGGGCACCCCATGGCCCAAGCAAGTAGACACATTAAATTCACTATCACAGAACACATGTAGTCCAAAGAGAGTGACTGACCTAAGATCCCACAGCTGGCTAGTATCAGGAACTGGAATAGAGCCCACATCTTCCAGTCTAGGGTTCTTTCTACCTACCATAGGAGAACATATCCTTGGAGGTTTCCTAAGGATGTAGTAGATCAATACACCATGTTTTCCCAGACCCTCCATTCTCCTCAGTGATAAATACCATAAGACATTATTTCTTTATCAGAATACACATGGATATATTGTGGAGCAGACTGGAAATTCACATGAATGTTTAAGATAAAAAGCACAAAATGTTAAAATGTGAGCTTAGCTAACTTGGAGATATCTGCATCATAAAACTTGTCTCTCCTCTGCTCCAAGCATGAAGTTGGTGGGAAATTTTTGAGAATCATGGAGCTGCTGAAGCAGCCTCAGTGGCTGTGGAGACCCCATTTGTATTCTAGAAAGATCTGGAGTACCCGCAGCCACCACCAAGAGCCTGTGATATTTTTTCAAATTCCTTGCATTCTCTCAAAAAATTCTGCAAGTTTTGCTCACTGTCCATAACACATCTTGTTTATTTAAAAAAATGTGTTTAAGTTTATTTACTTTGAGGGAGAGAAAGAGCACAAGCCGAAGAAGGGCATAGAGAGAGAGAGGGGGAGAAAGAGAATCCTAGTCAGGTTCCATGCTATCAGCATGGAGCCCAACGCAGGGCTCCATCCCACCAGCTGTGAGGTCATGATCTGAGCCCAAATCAAGAGTCAGACGCTTAACTGACTGAGCCACCCACGTGCCCCTTGTTTATTTTTAATGTAAAATGATGGCTTAAATTACATCCTGGTGAGTGAAGTTGACTTCTTAGGAAGATGAGCCCTTTATCCTATGAAATTGCTCACTTGTTGGCAGAGAGTCAAGGGACCTGGGGCTTATGTCCCCAGTTAGAGGAATGAGGCAAGCTCAGCCCTCCGATTCTGTCATCTTCCTACTTCTTTGCTTCCCAGTCAAGAGGACTTTCTCTGCTTGGCCTTTCAGGTCACATTAGCTTTTATTTGATGACTAGAGTGAAATTTGCTAATATTCTTCATTAATTCCAGTGACTTGGTTCAGTATTGATATTTTCTCCTCTATGATTCTAAAACTAAACATTTGGGGTAGCAAAGAAGGCATCATTCTCCATATCTCCTATGAAATTATATATATTTTTAGTAACTTCCTTTCCATTCTTTTTCCTCACATTAGGATGAAATAGCACTTCAAATATGAAACTTTCTATATTTTTCTTTAGTTTGAAAAATTTTAATTAAAACAATCAATGCCCTGGAGAACTTGGGTGGCTCAGTCGGTTAAGCATCTGACTTCGGGACTTCGGCTCAGGTCATGATCTCACAGTTTGTGGGTTCGAGCCTCACATCAGGCTCTGTGCCAACAGCTCAGAGCCTGGAGCCTGCTTTGAATTCTGTGTCTCCTTCTCTTTCACTAGGTCCTCCCCTGCTTGCGTTCATTCTTTCTCTCTCAGAAATAAATAAACGTTAAAAAAAAACAGTGCCCCTAATTTGTTATGTAACCAAGGGCAGGAATAAAAAGGTTAAGTTTTATAGTGCTTGGAAATGAAAGGTTTTAATTTTGAGGAGTGGTTCCTCAAGTTGATGAAACAAAATTACGGGCTTAAAGAAGGAATTTAGTCATTGAGATAGTTGCCTAAGTTATATACGAAGACATTGGTAGAACTTCTCCCACTGCTCTTTTTTTTATTTGTTATTTTTTATTTTTATTTTTTTTCCCATTTTGGCCCAAGAGCCTTAACTGTCTGGGACTGGATAGAACATTTAAAAGAGACTTTTATGGAGACTTTGATATAGTAAAAGAGAAATTAACAGAGAAAGTAACATAAAGTTTGGTTTTCTGCTTTGCTTTTATAGCTTGCTTTCTTGGATCCAGGAAAAATGATGGTTCCCAAAGAGCCTCTTTTTAGTTAGCCAGGGAGTCCCCTGCCCATTCCCAGACTTTCAGGAGGAAGAACCTGACAGTGTCAGTCAAATATTTAGTCACTAGGGCTGTTTCCTCAGGGTGGTCTATTTGCCAAAATTGCTTATTTTTCATTCCCCGGATTTACTGTTGGTCGTTGTCAAACTAAGAGTGTAAGTACAATGATTTATCGTATTGTTTTTATTGATATGGGAAGCCCCTCAGGACCATACTCTAGTTACTTTATGATGGAGGAGTGAAGAGAAGGGAAAGACATCTATAAAAAAATGAAGACCTCTAGTAGAGTGATAATCAAGTCCTTGCGATTTTAATCTGGCCACAACTTGAATATCTAGTCTCAGAGTTTTTCTTAATGTCAGGCACTCATGTTACTACAATATGAGGAGGGCATAACCAGAAACTATGCTGTGGAGCTAGGAATGGCTCCTTAGCATTCTTTTTTTTTTTTTTTTTAATGTTATTTAAATTTTAGTTAACATACAGTACAGTATTGGTTTTGGAGTAGAAGTCAGTGATTCATCACTTACAGACAATACCCAGTGCTCATCACAGCAAGTGCCCTCCTTCAATACCCCTCGCCCATCCAGCCTGTCCCCCACCCACCTCCCTCCATCAACTCTCAGTGTGTTCTCTCTCATTAAGAGTCTCTTGTCTCCTCTCTCCTCTTCCCCCACCCTTCCTAAATGTTCATCTGTTTTGTTTCTTAAATTCCACATTCTAAAGGACAGCCTCACCTTAGGGTTCTCACACGGAAGTGGAGTGTTTCCTATGCCCCTGATCAAGGAAGGGTATCATCCACCTGAGAAGGTTGTCCTCAGAATGGGCAGGCATCTTCTGCGTCAGGGTACCTGGCAAGGTGAAGGGGGACATAGGCGCTGGCTGAGTTGACCAGATCAGGTCTGAGTGCTTCCAGGTGCCCCTGGGTGCACTTGAGCTTCAGACTGTTAACACTGACCCTTCATGTGCATTGTACAGAGACACACACACCTTTGCATGTGTACTTCAAATAGCCATCAGGTTAGGAGACAGTGGACTGGATGCATTTTGACACATTGTGGTTTTAAAAAGTTATGCAAGTAATACATGAATACTTGCTTTATAAGAGCGCTTTCTTTAAAGCATGCTAAAGCTGGCCCAGAGTGACTCTGTGTCAAATGGAATGCCCACTCTCTTGCTCTAGTACATGTACTGGAAAATGGAAGATACAAAATAAAGATAGGAAGTGCCTTGTTTCTTCGCAGACTTCTGGCACTTGCAGGTTTGGGAAGGGTTCGGCAGGAGAGAGAAGCTGGGAAGAGAGAGTGGAAGTTAGGCCAATATTAAAATAAAACAAGCACACAAACCTAATGAAGGCTGTATCTTTCTAGAATCATCATTTTTTTTTTTCTAATGCACAGGGAACAAAATGCTGAAAGTAAAGTATAAAACCCTAGTAAACACATGAGAACTACCAAATTAGTACTCTGTGCAAACATACCTTTATATTTAGAGCTGGAGCCACTCAGGGAGTGACCTTTTGGGAGGCCGCTTGCTTGCATAGCCGTGACTTCCAGCCTACCAAGCCTCTTCAGGGCCCCCGCCCGAGACGAGGCTGTATACGTTAGTGTTTTCTTTGGCTTGCAGAGCGTTAGTGATAGCACTGCCCTTGTGTTTTCCCTCCTTCCCAAAAGGAGTGCTAAATAACTTTTCTATGAGGAACATTACCTGTTAGTTCAAAAGTCTGGTTACATGCTTGTATTCAGACGTGCATCTCCTCGGAGCAAGCAGCTGTACCATTTGCAAAGTGTTTTAAATAACTGTTTGCTGACTGTCGGCTGACCTTCAGAGCACAGTATGGAACTTTGTTGGGAGAGGTGTGTTACAGAAGACGTGACTTACCTTCTGGGTACCCTCATCTCAAAGCAGTGGGATACACAGGATAAATGTACACTATAGGGAAGTGTAACGTGAAAACACAAACGTTATGAACAGCCGGCATGTATTGAGTGCAATGCACCAAATGTTCTATTTTGTTCTTTCTCTCTTTATTAGAAAAAAAATTTTTTTATTGTTTGTTTATTTTTGAGAGAGAGAGAGAGAGAGACAGAGTGTGAGCAAGGGAGGTTCAGAGAGAGAGGGAGACACAGAATCCGAAGCAGGTTCCAGGCTCTGAGCTGTCAGCACAGAGCCTGACGTGGGGTTCAAGCCCACAAACTGTGAGATCATGACCTGATCTGAAGTCGGACGCTTAACCAACTGAGCCACCCAGGCGCCTCATGTCCTCCCCATTTTCGAGATAAGGAGACAGAGGCTTTCAGTACCTCGCTCAGGTCTGCATAGCCAGCAACAGCAGGATTCAGTAAGCAGTCAGGTATGTCTCACTCCAAACCCCATCTCTTGACCCCTAGAGGTATCTGCCTCTCTCTAAATGAGCAGACCTGGAGCTGCTCTCTAGACATTGTTTCTCTGGCTGTACAGTTGTAAGTTTCTTAACATGAGTGACAGAAAAAGCATGAGAGAAGTAGAGAAATTGGAACTGATGTTAAAGTCTTAGGATGTTAGACCTAGAAAAGAGTTTGAGATGATTTGCTTTAACCCTCCATGCTTTGCTGGAGTCTGGTCTTATGAAGCAACTTCCCAGATTCACTGAGTCAGGGGCAGAACTTGTTTTTCGGTGTGGGACGCGAGGAGGGCACACTGTCTGTGGTCTCTGTTCTCCCCGACATTCATTTGCTATCCAGTCATCTTGCCTCATGGATTATCTTCTCTATTCATGCCTGCCTTCTCCAACAAGATCATAAACACTCCGAGGGCAGGTACTGTGCAACTTTTTTGTTTTCCCCTAAGCTCATAGACAAGTGCCTCGAACATGTAGGTATTCAAGTATTTCTGATTTCATGTTACGTTAGGCATGCCACACAACTCTGCTTCTTGGGGAGTAGTAATTCATGCCTCGGGGGTTGCCGGGCGGATTGTCTTGGCAATTTCTGAACCCCTGTAGGTCTCCCCACGGAGTGGATCAAGAGGACCCAAGCACTTTCCCTAAGACCCAGGTTACAGCCCTGCAGGTGTTTGTGGTGGCTGCCCAAGTAACCTGATACTGTGTGGCCTCCACGTGCCAAGTTACCATGGTGCCCCCTGGGGGACTCTCAAGTTACTGCCTCCACTCCTCACCCGGGTGGGTTTACTCTCTAATGAGCTTTTAATGTGCAAATTGTGTACTTAACAACAATGATGAGAAAAACGTTACTACTCTCGCAGAGAGCTCTACGTTTCCCACAGGGTTCTCAGCTGCAGGACCTCCATCCGCATTGCGTCCTTGTGAGCCCACCCTCCCCATCGTATGGTCAGGGGCACCAAAGTGAAGAAGGACACTTAAATAGCAGAGAGATGCCATCTGAGGTCAAGAAGGGATTGATGAGAAAACAGCTCTCTCTGGTACCTCGTTGGTGCTCGCGGTGTCTTTTTGTGGTGTCTGGTGAGAGTGTTTGGGTGCGTTATTGTCTTTCCGCCCTGAAACCACAGGCTGCCTTTGGGCAACCAATTTGCTTCTCTGGTTCACCTCATTCCACCTTACTTCATAGGCTGTTTGTGGTTGTGTGTGTGTGTGTGTGTGTGTGTGAGAGAGAGAGAGAGAGAGAGAGAGAGAGAGAATTAAGTAGAATCTAGATAGTGTACACACCCAGTAATTTATTTCTGTGCTCCTTCTACTTGGCTAATTTGTCATGACTTATTCTGGGGAATCAAGATCTTCTCAACCCTTGAGTCTCTGTGACCAATTCAATCTCACATCTGGTGTCAGACTGTTAGCCCACCGCGGTAGCGTTTTTAGTGTTTTCTATTTTCTATTTTATTTATTTTTTTATTATTTTATTTTTTTTTAACGTTTATTTATTTTTGAGACAGAGAGAGACAGAGCATGAATGGGGGAGGGTCAGAGAGAGAGACACACAGAATCTGAAGCAGGCTCCAGGCTCTGAGCTATCAGCACAGAGCCGGACGCGGGGCTCGAACTCACGGACCGTGAGATCATGACCTGAGCCGAAGTCGGATGCTCAACCGACTGAGCCACCCAGGCGCCCCTTTAGTGTTTTTTAAAAAGTCAAGGAAGACCCTTCAAAGTCTTCGTTTTCCTTAATCCTTGAATTAGCCTAAAGCCCTTTTTTTATATCCCAAACAGCTTCTACTTAGTAAGTGATCAATAAATATCTGTTAAATTCGAGGCTATATTGTTAACCTGTATCTCTTAGCAACTTTCTCATCCAAACAGTGTAATGCACTATGGGAGTATTTTTATTTGACCTAACACTGGCATGAAAGCTACTTCCACTGTTTCTTCTGGCCCCTTCTCATTGGATGCTTAGCATTCAAGAGTCAAGAGAGTATTTGCAGTCTATTTAGTTCTCACCAAATTCCTTATTACCACTTTATAGATGAGGAAACTGAGGCACAGAAGGATTAACATGCTGAAGTTCACATAGCCGATAAGTGCAAAAACCCACGCTCCTTCATACGTGTCACGTGGCTGTTTCTGCCATGCTCAAGGCATGCCCCGTGGTGATGTGGACAAAGACTCTGTTAGTCCGTTTTTACTGTATTTGTATGGATTCAGGCTCAACAACTGCACAGCGAGCATTTGCTGTGGGAGGTGGTGTGTAGCGGAAAGAACATGACCTTTAGCATTTGATAGGTTTTCCTCTGAATCAGACTTCTGTCACCAGCTGAATTAGCATGTTATTTAAGTGAGTCTCTCATTCATTTGTTCATTTAACAATTGTGTATCGAGTGCTAAGAACTGTGCCCGGGGATGCAGTTAAAAAAAAAAAAAAAAAAAAAAAACAACAACCAGACATATCAACCAAGTAATTTTAGTACCGAGTATAATGTCATATTGAAGTTAAGTGCTCCGAAAGAGCAAAAGCTATCAAGCAAGACTGGGCACTCTGGGATGCTATCCTGGAATAAATGGCACCTGGCTGAAGGCTTTGTCAGCAGAAGATGTGGAACTTGGGTGGAACCGAAAGGTGGGGTGGTAAGTACAAAGTCTTGCAGGCTGTATCTGGGGTTTTAACCTTTATCCCAAGAGCAATGGGGAAGGTTTCAAGTGATTGGTGGTGGGGGGCTGACTTGGTCCAAAATGCATTTCAGAAAAGATCACTGTGGTTTGGTGCAGAGAACAGACAGAATGGAGGGGGTGGAGTGGATGGGGAGCCCACTGGGAAAGTGATTTTAGTAGCTGGGTTTAAAAACAGTGGCTTGAATGGCAGAGGAGATGGAGAGAAGTGGATGAATTTGAGAGATTTAGGAGGTAAATGGACAGGACATGGTGATGGATAAGGGGTGAAGGAGCAAGCAAGAGGGGGGTTTGGAGGGTGATGCATAGGTTTCTAGCTGGCAGACCTTGGACGGAGGGAGTGTTATTCGTGGAGATAGGGAAATTTGGAATACCGGGTTGGTGGGGGATAGATTACAATTTGGATCATGATCATGTTGAGTTTTGAGGGGTCTTTGAGTCACCCAGGAGAAATTGTTGTGTACTCACTGTTTTTCTAGAGATCTCAAGTCAGGAGAGATGTGGGATGGGCATAGAACTTGGTGCCATGAGTGTTGCGAGGTAACTGAAACAATGGGCATAGATGCACTCACCCAGGAGAGGAATACAGAGTGAGAGGGAGGAGGGCCTAGGAGAGAACTGACAAAGGAAACTGAGCGGCAGCCAGAGAGGTGGGAGAGAAACCAGGGGCATTGAGAAGAGGGTGTATGGAGGAAGAGGGAGCAACAAACAGTTTTAAATCCTGCTGACAGAGCGGTAGGAGAACTTAAGATTGTCCATCACATTTTGCAACATGGAGATCATTGACTACCGAGATTGACTGGATGGAGAGATCAAGGCAAAAGTCAAGTTGCGATGGGCAAGGGGAAGAATAAGAGGTTAGGAAATGCAGACCTAGAGTTGAGACAACTTTCCTGGAATCTGGCTTGTGGAGGGGACGAGAGAGAAGGGGTATGTACCAGAGAGGATGGGAGTATGCGGCTATGCTGGGGGAGACTTGCTGTGTTTCAGTTATCCCTGGGAAGGATCTAGATGAGACAGCGTGGTTGATGCCCCAAGAGAGAGAAACATGATTGAGCATCTGAAATGAAGATACCTTTCTGGTAAGACCACTGTGAAAATTTAAGGAGATAACCTGTGAAGTTCTCAAAACAGTGGATGTTCCCGTCCTCCATGCTGTATATTTCTATTGGATTATTTAAAAACATTTTTTTTTAAATATTTATTTTTGAGAGAGAGAGAGAGAGACAGAGTGTGAGCCGGGGAGGGGCAGAGAGAGAGAGGGAGACACAGAATCCAAAGTAGGCTCCAGGCTCTGAGCTGTCAGCACAGAGCCCGACGCGGGGCCCAAAACCCACGAAGAGCGAGATCAAGACCTGAGCCAAAGTTGGATGCTTAACTGACTGAGCCACCCAGGCGCCCCTCTGCTGGATTCTTTTTAAGGCCCTATCTTTCTGGTCTGAAAAGTTCCAATTTTTATTTGATTTCTCTCTGCCATTTATTTTCCTTTACATAGAAAAATGGTTCCTTTCGATTTTCATTCTTTAATCTTTTTATTTAAAAAAATTCAGTATTTTTTATTATCTGCTAAGTGGGTATGAACATCTTTAGCAATTTGGGTCAATCATTTTGTATATTTAAAAATTTAAGGTGCTGTTATTTCTAACCTTCACATTCTGTAACGCACACAGACACCTAAAATGTTCTTTCCTTCTTCACTTTGCTTTTGTGATTAGAGACATTTTTGCATTTCATCATTAAATGTGTGACGCATCTTCTGGCACCCCCCCCCCCCTGCTTATTATCTAAATTCATCTTATTTTCTAAGAAATGTGAAAGGTAGCAGGGCGCCTGGGTGGCTCAGTCGGTTAAGCATCCCACCTCCACTCAGATCATGATCTCACAGTTCATGAGTTCAAGCCCCGCATCGGGCTCTGTGCTGACAGCTCGGAGCCTGGAGCCTGCTTCGGATTCTGTGTCTCCCTCTCTCTCTCTGTTCCTCCCGGGCTTGTGCTCTGTGTCTCTCTCTCAAAAATAAACATTAAAAAAATTATTTTAAAAATGTGAATGTTAGCAATCTTTACTGATAATTTCTTTTAAAACAAATTCATTGGCCATCTTCAAATATAGTTCAATGGGTCTGTATGTATCTGAAGGTTTGTTCAGATCATGTGATTAATGTTAAATTGTCCGGGGTGTTATCACAACTGTTACAAAGTAAAGCTTTTCTCTGTCAGGATAATTTTTTTTTTTTTAATTCATGCCTCAACTCAAATATTTTTTCCATAGTTTTTTTTTTTTTTAATTAACACGTTTGGCAAAATTCACTTTTTCTTACAAAGTCCTTTGAACTTTTGATGATAGTATGTGACATAAGCATGGGGGAAGATCAAACACGAAAGAGAAGGAAGTGTAGGAAGTTGATCTTGGAAGAAGTGTAAGAAATCCTCTTATTCCTCAGTAGGATGCTAACCCTGAGCTTATAGAAGCAGCTGAGGGAGGGAGGGACCAGTTGTCTCCACAGAGATGGGCTGCCTCCTACTTTGGGTCGCCCTTCCCAGGGCTCCAGAGTGTGCTGTGAGGAAGTGAAGGAGTGTCTGTGTTTCTTAGAGTCTGAGGTGAACTTTTCAGTCCTGGGAGGGGAAGTCCCTAGAACCATCTGCCACCTACTTAGCAAGGGATAGCTAATGCTTTACTGGCAAACCGAGAAGAGTAGTCATGGAGACGAGAAAGTTGAGATGAATTCCAGAGAGAACAGATTTCCTCCCTAGACACCTGTTCTAGGCAGCCAGAGGAGGGCTGGAGTTTCAAGAGTGTGATGGTATACCAGATAGTTTTCGGCGATGGTCCACTTTCAGTATTTACCAAAACAGCGCCAATCTCCCACCACCAGTGCTGTCGAGGGAGAGGAGACTGAATTTACAGAGTTTGGCGCTCTTCAAATAAATGATGTTTAAAAAATGCAAGGAATTATAGCTGTCATTAAAAAATCTATATGGCTTAAAGAATGGTTAATTTACTTCTTTGTATGCGTCACAACTAGTCTCCTTGTTACCTGCTTTTTTTGGTAAATGACAAAAGGGTTTCGTTCCTGTTTGACCTTCCCAGTTGTCAAACACTTAGTAAAATTGGCATTTCTCATGATATTGCGTCTTGATGATTGCCTTTTGAGTGATGATAAGCCTGGAAAAGGCCTCTTTAGGGGACAGGGAGAAGAGGCATCTTTTATTTTCAACACATTTGCCCTTAAGCTATTAAAGGAATAAATGGAAGGCATGCAACCTGACGAACATCCTAAACTCTTACTGTGTCTGCTGCTGGAAGAAGTGTGAGGAGCCTCGTATTTTGTTGTGTCTCGCAGACTTCTTTTGCCTGAAAAAAGTCTGTTTATGGAGGGGGAGGACGTGGCTGAAAAAAACACTTGTACATAAACCAGCTGTTAAGCGAATCTCCACACACTGAGATCAAGAGAACGTGAAGAAATATGTCCTTCCAAGGACCCCTCTGCCAACTTGGAGCCTTCTTCAGAAAATAAATACAGCCACGCTACAAGTTTCTGGTAACTTAGTTACTGAAAAATAAATCGAGCTACTTAGACCCTTGAACCTTGATTTAAAAAAAAAAAATCTCTAAATTCTATTACAGTGATGCAAAAAAAAACAAAAACAAAAACACAGAGAAACTGTACGGAAAGTGTGTTTGCCCTTTTGCTAACTAGCATACCCCCAAAGAGTCGAGAGAAAGCAGAAAGCGTAAGTGGAGGCTTCCCAGTAGAGGCGGAGCCAGTCCGAGTGTGTTCCATTCTTTATGCACCATCCACGATGAGACAGTACTGCCCTATAGCTACGATTTCTCTGAGCTGTCCCTTCTTTGTGGCCTGGTGCAGCAAAGGACAGTTATGCTCCATGGCTGCCAGGGAAACTGGCCTTTCCCCTGTGATGGCTCATCTGGGCACGCCTCTTCTCCTTCGTGCCAGGGGGACTGCCAAGGATCGGTTGCCTTTGGTATATGCTGGGCAGTTGGGGTGGTGTTTGTGAAAGATGAGGTCCCTTTAAAAGTTCATGCTCATACTTAGAGAATTCTAGTCGTGTGCTACAGATGTTTTACAGTTTATTTCCAAACAGCTGCTTTTCCCTTCTTTAGTCTGTTTTTCCTTTTTTTTTTTTTTTTTTTTTTTTTTTTTTTTAAATAAAATCCCTCCGGAAACCTTTCAGCTCACATCCTTGGCAATGCTTCCTTAGTAAAGGCCCTCACGTGCCATGCCATGCCATGCCATGCCATGCCATGCTCCTGACCAGCACCTGTTACTCTAGGCAGGTTATCAATTAGCAGGTTGCCCTTCTGGGAGTTAGAGGTAATTTTGTGTATGGGCATCAAATGTTGTGTTTGTGATTCAGTCGGCCTTGAACAGACAGCCCCCAGCAACAAGCCTGCCATACTGAGCATTTCTTGAGACAGCCCAGGAAGTAGAGAGGAAAGCAGTGATTGATGGTTTATAGTGCTCACTCAGAGCATCAGGTAAAAAACCCCATGCAGGGGACCCAGGTCAGGGTCAAAAGGAAGGATCTCCTTGAGGATCCACCAATTTGACCATCCATTCCACTGAACCTCCAGCTGTTAATCACTCCTGACCTTTCAAAGTAGGAAGAATGGGAGTAATTAAGATCCCCCAAACAATTCCCAGACACTGGTAATAGTTTTCACATCCTTCTCTCCTGAGCCTTTTCCCCAGAGCTACCGTATGGAGCTAAATTAACTAGTTTGAGTTCAGTGTTCTTCCTTGTGTTTCCTTTCCACTAGCCTTCTGATGGAGACACTGGGGAGAAGTAGAAGGCCAATGGAAGGAGGCAGCATCAGGGAGGAAACAAAAGTAAGGAGTCAGGGAAGTCCGTCTTTGAATAGCTGAATGTGGATCATCTCTTAGTAAAAGGAAAATGTGTTTATTTGTCGTCTTGCCAGGTGTACATATGCAAATACACCATCTGTTGGAAAAATGTGCCTGGATTTCTCTGGAAGAGCCTAAGTGAGTCAGTGTCTGAAATGGAGTTACACCTCTAAAACAGTTATCAAGTATTTAGGGATGAGGTGCTACAAAGCCAAGAGAGTGAAAACAATCCATAAAGGCGTGTTTGGCCGGCTCTCAACAATCTTAGACACTTGCAACACAGTCCTTGGCTTGAACACTGGATTTTTCCCATTCATGCACTTTTTTGACAGATGAATTGTTGCAGGCTGCGACAGAGCTCCAAGAGGAATCTGTTAGACTCCTCAGTCAGAGGAGGGATCTGTTTGCTTGCATTGCCGTTAGTAAACCAAGGGACCATTTGCCTCGTGTGGTGTGCCACTTAGCTACTTTTTCTCAGCCAAGCCTACTCTATCCAAAACAGGTCAAGGCTACATTCAACTCTGGCATATTTGTGTGTTAGGTTGGAATGAAGACTCTCGATTTAGTAAATAGTAGATACTGGTAGAACTTCTCTGGAATTCTTATTTCCTAACGCCTATGGAATGTTTATTACTTTCATTATGGCAATACCAAGATTTCTTACCCAGAATCCCATAAATCATTTGATCTTGGCATTTCCCTTCTTGGGCTCTCCTTCCTTTCTGCTGATTGGTGGGCTCACATTTATCTTTGGCATGATTTGCCCACCTTCTGGATTGCTGACTGTGGTACATTGACTTACTTTTTTAATCCAAAGTCATTTTGATGAAATTATGTCAGGCTGGGGTGCCTGCTTCAAGTATAGCTTGAAGCACCTCACCCCTAAATACTTGATAACTGTTTTAGAGGTGTAACTCCATTTTAGACACTGACTCACTTAGGCTCTTCCAGAGAAATCCAGGCACATTCTTTCATCAGACGGTGTATTTGCATATGTATGTACACACAGCAAGACGACAAATAACATGCGATAATTGTGACCCATTAGAAATGATGGAGACTGACGATCAATGGTTGTAAGTGTGGCTCAGCCTGTCGTGTACAGGTGCTCTTTGGACAAGTTTGGAGTATATCTCTTGAATCAGTGGAATAAGATGGAGTCCTTGGAAGAATGTTGCCAGAGCTCAATCAATTGAATTCAGACCTCCAAGTACGCTTGGGCAGAGGCTTGGTAACAATTAGTTGAGGACACTAGACAAAGAAGAGTCATTCTTTGCATCCAGTATGGAACAAACTCCCCAGTTCATACTTTAGTCTTTCCAGCTAGACTGTCTGTAAACTCTGAGTAAGAAGAAACTCAAGTGTATACTATTGTGTATACCGGCACCAAGTGGGAAAATGATTAAGTCACATGATCTCAATACCATCTGCCATGTATATGCTAAAGGACTATGGACCCCTTCACACATTTTTGTGTGAACAATTAAAGATTTTTTTTAAATAAATTTGAATAGTCTTAAAGGTGCAGTCTTCCATGCCTTGTAACATTGTATACATGCTTTAAATATATTTTCTTCAAAATGTTGAAGTTATGGATTTTCCTATTTGGAAAACATCCACCATTATAAGACAAATAGTGACAGGACCAGTTCTCCTTATAAAGCAAATCAGAAGTGGTCACTTTGGCTTTCAATTTTAAAAAATGTGTTAACATGTGTCTTTAAGCAACCATCTAACTTCTGGATTTAAATCTGGGGTATATAGATCAGAAAAGCAAGGGCCGTGCAGTGAATTTGTCACCCGACAGAAATAAGACTCCTCCTCCCCTTATTATATCATATCTATACTTATTATAAACTTTTAAAAAATGTTTATTTTGAGAGACAGAGCGCACAAGTGGGGGTGGGTGGGGAGAGTGAATCCTAATCTGCGCTAACAGCACAGAGCCCAATGTGGGACTCAATCCTGTGAACCTTGAGATCATGACCTGAGCCGAAATCACGAGTCAGATGCTTACTGAATGAGCCACCCAGGCGCTCCTCTATTTATTATAAAGAAAACATTTCTGTGCTTTGCTCCTCAGGCCTCTGTCTTGGGAATACATTCTCAAATTACTCTTTTTATTTGGCACCCCAGAGGCTTTCACGCTCCTGTCAGTGTGCTTTAAGATCCAGGAGTCGGGGAGAGCACCCGGGTGGCTCAGTTGGTTAAGCATCTGACTTTGGCTCCGGTCCTGATCCTCGTGGTTCTTGAGTTTGTGCCCCGTGTCAGGCTCTGTGCTGACAGCTCAGAGCCTGGAACCTGCTTCGGATTCTGTGTCTCCCTCTCTCTCTGCCCCTCCCCCCCCCCCTCTCTCTCTCTCTCTCTCTCTCAAAAATAAACATTAAAAAATTAAAAAAAAAATAAGATTCAGGAGGGGAGAGGTGAAAGGGGAAGTAGGAAGGGAGACCCAGCACAATCTCTGCCTCGTCAGTTTTAGGAAAGAATTCATATAGAAACAGGTTCTGGAAATGTAATCTACTTTTAGAAGTCCTCCGTGCTTATACCCCCTCCAGAAAAATCTTTGTCCTTCCCCTAGGGCTTTGTGGACCCCGTTTGGGAGATGACTGACTGATTTAGAGCATGTGACTCTTAGCAGGCATATATGTAGAGGGAAAGGTCAAGGGAGAGTGTCCCCAAAGACACTGAAAAATTAACTGAAGATAGACAGAAGTTTAAAAATAGGTAGAAAAATGCCAGGAAGAATGAGGCCCACGAGACTGTAGTTCACATGGATGCTTGAATTGAAAATGTGTGGATAAAGCGAGGTGGGGAGACAGCAGGCAGACAGGCTGGCAAACGTTCCACAAATCTCAGGGAAAGTGGGTAACTTGCTCCTAAGCGACCAGTTCCAGAATGTCTTGACAACTTCCTTTCTGGAAGTACTCTGGGCTGGTAATCATTTCCCAGCTTGTATAGGCTTTCTTCAGAGGCTCTCCTTGGCTGGCCTTTTCCAAACGACCCTTCTATTTCAGACCAAGAAGATGCTTTCAGCGGCCTCTGATGACCGCAGCCAGGCCGCAGCATGCCTCGCTGGGCCTGGGGGCTGCTGGTCTGGCCTGCCTCCTGCAGCCTGCACCCTGGCCCGTGTCCCTGGCTTGCTCAGGCCTGCCAGTGCTGGTCGGCATCGCTCAGTGTTGATCAGGTTCTCGCTTGGGGCCATTACCTCTGTCAGTTCTGAGCATTATCCTGTGTTCCAGAAGCTTCCTGTGTGTCACCAGTTGCCACAGTGAACGTTTCTGAGCCTGGACCACTTGTTTTGATGCTGGCCCAAGAACCTGCACACACAGCTGTTCTTACTGGTGTGCGTGCGCATGTGTGTTTATTCAAGTTCGTTTTCAAGCGTTTTCTTCCCATGGTCCCCTTCCTCCTGCCCCCTCTACTTGGAGAACTTTTCTAGCATCTGGCAGAGGGGATAGGGCAAGGGTGCTGGCAGAGTTCATCACTGTCCATCGTGCCTCCTTTGTAGTGAAAACAAAACAGAAGAAAACCCAAACCACCAAGTTCCTCCCTCAAGGCATGTCAGCTGTCACCGTGTTGGGCACTGTCGGATGTCCAGATGTCCCAATACTGCTTCCTGAAGGTTTTCCCACTGCTATGCTTCCAAGCTTCTCTGAGGAGCATCCTTTCCTTTCCTCTTGTCATGTGGAAAAGCTTCTGCTGCCCAGCGACCACTTATCTGCCTTCTCCTGGACAGGTTCCCGTTTGCCTGTCTTGCGTCTCCTTCCCAAGAGCATTTAAACATTCTTTTGTCGAGCTCATCAAACTCCACACCCGAAAAACAAATAACCCAGTGAAGAAATGGGCAGAAAACATGAATAGACACTTCTCTAAAGAAGACATCCGGATGGCCAACAGGCACATGAAAAGATGTTCAACGTCGCTCCTTATCAGGGAAATACAAATCAAAACCACACTCAGATACCACCTTACGCCAGTCAGAGTGGCCAAAATGAAGAAATCAGGAGACTATAGATGCTGGAGAGGATGTGGAGAAACAGGAACCCTCTTGTACTGTTGGTGGGAATGCAAATTGGTGCAGCCGCTCTGGAAAGCAGTGTGGAGGTTCCTCAGAAAATTAAAAATAGACCTACCCTATGACCCAGCAATAGCACTGCTAGGAATTTATCCAAGGGATACAGGAGTACTGATGCATAGGGGCACTTGCACCCCAATGTTTATAGCAGCACTCTCAACAATAGCCAAATTATGGAAAGAGCCTAAATGTCCATCAACTGATGAATGGATAAAGAAATTGTGGTTTATATACACAATGGAATACTACGTGGCAATGAGAAAAAATGAAATATGGCCTTTTGTAGCAACATGGATGGAACTGGAGAGTGTGATGCTAAGTGAAATAAGCCATACAGAGAAAGACAGATACCATATGGTTTCACTCTTATGTGGATCCTGAGAAACGTAACAGAAACCCATGGGGGAGGGGAAGGAAAAAAAAAAAAAAAAAAAAGAGGTTAGAGTGGGAGAGAGCCAAAGCATAAGAGACTGTTAAAAACTGAGAACAAACTGAGGGTTGATGGGGGGTGGGAGGGAGGGCAGGGTGGGTGATGGGTATTGAGGAGGGCACCTTTTGGGATGAGCACTGGGTGTTGTATGGAAACCAATTTGACAGTAAATTTCATATATTAAAAAAAAAATCTGATAAGATGAGATTTAAAAAAAAAAAAAAAAAAAAAAAAAAACATTCTTTTGTCTGCCCGCCTCCCACAGGAGCCCTCTCTGACCCTCCCCTCCTCACACCTCCCCTGCAGGGACAGAATTCCTGAAAGTGGTGTTTGCAGTCTCACTGCCTTCCCTCCCCCTGACTGGCTTCCCCCCTGTCAGAGGGTAGAGGGGAAGTGGTTATTTGCAGGAGAAGGTGGCAATGCTTTGTTTTCTCTATTAAAATTCTGAGATTTTGGGGGTGCCTGGGGGGTTAAGCGTCTGACTCTTAGTTTTGGCTCAGGTCATGATCGAGCCCTGCATGGGGCTCTGCACTGACAGCGTGGGACCTGCTTGGGATTCTCTCTCTCTCTCTCTCTCTCTCTCTCTCTCTCTTTCTACCCCTCTCTCACTCATGCTGTCTCTGTTTCTCTCAAAATAAGTAAACTTTAAAAAATAGAATAGGGACATCTGGGTGGCTCAGTCTGTTGAGTGTCCGACTTTGGCTCAGGTCATGATCTCATGGTTTGTGGGTTTGAGCCCCACATTGGGCTTGCTGCTGTCAGTGCAGAGCCTGCTTTGGATCCTCTGTCCCCTCTCTCTCTGCCCCTCCCCTGCTCATACTCTCTCTCAAAAATAAGTAATATTTTTTTTAAAAAAAATTCCGAGCTTTTTATGATAGCCGGGCACAATTCTGAAGTATTTCCAATAGACCCATTACCTGCTCCCAGCCCTGTGTGTTTATGGTCAGTCCTGGCATTTGGGGAGGAATGCTCCATGATGGTCTTTCTGCTATGTCTCTTCTCCTCTGGGAGCATCATGTCCCTGTGGCGTTTGTGCTCTTGATTTTTCTGCTTTGCTTTCTCGGGCCCCTCCCTTGGCCCTCATGCCTTCTCCTCACTCTCTGTGGCAACCCATGTCCCCCCAGGGCTTCAATTTGTCATTGAGGGGTTGTCTGTGAAATCTGTATATCTAACCTAGAATCTTCTTTCTCCTTTTCTCCCTCTTTCTGTCTCCAGACCCTCCAAACTGCCCTTGGAACGTTGGTGCTTCAGAGTCCCAGGGACCTCTCAAGTTCAGCATGTAGAAATGTGTTTCATCATGTCCCTAAGCCTGCCACCCTTTCTGTGCCCCTGTCCTGCAACTGCCATCACCATGCACTCAGCTTCCCAAGCCAGCAAAAAAGGCATTCTCTCAGCTGCTTCTTCCTCTTCCCACCATTTCCCACCTACCCATTTCAATGGACAATCATCAGTTCCATCTTCTTAATACATCTCACATCTGTCTACTTGTCTTTATCCTTCTCTACACTTCATCTCTTGCTTAAAAGTCAATACCCTGGAAGACTTCCTTGACCTCACAAAAACAGGTTGGGTTTTTGCCTGTGTCAGAGAAACAGAACCAGTAGGATGGGTGGATGGATAGGTGCATAGGAATTGATTTTAAGGAATTGTCATGCAGTTGTGAGTGCTGACAATCCCAAACTGTAGGGCAGGCCAATAGGCTGCAAACTCGGGCAGGGGGTGATGCGGCAGAATTTCATCTTACCTGAGACACATCTGCTTTTGCTTTTAAGGCCGTCAGCCGATTAAGCCCCACCCACATTATCAAGGGAAATCTGCTTTACTTAAAGTCAACTGACTGTAGATGTTAGCCACATCTACAAAATACCTTTACTGTAGCACCTAGACTAGGTTGATCGATAATTGGATACTATTATTAACTAGCTGAGTTGACACATAAAACTCACCATCGTAGTTCTTCTGGGTGGATGTTCCCATAGCACACATCTCCTAACATCTTTTTCACTGTATTGAGATGGGCTGTGTACTCATCTGTGTCTCCACTGGATTGTGGGCAGAGATTGTATGTTGTCTACCTAATGCCTGCATAAAATAGGAATGCACAGACATATACTCCCCTCCCCCCCCCACACACTCATACATACATGTGTAGGAGTAAAATGAATGTGTGGATATTTATTTTCTTAGTCTGTGTTTTCATGGATTGGAGGAAGCAGACAATGGTCCCAACCATGTAGAATCGGTGACAAATCACATTTGATGTCACTGGCCAGTTGCCAGGTCATGCACAACATTTCCATATGCCACACGGCAAACATTTCAGGGTTTACAAAGCCTGGCCCAGATCCAGTGGTAGCACATGAACTGTAAGAGGGAAAGAAGAGATGGGCCACTTGGCAGCTAAGTATTTCCTATTTAAGAGACTAGTAGCGGTAACCACTAATTGTCATGTGCCATATTAAGTACTCAAAAACGGCCACATGGTTTTTTATTACGTAACAATTCTGCATTTCTAGGTCACTCACTTTGGGGTTCAAGAAGTACAATTTCTGTATTTTTCTATAAATGAGTTTGCCTCCCATCCGCATGGGTGCCTGATGGCAGAAATGTCATAGAGTTGGTGCCCGGAAAACAGTCAGTTCAGAGGCTTAGTTAAATTTTAGCCATCCTTCTCTGTGGTGGTGCATCTTCTTGGTGGGACGTTCTCATAACTTCAAAGCTGTGAGGGAAGACACCTGTCATTGGTTACCATCTTTGCAGGGGTGTCTGCTAGGGTGTAGGTGTTCTCCTCTCACCCCCAGGCACAGTGCTCCCTCTACCTTGATGTCTGTTGGTGTGTCTGTGATTGCACCTGAGCCCCGGCCATCTAGCTCAGGCCAGCATATGCTGCTGTCACACTGCCAAGCCTTTTAAGAGCTGCCGGCTGCATCTCCACTAATTCCATTGTCAACTGCATGGGGGAAGAAGGTATTATTCTCCATTCCCTCTGTGATCTCTAGGAAGTTCTCTGTGACTCTCCCAGTTACCTATGCAGCCACTTCTAGTCTGCTCTCTCTGCCCCCTGATGCTCTCAGGACTCCATGTCCCCCCAAGGCTTCGGATTGAAACAAAGGTCTGGATCTAGATGCCTGTAAAGGTTCTGTCATTCTCAGCCTTGAGCTCTGCCTATGGGTAAGGCTCATTCTCAGAGACCCACATCAGTATCTGTCCTTTTGGTACTCCCTCCTGCTCTCTCCCATCCCATGGCCTGGAAATTTCCTTTCAGGTGTCTGGGAAAGAGTGGCGGGAGGCACACCTGGTTCAGTATGAGTTCTGCCAACACTTGTTTGTGGAAGGATCTTGACTTTTGAAACGGAAGAGGCCAAAGTTGGGTTGTTTTGTTCTCTTGTTGGTTTTTCCCCCATGAAATAATGGGGGAAATGACTTAGGTCAACCCATGTGTAGCATCCCAAATGGAAAATGGTCAAAGAATGGGAAGGGAAATGGGAAAATAATACATGATTTAAAACCTCACAGTAAATTCTGCCACATTTACAACAACCCCAGGAGGTAGCACCCTCACTCCCAGATTAAAGAAGAGGAAATGAAATGCGGAGAGTTTTAGGGGCTGTCACTTGGCCCAAGTTCTTAAGTGGTAGGGCAAGGATTGGGACACACAGGTTGGCCTCACTTCACTATGCCAAACTGTTTGTAAGGAGAGTCCATGGAGGAATTTTCCAAGGGACACCTAACCCAGCGTGAAAAGAACTGTGAGAGTAGGCTGTCCCTAACCCTAGAGAAAAGTTTATAGACCTCAGAATCCCAGTACTATGCAGGAAACAGAGTCCTGTAAACAATTATGGTTTCTCAATGTTTATTAAACTGCAAAATAGCATAACCACTGCCAAGTTAAGGAAGAAAAAAAAACCATATTGAATGTCTCTTGGCTAGGTACTGGAGGTGAAGAACCTTCTGTGCACTTGGTTTTATGAACACAGTGGGGCATAGTCTCTATGTCCAGAACCTTTCATGGGGGAAAACACGGAGGCAGGAAGTTTTCATTTACACACAATCTGGGATTTTGAAATAAGCTTGAATAAAGGGCACAGAGAGCCCAGGAGAGGACCCTGGCCCAGTCTGAAGTGGTTGGTGCAGGTTCCCCAAGGATGGAGTCAAGTACCAAGGGGATCAGAGTTGGCCCAGGAAGATGATCTGGAGGATGTGATTGGGGCAGGGGATGGTGGTGGTGGTCCCAGGCTGCAAAGAGGGGGGAAAGCAGCCCTGTTAGAGAGTTGTAAAATAGCCCTGTTAGTGCAGGGGTTTCTAACACACAGCAGTATGGTCAGACAGGTAAGCAAGGTTCTGGTCACAAGGGGCCAGTTTGTCAGAAGCTCCTTAGATTCAACCTTCTAGGTGATGACAAGCCATTGAAAGAAATCAATCAGGAGTGATGTGATCAGACATGTGTTTTTAGGTGCATTGCTGGGTGGCAGGGAGAGGGTGGATGGGATAGAACTTGAAGATGGGAAGCTCTCAAATTGTCCAGGTGAGATGAAGACCTGGGATGAGCTAGCGACAGTGTGGGTTTAGAGCAGGAGACACACTGAAAGGCCACTGGGGAGGTCCAGTTGGTGGGACTTGGTACTAATTGGAAAAGGGCAGGGATGGCAGGGAGTGAGGTGTTAGAGATGACTCCCAGACACCTGTCTTGTGTGCATGGCTGGGGGGTGATGCCTCTAAATGAGTCAGAGAATGAGAAGTGTGTTAGGGTTCCCCAGAGAAGCAGAACCAGTAGGAGATATAGATGCACATCTATATATTAAATATATATTTACATATATGTGATAAATATGTATATATTTATATATAATAAAACATATAGTTATATATTTTAATATATGTAATAAAAATAGATAACATATTTATACATAATATATAAATGTATAAATATATAAATTGGTATTTTAAAATATTTATAATACATATTCTGGGTTTATATATTTAAATATATATTTGCATATGATATATATTAAAATGATCAATCATAAATATGTAAAAGTATATTATAAATTTATAGAGAGAGATAGAATAGGAAATTTATTATGGGGAATTGGCTCATGGAGACTGAGAAGTCCCAACTGGAGACCCTAGAAAGCTGGTGGAGTGATTCAGCCATAGTCTAAAGGCCCAAGAACCTGAGAGCCAATGATATAAATCCCAGTCCGAGGTCAGGAGATGATCTCATCCAGCTCAAGTAATGAGGGAGGAAAAAAAGGGGCAAATTCCTCCTCCTTCTACCTTTGTTCTGTTCAGGCCCTCACAGGTTGGGTGAGGCCCACCCACATTGCAAAGCGCAGTCTGCTTTCCTACATTCACCAATTCAAATGCTAGTCTCATCCAGAAACTCCCTCCCAGATGCACTGTTTAATCTGGGCATCAGTGGCCAATTCGACACACAAAATTAACCATCACGAGGAGGAAGAGTAGGTTTGGGGAAAAGATTGAGCTTAGTTTGAAATATGTCGACTTTGAGGTGCTCTTGGGAAATATCGAGTAGGTGATTGGAATCAAGTTTGTAATTTGTAAGGAAGGTCCAGGGTAGAGGTTTGGAATTTGGAGTCTACAGTGTGGAATAATAGTTGACACTATAGAATGGATGTGATTGCCCAGGGAGAGTCCCTAGGGGGGAGATAAACTAGCTCCTGGGGTAGACTAAGATGAAGTGCAAGAAGAGGATCCTGGGAAGGAGGCTGAAAAGAATCAGAAATGCATGGGATCTCAAAAGCAAAGGAGGCAAGCGTTCAAGAAGGGTAATGTCACATTCTGCTGAAAGATCTTGAAAGAAAAAGAAGAGTGCCATCTTGATTGCCACAGGGGAGCTCATGATACCGGAGGTAGGAAAGCTTTGGCAGACATACTGAGGGTGAAGCCAAATCTAGCCATTGTGGCCATGAAGGTGCTGGTTTGGTCGCAGGAAAGTCCTTGGTGGAAAAATGTTATTTTCACCCTGTTCTCCACATTGTTGCATTAAGGCATTTTAAATAGTATTTCTCTCTCATGTGTAGGAGTATTAGTTCTGGGCCTTGTCTTGATGCCAGAGTATCTTAGCTAACTTTTCCTAAATTCTTGTCAGTTATATTATGGACATTCTGTTGAGAGAAGTAAAATTGTATGTGTTGAATGTTTTAACTTCCATGGGGCCTAGAATTCATGGTGAAGGAGTTTCTGTTTTGCCAGAAAAGGTAATACTTACAAAATAGTGTTTTCTCTTCTATCACTTAACTCTTAGTAGAATAAATATATAATGGAATTTTAGTTTCATTTCATTTAACATTTACTCTGTAAGCAAATTAGTAGCAGACTTCTTTTTAACAAGAGAAGGCTGCTGGATTCACAGTTAAATCAGATCTTCAGATTTTGTAAATTAGTGAAATAATTCCCCAAAATAATCTTCTTCTCACTTCACGGCTATCTAAATCTTTCTGGGTAATTGGTCCTGTTTTCCAGATATCTGCACTGTCTTAGGCTCCCAAACAGAGGCCCAAGTAGTTCTGTTGTTGTGTGGGTTGAGGCTTATTTTTGTTATTCATCAACTGAAGTGATAAAACTCTGGACCTGTAATGTATCTTCTTTAAAGAATGCTTTAGCAGTGCTACCTATTCATACTAACCTTCAATGCAGACTCACAAATCCAATAATGAGGATTTGGTAAAGCAATAGGAAACTTCACAGTAAGTACAACAAATATACATCATCATACTCTTTGTAGAGGATGACACACTGGAAATTTCAGGTGGTGCTTATTTTTAAATGTATGCTCTATTTAATGTGTCCCTAAGTTCACAGACTCCAAAATAAATCCGGCACAGGCAGCACCCCCTCGTTCATCCACTACACAAAACATGGGCTGTCACCAATCCCAAGCAGTGAAATATATAATTGCTTCAACTTTCTCCTGGCTTGGAAAGCTACGGAACTAATATTCTAAGAGGTGATGTATTTTAATCCTAATAAGCACCTAAGAATTCATTGAGTGAAAAGTTAAGGTTCGCAATCGACCTTGGCAAATTGGTGCTTATAAATTATCTCCATGTGAAATTGTGTTTTAGATGAGAAACAAGAGTGGGTGTTGAGAGAGAGTAATAAACCATCAAACGTCAAATGGCGACATTTTGTCACACCACTGTTCTTATTGGACAACGTTCACAAGCGTACCTTTGATTTATTTTTCTCACTGGGTCTGTAAATCTCTTTCTCGGAGTAGAAATTGCATGAGTAGTAAGTTCCATGTGCCAGGAGATTGCTTGGTTCATCTCTTAGACTTCAACTTTATTAATAACAGCAACAAAAAAAGTGGGTTGACGCAAGCTTTAGAGAACCCCAAAGTGAAAAAAAATTATTTTAGACTCTGCTTTTTTGATTTATGTGTATTTCTTTTTTACTAAGTGAACTCCTCTATGATCATTTGTTCCATCGTGATGCTGTGAGAAGTGTAGAAACTAGCAATTGAAAAGGTCAGACATGTTGACTGGTCCGTCCTGTCCTGGGATAGGGTGACTTCCACTTGCCATTATATTGTGGACCTTGTGCTTCTCTACCATTCTTTCCCTTAAGCTAAAGTCGCCTCTAGAGACTCTTCTACTTCAATCGTGGTTTCTTCATTAGCTGACTTGTTTGGTTGAGTGAAGTATACTAAGGGGACCAAGCCTTCGATTAAATACAAAACTCCTCTTCTACTTCACACATGTGTGTAAGTGTGCCAACGCATTCATCTCTGTAGATTCCACTAACCTTATATTTTAAGGCCGTAAGCTACACTTTTAGGCCAAGTCAGCCAGTTCCTTGCCATGAGTCATGAGGTAGAACTGGATGCAAGACCAGAGGGCCGAGGACTCTGGGCTCAGCAGGAACCACAGACATTGTCTTAGTCTGCTAGGGGAGCTATAACAGAATGCCATAGACTGGGTGTGGCTTATTAACATCAGACATTTATTTCATACAGTTCTGGAGGCTGGGAAGTTCAAGGTCAAGGCACTGGCAGATTTGGTGTCTAGTGAGAGTGTACCTCCTAACCAGGCTGAACCAGCCGTCCTCTCACTTTGTCCTCACCTGGTGAAGGGGGTAAGGGAGCTCTTTGGGGTCTTATAAGTGTAGCGATCCCATTCAAGAGGATTCCACCCTCATGACCTAAGCACCTCTCAAAGGCCCACCTCCAAATGCCATCACATTGGGGTGAAGGATTTCAACATACGAATTTTGGGGGACACAAATATTCAGTCCATAGCAGAGATGATGTGGGTCATTTTCCCCACCTTACAGATGAAGACCTGAGGTTCAAGGAGGTCAAGTCTGTGTTTATAGTCACTCAGAGCTCTCAGAGCTGGTACTGTATGACCACCTTCCATCCAGCTCTCCTCTGGTGCCGTGTGCACAGACACCTCAGCAAATATCCCCCATCACTGTGGGGAACACACAAAAACACACCAGTTCAGTGCTCCTGTTCCACGTATTCTCATATTCTCCACAGTATGTTTTCCTACTCACAAAGACAGTGGTGACATTTTGCCAGTCCTGTTCATCGTGAGGGTAAGGACTCCAGTATCTCTTCCAGACTCCTGCACTGAAGACTGCTGTGTCCCACACACTGGGCCAGGGGTGGTAGTTCAAGGACATATCAGACACCTGTCACTATGAAGTATTTCTAAATAGTCCTTGATCCCCACACCACTTGTAGTCCAAGGAAGATGATCTCTAGAGTAATTCCCATAGATTCAGACTTTACAACGACTGGCCTCAGCTCAGGAACCGGAGAAACCCCTGGTAGGATTAGAGGTGGCTTTATTTCACAGATTCTCTGGCTAGATGCCAGAGTGATACAGGGAAACCAGGACCGTGGTCACCAGTGGGCCTTCTGGCAGGCCGAGGGAGATTGGATCATCTCATTACATCATTTTTAATTATTACCTCTTGACCTCACTCACTCACTTTCTCTCACCCACATCATGTACTGATTTTTAATTGGTCAGTAGCCTAAGAGTAACAAGCTTACTCGAACTTTCCAACATAGAGCATGAAAACTTCGGCTACTGCGAATTCCAGGGTTTTGGACGGCAAAATCTGGCAAGGACTCCAAAGGAGGCAGAGGAGAGAACAGCTTATTCAACAGAATAACCTCATTTTAAGGCTGGAGTGCCAAGCTAATTTGTTAAAATTACTGCACTCACTTCTCAATTATCCATTTCAAGGATTATTTACATTGTGAATTTTCAATGGTCACCAAGTCTCAGTCAATCAAAGCAGGGGGTCAGGGTCAGATGCCGAATTGGTAATTGTGTGTGAAGTAGAATTCAGAAAACTGCAAGTAACTTTGATTAATTCAGGGAAGACCTGATGAAATTACTGAAGAAATTAAAGTTATGATTTTTTTTTCTCAAAGAAAGGCTATTTAGCTGTAGCTGAATGTCATTGTGCAAATTATTTAAGTCTTCTGGGCCTTGGATTTTCCCTGTAAATTGAATGAATGAATGAATGAATGAATGAATGAATGAATGGACAAATGAACAATCTAACCATCCAGTCATCCATTCACCAACATGAATATTAAGGTCTCTTCCAATGCCAACACCTTGTAAGCACAGGGCCATTACTTTAAAATATCTGCAGTAGCTGGTAATGAGTTAGTCAAGCATCTGAACCAGTTAGCTTACTTTAATAAATAAACAGTCATGATTTATAGTTGACAACAGCACCAGCCAACCTACTGTGTTTGTGAAAAAAATAATATCTACAGGACTTGATGTAATTTTAGAATCTTTTTTTAATGTTTATTTATTAAAAAATTTTTTTAATGTTAATTTTTGAGAGAGAGAATGATTGTGAGTGGGGTTGGTGGGGGGCGGGCAGAGAGACAGAGGGAGACACAGAATCCGAAGCAGGCTCCAGGCTCTGAGCTGTCAGCACAGAACCCGACATGGGGTTGGAACCCACAAACCATGAGATCATGACCTGAGCTGAAGTTGGACACCTAACTGACTGAGCCACCCAGGTGCCCCTAATGTTTGTTTATTTTTGAGAGAAGGCAAGAGATGGGGGGACAGAGGATCCGAAGCGGGCTCCACAGTGTCAGCACAGAGCCTGATGTGGAGCTCGAACTCACGAACCATGAGATCATGACCCCAAACCAAAAGTCCAACACTCAACTAACTGAGCCACCCAGGTGCCCCTGTAATTTGAGAATCTTTAAAACTTGAAAGCAGAGCTTGATTTTAATCCACACCTGCTTTAACAGTTGAGTTTCTTTCCTTCATATGTGTCATTTCCATTTGCTTAAGGAACTCCTTATCTATTGGTAAGTTCAAATGGTGAAGGGTCAGGTGCCATCAAGAAAACAGACATTCCTGGGGCACCTGGGTGGCTCAGTGGGTTGAGTGTTGGACTCTTGATTTTGGCTCAGGTCATGATCTTACTGTTCATGAGATCAAGCACTATCGGGCTCTGTGCTGACAGCATGGAGCCTTCTTGGGTTCTCTCTCTCCCTCTCTCTCTGCCCCTCCCCTGCTCACAGGGACATGCTCTCTCTCAAAATAAATAAATAAAATAAATATTTAAAAAAAACAAACATTCCAAAAAAAAAAAAAAAGAGAGACATTCAAAATTAATGAAGTCCTGAATTGATCAGGTTCTAGTGCGTGATGCTTTTTTACTTTCTCTGTTTATATTATATTTATGTTACTGAACAATAAAAGGTGTGTGTGTTTAGAATAGCCACCTTGCCATATGGTTTCCTCCCTTTTCACATGACCACTTCCAAACATCACTCTGATTGCTATAAAATGGAATAGTCTTTATCTTTCCTATTTCACAGTAAGTAGTAAAGACAAATGAGATAATAAATGTGAGCATTCTTTGATCTCTTAAGGAAAAGATTTAAATACAAACGTTAAAAATTATCTCATAAAATCAAATAATTCCAGTGGAAAACTTTGTAAATAATCAATATCCATAAAATAAATAATGCATTTGATCTCCTGTTTCGCCATGTATTGGCCTTTATTTCCATAGCCCCAAAGTCTCAAAAAATCTGTTAATATTATGTCCTGAAAAAATTCTTCCTCTCTCCTCTCCTTTGCCCTACAGTTGTGGGAAACCAGGTCTTACACATTATCTGGATGGTGGGATCCCTTGCAATCTGTTCTTACTAAACTCTGGGGAGTCAGTAGTAGCTCTCCCTACTGACTGAAGAAGTTTTTCTTTCCTTTAGGGCTGGAGGGTGAGTTGATATAATCACTTTATTTAGTTATTCTGGGATTCATTCTATTGTTCTATTTTATCTCCATGTTCGGGAGCATAGTGGCGATATTTATTGGTGTGGCATTATTTTACAAACCAACTGATTAACCTGATTCAATAAAACTTCATTAATTAAAAAAATTCAACCCATATTTTCTAGTGCCCATGATTCTTTACCCCAGCTAATTTTCACCTGAACCAGACAGGGCTGCAGCCATAAAACAAAGCGAATCAAAGGTGGGCCACAAATCCTTGACCTTGACTCCAGCCAGTTGAGCTGGTCATTGTCAGCCATGTGTATTTCAGTTTCAGGGAGAAGGGTCAGTTAGCCTCAGGTCGGAGGAAGCCATACATAACAGGCTTTTCAAATTGAGATTGTTCTCATTTGACCACTTAATTTGGAAGAAGAAATGTGTCTCTGTCTTGGGATGTAGTCATGAAGGCAAAGATGATGAAGCAAAATATTTCTAAATTGATGATCCCTCCCATGCAAGAGAATAAATAGTATTCCTTCATTCTGGTAGCTCAGCATTAACATTTTAATAGTGCACTTATTAACTCAAACTGTATCCTCTGAAAAACTTTCTTGCAGAATTTTCAAACTGTTTTGTTTATTGTTTTCTTGAAGACCAGTCCTCTTATTTTTGGCATTGCCTGATACGACTGGACTTAAAGCCAGCTCTTCATCGCTGAGCAGTGACGCACTGAGAAACTCGATAGAGCAGCACCTGCAGTGACTGACGCTCGGGCTGGACTCTGCCAGGCTGCGTCTGAATGCATTCTTAAGAGCAAACCCAGGTGAACAGGAAATCACTTCCTCTGGTCAACAGTGAGCTCTGAGATGCACAGTGATCAAATGCGGGGGCCCAGGACAATTGGATTCTGCCAAGTCATGCTCGCCCACAGGCTTGGCATCATCTCCACCCACCCACCCCCCACCCCCGATCTCAGGTGGTTTTGTGAAATAGTTCAGAGACTGGGAAAGGTCTGTCCAGATAATAGAGTAGTGTCAGAGGAAATATTTTCCCTCCGCGTTTCCCTCTCAGTTTGGGAGATGTGTGCCAAACTGGGGTGGGTGGGTAGCTCAAGTGGCTTGCAGAATGCCACATGACTACAGATGCCTTCTGTATGTCTGTGAGGTTTGCGGAGTGCTTAGACGTGAGGTTGCCTCTCATGACTTAGTGGGCCCTGGAGCCAAGGCAGACACAGCGATGTGGTTCTGGTTGGCAGAAACAGCAGCCTTGTGGACATCTAGCAAGATGGGGTACAGATGGTTCTATAGTAGAATTCACGAATGAGGTCAGCTTGATATAGGTCAGGGAGACGTATGTACTGCCCAGAAATCTGTAGAAAGCCTTTTCTATCAGGGAGATGGAGACAGAGGTCCAAGGGGCAAAGTCCTAATCAGCTTCCTGAGCACAGAGAACCTGCCAATAGGCCATTTACAAGACATTTGGTGGAATGCTCAAGAGATCTTCAGCTTGAAAAAGATGCCTTGTGTGAGCCAGTCGATTTACTACCTAATTCAGCTTATCATTTATTAGCATCAGTTATTAAGGAAAAAGATCTGTTGTATATAGACCCTGTCTTCCTGCAGTTTGTTGATTCCTATGTTGGAGCACTGTTCAGAGACTTGGGATAGCTCACACAGTTCATCTTTCTTGAACCCTCGTGTGCAGGGGTTATGTTTACAAGTAAAGGGGCTTTTCCTATCCGAGTCAGAATTAGTGGAGTAAGTACCGTGTTCAGCCAACCCACGGTTTGTGGCATGACTGAGTTAGGAGAACACTGTTCTATAAGCGTCAGATAGACCTCGCATCAGGGAGAGGGAAGGACAGGGCAGTCACATGACTGCTATTGACAATATGTGTTTCTTCAGAGCAGGTTGCTAAGAGGAGAGGGAGGCAGCAATGCCCTTGGATGTGCTGAGATTCCCTCCTTTGGATTGTCAGCTGACAATGTAGCATCTTCCTGGTTTCTTTATCCCAGAGAGCTAGTCTTAAGCAATGCCCTGTGTACTGTGGTGAGATCGAGGGGCCCTGAGCCCAGCTGGCACTCTGGCTTAGAGTGCGCACACACTAGGGGAGGAGGAGGGTAGGCATTCATGTATTCACCCCATAGTACTTACTGGGAGAGCAGAAGATAAGGGAGACGTGCTTCCTGTAATGATGGACCTTTCATTCTAAGGATGGACACCAACGAAACAAGGAAACAGTATGAGTGAAACCACTTCCAGCTGTGGTGGGTGCTAGGAAAGAAGCATGTGAGAAGCTGAATAGGAAAACCACAGACGTTGTTGATTGGAGTTGGCCAGGCAGGTCCCCCTCCCATCCCCACCATTTGAGACTGTGAGTGGGGAACTGAAGCATAGGAAGGACCCGCTTTGTGTAGACCCAAGGAAGAGCCTTGCAGGCGAATGTGGCTGGGTCCATGGTAGACGGGGAGAGGTGTGGGTTAAGCTGAAGAGAGACACAGTGGCCAGATCATTCAGGGCTTTGGAGTTCTTGAAAAAGAGTTTGGATGTGTTCTAACTAGAATCCATTGAAGTGTTTGAATACAGTTGTGATGTAATCCTAGATACTGCTACCAGATTAACGGTCTCTGTGGGTTACTACACAAAAATCCCTGGGGACGCCCCCATGGACTTCCAACTGGCATTCAGCACCCTTCAGGTTGTCTTGTCTTTCATTTCTTCCCTGCATGCAAAGTAAGTTCCATCCCATTACCAATGCCTACCCCCTATGCTGGCCCACCTCACACCTTTGTCCGTACCATTCTCTCCACCTCTAGAAAACTCGCCACCTTCCAGGCCCAGCTCACATGGCATTTCCATCATAATGCCCTGTTTTGTAGTTCCCTCAGCCCAGATATGCTTTCCCTTCTCCGCGAGCCTTTTGTAATTTATGAATGCCACTAGATTTCCATAACTTCGAGGTGTGGATTTCCTTCCACATTCAACTTCTGAAGTTAGGTTGTGCCAGACAACTGATGGTGTGCAATAGTTTAGTTAGAAGTGCTTTTAACTTTATTGTTTGTGTAAGTGAAGTCTGTGTTTCACGATCAGTGGCTTTTTAGATTGGGTGAAACGTGGTAATCAGTCTACCATGTGCTATTGTGATCAACATAATTGCATGTTCCACTCCTGAAATGAGGGCTCAGAGCACAGTGACCACATGGTACCTACCC
The DNA here is from genome assembly GCF_046562875.1 of Panthera onca. Lineage (NCBI taxonomy): Eukaryota > Metazoa > Chordata > Mammalia > Carnivora > Felidae > Panthera > Panthera onca. The sequence continues at coordinate 20,677,317 of NC_138343.1, read as the reverse complement.
CTTTTTCTAGGCAAGCTTTCTGATATGCAAAGTTGGCATGCCACGATGAATTGAAAATGGGGGAAGTGAGAGAAGAGTGTGCAGGAAACAATAAGGAATTTACTCCAGCTAGGTCTGAGGGACTGAATTGGAGCATTATGAGAGATGGACATTTCTAGAATGGGGTGGGTGACCCATTGAGTAGAGAGCCCAAATGCCAGGCTAAAGAATTCTGATCTCCTCTAGAATCTCAGACAAGTTAGGTGCATAGTCACAGTTGTGGACCAAGTGCTCATGTCCCACGAAATTGGTTATGTTGAAGCCCTAATGTGACGATTTTAGGGGGTGGGGACTTTGGGACATAACTAGGATTAGATGAGGGCATTTGGGTGGAGCCCTCATCAATGGGATTAGTGCCCTTATAGATGTCCCAAAAGAGCTTGCTTCCTCCTTCCACCAGATGCAGCAAAAAGTTGGCTTTCTGTAACCCAGGAAGCAGTATCTCACCATTCACCAAATCTGCTGGTGTCTTGACCTTGGACTTCCCAGCCTCCAGAATTGTGAGAAAGAAATTTCTGTTGTCCATAAGTCACCCAGGCTTTTCCTTTCTTTTCTCCTCTCCTTCCCTTCCTCCCCTCCTTTCCACTTCCAGAGAATCCTAAGCAGGCCCCACAGTCAGTGCAGAGCCCATCATGGGGCTCAATCCTATGACCCTGGGATCTTGACCTGAGCCAAAATCAGGAGTCGGATGCTTGACTGACTGAGCCGTCCAGGCACCCCCAGGGCTGTGAACTAAGACCCAGGCACCCAGAGCAGCCTGAACTAAGACCGTCATTGAGTTAGGACATTAAAACAGAGATTTCAGGAAGAAGTAAAGGACTCCAGGGGTTACCCCCTTTGTTTTGGTTTTAACCCTCACTTCTAATCATTTATTTTTTTTCATGATTCTCTCCCCTTAAAACATTACATATTTTTAAAAAACCTCTAGCTCCTTTCGCCACTAGCCATCTTGTCGTGTAAACTGATTTTTCGACATTTTCTTTTCTTTCTTTTCTCCTTTGCTTTTTTCTTTAGAAAAAGAATTCAGTAGAAGCCCTGGCCTTATACATAGTGAATGTCAGGGCAGAGTTTTCAGGCAGCTCTGTGACTGTCAGGACTGATTACCCAAGTCCCTTACTTAAATTATTAATTTCACATCAACCTGAACTTCAGTGGGGAGTAAGATTTTAGAACCCAAAGACACGTGGGTAATGCTGGAAGTCTTCTCTTCATTTGTCATTGGTACATTCATTCATTCATTCATTCAGCAAACATCTGCATTCCAGTTATACTATGCTGGGTTCAGGAAACACACAAAGATGTGCTTCCTTCCTTCAAGCAACTTCTATTTTAAACACAAAGAGTTGGTTAGTAGGTGATTTTTTTCCCTGTCAAGGAGGGAAGGAGCATGTTCAGGATTGTTACTAAACATGTATTGACGACCTGTACTGGGTTGGTTTAAATTAGGTTACTTCCATCCCTGGACTGGACGATTTTAAAATATTTTCCATCTTTTTCTATGACCAATTTTTAGTGTATAAAAAATATGCCATCACCCAGAAATGCTCTCCCCTCTTCTTCACCAACCTGATGTTTGTAAACCCCCAGGTCACGCCGAAGTGACACAGTGTTTCATAGAAAGCTAGTTATTATCCAACATGGAACCCAATTTACACCGATGCTGACTTTGCCAGTTTCAAATTTTCACCCTTCGCCTAGAGATTCAGTTCTTTTCAGTAGACAAAGAGCCATGCAAAGGAGTTCACCTAAGTCCTCCCTGTGTAAAAGAGCTTTGTTGACCATGCTGTCTGTCATCTGTCCAGCAGAGGCAGAATAATCCTGAGCTCATTGTCAATACATAAATGTTATCTTTTGGATTACAAAGCTACACACTGACATACAGGTATGTGAAGTGATCCATATCTGTTCAGCACATACAAGATGGTTATCTTGGCTGCAGTCATCTTAAAAAGTAGAATGAAATTTGTGTCTTTTTAACATGAAGGGCTGAGATGGAACTATTCTCTGTGGTTCTGTGTTAGGTTCATTTAAAGAACCAAGTCTGCCCTGCTGTCTTGTTTTAATGGCTTAGGACAGATGGAATTTTAATTGTATAGATGCATCAGATACTCTGGAAGGAAACCAGATCTGTCCCCCTTAGAATTTTGTAGAGGATTCAAGTAATAGGAATGAATGTGAATCAGTGAGCACATATTTCATTATGACAGGGGAAAACAGTGTCAATATTTGGTTCGAGAGCTTTTCACTCTTAGAAGAGCACTTGTAGGACCATGTAAGGCAAAATAAAACCCCACAAAGAGCATTTTTGAGGGTCATTAGAGATCATAAAATATTCTAGCACAGAAGTCACAAGGCCATTAAAGTCTTAACTACTCCACAATGTGAAAAATGTCCCAGTGAGGCTTCCCACACTAAGCGAGGTCACCATGGAAGGCACATTTGAGTCTGTTTATCTCCATTTGGAATGACACATGACTACAGTCACATTTAGTCTCATTACTGCTGAAGTGTGAAGTGTCCACTTGGAAAGAATGCAGTCTTCCACACATAAGAATTGCTGTGTTCTGAGATGTGGGGTCAGCGATGTGGTTGGATGCTTTTTAGGAGATTAACATCGAACACGTTTTCTGCAAAGCCTGTTCAACACATCAAGTTAACCACTTGGTGCCAGCCTTCAGAGACCCAGGGAACATGAGACGTGTGCTGTTCTCTGGATTTCCAGGACCCCAATGATCTCCCCCTCCCCTTCTCACATGGGGGACCCGGATCTTCAAATCAGAATGATACGTATGTTGTTATCCAGCCCAGGTCGATGAAATCGACTTCTATTCTAGTGATCCCTTCTTAGCATGACTAGGCAGTCTGTAGGTTACAGTCCCTATGACCCATTTCTAGGACAGCTAATCAGCTAATTTCCTTTTGTCCAAATATCTCTATAATCCTTCACATTCTCACTGTGAAAGTTTATGTGGCTTTTCTCATGTGTAAATTGTACCTTCTTTCCTTTCCCTCTCCAGAGTTTTGACTTGGACATGTGTGGCTTTTGTGGTTGTGCAAATGAATTTCATTGGCTCTTGATATTTTCTCTGCTTCTAAGGAACACATACTTCTGGTCCTGACAAGTAAGGAGGAAAGATTTAAATAAAGGGAATATATCAAAGTAGTCTAAAGAATTTTCAGTGTGGTCTTTCCCTTAGTTATCTTGTTCTTTCTTCGGGTTAGACAACTCTAAAGACTTTACATCCTAACGAAATTAATATTTTCCGCTTAAGAGTCCATCTTCTTACACTGTGCTTGGATTACTAAGTTTTTAAAAGAAAAAATATAGCTTAGAATAAAAGTTTCATGCTTTCTCAAGAGACTGGGTTAATCTAGGGTAGCTGGGTGGGTAGGAAAGGAAATACTTCACCTGTCATAGGACAGGAATGGATTGGTTAACACCCCCCATCTTCATTTTAAATCAGACCATTGAATTAAGGGTCACCCCTAATCCTAACTTCCTGACAAGAGGATTCCATGATCTCTCTGTCTTCTGTGTCACTAGTTACCAGCTCTGTAAACATCCTATCCCAACGTATTTTGCTTCCGTTTGTCAGTTAACCATTCACTCTTATAAGTAGGAAACACTGGGTCATCCTCTTAGATAACGCTCTCCTTATGATTGTAGTTGGGGGAGAGAATAGTACCCTGCAGGAATCTGGTATCTCCTGTCCCCTATCCCCACCTTTGACACATATAGAAGTGGTTCTCCAAGTGTGGTCCAAAGATCAGCTGCATCAGCGTCTCCTGGGAATTGTTAGGCGTGCACATTTTGGACCGCACCCCAGACCTACTAAGTCAGAAGTTCCAGGGGTGGGCCCAGCAATTTGTTTTAATTGACCTTCCAGATAGTTCTGATGTGTGCAAGGTTTGGGAACCTTTGCTGTATAGGAAGTTGGGGAGAGGCAGTCATAAAGGAGAGAGGACAACTCAGACCATCCTGGGAAGGGCAGACTGTGTCTTCCATCACACTTCAAATGCATCTTGAAGACAACAATGGGATGCAGCCATACTCCACCTCATCCTTGTGAAGGATCCTAGTTCTTTTACGTGTCAGTAACCTATGTGAATCAGTGAGCACATATTTCATTATGACTGGGGAAACCAATGTCAATATTTGGTTTGAGAGCTTTTCACTTTTAGAAGAACAATTTTTTTTTTGATTTTTAAGTTTTTGAGAGCAAGAGGGAGCGTGTGAGCAAGCAGGGGAGGGGCAGAGAGAGAGAGAGACAGAGAGAGAGAGACAGAGAGGGAGAAAGAGAGAGAATCCCCAGCAGGCTCCGTGCTGCTGTCATCACAGAGCCCAGCGTGGGGCTCAGTCTCACGAACTGTGAGATGATGACCTGAGCTGAGATCAAGATCAGGCCCTTAACCAACTGAGTCACCCAGGCGCCCCTAACCTAAAGTCTTTAAGTGTTAAAGTGGAAGAAAATAAATACACATATAAAGAATTGCAGTTATAATTAAAGTCAGCTTGTGCTTTTGGTGGGTAGAAGACAAACTTCTATAAAATCTGAACGTTCACTGATGAATGGAGAAGCTTTTTGCAAATAGACCTGCTAACCATGCACAGTTCATTGACCAAAAACGGCACAGTGCCCCCTGTGGTGGGCGGAGCACACTGCAGTCTTATCAAAACCAATTGCCTGGGATTTCTGGGCCCCAGTTCACTTTTCAAGACTGCATGTTCTGAATTATCAATTTTAAATTTCACATTTATTCTTAGGACATGGGAGGACTAAAGAAGATGTAGATGGTTCCTGAAACAGCTTCCCTCTTCCTTTCCAAAAGACACTGAACGTGTCAGATTTTATTTACCTTGAAAGAGCAAGGCAGGCACATATTCACCTACTGTGATCAGAAGCATCCACTTCGCATTAGCACTCCTGGGTCTTGAGACTCCTGAGAACTTGTGGCCATAAAGAAAATCTAGAGCTAGTTTTTTGTTTTTTTTTTTTTTTTTAAATAAAAGGCTTCGGCAGGGGCCCTGTTTGTTCTAATGGATGTACAGCACAGAAATATACTCTGCTTAAAATGGCTGTGTTGATACAGATTTAAAAGCTATGGCTTAAACATTCATTCTTAGATCCTGTAAACTTTTGCTTGCATTTATTTAAATGGAACTCTCTGGTAGTTTTGGCAACCTGTATTAAACTCATTGGAATGAGCGGGGAAAGAGATATCATATGTTTCCTGAACATTTCCTGGGTCAGGAAAAAGCTGTTGTTCAAGGGGTTAATGGTGTCCAAACCTTATTTATGTTTGTGTGATTAGGGATGTGCAAAATGTGCCTCTTTGCACTCAGTCCAGGTTTGTGGAAGATTAGCTGTTCTAAACAGAAATGGAAGAACGGCCCAGAAGAATTGGAAAAAGAATGCGTAGCATGAGCAACAGGCTTGTTTTTTTTTTTTTTTTTTTTTTTTTTCTTCTGTGTGTGGCTGTGTAGAGGCGGAAGGGGATGAAATGTGGTTTAAAAATTAAATGCAGACTAACTGCTCTCCTCTGAGAAATGCCAGAAAACATTTAATCCAGGAGATACTCCCGACCAGTGACCACATTCTACCCGCCACCATTCAGTGGAAATCTTCAGACTCTGTAAGATAGACTGACACAGTTATTACTGCAAATGCTATTTGTTGTTTTTTAGGGTTTATAGCCCAATGGGTGAACAGTGTGTGATTGTGTTTGAATTTATACCACACTCAGCTTGAGAAAAAGACTGTGTGTCTAAACTAGCCTAATTGGGTTGAATGCTCAGGAAGTTTCTAGGGAATAAAACATCAAAGACAGCAAAATCAAAGGAAATGGAATCTGATCATGAAAATATATTGTATTAGCTCTCCAAAATCTCCTCCATGGTGAGACCAGTTAGTCATATATTTGTTGGCCACTTGATTATGTACACAGCTAGATGTTGTTAGCCCAAGGTATTTAAGCCGTTTAAAAATATATGTATACAGATATGTTTACATTTCCTGCTCTACAAATTCCCAAAGTTGGGTCTAACTTTCTTGGTTAATTGTATGTACTGATAGGAAAAAAAAAAAAAAAAACACATTTATTTGGCTCACCGAGGAATGTGAATTAAACATTTCCTCTATGCCAGGTTGTTCACCTTATCCATAAATAGCAAAATGGTTCCATTCAAGTTGTGTGATCCTCAAAATTTAAGAGCACAGCTATATAGCACCATAGAATCTTTTTATTTTTTTTAATGTATTTTTTAAACGTTTTTATTTTTTGGAGAGAGAGAGGAGACAGAGTGTGAGCAGCTGAGGGACAGAGAGAGAGGGAGACACAGAATCCAAAGCCAGGTTCCAGGCTCTGAGCTGTCAGCACAGAACCGGACTCGGGGGCTTGAACTCACAAACTGCAAGATTATGGCCTGAGCTAAAGTTGGATGCTTAACTGACTGAGCCACCCAGGCGCCCTGCATCATAAGAATCTTAAAGCTCCAAGGGATGTTCGAGAACATCCAGCTCAGTATCCTAAATTATAGATGAGCACACTGAGCTTAGCCTAGTGGCTGTCCCAAGACTACAGAGGCAGCTGGGGGAATAGCCAAGCACAGGGGCCATGTTGCTTCCCTCAGGGTGGATACCCTTATGAGCACCAAACTCTTGCTGAGGCTCTGACTTGGCTCTAGCCCCTGTGCCAGATTCCGTGACTTAATAGAAGAAATCAAAAGTCCCTGTCCCTGAGGAGCTCACACGCAGTCTTGTATTTGTCTTAGATCTTTCTTCCTCGAATGTTACAAAGTGGAAGCTCATGAAGTGTGAAAATTAACCAGAGGATCCGTTAAGATTGTTTTCTGAGGGATTATACGTAATGGTTGCGCTTGTATTTTACCAGAAGTGTTTATAAGGCGTTAAAATACATTCATTCTCCAGAAAAGGGAATTCTCAGCGTGTAGGAGAGAGGCTTTGCTGTCACCTAAGCCAGCTCTGAAGCCCTGGGGGCAGGGGGTTTGAGATGAAGCGTGCTTGCCCTATGTTCCCATGGGGACAGCAACAGTGTGGAGCCCACAACTCGTGCTGGAGTTCTGACCCAGCCACAGCCATACTTTGAAACCCCGGAGTCTGACAGAGGCCCCCCGATGCTGCTTTTCCCTTGATTGGAAAATGCCACAGTCCAGGGCCTGGAAAGTGTGCTGTTACCTCCGTACAGCTCCCAATTCGGGACTAGAGCCCTGTTTAGTAAATGAGGTGCGCATGCTAAATGGGGTCAAAGGTCAGCATGTAAACAGGAGTGCTGTCTTCTCAAGAAGGCCCCCGCCTGTCACCGTATCACAGGCTCTTGACACCTTCTTAGGCCTCAGTTACTGTAACTATGATTTCTGAGTGAACAGATCTACAACTCACCCCAGCGGATCCTGTCCCCAGAAGCCCGGGACATCCCCTCTAACATGCTCAGTGTTCCTGGCTCTTCTGGAAGCGTGAATGGGGCCAGTCCCAGCAGCAAGAGTCAGAGGGGCGTGGAGGTCATCAGGGGCAAAGACTCGGGGTATCTGGTGGGTTGTGGAGTAAGACACACTTGCTTGATGGGTAAAATGACGGGAGGAAGAAATCAATGGTGGAGGAGGAGATGGAAAAGAATATTTGGGAGGAAGGTCTGATTTGTAGGGATAATCGTTGGCCTGGTAACTAGTTGCCATGGGGATGGGCCCCCTGTTAGGGCCAATGTATATGCCCTAGAGAAAAGCCTTCTCAGCTGGCAGTTTCTGACCCGCTCTAATCGAAACAGCTTGATTAAGGAAACTTTGTTTATAAAGCACTCCGCGTTCAGGAATAGGGTCTAAGTTCAGGGTAGTATTCTTTTCTGCTCTTGTATTTGACTGTAACAGGAGGTATTTTGCGCATGTAATACAGGGTATAATTTGACCTAATTGATTCCAGGCCTCATCATTGTCTCCCGAACATCTATCCCCTCCTTTCTTCAAATGGGTTCTCTTTTCCCTTGGCTCAACTTTTCCAGTTAAACTCTGGCAGTGGTGAGAACTCTCTCTCCAGGTAACTTCTGTAATGGAAGCACCGAATTTTCTTTTGGGGCGGTAGAAGCCTCTGATGATGAAAACACTTCATGTTTTTGTCTTCAAATTAGGTTCCTTAACTAAAAGAAAAAAAGCCCATAGATATGAAATTCCTGCTCTGAGATGGTTATAAGAGAACAGGGTGGTGCCTCTCTGCTCAGAGCTTTATGTCAACACAGGCAGGTGTTCAAATGGAGAAAACAGGGTGGGGGTTGCAAGCCAGGACTGAGATTCCAAATTCAACATAGATTTGGTTGTTTTGGGTTAGGGTTGAGTTAGATCAAGGGTACATCTTCTATACTTTGATAGAACTGTGTTATAATTGGATTGAGAAAATGGAAGGGTGTTAAGGAAAGGAAATAAGAGGTGAATCTGTTTGCTTCTTCTCAGGACTGATAGTGAATTCATTCCAGATAACAAGCATCTACTTGAAACTTTCAGTCTTAGAAAAATTTTCCTTTTATTTGCTTGAAGAACACTACCCATTCCAGTACTTTCGAACACTGGCCTGAACCTCAGACAAGTTTTGAAATTCAGTAGTCTTTGGGCGACAGAGAGATCTCCAAAATTAAACCATTACAAAATTAAACTGGAAGGAAATAAAGGTGACTATTTAACTTGTCTCTGGATGGAGAAATGCTTGTTCCAGCTGTAAAGTAATATGAGATTGTATAATGTATTTGTACTCCTATACATATTACTTACACATACGTATCGGGAAATATATACCTACAGAACAGACGAGATAAACTTTCAAAATCTCACTTATGTCAAAATATAAACAATACATTTGTGGTATTAGCCCTTTAGATAGACATCAGATCTGACAAAAAGCTACTCTTGTGTAAGGAACCCATGCAAATCATGAAATAAAATACTGAAATTGATGTTAAAATGTGCAGAAGGCACGAAAAGAGACCGAGAAAGAATTGTGAATATCTGTGGTGTACTTTCGAGCACCCTTTCAGAGTATGGTGAACTGGCCTGCTTCTGTGGACCCATATGAGGACCGCCCCCTCTCCCCCAACCTCTGGTCTGTGCATTTTTTCTGAGCAGCTGCTCTCAGTGGATTGGGTCCCTGGCCATGTCTCCTTGTTTTCAATGATTGCCGGGAAGGTTGAACACCATCCTTAGCATGAGGAAAGATCTTAATGTCACATAGTTTATACACCTCTGGTTTTCTTTTCTCTTTCCCTGTTTTCTTATTAATTTTTTTAAGTTTATTTTTGAGGGGAGGGGCAGAGAGGAAGGGGGAGAGAGAGTCCCAAGAAGGCTCTGCACTCTCAGCACCTATCAGCCTCTAGCCCTACACGGGCTCAGTCTCACGAATGTGAGATCATGACCTGAGCTGAAATCAAGAGGTGGATGCTCAACTGACTGGGCTACCCAGCTGTCCCACTCACTTATTAATTTTTAACCTGATATAAGGCTTTATTTTGTAAACCACCTCAAATACGTTTATTTATTTATTTTCCTCAAATACTCTTTAAAAAATGACATAGGTTTTGGGGCGCCTGGGTGGCTCAGTTGGTTAAACGTCCAACTCTTGATTTCGGCTGGGGTCATGATTTCACAGTTGGTGAGATTTAGCCCTGCATCAGGCTCTGTGCTGATTTCGCGGAGACTGCTTGGGATCGTCTCTCTCCTTCTTTCTTTTCCCCTCCCCGCTCTCCCCAAATAAATAAAATAAACTTTATAAAAACCTGAAATGACATAGGTTTTAAGTAAATCCTTACGTAAAACGCTTTTTAATGCTTGTACAGATATTCCATAGCATCCCTCTACAGTCTGTCTCTGGAATTCTCTTGGTTTTGTACACCTGAGTTGTGAAAAGTTGTGTTTGTAAATAGCTAGCTGTATGATGACACCTCCCCCCCTCCCGTTACTACCCCCCCCTCATTCTCCGGGGTGGGGGGGCGGTGCGGGCGCTTGAGTGAAAACCCAGCTGTTCTTGTTTAGTGGCACCATCTGGTGGCCAATTTGAGGGACTCCAGCTATTCGGATTCTTCCTCACAGGTAACAGGTGTCAGCTTCTACGTGCCAGGCCAAGCACAGCTATTTAAGTCCTCCCACCAGCTTTCCGGGCTGTGTGTAATTATTTCTATTTACAGATGGGGACACACAGAAATTAAGTAACTTGACGAAATTGATGACAGAGCTAAGATTTGAATCTAAGTCAGCCAGTGTATTAGTTTTCTTCTGCTACATAACAAATTATCACAAACTTAGGGCCTCAAGACAATCTCCATTTGTTAGCTCACTGTTGTATAGATCAGAAATCTGGGGGGCATGGCTGGGTACTCCTCTTGGGGCCTCACAAGGCTGAAATCCAGATACTGGCCAAGCTGGCCTCTTACCTGAAAGCTGGAGAAGTATCTACCTTGAAGTTTATACACAGTTTTGAAAGAATTCATTTCCTTGTGGTTGTAGGACTGAGGTCCCCATTTTCTTGCTGGCTTCCAGCCAGGGCTGCCCTGAGATTCTAGAAGCCATCCCCATTCCTCAACAGGTGGTCCCCTCCATCTTCAGGGCCCATGGTGGCACATCATGCCTGGAATCTCTGATTTCCACTTCTGCCACCAGCTGAAGAAGGCTGCTTTTTAAAAATTTTTTTAAATTTTTTTTGAGAGACAGAGTGGGAGCAGGGGAGGGGCAGAGAGAGAGGGAGACACAGAATCTGAAGCAGGCTCCAGGCTCTGAGCTGTCATTGCAGAGCCTGACATGGGGTTTGAACTCACGTACTGCGAGATCATGACCTGAGCCGCAGTTGGATGCCTAACCAACTGAGCCACCCAGGCACCCCTGGAGAAAACTGCTTTTAAAGGGCTTCTAGGATTACATGAGGCTCTCACTGATAATCTCCCCTTGATTAACTCAAAGGCAACTGGTTAGTAACCTTAATTACATCTTGCCAGGTCATATGACATAATCAGGGCACGGTATCTCATCATTTTACAGTCCTAGGGATTAGGGCAGATAGTGTCAAGGATCCATTTTAGGATTTGCCTACCATAGCCCATGCCAAAAACTCTGGACTTTTCTTGATCGTTAAGATGGTACTTATCATATTCCCCATTTCTGTCTTTCTTTTGTTCACCAGCTTCTGTTGTTCTTTCATTTTATTTCAGGAATTTTTAATTCTTTTGCATAAAGTGCACACATCCTCTTAATTCTTTTACACCACCCCTGAATCTTTCACTAGCAAACATAGGGAGTCTCTCCATCTTGTCTTTCTCTTTTTGTATCTGTTTCTTTGTTCAGACCTTCAGGAGGAGAAATGTAGTCTGAAAGTCTGTTGTCTCTAGGGCAAATATCTTGATCTCTTAGTGCCTTAGTTATCTCATTTGGTGGTAACTAATGTGCCTTTGTTAACCTGTTTGAGGTATAAAATGAGCTCATTTCATGTTTTGTTTTGTTTTTTTTACCATTCAAATTATGTGATGCCAGGCTCCCAAGTCACCAATTGTAAGACTGTTCTCCCCTTTCTGGGGTCCCTTCTCTCCTGGTAAACATAAGAACTCCTAGGATATAATCAAGGGATCAGCCTCACCGAGCAATTAGAGCCTTTACTCAAAGTGCTTCCTGGAAGACTTGCATTTCAGACCTCCACCAAGTGCTGTGGGACCAAAACATTGATGAACTGATGAATGTGGAAATAATTTTGGATGTGTGGCGCCTACCTCTATGAACACAGGATAGCAGTGTGGTTAAGAGCACAGACTTTGCAATAAAAATATCTGGACTGGAGAGCACCCGGGTGGTTCAGTCGGTTAAGCATCCAACTCTTGATTCCAGCTCAGGTCATGATCTCAAAGTTGCGTCAGGCTCTGCACTAACAGTGAGAATTCTGCTTGGGATTCTCTCTCTCTCTGGCCCTCCCACATGCTTGCTCACTCTCTCAAAAAAAAAAAAAAAAAAAAATCTGGTCTGGAATCCTGGCTCTGACACTGATAAGCTTTAGGAATTAGGGCAAATTTCTCATCAGTAAGTTAATATTGAGAGTTGCAAAAACCAGACTAGATGTTTGTAGACCTAGCACTGCTTGGTACATAATAAGGGTTCAATAAATAATAGCACTTATTATTTTGCTAAGAATTAATGGTGGCAATAATAATGCTATAGTCTTGGTTGAAATTACATTTAGAATGAAACATTTTAAAGGTTAAAATGATCATAGAATTATAAATTGAATCAAATTAATACTAAATTTTTAAAAATAGAGAATACACACTACAATAAGGTCTTTCAGAATGGAGGAAAATGGCTTGGTTCATTCCGACTACAATAATAAGCATTTAACAGCAAAGATATGCTTAGTATTAACATTTTCCTTTGTTTCCAGTTGCTTGACTTCCTAATACAACTTATTTATCCAAAAATAGAACAAGAGGAAATAGAACATAGCATAGAAATAGTAGTTCTGGCTGGAAACCAAATGGTTGGCAGGCGAATTTTACTAATCATTTCTGTATTGATATGGTTTAAGCTGTGCTTGCTCGCAAAATGGTTACAGGCTGACTTTGTGACGCTTCGGGGTGGGGTTGTGCTTCTATGTTAGGACATTTCCAACAGTGAGGCCTTAAGGAAGTCCTACCCGCTGGGTTGCGAAGCCATCCATTCGTAAGACGGAAAACTGCTAGAGAGACTTGTGTGTATGTTTTCCTGATGAATCTTTTAGAAAAGGAAGAGGGAATGGTGGGAAAAGAGACAAATTAGAGGAGGTGGGTACAGACCTTGGCATTGACATTTAGGTAATGCCTGGGCCCTTTTCATCCTCTCAAGTCACAGAATGATGCTCTCCCCATTTTAAAAGTAAGCAAGTGGCTCAGAGGTCAAATAGCTCTCAAAGGTCACATGAATTGCTAGGTGAGAGAGCTGGATTTAAACATAAATCTGACCACAAAACCTATGCATTTTTTTGCAGATACAGTTTTGGTTTCTGACCTAAAGTAAAATTCATAATTAGGAAAACGTCAATATATTTCACCATGGTAACTCTGGAGGGGGAGGTGACGTTGAAACAATATTTTTTTTTAATTTTTTTTAACGTTTATTTATTTTTGAGACAGAGAGAGACAGAGCATGAACGGGGGAGGGTTCAGAGAGAGGGAGACACAGAATCTGAAACAGGCTCCAGGCTCCGAGCTGTCAGCACAGAGCCCGACACGGGGCTCGAACTCACGGACTGTGAGATCATGACCTGAGCCGAAGTTGGCCGCCCAACCGACTGAGCCACCCAAGCGCCCCGAAACAATATTTGAAAGAATCCCTCCCAGTAGAATGTCTCTCAAAGTCTTATCCATAATTACATTTTCTGTCCTTGCTGACCCTTATTTGAGACTAATTAAACTGAGGACTAGTTCAACTTGATTAGAGCACATTAGCACATCAGAGTATGTAGTTTGTTTTGGTTGTGGTGGATTCTGGTTTTACTTTTTTCTGTTAATGTCAGGTTTCCTTAGGGAGGTTATATATTAGGTTAAAAAAAGAAAATCCACCATGACATTAAGGGAAAATACTACAGAATGCTATAGAAGCAAGAAATTATTGCTCTACTGTGCCTGACACCGGTTATTAGCTGATTGGTCTTTTTGTGATGGTAATGCTTCAGTTACTAAGATCAGATCCTTCAGTTCACCAGGCAGGTCTAGCATTCTGGAGCCATACTTAGAGTAAAGAGACGAATAAACTCAAAAACAAAAGCAAGCCTTGGGTCCCTCACATCCCCAGCATCATTTTCACTTGACGAAACCAACTTTTAGGCAGGTCCTTGGCCAACCAAGTATTCCGTCAAATTAAAAAAAAAAAAAAAAAGTCTGGTCTTTGAACTTTACCACTTGCAAGGTGGTTTTTCATGTGTCAGTGAGCTCATTTGATTCTTGCATTTTTTCATTTTGGTGAGGGAGCAAAGCATATGCTCTGGTCTTGTGATCTTCGGGGTTCTTTCAACCAAATGACCTTGTTTCTGTCTTACCTTTCTTAGTGAATGCTAATGTGGGTATTCTGTATGAGCTTCAATCATTGTATGTTTTAGCAAAGCAGAAAGCTGTCTCATGTTTTAAAGCTGAATTAAATGTGCTTTTAGAAGTTTTACTTAAAGTTTTTATCAAGTTCCCATCAGCTGAGGATTAGCTGAATCTCATGTGGAATACTAGATGATCCCAGACACCTCCTGTAATGATAGCAACGTAGCGTTGGAATGAAGGGGCTTTGGGAATCATCCTGGACAGCCACCTCATGTAGCAAAGTGAGGAAGTGGAAGTCCTGAGTGTCAGGCTCTTTGCCTGACGTTTCTCAGCCAGCTGGTCCCCATCTGTTATGGGTAATCACGTTAGGGATCCAACAGGTGAGTAAATTTAGCTCCTGTCTCCATGCCCGCACATTGTTTTTTTAGCACATTTGTAATTGGACTGTTTCCTCAAAAAATTTTTAAAAAGCATAAAACGGACTAAATCCATGGCTTAGACTGTTTGGTTCTGCTGATTTTTCTCAGAATTTACAAGACACAGAGAATTGCAGTAGATCAAAAATAGGCAAATAGGAACAAGTTAGAGCTAGGTCAGCTTCCCAGATTTCCTAATCTCACTGCCATAGAGGTATAAAAACATTGCTAAGCATTTCTCTTTTTTGTAGGACAAGAGTGGCAATGTTGTATTTGTTTTATACTTTTGGGACAATTTCTATTCTGCTGAAGGGGATTTGGGGAAAAAAATAAGAGATTCTGGGATTTTGAATAGTCCTTGTTGAATCATATTATTTAACTTATTACCGCCCCTTGTGGGATATTTCAGCACTTCTAACTCTGATTTGGGGAGTTTTTTTCCCCCCAAACTTGCTAGCAGCTATAGGCAATAACCAACATCTTTGTATAACTTGCGTTTTGTCAACATACACAACGGGAGCGAGGGCTTTATTGTGGTGTGGTGCTTTCAAAGATTTCCTTTTTCCGTAGGCAAGCACTGTCTGCAATCAAACACTAATCACATAGCAGCCGCCAAAGGGCAAAGCTTGTAGCTGGCTTGGTCAAGGTCACAGAGCCAAGAGTACTGACTCTTCTCGAATGAGGAAGCCCCATTCTGGGCTTGGGCTTCTGGAGCCCGGCTCCATGCCCTTTGTTTGCTAAGTGAGCAGGGGATACAGCTCCTCATGGTCTTTGGGACCATGTCACATAGAACTGCCAGGTCAGAGGTCCTACAACCTGGGGCAGAGGTCATTTGTCGACATGTTGATAATATCAAAACAGGAAAAGGCCATCCCTCTCTGGGGGAAAGGAGAGCCTTTAACGAGCTGATGATTGCATTGTGTAAAAACAGAAACACACGAAATTGGCAAGATGCTCCTTTCATGTTTCAGAGAGGGATATCCCCTGTCCAGCCAGGGCAAGTTGTGAGCACATGAGTACTCAGAGGGAGAAAGCTCACTCGTGATGAAAAGGTGAATTGTAAGAATTGGCTGGAAAAGAAAATCAGGGAAAGAAAGCGACCAGGTGTGAGCAGGTACCCATGTAGGTGTGTGTGTGTGTGTGTGTGTGTGTGTGTGAGATTGTGTGTGTGAGTCTGCGTGTGTGCATGCCTGCGCTTGTGTCCACATGTGCTCTCCAATCCGGACATCTTCTGGATCCTGAGATTTTACTGAAGTTGATAGCCAAAGGCCTTAGGTGACCAGCTCACCCTAGTTTGCCTGGGACCATCCTGGTTTTAGCACTAAAAGGCTGCGTTCTGGGAAATCCCTCAGTGTTGGGCGTACCGACGTGGGTGGTCACTATACACCTTACTCATCATGCTTAAGGTCCAGCTGGTGAGAATGATCCAGAGGAAACGCAAACCTGGTATGACTGCATCCCTATTTCACTGTCTCATTGTTCACAGTTCACTGGCTGGGAGTTCATCCGGGTCAGTTTATGGGCTAATGCTTTAACCATGGTAGGCCTGACAAGAGTATGTTGACTGTCAGATCTGGAGGTCCAGCGGTTGTTTAAACTTGAATTTGACAAATAGGAGAGTGAAAAAGGGAAAGTAGGGTGAGAGGAAGGAAAGCAAGGACTGGGGGTGGCACGCAGGCCCCAGGGCCCTGTTGACAGGCCTCAGCAGTGTTCCCAGACCAAAATGAGGCCAATTGTGGGAACTCAGAATCTGTTCTGAAAATCATTTTTAGTTGTATTTAATTTTTTTTTCACTTACAATATTCCTCCAAAACTCAGCATGTAAATGAAGATGGCCTTTCAATCCTAAATGTTGTTTTTCCATCATCCAGCTGGAGTTCAGGTAATACTGTGATTTTCACCAAGAAGCAGAAGCTACATTTTCTTTCTTTCTTTCTTTTTTTTGGTGGCAGAGTTAACATAAATTGGACTACGGTGAGTAATCTTTTTATCAGATGGGAAAGAGGCATTCCAACTATGTTTCTAGTCATCTGAGAGTATTTAGCTTTGAGAAATAAAGTGAAAGTTTGGTGCAATTGGGTGCATTTGTGGTCCACTTAATGTTTTTGTTTTAAAAAATGTATTTTTATTAGAAATAAAATATATTGGGAACGATAAAATATCATAAAATAGAGATAACCAAAACTAAGGAAATAGAAATTATCCATAATCCTGTCATCCCAGCTGACTAGTTTGTTGTATACGCCCATTCAGTCTTTGGAAAAGTGGGTGTATGTGTGTACATTTTAATATATGTATGTGCATACAAACGGTGTCACTCCATATAGTGTTTTATAAATAGACGCTTTTTAAAGGTTTGTTCTTTTTATGAATTTATTTATTTTGAGAGAGAGACAGTAGGGGAGGGGCAGAGAGAGAGAGGGAGAGAGAGAGAGAATCCCAAGCAGGCTCGAGGCTGTCAGCACAGAACCCGATGCCGGGCTCAAACCCACGAACTGCGAGATCATGACCTGAGCCGAAGTTGGATGCTTAACTTATGGAGCCACCCAGGCGCCCCGCTTGTGATGAGAACTTTTAAGGTCCACTTTTGGGGCACCTGGGTGGCTCCATTCGTTGAGCGTCCAACTTCAGCTCAGGTCATGATTTCATGGTTTGTGGGTTCGAGCCCCACTTAGGGCTCTGTGCCGACAGCTCAGAGCCTGGAGCTTGCTTCCGATTCTGTGTCTCCCTCTCTCTCTCTGCCCCTCCCCTGCTTGTGCTCTGCTCTCTCTCTCTCTCTCTCAAAAATAAATAAACGTTAAAAAATATTTCTAAAAATTAAAAGAAAAAAGAGATCTACTTTCTTAGCAAGTTCCAGATACAGGTTTGTCCTTTTTTGTTACTAAGGTTGCTTTGGGTTTTGCGGCATTTACAAGCTCTTACCTATAGCCGATGACATCAGACCCGGGGGGGTTTGTGACAGGTTGAGAAGCTCAGAAGCTCTTTGGGTCTCAAGACTTGCTGATGACTGAATGCCCTTTTTTGCTTCCTGTGGTCCTTCTTCTTTCTCCACCCAAAAAAGGTTGTATCTGGGAGCTCTTCTAGCCCTGTGGTTGCTTTGTGACCCAGGCACTGAAAGCATATATAGTGTGTATGTTCCCTAAGGGAGTCAGGTTGAGGACAGAGCCAGCACCTGACCTGTCAGCTCACTCCCTGAGGCAGATGAGCTTGTTGGATGGGGGAAGGCACATTCGCTAGTCATTAAATGATTCCTTCATCTTTTACATTTCCCCAAGAGCCTTTGGCCCATTGGATGTAATTCTGCCTATTGTGGGTTATTTCCCCTTGTGTTCCTTTATTCTGGGGAATCGTCAACATGCTTGAGCTGAATAGGATTCCCAGGCTTCTTGTCACTCTCTGCCTCACTCTTCCATCCAGGTCTGGCTGTGAGGTTTGGGATCCTGGGGTCAGACTCTCCTGTCCCCACCTGAGGGCTGGCTTCTCCTGGTCTGAGTGGGAGAACTCTAGGGCTCTTGCGTTGTGTCCATCAAGACTGCAGAACCTGGGTCACCTCTGGTGCCATCTGTGTCCCCAGAATCTCTCCTGTAACTACCTTGGGCACCATGGTGTGATGAGACTGCTTGGGTTTGGAGTCAGGTCCCAGTTGTGTCCTTATCAGTCACGTGACCTTGAGCAGGTTTCTTCTGTCTTTGAGAGTCTGCTTCCCCAGATGTGCTGTGTGTGTGGTAACAGTGACTGCTGCATGCGGGCATCAGGAAGAGTGGGTAAGATGACGCATGTACCCCACTTGGCAGACGATTTGGCCCACAATCTGTTTTCAATGTATTCTTATTTAAACAAAACATTCCCTCCTTTCCAGGAATATTCGACCCTAGGTGCACAAAAAAGGGATCTATGGGGGCGCCTGGGTGGCTCAGTAGGTTGAGCATCTGACTCTTGATTTTGGCTGAAGTCATGATCCCAGGGTCGTGGGATAGAGCCCGCATTGGCGTGGAGCCTACTTGAAATTCTATCTCTCTCTCTTTCTCTCTCTAAAAAAGAAAAAGGGGATCTGTGAAAGGACTGGCTGTTTGGGGAAAGTCACTGGGAATGAGATGTAACCTAACATAGAGGCTTGTGAATTTCACCTTTCTACCCGCCCTCCTCCCTGTGCAACCAAGGACTGACTGAAGGTCATCCCCGACTGTGGAAAGGAATTTTTTAAATGTGCTTTCCACAGCACAGAGCCCAACATGAGGCTCGAACTCACCAACTGTGAGATCATGACCTGAGCCGTCACCAAGAGTCAGATGCATAACTGACTGAGACACCCAGGTGCCCCAAGGAATTTTTTTTTCAATGTCACTAGCTCACCAGACAGTGGCTTTTTAAAGAAAAAAGTCTATTTAGTTTTAGTAATCTCTGCACCCAACGTGGGGCTCGAACTCATGACCCCAAGATCAAGAGTCGCATGCAGTCCTGACAGAGCTGGCCAGGCCCCCCCGGGAAGGACTTTTTCAGGGGACTATGGCATTTGGCAAGGGAGGCAGGCTGCAGGGACCAGTGGTGCTTTCTTTCCTCTGTCCTCTTTGGGGTGTTTGGTCAGGTTCCTGAAGCTTTCCTTCTCACCACATCACTTCCTAACACCTGGAGCCCTGTTCTCGCTGCCTCAACTCCACCCCATCACTGCTCCGTGGACTTATTTCTGGGGCTTTTATTTTCATCCTGGGAGTGACGGTGGAAACACTGTCCTCCCGTCCCTCCGGCCTCAGCCCAGTTGTGAGGTCCCCCATCTGCCCCCTCCCTCCTTTTACCATGCTCTCCTCCCCCCCCCCCCCTCCGCCGCCCTTTTACCTCTCCCTCCTAATTGCTAGCACTCCTCTGGGAGCAGCGGTACAAAATGAAGCAAAATAGGACAGATTACCGAAAGAGTGGTGTGGCTTTCAAAAGCCCGAGTTACAGAAGTCAGCCGTGCCAGCATTCAGAAGGCTTTTGATGTGCTGGAATCTTAAGCCATAGCAACTAGCTCCTCCATGCCACTGAGTTCTGGAAACCACAGCGGGCCCTCAGCCCTGCAGCGGGATCAGGGCTAGCGCACTTGCTCCAGTGAATGTGCCCCCTCTTTTTTCTCTGGCGTTGGTTCACCGTAAAGTTCCCCAGTGTGGAATTTGCAGATGGCAGCAGGCCTGCTTGACCTTCTCTGTGACCATCAGTACCTTACATTTTTCTATCCGACGTTCACCCTGATCTTCTTTTCTCCACGGAAAAAGTTTTAATGCGAGGGATTGCAGTGACCACGATGTGCTGTCAGCTGGGTTTTCTTGCACATCTACGCACCTTGCATCTCGGTTATGGGAAGTGGAGCTGCTGGAGTTATTATTGACTCTGCTTTGTTCCAAGGCAAGTGGGCAAAAAGAAGTGAATGGTACCTTCCACTTAGAGTACTGTAGTTTACTCTTTCCAAAATGCTTCCACATATTTGTCTCGCTGAAGCATTGAACTTCAAGAGGCAGATGAATTATCATCTTTCTTTAGCCAATGGAGGAAATAAAATCAAACCGTTATTCATTCACTTGAAAGAATTACTGACCATCACCCATGTACTGTGCAGAGTTCTAGGTGTTCAGGATATAAAAATGCCCAACACAAAGTTCTTGCATTCATGGAACATGCATTTTAAATAAATTCAGTATAATACCAGATTGGTGACAAATGCAGTGGAGGAGGTCAACAAAACAGGCTTTTTAAGGGGACAGAGAGTAACTAGATGTGCTGTTACTGGTGGTCAGGGAAGATGGCCTGTCCAAGGAGATGGCATGTAAGCAGAAAGATAATGAGAAGTGAGAGAGTGAGCTGCATGGCCATCAGAATCACAGCATTCTTGCTGAGGATGTATCAGGTGCAAAGGTCCTGTGGCAGGAATGTGTTTGGTGTGTTCATGATATTGCCCTATTGAGAAACTTCTTCAGTGGTACAAAATGAGGTCAGAGACCAAGTCAGAGACTAAATCAGGGCTTGGTGCATCACCCTGAGGATTTTGAATTCTATTCTGAAGAGGTTTTTGCTCTGAGACAGGAGGGTACTTTAGAGACTTAGGTGCTGGGGATGCGTCTGATCTATATTCCGAAGGAATCACTGTGGCTGCTGTGTAGACAATAGGCTGTAGGGAAAGTAGAGTCAGAAAGTAGAGTCAGGTGACTGCCACAATAATTTAGGTAACAGATGGTGGTTGGGGAGATGGTGAGCTGATTGGAATCTGATAGATTTTGAAGATAGTACAGGTAGGCTGTTCCAGTGTCTTAGAGTCAGGTGTGAGACAGAGAGGAGCCAAGTGGGGCTTTAAGCTCGGAGGAAGAATTCAAGAAGTGATATAATGTTGTTGTCGGCTGAAGGCAGGTCCAGACCTCCTGATTGACATGGATGTCCCTGTGTCTTTTCCAGAACTCTCTGAGCAAGGGTCAGTGAGTAGCAGGGCTCTCTGTCCGGCTTGGCCCCTTCTCCCTGTGGCCATTGTGAACCTTCTAAGAATGGATGCAGCTGCGACCTTTCTCCCTCTTTCAAACCCACTTTTGACCACAGACATTTATTGACCCTTCCTGATTGGTACATAGTAGAGGGAGGACAGCAAGTTATTGCTGTGTAATCGTTTAATTTTGTTTAAGGTCATGGTGGAGGAGGGTGAGCTTTTTAACCGAATATCCAGTTAAATAGTAATATACCATTTAGTGTATCCGTAGTATCTTCAAAAGCCTGCTAACAACCCTTAAAAAAATTTTTTTTAATGTTTATTTATTTTTGAGAGCAAGAGAGACAAACACAACGTGAGCAGGGGAGGGGCAAGAGAGAGGGAGACACAGAATCTGAAGCAGGCTCTAGGCTCTGAGCTGTCAGCACAAAACCTGGCACGGGGTTCGAACCCAAGGACCGCGAGATCATGACCTGAGCCGAAGTCAGATGCTTAACCAACCGAGCCGCCAGGCACCTCTGGCTAACAACTTTACAGTGATTTCATGTGCAGATATGAACTATATAGAGGATGATCTGAAAATCCCAAAGGCTTATCCATACATGCCTTGTAGATCATAGATGTTCAGGAAGTATGTATTGAATTTAGTGATTTTTGAAGGTGAAGCATGTTGGCTTTTTTTCTGAAACATGCATATTTCAATTCTCTTTCCAATATTGGTAATTAGAGCCACACCTCACTTTCAGGTGGGATTAGTGTTGGTGTTTCCAGTACTTTGCCAGTGAGGAACTGACATGGGAACAAGTGGGAAATCGAAGAGCTGGTCTGGATGATGCCATTAGATCCTCCCCCCTGGAGCTGGGAAGGTGCCGGAGAATCTCACAGCTGGATCCCAGGCATCTGCCCTGGGGATCCACACGCTTGCTGCACCGTTGAAAACGTGCAGACTTCAACCCATGTTCACCTTCTAGGGTCTTCTTTTGCTGTGGACTGGACTTTGTCAGGCCATGATAAAATCTGCTCATATCTGGTAATTTTTAGAATCGTAGTGGTTTTAAGGCACAAAGTGTTTCCCCAAGGTTTAATTTGAAGTACGCAATGCTTCTTCAACCATGTGGCTCTCAAAGACTCCATCTACTATAGACCAGTGGCAGCCTGTTGGGGAGCATTCCCCCATCATCTTATTCTTTCCTGTTGGCATTTTGGTTGAGGAGGGCTACAGAAAAGGCGGATTGTCCCCCGTTCTTATTTGTCACCCCGTGCCACAGGGGTACTGGCTGGTCACACTCTAGCCAGGAGGAGGGCTGAGGAGGATCCCAAAGATGGAGGGGGCTTGGGGTGTCCTGTGAGTTGAGGCCATATCACAGGGGCTGTGGATCCTTCCAGACTACTCAGGGAGGCTTGAGGCACATTGACAGTGGCTGTGCTGTTAGACGTCATTCTCTCTCTAAGGCCCACTGGGTAGATGCCCTTCTTGATTCCTAAGGACTATAAGGCAGCAGCTTCCTTTTTGTTATTCAAGAAGTGACTTCTAGCCAAGTCAAATACTTTCTGTCGGTGGCTTCCCATTCACTTTCTCTCATTCTTACTCTCCTCTATGGTGTATTTATCTCCCAGTAAGTGCAGAGGGCTGGCATGATCCCACACCTGGAGGGGCCTATGGAAATACCTTTTGTCAGCCTGGGTTTGAATTACCTGAGGGCTCCTGATTTCATTCGCAGTTTATTTTGCACTCAGCTCCTTACTGCCAACCTCTGGGCATCCAAAAGCTGTGAAAAGAGAAAGAAGAGAATTCAGACCATCAGTTGCACTGATTACTAACTGCTTTTGGCGGAAGGTTTCATGGGAGAGGCACTACTGAGCAGAGATCGTTTGAGTAATGGCCCTTTTTCTTCTTCCCACTGTCTTCTTAACTTGGTTTGTCTGGTTAGTGCCAAGACCAGGTAGGAAGAGAATAGGTTAGCAAGAGCCTGCATGAGATAAGTACCGCACGAGATACAGCACGACATAGTACCGCACCCTTAGCCACCCGAGTCGAGAATGTAATGCATTCAGGCACTTGCCCATTGAGTGGAGTGGGATGACACTTGTCTTTCCACGGCTGCATGGTCGATTCCTTTTGTGGACACATGCTCCCTGACTTATGTGAGCTGTTCTTTGGGACCCCCAGTCAACCCCCATCCACTCATTTCCTCTCATCTTTTTTTTTTTTTTTTTTTTTTTTGTCCTATGAACCATGACTTTTGATCATTTCAGTCCACACTAGTGAGGCTGGAATATTGGCCCAAACACATCACAGCCCTGTGTCAATCCGAAAACCAAGGGCAAGTGTCCTTGGAGATTTTCTATCATCTTTATGGCCCTCCTCAGTTCTTTCCCAAGCCCATTTTTTTTTTTGCCAGGCCTGTTTGCTGGTCTCATCAATCTGTGATTTGAGCTCCTGAAAGAATTGAGATCTTGTGACTCGGCATCAGGAGCCACCCGCTACGAGGACTCACCCGCCATGTGGACCTGCTGTGCTTCAGGGAAAACAAAACGTGAAGTGAGCAGTTTAGCTTGGACTTAATCTGGAGGCAAATCAGTAACTCTACCCTGAGATACTCTCTCCATTGTGTTCTCAGGAAAATGAAGTGAATCACCGGAGCAAAGAATGTGCTCTCTGGTGCTGCACCAATAATAAAGTATAATGTTTTGAATTAGAAGGGGAGCGCGAGTAACTGAGAAACCTTTGGCTGGTTGCTTTGTTGTTCCTTTGCCTCCCTCCCTCCTTCCTTCCCTCAGATATATGCTTGGATAAGAACTTTCTTCTCCAGCCTGGTTTTTCCCAAACTCAATCCTGCAGTGAAATGACAAGGCCATGTTAGACATGGAAATTATCACAGGGCAACAAATCCAAGATGAGTATTTCACTGAGGGCTCCAGGAAGTGGAGATGAGCTGTGAAAGCTTCCAACTCAACCCAAATATGTTTTTCTTGCTCCATTTGTTAATTAGTAAATCAGAACCAAATGAAAAACACAAATGAGTGCATACCACCAATCTGTCACACTTGACTGTTTCCCAGCTCAGTTCTGTCTTTCTGACTTTAGACCATCCATTGTTGTCATCATCTGGGAGTCAAAGCCGGAAGTACCTCATGGATTGGACTCAGTTTTAGTCTTATAAATAAAACTGCCTAGGAAATGACATTGTTGAGGTAAGGATTATTTGGTTAAGTCAGAAGTTACATGATATTTTTGAGGAGCAGGAAGGTGGGAGCCATAGGCATTTCTTACCCTTTTTCCCATGTTGTTCCTTTTTTTTTTTATTTTGGCCAGAGCGCAAGTGGGGGAGGGGCAGAGAGAAGGGGACAGAGGATCTGAAGCAGGCTCTGTGCTGACAGGCTGACAGCAGGGAGCCCAATGTGGGGCTCGAACCCACAAACCACGAGATCATGACCTGGGCTGAAGTCAGAAGCTCAACTGACTGACCCACCCAGGTGCCCCTCCTTTTCTCATGTTTTTAAAGCCTCTTGTAGGTGTCAGCTGTATTTTTGTTTTTTCAAACCATACATTCAAATACTTAATCTTGGTGAGCCTTTTTTTTTTTTTTTTTTTTTTTTTTTTTGGTGGTGGTTTTTCAACTTAGGAAGCATTGCCTTGTAAACACTTTAGAATCCAACTTAGGATCCAACTTAGAATCCAACAGGGCTAAACACACCAGCACAGCTATCCCTCAAAAGGGACCCGGAGTGGGGCGCCTGGATGGCGCAGTCGGTTGAGCCTCCGACTTCAGCCAGGTCACGATCTCACGGTCCGTGAGTTCGAGCCCCGCGTCAGGCTCTGGGCTGATGGCTCGGAGCCTGGAGCCTGTTTCCGATTCTGTGTCTCCCTCTCTCTCTGCCCCTCCCCCCGTTCATGCTCTGTCTCTCTCTATCCCCCCCCCCAAAAAAAAAAAAAAAAAAGTTGAAAAAAAAATTAAAAAAAAAAAAAGGGACCCGGAGGGCTTATTGTCCAGAGACGGAGAGATATTCCCTGAGAGCAGTCCTGGGAGAAGTGTTTGTTGTATTTTTGCAAGGATGTAGGGATCCGAGTTTTGTCTATTAAAGGAAAGGAATGACCCTTTTCTGTGTTTGTGTGTTTGCATCACACGGCTGTGCTACAGAGACCATCTTGCCCCCCATGGTGGCATTTTTCCATTCTCTTGTTTAGAGCCCCTGGCATGATAAGCTCACGTCCCCCACACAGCTCGGCAGCCACGGTCACATCCCCACTTGGGACCGCAGGTCTTAGTTTGACCAGGACGGAGTCGAGGGTCTGTCCCAGGTCAGGCCGCCCAGAGCTTGAGAAGTACAGCTCCACTGGCTCTGGATGAGTCAGTCATTTACTCTGTCAACATGTACGTACTGGCCGCCTTCCTTGGGCCAGGTACTACTTTCGGCACTCGGGACTCCTAAGGGAGCAAGACAAAATGCCCCGCCCTTGTGGGGTGTACGTGGGAGGGAAGTTCCAGCCCTCTGCAGTCACAGGCCTGCATTTTCTTTTTCTGTGGCCACTGGCTTGGGTGTTGTTATGGTGGGGAGGGAGGGCCATGCAGATGCCTGCAAGGAGGGAAGCGGGCTGGCCCCCGACTTCCCAGGGTCAGGACACCCTGGACCAATCACGGGGAGGAGAGGTCGGAAGGGATCATGAGAAAGGACTCTCCCCACGTCCCCGTGTTTGGCACTCTCGACGCTGTGCCTCGAATAATAGCAGGTCATCTGATGCGGTGTAACTTGATAGGAATATGAAACCCTGGTAACCCTGGGAACTGAAGCAAGGAATTGGCCTGTCAGTTACTTTTAACTTTTAAAACTTGAACGTTTTAGTAAATCGCATAGCTCCACTGTCATGGTCAAAAGTCCGCTGTGGAGAAAGGCAGGGTTTAGTGTTTATTTAAGCTGCCACCCAATGAGAGAAACTGTTGCCCAATGCAGTTCAATTATCAATCATTTAAGGGTGGGTTTTTCCTTTTGTGGGCTTTTCATGTACCCGTTTGCACGTACTGTCTTTCTCTGCAAAGGGTTGAAGATGGAGAAAAATCCTAATGGTAGTGATGTTGATATGTTGTGCTTAGTAAAAAGAATGCATCATGTAGCATTTTGTAGCCCCGTTGTGGGTTATGGAGCATTTTGGTGCACAGGGTCTCATTTGCCTCTCATGCTACCTCGTGGGTAGATGTTCCTACTGCTCACGTAGAGGGTGGTCACCATATCCGTAAGTATAGGCAAGTCCGTAACAAATGAAGTATAGACATTACATTCTAATGCATGATAAAATAATATTACATTGTTTCCAGACTTTATGGCCACTGTGTAGATACTGCAAGAGTTGAAACAGGGGCGCCTGGGTGGCTCAGTCAGGTGAGCAACGGACTCTTGGTGTCGGCTCAGGTTGTGATCTCACAGTTCATGAGATTGAGGTTCACATTGGACTCTGTGCTGACAGCATGGAGCCTGCTTGGGATTCTCTCTCTGCCTCTCTGTCCCTCTCTCTCCCTCCCTCCCTCCCTCCAAAAAGAAAAAAGCTGAAACAATTAAGTGACGTGACACAGAGACCCTGCTGCTTCTCAACCTCCCCTCTTCAGCCTGTTGGCCCTGTGCTCTTCCCTTGTGTATTAGACATCTGGCTTTCAAAAGAAAAAAAAGCTAGCTGTTTCATTAGGAGGACCTCTCTCTTCAGTGCTCCCAGGGTTTCATCTGGCAAGAAGCTTTCTCACCAGTGCGATTTTCAGTCTCTCTTGTTGCCCCTTCTGTGTGTTGACCTCTGACCTATCATTTTCTTCTTTGGACTCTTCCTCTCCAATATCTACTTCTCCTTCTCTTTGTTCTGTAATTCTGGATTAACTTCATTTATTTTTTGTTTTTTAAATGTTTATTTGTTAGAGAGATAGTTGGGGAGGGGCAGAGACTAGGAGACAGAGGATTCAAAGCAGGCTCTGTGCCACCAGCACAGAGACTGGTGCGGGGCTCAAACTCATGAACCATGAGATCATGACTGAGCCAAAGTTGGACTTAACCAACTGAGCCACCCAGGCCCCCCTGGATTAACCTCATTTATATTCGGACTCAGCAAACATTTATTGTGGACCTACTGTGTGCCAGAGAGTGTGCTGGGCACATTCACTCAACACCTAGTCTCTTCTCAGATGTCCTGCATAGCTTGCCCCTGGAGAGGGGGGTGCCCAGCTCCCTGCCCTTGTGTTTGGGACAGGCTATGACTTAACTCTGGTGGGTAATGAGCAACCCATCCAACATTAATTCTAGGGAATCGGTGGCTGAGAAGGAAAATGGAAGAGGAAAAGCAAGACAAACATAACGGAATCGACAACAGGCACTCAGATAAGTACATGCACGTTCACAGAGGTGCCATTCGCAGTTGCTAAAGGTGGAAACAGTCCAAGTGTCCATCAGCATATGAATGGACATACGAAATGTATGTGCATACAAAGGAATGTTTCATGGCCATAAAAAGGAATGAAGGACCAATAGGTGATACTACTGTTGATGAACCTTGAAAACATTACTAAGTGCAAAAAACCGGTGACAGAGGATTGTATGATTCCATTCATATGAAATATCCATAGAGATGGAACAAAGGTTGGTGGTTGCCAGGGGCTGCAATGGGGAGTTGCTGTTTAATGGGTGTATGGTTTGCTTTTGGGGTGATGAAAATGTTTTGGAGCCAGATAGAGGTGGTGATTGCACAACATTGTGAATGTACGAAGTGCCACTGAATTGTTCACATTAAAATGATTAGTTTCATGTTATGTAAATTTCACTTCAATTAAAAAAATTTTTTTTTAATGTTTATTTATTCTTGAGAGAGAGAAACAGACAGAACATGGGTAGGGGAAGTGCAGAGAGAGAGGAGACACAGAATCTGAAGCAGGCTCCAGGCTCCGAGCTGTCAGCACAGAGTTTGACGCAGGGCTCGAACCCACAAACTGTGAGATCATGACCTGAGCCGAAGTCAGAAGCTCAACCGACTGAGCCACCCTGGTGCCCCTCACTTCTTTTAAAAACGGATGAAAGAGAGCGTGTTCATGTGCCAGAGGTCTGTTTCTCTGAAATGAGGATGTGATTCCGTCTTTCTTGTGCATGATGACCTTGTGATACGGCTTGAGTATAATTAAAGTAATTTGAGCAGATTAATTTCTTTCTTTAGCTTTTTAAAATTTAACATGCTTAGAGTCTGTGTCCTCAACTCCCTAGTACAAAGCAATATGCTAATTGGCATTCTGGGCTTATAGTGCTGCTCCTTCAAGAAACAAACCCAGACAGATGTGTTGAGTTGGTCCCTTAGTTTAGCTGTTTGTGTTCTGGAGAATGCCCCTGGGTCTTGAAGACAGATCGCAGAGGCTGGAGTCCAAAGCTTGAGTTCTGTTCTGGCTCTTTTTGTCCAGTGGGGATACTACAGTGCCCAGGAAAGAGCATGGAGCAGACCTCAGTCCTGGCTTATACATTCATTCAACAAACATTCTTGAACCCTCTGTTGGAGGTATTAAAGTGAATGTGACAGGGACTCTGCCTCTGAGGGGCTTGTGCTCCAGTGGGTAAGGTACATACACGAACAATGATCACCTTAGTAAGAGGTGGGGTGCAACGCTGAAGATTTGCATGGAATATGACAGAAACCTGTAGTCAAGGTTCCCAAACCAACTGGGGGTAAGGAGGGTAGAGAAACAGCAGTTAAGGAAGGCTTCCTGGAATTCAGCCTTAAAGGAAGATTTAAAATATCGCTGCATTACCCATTACACAAGGCAAGTAATGGTCAGAGTTTTAGCAAAAGAGGAACACTTAACACTGAGTGAAGACAGCTACTTTATTTATTTATTTATTTATTTATTTTAATGTTTATTTATTTTTTGAGAGAGAGAGAGACGGAGTGCAAACAGGGGAGGAGCAGAGAGAGGGAGACACAGAATATGAAGCAGGCTCCAGGCTCCAAGCTGAGCTGTTAGCACAGAACTCAACACGGGGCTTGAACTCACGGAGGGTGAGATCATGACTGGAGCCAAAGTTGGACACTCAACCAACTGAGCCACTCAGGTGCCCCTGAAGATATCTACTTTAAAAAGAGTTTCAGCTAGATATTTTTCAACAAAGCATTCATAATTATGGAGGAAGCAAAAACTCTGATGTACCTACCCTTGTTTTATGGCTTTAATAAATTGTTTTCATTTAGAATTACATAGAAGCATCAAAGCATCTCCAAAATTTTGAGCCTCTAAAAGTTTACATCTACATCCTGGAGGTTAGGGAGGGGAAGTTCTTTGACAAGGCACGGAGATTGTATAAGTTGAGGGAATGTCAGGGTGCCTGGGTGGCTCAATCTTTTAAGCATCTGACTCTTATTTTCTGCTCAGGTCATGATCTCACAGTTTGTGGTTCAAGCCCCACATCAGGCTCCATGCTGACGGTGCAGAGCCTGCTTGGGATTCTCTCTCTCTCTTCCTCTCTCTCTGCCCCTTCCCTGCTCATTCTCTCTCTCTCTCTCTCTCTCTCTCTCTCTCAAAAATAAACCTTAACAAATCAGTAAAAAAAAAAAAAAAAAAAAAAAAAAAAGGGTAAGGGAAAGGCAGTTTAAGGTCTCCTAAGAGTAGAGTTTGAGGCAGGAGAAGGTGAGGGGTAAGGACAGAAGGTCAGGGGAATAGATTAAAGGCTCTAAGCAGGCGATTTTCAAGTTTGGGTCTATGACTGTGGTACCAGCTGCAGTGTGGAGAGAGGATGGGCTAGGGACACATCTTGAGGCAGCAGGACGGCTCTGAATAAGGGCAGTGGTCATGGAACAGGACAGGTGGGTTAGAGAAATTTCCAGAACAGTGCCATCCAACAGAGCTTTCTGTGATGACGGGAATGTTCTGTGATATGCTTGCCAATACGGTATCCACCAGCCACACGCGGGCACTGAACCCTTTACATGTGGCTGGTGTGATGGTGGAACTGAATTTTAAATTTTCTCTCATTTACATTTAAATAACTGCATGTGGCTAGTGCAGGTGGCCACTGTATTACACAATGCAGTTCTAGAAGGTAAAATCAACAGGAGTTGGTGATTAATTGGCCAATTGGGAGTGATAAGGGTGGAGAAGGTAAAGAAAGCTACAGGGGCATATTAGTGGGAGAGAAAAAGAGTCTCATTTTGTGCATGTTGACTCCCCATGCATACGGGGCATCAGGATGAAGTGTCCCAGGTAGTGAGATAAACCCATTCCTTAAGGGAGAGCAATGAGCTGGAGATGGAAAATGTGGGAGGCATTAGCATAAAATAATAATTGAAATCATAAATGTAAGTGCCAAAGGGAAGCCCCTTAACTGCCTTTGGTGTCGGATTCCTATTGCTATGATGGTGATAATATTTGCTGTGTCTACCTTCTGGGACCATTCTGAGAAACAGATGAGATAGCATGTATGAAAATGCTTGTAAACTCCTCAAACATTAGGCATGTTTTATAATATCTTTAGGAGTTGAGAGGAGTGTGTCCCAAATGTTGTTTTCCAAACGTAACCAATCAAAGAAAGACTTCAAATTCTGGAAATATTGCAGACTAGATAATTTGTAAGGCCCTCCTGCTAAAATATGACTCGATCCAGGATAAACAAAAGCAAATATGTCTACAGCATGAATGTCAGGGACTTGGGGACATCTTTGAGGACTCCCCTGAGTGTTACTGTGAGCAAACAAACATAAAAGCTAGGTTTCTGTGAATGCAAATACCAACGTTCCTGCAGATCATGAGAGCAGTGAAGAGTCCAGGCCAAGGTGGGAGAGCTATCCTAGACATTCCCACATTAAGCCCTCAATGTGGGGAGATAACTGGGTCCAGGTCAGTAACATTCCTCACAAAAGCAAATGTCCATGTTTCTCTCTCTCTCTCTCTCTCTTTTTGGAGAGGGCGGGGGGGAGAAAAGCAAACCATTTAAACATTGAGGATGAATTTCAATCAAAAATTACCTAAAAATCTGCAAACACACAAGGTAATAATCAAGCAAAATGAAAGTCCTC
The DNA here is from genome assembly GCF_046562875.1 of Panthera onca. Taxonomy (NCBI): domain Eukaryota; kingdom Metazoa; phylum Chordata; class Mammalia; order Carnivora; family Felidae; genus Panthera; species Panthera onca. Next base: position 20,646,359 of record NC_138343.1, on the reverse strand, counting down.
AGAGGGATGGGAAAGCAGTGCCGATTTAAATTTGCCAAGGATTTCACAGAAAACAGACACTGAGTTAGAAACTGTGAGACAACTATATAGGAAATACACAAAGAATAATGAATACTGAAATACATAATAGTGATATAGAACAATTGACAACTGAAAAAGACCACACAACAATGATGACAAGAGATGGAGTTAGAAAAATTTAAAAACTCATTAAAATAAGAAACTAATAGATGGCTTAAGCTATACGGTAAAAACAAGTGAACTTTTAGATAGATCTAAAGAAATTTTCCAGCCAAGAGACAAGGAGATAAATGACATAAAAAAGCAGTTAAGAGCAGTGGAAATTAAAATGAAAGTCTGAAACACATCTAATTGTCATTCTTGAAGGAGACATTAAAGAGAATGGAGGAGCGTCCTCATCAATGAGCTAAAGGCTAAGAATTTTCCAGAACATTAGTTCTGGAAATAATGAAGTGTGCCCAATATCCCTGATGAACACAGATGAAAAAATCCTCAACAGAATATTAGCAGACCAAATTCAACAACACATTGAAAGGGTCATAGGCCAATATAAATTGGTGGAACCATTGTAGAAAACAATATGGAGGGTCCTCAAAAAATTCAAAATAGAACTGTATGATCTTGTACTGATTCCATTACTGGGTATTTACCCAAAGAAAACAAAAGCACTAATTTGAAAAGATATATGCACCTCTGTATTTATTGTGGCATTATTTACAATGGCAAAGATATGGAAACAACATTAGTGTCCATTAATAGACATTGATATTATATATGTATACAATAGAATATTACTTGGCCATAAAAAAGAACAAGATCTTGCCATTTGCAACAAAGTGGATGGACCCAGAGGATATTATGCTAAATTAAATAAGCCATACAGAGAAAGATAAATATTATATGATTTCACTTATATGTGAAATCTAAAAACCAAATGAGCAAGAACAGAAACAAATTGATAAATACAGAGAACAAACTGGTAGTTACCAGAGGGGAGGGGGTTGGGGGATGGGTGAAACAGGTGAAGAGTGTAAGAGATGTCAAAAAAAAAAAAAAAAGAAAAGAAAAAAGGTCATACATCATGATCAAGCGAGATTCATTCCAGGGATATTAGAATGATTCAACGTCTGCAAATCTGTCAATGTGATTAACAAAATAAGGGATAAAACTTGTATGATCATCTCGACAGATGCAGAAAAAGAATTTGTCAAAATCCAACATCTACTTATGATAAAAATTCTTCAAAATGCAGGATAGAGGGAATGTACCTTAACATAATAAAGGCCATATATGACAAGCCCACAGCTAATAACATCATACTCAATGGTGAAGAGCTGAAAGCTTTTTTCTAAGATCAGGAACAACACCAGAATGTCCACTTTTGCCACTTTTATTCAACATAATATTAGAAATCCTAGCCAGAGAAATTAGGCAAGAAAAAGACATCCAAAAGGAAGAAGTAAAACTGTCACTGTTTGCAGAAGATATGTTGTATATAAAAACCTTGAATTATTTCATCAAAAACTATTAGAATAAATGAAGTCAGTAAAGTTGCAGGATACAAAATCAACATGCAAAAATCTGTTGGATTTCTTTACACTAATGTACTATCAGAAAAAAAGAAAACAATCCCATTTACAATTACATTAAAGAGAATATAGTACAGCATAACACATAAATCACTATCACCATGAATGAATCACTGTATTGTACACCTGAAATTAACATGATGTGTCTACTATACTCAAAAAAACCACTTTAATTTCTTGACAAAAATTAAAATTTGGATAACCAGAGAAACAAAGTAACTAGGAATAAACTTAACCAATGAGCTCAGAGGTCTATATATTAAAAATTATAAAACATTAATGAAAGAAATTGAAGAAGACACAAATAAATGGAAAGGTATTCCATGCTCATGGATTGGAAGAATTGTTAAAATGTCCATACTACCCAGAGCAATATATTCAGTACAATCCCTATCAAAATTCCAATGGTATTTTTCACAGAAATATAACAAAAAATCCTAAAATTTGTCTGGAACTACAAAAGACCCAAATAGCCAAAACAGTCTTGAGAAAGAACAACATAGCAATATGCTCCCTAATTTCAAAGTACATTACAAATTTATAGTAAACAGTATTGCCATAAAACAGATACATGTATCAATGGAACAGAATAGAGATCCCAGAAATAAACTCATACATCTATAGTCAGTTTATGACAAAAGAGCCAAGAATATACAATGGGGAAAGGGCAGTCTCTTCAATAAATGGTAAAACTGGACAGCCACGTGCAAAAGAATGAAATTGGACCACTGTCTTACACTGTGCACAAAGTTTAACTCAAAATGGATTAAAGTCTTTTTTTTTTAAGAATTTTTTTTAACATTTATTCATTTTTTGAGAAACAGAGAGAGAGAGAGAGAGTATGAGCAGGGGAGGGGCAGAGAGAGAGGGAGACACAGAATTCGAAGCAAGCTCCAGGCTCTGAACTGACAGCATAAAGCCTGGCACGGGGCTCGAACTCACAAACTGCGAGATCATGACCTGAGCCAAAGTTGGAAGCCCAACTGACTGAACCACCCAGATGCCCCTAAATGGATTAAAGTCTTAAATGTGAGACCTGAAACTGTAAAACTCCTAGAGGAAAAGATAGGCACTAAGCTCCTTAACATTGGAGTTTGCGATAATTTTCGGAATCTTGATACCAAAAGCAAAAACAAGAAAAGCAAAAGTAAACAAGTAGGGCTACACCAAAACTGAAAAGCTTCTGCACAGCAAAGGAAACCATCAACAAGATGAAAAGGCAATGTAGTGAATGAGAGAATGTTTGCAAATCATATATCTGATAAGGAGCTAATATCCAAAATATACAACAGACTCCTACAACTCAATAGCAAAAACACAATCTGATTAAAATATGGACAGATGATCTGAATAGACATTTTTCCCAAACAACACTACAGATGGCTAACAGGCACATGGAAAGATGTTCCACATTACTAATCATCAGGGAAATGCAAATCAGAACCACAGTGAGATACCACCTCACACCTGTGAGAACGACTAGTATCAGAAAGACAAGAAATATGAAGCGTCGGTGAGAATGTAGGGAAAAGGGAGCCCTTGTGCACTGTTGGTGGAAATGAAAATCGGTATAGCCATTGTGGGAAACAGTATGGAAATTTTTCAAAAAATTAAAAATAGAATTACCATATGATACAGTAATTTCACCTCTGGATATCCAAAGAAAATGAAAACACTAAGTAGAAGTGTATACACCCCATGTTCGTTGCAGCTTATTTACAGTAGCCAAAACATGGAAACAACCTAAATGTCCATCAACGGTTGAAGAAATTGTAATACACACACACACACAGAAATATTATTGAGCTGTATAAAAGAATGAAATCTTGACATTTGTGACAAAATGGATGGACCTTGAAGTGAAAAATGAAAGACAAATACCATATGATCTCTTTTCTTTGTGGAATCTAAAACACAACAAAACAAACCAAGCTCATGGATACAGAGAACAGATTGGTGATTGCAAGAGGCAGGTGGTTGGGGGTGGAAGAAATGGGTGAACTGTTTGTTTGTTTTTCATTTTTCTTTTTCTTTTTTCTTTTTTTTTAGTTTAAGTAAGTTGAATAAGTTTTTTTTAATCAGAGATATGGGAGCGTATTCTTTTAGGCTGTCTCATCTAGGTGTTTTGACCGAAGCTGTTAAATTTTTAATAGTGAAAAAAATACATGTATATATTGGTTTTTATTAAATGTCTGATTGCTTCTTTATAGCAGTCTTTATAAGTGGGCAAAAAATGTGGTTATTTGATATTGATGGAACTCTAGCAAGGCTGCAATTTTTCAGTTTAAGTCTTTCCTCATGACACATGTTTATTGACTTAAGTGCCTGAGTGTATTCTCTCATGTTAGCTGAAGTCTGCAACTTTTTTCCATTGGAAGACATATATAGTTGTGGCTATTAGCTGAGTGTCTTCCCCAACCTAAAGTGATATGAACATCTGTATTTTGGTATGAAAATGTTTCTAACATGTTTTTAAAAGTAAAAAAAATGTGTTGGCTAACCCGTACTACTAATGACGACATGTAGGCACTTAGTGTTGGTCCGAAAGCTCTTTATAGTATATGTGCTCGATCTAGTCTTAAAAAGTCATTTGAATTAAAAGGGCAGCTCAAGGGATTTACTTTGCAGGGACAGAATAGTTCTGTGTCTAGATTATGGTGGTGGTTATAGGAATCGATACATGTGATGTCGTAGAATTATGTATGGACACACATATACACACACCAGAAAATGGGTGTAAAAATTGGTGAAATCAAAGTAGGGTCTGAAGTCTAGTTAAGGTATTATATCAATGTCAGTTTCCTGGTTTTTTTTTTTTTTTTTTTTTTTTTTTTTTTTTTTTTTACTGTTATTCAGTTATGTAAGATGTCACAGGGGATCTTTGGACTATTTTTTTTTTCATCCTTTCTGCTATTTCTGAAACTACTAGTGAGTCCATAACTGTTTAAAATAAAAATTAAAGTTTAGAAAAGTTAGGGTGCCTGGGTGGTTCAATCAGTTGAGCATCAGACTCTTGATTTTGGCTTGGGTCATGATCTCACAGTTCATGGGGTCAAGCCTGATGTCAGTGTGGAGCGTGCTTGGGATACTCCACCCCCTCAACTTTCTTTTTGTCCCTTCCCTGCTTTTTTGCACATTCTCTCTCTCTCTCTCTCTCTCACTCAAATAAATAAACATTTAAAAAAATAAAGTTTAGAAAAATCAGTTTAAAAAAATAAGATGGCAGCCAGGAAAATATTCGTCTTGATATTTGTGATTCTAATAGAACATTAATAGAAACAAATATTTAGAAATGTTTGGTGCACCCTAGAGGGTAAAGTCTGTTAACTCATTGTGGTTAAAAAGTGAGCCAAAGAGTCCAGATCAATGTCTCTATTACTGTTTCAGGTTGAATGCTGGCATCTTAAAAGTCAGAAGGCTGCTATTGTACCAAGCCTTGAAACCAGCCAGAACAGTCCTTGTCACCTAAAATGAAAGAAACTTATGCCATAGCATAAAAAATTGTTTACAGTAGTCAATGGAATGGCAAATTTTTGTTTTTTTTAAAGAGTTAAAATTTTTTTAAGTTTGGTGTATGACTATAAGTGGAAGCATGAAGCATTTGGAATTGTAGAATTTATTACGGAATGAGTGTAATTTTGCCTTAACTAAGTCTTGCCAAGTTAACCAGTGAGTGAGTCCAGATAGTGAGAAAATCCTGATTATGTGACTATCCTTTAATGTATTAACTAGGAAGATTGTTCTATTCTTTTCCCACCACTCTCCCCTCTTTCTTTTCTGTTTATATTTCTACTTGAAAAAGGTTGTGTCTTTATTTTTCTCTAGACACCTGAAACAATTCAGACTTAGCAGGATGTGATTCAGAAACTGTAGTAAGTCTTGAGAGTTAGCTCCCTGTCTCCTTGTTTGTAAGAAGTAACAAAAAGTTCTTTGCTTTCGACATGTCAAAAAAGAAAAATCAATATTACAATCAAATTAAGCAATAGTGAGAAAAAAAAATTGGCCTCCAGTAAGACGAATCCAGAAAAAAAAGGGAATTCACAAATAAATGATATTGGAATGAAAAAGCTGTAGATAGAGCAGAGATTAAATCATATGAGAATACTGTGAAAAATTTTATGGCAGGGCGCCTGGGTGGCTCAGTCAGTTGAGCATCCGACTTTGGCTCAGGTTATGATCTCACAGTTCCTGAGTCCAAGCCCCACATCAGACTCTGTGCTGATAGCTTAGAACCTGGAGCCTGCTTGGAATTCTGTGTCTCCCTCTCTCTCTCTCTCTGCCCCTCCCCTATTCATGCTCTCTCTTTTCCTCAAAAAAATAAATATTTTTATGGCAATAAATTTGATAAATTATGCCCCAGTTGACAAACTTCTAGAAAATGTACAATGACTTAAAAAGAAATAGATAACTCGAATATTTCTATATGTTTAAAAGAAAGCGAATGAGTAATTAAAAATTTTCCCCAAAGAAAAAACACCAGGATCAGATGATTTTACAGATAAGTTTGCCAGGGTTTGAAGGAAGAGATCATTTCCTGAAAAGAAAGAGAGGGAACATTTCCCAGCTGATTCCAAGAGCAAGTATTACTTGAAACTGAACAATGCTATATGAGATGAGCCCATCACCAGTGTCACTTATGAACACAAATGCAAAAATTCCAAACTGTAAATTTGAAAAGTAACAGGACAAATAATGTGAACAAGTAACAAACAACTTTTAGTGTCAGTGTTGGGAACTGTGGGTTCGTGTCCACTAAATTTCATATGGATGAAGCCCTAATCCCTGATGAGATGGTGTTATGAATGGACCCTGGGGAAATAATTAGGTCCTGAGGGTGGAGCTTCCATGATGAGATTAGAATCCTTACAAGAAGAGGAAGAGACTGGGGGCACCTGGGTGGCTCCGTTGGTTAAGCATCTGACTTTGGTTCAGGTCACGATCTCAAAATGGGTTTGAGCCCCGCAATGGGCTCTGTGCTTGCCTTGCAGAGCCTGCTTGAGATTCTCTCTCTCTCCTTTTCTCTCTCTGCCTCTCCCCCACTTTCTCTCTCAAAATAAATAAGCTTAGAAAAAAAGAAGAGGAAGAGACTGGAGCTCACACTGTGTCTCTCTATGTGCATGCGCCAAGGTAGGCGAAACGACGACCTAACCAGGAATAGGGGGAATAGGGCCCTCAGCAAGAACCCAAATGTGCTGGCACGCTGATCTCTGTGAGAAATGTTTATTGTTTCAGCCCCTCAGTCTGTAGTACTTTTGTTAGAGCAACTTTAACTCACCGAGACCATCAAGGAAGCAATCTGATGAATTTTCTTACTAGGTTTAACAATTTGTAATAGTACTCTTCCTTTCCTATTATTTAATCTCAGCAATGCTGAACTGGACCTCAAGACTGAAAATGGACATCTTTGTCTTCTTCCTGATTTTAAAGGAAACGTCTCAGTGTATCACCATTGAGAATGTTGTTCATTGTAGGTTTTTTAGATGGATTCATGATCAGATTAGTGGGGTTCTTTCTGTTCCTGGTTTGCTTATTTTGGAAGAGACTTAGGAGACAGAACAACCAAGTGTGGACCCTGTTTGTCTCCTGATTCCAATGAACCAAATGTAGCAACATAGTTTTTTGAGGTGTTTGAGGAAATTTGATTAGGGATTGGATATTAGAAAACAGTAATGGGGGCACCTGGGTGGTTCATTCAGTTGAGCGTCAGACTCTTGATTTCAGCTCAGGTCATGATCTCACAGTTCATGACATGGAGCCCTCATAGTGCAGAGCCTGCTTGGTATTCTCTCCGTTGCTGTCTTCACCTCCTTTGCTGGCACTCTTTCTCAAATAAATAAACTTAAAAAAAAAAAGAAAATGAATTATTTAACTTAGCTATGATCACGCATTGTGATTATGTAAGAAAAATGCCCATTTTTAGTTTTTTTGTGGTAAAATACTCATAACATTTACCACTTCCGCCATTTTTAATTGTACAAGTTCAGCATTAGGTGTATTCACACTGTCGTGCAGCCATCACCACCATCCGTCTCCAGAACATTATCATCTTCCCAAGCTGAAACTCTGTCCCCACTGAACACTCACTCCCCATTCCCCTCTCCAGCCCCTGGAAACCACCATTCTTACATTCTGTCTCTATGAATTTGACACGCATGTAAGTGCGTATATTTGTCTTTTTGTGACTGGCTCATTTCACTTCGCATAATGTCCCCAAGGTTTATCCATGTCGTAGCCTATGTCAGAGTTTCCTTCCTTTTTAAAGCTGAATAATATTCCTCTGTCTGTCTCTGCCACATTGTTTATCCTTTCATTCATCAGTGGACGCTTGGGTTGCTTGTACCTTTTGGCTACTGTGAATCTTGCTAGGAACATGGGTGTGCGGATATCTGTTGAAGTTCCTGTTTTCAATTCTTGTGGATACCTGTCTGTACTTAAAAGTGGGATTGCTGGATCATATGGTGATTCGGTGTGTGTATGAGGACTTGCCAAACTGTTTCCCATAGCAGCTGCCCCATCTTAGGTCACCACCAGCAAAGTGCAAGGGTTCTAACTTTCTCCACATCCTTGCCAGCGCTTGTTAAGAAAACGTTCGTGTTTTCAGTGGATTTGTACGAGGTAGAGCTGAAGAAGAAGAATTATTAGTCACCCATCGCCTCCAGAGCAGCCAGGCCACACCCATGGGACTTCACCTCCCCACCAGCTGACAGGCAATATGGCCATCTGCTTGGGCCGCCTTCACTCTTAGCTGTGACCGTGCCTGGATTTTCCATGTGTGCCTATAAAGTTTCCATTATGTCTCTGACAGACTTTAAGGGAAAAAAGAAAAGCACTGATTTAGTGATACATATGTAGTGAAACTGTTAGTTCTTAAAAGGCAAGAAAATGCTGGACACTATTCATGTGTCTGGATACTTTTTGGGCAGGTGCCAGAGATGGCACCAGGGAGGAATAACACAGTATTAGTCATATTCCAGTTGGGTGCTGGTTTTCTCAGTGCTTTGTTAGGATGCTTCATTACCTTCATAAGTTGCATATATCCTTTTGTATATATAGTATTATATAACTTACATTTTGAATCCTCAACTAAGAACTTCTACTCCTTCGGGCTATGGTTCCTGCATGTTGGGCAAAGGTCTGGTGCTGGTCTGATATTTCACCTGGTATATGGGATTGTATATGGTCTTCAACTATGTCCTTTCTATTTTATTTGGTGTTAAAAGAACCTTTAGAAATGATCATCAAGTTAAAAGGATGCAGTTTGTTGTTTTGTTTGTTCTGCTTTCAAAGATGGCAAACAGAAAAAGTAAATGACCTTGCAGAAGGTCGTTACTGTTAAGTTTTTACTGGTGCTTGAAATAAAAAAATTCTAGGAATTACCACCTCAGAGAACACAGAACTGTATTCATTAGCCAAACACCAAGACTGATGATACTCAATGTAGTGATTTGACTTACTGCCCTTTACACAGAATGCATCTCTCCAAATTAAAAAGGTAATTTAGAGGAACCATTGATTGGCCTTATCTAAAGACTCCGAAGTAAATTTTAATTACTCAGCAAAGACATACTCCATCAGTAGAGCTAGATTCTCAAGCATCAGCTAATGATCATCACAACTAATATTTATTAAGTACTTACTCTACCACTGACTCTTTTGTATAGATTGTCTCAATCTTCAGAAATGCTATGATTCTCACTTCACTGATAACAAATTTTGGCTAATATCTTGCTCAGCATCACATAGATCAGGAAAAAGGGAGCTGGAATTCAAAACCAGTTTGGCAGAATGACCCTTCATCAACGCTTTTAGATACTACTCAATCATGTAGCGTGTTTGGCACCACCATTGAGATGCCAAAAGGCTAGGAGTTACAAAATAGTCTTGAGTGCTGAGTTCAGAACTCAGCCCTCTCCCTTTCATTACCTCTCATATTTCTTGAGTTGTCTGATATTCCAGGAGTCCAGAATCATAGAGCTTGAAGGGGGAACGCTAAGCTTGCTGGAAATGTTACAGTTTTACCACTGTGGTCTTCAAATGCACGTGTGAGCAGTGACATAACTGCATTTATTTCTTGTATCCCTATGAGACATTAGTGCACACATTATGTAAATTCAGTTGTAGGCAAAAGATTGGGGGAGAGAGGCGTTCCAGGCAAACTCCTAATGACTCGTGGCTGAAGTATCGTGGGGAGAGGAAAGAAGGTGGTACAACTTCCAGCCAAGAGGCTTCAAGAGAGGTTTGGAAGACAGTGGAGTAAAGGGGTTGAGTGAGAGGGCTGAAAATGAGGTGGGGGCAGTCAGATCTCTGAATCTCCTCAAAGAAGGAATAAAGGAAAGGCAAAAGAAAGTTCAAAGTGCTTCAAGGTAATGTGGGGTCAGTAGAGAACTGGGAAAATGCACATAATAAGGCAATGAGCTCTAATTCGTGTTGTAATAAGGTGAAGGCTTTGAACTATGCTCCTGTCTTCTCATTTTTATTTTTTTAGTTTTAGAGGATGAGTGAGCAAGCACACTCAAGTGGGGGAGAGGGAGGGAGGAAGAGAGATGGGGACAGAGAGGGAGGGAATCTTAAGCAGGCTGTATGATCAGCATGGGGCCAGATGAGAGGCTCCATCTCATGACTCTGGGATCACGACCTGAGTCGAAATCAAGAGTCAGACGTTCAACTGACTGAGCCACCCAGGCACCCCTAGTTTCTCATTTTTAGATTCTTTAACTCTTCACATTTGTCTGTGATAATTTGCCAGGATTCCTCCTCAGTCATACATACTGCTTCCCAGCACTTTGAAATCCTTAATAATTGCATGTGATTTCTCCCAGACTTCCCATCTCTTTCTTATCCTCTCCTGTCCTCCCTAGTCCTCTTTGTGTTCATTACCGATTACTGTGTAACAAACCACCCGAGATCACGGTGGCTTAGAACAATGTGCTGCTACTTCCCACAGTCTTGTGAAATGACCAGGTTCAACTGGGTAATTCTTGCTCAAGGTCTCTCATGCAGGTGTAGACAGATGTTGGTTGGGGTTGGAGTCCTCCAAAGTCTCCCCTGGATTGGGCATCTAAGATAGCATCTTTATAACATGTGTGGTGCCTCAGCTGAGGTGGTCAGAGACTGACTGGACTCTTCCCTCTCTCCCTCCATCTGTCTCTTCATGTACCATACAGTCTCTCTACATGGTTAGCTTGGGCTTCCTCATAGCATAGAGGGTCAGAGTACTTGGACCTCTTACATGGTAACCATCTTTCCCCCAGATAAGCATTCCAAGAAGTCTAAGTGGAAGGAGGTTCAAAGCTTGGAAGTCACTCAGAAGCACTGTTGCTGAATGAAATAGGTACAGAGAAGGTCACGGAGCCCACCCCAGGGGAGGGGGACCACCCAGTAGTCTGAATACACAGAACTGTGGTTTATTGGGGGTGATATACTTGTCTAGAACTAGAGACCACATTCCTGATTTATTGAAGTTTCTGTTTACTTCTTATAACTGAAATATCTTGTTACTATCTTATATCTTGTATCACATCCATTATTTCTTCTTTCTAATTATTGTTTATACTAATAGTGATTTAAAGACTTCTTTGAGGAATTCGTATGCATTCTTTCAAATTAATCTTAACAATATATTTTTATTTATTGATATTAAAATTTAAGCAACCAAAAGGCCCTATAGAAAAGCTATGTGACTGGTGTTTCGTTTTGTTTTGTTTTGTTTTGTTTTGTTTTGTTTTTAAGAAAGTCTGTTTGGGAAATCAGATTTGATTCACTTTTTAACCACCAATGATAACATATCACACTTAAAAAGCAGATCAGTTTTAGGGAAAAGTGATATACCCTCATGTATGGGTGTCCTTGGGTGAACTCCCCAACAAGATTGCTTTTCATGCTTAGCCACTAAATTAGAAAACCTGTTCTCTTGTTGGGACTGAACCGTGGTTTACTTTGTGGTTAGATCTTGGTTTTGTTTTTTTCTTTTTTTTAACTATCAAGGTCTTACACAAGTCCAAGCTTATTTTTTATACCACCCCCCAAATGAAGAGATAACTTGAATCTAAAAGATTTTAGCATACTCACATGGCAGTTTCAGAAATTCTTTATTTAAAATCTCCTGCCTATACATGGCTTAACTTTTCCTTAGCTTCCTCCGCAAATGCCATTGAGGTTTTAGGTTCTTATAAAGAGTTATTGGTGTTTTTGTTTTGTTTTGTTTAAAGAAGCTAAATCTCCAACACATGTGGGAGAAAATGGGCAGTTGGAGGTGGCAAATAATTTGTTGTTGTTTTTTTTTTCCTACCCACAGCCCTGGGAAAACTCTGCCATAAAGGATTAATTTACTCATGAGATTTCACTGCGGTTGCCATTAAGAAAAAAAACCAATAGGAATAGTAGGGCAGAAGCGTTTCCAACCCTGGAGAAAAGAGTCAAGGATTTATGGTGGGAAGCAGACCAGTCCCTTTTTTTTCTTTTTTTAATTTTTACGTTTATGAGTTAAGCATCTGAGGTTGATACCATTTCTTTCACACAGGACTTTATATAGACAACTGGAAGCTGACTCTGAAAAATGATAATCAGCGGTTGTAGTTTTCCATAATTTATCTTCATGCAGGGGAAAGATTTCATTTAAAAAAAATTCAAGGGCGCCTGAGTGGCTCAGTCGGTTAAGCGTCTGACTCTTGATTTCAGTTCCGGTGATGATCTCATGGCTTGTGAGTTGGAGCCCCACGTCAGGCTCTGTGCTGACAGCATGGAGCCTGCTTAGGATTGATTCATTCATTCATTCATTCATTCTCTCTCTTTCTCTCTCTTTCTCTCCCTGCCCCTCCCCTGCTCTAGTGCTTTCTCTCTCAAAATAAATAAATAAACTTAAAAAAAAGCATGTTTAAAAAAAGTAAAAATGACATTCAGATTCAAATCTTTCCCAGTTTTTAGAAAAGCCTTAGAAAATAGCAAGCTATACATACCATTGGCAGTTTGCTTCCACGTGTCCGTCCCCACACTTGGGTTGTACACAAAGATTAAGTGGAGGGGCCCTGGCCTCAGATTCCTGCAGCCCTCCCTTTCTTCCTGGAGAAGGGAGGGCAGTGGACTTGGGTTAAGGTGGCATTTTCTCTGAAACTTTACCCTAAACCCCTCAACAAAAATTTCCACAGAGCAGCAGGCAAAATCCGAGGACTCTTGGAGATGCAGGCTGAGGTCAATGCACTCCTCGGTCCCCTCCACCCCAAGGACCCTCCCCCACCATCCCCCTCAGAGGTCAGCTCAGGGCTACCCTTGGTCTCGTCAACTGCTTGATGGTGACTGGTGAACCAATCTGAGGGGGACCAGGCAGCAGGAAGTCAAGGGGGCGGGAGGGGGTGACCGGGGCCAGGATCACTGGGCACCATCATATTCATTTTCTCCATTCTCACAACTTCCTTGGGAAGCCCTGTGAATTCTTGTCTTCGTGGATGAGGACATCCAAAGCCAAGAGTTTAAAATAACTTGCTTTTATGCAACGTACTTCAACTAAGTATTTAAAGTATTTAAACTAAATAGAATCTAAGAGTTTTATTTAATCCTTGGGTCAAATGAGGGATTTTAATCTCAGCCTGTGTGACAGGTCAGCCTCTGTTGGTTCTTGCTACCCCCCCGCCCCCATCCCCTCTCCTAAGCCATTGGTAACCGGTAATCCACTTATGAATGAAAACGGGGCGGCTTTCTTGAGGTGAGCCTGTGGCACTTAGTCAAGTAACAATAGTTGTCACTCTCTCTTGTTTAATCTTATAGTGGAGCACGAGAAGGAGTTCTCCCCTGGCCAGCGATACCACAAAGAGTTCAAGTTCAACTTATCCCAGATTCCTGAGGGTGAGGCGGTGACGGCTGCAGAATTCCGAATCTACAAGGACTGTGTTGTGGGGAGTTTTAAAAACCAAACTTTTCTTATCAGCATTTATCAAGTCTTGCAGGAGCATCAGCACAGGTATGAAGGCGCAAGGAACCCCAAAGGGTGGGGCTGGCCCCCATTTCTCACCCCGCCATCGTCTGACCCCGAGTGTGTCTGTGGAACGTGATGTGGAGTCCAAGGGCAGCCATGAGCATGACGAGGGATGTGTTCTGAATGGTAGTGTTTGGCCAGCAGGGAGATTTTTTTGTTATTAAAATGAAGATTTTTCCAAATAGTTTTGTGTTCCTAAGCAAGCCAGTGGACGGTCTTTACTAAGCATCCTTTGTGATCAGAGAACACGTGCCTTATTGGGCAAAAAACATATCCCACCGTTTTTCAGTGCCTACTTTGAATGATGGGCGAGAAGGTGGCTAAAATAGATTCACACGTGACAGTTACGTAAGGATGCTTGCAAATGATACTGATTCAAGTTAATAGAAAGCTGTGAGTTTGCATATAATATATACATCCAAATGATACAATATATCTTTGTGTGTCTCGAATCTATCTCTTCTCATTTGGGTTCATGGCAACAATAGACGTGCCCCGCCCTGCCCCCTCCCCACCCTGTCTGTATTATTCTTGTTTTTTGAAATGAGGCCAGGCTGTTTTTACAAAAGAACTTCAACAGAACATGTTCTTGGGGCTGCTCACCGATAAAGAAAAACTTCCACAGAGTGGTTTCTGGAGGATTAGATGGGCCAAGGAGAGAAATATTACAGCAGCTGGTGCAATCCTGTAGCACAAGAGAGCAAGCCAGTGACCTTGACTTGTGCTTAGTATTTGGGGGTCAGTCAGTTCGGTAGTCCAGAGAGACTGGTGATCCCGATGCACAGATTAGCACCACCGCATGCTTCCATGTGAGCGCTCGTGACGTGGAAATGCAGCATGTGTTGTGACAGCCTGGCAAGTCTGTGGTAAGTAGGCAGATAAAAATGAAAGCGAACGCAGAGAGGAAAGCAGCCCCACATTTACAAACTCTGTAAGGGATTCGCCAGCGTTGGTTTTATACGCCAAGTCTCGATTCTTGCTTTTTCGGTCCTGGATGTCTGTTGACTTCCCAAGAATGTCCGAAGGTTTAGGGATGACTTTGGCTTCTCCTGGACCTATGGATCTGTGTGTGGGTCTGCCACAAATAGGCACACTAAAATAATAACGGACCTTAACTTGCCCCATAAAAGGTTTACTTTGAGAGCACTGCCAACATTTGGCCCTTGTGCATTTTCAAGTCTGTAATGAGGGAAACAGAGAAGAAGGAAAGACACATGCCAGGCTTTGGGGACACGTCATGGTGTGGAACATATGCACTGATGGTTGTATGTGAGTTTTTAGGTGGGATGGTTATATAATAAGCAAAATATAGCTATTGTGGTATCTGTTACAAACCAAAATTTCAGAAAGAAGGGAAAGTTTTCTGATGTCTGATTTTCACTCCTGAATAAAAGCATAGTTAATAAGTGTTAAGGGAGGGTCTCTTTTGAAATAATAAATTATTGGTTGGTAGATTTTTGTCTTTTGAGGTTTCAGAGAGAATTTATACTCAGTGGTGATTCTTTGGACCTGCTTTAGTCATTGATTTTCAATCTGCCTAATTATTTGTCCACTGTATTTATCTGGCAGAAATAACCTACTGATACCAGCACCTGGTGGCTCAGTCGGTTAAGTGTCCAACTTCGGCCCAGGTAGTGACCTTGTGGTTCATGAGTTCGAACCCCGCATTGGGCTCTGTGCTGACAGCTCAGAGCCTGGAGCCTGCTTTGGATTCTGTGTCTCCTTCTCTCTCTCTCTCTCTCTCTCTCTCTCTCTCTCAGCTCTTCCCCTGGCTCACACTCACTTGCTCTCTCTCTCTCTCAAAAAATAAATAAACATTAAAAAAAAAATAATAACCTACCAATACCTTTCTGGCTCAGGCATTTGTTTGGAATACATGGTTTTCTCTGTTCTGCAGGAAAAGCTTTCTAGTGAAAACACTAGATTGGGATTTTTGTAACTATGGGATTTTTCAAAATTATTATTATTTAACAAATAGAGCTAGCAGACCATTTGTAAGGTTTGTGTTGAACTCTAGCCAAAAATGAACAGCTGCCTTGTGCTTAACATGGTGGTGTCATACTTTCTCGAGGCCAGCAGCAAGTTTGGAAAACAAAATCCCAAACGGTCCCAACTTTGATGACTGTGTCAAAGCAAAGTTGTAATTTCTCTGCCTTCTAGGATGGGAGTATTTGGCGGTCGGATGTATTTAACATTTGTGCATAGGAAAGGGGAAATATGGGGAGGTTTGGGAGAATTTCATGCTTTTGAAGGGCTCCAGGTTGGCCAAGAGGAGATTTTCTTTTCTTATCGGTGGGCCAGGAGCCCAGGCCTCCTGCTGTCTCTTAATGTTCTTCCTGAGGCCTCCAGATTTAACTGCAGGACTCCTTCTGGGGAAGGTTTGATCTCCCCATCTGTACCGTCTTGGGGTGTCCTGGCTAAAAATGATCCTCCGGGCTTGTGAAGAAACTTATTTGTCTAATCTGTGTTTAAGTGAAATTTGGAGAATTTGATGGATTAACTTAATTTAACAAACGTTTGCTTTGCAAAATAGTTGGCCTCCTTGAAAAATAAAAACAAAAAGGCAGGTTTTCTGGTGCTGAAGTCATAGCCTCAGCTAAGGCAGAAATGATATGTTGGGCCTCTTGATATAAAAGCAGCTAAGAAGGCTGACCCAGGGCAGGGTCAGAAAAGATTCTTGGAAGATAGGCCATTGCTATGAATTCTGCAGAAACATATTCCTCTTACTGATAAGAAATCACTGGACTAGGTAAGTTCCAGAAAGTGACTGCTTGAATAGATGGCGCTTTGAGTAAGAACAGGGAAACATTTGATACTTTATTCAAAAACTGAGAATAAGCCCTGAGATAGAATCTAAGTGCTGAAAAGATCTGGAGCAACCCATAGAGCAGCATTTGGTTAGCAACCCAACAGTGCTCACAGTTAAATCAGAGTAGCACGGGGTGCCCTTTGCACATGGTGTTAATATCTGATATTCTACATCATCATGGTTCTATGATGACACTGGTGAAAATTGGCACTCGCATAGCACTTAGATTTTGGAAAGAGCCTTCTCACATATCCCCCCGCTAGGAGGACTTAACCATTGACCCCATCAGCTAAGCAGGCCGGCATGTTTCCTTTTAGAGAATGAAACGTGGCACATGTGAATTTTGCCAAGCCCAATTTAGGCCTCCATTGTCACCTGCTGTTTCCCAAAAGTCACCCCGATGACATGGGGACAGTCCCAAGATAAAGCTGAAGTGTCAGAAAGAGGTCAGCAGTCCCCTTCTGGCACATCCCTTATATCCATCTGCTTAGCTTTGATGCAAGCATTCCAAAGGATGCTTCTGTTTGGATGTCCAATGAGATGGGGCTCTGTTGGGGACCAGATGTGCTAGAATTCAGGCCCTGCTTCTTTGGCTTTCCAGGTTTTTCTGAAGAAAACCTTGTTGAGCTATTGAGCATCTATTAGCTTTTCTAGAGGAAGGGTGTAGATGAGAAAAAATACTAGAAAATCTTATATTAAAGTATCTTTACTTATTCCTAGTATTATCTGTTTGTCCATTTACTTTACCAGGTTCTCCTGAAACTCATACACCCTAAGCTTGTCTTCATGCTTGGAGTGTAAAGGCTGCTCTGAATACCTTGGGACCTCCCGTTCATGATGGTAGCCTGTTGCTTTCCATAACACGTACTCATGATCTTTACTTTGATAGCACTTTTAGATTAATAGTGCAATTTTGAGACCTTTCAAGAAGATCATTTTCACCTACATTTCTTCTTGGGTTAAAGACAGTCTTTTACTGTTCTTACTTGAATTTCGTCCACTTAGAAGTCAAAGTCAAACATCATCTCTTGAAAGCCCGCCAGAAATGTTTTCAGGGTCTGAAAGATGGTACAGTTTGGCACAGGCATTGGCCCACTCGCTGCTGCTAGTTTGGAAATTCCATATTCTGCTCTATATGTTTTGGCAATTGCATTGCTGGCAGTCATAGTCCGTCTTCTGTGTATATGGTAACTTTTCTGTGTTCTATCATGGTGCAGTCTTTGGAAGACATTTAGATTGAGAATTCATTCCCAACTTTAAAATTCAGTTCCTCTTGATAATAAGCAATATCACAACATACTCCTCTGTTTGCAGATAGGCAAAGTTTTGTTGTTGTTTCAGTTCATGTGTTTCATCCTGACTTAAGTAGCCTTAGGTTGTGAAGAAATGCATCTTTGAATCAAGGGAAACAGGCAATGCTGCATTAGAGTTGGATTTTGAAACTGAGAAAGATTTCTTCAGGCCACCCAAAACCCATGCTAGTAGAGTACCTGGGAACAATCTCAGATTGAATTATTGCTTGAGCTAAATTTTTGGCCAAGTTCACCGATATAAATATACAATATAAAATTGTTTCAGGAGAGAAAACAACTTTCAAAGGGCAAAAACACATTTCTCCAGAACATTTAGTTTGATAGTGCTCTTCGGAACCATTCATAGAGATAGGGAACACAGGAATAAGCGAGGGAAGGGGAGTTAGGAGGAGTTCAGGTGTGGACATGTTTGAAGCATGAGTGGATGACCAAGAGGCAGTGGGATATGAAAGTTTTTAGCTCAGGGGCGCCTGGGTGGCTCGGTTGGTTAAGCGGCTGACTTTGGCTCAGGTCACGATTTCATGTTTTGTGGTTTCAAGCCCCACATTGGGCTCTGTGCTGACAGCTCAAAGCCTGGAGCCTGCTTCGGATTCTGTGTCTCTCTGTCTCTCTGCACCCCTCCAGCTTGTGCTCTGTCTCTGTCTCTCTCTCTCTCTCAAAAATGAATAAACATTAAAATTTTTTTTTTTAAATGAAAGTTTTCAGCTCAGCATAATGGTTTCACTAAAGTAATAGATATTAGAGATCCTAAGTGAACTTGTGAAGTAGATTAGATAGCCTCGCTGTGTAAGAATAGAAATACATAATTGACCCCGTATCATTTATTGAAATACTATCCTTTTTCCATGCACTTCAGTGGCGTCTCCAATATAAACCAGGTAGCCATGTTTGTGTGGGTCTGGTCCTGAGACCTTCATTCAATTCCATTGATTGACTTTTCTTGCACCAATCTTATACTCTTCATTCTCTCAGTTTTATAAGAAGTCTTGAAAAATGGTATCTAAATTCTTCAGAATTTGAGACTTTCTCAGCTGCTTATGGCCTTTTGCATTCCCGTATAAATTGTAAAATCACCATTTTAATTTCCACAAGGAAACTTGCTGGGCTTCTAATTGCAATTGCATTAAATCTAGAGATCAATTTGGAAAGAATTGACGCTTACAAATATTGAATGTTCCAGTCTAAGAATGTGGTATTTATTTAGGCTTTCTTTCACTTTTTTCAGTAATTCTTTATAATTTTTTGTGTCTTGGATATTTTTACTACATTATTCTTATTTATAGAACATTATTCCAGGTTTTGAATATTCCAATATTCCAGGTTTTGAATATTTTTTATGCTATTGTAAATATTATTAGCTTTTAAAAATTTTGGTGTCTAATTATTTTTGCTCACATATAGAAATACAATTGACTTTTGGATTTTTTTTAAGTTTATTTATTTATTTTTGAGAGACAGAGAGAGAGGGAGACAGAATCCCAAGC
This sequence comes from Panthera onca, assembly GCF_046562875.1. Classification (NCBI taxonomy): domain Eukaryota; kingdom Metazoa; phylum Chordata; class Mammalia; order Carnivora; family Felidae; genus Panthera; species Panthera onca. Next base: position 20,627,175 of record NC_138343.1, on the reverse strand, counting down.
AGGCTCTGTGCTGTCAGCACAGATCTCAATAGGGGGCTCAAACTCACGGAACTGTGAGATCATGGCCTGTGCTGAAGTCAAGAGTTGGATGCTTAACCAACTGAGCCACCAAGATGCCCTTATTTTTGTATATTGATCTTATATCCAGCAACCTTGCAAATTCACATGTTCATTCTAAAAATTTTTTTGTGCAAAATTTTGGAATTTCTATAAATATAATCTTGCCATCTATAAATATCAGTTTTATTTCTTCTTTTGTAATTCTTATACTTTATCTTCCTCTGTTTTTCTTGTTTTTATTATGCTAGCTGGACATCCAGTAAAATTTTGAATTTGATTCAGATTTCTGTCTCAGATTAGAAATCCCTATGATATTTTGAATCTTATAGGGGGAAGACTTAATATTTTACCATTAAGGATGATGTTTGCTAAAACTGTTTTTGTAGGTAATCTTTATTAGAATAAAGACGTTCTCTATTTCTGGTTTGCTAAGAGTTTTTTAATGTTAGAAATTGGTGTGAAATTTTATTTAAAAAATTCTGAATTTTTGGGGATGATTATATGATTTTTTCCCTATTAATGTGATATACTACATTAAATGATTTCCAAATGTTAAACCAACCTTACATCCCTGGAACAAGCTTAACTTGTCATTTATTATCCTTTTTATACAAGGCTTGATTCAGAGATCATGTCTGATAACTCTATTGTCTAGATCACCTATGGGTCTGTTCCCATTATCTATTTGTTCCCTTGATTTTTCCTCATTTGGTTTTATTTCTTGGCATGCCTGATACTTTTTAAAACATAAATTCTGGAAATTATTTATGGAAAATATTTAATAGATACTGTTATCTCTTTCCAGAGTGGACTCTAAATTCTTCTGGAAGGCAGACAAAATACACCATGATCATCTTGTTCTTTTGTTCCAATGGGGGTATTTAAGGATGTGTTAAGGATTATCTGTTTTTGGTTTTTCCCTTTCTCCTAGAGCTTAGCTCTTCAGGGAGTCTCAGCTGAAAGTCTAGGATGTTTACCAGAACTCCTCTTCCTTGGTGGGCTCTGAGCTTTAGTATTTAACTCCCCAGAATGAAGAAACTGCCAAAAACTCTGCTTTGCTTTTTGCCTTTTAAGCAGTTTCTCTCTCTTTGTATCCTCAACTTCTTACTCCATGCATACACAGCCTAATATTTGGCAAATATCTCACACGGAAACATTGGACTTCAAGGTATACAGGACTTAAAGATCCAAGGCCCTAGAGGAAGTGAACCCAAACTTCTGTGAGCTCACTTTTATGCAGCCCCTTTCCTCTGAGACCTTAGCCCTTCAAGCCCTCGCTTTCTGAAACTCCAGTTTTTATCCTCAGTTACAGATACTGTTCCAAGCTATAGGCTCCTGCTCCTTTCTGATACCCATGCATCAGGCTAGGAATTATCCAATGTCCTGAAATGAAAAGGCAATACAAAGAGAATACAAATGCGGGGCTCACCTCCATGTGTTTTTCTTTTTCTCTGTGAAATTGACCCATCAAGAGTTGACTGTCCTATTGCTCTAAGATGACGACAAATGGGCTTTTTTTTCCCCAATTGTTCTTAGTGGGAATGTTAGTTTGCTACATCATAACCAGAAGCCTGTGTCTCTGAATCATAGTATTTTTATTATTTTTATGGTGAAATCTTTATAATGAATCCCTACAAATGTTGCTTTTGATTTATTAACCAAATGGTGTTGTTTTGGGAACAGGACCTGAACCTGGTACTTGATCCAGTTCCAGGATCTAGGAGAGCAATTTCCTTCGAATAGCATTTCTTATAGATTGATTGCTCTAAAAATGCTGTTGGGTTTTCAGTGCTCCTTGCTGAAGTGACACGAACCTTTATCTTCACTGAGGTAAAGGTGAGATACCTGAGACTACGTTCTTTTTTGAAGAGAAGGGCAAATTTGAGAAAGCTGGGATTAGAGAACCTCATTGTACCTGGGGCAGAGGGAAATCAAAGCCCTTTATCACTGTACCCAGCCACACCTGTTTCTCTTTCTGTATCTGGCTTTCACAGGTATGATCCTCAGGGACTCCTGAAATCTTACTTGCCGACTTGATAATCTTTGGCACACTCAGTGTGGGCCTCAGGCAAGCATTGAACTTTTCAGTATTTGTTCCTTTGCCCCTGAAAAAGGGACAATACAGCTGACCCACAGCTCAGGTTATATAACTAGTTAGTTTCATCTTTTTAGTGAAGTCATACCTAGAATGGTCTACTGGAAATTCAAGAAAAAAATTCAAGCAGCTACTGAACCTTACTCCTTAGCCAATCTAAGTTCTGTTCTTTGCATAGGCACAATGTAGAAGAGAGTATTACAGAAAGGAATTGAGGTTATCATAAAGAGTTGGATATACTCAAAAGAATGCTCCACTTGGGGGGAGAGGGGGAGTCAGGGTGTGGTGGGCAAGAGAAACTGTTGTTTAGGGACTGTTACCAAGTGGTAACTTGGTAAACATGAGAATAGGTCTTTATTTCTGGAAACTGTGCCTTACATATTATTCGTTCCCAGAAACAGATTGCCTTAGTCATGTGCATATTCTTCTCTCTCTCTCTCTCTCTCTCTCTCTCTCTCTTTCTTTTTTTTTTTTAAGTTCATTTATTTATTTTGAGAGAGAGAAAGCATGAGCAGGGGAGGGGCAGAGAGAAGAGAGAGAATCTCAAGCAGGCTCCATCTCAGAGCCCTATGCGGGGCTCAAACCCACAAGCTGTGAGATCATGATCTGAGCTGAGGTTGAGAGTTGGATACTTAACTGACTGAGCCACCGAGGCACCTTAGTCACATGAATCTTCTTACCAGGATGTCCAGCCTTGTGGGAGGCCGGCCATGGTAGTAGCTAAGACTATCTTACAAGACATCTGGGGTTGTTGTTGTTGTTGTTGTTGTTGTTGTTGTTTTTTAAAGAAAAGTCACAGATGAACAGCATTTTTCCTGTTTTATTTCCCTAGATCATACAGGATATGGAAATGTAGGATTGGTGATGACAATGACAGCGTAACATTTGCACATAACATGTTTAAAAGCCGGCTGGATTTCTCATTTAGTCTGTGCTTGATCACTCGGGCATGTTGGAGTATATATCCCAGTGAAGGAGAACATTATTTTGCAGGTTAGGTAGCTGTGAATTTGTGGAAAATCATCCGCTTTACCTCTCTCCATCCTCGACACAGAGAAGTGGGCCTTCTAATGATACCGCTGTTTTGGACTTGATCTTGCTTGTGATTCTGATTATTAGTCTAACTTGATAACTCCCTGAGGGTAAGGCCAATCCATAAGACAATCAAACATTTACTCTGTGAGCATTCTACATTTGCTTTGTACTGTTTTAAGGAGAGGAGCAAGAACTCTCAAGAACAGTTAGCTTTGAACCTTAAGTCTAAAAAGCATTGAAGGTAATGCTAGTCCTATTCAAGGGAGGGGGACTATGCTGTAGGTCAGTGGCTCTCACAGTGTCATTCCCAGACCAGCAGCATCACCTGGGAACCTTAGAAATGCAAGTTCTCAGGCCCCATGCCCTGAAACTCTGGGGGTGAGCCCAGCAGTCTGTGTGTTAACAAGCTCTCCCGGGGATTCCAACAGTAAGCCAGCTGAACTTGAGAACCACCGCTCTGATGATTGATTAAGAGCATGTGCACCACTGAAGCAAAGTTGCCTGGGTTCAAATCCCAGCTCTACGCTTACTGGCTGTATGACTGCGAGCAAGCTTCTTAACCTCTTTGTGCCTTAGTTTCCCTATCTGTAAACCTGTGATGGTATCCCTGGCGTTTACCTCTTATGGTGGTTGTGAGGCATTAGCATGTGTAAAAGCATTCAGGTAGTAAACAGCATGTAAGGGCTAGCTAGGTTAATATTCTGTCAGCAAAGTGACTTGTATTCGTTTGTTGAAGATGGAATATTCCATACAGAGTTAAGGTGCCTTTGCCATTTGAAACATCTCTTTATACCATGCTAGTCCTTGAGGTGAAAATTAGTTAATAGAAAGTGGCATAAAATCAATGAGAGCTTAGCTAATTATATAATAATAATGTGCCTTCACCCTTGTTACTCAAATTGATGTGTGTGTAGCAGTTTACGCTGAGTTGTAGGGCTGTGTTTTCAAATATCCTATTCTTTTCTGTCCTTTTAGTGATAAAAGTTTAAACATAATTCTCTATATATGATATGTTATGTAAGAAGAAAGTAAAAATGCTGCTTTATTATCTCACTTTCTAAAATGATTGGCTTTTGACTTCCATTCTTTTTGAAGTTTAAATTCACCTCATTGCATATAAAGTCGGTTCATCACTATAAGAATGTCGTTTCGTATCTTAGTTTACCATTAAGTCTAGACATAGGTAGAGGAATGTTCTGAACAAATAAAGGCACAAGACCACAGGCTCACCTTATCAAATATTTCATAAATCTGCTTGCTTCAAACATCTAAATTCTACTTTATCAAGAACATTTCTAGTAAAATGGTGAGTAGTAAGCAAAGTTGCACCTTGTCTAGGGCAGTATGACTGTAATGGGTGCCATCTGTCAGGAAAGACCAAAGCTGGCCACTAGGAGCTCAGATACTTCCTGCTCTTCCCTGGGGGTGAAAAAGAAAGAGACCCACTGTGTTCACCATGGGTCTGCCTCTCAGCCTGACGGAGTGTCACCTACAAGGGCAGGTGCTTTGGAGGCTGTGCAATGGGAGGGACCACGTAGAGGTGACCTTGCCCATCAACACTAGTTCCACAAGTCTTTGCAAGTGACTTGCTGGTCAGTCAACTCTAGCCCCAAGGTGAATTTGTGAAATTTTCTAGAAATTTCTACATTTTCTAGAAATCTCTTGTTAGGCTTATTAATTGTTAAGAACTTAATTTTCCCAGGATGATCACAGTCTGAGGAAACTCATTCCCTCAGGTTAGATAACACTGAGAATAAAATTATTGTATCCTTGAAGATGGAATGCATATTTAGCATGAAACATGGAGTTCTGTGAGTTGATAGAGAACAAAATAGGCAGTAAATTATTTTTGTAAAAAAATTTTTAATGTTTATTTATTTTTGAGAGACCAAGAGACAGAGTGTAAGAGGGGGAGGGGCAGAGAGAGAGGGAGACACAGAATCCGAAGCAGGTTCCAGACTCTGAGCTGTCAGCACAGATCCTGACTCAGGTCTCGAACTCATGAGCTGTGAGATCATGATCTGAGCCCAAGTCAGCCACCCAACCAACTGAGCTACCCAGGCGCCCCAGTAAATTCTTTCAAAATTGTCTCTCTCTCATTTCAGAATCTTCTTTCATGGTGTATTAACTTGAGTATGTCAGTGATCCAAGTAGGAAGTCCAAATAGTCCAGTCATGGCAGTCACTTTGGCCAGACCCTAGGATTCTTTATCCACTGGTTATACATGTTTTAGATAAGATTCAGAAGGGAATCCTTGTATTTAAAAAAAATTTTTTTAATATTTCTATTTATTTTTGAGAGCAAGAGTGAGCAAGCACGAGTTAGGGAGGGGCAGAGAGAGAGAGGGTGACACAGAATCTGAAGTAGGCTCCAGGGTCTGAGCTGTCAGTCAGCACAGAGCCCGATGCAGGGCTCGAACCCATGAACCATGAGATCATGACCTAAGCTGAAGTTGGACACCTGTCCGCCTGAGCCAACCCAGCGGCCCTGAGGCTACACTTTTATAGTAAGGAGACTTAAGAAGGTTATGTGTCATTGAAGAAGAGTAAATAGATGTGGGTGAGATCTGACCCACTTCATTGACTTGCCATAAATAATGTCTTTTTTTTAATGTTTATTTATTTTGAGAGAGAAAGCTAGAGCAAGTGTGAAGGGGGGAGGGACAGAGAGAGGGGGAAAGAGAGAGAATCCCAAGCAGGTTTTGTGCTGTTAGCGCAGAACCCAGTTTGGAGCTCGATCCCATGGACCATGGGATCATGATCTGAGCCGAAATCAAGAGTCAGGCACTTAACCAACAGAGCCACCCAGGCACCCCAAATAGCGTCTCTTAAATACCTGAGTTATTGGAAACATTGAGGGTGAGCTAATGAAGTTGTTCCTTTTGTTTTTTGTTTGTTTTTTTAATTTTTCACCCTGGCTGGGTGAATATGTGTCAGTAGTGTTCTCAGTCTAAGCAGAGAATATTCTGCGTGGGAAGAAGAGTAGAGCAAGACTGAGAAGGTCCCTTGAGTTCAGCAGATGTCAGCCATCTTTGGTACCTTCCTGTGTGCACCTTTCACCTCTTCCTCCCTGGCCTTGATAGGAGAACCTGCTCGTGATTTCTGATCACATGCCAGCTCCAAGTATCTTAACACGTTTCTGCATCCAGCTGATGTTGGCATTGGTGTGCAGTAGATTTGAACCCTTACCTTATTCTGAGCCCTGGTGCAGTAGTTTTCAACCTGGGCCCTGTGCTTTTCTTGACTCTGCTTTTGAGATATGTGGTGGCCAAGAGTGTGTGCTCTGATTGTAAGTTCTGGTCACCCCACTTAATACCTGTGTGACTTTTGATATACCTCACCTCTCTAGGCTCCATGCCCTCAGCTGTAGGAAAGAGACAGTAATAGGACCTGCCTCTCGGGGTCCCCAAGGAATAAAGGAGAGGCTCTGGGTGCACCCTGCATATCGAAAGCACACAGTGAATAGTTGTTGTTCCTTGTCCATTTAGTCCCATCATGTTAAGCACATGCTCTAGCTCACCTTCTTCCCATGGGACCCAGGCATCGTAGATTCAAAGAACATCTGAATTTGAGGCTGCCTCACTGCTGGTGAGCCACAGAGTTTTCCATCTTTCTGGACTCAGCTGCCAGGCTGTGTTTGTGTATGCCACTGGTCTCCTAAGCAGTGAGAACCAGCGTTCTCACTGCACGGCCTGGGAAGTTGGTGGAGAGACATCACAGATGCCCGGGGACCCGGCATGACTCAGGAGCAGTCAGGAGAGAACGTCAGGCTCCCTGTGTCCACGGGTCTCCACTAAGCCCGAGGAGTTCATGCTTTCCACGTCATGATTGTTAATCCTTCCCGTCAACACCTTCCCCCTTTACCTCAAGTTTAGTTTCTGATTCATGTTTTCCCCTTTTCTCCTCTCTGCTTTCTCTCCTATTGTGGATGATGGACTTGTGTCCCATCCTGCTTTCTCTTGTAATAGAGGCCCATTTCCATTATTATAAACCCTACTTTTTCAAAATAAAAGTTCGTTCTAGCGCTTTCTTACCATCTCTGCCACACTCCTGTCCCAGACTGAGGTTTTCTGCGTCCTTGTTACAAGGCCTTAAGAATCGTTTGCCAGGTCCGTCATCGGAGCTCTGCAGATAGTGACAGCGGACCCCCTTTGCCTCAGGGGCAGCGTGGCACCCTGAAATTCTCACTATGTCTTCATCCTCGAGGGTGCCGCTCTGACATGGACACGTCTCATGCTGCCTTCGGGACATTTTCCCACATTGCTGTCCATAGCGTCTGTGTTATTTCTGGATGAGGGTCTTCTCCAACCTTCTAGATCAGAATTTATGTCTTTTTATATCTTCACTTCAAAGCTTTGGACTTGCACTCCCCTCTTGCTGTTTTCCATGAACACCCCCATTACCCTGCTTACAGTTACCTCAGTCCTGGGGGGTAATCTGTCAACAGGAGGTATGACACATGCACATCGGAGAGCGCTTTAAAGATGGCAGGCCCGAGAGCGGCCCCCCGCGGACCCTGGTCAGCAGCTGAGTAAACTACTTTTAGCTCTACCTACTGTTTTAAGCTTGGAAAAGATGACAATAGAACTTCCTTCTAACTCTAAGCCATGTAAACAGGAAAAATTGTTTCCCCTCAGAAATCTAAAATGTTTAACTTAGACATTTTCACTGGCCTCACAGATATTTGATGGGATAGAAATGCATTTTATTCATTTGCCACAGGCTGTCTTTCATATTGATCTCAGAAGGCAGCATGATAGTATGGAAAACTCCGAATCTGTTTGCTTTCTTCATGCTTGCTAGGCTTTTTTAAAAAAATTTTTTTCTAACAATTATTTATTTTTGAGAGACAGAGCATGAGCAGAGGAGGGGCAGAGAGATAGGGAGACACACACAGAATCCGAAGCAGGTGCCAGGCTCTTAGCTGTCAGCACAGAGCCTGATGCAGGGCTCAAACACATGAACTGCAAGGTCATGACCTGAGCTAAAGTCTGATGCTTAACCTCCTGAGCCATCCAGGCGCCCCTTGCTAGCGAGTTCTTTTACTTACTAGCGTTTGATCTTAGCTGTATGTCTGAAACCTCACATCTGAGTCTCCATTTCCCCAGCTATATAATGATATGCTGCTAGCTTTCAGGATTGTTGTTAAGGAAAGCAAAGTGGATGAAAGTCTTTTATAACCAATTTTGGTGTACGACATTAGTATTGTGATACTAATCTTAAATTCAGTATTTAATTCTAGTCCTTTTTCTATCCTGTAAAATATGGCACCAGGAGATTTGAATCTTTCCATGGCCAAAGTGGTTCCCCTTCCCTGTCATGGGAATTCCTGGCCATTTCGTGCCAGTGATCCTGGGATGTCAACTCAGATTCAGCATGTCCCTGAAACACATGAAGGGGACTGTCCCCTATCACTACTCTATCACAACGTGTGCAGGAGCAGGAAGAAACCCTTACCCCACCTTCCCACAATTCCTAGGGTTATGTTAGTTGAAAACTATAAACAAAAATTATGTCCATATGTATAGATAGACAGAGATACATATATAAAACTACTCCCTGGGTATGGATTCTGAGTTTGCCTACAAGAACCCCAGCCATGGCTCACAGCTGTGCCAGGATGAACTTTAAAATCACTCAACATACACCCGTGGCCATACTGTCCACACGAGGAAGGACCCCACACTCAGCAAGGACTACTCACAGGCCTTAATTAAAAGCAAGGGACTAATGATTACTCATAGATACGATGTGGCTTCTTGTTTCTCATTATTTCATGGGAACTAACATGTGAAGATTATCATGCCCTAATTTTACAAAAAAAAAAAAAAATGAACAAAGCACAACTTTTTTCTTTTTTTGCTCACATGAATCTTGATTTTAATATTTTCCTAATTCTTTTTTTCATGCCTCCCTTTCTCTCTTTTTAGAGTTCATTTGCCATAAAGGAAGCAACAATATGACTTCCTTTCCCTCCCTCCCTCTCTTCCTTTCCTTCCCTTCCTCCTCCCCCCTCCCTCCCTCCCTTATTTCAGAGAAAGACTTGGCATGAACAACCCTAGCAAGGCCTTTGATGAAATTGAGGGGTCCACCTATATTTGGGAGAAAACTCCTTGCTCTGAAGTGCCCTAGCAGATATCCGTCTCCAGACTGTATTGTGTGTGTGAGCCAGAACCGCGGTAGGCACTGTATGCAGTGTCTCCTAGGTGAACTTGATCCGATGCTGGCATTTTCACTTTAATGCCAAGGCAGGACAGAGAGGATGGGCCAAGAAGGTGGTGTGGTACTCACCACACTGTCTTTTCTCTCTTTCAGAGACTCTGACCTATTTTTGTTGGACACCCGCGTGGTGTGGGCCTCAGAAGAAGGCTGGCTGGAATTTGACATCACAGCCACTAGCAACCTGTGGGTCGTGACCCCACAGCACAACATGGGGCTTCAGCTGAGCGTGGTGACTCGGGATGGTAAGTTTGCTCAGATCGGCAAACACTTTTCATTCATCTCCTTTGCAACAGTTATGGTAGAACCATGGTTTACAGTCAAGACCACGGCTCCAAGATGACCTCACTGACTATTCCCTCAGAACGTCTATTGAAAAGCAAAACCTGTCCCTGAGGTCTCCAGATACAAGTAGGTGGTCTGAGTTCCAGGGGCCACAATGGGAAGACAGCTAGTGGAGGCAGGGGGGGAGCCTAGTCTACCTCCTGACAGTTGGGTGGGTTTGGACAAGAACCCCTCCAGCACCCTCTTCTCCTGCAGCACCAAAGCCCAGCAGCTCAGGGTCCTCATGCAGGTCCCAGACAGGGCACACTCTGCCTGTGAAGTCGCCTCACTGGTTGGCGACTCTATGATCTATATGATCAGATCTGATCAGATCTATATCATCAGGTCCCAGACTGGGCACACTCTGCCTGTGAAGTCACCTCACTTGTTGGCAACTATATGATCTATATGATCAGATCTGATCAGATCTATATTATCAGGTCCCAGACTGGGCACACTTTGCCTGTGAAGTCACCTCACTGGTTAGCGACTCTATGACCTATATCATCAGAAAGAAAGAATGATCATGTAGGGGGAAGTCTATCCGGGATGGGCAAGCCTTGGGAGTTCACACTACCCCTGGCTCTAATTCATGGAACTTTGGAAGGAGTGTCTTGATTCTGCCCATCTGAGGGGAGTCATCAGGGCTCTGAGAGTGCACAGTGCTCTTCCCCCTGCTCCTTCTTTGTGGCTGGCACCTGGGTGTCCAGGAAAGCTCAGGTCTACAGCTGCAGGAACAAGTTTCCACGGGTAAAGACAGGTGCGCTGTGCTCTGCCTTCAAGGACTCAACATCAACCCCCGAGCTGCAGGCCTGGTGGGCAGAGACGGCCCTTACGACAAGCAGCCCTTCATGGTGGCCTTCTTCAAAGTGAGTGAGGTCCATGTGCGCACCACAAGGTCAGCCCCTGGGCGGCGCCGACAGCAGAGCCGAAATCGCTCCACCCAGTCGCAGGACGTGTCGCGGGTCTCCAGCGCTTCAGGTAGGTTTGGGTGGAGCCTGGTTTTTCAGGAAGCCTAGTTGGCTCTTGGGCCTCAGCGAGAACAAGGACGTGTCGATGGTTTTAGCCGTCGCATGGCTTCTGCATGGCAAATACAGAAACCCAGAGGTGCCTCATCACAGCCGCCAATTATCTGGATGGGTTCCTAGGGCCGTCAGAAGGGACCATTTGTTATCCAGGTACTGAGTCTGCAGGCTGAAGACCTCCTGAGAGTCTCTTTTTCTGGAAAAGCATCCTTCTGGTTTTTTTTCTTCCAACTCTTCTTTCATTCACATGAAGATCCTGAGGACACCTAGATTTTCTTCTAGTTGCATGACACCTGGGAGGTTGTGGTGCACAAGTAAACTTTGTATAGTTGCAGAAAATGGACTTGCATTTGTTGGTGCTCTTGGCTGAAAGTGATGGAAAGTCAGCTCAAACAGCCTTCTCTGATGGGTTTCGTTGGTTCATTGAACTGGGAAATCGAGGGTTCTGGCTTTAGTCATGGCTGGATCATGGGCTCACATGATGTTAGGAGTCTTACTTTCTCCTTTTCAATTTTTCCCTTGTTGGTGGCATTCTTAGAAAGACTATCTCTAACATGGTGGTAAAGAAGGCAACCAACAGCTCCAGGATTTTATCACCCTTGGTTACCTCTGCTTCAGGAGAGAATGTCTCTCTCACAGTAGCTTAGTAGATAGCCAGGCTGAGGTCATGTGCTTGACCCTGGAGCTAGAGAATGGGGTCAGCTCCATCCTGCCCCGAACGGGCAGGTGCAAAGGGTGAGAGTCAATTGACACCACTACTTGTCAATTCAGTGGTCCTTCAGAGATGCCCACCCCACCGTGCTGTGCCTTTTTTTGGGAAGTGGTATGGAAGTCCACTCTTCAATGTTTTGAAGTTCACATAGCTAGTAAGTGTTGAATTCCAGCAGAGATCCATCTTACTCTAAAGCCAAGGCTTGTAAGTTCTGGGTTTCCTCAGGCTGTTGAACCAGCCCAGGATTCAAGCATGCAGTTGAACTTTTGTGGTAGGATTTGAAGCCGGAGATGTTGCTTCCCTTATTACTACCCTGTGACTGACTTTGGGCAAACCTAATCCATTCCAGCTTCAGTTTACTCATCCATTAAGTGGGGATGCTTAACACTTGGTAGATTTGCTGGGATTAAATGAGAAGTGTTTGATTTGGTCCATAATACTCAAAGATTAGTTACCTCCAATTGTGGGAAGTATGTTCTGAGAGCGTATGTTAGGATCGTTGGGAAGGATGTAAAAAAGATCTGGAAGATGCATTACTTCCTCCAGGTGACTGTTTAAAAGTGTCCTCATCAGTGGCCACAAAGAGTTCATGCAACTTCCCAAAGTACTCATCTTTTCTTTGGGAGGAATGGTCTTCATTTTAGAGTCTGACTTAATAAGGCATTTCTCTCCCCAGCAACTTAGCTGTGGGGCTTTGAGGACCTACCACCCAGGGTGACGTGACATTTTCCTGCTTGTCCTCCTGGTGTTTCTTGGAAGCATTGCCCAGCATGGGTGTTCCTGTGTTTACCACTAAAAACAGTGAGGGTTGGGTTTTTAAAAAACACAAAGAAATGATTGATTTCCTTTATTCGCTTCAGAGGAAGCCTGCTAAAGAGAGTTAATCATCTCAGTGTTTTAGGCTTCAATTAATGAACGAACTGTGGTCACTTTGGTACTGGGACCCCAGACACGAAGGCAGCTCTGGGAATGCTGATTGCTTTTTAAAATTGAAATTTCACTTGATTTATTCAACACCCCCTCCCCCAAGTACACATGCAAGCGTTTTTCATTGGGAAGACATGTCTCTGATTTGGGTTTCCATAATGTCACCCAATTATTCTTTTCCATGTCCCTTTCAACATTTTTTTTTCAATTTGATAAGTTGCAATTAAATACGAGTATTAAAGTTGATCGAATGTGGAATAACAGGCAAGTATATCTGCTTTGTCTTGGTCTTCCCTCCCCCACCTCCCAACCCAGCACTTGCAAACGCGCTTCACTCTTTTCAGCGGTAGTAGGATGAGAGAGTTCACAGCAAGTGCCTCTGGCCTCACCTGTTCCAAGGACAACCCCCAAGAGAGTGTGACTAAGAAGGACTCTCCTTCCCTCTTACTGTCTTCAAAGGCCCTCTCAAGCTGGTTCGAGAAATTGCTCAGGTTAGGCCCATTCAAGTGCTACTTTATATATTTAACATTTTCTTCATTTATCCCTGCTATTAATGGGAGCAGATACATAACAGAAGAGGTCACTCCTGGAGAAGGGAATTCCACAAAGATGGTCTGCTACCCAGAGAAATGGGCCATCCGGTTGGACTGTCCTTTTTTCTAGGCCACCATGGGACTAAGCCTTCATGTCTTGCTGGACCTTCCTGAACCAGGTAGCTGCCACTGAGACAAAAAGTTGTGGTCTCTGGTATGACTCCAGACAGGACTTTCCCTTTGTAAATCTTCTGGAAGTTAGAAGGGAGAGATTACTTTGCCTCTGCTGCCCCCCTTCTTCAATAGAGTGCTCCCAAGGAATTAATATTTCTCCACAGAAACAACCACCACCGGAAGCCCATCAGAGACCATCCTACATCTGGGCAAAGAAGTTAACATAATCCATCAAATTGCCTGTCATCAGGGTGAAACATGGCAGGGAAATCTGTGGCTATTTTTGGAACAGAGCTGCAGATGCCTGGGCCGGTAGGACGAGTCCACAACAAGAGAAAGGCCAAGAGCCCCATCCACCTCCTCCCCACCACCCACCGGAATCTGCTCTGACATCTGTACTTGGCCTTCAAGCCAGACTTTGCAAACACACGCACTGAAGCGTGGGTTTGGATCGAAGGCTCCTGAATGGTTTTCACTTGCCCTTGCTTCTTTGCAGCTGTCTGCTCCAAATGAATGATGGATGTTGGCTGTGTCACACCTCTCCAGTGGGCTTGGACATCATCTGGACAGCATTGTTTATCACTTTTACACATGTTTTACTAGTGCTGGTCCGAGCCACGCTGTGCCGCCTACTGGCAATTCCAGTGAATCTGGCAGTTTTCAGCCTCCATTTCTCCCGGCCTACTGCTCTGTGACACCCTATCCTCCAGTTCCTTCTCTCGTGTGCTGGTCTTTCTACCTGCTGCCCCTCACCCTCTCTTATAGTAGCTTTTTCTTGGGGTTCATTATTTCACCTACTGGAGGACTGTGACAACACCTGGCCAATTCACTACTGGTGCCATGAACAAATGGCCTTGAGGGATGGATCCATGTGGTGATTCTAGATACCAACCTAGCTAATTTTCCCAGGATGTTTCCAAGACATCACTGAGGAGGGAGCAGTTGTTGGTGAGTCTGAGGTTTTCTGCCCCACCAACCCACTAGCTGCCAATGCTGCGACTTAGAATTGTGCTTTGCTGTGGCAGATGATAGTGTGGGAACTCTTCTGCCACTTTTAACGATTTATGTAAAATTAGATGACCTTTAGGCCTCTTTAATCCTCATGTTTTTGTTGCTGCCACGCACCTCTGCCAACCATCTGTGAATCAACGACTCCTCAAGACCCTGTCTGTCTTTCGGAATGAGTCCTTCATTGCTTCAGATGCTACCAGTTAGCATTTCAGAGTCCTTTCTTCTTCTGTCTCTTTCCAACCCACCCAGACATGTGCCTTTAAGGATCCTTGGGGGGAAATGTGGCTCTGGTACATTATAGATATGCCATTGACCTCACTGATAGTTCATATCTTGTATCTCATGAACTTCCTGATTGGGACCATTCAGTGCACATCCAGCATAAAAGCAAGGTAACAGGACTGCGTCGCTTGCAAAACAGTGGTTTGGGTACTTTATTATGACTGTGAAATCTTGCTGTAGATCTCTGGGAACTCCGGTCTGCAGGCCGAGGGCCTCCTTCTTACAGATCAATGTTTATTTGGCCTTTTAGTTCCTGGCAGGTGTCCCCACTAGCTCCTCATGTGCTTCTGGGGGTTGGCATGCCACAGCTGAGTGGGCTGACCCTCTGTGGCCATCCAAAGCTTGAGAAGAATGGACGTGGGTCAGGGCTTTGAGTTAGCTGTTTATGGTTCTTCAAAGGAATCGGGAATTGTAATTTGTCATTTTGATCTCAACTTAAAATTTTAGGGCCTGCGGCTTGGCTTCCAGATGTCTTGGTCAAGAAGTACAGGCCTGTTCAGGACTTTCTAAAATGAAATCAAGTCTTAATTCTTCACAGCTGTGGCCGACAGGCATGGTGTTAGTGATTCAACAGAGTCATTTCAAACTCCATATTTATAATACTTGACTCTGCTTTACCATGAAGTCCCTTTGGGTAAAAGTTATCAAGGAGTGATAGGCTCCCCTTTACCCCATCCTTAGGTTTACCCTGTGGGAATGTAATAACGGCCAGCAGTGGTGAAGGAAAATAATAAAGAAGCATAAACAGGAGCTGCAAAAACCTGAATGATCCACCAAGACCTGCTAAGCCCACGGGCAGGTCCTGGGGGCCAGGAGACTCCGTCTAGGAGGGAACATAGAGAGCAGAGGTGCTGAAAACACAGGGAGTCTTAGTGTTCACGCTCAGTGTTGAAGAGAAGCCTGTGTCTGTTTTCAAGATAGTTAATCTCCACATTCTTTGATAATCGAGATAAAGGCTGAAAGTAGGCCAAAGTCCACCCCAATTAAATGAAGCAGGAGAGGCTGAGATTCCAGCACCCCAGAAGAATGGGACCTCCCGGTTGACTCTCAATCTAACCATCCAGGTTGTAAACCAAGTCTAGATTCTGAAGATCAAGCTCCCTGCCCCCCAACATTCTGTGATGTTACTGAGACCTGAGATCAAGATCTCAGTGTGGTTCCACAAGGCGCTGGGCTTCCTCCAGCACATTCTTAATGGTCAGGTTGATTCCATTGGAGGGGTGGGGCAGGGAGGGAGAGCCAGAGACTCTTGGATTAAGACAGGCTGATAAGGCTGGGCGATCTGGAAGGTGCAGCCAGATCAATGAAGACCAACGTGCCATTTCAACAGCTGCTAATGTTATACTTGCCCTTGTCATTCTAGGAGAGGAGGGAGATAAGAGTAGTCAATTGTTTCTCTAAAAAACCAGTTTTGAGACACCTGGGTGGCTCAGTCAGTTAAGCATCTGACTTCAGCTCAGGTCATGACCTTGCAGTTTGTGGGTTTGAGCCCCATGTTGGGCTCTTCGCTGACAGCTCAGAACCTGGAGCCTGCTTCCGATTCTGTGTCTCCCTCTCTCTCTCTGCCCCACCCAACTCATGCTCGCTTGCTCTCTCTTTCTGTCTCTCTCAAAAATAAAACATTAAAAATAACTTAAAACACGAGTTTCCTCTGGGAAGACTCTTTGGGCTCAGAAGAACGGGGAACACAGTGTGGGGCGTGCCACCTGGTCCCCAGCCCCTGCCAGGTGTGTAGCCTGCTGAGCAGGGACAACAGCTGTGGGCGAGCCCAGCACTGCTGAGCAGGCCTGTGCAGAAGCCCTGGCCGGGGAGGCGGCCACCTGCCTGCTTCCCTCCTTCCCACTCACCTGGTTACATGTGGTTGCCTTGACCTTGTCCCTGGTCTGCCTGTCTCCTCTCTCCATGTCTTCCCTTTTGTTTCTCTTCTGTCCTCTTCTCCTGGCACTGGAAAGGATGGTGGGCAGGCTGCCTGGACACCTGGGACCCGGCTGGCTGCATGGCTCCCACTTTGGCATGATGGTCCCCACCCTTCCCACTCGCTGCCTGCCGTGGAAGTCAGGATCATTGCTGGGCCCTTCCCTTCTCATCCAGGACTCATTCCCCTGAGAATCCCCTGACCTTTGGTGCCTGGGAAGCCTGCATTTCACTCCATGTAGCCAATCAGCTTCAGAAATAAGCCAGTGGTGGGGGCCCAAGCTCTCCCCTCCTACGGCTCCTTTGTGCTTTACTGTCTGCATGGCTTTTTGGAGACGGGTGGCGGGGGGCAGCAAGGAATGCTGGATGTCCTCCTTAGGGTGTATGGGATGTGACCCTTGTGTTCGGGACAGAACAAACGTGTGGTACACATGGCCACTGCCTAGGGACACGGATGCCTTGAGGAGGTGCCAGGCCAGCTGGCTGCTTACAGTGGGTCAGAAGCACTCTGTCCTCACTGTGCTGAGCAAGAGAACTGTCTCCCTGCAGTGTCCTGTGAGGCAGTGGTGGCCCCCACTGTCACAGGGGCTCACCCAGGCCCCCGTTAGTCCCACTAGTTCTTGTCTGTAGGTGAGCCGCCCCTCAGGCATCACAGGGAAGAATGGAACGTAAGGTCGGGGAGTAGAGGCTGTCGCCGATGAAACTGAGTGTCAGGGCCGCGGGCCAGAAGCCGAGAAGACAGAGCAGCCAGCCAGAACCGAGGAGGCCGTGGCAGTCTGGCCGTAGCTGTCCAGGTGAGAGAGGCACTGGAAGGTGAAGCGGGGGCCGAGGACAAGTGAGTGGGTCAGCGAAGAGCTGTGTGTGGTGGGACCCACCACGTTGGCCTCCAGTGGCCCATCCAGACGGGAACAGCCACCCCCACCCGCTCCCAGCAGGACTCTCGGATGTGGGAGTGAGATGGTGTCTGAAGCGCCGGGACGAGACGCGTGTCACCCTACCCTCCTGCCCATCAGCCTGGACTCCAGGGAACATACCTCCATAGAGCTCATTCTGTGCTGCCCTCCGCCCCTCCCCCCGAAGCCTCTGCGGTGCACCTGGCTCCTGCACTACCCAGATCGACGAATAACACACACACCTGAGGCTTGGAAGATTGACTACTCCAAAGCAGCCACAGTGCAAAACGGGTGGCCCTGGGCATGGGCATGACACTTTCTGTGCCACTGGTTTAATGGCCCAGAAGGCCTGGAAGAGATGCAGGTGTCGCTCAGCAAAGTATGGGAAGAACGGAGGCTTAGGGAGAATGCATTGTGTGTGGGAGCCTGGCCTTTGTCCCAGCCCCGCTCTGCTCGTCCTCGTTTCCGACCAGGATGGTGCCTTTCCCACAACAGAGCCTGGAAGATTTTGCCCAAGGATCTTCATTTGCGGGGGGCAAACGGGCAGGGCTGTCTTAGGTCTTTAAAGGTTCCCCCCTTCTCCCAGTGTGGGGCATCTGAAGCTTTTAAAGCTTGAAAATCTATGGTGAGGGCTGGGGCGCCTGGGTGGCTCAGTTGGTTAAGCATCTGAACTCTTGATTTCAGCTCAGGCACGATCTCACGGTTTGTGAGTTCAAGTCCCATGTCAGGCTCTGTGCTGACGGTGTAGAGCCTCCTTGGACTCTCTGCCTCCCTCTCTCTCTGCCCCTCCCCTACTTGCACTCTCTCTCTTGGAAGGAAGGAAATGTGTGGTGAGGGAAAATGTTTCTCTCCTATTTAAAAGTAGACCAGGGAGCTACGTATTTCTGGTTATGAAAGAAATTAATCCTGGGGGCTTTTATGATTGTTAGATTTTGTCACCTGGTGACGGTTATTTGCCCCAACCCATCTATGGCTGGGCCCTGCTTATCCACGGTACTCAGGACAACCCCCTTGGGCCTGGTCTGGCTGGGCCAGAATCCTAGCTGGGCTGCTGGGCACTTGCCCTGCCCTCTGCTCTAGGCCAAAGAATCCCCTGGGATGAATGGAAGACAGATTTCACATTCTGTGTTCAACTTTGAGAAACCTAGATTCCTTGAAGATGTGTCTCAGCTCCCAGACCAGCCTTTGCCACATCTGCATGCCAGAATGCCCAGATAGCCCTGGTGGCAGGGGACCCATTTCCAGTGATCCTGGCTTGAGGGTCTGAGAGAGGGCTTGAATTCCCTGATGAGTCTCACGATGCATCAGACAGAGGACTGTTGCCCTTGGGGAGGTTTGTGTCAGCCTCGGGTCTGTTGCTCTGGTTTGTTTGTCTGTCTGTTACCTCTGTCCAGCAATATGGCTTCTTGTTTCTGCCTTCCCCTTGACTGGCGAGCCCATCTGGACAAAGTCGTGTTGCCTTCCTTTCTCCCACTGAGAATTTACTGCATGAACTTTCACTGGGCCTGTCCAGACCATTCATCTAAACAAATATCAAGGGGCCAGGGCAGGAGAATGTTTTTCTGCAATCTCTCAGTCCTTAAAAAACAAACAAACAAACAAACAAACAAACAAACAAAATGGTGCATGGCAGTGTAATTCCACTGTAGAACCCAGGGCACCGACCCCTGAGTGGCAGACACAAGTATTTTGAGGAGCATTGACCTTCACAAATATTTATATACTCTCAGCCAGCACTTAACATGGAGTTATAAGGAAACTTAAGTGTGGCTTGAAAGTGTCTGTAGGAGGAAAAACAGGAGAGTTGAATTCCTCCCTTTCCTCTCTCCAGCCCCAATCTTTACTTAACAACAAAAATGCCAGTGTCTGGCTCTAAAAGAAATAGCTGTTCTTACAGAGAAAGTTCTCTTTGTTGAGCTCTGAGAGAGTCAAATTTGCAGGAGGCTCACAGACAGACCTACTGGTGAAGGTAGAGAAGCAGAGTCCTGCTCTATGACATCATGGTTGGTCTTTCTGGCAGCCGGCCCTCATCCCAAGCCTATCTAGGGACCCACGAGTTGGAACTATTAGGAGATTTCATGGTTTTTATAGCTCTGCCAGGATGTATATTCTTTATTATATTATACTGTCCATGTTCATCAACCTGGGAAGGAAAAGTATCCAGAAATCTCTGCCTTTCACATGGCGAACAGTTCCAAGCTTGACTTTGGAGAGATCATGGTCCCCAGCACAGAGAAGGCATTTGGGGGGAAGTTTACTTTGCGGGGACACAGGCCAACTGATGTTGGGTGGGGAAAACTCCAGACTGAGACTATAAGTAGGAAGATCATATAACTTAGCATCTAACCCAAGAAACCTTCAGGAGCACAAAGAACCAGAGCCTTGGAGTCTTCAAAAGGTTGACCCCTGCTCAAAACTGGCAGGAAAGGAAGGAATGTGCACCCGGGAGGCCCAGGCCTGGGAGCCACACACCCCCCCTTCTCCCCAAGTGCGTGGGCAGAGCTTAGGCACATGGCCACACCTAACCGTAGTGGGAAATGTCCAATAGCTGTGTGCCCAGGGGGTAGATGGAGGATATGGGTTTTTACTAAACAGACAGCAGCCCTCACAGGCTGTTGTACGATAGGCTGGCCAGGCTGCTTCCTCAGGGACTTTGCATTTGTCATTCTCACCGTGCAGGTTATTCTTCCCCCAAATAGCTTCCTGCCTTACTCCCAATATGCCTGCAGGTCTCTGCTTAGAAGACATGTGAACGGAAAGACAGTCTCAGTAACCCATATGAGATAGTGACCGTCACTTCCCTTGCACCCTGCACTCCCTATCCCTTAACCGTGGAATAATAATTTAGCTAGTCAAGGCCCTTCTTGGCTACGTGGAAGAGAAACAGATTCTAATCAAAGAGCAAACTAACGTAAGAGTATCAGGAACTCCTCCAACCTACAACCAAACACAGGGAATCAAGTGATGAAGCTGAGACCTAGTCACAAGGAGAGTGTGGTTTGGAATGCCATTACCCTGAACACATGGCTGCCAAGCTGCCCATTCTTGGCTTTCCCTTGGAGTCCCTTTCTCACGGGTTGGGGATCTGCCTGGCATTAATGAAGTCATGAGCCTGTACTCAGTTGCCAGGGAAGAAAGACAGGAGCTATCTTGGGGGGGATCGGGCCTTGATTCTCACCTGTCTATGAATTCCCATCTCATTCCAAATGAGAGGTGAACCTGGGAGCTGGGTGGCCCAAACGAGAAGTATCCACCATAGCTGGGTATGGAATTCGGGGTTGACAGCATCATTCTTATGGTATTAAACCTTTTATGTTGTATATTTTTGTTGCTAGGAAGTTTGCTGTCCATGGGGCACCTGGGTGGCTCAGTTGGTTAAGCATCCAACTCTTGATTTCAGCTCAGGTCATGATCTCATGGTTGTAAGAGCGAGGCCCACATCAGGCTCTACGCTGAGTGTGGAGCCTGCGTGGGATTCTTTCTCTCTCTCCCTCTCTCTCTGCCCCTCCCCTTCTTATGCCTGCTCTCTCGTGCACTCTCTCTCTCTGTCAAAAAAACATTTAAAAAAAAGTTTTCTGTCCATCTACCTTATGTTCCTTTGTGGATTATTTTCTTTTTATCTTTGGGTTGCTTTTAAGCATTCCTCTGCATCTAATATACTACAGTTTCACCACATGTGGCCAGACAGGAATTTATTTACTATGCTTAGGATTCATTGTGCCTTTCCAATATAAAGATGTTTGGTTTTCTTCACTTCTAGAAAATCCTCCCCCCACCCCGACACTTTATATATTCAAATATTATTCCCCCATTATTCTCTTCAGAAATTCCTACTAGAAATACACGGGAATTTACATTCTGTCTTCCATTATCTCTTTATAGGAAGAGAGTCCTATTTTTGAGCCATTTCACTCTGGGCTATATTTTGGGAAATTTCTTCAAATTTGTTGCTCAGTTCTTTAATCCTGTCTTCAGTTGTGTCTAATCTGATGTTTAAACCATCCATTTCATTTTTATCTTCAATGGTTCTGGTTTTATAAAGTTCTATTTTGTTCTCTTTCACATCCACCTATCATTTTTTCATGTTCTTTCTCCATAATGTTTTTGCTGTAGCATTTCTATTTCTTACTTTATTTCTTCCATTATTTTAGGTATTCTTTTTTGTAATATCACTCAGACTACTCTTATTGTGGTCTCTGTGTATTCTCTTATATTCTAAATTTAGGGATAATTTATTCCTTTGTGTGCTTGATTTTTTTCTTGAGGGATTGTTTTCAGCAAGAGGTTTGGTCTTGCCTGGTAATGGTGGTTTGTGTGTGTGTGTGTTTAAGCAAGAGTCCTCAGTGCTCTTCTCTGTGAAGACTTCCCTTCAGCATGGCCTTGTGTTCAGTTCTCCCAGGTACTTGAAATTACAGCAAGAGTTGTTCTGCAAGGTGAAAAAGGCAGGTAGGGAGCATGAAAAAATTTAGAATTTAGCAGATCACCTCAAAAAGGTAGCCTCTCTCTCCTCCCAGTGTAGGTGACTGAGTGGAGTCAGTACCATTTGTCTCTTCCCCTTACAAACTCGTGTGTCCTGTCTTACTTCGGGCCAAGCTGTCCAGGAGCACAAGTTAATAGGGAACCCAGTTCAAATAGGCTTTAAACAATTAGGCAATTTACTGGCTCATGTGATTAAAACAGGCATGTGAGTGACCTCAGGCTTTTGTATCCATCAAAATCCATTTTAGATTAGGAACCTTTCTCTGGAGTCCTGCCTTTCATCTCCCTGGAACACTGCTACCAGATTGATCCTGTAGAATCATAGCTCTGAACATAGCGCTCCCTGGCTCAAAACCCTTCACA
Source organism: Panthera onca (assembly GCF_046562875.1). Classification (NCBI taxonomy): domain Eukaryota; kingdom Metazoa; phylum Chordata; class Mammalia; order Carnivora; family Felidae; genus Panthera; species Panthera onca. Next base: position 20,605,130 of record NC_138343.1, on the reverse strand, counting down.
GGCTTACCTAATGCCTCTGGTAGAAAGTCCCAATCTTTCTGGTTGGTGTTCCAGGCCGTTCATGTCCCATTTTATTCCTCCTGATAACTGACCCTTCTCCGAACTCCCAGTGGGATTTGCCATCCGCACTTGCCTGGAGCGTCTATGCTGTTCTGTATTGGAGTTACTTGTGTACATGTCTCATACCGCCCCTTAGATTCTCTAAGTTCCTGGAGGACGCAAGACTTGTGTAACCTCTCTTCCTGTTTCCCGCGGTCTAGCGGAGGGCATGTCACATTAGAGCTGTTCCAGTCAACCGAAACAAATCCAGGCCCTCCCCTTCTTCTAGGTTAGGCCAGGCTCGTGGCTCCCTCATTGCACAGGGCAGGTAGGATACTTCAGCAGATTCTCACGGGGCTTCCTGTCTTAGGAGTCAGTGCTTTGGTGCAAAGGGCTCAGCGCTGGAAGTGAGGCAAGGGACCGGTGCCAGAGTGATTCCTGCTGCAGCGTCTCTCTCTCTCTCTCTCTCTCTCTCTCTCTGATGACACTCTCTTGGTTAGGCCCTGCTCCATTACCCTTCCTTCCGGATGCTTTCCTGACCCAGCTGTCCTCACAGCCCCCGGACAGTTTTAGGACTGTGTCTGTTTGAATGATAGCAAACCCTGCCTGGGTGTGGCTTTTACTGTGAATACAGTGCCTTCCAGGTCAGGAGCCCAAGGGGGGTCTGGGGGCATCTGTAAACTCTGTCCGTAGGCCTTGCACATAACGGGCTCACAACGATCATCTGTCGCTTGAAAGCATCCATTCAAGTCAATAATTACACATTGTGTGCCAGTGTGCCCGGCACCCGCCCTGACGTGAACAAGATGGCATGAACGAGACAGCCAAGCGACTGGGCATGTGACAGAGCTGTTTGGTGACCACCTTTGTGTCTAGCAGGGGCTAGGTTCGCGTCTGTCATGAGCCCCGTACTGGGCCTGGGCTGCAGCAACCCCTCTCGGTGTATGTTTTCAAATGAAAGAATGAGTGGGTTAACGGGTGCATCTTCTGATCTCCTCTGACAGATTATAACAGCAGTGAGTTGAAAACAGCCTGCAGGAAACATGAGCTTTACGTGAGCTTCCAAGACCTGGGATGGCAGGTGAGTTTTCTGGACAGCAAGGCGGACAGAGGTCCCTTCACAGCAGCCCTTTCCTATCTTAATGGAGCAGCTACCATCAAAGACTTTGAGCTTTAGGGCTGAGGCGATTCCTTGTGTGAAGGTACTGGGAGCCTTTCCAAATGCCTGGGCTTCTGGAATAAGGCAGAGGAAGGGCCAGACCTGCTTGTGCACCAAGAGCCCCCCCTTCCCAGGGAGCCTGGTTGCCAAGTTCTGTGTCTCTCAGGATCCATACTACCATCCCCAGTGTTCTTCTCCCATTCTTTGCAAAGTCCACAAGGCATGTGCTTATTTGGGCATTTAAACAAATTGTGTGTATGTGTGTGTGTGTGTGTGTAAGATATTATTTTCAAGCTCTACACCTAATGTGGGACTCGAATTTACAACTCCAAGATCAAGAGTCGCACACTCTCCTGACTGAGCCAGCCAGGCGCCCCACCAATTTTGTGTTTTGAGAAAGCATTGGAGAAACTGCCCTGACAGTTCTCCAATGGCTACAAACTGACTCACCTGAACTATCTAGAGGAGCACAAAGGCTGAGCCCCACAGCTGAGAGCCACCACTAGTTTATGAGCAAATCCTCGGTGACAAGGGATAGGAGATACCATTTACTGCACGCAGGTGGCATCATGAGGAAGGCATACTCGAGGCCCCTCGGGGGGGGGGGGGGGCAGGTGCGGAGAGCCAACCACCTGTGTGCTTCCTGGTCTGGCAGGTGGGCAGCAGCTAAGGCCCTGCAGGCTGTGGAAGGAGCGAGGGCTCTGGAGCCAGACAGACCGGGTTCACATCCTGGCTTTGCCACTTGAACGTGAACTTGGCCTCCCTGTGTTGGTCTGTGTAGCTGTGCTACGTGAGGAATGCCTTCTCACAGGATTATGAAGAACACAGATGATAGAAGGAATGTATGCTCATCACATGTCATGTCCCTTTGCTTTCGACTAAGGATTGGATCATCGCACCCAAGGGCTATGCTGCCAATTACTGTGATGGAGAATGCTCCTTCCCACTCAACGCACACATGAACGCCACAAACCACGCGATCGTGCAGACGCTGGTGAGCTCCTGGGGACCCCTTTCACTTTAAATTTTTTTATGTTTTTTTTTTTTTTTTTTTTTTTTTTTTTTTTAGAGAGAGCACAAGTGGGGGTTGGGACAGAGAGGGACACAGAGAATCTGAAGCAGGCTCCAGGCTCTGAGCTGTCAGCACAGAGTCCAACGCAGGGCTTACACCCACAAACCGTGAGATCATGACCTGAGCCCAAGTTGGACGCTTAACCCACTGAGCCACCCAGGCACCCTCCCCGCTTCACTTTATAGGTAGGAGTCAGCCAGGGTCAGGTATGGCTTCTAACGGTGCCTCTCCCCTTCTGTTTTGGAACAGGTTCACCTTATGAATCCTGAGTATGTCCCCAAACCGTGCTGTGCGCCGACCAAACTGAATGCCATCTCGGTTCTTTACTTTGATGACAACTCCAACGTCATCTTGAAAAAATATAGGAATATGGTCGTCAGAGCTTGTGGATGCCACTAACTCAAAACCAGTTGCTGGGGACACAGATGCTGCCTTGGGTTCCCAGATGACATCTGCCTTAAAAACAAACATTCAGAAGCACAGCGAAGGGGGCAGGCGAGGCTTCGAAGCCGTTCAGTGCTGGTTGGTGCCTTACCGCCCACAGAAGATTGTAAAGGGCCTCGTTAATAATTCGCTCACACAGTAAATAATGTGAGTAGTTGTTGGTCTATAGGAAATGGAGTTTGGATGTCTGCAGTATGAAGTCTGGTTAACTAAAGAAACATAACTTTGAAGTATTCTCCCCCCCCCCCCCCACACACACACCCAACAAAAGAAAAAGAGCCCACTGAAATTAGTTTTAGCTTTAGATCAAGCTATTTGTGGCATTAGTGTCGAACAGTAAATAGGGAAAATAATCTTAAAAGGAGTATTCTCGGCTAAAGTATCCACCCATTCTGTAGTGTTTGTCGAAGGGAGACCTACAGATAATGGAAACTGGGGGGAAATGCCTCTGTTCACAGATTTCATTCCCAGAAAAGTTGGTTTCATGTAGGATCAACAGCCTGGGTCGTCCCCAGGGCTGCGTGGAAGTGCCTTGTCTCTGTCACTGCCGTTAGCGTTTGTGCTGGAGTTCTGTTGGTGTGAAAATATACTTATTTCGGTCCAACAAACGATGTCATTTCCACACCTCAGTCCCCTACCCCCACCCCAACATTTGCTATTTTCTCTGCTAACACCATAAGTGGGGCGAGTTGGGCATTGCGGTGAGGCTACAGGGGGCCAGAAGCATTTTTGACAGCCGTCACTTTAACCGTGTCACATGTGAAAGCCATTCTGTGCCTCTTCTCTTCTGGAACGGCTCTTGGAAAAGCACATTAACTTCGGGAATGTCGGCTTTAATAGTTCACCTATCTCAGTAAAATGGCTGTCTGCCTTTTACTGGACAGCATGCCGGGTCGCGGGGTTAGAAGCAACAAAGGAAACAAAATGAGGAAGGAAGCCCCCAGCCGCTAGGAATGGGATGGGCATGCCCTCACGAACCCGAATCCCATTTTCTCTTGTAGAAAGTAAGACGCCGATGAAATCGTAGAATGTTTTTAAAGTGTCTTTTTCACAATCATGTACTAGGAAGCCAATTTCATACTAAACTGATTAAATAATACATTTATGATCTAAAACTGTTTGCACTTACAGCTTTTTTGTAAATAGAAACTATAATTTATTGTCTATTTTATATCTGTTTTGCTGTAACATTTAAGGAAAGACCAGACTTTTTTTTCTTTTTTTAAGAGTTTATTTAGAAAGTATCATAGTGTAAACAAATTGTACCACTTGGATTTTCTCTTAATACAAGACTCATGATGCAAAGCTGAAGCCACTCATGAGGATTGTGCTTCTCTAGAAAGTTGGGGTTTTAAAAGAACATCTGTGAACCATACATAATTAATAAAGATTTCCTTTAAGGCAGAGGTTGGCCGAGATCCTGCTCTGTTGTCTTCTGCCGCAGACAGCAGAAGTGGTCTTGTTTATCAGATTCCCACCACCAGTTACTGTGTGTCCACTGCCCGCACCCCCCGAGCATGGGAAGCGGGGCAAAGAGTGTTGGAGAGGGAGGGATTACGAGAGGTAACTCGATGGCAAAGAACATACAGGTACATTATCTTAAGGGAGCCTCGTCCGATGGGTGCTTATTTTCGAGTGTGACAGTTAAGAATGCTTAACACGTAGGATGGCGAGGCTTGCGAGAACGCCGGTATTGGCAGTGACTTGGCCTGTGTCAGCCCTGACCCAGCCAGCCCCACCTACTTCAGTCTTTGGTCTGGAGGCCAACTTAATCCCGCTCCTCATACAGCAGAGAGTAGACCTCTTCCAAGGCAAAGTACAGTTAGCCTCTAAAATGACTACTCAGAAGCAGAACGTGAGGCTGCCTCCAGCTCGGGCCCTGTTGCTGAGCAGGAGGGCCACCCTGGTCAGGAGACCCGGGGCTGGGAAAGCTCGCCTAAGTCCTTTTGCCCCCCTGGTGGCAAATACAACCAGAATCTTTCTATGAGTTAACAGAAGAGTCAGGACAAGTCTTGTGAAACTTTCCGTGCCACATTTTCTGTGGGAGACAGAAATCTTAAAGTTCAAATCTTAAAGTTCACATGGACTCTTGGCTGCATGAGAACCTAATAAATCTTTCACCTGTGAGTAACAAACAGAAGCATACACACATACACACACACACACACACACACACACACAGATTATGGCACCAGCACTGTCTTACTCAGGCACACGTCAGAAGTACCATTGCTTTCATTATGGCTGACCTCTCGCGATGAGAGTAGTAGTAACAGAAACAGCAAAGCCAGGGGTGGACGTGAAGGTATCTTCCAGAGGTGTGGGGTTTCTGTGTTTAGATCTGCTCCAAGTTACTGACCAACCACCTTACTAACAAGTCCGTTATGACCTTAAGATCAGCAGAATATCAATACTGCCACCTTTCCAGAACTTGTGGGCAGTTCACAAACGATGCTTTAGATGATACTTTCACCAGAATCACTCAGGAGCCAAAAGTAGTTGAGCAATTTGATTTTTCTCAACTCTACTTTAGTCTCAAAGGAAACCATTTAGATTCATCAAGAGAAAGGTAAAGGGGACGACAGATCGCCACTGAAAATATTGTTTGCGAAGGGATCATGAGTTACGTGTTTACTTAGAGAAACTTAATAAAGAATTTGTAGAGTGTGTTGCCTTAAAAATCACACACACAAAGAAGATACCACAAGTTTAGTACATTCAGCTCTCTGAAAAACCACCATGTGAAACTCCACACCGGCACAATTCAGCTCCCACACCCTGGGCACGGGTGGCCAGGCGACTTGGGACTGGGTTTTACAGCTCATCCCTTGCCTGGCGCAGGACGAAGTGGTGCAGTGAGTCAAGGTCTCTGCTTCCACTGTGCTCACTGACTTTTTTCCCTCCGCGGAAAAGCAGCAATGTGGGATAGCCTCGTACCTTCAAAAAAAAAAAAAGAAAGTATGAAGACCAGTGGTCCAGGTCACATACAAATTGCTTCTGAGATAAACCACCACCACCACCACCACCCCCTGCCGAAAAAAACTCCTAAAGTTGTAACCAGGGAAGTTCATGGTTAAGTTAAAAAATTTTTGTTAATGTGTATTTTTGAGAAAGAGCGAGCGAGCGTGAGCAAGGGGGAGAGAGAGGGAGACACTGAATCCAAAGCAGGCTCCAGGCTCTGAGCTGTCAGCACACCACCCCCATGGTTAAATTTTTAAAAGGTGCAGACCGTTTAAAAAGTACAAGAAAGCAAAGCCTCAGGGTTATTCACCTTCCAATTCAAAAGCATATTCAGGATTAGTGTCAAAGGAAGGACTTTATCTAGAAGTACAGCTTCTGTAGCTTCCGTGCACATGCCACCACCTGGGCACCCGGTGAACAGACACATTCTGATGCCGCAGGTCCAGGTGGGTCCTGACTGTGCATTTCTGACAAGCCCCCTGCTGATGCCCAGCCACTCTGTGGACCCCGCGGAGTCACAAGAATATACATCTCCAGCTCTTTTCTAAGGCTTTAAGGCACCAGAAAAAATGGCACCTTCGAGTGATGAGTAAATGACGTCTGTGTTGCACCTATTCTCAATCTAATGAGGGAACTCCAGAGCCCCCAGATGTTTTAAGAAAACCGCACAAAAGCAAAAATGTGAACTACAAACCTTTTGGGCTATCAGATTGTGCTAGCAGCTCAGAAAGAAGGCAACGCTTCAGGACAAAACCAAGTGGAAGCCCGGCTGGCTGGGATAGTCCCTTCGGGAGGAAGTCAGGGGTTTCCCTTACTCAACCACTGTACTTTAGGACACGCTCAGGGCTGAACAATAAGCCACTTAGGGGCTTGAGACGAGGCTGCAAGTCAGCTGACTGTTCAGCCAGCAAGTGGCCGTGCCGAGGTGGCACCTCCTTCTATGCAGACAGCAAGGCCTCAAGTCTCCCTTGAGAGGTGTGTAACCAGTGGGAGAAGAAAGCCCTTCCTCGGGCAGAGCATCTCTTTTGCTTTTCAAAACGGAAATGAAGCAACAGCCTCAAAAGGACACAAGGAGCGCTTCGCAAAGAGGACGAGGGCCCTGTGCTTTGTCCCGGTTGAGGCCACCACACCAGATGACAGCTCCATGTGGGCGTGCTCCCGATACTCAGGGTCCCCGATACTTCTGCATGTACCCACCGAGTACTTGCTGCAAATATTCCGTTCCGCAGTACAGTCCACCTCCGCAATCTTGACCTCTGCCAAACCAGGGAATTCCTTTCTAGAGAGTTCTTCCCAAGTAGGAGCCAGATTCTTACAATGACCACACCTAGGAACAGGACGACGACAGCTTTATTGAAGTCTTGGGTCAAGCTCACTCACCTAAATCCAGCTGCCGAGCCAAGCCTTGTTTCTTCTGTAAGAGGCAGTCGGCAATTGCCTAGAAATGTGTAAGATATCAGATCCCCCCTGGGTGCGCTAACATTTCCTCCTCCTCCGTCCCAGACACGGAATTCGAAGTCCATCCAAAGTAGGCTTTTGGAGAACTGAATGGAAACAGGTTGGTCTGAAAGCAAGTTTAGATTCTGAGACCATTTCCAGGATGTGGTAAACTGAGCTAGCTGGATTATGAATGAAGCAAGTGCACCATGAGCAGGAGTTGATGAACAGAAAAGAAAATGGACACCAAAAACTTCTTTTAAAGACATTTCATTTTAGATTTGATTGCTGTGGTCTCAAAATGTCAGGGCAGCCTGAAAGCTTCCCTGAAACGTCATCCATTCACTGTGAGCAGTGAAGTCCAAGCCAAGTTCTGTGCAAACCCTCCCCTTCCCCAGCACTTTACCCCTTCACTGAAAGGGGATCTTCTGTCCTCACACTTGGTCTATATGGCTTTAGGTTCAAAAAAATAAAAAAAAATAGAAAATAATAGATTTAAAGGTGTTATTGACTAGTGTTTCTATTCTTTAAGAACAAAAGTTGTACAACTCCTGTGAGTCGCGTGCTCCCGGACTTCTCTTCTCTGCCCCTGTGGTTTCTCATCAATACCCGGAACGAAAACAAACCGAAGAGCAGAAGTGACATGCTGGTGACCTTACTTGTTCGTGTTTAGAAACAAAACCTAACACTCTCCTTGAGACCGTGCTTTTCTAAGCGGATTGTTTGTGAAGACAAAGCACTCTTCCCGTTTTACAGCTCAGAAAACAGAGATTCAAAGGAAAGAAAGGACATGCAGAGTTACAGCAGTGCAGGTGACTCTTGGCACCTGTCACCTGCCCCACTTCAGGGAGCCTTGGGCACAAAGTTGGTGTCGCCCTCTCTGCTCCGGTCTCTGAGGACCATGCAGCAGGAAGGTTCAGGTAATTGGGTAACATATAGGATGGCTGCCCAGGAGCCCCATGGGATTTCTCTACAACATCTCAGACACTAAGGAGCAAAGCTACATCGTGATATAGATGTTCAGTCTATCTGGACAAGGGCAGATACCACAAAGCTTAACTTTTATATGGCCATCCTAATTCTCTATTGTCACATTGTCATGTTTTCTCCAAAACAGACTGAATTTTAAAATAAACTGGCCTCATTCTCTATAAATAACTTCATGAGTACCACCAAACCGAACTTCAACATACCTGAATATAGGTGCAAACAATAACCTTTCCTCATTTCCTAGAACCTAACCTATGTATAAATGTAGCAACATCTAGGCCTAACATCGAGTCTAGAGCGGTGCCTAATGAGCAGAGAACTCTGATGGGGCTCAAGTGCACCGAGACCAGGCAGTTTCTCATCAAACGGCCACTTACCATGGAGCATAAAACTTGATGAAGGTTATTCCTTCTGCGATCGTGTCATCGAAGTTATTTTCCGTGAGTGCCAACAGGGTGCCCTGCAGGGGAGGGAAAGGCCACAGTTCCAAGGCATCACTTAGAGCAGGGATTACAGAAATACAAATCAATAATCTTTTAACAGTGCTGTCATACATGCTCCAAGGTCACACGGAGATACCTATAAAACGTGCATTTCACAAGCTACACAAGAAGGGACAATGATTCACCACAGGTAGGTCCCCAAGGTCCTGAGCCCGGGAGATGCCTCGAGGAGGTGGCAGGACGCAGTCCTCCCCGGCCACTGGGGGGAAGAGGGGCTCAGGTGTGGCTGCTGTCATTCAGGGCTCCATGGTGTGGACCAGTTGGCTCTGTGCGGCCTGTGCCACAGTGTGCACCTCTCCGGCCCAGAGCCTCCGACGCCGACTGGAGAGTCCCAGACACCGACTCACTGGCTCACCTGATGTGCGTGCACCTGCTGTCTTTTCTGAGTGACCCTACCGCTCTCCTAGCACGTGGATGTGCACAAGTTCCCTTCTCTGTGTACTGCCTTCACAGTCGACAGTGGCAAGACCACAGGCAAGGATACGTGTTTTACGTATCCCAGGCTTCTTAAATTCAAAGTAAACGTGCAAACTGTTCATCTAAGCTCTGGCTGGAGAATGTAGGGGGAAGGTGCCATGAGGCAGCCTGCTCTAAAGCAATTTGGTCTTGACAATTCTTTGCAGAATTATGTTCCTGGGTTTCTCCAGAAATGGATCTGTGATTCTCTCACGAGAGCAAGAATATGATGATTTATCATGTGGCTAAACGTACCAGGGCTGCTCCGCTTGAGTCTGGCATCGAGTAACGCGTGTCAGTGACTCGGAGGCGAAGCCCGCCAAGGGGCCCATTGTAGAACACTACCATCTTTCTTTATGTCCAGAAACATGACGCCATGCTCACTGAAAGACCTACTTACTGCTGGAAAACTGTGTTATAAATAGAAACTGTTCTGTGTTTGATGAAAACATCCACAGTGTATAATTACATTCAATTTGGGATGGTGACCTTTAGAACCACCGTGACACAGTCCCCTCCAACGTATGTGGTCGCAGCTACTGCAGAATCATTCGTTTACTTCTTAAACCAAAGCTCCGACTTTGAACTAACACCTAGGCAAGTCCCCAACCTAAGAGTTCAACTAAGGCATGGGCTGTAGGGGGCAAGGAGGCCCATTCCTGTCCCCACTCCACGTGGAGGGAGTAGATGACTGTCTTTTTCCAATTCCAAACAACTAGGGCTCAGGGAGTGATGGTCCCAGCAAGTCAGGATCTGCTATGTAAATGCTGAGGGTTCAAGAATTACTGGGGGGGCCGGGAGGAGGGTGGTCACACACATCTGCACACTCACTGCTCTGGCCTCGCAGAACGAGGGCATGCTGCCCCTTCCCCTGCCCACTGTGTCCCAGCTAAGGGCTTGGTGTAAACGGATGTAGCAACTTAAGTATTCTGCTTGGAAATCTGTTGACAAATAGGCCTTAGGGTTCTTAGCTAGGAAACCAAGCTCTGCTTTCCTGGAAAACATTCCCTGACTCCCTTTGAAAAACCTCCTTTTCACCCATGGCTTCAGCATCGGCTGACGGCTAAGGCTACCCTTCCAGTGCACATATCCTTCCTGCTTCAGTTCCCGAGTCCTACTTAACTGTCCACCGGACATCTCCACCTGAATGTCCACCACAGCCCTGAAAATCAGCAACTTGAAAACTGACCTGATCACCTCCCTTCCCCCCGCCCCTCAGTCCTTCTCTCACGCTTGGTGCCCTTGACCACCAGGTATGCCACAACTCCAGTCAACCCCTCACCCCACCTGCCCGACTGTATTCAGGAGGGTGAGGCTCCTTACGCTTGCTGTCTCCTTGTCTCCACCCTCTGTCACAGCCGTAGTTTTGGGGTCTCATCATCATTTTGGCCTAATACACTGACTTCCCCCCCTTTCATACTTTCCATCTCTTTCTGCCAGTCATCTAAAATTCAAATCTGCTCAAAACCCTCTGCTGGATCCCTATACATATACGATGAAGCTCAAAATCCTTGGCTGGCCGACTAAGTCCTCTATGATCCAGCTCCTACCTCCCCTCTCTGGCATCCTGCACTGCACCCCCTGTCCTTTTCACCCCCTTCCCTCCAGCTGATGGCTGGCCCTGCCCCAAATACGCCCAGCCGATTATACTAACGTGCTTCTGCTCACGCTCTTCCTCGGACAAACCTTTTCTCTCCACGTCCACCATGTCTCTGCAGCAATTACCAATTTGCCTTTCAGCTCTTCAAGTGACACTTCCTACCTGCCTGCCCCAATCATGACTGGGCCTGCACACTCCTGGGTCACACACCTGGGACATCTGCTTCTCCAAGTTCTCATCTGTCTCCCCTCTAGACCAGGTACCCTTCACAGGTAGGGAAAGAGTCTTACTTGCCTTTGTTTCCTGGTGGCCTGGGACAGTGCCTGAAATGTAACAGGCTCGATAAATGCAGAACAAGTGGATCTGAAACCTTCCACTGGGTGAATGAAGACAACAGCACAGTAAGTCAGAGACTGCCTGCCTAAGCAAACTAAATGTCCTCGGGCAATGTGCCTTTCAGTTCCAACGTGTACATCTTTCCTGCTGCAGACCTTTCAGGGGCCTTTACCATAGGGTGAAAGTCAAATTACTGTAGCAGGTGGTGGAAATGGACAGAAACGGGGGCCTAACAGCAGCCAAACTTTCATGTAGCAAATGCCCTCAAGTACAGGGATTACTGAATCAAAAAGGGACGACTTTTCCAGAGCTTTTGACACCAAATACTCCTAGGATTTGTCTCATGTTTATTTCAGAGGAGCTCCTAGGTTTACCCCTCACAAGCATGTTAAAAGTGGCTGAAGGAAATGTCTCGTGTTGAAATGTCAGCCTCAGCCAACCATCTGAACTACTCTCTGCTGACCCCCAACTGCCGTTCTGTGCAAAGCATTTGAGGAGAGCGGCCTCTGTGGGCAGGAGGTGGTGGGCCACCCCAGGCGCTCCTGATCGCAGCCGACACCCACCTTGGCCGCGGGCTCAGTGGCTGGCACTGGGGCCTCTGACGGCTCGACGGCCTCCGGGGCCCCCTGCTCCGTGCTCTGCAGCTGTGATTCCACATACTCTCTCAGGGACTCCAAATCCCGCTTGCCTTTGTACTGGTCAATCTGTCCGAGGTAAGGGCCGCACAAAAATGCTGTCAGGTTAGTACACTTAAGTGTTCTGAATCGCTCAAACCTCGTCCCGACCCCACTCACCCCCATGAGACCTCCACTGATGCCGTCACCCTGGCGGTGGGGACTGGGCAGCGTCCGCACGCTCATATTCACACGAGAGTGCACGTTACAAACCGAACACCTCAGCTTTGGGGAGAGAACCTGACAGCACCTGCCTCCTGCAGAGCCCAGAGTCATGACTGGGGCCGACTCCGGTGTGCTGAGAAGCTGACCATCGGCCAGGGATAGACAGGAGAGTGGGAGTGAGCGCCAGCGACCGGGAGCCAGTGTTGACTCCACTCAACGGTTGTGGCCAGAGCACAGCTACAGCCGGCGGTACGCCCGAGCTATTCTAGTGCTAACCTCAGCCAATGGGAATGCTTCGAAATAGCAGGACAACTGACCGTTTTTGTCAACTACCCAAATCTTACTAATTGAGGCCAAGACGTTTTTGTTGATTATGTATGCCTTGAAACCAGTGCCCAAGGCACCTGGGTGGCTTAGCTGGTTAAGTGTCCAACTCTCAGTTGTAGCTCAGGTTGTGATCTCACGATTTGTGAGATCAAGTCCCGAGTCAGGCTCTATGCCGACAATGCAAAGCCTGCTTGGGATTATCTCTCTCCCTCCCTCCCTCTGTCCCTCCTCCACTCATGCTCATGCTCTCTCAGATGAAATGCAACTTAAAAAAAAATTAAAAATTAAAAAAAAAAAACCAAACCAGTGCCCAAACAATTCATACTGGCAACGGCCCACTGTGGTTAAGAGAAGCACTTGGTCTCGATACCAGGACCTGAAGACGTACGTACCTTTTGACCATCTCGGAACCACAGAAGAGTGGGATAGCCACGAACCTGGTTTCCTGAACAGAGTTCATAGTGCTGCGTACAGTCGACCTAAAAGTAAAGTAAGACCAGATTCTCAGTTCCTTTCTTCGTGAGCCTCCCTGCTAAATGGATCACTGGGCACTCAGTACTTTACACACTTCATCTGTAGCATCTCTGCCGGCCAGTGGCAGTTTGGGGAGAGACTTCCTAAAACCTACCCCAAAATACACCTGAGCTAAGGGAGCAGAGGGATGAGATTTGTTTGCGAGACATGACTTATTTATCTCACTTAAAAATGCCAATTTTTAGGAAGCAACATTTTACCTGGAGCATGTTAGCAGAGGGAGAAGGGGAGCCTAGCCTGACATCTGGGGAGGGGAGGCCTGGCCGTCAGTGAGAGAGGCCTACACCAACACCAGCTGCGATATTTATTCTCATGTTCACACTTAGGGAGTTTTGAAACAGGAGTATTCAGTATAAAATAAAGATAACTGAAAAGATATCAAATTAAGGTGATTACATGTTCTTAATTCCATAAGCTCAACTATTACAGCTCTTTAAATTTGTTTCACTTGAATCTTATCAAGATTCTGCATGTTCAACATTTTCATGAAACCGTTTATCCTAAGTCACTTCTTTTTGATTTTCTACTGATGTTAAAATCAGCTATGTGGGATACTAAGTTGTTGTTTTTCAGGATCTCAACAAAGTAGGATAAAAATATTACATTCACACCTAAGACTGAAGTCGGCAGTTAAAGTATTAAACTGAAGCACAGGAAGCCCCAGCCTGAAGTCTGGGTGGGGGGCATTCAGAGTCCAGTCTAAGCCAGCCGCACACATGTCCGGAGACGGAGGCCACAGCCCGCATGGGCAAACTGTGTTGGCTCACACCTGGTTCTACCAGAAATCTCTACAGACATGACCTGAAAATAATCGCCCATGAGAATTCACAAAATAGTTTAAAGTAAGGATACAAGGAATGGGGAGGATAGAACACAAGAAAATTATGACTACTTCCACGATATGTTCGATAAATATAAAATTATAAGAACACATATAACTAGAATACATAATTGAAAGTGTTTAACAATGGGGCACCTGGGCGGCTCAGTCAGTTAAGTATCCGACTTCGGCTCAGGTCATGATCTCACTGTTTGTGAGTTTGAGCCCCGCATCGGGTTCTGTGCTGACAGCTGAGAGCCTGAAGCCTGTGTCTCCCTCTGTCTCTGCCCCTCTCCTGCTCACTCTCTCTCTCAAAAACATATGAACATTAAAAAAATAAAAGTGTTTAATAGGCAACAGTGAAAATCCATTGAACGACAACTATTACAACTCATCGGGCATCTGCTTCATGCCAAACATCGTACTGAGCATCTGACTTCCATACTCTCCCCGCGCCACCTCCCCCCGCCCCAGTTAGGTCTTACTGTGGTTTTGCAAAGGGGACACTGAGGTGTGGAGAAGCTGTCAAAAAGGCTGGCCAGCCAGGTCTGCCTGGACCCTAAGCTTGTGCTTTTGGCCATCTCCCTGTCCCGGGCAGATCATCTCATGAGCTGCAGTTCTGGAAACGCAGCATTCCTTCTGTATACAAGTCAGGCCTTTGGCAAAGTAAAACATGAGATCTTTATAAAAGGAAACCCATGCCTGGACGTCTGGTGGATGCCAAAGGCTGGGTGAGATGAAAAGTGCTTGATGGCCCGGGAGCTGCTCTGGAGATTTCCAGAAAATCCACTTATACAGAAGTTGTTAGACACCACTTCTGGCTTCTCTCTGCAAAGTGGGGAAAGCTGGAAAGACTCCCAGGCAGCAGTGAAAGCTGGGGCTCACCGGAGGGGGACCTTCTGCATGCCTCTGTGAGCACAGGGCTGAGGCTCCTCTAGGGGACAGCTCTTGGGTGAGGTCAAATGTGGATGGCCTCCAAGTCCGGCCAGTGAACATTCGTGAAGGCTGTGCCCCATATCTTTGCAGAAAGGGCTCTGGGGCTGCCAATTCAGAATTGGCCATTGCTTCAAAATAAACAAAGAAGCCAAAGCCATAATTTATCTTTAGGCTGTGGAAAAGCCAGCACATTTGAAACCAGGCTGCCATCTGTGAAGGTGAAATGAATTATCAAGTGGCACACTAAATGGAATTAATAAATCAAGTTTGCGACTTTGCACACAGAATGAATAATGGGCCACTCTGCTAATTAATCCAGCCAAAGGCGGTCTATTTCCAGTTTAATAAGGGCTTTCACTTACCTTGCCAATCTTGACAGTTTCAGAATGTTCAAGGCCTAGAGCCAGCTGCTCCCAGGTTGGAGCCAGAGCTTTGCAGTGACCACACCATGGAGCGAAGAACTTGATAAAGTGGTCGCCTTCAGTGGAGAGCCAAGACAGAGGAGGGAGAAGGAGTGACTTAATACCTTACTCAAGATCGAATGCAAGGATCTGATCTTTGTCCTCTCGCGAAACTAACTGCAGTATGAACCCTTTAACTGGTAAAAAAGTGACTCCATCAAGTAAGTGTATATCCATGAACTCATAGCAATCCTCAAAACAAAATCTAATTTGTCATCTTTGGAGGACAACAGGGAACCAACTCATTATTTGAAGAACTGGCAACAAACGGGAAGAATCAGGCAATTACCCCACCTTTCTTACACAAACTGCACCACTGGATAAGCATGTGATAAATGAGGGCAAGTTTCTCTCCCTAGAACAATGAAGAAAGGATGTTTTAATGAGACTATCGGCATTTGGCAACCCTGATAAGTTAATGGATCTAGGGAAACATGTTCAACCATGCCATGGGACACAGCTGTCACAGTGGAGACTGGGGAATTCTACAGGTCCAATAACCTATGTGCTCAGCAAAAGGATATAAGGAAGAAAAACATGTTGGGGGAACGTGTAGATTGAGACGCAAGAGAGACGTAGGTAAAATAAAGAACAAATTAAACTATAATGTAAGGAAGGCACATCTGGATAGTGAATGATGACGAAAAGCAAGGAAAGTGCCTCCTTGAGGGCAGGAGGACTGGGACTTGGATAGGGCACGGGGTGACTGGCAGTGCCATTTCTTGAACTGGACGGTGGTTATAGGCTGACCACTCTATGACAACTCACTAAGCCCTACGTTTGAGGGCTTTCTGTGTCTGTGTTTTGTTTGACAATAAAACAGAAGGTTTTAAAAACAGTATCAGTGCCTTGGCTAGGAGAAAAAAACCCAAATCCATACAACATCGTCATTTGGATACTGAAGACTTTTTCTAGGCTGTTCTGCCTTGACCAGCCTAGGGCCTGAAAGATGTCAGGCTGAGACCAGACCACAATCAGGTTGTGAGTGCATCACCAAAATGTGACGTAGGCTCACAGAAGGACACTGCCACACCAAACGCTCATGGCAGTGCTTTGTCACCCACAGCAATGACACCTTAAGGGAAATGGTGAAACACTTGATTCAAAAAACTAGCAAGTGATCCATGAGGTTGAAGCCATGCCTCTCTAGACAGAAAATGACACTAACTTGTGCTGTGAGGTGGAGACAGGATGTCCAGGAAGGAACCTACCAGAGTATCAGTGGAAGCTTTAAGGCCAAGAGGTGACTGTCATTTTCTGAGGACAGATCCTCATGTGAGCAGCACAAGGTGGCATCTCCACAATGCTGCCCTTCAGGCACGATTTGCTTAGGGAGAGTCCCAGCTGGGCTTATGGGAACTAAAGTGAACCCCCTACTGGGGAAAACACCCTGAAATTGTACTGTCACCGCCACCCCCTCCCCCCCAGAGCCCTGGTACAAATAACAACCTTGAACACAAAGGGAAAACAAAGGAAGGCATCACAGTAAGTTATTTTAGACCTTAAGTTGGGGGGGGCATGAAGTTACAGGGCCAGACATAATGTTAAGCCCTTTTCACAATGTTTCCAGCCCAGTCTTACAGGAGGACTTCTCTCCATGGCAGCATTTGAGAATGGAGAGCAACAAGGAAGCTGAATTTGCTTTCAAGTCATTCAGTGCTGAGCCAATTGTTCTGAAACATGTGAATAAAGGACTTATGTGTTATTTACGTTAGAAACCGTATATAGATCATTTTACTATTTAGGAGAGTGTTTTCAAAAAAAAACGAGATGTGGTACAAAAAACCGTTTTAAGTGTTAAGAACACCTACTCTGATTCACACGTTAAAATGGTCCCATTAAATTCTAGTTTGAACACATAAGAGAAACTTCTGTTTCTGCCTCTGGTCAACAAGCATATGATTCACATTAATATAAATAAATACTTTCTTATCCAAGGATGCGCTGTCTAACTAGTATACAAATTAAGCGTGCCCATTCATGCTTTGTGAGCTTTCCAAAACTTACATCTTTAACTAGCATTAAAACTGGCATTTCTGTAAGCAGAGAGACAAAAGGAGAAATGATTTCTAAGAGGAAGTGCACTGTACAAGGACGTTAATGGGTCCTGAAGAGACCACTGCTAAGTGCACAGATGGTACCCACGAGCCCTCAAGTGGCAGGAAGAAAGAGCCCAGCAAATCAAGGAGTGATGGATGGTCAGTGGTTCTAAGAGGTGCGCGTCCCACTGTGAGCACCCATGAGCTTCACCCACCATACCTTGTGCAACGTGCAGCTCAAAGTTGCTTGCTGAGAGCTCATACAGTCCCTGCTTGCGCTCAGGAGCTCTGGGCGGTTCGACTTCTGGCTCTGGTGTCTAATAGAAACAAAACAACAGTCACTGGGTTTGTATGTGAAGACATAGAGAAACCCACTGAGCAGGTGACCTGTGTCTGTCTGGAACCTTCTGCAGATCTCCTCCCTCATCTGGCTACATCAAACCCTTGGGGCATGCTGCTGTGTTAAGGGAGGCCAAGGCAGGAACCAACTCTGTCAGATCATCTGGACACTTCAGCAGGAGGCCCCTCACCAGCCACACCTCCAGGAAGTGCTCCAGAATCGGCACTCAAGGCAGCCAGGGATGCCTGTCCCCACCCCAACTTGCTCTTCGCTGTCCCCAGACGAACAGAGCAGACAAACTGAAGGAGAGGCCCACCCCAAACAAGCACACTGCCCTGTTCTTTGCAGCGTGACCTCAGATTCCACATGGAATTCAAAATGAAATCCCTGACGGACTGGCTCTAAAGGAAGTAGTACCTGAAAATACAAAGATAGCAAGATAGACACAGTGGAGAGCGAGAGACCATCAGAGAACAGGAGGGCCTGGCCATCCTCTGTTCACACAAATGGTAACAAACTGTGAAGGACTGGTAAAGGGACAGAAGAGATGGTGACTGTTTCTCGCAAGAGCGAGAAAACCATGGAGCAGACCTGAGTTGTGCTTCTTAATTCACTCAACGAAGCTTGGGACAGAAACACATAACGCAGGAGCGAGAAGTGGCTTTTTAAAGGATGCTTCTGCCAGTCCCTGAGCGGGTACCAACTGTGTACAACTAGGCAGTTAGCACAGGACACAAGTCTAAAGTTCTCAATTTCTGAGGCTGGATCAGAAAAATCGCCATTTTGCTATAGACACGTGGATGTAGATTACTCAATTTTTATCTGGCAGTTCACACGTTTCTATGAGAAAGAATAGCCAAGTTATTAAAAGCTTCAAAAAGTGCTGACAGCTCAAAGCTGTGCAGAGTTGTAATCGTAAAGCACCGTGAAGCTTTCTTTGCTGCTGCGGGCCTGTCAAAACTTTCCAAGTGCTAAGTACCCACACGAAAAGATGCCCGACAGAATGGTGGCTAAGCAAACAGTGAGTTCCAATAATGCAAAACACTGTATGTCACCCTTTATAGGATGTTCAATGCTCATTTATGAAACTTGGGGGGAGGGGGCACTGTCACTATCTGCCCTGTGGCAGATACCAGAGCAGTCCCCGCAGTCATGGCAAAAACACAGTATGCCACAGAAATGGGTACAGTCTTGCCCTGCTGGTGACTGTGAGCTTACAGATTCTTAAGAAAGCAATCTGGCAATGTTCATCAAGAGCCATAAAAGTAGTCTTGCTTTTTCTTTCTTTTCTTTTTTTTTTGCCTGGCAATTTTATGTCTGGGAATATATTCTAAAAACATCACTCAAAAGTAGAAAAAAATGTCTTTTACAAAAATAAACATGCTCCTTAAGCATTTCTGATGATAGAAAAAATACACACAACCTAAATATCCATTGACAGAGAAGAGATGAATTATGGCAAATCCACATAATATAAAATATGACCAATGTTGAGATGATATAACTATATAAAAATATCACTATTAAAGTGAACTGTGTTTATGTGATTATGACTATTTAAGAAAAAAAATACAGAAGCAAATAGGAAAATATAAAAGTTGAAGTAGAAAGTTGAGATATAGCATCAGGATTTCTTTTCTTTGAGTTTCTTTAATATTGCCATGACACTAAGGGGAAAACTCTAAATTTATCCTCTTTAAATATAAAAATGCATACGTTAAGTTACTTAGGTATAAACACAGATGGAGAACTTTTTAAAAAGTTTTCATGTACAATGAAAGGCAAATTCTAATTGAAAAAAATTTTTGGTTTGCAATATAAGGTTTGACTATTTGAACTTTCTGACAGGAAGGCACATTGTCACTGTTTTCCAGCAATGACCTGAGATCCCTACTGCTCTGACACTAGGATATGGCAGCAGGTGGACCCCAAGCAGCAATGGCCCTTCATCTGGAGACACTGTGCCCCCAGCAGGGGCGGGGCCTCCCTGTCCCTCCCAGCCTGCTCTGAGGCTGCCACTCCTCAAAACGGGAGCTTGAAGCACCGGACGAAGTCATTCTGCCATCCTGTTAAGGGCTACTGGTTCCTTGAAAAAACGTCCTCACAGTAGACTGGATTTTTGGTGGAATAATGGAAAACAAGTATTGTAAGTGGGTTTTTTTTTTTTTTGAGACTGTTACTCCCTCTTTAAAATCGGCTTCCTCCCCTCAGAGCATTTTTCACAGAGGAAACAATTTTAAGTTTAAATCGACATGAAAGTTCCACCTGCTCGTGTAACTCTCTTGCCATGACAAAGATGCAAATTCACTCCCTGAGAGGTCTGTGGTTTTCCCTGGTGCCTAAAATTAGAGAAGTCCCTCCCTGCTGGACACTTATTCAGCGCGAACACCAACGCTCCTCACCACGTAGTTATAGACTTTGTAAAACGTGAGGTAAAGCAGCACCTGAGAAGCAGGTGGGTTTTGGATAAGCAGCGACATCTACAAAGAACGCGGGGGACAGCCGAAGGACCACACAGGCACCCGGGGAAACGGCACCGGGAGCAGTGGATCCCCCCCAAAGACCGCTGGAGCCGCGCATGGGCACCGACAACCCTCGGATCCGCGAAAGCCCACCTGACACAACAAAGCAGCCTTAGTGGACTGCGGGATTACAACTGCCTCCAGAGACTCCAGGGGCTCTATTTCACCAGAGACACGTGGCACCGGACACCTCGTCTTTCCAGACCTGCCCCGCCAGGGCCCACACACCGGCCAATCCGCCCCGCCTCCGCGGGCCTTCTGCACCAATCAGAACGTGCCACGCATTCTGAGTGCTTGCAGGTCAAAACCAAGGCTCCCGACAACCACTGGAGAGGGGGAGGGTTATAAACGCTTAGTATAACTCTACACAGACCTACATCTTTGAAAAATATCTCAGAAATCATACGGTTCCCACCATTTCCTGATATTACCCTTAGTGTAGGGAGGGCCATTAAGACACTGACAGTATTACGAGTATTTATTACGTTAGGTTATTGGTGAAGCCAGTGAGCACCTTTGGGGACTGAGAGTGCAGAGGACAAGGAGGGAGTCACCCTGCTGTACCGCTCGCGGTTGCAGGAGAGGGCCGAGGCCGGCCTGGACTGGACCCCAAGTCAACCCTGTGATGCTAAGAAATTAGTGTAACTGTATTACATGCGAGACTGGCCCAGAGGTTTATGTCAGGAAGTGGGAAGCGTGCACCTGTGAGATGCGTGCACCTGTGAGATGCTACTGGAATATTCACAAATGACACTCTGCCAGGGCTGACTCTGCAGCCAAACAAGAGCTAGGAAGGCAGGTATGATAACACAAGTTGGGCAAAATGGGGATAACTGTGGAAGGTGGGGGCAGGCACACGGGGCCATCTGCATTACACAGCTCCTCGCTCATGCACCGAAGATAAGACTCTTTCTACTTCTGTTCATGTTTGAATATTTCCATAATAAAAAGCTTTTCAAAAGTTCATCTGTTTCCACCAAGATACTCAGAGCAGTGAAAATAGAGATGGAAAGTAGAAGGACTGGCTGCCAGGGGCTGAGGGGAAAGGCTGGGGAGTTGGTTTAACGGGGACATGGTTTCAGTTCTACAAGGTGCAAAGAGTTCTGGGGACGCGCGGTGGGGATGGCTGCTCAACAGGGTGCATGGACTTAGCACCACTGAATTTGTGTACTCAAAGTGGCTAAGACGGTAAAGTTTATGTGTATTTTACCAAAATCAACAAAAATTGAGAAGGGAAAAAAAGTTCATTTTTACTTACAGCATCAATTAGTTCTAAAAGAGTAAAAAGTTCCTTTGAAATGGTAGCTTTACTTTTTTTTGCCTGAAGTGGCCTCTTTATTACCCCGAAACTACAGGCAGAAAGAGCGGGCGGGAGGCAGGGAAGCCTCATGTGCACTCACCGCAGGCTCCTCATTCAGCGTCTGCAGCATCCAGTTTTCCAGTGTCTGGAAATCCCGAGGACCCTGGTACTTCACAGCTTCTTGGCCAGGCTTGAAAAACTTCAAGCTGAAAGGGTGACAGAGCACAGGACAGAGCAGACTGTTAAATCCTTCAGAGTGCTCTGAGTAGACAGCGCTGTCCCGTCGGGGGGCAAGCTTGTGCAGGGAGGCAATCAGTGGACCGCAGCCAGGCACAGACCTGCTGCCCTCTGATACAACATGAAAAAGAAAGGAAAAGAATGTCCTAGGAGATAACATACCCATTTAATCCCACACTTAAAAAAGTTTCTTAACTGGGCGCCTGGGTGGCGTAGTCGGTTAAGCGTCCGACTTCAGCCAGGTCACGATCTCGCGGTCTGTGAGTTCGAGCCCCGCGTCAGGCTCTGGGCTGATGGCTCGGAGCCTGGAGCCTGTTTCCGATTCTGTGTCTCCCTCTCTCTCTGCCCCTCCCCCGTTTATGCTCTGTCTCTCTCTGTCCCAAAAATAAATTAAAAACGTTGAAAAAAAAATTAAAAAAAAAAAAAAAAAAAAAAAAAAAAAAGTTTCTTAACTTATTCAATAAAAGTAAGACTGAGTGGAACACATCAAGTCTAAGATGCTGTGAGTGAAAACCCAAGCCACCAACGTTCGGTTGACAGAACTTCCAAGCTTCTCTCCTGCTAGGGATTTGTCATCCTTCCTAGGCTTTAGTAGTTTTTATGTGCTGCGTTTAAAAAAAAAATTAAGGCTGTAGTAGAAATAGCACTGTTTTGCAATAAATGTATTTCCACGCTACCTTGTCAGCTCTTCAACTCTTAACAAAGCACGAATATCCAGGTTCTGTGAGATTTACATTGCCAGCTATAAGAATAGCCTTGACACTGGCTGATACGGTCTATTCACCTCCTCACTGAGGAGTCTTTTCTTTTTCTACATATATTAGCCTCTGAAGGTATCTGCAGATAGAATATGTAGCACTTGCTTTAGTGGGTGAGCAAAAGACATTGTCAGAGTCTGAAATTACACTTCCAGATCCCGTATCATTCCACTGATAGGGGACAAATACGCTCTAGATAAAACTTAATAGAGGGTGTCCAGGATGGAGGAGTGGGGGCGGGGAATATGGCTACTGACAGAAGAAAAGAAACACAGACGAGCACTTTTTGGTGAGCTGTTCATCCAAACATCCTTATCACTTCTATGGCACATCTGTGGACTTTGGCAATAGGAGCCCGACGTGCAGGAGCAGAGTGTCAGAAGTCAAGATATGCAGATATCAGAACTGTGGTTTGAAGAGCTAACTCCCCAAAGGCCTTAGAAGGAAGTTTCGTAGCAGTACAAGAAAACCAGCA
This sequence comes from Panthera onca, assembly GCF_046562875.1. Lineage (NCBI taxonomy): Eukaryota > Metazoa > Chordata > Mammalia > Carnivora > Felidae > Panthera > Panthera onca. The sequence continues at coordinate 20,582,545 of NC_138343.1, read as the reverse complement.
CATTAGCCGGAATCAGCACTTTAATCACAACAGGCTTACAGGCCTTACCCGCGCTCTAAGATCCTGTGATGGACTTAGAGTGACATCCCTAATGTGCCTCCAATAAAGAATATGTGCCCCGCTTCCTCAGTAGCTTTTACTTTTACGACTGTAACAAAAAGCTAAACTCACCATTTTGGCCAGTACATCCGTTACTTCGTGAACTTTAACACTTTAAGCAACGCCAATGATCTCACAATCATGAATGCCCACACCCACCCCTGGGACCTCAGGAAGCTCTAGAAACGTGTTATGCCCACAGAGCTAGAAGATCCTTAATGTACTCCTCCACCCCCGACTCTCTCTTCCAGAAGGCGCCTCCCCCACCACAGCTCTTCAGAGTGGAAAAGGAGGTGGATCCTCAAACTACTAGGAAGGAACAGGCACTACCAAACCCATTCCTCATTTCTTTGCTAACATTAAAATGCAGTAAAACCTAACCTGTGACTTTTTCTGATTTGGTGTGCACTGAGCAAAACAAAAATAAACAATTTTTTTTTTAATTTCTTCTTACTGGATGAGAAATCTTCTTATCCTGCCCAAGCCTGGGTTCTTCCTTAGGTTCACAGAGCCTAGGGGATAAAATCAGAGCTTCCTTTACAGACCTTTCAGTCTGTCCAGGGCATCTGGGATAGGGAGTGGGCCCTGGGGTACAAGCCTAAAGGACAGCCCCAAACTTTCCTGCTATTCCCAAACCTCCACAGGGGCATCTGCTTTTCCTGGTGATCTGTTTCTCTTTCAAGGAGACTGTAGGGGGAAAAAAAATCTCCATTTATGGGTCACTCTGGAAATCTGTGATCAAAATCCTAGCACAACTGAGGAGACAGTGCTACTGGCTGATTTATGTCCCCCAAAGCAGATCTGTTGAAGTCCAAGCCTCCTGTCCCTCAGGATGTGACCTTGTTCGGAAATAGGATCTATATACAGGCAAGCAAGTTCAAATGAGGTTACGAGGATGGGCCCTACCTAATCCAATATGGCTGGGATCTTTTTTAAAGGGTGAAATTTGGACCCAGAGAGAGACATGCACAGAGGCTGAAGGCCATGTAAGGGCAGAGGACTGGGCTGCTGCAGACACAAGCACAGAACCCCAAAGACTGCAGCAGCCACCAGACACTAGGGAGAGGCAGAGAGGGGTTCCCCTCCCGAGTTTCAGAGAGATCATGGCCCTACCAATGCCTCAATGTTGGGCTTCTGGCCTCCTGAACTATGAGACAATAAATTTCTGGTCTCTTTGGCCATGTGGTTTGTGGTGCTTTGCTTCGGCAGCCCTAGCAAACCTCCTTCAGCCCTGCTCTGGCTCACAGTTTCCCAGATGATAAAGATTCCTTACTGGCTCAACAGCATGACCTCAAAACATTTTTCTAAGCACACTGAGCCATCCCTAGGAACATGGGAACGCAAACTCCCTCCCTGTGCAATCCTTTATTTCAGTTGAAAGTACCAGGGTTAGAATGACATAAAAGCGAATGCACTGACCCACAGTGCACGCTCAGGCATCTTCACTCATGTATCTCTATGACATGAGTACTGTTTCAGAGGAAGTAAAAGCTCACGCAGGTCAATGCATGAATGCCCTCATGTGTGCCCTCATGTGACTCGTTTTAATGCAGCACACCCTGCCTCCTGCATTCTATGGAAAAAAAACAACAACCTGTTCTTGGGCACTTGTGTGTAGGGCCCTGAGGGTTACAGAAGTTCCTTGCCATCAATGTTCAGTATAATGTGGACTCATTCTAGTTCTTTTTAACAACACAAAACCAGTGCATGGTTTTCTTGGACAGACCACATCTTCTAAACCAGGACACACGATCCAATGCGGCTCATTTAAAATCTGTGAATAACATCTATGGAGTAACTGATGTCGTAGCCAGAGAGCTCCTTTGACCAGGTTTTGGTGGAACCCTCTACTGCCCCCTCTGGCGCCCCCTAACACTTGCCCTTCGCGGCCTATCACCAGTCCTGTCTCACTTCCTGGTGGTGTGGTTGGTGGTATACATGGCCATACACAGCCAGCTATTTAACAGTAGACACCTCAGCCAATCGTCTCTGTTGCCCTTGCACCTTGAAAGTAACAGGTTCCAAACAGGTAAACATTTACCTCCTCCATGCGTCCCACTACTCACTGACAGCTTCGTTGTGATGCCCCTCATCTAAGCTACATTTACTTTAAAGGCAATGCTATGAAGCACAGGACAATGGTGCCTATCGTAGTTGATCTGATTTGAATCATGGCACTTGGATTAGCAGCAGTCACCAAAGAGCAAGAATTCCAGTGTCCTTTATGAAAATGCCAAATTTCTAAACGTAAGGGAAAACTTTAACTTACTGAGTATGCTGAGGTCAGTATTTACAAACACGTAATTTCATACAACAATGAGGGTGGTGGGGGTGTGGGGGGGCGGTAAGGTATCAACATCCTACTTTAGACTCAGAGGTTAAACAGCGTGGCCAGGACTGCATGATAAGTAAACAGTAGAGCCGGGATTCAGACGTGGCTTCTAGGTTCCAACCCAGAGTTCCTTCCACTTTTCCATGCCGCCCCTCGGGTTTGAAGACAGGCCCAGGTTTTATAAGAATTTACTTCATTCATCAATTTGAATAAATATTTGGGGAATCGCAGTGGCCAGCCCCTCCCCCATCTTTTTGGACACAGCTTCTTCCCTTTTTTGGAGCAGGGCTCTTCACTTTAACGCCTGCCATGTGGTCTGAGGGCACTGCTGCCTTCCTACAGTACCCGCCTCTCTGGCCACAAGGACTGTCTGGGGCGGACACTCCACCCCAGCTGGGCCCATCGGTAGTGAGCCGGAGCCCACAGGGCAACAGAGAAATGCAGAGCTGGAAAGTTAAGTCACATTAAGGAGGTAAAGGTAAAAACTGGCCCCTAAGCCCTTGGAGGGGAGCCTCAGAGCCTCTTCCACAGCCTTCTAAGTCATCCCTCTATTGCTTGTTAAGCCAGTTTCAATTTCTACTTCTTAAAACCAAAAAAACCTGTTTTAACTGTCAAGGGAGTAAGTAGCACCGCTGGTCAGAACTGCTATATTCCAGTTTGTCACTTTTCTTTCCAACAGAAACAGCCCTTGTGCTAGTCACATGGGAAAATTACTCCAGGAAGGATGCTTAAGCATAGCAGAGTGACCAAAAACTCAAAGTAAAATTGATGACAAAGTATGCTCGTTGCATAAAGGTACTTGTGAACATCAAACCTGACAGGACCCCATGGAGACCGCCATTTCTGTCTCACAAACACATTCCCTTATAGACAGGAAACCCGACACTGATTAATGAAAGGCTCTTTCCAAATACAGCACAAAAAGACATCTAATATAGACAAGACAGTGTTAAGTATAACCTCTCCCTGACACCAGGGACTGCCTGCTTACATTTATCATCTCCTATCAACTACATAAAAATTTACCAGGAGTTTAACTTGTATGTTCTTTAGCCGAGTGCAGCTGGCAAAAGGCTCTGGAAAACCTGGACCCATACGGGAAACACGGGCCCCTCCCACTTACGTGGGGTATCCTCGGACCCCCTGGGCGGAGCACACATCTGACTCTGCTGTGCAGTCTACTTTAGCCACGTAGACCTTGGCGTCCTCCATGCTGTTGTACTTGTCTCCCAGGTCATTCCAAGTGGGCTGCAGCCGCTGGCAGTGTCCACACCTGGAACAAGGGGAGGGGAGCAAGCACACTGAATATCGGGTCAGGGGGTGCCGGCCCACCTCTTCACCCATTTCCATACGGCAGTGGACCTTTCTGATCCTTTCTTTATACTACAGCAGGGAAGGATGGCTCACAATTACCACAGAACCTCACTCCTCGGCCTCCAGCCCCCCAAAGAGTTCCTGCATTGTTTTCAGCAGGAAACCAAAACATAGCAAGCTGTTGAGACAGATCCGCCTTGAACTGGCCCCTGTTGACCTCCAATCTGACCTCTGTACACCTGCTGCCCTCCTTTGCTTGCAGTTTAACCTGGAGCCAAACTGAACTACTTGTGGTTTTCTGAAGGGGGACAGACTGGCTGGCACACGGGCATTGGTACACGCCCTCTCTGATGCCTCCTCCCTAAGCCCATATGGCAAATTCCTATTTGCCCTTCAGGTTTGGTTTGGGTATCGCTTCCTCCAGCAAGTCGGCTCTGACTACCCAGGCTGTCTGGTGCCATTCTCTTCTCTTCTTCTTCTGGAAAGTTCCCTTGCTCTCCTTCTACTGCAGCAGCTTCACACTGCCTGCCATAATCGCCCCTATTTTATTTAGTCAGGACTCTCTACTAAATAACTAAGTATCTGCCAACGCGAGGCAACCTCAAAATTCACTCAATCCTGCATTTTCCCCAATGAGAAACTTTAGAAAAGTTTGTGGCTACCCCAACTTCTCGGTTTGATGCAACCAAATGTATACTTGATATTCGCTGTACGAATTTGAGAGTACATTTTTAAATCCCCTATCATTTAAAATAATACATTAACTTAGAATTATTGCTTCTTGCTACTCTTCCCGTTTCTTGACAGCATCAGCATTTTGTCCATCACTAAATCTACTTTTTCAGTCCTATAACTGATCACCTTTAATTATCAGCTCTCTGTAGTGCCATATTTGAATACTATATGAGTCAGCATGGAAACTTTATCTCAAGCTTCAGGTGCAGTCACAGTAGCATTATGGCACGTAGGAGTTTTTGTTGTGTTTTTTGTTTTTTTCACCTGGTGTATATTCATGGTATCTACGAAGAAACCAGCTGCCGTATTGCTTTTCAAAGTGATCTTTAAAATGCTTACTTATAGGGTGCGTGGTTGGCTCAGTCAGTTAAGCACCCACTTGATTTTTGGCTCTGGTCATGATCTCACAGTTTCATGAGTTCAAGCCTGAGGTCACTGAAGGTGCGGAACCTGCTTGGGATTCTCCCTCTCTCTCTCTTCCCCCCACCTGCCCAAATAAATAAATAAACTTAAAAAAAAAATAAATGCCTGTTTATAAAGAACACCCAACACTCAAAATGGTCACTATGTCCTCAAAGTAATTTTTCAACAAAATCAGTGTTACATTTCTTTGCCTCTTTTCTTTTCTGACAGATGACCTCCGTCATAAGCACTGAAAGGCAGCACCAAAAAAGTCTGCCTCAAGCTAATGTGTCTTCCCTAAGCAGCACTTTCCTGGCCAGCTAAAAGAATCCTTGCTTTATAAGAAACTCAACTACAAAATGATTCCCTCTTTTCTGAAAGATAATTGTGAAGGAAAATCAGAATTCTACCTAAGTTATATTAAGTTATATAAGTTATACAGCTCAAGTGCTGTGAAGACAAGCACTGTTCCTTTTACAACTTTATTTCCAGTAACCAGCACATGCTTAACGGGTACTAAATGTCTGGCAATGTCTTAGTGATGGCTCATCCACAGGTGCCATGTAGTGGGCACTTCTGGTTTGGGACCGTTGTGGCTACAGTATGAACTTTTGGGACAGTAGCTTAATTCAAAATCTTGCATCTGTGGCCACGTAATAGAGCAAAGCCACCTGGCCCTCCTAATCTGACAGTCACCAGATTCAAGGTGATGCGCATCGGCCATACAGAAGCCGTGTCCTGATGTTAGCACAAAATCTACAGCCGGATAACCTTACATCTGCCAGGTTCAGAGTGCAGGTATACAGAGCAATATTCTCATTATATGCTGCCGCTGCCCCCAAGTTACATGTGGGCTTCCAACATTCCAGAGACTAAACCTGGAAAGAGGTGGGGGGAATGGTGTAGGCCACAGCCTGTTCTATCTGAGCCCCGATGTGCCCTTAAGGTCTAACATTTAAATGCCTTCATAGAAACCCAACATCTTTATCTAAGTATTTTGTAGTGGATAATTAAGAAGCAAACAAAAACTTTAAAGAGCTATGTTCCTAGGAACATCCACCTAAAAGTCTGTAAGTCATGGGTCCCCTGGATGGCTCAGTCAGTTAAGCTTCTGACTTCGGCTCAGGTCATGATCTCGTGGCTTGCGAGTTCCAGCCCTGTGTCAGGCTCTGGTACTGAGGGCTCAGAGCCTGGAGCCTGTTTAGGATTGTGTGTCTCCCTCTCTCTCTGCCCCTCCCCCACAAATGTGTGCGCTCTCTCGCTCGCCTTCAAAACTAAACATTAAAAAAAAATCTAAATCTGTAAGTCACATACACTGAAAAAGGAGTTTACTTAATACGAAGTGCCCAGTTGCCAGTCTTCTCACTCAGTCTAGGACTCGCTGGTGTTACTGAGACTCCAAAATTAAAACTCCTTCGGCACTGCACAGACTTCCTATGTCTACATGTCAGCTTTTCTTTAAAAAATAAAGAAAAAAAAATCCACGGACTTACTCCACTGAAATAGGCTCCAATTAAGTAATGTATTTAATTGGAATAGATACTCTGAGAATACTCCTTCACAGAGGAACTATTAATAATGAACGATTATTTTATGCTACAAAGTATTTTCTAGACCACTGGTAGATCTAAAACTTCAAGTCGGGGCTGGTTCTTGGGAAGTTGAAACACAATGTACCCCACGGGTACACTGCTAATAAATGCCAGCTCTCACTCAGACTTGCCCCCCAAAGTTGACTTAACTCCAAATGAACTGAAATAGTTAACAGCCTGACTATGGAAAGAAAGAGAAAAAAAGTTTCCTCCAACTTCCGCCCGCACAGTTCCTGAACAGGACGTTTTTCATGGGCATCTTCTCTCTGTTCCTTCCTACATCGCTTCCCCCCATCTCAGTGAGCCTCTCTCCCGCTCTGGGGAAGGATGCCAAGTGCTGCAACAAGCCTGCAAAATGCCTTGTGCCCTAACACTGGCTTTGTGCTCTGCCCCATGAGAACTTCCCTCCACCGGGGCATCCAGGCGCTGGAAGGAAAGCACTACCTGTGCTTCTGTGAACATCAGGAAGTCCTTCTGCAGGACAATTCGCAGGGAAGGGGTCTCTGGGGTTGGCACGGAGGCCCATACGGACGCCTCCACCGGAGAACCGAGGCAGGAGCTCCGTTCAGCTCACACTTTCCAGAAGACCAGGCCCCAAGACAGAGGTGGGGAGGAGGTGCCGGGGGTCAGCCTTGGATGGAGGGGCCAGTGCGCTGCAGTCGCCTAGAGCACACACAGCTCCCCCATCGACTCGGAGCCACGACGGGGTCTCCAGCGTTCGCACTACTCTCGGCTTCCCGGGGTAGCACAGGAACCCCTTCTCTCCCCGGACCACCCTTTCCCAGCTCCTGAACACACAAAAGGGGGAAATCACACCTTTGCGAGTTGCTATTTTTCAACTAAACCCCTGTGCAGGGGGATCTGCCCTGCAGCGAGCGCACGGAATCCGACCTCCGAGCGTTCACTGCCGGACTCCACTGGCCGGCGGCCGCCGCACGTGGCCCACGGGTCCCAGCCGCACCCGCAGGCCGCCGCCTCTGGCCGGCGCAGGAAGTTTGGGGCGGGGGCTGGGGAACCGGCGGGGTAGCCCCACAGGGCGACAAGGCCACCCGCCCCTCCCCCCGGTCCGGGGACTTGGGGGCGGGGGGGGGAGGGTGTGCTGGGAGCGGGGACGGGACGGCTTTTTCCCGGCTGCCCCCTCGGGGTCCGCCCCCTCCTGCACCGCCCCGGCCGCCCTGCGCCACGTCAGCCGCGAGCGCCCACGCCCCCGGCCCGAGCCCGCGCCGCCCCCGCCGCCCCGGCACTGCGCGACCCCCCCCCACCCCGGCCCGCCGCGGCGCCCCCGGCCCGACCGCCCCCCGCGCGCAGGGTGCGGGGCCCCGAGGAGCGCGGCGCGGCCAGTTACCAGGGCGCGAAGAACATGACGAAGTGCGCGGCGCTCTGGATCCCGTGCGTGAACATGTCGGCCGTGTACAGGTGCTTGGCGTGCGGGTCCTGCCCGTCCTCGCCGTCGGCCGGTGGGGGCCCGTCCGCCGCCGCCGCCGCCCCCGGCTCCTGGGCCCAGGCGCCCCCGCGCCCGCCGCCATGGCCCAGCAGCAGCAGCAGCAGCGGCAGCGCGGCCAGGGCCAGCGGCCGGGGCAGCGGCGGGAGGAGGCGTCCGGGGCGCGCGGGCATCACGGCGGGGCTGGCGCGCTCTCGCCGCGGCGGCCGGTCCCCTCGGCGGCGCCCGCCCGCAGCCGCCCGCCCCGCGCGCCGCCCCGCGCACCGCCCCGCGGAGGCCGCGCCCCTTTCTCGCCCCGCCCCGCGCCTGGCGCGCGCCCACTGCCCGCCGGAGGCTGAGTCCGCGCGCGCCCGTCCGCGGTCCTCCTACCCCCAGCACCAGAGGGGAAAAGGTGAGTGGTCCCGGCCGCCAGCACGCCCCGGGGCCCGCTCAGCCCACAGTAAGGTGACTAGTGCAGGGAAGCCACAGATGGGAATGTCAGCGTCGGTTAATCGTAGCCACACACACAAAGACCCCGGGATTTCAGGCTAAAGGAAGAAAAGAGCGGCTGTCAGCAGAATGGAGGGGATTGAGCAAAAGTGGGTGGGGTTTGCACCTGAATGAGTCAAATGCTTGGCCAGACCTCAACTGTGATTCTGGGCCTGAGCTCAGTCAGAAGTGTGATGAAACCCACGTTCCAAGTGAAACCGTGGCCTGTTATCCCCGCCCTGCCTTAACTTTGGGGTGAGAAGGAGAGGTCAGAGTGGCTTCTTTCAAACAAGTCCCGCAGTGCTCATCTTCAAAAGGGTGGCTGGCGTCCTACTGTGCACCCCCTGCACTAAGGTGAATGACAACACCCCTACTCTGGTTGCCCCCCTTGTGGAACCAGTAAAAGGTATTCCCTGGGCTTGGGCACCTCACAGTTCATACCTGCACACATATCTTGTTGCATATGGTTATTGAAGTTTTGGGCTCTGCCCTGGGGGCCTGAAGCTAAATTAGGCAGAATCACTGGGTTGCTTCCTGGGATCCTGCTTGGTCCTTGGTTGTCCTCAATCTGGGAAACTCCAGGCATTTGGCATGGCAACAGCGGAAGATCCCAGTGATTCACCTGTCATTACTCTGTTCCAGACTTTGGGTCAGCCGCCACTAAACCTTTAACCATGCTTTGCCAAATACCAAACTATCAATTCCCTTCAAAACCTTTTCTCCCAACCGCTTAAGCTTGAAAAATGGGAATCATCTCTCACATGCTCCCTCGTTTCCTTTATCTCCTATAATTCAAACCAACCACACTTCCTGGATCTATCCTTTCTTTCCACCATTGTAAGTATCCATACTCTCATCAGACTTTAATCCTGGCCTGCTGTAGTAGTTTTCTAAGGGCCTCCTTTGTTCACACATCAGGAAAATTATTTTTCCTAAAGCCTACCTTTGACCATGATAGTTTGCTGCTCAATACCTTCCCCTACACACACACACCCTCCCTCCCAACATGGTCAAACACAGATTCCTTAGTTTGCCACTCAAGGCCCTCTGTGATGAGATTCCATGTGCTTTGTGTCATTGTGAAACTCACCACTGGAAGTCCAGGTATCCTCTCCAATAATGTATTATTGCCAGACTCTTATCCCGATGCTCCCCCAAATCTCATACAAACTCTTTCACCTGTGCTATCAGGAAGTTCCAACACAAGAGTGGCACACGGGAGTGAAACACGGGAGTCCTCCCAAATGTTAGCTATTTATTCTTTTACACCTTGAAAGATGGCTTCCTTGCTCCCCATTGCTCCTCCCAAACCGTCTCTCCCCCTTCCTCTTGCAAACCCCCTAGCTGCCATTCAAGTGATGCCATTGGGTATGGCATCCACTGCTCTTCCAGTCCTTGTCACCCGCCCACTTTTGTCATCTAACCTCTTCCAGGTGCCTCCCCCCGTTGTTCATGGAAGATTTGGTTTCTGGCTCACCGTATTCCTGGCCACCACCTTCCCGTCTTCATTCCTGGTGTCTTCAGATGGCCCACCTATCTGTCCCTCAGTGATTCCTTCCCAAAGGGAAACCCTGGAACTTATTATAACCTGAAACTGCACTGTGTCCGGAATCTGAATCAAAGGCATCCCACTCTGCCCAGTGCCTCTTGTACTTATAGTCTACTGCTCAGTGTCCCCTCATCATGACTTCTGAGCTCCAGACCACATCTGCTCACAGTCTCCTTACAATGCACATTGCTCTGTTCCCTTGCCTCCCGACCAAATTGGATCCCATGGATTCTCATACTTGATGTCTTGCCATGCTCTCTTGCAGTGACTCTGGCAAGGCCTGAGACATAGTTTGGCTTCCCAATCAGCCATGTTTACCTCTACCAACAACCTCCCTCCCCACTCCCCTCTTCACCCTTTCAGTTGAACTTGACCTCATACTGCTCTCAGGAAACTGAAGCCCAAAGCGTGAACTCTCTCATGTTTGTGCCACCAAATCTATACACACCCTTGTGGCCCCTTCCCCTTCTTCCCTGTTGTTATACAAGTGAAGGAAGTATCCCCCTCCTTACAAAGGCCAGTCTTCTGCAGTGCTCTAGAGCATATCCATGGCTCCCTACACCCACCTCCCCAGACAGATATCCAGGTCCTAATCCCTGGGACCTCTGAGTGTGATTTTATAGGACAAAAGAGACTTTGCAGATGTAATGAGATTAAGGATCTCGAACTGGGGAGATTATTCTGGAATATCTAGGTAGGCCTGAAATGTAATCACAAGTTTTTTAATAAGGGAAAGGCAGAGGGAAGTTTGACTACAGAAGGAGTGCAGGAGGCAACCAGAGCAGAGAGAGATTTGAAGCTGTTCCACGGTTGGCTTTAAAGGTGGAGGCAGGGACAGTGAGCTGAGAATGTAGTTCTGGAAACTGGAAAAAGCAAAGAAACGGCTTCTCTCCTGGGACTCCAAGAGGGCTCTTTGGCCCTACTGACAATGTGACTTTGGTCCAGTAAAGCTAATTTCAGACTTCTGACCTGCAGAACTGTAAGAGAATAAATGTGCGCTATTTAAGCCCCCAAGTTCATGGTGGTTTGTAAGAGCAGCTAGAGGAAACTGACCCTATCTCAGCTCACCTCCCCAAGGGCTTCACTGCTTCCATTGTCTTCTCTCTCTCTCTCCCCCGCATGTGTTATGAACTGCTCCGTCTCTCCTAGACCTTTCCGTGCACGTACAACATACTTCAGATCTCCGAACTTAAAGATAAAACACATCCCTTGACCTCACAATCTCCCAGCTACTATCCCAATTCCCTACTTTTCCTTCATAGCAAAATCTTTCAAGAATTATCCGCATTTCACGTTCCATTCATTCTTGAGCCAGGCCTCTGTGGCTCCCTCACCCACCAGACACCAAAGTCACCAAAGGTGTCCACTTGGCTAGTCAGAGGAGCACTTTGCTCTGCTCATCTCATTGGGCTTCCTGGCAGCTTTGGTCCAATCGCCATTGGCCACATCTGGATCCACTCAGGATGGAGACTGGTGGCAGTTTCTCCCATGTGCCCCCTCCGTTACTCGCCACTCCTCCACCCCTCCGTGTCAGCTTCTCAGAGCTTAGCCTCCAACCCACTTTTCCTCTGGCTACACTCCCCCCAACCACCCTGGGTGACCTCACTCAGAGCCATGACTTTAGACACCCCCACGATGACGACTCCATAGTGTTTACACCAGCTGAGACCTTTCTCCGAGCTCTCCCTACCTATCTGCCACCACCGTTCGTCCTTCTGACAAGTGTGGCCGAAACCAAACTCGTGACTCCCCACAGTGATGCGCTTGTCTTTCAGTTTCGCCACCTCGGTAAGCGAAGCGCCGCTTCCCTGGGGTTTGCTCACAGCTGCACGGCTTCCTTTCCCTTTCCCTTAATGCTGCGTCTCAGTCCCCACCCCGGCCCCCACCTCACACCAGGAGGCTCAGTCACTTCCATGTCTGAAACACATCTCCAACAACTTACTCCCTGCCACGACCCGCAGTATCACTTCACACATGGTCTGCCACTGAGTCCCTCCAGGCTTCACAGGTTTTCACACAGCAGCTAGAACTGCTAAAATCCTAAAACTGTCACTTAACTTCCTTCAGTGGCTTCCTTTTCTTTTAGAATGCAGCCCCAGCTCCTTGCCTCGGCTTCCGAGGGCCTTCAGGAAAGATGCAGCCTCCTGACCTACCGCTGTGCCCTCTGCTCCCATTCTGGATGATTCTTACCACCCTCCATGAGATTCCCTCCTTTGCACTTGTGGTGCCCCAGGCTCATTTCCTCTCTCTTCCTGTGACTGGCCACCTTGCGCCCTCAGGTCTCTTGCCCCCACATCACCGACTCTGGGGACACCTTCCCTACGCACCCCTCTGGAGCCGCCTCCCTCTGCTCACCACATTGTCTCTGTCACTGCATGGTTTGGTTTCCGCACATCCCTTTCCACAATTTGATGTCATTTTGTTGCAGACACATGGGTTAAGTTGGTTAATTGGCCCTCTTCTCCATCAATAAGCCCTGTGAAGGACAGCCATATCTGTCATGTTCCCCGCTCTCTCCCGAGAACCCAAATGCTTGGCACGTAGTAGACACTCAACAAGTGTTGGGTGAAGGAGCCCACCTTCTGACCCATGTTCTTTTCCCAGGCTCCAGGAAGACTAAGTGACTTACTCTTTCCCAAATATCCATCGGGCTCTTCCCTGTACCTGGAATGACTCTCTGTGAATTCCCAGCCCTCATGTGGAACGGAGGTGCCACTTCATATGGCGGCAGCTACGAGTGCCCCTGCTGGAGTGCCCCATCTCTCAGCAGCCTGACTTCCAGCTCAAGAAGGCTTAAGAGTGGAGAAATGGAATTTTTACAACATGAAGTGAATACAACTTTCTTAGGGAAGGCTTTTCTGACCCCCCAGGAGGGGTTAGCCCTCACCCCCCACTATGCCCTCATAATAGCTGTCCTTTCTCTCCATACCCCTGAACGGAACAGTAATTATTTGTTGGTATAAGCCTTCCCCTGTAGACTCCGTGGGGTAAGGGTTGTGAACATCATGTCTGGTGCAGGTACTTACGCATGTTTGTTGAACGAATGCATGAAGGATTAAATGAAAAGCCATAGTCATTTGGTTTTCCTTCAGAAAACACCCTTACAATCACAGCCTTATCCCAAACAGATAAGGCTACAGGCACGAAGGCTGGTATCAGTATTCCTACTACTGACAAATAGTGTTGCTACACTGCCCTTTTACTGTAAATCTGTAGCCTTCAAGGAGCTGTGCCCTTATCCCAACAGCAGCCCAAGGGGTGTGTGACAAAGCCTATGGTTTGCAAAGCTGTCCTCATCCCAGTGAGTGCAATCAAAGCTGAAATAGGAAGAATTGCTACGACAGGGAAACTACAGCTTGCATTTTCCACGTTCTGAGAGTAAAATGAAACCCCGGTATGTTGTCACTTTGGGAAGAGGACCCCACAGAACATTCTGTTAATACAGAAACTAAAATGCCACCATCGGAACCCCTTTAGCAGGTGCATCCTGAGTTATTAATTGGGCTGAAAATGCTACTTTGGGGCAGGTACTGAAAGCATTTGCATCCTGTTGTTCTGACTGCTGATCAGAACGTTCTGGAAGGTGCATCTAAAGAAGAGAAACCATTTTTCTCAGTGAGCCTTTGTGACTTTTCAAATGTGATTGTTGAGAAAGAGGGCAGACCTATAGGATTGCTCTCATCAGAGAAAGTCTAAAGAAAAAGACTAAAGCAATGTCCCAGCCTGGAGTCCCTCAGAGACATAAAGCTATTTTCAGCGTTTGAAAATGGTTAATGGAAATTTGATATTCACTCGCTACCCACATGAGCTCCCTGGGCAACACTGCCCGTCTCCTCCTGAACAATTAAGCACAGGAAAACACGCTGTAACATCCTAGATCCAGTTCAGAATCCATGTGGGATCCATGCCAGGGGAAACACTTTAAAAGTTCTTGAACGGATTGTGACCACTGAGCTGAAACAACTGTGCTATTTCTCAAAGTCCATGGACGTGTGGCTCTAGCTTTCTAGGGCGGTTCACTTTAGCCTCTGCACATGTGGATTCTTGTGCTCCTCCTCACCTCTGTCATTCTCCCAGCTCCTCATTTTGCTGGATGTTACTATGGCAGCTCTTCTGCCATTCTCCCGGGCTCCCTGAGTGCAAGGTCAACAGGCCGATGCACCAATTTGCACATGGGCACCTGAGTTTGGGAGCAGGAGAACAGTCTTCTCACCAAGGATGGATGCCACTCACTAAATAGCTCTACTTTTCTCTTGGCTGTGCTAGCTGGCATTGGTGGCCTTGACCGTGGTCTGTGGTGTTCCATATGGGCATGGGGGCATGCTACTCTCATGGTGCTTAGAAATGAGCTCTTAAGGGCACCTGGGTGGCTCAGTTGGTTAAGCGTCTGACTCTTGATTTCAGCTCAGGTCATGATCTCATGGTTCGTGGGAACACGTCCTGAGTCAGGCTCTGAGCTGACAGTGTGGACACTGCGTGGGATTCTCTCTCTCCCTGTCTTTGCCCTTCCCCCACTCATGGTCGCACCCAAGCGCCAAGCTCTCTCTCTCTCAAAATAAATAAATAAACATTTTTAAAAAAGAAAAAGAATCCAGCTCTTAAAGGCTGCCCAAGTCCCAGAACACTTCCAAATCTAGAATCCAGGAAAATGATTTACCTAAACTAATGGTTCTAGGCTCTGGCTGCATCCTACAATCAGCTGGGTCTTGAAAATAGTACTGATGCCTTGGCCCAGCATCCAATGTCGAAAAGCACTGGGATTAGATGATGCATAGTCGGATCTCTGCCCCTGGTGCTTCTGGGGGGGGGGGGTGCTTCTGAAGGGGGTGCTGCAGGGCCCTGAGCACACAGACATGGAACAGACCACTGAAGGAATGCTGATGTTCCCTGGAAGTAGATAGGGGTTTTCTTTTCTTTTTAAATTTTTTAAGTTTATTTATTTACTTTGAGAGAGCGAGTGAGCAGGGAGGGGCAGAGAGAGAGAGAGGGAGTCAGAGTCCCAAGCAGGCTCTGCATCGACAGCACAGAGCCCGATGTGGGGCTCAAACCCACAAACTATGAGATCATGATCTCAGCCGAAACCAGGTGCCCCTTTAACAGGGGTTTTCTTAAGAAAAGAGTTCTGACTCCAACATGTTTGCAGAACACCGGGTTTCGACAGAGACAGGACACAGGATTCAATCTCTGCAGCCGTCACCCGCCACCCCCCTTGCAGGAATGGCTTCTGCATGACAAAACTGGTTTCCAATGGAAGTCTCACTGCATCAGGGCCGAGTGCCCTGAACTCTAGTTCACACCCGGGGACGTGTGACCTTGGGAGCCCCGCAAACACCAGGAGCGTGTGCCAAGGAGCTGGGAAGACTAAACGAATGGCCAGATGAAGCAGGAATGAGGAAGAAATTAGAAGAGACAAGCTTACTCACCAAAGGATGTCTCAGGGATTTGAATATATAAACACACCCTCTGAGTCTCCAACAGTATCATAGGCAGCGTTTCCCGAACTTCTTTCATCACAGACCCTTTTTCATTTGTGGGATATCTTGTGCCATTCATGCTTTGCAAACACGCATTGCGAACGACTTTGTGAAGGTTAGGTCGCATTTCACGTGCAAAGATAAACGTCTGGTCTCCTTGCCTTGCTAGAGCTCCCGCAACTCCTCCTCTATCGTGAGGACCTACTGCAGGGAAATTCACTCAAACATGTATCAGCGTCTCGTCCGGGTCAGGCACACTTCTAGGTGCTGGGGATTTGGCGAGGACTAAAATAGACCCCCAAACCCCTGCCTTAATACAGCTTCAGGATATGGGAGATACATACTCTGTTGGTCAGGACTAAGCGCCAAGGAGGAAAAGATAAGGCAGGGAAGGGGGTGTCAAGTGTTAGGGTTCAGATGGGACTGATGTGTTAAGAAGGGCTCACTGGGGAGGTGGTTTCTGAGTAAAGACGTGAGGGCAGTGAGGGGGTAACAGAGGTGACAGTTTGGAAGCAGAGCAACCCTGCGGAGGACTCAGCCGAACAGACAAAGGAGGCACATATTGGGGGAGGCGGTCAGAGAGGTGCAGCCAGAGTCAGGCAGGTCAGAGTGAGAATGCTTGCTTTCATGAATGAGAAAGGAAGTCATTGGAGGGTTTTCAGCAGGAACCATGACAGGCCCTGACTTCCTGTCCAGCAACATTGTGCGGAGAGTTGTACTGAGGAACACGAAGAGGGCAGGGGGGCGGGGGTAAGGTACGATTAGGGCACGATTGCGGCCACCCCATCTGGTGACTCACACTTTTCAATGTTAAATGCCAGTAGAAGTTGCTGCGTGAGCAGATGAGGGTTGTGTGACAAAGACATGAGTTAAGGATGACATTGAGGTTTTTAGCTGGGGCAACCGGGAGGATTGAGATGTCTTTCACTTTGATGGGAAACAGGTTTGGGGGGTATATAGTCACTCAAAATAGAACACATGAAACTGAAGATGTCTGTAGATACACAGAGTAGGCAGTTGGATATTCGAGTTCAGGGGAGAGATGTGCCAGATATAAATTTGAGAGCGATTAGCATGTAGATGGCATTTAAAGCCGTGAGCTAGGATGAGATCCCTGTGGGAGAGAGTCTAGACAAGAGAAGAGGTTCAAGGTCTGAGCCCTGAGACCTCTCACCATTTAGAAGACCAGCAGATGAGGAGGAATGTAAAAAACAAAACAAAACAAAGACTAACAGGGAGCAACCAGCAAGTTAGGAGGACAGCCTGATAACTCTTGCCCTGAAGGCCAAGAGTAGAAAGGTTTCAAAGAAGAGGGAGGGAGCAGATGTTGCAAATCTGCTAATATGTCTTTGCTTGCCCTGGACGATCCCCTTTTGCACCGGGGGACCAAGTGTAATCATTACTCATACCCCATTTCCTTTCATATATGTCCCAGTTTGGATAGCACATTTGCAGGTTATCCTCCTGACGGGTCAGGTGTGATTGGGTATTAACGCTTGGTTCTGAATTTGACAATGTTTAGGTCACAGCGAGCTTGAACATGGTAGTCTGGGTGGAGAGGTGGTAGCAAAAATCTGATTTGACTGGCTTCAAGAGGGGCAGGAGGAGGGGAGTCAGAGAAATGAGTATAAAAACACATTCAAGGGGCGCCTGGGTGGCTCAGTTGGTTAAGTGTCTCTTGATTTCGGCTCAGGTCATGATCTCATGGTTGTGCAATGGAGACCCATGTCGGGCTCTGCGCTGAATGTGGAGCCTGCTTAAGATTCCCTCTCTCCTGTCTCTTCCTCCCTTGCCCTTGCGCAATCTCTCTCTCTCTTAAAAAAATTAAAAACACACACACATTTGAGAACTTCTATTGTAAAAAAAAGCAAAGGAACACAACAGTAACTGGAGGGGAGAGTGTGGCCAAGAGAGTTTTGTTTCTTTAACATGGAAGAAAAACCAGCACATTTCTAGGCTGATCCAAAAAAAGAAGGACACAGTGATGGTATAGGAGAGAGAAGGGAGAAGTTCTGGGGCGCTGTTTCTGAGTGAGTGTGTATGGGGGTGTCACCAGCTGTATAGGGGGAGAGGTTGGCTGACCCAAGGAAAACCACCAGTTGCCTGTAATAAGAGGAGGGCAGGCCCAGGGGTGGGCAATGATCTGGAAAGGTGGGTAGATGTGGTTGTGGTGGGAACCCACATCGATTCTCTTCTGGTTGTTTCTACTTTGTCACGGAAATGGGAAGCAATGTCATGAACTGAGACCAAAGATGGGGGGGAAAGTATGGGAGGTTTGGGGAGGGAAGAGAAGTCTGAAATCAAGGTCTAGAAAGGGATGAGAGTGTGAAGGACCAGGGCAGTTTGGTATGATTGCCTGGTGGCCTTGAAGACCCATTTGAAGTCAATGTGACATTCCCGGATTTTCTCCAGTCTCACCTCTGCAGAAAATCTGCTGTGTGGGGCAACCACAGGGGACTGCAGTTGAATTTGGCCAGGTTGGTGGTTTAGTCAAGTGAGGTAGCAAGGCAGAGGGGAAAACAGGGTGAGAGTGTAGGGAGGGAAGAAACGATAGCTCTTGAGTATGGAATTTAAGCTGAGTAAATGGAGAGGACAGTTATCTTAAGAAGTTACAATGTTCAGCCATCTGTACAATACACAAGTTCATTATGTCTTTGATATGTTGGTAATTTCCAGTAGGTCACCTGTCAGTTTATTGAGAAGCCTCATTCCACACATTCTCTCTAGTTGTACTACTACTTTTTTTTTAAAGTTTATTTATTTTGAAAGAGAGAGAGAAGGAGGGAGAATCCCAAGCAGACTCCATGCTGTCAGCGTGGAGCCCAACGTGGGACTCAGACTCACGAACCATGAGATCATGACTTGAGCCAGGATCAAGAGTCGGGACGCTTAACTGACTGGACCACCCGGGTACCCCGAGTTCGACTACCACTCTTCAGCTCAGGCCTTCACCACATCCTGCCTGGCTGCTCTCCCCAGGATCTCAGTAGTTACTACCAGTTCCATGGTCACCAATTTTGGCCAAGATAATCTAATAATTAATGGCCAATAAATTAATAAATAATCATTTTAAAATAAGAAGCAGATTAATAAAGATAGTCTAAAATCACCTAAAAGCCAGTTTTGTCACATCACTGCTTTGCCCCCACGTAAAGAACAGCTCTGTATCTCCTACTCCACGGCTCCACAGATCCTCTGCCTGCAGCTCACAGCTCCCTCCACTTTTACTAGCTTGTCTCTAGCATCGTGTAACTCTGTTCCAGATAGGCTGCTTTCCCTATTGCCTCTGCCAGATGCTGCTTGTGCTGTGCTCTCTGCATGACATGTGCTCTCTCCCTCCCCCCCCCCCCCCTCTCTCTCTCTGCTTTTCAAAATCCTATGTGCTATACATGCTAAACTGTGATAGTGGCCGATACAAGGAGAGGGGCGGGATTGGAGTGGGCTGTGGTTGTGTGTGTGTAACAGTTGTCATCTGATTTTTTTTTTTTTTTGCAATAATTCTGCCTTCATATCACTTTTGTAATTTTGTAATTGGAAAAGTTTAAATTTAATTAAAAAAAAAAATGCTTCTTGGGGCACCTGGGGGGCTGAGTCAGTTGAGCATCGGATTTCAACTCAGGTCATGATCTCGCAGTTCGTGAGTTCAAGCCCCACATCGGGCTCACTGCTGTCAGCCTGTCAAGCCTGTTAGCACAGGGCACACTTCGGATCCTCTGTCCCCCTCTCTCTGCCCTTTCTGCGCTTGAGCTCCCCCAAAAGTAAATAAATATTTCAAAAATATTAATTAAAACAATAAAAAATGTTTCTTAGTTGCAATTTGGCAATAGATAGTTCAAATTTAAATAAGCATACCCTTCGACCCAGCAATAAGTTGAGGACCTTAAATTTCTTTGGGAGGTAACTTCACAAGTTCATTGCAGCATTGTTTATAATAGCAAACTACTGGAAAAAACCCCGCTATCCCTTAGGAGGGGACTGAGAAAAAGAACAAAAACACAAAACAAAAAAGCAAACCTATATTCAGACCATGCACAATGCACAATGTGCATAACAGTATATTTTAGTGGTGAGTGGTGCAGCCACTGTATCAGACAACTCCGACTGGCATTTCAGCTCTAGCCCTTCTGGCTATGTGACCTTGGGTAATTAAAATTTGCTGTGCTTGAGTTCCTTTATCTGCTAAATGGGGACTAGAATAGTATCCACCTAATAGGTTTGTTGTTGTAAGGAAGCGGTGGGTTATTACACGTAAAGCATTCCAAACCATGCCTAGTTCCACCTAGGATGTAAAAAGCAGGAAAAAAATATTTCCCCACCCTGACAACAGAAAAAACCACGATAAACTCTAACACTAACTTTTCATGAACTTACCAGAGAACTGAAGCCACAGGACAAAACAAATATCCTTCAGGCTCGTGCAAGGAAAGATGAAATACAAGCATGGGCTCATCTATAGCAGAGCATAGGGGGAAGAAATGCTGGGACCATACTTGTGGGTAAGAAGAATTCAGTTAGATTTTAAAGTGAATTGCAGGGTGTCTGGATGGTTCAGTCAGTTAAACATCTGACTCTTGGTTTTGGCTCGGGTCATGATCTCAAAGATCATGAGATCGAGCCTCACAGGGGGCTCTGTGCTGACAGTGTGGAGCTGGCTTGGGATTCTCTCTTTCCCTTTTTGTCTCTCTCTCTCTCTCTCAAAATAAATAAACCTTAAAAAATTTTTTTTAATGAATTGCAAAGGCCAAGTGTGGGCTAGTGTGAGTACAAACCCGAGAGCACAGACACAAATGGAGTTTGCACTCACATGTGGGGGGTCTTTTTTTTTTTTAATTTTCTTTAAGTTTATTTATTTTGAGAGAGGAAGAAGCGAGTGAAGGGGAGGGGCAGAGAGAGAGGGAGAGAGAGAGAATCCCAAGCAGGCTCCTTGCTGTCAGCACAGATCCAGACGCGGGGCTCCGTATCACCAACTGTGACATCATGACTTGAGCCAAAACCAAGAGTCAGACGCTTAACCAACTGAGCCACCACCGACTGAGCCACCCAGGTGCCCCCATACACAGGATCTTTTACATGGACCTCCACCAGAGGCTCCCGAGAAAGTGGTTGGTGGGAGCAGAACAGGAGACCAAGACTTGGGGCAGGAGTGGCTGTTATTGTAGGAAAGGCACAAAAACCTGATTGGACTCTTCTCCCCTATTAAAAAGTTTTGGGGCACCTGGGTGGCTCAGCTGGTTAAGCATCTGACTTCGACTCAGGTCATGATCTCAAGCTTTGTGAGTTTGAACCCTGTGTCAGGCTCTGTGCTGACAGATCAGAGCCCGGAGCCTGCTTAGGATTCTGTGTCTTCCTCTCTCTCTGCCCCTCCCCAGCTCATGCTCTGTTTCTCTCTCTCTCAAAAATGAATAAACGTTAAAAACAATTTTTTTTAAAGTTTCAATTTCCTGAGACACTGGGAAACTGGGGCAGCTAGGGGATAGGTAAAAGAAAAAGGGACATCCTCTACCCTTGAAGAAGGAGCAGTAAGCAATTCTGGGTCCAGAATCATATACCAGTATGAAGAGAGATCTCCCACATCTGAAGGAGGGGCAGGGAACTGGCCCATACAAGACTCACCAAGGATACAGGAGAGTTTGGCTATCATGGGGAAGAGAGGTAGGGTCACTAGGAGAGCTCCACCCTTGAGACCCAGGCAGACAGAACCAGGCTAAGACTGAGCTGGACCAGCACAACAGAAGGGGCAGAACACCTGCCACTTCCCTCTCCCCACCACCAGGCTAGCAAGCACCAAGTAATAAGCAAGAACTTCTGGGGAGGGGACAAGAGCATGGGGAGCAACGTCCCCTTCTTTGGCATAGGCAAAGAAGACTGAAAGTTGACGGTGGAACAGGAACACTGAGAAAAACCGTCTGGAACCCCAGCCCCACCCTAAGCACAAGGTAATGCTAGAGGACTTGAAACCAATGGTGCATGGAAGGTAACCATAACAACGGCCCAAGTCAAACCTCCCTGAACTCCTGAGTCTATTTCCTCAACCCCCAACACTAATGGTCTAACAGAAGAGGTGTGCCCCTTTGCAGGCACATTACCTCAATGTTGACTATACTATACACGATATTCAAACAAAGTGTATTCACTTCCATTCAATTCAACATTCAACCCAAAATTACAAGACACGTGCACGAGATTAAATAATAATAATAATAAATTAAAAAACCAAAGTCAACAAGAGACAAAGCAATAAATAAAACCAGATTCGGAGGTAAACCACATATTGGAGCTATCAGATAAGGAATTTACAATACGTATAATTCATATGTTAGATGCTGTAGGGGAAAAAAGTATACAATAGTCATAGGAGATGAGAAATTTTAGCAGATAAATGGGAACTGTAAGGGAAAGTCAAAGTGAAATACTAGGGGGAAGAAAACCATAATGTCTCAGATGAAAAATGCCTTCAAAGAGGAGAGAGAACTTTGCAGAAAAAATACTGAAAACAAAATTCTCAAAATTAACAAACTACATCAAGCCACACCAAACAAATAACAATAACAAATATACCTATACACATCATTTCCAATGGGTAGGTTTCAAAACTACACGTGTAGTATTGCCCCATTTGTAAAAACTGAATTGTTTTGTGGAAAGATGATCATTAGAACATTTATAGTGATTATTTGCGCATAATGGAATCCCAGGAGGGTTTTTGTGTCTGCTTTGTACTTCCCATTTTCTTTAAAGATAAGCAATAAAACTATTTTCATTGACAAAAATCTGACTAATTCTTTGAATACGGGAGCTTGTCCCATTTGCATTTATTTCCACAAAGAATGTATTCTGGTTCATTCTTCAATTTTTAATTTTTTTCTTTTACATTATGAATTATGAGTTTTTCCCTCTCAAGTAGTTTGTTACATGGCTAATTTATAATTTAGGTTTCATTTAAGAGTTTCAAGAACATATTTGAATATATACATATTTGTCTATCACATCAAGGATAAAACATCTCAAATAAATTCTACTGAATCTCTTTGAACCATAAAGACATAACAGGCTCATTTTATTTCCTGTCATTAACTCTTCTTCTCTATTTATGTTAAATTATAGACATTAATTTTCAGGTTATGCTTTTATATTATAAAATGTGTATGTAGACTTTTAATATACATTTATTAAGATTTTATTCTATGGTATTTAAGTGTTCACTGCAGTTCTCAGCTGTGACTTTACTGTTTGTGTGGGGGGCTTACATTTTGATTAATTACTTGGTTTATTAGAGCAGTACTTCTGGAACTTTAATATGCATATCAGTTACATGGAGATCTTGTTGGAATGCAGAATCTGGTTCAGGAGGGCTGAGGTGAAGCCTGAGTGAGATTCTGCCTTTCCAACAAGGTCTCAGATGATGTGATGCTGCTGGATTGAAGACATCTGAGTAGCAAAGGACTACTTCTCTGAGTATTCATTGTGCCATGAAAAGTACATGAATTGTATATTTTGAGCCCTTGAATCTCAGAAAATGCTTTTATGTTCTTGGCAACTGAGAGACAGCTCAACTACATAAGGAATTTTGGGTCATGAAGTTTTTCCCTCAAAACTCTATGGGCATTGATTGCATCATCTCTGTATTTTTTTTAATGGATTTTATCTACAAAATTTATAAATTTTACCACCTATATTATTTTTTAAAAAAAGGAATTCTGAGACCAGTTAGCATTTCTTAAAAAAATTTTTTTTAATTTTTATTTTTTGAAAGAGAGAGAGAGAGCATGAGTGGGGGAGGAGAGGAGACACAGAATCTGAAGCAGGCTCCAGGCTCTGAGCTGTCAGCACAGAGCCCGACGTGGGGCTCGAACTCACAAACTGTGAGATCATGACCTGAGCCAAGGTCGAATGCTTAACTGACTGAGCCACCCAGGCGCCCTTAAAAAAATTTTTTTTTTTTTGGTATGTAATCTTCTATCAGGGCATTAACAGAGTTCTTAATTTTACCTAAATTTTGGAACTTTGATGAGGGTATATTAAGAGTTTGAGATTCTTCATTTTGCCTAGGACCCAGTGAGCTATTTTAATTGGGAGATTTAGGTCTTAAGGAAGTTTTAGATATGTTTGAATTTTGTTTTGGTCCATTTGTTCTGGTGCCTTCTTCAGAAATAGTTATCCACATATTGGATCTCCATGTATATCCATGAAATCCCACATATACTTCTTTTCCTTTTTTTCATTATTTTTTGCATTATATATATACATACACACACATATGTTCCCCCCCCCCCCGCCCCCAGCCTGTCTTCTGTGTCACTGAAATAATTTTTGGCAGGGTTGATTCTGCTCTTTAGGGCTTCGAATGCATCTTGACTCTGACATTATCTGCTTGGTTCTAAAACATATATTCAATACCTCATTTATTTCTCTGCATGGTTCTGCCTATACCTCAACATAATCTTCCACTGTCACATCATTTTACAGGTCATCTAATTTGATGGAGAGATTTCTTTAATGTTGAGAGTAAAGAGCAGTTGCTGTCTGAAATTCATTGTATTTTTTGCCACAAATGTTTTTCAAAAATACACACTTTCTCGGGGCACCTGGGTGGCTCAGTCGGTTAAGTGTCCAACTCTTGATTTCGGCTCAGGTCATGATCCCAGGGCAGTGGGTTTGAGCCCCGTATCGTGTTCTGGCACATTCTCTCTCTCTCAAAATAAATAAATAAACACTCTTTAAAAATATACGCTTTTGGGGCGCCTGGGTGGCTCAATCGGTTGAGCGTCCAACTTCAGTTCAGGTTACAATCTCGCAGTCCGTGAGTTCGAGCCCCATGTCGGGCTCTGGGCTGATGGCTCAGAGCTTGGAGCCTGCTTCTGATTCTGTGTCTCCCTCTCTCCCTGCCCCTCCCCCGTTCATGCTCTGTCTCTGTCTCAAAAATAAACGTTAAAAAAATTTTAAAAAAAATATACATTTTCTCTGAATCTTACTGGTGGGATTTCATAATAAAGAATCTTTTCATAGACAGCATATTAGTTTTATTCTTGTTTACTGATTGTTGATAATCAGTGGTCCAGACTAAAGGGAGCAGAGCATCAGAGCCACCGGCTATGCCAATGAGAGAGTTTGGTCTCTGTAATTTCTCCACTATCTACTGGGAAGCCACTCTGCTGGGCACCAGGGTTCCAGCGAAGCCTCCTCTCTGGCATCTGAATACCTGCCTCTTGAGCCCCATCTCTCTCTACAGCTGTCACTGTGTCCACAAAGACCTGCCACCATCCTGGGCTGCGGCTCCTAACGCTCCCAGCAGCCTCTTGTTTGGGGAAAGGGTCCCAGGTTCACCGGGCCGCTTGCCACAATTACAATCACCTTTACGCTTCGGGAGACATCCTCTCCTGAGCCTCGAGCCACAGTTCTTCCCTAATCACAGCAGCCTGGATCTCTGCATCCTGCAAGGCCACTGTTGGCAGGGGATCCCAGCAGTGCGCACACCCAGCCAGACTTCCCCCCGGTGCTTTCCAGATTAGTCTCACAGCCCACCCCTTTCTCCAGCACTCAGCCCTCCCAGCCCAGAGACTCCATGGGGGCCAGGACTTTACCCTCTTACTTCCCAGGAGCTATGCCAGGCATTTGGAGACAAGTTTACTTCTGCCATTTTGATGATTTGTTTCCTTAGCTTTCTGTGTAAGCGGATGCTTTTCCCAGTTTTATATTTCTTCGGCTATTTATTTAGGAATTGGTGGGTGAAGAGTGTTCAGAAATAAAATGTGTCCAAAAGCCAAGCCTCCTCACCCAAAAGTGCCCATCTTAGTCTGCTGCTCTGACAGAAAACCACACACTGGGAGGCTTATAACCAACAGATGTTTATTTCTCACAGTTCTGGAGGCTGGGAAGTCCAAGGTCAAGGGGAGGCATATTCAAAGCCTGGTGAGGAGACCCCACTTCCGGGTTGGGAGGCGGCCATCCTCCCTCTGTGTCCTCACGTGGCAGAATGGGCGAGGGTGCTCTCTGGGGTCTCTTTTATGAGGGCACTGATGCGATTCACAAGGGCTCCACCATGACCTCATCACCTCCCAAAGGTCCCCACCTCCCAACACCATCACATTGTGGGGTTAGGATTTCAACAAATGAAACCTGGGGTGGGGGTGGGGGGTTGGATATGAATATTCATTCAGTCTATAGCAGTCTCAGAACATTTTTTTTTTTTTTTTAATGAGAGCATAATTATCTTAGGCACAGTGATTACAGCAGGATTTTCTTCCTCTTCCTTTGCTTTTAAACAACACGGCCTTTCCAAAATTGCACATTCTAAACTTGAAAAATTAGAACTTGCATTCCCTTTCTGCATTGTAGATTAAATAGACTGTAAGTTAGACACTGCCTTCATGATTAAAGGGAGCCTATTCATGAGTTTGTTTGCTTTGAGTTGAGAAGTTCTAGTAAGAGCTACTGCCTTCACTTTCCAATGGAAGACTCCTCAGACCCTATCATATTTTATTTTATAAACAGCTAATATAGAAATGTAACACTAATTTTATGTACATCAACTCAGGGTGAATTAGCATTCATCTGTAAAAAAAAAAAAAAAAAAAAAAAAAAACCCAAAACTTAGTGCTGGTATATTTAAGCATCTAAAAAAGCATCAGTGTACTGGGGCACCTGGGTGGCTCAGCCGGTTAAGCGTCCAACTTTGGCTCAGGTCATGATCTCGTGGTTTGTGAGTTCCAGCCCCACATTGGGCTCTGTGGTGACCGCTCGAAGCCTGGAGCCTGCTTCACATTCTGTGTCTCCCTCTCTCTCTCCCCCTCCTCCACTCATACTCTCTCTCTCTCTCTCTCCTTCAAAAATAAATAAACATAAAAAAAATTTTTTTAAAGCATCAGTGTATTCCTCTTCCACAGAACGATGCCTCATTCAGAATATCTATTTCACTTACTAAGCATCTCCAGATGTCCCTTGTTTGAATCTAAATTTCTGGCCCCTAAGGCAACAAAACTAATTTTAAAGTTGTTTATAAACAGAGACCCTTATGGAAACTTTGAGAAATGTTTTCCAAAAAACTTACACCATATATTTTCACCTACTTGTCTTTTTAAATTGTGTTTAAAATTGTGTTTCCATAGAAATAAAAATTTCTCTTTAAGGAGTTTTAGTCCAGGGGCACCTGGGTGGCTCAGTCAGTTAAGCGTCCGACTTCGGCTCAGGTCATGAACTCGCAGTTTGTGAGCTCCAGCCCTGAGTCAGGCTCTGTGCTGACAGCTCAGAGCCTGGAGCCTGCTTCGGATTCTGTGTCTCCCTCTCTCTCTGCCCCTCCCCAACTCATGCTCTGTCTCTCTCACTCTGAAAAATGAATAAATGTTAAAAAAAAAATTTTAAAGGAGTTTTGATCCAAATCCGTTTTTTTCCGTATATGTCATTACCTTCTATTTTTCCCTCTTTAAAAAAAACCAAAACAAAACAAAACCAAAAACCCATGTAAAGAAAACCATAGTTTAAAACACTTTAACAATTGATTGCATTAAAGCAACAAAATCAGGTCTTCAGTCATCATACTTAGAAATAATGGGAGAATTGTGAACGTGTGTACCTTTTGACCAACATTAAAAATGAGGTCTTGAGGGGTGTCTGGATGGTTCAGTCAGTTGAGCGTCTGGCTCTTGATTTCAGCTCAGGTCATGATCTCAGGGTCATGGGGTCGAGTCCTGCACTGGGCCCCATGCTGAGTGTGGAGTCTGCTTAAGACTCTCCCTCCCTCTCTCTCTCTCTCTCTTTCAGGGTGGGTGGCTCACCCAGTTAAGTGTCTGACTTTGGCTCATGTCATGTGATCTCATGGTTCATGAGTTCAAGACCCACATTGAGCTCTCTGCTGTCAGTGCTGAGCCCACTTTGGTTTCTCTGTCACTCTCTCTCTCTTTGCCCCTTCTCTCTGCCACTCTCTGTCTCAAAAATAAATAAACATTAAAAAAAAACCAGACTTTCTCCCTCTGCCCGTCCCCCCCATACATTCTCTCTCTCTCTAAAAAAAAAGAAAAGAAAAGATAGGTCTTGAATATCTAGTATTTAGTCAGTTGTGCCTTCTTGCTCAGTGTTTTACCAAACATAGAAGAATTTACAGCCTCACACATGCAGGTCAGACATAATATAAAATAAACCAAATGAATTTAATGATGGGCAAACCCCAGTGATGTAACTAGCTTTTCTGCTCCATTAAAAAAATCTCTTTGCATTTTTCAAAACATAGTGTTCTTACTCCTGTTGTTCCAGCCAAGTCCCTACACACGTGGAGGTAGCCTCCCTTTTCTATCACAGGAAGAAGCCCAGGCCCTTAGGTGCATCATGTCGCTACGTGCAGTCAGGCAGCACGGGTCCACACTGGTAACCGCTTACATCTGTGTCACTGAGGCTTGAGGAGTCTGGAACTTCTGACTTACAGGGCTGCCTCTGCCAAAGACTTCCTGGCAAAGTGTTTTGTCTGCAAAACAGACACAATAATGAGGACCTCATATGGATTTTAAGAAATGCCCTACACCCTGGAAACTTCTTTTGGAAGCAGTGAAGGAAGAAATCCACTCTTTCCCTAGGAAAAAAAAAAAAAATTTCCACAGCGGCTTTAAACTTTGTCCCTCGTAGAACACATTAAGAGCTGTTTTAAAATGCAAAAGGCCAAGTCCAAACGGTCTGATCTCTGAGGCTCTTGAGTGGTCCTCCCTAGTTTTACCACTGCGATCCTGTCTAGTCAGGCCGGTAAATGTGCCTGAGTTTAGCTGGTGGAAGACAGGGACTCCGAGGTGCGAGGTCTCTGTTGTGTATGGGCTGAATTGTGTGTTCCCCAAACTCCTATGTTCAAGTCCTAACCCCCAGGACCTCAAAATGTGACTGTATTTAAGTTAATGAGAACTTTACTGAGGCAATTAGTTAAATGAGGTCATATGGGGTGGACCCTAATCTAATAGGATGGGTGTCCTTAAAAGAAGAGGAGATTAAGACCCAGACACGCACAGAGGAAAGACCACGTGAGGACCCAGCCATCTACAAGCCAAGGGGGGGAGGGGGAGCCTCAGAAGAAACTAATCCTGCTGACACATTGATCTTGGATTTCTAGATTCCAGAACAGTCAGAGGATAAATTTCTGTTGTTTAAGCCACACAGTCTGTGGCGCTTTGTTACATAGCCCCAGCAAAGTGAAACACCATGCAAGTCTTCCCTTCCCTTGATGAGAATGAGCCTCAGCATATCCTTCCATTTTGGATAGAGATGCATCCTGGGAACAGGTGACAGCTGACCAGACAGTTTCTGATTGTCCATACACAGCTCTTTGAAAGAGGCACCCCTTGTCTGACATTATGGTGGCCTTCCTTTTCTTATTTTCTCTCTGCACATTTTAACACAGCAAAAGACTAGACCAAAGAGCAAGAGACCGAGCAAAGTTTCTAGGAGAGCTCCAGCCACAGAGCTAGCCCTCTGGGAAGCATGACACCATGCAGCCTCGCACACCTCACACCCCACCCCATTTGTGACTGGGCAGGTATGTCCCCAGCTTCTTGGAAGGGGCGCTTTGCACAGAAAGCATGGGTGACATCATTGGGGTAACCACGAAGTACGCATTTCTGTGAGCTTGATGGCTTTTGCCAGTTGTGGAATCAAGGAGGCAAGCCTTCCTTTGGTTGATCTCTTGATCCACGTTTAGTTTTGTCTATCAACATCACATCTTGTCAGCTGAAGCTAATTCCCAACATCAGGAACTTTCTTTTGCTTTGCCCTGCCAGGTGACGATATCTGATTCTGGTACATTTGTTCTATTTGTTTGTTGATGCTTCTCCAGATTTGGGACCCGAAGTTGGAGCAGGTCCTCAGCCTTTCCGATCTCAAGAGCAGTATGGTCAGTGTTGTGTTCAGAAGATGATACAATCACTTGATCACCCTTTGATATCATCACCTGGTGATAACTTGGTTATATAAGTGGCCCCCCATCCTGTGGTCTACGCATGGCTTGGCATGGCAGGAAGGAGTTTTCTCCCTGGGCTACCCAGGAGCAGTGGAACGCCACCTCCATGCACCAGGTAGGACCACGAGAAGAGCCCAGCAGCCAGGCCCAGCCACTGTACCCAGCCCTGATCTCTCACAGCCTTCTGACCTCCTGAATCCTGCTCCTGACTCACTTACAGCGGCCACACCTCTTATGTTACTTTTTTTTATATTACTTTTAAACGGCAAACTCATTAATATGTGCCTTGAGGATTTACAAAGCTCACGGTAAAATATGTTTTGTTTTCACAGCTGCACTCACACACTTAGATGAGGCCATTTCGAGGGAGATAGTATGATGTAATGTGGGTGACAGCACAATTGTCATCCTGCTAGAGGGGACAGTATTGTGATCTCAATGGAAAAGAAAAGTGAGGCTTTCATCTGTAAGCTCAGATCCCATTTACCGCAATAATCTCAACCTTTGAGCGGGGCTGGGAGTGGAAATTACTACAAGCTGTTGAATACAGATGACATCATCCTGCCACCCACAAATCTTACGAGTTTGACAGCCCAGAAGAAGGCATACGGCTAGAAGGAATACAACTCCAACTAAGTCAACAAGTTTTGTGTGTTTCAAAGGTTTTCATAGACGTTTTCTTCTCCATTTTCTGTTTTGGTTTGGCACCTGCCACGACAGTAAAATGATGACCATGACAACAGCCATTAGCGTCCCCAGAGCCACGACCAACAGCTCCCTCTGAGTGGAATTTTGAGAGTGTCGAGTCCTTTTCCATAGAACTCTCGCCACATGGGGCTCCGAGATGCTGAGGTTTTGGCGGGTGTAGGTTCTGTCCTGCTGTTAGTCCTGGGGCAGTTTTCTCGGCTATAACGCTAGTCTGGGCTTTCCAGTTAGGCTGCCAGAGCCGGTGTCTGCCACGTGTACACAGAAGTTATCACAGGTCCCGAAGACGGCGCTTCCCACTTGCCGATTCTGCAGCTGCTCTCCTGTGTTGGGTGGAATGCTGGACACGTAGGTACCTACGCTCACATTCTCTTCCATTAAAGGACACCACGCCTTCTTTACATTTCCTGGGATTGCTTCCACCTGCAGAATTCCTGGCACTGTCCTTCTGGATATGGTATATCCACGTTATGGAACTATGTAGGCTGCTAATCATAAAAATGGAAATCAAGAGGGGCACCTGGGTGGCTCGGCCGGTTGAGTGGCCAACTCTTGATTTCAGCTCAGGCCATGATGTTTCGTGAGGTCAGGCCCCCACATCGGGATCTGCGCTGACCCTGAGGAGCCTGATTGGGATTCTCCCTCCCTCTGCTCCTCCCTGCCCCCCAGCTCGTGCTTTCTCTCTCTCAAAATAAATAAATAAACTTAAAAAAAAAATGGAAACAAAGAAAAGGAAGCAATTTCAAAGGAACAAATGGCACCAAAGTCATAAGACACCCTTGCCACAAATGAGGCTTCGGGGGAAAAAATCCCTAAGTCTCCCATTTGCTCACTCTCAGGGCTTGGTCTGCCATGTTTAAGATTTAGTGGAAAAACTGGTTTTCATCATGTTTTAATCGTCAGTTTCTTTCTTCACCATCTACTATCATTTTGGTGGCTTTACAACCCATGTGTTTTGATATCAACGTAATGCTTTAGCAGTTACCTTTTCAGGGACAACTGTAATTCCTGAAACCTGGGTGAGAGGGCCCCTTTGCAACAGCGACACCTCTGGTTGGGAAGACTCTTGACTCTTGCTCACCATAATTTTGAATGACTGGGTCAGCATTTCCCAGTGCTTACACTTTCAGCAGGTCTCATAACCCTGGGAAGCGTTTTGGGAATATTGATTCCACCGGGCCTCTTAGATCTTGCAGAAAGAAAGCCAACAACACAAATGGTTACTCCTAAAGAAAAAAGGAATTAAGTTATCAAAGTGTTAACCGGTCTTCTCTCTCACTGTCCCTCAGTCTAGACCCTTCCACCACCCCCAGGAGTTCTGGGCTCTCACCCATCTTTCCCTTCTGATTATAGTCCTCTTACAACATTGACTCCAATGCAATTTATATTAAATTTAAGTGGAAGTGCATTCCCCACTATAATGCAAATTCCTTGCATTATACAACAATCACCTGTTAATCTTGATTTTCCCCTCCAAGTACCAACTCAGTAAATGTTTGTTGTACTGAATTATGCTCTCAGGAAAGTTACCAGACCTGAAGCCCCTGGATTTATCCTGACTAAATCTCCAGAAAGAGAGCTACTAGAGTATTTGCTTTATTCATGAATTTAATACACGTATTCAGGTACACCGTTCCTTATATGAAAATTTCAGGGTCAGAATATACCAGAATTTTTTGCATTTTCACAAGTGAAAACAGCTCATGTATTATGTGTGATGTAGCATGCTCTCAGTATGCCATTTACCAAAAAATATAAGAAAAAGGGATGCCTGGGTGGCTCAGTCAGATAAATGTCTGACTTTTTATTTTGGCTCAGGTCATAATCCCATAGTTTGTGAGATCGAGCCTCACATCAAGGCTCTGCACTGCCAGCATGAAGCCTGCTTGGGATTCTCTCTCCCTCTCTTCTTGCTCCTCCCCCATGAACGTGCACATGCCCCCCCCCCCCCAATAAATAAACGTAAAAAAAGAAAATGAATAAGGACTAACCTTAGTTAAGGTTATGTTTTTATCATCTAATAAGTTTGCTGAAAACTTCTGTTAAAACTCTGTTTTTAAAGGTTTTGGGGGGCGCCTGGGTGGCTCAGTCGGTTGAGCGGCCGACTTCAGCTCAGGTCACGATCTCGGGGTCCGTGAGTTCGAGCCCTGCGTCGGGCTCTGTGCTGACAGCTCAGAGCCTGGAGCCTGTTTCGGATTCTGTGTCTCCCTCTCTCTGACCCTCCCCCATTCATGCTCTGTCTCTCTCTGTCTCAAAAATAAATAAATGTTAAAAAAAATTAAAAAAAAAAAAGGTTTTGGGATTTCAGAATGATGGAGGACCACATACCTATCTTCAAAGAGAAAAACAAATGAATTACTTCTTTTACATTAAATTTCTAAAGCAGATAATATATTTCTTTTATAAAATGCCATAGTCCTATTTCTGTACTCTCTCAGATTTTAAAATTTTACAAGTAATCTACTAATACATGTTCACTACGTAAAATGCCAATAATAGAGATAAAGCTAAAGCCGGAAGTGACTCACCTTCCCATCTGGTTTTCCTTTCACAGACACCCTGGCCTTCGGGGAGCTCCTCAGGCACACACCAAAGCATACTACAAGACCTCATCTTTATAGAGTCCTGTTGCAAGGTGCCCTCATTTCCATCTTTTCCCTTGACCCTTCCTTGTCAAATCTTCAGTGATACATAAGGAACACTTATTGTCCCCATGTGGAGAGATGAGAAAAGTCAGAGTGAAAGACATTCAGATATTTGCTGTATGTGATAGAGAGCCAACGAGTGGAAGCGATGGTGCTAGAACCCAAACTTCTCACTTGTCAGGTGCTTTGTGTCTCCTGCCATCACAGCACAGATTCTACTCTCCTGTGGATTCCTGATACCATGTCTAGGGCCAGGGGTCATTGTGCAGAGACATGCTTTCATCTAAAAGAGGGGTCTCCTTGGATCAAGGTAGGCCATCTCCCAGGTTGCTAAGAACCCCATTCCCATTCCCCCAAATTCTGGACCAGGTTACCCTGGGAGCTTCACATAGTCATGGAAGTTCTCAAGCACTTCACTGATGGAAATTTGTCAGATTTCAATAATATCGTATCCTATACCTATAGCAGCTCCTTCATTTTTTTTTTTTTTTAAATTGCTGCTATATTCTTACGAATGTGGGCAATTCACCAATTTTGGTCTTCTAAAATCACCATTTTCATAATCATATTTGTGTCAGGACTTCCTTTTTTTCTGTTTGTGTTTAAACTGAACTCTAAGAAGAAGGAATAGGCATTCTTATTCTTCGCTTATGAATGGCTTCTATAGCTTAGTTGGTGCCTTCCCATCCCAGAAACACATGTGTCTCAGCAATATAGAAAGCCTTTTCCATTCAAGGCAGAAGTCTTTTAGATGTATTCTGAAGCATAAAAATCTCCAAACATAATGTCCTCAAGGTAAGTAGAGAAAGTTCTCAGGAACAAAGTGTCATCATGAGAGATGAGAGTTTATTTTACTAATCTGGCATCAAACGCAGTCTATTAAAAAGAGATTAGTGCTTATTAACAAGATCTGGTATTAGTGACTGCTCTGAACAGGACACTATTTGGCAAGAATGCCTAAGGACCTTGTCCTATCTACACAAAAACAATGGAAGAGTACTGTCAGCCACATTGTGCTTAGGGGATTGTTTCTCACTTTAATCATTATATTTTAGAATAAATAAAATGATGTAGAATATTTGAATTAGCTATTTGCCATAATCAAGAGTAATCCCTTGCAACTCCCCCCCCTTTTTTGTTTCCAGAATGTTTCATCACTTTCCTATACAAGAGGGGTGCATTTTTAAAAATGTTTTGTTCCTCATTGAAATAGGTTAGCTTTTCTTGGTGAAAAGGAGACAGGAAGGGACAGTAGTTTCTTCGTTAGTAATTTTTAGAATAAGGCCTACTATTTATATAATTCATTGTGTTTTAGAAAAAAATTGTCCTGATTCCTTTATTCAATCAAACTTTTGTAGAACTGAAAAGGCAGATTAAATTGTTATTTAAAAAAGGGGCACCTGGGTCGCTCAGTCGGTTGAGTGTCTGACTTGGGTTCAGGTCATGATCTCATGGTTGGTGAGTTTGAGCCCTGAGTCAGTCTCTTTGCTGTCAGCGCAGAGCCCACTTCAGATCCTCTGTCCCCCTTCCTTCCACCCCTCCCCCCTGCTCACACTCTCTCTCTAATATAAACATTAAAAAAAATTGTTACAAAAAAACCAAAACCAAACAAACAAAAACCTCCCCAAATGTCATTAATTCTTTGCTTAAATGTCTGCAAAATTGAAAATTGGCTAGGTGGGATGAGTTTTATTTTCTCACACCTCTAATTGTTCTTCATGCTAATCAGTGCTGACAAGGATTTCAATGGCAGATGGCAGGAAGAAGGAGGAATGAAGAAGTAAAGAAAAGCCTGACTCAGTAGCAGCAGTGGTGGCTTGAACGGAACCAGACTGGGAAATTCTCAGTAGCATCAATACAGTTTGGTGACTGGGAGGGAGGGGGTTGAGCGAGGGGGAGAAGGTAAGCAGGAATCTGAAGTTTCTAGATTGGAAGCCACGCTGAGAGAATAACTTGGCTGTACTCCAGGAGATGAGAAAGAGAAGAAAAAGAAGGGACAAGAGAGAAGGAAAGTGGTGAGGCCTGACCTATGGTGCTGAGAGAGGGAGAGGGGGCTCGCTGACTTGGGGGAGCCACCAGTAGAGCAGTGCCCCTTCATCCATATTTTCTTTTTCTGTCCTGAAGCAGATGATCCTCAGATCATTCCAATATGTCGGCGGTCAGTAGTAGCCTGACACTACGTCACAAAGTCGACATTAATTTCCTCACTTCCCCTCCTCATGTAGGCATTTTATCACCTCATATCATCACAAGAAGGGTGAGTATGGTACAGTAAGATATTTTGAGGGAGAGAGAGAGACCACATTCACATAACGTTCATTACACTATATTGTTGTAATTGTTCTATTCTATTACTATCACTGTTAATCTCTTACCTAATTGATACATTAAACTCGATCATAGGTATGTATGTACAAGAAAAAAAAACATAGTATGTATAGGGTTCGGTAATATCTGCAGTTTCGGGCACTAGCTGGGGTTTTAGAACAGACCCCCTGAGGGCCGGAGGGGACCACTGTTCTGCACAAGCAGAGAACACAGTGAACCAGTCTTGCCCAGTTAGCTCTGAGTTCACCCATCCAACCTCCTCACTAGCTCTCAGTGTGCTTGCTCTTCCATTGATCCCCCTGGCCCACGACCTCAGCTTGGCCTTTCCACCTCTGTGGCCTTCTATTGCTGGTCGCATGCCTTCCCTAACCAATGTCCCACCATTTAGTCTTGCCCAGTGGCAATCCTTTAAATTCCAGTGCAAACTGTATTGCATCACAGCCTTGGTGAAAACTGATGAAGGCTTCCCACTACACCAGGATCAATTCCAAATCCCTGATCTCTAGCCTCTGCCTCGTTCATTTCTTACCATTCCTAGCCTCCCACCCTCCAAGACCCTGAGGGCTCTCATCCCCTGAGAGTGGACATGCTCTCAGTTTCCTGTCCAGTTCTTTGCCCAGGCTGCATGCCGGGTCTACAAGTTCCCTTTCTGTAAGGCCAGCTCGTTGGGTGAGACTCAGGTGTTGTTGACTCCCTCCAGAAACACTCCCTGATTCTCTGACCCCCTAGTCAAGCAGACACTTCTCTTTTCTCTAATTCCACCTCTTCACCCCTTTTGGGGAGTGTCCCCCCAGGGTTATCTGTGGATTGTGTATCTCCTTCCCTAAACTAGAAACTCAAGTGATGTCAGAGGTTGTTTTTCTTCCATTTTGTTTCCCCCAAGGCCTAACCCCATTCTGGCACCCTCCCTCAATAAAGATCTGTGAATTAATGACAAAGATGGCATTTCTTCCATTTGAAATGAGAAAAGAGCTTTTGCTTGAGGGTGGAAAAACTGCCTCTAGTTTACTGCTTTTCCTTTTCCTTGTGAAGAACAGTAGGCGGGATGTCCACCCATCTCTCATGCCTGTGCGGTATCGCATGGGAAGACGAGCAGCTTCTATGTGAATGTGCTGCAAGCAAGACGTGTGGGTACTCAGGGGAGAGGTGTGTGTACAAGACATGTGTTCCAGGAAGCCAGTTACCCTGACTCCATTATAAGTTCCATCTTCCTTCAATTACCCAAACATTTCCTGGAAGTCCTAGTTTAACAGAGTCAAACACCAGCATCTCTTAAGGAGAGAACCTATAAGGAAAATCCTTACATAAGGCACAACTGTCACAAAGAGGTAGTTTCTGACACCACTGGGTATATCAAAGGCATGGAATTTCTCAGAGTCCAGCAACTCAGTGGGAATTTGCAGGAAAATGAAGGCGCTGAAGGAAGACAGACAACACGTGCATGGGCACACAGGCGTGCATGCACCGGCAGCCAAACTAATAAGAGGGTGTCGTCAACAATTTGGGAAGCCTATATTAAGCATTTCCATGTATCTCGAAGACTGTTAGTAAAGACTTTAAAAATAGAAGCATCCTTAAATAACTCAAGTGGCTCTCAGTGCCATTTGAAAGTTGGATGCTTAATTGCCCTTGAAAAGGGCACAGAGAAGACTTTTCACAGTTACTATCATCTCTAACCAAAACTTCTTTGTAAGGACTTGGCATATAGTAAGTGTTGGATGCATGACTTACAAACACTCTTGTGGAATATAGAAGAATCATGTTTTCTTTAAAAAGTATTATTTCCAATGTTAAGAAGAATTATACATACACACACACACACACACACACACACACATATATGCCATAAACAACAGCAGTAATAAATTTAAAAGTACTGAATACAGTCAAAGATATTGCTAAATACTAAATGTAATCACTTAATCTACATTATAAGTTGATAGGTTTCACAGCAGCTGAGTCATACCTCACTTTATGGAATAGAGCTCTTTTGTGAAAGTAAATTTATGTCTGTTTTATCATCATTAGCTTTCCTTATAGATTTAAAGGTGTATTCCAACATGTGATACATTTGAGCAATAAAAATCATAGTGGGGGAGTAGGCACTTTTTTAAGAGTCATGCTGTTGATGGAAAAACCTGTTTAAAAAGCAACATCAATATTTATAATTCGATGTATAATATTGAGACTTAAAATATGATTCCAGGAATTATATTCCCTTGGGCCTAGCTAAATCTACAGAAACCAGGAAAGTGTCCTACTTTAAACTAAATCCATGATTTTATTTCCACCTCAAGGCAAAAAGTTCATTTTTTAAAACCACAAACTTATCAAAGGGCATTTATAGAAGGTACCATGGATGGTACAAGAAGCTTTCTTTAGCCTTAAAAAATGCTATTACCTTAAAAGCTATTCCAGAGTGACTTTAAGTGCTTCTCTGTAATTTGTAGCTAGAGTATGAACTCAGCCCATTATAAATGACTTGTAAGTAATATAATGAGGGATACAATAGAACTCACAACTAGTGCCCACAGCAGACCAAGGTAAATATGCGACTACTTCCCCACCTTCTAAGCTAACATAGGAAGTATGATTAAATATTTCAAAGTACTGATAAGGCCCCCAGTGTGCAGGTGATATTTAACTACCTTTTACAGTTGGATTCTGCACAGAAGAAAGAACTATTACCAGTTAATTACCAGTTAATTCCTTTTCTGTAGAATCCATATATAGGTCTTACTCAGGTATGGCTGGAGTTGAGGAGACTCAAACAATGAGTTAGGGTTTTGTTTTTAATTTATGCACTTAGTATTTTTGTGAGAAAATATTTTTTAAGTCTCCAATTACATTACACCATTTTCTCTAAGGGAAAAAACAAAGTCACAGATATAAGTACCAAATGATTCCAGAAAGAAAGTCTTAGAATAAAATCCAAACCAATGAGGGAACAGGAAATATTATGAGTCAAGGAGAGGTTTGAGGTCAAATTTGCCTTGACCACTATTGTTGTTGTTGTTATTTTGTCCCCCTAGAGGAATCTTTATAGTTCTCCAATATTTAGCCAAAACTGGCATTTTCATTGGTCTTAAATAATAAACAGAATCTCCTTTTGTGTTAGTGGTATATTAAGAGTTGACTCCTGAATATCCTCACCATTTGACATGCACATTACATATGATCTTTGTATTCATTTTATCAATAGTTGCAGGACACTTGCAAGGACATATAGAAGATTTAAGCAATCTCCTTGGTGCCAATATTGAGAGCATCCAGAACTTTCTGGAAACTTTTCCAGGGCTGATGGTGAATGCTGTATGTCTCAAGATGCCCAAGCCCAGAAGGGTGTAAGATCTTCAGATGTGACCTCCAAGTTCAAGTATCCCCACATTGCTGGACTAGAATTATTCCTGCTTCTAATCTTTCTTGGTAATTACTCAGTCATATGTCTTAGAGCCTGAATGTTACAGAGATAGAAGTGGGCTACAGGGTAAAGAAGTTGCAGGGTATGTTTTAACCTATAAAAACCTTCATTTGGCATTTAAACTTATACAAATTTATTTGAGTTCATTTCTTTGAGCTGAAGGACATGCATCACCTCCT
The DNA here is from genome assembly GCF_046562875.1 of Panthera onca. Lineage (NCBI taxonomy): Eukaryota > Metazoa > Chordata > Mammalia > Carnivora > Felidae > Panthera > Panthera onca. The sequence goes on along the minus strand of NC_138343.1, from coordinate 20,543,934 downwards.
CCAGTGCTATAAGTAGGTACCATGAGCCCAATAAAGTGTCCCAAGGTTTTGCCGGTTGGGTGAATTCCTGGCAACTCCAAAGCTGCAGCTGCTTAATGGACAACTCAAGAAGAGTAACATAGTTCACTCTGTGTACTAAATTAATGGATTGTTTACATAATGGAAAAATATCAGATCATCATTAAGTCCATTATGTTCTGGAAATATAGACCCTGAATGCAAAAAGAATATTCTCTCGGCATTTCCATTAAAAGTCTTAAAATTGTTCAAGCACTTGTTTTCAGAACTATTCCTAAGAATTAAAAAAATATTCTGAAGGATCCTAAGGAAATAAACTTGGAGGTTACAAAATATTTTCTTGCTTGTTGTTGTTTTGTTTCATTTGCTATTATAAACAACACATGCTCATCATGAACTCTTATTATAATAAAAAAAAGTTCAAAAAAATTTAAAATTTGATTAAATACATCTATGGTTAAAACACCATGCAGCCACTTAAAATGATGCCTCAGTAGAATATTTAATTAAATGGAAAGTCACACACAATATATTAAATTAAAAACTGCCACAAAACACATGCTGAGGAAGATGACGCAAACAAATGGAAAGGTATACCATGCTCATAGACTGGAAGAATTAATAATGTTCAAATATCCATACTACCCAAAGCAACCTATAGGTTCATTGCAATCCCTATCAAAATACCAGTAGTATTTTTTCACATAACTAGAACAAATAATCCTAAAATTTGTGTGGAACCACAAAACAACCAAAGCAATCTTGAGAAAAAAGAACAAAGCTGGAGGTATCACAATTCTAGATTGTATGATATCCTACCAACCTATATTAATGAAAACAATATGGTACTGGCACAAAAGCAGACACACAGATCAATGGAATTGAGTAGAGATCCCAGAAATAAACCCACATCTATATCAATTAATCTATGACAAGGAAGGCCTGAATTATACAATGGGGAAAAGACAGTCTTTTCAATAAATGATGTTTGGAAAATTGGACAGCTACACGCAAAAGAATGAAACCAGACCATTTTAATACATCATACACAAAAATAAATTCAAAATGGATTAAAGACCTAAATGTGAGATCTGCATCCATAAAACTCCTGAAATAAAACATAGACAGTAATCTCTTGGACATTGCCATTAGCAACATATTCGTATCTCCTTGGGGCACCTGGGTGGCTCAGTCAGTTAAACATCTGACTTTGGCTCAGGTCATGATTTCAGGGTTTGTGAGTTTGAGCTCCGTACTGACAGCTTGGAACCTGGAACTTGCTTCGGATTCTGTGTCTCCCTCTTTTTCTCTGTCCCTCCCCTGCTCTTGCTCTCTCTCTCTCTCTCTCAAAAATAAATAAACATTAAAAAAAGTTATATCTCCTCAGGCAAGGAAAACAAAAGCAAAAATAAACTATTGGAACTATACCAAACTATACTATACAAAAGCAAAAATAAACTATTGGAACTATACCAAAGTAAACTATACCAAAATAAACTATTAGAACTATACAGTGAAGGAAATCATCACCAAAACAAAAAGGTAATCTAATGAATGGGAGAATATATCTGCCAATGATATATCTGATAAGGGGTTAATATCTAAAATATATAAAGAAATTATACAGGGGCACCTGGGTGGCTCAGTTGGTTAAGCGTCTGACTTCAGCTCATGTCATGATCTCACAGTTTGTGAGTTCGAGCCCCACATCGGGCTCTGTGCTGCCAGCTCAGAGCCTGGAGCCTGCTTCGGATTCTGTGTCTCCCCGTCTCTCGGCCCCTCCCCTGCTCATGCTCTGTCTCTGTCTCTCAATAATAAATAAATGTTAAAAAAAAAGAAATTATACAACTCAACATTAAGCAAACAAACAATACAATTAAAAAATGGGCACAGGACCTGAATAGATATTTTTCTAAAACAGACATCCAGATGGCCAACAGACACATGAAAAGATACTCAACATCACTCATCATCAGGGAAATGCAAATCAAAACCACAATAAAATATACCTTACACAAGTCAAAATGGCTACTATCAAAAAAGACAAATATATCAAGTGTTGGGGAGGATGTGGAGAAAAGGAAACCCTTGTGTACTATCGGAGGGAATGTAAATTGGTGCAGCCACCGTGGAAACAGTATGGAGGTTCCTCAAAAAATTAAAAATAGAAATACCATATGATCCAGCAACTCCACTACTGGATATTTACCCAAAGAATACAAAAGCATTAATTTGAAAAGATACATGAACCCCTATGTTTACTGCAGCCAGGATATGGAAGCAATAGCCAGGCTATGGAAACAATCCAAGTGTCCATCAATAGATTAATAAAGAAGATATGATACACACACACACACACACACACACATTGGAATAGTACTCAGCCACAAAACAAAATGATATCTTGCCATTTGTGACAACATGGATAAAGCTAGAGAGTATTATGCTAAGTAAAATATCAGTCAGGGAAAGACAAATAGCATATGATTTCACTTATATGTGGAATCCAACAAACAAAACAAACACACTCCTAAATACAGAGAAAAACTGGTGGTTCCAGATGGGATGGGGTGGGGGGTGGGCAAAATAGATAACGGGGATTAAGAGGTACAAACTTCCAGTATAAAATAAATAAGTCACAGAGATTAAAAGTACAGCCCAAGGAATGGAGTCGATAATATTGTAATAACGTTGTATGGTAACTACACTTATCATGGTGAGCACAGAGTAATGCATAGAATTGTTGAATCAATATGTTGTACACCTGAAACTAATAGAATACTGTATGTTAATTATACTTCAATTTTTAAAAATCAAAAAAGGGGTGCCTGGGTGGCTCAGTCAGTTGAGCGTCCGATTTCAGCTTAGGTCACGATCTCACAGTCTGTGAGTTAGAGCCCCATGTCGGGCTCTGTGCTGACAGCTCAGAGCCTGGAGCCTGCTTCGGATTTTGTGTCTCCCTCTCTCTCTGCCTCTCCCCTGCTCATGCTCTGTCTCTCTCTGTCTCAAAAATAAATAAAAACATTAAAAAAAATTTTTTTAATCAAAAGAAAAAAAACACATGCGGCACCCGAACTTTATTAAATGAGATACTGCATGTGATAAGCTTAGCAGTATGCAAAACTTTTAATATACAATAAATGTTAACTATCATTATGTATATATAACAAAAGACTAGAAAACATATTCTGAAATATGAGTGGTATCTGAGTGGTATCTGTTGTATCTGAGTGACAGGAATATGGATAATTTTATTTTCTTCTTTTTGATTGGTGCATTCTGAATTTCTCACAATAAATGTGTAAGAAAAAAAAACGAACAAAAATTACTACTCTCCAGAACTATATTCTTTTTTAAAAGTTTTTATTTGGGGCACCTGGGTGGCTCAGTCGGTTAAGCGTCCGACTTCGGCTCAGGTCACGATCTCGCAGTCCGTGAGTTCGAGCCCCGCATCAGGCTCTGTGCTGAGTGCTCAGAGCCTGGAGCCTGTTTCAGATTCTGTGTCTCCCTCTCTCTCTGACCCTCCCCCGTTCGTGCTCTGTCTCTCTCTGTCTCAAAAATAAATAAACGTTAAAAAAAAAATTTTTTTTAAGTTTTTATTTAAATTCCAGTTAGTTAACATATAGTGTAATATCAGTTTCAGGTGTACAATATAGTCATTCAACACTTGCATACAACATCCAGGACTCATCACAACAAGCACCCTCCTTAATCCCCATCACCTATTTCACTCACCCCCACCCCCTCCCCTTTAGTAACCATTAGTGTATTCTCTACAGTTAAGAGCCTATTTCTTAGTTTGCCTCTCTCTCTCTTTCCCTTTGCTCATTTGTTTTGTTTCTTTTTTTTTTTAAGTTTATTTATTTATTTTGAGATGGAGTGAAAGCCTGAGAGAGAGAGGGTGAGAATGAGAATCCCAAGCAGGCTCAACACCCTCAGTGCAAAGCCCCATGCAAAGCTCAGACCCACAAACTGTGAGGTTATGACCTGAGCTGAAGTCGGACGCTTAACCAACTAAGCCACCCAGGTGCCCCTCATTTGTTTTGTTTCTTAAATTCCACGTGAGTGAAATCATATGATGTTTTTCTTTCTCTGACTTATTTCACTTAGCTTAATATACTCTAGGTCCATCCATGTTGTTGCAAATGGCAAGATTTCATTCTTTTTGATCACCAAGTAGTATTCCATTGCATATGTATACCACATCCTCTGTATCCATCCATCAGTAGGTTGACATTTGGGCTGTTTCCATAATTTGGCTATTATTGGTAGCACTCCTATAAACATTGGGGTGCACGTGCCTCTCTGAATCAGCCTTTTTGTATCATTTGGATAAATACCTAGTAGTGGAATTGCTGGGTTGTAGGGTAGTTCTATTTTTAATTTTTTGAAAAACCTCCATACTGTCTTCCAGAGTGGCTGCACCAGTTTGCATTCCCATCAACAGTGCTTGAGGGTTCTCCTTTCTCTACATCCTTGCCGACACCTATTGTTTCTTGTGTTGTTGATTTTAGTCATCCTAGAACTATATTCTTAAATAGAATACTCAAGTTAGATTCCTTTTTTGAAGCACCTGTAACTAATTTATATGTATTAATATGTGTATATGTTATGTGTATCAGAAATAGTTTTTAAAACATTAATTATTTAAAAAAATATTTATTTTACAACATCAAGAGAAATAGATTTTTTAAATTTAAATTCAAGTAGTTAACATACAGTGTATTCTTGGCTTCAGGAGTAGAACCCACTGATTCATCTCTTACATATGCCACCCAGTGCTCATCCCAAAAAATACCCTCCTTAATGCCCATCACCCATTTTACCCCCTGCTTCCCTCCAGCAACCCTCAGTTTGTTCTTTGTATTTAAGATTCTCTTATGGTTTGCCTCCCTCACTGTTTTTATCTTAATTTTAATTAGAAGGAAAAAAGAAAGGCTTACTTGTAGAACTGCATGAGAATACTTGACTTTCATGTGACTTCATATTATTGTTTTCCTCCCCAAAAGTTTGTATATTCCAAAAAATCAAAACTGGGTATTTAATTATACTCTAAGGTTTTTTTTTTTTATTTTTATTTTAGAGAGACAGCAAGTGAACTGGGGAGAGAGCAGAGGGATAGAGAGAGATAACTTAAGCAGGTCCCATGCTCAGCGAGGAGTGTCATGCAGAGCTTGCTCCCATGACCCTGGGATCATGACCTGAGCTGAAATCAAGAGTTGGATGCTCAACCAACTGAGCCACGCAGGTGCCGCACATTGTAAGTTTCTTGACAGCAGGAATTATTTCTTACTGGCTTTGTATTCTTAGAACCTAGTCCTAAACACATAAATGGTTAAATGAATAGGCTAACAAATGTCTAGATATGTTTTGTACAATCTGTATAATTCTCCCATATGTAGCTATTCATTCACATTAAGAAACATTTCTCTCTAAAAACAAACTTGGAGCATGGACAAACCAAGAGGATAGCATTTCGAAAGTGACTTCTGCAGGCTGTTTACCATGATCTGCTATAGAACTAAGATCATAACTGTGTAACAGAATTTTAAATGGCTTGGCTTTAGCTGAATAACCAAGGGTAAGGTTTATGACCTTGGGCTAGACTCTCTTCCTCTGAACCAAGCAAACTGACCTGAGAGGAATCAGAGGATGTCCTTGGACCTGTTAGTATCATGCTGTAACTGACTGAACCATCAGAGCATGCTTGCCAGTGACTCTTGGCCTGATCTGTGCCAAGTCAAGGAGATATCCTGCAACTCATTTACAATGGAAGGGCTGTGGGAATTACATAGTCCTTGAATGAACCCTTTCTTATAATATGCCTGGGTCATTCACTGCCACTTGGTTCTGGTTTCCAGAATCCTTCCATGCACACAGGCTACTCCCTGCCTCCAGGAGAATACACCCCAGTGGAATCCACCCAAGTACAACCTTGATAAGGTTCAAAAGCTCCTCTCAAAGCAGGAAATAATTAACTTATGAATTTCCCAGGCTAATTTTATGGACTAACCATCAAAAGGAAACTCTTGATATTGACAAGTGTTCAGGTTGTTTTCTTACTGAAAACCTAGTGTTTAGTAAATAATCCCAACTACAAAGTAAAGAAGAAAAGTGGCACTTTAAAATGAACTCAGATGATTCAAAAGTTTTTACTATTGCTTCTAGGAGTTAATCACGCAATGACATATTTCCTTTCCTAAATAAACATTGACTTTTTGACATCTGGGGTTGGATCTCTTACACTTATGGACACGGCTCAGTTCCTGGATAGAGTGGAGTTAGTTACACAGAACGAGTCATCATGCCACACCTCGGTGTGCTCACCACTAGGACACTAATAAAGGACTCACAATAACTTCACAGATTTCATCTCTGCAAGGAGTGCCATAAGAGGAAAAGTGGTTCTTAAACATAAGAGTGGCAGGGAATGATAGAAAATTTTCTAAGATTAAATACAGATTTGGTTTGTTTACTCTGTGGGGATAATGCAGCACTAAGCATAGTAAGTAATAGCATGAAGAATAGATTTGTATGCTGAAGAGCCTAATTTACAACTCAAATTTCCATAGGTCCTGTCCTCTACAGGTTATAATTGTTCAATTTCCTTTCAAATTTTATGGTCTCCAACTTTAGGGACTGAAATTCTCCAGAACTTCCTGTGATTATTTTTTTCCTAGTGTTCAGGGAAGGAAGGGTTATTTAACATACAAAGTTGAATTCTAAAATAAACAGAGGTCTTAAGATATGAGGCCAAGAGTGAAAAGAGACTAAGATTGTATATGGGGCATAATTAATATAGATAGTAATTAGTTTCATAAAACAATTATAAAAACTGCCTTTAAAGAGAAAGTTTATTAACTATATCTGCATAGCTAGAACACAGATTTGAGAAATTTTAGGGGAGAAAAACAAAGTTCTAATCCTCTTCAAGAACTAGAGTGTGTCTCTTTTTGGAACCTGTGAAACTGTGACCTTAGCTTTTAATTCATTTAACAACGAATGTCTAACTATATGCCAAAGAAGCATTCTAAGCAATGAAGATATGGCAGAGAGAAAAGATAAGGCATTTGCTCTTAGGGGGTTTACAGTCTTGTGAGGGGGCGGGCTCATATACAATAAAGAAATAAAGAATAATATCTTTTCAGGTAGTGCTAAATGTTATAAATAAAATAAGCCAGGGATATGTGATGGAGGGTGGGCTGGGGAAGGCATAACCTCTATGAGGAGGCACCAATGAGCTGAGACATGAGTGACCAGTATATTTAAAGAATGGAAAGAAGGACAGAGAGGCTGTATAATGACAGAAACAAGAGTAATAGGCAGTGAAATCAGAGGGGCAGTGAGGACAAACTCATGCAGGATCTAATAGGCCCTACTGAGGGATTGGGATTTGAACCAGAAAGGGAAGCTTTGGAACATTTTAAGGATGCTGATATCCAACAAAAATTATAAAACATAAAGAGGAAAAAGAAAGTGGCCTACACACAGGGAAAAAGGTAATCAATAGAAACTGTTTCTGAGGAAGCCTAGATATTGAACTTACCAGACAAGAACGTTAAGTCAGCTATTTTGAATATATCAAAGAAGAAAAACTAAAGTATGTGAATGATATCTCACTGTCTCACCAAACAGAGAATATCAATAAAGGAATCTAGATTATAAAAAGGACCAAATAGAAATTCTGAAACTAAGATGTACATTAAATGAAAATTTTAAATGTCTAGATGGTTCAACAGGAGAGTTGAGCAGGCATAAGAAAGAATTCATGAATTTGAGAATTCTAAGGTCAATTGAATTCAACTGAGATTATCCAGCCTGAGGAACAGAAAAAAAAAAAAAAAGAAGAAGAAGAAAAATGACCAGAGCCTCAGAGACCCCCTAGGACATCATTAAGTACATCAACACATGCATAATGGGAATCCCAGAAGGAAAAGGTGGGTGCAGAGAGTAACTGAAGAAAAAATGGCCCCAAACTTCCCAAATTTGAGGAAAGACATTAATACACACATTCAAGAGTTTCAACAAAACTAAGAAAAATGAACACCTACACGCATCACAATCAAACTGTTGAAATCAAAACCAATGCTATATTTAAGGCACTAAAAGAAAAAGATAGTCAACAAAGAATTCTATATCCAGCAAAACTATCATTCAAAAGGAGGAAGTTAAGACATTCCTAGATAAACGATAAATGAGAACTGTCACTAGTAGAATGGCTCTAAGAAATACATTAAAAATTGAGACTCTTGGGACACCTGGGTGGTTCGGTCAGTTGAACATTGGGTGGCTCAGTTGGTTGAGCATCTGACTCTTGATTTTGGCTCAGGCCATGGTCCCACGGTTGTGGAATTGAGCCTCATGGCAGGCTCCATGCTGAGTGTGGAGCCTGCTTAGGATTCTCTCTTTTTCATTTTCTCTCTGCCCCTCTCTCCTGCTTGCACTCTCGAAAGAAAGAAAGAAAGAAAGAAAGAAAGAAAGAAAGAAAGAAAAAGAAAAAAGAAATTGAGAGTCTTTCAGGGTGAAATGAAGACTATACAATAATTTGAATCTGCATGAAGAAATAGAGAGTATCTGTAAAGGTAACTACATGGGTAAACATAAAAGACAGTATAAATGTATTTTTTACACCTCTTTTTTCCCCCTTATATAACTTAAAAGACAACTAAATAAAGCAATAATCATATATCTGTGTGGATGGGCATATAATGTATAAAGATGTAATTTATATGAAAATAATAACACAAAATAGGAAGACAGGAATGGAGTTATAGAGAAGTAAAGTTTTTATATACTATTGAAATTAAATTGGTATTAATTTGAATAAAATTGTTATGGTAAGATGTTAATTGTAACTACCAAACAACCACTAAAAAATGACTAAAATACATAGTAAAACATGAGAAAAAAGACCACAAGTGGTATGCTAGAAAACATTTATTCAACACAAAAGGAGGCAGTCATGGAGGAATAGAGGAACAAAAAAGACATAAGAAAAATAGAAAGTGGCGTAGCTAAATTTTACCTTGCTGGTAATTATATTAAATGAATTAAATACTTAAAATTCAGAGATTGGTAGAATGAATAAGAATTTTTTTTAATTTTTAATGTTTATTTATTTCTGAGAGACAGAGAGAGACAGAGCTTGAGCAGGGGAGGGGCAGAGAGAAGGAGACACAGAATCCAAAGCAGGCTCCAGGCTCTGAACTGTCAGCACAGAGCCCGTTGTGGGGCTGGAACTTGTGAACTGCCAGATCATGACCTGAGCCAAAGTCAGCGCTTAATCAGTTGAGCCACCCAGGTGCCCCATGGATAAGAAATTTTTAAAAAATGACTCAACTCTGGGGCGCCTGGGTGGTTCAGCCAGTTAAGGTCTGACTTCGGCTCAGGTCATGATCTCACGGCTCCTGAGTTTGAGCCCCACGTTGGGCTTTGTCTGACAGCTCAGGGCCTGGAGCCTGCTTCGGATTCTGTGTCTCCTTCTCTCTCTGCCCCTCCCCTGCTCATACTCTGTCCCTCAAAAATTAATAAGCATTTAAAAAAATTTTTTTAAATGACTCAACTATGTGCTGTCTATAAGAGACATCCTTTAGGGGCGCCTGGGTGGCTCAGTCGGTTAAGCGTCCAACTTCGACTCAGGTCATGATCTCGCAGTCCGTGTGTTCAAGCCCCGTGTCAGGCTCTGTGCTGACAGCTCAGAGCCTGGAGCCTGTTTCGGATTCTGTGTCTCCCTCTCTCTCTGACCCTCCCCCGTTCATGCTCTGTCTCTGTCTCAAAAATAAATAAACGTTAAAAAAAAAAATTAAAAAAAAAAAAAGAAACATCCTTTAGATTCAAGGATACAAACCAGTTGAAAGAAAGAGGGTAGAGAAAAATATACTATACAAATAGTAAACACACAAAAAAACTCGTGTTGACTATCCTACTATCACACAAAATAGTCATGAAGGACAGAGATAAAGAAGGACATGTAATAAATATAAAAGGGTCAAGGTATTAAGAATATATAATAATTATAAATAAGTATGTACCTAATAAAAGAGACCCAAAATACACGAAGCAACATCTGATAGAACTAAAGAATGAAATAGACATTCTAACAAATAATAGTTGAAGACTTTGATACCCCACTTTAAATAACGCATAAGACAAAAAATTAACAAGGAAATAGAAGACTTGAACAACACTATAAACCAACTAGACCTAACAGATAGCTATAAAATAACAACAGAATACACTTTCTTCTCAGGTGCACATGGGACATTATTCAGGGTAAATAATACATTAGGTCATAAAACAACTTTCGATAAATTCAAAAGGATTGACATCAAAGTATGTCAATACTAACTGTAATGAAACAAATTAGAAATCACAAAAACTTGGGAAACTCACAAATATGTGAAAATTAAACATCACATTTTTAAATAAGAAATGAGCTGAAGAAGAAATTACAAGAGAAATTAAGGGATACTTTGATATAAATGAAAATGAAGACATATCAAAATTTATGGGATATAACTAAAACCATGTGTAGAGGGAAATTTATAGTTGTAAATTCCTGTATTAAAAAAGAAGAAAGATCTCACATCAATAATTTAAACTTCCATTTTAAGTGACTAGAAAAAGAAAAGCAAACTAAATCTAAGGAAAACAGAAAAAGGAGACAATAAAAATGAAAACAGAAATTAATGAAATAAGGAATAGAAAACATCAGAGAAGACTCTTAAAGCCAAAAGTCATTTTACTGAAAAGATCAACTAAATTATAAAGCCTTTAGAAAGATTAACCCAAAAAGTGAGTATATTTAAATGATTAAATCAGAAATGAAAGAATTGAGGCATTACTATTGACCTGACAATAATAAAAAGGATTATAAGGGAATACTATAAACAACTGTGTGCTTAGATGAAACGCACACAAATTCCTAGAAAGATACAAGCTATTGAAATTGACTCAAGAAGAAATCGAAAATCTGACTAGTTTGATAATCAAGTAAACTACCACCAAAGAAAAGCTCAGGAGATGTCTTCACAGGTGAATTCTGCCAAATGTTTAAATAATTAATACCAATCCTTCACAAACACTTCAAAAATAGATGAGAATTCTTCTCAATTCATTCTAAAAGTATGACCTTGACAGTAATATCATAATAAAACTACAGACCAATATCTCTTAGGAATATAAACACAAAAATACTCAACATACTAGCACATACAGCCAGCAATACATAAATCATATTATACACCAAAATAAGGTGGGATTTATCCCAGTGATGGAAGACTGATTCAACATATGAATATCAATCAATGCAATACACCATCTTAACAGAAAAAAGAACAAAAGCACATGATCATCTCAGTCGATCCAGAAAAGGCACTTGACAAATTCCAACACCTTTTCGTGATAATAACACACAATCAACCAGGAATAGATGGAACTTTCTGAAATCTAATAAAGGGCATCTGTGAAAACCCACAGCAAACATCAGACTTAATGGTAAAAGACTGAAAGCTTCCCCCTAATGTCAGGAAAAAGACAAGGATGCCTGCTCTCACCACCTGTATTCTGTGTTGAACTGAAGGTTCTAGACAGTGCAATTAGGCAAGAAAAAGGAATAACAGGCATTTAGATAGAAAGGAAGGGATAAAACTAATTCTATTTGCAGATGGCATGATCTCCCATACAGAAAATCCTAAATAATCTTGAAAAATTAGAATAAACAGGTTGAGCAAGGTTGTAGGATACACAAGTGATATACAAAAACCAACTGTGTTTCTATAAACCATCAGTGAACAATCTGAAAATAAAATTAGGTAAAAGATTACATTTACAATAGGATAAAAAAGACTAAAATACTTAGGAATGATTTTTAAAAAATGCAAGACTTATACACTGAAAACTACAAAACATTGCTGAAAGAAATTTGAAAATACCTAAATGAATGGAAAGACGTATGCATTCATGGATTGGAAAAATTAATATTGATAAAATGGTCATACTCCTGAAATTACCTAAAAACTTAATGCAATTCCTATTAAAATTGAAGTTGGCTTTTCTGCAGACATAGACAAGCTGGTCCTAAAATTCATATGAAATTGGAAGGGACCCTAAATAGCCAGAACAATCTTAAAAAAGAATAAAGTTAGTAGATTAACACTTTCTTGTTTCGAAAATTACATAGCTACAAAAATCAATACTATGTGGAATCAGCATAAGGTCAGACATATAGATCAATGAAAGAGAACACAGAATCCAGAAATAACCCCTTATATCTGAGGCTAGTTGATTTTTGACAAGGATTCCAAGACAATTCAATAGGACAAGAATAGGTTTTTTCAACAAATGGTGCTGGGGCAGATGGATTTCCACATAGAAAAAAAAAAAAAAGAAAAAGAAAGAAAAAAAGAAATGAGACCTTTACCTCATACCACATAAAAAAGCTTATTCAAAATGGATCAAAGACCTAAATGTAAGAGCTAAAAATGATAAAATTCTTAGAAGAAAGCATAGGCATAAATCTTCATAACCTTGAATTAGGTAATGGTTCATAGATACAACACCAAGAGCACCAAAACAGAAGAAAAATAAATAAATAGGACTTCATCAAAATAAAAAAAACGTCAAAGGACAATATCAAGAAGGTGAAAAGCTGACACACGGAAGAGAAAATATTTGCAAGTAGCATTTTTTTAATGTTTATTTATTTTTGAGAGAGAGAGACACAGAGTATGAGCAGGAGAGGGGCAGAGAATCCGAAGACACAGAATCTGAAGAAGGCTCCAGGCTCTGAGCTGTCAGCACAGAGCCCAACTCAGGATTCGAACTCACAAATGGTGAGATCATGACCTGAGCCAAAGTTGGAAGTTTAACTGACTGAACCACCCAGGCTCCCCGCAAGTAGCATATTTAATAAGGGACCATATCCAGAATATATAAAGAACTCTTACAACTCAATAATAAAAAGACAAATAATCCAACTTAAAAAAGGGCAAGGTATCTGAATAGACATTTCTCCAAAGAGACATCCAGATGTCCAATAACCACATGGAAAGATGCTGAGCATCATTAGTTATCAGGGAAATGCAAGTCAAAACCATAATGAGATACCACTTCACACACTCAAGAATTGCCACAAATGAAAAGCCAGTGTTGATGAGGACGTGAAAAGATCAGAAACTTCCTAAGCTGCTGTTGCAAATGCAAAATGGTGTGGCTACGTTAGGAAACAGTGTGGTAATTCCTCAAGTGATTAAACACAGAGTTAGAATATGACTCAGAAATCCCACTCCTATGTATCTATCCAAGAGGAATGAAAATGTATGCCTACAAAAACTTTTACACAAATGCTTACATCATCATTATTCATAATAGCCAAAAGGTGGAAACAAACCAAATGTCTATGGACTAATGAAAGGATACATAAAATGTGGTAATATTCATATAATGGAATGTGATGTGATCAGAAAGTACTGTTGTAAACTACAACATGGATGACCCTTAAAAACATTATGCTAAAGGAAAGAAGTCAGTCACAAAAGACTGTATGTTACATGATACCATTTATATAAAATGTGCAAAACAGGCGAATGTATAGAAATAGAAAGTAGATGAGTGGTTGCTTAGGGTTGGCAGGGATGAATGGGTAGAGGGAGGGTGTAGCTAAGGGGCATAGGCTTTCTTTCTGAGGTGATGGGTTATGCACATATCTGTGACTATACAACAACCCACTGAATTGTACGCTTTAAAAATGGGAGTCATATGGCATATGAATAATGTCAATAAAACTGTTCCTTAAAAAAATAGTCTCGGGTGCCTGGGTGGCTCAGTTGTTTAAGCGTCAGACTCTTGATTTCAGCTCAGATCATGATCTCACAGTTCCTGAGATCAAGCCCCGCATTTGGCTCTGTGCTGACACTGCAGAGCCTGCTTGGGATTCTCTCTCTCTCTCCCTCTCTCTCTGCCCCTCTTCCACTCTCTCTCTCAAAACAAACAAACAAACAAACAAACATTAAAAAAAAATAGGCTGATCTTGCCACAAATTATAAGTCTCCCATATTTGGAAAATGATAGGCCAAAGACATCATGCCTACCCAACTGTCTGAAACCTGGAACCTAAATGTGGATGCAAATTGGCCATCTATGCTTTGGTTATTCTACCCCAAACAACCAGAATAAAGCCCTCCATCTGTATCCCATCACACAGCTCTCTTACAGCCATTATTCAGATGTAATGACAAATACAAGAAAATACCCAGGGCAGGAATCGGTGGTGGGTGTGGGTGACATAGTCTAGCAAAAATTTTGAATTGTAAGAATAAAAAGATCTCACACGAATTCCAGATAGGGTACTTCCTAGAAAGATTTAAAACTCTGGTTTTTGGGCCATCTGGGTGGCTCAGTCGGTTAAGCACCTGACCTCGGCTCAGGTCATGATCCCCTGGTTTGTGGGTTCGAGCCCCACGTTGGGCTCTGTGCTCACAGCTCAGAGCCTGGAGCCTGCTTCGGATCCTGTCTCCCTCTCTCTACCCCTCCCCTGCTCGTGCTCTGTCTCCGTCTCTCTCTCTCTCTCTCTCTCTCAAAAGTAAAGAAACATTAAAAACAACAACAACAAAAAAAGAAAATGGAGACTGGAGAGTATTTTTGAAAACCATTAAGAGCAAACCCTAATGAAATACTGGTATAGTTAGGAATAGTTAAGATTAAAGAAAGCTGTGGGTTAAACGTAAAGCTAAGGGACATCACCAAGATGGTGACAGGGGCTCTTCCCTAATTCACACTGCCTCACAGGAACAACTAACAGCTATTCAGGAATAAGACACCACTGAAAGAATCCTAAAAAATAGGTATGAGGCTGAAGCATCTCTCACCACAGAGACCAAGACAGGCTGCATTAGCTGGGTAAGAGAGGTGGCTGTGCATTGACCCCATTGCCCCTCCTCCAGGACAGGGCAGCAGCACGTGGAGACGTCTCCCCTGAGCCTCTAGTTTCTCCAGTGGGAAAAGTCAACCAGGGCCTCCCCCAGCCCCAGCATTGTGGGTTGCT
Organism: Panthera onca; assembly: GCF_046562875.1. Classification (NCBI taxonomy): domain Eukaryota; kingdom Metazoa; phylum Chordata; class Mammalia; order Carnivora; family Felidae; genus Panthera; species Panthera onca. The sequence goes on along the minus strand of NC_138343.1, from coordinate 20,528,873 downwards.
TTATGGGAGGCCCCACCGTGATCTTGCCCTACAGGGACTGCAGGGGAGTCTCGGGAGGGGGGGGGGGTGTCTCTCAATCACTGGAAATCTGACTGTGACAGAAAAGTTGGGGGGAGGGGAATTGCAAGAACCAGCACTTGAATATTGGCAGACTGAGTTCTCACCTGCAGTGCCCAAGTGCTTAATCCCAACCAGCGGCTTTGCTCATCTGCAGAACCAAGTCAGGGGTGCGCTCTGGCCGGGGATCTCAGTGGGGTACAGATCTGCCTGGTTTCGATCCTCAACACAAGGAGTTCTGCCGGCCCCTAGAGCCTGGTTTGTCCACACCCGGGCAAGGAACTGAATCATACCCCACCCACTGTGAAAGTGTATTCCAGTCCCTTCTGACCAAAGCCTCCTGGAGGCTGTGTGGCCCATGAACCAAGAGGTGGGCAGGCGGAGCTGACGGCCCCCAAAGCAAAGCCAATACGGGTGTGCAGCATCTCCATACTACACACAGGCAGGGGGATTAATTCATTCCTGGCCTGGAGCCACGGGGGATCCTGTCTGGGAAAACAGAGTAACCTGGAGTGGCCCTGACCTTCCCACTCAGTCGATGGAGCTGAGACACAGCCCGGCACACTGTGGAGAGTGTCTTCAGGACTCATCAGACCAGAAGGGCTGGACATAACTCCTGGGAGCCATGACAACCCCACGGTACTCAGTCTGAGGGGTGGCAGGCAGAGCTGACAGTTTGCAGAACAAAGCCAATTGGCCCTGTGTCATCCGGGAGTGTGTGGTGCAGGTTGGTTTGAGTTAAGACAATAAACAAACAGTGTTACTGGCTTTAGAGCTCCTTTCCCCATTGTGCCCAGACAGGGGACCTTATTTATAGACCTGCTCATTGCAGCCTTCAGGCTGTCCCACCAGGGAACCTGACCAGAGCATATGGGAGGCTGCATAGCCCATTCAACACCCTTCTGTACAGGGCACTTGAACAGAGAGCACAGCCCATGGCTTCCCCCATCTGCAGAGTGAAACTGGTAGCCTCTCCTAACCAGGAATTCAGTGCACACTCTGGTGTGATTCAGATCTCCAAAGCTAGATGGGTTCTGGGTCCTATCTTGCTGCCCTCCCAGGGCAGGAAAGCTAATTTTCATAGCCTCAACTACTACTGGATATACTACCCAGTGCTGAGCATTTGTAAGCTAGACCAGAAAATCTAACCAACTGCTAAGCCCATACTACGGCCTCACTTGGGTAGTGAACCAAGCCAGTAATCTTATCCAACTGTTCTCAACCGGTGGCACACTCCCCCCTCCCTATTTTCAGAGCTCAAACATTGCCTTGTCCCCAAACAGACCAAATTAGTAGGTTCCACCTGCCCAAGAATATTACCAGTAGACCCACCCAGAATCCCCAACTGAGCTGACTGGTGAAGCTGACAGGTTTGCCAAAACAAAGCTATCAAGTCTGGAAGAGGAACCCTGTTAAATGTGCAGATACCAACATGAGGAATCAAGGATCATTTAAAAAATAAGGTAAACACGAGACCACCAAAGGAAACTAATAAAGCTCCGATAACTGATCCTAAAGAAATGGAGCTCTATGAACTGTCAGAAAAAGAATTCAGAATAATCCTCTTAAGGTAGTTTAGTGAACTCCAAGAAAACAGACAGCTAAATGAAATTCGGAAAACAATGCATGAACAAAATGAGAAGTTTGACAAAAAAAATTGCAACCATTAAAAACAAACCAGAAAAGGGGCACCTGAGTGGCTCAGTTGAATGTCTGACTTTGGCTCAGATCATGACCTCGCAGTTCGTGAGTTCAAGTCCCACACTGGGCTCTGTGCTGACAGCTCGGAGCCTCGGGCCTGCTTTAGATTCTGTGTCCTCCCCTCTCTCTGCCCCTCCCCCACTCATGTTCTGTCTCTCCCTCAAAAATAAACATTAACAAACAAACAAACAAACAGAAAAACCCAACAGGAATCCTAGAATTGAAAAATACAATAACTGAACTGAAGAATTCAAGAGTTGCAAAAGTAGACTCGATCATGCAGACAAAAGAGTCAGTGATCTGGAGGACAGGACATTGGAAATTACTCACGTAGAGAAACAAAATGAAAAAAGAATGAAAAAGAGTGAAGAAAGCCTACAGGAATTATAGGACACCATGAAAAGAAGTAATATTCACATTATGAGAATTCCAGAGGGAGAAACAAAAGAGAAAGGTATAGAAAGTATATTTAAAACAATAATGGCTGGAAACTTCCCAAACCTGGGAAAAGAAATGGATGTCCAGGTGCATGATGTCCAAAATGCCCCCATACACGGGGACACACTATAATTAAATTGTCAAATGTCAAAGACAAAGAATTTTAAGAGCAGCAAGAAACAAGGACAGACACATACAAAGGGACATCCAAAAGACCAGTAGCAGATTTCTTCAACAGAAACTTTTTAGGCCAGGAGAGAATGGGATGACATGTTCAAAAGAGTAAAAGAAAAAAACTGTCAACCAAGCCTCTATCCTCACTAAAGCCATCCTTTGCAAACAAAACAAGGATAAGTCTTTCCTGAACCAACAAAAGCTGACGGATTTCATTACCACCAGACCCATCTTACAAGAAATGCTAAAGGGAATTCTTTGAGTGGAAGTAAAAGCATGCTAACTAACATCATGAAAACATAAACATTGCTCAGCCATTCTCCCGAGATTATTTGACTCATGTATCATTTTGGTCTTGGCTCCCTAGACACATTGCAGGTGAGTGAGAAAGCAACAAAGATCCCATCACTTGGGAAGATATTTATAAATACGACTTCTGGTTTCCAGCCTGACATGTAAAGAGCTGGGAAGTCATTGCTTCTGTACTCATAACAAGAAACAAACCTGAACAAACTGAAAAACAAAAACTCTCAGATCAATCAGAATTGAGGTCACAGGGCAAACTGCCCTGAAAACGAGTCAGACAGATGGACCCAGATAATCACAGCATACCAGGAACAAATCAGAGGCAGAAACTCACAGCTGGAGACAATATCAGCAGGAACATTTTAAACTACAAATGACTGTTCGAGGTTTGATGTAGACAATCTAGAGAATTAAACATCTCTGAAGGGGGCACCTGGATGGCTCAGTCGGTCAAGTGTCTGACTCTTGAGCCAGCTTGGCTCAGGTCATGATCTTACAGTTTGTGTGTTTGAGCCCCGCTTCCAGCTCTGGATTCTCTCTCCCCCTCTCTCTCTGCCCCTTTCCTGTTTGTGATTTCTTTCTCTCTCAAAAAATAAATAAATAAACATTAAAAAAAGTCTCTAAGGGGGCCCAGTCTTTGAAGAGCTCCCACATTTTGCCCTACCAGTTCTTACAGTGAAGATCATACAGTGGTCTCCTAGTGCTTCTAACAGAAAGTGTGGAAATATAATCATTTTGAAATATGCTCAGAGCTCTCTGTTCTCTTTAATAAAGCCTGCCTTGAAAGGAAACTGTTTTACATAACCCACTGGGGTTATACCAAAGCCAAACTGACCTGGAGATAGGAAAACACCCAACTGCAGCCACCTCTAGCCTTTCATGTGGGGGAAGGGAGATACCCAATTCAAGTTCACTAAAAGACACAGACCTAATCATAGGACTATAGAAGGCTTCTTCTCTCTACTCGCCTTACCACCACATCAGTAGAGTTCCTGTAAAAAAAAAAAAAAAAAAATAGGGGATTACAACTAAGAAAAATTCAAATAACAAGTTGTGAGCTTCAGATCTGACTTGAGAAGTTTCTAGGGACACCACAAAACAACAAAAGAGACAAAAACAAGGATATGAGAGAAGAGTTTAGCCTCTAAGACCAAAGCTATCGCAGGGTCAAAACGGCCTAACTCCTAATCAGATAAACATAAAACTTCACACTAAAGATCTATCAACATCAGTTCCTTTTACCAGATGCATCACACCTGGTTTCAACAAAAAATTACAAGGCATGCTAAAGGGCAAAAAACATAATGTGATGAGACAAATCCAGCCTGAGACCTAGATTCATATATGGAAGATATTTTAGAATTATAAGACTGGTGATTTAAAATAACTATGATCAGGGATGCCTGGGTGGCTCAGTTGGTTGAGCGTCCAACTTTGGCTCAGGTCATGATCTCACTCGTGTGTTCGAGCCCTGTGTTGGCCTCTGTGCTGACAGCTCAGAGCCTGAAGCCTGCTTGGATTCTGTGTCTCCCTCTCTCTCTGCCCATTCCCTGCTCATGCTCTGTCTCTCTCAAAATAAATATTAAAAAAAATTTTTTAAATGATTAATATGCTAAGGGCTTTAATGGAAAAAGTAGATGACATGAAAGAACAGATAGGTAATAGAGTGAAGGGAATGCCAATAAAGAAAAGGAAATGTTAGAAATAAAAAATACTGTATTTAAAAAATTTTTTTTAATTTTTTTTAAAAAAGAAAAAATACTGTCACGTAAATGTAAAAATGTAGTTGATGAGGTCATCAGGAGACTGGATATGGCCAGTGAAACAATCAATGAGTAAAAACTTCCAAACCTGAAATATAAACAGAAAAAAAGAATGAAAAATATGGAACATACTATGCTGAAACTGTAATGGGAATAACAGGTGTAGAGATAAGAAAGAAACAGAAGAAATATTTGAGGAAATAATGACTGAGAATTTTCCAAAGTTAATGATGGCCACTAAACCACAGATGCAGCAAGCTCAGAAAAGACTAAGCATAATAAACACCAAAAACATCTATACCTAGGTATATCACACTCAAACTGCAGAAAATCAAAGATTAATTGAAACTCTTGAAGAAGAAAAGTTGTGTCTCTTTGCAGGTATTAACTATCTCAGACCGGGCACAGGAAAGAATGATTGAATAATGAACTTAGAAAATATTTGATACATGAAATATGAAGCAGGTAATAAGGTGTCATAGGATCAAGTGTCCAACAGAAAGCAAGTGCATTAGGAGAACAGCGACTCAGCAAAATGTTGTATACAGCCATGGTCTAATAAATTAAGTGAAGTATGATATTTCCTTTGGCTGATGCACAGGATTTAGTTAAGGGTTGGTCAGAAATGTGGATATTCTGATTTTGTGTGTGTGTGTGTGTGTGTGTGTGTGTGTGTGTGTGTGTTTATTCATTTTTGAAAGACAGAGAGAGACAGAGCACAAGCAGGGGTGGGGCAGAGAGGAAGAGGGACACAGAATCCAAAGCAGGATCCAGGCTCTGAGCTGTCAGCACCACAGCCGGATGCGGGGCTCGAACTCACAAACCATGAGATCATGACCTGAGCTGAAGTTGGACACTCAACCAACTGAGCACCCAGGCACCCCAGAAATATGGATATTTTAGAAGGGAGAGCTGCATGATGAATTTGCCAACCAATAAGTATGTGTTTTTTTTTTTTCTATTTTTTGCAAGATACTCATCAAAGTACAGAGGATCATAAAAATGCATCAGACATAGGCCCATTTTTAGTAACTTAAAATCTATTGGGGGGTGCCGGGGTGGCTCAGTCGGTAGAGCATCTGACTTTGGCTCAGGTCATGTTCTCATGGTTCATGGGTTTGAGCCCCGCGTCGGGCTCTGTGCTGACAGCTCAGAGCCTGGAACCTGCTTCTGATTCTGTGTGTGTGTGTGTGTCTCTCTGTCCCTCCCCCCCACTCACACTCTGTCTCTCTCTCTCTCTCTCAAAAATAAATGAACATTAAAAAAAAATCTATTGGGAGAGAAATGGGAGCCATCATATAAAAAGAGCACTCCATAGTTAGAGGTCTGGAATCACTTAAACTCCCTGAAATTCATCAGTTGTGTGGCTTGGGGAAATTATTTATTCTATTAGTGAACATTTATTTCTTTGTAAGTTAAAAGTAATTGCACATATCTCATGTGTATTTTATGAGGATAACATGAAAGTATATGTAAAATTTTGAAAAAAAGTAAAGGCAACTGTATCACAAGAGATACACCTAAAACAGATACACCTAACACAGAACTCTTCAAAATAAAAAAAAAAATAGGACATCACTATGGAAAACAGTTTGGCAGCCCGTCAAAAAGTTAAACATAGAATTACCATATGATCTAGCAACTCCACCTCTAGGTACATACTCAAAGAATTGAAAGCAGGGACTCAAGCACGTACTTATATGCCAATATTCATAGCAGCATCATTCATAACAGACAAAGGTGGAAACAATCCCAAGCGTCCACTAACAGAGAAATGGATAAACAAAACACAGATATATATATACAATGGAATATTATCCAGCAATAAAAATAAATGAGATTTTGATATAGGCCACATCATGAATGACCTCTGAAAACATTATGCTAAGTGAAATAGATACAAAAGGACAAATATTGTATGATTCTGCTTATATGAGATACCAAGAAAAGGCAAATTCACAGAGACAGAAGTAGAATAGAGGTTACAAGGGGCTAGAGGGAGGGGAGAATGGGGTATAGACTTCATTAAGTAGTGGGTATAGACTTTCTGCTTGGGATGATGAAAAAGTTCTATAAATGGATAGTAGCATTATGAATGTACTTAATGCCAATGAATTGTATACCTATAAATGGCTAAAATGGCAAGTTTTATGTTATGTGTATTTTACTATAATAAAAAAATAGAGAATGAGATTTCAGGCATACTGAAACCCAAAGAAAACGAGTATGACAGTACTAATTTGACACCGAGCAGAACTGAAAATGGATCAAACAGAATAAAAAGTGCCATTGATGAAGTGCATAAAACCCAAAGAACATATAATAACTACTATTAAATGTACACTTTCCCTCTGTGCAAATTAGTTCATCTAATCCTCCAACAAAGACTGTAGAAAAGTAAGTCTTACCACTCTAGGTTACAAAGAGGGAAATGAAGCTCAGAAAATTTAAGCAACTTGCCATGGTCACATAGGTAGAAAACAGTAGAGTGGACTTTTTTTTTTTTTTTTTTTTAAGATTTTATTTTTAAATAATCTCTACACCCAGTGTCAGGCTTGAACTTACAACCCTGAGATCAAGGGTTGCACGCTCCACCGACTGATACAGCCAGGTGCCCCTAGAGTGAACTTTTAATACATGAATAACACGGTATCAAAACACCCATAGGAAAATTTGCTTTAAAAAATGCACAGATAATTTTGCAAAACTAATCATTGTAAGACCATTTTAACACACCTATTTTGACCTGTTCATAAAACAGATCAAATACATAAGAAATAAATAAAATAGAAAAATAAATCATATGTTAAAAGTATATGTTATTTGGTGATAATATAATAAAATTTAAAAGTAATAAGGGGCGTGTGGGTGGCTCAGTCGGTTAAGCATCCAACTCTTGGTTTCGGCTCAGGTCATGATTTCACAGTTCATGCGATTGAGCTCTGTGTTGGGCTCTGTGGTGACAGTGTGGAGCCTTCTTGGAATTCTCTCTCTCTCCTTCTCTCTGCTCCGACCCTGCTTTCTTTCTCCCTCTCTCTCTCTCTCTCTCAAAATAAATCAATAAACATTTTTTTTAAAAAGTAATAAGAAAATTTTGGTTAAAAGAACTCCCACCAAAGTCTCCCAAATAACAAATGGTTAAACAGAATATAACATCCTAATTATAATTATTTAGAAAAAAATAGGAAAAAATGTAAGTCAATATTAAGATGCACCAAATATCAGCTGCAACTTTCAACTGGCCTAAAGCTGCTTCTGTTTTGCTCATGGCCATATGGAAGGTCAAATAGCTGAATTCTATTTCATTTTTAGTCTTCCTTAAGAATGATCCATGACCATGTGACCAAAATTTCTAAGTAGCACGACATCAGTTTACAACAAGGCATGCCAGTCTAATTTATTGTTAATACTTAATGAAACATGGATGAAACTGCTCATATACTTTATAGGTTGAAATTCTATCAGTCAGTTAAAATGTAGATGTGTATTTGCTATGCAAGAGTAAAATGTCTGCAAAAACTATTAATTTATGTACAAAAAACAACAGGGCTTTCAGTTAAATAAATAGTGAAAAAGACTGACAATTGAAGCAGAGCGTACCCTGAAGATAACTTCGGGAAAAATATTAATTCTTGTTTAGCCAACTTATTTTATAAAATCTTCAGTAATATAAGGCAGAATGATGGAGATTAGATCATAAACCTATTTTTTATAGAATTGTTTGCTGTACTAGTATTTAGAATATTAAACTCCTAGAGACAAGAAGTAGAACATACATATATTGCATTCTGTTTAGGTCATAAGTCAAGAGAAAACCCCATCTGGCAATTCTTCACGTCTTGTCAGTGAATGTCCGCTTTGCCACCTCAGAATTTCACAAGGAGGAAAGACACCCAGATCATGTAAAATATCATCCATACTAAACCACATTTGAACCAGACATATTAAAGAATATAAAAAATGAAGACGAGAGTGTTAGACCAGAACAGAGCAACCCTCTAACTCTCTGTCTCTTTCCAGGCCTCATTTGAAAGCGAGTGTCTGTTTTGTCTTGAAAATGCATATTACATTGACTCAGGAGCAAATCAGTGGCTGACAAGGCTGAGAAGTAATTGTGTTTCCACTCTAGTGTCAACATTAAAATTTGTCAACACCAAAATATATAATAATAAATTGGAAATAAATGAATATCTTAAAATGCACAATTCAGGGAATTCTTATTTCCCCCAATTTATTGCTCGTACACTCCTTCCCCATTCCCCTCCCCCACCCCCAAGACACAGGTCCCTTTCTGTGGCTATCAGGAGACCCTGGCCATCTCTTTTCTCTTTTTCTCTTCTATCTTTTCTCCAATGTGGCAACTGGGCAGTAAATTACTGGTTTGTCAGAAATGTCCTGGGGCAGTTCTCACTACTGGGGAAAATGCTGTGTCTTCATCTCCTTTTCTTCTGGATCACTGGAGTAGGATGATGAGATATTTGTTCTGGTCCTACCCATTCTCGATGATCCAGGAGGCCTGACTGTGCAACGCAGACCCAGTGTAGCCTACTGCCATTCAACTCTGCAGTGCCAAGGTAAAGTCCCAGCCGAAACTAGACTTGACTTTTCTCTGTGTCACTTTGCTATTGTTGCCGGTTCTTATATTTCCCTTGGAGTCCCTTCAGAAAAGAGGACCGGGTGGGCCAAGACCGGATTTGGAGATTTCTGGGTTTCCTGGCCAAATAACATATTAAAACAATCAGAAAAACCAACGCCTTGGTTTTTTTTTTCTCAATTTCTAAAAATAACCAGAAAATCCTCTAAAGTTATAAGAGGAGTCTCTATATAATTGCATGCTTACACGTTCAATAAACCTGTTGAGAGTGAAAAAATTTCTGGAAAAAAAGGTGATCCAAATTGATGAAGTTTTGAAAAGAATAAATATCATGTAAAGAATTTAGAACGTCATCACATAATCCTTCCAATTGGCTCTGACATTTCTACTGGTGCATTTCTTCCAACTGATAAAGAAAAAAACTCTGTAGTATAGAAGTATTCTCTTGGGGCAGCTGGGTGGCTCAGCTAAGGTTAAGCATCTGACTCTTGATTTCAGCTCAGCTCATGATCTAATGGTCCAGAGATTGAGCCCTGCGTTGGGCTCCATACTGAGCATGGCCTGCCTATGATTCATTCATTCGTATTCTCTCTCTCTCTCTTTCTCTCTTTCTCTCCCCATTCCCGTCTCCTGCCCCTGTCCTTATAAGTAATAAAGACCCAACTCTGAAGCTCTAGAGAGTCAAAAATCCCTCAGCAAGCAGAAGTTTTGATTAACCAGTCACTCTTCTGAGGGAGAAGTCACACTTCCAAGGAAGTTTTAGTCTCAGTATGAGAATCTATATTCAGAATGTCGTATTTAGTGCAGTTCTAAGACATAAGACACTCAAACCTTTGTAGAATGCTCATGTAAATAAAAAGTAATGCACCCAAGAAAGGAATCATCTCCTCTCCAATAGAAGAACAAGGAAAATTTAGGGCACACTAAAATGGAATGCAAACAGAAGAAGTCCCCAGAAAATGAAAGCCTGATGTTCAAATGCCAGATATCTAATCTCTAGCAAAGGAACCCAGCCATTGCAGAATGCTTAAAGCAATGGAAGCTGCAGTGTGGGGCTGCCTTGGGACCTGGGGCACCAGGAGTCCTGCCGAAATAACAGCGGCCAGATTCTCAGGTCATCTATCAGAGCAAAGAGCCACCAGGCCCAAGATCATGAATCAAATGATCCAGGAACATAAAAGTGAAAAGTCATGAAATGTCTCACTCCAGGCTGCTATGGGGTCTGGCCTATGGGATACCACCATCCTAAGGTTGAAGGGCAAGAGCTGGCCTTGAAAGACTGTGATTTATTTCTAGTTTGGCACACTAAGCTAGATTAACAAAGCTAATTATTTTAAGCAGTGAAACACTACAACACATGCCTTAAGTTAAAGTACCAATTAATGGTGTTAGATCAGTCATTCTTCAAATGTTTATTAAGGACTTTCTAGGTATTTATTCATCTAGAGACAAATAAGAATTAGTTGCTGTCCACAAATGTAAGAGGCAGAAAAAAAAAACGAACAGACAATGCTAATTTGCTATGCTGAGTGCTATGATAGGAGTAAGCATAGGGCTCTGTGATCCAGCCATAGGGGTCAGAATAAGTTCTGAAGGAAAAACACAAGTTACCTTGTGGAGAAGCAGAAGGAAACATTCAGGGCAATAAAGATAGCACATACCAAACACCCAAGGATCCACGGGAACAAGTACACCAGCCTCATTTGTGCATACACATGGCAAACAGTAACAGTAAGTAGCATAGTTTTTCTGAAGCATAAAATACTTGGCAGTGTGGCAACAGATAAGATTAGATGAATATACAGGGTAGACAAGCTGGGTCACAAGAGGTCACATATTCTACATATAGAAGTTTGGACATCCCCACTCACACTTTTACTTAATACTTAATACTAATAATAAACACAAAAAGTGATCTCTATTTGTCACCATAATAGAAAGCCTCATATCAGACTAGCCTTCCCACTGTAAACAATTATAAAACTGGACAAACTGTAGGAAGCAAATGTTTTCTGGTACTGGCATAGTACAAGACTGTGAGCCATGAAAGAAGGAAAACTCACGGGGTGTGTCTTTTGATTGCTCTGGCTGTTTTCCAGGGACAATTTCCTGATCACGGTGCAGGGAGCTGGAGCCCAAACAGTGCATGGCAGTTCCCTTAAGCTGAGGAGGCAGAGACCAGCACTAAGAGCTGTTACACTTGGCAGGATCAATAGGGGAAGAGCACAAGAGAAGACAGAGATGCTTAGGGATTGGGGGAGGTATGTGAGCAAAAATCTGTGTGAAAGTTCCCTTCAGGTTGCCAAATGCTGGGCTGCACATATATAGGGTTATAATACACAGGACTCAGCAGAGAATAGCTGTTACACGGTTGAACAATACAACTTACCAAAACTGACTCAAGGAAAACTAGAAACTTTAAATAGTCCTATACCGATAAAAGAAGTTTAATCATCACCATCATCATCATCCCATAAAGACAACTGGAGGCCTAGATATTTCACTGGTGGATTCTAGCAAACTATTAAAGGACAAATAATAGTAATCTCCAATTCTTCCAGAAAATACAAAAGGAGGAAAGTTTACTAATATGTACAAAGATAATACAAATAGGGGAACCTGGGTGGCTCAGTCAGTTAAGTGACTGGCTCTTGACTTTGGCTCAGGTCATGATCTCATGGTTTGTGGGTTTGAGACCCACGTCAGGCTCTGTGCTGGCAGCGCAGAGCCTGCTTGGGATTCTCTCTCTCTCTCTCTCTCTCTCTCTCTTTCCCTCTCTCTATGCCCCTCCCCTGCCTGTGCCCTCTGTTTCTCTCTCTCAAAATAAATAAATAAACTTAAAAAAATAATACAAAAGGATTGCAGAACACAATATCTGTCATAAAAAGATGCAAAAATTCTTTTAAAAAATTAACAACTGGTGCACCTGGGTGGCTCAGTTGGTTAAGCATCTGACTCTTGATTTTGGCTTAGGTCCTATTCTCATGATTCATGAATTCAAGCCCCACATCAGGCTCTGTGCTGACAGTGCAGAACCTGCTTGGGATTTTCTCTCTCCCTCTCTCTCTGCCCCTCCCCTGCTCACAAGGTCTCTCTATGTCTCTCAAAAATAAATCAACAAACTTAAAACAATTAAACAATTAAACAATTAAAATCCAGAGATATACAAAAAGGGTAATGCATCATGATAAGTGAGGGTTTTTCCAGGGATGCAAGATTTTACATCCAAAAAATCAGTCCAAAAATTCAACACACTGTAAAATAAAGAGGAAAAAAATCATATGATCTCAAGATATGCAGAAAAGTCATTTATAAAAGTCAGCATCCACTAATTATTAAAACAACACACACAAACTCTAAGCACACAAGGAACTGAAGAAACTTCCTCATTTTTATAAAGGGCATTGGTGAGAAACCCATAGCAAGCAGCATATTCAATGGTGAAATATTGAATACATTTCTCCAAAGATCAGTTACTGAGCAAGGATGCCCAATATCACCACTTCTTTTCTATTCTGTACAGGAGATCCTAGCCAGTGGAACATGGCAAAAAATAAAACTAAAAATAAAAAAATAAAGAGGAAGAGGAAGCATACAGATTGGACAGGAAGAAGTAAAACTATCTGTATTTGCAGATGATAAAAGTTTTTAAATCCTAACAAATATGAAAACAATACTAGAATTAATAAGTAAACTTAGCAGGGTCATAGGATATAAGGTCAGTATATAAACATGAATTATCTTTCTATACACTAGCAACAAATAATTAGAAACTGAATTTTTAAACAATACTGTTTAAAATAGCATCAAAAACGATAAAAATAGTTAGGAATAAATTCAACAAAAAGATATGTAAGACCTCTGAAATACAAAAAACACTACTAAGAGAAATAAAAGACTTACGTAAATGAGAAGGTTTAAATAAAAGAAATATACCATGCTCATAGGATATTAAGATGTCAATCCTCCCCAAATATCCATAGAGTCAACACAATACAAAGCAAAATTCCACTGGGTTTTTTTTTTTTTTTTGGGAAATTTATGGGCTATTTCTAAAATATACACAGAAATGAAAGAATGAAGAGTTAAAGTAATTTTGAAAAAGTTGGACAATTTATACTATCTGATCTCAAGACTTACCATAAAGCTACAGTAGTTAAGGCAGTGTGGTATTGCTAAAAGGACAGACATGTAGATCAGTGGAATAAAATACAGAATCCAGAAATATATCCACATACATATGGTCAATTTTGACAAAGTCACAGAGGTAGTTCCATGGGGGAACAGAACATTTTCAACAAATGTTATTTAAACAATTACATATCCACACAGGAAAAAAATGAACCTTGAATCCTATTTCCCTGTTCTCAAAAATTAATTTAAGATGGTTCTTTGACCTAGGTGTACAGGCTAAAAATAAAAATTTTCTAGAAGAAAACATGGTATAGAACTTTTGCTCTGTTAGGCAACATTTTATCACAGATTTTCTTTAAAAAAATTAACAAAGAAAAATCACCACAAAAGAAAATTTTGGTAAATTGAACTTCAAAACTAAAAATTCTAATTTTATTTTTATTTATTTTTTTGAATCTCATTTTTTGACACTTATCCCGGCCCCCTTGAATGCAACTCATTCAAAACTAAAAGTTTTTGAAAGAAACTGTTCTTTTAGGGGCTCATGGAAATGTTTATTATCTTGATAATGATAATGGTTTCAATGGTGTATATATGTCAAAACTCATCAAACTGTACAGTTTAAACATATGTAGTTTATTTAATGCCAATTATACTTCAACCCCCAACTTACACCACTCAAAAATGAATTCAAAATGAATTGAAGACTTAAATTTAAGACCTGAAACTGTATAACTGTACAATATTTGCAAATCATATATCTGATAGGGGGTTAATATCCCAAACATAAAAAAAAAAAAAATTCATACAAGTGAGTAGCCAAAAAGAAAAAAAAAACTAACAACTCTTTTTAAAAATGGGCAGAGGAACTGAATAGAGTTTCACAAAGAAGACACAAATGACCATCAGGCACATGAAAAGGTGTTCAACATCACTGATCATCAGGAAAATGCAAATCAAAACCACAGTGAGATGATCACTTGACACCTGCTAGAATTACTAGCATATATAAAAACAAAAACAAAACAAAACAAAACACAAGAGACAACAAGTGATGGCAAAGAGGTAGACAAAACAGAACCTTTGTGCACTGTTGGTAGGAATGCAGATTGGTGCAGCCACTATGGAAAACTGTGTGGAGGTTCCTCAAAAAATTAAAAATAAAACTACTATATGATCCAGCAGTCCCACTCCTGGGTGTGTGTATATATATATATATATATATATATATATATATATATATATGCAAAGGAAGTAAAAATAGGATCTCATAGAGATATCTGCACCCCCATGTTTATTGTAACATTACTCACAATAGCCAAGATATGGAAACAACCTAAGTACCAATCAACAGATGTTAAGTACCTTAACAGAACATATAGTCTATATGTATATATACAATGAAATATTATTCAGCCATGAGAAGGAAGGAAATCCTGCAGTTTGCAACAATTTGGATGGACCTTGAGGGCATTATGCTAAGTGAAATATGTCAGACAGAAAGAGACAAATACTGTAAGGTATCACTTATACATTGAATCTAAAAAAGACAAAGTTGGAGAAAAAGTAGAGTGGCAGTTATCACTCTAGGGATGGGGTGGGGATGGCGTAAATGGGGAGATGTTGGTCAAAGGGTACAAGCTTTCAGTTATAAGATTAACAGGTTTAGAGATCTAATATACAGCGTAATTATTAGAGCTAATAATACTCTATCATATACCTGAAAGTTGCTAAGACAGTAGATCTTAAATGTTCTCATTGCCCCCCAAAATGGTTACTATATGACAGGATGGAGGTGATACTACAATGATAATCATTTTACAATTTATAAATGTATTAAATCAACACTTTGTACACCTTAAACTTACATAAGATCATGTGATAATTATATCTCAAAGCTGGAAAAACAACCTCTTGAGCTGCTGATTTAAGTTCATTCAATTTATGAAATAAATAATTCACCAACTGGGTAGCTCAGTCAGTTAAGCGTCTGACTTTGACTCAGGTCATGATCTTGTGGTTACTGGTTCAAGCCCTGCATTGAGCTCTATGCTGACAGCTCAGAGCCTGAAGCCTGCTTCAGATTCTGTGTCTCCCTCTCTCTGTGTCCCTCCACTGCTCACGCTCTATCTAAATAAATAAATAAATAAATAAATAAATAAACAAACAAACAAACATTAAGTTCATTCAATTTATGGAAAATTCCCACCATATAATCCAATCAGCAGAGTGCATCTTATTTGGTTAAAAAAAAAAAAAAAAGACTGTCAAATGAGACTTGTTTTGTTTTTAAAAGTCTGACTTTGCTTTTCGTTTCAAATAAAACTGTTAATGCAAAAATAAATTAAATTAAAATTAAAGTACATTGTTGAGAAGATACAAAGGCAAGTCACAAGCCAAGAGAAAATAATGTAATAAATGAATCTGACAAAGGACTTCTATCTAGGATATATAAAGATCTCTTATTACTAATGAGATAAACCCCACCAAAAAACAAAAAGATCTAAAACCACAGAAACAGATACTTCCCAAAAGAGATGTACAAAAATAACCAAAAATGACCAGAAATAACCAGATGGCCAAAAATAACAAGAAAAGATATCAACACATTTAGGAATCTGAGAAATGCAACTGAAAACTACAAAGAGATACCACTACTCATCTCCTAAAAAGGCTAAGAGTTAAAAAAAAAAAAAATCTACCAAAACCAAGTGTTGACAAAGATGTGGAACAATTGAAACCCTCATACACTGCTGCTGGGAATATAAAATGATACAATCGTTTCGGAGTTAAATGTACACTTAACTTGCAACCAGGGTTTTACAAGAGGATAATGACGTTGTAGACAAAAAACTTGTCTATATTTATAGCAGCTTTATTCATATTAGACACAAAACAATTCCAATGTCTGTCGCTGAGTGAATGGATAAACACTGTGGTATGTTTATCTAATGAAATGCCACTCCACAAAAAAAAGGAATAGAACAATGCGCAAATGGTCTCAAAAACATCAGGCTGAGTGAAAGAAGCCAGAAATAGAAGATCCCATGTATGTATGTATGATTCTACTTTGTGATGGTGTAGTGATAGGAATCAGATCTAGTGATAAAATTAGATTACTGGTTGCCTTTGGGTGGGTGGAGGGAAGATCTACAAAAAGGGGCACAAGGCAACTTTCTGGATTAACAGAAATGCTCTGTACCTGGATTAGGGTGGTATTATTACATGGCTTTATATATTTGTCAATACTCATTGAACTGTTAAGTGTACACGTTTTATTGCATGTAAAGTGAACCTCAATAGCTTATTTAAAAAAACACACACACACTCAAAAAGTGGGGCACCTGGGTGGCTCAGTGGGTTAAGTGTCTGACTTCAGTTCAGGTCATGGTCTCACAGCTCGTGAGTTCAAGCCCCACATCGGGCTCTGTGCTGACAAGCCAGCTTCGGAATCCTTTGTCTCTCTCTTTCTCTACCCCTCCACTGTGCTCTCTCTCTCTCTCTCTCAAAAATAAATAAACATAAAAAACACACAAAAAGCGGTCACTCAATTACAGTTCATCTAGTAGGAAAGACATTTACATAATTTTGATGTGTTTGTGATAACTGCACTGCAAACCTTGTTAAGAGAACAAGCATGAGGAAGTAAACGCATGTCCTAAAAGAGCCAAATCCACGGATCGTTATCCAGGAACTTCAAGAACACTTGGAGTTGCTTCAAGCCATTCAGATGAACCGTCAAGATGGGAAACATTGGAAGACAAGGTTAGGTTTCTGTTAGCTTGATCATCAGGAAAACAACAAGTACTTATATGAGGCATTATGACAAAGACCACAGAAGTCACTGCAGGATATCACTGTGGGAGATGGGTTATAATCCTGGCTCTAACACGTAACCTGCAGAGCCTTGTGCAAGCCACGTGATCCTCCTAAGCCTTAGCTGCACCTACCTTGTGAATTTATGAGAATTCAATTATATGAGAATACCCACGTAAAGCTTTTAGAACAGTGGTTATTACCAAATAGCATGCAATATAAATACAAAATGCTATTTTCAGTATCATGAGGCATTTGGATGAGTTCTATCTGGAAAGACAGATTCTCCCAATGGTCTGCCTTTCCTGGGGGATTCCAAACCCAGAGAGAAATACATATGAATTACCAATCACACCACGACTATATATTCCTATTCACATCATCTATGGTTTTAGGAATATGTGTAGTTGTTTTTTTTTGTTTGTTTTTTTTTTTTTTAAATAAAAGGAGTAGATCTCTAAAAGCAAATGTAAAGGGTGGGGGTAGCTGCTGGTGGATAGCACTCCAATGTATTATCAGAGGAAAGGGGGCCAAAAAGGTGCAGTGAGAAAACACTAAAAGAAGAGGTTTAGGACACAACAGTCAGTATAAAAGGGATAGAGACTAATCAGAAAGAATTCAGGAAAAAAAGCAGCCTGTTGAGGGGACTTGAAGGAACATTATCAATATTATTCACTTAAATCAAATGTGTTTAACCTAGAGATAAGGCAGGCTGATGTTTTCACCCAAAAGAAAAACTGGACCTATTTTTGTATGTGTGCCCCGCACCAGCCACAGAACTATTTCCAGTGAGGAGAGAGAAATGTCAGCTTAGTAAAGGAAAGAACTATCTAATAGTCAGAGCTGGGGACAGAGCTTTAGGAACTGACGAACCCCAGAGGCCTCCAGGTTCTCGAGCACTGAAGGCACTGTCGATGGGAGGTCTTGGGGACCGCTGGCTTGTTTCTTGTTACTACTTACTCTCTTACATGTAATATGCTCTCCACAGGCAACTTTTAATTTAATTATCCATGAGCAGGCTATGCCTGATATTTAATGAAATCTTTACAAAAGCTGCGGCAGTACAGCCAGGATAGTGTTCTGATCTGGATTCACTTCCTCTGTTGACCTTCTCCTTCTCTGTGGATTCACACTGGGTATAACCATCAGTTTAGCAGGACATAGAAGGGAAAACACCTGAAAAGAAACCCGGCTCATCCCTCGGAGACGCCAGCTCTTTTAATTTCTGTTTGTTTCCATTTCCGTTTCTTAGAGAATGAGACCGGGAGAGAGGGAGAGAAATCGCTGCCAGACCAGACAGTAAAGGTCCAGTGTGGTGTGGGAGCAGAGTGAGAATGAGCTGGGTAGACGGAAAAGAATAGAAAACCAGAATGAAATTCCTGAGCTTGGAGGCATAAACAGGTACAAAAAGTGTTTTATTTTTGTTTTAATGTTTATTTGTTTTTGAGAGACAGAGACAGAGACAGAGTGAGAGTGGGGGAGGGGCAGAGAGAGAGGGAGACACAGACTCCGAAGCAGGCTCCAGGCTCTGAGCTGTCAGTACAGAGTCCAACGCGGGGCTCGAACCCACGAACCGTGAGATCATGACCTGAGCTGAAGTCGGCCAGGTGCCCCACAAAAAGTGTTTGAAAATGTTACATTAATTTGGATGAAACATAGTGTTGTCCTGATGCATTAAAGCAGTTGCAAAGCGATGTACCTGTATTTCAAATGAGTTACAATTAAGAGCTATAACAAAAGCATATCTGTAAGCCTGACATTACATTGGCTCAAAGCGTGAAACAGAGGTCCTTATAAAATACTCGGATAAAGCCACCTCTGGTGTTGAAATTTCCCGTATTTGGTTTCAGTCCAAAAGCGACTTTTCCCCCTCTGTGTGACTTAATAATAAGGCATTCAGTCATCCAGGAAAAAGCACCGTATGCCTGCACGGTGATGCCCAGCACCCCCCCCCCCCCCCCCAGATTCTTCACATTTCACTGTCACTGCCCTGCCTGTTCCTATTAATCCCCAGAGGTGTGCCCCCCCTAAAGATTCCTGAATGCAGAATACCTCAAGGAGGGCCCTTAGGCTGACTGTGACCTTGTGTGCTGTGAAAGTAGAAACTTGCTCACCACCCTAAATAAACAGAAGGCAGGTTTATTTATGGAGAGAGGAGCGGGGAGTGGGAGAGAGAAAGAGACTGCTACGGAATCTAAAAGAGCAGAAGCAGAGTGGCTCACTCCTGAGCTCTCGCTTTAGTAGGAAACCCATATGGACCCCTCGAGGCTCTTTTGGGGACACTAAGGGAAGCAATGTAGGACGCCGCGGCAGCTTGAGTGTGTGGTTTTATCACACTCTGCTTCCAGGAAAGAATGCTAGGGCTATCTGAGCCCAGAATTTCTCAGATGGGAACTAAGAGCAAGCTCAAGCTAAACAAATTTGGGCTCAATTTCTCTAATTTCAGAGTTAAGATCAAAGAGTCCTTTGTGATCTAAGGACTAAGGCAAGTCTGTTTGTCTCCAAATAGACCCCGTGTTCTCAATTACTATGTACCGTGGTTTCCGTGTAGTGTGATCCTAGGATTCTCTCTTCCCCTCTCTTTTACATAGGGTATAACAGGGGTGAAGAGACAAGATCTAGGTCATTCAGGTTTGGGATCAAATGCTGCCCGTACAGAAAGGCCTTCTCTGAACACCCAACCTAAGCTACACACTGCCCTCCATCAATCTCTATCATCTGAGCCTGTTTTAATATTGTTCTCCTAGCACTTACCACACTCTGAAGTTATCCTGTATCTCTGTTCACCTACCTGCTGCCCCTGCCATGAGACTGGGATCTCCTGGAGGGCAGGGGGCTGGGTATTGAACACTGCTCTGTCCCGATACTAGAACAGTGCCTGGCCGAGAGGTGCTCAAGAGATACGGGATGAACGAATAAATGAAGGATCAAATGAGCAAATGGATGCCGGAAAAAAGTGGGTCAGGAAATTTTGATTTGTGGGATGTATAACATAGAATAACAAGGAAGAGGGAAGAAAAGGAAAAATGAGATTAGTTTGTGTTGCAACCTCCTGGCCACTCTCGAGCTACCCATGCCAGCCCTACCCTTGTTTAAATTCAAAAAAGTGCTCTGCAAGATGGAATGTTCTGTGTATGTCTGTTATGTCCATCTGGTCCAATGTGTCATTCAAAGACATTGTTTCCTTATTCATTTTCTGTGTAGATGATGAAGTCCATCAATGAAGTGGAGTGTTAAAGTCTTCTACTGTGATTGTATTACCATCAATTGATATCTACTGGCAGTGTGTTCAAAGGCACAGGGAGAAAGTTCCCTTGAAACATTATTGATGATCTTTGATTTGGAAGAGTTGAAAACGTCTAAAGTCATATTTGTGATGTGACTATAATCCAGCCCAGAAACTCTCAACCAGAGGGGACATATCAGAATCTATGGGACAAAGGACAAAGTGAAGTGTGTGGAATTTAACTTGCTTTGTTTGCGTTTGGATTTTTAACACTTACTATCAGGGGGCCTAGGTTCAACAAGGTTGGAAAAGTGATCTAAATAATGTAATCAAAGATTTAGAGGAAATATTAATCACAAGAGAGAGTCAAGGATGAATCTAAAATTTGGAGTCTTCACGTCCAGGAGGACAGTGGTTTCTAACAACCATTACAGGGAATTTGGGACAATTTGGCAGATAAGCATGATTTTGAGTTTGCTGAGCTAGATGGAAGCAAGACAGCTTCCAATGACTTGCAGTAGCCTGTGAGTAAGCCAGTAGAAAGGTCAGAATTAGAGACACAAAGGAGAGCCTTACACAAAATCTGGATTATATCCTGTAGTATAATCGAGAATATACATCTGATCCTTGTCCCCCTTTCCTGACACAGAGGTTCAGAAACCCTTGGTATTTCCAGAGTGCTGTGGTGCCACTGATAACGGTAATGAGACGACTCAAGGTGCCCTCCCCCATCCCACTCCACCCCATAACTTCAGGGTGTGGACTGGTCCCCAGAAAGACCAACCATGTATCTGGAGAGTTGGAATTTGGACCAGCCCTACCTCCAGGAGATTGAGCTCAATCATGCAGCCCATGATTTAATCAATCATGCCTACATAATGAAGCCCCAGTAAAAACTCTGGACACGGGTTCAGTGGACCTTCCTGATTGGTGTACACATTGATGTGTGGTACACTTAGATGCCACAAGGATTGGTAGGGATGCTCTGGACCCTCCCAGACCTTGCACTGAGCATGTCTTCCAATTGGCTGGCCATGATTTGTATCCATTATGCTAAAACTATAGTGATAAGTATAGTGCTTTCCTGAGTTCTAGGAGTTACTCCAGTGGGTTATTGAACCTGGGGGACTCATGGGAACCCTTAAGTCATGGGGCTTTCACCTGGTGTCTGAAGTGAGGGCAGTCTTCTAAGACTGAGCCCTTAAACCTGTGGAGTGTGATGGGGTGCCTGGGTGGTTCAGTCAGTTAAGCATCCAACTTTGGCTCAGGTCGTGATCTCGCAGTTTGTGAGTTCGGGTCCCATGTCAGGCCCTGTGCTGATAGCTCAGAGCCTGGAGCCTGCTTCGGATTCTCTATCTCATTCTCTGTCCCTGCCCTGCTCACGCTCTTTCTCTATCTCTCAAAAATGAATAAAAAAACATTAAAAAAAAAAAAGAGAGAGAGAAACCTGTGGAGTATGATGCTAATCAGGTAGCTGGTGTGGGAATTATGTGATAGGACACCCAGTTGGGGTGGAAACAGAGCATTTACATGCATAAATGCCTGCACTATGCATGCATGCATTATAGGAGAGTTGTTAAGGAAGGTAAACAGGGATTTTTAGAGGCCTGGGTCCAAATGGAAACATTTTGAATGAATTTTATATTCTGTTTGCCACTATTATTAGTTACTAACTGAGAATAATTAAAAAATTCTAAATGTTATGATGGATAATGACTTCATCAAAGAAATACAGAGTAGAATGATCACCCTCATTTGGGATACTCTTCTAAGGACATTCACTTAGTCAGATAGGAAAATACTTAATCTTTAAACTTTAATATGTAAAATTAGACTCCAGAAAGGTGGGAAAATTTATCTTTGCTTAATTCTTGGCTTCTTTATTTTCTAAAAAATTCCAAGATGCCATTGAATTTTTTTTAAGTGTACTTATTTATTTTGAGAAAGAGAGAGAGAGAGAGGGAGAGAGAGAGAGAGAGAGAGAGAGAGACAGAGAGTGTATGCGTGTGCATGAGCAGGGGAGGGGCAGAGAGAGAAGGAGAGAGAGAATCCCAAGCAGACTCTGTGTTTTCAGCGCGGAGCCCGATGCAGGGCTCAAACTCATGAACCGCGAGATCACGACCTGAGCCAAGATCAAGAGTCAGACACTTAACCGACTGAGCCACCCAGGCACCACAATGCTACTGATTTTTAAGATGATGAGTTAATGACAGACTTTGGGGGTGGTGGGGAAGGAATGTAACACTACCACATTAAATACAGATATGCACTGTAAGAAATGATCTGTCCACTGCAGAAATGGTAACATGTAATAATAATAAAGTGCACCTTAGATTTGAGAAAATACGATATAGTAATTAAGAGTGCTTTTGCTCCTCTTTAACAGATGATTTGCCCTAAATGTGTTCAATGTAATCACTTTTTTCCTTAATCACTTTTCTGTTCTCAAATATTATTGTCCCAAAGCATAATTGTTTATAATACATTCTGCAAAGAAAAAAATACTTGACTTTCCACATTAACTGAATTTTGGAAAACAATTCTTCACCAATCACACAATACATTCTACACTGACCGAAATCAGTTTTGTCTCATATATACATATAAACTGTAGGCCTTCTGTGGAGCGGGCCAGATATTATTCTCCCATTAGGATCTGTTTTTCTATATGGAGAAGATGATTCAGAAGTCAACCCTAGGGCTTCTGGATCGCTGTGTCGTTTCCCACCTGCCCTCCAGATGGCCAGCCCAAGGGAGGCAAATGCACAAAATTCATAATCCTATTTTTAGGGCTCTGGGCATTAAAATCCCTTCCTAACAGGTAGGTCAAATTTATGCCTTTCTGGCCTTAGAATTTCTTTGAGTTATCTATATTAAATTAATGAGCCACCCACTGTAAGAAATTAGCTACTATTGAGATCAGATGGCCAATCACAATCTTACTTAGACCGAGAGACTAAGGATAAAACTCGGCAGGGTGTGGTCCTTGCCCATGCCGAAACAATCGATAGCTAAACATAGCCTTCACTTGCCAAAGTCTTACTGAAAATCTGTTGTATCATAGCCAAAACAAACAAACAAACAAACAAACAAACAAAAAACAACACATGGCTGTTACTGAGCTTCTTCTCTTTGGAGGATTTAAATAACCAACATAAAAACAAACCTATCCATATATTAAAAGAATGGAGTGCTGTAAAATCCGGATGGATTTTTTTTTTTTCAGGTGATCTAGCACAATACCATGATAGATGCCTATGAAATACTCCTGGAGATGTTGCTGATGAGTTTATAACAACTAAGAATAGGAGTAGGTGCTGGAGGAGGGGAAAGAATATACTGTATTTACACACAATGTAATTAAGTTACTTAGTATCGACATGGGGGCTTTCATGACCGAATCTTAACTCACATGTAAATATCGATTATGTATCAAAATTCCAATAACTCAGCAGACTCCGCCATTTGCTTTGAGTCACTGCTGAACCAGTGACTCTGTGGCTCTGTGGCTTTGAAAACTGATGAAACACAACTCAGACTCTTTGCTCTCCCCTCCCCTCAAATTAATAATGGCTATTAGCACTGATACACTGCAGCGTAGCCCTTTGTAGCTTGATTCACAGTATGGCACCGAACTTATTACCAAAACAACCATTCCTTTATTGATGTCTTAGTTGTTACCCTAAAAGTTTCAATGAGACAGTGAAGGAAATTTTCATCACAAATGTATAGCGGAAACTGGTAAGCGTGCTATCTGGTGCATCTAATGACTTGAGCGGAAGAAGCCTGTGGAGCAGTGTGCATCGTCCCGAATCTAAAGGCACAGTTGGTGAGTGGAGCACTTAATACTGGTTTCAGATGCTCTGGAAAGCTCAGCGCAGGCAGATCTGGTCTCTGAGGCATCTTCAACTGCCTCTCTAGGTTATCAGAGCCATGCTTTAAGAATGTAGGACATGTTGGGGGCACCTGGGTGGCTCAGTCAGTTAAGTGTCCAACTCTTGATTTCGGCTCAGGTCATGATCTCACCATTTCATGACTTCGAGCCCCACGTTGGGCTCTGCACTGACAGCATGGAGCCTGCTTGGGATTCTCTGTCTCCCTCTTTCTCTGCCCCTCCCCTGCTCATGCTGTCTCTGTCTCTCAAAATAAATAAACTCAAAAAAAAAAAAAAAAAAAAAAGAATGTAGGACGTGGCATCCGTTGAGACGCCGATTCAT
Organism: Panthera onca; assembly: GCF_046562875.1. Classification (NCBI taxonomy): domain Eukaryota; kingdom Metazoa; phylum Chordata; class Mammalia; order Carnivora; family Felidae; genus Panthera; species Panthera onca. Next base: position 20,504,447 of record NC_138343.1, on the reverse strand, counting down.
AAGACAACCAAACCCTCACTTCATACAATCTTATTTTTTAACGAGAGCAACTGAAAAGGAACAGATTTTTTCTCCTGGATGAGTTGCTTGCAATAATTTTTTTTTTTTTTTTTTTTTTTAAATCACGTCTGTGGAAATTCTTCCCTGCACCATAATCCATTAAGTATTTTTTTTTTCATGGCCCCGTGATACAGTCAGTCCTCTGGGCTAACTTAAGAACATCTCGCTTGAGAGGCCAGCCAGGACGGGGCAACCAGGAAACCGTGCGCTAAGTGGCCGCTTCATCCCCTTTCCTTTGCAAGCTCTGCCAGGTGTAGCCCTGACTTCCCGAGCGCGTCTGGCTCTCGGCCGTATCCTGCCTGTTATCTCTGTCTGGCAAACAACCACTCTGGGCTTCCAGAACTTTAGAGCTTTTTGGGGCACCGATGATAAGTTATTCTCAGCCCACTGTGCCAAAAGCCCTGTTGGCTGGCGGGGATGGAGGAAGACCATTGTTGTCGCTGGCTGTTATCTCCCCCTGCGACTCCGCTTAGCACACGTGCAAGCCCCATCTCCCTGGTGTGCAAACGGGGCGCTCGACTCTAGATGAGTCAACGCGCTAATAAACAAGAGTCGCGCAGGAAATAGCAACCAGTCTTGAAAACAAAAAAAGAAACATTTCAAGGCTTATGGGATGCCGAGATGTTTGTCCTCGGGCGGCGCGCGTCTGCTTTATCTCACTTCACAGCCTTCCTATCAGAGAAATGGGGAAGTTAAGAGTTTATCAAATGTTAATCGGCTGTAATGTTTACGTACTTCTTACATAGCATGGAAACTATTTTTTGGTGCTGGGGGTGCTTTTAATTGCAAACGTCTATCATCGCCATTCATCTCGCCCGTTGTCAGACTCGGTCTACTGAGACGTTTCTTGTCTCCTGAACTTCTTCCCCTGCCATCAGCAATACCACCCTGACTGTGGCCTCGGCAGCGCGTGCAGTGAGATCAACACTGTGAGCTTTCACCTAATGTAGACAGAGAGGCAACGTGGGGACCTTGCTCTGGGGAAGGTTCTATGTCTGCGGCAGGAGCACAGGGCAGGAGAAGAGCGAATCACACCTGTCACACCATGTCTTCCTGGCAAACACAGTGTGGGAACCAAGCACCTCTCAGCATCTGGCATGGGCCACGTGTGGGCCAAGCACCAGGCTTTGGCAAGTTAGCAGGAACCCGGAAGGCCCGCATGGGATGAGAGCTCAACCTTAAAAATGTGGTGGGTCACAATTGGGGTTGTTGAGGAAACACGGTAGGGGTCGGGGGAGGGGGGAAGCCCGCTCCAGTCCCGGGACCGCCTTCCTCTCAGAGATCTAGAATGGACAAGAGTGGTGCTTTGTATGACTCTCCAAGGTCACCTGGGATTAGGATCACCCTCCCTGGGATGACACAGGGCCATTTTGCAATAATCCTGTGGGGAGACAGTCATAAGAGGGTGACCGTATCTCCCGCTTTCCTCCAGAAAATCCTGGGTTTGCCCTGGCATATGTATGAATAGCACCTTTTTTCACACTCAGAAGTGTCTTGGTTGGCATGATAGATGCTCCCCTTTTCGGTCCGCACCCTAATGGGGCTGTCGAGACGCATTCCTGATGCCACAACTTCACTATTAGGGCCACTCACCACCTAGGCTTTTTTTTTAATGTGATTGCAGCAAATATTTGCTCAGCACCCACGGGGGGCCTGCCCCTGTGGCAGGCGAAGGGGACAACAACACGAATATGAGAGACAGACTCATCCGGAGATGGCTGTGGGGTGCTGTGTTAAGTGCACAGCAGACGTGCACACAAAGCCTGGACCTCAGTGTGTCTTCAAAATGGCCATTCAGTGAAGAGCTGCCTGCCCACTTAGAAAATGGTCCAGGGTATGCGCTGGCTTGCAAGTGGGGACACGGTGGCAGCGTGAGCAGCGTGAGCAGACAGAAGACCCCACACCCGTAGAGCAGACACATTTCTCGCTGTGCGTCAGGGAGCATTATCAGCATCTGGAGAGCAGAGTGTGAACGACTCACAGAAGCACTCACGTTGGGGCACCTGGGTCCAACTCTGGCTTAGGTCATGATCTCGCGGTTCACAAGGTTGGGCCCCGCATCGGGCTCTGTGCTGACAGCTCAGAGCCTGGAGCCTGCTTCAGATTCTGTGTCTCCACGCTCTCTGCCCCTCCCCCACTCGTGCTCTGTCCGTCTGTCTCTCTCTCTCAAAAGTAAATAGAGATTAAAAAGAAGCTCTCACATTTTCCCTAAAGGATATGCACGATTTTTAATTTCAACATTTACTCCTATCAGAGCTTGGCTACTATCAAATATATACAATAAATCCACTCTATGGAAGCTAAGATCCAGGCATGGAGTTTTAGATGAACAAAGAAGCCTTCTCCTTCGATTTCTATTTTTACTCATGCCTCCTGGCAGCAGACCATTCTCTGTTTTATCAGTCTTTAGTACGAATGCAAAACTTAGTAAGTATTGATTTTTCTGATTTTTTTTTTTTTTTTTTTTAGTGGTTGAGTGAACATGCCTGCAGTTAAAAACATTTATTTATTTTTTTGAATGTTTGTTTATTTTTGAGAGAGGGAGAGAGACAGAGTGCAAGCAGGGGAGGGGCAGAGAGAGAGGGAGACACAGAATCTGAAGCAGACATGCCTGCACTTTTAAACTTTGCTCGTGTTCGTACATTTTCTACCTGAACATCCCTAGCCATCTTCTTCATTTGTTCTGAGGCCAATCATACGTCAAGCCCCAATTCACATGCTGACTCCCTAGGAAATCAATCCTGATCCCATGAGGCAAGACCGGTCCTATTCTGTGTATTGATTCTTGATGGCACTTAGCACATTACTTTGTCACAGCCATTTGTCTGTAAGTCATGATCCACAGCTCCTCTGAGCTCCTGGAAAGCAGACACTACCTCTGATCCCCCTTTCCAATTCTAGCATTTAGCCCAGAGTTCAGTAAATAATAAGGCCTATTTTGAATAAACATAATCACTGGTTTGTATCTTGATTTTTAAAAGATGTTTATTCATTTAGAGAGAGAAAGGGAGACAGTGAGAGAGTGAGCGAGGTGGAGGCAGGGGACAGAGAGAGAGAGAATCCCAAGCAGGCTCTGCACTGTCAGCACGGAGCCTGACGTGGGCCTTGAACTCGCAACTGTGAGATCACGACCTGGGCCAAAATCAAGAGTCAGACACTCAACTGACTGACTGAGCCACCCAGGCGCCCCTCAATGTTTATATTTGAAGTGAAGCATTTTTTCTCTGTTTGCATTCAAGGTACATCTTCATATACCTTTGTTTCGAAATCTGCCATCTTCCTATGAGCTTTATGCTGGTCTTGCCTGTTGCAGGTCCTCTTTTCCCCATCTTGTTTTTTGCCTTCTTTAGAATTGACACAATATTTTAAGTTAATTTTCTTCCATTAACTTGGCAGTTTTCAATCTTTTACTATTCTTTTAATAGGAGTGATTACAACATGTATTATTCAATATCAAAAGCTAGTATCAGGGCACCTGGCTGGCTTAGTTGGTAGAGCACGTGACTCTTGATCTTGGGGTTGTGAGTTCGAGCCCCGTGTTGGGGGTAGAGATGACATTAAAAATAAATAGCATTTTTTTAATAGCTAATATCATTAACACTTTTACTTCTAAATGCAAGGGACCTTGGAGTAATTTCATTTATACCCCTCCTGATTATTGCTGGGATTCTAAAAAAAAAACCTTTCTATATTTTTAAACATCATTTTTCATTTTATTGTATTTATTTTTACATTAAAAAAAATCAAAGTATAGTTGATCATACACTCAGCTAGTGACACAAGAGACTGATTCTTAAATCAGTTAATCACACTTCTTGGAGCCGCTGAGTTCTTTCTTCCATAACACACTGGTTTTGCTGTTTGAGAAAACTTCTATGTGTGAGTTAGGATTTCAAGGATTTGATACCAAGAAGGGAATGAGGCCAGAGCACTTGAGATGGTAAGACATATAAGTCATTGGATACAACTCGAAAAAAAAAGGGCTTAAGGCAGGAATGAGTTAATCAGGGAAAGAAACTGATCGATTGTTTTGATGAGAACAATGAAGAAAGCAGACAGGGGACTAGGAAAAGTGGAGGTGATCCTGTGAAAGCATCTCAAAGTAGAAAAGCGAGGCTCTTGTTTTGTTATCTGCAAAAGGAATGACCCTGCGCTTTAGTTTACAAAGTAATTTCATACCCCTGACTGTAGTGACGGTAAAATTGGGCAGGGGTGAGGGAGGGGGAAGCAGCTGACGATATCACGTCTGTCAGTGCAATGGTAGAAAGCAAGTCGAGATGGAAAGGAATGGCCAGGAAGGGGTAGAGCCCCTCATAAAAATTAAATCCAAACAGAAGTAAAAATGTAGTGGAAAATGGAAATTTTTTTCTGGACTCATAGATTTTATAAATGTAGGATACCATTTATTTGGTACAGAACTCAAATGACTCATCGGTGCGTTTGCAGTGTCTTTATATTAGCTGTTGCCTAATTCTTATTCATTGTACTGCATGTTTCTATAACATATCTGCTAATAAATATACCTGCTAGAGTGGTGGGTGCTTTCCTGAGACTTCTTCAATGTTATAATTTATGCTAGGAACTAAGGAAACAGATAAAAGGCATGGTCCCTGCTGCCAAGAAGTTGCTTGGCTTACTGGTGGAATTTCCTAGTACCCCATGTTGCTCTTGGTTATGCAAACATTAGATTCCTAGATTTTCAGTCAAGGTTACTCCATTTAGAAAAAGACGCCTCGCTATGGTTGTTCACTGATGCGGCCACTGGGGTATTAGGTATAAGGGCAGGCCCCACAACAGAGTCTAAGTAACAACTGTCGTAGCCTTTACGCAGCGACACGACTGTATCACTTTTGCTAAGACTGTGTGAACACAGCAAAATATATTTCAGTAGTGCTTTTTAATCTTAATGACAAAAAAATAAAAAAAAAAAGGGAACCAACGCTCTGCCCAGGAAAGAAGAAAATGGCTATGTCACTTGCTGGGATGCTAACATCAAATTGGAGTGGGGATGCAAGGAATCCCGAGGTTCCGGTGGTGTTTTTGATTACAAGTTAATTAATATCAAATCGTGTTAGGGGTGCCCGGCTGGCTCAGTTAGTGGAACGTGTGACTCTTGATTTGGGGGGTCATGGGTTCGAGTCCCCTGTGGAGTGTTTAGGTTACTTAAAAAAAAAATCTTTAAAATCAAATTATATTAAATGTTCAGTTCCTCAGTCCCACTAGCCACATCCTAAGTGCTCTATAGTCATGTACAGCTCATGGCTACCACATTGGACAGCGCAGATCCAGAGCATTTCCATCACCACAAAAAGTAAATGGAATGGGTTTCCTTAAAAAGGTTGAAGGTGCCAATGGGTTTGGATAGCTAAACGAGGAATTATAATTAAATGTAATGAGAGATTTTTTTTTTTTTCCGGTTGAACTTTGTAGAATGTAATTAAGTCAAGCAATAATGATAGAGACAAACTTTCTCCTGGTTTTGGGTGTTTGGACGACCAAGTGTCTGAATTATGTCTCTGGGATATGCACAATGCCGTGTCCCTGGGTCCAGCTACCAGATGGTGCCTGGGGTCTCTGTGTCATCCAGCTGCTGGTTGATGGAAAAGGCCCTTTGAAACAAAGCACTGAAATAAGGATGCACATTCATCCTGCACATTTAACAAATACCCTGTCTGCCTACTACTGGATTCCATAATATGAGAGAAAATGCTTAGAACAAGAGGGGACTCTTATTCATGTGATTAGACACTTAAAAGTTTGCCCTTGACCTGATCACATGAGAGGGACAGAATGGAGTCATTCTGCAGTGGATTTCGTTAAGTGCAACTTATCTTGCTCACGTTGACACAGTATGCTTTTCTACACTCCATTTACTTGCTCCGATCCAAGACAATTAGATACATTCTACTCTTAATCTTCAGACATAAGACAGAGGCACATGGATAGGTGCAGTATTTCTTGAGTCATGTGGATAAATGAGACCAATAACAATGTCAGACCTGTAACTGGGGCTAAATGAGCTTGGTAAGTGCTAGTTTATGTCTTCTGTCTACCCCCTGGTGGAGGGATTCATTACTAGTTGTAGCCAAAGAAGGAAAGAGACAGAGAAAAAAGCATGAATTATTTCCTGAATATCTATTCAGTCCCTCCCTCAATAATCTAGCGTTTGTTGTTTCTACGAGATTGCCAGCTCCACAGGAGAAGAACTGAAACCCATTATTTCCCTTTGAACATGTTCTTTCCTGGGAATGGCCGGAGCAGCACAGCAGTGGGAGAGCTGGCCTGCCAAAACGTTTAACTCTGAGCTCGAGAGGACATTGCTCAGGGTGCAAAAAAAAAAAAAAAAGAAGAAAAGAAAAAAGAGTTATGAGCTCTGTTGCCCTGTCAGGTCTGGAATCCTTCCCTTGGCCAGCCATGGATAATACCTAATGAGTCAGAGGAAGTACTGTTAATTCTTCAAAGTGAACCTAGCTAATTGTGTAATGTTATTTGGAGGCATTGGAAGAAGCCAGAAAAGAAGGGAGGTTGGGGGAGAAATTCCTTCCTTTGCAATGATCGGCTTGCATCCTGCACCATCAGATTTGATTATCCTTATCTTTTCTTGCATAACTACTAATGTTATGACTGGACATAGGTGACCAGACTTCCAAAAAAAAAAAAAAAAAAAAAAAAAAGATCCAGCCACAAAATCTGACTCTATGACTGCCTGTGGTGGTAAATTCCTTACCCTGGCCACATGCTGTGTGAACAGCTATTTCCTTTGATTTATTCATTTACCAGCTCGTAATGCTATCAGGTACCCCCCTGTTCTCACATTAGAGAAGGAGGCAAAGAGAAAAGCCTGTTTTCTTGTATCAACCCTTTTCACTGAGGCCATTTAAGCTAAATATACTCTGATCTCTTTTTCTCGTATTGCATAGGAAGTTAAAAAAATTAATTCCTTTCTTTAAGCTAGTTTTTACAAAACTGAATGAGTCATACAGGGACCTGATTAAAATCATTTAGTCACTACAGTAAATTAAAAAAGCAAATATCTTTCCCATTGGAGACCCTTGGCTTCCCAGTCCCCACTTCTAAGGGCAGTATTGTTACCAATGGCTGAAATATCCAGAAATATCCAAATATGCAGGAGTATCCAAACCCACGGATGTGTGCATTTCCTTATTTTAAAATGCATTTTCACATATCTTAGAGTCACCCTTTCTCATGGCTGCATAGTGTACTAATTTGAATATACCTAATTTATTTAACCAGTTCCAAACTGATGGATATTTACATGTTTTCATTAGCTCGCTCATATATGAAAAGCCCCAACAAAGATCTTTGTATACATGCCTTTTTTAAAAAAAATATTTATTTTTGAGAGAGTGCGTGCACACAGGCATGGGATGGGCAGAGAGAGAGGGGGACAGAGGATCCGAGGCAGGCTCTGTGCTGACAGCAGAGAGCCTGATGTGGGGCTTGATCTCACAAACCAGGAGATCATGACCTGAGCTGAAGTTGGATGCATTAAGCATCCCAGGCGCCCCTTTATGCCTTAACATACAAATATAAGTATATGTATTTTAAATGTTGGTAGATATTTCCAGATTGCCCTCCAAAGATGTTACATTAATTTATACTGTCACCAACCATACCTAAGAGTCCTTGTTTCCTGCAATCTTCCATCAAATGCTAGCTCTATCTGAAAAACCACACACGGTGTAAGGAACCTCAAATCAACACTGAGTCCTGACACTGAGCCTTCTACTCCTGTAAAACCAGTCTCACCTGTGTCAGCCCTAATATTCCATAGAGAAAAACAAGATGGAAACAAACAAAATGGGTTACATGGACGAACAACTAGAGCCACCTAGAGGTTCCTGGATTCCAGTACCACCAAGTTTGTGAACAGCTCAATTTGTACCAATAACTGTTTATGCATGTGCTTTTTGGGGGTGGAGGCAGAGAGGGGAGTCCGTAGTTTTCATTAGATCCCCCAAATGACCTACTTCAGCCCAAAAGGCTAAGAATAAGTAACCTAGATAATAAAAAAGGGAAAGAGATAAAAGTAAAACTGTACACACACCCAAGTGCCTGATTTCATGGCCGAATGTAGATAAACTACCATTGTAAACTTCAAACTATCATTACATAAAATAATGAAATCATGCTAGAGCTAGAATCGGTTCTCAAATTTGGGGTTAGAAAAAATTTCAAAAACAAAACTTGTGGCCCAGTGTGGTTTTGCCCAAGTTCTAGGACATCAGGCAGAGATGTTAACAACAACAACAACAACAACAAGAAAATAATAATAACTTCTGTTCTGCCATCATAAGAGTATCTTAACATCAAAAAGTAGGAAAGATACAAACTTCAGAGTAAAAGGCAGAGTTCTTTAAATTGAATACATTTAACTGTTTAAAACTCCCTATACTGACCCTCATTTTCTCGTTTCAGTCATCTGGCCCAAGCATCCAAATGGTGCGTACAGCAAAACTCTGTCACGTACTATCATTGCGAACTGGCACTTGGAAGTTACCGTGATCAGGGACTGGCTCTTGAATTCACGAAAGCCAGGACCCCTTAGCACCGGTCTCTTTTCTGATATGTGCGGTTGTAAAGCCCAGAGGAGACAGCACTGGATTTTGAGTCCTGGATTTGCCATTAATTAACTTTAGTTAAGTTATTTAACCTCTCTTAGAACTTCAGTTCTTGACATCACATGGGAATAGTAACACCTTTCCTGCCTACTTCACAGGACTGACGGGTTCAAAGCAAATATATAGGTGGGCAAGTTTTTTCTAGAAGGTATAATGTGTGATTAACTGTAAGTACTAACATTTACTGGGCAAAAAACAAAACAAACAACAAAAGAATTTACTCAGCATTTCTAAAGCGCTGGGTATTATTGTACACAAATATTACTCCCTCTAGCCCTTGTAGCCACCAGATGAGGAAGCTGAGGCTGATTCTGGGTAAAGTAATGTGCTAGGTTTATTCGGTTAGAGACGAGTAAGGCCAGGACTTGACCCCCTGGCTGCCTGGTTCCAATTCCATGTTCTTAATCATTACCATACACCCTTTCCCAATTAATCATCTAATTATTACTGTTATTATTACAATTCTTGTATGTTTTAATTCCAGCTCCTCGCTGAACATATAATGGTTATTAATCATTTGCCAGACTCAGGCTCCTCTATCGGCAATACCTACAGATGATAGCTTTTAGTTTAATCACAAAGGATTCATGCAGGGGCCATTCAGCTAATACATGCCACTTGTTTTTTTAATCTGTTTGATTAACCTTTGTAGCTACCTATAAGACCTAGCTGGTATAACCACTCACCTATATTGCTAAGAAAAAAGATTGGGCATTATTATATTCAAACTGGACATATAAGTCCTTGCAGGGGTGGGGGGGAGCTGTAAAAAATGGGGGAGTAGGGGATATGAAATTGAAAATGTGAAGTCAGTTTGAGAAGTGCTGATTCAGTTTACCAAATCTTCCGCAAATTTTAGGTAGGCATTAAAACAGCAGGTGAGGCTTGCTGCAGCCAAAAACTAGGGAGAGACTCTGTAGTCTACTATCTCGTTCAGTTTATTTTGTGATTTATTTAGCAGAAAACATTATTGGTTTTTCTTTTTTACTCAAGACAGGATTATTTTTAGAGCAAGTTGACCGCGGCTCTGGAGGTTTTAAGGTCTGGAGCAGAGAACCCACAGCAGGGTGGCACCAGTAATGCGTGGGGACTGCAGGCGGCAAGGGCAGCACCGAGAGCCCAGGGGCCGTGCTGTCAGCTGAGAGAGGTCATGTCACCAGGACCAGCATCTCCCTTGGGTGTCCTTTCTTTGGACGTCCCGTTGCTTCCCCCAGAGCAGCACCACATCACCTCACACTTTACGGGGCAGCTCCCCAAGAGGACTTCCAGCACCCCCAGCCCTCCGCCTACACTGTTTAGAGCAACACTTTCCCATGCCGCTCTCCCATTCATAAACCAGCTGGCTTTTCTGGTCCCTATGGCATCTAGCTCCTAAGGCCCTATATCATTCACTTCCATAGGATTTAGCCAGTCGCGTTTTCATGATTTCATCAATCCAACCCTACTTCAGGCATGAAGAGCACTTGACTTTTTTTTTCTTTAAAATTTTAACGTTTATTCATTTTTGAGAGACAGAGTGTGAGCAGGGGAGGGGCAGAGAGAGAGGGAGACACAGAATCCTAAGCAGGCTCCAGGCTCCAAGCTGTCAGCACAGAGCCCAATGCGGGGCTCGAACTCACGAGCCATGAGATCATGACCTGACCCGAAGTCGGTCGCTCCACTGACTCAGCCACCTAGGTGCCACAGGACTTGACTCTTCTTTAGCAGACAAAATGTTTGTTCTTACTCTGTGTGGGATTTTCTATCTGCTCCCTCTGCAAGGTGATCTAATATGAAGAGTGTAGTCTTAGGGGTCAGACAAGATGGAGGTGAGAATCTCAAACTTTCTCTCTCTATATATTTTTAAACATTTATGGATTGGTTACAGTACATCAGAAATGGCTAAATTCTTTGTCTCATTAAATAGTTATCCATCAAGTTAAACCTATGAGGCAGCTGTTATTATCTCCTGCCAGTTTATAGGTGAAAAAACTGGGGCAGAAGGAAACTAAGCACAGCCAGTCAGCAGAGGAGCTGGGATTCAAATCCCAAACTGCCTGCAACTCAGAGCCAATGACCTTAACCATTACTGATTAGCAAGTCACTGGATATTTGAGCTTGAGTTAGCTACTTAATCTGTCCAATCCTTAAGACTCTCTTGTATAAACAGGAATATAAATATCCACTCTACTGGATTCATGAGATTATGTATATGAAGCTACTATCACAGAATCTGGCATTCAAGAGGCTCTATAAATATTTCTCCTTTCTTTTCTGTTCAATTATATGCCACTCATCTTTTACATTCTGTCTCTTTCATGAAGCCTCCTTGGAAGAAAGAATGAACCACTTCAGCCTACAATGATCTCTTCCTCCTGTACAATCCAGGAGTTCTAATATTTAGTTTTAAATTGTGTTCCAACTATTTCCTTTAGGTTAGACTTTGCATCTCCACCTAAAATATTTTGTAGGCAGTAGCTACATATTAAATTCTGTTCACATCCCCTGTATTTTGCAAAATACGTGGTAAGAACTAGATAAATGTTGGCTGGATTAGCATTATAGCCTCCTGGATATGGTCTAAAATAGATCTTGCTTTAGAAAAAGTACATTTTTGGGGCGCCTGGGTGGCTCAGTCGGTTAAGCGTCCGACTTCAGCTCAGGTCACGATCTCGCTGTCCGTGGGTTCGAGCCCCGCGTCGGGCTCTGGGCTGATGGCTCAGAGCCTGGAGCCTGCTTCCGATTCTGTGTCTCCCTCTCTCTCTGCCCCTCCCCCGTTCATGCTCTGTCTCTCTCTGTCTCAAAAATAAATAAACGTTAAAAAAATTTTTTTTTTTAAATAAAAAAAAAAAAAGAAAAAGTACATTTTTGGGGCACTTGGGTGGCTCAGTTAGTTAAGTGCCGGGCTTGGTTAAGTGCTGGACTTCGGCTCAGGTCATGATCTCACGGTTTGTGGGTTTGAGCCCCACTTCGGGCTCTGTGCTGACAGCTCAGAGCCTGGAGCCTGCTTGGATTCTGTGTCTCCCTCTCTCTCTGCCCCTTCTTGGCTTATACACACACACACACACACACACACACACACACACACACACACACACATTCTTTCTCTCTCAAAAATAAATAAATGATAAAAAAAAATTAAAAACAATTTTTTTAGAACAAGTGCATTTTGTTTAACTTTATATATTTTGAGAGAGAGAAAGAAAGAGAGAGAGAGAATGTGTGAGGTGGGGAGGGGCAAAGAGAGAGGAAGAGGGAGAATCCTAAGCAGGCTATGCACTGTCAGCACAGAGCCCCGCAGAGCCCAACGTGGAGCTCAAACTCACAAACCATGAGATCATGACCTGAGCTGAAACCAAGAGTTGGACACTTAACTGCCTGTACGACCCACGTATCCCTAGAACAAGAGCTTTCTATATTAGAAAAGGCATTATGAAAAAAAAAAGATTCGTGATTTATCATTTATCCAGCCTGGGTAACAATGAGTAGAAAATGAGGAACAAACTCTAACTCTCTTTGCTTACAGCCTGTGATGTCGAGGCTAACAAACTCTTGTTATTAAAAAACCAACTATGTCTTCCAAATTGCTATATTACCAGGGAAATAACATTGATACTAGAAAACATTAATAGCACCCAACCTTGAATATGTATGGCTGCAATTAGGATTTAAGTGCTTCACAGATGTGTTAATTATTCATAGCTGGTGATTTCCCTCTGAGGTAATTATAAAGACTATTAAAATAACTGGAATTTGTAGAATTGGCTAACTATTGTGTTAAGCCAATCCTGGGAGTGAGCCAAAATGAAAAGCCAAAAAAATGATTCCACTGATAGAAACCACAGCCAAACAACAAAGGCAACTGAGTTAAGGATCCAAACACAGCTCATTCTCTCTAAGTTCTTAAATTAGACCTAAGACCACCAGAACCTGGCCCTGGCACACTCCACAGAAGGAACAAAGTACCAAACCTCATGCTTGGCCCGCTTCCACCCAGAGAGACGGCTTTATCCACAATCCTGGGACCGTACGTGGTCTACTTTCCATCCAGCACTGCGTAACGGCACAGGCCCTACTTTTGCTTTCAGCTTTTGATGGACTCTTCTTTAGATGTTCTTAATTTCATCCATTACCTCTTTAAAACATTGACCATCTCCATCTACAGTTTCTCAATTTGGGCCTCTTGGCTTAAGAAGGGTCAACAGGAGTCAAAAGAAGACAACGTCAAGCGGTAAGGAATTCTCTAATGTGGACATAACGCCATTAGAAGGAGCTAGATGAAGGTTGCCAACCACACAGGTCAGCCAAGTGAGGGCCGGGCTAAATGGAAAGATATCTTAAAGGAAGGAAACCTCAATATAGCTATTTCCGCTATTTCTGAAGAACTGGTCTATGTCTAATACAAATCAGAAACAAACAATTTTAAATGCAGATTTCACACTGCACTTCTGAAAGTTATAAATTTCACCACAGAGCATGTCAAACAATTTGATTCTGATGTATCCTAATGAAAAGGCACTGAATCAGTATCTATGCTTCCAGACAGGGAAAAGATTTATGAATACCTAAACAAGGCAGGCTGAAAATAGTCTACCCGACTGTGAAAAACTTTTGGACGCAGCTTATGCAACCTCCTGACATAATGAAGTGTCTCAGGTTTCTCTTCATTCTGTTAAATGTTACTCCCTGTGACACTTACACAGAATAACATTATACCTCTTATTTCATAGGGAGGATATGTCAACACAAAGTCCAATATTCAGATGACATTTCAAACAGGCAATCCTCTGGAAGTTTCCAAATAGCTTCAGAGTTGGCATAGTATAGGCTTCAAGTCCAAATGACCGTCCCCAATTTTTTCTCTGGACACAAAGAAGAAAACCCGTAATATGAAGTTATGAAGTAATGAAGTAATTTGTCGTGCCACTGTCCTTCAGATGAGATTTCCAGAAGGTAGTGTCTAAATATTAGAAATGTTAATTTCTCTTGTTTGCCACGAACATGATTAGGCTACCTCGGTGATGGCCAGATTGTGAAGGATCACAGAGAAGGCAGCTCTTATTATGAATATCTACCAACCCGCATTGAAGACAAAGGACCCACAGGGTTCAAAAAGCTCTCATGCTACTCAAAAACATGTTTTGATGAAATGGATATTCATTCTCTCTAGCAAGTGTATGTTTCTTATCGGAAAGCCTGAAACAGAAGTCCCAAATTCTCTTAAGGAGTAAAAGGAAAACAATGTCGTAAATAACTATAGTTCCAGAGGCCGCAGGTAACCTCTGGGAAGGTTCCCAGAAATGGACAAAAAAGGACCCAAGGCCATCATCTCACCAGAGGCTATAAGGCAGTACAGTGTTCCCAAAGCAAAGACAAACAACTTACCCAGCCAGAGCCCCTCTTAGTAACGCCAAGTGGTACTAATTCATTACTGCTGGTCACTGGATTCCAGTGAAGGAAACTGAAATGTCATACCTTCATTCACAACATGGGCTCATGGAATTATTTTTTCCGGATTCCTTGGGAAGTTAAAGTATTTGAGAAGAATATCAGGAACTGTTGTTTCAGCCTGTTTTGTGAGTAGATAATTGCCTTCCAACTCCATTATTTCAGGAAATGATGTGTGCGGCATTGTTCTTAGATGGGGGTAGCACTGTGTTTTAGCAAGACTCATACATGCTTATTAAACAAAACAAAACAAAAGCATGCAGTCTAAGTAAGTCACTTCGCTGAACTCAGACTTTTTGAATCTGGTCTCTAGATAAGAGGCTGGCCCCAGACAACCTACCCACATACCAATAACATTCTTTTGAAAGGGTGTAAGCAAAACTTGTTTTGAGAAATGAGAAATTTCACCAAAATTACTAAATGTGGTAATAAATAACTTTGGTGAATTAAGTGCTGTCAAAATTGGTTCAGCAAAGACCTGTTTGAAAGGCTAGGTTTTTCTCTAATTTGGGTCTGAATCAAAGACCAGCCTGGGAACCAGAAGTAAAACATTTCATCCTGAGAAGTACCTTTGATTCCATGGAATATATTAGCTGATCTTCCTGAAATGTGACATCATTTGTGGTACCAGCTGTATGGGTGTGTCATCTAAGGATTTACAAAACTAGTATTTCTTTGGCTTTAGTATGTATTTTAAGACCATAGAAAGCAGTCTAATCCAGTTAAGTGCTCCAAGGGGAACTACTACGGACTTCACTTTAAGAAGCTTAATCTACTTACAATCATGACCTATCAACCTTTTTATGGATGGACCGCAAAGAGTGAATTCCCAAATGGATATCTAGAATTGATGATGATGATAAAACTGTTGAAAAACAAACCAAACATAAATATGGTACTTATACGTCAGGCTACGTTGGAAATATAGTACGCAAGTTAGCTCATTTAATCCTCAGAACAAACTTATGAGGTAAGTTTTGGTACTTTCACCACCCCTATTTTACAGATGAGGAAACTGAGGCACAGGGTGGTTAAGTAACCGCCCGTGGTCACCTAATGAATAAGTCGTGAAGGTGGAACTGAACTCACAATGGACACTTTTACCCCCTCCGTTAGCCCATATTTCGCGGTTCTCAGATACTTCTGTCTGATTCAGTTATGTATATTACAATCGTCATATCTCCTCTTAACAGAGGTTATTATTTGGATGGTTTGTTAATGAAATGAGAAGTCCTGAGAATTTTCTAGGTAGAGTCTCTATTATGATTCAACCTTCGTTTCCAATAGTTGCGGAAGAGAAGTTTTATTTTCCCCTTGAATAGCATATTACTATATTATAGGATGGGTCAATAAAGAGAAAGCCATTTATATGAAATATCTATGTCTAGCACTGTCATTCAAAAGTTTAAGAATACATCGTCTCTAAAGTTTTTTTAAAAAATCCATTACCAAATGTAGAATTAAGCTATTAAGAAATACCTCAGTTCTTACATTTGTTTTTATTCTACACTTTTAAAAAATCAGGTATGAAGAAATACAGGTGAAGAGTGCTAGACTACAGCATTTCCTCTCATCCACCTACCCATTCACCCATCCATCCATCCATCCATCCATCCATCCATCCAATCAATCAATAAGTCCCACATGCCAGGCACTGTGAATACAGAATGGGTAAGACAGACAAAGTTCCTGCCCTCATGGGGCTTATATTTTAGTCAGGGGACATTAAATACAAATGTGAGGGTGCTATTTTAGGCTGAGTGGTCAGGGAAGGCCTCTCTGAGGAGGTGATGTCTTGACCAGAGCGCTAAAGAAAATGAGGGAGGGAGTCGTGATTGGATATGGGGCAAAAGCACGTCAGTCAGAGGCTCCTGGGTGGAAATGAGCTTGGATATGTTTGAAGATCAGCAAGAAGGCCAGCATGCTAGATGAAACTAAGCAAATGTGCACAGGGGTGGGAGATAAAATGTGACACAGACAGGACCTCATAGGCCATGCCATGAAGCACGGATTTTGTTGAGTGGGAGAGGATGTCATTAGTTTTAAGCAGGTGAATGACAATGCTCTGATCTGTGCTTTCTGAAAGACACATGTCTGCTGTGAGGGAAATGAATTGATGGGAGCAAGAGAAAAAGCATGGAGACTGGTCAAGAAGCAGTAGTCTAGGATCTAAGATCTAGGTAGAAAACCGGTAGTGGCTTAGACTAGAATTGCAGCAGTGAGCTGGTAAAAACTGGTGGTTAGACTTGGGATATTATATGAAGGCTGAGTCAACGTGGCTCAATGATGTACTGGATGTGGTGTGTGACGGAAGAATCAAGCACAATGCCGAGATTTTGATCCAAGCAACTGGATAAATGGTGGAGCCTCATACTCATGACATTTGGAAGGGTGGGAGAGGGACAGTTTGGGAGGAAGGGGCATCAAGAGTTCTGTGGAGACAATGAAGTTTGACATCTTTTCGATGTCCAAGTAGAGACGCTGCCCAGGCCTATTTTTGAATGTGTGAGGGGAAAAGTCAGGGCTAGAGATATAAATTGGGGATAAAGTCATGGGACTGGCTGTAGGCAAGAGAATAGTTTGGAGGTCTGAGCCTGAGGCACATATAAAATTAGAGGTTGGAAAGAAGAGGCATACCCAGAGAAGTGGAAAGCACCCTGGGAATGTATGGTGATCAGAGAGCCAAGTGGAGAAAGTGTTTCTAGAAGGAGGGAGTAACCAACAGTATCAACTGCTGGGGTAGAAAACTGTGAACTCATTGGATTTGTCTCGATAGAGGCTGCTGGTGACCTTGCCAAGAGGGGTTTCAGTGGAGGAGTGGTACTGAAAAGCAGGCTGGAAAGGCCTCAAGGGAGAATACAAGGTAGGGTAAGTGGAGACAACAGCAAATTTTCAGGCATTTTACTGCAAATGTGAGCAGATAAATGGAGCAGTAGCTAAGGGTAAATGGGGAGCCTCTGGAGGGCCTCATGAGTCTAGATGGTAGTTTTAACACATTTGTAATCTGTTAAATTAATGATTTTGCATCATCTCTAAATTTTTTATCTTTTCATCTGAAAAAATGGAAGTAAATTAGTTTAACTGGTTATAACCTATGTTTGAAACATGCATTTTTCTTCTGTACACATTACAATTTTTTTTTAATGTTGATTTATTTTTGAGCGAGAGAGAGAGAGACAGAGTGCAAGCTGGGGAGGGGCAGAGAGAGAGGGAGACACAGAATCCAAAGCAGGCTCCAGGCTCCAAGCTGTCAGCACAGAGCCCGACACAGGGCTCAAACTCACGAACCGTGAGATCGTGACCCGAGCCAAAGCTGGACACTTAGCCGACTGAGCCACCCAGGCGCCCCTCTTCTGTACACATTTAATCAAAGTTTTGTTTTGTTGCTTTTTTAGGATACAAGGCAGTGTACAAATGGGCATCTAGACTTGGCTCAGTCGGTCGGTTGGCCATAGCAACTATGAGTATTGCCTCTTACTTTCCAGTAACAGTAATCACACTTTAAAAGGGAACTTGCCCTTTTATTTACTAAAATCAAATCTAGATGCTCCTAGGTGGGCAGTGCAGATGAAATTTCTACTGGAGAACAGTAACCAGGCCTCCCAGGTATAATGTCCACCTTCTCCCTTGGCGATTTCTCCCTGCTATCACCACCATGTATGATGCCAAGGGACACCCACTTCCCAAAATCCACCCCCCCTCAACACACACACCACTGAGGTCATGTTGGAATATTGAAAAAAGGTTTCACCAAGGATTTGGAGGTTACAAAGTGGAAATAGCATAAAATAAAACTAGATAATCTGGTTTATAAAACATAACTCACTCATCTTTGGCTCAAGCACTCCTATCGAGAGACTCCCTGACTAGCTCCATGTAGCAGAGGTTATCTGTAACCCCAACCCACCAGGAATGCCATCAAGTGTGCCCAGATTTCTGAAAGTACAGAGGAGAAGGGAAAGGGAGGGGAGAATGGAGGGATTCTCAACCCCTTTGGCCCTAAGAGTTACCACTTTCTCAGGTGATTGACAGTAGTGTCTGTGCATTCCAGCACTCAAGTCAGTCTCACTCTGGGACCTTAAGAAGATACTTACAAGAGATTGTAAGACAATAAACCCAAGAGCAATGCAAGAGCTATATACATATACACATGTATCAGATATAGGAAGGTGTTTTGTTACCATCTTATAATTGTAGACACCATTGGGATCTGGGATCTCCAACACCACTTTAACTCACTTCATGGTAACCCAGATCTATGATGGGAAGACTAGTTTGGACATGAAAGAAGGGAAGAGGGAAAAAAATGAAAATAAACCCTTAGGAGTTGCTCTCTACAGCCACTTGTCATTTCTCAAGACCCAAAGAAAGCCCTTAGGTGGCACCCTCACAGCCAACTCAGTCACCTCACAGAACGTCCCACACTTAAAAGAAAGAACCTCAGGGGCACCTGAGCGGCTCAGTCGGTTGAGCTTCCGACTTCGGCTCAGGTCATGATCTCCAGGTCCGTGAGTTCGAGCCCCGTGTCGGGCTCTGTGCTGATGGCTCAGAGCCTGGAGCCTGCTTCGGATTCTGTGTCTCCCTCTCTTTCTGACCCTCCCCCATTCATGCTCCATCTCTCTCTGTCTCAAAAATAAATAAACATTTAAAAAATTAAAAAAAAAAAAAAAGAAAGAACCTCAGACAAAATGTATGAAGTTCATTGAACCTGCAAATGAAGATACCTTTATCCAGTGGTGGGTTTAAACAGCTATCATTGTCACCTGAGTACATTTTTAAAAATTCTATTTAAATTTTAGTTCGTTAACATACAGTGCAATACTGGTGTCAGGAGTAGAATTTATGGATTCATGACTTACATACAACCCCCAGAGCTCATCACAAGGGTGCTGCTTAATACCCATCACCCATCTAACCCATCCCCCCACGCACCTCCCTCCATCAATCCTCACCTAATGACATTCAAAAATGTGTGAGTGTGCATGATGGCGGTAGGGAAGAGTGCTTCTTTTCTGTCATCTGCTTCCTATTGTTAACAAATCATGTTAAGAATTCCAAAATCTCTTCAGCACCAGAGAAGAAACTTTCTGTTTTGAGGCAGTAAGAGTAGCAATAGAAACGCAAGCTGACTGGTGTGAGGCCAGGACTGGCGACAAAGAAGGATTTGGTTTAAACTAGAGAAGTCTCTCTTCATGAACTAAGGGATTTCTCCTTCCTCTGTTCCTATCTGGCAACATTACCTTCAGAGCTACAGCAAGAGGGGTTCATTCCAGGTCTCTCAAGTTGAAAATCTGGGTACATTTAAATTTTATTAAAAAAAAAATTAAATATAGTGGCTTACATCATTACATACTACTGGTTCTACTACTGGTACCATAATATTTTGAGACCTAATAGTTTTGTGGGCTAGCTAAGAGCCTAATCACTATGTACATCATTATTTCCATCTAGAGATTCATTCCAAGTTCCAAACAGATGACCTAAATTTTTTGGGAAAAAAAATATGTATATATTGATTAATTGGGAGTAATTGTGTGTGTGTGTGTGTGTGTGTGTGTGTTTCAAAGAGGTTAAGATTTCAAGTTTCTATTTTTGCAGTATATAGTTCACGTTAAAAGCTTCCTAAGAGAAATAGCAAATAATAAATTAGGTGATGATAGACCAGAAACCTGATGGTATGTATACACTAAAAATAATGGAACACATTAGTCTATGTATTTCTTCATATTCAATCATTATAAAACACAAATGTAAGTAGCGTAGATAATTCAAATCTTCCTTAACAAACTCATGACTAGCTCTGTAATATGGAGAGAATTTCCCTTGTTTAAATCATAGTCAGCACATGTTCTCAGCATGGGATATAAAACAGCATAAAACACATTCTTTGTCCTTGAACAATTTAGTCTTCTGGGAAAGGAAATGGGAAATCCTTAAACGGGGGTAGCTGCTTAAAACCCCATAGTATTTTCCCACTAATTATATGAAAGCAAAATATCTAAAAGATGAAGAAAAGACCCTTCAATATCTTTTTGACTTTCCTAATTTATAGTGATCGTACTCTCAAAAGCAAGAATTCAGTTACTTTGGAAAACAATTAAGAATCATATAAAAAGGGTAATGGGGCTGATTATCTAAATCTGAAACTGTGCTAGTAATTGGCATAAGTAATATAAATAGCACATAAACATATCTATATATGGATGTTAACAATCCCCACTACCTTAAATTCCAAACCAAGATCTTCATTTCTAACCCTGCCCTGTCTAGACTAGGAACTGCTGTTTTCAAGTACATTCTCAAGATCCATGAGCAGGTTAGTAATTTCCTCTATCAATCAGTCATGCCTCTGAGTCTACAGAGTAACCTTCCTGTAACTTTCATAGTGCCACTTACTCTAATAGTCTCATTACCTACAGGATAAACACAAATTACTAAAGTTGGAAATGATGTGAAAATTTTCTAAGTGATGTGTTTAAGTCCCTGTATAAATTTAGTGATGGTATGACTAACGCCAGTCTTTTGGCTCCCAAACCAGTGTGCTTTCCAAAATCTAGTCTTCCCTATCACTGTTTTCAACATCGAAGAGTCTACGAATTACTATTTTGAATTTGCTGGGCGTATTTCCATCTGTGTTTTTGATAAACAAGGGCAGAAACCAACCTTTATTCACTTCTCCATCCCTAGTATCTATTGAGGAATAGAGTGGCTAGAATATAGGTGCTCCATAAATGCTTATTGAACTAAACTGAACCAGACATATTCTGCCATCCTTTTTGTTCTCTAAGATCTAATGAATTCAAGTTTTATCTCTATTAAGAATGATTTCCTGATTATAATTCACAAAGATAGTTCCTACCTGGAATTCGCTTGTATATTATGGGGTGTGTGTGTGTATACATATACATATATATTTATATATATAAAATGGCCTTTGACATATTATAAAATATTACGGTCTTTGATATCATATTATTATTATAGTCTTGGCTTTCCTATTATTATATATATGCACAACTTGATTATAAATTCCTTTAAGATTGAATGCTATATTGACTGTATTTCTCTTGGAATCAAATCCAGACTCTGCACAATGTGCCAAGGAATAAATGCTTATTAAATCCTACTTTGGCTTCCATACTAGGTGGGGGAAAAATGCCCTGACAACCACCTCTTCAATTCCTATTATTTTCCACCAATTATATGTTTGTCTCTAAACATTCATTTAGAAATTATAACTCTACCTTTATTTGGAGTACAGGACCGAGTTTTTCAAAAATTCATTTGAAAACATTCCTGGGAATGCTGTTTCTTTCTTTCTTTCTTTCTTTTTTAATGTTTATTTATTTTGAGAGAGAGGAGAGAGAGATGGAGGGAGGGAGGGAGAGGGGCAGAAAGAGAAGGAGACAGAATCCCAAGCAGGCTCCATACAGTCAGTGCAGAGCCCGATATAGGGCTTGAACCCACAAACTGTGAGATCATGACCTGAGCTGAAATCAAGAGTTGGATGCCTAACCAACTGAGCCATGCAGGCGCCCCTGGAAATGTTGTTTCTTGATTTGATTTTCATTACACAGCTGTAACCTAATCATCAGTGCACTAGTCTATATACTTCGGTATAAAGTCCAAAACATCACCTGAGGCTTTTTACTATGTATTTTTACTGCTAATAAAACCCGCACATCAATTATATAATGAAAAAATATGTATGTTTGAGACAGGAATAAAGTTATGAAAAAATACAATTCTCAAATGTACTCCTAATCCTCCTGAAATCTTGTACATACTTTTCTACATTCTAGTATTTTTGCTCAGTGACGTACCTTAAATTCATTATCTCTTACACATCTTTGTTCATAGATGGTATGTACCCATCTACACATAACTGCTTAAATGGAGGGGAAAAGAAATCTGTTATCACAGTGACACCTGCTGGTTTTAGCTATAAATTTTAGATTCCAAGCAAAGGACACATTCTTTAGAATCAAAATTTTGCTTAGTAAAATTAAACATTAATGTCTTCCATTTGAAGAAATTGTTTATTTGATGTATAATTAATTTTTGAGACAAATTTATTTAATATGCAATTGACATTTAAACAATTTTTGTGATAATAATCTAACTTTATAAACTGTTTTCTTAAAAATGATACATTTCAAAAAAACAAAAGCTTTTTAAGCCTTTTGGAGTACATGATGTTTTTAAAAAAGTGGTTTGACTTGCAGCTTTCTTTTCAAATTCTCTACAAATATATTTTAAGGGAATGCATTATATTAAATCTTAAAATCATTTACAGGGTATTTTCTTTGTAGAATTAGAATTTTAGCAATATAAGCAATTTCATAAAAGTTAAGAATTACATCTATGCAATAGAGAAACTTTTTTTAATGTTTGTTTTGAGAGAGAGAGAGAGAGAGAGAGAATGCGCACATGAGCAGGGGAGGGGCAGAGAGAGAGAGGGAGAGACAGAATCGCAAGCAGGCTCCGCGCGGCCAGCCTGATGCAGGGCTTGAACTCAAGAACCATGAGATCGTGACCCAAGCCAAAACCAAGAATCGGAAGCTCAACTGAGCCAACCAGGAACCCCTAGAGAAACTTTTAAACACAATCTAGCTAATCTCATATATTGACTTTTTTCTATCAGCTCTACTGAGATATGACATATAACACAGTGTTAGCTTAAGGTGTGCAACATGATTTATGTATATATGTCAAAATGGTCACCACAATAAGTTAACATCCATCACTTTGCAGTTATAATTTTTTTCTTGTGATGAGAACTTTTAAGGTCTATTCCCTTAACAACTTT
This sequence comes from Panthera onca, assembly GCF_046562875.1. NCBI lineage: Eukaryota > Metazoa > Chordata > Mammalia > Carnivora > Felidae > Panthera > Panthera onca. The sequence goes on along the minus strand of NC_138343.1, from coordinate 20,481,509 downwards.
CAAATATACAATATAGTACTGTTTATTATAGTCCCCATGCTCTACATGACATCCCGTGACTTATTTATTTTACAACTGAAGTTTGTACCTTTGACCCTCTTTGCCCATTTCACTCTCACTCCCCACCCTCCACCTCTGGCAACTACCAATCTGTTTCTGTGTTTTCTGTTTTTTGTTTTTTTTAAGATTCTGCATACAGAATCTTACAATGCTCTTAAGGCCCATCCATGTTTTTGCAAATGACAAGATTACCTTCTTATGGCTGCTAAATATTCCAGTGTGTACATATGTATCACATTTTCTTTATTCAACTGTTGACGGACTTAGGTTGTTTCCACATCATGGCTACTGTGAATACTGCAATGAACAGAGGGGTGTAGATATCTCTTCCAGATAGTGATAATGTTTCCTATAAATATATACCCAGATGTGGAATTCCTAGATCCTATGGTAGTTCTAGTTTTAATTTTTTGAGGAACCTCCATACTGTTTTCCATAGTGGCTGCACCAATTTACGTTTCCCCTAACAGTGTGTGAGGGTTCCCCTTTCTCCACATCCTTGCCAATACTTGTTATTTCTTATCTTCTTGATAGCACTCTAACAGGCATGCAGTAAAATCTCATTGTGGTTTTGATTTGCATTTCTCTGACGATTAGTGGTGTTGAACACTTCTCTCTATAACTATTGGCCATTTGTATCACTTTTTTCAAAAAATGTCTATCCAGTTCCTCTGACCATTTTCCAGTTCATTGTTTGCTTTTATGCTGTTGAGTTGTATGGGTTCTTTATATGTTTTGGATAGTAACCTATCAGATATGATTTGCAAATATTTTCTCCCAGTTTTCATTTTATTGATGTACAGAAATAAGTTTTTTGAAAGTAGTCCCACTTGTTGCTTTTAGTATCAAATGCAAAAAAAATCATCAAATGTCAAAGAGCTTACCTCTAGGCCTTCCTTCTTCTAGGGCTTTATGGCCATATATTCAAGTCTTTAATCCATTTTAGTGTATGGTATAAGATAGTGATCAAGTTTCATTCTTCTGCATGTGGCTGTCCAGTTTTCCCAATACCATTTATTGAAGAAACTATCCTTTCCCCATTGTGTATGTATGTGTGTGTGTATGTATATATACATACACACATATATACATATATGATATATATATATTTATATATCAAAGTTTATTTATTTTGAGAGTGTGCATGTGCGCAGTGGGGAGAGGGGCAGAGATGGGGAGAGAGAATCCCAAGGAGGTTCCACACTCTCAGCACAAAGCTGGATGCAGGGCTCGATCCCATGAACTGCAAGGTCATGACCTGAGACAAAATCAAGAATCAGATGCTCAACTGACTGAGCCACTCAGGCACCCTCCCCATTGTATATTCTTGACTCTCTCATCATAAATTAAATGACCATATACACATGGGTTTATTTTTGGGCTCTATACTCTGTCCCACCGATGTGTTCCACTGTTCTGATTACTATAGCTTTGTAATATATTTTGAAATACAGAAATGTGATGCTTCCAGACTTGTTCTTCTTTCTCAAAACTGCTTTGGCTTACCGAGTCTTTTGTAGTTCCATACTGTTTTTAGGATTATTCTATTTCTGTGAAAAATGCCATTGGAATTTTGTTAGGGACTACACTGAAATCTATAGTAATTGTATTGAATTTGGGTAGTACAGACATTTTATACATTTTATTATTCTTCCAGTCCTTGAATACAGAATTATCTTCTCATTTATTTGTCTTCTTCAATTTCTTTCATCAATATCTGGTAGTTTTCAGCGTATCAATCTTTCACCTCTGGTTAAAATTATTCCTAGGTATTCTTTTTGAGATGTGCAATTTGTAAGGCAATTGCATTTGTAAATGGGTTTTCTTAATTTGATTTCTTACTTTTATTGTTGGGTGTATAGAAACACAACTGCATTTTGTGTATTGATTTTGTATCCTATAACTTGGCTGAAAATGTTGATTAGTTCTTTAGATCTAACAGTTTTTTGGTGGCATCTTCAGGGGTTTTCTATATATAATATCATGAAAGAGGTAAAACTGTCTCTCTTTGCAGAGGACATTGACTTCTCTTACAGTCAAAATTTTCACTCATAAATGGTAAGATTTGCTATGAAGTCTAAACTCCATGCCTGCCTGGTCTCAATCAAACTTGATTTTCTTTTTTTAAGTTTAAGGGAGGAAAACAATTACTCCAGAGGAATAATGGGAACCACATTCTGTATTCACTTCCATTTTTAAAAAGTATACTATACTACTGCCCACATTGGCTGTGGAGGGGGTTGGCTGGCCAGGAGGGCTACATGCACTGCAAAAGGTTGGTTCTTCTATCCTGTCTCTCCTTTTGCTATTTAAGTAAAGGCTGGACCACTTGGGCCTGGTGTGTGTTGACTGTTCTCAGTGACCTCAAATCACACAGCGGTCTCTTCCCTAGTGGCACTTATCTCTTAACCTTGGCCAAACTCATACCATTTTCTATCCTGTGGCACAGCATGAAACAGTAGATATTTTCAGTAATTTAGAATATCTTAGAACACGGAAATTTCACATATTGACTTATTAGTGTTTATAGCACATGAAACATTCTTTTTTTAAAAAAAACTATGTAATAGTAAAGAAAAATTGGCAGACACATCTATAATGTGGATTTTCATGATAGTATTTATGGAATATTTTTAAAAAAACATTAGGTATTTTTAATCTATCTAATGTACTGCTGCTGGCTCAGTGATAGGTGAGCAAAACACTGTATTACCTATATTTCTACCATTTTACTTTTTCTCCAAAAGAACACAGGGTGTATGTCTTGCTTACAAGGATGAAGTAAGATTAAATTACATGTAAGGCACTTAAAAGTACAACGTACACTGGAAGCTATAAGCTATGTTGTATGAATGTATACTTACCTTAAATCGATTTGGATTATTTCTTCAGAAATAATTATAATCTTGAATTTGTGTGAGGATCAGGTGTTACTTATTAATTTATTGCTCTTATAATGCATCACATTTAAAAATCTCATTTTCTGTTTTTTATGGAACATAAAGATAAAAATTTCAGAGGCCACACTGCTTTGTTAATTTTGCCAGACCAGTGACAAGAAACCACTGTTTTTAGCAGTTAAAATTTAAAAATGAGAAGAGGATGAGCAGGCAGGCAGTGATGTAAGCAATTTTGATCCTCTCTTCATTCTATGACCTTGAATTACACTAAGTCAATAAAATATTAATATCCATATTTATTGAAGTTGAAAATTAATGAAATGATTGTAAAACTCTTCTGAAAGACTAAGAAAAAACTACTAGAAAGTACATTTTCTAGAATGGTAGCTTCACATATTTTCACTGAATTAGTGTTTAAAATATTTTTCTGGTATTTTTCATCCTGAGATATAGACTTATAGCCTCAAATTGCAAAAAAGAGCCTCTAAGGTGCAGTTTCAGGAAAGACAGTCACCATGCTAACTTCCAAAGCAATACAAGGCTCTACTTTTAATTTGCAATGGCATCAAGAACCTAACACATCAAAATACATGTACATTTAAAAACAGTTGAGAAAGTGAATGGAAGTGTTCAGATGGAAATCCTATGTGTGTTACAGGAGCAAAGACGACAATTTACGATGTATCTTGGAGGCATTTGTGACTCCTCCAGGTTTTCATGGCACTTCAGGTTTAATACCACAGATCTAATACCTCTATCTACATAGCCATAATATCTATCTACATATTCAGAAATAACAATAATGTCCTGAAAAGAATCCAAAATGATGTATTCAGGTGAAAGTGATGTAGGTTCAGAAAGACTATTATACTCTCATTTGTTTTCAGGAGCTCACAAATAGTAAGGAAGACTCCAGCAGAATAAAAACAATCAAATTAGTCCAGAGATAATAAACAATCAAATGAACAATATTTGGTACAATAATGAAAAGGAAAGGTATCACCTTTTATACAAGAATATGGACATTTCTTTTGGGGGTAATTTTTTAAATTTGGGGGGAAATTTTTCTTTTGGGGGTAAAAATTTTTTTTTTTTTAATTTGGGGGGGAGAGAGAGAGAGTGAGAGAGCGAGTGCGCACATGTGAATTCTTGCGAGAGGGGCAGAGACAGAGGAAGAGAGAGAATCCCAAGCAGGGTCTATGCTGTCAACACAGAGCCCAACCTGGGGCTCTCAGGAACCAAGATCACGACCTGAGCTGAGATCAAGAGTTGGACACTTAACCAACTGAGCCACCCAGGTGCCCCTTGGGGTAGGTAAATTTTAATATAATCAAATCAACATGTATTTGTCTGACATGCTATTTCTGTACAGAGAAATCTCACTAGATACTGAATACCAAAAACAATGAGAAAAACATTTATTTTTTTATTCATGGCTGAGTAATGGCAAATTAATGAAAACAACTGAAGGCAGATAGGAAAAAGTGAAATTCCATAGCATCATTTAGACTGGCAATTGGTAACAGTCCTAAAAGCATTTTCCCATCCCTGTAGCCTGAAAGGGTTCCAGTTTTAAGAAGCCATGCCTACGTGGGGGACAGGAATTACAATTTGGGACTATCTGCTCTGCCGTAACAAAATACTACAGATGGGATGGTTTAAACAAACTTGTTTTCTCACAGTTCTGGAGGTGCTAAGTCCAAAATCACAATTCCAGAAAATTCTACCTCTGGTGAGGCTTACAGATGGCCACCTTTTGCTGTGTCCTCCTATGAACTTTCCTCTGTGTTCAAGTGGAGAGAGAGTGCTCTGTTGTCTCTTCCTCTTTTTATAAGGACTTGGTTACGGGATCGGGGCCCCACCCTCATGACTTCATTTAACCTTAATTACCTCTGTAAAGGCCCTATCTCCAAATACAATCACACGGGGGGTTAGGGCTTCAACATATTAATTTGGCAGGACAAATTCAGTTTGCAACAGGGACTGAGCTGGATGAGCAGTAGGACTGGTGAACCCCCAAAAGGTGTCATTCTCAATGAGTAAACTAGAAAATACCTAAATGTGCCTTTCTTTACTCCAAGGAGATCCAGGAAGGGGAAAAAGTCTCCTCTGAGAATGCCTTATCACAGCCCAACACTCACCTATGTTTGAGAATGAAATTCACACTACTTCTAAGTGTATGTGCACATGTGCATGCATGCAGTGAAGGACAGGGGAGAGAGAGGCAGGAAACCCCAGAGGAAAACTGAAGGGATCCAGGGTTCGTCATGCCACAAGATACAAACTGGTGGTGCGAGAAAAATGAAAACACTATCTCCCTATAGAAACATATTTTAAATAAAAACTCCCCAAAATAAAGTTTAGAGGAATACCAACTCATAACCAAAATCACTGATCATATTAGAAAACAAATCACCAATATGCTTGTTTCAGACCAAACAACATACAACAAATTGGTAGATTTAGAGTAACAAAAAAGGAGAAAACATGAAATTATCATATACAGAATATAAACATTTACTATGTCTTAGGAAAAGAAAAGGAGGGGCAACTGGGTGGCTCAGTCGGTTAAGTGTCTGAATCGACTCTTGATTTTGGTTCAGGTCATGATCTCATGGTTCCTAAGATCGAGCCCTGAGTTGGATTCTGCACTGAGAGCACAGAGCCTGCTTGGGATTCTCTCTCTCTCTCTCTCTCTCTCTCTCTCTCTCTCTCTGCCCCTTACCTGCTCATTCTCTTTCTCACAAAATAAATAAACATTAGATTAAAAAAGAAAAGAAAAAGAGGAAATAATGGAGCTATTTCAAATGACCAGGAATGTTTGAGAAAGAAAGAAACAACACTTTTGGTAAAGAAAAAAACAACTGTAGTTAAAAACTCAATGGGTTAGGGGCTCAGTTGGTTGAGTGTCTGACTCTTGATTTTGGCTCAGATCATGATCCCAGGGTCACAAAGATTGAGCCCCACTTTGGGCTTTGTGCTGAGCATGGAGCCTGCTTAAGATTTTCTCTCTCTCTCTCTCTCTCTCTCTCTCTCTCTCTCTCTCTCTCTCCCTCCCTCCCTCCCTCCCTCTGCCACTCTCCCCTGCTCTCTCTAAATAAATAAATTTTTAAAAATTAAAAAAAAAAAACTCAATTAAGATATAAATTGGTTAGAGATGGCAAGAACGCCAAATTAGGGAACTGGAAAATAGATTTTTAAAGAAATATCCAGAATTCAACACACTGCAGACAAGAGACAAAATATGAAACAGATATAAAAGAGATTCGAAGAACAGTGGGATGGTAAAATATAAGTGTAATTTGATTTCCTAAAGGAGAGAACAGAGAGAATGAGCAATGTCAATATTTAGAGACAGTAGCTGAGAATTTTCCAGAATTGTGAAAAATCACTAATTTTCAGGTTTAGAAAGCTCAATGAATTTGAATAGGATAATAAAAAGAATTTTAAAAAGATCAAAAATACTGGAATTAAAATAAAAAAGAAAATCCACAGCTAGACACATTGTATTATGATGACTTTAACTGTAAAACACCAAAGATAGACTATAAAGAACCTGAGAGAGAAGACAGTTAGCTTCAAAGGAGTAGTGATCAGCTACAACTGTGATTTCAGAAGCAACAATGGATGCAAGAAGATAATGAAAGAATATCATTAAATACTGAGAGAAAATAATCATCAATCTAGAACTGTAGAGCCAGCTAACTTTCAAGGATAATAAAATGATAAGCTTGTGGATAAATCTAAATAAATACTGACTATAAAATAAAATAGCTATTTTTGTAGTGAAACAGATAAAATTAAAATTCTAGACACTAATTGATTGAGGAAATAAAACTTTGTTTAGGAAGATAGGAAAGGCACTAACTTTGGATTTTGTTAACTATGCAGGTTAAACTTCTTGGTAAGCACTGAAAGTTAAAAATTGAGTTTTACCTTTTTTTAAAAAACATTTTATGTTTATTCATCTTGAAAGAGAGAGAGAGAGAGAGAGACAGAAAGCACAAGTGGGGGAGAGGCACAGAGGAGAGACAGAGTCCCAAGCAGGCTCTGCACCATGAGAGCAGAGACCAATGTGGGGCTCGAACTCATGGACCCTGAGATCATGACCTGAGCCAAGATCAAGAGTTGGACGCTTAACTGATTGTGCCACCCAGGCGCCCCAAGTTTTACCTTTTAAACTAGTAGAGGGAGTGTGAATGGAAAAAGAAAGCAAGGGGCGCCTGGGTGGCTCAGTCAGTTAAGTGTCTGACTTCGGCTCAGGTCGTGATCTCATGGTTCGTGAGTTTGAGCCCCACGATGGGCTCTGTGCTGACAGCTCGGGGCCTGGAGCTTGCTTCAGATTCCCTCTTTCTCTGTCCCTCCCCCACTCAGACACACAGACAGACAGACACAGACAGACACAGACACACAGACACACAGACACACACACACACACTCTGTCTCTCAAGAATAAACATTAAAAAGAAAAAAAAAAGAAAAAGAAAATGAAACTCAATCTAAAAGAAGGCAACAAAACAACTAACCAACAAAACATGGGCAGTGAGCAAACAGAAAAGCACAAGAGAGGAGATAAATGAATCCTAGTAAGTTACTAGTTTCAACAAATTTAAATGGATTAAACCCTCCACTTAAAAGATAATCAGATAGAAAGAAAAAAATCCACCTAGAATTTTTGTTAAAAAACACAGATTTAAAAGTAATACAAAACTAAATACAAAACATTACTAGGAATAGAAGCTATACTATAAATGTAAGATTTATTCTAAGCTTTGAAGAAAGAAAATGCTAAACTTATATGTACCTAATAAGAAAGTTTCAAAATACAGAAAATGAAAATTGACAGAATGACAGGAAGAATTAGAATATCCACTAGAGTAGGAAATTTCAACATATCTCAGAATCTGAGGGATCACTGAGAAGGAAAACAGTAAAACAGATAATTTGAACAACACTGTAAGTTTTTTTAATGGATACCCAATAACTGGAAAACAGTGTATGTTGAAACACTAGTGAAACACTTACAAAAACTAACAATATTTTAGGTCATAAAGCAAATAAATTTCAATGTACCAGTCTGATATGGCCCCATTCTCTAACCACAATCCAATTACAGCATAAATTCATTATAAGAACAATTTAAAAATCTACAGGTTATGAAATGAAAAACCACCCGCAAATATTAAGTCAAAAAAAGAAATCATAATGAAAAACAGAAAATACTTAGGCCTTAAAAACAAATGTTGCTATAGCACTTTAAAAGGACAGAACATTATTTCATTTGATCATTATAAAATAATCCTGTGAGCTACACAGAACCTATATTACCTCTGCTCAACCACATAAACAGTAGAAATGTTGAAAATTAAAGTTAACTTTTTATGTAAATAAAATATCTATCAAAAGTGCTTTGGAAACTGAGATGCGAGGGAAAATATTAAGGGGAAGGCAAACCAACTGTCTCTTTTACACACTATGTTGAATAGCTCACAAAGTTGTAAATAAAGAATGTACTATCTTAACGTTTAAAGTTCAAGATGCCCACCAATTCATTTTAGTTTAAGAAGTCCTTTAGATCCTTATGTAAAATATACGAACTTATAATGGTATTTATTATTCATATGAGATGAACAAACACCATCAGAAACCTCTGCTGCACGAGTGGATGGAGGAACCAGTTAAGAGTACATTTGCTCTCACACACACAGTCCCGATTTCTTGGTTATAGCATCTGTTCAAACGGTGCACAGGCAATTAACAGCATTCCAAAAACTGCCTACAGTACAAAGGGAATTTTCATTTCAGGTTCCCCTCCCTTTTCATGTGTGGGCTATTTTTGGAAGTACGGTTTTATTTTTTTCCATCCACTGAAAGAGAATTAAGAAAATTCCAACATGCCTTTGTGTCAGCAAGTGCTCTTTTTTAGTCCAGGTACCAGAGAATGATTGATGAACCTGTCAAGCCTACAGTAGCGGACAGAGAAAGTTGGCAGAAGTTCAGTGTTATTGAAAGAAATCTCAAATACTTATTTCATCTCCTCTATTAACTTTAATCACATTTTCAACATGGAGCCAAGAATGAAGCTTTGACAGGGGGCCATAAATTTACACAAGCAAGCATTGTCACTTTTCTGCAGTAGCAAGACTGAGATAACACAAGAGAGTCGGGTATTTTCTTTCCTGCCCCTTTCTTTACTGAAGAGCACTAAAAAAATATTTGAAAGATTTACCCATACCTCAAATTCATTTGCCATAAATCTCAAGAAATTATTGCATTTAATTTTGCTTGGTTTATGGCAAATAAAAAAATCAATTTAGTTCCTCAATTAGACTGTTAAAAGCAGGTTTTTTTTTTTTTAAAGATCACAGTGATGACAGAATTGGTACATGTTTCATCATAATACACCTGCTTATGAGAACAGACGTTGAACACTAAAAAAGGATTTACATTTAACATGGATCATTTGCTATGTGGGCAAACACTTCTGGTTTATTCAGAGCCAGAATCTTTATATGGTTCCAGAGGGACTCCTTGGCAGATTCTGCTGATTACTCATTAAACAGTTGAAACATGTATGGACATTATTTATCTTACAAAGCTTACCCACAGCAAAACAGACACAAAAACGAGGTAAATGAGGTGAATACTACGGACAAGATTATGGTTCTTGGAAAGGCTAAAAGTCAAATATATTTTTGGTAAGCTTTTCCTTCTAAGTATGTTTTAAAAGTTGAAAATATTAAGTGCCGGAAGGCCACAAAATTTAACAAGTGTGTTCTGTCACTCAGTGAAACACACGGCATTATGCTGAACTGCAAAATCTGTAACCTTTCCCAGCAGGCAGTTCAAAGGCCAACGTGGCCATCTTTGCCTCAGTAGAGACAAGGTTTTGACTGTCCCCTCTCTTAAATATGATCTCTGCTCCAAAGACACTTGTTTTTGTCTACATTACTCATGGAATAATACTGTATAACACTCTTCCAATAGCCAAGGACGTTATGACAGGCAGCTACTGTATCTGCTTCTAAGTCAAATAACTACTGTTCACCCTGTGTGAGAATGAATTAAATTATTTTTCTAAGAAGCCTGTACTTAACAGTTCTCTGAGATGATCAATGGAAAGAACACCCAATTCTGATTAACAAAAAACAAATTTGTACCATTTTTCCTGCTACTCCTCCCCATTCAAATAATCATATATAGGCACTTAAAACTGGAAAGATGTAGCTCTCTTCTATTAAACACTTAAGACTCCAGTAAGACCTTTCTTTCTTCTGATGTAAAAGTGCCACTGAATATATTGCTAAGCTTGAAGCAGAGGCTAAATGGTTTGGTAGGAACAGTTTTTTGGGGGAAGTCAATGTTTTCTTATTACTTTGTCACTCTTGTGGTTCAAGTTCTTAAAAGGTTGAAAATTTTGCTAGGTCCTTCTCCATCTCGGCATACTGTTCTTTAAGTCTCTCCATGGCTTTTCTGTGTTCTTCATCCACTTCAGCCTGTTTGCTGTGTTGTTCTTTCATGAAATCTTCCCACTGGATTATATGCTGTTTTTCACTAGCTATTAAATGGTCATTAAGAATCTGAGAAAAGAAATTTAAAAGTCACATGACATTTTTCAGACAATTATTCTGCTATGCAGAAGAGACAAACATAACTTTACCTCTTAATATTTGGTTACTACAGCAATAAGTTTGAAAGACACATGCTAAAATTGCATTACAGTTTTAATGTCCAATAGGAACATGACGTATAGAAACATCTAAGGCTTCTCTTACCATGACTGAACATGGGTAACCATATTTCTGAAATCTCAAAAATGTCTGGTATCTTTAAATGACAAAATCAAACACAATCCAAGTAAAAGTTTATGCCTCTATTTCTCCTCAAGTTCCATTTAACTACCTATAAATTTTACATCAAGTTTAAAGAATATATGCCAAAAAGAAGCATTATTATATTAAATTAAAGTGCAGGTCTTCCATATTTAGATACATGAAAAAAGTATAGATTGTGAATCACTGGAAAAGAATGGAAGACATGTCTTCAATTCCATCCCTTAAAGTAAGTAAACACCTAACGCGTCTGCGTCAGATATATTAAGTTCTTCTTGAGATTTTCTTAGTATTTCTAGATGAAGACGAAAAAATTTCCTTTTGAGTACCACGACAATAAAGATAAAACCACGTGTATGTCAAAAAGGCATACATTTAGTACAATTAAAATTATCTTTGAAGATGCACAACAAAGAGCTGAAGAGGAAAAGAGAGTCTGCAAAATAACTTTATCCTTTATCCCTGCCTTAAATGCTCTACATACATGTCTTCAGAAGTTAAGCTTTGATACAGACTAAGTCCTATGAAGCAAACAAAAACTGTGACAGATGCAGACCATAACAAGTTACAAAGCGCCTCATGTCAGCACTAATTTCCAGCACTCTAACGGAAACAGGACACCTGGTATACACAGACATTGGTGCCCAGGTGCCTGGCCACACCAGAAAGATAGGTAACAGGAAAAAAAGGAAGCTGTGTTTTCATGCTGCCATGTGTCCTTGCTGCTCTGGTTTCTCTCCCCTCTGAGTCCTGATGATAAACAGGATGAAAAGCTGGACGATCCATCATTCTTTAGGTATTTATGAAGCGCATATTTTTGCTAGCTGTTTTGTCTATCTTACCTGCTTCTAAAAACTGCTCTCATAAAATTACATTACTTTCACTTTACAGATGAAGAAATTAAGGTTTAAAGGACACCACATTTAATTTCTTCACGGTCACTCAGCTATGAAGTTGGACTCAAACTTAGGTCTTTGTGATACCCAACCCATGCCTTTTCTATCACAAAGAGCAAATCGGATCTTTCCAGAGGAAGGTTTACACAGGTAGCTAAAAGTCTCTTTCGCAACACAGAAACAACTATTAGAAGAGCTTTTTCTGCCAATGTGATCTGAAGTTCCTCTGTACCAAGCCTTTTCAAGCGAAAAGAGGCTGGATTAGAGGCTGAGGTTTGAGTTAAAGTCAAATGTTCCCTTTTAGTAGGTGTCCCAGACCCTGGGACCTGCACAGGCACTACGGTGGTGGGTGAGAGGGCTAGGGAGGGGTTGTTGATGCTATAAATTTGGGAAACAGGTTAACCAAAATCCACTTTACCTTTTAACTTTTCAGCCTCATGGACTACAATTCTCCAAAAGATGAATAAAACATGAAGAATTCATTAAACTCTTTTCATGGAACTTTGGCAAACATATTATATTCTGAGAGAGAAGAAAATGCAAACGAGCTCCCTCAAAAATGGAATCCTGCTTTAGCTGTAACTTACTTTTTAATAAATACAGAAAACACTAACGAAACAGGCACGCTCAGATGCTGTTTAACTGCCTTTTCTTTTCTTCTTATTCTTTTAGGATACGTACCATATCTGGCCCAGCCAACCCTGTGATTTGGACCATAAGGCAACAGGCCGGACTCCACTTCCCACCAGAGAGCACTTTTTCTAGTACAACTCCACAGAAAAATGAAGATTTGGGAAGCACACTTCAAATTCTGGTTCACTTGCTACTAGTTGCATGAGGCTGAGCAAGTTACAAGTTTCTTTAACTTTAAAATGAGGAGACTAATACTTTACAGTCATAAATAATATTTATGAAGACCAGAGGTAATACATGTTAAGGTCCTAGCTCAGTGCCTGTGGAGCTTAATGAAAACTGATATTACTATTATATGAATTATAAGCAAAACATCTAGAAGCCAGATCAAACCACTTTTTATCTTCCCCATTTTTCCCTTTAATTTTAATAATTTAATTTCAGGAACAGATTCTTGTAATAATATGAATACAGGCACTCAAATAAAAGTGACTTTCCTCTTCCCATTCCTGTACTCAATTCAATCTTCCTTGATGATTCCACTATTTACCACCTGGTTCTAAGAAAAGACTTCAAGATGTTGCTAAATACTGGTATGTCTATTTTATAGTTTCAGGATGTTATGATATTTTATATATATACATGTAACTACCCAACTAGCTTTTGCACAGAAGACAGATCATGTCTTGGCCTCACAGTCCAGGTGAAAAGATGTTGAATGCTGACCAGTTTCTAATCCAGTTGAAAATCTAGTCCTGCTTTCTTATCAAGAAGTTCTTAAAGTCATTCTATTTCATAGCCTCTCACTTTTAATAACAGTAAGTGCTATGCAAACTTGCATTCTTCCTAGCAATCAGTAAAAACAAAAACAAAAACAAAAACAAAAAATGGAAGGCAGTTTATACATTCATATACTGACAATCCCATACTCTTTATATACATAAATAAAATTTGGCTACCAGGAAATAACATCTTCCTGAAATTTAGTTGAGAACTATATGGTAAGACTTAATCCATCAAAAGAAAAAAAAGATACCAAGAAGTCCAATTACAAGCATTGTGGTGTTCCTGAAAAGCTCTTCTGATTTTGAATCTACTTACCTTACTTTACACGTAATTCTTTTTTTTTTTTTATGTTTATTTATTTTTGAGAGAGAGAGAGACAGACAGACAGACAGCGTGAGTATGGGAGGGGCAGATAGAGAGGGAGACACAGAATCCGAAGCAGGCTCCAGGCTCCGAGCTGTCAGCACACAGCCTGATGCGGGGCTTGAACCCACAGACTGCAAGATCATGACCTGAGCTGAAGTCGGACACCCAACCAACTGAGCCACTCAGGCGCCCCACTTTACACATAATTCCAACCGTTAGTTAACTGGGTTTCCAAAAGTACACCATATTAAATGTCACAAATTAGAAAAAAAATGCTGATAAATGAGACCGGAAGAAATGATAGGCATCAGCCTTACATATAGGGCAGGAGAACACAGATAACAAAAACTTAAAACACAGTCTTTGAGGGCATTTGGTACAGAAAACCACTCTCTTGGGGTGCTTAGGTGGCTCAGTTGGTTGAGTATCCAACTCTTGATTTCGGTTCAGGTCATGATCCCAGAGTTGTGGGATTGAGACCTGTGTTGGGCTCCGTGCTGAGTGGGGAGCCAGCTTAAATATTCTCTCTCTTGGGGCACCTGGGTGGCATAGTTGGTTAAGTGTCTGACTCTTGATCTCGGCTCAGGTCATGATCTCACAGTTTGTGAGTTTGGGCACAGCATCAGGCTCTGTGCTGATGGTGCAGAGCCTGCTTGGGACTGTCTCTCCTTCTCTCTGCCCCTCCCCTGCCTGTGCCTTCTGTCTTTCTCTCTCACAAAATAAACAAGCAAACAAATAAATAAGTCAAAGGTTCTCTCTCTCTCTCTCCTTCTACCGCTCTCCCTGTGCCCTCTCCCCTGCTCACATTCTCTCGCTCTAAAAAAAAAAAAAAAAAAAAAAAAAAAAAAAAAAAAAAAAAAAAAAAAAAAAAAGATTAAAAAAAAAGAACATTCTCTCTTTCTCTTAATTCCCTGAGGACATCTCCATATTCACCATAATGTAAAACTGTATATTCTCAGTAATTCCTAATTCGTAAAGAAAGTTAGTCTATAACATTTAGTAAATTTTTTGCAAAAACCAGGAAAGTATGAAATTATATATATATATGTATATATGTGTGTATATATATATATATACATATATATATATACACACATATATAAATTTTTTTGATTCTTAAACTTACTATTTTCTTTGTGAAGCAGCATGTGTACATAGTGTGGAGCACGTGCAGGCAGAGGAGGTCCTGGGGGTTCGGGGACATCACGGAGCCTCCTGCCCTCCCCAGGCTGCTGCCTACTCTTAGAGCCCTGCAGGTCCCAAAGACCATGGGACTCAGAATCCATCTGCAAAACACATTAGCTGCTTAAACAAGTATGAAAGATGTTTTTAAAGATTTCCATCCAAGATAAAGTTATAAAAGTGGTGTGCTTGAAGAAGATAAAACCTCAGCCTTGTGGTAAACTTGGCTAAAACTCCTAGACACATAAGGTTTTACTGTATACAATAGCAGAAAATGCCCCAATTAGCTGTCTCTCACTTATCACTCAAGCAAAAGGTAAACAGTGTTCTAAGTCAATAGGCGTGAAGGTTATCCTAGGGTGTATCTACTCCAAATGTGAGGACATGCGACCTGGCCAGCTGTGACTTTACTGGACAAAATAACAAGGAGCTGAGCAGCTGCTTCATCAGAAGCAGCAGATATGCCTCCCGACAGACTGCCACACTACATCCTCGGTGCCACCAAAGCCATTCTAATGCCAGCATGCACCCCAGTTCATACACTTAGAAAATCCACAGATTTAGCCTGACGTGCCAATGAATCTGTTTATAATACAAAGAACTCTCAGAAAAATAAGGAAAAATCTTTTATAAATACTGAACTAACTGTATACTACCATCACCTGTGCCCATCACTTTCAAAAATAGCCATTCTGCTTTTATGTTCAATTAATGGGGTTCTACAGAAGACTTAGTCTGAAATAAGTATTCCTCTAATTAAAACACATCTGAAAAACAATCCCATCAAACTATAGTTACATTCAAACAGATTCATACAAGTCTAATAGGAAGTGACAGTTCCCCTACATACATACCAAATCCTTTCTCTAGGATCCTTTTTCCTGGCATTATTAGTAGTTCAATGAGTACTGAAGATTTTTTCCTGATGTTTATACAAACATATTTCTTTAAGAACAACAAAATGAAGTCCTATTACATAGGATGGTCTGCAGCCTTCTCTTTTCAGTAATGACACAATATGTACGAGAGGCACAGCAACAGCAGGAGGGTGGGAGAGCTCTGCCCTGGGTGCAAGCAATAAGAGTGTATTGTCTGTAGAGAATTTAAATCAATGACACAAACAAATGAAAGACTGTGTTTTATCATCAGCAGACACTGACAATACTGAAAAATGCTGGTGATAAAATACTCCTAAACCAAAAATCTCTCTTTGGTCTAAAGCTGTAAATAATTACTGAGGTTACTGTCGAATTTTAATAGTATGTTTCAAATTAACACATTTCTATTGTTTATCCTTTAATAAGTTTTGTGTTTTACACTGAAGTTAATTTAGAGGACTTCTAGTTACGTAGCCCGTCCCAGACAAAGGTGAAGTCGGCTATACACGTTTATTTAAAAAGCAAATTCCTAATAATTCAGAATCATTTAAGCTTTCTTTAGATGCTCAGCCCGTCCAACTCCCTGGGAGTAATGAAATATTACTGCACTTAAATAATGAGAGTAGAGCAACTGCAGATGAAACCTGAATTAGTTCCAATCCATTCTTCTATGTTATCTTTTCTTGGTACTTAAACTTGCATATGTTTTTATTTGTACTTAAACTTTTTTATACTGTGGGGGCATTGGGAGCCACTAGAATAGTTGCCAAAGAAACAAAGACAGCATTGCATTTCTGGAATTGATCGTGATATGTGATTTTTATAAAGCTCTTCCAGACTTACTTTATGCTTAAAACTTTTCTGAACTATGTATCTATTGCTTCATGTGAGAAATTTTTCAAAATTATAAAAAAAAGCATTTTTAATCAACTATGACTCAAACCTGATTGATAAATCCGTCTATACTATTTAAATAGTCAAAGATCAAATTAGATGAAGTTATTAATAAATTTGCATAAGAATCAAAAGCAAACTAAAATATTATTACTCATTACCATAACATTAATTTGGATAATAGGTGCTTCCTTTTTTTTTTTTTTTTTTAAATAATTGATGTACTTAAATTTATTAATCTCTTCTTTTTTTCCTTTGGTGGTGTAATATTTCTTAAATTTTTAATTTTTTTTTTACCGGTGTGACTACATACATAAAGTTAAAAAGAACACCACCTGCATTTTTTTTTCTTATTATTCTTTAACATCAGGTTTATTAATTAAAAATAATTTTGTTGGGGGGATGTTAAAACCAGGTCTATTCTAGGTATAAAATACTGTACATACACTGCTCCTATAGACCAATTTCCAAGGTCACACAGTGAGAACAGGGTAGAGTAAGGTTAAAAATCCAGTTTTCTACTCTTTTTGCTATATAATGCTATTTAAACGAAATATTTAAATTATTAGTCTCTCAGGATCAGCAATGTTTTAAAAATGACAGAAACTAATAAGTATTTTACATTCCAGTTTCAAAAGTAATTAAGAGCTTTAAAAAACCTGACTGAATATGCCTGAACAGGCAGAAAAAAAAATCCATAGGCACACACTGTGTACCACCCACCTGGGGACTTATATGTGGGACTCCTGCTAATTTTCAAAACAAAGGTAGAACTAACTTTGCACTAGTTTTTCTTTTTCTAGCAAGAGGTCATATGAAAAAGCACGTGGCATTAAAAATCAAGTCACCCCAGACCAGACGAGTTCACTGGTGATACTACCAAACATTTAAAGAAGAATGAACATTAATCCTTCTCCAACTCTTCAAATAACTGAAGAGGAGGGAAGACTTCCCAACTCATTCTATGAGGCCATCAATGTCTTGAGACCAAAGCCAGACAAAGACACTATAAGAAAAAAGAACTGCAGATCAATATTCCTGATGAATACTAGCAAGCTGAATTCAACAGCATATTAAAAGGATCATACACCATAAACAAGTGTTTTTGGACCATAAGCATGGTTCAATACATGCAAATCAATAAATGAAATATACTACATCAACAGAATGAAGGGGGAAAAACACAAAATCATGTCAATCTCTGCAGAAAACACATTTGACAAAGTTCAAGACCCTTACATGATAAAAACACTGCACAAACTAGTAATAGAAGGAAACTATCTCAACATAATAAAGGCCATAGGTGAAAAACTCACAGTTAGCCTCATATCCAGTGGTGAAGAACTGAAAGCTTTCCCTCCAGTAGCAGGAAGGAGACAGCGATTCTGCTTTTACCACTTCTACTCAACATAGTATTAGAAGTCCTGACCAGGGCAATTTGGATAGAGAGAGAGAGAGAGAGAGCAAGCAAGCATCCAAATCGGAAAGAAAGAAGTAAAATTATCTGTTCTTACAGACAACATGATATTATATGTAGAAAACCAGAAGATTGCAACAAAGAACTTACTAGAATAAACAAAGTCAGCAAATTTTGCAGGATACAAAATCAATACTCAAAAATCAGTTGCATTTCTATACTCTTAACAATGAACAATCCAAAAAAGGTATTAAGAAAATTCCATTTACAACAGTATTGAAAAGAATAAAGTATTTGGGAATGAATTTAACCAAGGAGGAAAAAAGACATACACTGATAACTATAAAACATTCCTGAAAAAGAAATTAAAGACACAGTCATTGGAAAGTCATCTCATGTTCATGGACTGGAAGATTTAATGTAGTTAAGATGTCAGCACTATCCAAAGTGATTTGCAGGGTCAATGGCATCCTTATTAAAATCCCAATGATGTTTTTTGCAGAAATAGAAGAATTCATCCTAAAATTCGTATGAAATCTCAAGTGACACCAAATAGCCAAATCAATCCTGAAAAAAGAAAAGTTGGTCTCACACTCTATTAACCATGTGTCCAGGAGGCTTTGACATCTGGGACCCTTTTCGCCCTGGAGAGACTGTCCCTCCCAGGGCCAGCCTATTCCTAGAGATAGTAAACAACTCCCCCATAGCATACCTTTTATATGCAAGCTAACCAGCCCAGAGCCTATACCCCAACCACCTCTACTGGGCTCTCACCCTCTGGGCCACTATCCACCTGCCCTAATCACACAAGGTCAGATAGCCAGGGAGAGCCCTATGCCCCAGAGTCTGCTGAAATCATTCAAATTAGCCAATCCTAAACCTGCTAATCCTGCCTCACATGTTCCTTCCTGCTGCAACTACAATAACCCATTTTCCCTGCTCTGCCTCCTGACTAACTCTGGTGCTTCCTCATAGGGTCCCATGTGCATGGCAGGCATCCTCTTCTTGGGAACTATGAGTAACAAACAACCTTTCCATGGCAACCACCCCCTAATCTGTTGGCCTCACCATATCTGAATAATAATAAAACCTACATTTTATAAAATACATTTCCTGATTTCAAAACTTACCACGAAGCTACTATAATCAAAATAGTGTGGTACTGCCACAGAGATAGAGAGACCATCAGAATAGAAGAATTAAGAAATAAACCCCTGCATATAAGGTCAAGTAATTTTTGATAAGGGTGTCAAAACCATTCAATAGGGAAAGGGCAATCCTTTCAACAAATGGTGCTGGGAAAACTGGATATCCACATGCAAATAAAAATGAAAATGGACCCTTGCATCATATACGAAAATTACTCAAAATGGGTCAAAGATCTAAATGTTAAGTCCTAAAACTATAAAATTCTTAGAAGAGAGGGATGTTTCAAGACATTGGATTTGGCAATGACTTATTTGTTAGAACACCAAAAGAATAGACAACAAAAGTAAAAATAAACTGAACTTCATCAAAATTAAAAACTTTTGTGTATCAAAGGACTCTATGAACAGAGTGAAAGTCAACCCATAGAATGGGAGAACATGTTTGTAAATCATATATATGATAAAGGGTTAATATCCAAACTATATAAAGAACTCCTAAATTCAACAACAACAAAAACAATCTGGTTTAAAAAATGGACAAAGGACTTGAATGAACATTTCTAGAAAGAAGATACACAAACAGCCAATAAGCAAAGGAAAAGATACTCAACATCATTAATCCTTAATGAAATGTAAATTGAAACCATAAGAGACCATCTCACACCCATCAGGACTGCTGCTACCAAAGAAACAGAAAATAACGAGTTGACCAGGATGTGAAGAAAATGGAACCCTTGTGCACTGCTGAAGGGACTATAAAGTAATGCAGCTGCCATGGAAAACAGGAAATTTTCCTCAGAAAATTAAAAACAGAATTACCATTTCATCCAGTAAGTCCACTTTTGAATATATACCCAGAAGAACCATGCACTCATGTTAAAAGCAGTGTTATTCACAAAAGCGAAAAGGTGGAAACAACCCAAGTACCCACAAATGAACAGATACACAAATATGGAATATACATACAACGGAATACTAGTCATCCTTAAAAGGGAATGAAATTCTGATACTTGCTACAACACAGAGGAACCTTGAAGACACTATGTTAGAGAAATAAGCCACTCACAAAAAGATAATGTTGTATGATTCCACTTAGAAAAGGTGCCAAGAGTAGTCAAATTATAGAGACAGAAAGTAGAATGGTGGTCGCCAGGAATGGAGGGGGAGGGTGGGGATGGGCAGCTAGTGTTCAATGAGCACAGTCTCAGCTGGGGAAGATAAAAAGTTCTGGAAATGGATGGTAGTAATGACTGTAGAATAGGAGTATACTTAATGCCACAGATTTGCACACTTAAAAATAGTTAAAATTTATGTTCTGTGTATTTTACCACAACAAAAAAATTCTCAAATCAGGTTTCAGAGTGTTCCTCCTAAATGAAATTAACTGCATTTCTTAAATAAGTGGATACGTTTGTTTTTCTCAAGATAAAATTAGAAAATGCCAACTTTAAAAAAATGAGGGGCTTCCGGGGGGCTCAGTTGGTTAAGCCTCCAACTTTGGCTCAGGTCGGGATCTGATGGTTCATGGGTTTGAGCTCCACATCAGGCTCTGTGCTGACAGTTCAGAACCTGCAGCCTGCTTCGGATTCTGTCTCCCTCTCTCCCAGCCCCTCCCCCACTCATGCTCTGTCTCTCTCTCCCTTTCTCTCTCAAAAAGTAAACATAAAAAAAAGAAAATGAAGAGAAAGTTTATTAATACACCATAACTGTGTACCAGAAGTACTTAGCTCTAATGATTTCATCTCTTTCTACAAGAGAGAAAGAACTAGTAATAAAAATTGGCTTACATATACCTCTTTAGAGATAAATTTAAACAGGTCTATAAATGAACTCTGGGATACATAAAAGTTTTGCATATATTATGTCTAAGTGATTCTTAACTGGGGTGGGGGGAGGTGGATTTTGACCCTCTTGTCCCTCAAATTTTTGGTTATCACAGCACAAGAGGATGGGCTACTGGCATCTAGTGGGTAAAAGCCAAGGATGCTAACATCCCACAAAGCACAGGACAGCTTCCACAACAAAGAATTATCTGTTCCAAAATGTCAATACTGCAGAGGCTGGGAAACCCTAGTCTAAGGGAAAACTCTGAATAAGCCAATGAGGGTCTAAGGCCCTTTCAAACATCTGTCAATAATACGCTGTCACTAATTTTACCTATGCCTTACACCAACAAATAAAGAATTTAATTCATTTAGTAAGAAGTGTCAGAATAACTGCCATCATAAGGATTTTAAATAGAATACTACATACTGATCTATTTGTATTTTTAAGCTCTATCAAGAATAATGGATATGCTATTTCACTGCTCTCATGAAAAAAATCATGCAGGGGTATAACCAAATCTAATAAATTTCTAGAGACAAGATGAATTAAAGGATTCATGTTTATTTTATTATCATGTCCAGTCTGGTTGAATACGGCTTCACAAACTGACACTTGTGCATGAACCTAAGTTTAAACTACTTATAGATATTAACAGCTCGTTTCCCTTGATGGAATATTTTTCAGAGTCAGTGAATTTTCTAAGCTAGTTGTATTTTCATTTCGCTACTCTTAATGCTAGCTTCCAAAATGCAGCTTTGCGTTAGTGGGTACTTTTTCAAGACATATGTCAAATAACTGGGGAATGTGCATTTATTGTTCTTCTGAATGTACTTTTAGGTATCAATTGTGGGAAGTGTAATTTGGATGAATGACGTTTATCATAATTTACTTCCCACAGAATTCCACAAATTGTCTTGACATAAAAGAATTAATGATTAATGGCAATAGTCTATTTTATTCCATTACTACTCCCATCTTTCTTTGTCCTGAGAGGTATTCAAATATACAAAATGTAGCCAAAAGTATAACCAAGGGCAACAATTACCATTAGATTGTAAAATGAAGCTACAGGTCGATTTTTCTTTGTACGCCTTTGCTAGATAAAACATTAAACTTTATGTCTACATCTTTTATATACATATATATGTAATCTGAAACCTCTGCCATGTCAGTTTCAGCAAAAACCAGATACAGCAGTAAAAAAAAAAAAGTCCTTAAAGATACATATTTCAAATATTCTGCTAATTAGAGAAGTACTAGAAAAGAAACAAAGACTAAAAGTTTATTGCCCTGAAAGGATATAAGGAATTTTTACTTTTCTCTGAGCTCTGAGAAATACATTTTGTGTAACATTCAGCTGGTTAATTTTATTAAATTATCGTGAGAAAATATTCAGAACAGATTCTTTTTTTTTTTTTTTTTTTTTTAACGTTTATTTATTTTTGAGACAGAGAGAGACAGAGCATGAACAGGGGAGGAGCAGAGAGAGAGGGAGACACAGAATCTGAAACAGGCTCCAGGCTCTGAGCTGTCAGCACAGAGCCCGACGCGGGGCTCGAACTCACAGACCGTGAGATCATGACCTGAGCCGAAGTCAGATGCTTAACCGACCAAGCCACCCAGGCGCCCCTAGAACAGATTCTTATACATGTAGGTTTCATAAATGGCATACTAATTCTTAGTGAAACACATTTCAGTACATTGTATTGTGTATTCCACATTAAAAAATGGTTTAGTAACATTCTCTAACATAATACCTGTAAGAAGTATATTTAAGATCAACATAATCTAAGGGCTTTTATTATTTCTTGAGGCCATTTTTTTTTTCTTTCAAACCATGTGATGGTATCTTAGTATCTTTTAATTTAGAAAATCATGAATGGGCAGGATTCCCAATGCTTCACCAACTCTAACCAGACCACAGCAGGGCTCTTATCCGCACAGTGAACACCTGCACCTTAAACAAACGACTGGGCTGGCAGGGGAGAAATGGTGCCTTACATTTGGAGTGAGAGACAATCTGCAAAGCTGTTTCATGTAGATTACGTAATACAATTTATCTGGTAAGGAGAGAATCAACCTATCAGGTAAGCAAAACCGGTATTTATTTTGCAGATGAGGAGCTTGAAGGGCAAGGACCTGTCCAAGGGCAAACGGCTGGCTGACAAAAGGAACTACCACAAGTAGAAGACGCCAGTTACTTCTTCACCTAAGCCGGCCATTCTCCTGCCTATATACAGTTAATACACCAAATGTGATAAAAGTTCCAAGTGACAAGAGGAACGATTCCAATTATAATTTTAGGTTAGTTATGCTCAAGAATGACAAAAATTGCCATTTAATCACAATCATAACTGCACTGACAATGTCTTAGGAAGACCAATAATGTGTGAGTGCACATTCACATGAATCTGCTTAAATCACATAGCAACGTGCTACCACAACTCTTTTTTATTTTATTTTGAAAACCAAGAGAATTGCTTATTTACAGGAATAGCCAGTACAGCCAGCGTTCTATCCACTAGTATTTCTGTTTAAACAGAAATACTCCTGATGCCCTCAACAACAAACTGTTCAATACAGCATTCAAGACTCTACAATTATCTCTGGAAATACCCATTTAGATACTCTACATGTCAGCTGCGTGAGACTGCTGACTTCTCACATCTTTTACCTTTGCTTACACTGTATCCCTCGCCCTACAATATCTTTCTTCCCATCCTCTATCAAACTGAGTTCCTACCCACTACTCAAGGCTGGGCTTGAATGTCACCATCTTCTGAATACATTAGCCAAGATCCTACAAAGTTCTTCGGAACTTGATCACAGCTCTTAGTTTATCCTACACTGCACTAGTGTTAGTGGTTTGGGGCTCCCTCTTCTAGACTGCTAGTTCCTGAGTGTATGAACTGCCTTACACTTAACAAATTGAAATATCGCCACTGGCACCTTGCAGAGGAGAGAACTAAAGAAACACATCCGGTGTCAGCCTGGCATGGCTATGTAAGGTCCTGTGCTTGTCTTTACAGTGTTCTCTGGACATGATGCAAGCATGACACCGTAACAGATGATCCTGCCCGTGGCCTTGCCTTGCCATTTTATCAACATGCTCAACGGCCCTGCCTCCTGACCCAGCCTGCTGTGACCTTACACCTCTCGGGCAGCCTTCCCACCTGCCTGAAATGTTAAGTCCTTTCACTAAGGCCTAATTCACCAAATTGCTGAATTTTAAACTCTGTATCAATATTTAGAGTTGAGCAGAGGGTACAGAAATGTAAACTCTGGCATGGTTTATTCCACTGTATTTTTATATACAGTGCAGATCTGAACTATTATTGTGGATTAACCACAGCACATTCCAGAGAAATGGAGATAGCAACACTTATTTACCCATAAAAGACACTATATTCAGAGTGACTCAGTATTTTCAGCATTTCTTAAAAAGTGTATCTTTATTAGTTCAGAACAATGAATAAGTTATAAAAATACTTTATGGAAACTGTAAGTGAAAATAGCAAATGATCACAGGACCTTAAATTCTTGTGTTGTTTTTCTACATCTAAACTTACTTAAGATATACTTTCAATAAGCAAAGCACTACCCAGCAAGTGTTTCGCATACTCTTATGACTATTCATTAAGTAACCCATCCATGGGCATGAATGCTTCCTTTTCTAGAAGAAATACACATAACATACTCATCAGTGCTTCAGGCTCAAAGAAAAGATTTATATTCCCAATCTGGTAGGCATTTTTTGTTCCATGTAAAAGTCTTACTCTCTCCTCAATGAGACAAATACTGCTTTCAGGGAATAGTTGGAAATGTTGAAAAGGAAAAAAAAAAAGAGATCTGCAATTTGAATTATAAAAATATGGGTGGTACAATCAAGTGTTCATACCTCCTTAACACATCTTCAATGAATTAGCCATTTTTAAACTTTTTAAATCACTGCATAAAGAAAACAAATTCAGAGACTTTTTAAATAAAAAGCAACTGCTAATAATATGATGATAATAGGAGCTGTAGGTCCCATTATCCAAATGATGTACTTTTACCTTCTTTCGTTCCTGCTCCTTCTGTTGGAGTCTACAGACTGCGTCAGAAGCTGTTTGCACTGAAATAAAACAGACAATGGGTTTTCAACCAGCAGCCCTTGTTCAAGACTTAGCTAAAAGAAACACCCCCAAAACTTGAATTGTTTTAGATCTCAAGAAACTATGCAAAAAAACTGATATTATTTTGCTTGTGATAGGCTGGCTAGAAGGGAAAAAAGAAGTTTTGCCAATATATTTAGGATGTCATAATTAGAACCAACATCATTCATGAGCCTTGAGGTATAAGCCAAGGGCATTTAGGTACTAATTCCAATGGCAAGTTGTCAACAATGGCTTCAGAATCCTCTAAAAAGATATAAAATGCCTGATAAATTTATCATTACATTCTCATTATGTCTACAGTGTCTCTCTGATTCATTAGCCCTCCCTCTCCCTTTTTCTCATTCATACAAACTTCTCTCTTGCAGGCAGTACTTGGTACCCACAAGGCTTCAACAACTTCCCATTCCTGCTTCTGCTCTTGCCTGCTAGTTCATCCTGACTGCCACTGCCAGATTCAAATAAATTTCTCTGGACTGTTTCCTTCGAGTGACTTCCCTTTCTAATGAACCACAACTGCTCATGATAATTATTAGAGTTATTTATTATTACTATGTGCCCAGACCTGTCCTAAGTACTTTCCATGTATTACTCCTCTCAATCCCATCTTCCTAAATTAGGAGAGGATCACTATCCCATTTCACAGATTTCTGGCATCTGTAAAAACCTGAGGTACAAACAGTAGGTAATATGACTAATAAGTGCAGAAAGCAGGTTGTAAGGGGCGCCTGGGTGGCTCAGTCAGTTGAGTGTCCGACTTCAGCTCAGGTCATGATCTCACCGTTCGTGAGTTCGAGCCCCATGGTGGGCTCTGTGTGGACAGCTCAGAGCCTGGAGCCTGCTTCAGATTCTGTGTCTCCCTCTCTCTCTGCCCCTTCCCCACTTGCATTCTGTCTCTCTCTCTCTCAAAAACTGGATAAAAATTTTTAAAATTTTTTCAAAAATAAATACAATCAGATCCCTGCCTCTAAAGGCATGGCTTATACCCTCAACATTCTCCTCTTGTGATCTCATCAATGAAACTGGTTTTCATCCATTAGTTCTTCAGACCTCTTCATTTACTGAACCCATTTTATTTCTGTATACAAGTGTTTTCACTTCACTGTTTTGCACGCAGGTGACAGGGAGCTGTAGTCAAATGTACAGTTGAGCACTTAGTTGTGTAACTTGCATGTTTGCTTGCTCACTCATTCACTTGCCAAATACCGAGTGAGCATCTGCTATGAGCCAGGCACTGTCACTGTTGCTTTTCCTAACACCTCAGCACCTCAGTTCGTCATTTGTAAAATTAATGGAACAACTAATGAGAGGACTTCAGAACTGACAATAAATGAGATAACAGAGTGGATACTAGGCTGACAAGTAATTTAAATACTAATAGCACTTAGAGCAGTTCCTCACACATTGTAAGCAGTCAAGGAAGGTTGTTATTAATATTATTCTACTTACTATCCCTACTGAAAATGCTTTCCTTAGTCCTGTCTCCTAATGACAATGTTTTACTTGTCTTAAGAGAACAGTTTATGGTGTCCTGCCTTCATAATAAAGCCCTCCTAGATTAATGCTTTCCCTATAAGGATTTTCTCTTATTTGAAATTCCTTTACCAGGTATGTGGGTATTTCACCACTTTACCTTGCATTTGCTTACACAGAGGTTTAGTAGTGTTTCACAACATGCCTTCCTCTCCTACCCAAACCTAGTCCCGAATAGGTCCCAAGTTCTTCAGCAGGGCAGGGACTGTGACTTCCCTTTCAGAAAAATGTTAGGTCCCTCCCTGTGAGAATATGGTAAAAGAGGAGGATTCTGCTTTTAAAAAGTAATGTTTTTATCAGTAGCCATTTATTTTAGTTATATCAAAGATAATATTTTAGCCCTGAAAATTATGTTCCCAATCATTGTTTGTTCTAACAGAAAAGATGAAAACAAAACAAAATGGGAGCTGATTAGATCTGCCTTCTTTCTGTGGCATATTAATATTACATCATTCTTCCCAAGCAGTGGTTCTATCATTTCCTGATTGGATTTTTTTCCCCCTGACTCTGAACATAACTTAAAAAAAATCCATTCTGTGGTCTTTGGGTGCTTCATCATTTTCAGATCATTCTGGGCTTAACCTAAGAGAAGAATTACAAGACTATGACATTATTTTGTCATCTGTTATGTCCTTTAAAATTTTAATTAGAACACATCTGACAAAGGCACACTTTTGTTTCTTACAGGGATTGTCTTTGTGCTCAGACAGAACGCCCATTTTTAGAAATTTCAGTCCCTTAGAAGTTGCTGACTTTTTAATTCTTTAGCCACACAATAAGAAAGGTTTACATCCTAAATTTAATGAAACCTGCTTTTCTAAAATACAAGAAAATCACGTGACCATACCAAACATTCCTTCTTCATGATTAGAGACCCCAAGAGGAAAAGGCCTATTATTCAACCTTCCTATCACTTCCACGTCACTTACTGGTTGTACCTAATGCAGCAGGAAGCCGTTTCCCCTGTTGTCTGCGTTTCAGGAGACCATACTTATTTTAAAGAGTCAAGAAATGTCAAATTACTTTCTCTCAACCAAAAGATTTTTTGAAATTAGCACCACATACAGTAGTGTCACATATGATAGGTGACAATGTCCTGACTGTCCTCACACAAGAAAAACAAATACATTCTATCATGATGGGTATGTGTGAACCTCAAATACATACATAAGCAAGTAACTTTGGCTTGGTATTAGATGTTAGCTGAATTCTCATTCATTCATCTCAAGGAACAAATAATTACTTCGGAACTCCACTGTTTTAGGTGCCAGGGGTACTGGAGAGAACAATCAGAGTCCCCGAACTCATGGAACCTATATTCTGGTTGAGGAGACAGATAGCATATAAATACTTAGCATACCAGGCTGGGGTGGATACTCTGGAGGAAAAAGCAAGGTAAAGAGACCAGAGAATGCCAGAGCGAGGGAACATGATTATTACAGAGTAGCTAAGAAGGTCTCACTGTTGACACCTGAGCAGAGATGGATGGGAAATGAGAATGTACAAATATCTGACAAGAGTATTCAATGGAGCGCGTGAGTGAGTCAGTCAGTTAAGCTGCCAACTTTCGCTCAGACCATGATCTTGCAGTCCGTGGGTTCGAGCCCCACATCAGGCTCTGTGCTGATGGCTCAGAGCCTGGAGCCTGCTTTGGATTCTGTGTCTCCCTCTCTCTCTCTCTCTCTGCCTCTCCCCTGCTTGCGTTCTGTGTCTCTCTCTCTCGAAAATAAATATTAAAAAAAATTAAAAAAAAGAAAAAAAGGCTGACAAGAGTATTCCAGAGGAAGCAAGTGCAAAGGCCCTGAAGTGGAAGCATGTTTGGCACATAGTAGAAGAATAAGGAGGCCAGAGTAGCTCGAATGAAGTGTGGGAAAAGAAAATGGAAGGAAATAAAAGAGTGGGCGCCATTATGTAGAATCATCTAGGCCACTGTGAGGAGTCTGGCTGTTCTGTAAGCAAGAGGAGGAGATTCTGATATAGTAATGACAAGAGCCAAATTACATTTCAAATGGATCATTCAGGCTCCTATGTGGAGAACAGATTATAGGCAGGAAAGGCATAAAGATGAGTTATGTGGTTACTAGAACAATCCAGGTGAGAGATCAGAGTGGCTTAGACCAGGGTGGCAGCAGTTAGTGAAGTGGTGAGGATGGTCAGATCCCAGTTATGTTCTCAAAGTTGTGCCCAAAAAATCTGTTAGTAAGCTACATGTGAGCAGAGGTAGGGAGAACAGAAAAGGGAGAGGCAGTGAGTGAAGAGGATGCTGGTAAAAATTCTAACTAGTAAAGTGCTATAAAATTTTTGGTTAATTTTAGGGACCTGGGTAGTTCAGTCAGTTGAGCATCAGACTCTTGATTTTGGCTCAGGTCATGATCCCAGGGTCGTGGGATCAAGCCTCATGTTAAGCTTTGCTCTGAGTGTAGAGCCTGCTTAAGATCTCTCGATCTCTCGATCTCTCTCTCTCTCTCTCTCTCTCTCTCTCTCTTCCTCTGCCCCTCTCCCCTGCTCGGGCTTTCTCTCTCTCCCTAAAATAAAAAAAATAAAAATTGGTATTTTAAATCATTGACTTCTTAAACATTTCTAGGTAGAGACAGACTGAAGGAAAACCACACAAACTTAGTCTCCTAAATCACTCACAAAATAAATAAAAAGTTAAAAAAAAATAAGAGATAAAAAATTCCATCACTTACTGAACAAGGAAAAATTATAATTGTATACTATAAACTTTGAAATGTGGTATGATGGCCAAGAACTGAGATTCCTAACCCCTAATTATTTCATCCCCCAAAAGTCAGAAAAAGAAAATAAGTTGACAAAATTGTTAGAACTCTAATATGCTTTAATTTGTACAGAAACAGATATGAGGGGTGGAGAAAGGCTCACAATATGTGAGAGACAGATGAAACAGACACAGCCTCCCTTCTGAAAGAAAACCTAATAAAATTGTCCATAGGTGCTCCGTTATACAAAATCTCTCTTTATTAAAAGAGAGCAAACATATTGCGTGAAATAAAATTGAAAGTACAGGGCTAAGGAAACAAACAGAATTATAATATCATCGTTAAAGATCCAGTAAACAAATGAGAAGGAAGTCAAGAGTCTAAGACTAAATAAATAAGTGGCAGCATTAGGACTTCAGGACAGAAAGCAAATACTATAAACCTTGATCAAGTTAAAATTCACAAGTGAGGTTGGGGAAGAGAGTGGTGAGGGAAGCTGTGAATGTCTGAATGCCTCCAACTCTCAAGGCATTAATTAATGCAGAAATAATGACATCATGACTCTAACTTCTAAATGTTTTTTATAATTATTTTTCCTTGAACGATCTTTTAGTAAATACTATATGCAAAAGTGACACTTATTTTAAGGTATTTCCTTCAGTTTTAAGTATCTGTTGCATTAAATTCAAATAAAATTAAAAATTAATACCTAAGCTTAAAAGGTGTATGACCCTCCCCATAAGACAAAACAAACAAACAAACAAACAAAAACAAAACAAAAATAAAAACAAAAAAAATAGAGGTGCCTGGGTGGCTCAGTCGGTTAAACATCTGACTTCAGCTCAAGGTCATGATATCGCCAGTCTGTGAGTTCCAGCCCTGCGTCCAACTCTGTGCTGACAGCTCAGAGCCTGCTTGGGATTCTGTGTCTCCCTCCCTCTCTTCCCCCTCCCCACTGGCATGTTCGCTCTCTCTTTCTCCCTCTCTTTCTCAAAAATACACATTAAAAAAAAAAGTGTATGATCTCATTATCAAATGCGCTCTCTCCCTCATACCGGCCCAGCCATTCATTCAGCTATCATGTCTCTATCCATCCTTCTATTTGGATTTACACAAAGATGTCTAAAATGATGTTCACCAATGTTAAAAAGCAATGGTTATTTTCAGGTAGTTACTAGGGTGATTTATTGCTTTCTTCCCCCTTTTTTTTTTTCTTATTACTTAAACATACATCTTTCTGCTTAAATAATAATAAAAAAACAAAGTCATGTCTCTCTAAAAAAAAGAGGGAAGCAGGTAAGGAAAGAAAATTAATTTCCTATGACCGTGTTAGTTAACGTAAGGAAAACCCACAGGCTCTGTCCTTCTTACTCTAAAATCAAGGTCTAGGTCCTTAATACTAAGGCAAGATCTCCAGATAACAAATGTGGTGAAATCCGTAAGTCTATTAAATAATTAATAAGCAGGGCATAGACACTAATACTGTTTTCAGGATTAAAAAATAACATAAAGGCTGCCTCTTTTTTAATTTTTAATGTTTATTTATTTTTGAGAGAGACAGACAGAGTGTGAGCAGGGAGGAGCAGAGAGAGAGGGAGACACAGAATCCCAAATAGGCTCCAGGCTCTGAGCTGTCAGCACAGAGCCCGAAGTGGGGCTTGAACCCACAAACTGCAAGATGATGACCTGAGCCGAAGTCGGACGCTTAACCGAGCCACCCAGGTGCCCCCATAAAGGCTGTATGTTGATGACTTTATACCACAGGTAAGTTTTTGTTCTAAAGCTTCTGGTCATCAAATCCAAAGACACTATACAAGGTGGGTGGCCACACAGCCAAAAGTGGAAACAGTTCCAAGCTGAGGATTCTGTAATAGGTCTACATTCCAATAATTCAAGATGTCCCCACCTTACTGCTCCACAGTTACCTAGCTCTGCGCAACATGTGAGACCAGCAGCCGGAGGTCCACAGCTGCAGAGTTCTGAGCGGCACAGCTGACCGCACCACCAGCACAGGAAGAGATAAATGTGACAGCTGTATTAACAGGCACAAAACAAAACTTAACTCATCACTAGGCTTGTAGAGTACTACTTAGACCAGAATATACTCCACTACATTCCATATAAGCTGGCTTGCATGATTTTGTACAACTCCTTGATGAATCAGTATCGAAAATAAACAAGCCAGCACTCTGACTTAAAATGTCAGATTTTTAAACGTGCAATTCCCTGGGAACGACAGATGGGCCCAGGCAAAGCTTTAAAATTAAAGCACATAATCATCTCCATTCTACCCATGCTCATAATACTTAGCAGAAAATACTTGGGCTGAAGCCTACTGAAGAAGCCTTCCATGCTTCTAGCAGGAAAACACCTCCAAAGCCATTTTTTAGGTCCATAGAGCTAATTACACCCAGAGTAGTCCACAGATCTTAAAACCTTAATTATCAACTTTGGATTTTATGTGTTTTAATTCTTCATTTCAGGATACACTTACAGTCTGAATTCCATTTTACTAGTAATACTTTTCTATTTCATTGTGGAGACTACTTTTAAGAGGCTAGTCTTCACATCAGAAGTTATGTTAGCCCAAGAATGAATTAAATCAAAATAACCATTCACAGATTTTTACCAAGTTTTACCCAATTTATCTTTATGACTCAAAGTGTAGAAAAGAACAGTTACAGGCACATCTCAAATGCATACATAAGTAGTCTTACTAATAATCGAGTTTTATTAGTATAATATCTACAATGTTTGTCAGGGTTAAGGAAGTAATAGTCTGAACAAACAAATGATGTGTGTACTAAGATGCAAAAGCCTACAGTCAATTTTAGACTTTCTGCTGTTTCGTTCAAAGATACCAAATGTAATCTTGGGGCATTAATTCTCTCCAAGCCCCTTTTAACATTAGAGTACATGAGACTAACTTGGACCTGAATACAAACACTTGCTAATTTCAATTATTAACCAAATCTCCCTACTGTATTCCTTCACAGGTCATTATATTACTGGCTAGTTTTGTTTTCTCCCCACCCCCCCACCCCCGCCCCCCAGAAAGGTACTTTTTCATTTGCACTTCAGTAATCCATCATTATTTGCCAGCATTATCTACCCTCACACAAGCTGAACAGTGTCAGTATGGATCTAGATCCAAGGAGAAACCTTGAGTTTTTGATATACTTCTAATTTTAAAATCAGTTAGTAATAAAACTCCTTTTATTTTATATGTTTAATAAGGATTCTTTTTTAATGTGTCTCCACATTACAATATTTTGCTTAATGAAAAAAGTTATAAAATGTTTACAAACATTTATGATGGGATCCTTTTTTTTTTTTTTTTTTTTTTTTTAATTTTTTTTTTTTCAACGTTTTGTATTTATTTTTGGGACAGAGAGAGACAGAGCATGAACGGGGGAGGGGCAGAGAGAGAGGGAGACACAGAATCGGAAACAGGCTCCAGGCTCCGAGCCATCAGCCCAGAGCCTGACGCGGGGCTCGAACTCACGGACCGCGAGATCGTGACCTGGCTGAAGTCGGACGCTTAACCGACTGCGCCACCCAGGCGCCCCGATGGGATCCTTTTTTAAAAAGAGTTAAAAATTCTAGTATCCTGTTTGAAAAACAAGTTTCATTTCACTGCCTAATTCTTAGTCATCAAACTTCTTATGCATAATTAAATTTAAAAAAAGGTAAATAATGCTACAATTTTCTCACATCCTAAAAGGACTGCTTATCTGTGTACCCCCGATGCACACATCTCACTTTGGAGATTAATGCTCTCAACATCATTG
The DNA here is from genome assembly GCF_046562875.1 of Panthera onca. NCBI lineage: Eukaryota > Metazoa > Chordata > Mammalia > Carnivora > Felidae > Panthera > Panthera onca. The sequence continues at coordinate 20,448,492 of NC_138343.1, read as the reverse complement.
GCAACACACATTAATCACTAGATAGTCACATGCTCTGTGACAGGGCTTCCATTTTATAGGTTTTGATTAAGAATTCTCTCTCCACCTACCACCAAAACACTGAAGTAAATACATTTTGGCATAGCATTCATTTGAAATAAAACAGCGTTAAAAAACAAAACAAAAACACACAAAAAACGCTGGCTTACATCTCTGGAGAACTTGGCTTAAGTCGTCCTGCATTATTTCTCTACATTTGGGAAGAGTATGTTCATTTGTTTCATGGATCATATTCTTCAAATTTTCAAGAACTCGCATTTCTCGAAGACCCCGTTTTTCCTATTAAAAGAAAGTAAATTATGAATACATATTGTGTCTTAAATCTCAGTAATTACTTTCTGGGATTTCCACCCAGGTTTTGGTTATATGTTATTACTGAAATTTACACAGCTTTCTTCCAATTATTTGGCAATAAATGAAGTCACAACCTGGAGGCATTTTTTAATTATGAAATGCTTCAAAAGCTGCAGTAATATTTTTATAACAATGTTTAAAAATGGGCACGAGAAGGGGCGCCTGGGTGGCTCAGTTGGTTAAGCGTCTAGTCAGCTCAGGTCATGAGCTCGCCATTCATGAGTTCGAGCCCCACACTGGGCTCCCTGCTATCAGTGCAGAGCCTGCCTGGAATTCTCTGTCTCCTTTTCTCTCTGCCCCTCCCTCTCCCCCTCTCTGTCAAAAATAAACATAAAAAAATTTTTTTAATGGGCATGAGAAATAGTAAATGAACCAAAAGAGGCCTAGATTGCCACATACTTCATTCTGTACAGCAGGGAAATTAAGACACCCTTGATCTAATTTTACTTTTGTTGTTTTTATATAAAATACATAATAGGTCCTACTATTATGCTGTTTTTAAAACTAATTCCATTTTTCTCAAAAATGCGTCATAAAGGGAATACTTTCCTATGCAGAAAAGAGTTGACACTGACCACTGTCCTTAGAAAGGCCTGCTTGCATGGTTGGCCTTTGGCTGGGGGCTAGAAACTTGACCAGTAAATAGTTCCCTACGCTGGTAGAAAACTTTCTATAAATGAAAAGACACATCCTTTCTTCTGGGAGTTTGGAATTTTGATACATGCTGGGCAGAGAGTGCCTACTTGACCAGTCGCCAATCAAATCCCTGGACTCCTATACTCAGGTGAGCTTCTCCAGTAGACATTTCACATGTGTTGTCACAGCTCATTGCTGGGGGACCGAAGAACATCTGTGTGACTCCACTGGGAGAGGACTCTGGGAAGCTTCTATTTGGTTTTCTCCAAACTTCTTGTCACACACCTGTTCCCTTTGTTGATTTTGCTCTATATCCTTTTGCCATATTAAAGCCTAGCTACCAATATGACCATATGCTAAGGCCTATTTAGTCAGTCGCTGAACCTGGATGTGGTCCTGATCCCTAACACACCCTGCTTCAGAAAGCAGACTTTAACACTACCTACCACTACACTTGAGGGTAGGCCAGTGACTTGGTTCCAAGGAACAGAGTAGGGAAAGAGAAAAATATTAACTGCACGGTGGAGACAATGAACGTTGACATCATCAGTGATGTCATGGTGATAACATGTACCCTCTGATGTAATGTGACAAGAAGGGCACTTCCCCAAAACCCATAACCCCAGTCTAATCTGAAAAAAAACACCAGACAAACCCAGATTGGGGGACATTCTACAGGATACTGGCCAGTATTCAAGACTGTGAAAGTCATGAAAAACATGGAAAGAGATAACTGTCACAGACCAAAGAAGGCTAGCAGGACTGACAAGTAAACGCAATGTGGTACCCTGGATAAGGTCCCAGAACAAAAAGACAACTGTAATGGAAAAACTGGTGAAACCTGAATAATGTCTGGTATTTCATCAATAGTAACATACCAATGTTAATTTCTTAGTTTTTACCCATTTAGTATGGTAATATAAGGCATTAATAGCGACAGAAACTGAGTGAGGGTAAGGTACAGGAGAACTCTTTATACTAACTGAGCAACTTTAATGTCAATCTAAAATTAATACAAAATAAAAAGTTCACTAAAAAAAGAAGGGCAGTTAACTTGACTGTAGAGAAGTAATAAGTTAGTTGTGACACTGGGGTTTTTGTTTTGTTTTGAGCCATTCTTATGGAGCAGCTATGGCTGGGTTTTTACTCTAATATTTCCATAGTAAAAAATTAAAAAGTCATACAAAAGTTGAGAAAGAATAAACAATGAATCCTGTACTTATCGCCAATCAACAATTCTTAACTCCTGGCTGATTTTGTTCCCCCTGTAACATTCCATACATCCTCCTACCCACAATACTAGATTACTTTGAAGCAAATCCTGGACAGCATATAATTTCAACTGTAAATATTTCAACATCTATCTTTAAAAGACAAAGACTCTTCTTAAGAAAAAAAAAATACACCTCTCTGCCCCTTCTCCCCTCACTCTCACTCACACACACACTCAATTCTTTAATATCATTAAATATCAAAGTCATATTCCCATTTCCTCAAATATCCCATTAATGTTCTTTTTGATCCCCGTTTAAACCCAAATCTAAGGAAAACATATATTGCAATTGGTTAGTATGTTTAATTTTTTTTTTTAATCTATAGATTTCCCCTCCATCACTTCTGTCTTTGCAATTTGTTGAAAAAAGTTGAGTCATCTGTTCTGCAGTTTCCCACAGTCTGTTATTTGGCTGAATGAATCCCCATGGTGTAATTTAACATATCCCTTTGTCTGTTCTCCTTCCTGTAAATTAGTAGTTAGAACTAGAGGCTTGATCAGATTCAGGGTTTTGTTTTGGTTTTTGTTTGCAGGAATATTTCAGAGGGAGGTGGGTTGTATACTTTCAGCAGGATGTTGGTAGCATTCCGTCTTCATTTATCAGCAGGAATAACCTCTGTAAAGGGAAATTTCCCCATAACCACTTGGTTACTCTGAGGAATGTTTACATATGCAAGGCAAAATAAAACACTTGATTACTTCCTCTTACTTAACAGTTTAACTTGTTTAAGAAAAATAATGATATGGTTCCCTAGTATTCTCTAAAGGTTTCTGTTTGTTCTATGCATTCCTATGACTCATAGATTTAACAATTTTGAGGTTCTTCAAGCCATTACAGTATTTTTCCTTATTGGTGTTCAAACTGTCCTATTTTTGTCCAGTAGGAGCCTAGTTAAGTTGGCTCTGCAATGCTTCAGACAAAATTCTATGTTCTTTAGTAGCCTCTCTGCTTTTGATACGAATGGGTGCTCTAGGCTCACCTAGTACATTTCTAGACTCAGACTTGGAATCAGCAGGTCTCTAAATGCCACTATTTAGAAATCGTACTTAGAGAATGATCACTGGGGGTGCTCACTGCTACCATGTCAGTCATTATTTCTAGGCCTTTTAGTGAACAAGGCTATGAAATAAGTGTTTTTATTTTTTTTTAATGTTTGGGTTTTTTTTTTGAGAGAGAGAGCATTCACATGAGACTGCAACTGGGGAAGGTACAGCAAGGGAGAGAGAGAATCCCAAGCAGACTCCTCACTGTCAGTGCAGAACCCAACACGAGGCTCGATCCCACAAACCAAACCATGAGATCATGACCTGAGTCTAAATCAAGAGTAGGACACTTAACCCACATGCCCCAAGGTATCTGTTTTTAAAAGATGCATTTTAATGGGGCACCTGGGTGGCTCAGTCAGTCAGAAGTCTAACTTGATTTCAGCTCAGGTCATGATCTCACAGTTCATGGGTTCGAGCCCTGCATCAGGCTCTGCACTGACAGTGTAGAGCCTGCTTGGGATTCTCTCTTTTCCTTTCTCTCTCTGCCCCTCCCCTGTTAGTTCTCTCTCTCCCTCTCAAAAAGAAATAAAAACATTAAAAATAATTTTTAAAAAGATGCATTTTAAGTTTATAATCACAAATTAAGAAAAATAACGCTTTTAATTATACTTCTCAGTCTTGTGTCTCTTTGCAGTTCTCAAAACACCAGACAGAACTACAATTTACTTTATCACTACTTCAATCAAACAATAGCAACGCTAGTATCAACAAAATGATTACTGAAAACAGATTAATGGTTTGTTGTTGTTGCTGTTTTGAAGGGATATTTGACTATATATGCACAAATTACTATGTTTTATAGTTACTTGGAACAATTTCTTTCTGCATGGCAATACCACCATCCAGAAAGACAGGTTTGCTTTTTTACATTTCACTTGATTTTTTAGGGATTGTTCCTTAAAAATTTTCTTTTAAATTATGTAAGATATTTACATGTCTCCAAAACTGTATTAAAACACACACACACACACACACACACACACACACACACACACACACATATATCTATATATAGATCTATATATATAAAGTCTAGCTTCTATGTATGTCTTTTGCATTGTATTACCTCCTAACTCTCTCTTTAGGTAATTCTTTTAAAACTTTATCCTACTACTGTCTTAAGTATAAGGATACACATCTATATATATATATATATATATATATATATATATATATATATACACACACACACACACACACACACACACACACATGCATTACATATATATACACAAAGGTATATATAAATGTATATATGCATTTATTCATATGTATAAGTATATATATATTTTCAATTCCTTCTTAAATGTAAACATGATATACAGACTTTTCTTATTTCACTTTAAGAAATTCATAAACACACACACAATGTATATCACCTTTGTGTGATCATGTGGTCTATTTGTTCTTTTTTGGTATTTTCAGGATTGAGAAAAATTTGGTGTTTCTGTTCTCATGGTTATGTTTATATTAGTACTTATAGAATACCCTTGGTCTCCATGTATTTGGTTATTGTCAGTTGGTTCCCTACTATAAGCAACAACATTCAAGGCTTCACAAGACCCTCTGCCATCCGTCCATGTCTTCCTCTAGTTTCTGATACCACAGAAGCTTTTTAGCTGTTTAGCTGGTGATTTGGTCATTTGGTATTTGGGGGATACCCTGTCCCCTGGTTTTATTATAGATGTTGCCTGATTTTGCTACCCTAGTAGTTCTGTTTCTATAGACAGATTGAAGCAAAAAAATCCCAAAACAAAACAACAAAAAACTATGTCAAAGCTTGCTGCCATCTTCCCCCCATGGCATTGGAATCTGAATGAATCAAGATTATAAAGATTATTTCCTTTCTTATGGTGCATTTTTTCTTTGTCAAGATGCAAAGGAATGGTCTCTCAATTCAAATACAAAGACAATGAAGAACAGAGAGTGGAGTTCTGCAGTTCTACTCAGGGTATAGGTCTTACTTGGGGGGGGGGGCGGTCAATGGATGGGCTTTGGGGTTCCAGAATCCCCTTGAAATTGTACTCAAATTGAATACATATAGGCGTTCTATGAATTTTTCTGGGAGAAAAAAAATTCTTCAAGGACACCTTGACTTACTAATGTTAAGAACCACTATCAAAGTTAAAATATAAAGTTAAGAATCCCTATGAAAACACCCAACAGCGTTTTTCAGAAATAGAACAAAGAATACTGAACTTTGTATGAAACCACAAAAGACCCCAAATACCAAAAACAGTCTTGAGAGAGAAGAACAAAGCTGGAGGTATCCTAATCTCAGATTTCAAGATCTACTAGAAAGCTGTAGCAATCAAAACAAAAAGACCCCTACATCAATGGAACAGAATAGAGAGCCCAGAAATAAATCTATGTTTATATAATCAATTAAGCTATGACAAAGGAGGCAAGAATATGCAGTGAGGAAGGTAGTCTCCTCAATAAATAGTGCTAGGGAAACTGGACAGCCACATGCAAAAGAATAAAACTGGACCACTTATTTTACTGATACACAAAAATAAACTCAAAATGGATTGAAACCATAAATATCCTAGAAAATACAGACAGTGATCTCTTTTATATTGGTCTTAGGCAAAAGAAGCAAAGCAAATATAAACTATGGGACTACACCAAAATAAAAAGTTTTTGCACTAGGGCGCCTGCATGGCCCAGTCAGTTAAGCGTCCGACTTTGGCTCAGGTCTTCTCATGGTTCGTGAGTTCGAGCCTCACAACAGGCCCTGGGCTGACAGCTCAGAGCCTGGAGCCTGCTTCAGATTCTATGTCTCTTCTCTCTCTCTCTCAAAAATAAATAAACATTAAAAAAAAAAAAAAGTTTTGCACAGCCAAGGAAACCATCAACAACATGAAAAGGCAACCTACTAAATGGGTGAAGATATTTGCATATGATATATCTGATACGCGGTTAATATCCAAAATACATAAATAACTTATATAATTCAACACCAAATAACAAATAAACCAATTAAAAAATGGGCAGAGGACCTAAACCAACTTCTTTTTAAGATATATGCACAGCCAACAGACACATGAAAAGATGCTCAACATCACTAATGATCAGGGAAATGCAAATCAAAACCTCACACTTGTCAGAATAGCTAGAATCAAGAAGATAAGAAACACCAAGTGCTGGCAAGGATGTGGAGAACAAGGAACCCTTATGTACTGTTGGTGGGAATGTAAACTGGTACAAACAGTGTGGAAAACAGTATGGAGGTTCCTCAAGAAACTAAAACTAGAAATACCATTCAATTCAGTAATTCCACTACTGGGTATTACCCAAAGAAAATGAAAACACACGGGGTGCCTATGCAGCTCAGTCGGTTAAGCATCTGACTTTGGCTCAGGTCATGATCTCACGGCTCGTGAGTTTGAGCCCTGCTTTGGGCTCTGTGCTGATGGCTCAGAGCCTGGAGCCTGCTTCGGATTCTGTGTCTCCCTCTCTCTCTGCCCCTCCCCTGCTCACGCTCTATCTCTCTCTCTCAATAATAAATAAGCATTAAAAAAAAATTAAAAGAAAATGAAAACACACACCCCTAACTACACCATTATTTCCAATAGCTAAGCTATGGAAGCAACCCAAGTGTCCACCAATAGATGAATGGATACAGAAGATGTGGGATGTGTATGTGTGTGTGTGTGTACACACACACACACACACACACACACACACACACATATGCGCACGCACTGGAATATTACTCACTCATAAAAAAGAATGAGATCTTGGCATTTGCAATGACATGAATGGACCTAGCACTTACTACATTAAGTGAAATAAGTTAGATGGAAAAGGACAAATACCATGTGATTTCACTTATATGTGGAATCTCAACAAAACAAACAAGCAGCAGAAACAGACCCATAAATAAAGAAAACAAAGAAATGGTTGCCAGAAGGGAGGGAGGTGGGAGGATGGGCAAAATGAAATGAAAGCGGAGGACAAGTACAGGCTTCTACTTATGGAAGAAGTCTCAAGGACAGAAGGCTCAGCAGAGGGAATACAGTCAATGGTACTGTTAATAGCATCACATGGTAACAGATGGTAGCTACACTTATGGTGAGTACAGCATAACACTGACTTGCTGAATTACTAATTTGTACACCTGAAACGAATGTAACGTGTTGTGCCAATTATACTTTAATAAAAATAAAGATAAAAAAGAACCACTTATTTAAAGGGTTATTTCTTCTAGCAGGCAAATTGGGAGTCTCACGTTGTAGAAAGGGAGTTTATAGCCTCGTTCATTTAAACAACATATAGGCCCAATGATAGTGTTAGAAAAGATGTTAGAAATTAGAAAACAGTCTCGCCCTTGAACTTACCCTCTGGTACGTGCCTGTTTTTATGCTGGTATTTTTGACCAAGGTGTACTGTTGACACTCATTACAAAAGGAAGACTATTTAACATCTATTTAACTGCATATATATTCACATATATTCTCGTGCATAAATATCAAAGATCAGCACTAATGAAGCTTGGCTTCTGATGTGTAACACTCCATAAAATCACACAGTTAATTTCTAAGTTGAAATGAATAGCAAGTGCTCATGTAATGTTCTTAAAACAGTGCCTGGTTAAGTATGTGCTCAAAAGTGCTAGCAATTATTAATAATATTAGTACAGTTACTATAACCTTTACATTTAAGATGTAATTTGATAGTGTTAGAAAGGAAATGGGAGACCAATATAAGAATTTAAAATTTTCTTTCAATCACTAAACTGGTCAGTCCAACAAGATTTAAAACCATATTGTATATACATATGTTTATTATATGCTATATGGGACATACTTTACCCTGATATTTAATAATCTGCCAGTTACTCCAATAATCTATTAACCAAAAATGAGAGATTAGGACATCAAATGAAATTCTAGCTTGACCTGTCTGCCTTTTGAAGGATTTTCTCTTCATGAATTCAATCCACGTTCAAATTCATCGACACAATCCCTCCTGACTCCTGCAAATACTGTACTTATTTGAATACCTTTGTTTTTTAGCCTCTAATTATAATCATCATTTCCTCCATTTTTTTTTTCCTACTTGCTAATATCTATTTTCCTTTCTCAGCTCAAACACCACCCCTTCTATGAAAACTTTCCTCCCAGCTCTGTGGGGAGTTGTTTCTGGACTTGTTTCCTCCTGAGATCTCAAGTGCTTTGTGCTTATTTTATCATAATAATTCCACCATGAAAATTCACTGTTTATAGGTCTTCTCCCTAGACTGTCAACTTCTGGAGATAGACTGTTTCTTATTTATTTTTATATACCTACTGTGACAGATAGTTCTGGATCCATTCTCCTCCTCTTTCTTCCTATCAGTCTCCAAGTATTATTTGAGGTGTTATATGTGCCTGTACACAGACTGCTTCTCGTTCCCATCTGCCTTCCTTTTTGCTACATGAAATGCAGATATCATGGTTGGAGTTCCCAGAGCCATCTTATAAGCATAAGGGTAAGAGCAACACTGCAGGGAGGTAGAAGGCAAAGTTAGAAGAAAAAGCTGACATCATAGAGCCCTAGGCTCCAGGTATTGTGAGAGAAATATAAATACTTGTTAAAGACACTATTTTTCAGGTGTTTGTTACTAGTACCTAAACATATTCCTTACTGATACACATAGGTAATCAACAACTGTTCAATAAAGCACTGAAGGAATAAAATTTGCTAAAAATGAAATAAGCAATCAGAGGAGAGGTATCAGGGGGATGGGCAAAATGGGTGGACAGTGGGATTCATGAGCTTCCAGTTACAAAATTAATAGGTCTTGGGGATACAAGGCATAGCACAGGGAGTATAGTCAATGGTACTGTAACAGCCTTGTGTGGTGACAGATGGTAGCAACATTTGTGGGGCACACAGCATAATGGATAGATTTGCTGAATTACTACATTCTATAGCTGAAACTAATATAACATTGTGTGCCAACTATAATCAATAAAAAATGTTTTTCCATTAAAAAGATTTATGAAACTAAAAAAAAAAAAAAAGAAATAAAGAACTTGTACAGGACCATATATCCCCAAAACACATCAGAAATTCTCACTAATGTGGGTCTTTCCTCTGTTCCACATGAGAGGCCACAACATACCCTCTGGGGCTAGAAAGATAACGGTACGGCAGACAATGCCTCTCCCCACTCACACTACCAAGTTGATGCTCATGGAAAAGGCCCTACAGGGATCTCTGTTCAGTAGAATCACGGATATAAAAGATCTGCATAAAGTCAGGAGAAAGACAGTCAGTCAACTGTCCAGAAATACTAACAAACACAAAAAGAGAGCTTAAATATAACAGAACTTCAATACTTTAAGTAATGCTGCCACCATGTGGCACTTATTCCCCTCCTTTAGAAATAAAATTTTATATAGAAAAAGATGATTGTTGGCCCGTGCATTAACTTTCTGAAATATAAAAACTATAAACATCTGTAGTTTTACATACTAGTCAGATTTTCTTAAGGTGAACTACGTTTAAATGCGAGAGAGATGAAAGTTCTCGGGTGTACTGGTAACACTGCTCTGCCACTCCTGTCTGCCCAACCATGCCATCTGGGATGAATTAGTGGATGCCACTATTTGGACCAAGATAGAAAAGGAACTGTAAATAATGCAGATATATATTCAAATCCAAAGCCTCTAAAATGCTTTCAGCTTTCTTCTAATTTGAGGAGAAATGTCAGAATACAATACACAGAAAATACAGGAAAGTTTCCATGCTATTCCAAACCCTCAGGAAGACCAACCAGGGAGGTTATCGTGTAAAAACCTGGATCAAGTATCTATCAAGAAAAGGAATTATATTACATTTAGTTGAACTTAGCTGACAAGATATTTTTGAGCCTTTCAGAGGCCAGTCTTCAATGACAATATGAGAATATCTTGCTTCATGAAGGGTGGGTCTGTGTCCGTCCTCTTTATCAGAGCAGCACTGGTTTCTATGTTATGTCTCACACAAAGTAAGTGCTCGAGACACTTGCAAAACAAGCTTGTTTCTATCATACCCGATGTGATAATTTTATTCTCTAGCAAACATCTTTTGTTTTTCTAAGTTTTATTTATTTTGAGAGAGAGAGAGAGAGATAGGGGTAGAGAGAGGGAGAGAGAATCCCAAGCAGGATTCTGCACTGACAGCACAGAGCCCAACACAGGGCTTGAACTCACAAATGAGGAGATGATGACCTGAGCCAAAATCAGGAGTTGGATGCTTAACTGACTCAGCCATCCAGGTGTCCCTAGTAAACAAACATTTTTCTAAGATAACAGTTCTGCCACCTGCTTAGCAAAACTCTATTTTCCCTAAAGTCATTAAATATTGAACTCAAGCTCAAATTATTGTAAATTCTGAGTTAAAAAAATTTTTTGACTGTATTTGCTACCATCTTTTTCTTAATAACAACAGTTACCAACATTTGTCTAACACCTATGTATCAGGGATTTAAAAATAACCTATCATTTAATCTTCACAAAAACTGCACAGTATATATTGCTCTTCCCATTTTTAAGTGGGAAACTTAAGACTCAGTAAAGCAAGTAATCATAGCTAGTAAGACGGGGGCGGGATTTGAATCCAAAGATGTCAAGCTCCAAGGCCCATGTTCTTTTCATTCCTCAACACAGCCTCCTTTCCAAAGAGACCTTGGAAGGGCTCACGATGCGGAATGCAGGTAATCTCTCTCCTCTGAGACACATGCCCATCTTCCCTTGGCAACTATCTTCTATCCCAGTTAGAAGAGGCATTGGCTTCAACAGGAAGTGAGCTCTTAATGGCGTAAATGTAAAACTTTTTTCATTTTGAATTCAACATTCAGTTTCACTTGTATAGATAGCCTTTTCACAAAAACCATCTACATTATTCAAAGAATGCTGATATAGGGGCACCTGGGTGGCTCAGTCGGTTAAGTGTCCGACTTCAGCTCAGGTCATGGGCTCACAGCTTGTGAATTTGAAGCCCGCATCAGGCTCTGTGCTGACAGCTCACAGCCTGGAGCCTGCTTCGGATTCTGTGTCTCCCTCTCTCTCTCTCTGCCCCTCCCCCCACTGACACTCTGTCTCTGTCTCTCTCTCAAAAATAAACAAACATTAAAAAAAATTAAAAAAAAAAAGAATGCTGATATAGGTATAATGATAAATTTTCTAGGGATAACTCAGCCACTAATTAGCAATGTGCAACTTTTCAATGTTGCTTTCCATCTCTGGGCTCAGTTTCTATGAAGTGGGTTGGGGGGGGTGGATCAGAAAATCCATCTTAAGTCCAAAATTCTATGTTTAATACCAAGTAGATCTCTAAAGTTATATTTTAAAAACTATTCAGTATTTCAAATTAATCAGACTAGCAAAAAGAAAAAAAGATAACTTATGAAAAAGATGACTTATGGCATCACTAGACATTAGGAAACTCAAGTTTTTGTCAAGGCTCTGCTGTTTTTCTTTTGAATCATATTAAGCACTCACAGTGCATCAGACATTGGTTTAGGCATTTTTAATATAATGAGAATAAGGCATTTTTAAACAATCAGGAGTCCTGACTCTTATGGTACCTCTATTCTAATGAAAGAAGACAGGCAATGAACAAATAAATAACAAGAAAAATATCAGGTAGTTATAAGAGCTTATGGTAGACAGAATTCTAAGATGGCCCTCAAGACCCCCCCCCCCCCCCCCCCCCAGCGTACACACACCTTCTCTTAGTTATTCTATCAAACCCTAATCTAGGTGCCACTGTATCTATACTCTAAAGTTATTAAGGTCCCAAATAAGCTGACTTTAAGAAAGGGAGATTATGTTCAGTGGGCCTGACTTAATCAGGTGAGTCCTTTACAGAGTCCAGGCTCTTCCTGGCAAGCATGAGAGGGAGAGACTCCACATGAGCGAGACTGATTTGTGGCTTTGAAGATGGAAGGAGCCACGTACCAAGGAACGTTAGTGGTCTCTAGGAGTTCAGAGGGGCCCCTGGCTGGCAGCAAATAAGGAAATGGGCACTTCACTGTATCAGGGCAAAGAACTGAGTTTTGGTACAAACATGTCAATTAGGAAGAGGACTCTGAGCTCCAAATAAGAACAATGTCTGGCCAACATCTTGACTTTAACCTTGAGAGAGTGTGAGCAGAGAACCCAGCCATGTGATGCTCAGACTTTATTCTAAGGAACTGGCAATAATCTTCAAATAGCATAAAAGGGAATCATCTCTGGATAATATTCTGTGTGTCCCAGATTATGTGTATCCCACCACGACAGTAATGATGATGAAATAGCTAACAGTTATTTCTTCTTAGGTACCAGATAACATTCTAAGATACACACACAGAGATGCACTCATTGTGTGAACGTGCATACCTTTAATCTTTCCAACAACCCTGTGAGGTAAGTATTATGCAGATTTTGAGTATGAGTCTATTGAACCTAGAAATGATATCTGATGTTGCAGCTCTGTCCCTCTATCTCGAGCGCTCTGTACCACAGGCTTTCTGAAGTTTTAAAGGATTTATGAAAAGGTTCTCTCCTTTTGGTAGGTTTAGACTCCCTGCTTGGAGTCTTATTTGGAAATAGAACCCCAACTTACACAGAACCATGAAATTTTTTGTGCAACACCATTTACCATCTATCTGACAGTAGCTTGGCATGTTGCTGCTTAATGCACAATGAACCAATTATACACGTGTAAAACAACAGTACTATGAAACAGGATGGCAGGCTGGCACATCAGTATCATTGGAGCGCAGCATGAAAGGTCGGCTGGCAGATGGCAAAGCCAGCAAGGCAGGGGCCAGGTCAAGGATGCGTGGACTTCATCCTGTGCATAGCAAATACCATCAAAGGGTTTTAAAAAGTGAAATAATGTCTGAGCACTCTGGCAGCATGGGAAACACTGGCTTTGACTGGGCTGATGAAGCAGGCACACAAATCAGAAGGGATGGAGATTTATGAGTAACATCCAAAAGAAACGGTCACTGAATGTGGGTCCTAACTGGGTCGGAACAACCAAGGATGAGTCTCATGCTTTAACCCGAGTGCTCTGGGTGGGTGCTGATGCTCCAACTGAGGAAAAAAAAAAAAATAGAAAATGGATCTGGAAGACCTACACCCATCAGTCTTTAAAATATTTTTTTCATTGTATCTCATGTTACGGATGAAAAAAGCTGAGATCAACAGATATGAAATACCCCAGAGCAGGCACCGGAACTTGAGCCCAAAGCCCTGCTCCTTCTCCTCCTTCCGCTCCTTCCATGAATGGCAATGCCTCCTAATGAGCTCTACTTTGTCTATGTTACGAACACATGAATGGAAATCAGAGATTTTAAAACCACAGAGTTCCCCTTCTGTATATTAACACACTAACAACTAGGGCAGCGTTTTTACAAAGTAAGGTTTAAATACTCACTTCAAATTCTTTCACAAAATAACGGGTTTCACCTTGAATAACTGGTCTGTGATCTAAAAGCCTTGAATGAATTTCTCCAAGGTCTATAAAGACAAAATGAAATTCAAAGTTAATCCACACTGGGGGGCACAATCTCTAGCGTGATTCACTCTTCCCAATTCCCACGAATACATGTAGGTTAAAATCTAGTTTAGACTGGATTTAGAAGAAATCATATCCATTGCCAGTAAATAGGTACAAGTACTTCTGAGAGCAATCTGGCAATATCTAATACAGCTTAGGATCTGCACTCCTAGCAGTTCCATGCCTATGTATGTGCCCTGGAAAATCTCTTGCACAAATGAAAGACATTTATAAATGTTTACTACAATATGAGTATAATGTCAAAAGAAGAAAAAAAGCAAACAACCTAAACATACTCATACAATGGAATACTATAAATCACCAAATAAATACACTGGGGTGCCTGGCTGGTTCAGTCGGGTAAGCATCCAACTCTTAACTTCAGCTCAGGTCATGATCTCACAATCTGTGAGATAGAGCCGCGTGTCAGCACAGAACCTGCATGGGATTCTCTCTTTCTCCCTCTCTGCCCCTTCCCCGTTCACGCTCTCTCAAAATAAACTAGAAAATAACCCCAATACATTAAAGTTACATTTATTAACATGGATAAATCCCATAAATATAATGCTTAACAGAAAAGCCGGTTTCAGCAGACTAAAGGTATTTATCTAAACTTAAACAACATATAAAAGACACTTAATTTGGGGACACATACAGAAGCAATAAAAGTAGAAAGAAATGCATGAGAACGGTAAACAGCAAATCCAAAACAGTGGCTACCTTTAGAGAGGAGAGAGGACAACACAATTAGAGCAAGGTACCCAGTGGGCTTTGGGTGTTTATTAAGATGGGTAGAGTGTTCCTTACAGGTCTCTATACTTTTTGACAAGTCTGAAAAAATTAAAGGAAACAGTTCCAAATTCTAACTGTTTTTGGTAGGTCATTCTATTCATTCTACTTTGTAACAATATTGTGCAAGGGGTAAACCTCAAAACTCCTAGAGGAAATTAATTCTCCAAATAAGTAACATGCATCATTCATGTTCATTTACTGGTATAACCTGTTCCTCGAATCTTTTATTTTTGCAGACATGCAATGGGGCAAACTTCATTACTCTATTTAAGGAGTTTATTAGGATACATCTTAGGAAGTATGCTAAGTAAAAAAACGTAAACAGATATGTAACTTTTGCTTAAGTCCTTCAATGACTCATTACCCAGAACACTTCTATAAGAAGGTAACAGGAGTTCATTTTGAAAAAAAGAAAAAGAAAAAGAGAAAGGAAAAAGGTCTATGCTTAGTTAAATTTGGGAAACACTAGATAAAATCAAGTTAGACAAGTTCCTTTACCTCAGATCTTCTGGGAGCCGATAGTTACTCATATGAATTATTAATGCCCAAGCGAGGGTTGCACTATGCAGAAATTCATGGACCTTATTTGATTAAGAGAACCTATGTGGCAAATAATATCTGTTCACATTTCAACAAACACCAGTGTCTTTGAAACACAACTGTCTAACAGGCTGAAGTTCACGCCTCGTAGTAGTAGCCACACAGGGTCCTCCATATGCCTGGTTCCAGCCTCATCTCCCCCCATGTTGACAACTCTGAACGACTGGCGGTTTTCCAAACACACTGCGCTATCTCATGCATCCTTGTCACAGCTCGTGCTCTCATCACCACCGGGAACCTTCCTGAATCCCTGCTCTTCCTTCCAAACCGCTGACATCACACTTCCTTGAAATTTTCATTTGTTCTATTCAGCTTCCTCCAAAGTTTCAAGGAGTGCCCCTATTTTATGCCTCCCAAAGCACCCGGGGCAATTACTTCTATCCTACTACTTACTATATTGTCCTGAAATTATCTCTCTCCTCCAGTGAGTATCTCAGAGACAACACTATTTGTATTACCCACAGGGGATATGCGGGTTAACATGTATTTTTCTATATGATGAGAAGCTATTAGGCTTTGTTGATTTGGGGAGATCTTCTGCAGCCTGATAGAATTTAGGTGGCCTTTGGAGAGAGAATTCAATTCTGTTTAGAAATGGATAGTGATCACTTCCAAAACTGTGCCCCAAAATTTAAGATAGTAAAGACTTGGGGAGAACATACATGTTACTACAGAAATTAAGCCACTAAATATTTTTGTTGTAACATTACAACAACAAAGCAAGCATATAATAATAATTCAGGAGTCCCAAGGACAAATTCTCTAAGTCTGATCATGTAAATGTAAGCTACAGAGTTTCACATAAGTTCAACCCTAACCCTGCAAAGCATTCTTTTGTTGTTTGATATATAAGATAAAATAATCTTTCATCCTCCAAAAGTTCACACTCTAATATGAGTGTTGGACAAATACCCCTTCACACAAAAGACAGAGAAAAATAAGCACTTTAATAGAAGATCAATATGCCATGTGGCTATGGAACATGAAGAAATATGGTCAATTGTAGAGCTCTCATTATCTAACAGAAGAAGTTTCTCCTCTGGCCCTGAATTTCCAGGCCTTTAATGTAATATCATAAGGAACAATTTACTGCAATTGTTTCTGATAACTCCCACGGCATCACCAAAAAGATGCTCTTCTTCCTTATCAGGTCTCAAAACCACTCCCTCTTTTTCATCCCCGCTTGTCTCACTAGGACTATTTGAACTAACTAGTCACTTTTCTCTATAACCCACTCCACACAGAGTCAGTTCTTGTCATTCCCAGTAGCAATGTTTACACAGTTGCCTCCAACACTAAACTAGCAAGCACTGAACTAGCAAGCACTGAACTAGCAAGCACTACTGGTCCTCCAGGAAATACAAAGTTGGGTTCCTGCAAGCTTCTGGTCACATTTTTTTGTCAAACCAAAATGCCACTTGTGTCACACAGGTTTGTTTTCCAACATCCTTGTGAAACATGCCACTCTCAGCGTTTAAGTTTTTAAAAAATATTTTATTTATTTTTGATAGAGACAGAGCACAAGTGGGGGAGGGGCAGAGAGAGAAGGAGACACAGAATCGGAAGCAGGCTCCAGGCTCCGAGCTGTCAGCACAGAGCTCAACACGGGGCTCGAACCCACGAACCTCAAGATCATGACCTGAGCTGAAGTCGGATGCTCAAACGAATGAGCCACCTGGGCGCCCCAACTCTTAGTGTTTACCATCTGCTCTTCCAATAGAATCCTTTTCCGTGTATAACACTTACCAGGTATTCTTAAAGTTCTCCCACAGCCCCTTGACCTGCATAACCTACTTCACCTGCAAGCTGAACACTTTCATCCTGTACCACCTTTGAAAGTATGGCTAGCACTAGACAGAAGAGTTGAACGTTTTCCTGACCTTACACAACTGACCATAAATTTCTGTGGCTTTCAGCTTTACGACAATGCTGTCCACTACGCTCGGTCAATCATCTCAAGAATGTACAAATTTAGCTGCTTTCCCATCACTTCATCACACACTATGAATGTTGCTTTGGCACTTTCTGGAATGGCCGAACGCACAAATTGGTGAATCTCCTTCCTTATTGTGGACTGTTTAATTCACATTTGTCTCACAGCAAACAGCACTGTAATTCATACCTGAAAGAAACTTGTCTTCTACAGTGTTTTCTCTGTAAGGCACACAACAGAATATGTGTGTACTTAGGGAAAACTCAGCACTACACATTGGGGATCACTTGAAAAAGCAAAATCAGCAACAAAAGCACAAAAATGTGAAAAATATACTAAATAAAAAGCAAAAAGGACCCATTTACGGTATGAGAGGTAAAACAAAAAGCAAAGGGTTGCCTTGTTCAGCTTCAACTACAAATGTGCATGTAGAAAAACTCAAGTTTTTCTCTCTTCTGTGCATGTGGGAATGACCCTGAAAGCATCATCAATATTGATACTGAAGTTACAAATTCATTTTAGCAATTAGGCAAATTCACAAATACCTAATCCACAAGATGAGCATCCACTGTTATCTGCCTGAGTGCTTTATTTAAAATACAAATCTGGGGCGCCTGGGTGGCTCAGTCGATTGAGTGTCCGACTTCAGCTCAGGTCATGATCTTGCAGTTCATGGGTTTGAGCCCCATGCTGGGCTCTGTGCTGACAGCTCAAAGCCTGCAGCCTGCTTCTGATTCTCCCTCTCTCTGCCCTTCCCCCACTCACACTCTGTCTCTCAAAAATAAATAAAACATTTTTAAAAAATTAAAAAAAATACAAATCTAACCACATGATTCTCAAACTTGCTGGTTAGTTTCCTAATTTAAGAAAAAGTCCAATCTAAGGCAAGAAGTCTTCTACTGTCTGATTTCCACCAAACTCCACCTCTCTGAGAGTCACTTTGTAGCAATATATGTAATTTCCCAAACATGGCCATGCTCTTTGAGCCCTCCACACCTTTGCTCAGGCTGTTGCAAACTAAGTCCAAAATACCCTTGCCCTCTTTTCTTAATTGCTAACACTTTACTCTTCAGTAAAAAAAAGTTCAGGAAGCCCTTCCTATTTCTCACTCTTTACCTCCTAAACCCCACCCATGGGCCACAAACCCTTGGGCCACAAACCCTTACAGACCCAGGGCATAAGCAGTGAAATCATTTATTTATTTCCTTTTCACTAATTCTCGCAATAAAATTCAACAATGATCTGTTCAGAACCAATGGTCTTCAAGTAAGGATGAACTAAAAATAGACTTTCAGAATGAAGAGTGAATGGTTCCATAAAAAAGCCAAGAAAATTCTAGACATATTTTTAATTAAAACTCACTTTTCCATTAGCTTGAAAAAATTTACCCTGAATAATCTTTTTTTTTTTTAAAGTAACACATGAAAGAAACAAAACAAAACTGTGTATGAAGGGATACAATCAACAATGAAAAAGACAACCCATGGAATGGGAGAAAATATATGCAAATCATCCATGAGAAAAGGGGTTAATATCCAGACTATACAGAGAATTTCTACCTCAACAACAAAAACTTGATCAAAAAACGGGTACAGGACTTCAACAGACATTTCTCCAAAGAACACATACAAATGGCCAATAAGCACATAAAAAGATGCTCAACATCACTAATCATTAGGAAAATGAAAATCAAAACTACAAGACACTACTTCATACCCATTAGGAGGGCCACTACCAAAGAACAGAAAATAACAAGTGTTGGTGAGGATGTGGAGAAACTGGAACGCTTGTGCCCCGTGAGACTGTAAATAGTGCAGTCGCTATGGAAGACAGTACGGTGATTGCTCAAAAATTAAAAATAGAATTATCATTTGGTCCAGCAATTCCAGTTCTGGGCATATAGTCGAAACAACTGAAAGCAAGGGCTCAAACAGTTACTTGCATACCTATGTTCACAGCAATATTCACAAAAACCAAAAGGTGGAAGTAACCCAAGGGTCCATCCACAGACGAATGGATACAGAAAATGTGGTATAGACATACAATGGAATATTATTCAGCTTTTAAAGGGAAGGAAATTCCATCACAGACTACAACGTGGATAAAGGACACGTTGAGGACATTATTCAAAGTGAAATAAGCCAGTCACAAAAGAGCAAATACTGTAAGATTTCATGTATATGAATTATCTAAAGCAGTCACACAGAGGCAGAAAGTAGAATGGTGGTTGCTAGGGATTGGAGGGAAGGGTCAGATGGGGAGTCAGTGTTTCATCCCTACAATGAGTTTCAGTTCGGGAGGATGAAAAGTTATGGAGATGGACGGTGGTGATGGATGCACAACAATAGGGATGTACTAATGGCACAACACTGTCCATTTAAAAATGGTTCAGATAAACTTTATATGTATTTCACCGCAATTTAAAACATTTTTAAGTAGCAGTTCACTTAGATCGCACATAAAAACATTTATAATTTAGCCCTAACACCCACGCACCACTCTCAACACTCCTAATTAGACTTAAGAGACAACATGAAGTCTACAAATAGCCACAGCCAGCCGTGCTGGGGGCTGTCTACAATCTTGACAGATAAGGTTAAAATAGGCAGCAACCGAAGGATGTCGTTCCCTGGGTGGTGCTGAAGGACTCTGGAATCCTACGGGGGGAGGGGGGGTGTTCAACGCTGCAAGATGTTGGGACAGACAGGACCAGCACAGGGTTAAGAAAGGACGAGGATGAGAAAGTGCAGTATTTAACCGGCAAAGATCCTGCTACGGGAAAACAGGGTTGTTGTGAGCTTTGGGAATCAAACCTACTCAAGTTCTGTGAGAATCCAGGTTGTAACCTTCTCCCAGCGTAAAGCCGACAAACCAAATGGACATCTGTAGCTGTATATGGCGCTTTCATGTTTTAAGATGCTTTCGTATATGTTATCTCATTTACTCCTTGCATGACCCAGGGGCACGCAGGGGCAGAGTAGGTAAAGCGGCCGAACCAAAGTCACCCAACTCCTAAACGACCTGACTGAGGGAGCAGACCCTTCTCGACCCCTAAGCCCGATGCTCTATCTACGCGTTACAGCACCATCAAGAGGCGGCGTCCAAAGAAGTTCTGCGCCCAAAGGTCCGGGGCTTGGGAAAGGGGAGAGGGGGCGGGCCTCAAGACTCACGTCCGCGGGTTTTTCGAAGTAGTAACAGGGGCTGAGTTGGCTGGTTGTTATTGGAAGGCACCTGGCGTGGGGAACCATGCGGACTCCGGCCACGACTCCCCCTACCTCCCACGAACGCGAGGCCGCCCTGCAGCCGGGGGGTGCCCCAGGGAGCGGCCTGGGTCAGAGGGCGCCGCCCCGGAGGTGGAGCAGCGCCGGGATCCACCAGAGCGACAGCCCCACTACTCCGTACCCTTGATAATGAGGTGCGCTGGAGAGCCCGCGGTCCCCAGCGAGTCCTTTTTCTTGTCGCCGCCGCCCGGGGAGGCCTCACAACCCACAGGCGTCTCCGTCCCTCCGCCACTCATCGCGACCTGCTCCGCCCACCCGCCTCCGCGTTGCGCCTGCGCAGATCTGAACTGCCCGCCTTCCGGGCGCAGGCTTGAAGCGTCATCAAAGGGCCTACGGGAAGCTGAGTCCACCCAGCGGGCAACAAGTTGTGTTTGGGTACCCAGAGTTGTAAACTTGAAGAAGCCGATGCCGCCATGCTGGGTTAGGGCAGATGCTGGCGGAATTGGAATTTGCCTGAAAATTAGAGTGAATGTCTGTTATTGCACCTTAAACTGGCTGGAATTTATTCTGGATTAGGGAGATTGAAAGAGAGAAGATACAGCCGCAGAATAATATCAATATTAGTAGTAGTAGAAGTATATTATCTCTGTTATACCTGCCACCAATATTTTATAAAGCATTTTGACGTGCGTTGCCGCGTTTGGTCATGTTAGCAACTCGGGGAAACGATTTTATCATTTCTTTATAACAAATGAAGAAATAGGGTTAAAGGTTAAGTAACTTGAGTCTAAGTCTAATCACTTAGCCTCATCCGTGCCGCTGTGAAGAAAAAACAAATCTGTTCTTGGCATTTGCGTTTGTGAAATATCAACCGGTTGTGTATTATATGGTCTAAGAGGAAATACATGTAATTATGAAAGAGAAAGATTTGCTGGGCTGCTTTGAATTGTGTTTATGAAGTGTCAGCTTTGGGGATGCATATATCTAATTGCTGCTCTTTGTTAAACTCCATAAAGTTCACCTTGAAGCCTCAACAAGTCTTTGTGCAGACAATGTGCAGCTTTGCAATGGCTCCTTCACCTCCTGTGTTCATCCAGTGGTTCTAGGAATCATCTCTATGTTTTCACTTGTCCCCCAGCCCCCCCACTTTCTGTACAGTCCTTACTGTCAAGGGTCTTGCAGTCGAGTGCTGAAGAAACATGAACCAACATTTAAAATATAAATCCTACAAATAATAGCATGGAGGAAGGTGCAGCACATGTGGGACACCCCAGGGGGTGGGCGGTGGCCAGGAGAGACTTCCCAGAGGAGGCACCTATTTGTCCTCAGACCTGAAATGAAGAAATGTCAATCAGGGTATGTGAGAAGAAGATGGAACTTGTGGTTTTCTAGCAGAGGAAACAACAAGCCCAAAGGCAGAGACATAAAATAGATGGATTAATACATGAAATGTACAGCTGGTTAATTCCAAGTTGTTGCCTCTGGTTTGTAACCTTTCTAGTCTCACTTTCATTTCCCTAGCTTTAGCATCAACCTCTAGAAAATATAATTATTTTTAAAGCCCTTCACTGTTCTCCCCCCTTCTAGGTACTTTTCTTACTCAAGTTTTCTTCTGTACCTGCAAACCCAAATTTCCTCTCATAGCTTGTCTTCTCGTGTCTTTGAATAACTGGGGCTTCTGGGTGGCTCAATTGGTTAAGCATGCAACTTCGGCTCAGGTCATGACCTTGCGGTTCACAGGTTCGAGCCTCCCTTTGGGCTCTGTGCTGACAGCTCAGAGCCTGGAGCCTGCTTCTGATTCTGTCTCCCTCTCTGCTCCTCCTCCAATTTCCCTCTTACTCTCTTTCTCAAGAAAATAAAGGAACATTTAGTGTCTTTGAATTACTGAAAAATCTGAAAAGGCTCACTATGGAAGGTTAATGCTTCTTCCACATTAATGTGGCTGTTACATATGCAGATCCTGGGTTCCATATTCAAAAGTTCTGTTTCAGTAGTTCTGGGGTAGCTCCTACCTCCCCTTACCCAACTGCCGATTGATTATGATTTAAGTGATAGAAGAATTCTAGGTGCAGTAGTTAAGACTTTAGAACCAGACCGAATTGGGTTGAAGCTCTGGCTCTGCCATTTGCCTGCAGTTCCTTCCCTGTCAAATGGCAATAAAATATCCATTTATGAGGTTGTGATGATTAAAAAAGATAATACCTATAAAGCACTTAGTACAATGCCTGGCACAAACCAAATGCTCAATAAATGTTATTATGATTACAACAACCTTCTTATCTCCTTTTAAAGCCTTGTATAATCTCTTCTCATTCTTACAATCCACCTGTATCACCCACCACTAAAATATCTTGTACTTTTTTAGGACTTTACAATTTATAAAATGTTATCACATACCATCTTCCCCATGTCTCTTAATCTTTTCATGAATCTAGTTGAGGTAGCTATTAAAATCCCCATTTTGATGAGTAAACTGAGGTTCAGAGGATATGGTAGAGAGCCTCCAAAGATGACTGCAGTGATTCCTTCCCTCCCTGTGTACACATGCAACATGCTTCTCTCTTCCCCTCAAGACCTGGAGTTTGTTTCCTATCCCCTTGAATCTGGACTGGCTCTTTGACTTGCTTTGACGAATAGAACATGGTGGGAAAAAAAAATGCTGTGCCGGTTTAGGCCCTTGAGACACCTGGTGGTTTCTACTTTTGCTCTCTTGTCAGCAAGTCCAGGGTCTCCTGCCCTGAGAACTGAGACAGCACATGTAAAGAGAGGCTGTGTGAGTGAGAACTAAGGCACCAAGCAGTCAGCACCAGGCCGCAGAAATATGAGGGAGCCATTCTTGGTTCCTTCATCCCGACCATCAGCCTTTTGAATGCAGTTGCACCATCTGCAGTGAAACTGATACCACCACATGAAGCCAGAAAGCTGCCTGATCTGTATTGTGAGAAATAATGAATTCTGTGAGAAATAATACAATTTTGAGAAACAGTAAGTAAATAAATAAATCCATTAAATTGTGTGTTTCAATTATGCCCTCCCTGTCATCGACAGGATTTAAGATGGCTTACAATGATCCGGGTACTCCCACAGGATGACATCACAGCTACCAAAGAGCGGAACCATGGACAGATGGTCCATGACCATCAGCCTAGATGACCAGGCTGGTGCATTACAATACAGCGAAGCCCAGTCAGCTAGGGGGTCTTTCTACTGTGCCATGGCTGTGGCAGGAATATTTCTGCTTCTTCCCTTTGAGCACTCCCTTCCTTACCCCTCCACCTATTCAACTCAGTAAACTTTATTTATGGTGTATAGTAAAGGATTTGGCTGATCTCTGTTCCTGGTTCCTTGGAGATAACCTCTAAATCTTTGGAATATCTCACTTTAGATATTAACTTTGTTATTCATGGTGGCCTGAGTTTATGCTAGCAAGGTGACTCTCAAAGGCCCTTAGATGGTTTCAGGATGGGAGCTCAAAGACCACTGTGTGATTAGAGGGTTGGGGCTCTGAGCCATGTAATATCAGTCTGACCTCTGGGGGGAGGGGGGTGGGTCCTGGCAAGGGGGTTCAATCACGTGGCCAATGATTCAAGCATCCATGTCTAAGTAATGAAACCCAAATAAAACCTGTACAAGCCCTGGTGAGCTTCCTACTTGGCAATCTCCCCCTGATGTGCCTAGAGGGTGAGGTATACGGAGGATATAGAAGCTTCCTGTTGGGACCCTCCCAGGTCTCACCTTATGCATGTATTCCTTTGGCTGGTCCTGATTTGTATCCCTTACAACAG
The DNA here is from genome assembly GCF_046562875.1 of Panthera onca. Lineage (NCBI taxonomy): Eukaryota > Metazoa > Chordata > Mammalia > Carnivora > Felidae > Panthera > Panthera onca. The sequence goes on along the minus strand of NC_138343.1, from coordinate 20,424,288 downwards.
AACTACAATCCTAAGTACAGTACTTTCCTGAGTTCCAAGGACCATTCTAGTGAATTACTGAACCTGAGGGGATAGAGTGGGCACCTCCAAAATTTGTAGACAGCTAACATGGGTAGCTTGGGAACCTGGAGCTTGTGCCTGGTGTCTGAAGTAAGGGCAGTCTTGTAGAGGATGGTGTCCTTTACCTGTGGGGTCTAAGCTAACTCTGGTAATCAGTGTCAGAATTGTGTTGCAATTGAACAGACACCTACGTGGCAACCATGGTTTGCCAGATAATGTTGTAAGTGCTCTACACATATTAATTCATTTAACTCTCATGTCAGTCCTTTGAAGCAGATACTGCTGTTATTATTACCATCTTACAGATGAGGATGCTGAGAGACAGAGAGGTTAAATGACTGCCCAGCTTGAGTGTGGCAGAAACAACCTTGGTCTCTCTGCATGCATTTACATGGGTGAGTAGAGAGTGGGGAAGGGAGATTGGGAAGGAGGGAAGAGAGAAGCCATTTGACCTCTAAAAGGGCAGATGGGCTGTAAACTTCATTCCAACACATTTAACAAGCATGTAGTGAGCACTTTCTATGTACCAAGTGAAGTGCTAGGAGCTGAGATATAGCAGTGAGCAAGACCGTTCAGCCTTTTCCTTCTCTCAGTGAGGGTACAATCTACCAGAGGGAACAATATTAAAATACTGTACAATTACTTTTCTGCAATTCTGTTGCTTATAATCTGTAGATACAAGTTCCAGCTGTTTGATTGTATTGCTCTACCTACTACTGAGTTATGTTGTTCTCTGGGATGGTTAGGTTCATAGCAAGGAGTCAGAAAAGAGTCACATTAGCAGTGCTGTTGCATCGGGAAACTTCAGCTAGGATTAGGGCTGCTTGGACCCTATATCATCCTGCCAAAGGTCTGGTATTACCTCTTGCTGTCTGGCTTGATGAGATTTTTCTGTATTCTTAAATGAAACTTTGAGATAATTATGGATTCTCACACAGTTGTAAGAAATAATACAGAGAGATTCCTTGTACACTTCACCTGGTTTTCCTTCAATGGTAATGGTTTGCAAATGTTAATATCACAAATAGGATATTGACATTGATTCAATTCACCAATCTTTCAGGTTTCCCATTTTCTTATATTGATGGTGTGTGTGTGTGTGTGTGTGTGTGTGTGTGTGTGAGAGAGAGAGAGAGAGAGAGAGAGAGAGGCAGAGAGACAGAGAGAGAGAGAGAGAGAGAGAGAGAGAGAGACAGAGAGAGTGTGCGTGTATTTGGCTCTATACAATTTTGAAAATTTTTAAAAAATGTTTTTATTTCTTTTTGAAAGAGAGAGAGAGAGAGAGAGAGAGAGAGAGAGAGAGTGGGGGAGGGGCAGAGAGAGAGGGAGACACAGAATCTGAAGAAGGCTCCAGGCTCTGAGCTGTCAGCACAGAGCCCGACGAGGGCTCGAACCCACAAACTGTGAGATCATGACCTGAGCTGAAGTCGGATGCCTAACCAACTGAACCACTCGGACGCCTCTGGCTCTATATAATTTTATCACAGTCAAGATAGTGAACAGTTTCAAAGCCATAAGGACGGCCCATGATGCCTTTTTGTAACCACAACCAACTTCCTCTCTGTCCCCATCCCAATCCCTGGCAACCTATAATATATTCTCCATTTCTAAAATTCTGTCTTTTTAAAAAATATTATATGCATGGAATCATACATTAAGTACTTCTGTGTTTTTAAGAGCAGGTATTCTCACCTTCATATTTACACGATCCAAGATCATTTTCCAGAGGCTCAATATCAGACAGTTTCAGACCATATAAATACAAAAGGATTTTTCCAGTTATTGTGCTTTATGAGAGTTAAGATATCTAAATCATGGAAATAATGTTAATTTAATAGGAGTAAAGTTCTGACTTCGGGGTAGTATTTGCTAAATCCATATTGAATCTTATGAAAATTAGAAAATAGAAATAAAATGAGCACTTAATTATATACATATTGAGAACAACACTGAAATTCATTCCTTGGTATAAGCCCATCCTTAGAGGCATCGCTGGGGGGTGGGGGGGGGACTTCCTAAATCTATTTTGCTTTTTATCATATCTATTTCACAAGATTTTCCTCTGGAACATTCTCTGTTGACATCACTGTTTATCCTCTTCTGTCTAACCTATTTTTGAGGAGGATGAAAACAATTAAAAATGGAAGAAACGACTGAAAGCAAAGGAGAAGGAAAGATTAGAGGGTCTTTTGAGGTAAGATGGTAAATATTACTGCATCTCATGAAGTTTTGGGAATGCACCTGGCACACCAGGCTTGAGAGGCCATTTGGTGGAAGCAGCATGCTGTGCTTTGATATCCACCATCTTCCGGGGGACAGCCACTCCATAGTCTTGTACTGAATCCTGCTTGTTGCCCCTACGGATGCTTCTGGTGTAGATACATCGCTTGGAGTGCATGTGATGCTTTACTGCAGAGCCACCACGAGAGGGACGTGCTCCTGTGATAGGGCCAATGGATCAGAACGTAGAGTGCTCTACCACCATGCTGGCCACACCTTCAGAAAATTCGACTCAGCCATGCCAAAGGACAAAAGCACCCATCGTTGAGTGACCAGGCTGCTCTATGCCTACTGTCACCCAATCTTTGGACAAGTGTCGTACCGGGGTCCTCGGGGTAGGGCCAACCACAACAGACCTCTTGAACCACGCAAACACAGATTGGGACCCAGCAACTTGTATAGAAGTCCTAGGTGATTTACCACGCACGCTAAAGTCTGAGAACCACTGCTTTAGTGCAATGTCTATCGTGCATTCCCCAAACTTCTGGCAAGGATAGTCAACTCTTAGATTCTTTTATCCAAGTGACAGGGCTCAAGTCAAATGCTGAAAACAGTTAGAAACTGCCAAGCGGATGAGGCCAACCAGAGGGTTAAAAATCTCTTAACTGACTTTAAGATAAGGTGTGTGTGTTGTAGAAGTTCCGGAAAAATGAGGCAGTAGAGGAAGGACAGCCTATATGACATGAACAGACTAGCTCATGGACCGCACCAAAGAAACTTGGGACTTGGTAATCAGATGGCTGGAAGTTTGTGGTCTTGGTCAAAGCAAGCCTGTGGCTTTATTGTTTAGAGCTATGCCTTGTCAAATTAGTTGTGTGGCTACTGTATTTCAAGCTTAACTTGGACAGACAGGCCTGCCAGGCACAAATTTCTCAAGCAGATGATGTTAGGGAGGACAAAAATTACCCACCGCAAGACTGAGGGCAGATGACACTCAGCAGGAATGGCAAGCCAAATCTTCGGGATCCATAATACAATTGGCTAGCCCTAGGGACCCAGTCTCTTTGAAGTGGAAGAGACAGCACGAATGAGCCATCACATTAACTCACCAGGCCGGAAAAGATGCAAAGCTTTCATTCTCCCCACAAAGAAATGAAAGTTTAAAAGATTAAAATATTCCTAAAGGAATCACGATAATGGAATCAGAAATCCTTGAGACGTAATAGTAAAACTAGCCAACATCTCAAATGCTCCTGACTTCCCGTCTACCTTCTTTTGGCCTCTCTCGTAAGTGAAAGATGAGTTTTGCTAGATTAGGTAGCAGTTGGAATTGGTTTTATTCACCACTAGTATTGGGAATAAAGGCAGAGCCTGCAGGAATGTGGGCTTCAGCAACAAGTAATCATTATTGCAAAATCAAATTCCCCATCTCATCTCTGATATGCCTGTATGTAACCCTAGAGCTGGGCTTCAAAGTGTTATAAATTCAGCATATAAGACATGGAGCAGTGGGATACAGAGCCCCTTGTGTACCTAAAAGCTCTGCCCAGCAAGAGAGATATATGATGGTAACTTTCTCCCCATTGCTTTTGCAATAAAATTCACCCAGAGCTCCAGGAAGTTAGAAATGTAATTCAGCTTCAATAAATCAAGACTAAAATTAAGATGGCCAGATATGTAGCAGCCTGCTCAGGTGTATGGAGAACTTGAAATTTAGTGCCCTGGTAATGGGTAGGGGCAGATTATCTAATTATGGAGAGAAAGAAGAAATATTGCTCTCTGGGGTAAAAAGCTAAATGCTCTAATCCATTAAACCACCACATCTCTGCCAAAGCTAGATTAATATCAAAGTTCAGGTAACATCTGACTTTTTTTTTTTAAAAGGAATGAAGTTAAATGGAAAAAAATATATAAATGAAAAAGCTATACTTCACAATAATTCTAATTTGACTACTTGTCCAATAGTTGCGTGTTCGATCTTACAGTGGGATGCACCTGTACCTGATTGTAATAGAGTTCTATTCTTTCCCAATGATAGGTCTGCTTAAATTTTTATCAACGTATCTTCAGGCTTTTCTGGAAGGACTTTTAGCAGGGCTCTCATATGATGCACTGGCAGGAGGTGATCTTCCTGTTCATTCTGTTCCTACCTTCCTGCTTTCATCCTTGCAGAAGACCTTATGAGCTTCTCACTGACTGTAGTTAACTATGGCTTCACATTTAGTTGGGTGGAGCCAATGGAGGACGTCCATTTAACAAGGAGTAAAAATGAGAATGTCCACATATCTGTTAAGAACCTCTGTTAAGTGCAATAATCTTATTTCTGAATTTGGATGAGGAGGGAGTGGAGTTTCAACCAGAAAGTCAGGTATGGATAGGTGATTAGGTCATTCTTGAAGCTCTGTTACATTTTCCTACCATACTGAGACAGCAGCTACTTGAGATTTACAACCACAGAACTGCACAAAATATTTCATGACATCTGGAAGCTTTGGATATAACTGTGCCTAAAGTCAGATGACCTTTAGAAATTGCCTCCAGTCCTACTATATCTGTGTGTTTTGAAACCAGTGTTCATTTTTAATGAATGAAAAATCCATGGATTCTTGACTGAAGAATGACCCTTCCCTATTTGAAATTTTTTATCTGTTCTTGAAAGTTGCATGTGGAATATGGAGACAGGGCCATGTGTCCACTCAGGGCAGTCAAATCAACCCCTGTAACAGACTATGGTGGCAGACTATGTCCTCTGACTCTGAAATTGTACAATTCCTGCTCATTCCAATGACAGTTTAAGTGAGGTGTTGGTTAGCATGTGGATTGGCCTATGCCCCAACCTAACTTCTTAATATGAGATAATCTGAATGTGTAGTGTCTAGTAAAGAGTCTGCAACATAGTAGACATTCAGTAAATGGTACCTGATTGTTTTTATTTACTTTCCAACAATGTTGAGTGATGGCGGCCTCTCAAAGAAACTTTACACGCTGTTTCAGAAATTTGGTCATAGACCATTAGATTGTAAATGTAAGCACTAATGCCACTGTCATCCTCAGGAACTAGCGGTTTCTGATACATAGTAGGTGCTAAATAAATATTTGAGGGATTATCGAATGATCAGTGATGCAGGCTTCTGTGAATCAAAGAAAATGGTTGGAAAGGGGCATACACTCTTCAGAAGAAATAACATGCACAAAGATTGCCCCACTTTCTTTTAAAGGAGTCTCACTGATCTTTTAGAAAGCAAAACAAAATGAATAGTATGGTCCCTTTTTGGAACAGCTTGAAAGATGTAAGGAGCAGAGATTTTTAAGTTGGTAAGTAATATGACAAATTCATGTTTTCCAAAATCATAAGATGCTCTGCCCAACTGTCTTCTCTCAGATGGGCTCATGTTGCACAGGTGTCCCAGGGACAGCAGAAGGGAAAAGACTTAAGAATTAGATTAAGGATTTCACTTTATAAAATTGTAGGTTATGATTTTACAATTTTCCATAGTAGATTGTACTGATCCCTTTCTGTGTGCTAGGCACTATACAATATACTTTTTATACATTATCATTGCAAATTAAACAATGAGATCAGAAATTTTCATCTCTATTTCCTAAGAGGAATTTCATGTTCAGTGACTTATTCAAGGTCTTATATGGCGAGGCTGATACGTAATTCCATTCTTTTTTTTTTTTTTTAAGTTTATGTATTTATTTTTGAGAGAGAGAGGGAGACAGGGAATACCAAGCAGGTTCTGCACTGTCAGCACAGAGCCTGATGTGGGGCTTGAACTCAAGAACCGTGAGATCATGACCTGAGCCAAAAATCAAGAGTCAGACGTTTAACCAACTGAACCACCCAGGCTCCCCCTATGATTCCAGCCTTAGAGTAAACAAAAAAAAACCTTTACTGAGCTATTACTCACATATTACAAAGTTTACCCATTTAACCCACCTGAAGTGTACAGATCTATGAGTTTAAGCATATTCAGAATGTGTAACTACCTCATTTATTCTTGAAGTTACTCATTTATTTTATCCAATGCTTAGGAGGGCAGCTTTTTCCCCTAAGGTTGGTAAAAACTGATTTCTCAAGTTGATTTAAGCAGAAACTTACTGGTCCACGGGTAAAGTAGTTTACAGGTTAAGTTTGAGCCAAACGTTTGTCTGAACCCCAGCTCCTCGATATTGATTGTGTGATCCTGGGTAAGTTCCTTAACAAATCTGTGCCTCAGTTTCATTAATTGCAAAAAAGAGAATAATCATTAAAGGAGTGAATTCACTTAAAGCACTTAGAAGTCTGCCTGCTACATACTAAATTCTCAATAAGTGTTAGCTATTATTATTAAAAGTACATTAATAGACCCTCCTGGTAACTCTTGAGTATTGTAGAATTCTGAAATAGCTTCTGAACCATGGAAATTGTGGTCAGTGAAAAGTACTTACTGTATTCTAATTGTTTGCAAACTGATGATCCATGGAATGTCAACAATTTACTAATAAAATTTCTTTTACACTTTGGCACTCAGAAGGTATTTCCCCATTTAAACACTACTTCCTGTGACAGATACTAGCTGTCTGCCCAGTATCCTTTTTCACCCCTTCTTCTTGTCAGAGCACCAATTTTATTCTGGATGACAATGTATGGGACAGAGAACTAGGTTCCCGGCCTTCTTCCCAGCTCAGATGGCCAGACATGTAAACAGATAGTGCTGAATAAAGCTTCCAGGAAAGGTCCTTCAGTTGATTCAGTTGGGAGAAGACCGTCTTTTTGCCCTTCCTTTCTTCCCCCTTCTCTGGTTCTTGATCATGGACCCTGATGTCTGGGGCTCTGGTAGCCATCTTGAACTGTAAATTGAGAGAAAGGAAACTACCTGTTGAGTACCGAGAAGCAGAAAGATGGCAGCTGCCTGCCTGATACCAACTGTGGACTGTGTGCATTCTTTCACATGAGAGGAAACAAACCACTTTCATGACGTTACTTGGTTTTTCTGCTACTTACAGCTGTACCTAATTGCAACTCACCCTCAGACTTTTCTTGGTCAGTACAAAATGGACTTAAAATAATACTATAGTCTTTCAACAAACATACGCTTAGCGTCTGTTGTTGCGTGCCAGTCATTATTTTGAGGGATGGATATGTAAGGGAAGTCTCTGCTCCCAAGGAATTAACAGTCTGGCAGAAGAGAGACAGAATCCTAATGGTACCAGAATGTCAACTGCCAGAAGCAGGGGTATGGGGAGGTGGGTCAGTCAGGATAGACCTGACTTTCAGGAGGACGAGACATAGTTGAATACTGAAGAGAGTATCAGGTGAGATGGGACGGGCATTTCTGGCAGAGAAGTACCTGACAGAAATGACCTAGGAGGCACTGCAATATTTCTACACGGAAATGAATTGTTTCTATTTTATTTTTTTTAATTTTTTTTTTAACGTTTATTTTTGAGACAGAGAGAGACAGAGCATGAACGGGGGAGGGTCAGAGAGAGAGGGAGACACAGAATCGGAAGCAGGCTCCAGGCTCCGAGCCATCAGCCCAGAGCCTGACGCGGGGCTCGAACTCACGGACCGCGAGATCATGACCTGAGCTGAAGTCGGCCGCTTAACCGACTGAGCCACCCAGGCACCCCGAATTGTTTCTATTTTAGATGCTGAGAACATCATCTGACCTTTGCTTACTGGAGCCAGGTCTTTTACATTTCTGCCATTCTCTCATCCTCTAAGACCCAAGTTAGTGACGGAAAGTCCTGGTACCTAGCAGCACCAGATAACACCTGTGGAAGCAATGCCATGCACCTACATAAAGAACTGACTAGCAGACGTAAGGGTACCAAGGACTCAAGAGGTAGATGTGGGAGGAGGGGGCATTCGGCAAAGAGGTAGACAGGGGTCCTCCTGCCGCTTCCTTACAACTGACCTAACCCTGAAGGGAACGAGGGAGATGCCTGGAATGGGAAAGCTAGGTAGCCATCTCTCAGCTATCCTGTCTGTCCTGCTTACTTCCCCCAGCAGTTCCAGGGGCAGAAGAGAGAAGTATTGGGGGAAGGAGGAATTTGCAGCAGTAAAACATGACACGGGATACTTGTGGCAGACCCAGCTGGGGTGGTGGTTTGAACGAAATGTCACAGACTGGGTCTGCCTCTATGGCACACATACGAACTCCCAAGATTGACTTGAGCCCTCTAGTCTCAGTGTGCAAATACAAGTTTATAGCTTCTAATTTAAAGGCTGTATTGTAAAATTAAAAATGTTCCTAAGGGCAATACATTTTGAGATTTAATCCTATAAAAACTGTCCTATTTTACAAAGCACTCACCACAGTTAGCCTCTTAAATCTGACTTAGTAACATAAAGGACAAAAATGGAGGCGCGGGGTGGGGGGGGTGTCTTACAAACAAAAAGAGAAAATTTTACTGATAGACATGGGCTCTATGTTAGGCTTTTCCACATATATTACCTCATTTAATCCTTGTAAGTGAGTGATCTTTATTTTTATAGATAAGGAAATATGGTTAACTGATTTGCTTTGGGTCATAAAGCTAGTAAGTGATAAAAGAACTCAACCAAAGGGCTATATATTTCCCAAATCTCTTTTTTCACTTGACCTTTGAACTGTATACCGCTTAGATTCAGCATCAGCACCAAAATAACAGTATTAAACAGTAAGTGCTCAAAGGCTCTATTTTTCTTATTATTTAGAAATATAAGTTCTTTAGATCTCAGTAATTGATTATTTACCCAGCAAGTAAGTTATAAAATGTATAGATCTGTTAATAATGTGCCTCTTTGTTCTTTACAGCGCTTCAACAGCAGCCTGAGTTGGCTCTTAGTTCAGAAAAACCTACTAGGTGTCAGGCCTAAAATTGGTGGGATAGCAAGAATTTCCCTTCTTGTCTTTAGCCACTGCCTATTCCAATAAGCCCAACCACAACAAAAGAACCATTAACTCCAATGAATGTATCTTATTCCAGCTCCCTCCAGGGCAGTTCAGTAGTTAGTTTCACCTCAATGAATACTGGCTACAGGAAAGAAAGAAACAAACAAAAAAGATTTTTTCAACCACATTTACTGGCTCACATAAATATTTGAAAACAAATCCATCTGTCTTCCCATTCTGTATCCTTGGCACAATTTATTATAGTTTTTAGTAAACAAATTACTGTAAATATCCATAAGCGGAAAATGAATTTTAAAATATGAGGGAGAGGTCAATAAATAGTCAAATATGTCAGCCACTGAAAGGACTACTTTTTCTCTTAAGATTAAGCCACTGATTTGCAAGTTTATATACTAAAATAAGTTTCATCTATAAAAACAAAGTAATTTATAACTTGATCTCAACTCAAAGTTTTGACAGTTGAATTTTTACATATAAAAGCTGCAAAATTTCAACTAAAGAAGACAGAAAACATTTGGATATAAGTTTATTCTATCAACCTCAGCAAACAAAGAATGACTGCGTATCAATTTACGTTAGTCCTCTGGTCCGGAATATACTTTCCATTTAAAATATTTGTGACCACGCTTCTGTATGTCATGGATCGCTTCTAGTGGGAATTAGTATATAGTCTGTTCTTGATGAAGACAACAGTGGACAGATGTTGCCTGATCCCTGGGTAATGCTGAATGTGACAAAACCAGCGAGACACATTAAGATATTTTTCCTTTTCTTGAACTGTCAGGTCAACCTAAATAGAGATTAAAAACACACACAACACAGACATTACATAAGAACAATTATCAATATCATTTGACTAAAAGATAAAAACTGGGGGGAAAAAAAACAACCCCAGTTCTCAAAAGCCAATATATTTGGATAGGATTAAATAATTTCAGCCACTTAGAAGAGCTATTTATTTAATGCTTTTATGTTCAGTTCAACACCAGATATGCTTTCTAAGGAAGTCTCAAATTTTCAACAAATGAAAAGTTTACATTAACCCAGCATCTGGAGGCCGAAAGAGTTTGTTTTTAACTTTACTGGAAAGGAAGATAGGAGAAAGTTAGAGAATAGCTCCCAAAAGGTAAGACCTTGGTTCTTTCCACAATATTTTTTTTTTTTTAGCAAATCTAAAAGAAAGGTTTATTAGGATCTAACATGCTTAACAAAAGAATACTATGTAAACTCTAATACATGTGTGTATATACACGCACATTAATAGATGGCTGGTGTGTGTATATATATATATATACATATATACACACATATAGATGCTATATATACATATATATATGTATATATATACACACACACACACAGAGAGAGAGGGAGAGAGAGAGAGGGAGAGAGAGAGAGGGAGAGAGAGAGATGGAGAGAGACTATCACTTCCTTTTCATTAACTCTGAGGAAGAACTGTACTCAGGAAGACAATGACCCACTTAATTTCAAGTGATTATTGCTTAATACAAGGAAGGGCTATTTCCAGTGGCATGTGCCTCAGATGAACAGACCTTCTCAATTAAGTTTGTCACAAAGCTGAACTCTTATCTCCATTGAGTGCAGCAGGTCACACAATTTCCTGTCAAGCTACAAGAATGCCCAGAGATCTCCTTAGAAAAAGACGTAATAAAAACAGTCGGTCCTATCATTTCACTGGGCTCAAATTCCAAAGTAGGTGACTCAACGACTTTTCTCTAAGCCAAATCTTAAACTAGAATCAAGGAGAGTTGTCAGGTAAAGAGAGAGCCAGTGGGCCAGTAACTAACAGCCATGGCCCATGTTTACGATAGTGTGGCTCCTTTTGCTGTTGTTGAATCCACATTTATTCAGATATTACAAGTGTCTGTAAAACTGACTAGAACATTTTACACAAGGGAAAAAGCCTCCTGTGGTTCAAATCCATTAGAGGTCTGCTTACTGGAAGGCACTTTTAGTGAGAGAGCTGTCCTGGGGCTGTTCAGAAGTTAGCATATACTTGTGTCTACAGGCAAATATTCTGCCTGGGTCAACAAAACTGAGGACAAATCACTCTAGTATGCAAACTCTATTGCAGAATATAAAATAATGTTGATAAAATTAAAAGGCAGTCGCATAATATTCTCTCAGATGTTTAACTGAACTCATTATTTCCACTTTATATTTATTAGAAGGCAATTAAAAAAGCAAAACCGATACAAATCATCCTGCCTTCCTTTTTTACCGTCGACATGAGGATACTACTGTATCAATATCTGATCTTTTAACATTGTCTTGGGTAGTCTCAAAAGTCCATCTCTGTTGGCTCAGTTTACTTAGATTATCAGCAGTGAGAATCTTCTGCCTCTGCTACATAAAAAATTTAAGTTTCAGGTTTAAGTCCGTACATATAAGTTGCTACACAAATGATGAAAACATATTCATCTTGTTTAAGGCAGTGTAAGGTTGACTCTAGTTATCAGAAATCTGTTACTATAACTGTTTCACTTACAATATCATTAGTCTATAGCATGTATATATAAACATATACATGTATACATATGTGTGTGCATATATATATATACACATCTATATATATAAAGTACTTTTTATTACAAGAGAATTCATGGCTTCACATGTGAAGAATTATCTTATTCCTAACTGTCTGGTCTATAAACAGGAGGAAAATAAACATTGCTGAATAAACTGAATTATCAGTTTATGTTTCAAAAGGTAAAAAACATTTTGTAAAAGAGCTAATGTTTTGTTCTTTTTCTAAATGCTTTCCATATGTGAACTTCACCAGTGACTTCAAAAGAAAATGTAAGATTTAAAAGAAAAATTTTTACATAGACTTTATTTTTATATAGTTTTTAAATGTCTACTTATTTATTTTGAGAAAGAGAGCACGTGAGCAAGGGAGGGGCAGAGAGAGAGGAAGAGAGAGAATCCCAAGCAGGCGCTGTGGTGTCAGTGCAGAGCCTGAAGTGGGGCTAGAGATCATGATGACCTGAGCCAAAGTCAAGAGTCCCAACACTCAACCGACTGAGCCACCCAAGTGCCCCCAAATATAAGGTTTTGAAAAAGCTCAACCACTACTAAACATAATTGCAAGTCTAGCAGGAGACGGGGGGTGAATTTTCTTCATTCATTCATTCATTCATTCATTCACACATACATACGTATGTAAACTCCAAATCAACTTCAGCAAACCTCTTTACCAATAGTTAAAGCAAACAGACCAAGTTCCACTCCAACTCGATTTTGTGTTAGCTGCTGCAATATATGATTCAAATCTGACCGCTTCCTTACAATTTACTCTTTTCAAAACTTCCATTTAAAAGTCTCCACTCAGCCACTGTGTGAGATGCTATTTTTCAGGATGAATTAAAACACACTGAGAAGAAAGCATTTCCAAACAATAAAGTGCTTGTTTGATCTATGATCTATGTTCAAGTTATTCAATCAGATTCCAAACATAAGTCAAAAGGGCAATGTCTGTTTACTGTTTACATTTCAGAACAGCATTTGCTATCACGGAGGACTGGCTAATGCCGCTACTCAGACTATTATTTAAAGTAATAACAATAAAATATAACACACAGCAAAACCAATATTCTCCAACTTAAAACTTTCACGTTTAGAGTCTCCAGTATAGAGATTATCAGCAGATGGTATGAAATAATTTCTATTCCAAGAGCTTCTAAACCTTCTTCTAACATTTCCAATCTATTCCAACAAGATGGATCTATTTCAGAGAACGTGAATCTGTTCATTTTCCCTCAGAAAATTGTGCCAGTGGGGTACCTCGGTGGCTCAATCGGTTATGCGTCTGACTCTTGATTCCGGCTCAGATCATGATCCCAGGGTTGTGGGATCGAGCCCCGCATCCAGCTCCACGTTGGGCATGGAGCCTGCTTAAGATTCTCTCCCTCTGCCCCTTGCCCACAAGTGCACGTTCTCTCGTTCTCTCAAAAAACAAAAAACCTCAAGTGACAGAAATATACAAGAGCTTTTCCAAAAGGCTCAGGCTACCACTTACCCTCCTTTTAAACTGTAGAGTTTGTCCCCTGAGTCTGAGAAAATTATGACTGATCGATTTGTTAGCTCTCTTCTACATTTTTGGTAGACGTTCTATTTCTGAACTCACGATAAACAAACACAAAACAGATCTCACCCCACCCCCCAAGTAACCTTACAGGTTTTTAGAACTTCTTAGATGGGACCCCCTGGGCCACTTCACTTACAACACTGGTTTTACAGCATCCCTTTCTAGTCGGCTTCTTTTCCTTTCTTGCAACAGGAAACACAATGCAACTTTCCAGTCACCATTTCCTGCTTCTCACTGGCCCACATGCCACTGTGTCTACAGTGACAATGCTTGACTCTTTCTACCTAATCATTCCTTTTTATTTATACTGGCTCTCTATACCTAGCCTGAACTTCAAAGCCAAACAGATAATATTCTTAGACACTAATTTCCCATGAAGACACATGAGAAACACTTTAAGTGACCCATTCCAGATCAGGCTGTAAGGCTGGTTTGCTATCTTTCCGACTGGCACCATGCAACCCCTGGGACAATCTTTATGGTTAGTGTTCCTGGACAGCACCACAGCAATTTCTTTTACTTTTCCTTTCTTTCCTAAAAGAACGACATACCTCCACTCGTGTTGCAGACTTCAGAACAAATGTAATTTAATTGATAACAATCTGATAGTCAGGCAACAGATAACCCTACAAAGGATTTTCATAATCTTGAGCAACAGTCTGCTCACAGGGACTGCTATCTACTAGTGAAATCACTTTAGGAAAGCAATGAGTCACTGGTATGACAATAAACAGCCACACTAACCGGCAGTTTAACAAAGGGAGAACAACATAATATTCCTCAAAGGGAATTACGATAGACCAGATCTTATAATTAGAGTAACTTAGCCACAACTAAAGTTGGGCTTACACTGAAACAAAATACTGTGGGATTATTTGAGGACTTGAAGGTTCCCTGACTGCTGTTTAGGGCACTGCGTTGATTACATACAAAGTATTTAATAACATGAAAACAAAGGAATGCATGAGGGCAAAGATAAATATATACCGCCAAAGCAAATGAAGCACAAAAACTGTCTGATGAATACTAGCAGGTAGCCAAACTGAACAGCACATTGATTCTGTCTGAACTTAATGCCCAGTAATCACCTTTTCTCATATGGATAGATTTACACCTAACTCAACAGGGATGTCATTTAACACCACAGTGCAAGTCCATCACAGTAGAGGTTTTAGTCTGTGAGGGGTTCCTTGAGAAGTTGTTCTCTGACGTACTCTGCCTGCACTTGGACCGGGGTCAGAGACACGCTTTGGTTATGTACTCATTTCATGAAGCCAAATGCATGCCTTGCTACATGATGTACATATTATTCTACTCACTTTTGTTTTGAAAAAGAGAAGTATAATATCCTTCATCATAGTATCCTAGGTCACTACATGTAAAGAAGGTATACATTCCGAAACAGGAAAATATAAATAGGCATGGATCATTAAATATTCTTAACGTAACCCTAATTTTAACATGCTGCATTGGACAAAATACTTCTAAACTGCTTGAAAACCAAACACCCTTGGGAGCACCTAAGTAACTTTGCAGCTCATGCTATGAATATTTTGCATTATAGAATTATGACCTTGGTCACTCTGCTGGCAAAGAAATTCCATACAAGCTCCCTCCTTCTCAGAGTATTTCCTTTCCCTACCACGTGACCTGCATTAGCCAGAAGAGAGAAAAATGTAAATACATACTCAGGTTGTAAGAGTTACACTTCATTACTGTCTTTTTTTTTTTTTTTTTTTAAATTAGATGGGAGAAATGGCTCTTTGTCAGTGAGAGCTCGACACTACAAGGAGGCAGGCCTAGGGAAGGCCCGACAGGCCTTCCCTACCTGCAGATAGCGCCACACGTAGGATTAGATTACATTTCTCCTAGTGTTAAGCTCTAAAATGAAATAGTGTCACACTCAAATGTTTTAAAAATGTCAACAAGAGTGTTGTGGTTGTTAGACGGATGTTGTTCTTGTGCCTCTCTGGAAAGTAGCCACGCTCTTGGCTATGAACTCTCCCTCGAGTCAAGCCACAGATGCCTCCTGGTTGAAAGATGGAGGTTTCCCACCAGGATAAAGATACACAGATACCATAAAAACAATCTTTAGCTTGTGGGCTTTTGCATTTGGAAATGAGGTAAACCGTGCCATGTCACCCTTCTACATTCAAAAAGCTACTAAAATATTTTGAATCTGGAACGGACTAAAAGGAGGCTGGGGTGATCAAAGAATTTCAGCTCTACTTCCACTGGCTTTGCATTCAAATAAGGTAATTTTAGATTTAATTATACTGAAGCTTAAAACTAAAGATCGCACTCTCAAGATTTACAACCTAAAACAGGAAACACAAAGAGGAAGAGATTGCTAAGTACTACTGATCTCAATAAGCATCTAGTTGTACGATGTATTTGCTAAGAGCTGCGAGGTGTACATGATATGACATGACCTTCTTCAGTCCCCTTATTTTGCCTGAAATGGAGTCTTACCTCTTCTAAACATAAGGAAACATCTGTCCCACTTTATTCTTGTTGTATCAGTAATGACTAATAATTATTAATAACTCTCCTTTCACTGTCAAAGTGTTGTTCTGGATGAGAAATCCTATGATCATCCTACTTAAATGCAATTATTTATATTCAAACTTATCATTAGCTTTCTGAAGCAATGAAAATTCCCTTAGATAGCTAAAGCCACCCAAATCCTGCAGATATTTTTCTGACAATTTGATGATTCTACATTTTACTTTACTCCATCTGCCTCTTTAATTGTTCACATAATATTCTGACCAGAAATTAGCCCTTTGCTTTATTCAATAATTCTCTTCCTATAAAATGGTCTTATTTCTTTGAAGAGATCTACAGTTGCTTGAAAACAAGCTTTATACTTCTTTTATGTCTCTCAAGGATAGTAAAATGGGCACATACAATAAACTCAGTTTAAGTATCGTCGTGAGAACACAGACTATTAGGCTGAGTGAAGGACCGTACCTAGGCGGTTACCGTGACGATGTTACAGAACTGAGCACAATCCCTCAGGGATCTTAGAGGAACAATGCTTAATAAGCCAAGTAAATCAACTGAGGAATTAGAGCTTGAGCAGGGCGTGAAGAAAAACTATCATACATTATAGTATTTGACAGCATACGAAGGGCATCCCCACACATTGTGACACTTGCAGCAGAAGACAGACTTTGTCTTGGCCCTTCCAAAACCCAGGCGGTCTTTGCACAAAGCACTAGTTTCCTTCTGTATAATAAGAGGGTAGTACCACTAGTTCCGTCTCCTTTATCTGAGGTACAAGGAGAAAATATACATAAAACTGAAAAATACAGAGAAATATGTTAATTACATTCGTCAGTGTTCGTGGAGGGGAGTGTAGACGGTACGCACTTGGGAGGCATTATGTCTGACAGCGGTGTTATAGTTACGAATTGCCGTAGTCTCTGACTCAAGCAGTTTACGATTTGAAAGAAATTTTCCAAGAAGAATTACAGTATAAAGTGAAACAAGCCAGAGCTGAGGGAGGCTGGGAGGCACAAAGAGAAACCGAGGAAAGAGCACTTCAGTAGGCTTCAGGAGCCTGAGGGGGCCTCACCAGGAAATCAGTGCTGTAGCCGAGTGACCCTTGGTGAAATGTGAGCGAATCTGGGAGGAAGATAAGGGCTGGGCCCAGGCAGCAAATGAGACGAGCAGAGTGAGGGCCCTGAGCAGAGGGGGCGCAGGGCAAGAGACCAGGGAGTATGTTACGGCCGAGAGAGAGAGGCATGTGGGGAGAATGATGGCAATGAGGCCAGAGGGTCAACATGAAGAAGGGGCTCCCGTCCGGGCAGTGAGGAGCTACTTCATTATTTTGAGAAAGAAAGACACATTCATGAGAAAAATCGCTCGGGTGGCAATGAAGATGGACTGTATGAGAGGAGACTGCTGGCAGGAGGCCATTTCAACAGCACTGACA
Source organism: Panthera onca (assembly GCF_046562875.1). Classification (NCBI taxonomy): domain Eukaryota; kingdom Metazoa; phylum Chordata; class Mammalia; order Carnivora; family Felidae; genus Panthera; species Panthera onca. The sequence goes on along the minus strand of NC_138343.1, from coordinate 20,407,073 downwards.
GGAGATAATCAATTCTGGAATTAGGGCAATATCACCCAGGATCGCAGCAAGATGTATGTGAGAGGCATCCCGGAGGTGGAAACAAAAGAACCTGATTAATTGGATGCACGAGGCACGGAATACAGAAAATGGGTTATTTTTTTCCACAAGGAAGAAGATCGGTGTTGGGAGGAAGTTTCAGGGGGAGATAGACGTAAGGAAGCCCAAATTCTGGAGCCAAACTGCCTGGTTTCCAGACATGGTTTTGCCACTAACAGTGTGATCTCAAAGAAGACATGTGACCTCTCTATGCCTCTCTTACTTCATCTGTGAAATGGGGATAATAATAATAGTACCTACCTGATAGGGCTGTTATAAGGATTAAATGAGTTAACACTTATGAAGAATAGAGAACACAGTGAGTTCCATATAATTGTAAATAAATTTAGGATGGGAAACAATTTAAAGAGATTGACCAGATAAAGGGAAAAATGGCAGATATGAGGAAGAAAGGATGTAACATTTGACAAGATCCAGAAATAGGGCAGGAGGGGGAGTTCAAGTAAGAGAGCAGAAAAGGGAGACAAGAGGGATGCATGCATGGGGGCGGGGCAGGGGGGCTGGAAGATGGGGGAAGATGAGGGCATTCAAATCAATAGCCTCCACCTTATGGCTGAAAGAGGGAGGAAGGCTCCGAGATAATGAAGACAAAGGAGGGGGGAAAAGGAGGGGTTAAGGAAAGCGCTAAGGGTCTGGAAGTATGCCTAGCAGGAATGAAGAGCTGATGCAGATGAGAGCCCGGCTGAAACTGAACAGTATAAATTCACAGTGGCACCAATCTGTAGCTTTGTGATTTCTCCCACAGACCTCAGCCTGGACAAGGACACAGGATGGAAGCATTTATTAGAACTGACCAAGAGGTGGGGATTTACAGGGAAAGGGTGGTGAATGTACAGTGGAGCAAAGAAGCTGAAGACACTAGTAAGAGTATTTGAAGTTACACAAAAGGAGATCCAGGTTGGATGGAGAAAAAGTACGTAGGTTTGGAAAAAGGGAAGGGATCCAGCTGCTTCAGATAATGACGGGATGAGTAAGAGATTAAGAGCTAAGAAGTAGAGGTTGTACAGAAGACGTGGTACTGGAATTAAGAATTAGAAGGAGGGGCACCTGGGTGGCTCAGCTGGTTAAGCATCCAACTTTGGCTTACGTCATGATCCCACAGTTCAAGGGTTCGAGCACTGCATCGGGCTCTGTGCTGACAGCTCAGAGTCTGAAGCCTACTTCAGATTCTGTGTTTCCCTCTCTCTCTGCCCCTCCCCGGCTTGTGCTCTCTCTCTCTCAAAAATAAATAAACATTTAAAAAAAAAAAAAAAAAAAAAAAGGAATTAGAGAGTTGTGAGGGTGATGATGGGGGGCTAGTCCAGGCCATGATGACAGTCAAGTCTACGGAATGGCAAGAGAAGTAGCTGCGAACAGGAGCAGAGACAAGAACAGGAAGCAAACAGGTCAAGGAACAGGAAGCTACTGCATTTGATGGATTATGTGGAAGGAATATGTGCATAAGGTACTTTGTATAAAAAAATTCATTTTTATTTGAAAAGGTGAAATGCAAATTTGATTTAAATTCAAGACAAATAAAAAAATCATTCGGAACATTACAGAGAAAAAAGCTAACAACTATTCAAATACTCACTATAAAGCGATGGAGTCCATAGTACAACAGGATATCTGCTAAGGTAAAGTTATATCCTGTAAGGTAGACTTTATCTTCAAGATACGAATTAAGATCCTAGAAAAAACAAATAAGATATTAATCTAAAAAGCAATAATAATCAAGTCAACTACCATATCATTAGATTTGGAACATTTAGAAGACTATTCGAAAACAAAACACTGACTTTTAATTTTTTAATTTCTGACATTAATAGACTCAGATTCATTCAAAAGAACCGATCATAAACCAATCACCTCATTTTGAAAAAATAGGGTAAATGTTATTAGTCTTATTTTAAAGAAATAAAAAAACATTAAAAATGTTATTCAAAACACCATCTATGTCCATTTCAAAGGCACACATTTTTCCCCCCAGGGTTGGGGAGATCATTTTGTAAATTATGATGTTAGATTTACTTTTTCCATCAAAATATAAAAAAAACTCTTCAATAATTTCTCTTAAGAGTACTATATAATTTACTGGCTTGCTGTATTTTTTATATATGCATATTAAAAAGTTTTAATTGCAGTAGAATCATGTTATCACCTTAACCACTTTTAAGTGTAAATATCAGGAATATTCATACTGTTGTGTAACCAATCTTTGGAATTTTTTCATCTTGCAGAACTAAAACTCCATCCTATATTGACAGATATATTTAGAACTCTGCATCCCAAGGCAACAGAATATACTTTCTTCTCGAGTGCACATGGAACATTCTCCAAGATATATCACAACATACTGGGTCACAAAACAGTCCTTAGGAAGTGTAAAAGAATTGAGATCATAGCATGCACACTTTCAGACCACAATGCTATGAAACTTGAAATCAACCACAGGAAAAAGTCTGGAAAACCTCCAAAAGCATGGAGGTTAAAGAACACCCTACTAAAGAATGAATGGGTTAACCAGGCAATTAGAGAAGAAATTAAAAAATATATGGAAACAAATGAAAATGAAAATACAACAATCCAAACACTTTGGGATGCAGCAAAGGCAGTCCTGAGAGGAAAATACATTGCAATCCAGGCCTAACTCAAGAAACAAGAAAAATCCTCAAAAGAAAATCTAACAGCACACCTAAAGGAAATAGAAGCAGAACAGCAAAGACACCCCAGACCCAGCAGAAGAAGAGAAATAAAGATCAGAGCAGAAATAAAACAATATAGAATCTAAAAAAACTGTAGAGCAGATCAATGAAACCAAGAGTTGGTTTTTTGAAAAAATAAACAAAATTGATAAACCTCTAGACAGGCTTCTCAAAAAGAAAAGGGAGATGACCCAAATAGATAAAAGGGAGATGACCCAAATAGATAAAATTGGCAAAGATGAAGTCAAGCTTTTGCTTTTTGCAGATGACGTGATATTATACATGGAAAATCCGATAGACTCCACCAAAAGTCTGTTAGAACTGATACATGAATTCAGCAAAGTTGCAGGATACAAAATCAATGTACAGAAATCAGTTGCATTCTTATACACTAACAATGAAGCAACAGAAAGACAAATAAAGAAACTGATCCCATTCACAACTGCACCAAGAAGCATAAAATACCTAGGAATAAATCTAACCAAAGATGTAAAAGATCTGTATGCTGAAAACTGTAGAAAGCTTATGAAGGTAATTGAAGAAGATATAAAGAAATGGAAAGACATTCCCTGCTCATGGAGTGGAAGAATAAATATTGTCAAAATGTCAATACTACCCAAAGCTATCTACACATTCAATGCAATCCCAATCAAAATTGCACCAGCATTCTTCTCGAAGCTAGAACAAGCAATCCTAAAATTTGTATGGAACCACAAAAGACCCCAAATAGCCAAAGTATTATTGAAGAAGAAGATCAAAGCGGGAGGCATCACAATCCCAGACTTTAGCCTCTACTACAAAGCTGTAATCATCAAGATAGCATGGTATTGATACAAAAACAGACACATAGACCAATGGAATAGAATAGAGACTCCAGAATTGGACCCACAAAAGTATGGCCAACTAATCATTGACAAAGCAGGAAAGAACATCAATGGAAAAAGACAGCCTCTTTAACAAATGGCGCTGGGAGAACTGGACAGCAACATGCAGAAGAATGAAATTAGATCACTTTCTTACATCATTCACAAAAATAAACTCAAAATGGATAAAGGACCTAACTGTGACAGGAAACCATCAGAACCCTAGAGGAGAACGCAGAAGAAAAACCTTTCTGACCTCAGCTGCAGCAATATCTTACTTGACACATTTCCAAAGGCAAGGGAATTAAAAGCAAAAATGAACTATTGGGACCTCATAAAGATAAAAAGCTTCTGCACTGCAAAGGAAACAATCAACTAAAGGCAACCGACGGAATGGGGAAAGATATTTGCAAATGACATATCGGACAAAGGGCTAATATCCTAAATCTATAAAGAACTCACCAAACTCCACACCCGAAAAACAAATAATCCTGTGAAGAAATGGGCAGAAAACATGAATAAACACTTTTCTAAAGGAGACATCCAGATGGCCAACAGGCACATGAAAAGATGCTCAACGTCACTTCTCATCAGGGAAATACAAATCAAAACCACACTCAGATATCACCTCATGCCAGTCAGAGTGGCCAAAATGAGCAAATCAGGAGACTACAGATGCTGGCAAGGATGTGGAGAAACGGGAACCCTCTTGCACTGTTGGGAATGCAAACTGGTGCAGCCGCTCTGGAAAACAGTGTGGAGGTTCCTCAAAAAATTACAAATAGATCTACCCTATGACCCAGCAATAGTACTGCTAGGAATTTACCCAAGGGATACAGGAGTCCTGATGCATAGGGACACTTGTACCCCAATGTTTATATAGCAGCACTTTCAACAATAGCCAAATTATGGAAACAGCCTAAATGTCCATCAACTGATGCATGGATAAAGAAACTGAAATTTCTATACACAATGGAGTACTACTTGGCAATGAGAAAGAATGAAATATGGCCTTTTGTAGCAATGCGGATGGAACTGGAGAGTGTTATGCTAAATGAAATAAGTCACACAGAGAAAGACAGATACCATTATGTTTTCACTCTTATGTGGATCCTGAGAAACTTAACAGAAGACCATGGGGGAAGGGAAGGAAAAAAAAAAAAAAAAAAGAGAGGGAGGAAGCCAAACCATAAGAGACTCTTAAAAACTGAGAATAAACTGAGGGTTGATGGGGGGTAGGAAGGAGGGGAAAGTGGGTTTTGGGCATTGAGAAGGGCACCTGTTGGGATGAGCACTGGGTGTGGTATGGAAACAAATTTGACAATAAATTTCATTAAAAAAATAAATAAATAAAATAAAACTCTGTCCTATTAAACAACTCCCCATCTCCCCCACCCCAGACCCTGGCAACCACCATTCTTTCTGTTTCTATGCACTGATTACTTTCAATACAGCATATAAGTGAACTCATAGAGAGTTTGTCTTTTTATGACTAGCTTATACTTAGTATAATAACCTCTTACATGAGTCAGAATTTTCTTCCTTTTGGGGCTTGATAATATTCCATTGTTTACATATACCAAATTTTGTTCATCGATTCATCCATCAAAGGACCCTTGGATTATTTCCATCTCTCAGCTATTGTCAATAATATTGCTATGGACATGAGTGTACAAATATCTCTTTAAGACCCATTGTGAATTATTTTGGGTATATATCCTTAAAATAGAATTCATATGGATGTTTTAGCTATAAAGACTCTCAAGGTTGTCACCTTTAGACTAAAAAACTACAATTAAATAATATTTTTGATTAGTGATATAAATCAAATTGTCCCTACCACATTACAGAATTTCACATATTCAGATAGTCACAGAACTAATGTTTGATGTTCATTTCCTTTGTTTTAAAGTCTTTCCCATGCCATTGCCAAACTTTATCAGATATTTTCCCCCTACAGAGTTCTGAGTTTTGTTTTCCTAATTAGTTTTAAACTTCCTAATAATATTGAAAAAGTGGTATAATAAACAGCTATATATCCTCTTTCTAGATTCAACAAATGTTAATGTTTTGCAATGCCTGCCATTTTGAAATTCTGTATTACCTTATTTGTGAGCCATTTAAACTTACAATCATGGTTTTAGCCTGAAATGGAACTCTATAGAGAGTAAGAAGTAAACCCTTTCATAATATTCTATTAGCAAAAGTTTTAAAAATAAGTAATACAAAGATAAATAGCCCATTATAAAACTGGGCAAAGAATACATACAAGCAAATTTTTAAAAATCATTTAAATTCAGGTACAACTATATGATGCAATACTAACAGGTTATCAAAAAGGTAGTATAAATGAATATTTAGGGACATGAAAGATATTCAGAACTCACTGTCAATGAACAACAAAAAAACAAGTTACAGTGTCCAATAGCTACCCACTTTTAAAATAAAATGCACACATGTATATACAGAAAGGAAAAGCATGGAAAGAGCACAAAAGGATTTCAATAATATCTGACAACTAAAGTGTTAGTAGCAGTTCTCTCTTGGTGGGACTATAAATGCTTAAAATTTTTTTCCCTTATTTGTATTTACTAAATTTCTTTAATAAGTATTTACTGTCTTTAAGATAAAAACACTATCACGAAATAGCAAAAAGCAAAGCAAAACAGAAAACACTTTCTCATCTATGCTCATATGGCCAAAAATCACACTGCAGTCCATTATACATACATTAGTCTCCCTACCAGTCTGCGTTCTGTAAGGACAGGGGCTGTGTTCTTACAGCCTACCCTTAATGGGTCACTGGATCACAAGCCCTTAGAGCTGCATCTGACACATCACTGTAGGTACAGATTAGGAAACTATGGCAGGGCAAGGACAACCAAGTCACCTATCCCCTTTTACATTTCAAAAATGGTAGTATCTCTGGTCAGATTCTCTGGATTGGAATTTCAAATACTATTTATATATCCCAGATACACCGTTTTGGTGGAATTACTTCCATGTGCCTAATACCAAATCTCTGAATACAACTTTGGACTTATAAACCCAATTCAGTGAAATCCTGTTCATACCTTTCAGAATTAAGTACTATTACTATCCTTTCTTCTGGGAAATTACAAGAGATAGTTACATTTGCCTGAAATCTCACATTCACTGAGAGAACAGACATGCTTGCTTCCCTTTGGAAATGCTGCTGAGCACGGCAGAGGCCAGCAGGAAGGGTCAGTGTGGATATTAAGCATGAATAGTTGATCAGGATAGCACCTATAAAGAAACAAGGCCTGAAATCTACCAGTTCTCTTGATGATATCTATCAAGAATATAGTTTAAACCATTTCCCCGAGTGATAAATGAAAAGCTTTTCGTACTATGAGAACTTCTTACACAACTTACACTACCAATTTATATAATGCGAATAAAATTAGAAAACAGAAGGGATTCCTGCAGTGGTATGTGGTTGTCTGGATGATTTCTAAGGATCCTTCAAATTCTAAACTTCTATAAAAATTTTTTAACCTGCTTTATTTTTATGTAATTAATAAAAAATATCATTTGGAATTAAAAAAAATTTTTTAATGTTTATTTTTTTTTGGGGGGGGGAGGGGTAGAGAGAAAGGGAGACACAGAATCTGAAGCAGGTTCCAGGCTCTGGGCTGTCAGTAGCAAATCTCATGTGGGGCTCAAACCTACAAACCAGGAGATCATGGCCTAAGCTGAAGTTGGATGCTTAATTGACTGAGCCACCCAGGTGCCCCACAATGTTTTTTATTATTGGTGATTCTGGAGCCATCTTCAGTTTATACCTTATATCAATAGATTCTTTTATTCTGATCTAGCTTCTTTGGAAAGAAAATACAAATCTTAAAACAATACGTCTTAAGGGAAAAAATGTGGGCTTTCTCAGATCAATCTAACAGTGTTTTTTAGTAACTCCCAAAGATTCTGATTCCCTTCTTGCCCTTGCAAAGTACTTTACTGCTGAATGGAGAAAATAAGTATTAAGACATTAAATAAAAATCATGCAAGTAATTGTTGACTATGATGAACGTTATGAGAAAAAGGACATAGAATAAGGACCTACATCTGTTAGAGAGAGAGAGGTGGCTGAGAACATTTCTGAGGAAGGGGTATCTGAGCTGAGATCTGAAGGCGGAGGGCTGGTGGACTCTTACCAGCACAGGTAATAACAGGTACAAACTACCCTGAGGCAAAAGGAAGCAAGAAGGCCCATAGCTTCAGCTACCGAATCTCAGGGGAGAGAGAGCTTCCTGCTATTAACAGTTCACGCATTTATTTTAGCCTTTACAGCGAATCACAATACCTTCAACAGAGTGCGGACACCGTCTTTACTGCAGTGCCCATCCACTCGAGTTACCCTGTACTCCAACCACTGCTGAACTACTGCTTTTTCTTCTGCGGTGCTCCCAAGCAAATATTCTTTGTTGGCCTGCTTGACAAGATGGGCTGCTATAGTAGTCAGTCCTGTTAGACTTGGACCGTTGTTTGTTTGAAGAACGGGAATCTTAAAAAGAAAAAAATTCTTCAGATAAATTTAAAAAACAAGTACCATCATGTTTTTAAGTTCTACGTATCAAATCCCTCACTGGTTTTTCAAGACAATCTAGGATTCTACTCTAAGGTACTAAATTATATACAAATGAAAATCAGCAAAATAGTTGTTCTATTATTTACAATTTGGTAACAGATGTTTGGAGTAAAACTCGTAGTAACATTGCAAAAATCAGTATGTTTCTACATAATTTATAACTGTGCTTATACAAGAGGAAAAAATGGAAAGCCTAATAATACTGCATTAATTTCAATCAAGGTTACCAATACCCTATTTTAGCAAGATGAACATACTTAAATAAACCTGACTTCTGTAATAACAAAAAGATACAATTATAGTAACACTCACTTAATGCTGATGTAGTTACAACCACCAAATGAGATCTAGGCTGCTTTTAGTGATATGTGATCTTAATATAATTAGCGATCTCATTAACTAGGTATGGACTGTGATGGTGACTTGGTTGCTATGAATTGCATATCCATCAATTCTGGAATTATTTAGAGTAAGGTCACTGTTGGCCAATATCTTATATTTTTAAAAACGTTCTAAAATATAATTGGGGCCAATGATAATAGTCTGGGCTTCAGGTAATCATCTGAAAAATAATACTGTTTTTGTTTCCCTTATTAGAACAGTAATACAAAAGGTCAGCTTATAAGAAATTGCTAATTAATTTAAATGTTTTTGATGTACAACCAAGCAAAGACCTATGAGAAATTTAAAAGAAAATGGGGAGGTGGGGTGCTTGGGTGGCTCAGTCAGTTGAACATCTAACTCTTGAACCTGCTTGGGATTCTCTCTCCCCCTGTTCCTCTCCTTCTCTCTCAAAAATAAATAAACTTAAAAAAGAAAGAAAGAAAGAAAAAGTATCACCTGATGGGGAGACTGACCAATTACCCAAAAACAAGTATACAAGGGCACCTGGGTGCCTCAGTCAGTTAAGCGACCAACCCTTGATTTCAGGTCAGGTCATCTCAGGATTCCTGAGATCCAGCCCTGTGTCAGGCTCCTTGCTGACAGTGCAGAGCCTGCTTGGGATTCTCTCTCTGCCTGTCTTGAGCTCACACACACACATGCGCTCTCTCGCTCTCTCTCTCTCTCTAAGTAAATAAACATTAAAAAAAGTATACAATCTAAACAACCCAAACAAACCAAACAAGAATATCTTCTTGGGAAGATGGCTGCTTTTTCCAGTCACTAAATAGTATCTGTACTTGTAAAGTGATTTACACTTTGTGGGACACTTTCACGCTCACATTTAGGTCAACAGGACCCTGTGAAGTATATGGAGAGATTAACATTATCAGATACAAATTCAAAGGTTACCTCCTAAAAATTAAAGTAACAAAAGGTACTTTCTGGTTTCCCACTTCCTTACCTACTTCCCATTCACTACTTAGCTCCTTGAAATTTCACTTTTGCCTTCATACTCAAATGAAGCCTCTACCTCTAAGATCACTGATAATATCCTTAAAAAAAAAAATGCATGGAGGGGCACCTGAGTGGCTCAGTCAGTTAAACATCTGACTGTGGCTCAGGTTATGATCTCACAGTTTGTGAGTTCGAGTCCTGCACCAGGCTTTTTGCTGTCAGCACCTCTGGGGTTGCTGGTAATGTTCTATTCCTTGACTGTGTTGTTACCTACCTGTGTTCACTTTGTGGCAACTCATCAAGATTTATTCACTTTTCTGAATGTATGTTATATTTAAAAAACAAAACATTACAAAACCAGAAAAAGAACCTGCAAACAATGACTGTGTGTGGGGAAATGACATTTAATTCTAAAGAGGATTATTTGTAAAAATATATTATCCACAATCCCACCATGCTAACTCAAAAAATTCCCAGTTACCTTCTCATTTAATCACTACATCTTCTAAGTTGGAAAGTAATTTCATCATCATCTTACAAAGAATCAGGGTCATCTGCTTTGTAATGGCAAGGTGGATAATGTCAGGGTTTGGATAAAGTAAGACTGACTTGTAAAGTCCATTCTCTTTCCTTTATACAGCCTGAAGTACACAAATCTTGCATAGCTGCAATCATGGGGCACAGGCTATTTTCATATTATTCTTAGAAGGCCATGGTTTTCTAAGTAATCACCATCAGTGGCTATATAAGTAATATTCCAATGTGCTGATGTACCATAATTTAATGAACCATTCTCCCAAAGCTGGATCTTTGGATTGTTTTCAATTTTTTTAAAAAAATTTCTTTAAATAATCTCTACACCCAACGTGGGGCTTGAATTCATAACCCTAAGAGATTAAGAGTCATATCCTCTACTGACTGAGCCAGCCAGGTGTCCCTGGATTTTCAATTAAACATTTTTTTTTAATGTTTTATTATTTTTGAAAGAGAGAGAGAGAGAGAGAGAGAGAGAACGCTTAAGTGGGGGAGGAGCAGAGAAAGAGGGAGACACAGAATCTGAAACAGGTTCCAGGCTCTGAGCTGTCAGCACAGAGCCTGATGTGGGGATTGAACCCATGAACCACGAGATCATGACCTGAGCCTAAGTCAGACACTTAACCAACTGAGCCACCCAGGTGCCCCTGGATTGTTGTCAATTAAAAAAAACAAAAACCAATTTTTTTATGTTTATTTATTTTTGAAAGAGAGAGACAGAGACAAGAGTGCAAGGGGGGAGGGGTAGAAAGAGAGGGAGACACAGAATCTGAAGCAGACTCCAGGCTCTGAGCTGTCAGCACAGAGCCTAATGTGGGGCTCAGAACCCACGGACCATGATATCATGACCTGAGCTGAAGTGGGAAGCTTAACTGACTGAGACACCCAGGTGCCCTGTCAATTTTTAATTATACTAGTCCCCTCTTATCTGTGGGGAAGATGTTCCAAGACCCCCAGTGGATGCCTGAAACCATAGGTTTGGATAGTACCAAATCTATGCATACTATGTTTTTTCCTATACATAAATACCTATGACAAAGTTGAAGTTATAAATTAGGCACAGGAAGAAATTAACAGCAATAACTAATAATAAAGTAGAACAATTATAACAATATAATGTAACAAAAGTTATGTGAATGTGGTCTCTCTCTCTTTCTAAATATCCTATTCTACTATACTCACCCTTCTTGCAATGATGCGAGATGACAAAATGCCTATATAATTAGATGAAGTGAGGTGGACAGCATCAGCATTGTGACATAGTGCTAGGCTACTCCCGACCTTCTGACATAGTGTCTATTTCTGGACATGACTAACCATAGGGAACTGAAACTGCAGACATTGAAACTATGGATGGGGAGGTGGTACACAGACAGGTGACTAATGTATAATTGGTAATGTTACAGAGAATGCCTTATTGCTTGATGTGGAGAATGAAGGCAGAAGAAAAAAATTAAACTTTCTTACAACTTACAATCCATTGACAATCCTTGAGAAAGGCAGAGTGACCTTCCTCTAGAAACTCAACTGCCTTGATGTTAATACTGTGCTAAGGGGAAAAGGCAACCTAAGCTTAACATTAGCCTAATCTCCAGGAACCTGTAAGTCTCACAAAAAAATTCCTTTGGAAACTTTCTTTATCTCTACCCCTCCTCAAAGATACATGTTACCAATCATCTTCCAAGCATGTGGCCCACTGATATACATCTGAAGGGTCTCAGAAGGTTTTACTGGATAGTAGTAAATGACCTTTTCCTAACAACAGCTAGCCCCTCCAGGTCCTGGAAACCTTGATTCCAAACCCCTTAGAGACTTACGCTATCCCTAACCCCCTCCCAAATTGAAAGTATATAATTAGCCACTCCTCACAACCCCAGTGCAGCTTTCTGCCCAAGGGTCCTGTCCCTGTGCTTTAATAAAACCACCCTTTTTGCACCAAAGACATGTCAAGAATTCTTTCTCGACTGTTCGCTCCTGAACTCCAACTTTTCATATCATTGCTGGCTTACTGCTGTCAGCTGTCTTCCCCCAAAATGACTGAATCTTTTCATATAATCCCAACCCTTTCCCCAAACACACAAATAGAAACTTTCAATAGCTACCCTCTGCTAAGACAAAAAAAAAAGTTTCAATTAAAATAAAGTAAAAAACCATACTCTGAACTCCAAAGCCCTCACAATTGCCCTCAAACTATAATTTTGGGCTTACTTTACATTGCAGCACTTTTCATATTGGTCTACTTCTTGCTCCAAATTTCCCAATCTTTCATAATTTTGGTCTTACACACTTTCCATAGCAGCTTTTCTGTGAAGTTTACAAATCCAATCTCACAGTTAAAATTAACTTTCTCCTTTCACATTCCTCAACGTTTTCCTCCACTTAGTATATATTCCATTCTGCCCTAAATTGCCAAAGACTGTTTCTCATACTAGATAAGCCTCCAAGACTCACGTCTTGGCAATGTTCTCTAAAAAACAGAAACCGAACTAGGGAATAGTGGGCGAAGGGAAGGGATCAGCAAGAGGCCAGAGGAAAACGCAACAGCAGGCCTTTTGTCTCCAATGTCTACTTTGCCACCAATCAATGGGCTGATCTTAGGCAAGTCCCATGACTTTTCTAGGCTTCAGGTTAACTTATGTATAAAAACTACACAAGGACTGCTTTTTACCATGGACCAAACTGAGGAACACAAAAAGAAAAGCGTCACATGGAAAAAATCTCAAAGGGACGAAAAATGTATTTATCCAAAGTTGTCTGCTTACAATCATTCCTCTTTTCTAACACATTCCATCCACGTCAAACAACGATGTTTATGAAACACAAACGTTCTTCAACGCCCTGAGAAATCGGAGTCCTTATACCTTCCCAGTCAATTTCATACCCAGTACCTTTCCCCTTCATTTTCTGCACGCTGCACACTGAACTTGAAAAACAGAAAAATCTTCCTTGAATCTCCTAGATTGGAGCAAAACCAACTATGTATTCTCTCAGACATCTGCGCTTCAATGTAGCACTTTTCACTTGTAATTAAAACAGCAGCAAAGTTTGTCCACCTAGAAAAAAACCAAGCTTCCGGAGGAGGAAGGAGTGAGTCCGTCTCAACCACTGCTGCATTCCCCAGCTCCAGCACAGCGCTACCTGGCATCCTGTTAGCTCTCTGGAGTGGCTGAATGACACTGAATGAAAGGTAGTGTTCTAGTTAATGCTGTCACTGAATGCAAACGCGGGGCCTCCAGACTGGACTCTTTGAGGCCCTTTCTCGCTTTCCCAGAACGGGATGACGACAATTTCCCAGGAGAAAACGTTCAGGCTGAACCCGAACTGGGGAGGTTCCCCTGCACCCTCTAGGAGCCAGGGCCGCAGGGGGAGACCGAGAGACGCCAGCCGGTCCTGCGGCGCAGACACGTGGGGAGAAGGAAAGCCGCCTCCTCATTCTGTCCGCCTCTGCCGGCCACCCCGTCCTACCTGGGCTCAGCAAGCCCCGCTCCTGTCCACCTCTCCCCCTCCGCGCCGCCCCCGTTTCTCACCTGGCGCTCGCCCTGAGCGCTGTATTTGTTCCCTTTACTCAGTCCCAGGGACTTCTCCAGCAGCTTCAACTCCGCGGCCGCCGCCATCTTCCGGCAGGAGCTCTTGGCAGGGGCGGGACCAGAACAGCAAGGATCTCCTGCATTGGCTGGGAGGGAAGGCCCGCTCCCACCAATGTCACCATCTATTGGCTGAACGCAAGGGGGGCGTGGAAGTCTCGCTGAGCGCAGAGGCGGGGTCAAGGTAAGGGGCGGGGCAGAAGGATGGGTGTGAGACAGGTGGAGAGGTGGTAGCAAACACCTGTGTGAGGTCTTGGAGCTCCCGAGCTTACTGGCAGAGCCGGGCTTTGCTGTAGACGGAGTCGGCAAACTTCTAGACAGCAGGCTGCTTTCCTGGCTGCCAGAGTTAACTGGTTAGCTGATTTGGCATGCTAAGAGTCTTTTTATGCATAATTGGAACCAAGATTTACTTTAGTTTGGCTTAGGAATCTGTGAATTTGAACAATCAGATTGAATAGCAAAGAGTTCACAATCTATGAGGAGTTTCTAACATGGTGTTAGTCATAGGAATTTTAATAGCGTCGTAATGCTGTATTGGAAAAACTAATTTTCCGTCTGTCAATCTACAGTTTAATAGTAACAGTAGAAATATAAATTTAAAGACTATTTATAGAGCACTGGTATGTTAGATAACATCAAGCAATTCCTATGGCCCAAGAAAATCAGCCATTAATAGTTTTAATGAGCTTTATTTGCCATGCCACGAAGATAAAGTAATGATGTAATTTAAGTAGCTTTTGGCATGTAAATAAGCAATGCAGTGACGTTTCCCTCCTGAACCGCTATATTCTTACATCTTCAAGACAGAAAATGGGTAGCATATGTTGAAGCCTTGAATTTCCGAAAGATTTCTAGAAAGATTTTTTTTTCCAAATTGAGTGAATAAACAAAATTTATGTCAGTCTGAGAAAAATGGAAAAGAATTACTACAAGGTAGTTCACTAAATCAGAAATATGGAAGTTTCATGGAGAGTGCTGTCCCTGTGTAACACCTTCCTTACTCCAAAATACTTAATGAGTTAACACTGGTAGCAGAATTAAATGTAGAGAAAAGAGAATTTGGCCAAATCAACATAAACAAAATACAAAAGAAATTCTGGTGTAGGTGGATTGTTGTGCATCTATTTTCTCTTTACTTTCCAAAATACAGAGAATTGAATGACTATTTCACTACTTCTAAAAAGGTCAGTACTCTAAGAAAATTCACATAATCTATTTTCAATATTTAGGTTCAGTTTCTGTTTATAATGAAACATTTTAAAAAATCCCACAGTTAAGGGCGCCAGGGTGGCTCAGTCAGTTAAGCCTCCAACTCTTGATTTCTGCTCAGGTCATGATCTCACGGTTCCTGAGTTCAAGCCCTGCCTCAGGCTCCTCGCTGGCAGTGTGGAGCCTGCTCGGGTTCTCTCTCCCTCTCCCCCGCTCATCTTGCTCTCTTGCTACAATAAATAAATAAACTTTAAACAATAAAAAAGATGCCACAGTTATGTGATTCTAGTGGATGGTGTATTTAAAATAAGGCTTGATCTAAATTACCTGAACTGATGATTTGAGTTCTGGGATAAAAATAACTGAATGGATATTCCCCTAAATGATAGACGTGAAAGTTTTGGGAAGTTTGAGTGGATAATCGGGTAGAATATCATCTTTTAATTTATGCACTTTGATTTGAATTATTGCGGATAGATTTGTAATTGAAAAGAAAATTTGTTTTAATGTAGAAACCTTCCCTTCAAGCCCTGATGGCTTTTAATACTGGATGTCTTTTTACTCTCTAGTATTCTTACTTTTGTTGTGGATATTAATGACTGGGGGAGAAAATTAACCACTGCAGGGCTGCTGAGATGAAAAGGAAGGGAGGTGGTGACACATAAAAAGAGGCAAATTTAAACCGGATTTCAGGAGCCCAAAGATTCTGTTCTCTATTCAGCGCTGTTTATGTCACTCTAGTCAGGGAGTTAGCCTCGTTGAGACTCAATTTCCCTAAATATAAACCCAATGGGCTTGGATTCTCTCTGGTTCCTTTTGGCATTGATATTCGGTTTTTCAGTATTTAAGGTGATCATATGTTTCACTTTTTGCCTTAAAGTGAACATGTATTTTTGTATGACTAATGTAATTTTGTAATTGTAATTTTGAAATGTAACTGCACCACTAAAGCAATTTTGTATGGTTGGCTGGAAAGCCTTTTGCTGTGGCCAGCTGTGGTATATAAATATCATGACTTGCTTGTTTTAAACAGAATTTAGGGGTAGAAATAGAGAGAGGGGTTTAGGTGTCCCTGACTACTCTCTTTTTTATTATTTTTTTATTTTTAAATGTTTATTTATTTTTGACAGAGAGAGACAGAGCACAAGCGAGGAGGTGCAGAAAGAGAGGGAGACAGAATCTGAAGCAGGCTCCAGGCTCTGAGCTGTCAGCACAGAGCCCTATGCAGGGCTCAAACTCACGAACTGCGAGATCATGACCTGAACTGAAGTTGGATGCTCAACCAACTGATCCACCCAGGCACCCCTGGATCAAAGTTCTGATTGGCATAATTTAGTCACTTGCTTGTGTCCTGGCTGTAAGCTAATCTGAGAAATTGAGTTTTGACTTCAGTATTCAGTATTCAAAGAATTGATATTACACTTATCTCTAATATCATATCTAAATTACAGAAATAATGGAGGCGGTCATTATACATTGCTTATCTGCTCTGAAATGTGGAACAATATAACTATAAAAAATGCAGGGGCACCTGGATGACTCAGTTGGTTGAGTGTCTGACTTCTGATTTTGGTTCAGGTCATGATTTCATGGTTCATAGATCAAGCCCTGCGTGGAGCTCTGTGCTGACAGTGTGGAGCCTTCTTGAGATTGTCTCTCTCTCCCTCTGCCCCTCTCCCCAACTTGCACATGCGCTCTCTCTCTCTCTCTAAGATAAAAAATATATAATTATTAAAAACTATAACTATTTGTAAGACTATCAAAAATGGGAAGATAAGATGATGAACATACAGGAATGAGAGCAGCTTGCTGATTGCTCTGTTGGTGTTAATTATAAGGAAAAAAAGCTATTATTTTACATTAGGTGCTGAAGGAAAAGGAGGGAAGGAGAAAGAAAAGATTTCTAGCTAGTTCCAATATTGTTCATGATAGGCAACTGATAAGCAGTATCCCAAAGAAGAGAGGATTTGATTAATATATAAAGGTAGTATTCTAAAGGTAACCTTAGAACAAAAATATAAACTTTCCTAAACACCAAAAGAAAGAGATAATGCAAGTAAATGGAACAGACCATGTAAGTGGATGACTGTATGTCTGTCTCTACCAATATGACAGAAATAATGAGGCCAAGTATTAGCTGACAAGCAAAATTCACATTGTATTATTTATAAGACCACATCCAAAAAAACACAAAGGGCACTTTATAATGCTAAAGGCTAAAGATATATACCCCATATTATATGCCCCAAAATGTGACAAAATTTTTATCAAAGCAGATACAACAGGAGATGGTAGGAGAAATAGAAACTCAGGAATAAAAGGGGCTGTTAGTATATTTCTCTCAATCTGAGACAGAGCAAGTGGAAAAAAAAATCAGGAAGAATATAGAAAATCCAGATAAGAGAATCAGTAATGTAGAACACATGCATATGAACAAATCTCTGAAACCTGAGAAAACACCTTTTGTGTTAGTTTTCCTGTGGCTGCTGTGGCAAATTCCTACCGTCTTGGTGGATCAAAACAACAGAAATTCGTTTTGTCACATTCTGGAGGCTAGAAGTTCAAAATCAGTTTCATTGTGCCCAAATCAAGATGTCGGCGGCTTGCCTCATTCCAATACTCAAGGCCAGAATCCTCAGATTTCTTTCTGTTCCGTCTTCACACAGCCCTGCTCTTTAGTTTGTCACATCTCCCTCTGCCCCTCTCTTACAAAGACACCTGTAGTTGCATATAGGGCTCAGTTGTATAGTCCAGGATAATTTCCCCATCTACAAACCCTTAACTTAATCGTATCTGCGCATATCTTTTTAATATTGCTTTATAGAGTAATATATTTTCATGTTCTAGAAATAAGACCTGATATTCTTGGGGGCAATTGTCACCTACCATACCTTCATTTCACATGCACCCCTGGATCATTCATGAAAATTCATTGCATCTTTGGTCACAAAGAAAATAAATAAATTTGAAAAGTAATACATTCTAAAGAATAAAAATAACAAAAGCATTATTTTTTTGACCACAATGCAATAGCATCAGAAACTAAGAATAAAATAAAAATTTAAAAAGACTTCTTTTAGAAATGTAAAAACGGAGGGACCTTTTTTGACCACAATGCAGTAGAATCATAAACTAAGAATAAAATAAAAATTTTAAGACTTCTTTTAGAACGTAAAAACAGGAGCTCAGTCAGTTAAGCATCCGACTTCAGCTCAGGTCCTGATCTTGCAGTCCATGAGTTCTAGCCCCACGTTGGGCTCTGTGCTGACAGCTCAGAGCCTAGAATCTGCCTGGGATTCTATCTCTCGCCCTCTCTCCCTGCCCCTCCCCCACTCACATTCTGTCTCTCTCTGTCTCTCAAAAATGAATAACTATTAAAAAAAATTAAAAAAAAAGAAATGTAAAAACATTTTAATAAACGACTCTTGGACCAAAGAGGAAACACAGGATGAAATAGTAGAATTTGTGGATCTATGAATACAGTTATGAGAGGAAAATTTATACTATGAAATATTTATATTAATAAAAATGAAAAATAAATTAAAATTGAAATGTAGATAGGGAATTTAAAAATAAGCCAAAAGAAAGCACAAGGAAAGAAGTGATAAATATTAAAAAATGTGTAAGAAAACAATAACAATGAGAGAGTAGAATTTATGAATAAAATCAAATTGTAAAAGTGAAAAATTCACAAAATTAACAAACCACCAGCTACTGTATGTAGTGAAAGATATAAAAGGGAGAAAGCATAAATACACAAAATTAGAAGTGACAGGAAGGCAATAACCATCATAACGGAGAAAATTTTCAAAATCATAAGAGATTTGTTTTGTGTAAGTCCCTGTAAATATACACTTAGATGAAGCTTCCTAGAAAAATGTTTTGAGGGGCGCCTGGGTGGCTTGGTCAGTTAAGCATCCGACTTCGGCTCAGGTCATGATCTCACAGTCTGTGGGTTCGAGCCCCGCGTCGGGCTCTGTGCTGACGGCTCAGAGCCTGGAACCTGTTTCGGATTCTGTGTCTCCCTCTCTCTCTGCTCCTCCCCTGTTCATGCTCTGTCTCTCTCTGTCTCAAAAATAAATAAATAAATAAATAAATAAATAAATAAACGTTAAAAAAATTAAAATTAAAAAAAGAAAAATGTTTTGAGTTATTTTCTGGAAAAATGTGACTTCAAATTGACACCAGTGAGAACAAAATCGTAAAGAGACTAATAGTCACTAGGGAAGAAATAGAGGGAGGAGTGGTAGAACTGCCCACGAAAAAGTACCAACTCCAGATGTGTTCACAGTGGGAGTCTACCAAAATTAGAGATCAAATCATTTAAATGCTGGTGAAATTATTCCAGAACATAGAAAGAGAAAAACTTGGAAATTTGTTTTACAAGGAGATGAAGGGATTGATCCCTAAACCTGTCAAAGATTTTTCCTAACAAGAAAACCACAGAACAATCTGTTATACATATATATGTAAAAATCATAAATAAAATATTAGCAAACAGAATCCAATGGCATATTAAGAAAATACATCACGAATAAGTGGATTTTATTCCAGGAATGCTAGGGTGGTCCAACATTGGGAAATCTGTTAGTATAATCCATCATGTTAATATGGCTAGGGAGAAAAATCGTATAATCTTTTTGCCGGCTCAAAAAAGTCATTTGACATTATTTAATACTCATTCGCATTAAGAACACTGAATACAATGGCAATTAGTATATACATATATGTGTATGAGTGAGTGTGTGCCAAAATCCCAAAGGTAGCAGTTTATTTTTTATTTAATGGGAAAACATTAGAAGCTTTCTTGTTAAAATCAGGAACAAGGTAACAGTGCTCACCATCTCCACTATTTCATGATATTGTGTGAGACAGTTTTAGCCAATGCATAATTACGTAAGAAAAAGTAATTAGAGGCATACAAATGGAAATGAGAGGTCAAATCTGTTTGTAGAGAATTTGATTTTATATCTCAGAAACTCAAGCTAATCAGTGGGAAAACTACAAATAGTAGGAGAATTTACCAAAGCAGTAGATTATAATAGCAACATTAAAAAATCAATAGTTAGAAGTTATAATTGAAGAGAAGATCCCATTTGTATTAAATATTAAAAAAAGGAGATGTAAAAACATAGGTATCACTTATATGTAAAACAATATAAAAACTCAAAGCTGCAAAAGTACATTTGAACAAATGGGCAGGCACGCCATATGGATGTCAAGCCTCTGTAAATTAATTTATAAATTACTAAATTGCAAGAAAAATCTAACAGGTAGTTTATTACTATTATTATTCTGGAATAATAATAAAAAGCCATAAAAATTCTGTGTGTGAAAAAAGAGCAATGTAGTTTGGGGGCCGGGAGAGCCCTTTACCATATTAAAACTTTATTATAGGGGCGCCTGGGTGGCTCAGTCGGTTAAGCGTCCGACTTCGGCTCAGGTCACGATCTTGCGGTCCGTGAGTTCGAGCCCCGCGTTGGGCTCTGTGCTGACAGCCCAAAGCCTGGAGCCTATTTCAGATTCTGTGTCTCCCTCTCTCTCTGACCCTCCCCTGTTCATGCTCTGTCTCTCTCTGTCTCAAAAATAAATAAACGTTAAAAAAAAATTAAAAAAAAAACTTTATTATAAATCCTCTATAATCAAAACAGGGTGGTATTGACATATGAAGAGACAGATCAGTGGAACAGAATAGAAAATCCAGATAGATACCCAGTTGTATTTGTTAATATGCAATAAACTCAAATTAGTGGGGGAAAAGATGGACCATTTATTTTATTTTATTGTTATTATTTTAAATGTTTATTTATTCTTGAGAGAGAGAGAGAGAGAGAGAGAGAGAGAGAGAGAATCTGAAGCAGGCTCCAGGCTCTGAGTTGTCAGCACAGAGCCCGATGTGGGGCTTGAACTCAAGAACTGTGAGATCATGACCTGAGCCGAAGTCAGATGCTCAACCAACTGAGCCACCCAGGCGCCCCTGGACTTTTTCAATAGCCTCCACCACACACAGAGAGATAAATTCCAAATATATTAGAGACTTAAGTGTATAAAATAAAAGCATACAAGTACCAAAAGAAAACATGGGTAATTTGTACTTACACTATGTACTCATAATAATATAAAATGTACTTACAATAAGGGGAATGAAAATTATAAACCACATTGATACCGTTTCTTATCTGTCATATTGGCAACATCCAAAAGGGTGACATCACAATCTGTGATCGGCTATGTGAAGAAATATGTGCTCTCATACATCTCAGATGACAGCAAAATGATATAATTCCCACGAGTGGAACTGGGTGATGCCTAGCAAAATTACAAACATCTTTACTTTTGGGCCCAGAAATTCCACCACCAGGCTTGATTCCACGGAATACTGATAAAAATATAGAAACAAGAAGGTATATGTGTATAAGGCTATTGAATGCCATCCTGTTTATGATAGTAAAAAACTGTAAACATCCATATGTCCTTAAAGAGGGAGCAAGTTGAAGAAATAGAGGATGAGCTGAAGAAATAGGGAGCAGAGTGCTAAGTAGCTCTAAAAAAGGAATAAAGAACGTCTTTATATGGTGGTAGAAAATGATCTCCAGAATATGTTGTTAAGTGAAAAAGCAAGGTAGACAAGGTGTTTATGGCATCCTACCATTCACTGAACGAAGTGTGGGTAGTATAAATACACGTATATTTTTGCTTCTGTTTAAAAAGGGAATAATAAACCAAAAACTTAAAAAAAAATGAAGTGGACAGGATAGAAACTAGACTTTTGTGATTACATTTTTTCTTATAGGTTTGACTTTGGAACCAGATACACGTTTTCACATAATTATAAACATATCACATCTAAGAATTTGTCCCTAAAATACTGAAAGCAAAATAAAGCAAAATGGTACGTCAAGTTGGGGGCGCAATCACATAGTTTGGAACTCTTTTAAATGGCTTTGTAACGCAATAATTTAGTTGTACATTCTTTAGTGAGATATACTCTAAAGGCAAAAGTTCATGAAGATCTGCAGGGGTTTTTTTTGTTTGTTTGATTAGCATGTTGGCAGTGTTGGTATTCTAAGGCGTGTGCACTATGTATGCCTACGAAGGCACATATACTGTGGCACAAAGCAAAGAAGTAATTATGGTTTGCAAGAAAAGAGAAGCAGATGCAAGAAAGAAGAGTTGAATCAAAGCTCCTCAGTTCTGAACTTGAATTGAAATCTTTTTTTTAATTTAATTTTTTGTTTTTTAAAATTTACACTCAATTGGAAGAATAAATATTGTTAAAATGTCAATACTACCCAAAGCTATCTACACATTCAATGCAATCCCAATCAAAATTGCACCAGCATTCTTCTCGAAGCTAGAGCAAGCAATCCTAAAATTTGTATGGAACCACAAAAGGCCCCGAATAGCCAAAGTAATTTTGAAGAAGAAGACCAAAGCGGGAGGCATCACAATCCCAGACGTTAGCCTCTACTACAAAGCTGTAATCATCAAGACAGCATGGTATTGGCACAAAAACAGACACATAGACCAGTGGAATAGGATAGAAACCCCAGAATTAGACCCACAAAAGTATAGCCAACTAATCTTTGACAAAACAGGAAAGAATATCCAATGGAAAAAAGACAGTCTCTTTAACAAATGGTGCTGGGAGAACTGGACAGCAACATGTAGAAGGATGAAACTAGACCACTTTCTCACACCATTCACAAAAATAAACTCAAAATGGCTAAAGGACCTGAATGTGAGACAGGAAACCATCAAAACACTAGAGGAGAAATCAGGAAAAGAACTCTCTGACCTCAGCCGCAGCAATTTCTTACTTGACACATCTCCAAAGGCAAGGGAATTAAAAGCAAAAATGAACTATTGGGACCTGAAGATAAAAAGCTTCTGCACTGCAAAGGAAACAATCAACAAAACTAAAAGGCAACCAAAAGAATGGGAAAAGATATTTGCAAATGACATATCGGACAAAGGGCTAGTATCCAAAATCTATAAAGAGCTCACCAAACTCCACATCCGAAAAACAAATAATCCTGTGAAGAAATGGGCAGAAAACATGAATAGACACTTCTCTAAAGAAGACATCCAGATGGCCAACAGGCACATGAAAAGATGCTCAACATTACTCCTCATCAGGGAAATAGAAATCAAAACCACACTCAGATATCACCTCACGCCAGTCAGAGTGGCCAAAATGAACAAATCAGGAGACTATAGATGCTGGCGAGGATGTGGAGAAACGGGAACCCTCTTGCACTGTTGGTGGGAATACAAATTGGTGCAGCCGCTCTGAAAAACAGTGTGGAGGTTCCTCAAAAAATTAAAAATAGACCTACCCTGTGACCCAGCAGTAGCACTGCTAGGAATTTACCCAAGGGATACAGGAGTGCTGATGCATAGGGGCACTTGTACCCCAATGTTTATAGCAGCACTCTCAACAATAGCCAAATTATGGAAAAAGCCTAAATGTCCATCAACTGATGAATGGATAAAGAAATTGTGGTTTATATACACAATGGAGTACTACTTGGCAATGAGAAAGAATGAAATACAGCCCTTCGTAGCAACGTGGATGGAACTGGAGATGTGATGCTAAGTGAAATAAGCCATACAGAGAAAGACAGATACCATTATGTTTTCACTCTTATGTGGATCCTGAGAAACTTAACAGAAACCCATGCGGGAGGGGAAGAAAAAAAAAAAAGAGGTTAGAGTGGGAGAAAGCCAAAGCATAAGAGACCCTTAAAACTGAGAATAAACCGAGTGTTGATGGGGGGTGGGAGGGAGAGGAGGTAGGTGATGGGCATTGAAGAGGGCATCTTTTGGGATGAGCACTGGGTGTTGTATGGAAACCAATCTGACAATAAATTTCATATATTAAAATAAATAAATAAATAAATAAATAAATAAATAAATAAATAAATAAATAAATTTTCTTTGATGGTTGAAGCAAAAATTATAAAAAAATAAAATAAAATAAAATTTACACCCAGATTAGTTAGCATATAGTGAAGCAATGATTTCAGGAGATTTCTTAGTGCCCCTTACCCATTTAGCCCATCCCCCCCCCCACAACCCCTCCAGTAACCCTCAGTTTGTTCTCCATATTTATGAGTCTCTTCTGTTTTGTCCCCTCCCTGTTTTTATATTATTTTTGTTTCCCTTCCCTTATGTTCATCTGTTTTGTATCTTAAAGTCCTCATATGAGTGAAGTCATATGATTTTTGTCTTTCTCTGACTAATTTCGCTTAGCATAATACCCTCCAGTTCCATCCACGTAGTTGCAAATGGCAAGATTTCGTTGAATTGAAATCCTAATATGAGCTCATAATGATTTTATCTTAAAGAAAATGAAAAGTATTTTCTGTCTAGCTCTGTCCACTTAGAAGTCTTAGAAACAGGAACAACTGCATAACACTGAGAGTCAATCAGACCCAGGTTTTAGTTTCGAATACTATTTCCACTGAAAGGAATAATCGTTCTTTGGAGAACTGATTCCAGATCTGGGACAAGACATGTATCAGATGATCCTGGATCATCTTGTCAGAGCAGAAAGCAAAGAAGTTATCAAAGAGTGAGAAGGAAGCGTGAAAGGGTGAGATAAGATCATTTGAGTGTCACTAAGACTGCAGTGGATTAAAACACTTTAAATATATTTGAATCTATGAATTCATAATGATACTAAAAAACAAAAAAGAACAAAATCAAAGCGACCCTCATTGATCACCTTTGGGTGATTCTACAGATCCAGTTCATCATTTTGAAAAATGATAAATAATAGAATCAAAAAAGGGAACTTTTTTCCCTCTCGATTATTATATAGTTACTGCATTTTGGGGAAACCAAATACTGTTGAGGGGTAATTTTCTCTTTATGGAAGTGCTCAAGCTAAGAAATGAAGATAAAACAATAGACTATCATTGTTTTGCATCCTTCAATGAAATAATAGATCTAGGCAATGGTTATTAACAGTTGCTCACATCACAAAAATGGAGACAATAGATATAAAGTGCTTCAGAGAAAGGTACATTAACAAGTAGGTGGGGCGACGGGGTGGCTCAGTTGGTTCAGCATCCAACTTTGGCTCAGGTCATGATCTCACGGTTCATGGGTTCGAGCCCCATGTCGGGTTCTGTGCTGACAGCTCAGAGCCTGGAGTCTGCTTCAGATTCTGTGTCTCCCTCTCTGCCCCTCTCCTGCTCATGCTCTGTCTCTTTCTCTCTCTCCCTCAAAAATAAATAAAACATATAAAAAATAAAAAAAAATTAAAAACAAGTAGTCTTGCCAATTGAATCTGAATGTAATTAAGCTTTTTGCTCTAGCAACCCATAGGGGGAAAGAAGAACACGTTAAACCATCAGCAAATTCCAGATCATAGGAAACTCTTTGGAACAAATGATCAGTTTCAATAAATAAATTGTGAAGAAAAAATAAAAGAGGGAAGTAGAACTTAAAAATTTAAAGAGGTCTAGGGACATATCAATCAATTGCAATGTATGGATATTTTCTTAAACCTAATTCTAGCAAAAAACTGTTAAGTTAAAAAAAAGTTGGCAGTCAGCCATTAGAGTGGCACACATCGACCACATTCCATTTTGCATACCAGGGATATTAAATTACTTACTCAAATTCATATAGCTAATAAATGCGTGCATGAATCACCTGGAGTTCTAAAAAATGCAGATGTCGTGCTATATTCCAGGAGATCCTGATTTACTTTATCTGGGTTGGGACCAGGCATTGGTATTGAAAAAAAAAAAAAAAAAAAGCCCACAAGAAAACAAAAAACAGTCCCCAAGTGATTCTAATGTGCAACTGGGGTTGAGACCCCCTTTAATAGAGACCCCCTTTAATAGAGGAGGGGTGCCTGTGTGGCTCAGTCAGGTAAGTGTTCAACTCTTGATTTCAGCTTAGGTCATGATCTTAGGGTCATGGGATCAAGCCCCACGTCAGGCTCCGCGAAGCCTGCTTGGAATTCTCTCTCTTCCTCTCCCTCTGTCCCTCCCCTCCTTGTGCTCTCAAAATAAATAAATAAATAAATAAACATTAAACAAATAGAGGATCTGAGATTTCAACTCAGTTTTCTGTCCTCAAGCCCCCAGAGTTCTAACTTCCTGCTGTCTCCTTTCTCTGTGATTATGGTGAGCTGGTGCCTCCTCTCCAGTCAACATCAGGCATAGGAAAGAGGAGAAAGGTATTTTATTTAAAATAATCAATGGACACATTTCTTAGATGATTCACATATTTGATCGGAGAGCTCCCTGTCGAGGCAGCCTTACTCACAATAAAGATAACTCGAGGACCTGAGTTTGTCAGATGGAACACTTCTCTAATCTGCTTTTATTACAGTCAAATTTTAAGTCCACAGCACCTTAGGATACGAATTGAACGTCAAGTGAAATTAATTTGGCAAGTGGAACATGAACTGGCTGACTTTCCTTTTCGGAGCAGGCCTGACAGCTTTCTGTGTGTCATATTGGCATCTGTTAAAATGAGCTGCAGATGCCAGAAACTGTTACTGTATCAGATTGCTCTTAGCAGTTTGGGGGAACGTAACTTTCTATTTCAGAATATGTTGGGATTTTGAACGCATGTTTAAGCGACATCGATTGAAAGGTACATAGGTGATGCCTGCACCCTGTGCGCCTGTTTCTCTTTGTCACAGGCACCTCACACATCTACAGGTGTTCCATGTGTGTGTTAAGCCATTACTATGTGCCAGGCACTGAACCAAACACTAGGGACACACTGATGAGCAACCCCCGCCCTATTAGGTTTAGGGCATCTTGAGGGAAGAGACTAGAAAACAGATAATTGGGATCCTGTGGCAGGCAATGATTGGGAAATAGAGAGAGTGACAAGAACACACAGAGAGACACTTAATGTGGAACTGGGGGAGGTCAGGGAAGTTTCCAGGAGGTCCTGGCACCGAACCCAAGACCTGAAGAATGCATGGATTGGTCTGGAGAGAGCTGGGGTGGTGGGGTGTTAGGGGAGAGTTCCAGGTGGTGGGAATTGCATGTGCAAAGAGTGTAGTGTGAGGAGAAACTGATTCTTTGCAGGAACCGCTCAGGGTGAGTAGTGAGAGGGGAGGCTGGACAGGTAAGTAGAGGCTGAGTCAGAAGAGCCTTGTAAGCTGCTTCGGAAGTCTTTACTCCAAAGTCTCTTAGGCACCTCAGACGCAGCATGTCTGAACTGAGCTCCCTGTACTGTCTCGTGCCCTTTCCCCAGGGCCACCCCTTCTCTCCTGGTCTCCATCTCACTGAATGACATTCAAACATTTGCCCAAGTCAGAAGTCCAGGCACCAACCTTGAGTCTTCCCTCTCCTTCATGTCCCACTGCAGGACAACCCAGGGTGGATTCAAGGCAGTCTTCTATGCCCTCCCTGCCTCCCTAGCATGGGCAGACTGGCTCAGAGTGTCTACACTGGATCTGTACTTGAGCCCAGACTGCCTTCTGGTCACTGTTAGCCTTTGAAAGCTGCTTTTTGTATCTGCTGTTCCCCATCCTCACTGCTCATGCCTTAGCATAAATACTGTCATCGACTGTGTGAAATTTTTCAGCTACCTGGGGTAGCTCCTACATGGGCTCCGCACATCATTTTGGCTTCTTCCCTTCTGTCCTCCACCTTGCAGCTTTAGACATCTATCTAAAGTGCCAGTTTATTTTGTCAGTCCCCTGCCAAGGACTGAGAATTTAGTCCAGATTCCTTAGCCTGTCAACGAAGGTCCTTTATAACCTGACTGCCGTTGACTTCTTCAAACTCACTTTTCGATGCCTCCTGCCTGGTGCTCTCTGCTCCAGCCCTGCCTGTCTCCTCACAGTCCTGAAAGCTCCATGTGCCCTCTTGCCTTTGGGTCTTTGCATCTGTTCCCACCAAGAATGCCACCACCCTCGCTTAGGGCTGAGGTCAGAGCTCTCAGAGCCTCCTTGGGAATGTTCCCTCCACAAGGCAGAAGTAGCCCATGGCACTGAAACTGCTTTCTTGTCTCTCTGCCCATCGCCAGCAAGCTCCCTGAGGACAAAGACCGTGTCCTATTTATTGCTGAGTCATTGGCACCTGTACAAGGCTCCGAACAGAGTGGGGACTTGATAAATTCATTTGTTGAATGAAAAAATGGATGCACAGAGACACAGAATGATGTTGAAAGCTAGGGCCATGGGTCAAAGCAATGAACACACAAACCATGAGGATATTGTAGAGTTCTGCCTTTATGTAAATATTAAAACCCAAAAAGCAAAAAATCCACACGTGATGGGTGGGCCAGTGCAAATAAAAACGATTCCGAAAACTACAAATCAGGAGTTGGCAAGCAGTTTCCTAAAGGAAAAATCATTTCCTTTCAGCAGCCCCCAGTCACTCCTTTACTGATTTCCTGAACTGCCTGCCTTCTTTGAGCTCTGGAAGTGGCCACTTATCACCTCATCACGGCCATCTTATTCTCTTCATTGGACTGTCAAACATTTATCACTGTTGTGTGCTGGACAGCGCCCTGGGCTCTTGTATTGACTTACGGATCCTCACCACAACCTTTGAAGCAAATACTATTATTAACTCCATTTTACAGATTAGGAAATTGAGGCTCAAATAAGGGTAAGAAAATGAATTTCTAGAGCATTCAGAGAGGGAAATGCCTTAGAAGAAAGAAAGAATCCAATTCCCAGTGGGTTTTGAGACCCGCCCCTGCTGGACCTGTTCTCACAGCCTCATAACTCTCAGACTCAGTGGCAATTCCGCGAAGCTCCAGGCTCTTCTTGGGGACAGCAGTTCATCACAACTCAGCTAGAACTCAGCCGGAGAGCCATCCAAGGGTCACTGCTGTGCCGTGGCGGCTCTCCCGCCTGCCAGCAGCTGCTGCTGGTGCCAATATTGTTGCTGAGCTGAGAATGCGTTAGGGAAGAGCTGTTGGCCCAGCTTCAACCTCAGCCTTGGGGGCGATGATGGCAGATAATCACAGGATTTGTAGCGGCAGAATATCTTCCCAACCTCTCTGGAGGAAGGCCCACAGGCGCGGCGTGTCCTCCGTGCTACCCTTAAAGTGAAGACTTAGCATACGCTGACCCATCTCTTGGCACAGGCTAATTCTTTCACGTAAGAGTACAGGCTGTTAGAAGGACAGGTGTCCATATAGCTACTACTTTTCAGCCTGCTCAGGGTCACCTTTTCTCTGAAGACTTTTCTAATCCATCCATACCCTTGCTCCTGACCAAGGCAGAGCTGGTCACTCCCCATTTTGGGTCCTCCTGAACCCCATAGGTCCTTCCAACAAAGCACTTGCTACACTTGACCTGTAGGTCTCTTACAAGTAGACACTAAGTCACTGGGAAGGTGACTGGCACAGAGTTGCCATTCAATAAATGTTTCTAGAATGAAGGAATGAAGGTTAAATGAATAGTAATCTTAGGAATGAAATCTTAGGGAGACAGAATAGCGTTGAAGAAAGGGGGTCCAAACTATATATATACCCAAGGACTATTGGTCCACATGCTGGTGTTGAAGGGCCGCACTTGTCCCCATTTATGGCAGCTACTGTTGGATTCATACCCAGAAGCTATTTTTCTTTCCTTTTCCTCCATCCAATAGGGCACAGCTTCTATAATACTGACAGAAAGTACAGGAGAAACTTAAGATGCAAAGGTTTGATTGCTTTGGCCCCAAGTGGGTAACCTATTATTTCATGGTCCTTTTCTGCTAATAATTGTTAGGATAGATTTTTTAAAGTTATTCTTAAAATCTTTTGCAAACTTTGGTTAATTTTAGAATTTTTCTCCACCCCCCCCAAATATTCATGTAAGTATTGGCTACATTTGTCTATGTAATAAGTAATTCCGTAATCTCAGAAGCTTAGCACATACAAATTGGTTTCTCACTCATGTCACTGTTGAGTGTGGGTCTGTGACAGACACAGTCATTTAAATACCCAGGCTCAGCTAGTCTAATGGCTCCATGATCACTGAAGACCTCAAAAATCCTCTGGATCCTTTCAGTCTGAGCTATAGATGAGAGCACAGACAGAGCATTGAGGGCCATGCCAAGTGCTATGGGCCAGGACCAAAAATGTGGCACATCACTTCTGTCCACATGCTAGAACTCTGTCACGAAGCCTCACCTAGCTGAAGGGAGGCTGAGTAATGGTGTCTGTGTATCAGCTGGTTCTTCTTCCTTTGCCCCTTGGTTCCATTCTCCACTCTCTTTAGCTCTGCTCTGTGCCCCAGAAGACTGACATCACACTATGGATGACATCACCCAAGATCTCTGAATCTTCCAGATTCAGATTCAGGCTTCCAGAAAGGTTCAATGTGGTAGGCACAGGCAGGAGATTGGAGGGCTAGAGTTTGGAGTTTCTATATCTTTCTCCCTTCTTGCATTTGTTTGGTTATCTGATAGAGTCTGATTCCAGTTTTGAGGTTTGATGGCTGACAGCTTTTAGGCATCAACCTAACCCTTCCCCACCAGTGCACATCTGGTACTTTATGTAAGGAAACTCCACATACCTCCTTGAGGTCTTGACATCAACAGGAAACTTGAATCTTATAGTCCTAGCTTGGGTATGGGAACTCTTCTCCGCTCTGATGCCCTAGGCATGATGAAGGCCAAAGCCCTTCTTTGCTCTTTGCTCTTGCCATTCTAGACTGCCTTGCACCTACCCTTCTCTCCCCTGAAGTCCGTTGGGTGTGTGTAATAGACTTCCTTCCAACTCTCTTAGTGGATGAAGAAGTGTTGTCAGTCAAGATGGCCAGCCTTGAGGAGGAGTCCATCCTGTGTGTGGAATGAGCAGAAGATAGGCCATGTTATCTGAGAGCAGCTGGCAACCTAGTAGTGGCAATGGCTCTCTCTTCTTGCTAATCCCTGGGTACCTCATCATCCCTTCTTGATTTTCCTTAATCATGTCCACACCTCTGTAAATAGTTCTTCCATTAAAGTTTCTTGAATCATCAGAGTTGGATTCTGTTTCCTGCAAGAATCCTGATTTACGCTGGAAAAGATAGCAGGTTTGCTGAGCATTTTGTTAGTTGCTGTTGCATGATGGTCAGTGCCAATATTTAAGTTTTATCCTTGGCTTTCAACAGATTTGGATATATATGCATGCCAACGTAAGTAGATGGGATTTGATTACGGCATTTAGTAGAGGAGGATTTTTTTCCATGTACTTGACGCTAAAGTGTCACTTTGTTTTAAAACATTTTTGAGAGTAGGATGGCATTTAGACATGGAATGAACACTACTCATCTGAGACTGGGCTCTGGCTAACATGGGAAAAGCATGTTTCATATAATATTCCAGTGTAAGGCCAACTGTGATTCTTTGTAAGGGAGCATTACTTCAAGGATCAGCCTGAAAACTAGACACACTTCTTCCTCCAGCTCATCCTGCTGAGGTGCACATAGATGTCCCTGTGTTAGAATCAGCTGGTGCTGGAAACAGGTCCATGTAATTGAGGAAGGAGATGCCAAAGAAAATCAGAGGGACAGGTATGTGTTCCCACAGTGGTCTTGGGGTTCCACGGATGACTTGTCTATTCGTACCTTATCCTCAGTTGCTGCATTGAGATTAGGCAACTGAGACTTGTGTTTCTAGACTTCCCTTGATTTCATATCAAGCATTTTCCAAATTGAGGGGCATTTTTCAAATTCCTTTAAAGTTTGTGAACAAGAATCTCCAGGGAGGCTTTGCTGTCTTCGCTCCTGATTTGTGTGCCCTTGGTAGCTTGCAGCTCTTTCCAGGCTCTCTGGTGTTAAATTAATAACAAATGATGTGGAGTTGACAGGTGGGTGAAGACGGACGAGTACCATGATATTAAAAAAAAAATCTCAATCTGTTATGTAGCACAATGTAAAACACTCTGTCAGGTTTTGCCTGTAGGCATCTTAATTGAACTTAAACATTTTGCTCACATCTTTTTAACCCAGAGGATAGAAACATGGCCCTTAGCATCTCTCTCACAGACTTCGTAGCATGTATTACTGTGATATAGAATACCAAACTTTGCCACTTATTTGGGATTATTTGAAAATGCACTGAACGAAGTAAAAAGGATAAATCTAATTCCTTGATAGAGGAACTATCTGGTTCTCAATTGAAGTTGTAAGGGGGTCATATTTTGGATCAATATCAGCATTTTCTGACAAGCAGAGCCAACTCCGAGTGCCTCAAGATCCGTGTGCTTCTTGTCATTATAAGTATTTAGGCAATGGTAGACCATCTGCCAAGGACTCCTTGGAAATGGTTCTTAGCAAGTATGCTGGATCTTGGAAGACTAATTTCGCAGTGTTCAAACCATACATTTAATTTGTTTTATGTATTAAATGTCAATGCAGTTTTTCTTTAATAGTTTTTTATGGAAAATTTCAAACACACACCAAGTAGAATACTAGAATGAATCCCCATTACCAATCCCTCAGTTTCAACAATTATAACATTTCCTTTGAAGACAGGGGCTGCCACAGGAAATGAATTTAGAAACTGCTGGCTGGGGTGATATCACAAGTTCCCATGATTCAATTTTATAGGGAACTTAAACTTTCCTGTCTTGAAGGGTCTTGGTGTAAACTGAAAGAGAAGATTTTGATTTGTGCTCCTCCTGAGCTATTCTCTTGGCCGCTGGTCCTCTCCATCTCTGCTTCTAACTTTCCCATGGACATCTACTCATTTCTCTGCTGGATACAATTTTTTGATACATTTTGCTCCCTCTCTGTGTGCCTGTGGAGGGGTGAAGATAGGCAGGCTTCACAACTGTTTCTGCTGTCTTCCTTTGTTTTCTTTCACACCACCTGATTTTCCTGAAGGGTCAAGGCAACTACAGGGAATTATAACAAAAGGAAGAAGGCTAAAATTGAATCCAAATTTGGCCCATTAGTTCAAGAACTGGCCCTATCCCAGAAGTTATACCCTTCCTGAGGAGCATACCCAGGATACCCTCATGGGTATTCCCAGATCTTAATCCCATTTCTCCCATCCATAGATTTATACAAGTTCCCAAGGGGGTCTGGGGCTGTGACCTGGATTCCACTTATCAGCTCCAAGGGAGTCTGGGGTTGAGAGCTTCCAGCTTCTACCTTGAGAAGGTGGAACTCATAATTAGGGAAATTACCAGAATGTAGGGAGGATGTTCAGAGATGCTAGCTGGCCACACGTACTATATTACCTGTATTCTCTTTCACTGTGAGAGCCATCACCTCACTGTTGCCAGGATTATCTTAAAACAATGCTCAATCCAGTCCATCTCTTCGTGATTCCTTAGTGTTGAGACAGCCATTCCAAAATTCCCTAGTTTGGCAGGGACGCATCATCAAGTGGCCCCCTCCTATCTCCCAGCTGCCTTTCCTACTCTCTCACCTCTGCACTCGCTATGGTCTCACAATGCTGAATTTCCTCCAGCTCCTCCATGGGCCACACACTTTAATTCCTCCACAGCTGTGGCAGAGACTCATCATATCTTCCAATACTTGTTCTCTTCTTCCTTAGTTATGGAACCTTTGATTCTCACCTGGACGCTTGACTGTCCAGGATAAACACCACATTTCCCAGTCTCTTATGCATCCAGGTGAGGCTGCGTTCTGCTTAGCATGATTTAAACTAAAGCACCACACAAAAGAGCTCTCCCTTCTTTGCTGGAGTCCAGATATGATGGCTTGTGTTGGAAGAACCACCTTGGACCATGAGGAGGAAGACACACGTGGAGGACGGCAGATGAACAAGATGGAAGGAGCCTGACTCACTGATGGTCATAAAGATGCCATCCCAGCTGCAGGTGCTTCTTTGCAACAGTGAAATAAAACTTTGTTTTGTGAAGCCAGTTTTCTTTTTTTTTGTTTGTGTATGTGTTTTTCTGTCACACACCTAGTGAAACCTAGTCCTAATTATTTCAGGGCCTTTATGTGAATGACTTTTGTCCACTTGGAAGATTTTTATTCATCCTTCAGCATTTAATTCCAATATAGTCACTCTGAAGCTAGGTTTCTTTGGTTTTTTTTTTTTTTTTTTTTTTTTTTTTTTTTTTTTTTTTTTTTTTTTTGGTCTTCTCCACAAAAGAATTATTTGCTGTCCTATTTTATACATAAACCATTGTATCTGGGCATCTTTAATAGCTCTTCTTACCTTGTGTTATAATAATGGCTCACATTCTGTCCCCTCTGTCAGTGAACTCCATCAGGAGATTACTTCTCTTTCCTCTGGGCACACCCAGGCTTATCACAGAGCCAGAACTGGTGGATATCCAGTTCCGAATTGCACTTCTAGTTCTTTCTTTTGGCCTCTTTCACATTTCAAGTGATGGTCAGACGTTATTCTGGTTGATTGAATTTTTCCCTCTCTTCTGGTGGGGATTCGTGGGGAATCTTAAAGCATGCTGGGTGAGAAGAGGGGTTCAGCTTTCATACAGATCAAGGGCATTTTGAAAAAGTTACCTCTAAAATTACCAAGCCTTCAAAGTCTCAGAGTATCACTTCCATCCTAGTCTATTAATCAAGGATGCCCTGATTTAGGGGAAGGGGAAGTAGACTCTGCCTCTGGAAGACTAGCTGCAAAGTTCTGGAAGAGCATATGGGATGAAAACTATTGTTGCAGCCATTTTTAGAAAATGCAATCTGCTAACATCTCCCTTCTGGCCACAATAATTCAAGTCTGTCCTGCATGGAAACCGCACTTGCCCAAACCCTCATCCCAGGAGCAAGCTCCAACTCAATATCCAGTATCCCATCATTTAAATCTTGTCCAGGTGAGGATGAGGCAGGCTTTTGAACATTACACCTCTGAAACAACTCCTTGGGAACTCTTTCTTTTATTTGAGAGAGAGGGTGCCATTGAGTAAAGGCCAGAGAGAGAGAGAGAGAGAGAGAGAGAGAGAGAAAGAGAGAGAGGTGGGGCTCACCTGAAGCAAGTCTCGTGCTCACCCAGGGCAGGGTTCTTGCTCACCCAATGAGAGACCCGAACTCACGAACCGTGAGATCATGACCTGATCTAAAGTCGGATGCTTCACCGACTGAGCCACCCAGGCACCATGAGAACTCTTCCTTTTGACTGAAACAGCTGTAAGTACAGTGACACAGTATACAGGCCCCATTTAACCCAATACACAATGATGGGATAGGCATGGGATAACCATTGTAAGCATTCTGTTCAGATAAGGTGAAGGTACATAGCCCTTAAGGGTTCATAGCAATCCTGAAATCCAGCTGCACAAGTGTTGCCAATTCCACAATTAGGGCTCAGGCTTAAAGATTGGAAGTGATTCACTGTGGCTCTTGGCCTCATCCTCTGAAATAGCTTTCCTCTTCCATCAAATGTGGCCCTTGTTCAAAGCTGAGTAATTCCTAAGCATGCAAATTTTACCATTCTGTTTGTACTGTCTATCCCTCTCAATTCAAACTAGTATTATTCCTTTAAAAAATTCGCAAGTTTTTTTTGGGACTTGGTTTGTAACCCATCTCATTAGGCAAAAGCAACACTCCAAATCCCCTGAATAAACCCCTTTGCAGCTTAGATTCCCTCTAAGACAGTTGAGGGACAATGACTTTTTTTTCTATTTTTTTTTTTTTTTTCCAACGTTTATTTATTTTTGGGACAGAGAGAGACAGAGCATGAACGGGGGAGGGGCAGAGAGAGAGGGAGACACAGAATCTGAAACAGGCTCCAGGCTCTGAGCCATCAGCCCAGAGCCTGATGCGGGGCTCGAACTCACGGACCGTGAGATCGTGACCTGGCTGAAGTCGGACGCTTAACCGACTGGGCCACCCAGGCGCCCCTTTTTTTTCTATTTTAAAGGGGTACTGTCTTCCGAGATCTCAACAAAAGACTGTATGGTCACACCCTTGGCCTCATCTTTAGACTGTTTTCCTGATCGTGCCTTGGATTTGATCTTTGTTCCGAAGGTTTTTTTTATTTATTTATTTATTTATTTATTTATTTATTTATTTATTTATATAGAGCGTGAGTGAACAGGGGAGGGGCAGAAAGAGAGAGGAAGACAGAGAATCCTAAGCAGGCTCCACGCTGTCAGCATGGAGCCTGATGCAGGGCTTGGTCTTGAGAACCATGAGATCATGATCTGAGCTGAAATGAAGAGTCAGACGCTTAACCAACTGAGCCACCCGGGCGCCCCCAGAAGGTATTTCTTAGAAAGAATTTATTTTTGAATGCAATCCTGGATCCTTTGTATGTATATGTTCCTTAGCGTATCTAATTTGCTTTATTTCTCTTACTCACATTTTACCATACACAGCAAATAAAGGCAGGTTGTATTCTCAGTACTCTGCTTGGGTGTCCCCTGAGCTAGGTTATCCCTTCCAGAAACACATCTTCTATTCCACCTTCCCACAGCAATGCTGTTGCTAAATTTTCTGTTACTACATCACAAGGATCCCTTTTCTTTAAGCTTCTTGGAATATTTTCTTCATTTTCCTTTGAGTTATTTGGCAACCTTCTCCTTAGGGCTATGGTCACGATTCTGCTTAACAGCCTCCCGAAGGTCATCAGGACTTCTTCCAACCACTCAGTCTGAAAGCCTGCATGTATTCTATGATATTGTTGGGGAGGGAAGTACCCTACTTCTGGGTACCAAAATCTGTTTTTTTTTTTTTAATTGAAAAATGTTTCATGTTTATTTACTTTTGAGAGAGAGAGAGAAAGAGGGAGAGAGAGAGAGAGAGTGCACAAGTGGGTTAGAGCAGAGAGAGAGACAGGGAGACACAGAATCTGAAGCAAGCTCCAGGCTTTGAGCTGTCAGCACAGAGCCCAACTTGGGACTCGAACCCATGAACCATGAGATCATGACCTGAGCCAAAGTCAGACGCTTAAACGAATGAGCCACCTAGGCGTCCCTTTAAAAAATGTTTTTTTAAAATCAGTTTTGAATTTATCTAGGTCATCCACAGCACAGCACCTGGTGAGTAGTGGATATTTGCTGTGGAACTGAATTGTCAGCTCTTTGTTTTTGTTGTTTTCACATTTTTAATGATGGAGTCTGTCTTACAGTTTTTAAAAAAGATTTGTTTTAATGTTTATTTATTTTTTAACAGGGAGACAGAGCATGAGCGGGGAAGGGGCAGAGAGAGAAGGAAACACAGAATCCGAAGCAGGCTCCAGGTTCTGAGCTGTCAGCACAGAGCTCGATGTGGGGCTCGAACCCACAGACCGCGAGATCATGACCTGAGCTGAAGTCGGACGTTCAGCCAACTGAGCCACCCAGGCACCCCCTTGTCTTAAAGTTTTATGCACGAGAAGAGAGTAGTGGTTTTGACAATTGATCAATGGCATTTTGAAAACTTTTCTTTTCAAATTACTTAAGCACGTGGGGCTCCTGGGTGACTCAGTCAGTTAGGTGTTTGACTCTTGATTTCATCTCAGGTCATGATCTTGTGGTTCATGAGTGCAAGCCCTGTGTTGGGCTCTGTGTTGGTAGTGCAGAGCCTGCTTGGGACTCTCTCTTCTTCTCTCTCTCTCTCCTTCTCCCTCCCAACTCTCTCTTTCTCTCTCTCTCTCTCTCTCAAAATAAATATATAGGGGCACCTGGGTGGCTCAGTCGATTGGACGTCCGACTTTAGCTCAGGTCATGATCTCACAGTTCGTGGGTTTGAGCCCCGCGCCGGGCTCTGTGCTTACTGTTCGGAGCCTGGAGCCTGCTTCAGATTCTGTGTCTCCCCCGCCCGCCCCCCCCCCACCCCCATCTCTGCCCCTCCCCTTCTCGCACTCTGTCTCTCAAAAATGAATATATGTTAAAAAAATACTTCAAAGTAAATAAATAAATTTAAAAAATAAAATTACTTAAACATGCAATTTAAGACATCGTAGTTTGTTTTTACTCCATAGGGGCATTCATAGTAACCAAGTAATTGTGTATAAAATAAATACAAAGGTCAAAGTTATTTGATATTCAGACTGATTTTCTGACTGATATTCAGACTAATTTTGTTTGGGAGGTGGGGGTTGTTGTAAACGATAAACTTTTGAATCATTTTTATTTAAGCTTATTCTTTAAAAAAAATTTTTTTTAATGTTTATTTATTTTTGAGACACAGAGACAGAGTGTGAACAGGGGAGAGGCAGAGAGAAAGGGAGACACAGAATCTGAAGCAGGCTCCAGGCTCTGAGCTGTCAACACAGAGCCTGACACGGGGCTTGAACTCACAAACCATGAGATCATGACCTGAGCCGAAGTCAGGCACTCAAACAACTGAGCCACCCAGGTGCCCCTATTTAAGCTTATTCTTGTGAGGAAGGGAAACTTAATCCCCTTTGACCACCAAACCATTGACTGAACCATTTCTTTTTTAAATATATCACAAAGTGCAAATGATAAGTTCATGAAAATGGGAACTTTTATTTCTTATCTTGCTGAGCTGTTTGCAGTAGCATTATCCCATCTGTGAGTCTGACATGGCTCTCTTGCTTTTCGAGTCGCTTTGGGTGCCTGTGCACCGTTTGGATATATGTGTGGATTCCCCAGTGTCCCTACATAAAAAGAGACTGCAGGTGACGGTGACTGAAATTAGGGACACAAAAGAGAGCAGAAGCATGAGCATTTGCACGGTTTTTGGGGACAGATAATGGCCCCCTGGTCAACATGCTGACACGTTCCTCCACTGGTCCCTGTGGTTGCTCACTCCCCTTGACTACAGCCTATATGTCTCTGTGGCCTGTCCCCAGTCGTGGAGACTTGCCAGAAAAAATCCACACACAGCCCTCGAATTGAATCTCAAAGGTAGATGATAACTGAATGCAATCACATAACTATTATTTTTCTGCGATGGATAAATTATTGGTGAAGATGGCTTTCTTTCATATTTTTAAGATAGTTGCTATTTGTTAAAAGAACAGCAGCACAATTTGTCTACAGAAAGGTGCACCAATAGTAAACATATGGCTCAATGCGATCTCACCAATAGAACACACGTGTGTGACTCCAGTGTGCATCCAGATCAAGAAGCGAGGTTTCCTGCACCCTTTCCAGTCACGACCTATCCAGAGAGGAACCACCATAGATTAGTTTTGCCTGTTGTTGAATGTCATAGAAATGTAACCGTACGGCAAGTTCTCCTTTAAAAGCATTTAAAAGCTTTATCGAGACATAATTGACATAAATAAGTTGCATATATTTGGAGGGAGCAACTTGCTGGGTTTTGACGTATGAATGCACTCATGAAACCATGATTAAGATAATGAGCATATCCATCATCCTCAGAGTTTCCTTATCTATTCTGTCTCCACTCCTACCTCTCTTCTCCCCAGGCCACCACTTTCTGTCACCACAGATTAGTTTGCATTTTATAGAGTTTTATATAAATGCAATCTTACAGAATGTACTCTCCTTTTTTTGTCTCTCACTCCCTATAATTAGTTTAAGACTCATCCGTGCAGTTGTGTGTATCAAAAGATCCATTCCTTTTAACTGCTGAGTAGTATTTCTTTGTATGGATATACCATGGTTTTTTTTATCCATCCACCAGTTAGTAGGTACTTTTTGGCATCTGGCTTTTTTTTTTTTTTTTTTTTGCTTAACAGCACGTTTGTGAGATTTATTCCTAGTAGGTCATTTATGGTAGAAAAGTGGAGTTATTCTGTAATGCTCCATGGGATAAAACTCTACACCAGAGAAGATGAATCTCTCTGCATTTAGTGTGAGGTTACCATACATTCACATACTAATTCACGTACTAATTATAATAGTTACGTCATTCACGTACTAATTCAAAGCATTTATTAAGCATCTCCTTTTTTACAAGACCCCGCGCTAGACAATGGGCGTTCTGTGGAATGGTAGACTGGATTATTGTTTCTAATTGTTTTCTGCCCTCTCTGTAAGAGTATTATCCATTCCTGTTTGTAACCACCTGGCTTTCAGTGTCTATGTGAGGATTACACTTTCCTGCCTCGCTGATGTCAGGAGTGGATGTTTGACTTATTTTGGTCAATGAAATGTAAGCAGAAACGTGAAACGCCATCAAGTGGTTTGGTCTTAGCTCTTTTCTCTGCCACAAAATTACTGTGTCCTCAACACGGGGCACTTCTTCAGCCTAGAGTCTGAATGAAGAAGGCACATAAAACAGAACAAGTGTGTGCCTGTGGCTGAGACGGGTAGTGAGCAAGAAATCTTATTGTAGGTGGTAGGTACGAATAAGAGCTTAGCGACTTTCTGCATGAGAAAATCAGCTCAAATTACTGAATTATCGGTTGTATTTTTATGATAATACAACATTCCAGTATCTAAGTGTGAAGGCTTTTTCAATTTTAACCAGTCTCCTTATTCTTTCTTTAACAATATATTTCCTTTACTAGGGCGCCTGGGTGGCTCAGTCAGTTAAGTGGCCGACTTCAGCTCAGGTCATGGTCTCGAGGTCTATGAGTTTGAGCCCCACGTCAGGCTCTGTGCTGACACCTCAGAGCCTGGAGCCTGTTTTGGATCCTGTGTCTCCCTCTCTCTCTGCCCCTCCCTTGCTTGCACTCTGTCTCTCAAAAATAATAAACATTAAAAAAATTAAAAACAAAAAACCCAATATATTTCCTTTACTCTTAAAAAAATTTTTTTTTTGAATTAAGAAATAAATCGTTTCCTGAGTGCCCAGCTTCTCTCACTTAATACTTGGTCATTTGATTTCTTTTCCTGAGCATATTTCAGGTTTGAGACAGTTTTTTTTTTTTTTATACTGTTCTCTATGGATCCCAAGAATATTTCTTAAATCTCTCCTCTGCTCCCTACTGTGAATTACAGGCATAGTGCTCTAGATTCTTCTTCCATACTTGCATTCTGGTTCTTCTTCAACCACAGAACCTCCTGTACCGTTAAGAAAAAAATGGAGGGGCACCTGGTGCCTCAGTCGGTTAAGCATCAGACCCTTGATTTCGGCTCAGGTCATGATCTCGCAGTTGGGGAGTTCGAGGTCCACATTGGGCTCTGCACTGATGGCATGCAGCCTGCTTCAGATTTTCTCTCTCCCTCTCTCTCTGCCCCTCCCCTGCTCGTGCTCTCTCTCTCTCAAAATAAGTAAATAAACTTACAAAAATGGAAATGACAGTTAAGAAATTATCAGCACCGTGCCAAAATTCCCACCAAAGGCCTTCTGCTGATCTACCAGTAAAAGAGGTCTGACTAAGATAGACTCGGCTATATTTTCTTTCTTTCTTTCTTTCTTTCTTTCTTTCTTTCTTCCTAAGATTTTTCAATATTTATTGTTGAGAGAAAGAGAGAGAGAGAGAGGGAGGGTGGGAGAGGGAGAGCCGAGAAGGGGCAGAGAGAGAGGGAGAGACAGAACCCCAAGCAGGCTCTGCACTGTCAGCACAGACTGTGATTTGGGGCTGGAACCCGCAAACTGTGAGATCATGATGGGAGTCTAGATCAAGAGTGGGGCATCCAACCAGCTGAGTTGCCCACATGCCCTGTGGCTATATTTTCTTATAACCACCCCTCTGAATCATTTATCTTCTTGTATTTTACACTGGGCCTGGGCTAACTGGCAGAGCTTCAAAACTCTCCAAAAGGAGTCACTTTATGTCTTAATATTGTCAGAAACTCTATCAGTTCAGTGTCAGTTGGGATCTCACTCTGCGCTCACTTGTCACTCTAAATTCTCAAATTAAAATTCATTCCTGATCTATAAAATTCATGTAGCTACCTTGGCCTTATTATCATCCTGTTGTCACTGGAAGGTTTTAAAGTCCCATTTCTAGGAGCTTGCTTCTAACTTACCGCCAGCTATAACATTACAGACATGCCCAGGAGATACTGGGTTCTATTCCCAGTAATAGGGTGAATATTGCAATAAAACGAATATGGCAATAAAGCATGTCAAATGACTTTTTTGGTTTCCCAGTACATACAAAAGTTATGTTTACACCCTGCTGTATAGTCTGTTAAGAGTGCAATGGCATTATGTCTAAAAGAACAATGTACAATGCATCTAAATTTAAAAATACTTTACTGCTGGAGCGCCTGGCTGGCTCAGTCGGTGAAGAGGTTAAGTGTCAGACTTGGGCTCAGGTCATGACCTCACGGTTTGTGAGTTTGAACCCTGCACTGGGCTCTGCGCT
This sequence comes from Panthera onca, assembly GCF_046562875.1. Taxonomy (NCBI): domain Eukaryota; kingdom Metazoa; phylum Chordata; class Mammalia; order Carnivora; family Felidae; genus Panthera; species Panthera onca. The sequence continues at coordinate 20,365,127 of NC_138343.1, read as the reverse complement.
GTCAGCATGGGGCCTGCTTCTAATCCTGTCTCCCTCTCTCTCTGCCCCTCCGCCATGCTCTCTTTCAAAAATAAACATTGAAAAATCATATAAAAATTTTAAAAAATACTTTACTGCTAAAAAAATGCTATCATCTGAGCTTTCAGTGAATCCTAATTACTGATCACAGATCATCATAACAAATATAATGATGAAAAAATTTAAACTACTGTCAGAATTACTAAAATGTGACACAGAGACACAAAATGGGCAAATGCTGTTGGAAAAATCTCACTGATAGACTTGCTTGACACCAAGTTGCCACAAACCTTCAATTTATTAAAGAAAAAAAAAAGCAATATCTGCAAAACACAAAGCGAGGTGCGATAACATGAGGTATGCCTATATGTATTTGGAAGAAATATGAAAATCTAGCTTATGTGCCAGGGCTGGAAAAAAATATGTTTACCCAGTGATTCCTGGCTATAGTTAACTTTTTAATCTGTTCCCTGAACCTTTTCCTCCCTAGCTAGGCTGTTGTTTGGGATCTGACCAGCTGATGTCACTATGGGACCGTGAATGCAGGCATATTTCAAGGTCCTCGGTTCAGAGAAACTCTGGATTGGTGTCTTAGCAGCCCCGGGAAAGATAACCTCCCTCCCACCCAGCGTCAGCCTCCGCCCGACCTCCTCTCTCCCCCTGCCTGCATAGTTTATAAAATTGAGAACTAGCTGACGGATTTAATTTTGATGGAGAATTACCTGTAGGCAAGAGGGCAATCAAACCCATACTGTTAAGGAGAGGGGGGCTGAGATAATGAATCTATTATCTCTGTTTAGCAAATGGAGAGTGTCAGGCTAATAATCTGTCAGTTTCTTTTTTCTACACTATAAGCTTTCATTTCCATCGTTAGGTGCAACTAACTTAGAACTATCTGTAAAGGGGCTGATTAACTGGATGGCGTATTTTCTAGACTTCTTACTTCCTGTATCCTTTTTTGTGCCTGCCCTTGATCTGCTTGTGCTATCTCAGAATCCCAGGTGGACTTGGGACTTCAAACCGGTCTCTTGGCCACAAAGATTTATTTATTTATTTATTTATTTATTTATTTATTTGGGGAGGGGGTAGGGGCAGAGAGAGAGAGAGGGGGGGAGAAAGAGAATCCCAAGCAGGCTTTGTGCTGTCGGTGCAGAACCCAACATGGGACTTGATCTCACAAATCCATGAGATCATGACCTGAGCTGAAACCAAGAGTTGGCCACTTAACTGAATGAGCCACCCAGGTGATACACCTCAGCCATAAAGTTCTAGAAACCATGGAGATTTGGTATGGGGGAAGGTTGAGAGGAAAGGCTAATAAGAGTTTTGGAATTACCTGTAGGCAGAAGGCATTTATGCCACCATTTCCTATCAGTGCAACAAATCATGTACAGGTTCTCAGAGGCCACAGGGGATCACTCTAAGTTTGAGTTTAAAGTTGTACTAATGTACTGCCTGGGTGGCTCAGTCGGTTAAGCGTCCAACTTCAGCTCAGGTCATGATCTGATCAGGTCATGGGTTTGAACCGCACATCGGTCTCTGTGCTGACAGCCCAGAGCCTGGAGCCTGCTTCGGATTCTGTGTCTCCCTCTCTCTCTCTGCCCTCCCCTGCTCATGTTCTGTCGGTCTCTCTCAAAAAATAAACATTAAAAAAGTTTTTTTTTAAGTTGTACTAGAAAACTCAGGGTCACTAACTGCACACACCCTGCATTCCTTTGCTAGGGTTGCCATAACCGAGTATCACAGACTGGGTGCCTCCAACAACACAAATTTATTTTGTCACAAGTCTGGGATCAAGGTGCTGGGAGGATTGACTCCTTTTGAGGCTCCTCAGCTTGTGTCCTCACATGGCCACCCCTCTGTGCAATTGAGCATCCTTGGGGCCTCTCTTGTATGTCCTAGTTTTTTCCCTGTACAAGGATACTAATCAGACTGGATTAGGACCACTTTAATGGCCTCATTTTAATTGAATTACCTCTTTAGTATTTTTTCTGTTTATTTATTTTGGGGAGAGAGAGACACACAGAGTACGAATGGGGAAAGGGCAGAGAGAGAGGGAGACACAGAATCCGAAGCAGGCTTCAGGCTCTTAAGCTGCCAGCACAGGGCCCGGCACAGGGCTCGAACTCACAAATGGTGAGATCATGACCTGAGCTGAAGTCTGACACTTAACTGACTGAGCCACCCAGGCGCCCCTTGAATCACCTCTTTAAAGGCCCTGTCTCCAAATGCGGTCACATTCTGAGGTCCTGGGAGTTAGGGTTTCAACATATGAATTTGAGGGAAGAAAACAGTTCAGCCCATAATCCCCTTTCCACTCCCTTTTTTTTTTTTTTTTGAACGTTTTTTATTTATTTTTGGTACAGAGAGAGACAGAGCATGAACGGGGGAGGGGCAGAGAGAGAGGGAGACACAGAATCGGAAACAGGCTCCAGGCTCCGAGCCATCAGCCCAGAGCCTGACGCGGGGCTCGAACTCACGGACCGCGAGATCGTGACCTGGCTGAAGTCGGACGCTTAACCGACTGCGCCACCCAGGCGCCCCCCCTTTCCACTCCCTTTGAAGTTGACCAGTCTCAGAGGCTGATTTTTCGACAGAAATATCTTTCCCATTTCCTTAGCTCTTTACGTCTTTTTGAGTAGCAGAGAATAGACTTGCCAATAACCTGCAGTTCTCTTCTTCAGAACCATCAGATCGCAGAGAACTTCCAGATGTCCAGGGATCCCTTCTGAAGATCACAGAACCTGGGGGAATAGGTATCTGCTCAAGCCAGTAGGAAATAAGGCCCAAGCCTGGGGTTCCTAATGAGATTTTGACTGATCCCAAAGTACCTTAACTTGCTCTCCTTCCATTTATCCTGAGGCTATAGACACACAATTTTAAGGAAGCCAATACCAAAATGCTCTAAAACTTAAATTATTGAAAATAGAGTTAATGCAAAAATAATTGAATTGAGATGGTACCTTTGCTTTGTAAGTAAAGATGGTTTTAGCCTTTTATTAAATAAAATTAAAGGACTGTGAGTTAAAATAATGTGCAGTTGTTACACTTTTATGTTAAAATTAGTAACATGATGATGCCATGTTAGAAAATTTAGAAAGTATAGATAAATAAAAGGAAAAGTCAGTTAGCTACAACTCTTGGGTTATTTATCTTTTCTTTATTTCCCTCTGAGCATATCATACTATAAATACTGCTTTCTATCATAGAACAAATCTTAACTGAAAACGAGGAAACTTCTCCTAAATTGGTAATGTAATATAATTTATGAATAAATTAATTCAATCATGTTCTCATCAAATGTATATTGAGCACTGACCACTCCCGGGACTGTTTTAGGGGCTGGAGACATTGCTGTAAATAAATAGGAAAAATCCCTGATCTCAGATTCTAGTGAAGAGACACAGAGCAAATAGAAAATCCATAAAAGTGAATTTCATTGATTGCAAAAGCATAGAATTTTTAAAACATCTTTGATACTGAGATACATCTTACAGTCACCATTGGTCTGTACTCGTCACTGCCTGTAACTTGTGATACCAAATACTTCACAGTGAGTGTCAAGAGCTTGGAAGAAAATTCTAGAGACAATAAGAATCAGTCTTTTAACCTATGTGGATGTATGGTCATGAGTGGGAGTTGAGATAGTGACAAATCAGAGCAACGTAGCAGCCTCCTGGAAGAGGGGCTCTGAAATCGACCCAACACCACATGATACAAAGCTGAGCAGGAGCCCAACTCTGGTGAGTTTAAGGTCACTTATGGATTTATGACCAAAGATTTTTAAGGCACCAAAAATGACATTGCATGGCAAAACATAAACATGAGTCTGGGTTTTATTTTTATTATGTATTTATTTTTTTAAAAGTTTATCTTATCGTGAGAGAAAGAGTGCAGGAGGGGCAGAGAGAGAAGGAGAGAGACAGAATCCCAAGCACACTCCACACTGACAGCGTGGTAATTCATGGGGCTCGAACCCAAAAACTGCAGGATTATGACCTGAGCCTAAATCAAGAGTTGGTTGCTCAGCTGCCCTGAGACTCTGGGTGCCTGGGTTTTAAATAAAAACTTAAAAAAACAAACAAAGGATGGTTCTGGGTTAAAAAATGATTCAAAAAGTTGGACTCTATGAAAAAGTTTTAGGAATATCTTAATTTATATCATTTTCTCTGAACGTGTGTGCAAAAGAGATACCTGATAAAAATCTATGCCTAAATAGATTTAGAAAAGCTCTCTTAATGAGCTTAACATAATTTTATGTGAGATAAGGAAGCATTGTTCCTTACTGGAAATGGAGGTAGTTTTTCTCTTAGTGGTATACATAAAATACTGGAATGGGTCTCAATACTGTTTTAGATTCTATGAAATATGGTGCTGTATCAGATTAATAAGTGACTCTAATAAACTCAAGGTAAACTTGGAGGCTGTATTAGTTAGCTCAGGCTGCGATAACAAAATACCACATACTGGGTGGCTTAAATAATAGACATTGTTTTCTCACAGTCCTGGAGGCTGGAAGTCTAGATCAAGATACCTGCAGATTTGGATTTGGTCCCTGATCAGGAGAGCCCTCTTCCTGGCTTGCAAAATGTCCCTATTTGCTGTGTCTGGAAAGAGAGAGGGAGCTCTGGTCATTAATTCTATCCTGAAGACTCTACCCTCATCTAAACCTAAGTATCTTCCAAAGGCCCCACCTATAAGTACCAATACATTGGGGCTTAGAACTTCAACATATGAACTTCGGGAGGAAGCAAACATTCAATCCATTAAGAAAGGCACCCCGTTGGGTAGAACTGGTTTGAAAGAGGATTCAGGAGCACCTTTATTTTTGCCCTGGGTAACTTTGGGGAAATCTCTTGACTTCTTTCAGCCTCAGTTTCCTTGTTGGCCAAATCATACCTGCCCTGCATGTTTTGTAGGGTTTTAATGATGATCACCTGATATTTTTTCAGATGCTCAGTCACTGAGGACCGTGCCCAAGGTCTGTGCTTGGGGATGGGAGTATAGCATTGAAGAAGGCAGAGATGGTACCCTCCTTCAGAAGACAGCATTGGGTACTGATTCAGCTTTTTCCCATCTACCAGGGAGACCTTTCCTGGTTCCTTCTGCTTCCTTTGTCCAACTGATGAAAAGTAATGTGCAATATGTCAGAAAGTGTGTGAACTGTTGTCACTATTTGTTTGAGCCATATTCAAAGGAAATAAATGGGCATTATAAATGGATTTTAGTTGCCTCTGGCTAAAGTACTTGGGGATTATTTAGTTCTTTCAGCATTTGCATTGGGCCTTGGCAAAAAATGTTAAATAGAAGTTGGCCTTCAGGAGGTCAGGCATCATTTTGGGTAAATTTCCTTTTTTTGGTAAGTGTTCTAGACATCACCTTATAAGGACCTACGGCCTCTGAGACTCCACTCCATCCTTCTGCCTGCCCTACTTCCTCTACCCATTCTTGCTGTCAAAACTTGCTTTTAGGAGATAACATCTACTAAGTGGTAAATGGCTGATAAAAGCTTAAAGTATACCCCTTCCTAAATGCTTTGTATTTTAAGTGCAATCAGTGCTTTGAAGTAAATAAGTAAATTTTTTTTTTTACAATAGATTTTAGGTCATAATAATTAAATAAAAAACTTGGTCTCTACCACCCATCCAGAGGCCATGTAGGAAAACTTAATTTATCACAGTGACAACCACTTACTTTTCTTTCTAAGAAGGTTGGTTCTATTTATGAGGAAACTTTCTTGTTGTTGTTATTCTACTTATTTCCTATTACAAATAATATATTATTTATCAAACATCCCTCAAACTCAAATGTATGCTTAGGGAAAACCTACTCCTCAATTCTTAACAACAAAGGCCCTGATTCTAACTCTGGAGAGTTCTATTTTATACTTTCTTTGAGCTACTTCTAATTTTCATTTTTAAAATGGGTATTAGATGGCAAGGTGATATCTATGCGTTGGATTATGACTTGCATCTTGGGGGAAAAAAAAACCCTGAAAATGATAGATATGAAATAACATATTTCACTTATATTCCTCCCTATCCTTATGTCTGATTATTTATTCATTTTATTAAAACAATTGTGATTTCTTGATTTAAACACGAGCAGATTTTTTTAAGTTTAAAAGACTTTCTCTTTCTTTGCTATTAACATGAGCTGATAGTATTTTTTTAAATTATTTTTTAATGTTTATTTTTGAGAGAGAGAGAGACAGAGCATGAGTGGGGCAGGAGCAGAGAGAGAGGGAGACACAGAATCTGAAGCAGGCTCCAGGCTCTGAGCTGTGAGCACAGAGCCTGACATGGGGCTCAAACCCACAAACTGTGAGATCATGACCTGAGCCAAAGTTGGGTGCTTAACTGACTGAGCCACCCAGGTGCCCCATGAGCTGATAGGATTATAGCCAACAGGCAGTGCCTGCCATCCTGACGAATGTATATGGTGGACCCTTGAACCGGGATTGGGGGTACCAACCCCTCCTCCACCATGCAGTCAAAAATCTGTGTATAAGTTTTGACTCCCCCAAAACTTAACTACTAATAGCTTATCGTTGACCAGAAGCCTTACCGATCACATCAACAGTCAATTAATACATATTTTGTATGTCATGTATTACATACTGTAATTTTACAATAAAGTAAGTGAGAGAAAAGAAAATGTTATTAAGAAAATCATAAGGAAGGGGCGCCTGGGTGACTCAGTTGGTTAAATGTCAGACTTCAGCTCAGGTCATGATCTCATGGTTCGTCAGTTCGAGCCCTGCCTCAGGCTCTCTGCTGACAGCTTGGAGCCTGGAGCCTGCTTTGGATTCTGTGTCTCCCCCTCTCTCTGCCCCTCCCCTGCTCACGCTCTGTCTCTGTCTGTCTCTTAAATAAATATTTTTAAAAAATCATAAGGAAGAGAAATATTTATAGTACTGTATTTATAGTACTGTACTGTATTTATAGAAAAAAAATCCATGTATAAGTGGACCCATACAGTTCGAACCCATATTGTCCAAGGGCCAGCTGTATTTGCTATAGTCCAGGTTTGGTTAATATCATCTGAGCAACCATGTTTTTATCACCAGGTCAGCCTAATTTAATGTGAAGTTTTGGGAAGGTATGTTCTCAACAATGAGCAATGACGATCCCTAGACTGTTAACTGAGGTTTAATCAATCAAGATATCAGCATTAAATTTGTTGCGCTTTTCTGTGCCGTAGTGAGGTTGTCCTCTGGTCCTGTATTCTGTTGCTCATGGAACAGAAGTCTATGGTGAACAGCAGCAGTCCTAGCTTTGGAGGACATTGAGGCAGGTGTACAAGGGTCTCATTTATAGTTCATTCTAGGGACGACTAGCCAAGCTCTCCTCTTGCTCTATAAGCTTCAAGACCAGTGGTGGGGAGAAATAGCCCATCTTTGTCGATCCTGCAGCTCAAGAGGGATGTGGGAGAGGAGAAGGGCATCAAGGATTGCTCTTCCTGTGGAAACACCAATAATGTCAACAACCTGAGCAATGGAGTACATTCAGATGGAAGAAGCCATTGACAAATCATGATCCACCTCCATTCTCTTCAAAGAAAGTTCATTTTCCTCTGAACGCCCCCAAGGAAAGGAGGAGTTAAATGGTAGCTTCACTTAATGTTTACTACACTATAGCACTTCCTTTGATGTCAATATCATTCCTTTCATCTTACCACTGAAGACACACTGGGCTCAAAATGGTTAAATCACTTGTCCCAGGTGTCACATAGATATCAACAGAAGAGCCAAGCGTTTGATTCCTAAAATAGAAACTTCTGATTTTTTTTTTTTTTTTTTTTTTTTTTTTTTTTAGAAAATCATGCTATTTACTTATGGAGCTGACACTGCATACCTATAGAACTTCAAATCACGTATTATAGATTGAAAAATATTTTTAACTACATGTTCTAACGACTGAAACTCCTGTTACAAACTTTTGGAAAAAGTCAAACGTGCATAGGCTTTGTAATTGAACATAAATGGGCTTTAAGTCCACATGCTACTGTGTGATCTTGTGTGGTAAGTTCGCCCCTCCCCCCACCTCAAGTTCCTCATTTATAACTCAGAACTAGTAAAACACCAGGTAAATGTTATTCTGTGTATAATTCTAAACACATCACATGAACTGATCACAATAAGGAAGTTTCTGTTAAGGATGATGAGTATTTCTTAAAAGCGTTAATTTAATTGCTTGTCACACATTTGTACTGTTCAAATATAGTAAGTTGGTCAGAGGTGTTGAGTTGATGTTTTTCCCATTGATAAAACAGGTGCAAATAGGACACTATACTATAGATGTGAGGAAAAAACGTTGTTGCCCTTATGGTTTTTAACTCAAACACGTATTACTCTTGAGCTCCATTCTCATTGATGTTAGAAGGCACTTACATTTGACAACTAAATATAATGGTCTCTTTCTCCTAAAACAGTCCTTTTCAGATAAATTGGTTCAATTCAAAAACTTTAAATTCCCTTTCAGGGTCTTCTCCTGCCCCTCGTTCTTCTCAAGATGGCAGCTGAATGAAGGGAAAAGGCCATGGATCCTTCTGGGGGCTGAGGCGTCCACTCCGTCCTGGCCACTTTGCACTTTGACAGGGATATGATGACTATGGCAGGTTCTTCACAGGCCTTGGGTATCCTCTTGGTGCCCTGCTAGGGAATTCTGTGGTCCTTGAACTCTGAGATCTCTTTGAACTGACCTCAGACCTCCACGGGCTATTAGTTCTCTTAGTACTTTCACTTAAGAGTCTATTGAAGGAGGCAAACACTTAAAGAAGCAACCAGCATAAAGCATACTAAGTGCTGTGGTAGAGGAAGTACTGAGTATCAGGGGATGTGTAAATCAGAGGTGCTGGACCAAGTCTCAGGTTCCCAGGAAAGGCTTCCGATGAAAGTCGCTCTCAAAGTGCAACCTGAAGGATGTTCAGGAAGGAGTTGGCCAGGCCAAGTACAGAGATTTGAGAGCTGGGATAGAGAGGGGGAGTGCACCTTCCAGGCAGAGAACAGCACGTGAGGGGCCAATGGCAGGCTTGTTTGAGAAGCTGAAAGGTAAGGGTAAGGCGTGTTCAGGTGCGGCGGGGAGCAGCCAAAGATGAGAAGGAAGCTGGGACCATGTCACATGGGCTGTGGCAGCCACAGGAGCCATGGTCACTAAGAGCACTGGAAAACCACTGAAGGTTTGTAAGCAGAGGAGTAATGTGGTCACATTGTCTCTGTGGGGCATTGACTGGGCTGTACCACAAGGTACAGATCAAGGGGGTCCATTGCATTTGGTCTAGGTATTTGTTTGAAGAAAGATATGACTAGCTCAGCAAAATCCCCTTTTCATGGCATGGGTTGGCATCCAACATCATTAACAGAATTTCTTCCTCCCTCCCCGTCCCCCCGACCCTGACCCTGGAAAAATAGAAATCACTAACATACATTAAAATTTTATCAGAAAAGTATATTATTTTAACTTACTGAAAATTCTATATATTCCATGACTTCTTTCCCACCCATGCTCCACTGAAAAATTAATTATAATACAAAAATCCTCAATGGATAATGACTTAAAGATTAAAACATACATTTAAAATCTGGTGGGATCATAATCTCCCCATTTTTAGGTGACATGTTATGGACAATTAAAATGATCAAAAATGATCTGTTTACAGGTTCTGTGCAAAACGCTGGGCCAATATCTGCATATTGCCTGGGTGGCTCAGTCGGTTAAGCATCCGACTTTGGCTGAGATCATGATCTCACAGTTCGTGAGTTCGAGCACTGTGTCAGGCTCTGTGCTGACAGCTCAGAGCCTGGAGCCTGCTTCGGATTCTGTGTCTCCCTCTTTCTCTCTGCCCCTCTCCCACTCGTTCTCTGTCTCTCTCTCTGTCTCTCTCTCTCTCTCTCTCTCTCTCTCTCAAAAGCAAATAAACATTAAAAAAAAAATAAAATTATCAAAAGAGACAGGTGATACCACCAGTCATTGAGATTTGAGGTATACTTTGTTACCCCAGCATGACCTGTTCTGATGAATATAACTATTATAATATAATATTATACAAAATATGGAATTTTAAAATATCTCAATTTCCTATGGAAATGGAAAATCTGAAAATAGTGATTAATTTGGTTTTGCTGACACCCAAGTGACTTCTGTGTGAAAATGGATGCTACCCAGGCTTTCAGGGATGCAGTCATAAGAAAACTGAGGGGGGTGGGGGTGCCTGGGTGGCTCTGTCGATTAAGCGTCGGACTTCAGCTCAGGTCATGATCTCACGGCTGGTGAGTTCGAGCCCAGAGCCAGGTTCTGTGCTGACAGCTTGGAGCCTGGAGCCTGCTTTGGATTCTGTCTCCCTCTTTCTCTGCCTCTCCCCCGGTTGCACTCTCTCTCAAATATAAATAACATTTTTAAAAAAAAGACAAAAACTGAGGGTGATGGGTAAGCAAGGAGAGGAGGAGAGATGGCTTTCTTTAGACCAAAATGTGGCCCGGGAACCTCCCTCTCAGACCTCCTCTTGTATCTGGCTCCTGCTCCCCCACCCATCTCCTTTCTCCAGCTTTCCAACTCAATCCTTGTTAAGCTCCTAGGGAGACAGGTTGGAAGCATTCCCCATGAAGATACATGAATTTGTTCCTTTCGATAAATAAATTGACATAAATTTAGCACCCAGGCAGTTTGCTTGAAGATACCTATCAACTTGAGCTGATCTGTTTACAGGTTCTGTGCAAAATGCTAGGCCAATATCTGCATCCAGTTCCCCACTCAAATGGTGCTCAAATGACACAATTGTGAACAGAAAGTTTAGTGGAAGTCTGCCAAATTCAAGCAAATAAATTTCTAGGGGGAAAGTAATGTGTCAATATTTTTGTCCTATTTAAAGAGTTGTAACATTAAAAAAGCTTTTTTTTTTTAAGTTAATTTAGTTTATTCATCTTTTGAGAGACAGAGAGTGAGCAGGGGTGGGGCAGAGAGAGAGGGAGACACAGAATCTGAAGCAGGCTCCAGGCTCTGAGCTGTGAGCACAGAGCCCGATGCGGGGCTCGAACCCATGGACCGTGAGATCATCACCTGAGGTGAAGTCTGATGCTTAACCCACCAAGCTACCCAGACACCCCAAGGAGTTGTAACATTTAAATTCTGGGTATTTAATGGATCAGTAGGTTTGGTTTCCTGTTTGCTAAGTTTCCCCACTGTGGTAGGTTTTACTATGTTAAGTGAGTTGGTTCTTAGTAGGGATTATAGAATGTTTGTCCTTATTTTGTGCCCTTTCACTCCTTCCCATGCATCCACGTGCTGTGTTGTGTCATCTCTGGGGTGCTAATGGGAGAGTTGAAGGAAGCAGCGGCTAAACACGGGCTCTGATCCCGCGGTGTGGGTCTACTTCCTGTGATAGGGCAGTTGGAAGTTCAGGAACTTACTTACAAAGTGCAGCTGGCACTTTGATCCAAAAAGTAGTGCGGGTGGGGATAAAACAGGCCCAAACCTTTGTTGCTGAGAGCATCAGAAAAGAAGACTGGGGATTGTGAATCTTTAAGCTCAAGAGTTGTCTTTTTGGCAAATGTCACTAGTCGCTGTAAGTAAAATAGAAAATTACAGGGAGAAGTTTACTGCTACATGTTATGGATAATTACATAGATATATAAGGGAGATTGGATGGCTTCCTTAAGTTCTTTGCAGGGAAGTCTCCAGTGAAGTTTATGAGATGGAAACATGGCATGCCAACAGTCGTCTTTCCCATGTCACAGAGAGGCATGCTTTCTCCTAGGGATCTTGTTTTCCATTGCCAGATCTTTAGATATTTATTTATCACCCCCAAACTATTTGAAGCAGTTCATCAATATTTGGCCTATAGATGAAAAAATTTCTTATATAGTCATGGCATAAGAATTATAAGTGAAGGTCCAGGGGTACCTGGGTGGCTCAGTGGGTTAAGCGTCTGACTTCGGCTCAGGTCATGATGTCACCGTCTGTGAATTTGAGTCCTTCATCAGGCTTTGTGCTGACAGCTCAGAGCCTGGAGCCTGCTTCAGATTCTGTGCCTCCCTCTCTCTCTACTCCTCACCCACTCTCTCTCTTTCTCTCTCAAAAATAAGTAAAAACATTTAAAAAATTAAAAAAAAAAAAGAATTATAAGTGAAAGTCCTAACTTTCCAGATTCTTGCCTGATCCACTCAGCTTTAGCCACTCAATGTATGTACGGAAGATACATGAATGTCTTTTTTTAAATGTCAGTGGAATTTGTCTGTGGTTATGCACAGATGAATTAAACCAGACTCTACCTTCAAAGGCAGAATAGTGGGGCACCTGGGTGGCTCAGTCGGTTAAGCGTCTGACTTTGGCTCAGGTCATGATCTCTCAGTTTGTGAATTCAAACCCCCTGTCGGGCTCTGTTCTGACAGCTCAGAGCCTAGAGTCTGTTTCAAATTCTGTGTCTCCCTCTCTCTCTGCTCCTCCCCTGCTTGTGCTCTGTCTCTGTCTCTCTCTCAAAAGTAAATAAACATTAATTTTTTTTTTTAAAAGAAAGGCATACTAGCTTGCACTCAGTTCATCAGAATCCCAGTCAGAGTGGCTTACAAGTTCGTGCCTTCTCCTTGTGATACAGGGTCAACGTTGGAGAGCTGGGCACTGTTTGGAGTAAAATGCCCATAAAAAGGTTCTTGTTTAGGGGTGCCTATCTGGCTAGTTGGTAGAGCATGCCGCTCTTGATCTCGGGGTTGTAAGTTCGAGGCCCATGTTGGGTGTAGAGATTACTTAAAAAATAAAATCACATATATATGTATATGCAGATAGGCTCACATATGTATGTATTTATATATATAAAAAGGTCCTTGATTACATAGAAGCCCAAAGTGTCTCCAGGCTGTAGGGGGCCTTCAGGTAATCTTTCTGGGCTACAGAGAAAATGTAGTTACTTCACTCAGGGTTATGTTTTTTAATGTCTTGTTCTTTGGATTAACTGTCAGATTGTTAAACCGATGCTCCAGTGGTTCTGAGGCCTGGCTGCATTCAGCTGGGAAGCAATCCTGTGATGCTGGTCTCGTTGAGCGCATAGGCCCTGTGATCGGAGGCCTTCCGATCCTTGGTTAACGCTCTGAATGTAACATTTTGTTTCCTTTTCAAAATGACTTATTTTTCTTCATTATTGAAATAGAACGCACTTCTTTTTTTTTTTTTTTTTTTTTTTTTTTTTTTTTTACTGCCTGTTATACTTGTAAAAGCAGCTTTAACAAAATTTTAGGGTTATGCTCTGCCATAGTCATTTCTACAATTAAAAGGGCTGTGTGAACTAATTTGCAGATGGATTGAACTTCTTTGTTCATTTCCCCCTCCTCCCTCTATGGAAGGACATAGAATATTTATAGGTTTTCTGGAAAGAAGGGCAGAGGTGCTGTGTGAATATGCATGTATTTTCTAAAACATTCTTGTACGTAGCAGACCCTGTGAGCTTCCACATTTATATAGTCAGTAAGGCTTAAGGCATGTGTGAAGAACTTTGGTTGGCCCAAAATTTAGTTTTTTTAGAAGAGAGGTATAGAAAATTTGGCTAGATAATAACGGAATCTATTGAGACTTTGAACCTTTTTTTTTTTTAAATAAGGTTTATCTATTTATTTTGAGAGAGAGAGAGAGTAGGAAGGGCAGAGAGAGAGAGAGGGAAAAAGAAAGAGAGAATCCCAAGCGGGTTCCCCACCGTCAGCAGAGCCCGATGTGGGGCTTGAACTCACAAACTGGGAGATCATGACCTGAGCTGAAACCAAGAGTTGGACACTTAACTGACTGTTCCACCCAGGCACCCTGTTTTTGTTTCTTTCTTTTTCTTTTCTTTCTTTTTTTTTTTTTTTTAACATATTCTACCTTATTTCAGTTAGCAACTTTCTTATTTTACTTCCTTGCAGTTTGGCACGGGAAAAGTTGATGCCATTTGGAATTAGAATAGACACAGGGCAAGTTCTCACTCTCTTTTGAGACCCAGTTTCTCAGTTGAAATAATATTAGCCACCTCTCTTTTTGTGAATATCAAATGAGACAATGTATAAAAAAAATCAGCGTTCCATCAAACATAACAGTCACTCAGTGAATACACATTCCCTTTCACTCTCTTCTCTGACATATTTTTTCCTTAAGGAAAATCTTACATTAACCTCATAGTGAATGAGATAGAATGAATGAAGCCCTAGGAAAAGGAAGGGCAGCAGAGAGAGAAGAAAAAGAGGAGAAAGAAAGGATAAAGGAATGGTATTAACATAACATAGAAGTTAATTTAGAAGCACAACTTTAGCTAAAATGATCATTTGGTATTGTGTTAACCAAAGTAATTGATTCAGGTTTTAAAGAAAAATTGGTGGTGCCACATTTATTCTGCACCTACTAAGTGCTGGGTGCTGGGATAGGCACTAGGGATTAAATGATGAGCAGACCGGTTCCAGCCCTCTAGGAGCTCAAGTTCATGTGGGGAAATAGACACAAAAATAATGACCTCTAATAAGATCTGCTAAGTCCTATCATAAAAAAAGTCTGCACATTGGTGAATGGATGGGTGATGTTATACTACAAGGTTTACTCAGATGAAGCTTCATGAGCTCCAGCGGTCTCTAGCACATTACAGAGATTTTTATGCCATGTTCTTCCCCCCATGAAATGCCTTGCCATTGGATGTACAATTGGGATAATTCATTGCTCATAGTCAGAATAAGTTATTTGGGCTTCTATAAACATTATCTGAGGAGCAAGACACAAATGCTTGAGTATTAGGGAAAGCCAGAGACACTCGATTTCCTCAAGGGTTAAGATGTTTTATCGTTTATGTTTTATTTAGTAGCAAAACAAACAAATGTACAGGAGACCGAGAAACACGTGAAGCATCTCACCACTTAGCCTTCTAAAATAAGTTGGCATTTCCAGCAAGAAGGTATAGGCTGGGAAGAAGTCCCTGTCACTCATAGCTTTAAGCAGATCTGACAGTTTCTTATTTAGAGAGAGTGCATTCCTTAGTTGACATGAAAAGTTTTGATAACACCACCGCCCTAATTACCCTTACTCTCTGGAAGAGCTGAAGCCACAACCCAATTCCGGGTGACATTTTTTGGCCCCTCTTGCTATTATCGGGCTCACTGACCAGTCATGACATCAAGTCAACCTGCAAATACAAACTCCTGAGTCACTTAATGAGGCCCTTAGTATCTACACCCAACTTTGAGGCCTCCAATAGACTCTTTCGAATCCCCTCTTCCGATGAACAACATCAAGTAATGATTCCATTAAAATAAATGCATCTTTGTTCGAGATGTCAGGTTTAAGGGCGTCTGGCCTCTGAAGCTGGCTACGGCGTCACTCCTTTGCTAGGGATGAGGTAGGGAGCTCACTGACGTGATGTGATTAGAGCAATTATTCAGAGCTACCTGTCACAGCTAATCAGCTCTGGTTTGCTGGATGGGAAGAGGTGGCCTCGTCCTGCCTCCGGAGACCAAGCGGTGTTATCCGACGGCATCTTTGCCTCCAGCATCTCCTCAGATGGGCTCAAGTTTCAAGCATTTATTGGGAAAACTTAACTTTCTTGCGTTTATTTTCATAGTGCTCCTCCTCAGAGGTCATTGGAGGCTTGTTCTGATTTATTTTTCTTCTATGATTTCTCCTTTATCCCACTTGACATGTTTTCCGGTAGAGTATGATGAAGCAATTCTTCTGAGTTATGGGCAACTGCTTGTTTTCTTTTGCCCTGTCGAATCATCCCGAAGATGACTGTGTTCCCATTTTCATCCTGAAGAAAAGGATGAAAGCCTTTCAGTGAAATTTGGTGTCGCTGAGGAGGAAAGAAATTTGAAAGCCATAGAGACATGGCTTATCTTTGATGTGGAAGGTATTGATGAGGAAGAATTTGTCATAAATCTTTGTGAGCCTTGTCGTCATCGTCATCATCATCACCATCCTCTCTTTTTTTTTTTTAACGTTTATTTATTTTTGAGACAGAGCATGAACGGGGGAGGGTCAGAGAGAGGGAGACACAGAATCCGAAACAGGCTCCAGGCTCTGAGCTGTCAGCACAGAGCCCAATGCGGGGCTCGAACTCACGGACTGCGGGATCATGACCTGAGCCGAAGCCGGCCGCTTAACCGACTGAGCCATCCAGGTGCCCCCATCATCACCATCCTCTTAACCAACATCATCTTCACCAGCATTTTCCTTGTTTTCATGACCACTAGGTACTTGTGTGCATGTGACACAGCACTAGGAACGCCATGAAAATGGAATTAAATGTACACAGTCCTGCCTTTCTGTCATGCAGTTGAAGGTGACTAAGATCCATACATATGCTAACAATAAAATATTCAATTTTGAATAAAGAATAAACAAAAGCTTGGATTGCAGAAATAATTGAAACATTGCCTTTACATATAACACCTTTTTTTTTTTTTTTTTTCTAGCAGGAGGAGGAAAAAAAGTATAGCTGCTGTCTACTTCATCCAGAGCAGGGGCAGGAGAATGTCTTTACCCCCTCCTCCAATTTGTCAGAGGGAAATTTAGGGAAAAGGTAGGACCTTATTTTAGGAATTGCTTTAGAAAAGGGAAACTTGTCTCACTTGATGGGGTATTTCAGCTGTACTAACACCTTTATTAAAATTATCTTAGTAATTTTCATGAAAATGGGATTATTTCCTTTGGCCGATCCTGGACAGCAGTAATGGTAAGTTGGGGACAGTCATTTATTTGGTGATCAAAAGTAGCCCTTGATACATGGCAAGGTATTTGACTTGATCTCCTCCTGATTTCTATTTATCTTAAGTACCACCTCACTCTAGAACTCAGTGGGCACTTCTCTCACTTATGGTCCAGAAATAGCACTTAATAGTTACTTCTTACCTTTCTGAAATCAACATGTTTCCCAGTAGAATTGAAAGGAAGATCTATTGCCAAGTATAGATCTAGGAAAATGATAATTACTCGTTAGACCTTTGTTCATGCTGTTTTCCTTGCCGCAAATGCCTTTCTGGATCACCATCATTTACTAAAACCTGCTCTTCCCTTCTGATCTGGCCCACGTTGCCCCTCCATTGGTAGGTATTTTTTCTAACTAAAGCTGTCCCTGGTGACATTCGGGGTTTGGAAGGGTGGGGTGTTTGTTCTGAATTCCCAGAGTATTAACTGCCTTACAAAGCAGATGCTACTTTTTTTTGTTTTTTTTTCCCCCTTTTTTCATGACTTCTAACCACATAGTGAATCCCCTCAGAGAGACGTAACCTGGTGGAGGCAATTTAATCTGAGGCTTAAAGTTCCCATCTCTAGTATGGTAGATACTCATAGTATCTTCCCCAGTCTACCCCACAGGCTGTTTTGAAGCTAAGGATGAGATAGTATAGGTTGAATCAATATGTGAAAATATCTTGAAGAGTATAAAATACTGTGCAAATTCAAGTCCACAAGAATGACAGGTCTCTCAGATATCGCCTAGTCCAGTACTCTTGTTTAAGAGGGGAGGAAACTGAAGTCCTTGAAGGCAAAGTTGCAGGTTAGTGTAGCTGGGCTTGCGCTCATGTTTCTGGACAGTCTGTTCTCCACTCTGCTGCTTCTCTTATTGGGCAGAACAGTGCATTTACTGGGCACCGAATAATTGTTTGGTCATTAGAGGCAACACAACTTGGTTTCACACTGGGGTGTGAGGAAGCGATGGTATATCCTTTCTTGAAAGTGGAAGCTGATAGAAAGTTGAAGGATCAGCAGAAAGGCAATGAGAATCTTGATGTCTGCGAGAGGGAGGGGGAGAGGCAGGGCTTTGGAGGATGAATGGGAGCACAGAAGAGGGAGACTGGACCTGTGGAGATGAACTTTGCTGATGTACATTTTCCAGATTGGTATGACCTGCTTAAATGGGTGGGGAAAACTTGCATGGATTTATGCTTGGATGGGAAGCTCGCTTTCTGTATTCCAATGGTCCATCGCCTTCCACTGTGTGACCACTCTCATGCGTCCAAAGCGTGACTCATTTCTAAAAGGAGCTACCTGCAAGCGGTGTAGTACTCAGGTGGGGGAGGTGATTCTAGACAGTGAGGTCATCATCAGTCTTATCAGTTCATGACAGAGGGAGAGAAGAGATCAGAAGTCAAAAGTCTGGGGGTGTGTGTAGCACTTTTGAACATCAATCTTGGGACAGAGGGAGGGCACCAGAGGGGTGCCACAGGGGACAGATGAGTAGAAGTATGTAACAGTCAAGATAGGAGATGTGGCAGTTCTGGACCAAATTACATCAAGGGCGGGAGACGGCAGGCATTCCTTTTACAGAAGGCTTGTGTGCTGCTGAACAGGCTTGGAGATGGAGTCAGTCTGTGCATCTCATATAAAGCCTGGCTCCTTGGCACTCCAAATTCTTAGGAAAAGAGAGAATGGGAATGCAGTCAAGATAAGCCTACTGGGGGGGGGGGGGCGGGCAGGCGCCTGGGTGGCTCAGTTGGTTAAGCGTCCTGCTTCAGCTCAGGTCATGATCTCACCGCCTGTGAGTTCGAGCCCCGCATCGGGCTCTGTGCTGACAGCTCAGAGCCTGGAACCTGCTTCAGATTCTGTGTCTCCCTCTCTGCCCCTCTCCTGCTCATGATCTGTCTCTCCAAAAAAAAAAAAAAAAAAAAAAAAAGATAAACCTACTGGTACTTCCCCTGGGATTAGTGCCATAGGAGGCTAAGTCTTATTTCAGGTGAGCGGATCATTTCCTCCTATTCCCACCTCCATGCTCCTTCCTTACCACTTCTTATAAAAAAGAAAATTTCTGTTTGAGCAAGTAGAGGGTTCAGTTTCCTTCTGCACACTACAAGTAATGGAAACAATGCTATTGTTCTCATAAAAGACAACAGCCTTGCATGCTACAAATATTTGAAAACAAACACTTATGATAGGAGAGTCGTTCACTTCCATCTTGGGTCCGGCTGTTTGCTAAGTCTCGGAGAGACAGAATTATTCTCTTAATGTTTTGACACATGACATGAAAAAATCTGTTTGAATTAGCAGATTGTGGGTCAGCTTTTGAAAAATGACATGTTTGTTCCCGTGTTAAAAAAAATCTTTGCCGATGATAATCTCACTTCAACTTTATCACTTTGGGATGCTTCTATACCCCTTGTTCCCCCTCACTGGCAATGGGCGAAGTCCTCACGGGCACACAGGCTCACTCAATGCCATCACTTGTAACAGAAGCAGGCAAATAACACTTGAAAATGATGGTATTGTACCAGCCTGGGGCGCATGAATTAAAGATCTTCCTGGCTGGCCTAATTGCTTCATCACATAGCAAGGCTTACCACTTACCACTATGCTTACCACTTACCACACACAAGTAAAAGAACTTTGGGGCAACTGCCTCTCTCCTCTTGAATTTTAACACTCTGTATCTGGAAACGTCCCCTTCACAGCTTGGTAAGGGAGAAAGATATTTTGTTCATTAGAAGAGAGAAAATCCAGGGGCGCCTGGGTGGCTCAGTCGGTTGAGTGTCCAACTTCGGCTCAGGTCATGATCTCACGGTCTGTGAGTTCGAGCCCCGCATCGGGCTCTGTGCTGACAGCTCAGAGCCTGGAGCCTGCTTCGGATTCTGAGTCTCCCTCTCTCTCTCCCCCTCCCCTGCTCATGCTCCGTCTCTCTCTGTCTCAAAAATAAATAAAAACATTAAAAAAAATTAAAAAAAAAAAAAAAAGAGAGAAAATCCAAATCAAATATGAGTGACCAAAGCAGTGCCAGTAATTTTGAAAGTAGTGCGATCACTCAGTGTGATATTTCAAAATCTCTGTAGGCAAAAGAAGACGACTGGGTTTGTCAGTTTCACACTAAACAGGTACTGGGACAATGAGTCTTCCTACTATAACACAGAGAGTTCTTATGCGTGATATTTATGTGGCATCAATTTTAGAACTCTAATCTAAGAGCTCTGGTATGCAAGTTTTTGTACTTCTGCAGACTCTTTTGGGCGTTGGGTTTCTACAGTGTTTGCCTGAGTTAAAGTTTCTTCTCAACGGGGAATTGGAAATTTAGAAAAACAATGATAAATAGTGTGAGATTGAAAGAGACCAGGGATATTGTAGTAAGTTCTCTAGAGAAACAAAATCAATAGGATGCATATATATGGAGGAAGAGATTTATTGTGAGGAATGGGCTCATATAATTATAGAGGCTGGTAAATCCCAAAGTCTACAACCGGCAAGCTGGAGACCCAGGAGGGCTGATAGTACAGAACCTGAAGGAAGAGCTAATGTTTCAGTTTGAGTCCGAAGGCAAGGAAAAGCCAATGTCCTCGTTCCAAGGGAGTCAGGCAGAAGGAATTCCCTGTGACTCTGCGGAGGGTCAGCCCTTTTGCGCTAGCCAGACCTTCAACTGCTTGGGTGAGGCCCACCCACATTAGGGGAAATAATTTGTTTTATACAGTCTACCTATTTAAATGTTAATCGCATGCAGAAACACACAGACACACCCAGAATGGCACGGTTGATGCACAAAGTCAAACTGACACATAAACTTAACCATCAAAGACATACTGACAAAGTACTAAACTGGGAGCTAGGAGGTCTGTGAAGGTAAGTGTTTTTCACTAGGCCAATGAGGCAAGTTCTTCTAACTCCCTGTCATCACTTAACCCTTCTTACCCCTGCCAATGTGAGTAGATGAGGCACAGATCACTCAGCTGATGGCTATTTGCTCAGCTGCATACTGGTCATTTGATTATAGAGTTTTTTATCCTCATAAACAAAGTGAAGCTTACATTCTCTCTCTGTGTGGATTTTAGTAATTCCTTGAGAATCACATGCTGACCTGGAATTGGGTGCCCTGCCTTTTAATTTGGGTTTGGCCACCAACTCCTTGTGTGTCCATGCAAATTATTTGAGCCTCATTGCTCTTCTTTATAAAATAACCAAATTGGCATAATTTACATGATCTCAAAGGTCCCTTCCAAGCTTCAAATCTTATAGTTAGCAGATGACTTGAAAACTAATGAAACTAATTAGTAGATGGCTTGGACACTATTTTTATTTTATTGGTGTCTTAATATGAAGGATATTTGAGTTATTTTAGCTTTGTGATATCTGGAAATGACAAGCTTCTTTCTAATTTCCACTTCGGAAAGAATCTTTTTCTTCTGCCTCAAACCTCTATTATTTTGCTTTTGTCCTCAGTCTAAAAAAACACCATAAGGATTTTTGAAAATAGGCTTATTTCTTTCCACAATAATAAAAGTACATTCTGTGGAAATACGTGATACCCTATATGATAATTGTTAGCTCATGACTTGTAAATTCTAGGTTTTGTAGCTCAAAGTCAAAGAAGCCAAGCTGCTCTTTCCTTTGGTCAGTTTTGAATCCAAGGATAATAGACACCAGGAAGACATTTAAGAATGTGAGTTCACATTTTTTTTTTTAAATAGTCTCCATGTCTAACGTGGGGCTTGAACTCATGACCCTGAGATCAAGAGTCTCATGCTCTACCGACTCAGCCAGGCACCCCAGTTTACATTTTGAGTCCTTTCCGATTAAACAAGACTTTAGCATGTATTATGGTTGGATTTATAGTACATGGGACAGAGGACACACTTCCTATTGCCATTTTCTTTTGTAGAGAAGGCAAAAACCTACTGCTTTAGTGGTAAGACTGCTAACCTCCTAACTTCACACTTGAAACTCGGTCTCCACCTCTTTTAGTGCCACACTGTGTCAATGACAGAGATGCAGGCTATTGATCAAGATTCTTACGGAATCCACCTCCCCCCACCCCCACATTCTTCATAGAATCATAGCTGACAAAGTGACATGCTATATGTTTTCGCAATGACATGGAGATTGAAAATGGAAAAGTTAAATATAAATCTTCATGGAAGTTTCAGTAATTTTTAATAATTTGTTCTTTTGTCGCATGCATATGTGAATGATATATTTGTCCTAGAGCAATACGAATTCATTTCCCCACATCTGTAATATCTGCAGTAAGCTAAATTAAAAATGCATTTGTACTTGTACAGTTAAATGATCATATTTAATGAAATGTCAGAGATGAATCTTAGCAAATAGTCAGGAAATTATTTTAGAGAGGGCAGCATTTCATTACTAGCAGTTGGGGAAAAGCAAAGTAATTAAACAAATGGTCTACGGCTCTTAGGTGGTGGCTGTCCAAGAAGAATAGAAAACCAGTGCATGGGGGTGATAGACAAATGTTGCATTTCTAAGTCTTTGCTCTCTCTCTTTTCCTGCTCCCCCAAGCCCTCACAGAATCTTGAGTCTGATAGCGATTCACACGAGGAGTTTGGGAGACTCTCCCCGTGCAGTGAGCAAAATAAGCTGTTAGAAAATAGGATGCATGAGGATCATCTCACATGAGGTCTGCACAACCCAGGTGTAGCAAAGGTTAGGCACACGCATTGAGTAGGAGACTCAGGTCAATTGAATGAGAACAGGAAGCATCTGGGTGGAGAACATGGGCTGTTTAGGGTATGGGCTCTTTACCTGGGGGGCCCTGGGACACGAGTGGGGAGTGGAACTAGAAAGTGGCAAGAGATTAGGGAGCTGTATTGAAGGTCAGAACAGAGTGAATAATGACAGGCGGCAGGTAGCAGCAGAGAAGAAGAGAACAAGAGATCAGCAGGGGGCATGAAGGGAAGGTATTTGGTGATTGAAAGCACAGAGTGGGACCATCAGGTAGCCAATGAGACCTTCATTTGCCACCAACAAACCGCCACATCACACACAAATACCACACATGCAACCTGATGTGCTGGCAGGTTAAATATGTAGTAACATACGAATTATTGACTGTTTTGTTGGGTGTTATGTGCTGAATTGTGTCCTCCAAGGAGACATGTGGAAGTCCTAGCCCCCAGTTCCTCAGAATGTAACCTTATTTGGAAATTAAGTCGTTGCAGAGGTGATTAGTTGAGATGAGGTCATACTGGAGGAGGGTAGGACCTTCATCTAATACCTCTGGTGTCCTTATAAGAAGATGATAGAAGAGAGAAGAGAGAAGAGATACAAGGCCACATGATGATAGTGGTGAAAATGGAGAGATGTAGTTGTAAGCCAGGGAAAGCCAAAGATTTCCAGCCTCCACTTGAAGCCAGCAAGAGACAAAGAGGGATTCTCTCCATAAAGTCTGCAGGGGGAGCAAGACCTTGGAGACACCGTAATTTCGGACTTCCAGCTTCCCAGAATTGCGAGACAATAAATTCATGTTGTTTAAGGCCACTCAGTTTGTGGTACTTTGTAATGGCAGCCATAGGAAATGAATATAATTGGTAAAATACAATACTGAATGGCAGAATCATTAAGTTATATTGCTCAGTCTTTTGCATTTTTTCTTAAGGAAATTCCATTACTTTCCACGTTAAGTGTTTTTGTGCTGCCGTCTGGGACCAGAGTGAGGTCAGCAAGGCATTCTTCTCAGCTGCCAAAAATCTGAACAATTAAGATAAATACCAATCTAAGGCAACATTTTTTTAAAAATTAAAATTAACGTGAGATCCATGATGAACAAAATATCTAAATTTTATGTATCTATTTTAAAGTTTATTTATTTTTGAGAGAGAGAGATGGAGACAGAACATGAGCAGGGAAGGGGCAGAGAGAGAGAGGGAGACACAGAATCCGAAGCAAGCTCCAGGTTCTGAGCTGTCAGCATAGCACAGATCCCGACGCAGGGCTCGAACTCATGGGAGATCATGACCTGTGGCAAAGTCGGAGGCTTAACTGACTGAGCCACCCAGGTGCCCCCTCATTTGCACTCTTATGAAAAAGAAATGTATATTGGACATAAGCTATGTGGCTAGCAAGTCATTATTCTATTACCAAAGCTTATCTCTTGTGTTTACCTAGTTGTAGGTCCACCAAACTCTGCAAGATGACCCCGACTGAATTCACTTTTCTCCACGTGAGAACTCAAGGCAGTTGGGAATACCAGATCAGCAATATCAGGTAACAAGACAGCCCAGTTAAGTATCTTTCAAATATGAAATCTGCATAGAAAAGACAAGCTGCTACAATCCCAGTAGCGAAGGGAATTAGATTCTTCGGCCTTTACCACATGACAGTAAATGACAGCATAATAAATAAAGCAAAAATGATTTCTGACTTCTACTTTTCACATCATGTCCCGGAGGCGCTTTGCTATTGTTACAAGTATATTAAATGTAGGTCTGATTACATCCTAAGGAGAGCTGACAAGAGGCATATTCTGAAACAGGGAGATGCTGGCCTGTATCTGGTGGTTAATATTTATTGGGGGCACACTTCTGAAGCTTCAGAGAGATCAAGGGTGGAACCAGGAGAGACCAACAGTGGAATGTCATAGCACGGGCTTAATTTGGATCAACTTTCTTTCAATTGCTTAAAGAGATCATGGAGTGTTTGTTTAATACTTGAGGGTGGTTATTAGCTATTCTCTCTTATCCTCTACAAGTGTACTCTCATGGCCAATGGTGATGCCTAGGATGTGGATTCTATGACCAAGACAAGATGCAAAAGACAGAAATGACTAAATTAAACACTGGGATCTACACTGTTGAAAAACATTTTTACTTATTGTAAAGTGCTGTATTGGTCTATACATTTTAACAACCATAAGCAGAGATGCATGCAACCATAAGCACATGAAAAACATTTCCATAACCCCCTAACTCCCATGTGCTACCCCTTTACAGTCACATTCCTTAAAACTTGATTCTGTCTTTTCTTTGTCAAATGGTCTGCTAATTTTCATTATCTCAGGGCTTACTTTCCTGAATTCCCATGATTTCACTTACTAAAAGTTCTGCACATTCACACCAATTTTAAAAATCCAAAGCTATCTAGCTCTTGAGTGGAGAGTCTTTTACTCCAGGACAATGGTTTAATAAAAGATGTTTGCAAATAGGAGGAAAGTATGGAGATATGAAATGTAGAGGTCTGACCATTGAACAGAGTGAGATACAGAACCACTGTTGGCTGGGAACAGTACACACAATTGTGTGTAAGATAAGGTATATCCATTCATCTCTTAAGGAATTTTTATTTTATTTTATTTTATTTTATTTTATTTTATTTTATTTTGTAAGTTTATCTATTTTGAGAGAGAGACAGTGCAAATGGGGGGGGGCAGAGAGAGAGGGAGAGAGAGATAATTCCAAGTAGGCT
Source organism: Panthera onca (assembly GCF_046562875.1). Taxonomy (NCBI): domain Eukaryota; kingdom Metazoa; phylum Chordata; class Mammalia; order Carnivora; family Felidae; genus Panthera; species Panthera onca. The sequence goes on along the minus strand of NC_138343.1, from coordinate 20,340,000 downwards.
CTGCACTGTTAGCACAGAGCCCAACACGGGGCTCGAACCCACGAACCGTGAGATTATAACCTGAGCTGAAATCAAGAGTAGGTCGCTCAACTGACTGAGACACCCAGGTGCCCCAAGGAAATTTTAATATTTATAACCCAGATTTTTTTTCAGCAGTGGTATCACACAGTTAGTATTTTTGGTAATGTGAAAAGGATTTCAGATAGTTTTGATTAATTTCCTTTCATAATTGTTTCTACTTTAACCATTTTCAAGCGTACAGTTCAATGGCATTATGGCATTCACAACTGTTGTGCAGCTATCACCACAGATATTTTCATCTTCCCCAACTAAATCTCTGCATCCGTTTAACGCGAACTGCCCATACGTCCTCCCCGTCCGCCCTCCCCCCTCCCCCCCAGCCTCCAACAAACTGCCCTCAACTCTCTGTCTCGGTGATTTGATGACTCTAGGTTTCTCAAATAAGGGAATGGTACTTATCCTTTTAGGTCTGGATTATTTCACTTAGCACACTGTCTTCAAGGTTTATCCATGTTGTAGCATGTGTCAGTAGTGCTAAAGACTTCTAAAAATGTAAATAACACAAAACTTAATGAATTTATGGAAGTGAATTTTCAGGAAACTGAATAGTTTGGTTGTGTTTGAAGTGTTTATATGACCCCTAAGCAAATGAAAAGAGAAAAATGTAATTAATATACTAGTGTATACAAAGGTGGTATTTTGACATTTCCCCCCGTTGAATTAATGAAATATCTGACTACTTTGATTTCTCTTACACAAAGTCCTAAAGCTGTCAAATGCTAGAAAGTAATGCAATTAAATTCATTTACTTCCCCCCACCCCCAGTTTCATTTATCCATCACTATATATGTTTAAGACTTGCAACATGTTGGTTTGATTTGTGTATATTGTGAAATGATTTCTGCAATAAGTTCAGCTAACGTCTATCTTCCCATACAGATACAATTAAAATGAAGGAAGAAGAAAAAAAATAAAGGTAAAAAATTCTCCTTGTGATGAAAACTCTTAGGATTTACTCTCTTAATAACTTTCATGTATATCGTATAGCAGTGTTAGCTGTAATCATCACCTGGTACATTACATCTCTGGTACCTGTTTATCTTATAACTGGAAGTTTGTACATTTTGACCAACTTCCTCTTATTCCTCATCCCCCCCCCCCCACCATTTAAATCTTTAATCATTTGTGAGTTGATTTTTGTGGATTACATAAGATATGGGTGTACTTTCATTCTTTTATATGTGAATTATTATCCAAGCACCATTTATTGAGGAGATGGTCTCTTCTCCATTGAGTATTCCTGGCTCCCTTGTCAAATATTAGTTGACTCTATATGTATGGGTTTATTTATAGGCTTCAGTTCTGTTCAATTGATCTATTTGTCTGTTTTTATGCCAATACCATATTGTTCTGATGCTTTATTCTTCTTTACAGGATTTTTATTTTGGGCTATTTGGAGCTATTTGGGCTCTTTTGTGGTTCCATATAAATTTTAGGAGTTTTTTTTCTACTTCTGCAAAAAATGTTATTAGAATTTGGATAGAGATGCCACTGGATCTATAGATGGCTTTTGGTAGTGTTGGCATTTTAACATTATTAATTCTTCTAATCCAGGTACACAAGATACATTTTCATTTATTTGTATCTTCTTTAATTTATTTCATCAATGTCTTATAGTTTCCAGAGTAGAGATCTTTTACCTCCTTAGCTAAATTTACTAAATATTTTATGACTTTTGATGCCATTGTAAATGGGATTGATGTCTTCCTTTTTCAGAAAATTTGTTGTTAGTGTATAGAAATGCTGATTTTTGTTTGCTAATCTTGCATCCTGCCACTTTACTGTATTGATTGATTAGATCCAACAGATTTTTTTTGTTGTTGAGTCTTCAGGATTTTCTATATACAAAATCATGTCATCTGTAAATAGAGACAAATTTACTCTTTTCTTTCAATTCTGGTATCTTTTATTTCTTTTTCTTGCCTGATTGCTCTAGCTAGCATTTCTAACACTGTGTTGAGTGGGAATGGTGAGAGTGGACACTCTCCTGATCTTAGAGAAAAGGCTTTAAACCTTTTACCACTGAGTGTAATGTAGCTGTGGGCTTGTCATAAATGGCCTTTATTATGTTGAGATATGTTCCTTGGATGACTAGTTTAAAAGTTGTTGTTTTTTTTTTTTTATCATGAGAGGATGTTGAATTTTGTCAACTGCTTATTCTGCACTTTTGGAGATGATCATATGATCCTGTTCTTTCATTCTATTAGTGTGATGTGTCACATTGATTGATTTGTGTATGTTGAACCATTCTTGCATCCCAAGGATAACTTCCACTTGATCATGGTGACTGATGATTTTATTATGCTGCTGAATTCAATTTGCTAGTATTTTATTGGGAAAATTTGCATCCATATTATTGGAAAGATTGGCCTGTAATTTTGTTTTTCCTAGTAGTGTTTTTGGTATCAGGATAATGCTGACATCATAGAATGAGTTTGGGAGTGTTATTTATTCTTCAGTTTTTTGGAGGAGTTGAGTATTAGTGTTAATTCTTTAAATGTTTTGTAAGTCCATCAGTAAAGACTTCTGGTTCTGGTTCTGAGACATCTATTGTTGAGTGGAGTATTAAAGTCCCCAACTATTATTTTATTACTATTTATTTCTCCTTTTGGCTCTGTTAGTTTTTGCTTTATATATCTAGATGCTCTGTCACTGGGTGCATAAATATTAACGATTGTTATATCTTCTTGATGTGTTGACATTTTTATCATTACATGGTAAATTTTTTGTCTTCTTTTACCGTTTTTAGTTTAAAATACATTTTGTTTACTAACAGGTATAGCTATCTACTCTTGCTTTTTTTGGTTACCATTTGTTTAGGGTATCTTTGTCCATCCATCACTCTCAGTTTATGTGTGTCTTCAAGGCTAGTGTGAATCTTGTATAGGCAACATATTGTTGGCTCTTGGCTTTTTATTTATTTTTTAATCCATTCAGCTATTCTATGTCTTTTGATTGCATAATTAAATCTGTTTTCTTTTAAGGTAATTTTTTTAAAAATTTATTTTTTTGAGAGAGAGAGAGAACCAATGGGAGAGGGGCAGAGAGAGAGAGGGTACAGAGGATCTGAAGTGGGCTCTGTGCTGACAGCATAGAGCCCAATGTGGGGCTTGAAACCATGAACCATGAGATCATGACCTGAGCCCAAGTTGGATGCTTAACCAACTGAGCCACCCAGGCACCCCTAAATCTGTTTGCTTTTGAGGACGAAGGCACTTGTTGGGATGAGCACTGGGTGTTGTATGGAAACCAATTTGACAATAAATTATGTTAAAAAATAAATAAATTACATATTAAATAAAAAGGCAAAAAAAATAAATAAAATGATCCACAGCTAAAAAAAAAATAAAGTAACTATTGATAGGCAAGGATTTACTATTGCCATTTTGTTCATTGTTTTCTGTCTGTTTTGTAGATCCATATTCCTTGTTTCTTATCCCGCTGTCTTTCTTGTATTTTGATGTCTTGTATTTTGAAGCATAACAGGATGCTTTGACTTCTTCCAGGAGTTTTCTCCAGCCCTTCTGGTCAGATGGAGCAGAAGACACTCTCCACAGAGGGTGGGGCTGTGACTTAGCTCCTTGCCCAAGCATGGGCAAATTGTGCTCTCAGGCCAGTAAATCCCAAATCAGGTGGATCTGTCCCCCGCTGTGTTCCCTGGCCAGAGCATAACCCTGACTTGGGCTCTGCTGATGAGCAAGACTGCTGGTTGGGATTACCACTTGGGCACTGTAGGTACCAACTTGCTCTGCTAAGATCCCTGAGCTGGTTGTGCAAGCCCCTCTTCCCTTCTCTATAATAGATTCCCAGTGGTTGAGCCACACAGATTCCCCTGCAATTCCTGTGGTGTGAGATCACAGCAGAGGCTCCCACAAAGTGACCCATAATTCTAGGGTTCTGGTTGTTTCCCCTGGCTTGTCTTTTCCCACTAGGGGAGCCAGAGGCTCAGGAGAGACCTCTCTGCGTGATGCTGCACTGGCCTGGGGGAGGGGCAGTGTGGTTGATGCGTAATTGCTTCCCTTCTGATGCAGTCTGTCTTGGTGTCTATGGTCCAGGGGATGCTTCAGGCTCACCCCTATGTTCTAGGATTCTCTTGCTGACATCTTGTTGAATAGTAGTTAGTTCTTCCTATGATGGGGAGTGAAGTCAGGACCGACTTCTGTTGCCATCTTGGTGACATCTCTCCCCATTTGCATCATATAGGAAGTGGGAAGCCATAAAAATGAAATACTGAAAACGGGCATTGGAAATCTTCTTAGACTTGTTTGTAAACCCATGTAGTTTCCTTTATGTACACATGCAATGTAAAATGAAAGACAGAGTCTTTGCTTTAGTGCAGATAGTTCATTTAAATTTGTTTTTTAATTTTTTAAATATTTATTCATTTTTGAGAGAGAGAGAGAGAGAGAACATGAGTGGGGGCGAGGTGGGAGAGGCAGAGAGAGAGGGAGACACAGAATCCAAAGCAGACTCCAGCTCTGAGCTGTCAGCATGGAGCCCGATGCAGGGCTCAAACCCACAAACCATGAGATCATGACCTGAGCCAAAGTCAGATGCTTAACCGACTGAGCCACCAGGCGCCCCTTAAATTTCTTTGTTAATTCAGCATAGGTATTTCATATAAATTTTTCTTTAAGGGCATATAATTTGTTATTGATTCATTCATTCAACAAATGTGTTTTGACCTATTGAAGTATGCCAGGTCGGAAAGAATGAAGATGCAGATGGGCACTGTGCCCTTAGGGAGTTTACTTTTTTGGGGAGATAAAACTTAGACCAGTGAACATAAACACAATGTGAAGGGTTACAAGGAGAGCAAAGACAACGGTCCAGGAAGCTCAGAGAGGCAATTACCTCTTCTGGGGAGTGACGAGACTTTGTGGGAAAGATGGGGTTTAACTTGAGGTTTGAGGGTAGGCAGGCACCCCAGGGAAGGACGCAGTGTGCAGGCAATGCCAAGCGAGGCGTTGAGTTGGAGCCCTCCGTCTGAATGGACTGTGGGATCAAAGGATGGCAGATTTGGAATAGAGTGGCCAAAGAATGAAAATATTAAATTTTACGTAGTGGTTACTTTGTACCAGGCTTGATACATCTTTTTGAGGATGCCATAATTTTTCATCTCTAGGCCACCTGTCCCCAGACAAGTGTTATTTTTCTTTTTGTACAGTGTTAGTGTTCCTTTTCCACAGGATGTGAATCTGAGGCATAGAGAAATTAAGGAACTCAGTAGAGGTCACCTGTCACTAAATGGCGAGACGAGCATTGAAGCTCGGGTCCGATGGACTCTTAAGCACGCATTTCCCCCCATGTGTCCATGCTGTCTTGAACGAAATTCTAATGAAACGGTAGGGGAGGGACTCTGGGGACTTTTTGAGCAGAAGAGAGACAGCATTAGAGCTCTATGCTCATGAAGCTGGTGGCAGTGTGCATAGGACGGGCTGGAGCAAATACGATTTATCAGTTTTATCCTCACAGAAGATATATGCTCACTTGTGTCTGAAGAAAAGTTAACAATTACCTTTTCCTAGATGCTACTAGGCTAAGTGAACACACGGAAGCTAAGAACGGGAATGCATTTAAAAACATGTAAAACTTCATTGAGTGTAGTGGCAATCACTGTGCTGAGCACATTACAAACATCAGCTCAATGAATAGTTATAACCACCTGACGTCTGGTGTTATCTCAAATTCACAGAAAGGAAAACTGAGGTCCCGACATGCTGTTAATTCACCTGTTCAAGGTCAGAGTTAAATGGGGCAGGTCATCTTCAAAGCCAGCACTGTCTGTTTCTACAAATTTGTGCTATTCTCTCTCTTGCTATTTGCCTAAAGCCCCAAAAGAATGTGAATTAAAACAATGTGTCTGCTCAATTCTGCCACCTGGGAAAGTGACCTCCTCCTGAACGTCCCTGTCCGCACCAACTCTGCCAGCTCCTTGACCGTTACCAGCTGTCTCTCCTCTTCTTTGTCTCGGTTCACTCCTAAGGGCCTCTCACATCATCCCTTACAACCATCCTAACGTACACAAATCACCTTTACAGGCAGAGTCGTGAGTATGAAGAGGGCAATTCATCAATGCGACGTGTCCTGGTGAAGGGTGGTTTGTCTTTGCCAGGCCTGAGAGCCTCTAGTGAATTTCATTTGATGTGGCTTCCTGGGCATTGGAGGGGTTATCGTTGGTGAGAGGTTTGAACTTCAGCTGACATATTAATAGAGGAGGCCTATGCCAGTTTGAAAATGTTGTTTGTCTTCATTTTTTTTTTTTTTTAGATGTAAAAGGAAAGGGGCACACATGCTCAGAAACACAATGGGCTAGTTGATGGTTTTTGCCACAATTCATCTTCTATCCCCTTCTATCCCCCTCTTTCCACTTGATAATTATCTCTACCATCTAATTTTCACTATGTTCTCAAAGTATATAATTCAATTAGTTTAGATGTATTTATTGAATGACTACTATGTGCAAAGCATTCTACTAAGCTTTCTAAAACTAGTGCCCCGAGTCACTACCTTAAGATGGAAAGATGGGGCACCTGGGTGGCTCAGTAGGTTGAACATTTGACTTTGGCTCAGGTCATGATCTCGTAGTTCACAAGTCCGAGCCCCACACTGAGCTCTATGCTGAGAGCTCAGAGCCTGGAGCCTGCTTCAGATTCTGTGTCTCCCTCTTCCCTGCTCGTGTTCTGTCTCTCTCTCTCTCTCAAAAAAAAAAGACATTAAATTTTTTTTTTTTTTAAAGATGGAAAGATGATGGTAACTAAGTGAAAGAGATTTTGGGCTGTTTTGCCTGCTTTTTCACATAGGTGCTGGTCTTGAAATGACATGCACTATAGTCTTCGTGTAAAGCCGGAGGACAAAGAAAGCTGGTGGCTCAAAACTATGATAGGTACTTGGCAATTCATAGCACTAATTACTGCTGATACAAATCATACAATAGAGTAGTTATAAGCACTTATAATTCCATTTTGTCATGTTCTAATTGGATAGCTTACGGTTGCTAAGGCCTATGGGTAAGACCAGCAATGGGTAGCATGCCCTGTGGTGATTGGTTACATGGACATTTCTAGAAACAACAGTTCTTTTGACCAATCTTGGAAAAAATATAGGAAGAATTGAAAATTATATTGTTATTAAATAAGCCATCTTTCCTCATTTTTGCCAAGTTCCTTTTTTTTTTTTTTTTGGCTGACTCTAGTAACAAGGGAGAAGTTTAAAATAGTGATTTTCTAATCCATTACTTTAGTTTGAAAATGCACAGCTATTATTATAAATTTATATTAGGAAAATTAAAAAAATACCTACGCACAGAAAATACCTACTGCACAGAAAGTTAATAAAATTTCTTTTTCAGAAAAGAGTAGGTTGAGGGTTGTCTTAAGTGGTTTTTGTGAGTGTATGAGTTTCTTTTTCCCTCCCTAGCAGCTGTATTGGATTGTGGGCCTTGAATATCTATGTTTCTCAGAAAAGGCCATGGCTTAAAAAAAATATATTGGTGAACTTTGGGTAACCAAAGAATGGATTTAATTCTTTGGATAAGTTTGTGGTTTCAGTATAGACTGGGATGGGGTTAGGCTGGTTCTGGAGTTTTTGAAAACACACAGGACTTTGGATCTTTGAGATCAATGTCTGTATTAGTTTCCTTGTGGCTGCTGTAACAAGTTACCACAAACTTGGTAGTGTAAAACAACAGAAATCTATCTATCACAGTTCTAGAGGCCAGAAGACTGGAACAGTGAGTTGGCAGGGCCACGCTCCCTCCCGAGGCCCTGCAGAGTCCATTCCTTTCTCTTCTGGTGGCTCCAGGTGTGCACTGACTTATGGTCTCGTCACTCCAATCTCTACCTCCATAGTCACACATTGCTTCCTCTCTGTATTCTGTTTCAAATCTCCCTTCTCCTTTCTCTCATAAGGACACTTGTCTTTGGATTTTGGGGCCCACCTACCTAATCTAGAATGAGGTCCTCATCTTGAGATCCTTACCTAATTACATCTGCAAAGACCCTTTTTCCAAATAAACTAACATTCACAGATTCTACGGATTAGGATGCAGACAAATCTTTTTGGGAGCCTCTATTCAATCTACTGTAATAGCTTTCAAACTTCTTTTGAGCCACAGGAAGAAATACATCTCGCAGCATAACTTAGCTCCACTGTCTACAGGAAATGAAAACGTTTTACAGAACAGTACCTTCTCTTACCATGTGAGGTGTACTCTGTTCCATTCCTTTCTAAATCATTGCTTGCTACTCCAACAGAATCCTGTTTGCTGATCTACTAAATCAATCACATGACCCATTAATGGTGTTGCCCCCAACAGTTCTAGATCTCAGATGATCCTGGGCCATATCAAAACATCTGGACTCTCTTGACTGGGGAACACTAGCCTTGGATTCCTCAGGGCTGGCTAACCTGAACTGGCTTTGAAGGAGTGGGCAGGGAGTTTAAGGGGGTGATCAGAATACTCCATTACTTAATAACCTCTTCATCATGTTAAATGCAAATCACCGATATTTACTGACCTCTTTCCATGCATCAACCATTGTGTTAGATATGGAAACCACAAAAATGAAGTATGCAAACCAACCCCAGACATTCCCTAAATTCTTTTTCATATTGTAGCATACAGATTATTTTAAATATACATTCTTAATCACCATTTCTCTGCCAAGGCAAATAGTTATATACTAATGGGCTGGTAGATTCACTTAATAACTTTTCACATATTATTGAAACTGTGGTGTCCTATTGAACCACCTGAATTCATGCTTTATACATTGTTTTAAGAGAATTTGTGAGCAATTAGAGGCAAGCTATTTCAGAGAAGAGGCTAATCTAAATTTCTCATAATTGTGTGGACATCGTAAGCGCTTTGCAAGAGAGACTACAAAAGTAAAAGCAGTGACCAAAAAAAAAAAAAAAAAAAAAAGCCCTGCTTCCATTTCAAGCAGGTGACGTAAGAGAACTAAAATTCATGATTAAGAAAAATGAAATTGTATAAATTATAGCAGAAATGCCTGTCATCACCCGTATTAGCTGCTGAAATGCCTCCAGGGGGTTAGATTAGAAAAAGAAAATTACTTATCTGTAATTCTTATTCTCTTTAGGTAGCAATTATAATAGATATACACTCTTGGGTGTAAGTCATTGGTGTGAGAACCAGGAGTAGACGAGAAGCCAGCTAAAGAATTATAACCCTCAAGGAAGACGCACCCTGGGACATCAAGGGCATAATGTATATGGAATGTCATTGCCCTCAAATATCATTCCTATCTGACCATCAAAAAGAACTGGCGAATTTAGTCCCTCAGAAGAAAAGAAGGAATGAGTGGATCTATTATTATTATTATCATCTATTAAACGTATGAAGGTCTAGCCGTAGGCAAAATTTGTGAATTGGGTCTACTCATTTTCTCTCTGCACCTCTACCTACTTCAGGAATCCAATACCTACCTTCTTGCCATTTCTCTCACCCTGCTTTTAGGAAATACCTCATTAAATTTATTTACACTGAAGCCAAGACTTTCGCAGCCTCAGGGAGGGAATAAGGAGCCACAGGGCCGATGCTGGCTTTGTTACCAGTTCTTCTTGGGGTTGATTTCAGGTGAACCATGTCACCTCTTTGGGCTCCAGCATCCTCCTTTATACAATGAAAGGGTTGAACTAGGGATTGAGTGATATTTCTAGAACACTCTCATCTCCATGATTCTAGGTGGGAAAGACAGGCTAAACATTAAACTAATTTTAGGGTAAAACGTTAGGCTAAAAATGTTACCCTCGAATATGGCATTTAAGCTGGAGCGGGACGGAGAAAGCCTTAAGCTGCAGAAATGAAGCCTCATTTGAGGCAACCATGGGACACAGGGAAGTATTTGGGGGTTTGTGTTTGTATGACCACAACTGCTGAGATCATATCATGCGAATGGCTACTACACAAGCACTCAAGACTGGCTCTACGAGCATCGTAATGTAACTTGCATTGGGCCATACTCCACATGAGGGCCCCTGGTTAGGCAAGAGCCTTTTGGAAGCAGCACTTTTTCAGGGCAACATTAGCTCAGAGAAGCAATCATCCACGGAGGGTCACGCCGGTGTCTGAAAGAGCTCAGGCCATTTCCAGAAATGGCAGCAGCTTCATGGTTGAGGAGTATTTCCTTTTTCTTCCTTTTTGACACGCACAGGGACTAGCTGCACATGCCTTTTTTTTCATAGAGACAGAGAAAGGCATTACTTTCCCTTCTCTTTTCCTTACACCAATTCCTGCTTTCCTTTTCTTTGGAAGCCATTTCAGACCAGATTGAAGGATGCTGGGAGCCTATGGCCTGAATCAGATATCCAGACCCATTCCTTCAACACAACTATTTGGAACAGTGGCCCTTGACCCCTCACACTGTAACAGTGAGGCCACAGGAGGCAGCAGGCAGGGATGAGCAATAGGAGATAGGACATTTATTTAGGTCTAGAATAAACCAGAAGCCCATGTGGCATAATTAGGCTGTTCCAGTTGCCTTTTTCCTACCAATTTTTTTTTCTCATTTCAAATAACCTGGGAATGAAAGGCTTCATTGCAACTCTGATTCCGTGTTCCTTTTATACCTGGGAAGAAAAGAATTAAGCAGCAGATCTTCTATCCATTCTGTCCCTTCATTATTGGGGTTAGGGGGATGGGGACATGACACCAGAAAAAGGAAAAGTCAGATAACTGAGTCCAATTTCATTGTAAACCTGGAAATGACCTTTTCTGGTAAACAACCAAATGGTATTTGCTAGCAGGAGAGTCCTCATCCATGGAATGTTTTTAGCAGGATGTATCTGGTTGCCTAGAATTGCCTATCATAAACTGGCATGGAATGTATGCATTTATGGAGTATGGCTCCCTGGGAAACACCACATGGACTGTGTGAGTAAAAATGGATGTGTTGTAAAGGAGGCAGAACTCTTTAGTCAGTGACTTGAGCTATACACATTGCTTAGACACACCATGTGTTAATCTAAGCCAGAGAGCATCTGATGCTCTGAGAAGAACCTGGAAAGCTACCATGAAGGTCCCAGACCTCTCTCTGCACCATCTGTGCCTCTTGATGACTTGAATCCTTGAAATGACCAGTAAAGCTTGATACTGAGTAGAATTCCTGGTTCATGTGGGACTGGGTTGACAATCTCACCCTCTGTATCATCGCAGTGTGAGTATTGTTTCTTGGTGGTAGCTACTTTTCTTAATTATTTTCAAGGTGCATTTGGTAAATTGTTTTATCCGTCTGTCCATTCATCCACTCGTTCATGCAACATTAATTTATTATATACCCACTAGACTATAGGTACTCTTCTAAGTGGGAGGGATCCACAGCGAACAAAACAGACAAAACCCCTGCCTTCATGGGACCTACCTTCCAGTGAGTAACAGGAGATAACAGGCAAAAAATATTAGAAGAGTAAATTATACCCTATGATAGAGGGTCATACGTACTATAGGAAATAAAGAAAAGCCGACAAGAGAGATGGGAGGTGCAGTGGCGGGAATAACAATTCCAAATGAGGTGGAGAGGGCCAGCTTCCATGAGAAGGTAACATTTGATCAAATTCCAGAGGGAGGTGAGGAAGTGGACTGTGTGAATATGGGGGAGGAAAATTTGTGGTCCGAGGGAGAGATTGCAGAAAGTGGGAGTCTGTGTGGCCGGTTTGAAGCAAAGCCCAGGTACGTCCTGTGTGTCTGCAGAGGGGTCAGAGGGGTGAGCAAATGCTGGCTCACAGATCATGTACAGCTTGGGAAAGACCTGGGGGGCTCTGGGGAGCTCTGGGATCAGAGAAGTGACATGACCCAACTTGCATTTGTGCCTAGAGTTCAATTTTAACCCGAATTCACCTGCAAAACCTCGAGGGGAAGAAAGCTGGTTATGCAGGGGCTTGGCACAGGCTCAGAACGGGGCTCAGTCAGTGTTTATTTATTGAAGAGTTCATAGCTCATACTTTGATGGTAAGACAGAGTTCGAAGAAAAGCTCAAACTTTATCTCAATTAAAGAAGGCTTAGAAAATACAACTGTCAACCATCTGTCTATCTCTCTTACAGTTTCTTTAGCTGAAAAACAAAAATCTGATGGTGGTTCTCAACTTTGGCTGAGGTTTGAGATTGCATGGGAAGTTTTAACAATACAGACACCTGTTACCACCCCCAAGGATTTTATTTAGTTGGCCTGGGATGTGGTCTGGGCATCAAGAGTTTTCCTATTTCTCCGGGTGATTCTAATGGGCAGCCAAGGCTGAGAGTCATCAGGAAAAGAAATAGCAGGCACATTGGTACTATCACGATACTAGATAAAATACAGGACTCCTAGTTAAATGTGATTTCACACAGCCAACAAACAATTTTTTTTTTTTTAGTATAAGTCTGTCCCAAATGTTGCTTACAGCATACTTAGGCCAAAAAATTACACGTTTATCTGAAATTCAAATTTAACTGAATGTCCTGTACTTTTATTTGCTAAATCTGGCAACCCTGATTACTATAAAATTATTCCTCACATGCTAACCTTGTTAGAGTCACTGTGTTCAAATGATGTTTACTCCATCCTATGACATCCTGGTCCTGTGTGATGTTGCTGTTGTGATGATTTGCCTTTTGTCCCTCCAGCCAACTGTGCAGCTCTGACTGTTCCATGAAACAATATTCTCAAAACCAGAACGCCTGGTGCCAGTACAAAAACAAAAAACAAAAAACAAAAAACAAAAGACAAAAAAAAAAAAACCCACTCAATTTACTAGGGTGTTAGACATAAGCAGGCAAATTTAGGGGCAAGCCGCAAAAACATCCTTTGGAGAGTTGCACGGGGAAATCGAACAGTTGAGAGATTAATTTCACAATGTCAACAATTTATACAGGGTGCAATTCCAACCAAGAGGGAGGAGCATGAACACTGTGTTTCTCATTTTCCCCAATCAGACTAAGTGAAATAACTTAATTAATTAGGTGATTCAGAGTTACAGCCGCGTCAAAGATGACCAGGTCGTGAAAACAGAAGACAGAATCTTTCCCTTTTTTCCCACGTCTGCGGGTGCACAGATGCTTCCTTTTCTACCATCATTGCATTTGTTCATCCTTCGCTTCTCAGATGGGCAGGTGTTGCTCTTGAATCCCTTGGAAGGTTCTAAAGAAGTGTGGGACCTCTCCTCTGCCTGCTTATGCTATCCTTGTTCCATGTTTATGAGATTTAGAACTCCACACATCAGTAGGTTTGCTTCTGGGTTGTTACTCACACTACAAGAAACCATTCCATTTGCAAATTTGGGGGGCATTCCTGATTCCATCACTCAACACTTGAAATGCCCATTTATTCCCTACTTTGAGAGATTATGCTGTCTTGGGGTCAGAAGAAGGTGCATTTCTCAATAAATTGAATTATTTTGGTTGCGGTAGAGTTCATTATAGTAATGGCACTTTACCAGCACATTGTCACTTTCTTAAAGCATTGTATTTGATCCTAACAATCACCCTGCAAGTTGGTAGGGCAGTTGTTATTTTCCTTACCCTACAGATAAGTCAATTGAATAAGCTTCGTTAAGCGACTGTGTGAAATTGTCTATCTAGTAAAGGAGATCACCGTCTTAGCTCATAGGATCCCAACACTCAGAGATCTTGTTAAAAATGTATGGATTCCTGAATTCCTGAGGCTGGGGTGGCATCCAAGAGTCTAAAGACGAGCCTTAGGCAATTGCCAGGGACTACCATATTTGAACAACATTATTGGAATTCTTGATTAAAGTTCTAGGAATCCAGGGCACCTGGGTGGCTCAGTTGGTTGAGTGTTTGACTCTTGACTTTGGCTCACGTCATGGTATCATGGTTGGTGAGTTTGAGCCAACATTGAGTTCTGTGCTGATAGTTTGGAGTCTGCTTAGGATTCTCTCTCTCTCCCTCTTCCCGCCCTTCCCCTACTCTCTAAATAAATAAATAAACATTAAAATAATTCTGGGAGTCCAGCTGTTTTGCAGAGCAGTGCAAATAAATTTAAGTGAAAATATTTACTACCTGTTTTACAAAAGTTGTCGATATTTATAGTTTACTTTTAAAAATTACATTGGCAGTCCTTAATAAGTACAACAAAAGTTGAAAGGTAGAAATATAAAAGTCGATTAATTATTGACTTCTTCACTCCACCATCACTTTTGGGACTAAATGAGGAAGAGGCTCCCTCTTTTAGATTTTGTGTAATTTAATCCATTTATACCACAAACATTTCCTGAATATCTATAATATACCAGGCACAGTGCTAAAAGCTAGAGGCAAAAAGTTGAACGAAGCATAATCCTTGTCTTTGAGAGGTTTCTGGTCTGTTGGGCAGACAGACATGCGAATCTATAGGTTATTTTAAAAATATGATCTATGATACAATTCAGGTATGGATTACGTGGTTAGGGAACACAGAAGAGGGAAAAGTCAGCTCTGTTAGGGAACACAGAAGAGGGAAAAGTCAGTTGATGTAGGAGGGGCGCCTGGGTGGCTCAGCTGGTTGAGTGTCCGACTTTGGCTCAGGTCATGATCTTGCGGTTTGTGAGTCTGAGCCCCGCGTTGGGCTCTGTGCTGACAGCTCAGAGCCTGGAGCCTGCTTCGGATTCTGTGTCTCCCTTTCTCTCTGCTCCTCCCCCATTCATGCTCTGTCTCTGTCTCTCAAAAATAAAAAAAAGTTAAAAAAAAAAGTTGATGCAGGGTCTTGGTAAGGTTTTCTGAATGTTAGTGAGTCTCTGGCCTTTGCTCTGTGTTGCATGGACAACTTCAGGATCACTCCACCCTTTACATGTGGCGTCCACTCAAAAGACCAGTATTGCTCGGAACTGAAGTCAAATGGTCTGTTGCTCTCCTTTCTCCTGGGTTTCCAACAGACATTGCTTCCGAGGGAAAATCTGAAAATGAAGTCAACTTAACATGAACTGGATGGGCTCTGAACTTGAGGCTCCCCTCAATTCCTAGTTTGGGGCACTAAGGCGATCCTCAGGATGGAAGCCGATAGATTTCACACACATTTCTTCAGTGTTTGAAGAAGGCTGCTCACAGATTTGCAGTTCTGCCCCAGGATGAGACTGACACCAGCATTCAGTGTCTTGTCTCATGCATCCTGAGAACCCTCTGTCTCTCTGCCTTGCTAACCTAATTCCATGGACACGAACCCCAAACAGAGAGTTTGGGAAGGACACTGGGATGAACCTGGCCTGTTCGGACTAACTTGAGGCTACTCTTTGGAGGCGTTCATTGCCCTCACTTAAATAGTTCCCTAGTAGAGTTTCCCCCTCTCTGATTGAATGCAATTTTAATTCCTTTACTCTCAACAGTTACTAACCTCCCCCTTCTCTTTCTTCTACTCTCCCCATCTCTTACCCCTCAACCTGCCTAAACCATTTTTCACCCTTTGCTTTGATAGCAATCACTATCAATAAAACTAGAGAGGTGGCAGGTATTCCGGGAGAGGGGTGAGGTCACAGAAGCTGCCCTTGGAGAGCATGGCTGGGCTCTCTTGAAGTCAAAGGGATAGCCTATTTTATACCCCAGCATCCCTTTGCAGCCATCCTCACCTCAGGCAATGTTTTTGTTTTTATTGTTTGTTGTTCAGCTCCCTGGAATGCGGAGTTCTTTGGAGGCTTGCATCTGTCGAGCTGTGTCTGGGTAGCCTTCCTCCTGACACGGAGAGGAGCAGGGGCGGGAAGGAAGAAGGGAGAAATGGGTTTCTAAGACAACAGCACTGAGCATTGCTCTCATCTCTGAGATGGGTAACCCTATTTCATCAGGGATGGATTTGCTTGAAATGTAACTTCCTGTTCTGGAGATGATGAGAAAAAAAAATAATAAAGTGCTTAAAATGTGGGCTCCTTTTGAGAAAAAAGTTATGACTAACCCATGTGACAGGGTGCCTGAAGCAGCCAGGGCTACCAAATTCTGATCTTGGATGCCTGAATGAAAAGGAGCAAATCAAAGGGGAGAAAGAAATGAATATATACGGACTGCCTTTTATATGGGCAGGGAATTTTGCCTATTTGTCTCATTTATTTGTACAAAAGGGCCCTCTGAGTCGGTGTCACTGTTCTCAGGTTACAGATGAAAGGATCAAGGGTTCAGGGAGTGTAGGCAGCAGAACCCAGAACAGGTGGAGGGCAGGGTCGGGATTCAGACAAAATCTGCCTGACCTGCTACTGGGCTAAGAAGAAGGGTTGGTGTCTCATTGGCTTCAGGGAGGTATACATATTCTGTTCCAATATGAGCAGTTGATACACAGTGTAATCTGACTGAAGCATTATTGGGGATGCCTGAACAGAAACGACACCTGGAAAGAAAGAAGCGTTTATATAGAAAACCAAAGCACGTGATAAAGGCTGGATGTGTTAACAATTCTTAAAGTCAATCTTCCCCCATTCTCCCTTTTCCTCCCTCCTGTCTTTCTCTTTCCCTCCCTCTTCTGTCTCTCCCCTCTGTCCTTCCCTCCTTGAATCTTTTCTTTCTTTCTTTCTTTCTTTCTTTCTTTCCTTTCCTTTCCTTTCCTTTCCTTTCCTTTCCTTTCCTTTCTCCCTCCTTCATTCCCTCACTTCCTTCCTCCCTTCCTTCCTTCCTTTCCTTTCCTTTTCTTTCCTTCTTTCTCTTTCTTTCTTTCTTTCTTTCTTTTTTTCTTTCTTTCTTCTTTCCTCCTTTTTTCCCCTCCCTCCCTTCCTCCCTTTGTATATTTCTCTCCATGTAGAGATATGCTGGGCAGTGATCTAGTTCCTGTCCTTGAGGAGTTTCAGGTCATCTACGGAGATGGCCATCTAAGCAAATTGCTAGGATGTCCTATGGCAAGCTGTGTTATAGAAGCTTACGTCCAGCTCTGCAGGTACAGGTGAGGGAGCAAGTAATTTCTCCTAGGGAAATGAGGAGAGAAAGAGAGGAAGTGACATTTCATTTGGCCTTGAACATTGGGCATTTACTTCCATTCTAGGAGAGATGAGTGAGTCCTTTATACTTGGGACATAGTAGGGCCAGGATGGCTGGACTTTAAGGGTGGTGTGAAGCTAGGAGGGCAGTCCTGGCTTTCAGCTTCCTCTTCCAGAAGAACTTGGGGAGGTTTTTTTCTTGGAGGAAATCGATGTTGACATGAGTATTGGAGACTTGGAGGATTTTGAATAGTCCCACTAGGCCAAGTCCCTGGACACCAGTGCTGTAGAATCTATACGTTCATTCTCCTCTCTTGACCCCATGCATGGGACAAGGACCCCACTCATGGGACAGGGACCCATGCATGGGACAGAGACCCCACCCATGGGACAGGGACCCCACGCATGGGACAGAGACCCCACCCATGGGACAGGGACCCCACGCATGGGACGGCGACCCATGCATGGGACAGAGACCCCACCCATGGGACAGGGACCTCACGCATGGGACAGGGACCCACGCATGGGACAGGGACCCCACCCATGGGACAGGGACCTCACGCATGGGACAGGAACCCCCCATGCATGGGACAGGGACCCACCCATGGGACAGGGACCACACCCATGGGACAGGGACCCCACACATGGGACAGGGACCCCACCCATGGGACAGGGACCCCACGCATGGGACAGGGACCCCACCCATGGGACAGGGACCCCACGCATGGGACAGGGACCCCACCCATGGGACAAGGTAACAAGTTACTCACCTCACATAGACCTCTGGGAAAATCGCAAAGAGACTTGGGAGTAATCTGTCTGTACTTGCAGTAGATGCAAGAACATCTTTCCGTAAGCTGAGTCTAGTCAGTCAATAGAATTGCCCTTGAAGAAATGCCTGAAGAAATGTCATTGGGAGAGAATTTCTTTTGCCCTGTGGAAATCAATAAAAGCCAAGAAGAATGAGCAAAGGCTATTTATTATTCAGGGCTTGTGTATTAAGGGAGCCAGCCACCATCACTTACTTGTGTTTTGGCAGACTCAGAGGTGGGTGGACTGGGAAAGCTTTATCGTGGGAAAAAGGGAAGGTTTCAAGTATGCCCTCCCTGATTGCAGGCTGTTGGCTCAGGGATGTTGAAGTTGGGCTAACTAGACATGGGGCCTCCATATGATTGGGTAGGTGTACATATTTGGCTTACTTTTTTTTAATGTTTATTTTGAGAGAGAGAGAGAGAGAGAGAGAGAGAGAGTAGGGGAGGGATGGAAAGAGAGAGGGAGATAGAAAATCCCAAGAAGTCCCAACATGGGACTCGAACCCATGAACCGTGAGATCCTGACCTGAGCAGAAACCAAGAGTCGGATGCTTAACCGACTGAGCCACCCAGGCACCCAGCATATTTGGCTTTCTATGGTTGGTCCTAAGTTGGAAGTAGGGACAAAAACTAGGGAAACTGTCAGTGAATTAACAGATTGTCGGATGTCCTGAACTCTTACTACAGATAGTATTCTGATAGTATTCTTCAACTTCAAGAAAAAAAGAAAAGAAGCTATGATGAGAAAAGAGACTTTGTTTTGATAAGCCGTTATACAGCTGTGCTGCCTGTGCCTAGCTGCATATTACTTTCACAGAAAAGTGACTTGCCTTTTCTCTACCCTCCCCTGAATTCAAAGGCTTGACTGGAAAGAGGAATCTGGAAAGGGGACTCTTTTGTTCTCTCTCTCTTTAACTGCTACCAGGTGTCCTACTCAGGTAGTTGGGTAAAATAGTCAAAATATTTTTATAGGGGCTATAAAATGGTTTTACAATATACTTACTGTTTATGAGGAGGGCCAACATGTTGGGAGTTTTGATGGCTGTGACAGACTTATAGCAGATCAGCCCGTGTTTCTCATGGAGTTTTGTTAAAATGCGTTAATCCTGGTCACAAAGCCAAGTATAAAATTTTAGTGGCTTCTGAAACTGTCACCCTTTTTTTATGCTCCTTGTCTGAAGCTCTCTGGAAACCAATGGAACCTGACACAGCTAAACATAGTTGCTTCTGTGAACAGTGCTTATGAGGCCACGTACAGTCACCAGCAGTTGGAGGGTGACAAAGGGGATGAGTGTAAATATCATCTTTTAAATAATTAGTAGAGTGAAATAAATCAATGTTACTAATGTTTTGGGAAGCTTTTTCATTTATGTTGAAGGCTTTTTTTCCCCCAACCTAGTGGTATCTTTTGACACAGAAAAATTTAACAATTGGAAAAATTAATTGGAGACAAGGATCTCTAGCTTTTTTAAAAGGCAAGAATGAAGATATAATGAAACGGGACACAACATCAACTTTTTTTTTTTTTTTTTTTTTTTTTTGCCTGATCAGGAAGTAAGTTTAAATTATCGGCATCCTCTTTAATAGCTCATAGCAAATAAAATAGTTTAATGACCTTAATGATATAAATTTTTGTGAATTAGCAACATGCTAGAAAATTATCAAGAGATTCTCATTAAATTGACAACCACAACCAATGTTGAGAGATGATTACCATCCAGCAGCAGTTCTTTTATTTCTTTTATTTCTTTATTTTTTTAGCAGTTCTTTTCAAAGCAACTGTCAAGTATGGCTACGCTGAGTTTTTTCTCATTTAGGTTAAAGTTAGTGCATGAGTCCTGAATGGTGAAGGTACCAGTGGTGTGTTGAAATGGAGAATTCAGCTCCTTATTCTATGTTCAGAGGAAAAGTGCTCCTGAAAGTTCACCTCTGAGCTTTTTTTAATTCTGACAGCAAAAAACAGAGATAGTGAGGGGGGGAAAGATGAATAAGAAAGCATATCTGGTCCAATAGGCAAGTGACATGACCTTTGGTTCATTCTGCATTATCAAGTCACTTTATTTCTTAAAAAAGGATAGGAATGTCTCCATTGGATCTGAAGTTAGAAAAGGGAATAACACTTAAAACAAAATTCCTCGAGTTGCGATGTTACTGATTGGCAGTGCAGCCTTAGAATTCACATTCTTCTTTTCATCATCATTCTTTTGTGCTTTTTCAGTTAAGTGGGATAATCCACCTGCCTCCTTGCTGGTAAATTAGGGCATCCATTGGAAGTGATGCCTTGTCACTCATTCACTCCAAGAACTCTATTGAGCATCTATCACCGCATGCTAGGAACTGCGCATGTTAGTGGATGAACAATAGAATACAGCCTTCACCCTCACCTTGCTGACACATGGAGAAGTTCTAGAAGCAAGCCCAGAAGCAATCGTGACTCATTGCTACAACTTCTATGGTGGCAGGGATAGAGGCTGCAGGGGGAACCTGGGAAATTTATCCAAATGTAGAGGGCTGTGGTCTCTCTCTCTCTTTTAAGGTTTTATTTATTTCTATTTTGAGAGAGAGAGATCACCAACCGTGAGATCATGACCTGAGCCGAAATCAAGAGTCGGATGCTTAACCGACTGAGCCACCCAGGTGCCCCATGGTCTCTCTCTTTAAAAATGTGCTTTGCATTATTGTTTAATTTTAAAATTGCATACAAATTTTAAAGTTTAAAAACTGTAAAGTTATATGAATGGGACCGTATCATACATGCTCATGTTTTGTGATCTCATTTTTTTGCCTTTTTGTTGGACTCACAAATTCTTCTCCCTGCATATTTTTCTTCCATATCATACCCAGCCAATGTTCATGACTTAGATTGTAGATTTTTCTCCATGTTCAAATAATTATATACAAACATATATTTACACTTATATAAATATCACATGTACAAATGTAGGAGGTTTTGATCATTGGGTTGTACAGAAATGGATTATGGGGGCACAGGACATGGTGTGATTTGATGTTAAAGTTTGAGCTGGAAAATTTATTCTCAGGCCATCCGGCATGGAATCATCTCTGGTAACTTACTTCATTCGTTCAAACAGAATAAATAAAATAGCCCCCAAACTATCTTTAATCATTGTTGAAGCTGATAATTCAAAAGAGAAGAGCTGGCTTTCTTCCCTGATCTACATGCTATTGGGCTGAATTTATTGATTGTGTTTATGTTCCTAGAAATCACCTAAGTATTTGGACACCGTTGCAGACAGTTGGGCAATAAACCCAAAGTTTCACTGGGCTATATTCTACCCCTTAGCAGGACACAATGGAGTGTTTCTTGCTCAGGATTAATGATGTTCAGATTTGACTGTGTTAGTAGTTTGCCGTTCTTTGTATTGACTCCACTGGTAACTCCCAAACTCACTGGAGAGTGAATGGCTTGTCTAACCAATCCTTTACGACCACTCTGTAACATTTTTAGTAGCACCTGGGTGGCTCAGTCAGTTAAGCGTCTGACTCTTGATGTCAGCTCAAGTCTCGATCTCATGGTCGTGGGATCAAGTCCTGAGTCGGGCTCTATGCTGAGTGTGGCACCTGCTTGGGATTCTCTCTCCCTTTCACTCTGCCCCTCTACTACTAGTGTGTGCTCTCTCTGTCTCTCAAAATAAATAAACATTTAAATAATAAAGACCACTCTGTAACATTTTTAAATATTCAAACTGATTCACGTATACACCAGCCCAATGAAGTCCTAACCCTGCCTTCCTTCTGATCCCAGATAACAGGGATGTGGGAGAGAAGAGCAAGGTTGAGAGAAAGCTCATCCCTGTCCTTCAGGACAGCCTTGAGTACTGTGCAGAGTTTTACTAGAGCCCAAATTTTTGAATATTGTTTACAAATTGGGCCTCCCATTTCTTGGTGCCTGATGACCAATTCCACAGCTAACAAACCAAGCATGATCTTGAGAAGGTTCATGAAAAAGACGTTTTATTCACAGGCCATGGGTACCTCAACAGCAGTACAAATTTATGATAGAATGCTAATTGTCAGAGTATTTTGCCCTAAGTGCCAACTTCATCCAGTAAATTCTTGACAGATATTTATTAGAGAGCAACATGACTTATGCAAAAATCCGGGTGTATGGTTTAGTGGGAGTGGGGAGAAGACTGGGAGAGAGAAGGGGGGAAAGATAGAGGAAGTGGAGGGAGAAAGAGAGGAAGAGGAGAGGGGTAGGATGAGACCTGCCTAGAATATCATCTGCCTTTGGAGTAGAGAGAATATTTCTCTGGATCTTATAATTGTGGGGATCATAAGAGTTTTCAGTGTAGTTGTGAAGGTGACGTGAGGAGTGTGGACAGAAAGCAGAGCCACCAGGATGATCCTGAGGAAGCCGTAAGACCCTGGGGAATGGTCTCATAGATGAGGGTAAAACACAATTATTAGAGCAAAGAACTACTTTGGGCCTTTTGGGAGCAAATCCCTGAGAAACCTTAATCTGATGCTCTTCTGTTAGGGATCACTTGCCCCTCAAAAACTCATGAATACCCTTCTCCCCCCACCCCCCAATCATCTAGACTGTAATGCATGTAGGTAATTATTATGAAATGGCCACTGATGTCTGTGAAGGTAGATGTTACAACAGTTCCCCTTGGAAGCTGGTTGTTTCCTTTCGAATAGGCAGAAAGGTACTTAAGATGGAAGTTTTAAGGTTGGCATTTCCTTTTGCTTTAAGTTGGTTTTTCAAGATAAAATTAGAATGTATAAAATCCTGGCATCCTTAAGAGGCATTTAAAAAGATTTTTTTTAACATTTATTTATTTTTGAGAGACAGAGAGAGGCAGAGCATGAGCAGGGGAGGGGGAGAGAGAGATAGAGATACAGAATTTGAAACAGGCTCCAGGCTCTGAGCTGTTTGTTAGCACAGAGACTGATGCAGACTCGAACTCATGAACTGCAAGACTGAGCCACCCAGGAGCCCCAGCATTTTTAACAACTTTAACAGAGAGGGAGGCAAACCATAAAAAACTCTTATGTACAGAGAACAAACAGGGTTGCTGGAGGGTGGTGGGATGGGGGGATGGGCTAGATGGGTGACGGTCATTAAGGAGGGCACTTGCTGGGATGAGCACTGGTTATT
The DNA here is from genome assembly GCF_046562875.1 of Panthera onca. Classification (NCBI taxonomy): domain Eukaryota; kingdom Metazoa; phylum Chordata; class Mammalia; order Carnivora; family Felidae; genus Panthera; species Panthera onca. The sequence continues at coordinate 20,317,097 of NC_138343.1, read as the reverse complement.
ACATGTAAGTTATGAATCAGTGGGTTCTACTCCTGAAACCAATATTGCACTGTATGCTAACTTGAATTTAAATAAATAAACTTAAAATTCACTTTTAATAACTTTATATGTAAAATGATTTGTCTATTTCCCTTCCGCATATTTTATTTCTCTGGGCCCACTTTTATGGTCCTTTGAAGCTTAAAAAATAAACCTCTCAATGACCGACCCCATCTTTTGCTTGGCATTCTGGTGATCTTTTTTTTTAGCATGGCCTCAGGCTCCAACAGTGTAGCTGTGATAAAGTAGTTCAAAAGAGATTATGGTTTTATTTAAATACAAGGTGAGTGGCTACTTCAAGGGTGATGATCAGTTTTCCTGACCAGGAGAGGTAATAAGTGGTCGCTACTCTTTCCAGTATGGACTCTGGACCAACTGAGAAACAGGAGTGTGATAAGGACCCCTCCATCAGCTTTATTGCTCGCAAAGCTGGAATGGAGTATCCAGGCTAGTGTTGAAGTAAGAAACAGTCCTCCATTTTGTCCTCTTTGAGTTGGATTGGCTTACCTAGACAGTGGCATACTGAACAGCTGGGAACCTATGGGCATCCTGGCAGGTGCAGGCTGCTTTCTACTCGGGGAAGCATTGAGCGTGTGTTCTGAGCAAAGGAGATTGAGAAAGAGCCCATAAGGGGCTCAGTGAAAAGGCTCCAGACTCTCCTCCCAGGCTCATCGTGCAGATAAGTCTCTCCTCCCTTGCTTGGTAGGGAGATAGTGAAAGGTAGCTAATTTCCCCCAAATACTTTCAGAAGGCTGGAAGCGCCAACTTTCTATGGCTTAGCAGGACCACTTCCCAAGGGATAACACCTAACCAGATCCTGCAACTTCCCAGTACTGGTGGAAGCTGGAAATGTCCATTACTCCAATAGGCTCCTGTGGTGTATGATTGCTGTGGTCCATCTACACGAGTATTGGGTTGATGATTTGTTGTGAAGACACAGGTTCAGAAGGATTCTCCATACTCCAATAACAATAAATGGAAACATTCTAAAGTTCAGGGAAGAAAATTCTAATCCATGTGGAGAATGAACCAAATAATAATTTCAAGGTATTATTTGCAACACTTATCAGAGCTCTTTTATCTAGGGTTGTCATATTTAGCAAATATAAATATCAGTATTTTGGGGCACCTGGGTGGCTCAGTAGGTTAAACGTTGGACTCTTGATTTCTGCTCAGGGCATGATGTCGTGGTTCGTGAATTCGAGCCCTGCTCGTGAATTCGAGCTTAAGATTCTCTCTCTCCCTCTCTGTCCCCCCTCCCCCCACCTCTCTCAAAATAAAACAAAAAATTGGAATTTTATTTGGCAATCTTACCAACTTCATACCATTAGTAATATTAGCATTTTGACCTAAATATATCATGTTTACTTTTTAAATAAAAACAGTTTTATTGAGATATGACTCACATACGGTACAATTCACTCATTTTTAAGTACACAGTTTCATGATTTTTGTTATATTTAAAGGATTATGCATCCATGGCCACAATCAATTTTAGAGCATTTTTTTTAGCCCAAGAAGGTCTTCTGCACCCCTGATCCATCACCTACCAAATTCCTTATCCCTGGACTCACGTAACCTCTAATCTACTTTCTGTTACTGCAGATGTCCCTATTCCGGACATTTCATATAAGTGGAATCATGCAATATTTGCCCTTTTGTGTCTGACTTCTTTCACTTTGCATAGTGTTTTCAAGGTTCAAGTTTGTGGCATGTGTCAGCATTTTATGCCCTTTTAATGGTGAATAATGTTCCATTGTATGTTTGGACAATATTTTGTTTATCCATCTGTCAATGTACACTTGCATTGTTTCTACATCTTGGCTATTGTGAATGATGTTGCCATGAACATGGTTGTACGATTATCAGTTTGTGTCCCGGCTTTCAATTCTCTTGGTAAGGTACTCAGAGGTGGTATATATTGGTGGACCATGTGGTAACTCCATGTTTATTTGGAGATCTGCCATGTTTACTTTTAAACAACTTTTGAAAAAAAATTTTCTTTTTAATGTTTATTCTTGAGAGAGAGAGAGACAGAGCGTGAGCTTGGGAGGGCAGAGAGAGAGGGAGACACAGAATCTGAGGCAGACTTCAGGCTCTGAGCTGTCAGCACAGGGCCCGATGTGGGGCTCGAACCCACAAACCGCGAGATCAGGACGTGAGCCAAAATCGGACGCTTAACCAACTGAGCCACCCAGGCACCCCTTAAGCAACGTATTTTTCTCTATGATTTTAATTTGGAAAAAGTAAGTGGCACAATCTTTCAAATCCCTACTTGTCTCTCTTGGTTTTCTAATTGAGTACCATTCACACAGTGCTGTGAAAAGCTTCCTTATTATCTGCTCTCCTCCCCCTAATAAAAAGGAGGCAAAACAATATTGAAATTATAATGATGTGGAATAAAAAGTGGAACAGGAAGGGAAATTCCTTTGAAAAACCACATTACCAAGGGATAGTGTATTTTTGTGGGATCCTAAAAATCCCTCAGGTCCAGGAGTATTTATGAATCGTCAAGGTTTTGCTTGCTCCTTGATACCAAAACACAGGGAAAGTATTTTTGATAGTGTTTGAAACAAAAATCCAAGAATCCTTCATGGAAATCTCAACATTAAACCAGTCTTTCCTTGTCTTTCCCCTCGAATCATTTATTTAAGCGGCAATAATAAAAGGTGTCAGCAATTCAGTTCTGAGCTCCGGAAGATTTCTGTGCGCATTGACCTTTAAACGTTTGTGTCTTGACAGGTGAGCTGTTCTTAAAGTTTCCTGTGAGATATGGTGCGGCCAAGGGGTCAGGCATGCTAATGATAAAATTACCATTTACCTTTTACCTCGGCAGGCTCGGTGCCTGACATTATAAATGTAGGTAACCTTTCACCTGAAGTTCTCTTTCTTTTGCTTCTGCTAGAGATTCTGTCGGGATGAACACACTTATGGTGGCAGAAGGCAGAGGAGAAAAGAATGGAATTTAGCACATTTTTTCCCCCTTTGGATTTCTTTCGGGGGCTGCCTTTTCTCTCTTACTCAGTCTGGATAAAACATTGTCTGTTCTTGGGGGGTAGGCCTGGGGAGCTGGAAGGAGGCTCCCTTTGTCATTTGGTATTCTTGACATTTTTGAAGCATGGCCACGGCTCGCCTTCTTTCTTTAAAGCTGCAGGTATTAATGAGGTTTTATTGGTGGGCTGCTTTCATCTGTAACAGCAGGTTCCCTTCCTGCTGATTCCAGGAGAATGGCATTTCAGTGCTACTGGGTACCGGATACGGTTAAGTAATTAGGGGACTTGGTGGCAATTTACAGAAATGCATGCTTCAAGTTTGTGTGGAAGAAAAATAAAACACAGAGGGTCGTTGGTAATAGGAGGGTCTGAAGAGGCAGATGACAGTTCGGCAGAGTCATGGAAAGTTCATGAAAAATGATGTGGATGACAACTTTTTGAGCTCGCAATTTGCAGCGGTATAAGCTGTATTTTTTACATATTTTTTGAGGAGTCTTTGAGGTGTCGTGGGATGATGAAGTTCTCTGTAAATAACACTTAGGCTAAATATCTCGAGACTTTGGACGGCACAAAAATTAAAATCAGAAGGTTTTCATCACGAGGTAGTAAGTGTCATTATTGAATGTTTATTTTCTCTGGTGTGCTGAGAGTGGAGAACACAACTGGGATGGAAGTGAGGGGAAGAAAAAAGGAAGAGAGAGAGAGGCAGAGAAGGAGAACAAAAGAAGGAAGGAAGGAAGGAAGGAAGGGAGAGATGCAAGGAGAAATGGAAAAGAGAAGGAAGAAGGAAGACAGTGGAGAAGGAAGGAGGGAGGGAAAAAGAAAGGAAGGAAAGTAAGGAGGAAAGCCTCATTTTTCCCACCTTCAGTCACATTTCATTTCCCACCCTGTCCAGAGCAGGAAACCCATTACACTGCACCCTGATAAGAGAGAGCAAGTGATTCCTTGGCCCTTGAAGTGGCTTGTCTCCACCTTGGGAGAAATGGATGGCTAATAAGGAGCCAGGAACCCATGATCCCTGGACTCTTCAGATCCTCAGAGCCTCTCCCTAACACCGCACATAGGACTTGAACAACATTTGCCTAGTGGTTATGAGAATACTTTATAAATAATGATAACTAGGGACCCAACAAGTACCGTCTGGTTGCTTAATGTGTTCGTTTAGCTCAAAATGTGGTACCTTGTGATTGTCATATGGAGTAAATCTTCAGCCACAAAAAAACCTCATTACGGATGTGTTCCACTAAGGAAATATACATTTTTTGGGAGCACTTGTAGCATATTCAAATGAAAGCTGGTGCTAATGAAATTATTCTCATGTAATTAGATATATTAAATAATGTCCCAGGTTGGTTCTATGACATGGCTGGACTGCTAATTTTTCTTCTTTCCAGGCGCAGAGAGAATTCTCTCTGAAGATTTGTGACACAAATAGCCTGAGAAGCGTGCTGATTTTGGAATCATGGCTGTGCGGAAGACAGGGCCACAGCATCCTCTTTAAGAAAATGTAGTCTTCCTATTCTTCCTCTCTGAGCTGGTGACCCAGGACTGAGCACACAGGAAAAGCCTTTTTCTTGCAACTCTTGAGCTCAAATCTAATGTGTTGACAAGGTCCCGGCAGGGACCTCGTTCGGGCTGAGTGAATTGGCAGAGTCATTTCTCGGCTTATCAGATCACGTTCCCCTTGTCTTGCTTTATTTTTCGAATCAGCCCCAACTCAGGAGACCAGAATTACAACAAGAATCCCATTTCCACCAGACAAAGGGCTCAGCCGTGCATTCAGTCATCCATTTTTCCTCATCCTTCCCCGGGTCTGGAGTGACGTGGAGCAAGACAGGGGTTCTGTGTCAGATATTACTCAAGGCTGGACCTTCCAGTCACCCTCCTGGGCACTGGGGAGTGTGACTGAGCAGGTGCAGGGGTAGGGAGGCAGGGGAGCCAAGAGCACTTGACATTTGTGGTGAATTCCCTTTTTCCTTTTATACGTTTAAATCTCACCTCCAAATTATTTTATTCATTTTACTTAGAAAGGAGCCCTTGCTTCAAAAAGAATTGGAAGTCACAGCTTCATCTTCATGATAATTTCATGTAATGGCACCAAAGAAGAGAGGATTCCAAAGCATCTCTTCTCCTATCTCTTCTGCATCTACTGCTTTGTTAGTTCTGTTCTTTTTCCTGGGCTCTTGCCTGTTGGACACAGTTGTGTTTATATACAGCGAGGTCATATCTTTCCCCCACTGAAGAGGCAGAAGAGTCAAATTGTATGGCCTTAGTAGGGAAGAGAATTTTTCTCAGTCTAAGTGAATAATGTTTGCAGGGACAAACTATGTTTCTAAGCACTGGAGGATTATGCTGTCTATTCCAGAGAATCCTATATGTTGTGTGCATGTGTGTGTGTGTGAGTGTGTGTGTGTGTGTGTGTGTGTGAAAGAGAGAGAGAGAGAGGCAGAGACAGAGAGAGGATGAGAGATTTCTCTGTTTTGTTCTTTTAAGAAGACAATATCACAATATCAACGGCAGTAAGCTGGGTCATTCAGGATGTGTATAAACCTGTGTAGATGTAGTTATTCTTCGCGGCCACCAGGGAGACTCTCTCTGGTGTACTCCCCACCTTAGGACTTTCATACTGAAAAGGGTAAACAATCTGAACAAAATTCCTGATTCTCATCAACCAGCCAAGCCTGCCCCTTCCATTCCAAAGGGTAATGCATTTTGTGGATGGAGTGGGAAACTGGACAGGCAACCCTCTTTGGGGATGTAGACATCTCTGCTTCAGAAAATGTTTATTGATTCTTCGGGTTTCTCAGAACAACATTAATCATGCAAAAAGGCAAAGGCATGAGCCTCAGAATCCTGGTGGCAGGAGACAGGGGAGTGGATTTTCTTTTTACAGTAAGACTTATGTCAACACATTTCTGAAAATGAATCAATAGTCAAATAACTCAAGTGACAGATTAATCATTCTGGCAAAGACCAAGGTCTATAAGATGCTATCCAATTAAAACAGAAACAACATATATGGTATTTTATTTGACCTTTCTCAAACTTCTACTAATCTTCTCACATTTTATTCATCTTTTTTTCCATCAGCTTCTGGATATAAGGAGATAAAAGTTACTGTAAAATGAAATTTAGCCACTAGGTTAGACATATAAACTTGAAGAGTGCTTACCATTATTTCAGCTCCAACTTAACAACAAAAAATAAAGTTATAAGTTCTGTATCAGCTAAAATAGACTATTTAATGTGTTATGTTTGTAAGGTCCCTTATAGATGACAGAGCACTTTTTTTTTTACATCGTTTCAATTATAATGTGGTTTTCTTTTAGCTGTTTTTACTTAAAAAATTTTTTTTAAATAATAGTTTAGCCTTGTGACTTTACTCTTGTAAAATGGGCTATTTTCCTATTTGCTTATCAATACAATATTTCTTTTTCTCTTTCTTGAGTTCTGTACATGTTGAATGTTGCTGTGGAAGCTCATGAGCCTTTCATGAAAGAGCTTGGGGGGAGACAGGTCAGGGCTCACATTCCTGTCTTGGCCTTTTACTGGCTGCGTGACCTGGGCAGGCTTGCTGGTCCCTAGAAATGTCCATTCAAAGATAAAAGGGATCATAGTCTCCCTGTTAGGATAGCTGTGGAGAAAATTAGTTCTATGTTCAGCATGTAGTTGGTAGTCTTACTACCACCTAATGTTGCTATGTTTATTATTATTTCCCCTACATAAAATTTTTCTGTTATTTAATATTTTTCACCTGTGTATCTTTATATATACACACACACATACACACACACACACACACACATATGTGTGTGTGTGTATATATATATATATATATATATATATACATTTTTTTTTTTTTTTAAAGTAAGCTTCATGCCCAGCATGGAGCCAAGCATGGGCCTGATGAGATCAAGACCTGAGCTGAGGACAAGAGTTGGATGCCCAAACAACTGAGCTACCCAGTCACCTCTTATCTGTATATCTTTATCAACAGAAAAATGATGACTGACATTTGTAAAAGGTGAAAGATTTATGCGATCTGAAGAGAAACCAGAGCATTGACATTTGAAACCATGATCAAGGCATTGGAAAATTTGGAATTATCTTGAATTATCAAAGAAAAGTTATATTTGAGGCAGTATAGCTTGAGTAATATGTATATTATAGTCTATTCTGATTCCAAAAGTTGTTTATATGTTATGAATAATGACCTTTGGTCAACTGGAATATTTATTTATTCATTATTATTATTCATTCATTCATTCATTCATTCATTTATTTTTCTAAAGTTTATTTATTTATTTTGAGAGGGAAAGAGCACATTTGTGTAAGAAGGGGAGGAGCAGAAAGAGGGGGAGAGAGAACCCTAGCAGGTTCTGCACTGTCAATGCAGAACCTGATGTGGGGCTTGAACTCACAAACCATGAGATCATGACCTGAGCCAAAATCAAGAGTCAGGTGCTTAACCAAACTGAGCCACTCAGAAGCCCCTGGTCTACTGGAATATTTAATCAAATACTTGACTAGACTGAACAATTTTGAGTTTCTTATATTCTGTGTGTCCAATGGAGAGAAGTTGATTCAATTCTTTTTTTTTCTATTTTTATTTTTATTTATTCATTTTTCTTTTATTTAAATCAAAGTTATTTAACACATAGTATAATAATGGTTTCAGGAGTAGAATTTAGTGATTCATCACTTAACATATAACACCCAGTGCTCATCCCAACAAGTGCCCTCCTTATTGCCCATCACCCATTTAGCCCATTCCCCTCCCCCCCCCCCCCCCAACAGCCTTCCAACAATCCTCAGGTCTCTGTATTTAAGAGTGATTCAATTCTGAGTAGTGAGTGAAACCTGCAAATGATAGTAGTAAAGAATATTTAATAAATATTGGTAATAATTATCACATATGATATGATTATTCCTAACTTTTCTTTTGTCTATAATATTTCTTGACCTTTGAGAGAAAGCTGTCATTATAAAGTGGCATTTATGAATCTGACAAAATTTTTTACTTATTAATAGGCTATTTGGGGGTAAGGTGGACAGTGTCTTGATACCAGTGAAGGTAGGTCATTATAAGCCTAAATACCAGTGATTTAACACACCAAAGTTTATATCTTGCTCATGCCTCATGTACACTCTGACTTGGCAGGAACAGGATGGGCTATGCAATTTGTGGTACCAGGTGAAAAAAAATTATTAAGAATTTCAAGATGATAAGGATGCCTGGGTGGCTCAGTTGGTTAAGCGTCCAACTTCAGCTCAGGTCGTGATCTCACGGTTCACAAGTTGGAGCCCCATGTTGGGCTCTGTGCTGACAGCTCAGAGCCTGCAGCCTGCTTCGGATTCTGTGTCTCCTCTCTCTCTGCCCCTCCCCTGTTTTCACTCTGTCTCTCTGTCTCAAAAATAAGTAAACATTAAAAAAAAAAGTATTTCCAGATGGTAGCAGTAGAGCATTGAACTCATTGGAAGGCCCTTCTGAGCAGGGACTAGCATGGGTCACATGCCTATGAAGCTGCCCCTGGACAGGGAGCTCTGGTCCTGATGGTCACTCCGAGACTCAGACTGTCTGAGACTTCATCTTTGCAGATGTCACAATGATTTCCAAGGCAGGAGTGACATGTGCCACTTTTACTAACATTCTGTTTGCCTAAGGAAGTCACATGGCTACCCCTCAGTTTAGAATTGGCAAGGAAGCACTTTCCTATTCGATGCTTGGAAACTAGAAATAATTAGTGAACCATGCTTATGACCACCCGTGACTTCCTTTTTTTTTTTTTTTTTCTTTTGTAGTGGAACCACACTTAAGACAACTGGGGAAAGGAGGAAGGGTCCCTAAATGGGAGAGTTAACAATCTCAGCATTACTGGGGGAGGACCAAGGACACCCTTTAGCACTGACTCTTCTAGGGCTTTTTGCTGAGAGTTTTTAACTCTGAGGCATGTTGTATACTAGTGATTCTCAAACTTTAGCATGTGCCAGAATTACCTTAGGGCCATGTTAAAACTCACCACCCAGATTCAGTGGGTCTGAGCATTTGCATTTCGAGTAAGTTCTCAAGTGTGTAAATGTAGGGTCTCTAGAAAAACAGAACCAGTAGGGAATCTATAGATACAGATGTATAGATATAAGTATATAGACAGATGGTGAGAGAGAGAGAGAGAGAGAGAGAGAGAAAGTGAAAGAGAGAGAGAGAGAGAGAGAGAGAGAGATCTGCAGTTGGCAAGCTGGAGGCCCAAGAAAGTATAAGGTGTAAGTTCCAGCCCAAGTATAAGTCTGAAGGCAGCAGACCAATGTCCCAGCTCAAAGATAGGCAAAGAGAGAGAATTCCCTCTAAGTCAGCCTTTTTATTCTAGTCATGCCTTCTTCTGACCGGATGAGACCCACCCAACTTAGGGAGAGCAATCTGCTTTATTCAGCCTACTGACTCAAATGTTAATCTCATCTAGAACCACTCTCATAGAAACACCCAGAATAACGTTTGACCGAATATCTGGGCACTCTATGGCCCAGACAAGTTGACATATGAAATGAACCATCACCCCCAGTGATGCTGGTGTTGCTGATCCAGGATGACACTTTGAGAACCACTGGCTCTCCACTGTCTCAGTCTCCCAATGGGATTGAGCCTCAGCTGCTCCCAGTGGTAACCTGTTCCAAAGCGTACCCTTTATTGATTTCCTTTCTTTCTAGCTCTTTCTCCAACCCCCCTTCCTCTCATTATTTCTTAGGATCACCTTCCAAATAAATTACTTGCTCTCAAAGTCAACTTTTTGGGGAACCTAACCTAAAGCATTTGCCTATAGCACAATTGTGCCTGGGGTTAGCCTATGATGATTATGTTTGAAAATGTGTCATGAGTGAGAAGATACTTATTGTCCTTTTGGACAAAAAAAGTCAGTTCTGTATTTTAATCTTTAATTTTAGATTTTAAGTGATTGTCGCCAGGAAGACTATTGAAACTCTGGACAAAATTATTGTGCAGAGCAGTGTTGGTCTTTGGTGCTCCCTACTTTGACTCTCACTCTTCTGTTTCTTATGTCCATTTTCTCCTTGTCTCCCAGGGCACTCACACTGCCCATACTCCCTCTGTTGCATAGGAAAGCAATTGGATGATACTGTTTTATAGGAAAATATTATTGACTGATGGTTCCTTTCTCAGTTAAGTTAAAAATATTTATTGGAAACTTACTATGTGCTGGGCACATTAGCTTGGCATAAGGAATCCAAGATAGATAATATGTACTCATGCTTTGGAGGTGGGACAAGTCTAGTTCCCGAACCTGTTTACACACTGGAATCACTTTGGGAATTCAAAAAATAAAGTTTGTCAGACCACATCCTGGGAGAGAAAATGGGTCTCATGTAGGGTTGGGAAGCAATCATTTATGAAAGCTTTCTGAGTTGTTCTGATGTGCTATTGACTCTACAGACCCTAAAGAATGCTTTACTCAAAGAAATTCATCTTTAATGAGGAAAATTCAGGGACAATGACAGGCCAGTGAAGGAGATAATTTGGGGCTCAAAGTAGCCATCTTAGTACTCTAAAAATGAAACATGCAAGGTCAGCATTATCTTCTATACCAGGATTCTCATTAATGTGTCTGATGCTGATGACGACAGAGTATACTGAACAAAAAAACTGAATTGAAATTGGCCAAATATCCTATTATTTTATGGTGTTATTTGAACCAGACCTGGCTCATTTCAGTGAAAAATTCAGGGGACGTGTTAAGACTACTGCCCTTTGAGTGTCTGCAGGTATACACTTTCCAAGGCTCAGGTGATGGACAAAGTGAAAAATTCAGAAGTGACACTCGTTCAGGGACTAAGGTGGGCATCGGAGCACATGTTCTGATTCAAATAAGGCTTTGGCGTAAAAGGTTCAGGTCTTCAGTATGTCCCCCAATGCCTCAGAGTTGGTTTGATTGGCTGTTTCTCGATAAAACTCTCTGGGAATACAAGTTTTGGGTTCCTCCTTGGGTAGCAAAGGCACTGGCCACAAGGGAAGGGAAGGTGGGGCACCGGGACTGAGTTTGTCACACACGTGGTTTCTGGTTGAAAATCTCTCCTTAGCTGAATCCACAATGGCAGTGCCCCAGTGAGTGAGAGACATGCAAAGATCCAACTGGCAACATAGAGAAATCTTAACATAGAAGAAAATCCTCAGGACTCCATACAGTACCCTTTAAGTACTGAGCTGCTTAAAATATCATTCTGTTTATTGTAATTTGATGTGTGAAATTCTGGCAGGCATTTACAATTCAGATCCCGTTCCTTAGGGATTCCCATTTAGGGCCTGTTCCTTTGATTTATTCCAAGCCTCTCTTCACTTCCGGATGCTTGAGACTGTTAGGTAAAATGCACATATATGCTCAGAGACAAATGTTTATCATTATTACCTCAATGAATCATTTACTGGCCCTGACACGTTCTAATGTCCCTGGCATGTCAGCAGCATCCCCTCCTGCCTCTCTCCTGACCATGGTGTTCCCTGCCCTCTCCCTTCCAGCCCCCCACATCTCAAAATTTCAAAGTATTGCCCCCATCAATCATAGGAATTTAGCTGGCAGCAGGGCAGTGGGGGAAGAGGCTGGGTAGGCAGTGGAATCATTATCCAAATACCTCATTCAGAAAAACAAAAAGATAATGGCCTCTTTGTTCTGGGGGGGAAGGGAGATGCGAAGGGAGGGAGGATAAGGAAGCTCCCTGAGACATCAAACTCAAGCTGTTTTCAAGATGTTGATGGTGTTTGGTGACAGCTCACACCGTGGGTACAGCCCCCTTTGCTAAGGAGAGAAATCCCTCTGTTTTTATGGCTGGACCTCTATACACTCATGGGCCGGTTCAGGAGCTACTGCCCAAAAGGGCACACATTTCTGCTTTTCCAAGCAGGACCTTCATTCAAGGTGATAGTTGAGTTAGGAACCCTGATTCCGTCCTGGTTGGGGCTCATTTTTCTCACTGCTTGGCCAAGAGAGTGTGTGATTCTCACCATTACTTATATGCTCTGTTTTTAGCTCTTTCAACTGATGTATAGTATGACCTTGTGTAAGAACATTGACCTCTCTGGGTTCCACCCTCCCCCCACCCCCAACTCCTAATTTCTCTTCATTTGGCCAGAGCACAGTTTGTTTAGTTGCTGGGGTTACTGTCGTTTATTTGACATGACCATATTGTAAAAAAAAGATGCAAAATAGACAAAAAAATGTACTTTCCCGAAGGTAACAGAATTCTTGTTCATATTTTGCTGTGTTTCTTTTCATTCTTTCTTTTACACTTTAAAAATGTAGTTACAATCGTAGTGAATACCCAACTTTGTAGTTTGCTTTTGTGCCTTTTCCTGCGTTGTTAATTATCTCCAGAAACCAGGATTTTTAATGGATTTATGATATTAAGACATATTTCTTATTCCCTTCTATTTACTCCACCTAGAAAAGATACTACAATTGAGATACAGTTTTTCCACTGAAAAATACCCCTTGGATTTGCTCTTGTTGCTTTTGAAATATCGGTGGCTTCTTTTTTAGAATAGGAAGCTAGCCCAGTACCTTGGAGATAAAATGTTCAGATGAAACCAAAACCAAAAAATTGGGTTCATCCTTTTTACAGGTAGTCTGCCCATAAACTCTAAACAAAATATTTGATTCCTCCAACTCTTGGATTAATATATTCCACAGAGCATTTTTTTTAACTTTTATTTCTAGAATTTCTGGTTAATTCTTCTGGATGTTAACTGTCCTCAAAGTGTACAAGAATTCCTGCTGGGACACAGAGACGAGGGCATCAAATCTCTTTAGAGCTGCCTGATGCAAGGAACTACCGGTGTCCGACCATACCAGGGAAGAGAACTCACAAAGATCTACAACTGAGGTATGATTGAATTATATGTGTGGCTTTTTTTGTCCCCAAGTTAGCTGGGGAGACAAAGTGAAGAATTATTGGAGCACTTCTCTCCAGATCATAGAGTAACAGGTGATGCCAAATATCTGTCTCACGAGAGCTCTTCTGTTGGCTTCTCCATGAAAGGCTGGCCATCTAAGAAGGCTTTACACTCACTGGAGTGCTATAACACTGAGTCATAATAGAAATATTTATATTTTGAAAAACAAAACTTTCAAACAGAGAGGGAGGCAAACCCATAAGAGACTCTTAAATACAGAGAACAAACTGAGGGCTGATAGGGGGGGCGGGTGAGAGGGGGAAATGGGTGATGGGCATTGAGGAGGGCACTTGTTGGAATGAGCACTGGGTGTTGTATGTAAGCAATGAACCATGGGTATCTACCCCTGAAACCAAGAGCGCAATGTATACACTGTATGTTAGCTAACTTGACAGTAAATTATATTTAAAAAAATCCAAACAACAATTTCAGAAAGTGATTATTTTTGAACAGTGTTTTCCTTTTTCTTTGATAACTCATGGTTTCCAGGTGAATTCATCATGGCCTTCACACCAAACCTACTGGCTGCTTCCCCTCCCACTGTGTTATTCCAAATTAGATAACTGGGAGTCAACTTAGATTTGTCTTTCAGTTCTCACATCTGACACTGACATGATCTTATTAACTCTACCACATATAGTTTACTTCTCCGCCTTCCTATCCACAATGCCCTAACTCAGTTCATGTTCTCATTGCTGGTTGACCAGATATCCGGGTTGCCTCTATAGCCAACCTCATCCAGTGACTTCTTTCCCCTCATGCCTGATCCCACAACCACTCTATTTTGTTCACTTGCACTGGAGTCAGAGTCCTCTTTCTCAAATGTCCATCTGACTATGAGACCCACGTGCTCATGAACCACCTTCTTTCTACAGCAAAGTCCCGGGGTTCTTGGAATGCCATGCTGAATTTTATCATTGGCTGCCTGCTTCTCTTCCCAGCTTGGCCTATACTCTGGATTTTGTGGAATCAAAATATCAACTGGTGAACACCAGAAAGATATTTTTAAAAGGGTCTCTAGGTAATTCCGATGCCTCAGAAGCCTTGGAAACTACTCTTCCAGCAGCTGAATAAAATACCATTTGTGCCTCGATTTTTCAGCAATCAAGTCTTAGGGAAGAATGTATCATAATGTGTTTCAGTTACTGAGCCACCTTGGTTTGGATTCAAGATGGGATCCTGGTATGGCTTAATTCTGCATCAAAAGGATTACACTGCAGGATATTAATGTTGTTCATACCTAAAGAGATTGTATGTTGTAAGCCTGCCCAGGCACTAACCCAGTTACATTATTCCCTAGTCTTATTTGTTTCTGGGGCAGCATACTTCTTATGCCCAGGTCAAGTCTTAGTTTAAAAGAAAGAGAAAGAAACATGGAAATAATAGGGTAATAAATAAGAACAAAAGAAAACTTCCCCACAGGATAATATGGCAAAATGGGAAACACGGGTACCCTAAATTTCAGTAAATGATTGTCATGCACACTTTCATGTGCTATCATTTGGCCATATCAAATGTGCAACTTTAAAAAAAAATTTTTTTAACATTTATTTGTTTTTGAGAAACTGAGAGAGACAGAGAACGAACAGGCGAGGGACAGAGAGGGAGGGAGACACAGAATCCGAAGCAGGCTCCAGGCTCTGAGCTGTCAGCACAGAGCCCAACGTGGGGCTCGAACTCACAGACTGAGACATCACGACCTGAGCCGGAATTGGACACTCAACCGACTGAGTCACTCAGGCGCCCCAAACATGCAACTTTTTTTTTTTTCTTTCATCTTTATTGAAATACAATTGACATACAATACTGTGTAAGTTTAAGGTGTACAACATGATTTGATACATTTATACATGGCCAAATGATTACCACTACACCAGTGACTTCTACACATTTTAGTAATCTTAAAATATCCTCCCTACTCTTTTTGGAAACATGCAACTTTTTTAAAAAAATTTTTTAATGTTTATTTATTTTTGAGAGACAGAGAGAGATAGAGCATGAGTGGGGGAGGGACAGAGAGAGAGGGAGACACAGAATTGGAAACAGGCTCCAGGCTCTGAGCTGTCTATACAGAGCCCGATGCAGGGCTCAAATTCATGAACCGTGAGATCATGACCTGAGCCGAAGTCAGACGCTTAACTGCCTGAGCCACCCAGGCGCCACCCAAACATGCAACTTTTAAACATGAGTTTAATAATATGGAAAACGCTCATGACTTATGAATATGGACAATTATTATTTTAATAATATGGAAAATGTTAAAGAAAATGTCAGGATGCAAACTTACTTTTGTAATATAATTTTGGTGGTGTACAAATATGTAAGAAGCCTTAGCATATCAAGTTAATATTGGTTCTCTCAGGTGCTGAGATTATTGATTTTTTAAAATTTCTTTGTTTATTTCTCCCCCTGACACTTTCCAAATTTCCAAGTGAGCAGTTACTACTTTTGGAATCAGGAAAATATAACTTTACTTTTATGATTGTCCATGTTAGGACTTGAACAGAAAGGGATGCAGAGGTGGTGGAGAAGCTGGTAATGGGGGAGAGAGAGAGAGAGACAGAGACAGAGACAGAGACAGAGAGATAGACAGAGAGAGAGACAAGGGAAGAAGAGGAAGAAAAAGGAAAGACAGAATATGAAGAAGAAAAACATTTGGCAATAAGACAAGGGTGCATTTTGTTTTGAAGCCTGAAGAAGTGCACATTATTTTAAGACTTTCTCTTCAAGTTGGAACTTCTGATTTTCTAAGCGGCCTGGTACCGTGATCAGAAGACGCTCTTAAAAGACAGCTCTTGTACAACGTACTGGTATTCTTCTCAATGACACATGGAAACAGCTTTTTACCAGCAGTATTGAACATAGCAACGAGCTCCTGGACGGTACTTTAAGTCACTTGCATATTGAGAAAGGAGTCACAGGTTGGCAAGGCTCCAATGTTTTAGGAAAATAGTTCTTCATGTTCTTTCTGCTGTTTTCTACTGTCCAGAGTCCTCTCAAGTCTATCAAGGAGGATATGAAGCTCTGACTCTGAGCATCAGTATGTTTCCTTGTCCCCAGGGTGAGTCCAGGACCTGGCCGTTGCTGTAAGGGTCTTGACCCAGTCCCCGTAAGATTGGCAGATGGATTAGGCCATGAATATGCAGAAATCAGGATGAAGGGAATGACTACCCAGTGCATAATGACTGAATTACAATTTTAAAATGGAATGAGTTAGATAGTTATTATCAGTGTAATTATTCATAAATGTGCCTAATTATTCATAATTATTCAGAAGCATATTACTTCCCTGATTGCCATAAGTGATCTCCGAGGCCAATTACAATTTGATTCTGGTCACAGGACTCAGTGAGTGTTATTACCCCTTCGGTCTTGGTGAATCCTGAGCTTGGTCTCTGGCCCGACAGCACTGGGAGCCCTTTATGTCATCTGGCCCTTTAAATACACAAAACAAACCCATTGCTTTACACCCAGCTGACTTCAAAGCCCCCATTGTCTTTTCTCCCCCCTTTCCAGCCCCGAGCTCCTCTTGTTTGGGTTCAGGCTGTTCCTTCGAGGGCTTTGGCTGCTGCTGTTTAATTAGGGCTCTCTTGTTGTCATTTCTGCATTTGATATCTTAATAGCATTGGAGGGCACATGTAGGGTAATAGGGCAAGACTATGTGCACATAAAGGTTATGTGGAGAAGCTGGGAGCCTGGAAGCCTTGGCCATCTTTCGGAGGATGAAGTGTTAAGTCAGGGTTTTCAGACTTTCTTGCAAATCTAGAAGCCCTCTTCGGTGGGGGAACGCAACCATTTTTAACTCATCTACAACAGGCTATAGCTCACCGCCTCCTGGTACACATCGTACTTCTGAGGATCATTTCAAAATAGTGTAGCCCAGGAGAATATTTCCAGTTTTTCCAGAGCGATTTCACTTTGACCTCAATGTGGCAAACCCACTGATGTGCTTTATAACTTGCTCTTTGTGTAGAGGTTCTCATGAATGCAGACTTCAGAGATGAAGCCATGGCTCAATTTCTACTTTTTTTTTTCTCCCTAGAAAACATTACAGCAATTACCATATTATGGGACGGCATTATCAAGTGCAAATTAGCATATAGATTAGTTCTGGGGGGCAGGGAGAACGAGAGGTGGGTTAAGATCTTTAAAATCATGTATAGTTATGCTACACAAAGAGTGGCTTGCAGAAATCTTCCAGATCCTGGGTGTACCTAGCCCTGTGTACACAGTAACAGATCTGATAGGTGGCAGCCGATAATTTCTAAGGGAACAAAGGCAACTGGGCTCTGACTGTAGCTAAGATAATACGAGGAATTGGACAGTATAAGAAGTTGCATATCTGTTCGGTGGATTTCAAGACTCTGACCAGCTTTCAGTTGCTGGATGGAGACTCCTTGATTTGGTTAGTGAGAACAACCAAATTGGGATATAATTAATTGGAATCACCACGTTTAGGTTTTGCATTTGGCTCAGGAAATGAAAATGGTAACATTTTTGCCGGTGGGGTAAAAAAAGGGACCGAAGAAAGAAGAGAATGTCATTTGGAACAGAAACTCTTCAAGAAAGCATGCCAAAGGGTAGAGCGCAAAAATGAGATAGGTTAAATTACCATCTTCTAATGTGAGAATAAAAAATAGATTTACGGAAATATATGCATTGGTAAGACCCACTTTTTCTTTGTAGGTCCTCTAACAGTACGGGAGACTGATTAGTTTACAGCCAATCAGTCTCTTGGTCAAGTATTTATTGAGTACCCAGTGTGTGCACAACACTGTGAACGGTACCAAACATGGTGTATGGCACCAGCCATCACAGTTCCTGCATATGATCTTTTGAAGAGAAGAGAGAGGTTACACCTACGACTGCTGTAGAAGAGATTTCAGGGGAAAGGGAGAAATTAAGAGGACTGAGTGGTCAAGAAAACATTAATAGGATTTGAGGATTGACCTGGCCATAAAGGATACGTGGGGTATGAATAAGCATGTGTGAGGACATTCCAAGCCAGGGTGATGGACCCCAGGACACAGGGGTTGAGGGAGCCATGTGCAAGGACACTGGCCTGACAGAACAGAAGGTCTATGTTGGGGTGGTGGGAGGTAAATATAAAATGCGATAATGGTGTCTAAGTCAAATATCAACTTCCTTCAATCTTTGTCATTTACTTAAATGGGTCTAGTAGTAACCACCATGAAAAATTATGGTAGAATATAAAAAATCAGTTCTTTTTCCTGATGCATTCATGGCACATAGTAGGCAGGCAGGAGTTGCTTCATTATATTAATGAATTAGTTAAATTAAATTAAATTAAAAACCACTCACGGCCAGCTCAGGGCCCAGTGTTAAGCATGCAACTTTCCCTGTTGCAGTTATCATCACTGAGAAACAAAGAGACTAAAACATATTTTATTTAATAAACACAGCTCCTCTTAAAAATGGTACTCTCAAATCCTTTCTGGGATCACCTCCTCAGCTGTTCTGGTTGGGAGCAGGCTTCGATTGAAATGTGGAAGAAACCACTCCAGCAAAGCAGAAAAATAAAGGATGTGTGTGTGGTCAGGTAACTGGGAAGACAGACAAGCCAGACAGAGCTGCGCAGAGATTTCTTTTCCCTCGGCAACTTGAAAGGACAAAAACCAGAAGAATATGGCTCCGGAGCTTGACAGGTCAAATGGCTACAAAGCAGAGCGGGTCCACAGGGCTTCTTTGATTGCTGGAGCCAACACTACACATTTCACGGTACATTAGGTAGGTTTTAAAACCTAATCTCGTCCCATGAATGTTTTATCAGTGGTTTTATCAAGGTACAGATTGCTTGACAAGAGAGGAATGAGGTAGGGGCATGAAAGAGACATCTGGCCATGTCGAATTCGGCATGATGTCCTGGGTCCCAACCCCAGCACCGTTCACTGTCCATGGAAGGCTCCTATTAACTCTGCACCCCATGGGCCCCCAAAAGGCACCTGTGTGTGTGTGTATTTTTAGTATCTCTCCCACCCAGAGTCTCCAAATGCTGCGAGAGCTTGGGTGAGAAAAGTACAAAGTCTTTGACCTTGGAGAAAAGTCCTGGACACATAGTAGGTGCTCAATAAATACTTGTGGACAAATATCTGTTGAAAGAACCTTCTCTCTTGCTCAGTTTGAGTCACCAGGTCCTGTAGCTTTTATTGCCTGTACTGTCTTTCATGATCTATTTTCTAACATTTCATACTGGTATTATAGTTATTTTTCATTTTGTTCACAAAAATGAAATGTCTTATTCTTCCAATTAGATCTCAAGCTGTTGCAGGACAGGGACCTTTTGTTCCTGTCCGTTCCATAGCATCCAGTGTAATGCTTTGCTCAATACACGTATGTGTTGATTAGTGACTGTGGAGGGCAGCTGTCTCCTGGCGGCACGGGCACTAGATTGGAAATCATAAACTCAGGTTTCTCTGGGCTCTGACAGGCAACCTGAGAGTGAGTAAGCCATAAGCTCTTTTGAGCCTCAGTTTGATCATATGTAAAATATGGATAATTCATGTCCTCCCTGTATAACAGGATCCAATAAATTGGATTTGTAAGGATCAAAGAAGTTACTATACGCTAAACTGCTCCAGCAAGGACTTCTTGAATTTAGCTGTAATGATACGGTACATACATGGTCATTTCTGAATTTGAGGCATTCCCATTCTAAGGAAAAAACTGATTCCCAGAAGCCTTAATGGAATAGAGATGAGCTAATAGTACTATTACTATTATTATTTATTTTTTTGACTTGGTTGCAACTGGATTCAGGCTAGTCCAAAGCCAGCGTGCCTTGTCTTCCCTTCTGACACCATGTGGTAGCTGACACTGGTGGTTTGGTAACAAACATCCTTGAGCATAAGAAGCACCTTCATCCAAATAAGAGTTTTCAGCTGAGGACAGAGAAAATGAAAGACTATCTCATCTGAGATTAGACAAACAAAACCAACAAGCTATGCAAATCCCAACAAACCCAGGTCTGTAGGGCAAGAGATTCCCTGGAAGAAAGTTAGAAAAGTCTCTGGTGGTGAGTATCTTAGAGTTGTTGCTAGCAGAAAGTACAATGGGAAGGGTGAATTTCCCCATGTCTGTTAGGATAGCTTGGTCCTGGAGCTCTTTACTATGTCTTTACGTCTCTTATCTGCCTGTTGTACTAACAGATTCTCAAGCTATCACTGATCACGGATCCACCATTGGCCAACTGGTCAACTATCACAGCTCAGCGCATTACTTCCTTTTGTTCTATTTAACGTCGAGTGTACCATGACTTCCACTATAATTTAATTTATCCACAGCAAACATTTCTCTACTTAGCATGGATATTTGAGGTTATCTAAACAATATAGTAATCTTGGTTTTGAAGACATTTTCTCACCTTATGCCTTAGCTGTGTTCCTGAGTAGCAGGCTAGTAATCTTCAATTTAAAAATTTAGAGAATATGATTAATTGATTAATCAACTTGATTAATCGTGACTGGTTAGGGCCAGCGAGTAAGTATTTTCAAATGCTTCCTAAATGAGTATAATTATAATTACAGGTTAGAAACAATTTGGTACATAAATAGAAGTTCTTGAGTCATATTATCGTTATGCACCAATGTTTAAAGAAAATAGTACAAGGACTGTTTTGTGACATAAATAACCGGTGTTCCTACAATCTTAATTTTCCATTTGGAAGCGCCTGACTATATATATAATAGTGTGTGTGTGTGGGGGGGGGCGGTGTGGGTGTGGGTGTTTGTGGGGGTGTATGTATGAATAATATATGATGACACAACCCCACAGAACCCCACAGAATTTATTATACAAGAGAGCTCCTTTAGTCCACAGAGAAGGTACCTTACTCCTGTTTACACTATTTCCATTTACATGGTCAATTGATCCATAATCCTGCAGAAGTTATCAAATAATATTTATTCATATTTACATGTAATACATAAAATGAGAAGCATCTACAGACTCTGTGAATTTCCAAAAGCCTTATTTTCCCGTCATAATACTTTGGGTGGCATCTTTTTTTTTTTAACTTTTTATTATGGACATCTTAAAATATATGCTGAAATAGAATTGATCAACTCAGTGCTCACTTACTAATCATCCAACGCCAACAATTATCCATGTATTGTCCATCTGGCATCTTGTCTTCATCCTTTACTTTCTAAGCCCCAATACCTGATTGAGACTATCTTAGCTTTATCATTCTTGTACTTCCTGTTAAAAATCTTAATAATTGTTTAATATTACATTGCCAACAACCTTCCCTCATCCCTGATTGAAGACGCAGGCTGTAATTCCGTCTCTGGTTTGCAAGGTTTCCTGCTAAACCTAAAACCCTTAAGCTATGTTCCTGCAGACTGGGACATTAGCAAGATCTCTCGATTGAATTACAGAATTGCATTCCACCAAGGATTCAGTTTTGTAGAGTACTTAACGTTGAACTACATGACGAGGCACAGGAGTAATGGGTCTTTTCAGTAATATCGTCTTTTTTTCTTTCCATAAATCAAAGGCAGTATTGCAAGACCTCTTTGTTTTGAGGCAGGAATGGAGTTAAAAGTATACAGGGGCTGGAAACAGCCCCCAAATTAAAGCAGTTCTGTCATTTCCTGAAGGTTTATTCTTTTACCTATAGTTGTTAATGTGAATCATTGAAGAATCTGAGATCTTTCCCGTGACTTGAAACTTTTTGGGGGGTATAGATTCAATGGTTTCCATTGATCTACAAGCTGAAACAGAATAAATGACCTAACTCATTCCCGCCTTCTGTCAGTGACCTATTTTGGGGCTCTCCCCATGCAGAGGGGTGATATACCTCCAGCCTAGAGGATCAGCACTGACAGCTTGCTGCAGGCTCTGAGGCAGCCTGCACCCTCTCCTGGGTTGACTCTGGCAATACAATAAAGAGAACATTGTGGAGAAATCTCCCATCGCAGGAAGGTCCATGGGCAACACCCTGTGACCAATGGCGGATAGAGCAGTTATAGGCAGGCAGAGATACCTGGAGCCGGGCTTATGGCAAGGGTGTGGCCCTTCTTGTCTCTGGGGTGTGATCCATTCCCAAAGTGGCAGGTCACAAAAGAGCCCGGGGTAGAGAGGAAAGGCCAAGTGGAGGCTCACCTGAGAGCTCAGACCAGGAGGATGTGTTGTCTCCAGCCAGAATTCACGACTTCCATCATTTTATTGCAGTCGTTCTGAACGTCAGAAATTCAACCCTCTAGGGTCTCCTGATACTTCAAGTGTGAATTTTCTGGAAAATTTCTCAGAACAATACTTAATTTCACTTCACTTTTATTAAAAAACCAAACTCTTATAACGTTGCCTGCAAATTTGGGAGCCAAGGGAGAAATAAAGAGAAAGCTGTGGAAATTTGGAAACCAAAATCATAGAACTCTTTATTTTGGGGGGGGGCCGGGGAAGAGGGGTCATGGAACTGTTCTGTGTCTGGATTGTGGTGGGATTTAAACAAATCTATACATGTGTTAAAACTCAAAGACCTGTACGCCAAAGGAAAAAAAGTCAATTTTATGGTGTTATAATTTTAAACATAAAATAAATGGTTAATCAAGGAAAAAATAAGCCTTCTAGTGCTTTTCAAGGTTGAAAATATAGAGAAGCCAGTGAATGAATATTAGACATTCTGGAAAGCAAAGGGAAATGGCACCTTGGGACTGGCAATTATTTTATTATTATTTTTTAAACATTTTTAATGTTTGTATTTATTTTTGAGAGAGTGACAGAGTGGGGGAGGAACAGGGAGAGAGAGGGAGACACAGAATCTGTAGCAGGCTCCAGGCTCTGAGCTGTCATCACAGAGCCTGACGCGGGGCTTGAACTCACGAGCTGTGAGATCATGACCTGAGCCAAAGCCAGACACTTAACCGACTGAGCCACCCAGGGTGCATCAAGGGACTGCCAATTATTTTAAAAGTTGTTTATTTTTTTTTAAGTTTTAAAAAATTATCAGTTGTTACACAAATGATATTGTAATAATCATACTGTAAATGAGATTTTAAAAAGGTACCAAGAATCTGTTTGCATAAAAAAACCACAAAAACTTAAAGGACTTAGTTAAGCTCTGCTCTTCCTTCCCTTTACTGGAAAAAGGCTAACAGCTCAAAGCTTCCTGGAAAGAAAGTCCTCACTACTCCGAGTGAGGTCTGAGGACCGCAAACCTCCACTCCACTCCAGACCTGTTGAATGTGAAGCTGGCTGTTAGCAAGATGGTCTTTGATGACTCATATTCACGTTAAAGTTTGAGATGGGTTGGAGACTTCTGGTTGCCATGGTGATTGCTGCAGAGTCCTCAAGTAAATCCTTCCTCTGAGGGTGACCATCAGCACATGAACCTGCACTGAACCGGGCAATTGAGAGTCAGGGCTCTTCCCCAGAATTCCTTCCAGCAATATGACACCAGAGTATATCAGAGTTGCCCAAAGAAGCTTATCTCCATCCCATTTTAAAAATATCATAGGTGGTATTTGCGGATTACTTTCTCTTAAGCTATTTACGTTTATTCTAAAACATCTGCTTTTTCTCTTAAATCAAAAAAAAAAAATTGAGTATAGTTGACACACAATGTTACATTAGATTCAGGTGTGCAACACAGTGATTCAACTTCTCTGGACCCTATGCTACACCCTTCACAAGGGCTGCTACCATCTGCACATACAATTCTATCACAATATCATCGACTGTATTCCCTGTGCTGTACCTTTTATTCATTCCATAACTGGAAGCCTATATCTCCTACTCCCCTTCACTCATTTCGCCAATCTCCCCCCTCCCCACCCCCAACTCCTCCGACAATTATCAGTTTGCTGTTTTAATTATCTCCCTGCCAGGTTGAGGGCAGCAGGCTGAAGTATGGGAAAGTGGGTAGAATCCGGGAGAAATGTGATAAGCTATGGAAGGTGCTACTTAGCAATGATAGGTGTCTGGGGCAGAACGAGTTCCCTTGTTGTGTCCCATTGCTTGCTTGGTAGGGACTGAAGTGTTCCATGAATAACTGCTATGTTCATACACACGTCTGTGGGAGACTCTGCTGTGAATGTTTTGTCCTGAGCATGCTTTCTGATTCAGGTCCAAATGAAATTTTCTCTAGGTTCTGAATATTGGTGCCAAGAAACTCCAGAGCTTTCTGTCGGTGGGTGAGCTGACATACAAGACTGGCAAGACCAATCGGTCTTTCCCTATGGGTGACATGACTGGGTCCATCTGGCTTTAACTTTATGCAGAAAAAAATCCAGGTGAAAAAATGAGTTAGCACCAACTGAGATAGCTTCTATCATATATTTTTCTTTTTAATTAATATTTCATGACCAGTTAACCAGCAGTCTGTTATCCTTCTAATAAAGAAAAAGGTACTATAACCAATAAAATATATTTATTGCCCTCATTTTAAAGTCTTAATTAAGGACCTATCTCTTGTGAACGTCTTCTTTAAAATACCATCAGAAGCACACCATAGAGAAAGAAGCCTTTGTATGCTAAAAAAGAAACATACCTTCTTACAGTTAGGCCATTAAATGTATTTCTTGGACATATTTGTAAATTCAAGTGGTAGTCAATTTATTACGGAAGGGGTAGAAATATGCCTATTAAGTAAAAATATGGCTGTGTTGTTGGCTCAGCATAGATTTTGTATATAGCACATGCATACTATAGAATCATTCTCAAAGTTGAGGAATTCAGAGATTTTTATCTTGGTTTTGTAAACTAAATGTGAAGAGATAATACAGCTCTAAATTATGGGAGTAATTCAAGCACATGTTATAAGAAAAGGGGTTTAGTGCTTACAGGATCATCTTACACGGGCATAACACATATATCTAAAGCCATGACTATCTTTCGTGTCGGACGCTTGAGTTGTGGTTTCCAGGAATTGGAATCTGTTGAGCAGACCTGCACTGCTGAAAATTCTGTAGAGGGCAGTTAGAGCAAGATCCTAATGAATTCTTTTCTTAAATATCAATTAGACCGGTGTAAGTAAACACATGCTAAACCAAAAGCGTTTCTTCTTTCTTTGTGCATTTAGAGTTCTTGATTCCAAGCATTGGAGAAGATGGAGACAATGAGAGGCAATCTGCACACTCTTGTCTTTGTTAGGGTCGTTTGTTGCATGAAGAATTTTTCCTAGCTTTTCCTATTTTTCTTAATTCCTTTGCAATGCCTTCTTATGCTTTAGATTCAAATACAAAGAATCGTTTTATAAGTGAAATGGAGCTTTCGAAATATTCTACTTTATTGAATTTTTCACTCGAGGAAAAGAAGGTATAAAGACTTCAGATAATTTGCTCAAGGTGGCAGAACTGGTTGGTGGCATTTCATGCTACCTTGTGATCATTTTAGAACCAAAGGGAGCAAAATTCCCACTTGTGCAGCCTGTTTGGTCAGTGGCCATTGAAAATTTGGTATAAACTGCTATTTAACGTACTGCTTGCTTGCTAGTTCTTAGTCAACTGGGGGTAAATCCCAAATGTGTTTGATATACTTCAGTAAAAGAAGGGTTCCCTTTTTCAGTAAATTAAAATTAGAGACATAGTTACTTTTAGGGAAGAAAGACTATTCCGAAGGCATTATGACAATCTCTATCCACGAATCTAAATTAGCATGAATGGGGAATTCTGTTGAGATATTTAAAAAATTGGGGTGGTTTTGATTCACTATCTTAGCAAAAAAAGTCATTTTAAAATGTTGGAAAAATCTACCGATATCCTTCCAGTGTTCAAGATTCTAACTAGATGGGATAGATTTCTTTTATTTGATCACACTTTTGTAATCACTTATAAGTCTGTAGTAATATGCTTTACAAATATGAAGTGTAAGTATAGAATATTAAATACCAGCAATCGTTGCTTGAGTATCCTGAAAGGTAAAATTACTTCTCCAGTTGTTACTGTTTCCATGTAAAGAATCATCAATGGACTTATTTTTATTGGTACTTCTGCCCATCACTGTGTTTATTGGCTCAAAGCTTAATGAAAAAGCAAAGCAAAATAACTTCCACTGATAGTAAAAATCTTAAAGTTGAGAAAGAACCACTTGTGGATTCGTATTTTTTTGACTCTAAGTTGGTTTTGGATAGAAGCGTAAAAAACAGCAAACAAAAAACGAAACCATTCTTCCAATGGTATTTTCTACTGTTGAATGGGGGAAAGAAGGCACTAGTGTGCCACCTGGTGGTTGAATATGGGATTGGCATGGTACACTCCCTTTTTTTTATTCCCATTTTAACCTAATCGAAAGCGTACCAACGTTTTCTTAACTATCAATTTTTTCATTTTAAGACATGTGTATTTTTTTTTGCCTAAAAAAATACTTATAAATTCTATTATTCTGTTTAAAGATCAAAAATAAGTTCTAAAATTAAAGTAAGTAATCACCTCGACCGTGTTTTCTTAAATTATGCAAATTTACGTCCATTTACCATTTGAGTTCTACCATTAAATGATATTTAATTATTTTGGATACCACTAAGGACTGTCTATAAAACTTATGCCATCCGCAGCTACATCATTGTAAGGAATCATATATTACGATACTAGAAGTAATTTCATCTCTGTGGGCTACCAGTTCATTTTTCAAATAAACATTGATTTCTGTAGCTTGATGTTTAATCAGATGCTCAGTGCTCAGCCTCTTCAGTGTACATTTTGTCTGTTTGGTAGAGTACAATCAGGGATCACAAAACATTACTTCCCATAGTTAACCTTACTTTTCCCAAGTCTGGAAAAGTTTTATATTGTAGACTATGTTTACGGGCAGTACATGTATATAGCAGATCCATTTTTACAACTCAAGCACCCCAAATCTATTGTGTATTGTCCTTGACTGGATTTTAAGTATTTTTATTCTATCTTGTATTATGCTTTGTATATCTGAAACCATGGCTAAAATTTCATGAGGTGAGGGTGAAATCAGGATCACCGAAGGAACGATTTCAGAAATCGTAGTTCCCTTACTACCACAGGCCTGGACATATCTTTTGGTCTTTTGTCTTTTTGCAAAGACTGTCTTTAAAATCAGAGCCCAAACAATTTTAGACAGTGCAGCTAAATCAACCTCATGATGGAGGGTTCTAAGGTTCACCTTATGAAATTGTACTTGAAATCACATATTTTCTTACTGCCAA
This sequence comes from Panthera onca, assembly GCF_046562875.1. NCBI lineage: Eukaryota > Metazoa > Chordata > Mammalia > Carnivora > Felidae > Panthera > Panthera onca. The sequence continues at coordinate 20,289,976 of NC_138343.1, read as the reverse complement.
TAAAATTCTAATTTTGTTCTGTTGGGAACTTTTAGGCTTTTTTTAAAAGTTAAATTGTATCTTTTTTTTTTTTTTTTCTATACCTTTGCATAGGCCTCTGGCTAAAAACAATACACTTTTATTTAACCTGTTCTACCACTTATGATCCTTGAGGTTATGGAGACTTTTAAATAGGTTACAATCCCAGAAGTTACAGTACGCATTTACATTCTATGTAAGTAGAAAATGAAGCAGGAAGACGTTGTTAGATGAAGAGAAAAATGAATTAATCTGATTGCTTAAAAATATTAATTGCGAATAATGATTCTCTTTTGGGTAAGAACATAAAATAGAAAATATGATTCATTTCTGGTTTTGAAACTTTGATGTTCTTTATTCTGAGATCACTTCATCATCTTCAAAGAGACAATATCTTGTTAATCCGTCTCTATTTCTAACATAATGGCATTAGTGAAATGTCATATCAAGGGCATAATGTCATATTACAATAGATCCTTCCTTTTTTTTTTTTTTTTTTTTTTGAGAGAGAGAGCGTGCAAGTGAATGAGGGGCAGAAAGAGAATCCCAGGAGGGGGAGAGGGAGAGAGAGGGAGAGAGAGAAGCAGGGCTCACTTGAAGCAGGGCTCACCTGAAGTGGGACTCAAACTCATGAACCCTGAGATCATGACCTGAGCCGAAGTGAGATGCTTAATGACACAGCCACCCAGGTGCCCTTATCTTGTTTTGTATAAAACTGGATGATGGAACATTGCTCGTGAGTGGCACCCACAGTTTTTGGTGTAATCTTTGAAGCAAACTTTGCAATTCATTCAAGAATATGGAAGTCACTGTCCAAATCCTTACTGATCTAATAAACCATCTTCATTAGGTTCCAGTCAAGTAAATCCTGCCTTTTTTTGTTGACTTCTCAGGTAATAGTAGCAGGCAGCATGGGGGGCAGGAGTCTTTAGCTTGGAGTCTTGCTTGGCCAGAAGAGGTTTATTTCTCCCTAGATTTCTTACATGTTAAGCTAGTTCTGCAACAAACTACCTGTAACACATTGAGCAAATCATTTGACATATCTGGGCCTCATATGGAACATAAAGTAACTTGGGACATAAAGTAATTAAGCAGTAATTACCACTACCTGATTCTGTGGCCTCCTTGAAGCTCAGACGTTAAGCAGGAAGCCAGTCATCTCGACAAGAGGGCTTTCGCACGCCCCTTGCATTGCCAGTGCTGTCCACCAAGCTGATGGGGTCAGAGGGCACAAGTCCACATACAAGATGAAAGCTTAGATGGGGAGGCAGAAGGTAGAGCCTTGTGTGGTCATCTTTCTTGGTAAGTGAAGCAAACTACTGGCCTTTGGAGGAATCAAACTTCATATGGAGTCCTGCTCCCCAAGGATCAAAGTACCTAAAAGCAAAGTCTAAGAACAATTCCATGCTTGCTAATAAGTAGTGAGAAGGGCACATTCCGAGAAGGACAATAAAAGATAGGAGAACATCCAGGTTAGTTTTGAGATATTTCCCATCAAAACAGATGGAGCATTATCACTGGTGATGAGCAAGGAAACAGTGGTTGCCTTCAGTACCGTCTTCTGTACCTTTAATAGATTATTGTACCTGAAAGTGTTACAGGCCGTAGGGAGTTTTCATTAGGATGTGCTGTGGGTTGCATAGTGTCCCCTCAAATAAACACAGCAGAGTCTTTTTTTAAAAATATATTTACTTTTAAATTTACATCCAAGTTAGCATATAGTGCAACAATGATTTCAGGAGTAGATTCCTTAATGCCGCTTACCCTTTCAGCCCATCACCCCTCCCCCTGGAGGGTTACCTCTCTGGTAATCCTCTATTTGTTCTCCATATTTAAGAGTCTCTTATGTTTTGTCCCCCCTCCCTGTTTTTATATTATTTTTGTTTCCCTTCCCTTAGGTTCATCTGTTTTGTATCTTAAAATCCTCATATGAATGAAGTCATATGATATTTGTCTTTCTCTGACTGACTAATTTCGCTTAGCATAATACACTCTAGTTCCATCCACGTAGTTGCAAATGGCAAGATTTCATTCTTTTTGATTGCCAAGTAATACTCCATCGTATATATAGACCACATCTTCTTTATCCATTCATAACATGGTGAAGTCTTTACCCCACTACTTCAGAATGTGACTTTATTTGGAGATAGGGCCATTAAAGATATAATTGAACTTAAAATGAAGTCATTGGGGTGGGCCTGATCCAATAAGACTGGTGTCCTTATGTAAAGGGAAAATCTGGGTACAGACGTGCACAAAGGAAAAACCCCATGGGAACATGAAGGCAGAAATTAGGATTCTGTATCACCAAAGGTTGCCAACAAACTATCAGAATCCAGGGGAAAGACCTGGGGCAGAGCCCGCAGAAGGAACCAGCCCTGTCAACACCCGATCTCAGACTTCAAACCCCCATAACCAGAGGACAATAAATTTCTGTTGCATAAGGTAGCCCAGTCGTGGTACTTTGTTATGGAAGCCCTAACACATCCATAACACAATGTCATAGGTAGAGCACTTCTCATGACTTCTTGTTATCATCTTCTGGAGGACTTGAATGAGTCTTGTCTGATAATACATAAGATGTTCAGGTCAACGTCAATTTCAGATAAATACAACTATGCTTTTTAGGATGCCCAAAATATAGCACGAGACATGCTGATGCTAAAAAGTTATTTGTTGTTCCTTGAAACGCAAGTTTGCATGGGTACCTTTGTTTTTATTTGCTAAGTCTAATGAGCCTTTCTCGAATAGCTTTGTTATGGTCAAGTTCACATACTTGAACTGAGCGGGTTCTCTCTGGTGCCTTGTAGAGGAGGCCAAAGTGGAGAAGTGCACATGCTTTTAGGCTTTTGTCTCAATGAGGTTTATTTCTGACTATATTTACATATGTTAAACTTCTGCAACTAACTAGCAGTAAGACACTGTGCACATCATTTGATGTGTCTGGGCCTCAGAGTTCTCATTTGTTAGATGAGGGGAGCAGAACTATATGCTTTCAAAGGTCCCTTCCAGCTCTGAATTGTCTGTCATTCTAGGAAATGCTTCTTAAAGGCATATTTAAGAAAGCCTAGCTTATCAAGGCATTAGAAAGTGCTTAGCTATTTTTATGGTTTGGATCAAAAATAGAAGCTGTCACTTCTCTGGAAGCTTTATTACCTTCACTTCGTAGCAAAGGCTGAAGTTTAATATCATTATGGTACCCCTTAATGAGGATTCCCTAATTTAGGAGGGCGCTCATGATAATGATCACTTAAAAAGATCACTGGTTTGAGAAATGGTTCAAGTCTTAATGGGTGCTGGAATGAAGGCTGAGTGATTACTTCTTTACTGGGCGGGTGGTGTTGATGTTTGCTCTGCTAATTGTACTTAATATACTGTGAAGTTTTTTCAGGGCTCCTGTTGCTCTGAGAGATGGTGCTACACTGGGTGAGACATTGAACTTAGAGCCTGTATGCATGGACTATCACACAAGCCTTGATGGTAAAGTTGTCCTGGATTTAATTTTTAGGTAACTTATTAGAAGGAGTGCCCTGGGGTTGGCCCAAGAGTTCTGCACCTTCTATCCACATGGCTTCTTAGACATGTAAATGATTTCACCCATCAGTTTGTAAAAGCCCAGGAGTTGGGAAGGTTGCCAACAGGTGCTGACAAAAGAGACCAGATCACTATTCCTCAAAGACGGTTGTCGAGTTTCCTTTGTGAGAGCCAGTGGGCATCTCATACGGGGACTCACTGGGAAGTTGCAGGGGAAGGAACGTGGAGGTCATGAACAAAAGGAAAGAAAATAGTGTTGATAAAGAGCTATGAGGAGCCCTTTGCTTTTTTTTTTTAAGAGAATATTTTCTTTCCTTTAAAAAAAAAAAAACGTTTATTTACTTATTTTTGAGAGAAAGAGAGCAAGAGCAGGGGAGGCGCAGAGAGAGAGGGAGACACAGAATCCGAAGCAGGCTCCAGGCTTTCAGCACAGAACCCGATGCACGGTTTGAACCCACAAACTGTGAGGTCATGACCTGAGCCCAGGTCAGATGCTTAACCGACTGGGCCACCCAGTTAGCCAGAGCTCTTTGACTTCATAGAGAGCTTGGGAGGGCACTGGCTTCACTGCAGGGCCTTGCTCCAGGGCTCGGGGGAAGAGGAGGGGCCTTGGTTTCCTTTGTGAGGGTTACAGAGGGGCTATTGGAATGACGGAGATAAAGCTCTTCTTCCAATAACCAGACGAATCACATTTTGAACCATTCACAAACCCAATAAACCCTGGTCCTTATCACAAAGAGATCTAGAAGATTCTGCCTATCCTGGGTAAGTCAATTTGTCCTGTCTGATATATGATTTTATTAAAAAAACATTTTTTTTTATTGGAGTTTTCCAATGTTAATGCAAACAGAACTGGCACACACACATTAAGATGAATGTAATTATTATTCCTCTTGCTGGTCACTACCGTCGCTTTCTATTTCTCTTTCTTTGTGTGAATTTATTTAAAAGAAAAAAAAAACTTTTTGTAACAACTATTTGCAGTTTAAAAATCAAGAAACCCTGTTTTTTTCAAGGAAAAACATTTTTAATGTTTATTTATATTTGAGTGACAGAGAGCATGAGCGGTGGAGAGGCAGAGGGCGGGGGTGACACAGAATGTGAAGCAGGCTCGAGGCGCTGAGGTGTTAGCACACAGCCCGACGCAGGGCTCGAACCTACAAACTATGAGATCATGACCTGAGCCGAAGTCAGACGCTCAGCCGACTGAGCCACCCAGGTGTCCCTGATGTATGATTTTTATAAAGAAGTGTTAATCACCTCAAAATGGAGAGTGTGGGCAAACCTGGTTAGTTACCTACTTGGTATCCACCACCCCCCTCTTCTCTCTTGCTAACAGAATCCTGATTTTGTTTCGGCTGCCATGTGTCCAGTTCCCGGGGATGGCTCATGACTGGTCCAAGCAATTATAATCATCTTGCCCTTCTATTTCCAAGCTTCTGTGGCAGCTGGCAGGTGCCATGTGTCCTGATTCTGGACAAGGAGACAAGAGCAAATCTTGGCACCCCTTCCTGTTTTGCCTTCCCTGCGTCTTACTGCTTCTGACTGGAATATGAAGAAGCCACATGAGATGTGAAGTCAGTGGGATGATAGGGAGGTAAGATTGAGGAAGCCTATGTATGTCTTTCACTTTATTTCGTCCGCCAATTACTCCAAACCTCAGACCTCTGGACATTTTTGTTATATCAGGTCCACTTCTTCACTTTGGGCTGCACCATTAAGAGGACCCGTTTATGCTCCTGCCGTTTAACCCCCTTATTGAAGCAGAAAGTGGTTGACTTGCATCCAGAGAGAAGATGATATTACCTGGGAATGGCGTCAGTCCTGGAAACAAGCGTTTATCTGGTGTTCTATGTTTTCATGACTAAATGTATTTCTCGATGAGAGTAAGGCACGTCTGTGTTCTGCAGACTTTGTGTTCTATTTATTTCCTATGTACAGCATGGGGGTACATAAAGAATCCAGCACAGTAAACTCTTCCAGATATCATTATAAATAACGGGAGTGGTTCTGTCTATACACTGTATTCATAGCAACAATAGCTGGCTTTGCTTTGTAAGGCCCCCATCACCTTCAGTCGGCTAACGAAAAAGCTACGCTACACATCAATGGCCGGTTTCATCATCTAGGTTTTGTACCTTTTCTCCAAAGATTGTATGATGATTGAGAAGCAAGACAATTAATTTAACTGGACCTAGGAAAACCAGGTCCGATCTGAAAACCAGGTGTCTGGTTTTTCCACTAAGATTTATTGCCGTGTATGTCAGCCAGCTGAGGCAGAACATTCCTGGGTAATTAGGAGTCATTTCATTGGCAGGTGGGTACTGACCTCACCTTGCAAAGCTCTCTAAAGTGTGTGAGCCAGAACCCACCCCTTTTCCCAGCATACCTTTGCAGCAATATCCTGGCAGATACTTTATGACATGCTGCCATTGACATAAAGCTTGCATGAACTGCATTACATTGCCCTGAGCCCCAGGCTACTGGGGAAAAATGGTAAGTGTTCGAAGTTTAAGCTAAATAATATGCTTTTAATGAGATCATGTGCATTGCAGATCAAAAGCATCACCAAAAGGTAGAAAGTTCAAAAAGGCCTCCGCAGGTACAGTGAGTTTGACCAAAGCAGTTCTGATGATCTTTCTGATAGAATTTTTTTTTTTAAAGATGTTTTTAAGTTTCTGATCCCAAATGTTACACTTCAGTGAGTTTCCCTCCTACCTTTCGTCACACAGACAGGGGAGCGATTTGGTCGTAGTGGGTTTATTCAAAGGGAAATAATACTTTGCAACCTGGGATGTTGAACTCCATAGGATCTGGAAGCATTTGGGATGTAACCTGGGTGGTCAGGCAATCTGATGGGATATCATCTCTTCAAAACCTTGGGGAAAAGGACACAAGCAGCATAGTTTAGGAGAATGTAAGTTTTGCTTAAACCCCATCCACTTCATGATACACTCACAGAAATCTCAGAATCAAGAGAAGGGAGGGAGAAAGACATGAACAATTTGCTGAGTGCCTATTAAGGTAAATACTAGGGACGTGTTGGGGTCTTTTAGATGCTTTATTTCATTTAATCCCGAGAGCACCCTTGTGAGGTGGCTGTTATTAAAAACCTGTTCTTCGGGGCGCCTGGGTGGCTCAGTCGGTTAAGCGTCCGACTTCAGCTCAGGTCACGATCTCACGGTCCATGAGTTCGAGCCCCGCGTGGGACTCTGGGCTGATGGCTCAGAGCCTGGAGCCTGTTTCAGATTCTGTGTCTCCCTCTCTCTCTGCCCCTCCCCCGTTCATGCTCTGTCTCTCTCTGTCTCAAAAATAAATAAACGTTAAAAAAAATTAAAAAAAACCCCTTTTCTTCCACTGAATTTAATTTTTTAACCATAGATATAGCATTTACTATAATCCTCCTTGTACAAAGTCTTGTGAATATCAGTCTTTACCATTAGACCGTGTGCGGTTAGAGAACAGAGGCTGTGCCACTTGCTGCTACGACCTAATGGCCCACTGTGCCCTGGCCACAGAGCCACGTTCCCTCGTGCGTATCATCTCTTTGGATGCTGTAGACGCTCTGGGAGCTCGGCTCTGTTTTGCTCATGTTATAGACGGAGACATGGTCTGGGAGACTGGGTGGCCTGCTTCAGCTCACCCAGCCAGTACGTGGCAGAGCTGAACTCTGCACTCAGGTCTGTGAGTATAAAGTGCATGTTTCTCCCTTATGCTCTGCTGCCTCTAATCTTTGTGTTGCCCTTCGAATCTAGGGCTTTCGAATGTGTTCAGCGGAAAGCTTGCACGGCGCGTCAGCCGTTTTCCAGCAGGTAGCCCTGCCTGGCAGGCTCTGATCGTGATATTGCACTTCAACACATTCGGCCAGCACCCCTCTCAACGTTCTCCCAAGGATGCAGTATCGGCATCCCCTGGGAGCTCTCTAGGAAAGCACATTCTTGGGGCCTTCCTTAGACTTTCTCACTCTGGGCTAGGACTCAGGGATGTGGTTTTTTAATCAAGCTTTCTAGACATGCTGAAGCTCAGAATACACTGTCTTAATTGGTTTCTGCGTTTAGCATAAATTATTCGATCTATCTTTTAGGCAGCTGCTAGCGATTTTCTGAAACACACTTAGCATCGTGTCCTGTGTATCCACACTGAACCCTATTCATGTTTCTATTCAGGCACCTACAGTATTTTATTTGAGGGCTTTGCTGACATGACTGTTCCTCTCATTGACTATGAGCATTTTATTTTTTATTTTATTTTTTAATGTTCATTTATTTTGGAGAGAGAGAGAGAGAGAGAGAGAGCGAGCGAGCTAGCAGGGTAGGGGCAGAGAGAGAGGGAGACAGAATCCAAAGCAGGCTCCAGGCTTTGAGCTGTCAGCAGAGCTTGAGAGCCCATCACAGGGCTCGGACTCATGAACCCTGAGATCAAGACCTGAGCAGAAGTCAAACACGTAACCAACTGAGCCCCCCAGGTGCCCCACTCTGAGAACTATTGAACACATTTAAGTGAATGGCTAAGTCACAGGTTATTCTCTTGTGGCAAGAGACAAACTCTATTAACGGACCGGACAAGGATGACTCCAGTTCCTTTTTCTAAGTTATTTGATGTTAGGTTTTCACCCAATTAAAAAATGTAACCAGGAGCCGGGGGCTATAATTACATAGGTAAAGGCTGTTGTTCAAAGCAATCAAGAGACATAACCATTACTGTAGTGAAAGAACCCAAAAGATGGTGTATGCGGATTGCCCAAGTAGCGACCACTTTGTAAGGAGTCAATTCTTCACTCCTTGGCAAAGTGGCTTTTTTTTTTTTTTTTTTTTTTTTTTTTTTTTTGCAAATAAGAAAGATTAAAAGGAGGAGATGCCTGGGTGGCTCATTTGGTTAAGCAGCAGTATCTTGACTTTGGCTCACCAACCAGGCTCAACTTTCCTGGTTGGTGAGTTTGAGCCCCACATTGGGCTCTGTGCTTGGGATTCTCTCTCTCTCCCTCTCTCTGCGTTCCTCCCCCACTTATGCTCTCTCTCTCTCTCAAAATAAATAAATTAAAAAAAAAAAGGAACGATTAAAAGGGGCAGGTTCCCTCCTGTCCCACTCCCCAAATTTTGGTTGGGAGCCCCAAATTTAAAATTTTGTCATTAACAGGTACATTACCTTTTCTTCTCTCTTTCTTATAGAATCCAAAGTTAGGTGTTGCTTTTCAAGTAGATAGGGCAGGAGACTGACAAGAGGCAACTTTTAGTCTGCTGAAGATTACATTTTATAGATTAAACACACTGAAGCTTCTAGAATTTCAACAACACATCAAAATCTCCCCTGGTGGTAAGAAGTGAGACTGGGATTGAACTCTTATCTGCTTTCCCTTTTTTTCTCTGTAACACTGACTTCCCAAGGCAGAGATTCCCAAAGGCCTGAACCCTCAGGGTTAAATGAAGAGCTTTAAAAAAACAAACACCTTTGGAAGTGCCACCCTAGCCCTAATAAATTAGAATCTCGAGGGTAAATTCCAGGGAATGTTTATTTTTAAAACATATTTGGGTATTTATTTGTTTGTTAAATTTTGATGCGCAGACATGTTTGAGAAATATGGAAATGGGCAGATCTCATATTCAGAAGCATCTGAACCTGCCTCAGGCAGCGAGTGGGTATCTACCCCTAATTTAGTAGTTCGCACAGGGATCCCCATGTGGCAGCATAAGCGTCACTTGGGAACTTGTTAAAAGATGCCTAAACCAGGACCCCATCCATAACTACCTAATGAGAATCTCGATTAGTCCCTGGAAATCTGTGTTCGTAATAGTTTTCCAGGTGATTCTGATGTTTGCTAAGATTTGAGAAACACTAATCTAATTGATTTCTGTAAAAATGTACACATTCCAGAGAGGGACAGATTTCTAAGCTATTATCAGTCATTTGTAGCATAGTGAAGTGAAGATTTTAAGTGTGTGCTCTGCCTCCCCAGGTGGGGAACAGCAGCAGGGATGGCTGGAGAGGGGTCTCAAACTGTGAAGTTAGGAAGAGAGGCAAGTCAACCAAGAACAATCTCTGTGACTTCCCAATTTTGCCTCAGGCCAGCCCTGCCTATGTTAGTTCTTGCCTTTCTTCTAAGAAGTAAATGTCAAAAGTAGTTTTCTTTGAAGGCAACATAGGTATTTAACACCTCAAACAGCTAGAATCCTACCAGACAGTTTTATGATGTGATAATTTACCTCCTATGACTAAGTGCACTTTGCCAGGTAGAATTTAACTAGCTAAATTTGGGTTTCAGAAAGGAATTCTGCTGAAGGAATTTCTCTTGCTTTTTGAAGGCAAATCTGATTGACTTATTTTTAATTGGAAAATTTAAGTTCCTTTGGGCTCATTGCATCACTAAAAGGATGGGCCAATTATGGGTCCATAAAACAGTGTGACCAGGGATTCCTGTCGTTTAAAAACATTAAAGGAAGCCCCCCCCCCCCCCACCAGTCTTTTGCACAGTATAAAACGAATGTGTTAATTCTTTCTGCATTTAAAAATATTTAAGTAAAATATTCCTTACCCTTCATCTAAATATATTCAAGTAATAGTCTTGGTGTACTAATCATGCATTAGCACTGTATTAGATCTTGGGGATACAGTGAGGAACAACACAAGATCTTGATGCCCAAGTAGCTTTAGCCCAGTGAGAAGCTCGTAGTGGTAATTAATGTGTACTATATTCTCCATCAGAGATCTTTTTGCCCAAGCTATGCCTGGATATTAGTTACATAGTTGCCCTTAGAGACTTACCCATAAGAGTATCAAGCACATATATCAAGTCAAGAGAATAACTATCCCTTTGGGCATATCAAATAGAGGGAACTTAACTAGGGGATTGGTTACATAGGCTCTAGAAGAGCCTAGGAGACAGGTCAGTGGGGGCACTCAGAGGTTACCAGCAGGAGGAAGGGCTAGAGGGACTCCAGAAAGGTGATGTTACCAGACTCCAGAAGCTGGCTCCTTTGGGTGGTTCTAGAACCACAGGGGAGACCTCCTGGTAGGAGCTGGAAACTTGGACAGATGCAGTTGCTGCTAGAGATGCCTGCTGAAGTAGAGCAAGAAGGAAAGAATCCTTAGTTTTACCCTTGGGTATTATGTTGGAAAGTACACTTTAGCTCCACTGAGTGGAAGGGGCTGGGACAAGGATAGCGGATGTCGGGGTGCTCTGAAGGAGACTATTGTAGTAATCTAAATGATCGATGTGGCTTTTAGTGAGGGTTGGAGGAAGTGTCTCTTTTTAGGAAGAATTCAAAGAAAAGTCACAGATTAGAAAATAATTACTTGCCTAATCCTTTTAGGATTTTTTTTTTAAGTTCTTATTTATTTGAGAGAGAGGGCACAAGCAGGGAAGGGAGAGAGAAAGAGAGACAGAATCCCAAGCAGGCTCCATGCTGTCAGCACAGAGCCCCATGCAGGACTTGAACTCATGAACTGTGAGATCATGACCTGAGCGGAGACCAAGAGTTGGATGCTTAACCGACTAAGCCACCAGGAGCCTCAGGATTTTATTTTTCAATGTTTGCTCTTTATTGCAGACAGGCCCTTTGGCTGTGGGTGGCTCTTTGGAAGCCTCAGTTCTTCTTTTTCTGTCTCTTTGGCGGTCCTTGTGGTTGGTGGCCCCATCCTTGTGGTTGGTGGTCTGCATTCTTGGGCTACTCCTGGGTCTGGTGAGACTCTCTCTGTTTGCTGAGATGACAACAGACCTGTATGTGTTTATGATATCTTCCTCTTGTTATTCAACTCTTCAGAATTATCATTAGCTCCCTGTCCAGGCTGCACATGTGCCTCTTTCTCTGGTGCTTGCGGTAGGGTTGAGGAATGCTGACCTTGTTGCCTCTCTAGGCTCTTTTGGCTGGGTAATGATGAGCTGTGCCCTGGAGGTGTTGTCTGTGGTTCTGCTGAGAACTGTATAGAGTGAACAGTCTCCATACCAGGAGTAGCATCTAGAAGTACACTGCAGTCTCCTGCCAGGATCCCCCATCTGCCCCCCACTGAACAAACCTAAGGAAAACCAAGAGGGCAAGGGAGTCTGGAAACCACCATTCCTGTGATACTGAACAGGGGAAAGTAGAGAATGAACCTGAGAACAAATAGTCCAATGGGGGCAAGCTCAGTTGCCCTCTGACAGAATTTCTCATCAGCTGGATCAGAACAAGGAAGTTTTAGAGAAGGTCAGGATCACTCCTTGTTGGGTGTGGGGTGGGGGAGGGCCACGGAGAGATGCACTTCATGGAGAGCTGCAGAGATGTGGAGGTCAGAGCGGTGCAGGGGGGCACAGTTTCATCAAGACCTATTTCAGAACCAAGATTCTTGGATTCTCTACTAAGCCCTTGTCTCAACACTATTAAAACAAACAAGCAAATGAAACAAAAACTCTTTCCTCTTGCAACAGAGCTCAAAAATCTGCCCCCTGTTCTCAGAGGAGACCCCCTTGACAGTGACTCCATACAAATAAATATCAAGGTGTCTACATTGATTGGACCCTCAGATACTCAGAGAAAGAATGCTTAGCTCCAAGGACCAAATTGCAAGCATCATGCAAAAGTAAACAGATTTTAGTCAACAGGGTCCTGCTGGGTTCCTGCCTCTGCCATTGGAAAGAGCTCTGCACAGAGGTTTGATTCATCACGGTTGTACAGGACTATTGCAAGTTGAGCATAAGGACTTCAGCTGAGGATGGTATTTCTTGAGGACCAGTTCTTTTTCTCCCCCAATTTATTATGGACCCATAATATGTAAAATACAATATATTTTTAAAAGTTTATTAGAAAAAGGCAAAGCAGTGGTTCAAACATTTTTGTTAGATTCAACAGGCGTAAAATCAGCTCATTCAATGGCACTGGAAGTTCCTCAACTCTTACCCCCATTTTGCATTTGTTGTAGACAAGCCAAACATTTTCCTGACACCTTCTGGCCCACATTTGCTCAGACTACGCCAACTGAGATCGTCTTGGATTGTAGGAGGCTGTTGTGGAGAAAGCTTATTTTTCCCACTCCTCCTTTCTGACCTGTGAGTCTCTGGAAGTTACCACCAAAATTTAACAAAAAGCAGGATCTGCGAGTCTGAAAGAACCTGGTGCAAAATAGCTCAGAGAAGGCCCCTTAGTGATAGCCATTCCGTTTGGCGTGTGTGTGCATTCTGACTCAGTGGAATTTTTCCAACTACTTCATATTATGTTCTTTCGGGGCCGACAACTTGGAAAAGGCAGCAGACATATCTAAAAATGACAGTTATCTTCAGGGAAAGGAAAATGGCAAATATTAGACAAAAAAAGTATGAAGTAAATTTTTCACCCTGAAGGGCCAAAGAAATCATTAGAGTTCTCTGACAGCCTCCGTCTCCAGGCACGTGACCTGCCTCCTGGCTATCTCATTGCTATTTATATGAGTCAGGGTGTCTGTCTTGTGGCCAAGGTTGAAATCAGGTGGGATCTGTAGGAACTTAGATATGGCCCAGAGTGAAAGAAACCAGCAAACCCTTATATCTGTCTTTAAATTCCGGATTCTAAATTATTCACCTTTAGTTTATAATGAGTTACTCTTCTCCCAACACACACACACACACACACACACACACACACACACAGACACGTTTTTGTTCTTCCCTCCCCCAAAACATCACATTAAGCAAAAATAAAACTTCAGGAGTTAATTACCATGTGTCTTCCACAAGATATCACTATACTCACAGAGTGGGTATTGAAATGAAGTAAAATAAAAATAGCTGCTCTTTGCCTTGGGTAAGATATTCCAATAAATTATGAAATGGAAAGTTCAAAATCCTTCCCTGGCTTATTCTTGACACTTACTTAAACCTACCAAATTCCTTGTTAAAAAAGTCACCATTATTGAAATGTTATTAGGGTCACAATAACTCAAGTTAAATACATACCAATGGAATATAGAGTCCAATGCAATTATATGGGATGGAGTGTTTCTTTCTGGTTGAGAAATAGGTTCCCTTTCGTGGCCTTTATTAAAGTTTAAAGAAAGTGTTGACTTAGAAGTGGAGAAAGGGGTAGGGAAAGAGCTTTCTTGCAGCTGACCTTTCCGAACTGTGTGCCTGCAGCAGTCATTAAGCATGGCAGGATGCAGTAATGTTTGCGAAAAAACATTAAAAAATAAACAGAAGCAGAAACCCCCCTCACCTCCGAATCAGCCCCCCACCCAAATCTAGCCCCTGAGATCGCTCTGTGTTTTCGGCACGTCTGCGTGTGTAAGCGTGTTTCAGGGGCGAGTTTGACCACTGTTCTACCGGCAGCTAAAAGCCATATGTCAGTGTATGTATCAAAGAGAAGCATGACTGTATTCTCTTACGTATTGTTTCAGCCATAGATTCTAATCACCAGAATTTAAAAATCTGTTCCCAACAATCTTTTGACGAGTTAAAGTTTCTCCATTTCAGCTTTTAGCATGATAAAAAAAAAAAGAATCAAAACCTCTGTACCCACGGAAATTCTTATGACTGGCAAGCATTTGCTTTCTCTCTGAAGATCACATCATCTTTTTGACTAGGTTGTGCATTTAAGACCTGGAAACTGTGACCCCTGTTGCCTAGCAACTGAGAAACTCAGGCCTCAGCGCTGGTGGGTAAGATGAAAAAAGGTCAATTAATGTGGCAGGCCTGTCCTTATCAATATGCTACCGTGGCAGCTACTTTTATTTCTTCATAGTAATAGATCATAATAAGTTCTGTAGGTCTTTCTACTATGGTTCTCCCTTTTGAATAAAAGCATAACTAAGACTTGAGGGGATGTCTGATATAACAGAAAATGTAACCATAAAAAAAAAAAAAAAAAACAGAATAGAAATCATCTGACTGACGAGTACCCTGCCAGGCTGCCTGAGGCAGTTACACATTTCCATTGAGTTATTTTATGATCAGGCCAGTATGTTATTGAAATATTATCTCTTTAGCCTTTCTCATTCTGATAAGAAATGACAGGCTCTCGGAACAGTAATACATACAGAGTACAAAATAGGGAGCTGTGGACAAAATTCAGCTGGGGTAAAGAACGTTGGCTTTGGAGACTCGCCATTGGAACTGATCACCTGGGGTTGGTTTTTGTGTTTTGCTTTTTTCTTTTTTTCAAATCAGGCACAGAACACATCCTAATGTCCACTTACATTGTGATGAGAATTTGGAGCCTCTGTTGATGATTACATTCAGACCAATTACTGAACAGCATTAAAGAAAAAAGTCCGTGTTGTTTTTAGCAACCTCGTTTAAGGTACAACTTCTTTAGTAAGTAGTGAGGTGTTGTAATGTTTGAGATGCATAGGTAACAGTTACAATTCAGCTTTGAAGGGTCATTCATGAAAACAGGGTAAGGAGATGTAACTAAGGATATAAAATTTCAAGTTAAATATTGGGAAGGGGAGTCTAATTTTGAAAGCTTTGTTGCCTTGTTTATAAAGCTTTCACAAGAGGAAATGTGATCTTATCACTGTTTACTTATTGATTCTTTATTGTTGTTTAACACGAAAGCTGTTTCATATATACAAGATCGATGTGTACATATTTATAGATATGTAAGGCAGAACGTGGTCTCTTGTCTGGGTGTCAGGAGACCTGGGTTTTATTCTCTACTCTGCATTGATTCGCTATGTGATCTTGAACAATCGGGAACTCTCAGGGTCTCAGTGTTGACCATGCATAGAACGAAGAAATTGAACTACATAATTTCTACAGTCTTCTCCTGTGACTCTTCCAACCTCCATCAGCTACATTTTCCCTCTAGTCTTTCTTCCGCCATCTGGATGATACACATACTCACACTTTTGTTCTGCAAAATATGATATGTTTGTGATTTTGCATAATCACCACTTTGTATATTTTAAGACTTTTTGAGCTTCAGACAAATGACATTCAAGAGGACATAAATTTAGGTGTTCCCAATAATCAGCATCATTTTAGGGTCCTACAAATCTGAAGTTAGCATGTTCCTCTGTTCAGGCCAGTGTCAGTGAACTCACGGGATGCATGCCTGTTTTTCTTTCCTTTTCTTGCTTTTTTTTTTTTTTTTTTTTTTTTTTTAGAGCATTAATGTAGAAGCAGATGTTGTCTCCCTCCTCACAAATGCTACACAGTGAATCATCTTAGCCTCTCTGTAAAATTTTAACTTAATGGAGTCCTGGCATTTCTGATGAGACGAGGAACTTAATTTTATAGAACAACCTATTGAACAAGCTGTTCTTGGACATTCCCATCTCAACTAAATGTTAAAAGTATTAAAATTCACATTAGCACAAGAGGAAATTTTGCATGGGTAATCCTTTAATACAGTGTTTTATGGCTCTATTAGCTGCACAGCAGCTGGTGACATGATGAATTTAATCCATTAAAAAATTCAGTAAGAGGTTTAAAAGTCAGCTTTTTAAAACATTATCTTGCTGCAAGGAAAGAGAACTTCTCCTCGGGGCCAGAACAAGGGTGGCCTCACACTGTGCCAGGTATGGGAAATGCACGTGCATGACAAACCTTCGTGTGCTCAGAGATTTGCACCCAGAGAGGGTTAGAGTGCTGGGCAGGAGCCAGGATGGGGCTGTGGAACATCTTTGCCTTGCGTCTTCCATTTGGGCAGTGTTTCTCCAAGGAGGGTTCACCTTAATATCCAATGATGGTGTTGTTTTTAAACGGGTTAGGTATATTTGTGCAGATGTTTGTATTTACGTAAACTCAGAAATTTCCGGAGGCTTTAGTGATATAATTATTCCTCTTATGAGGACAGTACTAAGAAAATATTTCTTTGTTTTTTTTTTTAAGTTTATTTATTTCTTTTCAGAGGTGGGAAGGAGAGAGAGAGGGAGAGGGAGAATCCCAAGCAGGCCCTGCACCGTCAGCACAAAGCCTGACTCAGGGTTCGAGCCCCCGGAAACCACGAGATCATGACCTGAGCTGAAATCAAGAGTTGGATGCTTAACCGGCTAAGCCACCCAGGCTCCCCACTAAGAAAAGATTTTTGACTTCTGATATAGATAAGCTTCTGCAAAGTTACTTAGGTATAAAAGCTTTGGCTCAAGAGATCTAAAATCTCCCCTTGAGGAAATACTCCCACTTTGCATATCTCTGGAGCATCAGGAGGGATTCTGGGTACAGCTAAGTTGCATCTTGGATGATGGTGGGTGAGGGTCCTGTCTAGGAAGAGACTGATGATACAGTCACATCTTAGACACAAGTCTTAATATTCTTCATTTTGCTTTCCGAATTGTGACTTATTTTCCCAAAATGGAAAAAAAAAATTACATTGTCCGCTCTTATGAATAGATTCTGTGAGTTACTAGCTAGGATTAACTGTTCTCGAAGACAGAAGACTTTCTTTGTAACAGATTTGTATTTCTGAGCAAAGATGGGTAACAGGTCACTTTGGGTTGGGTTGCCTAGCAGCTGTAAACCGGTTTGGTATTATGTTAGACTCTGGTGACTTGAAAAATAGGTAGCTTACCTTAGGAGTGTTTTTTGTCTAAACTCATTTATATAATTCCCATGTTAATGTAAGCTCCCTCATTTTATCTCCTCGCTTAGCAGAACTTGATGTAGGAGGGAAATTGGTATTTCTTGTGGCACAGCCATTATGGATCGTAAGAATAAAACCCAAATCTACTTCGTCGGCTTTGCAGGAGACCGCTAATAGTCCCTACAGTTTAAACAAACCACCGGGTTGAAAACAGAAATAGCTATTGTATTCTCGAGTATAAAAATTGGTTTATTTTTCTTCCAACATGAAAGGCTTTATGTTTCTCAAAGTGCACTGGTTACTTGGATATGAAATGCCCTGCCTTTTGTTCCGTGGAAGGAGACACGAACATTTAAACATTATGATTTTCCATACCACCCCTCCCCCACCCCAATGCTGCCAGGAGTCTACCTTTTAATGGGAAGTTCAACGTATTTAGGCAACAGTTGAACTTGACAGCTGATTGCTGTTAGCTTGAGTGAAATCTGTTTTGATAATATCTCATCCTGTGTTTGAGGCTGATTGACCTAGATGCTTCCCCTCTCCCCTCCCGTCAATGCTTTTACAAAGACGCCTTTCATGGGTGTTTAGTGATGTGTTTCTTTTTCCAATCTATATGGTTCCTGGTGACTGAGCCTGTTGTGGGAAGGGTTATGCAGTCTGAGAGCCCAACTAATGATACTGCCTTTTTTTTTTTTTTAAATAAAACACAAACTCCACTAAAATGATTTCCTTATTGAAAAAAATGCATATCTGAAATACAGTCGACAGCGTCATCATAAACCAGCCACATTTCCACGTATAGACCATTTTCCTAAGCAAGAGAAATTCTGGTTGACATTTTACATTTTATAGTCAAGGATAAAGTCCAAGCAGAATAATCAGATCTTCTTAACCAGGGTAGGTATTATGACAGGATTTGGTATGTCACTACCACTTCCAAAGGACTTCCAAATGAGAGCAATTTGTGTTTCTTGATGGTTTGATTGACTCCAGTGTTTCTTGAATGGCCAACACAGGATGGTACAGGTTGGGCCACGTTGGGTTACCCAATGTGTAATTAGCTAATCCCGGTCTCTGAGAAAAAGTCCTCAGCCTCTTCTACTTTTCTCTGCTTCCCAGTTAGCCATGCTTCTCCCCGGGCACATGAGGGAGCCATAGATGGCCTGTGTGGATGGTCTGCTACAATGTTTCTTACTTCACTATGAGTTCAAAGGTTCACCTATGCCAAACTCAAACTTTTACACACTGATTATTTCAAAAACAGCCTTTGCTATGTAGAGACCCAGTGAAACCTCATCTAATAGCTGTTACTTATTGATAAGAGAGGGCCTTGCAGTTATGAGCTTTCATAACTCCCTTTCCGGACTCCCTTTCCGCTGTCATTCACTCATTCATCCTTGGGTTCTGTGGATGTGGATCCCTCTTATATGACTCGCGGTGTTGCAGGCACTGGGGATACAGCTGAGAATGAAGCAAAGATACAACTTAGATTGAGCTGCAAGGGGAATTTCAACCGGATGAGAAAGGGTGCTAAGAGAAAGCTCACTTTTTCAAGCTCCAGTAGATTGCGGGGAGGGAAGCCGTGGAGGGGGGTGGAGGCAAGGGCTCTTTTTACCACTTTCTGGACTGAGATCATGGGTTGGGGCTCCTGTAGAATCATCAAGTTCTCTTGGGAGAAATCTGAGAGAGCTGGGTCTAGTGGCTTGCTCCTTTAGGTGCAGGGTGGGGGAGGCTGCAGGTACCCCCAGATGAAGTCCTAGTAACCTCAGGAAGTGCTTACAGTAGAAACAAGGCTCTTTGGATCACGTTGGAAAATACTGCCCAGGACACAGTCCTTCAACAAAATACGTCTCAAAGTTTCTGTGCACAGATCACCGGGGGATCCTGTTAACATGCAGACGCTGACTCAGTGGGCCTGTATGGGGCCTGCAATTCTGCACTGCTAGCCAGTGCCCAAGTGCTGCGATGCTGCTGGTACATGAACCATATTTTGAGTAAGAAAATTCACGGGATTCTTTCTACCTCATTGCCTTTCAAAAGTGCTAAGAAATCCTCCACTAATTCATCCTGTTTTATTAGCTGAACATGGTCATTTACAAAGCTATCTCGCTCACGAACAGCTATGCTTTTGGAACACAGTTTAGGAAACATTACACTGTTAGCCATATGGAATTTCACTGCACTATCAATCAAGAATTCTATTTATCGTGTGTGAGCCTGTGTGCATTGGAATGTGTTAGTGTGCCGCAGAAGTCCGTGTGGCGGACTGTGGTTTTTGCACAAATATCTGCGACGTTATTTCCCATGGGAACCTCTGAAAACCTTGCCAGGTCCTCATGAAAAGGTGGAGTCTACGTTTCCTCCCCTCCAAAAGAGCATGTGCCTATGTGACAGTCAATGAGTGGAGCACAGTGGGAGTGTGATTTCCGGGGTCAGAAAAGGTGGGGCAATTTCGATCTGCCCTGTCTTAGGACACTTGCTCTGAGCCGTTGGTCACCACTGAGAAGTCTGGTCACCCTGAGACTGACCTGTGCGGAGATCACATGGAGGAAGGGAGGGGGAGGAAGAGAGAGGGGGAGGGTTGCCCACCTCCTCCAGCACCCAGCTGTTTGGACCTCCCCAGCCTGGGCACTAAACCTGAGTCAAAGGCTTTCAAATGTGACCTCGGTCGGATCTCAGCTCCCACCACGGATTGATTCCAACCGATTCAAAACCTCAGATAAGAACTGCTTAGCTAAGCCCAGTGGCCCCCCAGATTTATAAGCAAAATAAGTGACTGTCATTGTTTTAAACCACTATTCTGGAGTGGTTTTATGCAGCAGTAGATGTCTGAGAGAGTCCAAATCATAAAACACTGATCACACTGAGAATTTGCTTTTTTTTATATTCACTGAGAGCCAGAGGAAAATGTGGTACCATTTTTGTTTGAGCTGAGATTAAAAAACAAAACAAAACAGAACAAAACCTCAGTCTTAGAATTTTCCCATGAACAGAGTTCTCCTGGTCTGTAGTTAGTATCTGAAGCTGTGGCACCCTCTTTCCTCCTGCCCGTCCAAAGAGAGGGGTGTATTCCATAATGCCAGTGAACACATCTGATAAACAAGCAGACACCCATGAAAACGAATGTCAAAATGTTTTCATGCTTATTTGTTATTAACGACAGAGACTGTGAAGGTGCAATTCAAATAGTTTATTATTGTTATACGTTTGTAGCAATATATTACAGTTTACGCCTTGGCTTGGAAATTGGTTACAAGTTTTATGAGACTGAGTGCCTGTTGTTGGCAATCTTGATGTTTTCCTTTTCCCTGTAACGTGTCACAGGCAATTGATTTATATGTAGTCAACGATTTTTTATATTATATCATTTCAATAAAAAAATTAAAGAAGAAAGTGTGTAGCAAGGAGAGGAGAGAGGATAATGAAGGTTACATCAGTCATATGGGAGGATTTTAAAGTGTATTAATAACATGTGTGTTCTCTGTGGAATCCATTCTAAGAACGTTTTATATTCTTTGTGAGAGACAAAAGAAGTCATCAAAGACTTTTTATAAACACAGGTGGCGCTTATTAACTGAGAAATAAAAATTTTACACTCCTGATGATTAGCCTAGACAAGTTTTCACGTGCTCCTGCACTTTTGGAAAATGCTTGTTATTTCTTTTCTTAGTTTTCCTCTCGATTCTGATTACTTTCATTCTATATGAACAGCTTGAGTTAGTGGTGCAGCGACACCTAAAATACCTTTGACAGATTTTTGGGGGGAAGGCATTAGCAATCTATTTTATAATGATCACTATAATAAAATATGGCACTACCCAAGTAGTAACCTCAGTATGAATAAACAAAGCCTTCATATGTGGATAGAGAATGAAGAGTTATATGTCCAAACAATTGTCCAAAAAACCAGAATCCAATTTTGCCCTTTTTATGCCATTGCCATACATTGCTTATATGATTTTTCTTAAGATTGCCTGAATTGGCGGGGTGACTGGGTGGCTCAGTCAGTTAAGCGTCCGACTTCAGCTCAGATCATGATCTTGCAGTGAGTTCGAGCCCCGCGTCGGGCTCTGTGCTGACAGCTCAGAGCCTGGAGTCTGCTTCGGTTTCTGTGTCTCCCCCTCTCTCTGCCCCTCCCATGCTCATGCTCTGTCTCTGTCTCAAAAATAAATAAAAACATAAAAAAAATTTTTTTAAGAAGATTGCCTGAATTGCCTGTTTATTTTGTTACTGTTTCAATACATATGGAGGACAGACTCAAAGAAGATACAAAAGCAACATTAAGAAGATTCTGTGAAACAATGAGGACAAAGTAGACACCTGAAAAGGAGACTGAACAGCAAGTGTTTGAAAGAAGAGGCAATGGATCTTAGAAAACTTGAAAAAGAAAAATCTGGGGGTGCCTGGGTGACTTGTCCAACTCTTGGTTTGGGCTCAGGTCATGATCTCATGGTTTGTGAGTTCAAGCCCTGCATCAGGCTCTGCGCTGATGGTGCAGAGCCTGCTTGGGATTCTCTCTCTCCCTCTCTCTCTGCCCTTTCCCCACTCATTCTCTCTCTCTCTCTCTCAAAATAAACAAACAAACATAACAAAAGAGAAAAATCTATAGTTTAAAGAGTTTTGAATTTAAACTTCTGGAAGGCAAGAAAGGTGAGAAGTTGTATGGACATTTCAAGCAATTAGAAGGAATGTGGTTTGGAGAGCTGTATGACATTAGAAGCCCTGGAACAGAGGATGAGCAAAGAAATTTGACTTTAACGGATGTTGTAGAGATAACACTATAACAATAAAAACAATAAGAAACATAGTATGTGAACACAGATTGGTGAGTATTAGATGAACAGGTATACTTAACTAAAAAATATTTAACTAAAAATATTTCTTTAGTTAAGTAAATACATGTTTATCTATCTATCTATCTATCTATCTATCTATAATCTATCATGTATCTAATCTGTCTATAATTCAACATTATAAGGGTCCTAAAATGATAGCATAGAAGAAGTTAATCTAAAACTGTGAATTATTTGGGAGATGAGATATTAGCTCAATAAAAGTGAATTATATAAAAAAGTAAATGGATGGGTGCTTCTGGCTGGCTCGGTGGAGTATGTGAATCTTGATCTCAGGGTTGTAAGTTTGAGCCCCACGTTGGGTGTAGAGATACTTAAAAAAAGTCTTAAAAAAAAGTGAATGTATGCAGGAAAGCAGAGTGCAAGTAAATGAGAGGCACGAGCCTTGATTGTTGGTCCTGGTTGCTGGAGGACATCTGAGAGGGTGGGGAACCTCATAGGCAGATGAGAAGAAAGGGACTTCCACTCACTGCAAATAATTCAGAAACTGACATCAAAGAATGGGTTTTGGGGATGTGATCACTTCCTGCACTATGTTTGCATATAATAGAATGGACTCCCCAGATGGACGGTTCAAAACACAGCACAAGTGACTTCAAGTTGGAACATATCTCAGATAGCTTTCACCTCTGAATTCCTTGAAGAGCATTCCTGCTACCTGCTTATCTGACCACTTGCCTGGGAAGCTGGTTAGCCTTTCTTGACTGACACTAAATAAGCCAGGAACTGGGGGAGAATAGAGAGAGGAACAGTCAATGCCTGCTGAGGAAGTCCTGAGCCTTTTTTGATTTTAATTTATCAACTATATCCAGGATTTAAATATTGACTAGGAGAAAAGTTAAGGAAACTTAATTTGGGCTTTGAGAATTAGGCCCAAGGCAAGTAGAGTGCTGAAGGAAGACAATTTTATTTCTTAGCAAAGGAGTCTAATGGGTGAAGTTGTGGCCCAAGAAAATAAATTTATAGAAGCAAAATGATGGATGAGATTCCTTCCTTTACCGGAGTATTTATTGAGCACATACTACATATCTGGCCTCTGTTAGTCTTACTTTGGGAATGAAGAAGAATCCAAGTACTATTCTGAAGGAAGAAGCAGCAGTAGTTGATGACGTTTCCTATCTGCTTGAGTAGAGGACACGGAGGAGTAACTATTGGTATAATGCACCTCGAAATGAACACTGAGGATTTATTTTATTTTATTTTGTTGTTTGAGAACAAAGTTTGGGACACCTGTCTATTTGAGATGAGATTAAACTGCAACTACAAAGAGGAAAAACAAAGAGTAGAATGTGGTGAGAAGGAAGAAACTTTAGAAAAGTGTATCCATTGCTTCTCGGCTTTTTGGCTAAGATCAAGTGTCGAAAGGTGTATCCATTATACAGATGGATGGGTGAGTTTCTCAAAGTGTCCTCTGCAGACTTCTGATAATCCCTGGTGGTTTACAAAATGCCCACAGGCAAAATTGCAGTTTCAAGCAAAAGCGATTACATTATTTTATTCATACACATTGCCCAAATTTGAAAGGCTTTCATAATCACATATAGTCCATTGCATTCTAAATAATTGCAACATTATTAAAATCAGCATAGGCTCTACAAGGGCTGTGTTTGTTTGTCATATCATGGCCAATAGTCATGTAAGAGGATACAGTTTTATTTGGGATATATATATATTAAATATTTATTTAATATTTATTTAATAAATATTTATAAATAAATTTATTTAATAAATATTTATTTATTATTAAATATATATACATTTAAAGTTTATTTATTTCTTTTGAGAGAGAGAGAGAGACCACGTGTATGTTTGAGAAAGAGAGTGGGGGAGGGGGAGAGAGAGAATCTGAAGCAGGTTCCATACTGTCAGTGCAGAGCCCGATGTAGGGCTTGAACTCATGAACTGTGAATTCATGACCTGAGCCAAAATCAAGAGTTGGACACTAAACTGACTGAACTACCCAGGTGCCCCTGGGCTATATATTTTTATATTACCTGGGTCTTTGTCTTAGGTTTGCAAAATGCCCACTTTCATTGTGACTAATGAGTTGCATAATATCCCCAAGTTATAAAAATTATACACCCACAAATGCTTAAAAATGATTAATTGGGCAATGGTAGAGTAGCTCCTATCAGATCAGTTCTCTCATAAATAATGACTATAATCTTCGGACATTATATATATTTGCTGGAGAGCAAATAAAAGCAGGCAGATACTTAGAGAAACATTAAAAGCTGGGCCAAGGGAATAAAACTAAGTGTGTGTCACACGTTTAGGCGTTAGCCTGGGGGCAAGTCCCAGTTGGTGCCGTGTGGTGTTGCTAAAACATGAAGAGAGACTCATCATCTTACTGGTTTAAAGGACAGAATTTGAGATCCACAACACCTGGAAATTGAAGCAGGAAATCTTTGAAAGGACAGAGCCACAGAAGAGAGGAAGCCCAAAAATGAGAGTGAAAACTCTGTCCAAATCTCTAGATAACCCTCAAACAACATATCTAAAGGGTAGACTTCAAGCAACCCAATTAAAGCTGAAAGAACCAACCTGAGGTTTCAGAGTTTGGTATTTGAATTCAGTTCAGCAAAATATCTGCTTAAAAGAAAACACATTTTATTTTATTATTATTATTATTATTTTTATTTTATTTAATGCTTATTTATTTATTTTGAGAGAGAGAGAAAGAGAGAGAGAGCACAAGCTGGGGAGGAGCTGAGAGAGGGAGAGAGAGAATCTCAAGCAGGCTCCACACTGTCAGAGTGGAGTCTGATGTGAGGCTTGAGCCCACAAACTGTGAGATCATGATCTGAGCTGAAATCAAAAGTCAGACACTTAACTGACTAAGCCACTCAGGCACCCCAAAAGAAAATACATTTTAAAGAAATGAACAGAATCTATAGTTTCTGTAATTTGGCATTCCTAATGTTTAGGACATAATCTAAAAGTACCAGATGCATAAAGAAAAATGAAAATATGCTTCATATACTCAAGCAAAAAAGGAATCAATGGAGAGTGATTTCAAAATGATCCAGATGTTGATATTAGCAGAAGCAGAAAAGGATTTCAAAACAGCTATTATATTTCTATTCAAAGGTATATAGGGAAATGTGGTCAAAATGAATGAAAAATATAGGAAATCTCATCAGAGAATTTCAAACTATAAAAAAGAGAGCAAATGGAAATTCTATAACTGAAAAATACAATGTCTAAAATTTGAAAATTACTATATGTGTTTAACAACATACTGGATATGACAGAGAAAAGAGTTCATGACTTTGAAGATTGATCAACAGAAATTATCCAGTTTGTAGGACAAAGAGATAACAATTTAAACAGAAATGAATGGAAACACATGAAACTGTAGAAAAGATCAAAATGTCTAATAGATGTGTCATTTGAGTCCCAGAAGGAAAGGAGAGGGAGAATTGGCAGAAAAAGTATGTGCAGTCAGCACAATATAAAATGAAAATATCTAAACCAGCCAAAGAAAAATGACACTTCACATACAAGGGAACAACATTCTGGATTATCACTGATTTTTCATCAGAAACTCTGGAGGCCAGAGGGAATGGAATAACTTCTTTAAAGTGCTGAAAGAAAAGCAAAAACTGTCAACCCCAAATTCTATATTCAGTGAAAATATCTTTTTAAATGAAGGCAAAGGAAAACATTTTCAAATGAAAAACAATCAAGGGAATTTGTCAGCAGCAGACCTGCACTAGAAATGCTAATGAAGTTCTTCTGACTGAAAGGAAATAATACCAGATGGAAACTCATATTTTCAGGAAGGAATGGAAGGCATTAGAGATGGTGACTATCTGGGTAAATATAAATGAATTTTTCCTCCTATTTTCTTTTAAACTATGTATGTCTATTTAAAGCAATTGTTATAACATTTTTCTTGTGAGGTGCATATTGTATGTAGATATAATATATATGCCAACAGTAGCATAAAAAATGGAAAGAAGAACAATGATAATTGAAAAAGATTTTGAAAAATCAAGGATATATATTTTGATCCTTGTATCATGTACTAAAAAATAATGCAGAGCAGTAAATCTAAAAAGAATTTTAAAAATATTCTAAAAATCCATAATAAGGCAAGAGGAAATGGGGACCCAAAATCAAAAAGGACAAACAGAAAATAAATACTAAAATGATAGACCTAATTCCAATCATATTAACAAGTACACTAAATATTAATGGACTAAAGACTTAATTAAAAGGCAGAGATGATCAGACTGGATAATAATCAAAACCTAACTATGGACAGTCTACAGGAAATGTGCTCTAAATATAAAGACATAGACAGAAATGGACAGAAAAATATATACATGCAAATAGTAACCATATGAAGAGTGGAGTGGAATTAATAGCAAAAACAAATTCAAAACAAAGGTAATTATTAGTGATAAAGACATTTTATAATGATAAAGGAATCTGTTAGGAAGTGATAGCAGTCACAAAAGTATATAAGCCTAACACAGAGCTTTAATATATATTAATTAAAATTAATAGAAATAAGGGGAGATAGTCAATTCCATTATTATAGTTTGAGGTTTTAACATGCCTTTCTTAGAAATTGGTGAAACAACTAGGCAAAAAATAAATAAATAAAGAAATAAGTATCAGAATAACACTATCAACCATGTTGACCTAATTGATATAATAGAATACTATACCCAAAAATGCAGAATATATATTATTCTCAAGAGTACATGTATGTTCACCAATATAACCTCAAGGTCAGCATATGCTGTGCAGTACAATCTCAATAAATTTAAAAAGATTGAAATAAGGCAGAGTACATTCTCTGGTCATGGAATAAAATTACATTAAAATATATTTTAATCACATTAAAAATACAAAAACAAGATACCTATGAAAACACTGAATATCTGGAAATTAATTAACTTCCTTCCAAAGGTCAAAGATGAAATTACAAGAAAAATTAGAGACCATTTTGAACTGAATAATAACTAAAGTACAATATATCTAAGCAGACTTAGAGGGAAATTTACAGCTTTAAATACTTACATTGAAATTTCTATAAAAATCAAAGAAACCAAAAGCCAAAATAATTTAAAAAATTAACAAAATTGGAAGACATACTTTCTTAAAAAATATTTTTTTAACTTTATTTATTATCAAGAGACAGAGACATACAGAGCATGAGCATGAGAGGGGCAGAGACACAGAATCCAAAGCACAGAGCCTGATGCAGGACTTGAACTCACAAACCGCGAGATCATGGCCTGAGCTGAAGTCTGACACTTAACCGACTGAGCCACCCGGCGCCCCAGCAGACTTATACTTTCTGACTTTAAGAAAACATAAAGTTATAGTAATCAAGAAAACATGATATTCATAAAAGGATAGACAAATAAGTCAACAGAATAGAACAGAATCTAGAAATATACCCATGCATCTAGATTGAGTTTATGGAGAAGTTCTCTGTAGTATTCCTTCAATTTCTCTTCAAGTCTGAAATTATGTCAAAATAAAACATTTATTAAAGATAAGAAAATAATATTAAACTATTTGAACAATAATGAACTTGAATAGATACTTACTGAATGGGTGGAAGAAATCTATAAAACAGCTACACTAAAAAATGTGTTTATTGTTCTAAAAGTTAAAGTTTCCTACAGGTTAATCTGTAATTCTTTCATTTAAAGAAAACCTTACATATTATAACTGAGAATAATATTTTAATGTGTCATGAGTATTTGTATTAACATCTAAAAGTACGTGAATACACATTTAAAAAATTAAGGCCAACAAACCACTTGGAAAACAATTCCTAAGTGAAAATAAAAGCAAATCTAGAAGTATACATTGTGGCAGGTACTGCGAATGCACACCTTTGCCTCCTCAGCCTAGCCTAGGTTCACCTGTAGCTGAGATGAACATTATCCATGAATAGTGATAGTTTCCTACCTTGAACTATTATGGCTTTATATTTTTCTACTTGGAAGTTTTCTCTAGTGTGTTTAGCTCACAGGCATAGTAGCCTGGAATTACTGAGGATTTAATACTCCTAGGAGTTTCTGTGGATACATACCCCAGCTTCCTCTTTCCTCAATGGGACATTTCCAAGACATATAAACATTTTCTCAGAGTCGGAGCTCCAGTTGCTTGTAGCATTAAACCACTTATTAATCTGCCCTCTCTTGTTTTTTCCTGCCCAATTTTACTATCCTCACTTCCTCATTTGTGCTTCCAAGAATCACATCTCAGAATCATATCACATCACATCACATCACATCACATCATTTCTATAACCAAGCATTTGTTCTGAATCTACTTTCGGGAAAACCCAAACTACAACACACATTATCTTAATACAATATAAAGAAGATCAGCACATCTCAAAAACTTATAGGATGTGACTAATACACCCTGAATAAATTTTGTAGCACTATAAAATTTTCTTATTAAGAAAGAAAAAATATATGAAGTAATTTACTAGAATGTTAGAAACTAACAAAACTAAAAAAGTAAAGATACAAAAATTATACAGATAAACACACGTGCAAAATAAATGTTAGAAAGCAAACGAAATAAAATTAGTTCATTAGTCCAAGAGCATGCTCTCTGGAAACAGTTAAAAACCAGCAAGTGTTTGGTAATTCTGGTAAACAATCACAAAAACAAAACAAAAATGAGATAAGACAATAAAGCAAAATAAGATTATTACATCAGATATTGAGGAAATAAAATGAAGAGAAAGGTGTGTATGTTTATGCTAATAATTTGAAAATGTTGGCAAAATGAATGATTTTTAAGGAAACTATGAATGATCATAATTAATTCAAGAAATAGATTGCTGAATATAATCATGGAAGAAATTAAAAATCTTTTTGAAGAATTATTTTAAAAATGCTGTAGGGCTGGATTATTTTGATATAATTTTTTTAAAACTTTAAAAAAAAATTTTTTTTAACGTTTATTTATTTTTGAGACAGAGAGAGACAGAGCATGAATGGGGGAGGGTCAGAGAGAGGGAGACACAGAATCCGAAACAGGCTTCAGGCTCTGAGCTGTCAGCACAGAGCCCAACGCGGGGCTCGAACTCACGGACTGCGAGATCATGACCTGAGCGAAGTGGGCCGCTCAACCGACTGAGCCACCCAGGCGCCCCTAATTTTTTTAAAACTTTCAACTCATAGCTTGTTCCTATGCTACATAAGACATTTCTAAGCATAGACGAGAAACTTTCCAGTTTCTTTTATAAAAATATTGCAACTTTGATGCCAAAACTTGAAAGAGATAACTAAAAAATGGGAAAAAACCACTGAACAGTTTTTCTTCTGAATATGCTTAAGATAATGACAAATATCTACAATCAAAAGGCAATCGTTTACTAGGCAGTAAAGAGCTAGAGGCATTGCCATTAAAATTAAAAACAAAACATGGATGTATGCTATCACTGCTATCAATTTACGTTGTCCTGAAACTTACAGCTATTAAAAATAAGACAAAAAATATGCAAGAGGCAATGGGTTTGTTACTGAGGAAAAAAAAAACAACTCCAGTTATTTGTAGATGGCATGGTTGTCTTTCTAGAAATTGCAAGAGATCAATTGAAAAATTGTTAACACTGATGAGGTCAGTTAGTTGATTAATTAGATTAATGGCTTTTGTAACAGAGAGACTTCAAACATAATGGATTAAATAAGATAGACAATTTCTTTCATCTTTTACAATAGTCCAGAGATCAGTGGTCAAAAGTGCAGGACTGCTGTGTTCCAAGTGGTGATTAAGAGACTCAGTTCCTTCCATCCTGCAGTACAACAGCCAGTCCTCTAGAACAGGGATTGGCAAATATTTTCTATAATGGGCCAGAAAGTAAATATTCTAGGTTTTGAGTGCACATACAGTCTGTCACGTTCTTTTCTTTTCTTTCTCCTTCCTTCCTCCATCCCTCCCTTCCTTCTTTTCTTTTCTTCTTTTCTTTTTTCTTTTCTTTTTTTCTTTTCTTTTCTTTCTTTCTTTCTTTCTTTCTTTCTTTCTTTCTTTCTCTTTCTTTTTTTCACAACCATCTAAAAATTTAAAATCATTCTTAGCTCATGGTCCATACAAATATTAGGCCACTGTTAAGATTTGGTCCACGGGTCATAGTTTGCTAATTCTTGCTTTATAGTTGTTCACTGCTTCATGATTAAAGATAATTTATCTCAAGTCTATGTTCTAGGAGTAGACTCCAAAGATTTTTTTGGAGATGACTTGGAAGTTGCACAGGTAATTTCCATTTACATCCCACTGGTGAAACATAGTTACCTGCCTGCATATAGCTGCAAAGGAGGTTAGGAAATCTATAAGGGTAGACATGTGACTAAGAAAAAGGGAAAAATATACATGGATGGGACAATTATAAACCTGACTTAAAAATATCAATGCCTTCCTGAATATCAGTAATTACCAATTAGAAAATATAATAGAAAATGGATCTTTTACAATAACAAAATGTCCTTAATAATTACTTAGCAAATTTTGAATCAAAAATGCTTAGGAGCTACCTACAGATAATTAAAAAATATATACTGAAGACAGTAAAATTTGAGAAATTAAAGAAAAGACAAACAAAACTGTCTGCTGGAAGGACTGAAGTATTTAGAATATTTTTGTCAATTTTCTCAAGTTAATTGATAGGCTTAATGTGATACTAACAAAAATTCCAATAAGATTAACTCTGTGTGTTTGACTGGATGATTCTGAAATGTATGATAATTC
This sequence comes from Panthera onca, assembly GCF_046562875.1. NCBI lineage: Eukaryota > Metazoa > Chordata > Mammalia > Carnivora > Felidae > Panthera > Panthera onca. The sequence continues at coordinate 20,259,369 of NC_138343.1, read as the reverse complement.
AGAAAAATAAATGGGAGAGAATTCCCGGGAAACCATATTTGTAAATAAATGAAATGAGAGGAACTTGATCTATCAGATATTTAATTGCAGGTGTGATCAGTAGAAAGGGAGGAAGGTTCAGAAAAGATAGTGTAGTGTAGTTAGAACAGCGCCAGCCCGTTCTAAGTATTTGTAGGTCATGAGATTTGGGGAAATAAAGGGTCCTAATTTAACCACTTTCTGTATGACTCTGGGCAAGTGTTTTAATGAATCTGAATGTCAATTTTATCATGAAATCAGGACAATAATAATACTTTCCAGGGGTTTATTAAGGATTCAAATTTGCTCTGTACTACTTCTCTAACATTCTATGATTCTTACATTAAAATATTTCACCTAACTAAAATCGTGTTAAATCCAGTGTTCCTAGTACAGCTGAGTCACCAAGAATTGCAACACATGATGCCTATGGTTACTGATGATGCTGCTGAGGAAGAGGAGAATTGATAAGTTGGCATAATCTTCTCTTGATATGCTACAGCATTTCCCATAGCAGTTTAAGAAATAGTGGTCAGTTTGGGGGAAAGAAAGCTGTTCTGAATTTTAGTTCTCTCTATTCCTAGTTACACAATACTGGGAATGTAACTTAATTTCTCTTTGCCTTTTTTTCCTTATCAATTACAAGTTAGATAATAGTGGTGATGATGATAACATAATAATAATAAGCAATTTACTGATCATTCATTCCGTCCCAGGCACAAGATACTCATCATTCATTAACTCACTTATTTCTTCACACAAATCTTAAGACGCAGGTGCCATCATCATCATCATCATCATTATTTACATTTTGCAGTTGAGAAACAGAGATAAAAACATTTCTATAACTTGCCAAAAGTCACAGTTGTTTGATGTGGACGTCAAGACCAGCACTCTGGCAGCTCTTCCCCATCAGGGAACTGCAATTTGAATAAGGGTAAGCACTCGGTAATCAACTGTTGCCTTTGGATTAGAACACATGAGTAGAAACACGGTTGCTGACATTGCAGAGGCAGTTAATAGAAGTTGGATATTGTGATCTCGCTGTCTGTCTTGTTTTATAACCTTTATTTAAACAAAGGGTGGTTTAAAGGCTCAGTGCACTCTTGAGGTCAGGGACTGTGTCTTGTTTGCAAAGCCCGTAGGACAATTTGTGGACAGTTTGTAGGACAATTGTAAACATGCAATGAATGTAGCTATGAATGGTGGTCATTCACCACTGTAACTGAGGGGTCTAGCAGAGTGCTTAATTCATTATCATCCACTCAACAAATATTTATTAATTGAATCCATACTTTAATAAAATCTCTGATCTTCCAATGTCTTTGGCATCCCTGGATTTTCCTTGAGTTGTGATTTTGAGACAGTGAAAGATACACTACAGTGAAGAGGCTTGTAGACAACATCACTTCTTTTGATCCTCTCTGCAAATTTTGGCTTGAAACTGCTTTATAATTAGAATGGTTACCAAGTAGAAATGTCTCAGAAAAAACGTTATTTTATTCAGATAGACTAAATGATTTGCTGGGCAAAAATAAAACCATTGAAGACAACAGATACATTTAAAATTTGTTCTTTATTATACAGTCTTCTTTGCTAGAATAGGTGGTGCCCACATTTAAGTACTGTTTCCAGTACTTTGTTGTGCCATTTTAGATTCTCTCATCTGTAGCTATATACAGTTTACAATCATTTGGAAATGGGGTGTCCATGTAAGAGAGAAGCCACCCTACTTTTTCAACTCTTGGAGAGATGAACCCCTAAAGATGAGAGAAGTAATAGTGGGGAGAGAACAGAGGCTAGGAAAATTATCTTGCACTTTCTATATTAGCTTCCAAATATCATCCCCAAATAGCTCTCTGAGACCTCAATTTATTGAACCTAATGGATATGAGAGAGGGAATGGTGGGATTGATAATGATTATAATGTGCAGCTTCATGAGGTCATGGGCTTGGTTAATTCCCTTCCAAAGGGACAGAAGGAAGAAGGATAGGAGAAGGGTGAGTGCAGCCATTCTGCCCCTCACTTTTAAGCTAACTGGGAACTGTTTCTAATGAATGTCCCTGCCTCCATCAAGGGCATTTCTTCCATTTAACGAGCACGCGGGAAGCACACATTGCTCAAGTACAAGGGTTCAGTTTGCAGTGAGCCACAAATCACATTTCATTTATCAGGCCCTACAGATGACAGGATATCATCGAGTCCCTGGAGAGCCATATTCATTAAAAAGAAATCTTAAGTAATTACAACAATTAATTGACTTGAAACAGTTTCTGGTGGATAAGGTTTACATAATTCATTTGCCAGACAAAACAAGCCTGATCAAGTCCGGGAACATGCTATTTTGGAGTGTCCCTCTATCTGACACCGTGCAGTCCCGGAAAGGGCTTATCAACTAGGGCCCTCCCTCCCCCACTTTTTTTGGGAAAGGAAATGGAAATTTCTAACGTGAGAAATGGGAACCTGGGAAGATCTGACAGATTCTATTTTGGGTCCATAAGATGGTTCTGTAGCCCTTCTTTACTTACTATTATTACTAAAACTGGTTAACAAAAAATGAAAATGGGTTGTACCAATCCAGAACTCTCTGAGTTTGTGGTCTTAAAGAGGTATGGATGGACTCAAGGCAAGGTTTTCCAAAAGGCTAAGCAATCATTTAGGACAAGGCTCAAATCTCAGTCCAAGAACTCCATTATCCCTGAAGATAATTTACATGAACAACTACCCTGGTCAAATTAATATTTCATCAATATTTTAAGTGGTTATTCATAAATTCCTGAGTGCTAAATTTTTATTTAAAAAAACTTTTTAACGTTTATTCATTTTTTGAGAGACAGAGAGAGACAGTGTGAGTAGAGAAAGGACAGAGAGAGAGAGGGAATCCAAAGCAGACTCCAGGCTTTGAGCTGTCAGCACAGAGCCCTATAGGGGCCTTGAACTCACGAACCATGAGATCATGACTTGAGCCAAAGTCAGACGCTTAACCACTGAGCCCCCCAGGTGCCCCTGTGAGTGATAAGTTTTGAAAATGTGGGCTTATGATTAAATTTGGAGAGGGAGATCACTTGGAGAGCTAAGGCAAATCATTTCTTTTTTATGTGTTGTGAAATATGATTTTCCAACCATCTGGTAATACCTGCAAATAATATAACCATATTATCAGGCTCTGTTATATTAGCACCTGGTTTTGGAGACATGATTTAGAGAACACAACAACTATCTTCTAATACAGTCCAAAGTATCTTGTTGGGCTGGTAGCAGAAGGGAGGATGGCAAATCTTGGGAAAAGAAGGAAAAAAGCATATGCTATAGAATTTTCAAGATATTATTTTTTCATGGCCCCAGGGAAAGTTGTTAGGCTTTTAGGACTCACAGAGATAGCCTCATTCAAAGGGCCACAAATTGTGTAGTCTCTTACCCCAGTGCAATTGTCTCCAAAATTTGATTCTCCCAGATCAAGCCACACACAGGCTGCCTCACTATCACCTGAGAAGCTTGTTGAACATATAAATGCAGAGCCCAGGGCTGACACACTGGATCACTGGATCAGGACCTTTAGGGATGGGGCCTGGGCTTCTGTTTTAACAGGCATCCCAAAACACAATGACCATTAGTGAGGTTCAGAATCTATAAAAAGCTTGCAGTGTGAATTTCAGTTTATTGGTGTTTTTTGAAATTATTCTTTCTTCTATATTGGTCAGTGTTTTCTAGAGAAACAGAAGCAATATGATATATATTTATAGTTATGTTGACATAGACATATTTATTTATTATGAAGAATCAGTATATGTGATTATGGAGGCAGAGAAGTCTTACTATCTGCCATCTGTAAGCTAGACACCTAGAAAAGCAGGTAGTTTAACTCAGTCCAAGTCTGAAGGTTTGAGAACCAGGGGAACCAATGGTATAAATAACAGTTCAAGGACAGGAGAATATGAGATGAAATGTTCTAATTCAAGCAGGGATGAAAAAAATGGGATGAACTCCTTTCTTCACCCTTTGTTCTATTAAGACCCTCAAAGGATTGGATAATGCCCATCCATGGATCAAAATCTAAAATAGTGTTTAATCTGAGCACCATGGCCAGTCAAGCTGATATGTAAAATTAACCATCATCTTCTCCAAGATTTCCCTTATCCTTATTTGTGCCACTTGTTGAAAATTGAACATTTCTGGACCCTAGAATTCTGGAAAGAAGTTGCAATGTTATGTGTTTTATCCATCCAATAAATCTTATTGAACACCTGATACTGCCTAAAAACTATGCCCAGACCTGGAGCTACAAAATGAATAATCTTTCCAAAAATCTATTTTGTATTTTCTTGGATTTCTTCATAGACAGAGAGATTTTTATTTCATTATTCTCTTTTTTAGGTCTGTAATTTCCACTTCATTAAAAAATAACTTCTATTTCTTTATTGGGATTTTCTAAGTATTTAATTCATTTTAAGAAAATCTTTAATTGATCATTGAGGTGTTTTTATGATGCCTAGTTAATAACCCTTGTCAGAATATTCCAACGTTGGATTTATCTGATGAATCTTTTTTCATTCAAGTTGTGGTTTTCTTGGTATGACACATAATTTCCTATTGTCTCTTGGTCATTTGGGCTATTATAATAAGGGATCCTGGGTCTCACTGAAATCTTTTACTTAGCAAGCAGCCATTCTGCATAGGTTAGGTCCCAGGTCCTGACCTAATTTGGTGGGCTGTGGTTTCAATGGCAGTTTAATTTTTTGAGCCTTTGTGGTATTCTTTTGTTTGCTTGTTTTATCATGTGCCAATGGGGGTGCTCAATGGTCCCTGCTGGTGCTGCCTGAGGGGCTGGAGGTGTTTCCCCAGGTAAGCCTCCTCTCCACTGCCCACCTTGGTGAGGGAGGGGAGTCTCCAGGGGTGTGGAGGGATGTTTCCCTGTTGTGGGCATCTCTGCTGAGGAGAGGATTTTCCAGCCCTGCCTAGAAAATGAACATCTTCTAGCTGCTTAGCCTCCTTGCAGACAGTGCCAGTTTGTCTCTTATTGTTGGAGGGCGTGCCTGCTCATTCCAGGGAAGGAATGAGCCTACCTGGGCTGCCTTCTTTTACTAGGTTGGGTTGGAAAATGATGGGCCTTAGTCACATTCTTCTGTTGTTGGCGGGAGGGGGGGGAGGGGGGGCGGGGGGCAGATACAAGGCACCCTGCCCCATGTTGTTTCTTCAGTCCTTGGTTTCAAAGCAGGTTGACTTTCATCTCACCCCTCCCAAAAGTTCTCCTTTGCCTGCTTCTTCTGCTGTTTCTAGGATTTATAGTTGTACTTAGCCAGGAGGAACAGAAATAAATGGGTCTACATGATGGATAGGTTTTTAAAAATAATTTCCCATAGAAAATCCAATGGGTAGATTTTTAAAAATAATTTCAAACCAAAGTCTTTTGTTAAGGTCCCAAAGTGATTTTAGATAATTTTCTGTGTGGCCATTTAAATGAGATATAATGTTTTGATAAAGGTTTACCTAATTATGTTCTATTTGAAATCATACATCAAAAATATTACAGGGTTTGAAAAATTCTATAATCTGGGGAGAGGAAGCAAAAAGAAATACTCTCTTTCCAATTTTAGGTTATAGATCAAACAAAATTCCTTCTTTTATTTACTGCCTTTTCCTCCTTTGTTATGCTTGAATAAATAATTATTTGAGACAGAGGCAGTTTCCAGAGTTCAATGTCAAAACTTTTTCAGAAGGTCTAGGCCGGTGGTACAATTGAAGATGGCTGATGGTCAGAATTGTCTAGAGAGCTTTAAAAAGTCCCATCTTCCTGGGTCCCACTTACTTAAAATTCAGAGTCACTGAGGAGAGGCCCCTGGGTGTATATATTTTTCTAAAGTTCTCCATGTAGCCATAGGTGATGTGTCATATTGGTTACTATATCTAGCCAAGAAATTGGTACATTTCCAAAATGGGATAGAGTGTAGAAAAATAATGCATTTTACCCAGGGTTACAATTTATGCAGGGAGAGCCAAAGGGAAAACTGAAATATTAACCTTGTAATGATTTTGGCCAGCACATTTTATTTTTTATTTTTATTTTTATTTATTTTTATTATTTTTTTAATATATGAAATTTATTGTCAAATTGGTTTCTATACAACACCCAGTGCTCATCCCAAAAGATGCCCTCTTCAATGCCCATCACCTACCTTTCCCTCCCTCCCACCCCCCATCAACCCTGACTTTGTTCTCAGTTTTTAAGAGTCTCATGCTTTGGCTCTCCCACGCTAACCTCTTTTTTTTTTCCTTCCTCTCCCCCATGGGTTTCTGTTAAGTTTCTCAGGATCCACATAAGAGTGAAAACATATGGTATCTGTCTTTCTCTGTATGGCTTATTTCACTTAGCATCACACTCTCCAGTTCCATCCACGTTGCTACAAAGGGCCATATTTCATTCTTTCTCATTGCCACGTAGTATTCCATTGTGTATATAAACCACAATTTCTTTATCCATTCATCAGTTGATGGACATTTAGGCTTTTTCCACAATTTGGCTATTGTTGAGAGTTGGCCAGCACATTTTAAAAGAGAGAATGAAAAATCAGAAACTACTTTGCGGCGCCTGGGTGGCTCAGTCAGTTAAGCATCCCACTTTGGCTCAGGTCATGGTCTTGTGGTTCATGAGTTCTAGCCCGATGTCAGGCTCTGTGCTGACAGCTCAGAGCCCTGAGACTGCTTCAGATTCTGTGTCTCCCTCTCTCTCTGCCCCTCCCCCATTCACACACTCTCTCTCACTCTTTCTCTCTCTCTCAAAAAAAAATTTAAAAAATTGTAAAAAAAGAAACTACTGAGGAACATGACAAGGGGTATGTAAAGCATGAAATATCTAGTATATGAGAAAAACAACTGAACTAATTAGCATAATTGACTTGTTGGAGAAGTCTTGGAGGATGTGGTAATTAATTGTCTTCAAATATTAAAAAATCTGTTTGAAGAGAACTTAGACTTATACTGTTTTGGACTGGGAACCTGAATTTTTTGCAAATTTCCTGGGTGGTTCTGAGGCAAACATTTTGAGGTGAGAAGAACGGCTGGAGCACTCCTGGTCATGGGAAGGATTCCCCCAGGCTTTAATAAAATGGCTTGGGTGTTTGAAAATGAAGGGCTGATGGAAAGAATTAAAGAGGAAGCCAACCAAAATGGAAAAGGAAGGAAGGGAGGAAGGGAGGGAGAAAGGAGGGGAAGTAAGGAAGAAGAAAGGGAAGGAGGGGGGAGGGGAAGGGAAAGAAGGGGGAGGGGAAGGGAAGCAAAGGGAAGGGAAGGGAAGGAAGAAAAGGAGGGCAGATGGAAGGAAGGAAGGGATGAAGGAAGGAAGGAACGATGGATGGATAGATGGAAGGAAGGAAGGGACAAAGGAAGGAAGGAAGCAAAGAAGGAAGGAAAGAAAGAAAGAAGGAAGGAAGTGAAGATGGAAGGAAGGAAGAAGAGAGGCAGGGATGCTTTGGGTTTGAAGGTTACACTTCTGACTGAATGCTGGTTATATGAATTCCTGCAATAGAGCCTAGCAACCTGGGAACAATGCAGAGAAAATAAATTACATTAATTTGAAACTGGAAAAGGGAAAGGCAGATAGAGTCAAGTCAAGGGGCAAAGGAGATTGTGACTGTAGGTAAGAACAGGTTAAAATGCAGGATCTTGGCAAAGTGAAGGCAAGTGCAAAGAGGAGACCAGCAGACCTGGAAAAGCGGGTAAGTCCAGTGGGCTAGAGCTCACCACATGTGAGGGAAAGGCTCAGAAAGTAAGGAAATAGAGAGAATTCTAGATCTGGAGTAGTTGCTACTTTTCGTGGTCTGTGAGATGAGGAGAGAGCAGCATCCATCACTGGAGTTAGCTGTGGAGCAAGTGGTTGGCCTAAGGCAATAGTTTTCAAATAGAAGCCTGTGTCAGAATTGCCTGGAGATGCAGTGAGAACACAGGATGCTGGACTCCACCCCCAGTGACTCTAATTCTGTAGGTCTGGGAGGGGCCCCAGGGTTTCTTTCTCTGAGGAGCTCCTAAGTGATGCTAATGTTCTGGTCCCAGACCATACTTGGAGGAACAGTGACCTAGGAAAAGCCAGGCTTCCATTAAATTAACATCCTTGGGGAGGATGAGGACATAAGAAACTCACCCACTATAGATTGTTCCAAAAGGCAAGGTACACATGGCTGGGCAGTGATTGGAGTCTTTGTTAAGCTAAGTTCTACCAGGGCAAGATTTGGGGCATTCTTCTATGGCTGAAGGTGAGCTGGATAGATTCCAGCGTGCTTTCAAGTAGTTATAAATGTCTATACAAGCAGTTCAGACTTACCCATCACTAGTTACTTAAAATTGGGTCCTTCATGTGCATGTCTAGCTTTGTTGATGCCAAGGATAGCTTATTTCACTGTGCCTGAAAGGGGTTTTGGTTGAGACCCAGTATGGAGTATAACTGGCCCCTTCACGAAGAAAGAACAATTTGGCAGCAGAAGGACTTTAGAGTAGACTTTAGCATGAGAACTTTATGTACAGGTTTTCTTAAAGCCTTTTGATGACTTCCCATAACCCTTGGGATACAATCTAGAATCCAGAATATCATGTGTAAGACTTTTCCCAATCTGGCCTTTTAGCATCTTCTCCATGACACAATCTCTCCCTCCTCTCCAGACTTTTGTCACAGGGGCTGTGTCCAATGTCATTCATGCACCATGCTTTCTCCAGCATCAAAGCTTTCACACATGCTCCTGGGTTCTCTTAAAATGTTTTTCACTTGCTTTCTTAGCTAATTTCCATGGATTCCACTAAGTGGAAACCTAAGTGTCTTCTGGGGAAGATTTTCCTAATCATCAAAGTAGGGCAACTTTCTCCTCCCTGCCTATGGCATAACCCCCAGTTGTAATTCTGTGTTCACTATCTGTTTTCCATTTTTTACCTGTAGTTCTAGAATGGCAGAGGGTTCCTCACTCCTCCAGGTTGCTCTGGGACTTATCTGGCTTTACAAGTTCAAATCCCATGTCTTGGGAACCCCTCAGCCCTGGGTAAACCAGGATGGTTGGTCATCCCAGCCTGTTCACACCATACTCCCAGATATAGCACTGTGACTGGCATACATGACATGCTCAAAACATTCGCATTAAGCAGAATTGAGTAGTGCTTAATGTGGGTCAAAGGGGAATCATCCCTCACTCTCAATGTCCTTATGACCTCAACAAACATTACTTGGAAAAAGATGGCTAAATGTCACAATCTAAAATGTTTTGGGGGTCTGATTCCAACATTTCGCTTTGAAAGTCAATGATGGATTTAAGACTGTAGACATATAGGGGCACCTGGGTGGCTCAGTTGGTTAAGCGTCCGACTTTGCCTCAGGTCATGATCTCATGGTTCATGGGTTCGAACCCTGCATTGGGCTCTGTGCTGACAGCTTGGACCCTGGAGCCTGCTTCTGATTCTGTGTCTCCCTCCCTCTCTGCCCCTCCCCTGCTCACATTCTGTCTCTCAAAAATAAATGTAAAAAAAAACATTTTAAAAAAGACTGTAGACATACGGTAAGATAATGTATAAGGCTGGCCTGCTATGTAAGAGAGTATTCATTTATTCATTCAGGAAACAGTAATTCTTTTACAGTTATCTCTCAAATACCCCCACCTCTCCACCACGTTCACTAGTAAATTATATTCACTTTCTTGAGAATTTTCAGAAATTACCTAATGAAAGGCAAATACCCTGGTTGGAGATTGCCTTAAGCTCTGTTAGTCACAATTCCGATGTGGGGCAGGGGGATTAGCATTGAGCTCCAGGACAAATTGCTGCAGACACGAGGACTTCAGGAATGTCTGGGGTTAGGTTGTGAGGACACCCTATTTATGTTTCCATGTTTCTTCTTCATCAACAGTCCTGGGGGCACAGTGTCTCTAAGTAAATGTATCATCTGTGCCCCTGAAGAAATGAAATGGTTTACAAGGAACAGGATGTCCCGAGTCATGGCTTGAGTGGACAAACTTGGTAACTCATCTGTAAAGTCTTTTGTAATTTTTAACAGACTCTCCAGTGCTTTGAATGGTTGAGGAGTATTTATTAACATGGCATGTTTCAGAACCAGCATCAAGGATTTCAGTCTTCCAAACAAGAAAATTAGAAAGCATGTCTTGTTTCCACTGAGACGGAGTAAGGGCAAAGGCTATTAGGACAGCTCATCTTCTAGAATATTAAAAACACCCTAACAGGCTTCTCCAGGTCACAAGAGGGACCCACTGGAGCTTGGAATGAAGAGCAGCTGTGTGACGCTGGTTCTCCGACAGGTATGTGGTGAGCTTGTTACTGCAGATGAGGGAAGAGATTAAAATGAGGAAAAACGGAAATGGAAATGCTTCTTTTCAGACCCACCATTTCAACTTTACTCTCAGACTGTGCCTTTTCTTTAGACTCAGAGGAGAAAGATAGAGAAAAGAAGAAGGTGGAAAGAGTCTGGAGAGGAAATGGGAAAAGAAGGTCTTGTCACCAGTTCCTCTAATGGAATAGATGCGCCATGTCCTTTTACTTCCCCCATCTCAAACAGTGATGAGAGACTAAACTGGAGTAATCCTCAAGGTGTTCTTGACCCTGACAGCTACCTCAAAGATATGTGCTTGTGTCACAAGATGCATCTATGGGAGGAGCATGAAATCCATCAATCCAAATCCACCAATACTTGTTCCGGTTTACCTGTTGCCAGGTAATAAATTACCCTAAAACTTAAAACAACCACCATTTTTTTATACCTCATGATTTTGCCAGGAATTGCACCAGGGTTCATTTGGATGATTCCTCTGTTCCACATGGCATCAACTGTGGTCACTTGGTGATGCATTCACCAGGTGATGCATTTGCCAGTTGGGCTGGTCGGGAGGATCCAGAACAGCTTTACTTACAGGTCTGGTGCATTGGTGGGTAGGGTGGGCTGAATAACAGCCCCCAAGCATGTCCAGGTCCTAATCCTTGGAGCCTGCAAATGGAACTTACGTGGCAAAGGCATTTTGTAGATGCGATTCAATTAAAAATCTTGAAATGGAGAGATCATCCTGAGTTATCCAGGTGGGCTATAAATATAATCAGAAGTGTCCTTATGAGAGGGGCAGAGATTTGATTACACTCTGTGACAGTTGAAGCAAGCAACTTCCTTTCTGGCTTTGCAGCTGGAGGAAGGGGGTCCAAGAATCGAGGAATGTACTGAATGTGGCCCTAGACGCCGGGCAAGGCAAGGAAACAGATTCTCCTCTAGAGCCTCTGGAGGGAGTGAGATACTGCTGAGACCTTAATTTTGGCCCCATGAAACTGATTCTGAACTTCTGACTCCAGAACTATAAGGAAATAAATGTGTGTTGGTTTAAGCTACCAACTTAATGCTTTAAGCATTCATAGGAAACTAACGGCTGGCAGACTGGACTGAACTGGGACTGAGCTGTGTGCCTGCTGTAGCCCCTGCAGCCTGGGACCTGCTCACAGAACTTCTTACATGCCCACTCAAAGGGTGTTCCAAGAGACAGGAGTGGAAACTTGCGGTTTCTGAAGACTTGGGTAAAGCTGAGGCATAGACCCACCTCCCCTGGGAGGAATACCAAAGACTTTGTGGCTATCTTTTTACCTTAGGAAAGAATATTTTGAAGACTCATGTCCTGCCGATTCTGAATCAACAGTATCGTGTTTCTATGCTTATTCAATCTGGTGACAATCAAAATCCTCATTCTGTGGTGGATAAAATCATTTATCAGTCTGACATAAAAAACCAGAGGGATTCCTTATGGAATCCAAAGTCACGTTGACTAGTCATCCTAAAAGAGGTCAAGAAAATGAGCAGAGTTTTTAGGGTAGCATTCCTTCATTCTTTCATTTTTAACTTTTCTGCCTAATTTGCTGGAAGACAGATATTATGTCAGCAACCAGGACCAGTAATGGAGAAGGCACTGCGGCAAAACTGACAAATCTTCATTGAAAAACTGATTTCAAAGAGGGGAGCTTAGATTTCTCTCTTCTTTGGTCTGAGTATATTGACTAGAAAGAACTATATAGAATATATTGCAGCTTCTTAGAAAAGAGTACTGTCACCTCTACTTCCAAACTTAGTTGTTGTACGGATGGATGTTCAGATGCCTCGGGCACTTTCCCACACATTATTTCTTTTGATCCTCATAATATCCTATCTCGCAGATGATTATTTTGAATAACAGGAAACTGAGGCTGAGAAAGGTTACCTAGCTAAGTAACTGATCCAGCCGAAACTCTGGGCGGGACTTCCTCTTTCTTGCAGCCGAAAGAAGGTTCCTGGGGATGGAAACGTGGTACAAGTGTTCAGAGAAATGGATTCCCCACACATTTCTTACATCATTTTTCTCGGCATCACAGAAGCCTGCTGATTTCGAACAGCTGGTGGGCTTGCCAGGTGTTCCCGTGTTTGAGCACCCAGAGTAGAGACCAATCTGAGATGGGGACTTTGCATCAGCTTCATGGAATGAACACAGGTTGATGTGTTGAGGCTCTTTAGAAGGCACTTTTGTATTTGTTGATACAGGAGGGAATAATTCATCCAGCACAATAGGGACCTGTACATTGGTCATGAGAACAAGGTGGCTTGACTTCCCACAGTTGGAGCTCAGTAGCCTTCCAGCCCTCCAAGGGATGTTTGGGTGTGTATAACAGCCCAGAAAAGTGCTACCATCAGCACCTCTCTTGAGGCTTTTAAGGAATCATAATAACAATGAAAGCAATAAAGAAGGTGAAACTCCTCATGTAACAACTGAGAACTCTGTGGGTAAAGAATTATTCTGCAGCCATCAACTTGTGAGACTACTTTTCTCATATGGGTATGATGGCCAGACATCCAGGGCTCTTAGCTGAGTCCAAGCTCACTTTGTGGTGGGAAGGGTTTCCAGGGTTCTGGCTGGTTGTAATCACCATCCACTTCTCTTCATTAGAGCTGGCACCGTACTCAGCCCTTTATTTATAGTTTTTCTTTGGTCTTAAAAGATATATTTCCTCTGGGGCACCTGAGTGGCTCAGTCTGTTAAGCATCCAACTTGGGCTTAGGTCATGATCTCACAGTTTGTAAGTTCAGGCCCTGCGTCAGGCTCTGTGCTGACAGCTCGAAGCCTGGATCCTGCCTTGGATTTTGTGTCTCCCTCTCTCTCTGCCCCTCTCCCACTCATGCTCTGTCTCTCTCTGTCTCTCAAAAATGAATAAACATTAAAAAAATTAAAAAAAGTATATTTCCTCCAAGATTCCTTCCAAGGAAAGTATCTAAAAAAAATCTCCTGTGTCCAGTGACCTGCATTACAGAGGGCTGCTGAGCACTGATGACAGCATAATGAGAGAAATTTTTATAAAAATGAGGTGGATTTTGAGTTATCATAATGTTTTAGAATCAATTTTATTTCTATAAGTGACGATTGAGGAGCGGCAAAGGCATTGGTAAAGTTCAAACTTCAATATAACAGGCTTCATAAAGAAGTACGGTATATGAGCTCCAGAGTGGTCTTGCCACCAACCAAGGAAATGGAAAAGAAGAAATAAGTTGAAAACTACTAGATGTAGCAAACCCTGCTTCCAGAAGAAAACTGGAAAAAACGTGTGTCAAGAGCAGGATTTGGTTCAGCTGCACATGACAGAAAATCCAAAATGATGGTGTCTTATTCAAGATAGTTATCTTTTTCTCTCCATAGAAGGGGCCCTGGGGTGGATGGCACACTCTGGTTTGGTAGTTCCTTAACTGTCAGGGATCCAGCTTCTCACTCTCATTGATCCACTGTCCTTGGTCTGATGTTCCCTGATATAGGAAGGCTTTCTGAACCCATGTAGCTGCATTTCATCCACCAGGAAGGATAAGGGAGAAGAACAAAAGCATCAAAGGATATGAACCAGCTAACTTTTAAGGGGCTTCTTAGAAGATGTTACACATATCACCACTTTTATGTCCAGCAATACTGTAAGGAGGTGAATTCCTAATCCGGGTGAAAATATGCCTAGCTAAGAAAGCAAGGTTTCCTTTTCCTCAGGAAGACAGAGAAAACCAGTAGTGGATAGAACACTGGTAGTTGGGCACATACCATGTCCAGGAGAAACGATAAAAACAATGCAGATCAATGCAAAAAGTGACCTGGTTTCTAAATGGATTTCAGGGTATGATACAAACATATTGAAATTAGAAGTCATGCCTCCCTCCTTCCAAAATCACGTTAAAATCAATTTCAATACATATATAATGAAAACTCCTTTTCTTTTCACTAAAATCTTTTTCTAGTAAAATCGGGATGTATCTTCTGTTCATTCATGTCTTTTATTCAGGAAAAGATGGTAAATGTCTCCTTGAATTTACTACCTCAAATCTATGAAGTGGATAATATTGTCCTCGTGATTCTGAAGTGTCGTTCAAGCTCGGGGACAGATGTGTCGGGCTTCAAAATTCATGAACTCACTGTTCCAAAGTATTTGGTGCTTCTTCAAAACATATGAAAACTTTGGGACTTCAGGAAAGAAATAACCTTGATGTGAGGGGCTCTATCCTGTTTTTCCTGTACTAGAACAGTGCTTGGTGGTAGATGGAGGTCATTTAACACAGAGCAAGTGGTGTTTTTGTAATATAAAGGAGAACTGTGGTGAAATACTAGCCCAGTCTGTCCCAGTTAGAGAATGTGATGTGACTATAATGGAGTAGTAACTAGGGCTGTGGGGTCCTTTCCCCAGCATCGTGTTATTTTTAAAATAGTTACATAGTACGTCGCAGCTGAATTTGTATTACAGCCTTGTGGACAGCCAGTGTAAACAACCCAGACTGAATTTCCAAGCATCCAAATACTACAGCAGATTCTTGTATGCAGAACAGATGTGAGAAATAAACTTGGACCATTTATATCTGTCGTAAATTGAAGGGGGAAAACATCCCCATGTAGAAACAGCTCATTTTAGTGTTAGAAGAATGTAATTTTAAAAGATGATACTCGAGGAAACTTGAATAACAAAATGTTATTGGGTGTTGGTTAAGTACCGTGTTGGAATTTGAATGTGTCCTAGGAGACAAGCATCCCACTTTAATCAGATATTCACATGGTTGAGTCTTAAATTCAGGGAATGCCTAACAGCATTTTGCTTCCAGATTTCATCTCAAGTGTAGACTTGAGTATTGTCGTGATATATATATATATATATATATATATATATATATATATATATATATAGTATTGTCTATCAGGCCAGAGGTTTCCCCACATTTCTTTCCCTGTATGGCCTAACAATTTGGAAGTAATTTTGAATGAAGTATGTGGCTTTGATACAATTTGAAGGACCATCTGCATAGAGACAGCTCATTCTTCTAGAGTTATCTCTAGACATCTGAGTAACTCTCTGGCCCACAGCCAGCTCCACTGATATAAGACAGAGGCTTCAAAACAAACCCTGGGTCTGAGCTGAAAACAGCTGAAAAATACCAGGGTCTCGAACTTTATGGCCTGGGCACAAGAATTGTCAAAACCAAATGCTACCTTCTACCTCAGGGGAAAAGGAAGTCAGCTGGATCTGGGAGTATTGTTGGAAAACTGGTAGACTCTCCCCTTGAAATCTGAACACTGAGTGAAATTAACCTCTGAATCCCATAAGGTCCTAAAGAAATTCATCTTTCCCCAAATCAGTGACTTGTTCTCATGAGTTCTTTGAGATTTATTGTCAGGACAAGACTTAACTTCCGGATGTAGAAAATATGACTGCTGCTTATACATATTATTAAGTCTTTAAAATAGATTTGAATACTAGTTTCTGAAATACTACCAGTTAAGTATTTATTGCTGGTTCTTTCTTTTTTTAAAAAAAATATTTTTAACGTTTACTTATTTTTGAGAGAGAAAGAGCGTGAGCGGGGCAGGGGCAGAGAGAGAGGGAGACACAGAATCCCAAGCAGGTTCCATAATGCTGTCAGCACAGAGCCTGACACAGGGCTCAAACTCATAAACCGTGAGATTGTGACCTGAGATGAAGTCAGATGCTTAACTGACTGAGCCACCCAGGCGCCCTTCTTTCTTGTTTCTTGAGTTGTGATATTGATGATTTACCATTGAGGAAGGATACTGAATATTTACGAGGCATTTTTTTACCACCTTGATTAAGGTATGATTTGATAGACAAATAAAAACTGTATACATTTAAAGTATACAATGTGATGTTTTGGTATACATATACATTGTGAAGTGATTGCCTCCATCTAGCTAGTTAACACATGCATCACCCCACGTGGTTATCATTTTATTTTATTTTTTTTGTGGTTGAGAACACTTGAGATCTATTCTCTTAGCCAGTTTCAAGTATGAATACATTATTATTAACTATGGTAACTGTATAAGTTGGGTTCTCCAGAAAATCAGAACCAACAGGATACATACATAGATATATATGAGGGGAGATTTATTATAGGAATTGGCTTACATACAGTCAAGGAGGCTGAGAAGTACCACCATCTGTCATCTGCAAACTGGAGAACCAGGAAAGCAGGTGTTAAAATTCAGTCTGAGTCTGAAGGCCTCTGGGTCTCTACACCAAGCTGACAGTGTAATTCCCATCCTTACATCAAAGTCCTGAGAGCCAGGGGGCTGTTGGGGTAAGTCCCAGAATCCAAAGGCCCAGGAACCAAAAGAAGGGAAGGAGAAGACAGACATTTCATCACAAGAAGAGAATGAATTTACTCTTCCTTCACTTTTTGTTCCATTCCTGGGTCTCCAAAGGATTGGGTGATGCCTACCCACATTGATGAAGGTGGATCTCTTCACTTAGTCTACTGAATCAAGTGCTAATATCTTCCAGAAACACCCAATGGGCACACCCAGAAATAATGTCTTACCATCTATGTGGGCATCCCTGAGGCCAGTCAAATTGACACATAAAATTACCCATCAAGGTAGGGACACCTGGGTGGCTCAGTCGGTTAAGCATCTGACTTTGGCTCAGGTCATAATCTCACGATTCGTGAGTTGGGCTCACGAACACGTTGGGCTCTCTGCTGTCAGCACAAAGCCTGCTCCAGATCCTGTCACCCCCTCTCTCTGCCCCTCCCCCTTTCATGTTCTCTCCCTCTCTCTCTCTCAAAGATAAACATTAAAAAAACAAACATGGTAACCATGCTATACATTAGGTTTCCAGAATGTATTCACCTTATAACTGAAAGTTTGTACCCTTTGACCAACATGTCCCCATTTCTCCCACCCTCTCAATCCCTGGTAGTCAGCATTCCATTCTCTGCTTCTTTGAGTTAGACTTGTTTAGATTCTACATATAAGTGAGATAGTACAGTGTTTGTCTTTTTATGTCTAGCTTATTTTACTTAGTACAATGTCATCCAGGTTCATCTATATTGTCACAAGTGGCAAGTTTTCCTTCTTTTTTGAAGCTGAATAGTATTCTTATACACCACATTTTATAGTCTGTCAATGAACACTTAGGTTGTTTCCATATCTCTGCTATCTCAAATAATGTTGCAAAAAACATGACAGCATAGATATCTCTTTGGGGTAGTGATTTCATTTCCTTTGCATATAGCCAGACATGGGATTGCTGTTTTATATGCAAGTACTATTTTTAATATTTTGTTTTCCATAATGGCTATGCCAATTTACATTTTTCACCAATAGTATAAGAAGATTCATAAGGGGAATTTCTTAACACCGAGTCGAGGAAATCATTGCATGTGATCTTCATGGCTGGAGAGGGAGAAATTTCCCTAGGAAAGGTTCTTTCTGGATTTATTCAAGTTTGGGAGTATCAAGACTCCATTAAAAGAATGTCAGCCTCATCTATTCCTTATTTTGTGTTTTCTTTCTTTCTTTTTTTTTCCATTCAGCATGTTTTACAGTGCTGTCTATGGGTGGCTACTGTGCTGGTCATTAGAATTAAAAAGAGAGAAAAATTATAAACACCCTGCTGCTTAGGGAATGCTTAGTATTTGCCATGAACCAATGGATCAAAGCACTATGAGTTGGCTTCAGAAGAGTTATTCAGATGATACGAGAGTTGACAAGAGGGTGTTTGACTGAGGGTGGCAGAGGGTTCCCCAAGGAATATAATTTGAATGGAGAGTAGAGCAGGAAGGAGGGAGAAGAAGAGGGAAAGAGTATATTGAGGAGATGGGGTATGTTATGGGAAGAGGTCCCGAGAATTCCAGGAATGAAAGAAGGGTGGTATGGTAGAGCAGAGATGGAAAGGGATATGGGGGGGGGCATTTTTCTGTTCCTGCTCCTCCCATTTCCCACAGCTGGGCCACCTTCAGGGTCATAGAGAAATCCAAATGCGAAATAGGAAGGCAGAGCCTACCCGTCTTATTTTTGACTACATTTTTACATATTTCAATGAGTTTATGAACACCAAGAAGTTTAGAATTAATTCCAGTAGTCATGACAGAAGTATCCTTACCCCAACTTTAGCTTTTACCTACCTGACTCCCATATTCCCCATTCCTGAACAATTAACCAGGAATCTTTTTGCTGTTTCTTGGGTCTTAGTTACACATTTCTAAGTATGCTTATACTGTGATTCATTCATCTACCAGTTTGAGACCTGTCCATTTACGTACATGAAGACTTGGCTTCCTCAGACTGCCTTTCACACCTCGCTTTCCCCATCTCCCTGACTTGGTTAAAATCACCACTTTTTACATCGTTCTTGATCATGAACCTTGTGAACATTGTTCACCGTTGAGCCTGCTGTATACTGTGGTTACATTTTTTTTCTTCAGTTTCTTCAGTTTTTGGCTTTGCTTGACTTAGCATTTTGCCTTGTCTCTTTGTTGGTGTCACTCTATCCCTATTATTTTCCATTCAATCTAAAACAAAAAACAAAAAACAAAACTCTTGCATTGAGAACGCACACGTGTATGGCCACCAGCATTTTAGGAGCAGAGTGAGGCAAGGGAACTGGGGGGCCCGTTACTCAGTCCATAAACTTTCCATTATCTTCCTGCTTTTAGGATGGTGTCACCCACCCTCCACTCTGAGCAGATACCAGAGCGTCTCTAGGTGACTCTATTCAGACACTAGCTCTGTATCCCCTCCTCTGCTGTGGGGAAGCATTGTGGGTGTTCCACTTGCAAAGAAGATTCCTCCATTCTGTTAAGTCAGTTACTACTCTCTTTCCAGCGTCCCCCAAATTGGTTAAACTTGCTCATCTTAAGATGCAGCCTCTCCTGTCTTCCTTGTTCCAATGGGTTTGTGCCAATTCTATTCCTTTTCTCCCATTCTAGTGGCATTTCAGGAAAGAGCAGGGATAAAGCACGGGGCCAGCCTGCCATGTTACCCACACGCCCCTGCGGTTCCCGGGTCCGTTGTTCCCTGCGCCCCGTGGTCATGCCCCCATTCAGACCTGAGACCAGTGGGGATCTCACTAGGGCTCTCATGCTGAACACGAGTTCCCTGGGACTTCCGGCCCGCCTTTCTGCTGTGCCTTATTGTGCCACACACCAAAATCCGGAGATGTTGCCACGAACGATCACATGAAGATTCTTACCCACATGTGGTTTCATGGGGTTGCATGCTCGGCGGCTCGGGAACGAGAACGAAACCGACAGATAAGAATGCTTTTTTGTTGCCTCTTTAAACTTTAATGATAGAAGCCTCCCTCTACCCCTGCCTCATTCTCTCTGTGTGTAACTTCGTTGAAGTTGGGCAGCTGGATTATAGATGTTCATTGAAAAACTCAAAATTTCGGGTGGTTTCTCCTGCCCCCTGGGCAGGTGCACCCGTTATTCCCACAGTGCGCCTCTCTGTCTTCTATGATCTCAGCCCCTCGTTGCCTTGTGGAGGAAGACTTGCCGAGGGTGGGGAAGGGCCCCGGCAAACACGAATGCTTTTGCACGCCAAAGTGCGCGGAAACAGAAAGAGAACATACTGGAAATGTCCACCTAGGAAAGGACGATGAGGGAAAAAATCAAAATACGGTGTAAAACGGTGTGGATGTGCCTGGCTTCTTCGGCAGGTGAGAGCAAGCTTCAGGGACACGGGAGCATCCACGTTCCTCTGGGTTACTCAGCAACGCAAGACTGTGAATAATAAAATGGAATTATATCCATCTTTTCAGAGGCCGTGCTTCTGGGTTAGGGTCTGCCATTGCCACGTAGCGGCTGGGAGTGAATCTCTACAGCTAAAAATAGGGGTTTGTAATGGAAATGCTGACAGACCCTTAACCATGGCAGTGCTAGCAAGAGCTGTGATAATACAGTAAATAAGGTGTATGGGCTCGGCTTATCTCATTTCACAGCTGAGCTGTGTATTGCCAGATAAATCAAATCAGGGTAAACGGCTTCATCTAATAAACTGGGTCAACATATAATGTATTTGTTCAGGTTCGCACTTTCATTGATTCTCATTTGATTTAAGAAGAGATATTTCAGCTCATGTTTGAATGTGTTTAGTATTCATCCCTCCTTCTGTAAGGAGAGGCTGAGAGGCAGGGACACACAGCTGGGATTTTTTTTTCCCCTTTTAAATAAATTAAGTTTTCTGGTTCTTGGAAATTCTTTTGCTTTCCATCTTTATGCATCAGAGCGGGGGAAGGGCATCGGTAGGACCGCGTGGGGAGAAAGCCAAGAAGAGGCAGGAAAAAGAATTCCATCTCTCCATCTGCATTTCCCAATAACGTTTTAGTGATGTTTGCTAATGTATCATTCATTAACCATCAGCCACTATGAAAAACATAATCTATCTCGCAAAGTGGACATTATTATCGCATTAAATCATTTCACAATATACCTGAACGGTTCCACATGAGAGGCCTGGCCTGGCCAAGCTCAGATGCCTCCGGGGAAACTCTTCAGCAGTAATGAGATACGAGGTCTGTCTGTGATGAATACGATATTACTCGTGTCAGTGGTTGTGGACGGCACCCAGAATATTTCTTCTTACAGGTTTTTTTTTTTTTTTTTTTTTTCCCTTCCATAGCAAAGGAACTCAGGCAAAGCACTATTAACCCAGTAAATGAAGCTCTAAAGATCACAGAGTGTGTCCATTAGGAGACAAGACGGTGACTAATCCAATTTTTCTTGCAGGGAGAGATCCTGATGCTTTGGTAACATCTGGGGACGGCAGGCCCTGCATTACAGATGAGGCTCTGTGTTCTGTCCTCTCTGCTACGCTTCCTTCCCTGCCTTTGTCTAAGACTGATTATTGCGTTGTGTCCTCCTCTCCCTCAAACTCCTCTTGCCCAAAACCGCTTCTAGGATGATTCAAATAGTGTCTGTCCATGGCTGGTGGAAGAATTGGAAAGGGTAATGGCGGGGGCTGGGGGAGGGGCAGGGAAAGAGAGCGCGAAATAGTAAGTTTTTCCAGTTCACATTTATGGGACTCTCTCCGGAGGCTTCAGGTCTGTGTGGTAGACAGGCTGGAACTTGAACAAGGGAGAGACGAGGGGTGCCGGGCCCCCTTCCCTCTCTGCTCCTGTTAAAAGCACATTAAACAGTCTTGCTTCTTGGGAAATCATCCACATTTTCGTCTCTCATAAGGGCATTCACTTGTTTCCTTTATTCCTTGAAACACTGTTTTCAGGCATTTGTTTAAAGTGTCGATGGCTGAAAACAAGATTCCCGTTTGCCCCTGAGCCTGGACAGCCATCGGATGGCTGTGGGCTGACTGTCTCGAGGAGCTCAGTAGAAATATAAACAAAGTGGTGATTCTTTCCTGAACCTTGTTCTTAATCTCCCTCCCCCCCTTCCTTTTCTTCAACACTATTTGTCACGTGTCTACTTTATGCCTTGCCTTGTGCAGGACACAGTTCATATTGTCACTCCCGCTAACAATTACAAAACAAATAGGAAGACACCCCCCCCCCCAAACCTTTAGAATAACCACAAAGCAACTGCACTGATGCCCCAATTAAAATTGGGTTACAGTCTGGCAACTTTCATCTGTAACTAAATGTGGTGTTTGATTTTTTAAATGACAACCTTGCATCATTCCTTCCCAAGAGAATATCAAAAATACATTCCCCCAAAGAGGTAGCCTAGAGAGTCAGGAAATATATCCTTGTCCCCCATAGGTTTGTTTTCTGCAGTTAATCAATTCAGAAGGATTGGCTTAATTTTCCACACTGGAAAATACAGGTTGAAACACCCCTTTGAAAGTCAAATTTATAATAGTTCACATTACTCTGGTATATCAGCTCAGGTGATGTGGAAAATGTAATTTTGAAAACATTTTGGCTTACTCGTGGTCTTTAGAAAGGACAGCATATTATAAGTCATGATTTTGTATCTAAATGGCTATACTCTCCACTTCCCTTTTCATGCTTAAATGACCTTATAGATTTTATTAGTTTCAGTGAAATTTATTTACATTGAATGAATGAATCATCTCTCCCTGTGTCCCCTCCACCTTGTTCCTCTTCTTTCTTCCTCTTCTTTTTTTTCTTCTTCTTTTTTTTTTTTTTTTCTCATTTGATTAGAAACCAGTTGATGGGGCATTTTACTGACAATGACCATATTATTCATACCATGATAAGAAAAATATTTGTTGCTACTTTTTTTTCCCAGAAAATATATCTAGGCTCTTTGTGTTTATTTAGCTTTCCTTCAAATGACAAGGCTTACGGTGAGTGTATTCTCAATGTTGTGCAACCACAACCACCGTGGTCTCTAGAACTTTTTTTATCTTCCCCATTGAAACTCTGTACTCATGAAATATTAACTCTTCATTCCTCCCTCCATTTAGCCTGTAGCAACAGCTATGAATTTGAAAGAATAATACAGTATCTGTCCTTTCGTGGCCGGCTTCTTTTATTTAGCATTGTGTCTTCACAGTTCATTTGTGTAGTGGCTCATACCTGTTAGTAAAAACATGTTTATTTTCACATGTGATCACTAACTAGAGACCAGTTGTCTGTTAGACAGTGTTTTACTAGAATTGCTTCCTGAATTTAGTTAAATGGAATTGAATGATGTTAGAAATAACCAGCCTGTATGCTTTCTGAAATACATTATTTCCCTAATTAGAAAAGTAGTCCTTTTGTGGGTCTCAGACTCTTTTGGTATATGTTCCATTTATCATGATTGTCCACAAATTATCTCTAAGAGTTTTGAAAATTATCTGTTGATGTCTTTCGACATTATTTAACGTCCTTTGTTGGTCTTGGAGTGTCTGCTCTTCAATTTCAATTTCCTTGCATTTCTCTGACTTTGACAGGCACGGTCTGGCCTTGCTGTCCCCATTTGATTGGGGCCTTGAGTTTTATTTTTGTAGATTTTTTTAATGCTTATTTATTTTTGAGAGAGAGAGAGAGAGAGAGAGAGACAGCGCATGAACAGGGGAGGGGCAGAGAAAGAGGGAGACACAGAATCCGAAGCAGGCTCCAGGCTCCAGGTTCCGAGCTGTCAGCACAGAGCCCAACGCAGGGCTTGAACCCATGAACCATGAGATCGTGGCCTGAGCCGATGTCAGATGTGTAACCGACTGAGCCACCCACGTGCCCCGAGACTTTCAGTTTTAAAACAGAGAGAGTCCTGGGAAAACTGGGATGAGTTGGTCATCCTGCTGGCCCGTCTTGCTCTTACTGATGCCAAGCTGTTCTGATGGTGCCACAACAACACAGAGAGAAAGGTCTTGTACAAGCATACCTCAGAGATACTGGGGTTCCCTTCCAGACCAGTGCCATAAGGTCAACATCGCAATAAGGTAAGTCAAATCAATGTTTGCTTTCCCAGTGCATATAAAAGTTATATTTTACACCATATTGTAGTCTATTAGGTGCACAATAGCATTACATCTGAAAAATGTACATACCTTTGATTAAAAATGGCCTTGTTGCCAAAAAATGCTGAGCTCTAAGATTTCAGTGAGTTGTAATCACTGACCACAGATCACCATAACAAATATACAGTAAAACCTTGGACTGTGAGTAACTTGTTTTGTGAGTATTCCTCAAGACAAGCAAACACTTCCAATCAATTTTCATTCGGTCAATGAGCTCTTGTGATAAGAGTAGTAGATGGCACCGAATGTCACATGATCACAACTGAGCCAATGATTCTTGAAATTCACTTTGATATGCAAGTGCTTTGGGTTACAAGCATTTTTCCAGAACAAATCATGCTCGCAGACCAAGGTTTTACTGTAATAATAATGAAAAAGTGTGAAATATTGCAAGGATTACCAAAATGTGACAGAGACACGGAGTCAAAGCTGTTGGAAAAATGGTGCCTATAGACTTGCGTAAAGTAGGGCTGCTGCAAACCTTTAATTTGGAGAAGCAAAATCAATTTTCTGTGGAGCTCAATAAAATGAAATCTATACGTCTGTATTCTTGACTAGCCCAAGTGATCATTTATGAATTTTGGTGTGAAATTATTTAATTTGCCATTTGGTTTATTTTAAACTATGTATAGCATTCATCTTTGTTTTTGTGACACCAAAGGTTCCATTTGTGAGAAATTTGGTTAGTAAATTTCTTTTTTTCACGGGCTTGTTTAAACATTCAAAGATTAAGGACATTTCTGCTTCCTTTTCTGTTTGAATTTACATTAAAGGTTGATTACAAAGTGTAAAATGTTAGTTTCTCATTGTCAGTGACTCAAGAAAACAGGGCCAGGGGGCATTGGGTGCAGCTGGGGCCAGGCCAGGGGTTTGTGGGCTGGGGACCAAAGCCAGGCTCGGGAGCCCGCTGTCAGCCACTGCTCCACAATCTCAGGCAGAGGTGGTCTCCAGGGCTGCCCGGACACTGTGTACTCCCAGGCATGGGTCCACCTTGAAATGCTGAGGAAGGGAACACAGAAGCTGACCTTGATGGACAGGCCAAAAAGTGGCCATGCTGCAGTAAAGAATGGTGGGAATGAAGGTCATGGCCACTGTGCTCCAGGGTCCCTCACCTGAACTTTGACCTGCTCTACTTGATTCAATTCCTCAGCGGATGCTTGGAGTCACTGGTGGAATGCATCAGACCAAAGATCTCACAGGTGGATGTCCCATGCTGGGAAACCTACTCATCTATCCTCTTCAGCTGTGGTCTTGGGCTGCTCCCCTGAGTGCAGGTGGGTGAGGGGGTGATGTCCAGGAGGCCACCCACCCCTGACACTGCCCATTGGGTGTGCTTGCATTTCCTTCACTTTCTTAAAATCAAACAATTAGCTACAGTGTTTACTGTTCCTGAGACATTGGGGGTGTACTTGTTATTTTTTTGTTTGTTTTAGTGAAAACTGGCTGTCAGCTATCTCCTTTTTAGTCTTTGCTCTTCTGCTTGGAGATTGTACCATAAGGAAGGAGTGTTGTGGATTACATTTAACATGGTGACCATGACTTTATACCAGGTGAACATGATTACTCAGCACTGTGTCTCAAGTATCTGCTGCAGCTAATTTTCACTTTGGAGGGCCTTCTAGGATTTAGTAGGAGCAGCAAGAGCTCTTTGGAGAGTGGTAATACCCTAATCCAAAGGTTAGATGGTCTTTTCTTGTTGTCATTGTATCTTGACAGTGACTTCTATCATTGAAATTTCAGTGGTCTACTCTGGAGGAATTATATGAAAAATACATTGTGGAAAATAACTAGAATATTCCATGATCATTGAGGACTACTTCCTTAAGGACTTTCTGACTTTTTTTTCCATTTGATTTACTTATTCCCTGCTTCCCTTATGTGACATAGCTCCTGACCAGTCTGAGGCAATGAGTGGTTCTGTTTCTCATGCCATCTGTTGGCTTAGAGATGATGTGAGACCCACTGCAGGCCAGTGAATTATGTGAGGGTAGGTCTACTGATCTCCTATATATACTTCTGGAGAAGGATTCTTTTTAGAAGAAGCAAAAGGGAAACATGGCTTCTTCTGGAGTTGTGATTTCTGGATGTGAGATGTGATATCTGGCACTGGGCAGCCATCTGGCAACTATGAGGGGAACCAGCTCAGGAGAAAGCCAGCAGACCACACATGGCAGAGTTGAAAGATGGAAGAAAGCTAGGTCCTTGAAGACATTCTGGAATTATGGAGCATACCAATCTTGAAGGTCTTTTAACTCTTATTTCTAATTTTCTGAAGTAGAAACTTACAATTCCTGCAATGCCAGCCAACTGTTTTTATTTATTTTGAAGACTTTCTCTGAGAGTGGCCCATTAACTGGTATTAGAATCTCCTGGAATACTTGTTAAAAAGCAGATTCCTTTTATATACAGATATATATTATGGGTTCTGTGGATGGGACCTAGGAATTGCCATTTTTTAACAATTTTCCCATTTACTCCATGTTCACTCAAAATTCAGAATCTATGTTTTCAGAAAGAAGAAAAGACATCTACTGGAAAGAGCTCAGTCTATCACCTTTTTAGAGTACAACCTTATGATATATTGTATTTTCTTACATTGACTAAAAATTCTTGCATGGCATTTCAAAATATGAAAATCACCCCAATGAGACATGAGTCCGAAGTCCAGGAATAGGAAACAGATCAGAAGTGACATAAAGATCAGGAACACTTACTAGGGCAATTAGAAGAAGAAGAAATGCTGTAATCTAAGAGGATGAAAATAATTCAGTGAGCAAATGGGTTTCCTCAAACATATATTCAGTAGGCAGATGGTAAAGTGGAAAGTTGGCCCATTAAGAAATAATTATAGTAGGTGATTGGGGACTGGGGAAAAGGAAGTAAGCGATTTATTAAATAGCATCTACACATTTATGCAGAAAGGTGCCTAATCTTTGGATTATATGTGCATGTGAATGTGTATCAGTGAGAGTCAGTGAGCCTTGGAAAACAGTAGAGTTTAAAGACTGCCCGAGGAGGGTGAGAATGAATCAAAAGGTCCTCTTATGATCTAAAAGAGTAAGCCCTCCCCCTCAGTATCTCGCAGGCCATCAAGGGAATGTGACTCCTCTGTTCTTAAATGGCAGCTGTAAAAATGATAGCTCTGTAATGTCTGGTAATTAAAATAATTTTTTTTTTTTTGCCAGCAAAGGCTAGATTTATTTGTTGAAATACCTACATACACACGTGTGCATGCCAACCCCACTCCCCACTTAAACCACTTAAACACCTTTATTTCCTTTTCACAAGCCTTCAATAACTTCCAATTACTGAAGCCATAAATGCCCTATTTTACAAAATAATACTCTTGAGGCCTGCACTTTTGCCTCACTACCTGGAAAAGACAAAGTCTTGAGTCAGGATAGTGATTTAGATTATATTTAGTTTGGAACTTCATTCTCATGGCCCTAGAATGCAGATATGGCTGTTTTCAGACCCCTCATGGGTGGTTTTTTTCTATTAAATATTGAAGGCTGGAGAACCTATCTATAATACCCTATTATAAAAAGAATTCTTGCCATTTCACATATGAACATTTCATCAACTTCCCGCTCCCGCACAGGTGAATCTACCTATATCTTCATTGATCACATCCTCCTTATGAACATCTCCCACTGGAATGGTACATTTATAATTATAGTATCATACGGAACAGTTTCACTCTCTTGAAAATCTGTTCTCTATCCATCCCTCCCTCCCCACTAACAAGGACAATCATTGGTCCTTTTACTATCTCTGCAATTTTGCCTTTTCCAGATTGTCATATAGTTGGAATCATATGGGATGTAGCCTTTTCAGATTGGCTTCTTTCACTCAGTAATATGCATTTAAGGTTCCTCCATGTCTGTTCATGGCTTGATAGCTCATTTTTTTGAAGTGCTGAAAAATATTTCACGGTCTGCATGTACCAGTTTATTTATCCATTCACCAATTGAAGGATGACCATCTTGGTTGCTTCAAGTTTTGGCAAAGATGAATAAAGCTGCTCTAAAGATTTGTATGCAGGCGTTTGTGTAGATGTGAGTTTTCAACTTCTTTGAGTAAATACCAAGGAACATGATTGCTGGATGGTGTGGTAAGAGTATATTTAGCTTTGTAAGAAACTGCCCAACTGTCTTCTGAACTGGCTGTACCATTTTTCATTCCCAGTAGCAACGAATGAGAATTCTTGTTGCTCCACACCCTCATCAGTGTGTTGGATTTTGGCCATTCTAATAGATGGGTAGTGGTATCTCATTGTTGTTTTAATTTGAAATCCCCTACTGATATATAATGCTGAGCATCTTTACATATGCTATTTGCCATCTGTATCTTTGGTGAGCTGTTAGGGTGTTTGGTCTGCCTTTGATTATTTTCTTATTGGTGAGCTTTCTTTCTTTCTTTGTTTCTTTTTTTTTTTTGTACTTTGTTTAAAAATTTTAATTCAAGTGTAGTTAAAAAACAGTCCTATATTAGTTTCAGGTGTACAATATAGTGATTCAATAATTCTATATATTACTTAGTGCTCATCTTGATTAATCCCTTCCACCTATTTCACCCACTTCCCTTCTGGTAGCCATCAATTTGTTCCTCTAGAGTTGAAAGTCTGTGTTTTTGGTTTGTCTCTTTTTTTCTTTGCTTGTTTTTTAAAAGTTTGTTTATTTATTTATTTATTTATTGAGAGAGAGAGAGAGAGAGAGAGAGAGAGAGAGAGAGAGAATGCAATCAGGGAAAGAGCACAGAGAGAGGGAGAGGGAGAGAGAATCCCAAGCAGGCCCCATGCTGTCAGTGTGGAGCCCAGTGTAGAGCCTGAACTCACAAACTGTGAGATCATGACCGGAACTGAAACCAAGAGTCCGCCACTTAACTGACTGAGCCACCCAGGCACCCCTGCTCATTTGTTTTGTTTCTTAAATTCCACATGTGAGTGACATCATATGACATTTGACTTCTCTGACTTATTTCACTTAGCATTATACTCTTCAGCTCCATCCATGTTGCAAATGGCAAGATATCATTCCTTTTTATGGCTAAATAATATTCTATTGTGTATATATATTACATTTTCTTTATCCATTCATCTATCAATGATAGAAAAGTAGACACTTGGTCTGCTTCCACAATATGGGTTTTGTAAACAATGCTGCATAAACATAGGGGTGCATATATCTTTTTATCAGACAAAGGGCTAGTATCCAAAATCTATAAAGAGCTCACCAAACTCCACACCCGAAAAACAAATAATCCAGTGAAGAAATGGGCAGAAAACATGAATAGACACTTCTCTAAAGAAGACATCCAGATGGCCAACAGGCACATGAAAAGATGCTCAACGTCACTCTTCATTAGGGAAATACAAATCAAAACCACCCTCAGATATCACCTCATGCCAGTTAGTGGCCAAAATGAAGAAATCAGGAGACTATAGATGCTGGAGAGGATGTGGAGAAATGGAACCCTCTTGCACTGTTGGTGGGAATGCAAATTGGTGCAGCCACTCTGGAAAACAGTGTGGAGGTTCCTCAGAAAATTAAAAATAGACCTACCCTATGACCCAGCAGTAGCACTGCTAGGAATTTACCCAAGGGATACAGGAGTGCTGATGCATAGGGGCACTTGTACCCCAATGTTTATAGCAGCACTTTCAACAATAGCCAAATTATGGAAAGAGCCTAAATGTCCATCAACTGATGAATGGATAAAGAAATTGTGGTTTATATACACAATGGAGTACTACGTGGCAATGAGAAAGAATGAAATCTGGCCCTTTGTAGCAACGTGGATGGAACTGGAGAATGTGATGCTAAGTGAAATAAGCCATACAGAGAAAGACAGATACCATATGTGTTCACTCTTATGTGGATCCTGAGAAACTTAACAGGAACCCGTGGGGGAGGGGAAGGAAAATAGAAAAAAAAAAGAGGTTAGAGTGGGAGAGAGCCAAAGCATAAGAGACTCTTAAAAACTGAGAACAAAGTGAGGGCTGATGGGGGGTGGAGGGTGATGGGTATTGAGGAGGGCACCTGTTGGGATGAGCACTGGGTGTTGTATGGAAACCAATTTGACAATAAATATTTAAGAAAAATAAATAAATAAATAAATAAATAAATAAATAAATAAGTGTTTATGTATTCTTTGGGTAAATATCCAGTAGTGGAATTACTGGATCATATGGTAATTCTATTTTTAATTTTTTGAGGAGTTGGTATACTGTTTTCCACAGTGGCTGTATTCTCACCAACAGAACATGAAGTTTCCTTTTTCTTCACATCCTCACCAACACTTGTTGTTTCTTGTGTTTTTGATCTTAGCCATTCTGACAGGTGTGAAGTGATACCTCACTATAATTTTTATTTGCATTTCTCTGATACCCTGAATGATATTGAGCATTTTTTTTTCATGTGTCTGTTGGCCATCTGTAGGTCTTCTTTGGAGAAATATTCATTCATGTCTTTTGCCCATTTTTTTTTTTTTTTTTTAATTTTTTTTTTTTTAATTTATTTTTGGGACAGAGAGAGACAGAGCATGAACGGGGGAGGGGCAGAGAGAGAGGGAGACACAGACTCGGAAGCAGGCTCCAGGCTCCGAGCCATCAGCCCAGAGCCTGACGCGGGGCTCGAACTCACGGACCGCGAGATCGTGACCTGGCTGAAGTCGGACGCTTAACCGACTGCGCCACCCAGGCGCCCCTCTTTTGCCCATTTTAAATTGGATTATTTGTTTCTTTTGGTGTTGAGTTTTAGACATTCTTCATATATTTTGGATACTAAGCCTTTATTGGATATGTCATTTGCAAATATCTTCTCCCATTCCATAGATTATCTTTTAGTTTTGTTGATTGTTTTCTTTGCTGTGCAGAAACTTTTTATTTTGATGAAGTCCCAATAGTTTATTTTTGCTTTTGTTTTCTTTGCCTCAGGATACATATCTAGAAAAATGTTTTTTATGGTCAGTGTCAGAGAAATTACTGCCTGTGGTCTCTTCTAGGAGTTTTATGGTTTCAGGTCTCACATTTAGGTCCTTAATCCATTTTGAGCTTATTTTCATACTTGGTCTAAGAAAGTGTTATGGTTTCATTTCTTTTTTTCAGGTAGCTGTCTAGTTTTCCCAGCACCATTTGTTGAAGAGACTGTCTTTTACTCATTGCATGTTCTTAACTTCTTTGTTGAAGATCAATTGGCCATATCATTGTGGCTTTTTTTTTTCTGAGGTCTCTATTTATTTCACTGATCTATGTGGCTTTTTTTGTGCCAGTACCATGCTGTTTTGATCACTACAGCTTTGTAGTATATCTTGAAATCTAGGATTGTAATACCTCCAGATTTGTTCTTTTCCAAGGTTTCTTTGGCTATTTGGGATCTTTTGTGGTTCTGGACAGATCTTAAGATGGTTTGTTCTAGTTCTGTGAAAAATACTCTTGGTATTTTGATAGGGACTGCATAAAAATCTATATCCTGCTTTGGGTAGTGTGGACAGTTTTAACAGTATTTGTTCTTCCAATCCATGAGCAGGGAATATGTTTCCATTTGTGTTGTCTTCAATTTTTTTCATCAGTGTTTTTATAGTTTCAGGTTACAGGTCTGTCACCTCCTTAGTTAAGTTAATTCCTAGGTATTTTATTATTTTTGGTGCAATTGTAAATAGGATTGTTTTCTTCATTTCTCTTTCTGCTACTTCATTATTAATGTATATAAATGCAACAGATTTCTGTGTATTGATTTTGTATCCTGAAACCTTTCTTGATTCATTTAGCAGTTATAGTAGTTTTGGTGGAGTCTGTAGGGGTTTCTAAAATATCATGTCATCTGTAAATAGTGAAAGTTTTACTTCTTCCTTACCAAGTTGGATGACTTTTATTTATTTTTCTTGTCTGATTGCTGTAGCTAGGACATCTAGTACTATGTTGAATAAAAGTGGTGAGAGGGGACATCCTTGCTTTGTTCCTGATCTTAGGGGAAAGCCTCTCAGTTTTTCCCCAGTGAGTATGATGTTAGCTGTGGGTTTTTCATAGATGTCTTTATTATGTTGATGTATGTTCCCTTTAAACCTACTTTGTTGCGAGTTTTTATCATTAATGGATGTTGTATATTGTCAAATGCTTTTTTCTACATCTTTTGAAAGGATCATATAGTTTTTATCCTTTCTCTTGTTGATGTGATGTATCACACTGATTAATTTGTGAATACAGAATCACCCTTGCAACCCAGGTATAAATCACACTTTATTCTGATGAATGAGTTTTTAAATGTATTGTTGGATTTGGTTTGCTAATATTTTGTTGGGGAGTTTTGCATCTATGTTCATCAGAGATATTGGCCTGTAGTTCTTTTTTCAGTGTCTTTATATGGTTTTAATATCAGGGTAATGCTGGCCTCATATAATAAATTTGGAAGCTTTCCTTCCTCTTCTCTTTTTTTAATAGTTTTTGAAGAATAAATATTAACTCTTTTTTAAAGTGTTCAGTAGAATTCACCTGTGAAGCCATCTGGTCCTGTACTTTTGTGTTTTGGGAGTTTTTCAATGACTGATTCAATTTCATTGCTGGTAATTGGTGCTCAAATTTTCTATTTCTTCCTGATTCAGTATTGTGAGGTTATGTTTCTAGAAATTTATCCATTTCTTCTAGGTCGTCCTGTTTTTTTGGCATATAATTTTCCATAATATTCTCTTGTAAACCTTTGTATTTCTGTGGTGTTCATTGCTATTTCTCCTCTTTTAGTTATGATTTTGTGTACTTAAGTCCTCTCTCTCTCTCTCTCTCCTGATGAGTCTGGCTGAAGGTTTATCAATTTTGTTAATCTTTGCAAAGAACCACCTCCTTGTTTCATTGATCTGTTCTATTGTTTTGGTGTTGTTGTTGTTGTTTGTTTCTATTTTGTTTGTTTCTGCTTTAATATTTATTATTTCCTTCTTTCTACTGGTTTGGGGTTTTGCTTGTTCTTCTTTTTCTAGCTCCTTTAGGTGTAAGTTTCTGTTAGTTATTTGAGATTTTTCTTGCTTCTTGAGATAGACCTGTATTGCTATGAACATCCCTCTTAGAACAGCTTTTGCTGCATCCCAAAGATTTTGGCCCATTCTGTTTTCACACAATGGAGACTGTGAACCAATAGTTGGTGATCCATCCAGGGTATCAAAGAAATGGGTTTCAGGAAAGAGGTATTTGCAGGGGAAATCCCAACTTGGCCATGACCTCTGTGTTGAGAAAGGTGGTCCTTAGGTTGGATTCTTGTGGACCCCTATGTGAATAAATGGGTGGGCCGGCATCCTGGAAATACTGCCTGCTTTAATTTGTGTGTGTGTGTGTGTGTGTGTGTGTGTGTGTGTGTGTGAGAGAGAGAGAGAGAGAGAGAGAGAAACTGTGCATAGAATCCTTGGGAAAGTGATGAGAGCAAAGAGGAGGATGTTAAGGTGATGGACCATGAAATGGATGAAACATCCCATGGTCACTGACCCCTGATACAAAAGAAATTAAAAACGCAGCAACAGCAACCCTAGCCAGTGGGGCAGCTTCCACTTGACGAAATGTACCTGATGAGAGAATATACTCCCACTGAACTTATTGATATAGCTGCCAAGTTCCAGCAAAAGGCCAAGGAGAGTATCCAGGCTTGTGGCTATGAAATCCAGGAAGTGATGGCTTTTCTCTTACCAGGGGACAGAGAAGATGAGCAACATCACCTCACAACCTGCCTTTGGCAGCATCTGCATGGTACTTAGGGGCTTCATGGTACTCACTCCCTCATAAATTGGACCATTCTACCTTACAAAGAGTTTTAGCACAATGAAGGGGAACTCCCTGGGCATATGTGACCCTGGAAATCTATAGAGGGTGTACAACAAATTCTTAGGGAGTTGGGAATGAGACAGGAAATCTGTGCCCCTGTCTTTCAAGGCCCTGATTGGGCCACATTCACTACAGGAATCAGAGCTAATATTATCCAATCTGCCCCAGCACATGATATGGGATGTTGATATCTATGCTAAGCCCAATTGTGATACAAGATATTTATGATGGTGGAGAATCCATTGCAGATCTGCATAAAGCTGGCAAATCTGGGGTATGGGATGTTCAAAAGGCTTGTGATTGAGAGGGAGCTTGGGAAGCCAAAAGACTAATCCAGTTGGCTATAAAGTATGCAGAAAAGTAACTTGAAAGCAGATGTGGTTTGACTTCATTACTGTGGGACCCCACCTGAAGAAATAGACTGACAAGCTAACATTATGTTGGTCAAGCTGTGGAAAGCCTTAAAACTTGAGCAACAGTTCAGATCTGCCCCATATGCTCCTAGCATCCCTGGTACCCCATCTGATACAGCAGAGGCCTCAAGGACACAGTCCTGTTAGTCTGGGTGCCTCCCATGTCCCAGAGACAGGATGCAGGCCAAGAGCACCTCCAGGTGAGGGCCATTGGGAGTGATCAGAAGTCTCATGGCAGGCTCACTATTCATTGGTCCTCCAGAAATAAACAAGGGGTGATGGCTCTGGTGGATACTGGAGTTGAATGTATTCTAATACATGGTGATACTTTTAAATTTCCTGGCCTCCTCAACACCATCAATGGTTATGGAGAGCAAACAGTTATGTTCAGGAAGGTCTTATGACAATGCAAATTGGGCCTTCTCTTCCCAACTCCAAGAACATGAGTTTTTTTTAATTTATTTTTTTTTACTTTAGAGACAGAATGAGAGCACAAGCAGGGGAGAGGGGCAGATGGAAAGGGAGAGAAAATCTGAAGCAGGCTCCATGCTTAGCATGGAGCCTGATGTGGAGCTCGATTCCCGTGACCCTGGGATCATGACCTGAGCTGAAATCAAGGGTCAGAAGCTCAACCAACTGAGCTACCCAGGGGTCCCAAG
Organism: Panthera onca; assembly: GCF_046562875.1. Lineage (NCBI taxonomy): Eukaryota > Metazoa > Chordata > Mammalia > Carnivora > Felidae > Panthera > Panthera onca. The sequence goes on along the minus strand of NC_138343.1, from coordinate 20,224,753 downwards.
AATATGAGGTTTTTAATTCTCCAATACCAGAGAACATATTAGACATTGATATCCCATAAGGCAAAATTCTACAAACCTCTTATTGGTGAAGTCTGCCTCTGGGTTAGAATAATCAAACCAATGAAGAAGATAAGTGCCAACAGGGAGTCTGTAAACCTGCCACTGAGTGAAGAATGGTAATTGTCAAACTATATAAATGGCCAAGGGGCATAAGGGGATAGGAGAAACTATTCAAGAACTATACCAGATGGGTATTGTACGCCCTACCCCTGGTAGTTTCAACAATCAGTATGGCTGGGTATAAAGCTAGATGGCCAGTGGTGGATGACAGTGGAACTGAGAATTGAACAGGGTGGGGCCCCATCCATGCAGCTGTGCCCAACATTGCCACCATCTTAATACCTTGGCCATGATACTAAGAGTATCCTGTGCTGTGCTGGCTTTAGCAAAAGATTTTTTCAGGATACCCCTGGTCACTGAGTCTCAAGAACAATCTGTCTTCCTTTTGGAGAGAATAATGGACCTTTCAAGTGCTTTCCCAAAGCTACCTGCACAGCCCCACCATCTGTCATAGGATGGTAGCATGTGACCTGTCCTGATTTTCCCCCACACTAGTGAAATGGGCCCATTACATTGATGATGTAATGTTAACAGGTGAATACTTGACTTTGCTGCAGGACACTCTGCAGAGTTTGCTTGAACATTTGCAAGGGAAGGATGGACAGTTAAAACCACAGAAAATTCAAGGCCCAGTCACTACTGTAAGGTTTCAGAAGTTGTCTGGTAGGGTAAGAAGCTAATTGTCTCAGAAGCTGTGATTGATAAGGTGCAAGCCTATCCAGCTCCTAAGAACATGAAGGTGGTGAAAGACTTTATAGGGATTTGGGGGTTTGGGAAGCCTTTTATTCCCCACTTGGCACAGTGCCTCTACCCCTTATGCTGTCTAGTAAGCAAAGGGAATATGTGGGACTGACAATCAGAGCAGTAAGCTGCCTTTGAGAAGGAAAAAATACTAATGAAACAGATTAAAGCTCTGGATATCTCCTAAGCAGGGCTACTATTTGAGTTAGATGTGGCTGTGACTCAGGAAAGTATGGGTCAGGCACTGTGGCAGAGACAGCAGAAGGAGAGAGTGCCCCCAGGATTTTGGCCCCAGCTCTGGAAGGGAGCAGAAACCTAACAGTTCCTGCAGTGTACAAAGTGCTTCTCCGTGTGGGACCTCAGAGGAAGGGATAAACTTTGGCAGCCAATGGGCTGGACTCAGAGTGGAGTTTAGTTGGCTGGTCATCACATGAGTCCTGGCCATTAACCCTTTGCACTGACAGCTGGGATGTCATGTGAGCCAAGGTATTAATTCTGTGGCTCAGATAATGGCAAGCCAATGGGTGGATGGTCATCAACAAGCTCCTGAAGGATCAGGATACATGGAAAGACATTTGGGTTTACCTGTAAGAACCTGAGGCAGTCTCCATTGTTTTTCTTGTCTTGGCTCAAGAGACATTGACACCGCCTGGAATTCCCAAAGCTGATGCCATAGTTTAGGTATAAGCCTTAGCAACTTATCCTTCAGTAGATACAGCAGATTGGGTGCACAGAAAGAGTAGCTACCATTTAGCCCAGATGGGATGGGGGGTTGCCAAGGATGCCAGATTGCTCTTGAAGCACAGTGAGCACAGTGACTTGGTTAAGCAATAATAGCATGCCCTGTGTTTTCTAAATAACACCCAAGGTAACTGCCAAAGGAGTCTGGGGCCATCCACCAGAGTTCCTACCTAGTGAGTGATTAGTAAATTGATTGTGTTGGCCCTTTCTCTCCAGGTGAGGGTTCTAAATATGCCCTGGTTTGTGTAGACACTGGGTATGGACTAACCTGTTTTCCTCTGTCATTGTGCAAACTAGGCTGCAACCATTAGGGGATTAGAGAAGCTGAGTACCTTGTATAGATACCCTTACAAACGAGACAGTGATGGGGGGACACATTTCAAAGGTCATAATGTATGAAACTGGACAAAAGAACCTGACATTGAATACAGGTTCTATCTCCTCTATAACCTGTGAGTAACAGGATTGGTAGAAAGAAAAAGTGAAATATTAAAGCAGCAGATTAAATTACTAACAGGTAAAACTGCCTTGGCTGGGTGAACTACAGTAATGTCCCAGGCTTTAGTACATTTGACTGGTCGACCAGTAGGGTCTGTGCCCCCATATACTAGACACCTAATACCATATAGGTATGGAAGTCGCAGGAAACAGCCATTGTTCCAACTATCACTGTGGGTCAGTGTACTATGCTGCTGAGAACACCAAGTCCATCACCAACTGGAAAGGGAGTTATCTATCAGAATTTGCAATGGGACATCTCCCTGGATGAGTGAGTTACTTCACACCCCTGGGTGCAGTGCAACTATTCAGTCGCCCCTGGGATCTTGTCCTTACTGCAAGATGAACCTGGTGATACATCCTGTATCTGAAATGAAACATGAATCATTGGAAGAGGGGAGAAAGTGAGGGTCCTGGTATGGCATATCTTTCCCCCAATCCCTCTTCTTATACCTGACAGTGCAGCCTTTTCCAGATAACATGTATGATATGTTACAACCATGTCAAGTTCCTAAAACAGCCAATCTCCCTCTCCTCAAGGCCAGGTGGGTATGTTCTGTTTTCCACTGGTAGGATTATTTGGCTTTTGTCTCTTTTCCTTCCATTGAACTGGAGGATGTTATAGCACACATAGAAGCCCTCTGCAAGCCTTGAATGATAGCCAACAATGCCTATCCTTGCTGAATGCTAGAATGTTTCTAATGAGAAAAGCTGTCTTCCAAAATAGAATGGCCTGGACATCATTACTGCCTTGCAAGGAGACATCTGTGCCATTACCTAAACTGAATGTTTTGTGTTTATACCTGATGAGTGTGCTAATGTATCTTCTTTAGTAAGTCACATGAGGGCACACATGAACACCCTAAGTCATCCTGATCTCTTGCCTCAGGGACTTAATAAATCAGTGGTCCGGATCATGGGCCTTTTGGTGGAGAAAATTGTCACTGATTTTGGGAATCATTGTCTTAATCTTTATTTTTTCTTTACGTACTTGTACTTTTGCTGTGGCATCTGCCTCCACTGCAGCCAGCTACAAAGAAGTCACTTCTATGCTAATATATCCCCTTGCTATTTTCTCAGGGCACATTGTGAAGGGGTGGGCATATGAGATTGTAAGGCCAGGTCATGGGGTGGGGTGCTGGGGAGGTCATTCAGAGAAGTGACTGCCCAGGGACCTACCAGCTGGACCCCAAACAATCAGAGGCTCTTCACTCCCTCCACTGTCCTTGGAATGTGCACTCAGCTTGCCTTCTGCACTTCCAGAAGCTTAGCCCCCAAGGACACAGCTTTGAGATAGTGATGTGGTGTTGAGGTCATCTGGATGGTATATGTGACTGAACCTGGTTAAAACCTCTATGTAAACTTTTAAGATTCTGGCAGGTGAGTGTGGAGATCTACTCATCTTGCAGCCACCCAAGATAAGCATGTAGGTAAGTTTCTTTGTTTATGAAACTTGCCACCTACCAGTCTGGAGTACCTGCCTCTTTCTTTGGTCTCTCATTCTTTGCCCTCCGAGAATGGGTGCCAGTTTCAGATCACACCTGGCAAGCTCCTGAGGAGGTGACCAACTGACACCAGGTGACAATTCTTTGTAGCTTCACCAGTTTGTGATGATCCATCCAGTCATTTACTTATCTTCCTCTGTAGGCTGTAAGTGTTAGGAGACCCAGGTCTATTTTGGGTCTACAGTGCCAATCAATATTCTTGAAAGAAGGGTCATGAAGGGAAACTTAGTGATCATATGGTCTGTTCAGTAGTGCTTCTGAAGTGTCTTCTAGATAGAATGGATATAAATGGAATCATGCAGAATGTATTGTTTTGTCTGACTTTTTGGCCTAATTATGTTGTGATACATTCATGTTGGTGCTTTTACCAATGGTGGATTTCTTTTTATCGCTGAATTGTATTGCATGGTAAGAGCACACAGCAATTTGTTTGATCGCTTTCCTTGTTGATGGAAATTTGGATCGTTTCCAGTGTTTGGCTATTAAAAATAATGTTCTATGAATATCCTTATATAAATCTTTGTATAGATATATATTTCATTTTCTCTTGGGATAATGCCTAGGATTGGAATGACTGGACCTCATGGTAAATCTAACTTTTTAAGAAATTGCCAAAATGTTTTTGAAAGTGGTTGTGTCATTTTACATCTCCACCAATAGTGGGTAAGCGTTCCAGTGCCTCTATATTCTCACCAATACTTGATACAATCTTTTTAATTTTAGCCATTCTAATGGTAGGATCTCATTGTGGCTTTAATTTGTATGTCCCTAATAAGTAATTATGTAAGCATTTTTTCATGCGCTAATTTGCCAGCTATGTATTTTCTTTGATAAAGTGTCTGTTCAAATCTTTTGCCCATTTTTTAAGTGGGCTGTTTTCTTCTTGTTGAGTTTTGAGATTTTTTTATATATTCTGGATATACATCTTCTATTAGATATATGCTTTGCAAAGATTTTCATCCAAGCTGTGATTTGTCTTTTCTGTCTAAGCAGTACCTTTTGATGAGCAGACATTTTTACCTTTAATGAATGCCAATATATCAATTTGTTCTTTTATGGATTATACATTTGGTGTCATGTCTAATTTTATTTTTCCTAACTCAAGGTCACAAATATTTTGTCCTATATTTTCTTCTAGAAGTTTTACAGTTTTAGGCTTTACATGTAGGTCTATGATCTTTTTTGAGTTAATTTTTGTTTATGGTACAAGGTATGGATCAAGGTTCACTTTTTTTCTTTTGGCTGAAGGCTTGTTTCTTAGTTTTTGGCCTCATATTTCTATCTTAGGCTTGACACTTGGGACATATCCTTGCTGACTATTTGTACCCACAAATTGAACCACACTAGTTGCAGATGCTCTGGCTAATACTCTCCCAAGTAGAGCTTAACCTTAAGACCAAACTTTGTGATGATTATTAGGGCCAGCCTTTGCCTTGTGTAGCTTCAGCTCTGTGCACAGGAATCACATAGCACTTTTTTTTTTTTTTTTGAACCTAGCTTATCATTCTATGCCCACCTCTCAATCTTTCTTTAAGTGCTCACCTCATATCTCTAGATTAATTATAGTGGGAGGTAGCTTTCAGAACTTCCTCTTTTCCACTTAACATGCAGCTCATTTAGAGCCATCTCTACATTCACCCCCAGATTTTCATCTGAAGTTTTTTTTTGAAGTATCTGTATAACCTTGGCATGTGGTATAAGCAAAGTATTAACCAACTGAGTTTATACTAATGGCTTTATGTATAGATATAAGAACTCTTCAGGTGTCCAACAGGTTTGGGCATTTCTGGTAAGCAAGCTACAATTGTGGCCCACTTAATTGTGGTCTTTTATTAGACATAAAGATTGAGGACCTGGTCTAACTGAGCCAGTTCTCCTTTTTCGGTTTTGTTTGTGTGGAAACAGCCTCACTTCTGAGCTTCTATGTGGCTAATTCCGCCGAAGTCCCACTGGGAACCTGGCAGGGTGAGCGGAGTGAGGCAGACAGGCTGGAGAGCTTTAAGGCTGCTGGTGACTGCACCATTACCCAGAAAATTCAGGTTAATGTGGGGAAAGGGAGGGAACCGTGGGAGGCAGCAAAGCAAACCCAACAACACCTATTAGAAGGAACAGTCATGCAGCATATTGGTCAGAAAGAAGTGGTAAAGGCCAAAAAGTCAGAGCTCCTTTCACTCCCTAATGAAAGAAAACATGCTAGAGGACAGAGATTAAAGAAACAACAATAGAATAAAGGCTGAACTGCTCACGTGGACTTGGTCTTCACACTTTACCCAGGTCCAAAGTCACTTCTGAGTCTCTTAAGTCCCTATAGGGCAAACAACCCACATTGATGGAAAGGATGTGCTCACATGGCAGGATACCGAAGTGTTGTCATTGTTCCTAGTAAGTTTTGGGTTGGCTTCATGTAAACTGTCAACTTGGCAAACACAAATAACTTTATTATGATGCAGAGTATTAAGTGAGAAACAGACACAGACAAGATTATGTGATAATTCAGAGCAGGAAGAATTCAATTTCTATTCAAGATTTCATGAAGACATTGAATTTGAAATAAGCCTCATAGAATTGGAAAGATTTCATGAGGCTGAATTTGTGGGGGTAAGGCAGATGTAACAAAAGAAAATGGAAGAGGAGTTAAGAAAGAAGAGGGTGCTTGCAAGATCATCAAAAATAAGGAAAGCCTGAGAAACTGTCAAAGCCAAGAGATGCAAAGGAAGTTATGATTACCAAATGTAATGTAGCATCTTGGATGGAACCTTGGAACAGAAAAGGACATTGGATAAAAGCTAAGAGCATGTGAATAAACTATGGAGTAAAGTCTGGTTAATACTAATGTTAATAATTGATTGGCTTATCAATTATAGTAAATATACCTTACTAATATAAGATGTTCACATTTGGGGACTTGGTTGGGCTATGGGGTGCAAGATGTTTGGTCAAACATTATTCTAGATGTTTCTGTGAGGGTGTTTTGGATGAGATTAACATTTAAATCAGTGGTGGGCTTCCAGTAAAGCAGATTGCCCATTTCTTTCATCCTTCCTTTCTTTCTTTCTTTCTTTCTTTCTTTCTTTCTTTCTTTCTTTCTTTCATCTATCTATCTACCTATCTATCTGTCATCTATCTTATTGGTTCTGTTTATCTGGAGAATATTAATTAATATAAGTACCTTCACAACTTTCTGTAAATCTAAATCTATTCTAAAATAGTTTATTTGAAAAATTAAAAAAGGCAAATAGTCTTGAAAGAGGTAATACATGGGTTTAGATTTATTTTGAGGTAAATTTACTCTGAATTCTGGTCCTTTTCTGGGACTTTTAGGGTAGGAAAAGGGAAAGTATGAAAAGACAGAGAAGGAGTCTGTGTCAAGGCCATCTATGTTTTCTTACTTCATTCCAAATCCACAATCACTTTCTTTTTCTTAATGTTTATTTATTTTTAGAGAGAGAGAAAGAGAACAGGCATGAGCAGGGGAGGGGCAGAGATAATGGGAGGGAGGGAATCCCAAGAAGGCTCTATGCTGACAGTGCAGAGCCAGATGCGGGGCTCCATCTCACAGTTTGTGAGATCATGACCTGAGCTGAAATCAAGAGTCGGTCGCTTTAACTGACTGAGCCACTCAGGCACCCAACACAAATCACTTTCTTACTGAGAGATCATCTTCCCAGATATTGTGATGCATTATATTACTAGATGTGCATACTGGTGACTGAAAAAATTTCTCCATGGTAAATAATTGCATGATGTCAAGCCACTGAGTCAAGTTTCCAGAGGGAACATGTAACTGCTCTTCCTTTGTCTTACCCACTTCCCTTCCCTGCCCTCCATTCCCAGAGTGAGCCTACAAACTCAGGACTGTTATCTTCAGTGTTCCAGCTCCAAGGCCAAGAAGTAAGACTTATGGAAGGCATTGAAACTGGATATGATGAAGAAAGCTGGTCTGAGTCAGGAAGCTGGGTTATTGTTGTGGCTCTGCCTTGATTAGCTCTATGACCTGGCAACTTATGCCATCTTAGCCTCTGACATTCTTTCATCTGTACAAGGCTGGGATGGAAAGAAGGAGGCATTTAGTCATAGAAGAGTATTCAGTGAAGTTGAGTAAAAAAATCTGAAGAAGGAGTAGCTGTTCCTCATTCATAATCCTTTCATTTTTTGTAATACGAAACAGAATCTTTCCAACTGGAGCTTTTCCAAGTGGAAATGAACTCATAAGAGATGAATTTTATTTAAGAAAGGGGGTTAGAAATTAAGCAGAAAGTTATGGGAATGCTTTAAATTCTGTCTCCACTGAGATCTTTAATTCACACTAGAAAAAAATTGGAGAGGGAACATGGAATGTGTGAGAAATAAAAGGGTAAAGAAAATAAAAAATTATGAGCTTGGTTTCTAGGGTTCTCTCTCTCTCTCTCTCTCTCTCACACACACACACACACGCACAATTTACACACACATTCAAAAAATAAATACTTATAGGTGTTAGTGTCACCTAATGGATGCCTAGAACTGAAAGAAATGTTTATAATTCTGACCTCAGTGACTCCATAAGATCAGTCCTTTAGTGTTTAATATTGTTTCAGAGTTTGTGCTGTTAAATCAAAAGGTTATCTATAATACATCTGGTGATATTAATGCAAAAGATCAGAGGTATTCAAAAGACATTTATTCATTATTAATATAGATAATAAAGGATCATTTATGAGGCTTCAGATGAGATTTTTATCATCAAAAGCTTAAAAAGGGAAATTTATTTTTGCTCCGGGACAGCCATGAGAGGTGTCTGTAATGGGAAATGTGAGCCAACACAAAACTGTCAGCTTCACTTTGTTTCTGAAGATGCCTGACACTTTATAGTAACAGATTAAAAAGAAAATAAAATTTTGTGCTTTAAATTTCTATTGACAGGGACCTCTTGATTTATTCTTGGTTTGTCCTTTATCAAGATGTCTTGTTGATGTTCTTTGCTTTTCTCTCTTACATTTGTGGTCTTTGTTGGCTTCTATAAGTTGATGGCAGTGGTGAAGAATTCACCAAACTACAAAATATTTGGGACCATTCTGCAAATAAGCACCAACCAACACATCTCCAGCCAAAGTTATAGTTGGAGACTTACTGTATTTTAAGTTTGGAATCCACACAAGTGAGAAATAGAAAACTAAAGATGGTCTACACAGTATTAGCTACAGATCGGGTGCTCAGGAAACGTTTTCTGACTAAATGAAAATGTCCTGTTAGGTTTGGGTACCACAGTCAAAGTTACCTAAGTATGGTGGTCATACTCCAAAGATTCATTACTAATATACATAATTAAAAATCATATATGTGGGATTTCGGATAAATTACCTGAAGTAATGCATGAAAAGGGAAGATTTATGGACCAAATTGCCTTGGATTACCCTGGTTTCACTATCAGCTCATCATTTCAGGACTGGAAATTAAGTTAAACTGAATAAAATCACACATCGCTCCAAATCTACTTCCTTAGGTAGGATGAGTGCATTAAGGATCCTTTGTGCTGGGTATACGATTGGCTCCCTTTCTACCCTTTTACTAATAATCCCACATGTTCTGAAGGGGCTGGAAGAATAAAAAGGATATTTCCTAAATGCCTTTACAGTCATGTTGCAAAGAAGAGTTAGGTTTTGACAATCAGGTGCACTTGCACAAAACTTAGAAGATGCAAAGCTGCTCGTTGTGTTGTTTTTTCCTTGCACAGTCAGAGCGGCAGTTCTCTCTGCAGTTCCCAGAAGGCTCGGCCTGCAGCCAGCAGGTCAGTGGGTTTGGAGAGCCAGGGAGCCAGTGTCTCTTTGGTGGTATAGATCGCAGCAGGCGAGGTGAGGTTCTAGGATTATCAGTCCCAGCCTCCCCTTGTGTTGGTGCTGCAGTCTGGGAACTGGCTACCTTATCATAGAAGAGAGAGCAATTCTCTTGCTGGACATAAGTGGTTCCTGAAAGTTCAACCTTTTCAGTCTGTTTTGTCAAGTCGTCTCATGACTCTCTAAGCCACTTAATATGCTGTAACAAAGCCACTCTTAATCAAGTTAACTAACGCATCTGTTCTCAGTCTTTACTCTCAAAACGGCTTAAAACAATTTCTAGATCTCAGGGAACCCCTGTGTTTGTACCACGGCAAACACGCCAAGATATAACTAACCCTGACCATTCACTATCATTAATCAGAGCTTAACAAGCGTTGGCAGGACATAGGTCATTTTTTACATGGTACACTTATTTTTCTTACATTACACCTGTATGCTTCTCAGCCTGTGCCTTAGGATTTCCAAGGCTTCTTCCTTCAAGACTTAAAAAAAAAAAAGATTTATTTTCCAGTTCATGGAATTAACGGTGATCTGTAAGTTGTAGATGTAATAATTGAGGCATAATTGTCAGTCTCTTTTGACAATGATCTTTTCATGTGGATCTGTTTATTTTGGCTAATGTACTAGTCTACTCTTCTATATGGTTCCTCTTCCCACAAGGGATATCAGCTCTGATGTAAGTCAGTAATACAGGAAGAGGAAACTTCAGATTTGTCTCTAAAATAAGTTATTTTGATGTTTTTACTGTATCCAAGTAGATTCAAGGGTCTTGTCGAAAATATCTACTCTGCAGGTCACAGTGAATTATGGTATACAGCATATGGTAAGGGCAAAGGTAGTCTTCTACTTAAAACTAAAAATGTCACTTTTGCTATTATTTCCTGCATAAAAACAGTAGTTAATCTTTCCTGTTAATAAGAGCAAGAGAGAATAATTTTCTGCTAAATAACTGTGTTGAACCAAAATGGAAATTATTTTTTTCACTGGTAGTTTTGGTAGATTTAATTTAGATTGTAAATTGATTTTAAGTAATGTTATTTCCAACACGAAAATTTATTGATAATGTTGAAGTATAAACCTCTAAACACATAAGCCAAAGCAATGTTATGAATGAAAATATGGTCTAATATGCATATTGGCCTTGAAAAAACATTTATTTATTTATTTATGACAGAGAGAGAGAGAGAGAGAGAGAGAGAGAGAGAGAGGAGAGAGAATCTTTTTTTTTTTTTTCAACTTTTTTTTTTTTTTTTTTTTTTACTTATTTTTGGGACAGAGAGAGACAGAGCATGAATGGGGGAGGGGCAGAGAGAGAGGGAGACACAGAATGGGAAACAGGCTCCAGGCTCCGAGCCATCAGCCCAGAGCCTGACGCAGGGCTCGAACTCACGGACCGCGAGATCGTGACCTGGCTGAAGTCGGACGCTTAACCGACTGCGCCACCCAGGCGCCCCAGGAGAGAGAATCTTAAGCAGGCTCCACACCCAGCATGGAGCCTGACTCAAGGCTTGATCTCATGACCGTGAGATCATGACCTGAGCCGAAATCAAGAGTTGGACGCTAACCAACTGAACCACCCAGGTGCCCCTCAAAAACATTTTTTAAACAAGTAACCTGATCAGGCTCAAACACAGGTATAGACATCACAAAATTATTGTGTGCATGTGTGGATCACTTGCAGCTTATATGTCCATAAAGTTTTATTTTTGAAACTAGAAATACAGAATAAAGCTTATCTCTTTAATGTGAAACCTTTTTTTTTTTTTTTTTTTTTGGCTGTGCAACTACTCAGTTCTGGGTTGAGCTTGAGATAAACACACATGGATTTCATTTTCAGTTGAAATGAGAAGGTTTCTGTCCATGCTCTTGATATTTATGAAGCAATAAAAGTCTTGCTCATACATGGAAGAAGTTGAAACAGAGAAAAATGTTTCTTCTGAATGGCAGCATCTTCTCCTTGACAGAAATAGACAACTAGTCTAGGGAGATATTGGTAAATCTCATCTTGAATATACAATTTTGCGATTTATAAATTCTTCCTCCTTTCTCACAGTCAACGTGTCAACTGAGTCCATGGCTCAGAGATGCATCCCTTACCCAGTTGTACACTTGTACTGAAAGGGACAGAGAATATCATTCAGGTTTATTGTGTAGTTCTTCATGGTAGATTATAGTAAGACTTGAGACCTACTGACTTCCTTAATTCTCAAGCCAAAGTACCAGTAGAAACATGCCAAAAGTTCTCTTTGCCTCATGATTTTTCTAACAGTTTGGTTTCCTTTAAAATCCAAGAATTTGCTTACTTGAAATAAAAACATTTTTTCCAGGTCTTTGCAGAAAATTTCCTCAACTAATTCATGTGATTAAAAACAAATGTCTGCCTGGTAGGCTGGCTTCTGTAGTCAGTCTTCATCTTCAAAACCCTCTGCAAAATATGGCCTATGTTTCCTTGACGAACTCCTGACATTCAAATATCTTGTTGAGAACTCTTCCTCTTTAAGCTGCCATGTCTCAGTGTGGTGCTGGAGACTCAGGGGCTCTTTGTTCAGGTTCTCAATTAAAGAATTTTTTTAATGTTTATTTACTTTGAGAGAGAGAGAAAGTGAGAAAGAACGCACAGAAGTATGTGGGGGGGGGTGGGGCAGGGAGAGAGGGAGAGAGAGAGAAACCCAAGCAGGCTCCATGCTGTGAGCGCAGAGCCCAACATGGGGCTCGAACTCACAAACTGTGAGATCATGACCTGAGCCAAAACCAAGAGTCGGATGCTTAACCGACTGAACCACCCAAGTGTGCCCAGGTTCTCAATTTTTAAAGCATTCTTCAGTGATCTGAGCTTCATTTAATAGTTAACTAATATTGTATTGTCCAGACGTTCTTCATCTCCAGTACTTTTAACACCATCTCCATGTGTGAAGAAAATGGTGTATCGTGAGAATGTTAGGACTTTCTTTTTATCCAAGAGGGACCAAACTTCTCATGGAGCCAACCATAGATGGGCATCATTAGTATCATGCCAACTTTGCTCCCCCAAGACAGACCTTTTGTTTCCAGGTAGGAAGACCAAACATTGACTATATGTTGGTCATTGTTTCTTTGGCATAATTCTTTGCAAGAAAAAAATTTTCTTGAATTTTACTATCATCTAAAATCTCACAAATACTACAGAATGACATTTATTAAAGAAATTGGTAGATTCATCAACCTTGATGGAGAAGCTGTTGTTTTTCAGTTTATTATACAGAACCTCTTCAGCTTCATGTAACCTGTCATTATAAATCAACTTATCATATTATTTAAAAGTAGAATCCAACTTTTCTTTCTTTCTTTAAAAAAAAGGTTTTATTTTTAGGTAAATCTCTACACCCAACGTGGGGCTCAAACTCATACCCCCTGAGATCAAGAGTCACATGTTCCACTGACCGAGCCAGCCAGGTGCCCTACAACTTTTCTTTTTTTTTAAGTGGTGAAGTTTGCTACTAAATAACTTGCTTCTTGAGACTTTTTATTGAATGCGACTTTTTAATTTTTAAACAAGAGTTTTATTCTGTTTGTTTTGGGATTCCTATGACCATTGAAAATAACTGGCACCTTTACTTGTCAAATCGCCACGTGTGGCTAAGTGTCTCCAATTTTGCTGGAGCAAGCACTGCATTTGAATTTGTTGCCATCAACAGGGACACCTGGGTGGCTCAGTCAGGCGTCCGACTTTGGCTCAGGTCTTGATCTCATGTCATGGTTTGTGAGTTCCAGCCCCAGGTTGGGCTCTGTGCTGACAGCTCGAAGCCTGGAGCCTGCTTTGGATTCTGTGTCTCCCTCTCTCTCTGCCCATCCCTCACTAGCACTCTGTCTCTCTCTCTCTCTCAAAAATAAATAAAAGCATTAAAAAATTAAAAAAAATTGAATTTGTTGCCATCAACAAAGCATGATGGAACAGGACAGTTTGGATTATCAGTTTGAAGCATGAAAGATCTCTGATGAGTAGGCTGGCATCACAGGGTAGCATCACATGGCCTGCTGAATTCAAATATGATGTTCCTTTTGTTTAGTAGTGATGTAACAAAATCACATCATTAAGAAACACTTTGCAGAAGACTGGGGTTCTATAGAATCCTACTTGAGAAATACGGGCTTAGAGTGGATTCTATTCTCTGCAAATTAACTCTGATCAATATAGCACATATGGGGGCACTTGAGTGGCTCAGTTGGTTAAGTGTCCGACTTTGGCTCAGGTCATGATCTCATGGTTTGTGAGTTCGAGCCCCACGTGGGACTCTGTACTGATGGCTTGGAGCCTAGAGCCTGCTTCGGATTCTGTGTCTCCTTCTCTCTCTGCCCCTCCCCTGCTCATGATCTGTCTCTCTCTGTCTCAAAAATAAATAAACATTAAAAACAAATTAAAAACATAAAAATACATAGCACATACAAGGACTCTAATTGATACTTATAGATTTATATTTATATCTAATTGATATATTTATATCCAACAACAGAGCACACTTTCTTTCGAGGTTTCTTTGGAACACACACCATCCCAGAAGATATTTTGGGCCACAAGACAAACTTTTTTTTTTTTAATTAAATGTAATTCATTGTCAAATTGGTTTCCATACAACATCCAGTGCTCATCCCAACAGGTGTCCTCCTCAATGCCCATCACCCACTTTCCCCTCTCCTCCACCCCCCATCAACCCTCAGTTTGTTCTCAGTATTTAAGAGTCTCTTATGGTTTGTTTTCCTCCCTCTCTGAAACTTTTTTCCCCCTCTTCCTCCCCCATGGTCCTCTGTTAAGTTTCTCAGGATCCACATATGAGTGAAACATATGGTATCTCTCTTTCTCTGCCTGAGTTATCTCACTTAGCATAACACTCTCCAGTTCCATCCACGTTGCTACAGATGGCCAGATTTCATTCTTTCTCATTGCCAAGTAATATTCCATTGTGTATATAAACCACATCTTCTTTATCCATTCATCAGTTGATGGACATTTAGGCTCTGTCCATAATTTGGCTATTGTTGAAAGTGCTGCTATAAACATTGGAGTACAAGTGCCCCTTTGCATCAGCACTCCTGTATCCCCACAAGACAAACTTTAATAAATTTAAAAGAATTTAAATCATACAGAGTATGTTCTTTGATCACAGTGAAATCAAACTATAAATCAATAACTGAAATATAACAGGAAAATATCTGAACAATCAGAAAGTAAGTAAGACACTCCTGTTTTATACTTACTTATTTACTTATTGCCCATGTGTCAGTAAGTCTCAGGAGAAATTTAAAAAAATATACAGTAACTGGAGCACCTGGATGAGTCAGTCAGTTAAGCCTCTGACTTCGGCTCTGGTCATGATCTCACAGTTCATGGGTTCAAGCCCTGCAGCTGGCTCTGTGCTGACAGCTCAGAGGCTGGAGCCTGCTTAGGATTCTGTCTGTCTCTCTCTTTCTCTCTGTCCCTCCCCCACTTGTGCTCTGTCTCTCTCTCTCAAAAATAAATAAACATTAAAAAAATTAAAAAAATACAATGGAATGAATAAAAATGAAAATACAATATATCAAAACTTGTGGGATGTAGCTAAAAGAGTACTGAAGGGAAAAGTTATAAAACCAATGTTTACATAAAAAAAGTGGAAAGATCTCACATCAAGAGTCTAAGCTTCCATATGAAGAACCAAGAAAAAAAAAACAAGTAAAATAAGCCCAAAGCAAACAGAAGAAAGGAATTAATAAAAAGAGAATGTCATGAAAAACTCTATACACATACATTGGAGAATTTAGATGAACTGGGCCAATTCCTTGAAAAACAAAAACTACAATTCACCCAAAATGAAATAGATAATTTAAACAGCACTATAACTTTTATGAAAACTGAATTTATAATTAAAAAATTCCTTTGGCCTAGATGGTTTCAGTGGAGAATTCTACCAAATGTTTAAAGAAGAATTACTACCAACTCTATGCAGTATCTTCAAGAAAATGGAAGAGAAAGGAATAATAATCTAATTCATTTTATGAAGCTAGTGTTTACCCTGATACTGAAGCCAGACAGGGCAGGAAAACTATAGACCATAAATATGGAGGTAAGTATCCTTAACAACATTTTGGCATATAAAATTTAGCAATGTACACAAAGAATTATATACCATGATCAAGTGAGGATTACTCCAAGGCTGTATCTGTAAATCAATTGATGTGATCCATTATATTAATAAGCTAAAGAAGAACAATAATATGATCATATCAGTTGATACAGAAAAAGCATCTGACAGAATTCAATGCCTATTCATAACAACATTTCAGAAAACTAGGAAGAGTGGAGAACTTCTTCAACTTGATAAAGTGGTCTAGCACTCTGCAAGAACCTTACAGTTAACATTACATTCTATATATAAAAAATAAGTCAAGGAGGTTTGATCTCATCACTCTTATTCAACTGAGTGTCAGAAGTTCTAGTCAATGCATTAAGGCAAAAAAAAAAAAAAGAAATAGAGGGCATAAGAATTGTTAAGTGAGAAATAAAACTGTATTTGCAGACAATATGATTCTGTATGTAAAAATCCCAAGGAATATTCACAGAAGCTCCTGGAACTACTAATTTGGTAAAGTAAGGTTATAGGATGCAAGATAAATATACAAAAATCAATTGAATTTCTATATATTAGCAATGAATCTGTGGATACCAAATTAAAAATACAATATCACTTACAATTACTTAAAACAACAACAACAAAATTCTTTGGTGTAAATACTCATGTACAATAAGGGTATCATGAAAACTATAAAATGTTGAGAGAAATCAAAGGAGATCTAAATAAATGGAGAGAAATGACATGTTTGTGGATATGAATACTTAGTATAATAAAGATGTCAATTCTCCCAAATTGAGACAAGGGCTTACCATTAATTCTTACCAAAATCATAGCAGAATTTTTTTTTATAGATATGGAGAAGGTTGTTCTAAAATCTTTGTGAAAAGGCAAAGGAAATAGACTATCTGTAATATTGTAAAAAAAAAAAAAAAGAGTAAAGTGGGAGAAATCAAGCTACTCAATTTTAAGACAGTCAGGACTGTGTGTCATTGGCAGAATAGACAGTAGGTCAATGGAACAGAAAAGAAACAAAACAAAACAGAAATAGACCCCACAAAATACACCTAGCTGATTTATGACAAAGGTACAAAAGCAATTTGCAGGCATATCTCATTTTATTTCACTTTGCTTACTGTGATTCACAGATATTGTGTTTTTTAGAAGTTGAACGTTTGTGGCAACGCTGGGTTAAGTTTATTGGTACCATTTTTCCAACAACATTTGTTCACTTATTGTGTCAGGGTCACATCTTGGTAATTTTCACAATATTTCAAACTTCTTCCATAATTATCTTATTGATTATATGGTGATCTGAGATCAGTGATTACAGACTCACTGAAGCTTTCAAACTTCATATTCCACAAAGAATTAATATCCAGAATATATGAGGAAATCTCAAAGCTCAACCGTAAAAACAAAATCCAATTAGAAAATAGGCAAAAGACATGAAGAGATATTTCACCAATGAGGACATATGGATGGTAGATAAGTATGTGAAACAATGTTCGACATCTTAACCATTATGGACACTAGATTAAAATCACAATGAGGTATCACCACACACCTATCAGAATGACTAAAATAAAAAATAGTGACAATGCCAAATGCTGGTGACTGTGTGGAGAAAGTGCATCTGTCATACATTGCTGGTAGAGATGTACAATGTTAAATCACTCTGGGAAACCGTTTGACAGTTTCTTAAAAATCTAAAAATGCATGACTAGAAAGGCCCCTGTCTGTGGCATTTTTCCCAGAGAAATGAAGACTCATCTTCACACAAAAACCTGAACATAGTTGTTTGCAGCAGCTTTCTTTATAATGCCCTCAAATTAGAAGACAGCCATATGCCTTTCAAGGAGTGAATGGTTAAACAGACTCTGGTATATCCATGCCATGGACTACTACTTGGCTGTGAAAAAATATATAAAAAGAACACAAAACGAACTATTGATAGCACGAATTGAATGAATCTGCAAGAATTAGACTGACTGAAAAACGTCGATCCCCAAAGGCTATATCCCATCGGGTTCCATCTATACAACATTCTTAAAATGACAAAATTATAAGAATGGAGAATGAATTGGTGGTTGTAAGAGTTAAAGAGGGAGTGGGGATGGAGGAGTGTTGGGGTGGCTATAGAAGGGCAACAGGAGGGGCCCTTGTGGTGACAAAAGTGGTCTATATCTTGCCAGTATACCGGTCAAAATCCTGGTTATATCATGCTGTAATTTTGCAAGATGTTGCTGTTGAAGGAAACTGGGTAAAGGGTACATCAGATCTCTGTTATTTGTTACAAATCCGTGTGAATATTCAACTATTTAAAAATTAAAGGTGTCATTTAAAACATCATATATATCATAAATATAAATATATTCCATATATTTGCAAGTTGCCTTCCTGTAGAGATGATTACAATTTATATGTCTGTCAAAATTGTGATGGATGTGCACCTGTCCCTGTATCCCAGCCCACATAGTGTATCACATTTTTTGACTTTGGCCAACCAGATAGTTGATAGTGGTATTGTTTTCATGTGTACTATAAGTTACGAGTGAAGTTAAGGATTTTTTTTCTCATGTTTCAAGGTCATTTGTGTTTCTTTTTCTTTGAACTGCCTATAAATCTTAAAAACCAGAGCTTGGGCGGGGGTTGCGGGGGGAGTTCCCTGCCAAGATATTAGCTTTTTTGAATGGTCTCCCTGCCTCCCACCCTCCATACCTCATGACACATATGCCTTCTCTTCCTCATAGGATTGTTCTTGGTTTCATAAGCAGACTTTATTTTTTGGCATCTCTGCCATCTCTTAGAATAGCCAAACCTGTGATACATTCTTTTACCAAAGAGTGGGTTCCTTTTTTTCTTTTTTAAAGTTAATGTCTATTTATTTTTGAGAGAGAGAGAGAGAAAGAGAGACAAAGAGAGCTGGGAGAGGGGGCAGATAGAGAGGGAAACAGAATCAAGTGGGCTCCAGGCTCTGAGCTGTCAGCACCGAGCCCAACGTGGGGCTCGAACTCATGAACCACAAGGTCATGACCTGAGCTGAAATTGGAACGTCAGCCAACGGAGCCACCCAGGCGCTCCAAGAGTGGGTTCTTAATGAAGGGCTCAAGCCGGTTCATTTTTCTGTGTCGCTCCTATTGAATTCTATAGCATCACAATCCCACAAAACTTATCAGAACATGTCTCTTTTACATTCCCTCTCCATGTACACTTTGAAGTCAATTTATTTACTCTTCTTCCTTCATGGATGTTAAGAAATTTGAATTCAGAGAGAGCTTTACACCTCCTGCTCTTCTTACCCTTACACGGTGTGCCTGTGTCTCCAATGCCCTCTGTTGTTTATTCATTCACTAGTAACATTCCTGCTAAACTCATTCTTCGGGGAGACCTTGAGATATATTTAACCCTAAACAGGAGGCCACAGCTTGGGAGTGGCTAGCTTCCATTTCTGCCCTGGCAAACTGTTTCTAGTTCCTTGGGGAGAGAGATTTAGGGAGTCATGGAACTCTTTTATGATTCCCACAAAATCAAAAGAGGTTTTGTTGTTGTTGTTTTGGTCACTTTCAACAGTCTTCTGTCTGGTCCCCTTTAGTGGCTGTCCATTGCCTTCAGGTTTGTTATCCCTCTCAAAAACCTGCCCTTAGCAAAAGATTCGATAAGCTCATTGGGACAGAAACGCAACTGACAGATAAAAGTTTAGATGGGACCCTCCTGGGTTTAGGTGTAACCTGCTCAAAGCCTGACACTGAGGCATGAAGCTGTAATGCTGACATTTCATGATGCAGACAGCAGGGAGGAGAGTTAAGTGTCTGGCCAAGTAAACACTTTGCGTTCTTGAAATCTGAACATGTAGGTAGCACATATTATCTCTACTCCTACATGTGCCCCTGTTCCTTGTGTGGGGCTGTGGAGGGGGTGAACACCTAAGCAAGCTAAGCATGTGTTAATGACAGGGGTTCAGCAGTGACACACAGGGTATCATTTATATATTTTGGTCTAGGTGATAAACAGATTCCGAGAGGGAGTTGGTAATAGTTCATCTTTGAAATTTCTTTTAGTTATACTGATTGGTGCAGCTGATATTTCTGTTAATACAGTGGCATTCAGTATCTCCATGTAAACTCTTAGGTTCCAGTTAGTACCAGTGTTTTTAGAAAGATCTGGGAAAAGTAAGAACGTCTTGAGAAAAATGAAAATAACACCTCCATGATAAAAACAAAGCTTGCTGTTGTAAGCATTAATGGACTATCATTCTTCTTCTCCTTCTGCTTCCACACAGTTATCCCCTTTGTTACAGACTCAATCTTCCTTTCAGCCACTGACCTCTCTTAGACATATTTAATTGATTTTCTTGACAGCATTTTCCTATTTTGATTCTTCTTCCATTGTTCCATTTTCCAGATGCGGTCCTGTTTTTTATTTACCCACGGGCTTTTTTTTTTTTTTAAAGCCCTTTATAAAATCACATCAATTGTTTGCCCCTTCTGGAGAAATTATAATTTGCAAAAGCTTAATTGGGATCTCTTATGATTCTCCACACTTCACAATTTTAATACGTATCATTAGCACCACAGAATTCCCAGATTTCTTAGTTCTTCCGAAGTTTCCTCTCCATATCTGGCCCCTCTCTATAGTTATAGTTGGCTAAAGTGTTTATTTCTAAAATAAAAAAGTCTGAAAGAAAACCAGATAAACATTATTACTACATCAAAGTCACAAGCTCTTCCCACACTGTCACTTAGCGTTGCTGTTTTAAGTTTTTGAAAAAGCAAATGCTGAACCCCATTTGGATGCTGTTTTCACAATAAACTATTTTAATAATCACATATGTTGTTGTTTTAAGGGCCCATTTTATAACGGAAAGACCATACTTGGGACTATCTTGGGGATTTGATTCATGTAATACCTACCTCATTTTGCACTAATCTGTTCATTAATCTGCCTGACTACATGGTCTGTTTTCATTCACTTTGATTTTTTTTTGTGTTTAAAGTTCAGGGTTTCAATGTTTACTGCTAAAATTGAGGATGACAGCTTTTGCTTGTGTGTTTGCTTGTTAGTCCATCTAGATTTCTTTCTTTTTTTAAAAATTGTTTTTCACATTTATTTATTTTTGAGAGACAGAGACAGAGCACGAGGGGAGGGAGGGGCAGAGAGAGGAGACACAGAATCCCAAGCAGGCTCCAAGATCTGCACTGTCAGCACAGAGCCCGATGTGGGGCATGAACCCATGAACTGTGAGATCATGACCTGACTGAGCATGACCTGACTGCAGTCGGATGCGCAATCAACTGAGTCACCCAGGCGCCCCCATCTAGATTACTAAACATTTCCATATTGCAAAGGGAAGAAAGAAAAGAAAAAGATGGAGATAATATTGTGATATTGTGTCAACACATTTACTTATTACACGAGAAGCCCTCTGAATGAGCAAATAAAGATGTAGAGAGAGAGAGAGGAAGAGAGAGAATCCCAAGCAGGCTCCACACTGTCAGTGCAGAAACCAATGCAGCGTCCAAATTCATGAACTGTGAGATCATGACCCGAGTTGAAATCAAGAGTCAGACGCTTAACCAACTGAGCCACCCAGACGCCCTGGGACATGGATGATTTTCAGTTGGGATAGGATGAGAACACTTACTGCTGGGATTCACAGTTTTCCACCACTCCTTTTACCCAGTAGCACCTCATCTCATTTCCTACTGTTGGACTTAAAAGATTTCAGTTTTTGTTTTTTTTCATTATCATTATTATTTTAAGTTTATTATTTATTTTGAGAGAGAGGGGGGAGAGAATCCCAAGCAGGCTCTGTGCTATCAGGGCAGAGCCTGATGTGGGGCTCCATCTCGTGAACTGTGAGATCATGACCTAAGCCAAAATCAAGAGTTGGATGTTTAATAGACTGAGCCAACCAGGCACCTCAAAAAGATTTCAGTTTTTAAGAGACTTCTGTCATGCTGATGATAGTGTAACACATATTTTAGTCCCAAACAATAAGATGCAAGAAGTCTCATAGGATTTATATCTTTATCCAAATAACCAACTTCCAGTTTATCCTGATCAATGGACAAATTCACTGGTGGATTTCCCCCTTGCTGAGTAAAAGTTTAGGAGAGAGTGCTTAATCACTACAGAACATTTAGGCAAGGGTGCTCTGTTCCTCTGTTCACACAGGTCACCTGAGAAAGGAAAAGAAACCTATGGTAGTAAGAACAAGTGCAGATTAAAAGCTCAATAAAGTAGCTGCTTTGGCGAATGTTTTGTTTGCCACAGGTGCCTATTAAAGGCGGGGGAGATCAGAGGATCATTCTCTATGAATCAAGTGTCAACGGCCATTCATCAAGTTACAGACCAGCACGGATGTCTGGTTAAGGGCACAAGTGCCTGGGTGCTTGAAAATAAGGGAAGTTGTCCAATGAAATCTGAAGACAGAAACTGGTAATAGTGTCTGTGATTGCACCCTTTTTCCTGCTATACTGGGCCTGAGTTTCCTGTCAATATCCGTTGGTTGTTACCTGCCACCTCCCTTTACACATGAAGAAGTGTTTCTTCATTATTTGGATGTGCAAAAGATTTTATTACCCCTTAGTTTCTGAACTATTAACCCAACATTCCTCACTAACACTTGGTAACGGTGGTGGTGGTTGAAAATACATTTGGTACAATCTAAGTTGACCGTTAGCCTCAAGCAATAATTCTAACATGTTTTTTAACAGTTTAATTCAGGCTCTTTATGATCAATGTTCAGTCTCTTAGATTCCACTCTGCTGTTCTCCAAGATGGTGTGTAGAGTATGAGATTTGGGGGAGAGGCTCCCATGACTACTTGGCTTTGGAGGAAGCACTCAGCTTCCTACTGGTTCCTGATGCATTTCAGTTGGCATCTGCTGAGATGTGTTTAGTGTGACCCCGTCCCTGTGGTATCCACCAGTAACATCTAGGGATGATAATCCCATGGTATATATTCTCGTCTCTTCTCCTCTCCTCTCCTCTCCTCCCCTCCCCTCCCCTTTTCTTCTTTTCTTTTCTTTTCTTTTCTTTTCTCCCTTCTTTTCTTTTTTAAGTTGCATGCTCAGTGTGAAGCCCAAAGAGGGGCTTGAACTCACAACCTTGAGATCGAGATCTGAGCTGAGATCAAGAGTCAGAAGCTTCACTGCTTGAGCCACCCAGGTGTCCCATCGTCTATTGTTTCTTAAACTTGATCAGGGCCTGGCCAGCTCACCTCTAACATTTGCAGGACCTGAGGAAGACTACCAGGAAGTATGACTATAAATGTATATAAATATAAATCAAGCGAAGGTACTCTTACGTATGTTCTATGTAATAGAACCTCTATGGGTATACTTTTGAAATGACAACATTGAAAAATATCTTTAAAGCTAAGGCTTTCATATATTTGAAAACTGGAAATATATTATAGAAAAACTTATTATTATATGTGTTTGAGAGTTCTGTTGATGGGTTGGATGACTACTAAAATAAATACATAATTCAATATATTATTACCTATTTATTTCTTAAGTTATTTTTTCTGATTTTATTTCAGCAGAATTATTAATAATGTTATTGTGATCAAGATTTTCATAACTTGGGTCCACTGATAGTAATGCCAAATGAGACATTTCCTGAATGATTGTAGTATTTATGCATTTTTCCTTTGTCTGTAGCTCTGCTGAGGGGTATAGCAACAAAAAGTCTAAGTAATTGTTTTAAAACAATATTTGATTTGAAATGAACCCATGAATTTTACAAATGTGTAAACATTGTAATGGAGTTGTGTATGATAAAATTGTTACTAAAGAAGTTATACAAGTTATTAAATTATACCTTATAAATACTACTTATGTTGCTAATGATCCTCACCATCTCTTTAGAACCATATAGTTTATCTTCAGTTTTTCTTCTTTCAAACTTTCAATTCTAGAATATATTTTTTGAAGTGAAAATAGCTATATTCTATGAACATTTCTCTGTTTCGTATAAACTGTACCACGATCGATAATGGCCAGAAAATGCAGTCTATATTTTGGAGACTTTCTATACACATCTTCTTCATAATCAGGCAAGTGATTTTGTTTTTTTACTCTAATTTTCTTATTTTTTTAATTGAAATGTCACTTGTTTTGCATATTTCATATGCTGTTTCTTTCAATTCAGGCATACCATATTTTTTCTAAAAAATTAAAAAGTAATTAAAAACTTTTTAAAAATGTTTATGAGTGTGGGAGGGGCAGAGAGAGAGGGAGACACAGAATTCCAAGCAGGCTCAAGGCTCTGAGCTGTCAATACACAGCCCCACAGGGGGCTTGAACTCACCAGCAGTGAGATCATCACCTGAGACCTGAGCAGAAGTCAGAGGCTTAAGGGACTGAGCTACCCAGGTGCCCCTTAAAAAGCAATTTTAATCCTTTTAAAGGTAAAATAACCAAAGTTAAAGGGGTTTTCTTTTTCTTTGCCAGAATGTATGGGAAGCAATAGCTCCATCCCCCTACTGTGGATAATGCAAATCTGATATTAATTTCACTTTCCCGCAAGTCACAATTCACTCTTTATTTGAGCATCTTCTCTTGAGCATCTTGTGTTGTTTTTCTTAATATTGTGTGTACTTTAGTAAGTGGTTGGAAAATCAGAATTAACACGTATTTCATGAAGAGTTCTCCCTTGGGCATATCCAGAAACTGCTTATATAATCTATGATTGTTCCAAAGGACATCGCTGCTGTGACGCAGTTGTAATCCTGTCTGCCACTTGTCATATGTGCCTATCATGAATACTGAGCTTGTTCTGGAGTGTCCCAGCGTCACAAATCAGAGCAAGACGCAAGACAATGGACACTTAGCACTTTTGGAAAACGACACCTCATTACACAAGAATTCTATTGTACTCTTGCTGAGAGGATTTGATACACTGAGTGCTTCCTCTGTTCAGAATCTCCGGGCTGTGAAGCAGTGACCGTTTCTCACTCAGCAGTAGGAGTGTAACCGAACCCACGTTCCATGTTTGCTATGCCTGATGCATAGCAAAGCCAGTCACTGAGACACTAGGTGTGAAGCAAGGAAAGAGTGTATTCGAGAGGCAGCCAAACGAGGAGACAGGAGGACAAGCCTCAAATCTTCCTCTCAGAAGAGGGAAAGAACAAGTGTTTTATAATCACAGGGGTTGGGATGAAATACATATTGATGAAAAGGGCGGGGGAATTGATGATTATTCATGAGGAAAGATGGAGCAGGCACCATGAGCAAACATATATGTAATGTGGGTTCTCATGTTTACTTTGGGTGGAGACTTAACATTAAAATGAGGCAAAATGCAGCCCCTGATATCAGGAGGTTATTGTAGGACAAGAGAAGGAGCTGTGGGCACGCGCGGAGAGCTGGTATAATGTGGCAGGGTCTTGGGCTCCCTATCTTGGGCAAGGAGGGCAGGGCCTTGCTTGTTCATAGGCTGGAACCTAGAGTTGACCTAGAGTCCACGCTTCTGCAGAGAGAGAGCTAGTGAGTTTGTTAGTGGGGGTCTAAAGGGACACGGTAGCTGACCAGGGGGCAACAGTTCTCTGAAAAGCAAGCTTTAGACTTTCTGCGAGTTTCAACCTGTTAATACTATGGCTCCCAGTGTCAGGATCACCTTGAGCCACCACAGCATTGGGAAGCAGTCATCTTCTTTCAAGGACACAGGGTAAAGCATGTGAGGTGTCTCCCTGGCACCTGAACAGGGTTGCTCATGAGAGTGGATGCTTGGGGTTATGGGTCACTCTGTGCACCACTGAGCCCCAGATCCTGTGCGATGGAGATACCATGTACTTTTACCTCACAGAGCTGCCCCTGTAGGCACATAGCTCTTTTGGCCCTGGGAATGTGTCATTAGGAGAATTGGGTAATTTCTTATATCCCATAAAAATAAGATAATATTTGCTTCATTGTATATTCTTAACAATTATTTTATGTTAACTTAATTCTGAATATTTTGCTTCTACTCCATATTTCACTGATTTATCGCCTGGGTGTGTATGTATATGTGTTAGTGGTATACTCTACTTTAAAGCATGGTCTAAGATTAGGAATGGGTACTGGAACCTTCCCCATGTACTCAGCCTGCCCCCGTGCCCCCCTGTCCCTGGCCTTATAGGTGCTACAGATCCTTCTGAATGACTTCTATGTCTCAGACTAGCCACCCTGGAGGCTCAACTTTGAAGTGGCTTTGCTCTCAACCACAGCGAGCCTCTTGGAAGGCCCTTTGGCTCTCAATCCAGTGCCAATACCATATTCAACACGATATGGAGACCAAGGATGGCTCAGAAAAGCAAACTAGACATTTTCTGTGCTCTTACCCTCTTCACTGTGGTGGGATGAGTGCTACTCTGTACAGCAGAGACACTTGGGGATGGGGATACCAGGGCTTACCTACTCTTTCTTCTTTCTACTCCCTCTCCTCTGTCTTTCCCCCAGGTGGCCATGGGATGGATTTTCTTTTATTTCCCTAATCTACTTTCTTAATGAAAAAAATCTATGATCTGCTCATGGGCTTAACCCTTGATATGTTAAGTGAGAGCTAAAGATATCTAGAAAATCCTTTCGTCCTCAATGATGTTAGCCTTTGAAGACTATTGTTTTACTGCTGAATTCTAGATTTGATGTCAGAAATGAAATAATAATTCTACATTTATTCCAGTTTCTTCTTTGATTCTTTTACAGCTGTAGTTAGACTTGAAGGCACATTGGAATCACCATGGATGGCTGATTAAAAGATATACTGCTGGGGGCACCTGGGTGGCTCAGTCAGTTAAGCCGCCAACTCTGGGTTTCAGCTCAGGTGGTGATCTCACTGTTTTTGAGTTCAAGCCCAGCGTTGGCTCCTTGCTGCCGGTGGGGGTGTGCTTGGGATTCTGTCTCTCCCTCTCTCTGCCCCTCCCCTGCTCTCTCTCGCTCTCTCTCTTTCTCTCTCCAAATAAATAA
The DNA here is from genome assembly GCF_046562875.1 of Panthera onca. Classification (NCBI taxonomy): domain Eukaryota; kingdom Metazoa; phylum Chordata; class Mammalia; order Carnivora; family Felidae; genus Panthera; species Panthera onca. The sequence goes on along the minus strand of NC_138343.1, from coordinate 20,198,295 downwards.
ACTTAAAAAATCCCCACATATCGCTGGAATTCACTCTTGGAGTTTCTGATTTTGTAGGGCCGGAGAAGGGCCTGAGAATTTTCATTTCTAATGGGTTCCAGTGATGCTGGTGCTTCTGGTCTGGGGACCACACATGGAGACCCACTTTTCTACAGCAATCTTAAGCATGCCCACCGGACACCCTGTTCCAGCAGATGGATACCTTGGGTTGAGCAGAGAGAAAGTTTATGTGTTTGGAAGGTAAAATAGAAAGGCACATTAAGTGGTTGTGTGGTTTATTTATTTATTTATTTATTTATTTATTTATTTTTTGTATTTCAAATGGGTATGTCCCTGCTGAACTCACCAAGAAGTGCCAGATCTAAATACCTGTTTATTTAGATGGAACGTACTCTAACAATACGAAATTTAGAAGAAAGCATTATTTCTTTTTTGCACGTGGGCCTTAGCCAGCTACGGTAAGAAACAGATACTTTTCTTACTTAGCTGAGATTTCCATGACATGTTTTCTCTCCATGATAATTTACCAGAATGTGATATTTTAAAAACAGTTAACCGATTTTTTTTCTAGGTTTCATTTAAAATTATACTTAGTAAAAATTTACCATAAATACATCTTTCTGCCTTGGAGGATTTTCTTTCACTTTTTCATGGTAGCAATGGAGCGACATCATTGATCACTTAATTATGATTCCCTTTGGGGTAAAATGTTAATGAAAATACTTGAGAGCACCAAGAAGCATTTTTCAGATTCGAATGCCAAGTCACAGTATGGCTAGTCTATTCTTTTTGAAAATGGAATCACATCCCTCACTAAATGTTTCCATAAAAAAACTTTTGGGTGCTTTTGCCTTGAATGAGAGTTGTGTGGGTGAGGAAGACATTCAGTGCATTCTACATTAATCTTGCTCTATTTGTTTTCACCATAAGGCATAATTATCGAGCTACAGACATTATAAATCATATAAAAACAGAAGTAGCACTAAATTACTTTGTTTTCTCAAGTCTCAGTGTTAAATTTATTTATTATTTTTTTCACAGCTTCCTTATTTAAATAGGGGCTCCTCTTGCACCCTTATTTGGAAGAAGAGGCTGGCATAGAACATCAAAATTTTTCTAGCCCTGAGTACCCTTGTATCTTCAGACATGACTAGACCAGTCAATAATTATGAACATGATTGGGGACCCATCTCGGTCTCCCACCACTCAGCTTTCTTTTCTTTTGTCCTTACAAGCAATATGTTAATGTATCTCACAGAGGCTCTGCTGTTCTCAGCTGCAGAGTGTGAGCTCACCCACTGAAAAGGCAGTGAGCTAATTAATGCAGCCACCTCAACAGTGAACACAGCAGTCACCCTAGATGTACACTAGGACACCCGTGAGAAAGGAGTGACCATCTGCAGAAAGCATAGTGCTCCAAGAAACCGTAAGAATACAGTGGAACAGAGCAAATGGATGTAAGTCACACAATCTTGATCTGCAACTGGTCAAAGCAAACATTATCCCAAAGATGAGATACGAGGTAGTGTAGAGTATCTCGGATGCTCACCTTCACTGGCTGCCTAAGTATTTATAAAGAGAGATTGATATGGAAGGCAGGGAGGGAGAGGGAGAAAGAATATGAAAACACGCCTGCTGAAACCATTAATATGAGCAGACAGGCAAGCTAACATGCTTATTACCAACATGTAATAATATATAGTGAAGACATTTTGGACGTTTAGAAACGGTTCAGGGAATTGGGAGGCCCAGGTTATTCTGATGCCTTTTAAAAGGTTTGCAAAATATTGTAATGTGTGTGAAATGGACAGTTGCTTTTCCATTTTTTATTAAAGACAAAATGTAAGGATTTTTATCTTCTCAGGGTAAGATTTGATTCTGGATAGAAGTGCGATTTAAAAAAAAAAAGTGAGTGCAGACCATGCCTTTCTTTGCAATTATCTGTAGAAAAGAAATCTATTTCATGTCTCGTGTAAAAAAAAAAAAATCTGTTTAAAGTTTTAAAGGACCAATGACTTAGCCCTGCATTTTTTTTTCTTGTGTGGTAATTTTATTTCATGGCTTTTGAGCACCTTTTGTTCTTAAAACTTCTTACCAGTATTTGCTTTGAAGTAAGTCACACGTGGTCTTAGATGCCCCAAACCTTCAATGAGAGAATTGCCCTCATTGTGACAATCCTACACATTTTAGTTAAAAAACATCCCTCAACCCTAGTCATCTTCAGCACAGAATTTGAATTACTTAACTTTCAATTGAAGGTATAGGTTTGTAGTTTCCATTTTAATTTTTGTGGAAAACTTTTGTTAATTTTGAACTATGTCCCAGATAGTCCACAGAGTGAGGTAAGGAAAGGCAAGGCGGGCGGCCGATGGCTCATCAGCCCTGGAAGTCAGGCTCCCGCTCCACAGTGTCGGCGTCCTGCAGGGCTGCTCATATGGCAGGCACTCTGGAGACCAGAAGAATCAGATCTTTTCTAAATACAGAGGACATTTTTACTTCTATTCGGAGGGTTAAAAATTAGGGGCATTTTTACCTCATGGGACCAATATTAAATAAGGTGTGCAATTTAGTCTCCCAAGTTTAAAAACTGAAATTGTAAGACAACTGAATTAAAGATTCAGCCTTTTTTCTTCTACTGGAAAAAAAAAAAAAAGAAAAAGAAAAAGAAAAAAAAAAGTGGTGGGAAGAGAGAGAGCAAGAGATAATAATAAAGTCGGGATACAGAACAGAGGGCCTTAGTTTCTGTCCAGAGGGACCACCATCTTTTAATATAGCCACTTAAAAATACATGCATTGCTACATTTTTCATTAGCCTTAATTTTTTCATCAATCATGTTAATTTATACAGAGGGCACTTAATAATAGCTAATTAACACTTATGACTTCTGAAATTAAAAGACCTTTGGAGAGATTACTGCTGGTTGGGGAAAGGATTTTTTTTTTTTTTTTGTTCCTCCCATTCTAGAAAAGAGAGAGAAATAGCAAGAAAGTATGGGGCTTGGTGTGTTGAGAGGAGAGTCTTGCTTCTGCTTCCCTGATCATCCAGCAGATGATAACGACAATGGTCTATGTAGGCCTGGTGACATTCCCTGACACCGCCCTAGAAAAACGACACCATTGAGGATTACTGGTCTCAAACGAAATAAATCAAAATTCAGGATGATCTCTAACTAGACTGAGACCAAAATGAAACTTATAAATGCCACAAAATGATGTCAGAAGTAAACGAAAAATAATAACAATCCAGTGTAGTTTCTCTGTTGGAACAAAATAAGTCACACAAAAAGTCAAAATTTACTAAGTTGAAATAATATTGAAGTTTTTGGGAGAAATAATTGTACAATGACTTTACTTATCAATGGAGGTGACTTGGATTTCTCTGTGTCATATTAAGCAACTGTGCTTGCCTGTTTCATTCCTTTGTACCTCACTGCTTTAGGTCATGGTCTCTGTATTAAGAAAGTAGATTTTAACTGGGTCCTTTTTAGTATCTACAAAATGTCTTTGGTCAAGTACTTGTTTTATGTGAATGGATGTCTGTGTATATATGTACACACACAGAAATATACTATTGTATACAAATACTACATGTGTATATTATAATTTGTATATATTATAGCATCTTCTCTATATTTAGAAATAGATCTATTTATAAATACATCTTTTACATTTTTATTTTATCTACCAGTAGATGTCTCCCTTCCCTGACTGAAGATTTCAATCTATAGGCCTGAGATTGTCAGTTAATCTTGTTTTTGTATGAATGGAGACATTAAGGTTTTTAAAAAAGGGAAACTTGAATATAAAGCATCTCCCAACCAAATTCATGTTTTTTTTTTTTTAAGTTTATTTATTTATTTATTGAGAGAGAGAGAGAGAGAAGCAGAGGCGGGGGGTAGGGAGAGGGGGAGAGAGAGAATCCCATGCAGGCTCCACTCGGAGCCCAACTCCGGGTTCCAACTCACAAACTGTGAGATCATAACCTGAGCCAAAATGAGGAGTCAGTTGCTTAACCAACTGGACCATCCAGATGCCCCTATCCAAATCCATGTTTTAAATGCCTATTCGTGTATACCATATTCAATTGAAAATGTTGCATGGGGGCATTTTAATTTTAAGAGGATTACACAACAGATTCTCATTGCTCTCAGACCCTTTGAGTCTTTATGTTCTGACTAAAGATTATACCTGTGTAATACCTTTCTCGAAGTACCTAATCTGGTTTCAAGGGATTATGTGAATCTAAAAAGAAGTCTAAAGTCAGACTAGGGAATAAAATGTACTTCTGAATTTTAACATCAACTTGAAAATTGTCTGAATTTAGCTGTACATAAGAGTGAAAATGTTGACTCACTTCTTCAAGAGGTAGAAAACATTTCCGAATGTGGTTATATGACCTGTGTTGATGTTAAAACGTTTAATGCAAGTTGTAGCTTAGAGGGGAGAAGTTTGCACATTGAGAAGCTTGTCATGTCCATGCTAAAAAGTTTTCTCTAGAAAACTTGCAGTGATAAGGCAAAAATTTTGAGGCATTCTTTTGGTGCCTCCAACATTCTCTTTCCCCTTCTCTTAGTTTACTTTTCCATTTTCCCTCTGTCGTTGGTGTGGCCTTGGTCTCACCTGCTCTGTTACCGTCCCTGTGAAGTGCTCTTAATTTGGTGTTTAGCAGGCTATTGAGAACTTGGCTAGATGTTGTGAAAGCTCTGTGGCCTGCCAATTGTGGAATTTCCCAATGGATGGGATGGAAGAGAGTCCTTAAATCTACTGATTTGTCTTTGAACATGCCTGGGACAAAAATTATTGGTCTATTACTCATCGTGTTGATGGTTTTTTGGTGGTCTGTGTTCTGAGAAAACTGTGCTGACATTATTCTCTAACTGTCTGGAACCACCTGGATTGCAACTATTTCATCATCAGAGGAGTGATTCCAAAACCCTTTTCTGTGAGGAACATTCCCTCCTAAGGTGGTTACACTGTGAGTTTGGGGACTCTCTCAGGGGTATGATGGACTGTAGGTTATACTCAATTCTGACCTAAACAATCATCCAACTGATTGAAAGCCACGAATGTGTTCTGACATCAGGGCTGAGAACCGCTGGTCTAGATAATTCATTGTCGCCTTCTCATACATTGGTTATAGTTATAGAGGATGCTTTGAGTCCATTACTGGAGTATCAGATTAGTATTCTGTGAAATTACTGTGAACCCACAGGAGGGCCTTATTTTTCTAAGTTGAACCAATTTTCAAACCAGAAGTTCCATTTTTTAAATAATGGTAATTAAATAAATAATAGTAATTACTAAATAATAGTAATTAAAATATTTATAAATGAAATGAAAGTACCATTTTAATTATTGTAAGGTGTACATTTCAGTGGCATTTAGTACATTCACAATGTTGTACAAACATTACCATAGTCTTATTCCAGAATTTTTATCACCCCTAAAGGAAACCCCATCCTCATTAGGAGTCATTTCTCACTACCCCCCAAACCTGAGCCTCTGGCAACCACCAGTCTGCTTGCTGTCTGTATGGGATTGCCTCTTCTGGACATTTCATACAAATGGAATCATATGACATGTGGCCTTTGTGTATGGCTTCTGTCACCAAGCATACTGTTTTGAAGGTTCATCCGTGTTGGCACATGTATAAGAACTTTATTCCTTTTTATGGCTGAATAATATTCCATTGTATTTATGTACCACAGTTTGCTTATTTACCTTTTGGCTATTGTGAATAATGATCCTGCAAACATTCTTGTACAAGTTTTAGTTTAAATACTTGTTTTTCATTCTTTTGAGTGGAAATGTTGGGTCATGGGATAATTCTATGTTCAACTTACTGAGGAGCCTCCAAACTGGGGTGCTATTTTTGCCAGGTGAATGTTTCTTCAGAGAACCACTAATGTAATACACGGGGAAGGCTTCCTACTTCAATAAAAATGCAGAGTTAGGCATCCCAGGGTCCACCGTAATAATCATCATAATTATTCCTATGAGTTTAGAATCATGCTTACAGTTATAAGGTATTCTGTGATTTTTCATATGCTTGGACAATGATTATTTATTTGAGTTTCATGACAATGCAGGATGGCAGGCAAAGCTAACAATGTATTCATTTCATAAATGGGACAACTGAGGTCCGGGGAGCTTGGATATCTTAGCTTCACTTTGTAACTAGTAAGTGCTATGATCAGGACCAGAATCCATGTCTATTAGGTGGATGCCTTTTGTACTGTTCTATGATATGTATTTATTGCTTTTTAATTTTTCACCATATTGACAATATTAGTACTGAGTTTTCCATTTTGGTTGCTTATGACAAATGGTACTTTTGGTAGGGTGATGACTGGCTAGGGTTTGCAACTGTTGACAAAAGTGTTCTCCAATGATTGAAACAATCAATGACTGACTGTATTACTCATCCAAGTTTTACAATTGTGCCCATCCTCTGAACTCTGCCTCGAGAAAGTGATCCTGTCATCTTCAGATGAAAAATGATGACACATACATTAATGAAACGCTGTTTTTTATTTTCATATCTGCAGTGAGAAAAACAGGAATGGGGCTTCTTAGCTAATTAATACCTTGACAGAGTATAAGAACAAAAGGCTGACTTTTCTGAAATTTGATACCCACTTTGTATTAACAGAGCCAATAGTGGTGACCAGAGGAGAAACTTCTAGAAGGACAACTCTTCAGTTTTAATCAGTGTTATTCAGATAAGAAGCTTTGCTTTGTTTAGACTTCAGTAACTTTTATTCCTCTATAATCAGTTAAGCAATTAGGACTAATTTAGGCCTACACTGGCTTGTAGGACATGGTGATCTATTTCCTTTGAAGCGTCTCCCCTATCCAGTTAGTATCACCTAACACATTTGGAGGTACTTTTGGTAAGAATAGAGAAAATACAATGGAATACTACTCGGCAATGAAAAAGAATGAAATCTCACCACTTACAACAACATGGATGAAACTAGAGTGTATTATGCTAAGTGAAATAAGTCAGAGAAAGACAAATACATGATTTCACTCATATGTGGAATTTAAGAAACAAAACAGATGCACATAGGGGAAGGGAAGCAAAAATAAGATAAAATCAGAGAAGGAGCAAACCATAAGAGACTCATAAATACAGAGAGCAAACCGAGGGTTGCCAGAGAGGAGGTGGGCGGGGGAATGGGCTAAATGGGTGATGGGCTTTGAAGAGGGCACTTGTTGAGATGAGCACTGGGTGTCATACGTAAGTGATAAATCACTGAGTTCTACTCCTGAAACCAATACTATACTGTATGTTAACTAAATTGAATTTAAATACATTAATAAAAAAAGAAAAGAAGATGGAACTAACAGGTTCAGGAAAATTTTTTTGGGGAGTGAAACTCATTCTTTTCCTGGACAGTCATCATAGTGGCAGCCAATATGCCTTCTTTCATCCGGCATTTGCTTTGTAAAACATTTTGGCAGCTAATGCACTCGAGGGCTTGCCTGTTTCAGAGTCTTACTACCAACAAAATACAGCACATGGTATATGATTATTCTAAATTAATTTGGGTTTGAAACTTTTTGAGCATTTCATTATCATCCTTTAGAGCCTCACCGTCCAGTAGAGTAGCCTCTTGCCTATGTGACTATTTAAATTTAAATTAATTAAAATTAAATAAAATTTAAAATTCACCTCATCAGTTGTACTAGACACATTTCAATTGCTCACCAGCCTCATGTGGCTGGTGATTACTGTTTTGGACACCACACATATAGAACATTTCCATCATCATAGAAAGTTCTATTGGACAGTGCTGCTTTAGATAATTGGGAAAAATCATCTGGAGTTCCAAAACTACAATTTTTCATCACAAAAATAGGAAAATGTTTGTTTGATTCACAGCCTATAATCCTAGAAAAGAGGCCCTAAGGAACTGGAAGAAGCCTTAGAAATCATCCGAGAGGAGCCATCTGTTTTACAGACCTAAGGGAAGGTGGGTTTGGCATGGGCTAGTGACTTGTCAAAAGTCCTGTAACTAGTTACTGGCATACATTTCATAACTTTATATCATGCTTTTCTTCATAAAGCTGGTGTATATATTGTCCAGAAGTGTTTTGAGAAGTTCATGCAATGTTAAAATAGTAAATTACTAGCTTATCATTTTCCTTTTGTTTATCACCAAGTGTCCTGAGAGCCCATATTCATACCTTCTCTTTCTCCTGCCCATTTACTCTGGACTCTCTTGCTGGATGGTTTCAGCTCTTACAATCACTAAGATGTATCTACTAAGGACATTGACCACATCTTAGTTCCTACATCCAAAGGGCTTTTCTTATTTTATAATATGGTTCTGCATTATATCTTTAAATCTTGGAATATTTAAGAATAGATGCCTTCACACTCATTTATTCTCCTTTTCCCCCAGTCTTATCTTCTGCTCCACTATCCTTTCCTTCCTGGTCTCCCTCTCAGATTCCTATTCCTTCCCTTCTCTCCTAAATGGGGTCATGCAAGGACCCATTGTTTCCTTATTATTTTTCTCCCTATACTCTCTCCCTTTACAAGTTTACTTAACACTAAGGCTCAGCTACCCTCCAGATGACTGACTCCCCACCTGTAACTCTAACTCTGGGAGCTTGGGTCCCATGGCCAGCTGCCCCACAGGAACCTCATGCTCAAAACACTCAAAGCTCTACCCAGTTGTCTTTTGCCTCTAGCCCCACTTCTTCCCGTGCATCCTATTTTTGTTAAAGACACAATAATTGTTCGAGCTACCCAGAATCGAAATCTTAGGTTCGTCACTGCCTCCTAAGGATGACCAACTATCTTGCTTTATCCAGGATTGAAAGATCTTCTAAGGGCAGGACTGTTAGTGCCTAGCAAACCAGGGTTGGTCACCCTATTCACAGTTCTTTCTTGCTACTATATCCAATCAGCCAGCAATTTGCTTTCAGTTCCACAATATTTTGCAAGTTTGTCTCTTTATTTTATCCCATCTTAATTTAGTTTTATCTCATCATATCTCTTGTAATAGCCTTTTCATGGATCTCCCTCTTCCAGTCATTCTTCCTTCAACCCATCCCAAGATCCACTACTGGGTAATCTTTCTATAAGTTAACCATGCTGACTCTTTACTCAAAAATATTCCCTGAGGACTTGGGAAGGGACCAGAAAGTAGAATGGTAACAAAAGAAAAGATAATTACTTTGAGGATTGAAGTAAAAGCAAAAGTCCTATGAAGAACAGAGTTTTGTTTCTTTCTCTTCTGAGTCCAGAAGTCACAGGCACCAAATTGTCAAACCTGGGAAATGACTTAGACCTTCAGTCTTTAACTTGGGGACTTGGCCAGTGACATTTGTTATGCATACTACCTCCTCCTGTTACCAACTCTTTGCTGCTTTGCTGGTAGCTCCGCTTCTTTGTCACTAGCTATTTTTGTCCAGGGACAATTATTTCCAGATAAATCATTTTGCCTGGGAAACCATTTCTCACTTCCCATATCAAGAGGCAGAAACAAAGAGGAGACAAATATGGTTCTACTTAAGAAACACAGTTCTCCTCAAAAGAGTATCCTCTTCTCTATTGCTTCCCAGTGGCTAATGTTTGTGGCCAGGCTCTGAACAACGTTTGCTTACCTTGTTTAGACCACTGATGTCCAGCCACTTTGAGTAACCCACTCTTCCCTATGATCAGCCTTTCCATGTACACATGTTCGCACATTGCACATTTTGCCTTTTGTTATGTCACTCCCATGTATGCATGTCCCAGCCCACCCATGGTTCAAATCTCAGCTCATATGTCATCTCCATCATGATGTCCATGCCATGGACAGAACCCATCATAACAGAAACCATCTTCCCTTTTCATAGATTCCACAGACTTTTGAGAGCCATTGAATTTTAAGATGACTTACGGGAACATTGTGTTCTTCACCCGGGGTGGGGGGGGCAAGAAGAAGCCTTGTCCAAGCTGAATGCAGAGAGACACCTTTTTACAAAAGTGGATGACTTTTCCAGTTGCCTCCCAGGTCAATTTGGTTCCCATAATCATGTAATTAAAAGAGTTGGAGAGATTTCTGATTCTTTCTCATACTCTGGCTTTCCAAGATTGCAGTGCCATCAATCTAGTAGGAAAAAGCAGGTTATTGCAAGTGTATGTTACAGTGGCACAAGTTCTGATCTAGAAAAGGCTGGAAGGAGAAATAATTGAACGCAACTACTCTTTCCAGGCTTTCCTAGATGGGAACCAGCCAGTTCCAAGATGGGTATCATCTCTCTCTAAATTTCCATAGAACTTTATATGCATCTTTTGATGGTGTTTCTCATTTTTGCATCTTACACATTCCACATTCTTCTGTCCATCTTCTGTCCATGTGTGTCTTTGACACTCTTTCTCAGTCTCTATTGTGAGTTTCTTTTCCTTTATTCTCGATGAGAGTTGGAATTTCCCTGTGCTGAGTTCTGAGTTTCCACTTCCTCTGATTCCACACTTTCTTTTTCAGCAATCTTACCCTGACCCATTACTTCGATTAATGCCTATAAATGACAACATCCAAATTTATAACTTCATTCCAGCCTCTTTTATTCTCAGACCTATATATCATACTGCCTACATGACATCTGCACTTGAATATCATCTAGTGCTTCAAATTTAACAACTTGAACACTTGACAGCTCCTTCAGGATTTACTGCCACTCCAGTGATCACACCTCAGCTAAGAACACCACCACTTACCCAGTGTCTCAGGTCAGAAACCTGAGAATTGTCATTTCTCAATTTGTATGAACTCCTATAGATTCTATATCCTAAAATGTATCTTGAATCCCTATCTCCACAGTCACAATTATCATTCCCCCACTTATTCAGAAAAGCCTTCTTCTACTGCTCAATATAAAATAGACTTTCCGCTCATATTATTACAGGGATTTTACTTTTCCTTCATAGAGTTTACCCTCATCTATAGCCGTATGTTAACCTGTGTGATTCTGAGTGTGTTTTCTCTTCATCGTTAGCTTGTAAGCTATGTGAGAACAAGTGTTGTGTCCACCTTGCTCACCTTTGAGTCCCTAGCTCAAGCCTGGCACTCACAATAACCACTTGCTGACTGAATGAATAAATGAGACTTACAGAAGTATTCCATATTAATATTTGACTTTTTATAAATAGACTTGACTTCAAACTTTTGTGCCACAGATAATAACCAATAAACATCTAATTGCCAAATGCACAGAAAAACAATCATGTATTTATAAGGTTAATTATGCATGACCACCTCTGCTTAATAACCTGTATGGAATGGTTTTGAGCTTTAGGGTATCTTTTCCTTAGTTAAATAACATTAAATGAAATCTTTTGTTTATTAGTCAGGACAAAGTGTCTATTTGCAGTCTATGATCCCCTACATTATTATTCTTATAAGTGGGGAGATGATAATTGAAAAAGACAGTTGGAGTTCAGTAAAATTCATAAAGCAGAACATCATGTAATGATGATTTGCTTTCTGTTTTAAATTTTGTAGGTCATGTGTATTCCCGCCCTGTTGCTTTCCCAGTATTTGGCTTGGAAGTGCTGCCACTCATGATCCTTGCTCCTCTGGGTGAGTATAAAACTCATTCAAAGCCCAAAAGATTCTTTTTCCCAGGAGAAAAATCTTGACAAAAGATATATTTTTCTTGGAGAGATGTTCGTCCAATGGCAGTGCCCTCGAGAAACGACCTATGACCCATGCTTTCTGGACACTGAGATTCCTCTCCTGATTTTTCATTTTTTTTCTAAATCTTAAAACTATAGGATATATATAAAACATATATATATATATATTTTTTTTTTTCTTGCTAATAAAACCTCCTAGATAAAATCAGTACTTATCCAGAGCTAATGACTAACTAAACATAGCCTAGCTTTTTTTTTTTTTTTTTTTTAAGAGAGACTTTGATAAAAAATAAACTGGGATGAAGATGATAGGAAAGAATAGCTAACATAACAAAGGAAAAAAGAACTGTTTCTAATTACCTTTACAGTGTCTATTTACATCAAAAGGAGTCAGACAGATTACATATTCATGTTCATTTTCATTGAATATGGTGTATCTGGAATATTGTAAAGATCCATCAAAGAGTTCTGTCGTCAAAGAACTTGAGTCTAGTAGACTGGAAACTTACCCAAACACAAACAATTATGAGAAGGAAGAAGGACATTTTAGAAGGACATTGAAGAAGGATATTCAATATTGTAGTGTTTATAGCAACAGTGGGAAGTAGGTATTATTCTCCATTTTGCAGATGAAGATTATGAGTCTCAGAAAGTCTAAGTAACTTTTCTAAGGTCACAAGATCTGCCAGTGGTGGAACCTAAATTCAGATACTGATGCATGCTTTGCCCATGTCACAATGAGATTTTTCAGTTCAATAAGTGAAAAGCGTTAGGTGTGTGCATAAAAAGGAATTTCTTTCAACCACAGCAATGTTAGAAGTCTTCAAGAGGGAGTTAGGAGTTGAGTTTGGAGCTTGGAAAGATTTTAATTTTCAAATATAGAAAGGAAAGTTGATCCAGGCAGTGAGAAAATATGGACAAGTAAGGGTTTAAACAAAGATCAGTGTTGTTTGGAATGGTGGGTATTTTAAGAAAATATAGAGAACTGGGACGCCTGGGTGGCTCAGTTGGTTGAGCGGCCGACTTCGGCTCAGGTCATGATCTCACAGCTTGCGAGTTCAAGCCCCGCGTCAGGCTCTGTGCTGACAGCTCGGAGCCTGGAGCCTGCTTCGGATTCTGTGTCTCCCTCTCTCTCTGCCCCAACCCACTTGCATTCTATCTCTGTCTCTCTCAAAAATAAATAAACATTAAAAAAAAAGAAAATATAAAGAACTATCTTAAGGAAGATAGTTTGAGCTCAAATGTTAAAGAACCTCAAAATTTGGGGTAAAGAACTAACTCACCTTTATTGCAAGCCTATCAGAGCCTCTACATGGTAACTCTTTATCAATATTAAACTTAAAGCTACTTTATACACTACACTGCATTTTAAAACATCCTGCTAGGGGTGGTGGGTGGCTCAGCCAGCTGAGCGTCTGACTTTTGATTTTGGCTCAGGTCACGATCTCATGGTTTGTGAGATCTAGCTCCATGTTGGGCTTCACATTGACAGCATGGAGCCTGCTTGGGATTCTCTCTCTTCCCCTACCTCGCTCACATTCTTCCTCTCTCTCTCTTTCAAAATAAATATTTAAGCTTAAAGATAGTAAAATATCCTGCTAACTTAGGGTAATCATGTTTTATTTTGACAGTCTCCCGCCTGTACAACCACATTTGGTTCAGATAAAATCTAGCATTGGCTTGTTCATTGATTCCTTTATTCATTCATTCATTCATTCATTCATCCTACTATTTAGTGGATGTTCTGATAGATCCCATGGATATAATCATAAGATATTCTCCATACCCTCCATGAGTTGGGGTGAACTATAGGCAAACTAACAATTGTAAGAGAATGTAATAGATGTTGTAATAAAAATGCGGCATGGGAACTGTGGAAGCAACAAGATTAGTTAGGCAATCAACTAATTATCTAGTTCAGATGGCCAAATGGCCCAAACGAGTGATCAAAGGTCAGTTCTAAATATGACATTGACTTGTCCTCTTAAATTGGACCTTAGCTGTCGGTGTTTCCCAACGTTTTGGCTAAAACACAGTGACAAGCAGAATGGTAGATTCAATGAGGCATTGAAGGTATGTTGAGGTCAGGTTGGGAGAGTCTTGGAAAACATGCCTATGTGGTGTGTGTGTAAACAATTACATAAAAACCTGTCGTGTGGGACTCAATCATTTAGATATAAGTTCAGCCTGAAGCTCTTGTTAGAAACGACCTGTGAGGTTCCCTATCATAGCACATCACATTATGCTCTTTTCTTTAAAATTTTTTTTAAAATGCTTATTTATTTTTGATAGAGACAGAGAGAGAGACAGAGAGAGAGAGAGAGAGAGCAGGGGAGGGACAGAGAGGGAGACACAGAATCCAAAGCAGCATTCAGGCTCTGAGCTGTCAGCGTAGAGCCCCATGTGGAGCTTGAACTCATAAACCATGAGATCATGACCTGAGCCAAAGTCAGACACTTAACCGACTGAGACATCCAGGCACTCCAGGTTGTGCTCTTTTCAACTGATGTTTTGTAGCACAGTTTCTTCTGCTAGATCCATAAACTGTAATTTACTTTGAGTTCAGGACATTTTGATTTCAACCTCTTTTAGTTACTAAGGAGAATAGTAAGTCCCCAGCTCAATTTTTACTTCTTTTTTTTTAATGTTTATTCATTTTTTGAGAAAGAGAGAGAGAGAGACAGACAGCGAGACAGAGAGAGACAGAGACAAAGGGGGACAGGATCCGAAGGGGGACAGCATTGACAGCAGAGAGCCCAATGCTCGAACTTGTGAACTGGGAGATTGTGACCTGTGTTGAAGTCAGACACTTAACTGACTGGGCCACCCAGATGACCCCACTTTTTTACTTCTTTAGATCTTTGGACATAGGTTATGTTTACTTAAGATACCCTATGCCTCAGCGTTTTGAATCTTTACAACGAAGGTAATAACTCCTGCTTCATGGAGTTGTTAAATGTAATACTGCCTACAGAGCACTTAGTTCCAAGCCTAACACATATTAATATTTAATAAATATCAAGATGACCACAGAACTGCAGATCTCCATTGAAAAACATTCCTTCCAAATTCCCGGTCTCCAAGGTACTTGGAGTCACAACTAAGCCTATAGCATGGGAACAACTGACCCCCTTTCCCTTATTACACATCATAGCATCCCCCATTCTCCTCAGAACACCTTTTCAGTGTTTATCATTCCCCTCAGGCCCCCACTGAAGTCTTCTACTCCTCAATTTCAACAACCTTGACCCCAGGCAGGAGCCACTTGAGCTTCTGGTCCTCCCCAGCCATAAGACCACACCATGCCCCCCTATACCACTTCTTTCCAGGCTCAGAGGAAGAAGACTCTTTTCTACTCAAAGCTACCTTCTCTGTTTTTGCTTTTGATTCCACTGCTTCCTGACTTTGTAGCTCCTCAATTATTTACATTTCTTTCTTATGGTGCTTTCCACCTGTAAACATACTAGGCTCTCTCCCTTTATGTATTTGTAACTTTCTTGTTCCAATCTGTCTATGGGAAAACTACCATCTGTATGTTACAAACTCACACATATATACATACCTACCTACCTACATATTCAGATGATAGATAGATAACAGATAGTAGATGATGGAGATAGATGATATATAAAAAGTGGGTGGATGGATAGATAAGTTGGTAAGTGGATGGATGGATGGCTAGAGATATAGATAGAAGATGACAGCCAGATAGATAGATAGATAGATAGATAGATAGATTTAGATATATTTCTATATCTAACACACTTCCTTGGGCCTACAGCACACTCTAGTTCGTTTTCTCTTTTCTTCAACCCATTTTAATCTGGCATTTACCTCTGTGGCTCTCCTGAAAATAGCTGTGTCATTTGATGACTTCCTAACTGACCAATTCAATGAAAAGTTTTCAGTTCTCATCTTATTTCATTACACTTATTCTTACTGTTTAACAGTGAGGATAACAGTAAAAGTCTTCACTGCTGTGCAAGAGTTCCTAAGTTATATCACCCAGCACAGTTAAATGATTAAACATGTAGACTTTGGCATCATGATGCCTGGGTTCAAATCCCATCTTTGCCACTTGATAGATTTGGGATTTTAGATGAGTTACTTAACTTCTCTGTGTCATAGCACTCTTATCCATATAAAGTGGATAATAATAGTAACTTACTCATAGGGTTGTTGTATAGATTACATGATTTAATACAGATAAGGAACAGCATCTGGCACATGATAAGTACTAAGTAAATATCGGTTATTTTGTTCATTTACTTGTCCTGAAAAGAGTTTACTCAAATATACATTACTATTTTCTAGTCATTAGAGATATAATCAAAATAAAGAATTCTAGATAGGAAGCTATATATATACATCCATATCTGTCTATCTATCATCTATCTATCTATCATCTATACACACACACAGAAACATATTTTTCTATTTTATAATTGAAAACTAAATAATAAAACTAGAAAAACAGAGTTAAGTATAATAATTTTAACAGTTATAAAATTTAATTTAAATATAAAAATAATTCTTGAAATAGAAGATATATAATATACCCTACTAAAAATCATTTAAGTCTAAAATTTCAGATTATATCATCAGAAACTGGAAATTCATGAGATGGTAAGAGAAGTGGCACTAAAGATTCTTAATTTCTCATCTCACGTGTTGGAGGGATAATTAGAAATAAATGGGTCCAAATATAAGTTTTATAAAAATATGATGTGCTCATTCCCTAAATAAGAAAGAGCTACAGACTTTCTCTGATCATAATGCATCCATTCCACAAATGAGATAGATCAATATGTATTTCTTTTCATATACAACTGTTTCCTGGATGTCTAATAGTATGTTGTCTTCTTCTAAAACAGTGTCCCCAAAACTCTACTGGCAGAAAGCATAAGTGAGGGAGCAATGTAGAATTTACTCAACTATTTAAGTGAGAGAGAGGAGTAGTTCACATCACACAGCAAACAACCTAATAAATCCCAATTAAATACCATGCATCCGAATATGGGTTTTCTTCTTTTTGACCCTTTCTACACATGTGAAGCTCAGCTCTTCCTCACTTTTCCCCTTTTCCAGTACTTTCCCCCTTCCTTTTCCTACAGTGGGGCATGCCCGAGGTTCACTTCTACCTTCCACCAGGCTTGTCAAACATCTTCTCATTGAGGCTGCTCTCCCTTGTCCAAAGATCATCTGTTAAGAATATATATTTTCGGGGTGCCTCAGTGGCTCAGTCAGTTAAGCATCCGACTTTGGCTCAGGTCATGAGCTCACAGTTCGAGCCCCGCATCGGGCTCTGTACTGACAGCTCAGAGCCTGGAACCTTCAGATTCTGTGTCTCCCTCTCTCTCTCCTCCCCTGCTCATGCTCTGTCTCGGTCTCTGTCTCAAAAATAAACAAAAATTAAAAAAATTTTAAAAAAGTATATTTTCTATATCGTTAATTTACATACACACAGACACAAATGTATATGTATTCATACGAAAGATTTTTGGAAAAAACAGCACAATGTTCGTGTGGGTTATCTATGGGTTCCCTTCCCTTGCCTACTCCCACCAACCTCCATCCCTCAGGAAAGGCAGCCCCCTGGGGAAGCCTTGTGAGGCCTGACTGCATTTTACCTCTGGCAATGAAACGGTTTGTGTTTTTGTCTATACTCCCCTCTAGGATGTAAGCTCACTAAGAGCGGGAGCCCTGTCTTACTCATCTTCACATCAATAGTTTCTAGAAGGGTCTTTCAATATGATACAAGCTGCAAAAATTGAACTCAATTCAAATGACATCAGTAAAATAATTTTAGCCAGCAGTGAATATAGGAGGTGGGACAATACTTGGCATAAAAGGCTTTTTTCTCTATTCTGTGTGTGTTCACAAAACTATTTTGCTAATTGAAAAAGTTAGGAGTGCCAAGCAGAAAGGCCTAAAAATATCAGTCTTCTGAAGGATGAAACAGACAGTACTAGTCGGAAACCATACCTCTATGTTGTGGTTGTTGGGTTCAAGAGCTCCTGTCATTTCTTCTATTAACAGCAAGAGTGAAGGAAAGCTGGAAAGAGTGTAATAAGTGACCAGACAGAATTTTAAACTTCTTTTCTAAGTGTGCTTAGGAGAATATCCTTAGCCAAAACTGCTGAGTACAGATAAAATACTTTGCTGCTTTTTAAATCACCCTAATCTTGAAAGCAATTAACTGTGCTTTGATAATTGAATTGATTTTTCCTTCCTCATTGAGGAACATTGACATCAACTGGGGAACTGAAGGAAAATCTCTTGAATATCATTAAAAATCAGCTTTATTGAACAGCTTAGCATATATTTAAAATATGGTTTAGAGGGAGCTTACAAAGCTAAGTAAAAAAAAAAATTAAATGCAGTCAAGGGTGCTGCTACCTTATAATACCATAGTTAAAAAGAAACAAATAATTCTGGATGCATTTTTTTTTAATAAAGGAAAACTACTTTTTTTTTGTCTGCCACATTCATATATTACTCAAAAGCACTTCAACTAATTGGTTCAGACTTTCTCAGTATAGCTACCTTTGAGATTTATAAGGAAAAGTTTCAACAGAATCACAGTTATTGCTGAATGTATCAGGAATGTTACCTAGCAACATTATGGTAAAAATGCTTAACTATAGACATAGAATTTTTACCAACGCACTGGGCTCACATGAGGTGCCATAGAAGTGATCATTATTTTTGTAGGATTACAGGAACTACAAAGAACATGCTGCTATAGATAGCATGTTTGTGTCCCTCCAAGATTCATACGTTGAAAACTAAAACCACCCAAGGTGATGGTATTAGGAAATAGAGTCACTGGGAAGTGATTAGGTCATTAGCACCGAGCCTTCATGAATGGGATAATGGGATCAGTGCCCTTATGAGAGAGAGCTCTCCTGCCCCTTTCCACCATGTGAGGACACAGTGAGAAGTTGGTGGTCTGCAATCCAGAAGAGGGCTCTCACTAGAACCTGACCATGCTGACACCCTGATCCCAGACCTCTAGCCTCCAGAACTTCTGCCCAGGATGGCCAAATCTGCGTCCTGGGCAGAAGTGGTACTCCTGGAAAAAGCCTGATGCTTTTTTGGGCCCACTTTCTTACTCCTTTATACTCTACTCCCAGGCTGCTTTGGTTTTCTGTCTTTGTTGACTAACGGAACTTTCTTCTGACATTGATTCAGAATTCTATTGATTCAGAATTCAGAGAACCAGGAAAATGAAATACCTAGATTTCTTTTTCATAGAAACATGACGATAATTTATGTTCAAAACCACAGCCCTGAGGCACTGAAGAAGCCATGAAATACTTCATTTATAGGCAGCAAATCAAGGTCTTAGGGTGATTTTTGGTGCTAAGGATAGTTTTTGAATGTATTTTCTTTGAAAATTGGTAATCTTCAGATGGTATAAAATTTCATTCATATTATTCAGGTAACCAGATTCCCTAATGCCCAATGATTCTAGGCAAATAATCATTTGCTGTACAAATGTTAGAAATTTTACTCTAAAGATTGAATTGCACGGCTATTGAATATGAAGTTATATATTAAAGAGTCTAATTTAAATTAGCAAAATTAAGTGATAATATCCTCAATTATTTTATTTTCATAAAAGGAAGATACAATTTGGGAGGAACTTTTTAATAGCAGGGTATCCTTCAAGGACTTCATCAAAATCAGTTCAATATGTATACTCTTTTTTTCCGTAAGTTTTCACCTTCATTTAAGAAAATTTCGATTAGCAGACTGTATTGACCATTTTACTTTATGCTACCTAGGAAGGGGAGCTAGAAGAAGCAAAAAACATTTCTCATTGCATCCTACTATGTGCCAGGTACCGTGGAGAATCTGTGGAGTTGGGCAGAAATGAGTATCAGCTCATCTGTCTGTTATCTAAGTGACCTTGGTCATGTTGCCTAATCTGTCTAGTCTCAGAATCAGCATCTGTACAAATGAGTATAACAATGCTTTACTTTATAGACTTCAAGTAGAATAAAGTGGGCTGATATAACAAGCATTTCACATAATATCTAACACATGGGACCTGCTCAACAAGGGGAGACAAGTCTCATAACCATCGATATTCTCTTCCTCGTCCCCTATGTCACTGTTTTTGCTACTGCATTAATCCTCTGAACGGTATTCAAACATTCAGTATTTCGTCCATCTGGAAAGAACTTTGCCCTGATCCCACATTTCGCTGCATGTGATCTGCCCTGATCCCCTATTTCTCTGCTTCCCATTATAACTCTGCAAAAGAGGAGCAGCCTGGCTCTCTGGTGGTGAGCTGTGACTGGGTCAAGAAAGTGAGTGGATCTCAAGCTTGGCTGACAGCAAGGTCACAGAGACAGCTCAGGCACATGCATGCACATGCACACAAACACAAAATACACACCATGCCACACACACACACACACACACACACATACACACACACACACACAAGCACACACACACACACACCACCACTGGTGAATGGGAAAAAGAGGGAATAGGATAAAACTGGGATAACCAAGATGGTTTAAATGACATGAGAATCAGGGATTAAAATGGAAAGGGTGATCAGTGATCTAGGGCTGCCAAAAGATCAAGGTGTATAAAACACTCATAAAAAAGCTCCTAGATTTGTCAATTAGGAGATCATCAGTGACTCTATAAAGAAATCTCAGTAAAGACAGAAACATATACCAGATGGTTTAAATCATGTCAATACTTCCTCTCTTCCCATTCTCTCTTAAGTGTAATATAATCAGGTCGTTCTTTTTTTTTTTTTTTTTTTTTTTTTTTTTTTTTTTTTTTTTTCAACGTTTTTTATTTTATTTTTGGGACAGAGAGAGACAGAGCATGAACGGGGGAGGGGCAGAGAGAGAGGGAGACACAGAATGAGAAACAGGCTCCAGGCTCCGAGCCATCAGCCCAGAGCCCGACGCGGGGCTCGAACTCACAGACCGCGAGATCGTGACCTGGCTGAAGTCGGACGCTTAACCGACTGCGCCACCCAGGCGCCCCGAATCAGGTCGTTCTTTTAATGCCCTGCTAAACCTTTTCTTATTGAGGTTACCAGTGACCTCTACATTATTAATTCCAGTGGTCAAATTTCAGTCTTCAGTGTATATCATCTGTAACATTTGATAAAATGGATCACTGTCTATCCCTTGAAACACTATCTTCACTCAGCTTCCAAAATATCATTCCCCTGGCCTTTTCTTCTTACCCCACAGACAACTTCTTTTCTTGTTTGTCCTCACACATCTTTCCCTTAATGTAGGAATATTTCAGAGTCTTTAGACCTCTTCTTCTCTTCACTTCACAAAGTTTCATGGCTTCGAATGCTATCTACATGTTGAAAATTCTGAAGTTTACACTTCTAGCACAGACTATGCATCTCACTCCAGATTCACATATTCAACTATCCACTTGACATCTCCATTTGGATGTGTTTAGGCAACTCAAATTTAAGAGGTTGAAAACTAAACTCCTGATCTTCCTATTCATTCACTGTTGCCCACTTTTCCATTTATACTAATTCCGTTCTTTCAGCTGTTGTTTCCAGAAATCTTGGTATGATTCTTGTTGCCTCTATTTCTTTTGTACCCTATATGGTGGTTATAAAATATGCCTACTAAATCTGATACTCCTCCCTTCAAATGGTGGAGTCTGATTTCCCTCCCCTTGAGTGTGACTTACTGGCATGACTCTAATAAAATAAAATGGAAGCAAAGGTGTGAAACTTTGAAGATGAGGTCATAAAAGACACTGTGGTTTCCTCTTCCTTCTCTCTCTTTTCTTACTCTGGGTATATTGGTCTACTTGGGCTGTCATAACAAAATATCACATACTCGTGGCTTAAATGGAAATTTAGTGTCTCACATTTGTGGAGGCTGGAACTCATAAATATAAATTTTGGGAGAAGGACACAGACATTCAGGTCATAACAATGGGAGAAGTTTGTAGTCAGGTCATAAAGACTCTCAATTAGCCTGAGAGGTCCTTCAGGCAAGGAACTGAAGCCTCCTATCAACAGCTTGATGTGAGTGAGCCATGTTAGAAGTCAGTCATTCAGCCCCAGTCGGACCTTCCGATGATAGTAGCCCCCAGCAACATCCTGCCTGCAACTTGATGAGAGACCTGAGCCAGAAATACTCAGCTAACCTGTGTGAAATTCCTGGCCCACAAAATCTGTGAGATGTTTGTTGTTTTAATCCACTTAGTTTTGGGTTGTTCTGAAGCAATAGAGATCTAATACACCCTACAGCAAATCCATTGACAAAGTTAATTGGCTCCACCTACAAAATATATCCAGAATCCAACTACCTTCATTGTTACTACCCAAACATATGCCACCATTATATCTTAGTTGGGTTTTTGCAAAACCTTCCTAATTGGTTTCCCTACTTCCACCTTGACCATTACAATCTGTTCACAGAGTGATTGTACAACCAGTACAATCTGTTCACAGAGTGATCCTATTAAGATATAATTGATATCATGCCACTTCTCTGCTTAAAACCCGTACGTTTAAGGCTGAAATCCCCCTTATGTCATCTTCTGGTTTCACCCTCATTCTCTTTGCTCTTGACACATTGGCTTCATTACCATTTCCGGATCATGCCAGCTACCTTTCAACCTCAGAGCCTTTGCAATTGCTCTTCCCTTTTCCTGAAGTACTCTTCCTCCATGTATCTGTATGGCTTACACCTTGGTATTCAAATATTTGCTTAAACATGAATTTCCTATTTCTTGTTCTCCTTCTCTGCTTCCATAGCTCATATCTAGCTCATACTATATAATTTTCTCCTTTTTTCCCCTGAATTCCCCAAATAGAATGCTGGCTTTGGGACTACAGGAATTTTATCTATTTTGCTTGTTCTTGTATCTTCAGTATTAAAGAGTATGCCTGGCATAAATTATGTATTCATGAATATTTGTTGAAAGAATGAATGAATAAGTGAGATAAATAGCCAACAAAATTTTTGTTATATATATATATACATATATATATATATGTATATATATATGTATATATACATATATATATATATATGCACTTGTGGGACACCTGGGTGTCTCAGTAGGTTAAGCATCTGACTCTTGGTTTTGACTCAGGTCACGATCTCATGGCTTGTTCGAGTCTGCATTGGGCTCTGCATTGATAGTGGGGAGGCTGCTTGGGATTCTATCTCTCCCTCTCTCTGCCTGCCCCCCTGTAGCTCATGCTGTCTCTGTCTCTCTCAAAATAAATAAATAAACTTTAAAAAAGAAATAAACTTGTTAAAAGTCAGACATCTATGTTGAGGGATTGCAAAGTATGAACCTAGATTCCTCTGGACTCCAATGTTCATTTCATTACAAAACACTGCAGGGCTCATTTTATGCTTCTATGTTTTTTTGTTCTTGCTTTTCATAAGAAGTATAATTGGAAGAAAAGTCTCCCTTTCTTTTTTTTTTCCATGAAGATGGGGAGGAAAGATGGTGTTCTCAAATATATCAATGATGTCTCACATGGCAGTGACTTTCTCATTCTTGGAGGTATCAAGAGCAGAAGTTGACTAACCCTACCTGATGGTAATGTAGAGGGGATTGATGCAGTGCATGATGGTTAACAGGTGACCTCTCTTTGGTACCCTCTAACCTGAGATTATGTTCCAGCAATAAACAAGGACTCACTGCATAGACATTACATTTCCAGCTCTGTGAAGGAAAAGGCTGAGCCAAAGGGAGAGCTGAGTCAGTCCTCAGCTGTCCATGAGGGAGCTCATGGGTCTGAGGAGACAGACTCTTTTGTCCGGGATGTGCAGGCGGATATTGGATTTGGCTTCTGACATTTTAAACCTTGAGAACATCTAAATGGATATATCCTGAGGCATGCTGAGTAATACCACCTTCTTCCTCTAGGATTGGAAAGAGGATAGAAAAGGAAAACAGGGGATCTGTCTCTCAGCACAGGTTAACACAAAGACCATCAGTGTTAAGAGGGCTGCTTCTTTAGGGACATCAAACCTTTTTAAAATTTCTGATTAAACCCTCCAGGGACCACGTATAAACTGTTCTGGGTTTTGTCAATAGGGAAGTAGAATTGATTCTTCATTTTCTGGTCAAGACACAGAGAAGAAGTAAGAAGCCTTGACCAGGTTATTTCATTAGAAGACAGTAACTATCCCGAAGCAATAGATTTAAGCAAGACTGACTACTGCTGAGGTATAGGGGAAGTATGACATGCTTCGCTCCCAGAACGGATCAGTCAGATACCCAGTGTTAATTATTGTACAGCTGTCCTGGACAGCAGGTGGGCAGGAAGAGCTCAGGGCTCAGGTTCATGTGGATGGGGAAGGTAAATCATGGAATTTCAGTCATGAGAACCTTGTATATCAAAAGGGTGTGTTTGGGCTATCTGATTTAAAAATCAAATGAAATCTAGCTCTCCCCCCCCACCTCCCACCCTATGCACCCTATCACAGAATGCTGCTTTATTCATTCTGCTTTTCATAACAATGGGAGGTGTCAAAATGAATGATGTTGAAGTGGTTATTGGAAAAGTGCCATGTAGTACATTTGTGTGATATTGTTAAAATGTAAATCAAGTCAACTTCATTAGAATGCTTAGTAGTTTCAAAATCAGGCGAGAGTCCTTTCCTAGGCTCAGTTCCCAGCTGGAAGAGTAGTTTCCTCTGCACAGCTGTCCCTGCCACTAACAGTTTGCGACAGAGATGGCATTTGAATATAGATTTGAATATACTGAGCAACTGACAAATATTCTCAGTACACATTCTATGTCAGTTTTCCACATTAGGAAATAAGTTTTACTCATTCAACTGACCTTGATAAGAATGCAAACTCTTGCAGCATGGGGTGCTACAGAAACAAAATGCACTGTGGTCCTTGCCAATTATGATCGTATAGCTATGGCCTTGGGTTTCAATTAGGCAGAGCAGTAAACCCTGGGTCAGGCAGCCTTAGGTTGCAGTGCGTACTACAGGGGGACACAGAACTGTTCTTCCTTCTTTGTAGGGGAGGCACAGCTTGATGAGAGCTGTCTATCTGAGGAGCAGATGGGGCCAGCATTGTCAGGCTCTTGTGGGGGTTACAACTTGGTTGAAAAAAGTGTATCTCCACCTTGACTGACACCATGGCCTTAGAAGCAGCTCAGGCCAGCAGCTTGGGATACACACCATGCACACATGCACACACACATATGCACACATGTGCACACACCCACACACATACACATAGGAACAGGTGCATGGGACACAGAAGGAATAGCACAGGTGGAATAACCAGCATGGTTTGAGGACATGGAAGTTAAGCTTTAAGAGAGAAAGGATGGTCAAGAGCTGCCACAGAATCAAGGTGAATAAAATATTAAAAACAAAAGAAAACAAAATCTTTGGATTTGTCAGTTAGGAGATCATCAGTGCCTCTAAAACACGGGTTGGCCAACTGCGATTGCTGCTTGTTTTTGTCTGGTGCACAAGTTAACAGTGGTTTTAAGTATAAAACATTTAACATTGATAATAGCTGCTGGAAGAGTTGAGGGCATTGCCTCTTGGCCTGAGAGCTTAAAATGTTTATTATCTGGCCCTCGACAGAAAAATGTTTGCTTACCCCTGCTCTGAAATGATATTAGTAGAGTGAAGAGGGAAATTGAAGAACCATATACCAGATGTTTTTCATCTCCCAATAACACAAAATGACCCAGCTTGCTCCTCTCACTATTCTGAGTGAGAAAGATGGGAATGGAAATCTGGCTTCTGTGCTTTGGCTGCACAAGAGAATCCCCTGGGGGGCTTTTACATATGCAGATGTCTTGGTTCTGACCTTAGATATTCTGGTTTAATAATTAGTCTGGAATGGGGCTTGGGACTAGTTTTTTTTAAAGGCAGGCAGGGTTGAGTATAAAGGGGTTATACTCCTATTGGACAGGTAGTATACATCATCTGGAGTTGAACGGGAGGATTTTGGAGCAAGGTCAGCTGACATAAGACTTCGGCATGTTTTAATGGATTCAATTGAGACAGTTTTATTACTTTTTCCACCAACAGGTAGTGCCGAGGTAGGAAGTCAGACAGTCAGCTTCTATTTATGAAGCTGTATAGGACATAGCAGGACAGGGGTTGAGCTAGTTGGGGTGTGGTGAAGACATCCTAAAATGGTTAACTATGTGGTCCACAGTATAACAGGAATCAAGTGAGGTTAGGAAGGGATGAAATGATGGATGGATGGATGGATGGATGGATGGATGGATGGGACAGACAGATGGGAAGATGATGGCTGGATAGATGGATGGATGGACACATAGATGGGTGATTGGCTGGATGAGGAGTTCAGAAGGGCTGAAGGGCTGGAGGTTACTGAGAAGGGAAGAGGGAATTCAGCACATGCGAGGAAATAAGAAAAATGTGAGGATGCTATGATAACAGAGGGAACATTCTGATGATACCTCAATATCAAGCAGGTTCAGGTCATGAGAATACATCGTAAACCTTTAATCTAATTTTTTAAATACTTATATAATTTTTTAAATTAAATAATTAAATTAAATCATTTTTTGATCTAATTATTTAAAAAAGTTCTGGGTTCTTTTGTGTTTGCTTTTTAGTTACTGACATTGCAATAGCATTTTCTTCACCATTTTTTATCGTCAATATGTTTCTTCTCTGTGTCAGTCTATACAGCCTCTGTGGACGACCTAACTACCATTTTATGTTATTGCTCTTGGATTAAAATATGTTCCATTGAAATGATACAAAAATATTCACAATACACTTGCAATCTTTTGGTAAATTGAGACTTTCCTGATACATACAAAAACATAGATCTTCAAGAATTTGCAGAAGACCCTCCCCCAGTTAAAGACATCCCCAGTAGCCACAAGGCACAGCTCCTTATGAGTGCTGCCCAGCACAGACAGCAGCCATGTGCTATGGAAATGCAGGGCTAATACCACAGATGGGATTTTCATTTCTGGTAAAATTCAGTCCTCTTATTCATTGGCTTGCTTTCTGTTAGGTTTGATGACCTCTGAGAATGACAGGTCACAAGGTTAAAACAATTGTTCAACTTTTCTTTCTTTCTTTCTTTCTTTTCTTTCTTTCTTTCTTTCTTTTAGATTTTTTAATGTTTATTTATTTTTGACAGAGAGAGACAGAGAGACAGAGAGAGAGAGAAAGCAGGGGAGGAGCAGAGAGAGAGGGAGACTCAGAATTTAAATCAGGCTCCAGGCTCTGAGCTGTTAGCAAAAAACCCCACGTGGGGCTCGAACTCATGAACTGTGAGATCATGACCTGAGACAAAGTCTAACGCTTAGCCGACTGAGCCAACCAGACACCCCAATCATTCAGCTTTTCTTGCCGAAGATAGTCAACTTGGTAAATTTGGGAATAATCATATGCAGAAAAAGCGATGCATGCCAACGGCTTTGTTATTTGCTTCTTTTCTTGGGGGGAAAAGTGTTTCTCGTTTATGTTTTTAATTACAAAAATAATATGTGTTAATTACAAGGTCAAACAATGCAGAGGCTTGTGAAGAAAAAATGTAGTTGCCCACGCTTGTCCTCCAGAACGATCCCCTAGGGCAGCCAACATTGACAATGTGCTTACATACTTCCAGCCTCTCTCTTGACCGAGGCTCATTCGGTTTGCATTTGCAGCCTTTAAAGCTGCTCACAAACAGTTGATGACCAATCTCCAATTGCAGAGGAGAGAAGTCAGCCCCTATGGTGGGTGTCAGCTATGGCGACAAGTCAGAGCGCAGCCTGGAGCCGGCTGCCTGTGTTCAAATCTCAGCTCTGCCACTTAACTGCAAAACTGGGAAAAATTAACCAGTTTTTCCTTGCCTCCAATGACTCATGTATAAATATTAAGAAGATGATTGAGAAGTTAACACCTTATAGGATGCATAGCAGTTAGTAACTTCTCAGTAATAGTAGTTATTATTATCTCTCTGATGAGCACTGCAGAAGGGAAAAGAATGAATTTTTTTGATAACCGGGTATATACTGTGTCAAGGATAAGCACAGTTACAGAAAGACTGCGTTTGTTTAGCTTTAGTGTTTATCCAGTGACAAAATGCTTCCCAATCTACTAATAATCCTATATGAGTATAGTTCCATATGAATTCCTTTTTGTTTTTCAGGAATGATAAGGAACATCAATAAGATTTTAGGCACATTTTAAAAAACAACTTTACTGAAGAATAATTACTTATTATAAAAGTCATCCATTTTAGGGGCGCCTGGGCGGCTCAGTTGGTTAAGCATCTGACTCCGGCTCAGGTCATGATCTCAAGGTTCCGTGCGTTCCAGGCCCACATAGGGATCTCTGCTATCAGCATGGAACCTGCTTAGGATCCTCTGTCTTCCTCTCTCTGCCCTTCCCCCACTCACAGGTAAGAACTCACTCTCTCTCAAAACTAAACACTCAAAAACATTTTTTTTTTTAAAGTCATCCAATTTGTGCAATTAAATGATTCTCAGGAAATTTGCAGAGTGGTACAACCATCATCACAACACAGTTTTAGAACATTTCCATCACCCTAAGTGATGCTGTTTGTGCTCTGTTAGGCTTAATCGCAGCTCCTATTCCCAGCCTCAGGTATCACCAGTCTACTTTCTTTCTCTGTGATTTGACATTTTCTGGACATTTCATACAAGCGGAGTCGTATAATATGTGGTCTTCTGTGCCTGGCTTCTTACAGTTAACTTGTTTCTGATCATATTGGAACATTATCAGTATTTTTGTTTTGTATTGATGAACCATATTCCATTATATAGAAATACACATTTTGCTTATCTACTCATCAATTGATGACTCTTTGGGTTGTATCCACTTTTTGTTTACTATGAATAACCCACTTTTTGTCACTATGAACATTTGCATACAAGGTTTTTGGTGGATGTATGTTTCGGTGGAAATAGGAAATTCCTAGGAATGAAATTGTTGGTCATATGGTAAATTTATATTTAACTTTTTAAGAATGCTAAGCTGTTCTCCAAAGTGACTGCACCATTTTGCATTCCCACTGGCAATACATGAGGGTTCTATAGATATATATCTATGTCTATAGACATAGTTTTAGAAGTTTTAAAAGAGAAAGATCTAGCCATAAAAAAATACAAGTTAAAATGTTGAATTTCCATTCTCTGAAGTTTGTTACCTTTTACATCTCTCCTTTAGTGGAAAGAGAGAGGGACAGTTCTGTCCCTCAGAATGCCTTCCCGGGATTCTGACCTCCCATATTTTGCTCGTTGGTTGCCAGAGGGTTGTCTTACCTTACCTAGCCCTGCTAATTCAGGGAAAGAAACCATATGCTCCTCCACTCTTAGCAGCTCTAAGAGACCATCCAAAGAGAACAACAACATTTAACACATGAAAATTCACTCCTTGGGTATGGCAAGAGTTAATGCAGTTTGTAACAATTATTGACTACAAGATCTGCAAATGATTGCATAAAATTTCTAAAATATGCCTGCAAGCTTCTATTATTGATGTGGTGCCCCCAGGGGTGCACATATGGGTTTAAGTGTCTAAACTGTTTTATTAATTAAATTGCTATGATTTACCTCTCCCATGTTAGCATTTATAGTTTATGAAACAGCCCTGTAATTAGAAAATGACGCACTAGTGTTGCTTGTTTACTTTGTGGGTGAAATATTACATACATATATACTTGTATATATGTACACACACACACACACACACACAAACTGTGTTTTCTCCTGCCAACACTCACAGGCTACTTTATTTCTAGTCCAATTAATAGGCAACCTCCAGTGGTGCATTAAATTGCTTTTTAGGGGGAGAGGGAGATAGCTGGGAAGTTCATTGTTCCTGCTGAGGTGTGTGATGGCATCCATGAATGTTTGTTTATTTGTTTTCTCTCCAAAGACAGAAAATTGAAATAATAAGATTGTATTATGAAAAACCTATCTAGGGTGGCCCTGATATATATAGCAAATTCCAAAATTGCAGAATTATTTTAATTGCACAGTGTGTTATACTCTTTGCTTCCATCTTGAAGGTAGATATAGAAATATATAGTATGTGTAATAGTATGTATAATATATTACCTGTGACATATAAAGTTGTTGAAACACTTTTTGTTAACCTTTATTTTATACATATTTATCATGCCATTTACAAACATTGGTGCCAAATCCAATGTTGTATATATTTTTATCAATTTTATCAAGTGTGGGTTATAGCTGACTTTTAAAAATGTCAGATTATGACAAGTCTGGTTCAAGCACATCAAAGAATTACTGAATCTTAAATTGGAAGAACTTTGGGAGTTATATATTCACACTTTTCATCTTTCTGTAACATCTCTGGGTTATGTATGAATCAATCATTTAAATTTCACATCTCTTAGATTGAGGTAATGTATAATTTTAAAAGTCCCTATCTCACAGAGATATTAAGAGTAAATGAAATAATAATCTTTAAGATATTTTAGTATATAGGGAAAAAGGTTTTCTATGCATTCCAAATACTAATTTGGTTAATAATCTAACATTGAAGCGATGCATGAATTATGGTTGATCTGCTTTCACAGCTGAGTGTTGTGGTCTGATTACAGAGGGTTAGAACAAATTTGGGGGGCCTGACAGAGCAAAAGAGGAGGAGATAATACAGAACTGAGCATAAGGCTACATGGAAAAGGTGCTGTATACAGTCTCATTCATCCACTTAACAAATATTTATCAAGAGCCTATGCTGTATTTTTGTAAAACAGTAGGCACCAAAGTGGATACACAAATTTTTATAAGACAGTCTCTGGCCAGAAGGAGCTCACAGCTAACTGAAGTGAAAGCTCTGTTCGTAGGTAATTATGCTGAATGTGTGAAGTGTCAGAGAGCTGGCACTCACAGAAAACGATTTTAGGTTTCAGAAGATAGAGGAACACCTTCTGGCTGGGGTGGTCAGAAAAGGCTTTTCAAAGAAGATGGTATTAGAGTTGAATCTTGACATATGGGGAGAATTTCAATTTTCAAGGGTAGGTAGTTCCAGCAGGGGTAACAGCGTGGGTAAAAGTTCAGAGGTTGGAAAATCTAAGATGTAAATGATCATGTACGTGGGATAAAATAAAAGACCTTCAACTTCCCTTCAGTGCAGATCTGAACTACAGAGAACAGTCATTTGATTATAATTATTTTTAAAAAATTTTAATGTCTATTTATTTTTGAGAGAGAGAGAGAGCAACCGAATGTGAGTGGGGGAGGGGCAGAGAGAGGGAGACACAGAATTCAAAGTAGGCTCCAGACTCCAAGCTGTCTGCACAGAGCCTGATCCAGGTCTTGAACTCACGAGCTATGAGATTATGACCTGAGCCAAACTCAAATGCTTTAACCAATTGACCCACTGGGGCACCCCTCATTGTAATTTTTCTTTAAAAGTCTTTTGAGGTGGAGTCAGGTTCTAGTGGGAATAGGCCCAGTTCCTATATTGGCTTTTCTGGTTGCGTATTAAGAGAAAGTCATGGGTGATGTCATCAGCTTAGCCCTCATCTTGCAATCATGTGATGTGGCTAATTAAGGTGAAAGAGCATGCATGCTTCATAGCAACTAGACAGTAATGCTGACAATTGTGTGCCCAGTGAAGAAAAGAAGGACTGGTGGAAAGTGAAAAAGTGCAGTGTTTATAGTAAATCATTTTTAAATGTGAAAAGAGCATTTAGTCCTTTAAAACTAATTTTAGTCAGTTAAAAATGCGAGATTCGTAACAATGAGTAATAATTAGCTTTGGTGAGAAAAGGTAGGCAATATGTGTATCTTTGTATTTGCTTATATATGCAAGAAGAAAAGTTGGGAAGGGGGGAAAAAAACTAGTAATAGTAGTTACCAGTGCATGTGTGTGTGTTTGTGTGTGTGCACATGCGTGGGAGCGGAAACTTGCAAAAAGGACAGGATTTGGAATAGGAATGGGGACATGCACTGTACAGGAATCACCCAGGGATGCTGTGAAAATGCAGGTTCTGATTTAGTCAGTCTGGATTAGAGCATGGGATTCTGCATTTCTGATGAGCTTCCATGCGTGATGTCCATGCTGCTGATCTGTGACCCACACTTGTATAGATTGTGTACACGATCTGGAAAATCTACATATGACTTCACTATTGGACAATACCAAGGGATTAACATTTCTTTTGTTGGTCTGATGATGACATTACGGTTCTCTATAATCCTTAAAGATGTACAGTGAAGGTAAAAAACATGAGTCTGGGCTTTGCTTGAAGAAAACTCCAGAAACAACAAGAGGAGAAAATAGCAACAAAAAGGTAGATAAAGCAACTGTGGCAAAATCCTGATGATTATTCTGGCTTCTAGGGATATTGGGGGTCATTCTTCTGTTCGGTCTACTTTTTTTTTTTTTTTTTAATTTCAAAGAATCTGCTCCTGGTTTCATTGATCTGTTCTGTTGTTGTTGTTGTTGTTGTTGTTGTTTTAAAAATCTCTAATTTCTTTCTGCTCTAATCTTTATTATTTCCTTCCTTCTTCAGGCATTGGGTTTTGTTTGTTCTTTATCCCGCTCCTTAAGATGTAAGATTAGGTTTTTTATTTGAGAGTTTTTATTTTGTTTCTTCATGTAGGCCTGTATTGTATAGACCTCCTCTTAAGACAGGTTTTTCTGCATCCTGAAGCTTTTGGACTGTTGTGTTTTCATATCCATTTGCCTCCATGTGTTTTTTTATTGCCTCTTTGATTTCTTCATTGACCCGTTCTTTTCTTCATAGCATGTTATTTAGCTTCAGTGTGTTGTCTCTACTTTCGTAGGTTTGAAATTATTCATAATAAAAAATGTTTATGTTGTCTCCAATTTCTGTTCCTACCTCACGAAATAGCTTTTCCTCAGGTTCTCCCTGATCCCCATTCAGAAAATCCAGATTAATACTCTTCTCTTCATCTTATTTGACTTTCAGAAAGCTTTTGACACGTCTGACCACTTCCACTTTCTCCAAATAGTTCTCTCTTGGTTTGCTGACACCACATCTCTCCGTATTTCTCTGTTGCCCAATCCTTCTCGGTTTCGTTGCCAGTACCTTATCTTCTATCTAACCTGCAGATACGAGAGTTCTTGGGCTCCATGTTTGGCTCCGCGATCTTCTCACTCTGCCTTCTCTTTCTAAGTGATAATATTGAGCTCAGTTACCACCTACTCCCTAGTGACTCCCCGATGTCTAATGTGTCTTCAGCCCAGACTTTTCCAATGAGCTTCACATGCACATATCCAACTCTGTGATCAATACCTCCACTTGCAGACCCTTGAAATTCAACATGTCCAAAATGGAACCACTGATCTTTCTCTCAACTTAGCTTTCACTCACAATTTCTACTTTCATAAATGATACTGACATCCACTCAGATATTCATTCCAGAACTCCGGGTGTCATCATTTATACTCTTCTTCATCCCCCCTCAGCCTCTCAGTCACCAAGTTCTGTCACTTCTACTTCCAAAATACTTTAGAGAGCTATTTCTGTCAATCTTCACTGCTACCACTATCTTGTGCCACCTTGTACTAACACTGCCACCTTGTACTAACGACTGAGACAGTCCCTAAATCATTTCTGTAAGTTGTGTGGATCCACACCCCAAAGTTCATTCTCTACTTTGCAATCAGAATATTCTTAGAGAAACATAAAGATTAAATACTCTTCTGGTTAAACTCCTCCAATGGCTCCTCTTCAACTCCAATGTCCAAAGTCCTTGCCATGGCCCAGGAGACCCTGTGTGACCTGTCTACATCATCCTAAACCTCATTTGATACCATTTTCCCTTTGTTTGTTACATTCTTGCAACAATAGTCATCCTTCTACTATCATTCCAAACCCATCCACAATCTACCAAACCCATCATTGCTTTGGGTTTCAGTCTAAACAACCCTATATCAGAGAACCCTTATCTGACCCCCAAAAAAGGTGAAGTCTCCCTGTGGTGCACTTCCATTATTTGCTGAGGTTTTCCTTCATAGCATTTAACACTAATGCAAGTAAATGATTATTTAGATTATTATTAGTTTATTGTCGATCTCCTGAATCGGAATGAAAGCTCCACGTCTTAACATATTGTGTACTGACTGACATGTACTATTTAGTTAATTTATCATCTATTCTATAAAGGCAGACACCTAGCAGATGCTCAGTAAATTATTATAGTATTGAATGTTGTTGATTTTCAAATTGAACACTGGAAATAGAATATGAATGTTAACATTAAATTCTCTTGATAATGTCTCCTAGGGAAACCAAAACCAAACAGAGTGGTGATGAGCTTCTAGGTATTTGTTTTGCTAGTTGGTTACCCTCACCCCCACCCTAGGACTTAGTCCCTTCCTTTTAGAATTCATAGCATTCTTGTTGCCTCCACCACTGATGCTTCGTCAGAAATGAGCTGGAGGGGCACCTGAGTGGCTCAGTCAGTTGAGCATCTGTTTTCGTTTCAGGTCATGATCTCAGGGCTCATCAGTTCAGCCCCACATCGGGCTCACTGCTGTGAGTGCAGAGCCTGCTTCAGATCCTCTGTCCCCTTCTTTCTCTGCCCCTCCCCTGATTGCGTGCTCTCTCTCAAAAATAAATAAAACATTAAAAAAAAAAAGAAGTGAGCTGGAGGGTTTAGAAGTTTTTGTTTTATTTTGCCATCTTGAGTACAGGCTACTTATTACAAGCTGGATGTCAGATCTTCTAGCATGGAACTTAAAGTATGTAACAGATGTTTGAGAGTCATTTCCAATGAGATAATTTTTTTCTTTCCTATCACTGAACCTAGCCCATTTCAGAGTACGTTAGTTGCTCCTGACAATTTTCCCAGTTAGAGCAACTCCATCTTAGAAAAATGGAATTGCGTCACTGAGTGTTTAAGTAACAGTGACCAGCGTGTAGGTTTATTTCCAGTTTCATAGCCCTCAGCCCCAAGATGTCAGGTTAGCTACATGTCAGTTTCCCAATACTGGTTTTGCCAACTCAAAGCAAGATGAGAATTTATTCACTCATCTACCAAAATGGCTAAAGTGTGGAAAACCATATTTTTAGTAAGGTGGGTGAAGACAGATTGCTGAACAATGAAAGGCGCAACTCTCTCTAAGCATGGCAGCCATCACCCTGGACCAGTGCTCTGAAAGCATAGCTCCATAGGTGTGCTGGATGCAGGTGGACCCGCCAAGCAGGTTTGCCAGTGTCTGCCACTTCAAACATGGCAGAAGTCTCCAAGTAACAAAGCCCTAGACCCTATAGGGTTTTCTGTACACCTTGTGGAGGACTGGCCTATGGCAGGAAGTTCAATAAATGCGTCCTATATTAAATGGCAGTTAGGCACTTTTGACTTCTCTGTCCTATTAAGAAAGTCATGCACTTGAGGGAAATAAACCCACAAGATGTCTTTGGTGGTGGAAGTTAAAAAAAATATTTTCTTCCCTCCCGGTTCTATTTGTAGATGGTATGCTAGCAGGTTAGTTAATAAAACACAATTGCTTTTCATCTCTGGGGCTAGGATTAATGTATGCCTCTTATTTCTGCAAGAGACACTGCAAGCTGGGTTCTTGGCCCTCGGTCCTTTGCATGGACATTAATCATGCGGCTGTACTCAATTAAAATTAGTAGGTCAGGACAGCAAGCGGGAAACTCGGGCAGTTGCTCTTTTTGTGGCACCTGAAAGGGCCTGTGCAGGTGCTGTGACTTCCCCTGCTACCCATGCCATGTGCCCAGGACTGCATGCAAGCACCAGCTGAGCACACCAGCCACGGACAACGGGGCAGAAATGTGCTTCTCGTTCCCATTACCCAGTCAGGTGTGACGCCTGGATCGGATACAGGCAACCATCTGGTTTTCTCAAAATTAGTTTAGTTTGTGCACTTTCTTTTAACTGTTAAATGCTGGTAACTTGACCCATCACTGCGTCTGCTGATTTCCTCCAGTGCCCTTCCTAACCCCCCATGACATGGCTCCTGCCTCTCCACTTTGAAATTGCTCTGAAAGCTCCCTATTGACTTCCTTACTTTTAAATGTGATGTCTCTTCTCTGTCTTTATTTTCACTGACCTGTCTCTGATGTTTGATTCTGTTGTTGGTCAGATTCCTTTGTGCACTCTTCTCTCTTGGTTTCCAGACCATCCTGTGAACCTGGTCATGCCTCTGCTTCAGCCCCTTGGTCTCACTTTCCTTTGCTGTCAGCTCTTCCTCTACCAGGTCATCCGCAGGTTCCTCTAAGATCTGTTCTATGAGGGAAGGCATCCTCTGCACGGAGATGTACCTCTACTTGTTTGTGTTCCTCAGCTTTTCAGCCTTTCCTGCTCGCTGTCTAATCAAATCCTGCCCACTTGTCACATTATTCTGGAAATAGCTAATGTGCATTGTATCCCTTTAATATGCCAGGCATTGTGCTAGGCCTTTAGAAACATTAACCTTAATTAATCCTCAAAACCAATCGGAAAAGGAAGTGTTACCTCAATTTCAAGGGGGGATAAGAAAAAGTTATCTTTTGATGATTCAGAGAGCTTTAGCAACTTGCCCCAAATCCCACAGCAATGGTGAGGCTGAGATACAAACTCAGGTTTATCTGTCAGTAAAGCCCACACTCTGTATCCAGAAGGATTGCAGCCCAGTGGCCAAGCTATGTCCTTTGATGGTCAGGCGGTCCCGGGTCTGAGAACTTGCTCAAATATTGAGCTGTTAACACTTCCAATATTCAAGTGTTTTAGCTACAGAGTCAAGACAATGATAATAAATACCTCATGGGCTGTGAGTACGAAAGAGTATTGTATAATTCTGGCACACAGTTCTCAATCAGTTTATTGTGCTATTGTTCATGTTGTTATTGTTTTCCATGTCCTTACTTCTAAGCCCAGTGCCCTACCCAAAGCCTAGCAAGTCACATTTATTCCATGATTATTCTCACCCAGATATCTCTCTTCCAAGAGTTCTGTTGCACTTACTGTATGTACCACACCACTTAAACTTGATTATTGTCCTCTTATTTTATTCTCAAGTTCTCCAAGTTCTCTGTATATTTGGACTCCCCAGTGAATTGTTATATCAAATTTCCTCTAAGAGTTATAAAGGTAGAACTTTATATTTGCAAGTTTCATTAGTAGCTCTACATGATTTCAAAGACATCCCTGTTGTCTGTCCAAAAGCCAGTATCTGCTGGTTTGGTCTCGTCCCTACCATTCTTCCAGATGCATTAGTATAGTCATTTCAAATTACTTGCAATTTACTAAAGCAGCTGATTTTCTCATATCTCCCTCCCTCCCTTCCTCTCTCTCAGTGGTGTATCAATAGTATGTATTAAGAACCTGCTATATGCCAAATATTATGCGAAGCACTGGGAATTCAACAATAAACAAAGCTTATGTAGCTCAGTCTAGTGGGGAATTGAGAAAGCTGTGAATCTATTACAAAACCATGTGTTGAGTGTTATGATAGAGAATGTGTATACCAAAGAAGCCTTAGGACATCCTCTAATTAGAACTGGGGAATCAAGGGTAGCTTCACAATGGAAGTGAGCTCCATGCTGAGACCAGAAGGTGCCATGTAAGGTGGAATGGGGAGAATATAAATGTTCCAGGCAGAGAAAAGAATTTATGCAATGGCTTGTAAGAAAGGGAGAGCACATGGAGTCAAGAAACTGAACAAAATTGGGTTGGCTCACCAGGTCACAGCTGGAGGGGGAGGCATGAGCCTGGTCACCCAAGCCTTCTGCACCATGTGAAAGGGTGAGAACTTTACATAATACCATATGTAAATAGCATTTTTCCCCCTCTTCAATCTGAAAAATTACTTGGAGATGGGAATAATCAAGAATAGATTCAGGGAGATTTGTTATGAGCAGTTTCAATCACCTGGGTGAAAATGAGTGATGGCCTTAAGCATTTGGAAAATGTCTAGGGAGTAGAACTTATAAACATCCATGATAGATTTGATAGAAGAGGTATTTTGGAGGAGACACAGGAGATAAGAATGACTCCTGATTTCTGGGTTGAGCAGCTGGGTGGATACTGGTTCAATGAGGAAGGGACATAGGAGGAGGGGAAACTGGTTGGTGGAAAGAAATCTATGTGTTCCATCTTGCTTAGGTTAATCTTGAGGTGCCTATGGAACATCCAGGTGGAGATGTCCAATGGGAAATTCAATATGTAGGTAAGTCTCAGGAGGTAGACAGGGCCTAGATTTACAGACATTACAACACAGCATGTGTGTGTGTGTGTGTGTGTGTGTGTGTGTGTGATTTATTTCCTCTGATTTGCCCTCTCTTTCCCTGCCCATTATTTGAACTCTAGTTGTTAAGACTGAGATTAGGTTTTACTTCCTTGATTGAAAAATTTCTTTCTTTACTCGGGTTCCCCTTATCCTTACTCCAAAGTCATCGTGTATAAACCTACAGCACAACACTTACAAGGTTGCTTTGTGACTATTCACTGTCCCTCACTGTGGATTCTGATCTACATGGAGGCAAGGGCTTTGTTTTGCTCATCTTCATACCAAACATAATGCCCGGCAGATGTGTATTTAATGAATGCTTTTGCATACACTGTAATTAGAAGATTGCTATGGTCAAAATGATGAAATGGCCTCTTTTGACTCGGGTTCCTCTTATTTCCCACCAAGGAACCCAGTACCTTACTCACAAACCCAACTAGATTTTTCCCAATAAAGTACCTACTCCAAACTTTTCCCCTTACACACCTATCAAACATACCACTGAATACCAAACAGTGCTAAGACACAGCGCTCAGGTGCTGTGAAGAAAACAGAAATGAATGAACACATTCTCTGCCTACAAGGAGACACCCAGTAGCAGAATGAAAGATATCTCTAGGTTCTGCAGGTAAAAACCTACAGGTCACATCTCTTGGGTGCTGCTTCCCAGGACTATATTTGAGGCCTGTCCCCAAGCTTCCAGGATTACTCTCCAGACCTCAGCTTTTCAGATGGTCCCTGTCCCAGGCTGCTATAGATTTCTAGGAGAAAGACCTTGCTAAAACCTGAAAAACAGGACATTGGAAGTCTGTTACAGGAGCCTACTAGAACTTCATATTTTACAAATGGCATTTTATTTTATTTATTTATTTTTTTATTTGAGAGAGAGAGAGAGAGAGAGAGAGAGAGAGAGAGAGAGAATAGGAGCAGGTGAGAGGGGCAGAGGCTCAGTGTGGAGCCTGACATGACGGCTTGATTCTACAACCCTGGGGTCATGACCTGAAATCAAGAGTCAAAATCACGAGTTGGATGGTCAACTGATTGAGCCACCCAGGCACCCCACAAATGGCATTTTAGAGATCTTTCCTGAGGTTGTCAAATGAACAATATCAATAACCTCTACATAGACTTAGCTGCTATAAAATGGATCAGTAGTTACAATTATGGCAAAAATATGTAATAAAGTAAAATGCATTGTACTATTTACTTTTTTCAAGATTTCATTTTTGGGTTACCTGGGTGGCTCAGTCACTTAAGCATCCAACTCATGATCTTGTGGTTCCTGGGATCAAGCCCTGCGTCAGGCTTTGTGCTGACACAGCATTGCCTGGGATTCTTTCTGTCCCTCTCTCTCTCCCCCTCCCCCACTCATGGCTCATGCTCTCCCTCTCTCTCTCAAAATAAGCTTTAAAAAATATTTTATTTTTAAGTAATCTCTACACCCAATGTGGGGCTCAAACTCACAACCCTGAGATCAAGAGTCTCACGCTCCACCAACTGAGACAGCCAGGCACCCCTCATTGTACTATTTCCTTTACAACAAGGTAGACCAACTTTGACAATGGCTTTCATTAAAAGGTCTTGCTGTTTGAAGGATCTTAAAGCATTTTTCTTGGTTTCCAGCTAAGACATGAATATTTCAGGTACACCTTGTGAATGTGTGTGTGAGTTGTAAGTAAACATGTGACCATCATGGGTTATTGTAATAGACTGTGTCTCTTTAGAATCTTTGTTCCTTAGTCTTATAGGAAGGGTGTCTCAGCAGGAAACCATCAAAACCCTAGAGGAGAAAACAGGAAAAGACCTCTCTGACCTCAGCTGTAGCAATTTCTTACTTGACACATCCCGAAAGGCAAGGGAATTAAAAGCAAAAATGAACTATTGGGACCTCATGAAGATAAAAAGCTTCTGCACAGCAAAGGAAACAATCAACAAAACTAAAAGGCAACCAACAGAATGGTAAAAGATATTTGCAAATGACATATCGGACAAAGGGCTAGTATCCAAAATCTATAAAGAGCTCACCAAACTCCACACCCGAAAAACAAATAATCCAGTGAAGAAATGGGCAGAAAACATGAATAGACACTTCTCTAAAGAAGACATCCGGATGGCCAACAGGCACATGAAAAGATGCTCAACGTCGCTCCTCATCAGGGAAATACAAATCAAAACCACACTCAGATATCACCTCACGCCAGTCAGAGTGGCCAAAATGAAGAAATCAGGAGACTATAGATGCTGGAGAGGATGTGGAGAAACGGGAACCCTCTTGCACTGTTGGTGGGAATGCAAACTGGTGTAGCCGCTCTGGAAAACAGTGTGGAGGTTCCTCAAAAAATTAAAAATAGACCTACCCTGTGACCCAGCAGTAGCACTGCTAGGAATTTACCCAAGGGATACAGGAGTGCTGATGCATAGGGGCACTTGTACCCCAATGTTTATAGCAGCACTCTCAACAATAGCCAAATTATGGAAAGAGCCTAAATGTCCATCAACTGATGAATGGATAAAGAAATTGTGGTTTATGTACACAATGGAATACTACGTGGCAATGAGAAAGAATGAAATCTGGCCCTTTGTAGCAACGTGGATGGAACTGGAGAGTGTGATGCTAAGTGAAATAAGCCATACAGAGAAAGACAGATATCATATGTGTTCACTCTTATGTGGATCCTGAGAAACTTAACAGGAACCCATGGGGGAGGGGAAGGAAAAAAAAGAAAAAAAAAGAGGTTAGAGAGGAAGAGAGCCAAAGCATAAGAGACTCTTAAAAACTGAGAACAAACTGAGGGTTGATGGGGGGTGGGAGGGAGGCGAGGGTGGGTGATGGGTATTGAGGAGGGCACCTGTTGGGATGAGCACTGGATGTTGTATGGAAACCAATTTGACAGTAAATTTCATATTTAAAAAAATTATTCATAATTTAATAAATTGCCTAAGGTAAAAAAAAAAAAAAGGAAGGGTGTCTCAGGTTTCCTGTATGTGCTACAGACCCTAGGTCAGTAGGAGTAGAAACCCAGATACTGTGTCCCCAACCCTCCCAGGGAGAGTTGACAGGAGCCTGATACAGTGTGCCAAAGGGCTTCTTAGAGGTGACAGGATGGTTTGGAAAAGAAGGCAAGCTGCCTAAACAGACTGACGTCTCTGAAAAATGGACGTCAGGTCACCAGTCTTCAGCTGCTGATGTAAAAAGCCTCTAACAAGAATGCTTTCACTTTTGAAATTCAGAAAGGTAAATTTCCCAAGGACTGTAAAATGACTCTTGTCTCCTATATTTTTCTCTGAAAAATAAATGCCTTTTTGCATTATTTAAACAGCACATAATTAAGTACTAAGGGCTCTCTGTTATTTGTACCCTGAGCACAGCCAGTGAGCTATGTAGGCCTTGAGGGCCCAGGAGAGGCACTGGCTCCCAGGACAGGAGAGAGGAAGAGCACTCCGGAGAAAGAGACAGACAGAGACCGGGGTGGGAGGAAGAGAAAGGAAGTGTTTAACATTCAGAATTTGTCCACAGCCGATAATTTATTGGAACTCATCTGTAACAAGGCCTGGCACTGATTTATAAGTTGATTTGAAAAATAAATAAAAGTGATAGAAACCTGCATTTGGTTTTAATGATAGACTGTTGCAGCGTGAAAAGTAAGGATATGAAACATTGCAAGGAAATTAGATAGTATGCCCTGAAGACAATTGCAGCTACCAGCCCATTAATTGTTAGATATTTATTATTAAAAATTTCTTTTCATGAGTGACTGCAGAATATTTGTGCTACTCAAGCTGTTGAGTTCTGACATGAATGGAGTGTGGAGAGCTCATTTGATTCTGTGTGTGTGTGTGTGTGTGCGTGTGTGTGTGTGTGTGTGCATGTGTGTAACTGGCAAGGCAACTGACCAAACTAGGTGATAGAGCTTTCCTAAAAAAACACAAACATAGAGGGGCTTCCTCGTAGGCCAACTCAGAACAGAGCAAGGAATGCTAGAACACTTGTCATTTCTGGAGCCACCATCATTGCCATCTTCTTCTTCATCATCATCATCGTCGTCGTCCTCATGGTCATCATTTCTACTACTATTATTTTTTACCCTCATGTAAACACAAGCTAGACGTTTGACCTCTGAAAATACTGCTCTAACATTACTGGCAATAGCACTCCAGAGGGACGCAAGCTATGAATGCCAAGAGCGATATTCTTATGTCACCAGTATTTAATTTATAATGTTTTATTTTGGTCTAGGAAGATCCAGAAAGATTGCTATTTGACCATACCACAGTTTAGATTAGTATACAAAATGTGGGCACCCAAAACAAGGTATCCCCCTTCCAAGGTTTAAAGGGCTTAAAACTGCTTTCTTAAAAAATAGATA
The DNA here is from genome assembly GCF_046562875.1 of Panthera onca. Taxonomy (NCBI): domain Eukaryota; kingdom Metazoa; phylum Chordata; class Mammalia; order Carnivora; family Felidae; genus Panthera; species Panthera onca. The sequence continues at coordinate 20,156,095 of NC_138343.1, read as the reverse complement.
ATATATTTGTTTTCTCAGAGAGGAAAAAAAAAATAAAAGAGAGTGGGTCTTTAATTAACTGGAAATTACTCATCTTTACAGACTGACATTGTTAGTTCTTAAATGTTCATCATTCTCTTTTTAATTCATTTTTAAAATTTTATATTTGTAATTCTCTTATTTGTCAGATATTAAAAAAAATTTTTTTTAATGCTCATTTATTTTTGAGAGAGAGAGAATGAGAGAGGGAGAGAGAGAGCACAAGAGGCGGGGGGGCAGAGAGAGAGACACACAGAATACAAAGCAGACTCCAGGCTTTGAGCTGTCCGCACAGAGCTGACACGGGGCTTGAACCCATGAACTGTGAGATCATGACTTGAGCCAAAGTCAGAAGCTTAACCGACTGAGCCACCCAGATGTCCTGTTTGTCAGATCTTTTTAGGAAAAGGATATATGTGGATAGAGTTTCATTTATTTAAAATATGTAATCAACTGGTAATTAACTGGTTCAGATACATATTTTTTTATATCAAAAGGCACGGTCTTATAGCCAGTCTTAATTCCTGATTCACTCTTAGGGCTATTTTCAGTTTTACTTTTTCTACTGTGCAGCAAGGAGGCACAGACAAATAATTTACAGTGGAGAAGGCTGGCATAGCAAAGATACAATTGTTTATGCAAATACTGTATTTAAAAAATAACTGTGATGGGTTGCAATGCAAGTCCATAAATTTAACTTGTCATCATTTAATGTCTAATAAAAATACAATCTAAAATATACAGTAGAAGTGGTCCATGTGCCATGATGGCCAGCTTTGCCATCCAGTGGTTTACAAACACTATTCTTTCCTACTCCGTTTTGCTGATGGCTCTGATCATTAGTGCACTGAACTTGAGGATAAAGCACTGAAGTTCTGAGCAAACGCTTGGGCTTAGATTCTGGCTAGATGGTAAGCTTCCTGAAGGTAGAGACTGGGAGTATTTCTATCTTTGTAGCTTCAGAGCCCAGCCTGGTGCCTCTCACTTTGAGAATAACTGGCTGATTAGCTGACTCAGCGGAAAGGCTTCGCGTTGAAGAGTTGGTGAAAACCTATCAACCAGTGTTTATTGCTTCCTGCCCTTCCTCCTTCCCCCAGTGAGGAGAACATTTCAGCTATCGATACACAGATGCTGCCTCTTTGGGTGAGAGCCAGGCTTGCAACCTGGAATAAAGGATTTATACTGTAAAGTGGCACACAAGGTCCCTTCCAGCTCTGGCATCTGGTCTACCTTTTCCAGTCCCCGGAGCTCCCAGGTGTCCACCCATCCCCGCCCTCTCTACAAGTCACCTTACCTGTCACTTCTTTGAGATTGTATGGATATCCTTAACTCCAGCCCTTTCCACTTCCGGCTTTGCTTACATTCTGTTTCCTTTCCTTTTGTCTCTCCTTCCTATCTCAGATCTGTTCTCCAAAATTAACTCTGTTTCTTCTTTGGTCTCTCTACTCCCCACACATAGTCATAATGGTCCTTTTCAACCATAAATCAGAACACATCACTCCCTTTCCGTGACATACCATCACAGTCAGAAGGTCACAGTAAGGATATTTTATTTGGACACGAATGAAATGAAAACATTAGCCATGTGGATATATGAAGAAAACAAGTGCAAACACCCTAAGGAGAGCTTGTTTGCTGTGTCTAGGGGTGGTGGTGAGGGTGGAGACTAAGGTGTATAAGACATGGTCCAGAGGTAGCCGGGAGCTAGACCATCTGCCCAATGTCCTGGCCTGGTGGAACCCTTCCCTGTTCTCTGCTTTCCTCAGAGGTCTCTGAAAAAGGAGGGTCTGACTAATTTTTCCCTCCAAAATTAGACTGATAGCTTATGCCTATTTTCCTAGAGCAAATACCAGTGGTACCCCCTTTCATTTTCAAAAGTGTCTAGGTTTGGACGATGTTACGGTAATCCCCTCTTATCTGTGGGGAACACCTACCAAGCCCCCAGTGGCTGCTGGAAACTTAATCTCCATTAAGAGACTAACAACGATAACTAATAATAAAGTAGAATGATTATCACAATATGCTGTACTAAAAGCCAGGTGAATGTGGTCTCTCTCCTCAAATATCTTACTGTACTGTCTGTTTCTTGTGAGGATGTGAGATAATAAAATTCCTCTCTCAGGAGATGAAGCAAGACGTTGACATATGCATTGTAACAATAGTTTTAGCCTACTATTGACCTTGTGACGACACCTCAGAAGGAGGATCCTTTGCTTTCAGACTGCAGTTGCAGGGGCAGTGTGTGGGGTGGGGGTGGGGTAACTGAAACCACAGAAGTGAAACCCCATGAATAAGAGGGTACCGCTGTATGGGATTATCTGTCAAACCTTCCTATTCAAATGTCACCAGTTTACGGCGCCTTTTCTGATCCTCTTGAATGGCTGTGACCTCTTCAAAATCACATCATCTACCTTCTTTTCTCTTGTGCTTTCCTGGCTATAGTCACGGACAGTCTTCACTTCTTCCCTCTAAAGATTTTGAACATGAAAACTGCTTTACTAGATGCTACAAGAGTATGTAGGACGGTTCCTTACACAGAAGTGAATACCCAAACCTATGTGCTGAATGGTAAATGATGGACTGGCCAACTTGAAGTTCAATAGAAGGATCCGCTACTGGCTTCAGGAGTTCGAGACCCATGAGTTTGGTTTCTTCATACAAGCTTTACAAAGATAGCAAATTTTTCTCCCAAATCATGTAGTGGAGAAATTATATAAGAGTTTACAAACTACAAAGAACAAAAGTGTTTGTTTAGCTAGTGCATTTAGAACAGGGTTTTCTAAGATATGTTCTTGGAACATGAGTTGGGCCTGATGTTAGTGGAGCGTTTATCATAAAAAGAATTATGTGGTCAGTAAAGGAAATGCTGTGTTAGAGCTTAATGAAGCTTTTGGTATATTTTTTGGTTAATAGTGGGATTCTCAGAACTTTTAATAAACAAATGTGCATTGCAAATCTATAAAGAGGGACTATAGTATCTCACATTTTCCAAATTTAATTGATCATGAATGCGTCTCCTCAATTCTCCCACCCCCTTTTCTTATGGAGCCTAAAGAAAATAGTAACTTAGAAAGCAGTTTTACGGCTACTTATGAGGATATCTCGACTACATTCATTTCTCAGGTTAATTCTAACCGCAAATTGTGAATACACCTCAAAATCTTATGAGGCAATTTTCCCTGGAGTCAGTTTCTTTTTCTTTTTTTCTTTTTTAATTTTTTTAACATTTATTTATTTTTGAGAGGCAGAGAGTGAGCAGAGAGAGAGGGAGACACAGAATCTGAAGCAGGCTCCAGGCTCTGAGCTGTCAGCACAGAGCCGGACATGGGGTTCAAACTCACGAACTCCTAGGTCATGACCTGAACTGAAGCCAGACACTTCATCGACTGAGCCACCCGAGTGCCCCATCCTGGAGTCAGTTTCTTAATTGAGATCTGATGAGCACATTTGGCAGTCCATTCATGCCTTCGGAGCACAAAGACTATAACACTGTCGGACTGAGCTCAGGCCCCCAATCTGGACAATTCAGGTTCCATCCTTTGCTTTTTATTAGCATTTTTGTTCAGAACTTCATCAATTCATGCTGAGTCCTTTTGCCTTCAACCTCTCTTCCTCCTCTCTGTACCCACCCACCCTGCATAAGCTCCTTTATTCAGCCTCCCCAAAGCCTGTTCCATCAAACCACATCCTGGGCAGTAGTCCTAAGTGGTTCTGTTTTTCCTGTGGAGTTATTTCCAGCGTGTTCACCTGGAAATCCGCGTACTGTCTGAAGAGCACCATCGAGTAATGATAGATTTAATTCCAATAAACAGATTAAGAATAATATTTGCAGCAGGAAAATTTTCTACTGCATATAAAAATTACAGACCGAAGCACATCTCCCTTAAGGACATGCTGTCAGATTAAGCACGCTTGGCTATTTTCTGGAAATTTCTTGTTACTCGTATTTTCACTTCAGTGAAGTGTAAAACTTTTAAAGGAACATTTTTTTCTGATACCGATATAATTGGAAAACAGCACTTTGTAAGTTTAAGGCGTACAGACAGCACAAAGATTTGATTAACATATATTGTGAAATGATCACCACAATCAATTTATTAACATCCGCCATCTCATACAGATACGTCAATCAATCAATCGAGCCAGCAAGCATTTTTTTTTTCATGTGATAAGAACTCAGGATTTACCCTCTTTGCAACTTTGCTATACAACATACAGCAACGTGTACCACTTTTGTCATATTGTACGTTATGTGTTCAGCACTTACTTATCTTATAACTGGAAATTTATACCTTTTGAACATCTTCCTTCAATACCCCCTCCCTGCAACCCCTGCCTCTGATATTCCGGTAACCACACGGCTGATCTCTTTTTCTGTGAGTCTGGTTTTCTCTTCTCTTTCTCTCCTTTTGGTTCCACATGTAGGTGAAATCAGACACACAGTATTTGTATTTCTCTGATTATTTCACTTAGCATAAATGCCTTCTGGGTCTATCCACATCGTCACAGATGGCAGGATTTCCTTCTTTTTTTGTGGTCGAATAATATTCTGTTGCATATATACATACCACGTTTTCTTTACCCATTTATCTATCAATGGACAATTAGGTTATTTTCATGCCTTGGCTCTTCTAAATAATGCTGCTATGAATATGAGGCTCTTTACCATAGTGTTTTGTTTCCTTTGGATATATTCCTGGGTGAGGAATTGATGGATCACACGGTAGGTCTGTTTTTAACTTTTTTTTCTTTACGGCACCAATTTACAATCCCACTAACAGTGCACAAGTGTTTCCTTTCTCCACATTCTCATCAGAATTTGTTCTCTCTTGTGTTTTTGATGATGGGCATTCTAACAGGTGTGACGGAGTATCTCATTGTAGTTTTGATTTGCATTGCCCTGAGGGTTGGTGATGTTGAACATCTTTTCATATAGGTATCGGCCATTTGTATGTCTAAAGAAAATGGGAGAAAAATTTTAATTGAGAAAACCCCATCTAAGTCATTCATTTGTTTTTCTATGAGTTAGCAAATCATTGCTACTCCTTGACTTTTGCTAGATAATACCAATTCTAACCCATGATCTGAGACAGCAGTTTTAATACCAAAGACTCAACACCAAACTTGTAATCTGTTCCTGTCATATTCTTTTATTTTTAAAAAATATTTTTAAGGTCTATATTTGAATTCCGGTTAACATACAGTTATAATATTAATTTCAGGTATACAATATAGTGATTTCATACAGCACCTCGTGCTCCCCACAAGTGCCCTCCTTAATCCCCATCACCTGTTTTACCCATCACCTTACACACCTCCCCTCTGGTAATCATCAGTTTGTTCTCTAGAGTTAAGAGTCTGTTTTTTGGTTTGCCTCTCTCTCTCCCTTTTTCCCTTTGTTCGTTTGTTTTGTTTCTTAAATTCCACATATGAATGAAATCATACAGTTGTCTTTCTTTTACTGACTTATTTCCCTTGGCATAATACTCTCTAGCTCCATTCATACCATTGCAAATGGCAAGATTTCATTCTTTTTTTATGCTTGAGTAATATTCCATTGTGTATATACACCATGTCTTCTTTATCCTTTCATCACTCAGTGGACACTTGGGCTCTTTCCATAATTTGGCTATTGTAGATAATGCTACTATAAACATCAGGGTGTATGCATCCCTTTGAATTAGTATTTTTGTATTCTTTAGGTAAATACCTAGTAGTGCAATTGCTGGGTCATAGGGTAGCTCTATTTTTAACTTTTTGAGGAACCGCCATATTGTTTTCCACAGTGGCTTCACCAGTTTGTACTCTCACCAATAATGCAGAGAATATTTTCTCCGCATCCTTGCCAATATCTGTTGTCTCTTGTGTTGTTAATTTTAGCCATTCTGACAGGTGTGAGGTGATATCTCATTGTAGTTTTGATTTACATTTCCCTGATGATGAGTGATGTTGAACATCTTTTCAAGTGTTTGTTAACCATTTGCATGTCTTCTTTAGAAAAATGTCCATGTCTTCTCATTTTTAAGTTGGATTATTTGGTTTTTTTGGGTGTTGAGTTTTATAAGCTCTTTGTAGATTTGAGAAACTAACCCTTTATCCCATATGTCATTTGCAAATATCTTCTCCCATTCTGTATGTTGCCTTTTAGTCTTGGTTGTTTTCTTTGCTGTGCAGAGTTTTTCATTTTGATTAAATCTCAATAGTTTTATTTTTTATTTTTGCTTTTGTTTCCCTTGCCTCAGGAGAAATATCTAGAAAGAAGCTGCTATGGCCAATGTCAAAGACGATACTATCTGTGTTCTCTTCTAGTATTTTGATGGTACCCTGTCTCACACTTAAATCTTTAATCCGTTTTGAATTTGTTTTTGTGTATGGTGTAAGAAGGTGGTCCAGTTTCATTCTTTTGCATGTCACCATTCAATTTTCCCAACACCATTTGTAAAAGAGACCGTCTTTTTCTTACTGGATATTCTTTCCTCCCTTGTTGAAGATCAATTGACCATATAGTTGTGGATTCATTTCTTGGTTTTCTATTCTGTTCCATTGATCTATGTATCTGTTTCTATGCCAGTACCATACTGTTTTGATTACTACAGCTTTGAAATATAACTTGAAATCTGAAATTGTGATGCTTCCAGCTTTGCTTTTTTTTCTCAAGGTTGTTTTGGCTATTTGGGGTCTTTTGTGGTTCCATACAAATTTTAGGATTGTCTGTTCTAGCTCCGAAAAATGCTGGTGGTCTTTTGATAGGGATTGCATTAAATGTGTAGATTGCTTTGGTATACACATTTAGTATAGACATTTTAACAATATTTGTTCTTCCAGTCCATGAGCATGGAGTATCTTCCCATTTCATTGTGTCATCTTCAATTTCTTTTATCAGTGTTTTATAGTTTTCAGAATACGTCTTCTATCTCTTTGGTTAAGTTTATTCCTAGGTATCTTATTGTTTTTAGTGCAATTGTAAATGGGATTGATTCCCTAATTTCTCTTTCTGCTGCTTCATTATTGGTGTATAGAAATGCAACTGAATTCTGTATGTTGATTTTGTATCCTGCCAGCAGAAGGAAGGAAATGATAAAGATTAGATTAGAAATAAATGATATAGAAATCCTAAAATTTCAAACAAATAACAGAAAAGATCAATGAAAACAGGAGCTTATTATTTGAAAAAATTAAGAAAATTGACAAACCTCTAGCCAGACTTACCACAAAGAAAAGAGAAAGGACCTAAATAAGTAAAATGAGAATGAGGTCGCCCAAGCACACACAGTTTAAGGAGGGAGGTGAGGGGCCAGCCACTTAAATCTCAGTTTTCACATTTTTTTTGTAAAGAATAATCTCTCTCTTAGGACTGCTGCAAAGAGGAAATAATACAGTGTATTCTGCTGACTGTGAAGCATGTTGCTGATTTGAATTATATGATGGTGGTTTACTTACTGTCCCCATTCACCCAGGCCCTTTTCTGCCTCTCACCTGTCCCTATCTGTGAAAAACCTTTCCTCACTTCCTTCCAAGTATCTATCTGAATTATGGGCTAAGTTGAATGCCCCCAAAATTCATGTGTTGAAGTCCTGACCTTCAGTATCTCAGAATATGACTATTTGGAGGCAGGGCCTTTAAAGAAGTGATTAGTTAAAATGAAGTCATTGGGATGGGTCTGAATCCAAGAGAGCTGGTGTTCTTACAGAAAGAAGGGCGCCTGGGTGGCTCAGTCAGTGAAGCATTGGACTTTGTGGCTCAGGTCATGATCTCATGGTTAGTGGGTTTGAGCCCTCGTCAGGCTCCGTGCTGACAGCTCGGAGCCTGGAGCCTGCTTTGAATTCTGTGTCTCCCTCTCTCTCAGCCACTCCCCTGCTTGTACTCTGTCTCTCTCAAAAATAAAAATAAAACATTAAAACTTAAAAAAAAAGGAAAGAAGGAAGAGATCAGGACACAGACACACACAGAGGAAGAACCATGTGAGGTCACAGGGTGAAGACGGCCACCTACAGGCTAAGGAGAGAGGCCTCAGAAGAAACCAACCCCATCTGCCATCATTTTAATCTTAGACTTTCCAGACTGTAGAATTGGGAGGAAATAAATGTGTGTTATTTAAGCCACCCAATCTGTGGTCTTTGTTAGAGGAGCCCAGAGGACTAATACTTGGTCTTTCTGGTTTCAGGAAGTTTCAAGTGCTCTCTCCTCCAGCCCCTATTCTGCACCCCAAACCCCAATCTACACAACTACATTGGGTGGAGTTTTAATTGGCGCACATACATGTCTGATATCTTCAATTATGTATTATGGTTCTGGAGACTGGGCAAACTCTATACACTGTCCATTGTCCAGACAAGTGCTTGTGAATAAGTTAATCAATATAAACTTGTTGATTGGTTGGTTGAAAGAAGAATCCCAGTCAAGTGTGCTAGCCAGCCAAAGAACAATTCTACCTCCAGAAAAGCAAAACAGATTTTGCCCCCGTTAAGCCTGTATCAGTGCTAATCTCATGATTTAACATAAGTGTTTGTAAATTCAGTTTGGGAGGCAGCCAAACTGTGGGAATAAGTGAATCTTAATGCCTTCTCTTTGAATAAAAAATTCTAATTCCTGGGGCACCTGGGTGGCTCAGTTGGTTGAGTGCCTGACTTTGGCTTAGGTCACCGATCTCAAAGTCTGTGAGTTCAAGCCCCACATCGGGCTTGCTGCTGTCCCCGCAAAGCCGTCTTCACATCCTCTGTCCCCCTCTCTCTGCCCCTCTCTGCTTGCAGTCTCTCAAAAATAAATAAACAGCTAAAAAAAAAACATTCTCTCTCCCTCTTTCTCTGCCTCTGTCCCTCTCACTTTTTTTCTCCCTCTAAAATAAAAGTAAAAACAAATAAATTAAAAAAAAAATCTAACTCCTTATTTTACTTGACCTCCCAGCCCTACTCCACTCCCACAACAATGTGGGGTAAACAAAGATGTTACTGCTCCTATCTGAAACGTAAAAAAAGCGGAGGTTCAGAAAGGTCAGGAGGTTTAGCCCGGAACTAGTTAATAGCCAGAATGGCACGTGGGAGGTTCCTGGCGCTTTGACAACAAACAGGTCCTGTGATGAAGTTCTCAATGAAGGGTCTTCATAGAAGAAAAAAGAAAAGGATCTCATGCGCGCCCCCCCCTTCCCGCCCCGCGCCCCCCTACCCTTCCCCCATCAAAAACGAAAAAAGCACAAAAACCCAGAGCTTGCATGTGAATAAGCCAGAAACCGTATTTTTCGATTCTCTGCCACAACTTCTTAAATTTAAAACCAAAATTGAAAGCAATCTCCATAGAATTTCTCTGGAGAGAAATGACCTACTTCAGCTTATATTCCTCCCTGTATTTGCTCTGAGCCTTGGGAATTACCTTGTCCATGTATTTTCATTCAGAATGAATGCTCTAATATATTTCTTTAATCATCTGTTGCATCAGAGAATATTGTTTCATGCATATTAAAGACTTGAGCATGTAATAGACCAGTGTTCTGACTAATAAAAGCACTCAAAGCATGTCACTAGTCTTATTGCTTTTCTTGGCTTCAGGATAGATGTGTTTTATTTGGCAAGTAATAATAATAATACAAATAATAATGATAATAGCACTTACACTAAACAAAAGGAATTATTTTATTTTAAAAGGGTGCCATGGCCTTGTACAGATCATTATTCTTTTGAAGGGGTTGGCCCTCTACCCTACTTCCAGAGTGTTTTATTTCCCATTCAGGCAAATCAGTCAATGAGTATGAGGAGACTTCTCTGGACCCAGTATCAAGCTGAGCAGAAGTAATACAGACACAACCTTTGCCTAGAATGTCTTCTAGTAGGATTTGGGTCTGTAAGACTTTCACAAAACAATGAAAAGCGCAAACCACAAACAGAGAAGGGAAGATCTTCATAGAGGGATGAGGTTTAAGTAGGATTTTGGTAGAAGAGAAAGAAATATTGGGATGGGTGAACAAAAGGAAGGAGGGGCTTCTGGCCAAGGAGAAGGATATGAACAAAGGCACAACGTTGGGTATTTATTTAATAAACACTCTCGGGGCGCCTGGGTGGCTCAGTCGGTTGAGTGTCCGACTTCAGCTCAGGTCATGATCTCATGGTTCGTGAGTTCAAGCCCTGCGTCGGGCTCTGTGCCTGGAGCCTGCTTTGTATTCTGTGTCTCCCTCTCTCTCTGCCCCTCCCCTGCTCATGCTCTGTCTCTCTCTGTCTCAAAAATAAATAAAAACATTAAAAAAAATAAATAAATTGAATAAACATTTACTCTCAAACTCACTTTTCTAGATGGGAGGGCCACAGAGATAAAAGCCATGGTTTTTATTCTAGAGTGAAAAGTCCAACAGACCCTAGCAGGCTATTGTATACAGAGTGATGGGTGCCATGGAAGAGCCAAGGGTGGTATGCTCATTGACCTCAGAGAAGGGCCACATGACATGACTGGGGGAGAAACAGGAGTACAAAGAAACTTTTCCCAGAGTTGTTCATGCCTAATAGGAATCTCGAGCCAGGAAGGAATTAGCCAGCGGAAGGAGAGGAAGAACATCCTAGGCAGAGGAAATCATTTGGTGAGGGCAAGTGGGAAAGAGAGAAGAGGAGAGTTCGTCCTGTTTCAGTCTGGCTGGAGTGCGATGTGTGTGGGAGGGGTGAGGCTGGAGACACGGGCCGGGGCCAGGCTGCGGAGAACCCGAGAAATCCTAGCAAAGAATTCTGATGTTACTCTGGAAGCAGCCGGCAACAAATACCATATTCGTAAAAGAGCAAGAAGGAAGGAGGCCTGGTTGGAGCACAGGCTTCTGTGAAGTTGAAAGAGAGAGAGAGAGAGAAAGAGAGAGAGAGAGAGAGAGATTGAGAAAAGGGAGAGTGTGAAAAGGGAAGGTAATAGAGAATTTTGCGTGTCTTTCACAGAAGTTTGGATTTGAGCTGGAACATAATCTGGTCACTGGAGGTTCATGTTCTCATTCTGGCATTTCTTTTTGTGAGACTCATTTGACATGAGCTTCATGCACATGAAAATATGCAGTCCAAATAAACCAGATTGTGTGAACCCGGGCAATCACAGTCATACTCTCTGACTTTGCTAGCATCATTTAACAATGACAAGTAGAAAATAAATGTTATATCCTCAATATCTCAACTAATGCTGATCTCTCTCAAATAATATTTTGTCCCAATTCCTCATGCATTCAAATTCCTTACATAAAATAACAGTTTCTAAAGTGAATCTGAGCATCATAACTGGTACTCTTTTTGTTTTAGTATCTTAATCATGATATATAGACTGAAAAATCTTTAGAAGTTGATTGACTAGCACCAAATCAGAACTGTAAAAAGTCAGTGGACATTGTCTTCTTTTCTTGACCTCAATCAATCAAGCACATTTGAATGATTTTTAACTGTAAGGTAATGGAAAATGGAAATGTACAGGAGGGACTAAGAGTAGGGGATTTCATTGTAATCCCTTAGCCTGGCTCTGAAAATAAATTCATATAATCTTGCTATTCAGTTTACCAGCTTGTAAAATGCCCTTAACGTTTTCCCACACAAATGCCTCAGGGATGTATGACGCAGCTAATGGCAACTTTCTGTATGACTTCAGGATTTATGACTGAAAATGGAATGTACTGTCATTTGGAGATTTATATCTTCCAGGAGAGTGTAAATAAGTATTGTCCGTATGGATCCTCCTACAACTTAGGAGTGGGGTCTGGATATGGTGAAAAATGAGACAGGTAGTATCTCTTTAACCTAACAGGCTCATGCAAGAGACAAAAAAAAGCTTATTTTCAGGGAAACTTAAGAGATCAAGCTAAAATGAAAATGAATCTAAACTGCCTAACATTTTTATACAATGGAAAAATAGGATTTTTTAAGCATGTAATTTGATTTCAGAAAAAGCAGATTATGGGTCACAATATTTGATTAAATCTACAAAGAAACTATTGAAAAAATAATACGAGTGGGGATCCAATGGAAAAGTGTTAGTAAATGGTACATCCGAAATAAATATAAAATTAAAAAATGCAAAACCTTCCCAAATTGTTCTGGGTCATGTAAAAAAAAGTCTGGCAAAAAATGTCACGGTAGAAAGAAGCACAAGCAAATATATTACCTTCCAATAAGGTTTAAAAGTGCTGACATTGGAAAATGAAAGTAAACCTTTAAAAATATATATTATAAGTTCTGGAGATACGCTCATGTTATTTTTTGTTATGCTATTTTTCCTTGCATAGTTGTTCAGATACGCTCATGTTATTTTTTGTTATGCTATTTTTCCTTGCATAGTTGTTCGGAAAACATCTTACGATTCTCAACACAGCCCTCAGCTTGACTCATTGTATCAGTCTGCTCAGGCTGCCATAACAAAATACCACACAATCTGGTGGCTTAATCAACAGACATCTATTTTCTCCAGTTCTGGAGGCCGAAGGCAGAGATCAAGTGCCATGGTTGCTTCCTGGCAAGGCCTCTCTTCTTGGCTTGCAGACGGCTGCCTTCTTTCTTGTACTCACATGGCTTTTCCTCTGTGCATGTGTGGAGAGAGAGAGGTCTCTGATGTTTCTCCTCTTCTTACAGGGATACCAGTTTTACAGAATTAGGGCACCACCATTACGGCCTTATTTAACCTTAGTTGCTTGTGTTATGGGTCCTGTCCCCAAATAGTCATATTGGGGTTGAGGCTTCAACATAAGTGTTTTTTTATAGGCGGCAAAATTCAGCCCATAACACTCATCAGTATCAACTCTGAGAACAATTAAACCACAAATTAAGTCATTAAAGCTCTAAGATAGTTTCTTCTACTCTCTTAGGTATTTATATATAAATATTTTTAGTTATCTAAGTCTTTATGTCAGGTATTATGTGGAAACTCTAGATGAATTTATAAGAATATCAGCAACACTGACATAATTCTTTGGAGATTAAAGGAGAATTCTAATAAAGCAGTGGATACAAAGTCTAGCTGGGGACGCTCAGATGGTGGAGGAGAGGTTTAATAAAGGAGAGGAATATAGCTAGATAGGTGTGGGAATCAGCAGTAGGGTGAGAGTGGAAGGAACCCTATTCAGGCTTGTTTCTTCAGGGAGAATAACAGCTTGGTTTTTAAAAGCTTACTTCTGTCATTTTTCTCTCACCAGAGCTTTTAAGTGGACAAACATGGCTTCACAGAAGGGAGCCCAGCTACCTCTACTCTTCCCCACCCAGTCGTGCCGATCCTTCAGAGTAAAACCTTAGACAATTGGGATAATCCTTGGAGTCCTCAATTTCCTCTTCTTTAAAATGAAGTGTACATTGGGGCGATGGGTGGCTCATTGGTTGAGCGTCCGACTTCAGCTCAGGTCATGATCTCACGATTTGTGGGTTTGAGCCCCGTGTCAGGCTCTGTGCTGACGGCTCAGGGCTGTAGCCTGCTTCGGATTCTGTGTCTCTCTCTCTGCTCCTCCCCCGCTCACACTCTGTCTCCTTCTCAAAAATGAATAAAGATTAAAAAAAATTTTAAATGAAGTGTACATAGCAGTAAAACCCTACTCTACTCCTAACATCTGGCTTGGACTTCCCTAAGACTTCCTTCTGGAGAAGGCATATTCTGGTTCCAATGTTTCTAGAACACTTGCCATGTAACATATAGAAACCTTTCTTCTCTTCGTAGGTGTAAGTAGCTCCACAATGCCAATCTTTATGCCCAACTTGATTGAATTCTGAGGTATAATCTGGAAATCACTGTAATCTGAGAAGTAGGGAGGAAGAGGGGAAAGAAACCATAGTATAAAATCCAAGTAAATGGCCTTATTTCCATGGCCTTGTTATGTAGTTAGCTCATTTATTTAGAAGTAATTTCATTTTAATTACCCCAATTCTGTTTTTGTAATGCTCATGTTTAAAAGGATAGATTAAATTTAAGCTTTATGTGTTGAGAATGGAATTTATTTTTTCTTTTTTTTTTTTTTTTTACAAACATTAGAGTTTTATTGGACAAATACTGTTCTTAGTTTATTAGATAATTCAAAATATCTATGCTTGCATTGGATATATCATGTCATCACCACAGAACGACACAGTAGAAACACACACCGTATCACTATAAGTTTTTCATACTTTTTAAGAGTTTCCATATATGGCATCCATATATGGCAAGTGTTAATAAAATTATATACATTTCTAAATATTTTTCTCAGAATGTCATTTATCAGCACCTCTATCAGTCGATATTAAGAGGTGGTCACATAATATAATTTAGGTCAATCTCATAACTTCACCAGAGAGCTTCTTGGTTAGTTAGACACTGGTGTGACTTCTGGGTCATGTAGATATAAAGAGCGTGATCTCCTTTAGGAATATTCTTGACTAAGAGGCAATAGAGCTGCTCTGCAGGAACAAAACAAGACAGAGGCAAGAATGGTGATGTGAAGAGAAGGAAGAAGAGCAACTGGATCCTGAAGGTTTTCTTTGTACTTCTTCCAGTCCCTTTGGATGCAGTCAGTTTGCAATCCCTGCTCTTGGGTTCTTCTTCTAAGAGAAACAACAATGTCCTAGTGATAAACCTCTTGACAAGGCTAATTAAATATGACTGTGTAGCACTTGCACTCAATAATTCCTTCCTCACCACACTTGATTTTGGCAAACCACTCTAGAATTTACCAAATTTTTATTGCCTTTTCAGCCAGTGTCCTCTTACTTGTTTTCTCTTCCCACCAAATTGTATATAGTTTGCTCAAACAGTCAACAATATTGTGCTAATCTGGCCAAGCATGGCCACAGACAGAAACTTAATGAGTTGAATGCTTCATTTACTGACTAAAATTTAATGCACCAGTTAGTGATTTGGCACAATTTCCAGCAAATACATGCCATTGTTTAAAAAGGAGCAGCTAGTTTTCTGAAAAGACTTATCACTGCAAATTCATCACCAGAAATCCAACTAAAAATGTCTAGTGAATGGAAGTCAGTAGTGTTGGTATAGGAAATGAACTGCTAGCTATCATATTTGTTTATTGATTAGTTTATATCCACAAACCCATAAGAGTAATTCCCAAGCCTCACTGGGATCAGAATTGCCTCGGAAATATTTTAAAGCATAAATTCCTAGGACTGTCCCAGAACTGTGGAATAAAAACCTGTGGGAGATGAAATCCAGGAATCTGTATATGTACAGTTTCATAGATGATTTTGACCCTCATCTAGCTTTGAGGACCACTGTCCTCAAATATGTATGTATATATATATATATATATATATATATATATATAAAATGACCAGGGGAAAAATTGTAACTGGAAATAAAATGCCACTAAATATAGAAAAATCAATTGTATTTTTTTTTAGTTTTTAATTTACATCCAAGTTAGTTAGCATATAGTGCAATAATGATTTAAGGAGTAGATTCCAGTGCTCATCCCAACAAGTGTCTTCCTTAATACCCCTTATCCATTTATTGCATCACCCCACCCACAACCCCTCCAGCAACCCTCAGTTTGTTCTCTATATTTAAGAGTCTCTCATGTTTTGTCCCCATCCCTTTTTTTATATTATTTTTGTTTCCTTTCCCTTATGTTCATATGTTTTGTATCTTAAATTCCACGTATGAGTGAAGTAATATGATATTTTTCTTTCTCTGATTAATTTTGCTTAGCATAATACCCTCTAGTTTCAACCATGTTGTTGCAAATGGCAAGACTTCATTCTTTTTGATTGCCAAGTAATACCCCATTATATGTATATATGTATAATATATATATACATTATATATATATTATATACACATATACATTATACATATATATGCATTATATATTTTTCATATATATATATATATATATATATATATATATATATATCACATCTTATTTATCCATTCATCCATCGATGGACATTTGGACTCTTTCCATACTTTGGCTATTATGGATAGTGCTTCTATAAACATTGGGGTGCATGTGCCCCTTCGGAACAGCACACCTGTGTCCCTTGGATAAACACCTAGTAGTGCAATTACTGGGTCATAGGGTAGGTAGTTCTATTTTTAACTTTTTGAGGAACCTCCATACTGTTTTCAGAGTGGCTGCACCAGTTTACATTCCCACCAGTAGTGCAAAAGAGATCCTCTTTCTCCACATCTTTGCCAACACTTGTCCTTGCTTGAGTTGTTAATTTTAGCCATTTTGACTGGTGTGAGATGGTATCTCATTGTGGTTTTGATTTGTATTTCCCTGATGATGAGTGATGTTGAGCATTTTTTTCATGTGTCTGTTAGCCATCTGGACGTCTTCTTTGGAAAAGTGTTGATTCATGTCTTTTGCCTATTTCTTCACTGGATTATTTGATTTCGGGGTGTTGAGTTTGGTAAGTTCCTTATAAATTTTGGATACTAACCCTTTAACTGATATGTCATTTGCAAATATCTATTCCCATTTCATTGGTTTCCTTTTGGTTTTGCTGATTGTTTCCTTCACTGTGCAGAAGCTTTTTATCTTAATGAATTGCCAATAGTTCATTTTTGCTTTTGTTTCCTTTGCCTCCGGAGACTTGCTGAATAAGAAGTTGCTGCGGTCGAGGTCAAAGAGGTTTTTGCCTGCTTTCTCCTCGAGGATTTTGATGACTTCCTGTCTTACATTTAGGTCTTTCATCCATTTTGAGTTTATTTTTGTGTATGGTGTAAGAAAGCGGTCCATTTTTCTGCATATCACTGTCCAGTTTTCCCAACACCATTTGCTGAAGAGACTGTTTTTATTCCATTGGATATTCTTTCCTGCTTTGTCAAAGATGAGTTGGCCATATGTTTGTGGGTCCATTTCTGGGTTCTCAGTTCTGTTCCATTGTTCTAAGTGTCTGTTTTTGTGCCAGTACCATACTGTCTTGATGATTACAGCCTTGTAACACATCTTGAAGTCCGGGATTGTGATGCCTGCAGCTTTGCTTTTCTTTTTCACGATAGATTTGGCTATTCAGGGTCTTTTCTAGTTTCAAACAAATTTTAGGATTGTTGGTTCTAGATTTGTGAAGAATACTGGTGTTATTTTGATAGGGATTGCATTGAATATGTAGATTGCTTTGGGTAGTATTGACATTTCAACAATATTTGTTCTTCCAATCCGTAAGCATGGAATATTTTCCCATTTTTTTGTGTGTCTTCTTCAATTTCTTTCATAGGTTTTCTCTAGTTTTCAGTGTATAGATTTTTCACCTCTTTGGTTAGGTTTATTCGTAGGTATTTTGTGGTTTTTTGTGCAATTGTAAATGGGATCGATTCCTTGATTTCTCTTGCTGTTGCTTCATTATGGTGTATAGAAATGCAACCGATTTCTGTGTATTGATTTTATATCCTGCAACTTTGCTGAATTGTTGGATCAGGTCTAGCAGTTTTTTGGCGGAATCTTTTGTGTTTTCCATGTAGAGTATCATGTCATCTGTGAAGAGGGAAAGTTTGACTTCCTTCTTGCCAATTTGGATGTCTTTTATTCCTTTGTGTTTTCTGATTGCTGAGGCTAAGACTTCCAATACTATGTTGAATAACAGTGGTGAGAGTGGACCTCCTTGTAGTGTTCCTGACCTTGGGAGGAAAGCTCTCAGGTTTTTCCCCATTGAGGATGATATTTGTGGTGAGTTTTTCATATACGGCTTTTATGATCTTGAGGTATGATCCTTCTATCCCTACTTTCTTGAGGGTTTTTATCAAGAAAGGAAGCTGTATTTTGTCAAATGCTTTCTCTGCATCCATTGAGAGGATTATGTGGTTCTTGTCCTTTCTTTTATTGATATGATGTATCACATTGATTGTTTTGCAGATATTGAACCAGCCCTGCATCCCAGGTATAAATCCCACTTGGTCGTGGGGAATAATTCTTTTAATGTATTGTTGGATCTGGTTGGCTAGTATCTTGTTGAGGTTTTTTTGCATCAATGTTCATCAGAGAAATTGATCTGTAGTTCTCTTTTTTAGTGGGGTCTTTGTCTAGTTTTGGAATCAAGGTAATGCTGGCTTTGTAGAATGAGTTTGGTAGTTTTCCTTCTATTTCTATTTTTTGGAACAGCTTCAAAAGAATAGGTGTTAACTCTTCTTTAAATGTTTGGTAGAATTCCCCTGGAAAGCCATCCAGTACTGGACTCTTGTTTTTTGGGAGATTTTTGATTACTAATTCGATTTCTTTACTGGTTATGGGTCTGTTCAATTTTTCTATTTCTTCTTGTTTCAGTTTTGGTACTTTATGTTTCTATGAATTCGTCCATTTCTTCTAGATTGCCCATGAACTGTGAGATCATGACCTGAGCTGAAGTTGGACACTTAACCGACGGAGCCACCCAGGCACCCTAAAGACTTATTTTAAAGTTCAAATAAACAAGACAGTGCAATATTGGTGAAAAAAAACAGAGCCAGACACAGAAATTGATGGACTAAAATATAGAGTCCATAATTAGACACATGCATACAGATTTTGGAACAAAAGTGCAAAGGCAGGTTAGTGGAAAAGGGAATGTCTTTCCAATAAATGGTGCTGGAACAATTGAATATCGACATGCAAAACCACAAACTTTGATGCCATGCCTTATTTTATAAGCAAGCATTAAGTCAAAAAGAATAACCTGACCTACATGTAAAACCTGAAACTATAAAACTTCTAGAAGAAAGCATACAAAGAAAATATTTTGTGATCTCAGATTAGGCAAAGATTTATTAGAAATGGTCAAATGCATGATCTACAAAAGAAAATGGTGTTAAATTGAATATCATCAAAACTAAAAGCTTCTGCCCTTTGAAGAATATTGTTGAGAAACGAGGACAAGCCACACACTGGGAGAAAATATTTCAAAATTTGTATCTGATAAAGAATGTGTATCCAGAATATGAAAGAAGTCCTAAAACTCAATAATAAAAAATATAGCCAATAAAAAATGGGCAAAAGATTTGAACACTTTACTAACGTAGATATATAAATGACAAGTAAGTGCGTGAAAAGATACTCAATGTCATAATCGTTAGGGAAATGCAGTTTGAAATCACAATGAGATACATTTATACACATATTAGGATGGCTGAAATATAAAACCTTACCATATTCAAGTGTTAGCAAGGATTCAGAGAGGCTGTAACTGTCATACATTACTAATAGGAATACCACTGTGAAAAACAGTCTGGAAGCTTCTTATAAAGTTAAGCATATACTTGCCATATAGTATAAATATCCTACTCCTAGGTATTCATTAATTCAAGAGAAATAAAACTTCTGTTTATGAAAAAACCTATACATAGATGTTTGTAGTGGCTTTATTCACATTCACCAAAACTGGAAATAACCCAGATGTCCATCAACAAGTAAAATGATACGGGCACCTGGGTGGCCCAGTCAGTAAAGCGTCCGATTTTGGCTCAGGTCATGATCTCATGGCTTGTGAGTTCAAGTCCTCCATTGGGCTCTGTGCTGACAACTTAGAGCCTGGAGCCTACTTCTGATTTTGTGTCCCTCTCTCGCTCTTCCCCTCCCCCGCTTATGCTCTCTCTCTCTCTCTCTCTCAGGAATAAATGAAACATTAAAAAAAAACACAAGTGAAATGATAATCTGTGTCACATTCATGCAATAAAATATTATTCAATGATGCAAAGGGACAGCTTGCATTGTCCACAATAGGGATGAATTTCAAATGCATTAGGTTATGTAAAAAAGCCAGACTCAAAAGGTCGTACAGACACCTTGATTCCATTTTAAGTGATATTCTGGAAAAGATTAAACTACAGAGACAGAAAACATGTCATTGGTTGCCAAGAGGTGGGGTGGGTGGGAGAAGATAAGTTGACTACAAGGAGAGGAGGGAATTTGGGGGGTGGGGGAGTTTTTTGGCTCTTCTAAAGTATATGCTACATTACTGTAATATTTGCCAGAATTCATAGAACTGTATATAAGAAAGGACAAATTTTCTTATAGGTAAATGATACACCAGTAAATCCAAGGGGGAAAAAAAAAACAAAATAAAGACAAGCAACATTCCAGCTGAGTGTATCAAGGGATATGTATTTTGTTTCAGTTCCATCATTTTTAGGAATCAAATTATCTTTCTTTTTACTCAAAATGACTAAGGTAATAAGTGGGCTTCCAGTCTTTTCTTGCTGTGGTAATTGGGAGGGGACGGGGTATTGTGTAGCTGTCTACTTGTTGCCGGGAGGGACTTTCAGCTCTACCATAATGTACTGTGCAGGCTTAGGATACAACAGTGAGACATTAATGCATTGGGAGAGACGGGGGAGACAAAGACCTTTGTTACGTTTCTACTATATATCAGATAACCTGCGGGGGTTTCTACTATATGTCAGATAACCTGCGGGATGAAAAAAAAAATTCAACAGATCTACAGACGGTTTTGGAGAAACTTCATTAAAAAAATCTTTGGGTTGAATTAAATTGTTAAGTTGCATGCCCATGTTTGCACTTAAAGCGGGCACGGTTGGGCATGGGTGGTTCAGTTGGTTAACCATCTGACTTCAGCTCAAGTCGTGATCTCATGCTTTGTGAGTTACAGCCCCACACTGGGCTTTGTGTTGATAGTGTGGAGCCTGCCTGGGATTCTCTTTCTCTCCCTCTCTCTCTGCCCACTGCC
The DNA here is from genome assembly GCF_046562875.1 of Panthera onca. Classification (NCBI taxonomy): domain Eukaryota; kingdom Metazoa; phylum Chordata; class Mammalia; order Carnivora; family Felidae; genus Panthera; species Panthera onca. Next base: position 20,135,504 of record NC_138343.1, on the reverse strand, counting down.
CCCCCCCCCCCCACTTTTTTGCTCTCTCTCTCACTCTCAAAATAAATAAATAAACTTAACAAAGAATTGGCACAATTAGGTAGTTCTCAGCTAGTGGGCCCCCCTGCACGGCATTTGCCCCAGAGTCTTCAAGGAAGAGAGAAGGAGCCACTGTGACCTCAGGGGTCCCTGTGTGCCTTTAAACAGGAATTATGCTAAAAGAAAATATTAGATAATCTCTAGAACGCCATAAATTTTTTCAGTATTTGAAAGTACGCAACGAATACCAAAGGTTGAAGAATGTGAATTGAACTCTAAAAAAAGATACTCCAAGCATTAAGTTTCCAGAACTTGCTGCCCCCTCTGTTGGACCTCGAATAGGTGAAATGATTTGCCCAAGCTGATAAGTGACGGGAATTTTATTTAAACTCAGGTCTACCTACTTGAAGGCTGGTGCACATCGATACTGTCTTATTTTTTTCTCTTCGAAGCCCAGTAAGGGTATAAGCCATGATGGAGGCATGATCTACCACGAGAAGAGAAGCCAGCAGTATTTCCTCTCTTGGTCACTAGTGCTGTTAAGTTGAATACAACACTTTTTAAATTAATTCGTACTTGGCATTCCATTATAATTAGATTGATTTAACTGAGCTATGTTTTAATTTTTTAATAAGTTTTAAACCTTTTTGACATCCAAGTTAGTTAACATATAGTGTCATAATGATTTCAGGAGTAGAACTTAGTGATTCATCACTTACATATAACAGTCTGTGTGCATCCCAACGGAGCTATATTTTTAATATTTCAGAGTTAGAAGACATGGAACAAAATTTTATTTTCTTTTGTGACTTTTCAAAATATTCTAGCAATGAGAAAACATCTTGAAGGAAAATACTTGGTAACATTCTTCACCAGAGAGTAACATTTTTCTTTTTTTTTTTTTTTTTTTTCCTCTTGCTTACTGGTTCTCCCTTCCTTTCCAGTTCTTTGCAGAGCCCTGGGTGGGATCATCTCCCTCTGCTGTTCCATGAGATGTGGGTGCTTCTCAGAGTTCTGTCCTTGGGCAACTTTCCCTCTCACTGTATGTAACATCTCCTAGGTGATCTCACGCATTCAGTTTCCACTACCATCTGTAGACTGATGACTTCATCTTTGGCACAGACCATTCTGACTGGCATAAATCCCATTTCTTTCCTTTTGGACAAGGAGGCCCAGATGACCCACAGAAAACTAAATCTCACCATGCCCCGCAAGAAATCCAGTGCTTTCCCAACGCTGTGCTCTGAACCTCCCCTGTTCCTGCTAGACTCCCCATGTCACAGATGGCACATGGGAGCCGTCTCAAGTGTTTGGCTCCTCCCACCCAAGCTGCCACTGTCTTACTGTGCTGCCTACTTTATATCTCTCAAAGTCATCCCCTCCTCTGTATATCCCTTCATGAGGTCTAATCTGCATTATTCTGATACATCACCTCGTATGTGGTTGTCCCACCCCCCACCAGGCACACTGCTAAGTCATGTTGCTTCCTGCTGTGAGGCCCACAATGGCTTCCCACTCCCAAAGGGCAACACCCAACTTCAAGCCTTCCCCATCTCCCTCTGCAGCTTAACCCTAATTGAAATCGGAGTTTCAGCTGCAGTGAACTACTTGCAGCTATCTGAGCACCCTTTGCTGTTTAACCAATTATTCGCTTACACTGCTTCTCCACCCAACCTCTTAGTACTGGGCTGTTAGGTCTTTCTTTGCCTTCACTGTCCTTGTCATTATGGATCTGTTGAGCAAGTGTTTATATATATATATACATATATATATATATATATATATATATATATATATATACATACATATATATATATTTATATGTATATATATACTTATATGTATATATATATATATATTTTTTTTTTAACATTTAAAATTGTTTTTTATTTTATGTTCTCCCCCACCACCAATTTTTCACAGTGAGCAAGCAAATTTTTTTTAATTAGAATGTCTAAACTTTATTAAAATACCTTAATGAAAAAAATACCTTAATGAATATGTAATGACATTCTCTTTATTTTTCTGATATGGTCCAGGTGAATACAGGCATTACAAAACTTCGAAACAGTTGTTATTCTTTTAAATCTATTCATATTTTCAAGTCTTTTAATTGTATGTGTAACTCACACCACCTTGAAGCAAGCTTGGGGAGCTGTGGATTTACTCCCAGATCTCCAGGAAGAGATTCGGCCATTTTTTGTCTACCTTGGTTGCTTCTTCATTCCCGTCTTCTTTCGTATGTTAAAAAATTAAATAATAGCTTTATTTTTCAGTATAGTTTTAGATTTACAGAATAAATGAGTGGGTAGTAAAAAGTATTCCATATACCCACCCCACTCCTCCTCCCATGCCCCCATTCTCACCCCCAACTCCCCACACATAGTTTCCCTATTATTAACAACCTTCCACAGCGAGGTACATTTGTTATAATTAATGTTCCAATATTGATATACTCCTATGAACTAGAGTCCATTTAATTTGCATTAAGTGTCACTCTGTGATGTCCAGTTCTATGGGTTTTGACAGATGTGTAATGACATGTACTCAACATGACAGTTTCACACAGAATAGCTTCCTTTGTGCTTCCTCTCTTCATCCTTCCCTTCCCTCTCCTCCTCCTCAACCACTTATCTTTTTACTGCCACTGTAGTTGTCCTCCAATATTATCTTTTGAGCCATGGATTGCTCAAATTGCCTTTTCTTTTTAGGCAGACCTCTGTTTTCTTTCTTTCTTTGTCTTTCTTTCTTTTTCTTTTTCTTTTTATGTTTATTGTTGACAGAGAGAGAGAGAGAGACAGAGACAGAGCATGAGTGGGGGAGGGACAAAGAGAGAGGGAGACACAGTATCCGAAGCAGGCTCCAGGCTCCAAGCTGTCAGCACAGAGCCTGATGAGGGGCTTGAACTCGTGGACTGCGAGATCATGACCTGAGCCGAAGTCAGATGCTCAACCAAATGAGCCACCCAGGCACCCCAAGACCTCTGTTTTCTTAAAACAAAGAAAGAATAGCTTCGTGAAATGTAAATTATTTTGCACAAATAGTAAATACAGGTTGAATGTTTTTTAGTGAGCAGTAGAGGGTTTTCAAGGACCGACCAGGTTGCATTTTCTACTCCCATGAACCTATAGTGAATACATTGTTGATCAATGTATTCAAGCTATAGGAAGAAGAAAGACCCTTGGGAAGAAATGAGGGTCCAGGTAGACCCAGAAATGCCCATGAGGGACACTGATTTCTCTTATCCATTACCATATTGCAAGCAGCTATGTATGACAGTTCAGTAAGAGTTTATCAATTTCTAACATGTGGCAATGATAAAATAATCTGGTGCACAATCTAGGCAATTACCATCATAATATTTTTTTTAATGCTTATTTATTTATTTGGAGAGAAAGAGTGAGCAAGCAGGATGGGGGGAGGGGCAGAGAGAGAGAGAGGGAGAGAGAGAATCCCAACCAGGCTGCACGCTTGGTGCAGAGCCTGACACGGGGCTCAATCTCATGAACCAGGGATCGTGACCTGAGTCAAAATCAAACATTGGACAGTTAACCAACTGAGCCAACCAGGTGTCCAGTCATTATTATTCTGTATTTTTCCATCAGAAAAATCTCAGTTGTGAGAGTCCAAAGCTTAGCACTGTTTATTTTCAAATAGACACACTTAACCTATTTCTAGATGCCACTCTCATTTAAATTTGATAGTGCTAATACCAAAGAATGGAGTGCATACTTAACACTCTTTTTTTGGTGCGTTTTCTCATATTTATTTTGATACAAGTTAGCCTTACCAGATGTGTTATTAGCATAGCACTGTTTTAAGATATTGAAAATCTGCTTCTGAGTGCAATAGATTAGAGTGATCAGAAATGATCCCAGAGCGAAAATATAATGGCTTTCTTCTTCCTCTTTGCTTTAGTGGAATGTTTGAAAGCCTAACTCTTTGAGCTGAAAGTATGATTTGCTATTCCAAAACGATTTTAGTCTCAGCAGAGATGGGAGTTTGCATGTGCATTTTCTATAACTGGGGTTGACTCACATTAGGGAAGAAATAAAGTATATGATTCATAATAAGAAATTGCTGCCTTTGAAATCACTTCCTACCACAATACTGGCCACTTCATTACAGTGGTAATTAGAAAGAAAAAAAACCCAGAAATGGCCATTTGAGGGGGAAATTAGTGCTTAATTTCCAAGACTGTTTTATTCTAATGAATGCAACACTGGCGGGATTTTATACTTAAATTGCAAACAGAAGAATGATAAGACTAGTGTTTTAGATCTATCTTCTAAATGGAAAACACTTAATGCGATATGTGATGAAAAAGTATCTTAATGACTGAATATATCCCTTCCAGTCAAATATACTGACTTTGAAGGGAGGTTTAAAAAATAAACACATATTTAAAGGTAGGCATACATCCATTTAATCAGCTGCTGTCGTTAAGGAACAACAACTCTTTCCAGGAGGACCTTTAGCTTGCTAAAGATACTCTGATAAGGAAGGAGAAGGCACTGTGAAAAGAAAATTTTATGTTTTATTAAAAATGTCTGATTCAGTCCAAAATGAAGGGATAGATCTTTTCACTGAAAGAGGAAAACGAGACTTAAGACATAGAAATAATCATGGTTGGTCTAAGATTCCCCATTTAAAAATTTTTTTTTTTTTTTTTTACATTTTATTTATTTTTGAGAGAGAGAGAGAGAGAGAGAGAGAGAGAGAGACAGAGCACAATTGGAGGAGGAGAAGAGAGAGGGAGACACAGAATCTGAAGCAGGCTCCAGGCTCTGAGCTGTCAGCACAGAGCCCAACGTGGGGCTCAAACCCACGAACCGTGAGATCATGACCTGAGCCAAAGTCAGTTGCTTAACTGAGCCACCCAGGCACCCCTAAGATTCCCATTTTTTAGAGAACTGTTGAGTCATCTTATATTCTAAAGAATATATTCTCTGTTCTCCCCCCCCCACCTTTCCTCTTTTAGAGAACTGTTTAATTGTGCAATGTAATACTCGTACAGAAAACTGTACCAAAAAATATACAGCTCGATGCTTTATCTGAAATGGCACAGTAGTGAAATTACCACACAGGACAATAAAAAATTGCCAAGCACCTTATGAACCTCCTCCTGCCATTCCTCCTGCCTTCTGTACCCCCAAAATGTAGTAGTATTTTCTTTTTTCTTTTCTTTTCTTTTCTTTTCTATTATTATGAAAGAGAGTATGGGATGGGAGAGAGGGGAAGAAAGAGAGAGAGAGAATCTCAAGCAGGCTCCATGCTCAGAGTGGACACAGGTCTTGATCCTACAACCTTGGGATCATGACCTGAGCCCAAATCAAGAGTCAAGTCAGACACTCAACCGACTGAGCCACCCAGGTGCCCCACAAAGTCCATATCACTTCTTTGCTTTCCTAGATAATTTTACCACCAAAACATGCATCCTTAAACATTCCAGTTTTGCTTTGTCTTTTTTTTGGAATTTTGTATAAATGGAATCAGACATTTCTCTTCTTTTGTACTATGTTTTTTGATCCAACATTAATATGAAATTTATTCTTATCATCCATTTTCATTACATTTATATGTATATACCATGTTTTGTTTTTGTTTTTGTCTTGTTTCCCATTCTATTGTAGGTGGCTGCTGTATCTGAGTGGCTTTCAGTTTCTGCTTTTACAAATGATGTTGCTCAGAATATTCTTGTGTCTTTGGATACACATGTGCTTACATTTCTGTTGTATGTGCATTTGAGTAGAATTTCTGGGTCACTGGGGAAGCATACATTCAAATTTTGTAGATATAATGACAAGTTGCTTTCTGAAATGGTTGCATAAATTTATATTTCTACCAGCAGTGCATGAGAAGCCCTCTTTCTCCACATGGTTGTCTATATGCAGTAGTTGTCTTCTTTAATTTTATCCTTCCTGGTAAATTTGTAGATTTCCAATCGAGGTTAAATTTATATTTCCCTGAGGTTGAACACCTTTTCATATGTTGATGGCCATTTGGCTATGTTCTTTTGTAAAATGCCTGAAGTCTCTTCCCAGCTTTTGTGTGGTTATCCTTTTTCTTGTTCATTAAAGGGACTCTCTTCATATCCTATGTACAAGTTCTTTTTTGGTTATGTGTGTGGTCAATTCACTGTCCCACTCCACAGTTTATATTTTTATTTTCTTAGTGGTATCTTTTGATGAGTAACAACCTTCTATTTTTAAAGTTTTATTTTGAATTAATTTCAGATTTAATGAAGAGTTATAGAGAGCTCCCATATGCACTTCATCCAGCTTCTTCCAGTATTAACATATTTATCAAACAAAACACTTATCAAACTCAGAAATTAACACTAGTATGATACAATTGACTAAACTACAGAGTTTATTCAGATTTCATCAGTTTGTCCACTGTTGTATTTTTTTCTGTTCAGGCATCCAATCCAGGATACCATGATGGTATCCTGTCTCCTGGGTTTCCTTCAGCCTGTGGTAATTTCTAAATCTTTGTTTCTCATGACCTTTATACTGACTGGCCAGTTATTTTGTAGAGGGAACCTCAAAAGTTACCCTGGAATTCTTCTGTTCCTTCCACCCCCTGTATTAATCACCTCCTACATATCTCTCATATTGGTTCCATTCTCTCCAGCACCAATTTCCAAGTACTTATTTATGTCCTCATAATTTCTTATATGGATTCTCTTAAATACTTCCTCTTCGAAAGTCTTTCTGAACACTTATATGTATTCACATCATAGAAATTATTATCACATTATAGAAATGATTATACCATAACTCTATGCCTGCCTCTCTCCTGTAGGATAATTGAGTGAAGGAGCTATGGCATTTATATATATCCTAATATATATTCTGAGAGCCTTTCAAATTGCTCAGTACACATTTGTTGAATGGATGAAGCAATGTGACATTTGGGTCAATGGATCTCATCAAAAAACAAAAAAGAAAAGCTTACTATTTTCTCATCGCTTATCACAATTGCTGATAATTCATACTTCTCAGTGGAGGGGCCATGTGGGTCTATGGATTGTTATTTATTAACCTTTCGGAAAAGTCAGTTAGTTCAGATGGCACTATTAATTTGAGTCAATGTCACTTTAAAATAGAACATGAATAGAATATGACCATCTCTGCTCTCCAGGAAAAGTCTGTGTTCATGCAGTTATAATGAAGCCTTCTGACATTATAGCCACCTCATTTGAATATTCATGTCTATTTGGAAGATAATCGCCAAATCATAATACTATTGAAGCTGTATGCTTAGAAAAGCTCAGATCATGTAATTTGAATTTTGAATATTATAATTTCAAATTATATACCACTTATTAACAAAACTATTGTAAGAAAGAAATCTCACTTCTGTGGTGAACGTGTTTTTAATCATCCCTTTTTCAAAGCAGCAAATAAAATACAGTAAAATCAAGCAATTTATGTTAACTCTCATCACATTACTGACACTAATTCAGGAGTTGAGCCCTAATTCTAGATTCTCCCCCTTTCTTATGGTGGTAACATTGTCTTGACCTAACCTAGAAGAGTCACACAAAATCATCAAGCATAACTTCTGATCTTGCTCTTACAGGCCATATTTTTGAAATTCCCATGGTGGATGACCTTTAATCTTTACATTTAGTCCCTTCTGGATCTCTTACTGGGGGAGGCAAATAGACCTTGGAGTTCACAGCTTAGCAAGCCAGATCCCATTTCATTTTCCTCTGACCCTGGCACCTACACTTCCTATTTTTTCCCTTGTGATTAAGCTTCCGCCATGTGTTCTGTTCCAGTGATGTCTTCTCAACCTTGACCACACTTTAGCTCTGTGCTCAGCATTTCTGCTGAAACTCACATTCTGACTAGTCTTTTCTTCCTTCCTTCCTTCCTTCCTTCCTTCCTTCCTTCCTTCCTTCCTCTCTCTCCTTTCCTCTCTTTTCTTTTTCTTCCTTCCTTTCCTCTTTCTTCTTTCTTTTCTTCTTTCTTTCTCCCTTTTTCTCTTTCTTTCTTTCTCTTTTCTTTTCTTTTTTTTTTTTGAGGGTGGGGGAAAAAGAGAGAGAATCTCATGATCACAAGATCATGACCTGGGCTGAAACTAAGAGTTGGATGCTCAACTGACTGAGCCACCCAGGCTCCCTTGACTCATCCTTTAATTCTATTCCCCACCTCCACTTGTCCCTAAAACTTCTCCTCCGGTTGGGTTCCATTACCTGCTGGTAGCCTACCCTAAGTGCCTACCTGTAAAATCTCACTGATGCATATGTGGATTTACCTGCTCAGGGACACAAGGCAGAAAAATCCCTTCTTTCACCACTGTCTGGGTATCTCTCTTAAAACCTGGCTGAAGTGGCCAGTCTCCTGAGATGTGTTAATAGGTAATATACAAGCAGAATTGTCCATAAAATCCCTTCCTTGGAAAAAGTCTTGCTCAGTGTAAGTGGGACAGAGAAAGAAGGCAGCATTAAGTCCTTTGACAGACCACAGGAACAATGGAGAGGATGCCAATCTGAATGTGGTGTTGTGGTGGCTAGAAAGAGTGGAGGTTCAGGAATCGTGGGTTATCAGAAAGGTATTAGGATACAGAGTGAAAGACACTGGGTGTGGTTTCATTTTGCCTCTTTACTACATGTGAACTTTAGCCACATTTGTCTTGCCAAGGCCCATTTCCATGTCTGCACAACAGAAATCATTTTTGCCTTTTCTGTTCCCAGAATTTTGTACAAGTGATGATTACTTCGCTGTGCATTAGACAACAGCACAATTGGAGAATTTTATAAGGTATATGAATAAGTATCATCTCAAAATTAAAGCTTTAAGTGTAGTGAAGTTTTTCAATCTCAAGTAATTATGCAGATGTATTAAAATAATCTTCAGGCACCTGGGTGGCTCAGTCAGTTAAGCTTCTGACTCTTGATTTTGGCTCAAGTCATAATCTTGCAGTTGGTGAGTTTGAGCCCCGTGTTGGGCTCTGCACTGACAGTGCAGAGCCTGCTTGGGATACTCTTTCTCCCTCTCTCTCTGCCACCCTGCCCCCCAAATAAATTAATTTAAAAAAATCTCATCTAATTAACTATAATATAAAATTTAAGTTTATTGTAATGACTGAATTCTATTTTATGTTTCCATTACTTAATTTTCCTTTCAAAAGATGTGAAATCTTTCAAATGGTTGAATATTATAAATCTTACTGCTTAAATTTGAATTTTTACCAATTTAAATGAACCAGTATTTGTAAAATACACTGAATCAAAATAGCAGCCAGCAAACTATTACTTATAGGGGTTGGAATGGCAAATCAGAGAATCATTAGTGTGAATCACTGAGAGACAGAATTGAGAGAGCTTCCTTTTTAATTAATTTCAGCTCCTATCAAATGGTGAACTAGCACAGGCTGCTGGCTTCTTCTAAAACCACCCCAGAGAAATTATTGAAGAGAGAGAAAGGCAGATAGGGAGACAGACATATGGATTCTAGAAAAACAGAAAAGTGAGATGTCCTGGGGAGGCCAAGACAGTCTTAAGCCTTGCAGCGTGGAGAAAGGAGTGCAATGTGCCTAGGGGACGGTGTATGGAGGAGGAGCACGGTGCCAGAGAGCACAGTGTGGGAGGGGCCTGGTGTGTGTGGGAGCCAGGTATGTGGGGGAATGTGTTATAGCAGGCAGCGAGAAGGCTGGGCTGAATGGCCAATGCCTACACAAAGGTGTATAATTAGTAAAAGACCACCAACTTAAAAAACATCTATCATCAGAAACAGAATGATTAGGATGGAGAATCCAGGAAATTAAAATAACCATGGTAACTATAATAAGGGAAAATATTGTTAACATAAAGCAGAACCAAGAAATCATTAGAAGAATCCAAGTGAACATATTAGGTATGAATATGTAATAACTGGGATATAAAAAATGACACTACACTGAATGGGATAAATAGTAGGTTGAATGGATGAAGAACAAGCAGAAAGATCAGACTGAGAAACTCTCTTAGAAGCGGCAAGAAAGAATACAGTAAAGAGTTGGAAACCATGAAAGAACAGCTCAGGGATATGTGAGGCAAAAGTAGAATTGGCATCTCTTAGGAGTCCTTGAGGGAGAGAAAAGAAAACAAAAACAAAAACAAAAATAAAAACAAAACAAAAACAAAAAACTATCAGGTCTTCTTAGAAATTTTGTAAATAGATAAGCCCTGAGAATTAAGAGAAAAAACAAAAACAAAATCAAAAACAAAACTACCCATGGCTCAGTTTTATGAGAATGACTGCCGAGAATTGAATGAATAATTAAATATATGTTTAGTAAGATTAAGTTTGAGAATCCGAGTAGCTGGGATCTTAAAGAATGAGTTCCTCCAGGCACCTGGCTGGCTCAGTTGGTTAAGTGCCTGACTTCGGCTCAGGTCCTGATCTCACAGCTCGTGAGTTCGAGCCCTACATTAGGTTCTCTGCTGTCTGTGCAGAGCCTGCTTCAGATCTTCTGAAGATCTTTTTGCCCTTCTCTCTTCACCCTTCCCCCACTTGGTGCGCGCGGGCTCTCTCTCTCTCAAAAATAAATAAACCTTAAAGAAAAAAAAAAAAATAAGGAGCTTCTTTATTCAGTGTTTGACTGTCAGCTAATGTAGGCACATTTGAACTAGTCCCGTTAACTGTGCACTAGCTCCATGAGCCAACCTGTGTCCCCAGGGGCACCGTACTCCTCTGGTGCGAGCCTCTCCTAGATCCTCCAATAATCCCTAGTGGTTTAAAGATAGGCTTGAACTGGCTGTGGATGTGTTTGTAGGTATTTTACAGGAAATTACCCCCAGCCCCACCCCATCCTATTAGATCAAACCTTCGTAAGGGCAGACATTTCAATCAACTTTTCATTTCATGAGAGGTACCCAAATACCAAAACAGTCCTGAGATTAGCACATATATTGCAGATTAACATTATGTCAATTAATATGTAGTTAGAAACTAGAGAAAAGATAATCACCCACCTTTATGAGTCATCTCTGGGTATACACACACGTACAAATCCTACACAATTAAAAATAGGATATATATTAACGGACAATTTTTCACAACATATAAAAAAATGAATTCCCACATGTTCATTTTCTGTCGAGTCAGAAATACGCTTTTTAGTCCTTTCATTGTGACTGGCATTAGGAGAAAACATGGAAGGTGAGTACTGTAAGGAAATCTCTAATAATCAGACTCCAAAGTCTCATTTCTATCATTATCTATTGTGATAATTATCCACACTTTACCTATTTCACCTATTTAAATCGTATCAATTGTGTGAAACTGATGAAAATGGAAATGTTTTAGACATTTGGGGGTATCATAGGATTAAGATATTTAATAAAACACATTTTTGTGATTAAAGTCTCAGAAGAATCCCTTAAGTGTTAAGTCCTACTTCCTGAACCCCTTATAATACAGTTCATTCTGAAGCCGGAGTAAATCACTGAAGTGAACATTTTCTTCATAATGTCACTACAAAATAGCGTAAAAGGGATTCTAACTACATGCCATGAAATTAAAACAACAGACCATGACTGGTAGGAAATTATGGGTTTATCTTAGTTTCGTGAAGATTTAAAAAAAAAAGCCACATTTATGGAGAAAGTAATGAATATTAAATCTTTCATACACCTACACTGATTAAAGAACTCTTTTTACTTACGCTAGCAACTCTGCAACATGGTAAGATTTTTGTTCAGTTTGAACAAAGAGACCTAGAGATGTTACATAGTGTGAGGTAGGTCCCACAGAATGGGAAGTTTGAAAAGCAAATGGAAGGGAATGAGGTGGAAGCTATTCAAATAGCTTAAGATGTCTGGACGCCAAGAGCAGGACACAGATCTGGTATTCTAAGGCTTTGATACTCAAGTGTGGTCCAAAGACCAAAGCATCAGCATCTTGTTAGAGCAAAGTCTCAGCCCCAAAACAACCCTATTAAATTAAAATCTTTTAAAAGAAGATCCTCTGGTGACTTACGTGCACATATAACTTTTAGAAGCACTACCACCTTGGGGCGTTCTTTGAAAACTTAAGGCTAATAAGCTACTCTGTGACAGGAAGTTTATGTATTTTTACGTAGCGATCACAGCAAATCTTCTCTATAGAATAGGTGCTCCTTAAGAGTTAGGGTTTATTTGATTATTTTCCTCATCCTCAGCATCTAGTATAATGCCTGGCTCATATCTAGCCAGTGAGAATGGAAGAGGAAAGTATGTTAAAGTAAAAATAAGAGTAGTCAAGTCAGTGATGCTACACAATCTGTTAAAAAGGTTAAGATGGTTGGCCCCATGGGCAAGAACGAGGACATTCAATAGGGACACGTAAAAAGCAGAGTAAGTAAAAACAGGAGAAAATGTTTTTGCTCAAACACACAATGGGAAAAAAAAGGTCATGTGCTTAATTAGGAAGAAAGCATACAAAGGTTTTGAGCATTCTGGGCATAACTTGGTAATTGGAAAACTGTAGCTTAAAGGACAAACGTGATATTGGAATGCAAAAATATTTTCATTATGTTAAGCCCTATTATTTGTTGGCCCAAATATTGGTCAAATTTTACTAGAACTCTATGCTCTTTGATCAAGGAGGAATCTAGGATGTAAAGTGGGCTGAAGATGAAAATCACTTGAGAAAACTCAAGAGGCTTTGAGAATAGTGCAGAGAATGCTAATAGTTATTTACAAGCATTTGTTCAGCAATAAAGCCCACAATGGAATTGTAACAACCCAGATTAGGTCATTTCACAGGCAGTCTCCACAAGACTTCCCTCAGTTCAGACACCAGCTGCAAGCCCTAGGATCCTAAGGCCACTCGCACTTGTTACCCACTGGGTACAAACTCGGCAGTTCCCACTATCCCCTCAGGTTCAAGAATGTGCCAGAACAACTCGCAGAACTCAAGGAAGTGCTATACTTCCTATGTTTGTTTTGTTACAAAGTTACAAATCAGGACCAGACCAAAGAAGAAATCCTTGGGGCAAGGTCTGGGAGGGTGACAGACACTAAGCTTCCAAGTCCTCTGGCACATCCTCCTGTCTCCCTCCTGGTACATCCACGTGCATCTCCAATCTGAGAAACTCTCCCAAGCTTTCAGGGATAGTGTTTATTGAGCCTCACCGCATGGCCATGATTGACTGAATCATTGGCTATACACCTGAACTGAAGTCCCAAATCCTCTGCCATCCTTGGAGGTCGGGCTGGTATGATGTGGCTCAAAACCCCAACTCCATAGACAGTTACATGGTTAGTCATTCTAACATGGTCAGCCCCTACTCTGGAACTATTTAGGGACCTACCATGAATATCAAAGACATGCCCATCACTTGGGAAATCCCAAAGACTGGAAACTCCCTACCAGGAACCAAGGAAAGGCCAGCCAACTTCATCATATAAGTTGGCCTTACTAAGGATTCTGGCTAGGCTGGCTTACCTGTACGTAAGATCGAATAGAGTGATCCACATGAGTTGGCCAGATTCTTCTGCTATTATTTTGTTGCTGCACTGACTATTATGCTAAAAAGAGGGACATTGCTGGAAGAATTCAGAACATATATTATCCAATATAGTTTTTGGCCTCATGGTATTCTTTGAGGACTAGTCTTGGATAACACAGGTATTTACTGAGTGCTAACTATGTGATAGGCACCTAATTTGAATACAGCTGAGGAAACAATCTATATTTACATACTGCTTAAAACAAATACATCTATCTGCACCAAACTAACGGTCCAATCAAATCATCTTTGCCTATTCATTAAAGTATGTCTCACAAATTCTTTACTAAAAAATATTCTATCATTGGGGCTCCTGGGTGGCTCAGTCGGTTAAGCGTCCGACTCTTGATCTCAGCTCAGGTCATGATCTCATGGCTTGTGAGTTTGAGCCCCGCATCAGGCCCCGTGCTGAGTGTGCTTGAGAATCTCTCTCTCTCCCTCTCTCTCTGCCCCTCCCCTGCTCGTGCTCATGCTCTCCTTCAAAAAAAAAAAAAAAAAAAAAAAAAAATTTCATCATTACGTTACTTATTACCTAAATGCTCATAGTGGGGTACAGAAAATATGCTTTGGGGTATGATGGAAAGGGGCTTGAAATCCAATTAACTGTGAGCTAGTGAGTACTTACCCTGGTCCTCAACCTCTGTATTTGCAAAACATGAACATAAACCATCACATCTACTTAGAGAGGCAACATGGCTAAGAGCCTTACTGTGGGACTTGGCTGCTTGACAGATAGCTCTGGTTCTTTCTAGCTTTGGTTCTTTCTAGGTGAGAAATGTCACCAAATCTCTCTGGTCACAGCTTCCTCATCTGTAAAATGAGGATAATACTTGCCCTCATAGAGCTGTTGTGAGGATTAAATAAACTGTTGAGTATTTCACTTAAAATAGTGCCTGGCAGGGGCGCCTGGGTGGCGCAGTCGGTTGGGCATCCGACTTCAGCCAGGTCACGATCTCGCAGTCCGTGAGTTCGAGCCCCGCGTCAGGCTCTGGGCTGATGGCTCAGAGCCTGGAGCCTGTTTCCAATTCTGTGTCTCCCTCTCTCTCTGCCCCTCCCCTGTTCATGCTCTGTCTCTCTCTGTCCCAAAAATAAATAAATGTTGAAAAAAAAAAAAATTAAAAAAAAAAAAAAATAGTGCCTGGCACCTAATAAGCACTTAAATTTTAGTGATTTTAGTAATTATTATTTTTAATTCCTTTATTAATTATATTACTTATACGTGGGTTGTTGGGATCACATAATATTTACGAATGCTATTAGAAAACCTGACACAAAGTATACATTCAAATATTGATTTCCTTCACCATAGAAAAGTATTCTGTATTTCAAACTATTCACTAAGGGTACTCCAGGGACACAAATAAGTGAGATGAAGTTTGCTTCCATCTGATAGCAGGTAAAAAAAGGAAATGGGAGTAAAAGGGTTAGGCTGGCAAACCAATTTTTAAACAGTGCTCAACTGTTTAAAATTGGGGGGTGGGGTGAGGAATTCTTAACAGGCAAAGACAAAAAAAATTAGAAAAGCGTGTACATAAAAGGATGCCTTGAAAAGTTAAAATTATAATCTTTTATCAAGAACTCGGGAAAACTGATTTTTTTTAATGGCACAAATTTCCTTACCATCTTAAGAGTTTAAGAAGGCATAATGAAATATAAATTAACATTCCTTTCATTTTAAAATACGAAAACTTAAAAAATGATTACCATTTGGGGAAAAATACCCTCACAGTATTTTAACATGTAACTGATTTTCAGTCAGAATTCCTTATGGCTAGACCCTTAAATTATCACGGGCTCTGTTACACCCACATATGCACATAACAGGTTAAAATTACCATCAGAATACAATGGAATTTTCAGAACAAGATTAATATTCCAAGTATATTATACTCACAAAATATAAGTGATATTACCAATAACACAGAAACTAAGCTGTTTTAACTAGCATTACTTATGCTGAAAATGAAGATTAATTGGATTTTAATACAGTGGAAGCAATTCCAAAACTCAACTGCTACAAAATAAGAGCCAAAATCTTTACGAGTTTATACTCAAAACTGTGCAAAAAGATACTGTACAAATTTGGTAAAATCTACTTGTGTTTCTTACGTTTACCCTATTTAATCTTTAAGCTGCCAAATTAAATTTCACTTTTATGAGAAAAACTATGATTTTATTATTTTATTATAACTTAAGGCATGCATTATTTTCCCTTCAATTAAAAAATCCAAATCATTATATCTTTTAGCACTTCTTTGATGAATAGTAGCAATTTTTTCTGCGACACATACTTACAGGTTGCAGGATGGCTCCTTTTATTATGCTGTCTATATTTCACAGAAAACTTAAAGCACGTTTCCTCTAACAAATACTCCTACTAAATTATCGGAGAAAAGCCTAAGTTTTAAAGTTTCTGTAAAGACTTACTCCAACCTTCACTTCCCTCTTCATAACAAAATTCTAATAACACATTTATTTAAAAAAATCACAGAATAATTTTTATTTATAATGAAGTTATTCTTTCTAGACTTTAAATCATCAGTTCACTCTTATAACAGAGAATCATTTAAATAACACCACCAAAATGGAATGAAAACAAAACAATCTATTAATTGATATTATTATATCAATTTCTTTGATATGTCATAATGATATCCAATTAGTTTTGCAACACGGTCCATTTCCAGTGAAATTCTCAACAGGTTGCTAAGAAATGTCAGTCCTTCACACTGACATTTGATTCTAAGGCGTGCCAGATGTGGCTCTCTTGATTGCTTCAGAAGTCAAACGGTTAAACAAGTATCCCGAAGAAAAGGCTGACTTCGTAGGTGACCCATCACAAATGGGTAGCATGCCTTCAGATCCTTTGGTTTTTATAATCCCTTTGGAAAGTTAATTACTTGATGATTACTCCCTTAGAGTTCTGTTTTAAACAGGATAAATCACTCACTATACAGTTTGTGCCAACGTCCTTGACTTTCTCATTTCCACTATTTTGTTTATCAGATCATATAGTGCTGGTAGTCTTAGTTTATCCATATTTTTGCTGTAAACATTGAGAAATATACCAAGGACAACTAACAAACCAGACCAGACATACCTAAGAAAAGAAGGAAGGAAAAAATATTAATATCAAGGTAACGATTTACTGTTAACCACAGAACCTGGTGATGAGTTAACAATAATTCTGCAATAAAATAAACATTTTGTTATTGGAGGGCCACCATGACACTAAAATAAAAAAAAATAGTATTTTTAGACCAGATTAGATAGAATTCCATATTATTTATGTTAAGTATAGGTACAGAGAAGATATTTTACAAAATATTAAATATAGTTCATTTGAATTTTGAGGATAATAGCAAATTCAAGTCCATGTCCTAACCCATAGTCTTAAGAGTCTAAGCACTGAATGTGTAAATCTGCCAGTGGCCATCTTGGGAATTCAACAATCTACCCAGTTATCCCAGTTGGGTGGGACATACAGAGGTAAAAAGGGGCACATCCTGAGAAAGTAGGGGAATTACATGGGTTGCTATAATGTATACCTAGCACATGCACAAAGAGAAACTAAATACAGAAAACAAATACACCAACTGAAATTTATCTGTGGTTAACTTTAAACTTATACATTGATAATTTCTAGGTTTGAATCTTCTCAATTACTAAGCAGCATAAATTGAAAGGATACTAATTTTAAATGTATACCAGACAGTAAAGAAAACAGTAAATGCTTTATAAGAAGCCATAAACTAAATAAACTTACAGAATAGATCTCTACCTCAAATCTTTTGTGGGAAAGGGGAACAATAAACAACTTTATTTATTTTTTTGTTTTAATGTTTATTTTTGAGAGACAGAGAGGGACAGCGTGAGCAGGGGAGGGGCAGAGAGAGAGGGAGACACAGAATCCGAAGCAGGCTCCAGGTTTTGAGCTGTCAGCACAGAGCCCGAGGCAGGGCTCGAACCCATGAACCATGAGACCATAACCTGAACCAAAGTTGGGCACTTAACTGACTAAGCCACCCAGGCTCCCCTAAACTTAGTAACTTTAAAAACCACGTATATATATAACGTATATAATTTATGTGTTACACACATATAATTTATACTCTTGTACTAGGGCAAGGCAGAATCCCTTCATCTCAAGACATCACTCACGTTCACTTATACTGGAAACAGGGTCATGCTAGCACTGGAACTCCAGTTAGGCAGTTCAAGTGTACAACATGATTTCTTCAAAATAATTACATGCATTTCTGAAGTAGCAGAAGAGACGTCAATAAAGTATGGCTCCAGATAAAACTGATTCTTTATAAAGAAATTAAGGAAATATGAAATGTGAAACCAGGTACCTGCAAGTACCTTGCAGTTTGTTGAATTACAAACTACTTACTGAAATGTGAATGGTTTGGAGAAGAACATAAATGAAAGTACGATAGTCATTGCTTTTCTTCCGGTTGTCACTGTAGGGAGAAAAAAAGGTTGCTTTAGAATGTGCCCACTAATATCTATCTTTTAGAATATTTTGGAAATCATTTCAACAAATATTAACTAAGCCTGCTATGTGCCGAGATCTACATGACACGCTAAGAAAACAACAGAAACCAAAAAACAAACAGAAAGCTGCTGCTGGGGTTATGGAGTTAACAGTCTGGTAGAGGGTAGAGACATTAAATCATACAGTTAAATGTTAAAGTACAACTGTAATGAGTACTTGATAAAGGCCACGACACTAGGGAGGCATGTCAATCCCTTAGAGATGCTTAGTCTGGCAGGAAAGAAAGGCTTTCACGAGGAAGGTATGATTAGGTAGAACAGGTATTATTCTTTAAAAGTGGTAAGCTAAATTCCTAGGAGTGCTATCTGCTTTCACTCATACGTGGAACTTGAGAAGCTTAACAGAAGACCATGGGGAAAGGGAAGGAGAAAAAAATAGTTAGAGAGGGAGGGAGGCAAACCATAAAAGACTCTTAAATGCAGAGAACACACTGAGGTTTGATGGGGGGTGGGATAGAGGGGAAGATGGGTGATGGGCATTGAGCAGGGCACTTGTTGGGATGACCACTGGGCGTTGTATGTAAGCGGTGAACCATGGGAATCTACCCCCCAAACCAAGAGCACACTGAACACACTGTTATGTTAGCCACTTTGACAATAAATTATATTAAAAATAAATAAACAAATGAAAGTAGTAAGCTAAAGGATAAAGTAAGCTAATATCCTAATACTACTGGTCATGTCTGGGTAAGACCATGAATAATCTTGACATGGCTGTATTAACCTTTACCGGTCTTTCAAGTATTATCTTAAGCCTGCTGTTAGGCATGAAGCCCTCCTCCCTGTCCCAGCCAGGTAGAGGTAGGACTCGGCAAATATCTCCATGGTAGCCCTGTTCCCCGCCTGCATTATTACTTGCTATCCTCTCTCTGGACTGTGTGTCTTACTTAGTTCCTTGTCTTACTCATCCTTGTATCCCCAGACTACAGTCCCGGGCACTCAATGTCCAATGCATGAATAAATGAACTCCAAATGAAGAAAGTTTTGGAAATGTGTCAGAGCCTGACTCCCCAGATCTATTTTTCCTTCTGTGTTATTTTTTATGCTCTATTTTTACCTGGGCATACCTTCCTTTCCTACAGTCAGGTGTGGTCATGTGATTAGGTTTTGGCCGGTGAAAAGTGAGAAGTGCTGTTTCTAGGGGTGTGTGATTTCTAGGAAGATTTTCTGAAGACAAAGGTGTGCTCTTCATCTTCTCTCCACCCCACTGCCTGAAATGAGGATGAGGACAAGCCAGCAGAGAAGACAGGAGTCCGGCTTCCTGATGAACGTGGAGCCACCACAGCAGTTCAGGAGGCAGGATCACATATGGGTTAAGAGCATAGGTCAGGAGCCAGACTGCCTCCGTTGGAATACTGATGCTGCAACTTACCAGCTGGTTGACCACTGGGCAAGCCACTTCTGTCTAGCAAGCCACACACATGACCAGTGCCTCTGTTTACCCCTTGTAAAATGGAACAATAACAGTGCCTACTTTATTACAGGATTATTGCGAGATGAAAATGAATAATGTATGTGAAATGGCTCTGGGTACATAATGAAGGTTATATACATGCTGGCTATTATTATTGCCAGCGCATTTCTTTTACACGGAAGAGAAATAAACCTGTCTGCACCTTTAAGAAAAGGACTGCATCTCATATTTTTTTATACCAACTACAGGGTTTAGATAATACGTATCAATTGATATCAATTCCCTTTTGAAGAGTTATCATCTTTAAGCGAAACTGGAACCCGAGCTAAGTAGATGAATTTGTTAATCTTTCTTGGTAGTATGAGATAACTTGACAGATTATACATATGGCCTCACCTATAATTATGCCCTCTGTTTACCATTAGCAATACAACTTTAGCAGGGGAGTCATATGTGGGCAAATAAAGAGAAAGTTTAGGATTTAAATCCATTTGCTTTATTTATTCTGTAGTATTAAACTAAGTATTCCCTTAAAAGTATGAAATGTTAAACTCAGCTATAAATGGCTAATGTGTGTATGCATTATGATGCAAACCTTACAAATCTCTGATAGAAATGTTCGAGTCCAACCCAGTCTCTTTCCAAGAGAGAAATGAAGGCCAGAGAAGAGGAAAGAATTACTATCCAGGCCACATGCCATTAAGCATCTGAGCTGGGACGACGCTCTACCTTCTCTGACATCCCAAACCAGTCACACTGCATCCAAACCTGGGCTCCTTTCAGCGCTCTCTCCATATGGGAGATGCTGAGTGCATTTGTCATCTGGACCATTCACTTGGCAAATGGTACGAGGTTAGCACATGGAGTCATCTATCTTTTTCATTGGGCCTCACCTGTAGCCTCTCATCTGTTTTCCTGACTCCTCCAAAGCATAACAAATATAACTTCCATTCCTCTAAAGTGCAAGCAGAGTTCCTGCACAAAGCAGGTGCATAATAATTATTAGTGACAAGAGAAGCTAATCTGGCTAATGCCCCAGAAAGGGTACGAATGAAGGTCCAAAGTTTTGTTTGAAATATAGCTGCCATATTTTCCGTGCATCAAAACTAGAATTTTTGTTACAAATTAAAAGTGTATATAAAAGCAGCATTTTTATATGAAGGTATTTGGCCTATCACACTTTAAAAAAAATTTTTTTTAATGTTTACTTTATTTTTGAAAGAGAGAGAGAGAGAGAGAGAGGCAGAGAGAGGGAGACATAGAATCTGAAGCAGGCTCCAGGCTCTGTGCTGACAGCTCAGAGCCTGATGTGGGGCTTGAAATCACAAACTGCGAGATCATGACCTGAGCTGAAGTTGGACACTTAACTGACTGAGCCACCCAGGCGCCCCATAGTCCATCACACTTTTTAATAAAAAATTCTTTTAATGCATTTAAAAGTTACTATTTAGATACATATACATATTTGATTTTAAAATTAAACCTTCAAATAAATAAAATATTATGAGGAAACATCATTTTCTTTAGAATTTTAAAGAAATACCATAAGCCAAAAAATAAATTGATGAAATGCAACAATTTTCTTTTTAACGCAGAGTAGATGCTGCCCGTATCTTTTGAAAATGAGAGTCAGAGAAAATTTAAATGTTTATTTCATAATCTAAGCAAGTATATCATTCATACCTGTTACAGCAAGAAGTGCACCGAAAATTTTAATCAAAGCCAGAACAAAGGAGATTCCAAAATACCCAGTGAGGGAAAAAAGGAAAGCATAACCGTAGGTCTGAATTGGATTCTGCAACATATAAAAAAAGCCTGTTAGGAAAATGCAAAACAATACCCTGAGGTATTACAAATGAAATAAAACTACAGATTTTAATCAACCTCCTGAGTAGTAATAAGCCATTCAACAATGCAGTCAAGCAAAGATTCTTATTTAGTTCTGATTTAATGGAAAAACAATGATGAAATTAAAAATCCCAACTTTTACACATTATGCATCGCTTAAAAATTAACTTATAGGGTAGAGCAAGGATAAAATAAATTTAAATATAAATCATTTCATTTCTGAAATAATTTCTGATCTGCATACATTATATTAAAGGAGTTATCAAATTACATAAAAATAATCTTTTTGAACAAGAAATACAGAGGAAACTATTTAATGGGAGATGTTTATTTTTAAAAATATGATTAGTGTTTACCTTTGAACAAAATGTTACTGCAGGGCCTAATCCGCTAGTGCATGTCAATCCCAGTAAAATGTACACAAAACCGATGGAATACGAATATAAAACCTATAGTAGATAAAAATATAGTGGAAAAAAATGCTATCAAACCAAAGGCAGAAAATGAAGGATTTTTAATATATGACTTAATTAATTAAATGTGAAGAACAAACCATTTTTTAAGTAACATCATTATTTCAATACGGCCTAACTTTCTGGAGACGATGACGGATCCTGTTTCGAAGTTTACAGCTTTTTTTACGTATAAGGTAACACAGCAGTACTGATCCTTTCATATATACGGTCACATAATATTCATTTTTTTGCCTGGCTTAATTACTGAACTCAAACCACATTTTATTGTTGGGGTTCTAAAAACACATATAAATAAAACAAAATAACTTTAAAGCTACTTATTAAACATGAAAACACCCAAACGTTAAATTTGCAAAGAAATTAAAATATAAGGAAAATAAGCAGTATCTGCCATATCTATTGCTTCGTTTCCCAGTTTTCCTACCAATCTTTCTATCCCGGTTTAGTATACTCTCAGAACAGTCAGCAGCAGCATCGTCATCAAATTTACAGACCTGTGATGCTGCAGGTACCGTGTCAACCACGCTCTCTATGAATAATTCCACTTACGCCTCAACCTGCAGATGAGGAAATTAAAACTTAGAGACAGTAAGTCATTTTCCCCAAATAAGAGAGCTCGCCAAGTTGGGATATAATCTGAGGTGATCTTAGCCCAGAGCCTAAGCTCTTAACCATTGTATTTCTAACTATTTACACTTCCTTAATTCTCTGATCTTGACCTTACCCAGGAAGAGTGGTGACGATCATCAAGAAAACTTCTGACCGAGATTAAAGACTCCTTTAAGATGCTCACTCTGCTGACAAAGTAACAGGAAAGACCATTCCTATATACTCTTAATGTAGTACATTCTGTCTAGCAAGAGGTTGGTTATAAAATTAATGTAAACATACATATGGTAACTTTCCTATATATAAATACCAACCAGGTAGAAGGTATAGGGAAAGAAAGAACATTATTAGCAGTAACAACAGCAAAAAGATGAAACCCCTAACAATAACTTCAATAAGAAATACGGATTTATATGAAAAAAAAAAAAAAAACAAAAAAACTTAAAATCTAAGGGACATTGGAAAAAAAAACACTTGAATAAAAGGAAAGTCATACCTTATTCTTGGACTGAAAGAATCAAGTGTATAGATGTCATTCTCCCTAAATTAAGTTATAATTCAGTGCTATACCAATCACAATAGCAATGCGATTTCTAGTTTATTTGGGGATATGAACACCCAAGAATAACCATGGCAGTAATATTCTGAAAAACAAAAGGAACATTGCTGGCTAGTCCTAGCAGATGGTAAATGTATGACAAAGCTGCTGTCATCACATGGTTTGGGTGCAGAAAGAAATCAAAAGAATATAATTCTGAATCCTACATTAGACTATGATATGATAAAGAAGGCACTTAGGCTGAAAAGTGGATCTTTCAATAAATGAAACTGGGGCAAGTGGATAGCCATATGGAAGAAAAATCTTTTAAATTTTTGGCTAGATCGAAGCTTTAATTAAAAAGGAAATCATAAAATGGATAGGCAACCTAGGTAAAATTCTTAAATCTTAAGAGATGGGAAAGCCCTTTTCAATGATAATATGTTTCCAGAACCATGAAGGAAAAGATCAACCATATAAAAATCACAAGCTTCTAAATGGAAGATAATACCAAATACAAAGAGAGGAGAAAAGTGATGTAACAAAGGATTTTTTAATATGTAAAAAACTCTAGAAATAGGGAAAATATTCATCAAATATTATACAATAAGCTCCATAGTGGTAATGGTATTTTTACTTTTTCATTTCCTGTAATGTTTGCATGGATTACTTTTGTGAAAATAATGATGACAAACCAGTTGGAAAATGCCGTGCCAGTCTTCAACACCAGAAGTGGTTCGCAAAATGAAGCATGTCACCATTTCTGAGCCTGTCCGTCGTGGAGAAAAAACACCAGAGCACTTACCATTTCTGAGTTGGAAGCATTGTGCAATTTCATGGCTTTCTCTTGAACGTTCCCAATGATGGCATCCGCACACAGTGCCAGGGAAATAAGGATCACACCTTCAAGAAAGTGCAAAAAAATACAACCTCCTTATTTAAACATGTGAATGACACTCAAGGTTTACCAGAGATTTAACTTGGCTGAAAAACCAAAGCAGATCTTAAATCACATTTGCTCAGTAAAAATGGATTATTTTCATCCACAACCAGCTATAATTGGGCGCATAGATGATAACGTCAAAAAAAAAGGTAATGGACACTAATAAACTACATTAAAGTTGTCACCTTGCTGTGTTTCATTATTATATAAAATAATAGTTCTGTTTAGGTTAAAGGGACTGGTAGTTAGTTAATTGAAAAAATCAGATGAGGATGGAAATCATAAAAGAAATTACCTACATTATTAAAACATTTAAAACACATAAACATACACATAGTTGCCAAGGTCTTTTCTTTGAATATGTGTCCTAACGAAAACCATACTCATAACACACACACCGTTAATGATTTCCCAGTTGTTTTCGTTAAAAAGCATACAGGAAAACACAGGAACTTCGGACACAGTCAGGGGGTAGAATCCCTTCACGCTTTTATGATATCCCGCTATTTTTACAGTTGTTTCCTCCACACCTAATTCAACACTGATTCTGTTGACTAGTCAACCATATTGTTTCAATTAACAGAAACAATTCTCTCTTCAAACTCATTTTTAAACAATTTAAAAAAATATATTTACTTTTGAGAGAGCACAAGTTGGGGAGGGACAGAGAGAGGGGGACAGAGGATCTGAAATGGGCTTTGCATCAACAGCAGTGAGCCTGATGTGGGGCTCGAACTCGTGAACTGTGAGATCATGACCTAGGCTGAAATCGGACGCTCAACGATTGAGCCACCCAGGTGTCTTTCATTTCTGCACAATGCAAGCAATATTATTACCTAGTTGTAACAGTACAACTGGCATGTACAAATCTGGAAATCAACACACCAATGCGAATAGGCACATCTACCTAAGAAGCAGGCGGTTGGTTACCTGAAGTGTTTAGGACACCGGTCACCAGCCATGTGCTTTACAGAAAGAACAAAAAGCAGCCTTGGTCACGTCTGTGAGTCTGCTGGGACCTACGGGAGTTTCCCCCTTTTCATTTTTTTAAACAATGCAGAAGCAATTACACGGAGCAGAAAAATATATGTGCATGTGTGTGCACTTGAGAATTTTCAAGTTTTCATACTTATTCTTCAGTTTGCCTTTTCATCATCTAACTTTGTGGTATTTATTACCTAATCATACATTTTTATTCACCAAACTTGATCCTGAATGCTCTTTTACTTATTTCAAATATGAAACCTGTCCTTGAAACAAAGATGGGCTATTGTTGAAGACTTGAATACAACATCCTCGCTCCCGGCAGGCTATTCAAAGACATTCTAAAAATGCTCTGAACAAAGGCAACACAGCATGAAAATGCTTGAACTACATTCTAAGGGGAATATTTAAAGGCAGACATTTATCTGCATAAGTAAATTCTGATATATTCACTTTACACATTCAAAGTTTTATTTATGTCTATCTTAAATAACTAAAGTTAATCTAATCTCCTTTAGATAATATATTATTACAGATCAGAGACCATGATAAGTGCTCATCAGTTATTCTTAATAATGAAGTATGACCATGTTCTAATTTTCTTACAAAATATTTCCATGGGAGTTGGAAAAGGTCAGTGGTCATGTCACCTTGAGAGGTTGCGGGACCACAGACACCACTGACACCACTTCAGCCCATCTTTACTGTCACTTTCACCCTCAGCACGCGCATGCGCTTTCATTCATACCCACTGTTCCATCACCTCAGTCAACCCTCCCACCACCTCTGTGTGAGGCAAGCTATCATCGTGATCTCAGTTTTAAGGGGAGAGTACAAAGGGGTCTGGCACTTTAGCCAGGGTTATAATTTTAGGTGATCTGAACAGAATTTGAAGCTGTGATTCTGACTGCAAATTGTGCCTTCTCTAAAACTGCTTTTTCAATAAGTAAAAGAGTCAATTACCTCAGTTTCCATACATAATTTTCCTTTGAGAGTTGCTGACACGAAGCGTTCTTGAAAAATCTACACCATGTCAGACACATCTGTAACTATAAGCTTCTTTCTCAGAGGAAAACTCAGTGAAGTAATGATCACCTGTACTCTGAGCAAAGTTGAAACAGATGTTGTAAGAGGTTCCATCAGAATCTTTTGGTTGTTGAAGGGTTACTCCAAGAGGCTGTGCTGGTTACATTTAAATCCATTAACTTAGCCTGGTTAACCAGGTTAGTAAATAAAGAAGGCCGACTAACAGCCATGAAGAAAAATTTTGATTCTTAGGAATAGCAAAGCTGATGTAAATCATTTTCTTCATTATGTAGTACCTTTTTCTCATGAATAAATTTTTCCCCTTTCTTCAGAGTTCCTATGAACACGTAAGTATTTTATTTTATTTTTACTCTCCTCCCCCCCATTGAGGATCTACTGGCAATAAATGCAACCATATAAAAGCATAAATTATGAAAAACATAGCCATGATGTGCCCCGCCCCTCAGCCCGGGCCCTAAAAAAAGCCCTTCTGAGGGAGGGAAGAGAAGAACTGCCTAAGAACACTGTTGCCCCTGGGCCTGTGGGAGAAGCCAGGTACTGCTTCAGCATATCTGGTAGTCAGTAGAGCAGGACAGCTCACACAGCTGGCCCTTGAAGTCCAGGTCAATGGTGAAGTCCAGATCTTGATTATTATTGGCACTGGGCTGAATGTCAATGGTGCCAAAGATCTCTCCGCCTGTTTTCACTGTCAGGTGGTCCTCCATGTAGAATACTGTCTGCTCCCAGCGCGTGTGCAGGGACTCAGGGCTGGTGGAAAAGCCTGTCCTCTTGGGGCAGCAAGTAAACCTGATGTTGAAGTAGGCCACCCGGGCCCGCTTCACTTGCAGGCAGAAGGGGGAGGTGAAGGTTAGGTCTTCCACCTTGACAGTGTAGATGTCCACCTCCTTCATGAGGCGGGCATTGGTGACCAGCTGCTTGGGGTCCACCACATCCACCAGGGGCTCTCTGATGGCCATGTCTTTGACACAAGATATGTCAAAGCCATATATGTTCTCCCACCAGTGGATCTTCATAGTCTTAGTACAGCCGGTCTTCAATGGTTGTCACATACAGCATGGCTCAGTCTGGGAAGATGAGGCCACTAGGTGTCAGCCACTTGTCTGGAACACCATATTGAGCATCGACTTGTAGAAGGGGCGGCAGTCCATCTACTCACTGATGATGATGTCTACCTTCTTCACTGGAACCTCTACTTTCTCCACCTTCCCCTTGGTGATGGTCACCACACGGTCTAAACTGTTGGTTTTGACAATCTGCACCACATAATCAGAGATACTGGAGCACTGGATCCCAATGACCAATGACCAATGACCTTGCGGGCTCCAGCCTTGGCAGCAAACATACAGAGGATCCCTTGGCCGGAGCCCACGTCCAGTACCATGTTGTCCACAAAGAGGTGTCGGCTATGAAACATGGAGTTTTGGTACATGAGGGTGAGTGCCTCATCTTTCAGCATCTCTTTCGAAATGCCAAAGTGAGCACTGGAATCAAAGTAGTGATCTTTCCATGTCAGCACTGGGCTTCCTGATGCTTTCTGCCTGGCCCCAGGTGACCTCCATGATGCAGTCTGTGGCCTTGGCTGCTGCCACCTTTACCTGCACCTACTCCTCCTCTGGCCACCGAGACCTGCCCTGAACACGTAAGTATTTTAAATACTACTTTTGTCAGGCTAGGAGATGGGATGATACTAAGCTTATGAATAAAACTCAACAGTATTAGAATGACAATACTGTGTATATAATAATATAATAATTTCTCTTGTCGTTAGAATAAAAACAATATTATAACACATTTTTTATTCTTATTTAGTTCTAAATATACAGAATACCTATTTTGCCTTTGAAAAATCTAAATTTTATTTGCAAAATTCCACGGGACACACAAGGAGGAAACTGTTCATGGTGGAAACTTCAAGCACTGTAAGGTTATAGGCATATTTAGAGTGCACAGTTCTATGTTAACATATAGCATAACTTTTCCTCTTTAGCTAAAATAATGACAAGTAAATGTGCAATTTAAATTTTTTTTAAAAAAGAATAAAAAGTTACTACTGTGATTCTCCTATAACTAATGTGTATACTTCTGATTCAGCCCATAAGAAACTCATCTATCATGTACTGGATCACAGAAGGTTTTGACTGGCTGCACAGCCTTTTGTCATGTCAAGATTCCAGAGCACTAAAAAGAACTGTTACATTTGCAGGGTTGTAATATTTTTACTACATCTTATACAGAAAGTCCGAAAGCTTTATGTCAGATACGAAAATCATAGATGTCACACTATCGTTTAAAATTCTCATGAAATTATAAAAGTTCTTACTCTAAACCCAAATGCCTGTAAAATCTGAGCAGCACAAACAATTTCCTTACCGGTCAGGTTGAAATTTGGTGCAACCGTGCTGTCAGCTAGGGTGAACCATATCAGGCCAAGGCTCATACATATGGCAGCAGACACATCTGCAATGTTGTAACGCTTCCCTGTGTAAAATAAATGTAAGCCAACCTCATTATGCACATGCCCACTTGACACAGTTTTAGATCTATGTGTCTAACCAAGTATAGCAGGATCTGCTTTTTATATCCAAAGTCAAAAACATACGAAGAATGCTTAGATCAGTGCCTTAGACAGTCACAGAAGGGCTTCGGAAAATTAAATTACCAATGAGCAGCAACATGTCCTTAGGAGTTAGATATGAGATCCTACCTTATCTGTTACGGTGAGTAAATATGAACATTTAAAGTGCATGGACATGAGTGCCTTTTTTACTTCGTGTATGTTAGAAGATTCTGAATTTTCTTACAGCCCATACGTTTACAAAGTAACCAGAGCAATTTTTCAGGCTGCATAACTGTTTAAGTTTGCAACTACCATAATCAGAATTGGTGCGAATGAACCTATTTTAGTAGATCCACATCTAAATAATAAAATCATGTAGTGTAACTTTTTGGTAAGGATTGTTAAGGACGTATTACACATGCATGTGGTTTTTAATAGGGAAGGGTATCAGTACTCTTTCCTGCATCAACAGTTACCCTGAAATTATACATGAAGTAGTTGACATCCATACTTTCGTCTCAAAGGGCTTTTGTGGGAAGGCCTCTAATGTAAAAAATGAAGTCAGGCTGTATAAGAACTTTAGTGAAATAGAGACCCTTGATTGTCAAAACATGAATATTCTGCATGACTGTTACAGAAACAACAAAAATGTGTTCCACTTGCTATCATTGCTTCCTCTTTCGCTCCTATTTCCTGTAACTTAGTTGGGGCTCTAGGAAGTCAGTGAGCCAGCAGAGTTGGTAAAAAAGCAGTTCTGCTCAGGTTAACCTTTACTTCAGTGTGAGAACTGTCCGTGTGTATGATGGAGGTAGAGAGAGGAGCCCTGCAGAGCAGAAGAATGAAAGAATTGAAAAGAGGAGTTTTCTAGGTATTTCTGAGCTACGTCTTCAATAGATGAATGCAGAATTTCTGGAAATGTGATGGATTCCCGACTAAAAGAAAAAATAATTTAAAAAAGTACTATTTTTATTTTTCCCCAGTCCAAATTACTGACGGCAAAGACTAGGGGATATTGCAGAAGTATCAGTGTTTTTATAATACCTTATTTTGATACAATGTCACTCAGAATTGTTCTGATATTTCGAATGTTCATTAAAAAATATTAATTGGAGTTTCAGGTTTTTCCTAATGCTAGATGCCATAACAGATCCTATTAGTTTCAAACAGTATGAAAACATATCATTACTATACCTTGAATAAAAACTCCTCCTAGCATAACAGGAATCAATTTGCAGCACTTGAAGATGACTTGGGTGGGGTAATTCAGGTAGCCCAAGGAAGTATTTGATAACCCCATAGTACCCACAGTTAGAAAAGCTATTATCATGTAGGTTTTTCCTGGTATTCTGTAAAAGACAATTTTTAAAATCTTCATTTTGGGACCCAATTCACACTATTATAAGATAATGTGTTTACAATGTGTAAATGTCTAATTTCTGATGAATATTTCTACAAATACTGGTGAAATATCACTATTTTAAAGGTTATCACGCTGTATTCATACAAAAGAATGTTGGTAAAAGCAACAATTTACCCTTATTTAATTGATCACAAGTGAGAACTTTCAGCTGTGTGAAACACGGTGTACCACAGAGTTCTACAGATTCTTCTGGATGGTCTGAAACGTTGGTAAGAAGTTTTTTAACAGCAGTTCTACCTACGTATAAAAACCATCTTGACTAAATTTGGAAAAAAGAGTTTTAAAAAATATTGACCTCCATAATGGTAAAAGGAACCTTAACTAATTTTCAACTTCTAAATTGTTGTTTCCTAATGTTCCCATCTAGCATTAGGAAAAATACGTCTAGCCCTTCTGCTAAAATAACCTGAGCAGAGTACCTGCAGAAAAAGTACATGGCAGTTTAAAACGCTGCACGTGATTTTTATTACCACAATATCATATGGGTGAACTCTAATTCTGTATTCCATAAAATGTTACAACAATTAGCTTCAAGATGAGGTATCTGATTCCCCTCCTCACGATCCCAAATCACTACCTGGGGTCCTATCTGAATTTCCTAAACGGGATTTTAATATGACATCTTCAGAATTTTGCACTATTATTGTGCACTTTGACTGGATATTTAAGGGTCTAAAATAACCCTGTACACTGGTGTGACTAACACGTGAAGTACTATACACATAATTAGATTATGCTGCATACTTAGATGTAGCTTCCATTTTGGGATTAAATCAAGGCAACAAAATTCCTCCATAGTTTTTATTTGGCTAGATATAAGGCAAAATAATTTACTGGAAAATTCAATTGAAATGTATCCTTCCCATTTACATTTCAATTTTCAGGCCTTTCCTACTCAACCGCTAATAGAGTAGTCAACATTTAAAGTCTGTGTGGAAATAACGTGGCATGCCCATATGCATCAGTGTAGAACACAAACACTGATTTACATGCTGTCTGTGGGGTCTAGTCCTCAGTGAGGCATCATCAGGAAAGGACAGCACTACTCTTCCAGGTAATGACAGAAGTCACAGTGGTCAAATTTCCTCAGAGATAAATTGCAAATAGTGGCCAGAAAATTAAAAAAAACCTCAAGTCAGAAAAATTAAGGAATGTTGATTAAAAAGTACCGTAACACAGGTCGAAAGAAAACCAGCCTGAAACTCAGGAGACCTATATTCAGAAGGTCGCAACTCTTGAGAGCAACTTGCCATAGAGACTCATGAAGGCCCCAGCCTCCTCCAGGGGTGTTCGCTCACTGGTGAAACCAGGAGGTTATTAGATTCATCATCCTGCCTCTGGGGTGCTCACTGGGTCTGTTTTATTTAGTATCTCAATTTCTTACTTCTTTAGACATGGTGGGGAAATTGTGACTTTAAATAGTCCCTTCAAAACCAATTTGACAGATCTTCCTTAAAAACTCACATAAAGTAATAACAAAGTTACAAGGTAATCTTTGGTGAAAAATAATGAGTAGAGGGTTCAGGGTATTGCAACTTACAATATGCTTTACCACACAATAGGGAGTGGTCCTCAAAGGTCAGAGAACTTAAGAAACTCCCTTGAGGTCTTAG
Source organism: Panthera onca (assembly GCF_046562875.1). Lineage (NCBI taxonomy): Eukaryota > Metazoa > Chordata > Mammalia > Carnivora > Felidae > Panthera > Panthera onca. Next base: position 20,103,989 of record NC_138343.1, on the reverse strand, counting down.
GACAGCTAATTAGAGGCCATGCCAAGACTCAAATACATGTTTTCTGACTCCATATCCTTTTCTCTTTCAAGTACAAGGTATTCATATAAACATAGGAAGAAGGGGGGAAAAAAAAACTAAGCAAAAAATCTGGCTAACTCAAGATTTAGAGAACAGTGGCATTTAAATAAATTCAGAAATATGTGACTGAGCATATTTTCATTGTAACATACCTTTAAAGACTTTTTCTAAAAATGTTTTTAACGTGCCATGGAAATGAAAAGGTTTCAACTCATAATTATCTTCATCTGTAAATTCTTTTCCTACACTCCTTCATTTATGTTTAAATCAAACACAAATGATTTTATCTTTAAACATGTTACAGTCATGTGGTTTAAAGGCAGGGATAAACATGGCCGGAGGCACACTCCCCATCTCATTTGGGTAGATGACAGGGAGGCGTATCTTGGTATCACTTTCCATTTAAGAAAGACAGTGTTAGATTCTTTTACTTTGAAAACAGACGTCCAGCAGTTTGCAATTGGTAATGAATCATCAGGTTTTCCTACATATTAGTCTTGACAGATATATTTAATTACTTTTTATTCTATCACCTGTGACTGAGAATGGCAGTTTTAGAGCATGAAAATAATACAAATGCTATCCTCAGATTCAAACATTTTACTATGACTGCTCTAAAAATTTATTGGCAGTAAAGAGGTTGAGAACTACGAATTAGAACTATGAAGAAATACCAGTGGTATAGACTTAAATATTTAAAATTTTATAGTTATCTTCTTACAAATATCAAAAATATGTTTGTAAGAAAAATAGCAGCTGTGAAAATATCCTATTTTTACTGAAAGACTGAACATTTGTATCAATGAAGATCGAATGTCAGTATTATAGCTCCTTTACTGCATTTAAACTGCCCGATACATACATGAAATGTTCACATATTAAAGTCTGATATGACAGGATAACCACACAGAAGTTACATTCAATTTCCTAACCTCCTCTTGTATATAATCAGGTTTTTATTGCACATTGTTCAGTATACCATTAAAAATATTTTGAGATATTTCTCAAATCTAGATGGTCAATTTAAAATATACTGTTAAACAAGCTCCTGTGGTTTTGATGAAAACACATGTTATGAAATTTCTCTGATGTCTAAACATGCAGTCTCAGGTCCTGGACATTACAAATACAACAATATTAAGCAGAGCATATCCCACCAAACATTAACTGTACATTTCAAAGACCACTATAAAAGTGGCATTGATAGTTCATTTCATCACTTTGATCTTAGTAGCACTGTAAGTCTTTCAGTAATCACACCCACTTCAGTGAAATTTATAAAAACACTTATGTACACTTGATACTTTCTCCTGTTTCAAGAAGATACATTTACTGTAAGTTGAGCCTAAACTACATTTTTCTGATAACATTACACTGTAAGAGAGACCACTTTTTTTCAGGGTACAAAGGAAATATATTTAGTATTTTTTAGTAAGTTGATTATACTGATAAAAATTCTTGGGTATTAGATATGTTTTATTAATAGGAAATATGTATATTGCATGTATAATATACCCCATATTCCCAAAACACAAAACAAAAAATTTAACTACTACTAATGAATTTAACTGTCAAAAAAATAAAAACAAGCTACATACCTTCTCCTTTTGTCCTGAATAAGCTGAAGTTCTATTAGGCCAAATATGGAGTAAAATGCAAACTGTACTAAAGTTAGGTACCAGCCAAAGGACTTAAAACCCTCCATTGAAAATATTAATTCCTGTCAAGAGATACATGAATACTGTTAAGTTCTTGGGCAAACCAATTTCTTCACAATAAATTCCTATAAACACAACATTAAAATTTTTTTTTTTACATTTATTTATTTTTGAGAGACAGAGAGACACAGCACAAGTGGGGAGGGGCAGAGAGAGAAGGAGACAGAATCCAAAACAGGCTCCAGGCTCTGAGCTGTCAGCACAGAGCCCGACATGGGGCTCGCACTCACAAACCGTGAGATCATGACCTGAGCTGCAGTTGGACGTTCAACCAACTGAGCCACCCAGGCGCCCCTATAAACACAACATTTTAAAAGAAACCAAGCCTCACCACCACCACCACCAAAAAAACAAACAGAACAAAACAAAACAAAAAAACCCACCAAAAATCAAAACACCATCCAAATCACAAGGCACCTCAAAGGTAAAATTAGAGAAGTCCAGGAGGCCTTTCCAAAGAACTGAGTGAGAAAAACAAAGGGAGGAAGGCTGGCTATAAAGCAACATTATCCTATGCTTTGTTCTTTAAAAAAAAAAAAAAAAAAAAAAAAAAAGATTGCCAAAATTAAAAACTGCCCCCAAACATTGAGAAAGTTCCCTGGGTCAAGAACTCCTTTATGATACAATAAATATATTTCATTAGTTTATTATCTCAGACCTGTTTTTTCTATAGGAATTTAATCAGTTCAAACCAATGCTATTTTTTAGAATATCTGGGCCACGGATTTTATGAAATTTCTCCTTGTAAATGGTTACTTATCTAAACACAATGTTGTGTCATGAAGTAACATTTATATTAATTGTTAATAAGCCATTATTAACAAGTCATTAAGAGGTATTCCAATAGTTATTTGGCTTAATCCAATAAATCACCCTCCCTCATAAACTCTGAACTAGATACTGTGTAATTCCCCAAATTTACTTCATGTTCAAGTACGTCTGCAAGGTATTTAGGAATTTTCTGGCACACGAACTAAAAAACATGAAAATAGCTTTATTAAGTATGCTAGCATTCAGATATATTATATATATATATATATAACTTCCATTACAAAACCCCACCATTTTCTCTACACTATTTTAAAGCTTTTCTTTTTGCATTTATTTTTGAGAGTCAGAGAGCAAGAGAGAGCACGAGCCAGGGAGGGTCAGAGAGAGCGAGGGAGAGAGAGAATCCCAAGCAGAATCTGCACTATCAGTGCAGAGCCTGACACGGGGCTCAATCTCATAAGCTGTGAGATCATGACCTGAGCAGAGATCAAGAATCGGACACTTAACCAACTGAGCCACGCAGGCGCCCCTAAACTATTTTAATATGCTAGCAACATCAGTTTTCACAAAGTGAAAGTGATGTTTATCTAATTTTAAAAGAATTTTTGCATAGATTATAAAGTCTCTGCTCATTAATCAAACAGAAAAAGATTAATATAAATTTGTACAGCAAACTTCTAATTCATTTTCCTTTCTAATGACTAACTCTGCTCCCAAACTATTTGGTAACAATGGTATTTTGAAGAAGAAATAAAATATTTTTTAACAAGAAATTGCAACCTTTCTTTGATAAAATTTACTATTTTTCATTGTTCTTCATTGTGATATCTGAATTTTTGTATCATCTTCTAGTGGGGAAATTAGTTATTATAAATACTAAGATTTTTAATTCATGTTTTTATTTCACGCTAATACTCCTCATAGCATTTTTACAAGGTAAGGAATAATCAATTCTACCATCTTATTTATACTTCCTTTTATATTTCATCTATATATGATAATCGAAAAGAATACAATAATTTTTAAGATCACTCTAATGAGCTCCAAGAATCAACCATGGGCTAGAATATGACTTTTGTGTTATTATTCAATTTTATTGGAGAATTATGTTCCAAAATATCAGCGAATACTTGAATCACTCTTTACAAACACATGGGTGCATATTACCCCCATTTTGTTAAACACAATAAATAGTTCAAATTGTGTTCATAATTTTAATTTTTTAAGATGGTCTCTGTTCCTCTCCCATCTGAAATGTTCAACTGTGAAATTTTGATCCCCGAAAAAAGGAGCACACTAACTTTTAGAAAGTCTTTTTCCGTATTTAAAAAACTCAAAAATGTGAATAAACTGGTATCCTATGGAGAAAACTACCTTGGGTAAAACTATTAGTAATGCTCTTATTGACCTCAACTGTTATAAATAATTAGCATCTTGTAAATAAATATTTTTACCTGTAAATATCCATAAATTAGGTAAAATACAAAAACTCCAGCAACACATATGAAAAACTGAGTAAGTTTGTTAAATCTGCTGAGATTTATGCCAAGCACTACAACGTCATCTATTGACTTGATGTGTGGTGACATTGTCTGTGTTTTGGGAGGGACAGTTATAGAAATATATTTCCTGGAACTGTTGAACTTGAGATCCATTGTTCTTGTTTTGCTGCATTCAGTGCTTCCAAATTTATCTTTGTTGGTTTCCTCTCCTTTGTTCAGTGTTTCTTTTGCTTGCTGAGCCAAGTCCTAAAGAAGGAAATTAGCAATTAAAGCAAAACCTTTGGATAAGATACTATGCTCCAAGTAATAGTTCACATCACACTTTAAAAATTATACAGGCGAATCTCATTTTCTCTAGATATTAATATAGTAATTCCTCTATTCAAACTTCTAAGCAACCAAAAACAATGTCTACTCTCCAATTTATGTTTGCCTGGTAAAGACCAATATCGCTAAACATAATGCCATTCTCATTCCCACAGCAAACGTCAAAAGCTAACTTAGTGTTTATTTTTTTATCTTTGTGTTTACTTATCAAAGAAGTAAATATGCTTTTATTGTTTTTATATGTATTAAGGATATAATTTTTAAAGTCCATGACAGTCTATGAGTAACATCTTCAACATTAAAGTTGATCTTGGGGCGCCTGGGTGGCTCAGTCGGTTAGGCGTCCGACTTCAGCTCAGGTCACGATCTCGCGGTCCGCGAGTTGGAGCCCCGCGTCGGGCTCTGGGCTGATGGCTCAGAGCCTGAAGCCTGCTTCGGATTCTGTGTCTCCCTCTCTCTCTGCCCCTCCCCCGTTCATGCTCTGTCTCTCTCTGTCTCAAAAGTAAATAAACGTTAAAAAAAAAAAAAATTAAAAAACAAAGTTGATCTTTAATTGCACAAAAAAAACTGATGCTCCCTTAAATATTAATACAATTTAAAATATATTTGCTAAGGATGTTTTAAAATAAACTCAAACAACTATAAGTTACTTTTAAAAAAGCTAGATTTGTCAGAGACTATAGAAAGGATGATATGCTTTAGCAACAGCATTTCTTAGGTTAAAAGGTGTTTCCTTCCTTTGGAAATCATTTTAATTTAAAAAGTCTTTGGGGAGTTGTTCAATGGGATTTCAAGTTTCAGTTATACAAGATGAGTAAGTTCTAGAGACTCACTATAGGACATAGTGTCTATAGTTAACAACATGGTGGTGTGCACTTAAAAATTTCTTAAGAGGGTAGATACCATGTTATACATTTTTAACCACACACACACACACACACACACACACACACACACACACACACACAGGCAAACACATGGAAACTTGTAGAGATGACAGATATATGTATTACCTTGATTATTAGGTGATGGTATCATAGGTATATGCATATGTCCCAACTCATCAAATTGTGTTATGTTAAACATGTGTAGTTTTTTTTTGTATAAAAATTATACCTCAATACAGCTGTTTAAAAAAAAAAAGAAATAAAGAAGTCTTTGGGATTATAAAAAGCTGGAAAACATCATTTTTTGTTAGTCTGTGAAAAAAAGTCATGAGGACTCTGTAGATGACTGTCAGTTTCTCTTTGGATTTATATAAACTGAAAAATGAATTCCAAGTACAGGGTGAGGAGAGAGCAGAGTTAGGACAGCTAAACACATTTATGATGAAAAAATTATCCTAGAAAAGACTGTCTTTCACAACCCCAATGGGGACTAAAATTTAGACTAGCTGAGTAAAGAGGATGGATAAGGATAATTTTGACAAAACTGTCTTGATGGCTTAAAATGGCAAGACTTAGTCACTTTGTGATCACTTCTCCTTTGCTGATCACAGAGATTAAGCAGGCCATCTTTAGTAATTTAAATATGGATCCAGGTTCTGAATACAGCTTGTAACTAACCATACTCAGGCATCAAAGAACATTTGTTTTACAGTGCACCCGCCAAATTACTAAAGAGAAAAAGCATAATTTTAGAAAGTTTTACTGTATTTCTTTTCCTTTACCTGTTTCTTCTTCTTTATATATGTTCTTCCTTCCCACACTATGTTTCAATCACTGCCATCTCTGAGTTAAGACTTTTTAAGACATCTTGCAGGACACCCTTGAGATCTGACTTTCTTTATAAATCATGCTTCAAATGATCTTGAATGTAGAAGAAACAAAAACCTGAGTAACTACTTTCCACATGTGTAGGCACGGATACAGAGTACCTTTCAAATAAATCTGATCCCCCTTAAGCTTCTCCTCCCTCCACATCTTTCAATCAAGCCCCAAACTGCCCACAATGGACTACTATTTCATTCCAGAAATAGACCATGGACTTTCAAACACCTCTACCTTATGTTAATGATGTTCTTTCAGCCTGATGTCTTCTTTCTCTAGGTCAGGGTTTGAAATAAGCTTTAGCGTTCCTTCCTTTGTGATACCCTCTCTAATTCCCCAACTGGGAGAGAACAGAACTGAAAAGGCAAGACTCAAATCTTACTTATCTCTCCGTTCTTGGGATCCGGCATACTCTGCACCCTAATAAAGGAACCAAATAAATTGGCCCTTCGTCTGGAAGTCCTGAAACCCCAGCTTGCAATCACTCTGTCTACCTGAGTATGATTTTTCAAATGTACTGTGGTGGTGGCAAACTTTGTGAGCAAAACTAAAAATCTTATGGAAAACAGGTTGAGTAGGATGTGCAAATATTGATTATATATTTACACGAGAGAACAAATAAAACTTCTAGAAGACCTCTTTCCTGCTTTTGTTAGTATCAAAAATTTGTCCCCAACCATATTCTGCTGAGATGTTTGTAATTTAGCAAAATGCCTGGCATATTGCAGTGACTCAAAAAAATTATAGCTACCCTTACGAGAAAGCAGTACAGCATGGTGCTTTCCCTATGCTTTGGATTTTGACAGATCTGAGTGCACGACCCAGCTTTGCTAACTGATTAGCTGAAGAACCTTAAGCAAATTCTTTTAACCTTTTTGAACTTCAGGTTGTACATCTTTAAAAGGGAGGGGGGGGGTGGTAAAAAAATGTGCCTATCATAGAATTTTTTTTAGTACTAAATGAAATAAATGTAAAAACATCTGGCATATAGTAAGACCACCAATGTTAACTATTATCCAACTTTTTAGAACCACTGCTAGTGCGATATGGTCGGCTGCTGGGAGACTCACTCCTCTGATGTGCAGCTGGAAATACGAATCGGGACTTCCAACCCGGACTTCTCTTCTGAAATCCAGATCTCTGCTTCCAAATGCTTCTTTGAAAGCATTTCTACTCATGAGTTCCACTGGCACCTCATTTCAAAAATGTTCAAAGCTGGGAGTGCCTGGGTGGCTAAGTCGGTGAAGCCTCCGACTCTTGATTTTGGCTCAGGTCATGATCTCAGGGGTTCATGAGTTCGAGCCTCGCACTGGACTCCATGCTCTCAGTGCGTAGCCTGGTTGCAATTCTCTCTCTCTGCCCCTCCCCCATGCTCTCTTGCTCTCAAAATAGATAAACTTAAATAAATAAATAAAAGTCCAAAGTTGAACTATGTTCACCTCCAAACAAACCTGCCCTTCCTATATCCCAATCTCACTTATGGTATTGAGCAGAAAATCTGTAAATTATCTTAGATTCTTTCCTTTTCCTCGAAGTTACATTTTGCCAAGGTTCCTGTTGACTCTACACCTGTAAATGTATTTAAAATCTGTTTCTGAACCTACCATTAGCAGCTGTTTTCTCTTGCCTAGATTACTAGGCATCACTAGATTACTGTTTACAATCTCTTCTTCCCTTTCTGATCCCTCTTTCACATTGCTCAACATGAATACCCACTATACTATACCTCTGATTAAGGCCCTATACATTACAAGGTGGGTGATTCTCTGGACTCCCATAGCATTTTATAAAATTTTTTACAAATACCTAAATCATAACAGCATAACTTTTTGCTTTTATGGTTGCTTCTCTTAGAAGCTTCTGAAATCTTTAGGGGAAGAGAAGATATCATCTTCATTATGTTTCAACACATAACAAAAGTGTAAAATATGAAATGAAGGAGTCTATTGCACTCTAGTAAGCACCAATTTAATCAACAGAATTCTGCTCCTTTCCAACAATTTGCCACTTTCAACACACCTATTGGCAATCTTAGGAGCCGCAGATCTGTGCCAGACATGTAGAGTTAAATCCCTTCAGCACTGTCACTTCTTGGACATCTGTGCCAAAATATTGACATCTCCACTGAAATTTCCCACAAAGCATCTGAAATGAACATGGAAATAAATTCATTTCTTTTGCTTACTTGAGGTACCAGTTCCAGAAAATCTGCCTTGCAAGCTTTGCATTTAGAATGCAGTTTTATTAATCAGAACATCACTGGTCAGGTCACATGACTGATGAAGGAAGACACTGTAAACTCTGATACCCAATAACTGTGATCCTGATGTGTGCCACACACCTTCCGTCTCAGACATTAATGATGGATATTAATCAATATCCACAGAACCTAGGCCAATGTCCTTTCGATGCAGGAAAAATAAAATCAAGCATAGAATTAAACCTGTTTTCAAATTAAATGATCAACATTTTGCTCTGCTTTAGACATTCACAGTAAGCCTTAAACTAAGAACAAAAAACCCCACAGGTGTGAATCACTGCCTGAGGCCTCTCCTGTTCTTAAAGTCAACACATATATTTAACTTTACTTGTTGGTACAAAGCAACTGCTAAAATGGGAAAAGTCAGCATTTTCAGTATATACTGACATCTAAAAATTATAAATAACTGGTAATAACATTGGTTTGCAATGACCCACTTAAGTTAAAAATCTTTCAGTTCATTTCTTAATCTAGTTCTTTTCCAGTCTTTAGAAGAAAAGTCTCCCACTACTAAAGGGTAGAATATGAGGAAATTACATTACAGTGTAAATAACCTGAACATACTTTACTCTGTATTTTGTCATACTCGTTGTTACAAATAAAATAATCTTGCCATTGTATCTACATTAGATGGACTCTATTAATTGTTCACCTATGGGTTATGGTTACAAAACAACAAAAAAAGGGGGGCTCATTTCTTTGTACACGCTTCACTACACGAAGATCAAACAGGGTACTCATTTTTGACAGTTACTCAATTTTTTTCCAAGGGATAAATCTAAGCTTTGGATTTAATATAAAGAAATTAAGTACAAATAACACTCATCCAAATTATTTTCAAATGCTGCCGTATCTCTCTCTTCCAAGGCCCAAACTATCCCAATTCACTTAGGAAAACGTGAATCCAAAAATCTACCCTCGACATCGACATGTGAGACCCTACCTTAGAAGAAATGCATATGCCCGACACTAAAAAACCCCACTGTCAGCACACCAAAGCATTCCACCTCCTTTCAGTATTTCTTTAAAAAAAAAATAAAAAGGCGGGGGAGAAAACTAAGCTGCAAAGACTGGAGAATCTGCATAACTTTTAGTGGAAGATTATGACATAAATTTAATAACCTGGCAGGAACGATCACCTTGCACCGCAAAGCAGATGGACAGCAGAAGACCCTAAGTACTTTATCTAACGCAGAACCCGGAAGTAGCTCTTCACTCAAAAGCAGTCTTGGGAACCCAGGCGACTGCCAGTTCTCCAGAGGCCCCTACTAGTCTAAAAGGCCCTCCTGGAAGTGGCCTCACGCCTGAGTCCACAGACCAGGGCCTGAGGGGGTTCTAGCCTGCCGCAGGGCGCAAAGGGGACAAGGAGGGACATACACTCCTCCCTAGAAACCGTGCCAGGTTTCCGTTCTTTAAAAAAGGAAGTCATCCCCGCCCTCCGTCCTGCCCTCAATCCCCTCGCCGCACGCTCGTTATAGATGAAGAAGATAAGCTGTGTCCAGGTTCTCTGGGGAGGGGAGGGTCTGGGTCCCGAACACGGCGAAGAGCGGGGGTACACGTCCACTCCAGAGCCGTTAAGCCACCTGAAAAGGTGACCCCAGCCCGGGTGGCGCCTGCCAGACGGAGCGGTCTCCCCCTCCCCAGGTCGCCATCACCTCCTTCTCCTCTCCGCCTACCCCTGCACTTTCCACAGCGGCCGCCGCCTCCTCGCAAGGTGTTCGCCTCGCCTGCGCCCGCGCGCCACTTCCGCCTACGTGTCCCCGCGCGCGTGCGCAGCTGTGCGGCCCCGCCCCCTCGCCGGCCTGGGGTCTCCCGCGGCGAGGGCGCGGTTACCTTTCGCGCATGCTCTCTCTTCTCAGGAACCTGGATAGAGCGCAGCCAAGGTGGGCACCGCGGTGCCGGGAGTGCGTTCCTGCGCGCACTAAAATTTGCTTACGAGTGGGGAGCGCCGATCGGGTAGAGTGTTCTTATCCTTTGATCGGTCCTCGCTTGTTGCTGGTCTCTGAGCCTCTGCAGCCTCCGGGTTGCTTCGGCCTCGTACTCCCGGGTCCCTCCCCCCGTGGGCCACCACGCTGGGGCCACTTCCACTGCCATGACCCTTTGCTGATATTTGGGAAGGAAGACTAGTGGAGAATGTTGAACCCGGAATTAGAAACACTGGGGTTCCCTCTTCCCTCCTCTTGATCCAGATGAGATGGCATAGTCACCCTACCTGTCTCTATTATGTTCTTGCCTGACTTGCACCTGCTTTCTGGTGACAGCGGACTGAAGTCGCACTTGGGTTGCTTCTGACGTTATAATTCACCTTGTAGCTACAGCAACCCCAGGCCTTCCAACGTGACACGAAAGTTGACAGCATTGTTAACACAATGTCACTTACTGCTCAGAATGTACATACATCCCATAGCTCTGCCAGCCATCAACACTAATTTATCCTGCATTTAGGGTTACATCTACGGTCGCTGAGATGTAATGACATGAACCCCAAGATGGGATAGCTGCGATAGCTTTAGGTAACACTAAGGTGGCCCGGAAGGCAAAGATTACTGTAAGGAAGCCAGAACATTTTTTGAGTGCATGATTTGGATACCCATAAAGGGATGGATTGGATTAATGTATATGTTAAAATCAAGTCAGTTTCACACAGCTTTGACAATTTCACAGGCATTATACAGAAAGGGCAACATTTGTATTTTGTATTGGGTGTGAGGGTTTATATCAAAGACTGGCAGATATCTCCTAGTATAAGCGAGGTGAGTGTGGCTAGGCATTTTTATTTAATCCTTACCAACCTGGTACAAGGTCAGTGTTATCAGCATTTTATAAATGTTGAAATTAGGACTTAGAGAATTTTAATTTCCCACTGAGACAGTAAATGACAAAGCCATTAACGATGCCATACTGTTACCTGAATAATGTGGACTTAAAGGCATTTGAACAACAGTTCTTTATTGAGCACCTATTAAATGGGCATATGCAGAGTTTGCATACATAATCCATAAATTACAAGTGTGGGTTCCTTGCCCTGAAGGAGTTGTGGACACAAAAGAAAAGGTAAATGTCAGCATAGAACAACTTATTGTACAAGAGACATCATAAGTTACCCTCTACTTCTGCCTGGACAATTACCATAGCCTTTCTGACAGGACTTTCTACTTCCCCTTTATTTCTCTACTTCCAGTTTCCATTCAGCAGCTTGCTGTTTGCGCCTCCCCCATGTATTATGAGAGCAGAGATTTTGTCTCAGTCACAGCTGTATTGCCATCATCTAGAACAGAGTGCTTGGTACAGTCTGCACTCAGTAAATAGTTGCTGAGTGAATCACCAAGATGCAATGCCAAGTGAGGGTTAGGACAGGAGTATGGAAATCCAGAAAAAGTAAAGTATTGGCTGGCATGGCTTATGAAAGCTTCTTCTAAAGGGCAGAACCTAGATGATGAGGATTCCAATGGCTTTGAAATGGGGGAAAGGGGAGGGAAGGCAGTCCAAGCAGAATCAACCAAAATAAACAGAGACATTAAACAGGCAGTAATCGGATTTACAGTAATGCTAATATGCTGATCTCCACGAGCAAAACTAAGACAGGAAAGCAGCTAATAGCTGGTGTGTGAAAATTCAGCCTTGCCTCACCCAGGGCTCATGTATCATTTCCCTCTTTACTAGCAAATTCCATCCTTCCTAGATTGTATCCGTTAGCTATTATCAATTCCAGGCGGACTGGAAAATACATTTAGAGCATAGTTGGAATTTGTTTTAAGCTATGAAAAAGAAAATACTGAAAATGACATGGAATTTAATGTCTGGACATCCTCAAAACCCAAACCAGACCAACCCAAACCAGAAAAACAAACCAGGGAATTGGGAATCAGGAAATGTCTGCATCCAGGAGGCTATGGAGGCTATGGAGGACTCATAGCTGTTTTTCTTGGACAAGCTGGGGTTTGCACATTATCTACCTGGATGACTGTCCAGGGAATCACTAAACATTTAAAGGAAGAACAGCAATCATTTAACAGAAACCAGAAAAGACGAGAAAAGGTGAAATGTAGCAGTTGTCAAAAAAAAAAAGGGGAGGGGGATCTGGGGACAGACATGTACAGAGGGAGGGTCATGTGAAGACAGCCAGAGAGAGGAGAGGAGCCTCAGAAGACACCAACCCTACTAATACCTCGATCCCAAACTTCTAGCCTCCAGAACTCTGAGGAAATAAATTTCTGTGGCTTAAGCCACCCAGTCTCTGGTATTTTGTTATGACAGCCCTAGCAAAGAAATACAGCCAGTGCAATATTTTTACCTGTCAGATGTGAGGTGAATGACAGACTGAGTAGTACTTGTTACTGAGTCGGTTTTTAACAAATACTGACTCCATTACATCACTGTGATGCCCTAGTGATGACCACCGTGGGAAACTGAAGATGTGCAGCAATGAACTGTCGACTCCTAAGAAATTCATAGTCCTATTGTGTCAAAAGCCTGTGGTGTCCTGACTCATGTTCTGAGCATCACCTCCAATTTTGGACTTGGTTGCGTGGTCGGTTTCATGCAAACTTGTCACTTTTCCCTGATGGCTTCCTTTCTCTATCATTCTTTGCTGTTTTCCCGGAGTCTCCTCTAAAAGTTTGCTAACTCCCATGACAACAACTCACTCCTGGGTTGGCCTTCAACCAATGGGTGACAGTCCCCGATGGGTAAAGCCTCCTGCTCTTACCCTTTAGTGAGGCAGTTCTGGAGGGCCATTCTGTGTGCTTCTCAAGAGGTCCTGGGGAAACTGCATCCTGGTTGCCCAGAGCAGCAACTTTCAAACTGCGTTCTTAGACCATTTCCTATACCTTCCTTTCATTCCTGCACTGCTTCTCACTGGGATCATCTTCCAGATGGCCTGGGCACACACACACAGCTGTCTTAGGTTATCCTTTTTAGGGAAACCAAGCTAAGAAAGTTAGTGTAGGAAGAAAGTCTCAAATGCAGCCCCTCAGGTGACTCACTAGTCAGATGGCGACACCGATACGTCCGGGTGTGCTGGGGTATCACCATCACTAAGGCTCTTCTTAGATGTGGTGGACAGAAGGTGAAGATAAAACACTGGTATGCATGGTAGCTCTAGCATTTGAGTGGGAAGAGATAAGGATGCTTAGAAGATGGCAGAATTCGCTGGCTTTTTTTTTTTTTTTTTTTTTTTTTTTAACTTTCATGGTCAGCCAGCTCTCAGCTCAGGGCTCACTGGGAGATGTATCAGCATTTAAGGAGACCCTCATCTCTTGCAGCCACAGGACAGGGTGCTAAAATCATGTTCAAGATTTAATTCTAAGGGTGGCAGAGCTGCTTGGTAATCCAATGTGTATCTTTGACGGGTCTCTAATGTTAGGGTCAGGGGAGGAAAAGGATCCTGAGACTAAGAAGGGGAAAATTATGTCGGTGATCTTGGGAACCTTAAACCTTGAAACTCCCTTAATCCCTTTGGGCTAGTAGAAGCAACCCTTACCCCCCACCCCCACCCCCAACACACACACCCTTGTTTAGGGAGAATCACTCCCACCCCCACCTGAAGACCATGAAAAGACCTCATCAGAGACAGGTGCTTGACAGGGTCATGCTTATCCTCAAGATCTGCTCCAATCTCTCCTCATTGCCTCCAGACTAAAAATTAGGGTGGGCTCTTATTACAGCCTTAGTGGGGAAGTGCAGTCCCTTCTTTGGCAGGAAATGGTTTTGTCACCCAAAGAATCACTAGATCTAGCCGATAAGAACCGGCAACAATCTAGAGGACACAGGCTAGACTCTGGGAGTGGTTATTGCAGGTTTTGGACTTTGTGGGGTAGTGGAAGGGGACAAAATATCAGGCTGGATAAGGGAGGATTTAATGACATATTAGTAGTCTCCATGATTCAATTTAATAGCTGGGCAAGGTCGCCTAGAAGCAGTCCCCATGCCCTGCTGAGATTGTTCACTGAAGCTTAAATGCAGTGGAAGCCCCCAGTAAATGAAACAGGGTTGGCAAAATGGTCTTGACAGAATATTGAGGAAGAAATCAGGGAGGTGGTATTTTTGGAGTGAATTTTTAATGGGAGGGCAAAGAACCCGACATGTGACTATATTGCCTGGGAAGGCTAGGTGGGCACTGCCTTCAATAAAGCAATAATGAATATCCTTTGAGAAGTTTAGGGTCCTCTATAAGCCCAGGCTGAAGTAGGAGATGCTTCCATGGAACAAGGATCCCGAATAATCAGTAGAGGATGACAGGGGTGAGAGGATTCCAGAAGAGCAAAAGCCCTGTGGTAGCATTTAGCCAACAGAAGGTGGATGCAATTACTAACACTAGTAGCAAAACCAGAGTGGCATCAGGTTGCCTTGGTCTGCGGGCTCACAGTCAAAGTCTTTCTAACGGTAAGGCAGATGTGTATTTAAGCATATTGTTCACCTTGAGTAGCCATAAAAACAAACAGAAGAAGTAGTGAGCAAAAGGCTGACATTAACTGCCTTAATACGAGTAACCTCACATTCAGACCCATCAAGTGAGGGGGAAGCCAGGTCCCTTGAGGAAGAACCCTGCAATGCCACTACAAATTACCTACAATAAATGTTCCCAACACATTCCCCAAGGGACCAAAAGCCATTTGCCCAAGGAGAAGCACACTGTGGAAAGTGAATTACACAGGGACTAAATCTGCGTCATAGTGTGTCCACTGCGTCTACGGATTCCCCCAGGTATAATTGGTACTGACATGCTTAGCAACTGATAGATCCCCCTCTGACCTGTCGTAAGAGTTCTTATGCTAGGAAGGGCCAAGGTAAAGCTCCTGAAATCATTTCGCCTCCCTGGACCAGAATAAAAAACCGGAAGCTTATTGCACCCGAGAGGGATTGTAGAAATTGCATCAGTAAACACTTAAAAAATGTAGAGATGATGATCTCTGTCATAACCCATTCAATTCATCTTTTTGGTATTTGAAAAAATTAGTAGTAGCATGGTGTATTTTGGTAGATTTTGGAAACTTAACCAAGCGATAGCTCCAATAACAGCTGCTCTTGTGCCAGATGTGATATTTTTATTAAAATAGCTACAATAGCCTTTCATACTTGTTATATGGTTATTGAGCTGGCAAATGTCCCATCCATAAAACAGAACAAAAGCACTTCACTCCTTTGTGAAAAAGACTTAAGTACATATTCACTGTCTTTTTCCAGGGATAGGATAACTTTTCTGCTTTCTGTCAATATGGAGTCCTGCAGGAACATTGACTGTCACGACGTCCTCTATATCATTGACATCATGCTCATTGGACAGAGATAACAGGAGGCAAGTGCTGGATATTCTAGGAAGATATTCTAGGGAGAGTGCCACAGAGTGGGAGATAAAACCTATGAGGATTTAGAATCTGCCTGACCAGGGGGCATCTGATGATTTAGGAGCTGGTGGCATCCTCTCTTAGTTTGGTTTCACCTGAAATAAGACCTGAGACAAGAACTTGTGTGCAGGTAATTTCTTTGGAAAGCCATCTCAGGAAGCAGAGGGCAAACAAGAAGGAGAGGAAGAGGGAGAATGAGGAGAGGCAGTACTGGGGTTCATATAGAGGTGGTTGCTCCAGACAACAGCGCTCAGTTCTCTCAGGAATGCAAAGTGTTAAGGACCGGAGTTTGGATTTCAGAACATACACGAGCCCTGTCTAAAAGACACCGATAGTTTCAAGGGAGACCCTGGGGCAGGAAGCAGAGAGACTCACAGAGTCTGCATGAGCTGAAACATTGCAAGTGAAAAGTGGATCTGAGCTCCCACAAACATGTTCAACAAAGCTGTGGCTTAAGTCAGAGATTTGCTGATGGAATGTCATGTCGTGGGGCACAGAAGCACTGGCTACATCCTTTCAAGTGAAGGAAAATGTATTGCACTTTGCAGTCCCTATTGAAGAGAGAAAGAGAGAAAGAGAGAGGGAGAGAGAGAGAGAAAAATTGCACCGATGACTCCTTGATTTGGGAGGCCACATATACCACATTTAGGAATGCTGCTTCAATCCATTCATTAGATAACTCAAAAAACCTTCAGCTCTGAATGTGGCCCAGATCTGCTCTGTAGCGGATCCAGGCAGTACTGAAGTATAAACTTTTCTGCACTTGAGCTGTGTGACCCAGTAGATTCATTGGGGCTGGAGGCATCTATTGTAGATAACAATGTTAACTGGAACCTCTGGAAAACAATAGAAGATCCAAGGTGTAGACTACAGAAAACTGCTTGATTTTGATAAGCTCCTGCAATACTCCTGGGGGCTGGTAGAGACTGGGTTTTAACTGCTGGATATCAAGTGGCTATGAAAGCGCTGGTGCCCATCATGAGCTAGCTGTCGTCAAATTCAGACTCACTGAGTCATAAGGTTAGGCAAGTAGAACAGCAATCTGCTGTAAGAGGAAAATGGTACATTAAGGATCAGGCCTGAGGAGGTCCAGAGGGCAAAGTAAGTTAGATATCACCTACCTCTATTGCCCCAGTGCCTCTCAGTCAGTTCACATCTATGGCCTTAGGACAGGCTTCTGAAGATGAAGTAATGAAAGAGACAACAATAGCAACAGCAACAACACTGACCTTATACACACATTGGTTGGCTAAATAGCTTGGTTTGAGCTGAAAATGTATTATTGTTTTTCTGCGGCCCTACTCAGGGATGGCCCTAAGAAGACATTTGGGTGAAATGCCCCCATTGGATGGAGCCGTGAACACTTGATTGTCTACTTAGTATGGAGGGAGAAATGGCCTCTCCCTCCTAATTAGTGTCTATTTCTGGTCAGGGGTGAAGAAGGTACAAAATCAGCAGATTGGAGACAAGGAGCTTTGGAGGAGGCATGTGGATAGATCTAAGGGTGTCTGCACAAAGTTCATGAACCTTTATATATTATTTTTATGCCCCATATAGAATCTTTATCACAGAGGAGGCACTCAGCAAGCAAGTCCAATGTGTGTTAGTTAGCCTTTGTCCTCAGCTGATTCAGTGCTTGCCTGATACACTCATGAACAGAGGAGCCATGATGATGGCATGTCTGGCTCCACAGCAAAAGCTCCTGCTTACTAAAGCTTGTATAGCTCTTGGAATGTTCAGTGTGTCAGCAGCAAAGATTGATAGTAAATCCTGAAAGAAGAGCAGCCAGCCACTTGATTGATTACAGAAAAGCCCATCTTTCCTGGAGAGTGAAGGGATTTATCCTTTAAGAATTGACACCTTCCTTGTTATGGATTGGTCCTGTTCCCAATGCCTCTGACAGCACTACAATCTGATGGACTTACAAGATACCTGATTTTCTCACACATTGCCTTTGAGTAAGGGACCGACTTTATGGTAAAGAGGTGTCACAATGGGTACACAACCATGGGTTCTATGGGTCCTACTGTATATTGCATCCCCTGGAGGCAGCTGGCCTAATAGGACATTGGCATGGTCCATCATATGTCCCACTCAGGCATCCTGATCGAATTGGAAGGCCATCATCCCGGATACTTACATGCACAAAACAAAAACAGCTGATAGATACAATCTTGTGCCCCCAAAGAGCTAGAATATATGAGTCTGGGAACCAAGAAGTGGAAATAATATTGGCCTTTCTCACACTGACTCCCAGTGACTTAACTGCAGAATTTCTGCTTCCTGTTCTTCTACTAGAGGTTCTAATCTCCACGGAAGAACTCTCCTACCAGAGACCATAATAGGAGCCACTGAAACTGAAGTTATAACTACAGCTTGATTAGTTGGGTACCTCATACTAGTGGGGCGAACAGGTGGAGAAGAGACCTGGATTCTTCTCAGACCTGTTCATTACAAATGCTACTCTATTTAGTGAGGACAAGGAGAATCTATGTCTACAAAGCTAGGGGATTCATTGAGGTGTTTCTTGGTGTTTCCATGCCCAGTCAAATTGGTGAAGGCAACTACAGCAATAATAGCCTCATGAGGGCAAAGCAACTAAGGGCTCAAATGTCTCAGTCACCCCACTAGGTAAGCAGTCAGCTGTGGTGCTGGCCAAGGGTGAAATATATCTAGAATGAAAGTTGGAAGAAGAAGAAGATGGCTGTCAACTATGGCCTCAGCATAAGTTGCTGCAGCGGGTTCTCTCGCTGATTCTACTAAGCCTTGGGAATTAGATATTCTGTAGAGATGCATCTGTCTTCTCAATCTCACCTGATCACTTATTGCTGCCAGTGTCTGGCCTCAAGCTTACGTTGTGTTTTTTGCTTTCTGTTTTTCTGATGCGGCAGAGGCCTGACAGAGCAATGACCCTCCATTGGGGGATGGACACCTATGGATAGATACTCCTGCATTCTATCCCTCAGGACAATTTTGGGAGGCGTTTTGCTTCTCAGATTCTCAAATGTCCTGGGGAATCATCTTGCATAGTGTTAAGACTTAAGTTCTAGAATCAGACTAAATTTATATCCTTTTACTAGTACTTGCTTGTTGGGTATCTTTGGGCAAATTACTTAAATCTTCTAAATTCCAGTCTTCCAGTGTGTAAAATGATGATAATAGTACTCATCTGGTTAGTTGTAGTGTTAAGTGAAAAAGGATTAAATGTTGCCAAATGGTTAGCACAATGGGTATCATCTGGTAAGCCCTCAGTAAATGTTAGCTTTATTATTATTATTATTAACTTTTTTATTTAGAGAGAGAGAGAGTGACTGGGGGAGAAGGGCAGTGGGAGAGAGAGAGAGGATCCCAAGCAGACTCCATGCTCAATATGGAGCTCGATGCTTGATCCCATGACCCTGAGATCATGTCCTGAGCCAAAATCAAGAGTTGGCTGGTGAGTTACTGGTGAGTCCTGTTCTCTGGACTTGGTTCCTGAGTTTGGCCAAGAAAGAATTCAGAGCCAAACTCACAAGCAAGCAATCCTTTAATAGTGGCCAGAGTGAAAGTGCACTCTCAAAGTGGGCGATTGGGCAGGCCCAGGGTTGTCTTATTTTTTATACACGTATGGGTTATGGGTACAAATTAGGGCAGTCTCTGACTGAGGTTGCCTCCAGTCATCTAAGAGATCTCTCCTACTAGTTGGGAGGGTGAGATTTTGGCCCCTTCATGGTCCTTGTTGGAATTGTCACAGCAGTCATCCCCTGCAGGGAGGGTCAAAACCTCATTGCAAATGTATTACAATGAAGTTATTGGTTACTTTAGGGCAGCGATTATAGGGAAGAGCTCATGTGAGCTCCCCCAGGTTTTCCCTGACTTCAGTGAGGAGGTAGTTGGTGATTTCTGTCTTTTTCATGGTCAGAGAAACCAGTTCTCTGCACATACCTAGCTAGCTGCCTGCACTATATCATCATTTCTGTATTATCAGTTGCCTCTTTTCTATCTCTGCCATAAAGAGAAGCTTTGATAGCATTTTCAAGCTAGGCCACTCATTGGTAGATATGTGGCTTCCAGTGCACTGAACAGAAAAACTGCTTGATTCAATTATACATGCTGCTGGGCATTGTGGACATGTCCATGAGGAAGACAGATGTGGATTCTTGCTCTCACAAAGCTCATAGTCTTGTGCTGGAGATAGTTACTTGCACAAGTAATTACAGTGTGATTAGTATTAATGATAAGAAAATTAGCTATAGGGTGTGATGGGAACTGTAGGCTATGTTAATAAGGCTCTGGTTATGCATTCGATTCCCCTGGAGGATGGTTGACTTCCAGGGCTACAAGGTTTGCTCTGCTCTTTCCCAAATGCACAGAGGTTTGCAGAGCTGGGCCACTTGTGGACATTGGCCCCCATACCCTTTCTTTCTCAGCATTAGTAATTTGTACATGAAGTACATGAAGTATTTGCACGTGTAATGGGATGGAGAAATATTTTACTTGTTCAGCCCCTAGTTTGCGAATCCCTTTATGGACAAAGTTGTTGTTGTTGTTGTTGTTGTTGTTGTTGTTTTTTTTTTTTTGTAATAAGTAATTTGATAAGCCCCTTACAAGATTATTCCTAAAATGCTTTCTATGGTGGGTTGGTCTGTTTTTTGTTTTGTTTTTTTTTTTTTTAAGTATGCGTCACACCCAGTGTGGGGGGCCAGTGTGGGGCTTCCGCTCACAACCCTGAGATCAAGAACTGAGCCGACATCAAGAGTCAGAAGGGGCTCAACCAACTAAGCTACCCTGACACCCCTAGAGGGTTGATCTTTTTAATATTCAGTTTCTTTTACTTCTTAGAGCAGTGCCACTAGAAATACAACGTACACTACATATGCATTTTATTATTTATTTATTTATTTATTTATTATTTTTTTTAATGTTTATGTATTTTTGAGAGAGAGAGAGAGACAGAGAGACAGAGTGTGAGTGGGGGAGGGGCAGAGAGAGAGGGAGACACAGAATCCGAAGAAGGCTCCAGGCTCTGAGCTGTCAACAGAGCCCAATGCAGGGCTTGAACTCACTGACCATGAGATCATGACCTGACCCGAAGTTGGACATTTAATGGACTGAGCCACCCGGGCACCCCTACATATGCAATTTTAAATTTCCTGCTAGTTACACTAAAAAGGTAAAATGGAAAAAGTGAAATTAATTTTAATAATGTTTCCTTTAACCCAATATAGACAAGAGAGTGTCATTTCAACATGTAATCAATATTGTTAAACAAAATTCAACTCAGCAGAAATTCAAATTTGAATTTGAATTTTCAAATTTGAATATCTAATTGGCTTTATTAAGCCATTCATGAATTGTGCAGCATCCCATGCAGCACCTGGAAGGGAACTCCTGGAGGAGTTGTACAAAATAGAAGGTTTTTATAGGAAGAAGGGTCAGGCCAGGAAATTATTAGCAAAACAAAAGAAAGGATCTTTTCAGAGAAGGTCACCTTCCCTTAGGAGGAGGTGGAGGGGGTCTGATTAGGTGGACATTATATTTTCTACATAAAGTCTTGAAAGCTGAGTGTCAATTTTATACTTCCAGCACATCTCAGTTCAGACTAGCTGCATTTCAGGTAGCACATGACTGTTGGCTACTGTATTAGAGTAGTTTTAGAGCATTTTAATTAATTCTGATGGTATATTTGGAGGGGAAACGGAGTTTAAAGTGCTAGAGAAAATTCAGGAGCTGAAGGGAGGAAGGAGAGAGAAGAGAGGATGATCTGGCTAAGAAGGGGCTATGGGAACAACATAGATACCTCATTGGAAGGAATTAGTTACAAATGAAGTATCTAGGGGTGCCTGGGTGGCTCATTCGGTTAAGTGTCCGACTTTGGCTCAGGTCATGATCTTGTGGTTCATGAGTTCGAGCCCCGTGTGGGGCTCTGTGCTGACAGCTCAGAGCCTGGAGCCTTCTTCGGATTCTGTGTCTGCCTCTCTTTCTGCCCCTCCCCCACTCATGCTCTGTTTCTCTCTGTCTCAAAAATAAATAAGCATAAAAAACATTTTTAAATAAAAAAACAAATGAAGTATCTAATTTGTAATTCCACACACCAAAGATAGGTGTTATTCTTGTGGAGTTTTGTTTTTATTGCATCTATGTTTTCTGGACACAGATCGTGACCATTCAACAACTAGAGATACATTATTTTCAAACAAGGTAAACTTAAATTCCTGGCTTAAAGCGATTGCTTTCTATTTTCAAATGAATTCAGTAGAAATGGTTCTCATGAGATATAAAGAACTTTGAATTTTGGATATGTGCAACTGTACATTGTGTAACTCAGGAGCCTCCTATGTTGCTGTTTTAGGAGACAGTATTCCAGCAGGGTTAAAACAGTTGCTACTTGGCAAAATCTAGTGCCGGACAAATTAGTCTTGTACCCATATCAAGGGGAGAACTATTAAAAGGAAATATTTATCAACAATTTTTTCCCTAGATGCTTTATGGAAATGATGTTTTGATTCACTGATACAATTGAATAAGTAAAAGTTTATAGTTCGTATCAAAGCCTTGATTTGTCTATAAATTCTATTATGGTTTGTTATTTTAGATTTTTTTTCTACTGACTTCTGTAATAAATAAGTTGAAAGATTTTATTATTCTAGCCTGATTTGTGGAAGTCACGCTAATATTTGGCTAATTGTAATTGTGGTTTGAGGCAATTTGTTACCTTTAATACTTAGAAATAAGTAAAAATCTTAAATCAGCATGCAAAATGCATTCCGAAGGTCTGCCAAGAAACTAATAGTATAATATACAGATATATTTAATATTATAATATATGAAATAATACCCATGTATAATTGACATAAAAAGTACTTTCTAAATACACTGCATTTTTGCAGTTCAAAGAAACAAAGAATCATAGAGCTAGGGGGAACTTTTTCTATTCTATACTATTTCTGTTTATGACTAGTATTAATTGGACCAATTCATGACAGAGAGATACATTTTTACTTACTTTTATTTTCTCTGTACTCTGGAGAAGAGGTTTCTACAGTTAAATAAATATAATTAAATGAAGTCTGGAGACGTATGTGACATGACTATTTTCCTTAGTATATTAAGATATTGTACATAAGATTTAAAGAAATAATTACTTCTTTTGGATTAAAAGCTTAAATGAAATTTCATAATCAATGACCAGAAAAGCAGTCCAAAAAAATGATAAATTTATAACCTTAGAAAAATATTAGTCCCTTTTTTATGTCACGTGTGTTAATAATGACTGAGTCCCCTTATTTTCATTTTGTATTGAAAACATCATGGTCTACATAGGTATCTGCTTAAGATATTCATACGATTTCTTGTTATTCTTTTTTTTTTAATTTTTAATGTTTATTTTTGAGTGAGACAGAGTGTGAGTGGGGGAGGGGCAGAGAGAGAGGGAGACACAGAATCTGAAGCAGGCTCCAGGCTTGGAGCTGTCAGTACAGAGACCAATGTGGGGCTTGAACTCACGAACCTCAAGATCATGACCTGAGTCAAAGTTGGATGCTTAACCAACTGAGACACTCAGGCTCCCGCAATTAATTTTCATCACAACTAAGTTATGTGTGATTCAGTGGCTTTGAGTTTGATTTCATCACAATAATTATTCATGAACTAAATTTTCATTTCATATGTATTCTATGTGTATATTTCTGTTTGTCTGCTTACACTGTGTATGATTATTTTAATGTGATTTGGGTCTTAGCAATATAAATTCTTTTAGAAATAAAATGGCCAACTTTCATTCATTTAGACTTGTAGTATTATCTGCAATTGAACGAATATGAAAAGAGAAATTTACTTAAACAGCTTCTTGTGACCATAGTCTATTGGGTCCACCAAATAAAAAAGCCTGGGGGCCAACACAGCTTGGAGAAAAATTGTTGCATTTTGGCTTATTGTACTTTAGCACACTGTGATGTAGAATGTGGTGTTCTTCCTTACTGTTGTTCTGATGTTTGCCTTAAGTTTCCTAAAGATGATGGAATAAAATCAGGCTCATGAGATGACAGAAGAAGTTTCATCCGCATGTGTGACAGCATAAAAGGCTGAGGAACTGGGGAATGAAATGAACCTTGTTAGCGCCATGATGTGCTTAAACATTACACACAAGCCCATTTCCAAGGGTACGCTGCTGAATAGAACCTCTGTAACGAATACCTGATTCTGGGAAGATGCACGGACATCACTTTAACAAATAATACTTCAATGTTCTTAAAAGCCATTCTTCCCCCCCCCCCCCAAGGTTTTATTTAAATTCTAATTAGTTAAGATATGTGGTAACATTGGTTTGGGGAGTAGAAATTAGTGATTTATCTCTTGTATACAACACCCAGTGCTCATCCCAACAAGTGCCCCTCTTAATGCCCATCACCCGTCTAGTCACCCACCTCCCTCCATCAACCCTCAGTTTGTTCTCTGTAGTTAAGAGTCTCTTACGATTTGCCTCCCTCACTCTCTCTTTTTTTCCTTCCTCTATAGTCATCTGTTTTGTTTCTCGAATTCCACATAGAAGAGAAATCATATGGTATTTGTCTTTAAAGGCCATTCTTGATGGGAGCTTTGAGAAGACCAACAGCCGTGTACAAGCTTCACCTTCTCATTACCATGGGTGACAATATTCACTGACCCTCATCCATTATTATTACTAATGCCTCCGACACATGAATACAGTGTTATTATTATACTTCACCTCTTGTCAAACGTAACAGAGGTTTTCACTGCTTTGCACACATTTGACAAGAACAGGCTATTTGGACATTCCAAGTAGCCAACTCAGTTTTATATTGAATTAGCTCCATTAAACCAGATAATCCCTCTGAAACACATTCCATTAAATAAGAGACACAGCAATAATGAAAAGATTCGTCCTTGTTTCCAATCTACACGTCCTGCTGGGATAAGAGTTTTGTAGCAACCCTGCCTGACAGCTGGTTAGTTAATAAGCTTTCAGCACCAAAGTGATTATAAATAAGCTGAATTGGACTTGTGGTTTGAAATAACACTTAATGCTAGCTATGCGTATCTGTTAACTTTTATGTGAAACTGCATGTGCATTATATCACACAATGCACGTGTGTAAGTCATAAACGCTTTTGGTAAAAGGTTTGAGTTGTTCAAAAGATCTTTTTTAATTCTGTGAAGCAGGTAATTTTTAGCAAGACACAGCTTGAAAACATGGCTTTAATGTATTTAATGTATTTAATGTATTAAATCTCACTCCTGTGTGTGTGTGCTACAGCTGTAAGTATTGGTGATCTTTGGTCATCCTGTTAGGGACAGTGTGGAAAATGAATACTATTGGAAATACAGGGATAATTTTTTTTAAAAAGTGACTTATTTATTTATTTAGAGAGAGAGAGATAGAGAAAGAGAGGGAGAGAGGGAGGGCTCCAAACAGACTCTGCACTGTCAGGCAGAGCCTGACGTGGGGCTCAAATTCATGAAACCATGAGATCATGACCTGAGCTGAAATCGAGTCAGATGCTTAACCAGCGGAGCCACCCAGGCTCCCCTCCAGAGATTTGAATTTGATTGAAGGCTCTGCCATTCCCATGCTCTGTAACAGCGAGAAGTAGATCCTCTAAAGATCTCTCACCCTTCCTCTCTTTGCCAAGTAGATGAACATTTCCCTGTCTTGGGCCACTGCAATTCTTATGAATCACATCTGTTGGTTTCTAGTAGAGCAGAAATCATAGTGTTTTGCAGTTTTTGTGCTTGTCTCTCTCTCTCTCCTTCTCTCTCTCTGTCTCTCTCTCTTCCTCCCGCCCCCCATTCCTTACTGAGTTGTGAGCTTTTAGAAGGCAGTGACCATAGCGTGTATTATTTAACGTGTATTTTTCGTCTCTGCCTATTACAGTGCTTGCCTTATAGTGGCATTCAATGAATATGTGCTAAATTAACAGATTTGTATATGAGGAAGTTTGGATAGAGTATGTTTAATGTTAATGACTTCTAATGCTTCCGTGTATAACTTGATATGTAGCTGGCACGATTCTTTATATGATTGGTCTGTAATACATGTAGTTGAGTGAATGCTTCCCAAACCTATTATTGAATTATTTCAGATTACAAACTTCTGGATTGGCTGGGTTGGCCATGGACATCTGAAGTGCATTATTCATTGGTTTATGACTTCCTAAGAGCAATTGGAATATTTCATAGTCATTCAGTCACATTCTGAACCTCAACAATGGAAGAAATTATTTTATAGCTGGTTTATGAGACAGTACAATCTGAAGATTATTTTGCCATGCCTTTAAACATGTATATCTCATTGTTAATCTCATTAGATTATTGAACACATTAGTTACTGACATTGCTGAAATGGGCAGCAATGCCACAGTTTTAAATTTTCTTGAAACCTCCAACCAGGACATACCTGCACAATGTAATTCTGGGTGATTGAAATATACAAAGACACAAAAATGTAAAGGTAATGATATTTAATATAGAAATGTGATTTTGAGTATCAAGCAAAAGGATTACTTTACTCCTATGTTTCCATGTATATGTAGGGAATCTTGGAAAAGAGTCAGCAATTTGGGGATTGAACTAAACTCTGGGATTATTTCATTTTCCCTTGTGGTTCATTACTAGGCAAGGCTTCAGACTATTTGTCAGGGAAAATGCCCCAGGCATGTTTTATTCCGACATTCATGGGATTCTTAAAATGTTTTTTAATGTTTATTTATTTTTGAAAGAGAGACAGAACATGAGCAGAGGAGGGGCAGAGAGAGAGGGAGACACAGAATCCGAAGCAGGCTCCAGGCTGTCAGCACAGATCCCGATATGGGGCTCGAACTCCCGAATCGTGAGATCATGAAGCAGAAGCGTCTGAACAGAAGTTGGGTGCTTAACCAACTGAGCCACCCAGGCGTGCCGCTTTGGGATTCTTTATTTAAATATTTCTTTACTTATTGCCTTCTTTAAGTTTTAATGTTATTTATGTCTGTATAATATATCCATAGAGTTAACAATTCAAAAGTTGCAAAAGCATAATGTAGTGAAAAGTTGATCACACGCCATGGGTCTCGTTCACTTAGTTCCCTCTCCTAAGGCAACCAAGGCCACCAGTATCTTAATATGCTTCCAGCTATATTATACAGAATAAGTATACACACATGCATAATTTTTCCTTTATGAAACTTAAGATGGCAGTATCATATATATTTTATGCACCTGGCTTTTTTCACCCGTGATATCTTAGAGGTTCCCTAGGTGCAACCAAAATGGGGGCACAGGATATATAAAACATATAACTTGTTTTTTTTTTTTGTCTATTTGTGTATATTTATTTTTTTATATCTGTTGTTCTTACACTTATGTTTTATTCATGCATATTTACATTACCTGTAATTTTAGGTCTATCCAGTCATCATGTACTTAATCATGACATGTTCCGTATGACCAAGTGTTCTTTTATTAATTTATTTATTATTTTTTTACTGTTTATTTTTTAGAGAGAGAGAGACAGAGTGTGAGTGGGGGAGGGGCAGAGAGAGAAAGACACAGAATCCGACGCAGGCTCCAGGCTCTGAGCTGTCAGCACAGAGCCCGACGCGGGGCTCAAACCCATGAACTGTGAGATCACGACCTGAGCTGAAGTTGGATGCTTAACTGACTGAGCCACCCAGGCCCATCACCAACTTTTCTTTTCAAACTGATTGTGGGAGGAAGAAGGGAGGGGACAAGCGTCTGAGGGCATTTTAGAAGCTTAAACTTTGGGCTTCAACAAAAATTTTGATGAAGAAGAGAGGGACTATGATGTGGACGAAGGTGTAGAAACTGTGACATAAAGCAGACTCATTGAAATAAATGGGCACTCAGTTATCGTCCTCAGATCATTAAAAGTCTGTTACAGAAAGAGGAATTAGGCTTACGTGGCTCTGGAAGGCAGTCCTAGAACTAAGAGATAGAATGCATCATTTCTCATTCCAAAATGAAATGGGTTGTCTCATGCAATGCACAACAGGGACTGGAATGGCCTTTTTCTGGGATGATTTTATACAAGGGATCACTGTATTATACACGGGAGTTCCCAGCCCTGACATGCTGCCTTCCAGAGCAGTGCTCCTGAGAGTGCCAAGCCCTTGGGGCTGCTCCATGGCTAAGACTGCTCCTTTTGGGTCACGCATGTCCCTGTAGAAGGAGCCATACCGACAGATCAACAATGCCAACAACAGCTCACAATTGTGGGCAGAGGTAATGGTTACAGATTTCTTACATACTAACAGATAAGTATAATAGAAAAAGGACGGGGATGTCCTTTGTGTTAAAAATGATAGAAAAATGTAAGAAACATTTCAGACCCAAACAGAACCATTTCTGTGCTGAAAGGGACAGTCCATGTGGACATAATTTTCCCCATTAAAAGCACTTGGCTGTATATGCCAATCTTAGTGCCCATACAGTGAGTAGGAAAACAGGGCAGACTAGTTTCCTGATCTAGTTTTAGGTTATAAAATCCTGTAATTCTCACTTTGCAGCAAGCTTCTTGAGAGCAGAGTTGATGTCTAATACATCTGGAAATTCTGTAGCATCCTATCACAGTGGTGCTCAAATAAATATTTGTTGAATACATCAATAAATCACAAGCTCAGTCAAAGCCAATTTCTTCACCATCCTCCATGAATGTTTACAATGTTTACTATCAGTAGGAGTGCACCCCTAATAGTGTTTCTCCTTTTTAAAATTTTTTAAATTTTATTAAAATTTTTTAAAATTTATTTTGAGAAAGAGAGAGAGAGAGCACGCAGGGGAGGGGCAGAGAGAAACGGAGAGAGAAAGAATCCCAAGCAGGCTCTGAGCTGTCAGTGCAGAGCCCGATATGGAGCTCAAACTCACAAACTGTGAGATCATGACCTGAGCATCAACCAACAGTCAGTTGCTTAACCAACTGAGCTGCCCAGGTGCCCCCCCCATGAAGTTTTTTAATGTTTATTCATTTTTGAGAGACAGATTGCAAGCGGTGGGGGGGCGGAGCAGAGAGAGAAGGACACACAGAATCCGAAGCAGGCTCCAGGCTCTGAGCTGTCAGCACAGAATCTGATGTAGGGCTTGAACCCACAAACTGTGAGATCATGACCTGAACCAAAGTCAGATACTCAACTGACTGAACCACCCAGGCGCCTCTCTCCTTCTAAATCTTCATTTGTTTTGCTTCACCGGCTGACACTGTGTCCTTTTTATCAATTTTCTTCCAAGTTGTACAATTTTTCACATTTGGGGTCTGCTTTTGTATACCTCATTGTCTCTGTCTGTTCCCTTCTCTGTCTTTAGATACCTTAATACTTAATGCCATAGAATTTACACTAAATTATTACAATCTTTTGTTATTCAATATATAGAATATATCCTTATAATAATATATAATATAATAATTATATAATATTTTATATAATAATATTTAGTATTTATATTATTTATATAATATTATTATAATATATAATATATATAATATATAATATATAATATATAATATATGATATATGATATATAATATATATTATATATAGTGTATAATATGTGTGCTATACATTATATACTTTGTATTTTTTGCATACATACAATGAGTTCCTATATACCTCTCCCACAGTTTCCCTTATTATTAACCTCCTGTATAGAGTGATATATTTATTACTGTTGATGAGGCAATATTGATACATTATCATTAAGTAATGTCCATAGTTTGCATTAGGATTTGCTCTTGGTGTCCATGGACTTGGGACCCATGTGTAATGACACGTCATGTATCCACCATTACAATATCATACAGAAGAGTGTCATTGCCTGAACAATTCCCTGTGTGCCACTTAATCATTCCTCTTTACCTCCCTCACTAAACTTTGGCTTTTTCCAGAATGTCATATAATTAGAATCATACTAGTATGTGGCCTTTTCAGATTGTCTTCTTTCACTGAATAACATGTTTAATTTAAGTTTCCTCCATGTCTTTTCATGGATTGATAGCTCATTTCTTTTTATTGCTGAATAATATTCTAGTGTAGGGATCTACTGCATTATTCACCCATTGAGAGCCTAAACTAAAGAATATTGTTTTCCTTTATACAATGTTTAAATGATTAATTAAATATAGGAATAAAAACTACAGCTAGTGTATTTATTACTTCCAGAAACAAAAGACATTAGAAAATATAGTGAACCATTTAGTTAAAATGTCTAGCTCTGGGGTGCCTGGGTGGCTCAAATCAGTTGAGTGTTGGACTTTGGCTCAGGTTATGATTGAAAGGGCGGGCCTACGCTGGCTGACTCCATCTTGTTCTGTGTCCTCCACCTTGAGTGACTATGTCCCTGACATGACCCCTTTTCCGGGAAAATCGCAGAAACCTCAGACCGCACCTCCTCCCCTTGAGTAACCTCCCGCTCACCCGTTCAAACTTCCTGATCAAAACACGCCCAGCAACCTGCGTAACAGGACTCCGACCCTTCCCCAGCCAATCGGCTGAGGCCATAGCCATTACCTCACCAACTGCCCCTAGACTCCTATAAAACCTTTGTGCTTTTGAAACTCGCTCTCTCTCCCTGGTATCTCACCGCTTTGTCGGTGCAGGTAGGGGATTGAGCTCGAGCTAGCTCGAATAAAGGCTCTTTTGCTTTTGCATCGGACTCGGCTCCCTAGTGGTCTTTGGGGATGATGAATTCTGGGCATAACATTTGGGGGCTCATCCGGGATCCCCAAGACCCCCGAGGGACCCCTGACCTGGAGAGCCTGACTGGCCACGGTTAGTGTCTGTCTGTTTGTTCTGTCTTTTCTGTGTGAGCTCATTTCTG
The DNA here is from genome assembly GCF_046562875.1 of Panthera onca. Classification (NCBI taxonomy): domain Eukaryota; kingdom Metazoa; phylum Chordata; class Mammalia; order Carnivora; family Felidae; genus Panthera; species Panthera onca. Next base: position 20,073,428 of record NC_138343.1, on the reverse strand, counting down.
GAATTCTGGTAGTGCCCGACAAGGTCTAAGTGGACGCACAGGAGGACCACGGGCCGGGAGTTTCGGAAGACGTTCCAATTCTCCCTTCTGGAGGGACGTGGAATCCCCTCAAAGGTCTGAGACAAGGCGGGTCATTCCCACTGGTCGGCGTGAGGCCGTCGTCTTTGGAGGGACGTGGAATCCCCTCATCGGTTTTGGAGGGACGTGGAATCCCCTCAAAGGTCTAAGCTAGCTTTCAGTTTTGCTTCCATGGAGTTGGAAGACTTTCTAGGGGCCCTCTGTTTTTCTGTTTTTGTGTTTCTCTGTTTTGTTCTGTGGACTTACTGGACGGACGTTATGGGACAGACTCAGACTACTCCTCTAAGTATTATGATTGATCACTTTAAGGATATGAGGGGAAGAGCTAACAACCTCAGTGTGGAAGTCCGAAAGGGTCGGTGGCAGTTTTTTTGTTCTAGCGAGTGGCCAACTTTCAATGTCGGATGGCCACCAGAGGGGACCTTCGACCTCCCTACCATCCACCGAGTCAGGAGTATCATCTCTCGGGCTAAGACGGGCCATCTTGATCAGCTCCCTTACATTATCACTTGGCAGGACCTTGTAGAAGATCCACCCTCTTGGCTTAAGCCCTTCCTAGCCCCGCTCCCTCAAGAGCCAAAACCCATTCTTGCTTTGCAGGGGACAAAGGAGAAGAAAAGTCTTACCCAGACTTCAGCACCCCTCTACCCTGTCCTATAGGGGGGTACTGAAGAAGAATTAATTTTTCCTCCCCTGTATAACCCCTCTAGGATGCCAGAAGAACACCATCCTCCCCCTCCGGGGGAGGCAGATGCTGTTCTGAGAGCAGGAGGTGGAAACGCTCCAGTGGGAAGCCCGCCCTTTACCAGACAAAGGGCTCAGAGGGAGCAATCCGCCTCCGCCACCGACTCCACTATTCTGCCCCTGTGAGCCACCAGACCCCCAGACACGGAGGGGAATCAGCCCCATCACTATTGGCCTTTCGCCACTAGTGACCTCTACAATTGGAAAGCTCAGAATCTTAAGTTTTCTGAGAAACCGGCAGGGCTTATTGATTTATTAGACTCTGTTCTTTTTACCCATCAGCCCACGTGGGATGATTGCCAGCAGCTTTTGCAGGTCTTTTTCACGACTGAAGAAAGAGAAAGAATCCTCAATGGGGCCCCAAAACTAGTTCTGGGCGCAGACAGGAATCCCACCACCAACCAGGCTCAGATAGATGCCTCCTTCCCCTTAACTCGGTCCCAGTGGGATTTCAACATGGCAGAAGGTAAGGAGAGGCTCCGGGTCTACCGCCAGACTCTAATGGGTGGTCTCCAAATGGCTGCTAGAAAGCCAACCAATTTGGCCAAGGTAGGAAATGTACAACAGGGAAAAGATGAATCTCCGGCTGCCTTTTTAGAACGGATCATGGAGGCATTCCGTACCTATACCCCCATGGATCCAGAGGCTCCGGAAAGCAAGGCAGCTGTTATCTTGGCCTTTGTAAACCAATCGGCCATAGACATTAGGAGAAAATTACAGAAAATAGATAGACTAGGAGAAAAAAGTCTGCAGGACTTACTGGTGGTAGCCGAAAAGGTATACAATAACCGGGAGCCTCCTGAAGACAAGCAGGCTCGCGCCATGGCTGCTGCCAGCAGTAGTAAGCAGACTCGAGACCTGGCCAGAATACTACTAGCTACCACTGCTGACTTCCCCGAGGAACGAGACCGCCGTCTCCAGCAGCTGGCAGACGACGCAAGAAAAGGTAAAGGAACCACCAAGGGGGGGAAGCAGAGGCTGCAGAAGGATCAGTGCGCATACTGCAAGGAGATAGGGCATTGGGCCCGAGATTGTCCGAAAAGGGCCGGCGGGAAGGGAAGAAAGACTGATCGAGTAAAAGTCCTAGAGCTAGATGAACTAAGTGATTAGGGGAGTCGGGGTTCGGACCCTCTCCCCGAACCCAGGGTAACTCTTAAAATGGAGGGGACCCCTGTTGACTTCCTTGTTGACACCGGAGCACAACATTCGGTCCTCCGCACCCCACAAGGAAAACTAGCCAGCAAGAAGTCCTGGGTACAAGGGGCAACTGGTATGAGCCAGTATTCATGGACTACCTGAAGAACAGTAGATTTGGGAATGGGCCGGGTATCCCACTCCTTTATGGTAATACCAGAATGCCCCTACCTGCTGTTAGGACAGGACTTACTGACCAAGATTGGAGCTCAGATAACTTTCAGACAAGGGGGGCCTCAGGTCACTGATGGCAAGGGCCACCCCATCCAGGTCCTGACCATGAAACTGGAGGATGAATACTGCCTCCACCAGGAGGTGCTCCCGAGAGAGGATAATATAGACAGATGGCTACAAGAATTCCCCTCGGTTTGGGCAGAGACGGGGGGGGGATGGGACTAGCCGCTCACAGGACCCCAGTCCTGGTAGAGCTCAAGCCAGGAGAGAGTCTGGTAAGGATCAAACAATAGCCCATGTCTCAGGAGGCCTGGAAGGGGATCCAGCCACACATCCGGAGACTACAAAGCCTAGGGGTACTAGTTCCTTGCCAGTCTCCCTGGAACACCCCCCTACTGCCGGTCAAAAAGCCTCACACAAATGACTACCGACCGGTACAAGACCTCCGGGAAGTAAATAAGAGGGTCACGGACATACACCCAACTATTCCCAACCCATATACTCTCTTGAGATCCTTGGCGCCCTCCAGGGTCTGGTATACTGTACTAGATTTAAAGGATGCCTTCCTCAGTCTGTTGCTGGCACCCTAGAGCCAACCCTTGTTCGCCTTTGAGTGGCATGATCCGGAGGGGGGCTACAGTGGGCAACTCACCTGGACACGGCTACCTCAGGGATTCAAAAATTCACCCACCATCTTCGACAAGGCACTACACGAGGACCTGGGTGAGTACAGAAGGGAGCACCCTGGCCTCACCCTTCTACAGTACATAGATGACATCCTGATTGCTGCCAACACGGCCAAAAACTGTGAGCAAGGGACCCAGGACCTGCTGGCTACCCTGGGGGCCTTAGGGTACCGGGCATCTGCGAAGAAGGCTCAGATATGCAGGGAGAGGGTAAGTTACCTGGGATATATCCTGGAGGGCGGACAGCGGCTGTTATCAGATGCCAGAAAAGAAACTGTCCTAAAGATCCCTACTCCCACCTCCCGAAGAGAAGTGAGGGAATTCCTAGGATCAGCCAGTTACTGCCGCCTCTGGGTTCCAGGTTTTGCTGAGATCGCCAGGCCCCTATATGAAGCTACCAAAGAGGGGAAAACATTTAAATGGGCTGAAAAAGAAGAAACTGCCTTTAATCAGTTAAAAAAGGCCCTCCTAAGTGCCCCAGCCCTGGGCCTACCAGACATTACGAAGCCCTTCCACCTCTTTGTAGACGAACATAAGGGAATAGCAAAAGGGGTTCTAACTCAAGCCTTAGGCCCCTGGAACCGCCCAGTGGCTTACCTGTCTAAGAAACTAGACCCAGTGGCTGCCGGCTGGCTGCCATGCCTAAGAATTATTGCAGCGACAACACTCCTAGTCAAGGATGCAGACAAACTGACCCTAGGACAGGAGATCTGGATCACGACCCCACACGCCATTGAAGGGGTCCTGAAACAGCCTCCTGATAGATGGATGAGCAACACACGTGTGACTCATTACCAGAGCCTCCTACTCAACCCTCCACGAGTGCGGTTCCACCCCAGTGCAGCCCTCAATCCTGCAACCCTGCTGCCCGACCCTGACCTAGGTGCTCCACTACATGACTGTGCGGGAATCCTGGAACAAGTACATGGATTCCGGACGGACCTGACCGACCGGCCCCTCCCCGATGCCGAGGCTACTTGGTTCACTGATGGCAGCAGCTTTGTGCGAGACGGACACAGGTATGCGGGTGCAGCGGTGATCACTGAAACGGACACCGTATGGGCAGAGGCTCTACCCTCTGGAACGTCAGCCCAGCGAGCAGAGCTCATAGCCCTCACCAAGGCACTGATGCTGGGAGCTGGAAAACGGCTTAACATCTACACAGACAGCCGTTGTGCATTTGCCACAGCTCATATTCATGGGGCAATTTATCAGGAGAGGGGGTTACTGACGGCAGAAGGACGGACTATAAAAAATAAGCAGGAGATACTTAACCTGCTTACGGCCTTATGGCTTCCTGCCAAGCTAGCCATTATCCACTGCCAAGGGCACCAAAAAGCTGATAACCCAGTAGCTAGAGGTAATCGAAAGGCTGACCAGGCAGCCAAGGCAGTAGCCCTTACTTCAGTCCCCACCATGACCATACAGCTACCAGACCCGGGAGACCCAGTTTTACCAGACCAGCCCAAATACTCCCAGGAGGAGTTACAGCGGATCAAGAAACTCCCCATGGCCCAGGAGATAAAGGGATGGTGGTATACACCTAACAAGGAGCTCGTGCTGCCAGACTGGCTAGGAGTCTCAATATTAGAGCACATGCATCGGTCTACTCACATGGGGGGCCGAAAATTAAAAGACTTAATCCAACATGCCGGAATCAAGATTCACCAACAGGACACCAAAATAGAGCAAGTTGTATCTGCCTGCAAGACCTCCCAACTCACCAACGCGAGAGCCACATCAAATAAAAAAGGAACCAGGCTCAGAGGCACCAGACCGGGAGCCCACTGGGAAGTCGACTTCACTGAAGTCACACCAGGAAAGTATGGTTATAAATATCTTTTAGTATTTACAGACACCTTCTCTGGTTGGGCATACCCAACCAAGCATGAAACGGCTCAGAGGGTGGCTAAGAAGCTACTAGAAGGCATCTTACCCAGGTATGGTTTTCCTGCCATGGTAGGATCAGACAATGGACCAGCTTTTATCTCGCAGGTAACACAGGCAGTAGCCAAGGCGGTGGGGGCAAACTGGAAATTACATTGTGCTTATAGGCCCCAGAGCTCAGGACAGGTAGAAAGAATGAATAGAACCCTAAAAGAAACCCTTACCAAATTAACCATGGAGACTGGCGGGGACTGGGTGACTCTCCTACCGTACGCCCTTTACCGGGTTAGAAACACTCCTTACACTCTGGGTTTTACTCCTTATGAGATCATGTTTGGCAGGCCACCCCCTGTTATTCCCAGCCTTCGAGCTGAACTTGTTGCTGAGTTTAAAGATCAAGAACTTTTTCTTTCCTTGAGAGGGCTCCAGAGGGCACATGAGGACATTTGGCCGCGCCTCCGTGCCATCTACGAGGCTGGCCTGACCCCGACACCTCATCAGTACAGGCCGGGAGACTGGGTCTACGTCAAGAGGCACCTCCGAGAGACCCTTGAGCTGCGCTGGAAGGGACCCTACATTGTAGTGCTGACAACCCCCACCGCTCTCAAAGTAGACGGCATCGCGACCTGGGTCCATCACACCCACGTTCGGCCAGCGGACCCCTCCTCGATCCGGAAGGACTTCGTCAAGCGATGGGCCATCAGTCGGGACCAACACAACCCGCTCAAGCTCAAGCTACAGCGCATTCGACCCACCTAATATTGGTAACTCTGTTAACTCTGCTTGTCATTGCTCATGCTGCCGGGAGTCCCCACGCCCCCCAAAACATCACCTGGCAGATCATAGACACCAGCTCGGGGACAATACTTAACCAGACCTCCCAGAACCACCCCAGGGACACTTGCTTCCCAGAACTTTGCGTAAACCTCCAAACTCTGTTCCCCTTGTCACCATAAATGCAGCTGGTCCCTTGATTGGGTCCCTAAGCTACATGACAAGGGGGGAATGAAAGGGCGGGCCTACGCCGGCCGACTCCATCTTGTTCTGTGTCCTCCACCTTGAGTGACTATGTCCCTGACATGACCCCTTTTCCAGGAAAATCGCAGAAACCTTAGACCGCGCCTCCTCCCCTTGAGTAACCTCCCGCTCACCCGTTCAAACTTCCTGGTCAAAACACGCCCAGCGACCTGCCTAACAGGACTCCAACCCTTCCCCAGCCAATCGGCTGAGGCCACGACCCTTCCCCAGCCAATTGACTGAGGCCACAGCCATTACCTCACCAACTGCCCCTAGACCCCTATAAAACCTTTGTGCTTTTGAAACTCGCTCTCTCTCCCTGGTATCTCACCGCTTCGTTGGTGCAGGTAGGGGATTGAGCTCGAGCTAGCTCGAGTAAAGGCTCTTTTGTTTTTGCATCGGACTCGGCTCCCTAGTGGTCTTTGGGGATCACGAATTCTGGTCATAACAATGATCTTATGGTTTGTGAGTTCGACCGCCATATTGGCTGGCTGCTGAGAATGTGGACCTTGCTTCGGATCTTCTGTCCCTCCTCTCTCTGCCCTTCCCTTGCTCATCCTCTCTCTCTCTGAAAAATAAATAACCATTAAAAAAATAAAATCTCTAGCTCTGAGATCAATATCAAATCAATATGTGACAATATTTAGATTTTGAAAACAAACATCCATTTTGATAGAGATTACATTAAATGTGTAGATCGTCTTGGGTAATACAGACATTTTTAACAACACTTGTTCTTCCAGTCCACGATCATGGAATGTGTTTTCATGGCTTGTGTCATCTTCAATTTGTTTCATCAGTGTTTTATAGTTTTCAGATACAAGTCTTTCACCTTTTTGGTTCGGTTTGTTCCTCGTTATCTTATAGTTATTGATGTAACTGTAAATGGGGTTGATTCCTTGATTTCTAAAAAGGAAATCTTAGTTCTAAAAATTTTTTGTGGTGTCTTTATATAGAGAATATCATGTTGTCTGCAAATAGTGAAAGTTATCCTTCTTTCTTGCCAGTTTGGATGCCTTTTATTATTTTGTTGTCTGATTGCTGTGGCTAGGACTTCCAGTACTATGTTAAATAACAGTGGTGAGAGTAGACATCCCTGTCTTGTTCCTGACCATAGGGGGAAAGCTCTCAGTTTTTCCCCATTGAGGACACTGGTTGTGGGTCTTTTATAGATGGCCTTTATTATGTTGATGTATGTTCCCTCTAACCATACTTTGTTGAGGGTTTTAATCATGAATGGATATTGTACTTTGTCAGATATTTTTCTGCATCAATTGAAAAGATCATATGGTTCTTATCCTTTCTTTTATTCATGTGGTTTATCACATTGATTATTATGTGAATATTGAACTACACTTGCACTCAGAAATAAATCCTACTTGATTGTGGTGAATGATGATTTTAATGTACTTTTAGATTCAGTTTGGTAATATTTTATTGAGAATTCTTCATCTATGTTCATCAGGGATATTGGCCTATAGTTCTCTTTTTTAGTGGAGTCTTTATCTGGTTTTGGTATCAGGGTATGCTGGCTTCATAGAATGAATTTGGAAGTTTTCCTCTCTTTTCTATTTTTTGGAATAGTTTGAGAAGAATGGGTATTAACTGTTCTCTATATGTTTGGTAGAATTCACCTGTGAAGCCATCAGGCCCTGGACTTGCGTTTTTTGGGAGATTTTTGATTACTGATTCAATTTCTTTGTTGGTTATTGGACTGTTCAAGTTTTCTATTTCTTCCTGTTTCAGTTTTGATAGTTTATATGTTTCTAGGAATTTATCTGTTTCTTCTAGGTCGTTCAATTTGTTGGCATGTAGTTTTTCGTAGCAATCTCTTATAATTGTTTGTATTTCTGTGGCATTGGTTATTATGTCTCCTCTCTCACTTGTAATTTTATTTATTTGGGTATGTTCTCTTTTCTTTTTTATAAGTCTGGCTAGGGGTTTATACATTTTATTGATTTTTTCAAAGAACCAGTTTTTGGTTTCCATTGACCTGTTCTATTTTTTCTTTTGTTAGCTTCTCTATCATTTATTTATGCTCTAGTCTTCATCATTTCCTTCCTCCTGCTGGCAGGATGCAAAATCAATGTATAGAAATCTTTTGCATCTTTATATACCAAAAATAAACAGTAGAAGTAGAAATCAAGGAATCAATCTCATTTACAATTGCACCAAAAACAATGAGATACTGAGGAATAAACCTAACCAAAGAGGTGAAACAAGCTGTATTCTGAAAACTGTAAAACACTGACAAAAGAAACTGAAGAAGACACAAAGACATAGAAACACATTCCATGCCTACAGATTGGAACAACACATATTGTTGTTCCCAAAGCCATCTACACATTTAATGCAATCCTATCAAAATACCACCAGCATTTTTCACAGGGCCAGAACAAACAATCCTAAAATTTGTATGGAAACACAAAAGATCCTAAATAGCCAAAGCAATGTTTAAAAAGAAAAGTGAAGCTGGAAGTATCAGAATTCCGGATTTCAAGTTATATTACAAATGGTAATGGCACAAAAATAGACACATAGATCAAGGGAACAGAATAGAAAATCCATAAATGAACCCAAAACTATATGGTCAATTAATCTTCAACAAGGCAGGAAAGAATATCCAGTGGAAAAAAGACAGTCTCTTCAACAAATGGTGTTGGGAAAACTGGACAGCAACATTCAAAAGAATGAAACTGGACCCTTTCTTACACCATACATAATATAAATTCAAAATGGATTAAAGACCTAAATGTGAGACAGGAAACCATTAAAACCCCAGAGAAGAACATAGGCAGTAACCTCTTTGACACAGGCCATAGCAACTTCTTTATAGATACGTCTCCTGAGGCAAGGGAAACAAAATAAAAAATAAACTATTGGGACTTCATCAAAATAGAATGCTTCTGCACAGTAAAGGAAACAATCAACAAATCTAAAACACAACCTATGGAATGGGAGAAGATATTTGCAAATAACATATCTGATAAAGGGTTAGTATCCAAAATATTATGAGCTTATAAAACTCAACACCCAAAAAACAGACAATTAAAACAAACAATTAAAAAATGGATAGAATACATGAATAGACATTTTTCCAAGGAAGACATACAGATAGCTAACAGACACATGAAAAGATGTTCGGCATCACTCATCATCAGGGAAATACAAATCAAAAATACAATAAGGTGTCGCCTCGCACCTGTTAGAATGGCTAAAATAAACAGCACAAAAGACAATAGGTGTTGGCACAGATGTGGAGAAAGGGCAACACTCTTGTGCTGTTGGTGGAAATGCAAACTGGTACAGCTACTATGGACGATAGTATGAAGGTTCCTAAAAAAGTTAAAAATAGAGCTAATCTTTGATCCTCCACTAGAACTAGTAGATATTTACCCAAAGAAGGCAAAAATACTATTTCAAAGGGATACATGCACCCTGATCTTTATAGCAGCAGTATCAACGATAGCCAAATTATGGAAGGAGCCTAAGTTTCCATCAACTGACGAATGGATAAAGAAGAGGTGGTTTCTATATACAATGGAATATGATTCAGCCATGAAAAAGAATGGAATCTTGCCATTTGCAATGATGTGGATGGAGCTAGAGAGTATTCTGCTAAGTGGAATAAGTTACTCATATGTGGAATCTAAGAAACAAAACAAACAATCATAGTGGGGAAAAGAGAGAGGATAACCAAGAAACAGACTTTTAACTCTAGAGAACAAACCAGTGGTTACCAGAGGGGAGGTGGGTAGGGGGATGTGTTTAATAGGTTATGGGGATTAAGAGTATTCTTGTTGTGATGAGCACTGGGAGTTGTATATGTGTTGAATCAGTAAATTTTACACATGAAACTAATATTACAGTGTATGTTAACTAGCTAGAATTTAAATAAACACTTGAAAGAAGGAAAATAAACATTCTCTTTTTCTTATTATAAAACCAAACATTAAAGATTTCATTTTCCATAATCAAGATCTCCAAAAGTATGAGAGTATAGATAGAAAGTTTTTTCTATGGTTTTTTATTTTATTGTTCCTTCTCACAAAAAATGTTTGCTAGACAGCGTTTTTTTGTTTTTGTTTTGTTTTGTTTTAGAGAGAGAGAGATTGAGAGTGGGGGAGAGGGGCAGAAGGAGAGAGAGAGAGACAGTGAGAGAGAGAGAGAGAGAGACAGAAAGAGAGAGAGAGAGAGAGAGAGAGAGAGAGAGAGAGAATCTCAAGCAGGCTCCACACTCAGCACAGGGCCTGACACGGGACTCAATCCCATGACTCTGGGATCACGACCTGAGCCAAAATCAAGAGTTGGACCCTCAACTAACTGAGCCACCCAGGTGCCCCACATGACAGTTTTTAATATATATTTTGTTAAGGTCTATATTACAGAGTTTTAAAATGTACTATGAGAGCTTATTGTCACCTGGTCCGGTTGGTGTCTGATATCTGAATTTCTTCTCTGTCATTGAAGGCAAGTGGTCTTAGAGCATATGTTTGAACATTTGGAGTGATAGATTATTTTCTTATAAGTACACAGGTTTCACTTTTTAGGGAACTCTAATTATTGGAAAGGCCTTCCTTTTATTGAACTAAACTCTATTTTCCCATAATTTCTGCCCATTCGTTCTAATTATAGCCCATGAATCATAAAGAATAAATCTAATCTTTTCCCCATTGATAGTCCTCTGAATATTCAAAATGTAGCTATAATGTCTCTCTCCATATTAAACTTCCTAAGCACCTTGTCACCTTGGACATCTTCCTGTGAATGGTTGTACTAATGCCACTCTTTAAAAATATTTTCTGGACGCATACCCAAGTTTTTCTCATTCATGTATTCATTCATTCACTCACCATTTTTGAGTACCTACTACTTGTCAGATGATACTGTGTTAGACACTGAGGTGTATAATGGTAAACAAGACAAAGATATCCCTTCCATCAAGGAAATATACTTTCCAGTGAGTGAATACAGACCAACCAAAAGAAAAGAAAAAGTAAATGCAATAGAATAAAACAATTATAAATTGTGGAAAGTATTATAAAGGCTAAGACTGGATCTAATGTGATGAGGAAGCCATGTGAGAAAGAGATGGCCAGCCTAAAGGGCCTGAAGGGAAGAAATTCAAGGGAGGAGCAATCATGTTCACATGTGTAAGAGCTCTGAGGTAGAAAGGAATCTAGGAAATCCTAGGAGTTGAAAGAAAATCACTGGGAATAGAATTCAGTGAGAAAAGATTCATGTGATTGTTTTAAAATATGTCCGCATATCTTTTCCTTTCCTAAAATGGAGCCTAATTTCCTCCCTTAAATCTGGGCTAAACGTAGGGATTCTCGTCTAATGAATAGAATGTGGCAGAAGTGATACCATGTGACTTCTGAGGCATAGTCATAAAAAAAAAAAAGAGAAAAGAATGGTTTCCACTTGGCTGGTTTTCTCGCTCTTGGATTGATCATTCTGAAAGGAGTTGGCTACCATATTGTGTCTCAGCGACCTGTGGAGAATTCCCTCTGGGAAGGAACTGAGGCCCCCACCAACAGCCAGCACCAAGTTGTGAATGTGATGCTTTTTAATGAACCGTTTTGGAATTAGATTCATCTGCCCCTGCCAAGCCTTCAGTTGACTTGCAGCCCTAGTCAACATCACATCCGTCTACAACCTCATGGGTGATCACAAGCCAGGGCGACCCAACTATGCCAGTTCTGACTTCATGACCCACAGTAATTGTGAGACATACACACTTGTTGTTTTGAACCCTTAAATTTTGAAGTGATTTGTTATGCAGCTAGCTGATAGAGAAGGAATGTGTTGGTCAGATTGCTTTTGGCTTCAAATAACATGAGATCCAACTAAGACCATCTTAAATCATGAGGATTGTGTTGTAGTACATAAGAAGATGCCCAGATGTAGAGTGGCTCCAGGATTGGTCAATTCTGAGACAATCCAGTACCCAGGTGCTTGCCACTTTCTGCTGTCCTCCTTGTCGTGTCAGTGATGTCTCCTCATAGAACCACAAAGCTGTAGCTGTGGTGTCAGCCATCACCTGGATGAGAGATGTCTTTCATTTCCTCCTGTGTGTCGTTTTTTAGATATGGAAAATCTTTCCTTCACACTTGGTGGCCAGAACTGGATAAAATATTGCCCTTAAGCCAACATCTGGCAAATGAGATGGAGAAAGCAGGGGCTTTAGAAGATACCTAGATTTCTGACTTAAGCAACTAGATGGAACGTGGTCTCTCTCTCTCTCTCTCTTTCTTGCTTGCTTGCTTGCTTGCTTTTTGTGGTAGTGTGAGGGAATCTGAAAACCTCAATATCTCAGAACTGGGTACAAGAAAACCCAGGAGTGCAGGAGGTAGGAGAGAGGGCTGACAGTGGTGTCCTAGATGACACAAAGGCAGAAGGAGGGAATGGTTAACTATGTCCTGTTTGCCAAAAGGTCAAAGAAAAGCAAGACATGAAGGTGACCTTTGGATTTAGCACTGCAGTGTCTGTGGAGTGGAATAGAATTCTCTGTTGGAGAATGCATAGGACATGAGCAAGTAGAGACAGCATGCAAATACAACTCCTTAGAGAAGATTTGCCACGAAGGAGCAAAGGTAAGAGCTAAGGGGATGTGGGATCCAGGAGACAGAGGATAAAGTCAGAAGACTAGAGCACATCTAGATATCTAGATGCTAATAGGAATTTTCCTTTATAGAAAAAGAGAATGATTGATATATAGAAGGAATGAAGACCAGCTGAAGTGTAAAATCCCTGAGAACAACACACACACACACACACACACACACACACACACACACACACACACTCATATGTAATTTAAAGCTTAATTAATTATTATAGTACAAATAGGATATTCATTGTTTGGGGAGAGTCATTTAAGTAGTATGCTGGATCTAGTGACTGGTTTTTGGTGAGGCAATTTTGCAAAGTGGCTAAGAATCCAGACACCTAGAGACAAATTGTTGGGGTTCAAATCAGCTGTGTGGCCTTCAGGAATTTCCTTATCCTCTCGGTGCTCTGCCTCCCTAATTTATAAATGGAGATAGTAATAAAAGTACCCACCTCACAGGATGGTCTTCAAGGTGACCTGAGTTAATACATGTAAGGTGTTCAGAGCAGTGCCTGCTCTATGTGCCGGGCATCTACTTCCTGATATTTGCTGGGTTTGGTTCCAGTAAGTAACCTAGGATAAAGGTGCCGTCTTTAGGGGGGGAAATGATTGATTTAAATTATATCATTGTTTCTATATGCCTTTTGGGTTTTCTGTAGAACTTGATAAAAAGTGTCATATATTGAGAATCAATCTCAAGTGAGAAGGTGAAATTTACATTTTCAAAGATAGTTACGCAAACGTTAATAAAAACACACCTGGTTGGTACTTGATATTTATTATTTTCTGCTTGTCGGAACTCTTGCCTTGAAATCTAAAAATCTGAAAAACATGGTAGCTAGACGTTCATCAGAAAGCATCCAAAGAATATTTGGAGGAGGCAGCCAAGGTGCCAAATGAAACAATATAGTATGAAATAGAAGGCGTATATCCAGATCTTGTACCCCGTGCCCAGCACTTTCTTCCTCTCTTGCTTCAGTGAATGTTAATTCCCACCCAGGACTGTCTACGTGTTTGCAGGAGTCTGCAAAGATAGAACATTTATAGGAATTAATGCTCTGTGGGTATACACGACGTAGACCCTGAAGAACTCAAAAAGCATGAATAAATGTATTCCAATTACAGGCTAATGCAGGTAATGGGTTTAGAGTACTTAGAGGTCTGGATCCGTTCTCTGACAGCCTGCAGACATTAGGAGCCCCTCATGACTCGCCTGCAATGCAGGCATTATGGAGTGATTTTTACTTTACTGCCTTTTCCATCAGATCATCCCCTTTCTTTCACACACAAGGTTAATTCACTTCTTGATCACATTATTTCCTCGCTGCTCTTTGACAATATAAAAATTCTGAGTGGACAGCTCAATCCCTCTTCCATCTCAGATTTGATTGTTATGGTATTGCCTGGCGTCCCTCAGAGGCCTCCAGCAGCCTTTGCTGCACTTTATGACACTTAAATGGCTCGGTTACAATTTCTCCATCTATTCACGAAATGCTGTTAATAACTCATTTCCAAAGAGGCCCTTCTTTATGTCTTGGCATTAAAGGAATTTTTATTAGGTGCCAGGATAGGTGACACACAGCCCCAGTAACCAAAGAGTTAATTAATCTGTTGAAATTTATTGCCTTTTATACTGCACTCAGTGTGACAGTCCCTAAGAGAAACAGATACTATATTTACAACCCGGGTTGAAATATTCAGTAATATAGTCTGCATACTGACCTACTCCATCAGTGTATGCCTTCTGCTGGAACATCCATTAATCACAGAAGATGAATTTGTGTAATCTATCTTCTTTCTTATTCTGAGATTCCAATAAATATTGAAATAATAATTTATTGATTACCTTGCAATATAAATGTGTAGTAAAGTCACCCAAGACATTTGCATGGTAATGCATTTTGGAAGTTCTTGGCATTCTGTGGGAATGAAAGGAGAAAAAAAAAAACTGTCAGGAGTGACATGAATACTCTTGTGGGCAAAACACCAAACTTAATTTCATATTGTGTGTAGGGAAATCATAAGGTAGCTTTTGAACTACCAAAAATCATAACCACAGCCATGATAATTGCATTCTCCAAAGTAAACAACACGAACATTCACTATCACATTTGCACCTTGCCTTCTTTGTGTGTTTTCCCCAGAATATTTCAGATCACAAATAATTTCTTTGTGCCACCTTTCGCTTGTAAAGCCACTTCTTTCTTGACCTTAATACAGGCAAAGATGAAAATGATATAGGAATATTGGGTGCTATCTTCCATTTAATTTCAGTAAAATCTTCTGGGACCATTTTATTAATTCTTCAGGCTGAAGTATGTATTTCCTAGGACTGCAGTGTGGATAGTGCTTTGGGCTCTCGTCCTAAATCTAAACTCAATTCTACAGTTTTCATGAGTTGTTGCTGTTACTTATGGGCCATTAGTTTTGACATAATTCTAGGATCATGATCATTTTTGTGTCTAATCTGATTTGGTCTGGAAACATTGGAGAAGTGCGTGTGGGTGGTACAGAACATTGAGATGCCTTTGCGGATGAGGCATAATTATTGCTAAAAACTCAAAAACTCTAAATGTCTTTGTATCTGGATATATTGTAAGTGTACTTATGCTGTATTGGGTAAACATGAGCTGAACGGCCAGCATTTCTGTTCTGCACATGCACCACCAGCAGCATTAGACCTTAGGGTTTGTTATAGAGGCCATTCTTCTAGTTGAATTCAATCATGTATAGTTAATGTAACCCATTTCTGGTCTCCATAATAATTTATCTCAGTTTTGGGCAACTCTTTATGATCAGGATAACTCTGCGGAGTGGATGAAATTCTAATGTGTGAGGTTTGTTTTCTAGTGCTTTACTGATAAGGTTAACCAGATGGTGAAATGTAATAGCTGGGAAGATCCAGTTTTGATATACGGTCAATCATTTTTGGAATGATAATGAAAAAGCAAAAAGAAACAGAGCTTTTTAGAATCTCTTCTTGGTCATGAAATTGAAAATATCCTTTTTTGGAGGATAAAGAAGTATCTCATCATAATTCGCCTGACATTTAAACCTCTTGGCTATATATTTCTAAAAGAAGACAAAGTATTTTGAAAATTTTGCTACAAATTTTTATATATAGTATATTTATATCACATTTTTAGATGAGAAATTATGAAACCCTTTATGTCACCTGAAACACTGTTTCTGATGTCCATTTTAAAATAAAATATTTTCTTTAGTATTTTCAATAATAATGCCAATTAAGTGATATATTTCTTTTATGCCTATTTTGCTAAAACTTTAAATCGGTGACTATCAACGTATTATAAAATTAAGGAGCTCCGAACTTTATTCTGCTACGACACCTGCTAATTTAGTTCAGATACTATTCTTTGAAAATGGACATATGGTTTTTCAGTAGGTTTGATTTCTGCTGATTTGAATTATTTTAATTATGGATTGTATATATTTAAGTATCTTGCGAAAGAGTTATGTTATGCATTAGACTATTTCTTTGGTGATTAGGTTTCCTATGAGATGGCATATTACTACATAATTACTATACTTCCCTCTCCTCCCCCCCCCCCCTTTTTTTGGTCCTTTTTACTTGTCAGTATTAATAGTTGCTCTTTGTTCTGCTCATATAAAGTTACATTCTGATTTAAG
The DNA here is from genome assembly GCF_046562875.1 of Panthera onca. Classification (NCBI taxonomy): domain Eukaryota; kingdom Metazoa; phylum Chordata; class Mammalia; order Carnivora; family Felidae; genus Panthera; species Panthera onca. The sequence goes on along the minus strand of NC_138343.1, from coordinate 20,057,384 downwards.
TTCTCCCTGGTGTTTGGCTAATTGGACTATTCATTTAAAGTATACTATGTTTTATTACCTTATCTTCCATGGTATTTTACATTTTGGATTGACTGATTCTAATTCCTGTTTCACAGTAGTATAATTTCACAGTAGCATAACCTTGGGAATCCATTAAATTTGGCCTTTAAAACACTGCTTTGTTTTCTCCACACAGTCCTGAAAAGCTGTGGCATTTTCCAGCACCCACGTTGACTCTTTCCCTTTTTATAGCAATGCTACTTTCCCTTCACTTCTTAATTCAAACCAGCGCAACACAATGCATATTTATTAAGCATCTATCTCATGGCAAGTTCTGTGTTAGGTGCTGAATGTATGATGTTGAATAGGCATAATTGCTACTTTCAAGCTCTTCAAACTCAAAGGCTGTTGATTGAGACAGAAAAGTAACAAATAATGGTTTTGAAAACCGTGTCCCTCCCCTCATCAAATTAACTTCTTAATTTCAGGAACGTGATGTTAAATGATTTTGGAAGCAAGCTAAAGTAGCTTTCATCCAAAGGAGGCACTTGGAATGGATTATTTTACTCAATCTTAACAAGACAAGGAGTTGAGTACTATCACTGTATCATCCCCATTTTACTGATGGGTGAGGTGAGCTGTAGAGGGGCAAGGTGACCTGTCCTGGCCTTGGATTCTAGTGTATCTGAGGAGGGATTGGAATGTAGCCGTCTGACCCCAGTGATGGGGCACTTAACCACTCACTCTCCCTGTCCTACAGGATGAGATGTAATTTATGCCAAGAAAAAAATTAACATTCTTTTTGTGTATGTATTTTCCCATCTCTAATTAATGAACGCTATTTTCAGAAATTTCCCATGCCCCTCTATCAGATCACAAATTCCCACATACATGTTTCTAGGTTCTTTTTTATTCCTAGGTTATCTGTACTAATCCTTCGGTTTGTCTATTCCAATCCTATTCCTAAAATTGATAATTTTAGAAAAGTTTTAATGTCTGATTGTGAGTCTCTCTTTTTTTTTTTAAATTCAAAATGTGTTTTTTGTTCTTGGCTTCTTATTTTTTTGTTAAAGTTTTTATTGTTAAATATTATGCATACAAAAGAATACATAAAAATTGATGTCCAGTGTAAAGAATAATAATGACAGTCATTATGAATCTTTTATTCAGTTCAAGAAGTAAAATATTGCTTTGGTATTCTTTTTGTTATAATCCTCCTTGATTTCATTTTCTGCACATTCTCCCTTCCTTTAAATGGTAACAGAACCAAGGTTTCGTATTCATCTTTCCCTTGTCTTTCTTTATAGTTGTCTTATCTTTGTGAATAATATATTATTTTGTCTTACTTGTTTATGAGATTTATCTAATGAAAAAATTGGATGTTATTTTCTCTAACTTGCTCTCTTTGCTCAGTGTCATGTTCTTGAGATTTATCTGTTAATGTAAGTACCTATAGTTAATTTATTTTGACTACTGTCTAATATTCAGTTATATGATAGAACAAGTTATTTTTCCATTCTGTTGACTGATATTACACTGTTTCAGGTTTTGCGACCATGAGCAATGCTGCTATGACCATGTTTGTATACATATCCTGTATGTATGTGCAAGACTTTCTCCCAAGTATTTACTAACTAGTGGCATTGCTGAATCATAGGGTGGGGACGTGTTTAAATGACCAGGAAATGTCCAACTGTTTTCCAAAGTGATTGTACCTATTTGTGTGCCAGTCAGCAGTATGTGGGAGATGTTGCAGCTCTACATTTTGCCATCACTATATCGTCTGAACTCAAAAATTGCTTTTCTGTCCATGGGTATAAAGCAATATTGCATTATGCCTAAGTTTGATTTCTCTGATTACTAATGAACACTTTTTTGGTCGATCTATCTATCTATCTATCTACCTACCCATCATCTATCTACCTACCTATCATCTATCTATCATCTATTGCTGTTTTTTTCCCTTCTGTAAAGTGCCTGTCCAAATCTTTTTTTCTTAGGTTGTTTGCGTTTTTCACCTTGATTTCACAAGAGTTTTTGAATTATTCTCTATATAACTTCTTTTGAGTTTTATGTGTTACAAATATGTTCTCCTAGCTTGGCACTTATGTTTATTCTATAAGTTTTCGTCATCAGACATCTTCGATTTTTAATAGAGTTCAATTTATCAATATTTTTCTTTGTAGATTGTATGTTTTATGTCTTGCTTATGAAATAGTTCCATAAGTCATAAAGATACTTTCTTATGTTATCTTTTAAAAGTTTTATGCTTTTGTCTTTCACATTGATTTTTCAATCAACCAGTAGCTAATTTGCGTGTGTGTGTGTGTGTGTGTGTGTGTGTGTGTGAGAGAGAGAGAGAGAGAGAGAGAGAGAGAGAGAAAGAGAGATGAGTGATGTAGGAAACCTGATAACAGTTTTCAATAGGGGTAATTAAAATGCCCAGAACCTTTATGAATATAGAGGTTTTCCCATCCTTTTCCCACTGATATCAAGCTCTAAATGTGTTATAAATCAGTGTAGCCCATTTTGCCTGGATTCGTTTCTAGACTTTCTGTTTAGTTCCATGAGTCTATTTATCTAGTTATACTACAGGATCTTAATTATATAACTTTTTAATAAGTCTTCAAATCCATTAGTTGAAGAGTCCTCCCAAATGTGGTGGCTATTTGGGTGCTTTTGCTCTTCCAGATGATGCTCTTCCAAGTAAATTACAAAATCAACTTCAACAGTAACAAATCCGGTTAGGATTTGTATTGAATTCTCTATAAATTATTTGTGGGCAAATATACACCTTCATGATATTGAGTTTCTTCAAGAATATGAAATATCTATCTACTTAGAAATATTGAATGCCTTCCAAAACAACTTCATAATTTTTTCCCTATAAACATTTTTATATTTAATTGAATTTATTTCTAAGTATTATTTAATTTTAATTTTAATTTTTAATTGAAGTGTAATTAACATACAATGTTATATTAGTTTCAGGTGTCCAACATATTGATTTGACAGTTCTATACATTGCTCAATGCTCACCATCTGTGTAGCGTGGTCAGTTATTATGATATTATTGACTATATTCCCTATGTTTAAGTACAATTTATTTTTGTTTCTATTGTGCAGGTTTTTTTAAATTACAGTTTTGATTGTTGCTGAAGTAAACATTCACAAGTAAATTTTTTGTATTGATGTTTTATCCACTAAAATTATTTATGCTACCGTTGATATAAAAAAATTACCTGTAGATACTTCTGAATTTTCTTTAAGAGAAAAAAACAATAATATGTAACTTATGATAAGTTTTGTTTCTGTTTTAACCAGTTCTTTTGTCTTCTTCTTTTTTTCTTCCCATCTTACTACACTGGCTAAAACAGCCATTAAGCATTAAAAATGAATGGGAACAGCAAGTATTTTTTGATTGCTTTTACCATTTTAGTAATTATATACATGATTTGTTTTCTATGTTTACTTCATCTAGCAAGTTTATAAAGTTCCTTTCTGTTCACGGTTGACTTAGAGTTTTTCTTTCTTTTCCTTAGTTTAGTAGTCACAGATAGATGTTGAATTTTATCATTTTTTTTCTGCGTATACTAAGAAAATGTATAAGGTTTAGCTCCTTTGGTCCATTAATGTGATGAATTGCAATAATCAATTTTTTGATATGAAACTTATCTTGTATTCTTGGGGTAAACGCAACCTGGTCATTGTTATGGGTTAAATTGTGTCCCCTCCAAAGATGGTGAGCCCCTAATCCCTGGTACCCATAAATATGACCTTTGGAAGTAGGGTCTTTGTGGATGTAATCAAGTTAAGATGAAGTCATTACAGTAGACCCTAATCCAGTCTGACTGTTTTCTTTCTAAGAGAGAAGAACACCGTACGAAGACACAGAGACACAGGGAGAAGACAGCCACATGAAGCTGGAAGCAGAAACTGAAGTTATGCTGCCACATGTCAAGGCACCACCAGAAGCTAGGAGAGGCAAAGAAGCACCCTCCTTTAATGACATGGCAGGAAGCATGGCCTGCTGGTACTGGTCTCAGACTTCTAGCCTTCAGCCCTATGAGAGAATAAGTTTCTGTTGTTTTAAACTTCCCAGCTTGTGGTACTTTGTTATGGCAGCCCTAACAATGGAAACAAGTCTTCTTGTTGAGTTTGATTTCCTGACATTTACTTTATAAGTTCAGCATCAATATACATGAGTGAGGTTGCTGACTATGTTCATAGTTTGTGGTGTTTGTGTTATTGTCATCAAGCCTATGTAGTCTCATCAAATAAATTGAGATAATTCGCTCTTCTTATTTTCTGAGAGAGGGATCTTAGATATGCCCTTTCCTTTACTGTTTGGTGGAGATCAATGTAAAGCCATCCAGGCCTAGTATTTTATTTGTGTGGAGTGTTTTAGTTATTAATTAATTTCTCTAATGATAATAGAACTAGTAATATGTTTTTCTTCTTGTGTTGATTTGGTAAGTTATACTTTTGAATAATCTATCCATTTCATCTAGTTTTATTTTATCTCATTTTCACATTTACTGGCATAAAATTCTTTATAATATTATTTTCTGTTCAATCTATGCAGTTCTCAAGGCATATCTCCTGTTTTATTCTTAATACAGTTTAAAGAATCTACCTTTTATCATAATAACTCTTGCCAATGATTTGTTAATTTTTTTCAAAGAACCAGCCTTTGGCACTTTATCTTCTCTATAGTATATTTGTTTTCTATATCATTAATTACACATTTTCTATACTCCCTCGGCTTAATCTGTCCTCTTTTACATATTGTAATACTTAATGCTACAAATTTCCCACTAATTACTGCTTTAGTAACCATATCCCATAAGTTTTTATTTGCAGTATGTTACTGATCTTAAGCATTTTCCAAATCCACTGTGAATTTTCCTTTGAAATACGTTTCTTAAGAGTATTTTTAATTTCCAAATATGTGTCGTTTCCTTAGCTTTTGTACCAAATATCTATATGTATGATACAAACTCTTTAAAATTATTGGAAACTAGTTTTGTGGCTTAACACATGGCTCATAGTGTTCCACAGCATAGATATTTCATACATGGCCTGTAAAGAATGTAACTTCTCCAAATCTAGAGTACAGTTTCATATAACCATTAGGTTAAGATCATTAATTGTACAGTCATAGCTTCTATACCTTTATTGACATTTTATATTTTATAATTACCTTAAAATCTCTCATCATGATTGTGGAGTTGACAATTTTAACTTTATGTATTTGGAGGCTATATTATTAGGAATTGTATAGGTTTGTTGTTGTTATATTTTCCTGGTGAACTGAACCACTTACCAATATTTAACAACCTTTTTATCCTGGTAATGCATTTGACTTCATAGTGTAACTTGCTTAGTGCTAACATAGTTATGTCAGCCTTTTATAAACTAGTATTTGCTTGTTATATCTCTTTTCCATTACTAGACTTTCAGGTTTTCTGTGTCCTTATGTTTTAAGTGTGTCTTTTTAAAGCAGTGTATAATATTTTGAATTTTAATCTTATTTGGCGCACTTTATCATTGACCTGGACAGTATAGTCCATTTACTTTTATTGTACTTTTAACATATTTGGATTGCGTTAAATCATGTTTTGCTTTCCATTATATCTTGCCATTTCTTTTGCTGTTTCTCCACTTCCTTGCCTTCTTTTGGTTTACTTTCATTTATTTTCATTCATTTATTCATTTTGTTCATTTTTTTTCTCTTCAACATGTTTGGAAAGTCTATGTCTATTTTTTAACCTAGCTATTTTAACATGCATTCTTAACAAAGCTTAAGAAAATTAATAATTATTCCCTACCCCTGAACCATATGAACATCTTAGAATACATTAATTTTGATCAGGCTCATGAAACTATATTCAATTGTTGACAAGTATTTTAGGTCCAGCTAAATTATAAGTTATTTTTATGTCTTCCTTTTATCAATTGTTAAAATATTTTTTCACATATTTTCTAATATTTTTGCTTATCAATAATTCTTGCAGAGTAGAGTTTCTGGGATCATTTCCCTTCTGTTCATAAATTCATAAAATTTTCCTTTATTGAAAGTCTTCTAGTAATAGTCTCTTTACCATTTTATTTCACATTTTTTTCCAGATGTCTCTGAATTTTATTTTATTTTATTTTTAAATTTTTTTTAACATTTATTTATTTTTGAGACAGAGAGAGACAGAGCATGAATAGGGGAGGGGCAGAGAGAGAGGGAGACACAGAATCTGAAACAGGTTCCAGGCTCTGAGCTGTCAGCACAGAGCCTGACGCAGGGCTTGAACTCACGGACCGTGAAATCATGACCTGAGCCGAAGTCGGCCACTTAACCGACTGAGCCACCCAGGTGCCCCTTTATTTTATTTTTTAAATTGAAGTATAATTGGCACACAATATTATATTCGTTTCAGGTACACAACATAATAATGTGGTATTTGTTGGGGCGCCTGGGTGGCGCAGTCGGTTAAGCACCCGACTTCAGCCAGGTCATGATCTCGCGGTCATGAGTTTGAGCCCCGCGTCAGGCTCTGGGCTGATGGCTCGGAGCCTGGAGCCTGTTTCCGATTCTGTGTCTCCCTCTCTCTCTGCCCCTCCCCCGTTCATGCTCTGTCTCTCTCTGTCCCCAAAATAAATAAAAAACGTTGAAAAAAAAATAAAAAAAAATGTGGTATTTGTATACTGATAAACTCTTTATTTCTCCTTCATTTTGAAAGATAGCTTACTTAACTGGGTACAGAACTGTATGTTGACAGTAAAGGGTAATATGCTCACAATGAATGAAAATGTAGTAAACTTCAGGGCTTCTGGGTGGCTTAGTTGGTTAAGCATCCAACTCTTGATTTCAGCTCAGGTCATGATCTCACTGTGAGTTCAAGTCTTGCATCGGGCTCTGCACTGACAGTATGGAGCTTGCTGGGGATTCTCTCTCTCCTCTATTTCTGACCCTCCTCTCCACAATGCTTGTACATGCTTTTTAAATAAATAAATAAATAAATAAGAAAGAAAGTGTAGTAAACTTCAAGATAGTAATACAGACTATGAAAAAGGACTAAATGCAACATCTGGAACAGAAAAATACATTCCTCAAATTAAGAAATAATCCCTTAAGTGTCTTGATAACATATATGAGTTAAAACATGAGTCAGTTTACTTGAAAACTGATTAATGCAAATTATTTAATTTGCAGAGAGACAAAGAAAAAATAATAAACAAGACTGTGTTAGTCTGCTATAGCCATCTTAAAACAATAGATGGACCCACCACCCCAAATGTGATCCAAATACAAAGACTGATGAAACCACACACACAAACACCAAAATGGGATGAAAAAGTTTATTATTTATACAACAAGGCTGTTTCAAAGAGCTGGGCAGGCCTCTCAAGGTGATCTGATTTGAGTCTCCTGTTAGTGCCTAAGGAAGTTTTCTTACCAGTTTATCCATTTGTAGAATACAAGGGGAAAAAAAGAAGGGCTTGGTTTAAAAAGCTGTCAGCAATTAAACATAAAAGTGGAGCCAGACTCTTGTTACAGAGACAATATCAAAATGTTTAAAATATATGTTATTAGTGTTCAGGAAGCAGAGAAGAGGGGTGGGAGAAGAAATGTTGGAAGATATCATATCACAGCTCAAAATGTTCAGATTTGCAGAAGGATTTAAGTATACAAATTCAAGAAACTCAAGAACTCCAGCAAGATAAGTACAGACAACCACCTTTAGTCAAACTGCCAAAAACCAAAAGTAAAAAGAAAACCTTGAAAGCTACTAAATAGAAATTACACGTGCCTCTCATAGGGCAAATTCCTAGGAGCAGGTGAACTAGTCATATGGCATATCAGCCAGGGTTCAATCAGAAGAAGAAACCACATAGTAATTTAAGGTGTGGAAGTATAAAGAATTATTGAGCTCTAATGGGAGAGTAACTATATAGATGTAAAGGGAACTCTAAAGGGTATTCTAGGACTGAGGGTGAACACACACAGAATGATAAAGTTGAAAGACGGAAGCCTTCACCAAAGTTGGAGTTAGACTTCATTCGGCAAGGTGTTATTGTGGCCTACTGGACGGTGAAGGCGTTCACTGGGCTGTTGTGGTCAGAACTGGTCCATAGTTGACAATCGATTAGGATATAATGCTCTGGGGTATATGTGAGCTGAATACGTGGAGCAGGTGCACGGAGGCAGTAGGGTGGCAGTTGTGAGCAAGAGGTCTTCAGAACATCGTGTCCACATCAAGAAGGCCATAGCCAGGCAGCAATTTGGTCCAAGTTGTTGCTAAGGGGTTGAAAGTTCTGGGCATGCTCCTGGGGCATACACCACTGGATACCCCCCAGGATAGTTGCTGCTGATGTGTTGTTTAGCAAGAACAAGAGAAAATTAAAAAAGCAGACCAGAACAAAGAAGAGAACCCCTTTGTTCCAGCAATGTCTCTCTTGTGCCTTCTACTGACTGAGGATGAATTTGAAATTAAGACGGTACATTGATAATTAGCATGTCTAGCAAGTGATGTTTACATTTATAAGAAATTGTCTTACTATTTTCCAAAATAATTGGACCATTTTTCATTCCTATAATGGTATGAATGAGAGTTCCAGATGATCAATGTTCTTATCAATGCTTGGTATTGTCAGAGTTAAAATTTTAACCATTCTAATGTGTGTGTAATGGTATTAAATTGTTTTTATTTGCATTTCTCTAATGATTAACAGCATTTTTATGTGTTTATTTACCATCCATATATTCACTTTTGTGAAGTGTCAGTTCAAATTTATTGCCTAAAGTTTGAAATTCATTGTTTAGCTTTTTATTATTGAATTGTAATTGTTTTTTTTTTAATATTCTGGATATGAACCTTCTATATATAATGGTTTATATGTATTTTCTCTCAGTGTGTGGCTTGTCTTTTAATTTGTTATCTTTAGAAGAGCAGATGAGTTTAACTTTGATAAAGTCCAATGTATCAGTTTTGTAGGTTTATGCTTTTCTGTCTTTCATTCTAAGAAATCTTTGCTAAATTTGCAAAGATTCCTCCCCATGTTTTTGTCTAGACTTGCTGTAATTTTAACTTTCATATTAGGTTATATGATACAATATGAGTTCTCTTCTGAGAGGTAATGGTTGATATTTGTTTATCTATTTATGTATATGGCTTCTAATCATTCCAGGATCTCACATTGAAAAAACTTTTCTCTTTCCACTGATTTGCCTTGGTGCCTTTATTGAAAATCAATTGACCATATATATTTAAAATTGTTAGCTAAAGTTGTGTAGATTTTGCCTATATATTCAACAGGGATATTGGTCTGTACCTTTCTTCTGTGTTGTTACCTGGAGTTGCCAGATTTCAAGGTTTGAGGGTACGCTCCTTTATACTTCCAAGTCTTCCCAAGGTTTCCAACACCAACTGCAAATTCAAGGGGGTTCCCTAAATCAACTTCAGGTTTGATAATTACTAGAACTCCTATAACTCATTGTAAGCTATTATATTCACAGTTGTGGTTTTGTAAAGGAAATGGATACATTAAATAAGCCAAAGAAAGAGATGGAAGGGCAAAGTCTGGGAGAATTCCAAACATGAAGTTTCTATTGCCCTTGGGATATATTACCCTCCCGACATCAGGGTTTGATAATTCGCACAAAGTACCGATAATCAGGGAAGCTTATTTAAGCTTCTATATTTGTATTATGTATCTGTATCTTTATAATTAAAGTGGCTTTCTTCTAAATATCATATAAATAGAGCTTGGTTTTAGCAATCTAATCTCATAATCTGTGTCCTTTATGTTGAATATTTAGACCACTTACATTTATGTGATCATCACTGGTTAGGTTTATTTTATTTTATTTAATTTTTTAATTTTTTTTTTTTTAACGTTTATTTATTTTTGAGACAGAGAGAGACAGAGCATGAACGGGGAGGGTCAGAGAGAGGGAGACACAGAATCCGAAGCAGGATCCAGGCTCTGAGCTGTCAGCACAGAGCCCGACGCGGGGCTCGAACTCACGGACCGCGAGATCATGACCTGAGCTGAAGTCGGATGCTTAACCGACTGAGCCACCCAGGCGCCCCATCACTGGTTAGGTTTAAATTTACCTTCTTTCTGCTTTCTATTTGATCTCTTTTTTGCTCTCTTTCCCCTGTTTCTTGCCTTATTTTGAATTAGTAGATTATTTTTTTATGATTCAATTTTCAGTTGAGTTAACAGTATATATTTTAACTTACCCCATTATACCTTTAAATGTATTACATCACTTCACATTGTCTAAGAATCTTACAACAGTATACTACCATTTATACTCTAGTCCTTTGCAATATTGTTATACATGTTATTTCTACATAGTATAAATCTCACAATTCATTTTTAGGTTTCCCATTAAAGTACCAATTATCTTTTAACTAGATTAATCAATAAAGGAAATACCTTCTATATTTACTACATATTTACCATTTCTACTGTCTATTCCTTTGTTGAGATCCAAATTCAGTTTATTTTTGCCTGAAGAAATTAACATTTTTTGTAGCGCAGTACTGATGCTGCTGATTTCACTCATCTGCTGTTAGTCTGAAAAATTATTCCTTTCATTTTTATTTTTGAAAATTATATTGGATGTGCATAGATTTCTTAGCTGACAGTTTTTCTCTTTATACTTTAAAGTTGTCTCTTCATTGTCTTTTGACTTACATAGTTTCTGACAAGAAGTCTATTCTCATTCTTTCAATACTTCCTCTTATGTAATGCATCCTTTTTCTCTAACTGGTTTTAGTATTTTTTTCTTTATCACTGTTTTTTTAGAAATTTGATTATGATGCACGTTGGCATACTCTTTATCACATTTCTTCTGCTTGAGTTTCATGAAATTCTTGAACATGTTGGTTTTTAGTTTTAATACCATTTGGAAAATTTTCATTTCCTGTGTCTCAAAAATATCATCTGCTCCCTTGTGTTTTATGGGATTCTATTTTTACATATGTAGTGCTGCTAGATCTGCTCCGTGGATCACTGATGCTGTATTAATTTAATTCTTTTTTCCTCTACGTTTTACCTTGGGTAGTTTCTATTGCTATAGATCCAAGTTCAATAATGTTTTCTTCTCCAGTGTATAGTCTGCTGTTAATTCCATCCTAAGGAATTTTCCATTTGAGATATTGTATTACTCATCTCAAGAGTCTACTTGTGTCTTTCTTAAAATCCTTCATTTCCCTCTTCATCATGTTGTGGACACCTATACCTTCTTGTACGCATTGAGTACATAGACTAATTCTATGCTATTCTATCATGTCAACTGTGTCATATTTAATTGGTTTTATTTTCTTCTGTTTATGTGTCATTTTCCTACTTCTTTACATGCATCACTAAAAAATTAAAATAAATTGATTTTAATAGAATCTAATTTTTAAAACATCATGAGACTCAAAAAAAGGACGAGGCATGTTCTATCTCTGAGAAGGTAGGAATCATTAACCTAGACCAAAATTGATGTTAAAATATTAGATTCATATTAGAATGCCTTGTTTGTATCTATATTTTTTCTCTCATATGTTCTGCTCACATCATTTTAAATAAGAAAAAAGACTGTAAATAATTTTACCTAAATAATTCTGTCCTCAATACGGTCTCTACGTATTATGAGGAAATAGTACTGGACAGTGACGAAATTTTCGTGTCCTCAACCAGAAACTCTACAGCAACTTGAACTTATTACAGTCAAGTGAAAACGCAGCATTTGTTGAGGGAAGGTGTGGAAGTGAGGTTTTTCTCTGTAGAGTTTAGTTGGAACAGATTGGTGTTTGCATAAAAGTATTCTTGCTAAGGTCTCACTTTCCTGATCCTTTGGCTAGAGAAAAAAAGCAGAATTTTCTTGGAGCTTTGTTGTTTTTTATTTGCGTCTGTTGGCACTTCTGGTTTGCCGGATCCTCCCGGGCCAGTCTGGATATGTTAAGCCAAATGAAAACCTAGGGAAGTCATTGATGCGTTGTTCCTTGGACCCCAACTTGGTCTGCCTTCTCTCTCGACATTTCAAATCTTCTTATGTTTGTTTTATGTGCAATGTTCAGGATTTTTTAACTGGAGGAATAGGGAGGAGTTTCTCTTCTATCTTACCACAGAAGCAGAAAGCATGCCTAATAATTGTTGATTAGATATTGGGTGAAATGAATTTTGTGTTAGTTGGTGTTGATTTTTTAAATCTTTCATTCAATGCTACTGGGATTTGTTTTAGGGTGAAATTAAGTCATGTGAAAGAGTTTTATTATTTCTAGGTTTACTTTTAAGCTTTATTGTGTTTGGTCCAGAGAAGTCTTTGGTCTGATGCTAATTTGACCTCACTCCTAGAACAATATGCTCTTTAGGACTCTGCTGAATGCTCTGTGCTTTGGGTGCTTGCTTTGGCAGCACATATACTGAATGCTCTGTGTATTGGGATGTCTTTCCACATTGGCTACTGAAAAAATGAACCATTCCAAGCTTTCTTTGAGCTTAAAGGGATTGTTCTTCCTCCTTTTGTTTTTTTTTTTTAATGTTTATTTATTTTTTGAAAGACAGAGCATGAACGGGGTTGGAGATGACAGAGAGGGAGACACAGAATACGAAGCAAGCTTTATCTAAGCTGTCAGCATGGAGCCGTATACAGGTTTCGAATCCACAAACCATGAGATCATGACCCCAGCCGAAGTTGGGCGCTTAACCTAAGACTGAACCACCCAGGTATCCCATTCTTCCTACTTCTTACAGGTGGAATATTTCCTGGTGTTGCATAGCATCCTTACACTTATCTGTATCAGTTCTTAGCCAAAATCTTTAGGGGTTCCTTCTGCAGACCTCCAGAGGAGTTCTTTCTCTTTCCTTCCTTGACATTTGGCCTCAAATCCTAGCCCTCTATCTCTCTAAACTCTGCACACTGTCTCCTCAACTAAGCTAGATCATGGTGTGCTGTTTGGGCTTCTACCCACTATGTGCTGCAGCTTGGAAATTCTCTCCAGACCGCTGGAAAACTTGTTAGATTTACCTCCTTTGTTTCCTTGTCATCCAACGTTTAAAAACTGTGTCACACATGTTTTCTGGTTATTTAGTTTTTAAGGGGGAGGGTAAATCCTTCCCTTATTAACCCATTCTGGTTGGAAATGGAAGTCTTCCTTGCTCCCTACACCATCACTTCTTCCCTTCTAGTTTCAATTTTCTTCAATTAATTTCTTTTTTCAGTTACCTTTCAATTACTAGTAGGTTTATTTTTATGTATCGATCTAATCTATCTATCATCATCTATCATTTTTGCTGTTTTTATTTGTGTTTTGGCCAGAGTGACATATTCCAAGTGTTTAATTATTTGAAAATATATTTATTTGTCTACCACTCTTGAAGGATATTTTAGGTGAGTGTAAATTCTAGCTTTTCAACTATTTTACCTAAGCACTTTCCATCATTTTGTGCCATGATATATTTTTTAAAAGTTTATTTATTTATTTTGAGAGAGAAAGAGAGCAGGCAAGAAAGGGGGAGAGAGAGAGCATCGCAAGCAGGCTCCAAACTGCCAGTGCAGAGGCCAACACAGGGCTTAAACTCACGAACTGTGAGATCATGATCTGAGCTGAAATCAAGAGTCCGAAGCTTAAACAACTGAGCCCCCCAGGCACCCAATTCCATCATATGTTATCATTAATTGTTGCTAAAAAGATGACTCCTGTCTGCCTAGTGATTTTCTTTATATATTAGTAATTTGTATCTAGTTGCTGTAAGAAATTTTTCTTTTTTTAAATGTTTTTTTCCCCCTCACTATCACATATTTAGGTGTAATTAGATTATATTTATTTTGTTTAGTACTTGCCATTTTCTATAATCTAAGAGAGTCTTACTTTTCTTTAATATTGTAAAATCTTTAGCCATATTTTAAAATATTGCCTCCCCTTTTTCTTTCTTGTTTTGTTGGTTATTCTATTGGACACATCCTTATCTCTCAATCTTATTTTTTTCTCTCTCATTTTCTACATTTTTGTTGTTGTTGTTGTTAATCTGACCTGCATTTCAGGTTATTATTTCAGATCAATTATTCAGTTCACCAATTGTCTCTTTGGCTCCTCATTTGGATTTATAAAAGTTCTGTTTATTTCTCTTCTCAACTGTCCTCTTCCTTTTTGTAGTTCTTGGTCTTTGTATTATGGTTCTATCACTTCTTTTATATCCTTATTCACTTAAGAAGAATAAGCTTATTTTATAATAATTCTCACCTCCTAGGAAATATAGCTTGTTTATACATTCTTTTTCTTCTTCTGATTTATTATATTCGATTATGAGATCATTTCAGCAAGAATTGTTTGTTGTATGGAGTGTAGTATGCCTGGAGTTGTCAAAGTGTTCCCACAGAATTGATTTTCAGCGTGAGTTCTGCAGCATGCAGTTTAGGGAGGCCACCAGTTATCTGTTTAGTTTAACTTTAATTGTGTTTACTTCAGCTATCACTTCTTGCGGTAAGAGAGATAATTCTTGTAACTCTTGTAATTCTTTCTTCCCCAGACTACTCCCAGTTTTATAATTTGTTGTGGGTTGAGAAATCAGATAATATAGCATGTGGGAGGTCTATTTAAATTGCAATTGCTTTTGAAAAATACTTTGACCATCAGGGGACCATTCTTCATCTATTTATAAGTCAGGATGTTCCACAGAACTGAAGTTACCTGAAATCTGAATCTTAGTTCATTTTAATGTTAATGACTTTTTAAATAATGGGAGTTTTGTGTTATAGAACACCAGAGAGATACACCTCTTTTATTTTGTAGATGTGGAACTCAAGACCCAAAAGGTTGGTTTTATGTTATTGACTGTCACAGCTGGATTTAGGTCCCAAATTTGGTGTTCAGGGTGTTACTGGTCTGATCTTAGTCACTATTTACCCACAGTCTTAGAATACTCTTGCTAGTCATTTAACTTTTTCCTGACTCACTATCTTTGTAGATAATTTCTGCTAGTTGATAAAATAGTTATAAAAACTATCACTTATAAGTTATTTTTTTCAAATTATAAAATGAGAATCAGCTCTTTTTTCCAGGACCAATCAAGATAGTGCAGGAACAACAACAACAACAACAACAACAAAACCCAGATAACTATTATTTACCTCTGCATTTTCTGGCTAGGGTTCAGGCCATGCTATGTGTTGGGGCTCTAATATTTCTCAAAATAATAAACATAGAGTTTCTAGTCCGAGAAATTTTGGAGATTTTTTTAATTTTCAAAAATAAAATAATGTAACAGAAAAGCTTACTTTCTATCCTTCTACACCTGTCAAGCTTCTACCCGACCTCCATTACTAGGTAGAAATAGTACTTATACTGTGGTTTCATCTCTAATACCCAAGGCAGAGTTGACACAACATTCCTTCCATTCTATTATGAAATTGAAGATGCTGCCTTATACCAAGCAAAGGAGCTGGAATGAATTAAGAGACCCCACAATGCTTGTTGAATAAGTGGATGATTAACAAACACCATACGATGAAAGAGCCAAAAAGTTTTCGTGTGTGTAAAAATGTTGAAAAAATTTTGTGGCCATGTTATTTATTTTTGTATACTATAATTTCAGAAAGGAAAAAAAAAGACTGTTACAACAAAGATGTTGAATTTTCATCTCTAACTGAATCCATAATTATAAGTTTATCATCATAAACGAAAATGAAAAATGTAAAAAAAATGACAATACTGATACATGAATACAGAAATTAGGTCCATAATTCTTGACATAAATCTTGACATTAGCAGATTGGCAGTTAAAACATGTTAGTAATTTTTGAAAGCTAAATTAAAAATAAACTCTAAACTAGGTTAAGGATATGTTGAAGTATGTAGAAAATGAATTATTAGGAAATTAGAAAATGAATTAGTTCATGTGTATTGTAGTCCATTAACTATTGAACTTATATGTGTGATTTATACACAAAAAGGAAAGATTTCAAATATCTTTTCTCTAAGCTGTGGGTCTACTCTATGAACTGCTATTCATTTCTATCTATGCTATTTGATACTATAATCCAACTCAAATTTTCCATGTAGTTATTAAAAATGACTCTGCTTTCTCTCTTTTGACCTTGTATAGTATTTGAACAATGCTTTACATTTTCTTTTTCAATTTACTTACCAAAAGATTTCAATTCTGTTAAATGTTACATTATTATATTGGACTCAATGAAAAACTGGGAAAGAGTCCAAAATGTGGAAGCCCAAGTGGAAAAAATACTTTTATTTAAAAGTTAGAAGGACTTATATTGTTTCCTTAGATCAGTGACTAACTTCAATGCAAGACAAATTACTTAACGTCTCATCAATAAAATGAGAATAATTATTTCTTATACTTTAATTTTGTAGTGAAAATGACATGGAACTAGGGAAGTAGAAGTATGTCACAATAAAGATTTTTACTGAGGAAGAATCAGGAATTGAATAGCATATGATGAGAATAGGTTGAGAATAAAAGACAGGATGATGAAACAGAAAGGCCAATGTAAAATGAACGTTTGAAAGAGAGTGGCCCAAATGCAACAGAAGTAACAATGAGAAACATAATAAGTAACTTTATTTAGCTGAAGAAAAGCATATGTGTATATTTGCCGTGCTATAGGCAAAATAAATGTAAAGGAGACTTGTCCACAGACTGGAGTAAAATGTTACATCACTTTGTTTAAGAAAAAAAAAAGTCAGGTAAAAAAAGAATGATAAAGTGGTAGCTAGCATTAATCACATATAATGGACTTGGTCTAAGTGCTTTGGAAACTTAATTTATTTTTCCTTAAAACATCTCTGTGCCATAGATACTGTTATTGCCGTCACTTTACAGATGGGAGAAATGAGGTTTGGAGAAAATAGGAACTAAATTTTCACAGTAATTAAGTGACAGGGTCAAGGACATGAACCAAATCCTTAGTCTTGGGTCTTACACACTCTGCTATAAAGAGCCTTGGAATATTTAAACTAAACTCAGAAAGATCATCTTCAAAAATACTGACAAACAAACTCCAGTAGCCTATGAAAAGGATTATATACCATGGCAAAGTGGAATTTATTCCAAGAATGCAAAGTTGGTTCAATATATGAACATCAATTAATGTAGTACACCAATTTCATGATTATCTCAATAAACGCAGAAAAAATATTTGACAAAATCCAACATTCTTTCATGATAAAAAAAAAAAACATTCAAAAGCCTAGGAATAGAATGGAACTTGCACAACCTGATAAAGAGCATCTATGAAAACAAAAACGAAAGCAAAAACAAAAACCCATAGCTAACATAATACTTACTGATGAAAGACTGAAAAACTTTCCCCCTGAGGTCAGGAACAAGACAAGGATGTCCACTCTCACTACTTCTATTCAACATTGTACTGGAAATTCTATTCAGAGGTACATGGAAAAAAAAGAAATAAAGTTACCCAGATTGGAAAGGAAGAAGTAAAATTATTTCTATTTCCAGATGACATGACCTAACTTATAGAAAGCCATAAAAATCCATGAGAAACTACTAGGCATAATAAATGCGTTTGGAAAGTTGCAGGATATATAATCATTATACAAAATTCATTTGTAATTTTATATCCTAGCCATGGATTATCCATAAATTAAGAAAACAATCCCATTTGTAACGGCACCAAAAAGAAAAGGTACTCAGCAATAAATGTAGTCAAGGAAGTACAAGCCTTATACTTTGAAACCTGTAAAGCATTGGAAGACATTCAAGATACTTTAACAATTGCTGAAAGACATGAAATAAATGGAAACACAGCCTTTGTTCATGGATCGGAAGACTTAATATTGTTCAGATGGCAGCATACCCTAAATTCATCTGCAGAATTATCAGTATCGAAATTTTAACTGCTTTTTTTCTGCTTAAAACAAAGAGAGAAAGAAAGAAAGCAAGAAAGCAAGAAAGCAAGCAAGCAACAGATAGGCTGATCCTAACATTCATGTGGAATTGCAAGAGGCAATAGACAGCCAAATAAATGAATGAATGAATGAATGAATGAATGAATGAATAAATAAATAAATAAAATTGAGAAAGAAGAACAAAGCTGGAGGATTCAATTTACTGATTTCAAAACCGATTACAAAGTGAGGATAATGAAGACAATATGATACAGGCATAAGAATAAACAAAAATAGTTCAATGGAATAGTGTTTAGAGTCCAGAAATAAACCCTCACATGTGGCCAGCTGATTTTCAACAAGGGTGCCAAGAGTATTCAACTTGGAAAGCACAGTCTTTACAAAAAATGGTTCTGTGACAAGTGGGTATCCACATATGTGTTTTGTATGCCTATCTCCCACCATATACAAAAATTGACTCTGAATGGATCAATGACCTAAATACAAAAGCTAAAATTATAATGTTTTTAAAAGAAAACTTACATGCATATCTTCTTGATCTTAAACCGGGCAATAGTTTCTTAGATAAGACATCAAAACACAGTCAAAGGATAAATAAATCACTCAGACTTCATCAAAATCAAAAACTTACACATCAAAGGACACTACCAAGGAAGGGCAGAATGAGATAAAATATTTGAAAGTCATGTATCTGATAAGGATTTAGTATACAAATATACAAATAACTCTTAGAACAACAATAAAAGCTAATAGTCCAATTAAATAATGGACAAAGGTTTTGAATCTCTGCAAAGAAGATGTACAGATGATCATTAAGGACTTGAAAAGATGCTTAATTTCATTTGGCAAATGTAAATCAAGACCACAGTGAACCATCCCCCCACACCCACTAGAATGGCTGTAAGAACATACAAATAAACAAATAAATATACAGAAATTGACACATGTGGATGAGAAAGTGAAAAGCATTCATACCTTGCTGGTTGCAGTGTAATGGTGCAGACATTTTGGAAAACAGTCTGGCCATTCTTTAACTTTAAACAAGAGATACCACATGACCCAGCAAATTCTATTCCTAGGTGTATATCCAAGAAATGTGAAAGTACATGATTACACAAAAACTTATACATGAATATTCATAGCAGCGTTATTTATAAGAGTCAAACAGTGGAAATGCCACAAATGTTCATCAAATGATGAATGGATAAACAAAATGTATTAATGCCATAAAATGGATTATTCAGTCATAAAAAGACATGAAGCACTGATATGTGCTACAGCATGGATAAACCTTGTAAGCATTATGCTTAGTGAAAGAAGCCACAGTAAAAGAAATAAAAAAAAGGGGGGCCACCCAGGTGACTCTGTGGGTTGAGCATCCGACTTTGGTTCAGGTCATGATCTCGCGGTTGGTGGGATTGAGCTGTGCATCAGGCTAAGTGCTGACAGCTCGGAGTCTGGAGCCTGCTTCAGATTCTGTGTCTCCCTCTCTCTCTCTCTCTGCCTCTCCCCCATCAAGTTCTGTCTCTCTCTCTCAAAAATAAACATTAAAAAAAAGAAAGAAAGAAAAGAAAGAAGCCAGGCACAAGGGCCACCTATTGCATGATTTTATTTATATGAAGTGTTCAGAAAAAACAAATTCATAGAGACAGAAGATATATTATGATTTTCAGGGGATGAGGAGAAGGAGGAAGAAGGGAAAGATTCCTAATGGGTACAGCGTTTATCTTTGGGACAATGAAAAGGCTTTGGGATTAGATAGTAGTGAGGGTTGTACAACCTTGTGACTACACTAAAAACTACTGACTTATTACTTGAAATGGTGCAATTTTGTGGTATGTTAATTACATCTTAATAAAAAATGAATATTTTAAGACAATCAGCTCAGACCAATCTGACTCAAATTCCTCTGCCATGCTATAAAAAGTTAGGAGAAAATGTACCCAATGCTGAGGCAGAAAGGCCCACAAATATTTTCAAATGGCAAGGTAATTTATGACTTTGAAGATGTATTCTTACCAAGTGCAGTTGGTGAAAATTCATCAGGAGAGTGATCACGATGTGAACACACACCATATCTCGGAGCAATTTTGGATAATGTAAGATTGTAAAAAAACCCAAAAATGTAATCTAGCGTAAGATGTAAAAACCTGCTCCTGAAAGATCGATGAAAAATTCAACAGTGATACAGGCATATCTCATTTTGTTGTGCTTCCGTTTATTTTACTTCACAGAGACTGGGTTTTTATTTATTTATTTATTTCCTTAATTTTTTAAAAATTAGTTTTCTTTATTTTTGAGAGGCAGAGCGCATGTGGGGGAGCGACAGAGAGAGAGGGAGACACAGAATTGGAAGCAGGATCCAGGCCCGGAGCTGTCAGCACAGAGCCTGATGCGGGCCCGAACTCACGAACCGTGAGATCAAGACCTGAGCTGAAGTTGGTTGCTCAACCGACTGAGCCATCCAGACGCCCTGAGACTGGGTTTTTAAAAACAAATTAAAAGCTTGTAGCCTGCGCGCATTGACAATTCTCTGTCTTTGTGCCACATTTTGGTAATTCTTGCAACATTTCCAACCTTTTCATTATTATTATATCTGTTATGGTGATCTGGTGATCAATTATTATGCACTGAAAGCTCAGATGATGGTTAGCGTTTTGTAACAATAAAGTATTTTTAAAATAAGTTATGTATTTTTTTTTTTTTTTTAGGCAACACTCTTTGCACACTTAGTAGACTTCTGTAGAGTGTAAACATTTATATGCACTGGGAAACCAAAAAGTTCACTTGACTTGCTTTATTGCGATATTAACTTTATTGTGATGGTCTGGAACCAAAGGTGCAGTATCTCTGAAGTATGCCTATAACGTAATGAAAACCCGGACTTAAAATCTGACATAATATTTATAAAGACTGAAACTGGTGGAGGGAAGATTTCTCAAATAAGAAGACTTAAATAGGTCATTCTGACAATTAGATAAATAGAAATTAAGATATTCTGAACAATCACTAATTGAATTAAAAATAAGAAAAACACCTTTGGAAAGAAGTGGACCAAAAAGAAGACAAACGCTGTCTGTGTAGAAAAGAAAAAAGCAAACAAATAGCAAAAGATGCTTAAAAACAGAAAACACAGAACAAGAGGACCAAAGTAAGAAGAAACATAATATTTATAAGAACAAAAATGAATGCATTAAAAACAAAGGACTCAAATCGAATCAGGCAAATGAAAAGAAATGAACAAAAAAGAAATCAGGGCTGCTTGAAATATTAAAATGAGCATTATGCTTAGTGAAAGAAGCCGGGAGCAAGGGCCACCTATTGTATGATTTTATTTGTATGAAATGTTCAGAATAAACAAACTCATAGGGACAGAAGATATATTATGATTTCTAGGGGATGGGGAGACCGGGAAGTGGGGAGTGATTCCTAAGGGGTACAGAGCTTATTTGTGGGACAATGAAAAGGTCCATTAAAATCAGACAAAGGCTAAAATAATCACACAGAATAAAGAGAACCCCTTTATATTGCAAAAGCGCACAATACACAATGATAACTATAACATTAATCTTTATGTGCTGAATAATCTATTCTCAAAACATACAAAGTAAAATTATCAAAATGCAAGGAAGAAATGATGGAAACATTTTAGTCAGAGATTTTGACTGTCTTTCCCACTTTATGTGATCAAGTAAATACATAGAGGATCAAGGGAATACTATTGGTAAGGTTAATTTAATAGATGTGTGTGGAACTTTGTAACTGACAAAAGGAAATGGGCCTCTCTCTACATCATTTGGGCTTTCATAAAAATTGATAATTTGTGAGGCCAGAAAGAAATATCTTAATAAATTCCCCAAAGAATAAACATTTTTTTTCATAATCTAGTTAAAACGAAAATTAGTAACCAAGATTTAATTCCAACGAAAACTACAACTTGATCATCAAAAAGATCAGCTTTACTTGGTTTCTCCTAATCATTATTAAGTCAAAAAGAAAAAAAAAAAGATAATTGAATACATCATTGGATATATATGATATCCAAAACATACTTTAGAAGAAAATGGGTCTCCTGGGTGTCTCAGTCGATTAAGCTTCTGACTTTGGCTCAGGTCATGATCTCATGGTCCATGAGTTTGCGCCCCATGTTGGGCTCTGTGCTGACAGCTCAGAGTCTGGAGCCTGCTTCAGATTCTATGCCTCAGTCTCTCTTTTCCCCTCTCCCGCTCACACTCTGTCTCTTTCTCAAAAATAAATAAACATTAAAAAAAAATTAAAAGCAAAGAAGAAAGTGTATTGCCCTTACTAGCTTCATTATAAAATATCCTTAAAATTGAGTAAATAAATTTGAAACCATATAAAAATACAAAAATAACTTAAAGGAATAGCAGGGATTAAAAATGTGGGAGCAAATATTAATGAATTATAAAATAGAAACAGAGTTGAACTGATAAAAATATTCCAAAAGCTATTTTCTGAAAATGTCCAATTAATAGATGAACCTCTAGCAAGACTGATAGGGATACCAAAAGACGGAAATCTCTGTTGTTGTAAATCTAATAACATGATTACAGTATATTAATATCAACAACTTCACCCACTCATTGAACACTTATATGGACCAGATATTGTGCTGACAGCTTTATATACAGAATTGTTGAGTTTGGGATTTGAAGTTACATTTGCTGTCTTTAAATTTTATCACTGTGAGCTATTAGCTATCTGTTCCTTCTGTCATAAAGTTAGGAGAATATTAACATCTACTTCATAGGACAGTTGTGGAGATTTTACATGATAAACATATAAAGTGCGGATATGGGGGCAATAGGGGGCATTTTGTATACACTTTATAAAAGTCAGTTCTGAGCCACCGGTAGAGAGTACATCATTTAGAACTGTATTTGATGCAAATAATCATGTCTTCTATAGAATAAGTAAGAATTATATTTTCCCCATGCAACAAGAGCCCTAGAAAGAAGAAGTCCAGAGCTGTAAAGTCAGCTCACAACTACATCAAACACGAGAACTGCATGGCCTACCACATGCATAAAAAAGAAGGAAATTCTAACATTTGTGACAACATGGATTGACCTTGAGAGCATTATGCTAAGTGAACTGAGACAGAGAAAGATAAATACTGCATGATCTCACTTATAAAAAAAGAGACCAAGTTTATGGCTACCAGAGGCAGAAGGTGGGGCACAGGGTAATTGGATGAAGGTGGTCATAAGGTACAAACTTCGCTTTATAAGATAAATAAGCGCTGAGGATGTCATGTACAACAGAAAATTATAGTTAACACTGCTGTATGGTACATTAAAAGTTACTAAGAGAGTAGATCCTAAAAGTTCTCATCACAAGGAAAAATACATTTTTCTCTTGCTTTTTACCTCTTTGTATGTATAGGAGATGATGGATGTTAACCAAACTTACTGTGATGGTTCTTTTCCTATATATGTGAGTAAAGTCATTATGCTGTATGCCCTAAACTTACACAGTGCTGTATGTCAATCATGTCTTAATAAAACTGAAAGGAACAAAGCACTGGGACTTCTTATAACTTCCTATTTTGCTATTCTTTCTCTGTGGCTATCACCCTCATGGTCACAAGTTTGTGGGTGCACATCTGGGCATTGTATCGGCAGTCCAGGCAGGAAGGAGGGAGAAAGTTAAAAGCTTTATCTTTATGAGGTTGTATGTTTTGATTTGGAAAGGGAGAACTCTCCATTGGCTTTTCATTGACCAGAAATGCGTGGCAAGGCTAATCCTAATCGCAAAGGAGACTGGGAGATTAAGCATTTTTAGCTGAGTACAAGGCTACGTCTAACAAAATATAATAAAGGAGAGGAAGCAATGGATATTGATAGGTAACCAGCAGTTTGTCGTATGGAGAGGTGTAAAAGCTTTAATGTGTACTAGTACAATATTTTAATAAATTGGGTGATTGTCAAGGAAATAAATACAAATGTAAATATATAATTTCTTGATTCAAGGAAAAAAGAGGAACCTTTTGAATGATTAATAAGATTTTAAGATTTTTTAAATTTAAACAAGTACATTAAAAAAGACATCAAGCCGAGGTGATTGCATAAACAACCTCTTTTTTAATTCCTTAAGGACACATTAAATCCATTAGTTTTTAAAATGTTCCTAAGGATACAAAAAATAGAAAACATCTCTGTTTGTGTTACAAAGATGGCACAATCTTGTTACCTGACAAAAATTACTCAAAGAAAAAAATATGTAGGCCAAATTTATTTATGCATAGAGATAAAAACGCAATAAAAATATAACAGTTAACAATAATATGTTGTGACTGAGGATTTATTCCTGGAATTCATGGGTGGTTAAATATTTGGTAGTCTGTTTATATAATTCATCCCATCAATAGGTAAAACATGAACAGCTATTTGTTCACAAAAACTCCTAATAAATTATATAGATTCTTCCTTAATATTATAAAGTATGTCCCAAACCAGTAATAGTCATCATTATAGTTAATGGCATTTCTATTACAGTCAGAAACAAGAAAATGATGCTTATATTTACAAATATTCTTTTCTTTTTTCTTTTTATATAGTTTATTGAGATATAACTGACATAGCACTATATGAGTTTAAGATGTATAGCATAATGATTTGACTTACACATATTATGAGATTCCCACAATAAGTTTAATTAATACTCATCATATAGATAGAAAAAGAAAGAAAAATATTTAAAAAGATTTTTTTCCTAATGACAAGAATTTTTAGGTTCTACTCTCTTAAAAACTTTCAAATATACCATACAGCAGTATTAACTACAGTCATCAGATTGTACATTACATCCCTAGTATTTACGTATATTATAATTAGGAGTTTGTATCTTTTGACCACTTTTATTTGGTTTTTCCTCCTTCCATTCCCACCTCTGTGTTCTGAGTATTTTATTTTATTTTATTTATTTTTTCTTTCAAAATTTTTAAATTTTTTTTGTTTTTTTGTTTATTTTTCGTTTCAAGTTTTTATTTAGATTCTGGTTAGTTAACATGTAGTGTACAATCTTCTGAGTATTTTATTTCTTTATTTTTTCTGTGAATTGCACAAACATGTTTATGAAAACTGTATAAAATAATGAAAGCAAAATAATTTCAGTTATAAGCACAGTATAAATTAATGTATTAATTTTTCAAATGTATCTGAATATAATTGCCATTCATTTTTTCATTAATATCTATTTTTTTTTACTTCAACCTCAGATCGACTTTTTAAAAATGATATTGGCATAAAGACAGAATGGTTGAATAAATATTATCATTTGTATGAAATGTTGGTCTTAATGGAGTAAGTAAAAAATTATGCAGCACATGCCTTTACAAGTCTATATCATCTGGTTATGAGATAAAGTACAATTTTGCCAATTTGGAATCTCATTTTGAAATCTCAATATGCTTCCTTCTTTGACTTAGTTATTTGCAGTAAAAGATGTGGATTGAGTTTTCATTTCTGGTTTTGTATTTCTTGGTGAGGTCATACTCACTAAATTTTATAGAAAATTAGTTACCCCAAATAACAGAACTACTGAAGCTCCCCGGAAGAAGATTTCCCAAGATGAGCACAGTCCCTTCATTACTGGGTTTGGTGGTACCCAGTAGAGCAATCTGTGTTCCTTCTCATCCTTGTTCCTTCTTCTATTGCTGGTCCCTTGTGTTACATTGTTTTTATTCTTTCTTTATTTTTTTAATTTTATTTTTAATTTTTTTAAATTTACATCCAAATTAGTTAGCATATAGTGAAGCAATGATTTCAGGAGTAGATTCCTTAAAGCCCCTTCCCACTTAGCCCCTCCCCCCTCCCACAATCCCTCCAGCAACCCTCAGTTTGTTCTCCATATTTATGAGTCTCTTCTGTTTTGTCCCCCTCCCTGTTTTTATATTATTTTTGTTTCCCTTCCCTTATGTTCATCTGTTTTGTCTCTTAAAGTCCTCATATGAGTGAAGTCATATGATTTTTGTCTTTCTCTGACTAATTTCGCTTAGCATAATACCCTCCAGTTCCATCCACGTAGCTGCAAATGGCAAGATTTCATTCTTTTTGATTGCTGAGTAATACTCCATTGTATATATATACCACATCTTCTTTATCTGTTCATCCATTGATGGACATTTGGACTCTTTCCATACTTTGGCTATTGTTGATAGTGCTGCTATAAACATGGGGGTGCATGTGTCCCTTTGAAAGAGCACACCTGTATCCCGTGGATCAATGCCTAGTAGTGCATTTGCTGGGTCATAGGGTAGTTCTATTTTTAGTTTTTTGAGGAACCTCCATACTGTTTTCCAGAGTGGTTGCACCAGCTTGCATTCCCACAAATATTCTTTTATCTTAAAAAGAAAGAAACATGATGATCAAAAGAAAGGAGAGAAAGTTATCATTGACCAATGATATGCATTGTTATCTGAAAATTTCTATAAGCTATTATACCGGTATAATATATTCGTTATGTGTAAATGTGTAAACACTAACTAATTAGAAATCATTAGTTTGAAAACATGATAAAAAATCTTAATTCAATACCAAACATAAACTGGGTGTTAGGGGCACCTGGGTGGCTCAGTCAGTTAAGCGTCCGACTTCGGCTCAGGTCATGATCTCGCGGTCCGTGAGTTTGAGCCCCGCGTCGGGGCTCTGTGCTGACAGCTCAGAGCCTGGAGCCTGTTTCAGATTCTGTGTCTCCCTCTCTCTCTGACCCTCCCCCGTTCATGCTCTGTCTCTCTCTGTCTCAAAAATAAATAAAAATGTTAAAAAAAAATAAAAAAAAAATAAACTGTGTGTTAGCCAGCAAATATATATAGAAACTGTATGGGAAACATTTTAAACTTCACTGAAGGAGTTAAAAGGAGAGTCTTCGATGTGGAAATATACCATATTGCTGATAGGAAAGACCTATTATTGTAAAGATTATACTTTTTCCAAATTAGCTTATAAATTTGGTATTTATAACCCCTGTATTTATACAGGGGTTTATTTATAACCCCTGTATTTTCATCAAAATTAAAAAATATTAATGTTTATTTTTGAGACACAGAGAGACAAAGAGAGACAGAGTGCCAACGGGGGAGGGGCAGAGAGAGAGGGAGACACAGAATCCAAAGCAGGCTCCAGGCTCTGAGCTGTCAGCACAGAGACCGACACAGGGCCCGAACCCACAACCGCGATCCGTGAAATCGTGACCTGAGCCAAAGTTGGACGCCCAACCGACTGAGCCACCCAGACACCTCTATTTTAATCAAATTTTAATGAGATTTTTTTCCCCAGACTTGGCAATGCTATTTTTAAAGTCACAGGAAGAACCAACAAGCAAGGATAGCAAAGATAATTGTGATTTAGGGTTGTTAAGGCAGTCATTGGCTTACTAGAAATTAAGCATTCTAGGGTTCTAATAGTTTAAACAGTAAGATTGTGCAGGGATAGACAAGACATGTAAAATAGGAAAGAAATGCGTAGACAAATCTAAACATGGCAAATAATTTACCTTGTGAACGAAATGGATTTTTTGGTCACTGAAGAAAAGATATTTCTTCAAAATGGTGCTGGAAGAAGCCATAAGGAAAATACAATTTTCCAATTCTATTTAATACCTTACCCCAAAATAAAATGCATTAAAAACTTAATGTGAAAAAAGAAAACGTAAAATGACTAAAATCAAATCTGTAGAAGTTTGTCCAATTTTGAATTTGAAATTGTCTTGCTTTTGCTCTGGAAAAACGAACTCAGTGGATTTCCAATAAGGATGTTACGCCTTATATCTGTAGGTATGTGGGGGTATTGTCATAGTGACAGAAGGGGTTACTGCTGACATTTAGTTAGTGGGTGCCAGGGATGTTAAAATCCTGCAGTGTGTGGGCCATTCCCTCACAGTAAGCTCCAGTTCTTTCCCCAAATGCCAAAAGCATCCCCACTGAGAAACACGTATTGTTGGGGAACATTATTAATCATGAAGAGGTCCAGTAAGTTAGCACTTGTATCCAGCTTCTCTCCCTTTTTACAGCAAAATGCCTAGAAACGAATAGACATTTGAATAATGGTTTTTCAATTTCCTTTTTCTGTATACCAGTCTTACAAAATGTTTCATCTGGGCAACTTGCTTTTAATTTGTTTTTAATGTTTATTTATTTTTGAGAGAGAGAGAGACAGAGTGCAAGCAGGGGAGGGACAGAGAGAAAGAGGGAGACACAGACTCTGCCTTCTCCTCACACATATGTGTGTGTGTGTATATATACATATACATATGTGTGTATATTTATATGTATATATGTGTTTCTCTCTATATGCCACCTCTTTATCCATTCATCAGTCAAAGGACATTTGGGCTCTTTCCATAATTTGGTTATTGTTGATAATGGGGAGCATGTGTCCCTTTGAATCAGTATTTTTAGAATGACAGCATTTTTAAACTTTAATGTGCATGTAGATTACTTAAGGGAATTTTGTTAAAGTGAAGATTGAGATGTAGTAGATCTGGAGTAGTCTACATTTCCTTTTTTATTTTTTAAGTTTTTGTTTAAATTCCAGTTAGTCAACATGCAGTGTAATATTGGTTTCAGGTGTACAATTTAGTGATTCAACACGTTCATACGACACCTGATGCTCATCACAACACCTGCGCTCCTTAATCCCCACCACCTATTTAATCCATCCACTCAGCCACCTCCTCTTTAGTAGCCGCCAGTTTGTTCTCTATAGTTAAGTCTGTTTTTTGGTTCGCCTCTCTCTCTTTTTTTTCATTAGACTCATTTTTTTTGTTGTTTCTTAAATTCCACATATGAGTAAAATCATACAGTATTTGTCTTTCTCTGACAGACTTACTTTGCTTAGCATAGTACTCTCTAGTTACATCCATTTCATTGCAAATGGAAAGATCTCATTCTTTTTTATGGCTGAGTAATATTTCATTGTGTTTGTATGGAGATATATATATGTGTGTGTGTATATATATATATGTATATATATATGGCACCTCTTCTTTATCCATTCATCATTAATTGATGGATGCTTACACTCTTTCCATAATCGTAGTGCAATTGCTGGATCTTAGGGTAGTTCTATTTTTAACTTTTTGAGAAACCCCCATACTGTTCTCCAGAGTTTCCACAAGTTTGCATCCCCACCAACAGTACAAGAGGGTTCCCCTTTCTCCACATCCTTGCCAAAACCTGTTGTTTTGTGTTGTTGATTTTAGCCTTTCTGGAAGGTGTGGGGTGATATCTCACTGTAGGTTTTGATTTGTATTCCCCTGATGATATGTGACGTTGTGCATCTTTTTATGAGTCTGTTGGCCAGATATGTAATTTGCATACATCTTCTCCTATTCTGTAGGTTGCCTTTTTAGTTTTTTTGATTGTTTCCTTTGCTGTGCAGAAAAGCTTTCTATTTCGATGAAGTCCTAATAGTTTATTTTTGCTTTTGTTTCCCTTGCCTCTGGAGACATATTCAGAAAGAAGTTGCTACAGCCAATGTCAGAGATTACTGCCTATTTCTCCTCTAGGATTTTAATGGATTCCTGTCTCACATTTAGGTCTTTAATCCACTTTGAATTTATTTTTGGGTATGGTATAAGAAAGCGGTCCAGTTTCATTCTTTTTCATGTTGCTGCCCACTTTTCCCTGCATTTCTAATAGATTATTAATGTTGCTGGTCCACGAACCATATTTTGAGTCTAATAAGAACCCTTTAAAGTTGTTTCCTTTCCTATCCTGAAGATTTTGAACGTGTCAGCCCCAGTTATTGTGTTGGTCAGTTCCTTAAAGTTAATCTCTCTCTCTCTTTGTATTTATATATATGTATATATATGTATATACAATTGGTTCTGTTTCTCTGGAGAACCCTGAGTAATAAACCAACCCACTCTCCATGCTATTTTGTTCCTCAGCTGCATGGCTAGAAGCAAAGTTCTCCAAAGGTTATGGAGCTACATGATGGAATGAGTTTGGATCCCTCAGTCACCATTAAAGGCAAACTGGTCATTATCACATGACCTATATCCAACTATGAGCTAGAAATAGATGGGATTTTTGTTGTTGTTGTTGTTGTTGTTGTTGTTGTTGTTGTTAAATCACTGGAGAAAAAAAATCAAGACATGTTCCCTTAATATAACACGATTCTAGTTTTGTAAAAAGTCTTGATTCAATTTTTAATATGTTCGGTGGTAAAATCCAGATGTTCTAGCTTATTCAAAGTTAATGCTCTTCCCCCTGTTTCTTTAGTGACCTCTTGGGCCTAAAGGAATCCTCTTTCTTATGGGACTTTTGTGTGAGAGACCCTCCTTCATCCCCTGAATCACTGGAAAGCTCTAGTCTACAAGACTGAGTATCTATATTTCCCTACAAATTCATCTGTCTGCACAAGGTCATCTCCTGATCTAGTAACCACAGAAATTGGCTACCTTTTTTTCTGGGTGTTTTTGGGGAACCTGATAAGATTTCATTTTATTAGCAGTGTCAACCTCCAAGTTCTTTCTGCTATGCTCTCTGCTCCAGGAGGATTTACATAGGCAAGATCTAAGACACCCTCAGCCTGGCTCTGTTTCTTGAGTAGACCTCATATGGTTCATGGGGAAAACTTCATACATTCTTTGTCCAGATGTGTTCCGGGAGACTAGGCCATTACCAATGGAAAAATGTTCCTATTGTTCACCATCAGGGTAGGTAACCAGTCATTGGGTCTCACTGTTTAGATTTCCTGAGCTTAAATCAGACACCAGCCCTCTGTGCCTCCTAATCTCCAAATGGCCCTACTGATGGATGGGCTGTTTTTCTGGCTGGGTATGAGGGACAACACACTTAATGTCTCCGCTTTGGGCAAGGGCACAGCGCAATTCTCTCCTAGAGAATCTCTGTCTCAGTTCAAATTGAGCCCAACTTCTTGAAGTGAGTGTTTTAGACTTTTATGTCTAGCTTTCCAACTACTACTTTGCGAGTTCTGCATAAAGGACCTACTAATGCATTTTGGGATGTGGGAGTGGTTGGAACGGGGCTTCTGCATACGTAAGGCAAGTTGTGCCTTCCATAACTCCGGAACACCATTTATCTCCTAGTCACTATAGACTTATGCAGTGATAATGATGATTTTTTCATGATGCCTTTTCTTAATTGTAGTTGGTGCAATTAAGGAAAATAAAAGGTTACCTATTTTTTAATTGCATAGAATCCTCTTGACAACTTATTTTGTTTTGGGTCATCAGAGGAACTGAGAAATCTCTTGTAATTAGGAATATTTTAAAATACTGAGTGTTTATATTTATAACATGTGAGGAAGGCAACTTGGATGTATTTAATTCCTTATCATTATTCCTTGAATACCAGTGCAAGTTCATTTTTGTTAGTTTTTAATAATTCATTTATTCATGCTGACTGAGAGCTTTTAAATTTAATTTTTAGAACCTAAAGACGAGATAGCAGGACTTGAATATCAGTTACTACTTGCATTCATATATTCTCTAATTGGTAAGTTCTGTGCCTTGTGTTGCTTTATATTTCTCATCAATATTTTAAAACATATATGTCTACGAATCTTAATTTTAATATAATTTATTATTCTAGGCTTTATTCCTTTGAAAGAAATATGGAGTGATATTTTTCTATAAATATGGCTCTTATGCATACAGATTTATAATGACATAAATTAGTCAAAGCCTTTTTGTGACAGTTTATTGTCTCTTAAAATTTTCTGTAATTTATAGTTTTGTGTGTGTCCAAAACCGAAGGACCTACAGGGAAATTTAAATTATTTAAATTATCCCAATTAAGGGAAGTAGTTTTGAATTTATAAATCTGACAATTTAATCTTGTAGTTGCCCTTCATAACACTTGCAAGGCTTAGCAAGATCATGAAGAGAAATTGCGTTTCATTCTTGAATCTATGGTAGAAATCTCTGGAGTTTATCTTTATAATTTCTCATTCTTCCCTGTAAGAACCACCAATGCTCATTCCACTATCTATGAATAATTTTAGTTGACAATCAAAATATATTAACCCCAAGTGACCTCAAAGCACTGAAACCCATCGTTTCTTATTCTAAAGGCTGTTGGGCAAACACACTTAAATCACTTACCCACCACAAAAATTCTTACAAATGAAAAGCTCAGTGGCCTCTTCTATCAAATAATTTCTCGATATTTTAACCTATGATTTCTGAGGCAAATCACATTTTTATCTTGCTGATGGGAAGTAGAGTAAATTTTCATTGTGTAAGACCTGATTTTAGAGCTGATTGTGAAGATAATCCTGCTCGGATTCAACAGTAAAAATTAAACCTCTCTCCACCTTTGGCCAGAAGAGGGAGGTAGCTGATTGCATCTGAGACATATGTGCAGTGATTCGGACCAACTTTTTTACTACAAATTAATTACTTCAACAATATAATAGTTAAAATAATGTATATCTTTGAAATGTCACTTGTAAAATATTCTTTACCATTAACTTACTGCTTGAAGTGATTGGTTTCCCTTAGATTCTGTGTGTTTGTGAAATTTAAAAAATGTTTTGCCAACTGGCTGTCAAGCTGAACTTTAGGTCAAAACATTACCAATGGATTTGAAAATCAGTGACAAAACAAACCAGAACACCCACCTTATTGTTTAGGATGTAAACTTTTGCCTGTGATGTAAGAATGTTATTTCTTAGCTGGTCTACATAGTTAAATGCAAGCACACGGCAACAAAGGATGATATATTTTTACCTCAAATATTTTCCATATTAATACATTTTTATGTCTTCTAATTTCTACCTCAAATATTGCTAATATTAATATACATTTTTATCTCTTCTAAGTTAGGAAGGAATCACTCCTTCAAATTACAATTTTTACTGTCCTTTTCTTCCTTTATATCTGGCACAAAGTTCATCTAAAATGTTTTCCTGAATTAGTTTGTACCCTAAAAGCCAGTTTGCATAGAGACTTGAGGGAAAATTTTCTGGATAATTCAATATGAAAAACAAAAATGAAAACAAATTAAAACAAATTAATCAAATAAAAGAAACTTATTATTGAGGAAACATAGGCATATAGGTATTTCTGTGTTGATAGTTGAACACATTTAATCTTATATTTTAAGTTTACTCTAGATGTATTTAGACATCTATGCATTTCCACCATGACAAAAGAATGCTAAGAATTTGGTTGTTTTGCCTCATGATATGTTGTATTTATTTTGGCCTTATGGGAATAGGCTTACCACATGACCCATTGAAAATTTGTTGCTGTTTGCTCAATTACAGACATAGTTTTAGTTGCATGATGTTAGTATTCAGATTCCTCACTGTATTTTTTTTTTATTTGTGAGTATATTTAGTTTTTCTTTCTTTTTTTCTTTTGTTTTCGATTTAACTTCCAAATTAAGAACACTTTTAATTTTATTAACTTTTTAATGTTTATTTATTTACTTTTGAAAGAGAGCATGAGCATGGGAGGGGCAGAGAGAGAATCCCAAGCAGGCTCCACGCTGTCAGTGCAGAACCTGAAGTTGGGCTTGAACTCATGAACCTACGAGATCATGACCTGAGTGGAAATCAAGAATTGGACACTCAACTGACTGAACCCCCCTCAGGTGCCCCAAAATAGGAAAATCTTAGGAAGAAAAACATGTACCCAAAGAAGACTCGAAATATCATTATCTCAAAATCTATACTCTGTGTAAGTGAATAGACCATTTGTGACACATTCAAGATGGCCACAAATTCTTTGAGGCTTGTCTCATCACGAAGTGGGGTTCTGTGTTCCTTCCACTGGGACCTAGGTAAGTCAGTGCTATCTACCAGAAGAAGTGAAGTTGTATGGTTTTTCTGGTCAAGATTTTAGTAGATTGGTAGTTTTACTTCTCGTCTCTTAGAATACTTGTTCTTGGACATCAGTTGCCATGTTGTGTGGAAGCCCAAGCAGCTCTGTGAAACGTCTTGTGTGACAAGGAATTGAGGTCCCTGGCTGGACAGATTGACAGCCAATACCAGTTTGCCAGCCATGTGAGTGAGCCACCTTGGGAACGCACGCTCCAGCTCAGTCCAGCTGTCCCAGCTGTCACTCCCTGGGGTAAGACATCCTTCTGAACACTGCTCATGTTGCTGGTTTGTGAGCAAAATGAAGGCTTGTTTTTGCTTTAAACCAAAAAGTTTTAGGGTGGTATGTTATGCGGCAACCCATGATTTTTCACACACAATCTTTTTTCAAAGAAGTTCATTCATAATAAATGATATAAAGTTAACAGTTTGGTCTTCTAAAGCTTTTCCTATTGTTAGGGGGAAAATCAAGGCATGTGGGCTTGCAATTAACATTAGGGAAAATAGAAAACTAGTGCTAAATTTTAAGTCGTAAACTCTACAACACCACTTCTGGGCTGAAGTATCTTTCATTGCTCCAGACAATGCCGGTAAATTTAGAGTTTATACAAGGTACCTAATACGTGACTGTGCCGTGTCAACATTCGTCACCATATGTCACCATACATGGACAATAGGTTGGAATGGATTTTGGAAACACTCATATAAAGTGATTATTGTATAATCATGTTCCAGGTTTGTCCCCCAAGACTTGAACTAGCATACCACAACTAAAACAAAGCACAGTAGAAGTTAAATAATACCCATTTTTTCTTTTCTGTTTGAAAAAAGCCTGCAGACGAAAATGAGGAGACTCACGCAGACATTCCTAATTCTTTTAGAACACACATTCTCGTTTTCACACTGATTTATTTTGTAAAACAATCCTTTTTAGGCACAGAAATACACATTTCTACGTAGAGCAGTATTCCTAAAACAGTAGCAGCCACCAGAAGCATTTGGAAGGTTTATAAAACATACCCTGTAGTGAACTAAGCCCAGACTTTGATTCCTTAGGTGTGAAGTAGGTCCTGAAAAGTTACATTTTTTTTCTTTTTTTTCTCTCTTTTGAGAGAAAGAGAGAGGGTGCAAGTGAGCAAGGGGCAGAGAAAGAAAGAGAGAGAGAAAGGGAGAGAGAAAAGCAGGGCTCACCTGAAGCGGGGCTCATTCTCACCCAATGTGGAACTCAAACTCATGAACCTTGAGATCATGACCTAAGCCAGTCAGATGCTTGATGACTGAGCCATCCAGGCTCCCCCGAAGAATTACATTTCTAAGTTCCCAGGCAATGTTGATGGTGTCAGCTATATAGTGTCAACTATAGTTCCCCATGTTAGGCGTTAGGGCCTCACAATTTCATCCTATAACTGAATATTTGTAGCCCTTTGACCAACTTCTCCCTATTTCCCCCACTCCCCCAGATCCTGGTAACTACTTTTCTACTCTGTTTTCTGAGGGCCTTTTTACCTGGACCAATGTTAAACTGAATATGTAGCCTAAAACAGAAATGGTGTTTCAAAATAAATGTTTGATATCAAGAAATGTGAAATCACATTAACTAACTTGAGTATATCAAATATCAATAAGTTTTTGTCTAATCCAGAATTACTTGGTGGGCAATCAAGGATGGCTTCTCACAAAGTTACCACTATCCCCCAAATATAATGCTTTCTTTAGAAAAACCACCTCTCAGTCCCCCCTTGAGAGAGAATATGATAGGTAAATTAACAGGAACTCAAAACAGAAGCATGGCTACTAGATGAACAAATAATACAAAAATGCCTGAAACCAAAAAACGGGCAGCTGCAGTTAACATCGGTCTCTTTATTATGTATCAGCTTGTCATATTAGAAAATTAAAAAACTTGGGGCGCCTGGGCGGCTCAGTCGGTTAAACGTCCGAATTCAGCTCAGGTCATGGTCTCACAGTTTGCGAGTTCGAGCCCCATGTTGGGGCTGCTGACAGCTCAGAGCCTGGAACCTGCTTCAGATTCTGTGTCTCCCTCTCTCTCCGCCCCTCCCCTGCTCTCACTCTGTCTCTCTCTCTCAAAAATAACTAAAGATTAAAAAAAATTAAAAACAAAAGAAAATCAAAAAACTTCATATCTATATCTAATCTATATCTATCTATCTCTCTATCTATATCTGTATCTATCTATCTATCTATCTACATTTTAACTAAATATGTACATGCAAATGAAGTATCTTGAATAATAAAAGCATCCCAATCTTGCAATAACTTTTAAAGTAAATTCAGGAAGTTAGAAAATGGTGGAGAAATGATAAAACAGACTCATATTTCAAACGGAATATAAAGGTACATACTAAGCAGGAAGAAAATTGAACAAAAAAGGAATTCAGAGTGATGAAAGACAGTCTCCTGTTTCAATAGCCCAACAAATGCCCTCTTCATGTGTTTCTATGACTTCAGCTGGAGACATACAAATCTTTTCCCAAAAATAGCAACATATGTATAACCTTTTTGGTAAAAATAGCAAAACATGGGCACAATAG
The DNA here is from genome assembly GCF_046562875.1 of Panthera onca. Classification (NCBI taxonomy): domain Eukaryota; kingdom Metazoa; phylum Chordata; class Mammalia; order Carnivora; family Felidae; genus Panthera; species Panthera onca. The sequence goes on along the minus strand of NC_138343.1, from coordinate 20,021,132 downwards.
CAACATATGTAAAACCTTTTTGGTTCAAGCAACATTCACACATTCCTTATTACCTTTACATGGGTGGAATATCCTTGATCCTTTAAAATATGGTAACGCTGTTTACCACTGCGAGAAGGACAAACAGTAGAGCTTCAAAATCATGACAATTTTTTTAAAGGCAATTAATTTAATTAGGGCGCCTAAAGAAAGGAATCCCAGAAAAGGAGAGCAGAAACATTTCTCTGTAACGTTTTCCACAAATTTAGACTCTAATCCAGAGCTTAAATAATGCTTGTGTCAAAATAGTGAACTGGCTTTCTGCAAAGGGCGTCTTTGAACTGGTTTTTACTTGTGGAGCTGTTTTGTGTGCTTAAGGTTACCCACTTGTCAAGATGCCAACCTGAAGCCCAGATGAGTACCTAAAGCTCATTCTACTTGCCCTCAGGACAGCTAAGCTTTGCATTTTTGATGACAATGGAATGCAGTAGTTTATGTCAGGTGTGTGTGTGTGTGTGTGTGTGTGTGTGTGTGTGTGTTGTTCTAAAGCTTCTGTTTGAGGTTCACCTTACTTAATTATAAAGTAAGCATGAAACAGGGGAACACCCTTCACAACTACCCTTTACTTTTCATTTTAAGGTCGTGCATCTTGCAAAAATCCGATTTTCTCTTCATTTTAGTTCTAGAAATAGTTTCCGTAAAAACTATTTCTCAAATACAATGAAACGTGTCAAATATTACACTAAGTCACTTTGCTTGCCTTAAATATAGATATGTTGTATTTCTTATTTTTGGTTCCATTTTGGAATTTAGGAAAGCAAATGTAATCCTAGAGGTCTTCTACAGTTGTCCTATTAAACAACTATATCCTGAGAAATGGACTTTCCATCAATTTCTATACGTTCTGTGTCTTCTCTGCGTGTCTGTGTCTATACGTTCACTCAAAATACCAGGGATAAATGTTTTGCTTCCACAGAAAAGCTACTCTTGTTGATTAAGCTTGAAATATTTATCTTTGAGGTTATTATCACCAGAATTTCTACTGATATCACTGAATAAAACAACATAGTTTCTTAAGTAACCTTATTAAGTTATATATTTTATGATTCTTAAAGAGCTAAGCAAAATGTTTGTGCCACAAACCTTGGATATGTATAATTCAGCTGATCTGTTTCTGAGAATACAGCCATAATAGGGAGAAAATACAGGAGTATGCTAATGAAAAGAGCGGTCTTCAAACTGCCATTAATTGTATGATTTTGTTGAAGTTTCCATATATATAGTAAAGAATTGGACTAGATCTTTAAATTTTAATTTCTAAAAGTTCTATGATTAAAAAGTAATCAGATCCATAGTAGAGAAAACAATCTAATACAATTAAGGAGACATTTGAGTTTCCTTCTACCCACTCCCACCTTCTCCCTAACTTCTTTTCTTGTTTTTCTCTTTTCTCTCTTAGGTTCTTTCTCCTCCCCTCCCCCTTCCTTCCTTCCCCCCTCCCTATCTCTCTTTCTTACTTCTTCTTTTTTTTTTCTTTTCTCTTTTCTTCCTCCTTCTATCCCTCCCTTTCTTCCTTACCTTATTTCTTTTCCTTTATTGTTTAGCTTATGGATCCTGCCTTTAATAAAAGGGAATGAATGATATTAACATAGAACGTGAGGAAGTTATACTAGAAGCTTAAAAGAGAAGATGGAGAAAAGCCACTTAATGTAGCACCGACAAGACTAAGTAAGATAGGGAGCTCTGAGGATCTGTGTGGATGGAGGTCAGAGATGCCTTGGCAAGCATTGGGGATTGAAAATCATGTTTAGACATTTAGAGCCACCCAGACCAATCCAACCTGTACCGCACTTCAAAAACTCATTTGCTGGGGCACTTGGATAGCTCAGTGGGTTAAGGGTCTGACTTCGGTTCAGGTCATGATCTCATGGTCCGTGGGTTCGAACCCCGCATCAAGCTCTGTGTTGACAGCTCACAGCCTGGAGCCTGCTTCGGTTTCTGTGTCTCCCCATCTCTCTGCTTCTTTCTTTCTCTCTCTTAAAAATAAATAAATATTAAAAACTGCTGACAGTTCAGTTTCCCTAGAGCACTAATCTCACCACGTAGAACTTGCAGAGGATAATTAGTGTTCTACTCATGCAGTAAAAATAGTGGGGGCAAAGAGCAAACAAATTCTTGTCATAAAAACAAATCTTGTCACACGGAACAAGTAGGGTGGGTGGGAGGCAGTGTGGTATGGTAAGAAATTCACAGCCCTGAGGACCCTTAGGAGCTGTTGGACATATGACAAGTTTCTTTCTTTCTTTGTTTCTTTTACTCTCCGTTTCCTCATGCATAACATGGAGATTATACTAATTCCCACGGAGGGACAATGTGTGACTTAAATGCAGCAACACTGCAAAGCACCCCATGTAGTACCTGCAAATAATGGGTGCCCTCCCTTTGGTTTTTCCTTCCCTCCCTTTTATCTGTTCCCCTTTTCCTTACTCCTGATTTTTTTCCTCACCCTCTCACGATGGAAGAAACAGAAGCTTGCAATTAAAAGACCTTAACATTCAAATGCTCCGTTGAGTTGCTTCTCAATGTCTCCAGGCCCTTGTGGTGGGTGATTCTTCCTAAGGACTCCCTGCTGACCTCAGTTTCCAAAGTCCTGGGCCCATGAGCGGATCTCCAGGGTGCTGCTGGGCATTTTTAAGATTCTCTCCTCAACCAGTTGTTTCTTATCCCCTTGGGAGCTATAATGTAATTCCTGGAATTAGAGCTTCCCCGGAGCTATTTATTGGCAAGGACAGACTCTTCATCTTTTTCAGAGTAGCTCTACCAGGAAGGAGCTCTGAGGCCTCTTCTAGGAACACAGGGGCAAGTCTAGACATGATTTTTTTTTTGCTGCTTACACTGCAGAATTATTGGGTTAACACTGAAATTGTTTTCTTCTGAGCGCATTGTAGGATTTTGTGATGTATAAAATTTACTATGAAACCTTTCAATGGTGTCCCTTGGTTTAATCAATATTGACTTTTATTTTTAAGACAGAGGAAGAGAGTGAGGGGGGAGAGGGAGAGGGGAGAGAGAAAGAGAAAGAGAGAGAGAGAGAGAGAGAGAGAGTCTTAAGCAGGCTTCACACCCAGCGCTGAGCCCAAGGTGGTCTCAATCTCATGACCTTGGGACCATGACCTAAGCTGAAATCAAGAGTCAGACACTCAACTGACCGAGCCACCTAGACGCCCCAAGATTGACATTTTTAATAATCTTGGTAAAGATTCTATCTAGGATACTGCATTCAAGTGTGTCTCAGAAATACCTGAGAAGGGGGGCTCCCTTGGATCAAGGCATTGAACCTGACCAAATGTTCCACACCACTTGAAAATCAGTTTAGTTTATGAAGGGTGATACGCATCATTGGTTTCTAGTTTAAAGAAGGCAAAGAAAGTGCTACTTGAGACAGGGTGATGTTTGAAATCCATCAGCATGAAATTCAGTGACTAGAACCAGGTGATTTTTATTATTGACAAGAGGACAATTTTGATGTTTGGTCTTGGGAAAATGTAGTAGTTCATGCCAGAGGGGGCAAAAAAACAGCTCAAAAGTAGAAGTCATCCCTGGATACAGTTTATCAAAAAGTAATAAATATATCTGCCATGACATATCCTTACAACTTCATTGAAACAGTTGCTGGGATTCTGAATAGTTTCCAAGATCCTTATGACCCACAGTGTAGAGCTCATTGGCAGGAATGTGCAGTTTGACCCTCTTTGTGTGCAACACTGAGAAATCAACATGGGAGGCAATTACCAGGACTCCATGGCCCGGTTCTCCACTGAGTCAGGGTGGGCTCCCCATAGCCTGCAGACTTTTGCAATACCTGATGAGGCAGCTCGTGCTGTCTGCTACAGCCACTGTGCCAGCTCCTTTGAAAGCTTGAAGCATTCGTTTTGCTCTAGAAGATAAGTGAAGAAGAGAGAATGGAAACACGAAACACAGTGCCCTTGGACATGCGTCTGGTAGGCTGTTTGCACATAGAGGGTGTCATCCATAGAGTGTATCAGTGCACACATTAAGTGATATTAGATGTCATTGCCATAGTGAATATTTGAGATTCATCTGGTGTTCTAACATTACTGACTTTAACTATCCCTGAGGACCCTAAATTGAATTATTATTTTAAACTTGTCAAAGGCAATCTAATGAGTAGTTGATATTGGTGTTTCTAGGTTTACCTCAAACCTGCCAGATAAAAAAAAAAAAAATCTCAGTTTTGTTCTAATTCTAATTAATATTATCTCTACCCGGATAACCCAGTACTCTGTATCGTTGAGAAGCAGAGGTCAAAGGACAAGATATTTGTGGTACCTCACTAAGATAATATCAGTAAGCCAGCCATTAGTTTCATGGAACCTGTCACCAAGCAGATGGTCAGCCCAAAGAGACTCCTTGAGATGACTTGTTGGAGGAGATTCACCAAAAGAAGGCCCATGTTTCTTGCTATTCAAAATGACAGAGTTAAGATGTCTATTGATTAACATGGGTCCGTCAAGACTTGCTTTGGTTTTCATCTACTTAAGTAGATGACCGATTTTGGCTCAAGTCATGATATTGAGGTTCACCAGTTTGAGCCCCTGCATCTGGCTCTGTGTTGACAGCTCAGAGTCTGGAGCCTGCTTCAGATTCTGTGTCTCCCCTTCTCTCTCCCCCTCCCCTGCTCATGCTCTCTCTCTCTCTCTTACTCTCTCTCTCTCTCAAAATAAATAAATAAATAAATAAATAAATAAATAAACAAACATTGAATAATAAAAAACGATTATATTCTGAATTTTTTTCTGTGAGTATTCCTGCTATTTTATCACAAGAGTTACTTATAAGCTAAAATAGAGGATTTTTTTCTTATTCTAAAGGCAATATAAGCTTATTGTAGAAATTGGGAAAGTACAAAAACAAGTCAAAGTGACTTGTAATTTTACTGTTGAGACTTGTCTGCAAACTTTTAGCGTATTTTCTTATAAATACATGTGTGTGCACGTGTGTGTATGCATATGCACATGTGTACACATTTAGGACCAGACTGTATATAGTAACTTATTGCCTGCCTTTTAAAATTTTTATCTTTTATTTTTTAAAGTTTATTTATTTATTTTTGAGAGAGACAAAGATCAAAGAAAAAAGCACAAGTGGGGGAGGGATGGGGAGAGAGGGAGAGAGAGAGAGAGAGAGAGAGTCTCAAGCAGGCTTCATACGACCAGCACAGAGCCTGACGCAGGGCTCAAACCCACAAACCATGAGATCATGACCTGAGCCAAAACCAAGAATAGGATGCTTAACCGACTGAACCACCCAGGTGCCCTTCTGCCTTTTTTTTTTTCAAAAAAATGAAGCATTATATGTTACGCATTTGTCCAATCTCAAATATTTTTAAGACATTATTTTTAAGAGTTGCATTTTTTTATGATTTTATCATCTGGATAAACCATATTGTGTTTATTTTTATAAAGACTGCTTAAACTGTTTTCAGTCTTATAATTAATGCTGCCATAAATGGGTATGAACATTTTCAAGGCGATATTACCAACTTGTTCGGAAAGTTTGCGCTGAGGTGCACTTTTGCCAGCAGTAGACTAGCCACAGCCAGTCCTGCTGCCCCTGCGATGATTACCAACTATTACTTTAGGGAGACAATTAGGATATTGGTGAAGAGCACTGATCTCAGTTCTGCCTCTCAGTAACACAGTCTTTAGCAAGTTATTAACCTTTCTGTGCATCATTTTCCTCATCTGTAAAATTGGGATTAAAATAATAACCCATTGCGTAGTGTTGGGAGAATTATATGAGAAAACAGATTTAAAGCTCTAAAATATAGCACCTGGCAAATAATAATCACGAGTGCTTGCTAATTAATATGGCAAATGATCAATAATTTGATAGGCAAGGTATATATCACCATGATTTTGATTGGTGAATTTAAATGTTGTTTCACACAAAAATAAAACATAAAAAAATAAAAAATAATAAATGTTGTTTCACAGGTTTCTTGTTCTTTCTTTTTTCTTTTCTTTTCTTTTCTTTTTTTTTTTTTTTTTGTATGATTATCTGTCTGGCCATATCATTTACCCACCATGGTAGCCATGGAGATGTGCTGCTCAAGCACCCAGGTCAAGCAAAGAATTGTAGCTCCAGGAGCTGAGATCTGTCAGTGGACCCCTCAGCTAACAGTCCCCTCAGGGATTTCTCCAGCTTCAGAGGCTGCCTACCCCAAGACCATACCCTTTCCTAGGATGGCCCACATTCACTGAATGATAGGTGTGGAGGTATAAAGGAATGGACACCTTGGCCCAACTTGGGACAATTCTGAATGACCATTCTAGCTGTAGAGCCCTACCCTTTCCCCCCAACTCTCTCCCAATGTGGGGTTAGCTGTCAGGCTTATATCGAAGGTCCATTTCTCCTGCCTTATCCTGCTTCTAACTCCTCGCCCCCCTCCTACTTCCATAGATATTGATTACAAGGACATCATCTATGTCCAAATAAGCATCTATGGAATTACAGGGGTTGGTGGGGGCGGGGGGGAGAGGGAAACACTAAACTTTGTCTCCCTGTTGCTTTCTGGGAAATCCAAACTCTGACACCCATTTTTCTCTTGGGGTCTGTATTTCTCTTGTTGACTTGTTATAGTTTTCTATATATTGTTATAGAATATAACAATATTCTATTGTTTCTATATCTTGTTATAGTTTTCTCTATATTAGGCTTATAGACATATATCCTATTTATTATAAACACTTTTTCTACTACTTTATGTTACTTAATTTTGCTTCCCTGTGCTTTTTTAATATCTAGAAGTTTTTAGTGTTCAAATTATCAAGTCTATTACTTTTATAGCTTTCATGCTTTAAAAAATCCTTATATGATTTCATTTTTAACTCTTTAAATCACTGGGAATACATGTAAGTCAAAGATACAAGTTGAGAAGGGAAACAATTATCTCCCAATCAATCAAACACACAAACACTATTTTATTAAGTAAAATTTCCTTTACTGGTACAATTGTGAGTTACATTTTTCAAGTTACATTTATTAATTAAAAATTGTTATACATCTTGCGATTCCTTTCATGACTATACTGATCATATTTAAACCAGTACCACGTTACCTTGATTATTACAGCTTTTATAATGCATTTGTTAATTTTCTAGGATACTCTTTTCAGGATATTTGTTTTAGGATACTTTTCTTTTCCAAAATGTTTTTGCCCACTTTTGCACATCGTTCTCCCAAACGAGACTTAAAATCATTTTCTCAAGCCTCTATCCTACTTCTCCCCACCCCCAGCCCCCCACAACAAAAAAATTCCTGTGGGGGCTTTTAATATATTTAATTGTATTAAGCCTAAAAATGAACTTGGGTTATGGTGAACAAACTCCGTAAATTTACTAAAAATTATTGAATTGTACACTTAACATGAGTGAATTTTACAGTACTTAAATTATACCTCAATAGAGTTTTTTTTTTTTTTTAAATGAGCTTTCTGTGCAGAAACGTTTTATTTAGGCCTTCTTTATATTTTTAATGATGTTAGTCGTGTTCACCTCCAGCAGGTTCTATCTGTTAACCTTTTTCGTTTTTTCTTTCTTTCTTTCTTTCTTTCTTTCTTTCTTTCTTTCTTTCTTTCTTTCTTTTGAGATAGTCTGAAGTGCAAGACTGTGATTGAATCTAGAGGCTATGAAATCCAAAGAGTAGAGTGGCCAATGTGACAGCCATGTGATAGCCTGCTAAAGGGATGAAATGGCGGTAGAATCATTAGAGCCATGTTTTTGCTGCAGGAGTCCCAAGCACCAATGTCTTCAGGACTGAGCAGCCCATGTGGATATGTAAACTATCTCAGAGGAAGACAAGAGAGGATGAGAAAAGCTATGGATGCTAAAAACTGGGCCCCTCACCTGGAAGCATGCCAGTTTAGAGTTTCTGAAGAACATAGTGTTAGTGAATCAGAACTCCTCTGTCATCCAACCTCAGCCCACTGGCCTCCAAGTTGTAGCCTTATTTTATGGTCACCTGAAATTCATATTGAGTTGCCTGCTGTGAGAATCATCAGCAACATGACCATTAATTCAGCATAACACAGAGTAACCACTGAATTGGAGTGAGCTGGCCTTTCTCCGTGGGCTCCTCAAACCCAGATGTGACTTTTAAGGAAGAAGTACAGTGGGTGTCTGGGAGAGCAGCTGTATGAGAGAAGTCTTGGTGGTTCTGTGCTAGCCCATTGAGTCCTTTTCTGTGCCCAGGTCCAGGCACCCATGATCTTTGTGTTGTTGCCTGTTTCTCACCAATTTTCCTACAACATCTATTAAGAATTCATACTCTAAATTGAAGTTAGAAAGTGATCAAGATGTTTTTAAAATTTATTTTTAATTGAAATATAGACACATAACGTTACATTAATTTCAGGTGTATGACATAGTGAGCCAACAAATCTATACATTATGCTGCGCTTATCACCAGTTAGCTACGATCTGCTTCCATACAACACTATTATAATACTATTATACTATTAAAATATCATTGGCTGTATTCCCTCTACTGTCCCTTTTATCTCTGTGACATATTCATTCCATTACCAAAAGCCTGTCTCTCCCACTCTCCTTCACCCATTTTACCCATCCCCCCGCTCTGGCAACCATCAGTTGGTTCTCTGTATTTACGGATCTGCTTCTGCTTTTTGTTTGTTTATTTGTTTTGTTTTTTGGATTCTGCATATAAATGAAATCATATGGTATTTATCTTTCTCTGTCTGGCTTATTTCACTTAACGTACCACCCTGTAGTTCCATTCATGTTGCAAATGGCAAGATCTCATCCTTCTTCATAGGTGAGTAATATTCTATTATATATATGTTATGTATATAAACCCATATATGTTATTAATATAATTTATAATAAATAAATATATATATCGCAGAAGAGGATAAATATCTAAAATTCATTACTTGACTGCTTATTTAATTATCAAAATATATTTCTTCCTGCTAACACATGCATAGCAAAACTTGTGCATAATAATAATGGAATCTTATAAGCCTTTTGGTTAAAAATTATATACACATATACATAATTTTATAATTTATTAACATATGCCCATTTTAGTTAATTATAAAATTTACTAAATTTTTATAAAATTTTACTAAACTTTATAAAAGGCCAATTATATTTTTACAACAGACTTACTGTATTTTTATATATTAATTGACATGTATGTTTCTTTTTATTGCCCAAAGACTCTTGCCCAGTGGCTCAGTGAAGGAAAGAATATGAATTTATTTATATGTATATGTGTTAGATCGGTTCTGATTAGAAGGGGTTTGTATCTTAAAATGAAACACAACCTCAGCAAATGAAAACAGTACTATTAATTTAATCTTTGATAACAAAAATTTCAGCCTTGTCTTACAATTTTTAGAAGAACACATTTAGTTTGCACAATCTTTAAGATTGCCCAGTAAATTATATTCTCTTAATGTAAGATCTTTAATGTTTTTCTAATTATGAGTATCTTTATTTTTAAATTTTACTTGAAAACATTGTACATTATACAAGTGGAAAAATAGTGACCAGTATCACTAAATTTTATAGGAAATACTTATCTTCTTACACAAAATTCATACAACTTAATATATTAGTATTATCTTTATAATTGATCCAATTGAGTTAATTATTTGAATTTTATGTTCATCTTAGAAAAATATAGAAATAGACAACATACTGATCAATCTTTTCCAGGGTCACAATAGTCTTAAGCTTCTCTTTTATTTTATTGTATGAGATATTTTATAAAATTGTTTTTAAGTAATGACACCACTAACAATTTTTTTTTCTGAATTATCTAAATCTTTAAATTACTTAAATTATGGTAAAGTTAAATGTAAGGCTTTAAAGTTTACTTTAGGATTCACCTTCTACCAAAAATTCTCCTTCCCTGACACTGTTATAATTATACCTCAGTCTCTATTTTATCATAATTCTTCTAACAGATTAATAATGATCAACTAATGATCTTTTGAGTTAAATTTCATAACCATGACAAGTTTCCAGAAGGTGAACTGCTGAGAAATTTAAGAAGATTTGGCTAAAGTTACAGATAAATTGCTTACAAAGGGATACATTGACAAAGAGCCTTGTGTTGTTGCATTTAATAGGAAGAGTACAAACCATTGTTTTAATAACACACAAATGTTTCCACATAGAGAAAAAAGAAGGCATTGTCATCATCACCATCATCAACCACTGCCATCCACATCTCTACATCGACTGGCATTTAAAAAACTCAAAACATGAACTCTGCAATTGAATGACATCTTGAACAGATTTCCCCGTCTAAGTACTCTATTATCTACTAAGACACAAAGGTATTCCAGCCCCAATAGTTTGTTGCTTTGGTTGTCAATATCTTGATGGCATTTTTTTTTTCTGTAAAGAGATTTTCTCCCAAAATACTTTCAGGCTCTAAATTAGCTGTTAGCTGCCAGCAGCACAGCGATTCTTCCTCTTTCTCAGAGTTACAGATTACTCCCTAAATCAAAAATAAAGACTTCTTCATCACAAAGGACTTGGCATATTTTCAAATGTAAAGAGACAGCACCATAATTAATTTCTTAAAAGATATGACAAATATTCTGGCAGGTTAGTTTGGATAAATGAAAGCTTCTGAGGACAGAAGAATTTATTATTTTTGAAACTACTAAATATGAATTCTGAGTGTTTTCCATTTGCTGTAACTATTTGTCAAGATTTGATAAAGTGAACTTTGCCCTCAAGTGGTTGGTAGCTAGAGCATAAGCAAGCCGCTGTTAGAGCTGATGGGAATTTTAAGTAGAATGGAAAATAGATGTCTAGGGTTGGGGATAGACTTTCTTTCCAGTAGCAGTCTAAAAAATAATGCTGGATTTCTAATATATTATTGTAATTACCATTTCCAAAGAGGAAAGAGTGAGAAAACTCAGGCAAGCAAGCATTAAAGCATCTGTTCTCCATATAGCTGATGAAATCCCACAAGTTCTGGACCTAGAACAATGCAAAAAAATCATTCTTTCTGAATCACAAGATTTTTGGTCACAACAAGAGGTAATAGATAAATTTATAAGACATATACTTAAAAAAAAGATTGTGTTCATAAACATCCTAAATAATTTTCATTAATTTATTGTTTGATATTGAACTTTGTTTTTGAGGCCTTGAAAGAGTCTTCCAGTTTTAGAAATACTAATTTCTAGCATTTATTGTTGGGCACCATGATAAGTACTTTATGTATGTTATTTATTTAAATCTTGTATATGCTTTCACGGAGATTGGGAAATGAAGCTTAGAGAGATTAAATAATAGCTATTCAGTGGTAGAGGTTAGGTTCAAACCTAACTCTATTTACTCTTTATATCAGAGGGATATTAAAAGCAGATATTTACTTCTGATGAATTTGGAGTAACAAGGACCTTTCACCTAAAAAAAAATCTTGCTAACCCATCAAAAGAAAAAAAAAGACAAAATATATGAAAGAAAAATCTAAAACATTGGACATAAGGCCAATCAGAACTGCGATCCCTGAGAGAAGGGGGAAAAAAAAGAAAGTAAGTCCTACAATTGCCCTGGTGTACTACTTGGGGAGAGTGTTTAGGCCACAACACAGTTAGGCAGCAGGCCCAGTGGTCAGACTTGGCTCTGTCTCCCTTGAAAGGTCAAAGTTGGGAGGAAGGAGAAGCAATAACAGGTAGCAGAGAAGATATACCAGGCTGATGACAGCTGCCAGGAGAAAGAGATACAGACATCTTCACAGGTTTCCTCTTTAGAGGACAACTGCTATATCCAGGTGGAGAACCTCTTTGAGGCCAGTGAAAGAACCACCTGAAAAGATTAGAGGCAACAATCTCCGGCACTTACACAGGTTCAGTAATAGCACCTGTTCCCACCAGCCAGAGTGGTAAGAAAACAACAACAACAACAAAAGCCACAAAAACAAAACAAAACAAAAAGTATAGTAGATGGGACATCAAATAGGGTGCTTGGATGGGCGTTACCTCTTCCATAGGAAAAGTTAGTCCTAGACTAAATGCTGCTTCCGTCTCGTCTTACAAAGCTTAAAAGTGTGCCTCAGAAGGATCAGAGTGCTTACAAGTAAACTAATCACATTGCAAATAAAGCTCAAGGTTATTTAAAGGAATATAAAATATCCAACACTCGACAAAGTAACATTTACAATAATGGTATTCAGTCGGTTAGCAGGCATGCCAACAAGTAGTAAAATGTGACTCATAATGAGAAGAAAAATCAATCAGTAGAAATAGAAAAAGAAATCACACAGATGATAGAATTAGTAGACATGGACATTCAAAGCTGTAACACACTTCACAGGCTCAAGAAGTTAGAGAGGGGTGCCTGGGTGGCTCAGTAGGTTAAGCACCTGACTCTTGATCTCAGGTCTTGATGTGAGGGTCATGAATTCAAGCCCACATTGGTCTCTGTGCTGGGTATGAAGCCTACTTAAAAAAAAAAGTTAGAAAAAAGATGTGTCCTGTTAAACAGGGCCATAAATACATGAGAAAGACTAAAATCAAACGTCTAGAAATGAAGACTACAATGTCTGACATTAAAAATACACTAGATGGGACAGACAGTAGGGTACATGTACACACTGCAAATGAAATGATTAGTGAACTTGAAAACATAGCAATAGAAACTATCCAAAATCAAACACAGAGAGAACAAAGACTGAGAAAACATTTTTTTTAAACAGAGTAAAAGTATACTGTTAAGGCAACTTCAAGCAGCCTAATATATGTCTAATTGAAATTGCAAAAGGAAGGGAAAGAGAAGAAAAAAATTGAAGAAATAATACCTGAAAATGTTCAAACATGACAAACCATAAACCCAGACAGCCAAGATCATGAAACTTAGAGCGCAAGAATTAGGAAGAAAATTGCTTTAAAATTGCTTTAAAACCACTCATGGCATAAAATACTGGTGGCTGAACTGTCCCAGGAGGGGATGCCAAGCTGGTAGAATTAGCAGGTCTCTGATTTCCATGTGGGTCCATCCTGCTGGTACTAACCTTCCCCCAAGCTGTTGGGTGGATGGGTTGATTGGGAAGTTGGGACCCAGTCTGTCCCCAGGAAACCAGCCCCTGCTGCTCCTTCCGTCTTCACCACATTTCCAAGGCAAGGGCATTCTGCTGCCCCAGGGGTGGGCACTGCAAGAAAATCCCATGTGCCAGTGGAAAAACAGGCTGCTTAGCCTTGGTTCTGAATGGCTGGACCAGAGACAGATATGTGTGCATTCTGTGACTCCCCACTGTGCCCCTATAGCAGTTACTGCTAGGAAAACACAGTCAGGATTCTCACCCTAGTGCTTAGCTGGAATGGACATATGCCCCAGGTGGCTTATGAGAAGTGTCTGGGGGAACTGATGGGTTCTTAGAGGATCCTTCCTGAATGGTGTTAGTAGTGTCATATAAAGAAGAAAGAAAAGGATGAACCTGCATGGAAGCTAGAGACCTGCTAATTCTGCCAGCTCAACATCCCCTCCATCCCCCACCCCCCACCCCTGCTCTGAAAGAGTCCAGCCATCACCACTTTATGTGATCACCAGGGCCTTCTGCACCTGAACTCCTTTTCTACCTGCCCATAGACCAAACACTTCCGTCTTCCAGTTAATCTGGATCCAGTTAATCTGGGACCTACCCAGTCCTCCTTCCCTCTCACTCCTCCTCTCTCAGACCTCCAGCCTCCACTCTGCCTTGATCATCAGTTTCCTGTTCAGTGAGTTGTCTTTGCTATGCAGCCCATTAAATTTTGGGGAACTCTCTGAGGGGAGAGAAAGAAAGGAAAATAAATTTAGGAATTTCGGGGGTGGGGATTGTGTGCAAATCCCTTTTATTTGGGGAACCATAAGATTCAAATTGCTTGGATGAATATTTTCACTGGGGTCCTCTGAGTAGTAAGGTTTCTGTGTACTGGGGAAGGTGCTCTCAGGCGGGTCACCTGGGGCCATTTCTGTTGAGCAGCTCCGTTGTGTCCAGTTTGGGCATAGAGTTCTGTTGCTATAAATTAAACACTGGAAAATATTTTTTAAAAAAAGAAAAGAAAAGAAAAAGACAAAACAAACAAACAGAAAACAAACCTTAAAAGCAAGCAGAGAAAAAAAAAACCATAGATGGACAGAGGATAAAGGTGAGGACATCTGTTTCTTCTAAGAAACAATGGAAGCCAGAAGACAGTATAGCAACATATTGAAGCTACTGAAATAAATGATTATTTCAGAGCTCTCTATCTAAAGAAAATATTATTCCAAAAAAAGATGAAATATTTTCTTTTTTCAGATATTATAAAGCTAAAAGAATTCATCAGCAATAGACCCACATCTGAGAATGTTGGTCATTCAGGAGAAGGAATATGACACTAGATCAAAATACACAGATATATCCAAAATACTTCTTCCTTTTTTGTTTATTTTAAACGTATTTGACTGTTTAAAGCCAAAATGATAGTGTTTACAACAGGTAAACATGTAGAAGGTTTACAACATGTAAAGTAAACTTTTGATAAAAATAGCACAAGGGCTGGGAGGGGGCTGCAACAGAAACAAACTACTGTAAGATCCTTACATTGTACCTGAAGGATTATAATATTACTCAAAAGTGGATGAATAAGTTAAAGATGTATACTATAAATCCTGAGTCAACCACTAAAAAAATCAAATAAGATTTATAATTAATAAACTAACAAAAGGGATAAAATGGAAATCATTAAAAAGGCAATCAATCCCCAAAAAAGCCAGAAAAAAGAGAAGAACAGATGAAACAAATAGAAAACAAATAACAAGATGATAGATTTAAACTCAAGAATATAAATGATCACAATAAATATAAGTGGTCTAAACACCATATTAAAAGATGTGATGGGTGGGGTGCCAAGGGCCTGGGTGTTCAGTCGGGTAAGCGCCCATCTCTTGACTTCACTCAGGTCATCATCTCGAGGTTTGTGGGCTCCAGCCCCGTGTGGGGCTCTGCAATGACAGTGTGGAGCCTGCTTGGGATTCTGTCTCTCTCCCTCTCTGCCCCTCCCCCACTTACTCTGTCTCTTTCAAAATAAATAAAAATTAAAAAAATAAAATAACAGATGAGATTGGCAATTGGTATTTTAAAAAAGGGCAAGACCCAACTATATGCTGTTTATAAGAAATAAATAAATTAAAGGGAAAAGAATGGAAGAGATATATCAAGGTAGCACTAATCAGAAGGATGAAGTAGCTATATTAATCTCATACAAAGTAGATTTCAGAATGCATAACAATCCAAAATATTTATGCACTGCATAACAGAGTAAATAAAGAAAATGAAGGAAAAACTTACAGAAAAACAAGAAGAAATAGAAAATCCACAATTAGATTCAGAGATTTTAACACCCCTTCTCAATAATTATAGAGATGGAGAAACAATTAGAAGAAAAATTCATAGGGCATAGAACATTTGAACAACAATATCAACCAATTTGATCTTACATTTATAAAACACTACACCCAACAAGTGCAAGATATACAATGTACTTAGCACATTAATCGACACAGACCATATTTTAGACTGTATAACAAGTTTCATTAAGTTTGAAAGAATTCAACTCTTATAAAGTATGTTTTATGAGAATAGAATTAAATTGGAAATCAATAACCAAAGAATTTTAGAAAATTACCAAAATTTGAAAACTAAATAATATAATTCTACATATTCCATGGGTCAAAGAAAAAAATCAAAAGTAAAATTAGGATGAAAATAAAAATACCATATATTAAATTTTGTGTGACATAGCTAAAAGTAGTTCTGAGGGAAAAAATTATAGCCATAAATGCCCATTAAAAATAAGAAAAGTCAAAATCCTAGGGGCATCTGAGTGGCTCAGTCTGTTAAGCGTCTGGCTTCAGCTTGGGTCATGATCTCATGGTTTGTGGGTTCGAGCCCTATGTCCAGCTCTGTGCTGAAAGTTCAGAGCCTGGAACCTGTTTCAGATTCTGTGTTTCCTTCTCTTTGTGCTCCTCCCCTAATCATGCTCTGCTTCTCTCCTCTCTCAAAAATAAATAAACATAAAAAAAATTAAAAAAAAAAGTCAAAATCCTTGACCTCTGCTTCTGTTTTCAGAGACTAAAAGAAGTGCAAACTAAAACCAGTATTTGCAGATGTAAGGAAGTAATAAATATAGGGACAGAAATCAATAAAATAAAATAAAAAACCCAAAGAACAAATTAATATGACCAAAAGCTGTTTCTCTGAGTAGGTTTAAAAAAAATGATTGATTAAAAAAAAGATATAACACCAATTATCAATATTAGGAGTTATACAACTGACAGGTATAGATTCTACCTATGTTTTTAAAAAGAATGAATATTATGAACAACTGTTTGCCAAAAATTTGACAGTTTAGAGTAAATTGACAAATTTTGTAAAAACCATAAACCACCAAAAGTCACTCCAGAATAGATAACTAGAATAGCGTTATATCTATAAAAGAAATTGACTTAGTAGTTTAAAATCTTTCTACCAAGCTGGGACAACTGAATGGCTCAGTCAGTTAAGCGTCCAATGCTTGCTTTTGGCTCAGGTCATGATCTCATGGTTGAGAGATCAGCATGGAGTGTGGAGTCTGAATGGGATTCTCTCTGTCTTCCTCTCTCTCTCCCCCTCTTTCTATCCCTCTGCCCCTCTGCTGCTCATGTTCTATTTCTCTGTGAAAATAAAATAAATAAAATAAAATAAAATAAAATAAAATAAAATAAAATAAAATAAAATAAACTTTAGAAACAATAAAATCTTTCCGGGGCCCCTGGGTGGCTCAGTCAGTTGAGCGTCCGACTTCAGCTCAGGTCATGATCTCATGGTCTGTGAGTTCGAGCCCTGCGTCGGGCTCTGTGCTGACAGCTCAGAGCCTGGAGCCTGCTTTGGATTGTGAGTCTCCCTCTCTCTCTGCCCCTCCCCCGCTCATGCTCTGTCTCTGTCTCTCCATCAAAAATAAATAAACATTAAAAAAAAATAAAAATAAAATCTTTTCACAAAGCTTCAGGTTGAGTTAACTTCACTAGAGTATTTTCCAAATTTTTGAAGAAGAAAAAATACCAAGTCTACACAAACACTTCCAGAAAATTGAACAGGATAAAACACTCAAAAATTCATTCTATGAGAGCAGTGTTAACCAAATACCAAAGCCAGAAAAAGATATTAGAAGAAAAAAAGTATAGACCATTAATCTTCATAAACACAGATGCAAAAATAATAAAAAAATTTCTTATAGAATCCATTAGTATTTAAAAAATGATAATATGACATGACCAAGTGAAATCAATTCTGGGAATTCAAGATTGGTTTGACAATTGAAAATCAATTGATGTAATTCATCATATTCACATACCAAAACAAAACAAAAGAACATGATCATCTGGGTAGATGCTGGAAAAGCCATTGCCCAAATTAAATATTTATTCCTGATAACATTTCTCAGCAAACTATGAATAAAAGGGAAATTCCTCAATCTGATAAAAAAAAATCTGTTAAAAACCTGCAGTTAACACATAGATCAGTGGAATAGAATAGAAAATCCAGAAGTAAATTATATGGTCAATTAATCTTCAACAGAGCAGGAAAGAATATCCAATGGGAAAAAGATAGTCTCTGAACAAATCGTATTAGGAAAATAAGACAGCAACATGCAAAAGAATGAAACTGGACCACGTTCGTACACCAGACACAAAAATAAATTCAAAATGGATTAAAGACCTAAATATGAGACCTGAAACCACAAAAATCCTAAAAGAGAACACAGGCAGCAACTTCTTTGACATTGGCCATAGCAACTTCTTTCTCGATATGACTTTTCAGGCAAGGGAAATAAAAGCAAAAATAAACTATTGGCACATCATCAAAAAGAACGTTTCTGCACAGCAAAGGAAACAATAACAAGACTAAAAGGCAACCTATGGAATGGGAGAAGATATTTGCAAATGACATATCCAATAAAGGAAGAGTATCCAACAGATTTAAAGAACTGATACAACTCAACATCCAAAACCAAATAATCCAATTAAAAAATGGGCAGAAGAGAGGCCATTTTTCCAAACGTTTTTCCAAAAAAGACATATAGATGACTGTCAGTGACATGAACAGATGTTCATCATTTATCATCAGAGAAATGCAGATCAAAAGTACAATGAGATACCACCTCATATCTGTCAGAATGGCTAAAATCAACAACAAAAGAAACAACAAGTGTTGGCGAGGATGTGAAGAAAAAGGAATTCTTGTGCACTGTTGGTGCAAATGCAAACTGATGTAGCTACTGTGGAAAACAGTATGAATGTTCTTCAAAAAGTTAAAAATAGAACTACCTTATGATCCAGCAATGGCACTACTGGGTATTTCCCCAAAGAATACAACAACACTAATTCAAAGGGATATATGCACCCCTATGTTCATAGGGTTCATTATTTACAATGGCCAAGCTATAAAAGCAGCCTGCGTCCATTAATTGGTGAATGGATAAAGAAGGTGGGGTAGTTAAACACAATGGAATATTATTCAGCCATAAAAAAGAATGGAATTTTGCCGTTTGCAATGACACGAATGGAGCTAGAGAGGATAATGCCAGGCAAAATAAGTCAGAGAAAGACAAATACAATATGATTTCAGTCATATGTGGAATTCAAGAAACAAAACAAATGCTCCGAGGGAAAAAGAGAAATAGACTCGTAACTTTAGACAACAAACGGATAATTGCCAGAGGGAAGGTGGGTGTGGGGAATGAGTGAAACAGGTAGTGGAGATTAAGGAGGGCATTTGCTGTGATGAGCGTGCGTTGGTGTATGGAAGTGTGGAATCACTATATTGCACACCCACAACTAATAACACACTGTATGCTAACTAAGTGGAATTCAAATAAAAACTGGAATGAATGAATGAAGGAAGGTAGGAAGGAATGAAAGAAAATGTCCTACAGCTAACATCATCCTTAACGATGAAAGTCCAAAAGACGAAGATAAAAATAGCCTTTTAGTACTTTTATTCAGCATAGTGTTGGAATTGCAGCACTGCTATAAGGCGAGGCAAAATAAAAGACATCAGAGTTGGAACGGAAGTAAGTAAATGCTATTAGTATTCACAGATAACAGGACTGTCTATGTGGGACATCCTCCAGAATCTACAGAAAATTTTCTAGAAACAAAAAGTGAGGTTAACAGTGTGGTAGGATACAAGCCAATAATCAACATTCAGCTTTAGCACTGGGTGTCATACAGAGGGGACGAATCACTGGGTTCTACTCCTGAGCCCAAGACTACACTGTATGTTAATTAACTTGGAAATAAAAAAAAATTAAAAATCAGCTTTATTTTCATATACTAGCAGTGAGCAAATCAAAGTTGAGATGAAAATAATACCATTTTAAAAAGCATCAGAAATGAAATATTTAGAGCAAATTTCATGACAAATGTGTAAGATGTACATAAAAAGCCATCATACATTGTTGATATAAACTTTAAAAACGTAAAAGGTTTGGGAAAGTTAAACATCCTTTTCTTGGTTAGGAAAATTCAATATTCTTAAGATGACACTTTAAATTGATCTATAGTTTCAATTAAATCTCAATGAAAATCCCAGCAAGTATTTTGATAGAATTAAATAACTGACTTTTAAATTTATGTAGAAACAAAAATGACCTAGAATAGTCACAAGTAACTGAGAAAAGAGAGAACGAACTTGGAGGATTTACAGCATCTGTTTTTAGATGGTTGTTTTGTTGTTGTATTACTCGTTACGTGAGTCAAACAATGTGGCATTGGCACAAAGATAGAGAAATAAATCAAGGGAAAAGAATAAAGAAACCAGAAATAAGCTCAAACATACACAACCAAATGATTTTCAACAAGGACAATTCAATGGAGAGAGAATCGTCATTCCAAAAAAAGAAAAAAAAATGGCACTGGAACAATTAGTTCTACCCAAAGTAGTGAAACTTGACCCATACGCTGCGACATATAAAAATTAACTGAAAATGGTCCATAGACCCACATATAAAACCTATAAAATGACTGGAAGCAAATTTAGAATCTTTGTGATCTTGGGTTAAGCAATGATTTCTTAAACACAGCATCAACAATATAATACCACCCTCCAAAAAAAAAAAAAAAAAAAAGAAGAAGAAAAAATATACTGGTCTTTACTGAAATTAAGAAATTCATTTATTTTGGGGCATCTGGGTGGCTCAGTTGGTTAGGCAACCGACTTCGACCCAGGTCATGATCTCGCAGTTTGTGAGTTTGAGCCATGCGTCAGGCTCTGTGCTGATAGCTCTGAGCCTGGAGCCTTCTTCGGATTCTGTGTCTCCCCCTGTCTCTACCCCTCTCCTGCTCACGCTCTGTGTCTCTCTGTCTCTCAATAATAAATAAATGTTAACAAAAAAAAAGAAATTCATTTATTTGAAAGACACTATGAAAATAAAGCGAAATCAAGCCGTAGATTGGGAAAATGTATTCTCTAAAAAGAAAAAAAAATTAAAACATTTATATCCAGAATATGGAAAGAACTCTCAAAATATAATAACACAACACATGACTCAATTACAAATGGGCAAAAGATTTGAACAAAATCGTTCACCAAAAAGATATACGGATGGCAAATAAGCATACAGAAAGATGCTCGATGTCTTTAATCATTAGGGAAGTGTACATGGAAACCCACAATGAGAAACTACTACCTTCCTACTGGAATGCCTCTAATCAAAAAGACTGACAACAGAGTTGGTAAGTGTACGGTATACTGGTATCCTGGTATACTGCTCGTGGGATTGGAAGTGGGAAAACAGTTTGGCAGTTTCCTGCAAGTTTAAACATTCACTTACAATAAGTTTCAGATATTCCACTGAGAGAAGTAAAGGTCTCTGCACAAGGACTTTTACATGAATATTTGGAGCAACTTTATTTGGAACAGGTAAAAACTGGAAACAACACACGTATTCATCTCCAGGTAAATGGCTAACCAATTCGTGGCATATCCTTATAATGAAATACTACTCAGCAGCAACAGTATGGATAAATATCAGAATCGTTATGTTAAGTGGGAGAAGATAGGCTGATAAAAGTAGTACACACAGGATGATTCCGTGTGTTATATAACATTGTAGAAAATTCCACACAGTCTACTGACAGAAAGCAGTTCAACGGGTGCCTCTCTATAGGCAATGCAGTGGGCCACCAGGAAACTCTGGGGGTGGTGGCCATGTTCACTGCCTTGATATGGTGCGTGTACAAGTATTAAAGTATTAAATTATAGTATTAAATTGAAGTATAAATTACACTCTTCAAATTTGTGATGTTTATTGTACATTAATTATATCAAATAAATCTACCAATCAACGTGTAAGAAACAAATATGTGTTACTCTAATTTGAGAATCTCGAATTATAACCTTGGTCTGTCTTACTTGACTTCTCTTGTGTCATTAACCACCACTGTTTGAAATGTTATTAAAAAACACTAGACTGACCAATCAGCTAACAATAACCCTCACGACTATTAGTATAAAGGTAAGGATGTATAAGAACATATTCAGTTGTTTAGGTAGCTGTTTTTTTTAGTTTATTAAAGTTATTAGTGCCTGTCCTTATGCAAAATTATGCTTTGGATCATAATTATCATTTATTAATAATTAAGGAACCTAAGATATCTTTTTTTTTTAATGTTTATCTTTAATTTTGAGACACAGAGAGACAGAGCATGAGCGGGGGAGAGGCAGAGAGAGAGGGAGACACAGAATGCGAAGCAGGTTCCAGGCTCTGAGCTGTCAGCACAGAGCCCGACATGGGGCTTGAACTCGTCAACTGTGAGATCATGACCTGAGCTGAAGTCGGACGCTTAACCGACTGAGCCACCCAGGCGCCCCTAAGATATCTTTTAAATAACACTTCAGGAAGTATCCTATGTTTTACAAGCCTAGTTACTCAATATGGACATGATACAAATTTGAGCTCTCATTCTATAAAAATTTTTTTTTAAAGAATCTTCTCAGGGAGGATAAGAATTGTAAGATAATTTTTTTTTTTTCTTCTGTCAGAGAGGACAAATTTTGCTTCTGGTACTCATGGTAGCTCAGCTTCTCCCTCTGACTTGATGTATGACCATGGGCAAGTTTGTTTGATCTCTGCAAAGCACACTAAGCCCTTGTATTGCCTCCATCCTGAACAAATTAACCATGGTGGATGGAAAAACTGCAGACTGTGATTGAGAAATGTGCTTCTGGATCTACTGAATCCATTTTTGCAAAGGACTATTACACAATGGCAAAAATTAAAAAAAAAAAAAATTAAAAAAAGGGACCAAACATGTTCTTACGTTAAAACTGAGCATGGGGCTGTCTTGTTCCCAGGATTTCCTGAGATGAGGGAAAAATCAGATTCACAATTGCTTTGTGATGATTATTAAATTTAAAATGTAGAGCCTCAGCTGATAGCTGTCACCACTATAACACCTGAATGTGAGGAACTTGCCGGAGACCACGCTGTTGGTTGGTCTCAGCAGAAAGGTCCTGCAGTAAAACTGCCTACACCCACGAGGCTCCTATCAACCGCCGTGGGTGAGTATGACAGCAGTGGTGTTATCTTAGAGCGCTGCTTCTCAAAACTTCCATGTGCACATTTCAGGAATCATCATTCAGGAATCCTGATTATATGCAGAATCAGGTTTGGTAGGGAGAGCCCTGAGATTTGGGGTTTTGATTGGTTGCTGCCATTGCTCATGGTCAGTGAGTCACGCGTTGGTAACAAGGTCTTAGACTCTCATTGGGCCTGTGACTGGGGTGTGACGATTTGCTATTCTATCTCAGAATAGCTGGTAGAAAATTCGTGGACCTGAAATTTTCCGAACCAGTTAGGATTAGGATTGAGTACACGTGCCTAACAGTGGCTTACACAAGATAATTTCTTTTTCATGTAGAAGTCCTGAGGTAAGCTGTCTAAGGCTGGTATTTTGGCTCCACTGTGTCAAAGACCCACGTTCCTTCCATCTTGTTGCTCAGCCGTCTTTAGTACATCACTTCAGGGTCCAAGGTGGCTACACGAGTTGCAACTGTTTAGGTTGGAATCAGCCAGGAATAGCAAGATCCTAGAAAAGGCTATGCCTTATGCCTCTAATAGTATTTCTTGGCATTCACATGAAATTTTTCCATTTACATAGTAGAAACTTCGTTTACATAGGCCAAACGGTCTCATGGTCCCGCTCAGGTGCAAGGGAGTCTGGGCAGGAATGTGCCTGTCGAAAATGGGATTCTGGGTTAAGACAGGGGAAGCTGGGTTTGGGAAGCAGCTAGCCGTTCCCGCCACAGTATCACTGTACTGATTTTGATTGGAGGAGTTGCATTTCTCAGTGCATTAAAGCTCAGCCCATCAATTAGCTATGTCACCTAGAACTTAACCTATACAGATCTTAGGGGTTTTTTTGCCTGTAAAATGAGAGGCGGGGACCAGATGACTGAAATAGCAGGAATGTCCTAGAAGGAGGGGTTAAGTGGAACTGCCACCTGTGGTGAAGACATACTGGATGGACTCACTGGCCCGTTTGGCAGGCCAGAGTAACATCTACTTCCACATACACTCAGGTAGAGCTTGCTCTTTTGTAATATAGCCCTCTCGTATTCTTCCATCCAGCCCGCCCTCAACGTGCCATGTGGTTAACTGTGGGAATGACACCCCATTATTCCCCTCTGTCCCTTCCTCCACAGGGATAGCACTCTCGCAGGCTTTACTAGGTAGTCGTGAAAGAGTAACATCTAAAATTTGAAATAAAATGCTATTTACTTAGAAGTTATTGCTGATGTTTAAAGTAGGGCCCTTGTTTCCAATCCCAACTTTAATATTTTCCTCAGAAAGAATGAAGGTCATATGTGCACAGCTTTGGAGGAATATAGCAGTGTGCATATGTTTTTTTGTCTGATGGCATTATCTCTTCTGGTAAAGTAGAAGAAAAAAGTTGACACGTACTGAAGATCACATTTAACTTTGGAAACTTAAAGGGGGTTTCGTAAGAATATATGTGTTGTACAATTTAAAGAGCTCTTTTAAGAATAGAAAAAATCACAGGCCTATGAAGATGTATTGTATGTTTTGCATTAAACCATATAATATTCCATAAGATTCATGTGGTTTATGAAATACCATATTCTAACTAGAAAGCACCCATACCTAATACTGCTTAAGCTACTATCACTGAGTGTGTATGTCTCTGATGGGTTATACATATGTGCAGCTTTGTGCAGGGAGTATGTAATAATCTACATGAGGGCATTTTATGAATCAATTTTTATCCTCTGTTATAAAGCAAATTAGACTCCAGGGACTTGTGTATTTATTAAATTCAGCTTCCCTCACTTGCTTATAAAAAATAAATTCGTCCTTCTTTTTAAAAACAATCCCCTTGTATAAAACTAGAGACTAAGAAACCCTATTTTTTAGAGTTTAGATTTTCTGTTTTTTTTTTATGTTGGCATTTTAAAAAAGAAAAAAATCTCAACATTACAAGAACTCTCAAAACATTACAAAATTGAGATATAGCTATTACTGTAACTTGAAGTAATATCATATATGCTTTTAATTTTTATAAAGTGAGTCCTTTTTTAAAAAGTCTCTAGGGACACCTGGGTGGCTCAGTCGGTTAAGCCTCTGACTCTTGGTTTTGGTTTAGGTCACGATCTCATGGTTTCATGAGTTCGAGCCCTGTGTCGGGCTCTGTGCTAACAGTGGGAAGCCTGCTTGGGATTCTCTCTCTCCCCCGCTCTCTGCCCCTCCCCCACTCATGCTGTCTCTCTCAAAATAAATAAACTTAAAAAATATGTATAAAATACAAAATAAAAAAGTGTCTCTATCAGGGTTCAGCCAGGAGACAAAACCAAAAAACAAAAACACAACACACAGTAACTCAAGCAGGTAAAGTTTACTATAAACAATTGTTAATTGGTAACTAGGGATTAGCTAGTAAGAGGTAAAGAGGACTCAAGGAAGATAGAGTAGTTACTGACTCTATGGCTAAGGAGGGTCCACAAGAAAGGGACGTATTTGGAGAAGGCGTGCCACAGCCCACTGAGCAGGTGGAGAAGCTCGCTTTGGTGCTTCAGACTGGCAAGCGAGAAAGCTGCCGCTGTGATCCCAGTGACACTGGGAATCAGCCAGAGCACAAGGGGCACATTCTGGGAAGTTGTCCACTAGACATCTTCCAGACTATCTGGGATCCTGACTGGGGAACCAGCCAAATTGGCTAGGAGGCTGCTGAGGTGTGCTGCTGAAACTTGCCAGATAACTGAGTGCCCCTGGGTGCCCCCAGGTGCTGGCCTACACTGCAGGGGCAGAAGAGAGGAGAGCATACTGTGAATGGAGGAAGAGACTCTTTTCTCCCCCAGCATCCCTCTGTCACCCTCTACTGACAAAGCTTAGCATGAAGACCAGTAGACGAAGAAATGTTTGGAGGGCCCATCTTCAGAGTCACAAGGCAGAGTAATGAAGGGTGAACTTGGACTGGAAAAGTAATAAATTGACAACTGGCACAATCACTCCATTTTTTTCTTTTCTTTTTTCTTTTCTTTTCTTTTTTCTTTCCCTTTCCTTTCTTTTCCTTTCTTTTCTTTTCTCTTCTTTTCTTTTCTTTTTTATATTTTAGTCACTGAACACAAATATGAATTGTAAAAAATGGAAAAATAGGCCATCTTTTGCCACTATGATCTGAAAATTATCCATAACCAGTGATGTAGGGAAATAATATTCATCTAAGCAAATTCATGGAAACATACCATAATTTATTTATTTATATTATTTTATTAAGTTTATTTGATTTGAGAGAGAGAGTGAGCACAAGCAGAGGAGGGGTAGAGAGAGAGGGAGAGAGAGAGAATCCCAAGCAGTCTCTATGCTGTCAGCATAGAACCTGACGTGGGGCTCGAGCCCATGAACCGTGAGGTCATGACGTGAGCCAAAACCAAGAGTCGGAGACTTAACTGACTGAGCTACCCAGGTGACCCAAAACATATTGTAATTCAGAAAGGGTGGTCTATAGGGTCAAATTAAAGCATTTAAATCAAATTGAAGCATTTAACAATATAACAAATACATATATATATATATATATATATAACAAATATATGTATATTACAATATAACAAATATATAACAATATAACAAATATATATATATATACACATAACAAATATATATATATATACACATAACAAATATATATATATATATACACATAACAAATATATATATATATACACACATAACAAATATATATATATATATATATATATATATATATACACACACACACACACACATATACGTATATTTAATGTTTATTTTTGAGAGAGAGAGCACAAGCATGGGAGGGGCAGAGAGAGAGAGGGAGACACAGAATCTGACTGAAGCAGGCTCCAGGCTCCCTGTCAGAATAGAGCCTGATGTGGGGCTTGAACTCATGAACTGTGAGATCATGACCTGAGCTGTGAGATCACAACCTGAGCCGAAGTTGGATGCTTAAGCAACTGAGCCACCCAGGTGCCCCTGAAATTGAAGTATTTTAATCTGAAATATCGGAGAGATTACTTAGCCCAATTCCCTCATTCATAAAACTGGGGGGAACCTAAAACCCAGAAGAATTCAATGACTTTAGCCTTGGGGCTGAAGAGCTAGGGAAAATGATCATTCAATGAATATTTCTTTAGTAAATATTTCTTTAGTAAATATAGGTGCCAGGTGTGGTTCTAGGTGCTGGTGAACAAAATACATCCTGAGTTCACAGAGTTACACTTAAGTTGAGAGAGTCACACAACAAATGGATGAACAAATGAATCCATAATAATTCAGGTATTAGACAAGTGCTATGACAAAAGAGCTGGGAAGGAAGATAGAAAATAATATAAGTGGGAAGGGAAGGGGGAGGTTCTGTTTATATTTATAGATATTTCTATTTCTATTTCTATTTCTATTTCTATTTCTATTTCTATTTCTATTTCTATATTTCTATTTCTATTTATGCCATTTGAAAAGATCCTTGAAAGGAGTTCCCCATCTCCCAATTCAAAATATTCAAATAAACAATGACTTTTAGCAAATTAAATATATTTTCTAGTTATGTCATACCTTTTGTATTTCTATTCGTGTTTTTAATGGTAGAATACATATGAATCCATTTAGATATCAAGGTTGAATAGTGTCGTAGTTTCTCTTCTCCTGTCTTTCTGTTATGAAGGGACCTCAGGTTATCTGTTTGCACATTGTATGAGTTGATAACACTTTAGGAGACTGTAGGCAGATGTAGCTTGAAGGAATATGGGCTACAATGGACACAAACTACACCTCCAAAACTCCAACTGACCACATATTTTGACAAGTTTCAACAAGGTTACTGGATTTCTGGCTGTTTAGATATTATACATGTCTTAAGGGCAATGTTAAAAATGCTGAAAATCATTCAACAGTCAGTGTCCTACATAAGATGATATTTCAGCACCAAGATATTTCTTAATTATATGTATTTCCACTGTGTGTGTAAGCAGGGGATAAAAGTTGCTGAAATACCACGAACAATGGCTGATGAAATTTTGCACCGCTCTATGCGCAGAAAGGGAGTTGAACATTTGATGGTTAGTGTGCGATCAGGCTATTTCCTGACAAGTATAGCTGACTTTTAAAATCAGCATAACTGATCCCACTGTCAGGCTCTAAAAACTTCATCTTAGGTAGGCAATGCAGCCACAGATATACAGTTAAGTTTTGGAAACTAAAAGAAAAAAATGTTCATGATTCTTCTGAAAATGTCATCAAATTTTAATTTGATTTCAACTGGACCTTGTGCAATACAACCTGACTAATCTTTATTTCTCTATAACTGGCCATTTATCCTGTTCTGGCGTTTTTGGTTTGTGACTCTGTTAATCAATGTAAACTGAATTGCATTAATGTTCTGATTTGTCAAAATGTTCTTTCAAAGGAGATTCTATTAAAATTCTATAGTTGTTGAAAGAAAATAATTTGCTTTTAAGATAACTCGTTGGTTATTTTTTTGGCAATTCATTGGTTATTAAAATCACTTTGTTGAATTCCTGTTTAACAGCATTTGAATGAAAGTATCTGTGGAATTTAGTCAAAATTGCAATACAAATGGAGATCTTTGAAATGTGTTTATTACCTTGTTTAGATCTCTATTTTAGAGATTTTGTCATTAATTCAGCCCACTCTGTGTAAGGGTGTTAAACTCTGAGACCAAATCACTACAAAATTCGAAACGTTCTATGATGGAAATAATAACTAAAAATCCTAAAATTATCATATATCTTTTAACTCATGTGAACATGATAGTTGAGTTAATGCATCTCAGGGCTTACCTTACAATGATCAAAAAATCAAAAACTCAGATGAGAAAAATTATTTCCTTTCCTGATTAAAAAAAAAAGAGAGAGAGAAAAACATGTACAGTGTAATAAAAAGAGCATAGAGACTACCAGAAAACTTCCAATTATAATTTTCTCTTAGATCTCGTCCTAATAAGTTTTTAGTTTGTTTTCTAAGCAAATCGGGTGATAATTAAATGTGCCTGGAGGCCTCCTAGAAACATCCAATTACTCCCCTCGTGGAAATCTTCTCCTCAGTTACAGGATGATAGACAACCGCTGGGGCATGGAGTTATGTTGGCCACATTAAAGGGAAAAAAAAATATTTTGTAAAGAGCAATGAATGAGAAGGGACAAAAGTTTTAAACAGGTTCCTCATGTCTTGTTACTTCTCAGATACATACCTTATGTTGAATAGCCAGATCATTTTATTATTGCAAATGCCACGGTTGTAATCTTTTATTGCTTGCAGTAGAGGCCTACAGCATTAAGTTAGTATAAAATTACATATAGTTTAATATATCTGTACAACACCTTTAAACAAGCTTCTCTAGGCAAGAAGGTTATCCGTCTTATAAATCTATTATTCCATTGTACATCTTGATAGCCTAGCATTGCTTCTAGCCATGTTTAAGCATTAAATAGTGCATTATTATTTCACATAAATCAACCAGAGATGTGTGAATTCATAAATTTTGCATTTGCACAGACAGTATTTTAAACGTTTTACTGCTTCGTGGGAACGCAGAGCACAAGCCTGTACACAAATCAGGACCTGAGAAATTTCAATAAAATTTAATATCACAATTACATCTTCTCACAGTCAAGGCATGCATATTTTAGAAGTATTTTAACTAAGTCCAAAAATAAAAGTAAAATTTGAAAGGTGGCTTTTTTTGTTGGAGTTAGTCAGCTATTGTCATAATAAGCTAATGAGCACTTTGGTTTTTTATTCTTTGTAGCAGAATGGTGTAAAGAGGATAAAGCCTTATAAAAATTTGAAATGAAAGAAGAAATACAATAAAACCAGAAATCGTGGTAATTGTCTGTAATTGGCAAAATAATGCAGATAGAAGGCAGTCCAGAAATGATAAGCTTGTATTATAATTAATATACAGCTTTATAGTTTGAGGCTGAAATAAATTTTAAAAAAGTCATAGCCTAGGCTGTAAGTCATGGAAGGGTAAGAATGAAGACTTTTCTAGGTGTTTTTAGGTGATTCTTTCTGATTTGGAAGAGGGATACTTTTTCTTAT
The DNA here is from genome assembly GCF_046562875.1 of Panthera onca. Lineage (NCBI taxonomy): Eukaryota > Metazoa > Chordata > Mammalia > Carnivora > Felidae > Panthera > Panthera onca. Next base: position 19,991,464 of record NC_138343.1, on the reverse strand, counting down.
TTCTAGGCACTTTTTTTTTTTTTTTTTTGGTGTGCTGATATTTACTGTTTTTTCAATGTTTTCATTATTTTTCCCAGAAAATGTTCCTTTTAAGGTTTTGTTTAGTAGGAAATGTCTATAAGATTTCATGTGCAGGAGTTTGGGGTCCTAGGAAGATTTCTGCTTTAGCATGTGTGTGGTGAAAATTACATTCCTGTTGAAATAATTCCTAATGCATATAATTAACTGAACAAATGCCACACTAATTTGAAAATGACATATTTATCACCTAGAAACAGGTAATGTAGAAAGATAAATTGCTGTGAACATAGAACTCGCTTCCAATCATCATCAAATTCTGGGCAGAAAGCTGATAGGAAAGAAAGGAAAAGAAAAGAAACATCCTCATGAATTTTTTGGACCGCTTAACTGAGACACTTCTTTGAGTTGCCGGTAGGTGATTCCTGGGGAAGTAAGTGACAAAAGGATAGATACAAATAATATCTTACCATGGACCTTTCCTTTTGTAGTGAGTGTTTTTTTATGATGAGGATTTATTACAACAGGAAACCAGTTTCTGCTTTCCTTTATAAACTTTAGATTTTTTCTCTGCCATTCTGAATCTGCCCTTTCTTTCTTGATGGGCTAAAAGTTCAAACCTAAGGTTAACAGGACCAGAAGATCATTGTTTGGAGATTAATCTCTTTAGGGCGATAAGCAAAAGACAGGCACAGGGAGTCTTTAGAACCCTACAGCTACTCAGAGTAATGACAAGCATTACCATACCCAGGCAGGCTTTGGAATGTTAAAGAAAGCAGATCTAGTTACCATCCATAAAAAAACTAATGGAAACTTCTCTCTTACTCTGATGAATGTTGAAAATGGAGTGGCTTAAATAAAAAATCACTTCCCTTATTATGATGTTTGACTATTTAGCATTCATTGGTTTGGGGTCCATTTAGTTTTTGATGGTATTACTCCTTCTCGCTTCTTTTTACTGTGTGAAAGTTTCATCTTATTGTCTGGGTCTAGACTATCAAGGATATAAGGGAAAAAAATGATTCATTATAGAAATTACATTTTCTGAGCTAAGCCAGAAGGCACTGTCTTTACTTTAGCTCTTGTATAAGCAAGACTTAGTGTTATGTATATATTTTATGTGTATATAATGTTTACTTAGCAATATATATATTTATACCACACAAGTGGCCCATGCTACCATTACGCAAATCCCTCTATTTTTCAAAGGCTATATGGAAACAATTGATGGCTGAGGAAGGAGCATGTATAAACAAACATGTTTAAAAATTCTCAGTGTGTGTCAACACCATTTAAATAAATATATGTGCTTTTTTTTTTCATAACACTACCATTAACTGGTTAGAGGGGAAATTAGAAGGAAGGGATGGACAGTGAATATGTTGAATTCTAAAGCAGAATGAATTTGCTTCATCTCTCTCTCTCTCTCTCTCTTTAAAAATCTGGTTGCAAACATGGTTGTCTCTATTTGAAACACAAATGGATTCTTTTGTTTACCTGACTCATGGATTCAATTTCCGTTGGAGACACCACAATTAAATTTTGACAAATAAACTTTAGCACATCATCAACAGCACGGTCTCTGTGTTATATTGTTCTATCTTCTGTTTGTATGTTTATTAATTCGCCTCAAATAAAATGTTCAGGTTTAAGGAGAAATGAAGACAGTGGGCCACAAACAGATCAAGAATTGATCGGTCTTAATTTTCATAAATTTTTGCCTCTCCCTATCTATTTTGTTAGACATGTTCATTAAAGATGTATTGTAAGCTGTTATATTGAAAAGTGCGATGTCTTTTACACTATTCATCTCCTCAAATGAGCTCTATATTAATAATCCTTAGATTTTTATTAGAATCTGTGCAGCTAGGTAATAGGAATATGATATTGCCTTTTATTAAGAACAAAGCACCGTATTTTCTAAATAAAACTGACCACCACAGGAAGGTAGGCAACATGATTTTGTTTTGTTCTGTTTTCTCTTTGTGATCAGTTGTTATGAGCTATTTATATCTGCTGAGAGGCAATGCAGTGTAGTAGAGAGGGCACAGCTTTAGTATCGCAGTACCTTGGTTAAAGGACTGAGTCTATCATTTAATGAACATTTCCTGGTAGACGTGAATAACTGTCCACCAAGCTTTCATACTGTAGAGGGATGGCTGGCAAGGATATACCCTGCCAGAGCACATGTCATAGTGTCACCCCACCCCTTGCATATAAGTGCAAATGTACATTTGGGATTCAAACCTGGTTCAGCTTGACTACAATGACATGGAACATACCACCGTGTCTCCACCTACAAAAGTGATAAATGTAGTTTGCCCCTTGAATACAAAGGGATGGACACATCAAAGACCCTGTCTTAGCCCACGTTCTTCAGAAAACAGAGTGTGAGACAAGGGTTATGGTGCAGGTGCCTGATTTGAAAGATACAAACTCAGAGCAAAAAAAAAAAAAAAAAAAAAAAAGACGAATGTGGAAGTAAGGGTTGGGGAGAGAAACAAAGCAAAGTGATGTGGCATGTCCTTGCACTGGCTTTTGCTTGGACAGAGCTCAGAGCTCAGAGCAAGCCACAAAAACGCCCTGTATGTTGCTTGGCAGGTGTGTTTGCCTAGCACAAAGGATTTCTCTACAACTTGCAGGGAATCCATATCGCTGAGTAGTTGTGGGAGTAAGGAAGAACAGGAATGTAGCTGCCTGCACACTCCCTCCCACTCTTATTGTGTATTGTTCCAATTTCCTCACTAGAGATGAGTTAACTTCTCTGACCTTTGGGATTGCATCATTTGGCCCATTGGATGGACCCTCAGGATGCCAGATCACACGGTGTGTGCGATGCAGTGTTCCATCTAAGTCTGGAAGTGACTTCTAGGCATGGCTGTCCAGTGGAAACTAAAGGATAGGGCCCAGCATCCCCAGGGCTGATGGTTGGAAGACCCAAGCATAGAATTGCAGGGCTTGGCTGGACAAAGATGATGAGGGTTTAGAAGGCAGACAACAGAAAGGAAATAAGAAAAAACACAAGAGATCTATATCTGAAACAGAGCCTTCAATTGATTCATTCAGCTACTGTTTATCAAATGCCAGCTGTGAGGGGCATCTGGCTAGCTCAGTCAGTAGAGCATGTATGTGACTCTTGATCTTAGTGTCATGAATTCAAGCCCCACATTGGGTGTAGAACTTACTTGGGTACCAGCCACCGATAAAGAAACAGCAATAGAAGGAAAAAAAGTTAAAAATTTTCTGCCTTTATGAAAATGCATTCCAGGAAAGGACAAAGAAAAAAGTGAGATAAAGGAGTATAATAAATGACATCTTGGAAGAAGACCAAGATGGAAATGTGGGTATAAAGTGTTTGTAAGCAGGCGTAGTCAAGAGACTCCTGAGAGGATGACTTTTGAATAAAGACCTAAAAGAAGTGTGGAGCAACCATGACAATATCTGAGCATGAGTAAATACAAAGGTTCTGATCTGGGAAAGTGTTGCTATATTCATACAAGAGTGAGGAGGTCAACGGGGCTGAAGAGAAGTGAGAAATCAGAGTAATATGAGATAAAGTCTAGATCATGTTGAGTCATAGAGGTCATTGTAAGGAGTCCATCTTACTTATCATTCAAACATTTTAACCTGTTGTCTCACTTGTTCATCACAACAGCACTGACAGATAGGCAGTCTTATCCCCATTTTATGGAGGAGCAAACTGAGCCTCACAATGGTCGGGTGAATTGTACAAGGTCATAGTTAGTAAAAGCTCACACTGGGATTGCTGGGATCTTCATTAGTAGGAGAAATAAACACACCTGAGCAAACAAAAGCCATATCAGCTCTACTTAGCTTTCAGAACCAAAATACTGAAGTGTTATCAAGCATTGTGAATAATGACAGGCCGTAGTCTTTATGAGAAGCTATCCTCATTTATTCCTCAAATAACCCTCTGAGGTAGGCACTATTTTTTTTTTTTTTTCGTTTTGCAGATGAGGAAATCAGATAATCTTAGTCACTTACCCAAAGTGACACAATTGGAAAGTGATAAATCAGGAGTTGAACATATTCATTGTTTTGTTTTAGAACCTGTGCTGTTAATTAGGATGACACATTCCCTCTACAAATACTTTAGTTATTATTGTTATGTGTCATATTTTCTTTCTCAGAGTCCTTGTCTTTCTTCCTCTTCAATGTTGAAATATAACCATATTATCCTTTGTCCCTTTCAGATAATTCATTTGTGGTCTATACTTTTCTATTTTGAAGACAATGAAATAATAATAATTAACAACTTCTTTTGCTTCCTGGACTATTTTTCATTGCTATCTCTAGAGTTGTGCCAAAATATTTTCATCTCAGTGTTCTTTTTTCCTAATTTTTATCAACATTGTTGTTCTTTGCTCTTTATTTCTTACTGAATTACATCTTTTGTAAATGTTTCAGCATGTATCAGTCAGCGAATAGAAAACACTCAAAGTTTATCTTCATGTGAATTCATATTTATTTTGCTTTTGTTTTTGAGTTATAATTTAGGCAGGTGTAGACTTTTACATTTACAGCTCTTCCTCCCTTGTTTTCTGTCATCTATTTTTACTAATGAGAATATTACTCATCATTCAATTTTTCTTTTTTGTATTCATGCTCTCTGGATTTTCTTTCAGGTTTTTTTTTTTTTTGAACTCCACAGTTTCATTACAATGTTTTGATATAGATTTAAAAAAAAAACTAATCTGCTCAAATTTTTGTTTCCTTCTTCAGTATAAAGGTTTATTACTTGCTTTTTTTCTAGAAAGTTCACAGTCATTACTTCTTTGGATATTACCTTTGTCTTCCCTCTATTCCTGTGGAACTATTACTAAATATACATTATTGGATATTCTTTTACTATTTTCTAAGTCTCTTAGCTTTCTTTTTATATTGTCCATATTTTATCTTTCTGATCTTTCATCAATTCCCTCATCATTTGTGCCTAATCTGCTATTTAACTGAGCTACTGAATTTTATTTTATTTTATTTTATTTTATTTTATTTTATTTTATTTTATTTTATTTTATTTTTATTTTATTTATTTTTATTTGAGAGAGAAGGAGAGGGTGAGTGGGGGAAAGGGGCAGAGGGAGAGAGACAGAATCCTAAGTGGGCTCCATCCTTAGCACTGAGCCCGACGTGGAGCTCAATCCCACAACCTTGAAAACATGACCTGAACTGAAATCAAAAGTTGGCACTCAACTGACTGAGCCACCCAGGCGCCCCACCCATATACTGAAATTTTTTAAGTCAAATTTATTGAGGTAAAATTTACATACCACAAAATTCATAGATTTTAAGTATAAATCTTGATGAGTTTTGAGAAATGTATACACCCGTGTAGCCATCTCTCCACTAGTCAAGATGTAGAATATTTTCATCATTCCAGTAAGTCCCCTGTGTTCCTTTGCAGTGATTTCCTTCTGTGGCTTGTCCCAGGCAACAACTTATTTATATCACAAAATTGACTTTGCCTGTTGTGAAACTTCATAAAAATAATCACATATAGGATTTATATACTTGCATATAGTTACTTTCAACTCAAAATGATGTTTTTGAGTTTCATCTGTATTGCATTTATCAAAAACTCCTTCTATTTTTGTGCTTTGTGGATATTCTATTTTATGAATATGCTACAGTTTGAATGGTGGATGCCTAATTTTATTCCTCTTCATACACCCCTCCCCCAGGAAACCCTATAACAAACTAGATTTGCAAATTCAACTATACATGACTCACATTTTCAGCATTATGGAATAGAAAAACATCAACTTTCAAATTATTTTAAGTAGAATAATAAACCAAATTCTCGAATGTTCTTGCTGTCTGAGCTGAGAATATACAGAGAGGGAGGAAGGTTCATAAGTCTCCACAAAGAAAAGTGTAGGTCAAACACATAAATCACTCCCAGAAGAAAAAAAAGTCACAGGGGAGGAGACAAAATACTGAACAGAGAGCTGGAATTTGGTAGTCTGCTCTACTGTCTAGAGGAAAGGGCCTTCAAAGTGAGTGGGACCAGAAATAACATCCTTGAGGAATCATTGTTTTCAGGATAAATCAGATATATACAGAAGGAATGGTATCCTTTGGAGATGTGACAATGAGGCAAAGAAGAACTAAGAGAAAAGAAATTAAGAATTCCGAAACAAATTGTGAAAAATTGGTAATGCCTTACCCACTCATTATTATCCATCAGAGTGTCTGTATTTTATTAAAATAACAGAAGAGGGCACTCTTGAACTAGTAACCCCATCCACGAATGGAATAAAAATAGAAAAAAAAAAGCAGATTGTAATCTGCTACTTTACATAAAAGTACTGCAAAATGATAACAGAAAATCTAAATCAGACAAATTTCAACTGTTGAATATTCTCCCCACCCAAAAAACCACAAGCAGAAAAGTGTAACATGATTCCTCAAACTGAAATAAATACTCTCCAAGCATTTGGAAATATTAAAAAAAAATCCTTAAATCAAAAGTTCTAAATCTAATAATATAAATGTATAAAAAATCAGTATAAAATTAAATAAGAGTCGAATTAGATAGAATTAAAAAGAAGAAAATTATATCAGAAATGGAGACTACATTACAAGGTATCCAAGGGACAATAAATTCAAATAAATATTTAAAATTAAAAGTATTGCTTCCATCCTAACAATGACAGAAAACCAGAGACTCTATAAAAGTTTTCAGGCTAATTCTGTGAGGGCAGCTAAGACTGGAAGTGGTGACAGGAAGAGAACAAATATATACAGTAGCTGAGTTGACTGAAAGATAGGAGCAAAAAAACACTTATTCGTGGAGGGGGTGAGTGGGAGATAGGAAAATTCTTTGACCAGGGTTTTATACCATTTTTATACCTATACTGATACCATTAAAGACCTGCTATTTCTAAAGGAGGGGAAATTCCTGCCTAAGATACAAGTCAGAGTTTTGCTGTGACAAAGAGTGAGTGGAAACCCTACCTCTGAGACCCTGGCATCCAGAGAACTCTTTCCATTTCCCAAGAAGGGCATGGAGAATAAACGAAAGCAATATGCCACTAGAGGAAGCACAAGAGGGTGGAAAAAGGGCAACTATATGGTGGAGCATACAGCGAGATGACTGAAAGCTGAGTTGGAGCAGCAGTACTAAGGAAAACTTCTGGAACCCAAGCCCAAAGTACAAGAGAATGTACCCCACCACTAGAAGAACTGAAGCATATGATATAAGAAAGGTAACTGTAGCAGTAGCGACATCAAAACCCAAATCCTGCTCAACCCATGGCTAGTTTTTCTCAAATCCTGACGCTAATGCCTATGACAAAAGAATAAATATCATAAATGATACTTATTTCATTATGTACTCTTCTACACATAATGTTCTACATACTACGTTACTATGGTTCTGTACATAGTGTTCAATAAAAAGGTAGAAGGTACACAGAAAGCAAGAAAAAACAATGATTTGTCAACAGATACAGCAATAAATAGTACCCCATTCAGAGATGATCACGATATTGGAACTATCTGAGATGTAAAAATAACGATGGTTCACAAGTTAAAAGATTTAGTGGAAAAAGTGGATCACATGTATTAACATATGAAAATTTTTCATAGAGAGTCGGAAACTATAGTAATGCAATGAAAAAGAAATGCTAGAATCATATCCACATCCGCATGGCACAGACACCATCGCGCATAAAAAATGCCTTTGGACAGTTCAGAAAATAACCTGATACAGCTGAAGAAGGCATCAGTGAGAAAAATATCAGGAATGTATCATTCCTAAAATGATCAAAACTGACATATATAGAGAAAAAAAAGTGAGATAAAAGGAACAGAGCATCCAGGAGCTGTACAACAATATTAAATGGTCTAACATATCTTTAATTGGATCCTAGAAAGAAAAGACTGAAAGATAGAAAATAGGTAGAAGAACTATTTGAAAATATAATGGATGAGAATATTCCAAAAAGAATGAAAGATATCAAACCACAGATCCAAGTAACTTTAAGAAGCCTAAACAGGACACACGCATGTGCGCGCGCACACACACACACACACACACACACACACACACACACACATGTCAAATCATTCTAAACAGCTTTTAACCAAAGATAAAATAAAATATTAAAGGAAGCAAGAGAGAAAAAATATCAATTACATAAAAGGAACAAACTGTTTTATAAATGTCAGAAACTATGCAATAATATAGAAACTGGCAAATAAATTCTAAAATATTTATAAAAATGCAAATGATATGGAATAGTCAAAACATTTTTTTGAAAGTGTCAGTGTTGGTGTACTCTCACAACCCAATTTTAAGACTGAATGCGTAGAGAAATAGATTAATAGAATGAATAGAAAGAAAACAGACTTACATATATACGATCGATTGAATTTTGATTAGATAATTAGTGGTAAAAGGATATTATTTTTTAAATATGATACTGGAAAAATTGGATATTTGTATATAAAAAAAGAAACAAGCCTACACAAAACAGAAATCCTCGACCTATTCTTCATACCAAATACAAAAATGAATTTGAAATGGAAAATATACCTAATGTAAAACTCAGAACTATAAAACTCCATAAGACTCTAAGCCTGAAACCATAAACTAGATCCATGTGACCTTGGATTAAGGAAAGATTTCTTAGGCAGAGTACAGAAAGCTGAAATCATAAAATCTACAAGGAAAGAAATTACAAAATACATAATAAAAAAGCCCAGTTTTCTCCGGAATATTTAAAGAATTTTTACAACTCAATCATTAGAAAATAAAGAACCTACTTTTAAAAGTATGCATAAGATTTAAGCAAATACGGATTGCAAGTAACTACTGTGGAAATACGGGTTGCAAGTAACAATATGAAAAGATGCTCAATAATATATCACATTAGAGTAATGCAAATTAGACCTACAATAACATATCAGAACACATCTATTAAGACAGCTAAAATTAAAACAAAACAAACATCTATTAAGACAGCTAAAATTAAAACAAAACAAACTAGCTGAAAATACTAGAACCTGCAATGGATAAGACAAACTATAACTCTCAACACATTGCTGGTGTCAATGAAAATGGTATAGCCACTTTGAAAAACTGTTTGATGGTTTCATATAAACTTAAGTTATACTTAGCAACAACCCAATAGTCCTAGACCTAGGTACTTATAAAAGATGGAAGAACACACACACACACACACACACACACACACACACACACACACACCTATATCTGAATGCTTATGGTAGCTTATTCACAATTCCTCAAAATGGAAACCACACAAATGTTCATAACCTGGTTAACGTGTATAAAGAATCTTCTGTTCTCTTCCTACTTCTTTTCATCAATGTATCAACTAAATAGCAAAAGTAATAGCAGCAACTGTTTTTTGACATATTTTTTTCCTTTTCCCTTTTATACTATAACAGCATACAAAGGATAAAAAAGAAATTTTGTCACAAAGTATGGTCCTCAATTTTCCATTTCACTGTTTGTGTAGATTTAACTATACGTATGTATGTATATGACCCTTGAACAACACAGGTTCACAGGCATGAACTGCATGGGTTCATTCTAATGTGGAGTTTTTCAATAATTACAACACAGTATTGTAAATCTATTTTTCTCTTCCTTACATTTTTCTTAATAACATTTTTTCCAGCTTACTTTATTGTAAGAATACACTTCATAATACACATAACATACAACATATGTGTTAATCAACTTGCCCTTGCTCTTACTGACAAAGCTTCCGGTCATCAGTAAGCTATTATTAATAGTTAAATTTTGAGGAGTCAAAACTTATACATGGATTTTTCAACTGTGTGGGGGGTCAGTGCCCCAAATCTTGTGTTGTTCAAGTGCCAATTGTATTTGCAGAACTTGTTAAGAACCTGGAAATCTCTCATAATAAAATCCAAGAAGCTAAATCACATCAATTATAACATGAAAATGACTGAAATTTTGCTATCAGTTAAAAAAACTGATTACAGAAAGTTGAGACTTTTATGCTGAATTCTGAGTATTGCATTTCTGTGTATTTTTTAAATCATCAAAAGCATGTTACAAATCATGTCAAAAAATACAAATACTCCAGCCCTTTGCGATGGCAAATGGCACAGAGGGTGTCTGTATCCCCGAGAGTGGTCTAGTGCACGTGAGAAGGAGTGGCCGGTCACCCAGCCCCTTGTGCCCCACTTCCCGGAGTGGAACCAGGATGAAGTTTGCCCCTGATCCGCTGCACTCAAGTTTCTGCCCAGGGGCTGAGTTTGCCGCTGAACACCTACAGTTCCTGCTTGCATTTCTATGACTATTCCTTTCAGCTACTCCCAGTAAGCACATACTGGCTCCTGAACAGTCATGGACAATGACGTAGGTGGAAAAGTGGAGGCAGGAGAGGGTCGGCAGAATCTCCCTAGTTCATGGAAACTGACCCTTGGGCTAGACTTCGTAGCAGGACCTTTATGATAGAAATTTTTTATGTCAGATACTGTTCCCCGATCTCAATATTTTCTAACATTTCCTTTAAAATTTGCACAAATTACAGGTTACAACGAATCAGAAAAACAATTATGCTTCCAAGTTATTCCTACTTTTATTTACTTATTTTTTTAATGTCTATTTTTGAGAGAGAGACAGAGAGAGACGGAGAGAGAGGGAGAGAGAGGGAGAGCACAAGCGGGAGAGGGAGAGAGAGAGAGAGAGAGAGAGACATGCAGAATCGAGAGAGAGAGAGAGAGAGAGAGAGAGAGAGAGAGAGAGACATGCAGAATCCAAAGACTCCAGGCTCTGAGCTGTCAGCACAGAGCCTGATGCAGGGCTCAAACCCTCAAACCCTGAGATCATGACCTGAGCCAAAGTTGGATGCTCAACAAATGAGCCACCCAGGAGCCCCCATTTCTACTTTTAAATTAGAGTACACTTCAGTATTTTAAACTTCCTTAAAATTACATCCATGTGTTAGTATGACTTCATTTCAAATACCTAGCTGGGATCAGCTGTGCTGGGTTGGATGCTTGAGGGCAGGGGTTGGTAAATTGGAGATCAGGGCAGGCCTGGATAGGTGGTTATTTTGAGAATATCTGACCAGCAGGAAGGAGATACTGAATGTCTGTTCTATAGATGAAGCTTTGGGACATTGAGAAAGTCATTTGATTTTTCCCTCCTTTCTCCTTTATTAATATTTCCGGCTTCTTACCAATGCCTCCAGAACACTGAATTCAAATCAGCCTATTAAATAACAAGAGACAGAGAAGTGAAACAAACATCAGTTGAGCCCCTAGATTCCATAAAAAAGAATGACTATATTAGACTATATACTCAAAATCTGATTATGTGCTTTTTATCATCTTACATAATCTTCACAAAAACTCCCACACACAAGAAATATGAGGTTTACTGGTATTGTGAGCTAAATAGGCTTGGCATGGTAACCTAACAATGGTAAATGTTGTACTGTTTCTTTTCTGGGAATATGCTTTTTGGATTCTGAATAACAAACCTTTGGAAAAAGAACTATTTGAGACGGCCTGGAGTTGCATTTTATGTTATATGCAAAATTTAAACAAGCACCTTGTGTAATAATTTTCTTAGAAGAACCACCGTGTTCCAGGGAACAATAGTAAAAACTACCTTTGGGACCATATGTCCAACACTTGCTTTTCCATAGTCTCCTTACTCTTTAAATATCCTCAAGTTAAAGCATGCAAATAAATAGAAAACAGCCCCTCTCATTTATAATCTCCAAATATCATCCATAGATTGCATATAACTTTTTGAAATGCTAATCATCAACTATACCTGTGCATAATATCTGCTGAGGTTCACATCTATTTATTTCACCAACCAGTTAATAAGACATCTTGGATGAAAAGTCATTTAGAATTGCGATACATGGAATCATACGGAAGCTGGCTTATAAAACAAAAGTATACTTCCTATTTTCTTGACAGACTGCTCAGGGAACCTCAGAAAACTGAAAACTTCCATAAGAATAACACTTGTTTCAAGATAAAAGTCTTTTACTGGGATAAATGTTTAGTTATAAACCTTGTATAATTGCAAAAATGTGGTATCCTTACATGTTAATAAGAGGTAAATAGATAACTCATTTTCCAATATTTTTTATGAAAAAAAAATTCAGATTAGAAGCTAGGATATAATTTCCCATACTTTCATATTGAAAATTATAGCACATGACTACATTTTGAAAACGTAAGTAGTTTGGGAGTCATATCTCTACCCATATTTAACAGGAGAGGGGAAAATGTACTTAGTGCTTTAACAGATAGTGAGATATTATCGTTTTTCATTCAAAATGTTTCAAAAACAGTTTTCATTCTCCTAATCTTAATAACATCCAGGAGTTTGAGTGTATTTCATAAGGATTTTGAAATGTAGCTAATTTGGTGTTTAGTTAATTGAATATCTTAAAGTAATGAGTTCAAAGACAGAATGGAGGCTCATCTGTTTTCAATATGTGAGGATTACAAGTGAAGATACATTCTCCACCCTCCCAAGTATGTTCACATGGACAGAACCAGCAGGGTGTATTTCTGTGGATGTGGTTGGTTAAACTCCAGAAATAAACAGGAAGCATGAACAGAATGAGGAGAACTGAGAAGATATCAGTTCAGGCTACAAAGTCTGAGGAGTCAAGGCCAGCCACTGCAGAGGCCAGAATCTTAGAAAGCTCATAGAAAACACTATTTTTCTGAAGGGCTGTAGGTAGATTATTCCCTTCACTCTCACCCTTCTGCCTACACCCTCTCTCAAACTGTATCTGTGTAACTATGGGCCCACTTAATTGGCCTTTTGCTCATTTCAGGGCTGTGATTTTTTGATCTGCTCCTTTCAGCTGGTCAGACCTTCATATCAGAACTTTGACTTTCTACCAGCCTTTGGCGATCAAATTTTCCTAACTCTCTACTCTTCAGCCAGCTTTCCTGTTAAAGGACCCAGCAACTCTGCCTTAAATACCTTTCTCTTCCTTTTCTGGTAAATTCCTATCAGGTTCAGGATCCATATCAAATGTAAGTTGTCTAAAGAGACTTGCCCTATCCCGTGGATTGGTCTTCTGATGTGACAGTTATGTTCATACCTATGCCCCACTCTACTCAGCCCTGCACCACTTTGTAGCACTTACCACAACTAACGGATTAATTACCTGTGCAATTATTTACCGTCTGCTTCCCTTGTTAGAACTTAAGCTCCCACGGTCAGTAACTGTGTTTCTCTCCTCATTCCTATGCCTAGTTAAGCTGCCACAGTGACTTGCCATTGTAGGAGCTCAATAAATGTTCATTGAATGGGTGAATAAAGGGACATTTCTCCTTCAGAAAGATCACCCTCATTTATACCAGCTGGTAGAGCTATCACTAGTCTGAAGGAGAAATTTTTCTTGGGTCCTGTGCTGTGTAGACTTACTCATTCTTAGCATCTCCATCTATTAGCTTTGTTTAACTTTTGAAATACAAACCTGAACAAAGACCAAGGCTCTAACGTGTACTTACCGTCCTGTTTCTGTAAGTTACAATTTACATTTATTACATTAATCTGAGATCATTCTGACTGAAGTAGGATTATTCAATCTATATTTACTGTGATACAAGGTATATAGCCTATGTTTGGTAACTCCTAGGCATTTAAAGATAGTTTGCAATGTTTAATAAAATATGCTATCTAGAATTCTCACTTATAAATTCAGATTTACATGCCATATTAAATATATAATTAAGATATTCATTACTGAAATGTTTTATTTCTTATAACCTCGATATTTGAAATATGAAATATTTTCTTTAAACTGTATTTATGTATTTATGCATTTACTTATTTATTTATGTATTTATTTATTTATTTATTTCTGAGAGAGAGAGAGAGAGAGCACAGAGGAGGGTTAGAGAGAGACAGAGAGAGAGAGAGAGAGAGAGAGAAAGAGAGAATCCCAAGCAGGCTTCCCACTGTCAGTGCAGAACTCAACGTAAGGCTTGATCTCATGAACCATGAGATCATGACCTGAATCAAAACCGAGAGTTGGACGCTTAGCTGACTGAGCCACCCAGGTGCCTCAATATGAAATATGGTCTAAAAACTTTTCTGGAAGGTGTTTCTGTTCAACGCTGTGGTTCAAACGTCTTTACAATCCTTAGTTTTCAGTTGGTATTGATTGTGTTTTGGTATTAAATAATTTACAGATCCATTTGACAATTTACATCTAACAATATTAGAAAAAGCAACTGCATTTATTTTTGGTAAAAATATGAATGTTTCGGGTGCCTTGGTGGCTCAGTTGGTTAAGCATCTGACTTCAGCTCAGGTCATGATCTCACGGTTCATGGTTTGAGCCGCATGTCGGGCTCTGTGCTGACAGCTCAGAGCCTGGAGCCTGCTTAAGAGTCTGTGGTTCCCTCTCTCTCTGCCTCTCCACACTCACAATCTGCCTCTCTCTGCCTCTCAAAAAATAAATAAACGTTAAAAAAAATTTTTTTTAACATGCATGTTTCCTAGTGAGAAAAAGACCACTTGACTGGGATTCAGGAGGCTGGGATTTCAGTGGGAGTTTTGCTAATAAATGACTGGGTGGCCATGGGTGAGATAGAAAGACCTCTTGAGCCTCAGTTTCCTGGTCTATAAAATGTGACATATTTTAGTGTTTCCTAAACTGCATTGCTCTGGATACCAGTTCTGCAAGATGTTAGTCAGTATTCCATGCTAAAACTGTAATAAAATAAACTTGGGAAAATTTGAGATAAATGAAGTTAGTAGGATTTTTTTCCTCTGAGATTTCTTAGTATTTTTTCTATACGATCTCCAGAATTAGGAAGTTTATGTATGATCTCCAAAGTGATTTGGCCATGGAACTCTTTTTAAAGAATTATCTATTGACAAAATTATTGGTAGTCATTATACTTTTTAAAACCCTTAAAGTTCTAGTAGAAATTTAATTCATGGCTATAAAAGTACTTTTTAAGTTAAAACAACAAAAAAAGGAAAGATCAGTAATGATGAGGAGAAGATGAGATTCAGATATTAAAGAAAATTTTATTGAGTACTTTTGTTCCTATTTTTAATTTTTAGATTAATTTGAGATGGAGGTTTATATGTCTTATGGATTAAATCCATCAGATACAATATTTTTATTTTTTTATTTTATTTAAGATATTTTTATGGTTTACTTATTTTTGAGAGAGAGAGAGAAAGAGGGAGAGAGAAAGACAGAGTGCAAGTGGGGGAGGGGCAGAGAGAGAGAGGGAGACACAGAATTCGAAGCAGGCTCCAGGTTCTGAGCTGTCAGCACAGAGCCTGACACAGGGCTTGAACTCATGAACCATGAGGTTATGACCTGAGCCAAAGTCAGACACTTAACTGACTGAGCCACCCAGGTGCCCCAGATACAATATTTTTAAATTATTTCTCTCTTTATAAATTTTAGAAGCATAGAGAATGATAAAGAAAATGTGAGAACAGACAATTATAAGGGAAAAGAACCCAGAAGAGTAGAAACGTTCTTGAGAGTAGTAGAAAAGTTCTTGTCCCTTCTTGACAACATAAGGTAGAGTTGTACTGGCAAACACTGGCATATATATCTCCTCTGGGTGCATAGGAATGTCTCTATGGTCTGCCCAAATCCTTTTAATCTGGATCCAACCTGTTTCATCCTAAGACTCCCAACACTTAGTGTTAACTCATGAGAAATCATCAGCCCGACATCAAGTAGATGACAATAACAATCACAAATCCCATGTATCATATACATGCTACTGAAGGAATTTAATTACAGAAGAAAATCTTTTCAATTGGCAAAGTGAAATAATGATATAAAAATGGAATTTGGAGGTTGATCAAAGAGATACAACCTCATGCTTTATGATAGACTTGAGGACAAAGAATTTAGTTGCTTTCAGTGGAGGCACATTTCGTGACTACTGACTCTATTGCTTGGTCTGCTGGTGTCAGCTCTGACCATTACAAGGATCCCGCCACGAACTTGAGTGCCCTCAGTTATGGCCACCATTTGTCAGTGGTGATGCGTATAAGGCCCAAAGAATGTGTTTAGAGTGGAGAAAGATCTGACTAGTGTGTTAGGCCCCTCTACTGGAGAAAGTGAAAGGCAGGGATAAAATAAGTCTCTGAAATAAACACACACACCATGACCGTATTTTGTTTTGAAACTTTTGTCTAGACTTTTCTTTCATTTCCTTCCAGGTATAGCTTGGCTTACCCTTGTAGTCCTAAATTAGGTAATTAATTCACTTGAATTAACACCAAAATGAGGCATTCTGGATAATATCCAACTTGGCTCTTAGGTTTTACTATCTATTACTGGTTAAAATTGACACTTATATCCTATGAAAATATTGTAATGTTTTGTTAAAAATTATGTATTTCATTTTTTGGATATGGAAGGTACAAAGTAAGTCCAGGGGGCATACAAAGCTATCTTCAAATTTAGGAATATTTTTTCAGGTAATGAGTAGATGATTTTGGTTTATCCCAGCATGCAGCATTTAATTTCTAGGTGATTCCAATATAATGAAAGATTTCATTCTGGACAATTATTTCTTTTTGATAAAAGTTATTAATTCACTAACCTATACTAAAGGAAGTAATTTGATCCATGGATTGTTTATTAAAGTATGATGAGTGGTTATACCAGAAAAATAAAAGTCACCCAAACATATTTCTTAATAGAAAAAGAAAGGAGAAACAAAAACAATTCATGAGAGGCCAAGTTCCAAAAATTCCCTTTCCCTCAAATATTTTAGTAATAAGAATATATTTTGAGTATTTCCATTAAGAAGCAACACTACGTGAAACCTGACCTAATAGTCATGAGACTCATTTCATGTAATACCTATCAAAATCAGGGGTGCCTGGGTGGCTCAATAGGTTAAGCATCGAACTCTTGATCTCAGCTTAGGTCTTGACCTCAGGGTCATGAGCTCAAGCCTTGCATTGGGCTCTGCACTGAGCATGAAGCCTACTTAAAAAAAAACAAAAAGAAAAAACAAAAAGAAAAACAAAAAACCAACAAAAAAAAACCCTCCACCACACTGAACATGGAGCCTGCTTAAGATTCTCTCCCTGTCTCTCTCCCTCTGCTCCTCCCTCACTTGAGCCCACTCACTCACACTCTTTCTCTCTCCCTCTCAAAAAATAAAATAAATAAAATAAATCATAGTAATCCTCTTGGATACAGACAACATGTGCCATGTTCCTTTGACTCTTTTCACCTTGTTTTTCTAGGATAACTCTCAGGAAAAATTAATGACATCGCCTTTATGAAGACACTGTTCTGTGAATATACTGTGTCCTAAACACATCTACCTTCCTTTTTCTTTAATGATGGTGCCATTCGTAGTTCTGTTCGTGTAATCTGCAGTTCATATTTGTAATCTGGAATAAAATTTAAGCCTCTTAATAATTTTAATTTTTTTTTAACATTTATTCATTTTTGAAAGGCAGAGAGAGACAGAGTGCGAATGGGGAGGGGCAGAGACAGAGGGAGACCCAGGAACAGAAGCAGGCTCAGAGCTGTCAGCACAGAGCCCTACGCAGGGCTGGAACCTAGGACCGCGAGATCTTGACATAAACCGAAATTGGCCGCTTAACTGGCTGAGTCACACAGGAGCCCCAAGCCTCTGAATAATTTTAAACAAAGCATCTTGGGGGGAAATTTTTAAAAAGAACTTGGCACACCAGCTCAAGTTGCTTTTGTTAGCAGTGGAGTAGGCAGCTATTAAACTTTCATTTTGGCATTTATTATGACTTTATAAAGTCACTTACCAGATTATCATTTAGTAGGATGAGGAAGCCAATTCTACATAGTCCAGGTTATATTATCTTTGGAATAAATTATTCAGATGATCAATCTGATTCTTTAATTATGTAGGCTTGGCCAAGAAGTTACTTCCTTAAATGAAATTCAAGCAACACGAAAAAAGAAAGTTAACTATACAGAGGAAGCGCCTTTTTGTTTATTTCTGTTGAAAAATAAACTTGGTGGCTCTTGTTACTTGAAATTCAGTCTAACTTTCAAAGAAAACTTCGTTTTATGTCAGAAAAACATCTCCCTATAGGCTAATTGCATATATTGTAAAGGAACTTAATCTTTTTTCATTCTTTAAATTACAACTCATTTATTTAAAGGAATACTTGTCAAAAGAAAGCTTTAAGTAGTGAGTTAAAAAAGCAGTGTTAAATAATTGAATTGACTGTGATAAAATTGCCTTAGTTTAAATAGACTAGTCTGTTTAATGAATTGTGCTTTTATAGGGTGAGATAAATCTAATGTGAACTCAAGTGGCTACACCAGAAACACTGAATTTGGATAGATTGTAAGAAAGCCAAGATGAGGCATTTATAATACTGCAGTTACATGTGATTTTAGTAAAATTGTCGTTGACTACAGAACAGTATTTTTGTCAAGGTTAATAATAATGAACTTAAAAATATTATCAAGAATCTTACATACATATTAAACAATTCAGATCACCTGAAGAGGAGGGACTATATTTGTTATTACTTTTTCTCCTGTAAAAATAATAACTTGAGTCTTAATTAGGAACATAGCACTCAACTTTCAATTTTTAGGAAGAGATTTAGCTTACAAACTTTCAGCATTGCAAGAAATCATTTTGGCAATGAGATGGTGGCAGGAAATTAATTTTGCATTTTAAAGTAAATTTGGCAGGTTTACTTTCCTGTTTAATGTTGAAAAGGGTTTTTATAACGTACCATTAAGCTACCGTGTAGTCAGCCTGTGTAGCAATGCTTGGTTATCACTTCAAAAGAGAACCTTCGCTGGAACATTTTGTAGCCCTTGATTATACTTCTTGTGTTGTTAAGTGTTGAAATACATTTTATGTGCTTAAAAACAGAGAAGCAACTTAAGGAGAAAAAAACTAGCCTAAAACAAGTACAAACATACGGATCTGTTCTCATCAAAAAAGAATCATGAACTAAGACTGGATCATGTACTAGGTTGGCAATTCATGTTCAAATTGGCGGAATGGTGGAGACCAAATTCTTTGTTGCATAGGTCAAGGCTAAAAGGAAAGAGTAGGGCAAGATATTATCAGTTCACACATACCATTGAACCATTCCGCAATTTAAGAGCTATCTCTTCTTTTTATCTGACCCATGAAATTCCTATTTTAGTACTTATTATCTGAGAAGTAGCTTGTTAACTTAAGGCAAAATTCCTTTCACCATCCACACAGAGACTTCCTGCGTGGTATGTAGATTCTTACTCTGAGGAGTTTCTAATGATTGCCGTGAAAAAAATTTGAGAAACTCAACAGATGAACATGGGGGAAGGGAAGGAAAAATAAGATAAAAACAGAGAGGGAGGCAAACCATACAAGACTTAAATACCGATAACAAACTGAGGGTTGCTGGAAGGGAGGTGGCTAGGGGGATGGGCTAAACGGGTGACAGGCATTAAGAAGGGCATTTTTGGGGGGATGTGTGCTGGGGTCTTATGTAGGAGATGAATCACTGGGTTGTATTCCTGAAGCCAAGACTACATTGTATGTTAACTAACTTGAAAATAAATTAATAAAACAAAACAAAACAAAAAATAAATCCTTTCAACAAGCAACAATAAAAAATATGAAGTCAAATTCAAGGTTTAAAATGTGTGACGAGGTTTCAACATGTAAAACCCTGATTTCAAAGTCACGGTCTAGTTTATATTAGCAAGCAAATTGGGGTGTTGATATAACCTGAATAATTCGAGTACATTCCCAAACTTAATTTTCTTTAATTTTAGAATATTTCATATCAACTTTTTTTATAATTAGATTTTTTGTTTTTTTTTTACAGAAATTATGCACGCTTGCTACAAAAACTTATAATGACAAGAGAGGAAAATAAATAATACCCATAATTTTATCCATTTATCCTATGCTCTGTAACAATTTGAGTACCTAATACGTACAATACATATTTTGTGCCTTTATGGAGTTTATAGAATATCAGAGATAACAGATATTAAACAGAGAGTCACAAAAGGACTCTATGATTGCAACAGACTCCAATGCTATGAAAACAGAGTCCAAGGTTCTCTTAGGATGCATGACATGGGGACCTATTGTAGACTAGGGGAAGGGGTGAATATTGTGACAATGTGTTTCAGTCTGAAGTTTGAGCAGAGCCTGGGTAAGAGGGTAGGAGTGGTGAATGGGAGAAGAACATTCTAGATGGAAGGAACTGTGAGTGGCCAGGCCCTGAGGACGGAAGGCCATTGGCAAGTTCCCAGAGGCCCAAATGCCTGGGGAGTGGTGAGCAGAAAGGAAGGTGGCAGAGACAAAGCTGGAACAGCAGGTCAGAACCAGATCATGTGGCACCTTTGAAGGAACTCAACTTTTCTAAAAACAGTGAGAGAGAAAAAATATTAATAGTTTGAGCCAACTTGTTCTTTCTCTTTCATTAATTCTTAGAGGATCAGACATTATACGCTGTTTGTAACTTGCATCTGTATTCATTAAATGTTCTTCCACAACAATTTTGTTTCTGCTAATTAGTTTTATTATACGGATTTTTCATAGTTTACTTCACCACACTCCTATTTTATACCTTTGAATTTTTGGTTGTTTTAGCTATTATTAACACTGATACAATGAATATCATTGTGGAGACATATTTGTACACATTCGTAACTGTTTCTTTGGGAAAAATTCACAAACAGCACAACAGGATTTCACTGTCAAAGGATAAGGACATTTGCAAGCTTTTAATATGAACTGCCAAATTGCCTTCCAGAAAGATTGGAACAATTATTTCCATGGTAGTGTAAAAGACCATCTGTGACAAATCTACTTTTTGAGCCTAAGTTATAGAGATGACTGGGGGAAATTTTCAGGTTCTATGAGATAGTCTTAAATAGCTATTTGCAAAACTGGAATTTACTTGGAGATTCTTAGTTGATAATTAAATCTGAGCCATGTGCCTGGAAATCTATAAAATTCCTGTCTTCCAATCTGATAGGTTTCAGTTAAGAATGAATCGCGTGCGCTGATTACTAAAATATGTTGTCAGCTTCAACGTCTGTAGGTGACATGTCGTTTTTTTACATTTGTACAGGTAGTGAAAAACTTTAACTTATACATAGGACACATAGAAACTCTGCATTTCAAAAATTTGAATTTGGGGCAAATTATTGAAATTCATGATTAACCCATGAGGCTGGGTCCCCCCAAATACAAACACATTCAAAAACAGATTTCGAAAGTGTCAAGAAATATTAGAAAAGTATCCTTTACTCAGTATGATTAAGTCTACCTCAGATGCTCCAAGCTATTTTTAAGCAATTGCTTGAAATTTTCAACACCAGAGCTGATACGCTATCACTGGGTTTCTCACTAATTCCAGCTCTCACTCTTGGCAATACACCCCAGCTTTGATCTGCCTCCGGCTCTTTGGCTTCCACATTCAGATTTTGTTCTCTCTGGCTTTTACTCATTGCTTTCCTTAATGGATTTTGGCTTCTCCTAACGTTCTGGGTTTTCTTACTCTGTACAACCTCAGATGGGCAGACCTTCGTTACCCTCATGCCCGGCTCACCTCACTATGGCTGTCTGGAACACACGCCCCTGTAAACTGTCAATGAGACCCCCCTGGCCTTGTCATCTTTGAGTTGGGGCAGATATTTGAACAAAAAGGTATGTATTTTCTTAACTGTTCAAATAATTATGTAAACGTCCCAATAAGCCATAAGGTATTTATGAAAAGTTTCTTTCATGTAATTTTGGCAAAAATATAAAAATAAATGACACATTTCCTATTTCCATGACAGTTACAGTTAATGCTTATAATGACATGTAACTTTGAACTAAGAAATTAATATTTTACTTGAATTAATAAGTGGGGATACAGTATTTTATAGCACCATCACCCTGAGAGTGCCACAGACTTGTGTGTTGCAGACATACATAATTAAGTGCTAACTTAAGTGGCTAATTCAGCAAGGGCTCTAGGACTTCAAGGAGGGAGAGGGGGCTCAGTCCCTGTTTGAGTAGTTAGGGAAAGTTTCTTGGATAAAGTGGGCCTTCGAGAGTAAATATTATTTAGGTAAGCAGAAAGGAGAAGACAGAGCACAGAGGAAGGGACTCATTTTGGCAAAATGAAGGAAATGCATGAAGCATGGTATGACTTGAAATGACAGAAACATTTCAATGACCTGTTCAAGTTTTGCCATACTTTGTGCTGTGATCATTGACAAAGTGGTTTTTTTCAGACATAAAATTAATGCACTTGACTGACCCACCTTTGTCGGGGTACGTACTTTTTTTTTTCTAATTTTTTTAATGTTTATTTTTGAGAGAGAAAGAGAGACAGAGCATGAGCAGGGAAGGGGCAGCAAGAGAGGGAGACACAGAATCTGAAGCAGGCTTCAGGCTCTGAGCTGTCAGCACAGAGCCCGACGCGGGGCTTGAACTCGCAAACCACGAGATCATGACCTGAGCCGAAGTCGGATGCTTAACCGACTGAGCCACCCAGGCACCCCTGTACTTTTTAACTGTATTTCCTAATAATGACATTGGCTCTATTTTGCCATTCATCCTGTTTTATTCTTACTCAAGAGCACGTGAAGCTCATAGAACAAGTACTTGGAAAACGATTTCTAAGTGAGGCAAATGGAATATAAGCAAATCGAATGGAGCAAATAGTTATTTAACGCTCCCATTTCTTCAGCCTCTCAGTTGTTCTTTTACCTTTCCTCTCTCTTGCATACCACAATCAAATGCTCATCACAAACATTTTTTTTTTTTTTTTTTGCATTCACATTCTTCAGTCTTCCCTTCAGCAACTTGTACAGGTGCCTCCGAATTCAAACATAGTATAGAATAATATTCCCTCAATTGGTGCCTCTGGTATCATTTCTCTCTACTCCACTTTCCAGACAGACTGGTAATTAGACTACTTAAAAAATACTGCTTTTATTTCAGGACATTTCCTGATCCAAACCCCTACACTGGTTTTCCATCATCACCTGAAAGGCAGAGTTCTCCACACCATCCAGCCTACTGCATCTCCTGCTAGTGCCCCAAAGGTCATTCCTCAAAAACTCGCTGGTTTTTGTTTCATTCCCCACTGTGGAATATTTCTACCTCTCCCTTCTGAATTCACCATGGCCGGTTTCAATGTTACACATGCCTTTGTTTCATTCCCCACTGTGGAATATTTCCACCTCTGCCTTCTGAATTCACCATGGCCGGTTTCAATGTTTACTTCCTTCTTCACTAAGCAAACGGGCCTGTATAGGTCCTACTGGCCCGCTGACTCCTTTTCTGATCAATCCTGTGTACAGAGCTTTCTTCCATTATGTCCAAAAATGAATTAAAACTTAGGTGGCACGTACAATTGATCAATCTTATATTGTTATTTTATATTCTTCCATATTATATGGTTATTCCAAGTAACAGATAACCTCTTTGAAGATGGTGACAGACTTTCCATTACCCCACCCCCACAGAGTAGGCCTTACTTATGGCATTTATAAGTCCTGGATTACACTCTGTTTGTTTTTTAAGTAACCTTTAAAGGTATGTATCTCACTGGTAATAGGAAAAGAAAAACAGGAAGGAGTGAGGGAGATCTGCTTTTCATAGACAGGATGCTCAACTTTTCAGCATTTCTTTAGGAAGTTCATGCTGTTCAACTGTTGCATTCACCTTGGTCTCTTCCATAGCATTTCACAGGTTAATAAAACCTAACACTTATCCAGTAGTTCCTACATGCCAGGCATTATACCAAGTGTTTTACATGAATTCTCTCATTCAACATTCATGCTATTCCTATGAGATAGACATTATTGTACACATTTTGCTGAGAAGGAACTAGAAGCTTCCAGATCAGTATCAGAACAAGTAGATGGTAAGACCAAGATTTTCATTCAACTGGATTCAATGCTTTTTCTTTCTTCTCCACATTTCTCTTCTTAAAGAAGATTCCTCAGTGAACCAAAGTGGAAATCAAGAACTTTTGTAAAGCTGAAAGAGAAGTATAATGTGGATGATTGGGAAGAATATTTTTCTTTTTGTAGGGAAGCATGATTCCTTGATTACACAAGGTGACAGGAGGTAGATGAAAAGCTGGTCCTTAAATCAGTGTAAGCATTTGTCCTGGTCAGGTAGAATATTGAAAGGTGATTGGCTTTTATAGCTAGACATGACATTTGTTGGCACATTGATCTGTTACTTCCAAGAATAGTTGTTATTTCCCTGATCTTAGCCATAAGGTTATTGATTTCCATGGAAGATGTGGGAAGACACTGGATGTAGAATGCAGACAATTAGAAATGGATCTGAAAGGATGAAACATTTTCGAAAACTGATGGAACAAAAAAGATTTTCATTATCCTACTTCTTCTTATTCTGTCACCATGAACTTTTCCCACTGTAAAGGAATCTATCTTCCCAAGTGGGGAAAAATGATTTTTAAAAAGATAAGCCTGAAAAAATTAATTTAAGCTTAGCCATATTAGGGTGGCATTAAGGCACTCCCGGGTATATTTTATTGGTCCATTAATATAGGCCCCGAGTGGTTGAATACACCTAAGGCATGTACTGTATTAATGAACCAATAAAACATGCCCTGGAGTGCCTTAATGATATATTACAACCATTTCTATTACATACATAAATGCACTATTTGCTGGCTGTCTTGCATAGTTTTAAAGAAAATCTTCAATTAACCAAAAATATTGCATCAAGAACTCTTACCCACAATAAAAAAAAAAAGCAACAAAGAATCCTGTAATTAACTTACTGGGCTAGTTACCCATGAGGTGATTCTGGATTGATTTAATCTTTGGAGCTTTTTCACTCCACGACTTAGGAAGAACTAGTTCTTTGGATTTACAATTGGATACTTTTAGGAAAGGAAACAGATGAAAGCTGACAGAATTCATGTGTTCCTTTCTTCCTTCAAATATCCCACCCCGGCTTCTGGTTATAAAATTAAATAGATTTTAATGACTGGATCCAAATGTTAGCCTTCTGTGTTCACATTGAAAGAATATCTTTTAGGAATTTGGGGAAAATTTTTTTGCAGAGAAATAAAGAATGCTATACACTCATAGGCAAACATGACAGGATTGCAAACAGTACGTGGGATCTGGTAAAAATGTCTTCTCCTGACCAACGTGGTGTCCCACTTATTTAACTCAGTGTTAGCTCCGCTGTTTTTTCACTGGAGCCATCAACCCAGACACATTTCTATGAGTGGGAGTGGGTGAAAGAGGGAATGGAAAGAAGGAGATATAATGATGATGAGACTGGAGATGACTTCTTTAGAGATTATTAGACAAGAGACAATGTTTTAATTATTTTTAGATCTATTATCTGTGGAGCAACCTTATGAGGGGGCTACTGTTCAATTTGTTGCATCGATGGGATATCCAAAGT
Source organism: Panthera onca (assembly GCF_046562875.1). Taxonomy (NCBI): domain Eukaryota; kingdom Metazoa; phylum Chordata; class Mammalia; order Carnivora; family Felidae; genus Panthera; species Panthera onca. The sequence goes on along the minus strand of NC_138343.1, from coordinate 19,966,024 downwards.
AGAACCAGAAACTCTTCTACAGGTAGGGCTTGGGTTTGATCCTGGCCATCTGAATCCAAAGCCCATACTCAAGTGGGTAAAGTTTGGTGTGGCCACTCTGAGAAAAACAGAGAACTATTAATTTAATGCTTTCTTTGGATTGCAAGCACCTTTAGAGTAGGAGTCATTTCTAAAGTCTATACATCAACATTACATTTTACATAACATTCTTTCTCTCTGCTCCCTCTTTCGAGGGGCACACTGGTAGTGGAGAGACAGCTGGTAGACATGAAGGAGCCTCTCAGCAGGGGCTTCAAGGATGCAAGGTGACTTGCATGGAGCAATGATCCAAGACCCGGTGGGAATGGGGAGATTGCAATACTAGATACCAATGGCGAGAAAGAAGATAAGGTGTGAATGTCTCAACATTTGACCATGGTGAGAAGGTGGTGGTTGAGAGCCAGACATCCTTCCATTCCCACTGATGCTGTGATACTAAGTAGATCCCTTGACACTGACATGCCACCCCTGGGATAATGAATGAGTACAGAAAACCTTCAGGTTAGTCATAGCTGGAGAAAACACTGCACTGACTGATTAATCCTGAATTTGACCATGAGACTGACTGGGGGTGCATGATAGTAATGAGTTGCTAAAGAAAATATAAAATGAGAAAACTTTGTATATGCATGTTTGAAGCCTGAGATTACTATCCTCAGTTGTTTTATTCATGGACATTTTAATTGCTACAGATTTGCAACCTAAGAGAACCTGACTATGAAATGTTGTAAAAAGTCACTGAAGTGACTGCAGTTATTGTTTGTGGTAGAGTCATAGGTTAGCCATCATGTAATCATAAAACTTGCCTTTTCAAGGAATTGCATTTGAGCTTAATTTCTTCTTTAAAAAGATCTGTAAAACACTAGGAATTTCATTATTTTTTTCAGCTTTTTCAGAGCCAGTTTCCCTAACTGGATTTTATAGTCCTGGAAAACAGTTGCTTATGGGTCTTCTCTGACTCCTTTTGATTTTTACTCATAGTTTATATTTGCCTTGCATGTTTTGTACTCAAGTGATATAATTCTACTGGCTTCATTTACAGAAGGGCTTAATCCATGTGTTGAAAGACATACTGCAGTGTTGTTCACTCAACCATTAGGACGCAAGAAAGTTGGTAAAATAAGCCTTTACTGCATTAAAAAATTCCGAGAAATCTACCAAACAGGTTATGCAACAATATCTTTAAAAATCCCACATATATTGAGAAGTAATTGATACCTCTTTATTTAAAGATGTTACTGAAGATTACTTTTTAAAGACAATTAGGTTGGTGCTATTTATAATGAAATAGTAATTTAATACCAGACAGTAAATCTACCATACAATTTCACTAGATAAATCCCTGCATCATGCAAGGTCACTGAGTTTGTTAAGTGACTCATGTGTTGGTTTATGTTCAATTTGGGAACCAGGACACAAGCTTTTCTGCAAAGTTGGCTGGATGAGTGAGCTCAATGTAGTCAGTTTCTTATAATAAAGCAGCATCAACATGTAGAACGTAATAGTGATGGCTGGACATTTGCAGTGAGTAATTTAATGGATGAACAATCTCACTATTCTTACTTTTAAAAAATTTAACGCTGGTTTTGCTGATGGAGGCATCTTTGCTGACTCTAATAACAGCAACCTAAGTGTATGCTGCTTTAAACATTTCTGAAGCGCTTTCTCAGGCAGTATATCTTGTTGGATACTTTCTATGCCCTGAGACATAGATGTGGACAATATCATCCTCATTTTCAGGTAAGGAAATTATTACTCAGAGAAAATAAGTGGTTTACTTAAGGTAATTCACCTGCTAAGTGGCAAAATGCATTAGAATCAGGTCTTCTTATGTGTACTCAAGTATCTTCGTCATTCTCTTCCCCACCCCAACACTTGGATATCAGTAGGTCAAGGCAGTGGGTCCAGAGTCCAAGGTGGTAGGTTGGGCATGAATGCTGAGAGGCAAACAGAGGAGAGGAAACACTGTTGAAATAATGAGCCAAATCTATATTTGGGGCATACATATTGCCTTTTAACTTTCTATAACACTGTAAGATAAACTGAAAATGCTTTATAGACCAGAAATTCAATTGAATCTAAAATCAAAATGGAGCTATCATTTGAAGATCAGATGAGATTATTAGCCCGTAACTTATTCAGAAAACTTTAGATATCCTGGAATTCTCATTCAATAAATATTGATTCTACCTTATTGACATAAAATGCTTTATAGTGGAATATAGGTGATGACCCACACTAACCGAAGTAGGAGGGCGTCATGGGACAAAGTGGAGCACATTTGATATAGTGCTAGGTTTGAGTTTAACACCAAATTCTTCTGCCTCGCTTGGGCAAATCATTTAACTTCTTTGTGGCTTAATCTTTTCAGTTGAAAAATGGGAATAACAAAACCTATCTCATAGAAGTGTTGTGAGGATTAACTTATAAATTACAGGAGTTATTCACCATTGCATGGATTTTAGGAAATCAATGAACCTTCCATAATTGCGATGCAGTAGTATATGTATATAGGCCCATGAACAGAACTCTAGAGAGAGTGCTCATTATTGCCATTAGATGCTCAAAGGACTGTTAGATGAACCAGCATTGTATGTGAAAAGGATTTTAAATAGTGAAACACTATGTAAATAGTGGCATTCAAGGGTAAAGAAGCAATGCTCAGGAGGGAAAAACAAATGGTAATTTTCAGTAGGAGAAAAAAAAATGTCCATTTGTCTTTAACAAACTTGGACTAGAATTCTATAAGATGATTCAGTAAGTCTAATTTACATACAACATAAATTACCTGTAATGGCAAAATTACTTTCACTTATAATAATTTTAAATATAGGCTTGTTAAACAGTGTGTTTGAACATATTCCATAGATGATAATCTCTAATTTACTAGTTTCTGTTTCTTTTTGAAATTGTAATGCATATATTTGAGATCCTTTTATAATTTTCCTTAGGTGATGTTGTTGAACACTTAAGTGTGGGATAAAACAAGTCTTCCCTGGTTCCAAGTAGTTAAATAATCTGTTCAATTCTTACCTTGACTTAATGAATTGATTTATAACACTTGAAGCATGTCAGTCCTTACCTCCTACTAAGATCCAGTATTTGGAATTACTAATCAATTCTCAACAAATATGACTTTTATGAAAATTGTCCTTTCCACACGTAAAACAAAAACAGACTCAACCTGGGGTAGAGTTGAGGGAGTAACATGGGGAAGAAGAAATAATATCAAAGATCTTACATTAGAAACCTTCCCTAAAGTACTAAAGAATCAGTACTGCATTTAAAAAATAGGTTGGGGTTGGTCAATGGAGCAATAGATATGCAATTTGGATGGAACACTTGCTCTCTCAGATATAAAGACATCATTGTCTGTGGAAAGAATTCTATTGCATAAATAATGTTGAGATGACAGTGGAATTTAGATCTCCCAGTCTCTTCCTTGATTTTGGCAAGGTTGAATGTAGTGGAAACCACAGTGGTTCAGGAAGAATGCCATCATGATGTGATGTTTTATTACAGAAAAACAAAACCAGATGGTATAGGTTAGAATAATGTATCAGTTGATGTCCCAGCAGGAAATAGATGATTCATTCCAAAGAATATTTCAAGGAGTATTTAATAAAGGGGCCATTTGTGAAAATGTAGGTGGGATATAGGAGAACCATCAAGGAGAAGTACCCCAACACTAGTCACTCAGAGCCAATTTCCACCTATAGATCTGAAGAGGTAAATTACCTGGAAGGAGAGTCTTGTGGAGGGACCACCTTGTGAAGAGCCATGATCTTTATGGGGAGGAACCAGCAACTCACAGTGACCCACAGAGAGGGAGTTAAGGGACTATGAATACTCTGTCCCCACTCTCTTCTCTCCCTCTAATCTCCTGCCAGGTCTCTAGTGGTTGAACTCACGCAGAACCCAGAGGGCAAGACAGCTCGTTGGTATACACTTTACAGGCTGGCTTTCTGCAGCAGAGGAGGGTGGAGAATTTAACTGAAGTGGTAAATGGAAGATATCTGTTACAGTTAAGCTGCAGGGGCAAGAACTCCCCCAACTTGGTGGTTTGCAATCCCAAAGTCTTCTCACTCAGGCTGAATGTTCAATGTTTGCTCTATTCACTATGGGATTTGGCAGGGAAAGAACACACAGAGTAAGTTAGAAGCAGCTAAGCTTAAAGTATCTGAAACTACTTTCCTATCAGCATTCCTGGTGGTATTCAGAAAATATTATCAGTTAGCCTTCTATCTAGGACTTATTCCCAGAAGACTTTGCCTTTCACGATTCAGATAAAATGAAGAATAGTTGCTTTCTACCAAAATATTAGCAAAGTAGCATCATGCTGTATATCCAAAATAGACTCAATATCCAGCTTCCAAAACAACTCATAACATAATAACTTTTCCTTAGTATAGATGAGATTACCATCACCTTGCCCCTCACCAGTTATGTATTAATTTGGTTTGACTCCCAGTTGCTGGCAACTGTTTCCCTTTGCCTGAGGGCATTCTCTGGCCCATGGAGTCTGCTCTGCCTGGGCATGCAACAGCCTCAGAGTACTGGGAAGATGCTGCCATGAAGAAGCGTCCTCAGTGAGACCCAGAGGAATTCTCTTATCCATGGATGGGACGGCAGTGAGGTGCACATTCCAGAGGATCTCTTACAGTTTCCTAAGGCCATAAGACTGTAGCCATTCAAGGGAAAATTACTTCATAAAGCACCTTTTATCATCTTCCTTCCCTTCCTTTTCTCACTTCCCCTTTCTCTCATAGTATCTCCTGGGTTCACCTTCCAAATAAACTCTGAGGACTCAAATCTTTATCTCAGGGTCTGCTTGGAGGGGGTAAGGGGGTAGAGGCAGGGGCAGGGGCTGACATAAACTAACACAGTGGACTATTTCTTCAGCTACAGGCTTCCTTTTATTTATACTGAATTGTGGGAACTGGAAGGACATTAGGAAGTCTTTGGACAAATATCATTGGTAGGTAAAGAGGTTATAGGCAGAGACAAAGAAAGTAGCCTAAAGTCGTTTAATGAAGACCTTGATTATAAAGCCTTTCACTAAGGAGAATGTGAAAATATTACAGATCTTAAGAGTTGGAAATTCCTGAATTAGATATCGTTTAGACATTAACTATATATATATATTTCATGTTTTGCTTGAATCATTTAATCTATAAAGATTGCGAATGATTTATTAGATGGCTAAATTAGTTGCAAGGTTTCTGTCTCCTCCACTTTAGCCAATGTGCACGGTGGAATAGAGACAGGATGACTGTAATAAATAGCCCATTCAGAAAACAGAAAATTGCATTATACGTAGTAATTGCCGTCCACGGTAATGATGAAATCCTTTTGGACAGCTGTTATGAAGTCCTGGCTGTGAGTGACATTCCTTGCTTAGAACTCAATTTTGCTTTCGGAGAGGAACTTCCTTGTCCTCTGTGGTCTCTGGTTCTGCCATCTGGGGCTTCTCGCTGGTCCATGATGTGACATGGCCACATTTGTAGTGGGAGTTGAGGGCTCCAGAGTTTTTTGCTGCATACTTCCTGTCTGTATGAGTTGGGTGGCTTAAGAGTTGTTTTAATTCTCTGCCAAGGGCTTTAAAAAGAAAGTATATTTTCTGTTTTTGCTATTTCATCAGACATAATCATTCAGAGAAGGAAAGGAGCCTATGTCTAGGCTTAAACTCCAAACGTCACCAAGAGAAGAAAACAAATCCAATAATAATAATAACATTCCCATCATGAATATTTTTATGTCTAGCAATGTTTCTGCTTTTCAGGTGGGGGCAAAGGAAAAAAGATTTAAAGATACAAATTCACAAATAGACATCATTTATATGGATTTACAGTAAAAAATATGTGATACATATTTACATATTTTGGCCAATAGGAAATTCAAAATCATTTACATCAAGAATTTGTCATATAGGTGATATGTCTAAATAAACATTAACTCTTAAATTTCAAAGGATTTCAGGGTATTTTTTCAAAAAACCACATCAATAAACTAATAAACAAATGAATAGAAAACTAATCAGCCAAAGACTTTTAAGTTTTAACTCACAGCTGTTTTGGCAATATAACTTCCTTTAAAGTTACTAAGACTTTCCTCTCTTTGCTTGTAGTTAGTTCAATATGCTGGTACTCACAGCTACAATTCTTTGTTAGACATAATTCTTAAATCCAATTAATTTATTTTCTTTTTCATCACAATTTTTTTTTTCTCAAGTCAATGACATTTACCTTAGGGACATCAGCCTTGGGTTGAGGGCCCGGCTCAATCTAAACTTTATCACATAATTATATTATCAGATCCTTAATGATTCAATTAAAAAAAATCTTATTCTCTAATCTTTGGAATCTAATCTTTGAGATAAGCATGCCCAAATTTTCAAAGATTTAAATTTTTGGAGGCTTCCTTTCTACTCTCTCTCTCTCTATATATACATACATACACACACACTCATACTATATACATATATATATATTTATAAAATATTTCTCTATATATTTTTATATATTTATAAATTTATATATATTTGTAAAATATTTAATGCTTTTCTTTAATCTCTTGTTTATTTTTATTTACTTTTAAGTCAATTCTATGCCCAACGTGGGACTTGAACTCTCAACCCTAAGGATGATCTACTAACTGAGTCAGCCAGGCACTCCTACTTTAATCTTTTAATATGCAAAGACTGCCAATTCTTTATTAGATGGCCAAATTAGTTGCAAGTGTTTTCTGTGGTCATTTCTTCTTCTAATAGCTTGCCACATAAAGTTACTAATATCTAATGCATGCTAATGTAATTCTGTTTTCCAATCTCTTCTGCTAGAGCCACAGGCTAGGAAGGTGTGTGGTTTGCCTCTCCAAATATCATCAGCATCATTGTAACTGAATATTTTCCCACTGCCTAACTTGATAATTCACTTGCCTAGCTTCTGATATTAGTTTCCTAGTTTTCTTCTGCCAGTAACACAGATTTTATATTTTTTGTTACTACCCACTCTGACTGAAATTTCTGTGTAAGATAACACTAATTATAGTAGCAGGTAAACCTTGAAATATAAATGACTTAATCCAACAAGATGTTTGGTTTTTGTTCATGTAAAATCCAATAGTTGGAGGGGCTGTGGGTTCTGCTTTATAAATTCATCTAGCAGTCCAAAGTAGCAATACTCTGTTGTTTTAAATATATACTTTTCAAGGCACAGACACTTAGCCAGCAGATATGGAAGGGAGAATGCAGATTTGTTTATGGGAGGTTTAATTGTTTTATTTTTTTCTCTCTCATCTTTATTGATACTAAGAATCAAAAACAAGCAAAGTTTGGGGTGCTTGGGTGGCTTAGTAGGTTAAGCATCTGACTTCGGCTCAGGTCATGATCTCACAGTTTGTGGGTTTGAGCCTGGAGCCTGCTTCAGATTCTGTGTCTCCCTCTCTCTCTGCCCCTCCCCAGCTTGCACTCTCTCTCACAAAAATTAATAAAACATTAAAAAAAAAAACAAGCAAAGTTTGGTCTCATCTGCTCCTAGAACGTTTTCTTCCTTCTTAGAGCGCAGCTTATGGGAGGTTTTTATAGCCCAGCTTGGAAGCAGTACAGATCATTTCTGTCACATTGCATTGGCTCGAAATCAGGCACTTGGCCATACTTAACTATAAGGTAGCTGTGGGCCCAGGAAGCTGTGACAACATGTAGATTTTGATAAACCCATAACATTATAGTATTCTTTACTACACTATTATTATCTTTAAAATTATCTTTTGATTCAGAGGGCTCTATTATTTATACATAACGGTTGTGAAGATCATATTCCAAAAAGAATTATGATTTTTTAATTTCCCACACTGTGATATTTACTCTTAAATAAAATGAATAAGTTTAATTTTATGCATGATCCTAGTAGCACAAAACATGACCTGAAAATTAAAAGACTAAACTTTTTATTTGAAGCCTGGTACGGTCTGGCTGTTTTATCTTGGGCAAATTACTTATCTTTAAATTTCATTTCCTTGTTTATACACTGAAAGAACAGGACAAGGTGAGTGGCTTTCAACATTTTCTATGACAAAACTTTGGTTATCTTCCCTCCCTCCCCCATCATTAATTACCATCACTTACAATGTTAAGTGATTATTTATTGGATAGCAATTTTAATGAATCAAAGATACAGGTAGCTACCAACACAGATCTTCAAACCAGCATGATTTGCCATCATTATCACAATGACAGATGTGGCTATTTTGGCAGGATAGATGACGAGAGGTAATTACTTATTCAAGAGGTATTACCTATGGGTTTAGGTTCAAGTAGACAAGCTATTTTCTGGAATTTTGAGAAAATGAAAGTTAAATAGTGTACACGTTATCATCTATGGTTACCATAATTAAGTAATCTTTCCAAATTCGATAAAAATATCTAGCTTCTTATTGTGTATTAAGATATAACTATCCTGCATCAATTTCCAGGTACACATTGTACATTTCAATATATGGATTCAAATTTCTTATGAAGAAGAAAGTTTTCTTGGATTGTAATTTTAGTATTTGTTAATTCCATGGTTTTGATTTTCTTCAACAGGACCTCCAATTATACTCATGCTAGGTCTTCTTTGTCCTATGTCTATCTCAAATTATTTTTAATCTCTTTGTTTACTTTTTTTAGTTCTATTTTTTCTTTCTCTTTTCCTAACATTGCTTCTTGAGTTGTCTCTCTACTTTTATATTAGTTTCCATTGAGTCTTCATTTCTAAACCTATTACTTTTATTTCTAATTCTTTTATGTGGTCTTTCTGTTCTCATCTTTCACTATATATGTATTTATTTCTTTAAGGTTATTTAGTCTACACATTTATTTAATATTAAATTAATATTTAATATTTAATATAGTAATATTTAATTTAACATTAAATTAAATAATATTTAATTCTTTTCTGTTGTTCATATTGGAGTGAGCTGGGTACCTCTATACTTCAAAGAAGAGATTCCTGTGTAGGGGATAGAAGTGGGTCAAGCTAGATTTTTTTCTAGAATTTGGTTCTTCTTTTGTACTCCTCCCTGATTTTGTATCTGTTGTTCATGCAGAGTATTAAAAAATATGGTCTCTCCATATAGCCAAGCATCCAGTATTTTCTGATATCTGTCTGGTGCCCTCCGCCAATTGTATCTGAATTTTCTCTTCTTCTTTACTCACTTAGTTTCTGACCTAATAAATTTATGTTTATTCCAAGAAGTTTTACTTCAGTCCAGGGTTCTATTTTGTTTTTTTGCTGGGTATTTCTAATACCCCTGAGAAGAGTGTTTTAAAACAAAGACCATAACAAAAGACAAAGAAGCACATTGCATAAGATAAAGGAGTCAATCCAACAAGAAGATATCACTTTTGCAAACACTTATGCACCCAAAATAAGAGCATCTAGACATAAAAATCAAATATTAATAGAAATAAAGGGAGAATTAGATAGCAATGACAGTAGGAAACTTAAATGTCCCACTTACATCAATGGATACATCATCAAAATATAAAATAAATGAGCAAACAGTGACCTTAACCAACGTATTAGGCCAGATGGACTTAATATATACAGAGAATTCCACCCCAAAACAGCAGAATACACATTTTAAAAAAATACACATGGAATATTCTCCAGAGTAGATCACATGTCAGGCCACAAAACAAGTTCAAGAAGTTCAAGAAATTGAAACCATATCAAATATCTTTTCCAACCACAATGGCATAAAACCAAAAATCAATTACTAGAAAAAAACTGGAAGAAAACCCCCACAAACAAGTGTAGAGAAGAACATATTACTAAACAATCAATGGGTCGATAAAAGAATCAAAGAAGAAATAAAAAAATATTTTCAGACAAATGAAGATGGAAACACAACATTCCAAAATCTTTGGGACACAGCAGAAGAATTCTTAACAGGGAAGTTCATACAATACAGGTCTACCTCAAGAAACAAGAAAAATCTCAAATAAATAATTTACCCTTATACCTGAGGAAACTAGAAAAAGAACTAAGTCCAAAGTAAGAAAGTAGGAAATGAAAAAGATCAGGGTGGAAATAAATAAAATACAGACTGGAAAAAAAAAAAAAAAACTAAAACAAAAGATCAATGAAGCTAAGAACTGATTCTTTGTCTTTGAAAATTCAACAAGTTTCTAGCCAGAATCATTAAGAAAAAAAGAGAGATGGCCCAAATAAATAAAATAAAAAAACAGAAGAAGAGAAATTATAGCCAATACCACAGCAATATAAAGGATCACAAGAATGCTGTAAAAAATTACATGCCAACAAATTAGACAACCTAGAAGAAATGGATAATTTTCTAAAAGCATATAATCTTTCAAGACTGAAATCATGAAGAATTAGAAAATCTCCACAAATCAATTAGCGATAATGGAACTGAATCAGTAATCAAAAAAGTCACAATAAACAAAGTCCACTTCAGAGGTTAATTCTACTACACTTTTAAAGAAGAGTTAATATCTACCCTCCTCAAATTATCTCCAAAAATTGAAAATGGAAGAACACTTCTGAATTTATTTTATAGGGTCAGGGTTACCCTGATACCAAGACCAGACAAAGATATTATAAAATAAAAGAAAAAAAAGAAAAAAAGAAAATTGCAGGCCAGGGTTACTAATGAACATAGATGCAAAAATCCTCAACAAAATATTAGCAAACAAAATTTAACAATAAATTAAAAGGATCATATACCATGACCAAGCGGATCCATTCCAGGGATTCAAGGATGATTTGACATCACAAATCAATCAACATGACATATCCCATAAAAAAACAAAAGATAAAATTCTTATGATCGTCTCAATAGAGGCAGAAAATGCATTTGACAAAATTCAACTTCCATTTATGATAAAAACTCTCAAAAAAGTGAATAGAGGAATACACCTCGACAAGGTAAAGGCCATATATGACAAACCCACAGCTAATGTCATACTCAAAGGTAAAAAGCTGAAAGTTTTTTTCCTCTAAGATTAGGAACAAGACAAGGATGCTCACTATTGCCACTTTTATTTAACATAGAATTGGAAGTTCATATAGTAAAGAATGAAATCTTGCTATTCATGACAACATGGATGGACCTAAGGTGTATTATGAAAAATGAAATAAGTCAGAGAAAGATAAATACCATGTGATTTACTTACATGTGGAATTTAAAATAAAAACAAAAAAAATTTTTAAAAAGCACAAAAAAACAGAAACAGACTCACAGATACAGAAAATAATCTAGTGGTTGCCAAAGGGGAGCTGGGTATGGATGGGTAAAATAGGTGAAGGAAATTAAAAGATATAAATTTCCAGTTATAAAATAAATAAGTCACAGAGATATAATATACAGCATAGGGAATAAAGTCAATATTTGCATAATTTTGTGTAGTGACAGAGCTATTGAGGTGATTCTTTCATAATGTAAAAAATGTTAAATCACTATGCTGTATACATAAAACTGTTGTAATATTGCATGTTAATTTAATTCAATAAAATATAAGTTATAAATGTATGACACTCTCTACTCAAATTTATTTACTTCCATTTTATACATTGGTTAGCAACAGAGCAAAAATTTGTGCTCACCTCCACTCCTATATATTATTCATTGATTATTCAAACAATTTCTGAGCTAATGGTCTACACCAATCATTGGTCCGGTGCTGGGTATATAGAGACAGAAACATTTGTTTTTATTTTTTAGGGCCTTGTAGTCTTTGAAAAGACAGCCATCACACATGAAACTTCCAATGGAATCAACTTTAACAGTTACAAAGAAAATGGAACTGAAGTTAAAAGGATAAATAACCACATGAAATGTTTCAAGTCTGCTTGGAAGAGACAACATTTGAATTGAGTCTTAAAAGATGAGGGGTATTTGTAAGAATAGGTGAATATAAGAAAGGACCTTCCAGAAGAGATAGTATGCTTATTATTATGGTAGGTCTATTGTGCTTAGCAAATGGTGATGACTTTAGTAAAATGACTTTAGAGGCATGTTAATGGCTTGGAGGAAGTGGACAAGAGTTTACATGGAGTTGGCAAAGGAACACTAGGCCAGGACTGTGGTAGAAGGGACTTCAGAGCTAAAATAAGAAATTTGACTCTAATTCTATAAGCAATAGGAGCCAAGAGAGGTTTTTAAGCAAGTGAATGACATGATTAGACTTAATTATTAGGAAAATAGCTAGAGTCACTCAACATTACCAGCTTGGTCAAGGGGTTCTGAGCCAAAAAGCTGTTCTAAGAACCTAGGCAAAAGACTATAAAGTTCAGAATTAGTCAAAAAAGATGGAGCAGAGGACTGGATTTAAGGGTATTTCTGCTACAGATCCCACAATAAAAAGAGTGTTTAGACTTTAAAATGCTTTTAGAAGGAAGCAAAGTAAAATAATAATATGTGAATTTCATACGAAGATCTTTCAATTGAATTTTAGCTTTTACCAAAGAAGCATATATTAGAAGCATATATTAAATAGTCTCAATTTTTGGTCTGCCAGGTTATTTTTACATGATAAGAGTTTTCAAGAAAGAAGAATCTTTTCTTTCCAAAGAGTGATAATGTCCACTTTGACACCTCCCTAAATATCTCCAACATGAGCCAGTTGGTATAGACAAATCCAGGTCTTCAACAGCCATTGGAGCTTTTGATGCAAGACAAAAACAGTCCAATATGGAAGTGTCTGTTCCCATAGTGCTCGCCAAAGTCAAGGCTCAGCACAAGCTGCAGTTATTTTCCTGGGTTTTATGTGTTCAAGGGTATGATAATAAAAAAGAAAAACAAGTTCTCTGGTAAACCACATTTATAGGCTCCTGGACTGCAAAGTTCACAGCAAGGGTCTTTCTCTTTTGAAGTCAGCATATTTCTTGAGAAACAGAAGAGTACAAGGTCTGTGGAAGACAGGAAGGAGGGTAAGAGAGCATGTGAAGTGTTCTGCACCTGGGGCTCATGGCTCTGTGGAGTACATGGAACTTCAAGCCCAGAGACAGGCTACAGAAGGCCTTCTCTCTGAAATTATGGAACAACCATGGTGGATGTATGGATTTTTCTGGGGAAAGTGTTCATTGCTTTCATCAGATTCTCCAGCTTTAAAGAGCTGACCTTTGAAGATAAGACTGGACACGAACTATGACAATATAGGTCAGTTTATGATAAGAACCAAAAGAGTGATTTACATCATAAGGCTTTGCTACTTCAGAAGATGTGATTAGTTTGTCTCAATGGACTTAGAGTCATCTCTTTAGTTATGTATATTTATAAAGTTTGTTTAAACAGCCACACAACTTTGGGCACGTTTGCCCCTCTGAGCCACAGTTTTTTCCATTACTACCTCCTAGGTTTGTTGTGATAATTTATATAGAACAGTTTGCACAATCCTTGGGAACGTTTTAATTACATATTTATGACAAATGCGGATATGACATTTGTTATGCATGTGTATGCATAGTAGCTATAAATACAAAACTGAAGCTTAGTGAATTGTTGAGGATTAGTCATATTTTATTTATGATCATCTCTTGGAAGCTGAAGAAAGAAGATCAAGTAGCAAGAATGTTTATGTTTTGCAAGTACTGATTTTAAGAAGGCAAACGTTAGGTTCTGATGTTAACCACCTGTTGCCAAGCCATGAATGAAGAAGAACTTGAGTAAATGACAATCCCTAGTTGAGTAAATGACAATCTTTAGAGAGAGTGAGTCAAAGTGACAATTTTTAGGAGAATGTACAACCAATAAGGATCAGACCCCACTTCTGATGGCAAGGATTATAAAAACATTCCATAAAAAAATTGAATCCTGGTCAAACCCAGGCTGCTGTTTTTCATATTCTGCTTGCTGACTGATCCTGGAAACTTAATCTGATTCTTCAATTTCTCCCAACATAAGTAATTGAATTGTGGGTCAGGTGGGGCCCTGTGTCAGCAAGCTATAATCAGGGGGTTTGGTCACTCCATGGATTCCTTAACCAGCACACCAATCTGATTAAGGAGCCCAGTCTACAAAAGGGCCTTGCTTTAAGACACAGGCAACTTCTTTGTCCACTGACCTCCAATGATTAGGTCTCTGACTCAAGAGCTTGAGTTTTGAAGACTTAATGTAATTGGACGACCACAATGGGTCCCCTATCTTTCTCCCAGTCTACCTCATCCCTCCATTATTTCCGTGGCTAGCTTACAGGTTACCTAGAACACTTAATAATCCTTTTGATTCCTTTGTACTGATGTATGTATATTTTCTCAGACAGCCTTTCCCTCTGACAGAAAAATATTTTGGTAAACCAAAACAAAGCAACTCACCCACCAGACAAAGTGATTACTAAGTTGGAGATCTCATTGGAAGATATTAGCCAGCCGTGAAGCAGAAACATATTTTTCTCCACGCTTTTTCATAATAGTGTTCATAAAGTCATATGTAAGTTGGATGGTGTGTGGTTAGAGCAGTGAGGAAGGAGAGAAAATGTCCTGGAAGGGAAAGAGCACCGGGCTGTGCTGTCAACAGACCGGGGCTGAGAGCTGGGCCATGGGTTACTTACTTGCTGTTATCATGGCGGACAATTTACTTCCTAGAAATGTCCTCTCTGTGAAATGTGGATGATGATGCCTGACAGGGCAATTCTAAGGGTTAAAGGTAAAGTGGGTAAAGTGCTTGGCACCAGTGAACACAAGCACATTAAACGTGTTTTATTGTTTTGCTCATGTTCAATTCGTGTTCTACCTTAATGAAACTCCATATCAAATACTTTATTTTTATGTAGGCAGCACATTTACGTTAATCATTTGGTATGTGCCTAGTGGTAGGTGCTGGGACACAAGGGAATAAAGCAGAACCCTTACGTTCAAAGGCATAACAGTCTAATTGTTTGGGGGGTGTTTGTGTACATGTTTAAACAGTAGAGCATAATGAGTCCTTGCCTTGTTGAAAATATTATCTAAACGAAATGAAATCAGTGAGGTGGTATTTTCACTGTGCCTGGAGGACACAAAAATACATAGACAGCTCATAGTTAGGAATGGGGGTTATGGGAATTCTAAGAGGTGAATATTGAACTCTGAAATATACCAAGGGCACAAAAGTGATGAGCTGTGTTTGTGTGGTTAGTTTCCTCGTGGTATTCTCCTTCACTTTTTCAGCAATAACTTAAAATTTGTCACGTTGGATTCTTCCTGAAGTCAATCTGACTTGAATTTTAGACCCAGGATCTCCCTTTTCACTTATTTCTTTTCAAAATACCAAGTTCCCCAAAAGATTGACAAGTTTTTAAAAAGATATAATCAGATTTTTTGCAACAGGTTTGCTGCCAGAATACAGGTGTCATGAAAACCCCTGCTTAACCTAACCCAAAATGGGAAAGGAAAAGACTCATATCAATATCATCATCACGGACACACAGATTTGGACAAGTCTGCCACTTCTGGTCATCTGATCTACAAATGTGGTTGACAAAAGAACTATCGAAAAATTTGAGAAGGAGGCTGCTGAGATGGGAAAGGGTCCTCTCAGGGAGGCCTGGGTCCTGGATAAACTGAAAGCTGAACATGGACACAATATCACTGTTGACATTTCCCTGTGGAAATTCGAGGCCAGCAAGTGTTATGTGACCACCGTCGTTGCCTCAGGACACAGAGGCTTCATCAAGAACATTATTACTGCACATCTCAAGCTGAGTGTGCTGTCCTGATTGTTGCTGCTCGTGTTGGTGAATTTGAAGCAAGCATCTCCAAGAATGGGAAGACCCGTGAACATGTCCTTCTGGCTTACACTGGGTGTGAAAACAACTCATTGTTGGTGTTCACAAAGTGAATTCCACTGAGCCACCCTCCAGCCAGAAGAGAGATGAGGAAATTGTTAGGGAAGTCAGCACCTACCTTAAAAAAATTTGGCTACAATCCCAACATAGTGGCATTTGTGCCGATTTCTGGTTGAAACAGTGACAATATGCTGGAGCTAAGTGCTAACACGCCTTGGTTCAGAGGATGGAAAGTCACCTATAAAGATGGCAATGCCAGTGGAACCATGCTCCTTGAAAGTCTGTATTGTATCCTGCCACCAACTCGTCCAAATGATAAGCCCTTGCGTCTCTCCCTCTAGAACATCTACAAATTTGGGGGCATTGGTACCGTCCTTATGGGCGAAATGGAGAGTGGTGTTCTTAAATCCAGCATGGTGGTCCCCTTTGCTCGAGTCCATGTTATAACCGCAGTAAAGTCTGTGGAAATGTACCATGAAGCTTTGCATGAGGCTGTTCCTGGGGACAGCGTGGGCTTCAATGTCAAGAACACATCTGTCAAAGATCTTATCATGCAATGTGGCTGGTGACAGCAAGCAGCTGGCTTCACAGCTCAGGTGATTATCCTGAACCATCCAGCCAAATCAGGGCTGAACATGCACGTGTGCTGCATCGTCACCCAGATCACGTTGCTCGGAAGCTGGCTGAGCTGAAAGAGAATATTGACCGTAGTTCTAGAAAAAGCCTGGAAGATGGCCCCAAGTTCATGAAATCCGGTGACGCTGCCATTGTTGATATTGTGCTTGGCAAGCCTGTGCATGTTGAGAGCTCCTCTGACTATCCTCTGGGCTAATTTGCTGTTTGTGACACGAGACAGATGGTTTCTGGGGGTGTCATCAAAGAGTGGACAAGAAGGCAGCTGAAGCTGGCAAGGTCACCAAGCCTGCCTAGAAAGCTCGGAAGGCTAAATGAATATCATTGCCACCACCTGCCACCCCAGTCTTAATCAGCGGTGGAAGAACGGTCTCAGAACTCTTTGTGCCAATTGGCCATTTAAGTTTAGTAGTAAAAGACTAGTTAGTGATAGCAATGCATCGTAAAACCTTCAGAAGGAAAGGAGGATGTTTTGGGGACCCATTAAGTTTGTGTGTGTGTGGCAGTTTTAAGTTATTAATTTCTCGAATCAGTACTTTTTAATGGAAACAAGTTGACCAAAAGCTTGTCACAGAATTTTGAGACCCATTAAAACAAAAGTTTAATGAGAGAAAAAATTTAAAAAATAAAAGATATAATCAAATTTTTCTCTGCATCCCTCTTTTGCCTGCCCCCCCTCCCCCCCCCCAATCTCCAGGAAACTTTTTGACATCCACTTTATAAAATAAGCAAGTAATTATCTGTTTGGGGGATGGAAAACAGAGGAGGTGGGAAGTGAAATGACTGGCCTACACTCCTGTTATTTAGGCATGGAAATTATTTGTTTAGTGATTTTGTCACAATCATAAAACAGCTTTTGCATTGTCTTGGCCTCTTTGTGTGTTTTGAAAGAGAAGAGTGCACTTAAAACATTCTTTTAATTCTTGGGAATTAAGTGTATATTTGGGGAGGGTGTGAAAGAGGCATTCTTGAAAGAAAAATGTTTCAAGCACAACTGGGAAGACATGTTAACACAGAAAAAGGAAAATGAATAAAAAATTTTACTTTAGAATTGAAAGAGATTTTAGAGCTTATCTTGTTTAACTTCCATGTGTACAGATGAATGGCCTGGGTTTAAATGTCTTGCTCATAGAAGGTCACACAAACTGAGATGTCCTGACTTCTAGAATAGGGCTTTGCTCCCCTCCGTTATTATGAGATGACATGGCAGGATGGTCTAATAAATATTGTCGTGTTGCTGTGACTGCTTGTGAGGGCAGGTTGTTTGTACAAACAAAGTTTACATAATACCTGATACAGAAATCCTAGTGCCCTGATGTAACTTTAATGATGATGCCTTTGCTCTCTTTAGACCAGTGAAATGAACACACATTTCTAGTTTCATTTATTTTTTTATTTTTTTTAAGTTTATTTATTTATTTTGAGACAGAGAGAGAGAACCTGCATGAGCACAGGGTGGAAGGCAGAGAGAGAGAGAGAGAGAGAGAGAGAGAGAGAGAGAATCCCAAGTAGGCTCCATGCTGGCAGCACAGATGCTGATGT
Organism: Panthera onca; assembly: GCF_046562875.1. Taxonomy (NCBI): domain Eukaryota; kingdom Metazoa; phylum Chordata; class Mammalia; order Carnivora; family Felidae; genus Panthera; species Panthera onca. The sequence continues at coordinate 19,948,041 of NC_138343.1, read as the reverse complement.
GGGAATAGATCCCACAAACCGTGAGATCATGATCTGAGCCAAAGTCAAGAGTTAGACGCTTAACTGACTGAGCCACGCTGGTGCCCCTGTAGCTCCATTTCATAAAAGGTCTCCTTGAGGGCACTAAATCCTGCTCTTCTGGAAGAGCTCATCCACCTCCCATGGGTAAACAATTCGCTTCTTTACAAATTTTGTTTACTCACAATCCATAAACAGAATAAATCCTGTTTTGTGTGATTGCTGTTACCACAAAATTAGACAGACTTCACTTGAATGAACAGTGGTAGACTGTTGCTAACATGGGCATCAGTTCTGCATAGTCTCATAGAAAGGAAAAAAAGTTTGACCAAACATATTGGATTTACAGTTAAGTGACTATAATTATTTAATTGTGGTTACTCTGGATACTTCTGCAGTGATGGAAAGCTAGTGGTCACTATGGTTGGTTTAAAAATCAAGTAACCCATTCCATAGTTTATAGGTGAATGTTTCTGAGTTTTAAAAAAGCTTATCAGATAGAACAATTCGCATTGGTTTTACCATTATATTCACCAAAGCCATATTCTCTCTATCTATACTTCGATACCTTCCTCAGCATTTGATCTTTAACTTCTCCAGAGACTGAATTTCAAGGTAAATTATACAAAAGTAAGTTTTGAAAGAAGCCAGTCAAGACCTAGATTTTGCTGTTTCTCAAACAAACTTTTCTTATTACTGTAGTTGAGGCTGGTGAGATTACTGACTCTACTTTTAAAATATTTTTATAATTCAAGTTGTTTGGACTTATTCTTTTTTTGGAGGGTTTCTTTTCTTTTCCTTCCTTCCTTCCTTCCTTCCTTCCTTCCTTCCTTCCTTCCTTTTTTTCCAAACACAATATATGTGAAGAAGAAATAGTAATTGATGATCATTTATACCCACTTGCTTCACTCTGGACAATTCTCTCACCTCCTCATCCATGCCCTTACCAAAAGCGGCAGATGAAAGGAAATTTCCAACCGTATGTAAAATTTTGGGAATATTGCAACATACTGATGGATCTTCTATAAGTTTGAAGCGTCAGCTCTTTATTAAGACCAATTTATTAATATTTTTCTCTTAAGTCATATTTATGAGAACAGATCTGCTTTTAATGATATTACCAATATATACAAGGTACAGCTATATCACATCATCACATTGCACATCAGAAACACACACAAACTCATTTTCACAACTCAAAACACAAAACACAAAACACACAACTCATTTTCATCTTCTCCAGGCCTCAGTTTCCTCATTTGTAAAGGAATGTGAGAAGGTGGAATGATTTTTTTTAAGTTTATTTATTTTGAGAGAGAGAGAGAGAGAGAGAGAGGATGTGCACATGATCAGGGGAGGGGCAGAGAGAGAGGGAGAGAATCCCAACCAGGCTCCGTGCCACCAGCACAGATCCCCATGCAGGACTTGAACTCACAAATTGTGAGATCATGACCTGAGCCGAAATCAAGAGTCAGGCGCCTAACTCACTAAGCCACCCAGGTGTCCTAGGGTGGAATGATTTCTAAGGTGATTTCCTGCACAAACTTTTTATGAACGTATTCTTAACACATGAACTTCCTAGCAATCCTGACAGCAAAGAACACTCTTACCAGATTATTCCCAAGTGTAACACTTTTTTTGTGGTTTATAATTTAAATCTAAAAATGTGGATGATGTACATTCAGAAAGATTTAGGTTAACTTAGAAAATTATGGATGGATCTGCCATTTCCTATTTTAAATCCTTAACACAGGCAATCCACTGTGTGTTGTTTATTTCACGAAATGCCTTAATCCTTAAAGATCATAAGAGAATCAGAATATTCTTGTAATATTACTCTTCACAATTTAAAAACTTTGATTATGACTAGCTTTGTTCTTGTCTTTTAAGATTAAAGGGTCACAGATTTTTTTTTATAATGTTTGCTTATTTTTGAGAGAGAGAGAGACAGAGTGCAAGCAGGGGAGGGGAAGAGAGAGAAAGAGAGAGACACAGTATCTGAAGCAGACTTCGGGCTGTCTGCACAGAGCCCAACACGGGGGTCTAACTCACAAACCGTGAGATCATGACCTGAACCGAAGTTGGACGCCTAACCGACTGAGCCACCCAGGCGCCCCTGAAGGGTTGTATTTTTTTTAAATGCCCTCACTATGCTGCACTCTTGCTGTCATGTGAGTACGATCTGGGGTGTTTCCATGGCCCTCCTCCAGCTTCATAATGGCCTCTTTTACAGATACGCAAGAAATTATTAGATTAATTTCCAGGCCTGGAGATGGTTCTGTATATTTTGAATTTTATGACCATAAGATGTTTGATGGACCTCCTATTCTATTTTCGTTGGCAACAGATGCAGTACATTGGGGTGCTGGAGAACTTAGAAGAAAAGCATCACATAGAAATATGCACTGAAACTAAAGCAGCGGCAATTTTAAAACAAATAGAACTCAATCCCTCTGTAGTTACTGTTTTAGAACTGATAAAACCTTTTATTTTGAAAATGAAGAGGAAAGTGAGGACATAAAGTATCTGATGTGTACAAAATAAGTGAAATTTCCTTACTGCTAATCAGATAACTTGGAGTTTCTCCGACACCACGCCTTCCTTGTCAATTACCCCCTGACATTGATCAGCCTCTGTTTTTACATCTCCATGTTAAATACGAAGAGTTTCCAGCCTCTACTTTTTTTTTTTTTTCTTATCGGTGAGAATTCGAAGCAGACGTTGTCACAGTTGTTTGGATGCTTATTTATCTAAGCTCTTCTAAAACCCATGAAGGCAGAATTTGTTTCTTTCTTTCTGCTTTCTTCTTTGTATTCTTAATCCTAGCAAAGTGTTTGGCATGCAGCAGGAACTCAGGGCGGATCTAGTAAATATTTGCAGCAAGAAGTACTGTGCGCCCTGAACACTAGCCGCCACTGACGTCTTTAATGTCAGGTTTGCTGGAAGGAAAGCTCACGTGCTAAGAATTAGGTTCATAAAAAGTTTGCGCAGGAAATAATCTTAGGAACTATTCCATCCTCTCACGCTATTTTACAGACGAGGAAACTGAGGCCTGGGAGAAGATGACAACGAGTTGTCTTTTTTGTGTTTCTGATCTACACATTTAAAATTAAAAAAAAATTAACGTTTACTTATTTTTGAGAGAGAGAGAGAGAGCGAGAGAGCGGGGGAAGGGCAGAGAGAGAGGGAGACACAGAATCTGAAGCAGGCTCCAGGCTCCGAGCTGTCAGCACAGAGCCTGACGCGGGGCTCGAATTCACCAACGGTGAGATCACGACCTGAGCCTAAGTCAGACGCTCAACAGACTGAGCCACCGAGGTGCTCCTGATCTGTACATTTTAACAGAGCATAAACAGTAATATTAACATATAACAAATTATATTCACAACAGAGCCGGATGATATAATTTCTCACATTTTCCCCAGCTTTCATGAGGCATAATTCACAAATAAAACTCTTATATACATAAGGTGTACAATTTGATGATTTGATATAGCTGTACATTGTGAAATGATTCCCACCATCAAGCTAATTAACACATCCATCGTCTCATATCGTTGAGCACGAACCGTATGGCTACTTACAAATCAGAACATTCTGCCTTTTAATAGCTTTGTTGTGATATCTGTTGGGTTGTCTCTGAGTGCTCAGGGTTGGGCTGGCTCGCAGATGGGAGTTATAATACAGCAGCCGCCGGGGGCTGTGGTGGTGGAGATGGAAGGGCTCAAGAGCCTTGAGCAACATGGCCAGTGGGAGCAGAGGTCCTTGTCTTCAGGGTCCTGCAAAATGAGGTGGATCTGAGGGGAGAACTAACCTGGAGACGGCAAACAGGTGGATCCTTGCAGGCTTGCGGCATGGAGACAGTTTCTACTTTTCTCTTCTGATCTGATATTTGCAAAGAAGATGGAAACCAAAATATACTGGAATATCTAAGAAACCCAGCCAGACACAGGCCTGTTGTTTGTTCTGTCTGCAGAACAACACAGGTTGTTTGTTCTGTCTGCGAGAGTCTCATTTGTGTATATATATATATATATATATATGCAGAAAAATACATTGGGCTGGTTTGTGAATATTCTTTCTATTCTTACTGTTAGGATTAGAGATAGAAATGTGAAGGTGAAGACAAATTGAATTAAAATTTCCAAATTCTCTGGGAGAAGTGAATGTGTACCATGTTGAAAACAGATATTCAAATAAGATTCTAAAATATCTTCCCCAGAGCTAAGAAAACAAAAACAAAATGAAAAACCCCCCAAACCCCCCAGTCTTATTCCTAAAAGACTCTTTTGAAGCAGGTGTTTTTGTCAAATAGTAAATCTATAACTAAATATTTCAAGGGTATGAAGATTCAGAAAACATAGATATATTCTAAGAACTTTTTTTTTTACTTGATTGGGTTCTGTCACAGCTCAGTTTTTGTTTTTGGCTACCATTTTATTCAGCAAATATACTCCAGAGTAACATAAAATATGTCCATTTAGTTCATGAGTTTCTTGAAACAGTTGGTGTCTAAATAACTTTATTCTTGGCAGAAGCAACTTCCTGTTTTAAAAGAAAATAAGTTAAAAGGTCTTATGAGGAAGGCTCATACGTCTTCTTGGAAATCAAGTGTTTCTTACAAAACATTTTGATGTGTTTAGTACAGAGGAATTAGGAACATATGGGTCACATTTTCCTTAAAATGCACATGGTTTTTAAAAATTAAAGGGTAATGTTCTTGGTAAAATAGGTTTTGCCAAACCCAAACTGCTTAAAAAATTGTTCAAGATGTGTAGCAAGGCCAAAGGGCCCCAGGCTTCCACAGTCCTAATAATAGAATCAATCAGGAAAACCAGAATGAAGTCACTAAACTCATTTTAACAATCTCTTGAAAAAAACCAACAAAAATAAATCTCAATGTAGTAACAATCACAAGCAATTAGAATATAATAACTTTTATGCTCATACCGAATAAAACCCCAAGCTGGTAGTTAAAATCGTGCTAGGAATTCTGGAAAGTTGGCAGTGTACTTTGCTTGACTGAAATAATTGATTACATCTATAAAAATGACGAAGAGACTAGAAGGGATTGCACAGATAAAGTACTTACCAGAAACGATTTAAGAATTTTACTGTGGTTGCTTAAGGAATAGAGGTTTATGTGATTGTTTAAAACCCGCACATTCTTTAGTAGAAAGATGTATGAAGAGGCAATGACCACAAAAATTTCATTAACCTGGTATTGAGTACTACTTGTCTTGTCTGGAACAGAGTCTATTAAATCGCCTAGTGATGTTCCCAGGGATGATGGGATAAAACGACTCCAGGACGTCAGACCTGAGGCTGTATATGTATATGGCCAGAATCAATTTGGTGTCCCATCAACTGTCAGCAAACAAATCTGAAATGAATCCAAGTCTCTGCGCGTCAATATTTGCTTCTCTTAACTACTTATTTTGATGTGATATCTTGGTCTCGCACATAGTAGGGATCTGTTAGAAATGTGCCGATTGGACTTGGTTTCTTTGTATGAGAATACCTCGCATCCTTTGTCAAGGTCTTCATTTTCCCTGCATGATCTGCCTCTGGGTATTATGAGTAAACCCTCAGGGTTTTCCTCTGCTGGTTGACTCGTTGGTGTTTTAAGAAAAAAAAAATACTGCAAGTCCTTAGAATAATAATAAAAAAAATCTTATTCTTCTCCAACTCAGACTGAATATAATCACCTCCAGCAAACGACAGAAACATTATGTTTACCAGTTGGGCAAGTTGAGCCAATAGTGCAAAGGTTCTGGAATCCTTCCAGTTTCCTCTTCTCTGCTCAAGATGCATGGCATTGTCTCCTGCTGAGAAGAATTCTAATTACTAGACAACGTGGGAACAGGGCAGACCGTATCAGCAGACTTTTGCATGGAACGTAGAGTTTGCAAAGACACAAAGTACTCATAGAAATAACGCCAGTGTTCCTCTTTTTTTGTTTTACCAGTTCTCTAGGAAACTATATGTTTTGAAAGGGAACAGGACTGATGCATTTTAAGTCACAGGGAAGGATTTGGAAGGGTGTCTAGGTTGAGCCATAGGGGTTATGGTTGTGAGTATTATTGTGTGTATGCAGGGTGGAGGGTGTTACACTGACTTTCATCTAGATCTAAGTGGCTAAGGAATTGTGTGAATGTGTCAGTGTGTGTGTGTGTCGGGAGGGGACTTTGGCTTTATCAGAATTACTGGGTGATGTCAGGGAAAAGGTTATCTCAAAGGGCACTAAAAAGATACATATCAAGGCTATGGATTCATTACTAAAAAAGTGATTTAAGAGGAGTGATCTAGTTCAGTTGATTAAGATTTCTAAGGGGAATGAACCTTCAGATGTCAAAGAAAAAATATTTTAATTAGAATATTTCCAAGAAGTCCCTCTCAGTGACATTGACACAAGTGTTTCATTTACTCTCCCACCCTTCCTGCTCTATTGCATCTGACTCTAGCCTCCTTTATCTTATTCAGTTTAAATCTTGGTCATAGCTCCCGAAAATGATTTCATTCTTACCAATGTGTCTTCATCCACTGTTTGCAAAACATTTCTCTGTGAAGCTTTCCTTGATAATTCCAGCCCACTGGTGCCTCCCTCAGTTGTCTAAACTCATAATACTTTTATCATTTCTATGGTTTATTTGATGCATGCCAATATATTACATTTAATTTGTCTCCTTGTCCTCAATTGGGTAAGAGAATGCATGTTGTATATTTCTCTGCATTTCTTATAATGTCTAGCACCTTCTGCATTAGAAGTACTCAATGAATATTTGTTGAGTGGATTAATCAGGTTCATGCATAAAAATGTGCACATATAACTCTTGTAGGAAGGGACAAAAAAATAACAGAAGGCTTTAAAACTTATGAACCGGTTTTTTGTTCTGTTGCCCTAGCAACATTTTATCGAAATTCTTCATATTGAGTCTAGTCATATTGTTTCTTGATTTCTTAGGGAAGTCCTGTCTTTCCAGTGAGTATGAATCCTTATCAACAGCTACCAACAGTGCATGAGAAACACAATAGTCCTTCTATTCCACAAATGATTTTGATTTCATTTTGAGGGCCAGTCTCAACACGGCAACAGAGTTCATTGCAGTTAGTTTGGGATTTCCCTACATTCATTTTTCCCTGGAGTCGTATATGACTCTGAAGACGTTAAATAGTTCTATGGGTGTGAGCAGAAATGGCCCTTGGCCATTAATTTGGGGGTGTCACGGCTGAGATATCTTTGTCTACCCTGTCTCATTGGGTCTTGGGCTCTTTCTCTTAAGTCTGTGCTGTTTTTAGGGTCAAAGGTTTACTCTGCTGTTTCTTCTCATGCTAGGTCACAGAACTCTCTAAGAGACTGATCCAATCTCATCACTCTATATTTGTTAGGGTTTCCATCTCTGGGGTTTTGCCTTCCTAAGGAAAAGGATCCTGGGATTCTTTCTGGAATGTCTTCTTTAACAATTCCCCTGAGAACTGTCTCCCTTTCTCTCATGTATGTAGAGACATATAAACCAATTTTATTATTTGTGAATATGGGATCAGAGCAGAATCTATTTTATTAAGTTTAGTTTATTTATTTTTGAAAAAGAGAGAGAGTGTATGTACACACAAGCTAGGGAGGGGCAGAGAAAGAGAGAGGGAGACATAGAATCTCAAGCAGGCTCTGGATGTAAGTGCAGAGCTCAAATGCATGAACCATGAAATCATGATCGGAACTGAGATCAAGAGTTAGATGTTTAACCGACTGAGCCACCCAGGCACCCCTCAGAGTAGAATCTTATTCTACTCAAATCTTTTGCTGTGATTATAACATTTCTTCCTGGATTTCATAGCATTGGTCTCAGGAGTTTTTGTTTTTGTTTTTTAAAAAGTTCAGAGGCAGGAAATAACATATACTTAATGGTCTAAATTCTTAAAGAGGAGTAAGAATAAGAGTGGGTTAGACTTGCAAACTATTATGAGAATCTATTGATTAGTATCTCAAAAGTGTGAATCCATTAAGTTTAATGGAATCCATTAAATTTAGGAAAGGGAAATAAGAGGTTTACTCAAGCTGTTTCTACCCATGCAAAATCATGGAGCCAGAATCAATGGTCTCTCCTAGGGCACTTAAAGAAACTGAAGGAATTGTTGGCTTGAAAGAGACGTCTATACTAAAGGTATTGCCATGACCCAGGTAGCAGAGTAGAGTAGAGCAATCTGATGACTGACAGCAGATTAAGTGTAGTTAATGAGGCTATGTCTATTAGGACAACCAAGGTTAAGTAAGATGTGACCCTGACTTCCTTGGCCTCTTAGAGAATGGTAAGGATGCTTCTATAGCCAGTATATTTATAAAGGTTTTATAAAGAAAAAGAGGTTCAGTTAAGAGCAAGCAAGTTGACATATAAGAATATTGAGGCTGTAACTGAGACCTTGTGTTTGGCAACTCATGACCACATTTTACCTGATCCTGGTGAGAAAGGTTTGGTATTCATTAAGAATTGTATCTGTGTTGGGGGTGCCTGAGTGGCTCAGTCAGTTGAACACCCGACTCTTGATTTGGGCTCAGGTCATGATCCCAAGGTCGTGGCATGGAGCTCGTGTCAGGCTCCACACTAAGCATGGAGCCTGCTTGGGATTCTCTCTCTCTCTCTCTCTCTCTCTCTCTCTCTCTGCCCCTCTCCCTGGCTCACATATGAACTCCCTCTCTCTCTAAAGAATAAACAAAATAATAAATAATTGTATCTGTGTTATACATAGCTTAACTGGTTTCATAATAGTGTATGTGTAACATATAGATCCATACATTTGCTAGGTCTTACTGATTGAACTGGATAGAATTGTTCATGCACTGAAAACCAGTTCATGAACAATGTTTATATGCATGATAAACTTGTGGTATTGGAGAAGAACCATGACAGGCAACATTTTTGTAGCCTTCATGGAACTAACATTTCAGAGCTAGTCTCTACAGCATTCTTTTGGCTTTACTATATTAATTTCCTCCTTTTCAAGCCTCATTGGAAGATTTTAGTAGACATATCTGGACCCAAGTTTGGACACTTGTTCATGATATTGGTGATTAGTCAGGGAATACCCTGACCCAATACATAAATAGGAGATGCTTCTAATTGGGTGCTTTCTGGTATCCAGTTCAAAGGTATGAACCAACTGAAAACACCCAAATCTGATATTTACCAGCTGCCTGGTTTGAGCCTCTTCTTCCTATTTGATAGAGACCCTTCTCTTTGACTAAATCTCTTGGACCTATTTTGTAGGATCTCTGGGGTGGGGGGGGGCAGATTGGGATCATTTCGAAACTAGAAAGAGCTACATAAATATAAGATACGGTTACATGTTAATATAATGTACTAATATCTTTCCATAAGCAATAATTGTTAACTAAAATTATTTAAAGCAAGATGACAGCTTCTTTTTAAAATCACTTTTGCTTTTTATGGCTTCTGATAGAATTAACCTCAGAATTATCTCAAACTTATGTGCTCAGAAATATTCAAAATATAAAAACGTGGTAGGATGCCTGAGTCATGTCTGTTAAGTTTACTATGCGGTGTACTAATTTCTCCATTCAAGCTGCTACACATAATAATATCAAATCACATTATGATAGGAGATCCCAGAGCGGTGACTCTGCAAATGGTGATGGGGAGGGGATAAGGAAAGCAAGAATGTCCTGAATACTAAAAAGTTTCCCATTACCAGGCATTTGAGATGATGTAGATGAAACTTGGTTGGATGCACAACTAGAATTAAAAATAACTATGTTTCTTCGATTAAAGACATTAAAACATTGTAGACTTGTTGAAATCATAAACTTAGAGGTTTCTGACTTCTTACCTTTCTCCAAATATACTTTTAGGAAAAAAATCCTAAAATATGATATGGTCAAAATACTCACATTTCCTGACATCAGCGCTGTAACAAGGTTCCTAAACCCTCCTATTTGACTGAATTACTGAAGCCTTTCACTTTTTTTTTTTTTTTTTTGTCAGCTTCACAGATACCTTGGATATGCCTGTCCTCTCCTGCTTGTGTTTGGGCTAACCAATCTGCTAACGGGAAGAAATCAGAAATATTGCTCAGCTTTTGTTGTGTATGTTTTTTTTTTTTTTTAATATATGAAATTTATTGTCAAATTGGTTTCCATACAACACCCAGTGCTCATCCCAAAAGGTGCCCTCCTCAATACCCATCACCCACCCTCCCCTCCCTCCCACCCCCCATCAACCCTCAGTTTGTTCTCAGTTTTTAAGAGTTTACTCTTATGCTTTGGGTCTCTCCCACTCTAACTTTTTTTTTTTTTTCCCTTCCCCTCCCCATGGGTTTCTGTTAAGTTTCTCAGGATCCACATAAGAGTGAAACCATATGGTATCTGTCTTTCTCTGTATGGCTTATTTCACTTAGCATCACACTCTCCAGTTCCATCCACGTTGCTACAAAGGGCCATATTTCATTCTTTCTCATTGCCACGTAGTATTCCATTGTGTATATAAACCACAATTTCTTTATCCATTCATCAGTTGATGGACATTTAGGCTCTTTCCATAATTTGGCTATTGTTGAGAGTGCTGCTATAAACATTGGGGTACAAGTGCCCCTATGCATCAGTACTCCTGTATCCCTTGGATAAATTCCTAGCAGTGCTATTGCTGGGTCATAGGGTAGGTCTATTTTTAATTTTCTGAGGAACCTCCACACTGCTTTCCAGAGCGGCTGCACTAATTTGCATTCCCACCAACAGTGCAAGAGGGTTCCCGTTTCTCCACATCCTCGCCAGCATCTATATTCTCCTGATTTGTTCATTTTGGCCACTCTGACTGGCATGAGGTGATATCTGAGTGTGGTTTTGATTTGTATTTCCCTGATAAGGAGTGACGTTGAACATCTTTTCATGTGTCTGTTGGCCATCCAGATGTCTTCTTTAGAGAAGTGTCTATTCATGTTTTCTGCCCATTTTTTCACTGGGTTATTTGTTTTTCGGGTGTGGAGTTTGGTGAGCTCTTTATAGATTTTGGATACTAGCCCTTTGTCCGATATGTCATTTGCAAATATCTTTTCCCATTCCGTTGGTTGCCTTTTAGTTTTGTTGGTTGTTTCCTTTGCTGTGCAGAAGCTTTTTATTTTCATAAGGTCCCAGTAATTCACTTTTGCTTTTAATTCCCTTGCCTTTGGGGATGTGCCGAGTAAGAGATTGCTACGGCTGAGGTCAGAGAGGTCTTTTCCTCCTTTCTTCTCTAAGGTTTTGATGGTTTCCTTTCTCACATTCAGGTCCTTTATCCATTTTGAGTTTATTTTTGTGAATGGTGTGAGAAAGTGGTCTAGTTTCAACCTTCTGCATGTTGCTGTCCAGTTCTCCCAGCACCATTTGTTAAAGAGACTGTCTTTTTTCTATTGGATGTTCTTTCCTGCTTTGTCAAAGATGAGTTGGCCATATGTTTGTGGGTCTAGTTCTGGGGTTTCTATTCTATTCCATTGGTCTATGTGTCTGTTTTTGTGCCAATACCATGCTGTCTTGATGATGACAGCTTTGTAGTAGAGGCTAAAGTCTGGGATTATGATGCCTCCTGCTTTGGTCTTCTTCTTCAAAATTACTTTGGCTATTCGGGGCCTTTTGTGGTTCCATATGAATTTTAGGATTGCTTGTTCTAGTTTCGAGAAGAATGCTGGTGCAATTTTGATTGGGATTGCATTGAATGTGTAGATAGCTTTGGGTAGTATTGACATTTTGACAATATTTATTCTTCCAATCCATGAGCAGGGAATGTCTTTCCATTTCTGTATATCTTCTTCAATTTCCTTCATAAGCTTTCTATAGTTTTCAGCACACAGATCTTTTACATCTTTGGTTAGATTTATTCCTAGGTATTTTATGCTTCTTGGTGCAATTGTGAATGGGATCAGTTTCTTCATTTGTCTTTCTGTTGCTTCATTGTTAGTGTATAAGAATGCAACTGATTTCTGTACATTGATTTTGTATCCTGCAACTTTGCTGAATTCATGTATCAGTTCTAGCAGACTTTTAGTGGAGTCTATCGGATTTTCCATGTATAATATCATGTCATCTGCAAAAAGCGAAAGGTTGACTTAATCTTTGCCAATTCTGATGCATTTGATTTCCTTTTGTTGTCTGATTGCTGATGCTAGAACTTCCAGCACTATGTTAAACAACAGCGGTGAGAGTGGACATCCCTGTCGTGTTCCTGATCTCAGGGAAAAAGCTCTCAGTTTTCCCCATTGAGGATGATGTTAGCTGTGGGCTTTTCATAAATGGCTTTTATGATCTTTAAGTATGTTCCTTCTATCCCGACTTTCTCAAGGGTTTTTATTTTTTATTTATTTTTTTTTTAATTTTTTTTTCAACGTTTTTTTAATTTATTTTTGGGACAGAGAGAGACAGAGCATGAACGGGGGAGGGGCAGAGAGAGAGGGAGACACAGAATCGGAAACAGGCTCCAGGCTCCGAGCCATCAGCCTAGAGACTGACGCGGGGCTCGAACTCATGGACCGCGAGATCGTGACCTGGCTGAAGTCGGACGCTTAACCAACTGTGCCACCCAGGCGCCCCTCTCAAGGGTTTTTATTAAGAAAGGGTGCTGGATTTTGTCAAAGGCCTTTTCTGCATCGATTGACAGGATCATATGGTTCTTCTCTTTTTTTTTTTGTTATGTGATGTATCACATTGATTGATTTGCGAATGTTGAACCAGCCCTGCATCCCAGGAATGAATCCCACTTGATCATGGTGAATAATTCTTTTTATATGCCATTGAATTCGATTTGCTAGTATCTTGTTGAGAATTTTTGCATCTATATTCATCAGGGATATTGGCCTGTAGTTCTCTGTTTTTACTGGGTCTCTGTCTGGTTTAGGAATCAAAGTAATACTGGCTTCATAGAATGAGTCTGGAAGTTTTCCTTCCCTTTCTATTTCTTGGAATAGCTTGAGAAGGATAGGTATTATCTCTGCTTTAAACGTCTGGTAGAACTCCCCTGGGAAGCCTTCTGGTCCTGGACTCTTATTTGTTGGGAGATTTTTGATAACCGATTCAATTTCTTCGCTGGTTATGGGTCTGTTCAAGCTTTCTATTTCCTCCTGATTGAGTTTTGGAAGAGTGTGGGTGTTTAGGAATTTGTCCATTTCTTCCAGGTTGTCCAATTTGTTGGCATATAATTTTTCATAGTATTCCCTGATAATTGTTTGTATCTCTGAGGGATTGGTTGTAATCATTCCATTTTCATTCATGATTTTATCTATTTGGGTCATCTCCCTTTTCTTTTTGAGAAGCCTGGCTAGAGGTTTGTCAATTTTGTTTATTTTTTCAAAAAACCAACTCTTGGTTTCGTTGATCTGCTCTACAGTTTTTTTAGATTCTATATTGTTTATTTCTGCTCTGATCTTTATTATTTCTCTTCTTCTGCTGGGTTTAGGCTGCCTTTGCTGTTCTGCTTCTATTTCCTTTAGGTGTGCTGTTAGATTTTGTATTTGGGATTTTTCTTGTTGCTGGAGATAGGCCTGGATTGCAATGTATTTTCCTCTCAGGACTGCCTTCGCTGCATCCCAAAGCGTTTGGATTGTTGTATTTTCATTTTCGTTTGTTTCCATATATTTTTTAATTTCTTCTCTAATTGCCTGGTTGACCCACTCATTCGTTAGTAGGGTGTTCTTTAACCTCCATGCTTTTGGAGGTTTTCCAGACTTTTTCCTGTGGTTGATTTCAAGCTTCATAGCATTGTGGTCTGAAAGTATGCATGGTATAATTTCAATTCTTGTAAACTTATGAAGGGTTGTTTTGTGACCCAGTATATGATCTATCTTGGAGAATGTTCCATGTGCACTCGAGAAGAAAGTATATTCTGTTGCTTTGGGATGCAGAGTTCTAAATATATCTGTCAAGTCCATCTGATCCAATGTATCATTCAGGGCCCTTGTTTCTTTATTGACCGTGTGTCTAGATGATCTATCCATTTCTGTAAGTGGGGTGTTAAAGTCCCCTGCAATGACCACATTCTTATCAATAAGGTGGCTTATGTTTATGAGTAATTGTTTTATATATCTGGGGGCTCCGGTATTTGGCACATAGACATTTATAATTGTTAGCTCTTCCTGATGGATAGACCTGTAATTATTATTTAATGCCCTCTTCATCTCTTGTTACAGCCTTTAATTTAAAGTCTAGTTTGTCTGATATAAGTATGGCTACTCCAGCTTTCTTTTGGCTTCCAGTAGCATGATAAATAGTTCTCCATCCCCTCACTCTCAATCTAAAGGTGTCCTCAGATCTAAAATGAGTCTCTTGTAGACAGCAAATAGATGGGTCTTGTTTTTTTATCCATTCTGATACCCTATGTCTTTTGGTTGGCGCATTTAATCCATTTACATTCAGTGTTATTATAGAAAGATACGGGTTTAGAGTCATTGTGATGTCTGTATGTTTTATGCTTGTAGTGATGTCTCTGGTACTTTGTCTCACAGGATCCCCCTTAGGATCTCTTGTAGGGCTGGTTTCGTGGTGACAAATTCCTTCAGTTTTTGTTTGTTTGGGAAGACCTTTATCTCTCCTTCTATTCTAAATGACAGACTTGCTGGATAAAGGATTCTCGGCTGCATATTTTTTCTGTTTAGCACACTGAAGATATTGTGCCAATCCTTTCTGGCCTGCCAAGTTTCAAAGGAGAGATCAGTCACGAGTCTTATAGGTCTCCCTTTATATGTGAGGGCACGTTTATCCCTTGCCACTTTCAGAATTTTCTCTTTATCCTTGTATTTTGCCAGTTTCACTATGATATGTCGTGCAGAAGATCGATTCAAGTTACGTCTGAAGGGAGTTCTCTGTGCCTCTTGGATTTCAATGCCTTTTTGCTTCCCCAGTTCAGGGAAGTTCTCAGCTATAATTTCTTCAACTACCCCTTCAACACCTTTCCCTCTCTCTTCCTCCTCTGGGATACCAATTATGCATATATTATTTCTTTTTAGTGTATCACTTACTTCTCTAATTTTCCCCTCATACTCCTAGATTTTTTTATCTCTCTTTCTCTCAGCTTCCTCTTTTTCCATAACTTTATCTTCTAGTTCACCTATTCTTTCCTCTGCCTCTTCAATCCGAGCTGTCGTCGTTTCCATTTTGTTTTGCATTTCGTTTAAAGCGCTTTTCAGCTCCTTGTGACTGTTCCTTTGTCCCTTGATCTCTGTGGCAAGAGATTCTCTGCTGTCCTCTATACTGTTTTCAAGCCCAGCGATTAATTTTATGACTATTATTCTAAATTCACTTTCAGTTATATTATTTAAATCCTTTTGATCAGTTCATTAGCTGTTGTTATTTCCTGGAGATTCTTCTGAGGAGAATTCTTCCCTTTGGTCATTTTGGATAGTCCCTGGTGTGGTGAGGACCTGCAGGGCACTTCCCCTGTGCTGTGGTGTATAACTGGAGTTGGTTGGCGGGGCCGCAGTCCGACCTGATGTCTGCCCCCAGCCCACCGCTGGGGCCACAGTCAGACTGGTGTGTGCCTTCTCTTCCCCTCTCCTAGGGGCGGGATTCACTGTGGGGTGGCATGGCCCGTCTGGGCTACTTGCACACTGCCAGGCTTGTGGTGCTGGGGATCTGGCGTATTAGCTGGGGTGGGTAGGCAAGGTGCACGGGGGGCAGGAGGGGCAGGCTTAGCTCGCTTCTCCTTAGGTGATCCACTTCAGGAGGGGCCCTGTGGCAGCCGGAGGGAGTCAGATCCGCTGCTGGAGGTTTGGCTCCGCAGAAGCACAGAGTTGGGTGTTTGCACAGAGCGAGCAAGTTCCCTGACAGGAACTGGTTCCCTTTGGGATTTTGGCTGGGGGATGGGCGGGGGAGATGGCGCTGGCGCCTTTGTTCCCCGCCAAGCTGAGCTCTGCCGTCCGTCCGGGGGCTCAGCAGCTCTCCCTCTCTTTGTCCTCCAGCCTTCCCGCTTTCCGAGCAGAGCTGTTAACTTATGACCTCCCAGACGCTAAGTCGTGCTTGCTGTGGGAACACAGTCCATCCGGCCCCTCCGCTTTGCCAGCCAGACTCGGGGGCTCTGCTTGGCCGGCGAGCCGCCCCTCCGCCTCGGCTCCCTCCCGCCAGTCCGTGGAGCGCCCACCGCCTCGCCGCCCTTCCTACCCTCTTCCGTGGGCCTCTCGTCTGCGCTTGGCTCCGGAGACTCCGTTCTGCTAATCCTCTGGCTGTTTTCTGGGTTATTTAGGCAGGTGTAGGTGGAATCTAAGTGATCAGCAGGACGCACGGTGAGCCCAGCGTCCTCCTACGCTGCCATCTTCCCTCTCTCTCTGTTGTGTATATTTGAAGGCTTTTCTGGGATGCTCAAGAGACAGAAATGCCATCCCAGAAAGTGGAACCTGGGAAAGCTGTGAGAAAAGGTGGGATTTAGATTGAGAAAACTTTAAGAGTTCAGAACGTGAATCCCCAGTTGCTTAAACCTATAATGTTTGCTGACTCTATTTAAATGGATAATTAGATCAAGGGACAAAGTCAAAGATTCCTGCTATGTTCTAGTTCAATTCTCTGCTGTTTGATATAACAAAGTAAAAGCAGGGTGTGGTGGTGGGGGGCGCTCGTTAGCACATGTCACCTCAACGCCAAGGCTAGTCTGTAGAAATGGTTGGATCCAAAGATGTGGGCAATATTAAAAGCATCAGTGGCTCTCTCCACTGAACTTTCTTGTGTGGTTTCATTTTTTTCCAACACGGTCTCCTTATAAAATGGCTACTCTCAACTCATACCCTTTAAGTTTAGTAAAGCCTAGCAGAAGAAGAAAATCTCTTTCATGATAGGTCCAGTGAAAGTTCTAGGGTTCAGTTTGGAATGAATTCATTCTGTGCTTCTCTCCAAACCCCTGTGGACAAAGAGATAGACTCTAATGGTTGGATCTGGGTCATGTTTTCACCTAGCTGGTGGGAAAGAAAAGTAAGGATGGCGGTGGTGGGGGTTGGGAGGAGGGGGTTTAGATGCCCAGAACCGCATGAACTGAGAGAAAAATCTAGGTACTGATATCAGGAGGAAGGATGGCTGAATAGCCAAAGATAAGAAATGCCCCTTTGGGTGTGTTTGTAAATTACATGAAAAACCAACACTGTCCTCATGAATTGACCATCTTCACATTTCTATTAATAAAAAAAAAAAAAAAATCACAAAGAGACAAAAGACCAGAATCCAAGGGCCAGTGCTATTCCTTGAAAAGTTGCTACAAAACTGAAATCTGCTTCGAAAACCATAAAGTGCTATATTCGTTCAAGCTACAGACATAAAAGTGCTTTTAGTTGTTCCTCTGCTATTAATTTTTATATGTACTTATAATAAATTCAAGTAGTCATGAGATAATGCCTCTCTCATGATTATCTGATACTTTACAGAATTTTAAAGGAGACATATAATGAATCCTAAAGCACTGAATTACCTCATACCTTGCAATATCTTGCAAGGAAAAAAAGTCTTGCACTTCAAAATATCCTTCTGTCTTATTCTGTGACTGAGACTTATAGTCACCTGTGTAAATATGCCATTTGCTGCTTTAACAGTATGTGAAATACATGTATAAATACATAAATATAACAAATGAACACAGAACAACGTATTGTTGAATTTCAGCTATGTAGAGCATGTCACATTTCTGTCAAATCTGGAAAATAGAGCATTAGCTTTGGAAGAAAATATATATTTGCTTTACCAGTTTTTTATATATGTATAAAAAAACTGATTGTGGCCCACTCTGTCGCTGGTTGGTTGTCACCTTGAATTTAGTCATTTAATATCCTTGGGCTTAGTTTCCTAATCTGGAAATTTAAGAAATTTAATTGGATGCTATGTAAGGCTGCCACTAGCCCTAACATTTTATAATTCATGCAATCTCTGAAAATGCGAAATAATAAAACACGTGCTTTGGAAGTGAACTAGTTAGATTGCCAAGGGCAGTGGCACATTTTTTTTTTTTTTTTTAAACCTGGGTCCCTAGGGGTGCTTGGGTGTTTCAGTTGGTTTAAGTCACGTCATGATCTGGTTGGTGGGTTCCAAACCTGGGGGGCTCTGAAGCTGGCAGCAGGGAAGCCTGCTTGGGATTCTCTCTCTCTCTCTCTCTCTCTCCTCTCTCTCTCTCTCTCTCTCTCTCTCCCTCTCTCTGCCCCCTCTCCTCTCAGGCTGTCTCTGTCTCTGTCTCCCTACAATAAATAAATAAACTTAAAAAAAAAAAACCAAAACTGGATCTCTGCAACTCATGTGGTTACTTGATTCTGTCCAAACGGTTGTGAGAAACCCAGGGTCATTGTGTGCATACTTCTGTTGAAAGGTTTCGAGTCTCAGACGGTCCAGGAGCACCCACGTGGTTTTTAGACCGGAAGTTTGATTCAGCTTTTCAGTCCAAGAGAAAGGCGGTCCCAGCCAGCTCAGGACAGGATTACAACGGGGAGCGCATTGTGATCTATTTGAAATGTTTCAAAAGCACAGGGTTGGTTTTCTGAAATTCCATTTTATTGAATTGGCTGCTCGTGGTACCCCAGATGTCAAAAGTTTTGCTCTCCTTTTCTGTTGCCACCTTCCTCTCCCTCCAAGGATAGGATTGCAAATCTGCCCGCTCCCTTCTCTTTTCTCACCACTTAATGGAATGGACTCTACATGCTGTTATCCAGGCACGGCCCTTTGAGAACATTTCCCAACCAGGGGAAACAAAAAAACAAAATAACCAATAATAGGAATGGCTATAAGATATAATTAATTTTTCTGACTATTAACGCAGGAGGAAAATGTCTAATGGGTTGCAGATTTCTTCCTATTTGAATAGCGTGACCGTGACCAATTCAAAAGGAAACCCTCAGCCGAAGTTGCATTTCCGTAGATCCCCTGCATCAGGACAGAGCCTGGGTCTGGGTGATGCTTGCTTGCCTGGTGTCCTACGCATGGAAAGGGAAATGATGTACAAACCGGGAGGGTTCACAGTGATCGGAAGAGAGCAGAGTTCTCTAACCATGATTAAGAATAAGGCAGCAAGACTCCACTTGTCCTGCTAACCGTTAAATATTTTTGGCTGTCTGCCAGCATCCTTCACTATTTCTTTGAAGCTTTCTTTTACTTACTACAGTAGAGTAATTAGAGAATACTTTTTCATCTTAACACACACACACACACACACACACACACACACACACACACCCTGGTACGTTTTGCTCCAACATGTGCTTGCTAGAATCATTCTTCCAGAAACCATCCATAGATGCTCTGCATCTAGGAAAGCTCTTAAGAGCAGGTGGCAGAGTATTGATTCCTTTGAGCCCCTCTGTTTCTGATTCTCTGTTTTTAAATGTTACCCTAATATATCTAAGATAGGTTCATCCATGATTGGGAGCTGATTACATTTTACAAAGAAACTTCCTCCCTGGAGGCAATTAAAAATGGAATAAAACTCTCCTTATCTGGTCAGATAGGCAATTGTTAATTTTTGGCATTTTTGCATTTACCTGATTATAAGATTTCTTTTTGGAAAGATAAAAATTAAACATTTTTAAAAAGTTAGGCACAAAGCAGTTAACTCCTCTGGACAAGTATGTATATATATATATATATATATATATATATATATATATATATATACTTCCCAGTATATATACTGGGAAAGACTCTCTTTCAAAATATGGCCATCACCATGATTATATTGATTATATTAATTTTATTTTTTTAGAAGCCCAACAAGGCCATTTATTTTATCTCCTTTTTTTCTCTCCAAGCTACTAAAATGATTGCAACCATCACCGTGCCTATCACCACAATAAGAAAATCCTGAGAAACAAAAGCATCCTCTCTTCTAGAATATTGTGGCTTCTGCATTAATATTCACTACATTGTTACTTTATTATGTTTGGATTTAATTCAATCAATAGTTTTTTGGGGGAAGTAAAAAAAGAGTAAAATAAGAAAGTGATTGAAGATAAAGCAATAATGTGTAGAGGAGAATATGTTTTTTTCTTATACAATTCTAAGTAAGCCATAGAACGTTTCGTATACTTGACTATTTATGATGTATAATAGGTTCATGTCGATCCCTAAACACATCATGTGATAATGGTGACAAGTCTGACTTTTGTCATTAGACAAGACAGGTCCACATTATTAACTGCTACACTTGTTCCAAGAGGAAACCTAAGTTCAGCACATCTCAGGGAGGGACAAAGAGTGCCCTTAAGGACCTTACCCTTCTGAAGGAGAAACTCCAGCTTTCTCTCCACCCCATGTGTATTCAGGTGCCTGAGAGATGGTCTGGCATTCTTACATGAATAAGTAAGTAAAGTGCAAGGTCATCTCTGGTGGAAGGAAGCTAGGCTACAGGAAAAGTTCAGGGGAAATTCCGGGCTGTAGCTCTCAGACTACCTAGGAAACAACTGCCAGCTTTCTTCAGGGTCCCTAGGTATGGGGGTTAACATGGCAACATTTTAACAGAACAAATTATACCTGTTGAAATTTGCTTGGAAAGGCACGCTACGGCACATTTGGTCTGGTAATTGTTAGTAGTCCATTTTCCACTAGCAGGTGGAGGGACACTATTTGCAGGGGTTGGCTACAGGCATAGTGCCAAGATGCCTACTGTTGGCAGCTGGCTGGGAATCAACCTGCTTTTATTGATATGTTCTTTAATGGTGATTTTCTCTGGCACTCAAGCCACTAAATTTGTGGCTTTCAAATTTCCAACATGGTTGATTATGATCACTATGGTGTCTTCCAGGGAGGTAACATGGACTCCGGTGATGAGATGAGGAAGGTGGCTGCATTTTGGGGGTCTGGGATGGAAGGACAACGGCTCTATGTCCTACTTGCCTTCCTCAGGTTACGAGAGCAGGACTTCCATGAAAATTCAGGCAGGTGGGAGCAGACACCATACATCTCTGAATGATGTAACTTTTGGATGGATGTAGTGCCTACAGTTTATGAGTTAGTACACTGTGTGTGGTTCGGACCCTCCACCAGGAAGGCCAGGAGAGCTCACAATAGGAAAAGTCAAGAAATGAGCATTGTTTTCATGTTTAACCACCAAGACAAAACCACCAAGAAATCATGTTTTTTAGCTGTAAAACAAAACAAACAAAACTAAAAAATAGTATTCAGTTGCCAACCTTGAGATGTGTTTATACTTAAAAATATATATATTTTGGTGATATTTACCTGAAGTCAACAAAACCATTACAGCATTAGCATTTTTCAGGGCAGATAAATAGCTTCAAAGGTGACATTTTCTCAGTTAAAACCTTTCAATTAAAGTTTTAATTTTCATCATATTGGGTAAATTAAGAACTGTTTTGGTTGTAGCTATGTTGACACTGTCTACTGAAATCATGTTAACAAAATAAACACCAGAAACACTAAATACCAAGGGAACTTACCTAATAGATAGAGAGTGCAGGACACAAACTCAGCTTTCTCTGATTTTTTTAAATTTTATTTTTTAAATATGAAATTTATTGTTAAATTGGTTTCCATACAACACCCAGTGCTCATCCCAACAGGTGCCCTCCTCGATGCCCATCACTCATCCACCCCTCCCTCCCACCCCCCATCAACCTTCAGTTTGTTCTCAGTTTCTAAGAGTCTCTTATGTTTTGGCTCCCTCCCTCTCTGATTTTAAAATCGATCTTCTCCTCATCATACTATACACATGTGTGTAGGTGTGTGTAGTCCATATTGCATGCTGCTGAAGTCGATTGGCTAAAACTTCATTTTGAATTTTTCCATTTCTGCTTGTGTATGATGATGTTGATTTATTACCTTCTTCTCTTGTGTTATCCTTCTGATTTGGTATCACATTTGTACTAGGCAGCTAACAGTTTTGTGGATGATTTCCTGCTTATTGGTTTTCTGTTACATTCATTTTGACTTACACAGTATGTATTATTTTATTGTTAGGTTTTTCAGTTTTACATTAGTATGCTTTTTTTAGCTTTTGAATTGAAAAATGCTTTCCTCTTTTTCCTCAGTCTTCATTCTTATTTCTTTTTCCTTTTTAAGTAAGTATTTTTGAAGTATTAATTTATTACTAGGTATTACTTTAGCTGAATTTCATAGTTGTTTAAATAAGTACTTCCATTGTTTGGTTTCATTTATTTCAAGTTGGAAATATTTTATAATTTCCATTGTTATTTACTTTTTAAACTAAGGAGTTATTTAAATGTGCTTGTTTAAATTTCCAAGTATAGAAACCTTTGTTTTCTCAGTGCTGAATTCCATTTTATGTTTCTTTGTCAGAGAATATGATCTCTGTGATATTGTTTTTCTAAATTTATATCTTAATTTATGACCAACTGAATGAGTCATATGTTCTGTAAATGCTCCATGTGAATTTGATAATAATGTATATTTTTATGATTAGTTCAGAATTTATTTAAGTTTAATGTATATATATAAATTTTTATTACAGATAAATTATATAGTATAAATATTTATAATTTTATTCTTAATTTATTTATAACTCCATCCTCTATATTCTTAATTTTTTTTCTCTGCTTCTGACAGAAATATACTAAAATATCCCACTCTGATTTTGTTGTTGTATTTTTCCCCTCATAATTTTGTTAACTTTTGCTTTATATTTTTCAAAGTCACGTTGTTAAATGCATAAAACATGTAGTATTTATTTTAGATTAATGTTTTCTTAACAATGAATTATACTTCAATGATTTTATAATCTGGTGATAAGAGGTATTAGAATTACTAGTTATAGGGGCATCTGTGTGGCTCAGTTGGTTGGCCATTCAGCTCATGATCTCGCAGTTTGTGGGTTCAAGCCCGGGGTCAGGTTTTGCACTGACAGAATGAAGCCTGCTTGGGATTCTCTCTCTCCCTCTCTCTCCCCCTCTCCCACTTGTGTTCTCTCTCTCTCAGAATAAATAAACTTAAAAAAAGAATTAGTAGTTATAATTAATTAGAATTAATTAGGATTTACCTGATAGATCTTTTTCTAGTCCTATATTTTTTAAAGTCTTTTTGATTTTAAGTTGAGTTTTAAATATTTAATCTGATCTAATAGTAAATGAATTGTCTTTGTTTACCTTAATCCTAATTATTTCTGTGTTTGAATTTCTTTCATTTTATATTCTTTGCCTATTCTCCTCTCCTTTTTCTGACTCATGTTAGTTTGATAAAGTTTTTATGTTTTCTTTTGTCCTCATCCTGTAATAATTGAAAGCTATTAGTTGCATCTGTATTTTTTTAACTATTTTTATTGTTTAAGTTTATTAATTATCTTCAATTTTTAACACATGCACTTAGCCATGAAATCTTTTAACAAATTCCAAACTTACTCAATAGTTTTAATTATTTCTCAAACCCAAAAAAGGACCTTAGAGTATTTTGGTGATCTGTTAAGCAAACTTCTCCCATTTTCTACTGCTTTTAAGAGTCTTTTTTTTTTTTTATTTTAAAAGTATAAACAGATATCATGATTCTATATTAGAGTATATTATTTATCAAACTTGCCAGCTTTTTTTCTTTTTTTTGAGAGAGAGAAAGAGTGAGAGAGAGAGAGAGAGAGAGAGAGAGAGAGAGCTCATGCGCTTGTGCGTGAATTGGGGAGGGGTGGAGGGAGCCCCGTAGGAGAGAGAATCTTAAACAAGCTCAACACCCAGCAGAGCTAGATCTCATGACCAGGAGATCATCACCTGAGCTGAAATCAAGACTCTCAAGAGTCTGACGCTTAACCAACTGAGCCACGCAGGTGCTCCTTGCCAGCTTATTCTGTCAAAATTTGTCCTCATCTTTGTTCCTTACATACATTTCTTTATCTGTATTAACTTGGCTTTGGAGTATCCATTAGTACTGAAGGTCTATGGGTGGTAGATTTCTTTTTATATGTCTAAAATGACTTATTTGAGGCTCATTTTGGAAGGCAGCTATGGTCACCACTATACCACCAATGCTGCACAGGGGGCTCATTTTGAGTAAGACTCATCTATTAAACATATCCTGACAATTATTTTCCAGCAGCATTTGAGGATACTATCCTATTGTTTCCTGGCATTTGTTGTTGATACAAAGCCAACTTGTTATTTCTTTGTAGTGTATCTTCTCTCTGATAGCATATGGGATTTTGCTTTTTCTCTTATTTTCTGTAGGTTCACTACAGTATTTCTAGTGGATTTATATTTATCTTCCTTGACTCTCTAAGTGCACTTCTTTTTTTTAATTTTTAATTTTCAAAATTTTTTAGGGGGGAAGGGGCAGAGAGAGAGGAAGAGAGAGAATCCCAAGCAGGCTCCACACTACTAGTGTGGGGCCTGATGCAGGGCTGGAACTCACAAACCGTGAGATCATGAACTGAGCAGATATCAAGATTTGGACGCTTAACCATCCAATTCAGCCAGTCAGGTGCCCCTAAATGCACTTCTGATCCCAGGTCTAACGTATTTTTTTTTAATTTTTATTCCATATGGGGCGCCTGGGTGGCTCAGTCAGTTGGGCGTCCGGCTTCAGCTCAGGTCATGATGTCATAGTTTGTGGGTTCAAGCCCTGCGTTGGGCTCTGTGCTGACACCTCAGAGCCTGGAGCCTGCTTCAGATTCTGTGTCTCCCTCTCTCTGCCCTTCCCCTGCTCACATTCTGTCTCTCTCTCTCAAGGATAAATAAACATAAAAAAAATTTAAATTATTATTCCATAAAATTATCGTTTAATATCTCTTAAAAATTCTTCAAAATTTGTTGTTTCTGGTGTTTTTTGGGGGGAGGGGCATACTCTAGCCAAATGCTTTAGTGCCATTTATCAACTCATACATTCTTTCTTCAGGTGTGTCCAGTTCGGTCCAGTTATTTTGCCATTTGAAATCTTTAATTTTGAAATGTTTAATTTTGAAATCTTTGTTGTCCAAACTGTCTTTATTTTTCATTTTCAAATCATCTGTTTCTCAATCACCTATTTCTCCCTATATTTTATTATTGCCACCGTTTCTTCTTTTAAATGGATGTCGACACTCCATTCATTGTCCTAATCTAATTAAAGTCTTTGTTGGACTATGAAGACGAAGTTTTTCACATGCATTCATGTTTTGATGCTATTGATTAACTTGGTTGACTTTCTCAGTATTAGAATTCCTCATCGTGTGTTTTGATATTTTAGTCACAGATTTATTTTGAATGGAAGGTGATTTGGTTTTGTGTCACTTCTCCTCCCACCCCTCCCTCTCAATCTCTTTTTCTTTCCTAATTCTTCTTTGTGTGGTGGGATGCTCTGACTAGTGGGATGCTTCTTTCCAGCTTTTCCAGCATTCCAGTCTCCAAGTCCAGAACTTGGCCTTACGGTGTCACTCTGGAGCTCTTCCCCGTGGTGGGTAGAGATATCACTGATCCAGTCACCAAAGCAGCGTTGGTTTAGCACTAGCTTTGCTTGAGGAGGTGATCTTGTCCTCCGCCACCAAAGACACAGTCTAGACCAGTGGTCAGCAGCTAATTTTTGATTCAGCTTCCTTTTCGTAGCAAGGGATATTCTATCCCAGGATATCGCCTCGAGCCACAAGGTGAGCTCTGTTCCTCAATCCATAGTGGCCCCATCGTGTTTCTCAATTTTGTGCAGGCACCCATCTCTTGGCCCCCTTGCTTTTCTTTATGCTGAAGCTGAGTGGCTTCAGTCCTGCTCTCCACTGGGCTGCCTTCTAGCTTTACTCTACAGAGATGATTTTGAGCCATTATGTGCCTTTTTGTGTTTTTGTTTTTGTTTGTTTTTATATTTTATCTATCATTGACATGGGCTTAGAAGAGAGGATGTTGGTCAATATTTATTATTTTCTTCATACATTATATCATATCTAATAATTTATATTAGGAGCTTAGGACTTTACCAACTTCACATCTGATTGTCAAAAATCTTCCAGGGGCACCTGGGTGGCTCAGTCGGTTAAGTGGCAGACTTCGGCTCAGGTCATGATCTTGCAGACCATGAGTTCAAGCCCCGTGTCGGGCTCTGGGCTGACAGCTCAGAGCCTGGAGCCTGTTTCAGATTCTGTCTCCCTCTCTCTCTGCCCCTCCCCCGTTCATGCTCTGTCTCTCTCTGTCTCAAAAATAAATAGATGTTAAAAAAAATTAAAAAAAAAATCTTCCAGATTTGGAAAATAACCTTTTCAGCAAACAAGATGATAGCCCTTATGAAGGTATCCATTCCTCCAAATTCTAATATTTATAGATTGGCACAGGGTAAAATAAACAAGTTTTTTGAATTTAAAATCCTTCTTTCTTGACATAGTTCTGGACCTGGTAGGCTCTTCCCCATCATACAAATTATCATATATTTGGTATCTAGTACTTAGAAGTTTCATTGCTATGGTATTTATTCAGGAGGAGGGGAGAAGTCAATGTCCCTGTGATTGTATCACGTTAACTACTTTTGATGACAAAGTGAATGGGCTTATTAAAATTATAGGGAAAAGAGTGAAACAACTGAAAAAGCAGAGAGAATACATATTTGTATTGAGCAGTTGGCACTTAACGTCTTGAGGCTCAACTTATTCACGACATTAGCTCCGTTTCTAAAAACTTCAAGCTGCCAAGACTAATAGAGGCCACCCCAGAATAGTGGTACCAGAATTATGACAGTCCTCATTCCAAAGGTAATATACAATTTAAAAGTTAAAATCTTTTACATTATTTATTTATTTTTCCAGTATTTAACTTGCAGATTTATGGCCACATTATATCAATGAGAAAGCCCTTCCTCTGTTTATTTATAAACATAGATTTCATGGTATGGGAAAACGTCATGTGATAATGTACATTTATGAGCTGCATCTGGATTAATTCAAGGAAGAAATCCTTGGGTGTTGCTAAGATTCCTTAGATGTGGACATGGGTGAGGAGGCTTCTGTGGGTGAGGAAAATAGCACCTGATTCTCTGAGCATGAACACTTTAATGTTACTGTCTCTTTTGCACTAACAATAGCTCCTCAAGCCAGTAACTACTGAGTTGGACGCAGTAGTTTTTAAACTCTAAAACCTTGCCCATTTTTAAGTTGACTTATTAGTTTCTTTGTTGTTGTTGTTGGTATTGAATTGCAGGAGTTCCTTACATATTTTGTAACTTGACACCTGTCAGATATATGGTTTACAAATGTTTTCTCCCATTCCACAGGCTACTCTTTCACTCTGTCAGTGGGCTAAACACTTGAATGGACATTTCTCCAAAGAAGATTCACAAATGACCAAAAAGTATATGAAAAGATGCTTAGAGCCACTAATCATCAGGCAAATGCAAATCAAAACCACAAAGAGATATTACCTTATGCCTATCCCTCTACCCTCCTCCCCAGCCAAAAAAAAAAAAAAAGAAAAAGAAAAAGAAAAAGAAATGTTGGCAAGGATATGGAGAAATTGGAGCTTTTGTATATCATGGGTAGGAATGCAAAATGGTGCAGTCACTATAGAAAACAGTAGGTAGGTGCCTCAAAACATTAAAAATAGAACTGCCATATGGGGGTGCCTGGGTGGCTCAGTCGGTAAGCGTCAGACTTTGGCTCAGGTCACTATCTCACCATTCGTGAGTTCGAGTTCCACGGTGGGCTCTGTGCTGACAGCTCAGAGCCTGGAGCCTGCTTCAGATTCTGTGTCTCCCCCTCTCTCTGTCCTTCTCCTGCTCACACTCTGTCTCTGTCTCTGTGTCTGTCTCTGTATCTCTCTCTCTCTCTCAAAAAATAAATGAACATTAAAAAAAAAATCAAAAAAGTACTGCCATATTATATAGTTATTCCACTTCTGGGTGTTTACCCAAAAGAATTGACATCAGGATATTGAAGAGATACTGTTCATAGCTGAAATGTAGAAGCAACCTAATGTCAATCCACAGATGAATAGATGAAAAAAATATGGCATATGTGTACAATGGAATATTATTCAGCCATTAAAAAGGATGGAATCCTATTATATGTCACCACATTGATAAACCTTGAGGACATTATCCTAAGTGAAGTAAGCCAATCTCAGATGGACACATACTGCATAATTCACTTATGCAAGGTATCTAGCATAGTCAAATATATAGAATCATAGAGTAGAACGGTGGTTTCCAGGGACTGAGGCAGAGTTGGAAATCAAACGTGGTTATTCAACTAGAATAAAGTTTCAGTTAAGCAAGATTAAAAAGTTTCTGAGATCTACTGTATAACATTGTACCTATAGCTAACAATACTTGAAAAACATTTGTTTAATGTTTATTTATTTTTGAGAGAGGGAGAGAGAGAAAGAGAGAGAGAGAGAGAATGACAATGGGAGGGGCAGAGAGGGGGGGACAGAGCATCTGAAGTGGGCTCTGTGCTGACAGCAAACAATCTGATGTGGGACTTGAACTCAAAAACTCATGAACCATGAGATCATGACCTGAGCCGAAGTTGGATGCTTAACCAACTGAGCCACCCAGGTGCCCCTATATTTAAAAAGTTTCTTTAAGATGGTATATCTCATGTTGTGTATTCTTAGCCCAACAACATAAAATTAAAAAAAAAATCTCTATCTTGCAAAGTAGTTCTATCAAATGAGATTATTATACAGTTCCTGGTCTGTAGTATTACTGAATAGTTTAAAAGACAAGTCTCTTCATCAAATTGGTGTAGGGAAAACTGGAGAGCAACTTGTAAGGAGTGAAACTAGACCACTTTCTTACACGATACACAAAAATAAATTCAAAATGGATAAAAGACCCTAAATGTGAGACAGAAAGCCATCAAAATCCAAAAGGAGAACACAGGCAGTGATTTCTTTGAATCAGCCCCAGAAACTGGATATGTCTCCAGAGGCAAGGGAAACAAAGGCAAAAATGAACTAATGGGACTTCATCAAGATAAAAAACTTCTGCACAGCAAAGAAAACAATCAACAAAACCAAAATGCAACTTTCAGAATGAGAGAAGACATTTGCAAATGACATATCAGTTAAAGGGTTATTATCCCAAATCTATAAAAATTATCCAGGTCAACACCCACAAATAATCCAGTGAAGAAATGGGCAGAAGTCATGAATAGACACTTTTCCAAAGAAGACATTCTGATGTCTAACAGGCACATGAAAAGCTGCTCAACATCACTCATCTGGGAAATACAAATCAAAACCACAATGAGAAAACAAATGTTGGGGTGATGTGGAGAAAGGGGAATCCTCTTGCGTTGTTTGTGGGAATGCCAACTGGTGCAACTACTCTGGAAAACAGTATGGAGTTTCCTCAAGAAACTAAAAAAAGAACTACCCTAGAATCCAGCAATTGCACTAGTAGGTGTTTACCAAAGGATATAAAAATACTGATTTGAAGGGACACATGCACCTCAATGTTTACAGCAGCATTATCAGCAATAGCCTAATTATGGAAAGAACACAAGTGATCATCGACTGATGAATGGATAAAGATGAGGTGGTCGTATATATATATATGTATATCTTCCATTGACTGATGAATAGATAAAGATGAGGTGGTCATATATATATATATATATATATATGTATATCTTCCATTGTATATATACAATGGAATGGACTATTACTCAGCCACCAAAAAGAATGAAATCTTGTCATGTGCAACAACGGGGATGGAACTAAAATGTATTATGCTAAGCAAAATAAGTCAGTCAGAGAAAGACAAATACCATATGACTTCACTCATGTGGAATTGAAGAAACTAAACAGATGAATATAATGAAAAAAAAAAAGAGAGAGGCAAATCATAAAACAAACTCTTAGCTCTCGAGAACAAGGGTTGCTGGACGGGAGGTGGGCGGGGGGATGGGTTAAATGGGTGATGGGGATTAAGGAGGGCACTTGTGATGAGCACCGGGTGGTATATACAAATGATGAATCACTAAATTCGACTCCTCCAGCGAATGTTACACTGTATGTTAACTAAATGGTATTTAAGTAAAAGCTTAAAAGAAACAAACAAAAAAATAAAAGTAAATACGTAAAAACTGTAAAGCCAAAAACAAACTCGCCACACCTCCCCGGCCTCAAGCAATGCCATTCTTCACTTGTACTTGTTTTCCAAACCTGACCAGCAGAGAGACTGACGGCTATTTATTTTCTTCTATTTAAGTCCTCATTTATGGGAAACTTTTCTGACTCTACATGTCCTCAAAAGGCAGAACAGCAAAGGATGGTACCAATTCCACGCAAAAGTTCTCACTAAAATGTATGCTGACATTTCTGTTTTCTGTGTTCATAGAATTGCCCATATGTCTCATTTATCTTTCTCTGTAAGTCTATTTAAGACTTCGAACATACTGTAACCATTGTTTCCTGTGTCACACCCATTTCCTGAGCTACCTTGGCATATTAGTGGTCCCTTCCTATCAAGGGGGATGGCTGCTCTAGGCCTGACATGTACGAGCCTTAAAGCTGCATTGAGAGACGCTCTCACTGTTTGCTGTTTTGCCTCCCATACACTGGTCCTTTTAGGTCAGCTTTATTTATATACCTACTGTGTGCTTAAAGCTCCTTTTCTCCTCACCCAAGGGTGAGAAGATTGGTTGAATGATCTCTACGAATCAGACAGTAGATTTTTATAATTCCTCCAACAGACTTGTACATGAATTTAATACTCTTGGATGTTCTAGTCTGTCTCTTCTATTTATTTATTTATTTTTGTCATCATGGCTATTCTAAAATGGGTTCAGTTTTACTAAAAGCCCGTTCTCCACAAACTTCTGAGCACAGTGTAGCTAGGCTAACACGGCATCTGCTTTTGAATTCAATGTGTTTCATATTAATTATTTTTAACCATACTTAGTCTCACGGAATTGAGAAAAGGAGGAGGGAAGAACCCAGGGGTGAGGGATGGGAGTGTGATAGACTATAATTTTGGAGAAATCCATGCAGTAGTTCCGTCTTCTTTAGAAATAATTTTAACATTAGCTTAAATCATTCACCACTTGTAAGAAATCCTCTCCTGGTGTCTGTTTGATGTAACAATGGCAAGATGATGCATTGTAGGCTCCCTCAACCAGAAATCTTGATGGTATTTTTGGCTCCATCATTGATTGATTGGTCTATAAGTAAACCAAAGTGATTGTCAATACAAGCAGCCGAAATGGTTAGTATGTGGTCAATTCTAAAAGATAACTGTTGTGAGGACTGAACATTGAGAGGGGATATTTAGTAGATTATTATGTTGTTGACAATAAATTATGAGCACAAGTGCACCTGAAGTAGTCTCAGGAATGTGTTTCACAGTTCTTTGTCTTAGTCCATTTGTGCTGCTCTAATACCGTAATTGCGTGGCTTATAAACCCACAGAAATTTAATTCTCCCAGTTCTGGAGGCCAGTGCCAGCATGGGTGGGTTCTGGTGAGAACCCTTTTCTGGGTTGCAGACTGTAGGCTTCTCATTGTATCCTCACATGGTAAAGAGCAGAGAGAGGAAGCAAGCTCTCTCATTGACTCTTACAAAGGCACTAAATCCTATTCATGGGGGCTCTACCCTTCTGATCTCAACTAATTCTAATCTCCCCCTCCATCATATTGGAGGACAGGGTTTCAATATATGGATTTTGGAGGGACACAAGCATTTAGTTGATAAAAGTGTTGTAAGTATTTTAAGAAAGATGCCATCAATTATATGCCCCACATAGTATGAGTAGATAGAAAATGAACAAACCACATGTACTTTGAGGCTCATTTATGTCCTTGTTTGCTCCTACCATGCAGAGAACAATCTCTAGGATATAATGCTTTATATCACTTTATATACTTTATTATAAAGTATAACACTTTATAATGACTGAAAAATATGTTTCCAGGACTGGAACAATTTGAATGTGGATTTTTAACATTGAAACTCCGCCTCTGAATTTCTGGTGTAACACAGGAAAATTATTCTTGGCCAGGCACTGGAATTTCTTTGACAGCCTCATGGTTTTTCTGAAGATTAATTAGTTAAACATATACTCTTGACCATTTGATAGCTTGATCTTTGGAGATTTTATTTCCTTTATTAAAATATCAAATGATACATTTTATGTGATCTACATTGAATATTATGAAAGATTTTCATACATGTGTTTAAGATATACAACTTTTCCCTGGACATTACACTTTAATTGTCCTACTGACTTAAGAAACCACTCACTGAGGCAAATATTATTATGACCTCTTTCACAGAGAAATTTTATAAATGCAAAAGCCACTAAAATGATTTAAAATTTCCTCTTGGCTTCTGCTATTTCCTGTGACTGCCTTGGATCCTGAGAACAACCATACTGTCGAATCTAGCTACTAGAAACTATAAAATGCATCATACACCTGTCCAGAAGAAGAAAGTCCTGAAATAATTCTTATGCTTTCTATCTATTGCTGTTCCTGTATTCTTTTATCTTTCCTTCCTTTTAAGAAAAAAAATAGTACTTTGGAACAAATTGATTTAGTAAGATAATGCATTGATCATACCCCTAGCCTGGGGTGAGAGCATAACTTCAAAAACAGTAATAACTAAGACAATCATCTAATTTTACTGAAATAAAACTGAAAATGTACACCCAACAAAAATCATCTGTGAGACTACTTTAGGTGCATTTGTGCTTGTACTTTATTCTCAATGACACAGTAATCTACTAAAGTTCCTCTCTCGATTTTTCTCTTTGCAATCTGGAAGAACAGATTCACCAGTGATTGTGCTCATTTATAAAAGCATCCGAAACAAAATTGAACCCCAAGGCTGATAAGCTATAAAGATGCTGATCAGATATGAGCAGAATGGACCATGCTTTGGGGCTTGCTCAGCTAGAGATGGTTCTAGAAGACTGATGGCTTTATATACACAATTACAAACACCACAGCTCTGTCAGATGAATGGAAACTCGTGAAATATGGGGCTGGCCCTTTATTAAGTAAAGAATGACATTTTGTAAAATACTTCCTAAGATTTAGTAATTTTTTGGAGCTAATTAAATTCCCAATATTCTTTGGTAGAAAACATAATCAAAGGATCTTACAAGAAAGAACATCCAATAGCATATAAGACAGTAGTTCTATAGTTCTATAAAACAAAGATGAATTGATTTTTAATGGCTCAAGCTAAAGGGATGAACCTTGTCAAATTTATATAATTGTTACCCATAACCAGTAGAAGTCATGATCAATAAGAAATTAGAAATATGCTTGTTCTTTTCAGAGTTTTCTCCAAAGAGAGGTTGGAATTTCCTTTCCTTTCCTTTCCTTCCCTTTCCTTTCCTTTCCTTTCCTTTTTTTCTTTCCTTTCCTCTTCTTTTCTTTCTTTTCTTTTCTCTTTTCTTTTCTTTTCTTTTCCTTTTTTATTCTTTTCCATCACACAGACATCTAAAAATGTAGTTACACTGACATAATATATTAAAAACAAGATTGACCCTCAATCTGAGATTAGTGCATATTTATCAGGGATGGTGTTAGTACACAAGATGAGGCTTGGTTAGATTGCTCTTGATCATTAGCTAGCTTCTATGACTTTTCACATTCATATTGTAAAAATAAGACCCTTGAATTTACATTTCTATAAATACTTTTTGCCAAATTGAAATTTTATTCATTGACTCAATGAATAAGTATGAATGCCAGTTTAAAATTTCTTGTGTTCTCCATATTTTTTTTCATGGTTCTACCAATGAAACAATGGGAAAGTCTACTATTACCGCTAATGGCTTCTTTGTCTTTCCTGCTGTTAGTCTCTCTATGGAAAGGCTTTATGCCTAGTTCATTCTGAGTGCCCAGAGTTCTTATTGTTTCTCTTGGCTTCCCAACAAAATACATTAACTCAAATCCCATATTTATATAGATATCTAGATAGATGATAGATAGATGATAGGTAGATAAGTAGATGATAGATAGATAGATAGATAGATAGGAATTCACAAATAATATTAGCTTTTTCTTGTAGCAATTAGAAACTGAAGAATCATCAGGTTCTTGAAGCCCTGAAATTAACAAATTGTGATAGTTTCAGAATACTTTGAACTAGGTGAGGAAAATTAGGTACCTTCTAGTATACGTCTGAAAAGTGTTTTTCGAGAGGTATTAATTTGCCTTATTGATGTGCAAACTGAATTGGAATGAAAATATCAGAATAAGGATATCTAAGATGGACTGGCCCCTAATATTTTCAAGACCCCAGGCAGGAGTATACAAGTGCAAGCCCGCATACTCTACATGTAAATATTTAAAGGTCATAAATCAAACTAGCAAACTCTCAAATAAACATGTTCTACCCTCCTACCTTGACAAATGTAAGTTATAACAACCTGAAAGGCCAGATTTGAATTTGAATTCTAGAATCCCTAGGAGATCTGTGTGGCAAGATGATGCCCGGGAAAGGCCTCTGGCCTCTGCAACTCCTCTTCACCCCCTGTACCTCCCCCCACCCCCACCATGCCCTGGTCTCCTCTTCCCTCCCTCTAGCTGGTAGGGCACTACAAAACCCTGCAGGTGCTAGTGTGGAGATGACAGCCTGCATTCCAACCTCCATATATACCTCAAGCACTTACTAACGTTTTGGCACCTCTTAGGCCTAAGGATGCATACAGGTACCCCCCACTTTCCAAAAGTTTGCTTTATACCCATTTGCTTTTGCAAAAGACCTGTGTTAGTACCTGTATTCGCTAACCAGAAGAAATCTGAAAAGGATTTTTGCTTTTATTAAGAAAGCCGTTACTCTATTAACATAGGCCTTTTATGAAAGTGAAGTGGCCTAACAGGAACTTTTGGGAAGCAGGGGCTACCTTTTGCTTTATCCCATTTCAGCTTACAGAGGGTTTCATAGGAAGTCTCTACTTTCAGATATCAAGGGAAACCTCCGTATATTCCTGATGGGGTAAACTTAGGGGAGAAGAGATCAAGCGTTCTCATAATCTGGGTGACATAATTGAGACTTCCAGGGTACCAGGTGTCATGTGTGTAGTCTAGGGGGTGGGGAAGAACTCTGAATAGCCAGACCCCTTTCTACGGGCTTCTTTCCAACAAGAGGGTGAGTGCCAGAGAAAATCCAGAAAAGGGGTTTCCAAAGCCCAGGACCCAGGGCAGGGGCACGTCTTTCTCACTTATGGAGATGATATTGATCCAAGTTCTCTACCATGCATTAAGGTGTAGGATTGAATTTGGGGCGTCTGGGTGGCTAACTTGAGCCTCTGGCTCTTGATTTTGGCTCAGGTCATGATCCCAGGGTTGTGGGATCGAGCCCCGCATCAGGTTCCATACTGGGTGTGGAGTCTGCTTAAGATTGTCTTTCTCTCTATATATATATCTCTCCCTCTGCCCCTCTCCCCTGCTCATGCTCTCTCTCTCTCTCTCTGAAATTTAAAAAAAAAAAATTTAGGATCTAACTCACACAAAACCATTTATCATTTTGTATCTGTACATTTTTATATGGAATTTTGAAAATAACGTTATATAAGTGAACAATGAAACTTAAAAATAATCAGCATCTAAATGGTGGGAAAATAGTTTGGGAAGTTACTTACACAGTTTGGGTACATTCATTTTCCAGGTAATACTTAAACTAGCTGTAGTTTGTTAGGAATAGGGGAATTGATGATAAATCTGTACTTGAGATTTGGAGGGGGTTGTAGTAGACAATGATTCCTTCCCCAGAAGTCCACATCTTGGAGTGGGAATATGTTGCAAAGAGCAATTCAAGTCTCAGATGGAATTAATGTTGATAATCAGCTGGCTGTAAGCGAAAATATTATCCCATATTGTCCAAGTAATTGCAACATAATCACAAGGGTTCTTAACAGAAAAATAGGTCAGAGTGAAGCAGTGTAAGATCTGAGGACTCCAGTTGCCATTGTTAGATTTGAAGACGAAGGAAGGGGTCAGGAGCCAAGGAAGGTGGTAGTCTCTAAAAATTGGAAAATAGCAGAGAAGCTGATTCTTCCCTGGAGCCTTCACAGAAGAATGCCAGCCCTACCAACACCTCGATTTTCAGTCCAGTGAAAACCATGCCAGGCTTCTGATCTCCAGCATCCAGATAACAAATGTGTGGTTTTAAGTCATCAACAGCAGCAGTAGAAAACTAATACAACGGATCAATATCTCAGCCCAACGTGATGCATTGAAAAGCTCAGAACGTTACTGAAAACTCCTTATTAAAGTGTAAAATTAGGGATGCCTGGGTGGCTCAGCTGGTTAGGCGTCCAACTCTTGATTTCAGCTCAGATCACGACCTCACATTTTGTGAGTTCAAGCCCCGAGCCAGGCTCCACGCTGGCAGCACGAGCTTGTTTGGGATTGTCTCTCTCCTCTCTCTCTGCCCCACCCCCACTTGTTCTCTCTCTCTCTCTCTCTCTCTCTCTCTCTCTCTCTCTCCAAATAAATAAACTTAACAAAAATAAAGTGTAGAATTAACATGTTCTAGGTTCTCGATTAACCTTTCTTAAAAATGAGGATTAATTTTCTTAAAAATATAGATGAATTTACAATTAGGGTAAAAAAAAATGTTGTTAACTCCTCAGTACAAAATTATATTATGATGTGCTTAGCATAGTGTATGTATCTGCAAATTTAGTCTTGCGGTAGATGCTACACCCGGGTAGCCGAGAGATTAGTTGTGTTATTTGCATTGTAATCCGATGAAAAAAAAGAAGCGATGAGTTTAACCAAATAGAGAATGCAAAAGGAATTTCAGTAGTCTTCAGAAGTCCTCAAACTCAAATTGCAAAGTGGCCCAAGTCTTGAGCAAGAGTAATGACATGTGGGCATGCCACTATGATGCTCTGTGTGCATACAGATATTGGATTAAGATGAATTTTTCTTCTTTTCCTTTTTAACTGAGAAAAGGATTCCTAATGGATTTGTTCATGATATCTTGAATCATGAACTAAAGAAGAAGGGTGTGTTAAATTTTTTATTGATGTTCCCATAGTTTATTAATTAGTAGAAGATTCTACATACTTAAACTGTTATTAGTTTTCCCTGAAAAGCTATTATTAAATCATATGTGTATATGGGTGTGTATCTCCATATACAGGCAATTATATTGAGAACCATGGGGTTAAGGGAAGATAAAAAGTAAAATAACGACTTTCAATTTCTTCTTGACCTTGAATGTACTGAGGTTCCCGAAATAGCACAATATGCAGTGAACACAATAGTAATATAAAATGTAGATAAAAATGTAAAGCAGTGCAATCAAACAGATATTAGAATTTAAATCCATTTAAGACTTTATCATCAAAATCATGTGTAAAAATCAGAGAATTCATATTAAAAGGAGCAGACGTAGTTCACCATCAAAGGCATTTCTTAAACTGATTTTCCTCACATCAGGTGGCTTTCTCTGGCCCTCCTCCCACTTTTTTTTTTTTTTTTTTAATCAAGCCTAAGGAAACCTATAGTGAAGTTCTCTAATAACAAAGTATAATGGGGCCTCCTACACCACTGTATGTTGAGGGCTGTCTATTCTATTTTTAAAAGTCTCCAGGGAAGGAGCTTCTAACTTCCTTGTGAATCTCTGACTTCGTACCTGGCAATCTTCCCCTCCCTGGGTCCCCAGGCTGGTCTTCCTCCCTTGCTTAAGAATTTATTATAGATCAAATTATTTTAGGGTTCTGAATATATTGTTATATTTAAACGATACTTTCCCCCAAAGGGGCTCAATTAAAAGAGTGCAGGATGTCTGTACAGTGGAGTGCTATCTCCCAAGAAAGGTGTTCAATTAATATAAATGGGGGAGATTCAGAGGATAAACACAAGTCAAAACCTCTCGGATGAACCCTTTCAAAAGTTTTGCAGCAACTGGAATGTGAGGTATGTCTTCTTTCTTCTGATTCTTCCTGGCGTTGTGAAATTATGTGCTAGTGAAGGCAGATGATCCCAGCCCAAGTCCTGAGACTAACCTTGGCCACACTGTTGGTTAGTCAGAGGGCAATGATAGTGCTTCCTTACTTATGTTTTATGTGCATTAATTAATATTTGT
This sequence comes from Panthera onca, assembly GCF_046562875.1. Classification (NCBI taxonomy): domain Eukaryota; kingdom Metazoa; phylum Chordata; class Mammalia; order Carnivora; family Felidae; genus Panthera; species Panthera onca. The sequence goes on along the minus strand of NC_138343.1, from coordinate 19,910,136 downwards.
ATGGTATTTTCAAAAATATCAAATCTTATTAGGATCTCTGGGTTTGATACTGTTATTACTCCTCAAGGTATTTTTATGGCCATTTTCCTTCAAAAATTAAATAAAACTGCCAAAAAGAATAGAGTTCTATTTTGTCATAAAATTATTGTGACATTCAGGAGGAGATATAAATATTGAATTTTTTTCAAATGTCCCATATTTCTCTTAATGTTCTCTATTACCTTTATACTAATGTTATATCTTCAAAAAAATAGCAGCACGATATAACTTGGAATTTTTAAAAATACTTCTAATGCTATTCAATACTATTCTTAAATTAATGGAAATATCAGTTAGGCTCTCTAATGAATGTAAAGAGTGAAAATGTTAACTTATTCACTTATGTTAACTATTTGCTGTTTACTTTGCTTTTGGGAAAAGGGGTGTATCCGTTTTGTGTTTTACGTTTTCTTGTAAATCATTTATAAAAGTTTTTAGATCAAAAAAAGATTTAGATTCTAATTTTTGTATTACATCTTCTTTATTAGAATGCACGTGAGAGCAGATTTTCAATTGATCTCACTTTTTAAAAATTTTTTTTAATGTTTATTTACTTTTGAGACAGTGAGAGACAGAGCATGAGCGGGGGAGGGGCAGAGAGAGAGGGAGACACAGAATCCGAAGTAGGTTCCAGGCTCTGAAGGTGTCAGCACAGAGCCTGACATGGGGCTCAAACTCACAAACTGTGAGATCATGACCTGAGCTGAAGTCAGATGCCAGACCTACTGGGCCACACAGGCGCTCTTCAATCGATTTCACTTTTGAGGATTTCTCCTTATTCTTGTTAAGAAAAGAAAGTTATCTTTGTGATGAGCAAGGTATTGTTGTCTGCCAATATGTTGGTAACTGGCTACTTTCAATATTGCAGGTCAACGTGTTTTCCCGTTTGCCATTTGTTTAGGGAAGGGATTTACAGTCCTGTTTGTCTACACTAAATGACTGAACTTATTAATGGAGCTCAAGGGAGAGTGGGGGATTTTTGCTGTTGTGTGGTTTGTATTTTGTCTTCTGACATGCTCCCACAGAAACAGAGCAAGTGTACTTCTCCATGTAAGTTTTCTTTTTTAATTGTTTTTTAACGTTTATTCATTTTTGAGACAGAGAGAGACAGAGCATGAATGGGGGAGGGTCAGAGAGAGAGGGAGACACAGAATCGGAAACATGCTCCAGGCTCTGAGCACAGAGACCGATGCGGGGCTCGAACTCACAGACTGCGAGATCATGACCTGAGCCGAAGTCGGATGCCCAACCGACTGAGCCACCCAGGCGCCCCTTTTCATTTTTTTTTTTTTCATTTTTTTTTTTACGTTTATTTATTTTTGAGACAGAGAGAGACATTAAAGGTGTCAAATATAAAGTATAATAAAGATGAATTTCTTCTCTTTTACTTCTCTTCCATTTCAGTTATTAATATTAATAATAATATTAATATTATTTTAAACCAATGATTCCGGAGGTGCCTGGGTGGCTCAGCGAGATAAGCTTCTCACTTTGGCTCAGGTCATGATCTCATGGTTTCCGGGTTTGACCCCACATTGGGCTTTACACTGACAGCTGGAGCCTAGGGCCTGCTTTGGATTCTGTGTCTCCCTCTCTCTCTGCCCTTCTCCTGCTCATGCTCTCTCTCTCTGTCTCTCAAAAATAAATTAAAAAAAAAAAAAAGTTAAAATATTAATGATAATGATTCTGAATTAAAAAAAAAAAAGTATCCTGATCATTGTTTTCTGTTCTGTCCTTTATTTGCACATGTTGCTGGAACCCCAGAATGCTGGCTAGTGTTCAAGGAAGTGTTTCAGACTTTCTGTGTGCCGTCTCCTATTCTTTCTTTCTAAATTTCTTGAAGATTTTTTTATTTTAATTTCAGTATAGTTAACATACAGTGTTATATTAGTTTCGAGTGTCCGATATGGTGATTCAGTAGTGAGTCAGTAGTTCTACAGTTACTCAGAGCTCATCAGGAAAAGCGTATTCTGGATCCCCTTCATTCACTTCACCATCCCCCCGTGTGGTCCGCTGTACTTTCTCACCTCCATCCAACTCAGGAGGTGGAGGCCGGAGGACAGAGGCTGCGTGTTTTCCCTTTTGCTTTCTAAGCACATCTTAGAGTTAGATACGAAGAGCGTTCGTATTGAAAGGAAAAAAGTAGCACGGGGATGTCGTTCGTTGTACCCAGATGCACGTAATTTAGCCAAAAGTTCAAATCACGGCAAATAATGGAAGCAAAGTTTCCCCTTTTTTCAGAGGGGGAAGGGGCAGAGAGAGAGAGAGAGAGAGAGGGAGAGAGGGAATCCCAAGCAGGCTCTATGCTCAGCACGGAGCCCCACATGAGCCTGATCTCAAGACCCTGAAATCACGACCTGAGCTGAAGTCAAGAGTTGGATGCTTAACTAACTGAGCCACCCAGGAACCCCCAAAGTTTCCCGTTTTTTATGTTTTTCTGTAATGCTTAACTATTGTCCATCTCGGGTCTAATACGTAATTTCCATTTTTCATCTTCACTTTTAAGAAAGGATGATAATTCTTAATTTCAGAAAATATTGTTGAAAATGCTTCATATTTCTTAATGAAATGTGTTGCATTAGTGCAAAAGCTTCTCTTAGTCACTCTTCATATTGTTCAAATACCTTTTATCTTTTTTTTTTTTTCGGTAATAACCTATTCAGCTTCTGAACAGATTGTAATGGAGAAGCAGTGAGATGGGGGAAGAAGGAAATATTATTTGTATATTGTTTTATATAATTTACTTTATGCATTATGTGGGGGGGGGGTTAAATTTCTTAAAATAAATTGGTTCAAACTAAAGTCACAATTCTCAGTGGATTAATTGAACAGTTGGAAAAGATATTATTTAATTTTTTTCCATGAGAATGCAATTTAAAAGGTATTCCTAATTGCAGTAAATTTTGAAATAAGACTATTTACAATACTTTATTTTGTTCACCTGATATTGTAACAAATTAAAGAATGCTTTCTTCGCTGGCATGGTAACGTGTCCAAGAAGAATAAATGTTGGTAAAAATCTCGTAATTTGTGCTATTAAACAAAATAATATTTTAAAACCTTGTTTCCTTGTATTTGCTATGTCCTTAGATCTAAAAGAAATATTAAATTAGGGTTTTGGTAGTTTGGAATATGGACTCACGACAAGGTATGTGAACCTGCTTTATAAAAAAAAAGATTATTCTGAAATTTATGTGGATTTATTGCACATTTCTCTTTGAGGTGAGCAAAAGCAAGTCTGTTATTGCTGATACAACTTGAAAGCTTATTGAGGGAAATAAACACTTCCTTTATTTCTTAACAAAAAACTGATTTTAAATGTTGGGGTTAGAAACCTACTCAACATTTTTTTTTTCAACTGCTTTCGCTCTAATTCATAATTACAAGCTTATTCCAATCTCTGCATAATGAAACCACATTTTAGACCAACAGCTGTTATCTGCTTTTTCTGGTAGCCTTGGGGGTATGAATATTTTAATATTCATTTTCTATGTGCAGATAAACTAAATACTTCCTACTGGAAGTCTATCACAGTAATCACAAAAATCTTAGTTGCTGTTCTTTCTTCCATGTAACTCATTAAAAAAAAAAAACAAAAAAACAAAAAACTGCTCACTTTATGCTCCATTTGCCATAAACCTGAAAGTGATTTTTTATGAAACATGTAAAGAAGAATATGGGGAAATCCAGGAATATAACAGATCATGGGAAAGCATAGAGCCGTAGTGTTTTGGTGACCTGAACTTCCATTCTCTTCCATTTGTGCAGTCAGTTTAAGCCTCAGCATTTTGCTTATGGCAAATCTTTTTTTAAAATAACTGGTTTTGTGTTAAAGGCTGTGATTTTCACTTATTGAAATGGTATTAGGTTTTATATGGAAATAATATGGCCTAAAGGTAGATCACCCCACCACCCCCAGTCTTCCAACATAAACTTACACACACCATTGTAATGCAGCATACGACATATGGCAACTTCTGGTTCGGGATGGGCAGTGAATTAATAGAAAAATTAAAGTTCTATAGCCCAGTAAAATCTAAAAGTGAAGAAGCACATAGAAGGGTGGTGTGAGAACTCTCAAGGAAAATAGAAATAGATGAATTTGTAGCTAGAGTTGAGAAGTCAATATTGGGAATGGTTCAGATAGATTCTTCCTATTTTTTAAAAATGTCTATTTACTTATTTTTGAGAGAGGAGAGAGAGAGAGTCAGAGAGCGCATGCGCAGTCAGGAGAGGGGCAGAGAGAGAATGAGAGAGAGAATCCCAGGCAGGCTCCACACTGTCAGTGCAGAGCCCAACACAGGGCTCAGACTCACAAACCGTGGGATCATGACCTTGAGCTGAAATCAAGAGTCGGATGCTCAATCAGCTGTGCCACCCAGGTGCCCCATGATTCTTCCTATATTTATGTCTGTAGGTAGATATTTTCATCTGTCTGCATTTCAGCAGAATATTACTACTTCTATAAGCAATATTTTTGTGTGGAAAACAATCTGTGCCATTAGGTCAAGATCAAATTATCTCATTAATGTTAAACCATGACGATCTAAACATATTTGGGGTCTGAGCACCATGATGGAAAAATAATGCCAGGAGGAGAAAAAGCCACATAAAATGCTCTATGTAATGTTTTTCTAGTTACAAGGACCAAGTTCTTCTGTGAAAGCTTATTTGGCTTTAGTGAGCACATATGTGATGATGTCCTACATGATCTTTCTTTCTGACTTTATGTTCTTGGCTCTTGGGATAACAGAACACAAACACTCAGGCTCTGGGTTTTTCAGAAACAGATGCTTCTCCCTCTTTTTTAAAAGTGGATACATTTGGTAGGTCTTGATGGTGAGAAGAGGTAGAAATTTCTCATCCTTTCCAGTGCCTGTAACAGCTAAGATTTTCGTGCTCATCTCTACTTTGTACATTCCTCCACTCTCCTTGGGCTCGTCTCTTTTTCTTTCTCCTTCTCCTTCTCCTTCTCCTTCTCCTTCTCCTTCTCCTTCTCCTTCTCCTTTCTTCTCCTTCTCCTTCTCCTTCTCCCTCTCCTTCTTCTCCTCCTCCTCCTTCTCCTCCTTCTCCTCCTCCTCCTTCTTCCTCTTTGTCTCCTTCTCCTTCTCCTCCCCTCGTCCTCTTCCTCTTTCTTCTTCTTCTTCTCCCCCTCCTCCCCCTCCCCCTCCTCCTCCTCCTCCTTCTTCCTCTTCTTCTTCTTCTTCTTCTTCTTCTCCCCCTCCTCCCCCTCCTCCTCCTCCTCCTCCTCCTTCTTCTTTCTTTTCCTTCTTTTTATTGTGACTTAAGAAGTCCCTTCTAAATATCAGAAAAATTCCACTTCTCTTAAGCCTATTTCTCATTGTTGTTTCTTTGTCCTCATGTCTCAACAGACACTTGCCTTTCCCTCCACCATTTTCAATGGAGTCCCAGCTTCTTCAAAGATCCCACCAGAATCCTGCCCTTTCCCCCCACATTCCTTATCTTTCAAAGTCCCTCAAGTATCTCTCTACCCACTGAAGATTATCACTGCTGCCCTGTAGGGCTTCCCACATTTGGTTTTTATATTCCTAAGGATATTCCTAACATTTACCAAGCAATTGCTCTGTGCTGATGTGCTACTAAACACTTTGCATGCCTTCCTTCCTTCATTTATTCCCATCCTTTAGAGGTCTGCTGTTATTATTTCCATGCTGTAATGGAGGGGAATGAAATGTACTGAGGTTGAATAACTTGTGCAAAGACAAACAGCAGTTAAGTGGTTGTTTAAGTGGTATAGCTAGGAGGCAAAGTTGGGTCCCGTCCGGAACTCAGGCTGTCAGTCGTTACGAGCACATGAGTGTGTTTACTCTCCATCTTTCTCAGTGACACTGGCGTTCTTACTGTCAGTTCATCAAGTGCTATGAATTCCCAGTTTCAACATTCTGGCATTCAGCTTTCCTGTACAGGTGCCATAACTCCGGGACTGCACACAGTATTCCAGCTCTGGGCTCTTCACAAGCACGGAGTCTTGGTCTGCCATTCTCCCTCTGTTCACCTCCACTGAACCTGCTTCTCGGTGTCTGTCTCTCATCCTCATGACCCACATCCCCTCTCATTTTGCCCACCTTTTCACTTCCTTTGACTATGTCACCTTCTCCCACCTGAACACTTTGGTAACCTCAAGCTTTGATGCTTCTTACCCATCCGTCTAGATTCCTAAAGTCTCTTGTTTTTTAATGAGCCTTCAGTATCAAGCCCCCATCTAAAATAATTCCAGAAATTACTCTACTCATGCCTCTCTTTAGATTACTAGAAACAAAGAAACGATTCCCAGGGTATCCTGTGACTTTAAATTCTGTTTCCAAGAGGATGTGCCTCACGCTGCAGTTTGGCACTTGCTGCTTCTTGGAACTTCTTCTTCTTATCCCCTTTGAGTCCTTGTTGCTTTCTCCTTAGGCCTCATTCCAAACCTGCTTTCATTTTTTTCTCTTTCTCCCAAGCCAACCTTCATCTCAGCAGGGATCCACTGTAACCTTCTCCCAACCGTCCCTGGCTCGGTGCTAAGATCTTACCGCATCCTGTCCACAGTGGCACTTGCCCCCCTCATATATGCTAAGTTTTGCCCAGTTTTTATTTTGAGACATTTTACTCTGAGGCTCATTTGTTTCCTTTACCACATTTTAAGACTTTCTTATTCCAAGAAAGACTTGCCTTCATCCTTGCCCTCAAGCACACTTGGGCTTTCCTTTCTTAAAAAGTTCTTCACTTGACAGGCTGCCTCATCTAGCCACGATGGGATTTCATTTTCCCTTGACCTCTTGTTGTTCTACAATCTTTTTTTTAATAATGTTTATTTATTTTTGAGAGAGAGAGAGAGAGAGCAAGCAGGGGAGGAACAGAGAGAGAGGGAGACACAGAATCCGAAGTAGGCTCCAGGCTCTGAGCTGTCAGCACAGAGCCCGATGCGGGGCTGGAACCACGAACCAGGAGTTCATGACCTGAGCTGAAGTTGGACGCTTAACCGACTGAGCCACCCAGGCACCCCTGTTGTTCTACAGTCTTAAATAAATGTCCTTAACTCCCTGGGTCTGTCCTCAAACAATCCTGTTTCTTTAATTCCTTAAAATGTGACTTGCACACCCCGAATTTTGCTGAAATGCAGTCATCCATGAAGTTATTTTTGCTCAATATTTCTTTTGTTCTATTGCTGACGTCTCTGTGAAATTTGGTAAGTAAGCTGCAACTTCTTAACTAAAACATGTTCTTTTCTTGACTTTCGTAACATTATTAAAGTTTGCTCCTCCCGGCTTTGGCCAATCTCTTCTGCTTATCCTTTAATGTTTTTTAAACATTAATCCTAGGAGTTCCCGTTTTTTATTTTTATAATAATTATCTCCTAGTTCGGCTTTAAACGGCCCTGTGATATTCATTTAAAAAAAAAAATCACGGTTTCCTTGCCCAACTCTCTAGTTACACAGGACACATTTTCACTTGGTTTCCAAGCCACCATTTCTTCGAGGTCTAGAATTGAAATCATTCAGAAGTCATACTTTATTCAATTATTGCTTTCCAGGATGCAGCAACTGCCTGCTACTTGATAGGCACTCATATAGTTTCGTTTAATAGTACTAGGAATGCATATTATCGAGAAGCTACTCTACTGTCCTATAGACAATACGATAGGCACTTTAGATATTGCATTTAATATTCTCAAAAGTCCTTCAAGGGCAGGCTGGAGGCAACCCCTAATGACTGTTTACCCCCACCTTTACCCACAATTCCTTTCTCTGAAGTCACATTCCAGCCAGGGATGGCCCAGTGCCACCATTCTGGATAATAAAGTATGAGTGAAAGTTTAAAGGGGCGGTCTTCCAGAGAAGCTTTGGCTTTTTCTCAGCTCCAATGCCTCTTTTCCCTCTTTTGCCCTTTCCCTTGCTGCTTTTCAAGAACATGGATGTACTAACTAGAGATACTGCAGCTGTCTGGTGAATAAGAAATGCAGATAAACCCGGGTCTCTAGTGGCGTCTAGTTTCTCTTCCCTCAGATGCTACTTTTTAGGTCAGGGGTATCAACGTTCTCCAGGTAACTATACTCAGCTCTTGTATTCATGTTGTTTCACACCCCCCAGCTTCTCATATTTGGATTTCTGCTTTAATTTCGTGACTAATCTGATTTCAGTCTCTCCCCACACCGCTCCATGGTGGTTACGACAGCCGCGCTAACCTTACTTACAGAGTTCGGAAGTAATGTTAAGAATACAGATGGAGGTGTTCGTTAGTGCTGATCATATTAGTTAGTGGTGATCATATTGAAATATCCAAAATTACATCCTGTAAATGTATCCAATCAGCACATCGTACACCGAAAACATACATGATGTTGTAGGTTAATTATATCTGAATAAAAAATTACATGTAATAAAATGTTGTGTGGATGCCCCTAGCCAAAAAATGCTGCTTTACACTTACATAGAGCTGCTATATAAATTTATACAGAACTTATATAGTGTTCATTAATTGATTAATTATGCTATTTAATCTTCATTAAACTATGCAAAGTGATTTTATTATCATCATTACTGAGAAACTGAGACTTACAAATGGCCAAACCCATACCCACCACCAGTAAGTGGCTGACTTAGAAATAGAATTCAGGTCCCATGACTCAGGATTCAGTGCTTTTAAAACCACATTTCTCTTCTCACACTGCTTTGCAATTTATTTTTGGGCTCAAGAGCCTGCTGGAGTTACCAACACTGTGACATATTGAGTGCATTTTAAGTAAATTTTCCCAGAACCTTTCTCCTTTCTCCACATGTAACTTTTTTTCCTTGACTCTCCAACATAACTCCCCCATGTTAATCAGACTAGTTTAAATATAGTTTCTCAAGTCTGTTTATGCTGTTTTTCTGCTTGATATCAGTACTGTAAGCTTGGCTGAAATTCCACCTCATCCATATAACTTTTTTATTTTCAACCTAACTAATTTGGGCTACTCTTTTTATATTTGTGTAAAATTTCTTAGCAATTGACCTTAAACTCTCTTATATTACTTTCTAATAGTTTTATGCGTTGCTAACTTATTTATTTATTTATTTATTTATTTATTTATTTATTTATTTATGAGAGAGAGAGAGAGAGAGAGAAAAAACGTGTGTGGACAAGTGGGGAAGGGGCAGAGGGAGAGGGAGAGAATCTTAACCCATGCCCAGTGTAAGCATGACTCAGGGCTTGATGCTTGATCTCATGACCCATGGGATCATGGCATGAGCCAAAATCAAGAGTCAGACACTTAACTGACTGAGCCACCCAGGTGCCTCAAAGTTATAGATTCATTTAGATCATGTGCTTGAGGACAGGGACTATGAGTACTTTACTATATCCTGATAACATTCTAAATCCAATGCACAGGCCTGAAAGAAACATGCTAAGAATCACTGAACACACCATTTCTTGATTCCTCCTCCCTCCCTCTCTCCTTTCCTCCCTCCCTCCCTTGCTCTTGCATACTCATGCTAATTAAACTCACTAAGCCCTTGACTTGGACCTTAGACCTTTAGGAGTTCATGAAATGTTATGCCCAGAATTCGTGATCCCCAAAGACCACCAGGGAGCCGAGTCCGATGCAAAAGCAGAAGAGCCTTTATTCGAGCTAGCTCGAGCTCAATCCCCTACCTGCACCGAGGCAGTGGTGAGATACCAGGGAGAGAGCGAGCTTCAAAAGGACAAAGGTTTTATTGGGGCCTAGGGGCAGTTGGTGAGGTAATGGCTGTGGCCTCAGCTGACTGGCTGGGGAAGGGTCAGAGTCCTGTTACGCAGGTCGCTAGGCGTGTTTTGACCAGGAAGTTTGAACGGGTGAGCGGGAGGTTACTCAAGGGGTGGAGGCGTGGTCTAGGTGAAGGACACAAAACAAGATGGAGTCGGCCGGTGTAGGCCCGCCCTTTCAGAAACCCTTAAAAGTATATGAGAAATTTCCAAGCGTATGTATATGTATGTTATTCTGGAAAGAGTATCCAGTATTTTCCATCCCTTTATCTAAAAGGTTTGTGGTTCTATAAACATTTTAAGGATTACTACTTCAAGGAGCAATTTTCCATGTTTGCCCAGCAGCAGCTGGGATATTTCTCAGCTTTACTGGACATTAGCCATTGCTTCAGCATGTATGTTAGCACATGGTCACACATATGCATACTTACGGGAATTCATTGCCACAGTATTTATTATGACTGTGCTATCTCATATTTTATCACTTGGATTGTTCATATATATGGTGGGTGTGACCAATACAATTGCCTTCTTAATCCTATATGAAAGAGATGTGGGAGTGTTTTCTCCCTTCTCAAATTCAGGGCAGTCTAAAGGTCAGCCTGTCCTTCAAACGTTAGCTGGAGTCTAAAGGTATGGAGGCAATCACAGTGACTACTTGTGAGCAGTCTTGACATCTGGAAGCAAGTTAGTGAGCAGAGTTTGGAAACTCTGGATTGGCCTAGAAGTCTTTGATTGAGGGTGAGGAACCTACTAATCTGCATCCAATAGGACTTTGTCTTTTGGAGCTCTGACCTCAGGCGAAGGAGTCCCCACTGCATTGCTTCCAGAAATGTTGATTTCAAGATGCCTTTTGGGCATCCAGTGGAGATTTTGATTAGGCAGTTGAAAATATGAGATTAGATCTTAGGAGGAAGTCTGCACTGGTGATCTAAAATCCAGGGTCCTCATCCTATAAAACCAATGGACTAAGTGACATCAATTAGGTACTAAGCATTAATAAACAGAGGTCTGAAGACCTTTTCTGAATATCCCTGGGGACCTTCTGAACGAGTCTACCTGAAGGATCCTGTATGTGTTCAACATCCAGGGGTAAGGACATAATGAAGGTACAGCAAAAGTACCTGAACTGTCACCCCCCCTCCCCCAATAGCTTGCTTTATTCTCTCTCCCATTTTCCTGTATTTAGCTTTAATAGCATAATGCAACCCTCACCCTGGTTTGTGAGGAAGTCTTTGTCTTGATGTATCTCTATGGCCCTGATCCTTTTGTCCTAACTTCCTCTTTCTCTGTGGGATGACCAACTGCAGAATCATCTCATTGACCTACACATTGTGGCCATTTCCCACTCAAAGAGAATGGGGCAATCTGCTACTGAATGGAGGCCTCAGGCTTTGAGTTCATGCACAGTTCCTAATGCTGGACCCTACAGGGCCATTCACTCTGACATCTGTCTACTTCCAAGGCTCTCCACCCTTAGGATATTTCAGGGACATACTTTAACTGAAAGATCAATTTGTTTTTCATTCATCCCTGGAATCACCTCCTTCTAGACTCCACAAAAAGGTTTTAAAACCACAGGGGCAGCCAAATCTCCAATGGATCTAGTGTTTGCTGGTGGAACAAATAGCACACAGACCTTCAATCAGCCCAAGCTTCTCTTTCCCTTCAGAAAGGACGTTAATTTCTCAAGATACTCGATTTCTACAAAGTGAAGGTTAAAACTGATTATTTCTAGATTACAATGTTTCTAGAGAGTTTGTTAAACTGTCTCAATGTAGTGATTTCATATTGTGTTATGGATATTTGGCTTTCTGGCTTATCCAGTCCTGGAAGATAGTGTCCCGATTTCCCTCTCCTTTTCCAAAAACTATCACAATACTTGATGTCTTGATTTACTTTCTTGTACACTACAAATCTAACAGACAGGTGTTCATAGAATCTCAGGTGTTACTGAGAATTTCTCCTTAAATCCAAAGTCTTAGGTTATTGCCCCAAAATATAACCCATGCAAAGTTGAGCTGCTTGTATAATAACTTACTCGTTATCACATTCAAAAGAAACACCAGTCTGGAAATTTAAATCTAGATCATAGAACATATATTAAATGGTGATTATATTGCATAATACAGAGTAGGTCAGCTTAAAAGTCCTATGCCCAATTTTCCCAAAGTTTGCAAGTGAAGTGTTTTCTTGATAATTGTGCAATAAGAAGAATAATTAAACTTCCCCAAACAAAAACAAAGGTGAAACAGAAAGCATTAAAACCAATTAAATATAATAGGTAAGGTTTATGTGGCTGCTGCAGTCATTCATAACTGTGCATTAAAAATTTTGTTTCCAATTTACAGTCTTTTTGTTCTGAGTGATTAGTGGTATATTGAGCAAATGTGATACATTTCCATTGAAGAAAATGCATGTTATGTTAAACACTTTTTACCAGTTTCTATTGGGTGAAAAATTCCATTTGAAAATCACATCTTTAGAATTTTGTTTCTATTTCTATATTATTGCCATAAAAAGTTTTCAATATTTTCACTCTGTGAAAATGGGCAATGACAACTTGAGCCCAATTGTCACTCAAATTTATAAGAAATTAACACTTAGAGATGAACTACATTTGTACTGGTTTATCTCCAAAAGTCTCTGGAATCATTTCTTTATGTTGGATCTTAGCAACAATGGAAAGTCCTTATATCCAATCTCTTACCACTTTCTCTTCTGTTTCTTGCTTAGTGTACCCATATTATTTTTTCTTCTCATCCAACAAATACTACTTCTTCCCTGCTTAATGACTGCTGTCCACTAGGTTACTGCAAAGATATGATATCAGATTGTGAGCTAGGTGGATAGTGAGGCAGTAGAATCGTAGTGAGGATAGTGTAAGAGGAAACAGCCATATTTTTATGGAAACTTGTGGGCAATGAGAAATTGAATATGAATTAAAGAGACAAAATTAATTGGAGTGGGCACAAGAAGTCTGAAGTAAATGCCAACAATTATACCTTTGATGAGGGAATTAATATATTGCTGTGGTCCACAAATTCTTGGCATGACTCCAGGTGTGGTATATATCACCTTGAGTCTGGACTCTGACTGCTTGATCAGTAGCATGAATGCGGCCATGTCAGTTTCTAGGCCCAGACCTTAAGAAACTGGCAGCTTCAACTTCCTGTCTCTTGGGACTATGACTTAAAATCCAGCCACCATATTGGGAGGAAGCCTAATAAGCCCATGGAAAGGCTACATGTGGGTGTTCTGATCAACAGCTCCAGTGGAGGCTCCCGCTGACAACCAGCATCAACCACAGACACGTGTGAATGGACCACCATATGACTCCAGTCCCCATCTGGTCAGGTACTTGTAGCCTCCCCGTTGACTGCCCAGATATCACAGAGCAGAGGCAAGGTGCAGCTAATGCACCCTTTCCTTAATTCTTACAAAATTTGCGAGCACAATAAAGTGCTGGTTGTTTGACACCACTAAGTATGGAGAGATTTAGCTACTTATTTTTTATGTAGAAACAGTAATGGAAACAACCAGTATCAGGAATAAGTATGCCACAACTGTTCAAACCCTATCTTCTTTTAATTGATATAAGTCCTCTGAAAATCTCAAGTATGCTGCTGTACATCAAAATTGAGTGATTTGAGCTCCTAGATGTAGCAACTTGCAAATGTTTGACTCTGAACAGATGTGATTCCCTTTGAATAGGAAAAACTTATTCTAAAAATTGTTAAATTGTAAATAGATTTTCAATCATGAGGTTGTTTCTTTGATGGTGACCTTGTCACCACTTCTAAACGTTTTTGATAAGGGGATCTTTTAAAATCAGTAGACTGCAGCTTGTGGCTGAGGTATCTAGATAGTTTAGGTGGCCAGCTTTGAACTCCTTTATCGTGGTGAAGTTGAAAGAAATGGCTTTACTTCTACCAGTAGGGTCTTCTGCCAAATTTAACTTGTACATTTCTAAATCACTTACATATTTTAAAGGATTAAAATTAAAGATGAGATTAAAAACGTTCCTCTTGGCTTCAAAGGGAGAACCAAAAGCTCCACAGAGCCTAACTGACAACCTCCTTTGCTGTTTGAAAAAGGGGGAGGGGAAAACAAGGATTTGACATTTTTTTTGTTTTTCTTCTTCTTAACCTCTTGTTTTCCAGCCAGGGTTGTTCTGGCGCAAACATTAGAATGTTGAGATAAACTGTGATGTTTACCTTAGCTTTACTCAAACTTAGGGTGACATTTAAGAAATTGATACTGAATATTTGTCCATTTCTGAACTTGGCTCTGACTCTAGTCCTTAGGAGGGTGGTTAATTTGACATGTTGTGGCAGAATTAATTTTGTTGCCATAACAGTAACTTTCCCCTAATAAATTTTTCTCTCTAGAGATTTCAACACTTCAAAAGATGATACAGCATACCTTTTGCAAACCGGAGGATGATAAGGTTTCGTGTAGGCAATGGAGCCAGTGATTACTTCTGAACCCCAGCATGTAATTATGGAAGAAAGATGGGGGGGCTTTCAACATGCTTCTGGTAGCAACACTGAAGGTGGGGAGAAATGTCAAGTCGGGGTTGAGGTTCAAAGTTAGGAGCTGGCTTCCAGCTCTGCAGCTGCTATAATTACACAATTCTGTACATTGGAACCATTTATCTTCTGCCAACTGTGGTAATTAATTTTGTCTTTAGTCAGTGGAAGGGGGATTGATCTTCTCTTTATGAAAAAGTTTCTCACGCAAATGTTTTCCAGTGTTGAAATGTCAAATGGCTTTTCTCCTGTTTTACAGGTACTTACTGGAATCTGAGCTCACGAGTCTCTGAATCCATGACTAATGCAAGTCAGAACCAAGTTTATTGATGACGGCCCTTTTCCTCCTTAGGGATCAAAGTTTTCCAATGTATATACTGATTACGGCTCTCAAATTAGCTCTAAGCCTATTTGCATGTAATGCAAGAATCGTTACCTATGCAGGTAAGCGCCTGTTCGTTGCATAAACAAGAAGTATAATGTTTTGCAGGTTTACATTTTCTTTAAAACCTTCTTGTAAATGTACAGTCCCTATGCTTAACAGAATTATTTAACCCAAATGCATCCCAGTGGCCTTGTAGAGTAAAGTTAGCGTTTAAAAAGGGCTTGTCACTGGACAGCTGTATCTCAATTCCAGCAAACTTGGGTCATACCTTCGAACATTCTACCTCCCAAAGTTCGCTTGGTCTAATATGAGGCATATGAGAGCATTTTGATGTAATTTTCCTGCTGTGAGTGGAGATATGATTATGAAAAAAATAAAAGAGGGAGGGAGAAGAGTTTTAAAGGACATGGGGGAAATGTTTATGAGCTGAATTATAAGCTATATTTTGGTTTTTACAGAAAATCACTGTGAATTAAAAACAGTATAGCATTTTCATTTGATGTTTTTTTTCCTGGGTGTTCAAAGTTTTTGAATGGCAACTGTAAAAGATCACAATGGTTGAACAAAACTTAAATTCACCTGTGAATTTATCCTAAGAAATTAAAGAAATCAAACAATATGGGTGATTGGCCAAATGGGACTGGGCTTGAGGATAAAGGGAAATTTGGGAGTGGCTGGGGGTGAGATATTGTGATGAGAGGATAAAATTGAGCAAAAGTTTAATTTTACATTTTTTTTCCCTGAAAATTTCCGTGAACTTCTGTGTATCCTTCTATCTAGCATGGTGTACAAATTTCAGACCTGGAAGGGTAACCATTTCAGTGCTTGTACTTCTCTAACAGTAATGTGAATATGAATCTCCTGGGGATCTTGGTTCTGATTCAGGGGGTCTGGGTTGAGGCTTGAGATTCTGCATTTCCAGAATGCTTCCTGGAACAACACTTTGAGTACCAAGGGTCTTGTCCCCTCTCTACTTCACCTTCTGTCTACAGATGAGCATAACGAGGGTAGAGATACTGAGTTTCCCAAGGTGGCACAGGTACTTAATGGCAAGTGTGTGAGGAGGACCAGGTCTTCTGGTTCCCCCAGTCCACTATTTTACTCATGGAACCAGAATTGTCCAGTCTGGTTCTATTGGTGAGAAGCTATAAACATCTCAATGCTCTTTGCAGAATATCCTTAAACATTCAAATGCTGAATTCATATTACACAACTCTGTGCTCAGTCAGGTAGCATCTTATAATAGACTCTAGTGACGGAGGTCAATTATTTAATTTGAGCAGTGAACGTGTTGATTAGCTCAAGAACAGGTCCAGAGTTTATGCATACTGAAGGTTACATAATTTGAGGAGTTCTCTTTAAGAAAAGTATCCAAGGTTACAAATAAAAATTAATGGGAAAATTATTTAGTTAGAGTATTTATTTAGAATGGGAAAAGAAATGGAAGAAGAAATCCCAACAAGTAACTAGAACATTAGAAGAGATTTATGCCTCTGTCTTCTGAGATCCTTTAGGAAATTTACCATAAATATTTACAAAAAATGCTTCCTATTTGCAGCCTAGAACTTACTCCCAGTACTGTCAAGAGCCTGCACTAGTGAGTGGTCTTAAAGCTCAACCTTCATTAACTTCATAGTAAAGCTACTTCTGATCTGAGGTGAAGTTTGAGAATCAATGCTGTCTCCATAAAGTGGGCTACAGGGGCCTCAGGTGATGTTCTAAGGGGTCCCTAAGACCCATTCCAAATTCATTTCATGGAGGGAATAATCAATGTGTTCATCCTCCACAAGACTAGACCTCTTGAGAGTGTTATCTAGACATATTCTACTGTTAGTATCATAAAGGATATTATGCAAATGCTCATTCAGCTTCATTGCTTACTCAGAAGGCAGAAAGAGAAGCCAATGGAAAACTTAGGAAGGCAAGAGAAAGTCAAGCAACTCTAGCAATTGTACCAGCTTTAGAACTTTCTGTCATCTGAGCTCTATTGTTTCCACTGTATTCTTTTATCACCCCAGTTATGACCCATTTCTTGCTCTTTTGCTACTGTTCAACACTTTAGGTCAGCAGGACATTTCTAAGTCACTGAAACTATAGCATTAAACTGTAAAATGTATAACCAAAATATTGCCGAAAACAATACGCGTGTGTTATAGCACTTCTGAATGGTCTCAGAAATTCCTATTCTGAATTTAAAACTACCTTAGGTTTACTTTTTTAAGGCACAAAACTCTGTTTCAAAAGAAATTTGCTCTGTTTTACTTTCCTATACTAGATAATCCCCCTTGTACTACAGTTTAGCAGAGTTTCAGCACAAAAATATGAAGAAGCTAAAATTATCAAAGACCATGATGGATGTTTAGAAACCTTCTGAGAGAAAAAGTTAAGAACGTTGCACATTTCTTTTGTATTGATATTATATGATGAATCATAATAATACATTTCAAGACCTTAATCTTGTCTGTTTGTATTTATTTCACTGGGATATGTAGTTTTGTTATATTCAGTGTTTATGTCGGTTATGGTGGATGTTATAGCACATACATATAAAATTGATTTACGGTTGAGGATGATTTATTCAAACTAGACAAACACCCACATTAATTTATACTATGAAAATCAGCTTTGATTTTCTTTTTGTAGCCAACTTGGAAAAAAAAATCTGGTGAATCATTTAGTCTCAGAGTTTGCTTTATGAGCGATTTTCTCTGGGAAAAGAAGGGGGGACCTTCTGCTAAATTGGGGATCTGGGCAACCAAGCATCTCTAGGAGGAACAAAGGAAAAGAACAGAGGGGCTAATTGTTTAATTAGTAAATGTCTGCTTGGTTAATGACATATTAATGAGTTTTTAAGACCGTCATATCATTTACCATAAAAGACCCATGTGCCTATCCCTGGATGTACTGTATAATTAAGTAATGTGGCCCAGAGGAGTTAATCATTTAAAACCCTGTCATCTTTCTCAAGTTTTCAGATAGAAAAGCCAGCACAGAAGGCACCTGCCAGGTAGAGTCAGGGTGGCACATAATTTTGAACTAAATTGTCTCTGTGCAACGGTTACACAGTCAGATGTCTGCCCAGAAGCAGAATTTTTTTTTTTTTCTTTTGACAACTGAGAGAGCTGCTAAGATACTGATGTTTGCTCCTTGGCAGTGAGAGTGTGAGTTTGCAGAATAGGGGCCATTTGAGCTGCTTTTGAGTACTTAAAAGAGTAGAGAGGCTCAGAGGACTTGATAATTCTCAAATTGTGCTATCCAATATGGTAGCCACTTGTCACATGTAGCTGTTTAAGTTAACTAAGATTAAATAAAATCAGAAATTCATTCTCTAAATCACATTAACTACATGTCCACTGCTCAAAAGCCACATGTGCGTAGTGTCTCCTTTATGGGCAGCATAGACATAGAACTTTCCCGTCATCACAAGGAGCACTCTTGCACTGTGCAGCTGCTGAATGCAAATGGTGGGAGCTGGGAGGACAGCATTAAATAGCATTCACCTCACTTTTACCTCTCCCCTCTAAAGCTGGAGAGAGAGTGCATTCTGCAAACCCCGGAAGGTCAGCCCAATGCTACGTGACTAGTTCACATCCTTCTTTCATGGGCAGGATCCACATCAGAACACTTGCAGCCATGTGTTTAGACTAGAAAGTGAAAATTGACCTTACCACAGCGTACACAATTTGGGGGATATAAATTATGCCCCTATTGGTAAATTATAGAGCTTAGTACCACAATGAGCGCTATGGAATTTTCAAGCCCAGCTCCTTGTTCTAACCTGCTTTGCTCAGATCCTGCGGATCGGCTCGTTTCACACCAACACGATGGAGTACAAGTCAGAAACTGCAATCCTGCTGCTCCCGCACATGTCAGTGTGGTTTTCCCTTGAGTTAAATCCTGCGTCTAGAAACATTTGAATGTCTTAATTTTCTTGGACCTTCCCCATAAATACGAGTTGTCCAAATGGGTTAAACAATTGACACACCATTCCCTTTTCCTAAGACTCTGACCTACCATCTGATTTCTTTTTTTTTTTTAATTTTTTAAATGTTTATTTATTTTTGAGAGAGAGAGAGAGAGAGAGAGAGAGAGAGAGAGAGGGAGCATGAGTGGGGGGAGGGGCAGAGAGAGAGAGGGAGACCCAGAATCCAAAACAGGCTCCAGGCTCCCAACTGACAGCACAGAGCCGGACGCGGGACTCGAACTCACGGACCGTGAGATCATGACCTGGGCTGAAGTCAGCAGCTTAACCGACTAAGCCACCCAGGTGCCCTCTACCATCATTAATTTTTCCTTTGCTCTCTCCTCAGCCCCTATTATTCTAAATATGGTGGCCATTTGGGGGTCATTATAGACTTAATATCCTGTGAATGGTGATTACGCACGTAAGCAAGTTGCACCCTATGCAGCTGGGGAGCTACTCCAGTGCCTTATCATAGTAGAACTGCTGGAGACTCTCTCCTTGATCTGCTGGTTCATGTTAAAATTCATGTTATAGCCCATGACCCCTGCATTATGAGCTTTTTGCTGGTGCTATGTCATATTGGTGCTGCTTCCCCAACAAACCTGACACACAGGCTTCAAATAGTTTAGTCTGAGAGTGTCTCACAGCTCCCCAGATTCTCAGAAATCACAGAAGCTTTCTAACTCCTAGGGCTCCAACACTTTCTTTGTGTCATTGGCAGTGAAAGGACATTAGTCAACTCACTTTCAAAACTATAGCCTACCTACCATCTGATTTTCTTTTTTTTTTTTTAGTTTTTTTTTAAATGTTTATTTATTTTTGAGCTAGAGAGACAGAGAGAGAGAGAGAGGGAGCATGAGTGGGGGGACGGGCAGAGAGAGAGAGGGAGACACAGAATCCGAAACAGGCTCCGGGCTCCGAGCTGAGAGCACAGAGTCCAACGCGGGGCTCGAACTCACAAACCGTGAGATCATGACCTGAGCTGAAGTCAGACGCTTGTGGCTGAGAGAAGCCATCCATCCTTGTGGCTGAGAGAGGTCCTACAGGAACTATTGTGCGAACATCAAACACGTTACCGTAAAATCCACATTTTATTCTTCCTCTTTCACATCAGGTGGGGTAGATCATTGCTCACATATGTTCACTGTCTCCTGACTTCATCCATGGGAAGAGTATAGTTTTTCTGCCTCGGGCCCTGTGACTTCTTTTGTCTCATGGTGGATGGAGTGTTCTTTCCCACCCTTGATTCGGGTCTTGGCCGTGTGTTTTACTTTGATCAAATGGATGTTATCAGATGTTATTCTAGCAGAAGCATAAACTGTGCTTGCCGACACGGGCTTGCAATCTTACGCTCTACCTTTCATCACAAGAGGAATATGCTTTGAGTAGCTTTTCCAAGAGGACGAAGAACACATGGAACAAGCTGGACCCAACCTGAAGTGTAGACTCAAACTTAGCTGAGGCCCAGCCTGGATCAACTCAACTCCAGCTGGCCTGCAAATACGTGAACTACAAATAAGTGCTTAGTTTTGTATGTCATGGAGATTCAGGATCTGTCCACAGCCAAGACATCAGCTAGACTCTTCCTTTTAATTATCAGTAGGACAATACTGGTTCTGTGTGAAACAGTCTTATGGCAGCTAGAGCTCCCCTGCCACGATCGTCTGATCTTTCTGACCTTTATGCTCTAATGGTTATGAGACACCTGGAGCCAGAGCGGAGGAAGTACTTGCCTATTCAGTGCCATCTGTATATAATGACTGTGGTAGAAGATAGAAGATAGTTTTGAGTCAGGTATGAAATGCAGAATTGGGCCATGGTCCTGGTTATTGTTGAGCCCATAGGTGCTGATATGGTTGTGGAAACCATTGGAGAAGTTTATATATACACTGTTTTCGCTCTTTTCAGGACCATGGTGCAGTTGAAAGTCCCTACTCTTCTTGAAGTCATCCTTGACCAATTGCTTGGTTTTCACAATAACTTGCAAACAGAGGTGACATATGTTATGTGTTACTTCTGGGCTGAAGCCCTGTCTACCAGTGTTCAATTTACCTTCATGTTTCTCTTGCTATTGTGACTGGCCACTTTCCACATGGTGGAGGATGGTGCTGTGGAAGCCAAATTCAGAGCTGATGGGGGTTTAGCGTGAAATAAAATTATGCATTTGCAGCTATAACCACTGAATTTGTTTTTCTTGCTAAAGCACTACAACCTAACCTATCCTGACTCTTGTAATTCCTTGTATTCAAGATGATTGAAATCTAGTAAAGGGGATTAGACAGATGGCTATCCAAAGCAATATGAGACAGCACCATATTTACAGTTCAAAATAGATTTTATCTGAATGCTGAAAAAGGGAAATTGTTTCTGACCAAGGTGATCAGGAAAGACATGATCAGAGATGAATAACTGAGCAGTCATTTGCATATGATAAGATCTGGATAGACACGCGGTGGGAGGCTTTGGATGGAGATGAAATGGGAATAGAGCAGAAGAGCCTAAGGCAAGTTTCAAACATGGCGAGCCCACAGATGAGCTGGCAGTCAGGCCCTTTAAAGCAGGGTCACTGCACATAGATCAGCAGGCTTTCAGTGCAGCATCTTATGCTGTGGCCTTAGTATAAAGCCCAACTAATAGAAAAAACCAGATGAGTAGGCCAAGGCAGAGGATGGGAGAGCCTTGAACGTCAGTCAAAGAAATTTGACCTGTGTTTTGTGGGCAATGAGAATCATCAATGTGTTATGTGTGGGGAGGGCATCACATCAGAGCAATGTTTTAAGACTGAGCATGATGGACAAGGGGGAAAAAAAAAAGAAAGAAAGGTGTTTCTAGAACTTTCTATCCGTCTGGCTTTGGCGAGATGGTCCACTGCAATGATTAGAGAGTAAGATGACGAGAGGCTGAAATAAGACTCAGGAAATGGGAATATAAAGATGGACATGCACTTCTAGAGGGAAATGAGTATCACATGGTTGTTAGTGTATCGTCTCAACCATTTACGGGCTGTGTAATCTTAGGCAAATCACTACTTAACCACCCTGAGCCCCAGAGTCATTACGTGCAAAATGGTGATAATATGAGTACACATTTCACAGACATCTCGAGGGGAGTAAATGAGAAAATGTATTCATTCCACTCTAGCGCACATAGTAAGTCTCCAGTAATTGGAAGTTACTATTATTTAAAATAATGGCTATTTTGGCTTCTTCCGAAGAGTATTACAGTTAATTTTTTTTCTACTAAGCGTTAAACTTGTTGTTTCTGTGTGATATTTCTTTAGAATAGAAAGACAAACTTCCTCAGAATGTTAAGCTATCAAAATAAAAATGAAAAAAAAAAAAAGCACTTTTCTGTTATTTCAATATCACCCTTCCATTAGACCAGAAACACCAAGTAAGCATGACCATCAAGGCAGTTTTTTTCGTGCAGTTGGTAATTCCTTTGAAGGCCCGGAGGGAGGTTGGTAGGGAAGAATACTGAATAGGAAAGCAAACAAGATTAGGTCAGCACCCAATCTCCCTTTGGGGGGGATTCACAGAACTGTTTTTGTTTGAATAAGCAAAGCTTTTGCAAAAGTTTGGTTTGTTTCTCACTGAATCCAAAGTTGTTTCCCTGTCCTTCAGCTAATATTTTAAAAGGTAAAGCAAATATTCAAAAAAAAAAAGGTAAAGTGGCATTTTAAGTAGAAAGTAGAAAAATTCATTTTCAAAAGTTCGAGAAAGTCAGCAAAAATAGTAACGCTTTCTTTAGCTGTATAAACTAAAAATTGGTGAGTTACATCAGTGTCTCTGTGCCTGTTCTCTGTCAGGATCTATTGTGGACACATATATTCCCTTCATTGAAATCAATAAGGAAGTTATTATTGGATTTTACAAATGAAGAAAGAAAGATTTGAGAAATTTAAGAGGCTGACATAAAAATATGATTTCATTCAACACAGATTTATGACTATTTACTTTATGGCAGACCCTGTTCAAAACATTGCAAGATGCCCTTGAGCAGGACACAGATACTAATTTCCAACAACTTGAAGCTTCATGGTGAAAAGATAAGTAAATAAGGAAATAGTGTCAAGAGAGCTTTGATAGCCATACTCCCAAGGGAAGTCTCCTTGGATGCAGTGACCTCAAAGTTAAATCTTGCTGGAGACTAAGGGTTAGCATCTGTTAGGGCGAGAGGGCAGGACACCACGGGAAAAGTCTGCGGTCATATGCCACCCTATGCTGTCTGGTCTTTTTCTTGCAAGTTTTATCAGAATCTGGTAAACCCTTAACCCTCCACCACAACCATCTTGATCCAAGGCATTATTATTCCTACTGGGGTTGTTGTCATTGTCTCTAGCTTGGCGTCCCTGTTTCTGGCCCTGTACCCCAAGTCTATTCTAACACTACCAGAGTGATCCTGTTAGAATGTAGGTCAGATCAAATCACTCTGCTTAAAAGTTCCTGTGTTTTCCACTCATTCAGAAAAATGAAGTGTCCAATCTGTTTATCTTGTATGGTTTTACTGAATCCACCTTACCTTCTTGCATTCAGTTCATAGCACCCTTAACTCTCTGATCTCACCTCCCATGGCTCTTCCCCCTCTTCACTCTGTTGTACAGGCTTCCTTACTGTTCCTAAGGCACATACCTGTTCCTAGAGTGTGCTTGCACCCCAGGACCTTGCCCTTGCTACTCTTTCCACGAACAATGCTTTCCTCTCTGACCTCCTTAAGGTGTTTACTTAAATGTCACCTTCTCAGTGAGGTGAATATGCTCTGTGTAAAGTTGTAACCCATCGTTGTGCCTATCCCAATATCCCCTACCTCCCTTTCATCTAATTTACTACTTAGCATACTTAGATTTTACTGATTCATCTTGTTTGTTTTCTATCTGCACCACCACTCACAATCCCAACACGGAAGATTCACAAGGGAAGGCACGTTCGTCTTTTGGCTCATTGCCGTATCTGGCATAGAATGGTTTCCCACTAATTATTTCTTAACGAAATAAATCCATACATCTGGATACAACTGGAACAGTTACAAATGCCTTCTGAGATGAGCTTTCATTTCTTTATTAGTACAAAGAGGAAACACTGGTGTCTTTTCGGTGTCAGTATGTATGAGGGGGTTAGCCTAACAGGTAACCACAAATACAAAGTAATACTAAATGTTATAACCTAAGGGGTAGCAGGGAAAAGTCAGGAAGTTCAGGTCTATAATTGTTACTCTGAAAGCCAGAAATAAGAGTCAAATGCTAATATCATAATTCAAATGGGTAAGCGGTTTTAATAAATATAAATAGGTTCTTTGCTTCCGGTAGTTTCTTTGCTTCCTTTTCATAATAGAATACAAAAGCCATTTGTACTGTTCTTAAAGTGTTATCAGGAAACCCCATGACCCTTCTCAGTGAGGCTCTGAGGCTTAATTTTTGGTTTCTTTTCCAGCTAGAACTCATTTCGTCATTTACTCAAAGTGGCTTAAGAAAAACAGCTTATTGGCTCACTTTATTTAAACGGTTGTAGTAGGACTAGATTTAACCATAGTGTGATCTAGGAGCTGAGGGGATACCATCAGAACTCTGTTTTTCCCCACGTCACAGCTCTGACTTCTCCATGGACTGGTCTCAATCTCAGACGGTTATTGTCCTCATGGTGACAAGATGGCTGCAGTGGCAATAGCCTAACTACCTTCAACGTGGCAGCAATGAGGAAGTAACTTTTCTAGTAGTGTTGTCAAAACTGGACAATCACTCTGATTTGACCAGCTTGACTTACTTGCCACCACGATCCCGGTCTAGGGAACATGTAACATAGTGATTGGCTCCCCTGTGGGTCAACACTGAGATTCTATGAACTGATGATGAGTTAGAGGCCAAAGCAAATCAGTGTCTGTACCAGAATAAGGTCACTGGGATGCTTCAAGGGCAAACCACATACTCTTTGTTTTCTTCCAGAATTTTCTGTAGGTATTTTTTTCTGCAATCAGTGCTTGGATTTTATATAAAAACTAACAAAATGATAGCACATATGGTGACACATTTTGTCTATTTTACACTAAGTTTTATCATATTTTAAGAATATTAGTCATGACATATAAACATCAGAAATTGCCAAGCAGATAATTTTAGAGCTATTACTTCATGAGAATTTAATGAAGGTTTTTGTTAATGGAAACTTCTCTGATGATGATAGACAGATGAGACATGGATGGAGAGGTAGATAGGTAGATAACACGTCTATAGGGCTTACTTTATGCCAATTTTAAATGCCATTACCTTCCATACACACACAAATATATACATAAAGTTTATTTAGTTTAAGAGAGAGAGAGCAAACACATGCACACGTGGGGGAGGGGCAGAGAGAGAGAGGGAGAGAGAGAATCCTAAGCAGTTTGGTGCTATCAGCACAGACCCCACACGGGACTCCATCTCATGAACCATGAGATCATGACCCGAGCCCAAACCAAGAGCCAGATGCTTAACTGACTCAGCCACCCAGGCTCCCTATAAATATATAATTTTAAAATTCACAGGGCGCCTGGATGGCTCAGCTGGTTAAGAGTCCAACTCTTGAATTCGGCTCAGGTCTTGATCTCACAGTTTGTAAGTTGGAGCCTCGCCTTGGGCTCTATGCTGACAGTGTGGCGCCTGCTTGGGATTCTCTCCCTCCCTCTTCTCTCTGCCCTCTCCCTCGCTCTCTCACTCTTTTTCTCACAAAATGAAAAAACTTAAAAAAATATTCCTGAAGGAAGAAAAACAATAAACCAAGAGTCCTCTGTCAAAACTGTCAACGTGAAGGGCAAATAAAAAAGATAAATAAAATTTGCTTAGTCCTCACAACAACTTAAAACAAGTGCAGTTCTTTTTAAAGACTTTTTAAAAAATGTTTACTTATTTATTTTGAGAGAGAGGGCAGGGAGGGGCAGGGAGAGAAGGAGAAAGAGAGATTCCCAAGCAGGGTCCACACTGTCAGTGCAGAGCCCCACACGGGGCTCAAACCCATGAACCATGAGATCATGACCTGGGCCCAAATCAGGAGTTGGATGCCTAACTGATTGAGCCACCCAGGTGCCCTGGGAAGTGCAGATTTTAATCCTCATTTTTTCTTCCATGGGGCAAGTCTTTGTTTACAGGTCTTTTTCCTTCCTGATAAAGGGATATCACTCTACAAGGAAATTAAGAATTGTTGAGACATCCTAAGATATACCAAAGGGCTGTAAATCAGACCCCTTTCACGGTCACCTCAGCTGCTGAAACTCTGACCCATCGGTACTCACCCACCCCCTCAGTGATTCCCCAGCAGCATGTACACACCATGCACTGTGTAGAAAAACACCTGGGAGGAAGGGCATCTGCATATGATTTCAAAACTATTGAGTCCGATGCTTTCTAGGCATGTGAATTTTTCCTTGGGAATGAGAACTACAACATAATCCCAAGCACCAAACACTAGTAAAGCCATTTAACATGATGGCAGTATTTCTTTTCTTGTGTTTGGCAGTGTTTTTCATTATCCAGCTTCCTCGTGTGTCAGCACTTCCCCCCATGACATAAAATCAAGAAAAGTTAAAGTTTTCGGAATAATCCCAAACTGAAGGAATCAGTAAGTGAGAAAATTATATCAGCCTCAATGGCTGTCTCTACCAGGAGCCAATTCCACTGACTTGTGGTATTCACACAAAGGGAACATATTTTGCATGATTTGACTTCCAAGCAGTGATTATCCCTCGCAGGCTGTTTGTTTTTCCAAGTGGTCCTGCTGATTAGAGGCTCTGAGTGAAATCTGTGGTGGTTGATAACCTAGCTACCTTGGCTTTCTGCTACATTAAACCCTTTTGGTCTGCTTTAAATGGGCAGCGCTGATGCCTGTAGACTTTCTCGCCTTCAGAAGCTGGATTTCTTTTCCAAGAATTTGCTTCTTCAGGTCGTCAAGAAGTATATGATATGCGTTGGCAGAGTTAATAGAAGAATGCAACTTTTGAGATTACAAGGCCTCGGTAGAGTATCATGTATTCCTTGGTTTCGTCATTGAAGTTTTGAATAATTCAGTAAGCAATGAATGTTATTCATTATCCCCATCTTCAACACAACTGATATGGCATCTCTCAAATTCTATTTTAAGGCATAAGTGTCCCATTCGGTGCCCCATATTGGAGTAGGGTGGGGTTGAAAAAAAATGCCAGGGTAGAACATGTTTAAGAAATGCTTATCGATTCTGGGTGACTCAGTTGGTTAAGCAACTGACTCTTGATTTTGGCTCAGGTTATGATCTCGTGGTTCATGAGATCGAACCCTGTGTCATACTTGGCTCTGCACTGATGGTGCGGAGCCTACTTGGACTTCTCTCTCTCTCTCTCTCTCTCTCTCTCTCTCTCTCTGCCCTTCTTCTGCTCACACACTCTCTCTCTCTCAAAAAAGAAAAATCCAAAACTTGTATTTGCATACCAAAGCCTTGAAACATCATTCAGCATCTTTAAAAGTTACGTAGCCAGGAACGCCTTTTCCCCCCGCATATGACAGCTTTTACCGTCCCTCGGAACTTAATTTCCATAGAGCACACATTGCAAAATGCTAATTTTATGAATGGTTATTTGAGCCATAAGTGGGTCCTGTTTGCAGGATGCTCACCTCTGTAACATTGTAGGACACAGGAGATTCAGGGTTTGCAAAAAGACAATTAAAATCTAGGTCTTTGATCTTATTTTCCTTGCTCTCAGTCAGAGGTTGGAAAAAAGCCACATAAAGGGCCACATAATAAATATTTTTTGGCTTTGCGAGCCATATGGTCTCCGTCACACCTACTCAGTTTTACCCTTGCAGCACAAAGGCAGCCACAGACAATATGGAAACCTGAACAAGTATGACTGAAATGTAGATTTCATATAATTTTCACATATCAAGAAATCTTCTTTGGACTTTTTTCCAACATTTAAAAATATATAAACCATTCTGAGCTCACAGGCTATGAAAAAACAGTTAGAACAGTTAGGAGGCAGGATTTGCTGACCCTGCTCTAATCTTAAATTGGTAAATGAGATGATGTCTATGTTTCTACTCACACTACCCAGAAGGATCTTCCATATTAATGTTCTTTTTACTTTCCTTTTGTGCTTTTTAAAAAATTCTGGAGAAGCAAGTTTGTAGATTTATCACCTTGCAAATCTACCCACCCATCAATGCTCGGTTTAAGTTGTACAGCTCAGTTAAGCTTTTTCTCTACAGTTTATTTCATACTGATGTCTTTCTACCCTGAACTCTTCAGAACAAGGCAGTTTGGGCCACATCAGCCCAACTTCTCCTCTGATGCTTTGCAACACCTTTTGCTTTGCTATGTACATTTTAAAGAATAAAAGTTTTATGGTCTAGAGATTTTTTAAAAGCCCTTTTAGGGCAGAGATCTATCTATTTTGTGTTACTTTATAGCAACCCTTCTGAACCACATTACTGCAAATTGGGCATTGATTGAGCAATCAACATACCGGTAGGAGAACAGACAATGCACAAGTCATACAAGAATGTGGGGATATTGTAATGTGTATATTTAGAGTTAGCACTCAATTGTCTGCATATTCAGTATGGGAAATAGTAATTTATGGGAGCTGGTTGTAGGAGTGCTATTATGTTTGGAGTAGTATGATTTATTCTCAGGTATACATGTAATGAAAAGGGCAATTGCCTTGTCTTTTCTTTTCATTCAGTCATCATTCATTCATTCATTCATTCTGTAAGTGGTTGTCAAGTTCCAATACTGCAGGTCCCAATACCAAAGCAGATCTGAGTGTCACTTTCATTGCCAAAACATGATATCAACTCTAAATCCAGCTTCTGCTGAGTCAGCATCGGAAACATCTCTCTCTGTCTGTGTCTCTCTCTCTCTCTCTCATCAGTCCTATCCTCACCCTACTCCTGTCCCCACGAGACCCTCATCACCACTTGACTCAACTCTTGGTCTGTCCATGTCTTCCATGCTGTATGTGGTTGTCAGAGTGATACTTTTTATACCAAAAAAGTTATCATTAAGCTATCTCTAGCTTCCTATTTACAACTGTTTAATGATCCCCATAGATGAGGGATGTATAGATGTCTCAGGATAATGAGGCTTCCTGTGGAAAGGTCCCAGGCTTCCTCTGCAGTCTCAAATATTAGCGTGCTAGGGCAGCCATAACAGAGTACCGCAGACTGGGGGACATAAACAACAGAATTTTGTTGGGTCTGGAGTATGGAAGTTTAAGATCAAGGTGTCCACAGGCTGGGTTTCTCCTGGGGCCTTGATCCTTGTCTGGCAGGTGTTCTGTGTCTTCACAGGATCTTTGCTGTGTGTGCATGCATCCTGGAATCTCCCTGTGTGTCCTATCTCGCTCTTTTTTAAATTAAATTATTATTATTTTTTTTCTATTTTTTAGAGAGAGAGAGAGAAAGCATGAGCAGGGGAGAGGGGCAGAGGGAGAGAGAGAGAATCTCAAGCAGGCTCCACTCTTAGCATGAAGCCCGATGCGAGGCCTGATCCCATGACCCTGGTATTCATGACCTGACCTGAAACCAAGAGTTGGATGCTCAATTGACTGAGTCACCCAGGGACCCCCCTAATCTCTTTTTGTAAGGACCCACATCATACTGGATTAGGGTCCACCCAAACAGTCTCATTTTATCTCACTCACCTCTTTAAAAGTTCTATCTCCCAGTACAGTCTCATTCTGAGGTACTGGGTGTTAGGGCTCCAATGTATGAATTTTGGGCAGACATAGTTCATCCCATATCACATCTCTAACTTTCCTCCTTCTCCCTGGATAGCACCATTCATTTCTGTATTGAATCAGAGTTCTATACCTCCTGCTTTGTTCAGTCTGTTTCCTTTATATGAGTGATATTTTTCCTATCCTACTCTTTCTTGCCTAATGAACACTGATGATATTTCAAGATTTAGTGTAGACACATGCCTTTCATTATTGTCTTTCCTGACCTCCTAGTGTTTATGGAGACCTTCAAGTATAATGCGTGTAACATGCATTATACTAATATGGGTGTGTCTGTGCCCTGAATCTAAACTGTGAACCAGAGTCCATGTTTTGTCACTGCTCAATGGAATTTTGTTGAATGAATGACTTATAAAGTCTTTATTGACTCTTGGGGCGCCAGCGTGGCTCACTTGGTTAAGCGTCCTACTTCAGCCCAGGTCATGATCTCACACTCTGTGAGTTCAAGCACCGTGTCTGTGCTGACGGCTCAGAGCCTGGGGCCTGCTTCCGATTCTGTGTCTCCCTCTCTCTCTGCCCCTCCCCTGCTCATGCTCTGTCTCTCTCTGTCTCAAAAATAAATAAAAACATTAAAAAAAATTTTTTTAATCTTTGTTGACTCTTTAATTTTAGTTGGTGGGATAAATGGCTGGATAATAGGCAATAAGAAATGCTGTAATCCATGGATTAGAAAAGCAATATCTGTGAAGATACCTATACTAGCAGGATAAACTCAAAGCACAGTCAGATGTTATCTAAGAACCTTCTCAAAATTAGCATTATAGGTACTGCATAGAAATGCACACAAACCAAACCAGAGAACTTACTTTTAGCTGAACAATTATTCTAGTTTTATTTACAATAAAAGAATTTCAGTAAAAGTTTTACTTTTTTAATCACTTAAGAATGTTCTGGGGTCTGTTTTCCTTCTTTCTTTCTTTTTTTTCTCCCTCATACATACACAGAGCTAGGTTTTCCCTAATATCCCGACAATTTTCCTACTGAGAAAATAGATAGTTCTTCTTATTCTATGTTAGACTTTTACTTGGTTCCTTGGGACCTATACATAGGACTTTCTTTGGGGAGAAAATGTTTTGTTACATGAAACTTCGAGGACAAAACTGTATCTAATTCCTAGTGAAATATGTAGTAACGTTCTATAGAAGCTCATAAGCAGATGGGAGCTGAAAGAATTCTTATAAAATTACCATATATTTAGCAAAATTAGACAAATACTTAAGATACTACTACCAAAAAAGATACTACTTTTTTTTAAAATAGATGTTAGACAAGCAAAATAGATTCAGATCCATGTGATAATGGTTCCTTAGACATTCCACTCCACAAGTTGCTCTGTGGTTTTCTCTGTTTTCTGACATGTTAGTTTTTAAAAATAAACAATGAATTATAGTTTATTATCAACTAGACCAGACAGCAAACTTTAAAAAGGAATGATGAACCAATGCATCTCAAAGGAAAGAAAGTCCCTGCCTG
Organism: Panthera onca; assembly: GCF_046562875.1. Lineage (NCBI taxonomy): Eukaryota > Metazoa > Chordata > Mammalia > Carnivora > Felidae > Panthera > Panthera onca. The sequence goes on along the minus strand of NC_138343.1, from coordinate 19,879,277 downwards.
CTGGTATGACTATATCCAGGGGGGTAAGTTACCTACGTGTCTTTGGAATATTTTCAAGTCATGTCATTAAAAATGGCAACGCTATACACATACCTGAGAGTTTTGTCCGTTGGTTAGGTTTCTTTTTTTAAAAAAAATGTTTATTTTTGAAAGAGAGAGACAGAGTGTGAGCTGGGGAGAGGAAGAGAGATACAGACAGAGAGAGAGACAGAACCCCAAGCAAGCTCCAGGCTCTGAGCTGTCAGCACAGAGCCCAACATGGGGCTCGAACTTACCAACCAAATCATGAGGTCATGACTTGAGCTGAATTCGGACACTTAACTCACTGAGCCACCCAGACACCCTGGGTAGGTTTTTAATAATTAGTAAATCCATTAATTTATTCCTTCAGTCATTCAGGCCATATTTCAGGAGAATCTGCTGTGCGCTGGGAACTTTGCTACATTAATCACAGGGTTCCTTATTGGATGTAGTTATTTACTCATTAATTTCATAATAGGGTTTCACAAGAAAATTCTTAACACATCTGGCGAGGGCCTTTCCACTTGAAAAAAAAAAAAAAAAAAGCTAAACTTTTAACCTGACTGAAAATGTATCACCAAAGTGCTCAGCTTCTGGCATAAACCAGAGACTATGTATAAACACATCATAAAAATAGCTAAAACAAGAGCAGAGAGCCCAGAAGGCTAAACTTGTCTTTTAGATCCAGTCATGGTGATAACCCAAGCAGGGCCCACAAGGGCCAGAGGATAAAGCAAACTGAACCAGACTTCAAGTCAACAAACATTTATTGAACTCGAGTTCTGCATCAGACACTGTGATAGTTGCTTTTGGGGATACACATATGAGTGAAACATCTTATCTGCCCTTAAGGAATTTATAAGGGAAGACGCAGATATACAGAACTGCCACGCAAGGCAGGATGCATTATGTGCTCAAATGGAGACACAACAAAAGTATTCAGGGCACATGCAAGAGAAAGTGGTTAATCTTTATCATAAATATCAGAGAAGGCTTCCCACAAAGGGTGGGGCTTGAACTGTGCCTGTAAGATTAGATGTGGTTTTGAGAGGCAGACAGTAGGGGGGAGAGCCAAGTAAACAACTAAGAAAACTCATGAAGAAGAAAATCGCAGTGTGTATAGCCTTTAGGGTTGGATCAGAGAAACAGATCCATGGGGCATGGGAGCTGGTTAGGTAGTGGAGGGGCGGACAGTTGCTCAGTGTCTGGGAGCTTGAAGCCCACGGGGCGGGCGGGCAGGAAGAAAAGATGGGTGTGAAGTAGGAGGAGAATGGATAAATTGGAGCTCCTAAAGTTGTATGGAGTCCCACAAGGACCAACTGGAACCCACTATCTCTCAGTCTTCATCTTTGAGGATGGAGACAACCAGCTGGAGAAGTGGGAGCCATTCTTTATGAAGTTAAATATGCACCGGCCCCAGGTGTGGGCTGGAGGAGGAAAGCAGGAAGCAGGTCAGTTAGGAGGTAAGCAGCTCTACCCAGTTGCTTCCCCAGCCAACCAACTGAGCCACAACAAGATGTCTTCTCTGCAACAGCAGCCAATGCCCTCACACAGTGCTGCAGCATTCCAAGGACGTGGACCCCCGTTTCACGTTTCTATTCTAAATCTTGTTCAAAGGGCCTCTTATGCTCTCCTCCCCACCCAGAACTGGGAAGTGAAAGGAATCTTGGGAAACACAATTTCAGTTTACCTAACCTGACATATTGTCTTCCACTTGGTGACATAAAACCAAAACACACAGGATTGTATTCCCCCTGTTCATGTGTTACCAAATATTTGGCCTTTCCGGAGGCCGAATAGTTTCCTTAGGAAATTACAGAAAATACCCACCAGACTGAAAGAAACTTATTTATTTATTTATTCATTCATTCATTCATTCATTCCTTGGCTAAAGATCAATCAGCTTGTTCATTATTCAGTTGTTTAGGTCCCAAGCACTGGAAATTAACACAAGGCAGAGACTAGAATTAAAGAGTTGTATTAAGTTGATTCTTTTATCTCTTACTGTGGGGATTTGTTTTTGCCATTACAAAATGTATAGCGAGATCCATTCTTCACTTTTGCCCAGCGGCTTACAAACTCCAGATACTCCAGAGCTCTCACGTACGGCTGTAGAACAATCTAGACTTGAGCCCCTGAAAATACAATGTTCAAACAAATGGGACAGATAATATGTCAAATGATTCCTTTTTGATGGCGAAAGACTTCTGTTTCCTCTCCCTAGAAATACATGCGCATCTGGGTAGTGTCCTGCTTTGGGAGACACCCTGAAGGAAAGGTGACTTCTTTGTTTGAAACTAACAACCACCACATGAGACAAACAAATTAAGTACAGTTATTTTTCAAAGAACACAAATTAAGTGTTCGAAGAGTTTGCACTTTCTCCTTGCATTGTGTTGCTCATGAAGAAAGAAGTTTGAAAGGATGGATAAAACACCATCAGAACAAAAGCTGGAAGTAAACGAAACTAAATTAAAATAGACACCATCTGTGATTCATGCATCCTCGCAGGTGGGTTACCGATTTTATGCAACTTCACATCCGGCATTGTGTCTCCAAAAACAAAAACTACATTTCTGGTAGCTCTGAAATTCAGAGGGGAAAGAAGGTGATTTGGAAGTCCATGCTAATGTGACCTCCAAAAGAAGGGATTGAATCTGCACTTCAAGGTCAACGATGACATTTGAAAGGAGTTGACAATATGTAGAAAATTAGTGCTGAATTCAAAGTTGGCTTTATTACTCTTCCGATTTGAAGTAAAAATTAACTCCAGCGACTCTAGAGCCTGATTCTGGGCTATTGTTTTCTACATGTTTTAGAATTCAGCATGCTATTTCCAAGAGCCTAGCGAAAGAGCCCAAGAGTTTGACTCTAAATCTTGGAGTCCTGAGCAGTACTGCTGTGATAGGCTAAAATAACTGCTAATCCCTCATGTTCGAACAGACTTTATGAAGTGATTTCACATAAAAGATCTTTTTTGATATAACTATTATATGGCATATCTTCCATTTTATGGACAGTGTGAGTTTTTTGATGTGTAAGATGAGCTGAAATAGGGAAAGTGACAGGAAATTTACAGACCTATGGAATAATATTCCACAATGGGGTATTCTTTATAATTATCTTGGCTCAATAGCACCATCCAAAGTTCTTAAATCATCAACAATGCCATTTTTACTGTAGAGGATAAGAGTTATGATCCTTTGACTCTTTAAATTTTCTTCCTTGACAAAAGTGATCTACCTCTCTAGCCAACCTGTCTCGATGATCCATAACGTTGCTCGCCTGGTGCCAGATGGATGTGATAGAGGGCTCCTAAAAGGCTCTTGGTACGAGGAAAGTGTTGCTTACATGTAATGGGAATCTTGTGAGATTTAAAGTGGGAAGATGCTAGTTTGAGTCATTAATAACCTAATTCAGCTGTCTTTACTTTTATGCTGTTAACATTGCTATTTTGGTGTATGTAACTTTTGACTAACAATTTTTTCAGATTTCAAATGATATTCATTTTTAATAGCACGGCTTACTATTTAATATTGCATCTATGTCAAAAGGACATTGCCCTAATCTGTTTCCATCGAGAACCTTAAACAGGCACTTTTGTTCTGCAGTGACAAAAGAGTTATTTATTCCTCCTTCCTGATCTAACGAACCACAAAATCTAGTCATTTCTTATCACTCCAACCATCACTTTTTGCTTATAGCTGGCACTCAGCCAAAACCGTACAAAAGCCCAAAAAACCAAGAACAAAACAGTCCGGAAAGTGACCAGGGTAGTTACATGACTGAAACCAAATCTCTGTCATCTACATACCAGATATCTCACCCTGAGAGCCCTAAGGGTCCATCAAAATTAGGATGCTTAGAAAAGAAGCCATTTTGTTCAGAGTCAAAGCTGTACTTTCTCTGTAAAGCTAATTCTTCTATCGATCATGGTGTCATCATCCGTTGATTCTTCTAAGGTAGCAACTTGGGAGTCATCCTTAACTTCAAGCTTTATCAATTACCCTGTGGTGTCAAATCAGAAATGTTATTTCAAATCCAACGTCTCCAATTTGTTCCAAGTCTGGGTCCTAGGATTCTGTGCCAGTGAAGCTCCTCTTTATTTATTGCCTGGCTCACTACAGCATTTTTCCAACTGGTTTCTTTGTCATCAATCTCTCACGATGCTGGTTCCCATGGTTGCCAATTACTTTCCTTTAATTAAATTAAATTAATTAATTTTTATAAGTACCATATGAGTAATACAGAATGTATGGGGGTTCCAAATAGGCAGTGATGACTTCCTTCATAGATAATAAAAGCAGGAATCTTAGAGGAGGTGCCTTTTGAGTTGGACCTTGAAAGATCACTTACCATCTCTTGACAAAGGTAGATTGGAGATCAATTACAAGTGACTGAAGATTTTAGAATAGGAGAATAATACCATTAGAAAACCCTTCAGGAAGATTAAAGTGGTGGCTGGAGCCAGAAGGAGTAGGAAGGGGATGATTCTTCAGATAAAAATGAAGTTAGGACACTAGTTTATTTTTTTTACTGAGGTATACTTGCCATATAACATTATATTAATTTCAGGTATACATCCTAATGATTCAGTATTTGTATACAATGCAAAATGATCACCACAAGAAGTATAGTTAACATCCATCACCACACATAGTTACGGATTTTTTTCTTGTGACGAGAATTTTTTTTAAATTGTTTTAATATTTCTTTATTATTGAGACACAGAGAGAGACAGAGCATGAGCATGGGAGGGGCCAAGAGAGGGGACACACAACCCGAAGCAGGTTCCAGGCTCTGGGCTGTTAGCACAGAGCCCGACGTGGAGCTCGAACTCACAAACCTTGAGATCGTGACCTGAGCGAAGTCAGACACTTAACCGACTGAGCCACCCAGGTGCCCCGTGATGAGAATTTTTAAGATCTACTTACTCAGCAACTTTCAAATATGAAATACAGTATTTTTCGCCATAGTCCCCATGCTGTATATTACATCCCCATGGCTTCTTTGTTCTTTATAATTGGAAGTTTGTACCTTTTCGTCCTCTTCACCCATTTTGGCCACACACACTGCACTTTAACTTTACGGGGGGTACTTTGCACGGAATGGATGTTCTTTCAAAGAATTCTCTGCTTCCCTATTCAAGCCAACCTGGCTTATGAACTGTTTAGCAGAGAACAATGGCCCTTCAGAAACTAACTCATGAACCGGGTTCAGAAAAATTGGAGCAATGATCATGGGGGTTATGTGCATAAAAGAGGGAGGGGATTCGGGCGTTGGTAAAATGAGGAAGGCTATTAATGATATTAATAATGCAAAACAGTGGATCTAAACGGAGATTGAAATCTAGGAGAACCTGGGTTTGTGCTGGGATCTGGCATATACAGGGTCAAGAAAGAGCATTCAAGAGTGGGGTTGTATGTAGCAGGACCTTTTTGGGTGGCTTTCTGCTATCACTCTCACACATTCATCATTAGGTTTAGCCACACAATTTTTTAAATTTATTTTTTATGTTTTTATTTTATTTTTGAGAGAGACACAGCAAGCAGGGGAGGGGCAGAGAGAGACACACACACGCACACAGAATCTGAAGCAGGCTCCAAGGGCTGAACTGTTGGCACAGAGCCTGAAGCGGGTCTCAGTATTACTGGTGGTGAGATCGTGACCTGAGCCAACCTAGGCGCCCCCACAATTTCTTAATATAACTTGAGCACCTAATGTATCCACCGTAGACGAGACAGTATAGAATGCCCTAGGATTATGAAGATGAGTAACCCAAGACTGCGATTCTATTATCATTATTCATTTTATTTGCAATTCTATGATTTACACTAAGATATTTTGAAACTACTTGAGGCATAAAAGTTTAATGCTGTTATAGATTGCCTATTGTTTGTAAGCTTTATCAATATAAATTTACTCTCTTTACTCAACTTAGTGTTTTTCTTGCTAACAAAACAGGTATTTATTTATGAACTTATGCATGCAGCAAATATTTACTGAATTCTGATTACGTTCCAGATACTGTGATAGGGCCCGAGGACAGGTTTACAAACAAAACATGCTGTCAGGGAAGATAGTCATTACTACAAATAACACTGATATCAGTATTTTTTAAAGCGTTTTTTTTAAGTTTATTTATTTATTTGAGAGAGAGTGAGAGAGAGAGAAAGAGAGAGAGAGAGAGAGAGAGAGAGAGAATGAGTGGGGGAGAGACAGAGAGAGGGAGAGAGAGGAAATCCCAAGCAGGCTCTGGGGCTCGAACTCACAAACCAGTGAAATCATGACCTGAGCCAAAATCAAGAGTTGGATGCTTAACCAACTGAACCATGCAGGCGCCCCCAATGTCAAGATTTTAACCCTGCGTTATTTGGGTGGTGGTGTGGAGAGGGAAAAAGGAGTTGTACTCTAGGGCCTTGTGTAAGATATTTTCTTGTGATATTTCACTTTTTAAATGTTAGGAATAAAACATTAGATTGTCATTTTCAGTGATTTCTGAGGGTCTTTGCCAAGGGAAAGGAAGAATTTAGACCTTTCACTTCTATTTAACTATTTTGTCTAATCTACATTTGTCATTCTGATTTATACTTTAAAAAAAAATAATGTTTATTTATTTTTGAGAGACAGAGAGACAGAGTGTGAGCAGGGGAGGGGCAGAGAGAGAGGGAGACACAGAATCTGAGGCAGAATCCAGGCTCCAAACTGTCAGCACAGAGTCTGATGTGGGGCTCGAAACCACGAACAATGCGATCATGACCTGAGCCAAAGTCAGACACCTAACCAACACCCCGGCGCCCCTGATTTGTACTTCTTTTAATGCTTAAATTCTCGTGTCTTCTATTTTCTACAATTTGAAAGGTAGCTACCCTTTTTCTCATTCTATCAGCTGCTATTTTTATCTTTGCCCAGAGAACTTTAAAACTTTATGTAATTGTCATGGTGGGGAACAAAGTAACATCTCTTCACTCCTGCTTTGAAAAAAATGAAACATTCAGTGCTTTTTTTTCCTCCCCACCCCCCACCGTTTTTTTTTTAATCTTTACTTTTGAGAGAGAGAGAGAGAGAGAGAGAGACAGAGTGTGAGTGGGGGAGGGGCAGAGAGAGAGGGAGACACAGAATCCAAAGCAGACTCCAGGCTCTGAGCTGTCAGCACAGAGCCGGACGCGGGGCCTGAACTCACGAACCGTGAGATCATGACCTGAGCTGAAGTCGGACGCCCAACCGACTGCACCACCCAGGTGCCCCTCCTTTTCCCTTTAATGTAAGGCTTGGTGAATGTATCCTAGAGCCTGATATGTGTGTGTGTGTGTGTGTGTGTGTGTGTGTGTGGTAGTCCCAACCTGTTTATAAGACTAAAACAGGCATTTAGTCTTAGGTGATCAGCAAATCCTTCCTTGTCATTCCAGGAGTAATCTTTTTCTCTCCAACGGCAGAGAACATCTTCTTATATTAAATCATGGCCAAACAAAACAAAACAACTCTTTCATAAGAACTTAAGTGAGGTAAAGATATTTTTGTTTTCCTTCTGATAATCAGAAAATCAAATGTGTTCAGGCCATTGCATGTATGTATTCACTTATCGTTAATGAAAACTGCTGTATTGTGGATAGTCACCAATGGAATAATAATGGCCATTTTCTCTATAATAGACATTTAAAAACTGAGTGAGAAAATAGTGGCTTAATTTAAAATATGAGATAATTTAGAATATGGCTCTTGAGACTCCAATGGTACAAAGGAAGGCATACCATTAGGGATTGGAAATCCTAAATTGAGGTCAAGGCTAAGGTGTGAACAAGAGGATGCAGACAGGTTTAAAAGACCAAGGCTGGTGTTCAGTCCTAGGGCCACTTAGGGCAACAAATGCTTTTCTCGTCATCCCAGAGTGCTTAGCATCGGCAAATGGCAAAATGGCAGCTTTTACCCTGGAGTCTTTTCACGACTGGAAAGGCCTTATAGATCATCTTGTCTGAGCACGTAGAGCAATGGGGGTCCAGAATGGCTGAGCTCATTAGCTGTGGAAGCTGGACCAGAGACCGTGCTGTCTGCTGTCAGCTCCGACTTCTTTCCATTGCCTCCACTTGCCTCTCATCTTAATCCCAAATTTGTGATTAAATGGCAAACATGGGAGAGTTCACTGAAAAACTAGACCACTTCCATGTGGATCAACTAATGTGAAACTCTGACAATTCTTCTATCAAGAAACCAGTGTGATAAATTCACCTTCCTCTCCTAACATTAGCTAATCAAAACACTTTTAACTTATTGAAAGTATTCACAGTTTCTAAGAGAAGCCCACGAGGATCATACATCCTAAGCAATCACAATATTTGAACAATATGTTCTTTTCATGTAAACAAACCCGTGCAGGTTGTCATGTCAGTGACAACTTTTCTCCACGAACATAATTGTTTGGCCTCTATTTGATACATTGGGGCACCATGTTTTCAGGACTACATTTCATTTCCCTTTGATGGAGTAATGATACTGCACATTAGCCTTTCTCCTCGAAAACACTCATGGAAAGACATTTTAACCTACATTAGCAGCATCTTTAGATAGCCATAATGCTTTTTCAAGATAAATAAGCAAACCTCTCTGGAGCTGAGGCATAACAGTGCTCCTAAGACAGACACATACAATGATCTGGTCTTTCTTTTCTGAATACAGATAAGGCATGTTGTCTGATAAAGAATACCTTCCCGAAAGAAACGAGGGAAATCTTAAGTATACTTTTAATAAGTGTAAGTATACTTATAAATCTTGAAGGTATACTGTATCATATGAAAACCCTCTTAAAATCATAGCTTTTTAATTTTTTTAATGTTTTTATTTGTTTTTGAGAGAGAGAGAGAGAGAGACAGAGCACGAGCAGGGGAGGGGCAAAGAGAGGGGGAGACACAGAATCCGAAGTGGACTCCAGGCTCTGAGCTGTCAGCACAGAGCCTGACATGGGGCCCTGACTGGTGAACTGCGAGATAGATCATGACCTGAGCCAAAGTCGGATGCCCGACTGAGTGAGCCACCCAGGGGCCCCCAGAATCATAGCTTTTTAAAAACACTCTGTGTCCTTGGCTCTCAGCCAAAGATCACTGCAGGAAGTTGAAGAGAAGCACAGCTGTCAAACTGATTTTTCTGTTTTTGCAAGGATGTCCGCATTCACTATTGCACATCCTGAGAGTAATCGTGGGTGTAGAAGGCAATCCAGTGAATAGATTTTGATGATACAACTTGTGTGGTGCATAGTGCTAGGAATCTGTTCAGAAATACACCCGTGGCAGTATAAATTCACAACAGTGAAGTGAGCCAGCTCTGACTTCGGGAACTCTCACAACAAATTGCAGGCCAGCTGCCGGAAAGGGAGTCAGGGTGGTGGGTGAATCAAGGGTACTATGGAAATCCGTGTGGAATGAGCAAAACTCAGAAGGGAGAGTGGAATCCTTAAAGAGCTACCAGCAGAGAAACGAATGCTGGAAGGCATTTTTTTTTTTTTTTTTTTTTTTATGAAATCAAAGCTTTAATGAGCTATAAGAAAGCAAATCCCAAGAGCCCTAGGAGTTTTGTAAATAAAGAGACCAGACTTCCTGTGGGAGCACAGCTAGAAGATAACTTCCCATTTAGAGGTGCCCCAGCAATCACATCTTACGTGCAGAGTTAGCCTGTCTGGACCCATCGTGCTCTCCATTTTTCAAAGGGGAGGAGACACCGCTTGAAAACGTATTCCCAGTCGTGTTGCCTGGAATGTGATCCATTAGAGATTTATTTCGATATCAAAGCACATGTGCCACGGGAGATTAAAAGTGAATAATCAGTCATTTACCTTAATGTGAATGAATTAGGTGCTTCTTGATAATATCTAAGTGAGCTGCAAGGAAGGAATAAAAGTGTTCTCGAAAAATAGGTAAGACAGAATGAGGCGGCAGGGAGCAGTGCAAGAGGACCCCCACCTCTGTCCCCTGAGACATCAGCTAGGGAGCCAGAAGAGAAATTAAGACCTTAGGGAAAGAGCTGAGGGAGAGAGGTGGGAGGGGTCTACACTGACAACATGTGACTCAGTGGGCTGCCTAGAATCCTCCTGGTCTACAAATACAGTCTTCCTGCCCCATCCAAGTGTGGCAATAATAAAGCTCTTGCTTTATTCTCTGCTCTAACCCCCTCAACCAAGTCATTTTTTTGCCTCTGCCACGGGATAATGTTCTCTATTGATAACACATCAGTGGACAGTCTTCCGGCATTGAGCCATGACATATGTAAAAAGCAGAAGCAATGTGTTGAGATAGTTTAGGTCTCATGTTATTGTCAGTCCCCAGAAGATTACTGCCCCTGTCTTTCAGGTACTTGGCTATCAAGAGTAGGAATAAAATCCGTTTTTAATATTGAAAGATCGTCCCTGGTGCCGCCCCACCGCTCCATACAACAGAAGCATAAAGCCTGGCATAAAGACATATTTGAAACAAAAAGCTAACTACCCAGGGGTGGTGTAGTCACCTGAATGCCTGACCTAAAAGCCTGTGACCTTTGCTTATGCATCTGTTCCTCCTGCACTCAGATATTGACATCTGATGTTGGCCTCTGATGTTGACATCAGATGTTCCCATGTCAAAAAAAAAAAAAAAAAAAAAAAAAAAAAAGAAAGAAAGAAAGAAAGAAAAAAGAAAAAAGAAAAGGAGGATTAGGTAATAATAAAAGTACCAGTGTTGAACGCCAGCCCTGTGGCCTTTTAATACTTACTAAAATAAGCACATGCAATAGATTATATTACCCTCCTCCCCACTCCGCCACCCCTCTATATAGAAGACGGAACGAAGGCTCCAAGCAGGAAAACAACCTGGCTGTGATCATACATTTGATGGGAGTCAGTGAGAGCACCAAACTTATATTCTTGCCGTGAGATGAAAATGTCTCTTATGCTCATCTGACAGCCATTTTCTCACACTCTGATTTATGATCTATATGGTACAAGCCATTGTAAAACACAATCCAATGTACAGTTGTAAGAAACTAACACAGATTGCCAATCAATAGTAAAGAAGGAATACAATAAAATATTCTAATTGGTATTCATGAAAAATAACAGATCTATCAAGATATTCCATTATTGTCTCCAAGGTTACATTGCATGGTTTTTGGTGATTTCTTACTTTTTATGTCAATTTTTTATAATGCATTTTAAATCAAAATACAAGTGAACCCCTTTTCCAAAAACGGTATTAACCTCAGATACCCTTCCCCTTTGTTTCAATAGAGACATGAGATGAATAAAATATGATGTTTAGCAAACTCTGATTTTATTTGCTTCAAGTACTGGAAACATTATTGGTAAGAAAAAAGTCTCTACTGTTCTGCTAAGTTCTAATTCTTAAATATAAAATTTCCAATTATTCATGAGTCATTTTCTTTTTTCTTAATTTTTCAGTTACCACCTTAGGGCAAATCCTACTATGTGGGGATTTAGAATTAGTATTATTTAAATAACCTTAGGATCCATGAGTGATTCCTTATAGGTTATGTGATATACTTGCATCTTTAAGTGCCACGTGAATCAAGTTAATCACAAAGTCAAATATGTAAAATTCAGATTCTATTTTGCTGTGTAGACAATTACAAAGACAGGAATATAAAAGGAAAAAGAGACAGCCGTTGAAAAAGCAAACTGGAACACCCCTTTTATGAATCCTTTTGTACGCCTGACACTGGCAGTTGGGGCTTCCTGATATGGTATTTGATGTCAAAATTGATGGGGAAACCCCACATTTTCCTGCCAATACTTGTTTTGTTTGGAAAGGTTCTTCTTTTAACGGTACGGCTATACTATCAAATGAAAGCATGTCTGTCCTTTCCCATTCTTAGAACAATTAGAAGAATGTTGAATTTATGGCCATCACCCGATGGTGTAGCATTCTGCTTTAAACAAAATGTCTTTATTCTTTGACTAGTTGGATAATAACTAAGGCAATGAAACATAATGAATACTGTCTTTCTTTTTTCTCTGAAGGTGTGCCGGGAACACGGGCTTTTAGGAAATGCACATCCTTGGGACATCCTGCTGAAACGGGCAGTGGAATGAGCTGGGGTCCAGGAGTCAGAGGTCCTGGACCCCCAACCAACAAATGACTTTGAAAGGGGCTCTCATAATGCTTATCATCTCCCTACCTAACTTTTCACCCTATAGACAGAGTGAGAAAGAGAGTGAGGAGTTGAAGAAAGAGAGTGAGAGTTGAGGAGTTGAGAGTGAGGAGTGAGGGTTTCATAGTAGATAGAGTCAGGAAAGTGATGTTTCATTTTTAATCCCATTATTTAAAAAAAAAGGCAAAATTGGAGAGTAGAGATATGGTCATTGTTTTTATTCTTATGATAGAAAACAAAGTGATTTTTTTTTATTAATTGCTCAGAATTGGAAATCACATTTATTCAGGGCCTGGGTGGCTCAGTCGGTTAAATATCTGACTCTTGGTTTCAGCTCAGGTCATGGTCTCATGGTTTTGTGGGTTTGAGCCCAGCATCGGGCTCTGGGCTCTGGGCTGATGTGCGGAGGCTGCTTGGGATTCTCTCTCTCTCCCTCTATCTTTACCTCTCCCCTGTTCATGCTGTCTCTCTCTCTCTCAAAATAAATAAACTAATAAATAAATAAATAAATAAATAAAAAGAAAATCATATTTCTTCAATTAACCAGGAATGGCGAGTGGGCCAGTTTGCCCTTTGGCGAGAAGGCGTTGCATGGTGTTTGGGATGTGGGTCCTGCATCCAGGGCTGCTGGTGTTGGAATCCCAGCTTCACCCCTCTCACAGGCCATGAACTTAGTATATCCCCTAATGTCACCCACAAGAACTTGCTTGCTGAACACAGCATATTTCTTTGTTCTGAGGGGCATTGGTAGACTGAAGATAGATCTAGCCATATTCCGAAGGAATAACCCTAGATTCCACATCTGGGAGCATCTGTTCTAGTCCTGAGGTCCTGACTTTACAGAAGACTTTGGGTAAATTGTTCTGTCTCAAACAGATAGCTTTTGTCTCTCTGAACACCATTTGGGAAATATCATTTCATGATATCCGTGATGAGAACGCATTATGTCTTTGAAACACAATATATAGACTTAAAAGTAGCTACCAACCTGTCCCAGGATATCATCCCAGGATTCACGTTTCCTTTTCAGCTCTGGGCTTTTATATACGAGCGCCGCAAAACTAAGTTCACAGCGGCAACACAATTAGCAAGCTCTCTGAAAAACTACCTCCGTTTGTGGCTGCTAATGTATTTGCTATAGATTTTAGTGACAGAAATAGTGATATTAATGTCGTCAACATCCATGTCACTGCTTGAAGGCATCATGTAAGCCAAAAGGTTACATTTTAAATTATGAAAGGCTGGGTTTAAAAAAAAGTCCTTCATTTTTCTGACTTGTCACATTAGAGTTTAAGATTATGTTATAGGTGCTCAGAATTAATCATAACATGTTAGCCTAGGTAAAAATAAAATATAATATGGGAAGTCCATATTGTTGATTTAAAATATTTTATTTATTTTTTAATTTTTTTTTAACGTTTATTTATTTTTGAGAGAGAGACATAGCGTGAGTGGGGTTGGGGCAGAGAGAGAGGGAGACACAGAATCTGAAGCAGGCTGCAGGCTCCAAGCTGTCAGCACAGAGCCTGATGTGGGGCTCGAGCTCATGAACCATGAGATCATGACCTGAGATGAAGTCGGATGCTTAACCGACTGAGCCATCCAGGCACCCCTGATTTAAAATATTTTAAATGTTATGCTATGGGCTAGATATGTTGATATCAGTAGAAGCATATATAAAATAAACTGCCATTTTATGAATAACCTCTATGTTTAGCCAGATAATGTTGTGTTTCTCATCAAGCATATTTTAATTAGGGCAGATTTCTCTGTAATGAAATTCTAAATAATATAAGAATACAAATTTTAGGACAATGGATCTTTTAATTAATCAGATCAGCATATACACAGATGTATATATGTATGCAGGAAGTATACACATTTCATATTTACTAGGTACTCAACCATTTAATGTTCCAAACAACCTTATGGAGGTGATATTCTATGCCCACTTTAAAGATGAGAAAACAGTCTTAGAGATTAAATAACTTGTCCAAGATCACACAACTATAAAGTGGTAGCCTGAGGGTAAAACGAAGGGTTGTCAGCCTCTAAAATCACTACCTACCCTTACATATGCTTCCCCTCCAGACTCCTAACTATAGTCATAACTAATTCTTAACTGTTATTTTTTTATTGTTATATTTTTATTCTTAACTTTATTTTTTATTCTCTTAATGTAGAATACTGTTGGTTGGGACTTTTTGTTTGTTTGGTTTGGGATTTTGTTGTTGTTGTTGTTGTTTTGTTTGTTTTCTGTTTTGTTTTGGTTTGGTTTGGTTTGGTTTGTTTTCAGGATAGGATTGAAAAGTAGTGCAGACGGATCCTTCCAGTGGCATGAGTAGATGTCGTAGGGCTGGCACTAATAATTTTCTAGGGATACTGGAAAGCTGAAATTATCTTCTGTCTTCCTGTTGATTGTCTTCCTTATACTAGCATAATGAGCTGAATGCAAAGATTCCTTATTTTATCCCTCCGATAGCCATAGAGAAAGTATTAAAATATATGATGAGTCATTGGTCTGTGAGACCTACCGTGCTTTAAAAATACTAAAAATGGGACCCAAATATCTAATTTCATTTAATTAACTAATTTATTTAAAGTTTATCCATCTATTTTGAGACAGAGAGAAAGAGAGAGAGAGAGAGAGAGAGAGAGAGATGCGGGAGGGGCAGAGAAAGAAGGAGAGAGAGGGAATCCCAAGCATTTTCTCCATTGTCAGCAGAGAGCCCAATGTGGGGCTTGAACTCAAGAACCTTGAGATCATGACTGGAACCAAAACCAAGAGTCAGAAGCTTAACCGACTGAGCCACCCAGGTGCCCTCAAATGCGTTATCAAGTAGGAGAATTTTAAACACCTGAAGCAGAAATCTTGCTATCTGTGGTTAGATTCCTGCCTGAGAACTTTCTTTTTCATGTGCTTGTTTAGGTTAAGTCCATTTTCCACTCACCCCCACATTAAATACTTTGAGATCATATTTCTGCATTGGCAGGAATTCTTTTCAAAGATTCAAATTTGTAAAAAGCTGTCCACCACTTAATAGTTTACAACCTAAGTATTTATTCATTGGCTCATTTTATGTGCTTATTCATTTATCAAATATTTACTAAGTACCTATGGCAGGTTAAGCATCCTGTTAGATGCTAGGAATAGATAGGACTAGAAATTGATACATTTCTGTTACTTAGAATTACACATCTCTTTAAAATCTAGGTCACCTACACAGAAATGTTGAGAAACCGTTGAAGGCCTTGTTTTAATCCATAGTTAGCATCATAATAGCTGATGCTATCTCCAGTAAGAAAACCCACTTGTATGACATTATGGAATCTAGACGGATCTGTTTTATTGAGGATTGAGATTTGGCTTTATTTGTCTTAAAAATCAGTGCAAAGTGTTTGTTTGCTTTGTCTTTTCAGCACTGGCCAAAGACAAATCGGAAGCTATACGTGAGAAAACAGAAATACTTCGGTTGTTTTGGCCCCAGTTACATTTAATTTACATTCAATTCATGTTTCAGGTCGAGATCTAGTGAGCAAAGAATGAAAGATGTTTCAGCACCCTAACTGGATTCTTACATTGGATGCTATTTACTCTTAATGGGATTATGGCTTGGAATGAGGTGAGTTCAGAGAATCAGAGGTTTTGATTGTATTGTTTTATTAAACAACTCGGCTATTTAAAGAATGCGTGGAGCTTCAGAATTTAATCAGTCCATAGTGGGAGAAAAATCATTTGTGGAACAGTTCAAATGCCAATGACTTTAGTATTTTCCAGCGCTGGAAAAAAAAAAAAAAAAAGTAACAGTAAATGCATGCTATTTAGGCCTTTAACTGGAATTCTTCTGAAATTCCCAGAAACTGAACAAGAGATCAAGCATATTTTGTGGGCTACTTTCTGAAGCCAATCAAACAATAATGGCGATTGTAGCATTTGGCATCTAAACGATATTAACTTTTGGCTGTTGCATCAATTTTATTAAATTCAATGAGATTTTTGTTATACAGAACTTGCCAAAGAAAATTTGCATACCAGAAAGAAAGTAGTCATGGAATTTATTCATTAGCTTTTTTACCCAGGAAAGGTCTACAAATGCAAAGGTTTGATTTTGGATGGAGTTCATTTGGATGTGTCACCGGGAAGGGTATCTTTGCTTTGCAGGCTGTCTACATTTGGAAGAATTCAGCCCCATTGATTTTCTTTGTTCTTTGCTGATCTACAATGGAATATGGTGGTCTGCAAGGCCAGATAGCCAAAGAATTTCACCATTTCAAGGGCTGTTATAGGCCTACAACTCCAGATCAACCTGATCTATGGCAGAGTTGCCAAGGAAATAGTTTTATAGGTATTTCGTTTTTTACCATGAACGACATAAAAGCATTTTTTGCTTCTGTGTGTTGTCGATCACTGCATTTCACTCCTAATTAAATCCCTCACCTCACTGCTGATGTTAAGAATGAAGGGAGGCATGATTTTAGCCTTTGGGTTTTGTTGATCGATTTAAAAGTGACAAGGTTTTTGTTAGTTATACTGACTGACCCTTAAATTACTATTTAAAAAAAAAAATGCTTTTCTCCTGTCTGATTTCAGAAGTGGCTTGAAAAAAACCAAAGGTATTTCTGATGCTTTGTGGTTGAATGGACTTCAAGATCTGTCCATTAATACTCATCTTACCCAATTCAACTTAGAATATGATGCTCCCCCTTTCCGGAAGTAACATCAGCTCAGCGATATATCACAGTGATAATATGTTTCATTTATGAAAATTATATTTTTCTGGAAAAATAACCTTTTTTTCCTCCCCAAGTTTGTTTTGGTCATTAGGTTTGTCGTGATACCTCAGGTCTTGTGAAGGTGAACCTTATTGAGCAATCTTGGCTGCATCCAGGGTCTCTCCTTCTGGAGGGAGATAGAATCAGGAGGCAGAGAAGATTGGCAGGCTTAGAAGAGAGCTCAAGGCCGAATTCCAGGCCTTTCAGTGGAGTCAAAAGACAGAATGAAGAAAATGTAATGATTCTTACTCTTACTCAGGCTTGGGTACCGGCACCCCAGGTCCTGGCTGGTGTTTTCTGGCCCTTAGCGCACTCAGCTGCTGAAACTAGACAAGACAGACAAAGGGCATTCTGAAGCAGAGTCTGAAACTCCATTGAGTATGATAGAGCAGGTGGATTCACAAAATCCAGGTTTTGAAGGAGGTTCGACATTATTTTTCTATTTGCTTCTGCAACTGAAAACGGCAGTGTAAATTGGGGCAAGCGTGTGTGTGATGAGTTCAGAGGGACTGAATATTCTCAGAGATGTTGGTATGCCTCAGACTTCTGAGCGATTCCCAAGTACAGCGCACTGTTCGCAACCCCCTGGTCTTCAATTTGTCTCCCGATAATAAATAATGTAAATAATGGTAAAATTAAATGAAAGCCCATTTTGCAACAAAACAAACAAACCCCTAAACATTAAAATGACAGAAGAGTCCCCAAACAGAGTAGAAAGCCCTGGAGTGGTGGTCTCACCGTGGTAAAACTAAATCATCGGTACAAGCAGGTCCTAATAAACCATTCAGCGTGATAAAGGGGCGCTATTATATTACAAAGCCCAGAAGGCCCTGCTACTACCACGAAGTGAATAGGTTAAAAGACTTTAAATGAGATTGGCACACTTTCCACAGCAAAAATGCAAGGCTACGGGAAGATAATATGCCTTTATTAATGTATACAATAGGACACTAATACCAATTAGAAGGATCTGTGATGTTAGACAATCTGGTTTGTCTCATTGGAAAAACTAGGGGGGGTGTGCATAGCCAGAAAGAAAACACATTTCACAGAAGTGATCTTAAAAAAAAGTCTTTTTGGGTAATGACTTAAATTCTCCTGTTGAATAGAAGCTTCCAAAAGAAAAAAGTAATGGACAGGTTAGTGTTCATTTATTAACTTTTCAGTACCGCCGATGTCCCAGGTACTGTGTTAAGTACTGGTACCCTTCAAAAAGTTACCACGCTTGTTTGCAATGTGCTCTGTGACACATCAGGCCCAGAAGTGGCAGATATTTATTCCTTTATGTCGTTAGTGGAAGACCCGTGCAAGGTTTCAACATAAAAGGCTATTCTTTCAAACAGTTTTGCAATGCCAGTAATTTGACATTCCTCTTACTTTTGCCTGTGTGACTCTAACCACTTCCTGACCTTTAGCTCTGGGAATTAAAAAAAAAAGACAAATAAAAGAGAAATAAAGTTGAAGAAACAGTACCATTTACAAACCTGAGATGTTATTCTTGTGCAACATTATGCAGTAGGTTAGACACGGTCATTGCCTCGCTGATCACTAAAAATAATTGTTACAAATACTACTTGAATGAGCAGACGTTGAATTCCTTATACTATTGGAAAGTAAAAACAGATATGAAATATTCCATATCATTTTGACATAATCTCCTGGCCCCTAGAACCCTGGCCCTGTGCTACACTCATGCTTTCAATTATATTACTAAGTAGTCACACGCTAATGTCTGATGGAAAACGATCCTTTATTCTCCTGGTACCCTGTCCTATTGTTTTCTAAATGGGTTTCAGGAATACAGATGCAAACTTGAATGGAAAAATGCTATTTACGGTCTTGCGCTCTTTCTCTTTGTGCTTTCTCACATAATATAAAGATAGACGTTATTGTTTATTTTTTCACTGGGGCCTTTTAATAGTTGAAGAAACTTTTTAATAGTTGAAGAAACACTTAATGACAAACTTTGCTGGTATGACTCACAACGTTGTCAGACTTCTCTTCTGGCAAAAGTTGGTGCAACTGACATTTCCTCCTAAGGAGATTCTTCCATTTGGTTTCTTGGGAGCGTGCTAACGGGAGTAGGTTTTGCAATGGATTCAATGTGCTAACACCCCTGCCCTTGTTTCATGCACTTGTGATTAATTCTTTAGTTTGCTCTCCCAAACAGCAGTGCTTGTGTGTACACGTGTGCGCGTGCACTTGTATATGTGTCGGGGGGAGTGAAGTTAAGGGGCGAGTTCACCAGGTTACCATTGATCGTTCCTCTCCCTTTGCAACTGGCATAACTGTAAAGTTCTTACAATATGGTATGAAGTGGTAGGCAGGGGTTCTCTTCCAATCCATAAAGGGGTAAATCCTTAGGAAGAAACATATTTCTATTATTATTATTTTTTTATCATAAGCCACTAGCTTTGTGAGTTTAGCTGATCATTGAACAACAGGATGCCCTATGCACATAGATCTGATTTGGATGGTTTTTGGCATGACCTTTGTTCACGCAACCTGTAACTAGTTTAATACAGTCGACTAAAGTTGACAGGCTTTGCCCAGTTCCAATGGTCAAAGGTTATCTCTATGAATGGGCTTGCTAATTACAATTTTATATTTATCAGGTTTAAAATAGCACACAGCTAGAAGCGGCTGGTAGAAGCCTTTCCAAGTTCCTAGGATGATATGGGAAGATCAGAACTGACAAACGCAAAGCAAAAAACAAAATGAAACAAACAAGCAGACAGAAAAGTGAAAAATAAGTAAACAAGACTAGCAGTGATCCTATTACTGGGATCTGGAAAGGGGCCTTGAGAACTATGAGGATGATGCACCTGGGCTGAAAAAGCAAGCATGGTCCAGTGTTAATAAAAATAATTCCCTTCAGGGTGGGGAGAGTCATTTTCAAGTACGTTTTGGATATCTTCTCTGTGAAGCTAAAAGGTTAATGATAGAGGGAAATCAGCCATTGAAACTTAACAAGAAAATACCCTGCCTCAACAGTTATATACTTGGCCACGTTCTCTTTCTTTTGTGCAAGTTAAAGAAAGATATTCTGCACTATGTAAGTGTTTAAAACATATTATCTGTGTCAGTTAAAATTATTTCCATTGACAGCAGGCCTAATCCACGTTCAAACCTAAAACTAGGGAACATCCTAGACTCTCTTGTAAGGAAATAGCAAAAAATGTAGACCATGTGATCTAACATGGCTACCTCATTATTATAAAAATCATCTAACATTAGGAAAAAAGTTTCACATAGTCTGACTATGCAGGCATAACACTGTCATGGTTGAAAGGCTCTCCATGGCACAGGAAAACACTTTCAATGTCATCAATGGCCTGTGAGCTTCATGGAGGCAGGCTCCACCTTGGTTTCCTTCTCCATTGGCACCTGGCAAACTCCTGGTACGATAAATATTTGCTGACTATCATTAGTAAATAATGATTAAATGTGCCCAAGTACAAAATGGTGTAGAGAGCATCATTTCAAGTATATTTACTACCGGGAAAAATTGTCGGTCAACGGAGCCTCCTCTAGCCCCTTGTTAGGGTGGACACATAGGGTGGAAAATTTCCATGCATGGCTAGTGGACAGAGGTGAGGGGGTCTGGAGCTCGAGTTTGCAACAGGAGGGACAGACTGCCAGGGCATGCTGTGCACTCTATCACCACACCACACTTAGCACATTTTTGCAGTTATATGTAGATCAATCTAGAATGTAAAGCTCTTCGAGTGCGCTGTCGCAGACAGGGCAATCAGACGTTTGTGAAACCCCATCAACTGTAACAAGACCCTGCAAACTAGGGGGGGAATGGCTTGCGGGACATTATTTTTGTCGTAGAAACAGGTCTTATATCTGCATTCATGCTATGGATGAAATGTTTGTGCTTCCCCAAATTAATAGGTTGAAGCCCTAACCTCCAATCTATGAATCTGACTCCTCTAGGTATATCATGCGATATTTGGAGATAAGGCCTGTGCGCAGGTGGTAAGTTAGATAAAGTCATAAGGGCAGGGAGGCTGTGGTCCCATAGCATCAGTGTCCTTGTAAGAAGAGACACCGGAGAGCCTTCTGTCTGCGCGCATGTTCTGAGGAGCGGCCTCGGGGGGACACGAAGAGAGCAGCTGTCGTCAAGCCAAGAAGAGAACTGTCATCAGAAACTGAACCTGCAGACACCTGGGTCTTGGACTTTGAGGCTCTAGAACTGAGAGAATATACATTCCTGTTATCTGAGCACCACCCCCCCCCCCCCCCCCCCCGCCACCCCGGTCTGTGGTATTTTGTTACGGCAGCCCGAGAAGAACGAGACAATTAATTAGTAATCTGTGCCAAGGTAGGCAGGACCTTAACTTTATTCACCCTGAATATTTCCCAAATCCTGAAATCCAGCATCCTGGCTGAGGTCTCAGGCCCTGGTGCCTGCGTTTCGGGTACCGTGCAGCATGGGGTCTCTTACTCGGTAAAGAATGGCTTAGTTGCTGGTTACTGACCAGAGGCATTGGGAACAGAATGCAAGCAGGTGTGCAACTTGAGTTCCTCTTCTTTCTAACTTTGGGACATTGAGCGTTTATCTCTGTTTCTTAGTTTTCTCAATGACACTTGCCTTTTCTGTATCATGGGGGGTCCTGGGATGAACGCCATATAAATGTAAGGGATTTATTTTTTTAATGTTTATTTATTTTTGAGAGAGAGAGACAGAGACAGAGACAGAGTAAGAGCGGGGGAGAGGCAGAGAGAGAGGAGACACAGAATCTGAAGCAGACTCCAGGCTCTTAGCTGTTAGCACAGAGCCCGACGCGGGGCTCGAACCCACGAACCATGAGATTATGACCTGAGCCAAAGTCAGACGCTTAACTGACTGAGGCACTCAGGCTCCCCTAAATGTAAGGGATTTACTAAAAGGTGCCATTTGGACTTAGGAATGGAAGGCCCCCAACTAAGTGAACATGATTCAGAGGACCCGCGTAGCTTACTCCAGCCATGCTTCTCAAGAGGATTCCCTGGGGACAAGGGGAGGTACCACTAGAGCCTAAGCCCCAACTTCTGCACGAGGATCCGGGTACCCGAAACCCTGAATTCCCTACCTAATGAGTCCCTAACTTTCAGGAACGGCCTTGGCTTCTTCCACCAGCCCTACCTTCCCAGTCGGCACACCAAATGGCACACTTCTAGGTCTGAGGGGTGCACAAGAGATGAGGGTTTGGGGAAGGGTGTGTGGGCAGACCGTGGACTTGCAGGCTGACGTATGCACAGGTGTGTGTAAGTGTGTGCATGTCTGTGGGGAGTGTATGGTGTGTGTGGCCCCTTATGGACCAGAGAGGGAAGGGAAAGGGGAAGACCAGGACTGGGGTGGGACTGTGGTTTGTGGTAAAAGGTATGTGGCCCCTTTGTCCTCTTTGTCAGGCCCTGAAAATGTTAGGGTGAGTCTACATGAATCCTACATTCAGTCTAACTGTGTGATTTGGGGCTAATCAATTTGTATATCTGGCTCTTAATTGCCTTGGATTATTAGAAAATGATACAATTGGAAACTCTGTGTCTGCAGATTTGGATACATAAAACCTGTGAGAGTTCTAGTTCTGCCTCCATTTTGTACTTCTGCTAAAATTCTGGCTTAGATATTAATTTCTAAACTCGTTTATAAAATTCGTACACACATTGGGGTGCCTGTGTGGCTCAGTTGGTTGGGTGTCTGACTCTTGATTTCAGCTCATGTCTTGATCCCAGGGTCATGAGATCAAGCCCTGCATCAGGCTCTGTGCTGGGTGTGGAGCCTCCTTGACATTCTCTCTCTCTCTCTCTCTCTCGCCCAGCCCCTCTCCCCCTGCCCTTTATCTCTCTCAAAAAATAAAAAAATAAAAACAATTCATACACACAATGATTTTATTGGCTTTTCAATATCCATGTCAGTAGCATGTATCAAAGTTATCTTTTCTGGTTTTTAGATCTTTCAATGGCTTTTATAAATGGTCTTCCTTCTATGTTACCCAATATGGCTTTCTCTTGTTTCATTTCTCAGATTCTATAATTAGCATTGAGAATTTTTTTATCATATATCTTTTTCATTTTAATATTTCTCATTACATCTGGCTCTTATTTTAAAAAAATAAATATTTTTTTCTGCTTAATTCATATTTCACTTCTGCTTTTAAATTTTAATAAAATTGGTGGCTATATTTAACATAGTCTATGGTATAGTTCGCTTGTGCCACAGATGAGGGTAATACACTCAAAACTTGAGCTTTGAAGGGGTGAGTCGAGGAGGAATTTTCCAGTTAATTTGGTTGCAATGATTGGGGATATTTTATGAATAAAATTATCACATAATCAAAAAATGTTTTAAATGGGTAACTTTGTTTTAACTTCAATTGACATAAGGGAGTCTATGAGCTGGCCTAAGATTCATAGCATTTTTTATCTAGGAGAATCCCAAGAGGTCAGTTTATAAACAAGTAATTATTGAACACACCCAAGAGAATCTGGATCTTATTCCCAGATCTGCCATTAAGCAAATTGCTTAATACCCTTGTCTTCATTTGTACAAGGTTGTGCTGAGGATAAAGTTAGAGACAATAGATGAAGCCATACCTTAGAAAGCCAGAAGACTCTGCCGTTATAATTTGTCAGATTAATAATAATAACATTATCACATAATGCTCCTAATGCATAACTTACAAGATGCAAAACTGAATTATATTTTCCTTGTGAAAATTCGTTATAAGGCTAAAGGCTCTATTGTTGTGTACATCATGGGGTATTGTGATTGGCTTAACAGGAACCACTCTGTCCCCCATTCACATGATAGATGAACACTACACTGGTAAAGAAACTACATTTTTTTTTGTTTCTTTTTTGCTGTTGCTCGTTAAGACTACAAATAACAGTATAAATGAAATAATGAAATGAATAATACATGTGTGATGTTGGCTAATGATCTTATACACTCATATTGGAAAAGGTAACGATGCTGAGTGTTCATGGCCGGGCCACACGGCTCACATTTGAATCCCAGCCTCACTACCCAGGAGAGGCATAGTCTTGGGCAAATTCTTAACCTCTTCATGTCTGTTTCATTATCTACCGACTGTGGATAATAACAGCGTCTGTCCCTGGACAGCTGTTAGAGATAAGTAAGCTAATATGTGTAAAAGGTCCCTAGTGCTTGGCACATAGTAGTAGGTCTAGAAATGTTAATGTTTCGTGATTAACAAATTTGAAAATAATTGTCCTCTGTAGACCTCAAAATTTCACAATGAAAAAATGCTTAAACTGTGCTAAAATATACACAATATAAAATTTACCAGTTTAACCATTAACATTTTTTAAGTTTATTTATTTATTTTTGAGAGAGAGAGAGAGAGAGAGAGAGGGCTTGTACACAGAAACAAGGAAGAGCAGAGAAAGAAGGAGGTGCAGAATCCAAAGCAGGCTCCAGGCACCAAGCTGGCAGCACAGAGCTTGACATGGGGCTCGAACTCACGAACCGTGAGATCGTGACCTGAGCCAAAGTTGGACACGTAACCGACTGAACCACCCAGGCGCCCCCAGTTTAACCATACCAGTGGCATTAAGTACATTCACAGTATTGTGCAACTGTTACCTCCGTCTATCTCTAGAACCCTTCCATCATTCTCAAGTGAAGCTCTGTACCCATTAAACAATGACTCCCGTTGTCCCCTCCCCCAGCTCCTGGCAACCACCCTCTACTCTCTGTCTCTGTGAATCCGATGACTGTAGGTATATCACACAGTGTTCGTTATTTTGATAGTAACCACCTTAATGTGTGGGAAGTGGAATTTCATTGTGGTTTTGAGTTGCATTTCTCTGACGACTGATGTTGAATGTCTTTTCATGTGCTTTTCAACTACTTATAGATCCTCTTGGGAGAAATGGCTATTTGAGCTCTTTGCCCATTTTTAAAGATCAGCTGCTTTGTGTTTTGTGGTTGACTTGTAAAGACCTCAACATACTTAACTGAGAAAATGCTTCAGTTATCAAGGTGCGAGTAAGGTCTGAGAAAATTCTGTTCAGTAGGCGATAGTATTAATTCTAAGTTCTTGCATTAGAGTGCATAAATATTGCAAAACAAATATTTTAACAGGTATACTTTCTTTTTGTCTGCATTCAGATTCACTTCCTTTGACAAACATTTTACACAGATCTTATCCGATAGCTTGCCTTGATTAGTGATCATTTTGAACACTTAGCCAAAATTAGATGCTACAAAATAAAGCCTTTCAGCATTCATTTCATTCTTATATGGGCTATATATTTGCCCAATAAGATTTTCCATCAAAAGATTCTTTTAGCTGGTTGATGAGGTATTACAAAGAGCAATTTCAGAATTTCAAATTTTAATCTTGTGCAGCATGTTCCTTCTCATGTTAAAATTCATTCAGCCTCTCCTCTATTTGTGTGGGGACACATTTCCATGACACTGCATGTTCAAGAATTACAATTTGAAAAAAGCTGCAAAATCTTATATACCCTGCTCGGTCAGCTACATAGGAAAACATGACTTGCTCTTTGTGTTAGAGAAGCTAACTGTCTACAGTAGCAGGTGGAGTGGGTTGATGAGGAGGAATGTGAAAAAGTCAATCATTATAGGGAAATAGAGCAACAAGGACTTAGGAATATTCCATTCATGGTAGTAAACAGCAAGATAAACCATCTGTTTGTTTTCTAGCTTGGCCTCATAGCATGTTCCAATCCCGGAAATCCCACCCTTTTCGGAGTGGTGATGTCTTTAGAGACTAAAGTTGAGTACCAAAGTAGTACAGATGTTTTCAATGAGAGGAGATTCAGGAGACAGGTTTATGGCAATAGGGCAGGTATAGAGATTAAAGCTGGAATGAGAAAAAAAAGGCAAAGTGAGTTGTAAACGTTACTCTAAAAATGAGCCAGATTTACAACTAGGAATTTCAGGTTTATCAAATTAAGCGATAGAACTTCATGACCTAATTCAGAAGTGGAGACAGACTAAGAAAGAGTGAACCAAGTGTGTTCAGCAGCTTCTTCACTAGGACATGTCCGTCCTCAAAGGGTTAGGATCAGTGCTTTGAATGGCATCACTTTGGCCGGTGTGGATTGGCCCCAGGCCCATGGTGAAATGTGTCCTTAGACACTAAGAAGCTTCTGAAGGGAGAATGTGGCACCCACATCTGGTAACGGCTTCCAATGTTCTTGGAGAAATGTTCAACGTCTTCACATTACCTTTGTTTCTAAGAAGTGTTGCCAACCATATATTTACAAAAGAAGCTGAATTTTAATTATTTTCTTTTTCCATAGGAGTTGCTTCAGATAGCCTCAATAATTTTATAGTTACTTAGAACTACCCAAGTTGGCCTCAAAACCAGAAAAATAAAATTCAGGCCATTCTCACGGATTTTCCAGAAGCTTTCCTGAAAGAAATTTGAATGTAGACTTTGTTATATTATCAATGCTAATTTTTAGCCCATGAGAAAAAAAGCAAAGTGCTCTGTGGTATTCATATATTACTATACTTCATTATTGATTTGAAACTAGATGTAGAAAATCTGTCGCCAGTGTAGACTGATTTTATGCAAGCCATGAAAACATCCATCAGACAGAAACTTGATTCTAATAGAAACGCCCGATGGCCAACAGCAGACCAGAGATCTTTCAGGTTTTAGGGATAAAAATGTAGTGGAAGAAATGTGATATGTGGCTTGTTGCATTTAAATCATTATGCTCAGGAAAAACTATCCTCCTCATTCCAGAACACACATTTTCCTTAGCTGATAAATCACTAAGCTTTAGTGATTGTAACTTGACCAACATTATACATATATATATATATTTTTTTTTTCTTTTTTCTTTTTTTTTTTTGTTTTGTTTTGTTTTGTTTTGTCCTCTCGGTAAACCTGTTTGGAAAGTTTCAGCAGCTGACTCTAGTGTTGTACCCATCAAAGTATTCAGCTTTGCAATACTTGTGAAAAGCAAAAGAAATACAGTTTTCAAATGTGGGGAGATCTGACTTTGTGGATGTATTTTCCCAAGGGCTTGTCAATTATTTATAAGCCTCAGGAGGCAGTTTTACAGATATGTGTGACAATCAACCCAGATCTATAAGTCGTCAGCCTGTTTGCTTAGAATTTGCTGAGGGTAGCTTTTACATTGATTAGCCAAGCGAAAGGAGGGGAAGGGTGTGTGTAACATGGCTGTGCCCCCCGAACCAGGACGGCTGCAGTGGGAGCAAGAGAAGTAGTAAGACTCGAGAAAGATCAGGAGGTAAGGACTGAACTTTCTGTTTGACTGTAAACAGGTGAGCGAATGAGAAGGACTCAGTATTCATAGGAGGGTGTCCAGCTTGGATGAACTGGTGGGAGAATTGGTACTATTTCCGAAAATAGGCAACATGCCTGGGAGAATGATGAGCCCCGTTGCTTATCTGCTGCGTTTGAGGGGCTCGTGAGACGAGACAGAGCTTTGCAACTGGCCTGCTAATAAGCAGATCTGAAGCTCATAAGAAAGATCTGATCGGGAGGAGAACATCTGGGCCTCAATAGCTAGTGAGTGGTAAATAGAGTCTTGGGAATGATGAGGTCATCCAGGAGAATATATACAGAAGAAACAGAAATGGTCCAGGGAAGCACCCAAGAACGTCATTACCTTAGGGACAGCGGAACAAGAGCCTTAAAGACACAGAGAAGGTAAGAGGCTGGAAAAGAGGACAAAAACCGAAAGTGGAGGTTTAAAAAATAAGAACTATAATCATCCAGGTTTTAGAAAACATAATGTCAAGTTAGATAGCACAGAGAATAACATATTCTTGACCCAAAGGCAACAAGGGGTTCCTTTTCCTGTGTGAATCAGGGATGTATGAAAACCTTTGCTTGCTGGATAAATCAGAGGAACCATTTAGCACGTTTCTTTTTTTTTTTTTAATTTTTTTTTTAACGTTTATTTATTTTTGAGACAGAGAGAAACAGAGCATGAACAGGGGAGGGGCAGAGAGAGAGGGAGACACAGAATCTGAAACAGGCTCCAGGCTCTGAGCTGTCAGCACAGAGCCTGACGCGGGGCTCGAACTCACGGACCGTGAGATCATGACCTGAGCCGAAGTAGGACGCTTAACCGACCAAGCCACCCAGGCGCCCCTAGCACGTTTCTTAAAGCCACAACACGAAACATGTGTTGAGTGTAACTGGTAAATCATGAATGAATGAATGAATTTTTTCTATCTTATTTTAAATATTTATGTTTGAGAGAGATGAAGAGAGAGAGTGAGAGAGAGGGAGCACACAAGCAGGGGAAGGCCGGGGGCAGGGGGGAACCTGAAGCAGGCTCTTAGCTGACAGCAAACAACCCATTGCGGGGCTCAAGCCCACGAACTGTGAGACCATGACCCGGGTCCAAGTCGGTCGCTCAACCGACTGAGCCACCCTGGCATCCCAGGAGTTGTTTTTGAAAGAAGCCATAATTGACCAGTCTGGTGGAGCACACGTGTGGCCCACACACACTTTCTTCTTGCAAGGAAGTTACATTCAGGTGGAGAAGACAGTCTCATGCAGGAAAGACCCACACAGTGTGGAATGTCCTGGGACCCATGCGTGAGGAGTGGCTTTCGGAGCGTTTTGATGAAGATGATGCTGAGCATGATGAATGAGAAGCACTTATCTCACCCCCTGGGGAGTTAGTCTCACCAACAAGGGATGTCGGAGGAGTGTCTGGGGAGCTATCACCCCACTGCTCCTTTGAGTGCTTTGCAATCTTTGGGGACCCTGGGGGCCTGCTTTGGCCTCACCTTCGGCCTGATATGCTTGTGGCACTCAGCAGGAGCATGTTCTCTTTCCCCGCGGTGAAATCTCACAGCCTGAGCTGCAATACTTCTACTCAGGCAGCTGGGTATGCATCCCAAGGTCAAATGACTGCAGTCGGACAGAAATTTGACTGCGTGCCCTTGTGTAAGTCGGT
Source organism: Panthera onca (assembly GCF_046562875.1). Lineage (NCBI taxonomy): Eukaryota > Metazoa > Chordata > Mammalia > Carnivora > Felidae > Panthera > Panthera onca. The sequence goes on along the minus strand of NC_138343.1, from coordinate 19,850,420 downwards.
TTTGTTTGTTTGTTTGTTTTTTATTTAGGAAGGGTATATGAGTGCTTTGGGGACCACTTGAATATCCTTAGCAACATTCCTAGTTTCATAACTTTGATGTCCCTCGGCATTCTACTGGAGGGTCCGGATTTGGGCATAACAGTTAAAAGTATAATGTGAGAGGATTTTTATCCCCTTGTTATCACACCTTCAAATGAAAGACTGTCTATCTTGCAGGAGCCATCTTTTCTTTAAGTATTTGCTGCATACTTATGGCTGCAGTTCTATTTTTCATGAGCACAGTTGATTTAGACCTTTCGAAGTCTTAAACACAGAAAATGTTATGGTAACATACAACTTCCTGTTTAAAGTTTAATTTTCAAGCAACCCTAATTTTTCTCTGCCAATGCAGAGATGGATAGTTAATAGAGACACTGTCAACTAGCCTAAGAGATAACATATTGTTAGACTCGTCAAGAAAATTCTACTAATTATAATTCTTTTGGAATAGATGCATATTTTTATTCATAGAATAATACACTTTCACCCACAGAAGGTAAGCCCGGAGGACGTTGATCTCTACCACGCTTTCTACTTTGAGTTCAGAGACTCAAGAAGGAAAAAGGAGAGAGGGAACAAGAATAGTTGGGGAGAGCCATTGAACTTAATGCAGTCTTGGTCATGAGACAGTAGAGAGGGAAGGGTGGAGGGCCGGGTAGGGGGAGACTCAGACGGCATTGCGGCACTGAGAACGTCTCGGGGAGGAAGGTGAGAGTCTCAGAGCAAATATTTTCCATTAGAGCAGGAATGGCCTTGCTGTAGTATGGCCGATGTGCTCAGCATTGGGTGAGAGAAATCTGGGTGAGTGTGTTCTTGGAGTGGACAGTGCAGCGAGGCCTGAGGGTATGGCAGCTAGAATATGCCATCCAACTGCACTTCTGACAGCAGGTTCTCTCTTGAACACGCCTGGCTGTCATACAGCTGGAAACCTCGCTTTACTATTCCCTTTACTCTGCTACATGGAGAGTGGAGAGTGTAATCTCCTTGCACTTCCAAGAGCTTTATGGGAGGCAGTTTGAAAGCTACTGGCCTGTATAAAACACTGACAAATGATGGACTGCCCCATTCATTTATTTAAGAGATACTCATTGAGCATCTATTGTGGGTGCTAGGCACTAGGAATATAAAACAAACATGATCCCTACTCTCATGCAATTTATGGTCTAGAGCAAGAAACCGATTATGTATAAAGAAACAAAAGCATAGACAAAATAGCTCAGAAAGTGAGTTATAAATTATGATAAATGATGGGAAGGAAATAAATATTTTGATAATAGCAGGGAACGCATACTGAAAATTTATTATGACCGCATTATATATATTATTACATTGCTTAAATCTTACATTGGCCCTCTAAGATGGACACTATTATCCTGACTATATTTCAGACGCAGACCGAGAGATGCTGTCTTGGCTAAGGTCCCACAGCTCGTAAGTGACAGAACGATGTTTCAGCTCAGGCGGCCTGACTCCTTAGCCTTCGCTCTTGACAATTAGCTATGAATTGTCCTTATTCTCTCCCACCCCAAGCACACAGATATGAGATGTCTACTCTGATGATCTGGAGGGAGTGCCTATTCACTGGTCACAGGTGTCTTCTGGGTGATATTCAGCTGAGGCCTAATGGTAGAAAGGAATAGCCATGCAAATATCTGGGGACAAGGAAATAAGATTCATTTGTTCAGAGAGTCATTCTTGTGTGCCCGTGATGCGCTAGGTTGTTCACCGGTAGCATAGAAGTGAACCGTCTCAGTCTTCCGGATCTTCCTTCCTTGTGGATGACTCAGGCAGTTAAAAGCAAACAGTACCGTTTGTCATGATGAGACGAACTATGAAGAAAATAGAGCTGGGTAAGCAGTACAGAGTGGGGAGAAAGGGGCTCTGTGGACTATTTGAAATAGAGTTGTCTTTGTATGGGCAGCATAGAAGCAGTGGAAAATCAGTGCTTTCTGGGTGAAGCCATCACAGTGACTCTCGGGATTCATGAATAAATGCCCCAGCTCGCTCTTTCTTGATTGAGATAGCTCTAAGACGCATGTTCTACATTGTCTTTCTGAGTCTCCCAGCAGGATTAGGCTCCAAATGTCTACAGAGGAATATTATTTGATAAAGCACACTACCATGCCTCCTATCCCATCCCATTTCCTACCTCTAAAATAAAGTACCCTTGAATCCTTGTCTGGGTTTCCTAGACTAAAAGAGTAAGCGGTAGGGGTGCTCGAGTGGCTTAGTCAGTTAATCGTCTGACTCTTGATCTCGTCTCAGGTCAGGATCTCTCCGTTTGTGAGTTCGAGCCCCATGTCGGGCTCTGTCTCTATCCCTCTCTCTCTTCTCTTCCCCTGTTCATGTTCCTCTCTCTCTTTCTCTCTCTCTCAAAATAAAAAACTTAAAAAAAAAAAAAAAGAGTAAGTGATACATTTGAAAAGAATCCATAAACGTTCAGACTATTTTTCTTCAGTTTATCCTGAACGGAAATAAGAAATTCTGGAGTGTTTCCAATATTCATTAGCCTCCCAATATCATTTTCTATGGAAGGAGAAAGCTTATCCCACAGAAGCTTCACTCGCGGCAGAAAAATGGAGAGACGCACCTGCGCTTGTTGGCCTTTCTTGGCCCGTCGCCCCTCACCTCTGTGTCCTGCACAGCCTGGTTGCAGGCATATGCAGCACAGAGCCCAGTTCTGCCCCCGCAGAGGCCCTGCCTTCCACATCTGGGAACATGCATTGGCAGATGTGTGAAGTGTAAAATCCTTTCCTTGACGTGTCACGTTAAATTGGCTCAGCTACAGACTCTGGCATTTTAGTGGAAGAGCATTTTGACCCCCTTCTATCCACCCATTGGTGAAGGAGGACTCCCCTGACGTAAGTATTACAAGGATGACTGTACATGCAACATCCGAGTCTGGAAAGATGAGAGTCACAGCAGTTCGTTAGTCCCATAGCTTCACAGTCTGGGGAAGGAGAACGCTAATTACCGTGAGGAGCCACGCGGAGGTTGCCCTCAGCAGTAGAGTGAACCAGAAGGGGCTGTGGGTATCTGGCTTTGTAGTAAGAAGAGGGTGAGGAGACTCTGGCTTCCCGCAGGTGATTGTGACTGTCTTGTTTGAACAATTTGTGGGCTGAGAGAGAAGTAAAACCCATTAGATTGAGGGCCTTGCAGAGTGCAGTGAACCTAGCCACTGGGGGCACTTGCTGGGGGCGGGGTACCCTTGTCCATTAGGGGCAGGGGTAGGCCCTTGGGGCCTTATGAAACTCAAAGATGTCAGAGAAGTACATGAATTTTTTTTAAATGTTTATTTATTTTTGAGGGTGGGGAGGGGCACAGGGAGACAGAGTATCCCAAGCAGGCTCTGTGCTGTAGGCGCAGAGCCTGACGCGGGGCTTGAACTCACGAACCATAAGATCATGACCTGAGCCAAAGTCCAATGCTTCACTGACTGAGCCACCCAGGCTCCCCAAGTACATGAAATTTTAAAACTTAAGGATACTGTGAGCTATTACAAGTTTGTTTGAGCTGTAACAACTCAAATGAAAGTAAACTACGTTTATTAGAATATTAGCTTAAATGTGGTGAAGTGTAACTTCAAAAAGTTTAGGTGGAAAATTTAATTTTTTTCCATATTTGTTAAATTGTTTTAAAGCAAGTCACTGTGGGGAAGGTGGTTGATCTTGCACTTTAATGGGGAGCGCTTTTTAAAAAAATTTTTTTAATGTTTATTTCTGAGACACAGAGAGAGAGCATGAGCAGGGAAGGGACAGAGAGAGGGGGAGACACAGAATCTGAAATAGGCTCCAGGCTCTGAGCTGTCAGGACGGAGCCCGACGTGGGGCTCGAACTCACAAACCATGAGATCATGACCTGAGCCGAAGTCAGTTGCTCAACTGACTGAGCCACTCAGGCGCCCCTGATTTTATATATATATATATATATATATATATATATATATATATATATATATAAAGAAGATGGAGTTTTACTTATACTTGTAAATATTTCATATTGTAGGTAATCATGAAATTCTGTGTTTTCTAATTTTAGGCTAAAGATCCATAAAGATTAGAGTCTATGACAGTGAGAGATTGTAAGAGCCTCCAGGGATGTTTCAGATATAAGAAAGTATAGTGAGCCTGTCTATATAACTGATCACACCTCAACTTGGCTGCTTATTCAGAAATCAATGCCACACACAGATAGAGTGGTACAATTTCCTTTTGTTTTTAATGTTTTAAAACATTTATTTATTTTTGAGAGAGACAGACAAAGCACGAGCAGGGGAGGGGCAGAGAGAGAGGGAGACACAGAATCCGAAGCAGGCTCCAGGCTCTGAGCGGTCAGCACAGAGCCCGATGCGGGGCTCGAACCCACAAACCGTGAGATCATGACCTGAACCGAAGTTGGTGGCTCAACCAACTGAGGCACCCAGGTGCCCCAGAGTGGTACAATTTCTGATGAGAATGGGGTGGGATAAAAGATGGGCTGTAGGTATTTGGTGGATTTAGGTTTTAGATTTACATATGACAATTAAAATGGATGTTCCAGTATTTTCCAGTGGGGAGGGAAAGGAGGTCTGGGTAATCATCCCCACTGCATTAGTTTATTTGCATTGAGAAGTACATTAGGAGAGGGAGAGATTGTGATAAAAATTAGCCATTGCTTCAAAGTCTTTACCCCAATATTATAATCATATGAAGTTGTGCTGTCTGAATTTTTTGAAAAGGCATCTGGATACGGTGCCTATGGTTTTAATCTGATAAATCTAATGATTCTCTGATAAAGTGGTAACTAACGTGTCATCACACCCAGAAAAGCCAATTGTCAAGAAATATCAATCCCCGTTCCTCTCCCTCTTCATTTCAATAGATCCTAACTTCCACAGCCTTTCCAATACCTATTGGAAGTATAGGGTTATTTTAAAATATTTTCATCCATTTCACTTTACATAGATTCCAGGTGTCCCTAACTGTGCATAACAAATGTGTTTCTGAGAAGTTATAAATTGCATGATACTTAAAATGCACTCAGAAAACTAATTATTTGAAGGTACACTGTGGTGAATTATTTTGTAATTCAGCTGTTATGTAGGTTTGTGCAACCGTGGATTAGATTTTATTAAAAGAGGGCATTCTCAGTACCAGCACGGATGAGAGAAATAATTCACAGTAGACTATAAATGTTCAGTGGAAGTAATTGAAGTGCAGAGTATTTAAATAGCAAAAGGAAACTTTCACCTTTCAAAGATGTTTAAACACCTGCTGGTAGCACAAAGGAAACAAAGTCAAGCTCAGGTTTACAGTCACCTTTCCCGATTTTGAAAACGTATCTTTCTCATTGGGCTTGTCTGTAGTCCTTGCAAAGCAGGAGATTGCCCGTACCACCGTTCAGATAAAGACTTTTTTTTTTTTTTAACTTTTAATGCTTAATTTTGAGAGAGAGCGAGAAGTAGTGGGGAAGGAGCAGAGAGGGAGGGAGACAGAGAATCCTAAGCAGGCTCTATGCTGTCAGTGCAGAGCCCGACATGGGGCTTGAACCCACAAACCACGATATCATGACCTGATCCAAAGTCAGATGCTCAATCTACTGAGCCACCCAGGCAACTCCAGATAAAGAAGTTTTTAAAGAAGGCTTCTTTTCATTCAGGGCAGAAAAATAAAGCCATGCGTCACTTTCTAAAATGGCAACTAAAAGAATCCTTTAAAGTTTATTGGTCAGATTGTTATTATTTCACTCCCATTTTATTGACAAATTTATGAGTTGTGGCAATTAGGTTGCAAAATACTTTAAGAAGTAGCAACAAGCACTTTCAGAACTTTGTTTACAAAAAGCCTGAAAGCTATTAACTAATCTGTACAAGGTTATAATGAATGACACCTGATTTAGGGAACATGGTTTTAAAACTCTATTATGACATCTTTTTACATTTATCTGACTAGTAGAATGCAAGAAATAGAAACAAATTATAATTGTAACCTAAGGGATCATTTTGTCTGCAAGTTTTTTAAGTTTAAAATTTCTTTCTCAAGGAGAATATATCAATCCATATATCCAAACAAATAATCACTTATTTTTCTGCCCTGTCATTTGTTACATACGGTGGATCACACAATGATCAATACGGCATGGTACCTACCTTCGGAAAGCATGCAAAAAGAAAGTCTAGCTGCAAAAAGAAAGCACACACAAATGACAAAGTTTTACTGCTATTAGGAGCTGTAGATAGAATGCCAGAGAAGGGAGAAATTGCCTACATCTGCAAGAAATGGAAAAGAGTTCCCACATCTGTGGGGGGAAGCATTCCCAGTGGAGAACATCCTATGGGCACAGCCTTAAGAGACACACGTAAGGGTCCTCCAGAGAGTGTGGCTGGTTCCATTTCATGGAAGAACAAATAGGTGTGAATGGGAAAACGGGAAGGAAATTCAGATCACATCGGGCCTTGAATGCCAGGATGAACGATTTGCACACCTTTCAGTGCAGTGGTAAAGGATTTTGAACTGGTGAGGATAATGGGTAAACGTGTATTTCAAGAAAATTAATTTACACGGTGTATGACATAGAGGCAGAGGGGAAAAAAAAGAGAGAGGCTCAGAGGTGAGGAGACAAATGAGAGATGTCACGGTCACCCAGGTGTGAGCAAATGAGAACTTGAAGGGGGGCAGGCAGATGAGTGCAGGATAAACATCCAAAGAATTTTAAGTGTGAAGTCACAGATAAAGCATGTTGTCGGGGAGGTGGAGGGGGAAGCTAAAGGCATTTACGCATGCATCCCCATGCCTGGGAGAGTGAAAATGGTGTGGCCTGAACTGACATGGATAAAACGGGGCTAGAGACAGTCTTGGGAATCAAAAAGTAATCTTACAAATTTGTAATCTTGGGTCATTGTGCCCTGCAGAATGATTGATGTAGATGTTTCATACTTGCTGTAAAAAATAATGATTTGTACAATTTATCACCCAAGCATTTGTAGATTTAGATGGTTTTTTCTTTCTAAAACTAGAGAAGGATTTAATTTGCTGACTTATATTGTGGGAATGTGGCAATTCCCAAATATTGGGAACTAACGTTATTATTCTTCACAGATATTTGCTACCACTCAATGCCCCAACCCCTAGCAACTAAACTCTTTCATTAGAGAAAATAATAAAATGAGTATAAATCACCTTCTGGGATTTGAAACTCAGTAATTATGTGAGATGGCCTCTCATGTTAGAGTGTAGATCAAGAAAAAGAAGTTGTGAAGCCACCAAAAGTGTTTATTTGGGGTCTTAGGAATTGCCACCCAGGAGACACAGAGTTGACAGAAGTAGAAGGCCGGCTCCAAATTGCCAGCAGGGAGGGCAGGTTACAAAGACAAAGAACCAAACAGTTGTTACATAACTTGTTTTGAGCTAATGATTAGTGCTGCTGGCAGAGCTTAAAGTAACTAATACGCTAGGACCATTTAGCTAACAGGTGTTACATTTTCTCTACTTACCTGCAAAGTAGAGGGCTGTTTTCCAGAAAGTAGAGTTGCAACTGACAAGTTGCAATTGACAAAAGAAAAATTCTTGGGTCTAAGAACTGAAACAGGAGATGTATAGGCTTTACTTCCTCTGCTTCAGTTTCGAATCTTCTTTCATAAGAGTTATTTAAAACGTATGCCTAGGAAGTACACAGAATAAGAGGATGATGTACTCAAGAGATACTTCATTAGGAAAGGATCACCGAAATATTTCCGTAAAGGGACTAATTTTGGTTTCTCTGATTTTTTTTGATGAGTGAAAAATAGAATACAAGATTAAAAGTATTGATTACAAATGTAACATTTGCATATAGAATTATCCATAAATTTGCTTATCATTAATATTGCTGTGGTAAGTCTAAACACTGGCATATGTGGACATGTCACTGAACAAAATAGTCAAGAAAATAGTCAATATCCATTTTTTTCAGCAAAAAGCCCAAGGAGCAATTTTAAAAGGTTGGCTAAGCAAATTTAAAAAGCATATTAATATTTTTAGACACCCCTGTGTATAACTCCGGCACAACTGAGTAAATCAGAAGTTCTGGGATTATGTTTATTCACTTACATGGGCTAAAATACAGATTAATCATTATTGATTGTGATAGACTATCTTTGTCCTTTTCTTTACATTTCCTTTTATTTCCTCTTATTCTCTCATTTTTTACTGTAGCAGCCAAGGGTAGGCTATCCCAAAATGTGCCACTTTGGCATATTGATAATTTTAAGTAAAAGTTACTTAAGAAACAACAGGTGCAAGGATACTCAGATTCTCCTCTGTCCCCGTGAAAGCATGAAACAAATCTCCAATACCAACCACACCCTCCCTCTACTAAGAAGTAAAAAGCCATCAGTAGAGATAAGGACTTTAAAGCCAAGAAAACTAAAGAAACAAATGTTGTTACTTTTTTTCTAATCTATTACCTCTGTCCAAATTCTGCTTAGAATTCCTTCCTGAGGCTCCCAGCCATCTTTTCTTTATCCTGTCAATTCCCCACGAATTTATTGTCCCTTTGTCTAAAGAGTATAAAAACTGCCTGCCTTGGTCATTTCTTTGGGTCTCAATTTCATTATTGGGTCTCCATGTGCACATAATAAAACATGGGTATTTTTCGTCCCATTTATTTGTCTCATGTAAATTTAATTCTTAGTCCAGCTGGAAGACCTTAAGGGGAGAGAAAGAATTGTTTTCTTCCCTTCATCACTGTCTTTTTTTTTTTTTTTTTTTTTTTTTTTTTTTTTTTTGGTAGTGATTGTGGACTAAATTCACATGCTCAGATTCTATCACTGGCTCTCTTTTGCAGGGAATGGATGCAAATTATAGGAATTTCCTAAGCTCAGCCCTGATCCATAGACCATGTAGTACTGCCTACTCTGAGCCATTTCACTAAACCCTCTGGGCCACATGACTGACATTTATAAGATTTCCTAAGCAACCTTGCGGTATTAAGACAGTGCCCCTCTGAGCAGATTAAGGAGGGCACTTGTTAGGATGAGCACCGGCTGTTGAATGTAGTTGTGGAATCACTATACCGTGCACCTGAAACGAACTGTATGTTAACTAACTGGGATTTAAATGAAAACTTAAAAAAAAATAAAAGACCGTGCCCCCTGAGTAATATATTTTATGATAACTGATACAAATGCCCCTATGCGGTACAGCTGGCTTGGGACATCTTTGGGGTTCCTCAGAAGTCACAGCTATTTCATGGAGAGAATATGGAAACATGATCACTTACTCACTTTGGGAGTCTTCTGTTAACATTGCATTAAAGTTAATGAAAACAAGACCTCACTTATTAAGTGCTTAGCTTTTTGTAGTAAGTACCAAAAAAAGAAAAAGAAAAAGAAAAAGAAGAAAGAAAAACAACACCTACTGTAACCTGAGAAGCTTCCCAACTATTCTCGCATTGTGTGAAACGCATTATTTTCTATAGATAATGTATTTTGTTGCTGAAGTGCAGTTGATCTAACCAAACATAATTCAATGAATGTAATGCCATTTTTTCTGCTGTTTCAATTATACTTTATACAGAAAGAAAAGTGTGAGACTGACTCAATTCTGCCATGATTAAAACTTAATTCCATATATTAATAGCTGTTGTATTCTATTAAATCTGGTAGAAAAGATTTATACTACCATTTATTTCCATTCTTAATCATTAGGATGAAATAGAACACATCAGTATGCTTCTTAAAATACCCTTGGATTATGAATTAAATACAAGCTTACAACTGAAAAAAAAGGTACAGGATGATGTTTTTAAACATTATAAAATTATAGTAATAATTTTAATTTTAACAAAATTATAAAATTAACACCGTTAGTGGTCGAAACAGTGAGGATCTAAGGTTTGTTTTTTTTTTTTCTTTCTCCACCTCTTTCCTTCTTTCCCTGAAAATCATTCCACACTCTTTCATAATGTGATGTAGTATATTCTAGAAGTAATAAATATCACATTATTTAGCTCTTACTTAGGTAACAAATGAAAATAATTGCACTTAGACTTAGACACATGGAAGAAAAATAATGGAGTTATAACAGGCACATATCATTTTTTTTTATTTTCAACTTTTCAAATTTTGAGGGGTGCCTGGGTGGCTCAGTGGGTTAAGCGCCCGACTTCAGCTCAGGTCATGATCTCACAGTTCGTGAATTCGAGCCCGGCGTTGGGCTCTGTGCTGACCGCTCAGAGCCTGGAGCCTGCTTCTGATTGTCTCCCTCTGCCCCTCCCCCATCCACACACTCTCTTTCTCTCTCTCTCTTTCAAAAAGTAAATAAACATTAAAAAAAATTAAAAATAAATAAATAAATAAAAATAAATAAAATTTTGAGATAACTGTAGATTCACAGGCAGCGTAAGATGTAATTCACACAGGACCCATGTACCCTTTACCCCATTTCCCCCAGAGGTACATCTTAGAACAAGATAATACACTCTTTTTTTTTAAGTTTATTTATTTATTTGAGAGAGAGAGTGCGTGCATGTGTGTGTGTGTGTGTGTGTGTGTGTGCGTATGAGTGGGGGAAGGCACAGAGAGAGAGGGAGAGAGAATCCCAAGCAGGAGGGAATCCCAAGATCTACATACGTTAGACTACGTAGTAGACTACCTATGTTAAAAGCTCATTAAAGGATATTCTGATTTTGGGATGCCTGGGTGGCTCAGTAGTTTGAACATCTGACGCTCGATTTCGGCTCAGGTCATGATCTTGCAGTTTGTGAGATCCAGCCCGTGTGAGGTTCTGTACTGGCAGCACCGGAACCTGCTTGGGATTCTCTCTCTCTCCCTTTGTTTCTGTCCCTCCACCACTCACGCACTCTCTCTCTCTCTCTCTGTCTCTCAAAATAATTTAATAATCTCTTTTTAAATTTTTTTTGACGTTTATTTATTTTTGAGACAGAGAGAGACAGAGCATGAACGGGGGAGGGGCAGAGAGAGAGGGAGACACAGAATCGGAAGCAGGCTCCAGGCTTTGAGCGGTCAGCACAGAGCCCGACGCGGGGCTCGAACTCAGGGACCGTGAGATCATGACCTGAGCCGAAGTGGGACGCTTAACCGACTGAGCCACCCCTGCGCCCCAATAATTTAATAATCTTAAAAACATACTTTGACTTTGCTGTTGGAGGGCTAAGTAGAGCATAGCAACTGCAATCTGCCAATGAGGAGATGAGGACATCACTATTTTGACACAGAGGTAAATCTCTCAGTCAATAGATGTAAGCTACTGGGGGTGGGGGTGGGGAAAGGAAAGACTCCTCTGGGGGAAAATAGCAAAGAAGGGAAGAAATGAGATATAGGAAATTTGCAAATTCAGTATTTATACAAGAGATTAGGAACCCTCAAAAGTCAATCAGCATTTCGGCAATTAGTTTCAAGTTTCAGAAATGTGCTCACGTCTGAGCTACATGCAGTAAAGAGGTCCTGCCTACCAGGCAGCTCTGAATGGTCCAGTATGCCAGATGGGGTGAAAAGCAGAGAACCCAACCTAGCTTCAACCCAATGCCGCAAAAACATATACTCTAATATTTTTAGGACCACCATTTAATAAACTACAGGAAAAGAGAAAAACACTAAACTTGTCCATGTCACATATCTATTGCTTCTTTAGTCATAAGAGATACTACTTTTTTTTTTTTTAATTTTAGAATGACATAATTACATACAACATTTCATCTTTTGTGGGGAATATATCAGTTTGAATTTTCACTGCATACCAAAAAAAAAAAAAAAAAAAAAAAAGAAAGAAAAAGAAAGAGACCTCAAGAAAATAAAAATAAACTATAAGGATTTGTTTTTCTCTCTTAAAAAAATAAATCAGAGAGAACACTTTCTATGAAATCATCCAGTTCTTTCTACCTGCCCAGGCTCTTTCTAGCTTCCTACATTGTTATCCTTAGCATGTGGTTTCAATTTTCAAGATTGCCTCAGAGTTCAGGGTGGCTGCTGGAGATCCGGGTATCACATCCACATTGAAGACCCCTGGAAGGTAGAAGCAAAAGGAAAAAACAAAACAAAACAAAGCAAAGCAAACACACGTTAAACAAAAAGCATGACCTAAGTGAGCTCCCTTTTTTTTTTAAAGAACTTTTTTTTAAAAGTTTTTTGAGTTTAAACCCCTTTTAAAAGTTTGATAGCACCTGCAGAATGACCAATAACCTAAGCTGTAGATTAGGAGTTAGCCATTTGTTTACATCCAGCTGCAAGATATCCAAAGGGGGCACAATGTGTCCATAGTTCAGTTACTAAGGAGAAAGAGGTAATGGCTATTGAATGGACAGCCAGCATCTCTGACAATGGGGACATAAGTGATTAATGTCAATCCATGCAAGTTTTCTCAGAATTTTGTTATTACATATCTATCCTTGCTCAGAACAAGAAATAGCCACCTGTACTGAACAGGTTAATACTCTGTTGATACATATATAAGATCAATACAGTTTAAAAAGAGATACAATTTTACATTTTCAAAATTCATCTAGTTTCTGCATGTTCTGATTTGACTTTGAACAAAGGTAACAATGTCTCTTGGATTTTTAACAATCCACTTCCTGTTAAGTGCAGCAGCATGAAGTTTCATTTTAGAAACTTGGAAAAAAAATATAAAAAGCTTTTGTGTGTTTGTGGTTTGCATTAAGTAAGTGAAGACTGTATTTTTCCATTGATTATTGGCCATTGTTCAAGCAATTGAATTATAACACTCTCATCTATCATGTAACATATTTGGATTTCTAGGAGAGAAGTCCAAGTACAGAGAGACAATGGATAAATATAAATTTTAAAATAATCAAGGAGCAAAATAAAATCCACAAATAAGAAAAATAACAATCACCTGATTGTTATGGGCCATCTGAATATAGTTTTCTAGATATTGTTCACTCTGAATAGACAAAAAATCAAATAACTTCTACTGGGTAGGAAAAATGCCAGCAAGATCTAAATCTTAATCAAATGTTGTTGAGATCTCTATAGCTGGGGGCTGGCTTTAGAGGAACATTCAGAAAGTTAGTATTATTTTTTTTTTTTCCAGGTCTGAAATGTTGCTTTAAAGACTTCATGCAGGATATAATTATATTCAATAATTTCATATTGCTAGAGAGTCAAAGACAGTAACAAATACGTCTGTCCTCTTTCCAAATAAAGAATAATATCTTCATTGATTGACAAAAGCGATTCTTCTGAGCATGGATTATGCCTTTAGGCCCTAGGACGATGACTTTTTAGTGTCTACATACAAACTTTACTTGAAATCATGGCCCCAATTGACAGGACTTTTAAATTAGAGCGCCCACAGGCCACTTTGCTACATTGTACATCGTCATTTTCTTCTACATTGAATTAATTTTCAATCAACATTCTTTAAAAAAATGAGCAAGAGTAGAAACTGGCAACCAATACTCTAACGTTATTTCAAATCCCGAAGCACAAAGATTAATTAAGAACCAATTAATACAGAGACTATACGTCAAAAGAAGATAGAGAAGATAAGATGAGGTCAAGATAAAGTCGTTTTTGTTTTCTTTTGAAGCTTAGATAGATCACAAATATGAAATTGAGGAGAAAATAGAAGATATTAAATGGCTAAGTCTGCATTATTTTTAATAAATACAAAGTATCGTTGATGTTGGTACTCATAAAATCATCAGAGAAGAGAAAGCAGAAACATTTAAGAAATCCTCCTGTACTTTCGTAGGAAGTCAGCATTGTGGAGAAGAGTGTAGACGTTGGAGCGAAGCCACCTGGGCTCAAATCTGGCTCCACCTGTGTGATTTGGGGCAAGTATCTTAACCTCTCTGTGCCTCGGTTTCCTTACTTGCAAATGTGCTCTTAATTCTGATGTGCAGAGTCTTTGTGAGAACTGAATGAGACATCCGTGTGGAGTGTCCCGAAAAGAACTTGGAATATGGTAAAAGTCAACAAATATTATTCTTGTTATTAATTAATTCCAAAATACGGATTTAATGGGAACTATGTAAAAGTATTACGTGACATTGAAGGGACTGTACTGCCTTCAGAAGGAGTAGATTTATTACTGTTGTATTACAATTTTAATTAATTTTCATTTAACTTAACCATACTTGAGGCGAGTCTGAGTAACATAGTATCCTCTTGTCACACTGAGACAAACACATGAGAAAATAGTCCGGTGTTATTTCAGCGAGTTCACTTCTTTATTGCGCTTGTTTGTTAAAGACAAGTACGCAGATTAAAGTGCACAACGGGAATGGTGTCTCAGATGGGGACGTCAAGCGTGCCACAAAATGGAACATGCACCCTTGATTGCAAAAATGTATGGCCAAGCTGTTATAGTTTTAAAAGGAGGAAACAAAAGAATTTAAAAGGTAGTGCATCGAGCGCATTGGGTAAAAATGAGATTGAAGTGTAAAAGAAAACGGCATATGTGAACAGAAATGATTAAATCTTTAAACATTAATGGGCTGCAGAAAACCCAACCAGCTGACATTCTGTCTTCACAAGAAGAGCATTGGACTGAACACTGTGGGGATCCGAATTGTTTTGTCATTGAGCTGTGTGCGTAGATGGGTCATCTCTCTGAACTCGGTGCTTTTTTTTTTTTTTTTTTTACCTGTAAAACAAGACTATTTCACTGGATAATTTCTAAGATTTAATATTTCCACTGGAAAAGAAAAAAGAAAACAGAATTGTTGGTGTGTAATCATATCCTTGCTTCTTCCCCTTTTTTCTTGAAGGACAGCAGTCTTTGAAGATGATCTTTCCAGATTTCTGCCTTCATAAATGACCCTTCAAAAGCAGCTAGGCTATTTCCCTCACCAAGAGCTTTAGGAATATAAGGGTGGTGGTAAGAGGTGGGGCCGGGGGCGCCTGGGTGGCTCAGTCGGTTAAGTGGCCGACTTCGGCTCAGGTCATGATCTCACGGTCCGTGAGTTCGAGCCCCGCGTCGGGCTCTGTGCTGACAGCTCAGAGCCTGGAGCCTGTTTCAGATTCTGTGTCCCCCTCTCTCTCTGACCCTCCCCTGCTCATGCTCTGTCTCTCTCTGTCTCAAAAATAAATAAACGTTAAAAAAAAAAAAAAAAAAAGAGGTGGGGCTGGGCGTTGTCAGAAGGATCCGGAGCATCGAGGCATATGCTGTGTTAACTCACTATACAGACGATCTACTTCAGACCAGCAGTGGCTCTGGGTCTGATCTGTAAAGAAATGCAGCTCCCTGGAGCCAGTTAATAGACAAGCCATATTCATACATCACTACGTTTACGGGTGTAAAGCCAGGAAGGACTTTTCTGAGTTACTTTGACTCGGGAATACACTGATGCCTAATTATAAAGCATGTAATTTTATGGCAGCAAAACCACATGTCCAACCACACTTGCCTTTGTATCTGGCATGTCCTTGATTTATGTGTCTTCTCTCTTCCCCAACCACACTTGCCTTTGTATCTGGCATGTCCTTGATTTATGTGTCTTCTCTCTTCCCCTCCTGGTACTCGATGCTGTCTAGCTGCCTCCTTACACCTTCCCTTCCTAAGCTGTTGCTCGTGAAAATCTGAGTGTGGGTAAAAGTGAATTTCATTTCTTCTAGTTTCCTCTTCTGTTGGTGTTGCTAAATTCAGTCAGCCATTCAAAAGGTATTTACTGCATTTTGTCTTTCCAACACTATTTGAGTTGTGCCAAGGGCTTTATCTTGAGTTGAAATGTGGAAGAGGAGGAGGAAGTCACTAAGTAAAGAAAAGGAGGAAGAGGGGTGCCGGGGTGGCTCAGTCGGTTGAGCGTCTGACTTTGGCTCAGGTCACGATCTGGCAGTCTGTGAGTTCGAGCCCCACATCAGGCTCTGCGCTGACAGCTCAGAGCCTGGAACGTGCTTCAGATTCTGTGTCTTCCTCTCTGTCTGCCCCTCCCCTGCTCACATTCTCTCTCGCTCTCTCTCTCTTTCAAAAATAGATAAACTTTAGAAAAAGAAAAAGAGGAAGAGCTCACTGTACTGAAGAAACAGTGCAAGGTAGGAAGCTGCAAGGAAGGTTTGAGAAAAGGAAAATTAGATACGGAGGCAGGAGAATGGAGGGTGAGAGAGAGATAGAACACGAATGAAAGAGTCAGGAGAGGGACATCTGGGTGCCTCAGTCGGTTGAGCCTCTGACTTGGGCTCAGGTAATGATCTTGTGGTTTGTGAGTTCGAGACTCGCGTTGGGCTCCCTGCTGTCAGCACAGAGCCAGCTTCAGATCCTCTGTCTCCCTCTCTCTCTGCCCCTCCCACGCTTGTGTGCTCTCTGTCTCTCAAAAAAAAAAAAAAAAAAAAAAAAAAAAATCAGGAGACAGAGACTTATAGGTCATGTGAAAGAAGTTCCAAGATTAACAGGAAACCACTCAAGAACTTTAAGCAGTGGAGTGACACAATCAGATCTGGTTTTTTTAAGTCTCTTTGGCTGGGAAGAAGAGAATAAATGGCAGGTGGGGAGGGAATGGGCAAGGGCGGTTGCAGGGAGGCCAGTTGATGTGACATTGCAGTTTTTCAGGAGAGAAGTGAGAACTCGAGCTAGTTTGGTCTAGAGTTTGGCACGATAGCGGCAAAAAAATGGATATTTTTGAGGAGCCTTTAGATGGTTAAATCAGTAACGCTGGACAGATCAGATGTTATAAGCATTGAATTTAACTTCGCCTTGTGTGATAACTTTCAATCATCATTGAGCAGATGTATAGTCTCTTAATTTTGTTTTATCTGCTTTATTTGCTTTCTTGGGAGGAATTTCTGGAAGCTGCAAAGTCCTAGTGAGGGTGGAGTGACTACCAACACTGTGAATGAGTCATGCTTTTTCTGACTCAGGTGGAAATACTGAAGTGCTGTTGTGACCATGGAACCCCTTCCATGGTGCCTGACGTAGCACAGGTGATTGGTGATGCCCTCAAGGCACAGGGAGGTGGGAAACTGAGGAAGAGGTAAAAAGCTAGGAGAGTGAGAGAAGGAATTAGGGTTTTTCCAGCGAATTAAAAGGGACTAAAGGGACTAAATGGGTCACTTGCCAACATGAAATACTTATTGATTCCTTTTATTGTTGTATTTAAGACATATTAGATCATTTTTGAAAAATCTTGAAATGTCCCTAAGAGTGAATATGAAACCATTTTTTTACATCCAGTTGGGCAACTTAACTGGTGTTTAATAACTATGTCATCTCAGCACACCATACAGTTGAACTGCAAAGGTTATTTCCTATAAAGACGGTACTCAAAGGCACATTTAGCTCAGCTTTTTATCATATTTGTTGTGTCATTAATATTAGTGATGTTTTTTTGACAGTTCAATAACCAATGATTTTCATGGAGTTTGCTGTTGCAATCCTGGCTCTCACAATTGAATGTGAACATTTTAATTAACTGTTACTAAAAGAAGATAAAGGTGAGTATAAGTAATATTAAACACTAAATATATATATATTTCATCTAATATATATATATATTATAGACTATGTGTATATATATATATATATATATATATATTAGATGAAAATTCTTTTCCTGAGTTTGTGTGAGGAATAGAGAATGAGATATGAGACTGTGTTAAGATATGTTTCTTTTTTTATGTTTATTTATTTATTTTGAAGGGAAGGGAGGGGCAGAGAGAGGGAGAGAGAAAATCCCAAGCAGGGTCGGTGCTGTCAGCACAAAGTGTGACACAGGGCTTGATCTCATGAACCATGGGATCATGACCTGAGCCGAAATCAAGAATTGGATGTTTAACTGACTAAACCACCCACTCGCCCCAAGATATGTTTCCTTCTATGCATTAGTGTACTGTGTACAATGGTGAACGTATAAACTTAACAACTGATAGTCCAGATGACCTGAGTTTCTCTCCAATTTGGGAATGTGTATAATCAGTTAACAAAAATTCTAGCAGATTCCTATTACTGACTTAGAATTAGTTTTAGTATAATATTTACATTTGTATAAGTTTTTAAAAAGTGACACATTTTTTTGTTCCTATAGTTCTTATGTGCCTATAAAATCATAAACATTATAAATAATAAATAAAAACCATAAAACTCTGAATCAAATCAGTACAAAACTATGAAAGCAATAGTACTTGGATTGTTAAGACTGATCCATCATGGCAGATGACGTTTTGCTGAGACTAAAGCATGTTTTGCATTGTGAACATGGAATCAGATGCTGATGCAGAAGTTCTTTCTACTTTGTCGTGCTCCTATTTGTCAGTAGTGGATCGATTCTCTCTCTCTTTTGATCTGTTCAAGCTACTATGGGACCTAAACCTTTGTTCTGGGTCACAATGCCTTTAGCTATCACTTGGGGCTAATGAATAAGTTCCGTATTAAGTGTACCTCTGTTCTTTCTCTTCTAACTGTGGCAATGAAGGTGAAAATATATGTTGCCAATGAGCTCTTCAATGCAGACAAAAATGAAAGTCAAATGAGTGTGGTGAATTAGAAGTCAAGTGAAGAAAATGTTGTAGGGAATTGGGGTTGATTAACTGTATCATCTCACTAGATAAATGCTGAGAATTGGCTGCTGGTTTCAGAATGTGGAGATTGTCATCGACCCTGAGCCATTTTGGTAGAATAGACAAGGGAGTGATAAAATCTGAGTGCAGTGACTATGCCAGAGAATAGGAAGGGGCAATTTAGGGACAGAAAATACAGACAATTCTTTGGAAGTATTTACGTTAAAGTGATCAGAGAAAGAGTTGACCCCTGAAGGGGGACTAAGGAGAACAGTGTTTTATGAAGCTGGGCATACCAGCATGTTTGCATGTTTAGTGGAGAGGGAAATAATTCAGTTGAGAAGGAAGACTTGATGATGCAGGAAAGAGAGAGGGTAGAATCTAGAACAATGACTTTGAGTGGGCTTGAGGGAAGGGTATCTGGAGTACAAAATGGAGGGGTTGGCTCTAGGTGGGGTCATTGATAATTCACTCATGGTAGCAGAAGGAAAAGCAAAGGATATGCCAAGACAATGTAGCTGGTGAGCAGATGTGGATGTTCTCTGAGTGATTCAATTTCTAAAGTGAAACCTCAAACCTGGTCATCAGTGAAGAGTGAGGATGGGGGAGGTTGTGTGAGAGGGTGAAGATCAAAGAGAATTTATTAAAAGGGTTGGCTGGGAGAGGTTGAGAACGGATGGACCATGATGGGGGATTTGGGTTCATAACTGGGCAATATT
Source organism: Panthera onca (assembly GCF_046562875.1). Classification (NCBI taxonomy): domain Eukaryota; kingdom Metazoa; phylum Chordata; class Mammalia; order Carnivora; family Felidae; genus Panthera; species Panthera onca. The sequence continues at coordinate 19,831,232 of NC_138343.1, read as the reverse complement.
AAAGACACAACTGAGTTCCGTAGGTATCAATTTAATGTAGGGATTGGTCAACGTTTTCTATAACAAGCCAAACAGGAAATATTTAGTCTTTGTGGTCCGTATGGTCATCTCTGCTATTGCGGTGTGGAAGTCGCCATAGACAATATATAAAGTGGAGCTGCAATGGGCCATCCATAAGCTGGGACAGTGAGAGATCTCCTCCCTCCTTTAGGGCTCAACTCAAATGCCAGTACCTTATTGAAGTGTTGTGTGGCTTTCTTGGATACGGTCAGTCGGGCTTCCTTCTACGGTCCCACCTTGATCCACACCTTTGTGCCGTATCTTTCACCTGCACTGGAAGTTCTGGAACTGGTTTGCATTGGCTTGAGGGACCTGATTGATTAAATTTTCAGGAATTCTGTGAATTGATTAATGAAATATTGGCCGCTTGAAATCAGTCATGGTGAGAGTATTTATAGCACAGAAATTGGTAAAGAGTACAAATCAGGGTCTTTCTGACCTCCAAGAACCAGTTGTTAACCATTCACCTGTAATTAACTGGTTTACATCACCGTCTCCCCATCAGGCCCAATTTCTGAAGAATAATGACTGTGTTCACTATGTAACTAGTTTCTCTCTTCTCTCCAAACTACAAGATTGTGGTGTATACAGTACATGTCAAAACTTGTCAAATAAATTTTTAAATGTTTTACTTTTTCCCTCCTTAAAAATTCAAATTCACAAAAGTTCTTCCAGTGTAATTATCTATCCCCAAATCAGCAAAGTGTACCAACCCATACCTACCAGGACTAAGGGAGACATTAGGTGTTTATGAGATTAACCTCACATTGGATCGGACTTTTTTCTATTACAGATTTTTTTCTTTCTGAATTGGCTTTGATTTTAATCTCTTATTGCCCAACTGGCTCTATCACCTTTTGCCTGGACATACACTGTGCCTCACATCTCTGTTGACATGGTTCACAGTCTTTAAGAACATGGGGTTTGGAGCCAGAATACCTCCTGACATTGGGCAAGTTACTAAGCATGTCTGCAGGACTAAAATGGTACATATTTTGTAGAGTTGCTATGTGGTTTAAATGAATTAATCCATATAAGATACTTAGAGCAGTGCCTTAGCTATGTTAGAGCTAATTATCATTATTAAGAGGTCACCAATCTCCCAGGCTTCTACTTTGCTGGTCTAAAAGTCCATCCTTTACAAAGCATCCAGAGAGATCTTTGGCAAACATAAATCAGATCACATGATTCCTCTGCTTGAAAACCACTGACTATTTTATTATTCTGGGAATAAAAATCTAATTTCTTTTTCAAGTCCTACAGTCCTTACATGATCTGTCCCTGTGGTTCCTTCTCAGTCTCTTTGTACCGAGCTCCTCTGCTTTCCCTAATGCTTTACAGATATGGTCTCCTTCCTCTCCTTGAATGACCCAGGCTTTCCTTCTACCAAGGCTCTTGCTCCTCCCTTTGTCCGTAACAGTTTCTTCCTAGTTGTATCATCATTCAGGTCTTGGTCCAGAGGTCCCCTCTCCAGACACATGTCTCCTGAGCACTCTTTCCAAAGGAGCTCAACCAACCCTCATTACTCTCTGTCACATCTTCCTGTTCTACTGTCTTTATGCCATTTATCCATATCTCAAATTGTTGTGTTTATTTATATTTATTTGCTTCCTTTGTTTTATTTCCAACTGGATGTAAGTTCCAGGAAAGTAATATTTATATTACCTATATTTTTCACTGCTGCAGGATTTACACAATTATTACTGGATCAATAAGTGATAGGGATAAATGGATATATTATCTTGTTCTTCTAATCTGAGAACCCCACTGATCAGCTTGTGCTATTTTAATGGATGACATCACTGTCCACCCATTGCAGGAGCCAGAAATCTCGGTGTCATTCCTAACTTCTGCTTATCCCTCATCATCCAAATAATCAACCTTTATGTTATGTCCATTCTCATCCGAACATCGCTCATGAATCTTCTACTTCCTTCTAACTAGAATTGTTTTATTTGTTTGGATTTGAGTGGTCATTATCTCCGATCTTAATCAGCTTCAATCTATTCCCCTCACAGTAGCCTGAATAAACTTGCCAAATCACAATTCTGCTTGTGTCCCTTCATTGTTTAAAACCCTTTAACATTAAAACAGTAACACGGTGTAGCAGCATTATTAGTACCCAACCCACTCCACGTCTTTGTTTGCCCATCTGAGTTGCCTGCAGTTGGGGACAGTTTCTGGCAACCGTAAACTTCTGATAGCTTCCCATATCAGGTATGTGATCTCTCTCTCTTTCTTTCTATGTGAGGGCTTTCTCTGGTACCCTCAAAGCTCAAAGCTTGCTCAAAGCTCAACAAACTCGCTGGTGCGACCCTCAAACAGTGAGGGATGGATCAATGGATGAATGTCCCAGCCATCCCGGCGTCCAGGGTCTTCAGTGAGATGATTCTCAGGTCACTGGAGGCTACCATTCCCCATGGTATACCTATTGCCCATAGGTATACCCAGCTCATTAACACATATTTTTCTGGATTTTCTTATTTCCACATCTCTTCCTCACTTGTGCATCCTGAAATCAACTCTTAAATAAACTACCTGTAGCCAAGGCCTTGTCTCAGAGTCTGTTCTTGGGAAAATACAAACTATGAATTATGGCTTGTAATATACCCCACAATGGGGCCTTTACTACCCTCTCTGGGCTATTTTCCTCAGTTAACAACCCACTGCTTACCCACACCAATCTTGGCTTTTGGGCCATACTAATTCCTTAAGTATATGATGCTTTTTCTAACTTTTTGTGCTTTTGCATACTTTTGCTTACACCTTAAATGCTACCTTCATCCACCAGTGGCTAACCACGTGCTTTGTTCAAAGTGTTCAATGAATAATCTTACAAATAACTAGAGTCTAAAATTTATTCCCGTTCATAGGCTTCTGCAGACAAGTCAAATTATTTGCTTATTTTTACATAATATGTTATGGGACAATTGCTAAAGATCTGAGAAGATATAAAAGAAGAATAGTAACATACAGTAAACTTTAAAATTCCAGATACATATTTTTCTGCTTTTTAATGAGCTTTGAATTAACCAGGTGCAAGCTATCAACTATGTTCATTTGGAAATAATAGAACATCCAGCTCTCCGGAGAATAAATTTGTTTGAATAACATGAGTTTTTAATAAGCCGATACTTACTGCAATTTTTCTTTTTATAATAAGTCAAGTTTTTTTTTATGGCGGATTATCACATTATTATTCTTAATATGGCCTTTTTGCCAAAAATGTTCCCTGAAACCAGCATCTGCTTGGTTTTAATAAATATTTAAGTTGTACCAGCAACAGCCAAAGTGCTGATAGAATTAAACTCATTATGCTTTTATTTTACTACAATACTCTTAGCAAGAGATGTATCTGATCCTGAGCATATAATTAGGGCATTTGAAGTAATCCATGCTTTAACATGATTTGAGACGATAAATACCACTTACAGAAAACATGTTCCTGTTCCTTGCACTGTTACTCCTTTTCTCTCTTTCAGAACTTACTGTTCAGAACTCAGAGAAATATTTCATTGTTGCCTGCACTGGAATGAATACCTGTGTTTCCATGCCCCCTGCATTTCTTCTTCACAATCTATTTTAAACATTGATAATTATGTCTTTAATGACTCTCTTCTCCACTAGGCTACAAACTAAACTGCATCTGTTTTTTTCATCACTGTATCCCTGGTTCTTAGCACAGCACCTGATGCATAGTCAGTACTCGACAAATGTTTGAAACTTCCTCCAGAATGCATCTATGCTTGTTTTTCTAGCATACTTAGAACTTCAGTTGATAATTTCATTCATCTATATACTCATCCATTTTTGTACTCTATAAACTTCATTGATCTCCTGGTATATGCTGATGGATTAGGCCAAGCACTACTTAGTGCCTTAGAAATAAAAGACAGAATCTCTGTCTCTCTCTCTCTCTTTTAAAGAAGGGAAATAGGTAAAAGATAATTAAAATGTAATAAAGTAAGGAAGAAAGCCAAGATAAATAAAAAAAAGACCTGTTTCTAACTTCTTGTTTCTCCCTCCTGGTTCAACTCTACAGGTTGAATATCATTATCGTTTTCATCGTGGTTTATGGTTCAGAGTAAATGACAATGACTAACTGCTACGCACAGGTTAAATAGGAAAAAGAAGGAGTACTTTGCTCAGACATTTCACAAAGAGTCAGAATAACGGTGACATAGTCCAACCTATTTTCATGGGCAGAGGTCACCAAAGTGGCTTTACCTTATCAGTGGTACTCAGAGTGTGCTCTAGGAGTCAGCACCTGGGAAGCTGTTAGAAATGCAAATCCTAGGCCCCTCCCCAGACCTACTGAGTCAGAGACTCCAGGGGTGGGGCTCAGCAGTCCGTGTCTTAATAAATTCTCCCAGAGATTGTCATGTCCATATGTTGAAGAACCACTGGTCTAGATGTTGGTCCCCCAACTTCCCCAATGCAGATCTCCTCCATTCGCATGTACCAAATCTGGAGTCAAACCTACCATAGCTGTGGTTCCTGAGGCACCGGGTTGAGTCTGACAGTTGCACAGCCTGTGGAATGGCATGATGTGAGATCACTAGCTGGCCTCTTTAGGGGCAAGCCTGCAGCCAGAATAATCCTTCATGTCCTGTCCTGACCGCCTCCTAGCTTCCTGTTTTCTCCCCTCTCTTTCGTGTCACCAGGGTCTTGGAGGTGAGCCCCTTTATGTCATATACAGACTTAATTAGTGGCAAGGAGAGCAGAAATCACTAGTTTAAAAGAAAAGCAGTAGAACTTTAGAAAACATTTAGTAGCAGATATTTTCAGCAAATAGGATAAGGATAAGTCAACAAGTAGAATAAGGATAAGTCAGTGACATGAATGTGAACCCTTTTAAGGCCATTTCTTTACTTTGTCAACTTCAGGGTTCGTTACTATAACTGTAACCCATAACATCTTGAGAATATGTAGCTATAATCAAAATGGGAATACACACATTTGTATACATCAACACAGATTCCTTACTTTCCAGAATATCCAGTACACACACACACACACACACACACACACACACACACACACTGTTTTTGTTCTTTAACATATAGTGTTATTTCAAAATGTATTTATGAGTTAGTTTTAAGATTTTTATAATTGGTTGCTTTGTAATGGGCGGCCTAAAATTTTTTAAATTTTATCACTCAGGAAATTCTGACTTCTCCTTTATTGCTCAATTGTAATTTTTCAGAGAGGAAAGGCTTGCTGTTTTCCAACTCAAAGCAAATAGAGTTATTGTATTGTTCTATTTTGTATACCTTCTCAAAAACAGTTAAATAGTTTTTGAAAATTAGAATAGTGAAAGTATGACAAAGATTTCAGTGAAAAACATCTTACTCTGCCCTTATGTGAGCATTTACTATTTACTGGGACATGATTTAAGGTTGAAAATTAATGTTAATGCTCTCTGGAGGGCACAAGTGCTTCCATAAAGACAGTTGGAATTTCTTAGGAAATTCCAGCAAATATCAATTTGTGAATCAATCATTCCATAAATGTTTTAGAAACACCAATATACAAGACACAACCCTATATCCCAGAGTGGAATTGAAGTAACACTTAAATTGAATGGATAAATATACATGAGAAGCCAAGTTATGATATCAATTTAATGATGGCTTGCTTTTGTATAGCTTATTTAAATTATCCTCTTTCAACCTATGATGTAGAAAGGGAAAGAATTATTATCTTCATTTTCAAATAGTAGAATTGAGGCTGAGAATTGCGAATATCAAGTATCAAGTGCCTTTCCCAAGGTCATGAATCCCTGTGCCAAATAGCAAAGCCATGATGAAGACTATCTCTTTGGTCTCCTGTTACAGAACTTGTTCTATGACTTCATGTTGCCTCTTATAAGAAACAAACAAAAGAAACAGCAACAACAACAACAGCTAAGAGATGGTGCATGACAGATTTGTGAGTGAATAATACAGTTATATCTGCGAAATGCTTTTTTGTGGCAGTGATTGGGAACTACCTCTATGAAGGAGAGAATGATGCACCCAGTCTTGGGCCAACTGATCTAAGAGTAAAAGAGTCAAGTCTTTGGGAAACGGATGTAGGGAGGCCCCCAATGGATCAATAGTCTACAATGGACGAATGCACTCTTAGACTTTGATGGCAGTCCTAACCTTGCCTAGTCCTAGCCATTCATTTGCAAACTCTCGTTAGTTGCCAAGTTCTAGTATGGTTCGACCTTGAGGGCCACATTAATGCTAATGAAGTGCAGTCAGTTCCAGACAGCTTTGTTTTTCTACAATTAAAACAATAAGGCAATGATTCTCAGTCAGAATCTCTTGGGACTTTGTCCCTGGCTGTTACTTGGTGGTTCTAATTATTTTTAAAATAAGGACTAAGACTTTTCTTCCCCGCATGAGATCAAATCATGTGGCTTTGGTCTACGTGCACTTTATATGGCTCTGCACGGTGAAAAGTAGTGCTGTTGGTGAGCATAAAAGCAATCAGACTCGATTACCGTTAAAACTGGACTCTGAAGAGAGTCCATGAATAATGCTCAGGACTCCTGAAACGCTTGGTGTGCCCTTCCTTCTTTCTTCAGAACACAGGGCATTAGACAGTAGATGGCAGTGTGAGATGGGGAATTTAAGCCTTGGTAGGGATTTGCTTGAAACTAGCTCAGTAAAAATGGCTTTTTGACTTGGAAGCATTTATTAAACGAACCTTCCATCAGAGTTTTGTTTGGCAGCCAGGAACCCACCCTGGAAGGTGCTGGCAACCCACAGGTACGGGTGTGTAACTGCTTTGTTTGAACTGGGTCCATTGCCCTGCTCGGAAGCAAGGTGGGGAGTGTCTGTGTACAATTCATTGTCACAGAGCCAAGCAAACTGCCACTCAACCCTCTTGGCACCCTTGTGCCCCCTGGAGAATTTTGCACCCCCCCTTACACCTTTCGGGGAAAGTGATCGTGTTTAAATGTGTAAGTAGAAGCTTTGATAGATACAAAAGGTTAATGGTGTTTCAGGTTTTTCCCTAATGTTCTTCCTGTTGTCCCAAACCTCTTAAAAATCAGAGGCAGGGAGTGAGGGGATTTCCAAACCCAAAGCAAACTATTTCATGGAAGAATTTCTCAGGCCAGCTGAAAGGATATTATTCCCCATGGCCTATCAAATGATGGATTCTATTTAGAATTTGTAAGGAATCCTGGAAAATAAGAGAGGGCTGAAGCTGAGTTGGGCTTCCTTTCTAGTACAGACTCTGAGCAGAAGCAGAATTTGATATCTATAATTAGTTTCCTAAATATGTATCCCTCTAGAACACTTTGTAATAAGAAATTGTATTTTAATCAGGGAAGAAATAGCTAAAAACATTTGATTTACTCAACATTTTACTTAATAGAAAAGAGGTCAATAATTCTGTGAGGATCCTTGTTCTATATGCAGTAATTACAGGATTAAAATAAACCACATGATCAGGCTATTGTAAAATTAGTAATTTTTCTGCGTCATGGACTGATGTAAAACTACAGCTCCTTAATTTTAGGTGTAATTTCTAACTGGTGAAATTGCAGCTCCTGTGATATAATATTCATTACGTGACCTTGCTAAGCTCCACTTTTCTCAACTATAATATACAAATAATAAAAGTACTTACTGGACTGTATAGTAAGCCCTGGCCATTATAATAAGCCTGGTACAACAAATATTAACCATTGCTGTTTCCTAGATATTGATGAGTATAGGTGTCTTTTCAAACAATTTTCTTCTCACTTCCCCAAATAGCTAAAAAATATAGTGAATACTACTAGTAGCCCCCCCCCCCCCCAAACAAAATTAGATAGGTAAATCTGCTTAAAATAGAATGCATACCAAAGGAAGTGCTGGGAAATTTGGGATAATGTGTAAGAACAGTAATTAAAAAAATTTTTTTTAATGTTTATTTTTGAGAGAGAGAGAGAGAGAAAGAGAGAGAGAGAAACAGCATGAGCAAGAGAGGGGCAGAGAGAGAGGGAGACACAGAATCTAAAGCAGGCTCCAGGCTCTGAGCTGTCAGCACAGAGCCCGATGTGAGGCTCGAACCCACGAACTGTGAGATCATGATCGGAGCTGAAGTTGGGTGCTTAAACAACTGAGCCACTCATGCGACCCTATAAGAACAATAATTTTAAACACTGTGTTTAAAAGAAGAAAAATAGAATGTTATGTAAGACTTCACAGTTGTATGTGTGCGTGTGTGTGTGAGAGAGTGTTAGAAAGAACGAGAGAGTAAGAATGTGTACATGTATTTCAGTTCATTACTTAACCAATGCTTTGGTTAACTGGTGACAAGGGTACATTTTCAGGAAGAAGGGAAAATAAAGGCATGAGAATAAAGTATTTGCCTGAAGTCACAGAAACTTTTTCCTTTTAATAGGCAGAACCTCTTTATTATCATGTGAAAATGGGGAACAGAGCTTGAAGGACCAGTGTTTGGGCATGAAAATGGTAGTCACCTAAGTGAAACTGAACATTTCTTTTGAGTAAAACGTTCAGTGAGCAGAATTTGCATTTATCAAGAGGAAAAGTTAAGTTCCGAGGAGTTGTGTTGAAGTATCGAGAAGTTCTTGGCCAACTACACCACTTCTTACTTTTTTTGTATTTTCAAGTTGTTTTTTTCATTTCGTTTGGGGTTATTTCAAAGAACCTTTCCAAGGCAACATAGTAGAGTTCTTCTCCTGGCTCTGCCATTTCCAAGCTTTGGGATTGTGGGCAAATTGCTAAATGCATCTCTGTCTTCGCCTGCAATCATATAAAATAATAAAATCTCAGGTTCTTGGGAGATAAAATTAGTAAATGCACAGAACAGCCGCCAGCTCTGTGTCAGGATAGGGTAAGTCCTCATTTAATGAAAGCCAGAGAAAAGGATCATTTGACTTGACAGTCAAATTAGAAAACTATGGAATAGAATTATGGCCATAAGAAGCTTAGAATTAATCAAAACCCCTTATTTTACAGATAAGGACAATAATGCCTAGAAAGATTAAGTGAAGATGATAACACTGTATCAGTATTAGGATTCTCCAGAAAAACCGAGCCAGTAGGAGATATAAATTGATGATAGATAAACACATAGAAGATAGAGCTAAAGATCTATGATAAGACATTGGCTTACCTGATTATAGTATGGTGTAGTTTCTAGTATGAAAGCCAGAAGGCTTGAGATCAAGGAAGAGCCCATGTTTCTATTTGAGTCTGAAGCTGGGAAAAAAAACCCAGCTCAAAAGGCAGGCAAGAAGAATCCCCATTTATTAGTGGAAGGGTCAGCCATTTTGTCCTATTCAAGCCTCCAAGTGATTGGATAAAGTCCACTCACTCCAGAAAGGAAAATCAGCTGTACTCAGTCCACCAGTTCAAATACTGATTTCATCCAGAAACACCCTCCCAGACACAGCCAAATAATGTTTGCCCGAATATCTGGGCACTGTGTGGCTCAGTCAAGTAGACACAAAATTAATCATCACACTGATGTAAACCTAGCATGTAATAATATTTAAGCTCTTAAAGCAATCAGCTCTAGGAAAATTGAAGAGAGTCCTTGTTGTCCTATTTGCTGAAGTATATAACTTTGGTATTTTATCCTCAACAAGTTTAGACTTTTCTTTAAAATAAATTCAAATTTTCAGGCTTTAAAAATGTTACTTTGTTAATAACTTCCCTGGAATTTTTGTTTCTTATATATGGCCTTAAAACAAAGCAGTTCCACATGTATACAGCCAGTCATAAAATCATATATATGGGCTTCCCTTAAAATTCCCTATTCCTGGTATTGTCTCTGCCTTAAAGTGACTTAAAGAGGGAGTAGCATATTGAATTCTTTACCTGCTAAGATTCTGGTCACCAATTCTAATATGTGTGTGAATGGTTTCTCCACACCAACAAGTAACTCAGTTCTGACCCTATCCGCCCAGAGATAGTGTCAGATCCTACAGGTAAAGGGCTCAGTCCCCTAAGACTACTCTCTGCTTGGGATGCCAACTGCTAGCCCAGGTTGTCACCTGTGCTTCTGACCAACTGGCTACAAATCAGAAGTTCCCAGGACCCCTGTCTTGTGTTTGATTAATTTGCTAGAGTGGTTCATGGAGGATATTAAAGGATTAATAGTCAGATGAAAAGATGCATAGGCAAGGTAAATGGGGAGGGGGCGCTGAGCTTCCATACCTCTACAAGGGCACCACTGGAAGCCCTCCAAACTCTACCCTTCTGGGTTTTTATTGAGGGTTCATTACATAGGCATAATTAATTAAATCATTGGCCATTGGTAACTGATGCAACTTCCAGCCCCTCTTTCTTCCCCCAGCAGTCATGGGGCCGGGACTGAAAGTTGCAACTTTTTAGTTGTTGGTTCTCTTGGCAACCAGCCCCGATCTTTAGGTGCAGTCCGAAAGTCACCTTATTAACACAACAGAAGACACCTTTATCCCTCTCATCACTGAGGGAATTCCAAGAGGTTTAGGAACCCTGTGCCAGAAATGGGACAAATAAATATGTATTTCTTATAAATCACAATGCCACCCTTGCCATAGGGAAAACTCCGAATTGGTTATCTGCCCTGAGAGAACTCTGGGATGTGAGTCTAGACAAATGAATCTCAGTACTTTGCTTTGAGAACCCCATTCACCAGTAGGAAATGAATGGAAAAGGAAGTGAGTTTGGATCTGCCAGGGGAATTAAAGCCTTTGGTGATATTTGGGCAGAAGGAATCTGAGCTGAAGACAAAAACGGCAGAGAAGATCACCTATATTATCAAAGAAAAGCAGAGATTGATGTGTATTTCATTAGGGTATACATAACTGAAGGGCTTTGGTGCACCTCAGGGCACTCTAGATTCTTTTGGGGAAAGAAATCCAGGGTCACAATGGCTAACATAGGATGATTTCACTTGGGAAGAGCGATGGCCAAGGTGTACGCAAAAATTACCGAAATATTTTCTTCTCTTTTCCTTCTCAACTCGTGTCAGGAGTTATGTTGTGGTTATTAGGCTGTATACTTCCACTTAAAAAAAAAGTATTGGTACACTTTAAGAATTTTTAATTATTCATACTTTTTCTATGTTATCCTTCCTATTGATAATAAAATGAATTGAAAGTCTAAATTAATAAATAGCTTGGCATTTTGAAATTTTTGATCATGTTTCTGTTTAATTTGAAGATTTATTACAATAAAGATTATTATCAATGGAAATTCATCTGAAATGTTTATCTTATGATTGATATTTTATCTTATGGGTGATGTTTAATTTAACCTATTAGAAGTATCTAAGTATCTGTACTATGTTTTTTGCTATTCACTTTAATTCCAATTATTGTTAATTTGAATGATATTAATTTTTTTTTGGATCTCATAAACAATACAAATAATTTTTGGATCTCCAAACAATACAGATAATCAAATAAATAAAATTTGAATTTATTAAAAAAAATTACCCCCCCCCTTAGTATATCCTTAAATTAGCTTACTAAAATACTTCAGAGTAAATCTATGAATTATATTAAGTACTTTTTAGTTGAAATTATTTAAACTGAGACAATTATAAGGGTGATTCTATAAAATTGGTTTCACTTTTTTCCCACCAATATGCATTTGCTTCCTAAATCAATGCTGTCCATTAAATATATGCACTTAAAATCAACTTCGTTGGACATGTGAATCAAATGGGGGATGCCATAAATTATACAAATATTTATATAATCATACTTTTCCTTATACATAATACTTTATATTATTGACTTACAAGTTTCAAAGTGTTTTCACTAGATTTTCTCAGAAATATTATTGCCTACTTAAAATGAGTCATCATTTTTTCCAAACTCCAAATTTAAAACAGTGGGTATGACATTGTTTCTGACTTCAAGAAACTTAGGTTCTTCTGCTGTAGACAGAGAAGCAAAGAAATATTATGATCTGAGAAGACCAACATTATCATTGAAATATAAATCACATAGTGTAGACACAGAGGAGTAAGCTTCAAATTCTGCGTGGAGGAATGGAGACGAATCAAGGAAGACTTTGAAGATAATTTAGTATTTTGCGCTGAATTGGAAAAGATTAAGAATTGTTCAGGAGGGACAATTGTGGAAGTGTATTCCATGGTGAGGGACTAGCAAGGGTGGAGAGGCATGCAAACAGACAGGATACTGGAAAGATTAGGTAGGTATTAGGAAACAAAGGTAGAAAGTGGCAATTTAAATCTGCGGAGAGGAGAGAGATCAGAGCCAGGTAGTGAAGGACTTTACAAATTATTCTAGATATTTACAGCTAGAAGAGATTATACTCTCATTTATCTTTCAGCAATTCTAAGAAGTAGGAAATGCAAATGATCTCAAGTGTACGAACGATCACCTGACCAAGGAATATCCAATTGGAGATTGGTCTTCTGGTTTCTGATTCTGTGCATTTAAACTACATTGCCAACAATCCTGGGTTTATTTGAACCAATGTTCCAGTAAGTCAAATAATAAAGAGTTAGTTGCAAGAGGGAAGGATTTTAGTTTATTCTGTTTACTGCTCCATCCACAATTCCGAAAGCAGTGACCATTTCAAAATTGGTGGAACTGATGAATAGCAAGCATTTATTGAGTGCTTATAAAGTACCAGATGTTCTTTTAAATATCTTTACTTAAGACTTAAAGGATTAAAGCACTATTAGAGAGTTGCGTTACATTTTGGTGCATTATTTTACAAATTATTGCAGGACAAGGAAAGCGTAATATGATAAAGAAAGCTCTGGGTAATATAACCAAAAGGGTTCCCAAAAGACACATTTTATAGAGAAGAAAAGATTTATTTAGAGAGTGAAACTTGTCTTCAAATACTTGAAAACCCACCATGTAAAAGATGTAGAGCTATCTTGGAGAATAATCTCCAGAGAGTTTATCTGGGGTCAGTATGTGTGTATTTCAAGGAGTTATATTTTGATTTAATATTTGTAAGAATTTTCTAAACTTTCTGACAATTCAATTTAACCAACCATACAACAAATGAGCCTGGGATGAACTAAGCTTCTGTTTACTCATGATATTCACGCAAAAGCTTGAGGGTCCGTTGATCCTATAGAATAGATTCATTCTTTGAATGACAGATTAAGCTATTTGATATCCAAGGTTTATAAGTCTACTAGGAAGCTGGTAAACCAGTTGGATTATTGAATTCAAGACTGTAGAGAGCCAGTCTATTAACATGTATGTTTAAAAGCAGTTGGCCTGTTTCAAATCAGCTTGAAACACCAATTAAAGAAAAAAAATTCTCTTTGGCCTTTTCTCAATGTCTTTTCCAAGTCAAAGCAGATTATTCACAGTTTCCTTTAATGTCTGCTGTTCTGTTTATGAGGAATGACTCAAGGGAAGTTTTTCTTTAATTCAAAACAAACAGATTGCTTACATGTTGAATGGCTGGCTGATAGTTACATGTTTCCTGAGAACGTTTACCACTTGTCAGGTGTTATATTACCTGAACTTTTGGTGACTCACGAGGAGGGACAGACCTCAGTTCATGAACTCTCGCTGCTGACATTCAAATCACTCTTTGGGCTAACTGTGAATTTTCTGAAAAAAAAAAAAAAAAAAAAAAAAAGTCCTTCATAAAGCATCATAAACAACTGGTAGTTTAGGAAACCATTGGATTGCAGAGTGGACTCTCATGTCTTAGGATATTGATAAGGGAATGGTTACACCTTTGTATCTGGAGCATCTCCTGCAGGATGCTCTGAATAACAGAGCCATGTTATTTTTTCTGAGGAGATATCTGGAGTAAAGGTTAAAATATCAAGTTTGGATGAGAACTTCTTTCTTTCTGTCTTCTCATTTGAAATATTATTTCACAGGCTACTGCTAGCCTGCTCCCATTCTTAACCGAAAGTGACGCAAGCTAAAAATAGGATGCTATTAAATCATATGAACACCCCAGAGATGGTGACCCTAGGCACCCCTTCTTCTGTTCTTTTCCACACACACTGTGAAATGTAGAATTCAAGGTGCTGTGGTCAGCCCAGCTAAACTAGAATACTGATAGTTGTTTTTTCTTACTGATAGAGGGTGGAGAGCAGAACCAGAGAAGTGGGCGGGCCTCATGGTTTGAGACTGACTTAAAGGTAACAACGTTTTTCATTGCTCCGGGTAAGCTCTGTTGGACATTTTTAATGTTTTTTGTTTCGTTTTGTGTTGTTTTTGTTTTTTTTACCTGGAAATCCAATTTGTACGTAAGAAAATTTTAAATTCCTAAATCTCTTCCTTTTTAAACTCTAGTCAGGATATAAAGAGGAAAAATATCAACCTTTGATTTTATAATTAACTTAAAAAAAAAAACAACTGAGGGGCGCCTGGGTGGCTCAGTTGGTGAAGCGTCTGACTTCAGCTCAGGTCATGATCTCCCAGTCTGTGAGTTCGAGCCCCACGTTGGTCTCTGTGCTGACCTCTCGGAGCCTGGAGCCTGCTTCAGATTCTGTGTCTCTCTCTCTCTCTGCCCCTCCCCTGCTCATGCTCTGTCTCAAAAATAAATAAAAACATTAAAAACATTAAAAAAAAACCTGAAAAGACTTCTAGTTGGATTAATTAGTTCGTATAAGCAGAAACTCTACACTCTTAGGTCATCAGAGTAGTGGGCTTAGGGCCACATGATTATATTAAAGGGTTATGGTGGAGTTTGGAGAAGCCATCTCCTGAGCTCAAAGATTAGAAAATTAGCAAGCCTTTAAAGTAGGTATTTCCTCAATAGGATTTCTGTGAGCGTAATCTTCATTCACTGGTTCCTACAAATAATCTTTATGTCTTAGATATTCTGTGACTACGTGGAGGTTAGAATCTTGGCTTTCTGCCTCAAAAGGGGTTGATAACAGGTGTAGCCGGCTTTTGGGGGGAGGGGACATTCTTTAGTGAGTACAGTTTCTCTGAAGTTCAGAACTGTTAGCAAGCGCTGAGGTGGATAGAGCAGGGAGCACGGATTCAGGACACACAGGTCCTCATGTCTCTCCTGCCACTAACAGCCAGTGTGACAGGATATAAATCACTATCTCTCTAGGCTAGTTTTTTCATCAGTAAAAATTTAAAAGTGGGCCTACATGACTTTGAATCTACTTGCGAGCTTTAACATCTATGTTTCTATATTAACAATTTTTTTTTGAAAAGCAGCAAAGCCACCCCTTCAGAATGGAATTCATTCTATGGCCTTTACAAAAAGGAATCAAAGAATGTGCTTATATTTAAATCAAATTTCAAACAAATGATGTCGTTCCGAGTAGTAAAGTCCTATCAAAACAATTAACTTTGGAGATACATTTCCTAAGATTTGTTTGTTTTGAGGGTCTTTTGTTTTGTTTTCACATTTTAAGTAAAACATACTAGTACAAAAATGAAGAAAGTTAATGTCCTTTCAGATCATGTTATTTGTCGAAGTTGTGACTGAGGCTTGACGGTTTCCTAAGGTTTTCTGCTTTAGCCAGTTTTAGAGTTTTGTTGGCTTGTTTATTTCAGAATTATTCTCCTAGGCTCTTCCTTCTGAAGAGGAAAAACATCGAAATGAGTAGATAATTATCCAGATAATTCCCTTGCCTTCTTAAATGTTATAGTGAGTTCTCCTATTGTCTTACTTTTTCAAATATGCCAATGATTTATCCTGAACCTCACTTTTTCTGCGATGGAGCCAAAAGCATCCTTTGGTACTAGCTGAAAGGGTGCCTCTCTGACCTGTGCTTTCTGAAGGAAGCCACACTGCATGGCTTTAAACAAATATGTTTAACATGTATAACATGTTTAACAAATGTGTTTAAATGTACAACACTGTGCATGGTTTGGCCTGAGAAATAATTAATAAGCACATGGCCTTCCATAACTTTCTCTGGGAACTTTTTGAGCCTCTTATATGGCTTTATTTCTTTGTCAATTTAAGTCAGTTTCTTTCTGTTCCCAAATCCCCAATTCTTCTTTGGTAGTAAACTGTCACTCAGGTGTATGGTCTCTTTTGCAGAACAAGAGGATCACCTGTATGTTGTGATGGGTTTGAGTCACCTGGCATTCCGTCACCCTTATCTCATTCTAACACCGCTGAACTTTCTCTTCCTGAATTTGCCTTAATTCACTCTGAGTTCACATTCTGGCTCACTGCATCTGTTTTCACTTGCTGTTTTCGCTGTTTTGAGAACAAAATAATAGTTCCGATCCCCATAGGGGTCAATTACCTTCACTGTGTTCACTATCACATATTTCATTTCCAATCCAAACTGCCATTTTGCACTTGGCTTGTTCACGTCATGGTTAAGAGAGGCAATGTGGATTGGAGTCAGAAGGGAGGCAAATATTTTGAATAGATTTATACAAATCCATCAGTGCACCTGGAAAAACTGTATAGCACAGTGGACAGAACATAGGTATTAGAATCCGAAACTAGCATTCAAATCTAGGCTTTGCTACTTGTTAACCATTTGACCTTAGATGGTCACATAACCACTATAAACTCATTTTTTCATGTATAATACGTAGGCAATAATAACAATGTTACTGGGGTGCCTGGGTAGCTCAGTTGGTTAAGCATCCAACTCTGGATTTAAGTTCAGGTCACGATTTCGCAATTCGTGAGATCGAGCTCCACATCAGGCTCTGTGCTGACAACATAGAGCCTGCCTGGGATTTTCTCTCCTTCTCTCTCTGCTCCTTCTCCCCCCCCCCCCCATCTCAAAATAATAAACAACAACAACACTAAAAAAAAAAATGATCTTATTGGATTGTTATATGGAACAGAGATAATAGGTAACATATTCAAAGTGTTTGGCACTTGAGAGACAGATACTAAATAAATACTACTTATTATTAATACCAACAAAAAAGTTGATTATATTAACATTATTTGTGAGCCAGTAGCACAGTCCTCAATGCAATCTAGCAATTATTCATTGAATTCCAAGTGCGTACTCTAGTCTGTGCATGGGACACATGAAAGAAGTGTAATTGTAACTCTTCACCTTTCCTCATCTTCAGCTCTGCCTACTCTCCAAAGTCCAACACTTCAGCAAGCTACTCAAAGCTCTTCTCAACTTGTCAAAGATTGGCTCTTGGCCAGTATGTCCAGCTTCCACTCTTTCCCTCGCTTTCCCAGTCTGCATCTTGCATTCACCCAAGCTGCTCACATCCATATGCCTCCTTGTGTCCTCTTGGGCTGAAGACAACCAGCCCAAGGTAAATTTCATTCTTTTTAAGACCCAACAAAAATGTGACCTTCCTTGTGGAGTCTTCCTTGACCTTCCCTTCTACGTCATCCTCATGGGAAAGGTGCTTTATTGAAAACACACAGCCCAATAAGTCTTTAATAAATATTGGTGGAGGTTTCAGCTAGCAAGACCTGTGTCTTAGGTGTCTTTTGTGGGAGAGGAAGGAGAGAATTCCAGCTCCATTACTTACTAGCTGTGTGACTTGGACTGTTCAGAATCTGTTTTCACGTCTCCAAGTGGAGGCTCTCAATGACTTGTGTAAGTGAGCTAATATGCATGAAGCAGTTGGCTCATAATAAATGATTACTTTTCCAACATGATGACAGTGGCACTCCTACATTGTTTCTACATGATGGTGTAGGTGCCTGTTACTGGATTTGAGCTCACAAGGCCTGGGCTAACACTTCCCGTATTACTCTAACGCTATTACAATCACAGTGTGTACCAACTATCGGCTGAGTGCATGTATCATGCATGTCTTTCTTTCCTCCAGAAATCTTGCCTCACTGAGGGCTCCCAGGGGTTCCAGCTAAAATCTAGGGGCCCATATCCTCACTGTTTCAACTCAGCATCGCTTCTAAGCTCAGTGTCCTCTGTACTTTTGCATTTTTGGTGGCTTTTGCTATCCCTAAAATTAACATGAGAAAGTTTAAAACATTCCCCATATTTCCTTTTATTTTGCCCCATTTCCTCCAGTGACAGGGATCTCTTTTGTGGTTCTCTAAACGGGGCTCATATATCTAACTGTATACCTTCCGCTTGATGGAAAACTAAAGGTTTGGTGCAAGCTAAATAGTAAGCTGCATTGGGGAAACAAAATTCAAAACAAAAACAAAAACAACAGGCTGATTGATGAGCTCATTATAATAGGAGATACATTTTTGGAATAGATTGGGCTGAAAGATAACAATTCTCTTTTGCAGTTTGGCTTGGTGAGTTTTATGGTATCGCTTTGCCTTTTATAACAACAGGGAGATTGCTGATCTAGGGGGAGCATATGTGGAAATGAGGAAACAAGGAAAATATCCGCTAAGAAAATCCAGGAAATCTATAAAAGATGTTATATACACAGTTTGTCTCTGGTCCTGACGTGTTCATTCACTGGAATTGGGTCACACGTTTGGGGGATGTCAGAATGTCTTTCTCATGAGTGGAATTAATGTAAGAGCTGGAGCTCTGAAAACCTAGGTAGTTTCCACTTGTATGTTTGTCGTCAAAGGACCTGAGTTGATTCAATTAATTATGCCCCCCCGCTGAGTTCCATTTCCATTCGAAGCCACATGGCAAAGCTGTAAATGATACGTGCAAATAAGGATCCATCTCTGGGGAAAGCCTTCTTATAGGGACGCCTGCACTAGCCTTGTGAGTTGCCACCCATGTGCTAAGCTGGGTTTCAGGGCTGCAACCTCAAGAAAGGGACCTTGTCTTCTCTCTTCTTTTTTGATATTAGGCTCAACATCTTCCATTTTACATATACTTGAAAAACAAAGCAAGATGTGAAAAAATGCATTTCTATTAAAATGAAACGGCAAGATTGCCTATTTCAGGAATTCCACCGGAGGTGTATTCTGTTCTATTTTAATAATGCTGCGGGATGTACCAGAAGGTCTTTACGTGCACTCAGGTGTCATGAACAATCAAGCCTGGACTCAAATCTCTCTAGTTATTGTTGCATTTCAATTAAAACCGTATTTCAGAAAAATGGGATAGGAGTGTGTTTTAACCTCAAAATGATTCATTATGTGCCCCTCTATGGAGAAATATTTTTGAAGACTCAACTAAAATTTTACATCAGAAACAAACAAAATTGAATGCTCAGTGACTATCTTTTTACATGCTCCATGGGTCTTTCTTTTGATTTTTTGGTTTTAGACAGCGCATCTAATCATGACGGAGAGGCTCCGACTTTCAGTTTCCTTTTGATCTGCAAACTCAAATAAATAGCACCATCCTGCAGGTAGTTCACTGGGGCCCAATACTGGCCTAGATTTGTCACTGAAGCTCAGGACAGAATGTGGCTTAATTCATAGCACGTGCCATAGTGGGCTCTATGTAGGCCAGGCAAACTGGGGTTCAAACCCAGGTCTGCTCCTGGGAAACTCTGAAAACTTGATCCGTATTTTATGTCTTCAGGTTTCACTTTTACTACCATAACCGGGTACGTCAATGCCTGCCCTGTGGAGTGACTTTGAGAATCAAATATTTTATGGTACACAAAGATCTTCAACTGTGCAGGGCATATGGTACTGTGTGTGGTCCCCGGACCAGCAGCATGAGCATCCCTTGAGAACTTGTCACAAATGCACATTCTTGGCCACACACCAGATTTACTGAATCAGAATCATATTTTAATAAGTCTTCTAGAAGATTATCATGTATGCTCTAGTTTGAGAAATTGGCATAGTGTCTAATAAACTATCCAAGGACATTTGCTGATTCTCATAAACTGTGATTTGGAATTATTCTAGAAACTCAGTAAATGAGGTGAATCATGCTTTTTTAAAGAACACTCTTACAAATATGGAATCTTCCAGCATAAATAAAAATATCTAATAATTACTGACAGCTTATTATCTTCTAGAGCCTATGAGAGGTGAAGAAGTACTGATTATTTTCCTCAATCACAATAACCTCAAGAGACAGGCTCTAATAGCCGTCACATGTTACCTTAGCTAGGATGACAGGGGTTAACTCAACACATGTGGAGGTAGGTCTCTCCTTCAAACAAACTTCAGAAACGTTATGCTTAACTACAGTTAGACTAGTACTGTGTGGGGGTACTTAGGTGGCTCAGTCAGTTAAGCGTCCAACTTTGGCTCAGGTCATGATCTCACAGTTCGTGAGTTCAAGATCCGTGTCGGGCTCTGTGCTGACAGCTCAGGGCTCAGAGCCTGGAGCCTGCTTCGGATTCTGTGTCTCTCTCTTTTTCTGCCCCTTCACTGCTTGTGATCTCTCTGTCTCCCAAAAATAAATAAATAAATTTAATTTAAAAAAGAAAGAAAAGAAAAGCACTTTATGTAGTCAACCTGATCATAAAATTTCATTTTGATAAAATTGCTGAGCAGACATTCACAACTCTATTCCGCTTCTTTTAAATTTTAGTTATTTAATTTATAATTTTTCAAAACAACTTTACTGAGGTATAATGGATATACAAAAATGCACATATTTAACGTATACCATTTAATGTGTTTGGACATATGTATACATCCATGAAGCCATCACCACAATCAAGATAAAAGACGTATCCACCTCCAAAAGTTTTGTTGTGCCCGTTTTTTTTTAAGTTTATTTATTTTGAGAGAGAGAGAGAGAGAGAGAGAGAGCATGTGAGTCGGAGTAGGGCAGAGAGACGGAGAGAGAGAGAATCCTAAGCAGGCTCCTCGCTGTCAGGACAGAGCCCAATGTGGGCTTTGAACTCACGAACTGTGAGACCATGACCTGAGCTGAAACCAAGAGTCAGATGCTCAACTGACTGAGCCACCCTGGAGACTGTCTCTGAACAAATTTTTAAAGGCACAGTATAATATTGTCATTATATTCCAATTTCTTAAAACAAGTCAGTTCTATAAAAAGTCTTCTTCTCAATCTATATTGTATGTTAGTGTTTACATAACACACAAACATATATTTATATGCATGTTTTATATATATTTATGTGTGTGTGTGCATGTACTTATATATAAACTTCCTGAGGTCAGAAATAACATTTATCTTACTCATCCATTATACTTCTGTGCTTAGAACAGTGCCTGGCATGTAAGTGCATGATTTGAAATCAATAATTACTACTTTACTGAATGAATGAGTAAATGAATGCACCTCTACTAGTCCTGGTTAAAAAAACAAAAACAAAAACAAAAACAAACAACCACACCATGAAAAACTTGCAGCTTTACAAGCCAATATCTTTGTTTTTCGTCCTGTTCGATTGAAGAAATTATGGCTCAATCTCTATTTAGAAAGCAGATATATTCATTTTAGTATTTTTAACATTAATATGACTAACCCACTCACAAGTCATTAGATCAATGTGACATTTCATTCAGCTTTAATCATGAAGACGTAAGTTTTGAGGTTGAAAAGGACCTTAGAGAACGTCTAATCTCTCATTTTGCAAAGTGGGAGTTTGGGCCCAGGAGTGAAGTGACTTGTTCAAGGTCAAACGCTGGCTAGGGGTGAGGCCAGAAGCAGTGCTGGAAATCCAGGTTGGCTGATTCCTGATCCAACACTTTCTTACTCTAGACTATTCATATAACTGCACCCGGCTCTGGCCAGGTTGGGCATGTAATACATGAAATGCAGTCACACACTACCCTCCTACAATCCCACATGTCTTAAGATGGAAAAATTCAAATGTAGTTTTTTTTTAATGATTATTTTTGAGACAGAGAGAGAGAGGGAGGGAGGGAGAGAGAGTCCATGGGGGAGGGGCAGAGAGAGAGGGAAATAGAGGGTCTGAAGCAGGCTCCACACTGACAGTGGAGAGCCTGATGTGGGCTTGGAACTCACCAACCGTGAGATCATGACCTGAGCTAAAGTCAAATGCTTAATCAGCTGAGCCACCCAGGCACCCCGATGCAATTTTCTTCTAAACTGGCTTTGCCCCTAATAAGCTGTGTACTCGTCAACAAGTTAGCATCACTGTGCCTCAATTTCTTCATCTCTAAATCTTAGAAAAATAACAGTACCAGCTTCACAAGATTGCTATGAGGTTTACAGGAGATTAAATGTGTACACTCTTTAGAACACTGCCGGCCCCTAGGTAAGCTCTTTGCAGGGGTTAATCCTTACTCGTATTATGTTCGGGTGGGGGTAAAGCTTGTTAGTTGGCCATGTTCTCCTGAGCTGGGGTGATGAACAGGTAAAGGGAAAGCCCATCTGAAGGATGAGTTTTTGTAGAATGCAGACCAGCAAAGTCTGGGGAGTATTAGCTCATGTTATTTATTGGAAGTGTGTGACCTGGGCAAATGTGAGTAGGTACAATTGAACAGGCTGCATGGAATGACCTAACTTCATAGCAAAAGTTTTGGATTCTAAGCCCAAATTTCCATTTGGAATGATCAGTTCACATAAAAGCGATGCTTATGTTCAACATTACATAGTTGATACCTAGAGAAGAGAAGTTGTAAGTAGGTGTGCAGTTTGTGATGAAGAAAACAAAGGTGAACCTTGCTTAAGAAAATAGTTATATTCTTAAAAACTGTCAATAAATGAAATCTTCAAAAACAGTCAAGATTTAAGTATTTCTGTGAAACTACTCATTGCTAGAAAAAAATCATAGTGGAAATGTAGTCTATTGTTTTCTCCCTATTCTAGAGCTAAATCAAATTGAATCTGTTTGGACAGATTATAAAAGCACTGTATATATAGCATCACAAAAGTGTGTGGTATATATTATAGGTATATAATTCATACAGTGTTATATAGATTTCATTGTCCATATATGCGTACAGACACATGTATGTATGTCTGTGTTTGTGTCAAATTTTAAAATGCATTCAAGCCTATTACAAAATAAATTCCTTAAGTGAGCAGAAACAATGAGTTCATGTTAGTTGCTGATCACTAAGCACTTAGATTTACAGTAAATGTACCAGACTGACCAGGTAGAATTGGAAGGCAGCAGACTAAAGCACTCTGGTGGCATTTGTCATGGCCACTATATTCTCCTAATTAGGGGACTGTAACTACTTAAGCCATTTACAGGATGGTCAATAAAAGGCATTTGCACCAGAAGAACTCTACAATGGAAAATATACTTTGAACATAAAATGGTTGGTCAGAGGGGTGCCTTGGTGGCTCAGTAGGTTAAGCGACTGGCTTTTGACTTTGGCTCACGTCATGATCTCACGGTTTGTGGATTTGAGCCCTGCACTGGGCTCCACACTGACAATGAGGAGCCTTCTTGGGATTCTCTCTCTCTCTCTCTCTCTCTCTGCTCCTACCCTGCGCTCGTTCTCTCTCTCTCTCTCTCAAAATAAATAAATAAACTTTAAAAAAAGGTTGGTCAGAATATGGCTTCATTCTTTTTCTTAAAAGAAAAAGAGACAAAATAGGTTTTCTTGTTGGTTTGTTTTAGGTTTTGATTCTGTGTAGAAATTGGACTCTCTTTTGAGGACCCAGAAAAATGCACCTTCATTTCTCCTAGGAAGGTCATGTTTACATTCCCAGACAGAGAGAAAAGACCTTTCTTGACGGCTGCCCTCTGCAGCCCCAGCATGAAACGAAAACTTGAAGATTGTTTCTGCAGCTTCCATTCAAAGAAAGGAATTGTCAATTATCCATAATTAATATTTACTGAGGACTCACAGGGGTTGCAGCAGGTAAGAGGGAGTGTCAAACACGCCCACAAAAAGTTATGTTATTTCAAGTTAAATACAGATTTGACTGCAATGCTTTCCCACTGGTACCATACTTTTTCATTCCTTTAGAAATCTAGTTATATATTTTTAAAGAAGGGTTGACTGTATATCCTTTAACTTGTTTCTTTTTTACTTCTCCCTGCGGCAAAAAGAAGCAGCGACAACAAAAATAAAAGTTTTTATGATCCTGCTGAATCAAGATACTAAAACATGAGTTAAATGAAGAGGCGTGGAGGTTTTAATGAAGAAAAATAAAACAATTTAAGCGTTGCCAGGTGGAAAATGAAACAATCTCTTTATATGGAATGTGTAGAAGGGGACGAGGCACATAGATGCCTGGGAAGACAGTTTCCAATGTCAGGAATTTTTTGCCATGGTCTTTGATCTGCAGTCCAATTTTAGTCTTGGTCTGAAAGAAAAAAAATGAAGTGGAAAACTATTACTTGTTCTAATGAAAAAAATCTCAGTGAACCAAGACTGACTATGGAAAAACAATCCAGGAAAAAGGGTGTTGATTCAAAAAACCAAACAAGCCTTAAAAACAAAAGTCAAAACAAAACAAAGTCCACCCCCCCCCCCCACACACAGAAACTAACCCCAAACATCGCTGCCACCGAATACTTAATGTGCTGTTCATCTAATATTCTACTATTATTTCATACCTTCTTGAATACCTTGTTTTTTTTCCTTTGAATGAGTAGGACTTTTCTCTCTGTGAGAATTACCATTGGTTCCATCTGATAACTTTACTATTCATGTAATCCAACTTCTAAAATTATGTACCAATCATCTGCCTAAGAATGTGGTCCATGAAAATGTTTGCCATTGAGACCTTGCTGTTAGAATATATTCTGACTTACTAGGCACCTGGGTGGCTCAGTCGGTTAAGCATCCGCTTCTTGATTTCAGCTCAGGTCATGATCTCAGGGTTCTGTAAAATGGAATTGAGCCTTGCATCAGGGGATTTTCTCTCTCCCTCTCTCTGTGCCCCTTCCCTGCTTGTGTGCTTTCTCTCTCTCTCTCTCTCTCTCTCTCTCTCTCTCAAAATAAGTAAATAAACATTTAAAAAAGAGAATAAATTCTTTGTTGCATGGACTGACTTTCAAAAAAAAATATTTTAGAAAGAAAGAGAGTAGGGGAGAGGATCAGAGGGAGAGAGAGAGAATCTCAAGCAGGCACCACACTCAGCGTGGAGCCAAATGTGGGGCTTAGTCCCATGACCCTGGAATAGCGACCAGAGCCAAAATCAAGAGTTGGGCACTCAACTGACTGAGCCACCCAGGTGCCTCATGAACAGATTTTATAAGTGAAAACCACATTGATGTTTTGATGTTTAAGAAAAAGAGATAGTAGTGTTGTTGCTTCCTTTTGCCTCATAGTAGACAAAGTTGACTTGGGAGGATAGGTTTTTAACCCCAGATAGGATAAATAGGAATTTTGGATAATATAGGGCCTGGTTGAAGAAGAGGAAGAAGAAGAAGAAGAAGAAGAAGAAGAAGAAGAAGAAGGGGAAGGGGAAGGGGAAGGGGAAGGGGGAGGGAGGGGAAGGGGAAGGGGAAGGAGGAGGGGGAAAAGTTGCCTGGGTTCAAAAACATGAAAGAGAAATAAATCTTCAGTTGCTAGAAATGAAAAAGAAATCCAGAGTCTGAGAAGTGAGCCATAGGTTGGGTTATTTCAAATGTGTCAGGTTGGGTGTTTTTTCTTAGGTGTTTGGGTTTAAATATCAATGGATATTGGGGTTTAAGCCACTCTATATAACAAGGAAGGGCTATTTTCTCTCTTAACTGGGATCAAAACACCAAATCTAATGTATGCAGAAGTCTCTGGGAAACCAATATCCACCATTATACATAGACAGAAACAGAGTCCTCTGTGAGAAATTAGAACTTTCAGCCAATTGTGAGAACAGGTGAATACATTTGGTAACATGGCCAAGAAACAAAAACTATAAACTAAAACTAAAATCCAAATGAAAACTAAAAACCATATGCAACCCATAAGAAAATGCATACTCTTGGGACTACAGGTAATAGAGAAATCTGAAAGGGAACTTAAATAATAATATTAAAAATATTCATACGGGGTGACTGGCTGGCTCAGTCATTTAAGCGTCTGACTTTGGCTCAGGTCTTGATCTCACAGTTCATGGGTTCTAGTCCCACACTGGGGTCTGTGCTGACAGCTCAGAGCCTAGAGCCTGCTTCGGATTCTATGTCTCCCTCTCTCTCTGCTCCTCCCCAACTCATGTTCACTCGCTCTCTCTCTCAAAAATAAACACTTAAAAAATGTTCATAGATTAAGTACTGGATGCTATAGATGTTATGGAAACAGAGAAAGCACATTGGAAAGTAATCCAAATAGAAATATTAAGAGTGAATTTAAATTAAAAGTAAGAGTAAATTAAGACATTAAATATATTAAGAGTAAATAAGACATTAAGAATAAAATTAAGAGTAAATTAGACATTAAATACATTCCTTTTTGTGGAAGATGGAGTAATGGAAACTAAGCTACTATTTAGTGAAGACTGGCCCCTACTCAAGAGACCACCATTTTCTCAATGGGGGTTTTCACCTTAATTCTTTATAAAATCATTTAGGCAACAATTTTCTTTAAATAGTTTCTTTCCTTTATAGCCTTCAAATACTAATGTTTCTAAAGGCAAATAGCAATGTTTCTAAAGGACAAGAAGAGAGTCAGAAGTCAGAAGATGATGGTTCCTTTTTCTTCTCTCCCACTGCTGGTTGTCAGTCCTGGGTTTGATTTTACCCTATAATTTCATGAATACTTGCAAGAAGACATGAGACTCATGGGTCAGAGACAAAGGACTTTAATATTCACAACACAACAAAAAGCAAAAGTATCAGTATATCTGCATCAGTTCTCCCTTACCCTCAAGTTACATGAGGTGCTGAGGAGGGTCTGGATATGTCTCTGCCATGCAGCAGGTTGTATTACAGGAGAGGAACCTGAGGCTTAGCGAACCTACAACTTTGTAGCAAGCAGGAAGCAGTCCCGCTTTGTCCTGAGGGGCAAATGTTGTAATATCCCTTAAGGCTTCTCACAGCAAACATGGTCCTGTGTGATAGCCCTGGTAGGGTGGTCAGAGTTTTGCATTCTCAGCATACCCAGCAAGATGTATGGGACCTCAAGAGACCCATGCAGGAGTGTCTCTCACAGCCGGAACATCACTTAACCACTCAAACTCTCGGTGCCTCGGTTCTCACATTGGTTAAATGATGCAGCAGAAATTCGTTACCTCCCCAAATTGTATTAGCTTTAACATTTTACAAACCTTTGTTGACTGAAGTTTTCATTCTGATAGAAAGGACATGGGTTGGAACCGAGAATGCCATCTCAGGTTTCTGACACAGTGTCGGAAAGAGATAAGCATTCATAAGGTGACAGATGTAGTAAGAAAGGGGAAGGGATCAAATATTTAAAAAACACATTAGTACAATTAGTGAGGTCAAAGTCATCAAGATTTGAATCAAACTTTTTAAAAGCAGGAAGTGATGAATTTATTTTCATCTCATTTCTGATTTGGATATATGTACTCTGCTAAATTACTGATACAGAATATGATTTCCTTTGGGACCAGAAGACTAACCTGTTCATTACTCTGATTAGTCTATTTTGTTTAACGTGGGACAAAAAGTATAGATATTTCACTTTGCGATGCTAGGCTTTATCTGGTGATTTTTTTTTCACCGTTTGTTCGCAGGATCCACACAATTTGTTTTTTCACAACTTTAGAACTTACAGGTTCATGCCACCATCTTTTGTTATCTTGATGGCCCACTTCACTTACCATGAGTCAAGAGGGCCTTTCTGTCTTAAGAAGAGAGCTTTCGTTGTTCCATATCACATACACACACCCTTACTTCACCACTCGGTGCCAAAATTATCATCCTTTTCTCCAGACTGATAATTCAGTGGGACTTGTGTTACGATGAAGCATTTCTTACAGGTTCAGGGTGGCCCCTTCGTTCTGATCTTCTCTGAGAACTGAGTATGATCTCTTTCTGTATTCTGCAATGCTTCGAAAACACGCTCGAGAGCCTATTACTCATAAATTCTTCACACATTGTTTTTCTGTTCCTTTCTAATAAACAAGGGAACTGAAATAAAGCAAATCTCCTGACACTGCATGTCCTTGTGTTATTAATAAGCCCATTTCTATAGAAGAGGTTTCTGTACCACCCGCGTTCAGATCTATATTGCAATCAATGTTAAACACCTCCTTCTAGAATAGCTGCACTGTATGCAGGTTCTTCTTTCCTGAGCTTTCTCTGTTTGTTGTTGTTTTTCTTAAGGCACGGGAGGTCTGCTTTCACTTCCCTGAATCCTCATTTTGCTCCTATGTTCACTCTAAGCGACCATAATGTCATTTTCCCCGGACATCAATAAATCTGATATATTTTGACTACTTATCTTGCAGGCAATAAATATCCTTTTGCAAAGCGCATTTCATGAATTAGCTCAAATTACATTTGGACTGCTTCAGAGCTGCAGAGAAAGGTGCCAAACATTTCATACAACACACCATTATATTTAACTTCAGGGCAGAGCAAAACTTGAGTCCCTCGTTAAAAGTAAAGGTGAAAAGCTTCAATTTTTTTTAACAACATCAAGCCATTTGTTTTAATTTATGTGTCACTTTTATTAAAGAATTTCATGGTGATATATATTCCTTGAAGTTTAGGGGTGAATCAAAATGAACCTATGTATTTATTAAGTATATACAATACATCTTTTGGATGGCTTATTGTCCACCATGGATTATACACTATTAACAGGAAAATGGAAAATTGGGAAACATTGGTACAAGCTGTAGCTTTAGCACTCCGTACTTTGCCTCCTTGTATGTCTGTCTTCTCTTCATTTATTTGATGTTTCCTTCCCACCACAAACCACTTTAGTTGACAACACTGTGATAGTAAAGTTATCTGCCTGTTGGAAATTTAAAACTTGCTCTCATGATTTGTTTCACCACAGAAGGGCCTAATACTTTCTCCCAACCAACTTGTGTACATGACTACCACATAAGTGTTGTGAGAAATTCTCTTATGAATAAAATGTGGCTTCTGAATCTGGGGGAGATGAATATCCTATCGTTCTCTCAAATCACTGATTTTTCTAGTTTATCTTTTTCTGAGAACTGGAGCCCTCAAACCAAAGCGTTAGCCAGCAGGCATTTCCCAGAGAAGAGGGATTCAAATTTGAGCTCTCCATGATGTGTTATGTACTTTCTGGAATTCATAAGACTTTTATAATCTTTTCTCCTCTCTAACCATGACCCTCATAGATAATGACAGTCCTGGGACATCCAACTTGGATTCTCTTTCCAGACACGGTGAAAAGCAAGCATAAAAACTTGGATGATTTTATTATGGTTCAAGCAAAAAATTGCATACTGTGTGTGTGTGTGTGTGTGTGTTTTTCCCAACAGATCAATGAAAATTTGTTGATCATCTAGCATATTAAAAATACTGTGTTCATTGCTGAAGAGGAATCTAAGTACATGTAATACATGGTTCTATTCGCCACCAACTTTTCCAGGCATGGGAGAAGGGGTCAGAGGCCTTTTATACTGTGGCTGTATTTGGGGCCTGTCGTTCTATTCTGGGAAGAATAAACCAGTCATATGGATGTGAGACATTGATTATCCATATAATTGAAGAACTGTGTTGAAGAAAATGATATTCACAGTAGAAGTTGCTATGTACTATGCCCATGTTAAGCATCACTGCATGTCATTTGGAAAACAAAACAAAACAAACAAACAAACAACAACAAAAAAAACCCAGTGATGACCAAAGCCTACAGTCAGAGGTATTTGCAATCGGTCATTAATAAACTTGACTGTTATTATGTAAAATTCATTGGAGATCTTTGACATAATCTCTTGCTGACTTTTTATTTCTGGTATAATTATTATTAAATGAACTGGGTGGTGTTTATTCATTTTCTATTATCTACAACTGTTTATATAAAAATTCTTCCTTATTTCTTTTTACAAGTTTGAAAGAACTCACCGATAAAGACTACTTAGCCTGGATATTTCCATTTGGCAAGTATATTAATTAATGGCAGCCTCAACTCCATTTGTAGACAAAGGACTATTCAGACTTGCCATTTCTTCTTGTGTTAGTTTTTTTAATTGTGTTTTTCCAGGAATCTGCCAATTTAATCAAAATTTTGAAACTTATTGGCACAAAAGTGTTCACAATATTTTATCTTTAAAATGTTTAAAATATCCATAGGGTTGTTGTGGTGTTCTCTTTCATTTCTGATATTGGTAATGTATTTCTTCTGTCTCTTTTATTTTATCAATCTTGCTGTGGCTTTATCACTTTTTTATTGCTTTCATTTTCTTTGGATTTAATGTGGTGCATCCTTTTCTACTTTTTAATATAAATATTCAGACAAGTGATTTCAGCCTTTCCTTTGGTAACCACCATAAATGCATTTATAAAACATAATATTCATATCCACGTGTTTGTTATATATTAATATACTAAATACCATGGAATATATATTTGCTTACATATTAATTAGTAGAACTATTTATATATGTTTTTATTTATTTGCATTTTATATAAATGCATATTTTAGTGAAAACTCAAATCCACTGCCTAATTATCCCTATGAAAAAGTATTATAAAACATAAAAATTTAAAAATACATAATATGTCAAAACTTGTGTAACACAAGGGGAACTTTTATCTTTGTCCATCAAGAATGGAGTCGCCTTGGGTCATGCTGCAGTATTGGTATGACTCTTTCCAACCTTGCCTCCAGAGATTACGAGGTGTTTACTACGGTGGTCCTTAACTCCTTGGTGGGTTCTGAAACAATATGTTTCTTTCCAAAGTCCTGCAAAACTGCTGAAAATTCCACTCTGATTTTTCAGAATGTCTTGGTTTAGCTTCTTAACCTCCTGCCATGCTGTTGTAGTATTCGGTAAAGGCCTTGAAGAAAAGTCACTTCTTTACTCCTCCTGTTTCTCCAGGATCTTGGCCTCTCATTTCCAGGCTTCCTTGGACACCTTGAATTCCAATTTTTGTCTCTCCATTATTCTGAGACTGACAGCACTTGGCTGGCCTTTGTGCCTTCTGGCCCAGCTCCTATACTCAGATTTTCACCTTTCACCCGATGCCAAGAATCAGCAAATGCCCACGTTGAAAACCAGTGCAAGAAGTAGGCTCATGTTTTCCTGGTTTCCTTCTCTCCAACACCTTGTCTTCTCAATTCCTGGTTGTCTCAGGAGCTTTGTGATGCCTTCAAACTCATGATTTATGCTTTATCTGACTATTTTAATTTTTCTTAGTAGGGGCATCCTTGTACTGCCCTGTGCTAAACACAGCCAGTAGTGGAAACCCTGGTGTGGCTAACAATATTTTTCACTTAGCTTTTCTGAGTGGCATTTGCAGTGTTAGATTTTTTTTAATTAGCAAAAGGTGGTTTTATTGCCTTATAATAGGATGAATGCTGTGTTACACATGATAATAGTGAACATATACCATCTAAGTGTGTAGAAAATGTCTAGAAAACTTATTTATGGGTATATTTCAAAATATGATATATCTTGACATTAATAAAATCGCTATCTATGTATATCAAACTATTCTAGTTATAGACTTAATTTTATGAAAACTAATTTTTATTAAAAAAACACATATAAACTTTTATTTGGAGTTATTATTGTTGAAACAATTATTAGTATTAACAAGCTTTGTTACTATTCCAACATCACTTTTATTTTTAT
Source organism: Panthera onca (assembly GCF_046562875.1). Classification (NCBI taxonomy): domain Eukaryota; kingdom Metazoa; phylum Chordata; class Mammalia; order Carnivora; family Felidae; genus Panthera; species Panthera onca. The sequence goes on along the minus strand of NC_138343.1, from coordinate 19,799,831 downwards.
TTCTCATTTTTTAAGAATGTTTGCTAAAAAAAAAAAAGGTGAGAATGGAAGATAGCCAAAGCATAAGAGACTCTTAAAAACTGAGAACAAACTGAGGGTTGATGGGGGGTGGGAGGGAAGGGAGGGTGGGTGATGGGTATTGAGGAGGGCACCTGTTGGGATGAGCACTGGGTGTTGTATAGAAACCAATTTGACAATAAACTTCATATACTGAAAAAAAAATAAAAAAATAAAAATATTTGTTTGTTTATTTTGAGAGAGAGAAAAAAAGAGGGGCAGAAAGGGGCAGAGAGAGGGGGGGAAACAGAGAATCCCAAGCAGGCTCTGCACTGTCAGTGAACCATGAGATCATGATCTGAACTGAGATCAAGAGTTGGTTGCTTAACCAACTGAGCCACCCCGGCACCCCTACTCTGGCATCACTTTTAGTAAGCAGTCTCATATCTCAATTATTACACATGTATCACGTTGATATGCAAGTTATTTATTGTTTATTTATTATATGCAATCATTATTTATGGCGTTTAATATGCCATATTAACATGACAGATTAGGAATAATAGCAGGAAATACTTCAATCCCTGATTTTTAGTATAATAACCTATTAAGTCTACTTTACCTATATAAATGAGGTATCTGTCACAGGCTCATCAACAAATTTTGACAGTCTTAGAAAAGTGATAATGGAAAAATCAGATTTTCAAGCCAACTAGGTCTGAACCTGGGATTTGGAAGTAAGGATCTAGTGAAAAAAGATTAAACAGTCCCATGTTAATTCATCCAATAGTAAAGCCCTACTGCCTTTGTTTGAAAAATATTGATAGAAACTGATGGATGGAAAGAGAAACATGGAAACTGGATAGATCAACTCATGAAGCTAGGCTCATTCATTAGGCAGATGTAAATAAAAGTTTTACTGTTTATATGTGCTGCCTGGTTTACTTCAGATATGTTTTTATGTTAATATTTTTTGAGTTTTTCCATTTACATTACACTGGAAAAAGTTGATGTTAAAATATTACCTGTATGAATAGAAAATTTGGGGTGGTCCTATGCATTCAATTGTCCCCTTAAGCTACTTCAATATCACTACAGGTCCATGGCTCTGTGCTCACACATACTTGAGTTCATTCATCAACACACATCTCCTCTTTTTGCCATTTCATTTGGTATCACTGGGAAAAATGTTAGCAGTGTAACTATTAACAGAGCTTCCATGGCATTTCAAGTAAAGACCGCACATCATTACTGCCATTTATGCACCAAATAAACCAATACTGATATGTTATGGAGCATCTGCTCTGTACAGGGCACCATGCAGACACGGGGGGACAATAAAGAAAGGCACTTAAGTGTTCCCTAGGGACCTATGCATGTTCAATATTCACATCGAAACCCTGTCTTGGCTCAGAAGGAGATTAGAATCCAGTATCCAGATTTGCATCTTTGATTTTACATATCCTCTCTCCTCCCCAACATGTGGTGTCATTCTCTATTGCCCAAGAGAAGCAGAGAACTGAGGCCATTAACTTCAATTTTGTCTAAATCACGAGGTTGATTTCTTTCACCTCATTTGTACATTGAAGGCCTGACCACAAGGGGGATGTGTAGAGAAGTGGCAGCCATGATTTTGTCATCGAAAGGGGTAAAAGAGGTTTTCTACTTTCACTGAGTAAACAGGTATGTATGAGAAAAAAGCAGCTTACTGATCATTTCTTGGTTCCCTCCACCTCATTGACTGCTGATCTGTGTAAATTTCCACTCTACCTGAGGGGGGGAAATGGCTTCCCGTTTATAAAGCTACTTGCAGTATTGTAAAATTGTAGTCAGAATAATTTAGGGAAAAAAATGACAAAGAATGAGTTTATTGGGTAGTAAGAAGGGGAGCCTTTCTCCTTGTGCATCTTTCTTCTTGTACATCTCTGACTGCTGGACAAGCCTGATAAAACCACTGGAGAGGTGGGGGAAGTCAATCTGGTAGCCAGCTTTTCCTCTAATGTCCATTCAGACCCTAAAAGCATCCCCTGAAGCTATCTTCCACTTTCATTGTCCTCTCAATGAAGGACATCCCGAAATCCAGAGTCTCTGAGAAAACCAAAGAGAGAGTTTGGGCTTCATGGGCTGGAACAGGAAGGCTTTAATGGACAGAGATGGCTATTCACCATGTCAATATCTAAGAAGTAAAGGCCAGGGGTATGCTGATGTTAGAGGCAGTCAGTGAATTTGAGATGATCCGGCAAGTGACATTTTTGTGAATTCAGATTTTTTCTTTATTAATTTGAATTGTTGGTAGATGACGAACAAACAAATGAAAGTGTGAGGAGCACAGATGAAGGGCAAGCTAGCTTGTGAAGTTTCTGTGGCAGATGAGAGATGTAGCCTAGTTTAAGTATTTACCTAATATTTAATTTAATAAACATGTGAACGGAGCTTAACTGGTGCCATGTTCTGTTCTAAGTACTCCGCAAATATTAACTAATAACTCCAAAAGATTGGGTTTTGTTATTGCGCCTATTTATAAGAAGGTGACTGATGAATCAAGAGATTAAGTAGCTTCTCCAAGGTACGTGACCAGAAAGTTGCAGAGCCGGGTTTGAGCTGGACAGACCACCGCTAGTCTCTGTGGACTTTGAATCACTATACTACACCTCAAGAAGAACCAGTTAACCAAAAGTTAGGGGATAAACTTTGGGTTCAAGGAGAACAGAGACAACTTCTAGAGGACTAACCATGTTGAGAGAATTAGCTCAGCTTTGGGCTTGGGAGTGGGAAAAGGCTGGAATCCCCAAAGAAGAATCATCAGGCATGAGACTTAGAGGGAGGGTGTGAAATCAGATGTGCCTGCAAAGGGGGCCCACCTAAGGAGCAATATGAAACCGAGTACCTACCACATACCTAATTGGCACAGACCTCAAATCTCTGGTATTTTGACCTTGGACTGATTTCAGAGTGTTTGTGGGAGGAGCACGGCAAGAGAGGTAGAAACAAGAGTGAACACTCCAAACCAAACAAGTACAATCTGGGAAAGAATCACCCCTCCCTGACCTTGGAGAGGAGTAGTGAGGCAGGAGCTAGTGAAAGGCGCTAGGAACTGTTCAAGGTCCCTTCTGTGATGGGTCTCTGATGCACATTTCTTATTAGGTGACCCTCCCTGGCTATTTTCTCCTATCCACTCTTCCCTACTGCCTCGTCCATTTAAACTACTCTCCTAGGTCCTATGGCTTTCTTCTACATTAAAAACTATTCAGCCCCCAAAGACCTTCACTCCCATCTACGGAGCCTGACCTTGGCATACAGGCCACCTTGTTTACTTTTTTAGACAAAGATATGGATAATTAATATGTGTGTGTGTGTGTGTGTGTGTGTGTGTGTGTGTGTGTGTGTGTGTTTCACCTTAGGAAGACAGGAGTGAAACTAAACCCACTGAATACAAAAGATAAATGTATGACAGTTGGCTGGGCAAATAATAGCAACAAAACAACAATGTCATTTATATTATCATTACTATTGCCATTACTATTGTTACTATATTATTATTTATAGCTAACTTTATGAATACTTACTAAAATGCACCAGATACTTCACAGTTAATGTTTACAATAACCCCAGGTGATAGGCATATTCCTCATATTCCAAATAAGGAGACAGAAACTAAAAGAGTTTAAATAACCAGCTGAGGATGGGAAGTGGAAAACCAAGATTTGAACTCAGATCTACCATATTCCAAAGACTTTGGTCTTAACCATTGAGTTATACTAGGTTAGATGTGAATTTCATCTGGGAGTCATAAGAATCCATGCCCAAGAGATACCTGTTGTTAAGTAAAATTATTTATTATTTCTATTCTGTGTATCGAATTTCCAGCATTGCTGAAACAATGGTGAGAATTACCTAGGTTCAAATTAGGCACTGTACATGAAAATGAAAACTATAAAGTATAAATAATGACCAAATATGACAACAATGGGTTGATAGTGGCTATGGAAGGCAGGCACATGGTAGACATCCACATACCCATATCTTATGCACATACCTATATCTTATGCACATACCTATATATCTTACGCACGTACCTATATCTTATGCATACATACCTATATCTTATGCACATACCTATATATCTTACGCACATACCTGTATCTTATGCATACATACCTATATCTTATGCACATACCTATATATCTTACGCACGTACCTATATCTTATGCATACATACCTATATCTTATGCACATACCTATATCTTATGCACATACCTATATATCTTACGCACGTACCTATATCTTATGCATACATACCTATATCTTATGCACATACCTATATCTTATGCACATACCTATATATCTTACGCCCATACCTATATCTTATGCATACATACCTATATCTTATGCACATACCTATATATCTTACGCACATACCTATATCTTATGCATACATACCTATATCTTATGCACATACCTATATATCTTATGCACGTACCTATATCTTATGCATACATACCTATATCTTATGCACATACCTATATCTTATGCACATACCTATATATCTTACGCACGTACCTATATCTTATGCACATACCTATATCTTATGCACATACCTATATATCTTACGCACGTACCTATATCTTATGCATACATACCTATATCTTATGCACATACCTATATATCTTACGCACGTACCTATATCTTATGCATACATACCTATATCTTATGCACATACCTATATATCTTATGCACGTACCTATATCTTATGCATACATACCTATATCTTATGCACATACCTATATCTTATGCACGTACCTATATCTTATGCACATACCTATATCTTATGCATACATACCTATATCTTATGCACATACCTATATATCTTACGCACGTACCTATATCTTATGCATACATACCTATATCTTATGCACATACCTATATATCTTACGCCCGTACCTATATCTTATGCATACATACCTATATCTTATGCACATACCTATATATCTTACGCACGTACCTATATCTTATGCATACATACCTATATCTTATGCACATACCTATATATCTTACGCACGTACCTATATCTTATGCATACATACCTATATCTTATGCACATACCTATATATCTTACGCACATACCTATATCTTATGCATACATACCTATATCTTATGCACATACCTATATCTTATGCACATACCTATATATCTTACGCACGTACCTATATCTTATGCATACATACCTATATCTTATGCACATACCTATATATCTTACGCACGTACCTATATCTTATGCATACATACCTATATCTTATGCACATACCTATATCTTATGCACATACCTATATATCTTACGCACGTACCTATATCTTACGCACATACCTATATCTTATGCATACATATCTATATCTTATGCACATACCTATATATCTTACGCACGTACCTATATCTTATGCATACATACCTATATCTTATGCACATACCTATATATCTTACGCACGTACCTATATCTTATGCATACATACCTATATCTTATGCACATACCTATATATCTTACACACGTACCTATATCTTATGCATACATACCTATATCTTATGCACATACCTATATATCTTACGCACGTACCTATATCTTATGCATACATACCTATATCTTATGCACATACCTATATATCTTACGCACGTACCTATATCTTATGCATACATACCTATATCTTATGCACATACCTATATATCTTACGCCCGTACCTATATCTTATGCATACATACCTATATCTTATGCACATACCTATATATCTTACGCCCGTACCTATATCTTATGCATACATACCTATATCTTATGCACATACCTATATATCTTACGCCCGTACCTATATCTTATGCATACATACCTATATCTTATGCACATACCTATATATCTTACGCACGTACCTATATCTTATGCATACATACCTATATCTTATGCACATACCTATACATATTATACACATACCTATATCTTACGCACATACCTATGTCTTACGCATACATACCTATATCTTATGCACACATACACCATCATCAAGTGACAACTTGCCTGCGTGGCTCAGCAAGTCATCCATCATCAGTCAATTAGTAATATGTAAATCCACGTGCGATCCATACACCTTAAGTACTACTGCGGGTAAAATGGACAAATAGCAAGCAAAATTTTAATGGAGTTTAAGACTAAGAACAGATAGCCAATGAATGGGGAAAAGGAGAATGTAAACTTCCAAAAAAGGTTTCCTAACAAACTAACTGGCAAAAACTTTGGGAAGAATGTGACGGACAGTTGATTTAACTAATTCAGAAGAAAAATTTTGAGAGAGTTTAAATTACTATGTGATTTAAATAAATGAGAAACTCTTGGACCTCGTGGTTTTCTTATCAGTAATAGGCAGTGATTAACTTTGAACAACCCAACTGATCATTGTATAGTTTATCCTTTCCTCTATTTTAGAGCGTTTGGATGATTCCATTTTAGTTCCAAATCAGCATACTCTATTTTATTTACTTATTTTATTCATTCATTCATTCATTTAATTAACTCAAGAGTTAAAAATTCTGTAAGCCCAAGTAGAAACATACAAAATCCAATGGCAATTTTTATAAAAATGATTTTTATTAATAACTTTCATTTTCTGGAGCAGAACTTGAAATTTTAGTTAGCACTTATCAGAGACCTGGCACCAAAGGTCATTTACGTGTGTCCTGTCGGGCTCTTTTCCTAGTGAATCGCCTACCAATAAACTTGACTTCCTTAGGCAAAGGTCAGATGTATGCGATACAGGCCTCAGAAATCCACACAGCAAATAAGCCATGTATCCTTGATTCTGTAGCTTGACAAGCTGAATCAAATCTAGTGAAGCCCTTGCTTTCCTCCTAACAACCATTTTCACTTGCCACTTTCCTCCTGTCTCCCCTCTTTTGGGTGAGGTAAAATGTCTTTCAAAGCAGAAAGTAGCTTTCAGATTGTTTTCTGGCAAACCCGGTAAATCAAATTTTGACTGATGTTGGCTAAGAGCAGCATGTGAATCGGAAGAGTTTTAAAAAGGGATTTTGCAATTAGCATGTGGCCCTGTTTTCTTCCAGCAGGTAGTAAAAAGAGAAACATCTAACAGCGGGGGTCATATCTCACCAAATATCAAGCAGACCGAATTACTCGTTAGAATCTCGGCTTCCCTTTAAGTCTGGGGGAGATCTTGTAAGTTTCCCTCCTGGGCACGGAGAGAATGTTCCTCTTCCCAGGGAGAAGGGAAGGCCCTGGTGACTGTCGCTTTGCCCAGGGCTCACTGTGAGGCAGGCAGGCAGCCAGCCAGCCCTCATGTAAGTCCTACTGCGGAGGTGTGAGTGCTGCGGGAGCCTGCCGCGAATACACAGACAAGGACAGATCTGGAAGCTGCATGTGGAACTTTATTCCTTGTAATTCTAAACGGTGTTTCTTTGATTCTTAAAATCCCCTTCTGAAAATGTGGTGAGTCATTACCTCTGACCGTGGCTTGTCTGTTGGTATACTGTGAAACTGTTTGAATCATGGAGGAGCAAAGAAATCAGTGCCATTTTGGTTTTAATTAAATTTTGAAAAAGATTCAAACACATCCTGCTTCTTCCTTCCATCAGGGATCCTACAATTATTAAATTAGGCTAGTGGTGTCTACTTTCAGAATCATGAATTTTTACCAGCAGATAATTTCTCTTTTCTATTGTGGGATATTTTCTTGGTGCATTATACGGCTATCATCTTTGGCAGAGCTAATCTGGTTTTCTTCAGCCACAGTTCTGCTCGTTAATCCATTTATGGATTTTTACATAGTTTCTCCTTGAAAGGTGGGTGAGTGTATACCTCTGAGGTTTTCTTGCAAGCCACTTAGTAGAGCTCATTCTGTTTTTGAGCTCATTCTGTGTTTGAACCACTCTTGTGTGCTAGCCTTTTGAAAATTCATTTCAGGGCCAGGCTGGGATGGTGTTAGGTGAATGTATTCATATACAATAAACATATCTATAAAAAGTTTTGTACCTTTAGCTCAAATTAATTGCCTTTTTCTAAAAAACAACTTTTCCTTACCCATTCATCAGTTGATGGACATTTAGTCTCTTTCCATAATCTGGCTATTGTTGAAAGCACTGCTAGGGAAAATGGGTGATAGGCATTGGGGAGGGCACTCCATTGTTGGGATGAGCAATGGGTGTTGTATGTAAGCCAATTTGACAATAAATTATATTCGTAAAAAATAATAAAAATAACTTTTCCTTCTTGGCTTGAAATTTATCCACACATTATGTATTTTTTTCCCCTATGTTTAGTGCCTTTCTAAGCACAGTGAGGGATACACAAATATGCACACACACACACACACACACACAGACAAACTGAAAAATGTACCATTTTTGAATTCTACTAAATGTTTAGAGAACAATTAACATCAATCCTTATTAAACTCTTCCAAAACAAAAACAAAAACAAAAAGAAGGGGTAGTTGGATAGCTCACTAGGTAGAGCATGTGACTCTTGATCTCGAGGGTCATGGTTTGAGCTCTATGTTGGGTATAAAGATTACTAAAAACAACAACCAAAAACAAACAAACAAAAAAAATGAAAGGAGAAATACTTCTTAACTCTATGAAGTCAACATTAATTTGAAACCAAAGCCAGACAAAGACATAACAAGACAATAAACTGCATACCCATATCCCTTATGAATAGAGATGCAGAAATCCTCAAGAGAATACTAGCAAACAGTTTACAAGGGCATGTTAAAAGGATTATAACACATGAGCAAGTGGGACTTGTCCCAGGAATGCACGGATATCTCAACGTACAAACATCAATCAATATAATTCACCACATTAATAGAAATGAAGGAAAATAATCTTGTGGCCATCTAAATTTTTTTTTTAACATTTATTTATTTTTGAGACAGAGAGAGACAGAGCATGAACAGGGTAGGGTCAGAGAGAGAGGGAGACACAGAATCGGAAGCAGGCTCCAGGCTTTGAGCCATCAGCCCAGAGCCCGACGCAGGGCTCGAACTCACGGACCGTGAGATCGTGACCTGAGCTGAAGTTGGACGCTTAACCGACTGAGCCACCCAGGCGCCCCAATCTTGTGGCCATCTAAATTGATGCAGAAAAAGCACCTGACAGAATCCAACACCCTTCATGATAGAAAACACTTAACAAACTAGGTATAGAAAGGAACTTCTTAAACATCATAAAGGGAATTTATGAAAAACACACAGCTAATGTCACACTTAATAGGGAAAGAGTAAAAGTTTTCCCCCAAAGATCAGGAACAAGACAAAGATATCCACTTTGGCCAGTTCTATTCAACAGTTACTGGAAGTTCTAGCCAGGTAAATTAAGCAAGAAAATAAAGTAAAATCTCATGAACTGTGAGATCATGACCTGAGCCAAAACCAAGAACCAGATTCTTAACAAATTGAGCCATCCAGGCACCCCAATACGTAGCATTTCTTAAATGGATAAACAACTTAAGGCATATCCATGGAATGGAATATTGCTCAGCCATAAAAAGGACTAAAGTATTGACACATGACACAAATGGATGAAATGAAATATAATTTTTCTTGAACCAGATAGTGATGATGTTTGTGCAACATGGTGAATACATTAGGATGTACTTAATTGTGTACTTTGAAAGCTAAAAGGGTGAATTTTATGTTATGTGAATTTTTACTCAATTAAAAATAATGATAAAAATAGTATCATCATTCTTGAGTGATTCACAGTTTAGTTGAGAAGGAGATAAAGCGAACATACATCAAAAATCAAGTGGAGGCTGTCCTCACTTTCCCTGGCAATGTGGAGCCGTAATATGGCTGTGGAAACTGAAACTATGCAAAAAGATCTTTGGACTTTTTATATTTCAGCTTTGCTGAGGTGTAACTGACATATAGAAATTTTATATTTAAGGTGAACATAGTGATGATTTAATATATGTACAAGTTGTGGAATGATCACCGCAATCAAGCTAGTTAATGTATCCATCAGCTCCTGTAGGTATATGCATGTGGTGAGAATACTTAAGACTTACTTTCAGGGGATGCCTGGATGGCTCAGTCAGTTAAGCCTCCAACTCTTGATTTTGGCTCAGGTCATCATCTCCTGGCTTGTGAGTTTGAGCCCAGCATCAGGCTGTGCACTGACAGTGGGGAGCCTGCTTGGGATTCTCTCTCTCTCCCTCTCTCTCTGCCACTCCCACTCTCTGTCTCTCTTTAAAGTAAATAAATAAACTAAAAAAGAAAAAAAAAAGATCTACTTTCAGTAAATTTCAAGTATGTAATAGTTTTGTTTTCTGTAGTTATCATACTGTAAATTAGATTGCTAGAACTTAAATTTATCTTGAATAACTGAAACTTTGCACCATTCAAACAACATCCTCCTATTTTCCCTTCTTCCTACTTCTGGCAATCACCATTTCCTTTAGAAGATATATTTGGAAGTGGAATTACTGGATCATAGACTTGTTCTATTTTTAGTTTTCTTGAGGTGACTCCATGCTATTTTCCATAATGGCTGTACGAATTTACATTCCCACCAACAGCGTACAAGAGATCCTTTTTTCCCACATTTTCATCAATACCATCTATTGTCTTTTTGGTCATGGCCATTCTTACAGGGGTGAGGCAATATCTCCTTGTAGTTTTGATCTGTATTTCCCTGAAGATTAGTGATGTTGAACACCTTTTCATATATCTTATTTTGAGAAATGCCAATTTAGGTACTTATCCCATTTATTTCTTTTCTTTTTTTAAATGTTTATTTATTTATTTTGAGAGAGGGAGAGAGAAAAGCATGAGTGGGGAGGGGCAGAGAAAGAGGGAGAGAGAAGATCCCAATTAGGCTCTGTGATGTCAGTGCAGGGCCTGACATGGGGCTCAATCCCACAAACCATGAGATCACGACCTGAGCTGAAATCAAGAGTTGGGTGCTTAACTGACTGAGCCACCCAGGCTCCCCAGTATTTATCCCATTTCTAAATTGAGGTGGTTTCTGTTTGTTTTGCTATTTAGGTGAGTATATATATACTAGATATATTAGATATGTAATTTGCAAGTATTTTTTTCCTATTCTGTAAGTTGCATTTTCACTCTTGATTTTTTCCTTTGTGGAACATGCAACGATATTTTACTAATCAATGAAAAAATTTAACACTGTCCCATAGTATTAAAACATTTTGTTAAAATATTAAAATCTTTTGCACCGTGTGAATAAATGAAAAATTAGTAAAACTAATAATTAGTACAGTATGACTGAAACATTAAAATATTGTGAACTAAAGTGTTTTATTTCTTAATAAAAAAGTATCAGGGCACCTGGTGGCTCAGTCTGTAAAGCGTCTGACTTTGGCTCAGGTCATGATCTTGTAGTTCATGTGTTCAAGTCCTGCTTTGGTCTCTGTGCTGACAGCTCAGAGCCTGGATCCCACTTCGGATTCTTTGTCTCCCTCTCTCTGTTCCTCCTCCACTCGCACTCTGTCTCGCTGTCTCTCTCCCAAAAATAAAGAATAAAAAAAATTTAAAAATGTATTAAGAGTAGTTTGGCCAATGCTTGCCTTATTCTGTTAGCATAACTTCTGCTATGGAACACCCATTCTTTCTATGCTGTGGCAAACTGTCATGCTCCTTTCCAGGTTTGGATCAGTTTCTGATATTTTATCTTTTATATTTTCAATGTCATAAAATATCTGTGAGGTTTTGTTTGTTAGTTTTATGTTAATAAATTCACCACTAAGTTCCTCTGACTGAGTATCTAGACTGTCTTGAAAAACAACACTGTCGGGGCGCCTGGGTGGCTCAGTCGGTTAAGCGGCTGACTTCGGCTCAGGTCATGATCTCACGGTCAGTGAGTTCGAGCCCCGAGTCGGGCTCTGTGCTGACAGCTCAGAGCCTGGAGCCTGTTTCAGATTCTGTGTCTCCCTCTCTCTGACCCTCCCCCATTCATGCTCTGTCTCTCTCTGTCTCAAAAATAAATAAACGTTAAAAAAAAAAAAAAAAAAAAAAAGAAAAACAACACTGTCAAGGATTCCCAAGGTCAGCTGTTTCTTCTGTTAACTCCGTTTACATGTGATTCTCCTTTCACTCCCAGTGTTACCACCTTTCATTTCTTTGCTACATTTTCATCTTTGTTGGTCAGTTCTGTGTTGATTATTCATTTTTGCAAAGTGTCACTTATTTATCACTAGGACACAAGGAAGCAACCCGACAATTATGCTTTACTGTCTGTCTGTGAACTTATGACAAATGCATTGTGACCAGTCACCGGCGGACTTTGAAGGAAATAAGAGAACTGATTACTGATCACAATGTACATCTATCATTTATATATTGATGTGTGAACTAAAGAGTTAGCAGCAAATTTTTACTTTATGCAATTACAGTTAACATGCTGTGGTAACTAAACTTGGAACTATATTTGGGGAAAATTGGTATTATTTAAGTAAAACCATGATGATTTTTTTTTTTTTTTTTTTTATAAATCCAACAGAATACTATTTCTTTATTGGTAAATTTGAACATTTAAATTTGAATTTTATACATAGTGTAATTTATGACATATTTGGATTTAATTCCTCCTTATTTTACAGTTTTTATTCTGTCCTTTTTGTATGATTTCCCCCCTTTTATACCTTCTTTTGAATACAAAAAGATTTTTAAGATTCCAATTTTCCTTTACTCACACTATGTGCATCATCACTTTCCTAGCTAATACCAAACTGTTTTCTAACATGGCTTTACTATTTATACTCCTATCAGCAATACATGAGAATTTTCTTTGCTTTCCATCCTCACCAATACTTGATACTGTTTGACTTCTATTATTTTTGGCAGTCTTGGAGGTGTGCAAATGGTAGCAGTTGTCTATGTCTTCTCTGCACCGGTCCTATGTCAATTACACGTGTCACAAATGTCTTTTTCTATTTTATTGCTCACTCCTTCTCTTTCTAAGGTGTTTTTTGATGAAAAGTTAACTTTAATGTAATTAAATTTATCATTTTTCTTTGTATCAGTAATCTTTTATTTATTTATTTATTTATTTTTTAATATATGAAATTTACTGTCAAATTGGTTTCCATACAACACCGAGTGCTCATCCCAAAAGGTGCCCTCCTCAATACCCATCACCCACCCTGCCCTCCCTCCCACCCCCCATCAACCCTCAGTTTGTTCTCAGTTTTTAACAGTCTCTTATGCTTTGGCTCTCTCCCACTCTAACCTCTTTTTTTTTTTTTTTTTTTCCTTCCCCTCCCCCATGGGTTTCTGTTATGTTTCTCAGGATCCACATAAGAGTGAAACCATATGGTATCTGTCTTTCTCTGTATGGCTTATTTCACTTAGCATCACACTCTCCAGTTCCATCCACGTTGCTACAAAAGGCCATATTTCATTTTTTCTCATTGCCACGTAGTATTCCATTGTGTATATAAACCACAATTTCTTTATCCATTCATCAGTTGATGGACATTTAGGCTCTTTCCATAATTTGGCTATTGTTGAGAGTGCTGCTATAAACATTGGGGTACAAGTGCCCCTATGCATCAGTACTCCTGTATCCCTTGGATAAATTCCTAGCAGTGCTATTGCTGGGTCATAGGGTAGGTCTGTTTTTAATTTTCTGAGGAACCTCCACACTGCTTTCCAGAGCGGCTGCACCAATTTGCATTCCCACCAACAGTGCAAGAGGGTTCCCGTTTCTCCACATCCTCTCCAGCATCTATAGTCTCCTGATTTCTTCATTTTGGCCACTCTGACTGGCGTGAGGTGGTATCTGAGTGTGGTTTTGATTTGTATTTCCCTGATAAGGAGCGACGTTGAACATCTTTTCATGTGCCTGTTGGCCATCCGGATGTCTTCTTTAGAGAAGTGTCTATTCATGTTTTCTGCCCATTTCTTCACTGGGTTATTTGTTTTTCGGGTGTGGAGTTTGATGAGCTCTTTATAGATTTTGGATACTAGCCCTTTGTCCGATGTGTCATTTGCAAATATCTTTTACCATTCCGTTGGTTGCCTTTTAGTTTTGTTGGTTGTTTCCTTTGCTGTGCAGAAGCTTTTTATCTTCATAAGGTCCCAGTAATTCACTTTTGCTTTTAATTCCCTTGCCTTTGGGGATGTGCCGAGTAAGAGATTGCTACGGCTGAGGTCAGAGAGGTCTTTTCCTGCTTTCTCCTCTAAGGTTTTGATGGTTTCCTGTCTCACATTCAGGTCCTTTATCCATTTTGAGTTTATTTTTGTGAATGGTGTGAGAAAGTGGTCTAGTTTCAACCTTCTGCATGTTGCTGTCCAGTTCTCCCAGCACCATTTGTTAAAGAGACTGTCTTTTTTCCATTGGATGTTCTTTCCTGCTTTGTCAAAGATGAGTTGGCCATACGTTTGTGGGTCTAGTTCTGGGGTTTCTATTCTATTCCATTGGTCTATGTGTCTGTTTTTATGCCAATACCATGCTGTCTTGATGATGACAGCTTTGTAGTAGAGGCTAAAGTCTGGGATTGTGATGCATCCTGCTTTGGTCTTCTTCTTCAAAATTACTTTGGCTATTCGGGGCCTTTTGTGGTTCCATATGAATTTTAGGATTGCTTGTTCTAGTTTCGAGAAGAATGCTGGTGCAATTTTGATTGGGATTGCATTGAATGTGTAGATAGCTTTGGGTAGTATTGACATTTTGACAATATTTATTCTTCCAATCCATGAGCAGGGAATGTCTTTCCATTTCTTTATATCTTCTTCAATTACCTGCATAAGCTTTCTATAGTTTTCAGCATACAGATCTTTTACATCTTTGGTTAGATTTATTCCTAGGTATTTTATGCTTCTTGGTGCCACTGTGAATGGGATCAGTTTCTTCATTTGTCTTTCTGTTGCTTCATTGTTAGTGTATAAGAATGCAACTGATTTCTGCACATTGATTTTGTATCCTGCAACTTTGCTGAATTCATGTATCAGTTCTAGCAGACTTTTGGTGGAGTCTATCGGATTTTCCATGTACAATATCATGTCATCTGCAAAAAGCGAAAGCTTGACTTCATCTTTGCCAATTTTGATGCCTTTGATTTCCTTTTGTTGTCTGATTGCTGATGCTAGAACTTCCAGCACTATATTAAACAACAGCGGTGAGAGTGGGCATCCCTGTCGTGTTCCTGATCTCAGGGAAAAAGCTCTCAGTTTTTCCCCGTTGAGGATGATGTTAGCTGTGGGCTTTTCATAAATGGCCTTTATGATCTTTAAGTATGTTCCTTCTATCCCGACTTTCTCAAGGGTTTTTATTAAGAAAGGGTGCTGGATTTTGTCAAAGGCCTTTTCTGCATCGATTGACAGGATCATATGGTTCTTCTCTTTTTTTTTGTTAATGTGATGTATCACGTTGATCGATTTGCGAATGTTGAACCAGCCGTGCATCCCAGGAATGAATCCCACTTGATCATGGTGAATAATTCTTTTTATATGCCGATGAATTCGATTTGCTAGTATCTTATTGAGAATTTTTGCATCCATATTCATCAGAGATATTGACCTGTAGTTCTCTTTTTTTACTGGGTCTCTGTCTGGTTTAGGAATCAAAGTAATACTGGCTTCATAGAATGAGTCTGGAAGTTTTCCTTCCCTTTCTATTTCTTGGAATAGCTTGAGAAGGATAGGTATTATCTCTGCTTTAAACGTCTGGTAGAACTCCCCTGGGAAGCCATCTGGTCCTGGACTCTTATTTGTTGGGAGATTTTTGATAACCGATTCAATTTCTTCGCTGGTTATGGGTCTGTTCAAGCTTTCTATTTCCTCCTGATTGAGTTTTGGAAGAGTGTGGGTGTTTAGGAATTTGTCCATTTCTTCCAGGTTGTCCAATTTGTTGGCATATAATTTTTCATAGTATTCCCTGATAATTGTTTGTATCTCTGAGGGATTGGTTGTAATCATTCCATTTTCATTCATGATTTTATCTATTTGGGTCATCTCCCTTTTCTTTTTGAGAAGCCTGGCTAGAGGTTTGTCAATTTTGTTTATTTTTTCAAAAAACCAACTCTTGGTTTCGTTGATCTGCTCTACAGTTTTTTTAGATTCTATATTGTTTATTTCTGCTCTGATCTTTATTATTTCTCTTCTTCTGCTGGGTTTAGGCTGCCTTTGCTGTTCTGCTTCTATTTCCTTTAAGTGTGCTGTTAGATTTTGTATTTGGGATTTTTCTTGTTTCTTGAGATAGGCCTGGATTGCAATGTATTTTCCTCTCAGGACTGCCTTCGCTGCGTCCCAAAGCGTTTGGATTGTTGTATTTTCATTTTCGTTTGTTTCCATATATTTTTTAATTTCTTCTCTAATTTCCTGGTTGACCCACTCATTCGTTAGTAGGGTGTTCTTTAACCTCCATGCTTTTGGAGGTTTTCCAGACTTTTTCTTGTGGTTGATTTCAAGCTTCATAGCATTGTGGCCTGAAAGTATGCATGGTATAATTTCAATTCTTGTAAACTTATGAAGGGCTGTTTTGTGACCCAGTATATGATCTATCTTGGAGAATGTTCCATGTGCACTCGAGAAGAAAGTATATTCTGTTGCTTTGGGATGCAGAGTTCTAAATATATCTGTCAAGTCCATCTGATCCAATGTATCATTCAGGGCCCTTGTTTCTTTATTGACTGTGTGTCTAGATGATCTATCCATTTCTGTAAGTGGGGTGTTAAAGTCCCCTGCAATGACCACATTCTTATCAATAAGGTTGCTTATGTTTATGAGTAATTGTTTTATATATCTGGGGGCTCCGGTATTTGGCGCATAGACATTTATAATAGTTAGCTCTTCCTGATGGATAGACCCTGTGATTATTATATAATGCCCTTCTTCATCTCTTGTTACAGCCTTTAATTTAAAATCTAGTTTGTCTGATAGAAGTATGGCTACTCCAGCTTTCTTTTGGCTTCCAGTAGCATGATAAATAGTTCTCCATCCCCTCACTCTCAATCTAAAGGTGTCCTCAGATCTAAAATGAGTCTCTTGTAGACAGCAAATAGATGGGTCTTGTTTTTTTATCCATTCTGATACCCTATGTCTTTTAGTTGGCGCATTTAATCCATTTACATTCAGTGTTATTATAGAAAGATACGGGTTTAGAGTCATTGTGATGTCTGTATGTTTTATGCTTGTAGTGATGTCTCTGGTACTTTGTCTCACAGGATCCCCCTTAGGATCTCTTGTAGGGCTGGTTTCGTGGTGACAAATTCCTTCAGTTTTTGTTTGTTTGGGAAGACCTTTATGTCTCCTTCTATTCTAAATGACAGACTTGCTGGATAAAGGATTCTCGGCTGCATATTTTTTCTGTTTAGCACACTATAGATATCGTGCCAAGCCTTTCTGGCCTGCCAAGTTTCAAAGGAGAGATCAGTCACGAGTCTTATAGGTCTCCCTTTATATGTGAGGGCACGTTTATCCCTTGCTGCTTTCAGAATTTTCTCTTTATCCTTGTATTTTGCCAGTTTCACTATGATATGTCGTGCAGAAGATCGATTCAAGTTACGTCTGAAGGGAGTTCTCTGTGCCTCTTGGATTTCAATGCCTTTTTCCTTCCCCAGTTCAGGGAAGTTCTCAGCTATAATTTCTTCAAGTACCCCTTCAGCACCTTTCCCTCTCTCTTCCTCCTCTGGGATACCAATTATGCGTATATTATTTCTTTTTAGTGTATCACTTAGTTCTCTAATTTTCCCCTCATACTCCTGGATTTTTTTATCTCTCTTTCTTTCAGCTTCCTCTTTCTCCATAACTTTATCTTCTAGTTCACCTATTCTCTCCTCTGCCTCTTCAAGCCGAGCTGTCGTGGTTTCCATTTTGTTTTGCATTTCGTTTAAAGCGTTTTTCAGCTCCTCGTGACTGGTCCTTAGTCCCTTGATCTCTGTGGCAAGAGATTCTCTGCTGTCCTGTATACTGTTTTCAAGCCCAGCAATTAACTTTATGACTATTATTCTAAATTCACTTTCTGTTATATTATTTAAATCCTTTTTGATCAGTTCATTAGCTGTTGTTATTTCCTGGAGATTCTTCTGAGGGGAATTCTTCCGTTTGGTCATTTTGGATAGTCCCTGGAGTGGTGCGGGCCTGTAGGGCACTTCCCCTGTGCTGTGGTATATAACTGGAGTTGGTGGGCGGGGCCGCAGTCCGCCCTGATGTCTGCCCCCAGCCCACCGCTGGGGCCACAGTCAGACTGGTGTGTGCCTTCTCTTCCCCTCTCCTAGGGGCGGGATTCACTGTGGGGTGGCGTGTCCCGTCTGGGCTACTTGCACACTGCCAGGCTTGTGTTGCTGGGGATCTGGCGTATTAGCTGGGGTGGGTAGGCAAGGTGCACGGGGGCTGGAGGGGCAGGCTTAGCTCACTTCTCCTTAGGTGATCCACTTCAGGAGGGGCCCTGTGGCAGCGGGAGGGAGTCAGATCCGCTGCCGGAGGTTTGGCTCCGCAGAAGCACAGAGTTGGGTGTTTGCGCTGTGCGAGGAAGTTCCCTGGCAGGAACTGGTTCCCTTTGGGATTTTGGCTGGGGGATGGGCGGGGGAGATGGCGCTGGTGCCTTTGTTCCCCGCCAAGCTGAGCTCTGTCGTCCGGGGCTCAGCAGCTCTCCCTCCCTTTGTCCTCCAGCCATCCCGCTTTCCGAGCGGAGCTGTTAACTTATGACATCCCAGACGCTAAGTCGCGCTTGCTGTGGGAACACAGTCCGTCAGGCCCCTCCGCTTTTGCCAGCCAGACTCAGGGGCTCTGCTTGGCCAGCGAGCCACCCCTCCGCCCCGGCTCCCTCCCGCCAGTCCGTGGAGCGCGCACCACCTCGCCGCCCTTCCTACCCTCTTCCGTGGGCCTCTCATCTGCGCTTGGCTCCGGAGACTCCGTTCTGCTAATCCTCTGGCGGTTTTCTGGGTTCTTTAGGCAGGTGTAGGTGGAATCTAAGTGATCAGCAGGACGCGCGGTGAGCCCAGCGTCCTCCTACGCCGCCATCTTCCGGACCAAAACCATGATGATTTTAATTTGAGCATAGTGGCACCATGAAAAGAGAGGACTACATGTTCTAAAATTGTGCAATATTGAGTAACACTGCAATAGAATTTTACAGATTGGATTAATGATGAGTTGGGTTTATATAAGGATTAAAGTGTTCTTTTAGGCCAATATTTATAAACATAGGCAATAAAGGAGGGAAGAAGCATGGTATAAGTGGGTCAGAGGGAAAATTTTCCTGAATACACCAGAGAGAGTACAGTCCTTACCAATGGATAGGCAGGAATAGGACAGACTGTGGCAGGATTTGAAATTTAGGCAAATTTATACATTAAAAAAAAAAAAAAACTGAAATGAGAAAATCATGGTTAATAGAGGCAGAAAAACCAGAGTTTTTACTTAGACTTTGTTACACATTCCATTTCTAATCTTTCGTAAGTCATGGAAATTGGTTTCCTCATTTGCACAATGAAGGTAATCCTCCTTAATCCAAATGGCTGAGGATTGAAGTTCTTGAAAGCAAATAAAAACTTAGAACTGTATTCATTCTTCAAACAGCATTTAGTGAGTGCCTGCTTTAGGACAAACTGGGCTAAGTATTTCTATCACAGAGATGATAGGAGATTGTCTTTCTCTCTAAGAGTTAAGAGATAAGAGGAGCGAATAGATGTTTAAACACAAAAATTACTGAGCAATCTGGTAGCTGCTTTAAGGAAATTAATAGTGAATGGTTGAACAGGATACAATCATGCTAACATATTATAGCATTTTAGGAAGAAATCTATGGTAACTCCTTGCAGGGTGACTTAAAGAGGATGGATGTCTAATTTTAGTGATGACTTTATAGCTCCTGTTTACTGATCCAAGGTCTACGATCAAACCAATGGAGTGAGGCACTGAAAGGTACTGAGGAAACATTTGGAGTTAAGGTCAAGATTTTGAAAGTCCAGAGTATTCCTTGAGTCATCTACATATACAGTAAAGTTCCCAAGAATGATGGCAAGATTAATCTTCATTTATAAAGGTATCTATATGAGAACAAGTCCTTGATAATTAAGGGAGTTGACTTCAATCCTTGATTGGTTATCATAGCCTAGAATATAGATTCCCAAGAAGCAGAAAGTATGTTCATTACCTATCGCATGTTGCTTTAGTGCTTCTCAAACTTAATGTGCATAAAAATCACTTGGAATCTTTTAAAAAGCAGATTCAGAATCTATAGATGGCTTCTGGTAGTATTGACATTTTAATAATATGAATTCATTGTTGGGTACATAAGTATTAATAATTGTTATATTTTTTTGATGTATTGATCGCTTTATCATTATGCAATGACCTTCTTTCTCTGTTTACCATTTTTAAGTTAAAGACTATTTTGTCTGATGTAACTACAGCCACCCCTGCTTTTTGTGGTTACCATTTGCTTGAAATGTCTTATCCCTCACTCTCAGTCTATATATCTCTTTAAGGCTAAAGTGGATCTTTTGTAAGCAGCATATTGTTGGGTCTTGTTTTTGTGTCCTTTTGTCCATTCTATGTCGATTTTAGGAGAATTTAAGTCACATTTAAAGTAATTACTGATAGCTGAGAACTTACTATTGCCATTTTCTTCTTGTTTTCTGGTTGTTTTGTAGATCAATTTTTCCTTGTTTCTTACCCTACTGTCTTTGTGTTTTGATGTCTTTGGTATCAGTATACTTTGAGGTCTTTATTCTTTCATGTAAACACTACAGGATTTTCCCTTGTGGTTACTGTGAGGCTTCCATAAACCATCTTAACCTATGATATCTTATTGTATTTAAACTTATAACAACTTAATTTTGATAGAATTCATAAACTTTACACTTTTACTTTTTTTTCCCTTTCACATTTTAGGTTATTGCTATTAGAGTTTATATAGCTTTTAAACTGTGTAATTAATAACAGATTATTGTAGTTGTAGTCAGTTTTACTATGTTCATTTTTTTAAATGTTTAAATTTTAGTTGTATGTTCTGCACCACATCATTATTACCATATTGCAGAATCCAACTATGAATATAAATTTATCCTTATAAGTGATATTTATGTTACCTTTCTTATGGTTTTATGATGTTTATTAACATTCTTTTACTCCTACTAAGGAACCCCCTTTAGCATTTCTTATAAGGCAGGCCTGGTCATAATGAATTCCCTCAAGTTTTGTTTGTTTGTGGAAGACTTAATGCCTCCTTTCTTTCTAAAGGACAACTTTGCTGGGTATAGAATTCTTGATTGACAGATAGTTTCTTTCAGTATTTTGAATATGTTATCAGTTCCTTCCTGGCCTAAAAAGTTTCTGTTGAGAAATCTGCCTGAAATCTGCCTCAAGTCTTATGGTATTCCCATGTATATAATTTCTATTTTCTTTCTTTGCTCTTAACAGTTTTTCTTTATCTTGACTTTCGACAATTTAATTATAATATGCTTTGGTGTGATCCTATTTGAGTTCAACCTATTTACGATTCTTTGCACTTCACGAATTTGGATGTCCGTTTTGTTTCCTAGATTTGAGAAGTTTATAACCATTATTAGTTTAAATATACTTTCTGTCAGTTTATCTTTCTATTCTCCTTCTTCAACTCCCATATGATAATACTGTTTCTTTTCATTGTGTCTTATAATTCCCATAGGCTCTTAAAATTCTTTTTCATTCTTTTTATCCATTTTGTTCTGACTGGGTAATTTCAAGTGTCTTATCCTCTAGGTCCCCAATTCTTTTTTTTTTTTCTGCATAATCAAGTCTATTTGAATTTTTTTTAATGTTTATTCATTTTTGACAGACAGAAAGAGCACGAGTTGGGGTGGGGCATAAAGAGAGGGAGACACAGAATACAAAGGAACTTCCAGGCTCTGAGCTGTCAGCAAAGAGACCAATGTGGGACTCGAACCCAAGGACTATGAGATCATGACCTGAGCTGAACTCGGATGCTTAACCAACTGAGCCACCCAGGTATCCCTAATCAAGTTTACTTCTGAAACTCTATTGAATTCTTCAGTTCAGTTATTATATTTTGACTCTAGGATTTCTGTTTTTTTTTATGGTTGCCACTTACTTGTCAAACTTCTCATTAGTTTTAATGCATTATTTTTTCATTTTATTTATTGTCTGTCTATGTTTTCTTATAGTTCACTATAACTTAACTTCATTAAGGAGATTATTCTGAATCCTTTGTTTCACAGTTTATAGATTTTCCTTTTGTTAGAGTCAGTTATTGGAGCTTCATTAGTTTCCTTTGGTAGTATATTTACCTGATTTTTTTTGCAATCCTTGATTCCTTATGTTGGTATCTGTACATTTGAGTAATGGGGTTGCTCTTATAGACTTTATAGATTTGCTTTGGCAGGCAGGTCTTCACCAGTCAGCTCAGTTTCAGTTCTGGGTATGTTTGCTGGTAACATCTTTGGGCAGGTGGGGCCTGCTATTATGACCTATTTTTGGTTGAGGCAACAACTATTCAAGCTCTGAGGAAAGGGATAGTGGGGTGTGCCACTGACTGAGAACACTTGGATAGGACTGCTGGGTTGGTTTCAACCCAAGTGAGGCTGTAGGATGGGCTCAGTGATAGCCTGGATTTTCTCACCAGACTTACTAGATGGTTTAGACTGGGTACTATAGTCACTAATAGATGGGGCTATGATATAGCTTCCCTGTCCTGGCAGGGAAGCAAGTTCCAGACTGAGTTCTTCACATGAGCAAGGCTGCTGATTGAAATTACTATTTGGACACTACAGGTGTGAACATGGATCCATCTACCATGATCAGTGACTCACAATGTTGAGTGGGGGGAGCTGGTTGTCCCTCCTGGGTTCTCTTTTCCTGCTGGAAGAAATGGAGGCTTAGCGAAGACCTGTTGGCATGGTGTTATGCTGGCCTTGTGGGTGGCAATGCAGTCAACATGTAACTGCTTTTTTTACTCTTCTGATGTAGTCAGTCTCGGTCTCTGTTGTTGCTTCAGCCTCACTCCCATATCCTAGAATTCTCTCAGTGGTGTCTTGTTCTTGAATAGTTGTTAGTTGTTCTTCTTGTGGGGGGGAAGCAAAGTCTGTAATGACATATGTCACCATCTTGGTGACATTACACCTTCTTGTTAATTTTTTACTCTAGGATAAATTCTGAGAAATGGAAACTAATAAGAGATATGGGAGTTACTGTAATTCTGCATTCTTATTGCCAAATTATATTAATTGGCTATTATATTCTTCTATTGAAATAAATAAGGTTATTTATTGATTACTATAATCTTTTAAATGTTTGCTGATTTAATGGGTCACAAGTTATAACCTGGTTTATTTTAATTTGCCTATGATTCTTTGATCACTAAGGAGATTAGACAATTGTTCACAATCAAAATGCAATTCCATGAGCTGTGGAATCAGATTACTTGAGTTCCAATCCTGACTCTGCCATTTACTAGATGATATATTTGGGACATTACATAAATTCTTTGTGGCTCTTTCTTGCTTTGTAAAATTTAGATATTTATGGCACCTGTCATGTGGATATTCTGAGTTTTAAACCAAATAACTTATGTAAAGGCCTTAGAATAGTGCTTAGAACATATAGATAGCCAATAGTTAGTAGTGGTAGTAGTAGTTATATTTTCAGTCATAAATGGTCTATTTGTGCCTTTTGTTTATGTGCATTTTTTAAGAAAAAATTAAATGTTTATGTATTTTTGAGAGAGAGAGAGAGAGAGAGAGACAGAGTGTGGTGGGGGGATGGGCAGAGAGAGAAGGAGACACAGAATCTGAAGTAGGGTCCAGGCTCCTAGCTGTCATCACAGACCCTGATGCAGGGCTTGACCTCACAACCCATGAAATCATGACCTGAGGTGAAGTTGGGTCTGACACTCAACTGACTGAACCACCCAGGTGCTCCCTTTATGTGCAATTATTACTGAAAGTGTCAATACTAAAATACTCACAAGTCAAGGATGCAAACAATAATTTAGGTCTGTATTGCCCAATACTGTAGCCACTAGTCACATGTGACAATTTAACTAATTAAAACACAATAAAATAAAAAAAATTAAGTTCTTATGTCATGCCAACGACATGTCAAATGGCAGTAGCAACACATGACTAGTGGCTATTGTGTTGGACAGTGCAGATTTAGAGACATTTTCATTATCATAGAATGTTCTATGGACAGTGCTGATCTAGACAATTCAGATTATCAAGATTAAAGTGTCTTTTGAACCTTGAATTATCCAATAATTTACCTTGAATTCTTTACTTTGCTACTTTAGTTTTGGCATATGTTTACAGTTCTGTTATTTGAAATTTTCAGACGTATTTCTTTAGTTTCTTAAAGTAACTAGTAATGACATAACAAAGTGAATCACAGGGTGTTAGGAATGAGAACTTATGCTATATTTGTACAAGAAGAATCAAGGGAAACTGAAATGCTAGAGAGAATGTTTTTCAATTTTCATAGGAACTGTAGTGGAAAGACAATAATAAACCAGACTATTTCTATTTATTATTTTTCCAATAATAAACTTTTATAATAAAATTTTTAAAGTGTTTAAAATTAGTTTCTCTATTATTTGTATATTCTTTATAATTACCAAATAGTGATTTCTTATATATAGTTAACCCTCAAACAAGTTTACCAAGCAGCAATAAAATTGATATTATTGGATATAATCTAACAGGCTACAAGTGTTATTTTTTAAATAATAATAACTGTACTTACCTAAGTACTTGAGGTAACAGACCAAAAAGTACTACATAATAAATTGAGTAAAATAAACTTTACAAATAATTAAAACAAACAAAAAAAGAATACATTATTTAAAATTTTTGGTTTTCTAAGGTATTGATTTTTACTAGAACTCTTAGGGTTGGAAAATGGGTCATTTACCAATCAAAGAAAACTTAACTACATTTGAAATTAAATCTTGACCTTTAAGTAAGTTTTGGAGTCATATGGTCTCCATATTATTTATTAGATGTATATAGATTAAGAAAAAAAGAATATTAGTAAAAACCAAAATGCTATAGAGATTCAAAAGAGGAAGCTAACCAAGTCATTTGAGAGAATCAAAAAGTAATATATGGAGCAGCTCACATTAGAAATGGACCTTAAAGGATGGGAAGCATATTCCTATGAAATTTAAGAATGTCATTATAAACTCATGACTTTTCACATACTGATGTTATGTCATCCATTTCAAATATTATCCTTTTTGGCTGGTGGAAACCCCATCTTTGGCCAGTGGGGACACTTCACCTTGCTTCCGTGTCCTAGAACACAACTCAATTAATCTTTCATGGCTTCTCTGCTTTCCTAACAAGATGCCCAAGCTTATCTTAAATATGTCTTGCCCTAGACATAGAATAATAATAGGCAGGTTTTTTTTAAATCTGAGATAGTGAGAAAAAGTTTTGGAAGGTAGAGGAAGGCAGACAAATGTTGAGGGGGAGTTGCTTCTGTATGTCTCCCTGAAGGAGTAGAGAGTGGGTAGATTAAAGACAGCGTGGTTGTAGGTAATTGGTTCTAAAAACTGTAGGTGATGATGAACCATCTTATCATTATCATTTAATATTTTTAAACAGATGTATGTCTTGATTATGTGTGAAATTTTAAGAAGACAGATTTAAAGATCACATGTTAGAGGAGAAGAAACTACTAAGAAATTAATTACAAGATTATTACAATAAATGCTGTGAAAGTTGATGAAGACTGCAGTAGAACTGGGGAAAGATGGTATAGATGTGAGAGATGTTTTAAAGGTAAAATCCACAATACTCGACTACTGATTGAATATAGGAGTTTGGAAAAATGAAGACTTCAAACATGAAAGAAATCTATGGCCTGGAAGCACAGGAAAGCCAGGAAGAGCAATTAGACTTATGAGAACCCTAACATTTGGGACATATCAAAGCAGGTAGGTATCTAAATATCAATGTCCAGAAAGCAATTGGAAACTTAAGTCTAAAGCTGAAGAAAGAAAAGAGACAGAAATTTGGCAATCTCTGTTATTGAGATTGCAATAAATCCATTAAGGAAGTGTTAATTTAATAGACTGCACAAAGAGGGAAAAGACGGCTTAATAGAGAATCTTGCATAGTCCTTATCATTTATGGAGAATGAAGAGTAGAAAGAATTGTTGAAAGGGACAAAGAAAAAGACTTCATAGAATCAAGAGGAATGAAGATAACTTGGTAGCATGCAAACTAAGAAATGAGGGAGTTCTCTCAAGGATGAGGCAGTACTCAACTGAAAGACTAAACAGAAGAGGAATTGGGGAAAAGCCATTTTATTTTGAAATTGTGTACTCATCGACCCAATGAAGGGTGCAATAAAAGTGAAATATCTTTCATACGTGGGCATGACCAAGAATGGGTGGTACTTGGGTTAAGAGCTAAGAGGTTGAAGTCTAGAAATCCTTGTAGCCAAACAGAAACTGATAGATGATGTATCTTGGATGGTTTATCATAAGAGAGTGAGGAATGAGGCATGAACAACAGCCAAAGGCTAGTTCCAGGAGATCAACAGGTGATCAAGAGCTACAGACAAGGTAGACATGTGCAAATTCCTAAGGCAAGGAGTAGATAGACTAAAATGTCAAGAGCTGAGACACACCATTACCAGGTGGCGTGATTGGAAATTCTGTGGTTGTTCTTCAGTGCCACTTCTCAGTGGAAGCTTGTGGTCCTTATGCACCATACTAGAAGTGGTGGAGAGGATTTGAACTCAGGGAGCAGATAAGACAAGCTGGACTTAGCTGGATTGAGATCTTCTGCAAGAAGTTTTACAGTGAGGGAAGGAAGAGATAGTTACTTCGAGATGAAGTAGGATCAAGGACAGACATTTTTTTATGAGGTTGGAGGAATGTTGAACATGTGTATATGCAGAGGAAAATGGGTCTGGAAAACAGGAGGAGATATAAAAGTGGGAACAGGAGAAAATAAGTTTGGAAAGAGAGAGAAGAAAAAACAACGAAACAAACAGAAAAACATAACCCAAACCAGTTTAATTTCCCAAAAATTGGGCACTGTTTTCTCATTTTGTTTGAGATGTTTGATGATTACTATGCCACAGGGCCTGATTTATGAGTAGACTCAAAGTTTATTTTAGTAGAATCAACTGGCAACAGTTTTGTATTTCAGATGAAATACAGGAAGATTTTTTTTAAATAATGATTTTCAAATAGTACTCTTATTAGGAAAACGTGATTTTTATTGAAGTAAAGTTAACACACAAAGTTATATTAGTTTCAGATATACAACATCATGACTTGACAATTCTATACATTACTCAATGTTCGCCATAAATATAGTCAACATCTGTCATCATACATGATTACAATATTATTGACTATATTCCCTATGCTTCACATTTTGTCTCTATGACGTATTTATTTTACAACTGGAAGTTTGTACCTTTTAAAACCTTTATCTATTTTACCCCTTCCCCCACTACTTCCCTTCTGGCAAGCACCAGTTTGTTTTCTATATTCAAGAGTATGGGGGCGCCTGGGTGGCTCAGTCGGTTAAGCATCTGACTCTTGGTTTTGGCTCAGGTCATGATCTCATGGTTCATGAGTTAGCACTGGTGTTTGGCTCTGTACTAACAATGAGGAGCCTGGTTGGGATTCCTTCTCTCTCTGCCCTTTCCTCTTTCTCTCTCAAAAATAAATAAATAAACATTTAATTTAGAAAGTCTTTTTTTTTGTTTGTTGCTTATTTGTTTTTTTTTTTCATATCCACATGTAAGTGAAATAATGTGGTGTTCATGTTTCTCTGTCTGACTTATTTCACTTAGCATTATGCCCTCTAGGTTCATCCATGTTGTCTCCAATGGCAAGACCTCACTCTTTTTTTTAATGGCTGAGTATTATTCCATTACCACATCTTCTTTATCTATTCATCCATCTATGGACACGTGGGTTGCTTTCATATATTGCTACTGTAAATAAAGCTGCTGCAATAAACATAGCGGTGCATATATCTTTTCAAATTAGTGTTTTCATTTCCTCTAGGTAAATACCCCATAGTGACGTTACTAGATCATACGGTATTGGTTTTTAATTTTTTGAGAAACCTTCATACTGTTTTCCACAGGAAGATTTTAATTGACAAAGATGTCACCGATTGCTCCTTATTTTTAGGAGAAGCATTTTTAGGTTGATTTTACAGTGGTGATAGTGGTTTTGCAATGAACCAGCCATATTGTCTTATTCAATTTCCCTATAGGCTATGGGCATGACTTTTCCTGTATAGTGTCTAGAAACATTGTTACACTTTGTGGCCATGAAAGAGAATAAAGGGAACTGTCCTTGTGAGAGATTGAAAATGTCAACTCACCTCAAGATCAGAATGTTTTAGCCACCAAGCTGTTTTTTTGTTGAGAAGTGGGTAGGCACACTTTTGTGACCACATTTTCATGAGCCCTGAATATGTTAACCAGAATCATTATTTAGTGGGTATACAATTCCCAGTTTAGTTAATTAAATGTTAGATTCATTTACTTGAATCACATCTTCCATAGGGAACTTCACAGACCATTCATTCCTTCTTGACACTGGATTTTAACTTAACCATCTTAGAAATGACTGTCTCCAATTAGATTGAAATATTTACCTATCCAGTTAGGAAGGAATGCAATGCTGGAAAATGTTTGGCAGGAATGCAAATGCTGGAAAATATTTTCACCAACAAGAATTATCTTTTTTTCTCTTAAATGCAGCATCCCACGTGCCATATGTTTCCGTCCTGAATGTGTGAGAGAGAAAACTCTATTTTATTTGTTTTTTCCACTGGCTCAGTTATGTTCCAAGAGAATCCTAGAATCAAAAATTACTCGTTAGAAAGACAACAGTTGTATAAATTTTCTTCAGCAGGTGTATAAAATCCATTGAGGAAGGTGATGACCTCAGAAACCTCTTAAACTATCTGGTAATCTATAGGAACTCAGAAAGGATATAAAAACAAAAGCTTGAATGGAGCTGTCTTCTTCCACTCACTTTCCTCCTCTCTGTTCAGTCAGTTTGAGCTGAAGCTGCTCGTGGGGTTAATTCCTTGACTGTTCTGTCAAATGTTAGGCTCCAGTACACATACTTGTGTATATATGAACAACCGTTTTTTAATAACCTGCCAAGAAGCTATAATCTTCCATTGCAGTCCCCTTGGGATTTAATTAGAATGGTTTTCCACAGCCTGACATGTTTATGGGGCATAGGTAAAGAGACAGTTCATAAAACTGTCAATTTTCTGAGAAATTAAAGAAAAATTGGGCTGCTTAGTGCTTTGGCAATTCTGTGCTGCTGATACTAGCATTGCAAGCAATGAAATCAAAGGAAACATAACAAGATACTGATGCATTAGATATGGGTGGGTTAAAAATAATGTACAAGGGCATTTGTCAATTTGAATGCATAAGGAGGCAACTGGAGAAAGCAGAACGGAAACTGGACTAGCCTGACCTTGGGGTGTTTGGGAACAAGGAGGTAAACACTGAGCAACAGTTTATTTGCATCCAGAAGATTTATAATTTTGTCTGATAGACTAGATGAAGAAATGAGTTCTTGAGAAAACGTAGAGTCTCCCTAGGGAAATTGTAATGTGATAAGCAGTGCTTTGATTTGAAGATTCTTCATTTGAAATATCTTTCCTCCTTTAGCTAAAAATTCTTAATCGGATATAGACTCTAAATTAAGAATCAAGTCTGTTGGAACAAATAAACCAAAGATACCTTGGTGAAGCCTCTGTTCACACTCCAACATCATGTTGCCTAAAAAAAAAATCCAACAACAATGACAAAACTGTAAAACGATGGAATAAGTACAAAATATGTCATTCTAGAAGAAGTCCAACATTGAGCGCTGTCAAAATGTCTGTGGTATGAGTAACAATAATCACCCTGTATGTGCTAACAACACCCAACCTAACAAATCACTGGCAGGGGTCTTCTGAAGATAGTGACATCCTGAATGCTATCACTCAGAACAGAGCCAGGGCTGGTAGAAGGTAGAGCTTGGAACCTGGATGTCACTGTGACAGTCTTACCTTGACCCTGGAGAGCTCCATCCCTACCATCTGGGAGTCCAGTTCATAGTCTGCGAGTTTTATTTATGCATCCACTTACTGATTTATTGCTTTAGTGCTGTGTTCCAGGCATTGTGCAAAGGACCTGGGGTTCAAAGTGAACTAGACATAGCCCTCTTTATACAGTGGAAGGTCATAGGCTTTGGATTCAAGATTCTGACTCTGCCACTTACTAGCTATATGACTTTGGTTACTCACCTTCATGCTACCCAGTTTATCCCAGGAAAAATGAGGAAAATATTACTTATCTTATAGGTGGATAGATAACTTGAAACATATTAGTTTTATCTTCTTTTCTTGTTCCTCAAGATGTCCTAAGTTCATAGATGTAGACACAATAAAAAAAAGAAGATTATAGTGTTAATTAATAAATGCTTAACAGAGGTATACATTGGATCTCATAGGGGAATAAAGGATGGGTTCTTCCTGGGATGTTGAGGAAGTTTTTGCAAAGGAAGTAATATTTGAACAGCATTAAAAAAAAAAAAAAAACTTTTTCAAATGGAGACTATGGAGAAGGAAGTTTTCAGATAATCAAGGGAACATAAGTCACCTTATGTTTCTGAAACACAGTGTGCATGTGCACACGCCTGTGTGTGTACTTGTATGTGTTCATATACCAGTGCAGGTGAGGGTGGGGAAGTGGCCGAACAGACAAGCACCAGACATTGAAGATAGGTAGGGTTCCCAGGGTAAAAGCTCTTACGCATTAACACTTTATTCTACTGAAATGAAAAGCCACCAAAGAATCTTAATCGGTAGGGTTAGAGGAAAAGATTTGTATAGCTTTCCTATGGAATTAGCAGGCATTTCTATATGATGAAAACAGTTTAGTTCTAAGCCACTTAAATTACGTGTTGATGCCACTGAATATGTAGACAAGGCAAAACCAAGCCCAAACAAAACAACAACAACAACAACAACAACAACAACAACAGAAAAAGTCACTGTTAATGTCAAATATGAGAAACACACAGATAGTTCTAGCAAAAGATGCAAAAACCAAAAGGGGATTTAATTAAACCTCAGTGTTACTTCCTGTGACAGAACTCCATTGAGTTGTCGAGAGAAGAAATTTGTCGGGGGCGGGGGAAGCTTGTTGAAAAATATATCCTATAGCAGAACATGGTGTTGGTTTAAAGGAAATTAGGAATTTATACCGAATCAGGGCAGCATGGATTGATAAAGTCCATATCATAGCATTTTCTGGCAACAACACTTTTGCACGACTTCACAAATCAAGGGGCCTGACAACACTGAAATTATCTTCAGAGTTAAATGCCTACAATTAAGGTCTATGTAGAACCATAATTAATGCAATGTTATACTTACAATTTTGTAATGATAATAATAATTTAGTGTGCTGTACCTTCTTCCATGTAAGCGTCTAAAAATGATTCATAATCACTAATTAAAATTCTTAACAGCATCTCAAGGATAGGCTAAATGGGTTATTCAGAACTTAATGCTTTGTGTAGAGGAAGTTTAGTCTTCATTGGAAACCACTGGAAAATACACATGTGATGGGGGGGCAGGAAATAAAATCGGTCAAGTTGGGAGTGATCAGAGTATTGACATTCACCTGTTTTACATGAGTCATTTCCAACACGCGTGCCAGATCCCAGTTGTGCTGATCCTGAAGAATGAGTGATCCTGTATAATAGTGACTCTGAGCCCTAAGTACTGTTAGGAAGGCACCTATCTGCATATGGAAAATAATCAAGTCCTTTGAAGTGAAATGTTTTGGCCTCAACGGGTGACAGAAAAGCAGGGGGGAAAACATGTTGGGTTATGATTCCTGAACAAAGAAGAACTTGGTTCTGAGTTGACAACGGTATTATCTGCCTACTCTACAAGTGACTCATTTGCTGTTCTAAGTTATATCATATTTTATTATCATATTGTAACACCTGGCCAAAAAGTGAATTAGGCTGGTAATGGTTATAACTTACTCTGGCTCACTGATGATATAGAAGCATATGTTTAAACTATGTTACTGTTCTGCGTTCATTTCAAGCAAATTTACTCTCCCCTCCAGAAAAAATATTTAGCTTGAATTATTTAGCTTGTTAGAATTATTTAAGAATAGGGGCGCCTGGGTGGCTCAGTCGGTTAAGCGTCCGACTTCGGCTCAGGTCACGATCTCGCGGTCTGCGGTTTCGAGCCCCACGTCGGGCTCTGGGCTGATGGCTCAGAGCCTGGAGCCTGCTTCAGATTCTGTGTTTCCCTCTCTCTCTGCCCCTCCCCCGTTCATGCTGTGTCTCTCTCTGTCTGAAAAATAAATAAAAACGTTAAAAAAAATTTAATAAAAAAAAAAGAATTATTTAAGAATAGGTGCAAGCCTTTTGAAAGTATTAAACCGGTTATATCTTTTCATTTGTTTTGAAAAAAGAAATAGTTACAAAGCACAGAGTTTTTGCTTACTCATTTGTACGCTTTTGATCCAAAATATGATTACAGGATATAAATGTATTTCTCACTGCTTTATATTAGTTTCAAGCAATTGGTTGCAGAATATTGATATTGAGGGTGACAATAAAATATTTCAAATCTTGAACTTGAGACTTCTAAGTTATCTAAAGACTGTAACTATTGGGGGGGGGGGGATGATCCATTCGGTTAACCATCCAACTTTGGCTCAGGTCATGATCTCATGGTTTGTGAGTTCAAGCCCCACATCAGGCTCTCCACTGTCAGCATGGAGCCTGCTTTGGATCCTCTCTCTCTCTCTCTCTCTCTCTCTCTCTCTCTCTCAAAAATAAATAAACATTAAAAAAAGACTGTCACTGCTAAAGAGTTGAATCTACCACCTATGCTATAAATGACACTACCCTTATTCTGAAGCCATGATACACAAATGAGGTACGTATATTTATTACACTAAAATCAAAAGTATTTAAATAACTTTAGTGTATAATAAGTATGCTTTTGTTATGCCAAATTCATCTTTTTGGCTGGTTTCATAAATTTTCTTTCTTAAGAATGACATAACAGAATCCATCTTGTCTGTGTAATTCCATTTCTCTTTTTCTTTTTCTCCATTTATAACCTTTCTGTTTCTCTTTCCCACAGAGTGCTGTCTTTACTTTTTATTATACACTCTGTTTCTTCCCTCTGTATTTTTTTATTCATTTTTTCCAAAGTTTCAAAATATTATTGTCACTTTTAAGGAAAGCATAGGCAATCATTAGATACAGATTTTCATGTGATTTGTCTTTTATAAACCATAAGCCATCAGAGGGAGGACATGTTAGCAGCCTGAGACATCATAATTTTATTTTTTGCCATATTTTTTCGTGTCTTGTGTGTTTATCATTTTTCTCAGGCCACTAATGGTTTCCTATGCATTCATACAATAAAGTTAAATAAGTGACATCTCTCTCTCTAAGTACGTAAAATAAAGAATGAATGCTTGTAGGCAGAAATAGAATAAAATAAAAAAAGAATGAGAGTCAAGGAGAGATGCTCTAAAGGGTCACCAAAGTAATATAGAATTCATTCAGATCAAAGAAAGTTGGGAGTTATTTGACAGTGTTTAATATGAAGCAGCTGCATTGAGAAGTCTTCTGTAATATTTTATCCTTCTTTTGACTTGCAGGGTGCTGAGCTGTCCCCAAAGAATTCAGATCATTGAATGTGGCCACCCCTTCCTCATTTCCTTCGCCTGTTCAATTCATAAGATGTGATACAATGTGATGTGTCGCTGTACGTATGATCGAAGTGTCAGTCTCTATAAGTACTCAGCTCCAGGATCCTGGGGTGAAATGCTCCAAAACACATCTTTGGTGGAGCAGAAATAATGTTGTCTTTCCTGCACTTCCCACGGCTACTGTAGATGGAATGAAATGAATTCAGAATTCTCAGGTTGGTCAGGCCGTCTTCTCCGTGAGCTTTGCCTCAGGCACCCTGGATATTGCCACGTGAGAGCTATATTAATTTGTCCTCAGATGTTTGCAGCTAAAGGGCCACGTTTTAGGGCTGCAATCTGTGCCTCCCAACCAACCATACCAGCTTCGACTACCTGTAAAAATAAAAATCCATCAGAATTTGCTAGGATTTATTGCAAGAATGGTTGTCTGTTTCATGAGTTACCAGTGATGTGAAGCCAGGCTTTACCAACCGTCCATGTTATGTAATAAATTCAAGTCATTATCTAATAGTAATCAGAAATCATTAACGGTCAGTGGAGGAACTCTCAATCACCAAAAGGCAATTCTCAGATAATGTGTGAGAACTTCGACTGGGTATTGTGAGAAGCAGAAAACATATGCTGTAGTTTACAGTGAAAGCAATCACTGGCCTTCAGATTCATTACCAGAAAGTCTGAAATTCAAAAGGTACGAGCTCTATTCTCTGTTATTGCCGTTGGAGAATCCAACATGGTAGGTTGGAAGAAAGGGATTGTGGATCATCTTGTCAGCCCCACCCCCTCATTTACTTCACTTTCTTTTCAGAGACCCAGAGGCTAAGTGAATTGCTTCCCTGCAAGTCCTTCAAGCTTCCCAGGTTCCCTCTCTTTCCCCAGCGAATACATGCATCTGTCAATATCTTCACACATTCTTCTTTTCTTCTTTCCCTTTTCGAGATAGAAGTGTAAAGGGCGAGGCTAGTCCCCCCACTGAGCCCTGGCCTCATCATCTGTTTAGCCTGGGGTCTTCCTCCAACCACGACCTTTTCTCCTTCCTTTTAATTAACTTTTATCCCACTTCCCATCAAAGGAAATAATATTGCCATCCATTCAAGCCTTCTAGAAGCTTTGTGATTTGGGGGAAAATGTTTTTTTTTAACATTTTATTATGGAAAATGTCATATATATAGCAAAGTGAATAGAAAGTAAGCCTCCATTAATACAACACTTAATCTCAGCAATCACCAACTCACGGACAGTCTTGTTTTATCTCTACTCCCACCATTGCCTCCCTGCCGGGTTGTTTTGAAACAAATCCTAGTTATTATATGATCTCTGGTATTTATTACTGAAATAAAAGGACTCTTTTATTAAACATGACAACAATGTCATTGCCACACTTTAAGATGAACATTTATGCTTTAGCAACCATCAAATATCTAGTTAGTGCTCAAATTTTCTGAATTGGCTCAGTTTCTACAGAGCAGTTGAGTCAAGATTCAAATAAGGTTGTATTTTGCAATTAGTTGGTATATCTCTTAAGTGTCTTCCTTCTCACTCTCTCTCTTGTCTCTTTCTGTCTCTCCCTCTCTGCAATGAATTTGTTGAAAAATCTCTATCATGTGTTAAGTGGAGTATACCAAAGTCTGGGTTTTGCTGATTGTATCCTGTGATGACATTTAGCACGTTCTGAACCCTACGCTTCCTACAAATTGGTATTTGGATCCAGAATGTGGAGGAGATTCAGGATATAGATATAGATATAGATATAGATATAGATATAGATATAGATGATATAGATATAGATAGGTAAGTTTTATGTATATAAATAAATTTATATATATCTTTATATATAAAGTTATATATATATCTTTATTTATATATATATCTTTATATCAATCTATCTATATCTACATCTATATCTATATCTATCTATATCTCTCTATATAAAGAAATACCTTTCAGATAGTGTTCTGGTTTTCATTTAGGAGGTGATAATGTCTGGATGTCACATTTGTGATATTGGATCAGTTGACCAGATCCAATGTCATACCAGTGGAAGTAACCTGTTCTAGGGTATAGCAATAAGGGACACATTGCCTACAGTAATTTGAATCCTAAAGAGAACTTAAAAGCAACAATAAAACTAAAGCTAGCATATTTTTTTTTTATTATGAAGGCTGCCAATTATAAATAATGTGTCTGGAAAAAAATCAGTTGGACTCAGTTCTAAACAATTGCTGTGGTTACTGTTGACTTTTAATGATATATATGTAAGCTTCAAATTAACACATTTTTATGACTTATCCTTTAATCAACAGTTTCTTCTACACGGCGATTAGTTCAGAGAAGTCCAGTTTCACAGTTAACTTTGACACTAGGTACTCCATGAAGTGTTTTCACTGTGAAGTGTTTTCATTTCAAGATAAGTACATGAGGATTTGGATTCATTACAGCTTGGTTTGAGTGTGGTCTGTGTCTCCAATCCCTGTGGGGCTGCATAGTCCTGTATTAATTAGAAATCAATAATGAGGGGCACCTGGTGGCTCCTTCAGTTCAGTGGCAGACTCTTGATTTAAGCTCAGGTCTTGATCTCACGGTCCGTGAGTTCGAGTCCCACGCTGGGCTCCATGCTGACAACGCAAATCTTGCTTGGGATCCTCTCTCTCCCCCTGTCTGTCCCTCCCCCACAATTCTCTTTCTCTCTCTCAAAATAAATAAGTAAACATTAAAAAAATGAAATCAATAATGATATCACAGTCATTTTAAAGAGGAATACACACATGGAATGTCAGTTACCTCAATCCTCAAGTGCTTATTTTGTGTGACCACTTGAAGTTATTTGTTTTTTAAAAAAAAAATTAATGTTTATTTATTTTTGAAGGAGAGAGAGACAGAATGTGAGTGGGGGAGGAGTAGAGAGACAGGCTCCAGGCTCTGAGCTGTCAGGACAGAGCCCAACGCGGGGCTCGAACTCACAAACCGCAAGATCATGACCTGAGCGGAAGTCAGATGCTCAATCGACTGAGCCACCCAGGCACCCCTATTTGTTCTTAAATTTTAAAAGACTGAAATAGAATGCCAATTGGATCGTGTGATACTTTTGTTTGGTATGTGTAAATTTTAGTTTATATGTGAAATATTCCTGTATTTGATTGAAATATTTAAAAATGAATTTATTCTTTTCACATTGTTAACTGTTTTAAACTAAAAAATGCGTTTGTATAGGAAGGCAGGATTAACACTTGGTTCTTTCTCTTTACTAGTTTTCAAGAAAATGAGTTGGTTCTTTATCATCCTTCAAAAGTAAGCAATTAGGGTTTGTTTGTTTGTTTGTTTGTTTTTTTGTCACCATGAACTCATTGATTTAAAGATATTTGATGTGTTACAACACATTAAATCATTGCAACCAGATTGCAATTATTATCTTCTGGATATCTCAACTGCCCATCTTTGGCTAGTGTGGGAATCTCTTCAAATTAGCTTCTGAGTCCTTTTGATACAACCTTAGAGTCTTTGATTGCTTTCCAGCTTTCTGGTATGACAGGATGTTTCAGATGCATTTTGTACATGTTTTTTCCCCTGGCTTGACATCAGTCCATTTTTCCAAAAAGAATTGGTTTCTTTTAGTGTGAAATAGTGTTACGATTCAGTAATGGTACTTATTGCTAGGATGTTGGTAATGGTTTCTAGGCATTTTTGTGGCTAGCACTAGATTAAAAAAATGGTAAAATGCTCAATAAGCTCAAACTGATATTTCCAAATCATATTTAAGACTCCTCAGGATTTTTACTTTTCTTCATCAATAATACATCTCCACCTCGGAATGGAAATCCAGTACTCACAAATGCCAACATAAACACTGATTTGCTTTATGACATAATTCCTGCAGCATGGCCTTAGAACAACACCACCAAAACTGCTACCCATGGTACGATTAATGAAAATAAAATTTATTTCATAATTATTTTTGTCTGTAGGGCCTCCTCTACCAAAGCCGACAGTCATATTAGTGTTTATTAAAGTCACCTAAAATTTTTCCACTTTGGGACACCTGGGTGGCTCAGTAAGTTAAGCCTCTGACTTCAGCTCAGGTCATGATCTCACGGTTTGTGGGTTTGAGTCCCGCATCAGGCTCTGCGCTGACAGCTCAGAGCCTGAAGCCTACTTCAGATTCTTTGTCTCCCTCTCTCTCCGCCCCTCTCCAGCTCATGCTTTGTCTCTTTCTCTCTCTCAAAAATAAATAAATGTTAAAAAATTTAAAAAGTTTTTTTTCCCACTTTTCCTAATTGTATCCACTTGATGTGTATTCACATTCATTACTTTCATTTCGCTTTAGATAACGGATCGCTTTGTAACATTTAATTTTGGTTTATGATGGAATAAACTGTTTGCATGGTTCCAAAAAAAAATTCTACAAAGCAAGGAATCTTCCAAAAGGTCTTTCTTTCTGTCCCTGTTCTCTCTACCTCTCGACTTCTCAGGTGTCCTCAAAAAATTCTAGTTTATCTTTCCATTTTTAGTCTAAGCAAGCATTTGCTGATGCTTCCAGTTTTAGTAGTTACAAATATAAACAGCAGCATGCTATGCACGCTCTTCTATACCTTGGGAATGTTTTTTAAAGTCTCTCACTGTATTAGGTCATGGTTAAGATAAAGGTTATGATACCTACTTGGAAAGTTTCAGTGTGTATTAAATGAAATAATATTTATGAAGTTCTCACTACACATAATTGACACACATTTATTGCTGTTTTTTCCTTCTTTCTAAACTCCATCAATCCAGATTCTCCTTGTACCTAAAGGACATACCCCACAAAGCCAGCTCTGCCTCGTACCTACAAATTTGGGGCAAGGGCCAACCAAATTCGTCAACTTCAGTCTTTCTTACAATCAATGGGAAATAATTAATTATTCATCAAAACCCTGTTAAGACCCAAAAAAACAAATATTAAATTCTTCACGGTGTGATTTTTAACTTATTTTAGCTTCCATGAATGTGTATTATAAATTGAGTAAAATATCTTTGAATGTTAGACCTCATTTTTAACCTAAAGTATTCCAAAGACCAGGGATTCCAATCTGTGCTTTCTAAACTTCTCAAGAGGACAACAGTTGAAATGGGGCTTTGAGCTGTTATATGGGTGGATCACAGAGCAATGGGAAAGATTCTTTCATTTATGTCGTTTGGTCCACAGATTCTTCCAAATCATGGACTAGTGGAAGAAAAGATAATTGAAAAAGAAAATGTCTTAGTGGTTGCGACTGGGAACAATTAACGTTTAACAAGTCTACCTCCTTCTGGATAGAGGTAGTAAGACTCTGCTCTACTCAGTTCTTTCACACAGTGTAGGGAAACACTTCATACTATATCTACTCACCATCTGATAGCTCACCACCTGACAAAGCTACACTTGAGTACAACTCTAGGCCAAGAAACGTCTGTCCTTGGCAATGACACCCATCTCATTACTCAGCGGATAGCCTCATTGGTCTGGAGGGCGTGGTACGATGACATTAAACTAGCTTCGTACAGTTCACATCCAAGTAGTTGCTGAGAAGGCAATAAACTTGTCAACACATTTAATGCTTGCAGGAGACGGGACCAGATATGTGATACTCGGCAAGCCACCCAAGCTACACTGTGACACAGAGCAACTTTCTTTATCTCTTTGAGATTTGATGTTCTCATCTGCAAAATGCAGCTGTTGTACAAGGTAAGTAACATTTCTTATAGCTCTGAAATTCTAGGTCTCCTGGTCCACCATGAGCCTAATTCACATCAGTTAATGATTATATTGGTGTAAATGTCACATAATCCTCATTTTCTCACTTTCATTTCAATTTATAAGTAGTTTTGCATTTGGAAAGGAACTTCCAGGGTGTTTTTATCTTCGTGTGTTGGAGAGAGACTGTAAAAACTGTTAAGAAGGAGGTAAATGTGAGTTGAAAGATTGGATTTTGTTGGTTTGAATGATGAACCTGAACCCTATGGTGTTCTTAAATATTCAGACCCACGAAGTTCCTTTTTGGCATGAGAACACTGAAAATTTCTGAAATCACATGGAAAATATTGCATATAAAAAGGTAAAAACTACAAACACTTCTTGACCACTTATAAGCTGGATGCATTCAAATAAATTTTCTCATTTAAACCTTACACAGATTCTGTGTTGTATATTACCATCCCTGTCGATAGCCTGAAGATCAGATATGTGTTAATTATTTTGCCCCCAAATCACACAGCATGTAAAGAACATAGATTTGAACTTCATAGAGCTGTTATGAGTTAATATATTTAAGGAGTGTAAGAGTACTCAGTATCCAGTATGCACTATAACTGTGACATATTCTTCTCTTTCTTCTTCTCATTGGTATTATGACCCCAAAGCCCATTATCTTTACTTGGTGAAAGACAGTTCAGTGACTTCACATTTAAATACACATACTGTTGTTATCTAGGTGTGTGGTTGAAGGCAAACTACTTTATCTACCTTCTCTCCATGCCTCAGTAAGTTTTTGCCATCTACAAAGTAAGAGTAAATAGAGTTTTTAAGTTTTTTCATGAGGATTAAATGACCTCGTATACATAAAGTCTTAGAATAACACTTGGTATATGAAGCACACAATAATTAGAAAATATTTCCATTAATATATTTCTTTCTTCTACATTGATTTTGCAGAAATAATTCTTCAAATGCTACCATTCACAGTGTTATTATAAATAAGATAGAGACTAATTAGGAAAAAAGAAAATACTGATAACACACATTGATCAAATTCTGTGACACGATGGTGTACAAAATGACTTCTTTCACTGTCTATGAATTAGAAAGTTTAAGTCAGCTTAGGTCCATTCTTATCACTGCTTTTTTAAAAAGTAATTCCTTTGAAAGCTACTTGCGGTGATGAGGAAAAAGTAAATTCTAAAATAAGGTCGACTCTTTTTTAGCAAATATCTATTCCTCTACTTTGAAATGAGGAAACACATAGTTGAAATGTGATTATTTTATCCATCCATCCATCCATCCATTTGTTCAATTATTCCTTCACCAAGCACCCAGGATTGCTCCACAGATGGAAAGAAAATCAGTCTTGGAATCACACATCTAATACTGAAATGACATTCTGTCTTTGCTAGCTGTGTGATCTTGGAAAATTTATTTAATCACTCTAAGCCTCAATATTCTCCAGTGAACTATCAGATTAATAACACCTTCCTTTATGTTGGCTGACCAATCCACCAATGTATGGAGGGCAATGCATTTATTCTCCTCCCAGAATAATGTCTCAGAATAGCCAACACAAAGTTTGTCTGCATTTCTATTTATCTCCTTGGGTTTTGGTTCATGATTTCGTTCTGTCTAGAGTAGGAGCATCATAGAGTATAGAGCTGGAAAAGGCCTTAGACCTCATCCTATCCAACTTGCTTATTTAATAGATGAGAACATTTTGGTCCAGACAGGCTAAAAGAGACTTGCCTTGAAATCAAATCTGCTAAACTGCAATGCATTATATTGTTTGTGCCTTTATTTTTCACTTTATCCTTTCCTTATTTCACAATAAAAATGAGTACCTTCACTTATCTATCTTTAGAAAATTCCCTGTCCTTGACATTCAATATTCAAGAAAGGTATATTTTTTCTAACCTACTTTTTTTTCTTATATCTTGGGTTGAAAATATCCCATTTTTACAAATAAGTCAATACATTTAAAGAAATACCAATCTAAATCTTCAAAATATACTTTATGGAACTTTATAAGTAAATTATAAAGATTATACAGAGGAAAGGAAGCATAGGACTAGGCAAGAAAAATTTTAAAAGAGGAATGAGGCAGAGTTTTTTCTACAGATATCAATATATAATATAAAACTACAGTAAACAAAATTATGTGTTTTTTGTATGGAAATGGAATAATAGATCAATAGAACAGACCAGATTCCGGAAGGATACTATGACTATGAAAGCAGCACTTAATTTTTTTTTAATGTTTATTTATCTTTGAGAGAGAGAAAGACAGACAGACAGAGTGTGAGTGGGGGAGGGGCAGAGAGAGAGGGAGACACAGACTCTGAAGCAGGCTCCTGAGCCAAAGTCGGACGTTTCACTGAAAACAGCATTTTAAACAGTGCAAAAATCATTTAATAAATGATATTGGATAATTGGATACAGATAATCCAATGGATAAAGATTTAGAATCCTATCTTTTAGATGTGCAAACTCTATACAAAATAATAGCGAATATGCTGTTAAAAAATAAGGAATGAAGAAAACAAATTGGCCCTATACATATATAATGAATATTCCAGTCCTATGTGTACTTAAAAGAGCATATCTGGTGTGTGTGTGTGTGTGTGTGTGTGTGTGTGTGTGTGGAATGTCAAGGAATGAAATCATCAGAGTGAAGTTTAAGAGGTTAGGGGTTAGAAGAAGCTTTTATTTTTTTATTCTCTGTGTATCAGTGTTGTTAATATTTAACATTTTCCATAATTTTTATGTAATTCTAAAAGAAACAGTCTAAAGTACCAAAACAAACAAACAAACAAACAAACAAACAAAAAACCTCACCTCTCCATCGAATGGCACAATTTCTAAAAGTTTTTGGCAAATTGTACGTGTGTGTGTGCGTTGTGCAAACCAAATTATATTGTAAATTCAGTAAGAGAACTACCTACTATTTGCAAAGTTACAGTTCTTCCTTTCAAAAAAGCGAAGACTATCCTCTAATCTCTCCAGTTCTTAGGTTTAGGATTTGGCACATCTGGCTCTCTTTAATCGTGCTTATTTGCAGTTGCCCTTGCTATCTGGGGGAACCTGATATCGATTAACCATGTCATGCTCACTTCTGAAAGATGAGGTCGGTCCTAGACTCTGTTACCTGCTTTTGCTTAAGCTTTTGTTAAA
Source organism: Panthera onca (assembly GCF_046562875.1). Classification (NCBI taxonomy): domain Eukaryota; kingdom Metazoa; phylum Chordata; class Mammalia; order Carnivora; family Felidae; genus Panthera; species Panthera onca. The sequence goes on along the minus strand of NC_138343.1, from coordinate 19,757,252 downwards.
GTTTTCTGTAGCTGAAGCAGTGGTTGAAGACTACAAGACCAGTGATTTCCATGTGACCCAGGGGAGCATGGAGTAATGAAGTTCTGAGGTATAAATATAATCGCTTTCTATCATGTTATTTGGGTAAACTGGTAAATATTTGGGTAAATAACAAGGGTAGGTTAAATAAATTCAATAATTAAAAATAATAGACTCCTATTCTATTCTTCTATTAATAAGAATGATAGAATATAGGAAATAGGTCTATTTCCCTAGCCCTGAGCCAATACACATGTAGGAGACCTTTTTTTTTTTTTAATGCTTACTGTGTATCACGTCAATTTTCACGATGACTCTATAAGGTCGTTCTACTCATGAGGAAACTACAGCATAGAGAGGTTAGTAACTTGCCCCAATTCACAGATGTGTTGAGTACTGAAGCCCAGGCAACCTCAATCCTTTTCTCTAATTTTAGCCAATAAGGCAGTGAATGTTCTTACATATGTTTTCTTAGGTCCACATGGGCAAAGTTCCCCAGGTGTGGAAGTCTTGGTCGTAGGCCGTCTGCAACATTCCTAGATGTTTCCAAATTCTCCACATTTTTCCTAACATTTTATTATTTTTATTTATTTCTAATTTTTAAATTTTTATTTATTTTTTTATTGGAGAGAGAGAGAGAGAAAGAGAGAGAGTGAGGATGCATGAGCAGGGGAGAGGAGCAGAGGAAGAAAGAGAATCTTAAGCAGGCTCCACACATAGCACAGAACCCATCACGGGGCTTGATCTCACAACCTTGACATCATGACCTAAGCCAAAATTAACAGTTGGGCACTCAACTGACTGAGCGACCCAGGCTCCCCTACATTTTTACTAACACTTTAAAATAACTGTTGATATTGAGTATGAAAGGTAGATCATTGTTATTTTTATTTTTCATTTCACTTACAACTAGAGAGGTTGAAATGTTTCCACTGGATTTTTCCTATAGATTTGGAAGGTTTTGTTTTTTATCAGAATCTACCCATTTATTCAGTAGAGATATTCCTGGGCTTTGTTCTGTTACTTTGGTCTATTTCCCTAGCCCTGAGCCAATACACATTGTCATAGTTTCATGAGCTTTTTAAAACTTTTTTCTCTTCTTCCTTTTTCTTCCTCCTTCTCCTTCTTGTGAAACATCTTGTATCACATAGGACAAATCAGTCCCTATGTTCTTCCTCCAAATAGACTTGACCACTGGTGGTCTTTCAGCGTTCATATAAACTTGAAGGTAACATTATCAAATTCCAGAAAGTAGATTGGGTATGTGAATGAATTCAAGAGAATGGATATGCTAGTTCTTTCCAGCCTGTACTTTCTAAAGATGTTGGACGCTGTAATTAAATTAGTTGCAGGGGCGCCTGTGTGGCTCAGTCGGTTGAACGTCCCACATCAGCTGGGGTCATAATCTCGTGGTCCATGAGTTTGAACCCCACGTCAGGCTCTGTGCTGACAGCTAAGAGCCTGGAGCCTGCTTCAGATTCTGTGTCTCCTTCTCTATCTACTCTTCCTCCACTCACGCTCTGTCTCTCTCTGTTTCTCAAGAATAAATAAATGTTAAAAAAAAAAAAAAATAAAATAAATAAATAAATAAATAATAAGTTGCAGAACGTAAAAGTTAATGAATTTTACTGGTTGTCAAAAGGAATTAAAAGCTTCTAAAGTAACTGCTTATGGGCACAGCCTCTGTCAGATGTCAAGTGCTGTGGCTAAAGTTTTAGAAAATTTATTGTTGTTTTAATAAATACTGAGGTCTTTATATATTGTTTTTTTAATTGATGTTATTGTTTCTATTTCTCTGGTAGAATATATATATATATATATATATATACACACATATACATATATATACATATACATATACACACTCATATGCATATACATATACATATATAATATATATAGTAGAAACTAGAGAATCACATTTGAATATTGATGATCACCATTCTTTATGCAAGACCAGCTCCTTGGGATTATCTAAAAATTTCTTTGGCATCAATTCCTAATCCTTTTGGAGATCCAGAGGCAAGGCTATGCTGAGCTGGAATCAGGTGTCACAATGCATATTTCAGGCACTTGTTGATGTGGCATGATTCCAATTTGGTGATTAGGATTGCACTTTGGTGTATATGTTTCAATCTTAATTTTAATATTTTAATCTTAATCTTGATTTTAATCTGTAACCCATATTATCAACTAGATATCATCTCAGATAAACAGGCTGAAAAATCCTATGAAAATCTTGGCAGGAATTTATATAGCATGGTTTTGCTACCTTCCAGACAAAATTACCAGGCTTGACTTTTTGCTTTAGACATACAAACATCCTGCTATTGGAAGAGCCAAGGTTGCCATACACATTTCAATTACTTAGATTATTGATATTAGCACTCTTAAAATTCATCTTGCGCCATGGCTTACTGAAACCATTTCTACCACATGCCAAGTACTGTGTTTGCCCCTTTCATATCAATTACTAATTTGCTTTTCACAACAATCTTGCAGATTAAGTATTTATCTCCACTTTATGAGGAAACTAAGGCTTAGAAAAGTTTCAAAAGGTACTGTAACCTTGGGTGTTGTAACTAGAAGCAACAACATTGGATTTCAACCATGGTTGTATTACATCGACGTATGCATTATTTCATATCATTTCATTTGTTCTTCCACTGGTTAGGAACCGAATGATAAACGAATGAACAAACAAAAAAACAACAGAGTTGAAAGTCAGTCAGATGCTGATACTTGAATTAGATACTAACTCCTAAAATTTGAAAGAGCTCCTTCCTTTTGCCATCCAGTAATGGTCCAACTCAATGTTTATTATTCTGCTAATTTTGTTACTTAACTTGCTAAGAAGCCCAAATGGTATGCTAATAGAACCAGAGATATTGCACAATAGGACATTTCTAATGTTAGTTGCATTTGGAGTTCAACTCATTACTCCAACATGACAGAGTTTTTAAAATTTATTTATTTATTTATTTATTTATTTATTTATTTATTCATTTATTCAGAAGTGTGTGGGCAGAGAGAGAGGGAGAGAGAAAATCTCAAGAAGGCTATGCACTGTCAGCTCAGAGCCTGACGTGGGGCTCGATTCCATGAATGGTGAGATCATGACCTGAGTTGAAATCAAGAGTCGGAAGCTTAACCAAATGAGCCACCCAGATGCCCTATGTTTTGGAGGCTTCATAAAGTCCTAACGCTTAATGTTCTTCTCCTCTAGGCAGAGTTCATAAACCCTAATATGCCGTTATAGCAGTGATCCACAGTTGATACTGAGGAGCAGTATCAACTCTAAAGAGGACCACTTCCATTAGATTTTCACTTCACATTTAATTTGACCTTGGAAATTGAAGTCGGTAGATTTGAAAATGAGATGCTTTTGAGATAGAATAGTCCTAATTTTTCTATTGATTTTTAACGTTTAAAATAAAGACTACAGATCCAAGAAATTTAGAAATATTGTTTCAACTTCTAGTAGTAGAAAAATACAATTGAAAGACCCATGCTTTTTTGCAAATTAATTATTACACTTACATGACAGAACCAGGGAAAAGTTTGGAAAGGATGCTGTCAATTCATGAAGTTTAAAGAACAAACTTTCTTTGCATGTAGAAACTTCTATACGATCGACTGTAAAGAACAGCCAAAGGACGAAAGGAAGATAAGCCCAAATCGACGCCTTCTGCATCCAGCTACACAGGCTAATGGATTAGGGTCACCGGAATGCAAATTATTGTCCAGTTTTGCAATTTTATTTTCATTTGACAAGCGTATACTGATAAATAAAATGCCAGGCCCCCATCTAAGAAGTCTGATTTGGAGTACAAAAACAGCTGGCTGAGGATCAGTAGCAGTGTTGCTAGTCTAAACTCCCTGTGACTTGCTGTGTGATATGGGCATGCCAGTGCCTTGGTTTTCTCCATGTTGCTCAAGGTTAGGTAGGACTCACAATAAAATTGACTTACATTCTATAACATGTCCATTTTCCTGCTCTCCCACGTTCTTTCCAGCTCTCAAACTCTGTGAATCTGGGTCTGATGGGGCACTCCGGTAGAAAGAATAAGGAATGAATGGCCCCAGCTCCTAGTTTCAAATTGGAAGATACTAAACTTTTCTTTTAGGTGAGCTTGACCTGGTAATATGCATCTCACAAAAACACTAGAATGAAGCAATGGCTCTCTTTTTCCCAGAAACAAAGGACAGATTTTAATGGATGGGAAAGTTTTGGATAAAAACACCAAATATGAAATATCTGGGTTCATGTTCTGCTCCTGCCGCATATGTATTCCATGACTTAAGACAAATTTTTAATGTCTCTTTGTTTCTTATCTGTAAACTGAAGGGATTATATTATCTGAGTTACATTCAACATCTAAAAACTAAAAATAAACCCAAAACACTGACTGTTATTGTGTTTCAAATGCACATACAATTTGAGCAGAATATTAGGGTTAGCTGATAAGATGGGGAGCCATCTAACTGTATTGAGAAAATTAAGAAATGCTCAATATTAAAATCAAGGCACATTGTCAGATAAAGCCCCATACGCTTGGGCATCCCTCTTCAAATCCTCCCCAGACTGTAAAAATGTATTTTAAATTCTTAAGGTTATAATAGATGTCTCTAAAATCAATTTGTTCAAGAGCTTTTCAATTTTATTGCTTAAAATTGTTGGAATATTTTGAATATATATAGTTCACGTGGAAATTATTTAAAGCCATAAGGTGGACCCTTGTCAACCTAACATAGTTTATCTGTAATTCTGCTTGGAAGCTGGGGTATAGATTATACGACTTCCATAGGCCCCCCGCATGTCCCTGGAATATATAGGTAATTGGTTTAAACAGTGCTTGAACAGCACATGGTTTGAGTATAGAGTAGGCAGAATTTGACCCCAGGAAGACAGACATAATGTTAATTTTTTAAAAATAAGAGCACTTGAAGAAAGCCAGAAATAAATCTAGACTTAGTATAAACAAGGCAGAGAGGCTTACTCATCACAGGGAAAAGTCAGGCTCATTAAAGAAGGTAATTATTACCTCTGACATACAGAACTGTGTGCTGCTTTAAATTAAGGTTCTTAACGAGGCGTTTCATTGTATGTCCTTAACTGAGGGATTTAAGGAAGCAGCCTTTCTTCCAAAGTCAATGTGAATGGGACTTCTGTAAGAGTTAGGAAAGGATAGTTCGGAAATATTAAGTATGCAAATGTACATATGTATGTACAGTTTTCCAACAGATTGATGGGGTGCTGAATGCCCATCCAAGCCATGTGCTTCTAAGAGGAAAATGTAAACTTTGCCACACGCTAATGATACGCTAATGAGTTTTCACCTTAGATGGTAAAGGCACTGTCTTTGCTCCTTACCTGTTAATGTCATTAATGAGCTTGAATAAACAGTTTTAAGAGAAAATTGTAAATGTTTACATTTTTTCCATTTTTATTCGGTTCAGCTTATATCACTTTTCTTGCTCATCAAATGTCCTTTCTCCCCTTTCTGTGCCTTATTGCTTATGGGATTCAGGGTGGACTTTATTTTATTTCAGATTGAACATACACTCACCTTCTCACAAGATGAGGATTTGTCTTGGTCACTGAAAAGAAATTCTTTATAACTGTCTCTAACCCGTTGCTATATCCAAAACTTAATATCGAACACCAATATCAACTTCTTTTAATATTCATTTTCAGAAATGTGTTATGTTTTAAGGAAAATAAATTGTTTTTCAGTTGATACTTATTTTAAAAGATATATTTTATGGCTCTCTGCTTTTCAAAAGTCAAAAATAGCTCACCAAACCACCCTGCTATTATAAGAAATGGAATGGGGATGTTTGCTCAAATCTAAAGTTTGTGGTCTACTCTTTTCCCAAGCATGTAGCAAATTCTGGAAAACCTATAGCCCATTAACATGATTTCCCTAAGGATTTTTACCTGTTCCATCTAAGAGTAAGTGATAGTATAGCAATTTTGTAACCTCATTTTCTATATCTATCAGAAAAGCAGCAATGTCTACCAAGCACCCAAGAGGTACACTAGTCCAAGATAGAATCTATGAGCTGTACCTACCATGGAGCAAAAAATCTAAATCTTTCTAAACTTCAGCATACGAGAGCATTTGAGTGTGACCCATAATATTACTAGCTGGTTAAAATCCATTTCCAGTTAAATTACAAAGTCCTATTGTTATGCACACATACCTCACCATGGGACATTCACAGTTGGTTCATGTCCTTGGTAAGTGTTGAAAATGTTCTCTAAAGTCAAATATTCTATGACATGAACTGTTATGTCAGTGTTTGATGCTGACCTAGCCTTAGTTTCCACCATGATGTCATGCTTAAAATATATGTTTAGTCTGTTTTTAAAATAAATACATCACTTTCCGATTTTTTTACGTGCTATCTTTTCAATCTTGACAACTGGTGAAGTCTTTATTCTTCTCTGATTTTCTCTCTGCATTATTTATAGATCAGAGGACAGATGTCCTACCACGGGCCATTTCAATTAATCCAGTTTCTCCCTATACATTCCACATCACTTAAAATTGAAATTCAGGATGTAAAATTTCTTTTAAATATGAAAATTATCAGGAAACTTGAAGTAAGGTATTTATGGTGAAAATATTCAGAACCTGTTTTGAATAAAAATGAAATACATCCACATGTACACTATCTACGTCCAATATCACAGTTATTTGATTTTTAATTAAGAGTTTAATTCTATTCCCATAAAATCTGTTCATTTAAAGGGATTCATTACTTTAATCAATGGCCACATCTTCAGGTCTCAATTTTGTGTGGGTACCTAGAGACCACAAAGCACAGAAAAAATGCCTCAGATATGTATCTTCAAGAATATTCCATTAAATGCATATTAATAATCATTTCATTAAATTTCAATGTTCCGTCACTGAGAGATCTTATTGGGCTGTCTCATTCTCCCCATAGTTATTCATATCTAAATCATATGCCTTAATGTCTTTATAGGTCAATTTCTCACCTGTAAGTTGAAAGGGTTGTAAATGTCCTTATCATATTTGGGGATTATTGAGAGGATTCCTTTGACACTGTCCATTTATAGTCATGGTTATAGCTGTAAAAACTAATAGCTCATGGAGCTTTAAACATATTTTAGACCTAATTTATAGATGGGAATATGGACGTTCTAAGGAGTTTAAGCTCAATCAAAAATGAATATCCAGGGACCCCTGGGTGGCTCAGTTGGTTGAGTGTTGGAGTCTTGATTTGGACTCAGGTCATGATCCCAGAGTCATGGAATCGAGCCTGGCATTGGGCCCTGTGCTGAGCTTGTAGCCTGCTTAAGATTCTCTCTCTCTTTCTCTCTGCCCTGCTCACACACTCTCTCTCTCTCTAAAAAAAATCTAATTTTATCAATTGTTTAGTGGAAGAAGGAAAGCATGACGTGAATCTCATGATCCTTCATTTTCTAATTTTTTGCAGTAAAATAAGTGTAGAATTATGACAAAATATCTAAATTACCTATTACAGTTTAATGTGCTCTTTCAAAACAGCCCTACGGTTATCAAACATGCTAGTGAATGCTAGTTGTCAATGTTTTTGAAAGTTGCAACTAATTAACTGATTCTAAGGATCTTTTGGCAGCTATGTTTTAGAGCTATTGCAAGGAAGTTTGAACATTCGTGTTTGACCTCCTTTAAAAGCTTTTATTTTACATTTTTGTCACTTCCCAAGCACAAGCTCGTGACTACTGCTCTGAAGTTGAGACAGTCCGAAGCAAACACCACGAGTTGCCTTTAAAATCACCTTCACGTTATGCTCTCCTTATATTGAACAACTGTAACACCCTTCTCTTAGCAAAGGTAGCTGGAGCTAATGCTTCACTGTTGCTCTGGATCTCATCTTTGTAAGTCCTTCCAGGACCTCATCTATAATCACATCTCAAGCGTCTATGGAAATCTTCTCTCTTTAAACATATTCAGTTTCCATTGTCCTGAAAACCAAGCAAAATCCCATTACCCAAAACTGCTCATTTACTATCATTATTTTTCCTTATCATGGGCACTATAATTTTTCTTCTTTCTTTTTCTTTCCAAATTAAAAAAATGTTCCGCAACTCATCGATTTATTGGTTCATTCATTCTTAGATGCAATTATCTGTTAAGAATGTTTATTAGAGACCTGACACTGTGTGCTAGGCCGGTGGAGAAAACCCTATGCATGTCTCTGCCTTTGCCATCAGGACATACTTAACATATAGTAAATGCCAAGCAAATGTGTTCTTTTGCCTACTCACCCCTCATTTTCTCCCCACAGTCACGGATTCTCTCCCCTGTTCATTTAAATTTCTTTTATTAGAGCCGAAGTCATACTTACTGTGTGTAAAGGCCACATATGCAAAATATAGGGAAGTTTTTAAAAAGTTATCACTTACAATTATACCATTTTAATACTACTGTTTATTTGTTTTCATTTTCTCCAGGAGTACTTACATGTATATGTACTCTCATGTCACAATTTTGTGTTGAAATCATGGTAGTCTTATAGTCAGGCATACTGCCTTTTGCTCTATCATTTCCAAAAACTCAAGGAGTATACTGTAAAGCATAGAATAAAAATACAGTGAAATTCCATCACCTTGAGATACCATCTCAATATTTTAGTGACCATGATTTATATATTTCTTATGCACAAACACTTATAATTTCATATGGATTGGATATTGTTTAAACTGTTCAAACATTTCAAAATCATACCTGTAACATTCAAAGACATTGTAAATATAAAAATTTCAAGGAATCAAACTCATATTGAGTTCAGTCTAAGCTCTTCTTCTTGAGTTCAATGTGGCTCCTTCTTGAGTTCAATGTGGCTCCTTCTAAGTCTTTCTCGACACAAAAACATATATGAGTAAATATCCAAATATATAATATTAACAACATAACTGAGATTGTTCTGAAAGTGTTTGCCTGTGGCTCACTTAATATAACTATCTTGAACATGATACCAAATCAATGGATCTATATTCACCTCATTCAATGTTTTCAATCTCTTACTTTTAATTCAATAATACACACATGGTTTCAAAAGCACTTCCTACTATAAGGCTTGAAAATAAAACCAGCAGTGGATGGCTCCCTCCTACTCTAACTCCTCAGAAATTCTTCTGAACACTTCTTGTGCATTCAGACCTGTTTTTCAAAATAACACTTTGATACTGTTGGTCTTAGACTTCTTTATTTTAGACATTGTCTATTGATTTCTTACAACAAAGGAGTGTAATTTATTATTCCTAAGCTCCCCAACCCCTTCCCCTATTTCCACTTGCCTACCTGCTACATTTCAATCATTTGAAATTCCTGTTTAAGATTCCTGTTAATTCAGGAATCTCTCTTTATAGAATTACGACTGTAGGCATACTGTTCATGGTTAAGAAATGCAGAGCAGCACAATCACATTCCCTTTCTTAACTGCCCTGGCAGTTTATAATCGGCTCATTTTGTATTGTTTCCTTACTCTCCCTTTATATTTGTTATTAACTTATCTTCAGATTCTCCCGATTGGACTACCACATCCCCACCAGCAGGTGGAGCTCTCCTTGGAGACATCCACCTGTTAGCATTCACGAACTTTTTTCCTGGAGGACCAAACCTTTTGAACCTTTTGGTTGGGTTCTTTTTCATTCGATGAGTTCAGTGTTCACAGACCCTTCAATCTGAGAATCAAAATTTTGGGTGATTTTTTGTTCCGAGAAATTCGTTTGTATTATTTCTTTGAAGAGTTTCTTCCTTGTGATTTTGTTGTTTTTTCTGTAACTCCTAGATTGATTCTTTCTTATACAATGTTTCATTTGTATATGTTTGTTCTACCTTTTCAGAAATTCCTTTGATTTTATCTTTTCGTCTTTAAATTGCATTTTAACTTCTCTTGTACTAGCTATTAATTTCCACGGGCTCTTGTTTATGAGTATTTCTTTTACTTAATAGCATATTTTTTTCATAAATCTTCTTATGCTGTTTTATTTTTTCCCCCTAGGTTATCAAATCCAGGGTTGTTTTGCTGTTTGTTTGCTTTTTAGTTTTCCTTTCCGTTAATGGTCTTATTTTCTCTGAGTTCCTTTTCTCTGTCTCCTTTAATCTTTGTCATTCATATTGGAAGCTTTAAAAATGTTTTATGTTTCTGGTTCTATGCTTGTATTTGAAAATGAAAATTTTCAAATTTTCAGGTGGAAAATGAAGGTGGAGAGTGGATAGATTTGTTGACTTTGGTTAACACAGTCAACTCAGTGGGGGAACTCAGCCTTTGGTTAGGGTTATCCAGGCATTTTTTTCTTGAACTGGGAAATTTTCCCAGACAGACATTCTCCAGTCTCCTAACTGTGAGGCCAGGGTAAGGATGATGTAGAAGAGAATGTGATGTTAGCTTGGTTGCCAGGATTCTGAGAGTCTGGAAAGGGGGGTATGGGTTCATATTTTAATATGCATTTTTACCCTCTCTTCCCTTCTTGGTGTTTCACTCTCATGCACCCCTACGTATGACATCTGTGAGCCCACAGCTTCTTGGATTCAAAATATTTCCATAGTAACCTCCCATCCTGTAGGGTGGCAGAAATGTAGTTCCTTGGGGGAATCAGATGAGAAAGGGTACCTGGGGTGTAGTTACTATTTATACAAACTTACAACTAATCTCCCTTTTTCATCCCCATCCTATGTCCTTGCCGTCATATGTACAAGCTGCCTCCAACTTTTGAGATATTCTTAGACTGCTTAGTAAAAATTAACTTTCTCCCTTGTTGGCCTTTCTTAGAGTGAAGGGTGCTAATACTTAAGTTTGTTACCACACAGCTATCAACTTTATATATATATATCTTCCTAAATATCCTTGAAGTTTCTCCTCTGCTACCATGTTTTCTATAAAACTTTTTCTTTTTTCTTTTGTGGTTGTTTTTCTTTTTAATTCCTTTACTGTCACTTGAATAAAAATTTCCTAAGAGGGCAAATCTCAACCCGCCATTCCATTCTTTTCTCAATGGTCAGTAATGGCTTTTTTCTCCTCAAATCATTGCTGATTTACCATGTTCATTCTTGACATTCCCACAGCATTTAATATCCTTTACTATTTACTTTGAGTTCCATGAGTCAGCTCTCGTTCTTCCTCGATGCCCCTTCATTCTTGGTCTCTTTTGCAGATTTCTGTTCAAATGACTATCCTCTCAATATGAGAGTTTTTGAGGCCATGTTTATATCTGCACTTCTGAGGATTAAATTAGATAACATGTATCAATCACTTATTGTGCTGCGTAGGTTCAAACAGCAATTCAACAAACTAACCTTGTGACTTAGCCTCATATAAACTTTTATTTACCTTTGAAACACTGTTTATCAAGTTGAATTGCAACTTTGAAATCAGGATCTATGTTTAATTTGCCTTTGTGTGTTCGACCTCTAGAACCACGAACTATGTTTGCATATATATAAAAAAAAAACACATAGGACATGTTCAATGAATGCTTGTGTAGGGACAAAGGTGAATTAATAGAGGCAAAAATAAATTGATATTATTTGCAAGATTTATAGATTTAAAAAATGCTCATGATGGTTTCTTTGGCTTGATAATGAATAAAAGTGATGAGAAAATTAAAAAAAAAACAACCTTACATTCTGGGGCCACTGTTTCAGACAGTGGAGAAACATTATCAGCGTTTTTATACTCATTTGCTAAGAAAAAGTTGAAGTTTCATTCAGATCCAAGATTTCCTTAGCCTCATTCCTGCAATTAGATTTACTCTTCTGGATTATATAGTGCAAATATGCCACAAGCACAAATGTGCACACACACACACACACACACACACAAACCCAAGATATCAAACTACAATATAACTTATAACTAAAACCCACGAGAAGTGATGCACCTTGTTCAGTAATGTCTTAACAACCAAACGCATAAGAAAATGATTAATTGACTAAGTAAATGTTATCATCTACAAATGTCATTGAAATGGCTGACAAAAGAAGGTACCACAAGATAATATCCCCAGTACATAGCCAAAGTGGAGGGAGGACTTTAAATTACTGCTTCCAGGGTACAGATGTCTAGGCCAGGCCCGTCAGTATTGTGGACAGTGAATAAGTTGTAGATTTCATGAAAAGGATCAACTGGCTGTTGAAAACGTCAACCTAAGGGAAACAAATATAGGGTATATTTCACATACCGTCAACATCTACCTCAAGCATTTGAGCATTATTGTCCTGACTGTGTTCATGTTCTATAGTTATTTCGTGTCCACACGTCTTTTCTCTTGGAGATGCTCTTCAAGGTTAGAATTCTCTCTAGGCGCTAAACAAACACTTAAGAACCCAGTAAAGATACCCATTTGGTGTGCCTCTTTCCCCTCAGTGGGAATGGTCTGCATACCTCTGCCTACTTTTTGGAAGAAAGTTTCTGGGAAATGGCCATTCACAATATCTATCAAAGCAAATGATATCTGTAAAGGAGAGATTTACAAGAATCCTGCAATGTGAGTTCATTCCCAGGACCAGATTCTACTCTTCCCTCATGCCAACCAACTGGCTACAGCCCTGGTGGTGGTTTTCTCAGGATGGCGTGGTGGTGCCTTCTTTGTTGACTCCAGAACCATTGAGTAGAACACATTTAGCAATCTTAAGGGGAGGTCTAATTGACCCCAGCTCTATCATTTTTCAATTTTTCAATCAAAACAATTCTTTATATACCTTATATTTAGGGTGTTATTTTTTTGATGTTTTATTTATTTATTTAGACAGAGAGAGGCAGAGCATAAGTGGGGATGGGGCAGAGAAAGAGGGAGACACAGAATCCGAAGCAGGCTCCAGGCTCTGAGTTGCGAGCACAGAGCCCGACACAGGGCTTGAACTCCCGAACCGTGAGATCATGACCTGAGCCAAAGCTGGATGCTCAACCAACTGAGCCACCGAGGCACGCCTAGGGTGTTATTTTTGTAAGCAACGCCAGGGTACTGAGGGATTAGCTTTAGGCGGACCCTGAGCAGTCTTGTTTTTTTTTATGGTTTAATTCTTAAAAGAAATCCTAGATTGAAGTAAACCCTACTCTCAGATAGTTTCATTAATAATACAGAGAAACATTTTTTACTTCTGTTTTTCTCTGTACATGTCTCTCTGCAACATTCACAGGTACTACAGAGACGTCAGTGCAAAATTGATGTAATCAAGAAAAGAGAGATATTGGGGTGCCTGGGTGGCTCAGTTGGTTGGGCATCTGACTTCGGCTCAGGTCACGATCTCACAGTTGGTGGGTTCGAGTCCCACGTTGGGCTCTGTGCTGATAGCTCAGAGCCTGCAGCCTGCTTCAAATTCTGTGTCTCCTCTCTCTGCCCCTCCCCTGCTCATGCTCTGTCTTGCTCTGTCTCTCAAATAATAAATAAACGTTAGAAAAAAATAAAAGAGAAATAGTTACACTAATTTTCACAATTATCAATTTGTCAAATTTTGTAGAAGATAAAGAAGCTATGGGTTTAAAAGAAGGGAGTGTGCTTTGTCTCCTGTTTGTCCACTGGAACATTCTATAATTTTGGATGAGACCAGCAACAACAGGTTGTCAGAGTTCACATCCGACACTGAGAGCACATCCGTGTGGGAAATACAGTAGAAGACCACATATATCTGAGGAAGGGCCTCGGAACATTCTCTCCTGAGGAATTCAACCTCATATCAGTAGAGGTAAAGTGGATCTAAGAAAAATGCTGTGTCTGTGGCGAGCATTAGGAAAGGTCATATATTTCAAAAAAGAATATTGTTTACAAGGAGTGTTAATAGGTTTCAGGGGAAATGTTAATTTTTTTTTTCCTGGATGAAATAGTTACTGTAAGTTTTTAATGGTTAATCATTCATTCTTGAATTTTTATATTAAGCATTTTATATTACTTTATTGACTTAACTTTTATACTCTTCTTCATTTTGACAGTAAAGAATGACCAGGCAATACTCTTTGAAAATTGGAGACCATTTGGAGCTGTTCTCTGTTGAGGAGAGTGAATAATAGGCTACCCTCAAGGAATTTCAAAGGTATCACTCAACAGAAACTTTTGTGTCTGAAGAAAACTAGATCATTTTATCATGGTAGGCATACTGATATGTTTGCTTTAATAAAATGCCATATTTCTGCCTTTAATCTCTTGTCAGCCAGCTATTAAAAAGCCCCAAAGTGCATGCGTGCAGGACGTGTAAACACTTGTGGTTTTGAGGTTACTACAGAACATACTAATAAAGCATGTAATTTGTGTTTTGTGCACAGACTGTAATAATTTATTGAGTGTTAGAAAGAAGCTAGAAAAGGATTTTCTCTAACTTCAGCCAGCAAGTCAATTTAATTTTAGAGCTCTACTCAGCGGTGCATGTATACGCGTGTTCATACAACAAAATCATGCTTAAAAAGCATCACAAGGTCTTCAGAACAAAAGTAGGGCAACATGTAAATTAATTGCATGCGCACCAAACACATGCTATCAAGTAACATTGTTCCTTTAAGTTAATCAGCTAGGAGGGGGTGCTACGTATTCCTTCCCAAAGGAGTGTGCGCGTGCATGTGTGTGTGTGTGTGTGTGTGTGTGTGTGTGTGTGTGTGTATCACATGCTGACGATACACTGGCAGATGTAGATTCAGCTAATTCAGGTAAATTAAGATAAACCATAATAAAAATGACTTTGTAACACTTTATGAACAGGATCTCCATAGTCCCTGTGAAGAGAGGGCAGAGGATAGTTTTGTTTCCCTTTTTTATACGGAATAACAAAGTGTGGGAAGGTCAGATCACTTCTACGGAGTCACAGAAGAGCTTATTGTCTGACTACAGCTTCTATCACGCTTATTTGAGTAGCTGACTTATCTATTTGTGCGAGACCCTTATAGCTAAGGATTGTCTGTTACCCATCCTTCTAGTCTTTTTCCCCCATGAGTTAATTAGCATGTGGCAAATAATGAATGCAGATCATTGGAATGGAAAGGCCTTACGTGTATGGAGGAAGTGAGACCCTCACTGCATACGTGCCAAATTGCCGAAAAATTTTGTGAAATTCTGTAGTTGGGGACTAAAGCCTTATTTGCTCAGACAGACAAAAGCTTATTCAGTGGGGAGAAAATGTCTCTGCCCAGAGGAAGTGGATGTCAGGAATCTAAATGTCTTTATTCCAAAAAGGTGCAAAACTTCTGTCCTGGAAGACAATCTACCATGTTCCATGCCTTTTTTTTTTTTTTTTTTTTTTTTTTGCTTAAAATGTATACACATTTTAAATGTGCAGACAAATCTTTTGCAGTTCAGAATCTTTACATTTGAGAACTAATTAAAATGAAGCTTTTGTGCCACCTTTAAACAATGAGCCGCAGGTTAGAGTGGGAGAGAGCCAAAGCATAAGAGACTGTTAAAAACTGAGAACAAACTGAGGGTTGATGGGGGGTGGGAGGGAGGGCAGGGTGGGTGATGGGTATTGAGGAGGGAACCTTTTGGGATGAGCACTGGGTGTTGTATGGAAACCAATTTGACAGTAAATTTCATATATTAAAAAATAAAAAAAAATTAAAAAAAAAAAAAAAAAAAACAATGAGCCGCTTTTTCAGTTTGTACCTTTACTTCTATCTAATCAACCAGTTCCAGTGTACCCAATTGGGGATGGCAGAACTTCCAATGGCCATTGGAAAGTATGGAGGCATTTTGCAAATCTGCAAGGAGACAACGGCAATGAGTGCCTGAGGCCCGGAGTAAGTGAAGGAGAATTGAAATTGCACCCAGGTATGCAAAGCTGATCAAACTTGCAAAGGGATTTTTTGAATAAACAGTAAAAAATGAAAAAAAGGGGGCGCTTGGGTGGCTCAATCGGTTGAGTGTCCGACTTGGGCTCAGGTCATGATCTCACGGTTCATGAGTTCAAGCCCCACGTTGGGCTCTGTGCTGATAGCTCAGAGCGTGGAGTCTGCTTTGGATTCTGTGTCCCTCTCACTCTGCCCCTCCCTCGCTCATGCTGTCTCTCTCTCTCTCTCTCTCTCTCAAGAATAAATAAAACAGTAAAAAGATAAAAAATAAAAACTTGCAAAGGGGTTTTCTACAAGGGACTAAGCCAGTTTTCCAGTCTCATGAGAAGGAAACCATATACCTCATGGCCATTCTATGATTCCTGTGGTCTGAAGTGCTCCACTGTTTAATCATGTGCTCATATGATAGGTTCAGAGAGAGAGAGAGAGAGAGAGAGAGAGAGAGAGAAGAAGAAGAAGAGGAGGGGAGAAGAGAGGAAGAGGACAAAGGAAGAAGAAAGAAAAAGAACAAAGAGGGCCCTATCATTCACTTAGTTGTCTTGTGCATGTCAGTTAGTAGTATTTTGTTTTCTAGTAATAGAGGTACTGAAGTCAATGTTAATGAAAAGCCAGGAACTAGTGTTCTCAGATTGATAAAATTACAGTGTGGAAGGTTTTTGATTGGCATAAAATGCAGGGATATATCAAGTGGAGATTAACTACTTAAGGAGCTAAATTAAAACAAGCTTCGTTGGGGTTCTTTTGCCTCACATCTTTTTTTGTGGTATTTATCTTTGGGTCTCTAAACCCCACATGGATGTCAAATCATCTTTAGTGAAGTGTCTTTTAACTGAACCGATTACTTTCAACACACACAACAAAAGGGAAAGAGGGGCAAGTACACACAAAAGATTCAGAGTCAAAACAAAGATAGTGTTCCCCAGGTCACGTTTAAGTCTGTAATTCTGTAAGATTGCAAAGGTTCACACATATCAAACTTCCTTTATTTTATTTTAATGTGTTGGTCACAACGGCTTTGAAACGTGTTAGATGAAGATGGACAGATTTGAAGACTAGTAACAAAAGTGAATCAACTTAGAACACCACGTACAGATTGTCCTCTAAATTAAAAAGATTTAAGAAATAAAATCAATATCCTCTACTCTCTTTTTTAGGGCTTTCATGTTTTTTTTTTTTTTTTTTTTTTTTTTTTTTTTTTTCAACGTTTTTTATTTATTTTTGGGACAGAGAGAGACAGAGCATGAACGGGGGAGGGGCAGAGAGAGAGGGAGACACAGAATCGGAAACAGGCTCCAGGCTCCGAGCCATCAGCCCAGAGCCTGACGCGGGGCTCGAACTCACGGACCGCGAGATCGTGACCTGGCTGAAGTCGGACGCTTAACCGACTGCGCCACCCAGGCGCCCCAATCATGTTTTTTATTTATTTTGTTAAATGAAAATGACATACGTGAAGCCTGTAATTCCTATTTAAAGTGATTGATTTAAGCAATTCTATGGTTGCAGTAGAACCATCATTGGTACCAAAACACACATCATTGACATCACAGGATACAAGGCAAGTTGTAACTCACTAAATCTACTCATACTACATGAAACTAAAACCTGTGAAAACCCATTTTTCTCCCATCAATAAGAAGAATGAAGGAAAAGCAATACTTTAAATTTATTCCCCAATCAATACATATATTCCAATGAATACACACACACACACACACACACACACACACACACACACACACACATATATATCTTTGTAATGAGATCTAGAACTAATGAAAGAGTAGAAACTAAGAGCGAAAGAAAAGTATCACTGGTTCAAGTTCTAAGAGTTTCATAATGTCTGTAGTTTGTCAATATCTCATAGTAATCGTTGATCCTTCATAATAACTTGTAAATTTCTCCTTTTTTAAATTTTTTAACGTTTATTTATCTTTGAGAGAGAGAGAGAGCACAAGTTGGGGAAGTGGCAGAGGGAGAGGGAGACACAGAATCCAAAGCAGGCTCCAGGCTCTGAGCTGTCAGCACAGAGCCTGACGTGGGGCTCGAAGCCACAAACTGTGAGATCATGACCTGAGCTGAAGTAGGACGCTTCACTGACTGAGCCACCCAGGCACCCCATGAATTTCTTCTTTTAAGATCACAATTTTCCACCATTTAAGATTAAGTAGATTAAGTAGATGTGAAATTAAGAAGATATAGATTCAGACACATCTGGGCTACATCTTGTTGAGTGTGGCATCAACAGCTGTATTTGTTAGGATGTTATAATTTCTATTTGCTCAACTTTCTTTAGTGTTTACCTTTCATATTTGATCATTAGTTCTGAATGAACATTTAAAAAATCATTCTAAGATCTGTCAATTTTGGGGCCTGATGCAAAATATCAATAAACTCAAGTGCAAGACCTCCTAAATTCTGATATTAAAAAAAAAACCTGCATTAATCCATTAATTCATTCATTTCTCTATGTGCCATTGAGAGGGTCTAAATAAATAATGTGCAGGATGAGAGAATGAATGAGTCTGAATAAAGTTTCATCCATCTGGAGCATACCTTTTATATATGAAATGAACATTTTTTTTAAAGGCATTCTAGGTGCTGGAGATTGTGTTGCAACACAATAGACTAAATTTCTTGCCTTCATGGAAGTGACACTCTAATGATAAAATTTCGTAAAAAATACTCCTGCCTGTCAATCTAAACTCCATGACATTGTTCTCCCCTTCCCCTCCCCATGGTCTTCTGTTAAGATTCTCAGGATCCACATATGAGTGAAAACATATGGTGTCTTTCTCTGCCTGACTTATTTCATTCAGCATAATACCTTCCAGTTCCATTCACGTTGCTGCAAATGGCCAGATTTCATTGTTTCTCATTGCCAAGTAGTATTCCTTATATATATAAACCACATCTTCTTTCTCCATTCATCAGTTGATAGACATTTAGGCTCTTTCTATAATTTGGCTATTGTTGAAAGAGCTGCTAGTTAATTGGGGTACAAGTGCCCCTATGCAAGTGGGTGATGGGCATTGAGGAGGGCACGTGTTGGGATGAGCACTGAGTATTGTATCAAAACCAATTTGACGATAAGTTATATCTAATATAAAAAATAAAATAAAATCACATGAAAATAAAAAAATAGAAAAATAAACTCCACAACAGCTGGGAAAGTCATTTTTCTTTTTCCCTTTTATTATTTATTTATTTACTTTTTGAAGTGTTTAAGTTGATTTATTTTGAGAGAGACAGAGGCAGCGTGAGTGGGTGGGGGAGGGGCAAAGAGAAATGGAGAGAGAGAGAGAGAGAGAGAGAGAGAATCCCAAGCAGGCTCCGTGCTGCCAGCACAGAGTTTGATGCGGTGCTCGAACCTGTGAAACGGCGAATGCTTTAAAATGAGTTGGTACAGGTGCACTTCTCAAGGTGAGGGAACTCTGCTGCTGTGACGTGTGTGCTTGCTCGTGGGGGCATTATTAGGGCGCATCTCAGGTATAAGCTCAGGAAAAAAAAATAGATTTCTACACAGCATTAGAAAGTTGAAACCAAAGTCCGAAACATTCATCAATCGTTTCCCCCAGCGCTCTTCTCGATAGAAATGTCAAGAACATCGCCCGTGCCAATGACCATCTGTGTACAGATGTCTCCAAGAGGCATTTGCAGTGCCCCTTCTTTCAGATTAGATTAAAACTGGCCCGATGGAAAGGGGAGAAAACAATCTTCCTTTGTAGCATCTATCACTGCTTCTCCTATATTTTCCGACACAGGAGTAGCAGGTACTCTGACTGCTTCTTGAAGTCATATTTTATTTTTCTAGCAAGTCCACTTGCTGCCCCAAACTCCTGCATGGGATTTCACTGACTTGCATCACCAAGAAGAGAGACGTCAGGTGCAGTGGGGGCCCAGGATTCAGACATGGGGCAGATTCCGGAGTAGCCTTTATTTGCTTGAGGTATTGAAGAGTCTTTCTAAGGAAGCTTCCTGCCAGGATGAAAGGAACAAAGCACAGACGTTGGAACCAAAGAAAAAGGGCTCATGGTCAGAAAGGGTGATTCTGAGATCAGAGGAGGATTTGTCACCCATATCCCCTCTTCTACCCCCAGTTTAACCCTACGGAATCATGCCTGAGTGTTAGAGAGGGAGCTATGAGAGAAAGAAGAAAAAACAATAAGAAATAAATGTTTCTGTTCTGCGAGATCACAGCTGCGTGGCTGTGAGGGCCACATAGTGGGTGAGTGTAGTGGGTGGTCACGTGGCAGGGGCAGGCTGTCCCCGGGGGTTTGAAGCTCACTCATAGACGGCTACTCAGGGGTCCTAGAGAACCCATGCCTGACTCGTAGGCGTGAGTAGCTGTGGCTGGCTTTCAGGTCACACAAATTTAGCACCGGGATGCTTCAGCAGCACCGACCTCAAGACAAAACCAGGCTGTCGGCCCCAGATCTTGACAATACCCGGTACTTAAGCCCTGACTATGTGCCTGGAAAAATTCTAAGTTTCTTACCAGCATTAACTCCTAACAACCCTCAAAACAACTCTATGAGTTTATTATTCTCATTTTATAGGGAGGGCAACAGAAGCACAGAGAAGCTAAGTAACTGGCCCACTGTCACAGAGCAATAAATGGCAGAGCCACTATTTTAATCTGGGTAGAAGAAGAAAATGAGGGATTTTTCTAAGATCCGAGAAAGAGTGAATTGGCTGAGAAGAAGGGATTTTTGTTTTGAAGGTGGCATCAGGGGGTGCTGAAATAGGCTGGAATAATAAGAAACCTATTTTTTTTTTTTTTTGGTAGTGCTGGGTTAACGGGTCTGACAGCCTTGCCTTGGAAGCAATGGAATAGCTGATACCTTTCCTATACTCACCCCCTTTGGGAACTGCATTTCAGTCAGGCCCAAGAGAAAAGGACAGAAGAGCTTGTCTGAAATGCCTATCATGAATCAGATGCTGGCCCAAGGGTGGTACCGCTCAGCTGATGTTCACAGATGTCCTGCCGGGGACCGTTTTCATTTCTACTTTGTAGTTTAGGAAACAGGCTGGGAGAAGCTAAACAAATTTCTCAAAGTCTCGCTGCTACAAAGTTGCAGAAATGGGATTCGCATGCAGGTCTGACAGATTCCAAGGCCAGCTTCCTTACGGGTACTATGTTGTTCCTCCTCGGAGAAGAGATACATCAGAATGAAAAAAAAAAAAAAAAGGATTTCAAACATCTTTTTGCTGAAAACAAAAAGTGAAATTCGTAACACATATTAAATGAGTAAATTGTTAATTCGCCAGAATTAAACATTCTTCAGGACATGATTGATTAAGATCTATTCATCTATTTACACAAGGGAATAAAGTCACAGTGTTGCAAAGGCTTCGGTTGTTAACGGCAGGTTTCCCCTAAATGCATCCGTGCTGGTTTTGATTAGGGCAAGGACAAACGCTGACCCAGCTAACTTGCCCCCATGCTCAGGAAGCACTTTGGAAACCAAACTGTGACGACTTTGTATCGACTGTAGAATTCGTCAAAACCTCGGCTGCAGAGCATAGTGTCGGATACTACCCTGCATTCATTCTCTTAAATGTTCACATTCATTTAATAGCCTGCTTCTGCTATAAAGCGTTTCTCTTACTTCTTCCTTAGCCAACACATATATTTTTTTATTTTAATTTTTTTAAGTTTATTTATTTCTTTTGAGAGAGAAAGAGCCGGGAGGGGAAGACAGAAGCAGAGACAGAACACCAATCAGGCTCCACTGTCCCCACACAGCCGGCTGCGGGGCTCGAACTCACAAACCATGAGACCATGACCGCAGCGGAGATCCAGAGTCGGACGCTCAACCGACCGTGCCACCCAAGTCCACATATATGTTAAACGTCAGGTATGACAATGCAGAGGGCAGTTTTTGATTTTAATAAGCTATATTCTGACAGCTTTTTGGAAATCAAATCTATTGTCTCAGAGGCTAATGTTTATAAAGATGGCTAAATTTTCAGTTAGTCTGCTTCACCTATGCTGCAGATGAAGACTGCAGACTCCAGCGGCCGTCTGGAGGAGTGGAGAGAAGATAAGGTATCCTGAGAACAGGGTTCAGAATCTTTATGAGTAAAGGGGCGGTTCTCCTCACTAAATCATGTTTCCTAAGCCTCCTTTGTAAATCATGGTGGTTCCAGCAACCAGGCTATAGGTCTTTCTCTTGGCCACACATGGTTCTGAGCACTTTACATATTGATGAATCCTTATAATCCCCTGAGGCCGGGACTATAATTGGTCCCATTTTACCAAAGAGAAACATGAGACACAGAGAAGTTAAGTACTTCACTCAAGGTCACACAGCTGGTGAAGGGAACCAGAAGTTGTAAAACGGGGAAAAATTATATCCGTATTCACAGTTTGGAGATTCACTTAAAAGATATGTGGGAAAGCACCCCTCAGCAAAGTCTAAAGGTGATACCATGGTTGTTTTTTTAAGTTCAGAGTTAAAATGCCATAGAGAGTAAGGAGGGGGAAGGAAAAACTTCTTTTTGGAGAAACACAGGAACAGCCCCAACACTAAATGGATGTGAAGCGTGTGCTTGGAAATCTCACTTGATCCTGTGAGCATTTCACCTTGAATCCCCCGAGCTTCTTCAGTCCCTCCTCAGGTCCTCCTGTGCTCACAAGCTCACCCCTGAAGGCCTACTTGAACTTCCAGGGGAGGCTGGGGCAATGGGGAGGGAGGGCTAGAGTTCACGGTTTTCTGATGCTTTGACATCAGTGAAAGAAAAACACACAAAGTGCTAGGTCAGTGGCTGATCCTCGGAGTTTTTGCTAAATAAGTCACATGAGCACCGTGTGGCCTGTCCTGCAGCAGGGGCTTCTGGGAGTAGACTCTAGGGTTCAGAGAGGTGGTCATTTGGATTATTCGTAAGCCAGGCACTAGCGGTAACATTTCTGGCCATTTTCCACAACTTGAATTGAAGTACAAGCCTCAATTAAAACTGATTTAGAATGAGTAAAATTGCTCTTATTAAGGTTTTAACCAATTTGAGCTCATACTCAAACTTGACAGACTAAAGATGTAAACCACTCCACTTTCAACTTCAAGGATTCATAATCTTAAGGAAGACTCAATCCTCCGCTTTCTTTCTTTCTTTTTTTTTTTTTTTAAACGTTTATTTATTTTTGAGACAGAGAGAGACAGAGGATGAACAGGGGAGGGTCAGAGAGAGGGAGACACAGAATCCGAAACAGGCTCCAGGCTCTGAGCTGTCAGCACAGAGCCCGATGCGGGGCTCGAACTCACGGACCGCGAGATCATGGCCTGAGCCGAAGTCGGACACTTAACCAACTGAGCCACCCAGGCGCCCCAATCCTCTGCTTTCAAATGAAAGTTCAACAGTCACAAAATATAATAGTTATATATTTCAAACACTATTGCATTTCATTTCGTATGCTGCTGAAATTAGTGTAATTCTGTTGTCAGTGTCAATGAAATGTGTTAAAGTAATTACCACTACAGGTTGATGGTGCTTTAAGACTAACTTAGCATTTATTTTCCTGCATAGTCTCAACTGCTAAAAAAATAAAAAAATAATAAAGAATAAAGAATAAATAAATAAATAAATAAATAAATAATTTTTTCTCTCTAGGAGATACCAATGAGATCTTTTTTGGTGAAGGTGTGAATTATCACAAACAACTCTCTCTAATCTTTTCTGAGAGAGAAAAGATTTGGCTCACTATGAAAGAGGTCTCTGGTCTTTTTCCTAGACTCAGTGGGAAACCTTACCACTTTCTATTTGAATACGATATTAGTTAAAAAAAAATGCTACAAACAAGGTAGGAAACATGGACCTAAGAATGGTTGCCCCCTCCCCCCCCTTTTTTTTCCTGACTGAAATTTTATTTGGATTATTGCTTTAGCAATTACCAAAGAGCAAAAACAAAAACGATGTGGAAATAAAACAGAATGTTTTCTTCATTGTGAATATGGTGAAAAATCAAAGTCTTCAAAAATCCTCAAGTATCAATTAATATGTTTGAATAAATTCTTGTTTAAAATGAATGGTGAGGAACACCTGGGTGGCTTGGTTGGTTGAGCCTCCGACTTTGGCTCAGGTCGTAATCTTGTGGTTCATGAGTTCAAGCCCCACATCGGGCTCATGGCTGTTGGTCCGGAGCCTGCTTCAGATCCTCTGTCCCTGCCCCCCTCTTCTCTGCTATTGATAACCGGCACTCGCAGATCACTCAGGCACACCTAAAATTTTGTGAGGATCTATGGGGTCGCCATAAGTCCGTGTGCTTTTAGAATGCATTTTTAAAGAATGAAGATCTTTTAAGGATTAGTAGACACTTGAAAACCAGTATTTGTTTGGCTAAGTAAAATTTCTCAGAGATTTGTTCCTGGATGCTGAAGAAGAATGGTGGCCTAGAACAGACTAATTTAGTCAACTTGATGGACATCAAGTGGAAGGCATTTGGTAACCGGATGTCCTGACAGGACTGCTCATGACACATTGCAACAGCCTTCAGTGAAAGGAACAGGTTCATGAAGTATCTGTCTGTGGCCATCCAGAAGACTCTCGGAATTAGAGCCTGGAGGTGCAGTGGGTTTACGTCCCAGGCTAAGAGTTTTTGAGCCGCTGTGAATAGTAACACAGTAACATTCTTAGGATAAAGCAACACTCCTTGAATCTTCATTGTGAACTTGAAGCTCACCAAAACCTACCTGTTTGCCCATATACTGCTGGGCACAGACCTGGTATGGCCTTAAGACTTTGTAACAGATTTCAGCAAACACATTTTAAATGTTTTTTTTTTTTTTTCTTCTCTACTAGAACCTTAGGGTTACTCTTTTCCTATTGCTTTTCTATGAAAAACGAAAAGGTTGATTCTTATCTTTCACCAGGGAGCCTTTCGGGTATATAAATAATAGTCATAGCCATGTGGGTTTGATTTATTGCTCAGACCATGGTAGAGTTCTGCATGGCCATTGGTGTTCAAGGTTTAAGTGTTGCATGTCTCCTAGTGGAACTATTATATTTTAAGTACAATTCCTGTAATTCTTTTTTTATTCTTCCCCCTATATTTAATCTCAGATTATACCATAAAGGTAACCAGCTGCGGAAATGGAAGAGTGCCCGACGTCTTAGGGAGTGGATAATCTGAAAAGGGCTGATAAGATCTTTTCAGTCTCAGCAGAGCAAGGCCAGAGGGCAGTTTGTGGTTTGCTTTATGCAAACCAGAGCGCTCTCCTCTCCTTTCGCACCAGAGTCAGGCCTGTTAAACTGAGGACACAGTGTTCTGAAACTAGAGAGCCTTTCTCTTTTCAGTTATTATGTGTGAGCGGGCCTATTCTGTTTAATTACAAAAACATGATGATGCCAGAAACCTGATAAACTATGGAGAGATTGAAAATCAGGTTTCGGGCATGTCTATTTCCTCTGATGCTTCCAGTTCCATTGGAGGAACTGGTATGGATAGGTTAATCTGGAAATGCCTCTAGGCAAATTCAGTCCTTTGCTTAGGACTCCAAGCACCAGGATCATTTTCCACCCATGGATTATTTGCGCAATACTTTTCCTGGGTAAGTTAGTTAATGAAAGTAAAACCTCTAGAGAAACTACACTTATATCTTGCTTCTTTATTGATCCATTTAATATCTTTCCCCTTCCTTTTGGGGGGAACTTAATCCAGTGTATGGTGCTTTTGGTCTGTGGCTGCATGGCGAAAATAAATCTCAATTTGGGGGGAGGGGCAGCAAGTATCTGGAGATAGGAGTCCCTCTCCTGTCTCTGCTACCAATTAATTGTATCATTTTGAAGAGGCACCAAGCATTCTGCTTCCATTTCTCTATTTGCAAGAAGGATCCTTCGTGTGGCTACATGTCTAGGAAAGAGGGTAATGCATTACTTATGGAGGAGTAAATACACTCAGCTGTGTAGCTAACTCACTTGTTCCCACATTGGCCCCTTGTATTCCCTATTTCTCTACTCAATTCATTTGTTCATTTGTTCTACAGTTTTTTGTGGTCCAATTATGTACCAAGCCCTGAGTGAGGTACTGGAGACAAGACATTCCAGTTTTCATAGACTTTGCATTTTGTCAGGGAAGAGAGACAAATAAATGGGGCCACTAATAAAATGTTGGGTGCCTTTGCAGGAGAAGTATGACATACTTTAGGAGCACATGAAGGCTGTCTAATCCCGCTAAGATGGTTCAAGAAGTCCTAGAAACGAACATTTAGACAGAAACCTGAAAGGATAAGTGAGAGGCATGCAAAAAGCAGGGGACTTATCTCATGCTGAGGGCACAGATGGTGCCAAAATGTCAAGGTGAGAGGTCATTTTCAAGGAAACACACAAGAAATTCAAAAAGCATGGAGAACAGCGTATAGAAAAGACAGCCGCAAGTGATGAGGCTGATTGGCCATCACAGTGAGAAGGGCTTTGAAGCCTCGAATTGGGAGGGGGACATCATCAGTGCCAAGCTTTGAATGGTACCTCTGGCCGTGGTGAGGAAATGGGCTAGGGGAGTCAGGTATCTTTAGGGTGCTTAATAAATGCTCGTTGGTACACAGTATCCCTCACAATCTGAGAGCATAAACATCTTCCTCATCCCACATGAATCATTGGAAATGGATTCTTGGTCTAAATTTGCATCCTCTTTTCTGCAGGAGTGTATTATAGAAGCATTTTAATCTTTTCCATGGCACCAGTGAGAATGGATGCTCAAATGGGAAGCCCACGTCCATGGGCATACCTAGTTTTATGGATTAATTCGTGTGTTAATCATCATTATGGTCATTGTGCTTACCATCATTATACCATGGTCCCGTGGACTGGACATATGGATAAGATAAGCTTTGGTGACACAGGAGCCGTATTAAGTTTGGTGATAGCCTCTCCCCCTTTTTCTCCTCATTGAAATATTAGTATCAGGACTCTTGCTGAGCACTGAGGTTGTAGACGCCCCCACGTCTTGCACCATTGGGAAGAGTTCGCCTGGTTTTCTTACCTTCTTTGCAAGCCAATTTATTTTCTTCTTTTTTTTTTTTTTAACGTTTATTTATTTTTGAGACAGAGAGAGACAGAGCATGAACGGGGGAGGGTCAGAGAGAGGGAGACACAGAATCTGAAACAGGCTCCAGGCTCTGAGCCGTCAGCACAGAGCCCGACGCGGGGCTCGAACCCACGGACAGTGAGATCGTGACCTGAGCTGAAGTCGGACGCTTAACCGACTGAGCCACCCAGGTGCCCCCCAATTTATTTTCTACTGTCTCATTCGTACCACTTGCGTTTGCCAGTTTTCATGTACAGTATATTGCTGATTCACTAGGTATCTGCTGCAATCTGGCTGGCTTTCTTTAAGCCTTAGCCCTGATCATATGATATTATTTCAATTGTTTGGATAATATGGGTAGGGCAACTCAAGGTCTCATTCTTGTCCATCCTCAGTAAACGAGGAAACAAAAAACTACAAGGTTGGAATAATGACTTTGAGGAAAGTGACCTTTCTCCCTCTTCCCCTGCCATTCTTATTTTTGTCAATATCAGTCTTCTTTGTGAGCTCTGACGTCCCATTTTCCAGAAACAGAAGTGGAGGAAACATGGAACGGGCATGTGACCATTGGCAAACAATAGAAATAGGACAGATTTAATGAGAAGTTCTCACAAAAAAACTAACTTTCTCTGAACCCTTTAAGAACTTAGCATAAATGAACTTGGTTACACACAATACGAGTCTTTTTTAGGAAATGCACTTACTTCAACAACAACAAAAAATATAACATAAAGCTATGTGAAGTAGAAATTATAGTCTTGACTCTTGATTGCTTCATTTAGTTTATTAGCCTCAATAACTTTATACACAAGTATGTAGCTTCATAACTTTCTATGTCTATCTATCATCTATCTATCTATCTATCTATCACGTTATATACAAATGACTGATAAAATACTGAGGTTCAAAATAAAGAAGTTAGGAGAATTTCACATATTGCAAAAGGCTTCATTCATCAATTTAAAAAGTACTGGACTGAGGGCTTTTTTAAATAAAAGGGCACTTTTAAGACATTTAAAATATTTAATACATTTTATGTAACTACTTTATACATATAGGCTCTTAGATTTAGTGGGAAACCTCAAGATTATTTAGTACAACCTCAACAAATGAATGAGTGCTCTCCACAACATTTGTAATAAGGGGTTGTTTCATTTGCTCTGTATTTCTATTGATGCGAAATGGACAATCTCCTTTGAAAGCCGGACATATTTTCAGGCAAAACTTCCTTTCTATGATTTTCACCTGCTTAGTTTTTGTTCTGCCCTTAAAGGGTCTCAATGAATTCTTCTAACCTCTGTCCCACCTGACAATACTTCAGATATTTAGAAATGACTATTGTATTTCCACTGGTTTTCCATCTCCTATTAATATCCTCAAAATTGTCAACTGTTAACATTTGTTGGTTAAAGACTTATTGAATTCAGACACCCAGACCTGAACACGATGCCCCCAAGGTGGTCAGAACAGGACAGTGGAGATTCAAGAGTCACCTTCTTTGGCCTTGAAATAACAAGAAAGAAAGGAAAGAAAGAAAGAAAGAAAGAAAGAAAGAAAGAAAGAAAGAAAGAAAAAGAAAGAAAGATGGAAAGAAGTTTCTTTCATCTTTTCGGACTACTTTGCAAAGAAGATACCCATTGGATTAACAACTGTCTTTATACTTGTGGTTTTGTGCTTTCCCATTCTATTTTTGACTCAAATTTGCATTAAAAAAGTCTGTGATAAAAACATAGACAAAGGAAAAGGAAATAAGAGATAAGATCAGTTTTCTTCTTGGAAAAAATTATAAATCAGTGCTCAAATTAAAGAGCTTCTTATAGGAGATTTGCTTTTTAGGTTACTAAATGGAAAACAGGAACATGTAAAATGTTCCTCACGACATAAGAATTTTATAAATGGGGGCTCCTGGCTGACTCAATCCTTACAGCATGAGACTCTTGATCATGGGGTTGTGAGTTCAAGCCCCACGTTGGGAGTAAAATTTACTTAAAGTATAAAATTAAATTAAAAAAATAATTTCATAATTGTTTTAACCTACAATTTTGCTATTTCATTTCTGAACATTTTTTTATTACTATTTAAATTTAATGTATAGAAAGTCAGTCTCTTAAATTCCCCCCCCCCCAAGCACAGCTGAATTCATTTCTATAGTTAAGATATATTTTTAAAATCTGAGTTGTAGTATTTCTTTATATATAAACATTTATATCTATAAATATATATGTTTGTTTGTTTGTTTAGACAGAGCATGAGCAGGGGAGGGTCAGAGAGAGAGGGAGAGATAGAATCCCAAGCAGGGATGCTGGGGCTCGATCTCACAACCAACCGTGAGATCACCACTGTGAGATCATGACCTGAGCCCAGATCAGGAGTTAGACACTTAACTGACTAAGCCACCCAGGGACTCCTGAGTTGTAATATTTCTAAGGCAGGAAACTTGCCTTACTAACTTTGGATGCAGTGATAAATCTTGCTGTTCTCAAACTCACACCTGAATATTTTTTTTCTTCAGTTGTCTTTCCCATTTCTTTATCCATTCTCTTTCTGGGCATTCACTCACCCTCAGGAGTTATCACCCTCTTGCCTAATTGTTTTAAATTACAGTCTAGTAGATACAGCACAGATGAAATCTTCTCTGACTGTTGAGAACGCAATGCCCCACTCTCCTGGTTTATACCTACCTTCTGTGCAGAGAAGGAAAAGAAGAGGTATTACCTGGGGGGGAAATATAATAGGTAGATTTCTTCATGGTGGAAAAATAAGTGTGCAAAGAATGTTTACATGGATTGGATAAATTGGCAAGAAAATTACTCTATTAAGTCTTACATATTTGGGGGGCTTCATATACACAATACAGAAAATACAGAAAAATAACTATACACAGATTTGCATTAATTAAAAATAGAAAACAACCCCAACATTATCTTTTAAATGACAAATCAGTAAGAGAGTGTCCTTTCACAAATATTTCCATTTTGCCCATTCATTTTGTATTTCCACGAAGCTTCTGATAGACTGTGCATTTAACCACAAATATCACTGCTTCCAGCACAAAGAAACTTTGTATTAGTTTTATGAGTTTGAAAGCAGCTTCTTGTC
Source organism: Panthera onca (assembly GCF_046562875.1). NCBI lineage: Eukaryota > Metazoa > Chordata > Mammalia > Carnivora > Felidae > Panthera > Panthera onca. The sequence goes on along the minus strand of NC_138343.1, from coordinate 19,727,323 downwards.
TCTTTTTTAAGCCCCAATCTTTCTTTTCCACATTTGAACAACTTTCTAACAGAAAGAATAAAGAATTTATCTATTCTTTGTGCTTACTCAGATTTTGGAGCGATGTGATTTCATACATTTTATAGTTTAATAAAAATTAATGAAATGTATTTACATCTAAGCTTAAGAAGTTGTTGGAAGAGTGTAAAAGTTATCTTTTTATACATCAAAACATTAAAAACATGGATTCCATATCAACATCATGTACCTCTAATATGATAGACTGAGAAGGACACATCAATTCCATGACATTCTTGCCAAAAGTATATAATATTAATGTGATCATAGGAAAACATTAGATAAACCCAAACTGTGGGATATGAGACCAGGATTCATTCTGCAAAATACACTATGAGTACTCTTCAGAAGACTATATGTTAAGGGCATAGAACACAAAGAAAGATTGAGAGACTGTTGGACATGAGAAGAGACTAAGGAGACGTGACCACTACATGTATCATAGGATTCTGGACAGAAAAAGGACAATAATAGTAGAAATAGTGAAATCTGAATAAAGACTGTGATTTAGTGAATAGTGTTGTACTGATGTTATTTTCTTAGTTTTGATCACTTAAATTTTTTTTAATGTTTTATTTTTTTAATGAAAGAGACAGATTATGAGTTGGGGAAGGGTAGAGAGAAAGGGAGACACGGAATCTGAAGCAGGCTCCAGGCTTCAAGCTATCAAGCACAGAGACTGACACGGGGCTTGAACCCACGAACAGTGAGATCATGACCTGAGCCAAAGTTGGATGCTTAACCAACTGAGCCACCCAGGCGTCCCAGTTTTGATCACTTTTTAATGGTTATGCAGTATGTTAACATCAGGAAAAGCTAGATGAAGAGTATATGAGAATTCTCCATGCTACTTTTTCAATTTTTCTATGACTCTGAATTTATGTTAAGATAAAATTTTAAAACATCTTACACTTTTCTGAATGTTCTATAGAGGCATGCTCATACACATTTATATTTCTCCTTATTTGAGGATTGGCTTTATTTCATATAATAGATGGTGACATAGAATTCTTAACTTAGATCTGAAAGGGGGCTGATGATCAGGCAATTTGATCTCATTTTATAGAGTAGGAAGATAGAGAGCCAGGGAAATTGGTGACTGTCTGTGTGCGTGCGTGTGCGTGTGCGTGTGCGTGTGTGTGTGTGTGTGTGTGTGTTTCCACATCATTCTGACTCCAGACTGAGGAGGGCTATTAGCAGAATTTATGATTTAATTACTTTAGACATTTTTTAATTACAAAGAATAACTTAAATAATTTAAGACCTGCTTTGCACCTATGATCTATTCAGAGCCTGGTTTTTGTTTTTGCTTTTATCCATAAAAGTGTTTGCTGGCTTTGCAGTACTAAATGAAATTTAGAACTGGTGATCTACAAACATATTTATCAAAAGCAAATATTATTTTATTTATTAGTGTTCTCTGACAGCATATAATTCAGTACAATCTATTGAGTGAAATAGATTGGTTCGTGTCTATTGATTGTTTCTTTGAATTTTCTGAAGGTAATTTATTAACAAAAGGCTATCTCCGCTATTACTTCCAACACATCTGTTTATTCACATCTTTCTCCTTTCTTACTAAGTAAAAATGAAACAGTTGAAGCAGTTTTTCAAGGTTTTCCAGAAATTTTACTTATTTCTTTGCATATATGACTGTGTTTTTCTTCTCCAAAGTATAAGGCCTTTGTCTTTTTTATAGAAATTAACACAAAAAATTAAAAATCCTAGGTGTTTCTAATGTAGATCTGAGCCAGTTACTAGGTTGCTAAATAGCACAAGTACTTGATTTAGAGCAGTTTTATATTATATTTAAATAGTTATCCATGATTTGTATTTTTTTTTATTTTTCAATTTTTTAAATATTTATTTATTTGGAGGGACACAGAGAGAGAGAGAGAGAGAGAACACATGAGCAGGGGAGGGGCAGAGAGAGAGAGGGAGAGAGAAAGAATTCTAAGTAGTCCCCGTACTGTCAGCGCAGAGCCTGATGTGGGCTCAAACTCACAAACCATGATCAAGAGCCGAACAGTTAACTGAACCACCCAGGCCGCCCAGTTATCCATGACTTTCAAAATGTGCTGTCCTCTTAATATTAGTAGCCACGTTGCCTGGGGTCTTGAACTGAAGTGTGGAAGAGGCAGTGGCTCTTTACCAGTCACATTAATATAATACAATGGCAGCGTTCCTCTTCTTTAGCCTTACTTATTATTTTCACTGAAATATTATTAGATATGAGAGAAGACATCTGTGGATGAGTTAGACCTCTTTTTCCTATCAAAGGAAGCTTTCACATGCAATGCTGACTGTAGTTCTAGGCTGTCACCCTGTGGAGGCTGCCTGACGTCTGATGACCAGAGGTACTGTATTGTAGAAACTGAAATGGAGTCTCACTACATTACGTGGTCAAGGAGAAGGTTTCACCTTAAAATAGTGCTCAAAAGAGGATCAACTCTTTTGAGAGGTTGATAAGCCTCTAGCCAGGCCAAGAAAGAGAGATGACACAAATTATTAATATCAGAAATGTAGGAGGGGACAACACTATAGATCCCATGGACATTACAAGGATATTAAGAGAATACAGTGAACAGCTCTATGCCCCTAAATTTGATAACATGGATGAAATGGACCAATCCCTTAAGAGACACAATCTGCCAAAACTCAGACAAGAAGAAATAGACAATCTAAATTGGCCTGTATCTTTCAGAAAATTAAATCAATAACTAATAGCATTCCAAAAAAGAATGCAAAAGGCACAGATGTGTTCACTGGTAAATTCTGCTAAACATTTAAGGAGTAAATTATATCAATTCTTTACAATTTGTTTCAGAAGTAGAAGCAGAAAGAATGCTTTCTAACTCATTTCATGGGGCCGTTATTACCCTAATATCAAAACCAGAAAAACATAATACAAGAAAAGAAATTTTACAAATCAATGACTCTCATGAAGGTAGAAGCAAAAATCCTCAACAAAATGTTAGCAAATTGTCTAGAACAATGCATAAAAATAATTATATACTGTGATCAAGTGGGATTTATCTCAGATATGAGAATTTGCTTCAACAATTGAAAATTAATTATTGTAATTCCATCTGAGGCTAAAGAAGAAAAATCTGATTATATTAATAGCTGCAGCAAAAACATTAGACAAAATCCAACACCTATTCATGACAAAACACTCAGCAAAATGGAAACAAAGGGGGTCTTCCTCAATGTGATAAAGAACATCTACAAAAAAATTTGCCAGTAATATCACACTTAATGTGGGAAACCAGAAACTTTCCAGCTAAGATCAGAAACAAGACACATATGTCTCCTCTCACTACTCCTCCTTTTCAACGTAGCGGTGGAAGTCCTAGCTAATTGAATAAGCTTAAAAAAAGAAATAAGAGGTATACAGATTGAGGAGGAAGAAATAAAATTGTCTTCATCTGCAAATGACATAATTATCTATGTAGAAAAATCCAAAAGAATCAACAACAGAAGTCTCTTGGAACTAATAAGTGATTATAGCAATGTTACAGAATACAAGGTTAATATATAAAAGTCAATCATTTTCCTATATACAAGCAATGAATAGGTGGAATGTGAAATTAAAAACACAATTCCTTTTACATTAGCTCCCCCAAAATCAAATACTTAGAATAAATTTACCAAAATATGTACAAGATTTGTATGAGGAACACTACAACACTCTGATAAAATAAATCAAAGCAGAACTAAGTAAATGAAGAGACATTCCATGTTCAAGGACAGGAAGACTGAATGTTGTCAAGGTGTCAGTTCTTTCCAACTTGTTCTGTAGATTCGTCACAGTCCCAATTAAAGTCTCATCAAGTTATTTTGTGAATATCAACAAACTGATTCTAAAGTTTGTATGAAAAGGCAAGTCAGCACAATATTAAATAAGAACAAGTTGGAGGACAGACGCTACCCAGCTTCAATATTGACTATAAAACTATAGTAATTAAGACAATGTGATATTGGTGAAAGAAGAGACCAAAAGATCAATGGAATGGAACAGAGAGCCCAGAAATAAACTTACAAAAATATAGTCAACCAATCTTTGAAAAAGGAGTAAAGTCAATAAAATAGTGTTTTTAACAAATGGTGCAGGAACAACTATACCTCCATGTACAAAAAAAAATAAATTTAGATACAGACCTGATAGATGCCATTACACATTTGTCAAAACCCACAGAATATATGACTCCAAAAATGAACCTTAATGTAAAGTATGGACTTTGGGTGATAATGATGTTAACATAGGCTTACTGATTGTAACGAATGTGCCGTTTTGGTGTGGAATATTGATAATGGGGCAAATTTTGCATATGTGGGAGCAGACAATATATGAGAACTCTGTGCTTTCTTCTCAATTTTCCTGGGAATCTGAAACTTATCTGAAAATGACATCTATTCATAAGGAAAAAGGGAAAGGAATGGACTACTGATAATTCAACAACTTGGGTGGATCTCAAGGAAGTTTTGCTGAGTGGAAAAGGCATATAAAGTCATATAAGTTAATATACACACAGGATTCCATTTATATAGCATTATGTAACATTCTGGAAATGATAAAATTATAGGTATAGAGATTTGCAATTGTCCAGGTTTAGAGATATTGGGGGACAGGGATTGGGTGTAGCTATAAAGTCATAGAGAGGCATCTCTGTGGTGATGGGACAGTTCTGTCTCTTGATTGCATGATAGTTATAGGAGTGGTATAGAACATACACACACACACATATTGTACCAATGTCAATTTTGGGGGTTTAATATTGTACTAGACTGGGGCATGGTTAATTCAGTCGATTGAGTGTCAGACTCTTAGGTCAGCTCAGGTCGTGATTCCAGGGTTGTAGGACGGATCAATCCTATGTCGATTTCACATTGAGCCTGGGGCCTGCTTAAGATTCTCTCTCTCTCTCTCTCTCTCTCTCTCTCTCTCTCTCTTTCTCTCTCTCTCTCTCTCTCTCTTTCTCTCTCAAATTAAAAAAAAATAGTACTGTAGTATACTTATGTAAGGTTTGTTACTATTGGCAAAAATTGGGTAAAATTGTCCATGGAACCTCTCTGTATTATTTTGCAACTTGGTTGAACCTGTAATCTATTCAAAGTAAAAAGTTTAAAAACAAACCAAAATAGGGGCGCCTGGGAGGATCAGTCAGTTAAGCGTCTGACTTCCACTCAGGTCATGATCTCACAGTTCATGGGTTCAAGCCCCGCGTCAGGCTCTGTGCTACCAGCTGGGAGCCTGGAGCCTGCTTCAGATTCTGTGTCTCCCTCTTTCTCTTCCCCTCCCCTGCTCATATTCTATCTCTTTCTGTCTCTCTCTCTCTCTCTCAAAAATAAATAATAAAGATTAAAAAAAAATAAAAAAAACCAAAATAAACAAAAAGGATGTTCTAGCTCTTAACTGGAAGTGACTTGGAGAAGTTTGAGGAGCCCTGTGGGACACTCAAGAGGGGTGTTTTTAAGAGAATGTCCTACATCTTCTATGAATTTAAAAGGCTTCCATGTTTGTGTTCATCCTTTCTTCTCCTTGAAGAGGCAAAATTTTTCTCTCATTTTTCAGAGAGAGGAAGATTCATCTTATTGGACAGTATGATTAAACTTCAGCAGGTGAATTGTTTTCTGGTGAGGATTCCCAGAATGGCACAAATCCAGCTTTACATTAAACATTTGAAGAAGGAAAAAAAAAAAATTAAATCGCGGCACCCATTACTCAGAAAGTGAAGCAAAGTGAAGGTGTCTTAAAAACATAATTACTAACTAAACAAAGAAAAGCTAGAGCAACACTCGAAGAATTCATGTTAGAAGTAGTGGATAATCCCGTAATTGCCACTTCTCAGAAAAGTTCTGTGCAAATGTGGAAGAAAGCCATGATTTAAATCACGGAACATTACACATCAAAGCTGTTTCTGTCAAGGATGTTTTAGCTGCTTTAAACATATTTAAAAAAAAAGAAAAAAGAAAAAGACAAGACTTAGGTCCAATATTTCAGATGAAGCTAAAGGAAGGGAAGGAAAAGAAACTTTCTTTGTATTTCCAAGGGCATTCTTTTCCAAGAAAAAAATGTAGTCCTTTGTGGTAAGTTAAGATGTAAAAGCAACATTTCCTTGCTGGGAGCTTACTGCATTGCATCTGTCTCTTCTCCATTTCCCTATTCCCACTATGGGGCCTTTCAAGGGGATTTGGCACACTCTGGATTTGCCAAAGACAGGCAGGTAAAGTGTAAATATGATGATGCCACTGGCCTCCTTAACGCTCTGCAAATGACTTCATAGATTTTTAACTTTTCAATCTCTTGATGTGAAATAGAATCCCCTGTCACAATACCTCCTCCTAGACTACGGATGCTGGCGAGGAGGTGGAGAAACAGGAACCCTCTTGTACTGTTGGTGGGAATGCAAACTGGTGCAGCCGCTCTGGAAAACAGTGTGGAGGTTCCTCAAAAAATTAAAAATAGATATGGGGCGCCTGGGTGGCGCAGTCGGTTAAGCGTCCGACTTCAGCCAGGTCACGATCTCGCGGTCCGTGAGTTCGAGCCCCGCGTCAGGCTCTGGGCTGATGGCTCGGAGCCTGGAGCCTGTTTCCGATTCTGTGTCTCCCTCTCTCTCTGCCCCTCCCCCGTTCATGCTCTGTCTCTCTCTGTCCCAAAAATAAAAATAAAAAACGTTGAAAAAAAAATTAAAAAAAAAAATAGATCTACCCTATGACCCAGGAATAGCACTGCTAGGAATTTACCCAAGGGATACAGGAGTGCTGATGCATAGGTGCACTTGTACCCCAATGTTTATAGCAGCACTTTCAACAATAGCCAAATTATGGAAAGAGCCTAAATGTCCATCAACTGATGAATGGATACAGAAGTTGTGGTTTATATACACAATGGAATACTACTTGGCAATGAGAAAGAATGAAATCTGGCCATTTGCAGCAATGTGGATGCAACTGGAAGATATTATGCTGAGTGAAATAAGTCAGGCAGAGAAAGACAGATACCACATATTTTCACTCATATGTGGATCCTGAGAAACTTAACAGAAGACCGTGGGGGAGGAGAAGGGGGAAAAAAAGTTACATAGAAGGAGGGAGGCAAACCATAAGAGACTCTTAAGTACTGAGAACAAACTGAGGGTTGATTGGGGGGGGGGAGGGGAAACTGGGTGATGGGCATTGAGGAGAGCACTTGTTGGGATGAGCACTGGGTGTTGTATGGAAACCTATTTGACAATAAATATTTTTAAAAATATCCAAATACCTTTTTCAGTGTGTAATTGTGCTTTATTGGGGGAAAACAAATAAAAAAAATACCTCCTCCTATTTCCCACCTCTACGTCTTTCAAACTTGGTTCTCTGGTAATTGCGATTTCAGCTGTCGCTCTTTAAGATGCCATGTTGTTTCACACTGCGAGGCATTGGGCTTGCTTTACCCTCTTTCTACATGCTGTCCCTCCCTCAAGGCACACAGGGCACTCCTCATTCTCTTGTCTGTCTGTGCTGCTGTAACTGAATACCATAGGCTGGATGGCTTATGAACAACAGAAATTAATTTCTCATAGTTCTGATGGCTGGGAAGTCCAACATCAAGGTGCCAACACATTCAGTGTCTGGTGAGAGCCTGCTTCCTGGTTCATAGATGGCTCTCTTCTCCCTGTGTCTTCACATGGCATAAAGGGATGGGGGAGCTCTCTAGGGTCCTTTTATAAGGCCCCAATCTCATTTGTGAGGGATCCACCCTCATGAACTAAACACCTCTCAAAGCCCCCACCTCCTATTACCACCACATGGGGCCTTAGAATTTAACATATGAATTTAGGTAATCAGTCTAACTGTGGTACCAGGCTAACTTTTAAGGCTAACTTTTACTGGTACCTTACACCTGCGTGAGCCACCCCCAAGCCCTCGTGGGGGGGACCGATGTTCCCAGCATCTCTCTATCAAAGCCCTTACAAGAAGGAACAAGAATTACCTATTGACTCATCAACCACCCCTTTAGACTGAGACCCCCTAAGAGAGGAAGGCCACATTATCCACACTTCTCAAAAAGTCAGCACACAGCATAAACTTAGTGAATAAAATGAAGTTAATCTTTCCAGTGATAGTACCGCCTTTCTTATGCTTTATTGACTCAAGAAGCAGAGTCTGTTGGACCCCAGTACATTTTGGAAACTGATTAATTTGTAATATATTTGTATTTTAGAGGTCCCCATGAAACTCTTTGATGTTACTTGTATGATCTCTGTGATGCTCTTTTAAGCAGTAATTAGACTTTACAACAAATATACATGAAGTCTGTTGTCATAGCATACTTTCAATTTTTCTGTTGAGAATATAGGTTTTGGGTCATCAAGGCATCTCCGGTGTTTGTAAATACCCTTAGGTTGTCCACAGGATTTTGGGGTAGGTGCATTTTGGGGGAGAGAGAATCTATACTTTTCTGGAGATATCCCAAGTCGTCTGGAAAGAAGAAAAGGAAAAGAAGGAAGAAGTTACCATATAGGGAATTCTGGAACAAAAGGAGACAGGTGTTCAGAAAGAGTAAAATGATACACAAAAAGAAAGTGAATAGGGCCATGGACAAATCCCATTCGATCAAACTTTGTCCAAATTTCGACGTAGTATGATGTTTAGTCCCTCTTTGGGGGATTATTTAAGTGTGAGTATAAATAGAGTCTCTTTTCCCTGCCAGAGTGAGAAAAAACAATAGAGGGTTTAAAAGGATATGGCACTCAGAGCTCAGTGTCTGGGTAATACTTATCTTTCTAAGTCACAGTATCCAACAGATATCAATAAAGTGAGAGGCATATGCTATTTATGACATAACTTGCTTTTGGTCAAATGGATGTAAAATATTTAGTACCTGAGAACAATTCTCTCCGGAAAAGATATTTCATGAACAAGAAACTGAAATTAAAATATCGAAAGCCGAGTTTCCTTTGGAAATGTCCGTGACCAAGATAAGAATAAAATTCTATGTCATCCCAGTGACTGGAACAGGGGACTCCCTGAGCACATCCAAGTGTGACCTGTGCAGACATTTATTTGTTTCTAGGTGACCTCCTCAGATATGACAGTTTCTATAGCTGTGGAGGAACCAGCCACAGGATTTCAAGTTCCAGAGAAAAGAGGAGAAGTGAAAAAAGAGAATCTCAGGGTCTACCTTCATTAAACTCAATTAATTACAAAACAAACTGAAACTTAAATGAACTGGAAATTTTAACTCACCATCGGGGGGAGGGGGGGAGGGCGGGGGTGGGGATCAAATCAACAGATTTCCAAAATTCTACTTTAAAAAAGGAAAAGTACAGCATTTATAAATAAAAACCAAGACATTTATTCAACCCAAAACTTCACTGTCTGGCAGCTTCGAGGATGTTCACCAGGCTGCTGTTAGGTTGAATGCAGGTTGAAGACTTTTGACTAGAGGATTTAATTTACTAGATTCACATAGGTGTCAGTCACTGGAGTAAGGAGGCCACGTAGAAGTATTTTTAGCAAACATTCCTAGAGTGAGCACCTTAATTTGTTGTCTTATAAAGGTTCAAGAACAACGGGGCATGCTTGCAAACATTCCAATTTTACATGCATTTTTAATACAATATGTCTCATAAAAACCTTACTGAGTGGTTACGTTTTGTTAGTAATGGTCCTTCATCTCAAATCCCTGGGGGGTTCTTTATTCTGGGAAAAGAGTATATAGGCACAACCCGCCCCCCCGCCCCCGGGTACTATTTAGGAGGAATGACTGCGTGATCATCTACTCCTGTGTCAGTTCAAGTTAAAATATTTTATAACACTGTCAAAATTTGGTCAATAGCAAATAACTTATTGTCATAGTCTATTGCAATAACAAGTAAGTATTTGTCAATAACAATGCAAAGGATAGCTTATCCATCCTGGGTTTCCGTGTGGGCGATGCTGAATCAAATGTCTACAAAAAGAAGAGAGGAGGATATTCTAAGATTAAATCTGCTTATGGAAGGCATTTGATATCTCAGGCAATGGGAAGATGCATGCTCTTAAATAACGGAGAAAGAGATCTTTGAAGAATGAAGAAAAATAAGTATTGGAGTGAAGATTTTCTCAAATGGAGCAAAGGAGATTTTTTAAAAGAGTCCCAAGTTGGAAGTGTATTTGAAATACGTATGGAATGTTTTTCACATTTGTTGTACATGCAGACTCTTACAGTGAGGTTATTTTTCTGATGCAAACTTTAATGAAAATGACGATGGTTTCGAGGTCACAGTTGCTGGGGATAGAGGAACAGTTTACAGAATCGGAACCTCTTATTTTGATGACCATTGCTTTCTTCACCTTGTGATGGTCTGCGGAAGAAAATTTCTGTACCCAAGCCATTGCCGGGACTCTGAGAAACGGAGAGGCTATTTGCATGCCCTAGATGTCAAATTCATTTTACAGGACTAGCTTCTGCGACTTGATAAAGCACTAAGGCACCGATTCCCTGAAGCATGGTCAGATCATAAAGTCTGAGCGTTGGAATAGAATTTGAGATCATCTAATCTCACACCTCTCCTTAAAATAATACTCCGGACTTCAACCTGTGTGCAAGGAACAGCAAGTATTGTCCAGGAACAGGACTGTCTCTTCTTTCTGGGGCAGAATTTTCATCTATGCTATTGCTCAAAGTGTTGAAAAGATGTTCCTTCCATTGGTATTGCTTCTGACCATAATTACATCTATCTACTTTCCTCTATCACAGTCTTTTAAGATAGCTACAAACCCCCCTCCAAATTTCCTCCTATTTCTCTTGTGTGGTTTCCAGACATTTTCTCATCTTGGTGATCCTCTTCTGAACATAATTAAGTTTTCTAGCTCTTTATAGATAAAGAGCTAATGTATTTTGACCATTGATAACCAAGGATCCTCACCTTTATTTATCCAAGCACTGTAAGTGCAGCATAAGTTTGTCTATCTTATTGTTAGTTATATGTGACATAGATTTATGGGGCACTAATGATGTGACCTCTAGAAAGAGTGAGCCATGTCTCTATTTTTTTTTTAATTGAGACAGTGGACACATTATCATTATAGAAATTCTAGAATGTAGACACAGGCATAAGCCCCAGTAGGAGAAGTGGAACACATGGGGTAAAGTTGAACCCAAGGACCATGCAGAGCCATTGCAGAAGAAATGGAATGCTGTCTCAGGGGCTGGCTAGAAGAAAACTCTATTGAGTAAAAATATAACTTTAATCATAACAACAACCACTGCTATTTTTAAATGTGGTTCCCCTACCTGATTGCTTTTAAATCCTTATCACAATCCTGAGAAGTAGATATCATTACCTGTATTTAACAAATAAGGAAACTTAATCCCAGAGTAGTCATGTCCATAGACAAGGTTATACAGCAAGTCAATGATGAAATTGGACCCCAGGCAGGTCAATCTGATTCTGGACCACTTGATTATAATCAAAATGTACCAAGCCCCGTAGATATGACTCCCTCATCTTGGGATTAACCAAGGAGTCTGGGGGTCACCCCCGAGTGTACAGAGTTTAGTGGCCCAGAGCTGGTTAAAAGGACAGAATGTAAGGCATTGGGACTGGTGGAGCCTTAAGTTTACTATTGGCCTGCAAGCAATTTACTGCCATGCTGGTCAAAGTGACATCACTGGATTGAGAGCGACATGAGATGCCTTGTATCTGACAAGCCACAGATCGCCCTTTGCTTCTTATCTCCTAAAGAAGCTAGGCATTAAACATGGATTGAAAACAAATTGTGTCAAAGGACAGTCTCTCCTCCTTCCATGCAAAAGGAAAGACCAAATCTTTGGAATTAGAAATATAAAGATTTTGGGAGCTCCTGGGTGGCTCAGTTGGTTAAGCGTCAGATTCTTGATTTCGGCTCTGGTCATGATCTTGTGGTTTGTGAGACTGAGTCCCATTTTGGTCTCTGTGCTGACAGCGTTGAGCCTGCTTGGGATTCTCTCTCTCCCTCCCTCTCTGGTCCTCCCCCCATGAGCACTCTCATCTATCTCAAAAATAAATAAATAAACATTTAAACAAAGAAACACAAAGACTTTAAAGTAGACTGCTGAAAACTGGCGACTCATCCTGTTTTAGGAACAACAATTAGAGTTATTTTTCAAGCCAGCAGATATTATGTGCCTTCCACTGTCTTAAGTGCTTTTCATGAATTAATGTATTTCATGCTTATGATAACTTAATGGACTGGGCACTATTATTCTCCTCACTCAAAGTATGGGTAAACTGAGGCACGGGTAGGTTTAGGCAGCTTGTCCATGTTACATAGTTAGGAAATCACAGAGCTGACCTTTGGACCCAGGTGTCTCTAAAACTCCCATTTTCTTTGTCCCTACATTATAGAGTCCTTCTATTTGGCATGGTAATACTTTCTTGATCTCTTTCTGGATAACTCCTTGGAAAAATGCTCCTATGAGACATCAGGATAAGCCCCCACCTAACTTTGGGGAACTGAACCCTACCTTATCACCAGGGAACACTTTGGTTTAGGGCTCAGAGTTTTAAATTTTGAATATTAAGTGATTCCCTTCCTGTTTTTTTGTTTGTTTGTTTGTTTTTGTTTTCTTTTTTTTTTTTTTTTTTTTTTTTTTTTTGCTTCACAGAGAGTTTCTTTTTGGAGAAATAACTGATACCCAAATGGCCTTGCCTATGTCTCTAAGAAGTCTGTTCTACGGTAGTCACCAATACCATGGCTATTTTAGGATATTTTTTCCCCTATAACTTATTTAGTTTTCTTAATGTCACCTTCATTTCCACCTTTCTCAAATCTCATTGACTTCAATTTCTATTAAAAAAAAAATCTTCCCCTGAAAAATGATTCCTCTCTTTTTACAGATTTTTCATTATTTGAAGAGGACTTTAAAGAATTATTGTAATGATAATAATAACAATAAAACAACAACAACAACTTGCAGAGGCAACGAGTGGGTAAGGAGCTATCACTTCGGTCCATTTGCTATTTTCTTTCTTCCTTCTTCGCCTGGGCCTATGTTTATTGAACTCCATAGAATGTCAAGACAGCATTTGTAAAGGGGGATTTATTTAACTGTGGGTGTGTTGTACAAATGCAATAATGTGGCCCAACTCTTGTTTAATTTTGAAGGCTTTCTCCTAGACAACATTGCTCATAATGGACGGTTCAAGCCAAATTATCCATTATTGTTCCCAAAGTTTACAATTAAACTATCGATCAAAACTGGCAGTGATTCCTCCAACAGCCTGAGCATAGAAGCTGCTGAATTGAATCAGAACCTGAGCGTGTGGAGCCAGAAGAAGGTGGTGCAGACCCACAGATAACAGACTGACAGACAGACGTGCCATCCACCAATCACCCTGGGATCCAGCCCTTGGTAATTTTCCTTGAGCCAAGAAACAGGCTGCGGCCACGAGTACGCAGTGTGCGTGTATGGTTTTAATAGCCTGAGGTCCCCGCAATTTGTGACCCCTATCCCTGGCTGTAAAAATTGGAGTTTAACAGGTTCGGCTCCATAGGGAACCAACCTCAGCTTTTAGGCTCCTTTAGACACTGCAGAATGCATCTTTTCTGGGGACTTCTACAATAAAATGACTGTTATTTATCATTACAAACCTCTTTATCATTTAGTCAATAAAAGGCCTCTCTCTCTCACTTTTTTTCCTGTGGCGTGCTCAGAGTCAGAAATCGGTATTAGTCTCTCCTGGCCTGAAGGCAGGAGATGTCAAAAGCTAAATCATGATCTACCCTGGCTTCCTGGCTAAATTGTGTATGAAGGCCTGAGGCAAAAAGGTGCACGTGCTCATTATTTGAAACCGAGATTTTCCCCCCTTTCTTTCAGTTTTTCTTTCTTTTTCTCTTTCTTCTTTTTACATATTGAGACATGTAATAAATACATGTATGACTCAGAAGACATCGGACATGAGACAAGGCGACAAGAACTTAACGTGTAGCCCTCATATATTTTCTGATCAGGAAATAAAACAGTGGATTGTCACTTAAACAAACAAACAAACAAACAAACAAAATAACAGTGGGTTTCACCTCTTGAACTTTTTGATCCGAGTAGGGGAGAGAGGGTGTTGTTTATGATTCAGTATCAGTAATGGGTGGCTTCAAAATGGAGAACAGAACTCAAGAAAGGCAGATTTTTAGTTCAGCATTATTAGCGTCATTTTTATGTGCATGGACAAGCGGATGCAGACTTCCTGGGATGGACAGGTGAGAAGGATCTGTTCCTTTGCAAACAGGTTTTGCCTCCAGGATTCCCTTACTTCCTACAGCACTTCTGCGGTGACCATGTGGTGTGAGATGCCAGGATCCCAAAAAGTCAGCCGGCATGCATCCGGGGTACTTCCTGCAAAATCAAGTATCTCGAGTGTGGTCTGAACATCACACTTTAACATCAAGTACAGTGTGGTGGCCTTCAATCTCCCTTTCATTAAATTGCTGTGGGTATGTGCTTTCTCCTGATATTTGCATGTTCCAGATAAAGACAACAGTCCGCAGGGGTATGAGTATGTTTGTTTCTTCATTGTCTTATTTACTCAATGAGCATAATCCGAGCTCATCCTATGTGGCAGATACTATGCCCATGTTGGGAATACAGCTGTGAACAAATAAGGGTTATGGGGTACATTGAGATGGACCCAGGAAAAGCTCTTAATGATTACATTTATATAGATTCATGCCCAATTATTTCATTTCTAATAGGTCAATTTGCAAGTGAAGAAATAAAATCTCATGGTATCTCTGATGCTAAAAACTTGATATTTTTCCCTAACTCCTGGAGGATATAACCTGTGGAAATATAGAAGCTGATATTTTTAGAGCTGAAAATACTTTAGAGAGAATCTTGTTCAATAACTCCTATTTTATAGGGGAAGAAAATAGGAACTAAGAAGCTTAAACGACAAACAAAAATCTTACAAACATTCAACTGGTAAGTGCAGCGTAGGAGCTGAAACTTGGATTCCTGTCAGTAGGTCTTTTATGATCTCTTCCATTTTATGCTTTTCATATGGCATTTAGTGGTGATGCATTCAAAGTTTGCCTGACAATGGGAAAAAAAAAAAGACAGAGGGGGAAATGTTGTCTCAGTGGTATCCCATAGTTGGATATAGTATCATCATTTGCTCATCTGAGTTCTTAAAGATAAGCAAGAATGTACGTAGGTATAGAGTGGTTCAGTTGAGGAGTTCAGTTGGACTACAGAATCTATTCATTTTGGGATGTATGTGTGTATACATATATATGTATATATACAGACTCATGAGATACACACATATATATATATATACATACACACACATATATGTATATACACACACACATTTATATGTATGTATGTGATCTTTGCTTCACTTTGTTATTGGTCATTCCTGTAACTGTATTGATGTTCGCTTATTATCCTCGATACAACATGGACAAAGATTGAAAGTATCTGTTTTAATTCTGGCCTTCTAGCCTTGTTTGACTGGCCTGTGAGTTGCTCTTTGACGTGGTCTCTAGGATAGAGCGATTGTATAGGGCTCAAATCTGTAAGGCAGAAGAGCCAATCCTAAAGTAACTCAGCCCTAAATAGGCCCTTGCTAACCTTTGAGGCTGTATCAACAAGTTTTGGGGAGAAACACATCGTGTGGTGTGAAACCAACAGTGTGTATAGCAAAACTTCCATTGTGATGAAAAATGATGTGAGGTCAAACTGGGGATACCGCAAGAAAATCAATCACAGTTTAAAATCTTCCAATTATTAATTTATTTATATTCAAAACAATGTCTATAGCTGCATTATCAACAATAGCCAAGTATACACACACACACACGTATTTATATATATAACACATATATGTACATATACACATATACAATGTATATTACTCAGGCATCAAAAAAATGAAATATTGCCATCTGCAACAACGTGGATGGAGCCACAGAGTATTAAGCTAAGTGGAATCAGTCAGAGAAAGACAAATACCATATGATTTCACTCATACATGGAATTTAGGAAACAAAACAGATGAACATATGGGAGGGGGAGTAAATGAAAGAGCGAAATGAACAATAAGAGACTCTTAAAGATAGAGGACAAACTACAGAGGGTAGATGGAGGGAGGTGGGTGGGGGATGAGCTAGATGGGTGATGGGTGTTAAGGAGGGCACTTGTTACGATGAACACTGGGTGTTGTGTGCAAGTGAGGAATCACTGGCTTCTACTCCTGAAACCAATATTGCCCTGAATATTAACTAACCAGGATTCAAATAACAGTTTGAAAGCAAAACAAAAAAAAAAAAACACCAATGTGGAATACTTCAAAATATTTACAAAAAAAAAAAAGTTTGCTTCTAGAATGAAGCCTGATATTCTCATCTCGAGAGTGAAATCTTAACGACAGCTTATTAGCCCTTTAACAAGGTGACTGTGATGAGAATGGGAGGTTAGCAGCACTGAGCTGAGACACCACTAAAATGAAGGGCAACATCAGATTCGTCTCTTCTTCCATCTGAGTATGATATTTATATCAGGTTTTGCCTTTAACCCGTGCAGCATTCAAAAAAGAAAACAAAGATATATGCATATAATTCTCTACCTCTCCTCTTTCCTTCTTTCGTTTCCGTTTTTCAATGCTATTAAGAAAAAAGACCTTAGCTTGAGGTGGCCGGCTCTAACTTGCAAACGACAGCAGCCTTCATGTTCTTAATAGTTTGAAAATTTTCTCCGATTGTCTCTCAAACTTACAATTGTGCCTCTTTTGCCATTTAACTCTAACTCCACATCTCCTAGCTATACCTGTTACACGGGCACGGCGGGGTGGCCCTGCCACATTGCCAGTAAATAAAAGAACTCTAAGAGTATCAATGAGTTTACTTGGATATCTGCTACTTTATAACCTAACTGCTCATTTTCTTCCTCAAATTAAGCACTGGCTTCCTGGGCCACAAGCGGCTTGGTGCTCATGCACGTTTGGTCTAGTTGCCTAATGAAGAAGGCGGATACCTTCGTCAGAGCGTCATCCAGCACTGTGCCATTGGAGCCCCTTTTAAAACTGATGGGTGAATTTCTGGTGGGAGGTCATAAAAGTAGCATGCTGGCTTTCTGTCATGGGGACGCACTGCCCCTGCCGTCATGTGCGGGTGCTGGGGTATTCTTCAGGGTGACCAGGACATGGCACTCTGCCTCTATGGCCACGTGCCCTGATTCCCTTTCGAGTGTGAGCTCTTTGAGAAAAGGGTGTTTAATGCGGACTTTTTCGATTGAGTCAAGTTTGGCCTCCTCCTGGGCGGGGGTAGAGTCTTCAGACTGATACTACTGTGAATCCTGACAGAGATGCGATTTGGAATATTTCACGTTCAAGCTCTTTCTAATCCCAATATGTAACTTCATGAAATTGTTGACGAGCCACACTTTTGAGACTGATGAACAAGGGTCGTTCATAGTCAGGTTCTCCAAGATGGTAATAAATGGTTTGTTACTTATTTTTTAAGTTTACTTTTATTTGAGAAAGACAGAGAGAGAGCGACTGGGCAAGGGGCAGAGAGACAGAGAGAGAGCGACTGGGCAAGGGGCAGAGAGAGACAGAGAGAGAGAGAGAATCCCAAGCAGGCTCCTTGCCGTCAGTGCAAAACCTGATGCAGGGTTTGCACCCTACAAACTGTGAGAGCATGACCTGAGTCGATGTCAAGAGTCACATACTTAACTGACTGAGCCACCCAGGTGCCCCGAAAGATGGTAATAAAGTTTAAATATTTAAAAAATACCGAGGAGGATTTTAGGTTGTTATTCCGGCTGGATACATTTTACATTATATACACATAAAATGTGCATATATGTGTTATTTAAAATTCCCTTAATAATCGTTACAGCTAACACAGCCTGGAAATTCCTTTAGAATGAAATAGTCACACTTTCTCATAGATGCTCCTATTGCACTCAACGATTACTATCTCCTCTGGTAAAAAGCTATGTACCCACTCATTGCCATGTTACTATGCCTCCTCTGGACTCCAAGAGTAGGGCTTGGTCAGGTGACTTTCTTTGCCAATGACAAGTGAGCAGATAGTCATATGACACTTGTGGTAGAAACTTGATGAGCCCCTAAGTGTTTTTGCCAATTCTCTTGCTTTTCTTCTCTGCCATGAGAACAGTATGTCCCAGATAAAGAGTTCTCCTTCAGTCCAGAATTTTAAGTTACATGCAGAACCACAAAAGCCTCAGCTTCCAACATTTGACGCAACTGAAAAATAAATAGTTATTAAAGGCTATTCAAATTTTGGGACATTTTTCTTGTAGCAAAAGAAACTATTGTCCTCACTAGTGTTTCTTTTCAAGAAGGATAATTGGATTTTCGAGACACAGAGAAACAAAAAAGAAAAAAAAATAGCGAAAGATTCCTTATCCCGGAGCACAGATAACCTTTGTTAAAGTGTATTTACAGTTTAGAAAATTCAAGCTGGACAGAAAAAGACTATATTTTGAATATATAATTTAATTATGATAGGGTGATATGTGCTTTTTATTGTATTTCTTTAAATGTATTATATGATGGTTATATATCATTAGAAAATTTGAACTCATATTTTTATGTATTATTTACCTAACTTTTCTGTGCGGTTAATATTTAAAAAGGAAAAATGGATTTCTTACTGTATTTATTATTTACTTTTCAAAACTGAGTACATTGCCAATGTTTATAATGTCTGTACATTTTCTCTACAAGAAAATCGAGACTTATTTTGATATTATTTTAATTTATTTCCTATAAACTAAAATAAATTTCCGTTCCACCATGAAGGAGATGACTTTTCTTGCTTTGTCTATGTTTTGTCTTGGCAAATAATCATTTGAGAATGTGAAACGGGCCTGACACTTTATTCCAAAAGATGGGCTTCTTCAGAGAAATTTCACTGCAATTTCAAACCTGACTCCCACGTACAAATCTTTGCAGTGGATGTGCAAAGTAATGACAGCAGAAAACCATTCTTTCTATCGCACTTGTCAAGAGGTATTTAATTGTGAGGGCCATTTCATTCTCTGCATGCATGTTGCTATATGCGTAGAGTGTTTTATTACCTTTGCCAAACTTTTGTTTTAGAATTGTTGAGGGCCCAGTACCTAGTGATGATGGACAAGGGCGGTTGTTACTCTGAGAACCACAGAATGTGCATTTTGGAGCTGGACTTGGTTTTCAAGCATTCTGTATACAAGATATCGATGGATGGATGGAGAGGTATACAGATAGACATACGAAATAAATATGTTATATATAATAAGTTATATGTATTTACATATGAATAAATGAAGGAGTTTGGAAAGTAAAAGTGCCTACCACAGTGTCTTGGACTGTGATCATTCCAGATCTTGTACTTATTTTAAACATCAGGTGCGCCTGGGTGGCTCAGTCGGGTAAGCATCTGACTTTGGCTCAGATCATGAGCTCACCATCCGTGAGTTTGAGCACTGCATCGGGCTCTGTGCTGACAGCTCAGAGCCTGGAGCCTGCTTCGGATTCAGTGTCCCCCTCTCTCTCTGTCCTTCCCCTGCTCATCCTCTGTCTCTCTCTCTGTCTCAAAAATAAATAAACATTAAAAAAAAATTTAAACATCCTCACAGCTGATAGAAGACTCTTCCTAGAACAGATTATTGTACTTAATGTATTTAGTGCAGTTTTTACATTGAAAATGTCCAGTTTTGTATACATGTACCATCACTCTAAATTCATTATAACATCTTTGAGGGCAAGAGCTATGTCTTTTTCATCTATATGTCTGCATCTCTTAGTGCCGTTCTTGACTTACAGGTTAATGTAAAATACATTATAATTATGATAATGTGGTATATTATTGATATAGTGGGCTAATAAGAATTACAATGAAGTCCAGAAGCTCAACTGCAGGGGCAAGCAATCTTATGCTTTGAATATTTGAAGACAAAGAGAAGGACGAAGGTATTGAATTTATTATTTGTTATTTCAGGGGGTAAAGCAAAAAAGACATAGATTTCAGCTCTGTGTAAAAGAGTTTTCTGATATATAGACTTTCTTTTTTTTTTAAGTTTATTTATTCATTTATATTGACAGAGGTGGTGGACCTGGGGAGGAGCAGAGAAAGAGGGAGAGAGAGAATCCCAACACAGCCCGATGCGGGGCTCAATCTCAGGAAACTTGAGATCATGACCTGAGCCGAAATCAAGAGTCAGATGCTTAACCTACTGAGCCACCAAGGTATCCCTGATATATAGACTTTTCAAATAACTTTTCACTGGATGTGCCCAAGCAATGTTAAGATGCTCATTTATCAGCGATTTTAGAAAATGGATTCCCATACTATAAGGCCAGTTAAATTGAGTGACATGTGCAATTTCCTCATTTTCTATGTTAATTTGAAAGGACCTGAAGAGAAGAAAACATTGAAGACAAGAAGTTAAGGGAGCAGTCTATTGAAGGAAGCAATGAGTGGACGAGGGGACAGAACCCAAAGTAAATCTAGAGGAATGGATTCGGTGCAGTAGGAAAGGTGAAACATTTTGGTGATGGAGGGTCAAGAGATAGAGGCATGGCGAGTGGGGCGGAAAGGGTTTCTTAGCTTACACTGTGTTTAAAAATTAAAAGTAATTAAATGGCCTGCCTTATTAGTATTCTAAATTTGGCTTATTTTTATTACTTTATATAGAGAATCCCTCACTCCTTACTTTTTTAAGAGACTTGATCACACTTGATTCTCTAAATAACTCTGAGCTAAAGGGAGGGGAGTTGATATTTTTGCTATTTTATTAGTGAAGAAACAGACCGAAGGAAAGGATGTGACTTATCCCAGATGATGAAGGTCCATGCTAGCTCTGGAATTGGACACAAATCCCACCCACTTCTGTACTATGCACCTGGTATTCCATTCCATCATCAGTTGGCTCTGATCTCACTTTGGAACCTTACTTTCTACCTTCAACTTCTAAGTTTGGCATCTGAGTTTTGTCTCCCCTCAAAGTACCTTGGTTTTCCCCCCCTGGCAGTCTTTTCCTGTCTGGACCTTTGGATTTTACCTCTTATTTGTCTGGTGTAGTAAAGTAACTATGTATTCAGCCCTGTCACATGGTTAGATCCTTATCAGGTTGGTCTTGAGCTTCTTGGTAGGATCAATCTGGTTTTAATTCACAGCTAATTAAAGTCAGAAACTGAATTAGGAACTAGGTCTCCTAAACCAACTGGGACCTGGAACATATATCACTTTAATATCCATTAAGTAGGTACTTGTATCAGCTAGGTTTAAGGAGACAAATACCAATGGAAAGCTGTGCCATTGAAAGCTTCTACTATGTGCATAGGACTTGGCTGCTTCTATGTACAGAGTAAGCTGAATTGTTAGCTGATCTTTCCTGAATTCATTTGTGCCTTCCTATTTTTGAAGGTAAATATTCTCACAATCTGCTTGGACAACAAGATTGCTTTTATTTTTACTCCTTTGCTAAAATCCTTACCTCTGCTTTCTGACAAGCTTGGATTTATTCAAAATGTGTGTTGCTTTGTAAAGTGTTTGAATGGAGAAGGCTCTCCATCCCATACTCAGGCAACACTTCCAACCAACTCGCATGTTAAGACGTCCAAATGGTATCACTTAACTTCTGTCCTTTACCTTGTCTGTGTGCCTGGGAACAGTCTGTTAAATCAAGTAGTATTGAAATTATAACACATTTAGGTAGTATCTGTCTTTAGCAATTGTTGGTTTATTAGGCATCATGGGAAATACGCAAAGAAAAGAAGTAAGGGGGTGCCTGGGTGGCTCAGTCGTTGAGTGTCAGACTCGTAATTTTGGCTCAGGTCATAATCCTAGGGTTGCAAGATCAAGCCCCATGTTGGGCTTTGTGCTGAGTGTAGAGTCTGCTTAAGATTCTCTCTCTCTCTCTCTCTCTCTCTGTCTTTGCCCCTCTCCCCCACTCATGCTTTATCTCTCCTTTCTTTCAAATAAAAATTAAAAAAGGAGAGAGAGAGAGAGAAGTAAAAAGACCCCAGCATCAAATTCACATCGTATCTTTGTTCAACATGAGCTACACCTAAACCCAAAGGAATGGGGAGTCTAGGCCTAGAATTTAATCTAAAGACACACTATAGTGATATGCCCTCATGGATAAGTAGAATTAGAGCAGGAGGACCTCAGACTTTCACAAGTATTGTAACAAAAGTAAGAAACTCTAATAGTTATAGGATATTCTGAAGTTGCAAAAGTTTGGTACCTACTTTAGAATAGAAATTTTCTTATGTTTGCAGATGAGGTCTAGGTGCCAGGATACCTAATTTCTATCCCAATTGTTCTTATATTTCAGGTGTGATTTTGGCTAACCAGTCTCCAATTGTACCAGCCATCCTGCATTCTTGTTACTATAATAGAAACTGAAAAAAGCCCATTAAAGCTGCTTGAATGTATTGTTTTTGAAAAGTTTTTTAATCCACTGATGTTTATTTTATACTTTATGTTTCAGATCTGACTCTGTTCCCAATGTTCCTTTCTGTTCTGCAGTTAAAGTCACTTCTTGTTCCTTTCCCAGGAAAGAGGGAACACACATGATTGTATTGCTAAGTATATTTTTTATTTGATCAAATTTGCAAGATAAATGTTTATAATATTTTTCTGATTAGAAAAGTGTATTATAGAAAAATTTAAAAACATGAAGAACAAATTAAAAATAGCTCATACTTCTGCTTTTTGGAAATAACTTATTTATGTACTTGCAGATGAATGTGATAATGTTTTTCTTACAATAGAAGTAATCCTTGAGTTAGTTGAGTTTCATAGTCTTAAATATCACTTTTAATAATGACATAGCGTTTTATCAGTGTAATCATTAAAAAAATTCCTTTATAACAAACGTATGGTGAATATTCTAGTAAATAAATCTGCTTGTAGTTATCTGATTAATTTCTCAGTATAAATTCCAAATTTAACGTAAGGACTCTGCTCATGGTATAATGATTAAGATTTGGGGTTTTAGAGCCACACAGACTTGGGTTACAGATCAGCTCCACCAATAAAACAAACCAAATCAAAACACCTCACACCAAAACAGATATTATGGGAAGCCTCCTCAATCTCAAACTCTCTAAGCTTTGCTTTCATCATCTATAAAATGGGATACTTATAGCTACCACAGAGGACTGCTGACGATAATAGAATGCAGTGAACTTATGTTTATAAATGCATTTCATGGTTGCTTCTTTTTAAGTACTGTTTAATTGTATTATGTGTAAAATTTCAAGAAATGTTTACACTGAATCTGAGTTAGTATAGTTGAGTTTATTACATGGTTAACTAATAATGTTTATTTTGTTTTTAAAACTTTTTTAACGTTTTTATTTATTTTTGAGAGAAAGAGAAACGGAGTGAGCAGGCGAAGGGCAGAGAGAGAGAGAGGGAGACACGGAATCTGAAGCAGGCTCCAGGTTCTGAGCTGTCAGCACAGAGCCTGACTCGGGGCTCGAACTCAAGAACCATGAGATCATGACCTGAGCCAAAGTCGGACGCTCAACTGACTGAGCCACCCAGGCACCCCAATAATGTTTATTTTAAAACATACAAATTTAAATTGTATGATGGGTACGTCATCCCAAACCTATCACTTTGTAAATCAGGAACTCCTTGTTAAATTCATGCTTTCCCTTGACATGTTACACTAGTTTCTTGCTTGACTTCCTATTTGACACAACTCTTTGGTGTGCGTCTCTTAGGTGAAATTGCCAGACGTAGCAAGTAAGAATACACAGGCTGCCCAGGAAGGTGTGAATTTCAGATACACAACGATTTTGCAAAGTATAAGTATGTCTCATTTGTACTAAAAATTATTTTTAATTTGAAACTGAAATTTAACTGGGCATTTTTAACTTTATATTGCAACTCAGCCCTACTCTTGGGACCTCACACCTTCACCGCAGCGGATAGATTCCAGCCGGGGTATCTTAGTGTAACCCTGAGGCTGTGCATGGCCTAGATGAGACCTGAGGATAGTAGTTCAGGATCCAGCAGGAGATGGCAGGACACCTTGGTTCTTACCTCTATTTCATGCCACAAGTTTTACATGACCTATTTCCTGAACGTCAGTTTCTTTATTTTTTTCAAATGACAGTTGTGTACTAGATATCATGTGCTTGCTTTTCCTGCTCTAGAACTCTTCTCCCTCTTTATTTCATCCTCCAATATAATGAACATGTTTTGATGAACTCCTTCAGCCTATCTGCAAAGAGCAAACATTCAGAAAATTTTTAAGTTTATTTATTTATTTATTTATTTGAGAGGGAGAGTGAGTAGGGGAGGGGCAGAGAGAGAATCCCAAGGAGGAGGCTCCCCACTGTCAGCAGGGAGCCTGACATGGGACTCGAACTCACAGATGATGAGATCATGACCTCATCCGAGATCAAGAGTCTGATGCTCAACCGACTAAGCCACCCAGCCACCTCTCAAAGAGTAAACATTTAAAAGGGAACATCAAGAAAATACGTCTGTCTCTACCTCTACTGCTGTATTTATCCCCCAAGCACACAAAATAGTATGAGGAGAGAAAACAGAAACAGAAATATCAAGACCTCCTTCCCTGGGAAGTGGTGTTCTTCCTGGAAGGCCAGAATAATGAGAGAATGGGCCATTTTAAAGGAGTATATGCTCAGATTTTATTCCCCTCTTGCTCTCCGATGATGAAGAGCGTGGGCTATGCAGAATTCACCAGATGACGCAATATGGTTTCTCAACATGCTCTTACTACCATAGATGGCCACTTCCCTTGCTGGCCTACCAAGGCTTTTCTAGTCCCATGGTAACACTGTAGCTGCAGTTACATTTCAATAACCTGCCACAACATGTTCCCTGTACGCAGGCTGAACCCTCCCAGAAGAGAAGCCAGAAGTGCCTCAGAGGCCAGGAATTAGTTGCCCTGGCATTTGCCACCACTTAGACCTGCGCTGAACTCAGGACATAATTTAAAGAAAATATCTTACTGCTGTGGTTTGTTGTTGTTATTGTTGCTGTTGTCGTCGTTGTTACTCCTTTGTCTTTCTTGTCATGCCATATATATCATACACATTTTGCTTTGGAATTAGACATTCTTGCTTCTGTCTGGAAGACTGTTCTTTCACCTTGGACAAAACATTCACTGCACAATCAAGAGAAAGCAGCATTTAGTAGATGACTTTGTGTAACTGAAGTTGAATGATTGGATTATCTCACTTTCAAGTCAGCTCATTTGCTAATCAAAATATTAGCCTGCTATCCTGAAAGAAAGGTCAGCAGGAATTTATTAAATGTATGTAATAGGGACATCTGGGTGGCTCAGTCAGTTGGGTGTCCAACTTCAGCTCAGGTCATGATCTCACGGTTCCCGGGTTCAAGCCCCGTGTCGGGTTCTGTGCTGACAGCTCAGAGCCTGGAGCCTGTTTCAGATTCTGTGTCTCCCTCTCTCTGCCCCTCCCCTGCTCATGCTCTGTCTTTCTCTGTCTCTCAAAAATAAATAAACGTTGAAAAATTTAAATGTATAAAATAACGAAGAAACCTAAACTATTTAAAGGTAATGGATAAAGAAGAAATAAGGTGCATCGATTTACAGTTTTAATGACATTGATTGTTTTTTATGATGATGTATTTCATACGTGTATACTAAAAATATCGGGCCCATGAATGCCAGCTGATAAATGTAGAGGAAATAATGCAATTACAGAACTGCTATTGGGCAACCACCTTAGAAATGCTTGATCCAGACCAGGAAATGTCAAGGGATGCTAAACTAGTGGGTAATCCTGATGAGAAGCATGATATTTGAACATCAAATATTTCAAAATATATCAAAATATTACTCTAAAAGACACTTGTTAATTACAAAGGAAAAAAAAATAGCAACTTCCCATGCCTAACTCCTTTCTTGGGGATCAGCAAATCCCCTGATTATCAGCCTGGTGGGTGACCTGCAGTTAACTGAAAGCCACTAAGGAAGGAGATTGGCTATTTTCATCTTGGGGGCTCATTTCCCAGGCCAAGAGAACAAAAAGCAAAAACAAAAAATAAAACACAGCTAATGAAGCACACACACAGTAACAATAAACCTCACCACCACAACAAACAAGTTTGGGTTCCTCTGAGCTTTTTGGCTGTGTGTGTCATTTGTTTTGTTTTGTTTTGTTTTGTTTTGTTTTCCCCTGTATCTTTAAATCTACCTTATTTTTTTACATCTTGGTGGATAGGTGCTTACATATTGACAAATGGCCTATAGAAATGAGCGTCAGCTCCAGAAAAGTCAGAATCTTCTGTCTTTATTTTTGTTCTCAGTATCCATTGCCTAGCACTTTGTAGGCACTGAATGCTGATTGAATTAACAATCAAAGGCACCCTGACCCAAGAATGATGAAGAAAGACATCTGGGAGAGAAAGGGATTTGAAAAGAAAGAGGAGCTAAAGAGAGATACAGAAAGGTGACAAAGGGAATCTTGACAATTATGCCTAAAGCCAAGTCTACTCTCAAGTTTTTAACAAGATTTTCCTTCACTGCCCAAATTCCTGGGATTCTGTTTCTAATATTTTTGTTTTGTGCAAATAGTTTCCACTTGGGAGAGGGAGAAAATTCACTTGAATAGCAATGAAGAGACTTTAATAGAAGACAGTTTGGCTCAGGCTTTACTCTGTAATTTATTTACCATCCCTTGGGATCATCCTTATAAATTATTCCACATCTCTCCCCTGTCCTTTTCATAATGTAACTTTTTGTCAAAAATACACAGTTTTACAAACTTCACAGATTTCCATCTCAATCAATTTATTTTTATAAAACTGTAGCTTATGCACCGATTATATCAACCGCTGCAGGATGGGCATCTATTGTCAAGCCACGGAAAAGGCCAGTCTCATACAAATAGCCTTGGATTGAGGTCACCATGCTTGTCCTAAGGGAAGGAAGCAAACATCAGTCTAAGAATCAAACAGCTCAGAATCCTTCGTGGGAAGAGAACTCCCCCATTATCTCAGAAAATACCTTACTGGGCCTGATGGTTATGGCAGAAACAGCCTCCATAGCTCCATTCCTGGACAAGAGGAGCTAATATGTTTTGGGTCGGAAAGTGATAGAGACTGGGAGGTTTGTTGGAAATTACCTTCCAAGGACTAGTGACAGACAAGGGAGCACTACTGAGACCTAAGGCCTAGTGTTCAGAGGAAACAGGGAACAGAAGTGACGTGAGAACACCAAGCCTAACATTCACAGAGTTTACTCTGCTCCAGACATTTTTCTGAGCGCTTTGAATGCATCGCTAATTTAACCCCTGAATAATCCTATTTGGTAGGTAATATTATTTCTCTTTTATAGATGAGAAAACTAAGGCACAGAGTTTAAGCAACTTATTTAGATTAGACAGTTGTAAATGGAATATTATAAATTCAAACACAATCTGGTTCTGGACACTTGATTTTAAACCACTATGCTACCTTGCTCTGAGCCATTGACTATAATCTTGGTGAGAACATTAATTCTCCCACTGTGCATGGGATGGTGACTCTAATTTTTATTTTATTTTATTTTATTTTATTTTATTTTATTTTATTTTATTTTATTTTATTTTATTATTTTTAAGGGATGTGTAACTCCAAATGTCTGGAAAGCTTGGAACCTTCCAAACAGTATATGATAAGGTTATACATAGACTTATCTACTTGTTTTTGGCTATGAATTAACTGGTACCCTCATCTATTCTTCTAAGTTCTGCCCATGCTCTAAAATGCAATTGCTGTGAGCCAAACACAGAGACATTCAGTGATTTATTATTCAGTCTTTAATACGGGAAAGAACCGAAAGAAACTTTCGTCATATGATTTCTGTTGTCTTATGAGGAGTCTCTCTCATCCCAACTCTGCAAAAGCAGCTTAGAGGAAACTCAGAGACCCTAGAAGGTAAGTAAATTATATCAGAACGAGTAACGGAGTCAAGAGCTGTGTGTTAACTTGGCTCTCCTACTGATATTTCACTAATATTCACAATGCCACATGCCTTCTTGATGTATTTTTGGAAATCCCTCATGCATGCAAAATTCATAAAATATAAATGCCTACCAACACATTATATCCTGCTCTTCAATATGCTTCTTTTCCTCTATTCCTTCTTCAGTTCAAGTATCACCCTCTCCCTAATCACCCAAATGGAAAATCTTAAGTCCTACTGACATGACCTCTCTCTATTCTGTCCACGTGCCATTCCTTCTCGATTTCTACTCTTATCGCTCTCATCCTGTGCCTGGTCGACTGCACCAGGCTTTGAATTAGGCAGCATGACGTCAGAAGCTAGCCCTCTTCAAATCTGACCTCTGTCCCACACTGCTATGCCTTTCTCCCCCATTTACTGAAGGGACAGATGGGGCCTGTCCACTTGGCTGAACCTTCAGTGTCTACCATTACGGAGTCTAAGCAACTTGCCATGGTATCTACAGCGGTCCATATTCAGGCCGTTGCGGTTTAGGCCGTCATCGTCCTCTTTTCATTTTCTGTTCAAATGCACCAAACTGCTTCCATTCCTCAGACTCTATGCACTTCCTTGCATCTACATGCAAACCAGTCTCTTTGCTTGGTTGTGACACTCCTTCCCTTCTCCTGGTTAGGTCCTCAAGGGCTCCTTCATTCTGTTTCTATAGCATGCTGCCAATTTGCCCTATCTTAAAGAATGTGTCTGAGTTGATCTTGTCCCTATGATAGATGAGGAACTTTTCAAGTGTGGGGACCTCACCCTACTCGCCTCTTCAGCCTCCTGGTATAACTCAGTGTCTAGGACATGGTAAGTGTTCAAGAAATTGTCATGAATCATTAAAATGAAATGATCTCAAATGAGTCACTTCCCCTTCCAGTTCTCATCCGACTAAAAATAAATCAAAAATTACCATTACATATGGCAGATAATATCCTGCTTAAGATTGTAAATACTATGTCATTTTCAAAATCCCCTTTGTGTAAGTGTGTATGTTTGAAGTTTCAATTAATGAGGCATATTTGGGACTTTCATACCCCATTTTGCTTATAGTTTTAAGTTTTACAAATCACAATCTCCAACTCATATGAGTTTATATTTATTTAGTGATGTCACACTCCTCCTTATATTTGGCTTTTGAAAAGAGTTTGTAGAAAACTTTCTAATCAAATGATAATAAAGAGGTTAAATCAATAGCTTTGAATATGCAACACTGGGTGGCCTTTGAGATTTTAAAAGGCAATGATATCCCTTTGAAAGCGGTATCAGAAACCTGTTGGGTTCGAATATCCATTAATATGATGAGCTCATAGAGTTTGGAATCGCATTGATCTGATTAAAACACACAATCAGCCACTCGTTATCATCAAGTTGATTCATGCAAATTACAAACATAAAAAGACACATATTGTCCTTATTTTTGACCTGGAAATAGTAGTGCATCGTTTTCAATATTATACTAAGCATTAGAGATGATTTCTATAAAGTGTATAGCATGGCCCCAGATATCTCTACTGTAATGTTGATAATGATGCTAGTAATGACCATGGGGGTGATGATGCTGATGGTGGTGATGATGCTGGTGGTGGTGATGGGGGTGATGATGCTGGTGGTGGTGATGGAGGTGATGATGCTGGTGGTGGTGATGGGGGTGATGATGCTGATGGTGGTGATGGAGGTGATGATGCTGGTGGTGGTGATGGGAGTGATGATGCTGATGGTGGTGATGGGGGTGATGATGCTGATGGTGGTGATGGGGGTGATGATGCTGATGGTGGTGATGGGGGTGATGATGCTTATGGTAGTGATGGGGGTGATGATGCTGATGGTGGTGATGGGGGTGATGATGCTGGTGGTGGTGATGGGGGTGATGAAGCTGATGGTGGTGATGATGCTGGTGGTGGTGATGGGGGTGATGATGCTGGTGGTGGTGATGCTGATGGTGGTGATGGGGGTGATGATGCTGATGGTGGTGATGGGGGTGATGATGCTGATGGTGGTGATGGGGGTGATGATGCTGATGGTGGTGATGGGGGTGATGATGCTGATGGTGGTGATGGGGGTGATGATGCTGATGGTGGTGATGGGGGTGATGATGCTGGTGGTGGTGATGGGGGTGATGATGCTGGTGGCAGTGGTGGTAGCCTTTCCTACCTCTGTGCCTTCGCACATGGCTTTATCTCTGTTAAATGAAGTGCCCCCATTCCATGGGCTATCATCCCCTCCCCCATCCGTCACCTTCCTAAGCTCTACACTTTAAATGTCAGGTTTCAGTCTGATATCATGTCCTAAGAGAGCATCCCCTTTCCTCTCACATAAATGAAGCACCCCTATTATAATCTCACTTGGCAAGCATTATGCACTTTTCTCTTTCATGGCGCATTTCACAAATGTAATCAATGTATTATTTACAAAATATTACCGTAAAATCTCCTCACCTGACCGTGGGCCGGTATGTTCACCTTACCTCTGTATCCCCACAGCTTAGCACTGTGCCTGACCTAATTCCGATCCCTCAATATGTATGAGCAACACGAAGACAGGAATGACAACGACTACCAACTGAAATCATTGCAAAAGGAAAACATGGTCTATGGAACTTAATCCTAGGAGTTGAAACAAGTGACTATTTTGTCTGCACTTTAAAGACCATCATCCCCAAAGCGAGAACCGTGTTGAAGAAGATAGGGACAATTTTGCAGAATCTATATAAACAAAGTCTCAAATGAATGTAAGCACATTACTCAGGGTATACTGTTAAGAAATACAAAAAGGGAAAAAAAAAGAAATGGCCAAAAAAATGAAGAAAAATAATTGAAAAGAGCCTCTTTTGATTGTTCTTCTTCTTTCTTTTCTTTTTTTTTTTTTTTTTTTTTTTGTTTGCTTCTGTAGGAGGACAGGTCCCTAGATAATGAAGGTGACTGAGTGACAGTGGGGCATTGCTGGGCATCGATGAATCCCTTGATGCTTTCCTGTCTTAGGCCACAGTCGCTGTGCAGGACAAGAAAGGCCCATAAAGACGACATGTTTGCTCGGCGGCTCCCTGTTGGGGCTCCAATGTATTACCTGGATCTAATTATCTCATCTCCAGCTGACAGAGGAGTTTCCATGGACCCTTTCCATCACTGCTGCCTCAGCCCAGCTTCCAGGGGGCTGTCTAATAGCTTGATATATTTTTGGATCCCCTGCTCATTGGATGAACAAGCTGAAGCAAATCATGTATTGACCTCAAAGCATTTATAAACTGTAGAACATTATATTCTCATCAGAGCCATAGGGGCAGTAAACTATAGTTTCTCTGCTGTGAAACATGGTTTTGCTTATGCACTGTGTTGCTGGGGTTGTACCTAAACAACAATACATCATTTGTGGCACATGTCGCCTTCTTTATTGAAAGGCAAAACAAAGAGTTGAGGACAAAAATCATTACTTCTTTAGCAATTTTTCACAAAATGCTTTTCTTTTGTACTTGACACACAGATGGGACATTGTAGTGCGAGGGAAATGATGTATGGCAGCGTGACAAATTTCATTTCCTTTCTAAAACCAGAATCAGAGGGATGCACACATTTGGAAAAGTTGTGTTTCTTTAAAAAATAATAATAAAATAAGCTTTAAAAAAGGAGTTGGGGGGAGGCTCTAGTGGGTCTCCCTGAGAAAGCATTTGTATGATTTAATAGACTTGGCGGGTATTGATCAAGGTGCTTAAATGAAAATACTGGTATCAATAAACCTCATCTTGGAAAGATCGTCTAGGACTGAGGCTGGAATTAAGGGTGTGATGCAGCCAGGTAGGAACTGGACAGACAGAAGCCAGGGACCCAGAATCGGCTCCTCTGGGCCCAGGAAAAGTTTTGTGCGTGAACTGTCTGAGCGGTGGATGAAAGAAGGCAGTGGCTCTCAGTTCTT
The DNA here is from genome assembly GCF_046562875.1 of Panthera onca. Taxonomy (NCBI): domain Eukaryota; kingdom Metazoa; phylum Chordata; class Mammalia; order Carnivora; family Felidae; genus Panthera; species Panthera onca. The sequence goes on along the minus strand of NC_138343.1, from coordinate 19,695,402 downwards.
GCTATTCCTTCTCTATCCTTCCTTTTTCTTCTCCACTTCATCCTCAAATGTTTCTCAAACCTTATCAACCTGCCACCTGCTTCCAAGTCCCCAGGATGCTTCTTGAAATGTGAGATGCCCTGTGCCACACCTGTGCTTCTGAATGGGACCATGTGGGGTGGGAATGGGGGGGGTGTGTGTGTGCATGGTTTGTACATCCACCCAGTGATGCTTCTGTCCTCTAAACCTGTGTGGGAATCACTGTCCACATGTCCCAGATTGCTGGGAGAAGGACCCATGATGAACATCTATAATGCAAAGGACTAAACTTCCTTTTCTGACTTCTTCCCCCTTGGGGTCTCTTTCCCTCAGTGTCTTCCTGTGTAACTTTTTTTAAATGTTTATTTGTTTTTGAGAGAGAGAGAGAGAGAGAGAGAGAGAGAATACAAAATAGCTCCAGTCTCTGAACTGTCAGCAAGAGCCTTACATGGGGCTTGAACCCACAAACCCTGAGACCATGATCTGAGACAAAGTCAGACACTTAACCAACTGAGCCACCCAGGTGCCCCCCTGTGTGACTTTTATTTTTTTTTTATTTTTTTTTAACGTTTATTTATTTATTTATTTATTTATTTATTTATTTATTTTTTATTTATTTTTGGGACAGAGAGAGACAGAGCATGAACGGGCAGAGAGAGAGGGAGACACAGAATCTGAAACAGGCTCCAGGCTCCGAGCCATCAGCCCAGAGCCTGACGCGGGGCTCGAACTCACGGACCGCGAGATCGTGACCTGGCTGAAGTCGGACGCTTAACCGACTGCGCCACCCAGGCGCCCCAATGTTTATTTATTTTTGAGACAGAGAGAGACAGAACATGAACAGGGGAGGGGCAGAGACAGAGGGAGACACAGAATCTGAAGCAGGCTCCAGGCTCTGAGCTGTCAGCACAGAGCCCGACGCGGGGCTCGAACTCACGGGCCGAGAGATCCTGACCTGAGCCGAAGTCGGACGCTTAACCGACCAAGCCACCCAGGCGCCCCCTGTGTGACTTTTAAAAGTGATATTACCTATGATGATTTACAGTGTCCCTCTTCCACATAACCTGGCTGAATTTTACCAGGAGTTTTTGATCCTTAATTCATCGTTTTTCAAATTGTGTTAGGCATCTCTTCAAAAATAAATAAATAAATAAATAAATAAACAAACAAATAAAAAATAACAAATAAAGTTTCAAATAGGTTTAAGAAATGATGGCTTAAACTTAGTTAAACTTAGTGAGGTATCTTCACTGCAGGTCTCGTTAGGGTATTTAATACAGGCACATATGCTGGGAACCTTCCAACAGGGATTTCTTAAATGTGCTTGATAGGAAACTGCTTTGTTCTGAAGAATTGCATGAGATTTGTGTTTCAAAGAGCAAACCAGGAAATACCCTCTAACTCAGAAGGAATGTTAATGGGTGAGTAGGAATTCTGGAATCACTGTGGCAGGTGGGCTGTAGCCTACGGATGTTTGATGCCTCTTAAACATTATCATCTATGTGGCTTTATTACACTCATGCAGAATTCTGTACTTATGGAGGAAAAACTGTCTGATAACTGAGAAACGAACAATTGTGTGTCTTTGTTTGGGCTGCTATAACAAAAATATTATACACTGGGTGGCTTATAAACAACAGAAATTTATTTCTTACTGTTCTGAAGGCAGAAAAGTCCAGGGCAAAGTCACTGGAAGATTTGGCGTCTAGTGAGGACTTGCTTTCTGGTTCATTAGCAGGCTGTTTTCTCACCGTGTCTTTACATGGCATGAGGCGTGAGGGAGCGCTCTGGGGTTCCTTTTATGCCAGCATTAATCCTTTTCGTGAACACTCCACCTTCATGACCTAATTACCTCCCAAAGACCCCTGCCTCCAAATCCCATCACATTGGGGATTAGGTTTCAACATATGACTTTGGGTGAGACACAGATATTCAGTCTCTAGCAACATGTTTGAGGACTTAATATTTACAACAAATGGATTCACCCTACTAGAAAATATTTTCCAGGCTATGTTGTATTGGTTAAAAAAAAATTGGTACCATTTATTTAAATAATGTAGCTATAATATTTAAGCTCCTGTTACTCTCTTGTTATTCTTCAAACATTTTATCAGTCACTTGGATTATGAAAAAGACAACAAACTTTTTAAACACCAATATAAACACTGGTGACTTTGAGTGTGTTTATCCCATCTTGAGGATGCTTCCGCAAATCAGGGCCAGCAATAATCTCAGTAATTCCTAACATATTGAGACCATCACGTACGCTTTTGAGATTTCTGATAATGGCGATGGGACGTCTTCTCCGTAGCCATTACAAATGCAGATGCAGACAAAATTGCCCACTATCAGTTTCTAGTGCTCTATGAATCATCTGAAGGAAATTCCAAATGTTATAAAGGCATCTTCACAGAGGATCGTTGGACCAGCATCTCTCCCAGAGCCTTTTCTGCAACAGTGTTCTGTGATTCTCCTCTAACTTGCCAAAGCCCATGTACCTCCAGTCGGATATCTTCCTTTTTTTTTCCTTGCCTTTGTGTAGCCCTGATTCTATATCTATGAAGGCTCAGTTACAATAACTGGTTAAACTTCAAGGAGACTCTGAAAGTCCTTTATATTGGAAAATGTAACACTATTTTTCCACTTATCCAAAGTTATTATTAGCCCATTTCTTCTGGGTAGTTAGGGTTCATAGTTAGAGACTGACTCATGGCGGCCATAAACAACGAAAACATTTTGCAACAAGTGATATAGAGAAACTATTTTTCAGAACTGTCAAAGGTGCATGAAATCAGCTCTCCACGTTGAGAAACGAAAGCCACTATTCTCGTTGTGATACAACACGATAAAATTGTAAATATTTCATCAAAAATTGAAGCGACAAGCTGCTCCGACCACGTACAATCATCTGTGCACCATTCCCCTTAACATTTTTTTAATACATTTTTTTTAGAAGTTTTCGGTTTCCAGAAAAATTGAGTGGAAAGTACAGAGAGTTCCCATACCCCTCCGCCCCTACACATGCACAGCCCCCCTCCTTATGAAAATCCTACATCAGAGTGCTACTTTTATTATAATCGATGAACCTACATTGACACATAATCACCAAGGTCCATAGTTTACATTAGTGTTCACTCTTGTTCCTGTATATTCTATGGGTTGTGATAAGTGTATGATGACGTACATCCACCATTATGGCATCACCCAGTATAGTTTCACTGCTCCAAGAATAATCTGTGCTCCTTCTATTCAGCCCTCAACCCCTGGCAACCACTGATGTTTTTTTGCCTCTTCCTGAGTGTCAGACAATTGGAATTATACAAGACCTAGCCTTTTCATATGGTTTTCCCTCATTTAGTAATAGACATTTAAGTCCCCTCCATGCCCTTTCATTTCCTTCTAGTGCTGAAAAAGATCCCATTTTTGGATGTACCCCAGTTTATTTATCCACTCACTAACTGAAGGATATCTTCATTGCTTCCAAGTTTTAAGAATTATGAATAAGCTGCTATAAACATCTCTGTTTATAGCTCTCTCTGTGCAGCTTTTTGTGCAGACATAAGTTTTCAACTCCTTTGGGTAAACTCCAAGGATCATGACTGCAGCATTGTATGGTAAGAGTGTGTTTAGTTTTGTATGAATCTGCCAAAATGTCTTCCAAAGTGTACTGTACCATTTTGTATTCTCACCAGCAGTGAGGAGGGTTTCTGTTGTGCTACATCCTCATCAGCATGTGGTTTTTCCAGTGTTCTGGATTTGACCATTCTAATGGATGAGTAGTGGCATCTCATTATTGTTTTAATGTGTAATTCCCTAATGCCATACAATGTTGAGCATCTTTTCATTTACTTATTTGCCATCTGTAGATCTTCCTTGGTAAGATGTCTTGTTCAGGATTTTTCCTCATTTTTAACATGTTTTTTAATTGTCTTTTTACTGTTGAGTTTTAAGTTCTTTATACATTCTGTTTTTTTAAATTTTTTTCCCAATGTTTATTTATTTTTGAGAAAGAGAGGGAGACAGAGTGTGAGTGGGGGGAGGAGCAGAGCCAGAGGGAGACATAGAATCCGAAGAAGGTTCCAGGCTCTGAGCTGTCAGCACAGAGCCTGATGCGGGGCTTGAACTCATGAACTGCAAGATCATGACCCGAGACAAAGTTAGACTCTTAATCGACTGAGCCACCCAGGCACCCCATTTATATATTTTGGATTACAGCCTTTTCTCAGATATATCTTTGCAAATATTTTCTCCCACTCTGCAGCTAGTCTTATCATGTTCTTGATCCTCCAACATGTGAATCATGCCATGCTAGTGTCAATAGAACATTTGTAGGGGTGTTTTGCATTTCTTGATAGAGTTTGAGGCACAGAGAAAGTTATACTTTATTTTTGTCATTTCAATATTATTTTGAAAGGAAAGATTTATTGTTTTAATAAGTGAAAAACCAAAAATATAGCGATTATAATTATCTCCAAAGTGTTCCAGAAAAAAAGAAAACTAAGATATTAAATAACTTGAGGAATATATCCAAAATAACTTAGAGTGACTATATTTTTCTCCTTGACTAAAAAATGTGTGTTGTGTGTCTGTAAACACATCTATTTAGTCTGCAAGGCCTTTTCCTTTTGAAATATGAGTTTGCTCTGCACAGCTCCATCAGTTCCTTTTTTTAATGTTTATTTATTATTTTTGAGAGACAGAATGCAAGCAGAGGGGAGGCAGGGAGACAGTGAGACACAGAATCTAAAGCAGGTTCCAGGCTCTGAGCTGTCAACACAGAGCCCAATGCAGGGCTCGAACTCATGAACTTCTAGATCATGACCTGAGCCAAAGTCAGATGCTTAACCAACTGAGCCACCCAGGTGCCTCATGCACCAGTTCCTTTTGAAGAAGCTGGAACTTTTGGACCCTACCTTGAAACGTGCGATCGTGTTCCCAAGTATACTATTTACCTGGGTTTATTGCTTTGGGATAAATATTACATATAATCCTTTCTTCTCTTCATTTTAAATGAAATATCTACACTACAGATAAGGCAAATGAAAAGAATTAGGGTAGAAGCTCGTGGATTGCAATTTTTGTTTCATATTCCAAGTAAAAAACTGGTAAAAAGAAATTATTAAACCGGGATTCATCCTAATTGGTCATTTTGGCATGGAGTCTGCTTTAACTATTTGGAATAAGCTATCTTCTATCCAACAGATCTGAAAATCCAGATGTGGTTTGGTAGCACGCAAAAAAGGACGAGAGTCAATGTTATCAGAGACTGATTATTAGCACTTAGCGACCTTCCGATGGCAGATTCATGGCCATGGAGAGATCTGGCCAGAGCTAACTCAGGAAAACCCGAACCACGTAGGTGGAACGTGTAGATAGTTTAAAACAACAACAACAGCAACAAACTCCTGCATGTGTTCTTTTCTTATCCGAGTTTCGAAGAACATTTCAAAGCATATGGTTGAGTGTCAGACATTGCAAGGATATGGATCACATAGGCACGTTGCTGTGTCTCTTGCAGGATCTCTGGTTCCAAGTGTGCAAATTTTGCCTCCCACATCCATTCATTTTGGTGTCATGGACCATTGAGGTCAGGTATCTTGCCTCATCTACTCATCAAAGCTTTCAAGCCTCTATCAGCAGAAGCAGGAATGCATTATTTTCTTGGCTCAGTCAGCTGGAAATGCCTCTAGCACCTGAGTGGTCAACTGTGCCAAATGCAGCCTCTATTTAATTCTTGCATGAAGGTGTCTATAAAGTCATTGGAGCTTTTCTATTTTTTTTTTTCCTTTTTCAAGTTCCTACTCTACTTTCATCCTTGTCACATTTATTGCAGATTTAGTGTTTCCAAATGTTGCTCTTGGAATGCCATCATTGATTAAAATGGAAGAAATACCCTGCTTAAGAGTGCATTTAAAGATGAATCTGAAAACTGCATTTAGTATTATTTTTACCATGGTTGCCCAGGTTATATTTGTAAAGTAAATGAAAATGCTGTGAGCCTTGGCCCGAACACACATGCCATTTGCGCAAGTAGAAAATGTTTCTTCTTCTCCTGCCTCTTTCTTTTTTAAAATATTAAAATATGAATATTTTTGTCTTATTCATGGTCCAGCTACTGAGCTGTGTATGGTTCAGTTATGATAAAATGTATACTTATTGTTCTTTTATATATCAGTTAATAAAAAATTAAGCCATTAGGACTGGAACATTTAGACAAGAGAGAACGATATTTTTTTAATTTCACACTCAAAACCACATCCCTTTTAATCAACATCTGCTCTGTGTTAAACTGCCTATAAAATCTGGTGCCCTGTTGACAGTGGAAGATGAAAACAAACAAACAGGAAGACTACAAAAGGCATGGTATTGACATCAAAGTGAAAACCCCTGTTCTCTTCCTTTGGCATTTGAAAAACGTCTTTATTTTGACCCTAAACAATTGGATTTTCTCCCCACCGATCTTGATGTTGGGGCTGGGGATTAAGAAGACTTGCCTGTGAACTAAAACAGGAGAATAGAGGGAGCCGACAATGAACAAGGACCTGTTTGACCACATTCAACCTCTTGCAATTGTAAAACCTCCTTTATTGTTCTGGACAATCAGAAAACAGCACCACATTTGTTTGTAGATTAAACTCATGCCCCATACAGCAAGACAAACTGATCCCAACCATAGTCTTATAACTCTGCAAATAAAGCAGTTCAAAGGTTTGGGATTATAGAGAATAAAAGAGAGATCTCTTGGATATTTTTTTGTGGACATTGGAGTTTAGAAACAACATTTTTTTTTTCTTTTGCCAATTGGACTGGAGATTGAGATTTATCTTAATAATTTATGACTAGCTCTGTGTCTATACTAAAAGCAAAATAAAAAGAATGCAGTGATTTCCTCACATTAGGATGTTGCTGATTATGGATATGTCCACTAGACAGGGATTGTGCTTATCACAACAGAAAGCATGTACACATTCATGCCTTACATGGAGTAGTCTGCTATCTATTTGTTCATTAACTTATCTGTGTCTACTGTTAGTTAGGGGCTGGGAGCAGAGGTAAACAAATTTCAGTCTCTGACCTCATGGAGCTGGTGCGAGAAAATGAACCACCCTCCCTAAGGGCAGCGACAACAGAAAGATTGCCATACAGGCTACAAGATGGTGCTGAGAAGATCCATCCTTCTAAGCATGGTGGTTTTCAGAAGGTAGTACTTCTCTTACCATATGACGGAGGGATTCACAAATGAGGTATGGGAGGCTAAATTAGACACTAAAGAGAAGAACGCATAGGGAGCATCTTTTTCTTTCAAAAATATATATTTTGAAAAGATTCCTTTACTTTTCTGAAACTTTGCATTTCACTACCCATCGATAAGAGCATATCCACCTGTAAATATTTGTACCACACTCACCATAAGCCCTAGTGGAATCATTTATAGGGGTACACCAAATTTGTTCTTCTTAGGATCACTAGATTCTAAGACAACTTCTTCCCCTTTTCTTTTTTTTTTTAACGTTTTTTTATTTTTGAGACAGAGAGAGACAGAGCATGAACGGGGGAGGGTCAGAGAGAGGGAGACACAGATTCCGAAACAGGCTCTAGGCTCTGAGCTGAGCTGTCAGCACAGAGCCCGATGCGGGGCTCGAACTCACGGACCGCGAGATCATGACCTGAGCCGAAGTCGGCCGCTTAACCGACTGAGCCACCCAGGTGCCCCTTTCTTCCCCTATTCTAACTTCTTCAAAGTCTCTTTTGTAAAGATTTCAATAGGTAGGCCATGGAGAACTCAGGTTGTTGGCGTCTTTTTCTGTTCAAAGAAACCCAAGACAGCTTCCTGGAGGAGAACTGCGGGTGTCCATTAAATGTCTGGGCAGGGGCACAGATTTTAGACTTAGACTTTAGATTTAGACTGCCATTTTCCAAGACTACATGTCTATCATAAGCATGGATTTGAGAGAGAACCATGGAAGAAGAGAAATTTTGAGGCCAGGTTACGTAGCTGGGAAAATCAGAGAAGGGCAGAACACTTCCATGTTTTGGAGGGAAGACAGAACGTGGCACAGAAGGGGATTGAAAGGTCAGAGGCGTTCTGCACTGTTTTATTTACATATCTTTTGGATTTTGTCTTTGACCTGGATCACTAATGGACCGATGATATCATTGAAGTCGTTCATCCTTACTGATTCACGTTCTCCGGCTTAGTTGCCAGTGCGCGTTGAATTTTGATGCTCTCGGAATAGTGACCGAAGAGGAGAAAGGAGGGAAAAGTATTTCACAGATCCTTAAGGGTCACGGGTATGGGACCTATAAAAGTCACCTACTCGAGACCAATAGCTGTAACCGAACTAGCTGTGCCAGTCCTTCGGGAGTGTTCAGCTACTTTTTAAAAATCACTGACCTTGAAGTTTATTGACTTCCGGTGCATTGGAGTCACGCTCCAGCAGATGCATTTACATGGGTGGTAGAGGGGGATTCTGAGGAACCGCTCAGCCACGCAGAAGGATGTTTCTTCGTGAGGTGTTTATGTTCAGCTCTTTCGTGTAAAGCTCCAAGTTCGAAAACAGAAGAGGTTATTTCACTGTAGTTTTTTTTTTCCTTAACCGTAAAAGGAAAGGAATTTCGTCCTGTTAAGGTGTAGATACAGCTAAAGATTCACATAAAAATGGATTTCAATAGTATGTACACTAAATGTGGAAAATACCCAATCTGCGTTCATCTGTTTCGCCTGTGTGTGAAACCTAGAGGCCTTCCCAGCTACTGCAAATATTATTCAGCTTTTACAATTCCTCATTAATAAAGGGTCGGGAATCCTGAAGAGCAAAAATCCCCCAGCGAAACAGAAACCACATAACTACTCATTTCTCACTCATGAGACCAATTTAATTTGTAAAATGGTCTCTTTCTCCTCACTTGTGTCTCTCTCAGGCCTGCTGAATTCCTGTCTCTGCTTCTTTCTCCTTGAATCTCTTCTCTTTGTTCTCATTAATTAAACAGTGGCTACTAGACAGCTACAGGATGCACAAAGTCCAAGTCTAGCTTCACGATCCACATTAAGAAGATGTAAACAATGGTGAATTTTCGTGGCGAATCTTGTAAAGGAAAGCGCTAAGTTGATGCAGCGTATGTATAGTGTGACACACAGTACATCATATTGTAGAAATTCTTTCTCATTTCTCTCTCTACATATATATTTATCAATATGTGCATTTTATAATATATTGATAAGCCTATGCCACCTTATAGCATTCAGTGGATGAGAATACCCATGAGTTCTCCCGCTTAATGGTAACTCAAATAAGCACCCTTCTTAGGTAATCCATTTTCCTTCACGCTATTTAAAATAAAACAAGGTACATTTTTAAATTATGCACACAAAGGCAATATTCAGCGGGCTGCTTAACATTCAGAAGGGGTTTCTGTGATCCACCCTGTCACTGCCGTTCCTGCCCTCTCAGTACAAGAAAACACTGTTATTTACCCTGGGACACAGGTGACTGAACTTATAAAAATCACTACAAGACAAGATGTATTGAGGCCTGGCATGGAATGACAAATTCTGGTGAGGTTCACCAAGAAGAGACATATTGATTCTTAAATGATTAATAAGGAGAATATAATTGTATTTCATTAAGATGGATGGGATTTCATTTAGTCTGTCTTCTCCCTTTTCCACTTCAGATGCGAGAGGAAATCAGGCCATCATCAATGGCACCTCGCGTTAGCCTGCCATGGCAACAAGCTCATTGATTGAGTAAAAGAACTTTCAGATGCACTAGCTGGTCTTTAATGGGCTGCTGAAGGCAGAGATAACACCGCCAAAGGAGCCAGCCGAGTTTCCGTGGATATATAAAGAAAGACCGGAAATTCACAGTGAGATTTCTCAGTGGTTCCTAACGCAGTTAAACCCTTTTCACCAATCTAAGATTGGCGTACAAAATGTTACCTGCTTTGCTCATTTGGTTATAGCTATTGAGTTGCGGGAGGGAGGAGGATTTGTCCTGCAGAATAATAGAGTCTGGGGATTAGCAGAGCGCTAAGCACTAAGACTTTATTAAATTATATTTGTATAATAATAATAGCTAAGGTATTTAGTAGGTGTTGGATTTTCTTTGTCTGCGCAGCACCTCCATTATTTTTCAAAACAGCCCCCAGTGCAGGGAACTGTTAATAGAACCATTTTAATGATGAGAATGTTGAGGTTTAGAGTGAATTCCACGTACATAGGGGCAGATTCAACCCTGAACTCATTATACTTTGATCCTGTTTAGAAAAAAAAATTTGAAGTTTATTTTTATTTTGAGAGAGAGAGATCCAAAGCAAATGGGAGAGAGGCAGATACGGAGGTGGGGGGGATGCTGAGCTCGAACCCAGGAACCGTGAGATCATGAAGTCAAGAGTCAGTCTCTTCCCCCACTGAGCCACCCTGGCGCCCCTGATCCTATTCTTAAAGTGACTCCCGGTTTTCTTGCAAGGCCTTTTTGTATGTGGAGAAACCAATCTGAGGACAGCAGTGGAGTGATTACACGTGTCTGCTCTGGAGTCAGACTCTCTGAGACTAAGATCAGCTGTGCCACTTAATAGCTATGTAACCTATCAAGTCACCTGCCCTCCTATGCCTCTATCGCCTCCTCTTTATAAAGGGGTGGGGTTTATATGTTGTGTATATTTATATATTTATGCATTGTGAGGCTTTATATGTATTGTGTATATTTACATATTTGTGTATTGTGAGGCTTCGAGAAGCTCATGTATGTGAAACGCTGTGCATGTGCTGTCTCAGCGAACAACGCACTGTAAGCATACAAGACATGTGAACACACGCCTGGGTTAGACAGATGCCCAACAGCACAAGCTCCCCTCGACAGCCACATTTCAAGTCTAGCTTTCCCTGTTCTGAAGCAGGTTCTGAGGCCAAGCCCAGCTTCAACACAAGGGGCAAATACATTCTGTCCATTGCAGACGTGATGGCGAGAATATTTGCTGAACAATAATGCAACTGAGCAATCAGTTGAGTCTGATTGCTCAACTTTACAGGAATCGTTTCTGTATTCTGTGAAAGGGGTAACCATTACAGCATGTGTGACAGATACATGGAGGGAAAGCGTGTAAACGGCTCAGCTCTGTGCCCTGGATGTGGTAAGTACTCCACACGTGTTAGCTATTACTGTTATTACTGATATCATTATTGACGCAGCCCAATAAGCGTATCAATAGTAAAAGAGAAAGATCTACCTAATCCAAAACTGTTTCATGAGAGAATTACTGCAGAGAGCCTCTATGGTTTCAAAACACTCTCAAAAGAATTAGCATATGATGAAATGTACTCAGTGACAACACTGAATGGAATTTATGACGATAATCTTGTGATCCGCACGATATTTGGAATTCCTCAATTATTATTGTACTTCACATACTCAAAAGTATAACTTGATGGAGATATTCAATACACGAAATGCTGATGAGACCAGCTTGTAGTGGAAACGGGCAGGTTTTCAGATTCTCTTAAACTGTGGGGTAAGACTAAATACAGAAGTTCTGGAGGGAACCATTAAACAGCACAAAAGTCATACTATTATTATTTCGAAGATATTATACGGTCAGACAGAGAAAACAAGAATGCAGTATGCGGCTTTTTACTAAGAGGGAAACTGAGGCAGGGAGGATGGACGATTCCAGTTAGTGCTGTAGCCAAAGAGCTCTTTCCACTTCTGCACTGTGGTTCAGTGCTTTGGATGTCACCGTATCCAGAGGCAGAGTCTGGTGGGCTACAGGAGCGCATGTGATTCTGCTTTTTGCCTTATTTACAAATAACTTTGGAGACACCAGTCTCTCTTAATGAGCCTCTGGGACGGTAGAGGAGTACGAGCAGAGTGGTTGGGCATTTTAAAGCCAGAGCCCTGAGGACCAGAGGAAGGTGCATGCGGGTGGGAGTCAGGGGTCCTTAGCATTCACGGTGGCTGGGCATCCCTGCAGGAGTCTTAAGGAACTCCTGAGTAACTCACTGGACCAGCAGCTGTGAGCCTGACCTCCTGGGAGGCAACGAGTGACACCAACTGTTTATCAGAGAATGAAGAATGTGTCTGTGTTCAGGTGCCGGACAAAACAAAGACAAAAGAAGGAGTTCACAATTAGCTCTAAGTTCTTATGTTTGGAAAAGGCATTCACTTATCAAGATGTAACTTGATACATATTGAGATGTATTGCTTGAGATGTGACTGCTCACCAAGGGAAGTTTGCACCAACATGAAATGCAAACTGGGGTCTGGAATCCCCTGAGGAAGGAGAGCTCACACCATCCCCCAGGGTGTAAAACCCATTTGGGCAGCAGAATGGGGCTTGTCTCAGACTTCAGGGTGAATTTGTATTAGGCAACGGCGAGTGCACTTTTTAATAAAAGTAAAATAAAGCTTAAATGGCACAGGAGTCTCCTTAGATTTAAAATGGTCCCCAGAAAGTAACTTTTTGATGCTCTAATTGGAAATGAATCAGAACATATAGATTAAATTTCCTTGAAAAAAAACATTGTCTTTTGTATATTTTTTATTACATTTTCATTTTCAATATCCTGAAGTAGGCTCCAGAAAAAAATTAAAAAGGAAGGAAGGGTAACGGAAACATGTATTCAGCTCTGAGCATGATGTTGTTTCATAATGTTTTCAGTAAATAAGAGAAACTGAAAAAAAAAAAAAAAAAAAAAAAGCTGGTGTGAGTGTTTGTTATGCAATACATCCTGGAGACTTTGTCCTTGAAAACAGGATGGATTTAGAATCTAACAGCAAAACAAAAAAAGACAAAAACTGGTTAAAAAATACAATTACATAGGCAATGTTTTTTTAAAACATATAAATTACCCTCTTCAGTGAAGGAGGATAATTTTGAGAGACTCCTTTATAGAAGGACACTTTTGAATAGTGTTTGTATGATACACTGAGATATAATTTCAATTTGAAACCAGGTTTTGAAGGGTAAAGTGATGCTTCCTAGATGAATTTTCCTAACAAAATAGTAATCATGGAAAGACATTAAAAAAGAGCCTTATGAAACGGAAAAAGGATGTGCTGGTATCATCAATAATAATAAAATGTTAACTCAATTAAGGAGCACTATACATTATCTCATGTTATCCTATAATAACCAACTGTGTTATCTATGGTTATCTCTGTTTTACAGAAATGGAAAGCTAAGTTTATGGATGCAAAGTGATTTGCCTGGGTTTGTATACTACTTCCCAACTCAGCCTATGACCATCCCATCGCACAACCTGTCTTACTTGATTTAGTCCCTTTATTTGAGCAGAATGAAAACTCTTGTAGTTTCTTCAGAAAAAGGGCATGGAAGGTAAATTGTTGAGCTTTCTATGGATGAAAAAAAACTTTTATTTGCTCTACATGTGAAGGATAGTTTGTCTGGGTATAGAATTTTAGGCTTAAAATTGTTCTTCAGAATTTTGAAAGTGCTGGGCTTTGTTTTCTACCTTCTATACTGCCATTGAGAGAATTAAAAGGCCATTCTGATTTCTGATCCTTTTTATGGGACCTTTTATCTTTTCCTCTCTGGTAGTTTTGGCATTTTCTTTTATTCCATTGTTATCACTATTTCATGGCAATAGACTAAATTGTTTATTTTTTATTTTTATTTTTAAAATTATTATTTATTTATTTATTTATTTATTTATTTATTTATTTTTTGTCCCAAGGGTTTTGTCAGTTTTTTTTAGCCTGAAAGTTTGTGTCATTCACTTCTGGAAAACATTATTTAACTATTTTCTTGGTGATTTTCTCCTTCCATTTTTTTTTCTGTTCTACATGCTTGGAAACTTTATTTTGGGGGTTACTGGATTTCCTGAGCTGGTTCTTAATATTTTTTATTCTCCTTTTATTCTCCTATTTTTCCATCTCTTTGTCTTTTTTTCCCCTACTTTGTAGAAATTCTTTATCTTACAACCCTTTTACTGAATTTTATTTGACAAATTTTGTATAGACATGTAAATTTTCTGAGAGCTCTTGTGTTTTTTGTTTTTTGTTTTTTGTTTTTTTCCCCTCATTATCTCTTCTTAATACCATCCCGTTCTTGTTTCCTAGATGCCGTTTCTTTTTGAAATTTTTGGGGTTATTAACAGTAGCCTTTTGCGGGGAGAGGGAGAGATTTCTTCGGCTTGCACCACCTCAATATTCTCTAAATTGTTGTTGTTGCCTTGTTTGTATTAGTCACCCACTTTTACATCAATGGCTTCCCTCTGATATGTTAACCTTTATGATTTTTTTATATCTTTGAAACTGAGAATCAAATTGGAAGCTATGATCACACAGGCAGAGCTTGTCAACTCTGAGAACCACTCTCTTTAAATCTTCGATTCCCTAGGGAAGACTCTAGTCTGGATCATACAGGCCTGGCTACTCTTCTTTCAGGGTGGGACCTACAGATTTGGTGTGCATGTGTTCACTTATGACCCCATGCTTTCAGCTATCAAGTAGCAAATTCATCACCACTGTGTCTTACCCAAACAGAGAACCTACTTCATCCACTCCAGAGAATAAATATCCAGTGTTTGGCTAGGCTGAAAAGAGGGAGAAAAGTCTGAGACAATGTGTGAGGAGAATGATATTTGAGACTGGACTGCTTCTTTTTTTATTTTTTTAATATATTTTTTAATGTTTATTTACTTTTGAGACAGAGACAGACCATGAACAGGGGAGGGGCAGAGAGAGAGGGAGACACAGAATCCGAAGCAGGGTGCAGACTCTGACCTGTCAGCACAGAGCCCGACACGGGGCTTGAACTCACAGACCGTGAGATCATGACCTGAGCCGAAGTCAGATGCTTAACCAACTGAGCCACCCAGGTGCTGCGAGACTGGACTGCTTCTTAAGCAGTGTTCGGTCATTCTCTTTATTTTAAAACAATCTCTACCCCCATAAATTTATAGAGGTACTTGGTTCCCCAAATCCCCAAAACATTTGGGTATTCTGCCCTATAAATTTCATTCATTCTCAGCTTTCCTTGTTGCTGGCTCAGGGTTCACCTAAGTCAAATTATTCAGCCTGCACTTTCTAGCTTTTATGTATGTATGTATCTACCTATTTATTTTTGCTCTTAGTTCTCTCCTATTCTTTAAGAAAGCAACTGTAATTCTACTGTAATTTTACTGGAGTTTCATAAGATAGCTAAATTAAATGTATATGTTCATACTTATTTAAGTGTAATCTTGCAAACGTTTCTATTTCTTCTGACGATTAAAAGAATTCTTGAAGGGGCACCTGGGTGGCTTGGTCGGTTAAGCGTCTGACTTCGGCTCAGGTCATGATCTCACGGTCCGTGAGTTTGAGCCCTGCTTCAGGCTTTGTGCTGACTGCTCAGAGCCTGGAGCCTATTTCAGATTCTGTGTCTCCCTCTCTCTCTGCCCCTCCCCTGTTCATGCTCTGTCTCTCTCTGTCTCAAAAATAAATAAACGTTAAAAAAAAATTAAAAAAAAAAGAATTCTTGAAAATAAAGAGAATGTCCTTTTTCTGTATCAATGTATCTGTCAGAACTTTAAACATAGACATGTACATAATAGGTGCCCAATAAATGCTGAATATGGTGCATTACATTCTACAAATACTCAGGTGG
This sequence comes from Panthera onca, assembly GCF_046562875.1. NCBI lineage: Eukaryota > Metazoa > Chordata > Mammalia > Carnivora > Felidae > Panthera > Panthera onca. The sequence continues at coordinate 19,679,778 of NC_138343.1, read as the reverse complement.
AACCTTGGTCTTAATAGTTTAAACTGAGATTTGGCAAATGATAAAGGAAAATAAAATAAATTAGTTAAAAGAAAAAAAGAAATAAAATTTCAAGATATTACATCTCTCTCTCTCTAATGTATAATATTTGTATGAACAAAACACCTGAAGTATTCCAAAAAGAAAAATCTGGTTAGCATAATATATTATTGAAAATTCTATATCACCAAACAAATTGCTTCCTTTCAAACTAATCAACTATTTTTATTAAGTTAGTAATTCTCAGGTTTTGGTGACAATTCAAATGAAAATAATAGATGAATAGCCTTTCAGATTCAGTATTACATGGTAAGATGTTTTACAGTTTTGTAGAACTCCCACACAGATTAACACCTTGCATAGTAATCATCAGTTTACACACCAATTGCCCGCTAATCATTGGGTTTCTCCAATCAGTGATTATATCTTATTCATATTTGTAATCTTATCACCCATTTGCTGAGGTACCAAATTGGTGCATATGCGTAACTAGTCTTCTGATCAATACTGTCCTATAGAAACTGGGTGGTCTTTACAAAGAACTTAAGATATCCTTACCCTGTTAGAGGAATCGAAAAGAGAGGCACACCATTATAGCACAGGTAAAGTGGCTGAATATCTTTAAAAATCCCCAATTCAAGAATACTGTGGAGTAAGTCATAATAATCTTTCTATATTGAGACTGTTCCCAGTTGTGTGGGATTAGGAAGGTCCACTGTGATTAGCTTTCAAGGTCCACTTTATTATTGCTGTTGAAATGTAAGTAGAACAAACAACAAAGAAATTATTGATGTTCATTTAAAAATTGTTTAACGTTTTATTTTTGAGAGAGACAGAGAGACAGAGTGTGAGCAGGAGAGGGGCAGAGAGGGAGGGAGACACAGAATGCGAAGCAGGCTCCAGGCTCTAAGCTGTCAGCACAGGGCCCAGTGAGGGGCTTGAACCCACAAACTGTGAGATCATGACCTAAGCCGAGTTGGATGCTTAACCAACTGAGCCACCCAGGTGGCCCTTGATGTTCATTTTTAATGTTCTTGCGTTTTTAGCAATCTTTCTAATATATGTGGAAGAACAGTTGTACTATCTTTGCATTGTAAATATTTTAAATATGCAAAACCATACTTTGAGATAACAAATAATTTTCATCTCCCCTGGAAATACCTTTATTGCTAAATCTGTAAGTGGAAAGACAGGTAAAATCATATGGTGTGGCTTTGAAGGAAGAGGTTGTACACAGTTTCCCTTTTTTGTTTTCTTTTAATACAGCTTTAAGATGGAACTTACTTTACATATGTTCATAAAATGCTTTAATGATCAGTGAAATAATGACGCTTTATCATTAGAGTGGATCCAGTTTTCACTGAGAGCAATTAAAATCTTTAAAAATATATCTATTCTTAAAATGTATGAGGCTTTACCCCTTATGTCGGTTAATAGTGTCAAGAAAGTACAACATATGGGCTTCAAACAGGGTAACTCTTTGATCTTAGAGCTCAGAGACTGGCAAGAGTTAGAGACCAAATCCTCTCCTTTGTTGTTTATCCCTTGCTGAAGATTTCCTTCCAAGTTCAAGTGCTGGAGTCCCTAGATCATTTTTTCCCTCAGGACTCTCTCCACCCGCCCTCCTTGTCTTATATCACAACTCTGGAATTACAAAGGTTTTTAATTAAGTGCAACTCAGTTTATCAAGTGTTAGAAAACTGAGATCTTTATGCTAGCACTCCAAAAACTGTGGAAAATTATAAACTAGGAACGTCTTCAGGGTCAGCTTCTCCCTTGTCTGTTTCTGTTTCCCTAGAATTCAGCATAGCACGTGACACAGTAAGAACTTGATAACTATTTGTTAAATCATTAAATGGGTATCTGATTCCAAGAGATTGCGAATCTAAGTAGGAAGGACAGCGAGAAGTCCTGTAGGAAGTTAGTGAGCCAGAGCTCAGAAGGTATGGAATGTGCTGAGAACTCTGCAGAAGACTAAAGGCTCATGGCAGCCACATAATTTAGTAATCCCCAATTCCTTTGGACATCAAAGGCACTTAAAGAAAAAAAAATATTAGCTAAGATATTCATCAAAGGCCCAAAGTCTACTCCAAGAAACAAACCCCAGCCCCCCAAAACTAGTATTATTTATTTATTTATTTACCAAAAATTAGTATTTCAACATAATTGCTTAGAGGATGTATTCAAAGGCATCCCACTCAGAAAGTTGCGGATTGACATGGTAAAAACCAGAAAACAAAGCAAATTAATTGATATAGTCAGCATCAAGTCAGGTACTGATCAAACCCAACTTGACTATGAACTGCTCGAGGGCAGGGATACTTTCCATGTTTTTCATTATTTTGTTCCAGCACATGACACAGTATGGCTCCTTCTGCTGGCTCCTCAATGATCTGAACTTATGTGAATGAATGAAATCTTATTGTGTGCACAGTGCTACTAGCTGCCTAGTGGGTTCAGGCTGCTATATGAGAATCCCACAAATTAGGTAGCTTATAAGCAAAAGACATTTATTTCTTATAATTCTGGAGGCCCGGAAGGCCAAGATGAAGGCTCCAGCAGAGTCAGTGTCTGATAAGGGTCCCCTTTCTGGTGCATAAGCCCCCTTCTTTTCACAAGGTCCTCACATTGTGGAAGGAGCAAGGGAGCTTTCTGAGGTCACTTTTAAAGGGCACAAACCCTTGGGGCGCCTGGGTGGCGCAGTCGGTTAAGCGTCCGACTTCAGCCAGGTCACGATCTCGCGGTCCGTGAGTTCGAGCCCCGTGTCAGGCTCTGGGCTGATGGCTCAGAGCCTGGAGCCTGTTTCCGATTCTGTGTCTCCCTCTCTCTCTGCCCCTTCCCCGTTCATGCTATGTCTCTCTCTGTCCCAAAAATAAATAAAAAACGTTGAAAAAAAAATATTAAAAAAAAAAAAATAAATAAAAAAAAAATAAAGGGCACAAACCCCATTCATGAAGGCTCTGCCCTTATGACCAAATTACCTACCCCAAACCCACCTCCTAATACCATCACATCAGGGATTAGGTTTCAAATCAGAATTTGGAGGGGTACAGGAACATTCAGTCTCTAGCCTTAGGTGTTTTTATAGGTACAAAATATTTTTTACGATTAATGGTTCTTCTCTGAGAGTCCAAAATGAGCTGAGGACCCACAGGAAAACCACAAAGTTGGACAGGGAAATATGCAGCCTTTAGGAGTTTTAGAAACTCAATGTAAAGTGGCCCAATCAGAGTAAACAGTGGCTAAGGCTTAACCCTTTCTCTCTTGCAAATAATAAGAGATTTTCAGAGCAAAGAGATAGGTGAGTAATACGGCATCGACCTTTTGTGGGTGCGGTATTGTTGTGTCCTTGGACAAACACTTGTGTTGTTTTGTTCCAAATTCCCAATGCCCGGACCTTTTCAGCTGGGTGATACCCTTAGATGCATTCATCCTCACGGGCAGCAGAGAGCATGTGTACATTGCATAATAAAGGGTCAAATACTGTTCAAACTAGCAAATGCATCATCCTTAGCTCTAGGAGCAAAGGTGAAGAGTATTTCACATCCCACAAAGGCCCTGCAGTGCTAGGCACAGTGTGTGTTTCCATGACAAGGATGAGAGACTGAAGCTGTTGATTAGAGTCTTGGTCATGAACTGGACTTCTCACGCCTTTACTTTTTAGTAATTTATGATTTGATGGCCATGCTTTAATTACCTATGAAATTGTGTGGATACTCTGTGCTCTGTCCATGCCTCAGAGGTGCACAATGAGAAGTAATTATGTGCAAACAAAGTTGCCGAATGGGCAGTGGAAATGGGAGTTTCAATTATTTTTTAACAACCTGTTTACCGATTCTCTGGTGTTTAGTATTTTTCGGGCTTATGAGGTTCCTCATTGATGGCTTCAGGCAAGAAACCAACAGAAAACTGATGGAGAGGATCAAGGATGCCCCGGTTCATGGGCAATATTCTCTCACTCGGGGCTATGATTACAACCTCTGAGTTGTAGAGTTTTTAAACACAGGTGCAGTGCTTTCTGCTTGTCTGAGCGAGGAAAATACCCCATTTGGTTTAAAAAAATGCGATTCTCATTTGAGTGAGAGTTCTTGGCTTGACATGGCCATGAGTCTCACTCAAAAGGCATAGAAAAAAAAAAAAAACACAACTATTAAATCACAGTGTAACCCACTCAGGCTGTCATTAGTCATGCAAATGATTTGTCTATCAGCTTAGACAGGAGCAGATTTTATGCTTAAAGAATGCAAATTATTTTGAACACTTTAATCGAGATGGAAGAACCATTTAAAAAAAGAATAACAGTTATTTCATGTAGAAGAATGGTGTGTACATATATTATTATCCCTAAAAATAATACATAAGATATTTGAAGTGTGTATTTGGTTCCCTGCTAAGAAATAGCTTCCTACATTTGTATTTGCTGTCTTGGTAAATTTGCCGGGTTATTTAGAGGTATTATTATTTCTATTTTACAGATAGAAAAATGGAGGGATTGAGTAAGCTTTTGGCAATTGTACTATATATCAGAAGTCATGGCACACATAGGGCATATAATCCAAGCTACTTGATTCCCAGATGAAGGTTCACGTGAATAAATAAAACACACAAAGCTAATGCTGTATTTTGGCAGGCATCAATAAGAGTATTTTTCTCTTGTCGGTAGTGAAATGTGTCAGTAGTCAAATTTGAGTTCTAAGGAAGCAGATTCCTGGGTTTTCAGATAATACAGACTCTTGCTTTTCTTCTAGTTTTTCTTTCCCCGTCGTCTATAACTTTAGGATATTTTATTGTATCTAGCACTTCCATTGGATAGTAGAAGGCATCCAGGCTTCATCGTGTGTTAGCAAAGCCTCATTATGCAGATTTTTGATTTCTGGCAGGGGAAGTGCACTACTCGTGAGCTAGGAGTCCGAAATTAACCATATAACGCTGGTTTCAAACCTTTGTTCCAGTGCTGGCTCTTCTCCTTTTCTACTGCCAGTCAAGAAGAAAACCATGGCACAGCTCCCTAGTACTCTTTTGCTTAAGAGTAAATGCATCTCTTAATCCTGCTCTGGAGCCCCTCTCTGCATACACACGCTCTCTCCCTTAGTCAATAATCCCTTTTATTGGTTACAGTGCCACTACACTATTTCAAGCTTTTCCACAGCCAAGCACAGCTGCTCATGTAGGCTATTGATTCCATATGTTCGCTCAAAATTGTATAATAGTCTGTTCTAATAGTTGCCTTTGGCTTTTTCTCTCTCCACTCCAAAAAGTGCCCTCTGCCCCTGGCCTGGCATGTCGGTAACTAGAAATGGATCCTAATTATATCAACCATTCTTCACCAAAAAGTCCCAATATCTGTCACATGTTGGAATAGCTCGCTGTGGTTTTGGTTTACACGGCTTCGTGCTGCTCTACGGAAAACACTTTGAGAAACTGATGCTATATTTGTTGGTGGAAAGAAAATATTGCCGTATGGAAGGTTTAGTGACCTCTCACTACAAGGAAATTTTCTGATTATTCAAGCCTATCTTCTCTCTAGTTATTCCCATATCCCTCCATGCTTGTCTCTATTTCAACCCTGTTACTTTACCTATAACTGTGAACTGCTTATTTATTTATTTATTTATTTATTTATTTATTTGAGAAAGAACCAGATCATACTTTGGGGAGGGGCAGAAGGAGAGAGTATGAGAATCTTTCTCTTTTCTTTTTTTCTTTTTTTAATTTTTTTAATGTTCATTTATTTTTGAGAGAGAGACAGAGCCTGAGTAGGGGAGGAGCAGAGAGAGAGACACACACACACACACACACAGAATCCATGATCTCAGGTGAGATCATGACCTGAGCCAAAATCAAGAGTCGGACCCTTAACCCACTGAGCCAGCCAGCTGCCCCTGAAATGCATATGTAAGTTGTACATTAAGAATAGCATTTACCCCCAGGAAGACAATTTGAACAGCACCTAGTAAGTGTCACCTCTGGAAGATTTATGGAAGCTGACAGTTGATGCACACAGCCGAACAGCTCCGACAGTCCAGCGGGCACACTTTGCCTCAGTGTCTCTGGGCATCTGAGTGACCCAGAAGCTCATAACCTGATCACAAAGAGCCTAAATGACAGCTCTTTCCAGGGCTCCAATAACGTCTCGTGTTACAGTGAACAACCGAACCGCTCCTCTCTTGCTCTTTGAGCCAAGGTGGCTGAAAGAACAAGACATGGAATGTAAGTCGGTTCAGGAAGATCTGCTCATCAGACAGAGCAAACGGAGTTCTGATCTCTCACGACAGCCTTTCAAAACGTACCTCAATGCACAAAGCACATTCAACACTCCTAGGCAGATCCTAGAGCCAAAATCAACCATAAAGAAGTAGAGCATAAACTGAATGCAGTTTTGCAACTTGGAAACCTGGAAGACTTGCAAGAGTTTATTTAGCAAGGTGTAAGCAACACAAGCCCTGCCCCACGGAACTTTGAACTCTCTTCTGCCTCTGCTTCCAGCATCTGAATCCAAGTCCTGTGGATTGTCCCTGTGCTATACCCACTCCTTCTCTTACATAGGTCTGTTTCATCCCATATCTACATGACTGACAAATTCCCTGCACATTCTCTGTTTCCTGTTTCCTGTTCCTGTAGTCCAATCTTAGTGGTGAGTGGTCAGATTAATCTTCCCAAGCTCTCCCACTGACCATGCCACTACTCTTCCAAAAAACCTCACACCTTGTCATCACTGGCCAAAGAAATTAGTCTGGTAGAGTGTATGTTTTTTTAAACTTTTTTTTTAACGTTTATTTATTTTTGAGACAGAGAGAGACAGAGCATGAATGGGGGAGGGTCAGAGAGAGAGGGAGACACAGAATCCGAAACGGGCTCCAGGCTCTGAGCTGTCAGCACAGAGCCCGACGCGGGGCTCGAACTCACGGACCATGACATCATGACCTGAGCTGAAGTCGGACGGTTAACTGACTGAGCCACCTAGCGGCCCCTAGAGTGTGTGTTTGTGTGTGTGGATGTGTGTAATGGAAGTTGGTGGCAGGTTAAACAAATTGCTCCAAAGAGACTGTGTCGAGTGTAAAATGTCTCTAAGACATATATATTTCTGAATCAGGCTAAATTGGTTAACATTTAAATCTCCAAATCTTTGGGTAAAATCAATGTGCCCAGAAACAGTGCCTGGTTTTATCCCATTGTGGCTCAGACTGGTTACTCCCACTCTCTCCTCTCCTTCCCTGCGCCAAGGCACAGACTTAGACTTGGAAGCAAATAGGCCTCACAAGATGGCCAAAGCTCTACACAAGCTGTCCCAGGGGTCTTCGGTCTAACCACCCATTGCACTTTCTATCCTCAACCAGCCTAGACACCCCTCCCGACTCTTGAGCAAACATTTTATTTCTTCTACTTTGAAGGTTTAGTAGGTGGATGGTTTACTAAGTGGATGGTAGATCCACTCACAAATAAAAACTATCCTAATTACTAAATAAAATGCTTTTTGTCCTTTGACATTTATTTTCTTAAGAATATTGTCCAAACCTAAAATGTTGACCAAACGCTCTTAAGCGGACCCGAGTTCATGAATTCTCGAGGCATCTACAGATTCTCAGCCAGATGAACGCACCCAAATTCTCAGAGATTAACGTGGCTTCAATAATGAAAGCGCACCCTACTCCACATTTTAAGTCCCATAAACAAGTCATTTCCTTGCTCCTCCCTCAGTGCTGCCATGGTTCCTTTTGAAACTTCTAACATTCTTTTATTTTTCTATGGCTCCCTCACTGAGGGGTAAAGTATCAACCAGCTCAATGCCTCGCATATGATAGGTGCTTACTAAAGACATTATGGAATATATTGACTGGATGGTAACTATAGTGGTAGTCATAGGGATGGATTCTGAAGGTTCTAGAATGTTTCACAATTGGAGGGTGCCCAAGATCCACCTAATTTCGGAGCTGTGAAATTAGAAATTCTATCCACAAGGAAACTTTACAGTTCAATGCAAAAGAAGGCTACTGTTGACGGGACCCACATAGGTCAGGGAGCTAGCGGGATGCATGACAAACGGTCGGGATTCTGAAAGCAGAAAGGCACCAAAAGGCTCTTGTAAAATTTGGGGGGGAAATGAACTGTTGGGATACACTCTCCTAAATATACGTTCCGTAAGCAAAATGCTAATCTTGACCTCCGTAATCCAGCACCCTCCCTTCCAAAATCTAATTTGCTTTGGGTTTATATAGGTTTTTTCCACCAGGAAGGCAATTAAGAATCCTGCCTTTTCAATTTCAGAGAGATGCGAATTAAGCATTTTATGAGACCATGTGGGTACAGTTTGAATCGACGCAAGAAGGAAATTGAACATTAAGCATTAACACCTCGCTCTTACCCCACCACGCCTTCCGAGGGCTCGCAGACGGAGAACACTTGTGATGGAGTGCCAACGTTTTGTGCCGCTTTGCATAGCCAGCTTACATTTAGGGCTCCTATTAACTTGAAAGAGAGTTCCAGGTGCGTTCAAGTTCTGCTGAAGAAATGGAAAGTTGGAAGCTTTATTATTAGCTTAGGCCGTTTTCAACTCACGTGAGTAAGAGATGGAGAAAAGTTATTAGAATTTATTTTTTCTTCTTCTTCTTTTTTTTTTATAACTGCTGCTTTTAGGTCTGATGTAAAACTGAATACAAATGTAGGTGCTTAGACAAAGTGTAGCGGCTCTTTCTTTTCGTGTGACAAAACAGCATGGGTCTCCCACTTCTTTGTCAACACGGGCTTTAACGTGACTTTAAGTAAATGTTCTTGTAGAGGTAAGCTTTCAGCTTTTGGGCCCACAGATAACAGAAGTGCTTTGGCAAGAAGGTGTAGAAAAATATTCCAACAAGTAAAACTGGAGAATTTGGTGGAACGCTACAAAAATAGCTCACAGAAGCCAAGGATAGGAGGTGAGAACAGACACAGGAAAGTCACAGGAGCCACACAACCGTTGACCGTTCCTTTTTCTCCCTCCACTGGGAGCTGTTTTTTCGGATATATTTATATGCAGTATTAATAAGGTTGCCATGGTACGTTTGCTAGGTCTCTTAGTTCAAGGGAATAGAAAGGCCAATACTTTCTATTCCTTCGTCTCCAATCCAACCTTCTGACCTTTCCCATCTTATGCTCTGGGAGATATAACGTGCTCAGTCTAGTTCAAGTCAAATATCCAACCCTTGTCCAACACGGAGGAAGCAAGGCTGTGTGGTACAAATACGGTTGTGGGAGCTTTTATCTTTCTTCGTGTCTCTTTTCTTTTAAAGGTTGTAAATGCCTATCCCATAAGGCAGACAAGAAATTTGCGCTTTGCCTAAAGAAGAATGCTGCAGATATGAACTAAATCTCACTGGGGTCCACTGAGGCACAAGAAAGAGCGCCTCTTTCCTCCTAAAGGCCTTTCTTTTCTCCTTTTTTATATATTTCCCAGTAGCCCTGTGTGCCAATGCCTTTGTATATCCACATTGTTATTCTCAATTCTTTTGTCGACTCCCTTTTGTCTCCCTCCTTTCTTTGTCAAGGGAAATCGTGGTAGACTAGAGCAGTGATTCTCCAACTTGAGCTGTATCAGAATCCTCTAGAGGGCTGGTTAAAATGCAGGTGTTGGGCCCCACCCCCAAAGTTTCTGATTCAATAGGTTTGGGGTAAGGATCTGAGAATTTGCATTTCCAACAAGTTCCTGAGTGGTGCTCATGCTGCTAGTCTGGGGACCATACCTGGAGAACTTTTGGACTAGAGAGTGGAAAAGAGTTCCTGCAATTCAATCTCCTCACTAAACCATCAGGGTTGTCCTTCTTTCAGCCCTATTTTTCAGGTTCATCATCAACAAGTACAGGTTAAGAAACCACTGCATTCAAGTCAATAAATATAAGACATGTTTCCAGTCTGGTGATCTAGCTGGAGAAGCAGGATATAGCTGTCCTTAGATGATGGTGTAGCTGGGCTATTCTCGTCGTTGTCTTGGTCATCATATTGTGTTAAATCAGTTCTTTGTTTTCATCTGTAAGCAAGAATGATAGCCATCATATCTACTTTGCAGAGCTATTGGGAGGATTCAAATAGGCAATACATATGTAAATTTAAAAGTGCTAGAAAATATTAGATGTCATTTTTAATGTACATGGAGCACCTTAATGTGTTGGTGCCATGAATCCTCCCACTCGTGGACAGCCTTTTGTTTGTCTTTCTGCGGCGATCCTTCCTTAGGGGAATTTCCGACAATTCTATTAGCATTTCTCACAGCTTCTGCAGCCCTGGATTCTTACTATTTTCACCTCTCTTTCCACTTCTCTAGTCTTCTGAAATCTTGTTCTTCCATGAGTTGCCAATCTTTCTTTTGGACCGCTATCCAGCTTTCTTCTTTGAGTTGTCTCTATGCCACAGCCAGAACATCTTTTTCTGACACAAGTGAGGCTACATTACACACCCCCCCCCCCCATCCCTGTTCAGACTCCTTCAAGAACTTCCTTTTGCTCTTAGGTCTTCACAAGATCTTGAGTAATTTGAATCTTCCCTTATTTCTCCGAACCCATGCTATACCACCCTTCTTCTTGTTCTTTGTGACCCACATGAGTTGCCCTTCTGTTGCTGGAATACAGCAAACCCATTCTTAACTCAGTTCTTCCCTTTGCTTGGAAAATTCTTTTTCCAACTTTGCCAATAGATGATTCATTAATCCTGAATCCTTTGCGACTCAGTTCACCGTTGCATCCTTAGATGCTTCCTTCTATCATATCTCCCCATTCATTTGCTTTATAGCCTTATATAATTTGTTTTTATTTCTCTGTTTACTTATTTGCTGTCTAGCTCTTCTGCTAAACTGTAAGCAGCCATGTAAGCAGCTACTTATTTAGAGATTTCTTTCAGTGCCCATGGCAGCCGCTCAGTACAGAATGAATGAAAGGATAAAGATTCCTTTCAAGGAGTGACAAGATAGTCATCTAGATGATCTTGCTTCTGTTTCTTCTTCTTCTTCCTCTTCCCCTTCTTCTCCTTCTCCTCCTCCTTCTTCTTCTTCTTCTTCTTCTTCTTCTTCTTCTTCTTCTTCTTCTTCGAGAAACCAGACCAATATGGTCAAATTTGTCATTTTTAAAGTATTGATTGCTTTCTGTATAAAGAGCCTCTTGAGCTGTCTCTCTCTTTCAATAGAATATCAAATCTAAAATCCCACAGGTTTTTAGTATAGGGGTGAGGATTAGGAACTGACTTTGAGGTTTTTAACTCTTTGACCTTGGGCAAGCCATATAACCTCTGTAAGCCTAGATTCTTTTTCCACAATGGGTAAAGATTCACAGATTATTGTGAGTCTTGAATAAGAGTGATTTATAGAAAGTCCTTAGCACACTGCTGCCAGGTATAGGGTAAGGGCTAAATGGATATTAACCACATACCTAGCATATGTATCTATTCCCCTATTCAGGTCTTCTCACCATTCTGGTGTCCAGGTACAGTTTCCCCAGATGCACATCCCTTCTGCTACACTGGGTCTGGTTCTTCCCTGTCCAGAGCAGCAGTGGACTCCCTCCTCTGTGCTTTTCTAAATTCTACCATCTTGAAACACTTCAACACCTTGGATACTGTCTCTACGCTAAAGCCTTCTCTGAGCTCACAGGGTTCACCCACTAACTAAAGGGGCACAACAGTTTTGATCAGTGAGAAGAGAAGAAAGAATTTTAATAGCCACTGAATTTTTACTTTGTGCCAGGTTCAATGCAAGAAGGTATTGCCATTTATGCTGACTTATGTTGCCTCATTAAATCTTCACAATAATCTTAAGGGTACTATTTTCCCTGGTTTCCAGATGAGAACATTGTGGCCCAGGAGATGAAGGAGTGTGCTAATAAATGGCTCCTGTTTTAATGATAAATATAAGGAAATTCATCACCCAAGTATAAAGCTATTGTAACTAAAAATAAAAGAAAGAAAAAGAAAGAAAGGAAGAAAGGAAGAAAGAAAAAGAAAGAAAGAAAGAAAGAAAGAAAGAAAGAAAGAAAGAGAAAGAAAGAAAGCCCTAGCCTACCAGAGATCCAAAATACTACCACCAAATGCTTAAGAACAAAGAGCAATCTGGGGTCAGGTTACGTCATTAGGCTGGTTACACACACACACACACACACACACACACACACACAGATGAGCATATTGTCATCTTGACCATGGATGAAGCACTGAGTATAGATGAAGTACCATAGATGAAGTATTGAGCTAAACACAAATAAGGACAAGAGCCCAAGGGGTCTCAACATTATATTTCTAAGCCAAAGTTAGGCCAACAACATGTCAGAGGTAGGAAGAAGTATTGGAGCTCAGGCTCCCACACTAGTACAGGGCAGAGGGAGAGAGCAATAGACTGTCATGAGTGATGATTTCAAAAACTTCAAAAGAAAACACAGCCTTGAGTTGTACCAGTGGATCTCATCCCTATCTGCACATTAGAAATCACATAAAAATGCCCTCTTCTGAACCCAATATCAGACAGGGAGACTCACTGACTGAATCTGGGTTGGGATCCAAGACGTTTTAGTTTTAAAGTTTCCCAAGTGATTCTAATGTAAAGCTGGTGAAAGAAACCCTGTGGGTTATAGGGGACACTATTCCGATGGTTCTCAAAGATTGGTCCTGGAACCAATAGCATCATTATCATCTGGGGAAATGCAAATTCCCACCCCCATTTCAGGTCCACCAAATCTAGAATCTCTAAGGGGTTGAAGTTTGGGAACTCCTGTTTTAGCCAGTGGCCATAGTGTTTAAGTTGTTACTGTACTATAATGTATTTTTTAATAAAATACATTGGAGCATTTAATAAAAGTTGGAGCATTTTCTTTCTCCTCGCTTCAAAATTTCATGAAATTCTTCATTTTTAAAAAGCTTCAGGGGTGTCTGGGAGGCTCAGTTGGTTAAGCAGCTGACTTCAGCTCAGGTCATGATCTCACAGTCTGTGGGTTCAAGCCCCACATCGGGCTCTGTGCTGACAGCTTGGAGCCTGGAGCCTGCTTCAGATTCTGTCCCTCTTTCTCTGCCCCTCCCCTGTTCGCACTCTGTCTCTCCTCTCAAAAATAAATAAACATTAAAATTAAAAAAAAGTTTTAGATCACATGATACAAGAGATAAGAGATATGAAAAAGTTTTAGATGACACAGTCCAAAGGATTAGAGCTATCTTAGGGGTACAACTTTACCATTAACATTTTAGAATGGAGTGACTAGCTTTTGGGTAAGAGGAGTATTAAATATCAAGAGAAAGTAATGGTATCTGCAACTGAAAGCTAATTATTTTATCTGTAGAATGCCTCCCTAAAAAAGTTCCATTTCTTGAGATCTGCAATGGATACATGTGGCTTTATCTCTCTCCATTTAACAAGGAGATTATAACGTAACCAGGATAGGTTGACACGTGATCATCATACTGTCACTTAAGCCCTGTATCCTGTGGGTCCTCAATACATATTAATCTAATTAAACAACTTGCATTGTTTGGGAGTCTCTAGAAAACCTCCAGAAGTCTTCAATTACTCTACAACGATCAAGTCATATGTTATAGAAGAATATACTTCCTGGAGACAATTTTGTAAGCTCTGCTCATGATCGGATCACTTTAATGTATCACTTAAGGTGCTGATTTTGATCACCTCAAGGTCTTTTTATTTTCCAGTTCTTAAAAAAGTTTTTGAGAGGGGCGCCTGGGTGGCTCAGTCGGTTGGGCGTCCGACTTCAGCTCGGGTCACGATCTCACGGTCCATGAGTTCGAGCCCCGAGTCGGGCTCTGGGCTGATGGCTCAGAGCCTGGAGCCTGCTTCCCATTCTGTGTCTCCCTCTCTCTCTGCCCCTCCCCCGTTCATGCTCTGTCTCAAAAATAAATAAACGATAAAAAAAATTTTTTTTTGAGAAATGTAAACAATTAATATTAAATGTGAATCTCTGAATAGAATTGAGCACATATACATGATCATTTTAGTTTAACATCCTTTTTTTAATGTTTTTGAATTTTATTTTGAGTGAGAGAGAGAGAGAATGAAAATGAGCAAGGGAGGGGCAGAGAGAGAATCCCAAGCAGGTTCCTTGCTGTCAGTGCAGAGCCCCATGTGGGGCTCGGCCCCACAACATTGGGATCATGACCTGAGCCAAAACCAAGATTCAGTTGCTCAACTGGCTGAGCCACCCCGGTGCCCCAAACATCTCTCGAGGGTAGTGTTTTCACACATAACAATGAATTATTTCCTCCAAATCATTGTTTGATGTTTTTATCTGTTAGTTCCTTGAGACAAACACTTCTGAAGTGATTAACTGATGTCAGACAATTTCTATTCTTAAAATAGTCTGTATTGTCTTAGGTTCTTTAGCAAATACACATATACACGGTCCTTATTAATGACTTCCAATTTAAAAAAGACATACCTCTATTCTGCTCTCTCTTCATCCTCTACAATCCTTGGTTTACTTTTACCTTAGTGTATGCCTACTATTTTTCTCTTTAATTTGACTTTTTCTATTTTTCTAAAAGTTTATTTCATTTGTTTGGAGTAAGAGAGTGTGTATGAGTGAAGGGCGGGAGAGCTAGAGAGAGAGGGAGAGAAAATCCCAAATAGGTTCCACGTTGTCAGTGTGGAGCCCGACACGGCTGTGAGATCATGACCTGAGCCAAAACCAAGAGTCAGATACTCAGCCGATTGAGCCACCCAGGTGCCCCAGTTTGACTTTCTCTTGAGTAAAGAGTGGCAATTCTTTTGAATTCTTCATGTGAGATATTAAGATTTTCCTTTACTTGTTAGGATTGAAAGGACAATCTTGAAGATGAAAACATACTAAATAATACAATGTTCTTACGTAACCCACATAAATGTTGATTTTTTTTTTTTAATTAAAGAGGCAAGATGAAAGGAAATATCTTATGGAATGCTAGTGTGGTTTAGGATAAATTTAGTATCTTATCCAGCAACATAAGAAGTAATAAAATACAAACATAAAATTGGGCCTGGATGTTGATCCAGATGTTGGGAGAGATGCTTTGGTGGCAAGTCTCAAGCATGACTGAGCAGACTGCAAAGGTTGTAGTGCATTCAGGGACAGAGAAATTGTTGCGTCGACTCTTGCTCTGAGATGTTTATTACATTATAGAATGAGACAGGTTGGTCTTTTGGATCAAAGTGCGATGATGTACATCAAAATACAGAGACTGTACTGGACACATGTTGGTGACACAATATATTTTTAATTTTTTCTTTAATTCATCTTGAGGCCACACCAGACTTCTCATTCCTATGTGAAGTTCTTCAAATAGCCAATCTCTAAGAAGCGTATAGAAGACACATCCTAGCAAAAGATGTCAAGAGACAATGCCAGTTCTCCACTTTATTGTACCACCAACAAGGGAGAGTGGTCAGGCAGTTTCATTTTACCCAAGAAATAATTCACTCAATCCCTACATTGCTATGGATTAAAAAATACAGCCACAAAACGATCCCATTCTAGAATGGACTCCCCTTTGTGATGTGTCTTTGCTGTTTCTTTGCTGAAGTTTATTACCTCATCTCTTGAATCTTGACTAATCAGTTGAGACTGATTAGTCTTGATTGTGACTACTTTCAAGATTGCTAAGATTGTAACTGCTTTGACAGATACAATACGACACAACTTCCAAGTCTAGACTTTAGACTTAACCTTAGGAAGCCTTGTACCTTTCACGTCTTTTGTCTCTTGAAATGGTACTATCAGTCTACCATGTAAGAAGGCCAGTCTAGCCTATTGGAGGGCAAGAAGCCAAGTGAATGGTAAGCAATGTGCCATAATCAAAGACCAACACCAATTGCCAAACATGTGAATGAAGTACTTTGTACTTTCCAGCCCACACTCAAGCTAGTATCTATAGCCATATGGGTAAGCCCAGGTAAGACTAGCAGGGGAACTTCCCAGAAAACCCACAGAATGGTGAGAAAAACAAAAAACAAAAAACAACCCCAAATTCTTGTTGTAACCCTCTATATTTGGGGGTAGTTTATGGCACTGCTTTGTAACAATTTCTGTTGTACGTATCCTCACACTTAAAGTTGGCATTCTGAAAGCAGTCTACCCTGGTACAAAACCCCATGTCTTTTGGACTGTAGTTGGCAATTATAATTGCTTCTATAGCACCACTTCCGGCAAGAAAAAATGGCTAAGAGTCAAGGCTTTCTGGGTGGTGTGTGTGTGTGCATGTGTGTGTGTGTGTGTGTGTGTGTGCGTGCGCGCACGCACATGCACACACGCATGCACACGTGTGCGTAAGCATGCGTGGGAGGGCGGGGATTATGCCCTAAATTAGAGAATATGAGAGGTCTGGTGGATTTAGAAAGCCCAGATGGCTTTCGATTCAACAATGGTTGGGATCTCCCCTTCCACCTCATTGTTGCTTCAGGGTCGAAAGCAGTGAATCATTTCCATACCAAGTTAAGCAGACTCAGAGAAGCATCCAACATTCCAATCTATTTTCATACTCGCCAAGGGTCTAAGCCCCATTATGATAGGCAGTAACAGCAGGATAGTTGAAGACTTGTAAAGCACGTACCATAGCTGCATTCAGTGTCTGTAAAAGGTGAAGTCCATTTACGCTCCTCATTTAGCTGAATGAGAATGAGTCATTTGCTTAATGGATAATTTTAACTTGATTTCCAATAAGTGAATTAAGTAATTGAAGAACTTCAACACCCGGCGGAATATTTGTTGTAGCATTTGGAAAAGAAACCAGAGCCAGGTCCTTCAGCAACTAAAGATGGAAAATTCCTATTAGTCAACCTATCAATAAGGCTTCATTATTAAGCAACGTTCTAATGGCTTGGCTACATTGCTGACACGTTGCAGGCATTTGCAATGTTACACCAAGGTTGCGGGCTCTCCTGATAGGCCTCATGCTGTTAGTCCGTTTTGTTAAATAGAAGTTGATTTTATATTTAGCTGTGCATGGAGTGTACAGATGAAACAAATCACTTCTAAAAGCTCAACAAGATGAATAGTTGCTGTTGAAAACTAGCAAGGAGCTGGATGCAAGATTAATATGCAGTCCCAAGTTCCACTTCCTACAATTTTTATTGATTGTGTGAAAAAGTACTAAAATTCATGATTTCTTAGGTGAGTTAGATTGAAACTCTTGCATAGCTATAGTAGGTGTAATTTCTCGGAAATGTACCATTTGTCTACAAATAGAGCTTTTCATTTGGGACCATGTGCAATGAATTCTACGATGAAAGCAAACCCTTTCTGATGGCACTCTTTACCACAATCGTACCCAGTTCCCAGGATGACTTCTTTCTGCTCTTTGGTCTTTGCCAAATTGCCTCCCTGGGAGTATTTTCTAAATGTCCCCTCCTGCTGTGGTCCAAATACCAGGATGTGTTTGGAGAGTTTTTTTTCCCCCATTCCCACAAACCACAAAAGATTGAATGTTGTGATATCTTAGCATTTAGATCTTTCTACTAACATCTGAATGACATTCCAGCTAATTTAACACAGTGTTCCATCTTCTTTCGGTAGGCTTGAGAAAGAGAAGAGGCTATTAAAGCCTGTCCTTAATTTTTTTACTTTTATAGCTGGTGTCTACATTTTGGTAGAGTGAGAGCAAGGATTGGGTCAGTTTGGGCTCAGAGCACATTTTCCAGTTCTGTAACTAGTCAGTAATTTTAGAAAATATGTGGATACATTTCCAACAGGTACATTTAGGTGTTTATTTTTCTATTGAAGCCTATTATTTTAGTAAATTCTTTTTCAAGTTTATTTATTTACTTAGAGCACAAGTGGGGGAGGGATAGAGAGAGAGGGCGAGAGAGAATCCGAGTCAGGCTCCGCAGTGCCAGCACGGAGCCTGATGCGGGGCTCAAACTCATGAACTGTGAGATCATGACCTCAGCCAAAACCGAGATTCGGGTGCTTAACTGCCTGAACCACCCAGGCACCCCAGTTTTAGGAAATTCTTGAATTCAGTTATGGTACCTCAAAGCTCCATGGATCCTTAACTAGCTCAAGTCTATTAACATATGTTGAGCTCCTTGATTCTGCAGATGAATCAAGCTTTGCAAGAAATCTGAGATTTGATTCTCCCAGAAATATCTATTGTCATATAGTATGAAACTTGAAGCTCAAACTGTCTCTTTGGCTCAAAATCCAGGTGAGATATATCCTTTTCCTCAAGTTTCAACTTTGAGTGTGTAACAAGACCCAACTCCCAAAAGTACTGAGATATAAGTGATTGAGATATAAGTAGTCATTATATTTCTTATGTTTTAGGGTCACTTATGTTTTACTTTGTATATGATACTATTTTATTTTATTTTAAATAGATTTCATTTGTTTGTTTGTTTGTTTAATATAATTTGTTGTCAAGTTGGCTAACATACAACGTATTCAGTGGGCTCATGGTTTTGAGAATACATTCCCGTGATTCATCGCTTACATACATGAGCTAGTGCTCATCCCAAGTGCCCTCCTCAATGCCCATCACCCACTTTCCCATCTCCCCCCACCTCCACCATCAACCCTTGGTTTGTTTTTTGTATTTAAGAGTCTCTTGCGGTTTGCCTCCCTCCCTCTCTGTTTGTAACTATTTTTTCCCCTTCCCCTCCCCCGTGGCCTTCTGTTAAGTTTCTCAAGATCCACATATGAGTGAAAATATATGGTATCTGTCTTTCTCTGACTGACTTATTTTACTCAGCATAATACCCTCCAGTTCCATCCATGTAGCTGCAAATGGCAGGATTTCATTCTTTCTCATTGACAAGTAGTATTCCATTGTATATATAAGCCACATCTTCTTTATCCATTCGTCAGTTGACGGACAGGTAGGCTCTTTCCATAATTTGGCTGTTGTCGAAAGTGCTGCCATAAACATTGGGGTACATGTGCCCCTATGAATCAACACTCCTATTGTATATGATAGTATTTTAAAACCCTCTAGTTATACAGCACATTTAGGTTTTCTCAAAGACCTAGATACCACTGCAAATCTCAAAGCAAGTGATACTGAGTTTTGATATTGAGACAATACACTTCGAAATAAAATAAAAGGAAATGAAAGTTACTTTTTTTAAATTGGCGAATGGTGCTTCATCATCTCTTCTCCTCATGCTCTTGGAGGGTATTTGCTGCTTCCTTGGATGTCAGTCGGAGAAGGTATAGATAGGAGAAAACCATTATCAACTCACAAGAGAAGTAGTAGCTACAGAGGTAAGCTCCTTCCAGAAGTCTGGAACAGCTACACGTGAAATTCTGAGTGGGACTGATCTGTACTGGAGGCTAGGCTAGGGTGATTGAATGGAACCCTGAATCTCCTCCAAAGACAGATATCTTCCTTACTCTAACTACGAGCAGCGTGCATTTGGGACAGAGATTTTTTCTGGCAACATTCTTCATTCCAACCTCTGTTCTCCTCTACTTTCCTTAAAGAATGTGCCTTATGGGGTCACCGTTTAGGTGGCCGACTTTGACTCAGGTCATGATCTCACAGTTCGTGAGTTCGAGCCCGCATCGGGCTCTGTGCTGACAGCTCAGAGCCTGGAGCCTACTTCAGATTCTGTCCACCCCCCCTCTCTCTACCCCTTCCCTGCTCACGCTCTGTGTCTCTCTGCCTCTCAGTAATAAATAAACGTTAAAACAATTAAAAAAAAAAAAGAATGGGCCTTATGTTTCAGCACTCTCATTTCCAAAAGTATTAAAGCTGATTTTCTGACTGACACACAGTGAAAGTCTAAATAATTTACTTTATTTTGTTGGGTTAATGGTCCCATAATTCCCTACTACTGGATATCATTATTTAAACGATAGTAATGAACTAGAATTTCTGGTGGTGATTTTTGTTACTAAATGTGTGAACATATTCTTTTTTTAAAAATTTTTAATGTTTATTTTTGAGAGAGAGACAGTGAAAGAGACAGAGCGTGAGCGGGGAAGAGGCAGAAAGACAGAGACACACAGAACTCGACACAGGCTTCAGGCTCTGAACTGTCAGCGCCGAGCCCGATGAGGGGCTCGAACCCACAAATGGCAAGATCATGACCTGAGCCGAAGTAGGAAGTTTAACTGACTGAGCCACTCAGACGTCCCAATGCGTGAACATATTCTAACACCTTCTCTTAAACGGGAGCTTACATGACGACGTCATTGTAGTTCAACTGCATGTTGCTGAGGAACACTGCTTCCTGTCTACCCTTTATGTTGAATTATGCATTAAGATTAAACTGCATTTTGGGAGGATTTCCATTTGTCCACCTAGAGATTTGAAAATCACTGGGCAGAGTACAGATCATTTAAAAGGTTGCTTATTTCCTATATAGTCTCCTGTGTGTATTGCTGTGTGGAGTTTTAAATGAGTCGTTTAAATGGGCCACAGTTTCTATGGCTAAAAGACGAATCATGTTAGTTTCGGCACACATTGTAGAAATAAAGGTACACGCATAATAGGTGCGCTTTTACTGCAGATACGAAACACAAATAGAAAGGCACAAGGAAAATCTTCCCTAAGAGATTACTAATTTTCCCCCAATACATTTATGCACTAATATCACATTGAATGCTCTCCACTGGCAATAGCGTGCTAATGTTGTTATCAAAAGCATGTTACTTTGTTAATCCATTAAACTAAGATTACTGCTTTTAGTTGCTTATACATTTATATGCTTATCTTAATGTTACAGCACAATAGAGAACACATTTTAGCAGTATGTTGGTTATCTAGAGTATGTTTGATTAATCCTAGACCTATCATGACATTGAAAGTACAGGCAAATATAAAAATTCAATGGAAAATATTTTGAGATGTAAATTCTGTGCTATATCTTATTAAAGAGGAACCTGGCACAAATAAAAATGCTTTATATCCCTCTCTTTCCCAGTTTTGCTTCTTTCTGCAACATTTGGTATTATGGGAACCATCACAGAAATTGAACAATAAGTATGACCACCTATAAATCCAATAATGTTACCTTATAATTATCTTCAGGGTGAATGTTGGGCAAATCTGTGCTACTCTGTCTCAGTCTGGGGTGGAGGACTGTGGCACTAAGAATGTTAGTTCAAATCCCATTTTGAACTGCCTGGTGACTAAAGGCACACAGTCACACACAGACAGACACAGACACACACACAGGAAGAGGCCAGTGGAGACAGATCACGCTTGAGCCCTTCTGCTACATAAAATTTAGCAGCCATTACACAAATAATTGCTTTATTTTAGAAGCTTGTTCTAATTGAGCATTAGTCACACACTCTCCCTTGACCTCTGCTTCCTGTGTTAAAAATCACCATCCTAAAAAAAAAGCTTACTTTCTGCATTCCATAATTATAAAAAGTCCCCAGAAGAATGCAATGTTTTATCGTTGCTTTTTAAAACGGAAAAAAAGCCATATGCATATGTCTATGTGTGTATATGTGTGTGTGTGTGTGTGTGTGTGTGTGTGTGTGTGTGTATGTATATAGGCATACTTTATGTGTGTGAAGATACACGATTGTATTTCACAAAATTTTTGCAGTCATATTCCAAAAAGCACAAGGGAGATGAGAGAATATGGGTGATGCTGGGGAAGAGAAGCTGGAGAAAGGAAAACAATAGGTACAAATTTCTACCAGTTTCCTCAGGCATCCATAGCAGCTGCTTAATGATACATGTATCATTATATCCTGGAGTAGTTGGAGGGCAGAAACAGACTTGATTACACTACAGACAATTGTTTCACAATAATTCTGGGCCATTTTTCATTAGCTGTCTCCCCTCACAGCAAAACACAGGGTAATTTTTTTAAGGAACAAAACAAAACAAAACAAAACACCCTTATACCACAAGAAGGTTGTCCGGCAGTTAAAGATTTTTAATAATTCATCATGCGAAACATTTTAGGCTAAATGCTAAATTTCTCAACTATGACAACAAAGACGAGTGGGAAAAAAAAAAGAACCACACAGCTTAACTTGATTTTATAAAAACAATAGGGTAAAAAAAAAAAAAGGAATTGCATGTTCACTTTTCATGATTACACCATACATTTTTTTTTTTTTTTTTTTTTTTTACCTTGCTTTGTCTGACAGGCTTTGTCACTAGCAGGTGGGATAAAAAGGGTTTGTTTTGAGGAAATTGATTAAGATGCTGATTTCCTTTTAAATGATACATGGAAATCGTTATCAGTTAAGGATTTTTACACATCAGCTTACTGGATCCAGTCAAAGCCCCCTTTTAAGTCTTCTTTCTAAGGAAGATGGAGAATTGTAGTCAAGATACATGTCTTTCAAATTAGGACTTTATTTTTCCTTCAGATGATAATGATAACTAACAGCTGTTAGGGGTTGTGTCTCAAGCAACTCTTCAGAGTACTTGCTATGGATTACTTTATCCAATCACCACAACTGTCCTATGAGGACGGAAGCCCCAGGATTCCCATATAATGGACTCAACCCATCTTAGGCATGATCCTCTTGCGCAGTCTGGAGACGCTCTTAGAGCCTTTCTGAGAACCATACTTTAAATGTATAAAATAAAATACATAGGCTTACCAAATAAATCAACTATATTAAAATAGTGAACAAAATACCCTAAAATCATCCTATAGTTTTATGTATACTTCTTCATTAGTGGGTTCGTTAAGAATTTCTATAGGGGAAGTCTGATAACAACTATAATTTCCAGACAGTGATGAGAATAAGCAATATTCTAAGGTAACCTCAATAACTCTGATGGAATAGACTTCCTGTGATCTCTCCTGGTGAGGAAGTCACGGTACTGCGAATACCATTGTAATGTGTTGCCGACCTTCTTAATGGATGGGAAACCTAACTTTTGGTTAAGGATAAGTGACAATAAAGATATACTTTTTCTTTTCTATGCAAGGTCATGTTCTCCACGTTATGAACTGTTGACAGTTTCATGGCATATCTGACTGTGTAACAAAGTCAAAGAGGAAGTAAATACAACATCAGATTGGTTTGAAAAACAGGAGAAACAAGTGTCGAGTAAACAAGTTCAGAGAATTTGGAGTCCATTGTAATAAAAATGGAGCAGCCAATCTAAGCACCTTCTACTATGGGAACTTCCAGGTTTTAGTATAAAACGTGGTTTTGTTCCCAGGAATTCTTTCATCCTTCATAATTCAGCATTTTTTATGCCACACTGGAAGAATAGGAAAGGTACAAATGCCAAAGTTCAAAGGACTAATGTTGACTGAGAAAGTCTTCATCTGGAATTTGGCTGCCTTTTGTGTAAGAGGCTGTAACTTGCACTGCTCTTTTCAAGCTGACTGAGTCCCGGGTGGGTGCCTTTAGATTCAACATGTCCCTTCTTATCACTGGGGCTTCCAACATGTGGTCTCTCTACCCTTCACTTTGGTCTCATCTACTCCTTAAAGCTTTCTTTGACATCCCTTCATCCTCTGCTTTCCCCACATTATTCTCACTGTTTGGAGCATGTGTTTTGTACCCGATGATGCGGTCTTATGCCTTTTGCCCAGTGACCTAAGGTCTTTTTTGACATTATCAATCGATCATGTTACAGATGGTCCCATCTTACAATGAATGGTTCAACTTCATGGCGGTGAGAAAGCTATACCCATTTCATAGAAACCGTACTTTGAACTTTGACTTTTGAATTCCGATATTTTCCTGGGCTAGTGATATGCAGTCTTACCCTGTTTCTATGCTTAGGCACACCACTGCTCCCGGTCAGCCACGGGGTCCAGAGGTTGAACAACCAATACACCTCCAACCACATGTACCCATACAACCATTCGGTTTTTCACTTTCAATATTGTATTCAATAAATTACATAAGATAGTCAACCCTTTATTATAGCATAGGCTTTGTGTTATATGATTTTGTCTGACTGTTGGTTAATTATGTGTGCTAAGCATGTTTAAGGTGGGCTATGCTAAGCTATGATGTTTGGTAGGTTAGGTGCCTTAAATGTAGTTTTGAGTTAGGATTGCTTTATCAGAACATAGCCCATTGTAAGCCAAAGAAGATCTGTATGTATTTTTATGCATATTTAGCTTATCAGGCATATGGAGATCTTCTGCTACACTTCGCCCTGCCCTCTGCCACCTGGATACACAGAACTGATACAGTGTATTTGTGTTCATGTATGATGCAATGCGTGTGTGTTATGTGCAATGATTTTTTGATTTGCAGATGACTCCAGAAGACTAATGTCATTCTGTTTCCCAAACACTCTATTGAAGGTGTAAATTTTGTTTCTCTACTCTTACTTTTGACAATACACTTTTATGCTTTTCTGCTCTTCTATCTTTTGAACTTTGTAGAACACTTCATTTTCTCTGTCCAAAAATCCACATACGGAGGATGTATATCCTGATACTTCTGTTGATGAATCCTGTTAAAGACTTGGACTGATGTAGCAGCAGGAACATGCTCTTTACAATTCAGCATCCTGCCAGTTTTCACCAGCATTTGTGCCACGCTACAGTCAGGATGCTGGATTTTCACACCACCCTAAAGAACACAATGATCCTCTTGAACAGGAAGGTCTTGCTCTCTCTAGGAACAAGATCAGTCCCTGGTGTGCCTGTGTCTGGATAGCCAAATGAGAAGACTTGAAGTGTTAGAAGCTGTTTTGACTATTTCGGGTTGAAATGGAGCATGGTGTAGAGCTGGCATTCAATATCTATCTGTTGAATGAATAAATGAATAGGTGCAAAGCTCTGTTTTGACGCATTTTCTCCGGTTTTTGCTGCCAATTTTTCCCAGAAAAAAGTAAACTATTGTAGATAACAGAACCCAAATTAAAGCCATGGCAGGGGATGGGTGTGGTGATGTTTCTTAGTTGTGGTGATGGTGGAATTTCCTTTGGTGTTGGAAACATCCACTTCTTGCTGTTAAAAGTAGTCTACAAGAGGCAACAGGCATGAAAACAGACTGTTATGGCACTCGCTAATGTCTGTTAATGTGGAAGGCACAGAGAGGAGGTGTGTTTAATACTGATATTATATCTATCTATCTCTCTATCTCTCTATCATCTATCTGTAGATATATAATCATAAAGTGAAATAACATTTTTAAATGTAAAAAAAAAAAAAAAAGGACCAACCAAGGGTTAGCTGAGAAGTGGAAACTTCTCTATGGCTGTGAAAAAAAAAATGCCAAGTAGAATGTGGGAGAACAGGGAGAATTTGAAAGAGGTGCATGTGTAGAAGTAACCTGAGGCCAGACTTTGAAGTACCTTATTGGCCAGAAACTGGACTTCTTCTACCAAAAAACAAAACAAAACAAACAACAACAACAACAAAAACAAAAAACCAAAACCAAAACAAAAAACCTAATAGAGATCTTTAAGCAGGAGAATGAAATAATTAGATCTGTTTTATGGAATGACTTTAAGTAACTCTGTATTTAAGCATTTAGAAAAATGTATCTCAGGCATATTTTCCCCAATTTTTCAAGCCAAATCTGTTCTACTTTTCTTTGGCCAACACCATCCTTTTCATTTTCTTTCACTCACGATGCCAGCAGCAAACTGAATACCACAACCTAGATAGTGCCGTTATCTCGCCAGAGAAAGACAATTTTATGTCCCCCCTGCCTTTGAGCCTACTGGTTTTTTACTCTATGAATTATGGCCCACGATTGGGTCAGCAGATGGCAGCTGAATAAGGCACCTCCATCTATTTTGTGTAGCCTGGTATTGTCTGAGAAGTCTTCAAGGTTTGGCTAATAGTTTGAGGGAAGCTTCCTTGTGAATGGAATACGGAGAAACACAGACGACCTGAGACAATTTCAATGTATCCCAAGTCCTTGGGAACTCATTCTTCACACAAAAAATAAGTGGTAAATCTTCATTCCAAGGAATTGAGAAAGAAAAGTGTTCCAGAAAAACAGTGCTTAAAGCCTTTCATATGAAGATCCAATTTGTAAAGAAAAAGAAAGCTAAGGCAGAGGATTTGGAATGTAAGAGATGACAGGATAAGAGAAATAAACATCTTTCCTAACTTTATTCATTAATTGATGACATTTTTGCCCACATGCTTCAGATGCTGAGTCTGATTTCTTTCAAAGCAAAATTTTAAAATACTGCAACAATTTAAACCAAGAAATTGTTCAAAATACTTAGCTAGATATACTAGAGATAGTCAAATACAAAAACTAGCAATAACTTATCTTCAATTTACCTCAAAATATTTGTGAATAACAGATATTGCTTCCAGCTGGACCAAAAAAAAAACACAACAGATGAGCAGGAGGGGGAGGAAACTCAGGAGGTCAGTCCATCTTCTTTAATGGTAATACAGTCCAGATTTACAATGGCTCTGATGACCATTCTCTCCCCTTTGAGAGTTTTCCCTTCTTATACCTGCAAGAGCAGAGCCTTTGCCCTGAGAAGACAGGTCAGATGGCAAGAAGACCAAAGGAGCTTGATCTTCCAGAATTCTACCCCTGTGGAGTCAATCCTAGAGGCTCTCCTATAGGAAATGGGAATCCTAAGAATAGGCAGATAATGAACAGAGAACTAACTTCTCAGAGTACTTACTAGCAAGGCTGAGTAACAGCCAGAGTCCTTGAGCTAAGAACAGAGTGTGGAAAGTTCGAGAATACTTTGAAGTGAACACCATGCTTATTAGCCCACAAGACTATTTCAAAGCCTTAGAAGGATGCTACTTTTCACTCTGGATATGACACACCTCATAACACCACCCAATATCTACTTGAATCTGGGTTTCTGGAATAGGAGGAGGGGATATCAGGATGTCCACTCAGTGTAGCCAAAGTTCTTGATAAAACTCCTGCAGCAAAAGCAGGGACTATTCATGTGGTGTTTGGGAAAATTCTGAGTTCCCTAGAAGACGTGAAATGCATCTGGTGTCTGAATGTTCATGAGATTGAGGGTGTAAATCACTTTAGGGAGGTGTCACTTTTCACTTGATCAAGTCCTGACTCAGACACCAAGAAGAATTGTTTTAACGGGCAGTCTGACAAGTTACCACATCCTTCTCAACTTTCAAGTGTGAATGTTAACTCTTTAAAGTCAAGGGGGAAAATAAGCATGATTAAAATATTCAACAACAGGAAATGAAACCATCTGACACATGTTGAGCTGAGATTATTCGTGACTCTCAAGAAATCAGATCCCTCTTCTCTGATTTCATGACTGTGCTTACCCCTCTTCAGCCAGTCTGCTTCATGTCTTCTCAGACATAGCCTCATGTAGCATCAAAGGTGCTCACTGATCCTTCTGAGCACCTCACAGAAGAAGGGGGGCACAGGATAGTTGCCTCATGTTCTGTCCTTCTGTCCTGTGACTGAAGATGGGCCCCCCGAGCCTGTCAATGAGGAGATTCAGGTAATTCTCTCTCCCCAAGAGTTGTGTCCTTTGTAGCTCAACGGCTTTACACACACACTCACATACACACACGCATGCACACACACCTCATTCACATGCCTACAGGATGCCCAGATGTAACAAATACAATTATAGGGCACCCAGTCAGTTAAACTCAAATTGTAGATAAACAACAGAAAAACATTTTTTGGTTTAAATATACCTTTTAGGCATGGACAGATTTCGGGGATTTTTGTTTATACACATGGTGTGTCTGTCTAACCAACCAGGGAACCACCCTGTGGACAGTGTCTCAGCTTTGTCTCAGAAAGATGGTGGACTTGGAAAAAAGAGATTTTAATATCAGAAGCGGTGTAGGGTAGTGATTAATATTAGAAAGAGAGGCCTTGTGTCCAGTTCTGACAGCCTTACAATCTTTGGCAGATGATTTAACCTTTCTAAGATACAGTGCCCTCATCTGTAAAACGGGGATAATTCCACCACCAAGAGTTAACATTTCTTGAGCACGGACTAAGTAGTAGGCACTGTTCTAAAATCTTTACATGTGTTGACTTGTTTAATCCTTACACCAGTCCTGTGAGGTAGATATAATTATTAGTATTATCCTCATTTTATGTCTGGGGATCTGGGGCACTGAGAGGCCAGACAGAATTACTCAGCAGTGGAATTTTGAATTCAGGAAGAATTCAGGACGAATTCTGGAAGAAAGGTTAACTCTATAGCGTCAAGAAATAAGGTGTGTATGGCACCAAGCCCAGTGACAGGTGTGTACTCAGCCCTTCATCTGTGCGATCACCAACCTTATCAGAGGCAGCTCTGCCTGGCCCCTGGGGAAAGCAAGCTGTCAACATACGAAAGCATAGCCCAAGAGGAGAATTAGAGTTCCTTCCCAGCAGGAGCAAGTGACTAATATCCAAGAGGCAGTCTCTAAAATCCAACACAATTCCTCATGAGCTACAACAGAGCAAAACCAAAAAGGTGGAGGCTTTGCTCAACTCCTGCTGACCTGAGAAGACCTTACTTAGTCCTAGCTGTCTCTAGCCTGGGTCCCATCCACTGCCGTGAGACTTAAGGGTATGTGGTCTCACCCAGACTACAAGGGTCTGCCCTTCAGTGTGCTCAGTTCACCTTTTTGTTGTTATTTGTCCATTCATTTCTACTAAAGTATTTATTGAGTTCGCTCCATATTAGACCCATTGGATGTTGGGCTAGGTTCTACAGGTACCGATGTAAACACAAGACCATGCAGTTTGTGCAGATGCAGGTCTATAAAGATAAGATCTCAATGCAAGTTGATTCAGGCATCAACAGCAGAGGTGGCTCAGAGTTCAGAGAGAGCAGCCTACTTAAGGCAGAGGAGAAGGTAGAGAGGGGCTGTGAGGAGACCAAAAAAGACCACTTAGAGCAACAATGATGGATTTGGACTGAAGGAGGATTCTCATTGCCAGTGTCTGCTGAGTTCCTACTATGGGTCGGGGACTCCTGTAAGAACCTCCCATATTTTAACTCATTTCATCAGAAGCACACCACTATTATTCCTATTTTACAGATGAAGAAAAAAAAAAAAACCATAGTAAACCAAGTTCAAGTAACTTTCCCCCAATTACACAAGTATTATGCAGCTGAGCTCTGATTTGAACCCAGGTATCTGGCTTCAGAGTCCATGCCTTTTACCACTGTGCCGTTCTAGTCCAACAAGGGATTTCCTGGTTAGGAGTGAGGGCAGGTGTCACAGCCAAGGACTAGCAAATGCACAGGAGCATGCGCAGTGAAGTGTGGGGAGAGATGGGGGAGGCAGGATATGAACCTGGAAAGGAATGCTGTGCGATACTTCCTCTGTTATTATGGTCATTGGATTTTACTATGAACAATTCTGGAAGGGCTTGAAGCAATGGAGCAAGGATCATATTTGTATTTTAAAAAGGTAACTCTGAAATAGGGAGGACACAATGGTTGACAGTTTTGCTTTTGGTTGAGACATCAATTAGAAGATTCTTGCAGTGATCCAGCTCAGATAAGATTCATGTCTGTCTGTGAGGTGATATCTCATTGTACTTTTGGTTTGTATTTCCCTGATGAGTGATGGTGAGCATCTTTTCATGTGTCTGTTGGTCATCTGATGTTTTCTTTGGAAAAATGTCTGTTCATGTCTTCTGCCCATTGTTTCATTGGATTATTCATCCTTTGGGTGTTGAGTTTCATAAATTCTTTTTATATTTTGGATATTAACTCTTTATCAGATATGTCATTTGCAAATATCTTCTTCCATTCCATAGGTTGCCTTCTAGTTTTGTTGATTGTATCCTCTGCTGTGCAGAAGCTTTTTATTTTGATGAGGTCCCAATAGTTAATTTTTGCTTTTGTTTGCCTTGCCTCAGGAGATATCTCTAGAAAGAAGTTGCTATGGTTGACGCCAGAGAGGTTAATGTCTGTGTTCTACTCTGGGATTTTTATGTATGTTAACTAACTAGAATTTCAATAAAAACTTTAAGATAAAAGACTCATGTCTGCCTGTGTAGTATTCTAGCAGTATACCTGGTATACAGGGGTCTTTCAGGAAATTAAATGGTATTTGAAAAGGATATTAAAATCGATGGGAATATATATATGCATTTGTTGGCACTTTACCCAAGAATTCTACCTCCAGGTGTAATAAGGCAATTAATTGTAAGGCAAGATGATCTAATCATTGAAGATGGGTGTTACGGTTTCATCCCAGTAAACTATAAACCCTATAATCCCTTCTAAATGTAACTACAAATCTTCTTTGCTTTTCAATAAATATTTAATAACAGAGGATTGCAGAGGAAGGCTATACTTCAAAATTCCTAATTGCTCTAAAGAAAGCATCTGTAGACCTAGGTATTAACACACCTAATTTGCTGCTAAGATGCATTTATCAACCAAGATGATCAACCAAGATGTAAGCAATGACTCTTCTAATCTTTGGGTGGATAGAGGACAGAAAACTGACAGCTGCATTGTCTCTCACTCAGCAATTTTATGTCTCACCTGTTTTAGATCCAATTTGTCTTTTGCTGATAGGCTGTATAATCCAGTTCAATCTTGTGTTTCATTAGTTGAGTGTAAAATTTTCCATTTTTTCCTGTATCTTATTTTTTTTTAAGTATTCACTCTCTTCTATTCCACATGCACTCAGAGATTTTAAAGGTAAAGTACCTATTGATGCCTTGTCCTTAGCTATTTTATTCTCCAACTCAACTAATTTATTCAACAAAAACGTATTGAGCATCTATTTGGGGCCAGGCACTATTCTAGTCCCTAAGATAAGCGGTGAGCCAAACAGACGAAGCCACTGCTGCCTCAGAGTTGGACCAAGATGGAGAAGACAGACAGTAAACAAATCAAATACATAAAATATTGGAGTCAGATCACAGAGACAGATTGTGTTAAAGGTTTTGGCTTGTAATTCAATGTCAAATGGACTAAAAATGGATGAAATAATCATTCAAACTGAGGTTATTGTTCCTTGATATTTCTCTAGATTTTACTCAATTAGTTAAAAAGGTGTAAATCATCTGAAATTGCCAACAGGGGCTTGGGGCACAGACACTGGACAGAAAGTCAAGGGACTCTCATCCTTAGCTTGACTTCCTCACCAACAATTCTAATTTATTTGAAAATAACTATTGTTGTCTTATTGGAAAATAAATATTATTTTTATAACTTGCCCAGAACCCCATCTAGATAAGAACTACCACAGGAAAACTTAAATTTCTGTAATATCGAAAACAGTAACTAATATGTTCACAGAAACAATCAATTTTTTCCGGAGAAACTATCATGATTCAAAGTTAATCTGTTCCAAGGAAAGGAGCTGGAATTGGTTACTGACATGCAATCATTCATTTCTTATTTTACCAACAGTAATTAAATTGCCCGGAACTGTTGTCATTTAACAGCCTATTAATTGACTAATGTGCATTACTTGCATTCAGAGTATAGGTAAAATCCAGGGATTAAGCAAGAAGGAAAAGAGATTTGCAAACTCCGCCTGTCATCCCAAAAGGGGTAAATTTACCTCATACTGCAAGGTAATTTACAAATGCATAGGTCGCTTGTGTTTCAGAAGAGGGGAACATGTGAGCCTGGAATTAGGGGGCAGCGGGAGCCTACAGCCTCCCTTAGAGCCACAGAAGTTGGTGTCGTGAAACTCTTCTCATGAGCAGAAGGACCCGCTACCCTTTACCATCACCCGCATGTCTCCTCTGCTACACCTTCCTTTCTCATGAACGAATTTATTCACTTTTGCCAATTCAGCCTTCGGTTGCCTTTTAAGACACGTTACTTTACATCCCTAGTAGGAGTCATTCCCATTTTCCAACACTCGTGTAGCACTTTGCTACACACCCATGCTTTATTTTCTTTTCCAGTTTTAGAATTTTAAACACAATTGGTTTATGAGAAACTTGTAGCATATTCTGAGGGCACAGGCTGTGCTTTTGTCTGAGCACAGCCTCAGGACTGAGGCTTCCTGAGATCTCTGCATCTTTGAATTTCCAGGATATCAAATAGGCCTGGAACATGGAAGATGTCAAATGATGTTCCATGAATTGAACTGAAATAGGAAATAATTTACTATTAATAAGGTCAAAAGGAAGTGACAAAATTGACATTCACTAACATTATTAAAAGTTGCAGTTCTGGGATCTCATCATTTTAAATTGCTAGCAACCCAAAGGCAAGTAACTCTTTCATTCATAAAATTTTCTTCAAAGCCTCTTGTCCGCAAACAACATTTCTATCGAATTACTCTCAGAGCCACTAAGAGTCCCTGTCTCCTTTCTGAAGCCAGAAAACTTCCTCTCCTTGGACTTATGGTAGAAAGTCTCTGTTAAGATCACATCACCCCTGCCAGGAAACCTTTCTGTCTAGACTCATTACAGTCCCAGTAAGCATTTACACTTCCTCCTGTTTCTGAATAGTGCATTCTGCTGACCTTGCCTGAGTAATGTCTCCCCAGGCAAATGCTCTTCCTGCTCAATGCCTCAGTTTACTGCCTATAAAATGGAGATAACAGTGCCTCCTAATTTCCTGACACAAAGTAAGTTGGAGATTTACTTTGGCAGGGAACTTAAAGTCTGGATGGGGCATAATAAAGTAAGATGTAATAGTTCACTTGGGATCCTCGATAACCCATTCTCCTCTTCCTCCTCCTCCTCTTCTTCTTCTTCTTTTTCTTCTTCTTCTTCTTCTTCTTCTTCTTCTTCTTCTTCTTCTCTAGAGGTAAGAAGGAGCAAAGAGAGAGAGAGAGAATATCTTAAGCAGGCTCCACACTGAGCCCCCAACCTAGGGCTCAATCCCATGACCTTGGGATCATGACCTGAGCCGAAATCAAGAGTTGAACGTTCTACTGACTGAGCCACCCAGGCAACCCACTTTGCCTCTTGTTCATTGTGGATGACATTAGCTAATCTCACATTTCTTCAGTAGGATTGATCTATAGAATAGTCTATGGTCTTTTATTTCTGACCAATTGTTCTTCGTATAAATAACACAGACATAGAGTAATTGTATAATTATACACTTATAAAGTATAAATAAAACACAAGGTATAAGATGAAGTTGTGTGCCCTCAAACATAAATTCAGAATTGACTTGTTTGCTCTTAGTTAATTGTCAGCCTCCAAGACAAAGAGACCTTCTTTGTAAGTGGGCAACATGGATGGTTGGGGAAGTATAAATTAAGGTATGACAAGATTATAAGGGTAACTGTGCCCACTTAGGTTGATTAAGTGACCTTTCGTAAGTCTAAACCTCACTGTTTTCATCCATGAAATGGCAGATTGAAACAGGTGGCCGCTAATGTATTCTATGATACATTACACAGAACTGACTATGTTAATAGAATTAACAAGAATTAGGCTGGTGCATTTGTCAGAAATCAAGACCAGCTGTAATCAACCTTTCCTAAAGAGCGTAAAAAATATTTTTCCTGTCTTTGTGGATTCTATGCAAAACATTTTAATACTTCTTGCTTCCTCCAAGCCAAACTAGCTATGGGATTAACTTTACCATTCTCTCTGTCAATGTATTTAACCTGCTAACTTTTCTTTTTAAGGTCAACTTCCTGTAACAATGTAAAATTCCTAGTATCTGTTTGTGAAAGGCTGGTAGAAGATAGAGTGATGACTAAATAGTCCATCCTGGATCCCTTCAAAACATATTTTATCAGAAATCATAATTATGATGCCCGAATATATATAGATTTTCTGTGGCATATCACTAGAGCCCTCACAGAGTGACCTCTTTCCATTGAACAATGCTTTTCTTTTTTTTTTAAGTTTATTTATATATTTTGAGACAGAGAGTAAGGAAGAATGCAAGTGGGGGACAGCAGAGAGAGAGAATCCCACTGATATTGCAGAGCCCAATATGGTGGTCTATCTCAGGAACCAAGAGATCATGACCTGAGCCAAGATCGATAGTCAGACGTTTAACCAACTGAGCCACCAAGGAGCCCCATTGAACAATACTTTTGAAGGACAGATCTTCAGCCAACATGGATGCACCTATCTATATTCTGCTCTTTGTTTCTAAAAAATCATTTTATTCAGTGCTTACTACCATATATACATAATGTTGTATTAAAGCACTTCACATATGTTGTCTCTGCTCAAAGTCTGGGGAAGGGGCTCAGGGTCCTTCCTCCACATTACTGCAAAGATACCATGAGAGGTTCCAGTCAATATATTTCTTAGACACATGTGATTCTTACAGACATATGCTTCTAAGCCTTGTAATTATGGACAATTTATAATTATGGGGTGAAAAGCCTCATTTCATAACAAGAGATGTCATCAGGAGAGACCCAGGGAGTTTTGGAAAGACTGAGGGACACTTCCTAATGTGCTGGGTATTAAGCAGAATAGATTCACTCCTTTGCCAAAGGCCAAACAGCATCTAAGACAGGAGAGTATTGCCTGGCACAGCAAAAGCCCATTAAAAGCAATAAATAAACACATTCAGCTGACATCTGGATAGTGTTCTCAAATTTGAATTCAAAGAACTACACAGTGCATTTCAATAACAAATTGCTGATCTGAGAATTTTCTAGGAGAATCTATTGTGTATCATAAGTTGATGGTTCATCTCATGCCTCTGTAGAAATCTGTAGACTGAGCAGCCAGACTGTCTGGCTTATAAATTGCAACATTATTTTTCTTAAATCCCCAACATTCATGATTTCATTTCAGCAAAACAGTAATTTAAACAATGACTAAAAATGTGTAAGAAAAAATACATGGAAAGCTGTGGAACAATTTATTAATAATGGTAGGACATTTTCTGCAGTACTTTTAATGCATCACTTAGGACCGTATTGATTCAGCATCAAAGTTCTTGGAAACAAGCCTCTTACCAATATCTAAGATCCTGATGTTGTAATTGAACTAGAAAATGTAAGATTTCTACTGTTCCTGCTGAGAATTCTTCCCAATAAATGTGTGTTTTCCACTGAGGCTAAAACCACTGCTACTTGTGTTTTTAATTTTTCCTCCTGTTTCTCTTTTCATATTATTCAGTTTTCTTTTTTTTTTTTCTATCTCTCTCTCTCTCCTTTACCAGAAAAATAGACATATGAGACACTATTTATTCCTCTAAGACAACTTGCACTTTAGGGGGCCATTTGAATGATAAACTTTGTTATAACTTATAGCCAGAAAATCACCAGTGTGCAGTGTGAAAGAACTGGAAAATATATTAGTGTTTAACTCTATAAAGTGGTTGAGTGAAACTTTTAGCAGAGATGAGCTTTCATTATTTCTCCCATTGTTTTACGTGTTTTCTTATAAAAAGTTTAAGAAATGTCTCCATTTGCAGCCTCATTTAGAAGACAGGGCATGCCCCTCTGAACTTAATGAGTTGCATATGAAGGCATTAGTACCACAGACTTGTTTTCTGGGAGGACAAAGAACACTCAACTAAGGTTAACGTTCTGATTCTAGCACTCAATAGATGTATGACTTTGGGGAAAGTGTTTTATGTCTTTGAGCATCTAAACGTGAAGAAATTGGGTGAGGTCATCTCTAAGGACTTCTCACTGCTGTAACATACCTTGGCAGAGCGTTTTCAGAAGTTAGAGGAAAGCAAAACAGAGCTACTTGAAGAAAGCTGACTGAAACATTCCTCATTAGGGGACTTGAGCCTTTTCCAGAATTAGAATGGAATCATTCTAATAAAAGGAGTGCTGAAACCCTGAGTTTCATTGCGGTGGGAAGAAATTTGGCTCACCCATGGCTCTGCAGACAGTATCTCCACACCTGGGTATTGGGGCTGTGGATTCCAGATGTAGTAGATGCTGTGCTGTGCTAGTCACACATCCCCTTCAGGAATGAGATGCTCATTCATCAATGAGCTGGATGGAACCAATGGACTTGGTTTCTGATATCTCAGACACATCCCTCTCCTGGTACTTCTGTCAGCTGAAGAGAACTACTTTAACCAAGGTTATCCCCTCCTTCCTGGGAATAGTCTGCTTCTAATGATCATTCCATGTAGGGGGCGGGGGTTACAAAGGTTTAGTTCTTTTTTCTCAATTTGAGACAACCATGAAGGATCATCCCAACTCAGAGTGCCTCATAAGATGGTGGGGTCCTCTGAGGCTTCTGTGGCAAATGCGTCGCCCTTTACTTCAGTTTACTTTCTCTCTCTGCCAATTTTTACTTCCCTTCTGGATCATGGGCATGAGAGAATTCCACAGTAAACTTCCTACCCAGAAGATAGGAAATAAAAGCTTTAGTGTTAAAGGTCCATTGAGAGATGGGCTGAGGTCAGGGATAGTGGGGTAATGGGCGGAGAAGAATAAGAGAAACAAAAACTGGAAAACTATTGGACCCTACCCAAATGGAGTTAGTACAGATAATATATTAGAATAAGGTACTTCCTTTGTCGAATAGAAATAACCCCTTTAGCCACTTTGGGGGGAAGTCTCTGTTAGAAGACAATAAATATTTTAGTAGAAGAACAATAAACACCAGTGATCGCCATGATATTTTGTGCTGATAGTGCCATCATGAAGCCAGTGGAGGGTGGGGGGCCAGGGGTACTTCCAGAGAAAGGAGTCCACAGAAGCACATGGTGTTTTTGAAGAATGAGATCCAATCCACCAGGGGTAGAAGCAAGAGAACTCCAAAATCTTAACAAGCCTCACTTTCTGTCAAGAAAAAAGTCAGGACTCCATGCCAATTCTGACAGAAATCTTGAGAGAGGGAGAGAGAGAGACAGAGACAAACACAGAGAGGGACAGAGAGAGAGAAAGAGGAGGAGGAGGTGGAGGAGGAGAAAGAGGAGGAGGAGGAGAAGGACAAGAAGGAAGAGAGAGAGGTGGGTAGAAATTTGTCTTCCTATGAACAGTGGGACATAAGATTGTGCTTCTTAAGCCAGAATCTCAGGAAACATAAATGGACATTTTCTTGACCACTTTGCTTTCTGAGGAAGTCACTTGAGGAGCTTGTTGAGAGAACAGATATTCAAGTAGCAAGCAACTTGGGAAGGGGAGAGGTAGGGTGCTGACACATTCAGGGCTTATTCGATTTGAATGCCCGATATTTCTTTAAAAACACTGTAATGAGCCAAAATCTCTTTCCCTTTTTCTCCCCACAACATTTTATATCTGTGCAGCTGCATTTAAAAAAAAATAATGTTTATTTATTTTTGAGAGAGAGAGAGACAGACAGAGCACAAGCAGGGGAAGGACAGAGAGAGGGAGACACAGAATCCAAAGCAGGCTCCAGGCTCTGAGCTGTCAGCACAGAGCCCAACACGGATCTTAAACTCACGAACTGTGACATAATGACCTGAGCTGAAGTGGGATGTTTAACCGACTGAGCCACCCAGGGAGCCCCTGTGCACCTGCATTTTAATCATATGGTGTTTCATATTCATATTTACTACATTTCATCTTGTTATATTTGGACCTTGCTTCCAGCCAGTTGTGAATCTCTTCCATTCTGATGTGATCATTCACTGCTTTCTATAACCCGTATTCTACTCCCACTATTTCCCCTACTCTGTGTTTTGCTGCCCATTATGTTGTTAGGCATACACTACAAATATCCACTAAGAAGAATGTAATTGGTTATGCCATTTATGTTTCTTCAAAAAATATACAGTAAAAAACAAAGCAAAACCGGAAACACAAGATTTCCATCTTTTCTCCCTCTAATCATAGCATTAGATATTTTACTTTCTAATGTAAGAATGCTGGACCCCTTATTAGCATGCCTATGTATTAGTGAAGGGCTTTAGCTGAAGAGTGTAGACACCAACTCTCATTAACTTAAGCAGAAAAAATGTTCAGGTAATCTACAGAGCTAACAGATGAGTGAAGAATTGGGTTCAGAAAATGGACAGGGATGTGGACAGCTGAGTTACATTCTTGCAGTTAAAATATATTCCCTTGTTCTTCCCCAAAACAGATATCCCAAATTTTCATCAATATTCACTTATCGCACCCAGTTGTTACCTTCCAGGTGATGGCCATCCCTTCCCTTATTGTCTCAAGATCCTGGTTAAATATTATGAAACCTATGGAATAAGTTGTAAAATTATCAACAGCCAACATATTCTATATGCAACTGTGAGGAGATAGGTAGAAACAAAAAGGGAAATTAAGATACAGAAAAGCACACATTCGCAAGAAAGAGAAGTTATGGATAAAAGTTCTAGAAATTGTGGATAACAGGCAATGAGCTATAGCTGGTGTTTAATACATTCCTTTTTCACATTAATTATGTTCTCTTTGCCTCTGCCTAGTGCCTCATTTGGTCAGATTTCTTTCCTAGTATGGAAACCCAAATCTTGGTGATCCTCTCTTTTTGGGATTATCATGATCCATTATCTTTGGCCATAGAGCAAGGTAGGATGATGAAATATCCTGAAGGCTCCACTGGATTCTATTTATATGTCCCGTGTACTGTACACAACAATAGTAATTCCCCTTGGTAGTCAATGTCAATAACAGAAGACAACAATATAGCTAGCATTACGCTTTAGCTTGTGCACTCATGAGTTGAAGACTCTGAAATGTCTAAGTAGCAGTTACAGATTCTAACTTAAAAGCATTATCTTTTATCAGTGAAAGAAGTTCTTTCTTGGTTACTAAAGTCTCTAAATTTGGAAGAGCTCAGAGCTGAGAAAGCCAAATGAAAAATCCCTTAAATAGATCATTCCCTGAGAGTGAATATCCACACTTGAATCCTTTGGATTTTGCCCACCTATATTCTTACCCATTGAAAAAATTGTACTGTGTCTTGTTTAAACTGAGTCTTAGATCATGTCACCATTCTAAAGCCATCTGCATCTGGCTGATGATATGTTTTAAGACCTTGAATTCCATAGGCATCATCCCATCGCTTCGGTTCTTCAGCTGTAAAGCAAGTTCCTGCATGGAAGTCTATGTTTTATGATTGTGCACAACATGGTTCATGGGTGATGTTGTTTACAGGGCAACGATGGGAGAGAATACAAATTAAAGTCCACAAAACCTATATTTTTGCAAGGACAAATTATTATCCTGATCATAAGCGAATGGAGTTAAATAAAATCAACATGTTGCTAGTGCCCTGGAGGTGTGATATCAAAGACGGACCTTTGGCTCTGCTATGGCTTGCTGAAAATTGCTCATTGGGAGGTAGGGTAACCATGTTGGTGAAGTTTAAAATCCGTATTATTGAGCCTGTATCTAGCCTCTAGCAATGCCACTATGTTCCTTTGTTCATAAGATAAACACTGGAGTGGTTGGAAATGGGAGTTGACAAGATCCCACAAGGGAGGTCCACATGTTTATGTCCACATGTTCCTTTAGGGGATATTTTAGCACTCACAGGAAATATACATATTTTCCAAATTTGGGGTCCGTTCTATGAGGCCCACTCACATACCTTTACTGTTAGATCCTTGCCAGTTCTCTAATCCTGTTCTAGAACACCTGGTAAACATCAATTATTGCCAATGAATCAATGCAGAATCTTATCCCCAAGTAATCTCTCTTCTGCAGGTAGGTAAGATGCAATCACTGAGGTTAAACTCAATATATTTCCCTTCTACACAGTCATCTCAGGTCACTTCTGAATGTGGCTAAAACTCTATAGAAGATATTTTGTCTAGAGTCAACATCACTGCCTATCTGCTGAACCCAAAATATTTTTATGTTCCTAGGAAATTCCCCAAGAGGCCATCAGTCATTTAGGAGAGTGAAGAATTGTGATAGGAGTAGATATTCTGGGAATGTGACCAACATGTATATGAGAAACTTCCTTGTATCTTCCAGACCTGTTCACTTCCAATATCATATATATATATATATATATATATATATATATATATATATATGTTTTGTGATTGTGTATATCTATTTATATACCTTGATTTAATGACAGACTCTTTCTGGGAAGAAGTGCATTTGTGAACAAATGAAGCATATAACTTCCAGGTCTTACTAGTCAACTCAGATTGTCTGGTTACTTGATATCCCAAGATCAGTTGTTCACTTTCCAACAGGGCCCAGTTAGTTGCAGGTTAAAAGCTATTTATAAAGAGAAAATAATTATTTGCTGAAACAAACATAAATTTACTATAGAATTCTAGGTTCTATAGTACCTACTCATCTATTTTTGTTGTATGGATCCTATGATCAATTAACTGCTACCAAATACCTTTGTGAATTCCCACATTTTGAATTCCTATACCATTTTGATTCCCACACTGATCCTGGTCCTTGGATGATTAATATCACCTTGCACTTGGTGGTTAAAGGCTGTCCACTTGGCATATGACACGATGGACACCTTCCACTCTATTAAAATTAAGGAATGCACATATGAATTGTCGAGTTACAAGAAATAGAGAAGTGGCCATTAAAGTGTTGTTTAAAAATGCTGGCTTTTTCTGAGGGTTGATGGGGGGTGGGAGGGAGGGGAGGGTAGGTGATGGATATTGAAGAGGGCATCTTTTAGGATGAGCACTGGGTGTTGTATGGAAACCAATTTGACAATAAATTTAATATATTAAAAAATAAAATAAAATAAAATAAAGTAAAAAAAAATGCTGGTTTTTTCTCCCTGATTTATTTCTCCTTATTTGGGAGTGGTTGCAAGAAGCTAACATGAAATTCTAATTCCACATTCCTATCCTCTAAAATGATTGAACTCTCTTTCCTTTTTCTTTTCTAATTTTATTGAGGAGTAATTGACAGATATCATTGTATATATTTAAAGTGTACAATGTGATGATTTGGTATACATGTGCATTTTGAAATGATTAGCAAGATACTTAACACATTCATCACCTCACATAACTTAGTGTGTGTGTGTGTGTGTGTGTGTGTGTGTGTGAATGCTTAAGATCTACTCTGAACAAATTTTAAGTATACAATACTGTATTATTAATACAAGATATTTTAAATCCTTTTTTACTGAAGTACAGTTGACATACAATATTATATTAGTTGTAGGTGTACAACATAGAGATTCTACAATTATATACATTATGAAATGCTTGTCACCATGCAAAGCTATACTAATACAATTGACTATATTCCCTATGCTGTATTTTACATCTCAATGACTTATTTATTTTAAAACTGGAAGTCTGTACCTCTTAATCCCTCTCACTTATTTTGTCCAATTCTACTACCCCCTCTGGCAACCGTCAATTTTTTCCCTATATTTATTAGTCTGTTTTTGTTTTATTTTATTTATTCATTTGTTTGTTTGGATTCCACATATAAGTGAAATCATATGGTATCTTTCTTTCTCTGTCTGACATACTTAATGCCCTCTAGATCCATCCACATTGTCATAAATGGCAAGATTTCCTTCTTTTTTATGGCTGAGTAGTATGTATTCCATTATACATATACATATATATATATATATATATATATATATATATATATATTTAGTGATCACTATATATGTGTGTTATGTATGTATGTATCCGTGTGTATATATATGTATATGTGTGTGTGTGTATATATATATATATACATATATATATATACATATATATATATATACATAGTATGTCACCATGCTATACATTAGATCCTAAAAACTTATTCATCCTATAACTGAGAATTTGTACCCTTTGACCTATGTCTCCCTGTATCTACACTCCCATGTTCGTTGCAGCATTCACAATAGCTGAAATACATAAGAAGTTCCTAAATATCAATCAATGGAAGAATGGATAAAGACGATGTGATCATATATTATAATTATATATTAATATATTATATAATATTTTATACATCTATATGGAATATTATTCAGCAGGTAAAAGAAGAAAATCCTGCCATTTGCACCAACATGATGGGACCTAGAGGACTTTACGCTAAGTAAAATAAACCACCGGCAAGACAAATAGTGTATGGTGTCACTTATATGTGAATTCTCTTCCCTATATTAAGCCGATACATCTTTGGCAATTTGTCTTTGCTTAGAGTTGGCTATCATAATATTGCTTAGTGT
Source organism: Panthera onca (assembly GCF_046562875.1). Lineage (NCBI taxonomy): Eukaryota > Metazoa > Chordata > Mammalia > Carnivora > Felidae > Panthera > Panthera onca. The sequence goes on along the minus strand of NC_138343.1, from coordinate 19,637,977 downwards.
GGACCTATCTTACATACTCACCACTGTCATAGATAGATGTCATGTTGTTTTTACTATTGTATTTGTTTCTTCTTGTTCTAGCATACTCAAAATATACTCCAACATTCATTAGACAGATTTTCAATAATCTAGACAGACAAATCCAAGAATAATTGGGTGTATATCAGATATATCCTGCTCATTTTTGCCTTTAATTAGCTCCTTGGTGCATGCTAGGCTTTGTTTTGACTACAGATGCGGACATATTAAAGGGACTGGGCCATTAGCATTGGCTCCCTTCTTGAATGGAGAATCACCATATAAGACAAGGAGATGCCTCTTCAGGCAAATACTTTTCATGGGGATTGTGGTTTCAAGATGCTTTTCAAATTCTAGGCATTCTCTTCATCACTAATCAATGGCCTTATTTTTACTAAGAAATGGTAAGGTTGGAAATTTAATTGGCATTTTAATTGAGCAGCCAACAGAGTAGAATTTTGAGTTTGCTTCCAATAACCTCAGGCATTTAGTATTTGCCTTGTATTACTGTTCTGGAATATTGGTAAGACTTTGACTGCCTTTTGCCTCGACTAGGACAAGGCAACCAATGTTTTACTCCTCACGTATTTCTGAGGTTCTGTTTTCTACAACTCATGCTCTGGTTCCCTGAATGGAAGCAATACAACATGACTACACTAAGTCTAAGAACTAACTTGTTAGAACATTATTTCGCAGCTCACAGAAATAATTGGAAGGCCCATAAAGTTAGCAGAAAACAAGAAAGAGGTAGTGATAGAAACGAAAGTGTTATACTGAAGAGGCAACCTGGTAGAGACAACCCTTGGCACTTTCTCTACCACTATCTCTGGACATTCCAGCTACCACCACTCAAAACTATGTCACTACTTTCACTGCTATCTGCTGATACTACTCATGGATTCTGACTCTCACTTCATCTTAATATCATTTATTCTGGTTTCAAAGTTCTTTCTGGAAGTATCCAGTTATTCTACTCTAGGTCACAAGCCTGCACCTTAACTCTCAGGGTGAGGGAATAGAGCATTTGGCCCCATTTTTAATGTATATAGGAAAGTATGACTTCCTTCCACAAAGACTTTCACAATGAAGAGTCTTCCAAGATAGGAATGAGTTTATGTGCTGGGAAGACCGAAATGACAAATGTCTACTTCATGCACAAATGCTGTTATAAAGGTAAGGGATATTAGTTACCTTACTTCCCAATTAGCCACAACAATGACCACATTTTAGTAGTTAACCACTGAGTAGCTGGAGGCAATTTATTATAACTTCGCTACAAGTATGTATGGCATTTAGGCAGTTAGGCACAACCAGGGCCTAAATCTGCTCTGTGTTTTATCTCCAACTACCTATATTAATTGGGCAAGTGTGTTTGTTTGTTTGTTTGTTTGTTTGTTTTTAACTTTCCTGGACAGTATAGAGAGGGCTGGTGGCTTACACCACTAACATTCTGAATTTCTATCTCGACTAACCTTCTTCTGGCTTCGACTAACCTACTTCCACAGCCCCTGCTAAACCAGCTGTGGAAGGCAGTCCTCCCGGCCCTGTACATGGACCCTCATGGGGTGAATATAAGTTCTATTTGTAGGAGCTGTTGACACCCACATTTTAGAACCCAAAAATCAAGGTCTGTACCTCAAACATATGGTTTTAATCTGGCCTTCCATCATTCTTCCAAGATGCAGAACTGCAATGGAAATCTATGTGTGATGAGAGAACAAGAATGATTTATTTAGTTGCAAGCCCATCAAGATCGGAGGGTAAGGGAGAAGCTTTGAAAGCAAATTCCTAGAGTAGGAAAGAGTAGGTACCATAAAAATTCAATTTTACCAAGGGCTAAATGAGTGTTGTGGTTTTGTTTTTTTTCCTTATTCTGAATTAAGTTTGTTCTGAAATAGAAATCCTTTTCTTTTTCCTTTTACTTCACTTCCATTCTCAGCTCTTGTCTAGGGACCCTATTTAGGATTAAAATAAATGGACCATTTCAGCATAAATGTAGCAGTGCAGGAAGGAGTGTGGAAAGTGCTTACTGCATAAAACACATCCCTTTCTGATTCATTACACCCTTTTTCTGCTGTGTATAAGTGGACACCTTTCACTAACTCACTACAGGGTAGCTGTGCACATGCATTTTGAAAGGGGGAGGAATCCTCTCCCAAAATACATAGGCCTAAACCATAAATCAAATAGACTTATCAAAATCAATCAATTAACAAAAGGAGCCTTTGAAAACTTATCTCAGTCAAGCTTGAAACCTGATTTTCCTGTTAGGTAGGTCCCATAAACAGATACATTTTCATAGGACATAAGCATTCTTTATATCCCAAAGTTACTCTGATTAGAAAATAGTTTATGCAGGAAAAACCAATCACTGATAATAATTAGCTCCCCAAAGAGTAACATTTTGTAAAAAGCAAACTAGAAATCGAAGTATGAGATAGGGCTGAATTAAGGGATTAATTCAAATATGTAATTAACATAACATATTTGTTGCCTGCAATTCCAAGCCTGTAGAGTTTTAAATCTTTGGGTGCAGTTAGAAAGAAAGATATCACGAGAAGCATTGATGAATTCTTAATATTAGATTATTTTATTGAAAAATTTTAAAGACACAGTAATGAAAGTCTTGTCTGTTCTTTATCGAAGATGGAAGAATATATAAATGTGAAAGCGTGGGACCAAGACAATACTAACAGAAGTGTGCATAATGCCTTATATTTTTCAAGCATATATTATCACATGCTCTATTCCAAGATCTTTTCCGGAAACAGTGAGAAAACAGTGAGTAACAGTGAGTTACAACAACCAAATTTGCATTTCTCCAGGAAGGGAGGAAACCAGGAGTGAACATATTTAGCTCTCAACTAGTCAATAGGCTATATTGAGAAATAGATTCATTTAGAGTTAGCAGTCCTACCTGTAACTCACCAGGGACTAAGAGAAGCTAAGCAAATATGCAGGAATCATTGAAGACTCTCAGTATTATGATAGTGTACATGAGCAGTCTAGGTTTCAGGAACCTGGCACTGATATTTACTTTGGAAATTAGGACAGAGATAGCACGAATGTCCATTTTAATGAGTTTGCTCTGCTGCTTGTCCCAAACTTAGGACAAATGTTCTCAATTTATGTGATCATTAATATCTTCTAAAATGTTCTATTTATTTTGAGAGAGAGCATGAGCTGGGGAGAGGCAGAGAGAGAGAGAGAGAGAGAGAGAGAGAGAGAGAGAAGGGAGAGAGAGAGAATCCCAAGCAGGCTCCTCAGTGTCAGTGCAGAGCCTGACACGGGGCTCGATCTCACGATCTGTGAGATCATGACCTGAGCCAAAGTCGGACACTCAACTGGCTGAGCCACTCAGGCACCCCAAAATATTTTAAACTTAATATTTTTACCAGTAACACTGTTTCTTTATTAGCATAAATTCCACAAAATCTCCACCCTCTAAAACTATACTAACTTGGGCATCTTTATTTCTGTGTGGTTATGTATTTCTTAGTGATGGTAACATTCTTAGTTCTGCTTTACTTCAAAAATCAATGAATATTTGGGGCTTCTGGGTGGCTAAGTCAGTTAAGTGTCTGACTCTTGATTTCGGCTCAGGTCATGATCTCACGGTTTATGAGTTGGAGCCCTGCATCTGGCTTGGTATTCTCTGTCTCCCTCTTTCTCTCTGCCCCTCCCCAGCTCTCTCTCTGTCTCTAAATCAATCAATCAATCAATAAATAAATAAACTTTAAAAATCAATGAATACTTAGGCTAAAAAGAGCCTGGAGTAATCAACTAATTCATCCTTCTGTACCCAGACATCCTAGACCTTAGACCATCCTAAAATGATGACTTACTCTTGCCTAATATGATTCCAGACTTAGAGCATCCTATAATAATAGATTACTCTTCCCTGATATGAGTACTATATGCTGGACAAATAATGTACATTCCTGTCATTTATTACTTTTATCACCATTTCACATGTGCTTTTCTTTCACTGAACTTCTTACAATTGATATTAATTACTTATGCATAATTATTTTAAAATGTCTTTTTGTATATTTATTTGTATATCCAAATATCACATAGTTCATCAACTAAGGAAAAATGCTAGCTCTGTCTGTATAGCTCAGTCTTCTACCCTTGTAATGTGGGTTGAATTATGTCTTCTCCCCGCCCCCCCCCCCACCCAAATATGTTGAAGTCCTAAACCCTGGTATCTGTGAATGTTACCTTTCTTGGAAATAGAATTCGTTTTTTGTACATGTAATCATGATTAGGATGGGCCCTAATCTAATATAACGGGTGTCTCTGTAAGAGGAAGATGCCACATGAAGGCACACAATGATAATACTATGTAACAACAGACACAGACATTGGAGCAAAGCAGCTACAAACCTAAAAATGCGAAAGGATTCATGGCTACCGCCAGGAGATATGATAAAGGCAGGGAAGGATTCCACCCAGAGACTTAAAGGGAGCATGGTCCTGCTGACATCCTGATTTTGGACTTCTGGCCTCCAGAACTGTGATAGAATGGATTTCTGTTGTCTTAAGACACTGCTTTTGTAATTTATATTAGCAACCCTAGGAAACTAATACATGATGCAAGTCACAGTTCATAATAGACACTCAATTAAAACTTGTTAAATGAATTCATGAGTGAGTGAGTGACATCATTATACAATGTACTGTAGAAAAGTCTATAAGTGCATGTACACTTGAATGAGTTCATGTACAAGATACTGTTGAGCTACTTTGATGGGGGTAAAGCATTGCTAAGCACAAGCCAGCTTTCTATTTGGTGTGTTATAGTAAATCTATTGTAAATTCCAGGGCAATTTTCCCTACCAATGAACAATTGGCCTCTTTAATGTACAGTCTCTACATTTAAATAAGACTAGTAGATTGTAACCTTTGGCTAAGCAAAATGTAATTATAAAATGATATAATCATTGAAATGTTACATAATATTCTCAATGTAATAAAAATAGAAATAAACATGAAATAGAAATATGTACTATCTTCCATTTGAGAATATGAAAATATTGGAGACACATAGCTAGCATCTGAGTGACAAATGCTTTGTTATTATTATTTTACATTTTCCTGTGATGATTTATAAATGTTTCATTGTATAAACCACTAAGGAATTCTTTAGAATATTTATTTCCATTTTACAGGTAATTCAACCAAGGCATTTTAATATCTAAATTAGGAACTAAAAATGTCAACACTAGGTCACATTTGTCTTCTGACTTTAAACCTCATACCATATAGAGAGACTGGCTTGACAAAAAAGAATCATTGTATCTCCTTAAACCATAATTTTAATGACTTGATAAGCTTAATGCATTTTAGTACAAAAAATCTCTCCCAGAAGGAGAGAAAATGAGACCAAATGACAGAAATGGATTTAAACAAGTACAGAAATACAGACATGATTTATGTTGCATATTTGATGTATACACACATGAAGATAAGAGTCTGAGATGGAATGTATACACATCTATTTGCTTGAGAAAACAAGTTTCTGGAAAGCATGACCTATGCTGAAATTTTAACTCCTAAAAGACACTGTCAGATGGGTTGATCTTAATGAGTGCCACTTAGCAACGATAATCTGTCTCTTAATGTTCAGATCTTCTGATCTCTGTTTGCTCTCTTTGAGCAACAATTGATTTACTGGCTATAGGTAAAAACCTACACACTTGGAAGTACTATGCGTCTATTTTTTTTCCATGATTGCAATAAGCATAAGAAGTCTATTTGTTATAAATAAACTCTAGAAATTTCCCAGTAGGGCAATTGAAACTCTACAGCTTGTTTCCTTGCATGACAGCCTTCGAAAATAAGTTCCCCTAAAAGGTAGTGTTACTTTGGCAGTAGGTACAATGGATATCAATGGGCTGGCGTGTACATATCCTCAGGAATGAAGACATGGGTAAGCTTTGGTTTGAGGTCTTTTGTACGGGCTTTAAGAAAAGCTCCTTCTTATTAACGTGACAATATTTACGGGTATGTTTTTTACTTGGAAATTTACTCTCTGTGAAATTTATATGTTACCTATTAAGTAATCACAGCTATTTGATGACTGATAAAAAATGGGCACCCGTTATACCTTTTGCAGTGTTTAAAAACCTTCCTTGTCTATTGAAGGCAGAGATGATAACCTCTGATTAGTACCATCTCTCTAAGGATGGCTCCCCCAGTCTGGAACCCCAGGGCAAGGAGAGATCTTATGGTTGCCTGTGTCCATTGCCTTTAGAGTACTTTGTGTCTCCTGTTCCAGGCATCTCTCTCTTCTGCAAAATATCCTGACATTGTCAGCTCATGGCGAACTCCCTCTTCTCACTGATATTTAAATTTTATAACAAGTCAGCACTTTGTGCATGATTGTAGCCAAGTGCTAGTTTTTTGATCTCATGGGTAGCTTCACCTCCCTATGCCTATGACTAATCCCCCATAAAATGGGAATATTAATGGTTGCCCCAATTCTAAATTCTTTCATTTGTGTATTCAGCTGTGTTGTGATGATCAAATACTATCATATAGACTGAAGTGCTTTTAAGAAATATAAAATAGGTAGGAAATATGAAACAGTGTGTTAGTTCCAAAAATGTGAACCCTCTATTAGATCTGGCAATATAACTATCTACTTGTGTCTCTCTTGAAGTGCATCAGTACAGTTGTCTTGCTCTGTACACATATTTGTATATCTGATGCCCTTGTTCTGTTTGTTGAGCCTGACAAATCTCACCTTTCCCACCAGACTAGAAGCCGCTGAGGGCAGGGGTTTATATTTGTCTTATGTCCCTCTGCATATGTAGCAGATTTCTGGTCTCCGTTCGTGACTGATTTATGACACTATTCATTTCTATACCATCAAGGACTTTTCTAGAAAACCACTGTGGTTTTGTGGTAGCTTTGAGCAACTTGTTCTGGCTGTTACTGGTCCACCAACATGTGCAAAATGGTAGAGCACTGTGATCCCAGAACCCAAGGAATCTGAAAACATGGTGAATTCCAATTGGCTTAAAAGTTATCAGTTGTATTGTCCCTTTTTTTGTTAGATGTGTGGCCAACCCAATCATCTTTCTTTTAAGTGTGCTTGAAGACAGTACAGATGTAAGGCAAGCTTTCCCTCCCATGTTTCATCTGCTGCCTTCCACAAAGAAGGCAATAGCAATAGATTTATCACTGAAGGATATGAATGGCTTGCCCCTTTGCTTGCCTGTGTGCAAGCACGGAGCAAACAGGGTCCTTCAATTGCAGGGAAGCCCACTCTGCTACAGCGCTCAGCTTGGAGCAGAGGGAGTTAAAAAGCTTTGGTTTTCCCTCAGTAACCGTTTAGAAGTACACAATGCAAGTCAACCATCGTTTAATTTATTTTGCTTTGTTAGATGGCGGCGTTAATTAATTTTGCTTTGTCGCCTCGCTTTCCTCTTGATAACATCATTCTTTTTAATAGCAATGGAACCTTGCAAATGTCAAGCAGCCTGCCCCAATCACAACAGGCTGCAACATAAAAACACATTAGTTTGGAGGCACCACAAGTAAGTACTTTAGGAAAAAAATGTAATAGCTGTAATTATGTTTGTGCCTGCCAGTGAGCTGCCCTCCTCCTTTCTCTCTTTCTCTTTCCCTGTGTCCTTAATGGATTTTTGTTGTACAAAAAAATCACCATCTCTTGTCAAATACTCAATGGCCTCTGCCTTTTGAGCGGTCAGCTATTTGTATCTGAGTTGACCCACCTGCCACATTGTGATGCTCTCTGATGCTCTCTGTGCTCAAATGTTACTTGTTGGGTCTATTTGATTGACCTCCTTCTTGAACCATTTTGTACGGTCTCCATAATTTAAAGATTACTTGTTTCTCTGTATTAGATTAAAGCCTGCTTATATCTCCAAAGCACATCCCACAGCCCTAGGTCGATAACTGGGTTAACACGCCATTCCCTATCTATCTAAGGCCCTCTACTAGACCTGGTACTCCTATCAAGGCTGAGTCCTAAGTTTGTCACCAAGAAGGGAAGACCTTAATACCTAATCTCCAAAGATTTCAACCCATTCCCCAGCTTCATGCAATCTGTTTGGCTTTGTAGCCTTGGGGTGTGTAAAGGTGAAAAGAAACTTAAATCAGTAAAAGGAGTTATGGTTCCCTGAGATATCAGTGTGGTGCTTTCAGAGTGATAGTTCCCATGGGTTTCGCACTGAGAGTTGGTGCACTGAAACAGTTGCTGTGATGACAAAGAATGGGAAAGAAGACTTGCTTTCCATTTTCAAGCCTGAAATTAGGTAAGCGAGGACACAGGGGTAAAAAGATATGTGTGTGTGCAGAGTCTATGATCTTGTATAAGGGTCTTGGCTTTGGGAGCATGGGTGGCTCAGTTGGTTGGGCATCCAACTTCAGCTTGGGTCATGATCTCACGGTTCGTGCATTCAAGCACCCCGTCAGGCTTTGTGCTCACAGCTCAGAGCCTGGACCCTGCTTTGGGTTCTGTGTCTCCCTCTCTCTGCCCCTCCACCACTCACACTCTGTCTGTCTCTCAAAAATAAATAAACATTAAAAAAGGGGTCTTGGCTTTAAGAGTTCTTCTCTGGATCTCACAGACAGATATATAGAATCATCAAATATAACATAAGAGGGTTATCTGGAAGGATCTCAAGTCTAGGATACTTATTTAACTCTGAGTAAGCTGAGACAGAGAAGGGAGAATCCTTCTGCATGCTGCCAGCTGCTATGGGAAGGTGTAGCATGTAGAGAATCCTGCTAGCATGCTGAAGACAGTATGAATCACTTTAGAGTCATATAGACTCTGGGATCGGTTAGTGGATAGTTGAGTGTGCTTGGAGAAGGCTCTTAAATTCTCTGATGCTCAGCTTCTTTACTTGCAAACGGAGACTTTATGGGACCCTTCTGAGGGTGAGAAATAAGAAATCCTAAAGTAAATTAATTTAGCTGTCATAACTCCAGATGATTGTTTATTCATTCATTTATTGTCTATGTGTGTGTGCGTGTAGTTGTATATACGTATATGTGTGTATGTATGTACCTGTCTGTCTGATTATGTACCAGGCTAGACACTGGGACTATACTAATGGTGACCAACACAAACTTAGCCACTGCCTTTCTGGATCCTCTAATCTAGTGGGAATGACGTGATACGTTTCACGAAAGGACTTAAGGCATTTAGTGTCTAAGTCCCTCTGGCATTTGACAGAAATGGCCTGGGAGAGAGGATATGCCTAGGGGTAGGAACGGCATAAGCTAAGACTTACCAATTAGAAAGTCAAGGAATGTTGGAGCAGTGAAATAGAGAGCATACTGGATATAGAGGGAGTTTGTGTCCAAGGGACTAGAGAGGGACACTGTTTGAGGATCTCAATTTTCATGCGAGGGGATTATTGTGCTATTCTATTGGTAATGGGAAGCCAGGAAGCCATTCAAAGATCTTGAGTGGTGGACGAAGCAGTTTAGGAAGAATGACCTGGAATCAGCAGACATATATAGTGGAGGGGAAACTGTTTAAGACAGTAAAATGCAGAGCAGTTATGCTATGAAGGAAGTGAAGAAGAGTCAGGGAGTCCCTCTAAAAGATGAGACTGTTTGGGGAGTATACGAATAACCGCCAGGAGCAGGTGAGAGGCTACCTGGTATAACAGATGGGATTGCACGATCCAGAATCAGAACAGGTGGGCTCAGATCCCTTCTCTATCCTTTACTTGCTCTGTGAAGCTGGGGGAGGTAACTCACCTGGTCTGGTCGATCCTTGTTGCCATAGGGACCTCTAAGGGCTTGGGGGAATTCCTGAGGGGACCTCTCTCAGCATGTGCACTGCTCCGCACAGAAGCAGCAAACCGGTGCTGGCTGTCATTATTTTGCGGGTCCTTACCTTGCTGAAAGTCTCACCTGCATTTTTTCATTTCATCCTTTTACTGTTTTCCTGACTTTTGAAAAAGAAAGCTTAAGCCTGGGACGGCTAACCTCTTCGCCCCAAGTCCTACAGTTGGTGAGTACTGATATCCAGATTTAATCCGGACCCAGAGAATCCAGATATTCACAATTTTCCGAGATCCAAACACCACCTCCCTGTTTCAGAGAAGAAACAACCAAAGCGTGGTTTAAGGCTCTCACTCAAAAGATAAAGAGAAAAAAATATGCATCGAGAAGAAACAAGTAAAATAGGGTTTCATAGACTCTAGAAGGAATAACAAATGAAAAGGGGTGCCAGTAGGTAAATAACGTATGGGTGTTAGCATTTCTTACAGGATCTAATCATTCTATCCTCTGTGCCAGAACAAGCCTTGGAAAGGAGTGCTTTCATTCTGCCAGCCCTGAACTGGAGAATCTTCAGTGACTTTCCACCGCCTTAGGACAAAAACCTCGTCACCTTAATGTGCCTTTTGAAGTCTTCACCCTGGCCCTGGCCTATATTTATAACTATATCTTCTGATCAATTCCTTGGAACATCATGTGTACTGGACCATTTTTTCCCCCCACTGAAGTCCTCCTAGAAGTCCTCCCGAAGTGCCATTCTGCTTTGCCATGGTCTCTCGGCTTCTCTGAGTATGCAGAAGACTTGGGAGGTGATTAAGGTGGAGGCCTCTGGAAGCTGACTTCCGAGGTAAGGTGTTTGTCCTGGCTCCACACTGTCTGGCTTGGGATTGGAGCCAAGGGATTCAACCACCCTATACCTCAGTTTTCTCATCTATAGAATGGGGATGTAAGTCATGCAATCCTAGAGTGTTTTCAGGATTAGAAGACACAATTCATGGACAGGACTGAGTAGCATTCCTGAGATGGTGTAGAAGGTCGATAGACATTTGCTTCTGTTATTATCTCATGCCTTCTTTCAAAGCCTAGGACAAAAATCCTTTCACTTAAAAGGCCATCTTTGACCATTAATAACCTCCACCTCTAACCTCCTCAAATTTTCACAAAAGTTACTTCGCATTTACGTGTTTCATGTTGTTAACTCGCGAATGCCCTGTGTGTGTATGTGTGAGCATGGGTGCATACGCACGTGTGTTTTCTTAATTAAACTGCAAGCTACTTGGGGGGCGAAATGCTAGTAAATAATTTCCTCTAACTCTTAGTGTATTTAATCTAGTTCTTTCCAAATAGTAGGGCTCAATGAGTATTGACTGATTGGGGCATTACAAAGCGTTCTGAGGGATGGTTCCGGCAATATTACCAAGGCTTTTATCAGCTGTAAGCAAAAGTAATAAATAACTAACCCAGAGAATCTGAGGGAAGATATTCACTGGTCAATCAAGACAGCATTTTCAATTTGGCCCATGTTTACATGAGTCTGCCATTTGAATAGCAGCCAAGGATCACACGAAGAACATGCTGGGCGGGGCCAAGACAGATACTGCGTCTGCTTGACAATTGCAGTGTCTTGAGTAAACTTTGGAGGCCATCCTGCTCCATAGCCTCCTTTTCTACTCACCTTTTTAATATCCTCAAGAAATCTATTCTTAATAATCAATTGGAATTAAAGAAGTGCACAGACATTTCAAATTAAATATCTTAATTAAATGCACATCTGAGAACCTTAATTTAATGTATTACCTAAAGCTACATGCTCTCAAGACATCTTAATTTACACTGAGTATAATCGCACCTTACTCTTAATTCAGGCAGTAAATGGTACAGGTAGCTCTTTATACTCCTTAATGGAGAGTAAAATCTCTATTATAAAACAATACTGCCCATGCAAACAACCTCTATTTATTTTTAAGCATAAACTGTTTATCTAGACAGGTCATTAAGCCTTTCTCTTATTATTATTTTTTTCAACATTTGAGGTACTCCAGCCAAGGATTTATAAACAGAACAGAGGAAGAGTATGCATTTCAATTTTGGATTCTGTGATAGCTAATAATGCCTTAGTTTAGTTGAGGTTAAAGTAAACTTAAAACTCCAGTAAAAATTAAAAACAAAACACAACAGTTGTGTTTCCTCTGAGAATTAATGCTTGCCAGAAACGTGGATAATAGAATGATATATTATAGCAAAACATGTACTAAATTCTATATTTTCTACTTTCTGTAAAGTTGTCTTTGAGTTAGCATGCTAATTTTTGAAAAGAAAAAACAAAGCTTTCTTCACAAGTGATTTTTTAACTGCAGGGTTTGCTTCCTATTGTCGAAAATAAGATTTCTGCCCTTCAAATAAATGCACTAAATAGTTTCTCCTATAAGTGTTCACTTCCTTTCTCCCTCCTTTCTTTCTTTCCTTCCTTCTTTCTTTCCTTCCTTCCTTCTTTCTCTCCTTCCCTCCTTTCTTTCTTTCCACCTAGAAAATTATTAATTTTAAAAACAATTCAGTATATTATATTGATATAATTTCTACTGCTTTGGAAATAGGATATTTTACTTCACTTTTTTATTGCAAGTAGTCACATAAACCAGAATTAGGAACCAAGAAAGTTAAAGGTTATGACCAAGTAGAACACAAGAAGCTGGAGAATTTGGAAGAACCACAGTGAAAACGAACCATGCTCCCTTCTTTGGGCCAGTAAGACATTCTTTAATGTCTTGATTTAGAACAGTAGGAAATGAGTAGTAAGTGATGGAAAAACCCTTGAGCATAGTCATAGAAAAATGTGGTGAAACAACAGCAGAAAAACCATTTAAATTTAAAAAATTTAATTTAAAAAATTTAGATGCATGAGTTCTAGCATAATGAATGTCATCTCTGACATCATTGCAGAAATATTTTATACTTGGTATAAAATGATAAGGCATGCGTAAGATTTGAGAACTTGAAGATATAAGATGGAAACGATGGAGAATAACAATGTTTAAATCAAAGCATAGAAACTATATTCACCTATTTTAAATCTTACCTCTTTTTCGTCCCATGTCAAAGCCATGCAATTCATTTAGATAGACTGGTTTACCTGATTTATATGCAGCTGTTGTGTTTATGGGTGACAGGGAATTTTTTTCCCCGGGTTTCAATGAGCCTTTAAAAAGGATTATATTCTACTGGCAAGCTAAGAATGATGTTTAAACATGCCTTTCTCAGCATTTACCTCTGAGTGATTGAATCTGAGTATCTCCTAGGAGTGAAATATTTGATTATGAAACTTTTGGATTGCACTTGAAAGGCCACTCCATAAACATTTCTCCCAGCCCATGTGAACAGCTACATTGCCCCCCAAAAGTGCATGGTGACCTTGAGGAAAATAGGTATTAATTGTAGCCAGAATACTCCATCGTGCGAAAACCAGGAAATGCTAACAGTGAAGAGGGAGGCATTAAGGACCTCTTGCTGACTAGCCTGGGCTAGTTTCTGAGGCCTGTCTTTGAAGTCCCTCATTCGGTTTTATTTTCTGGAATATTTGCCACCCCTGCACCCCTCCGCTCTACCTCCCTGAGGAAGAGAACAGCCCAGTGCTATCTGAACCGGAAAGCTAATACTTCCTGAAAGTGACTGATGAGTTCTATCTCTTAATAGGCCAAAAATAATCAATGGGGCATGAGATGTGCTGGGCAGGAGCTGGCTGACCTTGCCGATGCAGACAGGACCCTACAGCAGCCAACAGCATGAGGGATGCAGCCAAACCCACCAAGTCCCCTTCAGTTACCAGTTAAGTAGTATTAGTCCACATTTCTCACAGAAAAATCATTACCTATCATTTAACGACAACTCCCATTGTGATTGGGGTCGTTATTTGTCAAGCACAAAGCATCACGCAAAATCACTGCCCTTTGTCATACGTGATGAATATTTCCTGCATAAAAGAAGATGTAGTTGTCTCTGGAAATTCTAAGACATTTTCCATTTAAGAGGGTATGCCAGACTAATTTGTGGGATGATGAGGTCATTGGTCTCAGGCTTCAGCTCACTTTTTATTTCTCTTCTTTAATCTCATTCTCTTCATTTTCTTTATTACTGAGAGGGAAGCAAACTCACAAAAACCTGTTATCTATTATCCTTGTTCCAAATTTTGCTGGTTCTCAGTCCCTAGGGTTCAAAGTCAATATGTTTGGTAATGACTTTTTACAAAGAAAAAGGGAAAGGAACAGAGATTGGATTTCAAGTGTTATGATAAATGCATATCTGAATTTTCAGCTGAGTGTGGCTTCAAGAACTCTGCTTCAGTTATATAGGAAGGCATATCTTCTGAGAAACCGAAAACTTACTGAATACTAACCCAAATGCCATATTCTGTGTGTGTGTGTTTCTCGGTCTGTCTCTCTCTTTCATCAGTACCTCCTCCCTCTCTCTCTTCACACACACACACACACACACACACACACACACACACACACAGAGTCATCCCTCATTCTGGTAAAAACACAGGGAACTACTTACTCATGTTGTGAACAGAAAATAGTTGAGTTTGTTATCAGTTGGAGAAGCCAGCGTTTATGTCACTCAGGTCTTTCTCCCCCCTCGAGTTGCCTTACTACTCGGCTTCAAATTCGCTTCATTGCTTGCATTATGTTAGTTTTGCAGGGTGAAAATATACGGTGAGTTCTGGATTTTTAAAAAAATATGTTAGGGGCCCCTGGTTGGTACACTCGGTTAAGCGTCCAACTCTTGAACTCAGCTCAGGTCATGCTCTCACAGTTTGTGAGTTCGAGCCCTGCATCAGGCTCTGCCTAGATGGTGCAGAGCCCGCTTGGGATTCTGTCTCTCTTCTCTGGCCCTCCTCTTGCTTGTGAGCACTCTGTCTCTCTCTCTCAAAATAAATAAATAAACTGAAAAAATAGAATTGATTAAAAAAATACATATGTATGCTAAAATATGTTGGAAACCCCACTAGCAAAATGAATTCCAAACCCAATGTGATTCAGACACACACAATCGAAGATGAATATTAATTTATTTTGTATAAATGCTATGTGATGATATAGATGTTAAACCAACAGTATTTTTATTAATTTTTTTTAAATTTTTATTTGTTTTTGAGAAAAAGAGACAGAGCATGGGGGGGGTGGGCAGAGAGAGGGAGAGACAAAATCCAAAACAGATTCCAGGCTCTGAACTGTCAGCCCAGAACCTGACGCGGTGCTCAAACCCACAGACCGCAAGACCGTGACCTGAGCTGAAGTCAGATGTTCAACCTGACTGAGCCACCCAGGAGCCCCCTAGTATTTCTTAAAGAAGAAAAATAGAACAAAAGCTTTATAGAAGTGTCAGTTTCACCAGTTCTTATTTGTAAATAATGCAGTTTTCTGGCTGACAGTGGAAAATTTAGGAAATATTGTTGCATTTTTGAAATTAACATGTAAGTCGACCTCTTTTTCTCTCAAGAGTTTTCCCTAGATATTTTATTCTTTATTTTCTCAAGGACTGTATGAGGAAAAAGTGTGTGTGTGTGTGTGTGTGTGTGTGTGTGTGTGTGTATGTGTGTATACATGTGGGTGTGTGTCCCCACACACATAATTATGTGCAACTGTGGGATTTCCTAATTGGAAACTAAGTTTTCTGAAAGTTGGAACTGGCTGGGGTCTTGGCATCTTTAGTGTCTGACCAAACCCAAAAAGTTTAGGTCCAAGTGGAAAATTACCATAATGGTTACGTTACGTTTTTTACCCCCAATCCAAAAAGCAGAGTGCTTTCTAGGAATGCACAGACAAAGGGACAACTGGAGTGGCCGGCCTCGCTCTTAAGGGACATAATCCTTAGCAATCTGGTGGCCTGCTGCCTTCCATGCTTTGGGGGATTCTTACAGCACCCCGTAGTAGTTGAGATCACTGAGACTGTGAATCGAGGAACGAGGAAAGAAGGTGAGAGATGGCTGGTTTTTCACCCAAGCGGGAATAGTATTTTTCCCCCGATAAACTAGACATTCCATGCTAGGGCAGAAGTTCTCTCCCCCAAAGCTGACATCTGATGAACCTTTGCCTGTAAACTCGAATGTCCTTCTCACGCAGGTGTCCAGCTACCAGGCTGTGAGTGTGCACATCATCCGTTCATCAGATTGTCCCATGGATCTGATTATTTCTGCCTCATTGGGAATATTTGGGGATGGTCTAGGCACAGCTGGATGTGTGCAGCTGACACAGCTGAGAAAGTAGTGCAGATCAGAGGGAAAAAATCATTTTACACTTCTAGACACCCTTGAAAAGGGAAAGCAAAGCACCACTGCAGCCAGGTATTCGCCAGATGTCTCTGCTCCAGTCTGAAGGCAAACTAGAGCAGAGCGATGACACTAAGGGCCCTTAAGCTCCTGCTGTAGATTTGTTATTAATTAAAAATTCAGCAAGGGAAATCTCAAGTTCTTTAAAGGAATGCTTTATCTATTTCCCCATATGAGGATGAACTCTTATAAAGTCTATTTCATGATACTCATATCGATGGTTTGGGAGAATGAATTAATTGTTGGGGGAACAAAGCAGGTGAGTGAACACAGAAAAAAAAGCCTTACCAAAAGAACAATTAAATGAGATAGGTCATATGATCAGGGTTGAATATACTCCTGATGATTCTCCAGGTTCCTTTCTTTCTGCATGAGAGGACTCAGAGAAAGCACTACTTTCCCAAGGACTATTATTTAAGTCTACAAGTGTATTGAAAAGCTTAAGGTCTGGAAATCAAAATCTGAATGATTCTTAGGGAATTAAGAGTTCCTTCAGATAGCCCTCATCATAAGTGAAATCACATTATGGTTCTAGTACTCAAAATTCCAGTAGTACTCCCTTTTTTCCTCCCTTTAATTCAGCTCAGTGGTTTAAGGCACATTTTTCAATGCTAGAAATTTTGGTGGTGTAATGAAGGAAAGACTCAACATAAAAATAAAATAAATCAGTAATATTGATAAAACAGTCACTACCATGGTTAAATGATATTTCCCATTACCCATAAAGCATCAGGAGTTACGGCATTTTTTTCTTTTGTCCAAGTTTGATACCCTTTACAATTTTGGTCAACTCTTTTTTTTTTTTTTAATTTTAATTCATTTTTGAAAGGCAGAGAGACACAGAACGCGAATGGCGGAGGGGCAGAGAGAGAGGGAGACACAGAATCCGAAGCAGGCTCCAGGCTCCGAGCTGTCAGCACAGAGCCCGACGGGAGGCTCGAATTCACGGGCCGCAATATCATGACCTGAGCCTGAAGTTGGCCGATTAACGGACTGCGCCACCCAGGCACCCCTGGTCAACTCTTTCACTGACCTAATCAAGATGTCTTCAACTTCGGGATATTGAGTTGCAGTTTTTCAGTAATGAACAAGCTTTCTTTGGTGCCAGCTTCATTTTAGAACCCTGGCCTGCTCGTAGCAGACACCCAAGGTAACCCACGCTTTCTCGTATCATGCTTACAAAGTTGTGTCAAAATAGAATTTTACACGTGAAAGATTTTAGGAAGTATATGTGAAATAGTGACGTGTCTCCACTCACGTTTGCATGTAGGAACACTCAGTAATTAGTGCACACCACAATTTCTATGGAGACTAATTCCCTGCATGTGGCCAACCCTTGGACATAACTGCTAGAGGGAGAAGGCACAGGTAAAAGAAGGTCCAGGTGTGAAATTGTGACCAATGTCCTCATGGTAAGAAAGAGAGAGTGAGATCCTCGAATCTTCAAGATGGCTCATAATATGGGGCAGCCAATTGTTACAGGATGTGAAGGAGGGGAATGTTTTGGCACATTCTAGCCTTGGGAAATGGAGGAAAGCGGACGGCACAGATAAAAACAAGGCATGTTTGGGGGCGCCTGGGTGGCTCAGTCAGTTGAGCATCCAACTCTTGATTTCAGCTCAGGTGATGATTTCACAATTTGTGGGATCAAGCCCTCCATCCGGCTCTGCACTGAAAGCACAGAGCCTGCTTAGGATTTTCTCTCTCTCTCTCCTTCTCTCTGTGCTCTTTCCCCACTTGCTCTCTCTCTTTCTCTCTTAAATATAAATAAATAAACATCTTCACTTAAAAAAAAAAGGCACCTTTAGGAAACATGAGGAATCGTGTTTTGAAGCATTGATAATTTGGACCTGAAAGACAAAAGATAAGAAATGAAATCTCTTCCTCAGTTGCTCTGAGAGTAATCCTGAACCCCAAGCCACTGCTAAGAGCTGAACGTTCCGGACACTCATTTTTCACAGTGTCGTCAAAATATCATGTAACACGGTTACATCTTCACCAGCCTGGAATTCAGCTGCTGCGTATTGAAACTATGTCTTCTCCCTCTGTGTCCCAGCCACACTGTTGCCTTCCCCTTAGGCAAATAGGGTCAGAAATGTTTTTGGGGAGTGCTTTTAGACATGATCTGCACGTGGATAGGTAATTATGTTGTTGTTGTCTCATTTTCCACAATAATTGTACCATACTATTTTAGAGCTGGATTTCTTTATTTATTCTCTCTCTTTCTCTCCCTTCCTTCTTCCCTCCATGTTTTTATGAGGATGTGTTACGTATTTTATAAGATACTGCTAATCTTTTCTAAGGTAAGATATTAAACTACCTAACCCCTAATGGTAGATTCTTAGAAATTCTAGCATCAGCATGGAAAAAAAAAAATACATTTAATTCTCATCCACCTCATGCTGTCTAATCACTCCATCTTGAATGATTACCCACACGACAGGAGTTGAGAATATGGACTCCAGCATAGGCGGGCCATGGTGGGGTCACCTCGGATTGCGTTGCCCAGACCTCCTTCTGACATAACTTTTGGTGAGGAGTGAACTTAGCTGACAGCCTGCAGTCACAGTGCATTTGGGGTGCACAGCACATCCAAGCTCAGCCATGCTTTCCCTGGGCAGCTGTCAGCTAGTGACCAAGCACGGCTGCATACTAGCACTTGGGCATTTCTACTCCACGCAGGACCCCTCCATGATGGGACCCCTTCCATCTTTGTTGGGAGCTCCCAGGGGGCTGACCGAGATCTTCTCTGAGGTAAATGGCAGTATGAGTCTTCCTATTCAGTCCTTCTTCTTACCCATTTTCCTTTCACATATATCAGAACATTTTCTAAAGACTGTCCCCACCTGCTCCTTCTCTCTCTCTCTCTCTCTCTCTTTACAGGTGCCACTTACAATAAATCCTTTGCATTTTCACTCTATATTGACAATCGCTTTCCAAAGGACCCAGACTGACACACGTGGTTTACATATGGCTCTTACATGTTCTAGTTATATGAACGTGAGAGATTAACTTAATTTCTCTCTATTCTCATTACTGATTTTTAATTATTGAAGCTGTGCATGCATGAAAAATCAACTCATCAATCAAAGATTCTTGCACATTTTACCAGATAAACTCCTCAATTAATTTCTCTGAAATAGAGCAGTAGGAGATAAAATTCTGAGTTCTTACATTTTGGAAAAAGTCTTTAATTTTGATTTTGCATCTGATTATTAGTCCCCTTGGCTACAGAGTTATGAGTACAAATTCATTCTGTTTTCCTAGAAATTTGATGGTATTACTTTCTAGTAACAAGTGTCATTGCTGACAAAAGCTAATGACAGTTTTAAACCTAATCCTCTAGAGGTAAACTATATTTATTTACTTTTTAGAAGTTTAAAATTTTTTTTTAAAGTTTATTTATTTATTTATTGAGAGAGAGAGAGAGAGAGAGAGAGAGAGAGAGAGAGAGAGCCCCAAGCATGCCTGGTGCTGTTAGTACAGAACCTGACTTGAGGTTCAATCTCACAAAGTGTGAGATCATGACCTGAGCCTAGAGCAAGAGTCAGATGCTTAACTGACTGAGCCATCCAGGTTCCCTAGAAGTTTTAAGAATTTTTTATATACTTTTGGTGCTTGAAAATGTCACTGGCATGTTCCCAGGCCCAGGTCTGTCTTTATTTATCATGCTGAGTACTCAGAGAACTTGTTTACTTTTAAGACTGATTCATAGCTGTCTTCAGCTCTGGGGAATTTTCTTCTATTATTTCTTTGATTATTTCCACCACTTCAATTTCTTTCTACTCCCTTTCTGGTAGCTCTATTATAAGAATGTTGGATTTATTGGGGCACCTGGGTGTCTCGGTTGAGTGTCCAGCTCTTGGTTTCTGCTCAGGTTATCATCTCAGGGTTGGGAGATCGAGCCCCATGTTGGACTCTACCCTGGGCATGGAGAGTGCTTGAGATTCTTTCCTTCTCTCTCTCTCTCTCCCTCCGCCCCTCTCCCCTGCTCATGCTCTCTCTCTCTCTCTCTTAAAAAAAACAACAGAATAAGAATGTTGAGCTTCTTGATTGCTAACGTATATGTATTTCTCTCACATTTTTGCAAAATTATTTTTTAATTATTTCATGTTCTGCTTGTCTCAACCACTGCTATTGACTTTTTTGCATATCCATTCTTAATTTATAAGAGTTATGTTTTATTTTCCTTCTGATTATTTCTTTTTGTTATAAGCTTTTGGGTTTCATATATATATAATGGTCTGTCTTAGCAAGAAAGAGTGAGATAAGGTAGTGTATATGTCTAGGCTGAAATACTTTTATTATTATTAATTAGACTCATGTTTTCCTATCACTTTGTTAAACTTCTTTCTTAGTTAATTTTTAAAATCCATAGCCTGACAGAGCTTATTTAAAATTAAATATTCAACTCTTTTCCAGGGTTAACTGGAAGTACTCATTTAACTTGGATTTCATTTGCTAGTTAAGTTTAGATTTCGTTCCCCACACCTGTAACTCCTATGCATACAAATCTACTTACATTTTAATAACCCAGGATAATGTTTCCTCAAAAACTTCACCCACTCGGTGATCATTTTTTCCAGAAATGATTAATGATGATAATTTATATAAAGCCTTCTACTGAAAATCACATTAAATAACAACATTGCCAGTACATCCTCATATCTCATTACACTGAAGAGCAGTATTTAGAATAAATGCTGCTACTTTAACCAATTTCAAACCTTTAAATTTACATCTATGAAGAAATGGAATAGTTAAAATAAATTATTTTAATAGATATGTGTACTGACCATAGTATCCCTATTCACAGTATCAAGGAGTCATTAAAATTTCTCATTCTCGGGGTACTTGGGTGGCTCAGTCAGTTAAGCATCTGACTCTTGGTTTCAGCTCAGGTCATGCTCTTGTGGTTCGTGGGTTTGAGACCTGCATTGGGCTCCACACTGGATTCTCTTTGTCTCCCTCTCTCTCTGCCCCTCCCCTGCTCATGCTCTGCTTCTCTCTCTCTCTCTCTCTCTCTCTCTCTCTCTCTCTCCCTCAAAATGAATACATAAATTTAAAAAAAAGTTATTCTAGAGATAGCAGACTAGGTTTGGATCTCAATTCAACTGCACGCTCATGGATGAACTAACTTTTCAGAGTCTGTTTCTTAACAGTGTTGGTGAGGATTAACAAATATAATGCATGTGATGGAGTCAGAATAGTGCCCAACACACTGTAAGCACTCAAAACACGTGAATTCTTATGATAGGCGAGTAAATTGACAAACTCTCAGAAGAAAATTTTTGTGTCCATTTTTTCCGAAAGTGATTGCATCGTTTTCTTTCTTACTGCCTCATTGCATTTTGTTTTACCTCTGGAATAGTTCTTGTTTACTCTCAGCTTGTGTATGTACAGTTATTTTTCTGCTTCTCGAACTCTACGTTTAGAACGAAGTGGCCAGAGATTGTCACCTTTTCTCCTCCAGCAAAACACTCAGGCATTTTGCATATTTCACTTCATCGATGAAAAAGAAAAGGTAGTGGTCCAGCAGAATGGGAATATAACCTGATACCAGAGTCTCTATGAAAAAAAAAAATTCCAAAGTGCAAACTCACTGAAACATTTAGGAGGTAAAATCTGGCAAAATGTCCAATGAGGAAAAGGAAGATACTTGTAAATAAACAAAGAGGAACTTCGAGAACGGGTGGGCTTTCATCATGAGTGACAAAGCAAAAAGAAAAAAAAGTGCTCATTGTAGACTGAGTAAAGGAGGTTAAGCATGTTCAGGTTGTGAACACTCTTGTGTTAATGGTATGTACTTTTAGAAAGTAATTTTTGAACATAATTAAGGGTAGGCAGGGAAGAAGGCTGGGGAGTGGGTGTGCACTATGAAGAGCTTTAAATGTGAAATTAAGGATCTTGCCCTCAGTCTTTACTCCTGGCCACTACTGTATCAGATGGGGAGTCCCATTCATAAAATAGTGTACATCCTCACTAGGAAAATGGATGCATCTAACAGGTTCTTTCTGAGAGGGAACAGATACATGGCAGCCAGTAATGGCTTCTTTTCAACACTGTGGCTGAGATTCTGGGCTGAAATTTGGTGAAATTTGGTGAAGCAAATCCAGTGGTCTTAGAATAGACTTGATAGAGTGCCAATTATATGAATGAAAGGTCTACAGACAGCTTTGAATTATTCCTGATCTCCAACTTTCTTGCTGTGGGTTTGGTCCATTTCTAGATCATGAGAACCAACCAGCACTATCCCTGGTCTTTAATGTT
Organism: Panthera onca; assembly: GCF_046562875.1. Lineage (NCBI taxonomy): Eukaryota > Metazoa > Chordata > Mammalia > Carnivora > Felidae > Panthera > Panthera onca. Next base: position 19,615,593 of record NC_138343.1, on the reverse strand, counting down.
TCAGATCCAGCCTTTGTCATATATCGAAGTCACTGCCATTCGGATGCTCATCAGCACTTCCATCACAGAAAGGAAATGGGAAACAAAACAGAGTGGAACCTAAATCCAAGGATTTTAACATGTCTTCATGGATTTGACAAAGGAGAAAGGTAAAACTCTGGACTAAATGGTTTCAAAAGTTTCACCTGTGTTTAAAACCTCTCACAATGAAAGAAGATCAAAATTAACTTTTAATATTTTATTCTACTTTCAAATCTTTGAAATACTTTGTCTTTGTTATTCTAAATTCCCTCCAAGGCCTCTGTCTCTCTTGTTTACTACTTTGGCTAACAGCTAGAGTTCCTTGAGAATTAGAAATAGCCATATCCCAACTCTGATTCCCACCTCCTCCATCCAGGGAAGAGTGGTTTGTTGTTGGTCTTGGTGTGTGGAGCCTAAGGATCTCTCTGTGGGAGGCTGGGGAGGGTGTGAAGTTTGGGTCGCAGGGGAAGGGGCCTGGTAATGTATCACAAAGCTCCTTCCTTCCTTCTTGGCAGGCGTTTTTCCTAGAGCCAGCAGGTGCCTAATGCTGTTAAATTTATGAGTAGCGAAAGCTGTTGGATTTCTTAACATCTGGGTAACATAAATTATCAGATTTTTTTTTTTTTTTGGCCTGACATAGTTGGAAAGTGATTTTGAAATCCATAGAAAGCCATTAAGTAACCTTTACTGGAATGTGTTTATTTCTGCACATTTACCTCCGTTGTCTGCAGGCTGTCCCTAGATGAGCTGACAGGCCCTGGCCTGGCAGGAAGTGACAGAGTCAAGAAAAACTGAGCCACGACCCTTTTCTCTTGAGACCCCTGTTTAAGACGGACAGCACTTTTAATTTACACGTTTATAGTTTTTGTTTTGTTTTCTTCTTGCTCAAACTTATCAGCGAGTTAAGGGCAGAACCCCAGTATCAATTTGCAAATGACTTCCATTGGTCATTTTTCATTTTAAGCCAGTTGTGATATTGAAAGCCATTTATGGATTTCCCTTTCTTTCTCTTGTCTCTATTCCTTCATTCCAACAGATGGTAGGTTTATAACCTGTCAAGAGAGTGCAAAAACTAAAGTAAAACAAGGAGGAAGGAATTGACCTTTTCTTTACTGTAACCAGTCCTGCTGAATGCAAAGAGACATTTTTTTTTTAATTTTTTAATGTTTATTTATTTATTTATTTAACATGAAATTTATTGTCAAACTGGTTTCCATATAACACCCAGTGCTCATCCCAGCAGGTGCCCTCCTCAATGCCCATCACCCACCCTCCCTTCCCTCCCACTCCCCATCAGCCCTCAGTTTATTCTCAGTTTTTAAGAGTCTCTTATGGTTTGGCTTCCTCCCTCTCTAACTTTTTTTTTTTCATTCCCTTCCCCCATGGCCTTCTGTTAACTTTCTCAGGATTCACATAAGAGTGAAAACATATGGTGTCTTTCTCTGTGTGACTTGTTTCACTTAGCATAACACCCTCCAGTTCCATCCACGTTGCTACAGAAGGCCATATTTCATTCTTTCTCATTGCCTAGTAGTATTCCATTGTGTATATAAACCACAATTTCTTTATCCATTCATCAGTTGATGGACATTTAGGCTCTTTCCATAATTTGGCTATTGTTGAAAGTGCTGCTATAAACATTGGGGGTATAAGTGCCCCTATGCCCTGCTGGAAATTTACCCAAAGGATACAGGAGTAATGTTTATTTACTTTTGTGAGAGAGACAGAGTGCCATCAGGGGAGGGGCAGAGAGGGAGGGAGACACAGAATCCAAAGAAGTCTCCGGGCTCTGAGCTGTCAGTCAGCATAGAGCCTGACATGGGGCTCCAACCCATGAACTGTGAGATCATGACCTGAGCTGAAGTCGGATGCTTAACTGACTGAGCCAACCAGGTGCCCCAAGAAAGAGACATTTCTTGAACTTTTAGCCGCTGTTGATTTTAAGTGGTCATGTCCATACACAACTCGCACTAGTATTTCCATGTTGTGAAAAGGACCATGCTGCAGTGTATTGAGAGATTCTTTTCTTCTCCATCTTTTACCATCTAGCAGAAATTGGGGTTGTATGTAACATTGGCTCAAAATATTGCTATTTTTCATGTTCTATATAGTGACTGTATAGGGATGCCTCGGTGTCTCAGTGGGTTAAGCATCCAACTTCGGCTCAGGTCATGATCTCGTGGTTCATGAGTTCAAGCCCCACGTCAGGCTCTGTGCTAACAGCTTGGAGCCTGCAGCCTGCTTTAGATTCTGTGTCTCCTTCTCTTTCTGTCCCTCCCCAACTTGTGTTCTGTCTCTCTATGTCTCTCAAAAAAATAAATACATGTAAGAAAATTAAAATAAAAATATATAGTGACCGTATAACTGAATTTATTGGATGAAAAAAAATCAACACAACACAAAATATGCTAACCTGTTTTCACAAGATACAGTGGAAAGAATAACGGACCCATGAGCAGAACTACCAGGGAGAGACCCAGTCTCCACCATTTTTGTGCGCTGTGACCATGGGCAAAGTACATCCAAAGTCAGGGGTCCCTGCTTCTCCCATGGAGTAAGATCTGCAATGAACACTGCAGATGACAGCCTAGAACCCACTATCACATTTTCATCCTACAGCTGAGCACTGAAACAGTTTGGGAACTTTCTATAAGCTGAGGGGAGGATTTGGTTTCCCTAAGAGTTATCTTATTCCTTCGTGGCAATGACTTTTTAAGCAATGGGTATGTGATCTAATTCTTGTCAATGTGACACCACAAAATATTTTCTGGAGACTTCTGAGATGGTTGTTTCAGTTCTTAAGAGAAAGTCACCAGAAGCTTCTCTCTCTCTCTCTCTCTCTCTCTCTCTCCACTTGTATTTAAATCTGGAAACATGTCCCAGGTACTACTCTAGCCAACTGTGACCTTTGAAGGAAGACAGCTGGAAGACAAAGCTTAAAATTTAATAAGGGTCAGACCTAAGTGGATGATAGAGAAAAGATTTGAGAACTTTAATCCAATCTCCCCTGGATTCTACACCCAATTTGTGGGCTTGCAGCTATGTGAGCCAGTACAATTATGAATTGTTTATAGGACACTTTGGGTGACTTTATATTACTTTTGGCTGAAAGGACCACAACAAATACAGGAACATTCCACCTACCCATCAGGGTTATTTTGAGGGCTAAATGAACAACTCATGTGGAATAACCTTGTGGATTTAAGTACGCATTACAAATGGTTTCCCTGTGGGGCGCCAGGGCAGCTCAGTCGGTTAAGTGTTCAGCTTTGGCTTAGGTCATGATCCCCCAGTCTATGGGTTCAAACCCTGCGTTGGGCTCTGTGCTGACAGCTCAGGGCCTGGCACCGGCTGGGGATCCTGAGTCTTGCTCTCTCTCTGCCCCTCCCCCACTGATGCTCTGTCTGTCTCAAAAATAAATAAACATTATACTTTTTTTTTTTTTTTTTTTACAAAATGGTTCCCCTCTGTCACTTGTAGTGCCTCTAACTCTTCCCCAAAGACAGTGGAATCAAGACGTTGAAACATCTGAGAAAATAAGTGGAGGAATGGACTAAGTTGCATTCTTATATGGATAAGGGTATTAAAATAAAAGTGAGTGGTGAAATAGATTAATGTTTTAAAAATATTATTTATGCTGTTATATACTATGCACTACTATATTAGTATATATTAAGAGTAATATACTATTATGTACATATCATAATATATATAGTCTTAGAACATTAAGAACATTATGTGTGTGTATATACATGTTTTAAAGCATTGCAAAGCACAAACAAATGCAATAAAATAGATACACCTGGGCTATTATATATAATGTTTTGTGGTTTCCAAGAAAGGATATACTCTTTTCAAAAAATGTGTTCAAGTGATATTTTACCTTCCTTTGGAAGTTCAGTTCTTCCAGATTTTCCATATTGACTACTCAGGAAAATATGCTCTTTAAAAAATGTGTTCTTTAAAAAAAAATGTGTGTTTTAGCATGGCACTTGCTCAAAAAAATGTATAGATGTTTTGCTCTGAATTGTATTCATTTATGGGAATATTTTAGGATGTTTTCATAAGAGGGAACCAAAACCCAGGGCTTTCGGATAGGAACTATAATAATGCTTCACAACTGAAGACAGTTTTCTTGGTGGTTTTGCTCCTTCTAAAAAAGAAGAACAATAATGCGCCAGAGACCCCAAAGGGAAATATATTGCTAATGGAAAAAATTGCCTTCATTCACTCTTTCTATTTAAGGGAACTCTTGCCACCAGGTTATAATGAAAACATAAAGGTCTAATACAAAACTGATCAGGGAGAAGGAGGCAGAAGAAAGGAACCCAGAAAATGCAGCATCTAATCCAGGTGTTAGCATAGGTGGAGTGGCTTTTGTGAAATCTAGCCAGCTAACTTTATCCTCCTCATCTGTCCTGAGATTCCTTCTTCGTGATCAAATAAAAAAAAAACCAACCAAACAAACCTATTTTTCAGGTTTCAAGGTTTTTTATATAATTTAGTTAAATTGTATTTACTAATAAGAAAATTTTCTATATTTTCTTTTGTATTATTACATCAGCTTTTTACAAAAATTATCTATAATATTGGTTCAGTTTAGGCCATGAGAAAATTGAAAGAATTATCTAATGTTCTTGATTTCCAAAGAAGAAAAAGTAAACCCCACATGTATGACTTAACCAAAAAATTGAATGAATAGAAAGTTCTTAAGGAATCAACCTAGGTGAGACAAAGAATTTCTTTGTATTGGAATCATTTATATATTTTGCTTTTAAAATTCTATAACAATCGCATCTACCACAAATTTGTTTCTGATTTGATTTCAAACTTCTTTTGCACTAAAGATAAAGAAGAGAAAATATTTAACCTGCAATTTAAAAATATATGCAGTCTGGGTGCCTGGGTGGCTCAGTCGGTTGAGCGTCTGACTTCGGCTCAGGTCATAATCTCACGGCGTGAGTTCGAGCCCCACGTTGGGCTCTCTGCTGACAGCTCAGAGCCTGGAGCCTGCTTCATATTCTGGGTCTCCCTCTGTCTCCCTCTGCCCTGTCTCGCCCATGCTCTCTCTCTCTGTCTCTCAAAAATAAATAAACAAAAAAAAGGTTTCTTTTTAAATAAAAAAAGAATAAAGGCTCTGTAATAACATTCAGTAAGTTAATTTTTTTTCATTCAGTAAATTAATAAATGTGATAGTCAAAAGGAATTTGAACAATGCAGTAACGTTTACTTTATATTTGGAAAGTACCTTTTTATTATACATTTATTACTAATTTATAGACAAAAATGGAAGCTTATTAGAACAAGATTTTTGCCCACTTGACTTAATATCAGCCTGTGTTATTACCACAACCTCTAAGTCTTTACTAGCCTCAACAAATAAGCAAATAAACTCTAAAGCTACCTTAAACGATACACACATAATTTCATTTATTTATTCTCTAAATCACTGCTACTAAAACAAAGATAAAAAAATGTACTCATTTTGTCTTACATTTACAAAATAAATCATTAAGAATTACCCAAAAGCAAATGTGACAAAAGTAAACATCGAAACAGTACCATACTGTATGGTACTGTTTTGACACATAGATCAATGAAACAGAAAAGAGAATGCAGAAGTAAATCCATGATCAATTAATTTATGACAAAAGAGCCAGAATATACAATGAATGAAGGACTATTTTTTTTCAATAATTAATGTTGGAAAACTGGACAGTCACATACAAAAGAATATAACTAGACTGCTATCTTATACCACACACAAAAATTCACTCAAAAGACTTGGCCTCTAATACCTGGAATGAAATGGAATGGAATGGAATGGGATACAAGACCCAAAGCCTTAAAAATCCTAGAGGTAAATAAAGGTGGTAAAGTTCTTGAGATTTGTCTTGGCAATTATTTTTTTATACGACACCAAAAGCAAAGCCAACAAAAGAAAAACAAAACAAGTGGGATCACATCAAATTAAAAAGCATCTGCACAGCAAAGGAAACCATCCACAAAGTGAAAAAGCAACCTATCAAATGGGAGACAATCCTTGTGAATCATATATATGAGAAAGGGCTAATATCCAAAATATATCAAGAATCTATGCAACTTAATAGCAAACAAATAGTCTGATTAAAAATGGACGGGATCTCAATAGACATTTTTCCAAAGAAGACGGACAGATGGCCAAGAGGTACATTCAAAGATGCTCAGCATCACTAATCATCAGGGAAATGCAAATCAAAGCTACGATGAAAATCCCCTCACATCTGTTAGAATTGGCTAGTAGCAAAAAGACAAAATATAGGGTTCCGGAAGATGGCGGCGTAGGAGGACGCGGGGCTCACAGCGCGTCCTGCCGATCACTTAGATTCCACCTACACCTGCCTAAAGAACCCAGAAAACCGCCAGAGAATTAGCAGAAGGGAGTCTCCGGAGTCAAGCGCAGACTAGAGGCCCACGGAAGAGGGTAGGAAGGGCGGCGAGGCGGTGCGCGCTCCACGGACTGGCGGGAGGGAGCCGGGGCGGAGGGGCGGCTCGCCGGCCAAGCAGAGCCCCCGAGTCTGGCTGGCAAAAGCGGAGGGGCCGGACAGACTGTGTTCCGACAGCAAGCGCCACTTAGCGTCTGGGAGGTCATAAGTTAACAGCTCCGCTCGGAAAGCGGGAAGGCTGGAGGACAAAGGGAGGGAGAGCTGCTGAGCCCCCGGACGGCAGAGCTCAGCTTGGCGGGGAACAAAGGCGCCAGCGCCATCTCCCCCGCCCATCCCCCAGCCAAAATCCCAAAGGGAACCAGTTCCTGCCAGGGAACTTGCTCGCTCCGCGCAAACACCCAACTCTGTGCTTCTGCGGAGCCAAACCTCCGGCAGCGGATCTGACTCCCTCCGGCTGCCACGGGGCCCCTCCTGAAGTGGATCACCTAAGGAGAAGCGAGCTAAGCCTGCCCCTCCAGCCCCCGTGCACCTTGCCTACCCACCCCAGCTAATACGCCAGATCCCCAGCAACACAAGCCTGGCAGTGTGCAAGTAGCCCAGACGGGACACGCCACCCCACAGTGAATCCCGCCCCTAGGAGAGGGGAAGAGAAGGCACACACCAGTCTGACTGTGGCCCCAGCAGTGGGCTGGGGGCAGACATCGGGTCGGACTGCGGCCCCGCCCACTAACTCCAGGTGTACACCATAGCACAGGGGAAGTGCCCTGCAGGTCCTCACCACGCCAGGGACTCTCCAAAATGACCAAACGGAAGAATTCCCCTCAGAAGAATCTCCAGGAAATAACAACAGCTAATGAACTGATCAAAAAGGATTTAAATAATATAACAGAAAGTGAATTTAGAATAATAGTCATAAAATTAATCGCTGGGCTTGAAAACAGTATACAGGACAGCAGAGAATCTCTTGCCACAAAGATAGAGGGACTAAGGAACAGTCACGAGGAGTTGAAAAACGCTTTAAACGAATTGCAAAACAAAATGGAATCCACGATGGCTCGGCTTGAAGAGGCAGAGGAGAGAATAGGTGAACTAGAAGATAAAGTTATGGAGAAAGAGGCAGCTGAAAGAAAGAGAGATAAAAAAATCCAGGAGTATGAGGGGAAAATTAGAGAACTAAGTGATACACTAAAAAAAAATAATATACGCATAATTGGTATCCCAGAGGAGGAAGAGAGAGGGAAGGGTGCTGAAGGGGTACTTGAACAAATTATAGCTGAGAACTTCCCTGAACTGGGGAAGGAAAAAGGCATTGAAATCCAAGAGGCACAGAGAACTCCCTTCAGACGTAACTTGAATCGATCTTCTGCACGACATATCATAGTGAAACTGGCAAAATACAAGGATAAAGAGAAAATTCTGAAAGCAGCAAGGGATAAACGTGCTCTCACATATAAAGGGAGACCTATAAGACTCGTGACTGATCTCTCCTTTGAAACTTGGCAGGCCAGAAAGGCTTGGCACGATATCTACAGTGTGCTAAACAGAAAAAATATGCAGCCGAGAATCCTTTATCCAGCAAGTCTGTCATTTAGAATAGAAGGAGAGATAAAGGTCTTCCCAAACAAACAAAAACTGAAGGAATTTGTCACCACGAAACCAGCCCTACAAGAGATCCTAAGGGGGATCCTGTGAGACAAAGTACCAGAGACATCACTACAAGCATAAAACATACAGACATCACAATGACTCTAAACCCATATCTTTCTATAATAACACTGAATGTAAATGGATTAAATGCGCCAACTAAAAGACATAGGGTATCAGAATGGATAAAAAAACAAGACCCATCTATTTGCTGTCTACAAGAGACTCATTTTAGATCTGAGGACACCTTTAGATTGAGAGTGAGGGGATGGAGAACTATCTATCATGCTCCTGGAAGCCAAAAGAAAGCTGGAGTAGCCATACTTATATCAGACAAACTAGACTTTAAATTAAAGGCTGTAACAAGAGATGAAGAAGGGCATTATATAATAATCACAGGGTCTATCCACCAGGAAGAGCTAACTATTATAAATGTCTATGCGCCAAATACCCGAGCCCCCAGATATATAAAACAATTACTCATAAACATAAGCAACCTTATTGATAAGAATGTGGTCATTGCAGGGGACTTTAACACCCCACTTACAGAAATGGATAGATCATCTAGACACACAGTCAATAAAGAAACAAGGGCCCTGAATGATACATTGGATCAGATGGACTTGACAGATATATTTAGAACTCTGCATCCCAAAGCAACAGAATATACTTTCTTCTCGAGTGCACATGGAACATTCTCCAAGATAGATCATATACTGGGTCACAAAACAGCCCTTCATAAGTTTACAAGAATTGAAATTATACCATGCATACTTTCAGACCACAATGCTATGAAGCTTGAAATCAACCACAGGAAAAAGTCTGGAAAACCTCCAAAAGCATGGAGGTTAAAGAACACCCTACTAACGAATGAGTGGGTCAACCAGGCAATTAGAGAAGAAATTAAAACATATATGGAAACAAACGAAAATGAAAATACAACAATCCAAACGCTTTGGGATGCAGCGAAGGCAGTCCTGAGAGGAAAATACATTGCAATCCAGGCCTATCTCAAGAAACAAGAAAAATCCCAAATACAAAACCTAACAGCACACCTAAAGGAAATAGAAGCAGAACAGCAAAGGCAGCCTAAACCCAGCAGAAGAAGAGAAATAATAAAGATCAGAGCAGAAATAAACAATATAGAATCTAAAAAAACTGTAGAGCAGATCAACGAAACCAAGAGTTGGTTTTTTGAAAAAATAAACAAAATTGACAAACCTCTAGCCAGGCTTCTCAAAAAGAAAAGGGAGATGACCCAAATAGATAAAATCATGAATGAAAATGGAATGATTACAACCAATCCCTCAGAGATACAAACAATTATCAGGGAATACTATGAAAAATTATATGCCAGCAAATTGGACAACCTGGAAGAAATGGACAAATTTCTAAACACCCACACTCTTCCAAAACTCAATCAGGAGGAAATAGAAAGCTTGAACAGACCCATAACCAGCGAAGAAATTGAATCGGTTATCAAAAATCTCCCAACAAATAAGAGTCCAGGACCAGATGGCTTCCCAGGGGAGTTCTACCAGACATTTAAAGCAGAGATAATACCTATCCTTCTCAAGCTATTCCAAGAAATAGAAAGGGAAGGAAAACTTCCAGACTCATTCTATGAAGCCAGTATGACTTTGATTCCTAAACCAGACAGAGACCCAGTAAAAAAAGAGAACTACAGGCCAATATCCCTGATGAATATGGATGCAAAAATTCTTAATAAGATACTAGCAAATCGAATTCAACAGCATATAAAAAGAATTATTCACCATGATCAAGTGGGATTCATTCCTGGGATGCACGGCTGGTTCAACATTCGCAAATCGATCAACGTGATACATCACATTAACAAAAAAAAAGAGAAGAACCATATGATCCTGTCAATCGATGCAGAAAAGGCCTTTGACAAAATCCAGCACCCTTTCTTAATAAAAACCCTTGAGAAAGTCGGGATAGAAGGAACATACTTAAAGATCATAAAGGCCATTTATGAAAAGCCCACAGCTAACATCATCCTCAACGGGGAAAAACTGAGAGCTTTTTCCCTGAGATCAGGAACACGACAGGGATGCCCACTGTCACCGCTGCTGTTTAATATAGTGCTGGAAGTTCTAGCATCAGCAATCAGACAACAAAAGGAAATCAAAGGCATCAAAATTGGCAAAGATGAAGTCAAGCTTTCGCTTTTTGCAGATGACATGATATTATACATGGAAAATCCGATAGACTCCACCAAAAGTCTGCTAGAACTGATACATGAATTCAGCAAAGTTGCAGGATACAAAATCAATGTGCAGAAATCAGTTGCATTCTTATACACTAACAATGAAGCAACAGAAAGACAAATGAAGAAACTGATCCCATTCACAATTGCACCAAGTAGCATAAAATACCTAGGAATAAATCTAACCAAAGATGTAAAAGATCTGTATGCTGAAAACTATAGAAAGCTTATGCAGGTAATTGAAGAAGATATAAAGAAATGGAAAGACATTCCCTGCTCATGGATTGGAAGAATAAATATTGTCAAAATGTCAATACTACCCAAAGCTATCTACACATTCAATGCAATCCCAATCAAAATTGCACCAGCATTCTTCTCGAAACTAGAACAAGCAATCCTAAAATTCATATGGAACCACAAAAGGCCCCGAATAGCCAAAGTAATTTTGAAGAAGAAGACCAAAACAGGAGGCATCACAATCCCAGACTTTAGCCTCTACTACAAAGCTGTCATCATCAAGACAGCATGGTATTGGCATAAAAACAGACACATAGACCAATGGAATAGAATAGAAACCCCAGAACTAGACCCACAAACGTATGGCCAACTCATCTTTGACAAAGCAGGAAAGAACATCCAATGGAAAAAAGACAGTCTCTTTAACAAATGGTGCTGGGAGAACTGGACAGCAACATGCAGAAGGTTGAAACTAGACCACTTTCTCACACCATTCACAAAAATAAACTCAAAATGGATAAAGGACCTGAATGTGAGACAGGAAACCATCAAAACCTTAGAGGAGAAAGCAGGAAAAGACCTCTCTGACCTCAGCCGTAGCAATCTCTTACTCGGCACATCCCCAAAGGCAAGGGAATTAAAAGCAAAAGTGAATTACTGGGACCTTATGAAGATAAAAAGCTTCTGCACAGCAAAGGAAACAACCAACAAAACTAAAAGGCAACCAACGGAATGGGAAAAGATATTTGCAAATGACACATCGGACAAAGGGCTAGTATCCAAAATCTATAAAGAGCTCATCAAACTCCACACCCGAAAAACAAATAACCCAGTGAAGAAATGGGCAGAAAACATGAATAGACACTTCTCTAAAGAAGACATCCGGATGGCCAACAGGCACATGAAAAGATGTTCAACGTCGCTCCTTATCAGGGAAATACAAATCAAAACCACACTCAGATACCACCTCACGCCAGTCAGAGTGGCCAAAATGAAGAAATCAGGAGACTATAGATGCTGGAGAGGATGTGGAGAAACAGGAACCCTCTTGCACTGTTGGTGAGAATGCAAATTGGTGCAGCCACTCTGGAAAGCAGTGTGGAGGTTCCTCAGAAAATTAAAAATAGACCTACCCTATGACCCAGCAATAGCACTGCTAGGAATTTATCCAAGGGATACAGGAGTACTGATGCATAGGGGCACCTGTACCCCAATGTTTATAGCGGCACTCTCAACAATAGCCAAATTATGGAAAGAGCCTAAATGTCCATCAACTGATGAATGGATAAAGAAATTGTGGTTTATATACACAATGGAATACTACGTGGCAATGAGAAAAAATGAAATATGGCCTTTTGTAGCAACATGGATGGAACTGGAGAGTGTGATGCTAAGTGAAATAAGCCATACAGAGAAAGACAGATACCATATGGTTTCACTCTTATGTGGATCCTGAGAAACATAACAGAAACCCATGGGGGAGGGGAAGGAAAAAAAAAAAAAAAAAAAAAGAGGTTAGAGTGGGAGAGAGCCAAAGCATTAGAGACTGTTAAAAACTGAGAACAAACTGAGGGTTGATGGGGGGTGGGAGGGAGGGCAGGGTGGGAGGGAGGGCAGGGTGGGTGATGGGTATTGAGGAGGGCACCTTTTGGGATGAGCACTGGGTGTTGTATGGAAACCAATTTGACAGTAAATTTCATATAAAAAAAAAAAAAAAAAAAAAAAAAAAAAGACAAAATATAACAAGTATTGGCAAGAATGTGGAAGAGAAAGAACCCTTGTGCACTGTCGGTGGGAACACAAATTAAGGCAGTCGCTTTGGAAAACAGTATGGAATTTCCTTAAAAAAATTAAAAATAGGGGCACCTGGGTGGCTCAGTCAGTTGAGCGACCGACTTGGGCTCAGGTCATGATCTGATGGTTCATGAGTTCGAGCCCCACGTCGGGCTCTGTGCTGACAGCTTGGAGCCTGGAGCCTATTTGAGAGTCTGTGCATCTCCCTCTCTCTCTGCCCCTCCCCTACTCATGCTCTGACTCTCTCTGTCTCAGAAATAAATAAACATTACAAAAATTAAAAAAAAAATTAAAAATAGAACTACTTAATGGCTCAGCAATTCTACTACTAGGTATTTATCCAAAGAAAATGAAAACACTGACTCAAAAGATATGCACATCCCTATGTTCATGGCAGCATTGTTTACAGTAGCTGAGATGTGGAAACAACCTAAATGTCTATCCCATAAGTGGATGAAGGGATAAAGAAAATGTAGTGTGTGTGCGTGTGTATGAGTGTGTGTGAATGAATATTACTCAGCCATGAAAAAGAACGAAATCTTGCCATTTGTGACAACATGGATGAAACTTGAGGGTGTTATGCTAAATGAAATAAGCCAGACACAGGAAGACAAATACCATATGATCTCACTTACATGGCAAGGGTTGTGTCGTAGGCAAAATGGGCAAAGGGGGTCAAAAGGTGCAAACTTCCAGCAAGATAAATAAATCCTGGGGAAGTAATGTACAGCTTAGTGACTATAGTTAGAGATACTGTATTGCATATTTGAAAGTCGCTAAGAGCATAAACCTTAAAAGTTCTCAGCAGAAGAAAAAAATTATAACTATGTATGGCGAGGGATGTTAGCTAAACTTATTTTTGTGATTGGAGATGTTTTGCAATACATACAAGCATCAAGCCATTGTGTTGTACACTTGAACCTAATGTAATGTTATATGTCTTTTGTACCTCATTTAAAAAAAAATAGTAAGGAGAAGGAAAAGACCTCTACAAACATCCAGGCAAGAAAAAAGAGCTTATGTCTTAAACAGTGGTTCTTGGCACTGACTATGCATTAAAATCATTGGGTGAGGCTTTAAAAAATACTGGTGTTTGGGCTCCCTCCTTAGACATTCTGCTTTAATTATTCTGGGATGAAGCCTAGGCATTTCCATTTGGAAAAAAAAAAAAAAAAAACTCCCTCAGTGATTTGAATGTGCAGCCAGGGTTGAGAACTATTGTAGCAGGAAATGAAGGCTGGTTTCCAAGCAGGGAGGAAAAGAATACTTTACTTGATCAGGAGGTCATTTGTAGAAAAGTCCAATGTTTGTCTACAAGGGAGCACTCAGAAAATATTTCAGTCCCGATTGAAAGCTACTAATCCATCCATCCCGGGGATGGATCGGGATAAAGAACTCGAGGGTAAAGATGTCAAAATAAAGAGACTGTCGGAAGCAAGAGGGACTAGATAAAATCTAGAATTGATGAAGGCCCGGGAAATAGGTTCTGTATATATAAAGATCATCTATGATACAATTAGTGTCATCTCTGAAATAAAATAAAGCCTACCGTTCAATTACCTTCTCACTGAGACTACTAGTTGCTACACTGATATCTTTTTTTCTGATTTTCCCTATAGTAAGAGAATCCTCATTGTTTCCCCTTCCCAGGAGAAGAGGGACATCTTTCAGGCTGTCTTGCAACCAGATGTGCTCATGTCATTACATTTTGGCCAATGACATGTAAGACGATGCATTGTGTACAACTCCGAAAGCATCTGTAATGGTCACAAGATACATCCTTTGAACTCTTCACCCCCTTCTGGAGGGCTTGGTTAAAGACGTGATGCCAGAGCCCAAGGAACATGTTGAACCATGAAGAGGAAGCTTCTTGCTAAAGGTGGCAGAGATGAAAAGTTTTAGTGCCACCATACAGCCCTATGCTGTCTGCTGGCAGACTCCCTTTCCATAAGAGAGGGGAAAAAACTTCTTACTTTATTTATTTGTTTTGGTTTATTTGTTTGATGGAACCAAACCTGACCCTAAGTGAAACACAGCCCTTTTTTTTTTTTTCCTGTCTGGAATTTTAAACAAAAAACTATCTTGACAGAAGAGCAACCAGAATAGAGAATTTCACAGGGTCAAGACTTGGAGAAGTTACAAAAAATATCTCTCACGAAGTGCATCTTATTTTTATGGCATGGGAACAGCATTGTTCTTTACAAAGGCTATTGGTCAGAGATCATTTCCATGATTCATCTATGTAAATATCATGTGTCTTATACTCTTACGCTTTAATTTTCGCCGTGCCAACTATATCAGAATTATTTTTTTTCAAAATTCCTTGGCCTCGTAATACCAATAGGGAGAATGAAAATTTTCCACAGTGAGATAACCATCAACAGCAAAAGATTTTGCTGATGGAGTGTTATAAACACTCCATCGCACACATTTTGAAAATTGTCAGCTTTTAAAATCCAATATATGAAGACAGTTTTTGAATTTGAAATAATTATACGGTCAAATGTGTGTTTACTCTTGCCAATAAAGTTGAACGGCATGACTATTCTTGTCCCAAAATATGTTGCTGTCATTGATCTTTAGTCCTTCATCTTTTAAATAATAAGAATCTGCCCGTAAATCTTGTCTTTCATCTTTTTTGAAATAAGCTTTCCTTGTCCAATAGGAATGTTCTCTCAAAAGGACTGAATAACCCAGGTGTGTGTGACTCTTGTCCTCGACTATTTTACTAGCAAATTTCTGATGCCAAAGTTGTATCTGCTAGATAGTAAATTTCCTTTCATCTTGAGTCTGAATTAAATGAAATTGCCAAAATCATTTCCAGCTTTAAGTACCAGCTGGTGTTACTAGTCAACATTGTTCCCTACACGGCCCAAAGCCTTCTGGTTTGGAACAATTCGGGAGTCTTCTTGTGGCCAGCACCATTATGGTTGTAGGACTGATGAAGAACAGGCTTGCCCACTGCTCTCTGCCCCACACATCTGGTAATGTTTAGGTGATGGTTGTAGCAATCTTTTTGTTTGTTTGTTTTTTGGCTCTTTACTATCCATTGCTTCTCCTATTAGCTCTGTAATCTTCCCCTTGGGGGCATTTTCCACGGAGCATAGACACAGAGGAAGGCAAATCCTGGAAATTGCCTTCTCTCTCTGGGTATAGTCTTTCTTCTGCCCAGACATGATGTGCAACTCAAGGTGCTCTCCTAGGCTGGGCTAGCATGTGAATCCCTCTCCACGCTTGATGTCATGCAGCCCCAGCAAAGGACGGGTCCAGACCGCAGTGGAGCAAGCACAGGATGGCCCACTGCCCATCAGTTCCATCTTCTTATCTCCTCTAACAGTGAAGACCGTGGTCTGGCTCTACTCTAGAGCTTTCAATCCCCATGGATTTCCTTCGGAACCATTTATGTTTCTTTTTATCCCTTTTCTAAAGAGTCACAATACAATTTGAAATTATTAAGGATTTCTAGAGATCCTCTGATCCAGAGGTCTTCAAAGTAGGCTGCAAGGAGCCATGAAAGCTGTTGCAGGGGCTGATGGAGGGTGAGAAGGGAGCCTGAGTCTCCAGGTCCACTGCCTCCGTGGCACCTGGTTTCTGACTCTCTTACACTCTGGCCTCTCTTGTAAGATTTTCGTGGAACAAAATGCTCCTTGGCCCAGAAAACAGCCTGCAAATCTCTAACTGGGTCCATTTCGCTTTCACGAAGGATATCAAACGAGGTGGCATTTCTCCAAGTTCATGTAACCCAACTGTGGCAGAATTAAGGCTAGACTTGTCTCATTAATATTTTTACTCTATCATTTGGACCTTTCTAAGTAATGTATATACCCTTTGACTTAGCACCCACTGTGATTTAACTCGAAGCAAGCAAGAAAAAAAAAACATGATGAGAATATGAGGTAGACAATGATGTTTTGGTGAGACAAGAAGGATTTTGAGTGTGCTTGAACCATTGAACCAGACCTACTAAGTTCATGAAGAATTCTGTTTTGATCATATCAAGATGCTAATAAAGTATGCCCGATTTTCTATTTCTAAAAATAAAAAGCAAGGATAGGAGTGGATATTGGAATACAAAATGAGTACATTTTTGATACTCATCTGCACAACCGATTTCACCAAATTCTAGATTTGATTAAATCAACTGATTCAGATACAGGCAGAGTGACTCTGAATCAATATTTAACGCGCGCGTGTGTGTGTGTGTGTGTGTGTGTGTGTTTAAACAGCAACTTACAATTTCTAAGTTAATTTATCACATGGGAATCTGATACCTTATTTCTCCAGCCATGTGACCATCCATCCATGCTTTCTGATGATATATTTGGATAAGTTTCTAGTCGGATATTGAATTAGCCGATACGGGGACACAATTTTACTGAATTTATAATATTTGAGAAGATACGTGGGAAGGGGAGAGAGGGGAGATTTGCACAATTGGTTTCAAACTGAATTACAAAAATTGGTAAAACTTTCAAATAAATAACCTAAGAATTCACACTAAGCAAACTAGTAGTGACCCGTGAGATGAATGTGCCAGTTTGTCTACCCATGATTAAAGAACATCTGGGCGGTTTTTGGGGTGAGGATGTTGTATATACCACTGCTAGAAACATCCACGTACAAGTTTCTGTGCGAAAATGTTTATTTCTCTGGGATAAAAGTCCAAGGGCGCGATTCCTAGTTGTCTGCTAAGGCCATTTGTAGTTTTGAAGAAAAACTGCCGAACTATTTTTTAGAGTGACTGTACCACTCCACAGAGTGACCAAGTTTCTCTGCACACTTACCAGCATTTGGTGATACCACAATTTTGTATATGAGCCATTCCAGTTAGGTGTGCCCTGATCACTATGTTACAATTTGCCTTTTTACTCTCGTGTTTTCTTTTTTTTTTTTTTTTGCTAAGTTTGTAATTTTGACAGAATCCGAATTATCAATTTCTCTTTTTATAGGTTGTGTTTTTGTATGAAGTGTAAAAACTCTGCTCAGTCCCAGGGGACAAAGAGTTTCTTTTCCTTTTCCCCCCGCTAAAAGCTGTATATTTTAATGTTTTATATTTAAGTTTACAATCCATTTTGGGTTAATTTTTGTATAACAAGTAAGTTTCAGACTGAGGTTCCTTTCCTTTCCTTTCCTTCCTCCCTCCCTCCCTTCCTTCTGTGCTTCCTTCCTTCTCCCTTCCCCCCTCCCTCCCTCCTTTTCTCCTTCCTTCTTTCCCTCCCTCCCTCCCTCTTTCTCTCCCTCCCTCCCTCCTTCCATCCCTCCTTTCCTTCCTTCCTTCCTTCCTTCCTTCCTTCCTTCCTTCCTTCCTTCCTTCCCTT
The DNA here is from genome assembly GCF_046562875.1 of Panthera onca. Taxonomy (NCBI): domain Eukaryota; kingdom Metazoa; phylum Chordata; class Mammalia; order Carnivora; family Felidae; genus Panthera; species Panthera onca. Next base: position 19,597,924 of record NC_138343.1, on the reverse strand, counting down.
CCTTTTTGCTTCCTGGCTTTGCAGGCTTTCTAGTTTTGGAATCAGGTAATATTAGTCTCATAATGTGAGTTTGGAAATATTCCCTCTTCTTACATATTAGGTAAGTGATTGTGTAAAATTGGTATTAATTCTTCTTTAAATTGCTTTTAAAAGTCTTCAGTGAAACCATCTGGACCTGTCAATTTCTTCCTTGAGGGATTTTGAATTACAAATTCAGCTTCTTTATTAGTTTTAGAACTATTCTGGTTGTCTCTTTCATCTTGACTGAGTTTTCAAGAAATTGGTCCATTTCTTCAAAGCTATCCAATTTTTCAGCATAAATTTGTTTGTGGTATTCCCTTATTACCTTTTTAACAGCTGCAGGATTTGTTATGATATCCGCTGTTCAATCTCTGACATTGGGGATTTGAGTCTTCTTTCTTTGTATTAATTTATTGATAAAGTTTTATCAAGTTATTTTTATCAATTGCTAGAGGTTTATCAAGTTTTTGAAGAACAGGCTTTTTGTTTTATTAATTTGTTATTGTTTTACTGTTTTATTTTCATTTATTTATGCTCTAATTTTCTTATTACCCTTTTTCTTTTTGCATTACCCTTCCTTTTCTTGTTTCTTGAAGTAGAAACTTAGGTCATTGATTTGAGATCATTCTTTTTTAATGAAAGCACTTCATGCTATCTATTTACCTCTCAGCCTTGTAGCTGCACCCCCTCCCCAACAGATTTCAGTATGCTTTAATTTTCCTGTAGTTATACATATATTTTTTATAAAATATGATTTATTGTCAAACTGGTTTCCATACAACACCCAGGGCTCATCCCAACAGGTGCCCTCCTCAAGGCCCATCACCCACTTTCCCTTCTCCCCATCCCCCATCAACCCTCACTTTGTTCTCAGTATTTAAGCATCTCTTATGGTTTGCCTCCCTCCTTCTATGTAACTTTTTTTCCCCCGTCCCCTCCCCCATGGTCTTCTGTTAAGTTTCTCAGGATGCACATATGGGTGAAACCATATGGTATCTGTCTTTCTCTGCTTGACTTATTTCACTCAGCATAATACCCTCCAGTTCCATCCACGTTACTGCAAATGGCCAGATTTCATTCTTTCTCATTGCCAAGTAGTATTCCATTATATATATAAACCACATCTTCTTTATCCATTCATCAGTTGATGGACATTTAGGCTCTTTCCATAATTTGGCTATTGTTAAAAGCACTGCTATAAACATTGGGGTACAAGTGCTCCTATGCATCAGCACTCTGCAGTAGAAGAATGAATGTGAGACAGTTATATGTATTTTAAAATTTTCTTTGAGCCTTTTTTTGACCCATGCATTATTTAGTAATATGCTTTTCAATTTCAGTGTGTTAGAAGAGTTTCCTACTGTCCTACTATTGATTCTAATTGGATCCCACAATGGTTAGGGATATCCTCTGTATGACTTTAATCCTTTTACATTTGTTAAGGCTTCTTTGATGACCCAGGGTGTGGTCTATATTGCCGAGTGTTCTGTGGACACTTGAAAAGAACATGTATTCTGGTTTTGTCAAATCCTGTGTTTCATAAATGTCAGTTTGATTCTCTCGGTGGGGGGCGTTTTTCAGTTCTTCTGTCCTTGATAATATCTGACTAGTAGTTCTATCTGCTGCTCCAAGTAAGACGCTGAGGTCCCCAGCCATAATTTTGGCTTTATCTAATTTGTCCTTCCAATACTATCAATTTTTGCATCATGCAATTTGAAGATCTGTTGCATCTGATGCAAATACATATAGGACCACCGTTATCTTCATGGTGCATTGATTATTTTATGAATATGCAATGTCCTAATTTGTCCCTATTTGTTTTCTTTGCTCTGAAGTCTGCTTTATCTGATATTAATATAGCCAATCCCATCATTTCTTAAAATTAATATTTGTATGATATCTTTTCTTCCATCCTTTTGCTTTCAATCTACCTATGTTGTTAGGTTTGAAGTGAGTTTCCTTTACACAGCAAAGAGTCAGGTCATGATTTTTTGTTTTTCCTTTTTAATTCACTCAGCCAATCCATGTCTTTTAACTGGTGTATTTATATCACACATATCTAAAGCAATCGTATTATAGAGCTAAAGTCTTCCTTTTAGACTTTTTTCTGCCTGTTCTTTCTTCATTACTTTTTTCTTGTCTTCTATGTAACTTGAATTTTTTTGGCTTTCATTTTTATTTTGTTGTAATGGCTTGAGTATATCTCTTTGTATAGCTTTCTCACCAAACACAGTTGCTTGCTTTAGATATCACAATATACATATATAATTTAGACTACTAGTGTCAAAGTCTTACCACTTTGAAGAAAATGTGGAAAACCGTTGATGACCCTTTGTCCTTGCCACTTTCTACATATTATCACCCTAAGTATTTCCTTGACATACAGTGAGTATCCCATGGAGTTAATTTTTTTCTTTCAAACATAAACTATGTTTTAAGAAACTCATGAGGTGAAGATTAGTCTATTATGTTTACCCTTACTTTTTAAACATTTTTAATGTTTATTTATTTTTGAGAGAGAGAGAGAGAGAGAGAGAGAGAGACAAGAGCAGGAGCGGGGGAGAGGCAGAAAGAGAGGGAGACACAGAATCTGAAGCAAACTCCAGGCACTAAGCTGTCAGCATAAACTCACTAACCACAAGATCATGACCTGAGCCAAAGTTGGATGCTTAACCGACTGAGCCACCCATGTACCCCTACTCTTATTTTTACTTATTCTGGTGTTCTTTCCTTTCTGAAGGCTTCAGTCTTCTGTTATCACTCTCTGCTTTGAGAGCTTTTTCTAGCTATTCATTAAGGGCTGATCTGCTGGTGACAAATTCCATTCGTTTCCTTTCATCTGAGAAGGTCTTCAATTTTCTGCATTTCTGAAACAGTTTGACTGGATGTTGGATTTTGGGTTGACAATTCTTTTCTTTCACCACTTGAACAATATTTTGACACTTCCTTCTGGCCTTTGTAGTTTCAGATGAGAAATTCACTGTTTTTTTGAACAGATGTTTCTCTGTAAGCAATGCACCATTTCTATCTGGCTATTTAGTTTTCAGTTTGAATAAAGTTTAATTATGTTGAATCTTGGTATGAGTTTTTTTTATCATATTTACCCTATTTGGAGGTACACTCAGTTTCTTGAATCTTTAGGATTGTCTTTCACTAAATTTGGGAAGTTTCAGCCACTGTTTAAATACTTTTCTGCCCCTGGTATTCTTACCAGGGACCTGATGACACAAATATTAGTTCTTTTTTTTTATTGTCCCAGGACTCCTAGAGACTCTCTTCCCTTCATTGTTAGTAACATTCATTTTTTTTAGTCTAGTCTTTCTGTTGTTTAGATTGAACAAACTGTTGATTTGTTCTCAATTTTAACTGATTCCAGCCACTGTCATCTCCACTCAAATCTCGAGCTCATCCAGAAAGATTTTATTACTATTATTCTACTTTCCAGTTATAAAATTTCAATTTGGTTCAGTTTTTTTTGTAATGTCTGCTGTTTATTTAAGAGTTTCTATTTTTTTTAATTTTTTTAAAAAGAATTTGATTTATTTGTTGGGTATCTATATGACAGCTGCTTTAAAACAGTGACAGATCATTCCAAAAACATATTCATCTCAATAATGGCTGTGGTCTTCTTGTCTTTTGTCATTCAAGTTGTGTTTTCTGTAATTCTTAGTATAATGAGCCTTTTTTTTTTTTTTTTTTTTTTTTTTGCACATATCCTGGACATTTTGGATACAATATTAGGATACTTCATCTTATTCAAATATTTTTTAGTTAGCAGTAACTCTATGTAGGTTTAGCATGTAGGTCCTAGATTATTTTACCCACTGTAGTTTCAATGGCAATTCAGTTTTGAGAGATTTTGCCAAGCTATTCTGGTCAGCCTTGTTCCTACGGCTCTGCTGAGATTTTTGACCGATCTTTGCAAATTCCACCTGTCTTTCCCAGTGCCATTGGGTGGGAGGTTCAGGAAACACTGGGCCTTACTCAACTGCTGCTAAGGTATATTGGGTCCCTCCTGGCCTGGGGACGAGGCAGGTACTCTGCTGATGCTGACCCTGTGGCCCATCAGGTCTACTACTGGCCAGGGTGTGGTGAGAACATCATGGATGCTTCTGCCGAGTGTCTGCAGGGCAGACTAAGGATGAGTTCCTGGACGGGCCCCGCCCACAGTGGTGTTGGGCAGGGGTGGACCTCATTGTTAGGTGTCTGCTGAGCTGCCTCTTTCCCAGCACTTTAACCAGAAAGATCAGGCTTTGGTTGTTTGCTTGTTCTCTATGCCTTTTTCCAGTTTCATCTTCTAGGCCTCTCTTCAATCCAGCATGTCAAGTTTGGGGGACAAAGAGAAAATACAGGAAGTCAGTTTGGTGTCTTTTCTCAAGTCCTGAGATCCCTAGCCAGTCCACCTTCTTCCTACCTTCTAGAGTCCTGTTATGATCACCTGCTGAATTATTTCTAGAGTATGTGGTTATATTTAGATGAGAGGAACTAGGGGAGAAGTAGTCTAGAACGTTCTATCTCACCACACATTTTCCAAATATTTTATTGGTCATTTTTAATTTCTATTAGCAAAGGGTTTGGCAAAACACTTCAGTTGTCTTATTCCTGAAATTGGATCCAGTGGTAGTAAATATTGGCTCTAAATGGTAGTAAATTTAAACCTTTAATATGCTATATAGATATGTTTATTATTATACTAGTTATCCGTGATTTTTTTTTGCCTTTCTCCCAATTCATTCCATGCTGTTACTGTCAATCCATTTACTCCTATTTCCTTAATATCCATGAGAAGAACACACTGATTTCTAGCTTTGAGTCACGCTCAGAGTTTTATACTGATCACAACTGCTTCTGACATTCATTCTCCATGCCCTTCCTTTCCACAGACTCGTTTCCTGGTGGAATGCTAAAGCCAAAATATCACAGGAGTTTTTATTTTAATAAAAATTAGGATATGTTCATCCAAAATAATAACCATGGTATTTCATTGACCTGAAGAACAACTGGGAAAATTTCCAAAGATAAACCCAGGATCAAATGAAATCACAGGTAAAAAGCACTCCATAAATGTTAATTGTTATTAAGGCACAATGACGGGATTCAACTTTACTTTTGCTTTTTTATTCAATTGTTGAGTTATCAGAGCCATAGGAACCATTACAGACTATTATGCCAAATATTAAAAATAATCTTTCAAAACTCTCCACCTTTGTCAGATTTCCCTTATAGTATCAGAGGGGTTTCTATATTAAATAATAGCAAATGATTTCAGATAAAACGTTCCTGCAACAGTTTTTCATAACACACTACTTTTTTTACTACATGATGCATCGGTCATTTAGAAAAAGAAAATTCTTGACTAATATGTCATTATGAAACTTTTATCTGTTTACTATTGACTACAAATATTACTAATATCCCAAACCTTTTTGTTTTAATTTTAAGAAACTCAATTTCCAATAATAGTGTCTTGTCACATTCATATATCAACCACTCTAACCTTTACATCAAAATGTATTATATTTTATTCTACTAACTTATCTGTGCCACCATATCTGTTGGCTAAATGTATCCTAATAGGTAAATAATCTTAGCTTCATTTTATCCTAGATTTGATTAGTGAAATATCCAAGGAAAAGGATACACTAAATGGTCAATGTTGTTCTGAGTTTATATTTATATCCAAGTTTTGTTTTCCCCAATGGGTGTGGGAAGATTACTTTACTTTGATCTTCACTGCCAATGGTAACTTGTGAATTGGAAAAAAAAAATGGTCAGACAAATTGAAGGCAGAGGAAATGACTATACCAGCTTCTTAGAATAAATGGGAAGTTAATAATTCGAGTTGTTTGAGCCCTAAGCTGAGAGATGTGTATGTTCTTTAATATGGAGAACGCAGGACTGACTCCACTGCAAGTTCTCTTCTTCCTTAAATTAATCAATAAGCAGATATTTTTGAATGCTATTCCACATCAGGTAACATGGAAAGAACTATGGCTATTTGGGTGAATAAAATAAACATGGTCCTTATTCTCAGAGAGTTTAAAATTTAATGTAAGAAGGCAATAACAATAAATTATGCTAAGAGAAATATGACTTACAAATCAATGACTTTAATACTTTCATGAAGAGAAAAGAAAGCGATAACAAAGAACAAAATGAATAAATAAATATATGTGTAAATTTTGTTAAGTATAAATGATGGAAACTGGTAAAGGAGAGTGATAGAAACTATCTGACTGGTATTCAGGAGTGGAGAGAGGGAGGTTGAATTTTACTAGATACTCTCTAGGATATTATGTTTCAGCAGAGAACAGAGAACATTGGCCAGGGGAATCTTAGCCATTACAAAGTCTTCTAGTTTACCTACAACTATAGTCATAGAGATAAGTAACTAGTGACATTTTTGTCCATGAACTTGGATGAATTTTGATGTAAAATAATCTCTATTATTTATTCACATTGTGGGATGGTAGTTAAGATGATAAAGGAATCAGTTTTCCAAGACCCATCTCTATTCAGCTTAGGCATAGTTTATAGAATGGCTTAGTGATCGACATGTATTCCATAAAATAGATGTCAAGCCCATTATTTTAAATTACCCCATAAAACAATACTTTCTATGTCTCTAGATACATATAATTCTGTAAAGTGCAAGGTAGAGCCTTAGAACACCTGGTAGGTGCAGGAACGAAAGTCTCCCCACACCTCCTCGAATGAGTACAGTGGAAATGAAGCAACTTGAGATCTTTTCCTGAGCTGGGAAAGTGTGAAACAATCCCATAAGCGTACTGTAAAGGGTCTCTTGGCTGAGTCACTTCTGTCATCCTTTCTTTTCTTAACTGTTACTGTGGGGGGTAAGATGAGAAAAGAGCACAGGAAACAACATAGAGAAAATTCTTCTGTCTGCTTTTTAAATCACCACTTTTTAAAATCAGTCTTAGTTGGAGGAAGAAAACGTGATTTTTTTTTTCTTTTTCCTTCATTCCCACAAATTCCTATTGCAAAATGACATTACTTTATTATCTTCAGAAATAATTTCATATCTCTGAGCTTTACTGTTCTTTGTTTTAAATTTTTAATGTTTATTTATTTTTGAGAGACAGAGTATGAGAGGGGCAGGGGCAGAGAGAGAGGGAGACACAGAATCCAAAGCAAGGTCCAGACTCTGAGCTGTCAGCACAGAGCCCGAGGCGGGGCTCGAGCCCATGAACTGCAAGATCATGACCTGAACCAAAGTTGGATGTTTAACCAACTGAGCCACCCAGGGACCCCTGAGCTTTACTCTTCTATCTTTGAAATATCTAAAGTCCTGTAGGATCGAAATAGTAGCTACTATTTATTATACACTTATCATATGCTAGTTATTGACAATGCACATGTTTTATTTAACAATAACAATACCAGTAAACCTATACTAAAGATAGTGTTATTCTCAATCTGCCAACAAGGAGGCACTCTCAGAAATATTAAGCAACATGCTAAAAGCCACACAGCTAGTGATGGGCAAAACTGTATTCAAACCCAAGACTGCTTTCTTAACCACCTTACACACATGTAAGTTCTATGGGTTGCATCTACACCATGGCTGGGGAATAGATTTTATTTTTTAGAACAGTTTTAGATTTCAAAAGAAACTTGTGCAGATGGTACAGAAGAATTCCTGTACACCCCTGCTCCCCTGCACCACTTCCCTTATTCTTAGCATTTTACATTCATGTGGTCTATTTGATACAACTGATGAACTAATATTGATTATATTGTTATTAACTATAGTCCCTAGATCACATTAGGGCAGATTCTTTGTATAGTTCTATAGGTTTTGAAAATGCACAATGTTGTCTATCCACCATTACAGTATCATACAGAATAGTCTCAGGGCTCTAAAAATTCTGTGCTCCAACTATTTATTCCCGCCTTCCTCCCTCCTGGGGAGTCCTGACAATGACCGATTCTTCCCTTATTTCCATAATTTTGCCTTTTGCAAAAATATCATATAGGTGGCATCACACACTACACAGCCTTTCCAAACTAGCTTCTTTCACTTAGCCAGACGCATGTAATTTTCTTCTATGTCTTTATGTGGCTTTATGGCTCATTCCCCTTCAGTACAGAATAATATTCCAGTGTAAGAAGGTACCATAGTTAGGTTTATCCACTAACCTATTGAAAGGTCGAAAGCCAGCTTGGTGGCTTCCAATTTTTGGCAATTAAGCATAAAGCTTCCATAAACATTCATGTGTAGGTTTTGTATGGACGTAAGTGTTCAACTCATTTGGGTAATTAACTAACAGCACCATTGCTGAATTGTACTCTAAGGCAATGTTTACCTTTATAACATTTTGTAAGGAAAGAAGCAAACTGTCCTCAAAGTTTCTACGCTATTTTGCATCTTTTTCAGCAATAAATGGGCGTTCTTGTTATTTTGCATCTTTGGTAGCAGTTTTTTATTCTCTGTGTTTTGGACTTTTAGCCTTTCTAATAGAGATGCAGTGGCATGTCATCATTCTGAATGACACACAGTTTGGAGCATCTTTTCAGATGCTTATTGGTAACCTCTATATCTTTGGTGAGACATCCGTTCAAATCTTTTGCTCATTTTTATTTATTTTTTATTTTTTTAACCTTTATTTATTTTTGAGACGGAGAGAGACAGAGCATGAACGGGGGAGGGTCAGAGAGAGAGAGAGACACAGAATCTGAAACAGGCTCCAGGCTCTGAGTTGTCAGCACAGAGCCCGACGCGGGGCTTGAACCCATGGACCACGAGATCACGACCTGAACTGAAGTTGGACGCTTAACCGACTGAGCCACCCAGGCGCCCCTCTTTTGCTAATTTTTAAGTTGGATTTTGTGTCCTCTTGTTGAGTTTTCAGAATTCCTTATCTATTTTGGATACAAGTCCTTTGTCAAATGTGTGTTTGCCAATATTTCTCCCATTCTTTGTATTATGTTTTCATTCTCCTAACAGTGATATTTGCAGAGCAGAAAGTTTTCATTTTAATGAAGTCTAACCAACTTTTCTTTCATAGGTCGTGATTTTGGTGTTGCATCTAAAATTTCACCAACAATTCACCTGTTAATAAAATAAATTTAAAAAAATTCCTCAACTATTCAAGGTCACCTCGGTTTTGTCCTATATTACCTTCCAGAAATTTTAGTATTACACATTAGATTTAGGTATACTAACCATTTTGAGTTAATTTTTTTGAAGGATGTAAAATCTGTGTCTACGTTATCATTTTTTTTTTGTATGTAGATGTCCAGTTGTTCCAGCACCATTTGTTGAAAAAATTGCCCTTTCTCCATTGAATTAGCTTTACTCTTTTATCAAAGATCCTTTGACTATATTTGTGGGGGCTTATTTCTGGGTTTCTACTCTGTTTCATTTATTTGTCTGTTTTGTAGTTTGTGTTGCTTTATTTGTATGTTTGTCTTATTACTGTAACCTTAAGTGCATTTTAAAGACAGGTAATGTCAGTCCTTTGATTTCGCCTTCAAAATTTGTGTTGGCTATTCGTAATGTTTTCACTTTCCATATAAACTATAGAATGAGTTGCTAATACCTCCAAAATAACTAACTGGAATTTTATTGGGATTGCATTCAATCTACAGATCAAGTTGTGAGGAACTGATACTCTAATATTGGATCTTCTTATCTATGAACATAAAATATTTTATACAGTTGTTGAAATCCTCATTGATTTTTTGCATCAGAATTAATTATTTATTTAATTTTTCTGGTGCTAAAGTAAATGATATTGTACTTTTAATTTCAAATTTCCCAACTGTTGATTGTTGGTATTTAGAAATTGACTGTTTTTTTAAGATTATTTATTTATTTGGAGAGAGAATGTGCACATTTGCACACACACTTGCACACAAGGGAGGAGCAGACAATGAGGAAGAGAGAGAATCCTAAGCAGGCTCTGTGATTTTGGCAAAGAGCCTGACACTGGGCTTTATTCCACAAACCATGAGATCATGACAGCCAAAATCAAGAGGCAGATGCTTAATCAACTGAACCACCCAGGTGTGCCCCACATTGACTGACTTTTTATACTAACCTTGCATGATGCATATCTTGCTAAAATTGCTTATTGATTTCAAGAGGGCTTTTTCTTGAGTCTTTGAAATTTTCTACATAGAAAATCATGTCATCTGTAAACATAGACTGTTTAATATCTTTTTTCCCCAATCTGTATTTCTTTCATTTTGTTTTCTTGTGTTACTGCATTAGCTAGAACTTCTCATGCAGCATTGAATAGGAGTGATGAGCTGGGGTGCCTGGGTGGCTCGGTCGGTGGGGCATCCGACTTCAGCTCTGGTCATGATCTCACGGTTCGTGGGTTCGAGCCCTGGGTCAGGCTTTGTGCTGACAGCTCGGAGCCTGCAGCCTGCTTCGGATTCTGTGCCTCTCTCTCTCTTTCTGCTCCTCCCCTGCTTGCACTCTGTCTCTCTCTCTCTCTCTCAAAAATAAATAAACATTAAAAAAAAAAGAATAGGAGTGATGAGAGGCAACATCCTTGTCTTATTCCTGATCTTAGGGGTAAAGCTTCTAGTTTCTAACCATTAAGTATGGTTAGAACACTATCTGTAGGTGTTTTTTGTAGATGTGTTTTATCAAGTGGGAAAGTCCTATGTATTCCTAGTTTGCTGAGGATATTATCATGAATGCATATTGGATTTTGTCAAATACTTTTTCCTGCATCTTTTGGTATGATCGTGTGATTCTTCTTCTTTAACTTATTGATGTGATGAATACTTTTCCTTTGGGTGTACTTTAAAATGGTTATTTTTCCCCTTCTTCTGCTGGAATCCCAAAAAGACTCTTTTGGGGTTTTCATTTATTTGTTTGTTTGTTTTTGTTTTGGGATCTGATGGAACTCATGGAGATAAGACTCATGAAAGTGTTAAGTACCTACCTTCCTCCACCAAAGACTGAGGCCCTATATTTTTCTAACTCTCAAGCTAGGCCACATCCACCCTAACATCAATTCCTCAATTACCATCTAAGTGTTCCCAGTAAGTTGTGATTCTCTGTATTCATTCCCCCAGTTTGGGGGACAAGCGTTTACTCTGTGACCTCAATTTTCTTATGAATCTAAAAAGAATGGTCGATTTTCAATTTGTTCAGTTTTTGATTATTTTGAAGATTTGAGTGACAACTCCTGGGTTCTTTTTTTTTTTTTTTAACGTTTATTTATTTTTGAGACAGAGAGAGACAGAGCATGAATGGGGGAGGGTCAGAGAGAGAGGGAGACACAGAATCCGAAGCAGGCTCCAGGCTCTGAGCTGTCAGCACAGATCCCAACGCGGGGCTCGGACTCACGGACCGCGAAATCATGACCTGAGCCAAAGTCGGACGGACGCTCAACCGACTAAGCCACCCAGGCGCCCCAAGGTTCTTTACTTGTCAGAATGGAAACTCGAATTTTCAATGAATTTTTGAGGAGTGTATTAGGAACTAGCATTTAGTATATACAATATGTCTACCTGGGCATAAACTTGAGAAAGTATTAGTAAGTAAGAGTAGCTTGCTTTGCATGCTAGATGTTTCTTTTCTGGAATATGGAATGCTTAATAGACATTCTGGGAGTTTTGTAGGTAGTTTGTAAACTGAATGGAAATAACTCAATGTGTGAATGAATGATCAGTAAGTTTCAGGAGCTCTGTTCTGTCAAATTATTCTGTCAAAGTTTTGACGATTCTGTCAAAAATTCTGTCTGTTCTTCTTTGTACTTCTACTATTGCAGTTAGTAGCTGTCTTCTGAAAGTACTGGATCCCACCAAGGAAGTCTCAGGATCCAAAGGAACTAAATAGATTTGGTTATTATACTTCCCTTCAGCAGTGACACAGATTACGTTTTCTTCTATCACTCCCCTAATTTGTAAGTTCAAGACTGAAAAACTCAGGGGCGCCTGGGTGGCTCAGTCGGTTGAGCGTCTGACTTCAGCTCAGGTCATGATCTCACGGTTTGTGGGTTTGAGCCCCGCATCGGGCTCTGTGCTGACAGCTCGGAGCCTGGAGCCTGCTTCAGATTCTGTCTCCCTCTCTCTCTGTCCCTCCTGGGCTCACCCTCTGTCTGTCTACCTCTCTCTCAAAAATAAACATCAAAAAATATTTTTAAAAAAATTGAAAAATACAGTTAATTGATCCCTGGGTACCCTTTAATTTACTCTTCATTGGCTTCTATTCCCTGGATTTTGTCAGCCTGACTGATTCTTATGCAAGTGTGAACTGAGGGTCACCATATTATTGACTGTTAATCTGTTTCTGATGCTTGGGAACTATTCCTTGGTAGTAGTACTTGGCTGTCACCCATGACCATGACCAAACCTGGCAATGACCTGTATCTGTTGAACCTTTCTACCGAGACTATGAAGTTAAAGAGCCACAATCATGTTTACAAGTGACCCTTCCAGATTATGAATATTGAATTCACAGATGAAAAAAAGACTTAAACAATGGATTATAGAATACAAATCCAAAATTATCATAGGCAAGAAAAATCATAAAAAATAAAATGCAATGTCATTGAGATATATGTGAAGCTCTGTGTTTTATTTTGGACTTTTTTTCTCTTTTTCTTTTTTTAAATTTACACTGAGAGAGTGTGTGTGCAAGTGGGGAGGGGCAGAGAGAGACAGAGACAGAGACAGAGAGAGAGAGAAGAGAGAGAGAGAGAGAGAGAGAGAGAGAGAGAGAGAGAATCCCAAACAGGCTCCACACTGCCAGTGCAGAGCCCAATGCAGGGCTCAAACACATGAACTGTGAGATCATGACCTGAGCTGAAATCCACATTTGGATGCTTAACTGACTGAGCCACCCAGATGCCCCTATTCTGGATTTTTAAATTGCATCAAGCATGAAATCAAGCATGGTATAGGGCAGGCTTGGTGCGATATTAAAAATTATTCGTTGGGTTAGTAAACTCAGTTTAATACAGCATAACTACTAAAAAAAACCCTATCTGGATAATAATAATAATGGAAGTACACTGTACTACTCAAAGAAGAAGATAGTTTGTTCATCTTAAAAGAGATTTAAAGAGTAGAATATCCTTAGAAGAATGTGCATAACATGCTGCTATGCTTGAAAAGCATATTACTTGATGAAGTAAAACAAACATATAGACAAAAATATTTTTTGACATGTAGGAAAAAAAAATCTTCCCAGAAACGCCAACAGCAAACTTCACACCTTTTGGAAAACTCTCATATCCAAGATAATATAAGCTTGTTACCTATTGCTAGAAAGCACAACTTAGAAAAACGTACGGGTCTTAAGGAAGTATTTGGGAAAATAGCAATCACAGTAGATTCCTACCTCTGATGACTTTCAGGATGAGAATAGGTATGGATTTCACACTGGCTGTACAATTACGCTAGACAGCATCTAACATTTTGTTACATCATAAAATTCTACAACATTTTAACGATGCAATAAGATGGAAGTCTTCACTGCCATTTGCCATCAAGGATTCTTTAAGGAGAAGCTATAACTCTTCGAGTGTTAGTTTTAAAGAAAAACTAATGAAGCGCAATATATATCTAGTACTTAGGGGTCAAGCACCTGAAAATTTAAATGTAAGTTCTTTTTTATTAAGTTTATTTACTTTGAGAGAGAGAGACAGAGAGAGAGAGAGAGAGAGAGAGAGAGAGAGTACAGTGGGAAAGGGGCAGAGAGACAGAATCCCAAGCAGGCTGTGCACTGTCAGTGCAGATCCCAATGTGGGCTCGAACTCACGAACTGTGAGATCATGACGAGCCAAAACCAAGAGTTGGCTGCTTAACTGACTGAACGACCGAGGCTCCCCTAAATGTAAGTTCTTACTGGTTTCTCACATAATCTTGTACAGCATTATTATGGTATCCCATTTGACATCGAAATAAACTAAGGCTTATCAAGGCTATGTTACAGGTCCGAAGTCTCCAATTCAGCAAATTGAACTGCTGAGTCATCTGATTTCAAAGCCCACACATTCATTAATCGTAACAACTGCTATACCTCTCCCCTTCTGGTTGGATTCTTAACGGTTGGAAGCATAAGATAATTCTTGCCTCCTACAGGTCTGCTCCGATCTTATAAAACTGACTTCCCCAGATGCAACAAAAATGTGACCACATAATTTTAGTGAAGTAACAAAATTAAATTCAGAGGGAGGTTTGGCTGGACTCTTCCACTTTGGAAATAATATTCCTGGAACTAAAGTTTGGCGTGGCACCCTAGGGATGCAGTGAAGCTATTGTTCTAATTTAAGTTATTACGTTTATGAGCCTCAATTTTAGCTTGCTTATTGGAGTCTGTTACATGGACTACAGAGACAAGCCCCTAATGCATAATTGTTTTCAATTTGTTACGAGAAATTATTTTGGCGATTTCAACATGGGTACATCTCTACACCCTAGGTCAATCGTTATGCCTGCTTTGGGCTGGGTACCTGGTGACATATTTGCTTCTTGAAGACACAAGGGGGCACAGAACAGGGCTGTGAATCTCTAGTGCTTTCTGCCAGCTCTCTTCCTTGAACTTCAGGTATAATTTGCACTCAAATTTCTCAGTTGGCCCTCCACTTTCATTTCTATTTATACCTCTGTTTCCAAGTAAACTCAAAATTATACTGAGGTACCGATGCTTGGTGATTAAGGGTACGGAATCTGCGGCCAGACGCCCTGGGCTCAAAGCCTGACTTAATGCTTTTAATCCCTCTGAGTGTTGGTCATCTCATCTGCAGAAGAGGGATCATAATATCTCCCTCAAAGAGTAAATAAATTAGCACATGATAGGGAGGTCCTTGCACTTGGTAATAACCCAATAAATACATGTATTATCTTTATTTGATTATTATTCAAAGTGAGGTATGATTACATACCAGACCATGTGTTTTGTGTTCTTTGAAATGTCAATGTTTAAAATTTTCTTTGTTTCTTTTCTTCTCACTCCCTTTCCTATAATCCTTTGTTCCTTCCTTCCTCTTTTCTTTTCTTTCTCCCTTTTCTCTTTTCTTCCTTTTTTTCCACTTTTCTTCCTTCTCACCTTCCCACCTTCCCTTTCTCCCTCTTCATCCCTCCTTCCCTCTCTCTCTTTCTATTTTCCTTCCTTCCTTCCTTCCTTCCTTCCTTATTTTTATTTTTTCTTTAACAAATATTGACTTTGGGAGGAGTGCCTGGGTGGCTCAGTCGATTAAGTGTCTGACTCTTGGCTTCGGCTCAGGTCATGATCTCATAGTTCACAGGTTCGGGCCCCCCATAGGGCTTTGCAGTGACAGTGCTGAGCCAGCTTGGGATTCTCTTTTCCCACCTCTCTCTGCCCTTCACTTACGCGCACTCTCTCTCTTCTCAAAACTAAATAAATGAGCCAAAAAATTTTGAGTTTAGAGTGACTCCACTGGTGAGGCGAGCCCACACAAATATCTCTGTAATTTCCAACCTAGCAGTCCAACTGTTAACACTGCCACTCTTGGATTTTGTGAGATATCAGAGGATTTCTAGGGGAAATAGAGAATGTTTTCCTATTTACCACATGCAGAAGCATGAGGCTCACCTCAATAGACTGATATGAGCTATTCCCAATTGTTAAGCCACAGCAACATCCATCTATTAAGAAGGCAACTATATTGGGATCAGGGGAGTGCCAGGATAAAACATGATCTGCTCATCAACATCTGTTTTCTAATTAGGATGGCTCAATGGCAATTTTCACCCGATAATTTAGTTAAATTTCATTCCTAAAGTATAAATATCCTCTGAAGGCACATGGGTGAAGTTAAATCAATAACTGCATTATTGTAAATTACTTCATAATTATATATTGATAAACCGAATAAGGTTATATGCTATCCATTTTCCATATCACTTCGTACCTCAGACAACTTCATAGAAAATTGCATTCTTATGTTGTTTTCAAACAGCGCTGTTTTGTATAAAATGCCTTTCATCATTTTAAAGCAATATAATTTCAGCATAGTCCTCCTTGTCTTGTTTAGATTTTCAAACCATGTAAACTCAAGGTATCTGAGTTATAGTTTGCCTCTTTAAATGTTCTCAGATAATCTTATGTGAAAAATATTTTTAAGGACTTGCAAGAAAAACAAAAAACAAAAACATTACCTTTTGCTGACTTTAGGCCTGGCTACAGAGTACTGGGAGACTGTAAGATGTTAAGATATTTCAAGTCAACCTGCCTCCCATCTATCCCATAAACCTGACTGACCATCGGCTTAGAATGTTCTTTTTATCTACTGGTCCCCCTTCTATCTTGAGTCTCTTCCTCCCACGTGCCATTTGTCATATGCTTATTTCTGCTGACCGCGTGCCCTAAACGTTCGCAATCATCTGATTAAAAATATTCTGTCCTGCATAGGGTGGGCCCTGAGCAGCTGTGCTGAGTGGCTGAGAGGCTCTTGGGGTCTGGTGGGCTGAACAGACTCTAAACCAAGCAGATGGCTTCAAGATGCACGGGAGTGGGGGCCTCCGTGCTCCAGAGATCACTCCAAGACCAGGAACAGCTGGAAGAAAACGCAGTTCCACAGCCTTCCACCAGCCACCTGGAGACCTCCAGGGCAGACAGTTCCAGAGAAGGCTGCCCCTTGAGAGCAGTCAGCCTCAACCACCAGGCAGGACCTCCTGGAAAGGCCTGGAAACCCCAGAGCCAGGGCAGTAGGGTCTCCAGGCTATGTGGTTCACTCAGCCAAAAACACCTTGGGTGCCATGTCCCTGAGAATCCAGGAGTCCTGCCAAAGTGGCACCAAGAGGCTGGTGGAAACCCAGGCGAAAGTCAGGAGGAGGAGAAGAGGCGCATGGACGAGCAGGAGCCCCCCGACCCCCCGCCCCAGCTCACAGCCTGAGTGGCAATTGCACCTGGCTGTCTGGAGCTGTCTGTCCCTGCCCCTCAACCCTGGACCTGTGGGAGGGGAGAGGGAGTGTCTCCTCTCTGCCCAGATGGGCCCACATGACTACCCACTGCGATGGTCCAGGAGGGAGGCTTTCCGGAGCCCCTCCTCCTCACTGAGCCCCTCTTCTCCCTCAGTGAATCTGACAGTGACCTAGAGCCTCTGGGAGCTGGAATTCAGCCTCTCTGCACACTGTCACAAGAGCTAGCCAAGGCCACTGTGACCAAAGAGAGTGGCATTTGCGACTGAGGACTGTGCCTTCAGGTAATGCCCTCCTCCCAAGCATCTTTTGGGGGTCCTTCTCCCCCCTCCTCCTCCTCATGTATGAACGTGCGAGAATGGAGTCCTTTTCTGGAAAAACCCACAGAGCCCATGGGCCCAGCAGCGTAGGAAGTGTACAAGTCTTTCCTGCCTGGAGCTGGAGCTTCTGACTTCGCTGATTCTGTCATTAATTGAGCATACCGGGGAGCCGTCTCCCACCTCCTCATTTTGGGGTGGTGGTGTCCCCACGTCCCTTGCTTTGAGCACAGTCAGGGCCAGGAAGGAAGCTCTATATTGCAGGAAGCAAGCCACATTTGACCACCGTGTCATCACCTCAGGATCAGTGCATCCCAGCGAGTTCCTGAGGAAGCCCCTGGGAGTTGGCCGTGCCCTTGACCACTGCTAACAAGGGCCCAGGTGGAGACTGCTCAGGGGCCCTCTTCTCCTGCTGCAGGCATATCTGGTCCTGCAGTGACCGCCTGATGCACCCTGAGAGTAATTTGGGGAGGGAAATGGGGGCAATGGTCCACTCTCCTCCCCTCTTGGGCTTCAAAATTCATCCAACACTTTAGCTTTCTGGCTGCCTCCTTTGCTACATGAAACAAAGGCATGAGAAGATACTGGGGAGCTCTGAGCTCTGCACCCAGGAGTGGGGTCTTCGAGGAATCATTCCCTGTGTTGCCAGTGCCCAGGCTCTAGAGAGCCCAGCTCCTGTCCCTGCTTCTGCCACCAGAGCCCTGCAAAGAAGGGATGGGAGATATTTCCAGGCCCTAAGACTCTAGGCTCACAGGTACCTGATTACATTCAGGGCCAGGCACTGTGGATGTGCAAGGAGGGGAAGCACTGTTCGGTAGCGATTTCTGCCTTTGGTAAATTATTTAAGAAATTTGTTTTATCATTTTATTAAAAAGAAACCAGCATGTGACATCCTTAGGTAATGCTGCTTTTTCATAACAAAAACTCACCTTCTATAAGAAAATAAAATGAAATAAATTGAAATAAAATAAAGTAAAATGAAATGAAATAATAAAACAAAACAAAATAAAATAAAATAAAATAATTCTGTCTTATTTTTAGTAAACGTGACACAATTTTTGGTTGAGAAAACATGGCCACTGTATGTATACCTATAATTAATGTATCACTTGTCTCTTAACTAGAGCTTAAGTTCATGGGTCGGGTGTATGTCCTTGGTATGACACTGTCCTGTATTGACTTTGTTCCTCTCTGCAGAAAGACACTGGGAGGGTATGTAAGGAAAGAGAAAAGAGTAAGGAAAGAGGATCAAACTTGCCCTTGAATCTATTTTCATTAGTTGCTAGATTTTTTTTCCCCCTAGCCAAGTCATTTAACCTCTTCCTATATGACATAGAGATAATACTCCTTCCTATCACCGAAGCATTTAATTTTTTTTAATGTTTATTTATTTTTGATAGAAAGAGAGAGAGAGAGAAAGAGAGAGACAGAACATGAGTGGGGGAGGGGCAGAGAGAGAGGGAGACACAGAATCTGAAGGAGGCTCCAGGGTCTGAGCTGTCAGCACAGAGCCTGATGCAAGGCTCAAACTCACGCACTGTGAGATCATGACCTGAGCCACCCAGACGCCCCTCACCAAACCATTTAAATGAGATTAGGTGCTTAGGACTACCCTTGGTTTTTAACACTTAGTGGGTACTCAATATATGGTAGGGATATTGTTATTGTGGATAACAATATCATTATAAATTCGTTATGTAAATGAAACTCTTTCTGTTCACCATCATCCTATTTATTTCACTAGATCTCCTCTTAAAATATTAGTCATAATTTCTGTGAGATGGATTTTTGTTTAGTGGTATTTTGTGTGATCCTAAAACAGCATTTCTCAACCATGTGTGACCATCCATTAGATCCATTCCCAAATTCATGAAGCCAGAAATTTCAGGGATGGCTATGTTTATAAACCCCACACAGAAATTGTGAAGTGGAATCTGGTTAAGAACCACCGAGCCCAACATCTGAATAGGGTTTAAAAGTTACGTCCAAAGAAATCTTACTTTCCTTCATGGTAATTTGCAGGGATCTGCAAGAAAAGTTTCAGTGTCAGTTTTTGGAATTGGAAACCTGCATATCAGATGTCCCAGGTAGGACCATTTCCAAGCAGAGAGTAAATAGATAGGGTTGTACAGAGTATGGACCCTCCACACATGTCAGTTCCATGCAAGTGACATCTAGGGACAATGAACAGTAGAAGCACCTTTTAAGTGTGTATTCTCATGGTTGTAGAAGTGGGAATTTTTCTTTGATAGGCAGGCCTAGCAAAGCTCACATGCCCACTGCTAATTGTCTGTCTTAGGTCCTACTTTTTCCCTCTCCTTGAGCCACCATCCGGAAAAGC
Organism: Panthera onca; assembly: GCF_046562875.1. Lineage (NCBI taxonomy): Eukaryota > Metazoa > Chordata > Mammalia > Carnivora > Felidae > Panthera > Panthera onca. Next base: position 19,578,373 of record NC_138343.1, on the reverse strand, counting down.
TACTCCTTTATCCTAGCTCTCATGGTCTCCAAGATGGTTCCCTCGTTTAGCACCACGGGATCACCCAAGGCTTCCTCCTGAGTTTGCTTCATTAGTACATTGTGAACTATTGGGTCAACAGCTTATTCTTCTCACCCTAGTACCCAATTAAGGAGAAGTGGAAGAGTGGGAAGTAAGGGTGATGATGATGTTTGGACTTTATCCGCCATTGATTTATAATTGGTTCTAGAACCACACATGGAATCATAGTTTCTGTGCATTTGGGCCATTATATTTTCCATCTTCCCTTATAAAGTGCTCTTCAGACAATACACGGATGTGTTTTCTGAAATCCAAGCTGATATTCTGAATGATTTTTGGACATGATGCCTCAAGCTATACCCAAGAAAAGAGAAAAGCTGTGCCTTATAAGCAATTGCCCACTAAAATCGGGAAGAGGTAAGAGATGAACTTAGGGAATAAAGAAGATGAACCTAACCAGTAGCCTTTGTTTACCTGTACTATAAATAACAAATCTTGCTACTTTGAATAGTTTTATTTGCACGATTAGTTTAATACTTCAATTACCTGAATCTTTTAAGAAATAATCAAGCTCTTAAAGATTTTGCACTAATTTCTCTGGATGCCTCATAAATGCAAGAGCATTTGCATTTGAGAAGCATAAAAGATGCAAATCACATCTCTATCTCTATTTAACAACCAAAACGCTTGTTTATGATCATAACTCTTTTCAATATCTTCCTAACTGTAATACACCATTAAGAATGTTGCAGAACATTTACAATGTATTCTAGAAAGGAAATCTGACATCAGTGCATTAGTGCCTTCTGTATTCTGTAGGTACAAATGCAAAATATGTTACTATGAAAAATGAGGATATGTTTCAAAATTCAGGATTAATTAAACAATTTATTCATTCATTTTTTTCACTCACATGTATTTAACAAATTTATTGGCACTCTTCCTGTGAACAAGTTGCTGTTCTGTCTGAAATTTTATCAAGCTTACATTTTAGTGAGGAAAGTGGTCAAAATAAGTAAACGAAAAAGAAAAAAAAATATCAGGCCTAATTAATCCTGCAATAAGCCTTTATTTTTAACCCAAAACTTACCATGTGCAAGTGTAAAAAGGAGTCATAAAAATATGTTTTTAAAGCTAGTTTTTTAAACATTGTCTCCATGTTAAAATTGTTCATCTTTTCAGTTTTTATGAAAAAAGTCACTTAGCCTTGTTGTATTAAAAGGTGGGGGCAGGAAAGTTGTGAGAAATAAAAAATGTTGGGATAATTGGTATTAAGAAAACTTTGGCAGAAGAAGCTCCTTTAATTGTTTCCTGACATCGGGGTCATCCAGGTCAGGAATCAAACACCTTTTCTCTTGTTCGCTGACTGCTCTCCTTACCCATTTCATCACATGCACTACCTCGGGTCACCCAAGTGGTTACCATTTTCTTTTGTTCCCATTTTCTAAGAGGGCACTCCTTTGTCCCTGGTGACTCAAGAGAAGTCAATTAATTTTGACAACCACTGTCCACACAAAAGCAGAGATGATGGAAATGTTCAATGCTTGGAAATACCTAGATTCCAAGTGTTGGGATTTCTAGGTGCTTTGGCCAGTTAAAATATATCTCATTTATTTATTGTTTTTTTTTTTTTAAGTGAGAAAAATCAGTCATATAAATGAGTGCCAAACCAATTCGCAGAACGAAATTGCTTTGCTATGGTCAACCCTTAATCAATGAAACTAGTATTCTATACTTGCTTATCATATCAATGAGATTTGGGGGCCATTTTAGGGCTAAGTGTTCATCTATTTCAGCAAAAATTCTCTTCCTGTTAATTTGAGCCAAGTGTCCTTTTCGGAGGATTACCAGTTTTTAAATCCCTACAACTGATTTAAACACTATACAGACACCTATGTATTTAAGAGGCAAAATCTATTGTTGGAACTTGTAGCAGCTACTTGCATAAAGCAAATAGAATTTTTAAATGAACAACCTAATATTTAGACACAGAGGTATCTTTAAAAGTAGTACGAGCAATACGCCCACCTCTATGCAGTCTATATTTTGAAGACCGCCTGTGGTAATTTGTGGTTGTTGTCTACAGTCAACAAGCAGTGTTGAAAGATGGGAATTGAACACCATGCAGTACTTGTCCACGTCCTATAGTACTGTGATTACCTGATATCACCTTATGTAGATTTGTTTTTTCCCTAGTACTGAAGATGTTAATAGAACATAATAGAACATCAGCAGACTCCTTGATGCAAGCCAGGCATAATCAAGCAAGGTCAGACCCAGGGGCCAGCAAGCCAGGTAACAGAAGCCAACAACCTAAGGTGAAGAAATTAAAGACACAGATTATTCTTTAGACAAGAAAGGTGCCCTCTAATGTTCCCTTCTCAATATATGAAGGGTATGAAATAAAGGTTCTTAGATTCTTCTCCTACCACCCCCTTCGTGCTTTTGTGTATATGTGTGTTCATTCAGTGCTTCTCCCAATGGACAGTGACCTCCTTGAGGAAAAAAAAAAAAAGACACAATGGTAATGAAATGAGTTAATTGTAACAAATAAAAAATTACTATCTTTAATGAAGTTGCTTTTTCAGAAGGATAGGCACTGGTATATTATGCTGATATCTTCTGGTTTTACTTATTTTCTACTTTAGGTATACATTGACACATGTTTGCTTAAATATGTTGTTAGCTTTTCCATGCTCTTGTGCTATGTGGTCAGGAAAATCTAATATATTTCCCTACGTGTGGGCTTACTTCACGGACATTCCACCATAAACAAAGAGCACTACACTATTATGTATTTGTGCAGCTACCAATGTAGACTATGAAGTTTCTCTTGATTTTTTGGTGGTACCCCTTGTGGTACTCATGAAATTCTGTAAATTTACAAGCATTTCCTATAGAAAATTCAAATACTGGGAAAGTGTACTGGAAGAGAACAAGGATGTTTGACAATTACTAGTATATGAACACTGTCATCTTATTTTCTGTAAATAGAAAAGTACATGCCTAAGATGTTACTCAATAATAGTTTTAAGTTCCCTAGAATATTTTGCCTGGTACCCTACCTGCTGCCTCCACACACATGCATCTCTCTACCACACACTTCTAGCTAGGCTGTGTACCCATCTTCTACATTTTTCTACACAGCAGACTGTGTGGGTCTTCATCAAACCATCTACAACACAGTATGATTATCTGTTCATCTGTATGTCTCCCAAATGAGCATAAACCCTCAAGTGAAAAGACCAGAGCTTATTTGTGTTTGAATCTTTTGTTTTTATCGCAATGCTTGGCTTACTGTAAGCTCTTAAGTGATGTGTGTTGCATTGAATTGAAGTGACTTTCGGGGCACCTGAGTGGCTCAGTCGGTTAAGCGTTCAACTTCAGCCCAGGTCATGATCTCACAGTCCTTGACTTTGAACCGCGCGTCGGGCTCTGTGCTGACGGCTCAGAGCTTGGAGCCTGCTTCGGATTCTGTGTCTCCCTCTCTCCCTGCCCCTCCCCTGTTCAGGCTCTGTCTCTCTCTCCTTCAAAAATACACGTTAAAAAAAAATGACTTTCACTTGGGTTTAACAGTAGAATACTCATTGCTTATCCAACTTACTCGGGAGAGAAGCCTCTGGTCTCATTTTCATTTGCATCTTGGCCATGATCTGGGCTATTGTTAATCATTATGGAATAGCAAACTGGGCTATGGTGAACCAAACTACCTATACCTGAGATATCCTTATTAGCAAAGAGTCCAGGCCATCAGACCAGTAAATTGAAGCCTATGATTATCATGGAAATGTGCTTATGACTTTAATGTCAATTCATTTTGTGAAATATTTCTTTTTGCTTGAAAAATATTTATAATGGTTACAAAAATAACAACTAGTATTTGCAATATTCCAAACACCTAGATAATTAATTTTTTATTTCAGTAAATAATCTGAAAAACATTATTAGATAAAGCCCTTTATTATATATATTTGTCCATTTTTAAGGTATTTTGGCTTACATTTACAATTTAAAATTACCCGGTGCATATGTAAGTGAAGAATCACTGAATTCTACTCCTGAAATCAATATTGCAATATATGTTAACTAAATTTTCGTTGTTGTTGTTAACGTTTATTCACTTTTTGAGAGACAGAGACAGAGTGTGAGCAGGGCAGGGGGCAGAGAAAGAGGCAGACACAGAATTGGAAGCAGGCTCCAGGCTCTGAGCTGTCAGCACAGGGCCCGACGCAGGGCTCGAACTCACGAGCTGTGAGATCATGACCTGAGCTGATGTCAGATGCTTAACTAACTGAGCCACCCAGGTGCCCCATTATATGTTAACTAACTAGAATCTAAATAAAAGTTCAAAGAGAAAAAATAATAAATAAATGACAGAAATGAGAAAATTGTCTGCATCATTCAAGCCAAATTTCTTTTTTAAATGTTGATTTCTTTTTGGGAGATAGAGAGAGAGAGAGAGAGAGAGAGAGGGAGTATGAGCAAAGGAAGGACAGGGAGAGAGGGAGACACAAAATCCAAAGCAGGCTCCAGGCTGTCAGCACAGAGCCAGACGAGGGGCTCAACCCCACGAACCAGGAGATGATGACCTGAGCCGGAGTCAAACTCTTAACCCACTGAGCCACCCAGGCACCCCAAGTCAAACTTCTTTTTAACACCAGATATCTCTACCAAGGTTTTGTTGTTGTTAATTCATTCTTATATTCTCATTGCTGGTACATCGTGAATACTCAGAAGTAACTAGAGTTTATTAAGAGCTTACAGTAAGCTAAAATATGCTGCTACAATATGTCGCTACAATGTGCTACCTTACATTAAACCTCTCAACGTTAAATCTTACTCAGAAATACTCATAATTGTCCTCTGAGATAAGAGAGTTTATTATCTGAGTCTTAAGAGGATTAAAGTAACTCACTGAAGGTTCAGTTAAGAACGTGAGCTATCTTTTTTAATCATTGTTATCCATAAATATTTGTTGAGTAAATGATCAAATGCATTTTGATCAAGCATATGTTTGATTAATGATTATGAATGGTTAATAATACATTAATGTTTTTCTTATTCCGTAGGTATTTTTTGATCATTTGAGAAAATATAAGAAAAAGTCACAGAAAGGAAAGACAGAAAGAGATAGAGAGAGTACAGACAGTAAGAGAGAGATGAGAGAAGGTTGGAGAGAGACAAGTATAATAATCATAAACAAGAAAATATGCCTGTGGTATAACAGATTACAATTTTTTTAAGTACCTGAGTTTAGAAAAATGAGTGGTATACTATATAATTGACTATTTGAAGGAAAACTAGCTAAAATGACATCTTTATTTTTCCCAATGTTTATTTGATATAAAAAATATGTTCTGAATATTCTCTAGTGGTTCTTTCCTTTTGGAGGTCTTTGGTCATGGAAACTTGTCTTAAAACTTGTACTATGTGAATACATAGAAAGTCCAGGGGTTACAAATTATGGAATTTCTTGTTAGTTAATTGGTTTAAAGTGAATAATCATCACTGAGAAGGTCAATTTACTTCCTGCTGGCATCTGGGGTTAGTTTGCCTACACAGCTATATGGGGAACAAAAATATTCTCCAAACCTCTCTCTCAGCAGTACAGAAAATCCAGATGGAAAGGATATCATCTGTAGCAGAAATAGGAGATAAACGTTCCCCAAAATAATAGACACTAAAGATGAATGAAAGAATAAACAAATGAATTAAAGTTTCCTGTAGTTGGGAAATGGTCACATTTGGTGGATAGGGAATAGCACTAACATATGGACCAGCAGTCCTTGTGTTTTTCTTGAGCTAGTTCCATGAACTTGGGCAAAACATCGGCACCCACTTGCCTCATGGGTAAAACATTGCCAATAGCATCTGTCATTCTTACTCCATTGGTGGTTTATAAGGTTACGGAGATTAATAGACATGAAAAAAAAATGCATTAAAAGCTAGTTATAGAGTAGATGGTTAGCATATACTTAATTAATATAAAAATAAAATAAAAACTAGCATAGGAGACGAGGTATTTATTAACAGCTAATAAATTAAGTGTCAATTAGGACAGTATTGTGTTTCACCTAAACGTATAGTAGAAATCCCTTAGGTCTGAATATTTTTTAATTGATAGCAAGAATTCAGAATGTTAACTATTTAAGTATGTGTAGGGTGACTTTCCTTTTCTTCATGATATTGCCTTGTTTATCCCTCTGATTTATCCTCCTATCCCTCTTTAAGTAGGCTATGCACTTTAATGCCATCTTGTTTATGGGAACTAATAAAAGAAAATTCTTTGCAATGGGAGATTTGCTTTATTTAAATGCAAATTAAAACTATATTCTTTCAGTTACAGGCCAAAGATTATAAACGCATGCTGTTTAACAATTTCAGGCAAAAGTAAGAATGCTTTTTCTTCCCATAATCTAATGAAATTGATTTAGTTCTTTTAAAATGGTGTAACTAATTGAGCTGTGACTTTTATATTTTCTTATGTATGTTTTATGCTGCTTTTTAAAGGAGAAAGTAACGTTTATATAAGAAACGGTAAAAACTAAATTGCTAGACTAGTTAAGAAATTGGCTAATTTGAAGCTAATTGAGATAAGAATATCTTTCTGTTTTACTGTTCAACTGCTATGGCCAAACAAATATAGTTCTTCTGCCCTTTTCATTGTATCTGTAAAATAATTAGCAATATTTACCTCAAAAGGATTTTCTAAGAATCAGTACAATAACTTGCCAAATGGATTTAAGTTTTAGAGAATCGAAAAGAGAGCCTGGTCAGTGTCTGGAACCAGATATAGCCAATTTCCTGGTTGGTAATCATCAGATTTCAAGGGAAGGATCCAGAAATCGAGGAGGCAAAAGAGCAGAAGAAGTAAACATCTTGCCTAGAGGGTGATGGCAACTCGGAAAGATCAGGACTGTGTGTATCTATGCAATGTATTTAAAGAAAATGAAATGGGCCAAGAGTTAAATGAAAAATATCTAAGTGTAATTTTGGTTCCTGTTCCTACCTTAGGATTCAAGGTAGAATATAGTCCTCGGAGGGTGAGGATTTACCTCTACTCTCTTATAGCTTCCATACTGGACCTGTGATTATTTCTACTTTCAGTCAAAACCCACTTATTTCAGGGTACTATGATTTCCTCCTTTCATATATTGGAAGATGCATTTTCTCTAATCATATCCTTAAATGATTGCTTGAGACTGACTTTGGGGTCAGTGGGAAAAAATCTGTCAGCACTACAAAACAGGAACCCACAGCAATAGTATAGTTGTCCAGCTGTTTTATGTTTATGTTATATCCTCTACGTAGAGACAAAGTTGTGTTGCTGTTACTTACGTAACAATGGATAATGATCGAATAGAATGGAATAGTCCTACCCGTGCAATGTGAATAAGACTATTTAATGTTAAATGTATGAATCCATGTAAAACTTGAAAGGACATATTCAGAATCAAATTTCACAGAAGGCTGTTATAAAATAGTGTTCTTTCCTGCAGTTTATATCAAGCTCCATTTTTGCAAAGAGGTCAAATTTATGGAGAGCTGATTGTGCAATGATTGGAGACAGCAAGGTATTTTCTTTGTCTTGTACAAATAATTTGTGAAAATGTTAAAAAAAAATGTGGGACAAATTCAGTAAAATAATACTCTTTCAACTTGCCTGACCCTCACGCCCCGAACAACTTTTCTTAGGTTTTCTGCTCTATATTTTATATGATATAGATACAATATCTAATAGAGTGGGATTCCTTTTTGAGGCATTTCCCACAAAAATACTATAGTTGAAAATTTTGAAATTTTTAAAATCCGTGTCACTTACTCTGTACCTAAAAAGGAAATGAAAATGGCATTCTTAATCACCACATTACATAGAGTAAATAATAAATAAGAGTCTCAATCCCAATCATTCTGAGAACAAATATCTTAAATAAGAATGAGAAATATTTCCCAAGTGTTTTCCATTCTAACGTTTAAAGGGGTTTGTGCTTTTTTTGAAAGTGAATGCATTGATTATCAATTGAGGAAAACACCCTTTCAAAGTAAATAGTAATGGGCAATAACTAAAGAAGGAAATAAATGCCTCAAGAAGGTCATTCAGACAAAAGAAAAGGAAAAAAGAACGAAGATTTGTTGCAAAGTTAGACACACATGTTATTTGATTAACTCACATTGCAACCTTGTGAGTTAGATGTTAGCTCCCCTCCGATTTTCAAGATAAGAAATGAGTCAGGGAGGTTAAGTAACTTGCTCAATGTTCATGAGTTGGGCCTGAAAAGATCTGGCTTCAAAGCCCAACATGTGACTAAAGATGCAATAAGCTGTCGGACTTGTAGGATCAAATGATGTTGACAAGCAAAATAAGAAAAATGTCGTAGCAAAATATTATAGAAAAATGTTAGCTCTTATTTTCACTTGAATGTAGCAGTTCTGCAATTCTTGGATAAGAGGGTATATAGAACAATATAACACAGGATGTATTGTAGATTTGGATTTTTCAATATATGAGAGACAGTTGCATCTTTGGCATGCTCTAATTCAGGAAACATCTCTGAGCAGACTTTTCCATTTCTTCATACCGTGGATCAGTTGGGAATTCACTAGAATTTGCCTGGTTAGACACATCCCCTCTATGTACGGAAACAATATTTCTTGCTGTTTGGACTCCTTATTTTACACTGCATGACTGAAATTTTAGTTAGGGTGAAACAAAGAACCATTTCCCTAAATTAGATTAACCTTTGAACCTTTGGCAGCTCAGGTTAATCCCACAACTGCCCTGAAGACGAAGTGGGATCTGGGGCACAGGACTCTCCTTCACCGAGTTGAGTTAGAAAATTATATCCAAGTAGAATGACAACCAGAGAGAAAATCGTAAGCATGTGCATAAAAAGTCCCTTTTAGCTGGATCTAATGCATGAATTTAACGAGATACAAGAACTGCTTGTAAAAATCAAATGAGTTGTAATAAAAGTATTTGGTTTGATCAGATTTGGAAAAGAAGTTATTATTAATGTGCCCAATACACATACTGATAGTTGCAAAGGAATCAGATTGGCATAAGTACTTGATAGGTGTCCATTACTCTCTGGAAAATATAAGGCAATAGTGGAAAACTAAAAAAAAAAAAAAAAAAAAAAAAAAGCGAATTCAAATGTACAACATTTTGATTCAACAATTCCATACATTACTCGGTACAGTCACCATCTGTCATATAATATTGTGACAATATTATTGACTATGTTCCCTTTGTTGTACTTTTCATCTCTGTGACTTACTCATTTTATTTATTTTTTTGATGTCTTATTTATTTTTGAGAGAGTGTGTGAACAAGGGAGGGACAGAGAAAGACAGAGAGAGACAGAAGATCCAAAGCAGGCTCTGTGCTGACAGCAGGGAGCCCGATACAGGACTCAAACTCACCAATTGTGAGATCATGACCTGAGCCAAAGTCGGACACTCAACCGACTGAGCTACCCAGGTGCCTTTATGTTATAACTGGAAATTTGAACTTCTCAATTCCCTTTATCTATTTCGCTCATCCCCCCCACCCAGCTGCCCCCTGGCAACCACCAGTTTGTTCTGTATATTAAATAATTAATAATTTATATATATATATATATATACACACACACACACTATATTTTATATAATATATATAGCATGTATCCATATGATATATGTATATATGTATATTTGTTATACATTATATGTATATAAGATATATGTGACCATAAATAATATAGCATATGATCATATATTAAAATGCATATGTGTTAAATATAATATGTTATATATTATATATTATGCCTATTTAAATGTAAGTTCAGTCACAGTAGCGTTCTATATCTTATGCCACTGGCTAATACTCAATTTTTATATAAATAGCGGTTGAAGGAGTATAGCTATAGTAAACACAGATAGTGTTTATAGTAAACACAGATAATTAACAGCAAAATATTAAAACCCAACTAAACAGAAAAAAGTAGATGATGAGAAGGAATGCATATATCCTTAATCCTTATGAATCATAATTACTCAATATAAGTGCCTGGTAAAAGTGTTCTTAGTGAATGTTTGAATTACTGAATTCAATATATACAGTGAATTAATTTTCAAAATTACATTTAATATACTGTAAGGATCCATATCTTTTGAAAACACTCTATGTAGTAATATTTATGCTTTTGAGATATTTGTAAATTGGTTTAATAACATGCATACACTCCTAATTAAAACAAGAGCATCGTTTCCAATTTCCTGTTTATGAAAAATAATTTGGGATATTATTTATTTAAAAAAGAAATATGAAATTATACATGCTTTGATTTCATTTGAATTATTTCAAAAGAAGGAAGGAAAAGAATGCAGGAAAAATGTGGGTCTTTTATGGTTTAATTAAGCATCAGAGTATTGCAAATCCTCTTTCCCTGATTTTTTCAAATTTTGCAATTCAGAATTGTTTTGGGGTAGTCAAACAGAAATGATTAAAAGAGTCGAGGAGAGGATCAATAGAAAAAGATTAAAGGGACTGTCGCTTCTCAGCCTAAGGAAGAGAGAGAAGGCTGAAGGACTTCAAATATATGGGGTTTTAAACATTGGATGGTGATTAGTTGCTATTAATTTATGTCAGTAAAGGAGAAGAAATATGTAAAACTGCATCGTGAAGAATTTAGATTAGACACCAAGAAAATATCTGATTATGAAAATGAATAACTAAAGAAGGCTGCTTGTTTTGGGATTCAAGAATTATGTTCCCATTTGAGTATAGAATTTCTTGAGCAAGATGGGTGGATAAATTCCTAGCAGTGCTATTGCTGGGTCATAGGGTAAATCTATTTTTTATTTTCTGAGGAGTTAGGAATTTACCCAAGAGATGTAAGAGTGCTGATGCATAGGGGCACTTGTACCCCAATGTTTATAGCAGCACTTTCAACAATAGCCAAATTATGGAAAGAGCCTAAATGTCCATCAACTGATGAATGGATAAAGAAATTGTGGTTTATATACACAATGGAATACTACTTGGCAATGAGAAAGAATGAAATCTGGCCATTTGTAGCAACGTGGATGGAACTGGAAGGTATAAGTCAGGCAGAGAAAGACAGATACCATCCTTTTTCACTCATATGTGGATCCTGAGAAACTTAACATAAGACCATGGGGGAGGGAAAAGGGGAAAAAAGTTACATAGAGGGAGGGAGGCAAACCATAAGAGACTCTTAAAAACTAAGAATAAGCTGAGGGTTGATGGGGGGTGGGAGGGAGGGGTGGGTGGGTGATGGGCCTTGAGGAGGGCACCTGTTGGGATGAGCCCTGGTTGTTGTATGGAAACCAATTTGACAATAAATTTAATATTAAAAAAAAAGATGGGTGGATCTTCCACACACTGTTTCCTATGAAACTTTACAAGACATGTGTTCATTACACAAAACTTGAAAGCACAGAAAAACATAAAGCAAAAAGTCACCTTTAAGAGGATCCCTATAAAAGAACTCATGTTAGCATTACATATTTATTATTCTTGCAAATCTTTTGTCAACGCATTGATATACCTGTGTGCGTTAATAAAATTTCATACATTTCAAAAACTTGATTTAGTAAAAATAAAAAAAAAACAGAACTCTCAAAAACAAAATTAAGAAAAGAATATAAATCATGCCCATTGTAACATATATTACCTTTTCAATTAACATTATTTATAGGAATTTTCTCTCATCATCTATTGCTTTTGAAAACACAACGTTGCATTATATGGAAATGCCATAATTTAAGTCTTTAGATTATTCCACTTTGTAGTCATTAAAATAAACATTCCTGATGCCCTTTGGCAATTATCTTTAAACACATTTCTGATTATTTCCTTAACCTACATTTCTATAAGTAGAATTACTTGAGCCGTGAGTATAAGCAACTTTATGGCTTTTCACAAATCTTGGTAAACTGATCCTCAGAGGAGATACGTCCTGTTAACATCACCATTTTTAAGTAACAAGTGGCTAAAGATGCAAGTAATTATGTTTTCTCATATTTAGTTCTGTAGCGGAACCATGATAGACTTTAAACATTGTCTTGTGGAATTGTTTTTTTTTCCAGTTAGAAAAAAGAACACACACCTAAAAGGACCTTAAAACCTGACATAAGACCATGTCACTCTCAAGAAAAGCATGTTTCCAATAAAAAGGAAATGTCAGCCTTGAGCGTTTTTATTAACCATCTCCCCATCTTAACCTTCAAATTCAGCTTTTGCTGACCACTTCCTCTGTCCGGTTTATTTATATTAGAAATAAGTAGATTCATTAGCTGTGCCAGTGGTGGGTAGGCCGGGCCTGTGAGTGTCCAATAACAGATAATCATCGTATTTATCAGGGGGTGACTGATGTTTACTTTGTTGATGGCCCCAGGAGCCGATGTAATCGGAGATAGGTCTTTGTTTACGACTTGTTCTCCTGACAATGCTGACCCATTTGAAACCAGTGAGAAAGAAAAATAAACATTCTGGAATATAGTACCAGTGGTAAGTCTTCCCTTGGTGACTCTTTTGGAACATCTTCAAAGGCTCCTTTTAACCCACTCTTTGCCCAACAAAAACCTTTATCTTGTCTCTCCTCTCCCAATTAAACCCAAATTAATCAACATCCAACCCAATAAAAAAAGAAAATCAAAAATGCCAAAGACTAAAATGATGACTTAAAAAGAGTGCTTATACGGCACTGAGTTTTTTCTGTATGCTCAAGTATTTTGGGTAGGCCATTTGCTAATGACATATATTTATAACGGAGCCCGTCTACAGCAACTGAAATATTCTTTTAGCGTGTGAGTTAGATTTTTCTATCCTGACTTGCTGGTTCCATACTTTTAGATGTGTTGAAATGATTTTCTTCTTGACGATATGAAATAAATAAATATGAAGTGAGAGAAACATTTTTTATAACTTACTAATAACAAATGTAATGGAAATTTATTATTGTGCCACACACTTTATTAAGCTATTTGTTACACTATCTTAATAATCTACACAGCAAATACTCATATTTTACATGGGAGAAGAGTGAGATATAAAGAGGTTAAATATTTACCCAAGGGCAGAGGGCCAGCAATTAGTGGATGTGAACACAGTCCCACACCTGCCTGAGCCTAGAGTCCATGTTCGTAGCTATTCCACTGTGCTGCCTCTGTACTTTATAATTCCCAATATGCATGAAACATATAAAACAAATGTATTGGCATCTGTATGTCCAAATGAGCAATGTCCATTCTAAACTGGTCGTGTGCCAACCATCTTCATACATACAACACTTAGTTCAGGAATGACTGGGCACTTATTTTAATTTTCCCCCTGAGGAAGGCTGTTTTGCCACTGTTCAAACCATTTTTGCTATTCTAATTCTGAAATTCTCTTTATTTGCAATTTTAGTGGTGAGTACATGAACTTTATCATTTCATCAATGGTGTATAATTGATGCATCTAATTTATATATATAAATAACTTCATTACCCAAAATTAGTTACTATTTTTGCCTTTTACATGTGTTTTAAAAAATTATACTTAATCTCAAAGAATTTCCATTATCTTGCACATTGGGCTTTGAAAGGAATTTCAATAGAACGTGAGTTGTCGCAACACTGTTAGAAAAACAGCTACTTTTAGGGACTATTCTTTGTGTTGAGTTTTAACAAACTTGTTGGGGCTCCTGGGTGGCTCAGTTGGTTGAGTGTCTGACTCTTGGTTTCCACTCAAGTCATGATCTCATGGTTTCCTGGGTTTGAGCCCCACATCAGGTTCCACGGTGACAGTGCTGAGCTGCCTGGGATTCTCTGTTTCCCTCTCTCTCTGCCCCTCCCCCATGGGCTCTGTCTCTGTGTCTCCCAAAATAAATATATAAATTAAAAAAAATTTTTTTTAAAAACTTTCACATTACTTTTTATTCATATGTTTTACATTCACAGCCTATATATACTTTTTAAAATTGTGTGGCATGCACTTAACACACATGATGTGTTTGCAAAGCTAACAATTATTTCCCAGAACAAAACTTATTAGTTAAAACACATAGTCCATGAAAGATAAAAACAAGAGGCACTCCCTTGGAGCTGCATAAGGATGCTGACTAGAAGATACTTGGAATAGAAGAAGGTGTTTGAGGGCATTTTGAAAATAAATAAAATAAGGATGCTGTCAAAAGCTATCTTCTTAGATTAAAAAGGCTGACAAGAAAACAAAGTTTCACCCTGAAATCGGTGTAACCTAGTTAAATGGTTAGCTCAGTCATGGAAGGCAGTGAGGCCGGCATACAACCCAGTGTGTTCAGACTATTGACACTGTTAAAACTTATGCCGGATCTTCAGTCCATATAAAAGCCTGGGTTCTTAGAAGAAAAATCCATTTCAACTCTTGCATTCAATTTTCCAGGAATACAATCCAAAGTAGCAGGGAACATTTGGAAACCGTTCTTGGGGGTTGTATTGGGGTGAAGAAACCCAGAATAAGGAAACATTAACGTAGAGAGCACCCAAACAGAAATAATGGCTTACGCAGGCTGGGCTACAGTAAGACACAGTGTTTACTTGTTGAGGATAATTACGAACAGCTATAATGAGAAGGATGTTTATGACGATATCGAAATAGTGTGTGCCTATGAGTCTCATGTTAATCCTGCCTTGCGAAAACAATGGAGAAACTGACATAAGGGTGATGAGGAAAATTATCACTATTTCTCATTCAGGGTTAATTTTGTTTCTTGGATTAAAATTTCGCTCATCCTCTTCTATGGATTCAAAATTGTTTCTTTCCTATGTCAGCATGAATTAGGATATGAACTGGTTTATACATGAGACACTATAGGCACCTTCCTTATGGCATATGAGCTTTCTTGGGGGGTGTGCTTTGGTTGTAGCTTGGGCAAAATGTAACAATCATGATTATGATGACGAGGATGATGATAATAATAATAGTAATTAATGTTTACTTTGTACTGGGAATGATGTGAGGGCTTTATATCCATTAACTCTTCTGATATCCATAACAACATTTGGGGTAGTTCTTTAATTATCACCTTTTTTTTAAAGTTTATTTATTTATTTTGAGAGAGAGAGAGAGAGAAAACCAGCAGGGAAAGGGAAGACAGAGGTGGGGACAGAGGATCTACAGTGGGCTTTATTCTGACAGCAGAGAGCATGAAGCGGGGCTTGAACGCACAGACCATGAGATCATGACCTGAGCCAAAATCAAGAGTTGGATGATTAACCAACCAGTCACTCAGGTTCCCCTTTAACTGTCACCTTTTACGAACGTTGAACCTGAGGTGTAGTGAGGCAAAGTGACTATCCGAAGGTTAGATGGATAGTAAGTGAGAGAACTGGGCTTCTAATCCAGGGAGTGTGAGAGCAGTGTTCTTTCTTAAACTTCCTGTCACACATGTTCAGTAATAGAACATCCGGGAAAGGGCCTTCAAGCATTCCACGGTAGACAGTCCAAAAGCCTGCTAAAACTGTGACTATGCTTCAAACCCAGTCAGAGGGAAGAGCCAAGGTCCCGAAGCAGAGGGAAATCTGGTTCAGGGGAGAAACTGCAACCCAGTAGGTGTGGATGAAGACCAGATATGGGGCCAAGGTGCCATGAGAGAGAAGCCAGCCAGTTAAAGCCTTACAGGCCAGGTCCAAGTTTGGGTTTTATCCTCAGAACATGGGAAGCCAATAAAGCATTTAGCCAATTAGCGTGTTGTTTTTTTTTTAAGTTCATTCTGGAATCAGTTAGAAAATGTATGTGAAATGGAGGAGGCTGTGTAGATGCCAGGATCACCTTGAGGTAGATTCAGTAACCTGGGTAGAAATGAAGGGTTTCAGATTGTGGGCTGGTGGTACAAAGGTGCGCTATGAAACATGAACAGGCTTTACGCTCCCTCTGGCCCAAACTTGGAAGCCAGCTAGGCTGCTTGTTAGCATGTAGACACCCTGCATACGATCCTTTGGCCTTTGGGTGATTTTATTTTATTTTTTTTAATTCCAACGTTTTACTGCAAAGTTCTATTTGCTTTCAATATAATATATGGCTTTCATTCTTGAACATGAGACAGGTCACTGGAAATGTACAAGAAAGGAACAAAAGAAAAGGACCATGTTAAATTTGCAATGGTATCTAATACAAATAACAGAATTAGTAATTTGCTGTTTTGGGTTCCTCATCCTATAATAACAAAAACCAACCAAACAAACAAACATGAAATCCGACCTGAAACAATAGTGAAAAAGTTAAACCAACACAAAGTCATTAGGCTGTTTGCTTTTCCTAATTCAACTCAATATATGACTTCAATATTTTCACAAGGATTAGGATCATTTTCTACGTAAATCTGTATTGCATTATTAGCTTACAGGTGGCTGCAAAGCTGTAGCGTAATAGGAAATTATTTTGACATGATAAACTTTCTGTTTGTATTTAATTCGTCAGATTAATGATATCTGTACAGAGATTCCAAATTAAAAGTCTAATAGCGGGGCGCCTGGGTGGCGCAGTCCGTTAAGCGTCCGACTTCAGCCAGGTCACGATCTCGCGGTCAGTGAGTTCGAGCCCCGCGTCGGGCTCTGGGCTGATGGCTCGGAGCCTGGAGCCTGTTTCCAATTCTGTGTCTCCCTCTCTCTCTGCCCCTCCCCCGTTCATGCTCTGTCTCTCTCTCTCTGTCCTAAAAATAAATAAAAAACGTTGAAAAAAAATTAAAAAAAAAGTCTAATAGCAAAATAATCTATTTTTCTTAATTCAAAAATACTAGTTTGTCTAACTTTTATATATTCAAAATGTATAGTTTGATTCCAAATAATGAGAAATTAAAGTGTGGGTTTCAGTTCCTACATAATAGTAAGTAGCCTTCGCCCATGTTCTGACCCAATGGCCTCCTAGATTTCACTTCAAGTGTAGGTAAACACTTGTTGAAAGAGTTTATTGAGATTTCCATTAGGAATGGCCACTACTGGGAAATATAATTTATTGGACAGTCTCTCACAGGAATAAAGCAAGTCAGATTGATCCAGGATTAAAAAGAGCATTGTTTGTATACTGGGTAAACCCGTAAAATATTTCTGAATGTGTTTATATTTATACTTCAAATAAGGATTGCGGAAAAAGTTCAATGGTAGGTGACTTTTCTATACCTCTTTCTAAGAGCAGGGTTAACTAAAACTATTTATCGAAGGCATCTTTTGTTCATAAATGATGTAAAAAATCACTAAAATTCCAGTATTTGTGATAATGGAAGTGATCCAAGTGAAAACGCTGGACAGAAGAGACAAAGGTGGAGGATTGTGGTTTCAAATTCTACATACGAGTTAGGAAGAATCGCTCTCCTTGACTTTGTCAGCTGAGTTCTCTGAAAGCCATATGTTTATTTTTGGTCTATAGGGAATCCAGTGCTGCTCATTGTTTGTACAAAGTTACTTCAGTGACTGATTATTATTAATTACCCTCCTGAAAGAATTTCAAGTCACACAGGACTCGAGTTTCAAAATTAATGTATATATCAGCCCTTCTCATTTGAATAGGAAGATCTCATGATGGCTCCCGCTTTCAGTCAGACCAGAATAGCCGCACTGGACCCAGGTCCTCACGGGCTTTCCCATGGAAGTCCTACTTAGGTAGGGGCATTTTAGTGACCTGAGAGATATTACCTAGAAACTTGGCTATACATAGTCAGCTTATGATTTATTGTGTAAACAGCTATCGATTTGCAAATCAACAATGGTATTGTTCATAACAAAGGTAGGTCAATGGGTATAAACTGTAATCCTCCCAGAAAACAAACAAACAAACAAACAAACAAACAGAAAACAACTAAGAACCAAGAAACAAATTGGGGCACTTGTGTGGCTCAGTCAGTTAAGCATCCATCTCTTGGTTTCAGTTCAGGTCATGATCTCAGGGTTGTGGGTTTGAGTCCAGGATTGGGCTCTCTGTTGTCAGCAGGGAGCCTGCTTTGGATCCTCTGCCCCCTCCTTCTCTGCCCCTCCCCTGCTACACTTTTGTGTGCGTTCTCTCTCTCAAAAATAAACATTACAAAATTCTTTTAAAAGAACCAAGAGACATATCAGAAAGTCTTATGAACACCCCAAAGTGATGTCAAGAAAAGATGACATACTAAGGTTTAAGCAGATTATTATGAGAGACTATTTTGCAACTTTATTTAAAATGAGGCTTCTCTTCATTTAGATACACTTTGAATACATTTTTCTTAATCATGAATTGCAAATTCATAGGATGGGGTGGATTCCTTAAGAGGGAAACATGAACAGAAAAAGTACTCCGAAAAATGGCACAGAAAGAATTAACAGAAAGAAAGAAAGAAAGAAAGAAAGAAAGAAAGAAAGAAGAAAGGAAGGAAGGAAGGAAGGAAGGGAGAAAATTAGTCATTGTGGATTGTTTCATACATGACAATTTAGCAAGCCTCAAAAGGTCCTTTTGGCTACACTACCCCAAAGTAGTAACTCCATTTCCTAGCTTTATATCAAAATATTCTCATCCAGATGGGGTTTTCTTTTCTGCTAGAGCAATTTCAATCAATCCATAAGTATTTACTGAGTTTCTAACACTGCTGTAAGTGTGTGTTATCTTTCCAAATATCCTTGGCATTTTCCCTTTAGTTTCAATAGTCACGTGGTGAGAGAATTAGATCCAGTGTAAATCTATTCTTTGCCATAAGCAGGTAAACCAATTTAAAGTGTTGAATATCCCCCTTTTCTCAAGACTTTTCTATGCTTTTTCACCTATTTTTTAAAAGATGTAACAGGTCGTCAAGACACTTGTTAAAATTCATTAATACAAGAAATGAGTTAAATAGGTAAATGCCTTCTGTTTTCTTCTTTGTTGTTGTTCCCTCTGAGCCAGTTGGATAATTACTCCATCCCCTAATTCCCCCTTCAATTCCCCTAATTCCTTGTGGGAGAAGTTGATCACACCTCAGTCTGCAGGATGGTTGTACGGGAAAATGGAGAGAGTCCATGAAATGACTCTGTCCTGAGGATACAGGATGAAATCCTTTTCTTAAAGAAACTATTTAGCAAAAACTGATTTTATGTGCAAGATGAAGGAATAACCAAAATACTTTAACATTTTTGTCTGTTAAGAATCAAGAGAATCGGGGCGCCTGGGTGGCGCAGTCGGTTAAGCGTCCGACTTCAGCCAGGTCACGATCTCGCGGTCCGTGAGTTCGAGCCCCGCATCAGGCTCTGGGCTGATGGCTCGGAGCCTGGAGCCTGCTTCCGATTCTGTGTCTCCCTCTCTCTCTGCCCCTCCCCCGTTCATGCTCTGTCTCTCTCTGTCTCAAAAATAAATAAAAAACGTTAAAAAAAAAAATAAAAAAAAATAAAAAAATAAAAAAAGAATCAAGAGAATCAAGAGAGCCTGGGTGGCTCAGTTGGTCAAGTGCCTGACTGTGGTTCAGGCTACGATCTCATAGGGTTCCTGAGTTCGAGCCCCTCAATGGGCTCTCTGCTGTCAGTGCTGTCAGTCAGAGCTCACTTCGGATCCTCTGTCTCCCTCTCTCTCTGCCCCTGCCCCCCCCCCCAAATATAAATAAATATTTAAAAAAAAAAGAATCAAGAGAGAGACACATACAGACAAACACACCTTCTTCCTAAAACTCATGTAGATCATCCGAGTTGAATTTCAGCACACGGGATTCACTGCTGTGGGCCAGCTCTTCCTCTGTGTGGATTTTAGTGCTGGTATTCAGGAATTATGTCACACGTTCTGGTGTTAGCAATAAAAAGGAGCTGGAGGGTGCTCGGGTGGCTCAGTCAGTAGAGCACGTAACTCTCAATCTCAGGGTCATGAGTTCAAGCCCCACTTTGGGAATGGAGCATGGTTAAAAAAAAAGAAAAAAAAGGAAAGGAGCTGAATATTGGTAAGTAAAAAGGGAGGTGATGCCAGGGTGTGGTAGGGGTGGCGCGCTTTGCATTTTTTCTGTTCAGTCTGTGATGAACCCTGGGCAAGAGGAGAAGGCCAAAGTACAGTCACTCTCTCTGGGGAGACGCGGGTTGAGATGTTGGAATCAAAAATTCCAAATTTTCAATCCGGCAGTCATTTTGATAAATATCCAGACATTGAAAAAGAGTCCCCTATAAAGCGTATGATCTCAATAAAGTAAAGCAAATTTGCAAGCCATCTTCTTGAAGTCAGAGAACAGGGAAGGTTTTGGTGAATAAAAGTGGGTTGCATTGTAGCCTTAACACTAACTTAATAGGTATATCACCAGTAGCACTTACTGTTTCTATTCTTTTTTTTTTTTAATGTTTATTGATTTTTGAGAAGGAGAGAGACAGAGCGTGCGGCGGGGAGGAGCAGAGAAGAAGGGAGACACAGAATCCAAAGCAGCTCCAGGCTCTGAGCTGTGAGCACAGAGTCGGACACAGGGCTTGAACTCATGGACTGTGAGATCATGACCTGAGCCAAAGTCAGATGCTTAACCGACTGAGCCACCCAGTCGCCCCTCTTATTTCATTTTAAAAAATGTTTCTATTTGGGGCACTTGGGTGGCTCAGTCAGTTAAGTGTCTGACAGTCTGTGAGTTCGAGCCCTGCATTGGGATCTGTGCTGACAGCTCAGAGCCTGGAGCCTGCTTCGGATTCTGTGTCTCCCTCTCTCTCTCTGACCTTCCCCCACTCACGCTCTGCCTCTCTCCCTCTCTCAAAGATTAATAAACATTAAAAAATGTTTCTGTTTAACAATAGGTGGCTTCTTACCCGTTCATGCCTGTCTAAATCTCCCAATTGTCTTTTTAAAATCCCCTTTTTCCTCCTTAAATTTCCAAAAATGTGTTTCTTCTGCATAGTTTGGAGCTGAAGCCCTCACAGTTTGCAGGACCTTTTTCTAAATATATTATTGCTTTGCTTTCAATCCCAGAAATAGCCCTTGTACAGGGACTTGTCATTGGGAGAACGCTCTCTTGTTCTTGCTTAGATGACTGGATGGCGTCACCTGGAATCCAAATCATTCCACCTTGTTTTGGCGTTGTGCTGGGATGCCGTAGACTTGGGATAATTAATGGGGATTCATGGAATCATACATGTCTATTGCCTAAATATGAGTATTCAAATGCATCCAGTAGGTCTATGTATTAGGACGCTAGCCCTGCTGTGACAAAGTACCCCACACCCACGGATTCAACAACAGAAATTGATTTCCTCACAGCCCAGGACGCTAGAAGGCTAAGATCGAGCTGTCGGAAGGGTTGGTTTCTCGAGGACTCTCTCGTGGCCCTATAGATGCCATCTTCTCCCCATGTGCCCTCGCGTTGTCTTCCTTGTATGTGTACCTGTGTCCTAATCTCCTTTGTATAAGGACACCAGTCATATTGGATGCGGGCCCACCCAAATGACCTCATCAACCTTAATTATTTCTTTAAATACCCTGTTTCCAAATGCAGTCACATCCTCGGGTTAGAACTCTAACATACAAATTTTGGAGGAGACGTAATTCGGCCCATGTAACACTTAGGATGTTAATCTTACAATTAGTCAATTGAGGGTTGTTTGGTAGATGCCCTCGTTTTGGTAATTGTACACTCCTGCACTGTGTTACCAAATGTCTCTTTCTCAGACCAACTTGGAGGAAACAAAACACAAGCGAATCCCTCTTATTCCTGACATACTACCAGGAACAAAACCACTGTGGATAACGAACCCTGGTGGCACCTGAGGTTAAAACACTGGTGCCCTGCGTGGCCCATTAGCATCAATGACAACCATTTAACGCATAATCTATTCCTCGCGTCGGAGGGCTCCGAGCCGTGCACACCAGGAAAACAGAGTCCTGGGGTCCCTGTTGCGTTATTTACCTCTGCTTTGAGCTCTTGAGTCCACCACAGCCATTTAGTAAATTATCAGTTTTCTTATTGGCCCTAAATCGTGCCTAATTAAAAATCTGACCTCCACAAGCTAGCCCTCTTCCTAAAGAGACAGAACATAAACAGGAAAAATCAGCTAATTGCTCCAAAAACTGCTTTTGTGGCACTGTAATTGGACCTCAGTGAAACAAATGAACCCACTGGGGATTCCTTAATGAATGTTTAACTGCAAACGGTAGTCGGGCACTTAAGCAGCTAGGCTGATGGTCCCTAATGAAATCAAATAAAATCAAATAAAAGAATCTGGCATTTTTACTAACCAGATTTCTTGGCACTGTGACATGAAGAATAATTTATTTCCGAGTAAATAAATATAGGAAAAGTTATAAATGGTGCCGTGAAAACTTTGTTGGAATTGCTCAGCTTACCCTTAGAAAAACACAACCCACAGAAAAACCTCAACAAAGTGACACATGCTGTTTAATTTCACACATGGCTCTCTCTGTCATGAAAGGCACTTGAGAAAACTACTGAATTTGAGTTGGTCTATTTCCTCACCGACACTTATGAAAAGGGCAATTTCTTTACCTTTCTTTCAAAAATGTTTTCAGTTCGAAGAGTATTTTAAAATGGACAAGCGTTAACATCACAGTTTACCGTGTTATCCATGGGCGTCCTGAGGGAGTCAGTGACATTTCTCGTTCATTATTCCCTTGCCTAATAGGTGATAAAGGAATTCTAGTGATGGCGAAGTAGCTCTTTAACTGAGATTTCCTCTCTGATTATATCAATAGTGAAAGAAATCTTAATAAATCTTTATTATCGGGGCACCTGGGTGGCTCAGGCACTTAAGTGTCTGACTCTTGATTTCAGCTCAGGTCATGATCTCATGGTCTCATGGGTTCGAGCCCCACATCGGGCTCTGCGCTGACAGTGCGGAGCCTGCTTGGGATTCTCTCTGTCTCCCTCTCTCTCTGCCCCTCTTGCACTCTCTCTCAGAATAAATAAACTTAAACAATAAAATAGAGAAAATTTAAAAAAAAATCATTATTATCATTATCAATATTTAGATGATGTGTATCCAGCATTGGTGACTAAGACCACTACCAGTCACCATCATTTGTGTGCTTCCCTCCTTCCTTGCATGCTGTGAGTTTCAGTCCCCTGTGCATAGATGTAAGGGTTGTAGGACAACTTCTGAGTTACAGAAAGTAGGAGGAAATGATTTTACCACTTCTAGGCCTGGCCCATAAACATCCCCAGGACTTTCCATGTGGTCTCGGTCTTTTGCTGTGACTAGGTATAAGGATATAGAAGACTTTGGGGGTACAGAAAGTGGTTACCAAAGCCAAACACAGAGGATCTCAAATCACTATCCCCAGACTTACAACATCACAGCACCAGCATTATCTAGGAGCCTATTAAACATGAAAATCCTCAGACCCCAATCCAAACCTACCGAATCAGAAACTCTGGGAGCAGATCCAACAATCCACTTTGGTGAGTCCTCCAGGTGTTACTGGTGCATTTTAATGTTGGCATATCACAGGTCTTGAAGACAGCTACTAACTGGAAGGTGCCAACGTCCCTGAATGAACGAACAGACAAGGAACCGATCCTTCCCTGCCCCAAGTGATTGGAGAATAACATGAGCAAGAGGTCATTCTCAATTATGCTAAAATGCTGCAGGTATTTGGGGGGGGTGTGTTACAAAGGTTACATAATATCCCCTCACTTTCACATAAAATCTGTATTCTATTAGTTTTAGCCTCTTTTGCATCCTGATGGGGTCATAAGATAATTCCTGACCAATGAGATGTGGGAAGAAGTGACATGTGGCATTCTAGGCCTGGCCCATAAACATACCTGAGATATTCTTTTTTTTTTAAATGTTTATTTATTTCTGAGAGAGATTGAGGGACAGAGAGTGAGCAGGGGAGGGGCAGAGAGAGCGGGAGACATACAATCCAAAGCAGGCTCCAGGCTCTGAGCCATCAGCACAGAGCCTGATGCAGGGCTCAAACCCATGAGAGATCATGACCTGAGCCAAAGTCTGACACTTAACTGACTGAGTCACAGAGGTGCCCCACTCCTGAGATCTTCCTTCTGTCTTTCTTTTCACCTTTGCTCTTTGGAGGGATATATAAGACTCTGCAATCCTAGAAGATAAGTATTTTTAAAATCTACCTTTAGAAAATGAAAGAACTGATGTCCAAGTGAAGCAGGTTAGCTGAAACCACATTACTTCTTATACTAGATAAGCCAGGAACCCCACATATAGCATACAATTAATATACAGTCAGTATCCTCACTGAAGATTTACCATTGGATTTTAACTATGATACTTCATACTTTTGGTCTTTATCAATATCAGTTTTCCCTTTACATACTTACTTCATTAGATATGTAGTAGTAATAAAATCACTTATTTATAATTTCTGGTACTTCATTATTTCTAGTCCTTTGTGTCATCAATAAAAATTTACTGAACACCTGCTATTTGTTGGGCACTATCTAGAAAACAACTCTTTCCTGACCTTTAGCTATTATTTTACTATAGCTCAGTAGGCTCTGAAGAGAGCTATATCCCAGTAAAAACTTGGAAAAATATTTTACAAATGCTTATATGACTTAGAAAATAGTATGTAAAGCAGGGCGTTATAGAAAAAATCTAGAATAAGTCAACAGAACAATTTTCTCGTGAGAAGTCTGGTTCTGTCATAACCTAACTGTTGCAAACTTCAACAAGTCATTTTAGAATCTAGTTCTCAACATCTTTAAACGTAAAATCAGAAATTGTGCTAGATGAACCATAAAATCGTTTCCACCTTTAGACCTATGATTCCAATTCAAAAATTCTAAATTTAGAAGCCAGGTAGGATCTGTGAGATTGTGTTCAGTGGTTCAGTGTCTCCCCCTCTTTTTGAAAAAAAAAAGTAAAAAAGAAAAACTATTATTTCACCTTGAGATGCTGAGAATGATACAAAACGCCTCAGTCATGTCCAGAATACTAACAGTATTTGCTGATAAAAAAAAAAAAAACACAGAAAACAAAAAACAAACAAACAAAAACCACCACCAACAACAAAAAACAGCAACAGTCTTTGCTGTTACAAAATGCCTTACATGGGGTTCGTAAATATTCCGATTGCTTTAAACGCGGTCAGCCACTCAGGATCATTGAATGGCCTCATGATGTAAATGGTGACCATCTGGAATTATTCAGTGTGGCAACCCGTGACCAAGATCATTTAGAGTCATGATTATATTGTAAGTCACGGGTCCAAGTTGTGGCTCTCCTAACTGGGACCCATTGCCTCATCATCTATGTAAGCATATTATATTATATACCTCACTTGTTGACTATATTGCCATATCCTTGTTGTTAAGCTCAAATGGGCAGTTATACAAAGGTTCTTCATTAACTGTAATATCTTCTTTGCATGTTTGTGCCTAAGACGTTTTCATTTTCTCTTCGGAATCTTAAATTCAGGTGAAGAAAAAAGATACCGTCTGCATTACACTTTCTGATTCAGATTAATTAGAGAGATCTGTTGAAATTGGTAACCCAAGTTACTACACTAATTTAAAACACAGTTTATTATTTTCTGAGTGTGTTGGTACTTGAAATAACTGCTAGCAAATTGTTTTCAAGTAGAGATCCTTTGGGACTACTTAAATAAATAGTTAAGACTCATTTGAAATTAGCAGCCCTCATTTGCATACAAACAAAATAATGTGTTAAAGCCTTTAAAAACTATTCAGTGGTATGAATTTAAATTCTGGGCCCTAAGGAACAGTATGTACACCTGTAATTCATGAAGCCTAGCTGTTTACCTGTAGCTCGGAGCCACAAACTCATTTCTTTAAGCAGTGAACTGGTCCAGGAAAATGTATCTTCCAGGCTTTTTAGAACCCAATGTACTTTATCTCAGTTTCTTAGTGTCTCCGTTCTCACGTTCAGACTTTTCCCCTGGTTGGCTCTCATTGTGTATAAGGTATGGGTGGAGTCTGGGGGCTTTGGCAAAAGCCATAGGATTTTCAAAACAGGAGATGCTGGCTGAAGAAGCAGACCCCTTCCCACCCACATGACCCCATCACCCCCCTCCGGTCCCACCCCCCATACTTCTGATTGACTTGGGACATTTCTGAGCCCCTGGCCTTTATCGTATCTCACAATGCAGAAGTTGAAAATTAGTTGCTGAAATTGGAATCTAATATCTAGTGAGCAGCTCCTTCATCCATTCAATTAATTCCTATTTATTGAACCTAGATTATTGCTATTAGTAGTGCGGTGCCATTTAAGGCACTTTCACTGAACTCAGGAGTGACAAGTACCGAGGCATTTTCAGTGAAGGTTTGTGCTACAGACTGCATAGAAGCAATCACGGGTTCCCATGGTAACAAATCAGGAGCTCTTAATTTGATACGGGGATTTTAAACATACCGCCCGCAGGAGGTTAGGGTGAGATCTAAGCAAAGATTTGAAAGACCTTTAAAAATTATTCAGGTAGGGGCGCCTGGGTGGCTCAGTCGGTTGGGCGTAGGACTTCGGCTCAGGTCATGATCTCCTGCTCTGTGGGTTCGAGCCCATGATCTCCTGCTCTGTGGGTTCGAGCCCCGCGTTGGGCTCTGTGCTGACAGCTCAGAGCCTGGAGCCTGCTTCAGATTCTGTGTCTCCCTCTCTCTCTGGCCCTCCCCTGTTCATGCTCTGTCTCTCTCTGTCTCAAAAATAAATAAACGTCAAAAAAAATTTAAAAAAAATTATTCAGGTAAATGTAATAGTGGACAGAGGTTTTTCCATCAGATGTAAAACCGCAGAGGCAAGAGAAACGATGACTGCGAGTATTCAGTGACCTACAGCCTCTCCCATGTTTCTGCAAACCTCATCCTGTGGGGGCACCTGGGTGGCTCAGTCGGTTGAGCCTCAGACCCCAGCTCAGGACTTGATCCCAGGGCCCGGGGAACAAAACCGTTTTAGAGACTTTGTTTTAGAGACTTTGTGCTAAGTGCTGAGCATACAGCCTGTGTAAGATTCTCTCTCTCCCTCTGTCCACCCCCACACTCTCTCTCTCTCTCTTAAAAATAAAAAAGAAAATTCATGAAAATAAAAATCATTTAGAGGACTGCAGAAGGCTTTTTTTTTAAATCTGAGTACCACTTTTTTTTTTTTTAACATTTATTTATTATTGAGAGACAGAGAGACACAGAGCATGAACAGGGAAGGGGTAGAGAGAAGGGGGAGACACAGAATCCTAAGCAGGCTCCAGGCTCCGAGCTGTGTGCACAGACCCCAATGCGGGGCTCGAACGCACAAACCGCGAGATCATGACCTGAGCTGAAGTCCGATGCTCAACCGACTGAGCCACCCAGGTGCCCCTGAGTACCACTTCTTGATATAGAGTAGTGTTGCCCATCCCAATTCATTTTCATGTATGCTCCTAGAGAAATACTGTTAGCAAATGTTTAAAAAGGAGTAGTTCTGGGGTCTCTGGGTGGCTCAGGCTTTAAGCGGTCAGCTCTTGGTTCTGGCTCAGGTCATGATCTTGAGTTCATGAGTTGGAGCCCCACCTCCGGCTCTGTGCTGACAGTGCAGAGCCTGCTTGGGATTCTCTTTCTCTCTCTCTGCCCCTGCTTCACTCGTGCACGTTCTCTCTCTCTCTCTTTCTAGAAAGTAAATAAATAATCGTAAAAAAGAAAAAAAAAAAAAGGAATACTTTTGAAAGAGGTAAGATTACCTCCAGGGACTTTTAGTCTCCCTGATTAAAATATTGACCAAATTAAGGTTTAGAGATAACAGGAGTTCTGGTCTCAGTACATGATGTTGATGGTAGTTTATGTGCTGTTTGTTTCTTTATCCACTGATTTAGAGCCCCAGGGAGCCTCACCGTTTTCAAAAGATCCCAGGCTAATCTACAATGTTGAACTAAATCCAAATACTTTTACTAAGAATTACTCGCATGAATCACATCTCCAGTGGAAGATCTGTGACTAACCACCATGGATCTGCTATAAAGCCAAGGGAAAGAAGACATACGGTGTATGGTAAATAATGTGTCCCAAGGATTGCTTTTTCCTCACGCAAGGATACATGTTGGAAAGAAGAAACAAACAAACAACCAAAACCAAAACCAAACAAAAAAACAAAACTGAGAGTAATGAACATTACACAAAACATTACCAGCATTTTGAAGTCTCGAAGAACAAGATAAAATTTTCAACACTGTATCGGCCAGATAAAATGTCAGAATCTACTTATTTTCAATATCTAAAATAAGCCTGGAGCAGATAGTGCTAACGACAGAAAAGAGTAAGATAAAACAAGAAGAGGACAATGGGCTCCCATGGGGAGGGGCATACTAAAAGGGAGGCAGAATCTCAGTGGTGTATTGGAGGTAGCAAAGAAAGGAAAGAAATGAGACAGAGACAAACTATATTAGATGAGAACCTGAGACAATCTCCCTAAGGAAGAAAAAAGGACAAATATTGAAGTGATGAGATAAAAGCCTTCAGTTCTGCATGACACATGCTAACGTTAAGAAATGGGAAATTTAGGGGCGCCTGGGTGGCTCAGTCGGTTAAGCCTCCGACTTCAGCTCAGGTCACGATCTCGCGGTCCGTGAGTTCGAGCCCCGCGTCGGGCTCTGTGCTGACAGCATAGAGCCCGGAGCCTGCTTCCAATTTTGTGTCTCCCTCTCTCTCTGCCCCTCCTCTGTTCATGCTCTGTCTCTCTCTGTCTCAAAAATAAATAAAACCTTAAAAAAAATTAAAAAAAAAAGAAATGGGAAATTTAAAAGATCAGCAGAGCTAGAAATAGTAACTGACTGGAAGAAAGATTCATGACGTTTGTTTACATACATGTGGTGGATATTGCGTCTGGCCAACGTTGAATTTTAAAGATTAAAGAGCAAATCCTAAAGTCTCTAAGGTAGGTCAAAACAAACCAAAACAAAACTAAGGAGAAAACTTGTGTCAATTGCAAAGCAACAATTGGAATTAGAATTCTTTTGCACAGGCCTAAGTACTAAAAAATAATAAAGACTTATCTCCAAATTTTGAGAAAAAGAGACAATGTTCCAACAATTTTAAGTTCAAAAATGATTTCTTGCATGTCTTAAAATGTCATAAAGAAATACTTCAACAACAGGAAGATAGAAAATATGCCACCACACATATCATTTTGAAAATAAAAATATAACCTGAACGTGGATATCAGCTACTCAAGAGAGAAATACAATTAAGATTCTCAGAAATTCTAGGCCTTCTTTAAAAAAAATAACTTTCTATTATTTATTTTGAGAGAGAGAGAGAGAGAGCATGAGACGGTGAAGGGCAGATGAGAGAGAGAGGGAGACACAGAATTCCAAGTAGGCTCCAGGCTCCCAGCTGTCAGCACAGAGCCAGGCAGGGGGCTCGAACTCATGAGCCTGGAGATCATTACCTGAGCCAAAGTTGGAGGCTCAAGGGAATGAGCCACCCAGGTTCCCTTAGGACTTCTTCTTAAAGGACAATTGGAAAGCACTAATATAATTAAAATTTAACTCTGATAATTGGAAAAAGGAAGTGACCAAAATAAACCTCAAGGAGAAAACACAAAATATTAATTAAATAAGTTATTCACAGCAATTTCATTTTCTGTTAACAAACATAAGATAGAGGAAAGGATGAGATTTAAGTATAGTATACTAAATTTAATTTCTTTGATAACATTAAGGGAAAATCACAAATTTAAGCGGTATAAAGCAAATATTAGAAAAAATAAGACATTATAGGAGACTGTCACATATCTACTTGAGTCTTAAAGAAATCAAGTAAATCATAAAGTAATAAGAAAGTATTTTGAATACCATATGGATGTATATATATTTATACATGTGTATATCTAAATCTATTGTCTATCTATCTATCTTCTATCTACATCTCCTATCTTGTTTAGTAATTCATACAATTTCCTACACTAGGCAATAAAGTTAATAGTTGTCAAATAAACAAATAAATGCATAAGTACATAAATAAATAAAAAAATTTTATCTAATAAAAATACTTGGTTTTCTTTTTTTTTTTTTTTTTTTTTTTTAAATTTTTTTTTTCAACGTTTTTTTATTTATTTTTGGGACAGAGAGAGACAGAGCATGAACGGGGGAGGGGCAGAGAGAGAGGGAGACACAGAATCGGAAACAGGCTCCAGGCTCCGAGCCATCAGCCCAGAGCCTGACGCGGGGCTCGAACTCACGGACCGCGAGATCGTGACCTGGCTGAAGTCGGACGCTTAACCGACTGCGCCACCCAGGCACCCCAAAAATACTTGGTTTTCAAGACGACAATATACTAAGGGAGAAATAAAATCTGTACAAATTCTGAAAAAAGAAAATTTATGAGTGACAATGTCTCAGTATTATAATCACTATTTGTAAATAAGAAATATTAAAATACTATTTATGAAATCCAATGAGATAAGACCAAAGCTACCTTTAGAGCAACATTTGGTGCCTTGATTTTTTTTCCTTTTCTTCTTTTAGTTAAATTCAAGTTAGTTAACACACAGTGTAGTCTTGGCTTCAGAAGTAGAACCCAGGGATTCTTCTCTTAACATATGATACCCAGTGCTCATCCCAAAAAGTGCCCTCCTCAATGCCCATCACCCACTTAACCCATCCGCCCACCCAATGTGACAAGAATGTTACAAAAAGAATCACAAAACCAGCTAAAAGCTGAGGACAATAACATCTATAAAAAATACTAACTGATAAAATGGAAAACACAGATCAGTAGAGCTAAAATATGTAAGAGAAAACACTTTGAAATGGGTTGTAAAATGGACTCTTTCAAAAAAGCAATTAAAAAGAAGGCATAGACAAGTTCAAAACGAGGACCAGAAACGTTGGTTTACGTGTCTTTTGTTTTCATAGGGATGCGTGTTTCTGTCAGGGTGCAACTGTACACGGTCTCTCTGAGTCAGAGGGTGTGCATATGAACTAAAACAGGCAAACTGATCTGTAACGACAGAAGTCAAGATATTGATCATCTAAGGAGAGGAGGGGAAGATTGGGGAGTACTGGGAGAGGAAGGAGCCTGGAAGATACTGCTGGTATTCTGTTCTGTGACTTCGTGGCAGCGTCAGACCCAAGTTTGATTCTGAGAGTTCAGTGAGCTGTGCAGTTAGGATTTGTGCATCTTGGGGCGCCGGGGTGGCTCAGTCGGTTAAGCGTCAGACCAGCTCAGGTCATGATCTCATGGTCTGTGAGTTCAAGACCCGCGTCGGGCTCTAGGCTGGTGGCTCAGACCCCGGAGCCTGTTTCAGATTCTGTGTCTCCCTCTCTCTCTGCCCCTCCCCCGTTCATGCTCTGTCTCTGTCTCAAAAATAAATAAAAAACGTTTAAAAAAATTTAAAAAAATTAAAAAAAAAGATTTGTGCGTCTGTTTATATATACGTTATACTTTAATTCGAAATTATTTTAAAAAGAAGAAAAAGTATACCAGACACAGAGCATAGAACAATTTCTAGAGAATAGAATGTTCGTTATTATGTTGGTACGTTTGAAATCCCAGTAGAACAGATGCTTAGGAAATTATGACCATAAAATTGATGCTAATAGTTGGATATTTAATGAATTAAAAACTGAGTCAATAAAACATCACAAATGATTACATCTATAATCTCTTCAGAATAATAAACTATACTTTATTAGTCTAGAGAATTATAAAAAAAATAATGCCACGTAACTTAAAATGCAGTTACCTAATCCTGACACATATTGAAAAAAAAAAGTCCATGTTCAAGAATGATTACAGAGGTAAACATCCTAACAAAATATTACCAAATCATTTGTACAGTATTAAGAAAGCATACTCAACCAAGCACTAACGACAAGGAGGTATAGAATTTTTATTCAGTATCATTTCAATGTAAAGGCAAAACAATGGTATTTTCATATGTATAATTAGAAAATTTACTACCCACAGAAGTCTAAGGATTTGTCATATATTCACAAGAAGAAAAATAATTCAGGCAAAAATAAGAAGATAGAAAGTGCAATGCTGACTAGTAATTTATAAATTTAAAAAATTATCTAAATGGTGGTGTTATTTAAAAAAAATAGGGATTTTTTAAAACAAAAAACAACAACGTTAAAGGCACAAAACAAAATTTAAAAGGAAATCAAAAGAAGCTGTTGAAGTATTCATCAAAAGCCATCCAGGATCTTTGAGTGTCACCTTACATGGTAAAACAAACTTAGCAGATGCAATTAAGTTAATGATCTTGAGGGGTACCTGGGTGGCTCAGTCAGTTAAATGTCTCAGGCCCTGATCTCTCAGTTCACGAGTTCGAGCCCCACGTCAGGCTCTGCACTGGCAGTGCGGAGCCTGCTTGGGATTCTCTCTCTCTCCCTGATCCTCCCCCACTTGTTCTCTTTCTCTCCCTCTCTCTCTCTCAAAATAAATACATAAACAATAATAGTAAGTTAATGATCTTAAGGTGGAAGAATATCCTAGATTAAGCAGGTGAGCCCCTAGTGCCATCAGAGATGTAAGGGGGATTTCACAGGACAGGAGGAGGAGAAAATGTGGCCACAGAGGTAGGGGTTGGTGTGATGGGGCTACAAGCCAAAGAGTGCTCCCAGCCACCAGGAGCCACAAGGACTTTATTTTATCCTAGAACCTCTGAAGGGAGTGTGACGTGACCAACATTTTGATATTAACCCAGTGATACTGATTTTGGACATCTGGCCTCCAGAAGTACAAAGAACTAAATTCTTGTGTTAAGCCATCAAGTGTGTAGTCATTTGGTACAATGGCTACAGGGGAACAATGCAGAGACCAATAAAAATCTTTTTTTTTCTCATAAAATGAAAACGGCAGCCCCAAACTACCTCAATACAGGAATTACCACGAATCCAACAACAGAGCCTGGAAAATATATACAGTAAAAAGTAACAAAAAAGATAGGAGAAAATCGGAAAGGCATACTTAAGATGAGAAATTTTAGTATATCTCTTTCAGAAAATTAAATAAAATTCAATGAGTAATGAATTCAGTCCCCATGATGAAAAAGCCTGTGATAATGGATCTATGTGGTTTCACATCCAGAGGAGGGAAAAACAAAACAAAACAAAGCAAAAAAACCAAACACACACACACACACACACACACACACACACACACACACTGCTCATTGTTTTCAGCCACACATGGAGTCATTTACCAAAAAGTGTCATGTAACTGGCCACAAAAGAAGTCTCAATCAATTTACATTTTGTAGATCACATTTCTGGTCACAATCCAGTTCAATCAGAAACCAACTTTAAAAAGGTAGTTGAACTATAAAGTTCTATTTGAAAACTAGAGAACACCATTCTAAATGATTTATACAATTAAGAATAAAACATGCCGAAATTATAAAATCTTCACGATTGAGTGACCACAAAACCAATGTTATTCCAAATACGGAAAACAAGTAAAAAGTATTTATATGGGAATTTGTGTCCTCAGTGCATTTAATTAAAAGAAAAGACTTAAAATTATTACGCTAGCATCTCTGTCAAGGAATTATAAACACATAATTTAAAAAATTAATTCAAATAAGTTGGATGTAACATTAAAGTAAAACAATAATTAAATAGGGAATAGAATATGTACATTGAAACAGAAGCACCTTTTTAAATATATTTTCATTCCTATGTGGACCCTGAGAAACTTAACAGAAGACCATGGGGGAGGGGAAGGAAAAAAAATGGTTAGAGAGGGAGGGAACCAAAACATAAGAGACTCTTAAATACTGAGAACAAACTGAGGGTTTATGGGGGGGTGGGAGGGAGGGGTGGGTGGGTGATGGGTGTTGAGGAGGGCACCTGTTGGGATGAGCATTGGGTGTTGTATGGAAACCAATTTGACAATAAATTTCATTTAAAAAAAAAAAGAAACAGAGGCACCTTGGTGGCTCAATCAGTTGAGTGTCTGACTCTTGAATTCATTTCAGGTCATGATCTCACAGTTCATGAGGTGGAGCCCCTTGTCAGGCTCCCAATGACAGCATGAAGCCTGCTTGGGATTCTCTCTCTCCTTCTCCCTCTGCCCTGCTCCTCCCCTGTTCTCTCTCACTCTCAAAGTAAATGAAATAAACATTAAAACAAAACAAAACAAAAAACCCCTTACCCATAAACCTCTAAAAGTGATCAGGTGCTTTTTCAGGAGAATTTTACAAAATCTTCAAGATCTAAGCAATCCTTAATACAGACTATTTGAGGATGCATACTAAAAAAAAAAAAAAAAAGAAAAAAGAAAAAAAGAATCTACATGCCTCATTCATTGAGATCAGTGGAATTTCTAGAGGTGATTTCAAATCATAAAACGTGACCTAATAGAAATGATACAAGGAAAGCTAAAATACTTCAACTTGCAACCACAGTAAAGGTTAAAAAGGTAGCAAACCAGTGATAATAGTTGCAATAGATGCAAAAAATAAATAACCCATAACATGCAATACTTACTGAAAACAGTAAGATGAGAGACCTTTCATAATCGGAATAACATTTATTTACTAAAGACCAATAGGTATCATTGTACTTAAGAACAGAATTTGAGAAATATCTATGTCAAAGGTAAGCACAACATGAATCCTTCCTGTCATGTATCATTCTACTGAAAATGCAGCTGGTGAAACCAAAGTAGGAAAATAGAAATAAAAGTATAATGATTGGAAAGGAAAATGAAGAATTATTATTTTTCCACAGGTTATTTCTATATAAAGAATTTTTTAAAAATCAATGATAAATATAGAATCGATATGAGTTTCTTGCCATTGCTAGATATAAGATCAACCTCCAAAAATCAGTAGCATTAAGAAAATGTAACAAATGGAAGGGTTTTTATTATCCACGGGTTTTCGGATGCTCATGGACTAGGCCAAACAGTGCCAACATAGACATTTCCTGATTATTTTTGTTCCTTTTTGGAATTTGGAAAAGGGTAAAAAGATCACCCTTCAAGAACACAACTGGGTCGCCTGGGTGGATCAGTTGTTTAAGCTTCCAACTTCGGCTCAGGTCATGATCTCCCAGTTTGTGAGTTCAAGTCCGGCATTGGGCTCTGTGCCTACAGCTCAGAGCCTGGAGCCTGCTTCGGATTCTGCGTCTCCCTCTCTCTCTGCCCCACCACCCTTGCACTCTGTGTCTATCTCAAAAAATGATAAACATTAAAACAATTTTTTAAAAATTCTAATTCACTCTTAAGAATTATTTGTGTGGGGCGCCTGGGTGGCTCAGTCAGTTGAGTGTCTGACTTTGGCTCAGGTCATGATCTCACGGTCTGTGAGTTCGAGCCCCACGTTGAGCTCTGTGCTGACAGCTCAGAGCCTGGAGCCTGCTTTGGATTCTGCATCTCCCTGTCTCTCTGCCCCTAACCAACTCGCATTCTGTCTCTGTCTCTCTCAAAAATAAATAAAAACATTTAAAAAATTAAAAAAAAAGAATTATTTGTGAAAAGAGAACGATAAGTACCAGTTAAATTTCATTGCCTATTTCCTGCCTTTCTAGAACTCAATAATTGTAACTCTAATGTTCATTTCACACAGCTGGAGAAAAGTTTACATTGTGGTCAGCTGAATACCACGACTGCCTTCAGAGCAGTAAATACCAGTTCATTTTTAGATGCTTCTTTGATCTATTTTAGAGGCTGAACTAATGACTCATGCATATCTGGCCTTTCTTCTTTCGCAATGGTCCTTCAAATATTTCTGATTTTCTGTGATTAAATCATCAAAGACTATTGTTTGCAGTATTTTAAAGTGTAGGAATACCAACTCATGGAAAATCAAGTGTATTTAATGTGGTGTGCTCTTAAGATGCCCTGGTAATGACTTTCAAAGATACTTCCTGATGTATAACTTTGTTATCAGTAAACAATGACTAAACGGTGAAAATACAGAGATGATTGTAGGCTGTCCAAAAATGCAGGCTTCATTCTACAATTACCATGTGCTCTTTCCATGGTCATATTCATTTTTAAGACAAAATTTAAGATTGCTTTTAGCAGCTTTCACTTACAAGTACACACTCTTTATAATGTCTTTGCAACTAGCTCAAGTTTTAAAATACAAGTTGTATGCACGATAGGCAAAATCTCTAAATGAAGCTTACTAACACATCATTTGTAGTTTTTAACATTATGATTATAAACTCTTCTACCAACAACATTAAATAATAAAACTAGTGTTGTTGTTGTCGTTGTTGTTAGCAGTTCTATCAGAAAAGCTCATAGGGATGCCTGGGTGGTGCAGTCGGTTACGCATCTGACTCTCGATTACATCTCAGGTCATGATCTCACAGTTCATGGGTTCAAGCCCTACACTGGGCTCTGTGCTGATGGTATGGAGCCTGCTTGGGATTCTGTCTCTCCTTCTCTCCCGCGTGTGCTAGCACTCTCTCTCTCACTCAAAATAAGTAAATACACTTAAAACAAAAAAATCATATAGGTGCTCCTGGGTGGCTCAGTTAGGTTAGCATCCAACTTCGGCTTAGGTCATGATCTCACGGTTCACGAGTTTGAGCCCCACATGGGGCTCTGTGCTGACAGCCCAGAGCCTGGAGCCTGCTCTGGATTCTGTGTCTCCCTCTCTTTCTGCCCCTCCCCTGTTCATACTCTGTCTCTCTCTCTCAAAAACAAATAAACATTTTTTAAAAAGGCATATAAAGGAAGGGCAAGAACATTGTCTCCTTGTCACTTGCTGTGACTTACCCCACACTCAATCCCCTAGCCGTTTGGGTCCAACTTGTCTCTATAAAATCCTAGGACCCTAAGAGAAATCACTGATTTTAATGACTACTGATTATAAGTTTAATCTCTCTTTCTATTTCTGTATAGATGATAGAAACATAGATAAATAGAAAGATGATCAATAGATGGATAGATGATAGAGATATATTTCACAGTGTTTTGAAAAATCCTGTTGATTATACTATATTCTGTACTTTAATACACACACACACACACACACACACACACACATTTTCTTATCTATTACTTTTGGGTTTGCTTCTTCACTGTATTCTATTTTTAGAAGTATGTCACAGGTTCAGGGGAAAGAGGGATTTATGGGGGAGAAGGGATTATACAAAGAAATGGATACCAGGGGGTGGGAATCGTGCTGTCCTCCTTAGAGTCTGTCCACCCAAATGTTTGAAATAAGCAGTGAAATACTTGTCTCCATTTGAAAACCTGGTTGTCTAAGTATTAATCAGCAAACAAGTTCATTACCCATTCAAATCGAGAAAGGATGTTCTATGGGCACATGCATTTGTTTCTACAGAATGAATTGGTGAGTCAAATATCAGTGAGTGAGAATGTATAATCCAATTACATAGAAAAAAAAGCCTAAATCATTGAGCAAAAAATCTAACATACTATAGTTCATGTAAATGTCTGCTCACAAATGCATGTAGTTAGTATATATACTTTAGGTATTTATACCCAAAAAAGTTTGACAGTACTTTCTTTGTAAGTAAATGACTGATATAGAAATATATTTCTAAATATAAATTATAATAGAATCTTTATTCTTTAATGTTGTTTTTAGGTTTTTAAATACTTTTTCTGAACAACTGTCTCAGAGTGTACCAAAATATTTTAGGCTGCATCCTGAACAGAATTTTTTTTTAACCTAGGACACAAATGATTTAATGTTATCTATAGCCTCCTTTTTTAAAAATTTATTTTTTGAAATATAATTGACATATAACATTGTGTAAGTTTAAGGTGTACAATGTGTTGATTTGATACACTTATATATATATTGTGATATGACTGCCAACATAGAGTTAGCTAACACCTCTGTCTCGGCACATAATTATCATTTCTTTTTTGTAGTGGGAATAAATAATATCTAGTCTCTTAGCAACTTTGAAGTTTATAATACAGTAGTGTTGTCTAGAATCACTCTGCTGTGCATTAGATCTCCAGGAATTATTTCTCTACTGGTTGCAAGTTTGTATGCTTAAAAAATATCTCTCCAATCCTCCTCCCCACCTGCCCCAGAATCCACCATTCTACTCTCTGTTTTTACAAGTTAGGCTTTTGTAGGTTCCACATATAAGTGATATCATAGAGTATTTGTCTTTCTCTCTTTGACTGATCTCACTAAGCATGATGTCCTCAAGGTCAATCCATGTTGTCAAAAATGGCAGAATTTCCTTCATTCTAATGGCTGAACAATATTCCATTGTATATCGATACCACATCTTCTTTATCCATTCATCTGCCCATGGGCACCTAGGTCATTTCCATATCTATTGCTATTTTAAACAATGCTGCAATAAACATGGGTGTGACGATATTTCTTCCATATTCTGTTCTCATTTTCTTTAGGTATATACCCCGCAGTGGAACTGCTGGATAACAATCCTTAAGGATAGTCTTCTTTAATTTGTATTCTTTGATGCACATTTCTTGATACAAATAAAGGTATATAATCCCAAAAGTATTATGTTTGTACTTGTTCTAAACTTTGTTTGTCTATACTATCTTAGGATATTTCAAAATGACACATACATATGAATGATTCACTCACTGTTATCAAATGTGTATAAGTGAAATCTATATACAATAAAATATTCCAGACTAATGAATGACTACTAGCTACAATAATACATTGGGCTTTTTGTTCCATGTGTATTTTTTCAACCACTTTCTTGATAGCAAGGACCCTTTCTCCTTTGATAGTATCTTTGAAACTATTCAGTGAAAGTAGTCATATAGTCTGACTGGTGAGAATTGGTCCATAAGGCTAAAATAATACTTAGTTTTTAAAGAAATAACCAAAAATAAAAACAAATATTTTTCAACATTAAGAATAACCATAGTTTAATTATTTTCAAAGGAATTCAAATGCAAAATAGATTAATAAATATAGTTAGGCTTTATCTTAAAGAGGAGACGTAAACTTTTTAATAAAAAATACTCAAAGTCTCAAACCTGCTTAGAATGCATCTTTCAAAATCATCCTTTAACCTCACCTCAGAATCAGACATCTTTTGGAATTGTTACTGGCTCTATCATTTCAAGTCAAATAAGTTTCCACCTTCTCTGTAAGAGTTAACATATTTAACAAGTTTGGCTCTGAGAGCTAAGGAAAGAGGTGATGCCAGAAGACTTTCTAGAGTTTTCAGTATATCAATGGGCTGTTCTTTTGACCCTTTCCCTTCTCATGCTACATTCCTAACTGGCTTAGAAAGAAGGAAAACAAACAAACAAACACACAGGGTGTCTGCATGGGTTGAAGAAAGGAGAGGAGTATTAGAGTATTAATCTCTGTATTCAGCATCACCATTTTACAAACTAACATTCTTCTCCAGTCCTAGATGATATCTCAAACGTTTTGCTGTCCATTTAAAAAAATACACTTGTTTTTGTTCTGACAATAAATGAAATACCTGATTGTTGAATACATTTTTCAAACAGAGAAACATTATCCCAAATTCTACCTTCAGTGAAAACTACTCTGTTTTGTTATATAGATATAATAAAGAGTCTTTATTATTTTCTCCCTGACATTATTTATACTTTCCCTGGTAAAGGTGCCATTATTTTCTTTGGAGAAATTAACCCAATAGATGGGTGTGCTGGTTTTCCAATCCACTTGTCAACATAAGGTTATTTTATATATCAAAATATTTCAAAAATTATTTATTATTGCTTTTATTTACATTTCTGTATTTGCTGGTGAGGATAAACATATCCTCATGTGTGTATTTCCTTTTGTGGCAATTCAGTTCATGTAATTTGACCAATTTACTGTTTGATATAAGAGATTAAAATTAATTTATTAACACTCTTTAAAAATATTAATCTTCATCCTGTGTTTTTTTTTTTTATTTTAACACAGACTGATAGTTTTTAAATAGTCAAAGCTGTTGCTTTCTACTCAATGGTGTCTTATTCTTCAAGTATTTTGAACTTCCCACATACTTTCTTTTTTATTAGTTATTTTTAAATTTTTTTGTTCTTTAATATTGATTTTTTTTGTTTTTTTATATGAATTTGTGTTTTTGAATAAACTTTTCACATTTTCTAAAAAGTGATCCATATTTTCTACAAAAAATTGAAACAATGTATAAAATATAAGACAACATAAATGTTCACTGCAGCACAAATTACACCACCAAGAAAAATGCAATGTTAGGATTGTATGAACATCATTACGTAAACATCGCAGATGGAAGTTTTGATGGATTCATAGATAGATAGATGGATGATATAAAGATGTATTAGCTTTATAGGAATGGGATTAGGGAATGGTTTATCTTTTTCCATCCCTTTACCTTTAATATCTATCTTTAAATTTAGAGTGCATCTTCTATAGAGAGTATATGATGAAGTTTTATTTTCATCTTTTCTTAATAATCTGTGCCTTCTAATAGAA
Organism: Panthera onca; assembly: GCF_046562875.1. Lineage (NCBI taxonomy): Eukaryota > Metazoa > Chordata > Mammalia > Carnivora > Felidae > Panthera > Panthera onca. The sequence goes on along the minus strand of NC_138343.1, from coordinate 19,538,107 downwards.
GTGGTAAAATCTTTAATTTTTTAAAGTGTATTTATTTAGTTTGAGAGAGAGTGGGAAAGTGAGCAGGAAAGAGACAGAGAGAGAGGGAGAGAGGAAAAACCCCAAGCAGCCTTCTCACCATCAGCAGGGAGCCCCACGTGGGACTAGAACTCAGGAACCATGAGATCATGACCTGAGATGAAACCAAGAGTCAGGCACTTAACTGACTGAGTCACCCAGACACCCCAGAAATATTAAAATCTTTAAAGGTTTGTTAAGGTCTTTAAAGATTTCCTTCTTGTTCATCTGGCCTGTTTTATTATTAGAAGTAAGCTTTTAATCAGATTGCTATTTCCTTGTAGGCAATTTATTCTCTTTTATTTGTTGATTTCAATATTTGGTGTTTGTCTTTTAACAATTTTACTCAATGTGTCTTTGGTGTTTATTTTGCACTTTCATTGTCTAGCATCCTGCACCTTCAAATTTCAGGCATTTTCTACTATTCTTTCTTCAAGTATTTGTTTGCTCCATTCATTCTCTTTTCTCCTGGATTTTCCATTACACATTTGACTATCTGATATTATCTAATAAGTCCCTGAGTTGGTGTCCTTTTTTTTTTTCTTCTTATATTTGTTCCACTGTTTTTCACTCTGGATAATTTTTACCTTGCTATCTTTAAGTTCACTTACTCTTTCTGTGTCATATTTATTTAGCTAAGTTAATCCAGTAAAACTTTATTTAAAACAATTACTTTTGTTACTACTAGAATTTCCATCTGGTTATGTATCATTATCCCTATTTTTCTACTTAGACTTCTCACATCACTACCAAGATTTTCACGCATTGAAAACATGCCCTATTTCACCTCATTAAGGATAGTGTATAATAGCTGCTCTTAAATTTTTGTTGCAACATCTAGTTTATCTTGGGTTGGACTTGATTGATTTTCTTATCTCTTTAGAATGTGCTCTATTTTCTTAGTTCTTCACATGTTGGGTAATTTTGGATTCTATCATAGACATTAACTGTCAAAAGGATATCAGATTCTGTTATTTTTCTATGATAAGTATTTTTCTGTGATAAGTATTTTTAGCAAGTACTTTTTTGTTTTGTTGTTTTTTGTCTTATTTTGTTTTTGTTTTTTGTTTCTGTTTGCTTTTTTAGCAAGTAGTTTTTATATCTGAGATTAAACAACTTTAGGGATTTTTTTCCTCTGACTCTTTCCCTTTCAGGATTGCCCACCCTCTTCAGCACACATGATTTGTTGGTTTCTCTTCTTGTTCAGCAGACAGGAAGTCTAAGTATTTCCGTGTTTGCTCTTGCCTCTACTGTGTGTTCTATGGACCGCAGTTAGCCTCAAGGTGAAATTGCAGACAGAAAAACTAAATTTCTCATCAGCCCCACCTCCAAGAAATTTCTACTCCACCAAAACCTGCCCACTTATGTTAAATATTCAGGGTAGCAACATTCACAACAGCAACATTTATCACCGCTTAGTTTTTTGTTTTTTTTTTTTGTTTGTTTGGTTTTGTTTTGTTTTTTCTTTGTTTGAGCTGCTGTGATTCTACTCCATGCATGTACAGTTTAGATACAAATCAGTGATGTGAGTAATACAGAGTTTGGAGATTCTGGCTCCAGCTCCTTCCTTTCTGGGATTTTCCCTACTCTCTTCGGTGTTCACAGTGTCCAGGTTTTGTTTTCCTGGCTCCTTGGCCACAAAGTTTTTGAGATTTCCCGTGTGCATTACCTGCTGCTTGCTCAAAGGACTAATCGTAGCTCCTCAAAGATGGTAATTATTGGTACAGCTTGTTGACTTTCTCCTCCTAGTAAGCATGGATTTTCTGACAGAATATATCTGCTCTGTTCACTGCTTAGCATCTGTAGGGAGCTCTTTTTGTCCTGGTTTCATAGTTAACTATCTGCAAGGTGGTTTATCTAGTTGGGTCTAGGTCCAGCCTACCTAGATGTGAAAAAATTCCAGTGGATTTGAATAGAATATGATTTTTTTATGCTATTTGTTCAATAATTTCCTTCTCCAATTTTTCTTTCTCTGTTTTTAGACTTAGTAATAAAACTGACCATTCCTGCTGAGTTTTTCTATGGTTCATCTTTTGTCTCAGGATGTCTTTATCAGTTTTTTGCAATGTATTCTAGGGATTTTCTCAGTTTTATTTTGAAACCTTTAATTTAGTTTTTTATTTTGATCCTTATTATTTTTAAATTCTTGTTCTTCTACTTTTTCTTTTTTCATATATCCTGTTTTTATTTATGAGTGAAATGTCTTCTTGACTCTCCTTGGTCAAACTAATTAGTGTATATAAAACTTTACTTTTCTAAATTATCTGGTTTAATTTTTGGTTAGATTGTCTATTTATTTTGGTCATTCTCTTTCTGCTACAGGACATCTTCTTTGATTTTCCACTCATGTTTTAAATTGAGGCAGTAAAAGAGCTGATTGTGATCTTTGTAAACACGGGAAACATTTGACCAGTGGTTGGCTTTTAGCTTTTATTTAGTGAACAGATGGGGAACCAGTGATAAATATGTCTACCACCCACACTAACTGTTACAATCCCCTTTGGTTTGTTAACTTGAGAGAAGAGTCTTCTAATTTTTTTTTCCTTTGTAGAGAGTAAATTTTAATCTTCTTGTATTCTGTACACCAGGGTAGTTGAGTGGGTGAGGGTTGTTGTAGGATATAGATAGTTTTGCTTAGACAAACTTTTTAATTATCTTATTTCCATCTTTATTTCTCATGCATTTTCATTTGCTCTGTTGATTTCAAGACTGGAGCTTCCCAAGATTCTTTTCATGTGTTCTCATCTTTTGGTGAGCCATGTTGTGGCTTCTTATATATCATGCATACCTGTATTCATCTTCTAGAAGTTCGTTGCAATTTCTCTTATATTCACAATCACCATCTTTATTTTTATTAAATTTTCTATTTATACATTTTTATTCCTTCACCTATTATTTTCAAAACTTTTTCTTTCTTTCTTCCTCCTCTCTCTTTCCTCATTTTCTTTCTTTCTTTGTTTCTTTCTCTTTCTTTCCTTCTTTCTTTCTTTCTTTCCCCTTCTTAACTTTCTTTTCTTTCCTTCCTTCCTTCTTCCTTCCTTCCTTCCTTCTTTCCTTCCTTCCTTCCTTCCTTCCTTCCTTCCTTCCTTCCTTCCTTTTCTTCCTTCCTTTTCTTCCTTCCTTTTCTTTCTTTCTTTCTTTCTTCTTTCTTTCTTTCTTTTGTTCTTACTTTCCCCTTCTTAACTTTCTTTTGTTTCCTTCCTTTTCTTTCTTCTTTCTTTTTCTTTCTTTCTTTCTTTCTTTCTTTCTTTCTTTCTTTCTTTTCTTTCTTTCCTTTCTTTTGTTCTTTCCCCTTCTTAACTTTTTCTTTCCTTCCTTCCTTTTCTTTCTTTCATTCATTCTTTCTTTCCCCTTCTTAACTTTCTTTTGTTTCCTTCCTTCCTTCTCTTTCTTTCTTTCCTTCTTTCTTTCTTTCTTTTTTTCCTCCTTCCATCATCTCTTCCCTACTTCCTTCCTTTCCTTATTTGTGATAGCAAGAGGAGGCAAATATCATTCTCAATTGACCATTCTGGACTTTACAATTGTTGAATGTTGAGGAATAAATTCATTTCCTGAGTGTTTTCTTCTTTCTATAAACTGATGATATAATTTCAGTTAAATAAAATAATTTTTATTAAAAAGTTTTAAAACGTGTTCTAACAAAAAACCTTATATGGTCATTTTAACAAATAGTTTTCAAATTTTAATAGTATTTATTATATTTACTTATAAAAGTAGTTTATTATTATTGGAAATACCAAAAATTAACAATGACAGTGTAATCACTTAAAATCTTTTTTTCTAAAGTTTATTTATTCTTTACATTTTTTTTAATGTTTATTTATTTTTGAGGCAGAGAGAGACAGAGCATGAGCAGGGAAGGGGCAGAGAGAGAGGGAGACACAGAATGTGAAGCGGGCTCCAAGCTTTTAGCTGTCAGCACAGAGCCCGACGCGGGGCTCGAACTCGTGAACCGTGAGATCATGACCTGAGCCTAAGTCGGACGCTTAACCGACTGAGCCACCCAGGCCCCCCTAAAGTTTATTTATTCATTTTGAGAAAGAGAGAGAGTGCACACGTAAGGGATGGTCAGAAAGAGGGAAAGAGAGAATCCCAAACAGACTCTGCACTGTCCGTGCACAGCCCATCGCAGGCCTGGATCTCAGGAACCTTGAGATTGTGACCTGACCCCATATCCAGAGTTAGAAACTTACCCAACTGTGCAACCCAGGCTCCCATAATCATTCAAAATCTTATCTTTCAAAGACTGATAGTGTGCTTATAAGTGAAATGGTATCACAGTAACATATGTGGTATTGGAGCATTAGCATAGAAATATATACACATGACTTTCCAAAACTAATCAATACACAATATTGCATTACAGGGAAAGAAGAGTATCTAATATGATGAGTTTATTTACAGATTTAGCAGAATAAAAATGATTGCCCTGCAAAGAAGTATATCAGAGAGCCCAATGAGAGAGAGAGAGAGAGAGAGAGAGAGAGAGAGAAAATGTATGCAGGAATTTGTGGGACACTTTCTTTAAAAGTTATTTCTCTGGAGTGTGTTTCCTCATTCTTTTTCCTCTCTAAGAAATATCTTTATTTATGAGTCCATAATATGAACATATTTGAAAATAGATCAAACTAAAGCCTTTAAGAAAATTTGAGAAAGTTGTTAGCGTTCTTCTCTTATAAAGGAGAATTTTGAAAGTATACACAGACAAAACTTGGATTTATAAGTTATTACAGATACCTATAATTTTTGCTTAAGGAAAATCTTTAATCACAGATCTTTCATCACAGTGCATGTGTAAACAACTGGCAAAGTAACAAAAAGTACTTGGTCTCAATTTTGTTAAGTTCATGATATTATTAATCTTGGTGTTGTTACTAGAATAGGATAATGCCCAAAATTACCACTCTTTTGAAAGCAGACACTATATTGCTATTTTAATAAAAATTGCTGAGGTCGGAGCTGGGTCTAAAGCTAGAAGTTACAACTCCAAAGGATCATATGAGGTGTAATTTAAACACTCATTTCTTGGGGCTCCTGGGTGGCTCAGTCAGTTAAGTGTCCAAGTTCAGCTCAGGTCATGATCTCACCATTATGGGTTTGAGCCCCACATCAGGCTCTGTGCTGACAGCTCATAGTCTGGAGCCTCCTTCAGATTCTGGGTCTCCCTCTCTCTCTGACCTTCCCCTGTTAATTCTCTGTCTCTTTCTCTCTCAAAAATAAATAAAAATTTAAAAAATTGATTTCTACCTTGCTAGTTAATTTTTTGTATGTATATACTTAATTTCTAACCAGACCAAATACATACTAACTGATAAATTAATTGTATTTTTTCCAGTAATTTTTCACTTTTCTTACTGTAACATACACACTATTTACCAAGACTTTTTTCACAACCTTCCTCTTGATTCCATAGCATTATGTATAATGGGGATTCTTCTTAGCCTCTGACCTCCTAAGTCTCTTTCTTTAGTTCTTCCTTTGACCAGATGTGCTTCTAAGACCCATCGTTTCTCTCTCTTTTTTTATTTCCTCCTTACTTGGAAAATGACAATCATGAGATTCACTGACATAGATTCGACTACCACTGACACATACTTGGTTTATGAACACATATTTCCCAACTTGACTATGTTGAGATCTAGGAACATATTTTAAATTTTTTTTTAACGTTTATTTATTTTTGGGACAGAGAGAGACAGAGCATGAACAGGGCAGGGGCAGAGAGAGAGGGAGACACAGAATCGGAAGCAGGCTCCAGGCTCCAAGCCATCAGCCCAGAGCCCGACGCGGGGCTCGAACTCACGGACCGCGAGATCGTGACCTGAGCTGAAGTCGGATGCTTAACCGACTGAGCCACCCAGGCGCCCCAGAGATCTAGGAACATATTTTAAAATATTACTGTAGCATAAGTGCAATTGAACTCAACACTGATCCTTCTCTTTTTGTCTTCTATTTTGAACAATCACTACTCATTCTTACTTCGATTAGAAGTGTTCTCCGTTAGTGTTCTCCTAGCCTGCACTGTATAATCTAATCAGAATTCAAGACCTGTTGTTTTTACTGCTGAAATGTATCTTTAATTACTTGCCAAACTGCCTATGTTCATAGCAGCTTCCCTTATTCAAGTCTCCTAATTGTTGTCTCTAACTTCCTTTGTGTGTGTGTGTGTGTGTGTGTGTGTGTGCGTGTGTGTGTATGTATGTGTGTGTGTGTGTGTGTATATATATATATATATATATATATATATATATATAGCTGCAATTTATCCTTTTTCTTTTCTGAGAATACAGATTTGATCATGTTCAGCATGCCTACGCTTCTCCAAAAATCGTCATGGCTTTGTCACTTATACAACAATTCTAAAGTGTTAATAATCGGTTCTATTTTTGGGTTTCGGGCTATCTTCTCATACTTACTCTTTCTCTCCTTCTCTGCTCATTCACACCAAACAAAAACATCATCACCTAGACCAATACTGTGAAAGAAATATTTGGGATTTTCTCACAGAGCTTTCTCTATCTGAATTCATCTTCCTCATCTAGGTAAAACTCTACCAATACTTCCAGACCCAATTCAAAGTCAAACTGTGTCAATTCTTCCATTCAGTTGTAAATTAGCCCCTATCTGTTTATATTAGCATATACTATTATACATTGGTGGCTGCACACAATTTTTTTAAATGTTTATTTTTGAGAAAGAGAAAGTGAGGGAAGGGCAGAGAGAGAGGGAGACAGAGAATCCTAAGCAGTCTCTGTGTGGTCAGCGCGGAGCCCAACAAGGGGCTTCCACTCATAAACTGTAAGATCATGACCTGAGCTAAAATCAGGAGTCAGACTCTTAACTGACTAAGCCACCCAGGTGCCCCTGCACACAATTTGCCAGCATTAGACTGTTAGATCACTTGGACAAGATCTCTATTGTTTAATATTTTTATTCCTTACAATGTCTGTCATGTTATCTTGCCAATGCATCCATTATAATAGCTACTGCTATTTAAATCCATAACTATCGTGACCTTTGAGAATATGAGTCAAATAAGTATGAAAAATAGAATAAATTGATACAGTTTGCTTTCTTTTTCAACAGTAGATGTCTGAACATTAAGAGAATATGTGGTTCTCCAAGCATTACAACACAATGACAGAGAGGTCACTCATCAATCAGACTACCTGCTACTATTTCTCATAGAAGGCAAATGCAATGGACTGGCGAGATGTTTTTGTGAAAATCTATATAGTTTATATCTCTTTTATTCATGTTTCAAGTTAATACAATATTTGTATATGTATTAAAATTCAACAGTAGTAAGTGCACAGTTTGATGAATTTTGGTGATTTGTACAACAACTTAACTGTCTCCACAATCAAGATATAGGACAGTTTCCTCACTCTACAAAGTTTCCCCTGCCCCTTAGCACTTGATACCCTTTCTCCACTCTTGACCTTAGGTGAGACCTTATCTTCTTTCTCTCTCTCTTTTTAAGTTTATCTATTTATTTTGAGAGAGAGAGAGAGAGAGAGAGAGAGAGAGAGAGAACAGGTGGTGCCAGGTGGTGAGCGACAGAGAGAGAGGGAGAGAGAATCCCTAGCAGGCCCCACACTGTGCAGAGACCAACACAGAGCCCAAACTCTCGAACCATGAGATCATGACCTGAGCCAAAGCCAAGAGTGGGATGCTTAACTGACTGAGCCACACCGGAGCCCTTATCTTCTTTCTGTTGAAATAGCATCACCTTTTCTAGAATTTCCTATCAGTGTAATTATATAATATTTAATCTTTTATGCTTGACTTATTTTCACTTAGCATCAAGTTTGTGAAATTCAACCATGTTTTTACCTGTATTAATATTATATTCCTTTTTGTTTCTGAGTAGTATTCCATGTTATGGATATACCACAGTTTGCTTATTCACCAGTCAGTGAATAAGTGATCATTTGGTTGTTTCCAATTTCGAGTTATTGTGAATAATGATGCTTGGACTATTCATGCACATGGTTTTTGTGTGGGAATATGCTTTCCTTTCTCTGAAATAAGTATCCAGAAGATGAATTTCTGAGTTATATGGGAAATTCATACTTAACTTCACAAGATACTGCCAAACTATTTTCCAAGGTGGAGAACCCCATACCAGTTAGTAGTCACACCCTAGTCTCCCTAATCACACACACACACCTCTGACCTTGAGCAAGCACTACTTTCTTTAATCATAGACTTGCCAACTCTTGACATTGTCTATAAGTAAAAGCATATTGGTCCTTTGTGACTGGCTTCTTTCATTTAGCATAGTCTTTTTAGAGGTACATCTGTGTGTTGTAACATATATTAATCATTTGATTTATTTTTATTGCAGTATAATATTCCAAGATTAGACTATGCCACACTATATTTACCTATTCCTCAGTTGATAGGCATTTTAAGTTTATCCTTTGACTAATAAGCCTGTCATAAACATTTTCATACGAGGTTTTCTGTGAACATATGTCTTCATCTTTTGGATATATACTTAGGAGTGAAATTGATGTATCATATAATAATTCTATGTTTAACATTTTGAGGAACTAACAAATCATTTTCTGAAGCAGCAGCACAATTGTAGGTTTCCAACAGCAAAACGCCAACGTTTCGATTTTTCTATATGCTCACGAACAGCTATTATTTTAGTTATGACTTTGCTTACAGTCAGTGTAATAAGTGCGAGGTACCTCATGGTTTAGATTTGCATTTCCCTGGTGATTACTGATATTTAACATCTTTTTATGAGTGTATAGACCTTTTGTATGCTTTCTTCAGAGAAATTTTTATTGCCCAATTTTAATTCAGATGTTTGCTTTTTGTTATTGAATTGTCAGAGTTAGTTCTTCATAAATTCCAGATACAAATCCCTTAGCAGATCTACAACTTGCGAGAATTTTCTCCCAATCTATGGGTTGTCTTCTCATATTCTTCTTAAAATTTTTTCAAACTTCAAAAAGAGGAAAAAATGAAAAAGAGTTCAGAAAGCCAACAGGAATAATGGGATACCATCAACAGAAATAATATAAACATTATGATAATCTCAAAAGGAGAAGAGAAAGAGAAAGGGGCATAAAGTCTATTTGAAGCAATAATAGTCAAAAATTTATAAAACATGATGAAAGAACTGGACATCCAGATTCACAAGGCCCCCAAACTCCGAATAGGTGGACACGCGAAAGGGATACACCAAGGCACGTAATAATTAATTGCCTAAAGACAAAGATGGAGAATTTGAAACTGACACAAGAAAAGTGACTCATCACATAAAAAGGAACATCCATAAGACTGTAGGATAATTTCTCAACAGAAATTTTGCAGGCCAATAGAGGCTGAGATGGTACAATAGACTCTGCAGTGGATGCCTGAAATAGCTGATAGCACCAAACCCTATGTTACCATGTTAATGACATCATTTCCTCCTTTAACTTTCTTGGCAGTATCATTTGCAGAAAAAAAAAAAAAGTTTTTACTTTCGATGTAATCCACATTATTTATTTTTTTCTTTGTCACTTATGCTTTTGGTGCTGTATTAAAGAAACAATTTCCTGCCACGAAGTCACAAAATTGTGTGAGTTTTATAGAACTAGATCTTACATTTAGGCCTCTGATCCATTTTAAATTAATATTCTGTATAATGTGAGGTACTTATCCAACATGATTCTTTTGCATGTGAATGTTCAAGCACCATGTATTGAAAAGAATATTTTCTCTTCTTTGTATCTTCTTGGCACCCTTATAAAATTTACTGTTAAGTGCATAGGTTCATTTCTGTACTCTCAGCTCCATTTTTTTTATACCAGTAGCAAAATATTGATTACTGTAAGTTTTGATTTGTGTAAGTTTTGAAATCATAAGATATTAGTCCACCAAACATCCCTTTATTAAAATAAATTTGGCTCTTTTAAGCCATGCATGAGGTTTGACATCTCCTTGTCAATTATTACAAAAAATAAAGCAGCTGGAATTTTGATGGAAATTCCATTAAAACTCTACGTGAATTTGGGGATATTGGCTTCTTAATGCTATCACATCTTCTGATTCATGAACATGGGATGTCTTTCCACTAATTAGGTCTTTTACAATTAATTTCAACAATATTTTGTAGTTTTTAGTGATCAAGTCTTTCCTTACGTTAATGTATTCATTTTTTTATGCTATTACAAATAAAATTATTTTTGTAATTTTATTTTTGCATTGTTTTATTTTTGCTCATTGCTAGTGCATAAAGATGAAATTGACTTTGTATATTGATTGTGTGTCCAACAATTTTGCTATATTCATTTATTGGTCCTAATAAGTTTTTAGGGGGCTCTTTAGGATTAAAAATGATTTTATCTTCCTTTGTAATCTGGATGCCTTTTATTTCTTTTTCTGGTGTAATTTTCCTGGCTAGAGCCTCTAGTCAATGTTGGGTAGAAATTATTGGAGTGGACATACATCCTTATGTTGTTTCTGATTTTAATAGAAAAGCATTCAGTCTTTTGATACTCAGTATGATTTTAGCTATAAGTTCGAACAGATGTCTTTTATCAGGCTGAAGATATTTCTATTTCTAGTTTATTGAGTGTTTTTATCATGAAAGGCTTTTAGATTGTCAGTTTTTTTTTTAGTCAATTTTGATCACCATGTAGATTTGCCTTTGATTCTATCACTGTGGTGCATTACATTAATCAATTATTGGTGTCAATCCAACTTTGCATTCCTGGGATAAAACCCATTGGATCAAAGTGTATCATCATATCTGATATGTTGCTGAGTTTATTTGCTAATATTTTGCTGAAGTGTTTTTGCTTTTTTTTTTTTTTTTTGCATCTATGCTCATGGGAAATACTAATTTGTAGTTTGCCTTTCTTATGATATCCTTATGTGTTTTTGTTGTTAGGATATTATTGGCCTTATAAAATGAGTCAAAAAGTATTCCTTCTGCGTGTAGTTTCTCAAAGAGATTGTAGAGAATTGGTACCATTGCTTTCTGAAATGTTTGGTAGAATTTACCACTGAAACCATTAGGGCTTAGGAATTTCTTTTTAGAAAGTAATTGATTATTGATTAAATTTCTTTAATATGTGTGATCTTATATAATCTATGTTACTTTGTGTCTTGGTAGCTTCAGTATTTCAAGGTAGTGGTCCATTTCATCTAAATTATCAAATATTGAGGTATAGAGTTGTTCATAGTATTCCTTTGTTATACTTTTTATGTCTCTGGGATCAACAGTGTTAGCCTTTATTTCATTTCTTACGTTGGTAATTTTCTTTCACTTGGTTAATCTAGTTGGAGGTTTATATAGTTTATTGATCTTAAAAAATAGTTTCCATTTTTATTGATTTTCTTTATTTTTTTCTTGTTTTCAATTTCACTGATTTCTCCTCTATTTTCTACTATTTGTTTTCTTTTTCATGCTTTAGGTTTAAATTTCTCTTATTTCTTCTATTCTCAAAGTAAGACCATTAGGTTATTGATTTTAGATATTTACTTTTTCTGACATATGCATTCAATGTTATACATTTCCCTCTAAGAGCTGCTTTTGTTGCTTCTTCTGTTTTGATAAGTTGTATTTTTATTTTCATTTACTTCAGAATATTTTTAAATTTCTCCTGAGACTTCTTCTTTGCCCCATGCATTATTTACAATGATGTTGTTAAATATCCAAATATTGGGAAAATTTCCAACTATCCTTCTGTTGCTGATTTCTACATTAATTTCTTTGTGGTTTGAAAAATAATACTTTGCATGAGTCCTATTCTTTTAATTTTGTGAATATGTGTTTTATAGCTCGGGAGATTGTTTATCTTGGTGAATGTTCTAGAAAACTTGAGAGGAATAATGTATTCTGTTGTTTTATGGATTAGTCTATAAATATCATTTAGGATACATTGCTTGACAGTGCTGTTCAGGTCAATTATCCTCAATGATTTTTTTTTCTTAATTTTTTTTAATGTTTATTTATTTTTGAGACAGAGACAGAGCATGAACAGGGGAGGGGAAGAGAGAGAGGGAGACACAAAATCTGAAACAGGCTCCAGGCTCTGAGCTGTCAGCACAGAGCCTGACGCAGGGCTGGAACCCACGAACTGTGAGGTCACGACCTGAGCCGAAGTGGGATGCTTAACCGACTGAGCCAGCCAGGTGCCCCTATCCTTAATGATTTTCTGCCTACTTAATTTTTCAGTTGCTAAAAGAGGGGTCTCCAACTATAACAGTGGATTTATCTATTTCTTTTTTTCATCTCTATTAGCCTTTGCCTCACATATTTGGATGCTCTGCTGTTAGGCATATACATGTTAGAGATAGCTGTGGGTCTTTTATTTATTTGTTTGTTTGTTTGTTTGCTTATTTATTTTGGAGAATTGACTTTTCTTCTAATTTTCCTCACTCTGAAATCTGTTCTGAATGAAACTAAATTCCTTTCTAAGTTTCCTTTTAATTACTGTTAGCATGTAATATCTTCCATTCCCTTTCCTTTTACTCTGTGTTACTACATTTAAAATGTTTTACTGTACACAACATACAGTTGGGTCTTGATTTTTTCCATTCATTCTGACAATCTCTGTCTTTTAATTGATGTATTTAGATGATTCACATACAAATTTGATATATTTAAATTAGTATCTACCATATTTATAACTCTTGCGTCTGTGTTTTGTTTCTTCCTCCCTCATTTTACTACTTTCTGAGGTTTTACTTTATTTTATTTTTTTCTGAGATTTTCATTGAACATTTCATATGGTTCTAGTTTATCTCCTGTCTTAACATATCCTTATATTTCCTTAAAAAAATTTTTAGTGGCTGCCTTACATTTTGCAACATATATTTTAAAATAATCTAATTGCAACTTCAAATCACACTGTATTTTTTCATGTGTAGTAAAAGTACATTGTAAAAGTGTTCCCAATTCATCCCTCTTTTCCCTCATGATATTTGTGTCATTCATTTTCCATTCATCAAGAGCTCAGCTGAGCTAGGAGAGAACTGAGATGCCAGATGTTGGAGTAGCCAATTAAAGCAACAAGCTAAAGATGAATGAGTTAAGCCTTTAATAACTTACTAGGATGGTATAAGCAAGAGTGTAAAACTGGAGAAATCCCCAGCACCCTCGGTTCCTTTTTCCCCCATGGAAGTAAAACCAGTCAAAGCTCAGGTGGAGCAGCACATCTGGCTCTTGAAGGAGTGTGGTGAGAAAACCGCCATTTTGAGTTGCTGACTAGCCGTTTTGAAGCATGGCAACCCTGCTTACACCCAGAGTCTGGACATTTAGATAAAGACTTGTTACAAATTCTTGCTTGCTTTTCCCAGAACATCTTTTAAAATAATCACTTAGAGTTGAGCCTGTGAAAAGTTAGCAGCCACCATCCTAAGCATCTTATAAATAGTAAGTACTTGCTACCCTGCTTTCTGTTTCTTGCTCACTTATGACCTGGGACAGAGGACTGCCTTTCCCCTGGCTCTGTGCACACCTTCCATCATATTTCTAGGATACATAAGTCATAAATCTTGTGACTTTACTTCTTTTGTGTAAGTTTATAGAAGCTTTGTCTTCACTCCCAACTGCCATGGAGTTTTCACTTCCCCCCAAGTGAGAACTCATGCTGAGGGAGCCATTCACTAATTCCCTGTCAAAGCAGGTCATAATCTTCATATTCTTAATTTACTACACCAGCTATGGGGTGGCAAGGGGAGGGGGAGAGGGCAGCACAAGGAGCTTGGAACAAAAGTCTGTGGTAGTTTTATGGATCCTGGGGATGGAGGAAGGGTGAGGGGAATATCTAGAGTAGTAAAATCCTGAGTAGGGGTAGGGAAAATTGTCTTCATGATTTTCTCCTCCTTCTCCTGCTCATAAAGACACCTCAGTAGGGATGCCTGAAGAAAACCTCTGTCCACGATCTCAGATAAAAATATCTATGAATGAAAACTTCAGGGTTAGGAAAGCAAATATGCCCAAAGCATGAGTAGCCAGAGGGGCCTGAGCTCCTGACTCTAACTACCTTCAGAGATTCTGATACATTGACTGTGCATCAAGTCTGGTACAGGGAGGGCCATTTTCCTTGTGAGGCCTTCCAGGTAAAGGCTCTGTGATTTACTATGGTCAGGCTTGAAGAATTACACAAAAGGTTTTAAACATACCCAGATTCCTCGATATCCATTTTGTATAATCACCCACTGCATTGTAGTGTTGTTACTTTAAACAGTTACCTTGCATATCAAGTCAGATTTAAAAAAAAAAAACAAAAAACAAATACTTAATTTTAACTTCACTTACTCATTTTCCAACACTTTTTTCCTTTACGTAGCTCTCAGTTTTTGACTTCTATCATTTCCCTTCTCCCTGAATAACTTCTTTCAATATTTCTTGCAGGGAACTTCTGCTGCAGATAAATTCTTCCATATTTTGCTTCTCTCTTCGTTTTGAAGGGTGATTTGGCTGGATATAGAAATCTAAATTTATGTTTTTGTTTTTTCCTTTGAACATCTTAAATATTTCACCCCACTTGTTTCTTCTCTGCATGGTTTCTGATGAGAAGTCTGCTGGGTGTTTTGTTTTGGTTTGGTTTGGTTTTGTTTTGGTTTTGGTTTTGGTTTTGTTTTGTTTTGTTTTTTTGTGGGTGTTGTTGTTGTTGTTGTTGTTGTTGTTTTAGTTGTTCCTTTATAGGTAAGGTGAATTTTTCCCTTGGCTTCTTTCAAAATTTTCTCTTTATCTTTGTTCTCTATAATTTGAATATGAGGTGTCTAAGTGTAGTTTTTTGATATTTATTCTGCTGACTGCTCTTTGATATTTTTGGATCTGTACTTTGGTGTCTGTCAGTAATTATGGACACTTCTTGGCCATTATAACATAAAGTACTTCTGCTCTCCCATCTTTTTTCTCTTTGTAGCATTTCCTTTTGATTCTCAAAGTATAGATATCTCTGACCACATTACACTTCTGTTTATGCATGTTTTCCACTTTTTCCATGAATTCTCTTAATACAGTAATCATAATTATTTTAAATTGCTTATGTGATAATTTCCAAATACAGGTCAAATCTGCGTCTGGTTGTGATACTTGCTTTGTCTCATCAGCTCGTATTTTTCTTTTCCCTTTGCCTTAATATAACTTGTAATATTTTTTCAAAGCCAGAGCTAATGCATCAAGTAATAAAAATGAAAGTAAATAGGGCTTTAGTGTGAGGTGTATGTTGATCTGGCTAGGAGATGGACTGTTTTTAATGTTTCAAAAACCATCGGCAGGTGGTAGAGGCTCCAAATTCTTCTAGTATACTTGTTCTTGCCATTCTTGTTGGCTTTGGCTTCTATAAGTACTCCTACTCCAGTCAAGTCTGTGACTTATAGATCTTGCCCCTGCAACAGTACTTATACTGAAGTATTGTTGATACGGTGAGAAGCTGTTGGGGAGGAAGGCATTCTATAATCTGATGACCAGATCCCAGTCTTTTAGTGGTCCTGTGTTCCTGGCTGTGGGTACAGCCCAGGAATGTTCATTCCTCCATTAGCTATTCTTCCTTTAGGTGACACAAGAAGAATAGAGGGTACTAGAGTCGAGATGCAGTGTCTCCAGGTGGAATGTGGCTTAGGTAAAGATGTTTCTTCTGGCAGGTAGGTCTTTGTTATAGACAACACTCTGAGTATATCTCACAAAATTTACATTCTCTCCTCCATCCGGAGCCATCAGAATATTTTTCTTGGTTCTTCAGTGTGAAAATTTGGTGAGTTTCCTTGAGGTCAAACCGCAAAAGAGTTTAAGTCCCCCTAAGATAACAGCCCCCAGGAATTTCTCACTCCCTGGCAAAGCCAAACTTGGTCCCTAGCAATTTATAAAAATTACCATATAATTGTTTCCACCAGCTTACAGTTCTAGCAATTTCTCTTCCAGATAAACCTATCCTGGTTGTGATGCTCTTGCTTCACCTGTCTCTCTTGATTTTAGGGTGGCAGTTTCCCCTGTGTCTTAGTTCTCAGATCGATCTAAGAAGAGTTGGTGATTTTTAAAAGCTATAGCTTTCTCTTGTTGTAAGGACAGGGATAATGACTTCCAAGCTTTTTACATGTTAGAACTGAAATCAGAAACAAAATCCGTGTTTTTTTTCTATTCCTCCAATTTTAAGAAGTTTAAAAAGAAAAAAAAAAAAAAACGCCAATTATTTGCATGTTGGACTCCTTTGCTGTTGTCCCAAATAACTTGGGGAAGTGTGTTTTCATTTCACTTTTCTGTTCACATTTCTATTTCCCTTTCATCTTTATAATATTATTTCACTTTTTTCCACTTTTTACATCAATTTTGTTTTCTATTTACCTACTTTTAAATTCAATAGAAGTTGGCAAGTCTGTAGGAAGAATTCTTTATTTTTTTAAACTTTTTTAATGTTTATTTACCCCTGAGGCAGAGAGAGACAGAGCATGAGTGAGCAAGGGGCAGAGAGAGAGGGAAACACAGAATCTCAAATAGGCTCCAGGTTAACACAGAGCCCAATGTGGGGCTCAAACCCGTTAGCCATGAGATCATGACCTGAGCCAAAGTCGGATATTCAACAGACTGAGCCACCCAGGCGCCCCAAGAATTCTTTATTTTTAATGTTTTATTTTTCATTTCTTGCATTTCCAGTTGGTTCTCTTATCATATAGTTTTCAAGTCCCTGTGAAATTTCCTATCTTGTCATAACACTCTCATATATTAGGTTTAGCATGAAAGTTACCTGAAACTTGTGCATTGTGAAAAAGGATAACTATCATTTGTAAGAGTGCATACTATGTGTAACTTATTTCTTTAAAAGATAGTATAATTCAATATTTAGCCTCTTAGTTGTTAATTTAAGTTTTTTATAACTAAGTAATAATTATAAAAAAATCAACATTAGACTCAATTCGTGGAAGTGGATAGAAGATATTTTATAGAGCCTTTGGATAAACAAAACCTATAAATGTGTCTGCTTTAACATTTTTTTCAGAGATAACTGCTTATTTCTGTTCAGTAGAGACAGATTTTTATAGCCAAAGGAATGGTGAAATTTTCTGCCTTCGAGGCAATTGTAAAAATGTTTTAATGTACCTCAGCTGGAAATTTCTATGTTTTGCCAAATTAAATAATCACTTTTTCCCTGCAAAAATGTCTTTCATCTTGGAAAGAGTTTGAGAATAGTGTACATTTGAAAACTATGCAAAATATTTAAAAATTTTCAGTGTTTGGCATGAAAATGGCAATTTTTAATCTCTGCCTTAGTTACCAATGTGAGAATTCATGTAAAGGAAGAAAAATTTAACAAAAGTATGCACCATAGGTTATAAAGAGGGACCTTTCAAGAAAATATACTTTAACTTATAATAGAGAATGGTTATTGGATTATGCCTTATTCCTGAAAACTTTTAAAACAAGTGTTATTTCCCTTCCTCCTCTGGTGAAATAAAAGATTTCTAGAATACTACTTGTTGAAGACTTAATTTAGCTAGATTTTACTTATGATTTGCTTTCTATTTAACCAAATAATAGCAAGCTCACTACTAAGTGTCAAATGGATTTATACATGGTTGCATTCCTTTACAGAGAGTTTTCTAATTTATTCTAAAATTAATAATCTCATACTTTAAAAGTAATTACCAACCTCGTAATTATTTTGGGTAGCGCTATTATCATCTCATAATAGATTCTAGAAACAACTTTTCAAGGCACGCTTATTAGAACACACATACACACTTATTCAAATGGCCAAAATATGAAACATTGACACCACCAAATGCTGTCAAGGAAGTGGAGCAACAGGAACTCTCATTCATTGCTGCTGAGAATGCAAACTGGTGCAGCCACTTTAGCAGATACTTTGCCACTCTTTTACAAAACTAAACATACCCTTACTACACAATCCAGAAATCATATTCATTGGTATTTATCCAAAGGAGTTGGAAACATATCCATTCAAGAAGCTGCATGGGGATGTTTAAATCAGGCTTCCTCATAATTGCCAAAACTTGAAAACAACCAACGTTTCCTGGGATAAATGTATAAATAAACCGTGGTACATCCACACAATGGAATATTATTCAGTGCTAAAAAAAAAATGAACTATAAAGCCATGAAAAGACATGGAGGAAACTTAAATGTATATTACCAAGAGGAAGAAGCTAATCCGCAAAGGCTGCATATCAATGACTCCAAACAAATGACTTTTTACCTTTTACCTTTTGGAAAAGGTAAAACTATGGAAACAGAAAAAAAAATTGGAGTTGCCAAGGGTTGGGTTGGCTGGGGTGGGGGAGATGAATAGGCAGAGCACAGATTTTTAGGATAGTGAAAATGCTCTTTATAACACTATAATGCTATAATATATACACACCATATACATTTGTTCAAACCCATAGAGTGTACAACACCAAGTGTGAACCATAATGACTTTGAGTGATTATGATGTATCCAATGTATTGGTTCACTGATTGTAGCAAATGCACCACTCTGGTGAAAGATGTTGATGAGATGTCTGAATGGTTAAGGGCAGGGGGCCAGAGGTAGGGGGCAGGGACGGTTTAAGAAATCTCTGTAACTTCTCAATATTGCTGGGAACCTAAAACTCTACAAAAGTAAAGTCTGAAATAAAAGATTTTTATCTTGCTCTTATAGAAATAGTTTTCAGTGACTGATCCAGTGTATTTGAAGGTGGTCATTTCCATTCAGACTTTTATGGTTAAAAAAAAAGAAAAGAAAAAAATGCTGACTTCAATAAAGGAAATGACTACATTGTCAGTCTTAATAATGTCTCTAAGGGAAAAGGGCGAAGGCAGAACTGGCATGAGTTTTAGGCCTGGTAAAGGTGGGCTTTTGCACATATAAGCCTGACTATGTTTATGGCATAATAAATTAGGGTGGTGGGCATAGACTTGAGGATGCTGAAGTGAGAGAATAAAACCAGTCTTGGAGAATAAACAATGATTTGTTTTTCATTTTGTTTTAAAGAACATTTTCTCTGGTGGGCAATGGTGGTTGGGAGTGAAGGCAGAGGTTGAAGCAGGAGAATAAATTTCTTAATTTCAGTAAGCCTGAGTTTAAATTTCTATAAAATGAAATCATGTGCATATCTTGTTAGGGTTCTTTGTGGTTTAAATGAGATAATGCACATTAAACCCTGTGAACAGTGTCCATTGTAAGGATGTGCCAGTAAGGATCACCATTATGATTACCCTTAATGTTACCAAATATTCATGTTTTCCAATGTATCTTTTTTTTCCCATGATGCATGTATGTTGTGTCTTTTTTTAATATGAAATTTATTGTCAAATTGGTTTCCATACAACACCCAGAGCTCATCCCAACAGGTGCCCTCCTCCATGCCCATCACCCACTTTCCCACCCCTCCCACCCCCCATCAATCCTCAGTTTATTCTCAGTTTTTTAAGCATCTCTTATGGCTTGGCTCCCTCCCTCTCTAATTTTTTTTTTCCTTACTGCTTCAACCTCTGCCTTCACTCCCAACCCCATTGCCCACCTGAGGACCCCAGGCTGGGGGGATTCCGATTGAGTGGTCCTCTATGACATCATGTGTACACAGGGCATCCTGACTGGGATGCTGCCATAATGGTATATGTGATGCAATCCTTCTTTCTTGTTCTGAGTGACCATGAGCACACACGAGCACACACATACTAGCCCACACTGCTATAAACATGGGTGTGAGGTACTACACACTGAGTACACCCACCAGCTCACATTAACATGGCTAGCACACTCTACTATTCCCTAGCACCCAGTAGCACACTAGCTAGTACTCATACTCGCACAAAGAAAAGTACACAGCTAGTACTCACACAACAACACTTCGTATAAACTGGCGTATGTCGGTACACACAGTATTATGTCCAGTACATACTGCTACACGCTAATACACAATAGCACACGAGCTATACTCAATCTAGCACACACACCAGCACATACCTCGTACACATGCTGGCACACAGTTGCAAACCTATTACACACTAGAACACACTAGTACACACATGCTATACTAGTACACACTAGTACACACACGGGCATCTACTAGTACACACACTGGTACATACTAGCATACATTAGCTCATCTTATAGACACTAACACACACTGGTACACATGCTAGTTCCCAAATATTCGTTCACGTGAGTACAACTGTAAGCATGCACACTAGCAGACACAAGTACCCATGCTAATATACACAGGAGAACACACTAGCAATAGTTGCACACTCACTGGCACGCCTAGTACACATACCAGCCCACACAACAGCAGAAACGAGTACTCATGCGAGTATACACATGAGTGCCCTAGTTGTACACTCACTGGCACGCTTAGAACACATTAGCACACACAACAACAGACATAAGAACGCATACTGGTAGATACACTAGTGTACATGTGTGTATCAGTATACACACTAAAACACCTGGGACACGTCAAGAGGTCTGACACAAAACTTGTGACATCTGGGTCTAAATACCCAATTTGCTGTTCTCAGTACTGAAACCACGCACTGCAAGGGACGCCTGGGCTGCTCGGCCAATCAAGCGTGCAGCCCTTGATTTCGGCACAGGTCACGATCTCACAGTTCCTGAGTTTGAGCCCTGTATCAGGATCTGCCGTGACAGTGTGGAGCCTGCTTGGATTCTCTTCCTCCTTCCCTCTCTCTGTCCTTTCCCTGCTTGTTCTCTCTCTCTCTCTCAAATAAATAAATACTTTTGGATTACAATTAAAAGTAGCTGGCAATTGAAGAGAGTCATTTTTGATTTTCAATTGAATTTACTTTCCTGGAGGTCTCTTAGGTATAAGAGTCCGGAAATACAAGTCTGGAAATGATAGCAGGTAGGTACAAACTATCAACTTGTGCCTTCCATCAAGAAATTCAGTAATTTATCATGATTAACAATAATAATTTCCAAAATGGTCTTTTTGGTTCGCTATTGACTACCATAAACAAAGAAATTAGGCGGTTTTCTTTTTCAGGTAACACTGATTCTTTGGTAGGGACATAATTTAGTGTTGTTTTGAAAAAGAAAATATAAAACACTATTCTACAGCAGTTTTTCATGATCACAGAAGCCATGATCAGAGAAATGTGTAAATGTCAACACTCACACACACAGCCTGTGTCAGGTGATCTGGTCAACTAGGAACACAGATATGCGGCAAAGATAAAAAGAAAGGGAAAGTAAAAGGCATCCACATAGAGAGGATATTTACACATAGGCATCCACATAGAAAGGATATTACATCTGATGAAGTGGGACTCCTATTTTCAACCCAACCCATTTTAATATATTTACACTAAAGTCCTCAGAGTGGTGTGGCATAGTTTTGTAATACAGCATCCTTCAGTGTTCCCCTTTGCACACATGACCCCCCCCACACACAAAGAACATTTTTTCTTATCCTTACCAGAAAAGAAGATGCAAATAAATGAAGAGGTTTCTTACAAATTATGTCACATCTCTCATCAATCATATTTTAAACAAATGGAATCTACTAATTTTTTAAAAAATAGGTATTTAAAAAAACTTATCAGTGAGCTTCAATTATCATTTGCATCTTACACTTTTTAATTCTATTTTTATTTTTAAAGCTTATTTATTTATTTATTTATTTAAGTAATCCCTATACCCGAAGTGGGGCTCAAATGCATGGCCCCAAGGTCAAGTCACAAGGCCCCTTGACCAAATCAGCCAGGCGTCCCTACATCTTACATTTTTTAAAAATGCCACATACATATCTTTATTTATCATGCAGTTAAGGATATCACAATAATAAAAAAGATTATCAAAATATTTCCAGAAGTCATGAGATATCTATTCATGGTTCTCAAAGAGACAAAACACCTCTCTGCCCTCTACCTTGTACTTTGATTTAATACTAAAAACCCAGTATCTTGACTACCTTACTAGGCAAATTGTCAATATTTTATTATTGACTTTATCTTTCTGGATAGAAAAAGAAAGCAAGAAACTCTTAGTGGGCAAAAATAACATACCTTCTTAGCCCTTATGGGGAAATTCGTTTTTGGATACCACGTTCTATGTACTTCTGCTATCCCGCTTTCACAAACAAGAAGTCCATATATGACATAAGCCTGTTCATTTACAGCTTTAATCATAGCATTCATATTAGTAACATAAAAGAAAACCTTCAGCTCTTACTTTTAAAGAACTTATTTTAGGCTTCTGATATTAATAAGGAATGGGGACACAGATAGCTCAAATTTTTCATATTAAAAGACTCATTTGCAAAAAAAAAACAAAGTAAATGGAAGAAAAATAATTTATGCAAGGACTGCTAATCCAGCTGTTTTGCTTCTGGGCTTAATTGGATTTACCTAGAATTGATATTTGGAGTCAGCATGTGTTATATCATCAACATAAGCAATAGTTACCCAACATAAAAGAGGCAATGCAGGGCAGTAAACTCCAAGATTAAAAACCTCAAACCAAAGACAAAATAGTAATTTATTTGATTCAATCTTGGCACAAACACTTTCTTTGAGTCATGGACATCATAGACTTAATATAGCAGCTTGATGCTATATTTCTACATTTCTATCCTTTGTATGTATCTGGTAGATACATACATTCCTTTTAGTGAAAAAACGAGAGTCCAAGAAAATGAATTTGGAAATGATTACGCACTTCTTCTTCTGTCTGGCAGGCAGCCAGTTAACTATTGTCTCTCAAGGAAGGTTTGTAGCATCTCACTTTCAAAGCCAGGTACCGATCATTAATTATGAGGCCTTTCCCATTTGTGTGTAGAAAAATAAACTTATTCTTTGCCAGTAAATAACATAAGCCATGTTCAGGGAAGAACTTACATATGTGCTTATTTATGTATATTTTAATACATTTATCTATGAGAACTTTTACAAGTGAATGTCAGAATTTTTTTTTTAGTTTAATGTTCATTTATTTTTGAGAAATAGACAGAGAGAGAGAGAGGGAGAGAGAGAGAGCAAGCAGGGGAGAGGCAGAGAGAGAGGGAGACACAGAATCTGAAATAGGCTCTAGGCTTTAAACTGTCAGCACAGAGCACAAAGCAGGGCTCGAACTCATGAACTGTGAGACCACAAGCTGAGCTGAAGTTGGACGCTTAACTGACTGAGCCACCCAGGTGCCCCAGAAATATTTTATTTATTAAAAATATTAAAGAGATTACCAGGGTTTAAAGGAAAAAGCATTTTTCAATAGAAATGTTGATGAATATGCATGTATGTCAATCTGGAATGTAAATATATTTTATATATAAATGCACGTTCATATCACATGAAATTGCAACACATTCAATTGTTTTAAAGCTTCTTTCTTTATTTTGAGAGAGAGAGAGAGAGAGAAAGTGCAAGCGGGGGAGGAGCAGAGAAAGAGAGGGAGAGAGACAATCCCAAGCAGGCTCCAGCTGTCAGCTAGAGGCGGACACAGTGCTCGATTTCACAAACCATGAGATAATGACTTGAGTGGAGATCAAGAGTCAGACGCTTAACCAACTGAGCCACCCAGCCCCCACCCCACTTCAATATTTTTAGTTGCATAACTCATACTTTGACATCCTTCACTACCCTCTCCACCCTTTTTGCAAATGTATCCCTCATTGATATTGGCACTCCTCAGCTTTCTTTCCTGCTCAACTTTTTCTTTTTCCATTGCAGTTATCCCCTAAAATGACAAATAATGTATTTGTTTCCTATGTCTCTTGATTGTTATTTCCCCCTGCTTTAATGTAAGCTTCATGAGAGCAAGGATTGTTTTGTTCACTAATAAATCCCAATTGTCTATGACAGCAGGGCATGAGTAGGGTAGGCACTTAGTAAATGAATGAAGGAACATGTTACAAATATTACATACATGTATGTATTTATATGTGCTAGTATATGCGAAGATAGACAATACATAGGTACATAGATCAATAGATATGCTTTCAGACTTTTAAATTCGACTTTCCATGTCTTTTGTCTATGCCATCTTTCTCCCTGTCATTTAAATAGACTCAGGAATGCATAATGTCTACAATTTCAATTCAAAAAGGTCCAGCTTTGTGGCCTAATAATCTGACTTCAGAGTTCTGAAGTATATACTTACCCAACAAAATGCTAAAGAACAAAAATCGTATGTTTCATTTTCTTAACTTAATGAATTGCTATCATTGTGCTCTGAGCTCGGTTGACCGATATTTCTTCCAAATCAAATGAAATGAAAAGCTACTCCTGAACTAAATGAAACAGTCTGGGTTACATCCAGATCTTCCGATGAAATGGTCACTGGAGCCCAGCAGCAGTCTCTGAGCCAACTTAGCTCAGATGAGTTCAAGTTAAGTGCAAACATTCCCACCCCGGAGCAAAATAGAAAATCATTCTGAAAAACAAAAAAGAAGAAAGTTATTCTGTACACTCATGTTTTAAGCTGGCAAATTTAAGGTCTGGAAACCTCATACTAGAGTATCTCCATCACCAATGGCAAACCAGTTGGGTTGTCACAACTGATTAAAGAAACCATGCAGGTGGATTCGACAGGATTGCAAGTTGTTCATGAAAACAATATCTTTAGTTTCTGCTCAAATATTCGGTCTCTGCTCAAAGTGTCCCTCCTTAGTGATTTCTAAAAGTACTCTCTTCACCACACTTTTGCTGCCTATTATAATTTATATTCATTTTTTTTTCCTTTGGTTTTTGTCTGTCTTCCACACAGGATAGCAGTTCTATGGAGGCGAGAATTTTGTATGTTTTGTTCATTCTTGCCTCCCAAGCGTGTCAAGAAATATATACCTTATTAAGTTTAGGTGTGATAGTAATAGTTATGAAATCAAGTAGTAGTTGTGAAATCAACAAATAATTGTGAAACCAAGAAATTAATGAAAATGAGCAGTATCAGGAGGGGACCTTTCTTCTACTGGGCATTTGCTTCCTTCCAAAGCTTCTTTGAACTCTTACACTAACCCAAGGAAGGCTCTAAAAAAAGACTCTATACTGAGCATTTAAAATAATATCTTTATTTGGGGGGGGGGGGAAGCATTTTTCTCCTTCCTAGAAGCATCTCTACGATGTGAGTTGATATTCTGTTGTCATGATTATTACAAATCACATTAGAGGATTCAATAACTATGATCTCATAACTATATGCTTATGCTTAGTTCTTAGACATTACCTGATGTGTAAGTTACTTTGTTTTTGATTCATGAGGCTGAGTGTTAACATGAAAAAAAAAAAAAAAGAAGGTAAATAAATATGGTACTTGAGAAAAGGGACAAATGCATCTGCAAAAGATGCAGAGCTTTAATGGCGGAATAGGAGAAAGTCAATGTTCCAATTGTAGACATGGTGTCTTCTCTGGATTCAGGCAGATTTGATGAGGACACAATTGAACTGGAGTGGCCTGGAGTCAGGGGAGATGTCTTAGCTGAATATGTACATTTGGGATTGACTTTCATATGCATAGTTAAGGCCACAAGTAAGGAAATTAATGTACATAGAAAGAAGAAAAGACTTGAAGACTGATCTTGAGATACTCCAACCCTAAGCAATTGTGATTGTTTGGATTTTTTTTTTTTTTTTTTTTCAAATCATCCAATTGTGATGATTGGATTTACCAAGGAAGACACAGGAGAATGATCAGGGAGGGTAGAAGGAAGAAACAAGTAGGCAGCTATGGTGTCCTAATCATCCAGTAAAGAAAACAAATTATGAAATGCTGGCTTTGAAAGGCTGGAATTAAAATATATTGTTTCTTCATGGTTTTTTAAAATTACTTTTAGTTCTATTTGGTTTTCATTATAAAAGTAACAGGCACATGACGGAAGTACTAGAAAAGAGAAGAAAAGTTACCTTGTATTCAAGTTCAGCAAAACATAAACAGACATTTGCTGGAAGATCTCAAAGCTACTACTAGTTAAATTTAATTCCTTTTCATCTTTTTCCATTTTATGCATATTCTTAAATACTGACTGTATGTATAGTTACTATAATAGTGTAAAGTATATTATATATAGTATATGCATACTACTAGGTGAATAGATTTCTAGCAAACGTTCATTTTACTTAAATTGTAAACATTTAAAACATGAATGTTTACTGGCTACAATTTCTTTTATATTTTTAAATCAAGATATAATTGACATATAACATATAACATATTGGTTTCAGGTGTAGACTACTATTTTTTTAATAAAGAATTAATAATCAATAAGGAGTTAAACTCTATTAACCTTTTGTTAATAAATATTCAGATTTTATCTTTCAATCAACAAATATTTTTGAGAGCCAATTTGTGTCAGGTAGAATATAGAGAAGAAAAATATTCTAGAGAAAAATAGGTACTGGTTGATAAACGATTATAAAATAATACAAAATTCAGAAATTTACATTTATTGTATACCTGATACTGTCCTGAGTGTTTTATACATATCATCATATCTAATATTTACCAAATACAAAACAAATATTATTATGAAAGATGAGTATGCACACGAGAATGGATTAGCTCGGAGTTATTAAAAAACATCAACTCATTTGTGAAAATATGACAGGGGGTAGATTATGGCAAGCTGGTTGCTTTCAGAAGATTACATTGAGGGGTACAGCCAGGGTTGCCTGGAGAAAAAGGCTTAGGATTAGTCTACAAAGAACCCATGTGATGACTCAAAGAGAGCCTAGAGATCCTGGAAACTGGTTAAAGACTTTAGAAATCGAAACGGTTGGGGCCCTGGGTGACTCATTCCCTTGAGCCTCTGGCTCTTGATTTCGGCTCAGGTCGTGATCTCACGGTTTGTGAGTTCGAGCCGGTCATTGGGCTCTGCACTGACACGTGGAGCCTGCATGGGATTCTTTCTCTTCCTCCCTTTCTGCCCTTTTCTAGCTCTCTCTCAAAACTAACTAACTAACTAACTAACTAAATAAATAAATAAATAAATAAACAAATAAATAAAATTGAAATGGCCTGAATAGATTTATGGTTTACAAAAACTGTTCCATAAATGAAGCTAGAACCACGTAAGTCACTGAAGAGGCAGTTGCAGTGAGAGATTTCCAGTCCTGATTGAAGCGTTCTTTTCTGTATTTGGGGCTATTTTTCAGAAGTGTAGTAACTGATCAAAAAAAAAAAAAAAAATATATATATATATATATATATATATATATATATATAAACTTTAGGAAAGAACTTAATTATTAGGAAATTTTCCCCCAAAAGATTTGGTAAGCTTAGAGTATATAGACATGATTTTATTTTGATAGTTTTTATTTAATTTCTCTTCCCATTATTATTATCAGCAGGCCAAGTTCACAGTTATTGCCAATTATCATTCCTGTTTTTTCATTATCTTTGATTTGAGCATTTTGATTATAATGTGTCAAGGCATGTGGGTGTTTGATTTTTTTAGGTTCCCATGCTAAAAATTTTCTTGAGATTTCACTTCACATTTTTTTTTACTAGTTTCATGATTATTATAATTTTTACTTATAAGGTGATAATGTGATATTTAAATTTTTTTAATGTTTATTTATTTTTGAAGGAGAGAGAGAGAGCATGAGTGGGGAAAGAGCAGAGAGAGGGAGACACAGAATCCAAAGCAGGCTCCAAGCTCTGAGCTGTCAGAACAGAGCCCGATGCGAGGCTCAAGCTCATGAACCGTGAGATCATGACCTGAGACGAAGTCAGACGCTTAACAGACTGAGCCACCCAGGCGCCCTGGTAATAATGTGGTTATTGTTGTCATCTCATTTATCAATGTATTTAAATATAAATTTATAAATACAGCATAATTTTTATAAAACTTGTCATATCCCATTGCCAATTACCTACACTATAACATTAAAGTGCTCATTGAGCCTTTATTTTTTGACATTTCCAGTGATCTTTGTTTCTTTATGAGATTCAAGTTTCCGTCTGATACATGCCCGTCACCCGAAGAGCTTTGCTTTAATATTACTTGACAAGCAGGTCTGAAAACAATGAATTCTCTCAGCCTTGTCTGCAAAAGTCTTTATCCACCTTTATTCTTTTTTTTAATGTTTATTTACTTTTGAGTCAGAGAGAGAGCATGTGTGCGAGTGGGGGAGGGGCAGAGAGAGGGAGAGAATGAATCCCAACCAGCCTCTGCACTGTGAGTCCAGAGACAGATGATGAGTTGATCTCACGAACCCTGAGATCATGCTTTGAGCTGAAATCAAGAGCCGAAGGCTTAATCGACTGAGCCACCGAGGGCCCCCCACTTCCCTTCTTGAGAGCTAGCTTCTATAAATTTCCATCAATACCGTTCTTTTTTTTTTTTTTTTTTTTTCTCTTAGTCTTTTAAAATTATCACTACATTACCTTCCTGGCTGGCGTTATTTCTGAAGAATTGTGTGTTGCAATTCTTATCTTTATTCTCTTATGTGTAGTATTTCTTTTTTCTCTTGCCTGCCTTCAAGATTTTTTTCTTCACATATTTCACTTGGACTGTGATGTGTCTTGTTTTGTTTTTGGTCAGTTTGAGGTCTTCCAAGCTTCCTTTATATGTGATTTGATGTTTCCATTATTTTTACACCATTCTCAAGTATTATTTCTTCAAATATTTTTTCTGCCTTGTTAGGTCTCTCTTCTCATAGGACTCCCAATTTCATATATACATCATTTGATGTTTTGCTGAATATCCTAGATGCTTTGTTATTCTTTTTTTTAATTTTTTTAATTTTTTAAATTTACTTTTGAGACAGAGGAAGACAGAGCATGAGCAGAGAAGGGCCAGAGAGAGAGGGAGACACAGAATCCAAAACAGGCTCCAGGCTCTGAGCTCTCAGCACAGAGCCTGATACGGAGCTCGAACTCACAGACTGTAAGATCATGACCTGAGCTGAAGTCAGACACTTAACCAACTGAGCTACTCAGGCGCCCCTGTTATCCTTTTTTTTTTTTTTTTTTAATACTTTTTGAAGCTCTTTGTGTTTCAGCTTGAATAATTTCTGTTGACATAACTCCGAACTCACTGAGTCTTTCTGCACCTGTGTCTGTTCTACTCATGATTCTGCCATGGATTTACTTTTTTATCTCTGCTATGTCTTTTTAGTTTTTTTTTTTTTTTTTTTAATTTTTTTTTTCAACGTTTTTTATTTATTTTTGGGACAGAGAGAGACAGAGCATGAACGGGGGAGGGGCAGAGAGAGAGGGAGACACAGAATCGGAAACAGGCTCCAGGCTCCGAGCCATCAGCCCAGAGCCTGACGCAGGGCTCGAACTCACCGACCACGAGATCGTGACCTGGCTGAAGTCGGACGCTTAACCGTCTGCGCCACCCAGGTGCTCCTGTTGTTGTTTTTTTTTAATTTAAATCGTTTCAAGTTACTATTTTTGGCTGCTGAAATTTCCCATTGTTCATTCATTGTCTACCATTCCCACTAGATCCTTTAATGTTTAGTGGTAATTGCTTTAAAACTTCCTTTGGTTAGTTCCAATATCTGAGTCATCTCTGCTTCTTGTTATGTTGGTTGGCTTATCTCTTGAAAATGGGTTGATTTTTCTGGATTTTTTGTGTATTTCATAACTTTTTCTATTGAATGTCAGATAGCGCACATAGAATACTGTTACGAGAGAAAAGTAGTATTTAAACCTAATAATCGTTCTACGTTTTCCTTTCTGAGGTAGTGTGTGGGGTTGAGCTAATCTGGGCTGGGCTTATTTTTGCTATGTTACTTTCAATGCACGATAGGCTGTAAATTCCTTCAGCTGCTTAGAAGGGAGTCTGTGATCCCCAAAGTTTTTCCCAGTGTGATCCCCGGTTTTTCCCAAGCTGATTTCCCCACATCAGCTTTTGGCCATCCCTACACACCTGTGCCCCAGAGAAAAGGCTTTCTCCATGTTCTTGCCACTTTCTCAGTAGTAGCATATTGTGCTGGGTACTCACTGCTTGGCTTGGTTCTTTGTTGTTCCAGTCTAGCATTAATCTTAAGTAGGAACTACGTTTGTGTCCAGGCTTCCGGGATGTGACATGTTTAGTGTTCCTGTCCCTTCTCCCCGTGGCAATAAACTCTGCTTTATATCTGTGACTGGTTTTAAGAGACAATTCTCCATCAGTCTCTTGTGCTTCTCAACAATATACCAGCAGAGACACTGACTGCCTTTTTTTCCTGAAAGATCTTTCCAACAATTTTGTATAGTGAGCAACCTTGTAAGAAAAAGATAATGTCTCTGGAGCAGAGGGTAGATTTGTTTGCTATTCATTAAAATAAAGATAAAATCTCCTTCTGGGGCAAAAGTCAGGCCAGTCTGTTTGCCATCCATTATAAAGGATCGAAATATCCTACATTGGAGTTCCTCTTCCGTAAGGCAACCCACTACTTGTACAGGCATCATCTAACCCTCATGATGTCACCCTATGGGAAAGAGGGCTCAGGGATCTGGATAAGGAAATGATAATATGCTGAGAACACAATTTCTGTGAGTGTTAAACTGTTTTTGGCTATGCCCCAGGAGCCCCATGCTCATGCTATTTTGCCAGCATCTATGAAATTGTGTCAAGCTCACTCATTAGCTTGTAAGTAGGGTAAAATCTCAGACCCTTCACAGTTCTTGACGATCTTGGGTGAGATTTCCTGCCCCACC
The DNA here is from genome assembly GCF_046562875.1 of Panthera onca. Classification (NCBI taxonomy): domain Eukaryota; kingdom Metazoa; phylum Chordata; class Mammalia; order Carnivora; family Felidae; genus Panthera; species Panthera onca. The sequence goes on along the minus strand of NC_138343.1, from coordinate 19,507,485 downwards.
CCTAGCAATATCAGGCCTTCATTTAGTATCAGTGTAGGATCCTAGGCCTAAAACTGTTTTCTATCTCTTCTTCTTGAGGATGTAGGTTTCAACCTTTTTTCTTTCTGTTTTTTTTTTTTTTTTAATTAAAAAACTTATTTATTTATTTTGAGAGAGTTAGAGACAGTGTGAGTAGGGGAGGGGCAGAGAGAGGGAATCCCAAGCAGGCTCTGCACTGTCAGCACAGAGCCCAATGTGGGACTCAAACTCACAAAATCGTGAGATCATGACTTGAGCTGAAACCGGGAGTCTGACGCTTAGCCGACTGAGCCACCCAGGCACCCTCAACCCTTTTCCTAATAGCAATGAGCTTTTATTTCTGTGTCCTGAGAGTTTCCTTCCACCCCCCCATTCTGAATACATTTTCTTCTCCTCCTTCAGAAGCTAAGGTATCCACTTTGTAAGAGAGGCCCAGAGAGGTGGGCAAGGCTTTGGTCTGTACCCCCACCAACACTCATCACCTGCATCCCCTGTGATACTGAAAGATTTCTCTGGCCTCTTACCCAACCGTCACTTTTCTCTTGAACATCTGGCAGGGGCCTGTGAAGAATATTTTGCAAGTAAGCACAATGCAAACTTCCCTTGTTCCTAGGCTCTGACCTATTTCAAACTAACATACTAGTCCACTCTTGGTCTTTATGGATTCATTAAAATTTTTGCTTATTTCTTTTGTACTCACTTGCACCTCTATGGTCGTCACCTCTTTCTCTCCTGTCCCAACTAAGGTGAGATAGTTTGTGTGTCCTGTCTTTCCTTGAATGGTTCTACTCATCTATGGATTTGGTTTCCTCATTGCCTTGAGGAATCAACTCTTTAATGAATTCAAGAAAAGTTATGATATTGTAAATCATCCAGCTTTTTCTTCTTACTAGGTTTGAAGCAATGTCCTTCACAGTTTTCCACTCTGAGACAGAAATGGAATAGTATCTCATTCACTTGAAAACTACTTTCCAAGCTCTACTGACAACAAAATCATTATACTAAGCTATGTTGGGGGCATCCAAAGATGTACAAATAATGGTGAAAAAGTAATATTCTCCTCACTATCAAGGTAGTAGTTTGGAAGAATGCCTGGTTGTTATCTCATTGGCAAACTTGTAATTCCATTTTAGGTCCAGCTTCCTGGACTCCAAGCTTTATCAAGTCCACAAGTCAGGATGTGTCATAATTCTAGAGATTCCTTGTTCCTTCCTAGTCTATATCAGATGAGTAACCACTACCATATTACGATTTTGCCTATTGAAGGCACTCAAGGATCTTTCTTTTTCTCTATTTTTTCCCCCCTTAGTTGGCCAAGTGAGAGCCAGAGGGTCTGGAGCAAACTGAAATTGAGCCCCTTAAAGGTATTGGTGCATAGGAAATTAATTCTTCCAAGGATAGTGCCTCTTAGCTATTTGATTTTTCTTCCCCACAAGCTTAGCTTCTTTATGTTTATGAGAGAATTAAATGAAAGAACCTTCAGAGTTCTGTCCATATGACAATCTGTGACTCTTTAATTTTGTTGTCTTCAACAAGGAAGATGAATTATATGATTTAGAGCTGAATAGGAACATAGAAATATATACCCTAAACTTTTTGTCATAAAAATGAGAAAACTGAGACAAAGGAAAGTTAGATGATTTGCCCAAGGCCACATAGATGAAAATGAAAGCAGAAAACAAGAACAAGTTTTAAATCATCATTGCTTGACCACAAGCAAGGCCTAGGAAGGACAGACTGCATTCAAATCCTGGATCTATTGCTTACTTATCTGTAAAACATAAGCAAAATGACTCAACCTTTCTAACTGTCTATTCACCTTTTTGGGAACCAGGGACAATAATACCAATATCGGCTTCCTAGGGCTGAAGCGAGTATGAAATGACATTATTGTTGAAAGTGCTTCACAGACCTTTCAAACAGTAAAATGTATTTTATGCTATTAGTGTATAAACTTTCAACGCATGAGCAGAGGGAGAAACTGTCAAATCAGTCTTTCTTTGCAGTGGTTTGAATGGAAATATGTCACATCGTCTCACAGGCCTCAATTACACACAGGAAGGACAGGAGACCGTTGTAAACTTGGCTTATGTTATGATTCAGATTGAGCGGGGTTTTTTTTGTTTGTTTGTTTGTTTAACTAACCTAATTGACATATCTGTTCGCAAGTGCGTGGAAGGCGGTACACTTCTAATGGCACTGCAAGCCTTTACATGAAAGTAAAGATGTGGGTGTGCATGTGTTTGGGGAAGAAAATGGAGAGACAGAATTGGAGGAAAGCCCCAGCAAGTTTAACTGTCAAATAACTCAGCCCCCCACCCTCCCCAAGGATTGGCTGTGGTAGTCAGTGGTGCCAGCTTGGAGTTTCTAAAATGTATTTTGTAGCCAATGCTATAATTTGTATTCCTGTTTATTGACCAAGAACTGCTTCATTTACTGACCTAACCACCTACAAGAGCCATCGTCCCGCCCTGTGGTTTCCCCGCATTGGCCCTACAGGCAATGCCCGATGCTCTCCCATAGATGGCAGCATTTCACAAACAACGCCAGCACCCTGACTGGGGGCTTTCCACACTCTCCTCTCAAAGAGAAAACAGTTCCTTAATCTGTTGACAGGATTAAGGACCCCTGTTGTTTTACAGGAAGTAAATAAATCCTTATGGTATTCTGGAAACCTCAGAAGTATATGAGAGTGGTAAGTAATTGTTTATTCTATGGTAGAGGTATCAAATGAATATTTACAGCATTTAAAACAATTACCTTAGATTGATGTGGACTAGTGTTAAACCCCAGCCTGTTTGCATTATCTAGTTTAGAATATTTGTTAAACTCTAGCACAGTGGGTTTACTTTCTGTGTAAGGAATTTCTTGCTAGCATGATCTGAGAGTGAACGCTAAAGCTGAGAAGACAGTGACATTTTCTTTCTCAATTCAGATGAGGCACTTAGAAATTAAAATATTATCTATTGTGTACGCAAATGATTGCATAAAACATATGCCACACAATACTATAAACCAGAGGAACATAAGCAAAATAAGATACAGTAAGAGAAAAAAACAAAAAAAACCTAAAAAAAACTAGTGTTTTTGTTTAAGCAAAAGGCTATCTTCAACTTTAAAATCCAGTGAAATTCTCAATTTCAGATAGCATTGTTTAAATTAGATAGAAAAGTACTCTTGCCATAAATCTAGAACACTGATGCTACATTAAAAGGTTTTAGTTGTTGTACTTAAGAATGTTTCTTAGCCACCTGGGTGGCTCAGTTCCTTAAGCATCTGACTCTTGATCTCGGCTTAGGTCATGATCTAACCCACAGTTTGTGGGTTCTAGACCTGCCTCAGGCTCTGCACTGACAGCACAGACCCGGCTTAGAATTCTCTCTGCCCCTACCCTACTCGTGCTCGCTTGTTCTCTCTCTCTCTCAAAATAAATAAACTTTAAAAAATTAAAAGCAAGAATTGTCAAAAATGACAAAGGGATGGGGAACCTGGGTGGCTTAGTCGGTTAATCATTCGCCTTCAGCCCAGGTCATGATCTCATGGCTCAAGCTCCCACAGCTCAGAGCCTGGAACCTGCTTCGGATTCTGTGTCTCCCTCTCTCTCTCTACCCCTCCCCTGCTCGCTCTCTCTCTCTCTCTCTCTCTCAAAAATAAATAAACATTAAAAAAAGAAATGACAAAGGGCAATAATCTAACTTGATCAATGAGGTTTACCCAGAAGTCAATTAAATGATCTTACTATTTAGGTTTTCCACTGCCCAAGGGTGTACTATTTTTTATTTTTTTACTCTTATTTTTTTTCTGTAACTTCCTTTACTCTGTATTTACTTTGTATGTTTTAAGAAGCTGATGATTTCTTTTAAGTACATTTGATTTGTGGTCATGATACATTCCTAACTAAATAAATGATAGTCATTTTTGAGCTACAACACATTTATTTAACATCCAAATTTCCAATAAGAAAATTTTAAAAATAGTTTTGTCAGTGGTAGTCTATAATAAAATGTCTGGTCTTTAACAGTACAACTAGTCCATAAAGACTTAACCAGACACTATATGCAACTTTTTAATCAAGTATTTGTGGGTTTTTTGGTATGATACGTAAGATTTTTAAAATATATTTTGGATGATATATGTATATATATACACCTAAATATAATATAAATAATATATAAATATGCAATTACATATGATATAATATACAAATATATACACATAAATAAATATGTATATAAATCTAATTCAATATATAAAAAAAAACAAATACTACGCATATATACATAGGATATTGTAACCCCTTTTCAGATATATGATTTGCTAATATTTTCTCCTATTCACTCTTCACTCTGTTGATTATTTTCTTTGCTGTGCAGAGGCTTTTTAGTTTGATAAGTCCCAGTTGTCTATCTCTGCTTATTTCCCTGCACTTTTGATGTTATAGCAAAAAATCATTGCTAAGGCCAATGTCATGAAGCTTTTCCTTTATGTTTTCTTCTAAGAGTTTTATAGTTTCAGGCCTATGTTTAAGTCTTGAATCCATTTTAGTTGATTTTTGAGTGTCCAATGCATTTTCTGAAGTCATAATTTTGTTAAAAAATTAACAAAAAATAAGTCATCATTTTTTTTTTAAATTTTATAAAGTAATCAATCTTATATGCACAACAAACCTATATACAACTTCCTTTTAAAATGATCTCTCTTGGGGTGCCTGGGTGGCTCAGTAGGTTAAGTGTCTGACTCGTGATTTCTGCTCAGGTCATGATCTCAGTGTTTGTGAAATTGAACCCCGAGTCGGACTCCTCACTGTCAAGGGAGCTTGGGATTCTCTCTCTCCCTTTCTCTCTGCCCCTTCCTTTTTTGCTCACTCTCTCTCTTTCTCAAAATAAATAAATACACTTAAAAAATTAAAATCCTCTCTCTTGATTTCAAAATATAACTCAAAAACTTGTTTCAATAGTTATAAATAATCTTGACTGTTTTGAAGCCATTTCATTAGCGTTTTGAATTGTCTGTTTGAAATCATGTGATTACATATAAATATGAGATATAGGCCAGGATTTTTGAAAGAGTAGCATATTTTCACAAAAGTAAGAAACCAATGAAAAGATTTGCCAAAAGTTTGTTAAGATACCAAACATACTCTTTCCATGTATCATATAATTTCTAGAACAAACCAAATTAAAGTATTATATTAATAATAGCACAGACCATTAAAAAACATTTAACTGTTTTTTAACATTAACATTAACATTTAACATTAACATTAACATTTAAATGTGATTTAGTTTTTCACCTTTCCATGGGTCTTTGTGTAAATATATTAAAAATAAAAAGACAAAATCTCCTTTCCTTCTGGAAATAAGGTCACCATAGCCAATTGTCTCCTGTCTGGGTTAGACCTTCTGCCCATTGGGCCAAGGTGGGCATATTTCACCACATGGGCTTGCTTCTCTGCTCTCCAGAATGTTTCTAGGCTGCCTGTTGGCTTAGAAACATTGCTGGCCCTGTCCTCATTTCTGGGATAAACTAGACATTGAAGTACTTCATTACTTCAGGTACATGGGTAGAGTTTCCCTTTGGTAGTAAACACAATGCGACATCTTATTTTTTCCCAATTAACATCTATCCCTTCCTTTTGTCCCCACTCATCACCTCACATTAGGATACACCTCATAACAAATGGCTCTGTTTCTGGTGCTGCTGCTGTTTGATGTCACGAGAAAATTCTTCCCCCAAAACGCATCTTACGGTCCATCAGTTGCCAACCCCCTCAAAACCCTCTGTGTCATTTTCAAGGTGGTAAGATAAGTATGTGTTGCCTCTCCAGTCAGATTTTCCACTCCTTCCCCACAAGAGCCCTTCAGATCAGCCTGACTCCTCGCAATCCCAGAATACGTCATTCTTAACTCAGTGACTAGTCTTCCTTTCCCCACGTCTTCTCTGTGAATTCTCTATCCATCCCCCTCTGACTATATCCAGAACCTATCCTTCCTCCTAGGGCCCACTCCGATTTACTCACTGTTGTATCTCTGGTGGGGGCATAGCCTGGAATGTGGTAGAGACTCAGTAACTTCAGAGACTGAGTGAACCCAAGACCACTTTGCCTGTGATGTTGTCTCTGATTATTCCAGGTCACAGAAGCCCCTCCTTTCTTTGAAATCCTTTCATGCATATGGCCTAGAACTACGCTTCTATTTATTCTTTTACTTTTCACGGTAGATTGATCAACCAGTATTCTTTCGTGCAGGATTATATGCTTGTATATTGCTTAATAAACACTATGAGTGATAGTAACTTGTTGGCCCATACTTGCTTCCTTCTACATTTGGGCAGCTGCCTCATGACTTAGGATTTGTCCTGCAAAGTGAGTTCCCCAGGGAGGAGGTATACCGTGGTAAGTAAGCATGCCCATATTAAATTCAGACCAATGTTGGGGTGCCTGGGTGGCTCAGTGGGTTAAGCGTCCAACTTCATGTTACGTCATGATCTCACGGTTTGTGAGTTCAAGCCCCACATCAGGCTCTGTCCTGACAGCTCAGAACCTGGAGCCTACTTTAGATTCAATGTCTCCCTCTCTCTCTGCCCCTCCCCTGCTCATACTCTGTCTCTCTCATTCTCTCTCTCTCTCTCTCTCTCTCTCTCTGTGTCTCTCTCACTCTTTCAAAAATAAATTAAAATTTAAAAATAAGCTAAAAAAATTCATACCAATGTCGGTTTAAATCCTGTCTCTCTCAAAAACTAGTTCTGTGACTTCAACTTTTCTAAGTCAGATCTTTATTTATGATATGGGGCGGGGAGAGTCTTTCTCATATAGGTAGCACAAAGGTTAAATAAAATCAGGTGTGTAAAGGGGCGCCTGGGTGGCTCAGTCGGTTGAGCCTCCAACTGCAGCTCAGGTCATGATCTCATGGTTTATGGGTTCGAGCCCTGTGTTGGGCTCTGTGCTGACAGCTCAGAGCCTGGAACCTGCTTCAGATTCTGTGTCTCCCTCTCTCTCTGCCCTCCCCACTCATGCTCTGTCTCTCTCTCCTTCAAAAATACGTAAACAAAAAAACACACAACATTTTTTAAAAATCCGGTGTGTAAAAAATGTGGAATATTACTTGCCACATTGCAAGCATTCAAACATGACAATTATTGCTATTTTTGTTGGTGGTCGTATTTCATTGAACTCCAGGCGAGGATCTCTGGTTTTACTACAAACCAGTGACTATGTGAGTTTTAATATTTCTCATGTATTTTGAGGCAGGTCTCAGCCACTCTGAGAACAAGGTTAAGGAGTAGGAATTTCAAAATTATTTCAGTCTATTGTCTTCGGGGACAGTGTTTGTTCTCTTTTTGTTTTAGTGTCAGTATCCACCAAATAGAAATCAAAATAGTTACATAACAGGGATAATGCAGGAATGTAATTAATTCTGATTTTTAAAATGTTTTGATAGTGCAAAGCACTATAACTGAGTATGAAAAATTTTAATAAAAGTTTAACTCACAAAGAAAGAGCAGAACTCACTATTTAGCATTATTTAAAATATAAGACTTAGAATCTCCTAGCCGAGTCTATTCGCCATTCTGGAATCAGACTGACCTGTGTTTGATTCTAGGCTGTATACTTGAGTTAGGGCAACTTACCTACTAAGTTGTGCATTAGCTTTCCCACCTATACAGTTGGAAAATAAACCTATCCTGCAGGTTGGTTTTTAGGATTAAATGGGAACACGCCTGTACATACTAATGCTCAATAAATAATAACATAATATATAGTCACGTCTACATGTTGAATCAACAATGACTTATTGATCATACAGACTTTACTGTGGTTTTGACACAGATTTAAGCACAATGAGAAGAAGTTCTATGGAAGATTATTAATTTTATTTAATTTATTGAATAGTATGTGTATGTCCTAGGACCTGTCAGACATTCTTTAGACATCCTGGTAGGCTGAACAAAACACAACTCCCTCCCTCATAGACCTTATATGCCACTGGTTGCCAAAAAAAATGTGTAAGAAATATATAAAAGATGTTCCAGTTTACTTCAAGAGTCAAGTTACAAGAACTTACAACTGAGAAAAAAAAAACAGCAACTAACAGAAAATTTAAATAAAGGTCCAAGGTAGCAATTACGAAGATATCCTAAGGGAGTAGATGATTAATTGCCAAGCGAGTGTCATAAACATGTGTCCAAGAAGTTCTAAGGCAGAGAAATCACTTTATGTAAACCATATAAATAATAAACATGTTTACGAGAAGTGTTCCCCAAACTAACTTCACTCTGAATTCAGTGGGTGTGCTGAATGAGCACCGGCTGTTTTATGTCATTTGTGTGCAAAAAAAAAAAAAAAAGAAAGAAAAAAAAACTGCCTGGAGTACAGTGTCAGCAATACGTCCTTTTGGACACCTAATAAATATCAGTGATTTGCTCTGCGTTATTCTGATAGCTAATTAAAACACGCACACACACACACACACACACACACACGCACACACACTCACACAAAAATTTCCAAAGCTCTAAGAAGTATGACTTTCAGCCTTTGAAATCAACCTGAAAGTCTCCAAGGTAAAACAAAAAGCTTCGGCTATTCTACTTACTTTTCCAGAGAAGACTTTGATCAGTTATCTCAACAGAGAGCACGGAGTCCAATGTTGCTCTGCTGACATCAGCAGAAAGGGTTTGTGCTTGTCACTAAGTGAAAGCTTATGATCAGGAAGGAGATTTTTTTTCCTAGTGTCTTTTTGGAGCTTCCTATCTTCGCCTTTCATCTATAATGAAACAGCCTTGAAAAGAAGGTGGTGGGTGAGATGAAACCAGGAGAATAGATTCTTTATTTCACACGAATAGAGATCTGCTGTTCCAGTTAACTCCTGCCTTTTATTCTGTTTTGACACAATTGTCAAAACGTTTAACTCTTCCTTTCCCGGAATTTGTCATTTTTGGTCAGAGAGTAGTGCCGAGCAAAAGAATTCCACTGATGTTATTGAACGCAGATCTGATTAAGCAAACTCAGTCTTATTTGGAGATAAGGAGATATCGCAGAAATCAACAACTTGACATTTTACTTCCTTTTTACGGTGCAGCTCAGACGCAAACCACATGAGTTAGGCCTATCGATTTGGAAATATGAAACATGACAAATCGCTGTTTTTCTAAACTTGAAACCAAAGAAATTGGACACTTCCTCAAGAATTACACACTGGCACTCTTCTAGGTAACCTCTGGATCTTCAGAACCCATTTTGTGGCTGAGAAGGGTGTTCAAACAGGGCTTGGCCAGTGTTTATTGGGCCAAGGTGTATGGTTCAAAGAAAACAGAATCACACCGGCTCACTTGAGAAAACAGTGTGAGGCGACTACATTAAACTAAGCCAGATTCTTCCGAAGGGAAAAGTGTGTTAGGGAAACCAACTGCGAGAGCAGAAAGATGATGATTATAACAGAGTAAAAGAGTAGTGTCTTAAAAATAGAATAAAGGAGACACACACGATAATTGTCCTGCTTTCTCTTAAATACATGGACACCAACAAAAGAGAGAGCCGATGGATGGTTTGGGAAGAGGAAATCACAAAGAATAGAGTACAAATGCATTCCTTCTGTGCTTAGGTGATTTCAGAGGAAAAACAAAGCTAATTGCCAGTGGAGAACGAGGGAGACAAAACCAAGGATGCACTATGGGAAAGAGATGTGAAGGAGCAAGTAGGAAAGGCCTGAAGATTCCTACTTCTTCAGACATCACTGAGTATGCAAGAACATTCCAAAGGTTAGGGCTTTCATGACAGCCTTTTGAGATGCTATGTATTCTCTAGTAGCTTCTGACTGTCAGAAGAGTAAGAAATGTGAAAGGGGAAAGAGTAGGCAGAGCTCACCGTGGCGATAGAGTGGAGCTAAGGAAGGCCATTGGGTGACCATGTCCCGCAAAGGCAGTATTTCATGGCATGAGTTACCTGGGAAACTGGAACCAAATTGACATGACACCAATGTTTCCTCACATCCTTGGTCTTTCCATTTTGACCACCAACTCTTTTCACTCTCGCACATCCTTAGTGTTTTGGTATCACACAGTTCCTGAATGCTTTCTTTTGACTGTCCTTTCCTTTATATAGTGTCTGACATTCCAGATGCCTTCTCTGGTACAGGATCTCTCAACCTCAGCCCTACTGATATGTTGTGCTGGAAAATTCTTTATCATGCTAGAGTTTCTTGTGAATCATAGGATGCTTAGCAGTATCCTTGGCCTCTACCTGATGGATGCCAGTAGCATCCCGTCCCCTCCCTGGAGACGATCAGAATTGTCTCCAGATCATGTCAAGTGATGTCCCCAGGGGAGAAAAATTGCCCCAAGGGAGAATGACTGCTCTAGTTTATGTTTCTCATGTAGTCTGAAAAAGTTTATGCTCAAAATAAATGTGATTCCCTAGAAATATTGTTCAAGTGGTTGCAAACGGGGAGAAAAATTAACCTGCCTATTTATTAATCATTAATTAGTTGCTCTGAACTCGCACTTAGTGTCACCTTTCAAAACCTATAATTTTGTTTTTATTTATTTATTTTTGTCTCAGTGCTTTGGTGGATGCACTTACGTGTTTTTGGAAGTCAGATTCTGCTTTTATCTATGTATCCTCTATCTACTTATTGATATGTTTGTTGCCTTGTAAACAGTATTCTTTTGGGTTAAAACATTTGGAAACTATGATTTCCCCAGCCAGGACAGGTTATCAGGAGCTCAGAGAAGATGACCTAGGAAGAGTGCAAGTTCAAAACATTGTGTATGGGAGGGACAACTGTCTCCATCAGTGTAAACAGTTACTGGTTTGAATTCAGAAGTGGAATAAAGTTGGTCCATAAGCACCAGGGTGATGACAAATAACCACACTGAACAATGTTGAAGAGACAGTTGTAGCCATTTCTTGATCTACCTCTGATGTAATTACATTAAAGGCCTTTGATGTCGAGTAATTTGTTCTCAGAGTGTTCCACAAGATGAACAAATATTTCTAACAAATTTTTACTTGGTAAACAAGTGCTGTCTTGTAATACGAGTAGTACGTGATGCTGAATGTCACATGATCACAACTGAGACAATGGTTCTCTCTTTCCCTTTCTCTCTCTCTCTCTCTCATTGTGGGATTGTGGGTGATTGTGCCCCCATGCTTGGATGCTCTGTCTCATGCTGGGGTGTTTGGCAGAAATCAGTGATTTTGAAGAACGTTGGAAGGTGCCCACAACTGGCCCTAGTGTGTTTTTTGTCACTTCAAAGCACCTATGGACAGTCCTTTGCTTTTTCATACAAGAGGAAGCTTAGGAATGCTTTGCTTCATTGTAAGTCAGGCTGCCTGCAGATATAGACCCTTTCCTCACTGCCTTATTGCTAGTTACAGTAAATACAGTCTATGACAAAAGTTTATTAATACTGTACTGTAGTCAACATCCGTGCGAGCATATACAATGGCCCCCATGCAGAAAAAGATTCCATTGAGCCAATAGACAGCAGTGATTCCGTTAGTGACAGTGAAAGTTGTCCTACACAATAACCCTCCTCTCTCTTGTCTCCCTCACACCAGCCACAAAGGTTTTCAAAGGTAAGTGCGAGTTAATCTGTTTATTTTTCTTTGTTTTGTATCTTCTTTATTATTTTGTATTATATTACAGTGTTGTAATCACTTCTATATGAATATTTCTGGATTATGGAATGAATCTTCTGAGTTTCCAATATTTCTTATGGGGAAATTCGCTTTGCTATACAAGTGCTTTGGAATACAAACGTGTTTCTGGAATGAATTCTGTTCACAAACCAAGGTTTTACTGTACTTAGATTTTTTTTTTTAAGTCCCAGGTGTTCAATAACATGAAGCAATTGTGATCGAATGGAACATGCCCTGGGCTAGGAGCCAAATGACCAGGTTCCAGGCTCAGTCCTTCCACAGAATCACTTATGGTGGAGAATCTGCAATCCTTACCCCCAAAATGGGGAGAACAATTTCAGAGGCTGACTGTACAAATGAGGTGGTATACGTTGGAGGCGAAAATGTCTACTTAGTGGAAAGTGGCTATGAAAATGGTTTGGTTGCTGCTTATTTAAAAATTATTAACAGTAGGGTGTATAGAGATATTTTAAAGTTGCCTCGCGGAGTTCCTGCGACACGGTTTTCCTGGACAAGCAGTTTGAACCAAACTTCGGTCTGCCACGTCTGGGGGGGTATCTGTGGATATGTAGCCAATATGGTAGCACACATACGTGGGGTTTTGTGAATCAAACCCTGCTTAGTATGCATTAGGGGGAATGGGAATAGAAAAGAATGACACAAATAACTATTTTGTAAACAGAAAAATCCCCACTGTGTTTTTTTTTTTTTTCCTAGCAGTGATCATTCCATTTTGCCTGTTTGAGGAATCTATCTTTATTATTGAGAATTTATGATAGCTATGTGTAACACAAGTACCTCTAGATACTATCGTTTCCTGACCTAAAATCTAAACGCTTTTTATTGACCATGCTCTTTTACACCCTGCCCCTAAGGTCAAATATTTTGATTCGACTCACAAGAAAAAAAAAGTACCAGCCTAGAGTTGATGATTCCCCCCATTACGGTTCAGGAAAAGAGGTTTAAAAAAGGAAAAAGCAGAACAGTGCAAAAACATAACATCGCCAAAATGTAATAGGTCTGAGTGGTGTTTTTGCAGCAAGGAAGAAAAACCTAAGTGACAGATCTCATTTTAATTATGGACTTAAAACAACCTTTTTTTTTTTTTTTTCAACTGTTGAAAAGTTTCTCAAACAGCGAGGTGATGGGCACTCAATGGTGTGAGGGAACGGAAGAAGAGATTCTGCTGGAGGATACCTGGCTCTCGTTTCCTAGAAGATTAAGGAAACTGAAGAATGGCACATAATTACCAAAATATTGCCAGTGAAGGAAAGAGTGCCATTTGCACTAAGAAAGTAATGACTGACTTTTCCCATTTTCCTTTTTCCTAATCTTATATGGAAACTAGTCATTTTACAAGATAGCTTATCCTAGCTTATCAATTATAGAGTTGGTTCTATGTTAGTTATCAAAACACTACCATTCACTTCAAGACTGTATTCAAACTGCAGCTTTGGGACACGAACCATCAAGTGGTAACACAGCTAACGTGCTCATTTAAAATTAATACATTTCCATGTGCACATCAGACGGCTGGTGGATGAGTTTGTCAACTTTAACTGTAATACGTTAATCTTTGGGGAAATATGCGGTCAAATGCTGTCATCGGAACACATCGGGATTTTACTTTAAAAAAAAAAAGTCCTGATCTAACTGACAGGGCCACAGAGAGTTTGTCCTCTTCTGCAGTGTTGTTGTTGAAAGGAGAAGGAGGGGGGAAGGAGCAGGAGGGCCAGATTTTGTCTTTAAAAAACAAATTAACTTAACTTATTATTTATTTTGAAAGGAAAACAGAGAGAGCGAGTAGGGGAGGGGCAGAGAGAAGAAAGAGAGAAACCCAAGCAGGCCCGGCACTGTTAGTGTCACTGTTAGTGCAGAGGCCCACATGGGGCTTGAACTCATGAACTGTGAGATCATGACCTGAGCCGAAATCAAGAGCCAGATGCTCGGCCGACTGAGCCACCCAGGTGCCCCTAGATGTTTCCTTTAAAACGTGGACCTACTGGGGCGCCTGGCTGGCTCAGTCGGTAGAGCATGCAACTCTTGATCTTGGGGTTGTGAGTTCAAGCCCCACGTTGGGTATAGAGATTACTTAAATATAAAATAAAATAAAATGTGGACCTCCTATGGCTGCATGTGTACCTGCTACACTTTCTGGATGAAGTGTGTCTTTAGCAGTCTCTGTCCAGGACTTTTGAGAGCTTAAATCTTCCTAGGTAAGTGTCCTCAAATGTGGCAACAGAGGCAAAAAATGAACACTTCTCAGTTCACCGATGACCTCACTAACAGATATCAAATCCCTTATTGGTGCAAGGTTGTCCCCTTGTCATTTTACAATGACATTTGACAATGTCGTATTTCAGAGTTGCCATTCGAATACCCATTTAAAGTTCTCGGTTGTGTGTATGAATAACTAACATAGAATCTATTTTATAATTGACAAGCTAGTATAAGCTATATGGAAAAGTGGTATCAGTCCCTGTCTCTACAGTATCGTGGATGAAATACTGCTGATTGAATTGCTCTAGAATGCAGTTTTAAACCTTTCCTTTGAATATCATTATGGCTGATGCCCAGGAATTCCCCAATTCTAAACAAAATGGGAAACTGATAGTGTAAAGATTGAATCTGAGAACTGGCGAATACTTAGTTTCTTCATTCTGTCTCTTACTCTTTGTGTGATGGAAACAAAGGTTACTTTAATGAGCTAGGTGCAAAAAAATAAGATTTCTGCCAGCCTGGTCTCTCCTTTCTTCCTTCTTTTCTTCCTTCCTTCTTTCCTTCCTTTCCTTCCTTCCTTCCTTCCTTCCTTCCTTCCTTCCTTTCCTTCCCTCCTTCCTTCCTTTCTTCCTTCCTTCCTTCTTTCCTTCCTTTCCTTCCTTCCTTCCTTCCTTCCTTCCTTCCTTCCTTCCTTCCGCCTGTTCTTCCTTTGATTCATTCCACTGACATACAGGGAACACCACAGGGGAGCATGACATGACCAGACACTGTACCAGGCAAATGCAACAGAGAAAGGAAAAAGTAAAACAAAGCCCCACAAAATGAAGGAGCCAGTCGAGTAAACAAGCTGTGGAAGATGAGAGGCAAAGGATGGAATAACAAAGATCACATAGGAGAAAGGTCTAGTCCAGGATGCCCCGAGCAGTCTCTCCCTCTCCTACTTGTCAGCTGGCCCCCTTCTTACCCTTTTGAAGGGGTTCCAGGAGCTGTAGTGCTTATGGGTAAAAAGAATTACAGAAGATAGGAATGTTAAACAGGAATGAGAGTATTTCTAGATTATTCTGTAGAGTTGATCATTCCTTTCTGCATAGAATATTACTTATATATGTTTTTACTTTTCTAATAGCAGTATTTTGACAAGTGACTTCTCAGCTTTTGGCTTTCTTCATCTGCAAAATGATAGAAAACTTTCTAAAGGAAATTGTTTTCTTATCTTTTCAAGCAAATGATGCATTTCCTAGCCAGTTCTTGCTACATTTCGTACATACATTCTTGATTAAGATCTGGGAAACATCTCCCAAAGTCCATAATTAATTTATATCATCTCAAATAAATAATTAATATTGGCTAATCAGAGGCTTGATAATAATTGAACCCTGTTCACATCAAAACAAAGTCAGTTATGGTGCTTAGACGTTTTGAATAGTGGTTGCCATTTCCTTTCATTCCTATGTTGAGGTAAAAGTTAACCTTGGATAAATTCATTTGACACATTCAAATTACACAAAGACAAAATATTGATATGGGTAGGTAGACTTGAAATCAGTCGAAACTTCTAAAACTAATGGCAAATTGGCATAATAGAGATTATTAAATATGACACATTCTTCAAAACTGATTTGAACAAGGTACATCAATTTGTGATGTAATACACTAAATAACTAACTGAATAAATATGATGATTTGTGCAACTCTAATGCACAAATATCTGAGTTAGTCAATGAAATGTAAGGCTTCTTTTCTATTAAAGAAAAAATATTCATCCTGTACCCCCCATCATGAATGTAAATGATCACATATCCCATTTAAGACACATTTCTTTATAGAACCAGAGATATTTAAAAACGGCAAACAAGAATTAAGATTTTTATATATTGTTCTACAAAGTTTCAAATTCATTTCTGGATGAGGAAAAAAAAAATCAGTTTAACCTTACTTAGAATATATAGAATTTAGAACCAACCTAAATGCCTAATAGTAGAATATGATGAAATAGAATATCATTTATCAAATGGGACAGTAGGGAAAATACCCCTAAGAAAACAATGTACAAAAACAATCTTTGATAGCCAAAGCCAAATGTCTCAAATTGGTTGCTTATAGTTTCATGATACAATATAGTAATACAGTGACAGTTCAATGATTACGTATTTGTCCTACCCAAAATCACAAAAAACATTTACTGGTTGTAACACACAATGTACTAAGCTCCGAGGAGAATATAGAAGTGGATAATTTTATTCATTTTGTGTTACTTGTTTTCTTGTTTTTGCAATGTTATTGTGAATATTTTAGGGAGGTTTACAAGGTGGAATTTAAAAGATGACTCCCTGCCTTGGGCCAGAAAGTGATCATCTCCACTGAGTATGTACCTTTCATTGTTAAGTTTGGATTTTATTTTGTTAAAATAAAGTTGTTAAGGATGGATTTATTTTTTTTAATTTTTTAAAATTTTTTTATTAAATTTTTAAAAAATGTTTATTTATTTTGGGGAGTGAGACAAAGCACGAGCAAGGGAGGGACAGAAAGGGAGAGGGGGTCACGGAATCCGAAGCAGACTCCAGGCTCTGAGTTGTCT
Organism: Panthera onca; assembly: GCF_046562875.1. Taxonomy (NCBI): domain Eukaryota; kingdom Metazoa; phylum Chordata; class Mammalia; order Carnivora; family Felidae; genus Panthera; species Panthera onca. The sequence goes on along the minus strand of NC_138343.1, from coordinate 19,491,028 downwards.
GCCCACGTGGGGCTCGAACCCACCAGCTGTGAGATCATGCCCTCAGCTGAAGTCAGACACTTAACCGACTGAGCCACCTAGGCACCCCAAGGATGGATTTTAAAGTTTGTAAGCTGGTTCCCTGAATTCTTTGTAAATCAAACCCAAAATAAGATTCCATCCTCCTCTCTACTCTTCTAGACATAAAGAATATTTTGTAATGGCTTTCTGCTCTTTTGGCACAGGACATTTGAGAAAGCTGGTAGAAGGAAACTCTAGACGTGGAGAGCACACTCACCGCAACTTTTGAAAGAGGTTCTGAAGTCAATAGGCCTGGAAAATATTTCTTTCTCACAATAAACTAATAAACAGATGAAGGGCAATTTGCTCCTTTTTGTCCTATGTGGGCAACACATATTCTTAACATGAATGGACTTGTACCCTGAAAAAAGAATAAACATTTAAACAAGTGAGAAACTACAAGGCAACAGACAATGCCTAAATATCATTATAGTTTTAAGGGGGAAAAAAACAGATGTAGGTTTTTCTTGCATGTAAATTTTTTTATTAACACCTCTTATCCCCTTGCACCCACTTTTAATTAATTTACATACTACATTTCTTCAGGTACGTCTTTGATACTTCTGAAGCATTTCATCTGTCAATATAAGAGTTACAATTTTTAAAAGTTAATTTTGTTGTTATGAAGAAAATAAATCATGCTTCATTTTATTTTGTTATCCAAGGTGCAAATCCATTTCAGCGGAGGCTATGTGAGTAATATACAATAATAGAGAGCATTAGGACACTTTCCAGATAGATAATAAAACTCAATGAGAAATTTTAAATATTAAAACACCTAGAAGAAAATTTTGGAAGTGTTTATCTAATCTCACACAGAGATCATAAAAGTGGAGAACTTGAAATAAAATTTCCCATATATTTGGTTATATGTAAGTAATAGGCTTCCAAATGGAATAAAGGCATAAGTAAAATTGTGCAGAAAGCCAAAAAGTGGGGAAGCTATTTACAAGTCATAAAAACCAAAATATTTGTGCAAAATAATAAGAAATAGACTAAATCTGATCGCAGTGGGCAAAGAACAGACACAATTCATGAAATAAAACAAGCAAATTGAAAATAAACTGGACAGACTCAACACTAGAAATAAAATGTAAATTAATGGAATTAGTATTTTTTCAGTAATCAAACTACAGAGGCTTGTAAAATGCAATAGCACCCAGAGATGTGAGAGTAAAAGGAAATAGTTCTTTTATCCTTCCCTTTCTGGAAGGAATTTATATTCCAAGTTTAGAAAAATGTACATCTTTTGATGCAGTAGGTTTCAATTCTATACCATCTGCCAAATATATGTTAAAACATAGGCAAAACTTTCGGTGTAACCTTACCTATAATATACACAAATTAGGAACAACCTAAATGCCCAATAATAAAACATGGTTAAATGAATACTATTTATTTAAATAGGAGAGTAGGGAAATGCTCCTGATAAAATGTTGAATAATAAGTCTCTTTTATAGATGAACTTTAACATTGGTGATTTTTTTAAATTACACTCTCATGGTTCAATTGTGGGTGATTTTTAATTTTCTCTTTGGGCTGTTTGATACTTTTCTGTTTTCTCTAAATACAATTCTGTTACTTGAATCATCAGCTGTTAATAACCAATGCTATCTCAAGAAAGACGTCTACGAAGAAGACAGTATTGCAAGAAAGGTTTAGTGTTTCAAAGGTTGGGTTCATGTGTAATTGCAGGCTGGCTTAATCCACATGTTTCTAACAACTGCAAATCATAACTATCAGAGTAATTGCCTGTTTACCACGACAGAGTCACAAAAGCATTAAAGTGTAAGGCGGCTAGGGAGAGGGGAGACTCCACAGTGCTGTCATGGTCGGAGTAGCTGAAGTTGGCTTTGTCAACCACCAACACATCAAGGACACCCACAGTAACCTCCTCACTCACATGATGTATTGTTCAGAAACTATTGTGATTAGTTGCTATGGTACCTCATGCGGTTCCAGTTCCACACTGCAGCTCTGTTCAGGCATGTTTCAGGCATTGCCAAATCAAGGAATGGAGTTTCTGTGCACACCTACGAGATTTTGTGGAGTCCTTCCTTCGCTACATAGATAGCAAAGAAATAGGCAAATGATGTCCCTGTAAACATAGTCCTATGTGTATGCTGCATTATAGGTACCAGAATCCAGGTTTCATGGGAAGGAAGTTTAGGGATACTGACCAGGGGCAGGGATGGGAGTGGGGGTAGTGGGAATCCCTTGAAAAGAAAAGAAAAGGGAAGAAACAAAGTGAAAAGAAACACAGCTACCATCACCACGTCCCGCTCTTCCACTCTCCTCCAACAACAGTCTCTTTGCATTTGGCCTCGGTCTTGGTAATCATAGGAATCAACGACGAGTGAAAACAGAGAGGGACAGGTCTTCCCTCTAAAACCACAGCAGTGACTAATTCTGGAATTGGAAGGATACGTTTCTGCTCTCCTAGTTAAGATGAGACAAAAGAGATTCTTGGCTTTGCATTCTCACTTGCGGAAATCCGTTTACCTTTCTACACCTTTTATTTCTCTATCTGTGAAGATGAGCTAAAAATTTGTTACAGATCAACTGTCGGGACTGCCTCTCAAATCAACATGATACCCTTCTCTGTCAACAACAAATAAGGTTTTCAAGAGCATGGAAAATGTATCCTCATAACATCATGTGCCATTTTTAAGTCCCTTCTTTTGCAAATGCCGTGAAAAATTTGACTGTCAGAAGTGTTTCCCACTTTTTCATAAATGCATTGCTGTCCGTGTTGGGTATAACCCGGTATAATTTAAAAATATATCGTTAGGGGCACCTGGGTGACTCAGTTGGTTAAGCATTCGACTTCAGCTCAGGTCATGATCTCATGGTTCATGAGTTCAAACCCCACATCAGGCTCTGCGCTGATAGCACAGAGCCTGGAGCCTGCTTCTGATTCTGTGTCTCCCTTTCTTTCTCTTCCCCTCCCCCATTATGTTTTGTCTCTCCCTCTCTCTCAAAAATGAATAAACAGTAAAAAAAAAAAAAAAAAAAATTAAGTGCCTCTTATGATTTGTCTCCTTCTCTGTTTTTATCTTATTTTTCCTTCCCTTCCCTTATGTTCATCTGTTGCATTTCTTAAATTCCACATATGAGTGAAATCATACGATATTTGTCTTTCTCTGACTGGCTTACTTCGCTTAGCATAATACATTCTCGTTCCATCCATGTTGTTGCAAATGGCAAGATTTTATTCAAATCGTATTAAGTTTATAAGAATTTCACCTATTCTGAACAAACAAGCAAAACGTCTCACCGGCTTTCTCCGGGTTTGCCAGTCTCTTCTTCTTTTATAGTCATTTTCATTACTAGACCAATGAATCAGAAAAACTATCAGCCTTCCAAAGATGGTTGGGATATTTTTACATAGAGTCAAATATATAGCCAATGCTATGATCATAGGAAGAAAAGGGAGAGGTTATTAAATGTACAGAAAGTGTGACACTGATGCTCTTTGCACGATGTTAATTCATTCTCTCTCTTCCTCCCCACATCCCCTCTGCCCTTCACGTAGAATATATGTGGACCAGTTTCTTTTTCTTAAAAGATTATTACACCGTTTCTGTGCATATTCTTCCATAGGGCTGGGGGACTTCTAAAATTATCTGAATCATTGTTAATTATCCAATACTCTAGTTTTGGAGTCCCTTGAAAACACAGTTTTAACAACCTTAACCTTTCGTCAACTCCAACACCCCACACTAATGGCCACACCCTGGATTTTTATCCTCATGCAAAAGTATTTTCACTCTGTTATGGCAAAGTTGAGATTCTCCTTCCTGATCACAGACTGTTATGTCTCTAAATTTTCTGCCTCCTCACATTCATTGTAGCTTTTCTGTCATTCTGTTCTACTTTTATTTTTTCGGTCCTCTCACAAAATAACTCTTATTTATTTCCTATGTAATCTGGATAATTGATAGACACCATCATTTATCTCAGTGTTTTACCTCTTTACTTCCTTTAAATTGGCCTAGAGAGGAAAGGTGCAAGCTATTGGTCAGATGCCAAGAATTTTGGAAGGAGTTTTAAATGAGAACAGGTGTAGAAAACTAGTGCGAAGAGGGACTAGATGAATGGGTTGGAGATGGAGGCTGGTGGCCAGGCAGAAAGTGCTAGAATCTTATTTCTTTGGTTGCCTATTTTTGGAGTGGTGGAAGTTGAATGGTGGAAGGTTATCAGGTTCCATCCAACATCCATTGATCACGAAGAAGAAAAGTCATTTCTCAGCTTATTGGTTTCTCCATTACTCCAAATCCCCAGATTTGGGTACACCACCAGGCTTTTTTTTTCTTTTTCTCCCCCCCCCCAATATTATTCACATTTATTTATCCCTGTGGTAGGTAGAATATTTCCTACCACAGGTCTTCATTATGGCTCAATAAAGCTCCCACTTTGTTCTTTCCAGACACCATTGCCTTCTAATTCAATGATAAAAGCCACAAGGCAGAAACCATCATTCCTCCTCAATAAAATATTGAATAGCTTTTTCCAATCCCTTTATGTCTCTGAAGAAGATTCCTTTGGGCCGTTCATCTCATTCTCACCCCTCATCTTTTGATCCTGCTGCTTCCTCTACTTTTTCTATACACCCATTATGGTTCCCTTTCTAATGGAAATTGTCTTGCTACAGATAAAAAGTAGGCTCCCTTGTGCCCACTTGGGATCTCCAGAGCCTACCCAGCGCAGAGGTTCAGTAAATAACTGCTCCCTAATCATGGGGCGCCTTCTAGGACTTGGTTGGCAAGACAGGAACAGTGTACAAAGAGCCAGTGTTGACTTCTAACTTTTGTTTCTCTCTTCAGGAAGACTTGAAGACGCCCACAAGGACCTTTCTCCTAGTCTGAAGGGAGTAAGAAGAAATATTTGTTCAAGCTGTTTAAGTTGTCTTTAAAATAATTTCTATCTGGCACCTGGATAGTATCTTTAGAACATGGAAGTCAAGACGTCATTGTCTTCCTTCTTAGGACTGCTGTAGTCACCTCCTGCGGAGTGAACATGCTTCTACTAAATGTGGGTATATGGTAAATGGGAACTCTCTGTGCTAGTTGGCAACTTTTCTGTAAATCTACAACTGTTCTAAAATTAAACAGCTCTTAAAAAATAATCGAACATCATGAAAATGTTTAACGATGCAATTTAAATGAAATGGAGGGGCGCTTGGGTGGCTCAGTCGGTTAAACGTCCAACTTCAGCTCAGGTCATGATCTCGCGGCCCATGTGTTCGAGCCCTGCGTCGGGCTCTGTGCTGGCAGTTCAGAGCCTGGAGCCTGTTTCAGATTCTGTGTCTCCCTCTCTCTCTGACCCTCCCCCATTCATGCTCTGTCTCTCTGTCTCAAAAATAAACGTTTAAAAAAAAAATAAAAAATAAATAAATGAAATGGATAAATTTCTAGAAAAAAAGATGAACGCTTAACAAAAACGAGTGTATTATTCAAAATTCGCAGAGCTAAAAAAGTATACAAGAAATTTAAATAATCAGTTATTCAAAAGGATTTATTGCAGCACTACATTTCTGAAGTTATTAAAGCTTACCTTTCCATTAAGACCTTCGTGAAAATCTGTATTTTTGCATACATATATGTATTAGTAATACAAAAATAAATATGGCTGTAATAAATATATAAAAGGCGCATTTCTTGGGATAGAAATATCAATTTCACTGTTCCTTTTCTTTAATATTTTCTCACGAATTCTACATGATTATATATTTTTCACAACATAATCTTAATCATTGACCTAATAATTTATTTATTTAAAGATACTTTTATTCATTGTTAAACATTTAGATTCTGCATTTTATAATAATTTTAACAAATTTGTAACAAATATAATTTGCCATCATTGACTTCTTATTTCCTTAGTAATAGAACTATAGGGAGCTGTTACTTCAGATTTGCCAGGCACATTACCACCTTGTTGTCCTGACTTTGTCCCAATCTATGTTTCCACTGGTAGAATGAGTGAGCCTGTGGCAGGATCAAAAAAGCCTTAGAGCACTGGAGTGGCTCAGTTTGTTGAGCATCCAACTTTGGCTCAGGTCATGATCTCGCAGTTCCTCAGTTTGAGCCCTACCTTGGGCTCTCTGTCGACCACTCAGAGCCCACTTTAGATCCTCTGTCTCCCTCTCTCTGTCTCTCCTCCAACTGCAATCTCTCTCTCTCTCTAAAATAAACAGTAAAAAAATTAAGTAAATAAATAAAAACATCCTACGCTAAAGATATCCACATTTCTCTTCTCTGAATTTGTCAATATTACCTTATATGGAAAATGGTCTTTACAGATGTGTTTAAGTTGTGATCTTGAGATGGGAAGATTATCCTCCATTGTTCACCTGATCCCTAAAAATAATCACAGGCAGAGAGAAGGGGGGAGATTTGACTTCAAAGGAAGAAGGTAGCCTGTGCCCAAGGAGGCAGAGATTAAAATGGTGCAACCACAAATGAAGGACTGCCAACCAGCAGCAGAAGCTGAAAGACAAGGATGGATTCTCTTCTAGAAGCTCTTAGGTGAGGGTGACCCAGCTGACACTTTGATTTCAACCTCATGAAACTGATTGAGACATCTGTTCTCCAGAATTTTAATGGAATAAATTTCTATTGTTTTCAAGACACTAAATTTGTTACAGAGGCAATGGGAGACTAACACAGAACTTTTACCACTATAGCCGATTCATACATTGTAAACATTTTCACATTTTGAAGGCAAACATATCTTAATTAATTGCTTTCACTGGATTGGTAGGTTGCAAGAAAAATAGAATTTTATTTTACATTAAAATTTTTTTATTATAAATTATCTCAAGTTACTTTGCCTTTTTTTTCTTACTCTATGAGATTATTAGTGTCTTATTTATTTTAACTTATGGTGTGTTGAGACCATGAATACTTTGTCAAGTTTGTCTGAAGTAAATTCCTCAATCTGAAATTTAACTTCATTTGTCAAATATTTAGCCATCTGGAAGTTTTAACTTAATTACCTTGTGGTCTCATCTCTCTCTTCTTCACTGTGAAGTTATCTACTCCTGTTTTGCTTAGCAAGAATCTCCTTATCATTTGCTTACATTCCCCTCTAATTCTTTTATGTTTTATATTTTTATACTTTTTATTCCATATATACTTTATGTTAGCGTACAATAAGAGTTGAGGATCCATTTTTATTTTTCCAAAAATACGACCAATTTTCCCAGCATCACTTAAACCTTCTTTTATTTGTGTGACTGTACTTATCAAATACTATTTAATGCACATGAAATTATGATTATTCTCTTCTCTTATCCTGTCCCTCTTGCCTCAGTACTGTTTCGGTTTTCTAACTTTACGTTATGTATTAAGATGTACAAAAAACAAGCCTCTTCTTATCACTTTTTTTAAAGGACATGAGTCTTCTTACCAAGCCCCAATTTGATATTTCCAGGTCAACTTAGAGATTCTCAAGTCCTTAAAAAAATCATTTTTAAAAAGTTTAATTGGATTGATATTAAATTTATCAACAAATCTGTGAGAAATTGACATCTTGACAGCATTTACCTTCCTCCTCACTCACAAACATGATTTGTCTCTCAATTTACTGAAATCTTACTTCTGTGTCTATTTATAATATGGTTATGCAGATGTACTCGGCCCAGGGAGAGCCAAAATATGAAGAAGTAATTAAAAATAAGCAGGTTTGAGACTTTCCGATTTGGGATGGATAACCAAGGTGCAGTGAGATGAGAAAAATTGGGTAAAGATAAAGGTCCCTGAGTAAGTAATTATGAAATGTTGATTAAGCTTCAAAACTGAATTGTCTAAAGAAATGCCTGATTCTCTAGAGCCTTGTGGTCATTGATATTAGGAGTGTCTCTCAGCAACATATAAACATTTATTACAATACATTAAATCAAGAAAACGCTTCAAGTCCAGGTGGAAATATTAGAACAAGGAGAAAATATTGTCGAATGGCTTCATATATCGAAGTTTGTGAGCACCTCAGTATATCAGGTTTGGGAGCATTGCAAGAGAGTGATATATTTTTATTTCCAAGACGCTTGATTAAACGGAAGATAGCTCTTCTCAATCAGTGCTCTGGTGGAAGAAAACCCTGATTATAACCATGAATTAACTACATGGTATGCCTGGTGGCCCTCTTACTAGTCTAGAAGGGAGAGAGGAAGTCAGGGCAGCACAAAGAACTAATGTCAGCAGAAAACATTTAATTGAATTTGTGAACTTTTTTGGACACGAAATAGGAACAGAACAAAATGATTTTGCAATGATGGTTACAGAATTTCTTTTAAAAATAGATTAGTTAATTAAAACAGCAAAAACACCATGTTTTTTTTTAATTTTTTTTTAAGAAGAGGAAATATGAGTACAGAGGCCTGGGAATAAGTAATTTCAGTAAACCCATCTGGTGAATATCTAAATGATCCACGGTTACACATCGTTTTCTTCTTATCCACTAAAAGAAGGAAGGAGAGCTGAGCCTCAGTTGAAGTCAATGGACCCACTGCACTTTGTGGACCATTAAGTGTCATCTCTGAACTTGCAGCGCCCCTCTGATCTGATGGCACTGCCCAAGCTGTGCCCGAGAGTGCAGTGCTTATTGCTTCTTTCTGCCTAATGATGGAGCCACCTGGCCCATGCAGTGCCATAATATAATGGGTAATAAAGCTCCCCAAGGGTCCCCATGCAAATACAGTGCCACAACTCATGTGAGCTAATGAAAACCTGGGAGGCCCCATAAAAATAATCCTCAAAAGCCAGTCGCTAAGGTGAGGGGGAGGTGACGCACCATGATGTGTGTTCTCCAAAGCAGTGATTCTCGAAGAGGTAGAAATACAGGACTGACATTCTATAAGAGACGAGACTCCTAGAATTACTTGCAATGCAGGAATGTATGAGGACGTAACTGAATCCATAAAGGAATATGTTTCTAGGATGGCTTTGTTGGTTCAGGTAGAAATATTCAGGTATTCGGTGCAAGGTAAGAGGTTGTGTTTATTAGAACACAAAATGGACATTCCTCATGAGTCTTCTGTTCCCGTTGTCACTCACATGAGGAGCTCCCTCATTCTTCATTTCTGAGGTAAGACTGAAGCAGACCCTTAATTCCAAAGCTGTGACTGAGGTTTCACCAGGAATTCACATAGTTTCCATGGCTGCTTGGATACCTGAGGATGAAATAGTGGTCTAGGTGCTAGAACACATGCACCCAACATAAAATGCCACACCCCTTATTTTCAAAGATTTTTGCATTATTTCTCTCTCTGTCTCTATATTTGGCTCTGTCTCTACATCCGCTTCTATTTCCATGTCCATCTCTGTATTTCTCTGCCTGTCTCCTCTCTTTCTCTCACACATACAGTCACACACACACACACACACACACACACAAACACACAACACACACACACACACACACCCCTTCACGTACAAACATAGATGATTTCTGGTAATCATGACAGAAGAGCTGGGGAACATTAGCAAGTGACCACACAGAATAGAACTAACTCCATGGGAAACAACTACAAAGTATTTTTCTTGAGCCACCTCCTTCACCCATCCTGATTCTGAGGGTTCTTACCTTGGCCTTTCTCCCACTCAGCACCCAGTCCTCCCATTGCTTTCTAGCTCATCACCACCCTTCCTTTCTCTTTAGCTCTGAGTTCACCTTGTCAACTATCTATTGATAGTTGCCTGTTTCAGATTCTGTGTCTCCCTCTCTCTCTGACCCTCCCCCATTCATGCTCTGTCTCTCTCTGTCTCAAAAATAAATAAATGTTAAAAAAAATTAAAAAAAAATAAAATAAAACAGCATTGATAAATGTTTTTTTTGCCAATAACTTTTTTTTTTTCAATTCAAAGCTAGCCTTCCCCAGATGGTCATAAATGCTACTATTTATAATTTAATCTAGTTAAACACAGGTTGGGCAACCATTTTAATGTCTAATCTTTGTTGGGTTTAGCATCCTTTCTATCTGTCTAGTCCTTCTAATATTCTTCCTAAGGTCTATAGAATTATTTTAGCACACTATGACAAAAGACTATCCTAGAAATTCTGAGTTCTCGCTACCTCGTCAAATATTATAAGTAGAAAATGCTGTGGGGAATTATTTAACAAGAAACATTTTATAGTAGCTTTACATTTTATGATGCTTTCATATATACATATATACATACATGTATATATATAAATACATAATCTTGGGCAAATATTTTCCTACCTGGGTCCTTTTTTATTATATTACCATTATGTTTGAAAGAAAATTACATATTTGTGTGTTATACAGAGCCATTTATGTTAAATAAGCCAGATGGAGAAAGAAGACATGTCAATGTCTACTATCTTATTAATCCCATCTTTTTAAGCAGTAGAGCTGGATTAATTATTTCAAAGAACTGAACTAAGATGTGTTACCGCGATGTAGTAACGCATCCTCCTCAACTAGTGAAGTCAACTGCATAGCTGAAATGTTACCCATCACACATGAAAAGTTTGATTTAGCTATCTTTGATCGCAGTATTTCTAAAATAGATTATATATACATTGAAATTCCACCATGAGGATTCTTATGGGACTGACACTAAGCTGGGCTAGGATGTACAATGATGACTAAAAGGGCAATTTGCTTTCTAGGAACACAGAAATGATGTGCTTATATCTTCTTAGAAGGCTGTTTTTGCTGTTATTTTGAGGTCCAGATCCCATCATCAAGAACATCAATTGAATATAATGGGTTCCCCCAGGGAGCACCACTTTTGAGAAATGTTGGGTCCTTATCCAGCCCTAGCTCGCTCTCTGCAGTCAGCATTTGAAGTTGTAGTTTTTGGTCTTGGTTTGTTGCAAGTGATTTAAGAAATTGAAAGAAGCCCAAATAAGATGGAAAAATGAAATGTATTGGATCAATATCTGGGAAGCCTGAAGCTAATTCTTCAAGAGGGTTGGCCCAAGGGGTTCAAGCAAAGCCATTCAGCCACTATCTCTATTCTTTGACTTGACATGGCTCCATTCCCTCTGGAGTCCTCTCTGCATGGCAGGCAGAACAACCATCAGCAAACTCAAACTCACATCCTACCAGCTTAACACCTCCAGCAGAAAATGGAGCTCTGACTCTTTGTATCTATCAACCAATCCCAGAGAATTGTCCCCATATGGCTTACTTGTCTGTCTGTAAAAAACAATCTAGGCAGCAGGGGCCTACCCTACGGCAGGAGGGTGGAAACAGTCTGGGCAGCTCCACGAGAACCATGTGGAACTGGAGAAGACGTTCTGAAAGAAGCAAGAGGAAAGATGTGAAGAAAGCATGCTGGGCAACACACCATCCCGAACTTGCCTTATACTCTCTGGAAGCAAAGAAGTTAACCTCGAAGAATATGAGTAACTTTTGCTTTACTAAGCCAAGGAATTTAGAAATCGACTTGCATTTTTATAGTAGGAAAACACTTAACAAAATTGTTCCAGCTTGCCAGGTCATTTGGAAACAGCTGGTTCTCCATTTCTCCCCCGCTTCCTGATTCCCTAGGAGTATCTAGCCCCAGACCTCAGACTGTGGGATTGACCTTCCCATACTCACTGGGTTTATGCCATACTTTACCAGCTCTGATTTCCATTGCCTGCCACTGTCCTGATGCTGTACGTCCACGGCCTGGTCTAAGAGGGACAACGTTGAGGAAGAGGACTTTGAAAACTGGAAAATTTCCCAGAATAAAACCTGGGGTTGACTTCACTTCCTTGAACTCATCTGAAACAGACTGTAATCCCCATCTCTCATGCTGAAGGACATATTTAGCTTTGGCCCTGGGTTGCTTATGCTCAGGTTTCCATTTCTCCCTCAAACTCAGTTCTGCTTTTGTTTTCAAAATAATTTATGAGCAGTGCCATACGTGAGTAGAAACATCAGTTTGCTTCTACCCATCTTACTATGTTGTCAAAGTTCAGTGTTTACTTTTCTCTGTTTATTTCTTTCTGCATTTGTATCCCATCCTGTGTCTTTTGTAGCTCCTGCTCTCAGTGTGTTTTCCTCTAGAATTTTCTGCTCTACACTTTCATTTGTTATTTGTAACCTATGATGGGCTTAGACACAAAAATATTATGAATTATTAGGGTAGTGACAGATCTCAACTTCTTAGATAACTGTTGTTAGCTGATAGTGCAATCAAAGAGATAAAAAACTTCTGGAATTCTGACCTTCAGGTCCTAGAGAATTATGATATCAAGGAGGTTGAGGAAAGACCTATAATTAAATTTGTTTCAGATAGTCTCTTAGGTCTGAGTGAAACATGAATTCATATCACATGTATTTTCTTTAAGGTCTGCTGATTATTAGGTTACTCATATACTGAATCTGCCTTATATCCTAGCACAAATCTTCCAGGATTCTGAGAACTGGCCATTCATCACGAAACTTGGGAAGCAACTTCCTGATATGTCTTATGGATACAGGTTACACAGTTTGTCTTGGGTCACTGATTTCTCACCCTGCCTCCTTCTGTCTCTGTAGAGGTCTGCTTGGAATCAAGAATATTTCTCCTCGGTATTATATACCAGACTTTTCATTGAGTCACAGTCCAGAAACATGTTGTTATAAGAATAAGACTAGTTTTTTATTCATTTCTGATTGCCACAGACTAGTAGCAACAAGACTGACCCAGGTTACCCAAAGGATGATGCACCCACCATAACCTTTTTTGGAAAGAAAAAGTGTAAAAATCAGTACAGTGTATCTCTCTCTTTTCCAAAAAATTATATTTCCATAATTGTAGAACATGATATCATTGGTGTGTAGTATGTTCATTTCTCCTGAAACCACATTTGTGTGTGTGTGTGTACATATATATACATATACACATACATGAAGTTGGGGTGCTTAAAAATGAAAATACTTTATGTCTTCAACATTATTTACTCTTAAAAGTAATTAATTCCAAAGCTTATAATCCATTATCCTTAATTACTTTTTAAAATGAAGGTTCCAATTTTCTATTGCCATATATAACACATCATCTAAAAGCGTAGTGGCCTAAGCAGCAGTCATTTTTCTCTCTCGTGATCTCTGTAGGTCAGAAATTTTAGAAGGAATTTTTGGGGAGATCAGCCTATCAGTTGTGCCTCCAGGTCTCCAATGCAGTTGGGGACAAAACAGCTGTAACCGAAGTGACCGGGGTCGTGTTGGGACGGTTGGGGGCTGTCTGGGTATCTCTTCTTCTCTCTTGATATAGTATCAGAGCCCATCCATATGGTCTCCACATGGGCAAGGTTTGGCTTCCCAATAGCATGGTAGCCTCAGGGCTCTCAAACTGCTTACTTGGCCAATGTAGACTTCGAGACCAACTATGCCAATAAAGCAGAGGAGAAGCTGTCTCTTTAGTTCCTTAACATTTCAAGTCACAGAGCATCACTTCCGCTATACCCTATTGGTTCAAACAGTGACAAAACCCTGCCAACTTTCAAGAAGAGGACGCATAGACCACATCTCTCTGGAAGGAATTTCAAAGAATTTGCGGATGTATTTTTTAAGCTGACATAATGAAAACAATATGGCTATTATCACATGCACTTGTCTAAGTAATAAAAATCCTGTCTCCTATAAATTCAAATATTTAACAAACAGTTATTGAGTGTTTACTATGTGTCAGGCACCGAAATAAATGCTGTGGCTAAAAGATGAATACAAAGTTTTGGCCCTGAAAGTGCTCGTCTTATAATAAGGGAGAAAGACAAAAACTGGTCATTATAACTCATGGTAGATATGATGGATGATGACTGATTGTTTATTCCCGGGAATGGGGTTAGAACAAAAGCACAGACACAAAGGCAAAGCAGTGTGTGTGTGTGTGTGTGTGTGTGTGTGTGTGTGTGTGTGTGTAGACGCAGCAGTGTGTTTCCGAAACATATGCTTGTGTCAAGGAGTGGCAGGAGGTGAGGCTGAAGAGAAATATGGGAACTTGGGGGCCAAAAGGAAACTTCTAGGGTTTCTTCTGTAGATCTTTGAGAAATTTTGAAGAATTTTCAGCAAAAGAGTGATATCCCATTTATTCAGTAACTGTGTTGAGGACAGAGTTAACAATAGCAACAAAAAGAACCCGTCAGGGAAAAATAATAGGTAAATCATAGTAGTGATGCAGAGGGAGACATCCAAATCATAAATACAAAGTCAAGTCTGCCGAACTTGACGACTGCTTGGATAAGGACCTGGAAGAAAAGGAAGTGAGGAGTTTCTGAGTGTAGGTAGCAAGATGGCCGAAACAATCACTAAACTTACCAAAGAAGAAAGGATTCTGGGAAAAGATGAGCGAAGTTTTGCTCTCATGGAGTTTGGTGGTCTTTTGAGACACCTGAGCCATTGATGATGGAAAATGTAATTATAAATAATAATGACTGGGGTTTGTACTTTGTACGTCACTGTTCTTAGCAATTTCAAACTGCTGTGACGCTTACTCAGCAACCCTTCAGGTCCTGGCCAGACATTTATTCATCCCAGACACTCTTGGATTCCCCACATGAGGGTAATTGCATAGCTGAATTAAGTGCATGTCAATAGCTCTAAAGAAAGACACTAAAAAGTAGGATAGTACCAATAAATACAGATAAATATAAGGTATTGTGATCGGTTATTAATATTTCTCTCTACATCAGGAAAATAATGCTAACTTCTTACAGCATAAAAATGTTTGTGTTCATGTGAATCCTATCCAATGGCTCAGTTTACCTTTTTATATCTTAAAGTCTTTGGGATTTCAAGGACTTATTTTCACTTATGGAAGTGTGTGAACTAAACCCTATTTGGGTTCTCTTAGAAGTCTGAAAGGAGATATTTTTCCCATTGATCATATAAGTAAAGGATATTTGACAAATCTAATTGGATTTTTAAAACTGTAAGTTGATTAAATGCACAATCTTATTCTGTTATTTAATCATTTCAAAACATCTCAGATTATTGATTGAAAAACATGAATAATAGAACCATTTTACTTTAATTTTGCTGGTAGATTATTAATGGATAAGAGGACCATTAGTAAATGTTATTTTACCGTCTTTTAAATTTTTATCATATCTATGAATTTAAAACATATATTTAAAATACTAGCTCATGGTTGGCTCTTGCTTTTACACAATCTGCTAATATTTTACTTTAACTAGAATGCCTAGGTCATACACATTTAATGCAATTATTGATATGGCTTAATTTAACCATCTTGCTATTTATTTCCTTTTTGTCTGATCTGTTTTGGTACTGTTTCCCTCTTTGCCTCTTTCAGAATTTTAGAATGTCTTTGTGATTCTATTTTTATCTACTGTGTCTTACTTGTTATAGTTCCTTATTGTATTTATTTCTCATGATTGCTCTAGAGTTTACAATATACATCTTTCACATACCTGAAGCTGCCATCAAATAACAGTAAACTCTTTTATGATGTAAGAATCTCACAACAGTGTAATTCCGTTTTCCCCAACTATTATTTTGCTATCATTATAGATTTTACTTCTGCATGTGTTTTTTTAATTTTCTTTTAAAAAATTTTAATGTTTATTTATTTTTGAGAAAGAGAGAGAGAGAGAGCAAGCAAGGGAGGAATACACAGAATCAGAAGCAGGCTCTGGGTTGTGAGTTGAGCTGTTAGCACAGAGCCCGACGAGGAGCTCAAACTCGCGGAGTGTGAGATCATGACCTGAGCGGGAGTCAGACGCTTAACCGATGGAGCCACTCAGGCACCCCATACTTTGGCGTATGTTTTAAATCTCAAGGTACATTGGGGGCACCTGGGTGGCTCCATCCGTTAAGCGTCTGACTCCCGCTCAGGTCATGATCTCCCGGTTTGTGAGTTCGAGCCCCATGTCCGGCTCTGTGCTGACAGCTCAGAGCCTGGAGCTGCTTCGGATTCTGTGTCTCCCTCTCTCTCCTTGCCCTTCCCCTGCTCATGCTCTGCCTCTCTCTGTCTCTCAAAAATAAATAAATGTTAAAAAAAAATCTAAATCTCACAGTACATTGTAGTTTTTTTTCTTGCTTTAGACAATAATATTTTAAAAGGATTAAAAATAACAAATACCCTCTCGTTTTTATATTTATCCGCAATTTTAGTTTCTGGACATCTTCACTTCTGACTTGATATCATTTTGCTTCTTTCCAAATAACTTCTTTTAACTTTTCTTGCATTGCAAGTCTGCTGACAATAAATCCTTTCAGCGTTTGATTGTCCAAAATTTTATTCCGTTTTCATTTTTGCAAGATAATTTCAAAGACTAGGATTCCAGGTGATAATTTTATTTGAGTACTTCAGAGATGTCTCTCTGTGGCCCTCTGGCTTGTAGAGTTTCTGTCCAGAAGATTCCTCTAATCTTTATCTTCTTCCTCCACGTGTAACTGCCTCTCTCTCTGACTGACTTCAAGATTTTATCTTGGGTTGTCAGCAGTTTGCTTATTAGAGGTACTTTCCTGTGTTTTTCTTTGTGATCCTCTTGCTTATTTCTCTAAGCTTCTTGATCCTGTGATACATTGTTTCTCATTCCATTTGGTGAAATTTTTTTACAGCTTTGGTTGTTTCTCCTAGGTATAAAATGTACATTTTTTTTTTAACCTTTGGGATGCAGCATAGGCAGTTATTAAAAAAAAATTAGTGTTTATTTATTTTTGAGAGAGAGAGAGAGGCAGAGCACGAGCAGGGGAGGGGCAGAGAGAGCGGGAGACACAGAATCCGAAGCAGGCTCCAGGCTCCCAGCCCTCAGCACAGAGTCCGATGCGGGGCTCGACCTCACGAACCGCGAGATCATGATCTGAGCCAAAGTCGGACGTTCAACCAACTGAGCCACCCAGACGCCCCTAAAATGTACATTGTTTAAATACTCGGAGTCTCCTTTCAAATGCCACTACACTATTTCAGGTGTAGTGTGGATACACCCCCCACATCCTTCCTCTCATCCCTGTGACATACCCACATTCACTTCATGTACACACGGGGTAGAATCACCAGATACAGTGCTGCTATATTCTCTTAATAGTTACCGTTGTATCAATTAAGAGTGAGAAAAAGAGGAAAGTGACATTTTATTTTCATTTCACTCTTCTCAAACATTCTTTTGTGTGGAGATCCAAGTTTATGACGTCCAACATTTTTCTTCGGCCCAAAGAACTTCCTTAACCGCGTCCACTGAAAATGATTACGTGTAGTTTCAGTTTGTCTGATGAAATCTTTATTTCTCCTTAATCATTAAGGTTAATTTCACTGGCTGGGGAATCCTAGGTTGGCAATTAATTTCTTGCACAATTTGAAGATTTCATCCGCTCTGTTCTTTCTCACATGGTTTCCGATGAGAAATCAGCTGTATTCCTATTTTTCTCAAGGTAAGAGTGGGTTTTTAGCCTTTCTGATTTCCTTCAGGATTTTCTGTTTGTCTTTGATTTTCTTCAATGTGAATATTATATGCCCGGGTGTTGTCTGAGCTTTCTGCATCTGTGGTTTGGTGTCTGTCCTCATTTTGGATATTTCTCAGCCATATTTTCTTTAAATATTTCTTCTGCCTGTTCACTCTTTCTTCTCCTTCTAGTTATCTTATAATGTGTATTTTTTTTCTTTTTTACCTTTTGCTACTGTCCCACACGTTTGGCATGTTCCATTCGTTCTCACTCTTATTTACTTTTTTCTCTTTGCATTTAAATTTGGGAAGTTTTTAATGACTCGCTTTTAATTTCCCTGATTCTCTCCTGAGCTGTGTCAAATCTTCTGATGAGCCATCAAAAGGCATTCTTCGTGTCTGTTACAATGCTTTTCTTTCTAGTGTTACCCTTGGGGTTTTCTTTTTTTCTTATAGTTTCCACCTTGTGGCTGACATTACCCATGAGGTCTTGCATGAGATCGCCTTTTTCCATTAGATCCCTTCTTGTGTTAATTGGGTTATTTTCAGTTCCTTGTCTGATACTTCCAACATCTGTGTCATATATGAGTGCAGTTCTGACGATCGCTCTGTCTCTTCAAACTGCACTTTTTCTTGAATGGTTTGTTGAAACACGTTGTGGGAGGACAGTTTCTGAGGTAAGCATCCCTTTCTTGTGAGGATTTATATTAATCCAGGTAGGAGCTGGGCTGTGGTTAATGTTTTTATCGTAAAGTCCCGGAGGCTTCAGATTCCTGAGATGTCCTTGTTTTTCTTTGTCTTCTTGCCTTTGGGGATTCTTGTTGTACTGCTTCTCTAAGGGTCTATGCTGTGAAGCTCTCGCCACTGTATTCCTTCAGTGTTTTACCCGAGTTTTTGTATGGTGGGAGAGAGTGGAAAAGGAAAAGAGCCCCATCATCTTCTGACCAGCTTTTAGTTTTTTGATAGGTCTCTCAGAGGTATGTATGGCTTTTGCAGGTGTTTTTATCCCTCCTTTAGGGATGTAGTTTTTTTTTGTATGTTTTTGATTTTGTTTTTACCTCCTTCTACATTCTACTCCTTTCCCCAGCTGAGAGAGTCCTAATCCATTTCCTTGAAGCCCAGTTCCCTGCTCCCTATGTTCTTACTGCTGCCCCTTCCCCACCCCTGCCCACGCACGCACCCTCAAATAAAACAAAAAGGCTGATGCGGGATGGAGTAGGGAGTTGTTCTCCTCCCCTGGATGGGATAAGATTTCAGTGTTGCTACTATTCAACTTCATTTGCCAGTGTCGTGAGAGAATCTTACTCAGATTCTTACAATAAAAAGTTAGTACAATTCCTACAGTGAAAGACCAAGAACATATGGAGAACCCCTTTGACTGAAGCCCCAGAAGTTTCTAACTTTCCTTCTAGTCCACACTTCTTCTTTAGCAATTAATCAAATTTACTAGTTGTGATGGTTACGTTTTAGTGTCAACTCACATAGGTACCCAGTTGTTTGGTTAAATTCTAGTCTGGATGTTGTTGTGAAGGTATTTTTTAGATGTGATTAACATGTAAATCAATAGATTTTGAGTAAAGTAGATGGCCTTCCAAATGTGGGTGGGCCTTATCCAATCAGTTGAAGGCCTTAAGGAAAGGATTGACTTCTCCTGAAGAGGAAGGAATTCTGCCTCCAGACTGCCTTTGTACTCAAGACTACAACTTTTATTTCTGCTAGACTTTCCCACCTCCTAGTCTACCCTGTAGATTTTGGACTTGCCAGCTCACAAAATTGCATGAGCCAATTTCTTAAAATGTCTCAATACACACACACACACCCCTCATTGTTTCTGTGTCCATGCAGAACCCCTACTAATACAGTGCTCTTTGCATTTTATGTAGAATGTTTAACATACTAATAGAGTTATTTTCAAATCCTTATCTGATAGTTTCCACCTCTAAATCTGGTTTGGTTAATGGTTTTATCTTTAGTCCATGGGTCATTCTGGTACTCTCACTTTTTTTTTTCTTTTTTGAGTTCTTCATAGTTGTTGATTGCATCCTAGACATTTTGGCAGAAGAACAGGGGAGAGACTGTGGTAGCGTATTTATACCCAGAAATGGGCATGACTCTTCCTTCATAAGACCTTTATTGTGTAAGATTGAGTCACTACGGTCAATAATTGGTCTGAGTATGGGCTTTGCCATTGTTCTGGTTACCTTTGATGTATCACAGGCTCAGATACCTCCCACTGTCACTGCCCCGTGTTGATTTTAAAGGCTAGAGTGCCAGAGATTTTCTCAAAAGTCCTGGTCCACATTTAGCTTTCAGTAAGCCCTCCACACCTGTACCACAGAGGATTCTCTCATCCTTCCACAAATGAACTGGTGTCATTTGTCACTCAGTGAAAGCCTCATGGTGGGCTGTGTCTCAATCATAGCTAAGCTTTTGTGCCTGAGTCTCCAGAGTGATGCTTCCTCAGCATTCCTGCCCCTTCTTTGTATTTCTGTGTCAGCGACGCTGGGTAAGAACAGGTTCCCCGCCTTTTGCTAAGTGACACTGTAGGTGACAATGACGTGGAGGCATGGCTCTCTGTCTTCTGAGTGGGAGTAGAACTGTCATAAGTGAAAAGAAAATAAAACATCTTCAACTTATTGCCAGTTGGGGAATTCTGAAAACTTTCTATTTTAAGAGAAAATGGTATGGTCTATGGAAGAAAATAGAGATCAGCAAGTCTCCCCCAGATGGCCAGTCAATGAGCTACACTACTTAGTTTAAAAATGTCAAAACACTAACTTTGTTTACATGGCACTGAGTCTGGACATGTAAGACATCAAGTGCTGACGGCATTCAGGCCATTGCAAGTATTTCAAAGTCATGTTCATCACCTTGCTCAAAGTTCCCTTACTCTTCAGTGTACGGAGTTTCTATAGAAACTGTAAGTAAATATATACACAGCATTCTGATAGAGCATATTTAATGATATACAAAGTTGGCGCGATGCTAGACCCAAAACAATGGTGTTTTATCAGGGGTGAGGTGCTGAGTCTTGCTTTTGACAGCTTGTTTATTTTATTTGGATTTCATCGTTTCGTAAAAGCCATCCTCCATACCCATCTCTGATTATCCATCTTTTCTTCTTGCCACACACCCAGTTTTACAGTGTTACCATGAAAACTCTGAAATAAAGTCACGGTGTTGCTGTGAGCTATTTCTTGAAGGAACTGACTGAATGGAAACTTACAAGTTGTGGACTTCCTTACGCATTTACGGGTCCTCATCATTCAAATTCGATTAGTCAATCCAAACACGATGCTGAATTCTTCTTGTGCTCTTGCTGCCTCTTCCTTTGGTCGCTGAGTGATATCTGACTCTACCTGAGAATGGTGTGAGGCAAAGAAAAACATTTACACTGGTATCACTTCCCAAGCAGGTTTTAGTCTTCCACCTTGGGAAAATTAAAATTAAATCTTCACATAAAATCCTATTTATTTTGGGGGAAAGTATTGCAATGACTGTCAAATAATAGTATGTTTACACTTACCTATGTTTTTTTTTGTTTTGTTTTTTCAATCACTGCAATCTCATGTTTCCCATCAGAGAAATAAAGACACAAGTGATAACAGCTGCTAAAAATAACAACTGATAGCTGGTCTTAGACCTGCAGTCTTAAGATAGTTTTGTTTACGATGCACAATAAGCGATCGTAAATCTTAAAAATTCTGCAGTCTTCTTCAATGAGAAGGAAATTGGACTTGAGGTCAGGATAATCTTGGTTGCCTCCCAGCTCTGCTACTTTCTGTGTGCTTTCCTGGGAAATTCCTTTTCACCTCTGGTTCTCAGTTTCCTCACTTAAAATTGTATTAATACCCTGTGTGTATCCTAGGACACCTGAGAAGAACAAATGGATTAATGCGTTTGTACCTAATGTGGTTAAAAATCGATGCCCTTATGGCTTGCACAAGTTAACACTGTATTTGTCAATCGGTCTTATTTTGGAGATTGGTCTTTCTTCAATTCTAACACATTTTATCCATTTAAAAGTTTCTCTTCAGTATTTCAATATTTTTAACAATATCAATTGTTTTTCCACTTGCATGTGGAAAAAAAGAGTTCATTGTTGTTTTGATTGGGTCATCCAGGCAATAAATAGCTTCGTACTAGCTGTGTTGGCTTGTGAATTTGAAAATAAAGGAGCTTTTTCTAAGAAACTGAGACATTAAAATTTTGAATTGCCAATCTTCTGGCTTTTAAAATTTTTAATTCAGGAAATAATTTCCATGTGAATATAGACTCTTCTAATTAAAATGTTGTTCCCTTAAACTTTTTTTTTTTTTTTTAACATATCAACACATTCCTCTAATAGACCACACAACAACTCCATTCTTTAAAAAATCTGCAGAGGACCATATCATTAGTTGGAGTAGGAAAACAAATTCTGGTAAAAATAAAAATTTCCCACAAGTCTGCCCATTAGCCAAAGTAACTTTGAAGACATTTGATGATTTTTCCCTCAATGCTTGTTCTTTCTTTCTTTCTTTCTTTCTTTCTTTCTTTCTTTCTTTTAACAAGAGTATAGTTAAAAGAAAACATAGTGCTGATCATAAATACAAACCCAGAATCAGAAATTTAATGGTCTGTGAAAATATTCTTCCCTAATCCTAGGGGAAATATTTTCTTGGAGCTTTGGTGAACATAACACATGGAATTAGCATTTCTGCTTAATTTGAAGTCATTTGCCCTTAAAATTTACCAATATTCTCCCAAAATAAAGATCCACAAATTCTGATCTTCAATACTGTCTCCTCATCTGTTGGTCATTTTAAATTTGGTACATACAAAAGCTCTTCTTGGGGGGCATAGTCCAGCATAAATAAAGGCCAATATTAACATGATTCAGGGAGTACACATTCTTTCTTTTGTTAGCACAAAACCCTTGATTCTTTATAGATATGATATATATATATGGTGGTAGAAAGAATATGGTCTAGTGTGAACGTCTGTCACTAGAGCTTACAAATCCACTGGAGGGAACCATCCCAGGGCTTCATTGGGAGATCAGGAATTATTATTATTTTTTTTAATTATTCACTTTTTTTAAGTGTATTTATTTATTTATTTTGAGAGAGAGAGGAAGAGACGGGAGAGAGAGAATCCCAAGCAGACTACACACTATTAGTGCGGAGCCTGACGCAGGGCTGGAATCCACAAACCATGAGATCATGACCCGAGTCGAAGCCAAGAGTTGGATGTTTAACCCATGAGCCACCCAGGTGCCTCAAGGAGATCGAGGAATCCAACCAGGCATTTCTCCTTAATTACGGTTTCTGAACAAAATACCTAGTGTTTTCAAAGTTCTTTTATTTTTATTATATTTAATTTTTTTAATGCTCATTTTATTTTTGAGAGAAAGAAGAGGGAGAGTGAGAGGGGCAGGGACAGAGTGAGAGAGGGAGACACAGAATCTGAAGCAGGCTTCAGGCTTTGAGATGCCAGCACAGAGGCCGACATGGGGCTCAAACCCACAAGCCTTGACATCGTGACCTGAGCCGAAGTTAGACGCTTAGCCAACTGAGCCACCCAGGTGTTCCTTAAAAGTTCTTTTAAAGGGTAAATGTGATCTAAGAGTCAGAAGGGAGGGGAGGTTTTGTGATGTTTCCACTCTGCCATCTAATTATGGAGGATGACTGATTCTTTCTGCTCTGCTATTGTCTGTTTATTCAAATATAACTTTCCTTATAAACCTCCTTCAGGTTTCTTATTTTATACACAGTAGAAAATACTGTATAAAATGCTTAACATATTTTCTGCCTTTCCTAAACCATATCTTTACTGTAGTCATGCATTTATACAGAAGGGAAAGATTAAATGAAGTTTGAGAATGGGTATTTTTTTTTCCTTTAAGAAACTCTCGTTTACCCTCAATATTTATAATATGAGGGAAAACAAAGCCCGATTCTCTCCTGAACAGACTCTGTTTCTTTTTCAATTTTTCATGATCGTGGTTATAAGAAATTTGGTTGAAAACACAATACAATTTTTTTGACGTCATAGATATAAATGTAAATATATTAAAGGGTTGAGTATTATAGCGCCAAGATATTACTTTCTGTTTACTAATTAAAAATCCATTGTAAAGGCTTATTGTTATAAATTGATCTAGAAAGGCTCATTGTTATAAGAATTTTAACAATAGGTGGCATGACACGTCTGTGCCCTCTTACACTACCCTTATTGCGTCCATTCACTAATTCATTCTCTCAACCAACTCTGTGTGATGCCTTTTGCATTCAAAGCACTGCCAAGCTCTGAGTGGAGAAACCAGCCATGAAGATTTATGGATCTTACAAACCATGCCTATAAAAATGAGTCAGGAAGCGGTGCAACCATGGCAATATTTGCAATATGATTTGACTGAGAATTATAAATTATGTCTGAGCAGAGCCCCTTAAGTCACGTTTTAAGTCACTGTCCCATTAGTAATTTAATACATGGTAATAGAAATGGTGGCCCCTTAAAAAACTGGCCACCCAGTCTTTTAGGCCCGTTTCTCCTTCCTTCCTGACGATTCCCACCCTGAGATCAGCCTTATTTGTCCACAGACTATATCAGTCTGATCATTTATATATAGGCAAGGAGGCAAATGTCCATCACTCAGATAAAGTTTTCATGTGAAATCTAAAATATTCTTCATTTGAACTGAAATAAATGGAGACATATTGCCAGGAATGATAACATCTAACAGGTTAGAATTGGTTTCGAGCTGTGTTGACTCTTTCCTGACTTCACTTCTCTCCAGTGATCTACAGCCAAAGGCTATGTCTGCTACAAGTCCCAAATCTTTAGTAATGAATCTCATCATCCTCCCAGACGGATGTTTCCCAGTTATCGCACATGGCGTTGGCCATCTTCCCTAGGAACAAGCCAGGATTAACATGGAAAGAGTTCTTTTCATCCAGCCTCTAAATTGAACACTTCCTCCAACTTCTGTTTGAAGCCATAATTCTCCCACAAATATGTGCAGAATGGTTCACACAAGGGTTCAGATGGAAACCCCCCTCTTGGTGACAGTGTGGGACCTTCCTGGCCACTAGCAGCCTACCCCATCTAGGCCAATGATCTAGATAACGTATGAGAAAGAGACGTTCCTCACCCAGAAGAACCACCTTTTCCACAAGGATTCCACTTTACCTGAAGCTCTCTCTTGCAGATGGTCTCATCCTTCCATAATTGACCTGCCTTAATATAGCTGCTTTAGAATCATCTTCTTCAATCCACAATTCTATGGCCCTCCTCTACAGTGCTTATTAAAACAGTCACTCATTTTTGGTTTCGTCGCCTCAAGTACAATGCTACCTCTGCCCATTGCTGCCATCTAGGATATTCTAGGCTCTGGCTCTCTGGGCTCCTTTTTTTTATTTTTTTAATTTTTTTTAATGTTTATTTATTTTTGAGAGAGAGAGACAGATAGAGAGAGAGAGAGAGAGACAGAGCGATTAAGGGAGGGGCAAACAGAGGGAGACACAGAATCTGAAGCAGGCTCCAGGCTCTGCGTTGTTAGCACAGAGCCTCACACAGGGCTCTAACTCGCAAGCTGTGAGATCATGACCTGATCTGGGTCGCCCAGCTGACTGAGCCACCCAGGTGCCCCTCTCTGGCCTCTTTTTACCTGAATTCTTTCTACCTCCTGCAAAATTCCATGTCCGCCTAGCTTCACAGTATGGCTCCTCGGTTTTCAATGGTCTCCTCTTGGTCAGTCAACTGCACTTACCTTTCTTTTGGTCACACACTGCCATGTCCACTCTGTACTTGTTGTTAACTTGTTGCACTGCTAAAATCACTAGTTTGGACATCCCACTCTGGCCACATTTGCTTATACTTTAAGCTATTAGTTTCATTACTTTTTACTCATTTCTTAACATAATCTCTTAATTGCTTCCATCAAATGCTTTTTGGTCTTTCCAGCTTAGACATGGTTTGTTTTTCTTGTTGGCCAATAGTGTCCTTGACTAGCCTCTTGCTTCATCATCTTTCTATCAACCATCAGGTCTGGGTTGATTTAACAATCTGTTGTCTTCCCACAAATGCCTAGCTTCTAGGATAATGAGGAAACATTCACATTATAAAATAAGCTGGAAAGCAGTTGGGCTACAAAGTTAGTGAGACCCATCCATCTACTTACATTCATACCAAAAAGGATATTTCTTATATCTTCCAGAAGTGGTATCTCTCTTTCTGTCTAAAGTGAATATCTTCATTTGAGACCTAGTTCCCTTTTCCTTTTGCCTGGCTTTCTCAATGTTTTAATTTACCTATTGTTACAAATCACCACAAATGTACCAGGTTAAAACATCAAACATATAATCTCACAGTTTCTGAAGGGCAGGAATCCAAGAGTGGCTTAGCTCCATGGTTCTTGCTCTGGGACTATAGTGGGCTTGTGATAAGCCAATGGCTGAGACTCTGGTCTATCAAGAGTGAACTGGGAAAGGTCTACTTTTCAGTTCACTCACACGGTTGTGGGAAGACCTCAATTCCTTGCCATATGCAACTTTCCACAGGCTCCCTGAGCTTACTCACAACCTCGTTACCCCCAGAGAGACTGCAACAAAGAGCAGCCAAGAAAGAAGCATAGTATCTTTTTAAATCTAACTCAGGAGTGGCATAACGTCATTTTTTGCCATGTTCTATTTGTTAGACCAACCCTCGTAAAATGAAGACAGTTACATAAAGGTGTGAGCAGCATGGGTGGAGATCATTGGTGGCCATTTTGGAGACTGGCCACAAAGCTAAGGTATTTCAAATTCTTGAATTTTCCCCTCTTTCTTATATTGTTAATATATGGTTGTTGTTACTATTGCTTGGGCTCTCTTCTATTAGCTTTTAATATTTAAATGTGTTAAATTTCTCTCACTGGAAAAATCTCACATGTCTTTATATTGCAACCTGAATTTTGTTCACACTGCTCTGCTGAGATTATGATTGCCAAGATCACTGGGGGTATCATTGTGGTTGGATCTTATGAAACAATGTTCAGTCTTTAGATCTCACCTGAGAACTGAAATGCAGTTCATATTGAGAACCACTTTCTCTCTTTTAATATACTTTATGATTTAGAGCAGTGTTGGCATCATAGCAATATTGAGAAGAAGGTACAAAGATCTCCCATACGCCTCCTGCTGCTACACAAGCACAACCCCCCATGCCCACTATCACTGTCCCCCACCAGAGTGTTACATCTGTCACAACCAGCGAGTTTTTACTGACAGACCTTTATCACTGAGTCCACAGTTTACAACAGGGTTTACTCTTGGAGTTGCACTATGGGTTTTGACAAATATACAGTGACATATATCCACTATTATAGTACCAAACACAAAGTATTTTCATTGCCCTAAAAATCCTCTGGGTCTCACCTATTCATTCTTCCTCTCGACCTCAACTAACTCCTGGCAACCACATAACTTTTTACTATCTCCATAGTTTTACCTTTGCCATAATGTCCTATCATTGGAAGCTTACAGTTTTAGCCTTTTCATATTGGCTTTTCTTTTCACTTAGTTGTGTGCATTTAAGTTTCCTCCATGTCTTTTCATGGCTTTCTAGCTCATTTTTTTTTAATGTTTATTTATTTTTGAGAGAGAGAAAGACAGAGTGCAAGCAAGGGAACAGCAGCAAGAGGGAGACACAGAATCCGAAGCAGGCTCCAGGCTCTGAGCTGAGCTGTCAGCGCAGAGCCCAACACAGGGCTCAAACTCATGGACCGCGAGATCATGACCTGAGCTGAAGGCGAACGCTTAACCAATGCTTAACCAACTGAGCCACCCAGGCACCCCAGTTACTAGCTCATTTCTTTTTAGCACTGAACAATGTCCCATTGTCTGCTTGTGCCACAGTTTATTTATCCATTTACTCATTGAAGGACATCTTGTTTGCGTCCATGTTTTGGCAATTATGAATAAAGCTGCAATAAGTGTCCATGACCCTGTGTTATCTAACTTTTCTACACCTTTGCACTCTGTGTCCTGTTGATGTTACTTAAAGCTCTGTTTCAATCCTCTTCTCTTCAGACATTATATCTTCTCCTTAGGAGACCTCACTTATTTTCATGTCTTTTTTTTTTTTTAATGTTTGTTTATTTTTGAGATAGCATGAGTGGGGGAGGGGCAGAAAGAGAGGGAGACAGAGGATCTGAAGTGGGCTCCACACTGATAGCAGCGAGCCTGATGTGGGGCTCAAACTCATGAGCCATGAGATCATGACCTGAGCTGAAGTTGGATGCTCAACCGACAGCCACCTAGGTGCCCCTATGTTCATGTATTTATCATCTAAGTACTGACAATGGCACAAGAACATGAAATCCTTGAATGTAACTGAAGATAAAATGTGGAAAAGAAGTTTCAGATGAATAACTGGCTCTAAGACACATTGTTTTATAGTTACTTGAGCTAGTTTTCCCACTGAAAAGCATTTTTAAATATTCAAATAAATTTTGATGCAGATAAGATAATAGCAATTGCTCTGCATAAGTTTGCACTTTCAGAAAATTGTCTTGAAAAACATGGTGGTTAATGTTTGGTGTTTAGAGCATTGTAATGGCATGGAGTTTTTGAAAATTGACTTCATAAAGTGTGAATTGTTTCCTAAAGAAAAGGTTTTCATGTTGTCTTCTTCCATTCTGGTTCTGGTATGTGAGAAAACTATGCATGCACATTCTTATTGCATTTGGTACATATTTCCTTCCAAAAAATACACTGAATTCTACTGACACAACCAGTGTTTGATAATGTCTATAGTCTTTCAGACATAATTAAAACTTGTACTATTCAAGTAATTGAACTATTATATTTATATTTACTTATCCATCTCCCTAAGATGTCTATAAAAATACTCAACAGGGATACTGACTTAATTTCTGGATCTAAAATGTTAATGATATAAATGTTAAATAGGATGTGCATGAAGCCACAATTATATTCAAGAAGAAATTTCTCCAAGAAATAGATCTTACTAATCTGTATTCTTAAGTCTCAAGCATTTTAAGACCCTTGTTTAGACCTTTTTCTATGTGAGTTTCAAGAGAGAATGAAAGTTTTCAGCGTATAAATTCCAGGAAGGAGACTGCGAGTTTTCCATATCATTTAATGCAGCCATTGTTTGAAGTAGCATGTGAAACCTAAATGTAACTGCTTATGGTTAGAACTAAAATTTGGGTTTACATAGTCTGAAACTGTTAATGTTAATTTTAAATATGTAGTGTTTTTTTTTCTTTTTTATGTTCTTTTAAAGGCTCCTGTCATTATCAATTCATGCGTTGGTATGGCAATAACCAAAGGATGGCTAGATGTTTAGAAAAAGAGACAAAAATGTGGAAAATTCTTTCCAATACCCCTTGTCCTTTTCCCCTGCATGCATGTGTGTGGATGTGCACACACACTCACTCAACCATTCGCTATATGTAGAGCAACATTTACGCCTAGATTTCTCATTAGAACTTTATGTCACCCTTTCACTTTTTATAGATTTGGCTACTGCTATCTGAAGACAGAGGCCACCTAAAGTACAGTCACATTATATTAAAATGTGTGCACCTACACACTATTGTCACCATCTTCCATAGATTCACTTAGGAGGAGATGAACGTATTCAACCAGGATTTTAGAAGCATAACATGCAGAGCTCTGTTGGCCAGGTGTATTCCATGTTACTGCGAGAGTAGGCTGGAGTTGTGCAATTATAGCCAATTAAATAATCTGATAGTCACCAAACCCAACGTTAGCACAGAAAACCATGATGAAAATTTCTATACAGACATATCGAATGACAGCCATTTTACAGCTGTTATTGAATTCATAGTTAGAGTCATTGTGCTACAGCTGTGAGGCAATAGCCCTTGAAATAAATTGCCAAAATTCAGCTACTAAGGACCTCTACGATTAGGTAGGTTTTGGGGGGGTTAGTTTTGCTGTGCTTTGTTTGACAAGTTGCCATTTTGCTTTCCTGTAGAAAGTGTGTATCAAGTAAAGAAATTAGTTTATGCTAGTTTGGCATTCTAGAAACTTCTGAGCTCTTTCAGCTCTGTAGGGTGTCATTTGGTGCATGGGAGCAACTTAGTGCTCTATAGCTGCATAAATTATTTATTTAGGATACTAAATAGTATGATTTGCCCCGGAAGAATTAATGCATTTCCTTATGTGTCTAACTTCTATTTGGGGGATATCTTATGAGAGACTATACACCAACGTAGGTTAAGATTCACTGAAAATTCAGTTCATGATTGATGTCTGTTATTTGTATGCATCACTGTTTTCTTGGACAACATGGTGGCCAGGGATTGAACAATGGAAATGAAGCCAGAACCACACATGATCCTTAAATCATAGCTTGCATCCATAAACAACTGGCATATTGAAACAAAGGACCTGATCAGATTTAAGTCCTTGGCTGTGTCAAAGTTTTCAGTCTCAAAATTGGGTATATACTGATTAAAAGAACAGTCTATTAAGAGAATAATTCTACTAGAAGCTCAATAGATATCTCACTCTAACAGTCCATCACATCAGAATCTGGTTAGGTAGTCCAAAAAGTTACTGAAGGTAGAAAACCATGGAAAATAAAGATGTGTGTGTGTGTGTGTGTGTGTGTGTGTACAGGTAAAGCATATAAATGCACATTTTGTTTTTTCTAATCTTTTGATAAACTTTCTCTGAGTCTCAGGTAGTTGACGTTTCTTCTATTTCCCTGTGGCCTTGAAAATAAAATCCACACTCTTGTGTTCCTCATTGGAGCAATGGAAAACATGAAGACACTTGTATAGAAATTTGAGTGCAATGTGTTTCCTGGATTTTTATGATACCTTTCTTAAATTTTAAAAAACTCTTTGCCCAAACCCATTCTGACATATTTTGGGCAACTTGCAATCATTGCATTTTTAAAACATTTAACTTAGTTTTATAAAACAAAAACTAAAAGTCTTTTCAACACTTAGGTGTTTTATGTGGTATGCAATTAAATACCATAACTACAATACCAAGTACATCTGACAATAGGCTTAGCAGGAAGCAGATCTGACACTTAATAAGTGAGAAACCACACCTCTGGGAACAGACTGGGGCAGCTACACTATGCATTGGTCTGAGAATCCAACAGTACGAATTATAGAAGATGTGGAGAGTTGGGTGAGTCATCCAGTGGAAGCTTGTGAAAAGCATCTGTAGATTTGATGTTTGAGCTGGAATCAAGATTTTGAGCCAATTCCACCTGGTGCTGCCACTCAAATGAATTATTCAATTGCTATCACTATAAGATAAGTCAAAAAAAAATGCTTCGATCCTCATCCACCATGATTTGTCATGTGACTTTGCTCTTCGTGTTCACAAGATCACCGTGGTGACCAAACATTGCATCTTAATTCCAGGTGGGAAGAAAAAGTATGTGACGAAAATAAAAGTGTAGCACTTCTACTGGAAAAGTAACGTTTCCAGAGAAGTCACCAGCAGTGTTTGGGTTACTTCTTGTGTTCAAGAAATGATGTGCAAGAAATTACGTCACATAGGTATTCCTAGATGCAACCAAAGCTGGAGTTAGATATTCAGAAGAGCATACCGGAAGCGGAAAAAAGAAAACAACAAGATTCTTTTGGTAAAAAAGAAGGGGAACTTATGTGGTACAGGAAGCTAGCAGGGTTTGTGCTTTCAAATAGCTCAAAGGCCACCTCCTCTGGGAAGCCTTCCCAGACTTCTTACCCCAAGTTCCCTGTTAAGAGTTCTCATAGGCCCAAATACATTTTCAAGTAATTTTGCTTTTATGTCTCTGTTCCTTGATTGCTATTTTCTCCCTTATAGAAGGATGATGGCGGGGATCTGTTTCCGTTTTTGCTCACTAATTTATACCTAGCATCTGACATACTGCCTGACATATAGTAAGTACTTGATATGCTTATTTTTTTATTTATTTTTTTTTTCAACGTTTTTTTTTTTTAATGTATTTTTGGGACAGAGAGAGACAGAGCATGAACGGGGGAGGGGCAGAGAGAGAGGGAGACACAGAATCGGAAACAGGCTCCAGGCTCCGAGCCATCAGCCCAGAGCCTGACGCGGGGCTCGAACTCACGGACCGCGAGATCGTGACCTGGCTGAAGTCGGACGCTTAACCGACTGCGCCACCCAGGCGCCCCGATATGCTTATTTTTTTAATGAATAACTGATTACTATTATTTAAAACATATCCAATGAAGAAATGATTTGGTGTTGCTTTATAGTCTATGCAGTGCTTTTAAACACCTTCAAAATTAGGTCTCTTTTTTCCCTCCAAGTGTTTTTTTGTTTTTTTTTTTTTCTGACTAAAACCCATTTTTATTCTTCATTTATATGAAAGGAGAGAATAATTGGTCAGTATCCTCATTATAACAATTTTATTTCTTTTCTTTAGAATGAGTTCTTTTTTTTAAAAATTTTTTTTTTAACCTTTATTTATTTTTGAGACAGAGAGAGACAGAGCATGAACAGGGGAGGGTCAGAGAGAGGGAGACACAGAATCTGAAACAGGCTCCAGGCTCTGAGCTGTCAGCACAGAGCCCGAGGCGGGGCTCCAACTCACGGACCATGAGATCATGACCTGAGCCAAAGTCGGCCGCTTAACCGACTGAGCCACCCAGGCGCCCCTAGAATGAGTTGTTGAGTGAGGTGTTTATATTACATTTTCTAGGAAAACTATCTACAGTGTCTTTCTTCGAAATTCTCTTTTCATTGTCATTGTTCAATCATAGATATAAAACATTCATGTAAGGAGAGACCACAGGACCCCTCTGGTTCAACTTCCTCACTTTGGAGGTAGAGAAACTGAGGCCCAAAGAGGTTAACTGAATTTCTCAAATGACATAGGAAAAGTTCCTGGCAGAGGCAAAATATCGACCTGGGTTTCCAATTAATTCCCTGTTTTGTACTGTATTTCTTTATATGACATGGCTTTTGTGACCCAAATAAGATACAGTAATGAATAAAGTCCTCATCAACACATGTATCCAAGAAATGATCTACTGTTTTTGGTTGTTCCATCTAAACTGAAATTGGCCAAAAACAACCCCCCCCAAAAAAACAAAAACAAACAACAAACAAACAAACAAACAAAAACCGAAATTTGGTCTAGTGTTTATAAACAAGGAA
Organism: Panthera onca; assembly: GCF_046562875.1. NCBI lineage: Eukaryota > Metazoa > Chordata > Mammalia > Carnivora > Felidae > Panthera > Panthera onca. Next base: position 19,458,467 of record NC_138343.1, on the reverse strand, counting down.
TAAAGAGTTGAAGATGTATTAATCAGGTTTACTGTTATATTTGAAATCCTTTAAAAATAATCTTTCTGTTTCATTTACCATCTCTAAATTATGTTATATAGTTGTTTGTGTGTCAGTAAGAGTTTATATGTTTGGATTTCATAAATATGGGGTTAAAATACTGTATTAGTTTGAAAGAACTGCCATAACAGAGTACCCAGACTGGGCAGCCTAAGCAATGGCAGCCGACTTTCTCATAGCTCTGGGGTTTGGAAGTCCAAGATGAAGGTGTTGGCAGGGTTGACTTCTTCCAAAGCCTCTCTCCTTGGCTTGCAGATGGCTATCTTCTTCCTGTGTCCTCACATGGTCTTTCCTCTGTGTGGTCTGTGTCTTAATCTCCTCTTCTTATAAGGACACCAGTCATATTGGATTAAGGTCCACCCTAAAGGCCTTCTTTTAACTTAGCCTCTTTAAAGCCCCTGTCTCCATATATAGTCACATTCTGAGGTGCTGGGGGTTAGACCTCAACAAAAGAATTCTGGGGGACGCAGTTCAGCACATAAGAAATACTCATCAGGTAATTCCTATAAGAAGTCTGCAGAAGGACCCAACATCCTAAGAGAATATATTCCTATCCTTTACTGAGGAAATGTTTTTAGAATTTTAATTAATCAATACACTGTAACAATACTTTTTCTATCTTCAATATCAGGCTAACACTGTTAATGAAAAATTGGAAAAAATTCTGTTGTAGCTGGAGATCCAACTATTGATTGACTTCTCAACTGTTTTTGAAGGATACATACCACCCAAGTGACTTCAATTTAGCCACCCATAAGAACCAAGACTGTGTATGGAAGCATTACCTAGACACAAACATCACTCCTAGCTTTGGGGCCTTCAGAAAACTTATTAATCTCTTTAAGTTTCCTCATCTACAAAATAGAGACAGTGACTACATGAAGAATTGCTGAATAGCATTAACTAAATTAAGGTATGGAATATATTGTCCCTTAATATCACTTTTCACGTCTCATTTTGTCAATCACAGTTTTGTTAACAAATTTCATGTGCCAAAAGTTGTGAAATTTGAATACTTAATTATCTGTATAATCCTAACTTTAATTTTCATTTCGTATACATGGTATCATAATGGATAATATTCCAGAAGGTAGCCAGTCCAGTCAGATGCAGTAGGTAAATTTTACACTCAGTTCAAAGAACAAAGTTAAATTTTAACTGTTTCATGAGACTGGACAGTGGAGTAAAAGTTCTTTGTTCCTGATCCCATCTAGTAAGGTTTGTCTATTGAACATGGCATTATCCCAGCTCCCTTGGAAATGGCTAAGGGACTGAAAAACTGTCAATGTGTTGCTTAATTACCTGCACCTGTCTACATAAGAACATCTTATGTGGTAATTATGGATCTGGTGCAAACCATCATGCATGGGGCTTTATTGTGTTTCAATTTCCCTTCATATCTCAATCCAGTCCCAGGGCTACCTTTTGGCTTATGAGCACCCCCATTCAACACAAAATAAATTGGTTTCACTCAAGAAGATTAGAAATGGTGGGAAATATAATTCCCCCTTATTCTTGGCAACAGCGTATGTGTTATTCTAAACCAGCAGAAAATACACAGGAGGAAGAAGAAAATAGATTTTTTTTTTTTTTCGTCAACAAAGTTGAAGCTCTAGCAGCTAACTGGCCAAACCCGGACTTGAGAAACCGCCCTGACATTTGTCTCCAACCCGGCTCTTCCAGGGTTTGAGAGACAAGGTTGAAGGGGGCATCGAGGGGAAGGCTTGGGTTCCCCCATCTCGGCAATAACTAGGCTTTCAACTGCAGGACAGAGCAAGCAGACTCAGAATCTCACGGGCTGTGTGACAAAGGAGGAAGAGGGATGGTTCCAAGTTGAGTTGAAGCTTCTGCTTCCTAGCTTCCTCACTGCTCCATCTGCCTCTTCGGAGAGCTCCCATCTCCCACTGTGTGCAGCTGACTTTCAAGCACTCCTGGTGGCATAATGACTGAGACAAAGATATTTCCTCCAGTTGTCGATGGCACTCCTATCCTGAAACTGTCCCAGGAACCTCATCCAAGTCTCCCTCCGCCCCGTCCTTGGTCTCCATGAACAAGAGGGAAGGAAGGGCTTCATCCTGCTTCTCATTGATGATCCTCTTAGTTTCAAGGCCACAGGTATCTAAACATGAAATAATATTTTTATTTTAAAATGTGAGTTCTTTGGAAGATCTTGTGTATTATTGGATCATGTAGCTATTCCTGTAGCCAGAAGAGGAGATCACTACCCAGAGGAAGAGCCAGACTGCTGTGTCTGGATACTTAAAAAGACATTTGGAGGGGGAGAGCATCTGCAAATGTTGATGAAAATGGGTTTGGAACATCTCCTTTGATCAGGAAATAGGTGGACCATAAAATGTCTGATACATGACGCTGCCTGCAGCAAACCCACATTCTGAGACCCAGTCATCTTATTACTCTAGAAACACCAATAGAAAAAGGAAGAAGGCTTAAAAGATCTAACAGTTTCCAAATGCAATTGGTGTGCAGTGTTGGGTTAACCAAAAGTTGTCACATTTTTACTTCTGTGAAATGACTGATCATTTATATTTCATATATCAAGCCAGAGACTTTTTGTGACCAGTGTTCAAAAACTCATATGGCTATTAAAAATACAAGTTTGCTTATGACCTGTTTTGTTTTCTATAATGTTTGTGAGTCTCCAAAGGGCAGGGCCTAGTATCAGACTTCTTTGCACGTCAGGTATTTCCTTCCTCATAAGAGACATACATGTTTTTTGTTTTGTTTTGTTTTGTTTTTTTGTTTTTTACCATATGAAATTTATTGTCAACATGTTTTATATTCAATGATGAAGGCGATGCAAACATATTATCAATAACAGAAGCTTAGAGCTGGAAGGGATATTTTATCATCTACTTTTTGTTTTGTTGATTTTTGCATTATCTACTTTAAGACCTAACGTTACAAATGGGAACATTTAAAAGTGCTTAGTTTCAAGATCTGAGAGATGAGTTAGCTGCCCTGAATTCTTCCATTAAAATATAATGATGATGACACTAACAGCAGCAACAAAAACTTTATAAATAAAACAATGTAACTCAACGGGGCAAACTTTTGGCGAAGGAGGAAGGATGCAGTTTAGAGGAGAGACATTGGCTTGGAGTCAAGATCTCAATCCTGCTGTCTCATCTCAGCCATGTGCAGACCCGAGTGGCAAAGGGATTCTATGGAGGGTCAGCTAACTGAATTGCAACCACATGCTGCAAACTTCACTGAGCCTTCAGTAAACTCTGTCATTAAGAGAAAGGACAGAGTTCTTTTCTTGAGGAAATCTATAGTTCTAGCCTAACTTAGATGATTAAAATGAGTTTCATTTTATTTTGTATTTACAGAGAAGCCAACAAAAATATAGCTCCCATCTTAATAAGCCTGTTGAATATACAAAATGTACTGAGATTTCAGGAACAGAAAACAAGTAGGTCCCTTGTAAGGGCTTGTTTCTTGTTTTAATAGACAATGACACAGGATTCATATAAGAGATGTGCTAACTTATATTTTAAAAAATCTCCTGGATCATTTTTTAGAAAAATGTGGTGCAAAATTCAGAAATGTTCATTTACTAAATCTGTATATGGTTATATGGAGGACCCCTCCATCAGTGGTGTTTCTGTCCTTTTACCTTCATTTGTTAGCATAGCTTGGACTACATTAAATACCTTTCAGCTACATCTAAGAATGTTTAATCTCAAATTTCTTTCTAAAGGAAATGGGATTTTTAAATAAAACAGCCTGACTTGTTAAAAGATTTTTACAATACATACATGAGGGCAGTCTTTCTATTATCCTGGATGAGTTGGGAGCTAGAAAACAGAGACATTTGGCTCATCACCAACACCTCAATTCTGTCATTGGCATTTATGTGGGCAGGGCTGGAACAGACATCAAAAATGATAGAGATAAAATTCTTCCTATATCTCTTGCAGAAGAAGTAATTAATATTCAGGTGTGTCTTCATTCTTTTCTTCTTCCTTAGCACATATGAAAAATATGATGAAATATTAGAAATATATATATATATATACATATATATAATGTAATTAGTAGAACTTAATGCAAAGGCAATAAAGACATTTATTGAAATGAAATTAAATGAAAAATATAACTAAAAAGATAACATAATAAAAATCAAATGGAAATAATTCAAAAGACCTTTTAGATCTGTACCCTGAAAACTATAAAACATTCATGAAAGAAACTGAAGAAGATGGAATATTAATGGGAAGGTATCCTCTGTTCATGGGTTGGAAGAATTAATATTGTTAAAATGTCCATACTACCCAAAGCAATCTACACGCAATACAATCCCTGTAAAAATTCCAATGGAATTTTTCACAGAAATAAAAAGGAACCTAAAATTAGTATGGAATCACAGATGATGCTGAATAAGACAAAGCAATCTTGATAAAGAAGAACAAAGGTAGAAGCGTCATGTTTCCTGATGTGAAACTATGTAACAAAGCTATAGTAATCAGAACAGTAAGGTACAGAGAGCCCAGAAATAAACTCACACCTGTACAGTCAACTAATACTTGACAAGAGCACCAAGAATTAGCAATGGTGGGGAGGGGGGTGGCGCCTGAGTGGCTCAGTCGGTTAAGCATCCAACATCAGCTCAGGTCATGATCTCATGGTTCGTGGGTTTGAGCCCCGTGTCCAGCTCTGTGCTGAGAGCTCAGAGCCTGAACCCTGCTTCAGATTCTGTGTCTCCCTCTCTCTCTTTGCCCCTCCCCTGCTCATGCTCTGTCTCTCTCAAAAATAAGTAAATGTTAAAAAAAATTAAAACAAGAATTAGCAATAAGGGAAAGAAAGGATAGTCTTTTTAATAATGGTGCTGGGAATAGTGGATATCCAAGAATGAAAGAATGAAATTGGACCATTATCCTATATACACAAATTAACATGAAAGAGATTAGAGATTTGAATGTAAGACCCGGAACCATGAAACTCCTAGAAAAGCATAGGGAAAACAAAACAAAACAAAACAAAAAACAAAACAAAACACAGAAACTTCATATTGGCCTTGGCAATGATTTTTTAGATGCGACAACAAAAGCAAAAGGAAAAAAATTTAAAAAAATTTAAAAGTGAGACTACATCACATTAAGAACCTTCTGTGCGGCAAAAGAAATCATCAGCAGCAAATTATCATCATCATCAAGGCAACCCAAGGAATGGGAGAAAATATATCTGAAAGGAGGTTAATATTCAAAATATATTGGAAACTTATACAACTGAAACAGGAAACATAAATGAGTAAATAAATGAGCAAAGGGCCTGAATAGACACTTTTCCAAAGACAGACAATGGCCAAAAGGTGCTCTACATCATTAACCACTAAGGAAATGCAAATCAGAACCACAATAAGACATTACTTCAAACCTGTTAGAATGGCTATTATCAGAAATACAAGAGATAAGTGTTGGGGAAGGTGTAGTAAAAAGAAAACCCTTGTGCACTGTTGGTCAGGATGTAAATTGATGCAGCCACTTTGGAAACAGTAGCAGTCTCTTCAAAAAATTAAAAATAAAACAATTCCACTTGTGGGTATATATCCATAGTAAATGAAATCAGTATCTCAAAAAGCTATCTGCACCCCTATGTTCATTGCAACATTATTTATCATATCCAAGATATGGAAATAATTTAAGTTTCTTTTGGGGTATGAATAAGTAAAGAAAGTGTGTGTGTGTGTGTGTGTGTGTGTGTGTGTGTGTAATGGAATGTTACTCGACCATAAAAAAGAAGGAAATCTTAACATTTGCGTCAACATGGATGAAACTGGAGGACATTATCCTAAGTGAGAAAAGCCAAACACAGAAAAACAAATATTGTATGATCTCACTTATATATGAAACCTAATGATGTTGAAATTATAGAAGCAGAGGGCAGAAAGTTGGTTGCCAGGAGCTGGTGAGCTGGGGAAATGGGGAGATGTTGATCAAATGGTGCAGATTTTCAGTCATAAGATGAATAAGCCTTGAGGCTATAATGTATAGCATGGTGACTCTAGATTGATAATGCTGTTGAAAGTTGGTACAAGAGTAGATCTGAAATACTGTCACGCCTACAAAAAAGATGTGAGGTAATGGATGTGTTCATTGACTTGGTTATGGTCATCATTTCACAATGTACACATACATTAAATCATTACATTGTACACCATAAAAAAAATAACAACAAAAACAAAAACAGGTCTTTTAATGGAGGCTTCTGCAAACCACAAGCTGGTGTCCTCTCTTCCTAGGGCTTAAGATCATTTCAAGAAATATCTCAGGGGGAAAGGGGTGCTTTCGCCATAGGGAAGCCCAGTGGCTCCTGACATACAACCTTTGAGAGGGCAGGGTCTAGAGAGATTCTGTTAAACCCAACTGAGCTATCTTTAGCCATACCTAGATTTTCCATTCTACCTTTCAGCAACCAGGCACATCACTTTCCTGTCAAACACTCCATTTTTCAATGGGGTGCCTGGATGGCTCAGTCAGTTAAGCAACCGGCTTTGGCTCAAGTCATGATCTCACGGTTCACGGGTTCGAGCCCCACATTGGGCTCTGCTGACAGCTCAGAACCTGGAGCCTGCTTCGGATTCTGTCTCTCTCCCTCTCTCTGACCCCCCTCCCCCACCTTGCTCTCATTCTGTCTCTCAAAAATAAATAAAAAATGTTAAAAAATTTTAAAGGAAGCCTCTATTTTTCCAATGTACCTACCTTTATATCATCTAACCAACTTGTCTCAAGGTTTTCTCGCGCGGAAATTCAGAATGTCTGCACTTAATGATTCTGAGGTTTTATTCATATATTTCAATCATAATATCACTAAGTAAAAATTACAAAAGCAGAAGCCATTCTCTTATTACTACATTCAGACTAGGAAAATATCGCATCGTTTTGTTTATGCTAATTATGAATGTTTTTGTGTTCCTGTTTTGTAGGAAAGTGTTGCTTTAAAATATTTACAATGGGGGTTCCTGGATAGCTCAGTTGGTTAAGCATCTGACTTTGGCTCATGTGATGATCTGTGGCTCACGCTCTGTGAGTTCAAAGCCCACATTGGGCTCTCTGCTCAGAGCCCACTTGGGATCCTCTTTCACTCTCTTTCTGCCCTTCCTCCCCTCATTATGTCTCTCTCAAAATAAATTTAAAAAAAAACTTAAAATAAAAAAAATAAATGTTTAAGATTGGCGGCCATCTGTTATTTTCCAAATGTTAATCTTTACTTAATTTCTATCACTTATAGAAATATAATCGCACAGAAGCCGGTTTTTTACATACCATAGTGTTTTAAAGAGGCAGAGAAAATAAATGCATTGCTAATCTCAGAAATCTTAGCAGAGACTCATCCAACGTTTCATTATCTTAAAAAAAAAATAAAGCCACATATCACTGCATGGTGATACAGATAAGTTTGACTGTTTAAAGGAGTAATTCTGAAGAAATATTACATTACAAATGCAAACAGATTGAGAAAGCTGAAGTTGCTCAGTATGTATTGATAATATTAGATTATATCTCTGCATTCAGGGTAATAAAATTCAAGTTTCTAGGAAGGGAATGAAAAATTATATACCATTTTATTTGTTTATTATTCAAACAAGTTGGTGATTTATATCACTTTCAAGGAAGTGGGAGTAAGACAAAACTTTCCAAGGATAGGAAACATGGTATCTTGGAATTTTAACACACAAACATCAGAAGACAAGTGCTTGAATATAAGATGGAAATATACAAGAGTTGGTCTCACCTATGGGGAAAAAATGCAAGAAATTACTGGGTCCCATGTGTGCGATCGGTTGTTTGAATAGTTTGCTACACCAAAATCATTTCTTCATGACCAAGATGATAGCCTGAAACTTCTAACTATTTAACTTACAGCATGCACAGATCTCTCTTATATAGATTTACTTAGAAAAACAAAATCTAATATAGTTTGATCTCCATAAAAAAGTGAGCACTTGTCCTCTTTATTTACAATACGTTTCCATTTGTGTCCGAAATATTTATTTCTGCAAATAGCTGTCTATTAATCATTACCCTTCTCTTTTTTTATTTAAAAATATGTTTTAATATTCATTTGTTTTTGAGAGACAGAGAGAACAGAGAGTGAGCTGGGGAGGGGCAGAGAGAGAGGGAAACACAGAATCCGAAGCAGGCTCCAGGCTGAGCTGTCAGCACAGAGCCCGATGTGGGGCTCGAACTCACAAACTGTGAGACCATGACCTGAGCCGAAGTTGGATATTCCACTGACTGAGCCACCCAGGTGCCCCAGTCATTACCATTCTCTTATTCTACCCCAGACTACCTTCGCCATATATTTTTTTAATTGGTAGGAATAGAGCTATCTTTCTAGAAAGAATAGAGAGGCAGGGAATGGAAAGAGGAAATAAGAAAGATAGTGTGTTTTGGGGAGAACAGTAGGGGAACTCCTGTGGAAAGACACGTACAAATAAAGTCATTGACCACAGCTTAAAGCAATACACTGCGATAGGTAAGCAGAGAAGCACTTCAAAAGTGCTAGAGATGTTAAGAAAAAGAGACTGGTAAAGCCACTAACATAAAATATCATCTCTCCACACAAAATGGCCGTATATAATAAAAACAGAGCATCAAAATAACCAAACACTGTTCTAACAATACCTAATGAGAAAAACAAATGGTTACTGTCTTCTGGCTGCAATAGAATAGCTTGTATTAGACCAAATAGGCCACTGAAAACAACTATAAAAGCTGGCAGTTTGAGGGCAACAGAAAACAAATAAGGCTGATGGGACATGAGAGGCCAACACTTAGAGGAAAGGAAAGTGTGAGTAAGTGAGCCCAAAATTCTCTGCTAACTTTTCTTCCCCAAGGTCTTTGGCGAGTCCTAATTTTGAGCCTCTCAAATTCCATGGATAAAGCAGCTACTGAGAGGTTAAGAAGTTAAATTCAAGGTTTCCCAAGGATGACCTTAGTAAACATGTTATATTTTTAGTGGGTGCTCCTGAAACGCTATATACCTTAAGAGTAAAGACAAATCACAAATAGACCAGCCTTCAAATGCCACCTAAAGCTAGCTTCAGTTCATCTCAATGCCTTGTTGAATCTAGGTGACATGTTCCGATGCTAACTCCTCCTTACAAGAAAACCCCATCCCATCTGGAGAAGGTGAACATCATTTGAAGGCTCTGAAGCTTTTCTTGCATAATGCCTGCCATGAAAAAAAAAATTAAAAAACACAAGTAATTTAAAAAGAGCAAAAATAGAGATGCCTGGGTAGCTCCGTTGGTTAAGTGATGAACTTCAGCTCAGGTCATGAGCTCATGGTTCATGAGTTCAAGCCCTGCATCAGTCTCTGTGCTGACAGCTCAGAGCCTGGAGCCTGCTTCGGATTCTGTGTCCCCCTCCCTCTCTGCCCCTCCCCTGCTCATGCTCATTCTCTCCTCTCTCTCTGACTTTCTCTCCTTCAAAAATAAACATTATTTTTTTTTAAAAGAGCAAAAATAAAGACTAAAAACTGACTTCCCAACCAACAGAATGGAAGCAAGAAGACAGAAGGATACCATCTTTCCACAAAAAGGAAAAACAGTTTGTTGACATGAAGTTCTATTATATCGAAAGTATTCTTCAAGAAAAAAGATGAAATACAAATGCTTAGCAAAACTGAGATATTCATCACCAGCAAAGGCACACTAAAAAAATAACAAAGGGAGCCCTTCAGATAGAAGGAGAATGATGTCAGAGAGACACATGTCAATGGTAGAAAGAATAAAATGTTCCAATGGGTGATAAATCTAAAGGATTGTTGACTATATAAAACAATGTTCGTGAGTAAGAGTGGCTTAATGATTATATTTTTTTGTAATATTTTTGCCAGGACTTTGTATCAAGGTAATGCCAGCCTCACTGTTCAAAATGCATACAGGGGCACGTGGGTGGCTCAGTTGGTTAAGCCTCTGACTCTTGATCTGGGCTCAGACCATGGTCTCATATAGTTAGTGAGTTCAAGGCCTGAGTTAGGCTCTGTACTGAAAGCACTGAGCCTGCTTAGGGATCTCTCTCTTTTCTCTCTTTCTTTCTCTCTCTCTCTCTCTCTCTCACTCGCTCTCTGGCACCCCCCTCCTCCGGCTGATGCTTGCTCTCTCTCAAAATAAATAAATAAACATTCAAAACAATTTTTAATGCATATAATGTAAATCTTTACTTGAGATAATATATTTCAAGGAGTTGGGCAATCTTACACAAAAGCAGATTCTCAAAAAAGTGGCAGCGCAGTGCAGGTTTGCAACTCTTTGCATATGTGACTTCACTCTGCAATTTGCCACCTGTATCACTTCAAAACGGTTGCTACCTCTCTGAGTCTCAGTTTCCGTGTGTAGAGAATGAAGATAAGTATAATGCGCTCATTATATTGTTCCAGGAAGGTTACATAGTTAAATCAAATATTTCTGTGAAGTGATGAGCTCCATGACTTGCCTGTATCTAGTGGTCGACAAATGTGAATTTATTTTTTCCATTTCTGTCTCACGTATTCCTTTGTGTTCTCTTTGTTCACTCCCTGAATGTCTCTAGTTGGGTTTTCTGGATGCACATGCTAAGTTGGAGTTTGGAATGAAGGGTTTTTATTAAGGACCATCAGAAGGAAGGGGCATGGGAACAGGACTGAGCAGAGAAGAAGTTGAACTGAGATTCAGGCCCACGAAAGCCTTAGCCAACCCCCGCAGATGAACGCCTGTAGATAGATCTCTCTCTTTCTCTCTCTCTCTCTCTCTCTCGCTCTCTCTCTCTCTCTCTATATATATATATATATACCTGTATCTGTATCTATATCATCTATATCTATATCTGTATATCATCTATCTATCATCTATCTATCTATCTGTCTATCTATCTACCATCATCTGACTTAACTCACATTGGACTTAAGGGGTTGAGCCTTTATACGTCCAACTGGACCGGTAACAGTAACAGGCTGTCTTGCGAAGCATGGGGCCTTGGGTGAATTTGCTGTCTATAATGGAGGCAGTCCTGAAACACCGTACAGCTGGGGCAACCAAACTTCCTTAAACGGATTCAAATGGCACATCTCCAGAACCACCACACTGTCACTCTCTTATCTCTTCCTCTCTTATCCTTTTTTTCTCCTTTCTTTTCCCATTCCCTTCCTTGCTTCACCTTAGTATACAAAAAGAAGTCATCGACTTGAATACTCTCCATATAATCCAGTATGAGAGCTATGTGAGAGAATCTTATCATAGTAGATCTCTACTTGAACTGGATTCAAAACTTGCTCATCTATAAACATATAGAGTGACGAAAAAGTAGAATTGTTCACCCCAAAGAGTAAAATTATCTTGATCTTAGAAAGTGCCTTATCACCTTTCCTAGGCTATGTGGCTCTAATCTTTAGCATTAATTGTTGATTTTAAAGATAGAAACCAAAATACAGCTACCTTTGTATCTTAATTTAGTTAAATATGAATATTGACATTAAAATTAATGTATTCAATTGTCCATAAAATTAGTGCTTGGCTAGAATTTTTAACATGTGTTTAATCTCTATAACAGCCTTAGAAAAAATGTAAATTATCTAAAATATATACAGCTATATTTTCTTTTTACATAACAACTAAAATTTGAAAAATAGTTTACTGTTAAAATGCTTTGAAAATATTAAAGTATAAGTGTTAGGAATGTGGTAAATACAGACATCTTTTATTCCATTGTAGTCTTTGGGACCATAACTGTCTAATACACTATACTTCACATAGAGAAATTATTTTGTATTTAGATTATTTTCTGATGGATAATTACTAAGAGTCACTTTCTCCTTGGTGATATGGACTTAATTAGTCCTTCTCTTATCCCTTTTCACATGGTTTGGCCTTGATATGAAACTTCTCTAAACTGATCATTTATGAGAGTAGGAAGAAAGCAGATAGCACATTTTTTAAAAAGAGGAAAAAACAATGAAAAGAAATCAGTACAGCTTTCGCATCTGTTCAAAATAGGGCTCCTGAATCAATCCTCTGCAGAAATAAACAAGGAACCAATTTCCGTTGCATTTTCTTCCTTCCACACCTTAAATTCTTTTCAATCTTTAAGTGATTTCTTAAGGAAAGCTCTTGGGTGGAAACGTATTTATTTAGATTAGCTGGAAAACTGTATATGTCGTAGATCGAAGCAGTCAATGAGCAGGTTATGTTTTTGCATCATGAAATTATTGACTCCAAACCAACAAGCTTGTGCTGGAAGAGAGTGCACACATCTGTTTCTTGGCTGCTTGTCATGACTCTTGTTGGAGAGCTAAGATTAAGCACGTGCAGAATATTGTGTACCATGACATCATACACATCTAGCCCACAGCGTCGACCTGAGGCATCTTTGGTATCGTAATAGAGGGATTCTTGTGCCTGTTCATTTCTGCAACTTGTTGAGAATTATGCGTGTGTGTGTTTTTTAATGCTTTGTTATATCCATGTAAGAAAACTGGGAAAATACGTTGGAGTCTTCATTTTCTTTGATGCAGAGAAACTTCACTAAGCGATATCTGGACTGTATATGACCAGACCCTTAAAAAGGTAATTTGTGGCTTCTGATTGACTACTATAGTAATAAGATGAAGTTTCTTTTAGAACATATATCATTAAACACATTGGTAGAAATTTGTTTTACTTGTGAAAACCATTCAGCAACATAGATTTCTCTAATCTCTGTTATTTATTTAGAGAAACAGAGAGAGAGAGAGTGGGGGTGGTGGGGCAGATAGAGAGGGAGAGAGAAATACCAAGCAGGCTCCACACTGTCAGCCCCAACCTGATGCGGGGCTCTACCTCATGAACTGTGAGATCATATCCTGAGCCGAAATCAAGAGTCAGATGCTCAACTGACTAAGCCACCCAGGGGCCCCTCAAAGACCTTGAAGTTTTAAATCTCAAGGACTTCCTATCTGCTGTCTAAATTAATCATGGAGTCAACAAAAATAAATTAAAAAAATAAACAATATACTTTTTATTGACATATTTATTTATTTGTCATCATAAAAGAGAAAAGGCAACTTTTTATTATTCAGGGATAGCTACATACAGTGCTTTTCTTTGTGTTCAGGAAAGAGAATAATAAAATCATTGATAATTAAATGTTTCCTGAAAGCATCTGAAAACTACTACGATCTGGGTGCTGGTGATACACTGATGAACAGACAGATAAAGCCGTTGCTTTCATGGAGATTCCACTCCAGTATAAGAGACAAAGAAATGAAGAAGCAAACAAATGAACAAAATATCCAATAAAGAAATTAATGTACCATATAATTTAGGCAATGATTTTAATCAAAGATATGCCAAAATCACATCACATAAGATGAAAGCTCAGTGACTGTGTACTTTAAGAACTTAGCTAGTATTAATACATTCACCGTAAAATGTTTTAAACGATGCAAGAAATTCCATGTATATGAGCACTGAAAACATAACAAGGTGGATGCCAACAAAGAAAAAAATTATAATGTCATGGGTAATTATTTTCTTTATATCTATAACACGACTTCTGAAAATAATTTCAACCTTTTAAATGACTGAAGACGGTCAGAAGCATTCTCAGTAGAAACATATTTGAGTATGACAGTCGCCAGAATGGTTATAGAAGTCGTTGTATCTCACACTCAAATTGCAATTTTGAGGAATGATCAGATTGCAGAAGTGAGTTTCATTTAACTGGAGCCACGCTGGCTCATTTGCCCAGAAACAGCCGTGTTATGCAATGGCATGCCAAGGGAATTAATAACTGATGGATGATCAGACCTGCTCAAAGTGGTGCTAATCATTTGCTACTTAAACCACCACATTTTGGCAAATAAAAAGCCTTCACTGGTGCCAAATCTGTAATTACTTTACTTAACGGTGATGACATGTGTGCCTGTTCTGCAAGATCCCATACTGATGCTTCTGTTGTTGGCTAAAAACCACCCAGTACTTGAGATAATAACATCATTTCTGCATCTGTCTCTCTGCAGGATGGGGTTTTTAATTCCTGTTTTCCTATTTCATTTTGCTTTGTCTTTTTGGAAGTTAAAAAAAAAAAAAGATTTAAACCTTACCTTTTCTCGAAGAGCTTTGTTTGATCAAAGCTTACGATCTCTTAGACATAATTTTTCAAAACTGCTCATTTCTCTACATGATTATCCTAGATCATGACCTTGAAGTGACAGTCTATTGATATATGGATATTAATGTGCATATACACATGCATATTTTTGTGACCAAGTGTTGTGCAGATAGAAATGAGGGCCAGATTTCCCCCAATGACTTCATCATTTTCTAGTAGGAAGACTTAACTTCAGGCTGTTAGTGTACAGCCACCAACCAACAGTGGTGCCCTAAGGTGCTGAGTGAAAAGTACCCCCCTTTAGGATATGCATGCCTAAACCACAGTTAGAGAGGGATTTAGGCCATTGGGAGAAGAAATCCAAATGTGTGAAATCTCAAGCAGAGGGTTTCCACTGAAGAAGGGAAAATGTCGGGCAAATTTACAAAAAATATTTTTTATTTTCCATGTAATGAAGGGATTCATTACCTCCCCCAAAAACGTTTGTAAATTATTTTCTTGGAATAGAATAAAAATACCTTGTAGGAGGGGCACCTGGGTGGCTGAGTTCGTCAAGCATCTGACTTCGGCTCAGGTCATGATGTCACGGTTCACGAGTTTGAGCCCTACATGGGGCTCTCTCCTGTCAGTACAGAGCACACTTCAGATCCTCTGTCCCCCAATCTCTCTCTCTCCCCTCCTCACACACGCTCTCTCTCTCTATCAAAGTAAATAAACATTAAAAAACATACTTTTTGATCTTAATATAGTCACTGCAATTTTTATTGGCTAGTGTTTGTATAGTGTGTATATACATATAAAATATATATTATTATATTATATACTATATACTATTAATATATATTATATAGTGTATATATATATATATACATATTTCCCATACTTTTATGTTTTCTATGCTTTTATTTTAAATCAATCTGTGTCTTTCTATTTATTTTTAAAATGTACTTTAAGTAGTTTTTGTAGAGTTGGGTTTTTCATGTTTATCCATTCTGACAATCTTTGTCTTTTAAAAGGGATATTTAGGCCATTTATATTTAATTCAACAATCAATATGATTTGATTTAAATCTAACATTTGCTCTTTTTAAAATTTGTCCTGTCTGTTTCTTGCTTAGTTTTTTACTGCCATATTTATAAATAATTATTATTTAATGATTCATTTTGTCTCTGTTATTGGATAAATGAAAACACCTCTTATGTCTGTGTGCTTGATCTAGGATTTCACTATACATTTTTAACTCTTCACAGTCCGTCTTCAAACAATATTATACCACTTCTTATATAGTACAAGTAAAAAAAAAAAAAAAAGTACTACACCTTCCCACTCTTGTTTTTTGTGCTATTATTGTCATGAGCTATAAATATATGTTATATAGTCCTTAATACATTCTGTTTGCACTGTAAGCAATCACTTATCTTTTAAAGACAATAAACACTGAGAATTATATATTTTTATATTTATTCAAAATTTACCATGTGTTTGCATTCTTTATTCCTTTATTCTAGATCCAAATTTTCATCTGGATCATTTTCCTTCTCTTGGAAATTATGTTTTTAACATTTATTGTACTATAGGTTTGCTACTGATTAATTTTCTTAGATTTCTACCTCTATTAATTCATTTCATCTTTACTTTTGAAGGTTATTTTCTCTAGGTAGACTGCTGGGCAAACAGTGTTTTTGGTTTTAGTTTTAATTTAGCTCAATTTGATGTCCCTGATTTTTAACAGTCTCTCCATTCTAGAACACCCAAAATCCAATTCTTCTATGACTTCCACAAGTTTTTCAGCCTAGAGATTTCTGGTGATTCCCACCCCCCACCCATGGGTGGTTTCTTCTCATGCATGTTTTGTCAATTAAAGACATGACAGCATCCCTGTGGGAGGGATCTTCAGAACTCACTGTGTCAGCATCCTTCCGTTTAGTATTTTCTCATAAAATTTAGCCCCTTAGCTTCCCCAGATTATGCTCTGTCTTTCCTCAACACAACAACTTTCAGTTCCCCCTTCTTTCATTACAACCTGTAACCTATACCAAGGCAGTAAACTTGGTAAATTATAGGTCTCACCATTCTTTTATTTACTTGTTTCAGGGATGGCCATGCTGTACCACCTGCTGTCCAATATTTGAAAATACAAAATAGCTGTTTTATGCATTTCTTGATTTTCTATTTGTTTAAGGCAGGAGGAAAAACTTGTTATGTTTATACACTTGATCTTAGCCAAAAGGCCGAGAAGCAATAAAACTTGTTATGTTTATTTTGCATGGTTGGAAATGTAGGTCTTGAGATCATTTCAACATTGCTCTTCTCAATAAGAAATTGTCAACAATAATCATTATTTTTATACTTGCAAGTTTTCCTAAAGGGGATTTTATTTAAAATTCTGAAGGAATGAAAGAAGGATGCGTGTTATTTTCAAATAACTACTTTTTGCACTGTTTTTTTTTAAGATTTTTTAATTTTTATTTTTAAGTAGTCTCTACACCCAAACTCACAACCCCAAGATCTAGAATAGCATGCCCTGCTGACTGAGTCAGCCAGGTACACCTACCTTTTGTACTATTGATTGTTTTTAGTGGGTATTATTTCAAAGTGACACATGAAATAATTTAAAGCATTGATATTTTAAGAAAATCAGTAAGTACATATCATATGAAATGATAGTGCTATGATTCTCTTCTTCCCCAGATGTAACAAAATGGTAATAATTTAGTGGGGATCATGATCTTTATAATGCATATATATATATATATATATACACACACAATTTTAATGTTATTTTATATATATATTTTATATATATAATGTCATTATATATATTATATATATAATGTTATTATATATATATTTATTTTTTTTATACATGTTGTGTTTCTTTTATTTTCACCAAATTTCTTAGTGCTATTTTGAAGTTCAAACATAGAGTTTGATGTTATCTTTTAGTGCTATGTAATATTCCATACTGTGGGAACATCATCATTTACTTAAAATTATGTATTAATATTTAGGTGGTTTCTACTTTTTATTATTACAAACACTCTGCAAGAACATATTTGCAAATGTCTGAGCAATATGCTAGTATTTTTATAAGACAAACGACAAGAAATGGAATTACTTTAAAGGTAAACACATATTTTAATTTTAATAAGTAATGCAACATTTATCTCCAAAATGCTGTTCTCCAGAATGTTATATACAACAAATATATAAATTCATTTATTTTCTCACAATTTCACCAACATGAGATACTATCAATCACTAGTTATCAGGGAAATGCAGATCAAAACCACAAAGGGATATAACCTTACCTATCAAAATGGCTAGAATCAAAAATACAGGTAATAACAAGTGTTAGTGAGGATGTGGAGGAAAAAAAAACCCTCATGCACTATCGGTGGGAATGTAAATTGCTGTAGCCACTGTGGAAAACAGTATGGAGTTTCTTCAAAAAATTTGAAATAGAATTACTATATGATCCATGAATTCTGCTACTGAGTATTTACCCAGAGAAAATGAAAACTCTAATTCAAAAAGATGTATGTACTTCTATGTTTGTTGCAACATTATTTACCATAGCCAAGATATGGAGCAGCCCTAGTATCCATCAATAGATGAATGGATAAAGAAGATATGGCATATATATGCAATGGAATATGACCAAATGGAAAAATGAATGGGGTCTTGAAAGAAAAATGAGCAAAGAAAAGAGAGACAGAGAGATAGAGTGAGAGAGAGAGAGAGGGAGAGAGAGAAACCAAGAAACAGACTCTTAGCTATAGAGAAAAAAACTGATGGTAACCAGAGGGGAGGTGGGTAGGGGGATGGATGCAATAGGCAATGGGATTACGTAGTGCACTCGTAATGAGCACTGGGTGATGTATGGAATTATTGAATCACAGTATTGTACACCTGGAACTAATATAACACTGCATGTTCACTATACTGGCATTTATCATAAATAGAATAAAATAAGATAAAATAAAATAAAATAAAATAAAATAAAATAAAATAAAATAAAATCTATCTTGCCATTTGTGACAACATGAATGGGCCTAGAGGGTATTATGCTAAGTGAAATAAGTCAGACAAAGACAAATACTGCATACGTTTTCACTTATATGTGGAACCTAAAAAACAAAAGAAATAAACAAACAAAAAACCCCAGACTCTTCAATACAGAGAACAAACCAGTGGTTCCCAGAGGGGAGGTGGGTAGGGGGATAGATGAAATACATAAAGGGGATTACCAGGTACAAACTTCCAATTACAAAATAAAAAATTCATGGAGATGAAAAGTACAGCATAGGTAATACAGTCAATAATACTCTAATAACGATGTATGGTGGCTGCAGCACCTTCTTACTTGACATGTCTCCAGAGGCAAGGAAAATAAAAGCAAAAATGAACTATTGGGACCTCATCAAGATAAAAAGCTCCCAACAGCAAAGGAAACAATCAGCAAAACTAAAAGGCAACTAAAAGGAGAATATATTTGCAAATGACACATCAGATAAAGAGTTAATATCCAACATCTATCAAGAACTTACTAAACTCAACATCCAAAAAACAAATAATCCAGTGAAGAAATGGGCAGAGGACATAAGTAGACACTTTTCTAAAGAAGACATCCAGATGGCTAACAGACACATGAAAAAATGCTCAATATCACTCATCATCAGGGAAATACAAATCAAAACCACAATGAGATACCACCTCACACCAGTCAATTTTAGTTGTTGCTAAAACTAACAACTCAGGAAACAAAAGATGTTGGCAAGAATGTGGAGAAAAGGGAACCCTTTTGTACTGTTGGTGGGAATGCAAACTGGTTCAGCCACTCTGGAAAACAGCATGGAGGTTCCTCAAAAAATTAAAAATAGAACTACCCTATGACCCAGCAATTGCACTGCTAGGAATTTATCCAAAGGATACAGAAATGCTGATTCGAAGGGGCACATGCAGCCCAATGTTTATAGCAGCACTATTAACAATAGTCAAATTATGGAAAGGACCCAAATGTCCATCAACTGATGAATGGATTAAGAAGATGTGGGATATATATATATATATATATATATATATATATATATATACAATGGAATATTACTCGGCAATGAAAAACATGATATCTTGACATTTGCAACAATGTAGAGGGGATTATGCTATGTGAAATAAGTCAGTCAGAGAAAGTCAGAAAAAGATATCATATGATTTCACTCATATGTGGCATTTGGGAAACTCAACAGGTGAACATAGGGGAAGGGAAGGAAAAATAATATTAAAACAGAGAAGGAGGCAAACCATAAGACTCTTAAATACAGAGAACGAATTGAGGGTTACCGGAGGGGTGGGTTGAATGAGTGATGGGCATTAAGGAGGGCACCTCTTGGGAGGAGCACTGGGTGTCATATGTAAGGGATGAATCACTGGGTTTTACTCCTGAACCCAAGACTACGCTGCATGTTAACTTACTTGAAAATAAATAAAAATAATACACAATTCAATATTCCTTATGTAAATCAAACCTGAATTCTCTTCTAATTGTTTTATAAATGAATGGAAATCTTATATTTCCAACCAAGTTAAACTCCTTAATGGCTGGTTCTGAATGACATTTGAAAAGTTTTCTTTTTATCCCATGCTATATTTAGCTGAAAATTGTTAATCACAATTTCTGTGAGTGGCCAATAATATTGTTCAACATAACCTACCTAGTCATATTACTTTTATTGCATTTTGATTGTTTGTTTCCATATATTACTAGGTTAGCACTTGGTTCAACTTAATTTTTCTGGGAATTTCAGAATTTGGACAAGAGCAAAAATAATGCATTGTGGCCTTCTTTCCCCGGAACTGTAACACATACTTTCCTTTGATTTTTTTTTTTTTTTAAGGCAACACTGACATACTCTCTGAGACACTGAGGAAATCCTAAAGAACTTTTATGACATCCTTGTCTTTGATAACCTCCTTTCTAGTCCACAATGAACTAAATAAAGATAAAATATCCCAGATGTACCTGATGGAGCACAAGAGATATCTGTAAAGCTCTTAAGGCATGTGAATGACCCAACGGTAAATCCCTTTCAGCTTTCCCCCAAATTCTTCTTTCTTCCTTATATACGTTCCTCTGATCTTATTAGATCTAATTCGTGGGCACAATGTACTCCATATGCTGGTTATATCACTGGTTATATCACTGAAGCAAAGAATTGAACTACTTAGGGAATTCCTCTGGTTTACTTTGTTTTGTTCTGTTTTATAGCCTCAAGGCCTAAACCTCAAGGCTTTCTCTATAGTTGAATGTCTTCCTTTATATTCCCCTGTGCAGTTGCTTTAGAACCCAACTTAGAATTCAGGATGATGATTGACAAAGGTATTACTCATACTAGGAAATTCAGTGGAGAACTGAGGCAAAGAATAGTGTTTCTGAAATATCCCTGTAGACTTTGGGCAGTGAGTCATTTCACGAGCAGAGTAGCAGTTTAATTGTACCTCTTTTCTGGTCTGTGTAGACTCCCAGCCGACTCATGTCATCTGTGTTTTGCTTCCAGTTTTTATGTATTTTTTGAGGGAATCATAAAAAACTCCCCACCCACTTCTTCTTGGCAAAGAACTCTCAGAGCGAAAGAGCAAAGAAACTACCCCTGATGTCTTCATTGACATGCACACACATGCTAAACCTTGACTTCCAATGCATTTATACGGATTTGTGAAAAAGGTGAATCTCCTGCGTCTTCAACTGTCACATAGAAGTTAGTTATTTCTCCAACCTGTTTCCCCATCTGACTTATTCCGTAATGGAAAAGAAACATGTTTGAAACGGCTTGGCTGGAAGCTTTATCTCTTTCAAAGTATCCTTTTTCTTAGGTGCAACACCTGCTATTGCTTTGTTATTGTTTGTGTTGCCTGGGATTTTATCAAAGGGTGCAAGATGGAAACTTCTGTAAGAATGCATCAACGTTTAGCATTTCAGATTGCCCTGTGCCTCAGGAGTAAGATGATAGCTGTTGGCAGAAGCCACTGATAAGGAAGATGATATTTTATTACAGATTTGTAGATGTATAATAAAATGTAGCTAGCTACAAATACTTAAGAAATGGTAATCACATAATGTTAGGCTTTTAATGAGTAACAATATTAAAAAAATATATACGTACCATGATCTCAAAGAATAAAGCTAACCCCGGGTGGTTTTCTTTGCAGAAAATACCATGGGGTGACAGCTTTTGTTGTTGCTTTGGTTCTTTGTTTTTTATTATTATTTCTTTAATGTTTATTTATTTTGAAAGAGAGAGAGAGAGGGAGAGGATGAGAGAGAGAGAGAGAATCCCAAGAAAGCTTTCTGAACTATCAGCGCAGAGCCTGACTTGGGGCTCTAAGTCACAAACCGTGAAGTGACTTCTAGACCTGAGCCAAAATCAAGAGTCGGATGCTCAACGGACTGAGCTAACCAGGCGCCTCAGCTTTGGCTCTTTAGATCCTATCCAACACATCGTGTCTCTGTAATACACTGCAGTATTGTTTGATTTTGATTTTGCTAGAATTGGTGACAATTTTGATAATTGAAAAGAGTTTGAGGAGGGAATTAATTCTGACTTAGGACAAACTCTGTACTCTATTGTATAAGTAATTTAATAAGCAATATTGATAAATAAAACAAAGAGTAAATATAAATAAAAATAAATATAAATATAAAATTAAATAGTATTATTCCAATTAGATGAATTTATTTAATACCTACTATTTTCCAGGCACTATTATAGACTCTGATGATGCAGAGTGGGGTAAGAGATATTTCTTGCCTTCATTCTCATGACGTTAATATCTTAGTTAAAGGAGTGAAGCACTAAAAACAAAACCGAAACCAAAACAAAAAATGTTCCATACACAGATAAGTGGTGGCAGCTAGCGAGATGAGTGATAAGGAGAGATAAAGCAGGAGGCAGGAGATGGAGAAGAAAAGGGGTGACAGGCAAGGCTATTCAAGCAGATTGGGGAGGGCTATCCAAGGAAATGGAATTTCAGCAGTGACCCAGTGAAGGGGACCCAGTGAAGGGAGTGAGGAAGCAATGTTAATATTCAGGGGAAGAACTTTCTACACAGAGGCATCAGCAAATGCAGGTGTGCCTGGGATGGGGTGAGGAACCACCGAGGGTGGTAAGAGTGGAGAACCATGAGTCATGAGCTTTGGTGACAGAGAAGAGGAACCAGGGCCACTAGTGAGGGGCCCTGTGGCCCAGAGACAGGACTTTTAGAGTCATTGTTAGTGGACACTTGAGAGAAGGACAATGAGGAGACTTCTTTGCTTTATTTTATTTTATTTTATTTATTTATTTTTTTAATGTTTATTTTTGAGAGAGAGAGAGAGAGAGAGAGAGTGTGAGTGGGGGAGGGGCAGAGAGAGAGAGAGAGAGAGAGAGACATAGAACCCAACACAGGCTCCAGGCTCTGAGCTGTCAGCACAGAGCCCGACGTGGGGCTCAAACTCATGAACCACGGGATCGTGACTGGAGCTGAAGTTGGATGCTTAACCGACTGAGCCACCCAGGCGCCCAACTTACCTGGTTTTAAAAGAATATTAAAAAACAATCCAGACACGGATGGTCTTGGAAGCATTTGCAAGAAAGACCCTGGATCACTACAGTGCACATGTTACTAAGACTCAGAGTCTGGGCTCACATCCTGCAGTAAAAACACATTAAGTTGCCAGAACAGAAACGATGACTTCTTTGTGACTTCTTAATGTGTGAGTGTATTCACATATTAAATTAGCTGTTGCGTCTGAGCAAGATGCTAAGCTAATAAATACTATAAATGCTTTCTAGATCACACACACACATTAGTAATTCTTCAGTGAAACATAAATATTTTTTTCTTTTTTATTATTTTTTTAATATATGAAATTTATTGTCAAATTGGTTTCCATACAACACCCAGTCCTCATCCCAAACTATGCCCTCTTCACTGCCCATCACCTACCCTCCCCTCCCTCCCACCCCCGCATCAAACCTCAATTTGTTCTCAGTTTTTGAGTCTCTTATGCTTTGTCTCTCTCCCACTCTAACCTCTTTTTTTTTTCCTTCCCCTCCCCCATGGGTTTCTGTTAAGTTTCTCAGGATCCACATAAGAGTGAAAACATAAATATATTTATTCAGTGGAATAAAAAAGGAACACAAATTGTCTCATGCCAGTTTGGGGCAGGTGTTCCCGCCAAAGGAGTAACGAGAATACTTTGGGTTTCCAGAAATTTGGGGACTTTAAGATTTCAGATCTGTCACTCTGGACCTGTATAATAACTGTTAAATCTATTTATTAGAGTCACTGTAAGTATCGTTCACTATCCCTAACACTATACAAAGATACGGTAGCCCCTCGTCAGAAAGGATTATCTGAATACTCATGTTTCAACTGACCAAAAGAAGAATCAAAATTGAGAAAATGAAATAAGTAAATATATCTACAAAAAGGAACTCTCGGACCCTCCCTTACTAATGTGGACCCTGAAGGCCAGCAGACTATGCCGCTTTGGTACATTTTGAGCTGTCGGCACTTGGAACACAGCAAACGCAGGGAGAGACTTTCTTTGAGCTCCCCATATCTGCCTAAAGACAGATCCTGCAAACGAAACTCAATTTTGTCCTACGTCCCCTCCCTGGGAGTTTCATCAACCAGGGAAGATGGACGCTGGTCACAGGAGGAGACCAGAAGTCCACACCGCACCCAGACAAATTTGTCAAAAACTATCATCCTTCCGACCTATTCTTCTAAGAGCCCACTCATCTTTCTTAAAAATCATTCACTCTCGCCTGAGGGGCCTGCGTCTTCCTTCTCCTTTCCCTAGTAAGATTGTATTTAATCTGGAATTCTAAAGCCACCTTTGTGAGTAACCCATTTCTCCCTCAACATCCTTCGTGTATATGTGAGGTCGGTATGTTAGTACATACGTACGTATTATACAGTTAATCTCTCTTTTATTATAGGGATATCAGCTAAGATCTCAGGAGGAGAGAGGAAAAATGATCTTTCCTCCCCTACAACTTCCAAATGTAGGAATTCAGTTAGATCACTGTTGCCAGTGTATTCTGAGGCCCAGGAATGAAGGTTAACTTTAAAAATTTTTCCTTTCCTAGTACCAGGAATCGGGGCTCTTAATCCATAATTCAGACTAACTCCCATATTTGGTGACCCATTCATTAGGATTTCAGAAAGTGGGTGAAACCTTAGGTTTAAGTTATTGTGGGAGAGAGGGTGCCTGGGTGGCTCAGTCAGTTAAGCGTCTGACTTCAGCTCAGGTCATGATTTCACAGGCTGTGAGTTCGAACCCCGCATCGGGTTCTGTGCTGACAGCTCAGAGCTGGGAGCCTGCTTTGGATTCTGTGTCTCCCTCTCTCTCTGCCCCTCCCCCGCTCTCACTCTGCCTCTCTTCATCTCTCGAAAATGAATAAATGTTAAAAACAATTTAAAAAGAAAAGTCATGTGGGAGAAATACCTGGCAGGATAAAGACCTTCTGAAAATCTCATAAGTGTACATTTAGTAGACTCTTATTTTATGTGCAGGATGGGATGAAGCAGGGGACAATCTGGCATCATCTCTGAAGGTTATGCCCTGCACAGAGCTTCTGGGCGGAAGTCAGGCGGATTGATGCCTGTCTCCTCCCACCTTTACAGCGCTGGTGTGGGACGAGAAAGTGCCACTCTTCCCCCAAAACGGACATTTGAATCTTGGCTTCTGATGGCTAGAAGAACCCAAATTAGGAGGTAAGAATGGGCAACCTATTTATATAAAACTGTACCTACTTACCAGTCAATTTTGTTCACAAAATTGAACCAAACCAATAAAAGGAAACCAACCAAGCCAAATGAAATATCTGCTCTGAACACATAAAACGTTAAGTATAGGTAGTGGTTGGCTTTTAAACTGCCATTCAGGGACGCTGGGCTCACCGTGCGTCCTGCTGATCACTTAGATTCCACCTACACCTGCCTAAAGAACCCAGAAAACCGCCAGAGGATTAGCAGAACGGAGTCTCCGGAGCCAAGCGCAGACGAGAGGCCCACGGAAGAGGGTAGGAAGGGCGGCGAGGCGGTGCGCGCTCCATGGACCAGCGGGAGGGAGCCGGGGCTGAGGGGCGGCTCGCCGGCCAAGCGGAGCCCCCGAGTCTGGCTGGCAAAAGCGGAGGGGCCGGACAGACTGTGTTCCGACAGCAAGCGCGACTTAGCGTCTGGGAGGTCAGAAGTTAACAGCTCTGCTCAGAAAGCAGGAAGGCTGGAGGACAAAGGGAGGGAGAGCTGCTGAGCCCCCGGATGATAGAACTCAGTTTGGTGGGGAACAAAGGCGCTCGCCAGTGCCCTCTCCCCCGCTCATCCCCCAGCCAAAATCCCAAAGGGAACCAGTTCCTGCCAGGGAACTTGCTCGCTCAGCGCAAACACCCAACTCTGTGCTTCTGCGGAGCCAAACCTCCGGCAGCGGATCGGACTCCCTCCCGCTGCCACAGGGCCCCTCCTGAAGTGGATCACCTAAGGAGAAGTGAGCTAAGCCTGTCCCTCCTGCCCCCGTGCACCTTGTCTACCCACCCCAGCTAATACGCCAGATCCCCAGCACCACAAGCCTGGTAGTGTGCAAGTAGCCCAGATGGGCCACACCACCCCACAGTTAATCCCACCCCTAGGAGAGGGGAAGAGAAGGCACACACCAGTCTGACTGTGGCCCCAGCGGTGGGCTGGGGGCAGACATCAGGTCGGACTGCGGCCCCGCCCACCAACTCCAGTTATACACCACAGCACAGGGGAAGTGCCCTGCAGGTCCTCACCACTCCAGGGACTATCCAAAATGACCAAACGGAAGAATTCCCCTCAGAAGAATCTCCAGGAAATAACAACAGCTAATGAACTGATCAAAAAGGATTTAAATAATATAACAGAAAGTGAATTTAGAATAATAGTCATCAAATTAATCTCTGGGCTTGAAAACAGTATAGAGGACAGCAGAGAATCTCTTGCCACAGAGATCAAGGGACTAAGGAACAGTCACGAGGAGCTGAAAAGCGCTTTAAATGAAATGCAAAACAAAATGGAAACGACGACGGCTCGGATTGAAAAGGCAGAGGAGAGAATAGGTGAACTAGAAGATAAAGTTATGGAAAAAGAGGAAGCTGAGAGAAAGAGAGATAAAAAAATCCAGGAGTATGAGGGAAAAATTAGAGAACTAAGTGATACACTAAAAGGAAATAATATACGCATAATTGGTATCCCAGAGGAGGAAGAGAGAGGGAAAGGTGCTGAAGGGGTACTTGAAGAAAGTATAGCTGAGAACTTCCCTGAACTGGGGAAGGAAAAAGGCATTGAAATCCAAGAGGCACAGAGAACTCCCTTCAGACGTAACTTGAATCGATCTTCTGCACGACATATCATAGTGAAACTGGCAAAATACAAGGATAAAGAGAAAATTCTGAAAGCAGCAAGGGATAAACGTGCCCTCACATATAAAGGGAGACCTATAAAACTCGTGACTGATCTCTCTTTTGAAACTTGGCAGGCCAGAAAGGCTTGGCACGATATCTTCAGTGTGCTAAACAGAAAAAATATGCAGCTGAGAATCCTTTATCCAGCAAGTCTGTCATTTAGAATAGAAGGAGAGATAAAGGTCTTTCCAAACAAACAAAAACTGAAGGAATTCGTCACCACTAAACCAGCCCTACAAGAGATCCTAAGGGGGATCCTGTGAGACAAAGTACCAGAGACATCGCTACAAGCATAAAACATACAGACATCACAATGACTCTAAACCCGTATCTTTCTATAATAACACTGAATGTAAATGGATTAAATGCGCCAACCAAAAGACATAGGGTATCAGAATGGATAAAAAAACAAGACCCATCTATTTGCTGTCTACAAGAGACTCATTTTAGATCTGAGGACACCTTTAGATTGAGAGTGAGGGGATGGAGAACTATTTATCATGCTACTGCAAGCCAAAAGAAAGCTGGAGTAGCCATACTTATATCAGACAAACTAGACTTTAAATTAAAGGCTGTAACAAGAGATGAAGAAGGGCATTATGTAATAATTACAGGGTCTATCCATCAGGAAGAGCTAACAATTATAAATGTCTATGCGCAGAATACCGGAGCCCCCAGATATATAAAACAATTACTCATAAACATAAGCAACCTTATTGATAAGAATGTGGTCATTGCAGGGGACTTTAACACCCCACTTACAGAAATGGATAGATCATCTAGACACACAGTCAATAAAGAAACAAGGGCCCTGAATGATACATTGGATCAGATGGACTTGACAGATATATTTAGAACTCTGCATCCCAAAGCAACAGAATATACTTTCTTCTCGAGTGCACATGGAACATTCTCCAAGATAGATCACATACTGGGTCACAAAACAGCCCTTCATAAGTTTACAAGAATTGAAATTATACCATGCATACTTTCAGACCACAATGCTATGAAGCTTGAAATCAACCACAGGAAAAAGTCTGGAAAACCTCCAAAAGCATGGAGGTTAAAGAACACCCTACTAACGAATGAGTGGGTCAACCAGGCAATTAGAGAAGAAATTAAAAATATATGGAAACAAACGAAAATGAAAATACAACAATCCAAACGCTTTGGGACGCAGCGAAGGCAGTCCTGAGAGGAAAATACATTGCAATCCAGGCCTATCTCAAGAAACAAGAAAAATCCCAAATACAAAACCTCACAGCACACCTAAAGGAAATAGAAGCAGAACAGCAAAGGCAGCCTAAACCCAGCAGAAGAAGAGAAATAATAAAGATCAGAGCAGAAATAAACAATATAGAATCTAAAAAAAACTGTAGAGCAGATCAACGAAACCAAGAGTTGGTTTTTTGAAAAAATAAACAAAATTGACAAACCTCTAGCCAGGCTTCTCAAAAAGAAAAGGGAGATGACCCAAATAGATAAAATCATGAATGAAAATGGAATTATTACAACCAATCCCTCAGAGATACAAATAATTATCAGGGAATACTATGAAAAATTATATACCAACGAATTGGACAACCTGGAAGAAATGGACAAATTCCTAAACACCCACACTCTTCCAAAACTCAATCAGGAGGAAATAGAAAGCTTGAACAGACCCATAACCAGCGAAGAAATTGAATCGGTTATCAAAACTCTCCCAAGAAATAAGAGTCCAGGACCAGATGGCTTCCCAGGGGAGTTCTACCAGACGTTTAAAGCAGAGATAATACCTATCCTTCTCAAGCTATTCCAAGAAATAGAAAGGGAAGGAAAACTTCCAGACTCATTCTATGAAGCCAGTATTACTTTGATTCCTAAACCAGACAGAGACCCAGTAAAAAAAGAGAACTACAGGCCAATATCCCTGATGAATATGGATGCAAAAATTCTCAATAAGATACTAGCAAATCGAATTCAACAGCATATAAAAAGAATTATTCACCATGATCAAGTGGGATTCATTCCTGGGATGCAGGGCTGGTTCAACATTCGCAAATCGATCAACGTGATACATCACATTAACAAAAAAAAAAGAGAAGAACCATATGATCCTGTCAATCGATGAAGAAAAGGCCTTTGACAAAATCCAGCACCCTTTCTTAATAAAAACCCTTGAGAAAGTCGGGATAGAAGGAACATACTTAAAGATCATAAAAGCTATTTATGAAAAGCCCACAGCTAACATCATCCTCAAAGGGGAAAAACTGAGCTTTTTCCCTGAGATCAGGAACACGACAGGGATGCCCTCTGTCACCGCTGTTGTTTAACATAGTGCTGGAAGTTCTAGCATCAGCAATCAGACAACAAAAGGAAATCAAAGGCATCAAAATTGGCAAAGATGAAGTCAAGCTTTCGCTTTTTGCAGATGACATGATATTATACATGGAAAATCCGATAGACTCCACCAAAAGTCTGCTAGAACTGATACATGAATTCAGCAAAGTTGCAGGATACAAAATCAATGTGCAGAAATCAGTTGCATTCTTATACACTAACAATGAAGCAACAGAAAGACAAATAAAGAAACTGATCCCATTCACAATTGCACCAAGAAGCATAAAATACCTAGGAATAAATCTAACCAAAGATGTAAAAGATCTGTATGCTGAAAACTATAGAAAGCATATGCAGGTAATTGAAGAAGATATAAAGAAATGGAAAGACATTCCCTGCTCATGGATTGGAAGAATAAATATTGTCAAAATGTCAACACTACCCAAAGCTATCTACACATTCAATGCAATCCCAATCAAAATTGCACCAGCATTCTTCTCGAAACTAGAACAAGCAATCCTAAAATTCATATGGAACCACAAAAGGCCCCGAATAGCCAAAGTAATTTTGAAGAAGACCAAAGCAGGAGGCATCATAATCCCAGATTTTAGCCTCTACTACAAAGCTGTCATCATCAAGACAGCATGGTATTGGCATAAAAACAGACACATAGACCAATGGAATAGAATAGAAACCCCAGAACTAGACCCACAAACGTATGGCCAACTCATCTTTGACAAAGCAGGAAAGAACATCCAATGGAAAAAAGACAGTCTCTTTAACAAATGGTGCTGGGAGAACTGGACAGCAACATGCAGAAGGTTGAAACTAGACCACTTTCTCACACCATTCACAAAAATAAACTCAAAATGGATAAAGGACCTGAATGTGAGACAGGAAACCATCAAAACCTTAGAGGAGAAAGCAGGAAAAGACCTCTCTGACCTCAGCCGTAGCAATCTCTTACTCGGCACATCCCCAAAGGCAAGGGAATTAAAAGCAAAAGTGAATTACTGGGACCTTATGAAGATAAAAAGCTTCTGCACAGCAAAGGAAACAACCAACAAAACTAAAAGGCAACCAACGGAATGGGAAAAGATATTTGCAAATGACACATCGGACAAAGGGCTAGTATCCAAAATCTATAAAGAGCTCATCAAACTCCACACCCGAAAAACAAATAACCCAGTGAAGAAATGGGCAGAAAACATGAATAGACACTTCTCTAAAGAAGACATCCGGATGGCCAACAGGCACATGAAAAGATGTTCAACGTCGCTCCTTATCAGGGAAATACAAATCAAAACCACACTCAGATATCACCTCACGCCAGTCAGAGTGGCCAAAATGAAGAAATCAGGAGACTATAGATGCTGGAGAGGATGTGGAGAAACGGGAACCCTCTTGCACTGTTGGTGGGAATGCAAATTGGTGCAGCCGCTCTGGAAAGCAGTGTGGAGGTTCCTCAGAAAATTAAAAATAGACCTACCCTATGACCCAGCAATAGCACTGCTAGGAATTTATCCAAGGGATACAGGAGTACTGATGCATAGGGGCACTTGTACCCCAATGTTTATAGCAGCACTCTCAACAATAGCCAAATTATGGAAAGAGCCTAAATGTCCATCAACTGATGAATGGATAAAGAAATTGTGGTTTATATACACAATGGAATACTACGTGGCAATGAGAAAAAATGAAATATGGCCTTTTGTAGCAACGTGGATGGAACTGGAGAGTGTGATGCTAAGTGAAATAAGCCATACAGAGAAAGACAGATACCATATGGTTTCATTCTTATGTGGATCCTGAGAAACGTAACAGAAACCCATGGAGGGGGGAAGGGAAAAAAAAAAGGAAAAAAAAAAAAAAGGAAAAAAAAGAGGTTAGAGTGGGAGAGAGCCAAAGCATAAGAGACTGTTAAAAACTGAGAACAAACTGAGGGTTGATGGGGGGTGGGAGGGAGGGCAGGGTGGGTGATGGGTATTGAGGAGGGCACCTTTTGGGATGAGCACTGGGTGTTGTATGGAAACCAATTTGACAGTAAATTTCATATATTAAAAAATAAATTAAAAAAATTTAAAAAAATAAAAAAATAAATAAAAATAAACTGCCATTCAATCATGTAGGTATCCTGTAGTCAGAGCAACTTTGAAAACCCCATTTTCACCCCCTTTGAAATTTCACCCAATGACTTGCCAGTTCGAAGTCAATAGTCTACTTGACCAACGCCCACTGACAATGTATCAGCATTGTTTATCTTATTTTATACGTGATTCAAACTTTCCTGATGGAAATACACTTATACAAATTTAATTGTATGATTATTTTAAAATATCACCTTCAAAATGAAGCCTTTCAAAATAATTTCACAGGTATTCTTGCTTTTACCCAGAATAAAATATGGTTAATGTTTACTGTTTCTGTATCTATCTATACAGTGTTTGTATGGTTAGACAGCTGATCTATTTAATAATTTTTTCTGACTTGTTAGAACTTGGAACCTCTCCAAATGTCATCATTTTGCTTTATTTTGTTTTGTTTAAATGTTTCTAATTACAAGAACTTTAATAAGGTCTCTGAATCTTACAAGTTGGTTTTCTCATCTATATAAAAAATACTGTTGGTGGGGAAAATAATTTATTGCCAACACAGTCATCATCCAGAATAGAAACATTTGTTTTCCAATCCTGTATTGCACTGCCTTCTCTCAGTTGACCGTAGAAAAAAACTCTAGTAATGCTATGTTAGTTTTCCCGAAGCACCATGGTGAATTTATGCTAGAAACACATTCCCCTAAGAAGTAGGAAGATCAAATTCTTTTAGAAGGAATTAGCGAATAGTAAAATATATGCATCTTTCACTAATGTATAAAAAAGGATGCTCTGAGTGAAATTGCAAAATTATTTGGTGTGTTAATTTGCATGAAAATATTTCACGTGTAAGTAGAGAAAATAGGGAAAAGGAAAGCGATAAGAAAAGGAAATCATTACTCCAAGTAAAATACAATTTTAGTCTCCATTGTCTAGACCCTTGTGAGGTAAGATTTTAAGCTTATGGACTTGTGTCTTTTTGCAACATTTAGTCAGATCCATCCAAAAAAATGTATGCAGCCCAGAACCTTCTTTGGATGAATCATAGCAGTTACAGTAGAGTAATTGCATTCTGCAGGTACAAATATAACCATAACATATCATTAATGAGAAACTAGTTTTCTATAAACCATATTGACATAAGTTTACTCTATGTTGCTTGAAACGTGGTAGTTTGCTGACATTTCATGTATATAATCTCCTTACATGACTTAAAGCACTTTCCCATTTTGTAATAGTTAACAGCGTACTTATGCAGATTTTACCAAAAATGAGACCTATAACATGCATTACAAGCAATTTTTCTAAGTTTGGAAATAATTTCCCATTGTTATAATTACTGGCTGTATTGCTTTGCTAGAACTGTTGTCACAATTACCACAAACTGGGGGGTGAAAAGACAGAAATGCTTTCCTTGCAGTTATGGACTCTAAAAGTCCCAGATCAAGGTGCCGGTGTTGGTTTCTTTCGAGACCCTTCTCCTAGGCTTTAAAGATGGCTATCTTCGCCCTCTGTCTTCGTCTGGTCTTCCTTCTTTGGGTGTCTGTGTCCTACCATGTCCTAATCTCCCCTTTTTATAAGGCCATCAGTCATATTGTTTTAGGGCCCTCCCTAAATGACCTCACTGAACCATAATTACTTCTTTAAAGACTCAGTACCTTCACATTTTGAGGTACTGGGCATTAGGATTTCAACATATGGATTTTGGGGGGGGGCACAATTCAGCCCATAACACTAGCTAAAATAAAATATGCTTGAAAAACAAAGAATGACTCAATCTTTGTGAGTTTTTCACCTAAGTTTTCTAAACACATTGCTGTGAGTTTCTGTGAGCATGGAGTCCTTGTGTGTGTGTGTGTGTGTGTGTGTGTGTGTGTGTGTGTCTGTGTGTGTGTGTGTGTGTGTCTGTGTGTGTGTGTGTGTGTGTGTCTGCGTCTGTGTATCTCTCTGTCTCTGTTACTAGCCTAAGGTAGAATGTTTTAGCAAAGAGTGAATGCAACAAGAATTATATGTGGGCTCTTAATGATTTTGAAAGTCAGAGAGTTGAAGAGTGAGCTTAGAATATATCTTAACATTTTAATGCTAAGCTTTCACCGCAAGAGTTTGAACAGAGTAGAAGACATGAGCTCCCCCCCATCTTTCTGTTGGCACGACAGATGTACCACAACGGGGTGAGAATCCATATAAGCAAAGTTACCATTTATAACCTAAGGAAGACCCAGAAAGGACAAAGATATCATTACTATCGTTAGCAGCAGAATCCAAACCAGAATCAAAGTCCCAGGAAAACCATTTATCTTTCTCCTTATGTTCTTTACATTGAATATTTCCAAATTCTTCATTTGTTTAATGCTTTGCATCCTCAGCTGTCAAAATCCTTTTGCAATAAACACCTATTGTTTTATTTTTACTTGGCATCCCTGGCTCTTCAGGTGATATCAGAGCTTTCTTTGGCTTGGGGAATTTCTCCTACCAGGGGCTAGGAGCGAGTGTCAACCCAGGGGTCAATCCTATAATCCTCACCACAGAGATAGGCACATTACCCAGGATTCTTTATCAAAAGACCCTTGAGGGAATTAACATTGGATGCTAGGAGAGAGATTCCCTTTCTTCTGGAGATTACGGTCCTTCAGACTACAGGAGAGATTGAAGCACACCATGATTTACACAGCAAATAAAAGCTGAATAAGCTGAAGAGAAATATGAAAAGGAGGGAGAGATGGAGAGAGAGAGAGAGAGAGAGAGAGAGAGAGAGAGAGATGGCAAGCAGGGGGGTGATGAGACAGGAGATAAACACCTGATTATGTTCTTTGAGCCTGGATCCTGTAGGACCTAAAGGATATGCTGCATCTGTAGTTATTAGTGAACCAATGCATTCCCTCCCCTCCCCGCCCCCCCCCCCCCCCCCCCGCCCCGGCCCACTTAAGGTAGAGTTTGAGTTAGTTTTTTGCCATTTGCAAAAGAAAAAGAACTATCACCCTATGGAGAAAAATTCTACTCTAGGTAAAGGAAGTCAATTTCAGCCACTTTCTGTAAGGTCTGGCACATGCCTCATGGGTGTGGTTCAGAGTTTCTTGGCTCTGAAACCCTATCCTTTAAGGAATAAAGAGTTCTAAAGAGCAAGAAAGTGTGATAACTGATTACATGCAGAATGGAGCCACTGAGATGATTGCTTAGCACAGATGCAGCAGGATAAATATATGGTTAGAACACTTAGCATTTGTCAATTGCCAATTTCCCTGAGGATTATTATCTTAGGTCTCTTTTCATTAGGGTTACTGATTGTGGATTAAGTCATTGTGGATAACTTAACTTTAACCAACACTCAATACTTTCTTGGGATATAAAAAAGAACAGGTGGGGCACCTAGGTAGCTCAGTTGGTTAACCATTCAACTTGATTTTGGCTGAGGTCACGATCTCATGATGGTGAGATCAAGCCCAGTGTAGAGCTTTGTGCTGAGCCTGCTTAAGATTCTCTCTCCCTTTTCCCGCCCCCCATCTCTTTCTTGAAGAAGAAGAAGAAGAAGAAGAAGAAGAAGAAGAAGAAGAAGAAACAGAGCTCACTTACCTCTTTAACATATGTTGCGATTTCAAAGCATATTTAAGGAAATTACGGCCTTTTGACATTTGTGCCCTCAGTTATATGTTATAGATGTATTTGGAGGGACCTACTAGAAGTGCATGTCCGGGGAGCTCAGATTCAAATCTGATATATTGTCCCCATCTTCCACTTACACTACTCCAATAAAAATTCCAGAATTAGGAGGTATTATACACATGGAATAAAAGTTACTGTATATTCCTACGAATCCACATTTCTTGGCTTAGTCTTATGGTATACATCAAGTATGGCAAAGCCAAGATACCTGACTGTATGGCAGAAGATAGGGGATACACTTCAGGGCCAAGCTTTATTTTGGGTAGTTGAAAGCCTCAACATCTGTCTCATGGTCTGGAGGGAATCACATGTAGAGTACAAGACCCTATGGCCAACATTTTCCACAGTGAGGAAATCTGCTAATAGTTACGTTGTGACTAGTCAAACAGCATTTTCTTCTCTGGCTAAGGAAACCACATACAAGGTTTCATTTACGTGAAATGAGTTGGTTGGTTCTTGATATATTTTAGTTATAGATTCAAAATTCCTTCTTTCAGGGTTTATTATGTTGATCACAGCGAATCTGGTTCTTTGTCCGTGGCTCCTCTATGATCTGCACATTCTAACTCCAGTTGTACGGAAGTTCACTTAGAAGCTTCTTTGAGTGGCCTGAGAAATCCTAACAGGAGTGTACAAAACATAAACTGTTGAACTTAAATTCAGGTTAATGTATCTTAAAAGGGTCATTTTTTTTTTGGTTATGGTAAATCATACTCAGTATTGCTTTTGTTTTTTTTTTTTTAAATAGTCATAAGATTTTTTTGGGCCATATGAATTATGTTAGTTATGGTACCCACAGCAGGAAAAAAGTGTGTGTGTGTGTGTGTGTGTGTGTGTGTGTGTGTGTGTACCTACACTGTATCTTTGGAGAATGTAGAGTAATGTAATATATGTCAGTTTAGTACTTCAGCTAGTATATGATTATCTCAGTCCTCATCACAAGTAGTGCCCACATTGGTAGATGACTTCCCAAACCGCTGAGGTATAATTACCCTGAACATGTGAGGTGACAGAAGGTGACAGAGTGTGACGTTCAAGGAATGTCTAGAGATATAATCACCTGCATTCATAGGGGAAACAAAAAAGGTAAATGAAATTTCTCCCTTTGTATTTTTGAGCATTAAGGGCAATGTGTTTGTTTTCCCCTTGACTGAAGTCCCATATGCTTTGCGGGAAGCTACTCTAAGAAGAAAATAACCCAAGGTCAGATAAAAAAAAAAAAAGTTACGGAAATATAGAATGTCCAGAGTGCCAAAATGATGTATTTATTGACAAATAAAGTAGTCACCTCTTAAATAGAAGATTATTACTAAATAAAAGACTGTCTGGAATTGAAAGATTGAGGGCTGAGAGTCCGGCTGATTTCTTTCTTTAGGTGAAATAAGCAATATTTCTGTAGCATGTGGCTTAAAATTTTCCCTTCATAAAATCTCAAAAAATGATGCATTTTACTATAAATGCTGTACCCATTTCACAAGTTTTCTTAATGATTATTAAAAAAAATTTTTTTTTATGTTTATTCATTTTTTTTTGAAAGAGAGGGAGGCAGAGCACAAGCAGGGGTGGGGTGGAGAGAGAGGGGGCACACAGAATCTGAAGAAGGCTCCAGGCTCTGAGCTGTCAGTACAGAGCCAGACGTGGGGCTCGAACTCACAAACGGTGAGATCATGACCTGAGCCGAAGCTGGACGCTCAACCGACTGAGCCACCCAGGCGCCGCTAGTTTTCTTAATGATTATTAAACAACCACGAGACTCAAGTTTTCCCATTTTTAAGATAAGCTGAATTCCACACATTTGCTTAATAAAAGATCATATCATCAACAAGATAATTTTTATGCCTTCACATTGCCCCCTAAGGAAAGCACTTACCCTAAGAACTATTTTGCCTGATGACAAGTAGTCGTGCTTGCTTTGATAGTGTCCAATGCATTGCTTCGCCTAATTTGAATCTATCTACTAAATGGTTTAATTAATTTTGCATTGTGCTTACTAACTAGTTTTAATTAGCAGTTAAATCAGTTCAGTTAACAAAAAATGTAGGTATTTACATGAATGCAAACCACAATGAGTTCTCAGAGCTCAATTCAAAAACTGGTTCCATGTCATTGATGTTGGATTTCTTTAGGCTTTGCTTAAAATGAAACATTCTACAGCTATAGCTTTCCCTTTAATAAATTATAAAAGCTTATGATTTACTACCTGGTCTTCCCCTTTTGGACTACCTTGAGTTCTACAGTAAAGAAGGTTGTGTGCCCAGAAGAAAGGTGAAGAAATCCTCGACAGGTGTTCTCGGAGCTTCCGTGAAGACCCTTCTCAAATGTGAGTTCTGGGAATAGCTCTAGCAGTTCTGGCTGTAGTTGGATTTTTTTTTTTTTTTTTGGTAAGTTTCCTAGGGCAACCACAATTTAGAAGTACGATAAATTTCTCCAAGCATGCAGTTAGATGGTAACAGAACAGAAAACAAAATCCTGATATGGTTCTTTGGTAAATTGATGTTCAAGGGGAAAAAAGAAGATGGTTCCATTTTTCTTTTTTTTTTTTTTTACTTTTTAAAAATTGATTTATTTAAGTTGATTTATTTATTTTGAGAGAGAGAGAGCATGTGCAGGAGGGGCAGAGAGAGACGGAAGGAGAGAGAATTTCAAGGAGGCTCTGCACTATCTGTGTG
The DNA here is from genome assembly GCF_046562875.1 of Panthera onca. Lineage (NCBI taxonomy): Eukaryota > Metazoa > Chordata > Mammalia > Carnivora > Felidae > Panthera > Panthera onca. The sequence goes on along the minus strand of NC_138343.1, from coordinate 19,421,103 downwards.
AGGAGCCAGATACAACTTGAACTCATGAACCTCTGAGATCATGACCTGAGCTGAAATCAAGAGTTGGATGCTACAGGCACCTGGGTAGCTTAGTGGGTTAAGCATCTGACTTCAGCTCAGGTCATGATATCATGGTTCGTGGGTTTGAGCCCTGCATCCGGCTCTGTGCTGACAGCTCAGAGCCTGGAGCCTGCTTAGGATTCTGTGTCTGGCTCTCTCTCTGCCCCTCCCCCATTTGCACTCCTCTCTCTCTCCCCCTCGCGCTCTCTCTCTCTCTCTTTCTCTCAACAATAAACACTATTTTTTTTTTTTTAAGAGGAAAGAGTTAGATGCTTAACTCACTGAGCCACCCAGTGGCTTAAGAGTTAAAAAGAGGATTTAACTTTTCAATTCCTGGTTTATTTCTACAATCAGGAAATTTTTCAACCACTCATTTGGCTTCCATATAAGAAAATAGTGAACCACAAACAAGTGTGCTTTGAAACAAAATTGTAACCAATTATTTCAAATTTATAAAAAAATAATTTTACAAGTTTCCAAAGGGGGGGGTATATTTAAGAAGAAAAGCCTTGATTTATTTGACTTGAAGCTCAAGATATCTCTTCAAGTTTAGAAAAATCAGGACAGCAGTTTCTTCTAGCCAAATAGCACGCAACGGAAATGGAAAAGTGAATTTAGTATCATACAATGTAAAGACTGTATATTAGAAATCTGAGTCGTAAATTTTTTTTCCCCTCAAATGTAAACTTTAGTGTTTTCATTGTTTGGGCAATGACCTTGGTTCCTCAACAATTTTATGTGTGTAGACAAACTACTTGTACTCTGTTTAAGAGATTTCAAATAGCAGCACATTTCTCAGTAATCTTCAACTACTGGTCTCTCCATCTTCTTACTGTCAATATGAATGCAGGATAGTTGGGGTTGCTTCTCTGGTTTTAAGAATCCCATAGAAGGAGAAGGCAGTGCCTAAGAAAGAGTCATTTATTTGAAAAAAAAATTTTTTTTCTATGCTATATATGTTAATATATTTTGCAACATAAATTGAGAAATGGGGTATTACATAGTACAATTAGGTTATTGCTTCTTACTAAAGAACAATTTTAGAAAAACTAATAAATATTGAGAACACGATCGGGGCACCTGGGTGGCTCAGTCGGTTGAGGATCCGACTTCGGCTCAGGTCATGATATTGCGGTTGGTGAGTCCGAGCCCCGCGTGGGGCTCTGTGCTGACAGCTCAGAGCCTGGAGCCTGCTTCAGATTCTGTGTCTTCCTCTCTCTCCGCCCCACCCCTGCTTGTGCTCTGTCTCTCTCTGTCTTTCAAAAATGAATAAACATATTTTTTTTTAAATAAAAAAAAAAAAAAGAACACGATCAAGGTTGGGATTAATTTTGGTATGAAACAGGTGGGACCTGGAAACCAGGGCAGGAAAAAAAAAAATACACTAATGATCCCGATGATGGATACTTACGGATCTGGTTGCAAGCCCAGGAAACCTTAAAAACATGTTTCATATACATAGCAACCAGAGAGAAAGCAAACTATTTTTGCCAGGGAGAAAATGATACATCAATACTTGCTATAGTGTTGCTGTAGTGTAGAAAATACTGTTTGGCAGTGGATTATCACGACAGCCAAGACAAAGGCTAAAGATTTATGCCACAAGATTCTGTTCAGTCTCTTTCTCTCTCTCTGTAGTTTAATTGTATGGTTCTGAATCCTGGGGTCTTTCAAGGAACATTGGGATGCTGATTTATTACAATTATTTATTTTCTTTTTCATAAAGCCTCTTAACTTCCTGAAATAGACATCTAAAAAGTTCAGCTTTTTAAATAGCATGCTATGTCTTTATCATTTTGAGGGTATTATAAATAAGTGCCATGTATTTTATAAACCAGCTTTCAGTGTATATAGATTACGAGCCAAAAAGATTATGACTATCAGTAGTATATCTTCAATGAAATTACTTTTATAACGTTTAAAAGCAAGGATAGTAATTTCAATGATGATAAATTATTAACAGTTTGTAATTCAACAACGACTACCAATGCAAAGCAAAAATTTTATTTTTGCTAAATATATATTTATGTATTACATATAAAATATATATTATTTTGTTAAATATATATATCTAAATATAGATAGATAGATTTAAAGTTTACTGAAATAGTTGCTATTACATATGTTTCACAAAAAGAAGTATATTAGAAAGTGAAGCAAAAGTGCCTACCATTATCATGTTTCACTTGATAACTAACTTCCTCTTCAAAAGTAAATTATAAGGTGATTTTGTGCATATACATGTATAAATGCAAATGGATATATATATATATATATATATATATATCTTTTCCAATTAAATTTGATTAAAACTTGTCTAGGTGTGTGTATGGGAAAATATATCAAAATAGCAGTAAACTATTAATCTGAGAACATACCCTAGAAAATTTCAATATTTTGAAGTTTATTAAGGTATAATTTATAGCCCAACACGTGCCTGTCATGTGAATGCTCTATGTACACGTGAAATTGTGTATTCTGCAGTTGTTGGGTGTTGGGTGCTAAACCTATCAATTAAATCAGGGTGGTTCAAGTTTTGTTCACGTCTTTGTTCTTACTCACCTTATCTCTAGTTACTTCATTAGTTACCAAGATGCAGTGTGAAAAACACCAACTATAATGGTGGTCTTGTTCATTTATTCCTCTGGTTTTATTAGTTTTTCCTTTCTACGTGCTTTTCAAAACTTTTGATTCTGAAATAAATATAGATTCATAAGAGAATGTACCTGGGATAATGACCGGAGCCAAAATCAAGAGTCAGACGCTCAACCAACTGAGCCACCCAGGTGCCCCTCATTTTTTACATTTTAAATTTTGATCCACTTGGAGTTTGTCCTGTTCACAGAGTAAGATACGATTCCAATTTTATCTTGCTTTCCCCAAATGATCACTTACTTTCCCCCAGATCAATTATTTAAATACCCACCTGTGCTTGATTCATTTGAGATCCTTCCTTTATGTTGCATTTCCTTGTGTGCATGGGTCTATTCCCGGATTTTTTGTTCAGTCCCACTGGTCTCTGCCTGCTCCTATAACATCAGCACCCCATTAGAACTGTTGGGCATTCCTGGTGTTTGAACAACTGGGAAGGCAACTCTATCCTCAAAACTCTTCATTTTCAGGAATTTTTCCTGCACCTCTACATTTCTTATAAAGTCTGTTTGTAGTAGGTTTTCAGTCGATTCTGTTGGTTTTTTAGATCAATGAGATCATCTGTGAATAAATGTTGTTTTATCTTCTTTTCAATTTGTATGTCACTAATTTTGTTCTCTTGTATGATGCTGTTGGCTAATACTTTGATCGCTATAAAATGATATCACTGATAATGAATATCATTGTCTAATTCCTGCCTTTAGCAAATGGCTTTTCCATTCCTAAGTATGATGCTGGCTTTTGACTGAGAAAGTTATATTTTATGATGACATGAGATTTTCCTTTCGTTTCTGCTTTATTGGCTTTAAAAAAAAAAATCAAGCAAGGAATGTGAATGCACTTCCAGGATTTGCCTTGATTGCATTCCCCAGAAGCTGACCTTAGGAATCGTTCATATGGGAAAGCCATTGATTAAGGAAATACTCCAAGAAGAGACTGGTAAGGGCATGAAGAGAGCAGGGCAGAGAAGGGGGAAGAAGCAAGCCAGAGTGTGATCACAGACAATAGCCTGGCAGAGGTCGACTCTGCAAGAAAGTCATCCGTTTCTTGGAGGGCAACTCTGGCGTGTGAATTGACTCAGAGTTGTCCCAATCGGAGGTAAAAAACTGACTTTCGTATTCCTAAACTTTATAAATCATTAGTTAATGACCACAGGGGTCATCTTGAGGGAGGCGAGTAGAAACTCACAGGCCCTTTCAGTTCTCTGTGAATTGTGCAAAGTGACTCCAGGCACCCACAGACAGGGCTCTGAAGACCAGTAGCATTCCCTGCGTGTTGGAAGCACAACTCGTGGGCAGCGGGAGACCCAGAAATGATAAAACGACATCAGAGGGCATATGAGCAGAGCACAGATGTTGTTTCCTATACCGTGTATGGAATTGTGATTGTGATTGTTACCCTCAGATCTTTTGATGGGATAAATTACATTAATAAATTCCCTAAAAATCTAACTGGAATCACATGGTTCTGTCCTTGTATCACATGGTCCTAGTGATTTTTGGTGGGGGTGAGAGGTTGGTCTTATAAAACTTTCTGTTTCTTCCAGAGAAAATTGACCTGTTTAAACTTTCTGTGTCTTTGGAAGTCAGTTTGATAAATCGTATTTTCCTTAGAAAGTGTCCCTGTCATCTATGGCTTAGATTCAATTGGCATGAACTAAGTAAAATAGATTTTCTTGAAACTAATCCTAAGGTTATTTACCCTTTATCATTTCTTATTTTATGTATTTGTGCTTTCTTCCTTCTATGTCTGATTAATTTATTGACAGATATTATTATTATTTATTATTATTAAAACCAAGTTTTATTTAATTATAGTACGCCTGCTTTTCTGGGTTTGTTGTTTGTTTTCAAAAACATTAATTTATTTGTTCTGCTGTCTTTAGATATGTTTGCTTTTGTTTTTGTATCCTTCTTTTTCACAACTCAGCTAAATAAATAGGAATGTAATCTTAAATATTCCCAGACTTTTCCATGGTTATTAGCTCTTAAACATTTGGCAATCACCATGGTTATTCTATTTATACCTTCTCTCATCTTCTTGTATTTTTGCTAGCTGTATTATTTTTATATTGTCATAGCATAGAGCATTTACATTCCATTTCTTTACTCCTATCCTTATTTTAGTATTTGTCTCAGATGTAGAAAAAAAAATATATATATATATATAATGGTTTAGTTTACCCTGTCATGTATTTAAGTTTATCTTTAATTTCTTGCTGTGTTGGATTTTATTTTCCAATAGTTTCATCCAGTAACATGATGTAAAACCTATTCCAATAGTTCTTGTGTTTAAAACCTCAGTCCATAGAATATATATTTGAAGATCTTAATTTGGTATAAAATTATTGGCTAATACATTTTTTTTTGTTTTAGCATTCTGCACATTTTGATTCAATCTTTTCTGAATAGTGTTGCTTTGGAGGAATTTGATAAGGCCTAAATTCATTTTCTTTACAAAGTATGTATTCATGTCTTTGTCGGGCTAATGTATTATTTTGTTATCTTTTAAAGGTAATAACTTTATTTAGATGTTTCCTGAGTTTGAATTCCAGGGTCAGCTTTCATCAGAATGTGGGCTACTCTTTTTCTATGTGAATCCAAACACTCTTTTATTTCAAAATAGTTGTCTTCTTCATTTAAGAATTGTCTTATTCCATCATTTTAGTATTTCCTGTGGTGGCTCCATTATTCATATGTTAGATATTTTTGCTCTCTTTTATAGCTATCATTTACTTTCCAAATCTTTATAACCTATCATCTTATTCTCATTTATTTTTCTTACTTTAAATGTTTCTACCCTTTGATGTATTTCCCATAGTGTCTATTCATCTGAGCGAATCTTGCAATTTGTTTTTTGTTTTAATTCACATTTTCTTATGTTTTCCCAAGTTCTCCCTGCTCCCATTTTCCTTCCCCTCACTGTTTTACCTCATGTCTTTCTGTTGTCTGTCCCCCAAGTCTGCTAAATCTTGCATTTCTGCTTACGTATATTTTATATCATCATTTTTTCAGCAGTTTGTAAAAATCCATGTTAAGATATTGTTAAAATTTACACATATGTTGTGGCAACTTTTTTTTTCTGTTGTATGTTTTCATGAGTAAGAAGATTGTGTGTCCTTTCTGAGCGTTTTTTTTTTTTTTTTTTTTTTCTTACAATATCTTCGTTTTTGGATTGCTTTCTTTTTGGTTCCTGCCATACACTGAATGTTTGTACTCCCTCAAAATTCCTATGTTGAAACCTAATCTCCAGTGTGATGATTTTGGAGGTGGGGCTTTTGGGTGGTGATTATGTCCTGGGAGTAAGGTCCTCATGAATGGGGTGAGGGCCCTTATAAAAGAGACCCTGGAGAGTTCGTTCATCTTCCATCACATGCAGGCTGCTATAGTAAAAATAGTGTAAACTGGGTGGCTTACAGAACTATTTCTTATACTCCTGGAAGGTGCGAAATTCAAGGTCAAAGCACAAACCCAAAGCAAACAAAACAAACAGAACAGAACAGATTTGGTGTCTGGTGAGGGCACCCGTCCTCATTTCCTGTGTATCAACCACTGTCTCTGGGCTTTTTGGCTTGTGTTTTTGTTTTTGTTCCTGTGCTGGTTAAGGTGTTGCTGACCTCAGGAACTTTAGGCTATATTTATGCACAATTTAGACTTTGCAGTTTTTTTGTCTCTTATTTTACAGTAGATTTGTGTTAGTGAGTGACTTCTTATTGTTCTTATCCCTGTGTTGCTTTTTATGACTCCTTTAAGTTGATTCAATCGTTTCTGAATCAAAGAAAAGATTTAGACTGAGAAGATTTAGACTCAAGTTGCCAGGATGCCCCTCCCCAATCCTTGGATGTATTGCAGGTTTTGTTCTAACCTCCACATTTCATTATTTTCTTTCTCAAGTATGATTCTTCCCGTAGTATGTCATTAGTAATCCCATCACCAATTTTCTAACCGTATAAGCTATAAACATCCGATCCATTCTTAGAAGGGTATGCAAGTAAATGACTCATTTGGGTTATCTTCCCCAGGAGATTTGTCGAAACTTTTCTCTTCCCTTTATCTCACTGTACCCATACCTTACATATATTCTAAAAGCTTTTCCAAGTTCCCCCAACCCTTGGTACTTGCTTTTTCCTCTCTGCCATTCTCTTCTGGCAAACATGTATTCATAGCAAAAGATTTCCTCTGAGAATCGTCCATTGAGCCACCAGCAACATCAACAAAATTAGCTATTTTTTATTAGTCATTCCTTTGTCAGAGGGGATAGCTGTTCTAACTGTGTTAGTGTTGGGTACATTGTGATGAAATCATTTTCTTAACTCTAACTTGTTTCTGGGTGCTATCATAGGTCTTTGGTAGTTCTTTGTTGAATGAGCATAATATTAATTTGACTTAACTTATAACATTGTGTAAAAATTGTGTCTCTCCCTGGCTCCTCATCCAGAAAGTAGGCTCTACAAAGGTTGCGAGTCAAGTATTTTTATGATTATATTTCTAAGAGACTTACGTATCTCTTGCAGCACAGTACCTTTGGCTTGTTAGGTCTACTCTTTCATTGAAAAATGAAGGTCATGGTATCATTGAGAATAAATGGCATGAACAACAAACCCGTGTGAGCTGGGAACAAATTTAGAATTAGAATTAAATATCTTAAATTCCAGAAAGCATACATACGGTCTGCTTTCTTCTCCATTTTTGCCCGCCAAAAGCAAGTCTAGAATAAATATAGTGAAAGTTTAAGGACAAGAAGGAAGAGAAAAGGGAAAGGAAAGATTTCAAATTGAATCTCTCAGAAAACTTCTGACCAAAGTAGTCCACGGAGCTCCTATCCCACTCACATGTTTCTCTTAGAGTTTCTACCTACCATGTGTTTTTATCAGAAAGGTGTTTGCAGTTCTCAACATTTTGCAGACAGGCCGAAAAGATTAATTACAATAATTTCTCCTGCATCTGGGATTATTGATACATAAACAGTTTCTATATCATCATATATATGCATTACAGCTAACGACACTTGAACTGGTATATAAAGAGCCAATTTATTACATGACCACAAATAATGACGGGCACATAGAGGAGTATGAATTTGCATTTATAACAGACTGGGGATGAGAATTCTATCTTTAGTAGCTAAGAAGATGAATGAGTAAAAGTATGATAGATACAAATAGCAGGGTTCATTACACAATAAGAGGATATTATCAGACATGTGATGAAGATAAATTCTACTGCATGTCAGAGATATCATGTTATTGCCTCTAATCTATCATCGTGTTAATGTTATTTCTATGGAAACATTACAAGAAATTAAACTACTAAAACCTGAAAACAGATTTGACAGCTACATGTGACAAAAGAAAAATATCGTGATTTTGTCGAAATGCGTGCCATTCATTAGCAAGTTATGTTAATTACTGGTAGCTAGTGTTTAGATAATCTATACGATGCATATGGATAAACAAACTTCTAGAGACAAAGGTGGTATCATTATTATTGTGTAACAATGACAATTAATATGTATTCATATTGATATACTAATTAATGGGAAAAATCTTAGTTTAGGATTTTCTTGTTCTAGCATGTGCAGCTTCGTTCAGCATAAAGAAACTTCTGTATCTTCACAAATTTGTATAAAATTATTATCAATTTTTATGATTGATTTCTTAAACTCAGGCAGGCTTTAATACTCTGAATGGTCTCTGTTAACTTACATATGTCGGTGGGGTATTTTTTTACCCAATTATAGTGAATGTGAAAATATTTTATCTGGGTATGTAAAGCCTGTTTCTTCTGCTTTCCCCCTTTTTCCCACAATTTCCACTAAGGGAAGAAGCTTCCTAAACCTTCTATGTGTAAGTATGTGGGTGTCTGTATATGCATGTGGTTGTGAGGTGTGGGAGGGGATATTGTTGTCCCCCAGATGCTCCCTACTTTAGCAAAGACTATTTCTGTCCCAAGAAGACCCAATTCTTTGTTTCTCCACATACGCTTTCATCATAAAAAAATAAGAAAGATGAGCACAGAGGTTTTTCCTTCCACTCTTCTTTATTCTTCTAAAGTTATAGTAGAAAATAAAGCTAATTATTTATGTAGCTGTAATCACAAGAAAAAGGAAATAAGAATCAAATTTAACTTTCTCAATTTAATCATTAAAGTTCATTTATATATAAATAAAGTTCACTCAAAATAAACTTTGTAACGCTCAGATGAAAGATGTTGAAAACTGTAAGTGACAAGAACTAATATTATATTTTATCCCTGGAGGTAAAGTATTTTCAGTTTTCTAATATAAAGAAGAAATTATGACAAGGACTTCACAAAATGGCTAGATTTTTTAACATGAATTCAACTTGTAGCAACAGATCAAAGTCAGTCAGGTTAATTATTTGGAGACTAGATTGCTGTGGACAATCAATCAATGGAACAAAACAGCCTTTCAGAGTGATCCTTTATGGAATTTTTAATGTGAGCGATGGTATTCCCAGAAAGATTTAATTTTGTAAACTAGTCATCCAGCTGTCTTTGTAAGGTCTGTGGTAATAAACACATGTGACCGAGACTTTCCAAAATAGGAGGGAAAGAGTTGTGTGTGTTACTATGGGTGAAGACTTGATTTGAATCTATAAATGATTTTAGATTTAAGAGTTGTCAGTCCACTTTTGCTCAGTAATATTATCTGGAGACCTTTGATGATTCATAGATAAGCTGTAATGAAAAGTATAAAGCTAGAAACAGAATCCAAAATTTTTTTGGAAATTTTAAACCAAGCAATCTTCCCAAAAGCGTATGAACGCCTGCTTTGATCGGTGGCCATTTTAAAATCTAAATTATCAAATAATTGTCTTATTCTTCCATCATGTTCCATGTAGAGAGACATATTTTTTTTTTATCTTTGTCTTAAGGTCTCTGGCAGAGCTGAGAGTTCCTCATTAGCTCTTCTATTTTTGGGCTTTGGAACAGTTCCACTTAGAAAGAATCTGATATTATCACATTCTACATAGAAAATGCATTCAATAAATAATTGCTTACTCATTGCTTGTTAACAAGCAGTCACAGATTGAAATAATGGTCACAGGATCATAATTTAGAAGGCCAGCAGCAAGGACAATATTTTTTGAGTATACTTCTATACATTAGTCACTGAGGCTTTTTTTTTTACACATACTTTAATTTAATAATAATAATTTTTAAAAAAGACTTAGGTTCTAATTAGTCTTTGCCATTAGAAATCTGTGTGGTTGGGTAAATAGTATCACTTCTCTGAGTCTGATTTTCATCTAAAAAATAGCCTGTCGCAGATCATCTTTAATTTTTTTAAATTTTTTAAATTTTTTAAATTTAAATTTTTTATTTTTTTCTAGTTTTAGAGAAAGAGTGTGAGCAGGGGAGAGGAGCAGAGAGAGAGAGAGAATCTTAAGGAAGCCCCACGCTCAGCACAGAGCCTGACCTCACAACGGTGAGATTGTGAGCTGAGCCGAAATCAAGAGTCAGACACTTAACTGACTGAGCCACCCAGGCACCGCCTCTATTATCTTTAAAGGCACTTTGAAATCCCAAATTTCCATTGCAAAAATTTCTCTCAATTCTTTCATGGCCAGATAGAACTACACAGACTTCCGCGTTTGTCTGGTTTGAGACGCAGTTTTGGCTATCATCAGCGCTAGCGTTTTCCATAGTAAACACATAACTATGTTAGCTCGCAGAGACATGGCTCTCTACCTTAGAAAGAATAGAAGCCATATCGGTCACCTAGCGCCACCACCCTTCAGTTTCCCCTGCTTTTCCAGGTCTTTTCTTCCACTCCAAGTCAGCAGTAATCAGTTGTGTTACTTAATGAGATATTTTTGTTCACCTTATATGTATAGAATTGTTATGGAGGAAACGTATGCCTTGGATTCTTTAGAAGTTGGAATAAAATTGCATTTATTTCAAAAGTGTAATTTTTATCTCTGACAGAGTTACTGATGTTCTTTTACTGAATGCTATCATCCAGACAAAAGATCTCTTTGAAGGCTTTCTGAGGCTATGGTGCAATGATTAAGAGTAAGGACTTCGGAATTACAACAGTTTTCTGTGATTAGGAACAAATGTTTTCATGCCTCTTTTTTCTTAATTGCAAAATGAGTTAGCCATAGTACTTATCCCATTGGCTTGTTGGGCATATCAAATGCAATCTTACACAGAAAATTCTTAGTACGTTAGTTATATGTAGCCAAATTATAAACAGCATTCATGAAAGTTTGCTGCAGTTGTGTTGATCATGAGATTCAATAATAAGAATACTATTCTTACTTACTTTCAGTAATAATCAAGATGGTTTAAAATTAATGAAAGTACTTGCCAATGAAAAGAGGGAATTTAAGTAAGAATACATCTGGGAACACCCCCCACCCCACACTCAATCCTATGAAAAGACCATTCATATAATTTTATGCAGCTTCTTTGGTCAAGGGATTTCCTCTCTGTTGAATCCATCTTCTCATTCACGCAATCAGTCCTCAAAAGCAAGTTTGGAGGAAATGCTCACTTAGCACTAGCCTGCAGGAGGTACTCTTTGACAAGGAAAGATTCACGGCACACGGCCTCTGAGGAGCCTTCTCTCTGGTGACCTGGACACTTTGCTGGGTCATAGCTCTACTCCCTCGTTAGGAGAGGAGATTACCCGAGAGCACATTCGGAAGCAACTTCCCCATTAGGCATTAAGGGAAGTGTGCAATCTGATGGCACGGTGTACAGAGTAAACGGCATCCTGGAAATCAAGCCTGAGATCCACAGCAAAGAGGTACATGTTCTCAAGCCACAATGCTGGCTTATTGTCCAGGGCCTGGGCTGCATCACATGAAGGAACTACCCAGCATCCCTTGTAGTGTTCCAGGAAGTTGGAAAGAAAGACACCATCCTCTCCTCTGGCCAGCAGAGCTTTAATAGGCTAGTCTTTCATTAAGTGAATTCCTAAATGTTGACCAAATTCTTTCAGACAGAGGCAGCTAATGGTTCAGGGTGCATGTGATGTGCTTGCTGTTACATAGACACTGATTAAAAAACAAAAAAAAATCCTTCGGGCTGCTTTCCCAGAGCACTCACAGGCTAGAGGTGGGGGCTGGGCAGCAACTTCTCTTCAGTGGTTTCTTTCATGTTCCAAGAAGGATGGTCATGTGTTTTAGCTTAGCCGATACATTCCAATAAAATGATTTTCAAAGAGACAGGACAAATAATAGGCGTTTTACATATGGTGGCTGTGGACGTCACGTGGAGCTAATTTTCTCATCCACAATATATTTGTTATTCCCCAAACTGGCTATGTATGATTCATTTAGGCTGTCTCTTTATTTAATTTTACCTAATAAACGAATGAGACAGCCTAGTGAAGCCTCTATGATCAATATAATTTGGGTGAGTGACTTAGCGTACATTTCCTTTAGGATATTTAAGATCGATCCATACCCTTCCAGTTTTTTATTTATTGGTTGTTGGTTGGTTGGTTGGTTGGGTTTTTTTTCTGTTTTTTTGGTTTTTTTTGTTTGTTTGTTTGTTTGGTTGGTTTTGGTTTTCCCCCGTCACAAAGTTCAAAGAAAGGAAAGTATCTCTAGTCTGGATAGCATTATTGTGTTTTTTTAATGTTTCTTTATTTTTGAGAGAGAGAGACAGAGCACAAGAAGGACAAAGGGAGACACAGAATACAAAGCAGGCTCCAGCCTCCAAGCTGTCAGCACGCAGCCTGACGCGGGGCTCGAACTCAGGAAGTGTGAGATCATGACCTGAGCTGAAGTCGGATGTGTAACCGACTGGACCACCCAGGCCCCTTGTGTTTTTTAAAGCATCATTCTTGGTGACAAGATTTTAACAGAGAGAAATCAGCTTCAATTTGTTTTCTTGGGTACAAATATGGTTATTAGCAAATGATATTCTTTATTTCTCACACTACCAATGGCAGTTCTCAAGTGTCATTCTTGTCTCCTTGAAAATACTTAAAAAATGTGTGTTAGAAAGTGGAAGCCACTACCGGAGACAATTAATTCACAGCTTAAAAACCAGCTTACCCTCCGACAGCAGGAGAAAAGGAGACACCGTCCATTAGGCAGAAATTATCTTTCTACAAAAGAGCAATAGTAACTTCTTTGAGCTTTGTTTTGTTCTCCAGTGGCTGATCGCACAAAATCTCAAGGTGGCCGTTTTGACCATTCTCCTCACATCAGTGACAGTCTCCCTCAGTGCAGTGTAGTTTTCAGCATCCTTGCCCTCCTGTGAGGTGACTGGGCATACCTCCATGGGTATGTGACCACAGGTCAGATGAAGAAACCGGATGGTTTTCCTGTCACGGGGACCTATGTTTGAACGACAATGTAGTGTAATTACTAACTAAACCTAGTGCAACTCAGAGATGTATGACAGGGCGAGAAGGTCTCCTCAGCATTGTAGTAAGTGCAGCCCAATTAGCCGGAGTCAACGTGCATGGTGTCTGCATTGCTTAAGGCCACAGAGAGTTCCAGAGAGATGGGCATCACAGTCTGGAGTCCAGTTGTCTATCCGGAAGTTTCAGGCTTACGTCCTCAGCGAAGCAAATGAGTTTATGGAAACCCTGACTCGTCAGCAACTCATGATTACTGAGTTCGGGGTAAAAGATTTTCTAGAGGGAGGCATTCAGTGACTATCTACCCGGTAATATCATGCCATGAAAGGAGTGAATATGGACACTAAGAAATATTTCGACATATTCTGAATAATCTTTTTCCCCAAGACCTATTAAACGAATGTTCATGAGACTTTGTTAAACGGATCATGCGGGAAGGAATAACTGTTTATATGTTCAATTTCATGTAGTGGATTTTAAATTTTGATGGCCTCTGTTCATATAGAACCTTCACATGTTCCCCATATAATATGATTTACGAAGTATTAGAACAATGTATTTTATGATCTACCTATTTTGAGAGAAGTGTTTAAATAGTGGGCTCAATAAACCATCTGAAGCCCACGAATGTAGAGAAAATTCAGAGAAAACAAAAATAAGTAATGACTAATTTCTTTCATCCCTACCCTGCTTGTTCTAGAATCTCCCTCCACACACACTCTCTCTCTCTCTTCCAGTCTTTAAGATTGATAAGACTTGTAAGACAAGCACAGTGAGAATTTTTTAAATTTTACTTGAAAGAGAGAGAGAGAGAGAGAGAGCATGCAGGGGAGAGGGGCAGAGGGAGAGAGAAAGAATCTGAAGCAGGCTCCACACTCGGTGCAGAGCCCAACATGGAGCTCGATCCCATGACCCTGGGATTGTGACCTGAGATAAAAATCAAATGCTCAACCACCTGAGCCACCCAGGTGCCCCAAGCACAGTGAAATTTTAAGAACCTATTACTCTGTCCAAGAGACAGATTCAGGAATGCCTCTGCTGCCATCTAGCTCTGTGACTGGACAGGCCACACGCAAGGTCATTTCTTCACCTGCAAAATAATGTCCTTCTCTGCTCTGAATTTCTACCATTCTTCTATCAGGTTACTGTAAGTTTGGGAATCGTAACAGGTCATAGTGTTTTTCACCCTTACATATATTCTGCGGGGGTTGGTGGAAAAGAGGCTGTCTTTACACTGGGAACCAAAGAGCGATTCACCTCCCCCACCAGATGAACATGGCCCTGGATACACATTGCTGTTAGATCACCTAGCACACCACTGTTGATACAGCTTAGTGCTCTTATGACGCTTGCCAAAAAAAAAAAAAAAAAAAAAAAAAAAAAAAAAAAAACCTCCATTAACTGCACACTCACTTTGATTGATGTTATTTATTGTAGCAACTGCTTTTTATCTTAGGTTACTGGCAGTGATGAATATGAGGTGTTACTAGTTAATTTAATCTTATTTTGGAAGCGTTGCCATTTTGCCCAGTGTCTTCAGCAATAACTCAGAGGACCATTTAACTCATGAATTCACAACTCTATGGGAAAACTAAAGCTATCTAAATAATGGATTTAAAGTATCAGCCCTGTTCATCATGAGCTAAAATCATAATATACACAGAGCATTCAGCTTGGTATTTCTAGCTCACTTTGGGGAAATCTCTTGCTAAGTTTAATAACACAAGCAAGAAAGTCCTATTTTTAATAGATATAAGCAAAGGGCTTGTTCTGCTGAAGTGAAGCATTATCAGGTATATCCTGTCACTGAAATCTAGAGAAATATCTTTAAAATATCCATGTACCATAATAGAATAAGATGATAGCTTCACAAGATTCACGAGGCTTAAACTTTAGTATTGGTTCTTCCATTTACTGTCAAATAACCTGGAAAAAACAAGTTAATACTCTTGGTTTGTTGATTAACAGAGTGAACACCAAATGGGAAAATTTGTATGAAAGCACTTTGAAATTTATAATCTGCTATACAAATGAAAGGCACTGTATTGTGATATAAATGAATATTCATGATGATGATAAAATTACGCTGGAATGGTTACAATTAGAAAACAAAATACTTTATTCCCAAGAGTATTTTATTTATTCTATCTTTATCCACTTGGGTCACTGAAAAGATCAACATAGCAGTTTTACACTGTGTAACCTTTGCAAGATTGCATTCATAATATCTTCCTTAAACTACTGTTGTGGGGTACAGATGGATTCCAAACCATCCTCTTTAGATTTGATCAAACCCACACTGTGGAAGAGAAGTGATTCTGTGAGAATGACCTCTAAAGGATAGATCCATAGCAAACCCTTCCTGGCAAAGGCTGGTTAATGAATTTACTCTGGTCCAAGAGGAGTCAGCTTGATAAAGGTGTCTTTGTTCATTTTGATATGACAATCCATTACCTTGTGATGGCATCGGCATAATCAATTTTTCACAATAAATTGACACAAGCCATCTGTAACACATGTTGCTTGCATTACGCTCCCTTGTATGCAATACTGAAATTGGTTAGTATTTTTTAAAATAATTTTTATTCCTTAATCTCTTGGGAGACTTCTCTCTCTGAGAAAACAGTTCTGATACAAAACAAATTTTATTTTCTGGCAAAACCAGGGGGAAAATCTAAGTTTGGTAGAATTGCAAAATTGTGAAAGATTTTGTGGTTATGCTTTGAAGTTTAATGTAGGACTTTATAATGAAATGAAACAGTTTTCGTGCCTGAAAAGCACCATTTTCTGTATGAGTAAAATTGATGTTCTATTGTGGAGACTTACGTTTCGGGGGAAGAAAGAAATATATTTAGCACGTTTACGAAAAGACATATCCACTGGTGTGGATGCAAAAATGAATATGTCAGAGTTGTGAAGAGATGTATGGTGCTGCTGTTTCATGATGAAGAGTTTTGAAACAGAGTTATACATTGTTCAAATGGTCCCATATTATGTGGAAAATAAGTCTGAAAAGTTCTGCTTTGTTTTTCCACTAACAAGGAAACCACATTTTCAACCTGCCAAACTACTTCTGTGGAACAAATTATTCACTTCTTGGAAGCTACATGAATTCTTTCAGGCAATTTCATAATAGATGAAGTTGTAAGTTCCTTTAGAATTATCTTAGCCATACTAGACAAACAACCAATACTCAAGAAATATTTTATAGACCAATGAAACAGCATTAATCCTTTCATTGGCTTCAACAAGGTCAAATTTGGCTTGAACACCTAGTTTACTTGTGGGGAAGGGCTAAGCACCAAGTCACAAAACGTGGATTGGCTTTCTGCTTCCATGACATTCTTTATGGTGTCTTCATTTAATACTGTGCAAAAAGAGCCCATTCTTCATCCTTACCTTAGAAACCACTGGAAAGTCTAATGACTACCACATAATAGGACTATTGCAGACAATTCTGAGGTTCGATAAACACCTTTAAATTTAGAAATGAAAAGGCATCCCCAGAATGAATGTGTCCAGCTCTTCCATTCAAGAATATGTGGACTGCCATCAATCAGAAGACTCAGCTAGACTTTGAGTAAGATGGTGTAGTGTCAAGTTTATTTTCCCTTTAGTATTTTCTTGGGAAATTGCATGACTTTTCTTTAGCTCAAAGTCATCTGTAACATTCTATGGAGATTAAACAAAATATCAAAACAGTACTGAAAATTATAACTTTCTAATTTGAATATAATTTTATGTTCTTTATATTTAATAGTATATAGATTGCATATAATATTAATATATAATTTTTTACTAATATATAATTCTTTATATTTATTTAATATATAATCCTCTATATTTAATAGTCTTTATATTTAATATTCTTTATATTTAATATTATATATATTACATATAACCTTAATATATAATGTAACAAAGAACAATTTTAAAATTATACTTTAATGTATAACTGTTATGATTATAAACATTTTCCAAAACTTGTAAGAATTAACAACAATGTTATAATAAGCCCCTAAATTTGTAAGAGTCAATTAAGGAAAGTAAAATAAATAAGTAAATAAATAAATAAATTTATGGAAAGTATCAATTTAGGGCAATATTTATTTTAAACTGGCTGGCTGGAATTTTTCTAAACTACTTTGAATAAGGAAAACAACCTATTCTGCTCTTAATACATTTTGATAAAAATATTAACAAATACTACAATATGAAAATAATGTGCTATTTATTCCCAGTTAATTCAGATTAATAACTCTTAAGTATATAGGATTCATCACTTTTTTTCCATTTTCCTCAAATTCTTTTTTTTTTTTTAATTTTCTTTTTTACCGTTTATTCAGTTTTGAGAGAGAGAGAGAGAGAGAGACAGAACATGAACAGGAGAGGGGCAGAGACAGAGGGAAACAGATCTGAAGGAGGCTCCAGGCTCTGAGCTGTCAGCACAGAGCCTAATGCGGGACTTGAACTCACAAATCATGAGATCATGACCTGAGCTGAAGTCGGACACTTAACCAACTGAGCCACCCAAGTGCCCCTTTTTTCCTCAAATTCTTTAAGGCATTCTAGATAGTAATTCAGGCAATCATGGGCAATTTTAGAAATATGAATCAAATCGATTTGGCCTCAAATTTCTTTACAGACTGTAATGACCCAGATTAGCTATAGAAAACTATCAGATCACTAAAAAATCACACCTTTTTTTGTTGGTTTGCAAACCTCTCAGGAACTTTCTGACTCTGGGCCCCAAAACACAAAGGGCAGGGAGAAAGTGAAGAAAGAGGTAAGCCATTCCAGGTTGGTAGGTAGTTGGGTTTTTTTCTTGTTGTTTTGCTTTTTAAGCTTATTTATTTTGAGAGAGTGAAAAGGAGCAGGGGAGGGGAAGAGAGAGAGGGGGACTGAGCATCTGAAGCAGGCTCTGTGCTGACAGCAGAGAGCCTGATGTGGGGCTAGAATGCATGAACTGTGAAATGATGACCAGAGCCAAAGTCGACGCTTCACTGACTGAGCCACCCAGGCGCCCCTATGTTTGTTTTAATACCTCTCCTATATGGTGACATGATCAAGATTTCATTTCCATCTCACACTAAATGATTTTTATTTTAATGGCTTTATCTTTTAAAAAACAGTTTTAGGTTCACAGAAAAATAAAAGGAAGGTACAGAAATTTCCCATATATTCCCTGTTCCTGCACATACACAACCTAGTGCACAATCAACATTTCCCACCAGATGGATAGTTTTGTTACTACCAATGGACCTACATTGATATGTCATTAGCACTCAGAGTTTATAGCTTACCTTGGGTTCACCGGAATGTATACATTCTGAGTTTGGACAAATATACAATGACGTATATCCATCATTGCAGCATCCTACGAGGTACATATAGAGTATTTTCACTATCTTAAAAATCCTTTGTGCTCTGCCTATTCATCCTTCCCCTTGTCCCTCAATACCAATCACCACTGATCTTTTTACTGTCTCCACACTTTTTGCCTTTTCCAGAATGTCATGGAGTTGTTATCATACAGTATGTAGCCTGTTCATGTTGACTCCTCTCATTAGTAAAACGCATTTAAGTTTCCTTTGTGCCTTTTCGTGGCTTGATAACTTGTTTTGTTTTAGTACTACGTAATATTCCACTGTCTGGATGGACCATAGCTTATTTATCCATTCACCTCCTGAAGGACATATCAGTTGCTTCCAAGTTTTGGCAATTATGAATAAAGTTGCTATAAACATCTGCGTGGAGTTTTCTGTGTGGACATAGTTTTCAACTCCTGTAGGTAAATACCAAGGAGTATGACTGCTAGATTGTATGGTGAGATTACATATAATTGTGTAAGAAATCACCAACCGTCTGCCCAAGTGGCTGTACCATTTTACATTCACTCCAGCGATGAATGGAGAGTTCTTGTCGCTCTACATCCTTGCCAGCATTTGCTGTTGCCAGTGGTTTTGGCCATTCTAATAGGTGTCTAGTGTTGTCTAATTGTGGTTTTGATTTGAATGTCCTTGATGATATATGATGGGGAGCATCTTTTCATATGCTTATTGGCCTTCGGTATACATTCTTTACTGAGGTCTCTGTTCAGGTCTCTGGCCCATTTTTCAATCAGGCTGTTTGTTTTCATACCGTTGGGTTTTGAATGACAGCTTTTTAAATTCATTACTTGCCATGTTTGCAATGCATTAAAAAAAATTCGTTACTGGGGCACCTGGGTGGCTCGGTCTGTTAAGCGTCCGACTTCAGCTCAGGTCATGATCTCACAGACCGTGACTTCGAGCCCCGCGTCGGGCTCTGGGCCGATGGCTCAGAGCCTGGAGTCTGCTTCCGATTCTGTGTCTCCCTCTCTGTCTGCCCCTCCCCCGTTCATGCTCTGTCTTTCTCTGTCTCAAAAATAAACGTAAAAAATAAATAAATAAATAAATAAATAAATAAATAAATAAATAAAAATTTGTTACCTGTATGCCTTTTGGAAAACCCAATACTCTAGGCATATCCCTGTCTGTTCATTGTCTGACATGTATGAAGGATTTACAGAATGTTTATATGTCTAAAGAGGACTGAAGCTTCCCATCGTCCCTATGTTTGATCCACAAAGGCAAGGCAGAGTAAGAAAAAGACAGTATTGGAAAAGGGGAATGTAGGGAAAACCTTGTGTCCTCACATCTGAATTAAACCTATCTTTTACAGAAAGGCACATAATTTCTGGATTTACTACAGAACCTCACAGTGTATAAAAGGCCCCCTATAGAAAAGAGGTTATCTTGCCAAGATGCTACAAGCCTATAAAGAAACGTGCCAATCTTTCTGTGCCAACATACCTGAAATGTGCTTACCACCTACTGCATGCAGTGGAGAACCCTGACAGGCATCAGATGGAACCCACATGGGCTCAGTTATGCCCGAAGTTACTATTTCATAGTATAGTGAAAAGAGCAATCAGGTACATGTGAGTTATAATCACTATTCACTTGCTTGACGGTTGTGTATTGTCAGGTAGATTTTTTGCCCCTGAAGGGGTATCAAGCATCTTGTGAGTCTCTGGTTCCAAGAGAAGATCTATTCCAGGTAAGTGAAAAAGTGGAACGGTTTACTTTTATGAACTCCCACTGATAATCTCTCCTGGCCTTTAATTATTTACTCAGAACTTTTCTCTCCTCAGACACTTAATAAGATCAGCACCCCTTGGGGCTCCTGAGCGGTTCAGTCAGTTAAGAGTCCGACTCTTGGTTTTGGCTCAGGTCATGATCTCATGGTTTGTGAGTTCGAGCCCCGCGTTGGGCTCTGTGCTGACAGCGAGGAGCCTGCCTGAGATTCTCTCTGCCTCTCTCTCTGCCCCTCCCCTGCCTGTTGTCTCTGTCTCTGTCTCTCAAAAATAAATAAATACAATTCTAAAAATATTTTTAAAACATCAAGAAAATAATATAAGTGCCCCTAGACAACTCAAATTGTTTGGACATTCCGGAAAGGACGCCATATTCTGGGTCGATCATTCGCAACTGCCAATAAATGCAGGCCCCAGAGTCAGTATTGCAAAAAAGGCTTTGGGATCCCTGTGAAGACAGCCCAATCCTTACTTAGGTGTGAAGCAACTGCTAGTTAGTTAGCACAATGGTTGGCAAACATCCTCATACAATTTCCTCCTGGCCCAGGATGGTCAGCTCAACTGCCTGCCTCACTTAGCTTGTTCTGTTTTAGACACAAATGTCTCAACACATCAGCTGTGAGGTGTAATTTCTGGACTATAAATACAATGTCAGCATCGCACTGTGTCATTTTAATCTCTGCTGAGGGTCTTTAGTTCCTAAGGAGTAACTTAGAATCCTTTTGAATCTCAGTATTGCATGAAGGCAGAACAATTACAAAAAAGAGAGAACACTGATTTATACATTAGAGGCTTTGAAATAAAACTTGAGCAAAATATACGATGAAAATACACCTAGGAATTCCCTTTCTTTGCAAATGTCCATGAATCCCAGATATTCTTGGAAACTCGTTTTCAAGGACAGGAACTATTTTCGATTTTTTTCTTTAATTTCTTGTCAGCTTATTCAAGCAATATATACACATTGAAAAAAAGGTCCCACTAACAGCTTCTATTTCTATTCCTCTCCCCCAGAGATAAGTACTATTATCATTTTGGCATATGTACTTCGCATATTTTAGCATATGTCACGCACAAGATTGAAAAGTTTTCAGAGCGCCTGGGTGGCTCAGTCGGGTAAGTGTCCAACTTCGGCTGGGGTCATGATCTCACTGCTTGTGAGTTTGAGCCCCGTGTTGGGCTCTGTGCTGACAGCTCAGAGCCTGGAGCCTGCTTCGGAATCTGTGTCTCTCTCTCTCTGCCTCTCCCCTGCTCATGCTCTGTCTCTCTCCATCTCTGAAAAATGAATAAACATTAAAAATTTTTTTAAAAAATAAATTTCATTCATTTTTTAAAATCTAATCTCTGCACAGGACTTCGATAGAAGCCTTAACTACGCACTCAGTATTTTCAAACACAAACTCAGTACTCTTGAAGTGAAGTTGATGATGTCTCTGATTCTTTGGGATCACATAACTAAAGAAAGCAGAGAGGTGGAAGAATAGGAGAGTCAAGGCCAGTTATTGAGTTGGAGCTATTTACATTTTTAATAACTTTGAGAGCTTAGGCAGTGTCATATTTTAACGGAATATCTAGCAACCCCTTGGCGTCTGTTTTTCCTCTCTATTTGCATAAGCAATTGACAGCTCATTAAGAGCTCATTAGGAAGCAGTGGAGACCCAGTGATCAGGGTCTCAGTTGCTGAGAAAGAAGTCCTCATTTGTAAATGTCCTCAATATTTCAGGAGAATAGGAAATGGAGCTAAGGTATCTGATGGTGAAGGCAAGTAAGCTATACCTACTTATAAAACAGAAAATGATGGCAATATTGCCATTCATTAAATCTTAGCCTATTCGTCTTACTAAGAAAAGATAAAGGTGATAGAATTCATAACTCTAATTTGATCATGAAAAACAAGCTAAAAATTTCCACATTCCCTGAGTTTTCCTTTCCTTCTTTTCTCCCCAAATTTTATGTATCATTATCTATGTTTCCAACTATCTATCTAACCTATCCTTAAATGCTAGATGACTATATCTTAGAGAAACCAACTAATCTAATTGTTTAAGAATGGTCTATATGTGGGGGAAAAAATTGACTATGCCTCTTTGCTGGTAAATACGTTCAGAATATAAATTAGTTCTTTTTTACTTGCTAATACTCCCTGGACCCAAACAAAGCAGACCAAAATCGGATCTCCTCTGAATAAATGTTTGCCTGATACTTCTAAATCTCTAGATACCAAAACCCTATTGTAAAATGAAAGGCAAATGCACACTGGTGTGCTGACGATTCTTTTGCCTTCGGATTGCATTTTGTAAAACGCATGAATAGAAAGCACTTTTAAACGCTCAGGAATCAATACAGAGGAAGCGGTGGGAACACATTTATTCCTGTTTTATTCCATTTCGGGGCTGCCAGAGTTTTGCTTGACCAGATGTTGCAGTTTCCAAGTCAGATCTGTGCGTCCCCTGGTTGTCAACTAAAGGCTGCCTTACCTATAAACATGAAGGCTTTCTATCTACTCCTACCTTTTTTGTTGGTTTGGTTGTTTTGTTTTTGTTTTTGTTTTTGTTTTTGTTTTTGGTTTTTTTGCATATTCCCTTTTGGCAAGAGGGTTCCATTTGAGAGCAAGAGAGAGAGAGAACCCGGTATTCTTATGTGGCCCATCCACCCTCACTTTATTTTGCATTATCGCCTTTTGGAAGGAAAGAAAATTGAGAGCTGCAGTCTGTATTTAAGCCATTTGTATGTTCTTTATTGGGGTACGTTTGAATGCCCAATTGGATCTCAATGGCTCATCCTTTGTAACATAAAGTAAAAACATGGTGCTCGAGAAAAGTAACGACACACACAGCTAGGCCCTTTCATGGCAGTTGGTAAAGCATAAGCTCTGCCTCTCTGTGTGGCAGTTTCCCTTCTCTTTTCTTTTCTTTCACTGTGACAAGCAGCCATTGTCCCCTTGGTGAGATCTGCAATATTACTTTGACCCCAGCCCATCAATCTGCCTCAATTGGATAATGATCTGTAATCACTTTCTTTCAGGGGAGTCTATAAATTTGCCAAGGCCCCATTCTTTTCTGAAGGACTCCTTATGTTCACTCCCGTTTGTGCAAATGCGCCCTCTTTTACAGGGCTAAATAGCCATGCACATGGTCCATTCTGTGAAGAGGCACCGGGAGGGTTTCTGTTGATTTTCCATGCTCTAGTCTCTTAAAGGAGACTTAGTCTGACATGCCGGGACGCAGTGGGGGGTGGCCGAGCCAGGCCACATCACAGGCAGCCGCTTTTCTCATTAAGACTGACCCACCATTAGGTCACTTTGCGTCGTCCCTGTAATCAATGAGCTTAATGTTCAGTGCAAAAAAAGAGTCATAAGGAAAGGAGCGTGGAGGTGGAAGGGAAAAGGAACTGGTAGAAAGGACAGGGAAATCCAACACGTCTAAGTCTTACAGATGTACTTTGCTAGCAAAAGGTGAAAGGAACGCAAATATCATTTGACGTCTCAAGTAACTGGTTCCTTCAGGTCCTGTTTGTGTTCTGCAAAACATGACAATTCTTAGGCCCTACTTCTCCCCAGTGGCATCCACTCTTCTCATTAAGTAGGATGAAAGGCTCCGTATTAGGTTCAGTCAACATTTGCAAGGGAATCATGCAGGGAAGGCAAAGGCGGACAAAGTTCAGGAGCATTTGGGCAAGTTGGGAGTGTTACGAGAATTCAGCATAAGAGCATATGGACCCAAAAATATTCATGCCCTTAACCACATGGAATAAATGAACAACAACAACAAAGGAAGAAAACACCTAGAACATAATCTCAACTGCTCTTATATTAAGGGGAGATGAAAAGGCTTTTGGGTCATCATATTTCCAACACAAAGAGAAAGAGTGTCTCCATGCACAGTGAGGGGTACAAATATAAATACACTCTAACCAAAATAAGTATCAGTGAGCAGAGAACTAGATAAGCTGAAAGAGTCAGGCCTTTAGAGAACCTACATTGGTAATGACAATAACTTGCAAGAATATAAACTTCTTTCCAAATTCCTGTGTCTGATTAGTTTGTAGTAAACCGATGGTGCCTTTTTTATTAGGTTTAGGCGAACGGTTTAGGAAAACAATAAAGGACATAACAAAACTGTCAAGGGGACATCAGAGGGGGAAAAAAAGCAAATAGTTTTAAAAATGTTTGTGTTTTGCACCATCCTGTAGAAAAAAAAAATTTATATTGATTTTCACATTCCTGTGTTCATTTTTCTACTTATAAACATTTTAAAAATGATTTATAACCTACATATACATATATATACAGAAAATACATCAAACATGAAAAATAATAATTTTAGCGAATAATTATGAAAAAAAAACCACTTGTGTAACCACCATACTGCTTAAGAAATTGACGTTTGTGATTGAGATATTAGAATCAGGGGCTAAAAAGAAAATCAGTAGGATTTTCTTTCAAATCAGTAGGATCCTCTAGTGAATCATGGGTTATGTGGTCCTTTCAGGAATCGTGGATCATAGGAGGCCAGATGAAACCCTTAGAAGTCACACAGTCAATGTGACAATGTCATCAAAGAAGAGTCTAACACCAAAAGTGGTTCAGTCACTTATCTCGAGTGTCATAGCTCCTAGGGGCTGAATTCAGGCTGTGTCCCAGGTTGTGAATCACTTTTCCATTCTTAATTCCATTTCATCAAGGGTCTCTGATGGGGAATAAGTCTCTGTGTCCAAGTGTTTCCATCATACACTGAAGGAAAGCAAACCCATTCTCTATCTTAACTGAGCTCATTCTACCCGTGGAATCTCACACTGAGAAAGTAATCACTTCAAATATGGAGGACAATTGTTTTGTCTGGCTCATAAAATGGCCATGCATAAAACTGTCTAGAAATTCCAAATACTGAAGTCAGAGACATATTTAAGTTTTACTATTACTGGGGCACCTGGGTGGCTCAGCTAGTTAAGTGTCCAATTCTGACTCAGGTCGTGATCTCATGGTTTGTGGGTTCAAGCCCTGCATTGGGCTCTGTGCTGATAGCTCAGGGACCAGAGCCCGCTTTGGATTCTGTGTCTCCCTCCCTCTGCCCTTCCCGGCCTTCTCTCTCTCTCTTAAAAATGATTAAACATTAAAAACATTTTTTAAAATAAAAAACAAGAAGTTTTACTACTACTAATAGATGTTGAATAGTGTGAATCCCACAGTTACAAGACATTAGTATTCACATTATAAAATGTATCATGGGGGCACCTGGGTGGCTCAGTCAGTTGACTTTGGCTCAGGTCATGATCTCATAGTTCATGAGTTCAAGCCCACATGGACCTTGTTTCTGTCTGTGCAGAGCCCTCCTCTGATCCTCTGTCCCCCTCTCTCTGCCCCTCCGCCAGTTGTGCTTTCTCAAAAATAAATAAAACATTTTTAAAAAATGCATCATGAATGTCTAATTTCAATTCAGCTTTTCTTCCACTGGAATTCTCTAGCTAAAAGTTAATTCAAGAGCTAGGAGAACTATAAAATATGCTACATGCAACAGTATTTACATTTTGTGAGTTTTTTTCCTAAAAAAAGTAAACTTGTTTCTTAAGGCTTTTCCTATATTGGCTGGAAACATGTAGGGTAGTTAGTACAAGTTAAAAAAGATTGTTTTTCCAATAAAGTATTGACAAAAGAACTATTGACTTATAAAATGACCAGAAATCTTGTAGTCCCCAGATACAAAATTCAAAAATTTTCTTTCCTCTCTTTTAGGTAAGTTGATTGCTATTTTTTTAATTTGTTTTTTAAATTTTTATTTATTTTTGAGACAGAGAGAGAGAGAGAGACTGAGCTTGAGTGGGGGAGAGGGAGAGAGAAGGAGAGAGAGAGAGACACATAATCCGAAGCAGGCTCCAGGCTCCGAGCTGTCAGCACAGAGCCCGACATGGGGCGGGAACCCACAAACCGCGAGATCATCACTTGAGCTGGAGTCAGACACTCAACCGACTGAGCCACCCAGGAGACCCTGATTGCTATTTTTCATCAATGCCTCCTTCGGGACAAATAATAACCACAAAATTATCTCCATTATTTTAAAAAGGAGGAAACTGAGGCTCAGAGAGGTTGTTTCTTGCCTGTGGTCACGTAGCTGTTAAGAAGCTAGATTAGAATTTGACCCTACGTGTGTCTGGCTCAAAAGCATATGTATTCTCTACTGTCTGCTCTATCTCTCTTTATTAAATTTATTTCAATACTGATTTTTTCCAAATACCACAAATAAGTATATATTCAAAATTAAAAATTATCATTCTTTTCATTCACAGCCATAGGCACCGTGGGAACAAAGATGATACAACGGATACCTCACCTTGTTTTTTATTTTTTAATGTTTTTTTTTTTTTGAGAGAAAGAGAGACATAGAGCACGAGCAGGGGAGGGACAGAGAGAGAAGGAGACACAGAATTCGAAGCAGTCTCCAGGATCTGAGCTGTCAGCAGAAAGCCGGATGTGGGGCTCAAACCCACAAACCGCAAGATCTTGACCTGAGCTGAAGTCAGACGCTTAACCAACTGAGCTACCGAGGCGCCCCACAGACCCCTCATCTTAAAAGTAGCACAGAGGCTCCTCTCCATTCCACCTAACAGCTTCATCAGAGGCTTTCTAGTATTTTATATATTTTATTATTCCATATATTTGCTAATTTATAACTTAGAGAGTTTTTCATACTCTTCCATCAAGCTTGCTCTTTTTAAAATTTTTTTTTAATGTTTATTATTATTGAGAGAGAGAGACAGAGGGACAGACACCAAGCAGGGAAGGGGCAGAGAGAGAGGGAGGCACAGAATCAGAGGCAGGCTCCAGGCTCTGAGATGTCAGCACAGAGCCCGATGCGGGGCTCGAACTCACAGACTGCGAGATCATGACCTGAGCCATAGTCGGCCGCCCAACCGAATGAGCCACCCAGGCACCCCCCCATCAAGCTCTTTTTAGATATAGTTAGTCAACCGAAAAGTACATCATTCGAGGCAATGCGTCTTCTTACTTTTTTTTTTTATCTCTCTGAAAGACATATTCCAATCCCAGTCATCTTGTGGTATGTAATCTCTGTTTTTTTTCCTTAAGTTTATTTATTTATTTATTTTTAGTAATCTCTACACCCAAAGTGGGGCTTAAACTCATGACCCCAATATCAAGAGTCACATGTTCTTCAGGAGTGAGCCAGGAGCACATGTTTTGCTGTTGTTTGTTTGTTTGTTTGTTGTTATAAACACAAAACAATGGCTAGGGGCTTTTCAGTAAGACCCGCTCACCATCTAAATGCCCCGAGTGCCGGGGCGCCTGGGTGGCTCAGTCGGTTAAAGCCTCCGACTTCAGCTCAGGCCATGATCTCGCGGTCCGTGAGTTCGAGCCCCGCGTCGGGCTCTGGGCTGATGGCTCAGAGCCTGGAGCCTGCTTCCGATTCTGTGTCTCCCTCTCTCTCTGCCCCTCCCCCGTTCACGCTCTGTCTCTCTCTGTCTCAAAAATAAATAAAACGTTAAAAAAAAAATAAAAAAAAAATAAAAAAAAAAATAAAAAAAATAAATGCCCCGAGTGCCAATCTGCTATACATGTTTAAATTTTTCCTGGAAATTCTTGATTCTTGCCCATGTTACTCCATCTCTTCTAATGTTTCTATTTCCCTCCGAAGTTACTCTAGACAAGAGGTGGGTCTGATCCTCCCACGTACTTTGGAACAGTTTTCTTTCCTATGAAGAAGCAAAGTTGTTCCATCCCCTTCCAATGTTAGCTGACAACATGGAAGTGTGAGAAGTGTCTTGCTTTGTACATTACGGTCTTACGCGTTCCTTGGGCCATTTGAACGTTCTTTGTTTCAGTGTCCACTGTCTACGGAATTCCTCATGTTACACAGCTTTCAGAAACTACTTTTGGTTTCCCAAATTGTAACTTAATACACTGCAGGCTGGGTTTGGTTTTATATTCTTCTTTAGGGTTCCTTTCTTCCTGATACATTCAAAGAGAATACTGGCACTAACCGAAGTTAGAAATCATCTCATCCCCTGCCCCAACCTTTTTTGTTCCCATACAGAATATGCCTCCCAAATAGCGTACATAAAATCGCAAAAACAAAGACCACAGCTTCTACCAACAGCCAACAGCCCAGTTGGGAATTATCTTCACTTAGGGCAAAGGAGCTAACTGGAACAGAGGGAAGTTCTGCAGATGCATCCTTCCAAGATGGTCTTGAGGCGGGGCTAAAATAATCCTGTCAGCTGTCCGGGGAGGCAAAGCTTCGCCTCACCCACGTGGCATTGGTTAGACCCTTTCAGTTATGCCTTGGATTTTTGTGTGATGGTTCGTTGGTTGGTTTGTTTTAAGTAACTGCGATTGCTTTGAATAACAGGCCAGGAAAAATAAAAGACCCATTAGCTGGTGCAGGAGGAAAAGGA
The DNA here is from genome assembly GCF_046562875.1 of Panthera onca. NCBI lineage: Eukaryota > Metazoa > Chordata > Mammalia > Carnivora > Felidae > Panthera > Panthera onca. Next base: position 19,392,524 of record NC_138343.1, on the reverse strand, counting down.
CAAAATTCTCTAAGTGAATTGAGTCACCCAACCCAGGGTTGAATTTTAGTCTCACTCCTTATCACCTATGTGAACAGCAGCAAGCTAATGTCACTCTCTGAATTTCAATCACATCAGCCCATAAACCTGTATAACACTATCAGCTTCACTGGTTATAATATGGATAAGTGAAATACGATCAATGGAAACATTTTACCCCAATATCTGGCATAGCATTGCCATGTATGAGTCTCTACTGTGATTGATGTTAGTATGTGCTTCTGAAATAGCTTTGAAAAGTGGCATGTGGGAAGATTGATACTTACATAACTGTAAGACTGGGATGTTGTTGTTCAGAAGGCAACACTCAGCCTTTCCTTGAGATATTGCTCTGTGCTCTTTCTTGCTGTGAAATCCTGGAAAATCTATTGTTGAGTCTTCACTGCTAGACTCAATGTCCAAAAATAAAACTACTCTCTGACCCAGCAATTGCACTACTAGGTATTTATCCAAACAACGCAAAAATGGTGATTTGAAGAAGCGCATGCGCTCCATTGTTTATAGCCTCACTGTCAACAGTAGCTAAATTATGGGAAAAGGTTAAGTGTCCATTGACTGATAAATGGATAAAGAAGAAGTGGTAGACATATACAATGGGATATTACTCAGCCATCAAAAACAGTGAAACCTTGCCATTTGCAATGGCGTGGATGAAGCTAGAATGCATTATGCTAAGCGAAACGTGTCGGTCAGAGAAAGACAAACGCCATATGGTTTCACTCGTATGTGGAATTTAAAAAACAAAATTGATGAACATAGGGGAAAGGAAGGAAAAATGAAATAAGATGAAAACATAGAGGGAGGCAAACTAGAAGAGACTCTTAACAATAGGAAAGAAACTGAGGGTTGTTGGAGGGGAGACGGGCTAAATGGGTGATGGGCATTAAAGAAGTCACTTGTGATGAGCACGGGGTGTTGTACATAAGTGATGAACCACCCTCCTGACACCGAGAGTGCACTATATGCTACTAACCTGAATTTAAATAAAATCTTGAAAGGGAAACAAAAAAGTGTGTGGGCCATACATTACACCATGGCTCCTGGTATATAATAAAGACAACAAATATTCATTGAATGAATGAATAAATCCATAGTTTTATTCTTTTCATACATAGGTGTATATGAGCTTCCTTTGCCTTGCTACATAAAAAAAGAAAAAAAAAAAACAAACTGAAGGTCTTCCTTTCACTTGTTCAAAGAAACCTATTCTTGAATCCATGATACAGAAGCAAGCCTCAGCATCCTAAATAATCTCAGCAAATTCTCTTCACATTCATCGGTAAAACGTTGGCAAATGATGAAATACGAATATCACAGCGGGATGATATACTGGCGTGGGAAGAGAAGGAATAAAGAGAGAAAGGGACCAGGTCCCACGTTAAGTTGCAATTTTCTCATATTAAAAAAGATAGGTGATATTTTCTAGGTTTTGAAGGACAAGAACTGCACAAGATATTGAGGAGGGCGCCTCGTATTGGGAGCTCTCATTTCGGCACTTCCCTTTTATAAGATGAATGTTTGCATTAAGTAGTATAATGCATATTTAAAGTTGAGGCTATATCTATATCGGTCTCTCAAATATTATTAATTGTAACATATTGAGAATTTTGGAGTGGCTTGTGGGGAAGAAGTGGATATATAAGGAAATTTTCAGAGTCTGCTAGAAATTTTCACCGGCAGCTATTGCTATAGCTATAAAACTTTTTATATGGATTCTTCTGGGATTGTACCAATAGAATACATTTTTTTTTCAGTATAATACATTTTTACATGAAGGCCTTTCATTCTCTTTCCTTCTTCTTTTTTTCTTTAATTCTCTCACTTTGCTGTCAAGGAAGAACTACGTGGATTCAATTGATTCAAAAAGGGCTCTTGGGGCATCTGGGTGTTTCCGTCAGTTAAGTGTCCAACTCTTCTTTTTAGCTCAGGTCATGATCTCGCCATTCTAGAGTTCGAGCCCCACATCAGGCTCTGCTGCTGACAGCGTGAAGCCTGCTTGGGATTCTCTCTCTCCCTCTGTCTCTGCTCCTCCCCTGTGCGTGTGCACATGCTTTGTCTCTCCCTCTCCCTCTCTCTCTCTCTTTCTCTCTCTCTAAAATAATAAGATAAAGTTAATTAAAAAACAGAGTTCTTGGACAATTCAATGTTAGCTAGTGGTCCATGGTCTAGACCAATATAGATACCACCTCAACTTTAAATGGACATTATACTATTTAGTGCGAACTTTCATCTTATAAAAGGGGAGTGCTGAAATGAGAGCCCCCAACACAAGGCACCTTCCTCAATATCTCGTGCAGTTCTTCCCATTCCAGATCTTGAAAATGTCACCTCATAACCATTCTTCAAAGCATTTAGTGCCTCAAAACTTATTTGTTTCCCTTTGTCGAAGTTTCAGTATTTAAAATTTTTTTAATGTTTATTTATTTTTGAGACAGAGAGAGACAGAGCATGAGCAGGGAAGGGGCAGACAGAGAGGGAGACACAGAATCTGAAACAGGCTCCAGGCTCCGAGCTGTCAGCACAGAGCCCGACGCGGGGCTTGAACTCATGAACTGTGAGATCATGACCTGAGCCAAAGTCGGACGCTTAACCGACTGAGCCACCTAGGCGTCCCGAAGTTTCACTCTTTAAATTTCTATTTTAGGGATGCCCGGGCGGCTCTGTTGAGCATCCGACTCTTGGTTTTGGGTCACGTCATGATCTCAGGGTGGTGAGATCAAGCCCTGCATCAGGTTCCATGCTGGGTGTGAAGCCTGCTTAAGATTCTCTCTCTCCCCCTCCCTCTCCCTCTGCTTCTCCCTTACAAGCATGGGAGCAGAGAAAAAATAAATACATTTCTATTTTAAGTTAATTTCTATTTAAAGCATATTGAATACTTCATGTCATGGAGGAAGATTGTAGGGGCAGTGAAGTAGGAAAAGTCAGTTTCCTTCAGTTTTTCAACCCTTTCTCTGTGACAGCAGGTGACTAGCGGTTCCTGCCAAGGAGTCGTTCCTAAGCTCTTTACTCCTTCTTCATAGACCTCTAGCAGTTCATCAGGGTCATGGGCAAATGATCCCAGAGTTGTGGGATTGAGGCCCACGTTGGGCTCCACATTGAGCATGGAAACTGCTTACAGACCTCTCTCTCTCTGCTCCTCTCCCCTGCTCATTCTCTCTCTCTCTAAGATAAATAAAATGAAAAAAAATTAAATTCAAAAATAAAAAATAAGTTATATATGCATATATAATTTAAATATTAAATATAAATAATTTAATTTTTTAATATATGAACTTATATTTATATATAAATGCTATATATTTAAAAAGGCCTGGAAGAGATTCATGTTCAATTTTTCTCAGCATCAACTATTTCAAGGTGGGCGAAGCTGTATAAGAATAAAAAAAATGAAGACTTGGGGTGCCTGGGTGGCTCAGTCGGTTAAACGTGCGACTCCAGCTCAGGTCATGATCTCACAGTCTGTGAGTTCAAGTCCTGCGTCGGGCTCTGTGCTGACAGCTCGGAGCCTGGAGCCTGCTTCAGATTCTGTCTCCTTCTCTCTCTGACCCTCCCCACTTGTGCTCTCTCTCTCAAAAATAAATAAATGAAAAAAAAATTAAAAAGAAATAAAGACTTGTTTTATCTGAGAAAAATACAGCAACAGACTCATATGAAGTTGGATATGGAGAAAGACTCAAGAGAGAGTGAAATGTCCCTCACTTAGTAAAGACCACTCAAAACCAGACAGAAATGGATTTTTCTATAGTGGTATTACAACATGTAAATTAATATATCAAGCAAATTAAACATATCATCTGATAGTTTTGAAAGCTGGCCAAGAACTCACATTGTATAAGAAAACTAGTGTTTTTCTTGGGAAAGCAGGGGCAAGGGTTATTTTGAACTCTGAATAGAATTAATGTGGTTACCATGGTCCCTCGTGAATAATCAATGCAATATTGAGCTCAGGATGTCTGTGTACCCTTCACTCAATGTTCACACATTACATTATTAAAACTGAGAAATTGCCGTTAGATATTTCACATTTGTATCAACTTCCTTTTTTGTTCCATAATCCAATTCAGGATATCATATTCAACTTGGTTATTCCTTTATATCTCTTTAAATGCCCTCCAATCTGCGATTGTTCCTTAGTGCTTCTGTGTCTCATGACCTTGACACTTTTGTAGAGAAGTGGTCAGATTATAAAATTTCCTCGATTCTAGGTTTGGCTGGTGGAGGTTTCCTGTGATTTGACTGATAAATTGTAGATTTTTAGGGAAGAATGCCACAGCTATGAAGTGTCCTTTCCTTTGTGTCAGATTAGCTGTGTTACATCATATCATTATTCATTTTCACTGGTGATGTGAATATTGGTCACTGGGTTAAGCTGATAGCAAGTTTCTTCATGGACAAGTAACCCCCTTGCTCTTTCTGTATTGTTTGGTTTAAGTGAGTCACTAAACCCAATCTACACTCATAGCGAGGGGCTGGGAATTAACATCCATCTCCTAGAGAAAAGAGCACCAAAGAATTTGTGGGCATGGGTATGGCATTGGAGATACTTTGAGGCTACACGAATATCTTGAAGGTGTTACCAAAGCTTTGTGTCCTAATTTCAGGATTGATCAGTGGGTTTCCTGTAGCAATGATTATACTGGTGTTCTCATAGCAATTTCTCCCTTTGGCATGGTGAATTGCTCCTTCTCCTCAATTTATTTATTTGCTCAATCATTTAGCATACTAATATTTACTCACGCACATTTACTGTATTGGGGGGGTTATAATCCACAATTATCAATATGTATTTTGATGGTCAAATTGTTCCACCTCTCCTTCCCAATTTTTATATGAAATTTTTCAATGTTACAGAGAAGTTGAAAGCATGATAAAGCAAATACATTTAAATGCTTCAGCAATTGTTTACAATTTGCAATTTTATCTCTCTTTCCATACATGCATATATATAAACTTTTTCTGCAACATTCAAGAGCCTCAAACATCGTAACACTTCCCATCTAAGTTTGGTGCGTATCTCCTGAGAAAAGGACACTTCTTTTTTTTTTTTTCTTTTAATTTTTTTTTTTACATTTATTTATTTTTGAGAGAGAGAGAGAGAGAGCGCACACAAGTAGGGGAGGGGCAGAGAGAATGAGATACAGAATGTGAAGCAGGCTCCAGGCTCCGAGCTGTCAGCATGGAGCCCGAAGCCAGGCTCGAACCCACAAACCGTGAGTTCATGGCTTGAGCTGAAGTCGGACGCCCAACCGACTGAGCCACCCAGGTGCCCTGAGAAAAGGACACTTCTTACACAACCTCAACACTATTACATCACCCAACATGTTGACATCCTAGACATTCAATGTTGAGAGAAAATTATCTATATTAAGTCTATATTCAATATCCCTAATTGATCCTAAAACATCTTTTAAAGCTTGTTTTTAAACTTCCAATATCTCACCAAGGATTACACACAGTATTTTGTTATAATTTTTAGTTTATTATAATCTAGGATGCTACTCCATTTTTTTTTTTTTTTGGTCATTCATTATACTATCATTAGTTTTAAGAATCTAAGCCAATTATCTTGTTTTTTAAATTTTTTTTTAAGTTTACTTATATTCTGAGGGAGAGAGGGTGCAAGCAGGGGAGAAGCAGAGACAGAGGGAGAGAGAATCACAAGCAGGCTCTGCACTTGCCAGCACAGAGCCCAACAAGGGGCTCAAACTCATGAGCTGTGAGGTCATGACGTGAGCCCAAATCCAGAGTCAGAAGTTTGACTGAGACACCCAGGTGCCCCTGTAAGCCAATTATCTTGTAGAGTGTCTCCCACAATTTGGACTTGTCTGATTGGTTCTTCACAATTCGAGTCAGATTAAGGGTTCTTTTTTTTTTTGAAAAAAATATGTATATAATGTTTCAAAGCACAAAATGTCATTTTGTTATTTGAATGATGACTTTACGTCTGATTACTTGGCTAAGGTCTTAGTTTGGGTTTCCTGGAATTAAAGCCTAAGCAGGGATTAGGGGGCACTGGATTTATTGAAGGGGTGCTATGCAGAAAGAACCTGTAAGAAAGTGAGTGAAGCAGGAGATGGGAAGGGAAAGAAGCAAACAGTGATGTCCTCTCAGGTAAGGTCTCGCTTTGGCCTGATCCACGGTGAGTGGGAGAAGGCAAAAGAGAGTGTACTCTAGAGTATAAATAACATCACAAAGTTTCCCTCATTGAGAACACGGGGCTGGACTTCTGTTCTCTCATGGTAGGAAGTCATTGGATGTGTGCTTCCATCAGAAGGTCTAACCTAAGGGCAAGATGGCTCCCGTCAGCAGAGGGCAATTGTCTGAAGAAATACACAGAATCTGGAGGGTAAATGCAACTGAGATCTGGTGGGCATTAATAGCACTTACTATGGGTAGTGACAAACACATTTCCCCATTGTAAAAATACCGCTTCCAAATTTGAAAATAATAATTAATCTTTATGCTAGGTTTTGAGACTACATGAATAACCTATCCTATCCTCAATAACATTTCATCCAATGGAGCAAGTATCCACCAATTAACCTTGAGTAAACTAATTTATATGGTGATTGAAAAATAGTGATTTTTTTTTCCTAATTTGATCATTCTTTTATATTCATTGGCTGGTGTTCTTTAAAGAAGAGCTTTTTCTCTCTCATCACCGTCAATCCTTCAATTTTTGGTATTGCTATAGGCACATACAACGATATCTTGTATTTAATGTGTTATAATCTACTTACTATGCTCTTTTTGCTCAAAATGTACAAATTCAGCCAGTGGGAATCACTTCAAGCTGCTCTTTGTGCCATTTTTGCCATGTCGTCATTAGTCTTTGAGCACTCTCTTGCTTCCTGGCAATAAAAATTCAGGCTCACCTAGTACTTTTCCTGGAATCAGTCATCCTCCAAGGACCCCTGGTTCCTTAAGCAGAGAATGGTATTTTGAAAGCAAAAACTCAGAGTTAGATGTGTTCACTGTTGCTGGGGTATCGTTGGTTCTTTTTCACAGGTCAGAACAGGGAACTGAGACTTCTTAAAAATCTCAAATTCAGGGGCGCCTGGGTGGCTTGGTTGGTTAAGCATCTGACTTCGGCTCAGGTTATGATCTCACGGTCCGTGAGTTCGAGCCCCGAGTCAGGCTCTGTGCTGACAGCTCAGAGCCTGGAGCCTGTTTCAGATTCTGTGTCTCCCTCTCTCTCTGCCCCTCCCCTGTTCATTCTCTGTCTCTCTTTGTCTCAAAAATAAATAAATGTTAAAAAAAAAATTTTTTTTTTAAATCTCAAATTCATACTGATACTTCCAATTCTAATCCAATATCAGTGAGTTCTCCTTACCTTCCTCAGTTCATATTTTTACTGTTTTAATTTTCCCCTTTATGGTAATAATACTGACTCCCAGCCACACCAACATATATATATTTTTTAATTTGTTTAAGTTTATTTATTTTGAGACAAAGGGAGAGAGTACAAGCAGGGGAGGGGCAGACAGGAGGAGAGACAGAACCCTGAGCAGGCTCCATGCCAGCAGCGCAGAGCCCAATTCAGGGCTCAAACCCATGAACTGTGAGATCAGGACCTGAGCAGAGATCAAGAGTCCAACGCTTAACCAACTGTGACCCCCAGCCGCCCCCACATCAACATATTTTTAATTTAGATCTACCAAAACATAGTTTTAGAATTATTACACCCATAACCACTATAGACAACACAATTCAGCCTTTCCTTGTAGTTCTTTGGGTCCTCCTAATGTATCCCACTAGCTGTGTATAGTCAGAATAATGGGTTCTTTAAAAATAGGAAAAAAAAATCGTATTGTTTGTTGCACAAAAATGTGGCTTACTATATATACACAATTTTGATCTTCTTAACTCTATGTCGTAGAGATCAAGGCACTGAACTTCGCAGAGGTCTTCGTTACTTGTTTTGTGCCCACAGCAACCCATTGGCTTTTTCCACCAGTTCACTATTGGTTGGCATTCCGATGGTGTCTTCCCATGCTTCATTATTACCACAGTGAATAATTCCTGGTCATATGTCGTTTCATGTTTTCAGAAGTGTATTGTCACTATATCTTTCAAATGGGATTTCTGAATTAAAGGATAAATGAATATTCATTTTCCTAAATTTCCTCTTTAATATGCATTGCAGTAATAAATGAAAGTGTCTACTTCCCTCTACTCTCACCAACAGTGACAAGTGCTAGAATTCTTGCTTATTGGATAAGTGAGAAGTAACAATTTAGTTTGTATTTTTGTTATAAATATGTGCATATTTCCTATAGACTAGGTCTATGATTTTTGTCCATTTTTTTCTTAGCATTTAGGATTTTTTTTTGTTTTCAGTTTTGTTTTAATCTCAATGTCAAAAATACCTCATATATTGGATAGATTAGCCCCTTTATTGATGACAAAGTCCCAGTTTATCCTTTGTCATTGCATATGGTTTTTATTTGTTGTTGTTATACAAATCTATTTTTTTGGTTGAATTTAATAAACTTTTATTTTTATTTTCTCAAGTTTATTTATTTTGAGAAAGAGAAAGTGTGAGTGGGGGGAGGGGCAGAGAGAGGAGAGAGGGAGAATCCCAATTGGGTTCTAGACTGCAAGCACCGAGCCTAATAGGGGGCTTGAACTCATGAACCGAGAGATCATGACTTGAGCCAAAGTCAGATGCTTAACCCACTGAGCCACCCAGCTGCCCCTATAATCTTTAATTTTATAGAATAAAATGGTCACTCATTGGCTAGGAAGATACTCAGCTCAAATCTCATTTAAGAAGAACTGGACGAAAAGCCTGTAGTTACTATACCTGTGATTCCAGAATAACATCCATTCCGGGGCCACAGCTCCCTAGGCTGCTGACAGTGACTGGTCATGAAAGAAATATTATAACTGGACCGACCATTCCAGCCTGATATGAAATTCAACCAACAGGCATCCTTTGCTTTAAGATTATGCACTAACCCAGGCCAAACTTGAGCAGAACTGCTCTGCCTTCTGAGATATTTTGCCTATCTTTACCTTCCCTTCCTCCTTTCCCCATTACCCTTGCACCTTGGTCTGAATTCCTTCATGCTTACTCTTCCTTCCTCTCCCCTACCCTTCAGAGATGTTTTCCTCCAATAGATCTTTTGCACATCAGTTATCACATCTTGATTTCTGCTTGAATTTTTTTTAAATTTCCAGGTATGATGTTTTATAATTTGTGGATACAGATACTACCCCCCCTTTTTTATGTTACATTTTTTTGAAAACTCTCATTGCACTAGAATGTGCCAATATGATGTTAAGTAGTACTGGATGTAGGGGTATTTTGCCTGTTCCTTGTATTAGAAAGGATGCCTTTAATTTTTCCCATTATGTAAGATTCTGGCTTTAAAACTGTTCTACATATATGCTATGATATTAAAGAAGTTTTCAGTTGCTGCTTGGCTGAATGCGTTAATCCAAAATTGGTACTAAATTTTGTTGATAACTGAAGAAAATTATGATTTTTCCCCATAAGTCAACTGAAATGGGGAATTACATTGATGGGTTTCCTAATAGGGGAGCATCTTTACATCCGTGAAATGTAGTCTACTCACTTGTGTCATGTTATTTAATGTATCATTGTAACCATTTGCCATTTCATTAAGATTTTTATATCACCCTTCATAAGTAAGATTGGTGTATAGTTTTCCTTCTTGTGTGTGATGTCTTTATCAGGTTTAGATAGTAATCTTATACTAATGCATTTTCTTTTCATTATTTTTAGGATTTTAAGTAATCTCTACCCCCAGTGTGGGGCTTGAACTCACAACCCTGAGATTAAGAGTCACACTGTCTCGTGATTGAGCTAGCCAGGCACCCCACTAATTTATTTTAAAATTAGGTCTTCATTCTTTTTACATGTGCTGGAGTAGCATTAGGAACATATGGTCTTTAAATATTTTATTAAGTCCAGTGCTTTTTGTGGGGTAGTTCTAAAGTTTTATTCTTTTGTATAGAAATGGTCATATTTTTGGATTCTATTTCAATGAGGGTCAATTTTTGGTTAAATTACAATTTTTCTAGGATATCACTCATTTGATCTAGTTTTCAAGTTAATTTTAGATTTATGCATAGTTGGTTATGACTTTTTTTTCAAAATTCTCTTTTCTATAATGTATATTTCCCCCTCATCATTTCTTCTGTGTATGTGTGCTTTTCATTGTAGTTGTTGATTTGTTTGGCTACTAATTTGGGGTTTTTCTGTTTGTTTGCTTTTTGCTTTTTTGTTTTTTGTTTTCAAAAAAAGAATTAAGTGGCGCCTGGGTGATTCAGTTGGTTGAGCATCTGATTCTTTTTATTTCGGCTCAGTTCATGATCCCAGGGATGTGGGATCAAGCCTTGCATCAAGCTCAGTGCGGAGCAAGGAGCCTGCTTAAGATTCTCTCTCTCTCTCTCTCTCTCTCTCTCTCTCTCTCTCTGTCTCTCTGGGGCACCTGGGTGGTTCAGGTGGTTAAGGATCCGACTTCAGCTCAGGTCATGATCTCGCGGCTTGTGAGTTCAAGCCCCATGTCGGCCTCAGTGCTGACAGCTCAGAGCCTAGAGCCTGGAGCCTGCTTCGGATTCTGTCTCTCTCCCTCTCTGCTCCTCCCCTGTTCACTCTCTCTCTTTCTCTCAAAAATGAATAAACATTAAAAAAATAATTTAAAAAAAGATTCTCTCTCCCTGTCTCAAATTATAAATAAATAAATAAATAAATAAATAAATAAATAAAATCAGGAAACAATCATTTTGATTTATTTATTTTTACATTTTTCTGTTTTATGTCTCATTAAATACACCTATATCTATAGTATTTCCTGCTGCTTGCTTTTGTTACAACTTTTGATCCTTTTTGTGGAATTTTTTAGTAAGGGATCTAATTTATTTATCTTTATTATTCAATTTTCAGTTATGTAAGTTTTCAAAATATAGGATTTTTCTCTCATCACTACTTTCATTATTTCCTATAGACTCTGAGATGAAGTTTTCACTAAGATTAATGTTATGACTCTTGCAATATTCATTTGATTAATCCCTTTCTCCCTAGATTTACTTCTTAGAAACCTGCTTAAAAAGTTTAAAGATTAAAGTTAATTTTAAGTTAAAGATTTTTTTTTTATTTTTTGGTTTTGCTTTGAATTTTTAAATTTAGTTACTTTGGAAAGAATTTTCTTTGAATTATTTCTACTTCGTGATGTTTATTGAGATTTTTCTTTGTGACATAATATGTAGTTAGTTGCGAATGTCCCATATGCAATGGAAAAGAAGGCATATTCTATATTATGGGGTATAAAGTTTGATATATTTATGAGATATGCCTTTCTGATTGGGCTAGCTAAATCTTTTATATTCCAACTTACTTACTTTTATTGGATTAATCAAAGCCAGAAAGCAGTGTGTTAAACATGCTATCATAAGTGGATTTCTCTTTGATCTTCCTTAATTTCTGCTTTAGGAGGGTGTTATTTGCATAGATTGCATAAGTTTCACATCTTTGTTGTAAATTAATGAATTTGATTATATTAAAGTAAGGATTTCAGCTCCACAAAGCACACCGTGTTTGGGGAAAGGTATTTGCCATATTTAAAATCAGCAAAGAACAAGTATTTAGATCATATAAAAGATTCCTGTAAGCCTCAAGAAAAAGAAAGAGAAGCTTAATGGGAAAATGGGCAAAACACATGAACAGAGAAGAGACCCCAAAAGCAAATAAACATATGAAGATACACACAAATTCCATTACACATTAAACATTTGCATATTAAAATAGTCAGGCCCCCTTGAACCTATTAGGATGTTGACAATTGGAAAGCAGGATAATGCCAAGTGTTAGCAGGGAGAGGGTAATGAAGCCCTCACGCCCTCATCCCTACCAGTGTGAGGGTGCAGTGATAATTATTTTGCATAGCACTCGGTCAAATTAAATTAAGTATAGTGTAACTGAGTATATATGCCAGTGAGACTCTCAAACACGTTCATAAAGGGACTAGTGTGCAAGCTCATCACAGTGCTGTTTGTGGTGGTGTTGAGTGAGCGCAAAAAGGAGGAAGCATAGTGTCCGTGGCTTAATACCCATCAAACCCATCAGAATGGTGGCATGTAGAAAGGAAAGCAGAATAAGGACGGAGAATGGGAATGAGAGCACAAATGATTCAAACAAGAGACAGGCATTACCTGTTCAAAAGATGATGGGTTGCCATGAGGGAATGGGTGTAATTAACTAAACTCTGCACTTGAGGGCACATATAGATCAATCAGGAGAAAGGCCTGCAGAAAAGTCTGGAATGAGCCTGTGCTTCCCTCCAGAACTCGACCTAATGCCCTAAGGGCTTGTATTCAATAAAGGTAGAAATGGTGAAAGAGGAGAACAATTCCATTCTTTAGGACTGGAGGTAAGAAACTGTGGTTTATTTAAGGCCAGACCTGAAATACGATAAAGTTCAGGTCTCCATTTCAGACTTAGGCTCATATCTAAGATAAATACATATCATTTTTATTTAGAAAGTAAACTATTTTCAGGAGCAATAAAAGCAAATTTTTTTTTAAATGATTTATTAATGAGTTCTTTTTCTTTCTCGATACAGGGCATTAACTGCAACATTTCATATTTACTCACAATGTTTGCATTTGAATGTGCTAAAGCCAGGATTTGGCTCTTTGCTCAAACATGGACATGGCAGAGAAAAATGCACAATTGTTGCTTGAGGCAATCAAGGATATGAAAAAATTTTTTGTCATATTACCAAGAGGTTGTATTCCAGGTTTCAGGGTTTTTTTTTTTATTTTTTTTTATAACGTGAATTTATTTTTGAGAGCTAGAGAGACAGAGCGTGAGCAGGGGAGGGCAGAGAGAGAGGGAGACACAGAATCTGAAGCAGGTTCCAGGCTCTGAGCTGTCAGCACAGAGCCTGACACAGGGCCCGAAACCATGAACAGTTTGGCTCATGAACCATGAGCCAAAGTCGGATACCCAATCAACTGAGCCACCCAGGTGTCCCATGGGTTTCAGATTTTAATAGGTTTTTACGTTTATGGTAAATGTCTATTATATATTTCATTAATAGACATTTTAGTGCATCAGCAATAATCACTATAGTGAGTTTTTTGTAAGAGTAAGAGTTAAGCCGAAAAGAAATTTATAAATATAAAATAAATATACATATAAATTATATTTAAAATAATATATATACATATATAGTATATAGTTTGTTTTATATTATCTTCTTTAACTCTTTAACTCAACATTGAGAAACCAAGAAGAAAAAGCACAAAAGTTCTCAAAAACTAATGAACCAGTAATACAAACCCAAAGTTGCATCTTCCATTAGTCATACATGGCTGCATCACAGATTATCACAAATTTTGCGGCTTAGAACAAAACACATTTGTTATCTAATATTTCCCGTGGATCACAATTCTGGACACAGCTTCTCTGGGTCCTCTAAAGTTTTCCAACAAGGTGTTGGCAAAGACTATGTTCTTACCTAGAGACTAAACTGTAGAAGGATCCACTTAACAACTCGGTCCAGATGTTGATAGAATTAATTTCTTTGCAACTTTAGGATTGAGGGCCCAGCTTGCTGGCTTTTGGCTGGAAGCCACCCTCAGCTTCATGAGGTGGGCCTCCCAATATGGTCACTTCTTCAAAGCCAGAAAGAGAGAGAATCTCAGAGCATGTCTACGAGCAAGATAAAATCTTATGAAAAGCAACATAATTGTAAATGTTGTGTCCACTACCTTTGCCATGTTCTCTTAGCAGAAACAAGTCACAAGTCCTACCTTCACTCAAAAGATTATTGGGGGACCTGGGTTGCTCAGTTGGTTGAGTGTCCAACTCTTGGTTTCTGTTCAGGTCATGATCCCAGAGTTGTGGGATTGAGGCCCACGTTGGGCTCCACATTGAGCATGGAAACTGCTTACGGATCTCTCTCTCTCTCTCTCTGCTCCTCTCCCCTGCTCATTCTCTCTCTCTCTCTAAAATAAATAAAATGAAAAAAAATTAAATTCAAAAAAAAAAGTTATATATGCATATATAATTTAAATATTAAATATAAATAATTTAATTTTTTAATATATGAACTTATATTTATATATAAATGCTATATATATATATATATACACACACACACATATATTAATCCAGGATACAAGGATCACAAGGAATCACTTTAGAGTCTATCTGCCACTTAGAATTAAACATACACTATAAATCTCCAACTCACAGAAATTAGTTTCCACCATCAATTAATATATGAAGCTCCATGTTTCATAGACATGGTTTACGTTTCTGTTGACAATTTTTTTAAATGAGCTGGATTATATGATTTTAGATAGTTCTGCACATTTTAGGTCCATTAGAAAGTACTAATAAATTTTTAAAGAACATTTCTGGATTTATGTATAACATACTTACAGAAAAACGTACACAGACCTCCAGATCCAGCTTGACAGATTTTCACAAATTGAATATGAATATCTTATCCTCATCCTGATCAAGTCCTTTACTCATATTTCCACTTGAAATGTGTGTCATTTTGTTATTGGCTCGTAGAAATTATGTACATACGCTGCATATAAACTTCTTATAGTGCACAGGTAAAAACTGGCAAATGCCTGGACGGCAGGGTTGGAGAAAAGGAGACTAGAGCACTCAGCTCTAGTAAAATAAATCATTATAAATTAGATAATGAAGGGCAACCTGATATCCAGAAGTAGGGGGACAAATCTCAGGTTGCAAAACTGTATTGATCATTGTGCTATCATTCTGTCCTGCATTAAATGTAACTTTCAACTGTTCATCTCAGTGTATGTCAAATGTATCTCATATAAAGTACCTGTGTCTGAGTCTCAGCTTTGCCACTCGGTTGTCTTAGGATCTTTCCTCAAATTACTGAAAGTATGACTTCTTATCTTTAAATACTGACCTCAAAGACTATGAATTAAGTGGGGTCATTGATGCAAATACATGGATAAGCCAGTTATAAGTCAAATATTGTCAATAAGAATAAGGCTTCACAGCCTACATATGACCAACCAAACCATCAACAAATGTAACAAGTTTGGAGAATGGTATAGGAAATATATCCAGGAAAGGGTATAGGAAATATACATGAAATGTTGTAGCCATTTAAACTGTCCCGCAAATCTGCAGACCTTACTGCTTTCATTTAGGGTCCAAAGTCTACTTTTTTATTAATAACTTAAGTACTTTGATTATAAGTATATTAATAAACTCAAATATAAAAAAAAAATAAGCAATTGTCAGTAGCTGGGACCTGAAGCAGATGACCCCTTTCACCATAACCCTGATATTCTCTTCTTTTATTTATTTATGTATTTTTAAGCATTTTTAAAATTTATTTATTTTGAGGGAGAGAGAGAGAGAGCATGAGCAGGGGAGGGGCAGAAAGAGGGAGCCAAGCGGGCTCCACACTGTCAGTGCAAAGGCTGATGCAAGGCTTGAACTCATGAACCACGAGATCATGACCTGAGCAGAAGTCAGGGGTTGGACGTTTAACCAACTGAGCCACCCAGGGGCCCCTTTATTCTCTTCTAAGTGTCCTCAGCCTCACCAGATGTGGAAGGCAGTTTTCTTATTGCGTTATGTTCTTGTGTCTTCCAGTATTTATTACTCCACTTGATAATTTCCAGTGAAGTCTGCTCTCTTCCAACCACTCGCTCACCTACAGAATTCCACAGGGCTCCGGTGTGCCCAGTAACTCGTACGCCAGTGTTCCTCCAAACGTGCAGATCAGACCAGCTCCAACAGTTCTTTCAGGGCTAGATAAATTACAGATTCCTGGGTCCACCTCTCGGAACACTCATTAGTGGCATTTAACACCTAGCCACCACCAAGTTCTTACCTGAACCGCATTACACAACACAGTTTAAGAACCCTTGTTTAAACTACCACTTCGGTTCTCACACCCAGGATAATTTCAGCCTTTGCAAAGGAAGGGCCGAACATGTTTTCAGTCTCCAGAATGTTGGCACCTTTGAGAGTTAAGCACATGGGTGTTCTCATATGCTTCTTTTTTTTTTAAGTTCTTATTTAAATTCTAGTTGGTTAACATACGGTGTAATATTACTTTCAGGTGTATAATATAACCATCCCACACTTCCATAAAACACCCCGTGTTCATCACCAGTGCCCTCCTGAATCCCCATCACCGAGTTCCGCCATCCCCCACCCAGGTCCCCTCGGGTAACCATCAGTTTGTTCTTGGTGGTTAAGCATCTATTTCTTGGTTTTCTTCTCCCCCTCTTTTTTTTTTTTTTTTTGGTCCCTTTGCTCATTTGTTTTGCTTCTCCTCCTGCCCCCTCCCGAGTTTTTATTTGAAGTCCAGCACTTTTGAGCTAACATATCTTCCTTTCTCCTGCCATGGTCATCTTCTCCACTCACAGGAACACAGATCTCTCTCCTTTTGGCTTTTTATCTAGGAAGAGTCACTTTTGTTCTCTCTTCAATTCTTTCCAGTTTCCTCCTCCACAATATGTTTTTGTTTTATAACTATATGCAACTTTATAAAAAGCCGTTAGCTAAGTACTCGGCATGGCCTGTCAGTCCTACTTATACGTGTCACACTGCATTTAGTCAACTGCATTCTGAACACATCAGAGTTTAAGGACATCTTCAACAATCATTCTTTCCAACAACATTTACATGTCAAACGCATGCATATTTTTCAGAGTTGTCTTTTTTTTAACGTTTATTTATTTGTTTTTGAGAGACAGAGCACAAGTAGGGGAGGGGCAGAGAGAGAGGGAGACACTGAATCCGAAGCAGGCTCCAGGCTCTGAGCTGTCAGCACAGAGCTTGGCTGGAACCCACAGACTGTGAGATCATGACCTGAGCCTAAGTCAGATGCTTAACTGACTGAGCCACCCAGGAGCCCTCAGGTTTTTAAAATAGTTGAATACTAACCAAAAGTAAGCTCAAGACAAGAAGCTATGCTAGAGATAGTGAGAAAATTCATACTGATAGGAGCAACAATGTATCAGGAAGAACTAAAAAATCTAAATCTATAGGCACTAATAACATTCAAAACACAGAGAGCGAAATTGACAGAATAAAAAGAAATAATGAAAAAAATCACAATCGTAGTGAGAGGCTTCAACATAATTCTGCCAAAAGCTGACAGTATAAACTGAGAAACAGTAGTAAGGATACAGAAGGTCATAATTAACAAACTTGATCTAAGTAACATATTTAGAATACTGAACCCAACAGAAAGAAAAAAAAGTTTACATTTTGAGATCACATGGATCTCACCCAGATTGATCACATACAGTGTGGTAATGCATGCCTCATTGCCTTTCTAATGACAAAAACTATCAGAGTATATTCTTTTGACCATAGTGGAGGTAACCAGGAAATCAATAATAGCAACAACAAAAAATTTAGAAAATACCCAGCAGTTTGGAAATAAAGCAATATACTTCTATATAACCTATGTGTTAAAGTATAAACAGCCACAAAACAAGTAAATATATTAAACTGAGGGGCTCGGGAACAATTTTAGTATCAGTATATTTACAAATTTAAAAGAAATTGGAAAAACTTCTAAGGAAGAAGAAAATTTCCAAAAGTAATGCAAAAAAAAATGGAGAACCTGAATTACTCTACATCAATTAAAGCAACTGAAACTACAATTAAGACCTTCTCACAAAACAAAACCTAAACCCAGGTAATGCAACAGTTAATTCCCCAAGTACTCAAAAGTACCATTTTTTCAAAGAGTTTTTATTATGTCCACATCACCTTGCTATGAAAGCCAAAAAGGAGATTATAGTAAAGAAAAGTCACAGAACAATGTCTCTCATTATCACAGATACAAAAATCTCAAACAAAATGTTAGAAAATCAAAAACAAAGATACATAAAAATGACAATACATCATAAATAATAGGCCTCTTTCTTTTTCCTAGGAACATAAGTTTGACTTAACATTTGAAAAATCACTGTAATTTGTCACATTAATAGAAAAAAGGGAAATTGCTTATGGTCATTATAATAAATGAAAAACAAATGATGAAATTCAACACTCATTCACAGTAACAATTTTTGGAAAGTAAGGATAGAAAAAAATTGATCTAATCTGATAAGTGTTTTGAAATAAAACTATGTGAAGAATAATGCTTATTAATGTAAATATTAAAATATCTTCTTTGGGCTCAGAAACATGGCAAGAATATTTGGTATTACTACCTCTATCCACATTTTCATGGAGGTTATATCTGGTATAGGAAATAAAGTAAAAAAAAAAAAAATGAAAGAAACCAACTGGAAAGGAAGAAATGAAGATGATATAGTAACATGTAGAATCTACAAATGAGCTAGTGAAATGAACAGGTGAAATTAAGAAATATCAGAAGAAAAAAGATCAACATAGAAGAGCCAATAGTATTTTTAGTCACTGGAATTAACCAATAGAAAACGAGGTCTTAGAAATGTCACTTGTGATGACATGAAAAAGTTATCAAACTTTTCAGAACATTATTGAGAAAGACCTACATAAGTGGAGGGCTATAACATTACAAGGGCTTAAGTATTTATGCACGTGTGGGTATCAGTTAAAATGCTCATTCTAAATTCTATGAAGCGACAAAAAGGATCAAGAACAACTAGTAATCTCGAATAAGGAGAATGAAGCCAGTGGACAGCCAGTACCGAAAATGAAGACACGTTAAAATGTCGTTGTAATAAAAACTGCTGCATTGGTTGAAGGGTAGACAAATAGACCATGAAACAGAAGACTGGGAAACACACACACACACACACACACACACACCCCTCGTGATTTATGTTAAAGATAACACTGCAGTGTAGGGAAAGAACAGTCTTTTCAATCAATAATGTGGAGTCATTAGAGGTCATATGGACAAATGAGGAACCTTAATCCTTACCTCACAGCAAACACAAATGCAATTTCTGAATAGACTCTATCCAAATGTTATGAGTAAAACAACAAAAGTCTTAGCAGAAAAGACAAAATAGTACCTTTATGATATTTGGTGTAGCAAAGATGTCTCAAGCAAGACATGGAAACTCCCAATTGTGAAGAGAAAATGTAAGACATGGGATGACTATGAAGTTAAAAGCTAATTTTTCTTTAAGACATTATTAAGAGAGTGCAAACGCAAGCTATAGAGAGGAAGATTATCCTTTAAATGCTTATGCCCAATAAATAAAGCCATATCCTGACTCTATTAACAAACTCCTACATGACAGGAAAGAGAACACACAGCCCCGCACAACAATGGCAAAACACTTGAAGGGGCCCTTGTAATATGCACTAAGCACAATGTTATATTGCTGCACATACATTACAATGGCTACAATGACAAATCAGATCATATCAGTGTCGGTGAGGATTCACAGTAGTAGAACTCTCATTGGTGCCACCATTTTTGGAAAATGGTGCCACCATTTTTGGAAAAAATTTGGCAGTATCTACTCAAAGTGAATATAACCAAGAAACAGACTCTGAACCCGAGAGAAAAAACTGATGGTTGCCACATGGGTGGAGGGTAGGGGGCTGGCCAAAACAACTGATGGAAATTAAGGAGTCCACCTGCTGTGATGAGCACTGGGTGATGTATGGAAATGTTGAATCACTATACTGCACACCAGATACTAATGTTACACTGCATGTTAAGTAACTGGAATGTAAATTAAAACCTTAAAAGAGAAAGAAAGAAGAAACACGAGTCTTCCTTAAAAAAAAAAAGACTATAAATGTTGTCTGATTCAGCATTTACACCCTTAGATATTTATCGCATGTATCTTCACCAACAGACATGTGTATAAAGTCACTATTTTGATTAGCTCAAAATGAAAATCACCCAAAAGTAGAACAGATAAATTGTTATATGATCATGCAGGGGATACCATCAGACCACTGAGAGTTAATAATTGCTATACATAACAACTTGGATGAATCCCCAAAATTTAACATTGAGCAAAATGTGCTAGAAGAAAAGTATACATTATGAAATTTTGCATTTGCATAAAGTTAAAAAAAATAGTCAAAAGTAACTTATGGTGCTAGAGCTCAAGATAATGGTTATCTCCGTGGAAAATACTGAACTTAAGAACTTTGAATTTGTTCTCTTTCCTCATCTGGCTGCTGGCTGCAAAGTGTGTTTATTTTGTGATATTTCATCCATCCAGTTATGATTTCTGTACATTTTGGTATGTTTGTTATACAGCAGTTTTATATAAAGAATGGGTAAACACTTACTTTAATGGCTCCCTAAGCGGTGATAAAAGTATAGAACTTAATAGTGGAACTAGATGTGTGTGGGTGCGTATGTAGGCACACTATTATTACTGTTAGCTCCTCCCAAACTACAAAACACCAGCTTGTTTATCTCACAATGAATGCCTCCAAATGCTGCAACATTTAAAAACAAAACAAACAAACAAACAAACAAACAAACCTATTCAGTCTGAAGTACAATCCTCATTCTGGAATTTGTACGTGTGTGTGTGTGTGTGTGCAAGGTTATAGAGTCATGGAAGTAGGAGGAAGGTTATGAGAATATTAGAATTTACCACTATCACACATAATAGCGATTCATAATTCTAATGCATAACCAACAAGAGAATGAATTCAAGAATCTATTGTTTTCCATTCTAATTGTGGGTATATGAGTCAAAATTACCGAATTATTGAACTCTGGAATGGTTGAAGTCAGGTAGCACATTTTATGTTTATCTTTAAATATGATTCTTTGTTACTCGCTTCTCAAGAAAACATTAATATTTTTATTTTATCCTAAAGAATATGTATTTTGAAAATTCAAGTTATATTTTTTAAAAAATGTTGATGTTTATTTTTGATATAGAGAGAGAGCGAGAGAAACAGAGTGTGAGCAGGAGAGGGACAGAGAGAGAGGGAGACACAGAATTGGAAGCAGGCTCCAGGCTCCAAGCCCTCAGCCCCCCGGTATGGGGCTCGAACTCACAAACCACAACATCATGATCTGAGCTAAAGTTGGATGCTTAACCAACTGAGCCACCCAAGTATCCCTCAAGTTATAAATTTATCGTTACTGGTGACTCTAACAGCATGGATGCATTTTCAAAATACTTTTCCATACCAATTGAAATGGCATTCGGTTATTAAAACTTAACTAATTAGTCTTATTTATGCAAGAAAAGTACCAAGAAGAAATTAGAATACAAGAGTAGGACATCATTCCAGAAATCATACTCCTGCAAACCCAAGTTACCTGGGAAAATAAAGAATCAGAACCTACACTGTTTACCCAAGTCGTGCCAAGTTTCAAATCACAATTTACCTTGATAGATGTTGCATCCAAGCCTCTCATAACACAAAAACCTCTCTGCAGTGCTGTCTCACTAGCAAGAGATTTTACTAACAAAATGACCTATTTTAGAAGAATACAAAGGAAGTGCTCACTTTAATGTCATGACTGTGACTACTCAGAGATTCATGATAATACCTGGAACTCACTTGTCCTGCTCTACTTAGCTGCTTCTTTTCAAGGGCAAGTTCCTTGCTCTATGTTACCATTTCACATCCAGAAAAGCTCTACCCACCTCTGGAAGCTGTCAATTTCCTACCCAGAAGCACATTATGATGTTTTCTTTTTGCCACTTAATTGTTATTATGTTAGACAATGTATTTACTCCAAAGTGGCGTGGGGTAATTGATTAGGTTGTTCTGTATCAGGAAAAACACAGCTGCCAAGGTCCCTGTTGACCTGAGCTGAGACAAAGGCCTCTCTCCAGTCTCCAGGAAGGGGAGAGGCTGGCAGGGCCGCTGTGCTGGAAAGGCAAACCCTTCTTGTGGTGGGTGGTCCACTGGGAGGTAACTGGAGATCTGCAATATGTCCACTACAATCAACAGAAGGGTACAATAGCTTCTCTGTAGGGAATTGGGGGAAGAGAATTTGTTTAAATAAAATTGCAAGGTTGTCAGAATGTGAAAGCCATTCTCCCATGTTCTGTGCATTGTCTGAGGGAACGGGGATTGGGAATCATTTGCTCTTAGGCCAAAGCACTGATAAAAAGAAAAGTTGAACGGAAACAGTATAATATGAAATAAAAAACGCATATACTGTTACCGTCAGCATGTTAATGACACATAACAAACTCTTTTATGAGGTACTTCAAAGTGTAAATGTTTACGACTATCAAGTTTTGTTCTTAGGCTATACCCCTCAGCACAAAAGTTAGTTGGTGAAACTGCTATTAACCATTTATTTATTTTATATTTCAAGGCCAGATCTGATTCGTAAGTGTAAAAATACTGCTGGTTATCCCTGGATGGATTTTTTGTTTGGTTGTTGTTTGTTTTCACCAACAACATGGTGCTGTGGACATGGAAATTATTGGAGGCCCCTGGGCTCAGGCCTCTAAAGAAATTAAGTCGTGGCTCAACCAAATTATGTCCTGAGAAAGTAAGAATGGAAACTGGTGGCCCAGGGCAAAGCACTCCAAGTCATTAGGTTAATGGTACTCGGTACCACCCAATGATTCTTCACTTGGGTACAAAAAAGACCAGGCGGAGCCACCGACCGACAGCATTATGGACAAGTACAGAAGTTTTGACTGCAAAACTATTTTTTTTTCTACCACGGCAAAATCAATTCCTTACCCCTAAACCCCTCTCCTTTGATATTCTTTCCTTCCCCTTTCGTTCTAGGGTTTGCCAGGGGTTTACAGTTTCATGGGAGAGCAGGACCATTTACCATTATGTTAAGTCTACAATGGAAAAAAAAAAGGAACTGAAAGGAAAGAACAAATGAGAACAGGCAAAGGAAACTTCTTAATATTCCCTCTCTATCTCTAATTTCTGTTGATATACCAAGCCATGTTTTGAAAAATACATCTAAAGTAAAACATTCTCTATTTTACTTTGAAGTAAAGGTAGTGGAAATAGGATGCTGTAAACTCACGCCAGCGTGCGGGGTCACAGGAGTATTTGTTCTGGATGCAATTACGCGATCAAGTTGCTTTCCTGTAGTCAACATGTTGATCCCCACAAGAAATAATAGAACCAGGAAAAACAAATCGCTCTGCAAACATCTCTATGTAAAAGACCTTGTGAGAGCTCAGGAAGTAGAAGTGTCGCCGTCCCTCCCGTGTTGAGTAGACACCTGTTCGGAATGATTTCCCCCAAGCACAGATCCCTTTGGTTGTAAAAGAACAAACGATGCACAGAGGTCTATAATGTCCCTTACTTATGGCTCGCATTGGCATGCTTTTTCCGGGACTGAATGTCCCCTAAGCAGAACACATCAGCTGCCCTAAACCGTGAGCAGAATCTTCCCATTGAGCTATGGGTTTCTGCATGACTAATCATCTTACAGGTCAGTTCTCATGTTGGACTTGATCAGTAATTGACTTTTGGGTTTGTTGTATAAACTTTTTTGTTGATCATAAGGGGATGCATTTTGTCTAAGAGTAAAGAAGAGATGAGCCTCCGTCAGCCCATCCTGTCATACCTGGGGTACTGGATTAGAGGTTCTCTTGGCTGAATATTTAATAAGAGCTATGTGTTAACTACTATTAATAGGAAATATTAAATAAGACTATTAATTTTTAAGTGTATTTAATTGTTTTTGAAAGGGAGGAACAGAGAGAGAGAGACAGAGAAGCCCAAGTAGGCTCTGTGCCGTCAGCCCAGAGCTCAACACTGGCCTCAGACTCACCCACCATAAGATCATGACCTGAGCTGAAATCAAGAGTCAGTCGCTTAACTGACTGAGCCACCCAGGCGCCCCAAATAAGACTATTTGTTTAACTAAGCCACCAATGATATATGTTTTTTTTCCTGATCATAAGAAACCACTGAGATATAAAATGAATATGGAAAAGAAAGAAAAATATGATAATATATTTACATTTCAAATAGATTTTAGGGGTGCCTGAGTGGCTCAGTCAGGTGAACATCCGACTATTGATTTTGGCTCAGGTTATAATCTCACGGTTCCCGAGTTCAAACCCTGCATCGGGCTCTGTGCTGAAAGTGTGGAGGCTGCTTGGGATTATCACTCTCTCCTTCTCTTTCTGCCCCTCTTCTGCTCTCACTCTCTCTCTCTCTCTCTCTCTCAAAATAAATAAATAAACATTAAAAATAGATTTTAAAGTAGGGGCGCCTGGGTGGCTCTGTCAGTTAAGCATCTGACTTTGGCGCAGGTCATGATCTCACAGCTTGTGGGTTTGAGCCCTGCGTTGGGCTCTGTGCTGACAGCTCAGAGCCTGGAGCCTGCTTAGGATTCTGTCTTCCTCTGTCTCTCTCTGTCCCTCCCCGACTCGCACTCTGTCTCTTTCTCAAAAAATAAACATTAAAAAACTTAAAAAAAATAGATTTTAAAGCTCTAGCTATTCAAATTCCAAACAAAGTAAGGAAACACATAATTTAAAATTGAAGGCTAAATTCAAAAGTGGTTCAAAACTCCATTTTGAGTAAGGGCATGCCAATAAGCTATTAGCAAAACGTTATTCCGAATCCCCAAAGTTGCTCAGTATAAATTGATGCTCATTACAGATTTAGTTCATTGAATAGGAAATGGCCTTTGAACATGACTATTTTTCTAACCTCCATTTCAATTATGTTCCTTTCAAAAAGCACCTCTGCATGTAGGCTTCTGCTTGTAGTTTGGGAATGTTCGATTTCGCTCCCTTCCAGCGACGTCACGTACAGTGATTTCCCTGCAGTGCGCATCATAGTTCTTATTTGCGGCGACATTTCGTGATGAATACAAATTATCTGCTTTTCCTTAGAAGAACACTTCCTGCAGAGGCCCGTGTGCCACGGGAAGATAACGTTTTCCAGGGGCAGACTTTCAAAATGCAAAGCCCCAGGCCAAGTTGCCTTGGAGTCCCCTCGAGGTCTCGGGGAGAGAGAGAGCTCACACGAGGGAAGGATGCCCCTTCAGTCGGGCAAGATGCCAACGTGGACAAGGAGGGAACCAACAGCGTTTCCCACAGGCCCAATCACAGAGCTGCTGGGGCACGAGGCTCCAGACAACCATCAATGTCACGGGTCCCAATCCAGCAAGGTCATTACCCTTTTGGGAAATACTACTCTGCCGTCCTGTCTTTGTGGCTCGGAGGCATTTATTTCCGTGAAAGCCAGAGAGCTCGAAAACAAGGGCTGAGAACAGCGACCACCTCTGTCGCATGGTTCCCTTCAAGAATGTCGGTGGAACAATGGAGAGCGGGAATTTAAGCACGGTGCTGCATTTTGATGTGGCCTTCTGCTGCTGATTACTGAACGCGGAGCCCTGGCCCTCCTCATCGTGACTCACCAGTGCCCTTTGATTAAACACAGACACGGATTTAGTTACTGCAACACGCATCAGCTTTGTTGTGCCTCCCCCTGGTCTCACTTCCTGCTTGGGAAATGAATTCTCACAGCCCACATCCTATCAGGCGCGTCATAAGCTCTCAGCCGAAGGGACAGAGGCGGGGTTGTGCTTTCTGACACACATGGGCAACTGAGCGAGGGAACTCGAAGCTCTTTCCCCTGAGACTGTGGTCTCGCCAGCGCGCAGACTTGACAAGCGCAGCCGAGCGTAGACTGTGAAGAAGGGCACAGAAGAGATCTCAGAAATAGTGTCAGAATCCACTTTGGTTAAAGTTTTACCTCCACCTTGCCGACTTGAAATGTCTTAACTTCCAGAATGTCCGGCATTGATTCCTGTGTAGGAGTGGAGCATACCAGGTTCATTGTCTGCCCGACCCAACTGTTTGCTGTGATTCACAAGGACCGAACCACATACGCTTTGGTCAAAACGCACAAGGTGCTCAATGAGTCTGGGTTACGTGATTGAATGAGGTCACCTGTGACCAGGCTTCTCCGTTTTTCTTTAAAAAGGATTAGACTTCATTTTCTTTTCTCAAGAATAGAATTATGGATTATCAACTAAAAGAGACTATCTGCTTTCCAATAAATCTATTCTTCCATAGAATCATAGAACTTCGAGTCGGAAGGCAACGTAGATGCCATCTGTTTAATTCCCTGCCTGTTGCCAAAATCTCTTCTAGAATAGGTGATAGGCAGCAGCTGGTCCGTGGTTTGGAAAGTTCCTTATTTTATAGAAATTACTTGTTGGTCCTAATTCTGGTGACACAACACTGCAACAATAAAGTAGGTCTTACACCATGTTCAGTGAAATGGAGGAAGGCACTAGTGAACTGTTCCTGCAATATCTTTCTGTTCTTTTCTAGGGGAGCTGGTGAGAGTCCTTTCCTTAGGAGACACAGAGATTTTCCCATGATGCCACTGAGTGCCCCACCCCCATCAGTACTCCATGCAAGAGGAAGAGTATGAATTATGCAGAACGCATCAGCTGCTGATCTCTATATGAAACTTATTTTTTAAGACTATAAAACTTATACTCCACAAATCAACACTTTAAGACATTTTAGGAATTTTTATATAAAATCGGAAGATGTTGATTATTTTAATTTTCCAACAGTTAAAATGATATTTTTCTATTTTGATACAGAGAGAACTGACTTGGGAGTTTTTTGTTTAATCAGTCTGCTATTGTCTTTGGTTTTGAACCAGGTCACCTGAGCTCAAATCTTGATGTTTGCCATTCAGTTACATAACCACAAGTAAGTTAATTGACTTCTCTAAAATTTAGTGTCCATATTAGTTAAGTTGAAAAATAACTTATAGCATTAATGTGAGAATTTTGTAAGCAAATACCAGTGTTGAATCTGGCATTATTAGATACTCATTCAACTCATTCCAATTTTAGCATGGCTGAGATGTTCCCATCAGGGTCTGTTTTAATGAGTAGAAAGATGTCCTTAAATAATATTTCTGTATATATCTGCTATTCAATTTAATTCAATTCAAGCAAATTTTACTGAGCACCTATGTTAGGCATACTGATGTAGTGATAATAACAAGAACTAAAAACTTTTGAGTACTTTCCTCTGCTTCAGACATTGTGCTATGAGTTTCATTACCTTCCATACTTGGATTCTCACAGTAACTATGAGGAGATGGGGATGTTATTGAAAATATTTAACAAGTAACATGGTCCTGACAGTACGCTGTACTGGGAACTCTGGGGAGTCCATTTAGAGGATACTAAAGATTTGAGATATTAAATTAATGCATCGGAGCTAGCAAGTGGGAAACCTTTCAAGACTGTTTCACAAGACTGTGATATATGTTACCTTTGTAAATCAAATCACATTGTTCCCATCACTGTGGTTTTCAGCCCATATTCTCCTCTTGCTTGTGGATTTTGTTGTACAACATGTTCACAGGTCAGCACATCCAGAAAGCTTTGGGTCAAGTATTCCAAACAATCAGTTTCATGTTCACAAATATTCAGTTGACTCCTTTAGTCATTACCATTAAAGATTCAGGCAGATGGCATCTTCTGACATCTGTCATTATCAGGAGCACCAGAAAGGAGCTCCAGTACTGGGCAGGAGAGGCCCCTGGGCCTCCTCACGAGCATGGCACCCCTCTTCTTGCAAAGCTCCTTCCAAGACCTCGAATGTTCCTGGAGTTGTCTCTCCGTTCTCCCTCCACTCAAACTGTCCTGTTTTCTGTTTGTTTGTTTGTTTGTTTGTTTTGTTTCGTTTTTTCCCCCAGATTCTTCCTCCACTCAGATCGTCAGATTCTTCTAGGTCAGAACTAGGCTTTAGAGAGTACGGGGGGAAGGTCCCAGTTATGACTTTATCTCCACCACTTACATCTGAGAACACAGGTGCACAGGGCAGGCTGTCCTGAATCTCAGGGTGCCCAAACTGTATTTGCAGACCATAAATCTGCTTCTCATTGTCTCATATTCACATTGCCATCCAAGTATTACTCTGGCATCATTCACTGCAAATGAGAATGGCTTATTTATAGGGAGGGAAATGAGAGTGGAAGGGACATATTTTAGTGGGTCAGAAATCACATTAAAAATAAGTTGCAAAGTATTTGACTTGTATGATAAATGTTCAGGCAGAATTTGGACATTGAGAACCATGTGTCCATTTGTGTGTTAGAAGCAAAAAACAGAGGATAGTATCATTGTCTAATTCCTCCAAATATGATCCCTACAGCATGTTGTGTATATCAGCATACAATGAGCACTCTCAGGTTTCTACAACTGACCGCAAACCCTGGGATATATCACCATGTTAACGTTAGTGTGGCTCTCAATGCATAGTCTCATAATAAGAGAAATAATCTGTTGTCTGCTCAAATGATGCCAACCAGAATAGTTTGTCCTCCTTGAAATGTGACGTGATCCTCAAAGCATTTACGTGGTTCACGGGTCATCAGAGGGATGAAAACATTTTTAAGAGTTAAAACATCACAAAGAATCATAAAAACATCTTAAACAGAGAACAAGAGTGGATGGAATAAGGAGATAAAACAGTCTACAAACCGCTATGTTAATTTCTCCGTCAAGTCAGCTTTATTTCTATTTCTTCTGTATAGTTCCTTAGGAGTAGACAGCCACCTCTTATAAATCTGCAGATCATTTCATAACTGAGCTATTCTCATCATGGCACTAGAGAAACTCAGTCGAGACAGAACAGGAATCACCTCTTGAGCAATTAGACACTAGGTCAAGAGCGAAAGCTTACTGTATGGCCGCGTTATCATCATGCCGTGTCTCTGCTCAAAGTATATTGTGACGAAGTAAAATCTATTTTGGCTGTTCTACAGCGATGGCGGTTATTTATGAAACATAAAACGATACTGAAATACAGAAGGACGTGAAAAGACCAGGGTAAGATCAGATAAAAAAAAAATGAGAAAGAAACAGGCATCCTGGGATGGTAACTGCTCTGCCATGTACTGACAGGGAGGTTGTATATTTTTAGAATATACTGAACGGAATGGTGCTTTTACTTAGGTTTTTATGGTTTACCACGAGATGCAATTTTCTGGCCTTATATGCAGTTGTAACAAAAGTCAGAGACGTTTTATGATAGCTGCCACAGTTCATAAATGATGGGATACACTAAAATATTTATAGAACTGTAAAATCTTGATTTCTCTCTGGTTTAGCAGATGGGGCCCTAAAACCAGTTCACACATTGTCACATCTCTTCACCCTTTGATAACAAAGAGGCCTGTATCAGTTTTCTTCTCCGGAGAACAAGCTCACTGGTGTGAACGAGGTCACACTTTCAGTCAGTTATCTGTATTGGAGGAATGCCAATTAAGAAAGCTCTGAACTGAAAGTCTGACTACTCTGTCCACGCTTCTCAGCAGCAGGCACTGGGCGGCATAGAGAAGATACCCTCTGAATGACTTTTTACCCATTGTCTTATCTTCATTTCTGGGAAAATTTACTCCGAGGGCTATGTCATCCAGAGCGATAAATATCACACTGATTTTAAGACTAGTCTGTTTAGGTAGTTGAGAGAATTCCTGCTGTCAATTAGTGTGTGTGTGTGTGTGTGTGTGTGTGTGTGTGTGTGTGTTGCTTTTGGAAAGTATTTATGTTCTAGAATAAAATCATTAGTCTGTGTAAGGTCACCAAACTCAAGCATGCTTTCCCATTTAAAGGACCACATACGAGCTGGATAGTGGTGAAGTAAAAGATACACACTGATGGATCGCTGATGGTATTTTTTTCTGATTTTAGGAGAGCAGACAAAGAAACATTAATATTTATTAAAATGGGTTTACATGGCAATTATTTAAGAAGCATTATAGGAAAGGCAGCCCGAATCAAAATTTAGGCCAATAGATGTGATAGAAAGGTTAGGTAGATAGACAGATAGATGATAGATAAGCACACAGACAGACTGATCAATGGATAGATTAAAAAAAAAAAAACATACTTGCATAAATGCAGTTTATAGTCGGAGTTTGCAAATTTTCTGTATCTTCTTGGGAATGTTACTGAAATTAATTGGCTAAAAACTCTAATTAGGGTGTATACACTGGTGGAGATACTTCAACAAATAATGAGAAATCTCTAATGCTTCCATTTTGCCATAAAGTATATACCTCAAGAAGAAAAGAAAAAAAACATTTGGAATAAGAATCTTCATACATGCCTTCATTGATGAAAAGAGCGAAGAAATTCATCTTACTCAGTGGTGTCCATAATTATCAAAGAGCATGAGAACGTTCAGACCTACTGAATCTGAATCTCAGGGTAGCCAGAGAGGGAGAGGTACATGATGCAACATGCTCCCAGGATGATAAAAATGATTAGTTACACTTGTGGACTAAGGATTCTATCACTTCTTTGATGCTTGATGAGGCTGCATCTTAAGCCATTAATTAGGATACATGAGCTAAATACTTGATTTTTAATCTATATTTTCAGAATCTTTGTTAATGCAATATTGCATAATTACCTAAATGTATATAACAATTTCACGTGTTCCTCTTATTTAAATATGGTTGGGGCGCCTGGGTGGCTCAGTCAGTTAAGCAGCCAACTTCGGCTCGGGCACGATCTCGGGGTTCATGAGTTTTAAGCCTCTCAACGAGCTCTGTGCTGACAGTTCAGAGCCTGGAGCCTGCTTCCGATTCTGTGTCTCCCTCTCTCTCTCTGCCCCTCCCCTGCTCATGCTCTGTCTCTCTCACTCTCAAAAATGAAATGTTAAAAAAAATTAAAAAAAAAATAAACATTAAAAGAAATTTTCAAATAGTTGAAAGAAATTATATGCTAAGGTTTATCATTATATGCCAAGATATTAGATATTCCTTTAGAGATTATTTGAAAGAATTTACTAAAAAGAATTAAAAAGCAATGAGATTTTTTTAAAAAATGAAAGTATAGGTAATTGACAGGGTAGGTCAGTCAGTTCAGCATCTGACTCTTGATGTTGGCTCAGGTCATGATCTCACAGTTCATGAGATTGAGTCCCATGTCTGGCTTTGCACTGGGTATAGAGTCTATTCAAGATTCTCTCTCTCCCTCTCCCTCTCCCTCTCCCTCTCCTTCTGCCCCTCCCTTGCTCTCACTCTCTCTCCCTCTCTCTCTCCCTCCCCCCTCAATAAATAAATAAAATAAAATAAAATAAAATAAAATAAAATCAACAGCATGAAAAGAATAATAAAATTGAATGGAGGAATTCTAGTCGTATTGCTGAAGAAACATTTTGAGAAAGTTAACTCCAGAAAGGAAATGTTTATTTCCCTTAATCCAATGAAACTGCTCTGATTTGATTTTTAAAAACAGAAATACCTGGCCAACAAGAAAAACTTTGTGCACTGTAGCGAAACTAAATGAGTAAATGATAACTTCCCAGTATATTTATTTGGTGTCAGTCAGTCCTGACAAGGGGTTAGGATAAAAATTCTATTAGCAGATATAGGAGCTAACAGGGTTTAAAGACGAGCTTCAAGGTGAAGGGTGCTTGTCAGAAATCCACAGAGAGTTAAGTAATTATCCTAAGTGATGTTGCACTGCTCACAGGGTAGAGAGTTTTGGTCTGCTGTCTTTGGAAGAAACCAACTTGGAAAAACTGTTAGAGTCGATTCTAGAATGGGTTCACAACATCATGTTCCTAAATGGAGACTGTCATAGTGAATTTGACAGCTGGGAACATTAGGCACCGATGTGTCTGTGTTTGTATCCAAATACTCTGTAAATTCACTGAGGACAAGAGTCAATGGTGGTACCTCGTTTTCCACCTCTTGGAGGAGTTAAATGGGAAGCTCATATCATTGCCTCAGTTTTATTCAGATTGCTTTCATAGCTCAGACTTTTAGTCTGAGCTTCCCCTTTAAGGTGGCTAGGAACACACAAGCAAAGATTTAGAGGCTGAATTCTACCCCCAGTTACGTAGGTGTTTAGTCACGAAGCCTCAGAAAACCTATGCGTTTTCTTGACCTCATCTGCACAATGGAAGAAAGTAGATAACTACGTGTTTGGGGAGTGTACCCGTGGGGCTGACCAAGGTGGATGCTTTAGACTAAAATGGGCTACCATATAAATATTAATGCACTTATATGTAGAATAGAGCTGAAGAGAAGCAGAATACATTTTAGTTTGAGTGTACCCTTCATTATCATAGCATATGACATATTTTTCAGTAAACCACCCTGGAAATATACCTGAACAAAAACACTCACTATAAGAAAATGCACAGTTTCCAGACTAGAATATTGAAGATAGCGAACAGTAGCTCATTCCTTAATAAGACACTGGGTCCTTAGCCATTTAATCTATTTAGTCAAAAACATTTCTCCGTGAAAGTCAAATATGTCATTACTTACTTTTTCACCGAGGGAATGTTGTTTCTCCCATGAATCGCAGACAGATTGCATTAAAATAGGCTCCACATTTCTGTTCTTTCTTGCCCTATAGAAATTGAGGGACTGCATTTAAGTTTTTTGACTTCTATATTTTAAATCTTATATAATAATTTATTTCTGTTAGAAAGAAATATTTTAATGTCTTTATTCTTTATGCTATACTCCTAGACAGGGGTAAGGGAGAATTCTGAGATGGCCCCCAAGATTCCCACCTGCCACTATAAATGCCCCGCTGAATCCCCTTCCCTTTGGCAAATAGGGTTATGAGATGATCTTGTATGAACAAGGTGGAGGGTGGGGGTTAGTCATTATCATAACAACACTGTGTTATGTGAGACTCAGAGGAGATGAAGGAGACTTTTCCCTACTGCTCTTGAAGGAGCAGGGAGGGGGCTATGGGACTGGGAGCGGTAGGTGGCTTCCAGGAGCTAAAAGTGCCCTCCGCTGACAGCTGGCGAGAAAGTAGGGACTTCAGGCTTACAACTGCAATCTTCTAGCAAACTGAGTGGGCTTGGGAGAGGACCCCGAGCTTTGGATGAGATGGCAACACCCCTCGGCACCTTAATTTCAGCCTGGAAATATCCTGGACAGACGGCTAGCTGACCCACCCCCAGACTCCTGACCTTAGGAAATTGTGAGGTGGTAAATTTGGGTTGTTCTAAGACTCTGAGTTGTGGTAGTTCATTTCGCAGTGAGAGATAGTGGTTCTACGCATTTGGTGAGGGAAGCTATCTCCCTTTTACCAGATGCCTTGAAATCACTAGGGACAGGAGGGTGCAGGTGAGGGTGGGGGTTGGGGGGGGATGGGAGTGATGTTCGGGAACCCCCAAAGCAGGAGGAATCTGCTGCTAATCATAAACGCCAGAGCAGGAAAAGAAAAGAAAGTAAAGCTTCACCCACTAAAATTTCACTTGAAAAAACTTGTATCCGTTCAAGGAAGGGATTTGGTCTAAAGTGGGTTATGGAAATGTCATGATAGTGCCATAAAAACTGAAATAATGAAAGCCCTGATATTCCTCAATAGTTCTGACTGTAAAAATAATAGACCAAAAATGATCGAGATGAAAGCTGTAAAAGTTTGTGAGGTTGTGAGGAAACTGCTATTTCCCTGCCATTTGCATGGTTTTGCATGATAGAGCGAAAAGACACTTTTTGCTTGTTGCTTTTTATTGTTAATTTTTTTAACATTTATTTATTTATTTATTTATTTTGAGACACACACAGAGCATGAGCTGGGAAGGGGGCAGAGAGAGAGGGAGTCACAGATTCCGAAGCAGGCTCCAGGCTCCAAGCTGTTAGCACAGAGCCCGACGCGGGGCTCAAAGTCATGAACCACGAGATCGTGACCTGAGCCAAAGTTGGGCGCTTAACCCACTGAGCCACCCAGGTGCCCCTTGTTGCTTTTTTATGCTTACTAGTTGTCACCAGCTTTCTTTTCCTAGTTGCTACCGGGTCCTCAAAATTAGTATTTTGAAACTATTTTGGCGGTTATATATTTACCAGTATGAGAAATCATAATTATTCCCCTTTGGTGTTGGGCATTTATACAATTTTGAAACATTCATTACTGAAAACAACACTGCAGTGAACATCTCCATGCATGAACCGTGCCAACGTTTTGGATTGTTCCTCCTGAGAAAGTGTGGAAAGTGGCGTTATATAGCATTTGCCTCCTACCGTCGCAGTTCTCCTGACAGAAATACCTTAATAAGAAGATTGACTTGCCTGTAAAGCCACCTCTGCAGGTGTTACAGAAAATAACAAATATCTTCCTCTCCAAAAAGTTAACTTGCTCATTCAGGAGGTACCGCCAATCATACAATTACATGTAATCTAATTACTCATAAATAGACGTGACCGTATGCTTGTATCCGTGCGTGGAAATAACAGAAATATTGAGTGTTAGCTATTCTAATTTTTTTTAACGTTTATTTATTTTTGAGACAGAGAGAGACAGAGCATGAACAGGGGAGGGTCAGAGAGAGAGGGAGACACAGAATCTGAAACAGGCTCCAGGCTCTGAGCGGGCAGCACAGAGCCCGACGCGGGCCTCGAACTCACGGACCGCGAGATCACGACCTGAGCAGAAGTTGGAAGCTTAACCAACTGAGCCACCCAGGCGCCCCAAGTGTTAGCTATTCTAACAAATGATTTGATTTTCAGGTATAATAATAGAATTGTGTTTAATAATGTTTAATAATAATAACAATAAAAGTAGTATAGACATATATGTACATTTATATGTGTGTATGCATATACACACATAGATAAAACCCATGAATGTTACTGAAAATATCAGAGAATATAATTGGGAGAAAAGACTAGTACAAATAAATTCACTAAACCTATTAAATGTGGCTAAACATTCAAGTAAAATATCTGAGTTCGGCAATGAATTGGTCATAGGCCCTTCAAACGTCTCTAAGTCCTATCACTTATTTTTATCTCTTTGCTGACGACTGAATTTCAGGAGACATATATTTGTAATCTCTCTGCACATTGGAGAGGGGGTATGAAAAATGTGTATTTCTACACACAGTTGTAGACATTTTGTCCTATATATGAGGCTGTGTCTGTCAGATTGATTCTTCATCACTAAAATAATTCCTTTCATTGGTCTGTAATAATGACGTCTTCTCTTTTCTGGAAGGGAAATCAATTAGAACTTCCACTAGCTACTAGGGAATTGTGGATAAACTGCCTAAGTTTATATCTACTGTTCCAATATTGGTTGTCAGGTAAGGAACCTAAACTTATAATTTCTGGGATAATGAGGATTTTGTAGTTCGTCTGTTACTTGGTTGATGGAATTCATGTTCAGGTTAGTGCTTTCTGGAATGGAACGACTTTTGCATGTCACTGTGTAATAGACAGAGCTACTCTAATACTGAAGACAGTCCAATGTTTCATGAACTTGAATTCTTTATCTCTTCATCATTAGGACTGAATAAAATGCAATGCACAGTTCTGGAGAGAAACAGGAGAATTGGGAGGGGGAGGAGGAGAAGGAAAAGAAGAAGGAGGAGAAGGAGGAGGAGGGAAGTGAAAGGAGGAGGAGGAAGAAAAGAAAGATGAAGAGAAGGAAGGGGGAGGGAAAGGGGAAGAGGAAGAGGGAAGAAGAAGGGAGAAAAAAAAAAGGAAGAAGACAGAGAAGAGGAAGGAAGAGGAGGAAGAGGAGGAAAGAGAAACTTTAGATTTGCACAGTCTCCAAAATTATGGGGGAAGTTTATTGCTTTCAGGGATATATTTCTTTCCATCCAAGCCTAGAAACATCATTTCTCAAGACAATGGATCTGAAATCAGAGAGAAGGTTTTGCCTTGAGTTTCCTCTTGATCCCTGCAAAGTACTTAAACACATTGTGATAAAGATAGTAGAAAGGAGAACACTACTGGTGTCTGGCCTGCTGGTATAGATCAAATACTTTTGTTTGGGCCACAATAGGACGTGGAGAAATTACGTATCATACTGACCTGGTGTGTGCAATTCATTCTCAGTGCATTATATTCCCACATTTAATGGTCATTTCCCCCCAGATAGTTGTGATACATAATGCTAAGGCCTTATGATTTTAATTATCCAAGAAAGGTTCAGTAAAAGCCAAGCCCCCCAACCCATTAAAACCACTCCTCACTCTCAGACTTTCTCAAGGAACTGTGCATAGCTGGTAAATCAACTGGATTATTATTCTAATCCACAGGACATGCAATCATTTACATTCATATGCCAGCAATTTCTTTCCTCTTGCCCCAGCGAGGGCTAGGAAGTGATTTATAAGGATGCAAAAGTTCTGGCACAGATGTTTTACAGCTTCAACATGTTTGCATTGCGCAGGGTGAAGAGGACTCATCCTCAGATGTACCGATGTTGTCATAGAGGTAGCACAAGATAGGAGGCTGGTGCCCACAGGTTCCGGATTGTTTTAGTACAGGGCAAGCCCCAGCCTCTGGGATAACAAATGTGTTTGGTGTTTATCTTTCTAGCAGGTCAGTACTGAATGCCACCTTTAGGGGAGGGGGGCTGGTTGGTTTCTTGTGGTTACTTGCCTCTATTGAATCCCTAATGGACTCTACCACAAAAACATTTCTTCCTGGAACAGTCGATTGGTTATGTTTGCTCCGTCTTTCCAAACTTCCCCTTCCCATGGTATTGTTTACCTGGGGGAAAAGAAAGAAAAGACCAAGGATACAAACCTGAAAGATTAAAATGATAATAAAAGAAAAAAAAAGATTAACCCATGCCATACCATTCATTTACATTTTCCATAAGCAGAATCAAATGAAAGATACATTTCAAGTTTTGTTGGACTTATGTTGTGCATGGAGTAATGACACTTTTTTTTTTAACTTTGAATAAGACTCAGTTTCAGGTATTTTTCATTTTCTCAGGAAAGAATCTCTGGAGATTCTACTGTTCGGCTGTCAAGGTGAAAATGGTCACCACAATTCATGTCATTTCCCAAGATGATATGATTGTTATTATTTCTTATTAAGTGAACAAGATGACAATCACAGATAGGCATAGTGTTATACCCCTTAGGGTTGTAACATTTTTTAACTTCCCATGGACAATACAATCAAATCTATAAAAATGTATCTATACCCCCCAAATAAAGCCATCCAGGTTGGAAATACATTTCATTTAACAAAGCGAAACCTTCTATTATTTGTAGATTAGCTATCAGAACAGTCTTAATGAAGACCTTTAAAACTGTGCAAAATGGTTCCCAAACTTTTGTCGACCCAAGTAAGGATCACCTAGGGTGGTTTTTTAAAAAGCATATATTCGTGGATATCACCTATGGAATCTGATTTAGTAGGTATGACAAACAGACCGATAATCTGCATTTCAAAGAGTGTCCCAGGTAATGGGGTAGTTTGTAGAATACTTTTTTTTTTAGGTTTATTTATTTTGAGAGAGAGAGAGAGAGAGAGAGAGAGAGAGCCAGCAGGGAGGGGAACAGAAAAAGGATGAGAGAGAGAATCCCAAGCATGTTCTGCACTGTTAGCACAGAGTCCAACACAGGGCTTGATCCAGTGAACTTGAGTTCATGAGCTGAGCTGAAGTCAAGAGTCGGATGTTGACCTAACTGAGCCATTCAGGCGCCAGGTGCTCCTGTAAAATAATCTTCAAGAAAAACAGCTGTAGGGTTTTTTAAACAGATACATTTTTTTTCCTTAGGCTAATAAAATAGGTATTGATCCTCACCTACAGATTATGGTCAATTTTTCTGAAATCATGAATCCAATTTACCTTTCAAATAGAATCAGTAAGAAAGAATGTACGGTCTTGGGTGACCACCATATCTCCATTAGGTTTTGGCAACTGCAATATGTCTTCTAAGAATAGTTTTGGGAAGATTTTTGTGTGTCTTCTGTTTTAGTAAACGTTCATTTATTTTTATTTTTATTTCTTCCCACATGCTTTTTTTTTTTTTAATTTTTGTTAGTTTGTTTAAATGTTTATTTATTTGGAGAGAAAGAGAGTGAGCCCAACACAGGCCTTGAACTCACGAACCATGAGAACCATGAGATTGTGACCCGAAGTGAAGTCAGAGGCTGAGCCGAAATAGGAGGGTTAACTGACTGAGCCACCCAGGTGCCCCAAGTTTTTATTTTAATTCCAGTTAGCCAACACACAGTGTTATATTAGTTTCAGGTGTGCAATATAGTGATTCAGCAATTCCATACATCGCCCATTTTTCACATTTTTTTTTGGTTTTTAATATGTATTTTACATTTTAATAGATGAATATATTTAGACTATGAGTGAACATTTCAAATTAGGAATACTATTCTTCTGTGTTTAGTTTTATCTGAGTGCAAGTCAAGGGTAAAATATACACATGACTACCTGTTAGGTTTTAATATATTCATTCATTCATTCATTCATTCATCCATTCATTCATTCTAGCTTTAATGATTCCCAACATGGTCTGTCGCAAGAAGTGTTAAAATTTAATACAGGAAAATGTGAAGAAGACTCAGGTAAATGCAAAATCCCCCTTACTGGGAGACTGTTAAAGAAATGACTTGTCATCTTTGCCTTGATTATGTGTCCCTTTGAAGGGGTTAATAGGGTCTAGTAGGAGAGCATTCTTTGCTAATTTGCTTCCCAGCTTGGGGACATAGGGTACTACAAAGTGGTTGCTTAGTAACTGGCCCAGTATGACCATTTTTCCCCTCCCCATATGCAGATTCGTTAATTGCCAGATTTTGAATGATTACAGTAATTTTCTATTTCACTGACCTTATTGGTATAAAAATTAGAGAATTTCTAAAGTCAAATTTTCTGGTCTAGTGCAGCATATGGTAACAACACTGTATTCCATATATGTGTAGACTACTCATTACAAATGAGTAAAGAATGTTGATTTGGTAAAGGTCACTCACATAGAAGAGAGTTGAGTCCAGGAGGCTTAAAACCAGATCTATCTTTTGCCCAATTCATGCCACCCCAACCCAATCACATCGAATTTTGTTTGACTATCCTCACCATTAATTTATGCCCCTGATAACTAATGACTAAAATGACACGAACACTCTCCTTCACACTTCCCATTAGTTCACATTATTAAATGACACTTTGAACTAAATTTGGAATAAATTTCCCTAATTACTGACTTAAGGAACTGTAGACAAGACGAGAATTTTTCAGATGTTCTGAGAACAGAGAATGAACAGATACCCAGCAGCTGGATTCTCTGTTTCTGATATATCTTGCATTTATGTCTGGTTTTAATCTATATTTGGGAAGCCATCCATAACCCCAAGTGACAAGACAGTCTGTAGTCTACTCCCATACCAAAATCTTTTTTATTGTCTTTTGATCTTTGCTCCATTGCTTTTTAATGTGCTTTCTACATGAAAGGATTTTTCATTATATGTGTAGAATTTCTTGATAAAGGAATTTGTTCTACTTTGGGGTCTATTTATTTTATTTTATTTTTCCAAGAACAGCATTTTTTTCCATTATCAGCCAGATTTTATCCTTGGTCTTATCTTACGTGTTGAATTCTGGGCTCTTCAATTTTTTTCCCACTGAAATTCAAACCTAATTAATCACTTATTCTCTATGTTTTTAGGTACAAGCTTTGCGTAGCTTCTTATTTACACATCCTCTCCACACTTGTTTGCCTTAATGTTTTCTCCAGAATATTTTTTATCCTTCTCAAAATATCAGTCTAAAACTCTTTTGATGTGGTTATTCTCTTTCTTTCTTTTGCATTACTCTTTAGTCCTGCCAAGAATCCATCATTCTGGCATAATCCAAAAAACCAAATCCTGTTCTTTGATAACATCTTCATACTCTGTGGCTCATTTCCACATCCTTTTACCTTGTTCTTTCCCAGTTCACAACGTTCCATTTGAACTTGCTTTAGTATATTTGGATTTTTCACCCAGGAATAGAGAGAATGTGAATGGAGATGTATTACAGGTTTTCTTTACATAATTCATCCAATGTAAGAAGTACCTTATTAACATTAAGAGAGAGGATTAGCAAGATCGCCCTAGTGACTCAACTGACTTCTGGATTAGCCATGTCAGTCTCCATAAACCCACATCCTTACTTCTCGAGAGGGAGTCCCCAAGAAACATGAACAATTGTCTTTTTCCTCAACCTGTCTGTCACCTCATGCTCTAAGGTTGTTCCTTCTGTCTTACAACATGTTAAGGAAACTGTTTCAAAAGATGTTAAGGTTTTCTATATGGTCTGCTTTAAGTGAAATTATTTCTTCCAGTCCTCTTTTCCCCTTCCGGTGGTACATTCTTCCTATTCACTACCTATGTATGTTTTCAAAAATTCAATCTTGAACTATTTTCTCAATCCTCTCCAAGAGTTCTTTATTCTTTCCAATAATTCAATATATAAAGATATGAGACTCCTATCTCAAGTCCTCCATGAGCAGGAATGTTCCCTTATTTTTATACATATAATAGATTAAAAAACAAACAAAATGAAAGTATATTCCTTACTACAGCAATGCCAGGAATAGAGTTTTAGCTTCCGTGCCTCTTAAATATAAAGACATATTCTAATACTTTGTTATTCTATCTGAAGACTTCTCTTAAAGGTTATTACTTCAAAGAAACTATCCAGAGAGGAGGAGCATGAAAACTGCTTTGAGGACAGCCACATGACACCGTGATAGTCTTGGTTTCGATGCTGAAGTGTTATAATTTCCAACTGACCAGCACATCAATGGTGTTTCAACCTAGCATCATTCTATCAGGAGAACCATGGAAACTCTTGCCCTAAATACTTATCACAACCCTTTGGAAGAAGAAGAAGGGGAAGAAGAACCAGAATAAGGTTCTTCTTCTCCAGAAGGGGAAGGGGAGGGGGAAGGGGAAGGAGAAGAAGAAGGAAGAGAGGGAGAGGGAGAGGGAGGAGAAGGAAGAGAGGGAGAGGGATAAGGAAGAGAGGGAAAGGGAGAGGGAGAAGGAGGAGGAGGAGAAGAAGAAGGAGAAGGAGGAGGAAGAGGAGGAGGGGAAGGAGAAGGAGACAAAGACAAAGTAGAAGGAGAAGAAGGAGGAGGAGGAGAAGAATGAGGAGGAAGGGGAGGAGAAGGAGGATGAGGAGGAGGAGAGAGAGGAAGAGGAGAATAAAGGAGGAGGAGAAAGGAGGAGAGGAAGAAGAAGAAGAAAGATTCTATTTGTGTTTAGGGTTTCTTGGTATCTCAACACAACGGGGGGTGACTGTGGAAGGCCTCCAATGCCATTCTTGCTGTTGCCATTTGTGTAAGTGTATAATGCTCAGGATCTGCTTTCCCTGGAGTCAATCATTACAGGGAGAGGACATTTATTCAGAAGTCCAAGATATAAATGGAGCTAAAGGGCGGCTTCGGAGATGCTCTTACTATGTTACACTGTGGTATAAACACAAACCTTGAGACATTTTTTATTCAATTGTTTTCAAGATTTTTCAGCCAAGGGACAAGAGGGTGTGGGTGGTAACAGTTTAAAGTTGTCATGTCCACACTATTTGAACTAATTAACAGCACAATTGGGGACCAGACACAGCCCTGTTGCACTCAGGGGCTCTGTTTTGCTTTTGACCAAAGCTAAAATTCTTAGGGCAGTGTGTGCATGTGTGTATGCACACGTGCACATATGTGTAAGGAAAGAATTATTGAAATTGGCAAGAATACCCCAGAGAAAACACTCCAGATTGTTTGCATGTTTGTTTGCTGTAAAGAGAAAACATTTTAAAGAATATATTTTGTTCCAGTGTTCCCTTTAAATTCTGAACTTTCAGACTAAATCCTTTTGGTGAGCTCGTATCATAAATCAATGCCAGAAGACAATGGTGTGTGTGTGTGTGTGTGTGTGTGTGTGTGTGTGTGTGAAGACACCAACTCTAGTGAAAGGGACACACATTTGTATTAGTAGATGGAAGGGAAGACCATGGTAACAAAAGTTCAACTTTCTTGTTTTTCTCTAAGCATAAACCCTAAGCCAGAAACTTATTGCTACTGAACTGTCCAATGGAGTGAGCCCTGGGGAAAACAAGAGGAGTAACTTGTAGAAATTGTTCGTTTGTAATATTTTACCCCCCAAATATTTTTCAGCCTCTTTAATCATTCTATGTAGATGGTTAACTATTCGTCAATTTCTCATGCGAATGAAGCAGTGATGTAGTTCAAAGATCGTAAGGAAAGGCAGCCCATATT
Organism: Panthera onca; assembly: GCF_046562875.1. Lineage (NCBI taxonomy): Eukaryota > Metazoa > Chordata > Mammalia > Carnivora > Felidae > Panthera > Panthera onca. The sequence continues at coordinate 19,350,575 of NC_138343.1, read as the reverse complement.
TTTATTTTAGGCAGGATCAACATCTATCAGGATGAAAGAGAAACCTTAATAAAATGTATAGCATGGGGTAACATAGTGATACCTTTCTCTCTCTTCTCCTCCCTTTCTAGAAAACCTGTGCTTGGGCCTCTACTTAGTACCACATAAAGCCAGGGTTCTGATAACCATGTAATTTTCATGGCACCCACCCTCAGTCTCCTCGAATGCCCATCTCATAACCTATTCCAGAAATTTCTGGCTTCAGACTTTACGACATCTCTATTCTGGGTGTGGTTTCAACTCACCCTCAGACCTGACACTAGAGATCGTTATTTTGTCTTTGACCTTTGACTCCCTCCTTGAGCTCAGGCTCAACAGTATTATTCTGGCGTCCTAGGCCAGGAGCTCACCTGTTCTGGCCCAGGTCATGGTAACCACCAAAAACACATCACCATTTGGTTTGCTTCAGTTGCTAGTGAGAATCTGAGCAAAATTCTCCCCACATAGCAGGGGCAAATGTACAACAAAGACATTTAGCTTCTGTAACATTTTCTCATTTGTATTTTAACACTTGTTCCAATCAATACAGCGATCATTCTTTCCTGGTCAACTTTGGTGTTCAAATATTTATATAGTCCGTGTTGCAGGTAGTGTTGTACATTGAAACTTGATTGAGCCTAAAAACACTTTCAAAGAGATCGTATTCCTTTTCTCCTTCATTCAGATCTTCATTTTGCCCTCAGGGAGAGCATCTCTCTCCAAAGGCTGTCCTTCCTTTTTTCTCTGCAGTTGGCCTGTTTTTTTCCTCTCTACTTATTCATAATCTTGTCAACCTTCAAAAGACAGGTGAGACGTCTTTCATAACCCCTTCCTTGCTTGATTCTTTCCTCTGAATTCCTGCACTTCTGCAAGTTGGCTCCACACTCATCATCTGTAACCTGACGCTATTTTCTATTGTTTCAGCCTTTATCTTATCTCCCCAAAGAAATTTTAAACTCCCTGAAGGCAGGAATAATGTCTTTTTAATTTTTTTTAATGTTTATTTATTTACTTTGAGAGAGAGAGAGAAAGAGAAAGAGAATCCCAAGCAGGCTCCACACTGTCAGCACAAAGCCGAACGAGAGGCTCGAACTCACTAACCTCGAGACCCTGACCTGAACCGAAATCAAGAGTCGGACACTTAACTGAGCCACCCGGATGCCTCCCTACCTTCAAAACAATGTTTATCTATTTACCTTTTTAATTTTTTAAATATCTTCTACAGTAACTGATACTATAGCATATGTACATTATTAAACTGCAAGGAATCATCAGTACGAAATCATGGTATTTTTGACGGGCTGAAAACCATCTTAATTGCAGTTTGAGGGAAAAAAAAAACAGGTAATCGCTACGTTCAGGAATTTTGAAGCCTATTTCAAATACAGCTCCAGAATGCAGTCAGTTCGTCCTTATTCTCTGTACCACACACCGAGGAAAGGAGAAACTCCTAACAGGATTGCCAAGTGTGAATTCAGCAAGCAGGCCGGGGTGTATTGTCTGCCGCCAGGCCAATCCATTGCTCAAATGCCTATAAATAAGATAGTCCTGAGGAGGACGGTTAGAGATGAAGCGGGCAATGAGGTGGAAGGAGTCACAGCTGTTTCTTTTCGTTCATTCACTGAATTCTCTGTAAATATTGGTCCGGCTTGCAAAGTGGTAAACGGCATTTCTGTAAATTAAAAGGACTGCTCATACCCTTGGCAAGAATACCAAGGGTCTCAGGGTCCAGCGAAAGCGGACGATGACGTCATACAGCGAGCGAGCCTTCGCTTCCCCCAAAGGCTCCAAATTCATTAGCTCCATAATATTTGAATATATATTTTCTATGAGCCAACTATTTTACCCAGAAGGTTTGCAATGCTTGTTTCAGAATCTTTTTTTTTTTTTTTTTTTTTTTCCCTGCAGCTTTCGTTTTGCCCCATGAATCCGGGATTGTTTACACTTTTATTTTAAGGGATTTTTTTTTTTTTTTTGCACTAAATTTCCAAAGAGACAGATGTCTTTTTGTGAAATTGAAATGACACATCAGAGTTTTAATGCGGTCTTTCTTGTATTTGCATATTTAATTACTTGCATCACAGTTTTGTTAGTATATTAGCTGATGAGAAATTCTGACTAATTAATTTCACCTGGAATTCTAGGCGGGTGTATGAAAAATTATACTTGGCCATTTGTAGGGACCAGCTGTGTATTAGAAATATCTGATCCCCATCTGCAGGATTAAAAAGGGCGAGAGAAAACAGCTGATTGTAAAAAAAAAAAAAAAAGTCACATTTCCTTGCGCCCTGTAGGTATTATTATTGAGGGTGTCCTTTATTACTCAGCCCATATTCTGAACATTAGCTCAGAAGTTTACTCTGAGCCTCATTCACTGGAATGACTCGACTGTACCTCATTTTGGTTTTAATTTGTAGTAATGCTAACGCGATCGGGGTCCACACTTTTCCAGGCGTCCCTGCCTTCGTTCGGTTCCAGCCTGCCTCACGCACAGCCAACTTCATTTGGACCACAGATCGCTCTGGCCCAGCTTGACAGCGGAAGACCAATAAACCACAGATCTGAGAGGGTGGCGATTTCACGTTAAAAGATCACCTCCAGGATCAGACGCGGCCTCTTAGAAACGCACCCCCCCCCCCCCCCCAACACACACACGCGCGCGCGCACACACATACAGGCTCTCACTGTCTCTCCTTCTCTGTGTCTTGCTCTGTTATTTCTGCTCGGATTCTTTGTCTGCCCTGACAACAGATGGTGTTTTAATAAAGTCCAGTAGGAATATGACTGTGAGTAAACAATGCAGCGCATGCCAATTCCATAATTGCCGGGTACTGATTCAGGCTCTTACCTGCTCCATCCAAATTGGGAGGGAACCAAGCGGGCGGGCGCACCTACCGGCAGCAGCCCTGCTGGCCCGCAGCTGCGGGGGCGCTTCTGTAGCCGGCCTCCACCGCGCAAGGTAAATTGCGGCTCCTGTCACGCTTCTTGGCACCGGGTCTGGAGAACGGCTGCCATCTGGCTTGTCATCAAACATGGTCATTGAATCTCTCAGAGATGAAATGGCTTTGAAAAAAAAAAAAAAAAAAAAAGTCTTGCTGTTAAAAAAAAAAATAGGCACCCAGCAAACTTACTATCTTTCTCTTTGCAGGCACGGGGTAGTCGAACCTAACAGTTGGAGATTATTTGAGCAAGGGCTTGCGGAGTGTTGGTTTTTTTTTTTTTCCTCACGGATTCCCACGCTCAAAGGGATTTAATCGACACCCATTCTACGCTAATGGAAAATTTAAATTCATTGGATCTGGCCAAGAAATGAATGTTCTCATTTGTTTGTCTCATTGGGGAAGGGAGAAAAGTTAGGTCCGCTGTTGGAACGGTTGTAGTTTTCCGTTTGTGAATTGTATGTAAATATATCCTTAAGGCTTTTACAGATGCCCTCAAAAAAAGAGGGGGCAGGTGACGCTCTTGAAACATGGTAATCCAAATGGATGCTCTGTGCCCCTTCCCAGTGCTCTCCTCGAACTACCTGCTAAATTAGAAGGCTCCAGGAAAATACAAGAGGCGTGGCAGCCAGAAAGAAACAAAGTCAGGGTTCACTCATTTTGCAAGAAGGCCAGCAGCGTGGGATATTTACCCAAGGATCATATTGTAAGCGACATCTAGTTTCTTCAAGCGCTGCTGTTTTCAACAGGGTGTTCTACACACTTGGTAGGGCATGCGACCAAGCCAAACTACAGCATTGACGTAGAGAAAGGTTAATGTCGACTGGCTGACATACTCAGAGAGAAATCTCCGGTTTCCCGGTTGAGCTGTTTAAGTAAATAGCACATGTTAAAAGGCTAGGATACTGGACTCTTAGAACTTACACAAACGCTTTTCAATTGAGGCTGCTGGTTCCCCAGATAGACTGGTTGTTACATGAGATGTTAATATTGCATCAGGTTCCCTTCCACAGATTTCTAGATACAATGGCCCAATTTTTTTTTTAACTTTTTGAGAAGAATTGGAAACACATGGAAAAGCAGACAAAAGGGCCGACCCTAACTCTTGTGTGATCCCCGTTCCTAGCAACTGTTCATCCACAGTTAACAGTGCCCTGTTCAAGGGGCGCTTGGGTGGCTCGGTCTGTTGATGAGGTGTTTTTGAGGTGATGGTGGGTTCTTGGAGTCCAGAGCCCATGGCCAAGAAAGAATTCTTGAAGATGTCTTTGGTGCAAAAAGGTGATTTTATTAAAGCACGAGGACAGGACACATGGGCAGGAAGAGCTGCCCTGGGACCAGGAGGAGAAACTGCTTATATACTATGGGGTTGGGGGGGGTAAAGTCCCAGGGGAAGTTTCCAGTGAGATTTTCGTATACTAAAGACTCCCAGGATACTGGAGGCCTAGCTATTGTCAAGCTAAGGTTATTTTTCCCTCTAGAAAACATTAACATTAAGACAGGAGGGAGTTCCTGAAGAAAGGTTTTACTCTGGCAGCCTCAAGGATTTGTCAGTGGGCTGCAGGTTATCAGGAAATTTAATTTTATCTGCCATTTCCTTCTGCCTTTGTTTCCTGCATTGGGTTGAGTGCCTGACTTGCTTGGGATTCTCTCTCCCTCTCTCTCTGTCCCTCCTCTGCTCCCACTATCTCTCTGTCTCAAAATAAATAAACAAACTTAAAACAACAACAACAACAACAACAACAAATGCCTTTAAAAAAGAAAACACTGCCCTGAGCATACCCCACACAGCGTTGTCTTGCTTGTGTTTTTGGAAAACTCTACACGCCCACTCAAGGGTCAATAGTTCTTCATCATTGGAAACCAAGGACTTTTTTTGTCATCCCTGTTCATTTTAATAGTAATTTAAACTTTAAAAAAAATGGCAAGAGTAGTACAAGAAACTTCTAGACACTCCTAACCAAAATCTGCTTAATGATTTATGTTTGCTTCATTCGTTTGATATTGTCTCTCCATACCGTTTCCAATAAACACGCACATTTTTCTGACTCATTTGGGTGTATTCGTTTTCTATCACTACTGTAGCACATCGCCATAAAGTTAGTACTTAAAACAACGCAGATTTATTATCTTATAGCTCTAGAACTCAGAAGTCCAGAATGGGTCTTCTAGAGTTAAAATCAGTGTATCAGGAGGCTCTTCTGGAGGGCCTAGGGAGGACCTGTCACTTGCCTTCTTGGTCTTCTATTCATGATCACAATTGTAGCTTCTAGTGGCTTCTGTGTTCCTTGGCTTGTGTTTCTCTTCCATCTTTAAAGTTAGTAACTGTGTCACTCCGAACTCTGCTTTGCCTTACCATTCCTTCTCTGATTCTCCTCCTTCATGCTTTCGCCTGGAAGACTCTTGTGATGACATTGGGCCCACCACGATAATCCAGGACAATCTCCCCATTTCAAGATCCTTAACTTAATCACATGTTCAAAGTCCTTTCTGTCATGTAAGAAGATGTGTTGATAGATGCTGGCATTCGTGGAGCCATTACTCTGCCTAACGTATAGAGCGTAAGGGAGAGGGTGTGGTGTGCATCCTACCTCTGATACTTCAGTGTGGACTGGTGGAGAAAGGAATTTCTCTATACAACCACAGCAAAATGATCAAAATTAGAAAATTGCTTAACCACGCTCGGTAATCTAATTTCATCAATTGCCCCAATAATGTTCTCCATCCAATACTGAATGAAATCAAGATCCCACGGTAAATGTAATTGTCATGCATTTTTGATCTACTTTAATATAAATTAGGTTTTCTTCATTTGGGGGCTCTACCTGAGATTTTTGAAGGCCAGAGGCTTGCTATTTCATAAAATACCCCTCCATGTGTATTTATCTCATGTTTCGTTCACAACTGGAATCAGCTTATGACTTTTGGCAGATGCGGTGGTTAAATTTTATGTGTCACTGGCTAGGCTGCAGTGCAATTTTTTGATCAAACACTAATTTCGATTTTGCCATGAAAGTATTTTGTAGATGTGATTGACGTCTACAATCAGTTAATTTTAAATAAAGGCTATTATCCAGTATAGTGTTAGTGGACTTCATCCTATCAGCTGAAGGTATTAAGAGCAAAACTGAACTTCTCTGGGGGAAGAAAGAATTCTTGCTCAAAACTGGAACATGAAAACCTGCCTGAGTTTCCAGACTGCAAGTCTGCCCTACAGATCTGGGACACGCCATTTCCAGAACTGCATGAGCCAATGCCTTAAAATGTATCTTTTTTATAGAAATATATCCCATTGATTCTGTTTCTTGGGAGATCTGAGACTGACTCCGAAGGTAGGAGAGAGAAGGTATGGTCCTCCCCAGTGCATCCTAATCGGAGGTTCATGATGTCAGTTTGCCCAGTGCTGGGGATCTTAACATTGATTACTTGGTTAAAGTTATACTGTGAAGTCACTATTTTTCTTTTTGTAATTAATAAAGAACTTGTAGAGTGGTTCTTTGAGATTGTGCACAAAGTCCTCATTAAATTGTACCTCACTAGTTTTGGTATCTATTGATTGTTTTTTACTCCAACATTCGTTCTATATTTATTAGCTAAAATTCTACTGTAAGCAGAGCTTTCTCTTCTCCTCCATGATGTGACTTGATCATTCATTTATTCACATCCACATAAATGTGTGTATCCTTATTTTACTCTATGGTTATAATAATGGTATAATGTGGTCAGCTCACACTTACCCATGGGAAATGGTTTTAAGCATCTCTCAACAAGTCTGTATTCAGTGGCATCATGTTGGTATTTTGAGATCATCAATAGTCAGAATATATATACAGTAGAAATCAGCAAATACCACCAATCAGGGCTCTCTCTCTCTCTCTCTCTCTCTCTCTTTTTCTTTTGGAGAACTAGTTTACCAGCACACCGTATGAAGTAATAATTTACTATCAATATTTATTTTAATGAACAAATTGAGATTTGAACGGTGGGAGCCTCAAGTTGAATCCTACATCCTTTTGACATATCTCTATGATTCTTTGAGCACTTCCTTGTTTCCTGGCTCAATATGATGTTCTAGAATCACCATGTACTTTCCCTACCCTAGTCCTTAAATCATTTTTATTCCAAGGAAATCTGTTTCTTTTTAGTTAAGAATCATGTTTAGAAACTAAATGGGTGCTGAGTGTTTGTCAGCAATACTGATATGTCATTGTTTTTTTAGCAGAGAATATGTAGACATACCTATATCCATTGTTATATCTCTACTGAAAATGGTGGATTTATTCTGATACCTCCAATTACAATCTAATACCACAGGTTGAAATTTAATATTTCCCCCTTCCATACTTGCAACTTTCTTCTCCAACAAGCAGAAACCTGGCTCCTATTACCCTCAGTAGATTTGATAATTTTCCCAAGCTTAGAATATATAGAAATATGTAAAAACTACACAAAGTGATTTCAGAATTGCTAATTCATCTCACCGTGAAAAGCAATTCTAGTACCTAAAATTTTGAATGTTTGTAATTGTTTTTTAGGAAAATTTTACATCAAGTAAAATGCATGCATGTTTTTTATTTTTTTTAATTTTTTAAAAATCTTTATTTTTGAGACAGAGACAGAGTGTGGGCAGGGGAGGAGCAGAGAGAGGGAGACACAGAATCTGAAGCAGGCTCTAGGCCCTGAGCTGTCAGCACAGAGCCTGACATGGGGCTCGAACTCATGAAATGCGAGATCATGACCTGAGCCGAAGTCCGATGCTCAACCGACTGAACCACCCAGGCATCCCTGCATGCATGGTTTTTAATAAAAACGTGAAGAGTTGTGAAAAATTCATAAGTTCATAACCCACACCTCTATAAACACAAAAAATAATTGATCTCACGAGAACATTTCATTGTTCCCATTTTAAATTAATCTCCATTTTTAGAGGCAATAATATTCTGATGTTTTGCACCATAAATTAGTTATGCCTACCCTTGAACTTCATGTAAATGCAGAATAATGTAGGTACTATGTATGTCCTGCTTCACCAAGCATACTATCTGTGAGATTAATCCATGCTATTGTGTAGTATTAGCAAGTTATTCCTTTTTCTTGTTGAGTAATATTTCTTGTATGAATATGTCACACTTGTTGATTGGAATTTGAATTGTTTCCTGGTTTTTGTTACTATAAATGAGGCTGCCAGGAAAATTCTCCTGAGTCTTTTGGTGAGCATGTCTTCATTCATCTTGAGAACATATCTGGGAGTAGAATTGCTGGTTCATAGTGTTTGAATACCTTTAGATTTAGCTGAGAAAAAAAAATTAAAAGTAGTTATATGTACCATACTTTCTTTTCAGATCAATATGGGATAGAAGAATGGATTTGCCCTCTAATCTTAAACAAGAAGCTAAACTGAGCAAAGCATATAAAACAAAGGATTTAAACATTGGACAACTTGGGGCGCCTGGCTGGCTTAGTCAGTTAAATGTCCGATGTCGGCTCAGGTTGTGATCTCACAGCTCGTGGGTTTGAGCCCCACATTGGATTCTGTGCTGACAGTTCAGAGCCTGGAGCCTGCTTCAGATTCTCTATCTCCCTCTCCCTCTGCTGCTCCCCTGCTCATGCTCTCTTTCTCTCTCTCTCTCTCCCTCAAAAATAAATAAAGATTAAAAAAAAATTTTAACCATTGGACAGCTGGCAATATAGGGTGGTGATGCCTTGAAGAAAGAAAACAAAACAAAATTAAAAAAAAAAAGCGATCTACTAATTTCATTTGCTTTCTGCCTAGAGGATAGATAACTAAAGACATATTTAAATTATAATGCAGTAGGAAGGTTGCAGAAGAGTCCATGTGAGAGAAATTCAGCACCAGCAGACTGAACTGACAGTCTCACTGAATTGAGAAGGAGGAGACCACAGTGAAAAATTTAAAGTATACTAGAAGGTACTCAACATTAGAAATCAGCAGGGAAATACAAATCAAAACCACAATGCGATATCACCCCACACCTGTTAGAATGGCTACTACCAAAAGGCAAGAGAGAAGACAAGTGTTGGCAAGCACACGGAGAAAAGGGAATCCTCACACACTGTTGGTAGGAATGTAAACTGATGCAGCCACTATGAAACAGTGAACACAGTCCTCAAAAAATTAAAAACAGAACTACCATATGATCCAGCAATTCCATTTCTGGGCATTTATCCAAAGAAAATAAAAAAAAAAATTAACTAGAAAAGATATTTGCACCCCCATATTCATAGCCGCATTATTATAATAACTAAGACAGAAGGAACCTAAATGACCATATTATTCGACCATAAAAAAGAAGGGAATCTTTTTTTCAAAAACATGGATAGAACTTGAAATCATTTTGCTAACTGAGGTAAGTCAGACAGAGAAGGACAAATGTTATATGATCTCACCTACATGTGATGAAAAATGTCCCACAACTCACAGATCTAGAGAACAGATTGATGTTTGCCAGTGGTGAAAGAGGAGGGAAGGCGGGTGAAATGGGTGAAGGTAGTTAAAGATATAAACTTCTAGGGGCATCTGGGTGACTCAGTTGTTTGGGCATCTGACTCTTGACTTCAGCTCAGGTAGTGATCCCAAGGTTGTGGGATCAAGCCCGAGTCAGGTTCTATGCTGAGCATGGAGAGTTCTTGGAATTTCTCTCTCTCTCTCTCTCTCTCTCTCTCTCTCTCTCTCTCTGTCTCTGTCTCTCTCTTTCAAATTAAAAAAAAATAGGTACAGACTTCTAGTTATGAAATAAATAAGTTATTGTATAATAATAATCCACAGTATGATGGTTATAGTTAATAATTCTATTATTTGAAAGGTGCTAAGAGAGCAAATTTTTTTTTTTAGTATTTATTTATTTTTGACAGAGAGAGAGACAGAGCATGAACAGGGGAGGGGCAGAGAGAGAGGGAGACACAGAATCCGAGGCATACTCCAGTCTCTGAGCTGTCAACACAGAGCCCGATGCGGGGCTTGAACTCACAGACCACGAGATCATGACCTGAGCTGAAGTCGGACCTCAACCGACTGAGCTACCCATGTGCCCCCTAAAAGTAAATCTTAAAAGCTTTTATCACACATAAAAAATTTGTACCTGTGTGGTGATGGAGGTTTACTAGACTTATCGTGGTGATCATTTTGCAATATGGAACCATTATGTTGTATACCCAAATCTCATGTAATGTTATATGTCAACTGTCTCTTAAAAAATAAAAAAGATTAAGTAGTGAAAAGGAGGAAGCTACACAAAGAGAAACCTTAAAGGCCTATGAAGAGGTCCTGAGAGTCTTGAGTCCTGACTCCAAACATGTGTGAGAAAATTGCCTGAGGCCAAGGAAAAAATCTATCAAAAGGGAGAAGTCTGAACAGTCCTGGAGCTCACACAGGCCTGTGAATAGCTTACATTCCCACCACCCAGAGTGGAAAGATTTCATCATAGATGGGCTTTCAGGTAGAATTCTCACGAGAGTATCAGTTTTGTGGTTAGGCTGAATTACCCTAGGTAAAAACTGCTCTGAATATATGTCAATATGCTAAAAAGTAAGCTGTCAAAGGATTCAACTGATCCAGAGTAACTCAACAGCACGATGAATCATGAGTCAACATTTTAAAAGGAATATAACAAAATCCAACACCCAACAATGTAAAATTCAAAATGTACATTATCCAATCAAAAATTCCTCAGTACATCTAAAGCTGTACATATAAAACTAATGCAAAGTTATACGTCAATTATACATCAATAATTTTTTAGTTAAAAATTACTCAGTGTGCAAGAAAGCAAGAAAATATGGTTCATAGACAGGAGAAAAGTCACACAATAGGAGGACACAAGAATTAACAGTGATGATAAAGGTAGTAGATAAGAACATTAAAATGCTCTTACGAGTAAATTCAAAAAGGTCAAGGAAAATATGACTATGATGAAAAAAATTGAGAAGGAAGATGTAAAAATGAACTTCTAGAAATGAGAAAAGTAGTAAGTGAAGTGAAAAATATTCTGCATGAGATTAACAGCATATAAATCACTGCAGGAGATGAGATTAATAGCATATAAGTCACTGCAGAAGAAATTACAGAACAGTAGAAATTCACTCAAATGTGTAGAGAGACAGAGAAAGAGAGAGATAATAAAAAAATAAAATAAAATAAACCAAACCTCAAGAATCTCTATGACACCTTCAGGAAATCTAGCACATCTGTATCTAGAGTTCCAGAATAAGAGAAGAGACTTGGGGCTAGAAAAATATTAAAATTGATGGCCAAAATGTTCCAAATTTGATGAAAACTGCAAACTTGGAGATCAGAGAAACTCAATAAACTCTAAGCATAGTAGACACAAAGAAAAATATACCGAGGTATAATGAATCAAACTGTCAACAACCACAGAAAATGGGAAAAATAGTTAAAAGTAGCATAAGAAAAAAGATACAGTGTGTACAAAAAACACAGATAAGAATGACTGAAGACTTCTTTATCAAAACTATGCAAACCAGAAGGTAATGTGGAGACACCTTTATTGGGGGGAAAATATTGCTAACCCAGGGGTCTTTACCCAAAACCAACTATATTTCAAGATCAAAGGTGTAATAAAGATTTTTTTTCAGATAAACAAAAACTGAGAGAAAGCGTTACCAGAAGCCAAGCACAACAAGAAATATTAAAGGAAATTCTTCAGAGAGAAGAAAAATAGATATTTCTACACAAGGAAATAGAAAACAGGAAATGGTAAGTAGATTGGTGACTATGAACTTTCTTTTTATTTATTTTTACAAGTAGTTAATGTGCAATGGTATAATATTATTTACAGGCTCACTGTGATATGCCAGAGATGGATTTTGTGAGACATAGAGCCAACGTGACAAAAAGTTATGATTGAAATATGTAAACTTTGGCAAAAATAGGGTTAAATGGAATTAAACTTGAAATCGATAATAATAAAGTAAGAAAAGCTCAAATGTTCTGAAATTAGCATACTTCTGAAGAATCCAGGTTTCAAGTAAAAAATCTGTGAATCAAGAAATCTGATTTAACAAACAAACAAACAAATCTACTACTTTGTAGAATGCAGCTAAAGCCATGAATCATTTTAATTGTCTATATTTATTGTTCATATCTTGACATTAGCTATCACACCATGGATCCCTGTATCCTTCTTTTGAAAGATATCCAGAGGGTCACCTGGGTGGCTCAGTCAATTAAGTATCCAACCCTTGATTTGGGCTTAGGTCATGATCTCAGGGTTAGTGAGTTTGAGCCCTGCATCAGGTTCTGTGTTGACAGTGTGAAGTCTGCTTGGGATACTCTCTCTCTTTCTCTCTCTGCTCATGCTCATGCTCATGCTCATGCTCATGCTCTGTCTCTCCTTCTCTCTTGAAATAAAAAAATAAACTAAAAAAAAAAAGATATTCAGAAACCAAGGTGTGGGTATAGGTATGCTCATTGCTATTGGGATATCAGTGTGTCTAAGCCCTCTCAATGGTTAAAACTGTGAAATAGATGACATATTTATTATACATATAGCACACATAGATGTGCATAAACATGCAAATACCCCCATATATATGCATGCATATCTATATCCATCCATTTACTCTTTATCATCTATCTATCTATCTGTCCGTCCATCTACATTAAAACCCAGAAGTTCACACTAATGCATTAATTTTAGTAATTCCCCATTTAATTTTTGACTTTTTTGATAGAAAACTGGCTATTATTATCCACACTGTATTTACATACTGCTCAATCCTACAATATACATGAAGTGTACTCAGAACTGTGATCTATGCTTCTGTGAAAAAAAAAAAAACTTACTAATAAAAATTTATTATTCAGAATTCTTTTTGCATTTAGCCCGAAGAAATAGTCCAAACATTATGTTAGAAAGTTAGTTGGGTTGGTTCTTCCCCCCCCCCATAGTAATATTACTCATTTGAAATATGGTTCAGTTCATTTGTTTCTGTTAGTATGTGATCTCGTTTTGTTCCTCACATCCTTGTGTCCATAGCTGTGAAAGATCTGCAATTACTTCTCCACTGCAAGGTAACAAAATATCTTGCCATGATTTCATGGATGTTAGCAAAAAATGCAAGAATCTTGGTTCATAAAAAAAGGAATTCCTTACAGCACAGCAAGAAGCATGAGCATCATGTTTAGTTAGCTCCCTAGTCCCTCCTGTCTCATGGAAGAAATGCAGGGGGTTTAGGGTATATGCTGTACATGGGTTTGCGTGGCAGCTGAGGAATGCTGAGCTTAGAGAACTTGTTTTTTTTTAATGATCTACAAGCAAACCTACCTGAGCTTTGCTCTATTTGGCCTACTAGAAAATAGGAATATGAGTATACCACTCCATCCGCCACTCTGATCAATCTGATCAACAGAGGCTAGAAAGAAATGCATTAAGTTTATTTCATATAGCATTTAAGTAAGACTAAAACCAACATCTTCACAGAAGGCATGATATTCTATGTAGAAATGTTGAAAGATCCACGAAAAAACTGCTAAAACTGATGAACGAATTAAACAATGTCACAGAATATAAAGTCAATGTACAGAAATCAGTTGCATTTCTATACACCGATAACAAAGCAGTAGAAAGAGATATCAAGGAATTGGTCCCATTTATAGTTGCACCAAAACCCATAAAATACCTCGGAATAAACCTAATCAAAAGGTAAAAGGTCTGTATGCTGAAAACTAAAAAAAAAAAAAAAAAGCTTTTGAAAGACATTGACAACACAAAGAAATGGAAAAACATTCCATGTTCATGGATTGGAAGAACAAATATGTTAAAATGTCAATAGTACCCGAAGCAGTCTACACATTCAATGCAACCCCTATCAAAATCACACCAGCATTCTTCACAGAGCTAGAAAAAACAGTTCTAAAATTTGTATGGAACCATAAAAGACCCCGAATAGCCAAAGTCGTATTGAAGAAGAAAACCAAAGCTGGAGGCATCACAATTCCAGACTTCAAGCTATGTTACAAAACTGTAATCATCAAGAGAGAATGGTACAGGAACAAAAAGAGACACATAGATCAATGGAACAGAATAGAGAACCCAGAAATGGGCCCACAAACGTATAGCCAACTAATTTTCAACGAAGCAGGAAAGACTATCCAATGGAATAAAGACAGTCTCTTCAGCAAATGGTGCTGGAAAAACTGGACAGCAACATGCAAAAAAATGAACCTGAACCACTTTCTTACATCATACATAAAAATAAACTCAAAATGGATAAAAGACCTAAATGTAAGACGGGAAACCATTAAAATCCTACAGGAAAAAACAGACAGCAACCTCTTTGACCTCAGCCACAGCAACTTCTTACTAGACATGTCTCTAGAGACAAGGGAAATAAAAATAAAAATAAATTATTGGGATCTCATCAAGATCAAAAACTTCTGCACAGCAAAGGAAACAATCAACAAAACTAAAAGGCAACAGACAGAACGGGAGAGACATTTGCAAATGATATATTTGATAAAGGGTTAGTATCCAAAACCTATGAAGAACTTAACAAACTCAACAAATAACAAATCCCCCAAAACAATAATCCAGAAACGGGCACAAGATACGAACAGACATTTTTCCAAAGAAGACATCCAGAAGGTTAACAGACACATGAAAAAATGCTCAACATCACTCATCATCAGGGAAATACATATCCAAACCACAATGAGATACCACCTCACATTGGTCAGAATGGCTAAAATTAACAACTCAGGAAACAACAGATGTTGGCGAGGATGGAGAGAAAGAAAAATCCTTTTGCACTGTTGGTGGGAATGCAAACTGGTGCAGTCACCCTGGAAAACAGTATGGAGGTTCCTCAAAAAATTAAAAATAGAGCTACCCTATGACCCAGCAATTGAACTACTAGGTATTTATCCAAAGGATACAGCAGTGCTGATTCAAAGGGACACATGCATCCCAATGTTTATAGCAGCACTATTAACAATAAACAAATTATGTAAAGAGCCTAAATGTCCATTGACTGACAAATGGATGAAGAAGATGTGGTATATATGCACAAAGGAATATTACTCAGCAATCAAAATGAATGAAATCTTGCCATTTGAAACAACGTGGTTGGAACTAGAATGTATTATGCTAAGTGAAATAAGTCAGTCAAAGATAAATATCATATGATTTCACTCATATGAGGAATTTAAGAAACAAAAAAGATGAACATAAAGGAAGAGGAGGAAAAATAAGACCAAGACAGAGGGGAGGCAAGCCATAAGAGACTCTTAAAGACAGAGAAGTTGCTGGAGGAGTGTTGGGTGGAGGGATGGGTTAAATGGGTGATGAGCATTAAGAAGGGAACTTGTTAGGATGAGCACTGGGTGTTATATGTAAGTGATGAATCACTCGATTCTACTCCTGGTACCATTATTACACTATATGCTAACTAATTTGGATTTAAATAAAATAAAATAAAAAAAAAAGGACTACAATCTACAGACTTCAAACAGCAAGTTGAGAGCAACCCGTAGCATTGACTTCAACCATTCCCTGTAGGGCTCCAGATCCAGTTAACTAAATAAATCCCGTTAAAAAATCATAGTATTATCTTAGACAGCCAGGTGGATTTTTCTTTACATTTCTGAACTTACTTTTCCACTCGACCCGAAGCATTAAACCATGTATAGAAGGATGTATTAGCAATTTCACAGACTCTTCCTTAACTGACAAGAAGAAATTCTGGGTCAATGCTATAGTCCATAACAACTCTCACTTTTGAGTTGAGGCTGACCTATATGCCTTGCAGGGATGAGATGGTTATCATTGATCACCTCAGCTAAAGTCAAGCACAAATTTTGTTCCACCTATTCTAATAGAATGACTCCAATTAGAGGTAAAACTGCCCACAGAGTAATCATAAACAATGTCAATCGTCACTCCAAAAAGAATCACAGGTAACCAACAGTAAGTTTATTTTAGAGAAAACTCTGCAGACTATATATAGTTATATGTATTCATATTAATATAGAGAAATGCCCTTTAATCTTTAAAAAATTATTTCACCACAAGCAGGTCTTGAAATTTATGTTCAAGGATTTTCAATTGTTTTATGGATTGTCCTATGATTTTTTTCTCCTTAGATATATTAAAATGGGTAATTATATTAATGCTTTTGCTAGTGATGAATCAATCTTCATTCTGAAAATCCATTTACATGTAATATAATTAATAATTGAAATTATTGCATTTAAATCTGTATCATTTTGCTGTTTTCTTTCTGTTTATTTCATCTATCTTTCTTGTTGCTCCTCTGTTCCTATTTTATTCTCTTATTTTAAGATAATAGCATAATAAAAATAGTATTCAATTTTTATCCTCTATTGCATTTTTAGTTATACCACTTTGAATTTTTTTTAGTTGTTACTTTGATATTGCTACGCAAATTGTTAACTCTCCTGTCTTTTGGGGATGCTACTTGATATTGTCACAGAAGTCTACTCATCTTTTTAATACTTTAAAAATTTTTTTAATGTATATTATTTTTGAGAGAGAAAGAGACAGAGTGCAATTGGGGGAGGGGCAGAGAGAGAGGGAGACCCAGAATCTGAAGCAGGCTCCAGGTTCTGAGTTGTCAGTACAGAGCCCAACATGGGGCTCGAACTCATGAGATGTGGAAATCATGACCTGAGCTGAAGTTGGACGCTTATCTGCCTAGAGCCACCCAGGTGCCCCTCATCTTTTTAATACATTTTAATATGTATTTTCATATTTAGGTTACATTATTCATGTATTCTCACATTTAGTGACCCTCTCTTTTTCTGTCTCTGATCTGCTGTTAATTTAATCCAGTAAATTCTCATCATGGGTATAGAATTTTCACTTTTATTGTTTGTTAATAATTTCTATTATAAAAATTCCCGTCTGTTCATTAATTAAAACCATATTTTTCTTTAAGACCTTAAATATATTTTTAATATCTGTGTGAATAATCTTGTCTTCTAGGTTAACATCAACATTATCTTGGGGTCATTTCTATTTATCTCTTTTTTTTTCTTGACTATTGATGACATTTCACACTCTTTCATTCTCTAGTAATTTTTGTTTTATACTAGAAATTATAATACTTTAAGAAGTTTGGATTATGGTGCCTCTCTTTAAGGAATTTTTAGTTTTGTTTAGGTATGCAATTAAATTATTGAGTAATCATTTTGGACTTGCTATGCTTATGTTAATTCTTTAAATGGGTTTATGTATTTTTGAACTTAGTTGTATAGCATGCCCCTTATAAACTATGGGTTTTAATTGTTAGACATGACCTTCATGAGTCTTTGTTAGTTACCCATTATGGCTGAAATCTCGCCTCAGGCAAGGCTAGAACTTAAAAATCACCCAGCCCTACATAATTTCTTATGTCATTCTCAGCCCTGTTACATGTGATCTCTTCTAGGCCTTATGGAATCTTGTGCTGCATATGCTCAGTTAAGCCCACAGCTATATGAATCACCATGCAGATTTCTGGGAACTCCTCTCTGCAAAGCTCCCTTTTCTGACATCTTTATACTCCAAGTTCTAGCCACTTCCACAACCCATGACTCTGATATCTGTCTCTTCAATGCAATAAGGCTATCACTATTGTGGACACCTTTTCTGTAATTTGGGACATGAAAATAATCCTAAACAGAAACCCAGGGTAATTGTGGGTTTATTTGGGGTTCAGATCACTTTTTCACCCTCTTCTCAATAATCACAGACCTGAGATGCTTATCGTCCAATATATGAAAAGAGATACCTCTAAATTTTGTGTAATGTTTTTTTGTTGTTTTGGGTATGAGGGCAAGTCTAATACCAGTTACTTTGTCATGGCCATAAGTTGGGACTCAAGTGGTTCTCTTTCAAAACCTAGTAACAGATCACAGAATAGCTAGCTTATTTTGACTAATCTGAGATCATTTTAGGCAAGTTGCTTATTCTTTGCCTCAATTTTTCCAAATCCTTGGAAAGGATTTAATTACATGACAGATGATGCCATCTCTAAGTTTAGGAATTAGTTTTCAACAATCTTTATCAACCATATATTTAGTGTATAGAGGGAAAACCAGTATAATCAGTGTGCTGAGGTATACTGAAAAGATTATGTGCTTCAGTTACAAAGATGTGAATTGTTTTGGACAATCCTGTCCAAATAATTGTTGTTTTATAGTTTAAAATCACCAGTTGAATGGATGGGCTCGTAGGTAGGTACCCTTGCATTCAAAGGAATATTAGCATAATGGGTAGATAGAAATTATCCACTCCTAATGCTCCTAATATAATACTCATGAATTAAGATAGGAAAAAGAGTTCAAGATTTCTTAAAAGAAAGAACTTATGTATACCCATTAAAGTATAGATTCCATGGCCCCATCTGAGAACCAGTAAATAGCTTACTGAATTGGTGTCAGGAATCTGCATTTTTAATAATCCTGTAGTGGACCTTGCTGAAAATGACACTTTTGAAATTTATTATCTAGCAATCTTATTTTACCTAACCCTTATGTAGGATTTTTCTTCAGTTCTCTTTCCCTTGATAACATTTTAATGTCTAAATATTGCCCCACTATTTTACTATACTTCTGTGGCAATGAGAGAAATAAGTAAACACATAAACTAATCTGTAACAGTATTAATAGTCTAGATGTGATAGTGCTGTTAAATTTCCTGCCTACCACTTAAAATTCTCTATAATCCAAAATGATGAAGCCTAGGGAAACCATGATTAAATAGCATCATACATAAGGATTGGCCCTTAGGTTCCTCACCAATTTTAAATGGGAATCAAGAGAGAGCAAAATGACCCAGCTTATATGTCATGATTTTTTCCAATGGCCTTTCTCAACCAGGGTTCTTCATATGAACCGTAACACAGAACATGATATGAGTGACTATTTTCTTATTTATTACCCAACAATGGTATATAACAAGAACCACTTGAGATGCAAAAGGGATGAGTCAAATGGCTACATACAGATTATGCCTTAGGTTATTAGTGCTTAATTATTTCATGGAAGGAAATATTAAGAGGCTTCCAGAAATCAACAGTAAGATGAGAACACGAGCAGAATGAAAAATGAGCAAGGGATCCAGAAAGCTTGCTCACTGGAATCACCAATATCTGAGTTGACTAATAATGTCGTACATTCTCTCTAGTGCCCTTTTGAATTTCTGCCCTATTTGGGAAATAACAGAACTAACCTAGTTGTACATTACTGATCATGAAATAACATAGGCAAAACCCCAATTACTCCCCTTGTCAACAAGTAAGCACTCAGTAAATGGTGGCTCTAATTAATATTGATGATGTATAAACTACCAAAAGAGAGAATAGGACAGATTTTGGAAGAACATTGTTGAATTTATTTTTTTTTTAATTTTTTTTAATGTTTATTTATTTTTGAGACAGAGAGAGGCAGAGCATGAACAAGGGAGGGTCAGAGAGAGAGAGAGAGGGAGACACAGAATCTGAAACAGGCTCCAGGCTCTGAGCCGTCAGCCCAGAGCCCGACGTGGGGCTCGAACTCACGGACCGCGAGATCGTGACCTGAGCCGAAGTCGGACGCTTAACCGACTGAACCACCCAGGCGCCCCATGAATTTATTTTTTAAAGATCTGATAGTTTTATTGGTCTATAAACAATTTGAAGATGATTGAGAAAACACCCCAAAATTTGTTAAACATATTTTTTCCTTAATCATTACCTAGGGGAATTCCATTTCTATAGTTTATACTCTTCCTCAAATTAAATTACCCTGAGAATGCCTGAAAACAAATATCAAAACCTCCACTTCAATGTGGCATAAAAAAAATTGAATAAAGCTTCATATTCCAAAGGCATCAAAGTGTATCACTGATTTGAACCATGGTTAATGCAGGCAAGGTTTATAAAAGCTTTTCGTACTCAAAAATGAATTTTTCCATGTATAATGACCTGCCAAGCTGTATGCTTTGCTGTTTCAAATGTAATTAATAGGTCTCTCTAATGACTTGTGATGTTACTTAAATCTCTGGCTTAGTGACTATTTCAGAATTTCTTATTTTGAAACTGTTCTTTTTAATCATATTTCTTATACATTCAGATAAATCTGACCGTTTCCTTGTTTTGAGTACCAGTATTCTAAAAATTCTCAGTGTAGTCTTGTGATTTCTGGTCTCCTCGAGAATAGAATTTCATGTGATCATACCAGTATCCGCGTCTGTTGACAGTTACAGTAATGATATGTCAACATTTTATGAATAGTTAGCTTTGAGAAATACTCACATGCCAGGATGTGGATTTTTCAAACAATTTAATGTGCTGCCATCTGACAGAAGCACAGACCTTTGTAGAAAAATGTTTTCTTTCTTCTGTATTGACCTATAGTGAAGTGAAGATTTTACCAATATGAAATTTCTGATAACTGGCTCCTTACTCCCAGGAATAGAAAGTTAGATGCTCGCTTGCACGCTTTCTCTCTCAATCTCTTCCAAATTCTTTGTGTTGCTAGAACTGAATGATGAATTACAGTCCATTCTTGATGCAGGACTTTGAAACCCTTTAACAAAGACCAAGAGGTTTGCTTATCATAACAACTGTTGTTATTTTGAATCCAACATTGGAATGTTTAGAAATTCTGTCTATAATTTCTGCAGTTGAGTAACTGTGGCAATATTCCTTAGTGAGATTCCCTTTCTAAAATTGCATTTAGTGGTCCAGCTTGATGTCTGCCATAGTCTTCATTAAGCAACACTTGTGAGGATGACAATCCTTTCATTCTATCTTATTCACACTGTCTTCCTATTTATTCTTCCACTACTGCTTTTATTTTGAAGGCCAAGAAAGGAGAACCATGTGTGGCCTACTTTAACAAAATGTTGCTAGCTACAATTCTCATACATGCTTACGGACTTGAAACTAACAAACTAACGGTAAAACTGCAGACTACCAGACTACCATGTGTTCTATGTTTAACAAAATATGCCTGCTCTTGAGGAGATGAACTTAAATCGTTCATACATTTACATTATGTGGATTCTCCGATCCTCCCTAAATAACGTGTAGCTCTGTTATGTTTTTTTTAATGTTTATTTTATTTTTGAGAGAGAGAGACTGAGCGTGAGTAGGGGAGGGGCAGAGAGAGAGAGGGAGACACAGAATCTGAAGCAGGCTCCAGGCTCTGAGCTGTCAGCAAAGAGCCAGACGCAGGACTCGAACTCAAGAACCATGAGATTACGACCTAGGCCAAAGTCAGACATCCAACCGACTGAGCCACCCAGGCGCCCCAATGAGTAGCTCTTTTAAAAAATAGTCCTACCCAACCTTTCCCTGATTCTTAAATTTTGTATTTCTATCTTCTTTATAAGTCAGTAACTTATATTTACTATTGATTATAGAGCTTTCTGATATTATTTAGATAGATGATAGATAGATAGATAGATGATAGATGATGATAGATGACAGATAGATAGATAATAGATGATAGATGGATAGATAGATAGATGATATGTAGATAGATGATAGGTAGATAGATGACAGATTGAATGAAAAATGATAGATAGATAGATAGATAGATAGATAGATAGATAGATAGATATAGATATAGATATAAATATCATACTTGCTAGAACATGTTGGGGGCTTCCTGCTTCTCCTTATGATGCAGAAAGCTGGAAAAGCTTTGCTCTCAAGATTATAAGACAGAAAATTTTAAAAATCACAGCATTTTAAAATCCACCAGAAACCTGGAATCACAGGGGGAAAAAAGACAGAGAATTGCCACACATTTCTCAAAACTTATACAAAAATTAAATAAAGATTGGATAAAGACCTATTTGTAAAATGTACAACTATAGAACTTGTAGGAGAAAGCATTGGAGAATATCTTTGTGATTACATATGACACCACAAGCATGACCTGTTAAAAGTTTGATAAATTAGTTTTATCAAAATTAAAAAGTTCTGCTTTTCAAAACTACTGTAAAGATAATGAGAAGACAAGCAGATACTGAGAGAAAGTGTTTGCAAATTAGGAACCGGATAAAGAACTTTTTATTTAGACTATATACGAAATTCTGGCAACTCAGTAATTAAAAAAAAAAAACAAAAAACAAAACCAGACAATGCAGTAAAAACTGTACAAAAGACTTGATCAGTTGCATATAGGATGGTAAATAAGTACATAAAAGATGCTTAATATCATTTGTTACTTTAGAAATTCAAATTAAAGCCATAATGAGATACCACGATGCACCCAGGAGAATAGTTAAAATTAAAAGATAGATAACACAAAGTGTGGCCAAGGGTGTGGATCCACTGAAACTCATATATTTGGAATTAAAAAAAAAAAAGTATTACAAACATTTCAGAAATTTCTGTGGCAGTTTCTGGTAAACTTAACATAGACTTTTCGAAATAGCTGGCAATCACATTTTTAGGTATTTATCCAAGTGAACTGATAACCTATGTTCACACAATAACTCGTTAGCGAATGTTTAGACCGATTTCATTCATAATTCCCACAAAGTAGTACGGGTCACTATGTCACTCAATTTAGGAATGGAGAAAAAAACTGTAATATATCATATAATTAAATGAAACTGGGCAATGGAAAGGAAAGAACTCTTGACAGATGCGACAAGATAGATGAAGCTAAAATGCATTATTTTAAGTGAAAAAAGGCAGATATAAAAGACCATATACTGTCACATCTTATATGACCTTGGGGAAAAAGCAAACTTAAAAGGAGCGGAAACAAATCAGTGGTAGCCACGGGCTACTGGTGTTGAGGCAGCCACAAATGACCAGGCATGGGTCGGGATGGTATTCTGGGGCGATGGAGCGGATTACATGATCACATATGTTGCCAAAACTTTTTGAACTTCACACAGTCAAGAGTGGATTTTGCTTGATCTAAAACATACCTCAAATTAAAAAAAAAAAAAGAAAAAGAAAAAGTTTGTCATAATACTGAGCACAAATAGAGGTTCTATATAAATCATAGCTGATTGAATTGTTTTATATATGTTTGCTTCGGATAAATCATGGAAACACCTTAGTAAACCGTAGAGGCTTTGCTGTATCTATAATATTCCCCTTAATATCCTAGAGGAAATAGCGATGTGTTCACTTATGTGCACTATAGGAAGGGATGCATCCATCTAAGCCCTTAATTATGTATCAGTTACTTTTTTGAGGTGTTGTGATATAAAGCTAGAAAAAAAAAAAGATACACTTTCTACCTTCCCTGCAGGGAGAATCTCCTGATGGGGTCAGCCTTTAATGAAATAATCATGCAAATAAATATAAATGGTTCCAGGTGCTACAATGATAAGTTATTTGGTATTGCCAGAATTTATAAACAGTAGGGAATTATCTATTCTGGGGGATTAGAGAAAGCATCCCTGAAAAAGTTCAGGTTTCAGCTGAGATCTGAAGTATGAACTGAATAAACACTAGCTTGACAAAAGCAGGAGGGAAAGTGGAGCTAAAGCAGCAGTATATTCAAAGGCCTCGTGATGAGGGGGCACCTGGGTGGCTCAGTCGGTGAAGCCTCTGACTCTTGGTTTTGGCTCAGGTCATGATCTCATGGTTTCATGAGTTTGAGCCCCGAGTCCGGCTCTGCGCTGGCAGCTCGGAGCTTGCTTGGGATTCTCTCTTTCTCCCTCTCTCACTCTCCCTCTCTCTCCCTCTCTGCCCCTCCCTCACTTGCACTGTCTCTATCTCTCTCAAATAAATACATAAGCTTAAAAAAAAGGGGGGGGGCTAGCAGTGTGGTGCTCTGGGTAGGGGAGAGGTTGCATGGCAAAGGCTTGGCTGAACACAGGAAATGTCTTGTGGGTCATTTGAAGTATGTAGGTCTTTAATCTTAAGACTAATTGGAAGCCTTTAAAAGGTTTAAGGGGAAGGAAGACATGTGAGTGGGTGATATACATTTAGAGATAGACTTAAAAAAAATTAAGTTTATTCATTTATTTTGAGAGAGAGAGAGAGAATGCAAGCAGGGAGGGGCAGAGAGAGAGGGAGGGAGAGAGAGAATCCCAAGCAGGCTCCGCACTGTCAATGCAGAGCCCCAGAGACCAAAGTGAGGCTCGAACTCATGAACCAGAAGATCATAACCTGGGCCGAAAACCAAGAGTGTGACACTTAACCGACTGAGCTACCCAGGCACCCTGAGATACATTTTTAGTTTTTTAATTTATTTTTAATTTTTTAAAGTTTATTTATTTTATACAGTTATTTTGTCTCTCCTGAGAGAGACAGAGACAGTGTGAGTAGGGAAGGGGCAGAGAGAGAGGGAGAGAGAGAGAGAGAATCCCAAGCAGGCTCTGCCCTGTCAGTGCAGAGCCTGACGTGGGGTCGAACTCACAAAACCATGAGATCTTGACCTGAGCCAAAACCAAGAGTTGGACGCTTAACTCACTGAGCCACCCAGGTGCCTGTCCAGATACATTTTTAAAAGCTCTCTCCACAGAAGGGTAGAGAATCTATGTGGCTGGGCTAGCAGAGCAGTGTGGTGAGTCTGGCAGCTTGGACAGGATGGAACAGTGGAAGGAAGAAAAGCATTAATTGAGAGGCACGCAGGATGCCTACACCGCAGAACCTGGAGATAAATGGGATATCGAGAGAAAGAGGAGGCTTTACAGTCGACTTACCAGTTCTGTCTTGCCAAATGGGATGGCCATTTGTGCCACTCGCTTGGTGCAAATCCATCTTGGTCGGGCAAGATCATGGCTTTATTACTTCATACATTCATAACCACATGTTTATTAAGCATCGCACACCAGAAACTGCTCTATATGCTCAACAAAGAGAAAATCTTTATTCCAATAAGACTTTCCTCAGATTTGATACCCCCCCCTTATTTTTATTTAAGCCCATGATTACATTATTGTATGGTCATAAATTTGTCTCCAAAGTAGATTCACGTCCCTTTCAATCATATAATTTATTGCAGTTACCACAATATTTAAGAGAGCAACCACCCTTTGCAGGCTTTGTTTGAACAATTGCGTGACCTAAATAATGCCTTATTTATAGCCTAATTCAACTGGGTCTGGATCAACTTCAGTGAAACTGGAACATAATTGCATGGTGGTTTAACTTATTTAAACACATCTAATGCTTGTTATTATTCAATAGGGACTGAAGTTCTAATCCGTGATATATTACAAATATTTAAGAATCCTATTGGTCGACAAGATCAGATTAACGACTTGTAGAAGACAGTAGAAGTTACAAAGGCATGCCTTGTATGCCGTTTTTGCATCCATCTGTTTCTTTAGTTCAATCTCTGGCAAATTTCTTGGTCCTTTCAACCATGTCACCTTTGACACAGTCGCCTTTGGAAAGCTGCTACGGCTGGAGGTATGTCCTGTCTCTTACCCCCTTACGTGTCGCCTCACTCATCTCCTGCTGAAAACAAGGATATATATACAACGGCATTATTACCCACAAACAGGCCACCTTTATTTGGAGGTTGATGGGGGAAAGAAAATAGAAGAAAAGAAGTTGCCTCTACCAGCTTCATTGATTGCGTGCTCGTGAGTTTGCGTATCATCCTCACTATCCTCTCTGCCTTTGACTTTCTCTCCAGCTACTAGTCCATTATAGTATTCTGCTCCCCAAACCCAAGAGCAGGAAATGGGCCATTTCCTTGTTTAGCTGCTCTTTATGAATAATTATGTCTCCAGAGAAAATTAGACTGGGAAACACTATTAGAGGGAACTCAGTTGTTGCTGAATACAGTTATAGGAGGAAAATATGTGATGCTTCCATATATAGACCCCCTAAATATGAGCACCAAACCAACCCGGTAGGCTCCTTCAAAATGCCAGCACCACCAACCCCCGGACTCATACCCTTCTTGTACTTAGATCTCCTCACTCAGCTTTCCTACTGTCTTGGTGACCCTACAGTGCCTGCTCACAAAATCAAACTAAGAGAAAGAAGAGGGTGAGTCTGGCACGGGTCAATGATGGGAACTTTCGCCAGGATAATTAAGTTAATTATTCCTTTCAAGTGAGTGGAAGAGAAAGAAGAGACATGATCTAATCTATGAGTCATCTGTTATATTCTTGTACCTCCCTTTTAAAAAAAAATATTTACTTATTGAGAGAGTAAGAGACAGAGAGAGAGAAAGTGAGAATGTGGGAAGGGCAGAGAGAGAGAGAATCCCAAGCAGGCTCCACACTGTCAGCGCAGAGCCTGATGCAGGGCTCAATCTCACGACCTGTGAGATTATGACCAGAGCCAAAATCAGGAGTTGGACGCTCAACCTACTGAGCCACCCAGGCTCCCCAATTCTTGTACTTTCTTTAAACACCTGTAGCAGTAGGTTAGTATTATTTAGAGAGGTTATTTTCATCCCCAAATTATACCAATCAATGACAGCAACCTTCATCAGTTTAGTGACAGCATTTACATATTAACCAATCTTATTACATCCTGGCTCAAATACGCTGGGAGAAAAACCACATTAATACTCACAAGACTGGTTGAGGGGCACCTGGGTGGCTCAGTCAGTTGAGCACCCGACTTCAGCTCAGGTCATGATCTCACGGTCTGTGGGTTCAAGCCCTGTGTCAGGCTCCGTGCTGACAGCTCAGAGCCTGGAGCCTGCTTCAGATTCTGTGTCTCCCTCTCTCTCAGCCCCTCCCCCGCTCATGCTCTCTCTTTCTGTCAAAAATAAATAAAACATAAAAATAAAATAAAATAAAATACTTACAAGACTGGTTGAAAATGTGAATTCTGACTAGATACTTGATAATAAGAATTATTACCATTTTGGGGGTGTGATAACGGTTTATGGTTATATTATAAAAGAATCATTATCTTTTGTATATAATTGTTGAACTACTTAGAGATGAAAAATGATATCTGGGATTTGCTTCCAAATAATACAGGGATGGAAAAGGACACAGCTTTGTATGAAACAAGATTGCCCATAAGTTTTTAATTATTGAAGCTGAGTAGTGGGTTCCTAGGGATATGTTATACAATTCTTCATACATATTTGTTTTTCTTCTTGATAGCACGTGAATATGGTAATAATTGATGTTTATTGAGCATTTATTTTATGTCACTGACTTGACCTGTTTAATCCTGATGGGATGTAGACTGATATTATTAGTTTCATGTTGTACCAGAGTTTGCTGAAGTCGAACGAGATGAGGTGCATATCTGGACAGGGAGCAGCTTCAGCCCCATCTGATTACAAAGACAGCATCCTTTCTCCTGTGTGGGACTAGGAATAATTTCAGGACTATTTCTTTGGAAGAGTAATGGCTTTCCCTCCTACTCACGTACATGGACATTTTGCTTTGGTTGCATTCACAGGTACTATTTGCCTGTCTGATGATATTTGCAGATAGATCCCTTAAAACTTCTGCAATTATAGGGGTGCCTGGGTGGCTCCATTGGTTAAACATCAGACTCTTGGTTTCAGCTCAGGTCGTGATCTCACGGTTCTTGAGATCAAGCCCCACATTTGGCTCCAGGATGACAGTATGGAGCCTGCTTGTGATTCTGCCTCTCCCTCTCTCTTTTCTCTCCATCCCTCTCTTACTCCTCTCTCTCTCTCTCTCAAAATAAATAAGCATTGAAAAAAACTTCTGCAATTATAAATTGTCAGAGTAGCTAGTTTGATGAGTAAGTGTAATCAAATGATTGGGTAGAATTGCTATTTTCCTATTTTCCTCATTTTCTTTTCTGTATAGTGTGGGATTAAATAAAAAGCATTGAGACAGTTATGTTACTTACCTGTAATTTTTCACTTCTTGATTCGTGTTGTATAGTAATGGGTACAAACAACGGAGCCACCTTGACCCATTTTTAAAGACACCTTGGGTAAGCACCTGGTTTGTCGTGATTCGTCTGTCTGCTATTATTGCATCCCGTAATAATAAATAATAAATAAATTATTTGCAGCAACACCCTATGACCTGTTTCTGATGCTTTTTGAGGGAATGTGTGGCAGAGGAAAAAGCCTTTGACAGACAAGGGGGCAAGACCTGGGCCTGTGGTGTATCTTAAGGCCTAGAACAAGTCAATTGAACCCATCTTGTTTCATTTTGCACATCTATGAGATAAAGAAGCTGGCTATAGGTAATTATAAATTCTCTTTCAGCTCTATTTTTCTCGCCCCCTGTGCTTATCTCACTGCCCCTGATAGTAAATGCTTCCTTATCCTCTTGTCTTCCATTCTCTGTGCTCTCTCTCTAAATTACTTGATTACCTATATAAAGGCCAATTGAAATAGGGACAAATGAAGAGAGAAGTTCTGATTAACTTTTCTTTGCAATGGAAGTTTTACAATAGAGTGATAGCCTAGCCCACTGCTGGGGAGAAGCAAAGGATCATGCTGTCTGCTCTGCAAAATGGATTCTGACAAGTGAGCCTGTGGAGTCTGATCGAAAGTGCGGATTTCTCAGCTGTTATCAGCATTCGAGACATTCCTGAAGCATTTATGAATGTATTTGTTTGGAAAGATGGTT
Source organism: Panthera onca (assembly GCF_046562875.1). Taxonomy (NCBI): domain Eukaryota; kingdom Metazoa; phylum Chordata; class Mammalia; order Carnivora; family Felidae; genus Panthera; species Panthera onca. Next base: position 19,322,137 of record NC_138343.1, on the reverse strand, counting down.
TGTTTGTATGTTGCTCAAGTCAAGACATAATGGCAAAATCACTGTATCATCTCTTATTACCAATTCCTCTGAACCATCCAGTTCCCACCGGAGCCATTTGAGAAACATTAACTACTCCCTAAAGGGACTGCTGTAGAAGAACCTGCATTTACAGGTCATTAGGTACCTTCTGCATTACATTACCTCAGTTATTTTTAGATAATCTCGCTAATCTGGTATTCAGGGTAATTTCTAAATAATTTAGTCCCTGCTGTATTTGGATTTCCAAATTCAGCCCCTTCAGAAAGTACACAGGGAGATCTCAGAAAAGGGAAAATTTATGACTCATGCCAAAGAATTTCACATTTTGAAATACGAGGTAGTTAATCTAGTGGAGATCTTTTCTCCCCAACTCCTGCCTCCCCGTTTGTTTAAGCCAGCAAAACAATTTAACATTTCTTTATATTTAATTCTTCAACTTTGCCAGTAATTTCAAAAAGTGCTACGTATTGGGATTAAAAAAAATTGAACTGTATTTGACACACAAAGTTCATCACACGTGAGTTTCAGGTGTACAACACAGTGATTTGACAACTGTAATGGCCTTCTTGAAGGCAGTCTTAGTCTGTTTTCTACTGTTGAGGCCAGTTTATGAAAACGCTACCGAAGGACGTGTGCCCAGAAGACAGAGAACCAAGCTGTGCTCCAGGGGGACTAGGAATCCCTGGTTTATACAATCCCCAACATTGGACAATGTAAAATGGAGACTGCGTTTTCCTTGTTCTAGTGGGATTGCCATCCCAGGGTCTTGAGGAAGGAGCCACAGTGGAGTAGCACTCATATATGCCCACAGAGGTCACCAATGCTCAGAGACCCAAGCAGTTCCTTTGGATTTTGATGCAGACAAATGGCACAGCACTTAGGGGGGGATGTCCGAGAGAATGCCAGGTTTATTTGCTTACATTCTTGATGACTGCCTTTCATGCCATTTCCTATTCTTTAATAAAACTCTCTGTGTGATTTAGCTCCCATTTTCCTTGTGAAATACAACACAGGCTTTTACATTTAAATTTACTAATCATCAAGGAGAGGCTCCGATTGCCAATTTTTATTTATTTTTAATTGTTCTTATAAGTATATGTATTCATTCATTTTTAGAGAGAGAGAGCAGCAAGAGAAAGGGAGAGGGAGGGAATCTCAAGCAGGCTCCATTCTGTCAGCACTGAGCCTCACATGGGGCTCTATCTCATGAACCATAAGATCACGACCTGAATCAAAATCAAGAGTTGGACATTTAACTGAGCCACTCAGGTGCCCCAATTTCTTTTTAAATAATTAAAAATAAGCAAAAAGATATAACTCTTTAATGTCTTTAAGCAGGTGAGTCCTGCTTTTTTCTCAACACGGCATCTTTATTTCCAGAAATCATTTCTGTTTAGAGATGCAACATGCAGACCATATAGTCACAGAGAGTGAATCTGTTGAATAGGCATAGGGTCAAAATCTAAGGCATTTCAGTGAAATCTAAAGGAGAAGGAGTGGGCTGGAATGAATCTTTTTTTTTTTTCTCTAGAGAGAGAGAAAGAGAGCATGTGTACCTGTGCATGAATATGGGAGGGATGGGGGAGAGAGAGAGAGAGAGAGAGAGAGACAGAGAGAGAGAATGTTAAGCAGTCTCCATGCCCAGAACAGAGTCCAACTGGGGGCTCAAGGATCGAATCAGAAGCTTAACCAACTGAGCCCCCCAGGAGCCCCTGAATGTATCTTTTTTGTCTGCCCTCCCTGCCACTCACCCCTTTCCCTTTCCATTAACTCCCTTTATGAGTGCAATGCATAAGATTATAATCTGCATAATGGTAATTTATTTGTGATTTTAGAGAACAGAGTGAAAACTGGGAAGAGTATAGCAGGGAAGGAAGGAGGAAGTCAGATGCAAAGGTATATTAAACATGCCTTTTTACTTTCTGTATTTCTGATGTCTTCATATCTGGGCTGACCCTGGAGGGACTTCAACTCCCAGGATGAGCCAATTCCTAGAGCTAGTAGTCTCCTGGGAGCATGCTTTTCACATGCAAACCATCCATATCCCCCAAACAGTTCCCTGCATCAGGCTCTTGCACTCCAAGTGACTATTCCCCTGGCCCAGGACTAGGTATCAGGAAACTACCGGATCCCCCAACCTGGAACCTGCTAAAAGAATTCAAACTGGCCGCCCTGCTTAGCCCACCTACCCTCTCTCTCCCATTTCTTGCTGCAAACACCACAATAAAGGCCCATATCCACGTTCCCCATCTCTCTGGCTCTGGCCTCTTGACCCACCTTGGCATTGCCCTGTGTGGCCCTGCATGGCAGGGGAACTGTAACAAATGATCTTTTCAATAGTAGTCCTCTCCTGATCTGTTGGCCTCACCATACCTGAGTAAAAAGAAAACCAACTCCGTGGTTATGCTATGTCGCGGGGGGGGGGGGGGGGGTTGGGGGGGGTGCTGGGGGCCTCAATCCCATCAGGACCTTTTGAGAAGCTAGATAGAATGTGCCTTCTGAGGACGGAGTGGGGAGCATGTATTCACTGTCTCCTACCCTCTACTGCTAAGAGTTGCCATGAGTTATTTACAGTCCATGTCTCCAGTATTCACCTGGGGGGGTGGATTCTGAGTGGGTTTCCACAGCATTCCCAACCTTGGCTTCAGAGCAGCCCCAAGGGAGGAAGCTAGAAGGACACAGGGCAGCTGAGGCAATACACAATTCAGAGTTTCTTGGGTCCTTCATTAAGTCAAAGCCTTCCCTGTTCGTGTGGTGGTAGATTGTAATTTCGCAAATGGCTTTTAGCTGCCACATTCCTGAGATAGTAACTTATATGCATCCTGCCTTTCCTATACCATCTGACTCTCCTTACCCTCACTCAGTTTTCACCTGGTTTAGGATGCTTGCCCGGTGGCATGACCCGGTCTTTAATCCTTGAGGGACTGATCCCTTGCTTACTTTTATTTATTTTTTTATTTGTTATGATGATGTCTGCAATTGCCTGTGCTCAATTATCACTGGGCACCTAGTGTCCAAACTCCCTCCGTGAATCTCTCAGGTCCTGGATGCGCTCTTTGCTGTCCGCATTTCGTAGCAGCAACCGTAGTTCTTTGTGGTAGTTAGGGTCAGTTACCCTTCATAGTCTAGTAAGTCTCTTTGCCTGTTGATTCAGGGGCATGAGGAGCCCAAAGTGACTGGGTGGTAAGATAGCTTTAAGTCCACTGAAAGCCATGCCGTGGGCCTTAGTGGAGGTAATTCCTCTGGAGACTAGAACATGTGGTCTAGCAAAATCTACATGTCCAGAGATGGGAAATCAGGTTCTACAACTGAGCTTATTGAAAATAATGGTAAGAAAGGCTAATCTGTTTCTCTCTTTGGTTCCAGCGCCTATTTATTTGAGGTTGGCATCATCTGGCAATCAGTACCATGTATCCACTGTGAGCTCAACATGCATACCCCTCCTGGAAAATCACACCCAGATCCCAGAGTTTGAGAAGACGTCTCAGCTAAGCCTTTAATTGGCCCTTCCACTATTCTATTAGACAGGCTGCTTCCAAGTGATGTATTATGTGGTAGGGTGAGCGGGGACCATGTAATGGCTAACAAAGTGGTTCTTTAAGAATGCATCCTCTTTTTTAAGATGAGGGTGCAGGGGATAGCATGCTGGGAAATGAGGCATTTTGTAAGCCCATGGATAGTAAGGCAATCGCATATTCAGAAATGCTATAAATTCTGGTTAGAATAATTCACTTCCCTCTCAGGGTGGTAGGGCCCCCCTATATCAAACTCCATCAAGTAACCCCATCTCCTTTCCAAGGGATGCTATCATTCGGAAGGCTTACCATCAGACTCTGTCAGCAGGTTTGTCATTCAGCTGTGGATCGAGCTAGATCACGATTGGCAAGAGGACATCCATGATATTTTGTGCATATATAATGTCCCCACTTGCCTCCATGGTTGCTTGGTTCAGGAGCGTTTTGTTTTAGCACGGCAGTGGCTGACATCGTATGTTATGTTGAGTGCTTCCTCTTTTTAAATTCTTTTAGAGGCTATAATGAGACAGAATTGGCTTAGGATGACTCCTATGGGTTTAGCCACATGACTTCCCTCAACTTCTTTATTTCTACTCTTCCAATCTTACTCTTTCCAATTCCACGATCAACCGGCCAAGACCTTTGTGCTGCCCAAAGTACAGATATATATATATATATATATATATATATATATATATATATAGATAGATATATATAGATATAGATATATATATATATACACACACACACATATATCCATTCAAACTGAAAAAGCCACATTTCTTGCACCTCTGCCCACTGGGAGTATTTCCTTTCTCCTTCGTCCGTTAGGGCTATCCCAAGTGGGGCAGCATGCAGCAGTAATCCTTTTTAGAAAAGTGTGCATATATCAAGCTGGTCTATTCTCGAAACAGGCCCGAGGTTTTTTCTTTCTTGGTCAATATTTTCAAGTGGGTGAATAAGTCTGAATTGACCAAAAGGCATCATTTAGAAAAGACAGATGCTGTGGGAGTCTGTACCCCCACACTCGTGATTTTCTTTACCTTTCTGAATCTATTCCAGCCTCATCCCGAATACACTATTTCCAATGTACAATGAATTCGTGACTTAGTGAATAGAATAATACCCAACTCATGATGGCAAGCCAGTTCTGATCGCACAGTTAACTGATGCCCCATGGTGAAATACTTAGTGTCTGCTAGAACATAGGAGCATACCAGAGACCGTTTTTCACTAACGATGTGTCTTTTCTATATGCATAGTATACTTCAATAAAAGGCTTAAAAAATTCGAAGATTCTTCCACTGAGAGCTGTGCCTTTTTCTTAGTGATGAGTACAAGGGGTAACGATTGTTCCTTTACCTTGAAGGGGATTTCTTAGCATACCTTCCAGACTATTTATATAGTCTGCTGGGGCTGCCATCACAAAATACAATAGACTCTGTGGTTTAAACAATAGAATTTTTTTCACAGTTCTGGAAGCAGGGTGTCTATGAGCAAGTCCACATCCTGGCCATTTTGGTTTTGGGTGAGAACTCTCTTCCTGGCTTGCTAACAGCTGCCTTCCCACCATGTCCTTACCTGGACTTTTCTCATCCTTGCGTGTGGAGGAGGGAGGGAGAGAAACAGTCTCTCTGGTGTCTCTTCCTATAAAAACACTCATCTTCTCAGATCCGGGCCCTCATCCTCTGACCTCATTTAACTTTAGTTCCTTCTTTTCCAAATCTGGCCACACTGAGCATTAGGAGCTTCAACATCTGAATTTTGGGGAGACACATACATCCAGTCCATACACCATTTATCTCTAATACACAGTGATATTGCAAACGCTGAAACTTTTTCTGTTTTGTCCCCACCCTGTGGCACACATGAGTCTTACTAGGTCATTCAAAGTATGTGCCAGTTTTACTCCCCATCGCATGGGGAGATTAACATCAAAGGCTTCTGCTTGGCCCTTCTTTCTATCATCATGGCTCCTATGTTTGTAATTCAGAGAAGCATGAGGGCTCTGCTAGCTTCTTAGTGTATCTATCGTATTATAGTCTCAGGCACCAAAGAAATAATCATGAGGAAATTTTCAAAGGCTACTCTGCTTTCATGCTAGTTGGAGGATCTAGCTGGTGGGAGATGTCAAAATTTTTGAAAGCTCCCCCAAATGACTTTAATGAGTAGCAAGATTTGGGAAGGACTGTTATACACAAATAGCCTCACAGTGAGACAGACGGGCCAGGTCACTACTTATCACCTGGCCTCCATGCTCCCCATTCTAACTGGGGAAGCATTGTGGTAACTCAGATGCACTCTTGAGAGTCAACTCATACTCTGCTTCCAACAGAGGTAGGAAGATCTGTGCTTTCCCATTTTCCCAGGGCACAGCTGCATGGCTACTGTCCCCTTGGGATGGTTTGAAGAGTTCTGCTTTAAGAGTTCTAACTGAAGATGGTCTGGAGAGTTGTATTTCAAGTTGGTTTAGAAAGTTCTACTTCCCCGGTGTCAGGTTTTTTTCAATGAGTTTTGGGCATTAATAAAATCATTTAGATCTAAAAATTAGGGAAATGTGTTCAATTTTCCACCACATTAGCTGATTTCAGTCTTTTGCTTGCAGTTCCTGTTTTTTGTTAGATTGTTTGTTTGTTTTCGTGTTTTTTTGGTGGGGGAAAGGGATGGTGGAGGATTAAAAAGTTCTTCTTTTTTATTTTTTTTATTTAAAAAAAATTTTTTAATGTTTTTATTTATTTTTGAGACAGAGAGAGACAGAGCGTGAATGAGGGAGGGTCAGAGAGAGAGGGAGACACAGAATCTGAAGCAGGCTCCAGGCTCTGAGCTATCAGCACAGAGCCCGACACGGGGCTCAAACTCATGGACTGTGAGATCATGACATGAGCTGAAGTCGATCGCTTAACCGACTGAGCCACCCAGGCATCCCAAAAAGTTCTTCTTTTTTTTAAAAAAAAATTAACGTTTATTTATTTTTGAGAGAGAGGGAGAGAGAGTGAGAGAGAGAGAGAGCATGGGCAGGGGAGGGGCAGAGACAGAGACACACACACAGAATCCGAAGCAGGCTCCAGGCTCTGAGCTGTGAGCACAGAGTCCAACGTGGGGCATGACATGAGCTCAACCTGGGGCTCGAACTCACAAACCGTGAGACCATTACCTAAGCCAAAGTCAGAAGTTCAACCGACTGAGCCACCCAGGCGCCCCAGCTCTATAGCAGAGGATGATTTCAATCCATCAACCTCTGGGTTATGGGCCCAGCACACTTCTGCTGTGCCACTCTGCTTCTAAAAAGTTCTAACAGTACTGCATTTGGCTGTCTATCTTGTACTTAGGAACACCATGAACTAAAAAGAAACATGATGATGCATCCTTGAAGAGCAAGGCATTCTGGTTGCCGCTTGGACCTCTTTGCCATTTTATTCATTATGTGTGCTTTGACTCTATAAATTTGGTGTCACCACTGGCCTTTGTCATTTCTGAACCACTCATGATATTTGGGAGCCTAGTTACATAGTAGGATCTCCTACTGGCAACTCCAATCTATGAAGAACAAACACCACCAATCTTTTTAACGTTAGTTTCTTAGCGATGGCATGTCCTTCAGGTCCTCCAAGGGAACATAGTCAGATGGTGGTTTCTCTTGCCTTCCAGTATAAATCCATTGAAACATTCCTGCCTCTTGAGCTTCTTGAATTTTTCTCAATACTTTGGCAACACTGTTCCAGTATCTCAAACTCATTTACGATAGGTGATACGTCCAAGTTTCAAGGAGATCTCGGATTATGATGTACTCAGCTTCCAGTGTGCTTTTTGGGAAGTCAAACTCAGAGTCATGCCGAGCAAAGTCAGAGCAGGGTCACATGCCAATAGATTCTTCTTTATTTATTTTTATATTCAACATTCCTCCATTTCTCCTCAAGATTCACTCCCTAGTATATGTTGGAACATAGTAGCCAATTTGCAATTATTTTAGTGTGTGTGTGTGTGTGTGGTGTGTGTGTGAGAAAGAGCATGAGCAGGGGAGGGGCAGAGGAGAGAGAGAGAGAGAGAGAGAGAGAGAGAGAGAGAGAATCTTAAGCAGGCTCCACACCCAGCATACAGCCCGATGTGGGGCTCGATCTCATGACTGTGAGGTCATGACCTGAGCCTAAATCAAGAGTTGGACCCTTAACCAACTGAGCCACCCAGACGCCCCATCAGGGAAGTTCTTTATAGGGACTCCCAGCATGAATACACCATTCTTCTCTAGCAAAGAGGCTTCAGTACAAAGTAAGGACGTAAGATTCTCAGGCTCATCATCCCAAATGTTCCTATCTAGGTGTCAGGTGTCCTCTTTGATTCATTCTGGCACGTTCACACAGAACCCCGTTGAGACATTTATTGAGACATTTATTCTCTTTACTAGTGTTGCTGCCCTCGTACTTAAATCTGAAGTCTGGTTTACGGCACAATCTTCCCTGCAGATACAGAAGCTAAATAACTCTTTAAAGATGGAGGCCTCTGGCTTTCACAGCATGTTTGAAGTTGATGATTACCAGCTAAAAACCTGTTATTTTGTTTTTTCACGTCTTCTAAAGCTGTTAACAAAAGGCTACTGGCCTATGTTTACCATCGACTCCAATTGTTCAGTCAGTGGTCAACTTCTAGCTACAACTCATCCTAAACCACAAACAGTGAGAGCTTTAGCACCTGTAATGCTTCTAAATACCACCTGGCTTACAACCTTACACTTGACTCTTACTGCCATAGAGGCAGTGAGTGGTCCAGTACCAGAATCTCCTCCTTAAGATCTGCTTCCTAGGATATTTCTTGTACCAATTTTCCTAGTCTTGGTATGCCCTCACCAAAAATAGAGCTAAGCCATTAGCTTGTGTGCAGGTGTTTTGTTTGGGAAGTGGTCACAGGACACTGGAGGTGGAAAACCAGAAGTTGAAATGGGGAAGAAGGAGGGTCCAATACAGTCCACGTTATTGAACTAATCATTGTGGAGGGCGACTGAGACTCAGTCCAACTGGGTCTCTCTGAGAAAGTGCACAGAATAATCCCAGCCTTGTGTTCCTGAGGGATAGAAGGAAGGGGCAGTTAGCTTCCTGATCCTTTCTTTCTTCATTGCTCAAGATTGCTCCATGGGCTGTGGACTCCACCACAACCGGTTTGTGCATGCGTGATTTTAGTGATTTTCTGTGTGATTCCCTGCCACAACTTCAGGGGAACTTCACATAGGAAGCAAGAAGTACAATTCAGGTGGGGTGATAAAATGCTGATTGCCATAGTAGTGGCTGGAGTAAAAAGTAAGTCAAGAAGATAAGACACAATACCTGACCCATTGTCAAAGTTATGTATGATATTCACATATGCATTTATTAAAGGATATTTATGCTAATCAATGACAAGTAGAACATCCTTTCTAAAAAGTCCTTTCAAGGATATGTTTTCTCAATTCCTCATTATAGTCAGAAAAACTGCCAATTTGTATAAAGCAAATTTGCGTGCTGGTGTGTGTATTCATGCACACAGGTCAGATGATTATTCTACAGCTTGAAATCAATAGAAATAGAACCACAGAATATTAATTCTTGAATCTAACAAGTATATTATATTCAACAAATGAATAATTTAGAGTTCAAGGATAAATGCTTGCCATATATAATCACACATGAAGTGAGCGTCAGGTCCAGGAACATGGCACTGAACACTCAGCTCCTCACTTGACCTTTTGCTCACTCGCCCTTGTCATTTTTAATGTACAGGGTAGAATTGTATGGTCACAGATAACAACATACTGACACTGCTTGACTGTGACTTACAAATAATAAAATGAGAGTAGGTGAGTTTCCCAATAATATGATTCTTACTGAATTTACAGAGGAGATTTCTCTGGGGTACTGGCGAGGGGAATTTGGGGAATAGGCAAATATATATGAACAGCTGTTCTTGCCAGAAAAAAATTCAGAGAAACTAAACTCATTTCATCTTAAAATTAAATCGTTTTCTTCAAGGCTATATAAACTAAGTTTTCCTGATGAGATGAATAATTCCAGTGAGATTTCTATGACCGAACCAGATATGTTGTTAATATATTGGGACAATAATCACTTGGATTTATTTGTTCATGAACAAGAACTTATTAGAAATATATATGCTTTTTCATCTTTGGTAAGTACTCTTCTATCATTTTCCTTGTGTCTGTCCTTTGCTACACTGATATGCACCCATTTCACAGGTTGTCTTAACATTGAACACTTATGCTTTTCTTTTTTTTTTTTTTTTAACATTTATTTATTTTTGAGACAGAGAGAGACAGAGCATGAACGGGGAAGGGTCAGAGAGAGAGGGAGACACAGAATCTGAAACAGGCTCCAGGCTCTGAGCTGTCAGCACAGAGCCCGACGTGGGGCTCGAACTCACGGACTGCGAGATCATGACCTGAGCCGAAGTCAGACGCTTAGCCAACTGAGCCACCCAGGCGCCCCCACTTATGCTTTTCTTATCTCTGATTCTAATTGTTCTTCCCAAAACATAGACGGTGTTCTTATAGTTTATCACAGAATTTGTTAAATGTCTGTACCATAATAAAGAATATATCTGGTCTTAGTCCTTAGTTCCTAACACAGAGCTTTAAAAATGTCTGGAATTTCTGAGTGATAAGAAATTCTTTTGTTTTTTATAACAAGCCCCTTTTAACCATACCTGAGTTAATGCTGATGAGGTGACTCATGAAGGACACCTAATAGTTCCAGAGGAGGAGTCGGCCAGGCCTGAAGACCAAGCATTCATTAAAAGATTGGAACTTTCGGTTTCATTCCCTGACTTCCCTGGAGAGGAAGGAGCCGGAGATTGAGTTCAATTATTTGGCCAAAGATTTCATTAATCATTTCTATGTAATAGACATGTAATTATATGTAATAGTAATTCCAGATACAAACTCTGAGCAGTGAGGTTTGTGAACATATCAATGACAGAGAGGGTGATGCACCCCAGCTCCATGGGGACAGCAGCTCCTGTACAGGGGATCCTGTCAGACCTGTCTTGGGGCACCTGGGTGGTTCAATCAGTTAAGCATCTGACTTCCACTCAGATCATGATCTCATGGTTCATGAGTTCAAGTCTCGAATCTGGTGAACTCAAGCCCCACTTTGGGTGAGCCTCACTTCTCTTTGTTCCCCTCTCTCTACTCTTGCTCAATTATGCCCTTTCTGTCTCAAAAAAAACAAAAACAAACAAAAAAAAAACTAAAAAAAACCCTAAAAAACACGACAGCAACAACAAAAAAAACCAACAACAAAAAATGTCCTCATAAAAAAAAAAAAAAAAAAAAAGTGTTTTCTCTCTCTCTCCCCATTTCCCCAGCTCATGCTCTCTCTCTCTCATACTGTCTAAAATAAATTTTAAAAATGTATAGTGTTTTCTGTGAATTTGTGAGTCCTTCAGCAAATTATCTAGCCTAAAGAGGGGTTGTGGAAACCCCCAAATTTTTATCTAAGTCTAACAGAAGTTGGGTACCTTTGGGAAACCCAACACTTGAGACTGGTTCCTGAAGTGGGAACTGCCTGGTGAGACTAAACCCTTAAACTGTGAGGTCTGGGATGCCCGGGTGGCTCAGTCAGTTAAGCATCCAACTTCAGCTCAGGTCATGATCTCACAACTCATGGGTTCCAACCCCACATCAGGCTCTGTGCTGACAGCTCCGAGCCTGGACCCTGCTTCAGTTTCTGTGTCTCCTCTCTCTGCCATTCCCCCACTCACACTCTGTCTCTCTCTGTCTCTCAAAAATAAATAAATGTTAAAAACAAATTTACATTGTGAGGTCTGCCCTATCTCCAGGTAGTAGCAGAATTGAAATGAATTATACAGCACCAGTTGGTGTTATAACATTAGTGTTAGAATGTAGCATCCCTTTTTTTTTTTTTTAAATAAATGATCTAGTCTGACATTATGGTGCGATTTCCTTGAATCTTTAAGTATTTGAAGTAATTAGGCAGTTCTAAAATTCTGTGAACTTCTAAGATATTGTCAACACTGAGTTTGTCAGTATTATCTGAAGATAATTAGAGGAGAACTTGGTTTGGGCGAAATCAGAAAAAAAAATGAGGTATTTCTGAAATTAAGGCTTTTTCTGAAAAGTCATCCCCAGATGGACTTCAGCTGGAATTTTCTTCCTCAAGCTGGGACTATTCTTGCAACTAAATGTGGGATTCTATCTGTTCATTCTTTGGATATTGAAGCTTATGCCGAAATAGACACCTCGAGATAATCTGCTGTATAAGATTTTACAGATCTGCAAAATTTTCTGCTTTGTGATAATCTGACTATTGTAGAAAGTCACATAAGTTTTTCCACTAAAAAAAAAAATCAGACTAGTAATTAAGTTTAGATCCTCATTATTGATATGCTCACATTAGAAAGTTACCAGAAAGAAAGTTATTTGAAGTTATGAGGCAAGAATGTCAATTATTCTATCTAAAGTGGATAACTCTTTTTTTTTTTTCCTCTGTGGTAATGTTAAACCCTAACTGTAGTAAAGGGTCAACAGAATTTTGGAAATCGGTGAAAAATAAAAGTAAACGAGATCAACCCAAACAGTTTTAAAGTCCATGTAGCACTTGCCTGCTTTTGCTTGGGGAAAAGAAACCTAATCTATAAAGAGTGTGTGCATGTAAATGTGTGTGCTTCCAACACTACAGAGTTGATACAGAGAGCTTTGATCCTAATGTAACTGCATGAAGATCTTGGGGAAAAAATACAACAAGAGGTAAATAGTTCAGCTTCTTCATTCTGCAATGCTGCACCTGCAAATATTTAAAAATGAACAAACTAGGGGCACCTGTCTGGATCAGCCAGTAGGGCATGTGACTCTTGAGCTGGAGGGTTGTGAGTCAAGACCCATCTGGAGTTTCCAGCAAAAACAAACCGCAAGATCATGACCTGAGCTGAAGTAGAAAACTTAACTGACTGAGCCACCCAGGCACCCCTAAAAAATATTTTTTAAAGCTTCAAAAAACTTACCAATAGTGAGAAATTACTTGGCCAATATCCAAAGGTCCTAGAGAGACAAGCCCAGCACAGAAAGCTGTTTTTTGCTTTGGGGGAATAGTCAATCCAGAAGGATGCATAAAAAACTAAGTTGTAAGGAAGTCTGTCTAAGTTAGGGAGTCTTGACCTTGCTCACCCCAACTAATAAGATGGGGACCTAAATGTCAATACCTCCTGAAATGTCAATGGTGACCCCAGATTAAAATAATCGTAAGAAGACTTTGCATGAGTTGTCCACGGAACCTCAAATCTTGAATTTTGATTAAGCTAGTTCCAGATTGTCTGTACCAATGGAAGTCCATTAAAGTCTCCTCAGGAAGAAAATACTGCCATCATGGGCCTCAAATCATTAATAAAAATAAATATTCAATGGTAATGATTAGACACAGAAACAACACATCACAAGGGAAATGATCATACACAAAACACAATAGGAACAATCACAAAGACTTTGCACCTTGCTATTATCAGACACTGATTAAAAAAAGCATCTATTTGTACTTCAGGCAAAGAATTATTTTTAAACGTTCAAATTACAGCAGGAAACTGGCAACCATAATATGTTACAGAGCCAATTAAAGAAAAAAATAGAATTTCTAGTTTTAATTGAAACTTGTTATATAGAAAGGGCTTTCAGACCCTCAATATTCTTCTTATAGGAAGTAGGTCAATGAAAGTGTTCAGCAGCAAACCCGTGTGAAAGAAAGAATGACCTGGATGGTGGAAACAAGTGGGCGGTGGGGTGCAGGGGGAGCCTTCATGAATATGGAGGGGAAAACTGAGAGCCACAGAGAATTAACCCCAGGCATTGAAGCCCAAAGCAAGTGGATGACTGAATTTCAAAACTACTGAAAGCTGGCGACTCCTTTTAAACTTCCAGTTTCCCCCTTTTTTGAAGTGTAATGTCTATGGCTGTTAATGCTAAGCCTGAGACACCATGGTGGGTTGGGAGTGCTGGAGGCACATAACTCCATCTGTAGTTCCTTGGGTCCACAGAGGAAGCAGTCTTGTAACCCAGGATGCATCACATCTGGGAGCCTCCTTGGTGCCTGATTTAAATGATGAGATTTTGGGCTTTTGATATTTAGATGAGATTTTGGACTTGGAGTAAACGGACACTAAACTGATATTGTTATGGGCCAAGACCCTATGGACTGTATGAGTCAAGGGTCCACTAGAGTAACAGAGCCAGTAGGAGAGATGTGTATGTATATACATATATATATATGTATACACACACACACACACACACACACACACACACACATATGGATAGTGTAGATATATAGTGTAGATACATAGGAGAGATATATGTATGGCATTTTACACAACATATAGCATTTTAAATATGTTATACATATTTCATATATATTATACATATACATTATATACACATTTACACATGTATATATATACATTATACATATACATATACATTTATACATTTACATTCACCCATGTATATATGCATATGCATATGTATGTATTTATATATGTAGATATATATTCAAACATGTATATATACACATGCATATATATATTTATACATACACATTTTAAATATATTACATATGCATATATATGTATAAAACATATAGATTTATTGCATGGAATTGACAACTGTGGGAATTGGCTAGCCAAGTACCAAATCCATATGGCAGGCCATCAGGAAGAATAAGCTGGAAACACTTATGCTGCCATCCACAGGTGGAATTTCTTCTTCCTCAGTTCTGTTCTTAAAATCTTTCAACTGATTGAGTCATCCCACACCCGTAATGAAGGACAGTCTCCTTTATGTAAGTTCAACTAGTTGTAGTTATTAATCATACCTATAAAATACCTTTACATTGACAACTAGATCATTGTTCAGTGTCCCTAGGCTAGAGTGCCTTAGCCAAAATGACACAGAAAGGTGGCCCATGGTGAGGACTTCAGAATGGAATCAATGAACTGTGGCATTTAGGAATGATGTGGATCTGGAGGGCCAGAGACAGGCTTTGAAAGGCAAAATTATAAAACTAACCCCCTAAATTCCAATCCTCTGGTTATTTAATTAAACATAAGTCTTGGCACCACCATAAAAGAATCTGCAGGTGTAATTGAAGTTCTAAGTCATCTGACCTTCAGTTCAGGAGATTATCCCAGTAGACCTGACTGAACCAGGCAAATCCTTTAAAACTGAAAAGTTTTCTCTGGCTGGTCAGAGAGACTTAAAACACATGAACATTTCAAGACACCATTGCTAATTGGAAGGAGAGAGTCACATGCAAAGACTAAAGAGAGCCATCTAGAAGCTGCCAGCAACGATAAAAAGCCAGCATCGAAACATTTGAACCCTTAAGGCACAAACACCATATTATAACTATGGACCAATATGATAAGTTTTGCCTTCTCCCCTCCCTGACTTCCCTGATGTTGGAAGAGCTCAGAGCCCCTCAGTGAGTGGAGAAGAAGCAGAATGGAAAAATGGGGAAAAATGTAAAAGAACAGAGCACTCCCCTTTCCTTTCTCTGAGTTAGCAGAACTCACAGGTCAGAATTGAGTAGTGTTAGAAGTTTTCATTTGGAAGAGACATTGAAGTTCAGATTTCATTCCAAGTTGACATGTTCAGTCTACAAATGCCTGTTGTAGTGCCTGAAAATTGCTGGATAAGCTACCAGCTGTACCAATGACATAACCAGAGATGAGGAAGGGACACCTGATGGAATGGAGTAGAAAGGCAGTTTCATAAGAAGCATCCTACTGTGAATGCGTTCGCTGTACCACCTCAGTCAATCCCACTAAAATACACGTAACTGTGGCGGGGGGAAAAGGAGGGTTTCAGAAAAGGTGGAACTAAAGTACCAGCGCTCCCAGGGTACGGCACCAATCCATTGCTTGCTTCCTCAAATCTTAGGTCCACAACTCTGTAAATTAGTCTTTTTATTAAAATCTTCTCAAGTATTCAGTTATAGTGGACTATCTATCTACAGCCAGGAGCCTAACAGATATTTTCACAGAAGGTGTAGATTACAATGGTGACAAAATAATCTTTCAGACAAAAAAGGATAGAATCACAACAGATTGGGTTAGATATTATGGATAGTTTGGATAAGCTAATTTTGGATAGGTAATATGGATGTTATAGATATTATGGGTAGAAAGCATCACAACAAATTTAACAGCTAGTTAGAACAAAATAAAAATTAAAAAAAACTTCGATGTGTCAAAAGCATTGCTATTGAAGCCAAAATTTAAAGAAATACAAAAAATAAAGTTAAAAATCCAAAAGAGCAGGAAAGCATTTTAATATATTTCTGTCAGTATCAAACCTATATAATAGGCAATAAATATTAAGGAAATAGTACAACTAGAAGCTTCCTCTAATGAACATATACAGTAAACAGAGATAACTATGTAAAGAATTCATGTTTATTTTGATGTATCATTATGAAATATTTAACATCCTAAAACATATAAGGAGTGTTTTTAAAATATAGACATGTATCTAGCACGTTAGGAGAATATTCTCTATGAGTCTTTTGCTTTTCTGCTTGTCTTGTTCCAACTTTTGTTCCAGACTAAACGGATAGCCTTGGAAGATGATATGGTATCTTCCTCTGAAGTAGACAGTGGGTTCAAAATCCAACATAAGAAAGAGAATATCTTTATTAAGGGATACATGTTGAGAAAAGTTACTAGCAGCTTGCTTATAAGGTTGGGGTCCTCAAACTAGGAGTTCCCTAACAATGACCCACTACGCATGCATTATCCACTTGGGTCCACCTTCCCATCATGCCATGAAACTCGGGGTACAAGAGGAAGTGATGCACACACTTAGGTCTAGGGGTGATGACAGCTTTCTAGTTTTGCTAGGCCCTGAGTGCTTCCTTATGTCTCCTTGTTTGCTGCCTTAATCCAGCCCACTAGGCTGAAAAATGGGGTTTAGGGTTCTACTCTGAGCAAGATGAAAATTCACTGATGGGTTGAAAAGAGGTAATGTGATCTGACATGTTTAAATGGAATGCTCTGGCCACTCTATTGTGAATGGATAGATGGGATGAAAGCATGAGAAGAAGAAGAAGAGATATATATATATATATATATATATATATATATATATATATATAATGTATGTGTTTTTAAAATATATATATATAATCATGTGTGTGATTTTAAAATACAGAGGTTTCTTAAGAGTTGTGTGGACTTTCCTGTCTTGGATAGTATAAAAAAAGAAATGAAGCCTCAAGCATGCTTTAGCATTCTAGGGTCCTAATGATGAGTTATGTCCTATTGACTATTTCCTTGTATGGCCAATTGTCCTAATGCTTCATGAGCTCAGAGGGCAGTAATCTCATTTTTCTCAAATCGTCTCACAACGTGTGAACCGAATTCTTTTCAAACAAAGTAGATTCTCAACCCTACAAAAGTTGCTCTCATCTTTCCCATTGAGAGATATTTCAAACAAGAGTAAACACAGACAATCTGAACTTTTGCCATGCCATTTCACTGCTTCCAAATCTATTTTAATCAAATCTTTCATAATTATGCCTCAGAAAGCTTGGCCTAATTATGAATGTCTGATGAACCACAAAACTGAGAATAAATTCATGTTTTTCATGAATGTGTTATTGGTAATAGACTGTTTTTTGCAGTGTCTAAGTTTGGACATTCAAGAACACTGCTTTAGTAAGTTTCCTGTGATTCCTATGTTGCAAGACTTAAGGCTGAAAAGCTTTATATTCAGTTGGAAAACCCCTATGGGTTGAATGAATCATGTCAAAGGCTTTTGAAAGCTTCCACCAAAAGAACACAGAATCAACTTCAAAATGACTTCACATTATATTTAATGGTATACACTGTTCACCTATGCACTCTGCATTGCAAATAAAAAAAATCATCAACCTTTATTCACACTAAGGCAGTCATCAGAACACAAAATTAATGAGGAAATGGAAAATACATTTTAGTTTTATACAAAACAAGTTAGATTAGTTAATGAAATGGTAGACTTTTTTGAGGTGATATGGAGTTTGTAAAAAATAAACCAAATAATGAAGTAAATTTAACAGGGTATGGAGATAACTGTCTCTTACAAAATGAAGGCATCTCAGAAGGCATGTATGAAATCATTGGCTGGGGGTAAAGGATGGAGAAAAAAGTGTTCACTATGCTCATATTGGAGTGTCTATCTGGTCTATTTCTAAGTACACCATATCCTTCTCCAAGTATTTATGAGGCCCACTGGGAAACAAAGAAATATAATTCTAGTTAGCTTATTTACTTTTTGACAGTCTTAAGAACTTTATTTGAAATTTCCATCATGGAACACCCATTATTTGATTAGGAATGCATTAGCTGAGCAAACATTTCTGTAAAAATAAATATAAATCTGGTTATATTTGGTGGGTTTTAAAAAGCACTCAAATTCTTAGACTAAAACCTAATGTTTGGTTTTCTTTCTGTTTCTTTTTCTAGTATCAGTCCCCTAAGAACACTTGACTTGCAACTAGGATTTATATTGAGAGAGGAATTTCAATTCAATTCAAAAACCTCATAAATACCTCAGTGGAACAAGATATTTAATATTCTCCACACAGTTTTATTTTTACTTTATATAGAAAAATGAATTTGTTTCCCATTATCTGAGGGATATACCCTGGGCATTTTTTTCTGAGGCTATGATGGATTTATACTGACCCAGAAGCATCAGATCATTTATATTTTTATACATTAAAAGTATCTCCTTTTTTGTCCACAGTGTTTCAGGTAGCATATTAGTTGCTCATGGCACGAAGAATAAGACAGAGGTCTTTCCCTCAAGAATGTCAAAATATAGAACAAGAAAAAGAAATGTTGAAAGGAAAATCAAAAAACCCTTAAGATACGGTATGATATGTGCAAAATGCCATAGGAACACGGAGAGGTAAAATTATTACAATTGTCTGAAGGTAGTGACAGACAGTAGTACTTGGTCTGAGTTTTGAATGTTGAGTATGAATTTTCCAGAGTGTTAGCCAGAAAGAACAGATGATAGAGCATCATGCCTCTCAGGAAATTGCCCAAATTATTCTTGAGGATTAAGGTAAGAAATAGAGACGCAAAAAGAAACCCTTAAGATCACGTTAAGGAACCGGGATATAATGTTCTAAGCAACTCAGGTTATATTGAAGTATGCCGTACCCATGAAAATGCGAATAGACCACAAAGAAACTAACGCAAATGTTAAGAATGGAGCCCTCTACTAACGTTAAGAATAAATAAGGAATACTTGAGCCAAAGGAATAGCACTGAAAATGGAAGCAACAGGAAGAGGTGAGAAACATGCTTGGATGGTGACTTGGATCACATTTGTTGATCAAATCTTTATAGGTGATGTTATCAAAAAGAAGAAATCCAAGTTGCCTAAGCGTCTGTTACCACGGCTTTGTAATAGATCTTGCAAACTGCGCTTGTGATACCCCAACTTGGTTCATCTTTCTCAAGACCGCTTTGACTCTTCAGGGTGTTTTGTGGGATCCACATACATTTCAATATTTTTTGTTCTAGCTCCATGAAAAATTCTGTTGATATTTTGATAGGGGTTGCATTGAATCTGTGTTTGCTTTGGGTAGTATAGACATATTAACAATATCTGTTCTCCCAATCAATGAGCATGGAATATCTTTCCATTTGTTAGTGTCGTCCTCAATGTATTTCATCAATGTTTTACAGTTTTCAGAGTACAGGTCTTTCACCTCCTTGGTTAAGTTTATTCCTAGATATTTTAGTATTTCTGGTGCAACTGTTAATGGGATTATTTCCCTAATTTCTCTTTCTGCTCCTTCATAATTAGTGTATAGAAATGCAACAGATTTCTTCATATTGATTTTGCATTTTGCACCTTTACTAAATTCATTTATCTCTTCTGGCAGTTTTTGGGTGATGTCTTGAGGATTTTCTATATATAGTATCATGTCCTCAAATAGTGTAAGTTTTACTTCTTCCTCATCGATCTGCAACAACATAGAAGGACCTAGAAGGATAATACTAAGGGAAATCAGTCACACAAAGACAAATACCATATATTTCACTCATGTGTAGAATTAAAAAAAAAAAAACAAAAACAGATGAACAAACAATGAAAAAAATAGACAAATTCCAGACTCTTAAATAGAACTGATGTGTACCAGAGGGAGGTAAGGGTGGAGGAGGGGTGGAATAGATGAAAAGGATTAAGAATACACATCGTGATCAGCCCTGAGTAATGTATGAAACTATTGAATCATTGTATTGTACACCTGAAACTAATACAACGCTATATGTCAATTATACTTCAATTAAAAAAAAAGAAACCAGAGATGCCTGGGTGGCTAAGTCAGTTAAACATCCTCCTCTTGATTTCAGCTCGGGTCATGATCTCACAGTTTATGAGATCAAGCCCAGCGTCAGGCTCTGTGCAGACAACATGGAACTGATTGGGATTTTCTCTTTCCCTCTCTCTCTGCCCCTTCTCTGCTCTCTCTCTCTCTCTCTCGCTCAAAAATAAGTAAACATTTTTTTAAATAAAGAAAGTAAAAAGAAATAATATGGGGTATTCTTTTTTCAGTATGACAAAAGTTCAGAAGAGTAATCATTTTTCCCCAAAACAAAAGCATATTGTCATATTCAAAGTCGACCGGGAAAAGTTAAGCAAGAGTATTTTCAGTTTCTCAAAATAGTAAAAAGTTGTCTTTTCCTAATATGCCGCTAAAATATATAAAAATATCATGACCTATTAAAATACGTTTGTGAGTATACAAAAATCAGAAAAGAGCAATAGCTCAAGGAAGAAAATGCAATAAAAGATCCTCTGTCTAGGTACATTCAGAACTTTTACTATTCCCATAATTCATAGAGGTAAACAGAGAAGTAAATTCTTGGATAAAACCTATAAAATCAGCCCAGGACTGATTCCTCCAAGTAGTCAGAAAAAAGCCTTTAAGTTAGTCTGTCTTTACATAAATCCTAAATGCATGACACAAGAAAACTGTATGTCCATGGCATCTACTTTCGTTCTAGAGTTCTTTCTACCCATAACTCAAGCCCCTATTTTCTCTTTATTTATAAATGTTTCAAAACAACACTCTCCATGAAAGCAATAGAAAGTAGAGGACCATAAGAAAAGTTGTACAGATCCTTAAGTTTATTATTTCCGCAAGGAAAAAAGCCCTAGACAAATGCAAACCCAGAAAGAGCACCACATGGAGTGGGAGAACTGGCCAATCAATTTAATGCCTGCCACATTCCCACTCCCATCCCAAACCCACGGTTCCCTGCTAAGAAAACTCCTTAAGCATTAAAGGCATGATTCCATCCCTGGTTTTCTTCTACAAGTATATCACAAGTGTTCATCAACATACAAGCACTCATGTTATCTGCTGGGCAGAAAACTGGAAAATGGATTCGTGCATAAGTGTTGTCTAGAAAAAAAAATAGGAATCATCTAGATCATTATGTTTGCATTCTCCGAAACTGAAACTGTAAACTTCACTGCATATATATCTACCTTCAGCTGATAGATGTGAGAGGATAAAGAGAATTGGAGGTTGATGGAGGTGGTTTAGTCATTTAAATGTGAAACATTGAGAAGATAAATATTAATGAATTGTGCTTGTGAGAGTTAAACAAGAGAGCCTGATTCTTATTGCCACACTGGATCTTTTCAGTTCTTGGACTATATTCCAGGATCTTTGAAGTACCATTAATAATAGGTTTTTCCTAAAATCCCAGGAGATGTCTGTCTCCTTCCTTGCCATACCTATCTCTAAAATAAGCCCCTATTTCTGGAGGCAACTGGGTGTATCAATTTCTTATAAAAACAATAAAACCAAGAAGAAGCCATACAATTTGCCGTTAAATTTGCTATGAAGACATTACCAATTTTCTTAGGAATTATGTACATCAATCTGATAGTCAAATGTAGATGTAGAGAAAGAGGTTTTTAATGAGCTAGAAAGGGTGGGGGGAAAAACATGCCAGATATTCTACCTGTTGGCAAATCCCAGGTACCATATAGATATATATCTTTATTTTTCTAGCCAAGGACTGTTGATTAGAAAAAATGATGGCAGCCGAGGGTTCTGTGAAAAGATACTGGAACACAAGGAAAAAGAAATATCCTAAAGATTCAGGAAAAGAGCACATCTTAAAAAATCAGAAGAAAGTACAAGAATGATAAAATAATTTTAATGTGCTTATTTGGTATCTTCAAAGAAATGAAAAAGACTTTGTCTCTACAAGGTAGAAACAATACACTAAATCAATTTTTGGAGAAGTAAAATGAGAAAAGTAAGGTAATAAATGATTTCAAGGAAATACAAAATGTAACAATAAATTACAAAAGAAGGAATGAAGTATAGAAAGAATATTGTCGTGTGTTAAGACACAGATGGGAAGGAAAAATCTGTGAAAACCACCAAACGCAGAGATAATATTAAGATAATCATGCCTAAATGTCTAAAATGACTCAGGTTATATGCAAAGAAATAAGAAAATGGGAGAGAGTTCCTTTTCTTTCATTCTTTGATATTGATGTAATAAACAGTTCATAGAAAATGAAAATTCAAAATTGACCACTAGGTATATAAATTGAACGTAAGACATATACATTTAAGATGGTAACAGAAAAAAGGACCAAGGGATATTTATATTAGCAAAACTATGGAAATGAAAATAAAGTAAAGATGCACAAAATCAGGGAAAAGATGTCAATATTCCAAGTATTAAAGAAGTGGCAAATAATATAAATGGATCAGACTCCCCCAGGTAAGATACAAGGACGTCAATGTATAAAACTAATCAAAAATCTGTCTTTATTTGTTTTCCCAAAAGAAGCATTAAATAACCATCTTCACTGAGCTGAATGTGAATAAGAGGGAAAAGTTTCACAAGCAAATGTGAAATGAAATCTGAAATAAATATAAGACAAAGTAGATTTTAAGTCAAAAATTATCCTAAAATTAAGCCTAAAATGGGTCAAAATTAAGAAAACATAAACATAATATCAAGATATGGCTATTTGGGTGATCTACACATTCCTATTATGTTAAAAACCTGAAATAAGTTTGGGTAATCTGTGTACCTGCAACATATTTAAAAAATGTGAAATAAGTTCAGAAAAATACAGAAATGCTTATAATATGATTACCAATTTTTAAAAGCTAATTAGGTTAGGGGCGCCTGGGTGGCTCAGTCGGTTAAGCGTCAGACTTCAGCTCAGGTCATGTCTCACAGTTTGTGAGTTTGAGTCCCGTGTCGGGCTGTGTGCTGACAGCTCAGAGCCTGGAGCCTGTTTCAGATTCTGTGTCTCCCTCTCTCTCTGCCCCTCCCCTGCTCGCACTGTGTCTCTGTCTCTCTCTCTCAAAAATAAATAAAATATTAAAAAAGTAAAATAAAATAAAATAGTAAAATAAAATAAAATAAAATAAATATTAGGTTATACACAAACAGGAGGAGTTCAAGAATAAAATTTAAAATTTGATTCCATAGGTACACTTATTGAACTTTTTGCCTAAGAAAAGATACTATTTGTTTCAAAAGGCCTATGAGATTTTACAAAATAAAAAAATGACTATACTGTACCTCAACAGCAATCTTAAAATTCCTAATATAATAGGGCTATTAAAGACAATATTGATTTATTAACCATAATGTAATACAATTTAAACATTAGGCAAGGTAAAATACTGTTTCGTGTAAAAATAACCTCAGTACTTTAGAAATTTTAAAATCTTAAATTATTTGTCTATGATAAAACTAATTAATTTTTTAACATTTATTTATTATTTTTGAGAGACAGAGAAAGAACATGAGCGGGGGAGGGGCAGAGAGAGACGGAGACACAGAACCTGAAGCAGGCTCTAGGCTCTGAGCTGTCAGCACAGAGCCCCACAAGGGGGCCCAAACTCACAAACCAACCCACGAACCGTGAGATCATGACGTGATCTGTAGTCGGATGCTTAACTGACTGAGCCATCCAGGCGCCCCAATGATAAAACTAATTAAAATACTTATGATCCCTTATATAAAACATATATGTTATAGCCAAAGCCAGACACAGTAGAAAATACATAGATATAAAAGATTTCATTATTAAACTAGTCAGCATTAGACTAAATACCATTGACTCTACCTTCAAAGTATATCCCAAATCCAACAAGTTCTCACCATAATTTACAACCTCTGTACCACCTTTATTCAAAACACCATGACACAAATGGGGATTATTAAAATTGACCCCCCTAATTAGTGTTTCTGCTTCCATTTTTGCTACGTTAGCACCATTTACAATCAAACCAGAATAATTCTGTGAAATTGTCAGTCAGATCATATCAGTCATCTGCCTAAAACTCTTCAATAATTTTCCAACCTATTCAAGTCAAAAATCAAAATCTTTATAATAACTTAAAAGATCCTACAGTCTTCCCTTAAGATTTCACTTTCTCTTCACTAGTTTTCTCTTTGATCTCTCAGATTATTCTCCCCATGACTCACTTTGCTCCACAAACAAGGCATTTTTGCTATTTCTCAAATTTTCCAAGAATACTCCAGCCCCAGGACTGTCTAGAATAAAATTCCTCCAAAAATTCATATGACTAAGATTTTTGATTCTCTTAAGTGTTGGGTCAAATGCCACCTTTCCAGGCAACTCTTCACTTTCCACTTTATCGAAGATTGTAGTATTCGTTATTGCTATCAGCCTCTGCATTAATTTTCTCTACAATACATTCATATTCTAACAGATTATGCAATATACTTATTGATTGATTTTTTTTCTGCTTACTTATACTAAAATGTAGACTGTGTGAAGGTAAGCATATTTGTCACTTAATGTTTTTTTATTTTGTTCTTTGTAAACCGATATATGTTCAGGGCATAACACAGTGCTGTCACAAAGTAGCTACTCAATTAATGTGTGTTGAATAAATGAAATTAAGAATTCGACTGTGAGTCTTAACAAGCCATTGCATAAATTGAAAGATATTACTGGTAGTGAACTGGAAGACAGGTCAATAGAAAGTATTTAGACTGAAACATAAAGAAAAAATTATGAAAATTCATAAAAGAAAATTAGAGGCATGTGAGGGGTGCCTGGGTGGCTCAGTTGGTTAAGCATCCAACTTCGGCTCAGGTCATGATCTAACGGTTTGTGAGTTCAAGCCCCGCATCTGGCTCTGTGCTGACAGCTCAGATCCTGGAGCCAGCTTCGGATTCTGTGTCTCTCCCTCTCTCTGCCCCTCCGATGCCCATGTTCTGTCTCTCAGTAATAAATAAACATTAAAAAAAAAGAAAATTAGAGACATGTGAGAAATGATGGTTACCGTGCATATAAGTAGGGCATCCTAAGTAGAAAAGAGCCAATGGGGCAGAAGTAACTAAACAGAGATAATGGTCAATGATATTCTAAAAGTGATGAAAGATATCAACCCACAAATTCCATATGTTTTGTGGAGAATAAGTAGAGAAACAAAAAGAGTCTCAGCTAAGTTTATCATTGGAAGATTGGTGAAAAACAGAGAAAGGAAAAGTTTTGGGGTTTTTTTTTTGGTTTTTTTTTTTTTAATTTTTTTTTTTAACGTTTATTTATTTTTGAGACAGAGAGAGACAGAGCATGAACGGGGGAGGGGCAGAGAGAGAGGGAGACACAGAACCGGAAGCAGGCTCCAGGCTCGGGCCATCAGCCCAGAGCCCGACGCAGGGCTCGAACCCACAGACTGCGAGATCGTGACCTGAGCTGAAGTAGGGCACTCAACCGACTGAGCCACCCAGGCGCCCCAAGAGAAAGGAAAAGTTTTAACAACTGTTCGAAACAAGAAATACTATTAGAAAGGAAGAGAATAGTTTATAATGATAGAGGAGTAAATTCTGCAGAAAAACATAGAGATTCTAGATTTGTGCACAATCAAAAATATAGCTTCAAAACTTAGAAAGCAAAATAAAAGTTATAGAACTAAGAGGAGAAATAGAGAAAACCACAAAAACAGGGTAGTCTTACATATCTTTCTCTATGGCTAGGGCAATAAGGATTATGGACGCTATAAACAACACTTATGAGTTATCTGTCCCTGTTTAAAAACAAATCACAGATTACCTCTTAAACTACTTAATTCATTATCTCAAAGTTTCTGTGGGTCAAGAGTCCTGGCAAGGTTTCACTGGGGCCTCTCTGCCTTACAGTCTCTTGCGAAAGCTGTAACCAAGGGATTGCCCAGAGTTACAATCTCTCCTCAAGGCTTGACTGGGATCTGTTTTCGAGATCACACATTTCCTGGCACAATTGCTTCTGGCCACCAGCTGGACCAAGAGTGCCAGTGTTTTGCCACCTGTTGACTAGGTGTCACCCTCATTTAGCTGCTTGTTTTTAGGCTCAGTCTCTCGCCCCCTCGCACCACTTGCTTTATCAAAACCAGCAAGAGAAACTCTCCTAGCAAGACTGATAGTCCAATCTTATATAACATAATCATATTCTATTGATTAGAAGCAAGTCACAGGATCCACGAACCACCATAAGAGAGAATTACATAAGGGTTTGATTACCCAGAGGCAAAAATAATTGCAGACCATCTTATATTATGTCCTTCACAAATGCAATTAACCAACTGATCTAATTGACATAAGAATGCTTCACCCAATGACAACAGAGTGCACAAGGAATGTTTACCAAAATTGACCACATATTGGATCATAAAGCAAACCTCAACAAGTTTCAAAAGTTTGGAGACAAAGTACATTATTTGACCACAGTGAAATTAAGTTAGAAATTAATAAGAAGAGAAAACTAGAAATTCCCCCCAACTGCTTGGAAATTAAACAATGCACTTTTAAGTAACGCACAGATTAAAAAAAAATGAATAGACATTTTAACTAAATGATGTGGAAAATAAAATATCAAACCTTAGGGAATGTAGCTAACAATGCTTAGAAGAAATTTATTGCCTTAAATTCATATTGTAAGAAAGAATGGTTAAAAATAAATGATCCAATCTTCCTTGTGAAGAAGAAAGAAAAAGAGCACATACTAAACCCAAAGATAGCAGAAGTAAGATAATAATAAAACGTAAAAGTCAAAAAAGCTGATTATCAACTTTTGTAGTCAGCACGAGAATACAACAGATATACACACATAGTAAAGCACCATTACACAGAATGACTAATGTTAAAATGGCAATTAATACATTGTTGATAAGACTGAAAATTTTTAGAATCACATCAGATAATCTGTTGATAGTATTTAATAAAGTTGAGTATATGTATATGCTGTCATCTGGCAATTCCAGTCCTAAGTATAGTCCACAGTGATATATACATATGTCCTCTAAAAGACATATACAAACATGATATAGCAGCACTCTTGAAGTAGCCAGAAATTGAAATAGCCTCAATGTCCTCCGACAGTTGAGGCATAAATAAATTATTGCTATGGACTGAATGTTTGTGTGCCCCCTATATTCATACTTTGGAATCCTAATGCCCAGTGGGATTGTTTAAAAAAGGTGTGGCCTTTGGAAGGTGATGAGATCATAGGCCTCATCCTCATGAAAGAGATTAGTGTTCTTATGAAAGAAATGCCACAGAGCTGCTAGCCCCTTCTACCATATGAGGATATAAGAAGTCTGTTGGGGACAGGCAGAGAGAGAAGGAGACACAGAATCCGAAGCAGGCTCCAGGCTCCGAGCTGACAATACAGAGCCTGACACGGGGCTCAAACTCACAAAGTGCGAGATCATGACCTGAGCCAAAGTCGGATGCTCAACCGACAGAGCCACCCAGCCACCTCAATAAATTTCTGTTTTCATATACCACCCAGTCTCTGATATTTTGCTATAGCAGCCTGAGCAGATGAAAACAATTTTGATATATTAGCCCACCGCATACAGCAATTGAGGAAGAGTGAACTAATGCTACACAGAATAACATGGGTACATCTCATAAACATATTGTTGAGGCAAGGAAGCTGAATACCTGAAGAATACATAACCTATAAAACTTTTAAATATATGTATAATTTTATGATATATAAGAAACACTATAAATATTAGAAATAAATAAATTTACGTAAAATTTAAAAACAGACGTAATCATGTATGCTGGGGACTTTACCTTTGGGGAAAGAGTGATAGTGACTGGAAGTGTCATAGGGGGCAGCTATTTAGGGAGAAGTTTCTTGCTCCGGGTGGTGTTTACAAAGATGGACTTTACTCTTTTAATAAAAATTCATTGATCCCTATATTTATATAATACTTCAATTAAAAGGTATTTAAACTTTTGACATGCATAGGAAGTTTTTTAAAGTCCTTACGGTGAAACCAGACTAATTCAACAGCTTATTCTGCAAAATATTTGCAAGTCGAAACACAAGGGTATACTCTATCTTATTCTCTTCATTGTTATAGAACTAACTCTCACTTATCATAAAAAATTATCAGTGAGATTATGGAAAATAGGCAAAAGATATGGATAACTTCTTCAGAGAAGAAAATACCAGTGGTTCTTAAAACACTTCAATGGATGTTCTACCTCATTTATAACAAAAAAGCCAGAAGATATCATTTGTCAACTCTCATTTTGTCAAAATGTAAAAGGTTTTGCTGTGTTGGGAAGGGTCTGGAGAAACAGAAATTCTTAACAGTGCAGTAGACCACTGTGGGACTTCTATGAATAGCGATCTGTAGCCATCAAAGCATATGCGTATAAGGCATATGTATTCCTGATATATATTCTCTCCAGAGGATATGTATTCTCTGGAGAATCCTGACTAATACAACTGAATAATGGATACATTGTTAGATCAATTATGCTTCTGCCATTTTAATGACATGAATTAGCTCAAGACCAGGAGATGGAAGATGAGGACAGGAATAGATGATAGACACATGGATAGATAGATGATAGATAGTTATACGTCATGCATAGGTATGATATGCAGTATCTATATGATATAACAATACGGGATGTTGTATGTTGAGTATAAGATTGTCGTATGTAATTAGTAATTAGTTCTATAGCAATGTGGAAGGACGAGTTGCCAACATGGGCTTGTCACAAAAGATGAAACTTGAAATACATTATCAACTGAGAGTAAACACTGGATACCGAGAAGAGTCCGGAATGTAATTCAAGGTAAAGAAAACAATGAAGAGAAAAATGCAAACATGGGGATAGAAAAATACATCCCAGCCAGGGCCAGTGTAACCTGCTGGTGTGCTCTTAAGAACGTTTCTCTGAAGGGAAAAAATAGTGAAGAGGTCAGCCCGAGATCAGATGACTGAGGGCTTGAGTTCAAGTCGGGTTTTGGTTTTTCATTTCATCTTCTGGCTGAAAATGGTTGCTCTCAAAATTAAACACCCTTCCGGATTTATATCATCAGAGATAAAGAAAGTGCTCCATGGTTTCATTTTGCAAAGGAGTAACTAGTTAGGGTGCTAGGAGCAAATGCCCGTAGAGAAGTGTTCTGCTACATTTTTAGTGGGACAGTTGTTTTGATGTTATTCTGATTACAAGATTTCGCAGGATTTGGCTGGCCTTCCAAACCTATTTTTCCCATAAGCCCTATTAATTTGGGTGTGCCACATTGTATAAGACACCTGGAATCACGTGCAGAATCATAGCAAAAACACTTATGTATCATCTAAGCCCCATATTCTCTTTTTTCATTTGAAAAATTATAAATTCTCCAATGGCCTTGCCCTAGGATATTCCATTGAAACAAACATGTGAATGAGTAAGGCCTATGCGCAAAATTCCTAGATGTCACAAAACAGGGTAGAGCAGTGAATTCGTTTGATGACAAAATTGGGCTGTGACAAATTCTCAGCAGGGCTTGAGCAATGAACTAAATCTAACAAGATGAGGCTTGGCAGAGTCACGTACAACATTCCCCATTTGAGTCACATAGGCCAACTGAGTGAGTAGGTATGAAGCAAAAGCACATGTTCAAAGGCTTTATGCCTTTAGTGAGCACAGTTATAATCTACGGACTAAACGATTCTTGATAACTTCACAGGTTCCTACGATTCCTTTGACTCCGTGTTTCTGTGAGGGTTTTGTCTTTCACATGCATGTGAAGTAACTGCTACACATGTACACGTTTTTGGTTGTTGCTGTGTTTTGTTTTGTTTCGTGCGCCACTCACCCTAAAAGATTTATCAGTGCCTTCACATATAAAAATACCTGTATAAATTATGATTCCTTTCAATGTTAACTTCCCTACCGACTACTCCAAAGCTTTAGCAATTATTTAATTATTTGAAGCCTATGTGAGTCAATGTTTTGAGGCGAGTAGTTTCAATTTATTAATGTCATCACAGTAGATGAAAATATAGAACTATTTAAGTAACACTCATCCTGGCCATGTAATTTTTTTCCAGGTAAATGTATTTGAGATCATGAATTAATACAAATAAACGTGTGTAAGAAATATAAGTGGTGTGGGAAATACCACTCTGTTCATCCCCTGCTCTCATTCTGACAGGTTTTTCATTATTCTCAAGTTTAGACCAGTGCTTGACAAGTGTGAACACTCATCAGAATCTCTTCAGGACCTTGTTATAATGCAGACGTCTGGGCTCCACACTGCAGACATCCTGATTCAGTAGGTGGGGGAAGGGACCTAAGAATCTGCATTTCTAACAGTCTCTCAGGTGCCGCTGACACTATGACTCAGGGCACCACACTTGGAGTAGCAATGTCTGTAGATGACTTCTACTCATTGTCTCATCGTGTAGTTCTCCCTTTCTATTGCAAAGGATCTTTTCTCCATTAGTGTGATAACTGATGATAATGAGCATAAGTATATTCATGGTTTACCCATCTCAGGTAATATGCATGCACCTAACAAGAGTCTTCTTGAGATGCTTTCATTCAAAGGAGTCAGTGAATGGTAAAAATTTCCTGTATCACAGGGGATGTATAATTTGAGTGTACAAGGCTTTCAATGTCTCCAACAGCAGCCACTACTAAATCTAGGTGGATCAGTATGTGAACAGTGTTTTCTCCATTTTTGAAGACTAATAAAGATGAAGCCATATCTATAGATAAATCAAAGCAGCTTCAAATATATATATATATATATATATACACAAAATACAGTTAAAATACATATTTATACATATATAAATATGTTATATATGTCTTCTAACCAACTTCAGATCACATTGTGCTTTTCCAGAACCTCATGTATCAAGACATGTAACAGATGTCAACCAAAGTGACAGGGTTTAGGGCGATGTTCCTGAATTAAAGGGCAGATGCCAGTTTCAAGTGACATGTTTTCTGTAACTTACTGTCTTTCTTCATTTACCCTTCAGATACAATCTATAAAGCAACGTCCATCTATTTAGTTTGGGGTAGGGTGTAGAAATGTAGCCAGATCTCAAATTTAGTTTGCCATTTGCCTTCTTGAAAGGAGATATTATTTACGTTTATAGTAAAGTATTTGAAATGTCATTTAATAGGAAAACAAATAGCGGTAGGATTCTCATGAGTAAGAAAAAAAGAAAAAAAAAGGAAGCGTTTGGAACTTTGAGTTAGACATTTTTATCTTACCACACTTTAAGCTACATATTTTTATTCTAATTGTAAAAATTATCTCTCTTGATATATCTTTTCCATTATTTTTTTCAAAGAGAATTCATCAGCTGGGTTAATGATGACACAAAATTTTAATATATGCATTAAACATTTAAGTTTTAATATGTTAACATGTCATAAAATGTGAATAATAACAATGTTTTATATATGAAGTGAAAACATATTTTATGTTAGAAATAGTTATAATGCCTGGAAAGTGACTTATATCCATAACAATTTCATTTAAATATTGCTTTTGCTTCCCATCTATCTTAGATGCAATTTTATAGTCCTTTTAAAAAATTCATTTCAGTGTGACCTCTTTGAGGCTGCAACTTAGTGCCTCTAGCCTACATATCCAATTGCAGTTGTACTGGCTCCTAGTCAATTACCTTTTAACATGCAGACAGCAGCTAGCATGCAGGGTTGAACCGCATTTACCGTTCCGAAAGTCTCCAAGAATTACAACTTTGGTTCAATTCCATTGCAATAGGAAAGAAGGGCGAAAAGGAATCTATCAGCCTACTCAGATGTTAAATCCCATGGATAGTTTTACACGTCGTGAGTCTGAGCTCTTACCTGGCCCTAGAATGGACTTCAGAAACTTTATTCTGGAAAACATGGAAATACATTCTTAAGAGATGTCTTGAAGAATCTCCATGGTTCTCACATCGTAAAACAAAGAAAGAATTGCTTGAGCAAGGAAGGAACTAGAATATCCTAGAATAGAACCAGACACTTTCCCTTCCTTCAAAGATTGCACTTTCAGATAGCCATCCTAAGTCTCAGTTATTACCTCTATAAAAGCAGCTGTCAATTATGTCTTCTTTTATGAAGATGTGATAATAAAGTGAAGACATATATCAGTACAATGTTTGAAAAGTTCCTTTGAAAAAAAAAGAAAAAAAAAGAAAAAAAAATGTCCAGGCATTCATACTACAAGGCATCTATTATGAGCCAGTTTGGGACTTGCCAGGCAAAATTTCTATATATTAGGTTTTCACCTCTAGTATTTTGCTGATAACTCTAAAACCTTAGCAGAAAACTTATCTTTTTTGTATACTGTAAACCCATCCCAGTAGAGATGGGCTGCCTGGCATTTTGCCTTTCAATAGAGGATAAAATTTCATGAAATTTATTCATGAAAACTCACACCAACAGAACTGTGCCAGAATATATTAAGTTTGCTTTTTATCAAATTATAAATAACTCAACTGACTACAAAATTCCTTTGACAGATTGCTTTTGGCATTGGCTATAAGCATGGCAGAAAGTTTCTTTCTACTATGTCTAAACTATGTAGATAATATCTTGGGCAAATAGATTGAATTTTTAAAATGTTTATTTATTTTGAGAGAAAGAGAGAGTGTGCAAGTGGAAAAGGGGCAGAGAGAGAGAAAGAGAGAGATAATTCCAAGCAGGCTCCATGCTGTCAGCACAGAGCCTGACATGGGGCTCGATCCCATAAACTGTGAGATCATGACTTGAGCCGAAATGAAGAGTCCGAGGCTTAACTGACTGAGCCACCCAGTCACCTCCAATAGATTCCATTCCTAAAGACTTTTTACAAATATATCTAGTCTTATCACAACTCTGAAATAAAGAAAAACCCATCCTTCCCCATGGAAACTCATAAGGCCTAAAAAGAATCTGATAGATTTGATCACTAATGTTCAGTGGTTGAGGAAGATTATTGCATTTCCTTTCATGGAGTGATTTGAATTCTTTCAAAGGACAAAGTTTTTAGCTAAAGAAATGATTCCCTAATCATAGATTTCCAGATTTCAGTGACAGCTGTATGGAGTTAATATCTTCGGATGAACCACGTTCTGATGTCGTTAGCAACTACCTATTTCAACTGCGTGTAGTGTAGTTCCTCTGGCTAGCCTTTACTCACGTTACTTCTCTACGGCTGTGGCTACTTTGGGCTAAACAGTGACTGGATAGATAGATGAATGATGCCATTTATTGATTCAGTCTGGAAGCCCTTGTATAGCCACTGGACTATGTCAAGGTGTCTTTCCCTAAGAATGCAAGACAGTGACCCACCAATCTTCTCATCTCATTCAGTCACCTTCACAAACGTACTACAGCTCTTTCTCTCTTTATAAATATCTTGTATTTTGGCATGGTTTCGTCACTACCTGCATCTCCAATAATTTCATCTGAATCGTTATAGAGAGGATATATGACAAACCTAGCGAATATGCCCACTGCTGCTTGACTTAGTCATAAACCTGAATGTGGTCTTTGCTTACAACTGGAAGTAAAACTGTTCCACAAATGCCTTGACTGGTTTGTGTCCAATTCTTCTTTCTTACTCGATAATTCCACACTCAGTGTCTTATGCCCACGGGGACAATGCAGTCAAGACAATGCAGTGAAAAGAGGCAAGACCTGAGAAGATTCTTTTCTTCCAGATTGTTTTGTAATCCCTGGTTAAAACTAATTATTATGCTTTGTAATCAGAATAAAAATGTCATTGAAATAGCTCAACACACTTCTTTAGAGCATAAAATATCCATTAAAGACAATAATGTACTTTAATAACTTACGAGCTGATGAATAAAAACATATGGGTTGAAGTTTTCTTAAATTGTACTATGATTTCAAAACTAAATGAAAATTAAGTTTGGAAAAAATGATTTGAGAAGTTGGACTAATTATTCAAGATATTTAACAAATTCTAAAATAAGGAAGTGTAAAACTATACACTAATTTTACTAAATTTTATGTATTTAATAGGAAATGCCAATAAGCTAAAACATAAGTAGCCATGTCCCCACCTGAAAACAGAGGATGGTAAAAGAACTTAAAATAGTATCATTTCCAGTGAATACCAATAAAATTAAATTAATTTCATTATTTTAAGCTGCAAATGCTTTTCATCATCCCAAATGGAAAAGCTCTCAACCGTCTATAATTGATTAGCACTTTTTACATTTATTTGCTACTTACCATTCATTGCCTAGTTTTTGTTGTTTTTGCCACATGCAGTGACATTTCACCATACTGCTTCTAGCTCCTACACAGCAGAGCACAAATCCTATACATGTTGTGTTGTGCCTGTTCCCACACACGGTATGGTGTCAGGTCCATAGTACACACACAAAGTCAAGGTTAATTTCTCAAAGTAGATCTCTTTAGTGAAATTTAGAGAATGTGAATCATACAACAAAATAAAAAAATAATTTACGGATTTAAATATATTTAAATAAATATTGCATATAAGATTTACATCTAAGATTCATCAAAATATCTTCTTTTTACTTTGTTTCATGTTAATAAAACCCTATTCTGTATTTTATTTAACACAGAAACCATTACTTATCACTTGAAACTTTAAAACTAAGATATTTTTCAGGCTTTATTCTGGGCCAAGTCAAAGTCAAACTCTGAATACCTTGTCCTGAATTGTTTAGCTCAGATATTGGTTTGGGGCCACCATCTTTATTTAAAGTATGAGACAATTCATCTCAATATATTAGCATTGTATTTCTGTGAGAGAACAAGAAATAAGAGAGAGAGAGAGAGAGAGAGAGAGAGAGAGAGAGAGAGAGAGAGAGAAAGGATTAGGAAGAGGAAGATGAGGGAAAAAGAGAAGGGGGAGAAAGAGAGAAGGAAGGAAGGAAGGAAGGAAGGAAGGAAGGAAGGGAGGAGAAAGGGAAGAAGGATGGAAAGAAAGAAGAAGAAAATATTTGGAAATTAAGCAAGACACTTCTAAATGACCCATGGGTCAACACAGATTATAAGAAAAAATAGAAAATAGCTTTAACTGAATTTTAAAAATGTAAATATTTATGGGATGACATTATACTTGTAGTTACAGAGAAATTTATAGCTTTAAACACCTATATTGGAAAACTGAACTTCCACCTTAAAAAATAGAAAAAGAATAGCAAACTAAACCCAAACAACAAGAAGAAATTAACTAATAAAGACTAGAGCAAAAACTAATTAGATTGAAAGCAGAGAAACAGAGAAAGTTAATGAAACCAAAAGTTGATGATTTGACAAGATCAGTAAAATGACAACACTTAAGGCTAGAAGCATCAAGGAAGAAAAGATAACACACAATTACCAAAACCAGGAATGAAAGAAGGAACATTTCTATAGAACTTAAAGAAGTTAAAAGAATTCTAAGAGATCACCAAGAGCAACATTATACCAATAAATTAGACAAGCTAGAACAGAGTGACAAATTCCTAGAAAGACATAATCTACTAAAATGGACTCAAGACAAAACAAGAAATCTGCATACATGGATTATAAATAAAAAATTGAATTAGTAATAGAAATGGCTGCTTGTCAAAAAAACTCAAGTTCAGACAGTTTTGCTGGTAAATTCTATCAAACATTTAAAAAAGAAATCACAATTCATCAAAAATTTTTTTAGAAAAATAAAGGAAGAGGAAAGACCTCCCAACTCATTCCATTAGGTTAGTACTTAGCTCTGATACTAAAGCCAACTGAAGGCATTCATTTCAAATTATGAAATAGTATCTCTCACGACTGTAGACACAACATTTCTCAATGAAATATTAGTAAGCTAAATCCAGCAATACCTAAAAAAGTATTGTAAACCTTGACAAAGTGGGATTCATACCAGAAATGCAAGATTTAATTTAATATAAGAACCCCAACATCAGACTTTGGTGGCTCAGTTGGTTAAGCCTGACTCTTGATTTTGGCTCAGGTCATGATCTCACACTCCTGAGATCAAGCCCCTTATCGCAATCTGTGCTCAGTTATGGAGCCTGTTGAAGATTCTCTCTCTCCCTCTCCCTCTGCCCCTGACCTGCTTGCACATGCTCTCTCTCTCTCTCTCTCTCTCTCTCTCTCTCTCTCTCTCAAAACAAAACAAAAGCAAAAACCTAATCAATATGCCCCATAAACATAATAAATGACAAAATTTACATGAAAATCTCAATAGATGCAGAAAAAAATCCAATACCCACTTATACATTTATATATAAAAAAACCGTCAACAGATAAGAAATAGAAGAAAATTTCCTTAACTTGATAAAGGGCATCTACAAAAGAAACAAACAAAAACAAATGAATAAGTCCTATAGTTAACATTACACATAACTGTGACATTTTAAATGAATTTCCTAAGATTAGGAACAAAGCAATGCTGTTCATTCTCACCCCTTCTCATTAATCTTGTGCAGAAGGTTGTGGCCAGAACAGTCAGGCACAAAATATTAATTCCATATTGAAAGGAAGACGCAGAACTGTCTTTATTTGTAGATGACAGGATTTTGGATATAAAACATCCCAAAGAACACTCTTACCCACCCCCAACCTTCCTCCTAAATACACTATTAGAACTAATAAATGAGCTCAGCAAGGTCACAGGACATAAGATTGATATAAAAAAAATGTATTTCTATATACTTGTAATGAGCATATGGAAATGAAATTAAGAAAACAATGTCATTCACAATAACAATAAAAGGATTAAAATGCTAAAGGATAAATATAACAAAAGAGGTGCATGACTATACAACATGGATAGAGAAATCAAATAATGCTCTAAATAAAGGAGAGACATTTTGGGGCGCCTGGGTGGCGCAGTCGGTTAGGCGTCCAACTTCAGCCAGGTCACGATCTCGCGGTCCGTGAGTTCGAGCCCCGCGTCGGGCTCTGGGCTGATGGCTCGGAGCCTGGAGCCTGTTTCCGATTCTGTGTCTCCCTCTCGCTCTGCCCCTCCCCCGTTCATGCTCTGTCTCTCTCTGTCCCAAAAATAAATAAAAAACGTTGAAAAAAAAATTTAAAAAAATAATATAAAGGAGAGACATTTCATGTTCATGAAAAACTCATAGATTTTATCAACTTGTGAGAAACATAGATGGGGATAAAGTGCCCTAATTCAGAGAGATGATATGGAGGTCATGATAATACATTAAGAAACAAAAAAAGCATCATTTCTCACTATTTAAATGTTAGTGCTTCCTTTTTTTTTTTTTTTTTTTTTAATTTTCATGTATTTTATTTTATTTTATTTTATTTTTTTTATTTATTTTTTTTTTTAATATATGAAATTTACTGTCAAATTGGTTTCCATACAACACCCAGTGCTCATCCCAAAAGGTGCCCTCCTCAATACCCATCACCCACCCTGCCCTCCCTCCCACCCTGCCCTCCCTCCCACCCCCCATCAACCCTCAGTTTGTTCTCAGTTTTTAACAGTCTCTAATGCTTTGGCTCTCTCCCACTCTAACCTCTTTTTTTTTTTTTTTTTTTTTTTTTTCCTTCCCCTCCCCCATGGGTTTCTGTTATGTTTCTCAGGATCCACATAAGAGTGAAACCATATGGTATCTGTCTTTCTCTGTATGGCTTATTTCACTTAGCATCACACTCTCCAGTTCCATCCATGTTGCTACAAAAGGCCATATTTCATTTTTTCTCATTGCCACGTAGTATTCCATTGTGTATATAAACCACAATTTCTTTATCCATTCATCAGTTGATGGACATTTAGGCTCTTTCCATAATTTGGCTATTGTTGAGAGTGCCGCTATAAACATTGGGGTACAGGTGCCCCTATGCATCAGTACTCCTGTATCCCTTGGATAAATTCCTAGCAGTGCTATTGCTGGGTCATAGGGTAGGTCTATTTTTAATTTTCTGAGGAACCTCCACACTGCTTTCCAGAGCGGCTGCACCAATTTGCATTCCCACCAACAGTGCAAGAGGGTTCCTGTTTCTCCACATCCTCTCCAGCATCTATAGTCTCCTGATTTCTTCATTTTGGCCACTCTGACTGGCGTGAGGTGGTATCTGAGTGTGGTTTTGATTTGTATTTCCCTGATAAGGAGCGACGTTGAACATCTTTTCATGTGCCTGTTGGCCATCCGGATGTCTTCTTTAGAGAAGTGTCTATTCATGTTTTCTGCCCATTTCTTCACTGGGTTATTTGTTTTTCGGGTGTGGAGTTTGATGAGCTCTTTATAGATTTTGGATACTAGCCCTTTGTCCGATGTGTCATTTGCAAATATCTTCTCCCATTCCGTTGGTTGCCTTTTAGTTTTGTTGGTTGTTTCCTTTGCTGTGCAGAAGCTTTTTATCTTCATAAGGTCCCAGTAATTCACTTTTGCTTTTAATTCCCTTGCCTTTGGGGATGTGCCGAGTAAGAGATTGCTACGGCTGAGGTCAGAGAGGTCTTTTCCTGCTTTCTCCTCTAAGGTTTTGATGGTTTCCTGTCTCACATTCAGGTCCTTTATCCATTTTGAGTTTATTTTTGTGAATGGTGTGAGAAAGTGGTCTAGTTTCAACCTTCTGCATGTTGCTGTCCAGTTCTCCCAGCACCATTTGTTAAAGAGACTGTCTTTTTTCCATTGGATATTCTTTCCTGCTTTGTCAAAGATGAGTTGGCCATACGTTTGTGGGTCTAGTTCTGGGGTTTCTATTCTATTCCATTGGTCTATGTGTCTGTTTTTATGCCAATACCATGCTGTCTTGATGATGACAGCTTTGTAGTAGAGGCTAAAGTCTGGGATTGTGATGCCTCCTGCTTTGGTCTTCTTCTTCAAAATTACTTTGGCTATTCGGGGCCTTTTGTGGTTCCATATGAATTTTAGGATTGCTTGTTCTAGTTTCGAGAAGAATGCTGGTGCAATTTTGATTGGGATTGCATTGAATGTGTAGATAGCTTTGGGTAGTATTGACATTTTGACAATATTTATTCTTCCAATCCATGAGCAGGGAATGTCTTTCCATTTCTTTATATCTTCTTCAATTACCTGCATAAGCTTTCTATAGTTTTCAGCATACAGATCTTTTACATCTTTGGTTAGATTTATTCCTAGGTATTTTATGCTTCTTGGTGCAATTGTGAATGGGATCAGTTTCTTCATTTGTCTTTCTGTTGCTTCATTGTTAGTGTATAAGAATGCAACTGATTTCTGCACATTGATTTTGTATCCTGCAACTTTGCTGAATTCATGTATCAGTTCTAGCAGACTTTTGGTGGAGTCTATCGGATTTTCCATGTATAATATCATGTCATCTGCAAAAAGCGAAAGCTTGACTTCATCTTTGCCAATTTTGATGCCTTTGATTTCCTTTTGTTGTCTGATTGCTGAGGCTAGAACTTCCAGCACTATGTTAAACAGCAGCGGTGACAGTGGGCATCCCTGTCGTGTTCCTGATCTCAGGGAAAAAGCTCTCAGTTTTTCCCCGTTGAGGATGATGTTAGCTGTGGGCTTTTCATAAATGGCCTTTATGATCTTTAAGTATGTTCCTTCTATCCCGACTTTCTCAAGGGTTTTTATTAAGAAAGGGTGCTGGATTTTGTCAAAGGCCTTTTCTGCATCGATTGACAGGATCATATGGTTCTTCTCTTTTTTTTTGTTAATGTGATGTATCACGTTGATCGATTTGCGAATGTTGAACCAGCCCTGCATCCCAGGAATGAATCCCACTTGATCATGGTGAATAATTCTTTTTATATGCTGTTGAATTCGATTTGCTAGTATCTTATTAAGAATTTTTGCATCCATATTCATCAGGGATATTGGCCTGTAGTTCTCTTTTTTTACTGGGTCTCTGTCTGGTTTAGGAATCAAAGTAATACTGGCTTCATAGAATGAGTCTGGAAGTTTTCCTTCCCTTTCTATTTCTTGGAATAGCTTGAGAAGGATAGGTATTATCTCTGCTTTAAATGTCTGGTAGAACTCCCCTGGGAAGCCATCTGGTCCTGGACTCTTATTTGTTGGGAGATTTTTGATAACCGATTCAATTTCTTCGCTGGTTATGGGTCTGTTCAAGCTTTCTATTTCCTCCTGATTGAGTTTTGGAAGAGTGTGGGTGTTTAGAAATTTGTCCATTTCTTCCAGGTTGTCCAATTTGCTGGCATATAATTTTTCATAGTATTCCCTGATAATTGTTTGTATCTCTGAGGGATTGGTTGTAATCATTCCATTTTCATTCATGATTTTATCTATTTGGGTCATCTCCCTTTTCTTTTTGAGAAGCCTGGCTAGAGGTTTGTCAATTTTGTTTATTTTTTCAAAAAACCAACTCTTGGTTTCGTTGATCTGCTCTACAGTTTTTTTAGATTCTATATTGTTTATTTCTGCTCTGATCTTTATTATTTCTCTTCTTCTGCTGGGTTTAGGCTGCCTTTGCTGTTCTGCTTCTATTTCCTTTAGGTGTGCTGTTAGATTTTGTATTTGGGATTTTTCTTGTTTCTTGAGATAGGCCTGGATTGCAATGTATTTTCCTCTCAGGACTGCCTTCGCTGCATCCCAAAGCGTTTGGATTGTTGTATTTTCATTTTCGTTTGTTTCCATATATGTTTTAATTTCTTCTCTAATTGCCTGGTTGACCCACTCATTCGTTAGTAGGGTGTTCTTTAACCTCCATGCTTTTGGAGGTTTTCCAGACTTTTTCCTGTGGTTAATTTCAAGCTTCATAGCATTGTGGTCTGAAAGTATGCATGGTATAATTTCAATTCTTGTAAACTTATGAAGGGCTGTTTTGTGACCCAGTATATGATCTATCTTGGAGAATGTTCCATGTGCACTCGAGAAGAAAGTATATTCTGTTGCTTTGGGATGCAGAGTTCTAAATATATCTGTCAAGTCCATCTGATCCAATGTATCATTCAGGGCCCTTGTTTCTTTATTGACTGTGTGTCTAGATGATCTATCCATTTCTGTAAGTGGGGTGTTAAAGTCCCCTGCAATGACCACATTCTTATCAATAAGGTTGCTTATGTTTATGAGTAATTGTTTTATATATCTGGGGGCTCCGGTATTTGGCGCATAGACATTTATAATAGTTAGCTCTTCCTGGTGGATAGACCCTGTGATTATTATATAATGCCTTTCTTCATCTCTTGTTACAGCCTTTAATTTAAAGTCTAGTTTGTCTGATAGAAGTATGGCTACTCCAGCTTTCTTTTGGCTTCCAGGAGCATGATAAATAGTTCTCCATCCCCTCACTCTCAATCTAAAGGTGTCCTCAGATCTAAAATGAGTCTCTTGTAGACAGCAAATAGATGGGTCTTGTTTTTTTATCCATTCTGATACCCTATGTCTTTTGGTTGGCGCATTTAATCCATTTACATTCAGTGTTATTATAGAAAGATATGGGTTTAGAGTCATTGTGATGTCTGTATGTTTTATGCTTGTAGTGATGTCTCTGGTACTTTGTCTCACAGGATCCCCCTTAGGATCTCTTGTAGGGCTGGTTTCGTGGTGACAAATTCCTTCAGTTTTTGTTTGTTTGGGAAGACCTTTATCTCTCCTTCTATTCTAAATGACAGACTTGCTGGATAAAGGATTCTCGGCTGCATATTTTTTCTGTTTAGCACACTGTAGATATCGTGCCAAGCCTTTCTGGCCTGCCAAGTTTCAAAGGAGAGATCAGTCACGAGTCTTATAGGTCTCCCTTTATATGTGAGGGCACGTTTATCCCTTGCTGCTTTCAGAATTTTCTCTTTATCCTTGTATTTTGCCAGTTTCACTATGATATGTCGTGCAGAAGATCGATTCAAGTTACGTCTGAAGGGAGTTCTCTGTGCCTCTTGGATTTCAATGCCTTTTTCCTTCCCCAGTTCAGGGAAGTTCTCAGCTATAATTTGTTCAAGTACCCCTTCAGCACCCTTCCCTCTCTCTTCCTCCTCTGGGATACCAATTATGCGTATATTATTTTTTTTTAGTGTATCACTTAGTTCTCTAATTTTCCCCTCATACTCCTGGATTTTTTTATCTCTCTTTCTTTCAGCTGCCTCTTTCTCCATAACTTTATCTTCTAGTTCACCTATTCTCTCCTCTGCCTCTTCAAGCCGAGCCATCGTGGATTCCATTTTGTTTTGCAATTCGTTTAAAGCGTTTTTCAACTCCTCGTGACTGTTCCTTAGTCCCTCGATCTTTGTGGCAAGAGATTCTCTGCTGTCCTGTATACTGTTTTCAAGCCCAGCGATTAATTTTATGACTATTATTCTAAATTCACTTTCTGTTATATTATTTAAATCCTTTTTGATCAGTTCATTAGCTGTTGTTATTTCCTGGAGATTCTTCTGAGGGGAATTCTTCCGTTTGGTCATTTTGGAGAGTCCCTGGCATGGTGAGGACCTGCAGGGCACTTCCCCTGTGCTGTGGTGTACACCTGGAGTTAGTGGGCGGGGCCGCAGTCCGACCCGATGTCTGCCCCCAGCCCACTGCTGGGGCCACAGTCAGACTGGTGTGTGCCTTCTCTTCCCCTCTCCTAGGGGCGGGATTCACTGTGGGGTGGCGTGTCCC
This sequence comes from Panthera onca, assembly GCF_046562875.1. Lineage (NCBI taxonomy): Eukaryota > Metazoa > Chordata > Mammalia > Carnivora > Felidae > Panthera > Panthera onca. Next base: position 19,279,746 of record NC_138343.1, on the reverse strand, counting down.
GTCTGGGCTACTTGCACACTGCCAGGCTTGTGTTGCTGGGGATCTGGCGTATTAGCTGGGGTGGGTAGGCAAGGTGCACGGGGGCTGGAGGGGCAGGCTTAGCTCGCTTCTCCTTAGGTGATCCACTTCAGGAGGGGCCCTGTGGCAGCGGGAGGGAGTCAGATCCGCTGCCGGAGGTTTGGCTCCGCAGAAGCACAGAGTTGGGTGTTTGCGCGGAGCGAGCAAGTTCCCTGGCAGGAACTGGTTCCCTTTGGGATTTTGGCTGGGGGATGGGCGGGGGAGATGGCGCTGGCGCCTTTGTTCCCCGCCAAGCTGAGCTCTGCCGTCTGGGGGCTCAGCAGCTCTCCCTCCCTTTGTCCTCCAGCCTTCCCGCTTTCCGAGCAGAGCTGTTAACTTATGACCTCCCAGACGCTAAGTCGCGCTTGCTGTCGGAACACAGTCTGTCCGGCCCCTCCGCTTTTGCCAGCCAGACTCGGGGGCTCTGCTTGGCCGGCGAGCCGCCCCTCCGCCCCGGCTCCCTCCCGCCAGTCCGTGGAGCGCGCACCGCCTCGCCGCCCTTCCTACCCTCTTCCGTGGGCCTCTAGTCTGCGCTTGACTCCGGAGACTCCCTTCTGCTAATCCTCTGGCGGTTTTCTGGGTTCTTTAGGCAGGTGTAGGTGGAATCTAAGTGATCGGCAGGACGCGCTGTGAGCCCCGCGTCCTCCTACGCCGCCATCTTCCGGAACCTCTCAGTGCTTCTTTTTCCTTTAACTTCATTCAATCTATTTTTAAAAATAATTCCTATGGGCATTTGGTGGCTCAGTCAGTCGAGCACTCAAGCCTTGATTTCAGCTCATGGTTCAAGCCCTGCTTTGGGCTCTGCACTGAGCATGGAATCTACTTGAGATTCTCTCTCTCTCTCTCTCTCTCTCTCGCTCTCAAATTAAAAAAAAAAAAAGTCATTTCTAATATATTATCATTATGATAACACCGGTAAAGGAAATTTACTGTATCCTTATTTGTTTTAATGACATCAATGAGTTTCATCAAAATAAAGGTTCTGAAACTGCATGTGTCTATGTGTCTTTTCCCTCTCTTCCCCTTTTTTGACTTCGTGTTCCAGTTAATTTCTTGAGTTGGGACATTACTGGCAGATTTAGTTCTATTTATTAAAAATATTTTCCACTGACTAAGGATGGAAACAAGCATACTCTTAACTCCTCAGAAACTGAGATTTCCAAATTATTTCCAAAAATTGGGAAATCAGATGTTTCCCCAAACTAACAAGGCAACTAATAACCTTACCTGATCCCAATGAAAGCTTTTAAGAATTGATTTATGTAAAGAAAAAAAAAGTTTATACACACCAAAAACATATGCTTGCCATAAATATGAAAACCATTGTTTTTCAACGTGACTTGAGATTTTAAATTTTGACATAGTTCATTAATTAAGACATTATGTGTTTTCTAGAAATAATATTTTCTTATTCTAGCTCTTAGACTTTCAGCTGGTTTTGTAATAGCAGTAAATGTATTATAAGGAGAGTTTTACTTAGCTTTTCTTTTGTACATATCATTTTCAGATCATGAATACCTGCTTCTGGTTAAAATTAATTAATACTAAGAAAATGCTTTGAGAATAGTAAAATTAAAATAGGATGCTAATAACTAGGATAAAAACAAAGTTTAATTTTATTTCTGTTCTTTTAAAGTCACAGAATTTTGTAACTGTTACTAATGAGATGTTATAGAATTTTTAATACTTTCCTTTTTTATTAAACTAGCAAATTTAGCTTTTTTTTACTTTAAACATTTAGGAAAGTCTCTTTTTTTTTCTTCTAAAAATTCTTCTCCAACTGACTTCCAATCAACTTCAAGGTTTGGAGTAAAAAGTTTGTTAATTTTCATGCTCTACTCCTACTGAGTGATGTCTGGCAGGTACATTAGCCTGTCTCCACTTGAGTTTCCAAACCCAAAAATTTGCTGTGATATTACCTCTTTTATGGAGTGATTGTGATGATAGATAGATTGCACACAAAACACTTATAAAGTATAGAATAACAAGCAAAAGTATTAATAGTTATGTTTAAACTAAGAGAGTTCAAGGAATACACACACACACACACACACACACAAGGCAATATTATTAATCCATAAAAAAAATCCTTCCATCTGCAGCAACACGGATAGACTTTGAAGGCAGTATGCTAAACAAAATAAGTCAAAGAAAGAGAAATACTTTATAATCTCACCTATATGTAGAATCTTAAAAAAACAAACTCACAGAAACAGAACTGATTGGTGTTTGCCAGAGGCAGAGCATAGGATGGGGGACATGGGTGAAGGTGGTCAAAAGGTACAAACTTCCTATTATAGGATAAATAAGTTTGAAATATAATGGATAGCATGATAGCTGTAGTTAGCAATACTGTATTATATATTTGAAAGTTGCTAAGAGAACAGATATTAAAAGTTCTTATCACAAGAAAAGAGTAACTATGTCAGATGATGGTATGTTAACTAAACTTATTGTGATAATAATTTCGTAATATATATGTAGATCAAATCATCATGTTCTACAACTTAAACGTGTACAATGATATATGTCTATTATACCTCAATAAAACTTGAGTAAAAACTATTGTTATCTCACATGAGTTGCCATTTTATAATTTGAAAACAATATCCTGATAATAAACAATGAATCATATGATAGTTAATTGTTTATTTTTACTGATTTTTTTCTTGATCTAGTTAAAGATACTGGATTATTTTTTTTATATAGACCTTGGTACAACATGAGTTGCCTCCTTAAAAATTTTCAGGAGTTCTATGTTACCGTAAGTGTTTAATTCAAAATTATAATCTTGGACTTGAAAATTCTAATTTAATCCATTTCACTCCACTCAAACAGATGGAGTTTAAAACCTACCACTTCCACATACTGTAATCCTGAACTTCCCTATGCCTCAGTTGTCTCGTCTATAAGACAGAAATTAAAATAGTTCATCCTTTGCATTTGTTTCAAGGGCAGTACTTATAAGTATCTTAACACAATATTTAGCACCTCGCAAATATTTAAGGATTTTTTTTTCACCAAACACGCTTTTTTCTCCATTTTTCTTTGTTCTTCTCTTTTTCTCCTTCCTCCTTTTTTTTCTTTCTTTCATTGATCACCTTTTATTCTCTTCTGTTCTATAAGCCTTTTATTCAAAATCTGCTGGGTTTTTCATTTGTTTGTTCATTTCTTAAGTCATCAATCATTTACTGAGTGCCTCTCATAAGCCTCTTATTGTGGTAATTCCTAGTGAGAAAAAAATAGACCTATCTCTAGCTTCATATAGACAATTTTTTTAAGTTTATTTTTATTTATTTTGAGAGAGAGAGAGACAGAGAAAGAGAAAGAGAGAGAGGGAGAGAGAGAGAATCCCAAGCAGGCCCTGTGCTGATAGCACAGAGCCGGACTTGGGACTCGATCATACAAACCATGAGATCATGACCTGAGTCACAATCAAGAGTCTGATGCTTAACCACTGGGCCACCCAGGTGCCTCTACAGGCTATATTCTGAAGGAGGAGACAGATATTCATTAAATCATCATGTTAAACACATAATATTGTCAATGTGACAATAGCTACAAGAGAGAGGTATAATCATGTTCTGAGAACACATCATAGAGAAAACTGACCTAGTGAAAGAATTGAAGGAGGTTTTCCTGAGCAAGAGAACCTTGCCCTGAGTGCTGAAGGATGATTTAGAGGTAAGCAGGAGAATATGCAGGAGAAGCACATCCAAGGATAGGCAACAATTTGTGCACAAGAACCAAGGTGGGGAAAGAGCATGCATGATGTGAAGGATGAAAAGAACAAACAAAGCTAGAGCCCAGCAGAGGAAGAACATGGAAAGAGTGTCTGGAGAAAGCATGGTTGGCTACACTGAAGGGTTTGCTTTCTTCTAAGGACAATGGGAGACTAAAAAACTGACATGGATTTTTTTTTTTTTTTTGGACTCATACATGTTGAAAACTCTTATTTTTGTAATGGATTAGAGGGGAATCAGGATGGATGCAGAAGGACAACTTAGAAGACCACTACCCTCATCTTTGAGGAAGATTTTGAAAATGTGGTCCAGAACAGAATACTTCAGATGATCAGAGCTATTATGGAGGAAAGAAAAATCAATAATATTTGTTAGTGAGTTTAGGGAAGGAAGGTTTCAAAGAAGACTCAAGATTTTTGACTTGAATAATAATGTAGATGGTGTTTTGGGAGGAGCATGGAGTGGGGATCAAGGAAGTACAGATGAATTTTAATTGGAGAATTTTATTAGTTTTAGAGAACTTGGAGTCTCAAAAACAAAATGTCAAGAAGACAGATGGGCATATGAGCCCCAAAATCAGAGGATATAGGGGCTCGATCTATAAATCATTTATAAATATGTTGCAATTCAAAGGACAGGTATGTTTGAACTCAACAGAAAATATATACAACAAGAAAAAAAAGAGTCCTTAGGATCAGCATTTCATGTCCGAAGTAAATGAGGTCGAGTCTGAAAGGAGATGGGAATGAGCATCAGGACGGTAGGAAGTAAAATCTGGAGGCTCTAACCACCAAGGGAAGAAAAATTAAAAAAGAAAAAGTCAAAATTTGAATCCAGCTGAGAAGGCTTGTACAAAAATGACTGGAAATCTCAGCTCTGGTGAACAAGACACCAGTGTTAACCTAAAGTAATCAAATCCATTTTGGATTAAAGTGAGTAAATAGAGACAATGACAAAAATAATTATTTGGAGAAGTTTGGGTCTGAAGTGGAGAAAATAGAGAAGAAAGTTACCAGGAGGAGTGAGATACCTAGAGATTATTTCTTGTTAGTGTTTTAAGAAGGGGGCATGAGCACATTGAAAACCCAGTGGAAAAGCCCCAGTTGAGAGAAAGAGGATGAGAGAGAGTGAAAGGAGAGACAGAGACAGAGACAGAGGCACAGACACAGACACAGACAGACACAGAAGGAGTTTGAATACATAAAAGAGAGATGACTCATAATTTCAGATCCCTGAGGATGCAATAGATAACACAGATGTAGAAAATAGCCTTAGGTAGGAGGAATGACATTTTGAATTGTAGCCTGAAGGAAATAAAATAATAATAAAACTTTCCCCTGGATAACTATTATAGACTTTATAAGCATACACAAGATTAACATTTTTCCATCTGGGCTGCCCTTACTAGGTATAACACTGTTGTGACAAACTTTTTAAAAATTGGTTCTGAAGAAGTCCAGTGATGCCTGAGATCTATCACAGAAGTATCAGTTAGCGAGCGTGAATCTGTAATCATCTCTGCTTTCAACAAAGACAGAGGGAATGAGACTCAAGACATTCATGTATTCATAGAAAATTGGGACATAGGTGGGTAAACAGAGCAATTTAATTAGCATGATCCTCTAGGTAGAAGTAAATGGTCTATTTGTGTTGGGTTAATGAACTCTTCCAGGGCACTGAATAGAACCATGGTGGTGTCTTCAAAGGACTCATTGACCTCACAGGGATGAGCACTTTTCTATCAGAGAGCTCTTTATTTACCAATCTTTACACTCTGCAGGAGAAGGCCACATGTTTATGAGGTATCAGCTTCCCATAGGTAAAGGAAGTGTTTTTCACAGGTTTCGCCCTGATACACACAACAAACATGACAATTTCTAGTAGAACTGTTTTTCTTCCTATGCATAAATAAAGCGGGGCTGCCCAGCATTGTTTAATTTTATCAAGGTAACACAGATGGAAAATCATAGTAATCTTCTATACAAGGTGACATCTCTGCACTATATCTGGATGTTATTCGGTATAGAAGATGTGTGGTCGAAGTCTGAGTAGGGGTGATCCAGTGGTTGCTGACTTTTTCATCTGTATAGTTGCTGCTTTTTCTAGAGATGAGACCCAGTGATGCTTATTTGACACCCATGTGAGCATTCATAAGACAATAAGCATTTTTGAGTCCTTACTGTATGCTAAGAAAATACTACTCTGGACCATGATGAAGGAAGACAAGAAAAAAAAGACACAACTAAATGTCTAATCATTTATGTTAATTGTAGTAACCCAATCATTGTTTTATTTGAGGTGTTCTGTTGTCTATATACAAGCCAAGACAAATAGAAGGAAAAGAGAAACATGCACTATTCTTTCCCTCTTAATTTATGTAACAATTATTCATGATTCTCTTACTTTTCTGTCTTCCTTGTGGTACAGGGGATATCTTTCCCAGCCTTGGAAATTCAAGACAGTGTCCATTTCTGGTACAAAAGGCAGGCATGCTTGCAGCCTATTATAATATATTCAGATTTCTTGAGTTTAGGTTCCTCAGCTGGGACACAAATCTATGTGTGTGGGATCCAACAGGGTCTTTCAGTGTCACCCCTGTAAGATTTGAGAGACAAGGGTAATCAGCACAAATATTATCTTCATGTTCTTGCTGTGCTGAGTCATGAAGTCATTTGTCTCTGACCCAGGAGTCACATGTCTTATGCCAGGAACCATGAAACCATAGCAGGCTAATTTGTTGGTTTGCAAGTAGGGTAAAAATCTCCAAGACCTCACAGTTCTTCACAGTCCTTTGTTTCTTTGGTTTATAAGTTGATTTCCTAAGAGTAACTATGTAAATCATTCAGAGTTCCTGACTCTCAGAAGAAAGTTGTGTAAACAATTCGACAGAACAGGCCTATGTCAGAACTGGGATGATCTCGATGCCTTCTGGGGGTGGACTATATCTTCAAACTTCCATCATGTTTGGGGCCACAGTTAATAAGATACAGAAATTAGAATAAAATTCAAACTACAGATAAATATTTTGTCTTCTGTGCAATGTTTAACACTATTCTTATGGAATTTTGTTTAAAACTCATCTTGGTATTCTATCTTGTTAGTTTACATTAGCATATAAAAGTCGAGCTATATCTAAATGTTAATATTATCATTAATATTGTTACCTCATCTTTAGGTGTTTCGTCTGTGCTCTTGAGACCCTAAAACCTTAAAGAAGAAACCGTGGCCATATTTCTTCTCCCATTCTTGACTAGCGTGGTGCATTGCCAAAAGACTTCAGGTCACAAGTGAGAAAACACATCCAAATTGACTGCGTCTTTTCTTATTTCTCAACTGTCAAACAATTGAGAAATTTGTTTTGGATAAAGCACTGACATTCCTTCTTCCATCCCCAGCCCTGTTCCACACAGTGCACAGTTTTTCAGCTGACCACTGATGGCTGTCAATATGAAAATTCTCAGACAGAAGACAAGGAATATGTCATGTTTTTTTTTAGTTCTTCAAGCTTCTGATTAGGACAAGAGCCAGCAATTACACACACTTAGCCCCGTTCTCTTCATGAACACAGACAAAGCAGAATCTCTTTGGGATTATAAGAAAAACGACTCTGTTCCTGACACAAAATGACTAGGACCCAACAGCTTATTAAAAAAAGCTATGGTTCAGGGCATGTGAGGACAAAGAGGAGTGGTGAGCTATTTCTCTGTCTTCTAAACTCTGTATTCTTTCATAACTGGGAAAAGACCTCCAGCTTGCAAGTAGCTGATCACACTGGGGACAGCTGGTATCCAGGAACCAATTCAGTCCCATCAGAGCAAAGCAGCCCCATCAGTCATTCATTCAACATGTATTTTTCAAGTGTCGGCAATGAGATTGCACTGTTGTAGCGCCTGCATTGTTGTGGGTTCTGGTGAAAGACTGTAACACAAAGTAAGTAAGGATCTTGCTGTCCCTAAATATATAGTCAAGGGGGGATGACAGCCAATGAGGATCTAACATGTGCTATTGAAATTTAAAAGAAAGCAAGCTAGGGTGCCTGGGTGGCTCAGTTGATTAAGCAAGCATCTGACTTGATTTTGGTGTAGGTCATGATCGCATGGTTCCCGAGTTTGAGTCTCACTTTGGACTCTGTGTTGACAGTGAGGAGCCTCCTAATGATTCTCTCTCTCTCTCCCTCTCTCTCTGCCCTTCCCCCGCTCATGATGTCCCTCTCTCTCTCTCAAAAATAAATAAACTTTAAAAAAAAATAAAAGAAAACAAGCTGACCTAGTCCAAGGGTAAGTATGGATCTACGTAGGGTTCCTAAAGTAAATGACACATAAACGGAGAACTGAAACAAGAATAGACATTAAGCTGAGAAACAAAATGGGAGGAAAATAAGGAGATTTATGACGTAAAGCCCCTGAGGCAAAAGGTCCAGTGTAACTGGTTTATATAGAGAGAGGAGAATTGTTTATAATGATACTGAAAAGGTATATGGGGGGCTAGATAAAGAGCCTTTTAGGCTACAGTAATTATGGATTTGTTAGAGCTAATAGAAATCTATTTCTTTACAATGTGTGTTTGTAAAAATAACTCACTGCAGTATGAATTAAAAATTGAGTCAATAGTAGGTGAGGGGAGACTAGTTTTGCACTAGACAAGGAAACAAATGATGTTGGGCTAAACCATGAGGAAGATGATGGAGATAATTACAGGTGGAATTGCTAATAAGTAACACATTTATTTCAAAATAACCAGAGAAGAGGTAAAAGGGTTTTTGTTGTTGTTGTTGTTGTTGTTTTGTTTTGTTTTTTTGGTCAATAAATAAAGGAATCAAAGACTCATTGATCTGGAATCCAGGAACTACTTATGGAGAACACACCCCAGATTATTGACTTAAAAAAAAATCATGTTTATTTTTGAGAGAAAGCTATAGACAGAGAGCAAGAGGGGGAGAGGCAGAGAGAGCGAGACACAATCTGAAACAGGCTCCAGGCTCAGCACAGAGCCAGATGCAGGGCTTGAACTCACGAACCATGAGATCATGACCTGAGCTGAAGTCGGATTCTTAACCAACAGAGCCACCCAGGCACCCCCAGATTGCTGACAGAATCAACTAAAGTTATTATGAAATAACATATCTGAGTTTATGTTATGCCCATTCATTGTATTGGTATCCACTTTTATTATAGAAAAAATATATACTGCTGTTTTCTTCTGTCTCTATATTTTCTCTATAATATGGAACTTGTAATAGTTAAATTGTGTAATGGATATCTCTTACCTGATTGATTATAGAGTCTGTCTTGATTATTTTTAACCAATGGAATTATAATTAGATACCTAATTTATGGAAAAAATATTTTAGTAATTAAGCATTTATAAAATTAACAAGTGACTCTGTATATAAAGTTGCTTCTTTTCCATACTTCATATGAAGGAAACAAATGCTGAACATAGCTCATTGGTTTAATACTCCAACTTTTACTTCTCATTGTGAACAATAGAAGCTGGACCGAAAAGGCATATGGTCAAACCCAAGATGTCCTTGGCACCCTCCAGGAGGATCCAGGGCGTAAAGTAGGTTAGAATTCCAGAAGCAAAGAAAAAGCAAGATGCAAAATTATGTGAGGACAGACTCCAAACCCTTTGAGACAATCTAAAACTTCTACTCCAAGGATGAGCAAAAAGCTAAGAATTGTCAAGAGGACGGACTTCTACAAATCAAATCATCACCAAAAAGGTAAAAAATGTGATTCTGGACAATTAACAAGGAGTGGAACCAGGAGAATTTTCTCAAGAGATTAATCTAGAAGAAACTGAAGCTCTAACATAGTTAGGGAGGAAACCGGGTTATATACCACATCCACCAGCATCATTGCTCCTAATGAAAGTATTTTCTTGTGGTTGTTACTTTTGCTATTGTGGGAAAACCTCTAGCTTTCTCTAGTATATTTCCTTTTGTTTTACTCTCATGGGTGTGCTATGATCAAATAATCTCAAACTTAGGAGTCAGAAAAACTAAATTCACAGTCCAATATTGCCAATTACTAGTTCCTAGCACATTATTTCAACTAAAATAAGATTTAGTTCACTCATCTGTAATGTGCGGCTAACACACACAAATAGGACCATACAGATGTCAATAAAATCTAATATTATAGCTCAGCAATTATTTATTTTATGTTAAAAACCACTAACAAAACTGCATTTCTTTAAACTTTCTAAAAAAACAAAAACATTATATTCCATTGTTTATAATAATTAAAGCAGCAAAATGTGCATGTACCCATCATAGAAGGCCTATTTTTATGTTGTTTTAAGGAGACTGAATACGTAATAAATATATGCTGATATCATGTTGCTTTTGTGTTTAAAATAGTGGGTTATGGACTATTCCCTTCACAAAGATATAGCATTGCTTAAATTCAGGACCACAGAGTGAATACTTATGTAACTCAGTCTGATCCCCATCCAGTCCAACCATTAAAAAATTCGATGTATTCCCTCCCTTAGTATTTTATAGCTGTGTAACAAATTACCACAAACTTAAGGACTTAAAACAAGACAAAACCATTATTGTCTCCCAGTTTCATGGATTAGGAGTCCAGGTACAGGCTAGATGGGTTCTTTCCACATGATCTTACCAGGCTGACATCAAGGTGTTATCTGAAGTTCAAAGTTCTCCTCCAAGCAAGTGCACCGGTTTTTCACAGAATTCAGTTCCCTGACGTTGTAGGACTGAGGTCCCTGTTTCTAGCTGACTATCAGTTGAGGGTCATTTTCAGCTTCTAGAGGCTGCTCTTATAACTTGGCAGATTACTTCATAAAATCAAGCAGGGGAACCTTTCTCCATCCAAGAGGCTAAGAGTCTTATCCATGGGAGTGACTATCCTGACATAGTCAGAGGTTCTGTCCATACTCAAGGGGAAATGAACATGGGGCATCTATCCCAGGAGGCAGACATTTGGGGAGCCATTTAAAAATTCTGCTAACTACACTTCTTACTTCCTTATCATGTTATACGGTAATTTTTACAATGACCATGCCCCTAAAGAGTTCACAAAGTTGTAACAAACCAAGAGGGCAACACAACCTGGTAACTCAATAACTCTTCCTCCATTGGCAAAATAACTCAATGAGAGTGCTTTGTGAAGGATTAGTCCTGCCATCAAGAAATGATTCTGTTTCTGTTTACATCTGGCCAGATTTGGGGGTAAATTGGAAAAGAGCACCCCATCCCGGGGAATAGAACACTGCCTCCATTTCAGCCTGCATCCACTTCCCTGGGCTGAGTGAGCATCCTTGCTCCAACACAATGCACACACCTGCACGCAGAGGCCTTGCTTTGCAGGGAGCTCTCCTTCTTTGAAGGGACACGACTCAGGCCTGGCCATTTTATCTTTCTAAAGCACAGATTTCCATCTGTAAAAAGGGAATAGTAACTATACATTGCCTACCCTAAAATGGATTATTTTAGGGATCAAAGAAGATAACACATATTGAAGGACTGCCAACTATAAGATGCCACAAACATATGGTGTGATATACTTCTAGCAGTCACAGGGCCAGGCTGACCCATATGAAACGGCTACTTTGTAGGGCAAAACAGTTGAGCCTCAGCCATTTCCTTTGGATCAACACAAAAGTATAATTATTTAAATGCTACTTATTCCCAGGGAATATTGGCAAATATTTCTTTTGAAAAATTGTTCTGTGGGTCTCTTACATCACCAGAAGTAGGATTGTAATATTTATAGCCCAGAAGGAAATCTTTTCCAGGGAAAGAGAGGAGAATCTTGTGCCCTCTGGAGGTTTTAAATGGCGACCATACAATCTTCAGTAATAATTTTTAAAAAAATTAATGTTTATTTCTTTTTGAGAGGCAGAGTGCAAGTGGGGGAGGAGCACAGAGAGACGGAGACAGAATCTGAAGTAGGCTCCAGGCTCTGAGCTGTCAGCACGGAGCCTGATGTGGGGCTCTAACTCATGAGCCCTGAGCTCATGACCTGAGCTGAAGTCAGACACTTAACCGACTGAGCCACCCAAGTGCCCCCAATCTGAAGTATTATTAAAAGAATATTCCTGGGCAGCAGTCCAAGATGGCAGAGTAGAAAGATCCTGAACTCACCTACCCCCATGGACACAGCAAATATACAGCTATTTGTGGAACAACTGTCTCTGACAAAGACCTAGAAGCTACCTGAACAACTCCTCCACAACAGAGAATAAAAAGGTCTATAGGAGAGACAGGGATGGTCTCGCTAAAAAACCCACTCTGGCATGATGACCCATAATTGAGAGGCATCTCACAAAGCAGGAGTTAGTCCCTCAGGACGGAGAGGTTTGTGCACCACAGCATACACCCCGATTCTTGCAGCCTGTACTGGAAAGATAAGTCCCCAAAATGTCTACCTTTGAGAAACAAAGGGGCTTATGTCCAGGAGACCCAAATGGCTGAAGAGGGTTTTCTCAGGGCTCTCAGGCAGACTCACTCACCCCAAGGCCCAGCATGAAAGTAACATTTGGAAAAGTGTCTAGGCTATTTCTGAAGGAGTCCCGGTTGCTAATCTTACAGAGCCTACCGGAAGAGCTAAGGTCTCCTCTAACTCTCTATCTGGCAACCTCAGGCAGGTACGTACAATCAATTCCCACAATTTCTGCTGCCCACCTAAAGCCAGGGACGTGCCCCACCCCTGTGCTCTCCTGCTCCTGCACTGAAGCCTGTGGGCACAGGGACTATCTGGGGATTCTCCTTGATGGCCTGGCTCTGATGGCCGTGGGTGGGCACAGGGATTGTGCACCTGTGTCCCATGGGACTAGAAAGACTGTTCTATACAGCCTACCACCCCCAGGGCCCCACACTGACTAAACCCAGGCTTAGTCTTGCTGCCACAAAGGCCTATTCACTTATCCTGAAAAGCAGGCTTCACGTTTACACACATAGGGACTACAGAGATGCTCCCAGACGATGTAGACTGGGAGAGGCCATTTTGGGGGGAGGGGGTGAGTGAAACAAGTTAAAGGGGGTCAAGAAGCACAAACTTCTAATTATAAAATAAATAACTCGCAGGGATGTAACGTAAACCGTGGTGACTATAGTTAATAAGATGTAGTGTAGGTAGACTTGAAAATTGACGAGACTAAATCCTCAAAGTTCTCATCGCAAGAAAAAAAAACCAAACCTGTAACTTTGTCTGGTGACAGATGGTAATTAGACGTATTGTTGTGTGATCATTTAGCAGTGTATACAAATATCAGATCATTATGTTGTATACCTGAAACTAATATAATGTTATGTGTCAATTATACCTCAATAAAGAAAAAGAATATTTCCGAAAGAATTCTGAGTGAACATCCTAATGAATAATTAAAATAATGTTGCAGACCCTGTTTTGTAATTTAAAAAAAACAACAACAAAAAACAAAAACGGAATTGAGTTTCTAGGCTCATATGTTATGTTAGTATCCTAAGGCTTTCTTTGGTGAAGGGTGTGGTTTGTGGGAACCCAACATCACTTCCGGTGTCCCACTAGTTGAATTTCAGAACTATGTCAACTGGCCCTCAATAATGCCAGCATGACCTAGGAAAACACAGGTCCTTCCTCAGCTGAACTGTGTGACCTTAACTCTACAGACAACTTACCGGTAATGAGGGAGATAAGAATCCTATTATTCCGCCTTATGTCTGGAAATGGTCTCAGATCTTACTGAAATAACGCTAGTGATCTTCCACATTGTTATTAGGACAAGATAATAACTATACAACTTCGAATAGATTTTAAACCAATTTTTATATCATTGTAGGTGGTACATTTTTTAATGTTTATTTATTTATTTATATTATATGAAATTTATTGTCAGATTAGTTTCCATACAACACCCAGTGCTCATCCCAAACGATGCCCTCTTCAATGCCCATCACCTACCCACCCCTCCCTCCCATCCCCCATCAACCCTCAGTTAGTAGGTGGTACATTTGTAATCAGATCACTTTGTTCTTTTGTGTTTCACATTTAGGTTTGTTAAAAATCAATCCCAAGCCCTGTGATAGGATCACTGAAAAGTATAAAGCTGGATGAAATCGCAGAATTTTGAAAATTAAAGACCAACATATAATGACAATATACAAATTAAAATTTCCTCTTAAGTTAAAGTAAAAAAAAATAATTCGTTGACAGATTTTTCAAAAACGTATTTCCTTAACATTTTCAAAGGGCTCCAAACATCGTGAAAAATGAAAGCAATCAAGAAATGTCTTTGGAATATTCGCTGGTAAAGAGAAAGGGTTGAGGGGTGCCTGGGTGGCTCAGTCGGTTAAATGTCCAACTTTGGCTCAGATCATGATCTCAGTGGTTTGTGAGTTTGAGCCCCACATGGGGCTGTGTGCTGACAGCTCAGAGCCTGGAGCTTGCTTCAGATTCTGTGTCTCCCTCTCTCTCTTCCCCTTCTCTGCTTGCTCTCTCTCTCTCTCTCTCTCTCAAAAATTAATGAACATTAAACAATTTTTAATTAATAAAAAAGGGTTGAAGTCATGTCTAAGTATGAGTGAGGAATTTGTAAACATAAGTTATTCGTCCCACTGAATCTTTTTATTTCTATTTTTTATTTTGTTTATTTTTGAGAAAGAGAGAGAGCACATGCACAAGTGGGAGAGGGGCAGAGAGAGAAAGACAGAGGATATGAAGAGGGCTCTGCGCTTACAGGAGCGGGCTGAATGTGGAGCTCCATCTCACCAACGGCGAGATCTTGACCCAAGCTGAAGCTGGACGGACGCTCATCCAACTGAGCCACCCAGGCATCCCAACTGAATTATCTTATTTTTAAAGAAGAAATGAAAAATGAAAGTTTCTGGGGTGGAAGCGGAGAGTAGCCTTCAAAGAGGCACAGAAATGGGAAAATATACCTCCTGAATCAAGACCATCAGGTAAGACATGTCATGACTCACTGGCCGGCAGAAGGCTGCTGGATAGCACTATTCACAGATGTGAAAAATCCAGAGGGACTACAGAGGTCAGAGAACATTTGTTTTCACCAGAGTGGGATCCACTGGAAACTAATATAATGTTGCATGATGATTTTACCTCAATAACATTTAAAAAAAGAATATTTCCAAAATAATTCTGAGTGAACACCCTAACGAGTAATTAAAATAATGCTACAGACCTTGTTTTTATAATTAAAAAAAATAAGCTGGTATTTTATGCTCACGACCTGTCTAATCAGAGCGCTTAGCCGATGATAGAAGTGGGGTGCACAGGACAGTCAGGGTACCCAAGACCCTCAAAGACGCTGCTTCCCTTCTGCTGGGGAGATCTTGGTCATGTAGTCAT
This sequence comes from Panthera onca, assembly GCF_046562875.1. Taxonomy (NCBI): domain Eukaryota; kingdom Metazoa; phylum Chordata; class Mammalia; order Carnivora; family Felidae; genus Panthera; species Panthera onca. The sequence continues at coordinate 19,264,631 of NC_138343.1, read as the reverse complement.
ATTTTTCTTTTTTTTTTTTTTTTATTACAGACATTTCTTGTAGTTTTGCTCATTTCCAATATGTATTGACTTCTTGTATGAGATTCAAGGCAGAGAAAAGATACCTGTGTTGGACTCCAGGTAGTTAACAGCAAGGTTGTTAACTGAGCAGGCATTTAGATGGCGAGATCTACCTTGGCTTCCACCATGGAGACCTCTCCTCGGATGCAAGGTTTTGCTTCCCCGGGCACAGCTGGGCCCTGCCAGGCAGGTAGAGAAGGACAGTCTGAGAGGTAATGAAGAGAATAACAAGCTTGGACGATGACAAGACAAGATTACAGGAACCTACTAGCTCTTCTTCCAGCCGAGACTCTAAGGTGGGACCCCAGTGGACCGCTAAACATGGCAGAACTTTGAGGACAAGGTCATACTCTTGACCTGGTCAGGCAGGGGCCTCAGAAGCTGGCTGACTCAGATATCTGAAACATCATCCTCAGAATGTTCACCTTGAACTCCTCTTATGGCCCATTTCGACTTAGGTCTGACTGTGCAAAACTGGAGGGGTTGTGAGAGAAAGAGGATAAAGATTGTTGTCTAGCTGAGCTGTCACCGACCAAGAAGGGGAGAAGACATTGAGAGGCGGGACAAGCCAGGGTCTCTCCAGGAAGAATGGAGCACCAATCAGACACCAGAACTTGTCCCGTGAGACCTCCAAGACCGGCAGCACTGAGCACTGGCTACTGAAGCGGGACCCCTGAGGGCCTAGACGCCACATTCCACAGCCAGCATGCCTGTCGCAAAGAAAAAAATGGGGGAAAAAACATATGTATCTGGAACTTTCTACATTTCCAGTTGGGGGCAACATCAGCCACCCTGGAAGGCACGTGATAGGAGAATTGTCACAAATATCGGACAACTAAAACTGTTTCTAATGTCTGTCAGAGACAGCGTTATTGAACTTGACCACACACCTTCAACATCTTTAGGACCCGAGCTCATTAACCAGGAACTGGTGTTTCGGAAATAGTTTAAGAACTGGAAAATAGGACCCTAGCATCTATGTTACTCCTGTTGACTGACTGCATCTCTGTGTGTCTTTTCTGAGACACACAGCGTGCTTTTTTTCCTAGTTGCAATGGCTTTAACAACTTGTATTTTGTAACTCAGTTTGGTTTTATGTTTCTTATAATCTTTTGTTTTTATTTCTCTCCCTTTGACTTAATCTTACTGTCTCGGAGCCTTGGATATTTCCTTACTTGTACTCCAATGTCCTGATTTTAGCTTTTCTCGAAAAACAGGAAGACAAACAAGAAAAAACACAGTACACCGCTTTCTGAAAATAATTATTGCACTAATTTCTATGTCCGATCACGTTCCTTTTGTTGTTGCTGTTTTGTTTTTTGTTTTGTTTATTTGTTTGTTTCCAGACAGGAAGGCTCAGATCCAAATGTGCCACTCTGATACAGAAATCCATACTGAAGTTTGTTCCAGTAATTAAGTCACTGCCTCTTTTCAGGGCCAGACCCACGCTTCTCTGCCCTGGTCTGTGAGGCGGGGCTGGGACTCTGAACCTCACTTCCGCTTTGCGTGCTGGTTTCTCATTGGACTCTGGGATGGGAACCCCAGGAGGAGATGGCAAGCCTGGGGCAGGGAGAGGGGACCTGCTCTTTCCTGTTTCTTTCTTGCGGGCTCCCTCTCGCTCTTCTGTCTGCTTGTTGTCCCTGTGGTCGTCCAGCACCGGCATGGCCTCCTTGCAGAAGCAGCTATATCTAGTTTGTAGTTTTTACAATTTTTGAAGAACCAGCCCCTTGGGGCACCTGGGTGGCTCAGTCAGTTAAGCCTCAGACTCCTGACTTTGGCTCAGGTCATGAGCTCATGGTTCATGAGTTTGAGCCCCATGTCGGGCTCTGCACTGATGGATCGGAGCCTGCTTGAGATTCTCTCTTTCTCCCTCTCTCTCTCTCCTCCTCCCCTGCTTGCTCTTTGTCTCCCTCTCAAAATAAATGAAAATAAACTTATGTAAAAAAGAACCATCTCCTTCCTTGGAGTTTTGAAAGCTTTAATAATTCCAGCCTCCTGCTTTTCCCTCCTCAGCCTTAGATGTAGCTGCTCCCAGAATTTGTACCTCTGTAATACCTTTGATTTTTTTTTTTTTTTGGTCTTTTTAGTTACCTCATTAACAGTTTATAGCTAGCTATCAACTCTTCACATGAAATGCTCTCTGCTTAAGTAGCTGGTGTGGTTTCTACCTCTCCATTGCCCATCACCGGATATAGACTTTACTATCTTCACATCCATATTCTACTTCTTCCTACCGATTTATATTTTTCTCAAGCCATTTTTGTTTGTTTGTTTCCTCTATTGCTGGTACAAAGGGTGGAAATATGAGCTCTAAAGTTTTTGTGAGTGCACGCTGTATTTTAAGGGAACTACAAAAAAATTGCAAATAAAAGAAAGGCTTCCAAATGTGGGGAAGGGGGAGAGACCAAAGGAATAAAATAAATGTGGAAAGTTTAATGGAAAGATGGAAATGATGATTTTTTTAAAAAGTCAAATAACAGTATAACAAAAATAAAATAGTAGGAGGAAAAAAATGTATCAATATTTACTATGGATTATAAATAAATTTGGCTTTTAAATGGGAGAAATTCACAATCTGAGTGAAACCTCATCATTTTCTTTAATTTAGCTATTAGTTTATTTGGTAGTTGTTTGCTAACTAAGCATCTAAAACATAATAACCCATAAAATTAATCAGATTCCAAATTCACCATCACTCCTAAAGGGAGTAATGTATCATTGTATCATTTTGATATATTTATTTTTTCTTTATAACCTGTATTTTGTCGTCAAGAAATTCATAGACATGGTGCTCTTGTATTTTTAGCTAATCTTCTTTTTAAATAGCTGCAGATTCACATGCAGTTTTAAGTTCTCTTTTTGATTTTTTGTGTGTATGTGTGCATTTTACATAAGTGAATCCAAATATTTTTTGAATTTCAGTGGCCTTAATAAAAATGGTTTTTTTTGGAAAATCTCATCACTCAAGTATGGCAGGAAGTAGAAATCAATCAATGGTTTTGTTTAATGTAATAATAGCTCCCCAATACTCATCAGACTTTTACTTAATGTCATCAGGCTGTCAGCTAAGCGCTTCCTAGGGCTTACCTTACTCATCACCAGAACTCCATGAGGTGGATATTGTGATTTTTACCTGCTTTATAGTAAGTCTTTCTAAGTGGTTTTAGTAGGATTAAGTAACATGCTCTAGATCATAGAGATAGCAAGAATAGAAATGGGGTGTGATCCCAGGAGAGTTCATACCCTTAAATTTTGCCTTACCTGGATTTGAATCTTTTCTGGGGGTAAGGAGCATACCCCTGGAATCTAATATGATGCTTGTAATTGAAATGAACAAACTTGAAGAGGTTAGTCAAACTCAGGGTCATCGTAAGTTAATTCCTTGCTACCATTGTGTGTGTGTGTGTGTGTGTGTGTGTGTGTAAATATGTTTTCATTGCTTAGAAACCTCTAGGTAGTTTGCTCATTGTATTGTGTTTTTTATCTTCGTGTTTTTGTGCTCTAATAGCTCAGAAGTATTACGTACACAAAATATCCATAAGCTTAGGAAGATTCAGCTCACTCAGTGCTCAATGAAAGGAGGCTCAGCTATTTTGTACTCTATAGTGGACATGTGGAATGGTCACAAATAGCACCTGGGCACCAACCCGCCGAGGAACTCTCCTTTCTCCAAAGCTTGACCTATTGACTTTCAAAGACTCGACAGGGTCCGTCATGCTTTACAGATACAGAGATGTGATTAGAACAGCATTGGCTGACCTGTTCAATGTTCACAGGTGCTGCAAGGACATGCTGATAAAGATTTACACAAACACTGACATAGGTCCTAGAAATTAAAAGTATACAAATAAAGAAAAAATGCAAAGCCTTTCTTGAAAAGAAGGACACAATGCATATGCATTATAAATTTCAACTGGAGGTAAATCTCAACTTGTTTCTATATTTAACCCCCTGCTGAGCATTGTACATGGGGCATTTCAAACCTGTGTCACTTGCAATGTGTTAGAATCATCGCCTGGTAATTGTCTTCCCTGGAACATAATGTTTCTTGGTAAGTAAACTGTGGGCTCCGAGGAGTAGCTATTTTTAGAAAGAATTTGGGAGAGAGAAGAATTAATGTATTGATAATAAGGGGTAAACGTCCAGGAAATGGAAACAGCCTGTCAAAGAATTAACACAAGTATTTTCTGTCTTTGAGGATGAGATGAGTTGGGAGGAGAAGGATTGTCATCGGCCTTTAGTGCGTTGTTGCTGAGTAAGTGAAAATAAATGGAAAATGCGGTTCTTCCAATTTCAAACTGTTACAATATGGTTACTTTCATGCCCTACAGAGAATTCCTGAAGGCACAAACCCAGTCACAAATCGGTACACATCAGCATTTTGCATAAAAGGAAAACATCCATATCTGACTCAAGCAACGATGAAATCAATACAGAAACATTTCCAGGGAAGTCCTGCAGGTTTTGTTATGCATTAACAGCTAGTATATCGTGCAAAAAAATCTTCTGACTGTTTAATAAATCAACTTTAGATCCACAATCCCTAAACTTCCATGATTTTCTTTATCATCGCCTAGAGAGCACCCTGCAGACATTAAGTTGCATTTTTCCCCCAACTGTTTATATCCTTATTAGATGGTTTATCCCGCTGCTGGTTTTTTGATGGGTTTGAATACAGGGGTTAAATTCATATCTTGTAGGCTTTGTACTGCAGTCTCCTCCAAAGCCTGCAGAATATCATAAAAAGAGCATCTGACCAACTCCAGAGCCAAAATGCTGTCCTCAGCTCTCTGGCTTAGCCTAAACCTCTCTGTCAATAAAATTACGCCCATTCACGTAATTGCATTTGATTTTATTTACCACCGAATGTCTGAACTACTGGCATGAGTCAAATAATTCTTTTAGAAACTCCAAAAAGCATACTTGAAAAGGATTTTATGGGTATGTTAAATAAGGATAGCATTTAAATAACTTCAGGAAATGTTAAATATTGTTTCAAATTTTATTGGTGAAGAAATCTATCACCCTATATGCCATTTAAAAAATAAATTTGATGCTCTTAATAACATGGGAACGTCTATATATGATGCAATTGGCACGTTACATGAAGATGCTTGTATTAGACAAGAAGGAGAAAATATTTTCCTCTTAGTAACTTAGCAGCCATTTTCATATAAGCAGAACAAAGAAACCAATCAATCAGCGTGGTTTGTTTTGATGAAAATCATCAGATTTTAGGTTAGACCCCCTTGCTGTACAATACGAAGATCTTATTGTGATGCCAATCATATTCTGATTGTATTAAAAATGCCCATTATAGGGGCACCTGAGTGGCTCGGTCAGTTAAGTGTCTAACTCTTGATTTCAGCTCAGGTCATGATCTCAGGGTCGTGAGATCAAGCCCTGGGTCAGGCTCCATGATGTGCGTGGAGCCTGCTTAAGTTTCTAAATAAATAAATAAATAAATAAATAAATAAATAAATAAAATAAAGATGCCCATGTAATTCTCTAATTGTGCCTCAGTTTTCTCACTTGTAAATCGGGAATAATATTGGCTGTGTTGAGGGCACTTATGAATTAACACTTAAAAACATGTTTTGTTCTACACCTAGCATATAGTAAGTATGCAATATATTTAGCTGTTAGCATCACCAATGCCTCAGTAGACTGGGAGTCTCTGAATTGCTAACCACCTAAACTCGTATTTGTTAAATTAATTTGTACTCAGAAACTTGTGACATGAATCCTGAATTTTACAATGGATGAATAGCGCCATTTCATGATTCGTTTAGGTAATAGTTAAATATATAAAAACACGCATTAAAAAAGTGGGTTTTATGTAACCAAATAGAGCCATAAAGAAACCCTCCCGACAGGCAGGTGAGAGGGGGAGAGAGGCACATCTGGCCAGAGAGCTTTCACAGAGAAATGGGGGGAAAGGCGGGGAGCCCCACACACACCAGGAGAAAGGGTGTTTCGTGTTTATCATTCTTTGCTTCTCATTTCCTACGTCCTAGGGGAGGAAGAGGTAGGCTGGCCAGTGCCCCTTACAGCTAGCTTTTCACTCATGAAAAGCAGCACTCTGGAATTTTGTTTTCAAAAATTTTGTAATGCTTATTTATATTTGAGAGAGAGAGAGAGAGAGAGAGAGAGAGAGAGAGAGAAAGACTGAGCGAGCTTGGGTGAGGGAGGGGCAGAGAGAGAGAGAGAGAGAAAGACTGAGCGAGCTTGGGTGAGGGAGGGGCAGAGAGACAGAGACAGAATCCAAAGCAGGCTCCAGGCTCTGAGCTGTCAGCACAGAGCCCGAAGCGGGGCTCGAACTCACGAGCAGTGAGTTCATGACCTGAGCCGAAGTCGATGCTTAACTGACTGAGCCATCCAGGTGCTCAGCACTCTGGAATTTTTATGAAGAAAGACTCAATGTCCTTTCCACCTCATATTCTGAGCCTCTTGAGTTCAGTAAGTGTTTTTCCTATAGCCTCACAAGCTTGTGAAACAGTGTCAGACAAACTGAGATTTGAATCCTTCCCGTGGCATTAGCTGGTTATGTTTTCTTCAGCAAGACACCTAATGGGGGTGCCTGGGTGGCTCGGTTGGTTGAGCATCGGGCTCTTGATTTCTGCTCAGGTCATGATCCCAGAGTTGTGGGATCGGGCCCTGTGTCAGGCTCTCTGCTGAACTTAAGAGTCTCTCTTCCTCCCTCTGCCCCTCTCCCCTGCCTGCGTGTGCTCTCTCTCTCTTTCTCTCTTTCTCTCTCTCTCTCACTCTCTAATAAAATAAGTAAATAAATAAATAGGTCATGACTCCATGACTCATGAGTTCCAGCCCCGTAACGGGCTCTGTGCTGACAGCTCAGAGCCCAGAGCCTGCTTCAGATTCTGTGTCTCTTTCTTTCTCTGTCTCTCCCCATCTCATTCTCTCTCTCTCTCTCTCTCTCTCTCTCTCAAAAATAAACGTTAACAATTTTTTTTAAAAAGTAAATAAAAACAAAAAATAACAAATAAATTTAAAAAGACATGTAACAATTTGAGTGCCCCCGTCTGTAAATGAGGACAGCGACGTCCAGCTCGCAAGGTTGTAAGGATCAGCGGTAAATGTATATGACACCTGTCACAAGAAACATTCAATAGAAGGCAGCTCTTACCAGTACTAACATCACTGCTACTTTTATGTTTTGCTTACATGTCTTACAGTTCCTCCCTAGTCCAGAAGGGGGGAAAATAGACCTGCAATTATATTTTCATTATTTGAAAGTATTTATTGACTGGTGATTACGTGCTGGGTATCTGCTAAGCACCAATATTTCACTGAACAAGAGGACTTTCACCACTACTCTCACGGGCATTATTGCTAGCTAACAAACGACTGGCATTGGATAATTGGTGTCACAGTTCCTGCAGAGCGAAAGTTCAACACGAGCAAAAGCATGAGGCAGGGAAGATTGGAGTAGGGCCGGTGAGAGCTGGAGATGAGGGGGCTGGCAGGGTGGGGGTGCTCGTGGTACCATATAGAGATGACGGAAGGACGAGGGACGTTCTCTCTCTGTGCCTCATATGCGAAATGGGGAGAAAGTCAGCACCTACCACCTACGATCATCCCTGAGATTTAAATAATGCTAGAGACCTCTTTAGAGAGTTCTTATAAAGATTAAATGAATATATGGGAAGCCCTTTATAGAGTATGTCACACGGAGAAGTGTTCTAGATACTAGCTGTGACGATGTTGGTGAGGTAATCGAGGAGTAGACTATGGAAACAGAAGTCGGCATGTGCCCAGATGGTGAAGGTCTTCACGTGCTGAAGTAACATTAGTAAAAGCTTTGTGGGGAAACTGGGTGTTTCAAGATGAATGAGCCTCATGGCTCCTGGGTGGCTCAGTTGTTAAGCATCTGACTTCTGCTCAGGCCATGATCACATGGTTCATGAGTTTGAGCCTGGCATAGGGCTCTCTGCTGTCAGCACAGAACCCACTTTCCATCCTCTGCACCCCCCCCTCTGCCCCTACCCCCTCTTAAAAAATAAATAAACATTACAAAAGAAAAGATGAATAAGTCTCTACCAAGGAGGGTTGTGGGGTGACGTGTTAGAGGAAGGGCATTCAGGGCAGTGATGTATTCCGGTAGCTGTCCGGAGTTCAACACAGCTCGTCAGCACAGTCTGACAGAAATTTTGATGCAAGCCACATATGATTTTTTTCTGTAGCCACATTTTTTAAAAAGTGCACAGGAAAAAAAAAAAGTGAAGTCCGTTTTCCCAATGTATTTCATTGAACCCAATGTGTCCAAAATGCCAAAATATTCACATTTCAGTATGTTAATATAAACACATTAAAGAGATATTTTACATTCTTTTGTTCATGCTAAATCTTTGATATCTAGCATGTGTTATACTTGGAGCACATTTCTATTTGCACTAGACACATTTCAAGAGCTAAATGTATATGTGGCTAATGGCTACCATATTGGGCAATGCCAGGCTAGACGAGCATTTCCTGCCCTTTATTCCAGCCTACAGAATGGACCCCTTATCCTAGATGAGTAGATATGCAGTGGGACGGCATAGAGATGGAACAGTTCCATTTACCTTTCAGCAAGGTCACCTACTGCTGTAGCTGCATGGAGGATGAAGTGAATGAAATAGATGAATGGAGCCCAGGAACCAGAAAGCCATGGTGGCCACCCAGGCAAGGACTTGGGAGCTGGAATAAGGATATAGCAATGGGAATGGAGAGGAGAACAGAGTCAAGAGATGGTAAGGAAGCCCAATGCACCAGATTGGGTGACTAAGTACACATAAGGCTGGGGAGGAAAGGATGTGAGAAGAAAAGCCAGGTTTCTGAAGTTCATGTCTGAGTGCCTGCATCGTGGCAGTCACTCAGTCAGGGAATGGTGGGGGGAGGACTTTTAACTGAACCGTAAACAGAGGCAGAACTTTGTGCAAAAGCAAAATCCTGCTATAGATCTGGACTCCTCAAAAACATTGTTTGCCATAAAGTGAGAAGGCGTATTAATCATCTCCTCAATCAAACTGTTAAACTTAGACCCAGATCTCTTTTACGAGGACATACTGTTTTTATTTCCTGTTTAAGCCAATGGACGCGTGGAATCCTTAGTCATGAGTTGGTTGTTATATGGCACGATAGCGTGAATTCTGCAGGCAGAATGTCTGGATTGTAATGCCAACTCTGCCACGGACTGTGTCACCTTGGTCATTGCTTAATGTCTACGTGCCCCGGTTTCTTCCACTGTGACAAGGAGTTGATGCTAATGCTGAGCTCATAGCTTGGTAAAATATTCAGAATGATTCCTAGCTTATAGTGAGCACAGTGTAAATGCTTGTTAAATAAACACGCTTCTGGGGTGCCCGGGTGGCTCGGTTGGTTGAGCATCCGGCTTCAGCTCAGGTCATGATCTCGCATTTGTGAGTTCAAGCCCCACAGCAGGCTCTCTGCTGTCAGCACAGAGCCTGCTTTGGATCCTCTGTCCCCTTCTCTCTCTGCCTCTCCCCTGCTCTGCTCTCTCTCTCAAAAATGAATAAACATCAAAAAATAAATAAAATAAACATGCTTTAGGCAACCTGATAGAATGTAACCTCTTTGAAAATGGAGAAGCTTGTATTTTCCTTGTCTAAAACACTTACATTTTATTTGCATGTGAAGAGATAAAAAAATGCCATTTCAAATTAATGCCAAAAATTTTCATTAAAGTGATTAGTCAGAAAGTATCTGTTTTTATTCAAATGTATTTTTACCTTGTGACTATGGGTTATGGTCACGACATGGAACGACTAGTGACAGATAATCCTTTAACGTTTTTAAAGACATTTAGCAAAGAACAATGAAAAAAAAGAAAAAAAAGGAGGTTTCTATTTTAAAAATATCTTTTCAGGGGCGCCTTGGTGGCGCAGTGAGTTGAGCATCCATCCGACTTCAGCTCAGGTTATGATCTCCCAGTTCGTGAGTTTGAGACCCACCCTGGGCTCTCTGTTATCAGTGTAGAGCCTGCTTTGGATCCTCTGTCCTCCTCTGTCTCTCTGCTCTTCCTTCCCCCACACTCTTTCAAAAATAAATGAAACATCACAAAATTTTTAAAAATTTTTTTAAATGTTTATTTATTTTTGAGACAGAGAGAGACAGATCATGAACAGGGGAGGGGCAGAGAAAGAGGGAGACACAGAATCTGAAACGGGCTCCAGGCTCTGAGCTGTCAGCACAGAGCCCGACGCGGGGCTCAAACTCACGGACCGCGAGATCATGACCTGAGCCGAATTCGGACGCTCAACCGACCGAGCCACCCAGGCGCCCCACAAAATTTTTAAAAATACCTTTTCATGTATTTTCCTTATGTCTCCCTCTGAAATTGAAATGTTCATTTGTATCCTTAGTTCTTGGGAGAATACAAGCATCTATAAAAGAAAAGCTGGCTTAATTTGTATTTTGTCCTGTTTTATTAAGTACCCATTACGTTCTATAAGAAATAGCTCAAGACAATTAAGTCAGGGGTTTAAAAAAATCTAGGAACCATTTCAGGATATTGTGTTCTTAATTCTAATTTGTGCCAGACTTCATATTAAATAGTTTATGCAAGTGCTGGGGTCTCACACTCTGTAGATTGGAATGTGGTCAATTCTATTTGGGGTGAGTTAGGGAAAAAAGGAACACCCACACACTTGATAGAGGGGCCGATCTCTCAAGATAACGTGCATTTCCTATGGAGTTTGGACAGAGAGGATGGCATTTCCAGGTAGACAGGGCCAGTAACCATAGAGAAAGATAAGATTATGGCAAGCTCTCTACGAGCTGTGAGTTGAGAGGGCTGTACCTAATTACAGGACAATACTGTTAGTGCTCCATAGATGGAACATCCCATAATTTAGAAGAAAAGAGGTAAGGGATACTTAGACTACTTGAGAAAACTAGAGAAAGGCTCACATAGAAAGAGACATTCCATAACATTGAGGAATTTTTCAACCCCGTGCTCAAAGCAAAAATGAACTCTAACTGAAGAAGTCGACATGTTGAACAGAGTTACATCACTTTTCCTTCCGATACGGCATTAGGGATAAATCCCTGTGAAGCTTTTCTCTTTGTTTTCCTATGAATTATCTGATGTTGGAATTCTCTGGGTGCAGGAGTTCCCCACGGTTATTTTATTTAGGAAATCAAGTGCCTTTTGAGTATCACAAATGGGGAAAGGTTTTTTTTGTTGTTTGTTTGTTTCTTGTCCTTTCCAGAGTCTGAGAGAGGATGAACACGGAGAAAACCAGGGGAAGGTGTTTCAGGTTATGGACTCAAACGACCAAACTGAGGCAGATGACATGGCACATGGGAGAATTACATTTCTGCTACTTGTGGGGATGAAAGGATGGAAGGAGAGAGATAAAGGAAGGGCTTCTGATTCAATTTTTGTTTATTTTGGAGATCTCGGCTTTCTTGGTTTCAGACACTGTCTTGAATCAGGTCCATCCTCTACACTTTTTCTCATGTTCTCATTGCAGCCTCACAAGGGTTCCAGAGAACCCTTCAGTGATCTCATTTTCCAAAGAGCACCTCCCTGTTGGGCAGGTAATTTTAATGCAGTCAGAAAACCACCGTCTACGATGCCGGTTCCATCGTAGGTAGACCAGATAACCAACACAATGTGTGGGGACAGGGTGGGAGGCACAATCTTGAGTTAGTTCCCCTGACTGCTATTTATATCGACCCTCAAAACACCTGGCACTAGCAGTTAGTTCTGAATCTGTAAACACATATAAGAAGTTGACTGTTTCTCGAATGAATTTACATCCAGATTGGAAAAGAGGTGCATTTTAGTGTAACCAGATAAATGATTTTTGAACATAGTTCTGTTGGAGTACTCCATCACAAAATGATATTAGTATTCATTCATCTTGAAATAAATGCAGCAAAAGTAGCACCAAGCCCATTGGACCAGAAACCAAGAAGCCTGGTCTCTCTGTGTGATCTTGAGTAAGTCACTTGCCCTCAACTATAAAACGAGAGGCTAAGCTGGCTGTTTTCAAAGCTTGCCTTCAGTTCAGCCATCATGTGAGTAAAACATCTAGATATCAGGTAACTTGTGTGGGTGCCAACTTGTCATGCTTCAAATCTAGCAGGATTGTTATAAATACAGGATTTCTCAGTTTGAGAAAAGGAATCAGTAATATCATTTTAGATCTGCTAATTTAGCAACCTAATTTGTAAATCTAACCAATTATTAATGATGACCTTAGGGGGTTTGTAGGATTATGGTAATAAGTTAAATGAAATTCTGCTAACCTAGGATCTTAAACTTTTATATAAACATTTTTGGCATATCTTATCTACTTTACGATCTATCATTGACAACTTAATCCAATTACAACAAGAAATAGTTGGCTGCTTAAAATATGCATGCAAGAACCTAAATCAGGGTCTTGGCACTAAAAATTAGGTATGTGAGGAATCAAGTACTAATATGAAGTTCTAAATATAGAAATTTGTTCACTAATAAGGTCTAGAGCTTGAAAATTAGGCCAGCATTGTGCTTTATGAGCTAAATAACCACAGTTAAAACTAAAATTGGGAACTTTGGACAAACATTTAGATGCTGCTGCTTTGAAGTTCAGAAAAGTAATATGAATAACAGCAAACGAATGTCACATTGATTTTTATTTGGGTTAATTACCAACATTTTAGTGTGTTTTTCTTTTTATATATACAGTTCTTTGAGTGAGTAACAGTCTTTGAATGGTTATAGAATATTCTTGCTTAGTTTGTAAGTACAGAAAAGTTTTGTTTTTAAAATTAACTATATATTTTGCTATTTTTGTAAAGAAAACCAATTTCTGCAAGAGTTTAAGTTAATAAGTGGTAATATTTCTTAGTAAAATTCTATCTGTACAGATCATAAAACTTCCACAGAGAACAAGTTATTTGCTTTTAGAAAAGAAGAGGTATTTCTAACGTTATTCTAAGGTGCAAATTCTCATGACTGAAAAATACAAGAATCCAATTATTTACATCAAAAATCTTCAACCAATCGAGTAAACTACACATGGAATATAAATATTTTGAATCAGAAATATCTGTATTTAAAGCAGAGCTTTGCTTTTTTCTAGTTATTTATTTTTAAGTGCATTTAATTTCTCTGAGCATGTTTTTCATCTGTAGAATGGCTTAATGTTTGTATAATTGTTGAGAATATTAGTAAAGTAATGTATGTAAGGGCCTAACAAAATGCTAGCATATACAGATGCAGAGACAGTGTATCTTCTTTTTTTTTTTAAATTTTTTTTTTTTTTTTTTCAACGTTTTTTATTTATTTTTGGGACAGAGAGAGACAGAGCATGAACGGGGGAGGGGCAGAGAGAGAGGGAGACACAGAATCGGAAACAGGCTCCAGGCTCCGAGCCATCAGCCCAGAGCCTGACGCGGGGCTCGAACTCACGGACCGCGAGATCGTGACCTGGCTGAAGTCGGACGCTTAACCGACTGCGCCACCCAGGCGCCCCAAGACAGTGTATCTTCTGATTAGGACTCTACGATTAGCCGATAATAGACCCCCAACAGTAATTTCTTACAACAATACCAGAAGCCCCGATGGGCGTTGCATATTGAAATATGCATCCATAATTAGGTTTGATCTACACCATCTATGTTCCTTCCCTGAGGGCTTTGCTTAAATGCTTAACCCTCAGCCCTCACAGTACTATATAAACTTCTGCCCTCGCGTTGTTTCACTGAGCTTAACAGGACCCTCCTGAGAGAAAACTGGGCATTGCTGTCCAGTTAATGGGAATCATAGTTTGCAAACAAGTTAGTGATGGTGTTGTTTGGGGGATGTTAGCTGCCAAATACTATTTAAGATATACTTTTCATTTGCTCTGAAAAAGCCACACTGCTTTGAAAGTCCTTCCAGATTCCTTTAAATGAAATCCAGAATATGTTAAATTAGAACCATTCCTTAAAGATACTGATTACACCCTGATCTTATAGCAAAGTACGCAAATTAAGCCGACTTTGAGATTTGTAAAGAAAGCACAGTTCTTTCAAATAATTGCCTAATAATAAAAGGAACTACCGAAATGTACCTTTGCTTATCAATTAGATAGATGGGCTTTAAGTATTTACTTTATTTCAAAATTGCACGTGCAGGATCTATGGCCAGAAAGCAACCAGCTACCTTGGATGGCTCACAGTCCTACTCAGAGCAATGGGGCAGGGTGCCTTCCACATCAGAATTTGCTCTCCATTGAGTCCGACAAGCTAGAGCATGGTGACCCTGGCGCATGAATGGGGCAAGGTCCATTTATTCACTCGGGATTCTGCCTGGGGGCTGGACTACTGAATGAGTGATATGGCTTGGGAGACACCGTAGAAGGCAAAGGCTAATCCATTTTATCAATATGTTCATGATTCTGTTTGTGCTTCTGTGCTTTGTTATTTTAGGTGTTAGTTATTATGATCCGAAACATGTGCATATTTCGATCGTTGCGTTCTTTTTGCCAGGGCAGATTTGAATACCATATGCTTCCAGTAAACGAGAGAAAGTTTCCTCTTATGTGGGATTCATTCTTTACTATCTGTTAAGTGAGATGGCCTGCGTTTCAGGGTCACAGGTGTCTGATGCCCTTATTTTCCCTTCCTATTCTGGTAGATATTTGAAAAGCTTTAAAATTTCATTACGGAATGAAAACTCGCCTTTGATAAGGCATATCCTTACATTTGCTTTTGGGTAGTGTGGAATTCGGAATCTGGCACTGGTTCTAAGTCAGCCACTTACATAAAACTGGAAAAGGATGATTTTTGACGTTGCCCTTCTGACAGAAGCCTGTTGGCATAGATGTTGCTGTCTCTCCAAATGTAACTTTGCATCAACTAAGCTCAAAATTAAATACGCCTTTTCCGAAAAGCACTGAAATTTTGGTTTTGAAAAGACCCGTTAAAAATCCTGATGATTTAAAGATGTTTTTTTTCATAGTTTTACCAGGAGAAATAGTCATTATTATGACTCTCATTTCATAGATAATAGGGAGAAAGGGTCTCCTTTTTTTAAAGCTAAATGAGTTAGAGGAGGCCACAAGAGTAAGCCCCAGTTCTTGTGAGGGTTATAATCCCTAAGGGTGCAACTTTCAATTCTGATTAAGGACAATGGCCTAAAAATAAATTAGAGCAATCCCTAAAAAGTTACATGTGAATAAATATTTTAAACCTTTAAAAACACAAGTTCTTTTTATGTTGAAAACCCAGTGCATAGCTGTACAATTACATTTGAGGGAGAGCCATTTCTAAAATTTATTTTACTCTTTTTTGTGGCTTTAAAGGATTCTGTTAAGACGATTTAATTTTGATTTTGACAATTAAACTTTCTATGTAATGAAAGGGCAGCAGCAGTCGTCCACAGAAGAGACAGTAAGTGTTCCAAGGGATAGTACCTTTGGAAGTTTCTGAGTCTCAAAGTTAACATTGTAAAAGACTACAGTCTAAAAGGGAGGCTATGTAAACGTGTTGCTATAGTAGTTAAGTATATAAGTGACTTTCTTACTCAATATCACCTTCTGCACTGTTCTTACAGATATCTTGCAAACATATATTTACCAGAGAGACTTTTAAAAATAAATATCTGGGAACTTTTACTTCAGTTATGTAAAAATAAACGTTAAATAAATCTCCTTTATTCAGAAAATTATATTAGCCATGTCAGAGTTAGCCTGCTATGTATCACTTAAACAGTCTATACTTCTACAAAGAATGGATTTGCTACTTGCATAACTTTAAAAATCCAGGTCAGAATCAAAGAAAATAAAATCATGCCCTTCCCTAAATCATACAAACAGAAACCCAGATGCTTTCAAGCTGAAAGACTTTCCCCATTAAGGTCAAGCCTAGTTTGTAGAAGAAATGCTCCATTATATTTTTAAGGTGTTGTTTTAGAAAGAAAATAATTGTATCCAATCAACATCCACAAGATGTTTTAAAACCTTCTAAAAATATCTCCACCAATCTCAAGATCAGTTACTGATGCTTGTCCCGTGGGTCACGAGTTAGCTGTCCTGTTTGCAATGTGGCTGGACGACATTCTCATTTTCACTAATAAGGTGAGATAAAGTATCCAGTTCATTCTAAGGACTTTTTTTCTTTCCAGCGGTCTAAATATGGGGGTAGAGATTTGGAAGAGGTAAGGGCATGTATGCACTTATGTCTATTTGTTAATTTAACCATCTTTATTAGGATGTTAGAATTTGCTAGAGCTATGTGTATGTGAGACTGCATGATGTTTACACGGATCTATTTCATTCTGAACAAACACTTGCAACTGTGCCAAATGCATGGAAAACTGTCCCATCCTCGTCTTTCCCGTCCCCTCTTTTCACATACCCATAAACGACCCAGTTTAGGAGCATGCAAGCTGATACGCTTCTTTCTGGTTTTTATTCTTCTTTAGAAAAGGGAGATCGCACACGCATTCTCATAGACAAACTGCTGTAATCAGTAAAGTTTGAAGCTGACACACTTATAGAGTCCTGCTTGCCAAAAATAGGATTTCATTTGTACTGTCATTTTTTCCCCTGAACCAGTTTTGCCAATGCTATAGGAAATGCCAACTTTGGGCATGCAGGATTGGGGACCACAACGTTTCAGTAGGTGGCGCTTCAACACAGCCCACCTGCTCTAGGGCTTACACGTGTGCTCAACTTTCTAATACCTGAGGTGCATCGGAGAGGCTTGGCCCAGTTCGCTGATAGTGCAGCTAGATTGTGATCTCCGCTAATAACTACCCAAATGCAGCTGAAACATCGAGACAGCAGGACTGTTAGTCTTGATCACACACACGCATTCACACATACCTAAACTAGCTCTACTTCTAAAAATACAAACTGGGGAAAACTGATCTTAACATTCCGATGGCAGTTCAGTCATTTCAGGTTCACGTGGATTCACTGATTGACTGAATTGGTGGACATCACATCTGCATATATGCGCGCTGTTATTTTTTTTCTTAAGACACACTTCTGCAATGTTTAGGCAGCATTTTTTCTTAGTCAAAGAAAAAAAAATAGACCCTTCCTTTTTCAAGTAATTTTACTACTTAAATAAGTGAAAGAATACATGAAAATGCCAACCGCTCTGTTTTTAATTCGGGAAAAGAAAGCATCTGCAGCAGTGTTCCCTAACATGTCCATAAATTGACATAAACCAGGATGATTAAGTGGACGATAAGCCACGTGTCATTGACAAACGGGAATAGAGGATGCCCGCAGTGAAATGTACTAAAAGGAGCTTCACTGCACCAAGGAAGCTCCCTATGGTCCATTGACCTGAAGATATCTGCAAACTTCATTCCAAGAAAAGACGAGGAGAGAGAACAGAATACTTTAGCAATAACTAGCCACTTGTCTCTTTAAAAAAATGAGAAACTGACAGCCCTTCAATTTTCCCCCCGATTTGTTGCCCAACATTCAGAGTTCAGAATATCATTTCAGATATTTTAGGTCGTTGTATAATTTGCTAATGTTTTCTTGAAATCTTCCAAATATGCATTAAATAGATCTTCCCTTTGAAAATATGGTGATATTAGGAAAACTCCCCTTGCTTCTTTTTTTATGAATTCTTTGCCTTTCAATCTGCTGCTTTCCTATGCGTCAAATGAAAACATACATTTTAGGATGTTGGATAGAATAGCACATGAATTTAAACTAACCTGTACAATCATTATTTAATATATCATATTGGTATGAAAACTGAATTTATATATAAAGTAATAACATTGATAACTGATGCTAGATAAACTAATTAAATGAATGAAACAAAAAGATAAAAATAAAGTTTTTGTGTCTCCTAGGTCATCGTTTATTCTGTAATTCATAGAAACATAAAAAAAAAATTAGCAGAAGGATGCATGTTGGGTTCAATTATATTTCTAAAAAACTTTCAGAGAATCAAACATAACGACATAATAAAGAACGGTAATATAGTGAGTTTAAAATAATCACTGATTTGAATATTGAACATGATTTTTACCTCTCTGAAAAGGCCAATGACACAAAACAATAGTGTCAGCTGTCTCTTTCTCTTTTGTATATTTCTTGACAGAATTATTACTGATTTAAAAGAAACCAACTCAAATTCAATTCTGAAAACCCCTCCCTCCTTCCTCAAAACCACAGTATGTATCAGTGCTGTAAGTTTCAGATTCTCTTTTAAGAAACGTATCTGTCTTACTAGTGTGTGTCTGTCCGGCTTCTATTCTGTGTATTTTTAACAGAACATCCTGAAGAAAAAGAAGAAAAGAGGCCCTCTAAATTTTCACCTCTTTGTTATTAGAATATATTGACATCTCTTGCTTCGTTGACTTTTTATTACAGTCCTGAGGTTAAAAAAAAAAAAAAAAAAAAAAAAAAAAAGATTCCCAGCGTCAGCTCAGCCCTTGTCTATGGTTCCAAGGAAAGGTTTCTGGCATTTCCTCTTTGCTTTCAGCTTTGTAGATAATTTTTTCACTCCATCTTTTTCCCTCACTAGAAGTAAGATCCAAAACAAACTTGCAGGTTTAGTATTTTTTTTTTTTTTTGCCTTTTCCAAGGGTTTCATGTCACAAAATGCCAACATAAAGGATAGCCTTGTACCGGGCCCCCTTTGCCACTCCTTCTCCACTGAGGCCCTGGCATCTGTCAGAGAGGAAAGCTCCAATCTGGGCTCCCTGCTGAGCCGAGACGGGGCTGCCTCCCCCAGCACAGGGCCACACCGCACCAGAGCCAAAACACGGGACCATCTGATGCGAGTCTGGCCTAATGAAAGTCCAGCATGGGGCTAAATGAGTTTCCACCACTGCTGGGTGAGGGGCTAATGATAAAACAGCTCCCTGGGCTCACTGCTGCTGTTGGTATCTTTGTCAGGGCATATGGCAGTTGGCTGAGTGCCTCACTTGTGCGATTTCCTATCGGATTTATCCTGACAACGCATGTTGTATTCTTGCTTTCTCTCTATACTGTCTGTCTCTCTTTGGTCTCTTTGCTGGCTCTTCTGTATTCTGACGGTCTCGATGTGATTGCTGGGTCATATGTAGTTTCTTCCTGAAGTATATGTGAAACTTTTTTTCTTTCTTTCTTTCTTTCTTTCTTTCTTTCTTTCTTTCTTTCTCTCTTTCTTTCTTTCTTTCTATCTTTCTTTCTTTCTTTCTTTCTTTCTTTCTTTCTTTCTTCTTTCTTTTAATATGGATAGAAAAGCAGAAAAATGGAAGAGAGAAGGATACTGACTGTTACACCCAGCGGGTGATTCTGTTTCCTTTAGAGCATCGGAGCTAAAGGCGTAAATTTCACAGAACCAGAGGAACAATCAGCTTGAAACTTGTTGAATACAGTGATGCTAATTAAAAACTTCTTCTTGATGGTGTGTTCTCCCCCAATCCACATCCCATCCACCTCACCACTTATATAACCTCCTGTGCCAGCACTTAGGACTTTATGAGATATGGTAAACATGCGGTTTCAGAATTTTTGTTCATGAAAAATATTTTAAGTCAATTTAATGTTAGGTTACAATCAGATACTAGACAAAATAATACTTTTGTTTATTCATCATCCTTATTCTTAAAACATGTAAAGAAGAGGTCAATTTTAGAAGATTCTAATTTATGGGTGCACTGGATAGATAAGTTTTGGTTTTCTGGAGATAGTGTTGTCTGATATGTGCAGATTTGTATCACAGTTTCAATTGCTATGGAAACATGATTACAATAAAAATAAAGCAAACTTCCAAATCCTAAAAACATTTCAAAAATGTGTATTTTACTCTTTTAACATTTATAAGCTCATTACACCTAAATAAAGATTTTGATGCCAATTCTTATATTTTAACATTGCCTGCATATAATTGTATCTGAATTCTATTTGTTCTGATCTGTGATTTGTTCTTAGATCCTTTCTTACTGCTGCTATTAAATTACATGGAGGCTTAATATAATGGCATATTTTATCCTTTACATAAGAAAGAAGCACATCTAAAAGCAACAAGGTTAGGCAAAAAATCCTAAAGTTTAGATATTTTCATATTTAAAGTCTCAGTTTTTTGGTTCTCTTTACCAAGGTCTCTCTCTCTCTCTTTCTCTCGGTCACTGTCATTCAACTTACATTTCTGTCAGAAAACTAGGATTTAAATAAAGTATATGTGAAATCTTCATGGCTTCAAGGAATAGCCCATTTCAATCTAAATATAAGTGATCCTTTCATAAACTTGTGCTGAGAAATTCTAAATGAAATCTTTTAAAAATCACATGCTTCTCAGTGAATGAACCCATGTGCGTTAGGAAGTTCCACATGGGCTCCAACAGCCACGCGGTCAGTGATATAATCTAAATGAGATTGTTTTCTTGTAAATTGCGTGGTGCAGAAATACCATCACGTTCCACATGCCGTATGCCCCATTTTAATTTATTCCCATGACAAAAACTCCATTAGTATAATTTTGGAACGAAGTGAAAATGATAGGAATTTTCTGTGTCACCGAAAAACTAAGCCGCTTTCTTCTTAAGGACATATCGCTTTAAAAACTCAAGAATATTCAGTTTCTAACTTACAGAATATCTTCTTGGTGCAAACATTATTCAAGTATTTTCAAGTCTGCAAGATGAAAATAAATTATAACAGTTCCCTATATTTTTATACATTACTTTGTAGGCTGTCCGGAATGATATAAACCCTGCGTTGTTTTTTTGTTTTCCTTTACTAAATTTATTAGATGTTTTTATACGCGTATACTTTTTGAGGTTTGCCGTGAGCCAAACAAAGCTGCGTCTCTCATTTAACACTTATAATCATATATTACTATATGATTCCTTACTTCCAGATAAACATGAGATAATATGGAATAGTAAAAAGAAGAGTGGACTAAAAGCCAGGAAATCTGAATCATCATTACAATTCTCTCACCTCATAGGAACATGGCCCTTCCTATTTAAAAACTATAAGAGCCCTTAATTTACCCAATTATGTGTCAGACACTTTTTTCCTCCATGATCTCATTTAGTCATCACGGCCCCGCTTGGAGGTAGTCATCGCCATCCTGATTTTAAACAGGCAGTGAGGTTCAGAGAATTACAGACACATGTACACAGAGTCCCACAGCAAGGCAGACACCAGAGTTTCAAACTTTCACGCTTCAAACCTCATGGTCTTCAAAAGGGATTCTCATGCCACCTTCGAACATGTTTATTCTCTACAAATCACAATTTGGGGCTAGAAACGTTTGGGATTGGGTCTAGAAAGTGTCCGGTTTTTATCTCAGCTTTGAAATTCTGAGCCCGCTGTGGTCTGCTGCTACTAACTATCTTCTCTGCATCACCAAGTGAGTGAGGCTGCCCTAGTGTGGAAGGATAATCCAAGTCCCAGGATGGACCCAAGCTGCCTTAAGAGGAAGCATGAGGGTGAGGTCAGGAATCAACCACCAAGAGATGGCCATCTTTGATCGTGTAATCATTGGTACGGAAAACATCGAGAATATTTGGGATCTTTTTAGCTACTGATGATTTTTAAGTTATCTGCGATTTAATGAATTAGCCTGCCTGGGAAAAAAGAAAATCAAGAAGGAAAGATCCTAGCTTTCGTAGTTCATACCAGCTTCTCCTGATTTGACCGTTTACTTCCAAAATATTAGCTGAATAAATGAAAAATGTTTTCATTCTGTAATTACAGATCAAATCGGTAGATTTCAAAGGAAACATGGATTTTCTTTTAGTAAAAGCCTATTTTTATACCCCCCAACGAACCACTTAGTTTCTCAAAACATCTTTGTAGTAAAACTGCTGGACAAAAAGGTTACAAAGCCCTATTTGTAGTTGATCTTTTTTCCTCTTGCTAAGATACTTCTTGATAGTTTTTGATTAGCAGATACGTGATGTGTCTTTAGTGTGTTTTTGCTATTAATATGGAGAATTAAAACGTGGATTTATATTACCTTAAATTGGAAGAAAAAACAATCCAATAAGTTCACACTTGCTTGTATCTCTAATTCATTATATATGCATATATACACGCATACATATACATTATACGCACACATAGAGAGAGAGAGAGAGAGAGAGAGAGAGAGTGTGTGTGTGTGTGTGTGTGTGTGTGTGTGTGTGTGTAGAAACCTGGCCAGGTCTTACCTGATATAAATTCATTTGTCAGCAAAATTACTTGATGCAAAAATATTTTTAGTCTTAATTTGTTCAGCTTGGGGTGATTATTCAGACTTCTCCTTTAGGTATATTAATGTGCTTAATAACAGGATATTGTCCCAGAGCTCTTTGAAAGTGTTTTGTAATATACTCTACAGTATCTGCTCTGTATTACTCTTGTAAAAAGTGAAAAATAAGTCAGAATTCCAAAATACCTCCAGCTCCAAGGATTTCAGATAAAGGACTGTAGATCTAGATTTATAAAACCTTAAAAATATACACACTAGAGGGGCTCCCGCGTGGCTGAGTCGGTTAAGCATCTGACTTCAGCTCAGGTCATGATCTCATGGTTTGTGAGTTCGAGCCCCGCGTCTGGCTCTGTGCTGACAGCTCAGAGCCTGGAGCCTGCTTCGGATTCTGTGTCTCCTTCTCTCTCTGCTCTTCCCCTGCTCATGCTCTGTCTCTTTCCCCTTCAAAAATAAATAAACTTCAAAAAAACTTTAAAAAAAAGCGTACACACTAGCACACAACACAATGTAAGCACCTAATAAAATAAATATAAAAATAGCTTCACAAAGTCTTTTATATGCATGCCATATATCTAATATCCATTATATATTAATAACTGTAAGTAATAATAGCATAACATATAACAATATATGACTTAAGAGTTGGGATTAATGTCATTTTAAGCTTTCAGCATCAGAATAGATCATTTTACCCTAAAGAAATCCTATATTTTGCAATATTTATTGCATAAGTAATAAACAAATAAAATATATCTTATATATACACATTTGTTTGTGTATATACATACATATATATGAGAGAAACATATATATACACACATATATGTAAAATATGTGTGTGTGTGTACATATATATACATATATATATATATATATATATATATATATATATATATATTTCATCTCCCAACTGGTTCAAGTTTTGCTCCATCCAATGGTGATGTTTCTCTTCAGTCATAACTTTGGAGATGCCTAATCTGCATGAAAAAATGCATTATGTGGTTTGAAGATCACGGGCATTTCTCAACACAAAGCAATTATTGATAGAACACAGGATGCACGTATTATCTCATTCTATATGAGGGATGGACATATGAAAAAAAAATGTATGCCATGTAGATGCTGCAGGAACAAAAACGTATCTTACTCATGGAAATTGTGCAGGTTCTTCTTATCAGCACATTTTTAGTCGATAGCCATAGAAAAATACATTAAGGTTCCAGATGTGAATTTGGAACAATTAATTTTGGATCAGTAGCGCTGAGTGATATCAATAAATATCGAAGTGATTTTAGAGTAGGTACATGGCCTGCCACTCGGAGGATGTACAACTTCTGCTTGTCTGCTATACCCAGGCAAGTAATAACACAAAAAACATGAATGGCAAAGCAAGTCTAGAACTATAGACTTTAAACAAAGAAGTTTTGGAATACACCTTGATTATTCAGAATTGTTTCCAATGATTATACCATATAACTCTATATTTTGGATACAAGTATATATAATAACGCCCACAATTGTATTTTTCCTGTTATTTTAAAGTATCTTCTTGAAATGCAAGTTTGAGTCTGCCTAGACAAGTTGAGGCAATCTCATTATTTGACAGATTGCAAAATACTAATGGCTGGTTATACTTTTTCTTTCTATTGAGAATCTTTAAGAAAGTTCCATATATTTATTTTTTTCTATATGAGATAAATGCATTTCTCTTAATCACTGCAGGGTATACAGAAAGTCTTCTGAGGGTGTCCTTTTAAATTCTTTTCCACATACTGTGATTTCTTATTTTAAAAGTTCCATATATGATATGTTTTCACTCATATGTGGATCTTGAGAAACTTAACAGAGGACCATAGGGGAAGTGAAGGGGAAAAAAATAGTTACAAACAGAGAGGGAGGGAGGCAAACCCTAAGAGACTCTTACATACAGAGAAAAAGTGAGGGTGGATGGGGGGAAGGGGAAAATGGGTGATGGGAGCTGAGGAGGGCACTTGTTGGGATGAGCACTGGCTGTCGTATGTACGTGATGAATCGCGGGAATCTACCCTAAAAATCAAGAGCATATTTTACACATGTATGTTAGCCAATTTGACAATAAATTATATTTTTAAAAAAGTTCCAAATATTACTTTATGTGTGGAACACTACATTTTGCTTTTGGCCAAGAATTTTAAGTCTCTTTACAAACATTAACAATTGCTGTAGGCCCGATAACAGCCTTCACATCACTCTGGGGCATGGAAATATTACATTTGCCCTTCCTGAGTGGAGTGATTTGGTCATTTGCAGGTATTAATTGGTGACAGTTCGGGGCATAAAAACTCAAGACTTCATTACTTCCCATGCGGAAAGTCATCAGCCCTCCTCTTTGTAGTTGAAAGAGTAGACTCATTGTATGCATTAGGCTTTATAGTCGCGTGTGGAATATAAACGTGTTTTAGTAGTGCTATAATCACAGCCCCTGGGAGCAAGAGTGAAATCCCTTTCTAAACCAGGTTAACACGGCTCCACCAATCAGGCTTGCAACTGCAACATAGGTCCCAGAGGGGTAGTGAATGAACTCTGCTTGGCATGCATGAGACCTCTCCTTGGCAAGATGTGGGTATAACTACAAAACCTTTGACACTCATACCGGGCAATGAGCATTTATACAGTGTTTTACAATCATCAGTTTGTACATAAAACAGCCTTACAAGCTAGACATTATAGCTCCATTTCACAGTCGTGAAAACTAAGAAGACCATTTGCCCTTTACCTGAAGATGTGGCATAATCTTGGTTCCTAGTCTTCTTGATGCTGATATTTATTTTAAAGCTGACATAAAGTGCTGAGTTGAGCGGATGGCTTCCAGATTCAGGATGAAGAAACTACACACAAACTAATGGAACAATGTAAGTTTTAAGAATTTAAAGCCTTCCCTATGTCTACAGAACTGCATTGCTTAATGTACTCTCTCTAGTGGAGAGACCACAGAGAATGAGCTCTGTGGACCCCGTTTTCCCTCTGGTTTTAATATTGTTGCCACTCATTCTTCTTCATTTTCCACACACTGACTTCTCTCTTGGCATTTTTCATAAGCAAAAAGGCATAAGAATTGAATACAAAAATTCAAAAAGAGTTGGGTGGCAAACACCAAAACTGAAGTCATTTCCCTATTCAAATTGTACTTTATTGTATGAACTTCAGATTGGAGAAACTAACTTGGTTGCCCGGTTTTAAATTGTCAATTTAATGTTAATTTTTTTACTTCATTTTGTATCTATAGGAGATGATGGGTGTCAACTAAACATATTGTATTAACCATTTTGCAATACAGATCTTCCTCAACTTACCGTAGGTTTGCATCCTAATCAACCTGCTGTAAGTTGAAAATATCATGTCAAAAATGCATTTAATACATTTAACCTGCTGAACATCATAGCTTAGCCTAGCCTACCTTAGATCTGCTCAGAACACTTACATTAGCCTATAAGTGATCAGAGTCATCTAACACAAAACCTATGTTATATAATAAAGTGATGACTATCTCATGTAATGAATTGGGTATTGTACTGAAAGTGAAAAACAGAATGGTTGTGTGGGTACAGAATGGTTGGAGGCATATGACCAGTTGGAGGTGTTCTGATAACTAGGACTGACTGAGTTAATGTATAAGAGAATCTGCCTTAGATTGTGAAGCGAACCCACTTCAAATTAACCATCGTTTGGAGGGCAGAGGTATGGAAATACCCTATGTGTAAAAAAGTATTAGACTGAGGAATACACCACTCTCTCTCATGCTTTTTATCTAAGCTGTTTGATAAGTTTTGTCCAACTATTAAAGTGGCAACATAATCAGGGTCCTCGATGACTCCAGGCCATGGACAGCTCCTGATTCAAAACATGATACTTTAGATATTTGACTATGATGAGCAGGTTGTTTCTTGTTACATTAATTAAAATGAATTTGAAATGATACACCATACAGAATGTGATCATATACTGTTTAGGATAAGCAGCCTCCATCAGGAAATATTGAAGTCTGTTTTTAGGAACTTGAGAGCTATCTCCTATCAAAAGTTGAGTTATGATAGGTTGAATGTTGCAGACTCCGTTAAGTTAATTTTCTATTTTTTTACTCATACATTAAATATATATACATATACATATACATATATATATACATATACATATATATATACATATATATGTATATGTATATATATATGTGTGTGTGTATATATATATATGTATATATATATGTATATATATAAAATCTGTAACGTACCTTTCTAGAAATAAGATCTTTTTTAATCTGATAGTATTTTAATTCTACTTTACATTCATTCACATTTTAACTGTGAGGGACTGCTAAATTTGTATCACCCATGGCTTCTCATTCTCATTTCAATAAAGAAATAAATCCTCCAGGAGAGTATCCTTAAAGGAAATTGGAAAATGAAAGATTTTATAATATGGAGATCTTACGATGTAAAGAAGTTCTCCACAATGAGATATATCCATCCTGTATAGAATATTAGTCTTAAAATGTGTTAATTTCAAGTGGAGTACATTAATATTTATTTATAAAATTTTGATTCCTGTACACTTGAAAATGTTTAGTATGGGCTTTGCCTATAATTATACAGCACCTTTTATGGAACCACTTGCATTTGCCACATAGATCTTGCTTGTCTCTGGCTTCATTTTTAGTCCAGTTTCCAACCCCTCTTTGCTTGAAAATTCATTCCAATAAGTAATAAAAAAAAAGCTACAATTTGGGGTGACGTCTTATGTGCCAGACACTATAGTAAGTTCCTTGTATGTATCATTGCATTGATTCTCACAACTCAAAGAAGAAGGAATTATTATTTCTATTTTAGGGAGTTGAGGTACAGAGAGACGAACTCTCTGGCTTATGATCTTGTTTAGAAAGTGGCAGCTCCAGTCTGATATCAAGTCAGACTGATACTAAAGACCATGTTTTTCACCCCTGCATTATTCTTATGTCAATCCATCTTTGTACAAGGTAATTTTGAAGAGAACAGAGAAGGGGTTAGGTTGAAGCAATAAGTTATCTAACCTACTAGAGTCTTAAGTTATTTTCTGAAAAATGGAAATAATCTCAACAGTTTGTGAATCCTCACAAATCCTTGAGGGGTGTGCCTGGAATCTATTATGTCAATAATACTCAAATTTGGAAATACACCCACTAATTCAACAAATACATACTGAACACCTAACTGATCTGAGAAAGACAGGTGTCAGATACACATGACCAAGACCAATGAGAACTTGGCTTCCATGAGTCTTGCGTTCTGGAATGGAACTAATAGTTAAAAAGCAATCCAAGTGTCATTAAGATAATTTTGAACTGTGAGGAGTTCAAGGGAAAAAAAACAGAATGAGGTGACAGAGAATGGTCTATACAGAGGCTGTTTTTATGAAGATGAGAATAAGCTTCTATCATCCAGAACTGTGAAGCTAAATGACCCCAAACAAAATATATAGATTTTATATTTTATATAAATATATAAATACATTTTATATTTGTGCAAATTTGGCATTTCCTTCCTTCCTTCCTTCCTTCCTTCCTTCCTTCCTTCCTTCCATATTTACTTCCATAGCAAAATAATGTTTTGGATTACTGTTAAAATTACTGAGATGCCTCCACAAATACTGGAACACAGCTGATGGCCCAGGAAGCTTATCCTGTGATTTTCAGTATTCCTCCTCGTTCTGTTGGAGGGCAAAGCATTTGAGAAGGGATTAGTGAATATCCAGTTATTGGTAGGGGTACACACTCCACTCTTCTGTGAAAATCTTTCCAGAGAGTGTTAACAGAATGAGAATGGATTTAACAACTTATAAGTTGTTCACAACTAAACCTTTATCCATCCTTAAATACACACAATATTCTGTACTCCAAAGCAGTAAAGACGGGACATACCTGTGAGATTCTCTCTCTCTTCTTGAAAACTATGTATGTGTACACAATTATGTATTGGTCTTTAAAATTTAGCAGAACATAAACAGTGTTCTAAAATATAGCACATAAGTCCATATAAGATATATCAGACAGTGCTGGGACCATATCTCAACAACGTTTGGGCATAAACACACATAAAGGACTTTCCATTCCTAAATGGTTCATACGATAATGGCTTTACCACAAATGTAAGGTTGGCACCTATGTTGTTTAAATTTTTAAAAATTAAAAATAAAATCATCGTGGGGCTGGAAACTGTCATCTTTTCAATTCCTTAGCTTGGATGGAAGACTTAATTTCCAGAGTTGTAGCACATTTTTCATATATTAAACTTGGGACTGTTGATTGTCTATTTTCCTCCAAGGAAAGCTTCATGGGCATTTGCCTCTCCCCCAGATCATCATCATTGATTCCATTTAGCCTCTGACTGTGATTACTTGCAGCTGGGGTCCATTTGCAACAACATTTTTATACGGTGTACAAGATTAGAGCAAACAAACTACTTTGACTACAGTATTCTCCAATTACATTAATTTCATCCACTGATGTCTTTATTTCCTTCCTTTCCAATTTAGCTGTGTAATGTGAAAATTGGCCCTATTTTTGTGCCTATTATGATGTTCTTAATCCTCTCTTTCTTCCCACATGATGTTAGTTGCATAAGAGGACTTCACAAACAAGCTCTTATAATGGGAATGAGTAGATTTTCCTTCGTGTGGAGGAATCCCAAAATGAAGAATCCAGTTAACCCTCCAAACTGTGAGTTGGAGGGCATATGTCTTTGACATCTATTAAGAAAGTGTATAGCAGTAATATAATCTATGTCACCTAAACTTAAAAGCTTTCCATATCTCAGAACAGAATCACAGTAGTTTGAGCTGATAAAGTGGAGAAAGCTGTCCAAGGAATCATGGGATTGAGTATAGCAGACTCTGAAGAATTAAAAAAGAGAAAATACAAAAATTGAAAAGATAGAAAAGGAATAAAAAGAAAGAATAGATAAAGGGAATATTTAAATAAGAATAAAAAATAAACAAAAAAATCCTGTTGCATATTCTGTCAAGTTGTAGAGAATCAGGTTGGTGCAGTCTACCCCCCCTGGACAACGATACATGAACAGACGGGAAGACCTCCTACAAAAAAATACCACATCAGACAAATAATGGCCAAGATATAATTACAATGAGACTCATATGTTAAGATTCAAGGAAAAAAATTAAATACGTGTGCTAAGATACTTAGTGCATATTGACAGTAGTTACTGTCAATTTTAATTGTCATTTGTCATTAAATTAATTTGTCATTAATGCCAAATTTAATTGTTAATTTAATGTTATTTCTTTTACTTCATTTTGTATCTATAGGAGATGATGGGTCTCAACTAAACATATTGTATTAACCATTTCGCAATACAGATCTTCCTCAACTTACCGTAGGTTTGCATCCTAATCAACCTGCTGTAAGTTGAAAATATCATGTCAAAAATGCACTTAATACATTTAACCTGCTGAACATCATAGCTTAGCCTAGCCTACCTGAGACCTGCTCAGAACACTTACATTAGCCTATAAGTGGTCAGAGTCATCTAACACAAAGCCTATGTTATATAACAAAGTGTTGACTATCTCATGTAATGAATTGGGCATTGTACTGAAAGTGAAAAACAGAATGGTTGTGTGGGTACAGAATGGCTGGAGGTATACTGATGGTCTACACTGGTACCATTGAAAGCTGTGGCTTCTGTCACTGCCCATCATGAGAAAGGACCAAATTGCACATTGTTTCCCAGGGGAAGATCAAAATTCAGAATTTGAAGTACAGTTTCTACTGAATGCATATTGCTTTCACACCATCAGAAAGCTAAAAAAAATCATAAGTCATACCATTGTAAGTTAGGGACTGTCTGTATGTGTAAATCGAAGTATTATGGCATATACCTTAAATTTATGTAGTTCTGTAGGTCAATTATATCTCAATAAAACTGGAAAAAAATAGCTGTGATATGATTTATATGCTCAAGAAAGAAGTAAAATATAAATATTTTTGTTTAAATGTTTATGTATTTATTTATTTAGTTTTGAGAGACAGAGAGAGAGAGCGAGCATGAGTGGGCAAGAGGCATAGAGAGAGAGGGAGGCGGTGAATCTGAAGCAGGCTCTGTGCTGTTAGCACAGAGCCTAACATGGGGCTGAGGCTTAACCGACTGAGCCACCCAGGCACTCCCAATATAAATATTTTTGCAATTAAGAAAAATAGTGTAGCACTCATTATCATATATATATATATATATATATATATATATATACACATACATGTTATTCTCAAGTTAGTTAACATACAGTGTAGTCTTGACTTCAGGAGTAGAACCCAGGGATTCATTACTTACATATAACACTCAGTGCTCATCCCAAAAAGTGCCCTCCTTAATGCCCACCATCCATTTTCCCCCCATCAACCCCCAGTTGGTTCTCTGTATTTAAGAGTCTCTTATGGTTTGGCTCCCTCTCTGTTTTTATCTTATTTTTCCTTCCCTTCCCCCATGATCATCTGTTAAGTTCCTCAAATTCCACATATGTGATATCTGTCTTTCTTTGACTTATGTCACTTAACATAATACCTTCCAGTTCCATCTACATTGTTGGAAACGGCAAGATTTCTTTCTTTTTCATCACCAACTAGTATTTTTCATCACCAAGTAGTATTTCATCACCAAGTAGTATCACCATTGGGTAAATACTGTTCAATCAGAATTCGAGTATTTTGCTGGTCTGGCATGTGGTATCACATGACTTCCAGGTTTGTTCTTTTTTGTTTTTTTTTTTAAAGAAGATTATCATGAGGTAATTAGAAGAACTGTATAAATATGCCAGTTCCATGTAAATGTGTTATATAATTATATTTAATACTTTAGATAACATTAGAATTTTTTCATGCTGGGAAATGCTTGTAGTCAGTCACCCTGGACCTAAGGTTGGGAGACAGGCTGTCTAAGCTCCCTCATGCATTAGTTTTCTTCTTCTTCTTCTTCTTTTTTTAATGTTTATTTACTTTTGAAAGAGAGAAAAAAATGTGGGTGAGGGGCAGAGAGAGAGGGAGACCGAAGATCCAAAGTGGACTCATTGACAGGAGAGAGCCCGATGCAAGGCTGAAACTCTCAAACGGTAAGATCATGACCTGAGCCAAAGTCAGATGCTCAACCGACTGAGCCACCCAGGTGCCCCTAGTTTTGTTTTAGTTTGCTCACTCTGACAAAGTACTCTCAGACTCAAGCCTCACCGTTCAAACAAAAGTCAGCCTGATCGCTGTGACGTTCCTACACTATGGGTAAGAGTCGGGGACAACTCACATAAACAGTGAAAATTAGGCATTTGTATCCAGATTTGAGTGACCTCAGAGTCAGTGCATTTATGTTTTAGTAATTATGTACCTCAGTTAAAACGCTATGACTCCAGCATTTGTGTTTGCCTTGTAAAATCAGAAAGATGTGTTTCTTCACTCTCAGTATTGTAGTGACAGATTTATAGAGACTTTGACAACAATTTCAAGAGTTTAGTGTTCTATCTTTCTGGCCGCTTCCCTCCATTATTGTGACTAGAACACTGAAAGAAATGTGCAGTGGGTTCCAGGGCGCTTGGGTTCAAGTTCTAACTCTGCTACTTACCAACACCGCACCCTTAGAAGAAAAGCTGCATTTTCCTGATATTCATTTTTATTTGGCTCTTTCAAGGGCTTGATGAAAGGATCTATGGCGATAATATATGTAAGGATGCTTAGGAGATACGGAAATCTTGCCAAAGCCTACTACTTGTAATAATCAGGACGTACACAAATATGCCACTTAAAATGACGCTCTGGTCTTTATAGCAGAAAGCATCTATTACACTCTAGTTACAACTATCCGAGTTGTATTTGTAAAAGCAAATAAAATTCTTGTTGTTATTGGAACTGACCATTAGCATTCTAGTATAAGGAGGAAGCCCTGTAACAAACAGGAGTCCTTGAACTTGGGTTCTTGCCCCTGGGTTCTGGCTCAGTTCTACCCAATGACAAAACAAAGACTTGAGTCTCAATTACTCCTCTATAAGGCAAAAGATAAAGCTATATTCCAGCGGTTAGGTTTTCCTCCCATTTTGTCTCTGTTTCTAATAATGTAATTGTTAACAGAATAAAGTATTATTATTTTTAAGGTAGGTGATTTCTTCTTTAACTCCTTCTTCTCTTTATCTTTCCACTTCCCTTCATTTCTTACTGGATTCTGGGTTCCTGTGAGAGTTTGTATTTGAGGGTTTATAAAAAATACCTATAAAGAAATATAGATCTCTGCAATCTTGATGCTTCGATTTCTTCCACAATTTATAAATTGTTTCTAACAAATCTTACATTATGACAATTGAGTAACTTGTAACATTTTTAATGGCATTTTAAAAAGTAATTTAAAAAAATTAATTTAATTTTTTTAATTTTTAATGTTTATTTTTGAGAGAGAGAGAGCATGAATGGGGGGGGGGGTGCGGAGAGAGAGGGAGACACAGAATCCGAAGCAGGCTGCAAGCTCTGAGCTGTCAGCACAGAGCCCGACGCGGGGCTCAAGCTCACAAACCACAAGATCTTACCTGAGCTGAAGTCAGACGCTTAACCCACTGAGCCACCCAGGAGTCCCATAAAAAAAGTAAATATTATAAAATGAGAATTGTAAGTTATAAGAAAAAATAACAGTTTATTATAAAACCGGTCCCCTGCCTGACTATCCAGTTAAGGTAATTTTTTTTTTTTTTTACTTTATCATTTTTAACCATGTGAAAACTTGCTCTAAAATCCTGTGAAGGGGCACCTGGGTGGCTCAGTCAGTTGAGCGTCCGACTTCGGCTGGGGTCAGGATCTCTCAGTTTGTGAGTTCCAGCCCCGCGTCTGGCTCTGTGCTGACAGCTCAGAGCCTGGAGCCTGTTTCAGATACTGTGTCTCCCTCTCTCTGCCCCTTCCCCGCTCATGCTCCGTCTCGCTCTGTCTCTCAAAAATGAATAAACGTTAATTTTTTTAAATTAAAATAAATAAATAAATAAGATCCTGTGAAAACTTGCCCCACTTTTATTCCTTCCTCCAAGTCTGAAACCAGTTGTAACAGTTCTTATGGCATCCTTTGCAAAGCTCCCAAATGATGATTTCTCCTTCTCTACGTTTTTAAACGGGTTTGGCACCCTGACATCATAAGTTAAAAGACCATTAATTATAGTTTCACAAATAAGACCGCCTTTGATTAGGTTTAGGATGATATTATATGAACTCATACACACAATCCATATTTAATACTCAAGATCAATACAAAACCACTGCCAAAGTTTCCCTTACTCCACCCACTTTCAAGTTTTTTCTTGCCTGGATCTTAAACTTGTCTGATCCACAAGCAAACATTTTTATTCCCAGTTAAACTCATTATTACACTGCAAAGTTAGTTGTGAAATTTCACTTTGGATTCTTTTTTTTTTTAATAGGAACTTTTAAATGAATGGATAATGTGTTCCTTTCACACTCATGGGCAGATTTCTGTTTCAAGATTTTCACACATCTTTTTCCTATATCATATAGATAGTACCATGGCTTGGAATTCACTAGTGAATATGATTGTAGAGTCAGTCTTCAAAGTCCCCATTTTTCTCTCAGCTTCTATTCCCTCCAACACACCCTAAACAAGCCAACATAAATCACATAAATGGAAGAAAGCATTGAATTTAGACCTCTAGGTCTTGGAATCCAGTCCCAGCTACAGTGTAAACTACTTGGAAAGCCCTGGAGCTTTTATTTAATTCTGCAAATTCATAATGTCTGGATGCGGTAATCTCTAAGGCACCTTATACACTACAGTTTTTGATTCTATAACTCCTGTTGACACATTTGATTTCAGTCAATTATAATATCTCAGTCCATATTCCTTGCCTAGAAAATATATCTACTCCCATCCTATTTTTATCCACCGTATCAAAATGTTCTACTACTGTATTTTGCTAGGCTATATAACCTATTCTCCCTTAAATTATAATTATCACAATAATCTAATGATCAATCAAATCTACCACTATAAGTATATTCCGTATACATGCATTGTTATTGCTTATTTTCTTTCATATTATCCAATTCTCCTCTTTAAAAATTGCTTTTGAATGTATCATTCCCTCAAAGTTTCTTTTGCAACTTTTTTCTGTTCCTAATAAAGTAGGCATAATAAATGTTGAATGAAGTTTGGGATTAAATTACCTTTAAATATCAATATGTTAATATTTACAGCAGGTAGTATGATATTTTGGTTTTTACTTTTTAAATATTCTAATACTTAGGCATATTGTTTGAAAACTTCATTATAAAGAGGATGGATGATATTATTTGTCTAAGGAAAACATCAGGTTCTACTGATTAACTTGAGCAATAATACATACTTAACTCTGAAATTAGAATTCAGAGCTTATTTGCAACAAGGATGCATTCTGCGAGAGAGATTTTACAGTTGTCATGAAAACAGAAACAAGCATATTATAAAGATATATATATATATGTATAATAAATTTCTTATGTTTATTTATTTTTGAGAGAGAGACAGAGTGCAAGTGGGGGAAGTGGCAGAGAGAGAGGGAGACACAGAATCCAAAACAGGCTCCGGACTCTGAGCTGTCAGTACAGAGCCTGATGCAGGGCTTTAACTCACAAACTGCGAGATCATGGCCTGAGCCAAAGTCAGATGCTCACCTGACTGAGGTCCCAGGCACCCCATATAAATATGTATTTTTTAAAGGAGATGAGAGAGACCACATATTCTACTAGAAAATCATTGGTTCATCGAGGAATTAAGAGACAGTTAAAAGAAGAAAAAAAGAAAGATACAGAGCCAGAAAGTCAGGATGTAAAAGCTTGACCCACAATATGAGAGAATGATTATGTCTTTTAAAAAAGAAAGAAAGAATGAAAGAGAGAAAGAAAGAAACAAACAAACAAACAAACAAAGAAACAAAGAAAACTGAAAACTCTTTGAAAAGGGCACAGTGACTTATTCATCTTTTTATGTCAAGTCCTGAGCCCAGTGTTTGGCACATTGTTGGTCCTCAATATATAAAGTGAATTCAGAGAAGAAAGGATTCTAAAGCTTGGTATCACATACATAATCTGCACTTGAGTTTATCTGGTTAGTTAAGTACTTAAACTTTGAGGAATCTATTCAGTTAGGTACTTACAGTAGGACAAACATCTTGGTTTTTCTCTTCTAACTTCTTAAGATAACATTTTTTAATATAAACAAGATCATTAACCCACTGAGCTAATGTACACACTAATGTATAGTAGAAATTTTCTACTATAAAACTTACTGCAAACAGGGGGTCAAGTATATCTATGTCCTAAAGTGGGTCATAAAACTGTAGACATTGTATATCTTTTACAATAGTTTCATGCAACTCAACCTAAAATGTAATTAGACAATTCTGAGGCAGTAAAATATGTAGGTGTGTAAAACTCAATTAATTTTACTTTACCTACTTCTTGTAGAGAAAGACTTTATGAGGAAACTTTAATTGGAATTCTGTTCGATGTAGAAGAAAGGACCATGACTTCGGAGTCAGTGAGACCTGGGTTTGAACACAAGAGCTCCCAAAGAGTCATGTAACCTCATTAAAACTAATTAATTTTCTGAAATGTAGTTTACCCATTCATACAGTAGGATTTTCTTATGGCATACTATATGGACTAAAGAGAAATATTTATGGAAGATATATATCTAGGTCTATTACATATTTAAACAAAAGAAAAACAATTTAAATGAAGCCTTTGTTAAGATAAACTAGTGTTTCAAACTCAAGATAGTCTCTCTACCTCAGTTAAATTCCCAAGTTATCTTAAGATGTCTTAAAATGAAGTCAAGATATTAATCAGGTAGTAGGAAGGACCTGAGAAAGGGGAATGAATAAGTCATCACACACACACACACACACACACACACAACCAGACATAGCCTTATATTATGAATGCTAAATTATTGTGCCAGGAGAAAGGAGGTAAAACATGCTGGGAAATGATTTCTTCTCAAATAATTAATTCCCTATCATTTAAAATGATCAAGAGACAATGGAAATTTTATGTTCTAAATACTGCTAAGAGACATTCTACTTTGGATTGGCTGAATTACATTTAATATCTCTTCTAAAATCTCAAGTTCTACAATTGTACAAAAACTTAAAAGCTCAGTTTAGAACATCAAGTGAAGTATTTTTAGTTTTGCAAAACTTACTTCAAAGAAAATGAGCAGATTTCTATAAAGGGCTCAAATGATTTCTTAGAAATCAAATAGCTCTTGCACAAGAACTGTTTGATGACTTAACTATAAATGAATCAGAAACATATGGATTAAATTTCTCATGAAATACAATAAGAG
This sequence comes from Panthera onca, assembly GCF_046562875.1. Lineage (NCBI taxonomy): Eukaryota > Metazoa > Chordata > Mammalia > Carnivora > Felidae > Panthera > Panthera onca. Next base: position 19,228,032 of record NC_138343.1, on the reverse strand, counting down.
GAGAGCAGTGCTTGGGAAAAATCTTCTTTTTGGGCTTCTTGAACCAAAAATCTTTAGAAAATTGTTCAAGATGTTTAAATGACCCCCAAAAGCAGTTGGATTTACTCTGGCCTGCTATAAGCAATTCGAAGCCTTTAATTTCCTTTTTTCTATTGTCTCTGGACAAAGTTCAAGTCAATTTTCTACCAGCTGTTGACTATCTCTGTTTAGTACAATGACTTTTCACTGTTGTTGTTTTGTTAAGTGTTTTTGTTTCTTTTACCCATTTGAAAAAAAAAATGCCTTAAAAGTTTTGACTGTTAAATATTTCAAAATATTTGTCATTACTATTTAAATCTTACCCCAAAAAGTCTTCCTTTGCCAAATCATTTGACTTAAGGGTGGAATTCGTAATATCAAATTGGATTAGAGAGTTGACAAAATAGAAGGGCCTGGAAGCAAATCTCTAGGGGAAGTGCAATATTTGATGCAAATAACATTGGCTTGAGTATTTAATAGAGAGAATGGGAACTTAAAAATAAAAATGCCATTGGGAAATACCATCATGTTAAATCAGAAGCAGTGTTTCAGTTAAAATTTACCATGAATAACAGTATAAGATTCAGAAATTGACGCTCTTGTAAACTGTCAAAACTTTCCCGCATTATGAAATGAAGATGATTTACTTCATTGTACTTATTTTTTAATTCAGTTCTTAGAAGTTTCGAAGTTTTCTTGTACACTTAAAATGGCATAAATATTAAAAATATTGTTTTCGACTTTCCTTTCAAAATGATACCCACCTCACATGCAAATTCTCAGCAAAGAAGATTTCTCATAGACCACAGCTCATGATTTGCATTCAACTTAACAATGTTTGAATGGTTAAGTGGACATTTAAACATATTTTGGGTGGCTCAACTGAATGCCTATTTAGCTATGGTCACACGCAAGGTTTTAAAGATGTTAATAAGTATTAGCAAGATGTTGACTATTATGAGCATTAGACTTGCAAAAGCATGTCTTCTGTAGTTAAGGTCATGAGGGTTTGGTGTGGACAGTACAGGGCAGTATAGATTATGTTGCTGGTGGATGTAAGACGGGGAAGAGACAGCTTGTGCTCATTTGATTAGAGCCAACTGAGGAGACCAAGGAATTATCTAGATTGGAACAAAAAACGGCCATTGAATTACTCACTGAATTTAAAGTTGTGTGAGCAAACACACATTGCCTAAAGTAAGAATATTATGGGGTCTCTGCCCATGAGGATTTTCTTGCACATACATAATAATCAGGATTTGCTTCACTGTTTTTCTTCCAACCTTCAAGCAAACAAACATAAAACTGCCATCCCAAACTCAATACTTATTGTAGGATCTTCTTACCCATCCAATTTTACACTATTGTTGTCTGAAAAAAAAGAATGCCTCACTCATTAACAAGTGCATTTGTGAAATCCATCGTTATTGCATTAGGAATATAATAAAAGAATATTTCAAATGCTGTATTAACTATGCTGTCTTAGTGTAATTTAGCAAGAAATAGCTCAATCGACTCAATCAGTGAAAAAAAAAAGCAGCACAGTTGTAGGTTCAGTTTTATGTCAAAGAAGAGTGTCCATATATAAATGTTTTACCAACTTGTGATCTGCTTATGGGATAATAATTTTGAGAAAAAAAAAACACTAGTACCTACTCAATTTTATAGCTAAGTAGATTAATCTGGGGAGCCTGGGTGGCTTAGTTGGTTAAGTGTCCCACTTCAGCTCAGATCATGATCTCTCAGTTTGTGGGTTTGAGCCTTGTGTCGGGCTCTCTGCTGATGGCTCAGAGCCTGGAGCCTGCTTCGGATTCTGTGTCTCCTTCTCTCTCTGCCCCTCACCTGCTCACACCTTCTGTCTCTATCTCAAAAGTAAATAAAATATTTAAAAAATTTTAAAAATAGATTAATCTGGACACAGGTTGTTTTAACATATATTATTGCTGGCCCATGCAAAAAAAAAAAAAAAAAGAGAGAGAGAGAGAGAGAGAGAGAAAACAAACAAAAATAGAACAAAACAAAAACACAAATAAATTGGTTTGTAATCAACCAAAGAGTCAGTTAGATTATACATTCCTCAAGCCAAGTAAGAGTTTAATGAAGAGTCTTTGAAGGAAGAAAAGGATTTCTGTCATCTTGGCAATTATTTATTTTGCTAAAATTTATGTGAATATCAGGGGAGGAGTGGATGGAATGGTGGTGGAAACACTAGGCTGCCAAAGCAGGTCACTAGTGAATAGTTATTAAGATCTGCTGGAACCCCACATATCGTCCATCTAATCATTTACTCACTCATTAACTACTCATGCACAGAATTATAGGCCAGGCACTATGATAAGTACTACAGACATTGAAACAAAGGAAATAAAACCTGCTCTCTTGAGCTTACCGTTTAGTAAAAGAGAGTAGATACATTAGTTATAATGATGAAGTACTATGGTAGACGTATAGAGAAAGTACATTAGTAGCAAAAAAGGAGAAGTAATCTAATTCTACCAGGCGCAGGTGTGGGTCGTCAGGAAAGGTCTCAGAGTGGCAAATCCTAAAAGATGAGTAGTTGTCTCCCAAGTAGATGGAGAGAAAAGAAGTATTTCAGGCAGGGACACAGCTTGGGAAATGCACAGAAACAAGACACAACTTAGTTTGGGAAACTCCATGGACTTTGGCAGAGCTGGATTCCCAGATCCATCATAAATTTTATCTGCATCACCATGATACTGAAGGAGCACTGTATGAGTCCCTTTTTCTGTTTGATCTTTCGGTTTTCTTCCTGCTCTGGTCTTTGCCTTTGGGAAGAATATTTCCAGGATTCTTTGTTATTTAGCTTGGCATAGCCAATACGTGGCCAAGCTAAATATTGGTGCTAGTGGAAGACTGGAGGAGAGGGAAAGGAGAGAAGCCAAGCCATCACTCCCTTTCTTGCTTTCAGTGTGTGATATCTTTCCAAAAACACCAGTGTTTGTCTCCTCTGGAGCCCCAGCTACCATGAGACCACCCCTCCCTTCATGGTCGCAGACGATTCTGGAGAGGCTCTGACGTCTGGCAAGATCACAACCTCCATGGTACCTGGGCCTATGATGGCTGTTCCTATAGTTGCTTCTTGTTGCTGTTGTCAATCTCTGTGCTGCCTTACCATTTCCTCTTTAACCCCTCAGCTCTCTTGTCATCATTGCAAATCCCGACATTAAATTCCCTCTGCTTTTAAGAAAGGGAGTGATTTCTGATTTTTTGAATAAGCCTTGATTGATTCAGACACTAGCAGCCATTTCATACTGTGGTATACAAATCATTTTATTCTGTAGTTGCTGAAGAATAAATTAACATATCAACCATATTAAATCTCTTATTCTTGAAAAAAAAAACATATATATATACACTAGCCCAAGATTCTTAGATTTTTGTCAGTCATGTCCATGAAGACTTGATTCAGGGAAACATTAAAGTAAACATCTGAATTATCTTGGTATTTTTATTTTACAATGCCATAAGAAAAGTGAATGGAACGATTTGTAGGCCTGACTGACAATACTCATGATTAAAAGTACTTGTCAATAACTCAGGAGCATTGTTAAGCTTACTCTGTCCTAGCTCACAGTGTCAATTTTTTAACACCTATTTCAGACTGTTCTAGCCAGTGCTGGCCCAAGTTGGCATCTCCTCTAATGTCCTACAGCTATTCCCTCTAGGAGCAAAAGGAGCCAAGGTTGGATGGCTGTGATTTAAATGGTGTTAAGGACGTAAATTAAATAATCCTATTTTACTAAAGGATAGAGAGCTTTAAAAATCAATAATGCTGCCATCCAGCTGTCTCTCAAGTCTTATGAATAACTACCCGGTACTTTATGGAGCTTTCTTGTTGTAGTTGGAAGTTTCATTTACTGATACTAACTCTGTAAGGTATTATTTACCTTTTCAGGAAGGAATTTTAACTGAAATGTATTTAAGTACGTCTACTATTTCTCATCTGGTAGAATCATAACACCTGTCATTGGTTCTAGGAAATATTTATCTTATCATCTACTGTCATTAAGGTATGGAGGCGGTAGGGTCTCTGAAGGGAGGACTCCTATCACTTCCTGAGTTTGAAAGCTTTGCAAAGTAACACAGAGCACCGCACATGTACTCCAGAAATAAACATCATTGCTGATAAAGGTTAAGGTGGTGAACTAATTCGGGTGGAAGCCAAATGGATCAGATGGGAGAAATTCAGTATCTGGTGGATATTTCCACCCAGTTATAGTGACAGTGACCAGGGCTGGCTTCCCCATCTCACCGCATCCCTCTATAGGGGCAGGAACTGCCTCAAGAAGGGCAAAATAAAGGGGCGCCTGGGTGGCTCAGTTGGTTAAGCATCTGACTCTTGGTTCCAGCTCAGGTCATGATCTCCCAGTTCATGGGATCAAGTCCTGCACTGGGCTCTGGGCTGATAATGCAGAGCCTGCTTGGGATTCTCTGTCTCTGTCTGCCCCTCCCCACCTCTCAATAAATAAATAAACTTAAAAGGGGGGGGGGGCAAAATAAAATGTTTATTCTCTGTGGTAACCTGAGCCCCAAGAGGAAATTTTGGAAGTCAATCCACATTCCCCAGGGCAAAGTGAGTAAAGGAAAAACAAGAAAGTCAGGATTTACAGCCAACTAAGTTTCCTCTACTTATAAATAATGCTCAGAAGTAGAGGAGAAACATTCACCCCAAAATGCAGCAGACAAGGATGTCCAATATAGCTATACATATCAGAAAATATATCAATGCTAGTATATGCTACATGTTAATCACTGTTTTAGGAGACTTTTGCTTATATTAACTTGTTAACACTCAAAAGCACCCTATGAGAGAAATAATTCTCTTAATCCCATTTTACAGATTTGGAACTAGAGACACAGGTTAGGTGATATTTTTAAGATAGTACATCAATGGAAGAACTGGGTTTAAATTCAAGCGATCTGGCCCTACAATCTGTCAACTTCAACCCTACACATTGTATTCATTCTGTAACAATACATCAGCTTTAAAAGAATACAGAATAAGCAGAAATTACTTCTACATGGGTTTTCTTCATGGTGAAGGCAATCCTTCCAGATAATGAGTAGGATGCTTCTCCATGAAGTAAAGTATTTCGATAAGGAGGCAACAACCTTCAAAAATATGTGGCAACGGAAAAGCCTGTGGTAAGTTCAGAAGGCAATGAATAAGTTAATTTGATTTCAGCTGAAATTTTAAATATTAAATTAGTGGAAAATTAAGTTTAAGCATTTTAGTTAGGCCAGATCCTACATAGGGTTCATAGACCAATTCTACATGGATCAGGACTCAGGTTTTATCCTGCAAGATGTGTCTATTCAAAAAGAATTTGTAGTGGGATCATGCCAATGACTTAGAAACGTTATTCTGGTAGAAGATGAGGAAAGTAAAATAGATAAGCAGAAAATGTTACAACTTAACATGATTATCAGAAGCCACAGTCTTTAATATTAACCTTCATGTTGTCAAATAGATGATCTAGAAGGAGATGATAGAATGTTGATGTTTATGAAGATAATAGGTGGGTTTTCAGGAATTGAAGAAAGACATCAATACATAAATGGTAAGAACCATTTGAGAATCAAACAGTTTAGACAAAAATAAGTGCCTCTCTGGATGTTTGGTGTTAAAATAATAGAATACTGAAGAAAAACGTTAAAAGTTATTAGAGAAAGAAAGATTATATTCAAGTGTTTCTTTTTTTCTTAAGACCTAGAGAATGCAAGTGGGGGAGGGGCAGAGAGAGGAGGAGAGAGAGAAAAACAAGCAGGCTCCACACTTTTTTTTTTCCTTTTTTAAAATTCAGGTTAGTTTAAATTCAGGGTAGTATTGATTTCAGGAGCAGAACCCAGTGATTCATCACTTTCATACAACACCCAGTGCTCGTCCCAACAAGTGTCCTCCTTAACTCCCGTCACCCATTTAACACATCCCCACTTCTCTCCCCTCCAGCAACCCTCAGTTTGTTCTCTGCATATAAAGGTCTCTTATAGTTTGTCTTCCTCTCTGTTTTTGTCTTATTTTTCCTTCCCTTCCCCTTTCCTTGGATCCTGAGCCCACAAACCCTGAGATCATGACCTGAGCCGAAACCAAGAGTCAGGCTCTTAACCGACTGAGCCACTCAGGTGTCCTGAAAGATTATATTCAAACTCAAACATAATAATATGACATTTGGAAGCCATCTCACAAGAAAGAAATAGATGCCAGAAAACAATGGAATAATATCTTAAGTTGCTAAGGGAAAAATAAATATCAGCCTATAAATATTTACTCAAGCTATTCTGCAAGGTTGGGTATAAAATAAAAACATGTTCAGAGAGAGTGAGACTAAGAGATTTTACCAGTGGAAGAATTGCTATAGAATGTTTATTTTTTAAAAACAATTAAATAATAAGCATGGAGTCCCAGAAAAAAGACCAATAAAACAGAAAAATTGACATTTTAATAAATTAAAAGATTAACATTTTAATATAACCATTGGTGTCAGAAAGACAACCCTAAAATTTTGACTAATATCATTAATTGGGAATGTGCTAAATAGATATTTAAACAGAAAAGGTTCTGTATCATATACTATAAGACAATAGAAGTACAAAGTAATTTTAGATTTTGCCTGAAAACTTTTACCTACAACTGTATGTCAAACATTAAATACTAACAATTAAAACAACAGAAAAATAATCTCTAGATTCTGAGCTACAAGAGGGATACAGGAATAAATTCCAAGTTTTACCAAGCAGAAAATAAGTAAATACACGCTCAAATACACCATAATCACAATAAATACAAAAAAAGCTAAACTCACTACTTAAAAGGGTGAATAATTAGCTCAGATTTTAAAATACCTAAGGCAATAAATCCAACTCTATGCTCTTAAAAGTAACCCACCTAAAACAGGACTGCATTAAAGATTTGAAATCAAAGAAATAGAAGTGATAAATGCAGATGTTAATAAAAGGTAAGCTACTATAGCAATGGTTAATATCCGACTAAAGGATTTTAAGGTGAAGTGAATAAGGATAAAGAAATAAAATCCTGAACAGATAAAAACATTATCAGCGTATATGTATCTAATAATCTAGTATCAAAATAAATAGAGCAAAATCTGTCAGAATTAGAAGGTACAAATAGAAGTACAACGTCCTTATTAAGACTAAAAATGTAAACATATACACACACACACTGTGTGTGTGTGTGTGTGTGTGTGTGTGTATATATATATATGTTTTCAAGTACTTGTTAAACACTACAGTCATTCTCAGCTGTTAAAGTGCTACCTATAGCCTGTAGTCAACGCTCACTTGGGCGTTATTATAGAAGTTGCTTTATTATTTTTTTAATTTACTTATTTTTATCTTTTTTAAACATTTACTCATTTTTTTGAGAGACAGAGAGAGACAGTGTGAGTGGGGGAAGGACAGAGACAGAGGGAGACATAGAATCCGAAGCAGGCTCCAGGCTCTGTGCTGTCAGTACAGGGGCTGGAACTCAGGAACCTTGAGATCGTGACCTGAGCCGAAGTCGGACGCTCAACCAACTGAGCCACCCAGGCGCACTAGAAGTTGCTTTAAACTACAATTCTGATGAGCTTGCAGGGCTGGTCATTGTGACAGTCTGTGTTATCCGAGATGAGGCTTCAACAGGACCTTGCAACCAATGTGCTCTTCTTCCAGTATGATGTTAAAACTCCTCCCTTAGGGGGGCGCTTGGGTGGCTCAGTCGGTTGAGCGTCTGACTTCGGCTCAGGTCATGATCTCACACTCCATGAGTTCGAGCACCGCGTTGGGCTCTGTGCTAACAGCTCGGAGCCTGGAGCCTGCTTCAGATTCTGTGTCTCCACCTCTCTCTCTGCCCCTTCCCTGCTCATGCTCTGTCTCTCTCTGTCTCAAAAATAAATAAAAACATTAAAAAGAATTTAATAAAAAAATCCCTCCCTTAGAGAAGTGAGGTCCATGTTTCTTCCCCGTAAGGAAAGGAAAGCGACTGTAGCAGAAGTGTCATTCTTTGGTGCTGTGTGATTTCAGAGGTTAAGTCATAAAAGACCATACAACTTCTGCCTGCTTCTCTTGAGATGCTTGTCCTGGGGACACAGTAAGCATGCTGGGAAGCCCAGGTCACATACAGATGCCACATGTAGGTGTTCTGGCAGACGGCCCCAGCTGAGGTCCCAGACATGTGAGGGGGAAGCTTTTTCTTAAACAGCCCTAGTGCAGGTCATTGTCAGATTGTAAATACATGAGAGAGCCAGAACCACCTTGTTGAGCTGAATCAACTCCCCAGCTATAAAACATGTAGTAAAATAACCATTGCTGTTTTACCCACTGAGTTTAGGAGTTACTTGTGACACAGCAATAGATAACTGGAATATGCGGTGGCTAGTTTTGTCTTGATATTGTTCCCTCTTTGGGCTAAAATTCTGTTGGATATCTTCTAATTGCCTTGTACAAAAAAAATGACTGGTTGCTTTGATGCTTCCCGTTGGATCCTGCCAGAGATTCCCCTATACCAGTTACAATTGCTGAGTAATACTAATCACCTTCAACTTACTATTCTTTTTCTTATCCTTCATACCATTAAGAATATTACTTTGCGATGAAGCCACCAGCTAAGTGGTTCCCTGTTGATAAAAGTTTCAAGACACGATCAAATAATTTGCTTCATATTAAATTATAAGTGGCCGCATCAGAAACTTAATAAGTATTTGCAATTTTTGTTTGTTTCAGTTTTGTTAAAATACGATTGATGTACAGCCCCATATAAGTCTAAAGTGTACAGAACAATGATTCAACATACATACATATATTTACAGAATGATTACCACAAGTTTAGTTGATGTTCATCACCTAAGTATTTGTAATCGATGTTAAAGGGTTATAATAATCGTCCTGAAGATCTGTGGCATGAGTTGGAATCATGAGGTTAAAACTCCTCCTTCCTACAAAAATTTGAGTATGAATTTGGAAAGGCTTTCACAATACATAGAAATACGATGGGGACTGGGGGAGGCACCTGAGTGTCTCAGACCTGAGCCTGATTTCAGCTCAGGTCATGATCTCACCGCTAGAAAGTTTGAGTCCCATGTCAGGCTCTGTGCTGACAGCTCAGAGCCTGGAGCCTGCTTTGGATTCTGTCTCCCTCTCTCTCTCTGTCCCTCCCCTGCTCACCCTCTGTTTCTCTCTCTCTCTCTTTCTCTCTCTCTCTTAAATATAAATAAGCATTAAAAATTAAAAAATAAATAAAAATAAAAATAAAAGAAATATGATGGGAAATTGACCTAAGTTTTCCAAGTGGAAACCAAGAAAAGGAAAGGCGCTGTCCATTTTTTCAGCTTTCTCTCCCATGTGTCAATTGTGAAGAAGTCATTATGGCTGGCACTAAAAGAATAAAGGTAAATAAATCCCCAAAGGAGAGCTCTGAGTCTCCTCCCCCCAAAGTGACAAGTTAGTATCAAATGGTAAAAGTGAATATGAAATGTAACGATGTGAAAGAAAATAATATGATCTTTCAGCTTACGGTAATTTGTAGGTGACAATTTTACTTTGTTTTAGTGTCCAAATGGAAAGACTGTACTCTTTCTCCTTGTTCTTTCTTTTAGGCTTTCTGCCTGTGGGTGTTACATATTTTTCCTTGCTTCAACTAACCATGTCTGAGCAGGACAGCTGACCTTCAAAAGTAAATACGATTAAAGCTGAACAAATCAGGTAATTACAATAAAAACGCGGCTTGACAAACAACCTCTGGACAGAATTACAGTTCCATATATACACTACACATTCAATTAAAGTGATGGGAAATGAGGAAACTAATGCCTTTCCCTCAGATTTTTAACGTGCCGACATTCTACATTCTGCCATGGATTCGTGAAGACATTAGGAGAAAAGAAAATTCACCAGTGAATTTATGCAGGGTCAGCGTCCCTTAAATGTGGAATGGCATTCTTCTTAGAGCCTGGCTGTGTCATTCAATTTCAAAGGAATTTTTATTCTGCCATATTCTAAATTCTTTACTCATATTTAACATGTTAAGGACCTATAATTGCATAAGATTTCTTATTATGCATGTATGACTTTCTCTTATCATAAGGATTCACTGCCATGTTTGTACTGGTATAATCACCTGTGCAAACCTGTATTTGACCAATGACAAATAGGTAGCTAGCTTACAGTTAGAATTAAATCTGCATGCATGTACATCTAACTCATCCTTATTTTCCTAAAAGCATTGTACACCATGATAATATAATAATTACATTATGTCATTAATTATATGATTAAATAAATATTTAATGAGCTAAGTGAAATCAACCTTATAATTTTACTTTGCCCTACTGAACATCTTAGTTTTATTATTATTTATTTATTTCCCCTCCTCCATAAAATTATACAGTGGAAAATCTGTATTTCATTGAAATTTTGTTTGGACGGTTTGAGGTTTTATCAATGGAAGAAAATAAGGTCAAACCATCCAGTTTAAATTCTTTAATCCCAAACCAACATTTTGTTGTTGTGCTTGAAAACGATTTTCCTTCATTTTGTTTGTACTCTGTTTTTATAGCTTTGCATTGTTTAAAGCCAGCATAAAATCCTATATATTCATACTATGCTGGTACAGATACAGTTCTAGAGATATTTCTTTCAGGAATAGCTTAACCTGATTGATGTCATGGTGGTGGACCATGAACCTTTCCATGATGAACCAATATGAACTTTTATTATATCACCTTAAGTATAAATAAGGGCATTAGTCAAATTTGTAAATGAACCATCTCAAGAATCACTTTTTACAAACCAAAGTGCTCAGGACCATACCATCACATTTGCTAGAAAATTGGAGAAATGCTGATAAATCCTAATTTTTTTTTTTAATTTTTAAAAACATTTTTAACTTTTTAGAATTGACACCAATGTCTGAAACTCCAGGCTCAGTCATTGAACAGTAACAACAGTCTTTTCTCTCCTTTAAAAAAAAATTAATGTTTTTAATGTTTATTAATTTTTGAGAGAAAGAGACAGACAGACAGACAGAACACCGGCAGGGGAGGGGCAGAGAGAGAGGGAGACACAGAATCTGAAGCAGGCTCCAGGCTCTAAGCTGTCAGCACAGAGACCAACGCAGGACTCGAACTCCCAAGCCTTCGAGGTGTAAGATCATGGCCTAAGCTGAAGTCAGCCGCTCAACTGACTGAGCCACCCAGGATCCCACAGCAGTCTTTTCTCTTAATTGATGTTTCAAGATAAATTTGCTAACGGTCTTTATTTATTTTCTAGGCACTTCATAAAACATCTCTTATCTCACCAATTTAATTACTAGTGACTCATAAGTCAAATCTGTATCACCTTTTCCTTCAAAGCTTCCACATTTCCAGTAGGGCACAGATAATCAAGCTTCTAGGCCCTTATCTGCTTTTATCGGTATTGATTTTATTACCCTGAGCAAGTCATAACATTTCTCTGGCTTAGGAGGCCTCCCTGCTAACATGCAGGTAATATTTCCTGCCAACTTATCTTATGGGTTTGTTTCATTAATTGGATGAACCAGTGTATGTGAAACTACTTTGTAAAATGCTATAAAACTGTATGGTGTCATGATTATGCGTCTGTGCTCATTTAATAAATGCCCCAATTAGAAATGAGTACTTCCTGAAGGGGATATATATGTTATTGTTTAATTTGAACTTTAATCCCACCACTTAGAGGCTGTTAACAGAAGTTCCCCCATTAGCCAGTTATGTGATCTTAGATAAGTCCTTTCCCTTCTCAATTGTATCTACAAAACAGAGCTGCAAATAATTCAATTATACCTCAAAGGTCCCTGTAAATACTAAATGATATGAATGCCTATATCCATTTTTATATATCAGTACACAGTCACATAGAATATTTGTAATCAGAATTACATTTTCTAACATTTTATCATGAAAAATTGTAAACAGAAAAAAGTCCGCATACACACCATCTACTTAATATTTCAGTATAGTTTCTTTATTGTATATCTATCAATTCATTAACCTATCAAGACTTCATTTTAATAAAGATACAGAACTTTAGATCTGGAAAGACCTTAAATAGTTTGTTTTCTTTTTAATGTTTATTTATTTTTGAGAGAGAGAGGGCGATAACAAGTGGGGGAGGGGCAGAGGGAGAGGGAAACACAGAATCTAAAGCAGGCTCCAGGCTCTGAGCGGTCAGCATAGAGCCCGACGCAGGGCTCGAACCCACACACCATGAGACCATGACCTGCGCTGCAGTCGGACACTTAACCTACTGAGCCACCCAGGCGCCCCAAAAATTTAAATAGTTTTTAATCTAGTCCCTTCTTTTGATGGATGCTGTAACTGAGGACATAGAACGGGGGTAAGCTGCAAACTATAAGCTGCTCTTGGTTGAAAACCACTTTTCTGAAATGATTTTTGTTGATTTGAACAGATGTTCAAGCTTCAGCTACATGCCCCGAAATCATTTTTAGTAAAAACAAGCAGAATGGATTTTGTCCATATCTCCACTCTGTATTGGATTTTCTGTATAGAGAGCTGTATCTGCAAGATCAAAACTCATTTCTGCAACCTACCAAGCAATTTCTACAAGTGCATCTACCTTTCGGTGACAATCCACTTCTCCTAACCCTTCCCATCATGCCGTTAAGTATTAGCATGTGAAAAATTGCATCTGTCAGAAATGTAAAAATAATTATGCCCACCTTGGTCTTTTCTATTTAATAATTTGGGCCATGGATTGGTAACCTTTGTTTTGCCTACTGTGCAGTCATAAATTACTTTTATAGATCAAGAGAATTTGAACTTTCAAAAGTGCTGTTTTAGCTTAAAATGTTATGATTTAGATATTCTATTTATATAAGAGGAAACAAGTGACAACTATAGTAAGCATTTTTTTTTTATTATTCTTTGTTCAAATTGTTGCCTTAGTGGGGTTTCTTACCTCAAAATAGTAGTATATCTAGAGGAGAGAGCTTGACTACATTATGTAGGCACCAGGAGTTTAATCACAAAAGGGGGTGCCTGAGTAGCACAGTAGCTTAAGAGTCCAACTTCAGCTCAGGCCATGATCTCACAGTTCATGAGTTCAAGCCCCGCAATGGGCTCTGGGCTGTCAGTGCAGAGCCTGGAGCCTGCCTCAGATCCTGTCTCCCTCTCTCTCTGCCCCTCCCCCACTAGTTCTCTCTCTCTCTCTCTCTCTCTCTCTCTCTCTCTCTCAAAAGTAAATAAGAACTTTCTTTTTAAAAAGATGAAATTTCTTAAGTCAGTCAGAGAAAGGCAGATATCATATCTTTTCATTCATATGTGGATCTTGAGAAATTTAACAGAAGGCCACGGGGGAAGGGAAGGGGGAAAAAGTTACAAACAGAGAGGGAGGGAGGCAAACCATAAGAGACTCTTAAATACAGAGAACAAACTGAGGGTTGATGGGGGTTGGGAGGGTGGGTGATGGGCTTTGAGGAGGGCACCTGTTGGGATGAGCACTGGGTGTTGTATGTAAGCCAATTTGACAATAAATTATATTTTTAAAAGATGAAATTTCAATAAATAAATAAATAAATAAATAATCACAGAAGAAAGAATCTAGGACTTTCGAGGCAATGTAAATGGCCTACAATCTCATTAAATTACCACTTTAATCACTTAATATATGTGGACTTCAGGAGATCCACTGGAATCTTTCAATCACCTTCAATTCATATTATGATATTTGGAAAGCCATATAAGTTGTTTTCCATTAAGCTAGAAAGGGCTAGTGAATTTTTAAGTATCAATTGTAAGGTACCATGAGATAAGCATTCCAGATTACTATTGTTTTTTGCAGGTTATTGGCCTAAGAAGGAATAGAAGTCCATATAAACATTAAAAAAAAAAAAAAAGTCTACCTTTTAAACTACTGCCTGTATTGACAGTTCATTATTTAATAATTTTATTGTTTTAAGTTTATTTATTTTGAGAGAGAGACAGAGAGAGAGCAAGCAGGGGAGGAACAGAGAGAGAAAGAGGGAGAAAATCCCAAAGCAGGCTCTGCACTGTCAGTGTGGAGCCTGACACAGGGCTCGATCCCACAAACCACAAGATCATGACCTAAGCCGAAATCAAGAGTCGGACACTTAACTGACTGAGCCACCCAAGCCCCCGTTATTATTTAATAATGTTAAATATGACAGTGTTTTAATCTAACTTTTAGCCATTGTAGGCTGTATTATTTAATAACTGGTTCAGTACTGTAGTATATAGTTTCTTTATATAAATGCAACTTCAGATGATAGACATAGACATAGAGTCATTCTTACCCATGCACTTTGTAGCTCCAGTTAGAATGTCTACAGTATAAAGGATTTATTTGAAAATGTGTTGCTTTTATTTCTTTATCTGATAAATGTGATATAATAATTTTTCATGGCATTGTTTTATTCCTCCAAATTGCAAAAATCATCTTTCTCATAAGTTCCCTGATATTCCCACAAAGGAGGTAATTGCTGTACATTATCGATTGCATTTTGTTATTGGAGAAATCAAGGCATTAGTATAGGTCAAGTATTACTCGACCGTAGGCCAAACATTACCCGTGAAACGCATGGAAAAATCACTCAAGAAAGCCAATCTTCCACCATGCAGAGTATTGTTCTCTTATGTTGCAACACATCCGTCATTCAGCTTTTAGAAGCACCATTCAAAAAAAGCAGCATGATCCTTGATGATAAGGGCAGATCTGTTTTTCTGCCTAGGTTATAGCGTTGGGCTTACATTAAAAAAAAATTAATAAAGGAAGTGATAAGTGATTGTCCAATGAATAACAGAATGAAAAAAAAACACAGGAGTGATAAGGCAATCTAAGTGTGTCAATATTCAAAGCACTCAGAGTTTCGGAATGGTTGCGTTGTTTTGAATTTATAACCCTTTATTTTCTCTACTCTGTCTTTTTGTATTTATATTAATGGTGACCATACATCAAAGAGAGAGGGTAATGCTGTCTATAGTTTACCTCATGCATACCCTTTGGTCCTGTTTATAAGAAATTCTCCACTATGGCCCAAGCAGGGACTAAAAGGAAATGGGAGTTGAAAAAAAAAAAATCATGAAATTCCAGCAGGGTGAGAACGGAACCTTATTTTTAGCACTGCCCCCTGAAAGCTGGAAAACCTGTATTACTTGAGATACCACAGCCTTAAACAGGGTGAATAATGACAAATGGCATGGAGAAAAGAAGTTTCTGAGAACAGTACCTTGGGTTAATTATCTGTCAGACCCCCTACCACCCCAAAATAATGCAAGAGTGTTCTAAGATTGGGTTAGCACTTAAGGAAAGAAAACTCACTTGCTTCCATTTCATGTAAGTTTCCCTGTTTGTTACCACATAGTGGTTTTCTTGTAACTTTGACATGGCAGATGTCTGGACATTGGCCAATAGCCACATCCTTGACTAAGATCTTGCAACACAATTTCCTTGGGAAATAATATTTGTTCATGTAGAACTCCCTCACTCGGCTTGGTTCAGTGCAATGGAAACAAAAACATTATTGTTAATTAATCTGTTTGCAATTCTATTCTGATCCACTGCTCTAAGAAATATTATCTCCGAAATCTTTGAATATAGTAGCTATTAATCAGTCTTAAGTGTTCATGTTTATCCTAATTCAAAGCCCTCATTTCACAAAATATTTCATGCCTTCTGCACACCAGTGATGAATAAGTTAAGTTTTCAATTGTCATGCAAGTTTGTTTGCTTTTTCAGTGTATTATGGCACATCACCTCTGGAAGTTTGACAAAATGCTGTTTATTTGTCTCCTGCCGGGATGCCTTGGTCTCCTACAGGGTTCGGTGGCTTATGTGATGTCATCAGCAGAGAGCACGCAGGGGTGTCATATCAGATGGAAAAGGGGGATCTAAGACTTGACTGAGAGAATCTGAAAGCAAAACATATGAGTTAACCTTCCCTCTTACAGCCTTTATCTGGGACAGTCAGCATGAAATTAAGTTATGACCTATATAGCTTGACTGTACTGTATCTCGGGATGCAAACTTTGATCAAATATTTTTCTTCTGTGTAATGAAGACTAGCTTTCTTGCAATGGATTTTACCTACCTTTAAGAAGGTAGGACAGTTTCTCCTACCATTGAAAAACCACTCCCAGGAGCTACACGACATTTATTTACGTACAACATACAATTAGGGTGTGTGAGAGAAATAAAAGAATTCTCTTTTTCATCTTCTTTTTGCCCTCTTCCCTCAATAAATCCGGCTGCTTACCAAACAGTTGCTTTTGATCTGATTATTTTTAGTATCCATGTGAATGAAAGAGAATATGCTGTTTGTTAAGTGGCTGTAATAAACTAGAACACTGAAAATGCTGTTTCAGTGAGATTTATGTTGCGGTAGCTGGAGTATCACAATGAAGCTAGAATTCTCCGATGAGAAAAAAGGCAGCGTCCCTCTGGGAGTCGACTTGCTCAGTGGAGGGATGTACTCCCAGCTAGACCCCCGATTGCGAGAATACTGTAGCGCCTTGTTTTGTTTCCCTTGCTTCCTTGCTTGCTTGTTTTCCAGCTTAGGAGGAATCCTGGAGTCTTAACTATTCTGATGCTCTCATGATACAGGCGGCAGGATTGCTCAAGATCTCACAGGTCCTAAGAGTCCCGTATTCTACCGCCTTTTGATTCTTATAAAACTCTAAGTCATAGGTGCTCTATCAGTGTGGGACAGATGATTTATGTGAATGTGTGACCGACATAACCTTTCTTCTAATGCCTACAAGTCATCTAGTAGCTAAGCACAGCCACAGAATGTGCAACTTCCAACCAATGGAACAAAGGCTCTTTGCTTAGGAACTCCATAATAAAGACCTCCATTGTCCCTCACTGTCCCATGTCCAATGTGCTGCTGGTGGGATCAGCTCTGGTCATAGCCCACTGTATGGAATAATTCTGGTGAGACTACTTCTGAAAGTCCAAGGGACCCACGGGGGCCTGATGCAATAGGAAAATGCAAGATGCTAGAGGATGTTTATCTCGTCAATATCTGAGAAAGTCTAACTCTTCCCAGAAGAGTTCTCTTCTATAGAAATGATTGCCCCGAATGTAGGCACTGCCTGTTCTCTTTTAAATACCGAAAGTTTTTACCTTTCCCTGCTCTTCTAAACATGCATCCCGCAGGACAAATACTCTCACATTTCCACTGCTCATGACACCCCAGTATATACGCCAATGTCTATCTCCTACAAATCACCTCTGCTCAGGAAGATTTTTATAAGGGTTTATTTTTATAATCAATATTCAAAACTATACATTATACATTTTGTTTTGCTTTTGTTTTAAATATAGTACTTAATATGATATCTCAAAGTACTCTTAAGTCTAAGGTTCCAATTAACCCCAGGCTCGCCCTCGTGGTTAAGAATCCGTGAGTGTGAATTCGCATCGCCTTCTGAAATCCCTGTTCCTTCTTGTTAACTTTGTGATTTGGTGAGAAAGCTGAGATGAGTTCCCAACTTCTGGGTGATTTTAAGAAGGTTTAAAAATATACTGCATTTAACCCAGGTTACTGAGGTTCTCACAGGCTTGACTGTAAAAATACCCATCTGCACAAATATAGTGAAAATAGAAACTTTTGCCCAGGTGAGGTCAAATGAAGGAAGCTTGCCAAAGATGTTAAGTTTCCTTCCTTTGCCTCCTTCACCCGCAGTCATTCTCTCCCACACACTCTCAACCCCACACAGTCCTTTTGCTGGGATAATCCAGCACTTTCCAAAGAACGCTGCACTTAAGACACTAATACTGTCCCTAAGCAAAAGGGTCCCATGGTCAACTAAGGAATAACATGGTCAATGAAAGAATAACAACAGAGAGATAGCTTGATCAACTGCTGAATGTCAACAAAATAAGCAAGCTTATTTATTTCAGGTTTTCTCTGTGGCTTTAGTCAGTTTTCCTTTATTGCAACTCTCCTTGGGGTAAGTATAGGAAGATGGACAATCCACACAAATTTTTTCAAGTTTAATTGGACATGGGACACTTTTTTCCCCAAGATGTATTGTACTGGTACGGTGTTTAGCAGGATAATTTTGGAAAAACTTTAACCAACCCCTGCACATCCCAGCGCCTTATTTTATTTCCTCTGTTAACACCTTTTATGAATGCTATTTAATTTTTCTCTTCAAATTCAGTAGCTTCTCTCAAATGTAAGTGATTACTTGATGCTCATTTTTACATCTTTCTGAATTAATATACAGTGATTGCTGTTTCAGAATTCTAACTGGTATAAGAGAACAAGCCATCTCCACAGTTGACAGTCTCTTAAGCCTGATTTATGCTAGCTAGTAGAATATAGTAGATTACCAATACGGACCTAGATTATGTATCACTTCCCCTAAATCAAGATATGCAATTGATCACTGTTCATTCTGTTCAGAAAACATTACAGCGTATACACATGCACGCATACAATTCACTTTTGCAGATCGTCGGAAAACCACTCACAGTATTCCGGTAATAATTGTGTTAAAATTCATGATTAAAAAGCCTAGCTTATTCATTAAGTGCTACGTGGAAAATACTATGGTCCTTTTAAACAAGTGAGAGAAAAATTATAGTCAATGTTCTTTTGTTGAATGCTTAAGAAAATAGATCTCACTCTCTCCAAAACAGTATTTCTCAACTATTAGCTTATCTTAGAGGAAGAAAAATGCCTCATAAAGGCCATTTGTTTTTATTAAATGCAAGGTATTTTGATTCAGTATTTCTCACTGCGTGGAAATGTGCTGGACAGTGCTTGCTCTAGTGGTAGTAGCTGTCCCTAACATCTCTTTGTTTAACCAAATAAGGACGTATGATCTAAGAACTTCGTCTAAATTTACTTAAAGGCAACATACTAACATGATGCATTAAAGGTAGGAATTAAAGTTCTGTTACCAAAAATGTCTCTAGGACCCAAAATGATAATGCTTACTAAATCTCCATCTATTGCAGGTTGAGGACACACTGGAGCGTCAGTGTTGCGTAAAGACGTGTGTTACATCCAAAGACTGCCCCGGAGCTAGGGGAAGGAGAACTCAGGGAAAACCCTCGTTGTTCTCCCTCTGTGCGGGCATTACCAGAGGAGTGCATTCTCTCTGGGATCACCAACCGCTGCCCTGTGGTGGGATGTCTTAGAACCAGGGGGACCAAAAAGAAGTTTTGGCCGGAGATTCTAATACCCTACGAGTCACACATACGTCTTTTTCCATAACCAGACCTCCCAGCTGAGTTCTCCGGGGATCTCCCTGGGCCCAGCTGCAAATCATCAATCTTACTGTTATCCATCAACAATGCTGACAAGCTCACACAAACCACCCCTTGGACCCACGCTCGCAAAGCAACACCTTGAACCAGTACTTTTCTGCTAAAGGGGAAGCGCCCAGCAGGTACATGGGCCAAACAGCCCAAGCCACTTCTAGACCTGCTAGAACTAACCCTCACAGAAGACGTATTTTGACAATTTCTCACTGACGGATAAACTGTGGTGTGATAACGTGTGATTTGATATTTCTATTTTTTTCATTTCCTTAATGAGTTGGTTTGTATTCAAAATTGTTTTAATGTTTATTTTATTTTTGAGAGAGAATGAGAGAGAGCGTGCACGCACACACGCGAGCAGGGGAAAGGCAGAGAGAGGGAGACAGAGGATCTGAAGTGGGCTCCACACTGACAGCAGAGAGACCAATGTGGGGCTCGAACTCATGGAACCATGAGATTATGACTTGAGCCGAAGTTGGTTGCTTAACCAACTGAGCCACCCAGGTGCCCCTTAATGAGTTGTTGTTGTTGTTGTTGTTGTTGTTTTAAAACCCACTTATTTAGCACTATTTTCATGGCTTTCCAAATCATATCTCATTTAATATCTCAGATTACAAACCTTAAACGATATGGTAGTGGAATGAAAGAATGAAGATTTTTTTCTACACTATATTATGAAGATTTAAAACATACAACAAAGGTGAAAGTGAATACACTTCTATTCACCACGTAGTCTCTAACCAGTAATGGTTTACTATAGCTGTTTATCACGTAGGTATCAATCTATCCATCTTCCCACCAAACCATCTTATTCTTTTAATGTTTATTTATTTCTGATACAGAGAGAGACAGAGCATGAGTAGGGGAGGGGCAGAGAGAGAAGGAGACACAGAATCGGAAGCAGGCTCCAGTCTCCGAGCTGTCAGCACAGAGCCCAACGCGGGGCTCGAACTCACAAACTGTGAGATCATGACCTGAGCCGAAGTCGGTCGCTCAACCGACTGAACCACCCAGGCACCCCTAAACCATCTTATTTTTGATGCACTTCAAAATAAACTGTAGAAAACAGAAGCATCCTCTTAAATATTCAACATGTATTAAGTGGAGTTCAGTATTTGTTTACCATTTTAATGTTTTGTTTTTTTAATGTTTACTTTTATTTATTTTTGTGAGAGAAAGAGAGAGAGACAGAGACAGAGAGAGAAAGAGAGTGTAGGGAAGGGGCAGAGAGAGAGAGGGAGAGAGACCCCCCCCCCCACAGGCTGTCAGTGCAGGGACTAACGCAGGGCTCGATCCCATGAACGGTAAGATCATGACCTGAGTCGGAATCAAGAGTTGGACACTTCACTGACTGAGTCACCCACGCAGCCCTACCATTTTGAGGAAATCAAATTCACTACGGTCAAAATGGAAATTTTAAGTATACATTCACTGCCTTCTCACAAAGACATGTATACATCTCTGTAATCCAAATCCTATCAATAAATAGACATTGAATCAGCCCTTGTCACTTCATATTCAATCTCAGCCTCATTCCCTAAGTGGCAGTTGCTGCTGTGACCTTTGACAGCCTTGGATTACTTCTGCCGATCTCATAACTTCATATAAAAGGAATTCTATGATGTGTACTATTTATGTGAAGCTGCTTTGTTCAACACGTTTTTGAAATCAATAAATGTTGTTTTGCATGTTAATAGTTTGCTTCGTTTTATTGATAAGTAATGTTTCATCGTATGAATAGACCACAGTCCATTTATTCATTCTGATGCTGGACACCTGACTCTGTTCCCAGTCTTTGTCTGTAATAAATAAAGCTGCAATGAACATTCTTTTACAAGCTGCTTTTTTTTACAAGCTGTTCTATAACTTCTCTTGAGTCAATGGAACGGCCATGTCATACGATGGTAGACTCGTGTTTAAATTCCTAATTTCCAAACAGTTTAAAAACCTAACTGCCATTTTACATTCTCACCAACTACATTTAGAATATATTTTCCTCCAAGTCCTCACCAACTTTTGGCATTATCACTTTTTTTTTTTTTTTTTAGTTTTAGCATGCAGGTGGCTGTGGAGAAGTATCTCACTATAGTTTTATTCAGATTTTCTGAGAGATTAATGAGTTTTCTCATTTTTCATGAGCTTAATATCCATTTGCATGGCTGTTCAAATATCTTGCCTATTGTTTAATGGGTCATTTGCTTGTATTATCCAGTTTTTCATGTTCTTTATATGCCTTAGATGCCAGTCCTTTGTTAAATATATAGTTTGAAAATATTTTCTTCCCGTAGCTGATTTATCTATATATTTTCTCAACCGTATCTTTGATGAGAAGGAGCTGTTTTAATTTTAAAGTAGTCCAATTTATTAACTATTAAATCTTATGCTTTGCTTTCTGCCAAAGAAACATTTGGCTAGCCTAGGTCATGAAGGTCATTCTTCAATGTCAGGGGTGCCTGGGTGGCTCAGTTGGTTAAGCATCTGACTTCAGCTCAAGTCATCATCTGGCAGTTCATGAGTTCGAGCCCCGCATCAGGCTCTGTGCTGACAGCTCAGAACCTGGAGCCTGCTTCGAATTCCGTGTCTCTCTCTCTCTTCCCCTCCCCCACTCACACTCTGTCTCTCTCTCTCAAAAATAAATAAACGTTAAAATAAATAAATAAATAAACAAATAAATAAATAAAATACGAATGTTCAGCATTCTAGCACAGTTTTTGGAAAATACTTTTTTTTTTTAATCCATTAAATTTCTTTGGTGCCTTTGTTGAAAATTAAGTGAATGTATATACTTCAATCTATGTCTGGGCTTTTGTTTATTTTATTTTATTTTTTTATAAAAACGGCTTCCCAGGCCTTTTTTTTTGTTTATTTATTTTGAGAAAGAGAGAAAGAGAGCATGAGTAGGGGAGGGGCAGAGAGAGAAGGAGAGAGAGAGAATCCCACGCAGACTCTGTGCTGTCAGCACAGAGCTCAACGCAAGACTCCATCCCACGAACCATGAGATCATGACCTGAGCAGAACAAAGAGTTGGACACTTAACCTACTGAGCCACCTATGTTCCCTGGTTTCTGGGTTTTTAATTCTCACTTGTTGATTTTGGTTTTGTTAATGTGGCCATTTCCACACTTTTATAGTAAATCTTGAAATCAGATAACATAAGTCCTCTAATTTTTCCTTCATTTTCCAGATTCTCTAGCCACCCCAGGTCTTTTGCACTGCCCTTTCACCTTTAAAGTCAATTTGTCAGTTTCTACAAAAATCTCTCTGAAAAAATATGATGAGTATTTCATTCAGTCTGTAGATCAACTAGGGTAAAATTGACATCTTAATAATGACAATTTTGGGGTGCTTGGATTGGCTCAGTTGCTTAGACGTCCAACTTCAGCTCAGGTCATGATCTCACGGTTCGCGAGTTTAAGCCCCACATTGGGCTCTGTGCTGACAGCTCAGAGCCTGGAGCCTGCTTCGGATTCTGTGTCTCCTCTCTCTTTGCTCCTCCCCTGCTCACACTTTGTCTCTCTCTCTTCTTCTCTCGAAAATAAATAAACATGAAATTAAAAAAATTTAAAAAATAACAATGACTATTTTAACCAATGACAATTGTATGTCTCTCCATTTATCTTGTCTTTCATACTGTTTTTCTGCAGTATTTTATAGCCTCCGTTGAGAATGCTCACATCTGTCTTTTATTGTTATTCTTAACTATTTTATGAATTTGATCTTATTGTAAATATACTTTTTAATTTTCATTTTCCAAATACTTGCTGCTGGTATATATTAATGTAATTTATTTTTATTTATTAACCTTATACTCTGTGAATACATTTAATTTCTTGACTAATTTTTCAAGCCATTTTAAAGAGGTTTTTTTTTTTTAGAATTTTCTGCATAAACAATCACGTCAACAGCAAATAGACTTTTATTTCCTCTGCTATCATCTTTACACCTTCAGCTTATTTGCTTAGTTATTAAAACGGCCAGGGTATTTAGTTATATGTTGAGTAGAAATGGTGAAGTGTTTATACTTTCCTTATTCCCAAGTTTAGAGGAAACTTGTTCAATGATTCACTATTAAGTAAATTCTGACCATAAGTGTTTTGTTTTGTTTTGGTTTGGTTTTTGTTTTGTTTTTATACTTCCTTCAACTTGAAGAAATTACCTTTTATTTCTATTTTATGGAGAGTTTTGAACATGGTTGCAAGTAGACTTTTGCAAATACTTTTACGTATTTACTGAAACAGTCGCATAATTATTCTTTTGATAAT
The DNA here is from genome assembly GCF_046562875.1 of Panthera onca. Taxonomy (NCBI): domain Eukaryota; kingdom Metazoa; phylum Chordata; class Mammalia; order Carnivora; family Felidae; genus Panthera; species Panthera onca. Next base: position 19,204,465 of record NC_138343.1, on the reverse strand, counting down.
ATGGTGAATCATGTTGATTACTTTCAAATGTTATCAGCTCAGCATTTCTGAAATAAACTTCACACGATCATGATGTATTATCCAGATGGAAGTATTTGCTAATATTTCATTAAGGACTAAATTCCTCTGAGTCATGGATTATAATTTTCTTCTCCTTTAACGTAGTTTTCAAGTTTTGGTATCAGAATTATTCCTTTTTCACAAAAGCAGTTGATAAATAATTGATTATTTTCAGTTGTCTGAAAGAGTGTAAGACTGATACTCTTTGGGGGCACCTGGGTGACTCAGTCCATTAAGCGTCTGACTTCGGTTCAGGTCTTGATCTCGCAGTCCATGAGTTCAAGCCCTGTGTCAGACTCTGTGCTGACAGCTCACAGCCTAGAGCCTATTTCAGATTCTGTGTCTCCCTCTCTCTCTGCCCCTCCCCTGCTTGCTTTCTCTCTCTCTCTCTCTCTCAAAAATAAATAAACATTAAAAATTTTTTTAAAAAGACTGATACTTTAGGGGAGCCTGGGTGGCTCAGTCGGTTGAGGGTCTGACTTCGGCTCAGGTCATGATCTCGCGCTCCATGAGTTTGAGCCCCGCATCAGGCTCTGTGCTGACAGCTCAGAGCCTGGAGCCTGCTTCGGATTCTGTGTCTCCCGCTGTCTCTCTGGCCCTCCCCCCGTTCATGCTCTGTCTCTGTCTCAAAAATAAATAAATGTAAAAAAAAATTTTTTTTAAATAAATAAAAAAAAAAAGACTGATACTCTGAATATTTGACAGAATTCACACAGTGAAAGTATCAGTCCCTCTGTGGGGTGTGATGTGTGTGTGTGTGTGTGTGTGTGTGTGTGTGTGTAGATTTCATGAAGTTTTTTCAAAACATTGCTTTATAATTATTTAATTTTATTTATAAGTTATATTTATTACTTTATACTTATTTACAATTATACTTTTATAATAATTATGCTGTCTTAGGATATGTACTGAGAGCCCCTTGTTTTATTTCTAATATTGGTCATCTATGCCTTCTTTTCATTCCGCAAAGAGTTTTTGCTAGGGATTGATAACTTGTTGAGTTTTTTAAAGCACCACTTTTATCCTTGTTAGTTTTGTCCTTGTTTTGCTTTCTATTTTCTTGACCTCTACTCTTATCCATATCACTTAGGATTTAATTTGCTTTTCTTTTTCTAGCTACTTAAGATGAAACTTAGCTCATGGATTTTTAGGTTTTCTTCTTTCCTATTATAAGAATTTCAAGCTATACATTTTCTACAAATTTCTTTAACCACATCTTATAAATATAGATATGCCATATTTTCAATGTCATTCAATTCAAAATGGTTCTGATTTCTTTCCGATTTTGTCTGTAACACTGAATTATTCATAATTTTGCTGTTTAGTTTCCAAATATTTAGAGTTTTCTAGGTATCCTCTTATTGGGTTTTGATTTAATTTCATTGTTAGAAAATAAACTCTTTGTGATTTCGGTCATTTGATTACATCCAGGCTTGTTTTATGGTGCGATGTGTGATATAGATCACTGAATATACCACGTGCATTTGAAAAGTCAAAGTTGCTACTTTGGATCAGATTATCTACATCTTTAGCTCTTACATTTTATTATATAGAAAAATGACAAAACAAAGTTGATGTCTTTGTTGATTTTTCTTTGACCTAATTATTCCATCAACTGCTGAGAAAGTAGTGTTACAATATCCAGCTATGATTGCAAAATTGTCTACCTCTCCCAAATCTCTTTCTAATTAAGCCCATTTTACTTCATATATTTAAAAGTTGGCATTAGGCATTTATGATTGTTATGCATTCCTTCTGAACTGACACTTTTACGAAATATTTTATCGCTTGTAACACTTTTACTTCAAGTTGCTATTATCTGATAATAACGGCAATAATGACAGCAATAGCTTTCTTCTTACCATTTGCCTGGTCAAACATTTCCATCCATTTGCTTTCAACCTGTCTGCCTTTATATATTAGTGTACCTTTTGTAGATAGTATATTGTTGGATCATGCTTTTTACCCATTATAATTTTTACCTTTCATTTGTTTTATTAAAAAAAATTAAAGTTTATTTATTCATTTTGAGAGAGACAGAGACAGCATGAGCAGGGGAGGGTAGAGAAAGAGGGAGAGAGGGAATCCCAAGCAGGATCTGCCCAAGCACAGGACTCGAACTCATGAAACAGTGAGATCATGACTTGAGCAGAAACCAAGAGTTAGACACTTAACGGATTGAGTCACCCAGGTGCCCCAGTAATTTCTACCTGTTAATTGGAGGGTTTTTACATTACTACTTAGGTTATTTGAATCCTTTCAGAAATCCGTTTTATATTAACTAATGGCTTTCGGATGTAACTCTTATTTATTTATTTTTTTTATTGTGGCTCACTTAGGGATTGCAATACACATCTGCACTTTTCATGCTCTTTCTGGAATTAGTGGTGTACTAGGGCAGGTGTAGAGGTGAATTTGCCCACTGTCCGCCCCTTTATTTATGCTGTAGTTGTCATCAGTTTATACCTACAGTCATTACCGACTCTGAGATACAATGTTATCATCTTTGCTTTAAGCAACTATGCCTACTATTTTACATAAACTGAGAGGAAAATGTGTGTTAAATTTATCCAGATACACCATCTGACGTCTGCTTTTCCTTCATGCAGCTTTGAGTCTCAGTATGGAACGATTTCTTTTCAGCTTAGAGAAATTCCTTCAATGTTTCTTATAGGGTAAGTTTCTTAGCACCTAGTTATTTTGGTTTTATTGATGTGCATATGTCTTTAGCTCACTTTCGCTTTTGAAGGCTGATTTTACTTGGCATAAAATTCTGAATTTATTTCTACCTTACCGCTCAGTGCTTTAAGGATGTTTTACTATTGTCTTTTGGCCTCTGTGTTTTTAAATTGGTAGTTGATAATATTTTGAACTGCTGTTTCCTTGTATATAATGTCCCGGTATTCGCTAGGTGTTTTCAAGATTTTCTTTTTATTTTTAATCCCTCTATATACTACTGGTGATGTGCTTACTGGTGGTTTTCTACATTTATCTTGAAATTTGCTGAGATTCTTGAATCTGTAAATCTAGGTCTTTTCTTCAAATTGGGGAAATGTGCCTTCTAATGTGCCTGAGCATTCTTAGGTTTATAGTCATTGATGAATCTTTCTCTTGAAGATAGATTATGTTTTCCTTGTCTTCGTTGTCAGATAATTTTGGATTGTATCCTGTTGTGTCCTAGACATTTCAAATTATTTTATATTTCCCCAAAGGTTGGTTATTTGTTTTGTTTTATTTTAAACAGACATTTTAATGGGGCGCCTGGGTGGCTCAGTCGGTTAAGCATCCTGCCTTGGCTCAGGTCATGATCTCATGGTTCGTGGGTGGGTTCAAGCCCCGAATCTGGCTCTGGGCTGACAACTTGGAGCTTGTAGCCTGCTTCAGATTCTGTGTCTCCTTCTCTCGGTCTCTGCCTCACCCCCGCTTGTGCTCTCTTTCTCTCAAAACTAAATAAATAGACATTAAAATATATTTAATAGATATTAAAATATTTAGATATTAAAATATATTTTAAAAAGTGTATCTTTTTTGACTACTCCCAATCTTATTTTAGAGACGTATACTGTGAATACTCCTGGTCTATCTCATATTATGATGATGATGAATGATATTACATTCATATCGGTCTTTGACTATAACTTCGAGCTTTCCACTTGGTTACTTTTAATGAATAATCCAATGAACATAGACATACATTTCTCCCATCCTCTGTTCTCTGGTATTATATTATTTTGGGGAGGGAAACATTAGAAGACACAGAGGAATACCTTCCAAGTGTGGAGAGTAAACACAATAGAGTTCCAGCTTCAGGACAATTGACTTGGGAAATCACTCCCGTCATCTCTAAAATGTTTTCTTTTGCCATAATGAGTCATAACATGTGTTTCTCATGAAAAAGGTTCATTATTGCATTTGTTCCCTATTTTTCCCAAGATGAGAATTATTATACCTAGACACATTTGTGGGGCACACCTTTAATTCATTTTCTAAGAGCAAATGAGTTTCCATTTTTGTGCTTAAAAATATAAGGAGTTTGTCTTTCTGGATTTCTTCTTTTTTTTCTGAGAGAGAGAGAGAGAAAGAGAGAAAGAGTATGAGTGAGTGGGGAGAGTCTTAAGTAGGCTCCTAGTTCAGTGCAGAGCCTAACGTGGGGCTTGATCCCACAGCCCTGAAATCATGACATGAGCCAAAATCAAGAGTCAGACGTTCAACCAGCTGAGGCACCCAGGCACCCCTGTCTTCCTGGATTTCACAGCACAGCATCAAAGTTGAACAGATGTTAAGAACAATGATCAACATATTCATTTATTCACTTAAGGAGAATGTATATCAAAATATATTTTGCATTTTTTTTCCAAGAGAACCTTTGTGGTATTTATTGAACACTCAGACTGTTGGGTACTGGGGATACAACTATTTATAAGGTAGTAATAAAAAGAAAACATCGACAGCTGCAATAATAATCTTTCAGTAAGCATCTTTCTTGTTTGGCTTGTGCTGTCTATGTATCTCTTTTTCTCCCTCCTCTCTCTCCACAATTCTCTACACCTAGATACCCTGTCTTTCTCATACTCAAACCCTAAAGGTAGGCATTTTTCACCCAAATTTTAATAATGAGGAAACAGACATAAAGAAGCTCATAAACTAGATGAAGTCCACACAATTAGAAGTGGTAATGCTGAGATGTAAATTTCAAAATCTATAATTTTGATAAATTGCAAAAGTCAGCACTTATGACTTTATGTCATAAAATAGCAATATAGGTTTTTAAAAAATATTTCTAAGTGTATTTATTTTTTTTTAACGTGTTTTTTTTTTATTTTATTTTATTTATTTTAGGGACAGAGAGAGACAGAGCATGAACGGGGGAGGGGCAGAGAGAGAGGGAGACACAGAATCCGAAACAGGCTCCAGGCTCCGAGCCATCAGCCCAGAGCCCGACACGGGGCTCGAACTCACGGACCGCGAGATTGTGACCTGGCTGAAGTCGGACGCTTAACCGACTGCGCCACCCAGGCGCCCTTAAGTGTATTTATTTTTGAGAGAGACACAGTGCAAGTGGGTGCGGGGTAGAGAGAGAGGGTGAGAGAGTCCCAAGCAGGCTGCATGCTGCCAGTGCAGAGCCTGACGCAGGGCTCAAACCCACGAACCGTGTGGGATCCAAGAGTTGGATGCCGAACCGATTGAGCCACCCAGGCACCCCCGGAGTTACAGGTTTTAAATCTCTGATGTTAATTCTACTAGAAGCTTTTCCACACGTGTTTGTCACAGTGGCTTTTCTATGTTACGATGTTGAGAAATGAAAATTGCTTCCTAATGTGCAAAACCAAACAAAACAAAAAAAGGATATACAAAGCACCCTGGAATGAATTTTTTTTTTAAAAAGTTTATTTATTGACAGGGAGAGAGCACGCGCACTTGTGCACATGAGAGCCGAAGAGGGACAGAAACAGAAGGAAGGGCAGAGAGAGAGAATCCCAAGCAGGCTCCCCACTGTCATCACAGAGCCCAGTATGGGGCTCAGACTCAAGAACCCTGAGATCATCACCTGACTCAAAATCAAGAGTCAGACGCTTAAGTGACTGAGCCAGCCATGTGCTTCTACCTTGGAATATTCTTAAACATAATGATAGAAGTTCTCATATCCTCCTTTTATGCTACCCATGGTATATGGCATTTATGTGATTATGTCTCAGGAAAACGAATTGTATCATAATACACACAATTAAGTTCATAATAATGAAATCTCTTGTAATAGATTCTGCATTGCATGTATGTGTGAAACAGACAGACAGAGAGAGAGAGAGAAGCAAGGCAAGAAAAAGAGAACAAGCCTTGAAAATTCCTCCAAACATTAGTAAAATTCCTAAATTTGATTTCTAATACTCCTCTAGATATTATGTTACAGCAATGCATATAGGCTCTTTTGTAACTTGACCTTAGGTCATATGCTAAATACACATTAGTGCCTAGCGTGGATCTAGATCCTATTTTTATAAAACTAAGGAAGTCTCTATTAAAAACAGATGCTTAGAATAAGATCTATAAATCTTAAGCAGGTGATTCTTAAACTTACCTAAATATAACCAAGAAAAAGGAACTGGTTTAGTGATAGATATAGGGAAAGCCAGATACTTACTAAATCTCTCTTACTCTCATACATAATATACCTGATTTCGCTTTAACTAGAGGAAAATATCTAAATCTTCAAAGAAATTTCCCCACTTGACATTTCCTTTGCAATCAGAAACAGAATGTGATTGAAACAATATTCTCATTTGGAAAGGATTTCTGCCATACTTCGTTTGCTCCTATGCTAAGGATAGAAAACTGGCTCAGATGGTGTTAGGGTAAACATGTTCTTTATATCTAGCTCGTGGGAACACAAATTATAATTTAATGTTTGTCTAGTCCTAGTTTCTTTTTCCACCTACCTTAAAGGAAGCGGTTTTGAAAAGTAGTTTCCTCTCTGCTCTTCAAAATAATAATTCAAAAACAAAAGGGGGAATTGATGTTAGAAATTTTAAAGGAAAGTGAATTTCTAGTTTGCCGTGAATAATAAAAGTTAACCCAAGAGCAACCGCTTTGAGTTTCTAGAGTCTGTTCATGATCCTATAAATCTAACACTAGAGTAGGACTTGAGTTGTTATGAACCCAAGTCATCTTCAGTTCTAAAAGGCAATTATAACAGATGTGTTAAGCTCCCTTCTTTGTGAATTCACGTATCTTCCATGAAACATGCCCAGAGTTGGAGGAGGTTGTGCCTGGGATTTCAAAGAGTTCTCACACGTATTGATTACGAGCGTCATGATTGAGAGATAGCTAAGACCGTTCCCTCTGAAACAATTCCTGAGATGGGTCGTGGAAAGTGGTCTATTTAATGTTAATAATTCCATGGAGAAACCTGTGCTTTGGAAGATATTTGGGAGTACTCGCTGGCCCTGTGAGCTTTGGGGTACAGAATTCCTTGCAATTTAGGCAATAAAGTTTGCACATATATTTTTGGAGGAACTATGCAAGTTAGGTGTTTCCCTTACTCTTAAAAGACAATTTTAACTACTGGTGGAATTCTTCTCCATTGATTTAAAAAAAAATTTTTTTTTAATGTTTATTTAGTTTTGAGAGAAAGGGAGACAGAGACAGAGACAGAGGGTGGAGGGGTGGGGGCAGAGAGAGAAGGAGACACAGAATCTGAAGGAGGCTCCAGGCTCTGAGCCGTCAGCACAGAGCCCAACTCGGGGCTTGAAGTCACAGACTGCGAGATCATGACCTGAGCCGAAGTCAGGCGCTCAACTGACTGAGCCACCCAGGCGCCCCTTCTCCATTGATTTTTAAACAGCTGGGGGCACCTGGGTGGCTCAGTCGGTTGAGCCTTAGACTTCGGCTCAGGTCATGTGAGTTCGAGCCGCATGTCAGGCCCCATCTGGAGTCTGCTTCAGATTCTGTGTCTCCCTCTCTCTCTGCCTCCACCCCGCCCTCCACTCACACTCTGTCTGTCTCTCTCAAAATTAAATAAACATTTAAAAAAATTTAAAAAATAAAAATTAAGCGGCTTTGTCATAGCAACTCTATGATAACATTTTGGGTGGTCTGCACCAGTTATCACTTTATTGCATCCGCAAATTCACCCTTCGGTACCAGCTCTACGTTAACATACTAGACTCTAAGCATTTCTCTCACACAGTGATCACTAGGTAGAGCTTGGTCAGAAGGGGGCACAGTAGGATCGTTGGAAGAGGAAGAGGCTGTGTTTCTACCCTCTTGGGGGAAATGGGTTTCGTTCTAGTGAGCTTCATTTTGCTGCTACAGGATTAGCAAATAGGATGTAGGTATGGGTGGGACATCAAGTGGTGCACTGCCCCATCTATACACCCAGAGGGGGTAGTCGCTCAGCGATATGAAATCATCTTGGCCTGGGCTTGGAAATGACCTTGCCTTCGGCCCTTCCGACACAGACAGCAGGTGCCCCAGGACTGCTGCTTGAGTAGCTCGCTGACTCCCCCCCAACAAACCTCCCACAGAGCTGGACTGGCCACATCCCCAAGAGCTTAGCGGCTTGGGCTCAGCTGCACTCTGGAGGTTGATTTTCTGTGTCTCCCAGGATGGATGGCACGTACCCTTGGCCTCACATTCTCAACAGCACCCCGACTGCATTTGCAGACCTGCTCACAGGCCTCTGCTTGCTTTCACCCTGACCGGTTTCTTCTTGCTGGTGCATGACCATCCACCAACTCTGGGAACACCAGCAAACTTCTCTCCCGTCCATTGGACAGACATCATCCATTCTCCAGTGAGGTCCAAACCTCAGCCCCGGGAAGCGGTTTCACTTCCAACTTTGCCTTCCTTGGGGACGTGTTCTCATCCTCGGGGGACCCTTTAGCATTGTCTTTACATCTTTGTAGTAACTCTTCTTAGGTCAATAATTTTTCATAGTAACTTCCTTCTTTTCAAATTACTGACAGATAATCTCACTCCTAATTGGGCCCTGACGAATCAATGTTCTAAAAAGATCTCCAGCTTCTATTCCCTAGAGAGGCACCATACCCTAGTGGAAATATCTCTACTTAGCCATCCACAGGTCACACGTGGGACCTATCGCTTACCCGTAGAACCACTCGTGGCCTCTCGTGAACCTTTTGAAGCCGCATCCTTACGAGCCACAAAGGAGTGAATAGTGAACAATTTCATGCACGTACAATGCTAGTGCAGTAACTGTTACATCATATGTGCTAAATAAATGATAGGGGCATCTGGGTGGCTCAGTCAAAGGAACGACCCACTCTTGGTTAGGAGTCAGGTCATGGCCTCAGGGTCATGGAGCATGGAGACCAATTGGGATTCTCTCTCCCTCTCCCTCTGCCTCTCTCTCTCTCTCTCTCTCAAAAATAAAAATAAAGAAAAAAACAACTAAAAATAAATAAATAAATGATAGAGGAGATATTAGCTAAAAGTTCCTCAATGTGAGCCAAATTGAAAGAAATAAAATTCTAATGAGGTTTTTATATCATAAAGTTTACTGTTGAATCATGTCTGTAAGCAGTATATTTTCCCTAACCATCATGACTACTGTGGACATGGGATTTCTCTTCAATCACAAACCCACTAAAAGATATTAAGGTATTTTGCAGATGTCAACAGGGACTGAAGGGAAAAACAAATGATTCTGAATTTTTTTAACCTTAGGAAGTATCCAAATAGTAAAAACAGAATAGTATCGATAACAAAAGAGTATCAATAACAGAATAGATGATTCTGGGAATTTTATGCTTTTCTTTGAATGAAGTCTAGAAAGAATTGTTGGACAATGTTGGGTGAGAATGGTGATTACAACCATAACTGACCAAACTTTGAAGAAGTCTCACAACTATTGGAAAATCTGAAATAAGAATCTGCTTTGCTGGATCTAATTCAATTTGTTTTTAGTTGTTGCTTATTTGTTTAGTTATATTTGAGAGAGAGAGTGTGCACATGCACGCATGAGTAGGGTAGGAGGGGCAGAGGGTGGAGAGAGAGAGAGAGAGACAGAGAAATTTTAAGCAGACTCCAAGCTTAGTGGTGTCCAATGTGGGGCTCAATCCCACCACCCTGGGATCATGACGTGAGCAGAAATCGAGAGGCTGACACTCAACTGACTGAGCCCCCAGGCACCCCAATTCAATGTGTTTTTAGGCTGACGCTAACCTAAGAGTGGTTACACAACACTGTACACAATTAAGGATCATTATAATGTAATTCTCCACTTGAATACTCATTTTGGAATAAATTACATTACTGTTTCAAACATTAGGTTATAACTGAAATCGTATCTAGATAAAGGTACTAGAACATGAAGGTCCAAGAAAATAAACACCCTTCTTAAAACAAACAAACAAACAAACAAAAACTTTTATCGGGTATAACTAAAAGTGAGTTCAGATAATCTAGAAATGTGTATTATATAACATCTGACCACATGAAGTTTGCATAATTAGCTATCTTGTTAATTGAAATACACTTGTTTATTCTCCTGCCAACATTTTTGGTTCTAGGATCTATTGATCCTGAAAATAGTGGTGCTCGTATTCAAAATTATTCTATATTTTACAACGTTCTTACCCTGCCCACAACTCTGCCGCCCTGAATAACTACACTATATATAAAAAGAAGTGTTATAAAACTTCAATGTTCAATGTAATAACTTCTATATGAAGAAGCAGAGAGACCAACTGGTAAAAACAAAAATTAGTGACTAGGAAAAAAACCCTTCCAATTCATAAATATATGTTTAACGTGAGAAGGGCATTTTATCCAATAAAATACTTTGAATAAGACTGAGATAGGGGCGCCTGGGTGGTTCAGTCGGTTGAGCGTCAGACTTCAGCTCAGGTCAGGATCTCGCGGTTCGTGAGTTCGAGCCCCGCGTCGGGCTCTGTGCTGACAGCTCAGCGCCTGGAGCCTGTTTCGGATTCTGTGTCTCCCTCTCTCTCTGCCCCTCCCCCACTCATGCTCTGTCTCTGTCTGTCTGTCTCTCTCTCTCTCTCTCTCTCTCTCTGTCAAAAATAAATAAACTTAAAAAAAAAAAAAAAAGACTGAGGGATATACCAGGGGGGAAAAAAGTACAGGAGTAAACTTGCCTGGACAAGAAGACAGAACTGTGATTCTTCTTTGACTGATTTCCCTGAAAGTAAAGTTGTGTAAATAAAGGAAAAGAACTTTCGGATGAATGCCAGCTACTCTTCGTAGCCAATAATTCAACATAGCAAGTATTATGTGGGAGGCAATTTAAAATAGCAGAAAGAACACAGACTTTAAAATAAGAAAGGTCTGGGTTCAGGGTTCATCCTCTTGTTTGCTAAATCTTATTTTTCTTTTTCTTTTATTTTTTCATCTGTGCAATGAGGATAATACAAGCAATGTAAGATTTTTCTGAAGATTAAATGAAATAACATACATTAAAATCCTCTCCCACTTCTACTGACAACTCATATGCAAGATATTATCACTACTAAATAAAAAATAATAGTTAATAAGTGCAGAGTAGAATAGCAAATCTGATACATTTCGTGGATTTCCAGATCAGAAGAAAAAAGTAAAATGCAGAATTACTATTAGTAGAAACATTTGGCTCTCTACTCACCATACATGAATTTACTTTTTAAGTCGTGAAGTTCTAGAAAATGTTAGTTCTCATTATGAAGCTATTTTGCTGTCGTGGAGAATGTCATCATCAGAAGTCACCTGAAAATCCAAAAGCAAAATAATTAGTGAAATGCCCATGACTTTAATCCACTTGTGGCTTGAGAAATAATGGAATAGCGTGAGTATGGTTGTCAAAGTTCTCTCATAGAGAGATTTGCTTTGGAAACAAATAAATATGTCACAGCTATCATTTCCTTTCTTTTCGTTGTTTTGGAATCGCTTGAATTTTGAACAGGGACATATAGCAGAGACCGAGGAAATAGCATGATCTTAATAACTTCTCTTCCCCAAATCCTAAAGCTCTTTCTAGTGTCTGCCTGACAAGACTTCATAATTCCCTTCCAGTAGGGAATCTATGGCTTTTGAAAAACAGATTCACTCATTCATCCATTCAACAAATACTTTTTAACTCTCTACTTTGTGCCATAGACTGGGGACACATCCCCGGCAAAAGCCAAGCCCCTGACTCGGTACAGCTCATGTTCCAGCTGTGGGTGTTAGGGGAGAAGATGGGCAGTGGTTGAAAAAGAATCCAACATAAAACTCTCTCAAGCATATGGACGCTAATAGGAGAAGATATCGAGCAACGTTTTTCACTTGATTAGAAGCAACGGAATGAAATAAAATCTCTTTAAACAGCTAAGAACAAAGAAACCACAGGTCTATTTTCTTGCTGCCATCACTTACTCCGATAAATCTGAGGCGCACCCTTAAGAGTTGAAAAAGCCTCTTGGGGCACCTGGGTGGCTCAGTCTGTTAGGCGCTGACTTCGGCTCAAATGGTGAGCTCCCAGTTCATGGGTTCAAGCCCTACATCAGGCTCTGTGCTGTAGGCTCAGAGCCTGGAGCTGTTGCAGATTCTGTGTCTCCCTCTCTCTCTTTCTGCCCCTCCCCCACTTGTGTTCTGTCTCTTTCTCAATAATAAAATAAACGTCTAAAAAATTATTTAAAAAAAAGCCTTTTTACTGTCGAGTTCCTTTATTCTTTTCAGCCCTGCTCAGACAGGCTTCTTTCTAATAAATGTTACAAGATTCCCACATATATTCTCTTATTTTCTTCCAATGATGTGAGAAAATAAGAAATGCCTTATAATAATATGCATTCTTCAACTGGAGGTGATATGGGATTGTCATCAAGGAGTTCTTTTTTCATCATTAAATGCCTCTTCCTACACGGCAACATCTGGAAAAGGTGGAAACTTTTAAGCAGTTTCATGGGAGGATACACCTCAATAAATGTGCTCTAGGAATATTTGCATATTTCACATTGCTCAGAAGATTGCTGTTAGCAGAAAATTTCAATTTTAATAACACTCCAAATTTTATATAGCTGTGTCTTGCACACAGGAAGAATTTGAAACATTTTAAAAGAGTAGTTAGTAAAAATATATTGTTATATGAAATTTTGGGAAGAGTAGTGTTTTCAAAGGATTGGGTTGATCACAAAGCCAGGTGATACATCATCATTTTTCATTTTTGTTTTCTATCCTAATATAAAATCTATACTCAGGTATTTATCTGAAAACTGAAGTCATTTTATGTAAAAAAAAAAATTATGGTCAAAATAGAACAAATGATGATTATCCAGAGTAGTGTGGATGTCAGAAGGAGAATCTCAAGGTAACAAGTAATACTCTATTCTCAGAATATCAATTAACAAGGCTCATCATATTTGAGAATGATAGGAGTTTAGCGCAGAGAGACAAGAAAAAGACATAAATTCAGCATGAGATGTATGTCACAATATGTATGTCTACATAAAATATGTCTACATGGGCATAAAATGGATCTTTAAATTTAAAAAAAAATAGACTACCTTATATTTTTCCTGGATACTTTAAATAGAGCCTTGATTAGTGAAAAACACATTTTTCATTTTTATACCAAAAGTATACAGGGGCACCCAGGTGGCTCAGTCGGTTGAGCGTCTGACTTCGGCTCAGGTCATGATCTCACAGTCCTTGACTTCGAGCCCCGCGTCGGGCTCTGTGCTGACAGCTCAGAGCCTGGAGCCTGCTTCGGATTCTGTGTCTCCCTCTCTCTTTCCCCGCTCATGCTCTGTCTCTCTCTGTCTCTCAAAAATGAATAAACATTAAAAAAAATTATTCCAAAATTATTGTAGCTTTGCCAACTATATTACTTCCAAATAAAGACTCAAATAAAACACTGACAGAACACTGATTTTCTAAAGAAAACACTAATGTGTTAGTCTTCAATACCTTAAAATATTAACTATCAAATGATGTGTGTATCTGAGAGCAACTTTCTCTATCTTTGTGGGTTCAAAGTAACACTATTCCTAGATCATCAAAGTTTACATGAAGCCATTGTCCCAGTGGATGTGCTCATTTTTACTGAATTCACTATTTAGTGATATGTCATTCAGAGGATTAGATAACTCTTAGCCACATTGTATTTGGTTTCATAATTAAGTAGAATACTATAAAACATTATAATTTGTCATCGCTTGAAAATTACATGCTTAGATCTGTTCAGAATAGTGAAGCATATAATTAAGTCTGTATTTTAGTTTGTACAAGATTTTCCTCATTTGTACGATGTAAACTTCACCTGAGATGGGTCATTCCTAGGTTTGGGATTGTGCAGTGACACACAGGACATTTACTCTACCTGAGGCATTTAACTAGTCACAAGTCATAGTCTTCTACGTTCATAACCTCTGGGACATTTTGGGAAATAACTTATTCTTCCTCCGCCTTACATTATGTGTGTATTTCAAGACTCTATCAGTGTTCCTAGTAACTAGATTGGTGTTTCAAATACTTTTGATTCGGAAAAAAAAAGTTGATGTGTGCTGAAATCATAAAATAAATGTAATGACAGCAAATCTTATGTTTTTCTTGACTCATAAAAAATGGAAAAATATGCCCTTCTTGGAAAATATTTTTTTAAATTTTTTTAATGTTTATTTATTTTTGAGAGACACACAGTACAAGAAGGAGAGGGGCAGAGAGAGAGAAAGAGAGAAAGGGGAATACACAGCATCGGAAGCAGTATCCAGACCCTGAGCTGTCAGCACAGAGCCTGATGTGGGGCTCAAACCCATGAACTGTGAGACCACGACCTGAGCAGAAGTTGAACGCTTATCCAACTGAGCCACCAGGTGCCCCAGAAAATAGAATTCTAAGGTAGACCATAACAAAATCAAACTTAAGACAAATCTTGTATTCATATTTATTTTGTACTTTTGGTAAAAGTTAATAATAAATGTATATATTTATTATTATTATTATTATTGGCATAGGCAGGACTAGGCTGCAGTCACAAATGAACCCTGAAGTCTTGGTTGCATTAGACAATGAGCAGTGATTTCTTGCTCCCATTTTGGTCATATGTGGGTCCAGCAGGTCACCTGGCAATTCTCTGTTAGTCAGTGACCCAGGTTCTGCACCCCTTTCACCATGTGGCTCACCTATCACTAGATCTTTTTCTTCCCTCTTTGAGGATTGCAGACAAAGACTACAGGAGATCACGTTCCATACTTGACAGCCAGCTGCGGAAGTAGTTCAGATCATTTGCACCTACCTTTCCATTGGCCTGGACAAGTGTCATGGTCCCAATCTAAATGCAAGATCAGCTGGGAAACCATTTTCCTGTGGCCCCAGGCAGAGGATATGGGATTGGCGAGCATGTAGTTCATCACTGCCAAAGTGCATATCATATTAAAAAATTCAAAAAGTACTATTCTTATTGTACCCATTTAGTCTCTACCACAGAGCCAAGTTCGGGCTATTGATGCTTCAAGAAAATTTCAATACAGAAAACAGAATGTACAGAAAGATGAACATAGAAAAATGAATGTGTGTGCATGTGTATGTGTTTCTACTGGCAATAGATTACAGGTCGATCTACTATATTCTTTGAAAATAACCATAAATTATTACTTGTATCAATCTATCATTTCTTCAAGTCTTGTCAAATTACAAACACCAATTAGAAACATATTTGAACATATTTTTTCAAGTAGATTTTCAAATGTTTTCAAATGTTAGGTTTACCATGTTGGCCTAAGAATATGCACATATTAAAATTTGTAGATATTGATAATTTTCCTTATAAGCAAGGTACACCAATTAGCATTCCCCCCAGTACTACATGATGGGCCTATTTCCTCAAACTAGTCTAGATAATTCTTTCTTTCATCAAATGGCTTCCATAATAGATTCAATCATGTATTTACATTTTACATTTGAATTGGCTTATAAAATCATGACTAATTTTAGTATTTTTCATGTGTACATTAACCATCAGTCTCTCCTTAAAGATTAATCTATATGGTTTGCTTATTTGTCTATTAAGCTTTTGAACATTTCCTTATTGTTTTGTCTACCAAGTACATGTATATTCTCTCTTATCCTACACACACACACACACACACACACACACACACACATATACATATACATACATATAACTGAATAATTTTATTAAATTGTTGATTAATGATTTATGAGTAACCTTTATTAAGTATTATTGTTAACCTTTTCTGTGTCCTATGTGTAACAATTTTTCCTATTTTGTTGTTTTATATATAATCTTATTTATGGTTTCTTGACCTACGGAAATGTTTAATCATTATCAGAATTCATCAGTGTTTTTGTTATATGTGATTGGAATATTGTGACTGAATTTAAAAACAAACAAACAAACAAAAACTTCCCTGCCCCAAGGTTATTCTTTTAGTAGTATGTTTCCTTGTACTGTCTTTATGATTTAATGTATTCTTTTTAAATTGACTACGGAGACATCAAAACTGTATTATAGAATAAGGGAATTCTGGGGGCATCCTCTCACAACTAATTTTAATGCAACTTTTATTTTATTAGAAAATATGTCCACCTGAGTCTGTCTTGACTTTCTATTCTCCCTGCCGGGCTGCTCATTTACCAGCGCTAAATAAACTGTTGGGTGATTATAACTCTGCAATACATTTAATGTCTGGTAAATGAGTCTCCACTCACTAATCTTACTGTTTAGAATTTTGTTCACTGTTTAACATTTTTGTTTCAAAAGAAAACCGCTAAAGACAATTTCATGTATCATACCAATGTACTTATTAAATTGGGAATATTATATTTAAAATCAAAAACTGCTAAATTACACATTTTGGGTTGAAATGTTAGAAGTAATTTTTAAAAAGATCATATGTTATACAGATCATATGTTAAACTTTATAAAATCTCATATGTAGGCAAATATTATTGTATATTATGCTCCAATATCCTACAAATATTTCCATCCAAAAATATATTTAGTTTTGAAGCCCAACTTCTATTTCTTGAAAGTGATTATATCTTTTATGATCTCTCTAGTAACTATTTGCTTTTTTTTTTAATCTAGCAAATATATTACAAATGATTTCTCCCATTTTCATTCTGTTGGGATAACCTGTAAATTCCCTTTTTCCTTAAGACAGATCATTGTTTTCTTTTTCAGAATAATGTTTGTATTCATCAAAATTATACCTTCAGCTTGCTATTTCATGAACGAACTCATCTTTCACTGGCCTCGTCAGCAAGCCACGTATCTTTGATAAAGGCACTACTGAGTAAAAAGATAGCTAATTCCTATTCATCAGGAAGCATTTCTATTCCCTTAGGTCTCCAGGTCCACTGTAGAAAAGTTTCCTCCCTGTTTCCTTCCTCTTCTTTCTCTACCTCTTTTATTTATTCCCATCATCTAGTAAGAGAAGTATTGGCTAAATATTTAATGCTACAAAGTGTATTTGGAATATTGTGATATTCATTAGGATTTTTTTTTGAAAATAAGTAAAAGAAAAATAAGAATGTCATGGATTATTTTTATTCTTTCTGTAGATTTTATAAAAGTGGAGAGGAAAGAACATAAGAATTCTTATCATAAATATAAAAATACTCTTAAATATAAAAGTAGGAGAAAAAATAGGAGGATTTAGCTTCATGAGAATTTTACTGTATTAGGGTTATTTATAGTCCTTGGTATCTTAGGTTTCCAACGTCAAGACAGAATGGGTGACAATTTTTCAATGAAAGCATTGGCGGAATTAAAACTGCTGAGATTAATATTCCTAGGAAGGTGAAAAACAAGTGTCGTAGGTGAACGTCTACAGAGGATGTTGTACTTGTTTCTTGCTCCAGCTACTGTGAATACTGGCTGATAATAACTAACAGCTATTTCATGGTCTAGAGAATCACCCTCAACTGTCACACTGGGAGGCTGTGTCCCCTTACTGCTCTTCTGAAAGAGTAGAGCTGACCCTCGTTGGAAACTGACAAGCCTGGTTATTATGAGTCCCATAACCTCCTTGCCTAAAGGTTGGACTAACTCTGTGAAGTTTAACTTCAGATGGGAAGCCATGGCATCAGTCTGAGACTGTTCTCCAGCTGGCGCTATATTCTTGCCAGGCTGTTTCCCCTCCCAACCTTTCTACCTTCAAACTACTTTTGCTGAGATTCTCCCCTGACTAAACACAAGGGAAACTAAGAAAGAAAGTAACTTTTGAGGCCCTCAATGAACCCATGCCTTCTTTAGTCATACTTCTGTAATCCTCTCCTACGTTTACTTTGAACTTGGCCTGTTGTCTAGCTTTGGCTGATACAAACCATAATGCAAAGAGAGGTGTGATAAGCCTTCACGCATTGGAATGTGTCTTCTTTGAATGCTCCCTTCTGGAACCTAGTTGTTCTCTGTAAGAAGCCCAAACCATGTGGAGATGTCACGTGGAAGAGAAATGAGGCATTTCGAAGAGTTTCACATGACTTCCCAGCACCCAGCCATTACCAACTGCCACCCAAGTGCAGGAGCCATCTTGAATTTGAAGTTATCAGGTGACATCACAGGAATAAAAAATCCACCCAGCTAAGCCCTAAAAACCGAGGGGATGATGTAAAATAATAAAATAGTCACTGTTTTTAAGCCACTAAATAAGAGTGATTTGTTACATAGCAATAGACAACTAAAAAAGAACCTGACTTAAAAAATTCACAAAATCTAGGGGTACTTAGGGGGCTCAGTTGGTTAAGCATCTTACGCTTGATTTAGGCTCAGGTCATGATCTCACAGTTCATAGGTTTGAGCCCCATACTAATAGTATGGAGCCTGCTTGGGGTTCTCTCTCTCCCTTTCTCTCTGCCCCTCTCCTGCTCATACACACACACACACACACACACACACACACACACATGCTCAAAAACAAATATATATATATATATATATATATATATATATTTACTTTTTAAAAAGTCACAAAATTGGATCAAATGGGTTCATAATAGAATATTGTACTTATGCTATGGTAGATCCTGGACAATCGTTGCCATTTTACCCCATATTAAATCCTCCTAATCACCCAGATTCATGTGTATTAGTATCTCTTTACACAAGGCTGGCTAGACGTCCCAATATCCCTTTACCACTATCGCTTGCCCATCAATTCAGTGACTCATGGCAGATTATGACAGTACATTTTCACGTTTAATTTCTAAAATTTGAAATTACTTTATTTTATTTATATTTCAAAGCATTTTGGCCTGGCTCTTAAACATGAGCAATAAGGCATATACTAGTTGCCATGGAAAGTGGTTATCTAATGAACATGTCTCAGATGGTGAGTACTAACTGCTTTGGGCTTGGTCAGCTTTGTTCTGAAATGGCACTTACTGGTCACATGTTTATATTTGGTTAAACAACAAAAGCTTGGTCCTTGGAACAATCTATATTTTTATTGAATTTCTCTTAAGTTTCTTTTCTGGACTACACAGTCATTATTATTCCTCCACATTTTAAGGTAGGGAGTCCGTCATATTTATGTTTTCTTGTTCTCAAGGAACTATTCAATACTGAAACAAATCATCCCAGTTACATTAAGAATTCTAATAAATGTATGGGTCTACACGAAAACACATTTTAATATATAAATATCTGCATAGCTATGTAGTTTGAGTTCATAAACATGCACATGTGTATATATGTGCATCTATAAATGCATACAATTAAATAAATAAATATTAAGAAGCAGATAAACATTCTTTTGCTATATTGTGCAGCATTTTCTTGTTTTCTAAAACCAACCCCACCATATCTAAAGATAATTACCTGATATATGGAGAGTGAATACAGCCTGAAAAGCTCCAATAACATTTCTAATCTACACATCGAAATAAGGAACAACAAATAATCACGGTAAAGTTGTCTACAAGCATCAACTTGTACTGAAGCCACTATCCTGCTCAGGAACAAAGCCCGCACTGTGAGATCCTTTCTTAAACAGAAATTGTAGTAAACAAGTCTTTAGACATATTTTTTTTCCTCTGACAAAGCTTCTGTTACATTATCTTGTCAACTTGTATGAAGTTTAGATGGATCAATACTTATGTAGGTAACTTCTAAGGAACACCTGGGCTTCTAGCAGGTGACACGTTAATTAAATAGATAGCATTCTTTTTCTTAATGTACAAATGCTTAAATTTTAGTGCTTCTTTCGGAGTCTTTAGTCCCTGCCTCATACTTTTGTGACCTGGAGGCTAAAGCCAGCCAAGACACCTAGTAAAATGTCATAATTTTTGGAAAGGTGAGTAGTGACATTTTGGCTAAAAAAGAGGAGAAAATGCAAATTTCTCCTTTGATCTCATTGGACGTTTTTGTATTCCTAGTTCACCGCCTAAGTATGATGTGTGTTTCTGAGTGTTAAAACAGATATTCCGTGACTTAGTTTAGGTTTAGAAAACATGGTGAAAGGCCTTAGCTAAGTAGACTCGCACTTTAGTGATCTCCTAAACCAGAATGTGAGATTTGGCTAGTTTACGGATCTTTAGGGCAGAAGCAGTCCAGAATCAGTAACCAGAACTCATCATGTCAAAATCACCTTTAGTGTCACCAGAAAGAGTTTGCCAACACTATCTGCAGCACCAGACAGAGAAGGTTCAAATTATTGATTAAAATGTTTTGTGGCAGGTATGATTGATGGAGATTTTACAAATAATGCACACCTGGTGCCCTTACTTTCACACACATTCGTAATCATTTTTTTCGATTATCTTTTTTTAACGTTTATTTATTTTAAGAGAGAGAGAGAGATTGCTAGCTGGGGAGGGGCAGAGAGAGAAGGAGAGAGTGAATCCGAGGCAGGTTCCACGATGTCAGCACAGAACCCAACATCGGGCTCGATCTCATGAACCCTGAGATTCTGACCTGAGCCAAAATCAGGAGTCAGACGCTTAACTGACTGAGCCACCCATGCACCTCTGTAATCACTTTTTTTTAATCAGAGCTAATTTTATTCCAAACAAAAGTGAACGCTTATTTTTAAAAGGGAAACACTTAATCCTAAGCATTTAAGTAAACACTTTTTAACTTTCACACACGTAATTTAACTTTGGTTTTGAAGGTGGTTTCCACATTCCCCACCCATCATAAACAACAAGTGATAAAAATAGAGAAACAGAGGAAAAAAATGTTAGCCATCTATATGTTCAGCATAAAGGACATTGGTTCCTTTTGTTAATTTGTTCCTGTATTTATACTTTGTTACTTTGGGAAAGTTGCCTAGATGTTACAATTACATGTTGGGTCCTTGTCCTATTGTTTTAAATTATTTTTTAGAAATGCAGAGTTAACCTTATTCCAATTAAAATGTGTAATTTATTTTTAAAGTTACATAGTTTATGTATAATACATAGTGTATAAATAGTTTCATATAATATGTACATTGTTTATATAGCATAGAGATACTCTGTAAATACATATATATAATAGAGAATGTAAGTCTTTTATCTGTATATTTATAAGTGGTTATTTCCCCACTTTTACCCATATTTATATACATGTAGAAAATTTATCTCAATCTATAATCCAAGCACATATATATATACGCACATATATACATATTTATGATATCAAAATACTAAGTGACAGGTGTTAAAATGTAATTTTTATTACCATCTTCACAAATATGTGATCACAAGGAAATATTTTAAATACACTGTATTTGAATAAAAAGCTGTTTTTCTTCTTAAAATAGGAATGCTTGACTCAGTACTAAAGTTCATTGTTATCATTTTTGCTACTTTGAAACTTAAAAACAAATCTTCTTCTCTACATGTAAAAATAATAATTTTATTTCACTTTTAGTGTGGATTATGAACATCAAATATCAAAGTTTTATGTGACATAAGTAGGGATTCTGTGATGTGGCATCTTATATCTTAAGAAGTGAACTTAGAAACAAAATCCTTGGTTTCGTGGATTGAGATAAAACAATGTTTAAGTTCCTTGACTGTCTCAGTTAATTTAAAGCCATTTGTGGCTCAACAAAATTGAAAATATATTTGTAAACATATTTGTTTTTGCCCCATCATTTTTTGTAATGTTTATATTTTTAGGGAAACATTCTCTCTCTCTTTTTTACCCATTAAATTAATTTATTATAATATTCAACACTTAATTTCAACACAATTTCTAAGAAGGTAGTCCTTCAAAAAAGCAATGCCCTCTCTTAATCCCACATTCTTTTGTTTCCTTTTTACCATGGAAATAAGAATAAACCATTATTTACTTAAAATCATATAATCAAAAGAAAATAGGATGTGAAGTGAAAGCTGATGTATAATCACATTGATGCTACTTAGCAAATGAAAAATCCTGAAAACCTTGCTTACATTTTCTGAGATTTACTTTCCCCAGTTAAAATAATAACAACCCCCTAAAAAAAATTAATTAATTAATTAAGATTAAAATTTAAAAAAAATCCTGAATCCCCAAATGGTTATAAGAATATAGGGTACCTGTGTAAAAATGTTACATTTCTTTATCCTTGAAAAACTGCCATCACTCTTCTTTTTACAGGAAAAGACTTTCTCTTGCTTTTTTTTTTTAAATTGGCAAAATTTTTTCCTAGTCCCTGAAATTCAAACAAGTAATGAAATAGAGGATGCTGCTTTTCTTTTCTATGTATGCTGCTAAAGCAGGAAGTGATGAATCGGGTTTATTCATGATTAATATCACTAATAACTGATGATATGTGAATTAAAGCAATGCAGTTACATTAACAATGATTTAAAGCAATAATGCTCTAGGTTAGAATAAGCATATACTCATAAAATACTAGCAAAAGCTTTTATTTCCACAACTCCTCTAGAAAAGATCATCTCCGTAAGTATCATGGAACTTCAAAGAGTCTGCAGACTTTATCTTCCCTGCTGTATCCATCATAATTCTAACCCAAGGAATCCATACAATAAAATAATTAAATATAGAAAGTGTTCTGTAAAATGATATTTATTATAATATTGTTTATTATACCAACATTTTGGAAACACAAGTTCTCTAACATAACTGGATTATTAAAATAAATGATAGTTCATCTATATGCCAGACGTTTACATAGTCATTTAAAATGTTTTCCCATGGGGTGCCTGGGCGGCTCAGTCTGTTGAGCCTCTGACTTCGGCTCAGGTCATGATCTCACGGCTCCGGAGTTCGAGCCCCACGTCAGGCTCTGTGTTGACAACTCAGAGCCTGGAGTCTGCTTCGGATTCTGTGGCCTTCTCTCTCTCTGCCCCTCCCTCGCTCATGCGCTCTCTCTCTCTCTCTCTCTCTGAAGAATAAGTAAAACATTAAAAATATTTTTAAATGTTTTCCAAAAAAAATTGGGGGGGAGGGGGAATAAAATGCTCACAGTACAGTGTTAAGTTAAAAAAGAAGTGTGTGGGGTGCCTGGGTGGCTCAGTGGGTTAAGCATCCGACTTGGGCTCTGGTCATGATCTCATGGTTCATGAGTCTGAGCCCTGCATCAGGCTCTGACAGCTCGGAGTCTTGAGCCTGCTTCAGATTCTGTGTCCCCCTCTCTCTCGGCCCCTCCCCCACTCACACTCTGTCTCACTCTCTCTCAAAAATAAATAAACATTAAAAAAAAACATGTAAAAAAAAAAGAAGTGTGCAAAGCTACCTATATATAAAAAACTAATATAGCTTTGTTCCACCTTACAAAGAAGGAAAATAACCAAAACCACTGAAGGCAGTGATATTTTTCCTTTATTAATACATGCTCATTTTTATGGCATTTGACATTCAAATTTCTTTCTCCTAAGCTCCATATTGCTACTGAGCATAGATAATCATTCTGTTCTGTTTTGTTCTATCTTGCCGTTTACTATGAATCATTTGCAGGCAATTCTAGACACAGCAACTCTACAAAGGTCTTCCAACTTTGAGATAGAGGCATAAATGATCTTAACACTTTTCCAAAAGCCAAATAGCAGCTACTCATTACTCAAAGCAGAACAGCCACTTCTTAGGGTCAGATATCAGGGTCATTCTCCTGATTCCAGATAAAGTCTCTCTGCAATCGTTTTCTTCATATACAGTTGTGTAGGAGTTTGAGATTTCAACGGTTGCAGTTTTAATGAACCAGGATCACGGTGTAGGTGAAGCTAGGAGACTCCTATCTCACTGAATGAAATCTTAGCCCGTCCATGTTAAAGCACAGGTGCTTTCTCTCAGATGCACAGAGCTATCTCTCAGGTGTAGAGAGATATCTCTCAGAGGAAGAGAGCTTCCTTCATTCACACTGTCCTCAGAACACTGTGTCCTAAATCGTGTTGTGCATTGGACTCACCTGAGGGTCTCCTAAAACCAATTCTGGGCTTGTCCCCTTCACATATTCTAATTGAATTGCCCTGGGGTGCCACCTGGGCACCAGGAGGTTTAAAGTCCCCTGTGATGCTAGCAAAAGGCAGAGCCTGAAGTTAGGAGATGTAATTAGGTGTTGACCCCCCAACCATCGCAATGTAAAATGGAAGGAAGAAGAAAGAGAGTAAAAGATATCCACAAATAAGTAATTATTTAAAGCAACAGATCCCCATGAAAATGTTCTATTCAAGTTTGCTAAGTACAAGTGACTACTCCTTTTACAGAGAAGTCTACCTGAGAGGATATATGGGTAACTGTATTTCAATTAAAATAGAAAAAGGTTATATTTGCCCACTTGTTACTTTAAAATGTGCACTAATAATACATTTAAGATGAATATTTTTACCCCACCCCCCCAATTTTTTGGCTACTATAAATTGTACCTATATTAATCTTGGACATAGTGCTCAGTATCTGTGTTGAAAAATTCTCCTTCCAACACCTAAATATGAAAATTTTCTCAAACATTCGCCCTTGACCATTTTTTTTCAGTTTTTGTGGTTTTTTTTTTTTTTTCATTTACAACCTAATATAAGCTTCTGGCTTCAACTGAAACCACGGAACACGTGACACCAGAGCCACCTGCCTCCCAGGTTCAAGGGTGCACTGTCACCTGTGTGTTGCCACCTCAGCAGGTGAAGGTATGTCATCGCTGACAGGTACCCCGTGAGCTCCCTGTGACCCCACCTAACCTCCTTTGTCGGTGATTTCCGTTTTCGCTCGTGACATGGCTATCTTCCCAGTGACTCCGTTTGGAACACTGGCATTTCTTGCGGCTCCTCTCTTCTCTTCCTTCTAAAACCCATCAGCTCCTTTCCATCCCCCTTCTCTGCATCTTCTCCCTTCTCCCTGGTATTTGCCCGTCTGGGCCAGACACAGGTCTCACATGAAACTGGAAAACATAACCGGGCCATACGGACAGGAGCTATTCCTGACTTAGAAGATAAAAACTGTTATCGATACAGACATTAATAAAGGCAAAACTAAAAAAAAATGTTTTTCAAAAATTCAAAAATTCAATTCCTTCTGGGCTGATATAGAAAGATGATTAAGGCAGGACTCTGTCTTTGGGGATAAAAGAACTAGATGAACATAAAGATAAAAATAGTAATAAAATTAACAATAGGAAGGAGAAGAACAAACAGGCCTGTGCTAAGAACGCTACGTGCGTTATCTTCCTTTCATCTTTATGACAATCCTGTGAGCTAGGAATGATGACATTAAGGTTCAGAGAATTTGAATAATCTGCTAAAGGTTACAAGGCTCTGTGTCAAAGCAGGGGTTTATAAACAGGTCTTTCTTAGTATAGAAACTGCCATGTAATCGCCTAAGCCATGGGTAAGTGCATGTATGGATCTACTTAGCTCATATTATATGAAAAGCTCTCCTCCAGATTCAGTGATAGACAAGTCTGTAATAAATAATCTAAGATTGGTAGTAAGGAAATAAAAGAATAAAGATTTTACTAACTATCCTTTACAGATGATATAAAGAAAGATCCTTTGGAGTGGGAGACAACAGGTGCTATTTCCGACAGAGAAAGAAAGGGAGATCGAGGTTATTTATTCATATTCTGGACCCAGTTTACTTACTCCCAGAAATACTTCACTATGTGGCTGAGCATAGTTCATCATTTTGTTTTGTTTTGTTTTGTTTTGTTTTCAATTTTGTTTGGGTGAACCAACAATAGTAGCAAAGGTCAAATCCTATTCCTAATTGGCACTTCCTGGCGAAATGCTTCTCTTAAATCAATATAAATTCAGGACGCCGATGAGGAAGTTAGGGGTTGTCATTTCCCTCCTGTCTGTCACTAAGTTGCTGTGTGGCTTGCAGTGAGTCACAAGCTTAGAGGGCCTTCATTCCATTACCTTTAAAAATAGAAAAGCAAAAGAGGCTAATCTATCCCATTGCATGTCCTCTCGGCTCATTTGTGAACATAACTTTAACAGAAAATTAACCAAAATTACAATAAGAGTACAGAATATGCCATGGGTGCGGAAAAAAAAAAATATATATATATATGTATGTATATAATTTACCTTATGATACAATGTTAATCTCAAAGCTGACCTTAGCAATCAAATCCACTCCATCTCCATATATTACCGATGAGAAATCAAGTCCACAGAAATGAAGTGACCAGCCCAGACTCCCAAGCTGGTGGCTGTCCCAGCACACAGGCCTTCTGATATTCAAATCGGTGTTTTTTTCCCAGTGTACTCTTCTCCTGCTATAAAATTCATAAATAGCACCTCAAGAAATGAGGTTAAAATAGCAGAGAGGATTCTGGGATTCAGGTTGGACCACGCCTGAAAAAATGTTTTTCTGTAACTGGAACTGAGAACTATTTTCTGAAAGACAAGTGAGGTGCAACAAGGAAAAAAAGGAATCTACCCAAAAGGGCGCATCTGCAGCCCTAAACACCTACTCAGATCATCATCAAACCCCATCCTACGCTTTTGCTTGCATATGGCAGACATGATGTTTAGCTTACTCAAATAATGTTAGAGAAAGTCCTGGCAGGAATAGAAAATGCCCAGATTTATTTGAGAACTGGGAGTAAAAATTGCATTTTTAGAAAAAGTAGGATTAGGATACCTTTATTTCAATTTTCCACCCGTAAGAAAACAAAATCTGAAGCAATATGGGCTGTGAAGCATTTTGAGGCTTTATTTATTCTTAGGCAACAAGCCTTCATTTCTGTTGTTTTCCTTTCCACATCTGTTCCTTTTTTTTTTTTTTTTTTTTTTTTTTTGTAAAGAAGAAAACATTCTTTCCAGTACCTGCACACAGTTAGGTAGTGGTCAGCTAGGAGGAGATTAAAATCTAAAACTGTAAGACAGGTCTGACATGTTTCCAACATGTTATATATTTTTTCTTCCTCTCCATTGATGTCCACAACTCAGGTTTTAAGAATGCAAAAAGAAATCAATCCCTAAATCACTTTAATTTCTGTGGTTGAATTCACAAATTTGATGTTTAAAAATCTGAGGAAATATGCTGATGGTTCTTCATGTATAGGCATGTGTTTACCATGTATATACATATGAATACAGTAAAAAAAAAAGTATTGTTTCCTTTTTAATTATTACCTTCTAATAAAAGTTACATTTTGGGTTTACATGTGTCAAAGTGCTTTCATGTGCAATATCCTGTAATTTAGAATCTTCTGTCAGCATTTCTGAGTCATTTTTCTCAGCCTCCAATCTGTCTTTCAGCCAATCTGGTCTTTGTCTAACATCTGACTCATCTGCTTTCTGAATTCTTTAGTGAGCTTTCATTGTAAGTTAGGAAATAGTGTGGTATATGTGTTATGCCCTGTTTAACAACATTTTTATGCGATCAGATTAATTTAAATGTTGGGCTATTGTGAAAAGAATGATATGAATTTTTCCTTTTCTTGAGGTTTTCAGTATTTTTTTCAAAAAAATGGAAAATGTTATACAAGAAAACAAGAAGAAATTAATCCTTGACATTGCTTTTTGTATCATTGGGGAAAGTTTCTGAGGCAAAAGTGTGCTAATATTTTGTTTGAAATATGATTCAGTCCTTACGCAAATATGGGTTCCTAAATTTATATTCCCAGGTTAACACCTACAGTTGTGGAACTCCTAACGAAAATATGTTTGTTCGTTTGTTTGTTTTAATTTTGAAATTTTATTACTCTTTGCTCCCTGTCTCTCCCACTCTTTCCATAATCACCTTCCTTTGAAAAGTGAGGATGGGCCGTTGACATACATTTTAGAAAACCCTGTGTTTTCTTAGCTCTGCTCCAGGCCTATGATCTTTGAAGTGATTTTCAGTGGTCTCTTACTAGTGTAGAAGTTTGGTCTCCTGTTAAATTGCCACCTGTGCTAAAAAGACTAATCCATTAGGGTCGACAGCTCTAAGAAGGTGCCATGGCGCCCGGGGCAATCTCTTGAGTTTCAGTTATAGCAGCTGCTGGGAGATGAGTTTGGGACGGTCCTTGTTACAGAAATTAGATGGATCAGGAAGTAAACAGAGACGCCTTTCATCTGACCCAGCTCTGGGACCAGAGGGTGGGGCATGGGGGGAATTCTTCTTCTAATTACTTTACGGGTCACTTCCCTGAGACTGATGTCAATGTCTGATACTCCTAATCTTAGGGGAAATTTTTGAAAAAGAGAAAGGAAGAAAAATGATAAGACATTGAAGCTGTCACATTTTTCCTTCTGAAAATGTCTCGCCTTCTTGGATTTAGAGGACTGCTGCCCTCTCTGCGGCTTCTGTCCTTTCTCCATGGAGGGGCAGCTGTTAAGAGAGACCTTGTGAATGTAACTCTCCCGACCTGAAATCTCCCCTAAATTTCAAGAGTGCCCCTCCTTTCTACATCAGTTTATTTATTTCAGATTTCTGTACTGAATTTCATTGCGCTCCGTGAGTCGGGGCGAGGGCTCACTACTGTGTTCCAGGTTGGCCACATCTTCTTGAGGTGACCTCTTGAAATTGCAGCCATGAGGAGCAGCTGCCTGAATCCTTACTGAGCAAAAAGTGAACTGAGTACAATCAACTGTCTAGTGCTGGTCTG
Organism: Panthera onca; assembly: GCF_046562875.1. Classification (NCBI taxonomy): domain Eukaryota; kingdom Metazoa; phylum Chordata; class Mammalia; order Carnivora; family Felidae; genus Panthera; species Panthera onca. Next base: position 19,175,993 of record NC_138343.1, on the reverse strand, counting down.
TGACTGCGACGTTTAAGAAATGTAGAGGAAAGGGAAAATGTGTGGACTTGGCTTGAGATGAAAGAGTAACTTACAGATCAGTTCAGGCAGAGAATCCCAACTTGCAGTTTCCTATTTGCGCTAATATACATTGTATGTTAACTGCTACGCCCTGGATTGTCTTTTTTATGTGTTTAGGACAGATTCATTAACGTTTTTAGCAACACAAAGAGTAAGCTGTCTTTTTGTCCCATTTAGAAAAATCAAAATACTCTATTTCTATATAGCACATAGTTTCCTTCAAGAAAATGTAAAAAGTTCAAAGAGCAATAAAAAGGACACATTTTAAATGTTCTCAAATGCAGTTTGATGATCTTTTTTTTTTTCTAAACAGATGTACGTATATGTTTCCAAAGTGGAATCGTAAGTGCATGCTATACCAAAACCACATTTTTTACTTAGCAATAACAAGAACATTTAAATGGCCAATAATATGCCATTTTGTGGATGCCTGTGCCATAAGATCGTGCATACTGTTTACTGTGTAATTCCCTCAGAGGGAAAGATAAGCCGGTTGCTATGCTTTGCTTTGACATAACTCAAAAAGTAAAGACTATGGTGATGATTAAAAGTTCTTTCTTTTGGTAGGCTACCTTTTACAATGTTTGTTTAATTCAGTATTTTCTTTTTTTCCTGTGCCTTTTTCAGATAGGAACCTTTTTTGGCATTTGATATTAATGAGATTGATTAGGAAGGGGAAAACACCCTGAACTGAGATAAATATCTACTTCCAATCGCTAAATGCCCTCAAAGGTTATTTTTCGGCGTCAATATAATAGATCTCCTATTAGAGGAAACAGGATTGGTTACAAATTTTGTTTCTCTGTGAAATGTATAAACTTTAACAGTGAAATCTTACTTCTTGGGCAGTTTCACTTTTGCAAATTAAGGTAAAACAATTTTTAAATGCTGCAAGATAGTCATTTCAAAAAACAAGTGGACAATTTCAGAAACTGTAGAATGCTTTAGTCCAAAATCCCTTGAAAGGCTAAAGTCCCTTCAAGAAATTGACCCCTATAGTCTTTAAAGATCTGTTTCTTATCAAATTCCACCTAAGTGACTGCCAAACGCGTGAACCGATTTCTCCCAGTTTGGAGTCAATCTTCAGTCAACTCAAGAACCCACACAGCTGCCCTCCAGCCCCCACCTCCCATGCCAGTTGCAAGCCCAGCCCCCCCCCCCCCCCTTCTGCGGTTACCTGTGCTTCTGGTCTACCAGCTACAGACTGGAGATTCCAATGACCTCTTCCTCAGATTTTTTTCATTTGCTAAAGAGGCTCAAAGAACTCAGGAAAACACTCACTTAGTACTTACCAGTTTATTAAAGGATATGATAAAGGATTCAAATCAACAGCCAGATGGAGGGGTGCAGAGGGCAAGGTATGGGGAAAAGGTATGAAGCTTCCATGCTCTCTCTGAGCCCACCCCTCTCCCCATCTCCTCTATCTTTACCAGCCCGGAAGCTCTCTGAACCCACTCTTTTTGGCTTTCTGGGGAGGCTTCATGGCAAAGTCATGACTGCCTGAGTCATTGGCTATTGGCTATTTCAATCTCCACTCCCTCTCTCCTCTCTGGAGGTCAGGGTGTGAGGCTGAAAGTTCCAGATCTCCAATCATTTGGTTGGTCTTCTCGGCAACTAACCCACTGCCCTTGGATAGGGTCCAAAATTCATCTTCATTAATATAACAAAAGACACCTTTATCACTCTCAACACTTTGGAAATTCCAAGGGTTTGGGGAGCTATTAGCCGGGAACTGTGGAGGAAGACCAAATATATATGAAAAATATATGTATGAGATTGACCAAGACATTTCTAATTAAGCACAGTATTACACTAATTTACATAGGTGCCCACCTACAGACTACATGCACACACACACACATACACATACACACACAGATACACACAGATTCATACAGCTACACATACACAGACATATGCAAAGGTACACACAAGTATAGTCACAGAAAACAAGCCTGATGGCCCCAAACAAACAATTCTGGAGCGGTTCTCTATCGGTAATGGAAATACTAAAGCTGTTTTATTTGTTGTTTTTTTTTTTTTTTTCTTTTGCTTACCTGTATTTGGTATTTCTTTGAAAGTTCAATTTTGGGGTGTGGTAAAAAAGTACTACATCTTAAGCACATTACCAGTGCACATTTTAAAGAAGCTAATGGGGTAATATCACCTTTTTCTATTTTAGTTTCCATCAGTGTAATAGAAATAATTGATAGGACCAGCTAGAGAAAATGGGCAATTACTTAAGGGAGTAAATTGTTTTTCTTTATATTTGTGAAAGGCTGAGCTAAGATGGTATAGGACATAATAAAGAAAACACGACAATCTTAATGAAAACTGATCACTCAGGAAAAGTTCATTTGTTGTGAGATGCCATTGACTTCTCCCTTATGTAAGGCATGGGGTGTCTGGTATTGTCTCATTCTGTCTTTAGAAGGTAATCAAGGGGCGCTTGGGTGGCTCAGTCAGTTAAGCATCCGACTCGGTTCGGGTCATGATCTCGCAGTTTGTGAGTTTGAGCCCCACGTCGGGCTCTGAGCTGACAGCCCGGAGCCTGGAGCCTGCTTCGGATTCTGTGTCTCCCTCTCTCTCTGTCCCTCCCCTGCTCATGCTCTGTCTCTCTGTGTCTCAAAAATAAACAAAACATTGAAAAGAAATTTTAGAAGGTAATCAGTCTAGCTTTAAAAAACGAGCCTTCACTGTATCATAAATAGATTCCAAAAATATTCCCCAACTGAGAGAGGCGGGGTAGTAGATCTTAGGGGGAAACTATCTATCCACAGATGTACAGTTTAACAATGCCCAGTCCACTCTGGGTTCTTCTATATTGCTAATTTCCTTCACTGGTTGAGATGAGATTTGGTGTCAGCATTCTCAGAATTTAATAATGAATGAATATTGTTATTTTATTCCCGGAAAGATTGTGCATTCACTTTAACAGAGAAACATTTATTCTCTTTGATTATGACGGTCCTCATCAATTTTACATTTCTCTCATAAGTGCTCATGATAAGGATAATGAAGTTGAGACGGGCAATTCATCAGTTTCTGATAAAGATTTGTTGAGGACTTCTATTATTCTAGAAACTTGCCCTCATTTATCCAGTGCAACGCTGATATTAATCCCTTTCCTTGCCTTAAATTTGTCTTCCTCTTTTAGAGATTGATAAATCAGATAATGCACATAAAACTGCTTCGTAAGCTCTGAAGTGCTACACGAATGTGAGGTATTATTATTTAAAATTATGACGTATGCTTGGCATTAGAACGGTGCTTTTTGTTTAATAATGATGTCTACTTGGTCTCAATTGCTTTCAGGATCAGCTGAAATGGCTCATTGATTGGTAAATTAATGCCACACTCTTCCTTTTGTATAGGTTTCCGAAATGATCATTATTCCTGTCTTGAGGATTTCATGTGATACAGAAAGGCTAGAAACATGGCTTTTTAACATTTCATGACACTGCTCTGCCAGATGAAAGGGCACAACTTTTTTTTCAATGTTTATTTATTTTTGAGAGAGAGAGAGAGAGAGAGCGAGTGGCAGAGTGGCAGAGAGAGGGGGAGACACGGAATCCGAAGCGGGGTCCGGGCTCCGAGGTGTCAGCACAGAGCCCGACGCAGGGCTCGAACTCATGAACGCTGAAATCATGACCTGAGCCGAAGTCGGATGCTCAACTGACTGAGCCACCCAGGCAGCCTACTTTCTTTTTTTTTTTTAATGTTTATTTATTTATTTTATTTTATTTATTTATTTTTTTTTTTTGAGAGAGAGACAGAGATAGAGTGCAAGAGGGGGAAGGGCAGGGGCAGGGAGAGAGACACACACAGAATACGAAGCAGGCTCCAGGCTCTGAGCTGTCAGCACACAGCCGGACCTGGGGCTCGAACTCACTAGCTGTGAGATCATGACCTGAGCCGAAGTCAGACACTCAAACGACTGAGCCACCCAGGTACCCCAAGGGCACTACGTTTAGACGTAGTGTACTCCTTTTTTAATTCTTTTGATAGTGATGGGCATTGAAATGCTCTACATTTTCTTGTCACTGAAGGAAACTTTACCTTATGGAGCCTGATCCATTAGAGTATCTTGCTGTTTTCTTTCTCTCTCTCTCTCTCTCTCTCTCTCTCTCTTATAATTGTTGAAATGTTCCTTGTGAGTTTAACAGAGCAAGTTCAAGGCAGCAATTCTATGTAAGACAATTGCAGTTCTGAAAGAGTAAATAATTAAGTAAGTGTAAGCCTCTTAAAGACACTCTCTAGGAGTATGATTCTACCGAAGCTCTTGCTTATTAAGTGTCGTGTTGAGGCTTTACCGTACTCGAGCTCTGCTAGCTCGCATTTCACCATTTGAGAGAATGCCACGAGTTCTAAAAGGTTAGGAACTACTACTCCGCAGAATGAGCAAACTTTATTCCCAGCCCGCAAGAATGTAGTTAGTAGAGGGAGAAGATCATTATTATGTAATGGTCTTATTTAATAGACTGAGTAAAGCATTCTAATGAAATGTCACTTGTAACTGGTTGTAGTCAGGGTCCAAAGACTTACATTTTCTACCAGTGATTTATTTCAAAACTCGAAAGTCAAAGCCAATCCTACACCCAGCTCTTGAAAAAGTTCATTTTCCTGATGTGTTTAAACACTTGTCAAAGAATATTTGGTTCATTCACAGCCACTAAAGGATTGGGCACATTTTATATTTTCTTGGCACATGTATTTCAGAGAGGAGGAAGGGAGAATTTCACTTTTGTGAAAAAGAAAGCAAGTTTACCTTCTTAATGATGGAGTTGTGGGAACATGTATAGTTTGAGATGCGAGGAGGGAAGAAATGGTATGGGACCACAGCTGAAATTTCCCACTGAACCTGAAGAAAATGATCAGCAAACTGGCTCAGGATTACAGAACTGTATCAGGAGTTTCAATGGAATTGCAGACCACGGATCTCGATGCACTAATATACAGGGATTATTTTAAGCATAATGGGATGAAAGTCACTGAAGAAATCTACCTCAAAATCTCAGTGACCTAACACAATAGATGTATGTCCTGCTCATGTTGCTTACAACGTGGTGTTCTTGGCTGTGAGGCGACCTTTCTCATATTCCATTTGCCACCCTGGCTCTTTCTACCTTGCGGCTCTGTCATCGTGGGGCCTCAGAGTTCTTTGCTGGATATTCAGCGGCCAGCGGATGGGTGGAGAAAGCGAATGAGCCCGGAGAATCATAAAAGTATTCTTACTGGTCCTATCTAGAAGTCATACAGCGAGTTCATTCCATTGACAACCTCAGTGACGTGGCCACGTAAAGAAGCCGGGGGCTGGGGGTGCTGGAAAATGTACAACTTGGACAGGATGCAGGAAAACTTAACACGAAAAAGACCGAATTTCTCCCTTGCAGATAGCCAGCCATGTCTACCTCAGAAAAGCTCTATGGTTTTTCTCCAGAAGCACTTAACAACCTAAGTATAAGTGGAAAATGTGTCTAGTTAATTTCATTTGTATTGAAAAGTCAATATATTTGGAGAAAAAAGCATTTACACTGAGGTTGGAAAAGTATAGTCAGGGAGGTATGCAGCTGGAATGATTTGATTCGATTTAGATTAGATTGAGAGCTGGAATAATAAAACCTGAGGGTGAGGCCACAGGAGTGGAGAGATGGAAAGATAGGGTAGTTGAAGACACAAAGGGACTCATGGTCTACGGTGTTAGGTAATGCACGCGAATTTTATTCCCAGGATAGGAAGATTAATAATAAAAGTGTTCTCTATTCTTCATACCTCCAATCTTTCCCTTTGTTCTTCCCTCTGTGGTTGTGGCATTGTGCCCATGACTCGATTCTGGGCTTGTCTACATTATTAGTTTTGGCCAATGGAGTGTTGGAAAATGTGACACAAGCAGGAGTTGAAAAAGAACTTGTGGTCCACACTTTCTCTTTCTTCTTCCTCTGCCTGTGTCCTGAAAATATGCTCAGGTGGCTTGCTGGTCGATGAAACATTCTGAACAAAGCTAAGTAGCCCCACTTGAGCCTGCTGAGGTCATTGGAGACCAGCCAATAGCATGAAGAACTCAATGAAGGTCAACAGAGCAGTCTAGCCTACTCTGCTGGAGCCAGATGAATGAAAAATAAATGCTTATTTTTACATGCCATTGAAGTGTGGCAGTTGTGGTGCAGCATTATGATGGCACTAAATAACTTATACAAGACGACTGTCTAACAGGAGCTCCACACAGAATGTGAGCTAGTGATATGGAAACCCAAGTGGATGGCAACGCCTTTTCACATTGCTTGCTGCAAACGATATCCACTGGACTTCTTGGCCAGATTAATTGAAACCCATCTCTTTGCTTCCACCAGCTCAGTCCTAGGCTTACCTCACATTTTTGTATCTATACTTGTTAATGTCAGTGACTTTTGTTGTCACAGTTATGTACTTTAATTAAGCATCATGTAAATACAAGACATGCCAAACACGTAACAGCTAGTCACCCAATCTGAATGCTTGGAATGTCATTGATGTCCTGTATTTCTTTCTTAGAAGAATGGGACTTTGTAATCTTTGATATTTAGGGGTTATTTCTCAGAGATAAACAAAGTATGCCAAGTTATTCTTTAGAACATGTTTTAACATGTTTTCCAGATTTTGGCCATATTTTAAACATTTTTTTCAATAAATGTATTTGTTTATTTAAGTTGCATTGAAGTATAATTTACATGCCAAAAAAATGGACCCATTGTAAGTGTTCAACTGAATGGTTCCTAACAAATTTAGACAGTCATGCAACCATTATCACATTCAGTTTTAGAAAATTTCTATCACTCTAAAATATTCCCCTCTGTCCTGTCGGTCAGTCTCTGCAGCCCTACCCCAAAGTCCTGGCCACTCCTGATCTGGTTTTTGTCACTACAATGTTGAGTTTTCTGGACATTTCATACAAATAGAATCATGAAATACGAGTTCTTTTGTATCTGGTTTCTTTAATTTAGTGTGATGTTTTTGAGGTACATCTATGTGTTAACATGTAATATAATTGTGATATATTGAATTTTCATTTTCGTTTAGTGCAAAATACCTTTTCATTTTTCTTGTTATTCCTTCTTTGATGTATAAATTGTTTAGAAGTGTATTGTCTAATTTCTAAATACTTAAGGGTTTCCCAAATTTCGTTCTGTTATTCATTTCCAGTTCTGTTTCATTCTGGTTGGAGAACATATTTTGAATAATTTTAATTCATCTTAACTTTTTTGAGAGTTGCTTCACCTAATATTTGATCTAGCTTAGAGACTATTCTGTGTGTGTTAAAGAAAAGAAAGAAAAGGAAAAGAAAAGAAAAGAAAAGAGAACAGAACATAAAAGAAAAGAAGAAAAGAGAACAGAACAGAACAGAAAAGAAAAGAAAACAAGAAAAGAAAAGAAAGGAAAAGAAAAGAGAAAAAAGAAAAGAGAAGAAAAGAGAAGAGAAAAGAGAAGAGAGGAGAAGAGAAAGAAGAGAAAGAAGAGAAGAGAAGAGAAGAGAAGAGAAGAGAAGAGAAGAGAAGAGAAGAGAAGAGTGTTCTGCTATTACTGGATATAATCTATAAATATCAGTTAGGTCATGGCGGTTGATAGTGATGTTTATTTGTGCCACTTTCTGTCTAGTTGTATCAGATATTAAGAGTTGGATATTGAACTCTGATGCCAGCGGTTGCATTGTTGATTTAGCCTTTCTTTCCTGTCAGTTTTCGCTTCATGTATTTTGGATGCTCTTCTTTTAGGTGTATAGATGTTTATGAGTATTCTTTCTTCCTGATGACATATTGAAACATTTGTCACTATAGTATGTCCCTACCTCTGGTGATAAATTGTATCGTAGATTCTATTGTTTTTCTAGTATTAATATAGATGCTCCTGCTCTCTTATAGCTACTATTTGCATACTATATATACCTTTTGGTCCCTTTACGTTCAGCCTATTTGCGTCGCTGATTGAAATGTGTTTCTCTTGTAGAGTGTTGGATCTTGATTTTTTTTTTTTTTTGATCCAGTCTTACAATCTCTGCTTTTTGATCAAAGTGCTTTGCTCATTCACATTTAATGGGATTATTTTTTAAAGTTTGATTTATTTATTTTGAGAGAGAGAGAAAAAGAGAGATTGGGAGAGGGGCAGAGAGAGGGAGAGAGAGAGAAATCCAGGCCGGCCCCACACTGTCAGCACAGAGCCTGATGTGGGGCTCCATGCGGGGCTCCATGTGGGGCTCCACGTGGGGCTCCAACTCCTGAACCATGAGATCATGACTTGAACTGAAGTCGGCTGCTTAACCGACTGAACCATCCAGGCACCCCGATCTTTAATGTGATTATTGATATAGTTTGTATTGTTGGCTAATTTGCATGAATTTTCTATTTGTCCGAATTCTGTTCCTCTTGTACTGCCTTTTATTATGTTAAAATTAATTTTTTGTACAATTATAGTTCCTGTGAATTTTTTTAGTTATTTTTAGTGGTTGTTGTAGGGATTGCAATATGCCTTTTTTATTTGTATTTTTTTTTTATATTTTTTAATGTTTATTGATTTATTTTGAGAGACAGAAAGAGAGACAGAGAGAGAGAGAGAAGGTCAGGGAGGGGAAGAGAGAGAGGGAGACAGAAACTCAAGCAGGCTCCATGCTGTCAGCACAGAACCCAATGGGGCTCAATCACACACTTCGAGAGATCATGACATGAGCTGAAATCCAGAGTCAGACGCTCAACCAACTGAGCCACCCAGGTGCCCCAACTTTTAACGTTTTTATACTCCACTTTAGGTTAATAATGACTTAATTCCAGTAAAATATAGCAACTTTGCTCCAGTATAACTCTTTTCCTTCCCATTTCTTATAGCTGTGATTGCCATACATATTACATGTATCTATGTTATAAAACCATAAAAGTAGCACCATAATTCTGTTTATGACTTTAAAAGAAATGTTTAAGTGAACAACATAGTTACATATCCTTTTATATTTATCCACATATTTTCCATGACCTATGCTCTTGACCTCTTCCCCTTGATTCGAGTTATCATTTGATGTGATTCTTTTTCAGTCTGTAGGACTTTCGTCAGTAGCCCTTCTAGAGTATTTCTGCTACTGATCAGCCACAGTTCATCTAGGAGCACCTTTATTTTTCCTTCATTTATGAAGTTTTACTGGAAACAGACTTTTTTGTTGACAAGTCTGTTTTTGTTTTGATTTGCTTTGAGGACTTCAATTCCATTGCCCTACCTTCAGGTCTCCGTTGTTTTTGATAAAAAGTCGACTTTTAATTATATTATCATTCTGTGTACAGTTTTCTTTCCGTCCTTTTAAGATGTTCTCTTTCTCTTGGTCTTTCAACAGTTTAATGATGATGCGGCAGGTGTGGGTCTCTTTGAATTTATCCCCTTTGGTTTATTGAATTTGTATAGTAATTTTTTCATCCAATTTTGGAAATCGTAAGCATTTATTCTTTCAATACGTTTTCTTTCTTCTTCCTTTCTTTCCTTGGTAGGTTGGTAGTTATCTCATAAGTCTGATCCTCTGTTCATTTTTTTTTTTTCAGTCTTTTTTCTCTCTGATTTTCAGTTTGGATCATTTCTACTGTTCTGTCTTTAGGCTCACTTATTCTCACTTCTGCCATGTCAAATCTGCCATTGAGCTCATGACAATTTTTCCTTTTCAGTTATTATACCTTTCCACTGCAGAATTTCCACATGGCCCTTTTCATAGCTCCTGTTTTTTATTGCGAGCCATATTTGTAGATTCATGCATTTTTGAGCATGCATATATGGTCACACAGCTCTTTTGAGGACTTCTCTGCTAAAACAAACATCTTTACCCACTCTTAAGAACACTTTAGTTCTTGTTTTTCCTGTGCTTTAGTTCTTATCTAGCAACTTTTCTGTTGTTTGGATGTTCTATAATTTTTGGCTGAAAACACCGAAATATTAGGTAATTTATTATGGCAACTCTGGATTCTGGTTATTTGCCCATGTGAGTTTTTCTTCTCTGTCTTTTGTTTTATTTTATTTTTTTTTTCAAACTTGCTTGGACTATGTCTGTGTGATTATTCTCTCCCTACAGTGTCTTGTTTTGTTTTGTTTTGTTTGCTTATTATTATTTTTCTGTTTTCCTCTTACATCCTAAGGATCACCCCTGTGCCTGCATAGTTGAGTGGTTAGGCGATCCTTTAGCCAGATTTTGTGCTCGAATACTTCTCACCAGTCAGGCTTCATCCTTTCCTGACAGATTGGTGTGTGACTTAGTGAGTGTATTTAAGTGTCACGCAGCCTCCGAATCGGTCAGACGCACGGAGACAGCTTACTTAGTGCCTCTATGGCTCTCTGACGTGTAAGATGTCTTGATGGTATGCCTGGCTGGTGTACCATTCTGTGGCTCACACCAGCAAAACTCCACCTTCTAGTTTATCCTTCTTGTTTCCTATTGAGTTTGCTGCTTTTATTGACGATGCCCCCCCCCCCCCCCCCCGCCCCGGGGTGGAAATTTCACCCTGTACCAAATCAGGTTAGGCTCCCGTAGCAATAAAACTGCTCATTTTTACAACCAGTCCTGCCTTCACAGCACTACAAACTCAACTGACCTGCGGGAAGGGGGAAACGGAACATCCTTTGGCAAGAACCCCCCGTAACCACAGACTCCACAGCTTGTATCTGGAGCGCAGGTTTTTAACGAAGGAATGTTTCTCTATGTGTTGTTTACTTCGGGTCATTTTCCAGAGCTCTGAGGTGGTTGTCTCTGATAATATTGTCCAATTTCAGATTTGTTTAGGGTGGAGGGAAATTGCCAGCATATCTTCACACTAGAAGTCTTCTGGCCTTGTCCACCTTTACAGACATACTGACCTGGAAGCTTCTATATAGAAAACATCATATATTTACTAGTTATAACACTCAGGGTGAAGCCTCTCTAACATCTGACTTTACACTCTCTCTCTGCTTGCTGTCAAATAATAGGACAATTATTTTATGTATTTGAAATGACCAACAGCTATGTGATAATTTGAGTGAGAGTCTTCTAGTGCTGCAATGCCTATAAAATAAATTGTCTACCTACCTTAATAAAGCCACAGTGGTCTGGACTCTGTAGAGATATTTAAGTCAGATCAAAAAGCAGTTCCTTAGCGTTGTTGTTGTCATTGTTGTTGGTTTGTTTTGTTTTCAGTTTGATGCTCTCTGGGAGACAGATACTGGGCCATAACTGTCCTCCCGGCGATGACCAAAAATGGAGGTATGAATGGAACACATCTTTCAAGTTCCTGTAGCGTCCCTGCTAGAAAAATATTCCTGTGTTTAAAACCAGTAGCTCTGCTCTTGGGCACATGGCAAGTGAGTAGGACTATTATTTCAGAATCTATAAGATAGGTAAGGAGGGAAATACCTCAAACAGAAAGTTCTGGACCAAATCTCTTAGCAACACTGTTGGTGTTAAAATGGGCTCATGTGTGTGTGTTTTCTAAAGGTTGTAAACAGAGAGAAAATCGTGACTAAGAATTGTGACAAATTTGGATGGCAGAGCCTGACAAGAGGCTTTTTTCTCTCACAGGGATGAGGAGACATTACCGTTCGGCCTTATGGTAGCAAACTGCTGGTTCTCACCAGCCTCTCAGTAAAAGGACTGACTGCAAGTTTTCTGAATTCCTTTAAGACAGATGAGGAGGACATTTATGTGAAGAAACAGAAGGATGGAGGTGCTTGCTGACAGATGGTGGCTCTTGAGGACATTGTCGGACATGATAGAGCAAGGGAGGTTGGCAGAAAAAACGGAGGTGAGGGGAGAATTTTCCCAACAATAATATAACCTGAGGGTCCGACATTTGGGAATGAGGGTCAAACTACAACAAAAAATCTTCTCTTATCCAAAGACAAGGACACATCATCACAAGAAAAAAAAAAAAAAAAGCCACCGTATTTACTTAAATACAAAGTGCAGCTTTGAGGGAATCAGCAGATAACTCCAAATTAGTAACTAACCTCGTCGTCATTATCATCACATTCTTATTATGTTAGGTGAATCATTGTTTTGGAGGATTTAAAAAACCTGGTGTGACTAACCAAGTTTACTTTCACGTTTTGATATATATTGTTAATGTCGAAACACAAATGTATACCTGGAGAGGCTTCCTTCTAAGGTGATACCTCTCTACCACCTGTCTCACAATTCATTGTAGCCCTGGGGCATTTTTTGGAGTCAGCTATTTGTAGTAAAAGGGAACTAATGAATAGTGAAAATGCCACTAAAAAAAAAAAAAAATTAGAGTGCCTTTATCAGAAGGCACAGATGTTAACTTATCAGATGCAAGGAAAAGAAACTCTTGCTAATTGGATCCTATTTTCCCTCTGTCAGTTTCATTTAAGGAGACATTTAAATGTACACAGCTGGAATTTGGAAGTTCTCCTTAAACAAGACTACATAAAACCAAGCTGGTTTAGAGTACTTCTGTGTCTACTTCCTGTGTCTTTTTCTCCCCCCTTAGCTTGGCTCATCTGTTGGCATGAAGGTGTTAGGAACATTGGAGTAAATTATTAAGCAAACAGGAAAAAAGTGTCCAAAGGATAGGAAGCATAGGGTATTGACATCAAGCATGTACATTGTTGAATCTCCAATCACAAACTGATTCGCTCTAGGCAAGGTAGAGTTCCAAGCCAATCTCCATTTGCGGCTGATTTTTAAGAGAACGGTAAGACTTCAGACTGGAACGTGATCTTAGGTACTATTTAGCGCAACCATTCATTTCATAAGCCAGAAAATCGAAGCTCAGACAAGTTAAATGGCCACATGAAAATCATAGAGTCGTATCTGTGACAGGCCCTCACTGGGATCAAGCTTCTCTGAGTCTCAGGTTAGTGCTGCCTTAATATATCATCTTTCCTCACTGTCAAATCGCATGAGATTAAGATGTTATTGATTCTGATCCAAATTCTAGTGTGTGTGTAGGGGGTGGTCCCTACACCAGCAAGCAACTCTTCAACACCGCTGGGTGCCCTAGAACTCAATCCTGACATTGTCTATCTATCTGGAGTTAGCATCGGATCCCACGGGCTAAGGACGCAGTGCCACAAGGCTTAAAGAAAACACCACAAAGCTTAACATTGGCCTTTAAATAAAAGCATTATGAAATTCTACATGTAATTCAAGTGCAGGCTGTATGCTTCTCTATCTCTATATTGGTAAGAAAGATGGAAAAAAAATCAAATACATGAGACAACTTTTTCCAGATGAAAACAACGGAAGTGTTAGAACTCTCAATTCAGTCACACACACATTACTTGAAGTGACTTTGTTACTCTGTTCCCCCAAATCAAAGAATTTATGGTTACCCCAGCCTGCTAACTTTATGGGATACTCAATATGCCATATATCATACTGGACCTTTCAGTGACGCAGGTACCTATGACAGGAGGTTTTTCAAAGTGTTTTGTGGCCCTTCTACAACTCAGTTCATGTTTTCCTTGGCAAATCTGATTTCCCTGCTCTGGCCACACATAACCGAATATAAACTTCCTGAGAGGAGGGGCACCTGGGAGGCTCAATCAGTTCAGAGTCTGACTCTTGATTTCAGTTCAGGTTATGATCCCAGGGTTGTGGGATCAAAATCCCCATGGGGCTCTGCACTGAGCATGGAGCTTGCTTGGGATTTTCTCTCTCCCCCACTGCCCATCCCCCACTCACACATGCGCTCTTGCTGTCTCTCGTTCTCCCTCTCTCTCTCCAAAATTACAAAGACATTTCCTGAGAGAAGTTTAACCTAGCACAGCGCCTAGCACAGTATCTGACACGTGTAAGTTGCTATCTCCTTCCTTGGATTCATGTTCCCCAATTTTCATGTTCATTTTGTGATTTAAAAAATACTGTATTGGGGCACCTGGTTGGCTCAGTCGGTTGAGCCACAGACTTTGGCTCAGGTCACAATCTCACGGTTTGTGAGTTCGAGCCCCGGGTCGGGGTCTGTGCTGACAGCTCGGAGCCTGGAGCCTGCTTTGGATTCTCTGTCTCCTCTCTCTCTCTCTGCCCCTCCCCCACTCATGCTCTATCTCTCTCTGTCTCAGAAATAAATAAACATTTAAAAAAATTTTTTTAAACAAATAAATAAAAATAAAAATAAAAAATATTGTATTCACCAGATGTGGTACTCACATGTTCATTTTTTGGACAATAATCCTAATCCCTTTATTCTTGTTTAATTATTTTTTATTTTATTTTTTAAGTTATTTTTGTGTAATACCAGGACCTTCTTGAAAATTTGCTAGGAACAATTTTGAAATTAAAAGTTAACGCTCCTAGTGTAAAAAAAAATACTCTAATAATAAAGAACTTTTGAGAACTCTACTCCCAGCTCTTTTAAAAGCTAATGATTTGGTAAATACTAAATAGCTAGAACTCTGACAGAATCCTCAGGAGTAACAGTCGTCTCTAATAACTTCAGTGATGATACACAGCCAACCAATGGAAATGACTACTCTCCCACATCTCCAAAGATCGAAATGTGTACCTAGCTCAGTACCTGGACAAATATATCTGGAAATGCAAACTAGCAGACTCCGGGGTTTCATTATGATTCTGAGAACAGTGACCACTGAAGGTGATGGTTTCTGTATCCAATGTGGAGAAATTGGCTCTCCTAACTAGCTTGGAGACTGGAAACTTCAAGCAGTTTTGTGTAGCAGTCAGTAAATTCCCATGATGATACAAAAGCCAGAAAATGTGCGTTAACTACCATTCTTCTGAACTGCACTGTTTATGGCTTTTAGCAGTTTCAGATGTGGGTGTTGCATATGGAATTCACTACTTTGGATGGACTGCACAACTCCAGAAATGCAGCTCAATTTCCTTCCCTACCGGTTTTATTGAGATATTATTGGCATAAAACATATGTAAGTTTAAGGTGTATGATATGATGATTAGCACATGTATATATTACAAAATCATAACCACAATAAGGTGAATTAACATCACCTCTTTACATAATTACAAGGTGTGTGTGTGTGTGTGTGTGTCCGCGTTGAAAACATTTAAGTTTACTCTTTTAACAGATATCAAGGATAGGCTTATTTTGTTGATATTGTGGGTTTGGTTCAAGACCACAACAATAAAGTGAGCCAAATAATTTTTTGTGACTTTCCACTGCATACAGAAGTTATGTTTACACTATACTGTAATCTACTAAGTGTGCGAAGGCATTATGTCTAAAAAATCCGTGTATACACCTTAACTAATACTTTATTGCTAAAAAATGTTAACCATCATTTGAGTTTTCATCTAGTCATATCACTGGTCACGGATCATAACAAATATAACAGTAAAGAAAAAGCTTGAAACATTGTGAGAATTACCAAAATGTGACACAGGGACACAGAGTGAACAAATGCTGTTGGGAAAATATGTACCAGTAGACTTGCTCAAAGCAGAGTTTCCAGAAACCTTCAATTTGTACAAAATGTAATATTTGGAAAGTCCAATAAAGCAAGGAACAATAAAATGAGGGTTGCCTAAGTATAGCCCAGTATTGTTAGTCACCGTGCTGGGCATCAGATCCTCAGATGCTATGTAATTTATAGCTATGAGGACGTGCCCTTTGATCAACACCTTCTGACCACGACTCTTTATTTCCATGAGGTCATCTTTTTTATATTCCACATATAAGTGAGATCATACAGTATTTTTCTTTCTCCGTCTGACTTATTTCACTTAGCATGATGTGTCAAAGTGTACATACATATCCCATATCTTATCCATCCCATCCATTGAGGGACATTTAAGTTGTTTCCAAATCTTGGGTATTGTGGATAATGCTGCAATAAACATGAGGGTGCAGACCTCTTTTCAAGACGGTGTTTTCATTTCCTCCAGATACATACCCAACAGTGGACCTGCTAGATTACACAATCGTTCTATTTTTAAACTTTGGAGGAAACTCCATGCTGTTTTCCATAAGGGTGGCCCCAACTTACATTCCGGCCAAGAGTGCACAAGTGTTCCCCTTTCTCCACAGCCTTGCCAACACTTGTTATTTCTTGTCATTTTGGCAACAGATATTCTAACAGGCGTGAGGATGTAATTCATGATGGTGTTGATTTGCATTTCTCTGATGATTAGTATCTATTGGCCATTTGGATGTCTTCTTTGGCAAAAAATGTCTATTAGACAATTTTAGTCCTTATTGCAATTAGATTGCTTGTAGTTCTTTGCTATTGAGTTGTGGGAGTCCTTTATATATGTTTGGATATTAATCCCTTATCAGGGAGGTGGTCTCCAAATATTTTTTCCCCTTCCGTAGTTGCCCTTTTATTTTGCTAAATGTTTCTTTTGCTCTGCAGATGTTTTCTGGTTTGATATAGTCCCACTTCTTTATTTTTGCTTGTGTTCCTTGCGCGTTTGTCGGGCTGGTGTCTTGATTCTGGTGTCACAGAATCTACTTGGGTCACCGGAGGTGGCTCACCAGGGTGAGGGAGGGGCCTGGGTTAATAGAAGCCTGCAGGGAACCACCTACGGTTGTGAGAGTTGGCCTGGTGCTGGTTCTGGGGTCACAGTGAAGTCTGACACTCACTTTCCTCTCTTTCCCTCATGGACTAGGTGTCTCTCCTGGCCGGGTTGCCCAAGCTTGGTGGGGAGGGCAATGGGAGTTGTGTGGATCTAACTTTCCTACCCTCCTCAACGCATCCTTTCTTATTTTTGTGCTTCGTCCAGGTGCTATAATCCAGCACCTGCGATCCTTGGCTTTTGTGAAGGTATCTTTATGGATAGATACTTGTTCAAATTGGTGTTTCCAGGGAGAACAAGCAGTAGAAATTTCTATGCTACCATTTTGCTGACATCAGTTTTTTTTTTAATTTTTTTAATTTTTTTTTTTTTTAACGTTTTATTTATTTTTGAGACAGGGAGAGACAAAGCATGGACAGGGAAGGGTCAGAGAGAGGGAGACACAGAATCTGAAACAGGCTCCTGGCTCTGAGCTGTCAGCACAGAGCTTGACGCGGGGCTCAAACTCACGGACCGAGAGATCATGACCTGAGCCAAAGTTGGCCGCTTAACCGACTGAGCCACCCAGGCGCCCCGAGTTTTTTTTTTTTTTAATTAGATTGATTTTATATTAGCTTGATTTACTAGTATCTCTGGATTACTGCTTTGAAAATAACAATATTTCTAATAATAATATTTTCTAAATCATATCTAAATTGTGTCATTTAAATAATAATATTTTCTTTTTTTTTTTTTTTTTATTTTTTAATATATGAAATTTACTGTCAAATTGGTTTCCATACAACACCCAGTGCTCATCCCAAAAGGTGCCCTCCTCAATACCCATCACCCACCCTGCCCTCCCTCCCACCCTGCCCTCCCTCCCACCCCCCATCAACCCTCAGTTTGTTCTCAGTTTTTAACAGTCTCTAATGCTTTGGCTCTCTCCCACTCTAACCTCTTTTTTTTTTTTTTCCTTCCCCTCCCCCATGGGTTTCTGTTATGTTTCTCAGGATCCACATAAGAGTGAAACCATATGGTATCTGTCTTTCTCTGTATGGCTTATTTCACTTAGCATCACACTCTCCAGTTCCATCCATGTTGCTACAAAAGGCCATATTTCATTTTTTCTCATTGCCACGTAGTATTCCATTGTGTATATAAACCACAATTTCTTTATCCATTCATCAGTTGATGGACATTTAGGCTCTTTCCATAATTTGGCTATTGTTGAGAGTGCCGCTATAAACATTGGGGTACAGGTGCCCCTATGCATCAGTACTCCTGTATCCCTTGGGTAAATTCCTAGCAGTGCTATTGCTGGGTCATAGGGTAGGTCTATTTTTAATTTTCTGAGGAACCTCCACACTGCTTTCCAGAGCAGCTGCACCAATTTGCATTCCCACCAACAGTGCAAGAGGGTTCCTGTTTCTCCACATCCTCTCCAGCATCTATAGTCTCCTGATTTCTTCATTTTGGCCACTCTGACTGGCGTGAGGTGGTATCTGAGTGTGGTTTTGATTTGTATTTCCCTGATAAGGAGCGACGTTGAACATCTTTTCATGTGCCTGTTGGCCATCCGGATGTCTTCTTTAGAGAAGTGTCTATTCATGTTTTCTGCCCATTTCTTCACTGGGTTATTTGTTTTTCGGGTGTGGAGTTTGATGAGCTCTTTATAGATTTTGGATACTAGCCCTTTGTCCGATGTGTCATTTGCAAATATCTTTTCCCATTCCGTTGGTTGCCTTTTAGTTTTGTTGGTTGTTTCCTTTGCTGTGCAGAAGCTTTTTATCTTCATAAGGTCCCAGTAGTTCACTTTTGCTTTTAATTCCCTTGCCTTTGGGGATGTGCCGAGTAAGAGATTGCTACGGCTGAGGTCAGAGAGGTCTTTTCCTGCTTTCTCCTCTAAGGTTTTGATGGTTTCCTGTCTCACATTCAGGTCCTTTATCCAGTTTGAGTTTATTTTTGTGAATGGTGTGAGAAAGTGGTCTAGTTTCAACCTTCTGCATGTTGCTGTCCAGTTCTCCCAGCACCATTTGTTAAAGAGACTGTCTTTTTTCCATTGGATGTTCTTTCCTGCTTTGTCAAAGATGAGTTGGCCATACGTTTGTGGGTCTAGTTCTGGGGTTTCTATTCTATTCCATTGGTCTATGTGTCTGTTTTTATGCCAATACCATGCTGTCTTGATGATGACAGCTTTGTAGTAGAGGCTAAAGTCTGGGATTGTGATGCCTCCTGCTTTGGTCTTCTTCTTCAAAATTACTTTGGCTATTCGGGGCCTTTTGTGGTTCCATATGAATTTTAGGATTGCTTGTTCTAGTTTCGAGAAGAATGCTGGTGCAATTTTGATTGGGATTGCATTGAATGTGTAGATAGCTTTGGGTAGTATTGACATTTTGACAATATTTATTCTTCCAATCCATGAGCAGGGAATGTCTTTCCATTTCTTTATATCTTCTTCAATTACCTGCATAAGCTTTCTATAGTTTTCAGCATACAGATCTTTTACATCTTTGGTTAGATTTATTCCTAGGTATTTTATGCTTCTTGGTGCAATTGTGAATGGGATCAGTTTCTTCATTTGTCTTTCTGTTGCTTCATTGTTAGTGTATAAGAATGCAACTGATTTCTGCACATTGATTTTGTATCCTGCAACTTTGCTGAATTCATGTATCAGTTCTAGCAGACTTTTGGTGGAGTCTATCGGATTTTCCATGTATAATATCATGTCATCTGCAAAAAGCGAAAGCTTGACTTCATCTTTGCCAATTTTGATGCCTTTGATTTCCTTTTGTTGTCTGATTGCTGAGGCTAGAACTTCCAGCACTATGTTAAACAGCAGCGGTGACAGTGGGCATCCCTGTCGTGTTCCTGATCTCAGGGAAAAAGCTCTCAGTTTTTCCCCGTTGAGGATGATGTTAGCTGTGGGCTTTTCATAAATGGCCTTTATGATCTTTAAGTATGTTCCTTCTATCCCGACTTTCTCAAGGGTTTTTATTAAGAAAGGGTGCTGGATTTTGTCAAAGGCCTTTTCTGCATCGATTGACAAGATCATATGGTTCTTCTCTTTTTTTTTGTTAATGTGATGTATCACGTTGATCGATTTGCGAATGTTGAACCAGCCCTGCATCCCAGGAATGAATCCCACTTGATCATGGTGAATAATTCTTTTTATATGCTGTTGAATTCGATTTGCTAGTATCTTATTAAGAATTTTTGCATCCATATTCATCAGGGATATTGGCCTGTAGTTCTCTTTTTTTACTGGGTCTCTGTCTGGTTTAGGAATCAAAGTAATACTGGCTTCATAGAATGAGTCTGGAAGTTTTCCTTCCCTTTCTATTTCTTGGAATAGCTTGAGAAGGATAGGTATTATCTCTGCTTTAAATGTCTGGTAGAACTCCCCTGGGAAGCCATCTGGTCCTGGACTCTTATTTGTTGGGAGATTTTTGATAACCGATTCAAGTTCTTCGCTGGTTATGGGTCTGTTCAAGCTTTCTATTTCCTCCTGATTGAGTTTTGGAAGAGTGTGGGTGTTTAGAAATTTGTCCATTTCTTCCAGGTTGTCCAATTTGCTGGCATATAATTTTTCATAGTATTCCCTGATAATTGTTTGTATCTCTGAGGGATTGGTTGTAATCATTCCATTTTCATTCATGATTTTATCTATTTGGGTCATCTCCCTTTTCTTTTTGAGAAGCCTGGCTAGAGGTTTGTCAATTTTGTTTATTTTTTCAAAAAACCAACTCTTGGTTTCGTTGATCTGCTCTACAGTTTTTTTAGATTCTATATTGTTTATTTCTGCTCTGATCTTTATTATTTCTCTTCTTCTGCTGGGTTTAGGCTGCCTTTGCTGTTCTGCTTCTATTTCCTTTAGGTGTGCTGTTAGATTTTGTATTTGGGATTTTTCTAATATTTTCTAAATAATATCGAAATTATGTTATCAAATAATAATATTTCAAAGTTCTAAATACAGTAAAACCTTGGGTTGCAAGTAACTTGTTCTGCGTGCATTCCCCAAGATGAGCAAACATTTCTAATAAAGTTTAACTTGATAAACCTGTGAGGTCTTGCCATACGAGTAGTACATGATGCCGAATGTCACATGATCACAACCCAGCCAATGGTTCTTGAAATTCGCTTTGATATACAAGTGCTTTGGATTAGAAGCATGTTTCCAGAATGAATTATGCTCGCAGACCAAGGTTTTAACTGTGTTTCATTTATCCCGTAGATATGTTTGAATACGTGGCTCTCTTCTAGCAGAAAAAGTGATGAGAACTTGGACTCACATTTCCATATCCACCCACGGTAGCTTTCCAGGCAGGTAACGTGGCAGGAGACGCAGGTTGGACTGTAGATTGGACCAATATCTCCGTAGGTGAACACAAAGTCACCCCCCGCCCCCGGCATTCAGAACGACGAAATAAACATCCCAGAGCTGGCTGCCATGAAAACACCTTTAAAACCAGTGAGCGTACATCTTAGGTAAATATTACGGTTTTACACGCAATAGGAAACGAAATGAATGAAGCTAAGGACCAGGGACAGCGTTTATATTGAACAAGGATCACTAGAGCCTCCAAGCTGTCCATTCAAGGGGGGGCCACGTGGGGTGAAGGAGGAGGAGACCGGAGGAAGTAGGTTTGGGAGACCTTAGTACTTCTCAGGTGAGAGCTCTGCGTAGGATAGCTTAGGGAGACGCCAGATAGGGTCACTGAAGCAAATGATCTCTCTTATAAATTAGACTTCAACTACTAAAAGCTGCTGAAGTGAGGGACCAGCCATGCCATTCCCTCCCCTCACCACCCCCCTCCCTCCTCTCCCCTCCAGCCTCCCTTCTCCTTCCTCCCTCAGTGGGTATAGAATTCAGTCTTTCATGGAATCGGAATGAGTTGATATAAGCAATAGGAGCAAAAAACAACATCAAAAGAAATTACACCCACCATCAAACTATCTCATAATATCATTAGTGACCTAAATTAAAGCAAGATGATTGCCCCGGCAGACAACAAGCAGCCACGAAGAATACTAATAACACTGAAAGCGCATGTCGACACTCCGCCAGGCGCCAGGCGCCGCAACAGTCCTGCAATTTTTGTGCAGATCGACTGACACACGTTTTGCCTCGAGTTTAGAAAAAGACAACCAATGAAACTCACCTGTCTGGTTTTTTGTTTTGTTTTGTTTTCTGTTTCTTGGTTTTTAGGATCCTCCTCGTTAAGGTGACAGAAGCAGAAATGGGACCCTTGAAAGGTCGGCCGCATTTTGAGTAAGCCACTGTCATAGAAAACCCGAGAAATGCTGAATAAGCCATGGCTGTTATGAGAGAGCGAAACCAATGTGATTTCTGACATATAGGTCAGTGGCACGTTGGTTGTGCTTCACTTAGTTTTCTGTAATAAGTTGGGTGAGTAATTTAACCTCCATTTTTTTGACTGCCTAATAATACCCATTTTAACATTTGTGTTTCATATCAGCAACTTGTGGGCATCCCGAGGTTAAAAATTGATGAACACTGGGGACCCTGGGTGGCCCAGTCGGTTGAACATCAGACTCTTGATTTTGACTCAGATCATGATCCCAGAATTGTGGCATGGGGCCTGCTTAACATTCTCTCTCTCTCCCCACCTCTCTTTGCCTCTTTCTCTCTCTCTCAAAATAAATAAACATTTAAAAAAAAATTATCCTGTCCATATTACCAATTTTGTGGTGGGGGAGAAAGCCTGAACTGAATCCACATTCAAATTCCCAAGTTATTTCTCTTCTACTTATAAAAATAATTTATTCTGGGTCACCTGGGTGGGTCAGTTGGTTAAGCTTCCTACTCTTTTTATTTTATTTTTTTAATTTTGTAAATGTTTATTTATTTTTGAAAGACAGAGAATGAGCAGGGGAGGGGCAGAGATAGAGGGAGACGCAGAACCCAAAGTAGGCTTCAAACACTGAGCTGTCAGCACAGAGCCCAACATGGGGCTCAAACCCATGAACCATGAGATTATGACCAGAGCTGAAGTCGGAAGCTTAACTGACTGAGCCACTCAGGTACCCCAAGCCTCCTACTCTTAATTTTGGCTCAGGTCATGATCTCACAGTCTTGTGAGTTCGAGCCCCACATAGGCTATGCCCCTTCCCCGCTCGCACTCTCTCTGTCTCTCTCAAAATAAATAACCGTAAAAAAAATAAGTATAAATAATGTATTCTTACTAGTTTTACCTTTATAATCATTTTTAATTCATTTTCTCTAAACAGTATATGAAGTGGGTAGTTTCAAGTGTAAATAATTAAAAATTGGTAAAATTAGTTTGGTTGTGTTTCCTTCTTTTTGATTACTTGACATTACTTGGTTCAAGTTTAGGAAAAGTAGGTCCAAAGAAGAACTTTATTTGAAAACTGGGGGATATTTTTTAACCTAGTCATTCTCCAAAGTTAGTGAGGGGCCCCTGGATGGCTCAGTTGGTTAAGTGTCTAACTCTTGATTTTGGCTCTGATCATGATCTCAAGGTCATGAGATCAAGCCATGTGTCGGGCTCCACACTGGGTGTAGAGCCTGCTGAAGACTCTCTTTCTCTCTCTCTCTCTGCCCCTCCCTTGCTTTCTCACTCGTTCTATCTCACTCTCTCTGTCAAAAAAAGGTGGGGGGCTGAGTGGCTCAACGGGTTAAGCATTTGATTCTTGATTTCAGCTCAGGTCATGATCTCACGGTTTGTGCGCATCTGGCTTCATGCAGACAGTACAGATCCTGCTTGGGATTCTCTCCCTCTCTCTCTCTGCCCTCCCCTGCTCTCTAAATAAATAAATAAATAAATAAACTTAAAAAAAAAGTTAATGAGCACCAGAAACACCTGGAAGTCTTGTTAAAATGCTCCTGCTGGCCCTACTCCCAGAGTTTCTAATTCAGGCAGTCTGGTACAGGGTTGGAGATTTTGTATTTCTAGTCAACTCCTAGTTGGCGATTCTGCTGGTTGGGGAATGTCACTATGAGACTCACTGTGTCAATGTCCTAATCTCATCATGAGGTTGGGTGTGTGGTCTGTTTTGTTTTAAATTCTCCCTGCTTTGTTTTGAATAGGATAAGCAAGCCAATAGCCATTTGATTTTGATGAAAACAGTTAAGTGGATCAAATCAGAGCCCAAAATGAACCAAAAAATTCTATTCTTTAGACTGTTTTGTTTAGCATGCCAGCACATATTAATAAAGTCTTCTGGGAATGTCATAGATATGTGGAGATCACATTCTTCCTGCACTCTCCAACCTTTCTTACGTCTAAAATGGGTTACCATTGATTCAATGACATGTTAGACACTTAGACAACTGCCAGTCTGACGTTAACAGAGTTAACTACAAAAGAAACATCCATGTCGGTCCTGTTTATTACTTTTGCAATTAGATTTGCATACCATCGACACCTGTACCCACGCATGCATTTGTGTTACAGAAAAGGTAAGACAAAAATGAGGCCAGATCTATGGCAAGTTCCCACGTAGCCTACTTTTTCCTCTCTTGCTTACATGTGTTTTCCTACCCTGTGAATCAGAAGAAAAGCAGGAAAAACAAGAGTAGGCAATAACAGTGCTTGCTCTAGCTGGAAATTTCTAGTTCACAACAGCAGGCCTGGTTTTGATTACATCTAGTAATCAAGCTGTGTACTTGTATGACTTGACTTAATGTCTCAGGAAATGTTAATCTGCACCTTGGAAAGCTTGATTCTGAAGATTGTACGATCCATCGACTTGGACAAGATGTCACAGTCCGTCACGTTTTTTTGTTTTTTTGGTTTTTTTATTATATTACTATTTTTGAGATAGAAAAGACTCTTTAGAATAATTGAGTAGAAGGTTAATAATTAGGTAATATTTGATTTCGAGGCATGGGATAGAGGAAAATATTTTAAAAGGAAAGCAACATCTTAATGCTGCTGAATTAAGTGAGGTAGCAGTGAGTTCTGTTATATATCAATTATAAAGTCCAGCTGAAATTAACTTTGCATTTCAAAAGAGTAAATTAAATGTCCACGGATTTTACTCAGTTTATACCCTTTTTAACTATATATATATATATATATATATATATATATATATATACCTACAATGCACGGGCCTTGAATTCTGTGAGAGAGGAGGGTATAGATTTCATCACTTTGTGATAATTTAGGGGTCCAGATAAATGACTGGTTGGTGCTAAGCACTTTCAAGCTTATATTAGGACAATTCCCAATTGTTATGCCCTGCTGAATCTGTTTCAAAAGTCAGGGAACAGGGGCGCCTGGGTGGCTCAGTCGGTTGAGCATCTGACTTCAGCTCAGGTGATGATCTCACAGTTCTTGAGTTCAAGCCCCGCATCGGGCTCTGTGCTGACAGTTCAGAGCCTGGAGGCTGCTTCCGGTTCTGTGCCTCCCTCTTTCTCTCTTCCCCTCCCCCACTCACACTGCTTCTTTCTCTCTCTCTCTCTCTGTCTCTCAGAAATAAACATTAAAAAAAAAAAGTCAGGGAATACTTCACTGGTATTAAGCCACTATATAGACATACACATGTACATGTGCATTCACACACACACACACACACACACACACACCATTATCTGTTAAAATACATAACCAGGAATATAAATATTTACTTATTCCAAATACTTAATTCTGAAGTTGTTAACTCAGTGTTAAGTGAGGTCATAATCCAGAGCATATGTTGGATTCATTCATTGATTTCTTTCTTTTTTTTTTTTTTCTTTTACTCATGATATATGATATATATCGGATGTTGGCTTCTGTTCTAAATGATGCTACCCAGATTCCTACTGGCAAATTCATCTTTATACATTGATATGTCAACTGGAATTAAATGATTCAAACAATTGCTTTTTATATCAGTTAGCTAAACAACTACAAAATAATAGGCTGACTTCTAAAGTCCTATTTGACCCCATGAGTTGACTGAAAATGAGTACCAATGGAAGATGATGCAAACATTTTACAGGACTGCTATTCGGAGCAGTTAGTAAGCATTCTTATTTTACATATCATAAACTGCTCAAAAATATGGCCTGTGAAAAAAATTATTGATTCTAAAAATTACATTAGCAGCCAGACAAAGATCCAGAATAACCAAACAAAAATCCCAGGCCATTTGAGACATTTCAGCAGTATTTACTCATTCTCAAGGGATCATGTAAAATCATAGACTTTAATACTAAAAGTGAATTAAAAAATCACGGTCAAGAGAAAAGTTTGAGGTTATGAAATCCTTTGAGGCAAACAGAAGCCTTCTGGGGTTTGAAAAACTCAGGTTGGAAACACTTGACTAGGATAATACTTTAACACAAATTTGAAAATAGAAATAAAATTAATCCTTTCATTTAGTACTAGCTCTGTGCCAAACCTTACAATAGGCACTGCAGGAAAAAGAAACAAGAGTAGGAAACCCTGATCCCAATAACTTAGAGACTGATGGGTGTTCTCTCTTACATGGCCTTTATCATATCTATTAATTTAAAAAAAAATTTTTAATGTTTATTTCTGAGACAGAGCATGAGTGGATAGAAAAGGGGCAGAGAGAGAGAGAGAGAGACAGACAGAGACAGAGACAGAATCAGAAGCAGGCTCCAGGCTCTGAGCTGTCAGCACAGAGCCCAACATGGGGCTCGAACTCACAAACCGTGAGATCATGACCTGAGCCGAAGTAGGTCGCTCAACGGACTGAGCCACCCAGGCACCCCTCACATCTACTTAGACTTCAGTCTCCTAAAAGGAGAATGTCATACTGGTGTTCATGTCTCACCCAGGGAAAAAAAGGAAAAGTCGAGTCAGAAATACACCTTTTTTTTTTAGAATGCATTTTTTGAGAAAATGAGACAGAGATCACTTGACTTTGATCATTACTTTGCCTAACTACAAAAACTCCTTGACTTCTAAGTGAAATAAGTCAGAGAAAGACAAATATCATGATTCCACCGATACGTGGAAATGAACAAGGAGGAAAAAAGAGACAAACAAAAAAACCAGACTCTTAAATATAGAGGGCAAACTGATGATTACCAGGAGGAGTTGGGGGGGGGGGTGGGGGGATGGGTAAAATAGGTGAAGAAGATTAAGGAATGCACTTGTGCTGATGTGCACTGGGTACAGAATTGTTAAATCACTGTATTGTACACCTGAAACTAATATACATTGTATGTTAACTATATGGAAATTAAAAATTAAAAAATTAAAAAAACTACTTGACCTCTAGCGTTAAACTTTATCTCACCAAGAAAGAAAAATAATGCTTGAATATGTTTTAAGAATTCATAACACAATGAAAATAAACTCTCGTTGTATATAACAATTTTGTCAAATATGAATAAATAGGACAAGCCTAGGATGGGTGATAAGATGCCTCTTTCTGCAGAACAAATTCGAGTGAGATTAGAAGCGGGGAGAAGGTGTTACATCAGAAGTCTGCTCTAAAAACATTACCCCTGGGGGTGCTCACCTGTTCAGGTGATTTTGGGGAATGGGATTCAACAATTTTGATGCCTCTTGTTGAGTAAATAATTAATGTTTTTAAGAGTGGTCACTAACATCCCATCTTATTTCATCTTATTTAGAAATGATATTTAAGTTTCTGGGATGGAAGAAGCATTGGTGGATAGGAGTTGGTGGATAGGAGTAGGTCACAGAAGGTGAATGTTCTATTGCCTGGGGAGACCATCATAGACTTTCTAGACTTTCATAGACTTACCTAGAGGGTAAGCTGTTACACTGGACCAAGTTTCATCACCAAGTTTATAGCTAAGGCTACAGATTACAAAGCACACTGAACACAGAAAACCTTCCTCTAGTCTCTAGGCATGCTGATCCAAGAAGAACACATTTCAGGCTACGCACTGGGTAGCCCGAATGGGTCATGCATTGTCAGTGACAAAAATCCTCTGGAAGCCTGAGAAAAGAAGGATAGCTAGGATAGAATACTTTCTGAGAAAGTGTAAAGATAGCATCAAACTTTACCTTGTCTGCAGGTGAAAGTTGTTTTTCTCTATAATTCCTTAGGTTAGTGTTTTTGAAATGCATGACCTAGGGGCGCCTGGGTGGCTCAGTCGGTTGGGTGTCCAACTTCGGCTCAGGTCATGATCTCACAAGTTTGTGGGTTCGAGCCCCACGTCAGGCTCTGCGATGACAGCTCAGAGCCTGGAGCCTTTTTTGATTCTGTGTCTCCCTCTCTCTCTGCCCCTCCCCTGCTCTCTCTCTCTCTCTATCTCTCAAAAAAAACAAAACAAAACAAAACAAAAAAAACATAATTTGTTTTTAATTTAAAAAAAAAAAGAAATGTGTGACCTAAACAGATAATGTGTCTCTAGAATTTTGGAGTCAAGACTGTTGTCCTCTTGACTCTATTTTCTTTGGCCACCTCTTACTCCCTCACTTTTTGGACTGTTTCCCCACCATGTGTTTAAAGGACACTGTATCTCGGGGCGCCTGGGTGGCTCAGTCGATTAAGCGTCCGACTTCGGCTCAGGTCATGATCTCACAGTCTGTGAGTTTGAGCCCCACGTTGGGCTCTGGGCTGACAGCTCAGAGCCTGCAGCCTGCTTCAGATTCTGTGTCTCCCTCTCTCTCTGCCCCTCCCCTGCTCATACTCTGTCTCTCTCTGTCTCAAAAATAAATTAAAAAGTTAAAAAATAATAATAGTTTTTAAAGGACACTGTATCGCAATGAAAAGCCACAGGTAACACTCTGGCTCTGGCATCGTATTATCGCTTGTGTATGCATGCTCTTTTCTTCCCAGCTCTCACTGTACCAGACAAAAGACACAGGAACGTTTATTTTAGTCTTTTTTTTTTAAATTGGATCTCTATCTACGATGCAATCAAAGGCTATTCCTCTACACAACACTGTCCACATTACACCAGCCAATTTGGAGAATGGATTCCCATGGAAATGGGAAATGACCTGTTATTTTCATAGCAAATGTAGCAAGTCGGTTTGAGTCTTATTTATCTACAAGCTTTTGTAAAGTTGTAAGCTGAACTCCTGATACTCTCTTTGGTACAAATTATCATTTTCTTCTACATGCACATTCTGCTTTTTCTGCTCTCCGAAATCCCTTTGAGATGAACAAATGATCCATATGCTGAAAAGGTAAATGGATTGTGCACATGAATGATGCTATGGCTGTTAATTTACCATAGGATATCAACACTAAAATGAGAATTGGCATTTGCATGGGAAACACTGTGATTTTTTTTTTTTTTTAAGTGAGGGGGATTTTTAATCTTTGGAAAAAAAAATTCTTTACTCAGAATGTAACGGCTAAGCGTGTACAATCCAATGTTTCCAGGCTTTTCTCTCACTTGTAAGCCTATACTCAAGTGAATTTTGCCTTTGGTTTAAAACAAGCCATTTACTCCTCTGCCCCTTTTTCCTGCCTGACTGAATTTAAACAAACCTGTCTCTACAATATATACAAATCAAATTCAATGGGACCTGAAAACATCTCAGTAGCCTTTTATTCAAGTCAATGTTGCCACTCAAAAAAATTAGTGAAACACAAATTATTGCACTTGGAGAATTATGCACATTTTGTTCAATTGTGTATAAATGAACGTAGAGGGAGCATAATTTCGTAATTTTCAAGTAAAGAACAGAGGTGAACAGGTTTCTAAGCATTTGACTAATACAGTGCTTATGCCAGCGGCACACTTTTATCTCCGCAATTACGGGGCCATAATATATCCCTTGTCCTATTGAGCATTTCATTAGTTGCTATATTTGAAACTTTTTTTTAATCTAAGAAAATTTCTAAATGTGGACTGTAGTTAACCTTTTAGTGCAAGCCAAACTAAGAATATGAAAAAAGAAACTGTTAGAAGAAATACCTCTACAAAGAAATGTTCTGGGAGGTACTTGTCAACTATATTCTAAATGAGATAGATAAATTTTCAAGTGAAGACTTTTTCCTCAGAGACATAACCCCCCAACTTGGTTGAGCTTCAAAGAACTGTAGAGTGCATAGCAATTCTGTAGACATCATAGGCGTGTGACAACTAGCTTATTGAAATAGGAAATTATGGGGGCACCTGGGTGGCTCAGTTGGTTAAGCATCTGACTTCAGCTCAGGTCACGATCTCGCGGTCCGTGAGTTCAAGCCCCGCGTCGGCCTCTGGGCTGATGGCTCAGAGCCTGGAGCCTACTTCCGATTCTGTGTCTCCCTCTCTCTCTGCCCCTCCCCCGTTCATGCTCTGTCTCTCTCTGTCTCAAAAATAAATAAACATTAAAAAAAAAATTAAAAAAAAAATAGGAAATTCTGTTCTTTAGAACTATAGTAACGAAATTATTTTTCTAACCAACTTAATATGTTTTCTTTTTTTGTTGTTTTTTAAGTTTGTTTGTTTGTTTATTTGGAGAGAGAGAGAGAGAGAGAGAGAGAGAATCCCAAGCAGGCTCTGCACTGTCAGCACAGAGCCTGACGCTGGGCTTGAACTCATGAACCATGGGATCATGACCTGAGCCAAAATCAAGAGTCAGATGCTCAACCAACGAAGCCACCCAAGCACCCCAATACATTTTCATTCCAAGTGGCTTAAGCCAGTCAATAAGACATAATTTAGAAAACATCCTCTTATTTTATATAGAAAGGACCTTACACTCAAATGTGGATTGATTGACTTTCTAATTGGTAGTTGTGATATTGTGATATAATAAGAATTATGTGTTTGATCTTGCTTCCTAGTTCCAGGCCTAAGAGCTTCTAAAGCCCTTGCAATTTCCTGATGGGATGAGAGGACCATCGTTTGTTATTCAAAATAAGGCCCTGTCGACCACACCTGAGTTTATGCTAATGAGGTGACCTTGGTGGACCTCTGGAAAGCTTCAGTGTGGAGGCTGGTTGCCAGAGAAACCAAATCCATATTAGAGGTTTGGGACGTTTAGGCTCACCTGAGAACTCTAGAGGCTAAGAGACTAGAGACTGAATGAATCATCAAAGGTCAGTGATATAATCAATCATGCCAAGTAATAGTACTTTCATTAAAAACCTGAAAAGATGAGGTTCAGAGGGTTTCCAGATGGGTGAGTGCAGAGAGATGCTGGGAGGGTGGTGTACCCCGGGAGGGCATGGAAGTTCCATGTGTCTGCCCCGCTTACCCCACCAAAATATGGTGCCCTGGACATTTCTTCCATTTGGCCATTCTTGAGCTACATCCTTTGTAATAATCCAATGATAGCAAGTAAAGTGTTTTCCTGAGTTCTGTGAGCCATTTCAGCAAATTACTGAACTTGAGGAGGGGAACATGGGAACCCTCAATTTATAGCTGATTGGTCAGAAGCATAGAAGGCTTGAGACTTGCTAATGACATCTGATGTGGGGGTAGGGGCAGTCTGATGGGACTGAGCCATTAACCTGTGAGATCTGCTCTCATTCCAGATAGTTAGTGTCAGAATTAAATTGAGTCCGTGGACACCTAACTGACGACCAGAGAATTTGAGAACTGGTGGTCGGTGAGGAAAGATCAACACATTTGGTGTCAGAAGTGTTGTGAGTGGGTAACAACAGATCATAGAAATTGCCCCTAAATAGCTTCAAATTACAGAGAAATAATATCTTGAACTTCTTATGGGTTCAAGTTGCCAATGATTCTTAGGAGAGAAATAAGAAATTGAAAGCAGTGTTTTTAGCACCGCCTACAATCACTACTTTTCCCCCAAGAGAGGCTAGAATGTAGACTCCAGAATTTGTATCTTCTTTGTAAGTGTCCTGTCCATCAATAACTTGGCAACTTTGGAGCAGCATGACAGAGGGGTGCTAGAGCAGGGTATACACAGAGCCCTAACATGGCATGTCCTGAAATAGACCTGTCCGTATAGGCGGAGGGAATATGGATGGTCCTATATCTTATATCACATTCCAAACGGGAGAAAAAGTAAGCAGTTGTGCTGTGGAATGTGAAGTTTCTGCAAAAGCAAATATGGATTTGCAAAACTCTAAAACTGATGGATTTTATTGTGATTTGTTCTACCACACACACTTAAATAGTTCCCTATACACATCAGACAGATAGTAGATCTAGTTTTGCTTTTTTGTTCTTCCCTATGAAATATTTCCATTATTTCATTTCAACAAATATTGCATGTCTGCTATATGCTGAGCACTTCTTTTAACCTATAGGTTGCC
Source organism: Panthera onca (assembly GCF_046562875.1). Lineage (NCBI taxonomy): Eukaryota > Metazoa > Chordata > Mammalia > Carnivora > Felidae > Panthera > Panthera onca. The sequence continues at coordinate 19,144,324 of NC_138343.1, read as the reverse complement.
TTTATTGTTCAGTTGTGCAGCCACCAGATCAGGAGACAACTGTCATTAAAAAAAATAGTCTGTTACTTCCAGATCCCAAGAGAAGGAGGGACAGTCCTGGTGGGGGAGGAGAGTGCACACGGAGAGGCTCCAGGATCAGTCAGGAGGCAGAGGTGATAGGAATACTTGGGTAAGAAACTTCATTGTGGTTTCTGTGAGAAAGGATAGGTGAGATAGGCTAAGCAGAATTAGGATTGGCTAGTTTCAATAATTTCAGTTGGCTCTGGGGTATGCAGGCTGTCCCTAGTCTGGTACCTGGACTGAATACCCCAGAACCAACTGAAATTATTGTGATTAGGGCAGGGGAATAGTGTCCCAGATTGTAAGAGCTCAATAAAAGAAGTAGTTGGGGTATAGGATCTGGGTTGGCGATTTGCATGTGAAGGGCACGCTCTCAAGCAAGCTTTTTGCTATATCTGTAGGAATTAGCCAGCCCTGGGAGGGGCAGTCCCTCGGGGGTCAACAAACCCCCAAGAATGTCACACCATCAAGAATACAGAATAAAGAGGCATAACTGATACAGCACCTTGTTAGGCACTTATGCTGTAAGAGTTAATAAGGGTACAAAGAAAAGAGCATCCAGCAGGGAGTTTAAATCTCAGCAAGATGTAAATTTACGTAAACTGTGGATCTCCTTGAACCTATTTTTTTTTCTTGTTTTCAAAATAAAGACTATATGCACCTCCAGGGTTGTTGCAGGGATTAAACAACTATATTTGTGGGTATCTATTTTACATACACATGTAAAACTACAGTGCCTGATATATAGTAGATGTTTAATAAATGCATGTTTTATTTCTTCCTTAAAGCCGTAGAAAGCCAGAGAGATTCACCATAATGGAAAGCTAACATGTGACGGTAATGGGGTTGTTGGCTCACCGCCAGTGACCACAAACAAGGAAGAGGTTGAGTCTACAGGCACAAACATTTCATCATGAATGGAAGGGGGGGTGGAGAAGGATAAAAATATCTTACCCCTTGGAAACATTATGGAGTCTTCCAATATTGGCATACTCAGCTACTTTCATTTGTAAAGATAAGTTTGCACGTCCATTTTTTTCAGCAAGACTTTTAAGATCATACAATTTCCATCAGGGCAGGAAATTTTCTTTTTCTTTCTTTCTTTCTTTCTTTCTTTCTTTCTTTCTTTCTTTCTTTTTAATTTTGAAAGCGACTATTATTTACCATTTTTTTTCTTTTCAAATTTTTATTTCAATTCTAGTTAGCACACAGTGCGACCTTGGTTTCAGGAAATTTTAAGAAGGAAAAACCTATGAGTTTTTGCTACAGCAAATAAAAGTGAATCTATATGCAAGAATACGTTACGCATGTACAGTCCACACTTGAACAGCCTTGCCTAAATTTGAATGCAAATTCCTAATAAATATCACTAGTCCTCGGCAGAATGATGATTATCTGTTTGGGACCCGTCACGCGTCCCTTCCGATCCCCTCAGCCATCTCTTACTACATCTACCACCACAGCAATAAGACAAGTGGGCTTTACCCGGGTTTTCCCAGGGGGCACCTGAGAGAACCCCGCAGAGAGGTGGCCAACTACCTCTTGCTTCCTAGTAAGGACTTCTCTAATCTTGCAGCATGAAACAGCTCTATGAATTCATTCTGCGTTCCTACAGGCCCAGCATCACCGAGTGGAGGAGTCCATGCCTGCACCACCGAATTGACCAACAGAGCTTGGGATCTGATGCATCAATGTGTCTCCCTTTTGTCCTCAGAGTGAGATACATTTCATAAAGCTCCTCAGAGGAACCCGCAGGAATGAGAGCTCATCATCCTGAGTGGGCGGTACAATCAGGAACACATCCTTGTGTTAGCTGCCCTTCTTCCCTGTTTAACCCTGTTTTTCATTCCTAATTTCTAAAATGTCTTTACACATGAAGTGTCGGCACCCAAGCCTTTGTCTGAGCCTCTCCTTTTGGGAGACACAAGGCTAAGACCGTTGGTACTGGACGTGACCTCAGAAAAACAGAACTTCCCAATGAAATGTTGGTGCTGGATTTATGTGCTCGTCAGACAATAGGAATCCTATTGCGGGTACATAGTGGGTGGTGATCAGTGGGGGCAGGCACTCACACCTGAGAGTCACACCTAAGGTAGATTGGAATGAGGTACAAGGGCAAGGTGGAGTGCTAGGTTGCGTAATAGCTGTGATACCCTAACAGTTAACATTTGCCTTTGTTGCTTTCTTCTATTATTCAGTTGGTTTCCATTTTATTGACTCTTGTACTTTATTTGGTTTATAGTTTGATTTGGGTTCTTTAGCTTTCCAAAGGGATTCAAGAGTTTTCTTTGTTCCCAGTACATTTCTAAATTTTTTTTAATGTTTATTTATTTTTGAGACAGAGAGAGACAGAGCCTGAACAGGGGAGGGTCAGAGAGAGAGAGAGGGAGACACAGAATCTGAAACAGGATCCAGGCTCTGAGCTGTCAGCACAGAGCCCGACACGGGGCTCGAACTCACGGACCGTGAGATCATGACCTGAGCCGAAGTTGGCCGCTTAACCGACTGAGCCACCCAGGCGCCCCCCAGTACATTTCTAAAGCTAGAAACTTTCCTCTAGGCACGATCTTAGCCACATCCCCAATTTCATTATGTTGCATTTCCATTTCCATTCAGTTTGAAGTATTTTCTCATTTTCCTTTATGATTTCTTCTTTGACTTATGGATTATGCAGACATGTCTCCTTTATTTAATTTCCAAATAATTGAGGTCTTTTTAAATATCTTACTGTTATACATTTTTAATTACATTCTACTGGGGTCAGAGGACATACACTGTAAGATCCCCAATCATGTTAACTATATTGAGACTTTTTTTTATGGCCCAGCATCAACCTTGATAAATATACTGAGTGCATCTGAAAACAATGTGTAATATGCTGTTATAGTCTGTGGTGTTCCCTAAACATCTTGGATGAAGGTAACTAATAGTGTTCATATGTTCTGTGTATTTTCTGATACTTCAAATAGTGTCTCTTTATTCTATCGATTGCTGAGAGAAAAGTATTAAAATTTGTGGCTATAATTGTAGATCTTTATTCCTTTGATTCTGCTGAATTTTGCCCATACTCATTTATGATTGTTGTATTTTCCTGATGAATAGATACCTTATTTTTTTAAGTTGATTTATTTGCGAGAGAGAGAGAGAGTTAACCACTGGAGGAGGAGTAGAGAGAGAGGAGTGGGCCAGAGGATCCAAAGCAGGCTCTGTGCTGACAGCAGAGAGCCTGATGTGGGGCTCAAACTCAGAAACCATAGAATGACCTGAGACCAAGTTGAATGCCTAACTGAGACACCCCTACACTTCAACTGTTGTGAAATGTTTCTCCTTTTCTCTGGTAGTACACTTTACCTTGAAGTCTCTTTTATCTTGTAGTAAAACCGTCATTCTAGCCTTATTATGCTTAGTATTTACCTGCTGTATATTTTTTCACCTATTGACTTTCAGTCTCTCAGTATTATTCCCAGAGAACTACTTATGGGATATACACATCCTGTCTTCACATTGTTGACCTCCACAAGGAATAGAAAGTCTGGTTCCAAAGGGGGAAATGCTTCCACAAGGAAACACACTAAGTTTTCTACTGAGCTAGTAATGATGATTACCACCTAGTCACTTTAGTCAAGAAAAATGATTGTTCTTAGTACTGGGATAATTCACTCCAATAACCATAACAAGCTAATATTGCTACTATACCCTGAGGACAAGGAAGGGTATAATTATAACCTGTAGAGTTCACCAGAGTGTCTTTTGGTGCTTCTGTTCCTGATGATAAATGACATTGCAGGAACTCTGGTCAAAAAAAAAAAAGGCAAGATGTGATGATCTTAACCTATTCAGGAATGAATGTTTGGGTTTTCTTATCAATCAAGCTACCAAGTGAAGTCTAAACATTGGTGAAAAGTGAAGAAATTCTACAATAGGTGCCAGGAGAAGGAGATGATAAGCATCACTAATGGCTTCAAGATTAGCTCAAACAATAAGAACAAACAAACAGTTTGTTCTGTTAAGTCTCTTAAAAATACCTTTGCATTTGTTGAAAAGACTATCTTTTCCCCAATGTATATTCTTGGTGCCTTTGTTGTAAATTGATTGACCATATTTGCATGGGTTTATCTCTGAGGTTTCTGTTCTGTTCCACTGATCCATGTGTCTGTTTTTAATGCTAATCTGATACTGTTTTAATTAGTATAGTTTTGTAACATAGTTTGAAATCACGGGAGTGTGATGCCCCGAGCTCTGTCCTTTCTCAAGATTGCTTTGGTTACTGGAGATCTTTTTTTGGTTCCATATAAATTTTAGAATATTTTTTCTATTTCTATAAAAAATGTGCCATTGGAATTTTGATATGGATTGCAATAAATCTGTACATTGTTTTGGGTAGAATAGACATTTTAATAACATAAATTCTTCTAATCCATGAATATGGGTTATCTTTCCATTTATTGGTGTCTTCCTTAATTTCTTTCTTTGGTGTCTTATACTTTTAAGCATAGCAGCATTTCACTTCCTTGGTTAAATTTATTTCTGGGTATTTTATTCTTTGTGATGCTATTGTAAACAGCATCATTTTCCCCTTTAATTTCTCTGATAGCTGTTAGTGTATAGAAAGGCAACCTATTTTTAAAAATATGGAGGTTTAGTTGACATACAATGTTATTTTAGTTTCATAGTGACTTGACAATTCTGTACATTACTTAATGCTCACCACAATAAATATAGTCACCATCTGTCACCACATAATGTTATTACAATATTATTTACTATATTTTGTATGTAGTACATTATATCCCCATGAGTTATTTACTTTATAATCAGAAGTTTGTACTTCTTAATCTCCTTAACCCATTTGCCCATCCGCTTACCCACCTCCCCTTTCATTTATCATTTGTTTTCTGTATTTATGAGTCTGTTTCTTTTATGTGTTTATTCATTTGTGTTGTGTTTTAGATTCCATATGTAAGTGAAATCATGTGATATTTGTCTTTCTTTGTCTCACTTATTACACATAGCATATACCTTCTAGGTTCATCCATATTATCACAAATGGTAACATTTCATTCTTTCTTATGGGTGAGTAATATTTCACTATATAAATATATCACCTCTTTAACCATTCATCTATGGATGGACACTTGGATTGCTTCCATATCTTGGCTATTGTAAATAATGCTTCAGTAAACAGAGGGGTGCATATACATTTTTGTATTAGTGTTTTCATTTTCTTTGAATAAATACCCAGTGGTGGAATTACTGTTCATATGGTATTTATATACATATGTTTTTTTGAGGAAACTCCGTGCTGTTTTCCACAGTGGTTGTACCAATTGACATTCCCACTAACATACTTTTTATATTGATTTTGCATCCTGAAAGTTTACTGAATTGTTTTTAGTTCTAACAGGGTTTTTCTTTTTTTTTTTTTGGAGTATTTAGGGCTTTTAATACATAATATTATATCATACACAAATAGACAATTTTACCTCTTCCTTTCTGGTTTTGATTACTTTTACTTCTTTTTCTTGCTTAATTACTTTGGCTAGGGTCCAGTACTATGTGGAATAAAAGTGGTGAGAGTGGGCATCCTTGTCTTGTTTCTGATCTTAGAGAAAAATTTTCAGATTTTCACTATTGAGTCTGATGTTAGCTGTGGAATTATCATATATGATCTTCCTTATGTTGACATACATTCTCTCAATACCAAATTTATGGAGAGTTTTTATCAAGAAGAATGTAGACTTTTGTCAAATTCTTTTTATGCCTCTGGTGAGATGATCATATTATTTTTACCGTTTATTTTTTTAAATGGAGTATATTACATTGATTTGAGGATGTTGTACCATTGTTGAAACTTTTGAATAATCCCACTTGATTGTTGTGTATGATCCTTTTGATGTATTGCTGTGTTTTATTTGCCAATATTTCTTTGAGATTTTTGCATCTATATTCATCTGAGATATTAGCTTGTAAATTTCTTTTTGTGTAGTGTCTAACTGGTTTTGGTATCAGGATAATGCTAACCTTGTAAAATGAGTTTGGAAGTATTCCCTCTCATATTTTGGAAAGACTGGAGAACAATTGGTATTAATTCTTTTTTACATTTTTGGTAGCATTTGCCAGTGAAGCCATTTGGTTCTGGACATTTCTTATTGGGAGGTTTTGATTACTGTTTCAGTTTCCTTATTCATTATTGGTCTTTTCAGATTTTCTATTGCTTCATGATTAAATCTTGGTAGGTTGTATGCTTCTAGGACTTTATCCATTTCTTCTAGATTGTCCAATTTATTGGTGTATAATTATTCATAGTAGTCGTGTAATCCATTGTATGTGTAGGTTATCAGTTGCAATGACTCCTTTTTTATTCATAATTCTATTTATTTAAGCCCTTTTTCCTTTTTTCTTGGTAAGTATAGCCAAACATTTGCCTATTTTGTTCATGTTTTCAAAAACCCAGATCTTAGTGTCTTGGATCTTTTATATTATCTTTTATTTTCTATTTCATTTACTTCCATTCTGATTTTTGATATGTCCTTCCTTCTGCTAACTTTGGGCTCAATTTGTTCTTCCTTTTCCAGAAGGAAATGAAAACAGAAACAAAAAGAGATATCTGCACTACTATGTTAATTGCAGCATCATTCATAAGAACCAAGATATGAAAAGAAGGAAAGTGTCCATGGATGACAGATGAATAAATAAAGATGTGAAATTATATTGTACATATATATGTGTACATACATACACACATATATATTAATATATGACATATAATATAAAATATAATATTAATAATATATAATTATATATAATATATTTTAATTATAATATATAATTATAATATAATATATAATATATAGTGTGTATGTGTGTATATATACGTATATGTGTATATATATATGTATATATGTATATATATATACACATATACATATATATACACATATACATATATATATACATATATATATATATATGTATATATATATAAAAAGAGAGAGAGAGAGAGATTTTTCAGCCACTAGAAAAGGGACATATGCAATTTGCCACAACATAGATGGACCTTGGGATCATTATGCTAAGTGAAATAAACCAGACAGGGAAGGACAAATATTGTGTGATATCATATGTGAAATTAAAAATGATGAACTCTTAGAAACACAGACTAAAATGGCAGTTAGCACGGGATGAGGGGTGGAGGAAGGGGGGAGATGTTGGTCAAAGAGTACAAATTACCAGTTATAAAATAAATAAATTCTGGGGATCTGATGTAAAACATAGTGATTACACTTAATGATATTGTATTAATATTATTAATATTAGTAATAATATTGTATTATATAATTGAAAGTTGCTAATTATAGTTGTGTGACATGATTCAATGTTAGCTGACTGCTATGTTGGTAATCATTTCGCAATATATAAGTGTATTAAATCAGCATGTTTTACACCTTAAACTAACACAATGTTATATGTCAATTATGTCTCAATAATGCTGGGGAACAAAAACAAAAATAAAAATACCCTTGTGGGGATTATAGTTGTCCATCTATTTCAAATGGATTTCATTTTACAATGGATTAGACTTAGTGGACAGCCAGGCATATCTGAATGGTGGGGATGCTGTATTGGACCCCTTCTTCTCTCCTATTAGGAATCACTTACCAATCAAGGTCCTGCACACAAGTCTTGATCTCAGGCTCTCTTTGTGGGTGTGTGTGTGGGTGTGGTGGGGGTTAATTGGGGATAGAACACAGGTTTTATCAGAGGCTCATATACATTTTTTTTCCCACCATGATAAACTTATGAGTTAGGTAGTAGTATGATCTTTATAAAAATGGAACTGAAGTTTGGAGTTCCTGGGTGGCTCAGTTGGTTAAGCACATGACTTCAGCTCAGGTCAGGATCTCAGGGCTAGTGAGTTCGAGCCCCACGTAAGGCACTGTACTGACAGCTCAGAGCCTGGAGCCTGCTTCCGATTCTGTGTCTCCTTCTCTTTCTGCCCCTCCCCCACTCACATTCTCTCTCTCTCTCTCTCTCTCTCTCTCTCTCTCTCTCTCAAAAATAAATAAGCTTGAAAAAAATTTTTAAAAAATAATTGAAGTTTATAATATTCTCCAAGTTTCTTGCCTCAACTTAAGCAGAGCTATGTTCTGAAAACACAACCTATAATTCATCCTTCTTGGGAATGACTGCATTATCCATTAATTCAACGATCCATTCATTCTATATCCTTAAATATTTAATAAGCAGCCAATAAGTGCCAGATACTGTTCTAGGTATAGAGGTACAAAAGTGAAAACAAAAAAAAAAAAAACCTCTTAAAGGATCTCTTCTTTTTTCGGTGGGAGACCAATAATAAAAAAAAAAAAAAACTAATTAAAATAATTCCAGGCAATGATAAGGGCAGTGGTGGATGCTGTGCACTTGCTTGCTCAACATCTATTGCAGTGACTTCTAGTGCCTTTTCTCTTAGATCATGAAAAAACAGAAAGCCAAAGATTATATCCTAGATTCACTTGAAGTAACATTGCTCATGTGACTTTAGGTTTTATAAGAAGTGAGATCAGAAGACAGCAAGTGAGAGAAAGACTATGAGGCATTTATTTCACGGGTTCGAATCACAGCACAGCTACATGGTTCCCAAGGTGGAAACCTTAATGCATTGTCAATATTCATCAGGGGGCAGATGGCTTTGGTTGTGACAGCAGATCCTTTGTTGGCCTGGTCGTAATGGTAGTAAAATGCCCTCATGTAACCCCTCAAAGCCAGAATTGTCATGGCTTTATTTGAAATTAATTTAAGTCACTACATATTTTGAGCTCCTACTTAATGTAAAGATCCTGGGTAAAGAACTGAATGTCAGAAAGGTAGGTTGAGGTTCTAGAAAACGATACAAAATCCCTGCCTTTGCAAGAGTTTACAGGCTAACTCTAATAATTCAAGATTATACATACAACAAATAGAAGCTCAAGAACTCTGCCCTGGAGCAGCACTCAGGGAGGAATAATTGTTTGCCTCTCTATGTTCCTGGACATCTTCATCACCCCTCGTGACTGACCTCTTCACAATGGTCTTTCTATTAAAAACAAGATAGCAAATTATGACACATGGTCATTACGTTACAACATCACTATTTCTCTTGCATGTGCCATATCTAATCACATATGCCAGTCATTAAAATACCGTCTCAAGTAAGCCCGGGAGAGGAGCAGGCCATTATTTTGACTCAAGTCTTAAGGATACACCATCCTGACTTTATATCTTAATATCTGGCATGATGTCCTATTTTCCTCCCTGTCAATCAGTGCTCCCAGGACATCTGATATGGGTCAAACTGTGGAAAGTTCATATTAGATTACTCTTCTTCTCACTTGTCCTGTGATGCCTGACAGTCCCCTTCCAACTAGGTTCTGGTTTGATGAGCTCTCCATAGCCTTAGGAGCCAACAATCTGGAGATGCTCCTACAGCCATTGTCAAAGACTATAGAGGTTTTCACTCACTCACACTATGGAGTTAATTTGCTTTCACGACCTGTTAGCCTCTAGAGATCACCTAATGTCATCTCAGTTGTGACGTGGATCTAAGAATGACAACTACTCCCAGCCAGCTAACCGCATCACTCCATCTTTTCTAATGGACTTCAGGAAGATAGGTCCTACTCTCACCATGGCCATTTATGTCCAGAAAAATCAATCACATATTTTTTTAAAAAAATGTTAACATTTATTTATTATTGAGAGACAGAGACAGACAGAGCATGGGCATGGGAGGGGCAGAGCGAGGGGAAGACTCAGAATCCAAAGCAGGCTCCAGGCTCTAAGCTGTCAGCACAGAGCCCAACGTGGGGCTTGAAGTCACAAACCGAGAGATCACGACCTGAGCGCAAGTCAGACACTTTACCGACTGAGCCATCCAGGCGCCCCTCGATCACATATTTTTTAAAGATGAAGAAGCAATTGTTAAAATGATACCTTCTTTCCATTATTTTGGTGACAATTCAGTTGCTGGAAATCCTACGTAATTTTTTTTTCATTGAAGTATAAGTGACATACAATATCCTATTAGTTTCATGTGTACATCATAGTGATTTGATACTTTAAACACTATGAAATGATCCCCATGGTAAGTCCAGTTACGATCTATCACCATACGAAGTTACAATATTATTGACTATATTCCCGGTGCTGTGCGTAATAGCCCATGACGTACTTATTTTATAGGGGAAGTTTGTACCTCTTCATTTCCTTCACCTATTTCACCTGTTTCCCAATCCCTCCCCACCCTGCTAAACAACAGGTTGTTTCCTGTATCTATGAGTCTGTTTCTGTTTTGTTCTGTTTGTTCATTTGTTTTGTTTTCTGCTTGTCTTTTAGATTCCACATACAAGTGAATCATATAGTCTTTCAGATTCCACATATAAGAGGAATCATACAATTTTTGTCTCTCTCTGACTCATTTCACTGAGCATAACACCATTCATGCATGTTGTTGCAGATGGCCAGATTTCACTCTTTTTATGGTAGTATTCCATTATATATATATATATACATATATATATATATATATATGTATATATATATATATATATATATATATATCACATCTTTTTTATCCATTCATCTATTCATGGACACTTAGGTTGCTTCAATATCTTGGTTGTTATAAATAATGCTGCAATATGAATAGATATATGGGTACATACATCTAATCAAATTGATGTTTTTTGCTCTCTTTGGACAAATACTCAGAAGTCGAACTGCTGGATCAGATGGTATTTCTATTTTAAAGTTTTTGAGGAAACTCTAATATTTACCATAGTGGCGGCACCGATTTATATTCCCACCAATACTGTACCAAGGTTCCCTTTTCTCCTTATCCTTACTAACTTTTGTTATTTTTTGCATTTTTGGTAAAAGTCAATATGACAAGTGTAAGGTGATATCTCATTGTGGTTTGGATTTGCATTTCCCTATAATTAGTGATGTTGAGCATCTTTTCATGTGCCTATTGGCCATTTGTATGTCTTCTTTGGAAAAATGTCTACTCAAGTCCTCTTTCCATTTTTATATGGGGTTATTTGGTTTTTGATATTAAGTTGTATAAATTCTTTATATATTTAGGATATTAACCCCTTATTGGATGTGTGATTTGTAAATATGTTCTCCCACTCAGTGGGTTGCTTTTTTTTTTTTTTTTTTTTTTTTTGATAATAATGTCCAGTAATTTTGGTTGTCTTATAGGGAAGGGTACACAGTGTGAACAAAATAGGGAAGCAGATCCAAAATATTCCTCTGGGAAGTTTGCAGTGGTGACCTATGAGATAATTACTGAGTTTACCATGGGCCAAACCCTTTTCCATACATTATCTCAATGAATTATCCCAATAACCAATGCTATAATTATGTCCTTCATTTTTAAGAGAGTAGAAGTTCTGATAAGTTAAATCACTGGCCTAAGATATTATAGCAAGTGGTGAAGCTGGACAAGGAATCTTTTTTTTTTTAATGTTTATTTTTATTTTGAGAGAGAAAGTGAGAGAGAGCAGGGGAGGGGCAGAAAGAGAGAGAGAGAGAGAGAGAGAGAGAGAGAAAATCCCAAGCAGGCTTTGCACTTTCAGAGCAGAGCCCAGCGTGGGTCTGGATCTCTCCAACCATGAGATCATGACCTGAGACGAAATCAAGAGTTGGACCCTCAAGGGACTGAGCCACCCAGGTGCCTCTAGACAGGAAATCCTCGAGACTTTCAGGCTTTCTTTCCTCCCTTAGCTTTAGGTAACTCCAGTTCCCAATTCTCACCTCAGGCGAAACATCTAAATACAAAGAGAGAATATTACATGGCTCACCTTTATACATATATATATATATATATATATATATATATATATATCAATCTCTTACTTTTTTTTAATGTAATTTACTGTCTAATTGGCTAACATAGTGTGCTCTTGGTTTTGGGGCTAGATTCCTATGGTTCATCGCTTATATACAATACCCAGTGCTCATCCCAACAAGTGCCCTCACCAATGCCCATCACATATTTTCCTCTCTCCCCCACCCACTTATCAACCCTCAGTTTATTCTTTGTATTTAAGAGTCTTTTATGGTTTGCCTCCCTCCCTCTCTGTAACTATTTTTCCCCTTCCCCCATGGTCTTCTGTTAAGTTTCTCAAGTTCCACATATGAGTGAAAGCATATGATATCTGTCTTTCTCTGACTGACTTATATCACTTAGCATAATACCCTCCAGTTCCATCCATGTTGTGGCACATGGCATGATTTCATTCTTTCTCATTGCCAAGTTGTATTCCATTGTATATATAAACCACATCTTTATCTATTCATCAGTTGATGGACATTTAGGCTCTTTCCATAATTTGGCTATTGTTGAAAGTGCTGCTATAAACATTGGGGTACAAGTGTCCCTATGCATCAGCACTCCTGTATCCCTTGGGTAAATTCCTAGCCGTACTATTGCTGGGTCATAGGGTAGTTCTATTTTTAATTTTTTGAGGAACCTCCACCCTGTTTTCCAGAGTGGCTGCACCAGTTTGCATTCCCACCAAGAGTGCAAGAGGGTTCCCATTTCTCCACATCCTCACCAGCATCTATAGTCTCCTGATTTGTTCATTTTAGCCACTCTGACTGGCATGAGGTGGTATCTCAGTGTGGTTTTGATTTGTATTTCCCTGATGAGGAGCAACGTTGAGCATCTTTTCATGTGCCTGTTGGCCATCTGGATGTCTTCTTTGGAAAAGTATCTATTCATGCCTTCTTCCCATTTCTTCACTGGATTACTTGTTTTTTGGGTGTTGAGTTTGGTAAGGTCTTTATAGATTTTAGATACTAGCCCTTTATCCAATATGTCATTTGCAAGTATCTTTTCCCATTCCGTTGGTTGCCTTTTAGTTTTGTTGATTGTTTCCTTTGCAGTACAGAAGCTTTTTATCTTGATGAGGTCCCATAGTTCACTTTTGCTTTTAATTCCCTTGTTTTTGGAGATGTGTCAAACAAGAAATTTCTACAGCTGAGGTCAAAGAGATTGTTGCCTGCTTTCTCTCTAAGATTTTGATGGCTTCCTGTCTCACATTTAGATCTTTCATCCATTTTGAGTTTATTTTTGTGTATGGTATAAGAAAGTGGTCTAGTTTCATTCTTCTACATGTTGCTGTCCAGTTCTCCCAGGACCATTTGCTAAAGAAACTGTCTTTTTTTTTTTTTACCATTTTGCCATTGCCATTTCCTGCTTCATCAAAGACTAGTTGGCAATACATTTGTGGGTCTAAATCTGGGTTCTCTATTCTATTCCATTCGTCTATGTGTCTGTTTTTGTGCCAACACCTGTATGGGTCACTTTTTATAGGTTGTCAGGTTCTATTGGTCTATCAGAGTCACTGAACTTCACAAATTCAAAACTGAGCTTCAGATTATTGGCTTCTTTTAAAAATCTGACTTTAAGTCAAGAGATTTTCATTGAAATAATGTTAAATTTAACCATCACTTTTAGAATTCTATTGAGATATATTTTCTGTTTAATAATGTTTACTAAAATGAAATCATGATGAGATTCTATATACATCACTGAAAGTGTGTTGCTTTTATTATGGTTTTAAAAACTCTGCTTTCCTACAATCTCTTTCACTCAAGGTGAAGGGTAGCAACAAGCATACCCCAGTAGATTCATAAAGGGCTGGAAAGAATGCTTTCAGGGTTGATATGGTAGGCGAACTATTAATCTTCAATGAATGTGTCAAAACATGGATGGATGAAGAGGCAAATGATTAAATCTCGGATTCACCTCTTGAACTGGGCCTGAAACCAGTTTAACTTATTGTCTCTATTCAGTTTTCAGAAAAAAGATGCCAGAATTTGCCACCATATCTATGGACATAGTTCAAATATATATAGAAAATGGCCTTATGTCCCATTAGAATGTTTGAACAAGGGAACACTAATGCTTGAAAGAAAATGAGGGTCCTAAAATTTTGTAAAGGAAAAAAGTGTTTTGCAAATTTTATACATGATAAGTTATAAATGCCACTGATGTGAAATAAACCTAGATAGATAGATAGATAGATTTAAATAATGGTAAATTAGAAAAAGTAAGTGGTCTCTATGTTATTAAGATCATGCTCTGGTTGTTTTGAAGGGTTAATATATAATACAATACAAGCAGATCATGTTGAAGGACAAATTCAGTTTCCTTAGTTTTTCATTTCGGTTCTTTGTTTAATGCTTTGTACAACAGGAAACAGATCCTCAACTAAACAAATAATTAATTTGCTTGTAAAGAATTGTGAGGTATTTCCACCTTTTGTCTGAATAATCTTCTAATTATGTACATTAACGAGTATTGAGTGCAAAATTTTATGCTTTACATATCTTTCGCATTTTACCTATATATTCCTAATGGTTAATGATCCTGTTTGAAAATGGCTATTATTCCTGTGGTTATATCCGAAAATAATGATGTTGATACTTTTAAATGCCCATTTGTTGAACATTATGAAATGTCAAGTGCAAACTTATTAATTACATATTAACATATACTATATTTTACATATATTATCTATGATGCCTCTAAAACCCAGCTATTAAAATCCAGGCTCAGAGAGGTTATGAACTTGTCAAATGGCATAACAGTAGGAGAGGACAGGGCTGAGATTCCAACGTTATAGCATGCTTTCTACCCGTATACACCAGTTAGCAGATATCTGTGTACTAACATATATGCTAACAAACAACGAATATAAAAATAACTAAAATCGGGGCGCCTGGGTGGCGCAGTCGGTTAAGCGTCCGACTTCAGCCAGGTCACGATCTCGCGGTCCGTGAGTTCGAGCCCCGCGTCAGGCTCTGGGCTGATGGCTCGGAGCCTGGAGCCTGTTTCCGTTTCTGTGTCTCCCTCTCTCTCTGCCCCTCCCCCGTTCATGCTCTGTCTCTCTCTGTCCCAAAAATAAATAAAAAACGTTGAAAAAAAAAATTTAAAAAAAAAATAACTAAAATTAATTTTGCACTTTAATATTCAGAGCAACACTTCTAAAATAAAGATCAATACAGTTTTATTTTTTAATGTGAACAGCTCATGTATTTATGGGTGAATAACCTAATTTATGGGAACTCTGACATCAGTAGTACATTGAATTACATCACTTTTATGAAAGATGAAATAGTATAATTTGAGACATATTTTTCACGTTAAAAGCAAACAAAGTTACATGTTAGAATCAAATTGCTCACTAATTTTAAGTCAAAAAGTACCTGTAACTTTCCTGATGTCATTCTATAATTTTTATTGTGTTATAAAGACAAGTAGAGTAACAGAGATGGTTTATTGGAACTCTCTTTTTAATGGAATTTTCATTATTAAGGCAAATTTTGTGTTTGTCCAGCATCTTATGTGTATAAGTGATATCACGGTCATGAAAACATACCAGTCATGGGACTAGTTAATGAAAAATATCCTTCTACTACCTTCTGGACACTGAAAGCAAACTTTGAAACTAGACCAGGAAGACAAAGAACTGACCTTGGCAATGAAGAGACCATAACTAAACAGTATAGGGGTTATAGAATAAACTGGAATGAGCAAAGTGGGTAGCTACATTTTCTACCTCTAGATTATTTTCCCTGAGAGCTATTTTCCACATATCTAAAATGGTAAGCTTACGTAACACGGCTGCATAGTAACACAAAAAGTTGCTAAGAGAGTGGATCCTAAAAGTTCTCATCCCAAGGGGGGAAAAAAAACCTTTTTGTAACTATATCAGGTGATGGACATTAACTAAACTTATCACGGTACTCACTTCACAATATATGTAGGCCAACTCATTGTGTGGTACAGCTTACATTTATACAGTGTTATATGTCAATCATTTCTCAATAAAACTGAAAAAATAAAATACAATGGTAAACTTGCACCTGATATTGTATGTTCAGGTTCTAAAACTGTGAACCTAAGTATAATGGCAGTGGCTGTTTGACTAAGCTGCATTCAGGGCTCTGACCTTTCAGTGTCCCTAACTTTCTTTTTAAATAGATGATCGCGTGTCTTTAAAGTGTTTTATGGAAGGCACACGTTGTGAAAATGAGTTCTAGACTTGTCCCTACATTGCCAAGTGTCTTCTAATAATAATATTGTTTTCCTATAAACATGTATGCTATTTAAATATGTTCATTTTTGGGGTGTCTGGGTGGCTCAGTCGGTTGAGCGCCCGACTTCGGCTCAGGTCATGATCTCGCGGTCCGTGAGTTCGAGCCCCGCGTCCGGCTCTGTGCTGACAGCTCAGAGCCTGGAGCTTCTTCCGATTCTGTGTCTCCCTCTCTCTCTGACCCTCCCCTGTTCATGCTCTGTCTCTCTCTGTCTCAAAAAAGTAAAATAAATAAATAAATAAATAAATAAATGTTAAAAAAATTAAATATGTTCATTTTTGGTTTAGGCCATTTTTGTCAAAACAGGTTTTGAATATATATTTGGCTTCAACAATTCCTGCTTTAACAAGTACTTGTCTTAATATAAATGTGGGGCAGATCCATGTGGATCTACACATTACTACTCAAAAGAAAATATTTTTTAGTATTTAGTATTTAAAAATGTCAATTATTATTTTAATATATTCAAAGAAATACTTAAATGAATACTTCCACTTATGTCTTTTTATTTTTTTTAAAGTTTTTTTGGCAAAATAGCCTTTTTGGTTTTGATGCAATCACTTAAAATTGTATATGATGCTTCAGTTCCAATATTTGTATTCTAAGTTTGTTGATGTAAAAGATTGTGTCATCCATAATATTCTAGTGACCCTGGAGGCATGACGTTTAGCTCAAGATTGTGTTTAAAGGTTTCAGTCTTGAAGTTGACATGGTAATTCTACATATTCAAGGCAAGGTTGTACTTGCTAAAAATACATTTTGATGTCAGTTTCTTGAGTAAATTTTAATCTAATAGGTATTTGAATTATCTATCGAAGAGAAATGAAAAGGTTTAAAAAGAGGAAATAAGAATGGCTGAACATGGTCAAAAGTAACAATACAACTGCTTTTAACAACTTTATCACCAGTATCAAACAAAACATTTAAAACACTGCTCCCTAAGAAATTTTTAACCTTGTGAGATTGGCACCTTCTGAAAACACTTTGAAAATGTTTTGAATAACAATTAAATGTTAAGGATGCTTGTGCTTATTTGAATGGACACGATAACAGGTAGGCATCTTGCGTATGATAAACCACTTTATTTTTCAAAGCAAACTGTATTTATTAGGATGGGGTAGAGAACCATGGCAGGAGCTGGGGTAAAGGACATGTTTAGATGAATTGAGTTAGAAACTTACTTATCTTAGAAATTTAGCACTTTAAAAGTCTTAAACTAACCATCTTCTATTGGAGTTTGATTTTCCAAATACTCATGGCAGGTTTGTACTTAACGACTCAAAATGAACCCTTAACACCCTTCCCCCTGCTGGGGCATCCACTGGTCTGAGAGTGTGTGAGTGCATGTGGGTTTATGTGGGATACACAGTAAGTTGAATGTTCCTCAAGAATTTTATTAAGTATATCATTAAGGACTAATTAGTTGCTCTTGAATTCTACTTTTATGATCTTATTATGGCACACTTGACTGAAAATGAGCCTGTTTGTATAGGTTGGCTCTATGGTCTCCATTTACAGCTGAGGAAACTAAGTCATGGAAAGGATAAAGGAGCTGAAGTTATTAAGGGAAGTTACTAAAGCCAACACAGGCTTAGTGCAACATTGTAACCGTTGTGATTTCTGCTTAATAGTCTAGGCTATAATAGAAGTATATTAAAATACGTATGCAGAAATGACAACAATGAGTTAGAATAAGGACAAAGCATGGATGCAGTAAATCTTTGTCAATCCATAATCTGGTATATCCTAGTCATATCCAAGAGTGAAAGACATGTCCAAAGCCTCAGCCTGGAGAATAGTTTCATTTGAATTTGAATTTATAACTATGTTATAAAAACATCTTGTTACGAAAAAAAAAAAAAAGAAGAAGAAAAAGAAAAAAAAAACTGATCAAAGTTTTCATCAAAAAACAAAAAAAAGTTCCCAGGGTGCCTGGGTGGCTCAGTCGGTTAAGCATCAGACTTCGGCACAGGTCATGATCTCGCAGTTCATGGGTTTGAGCCCCATGTCAGGCTCTGTGCTGACAGCTGAGAGCCTGGAGCCTACTTTTAATTCTGTGTCTCCCTCTCTCTCTGTCCTTCCACTGCTCTCGCTCTCTCTCTCTCTCTCTCTCTCTCAAAAATAAATAAAAATTTTAAAGCAATTTTAAAAAGTTCCCTTTCTCAGTCTCTTTCTCCTTCTTTAATAAGACAGAATCGAAATAGCTCTAGACTTTGAAGTGTGTTTCCAATTCAAAACCCTCTATAGGAATTCCGGGCAATTGTTTCAAACCTGGAGATATAATGAAGCAACAATATATCTACTACACAGCCTTCTTCTATATATTTATCCACTTTACCCAACCCAGAGGGATTTCGTGTCTTTTGGTTTTGTATATTCCATTACAAGTTTCTCTGGTGCTTAAGGTCATGTTCTCCTAACTGATGATATGACCTTTAAGATAAATTTGGCATTTGTTGGTCTACCTACATGTTCACTTATCTTACTCCTTTTTATATTCTTTCCTTATTTGAGACCAAGAGCCAAAGGCACCTACTTTTTACTTTAAGGAAAAAAAGAAAGACATCATCATAGATGTAAATACTGTTATTAAATCATCTATCCATTTCTTGTTTTACTGCTAAAACTTTCCAATTCTTCATACCCTTTACCAAAGGGATTATTTCCCAGTTCTTTCCTCATTGTTATACTCTTTTGGGTTTTCTCCAAGTTTTATACATCCCACCTACATAAAATGTTGTATCTGATGCTTAATACATGGGTCTAGTCTTGTGTAATGTGCCTAGTGTGGTGTTTAAATGTGATCGAATACTAGTATAATATTAAAATCTAGCTTTACCATCTACGCTATTATATTAATGCATACTTAATATTCCACTGATATAGAAACAGAATAAAAATAGAAAAACAGTAGTCTAAATTAAAAACAAGATTTATCTGTGAAAATATTCTGGAAGAATGGAAAATATATATGAGGGGGTCAAATGCCTAATGCTTAGATACTGAAAATATAGAAAATAAGTCTAAAACTGCCATTCAGGTTAAGTGGAAATTGGTTCTATAAAAATACTGCAAATTTATTTCTTTTTCCACAGGCTAGGTAAAATATACATACTCTGGATTGATCATTTGGGGCTGTGTTGTGGCAGAGATAGCTAATTGCTCCCAAATATCCAGTTTCGCATTCTTCCGTGGGTAATAAAGCCCAATGTTTTTTGGGCACTTGGACGCTCAGAATAAAGACTACATTTTCCAGGTGCAGCAACAGCAGCAAGAAATTGGCATCTGACCACGTTCTAGTCTATGGACTCCAATTAGCACATGCACGACCTCCTGATCTCACCATTAGATGACACAACGCACTGATGGAGAATGGGGCAGCCATCTTTGACAAGGATGCTGCACGTCAAGGAAGCCAGAGTGAAAAACAGAAGAACCACAAGAGCATGAGACAGTATCAGTCTTACGTTACTCACTTTTAGACTATGGCAAAGGGATAAATTTTTATTCTGTTTGCACCACTCTGGGCTCTTCCTTAGAACAGGCAAACATCACTCCTACCTAATACGCTACGTAACAAAACAATTGTCTTTATCTCCGCATTTTAAAACTTTTATTTTTTCATGTTACTGCTGCTTTGAAATGGCTTTAGAACAGAACTAAAATTAGTCAAGAGACAATTAATATTTATTTTTTTTGCTTTTTGGAATTGTATACTATACTTTTACTTATCTATTTAATTTTTAATTAAAATTTTTAAAAAATGTTTATTCATTTTTGACAGAGAGAGAGAGACAGAGCATGAGTGGGAGAGGGGCAGAGAGAGAGGGAGACACAGAATCCGAAGCGGGCTCCAGGCTCTGAGCTATTAGCACAGAGCCTGACACAGGGCTTGAACTCACGGACTGTGAGATCATGACCTGAGCCAAAGTTGGGCACTCAACTGACTGAGCCACCCAGAAGCCCCAATTTTTTTTATTGTTTTAATCTTTATTTCTTTGTGAGAGAGAGTTAGAGAGTGAGCAGGGGAGGGGCAGAGAGAGAGGGACACACAGAATCTGAACGAGACTCCAGGCTCCGAGTTGTCAGCACAGAGCCCAACATGGGGCCTGAACTCACAAACCACGAGATCATAACCTCAGCCAAAGTCGGATGCTTAACCGACTGAGCCACCCAAGTGCCCCTATTTATTTTTATTTGTTTATTCTTGAGAGAGAGAGAGAATCCCAAGCAAGCTCTGCACTATCCGTGCAGAGACCCATGCAGGGCTCAAACCCATGAACCATGAGATCATTACCTGATCTGAAATCAAAAGTCAGACACTTAACTGACTGAACCACCCGGGCATCCCTGTGCCACACTTTTAAAGGTTTTATCCTTCACTTTAACTCTAGAACAATTTGAACAAGAGCCTGTAGAGGAACTAGGTTTATTTTGTACCTTAGTGTTTGGCACACAACTTTCAAGATGTAACACGCTATATTAAGATGTTGAAAACATTTATTTACAGCTCTCATAATACAGGTAAAAATGGAAAACAATTTCCAACAGCTTCACAAAATAACAATTTGCAGTCTTGGAGCAGCCTTTTGGTGAATAAAGAATAAACCGTCATAATTGCTTTCCTGCAGAAGCAAAGGAGTGTATTAAATTTTTTATTCAAATATACATTTTGTTGCCTTTATAATAATAAATGTGCTAAATTCTATTGTTCCCTCATAAGATTAAAACCTCATAAATATTATTTATTCCAAGAAAACTGAAGTGTCTGAAAACACCTGTGATTATAGGCATTTGTTTTACTGCAATTTTTCTTTGGATATTTGAAAAACTATTTATTAACTTGTAGTAAAGGAGTTCTCCTGCATGTAAATTTTGGCTGGAGAATGCGCTATTCCTCTTGGGAAGAAGGGCTAGAAGTAGCCACTACTCACAGAAGGTACTTCTTTGAGCTTATTGGTTGAAGGTTTCATTAAATTACAAAACTTTTACTTAAAAATGTCTTTACTGGCACCTGGGAGGCTTATGAGTTAAGGGCCCAACTTAGGCTCAGGTCATGGGCTCGCGGTTCATGGGTTTGAGCCCCACGTCGGGCTCTGTGCTGACGGTTCAGAGCCCGGAGCCTGCTTCAGATTCTGTGTCTCCCTCTTTCTCTGCCCCTCCCCTGCTTGTGCTCTATCTCTCAAAAACAAATAACCATTAAAATTTTTTCTTTAAAATATTTCACAATAAAGCGCATAGATATGATTTCCTTATTATTTCAGTTTCCCTAGTCCTTAATTGTATTAATTTTTATACTTTGGAGACCATCCCTAGATGTAGAAAATAACTTTCAAAACTCATGGACTGCCCATAAAATATCCAGGTCTTATTCCTAAAGCAATTTTATTATTTTGTTATGTTCAGTGCAATTATGTTATATAAAATAATTGTGCGATGCTACTGATTTATTTTTTGAAGCAGTTTTGGTAGTTTTGAATCTGACATATATAATTTACATTGAAATGTGGTTAAAGTACTCAGAGTTTCAAATCCTAGACTTAGAAAGCATCAGAAAAAATTTTAAAGTTTGAGTGTCCATTGAGATAACAACATATATACATATCTATATCTATCTATCTATATGAAGAATTAATTATATAATATTTTTGAATACTTTTAGAGCAATTCCCTGCACTAAATGTACTCCAAGGCATTCTCTGTTAATTAATGTGGAACAGGAGCTAATTCTTTTTCAATGGTTTTTATGCCAAAAGGCAATCAACAGCCCATAGGCATTAATAGAGGCCATTTTGGGGTCAAACAAATAATAAGCAGGCTACCAAGCAGAATGAGGTCATGGAGAACGGATTCTAGCCAGTAAGTCTGCTGGCATAGACAGCTGAATGCATTCTCACTGTAATCTACAGGGCTCAGCCGTGATTATTCCTCACCTGCTGTTATAGTCATGTCTGAATCTCTCTTCCTCCTCTCTCTCTCTCTCTCTCTCTCTCTCTCTCCTCTGTTTGCCTCTGTCTCTGTCTTTCACACGCGCGCGCGCGCTCACACACACACACACACACACACACACACACACACTAACTTAATGAGTTGCACCTGTAAGCCAGTTTCTGTGTTGAGAACTAGGGCTATAAAGTAAATGAGGAGCCCTACTTTTAAGGATTTAAAGTTTAATGATGGTAACAGGTTGGAGGTTACACTATGTTGTAAAATCAAATGCATGTACCATTTCTTTACTCTCTCATCTTGCCTGCTTGTCTACCAGGACTCTGACATCATTAGAAAACTCTTGTAGCAAGCAATATTTGGCTCTGAAGTCATTCTCCGTAGTAGCTAATAATTATACACATATTAACGGAATGCTTATTATATGACAGGCACTGTTCTAAGATCTTTAAAGGCATTGACTCATGAAATCATTATAACAACTTTAGGAGTAGTCACTATTATTATCTCCAGTTTTCAGATGAGGTAATTGAAGCACATAGAGGTGAAGGAAATTGTCCAGGGTCAAGTGAATAATATGTGGAGGAGTCAGGATTTGAATTCAGAAAGGTTGGTTCACTGGGGCTCCTGAATGGTTCAGTTTGTTAAACATCCAAATTCGGCTCAGGTCATGATCTCACAGTTTGAATTTGAGCCCCATATTGGGCTCTCTGCTCTCAGTCCAGAACCTGCTTCGGATATTCTGTTCCCCTCTCTCTCTTCTCTTTCTTCGCTCTCTGCCCCTACTCTTCTTGTGCGCTCTCTCTTTCTCTCTCTCTCTGTCAAAAATAAACATTAAAAAAAAAGGAATGCAATTTCATGGAAAGAAAGAAAGAAAGAAGGAAAGAAAGAAAGAAAAAAAGAAAAAAAGAAAAGAAAAGAAAAGGAAAGTTGGTCCACAACTTCTTCCATTATTATCCTTTTCTTTACTATGACCTTTCACTTAGGTCATGAACAGAACTACTGCTTATGTGTTGTTTTCTTATTATATTGATCTGGAGAGTGGATGTTACACAGCTCTAAATTGAATGTAATAACAAAGATCACAGCTTTATGTGTTGGTGAAGTAGCTAAGCAGTATTTGCACATTTTCAAATCTATATCTGTATCTATCCATAGATAGATCTATCCATAGTAGATAGATATAGATACAGATATAGATATAGATAGATATAAAAAAGATACATAGATAGATATACCTTTTTGCTATAAAGAGCAAAGCCTAGGGGTGCCTGGGTGGCTCAGTCCATTAAGTGGCCGACTTCGGCTCAGGTCATGATCTCGCGGTCCGTGAGTTCGAGCCCCGCGTCGGGCTCTGTGCTGACAGCTCAGAGGCTGTATAACAGCCTGGAGCCTGTTTCAGATTCTGTGTCTCCCTCTCTCTGACCCTCCCCTGTTCATGCTCTGTCTCTCCCTGTCTCAAAAATAAATTTAAAAAAAAATGTTAAAAAAATTTTTTTTTAAAAAGAGCAAAGCCTAAAATCCCTAAATATCTCATTAAAAATTTGACACATCAGTTGTAACAATCTTACACAATGTAACTTGCTAATTTTTCTTTTTCTCATTTATCACTGGCAATTAGTGTGCTCCCAGCTCGTCAAGAGCACACTGAGCCGGGTAGAAAGGAACCTGGAACCTGTGAGATTCATTCCCAACTACCACTTGTAGAGACCTGCTTTTCTTTCACTGATGGAAGTGTTGTGAATACATACTTCACATCCTTGGCCCACTGGTTACCTCAGATCTGACTTGGTCATTGGACTCATACCAATTAATTCATTTCACTATTCTCAGTTGTTTCTTCCTTCCTTGTTTATGATCTTTTCTAATTGCTAATGAGCTTCTGGTACGTGACAACTTGATCATTGGTATTTTTAAAGGTATATTTAATGATATGGCAGCTTCATTTCCATTCTTTTTAAAATGGTTGATTAGAAGGGCACCTGGATGGCTCAGTTGGTTGACCAACCAACTCTTGATTTCAGCTCAGGTCATGATCCCAGAATCAGGGGATCCAGCCCTGCATCAGGCTCGCACTGAGTGTGGAGCCAGCTTAAGATTCTCTCTGTCTCTGTCTCTGCTCTTCTCCCTCCCTCTTGCTCCTTCTCTCTCAAATCAAAAAAAATGAAAATAAAAAATAAAATAAATGGTTGCTTAGATAGTCTGACAATTTTAACTAAAAATCTGTACAAATATGGGATATTCAACAAGACACTCATCTTTCAATGAATATTTGAACTTTCAAGATGTAAAGGAATACAACATTAAGATTGAACCCTGATATGAACTATGGGCTCTAGGTGATAATGATGTGTTACTTTCAGTTCATCAATTATAATAAAATCCTCTAGTGAAGGATATTGATAATGGGGTATGGTGTGCAAGCGTGGGGACTAGAGTATATGGAAAATATCTGTACCTTCTGTTCAGTTTTGCTGTATAACTAAAACCACTCTAAAAAATGAAATTGATTACATAGGATATAAAGGAAATCTTTAGAGATCATACACTACAAAGGAACTGAAAAATCACAATGGAGAGTTCATGCTAATTATATTGCTCTACTGAGGAAATTTGCCAGTGAAGTAATGAAGACGCTTGAATTTTAATAATTACACGGCGATGGGAAAAAGGGCCATAGGCCTGCCAAGATGGAAAGCTAGAATGGAGACACACTCAACACGCATAATCCTAAACTTCTCTAAATACTATTCTTCCTGAAAAGAAATATTAAAAATTGAAGTCTCAGCCTGGGCTCTAAGCAAGAGAAAAGGATCTCCTAAGAATTTTGATCTATGGACATACCTTCAGATGCATCGGAAATTCTAATGTATACCACCTTAATGACTAAAGAAACACAAAACAAAAAAATAACTCAACTTAAAGCAGACTTATTTTTAGGTCTACTCAAAGCACTTTAAAGTAATTGTGGGGTAGCTGATAACAGCGAATGCCAGTTCTCTCAGAATAAATATAGTGATGCAGGTTTCAAGGATTCTCACAGATGAAGCTCTGTCAAGAATAAGCTCACAATCCAAAATTATAAAACACAAAGAGAAATGAATCACGATGAGCAAAGGTCAGTAGCACTGGACACCAAAGGATTTGTGATAACGCAGTTAAGTTCTAGGTCCAAAAAATACGTATCATTCTTAAGAACCTTGACAAAAACTCTGATGCTAAATAAATAAATAAATAAATAAATAAATAAAACATGTTTTGAAATTTATCAATACATTTCTCCAAAATCAAAATCCAAACATGGAAATGGAAACATGAAAACACCTAGAGCTGATCAATACCAAGAGAGTATCTCTGAAAATTTGACGGTTATTATTAGAGTCAAACAGTGGAAATATTATATGAAATTATATACTAATCCAAGGACATGCACTAATCCAAAAAAGTAGAAAAAAGAAAATCATGAAGATTAGAGCAGAGATAAATTGGAAAGAATCAACATAGCCAAAAGTCAGTTCTTTATAAAGATTGAGAAAATGAATAAACTGGCAAAAGAGAGAGGGGAGGGGGCAGAGAGAGACAGCACAAGCATCTTAGTATTAAGAATCAAAAAAGGTGAAACAAGCACAGAGAAAGTAGAAAGTATAAAAATATAAAGATAATACAATACAGGGATGAACTTGATAAAGATAATTTGAGATTTTGCTTCAAATAACAGATCTTCTTAAAATATAACTTGCTAAAAATGTGTCAAGAAGAAACGGACACCTGAAAGGGACTTATAAGCGGAAGTTAAATTAACTGTAAAATATACACACACATATCAATTCAACCTCCAGACCAGGTGGTTTTAGTGTTAGGTTCTACCACACTTTCAAGGCAAAGTATACTACTAATACAGAGTGTCTTAGGTAATAGGTGCCTGGGTGGCTCAGTCGGTTAAGCGACTGACTCTTGATTTCAGCTCAGGTTATGATCTCATGGTTCCTGAGTTTGAGCCCCACATAGGGTGCCACGCTATGACAGTGCAGAGCCTGCTTGGGATTCTCTCTCTCTCCCTTTCTCTTTTCCTCTCTCTCTGCCTCTCCTGTGTGCTCTCTTTCTCTCAAAACAAATAAGTAAACTTAAAAAAAAATCTTAGAAAATAAAGAGTTAACACTGAATAACTTAGTGTATAAAGATTAATAACATTGACATCAAAACTTCATAAGACCAGCCTAAGAATCACTAGTGGTCAGGGCGTCTGGGTGGCTCAGTCGGTTGAGCGGCCGACTTCAGCTCAGGTCATGATCTTGCGGTCCGTGAGTTCGAGCCCCGCGTCGGGCTCTGTGCTGACAGCTCAGAGCCCTGTTTCAGATTCTGTGTCTCCCTCTCTCTGACCCTCCCCCGTTCATGCTCTGTCTTTCTCTGTCTCAAAAATAAATAAACGTTGGGGTGCCTGGGTGGCTCGGTCGGTTAAGTGTCCGACTTCGGCTCAGGTCATGATCTCGCGGTCCGTGAGTTCGAGCCCTGCGTCGGGCTCTGTGCTGACAGCTCGGAGCCTGGAGCCTGTTTCAGATTCTGTATCTCCCTCTCTCTGACCCTCCCCCATTCATGCTCTGTCTCTCTCTGTCTCAAAAATAAATAAAGGTTAAAAAAAAAATTAAAAAAGTAAAATAATATAAAATAAATAAATAAACGTTAAAAAAATTAAAAAAAAGAATCACTAGTGGTCAGTGTCTTTATTAATAAATATACATTCATATATTTTAAAATATGAATAAAACTGAATTTATCAACTAATATGCAAATATGCAAATTTATATAGACAACTTTGTGTTCAGCATAGGAATTCAATGATGTGTATATATTAAATAACCCAGTACTGAAATTTACCACATTAACAGATAAAAGGAGGAAAAACCACTGGGCTTCTCAAAGATGCGAAATAATATTTCAATACAATTGAAATCCCACTGGTGGGATAAACTACTTCATGAATTAGGACAAGCTTTTTACATATACACATAAAAACTTCCGACCATTGTCATTCACTGTTACACTTCTTGAAAGAACAATTTACATTTAATCTCTTTGTTTTCTAATAGCCTATTTATTCATTAATATATTTGAGTTTCACTTCTGGTCCATTGCTTTCTATCAAATTATTTATTATTATTATTTTTACGGAAGTACAATTGACACGCAATGTTACATCAGTTTCAGATGTACAACATAATTATTGGACAAGTCTGTACGTTACGCTGTGCTCACTTGTGTGGCTCACAAGTGGTGGCCATCTGTCACCATCCAATGCTATTACAGTACCATTGACGATATTCCCTATGCTGTGCCTTTCATCCCTGTGACCTATTCATTCTGTAACTGGAAGCCTGTACCTTCCATTCCCCTTCACCCAGTTTTGCGTATACTCTCACCCTTTTCCCCTCTAGCAATCATCGGTTTGCTCTCTGTATTATTAATATTTACTTTATATGACTTCTTGGTGGCATTTGACATTATTGGCTATTTCTTCTTTGAAACTCTCCCCTGCTTTTCCATGTCATGCCAGTCTCTTGTGCTTTTCCTCCTCAACGACCAGCCACATTTCTTCTCTACCTGACCTCTACATGTAGGAGCTACTCCCTCTTTCCTTTCTGTGTTCTCACACTAAGCTATGCCGACCCCATGGATTTAAATTTTGTATTTATATGATAATTCCTAAATTTAGGTGTCACGTCATTAGCAAGGTTTATGAATAAAATGAATAGCAAAAATATTATTTGATTTCTAGGTTCCAAGAAAAATTTAAGTGAAAAAAATTTAAGGATCCAATTTAAACATAACAACAAAGAATATATCCAACAAGATATGTGAAAGAACTTGGCACTGAAAATTTTAAACTTTATTGAGAGAGATTAAAGATGACCTAAATAAATGAAAAAATGTATAGCTTGTCATGAATAAAAACACTCAACAGTGAAAGTATGCCAGTTTTACCTAAATTCATTTTAAAACTAATTTCACTTCACTCAAAACTCAAACATGTTTTTGTGGAGGGAGGGCAAGGGATCAAAATTGCAAGCATTTCCTATAGAAGAGCAATAAAGCCACGACTGTTCAGAATAAAAGGGTAAAGGACCATGCCTGCCATATATCAAGACTTACTAGGGTCATCTGGGTGGCTCAGATGGTTAAGTGTGGACTTTAACTCTGGTCGTGATCTCGTGGTTCATGAGTTCAAGCCCTATGTCGGGCCCTGTGCTCACAGCTTGGAACCTGGAGACTGTGTCAGATTCTATGTCTCCCTCTCCTCTCTCTCTCTCAAAAATAAAAAAAAAATTAAAAATTAAAAAAAAAGACAGTATAAATACATAATGGGTAAGATGGTAAGGTCAGTCTGCATAAAGAACACAGTAGAAAGCTTAGAAACAAAACCTTACAGATATGCAAGAGATCGCTTATGACAAGATTTTACTGCACATCAGTGGGGAACGGATGGACTATTCAACAAATACTAGTTAGGTATATATTTATTAAATCATTACATATACAACACAGCTACCCACCAGCTGGGGAATGGATACTTCAGTGAACTATTGTTATAAGATAGAATAACACACAGCAGTACAAGTAATGAGCTAGTACTCAATATATAAATATGGTCAAATCTTGAATTGAGCACACAAACATCAGTAGGTCATGTGTGGCATGCTATAAGAAATTTAATTCATAAAACTGTGTATGTAGGAAGCTTATGTATACTTTTACGTAAAAGCTTCCTTTTATGTAAAAGTATAAAGTATGGGAATGCTGACATTCGCAAAAAAAAAAAGAAAGAAAAAGAAAACAGTATTATCTGGGGATCACACTGAAAGGGTGGCAAAGGAAATTTCAGCTCATTTTATGTTTAATAATAACTTTCATACATGAGGTGTTAGGAACACGGATTTTATATTATTCTTCAATCGTAATTGTGACTCTAAAATATTTTAAGAGATCTTCAAGTTAGTTTTTAAAAGAGAAAGGAGAGAGGGAACAAACACTCATAGTACTCATAGCAGAGAAAAAGATGCATTTGTCTAAACCGTGAATTTTTTTAAAAATCAGCGGAATGAGAGGAAAAGGTGAAAAGAAGTGAACTCTGAAATCAGGAAACCTGGGCTCAAAAGTTAGCTGTTGCAAGTAGTTTTGTCATTAATACAGATCATTTCTTTGCTGTGGTAAGTTTATTAATTTTTCAAAAGTTTATTAGGTGTTGTGAGAGTTGGGAACCAGGGGTGGGCATTCTCTATTCTCTATTATCCCCAAGTTTTCTTCCAGCCTAATAATTTATGTTTTTTCATGCACTAACTCTTTTCTGGGTACTATAATGGATACAGTAAAAGCCCATCAATGGGTTTCTATCGCCTACTTAAAAAAAATTAATTTTGTCCGTAAGCCACATATTCTCATCTCTTATTATTGCCGATAGACGATTATAAATATACCATTTATATAGGAAATTTCAGCAAATCAACAGAATCCTGAAAATCTGAAAACTGCCATTAAACCTGTAAAGAAACGTAGCTGCAATGTTTTTTTTTCTCTGACCAGAAGATTTTTTAAAAATTATTTCTTCTCACCTTTCTAATGTCATCATACTCTTTATTTATATTTTTTCCACTTACTCTGTCATCCCTCAGAAACAATCAGGGATTGAGCTTTATCTAACTGTATAAACATATGCACCGCATCCCTGAGGCTGAGCGTGTTACAGAAAGAGAATTGCCCTCTCAATAGCAAACCAATTTCCACCTGTTGGGTAGCATTGTGCCTGTGGCGTGTTATTGAACTAAAGGACTTAGGTGGGAAATTTCCAGATTCTAAGTGGATGTTGAATCCTAGTTCAGCGTGGGAGTCTTTTCCACAGGTTGATAACTTAGGCAGATGGCTCTCCCGGAGCTGTCGAGCACTCAGTTAAAAGACATCGTTTCCCTCCCAGGCTACCGAAACTAGCAAAAATTCTAAGAAAGAAAAATAAACCCCACAGATCAACACAGTCACACCCAAGAGTCACTCTAATTAAGAAACAGTTCTTGCGACTTATACACTAACATGGAATGGCTAGATCATATAACCGCAGGTAAACGCAATGAAATGTGAGACAGACTATTTGAATGAGCTACACATTTTCCCTCAAGAACTGAGTGTGTTCTATGCCACAGGTGTTTCAGTAATTGCAGTACATTAGGAATATATCATGTTTAACAGACCTTGTACACACATTTCCACCTGTGCGATGTGGTGGTCTAATTTCGATACTTCGAGCTGAGTATCAGATATACATGATTCCATGTTGTTTAATAAGGCTTAGCCCGCTCTCCAAGTGCTGTAACTCTGGTCTCCTCCTTATTCTGCTATTGATTAGCCGTAGGATGGAGTAAATCACTTGGCCTTAGCGTGTCTACATTTCCCCACGTAAAACAGCTCGATATCACAGAGGAGTTTTGCAGACCCTTTAGGAGAAGTATAACTGATTCTCCCTCAACCAACTGAAACCCCCCAAAAATGGAAATGGAAATTCTTGAGCCCAGAAAAATGTTTCTGGGGGGCTGACATTTGAATCGATAGTTCCAGAAAGGAAGTGAATTATAAAAGTACAAAGGAGTTTGAGTATGGCGCCATTGCATCCATTGGATTGCTGTAGGAACCTTCAGCTTGAGTTATTCCACTAGAAGTCAAGTGCCGATGACTCAGAACGTGGCCTTAGATGTCACAGTATCATAATACAGTGTATAATCCGCCTGCTTTGGTAAATGACTTAAAATCAATTTATGTAAAATAAGAGATAAGATCAAATGATTAAAAATTCAAGCTCAACATCACAAAAAAAATAAGAAAAGAAGTATACTTATATAAAAAAAACCATGATATTTCACTTTGTATTTGTTGGCAGCTAAGGCACAAGAGTGGTAAAAGTGGGTATATGATTCTCACCGCCAGACAAAAGGAAAACGCGTGTTTTTATAAGTGAAGCAATCACATTATCAGGGTGGTTGAGGTTTGTCATTTCATTGTGTTCCCACGCAAGGAACGTTGAGAAGTCTTCTCTGTGAAATTTCCTTGATTTACAATATCATTTAAATCCGTATTTTGTGATAAATCGAAAAACTGGCTCCAATTCCCCACCTGTTCTTAAATTCCTGCCTTTGGCCATGTCAGTCGGAAGGGCTCTTCTGTTCTAACTCTCGCCTCAGCCATGGCGTTGCTTCAGCCACAAGACTCTTAGCAAATGTAATACACACAGAGGATTGAAAAGCGTTTGCACGATTGGGCGTGATCTCTCTTGAACCTCTGCCATTGCCCTGCGAACATGCCTTGGCTGGAAGAAAGACACAAAGAACAGGCCAAGATGCTCTAGTCTCGCCAACCAGGATCTCTGAGATGAGCCACCGGTGATCCAAATCCTGGACCTATTAAGGGCACAGTAGCCAGTGTTGGTAGAACTGTCTGGACAACTACCTGGGATGTTTCAGCTTACTACTTACTGGATGCCACTGGGGTTTCTGTGTTAAATAATTTTACTGTATGTTTTATGGATGTCTGAGGTATGCTCTCCTCATAATCATGGACACAGGACTTTATTTTAAAATTTATGAAAGCAGCCCAAACACATTTGTGTTTTAATTCGAACACTGTCTTTTCTCAAAATGAGCCACCATCAGATCTTGCCCTCTGAGTTATTTTTTCAGTCTATGCTGGTGTTCTTGGATATTTCGCTTTTGTTTTTTGTTTTTGAGTTTTTTTTTATCCAGACGACGTCAGCTGGGGGGTCACTGAACAATAACCTAGGGGACATTGACTGCAATGGGCAACAGGTTGTTTTCCCTACTTCTTTAAAGTATTACTTTCCAATGTGCTAATTGATAGTACTTTTTATTCTGGGGTGAGGTTTACGGGGGACGGCTCTAGGGGTGTCTCTCAGGTAAGTTAAATTCATAGAAGAATCTATTAAAGGGAGCCCATAACCATCTGCACATTGATATACACATTCTTTTCCACATGGAGATAGGGAGGGATCTTGGCCAAAGTCAGAGACCTGGATAATGTGTCTGCTATTCAACCTGAATCATTCAGGCTGCTCTTCTATTTAATAGATCGGGTCAAGCCGACTGAATGGTTACCATTTGGAGATAATATAAAGGGGATTCTGTCTTGAGAGGTATGTGGACATAAGTTAACGCTTCCCCGCAATGGCACACATAGAACAGAATAATACTTGTTCACTGTATATAGTTAACAGGAATCTGTTCATGTGGAGAAGCCATGTGCCCATAGGATCTGAAAACCAACAAGTGCCATCTCACGGCCCTTGGGGAATAAGAATTCATATATTGGTTCCAATGTTAGCTGTTTACCTAATTTTGGTTGAGAATGTCTGGAGTAGATGACTCCAATGACACTTTTGACTTTCTGGTTCTGTAACCTGAGACACTTATGTTTAATGAGAAGGTACGATGTAGAGAACAGCTCATGATGTTGGAAGTTTTGACTCTTCCCCAAATGGCCACAAGATTCTTTGAGCAATTGTTTAACCTTTTGGATTTGGGATTTTCATCTGAAGAACGGGAGAGCTACGAAAAAGTGGTCTTTAAATGTCTTTCCCTTTGTTAAACATTATACTATCAGTGTGCGTATTAGGGCTTGAATATTGCCAACAAGGTTTATATGTTTTGGGTTTGGGAGAAGGAAGCCTAAACACTCCATAAAGATCTGATAAATGATTATATCATAACCGTCTTAACTTCCTAGACATACTGTTTCTAGGTTATTGATAATGAGCCTTTGATTAGACGCTAGGTGTCTGTACCTTGCTAAAAGTCAAAATAAACTAATTTTTGAGGACCAAAACAATCATTCTCTTCTACGTGTAACTTTTCTAAGACCAAGGTCTTTACCTTGGGTCATTACCACTTAGGTCATTACCACTTGAATTCAGAATTGTAGATAATTAAATTGAAATATTTATTCAAAATATTTAAATTCACTATGTCACATTGTGTTAGGGTTAAAATACACAAATATGTAAACATCCTACATCTTCACATCTTTCATGTTAAGTATATATTAATAATTTTAATAATTTTAAAAGCAGTCACTGAAGAATTTGGATAAATGTAAGGTGCTAAGGTTATTAATACATAATTCCTACAACCATATTAAATTTTTAGAAGACAGAAGGAATTTGAATTTTAAAATATCAGGATTCAATATTTATTAATATGCTATGGGTTTCACTCTATGCTTTAATAAGTAATACTAAGATTTCTTATTGCTTATCTAAGAGTATTACAGTTAATTGTTGAAATATGGAAAAAAAAGAGATTTTGGATTTTTATTTTTATTTACATTCCAATTAGTTAACATAGAGTGTAATATTAGTTTCAGGTGTACAACTTAGTGATTGAACAATTCCATACAACACCTGTGGCACCACGGCAAGTGCCCTCCTTAATCCCGTCACCTATTTCACCCATCCCCCCACCTGCCTCCCCTCTGGTAACCATCAGTGTTTCCTCTGAGATTTCAGATTTTTTTTTAACCCAGTACATGGTAAAACAAGAAGAATGGGTAGGAAGTTAGTAAAGAATTATTACTGAAAGCACACCGTGACTTAGGAAGAAATTAGATTTAAAAATAAACAATACAATAAAATTAATGTCATCTTTTCTGTTATTAGTAGATTTAGCTTAAAAAGGTGGAGATGTAAAATTTCAAAAATGTATCCCCTGCAAAAGCACTCCCCAGACTATTTACATATAAGGTTTGCCTACATTTATCATGTGCATGTGTATTTGTATGACATGAATATTGTGTTGGGAACTCAGACTCTTTCCCTCTTCCTGTCTTTAATTGAGCATCTGCCTTGACCGTGCAATTTACATTTAGATGGCTGCAAGACTGGATTGGTGTGTGTGGGGTTTAGAAGAGCACCCACTTTTCTAAAGTTTAAAGTTTAAAACTTAAAACAAGTATCCAGAGCCTATTTTGATCCCGGAAATTTGCTAGGTAACTTATAAACAGTAATAATATTTTTTGTCCCAAGAAGCATCCCATGCATCCATTCATTCATTCACTCATTCAACTCTATTTCCTTCCTCTAACTTGCCTTTTCCCCAAGACTCACAGCGCTGGCAGGGATGGAAACTCATTAGGATGCAGTCTCATCCCTGGGGTGGACACTGATGTTTATTTCTTGTAATCCACTCCTTCTTCCTCCACTATTTACAGAACTCTGACTTTATTCTGTTAGAAAAACTGACTTTCCCCCTGCAGCGTATGATGATCACGTGACTCCGTTCTAACCAATGAGGTGTAAATGTAACGGGTAGCCCTCAACTGGGTCAAGCTTCTGGAAAAGTAATGTTTTCCTGCCAAAAAGGCAGAATCACATAGAAGCAGACACACGCACATACACCTTTTTACCATTACCATTAGCATTTCTCCTTCTTCCTGCCTGGAATGCAGCTGTGACGTGTGAGGGTGAAGCAGCCGCATTCATTGGTGAACATCAGGTCTAAAGCCACAAGTCGAGGATGGTCGATGAGGAAGCAAAAAAAAAAAAAAAATGGTCTGGAGCTTTGAAAAGCTCCCCAGCAGCTCTGAGCAATTGGCTGGCCACATCTAGACTTCCCGTGATATCAAAAATATACAGCATCACATTCCTCATGTACTCTTCTTTTCTCAGGATAGATTCCCTGACTATACCTACCCCTTTCCTTTGATTTATAGGATTTTTTTTTGTCTCAAAGTTTTAAAGGACATAAGTGGGCACTTTCTGGTGAACACAAAAGATGGAAAGAAATAACTGATATGAGGAAATTTTAATACGGGGACTTGCCTAAGACCAGTAGTAGGTCGGGGAGGAAAACAAAAGTTCTAAAAGTCCATTATGTTAGCTACTTGAGTGTACCATTCACTTTAAAAATAATACACCCGTATATAGTGTAGACAAGACTGATGAATTTAATCACCCAAATTAGTTAAAATTTATGTAATGTTAAGATGTAAGTCAGCTGTGCTGTCATTATCACCAAAAGGAAAGAATGGGTTTTCTCTTGGCCTTCACTTTTGTGTAATCTCGTCCTGCAAATGAGGAGGAGAAACAGAAAGCAAAACACATCCGCACACAAACTCTCGGTAACTGAAAAATTCAAACATAGTCTTTATTGTACCTTTAAAACGACTATGTCAAGTTTCTCTTGGGTAATTGAATAATGTCATATCTAGAAAGCTGGTCCTCATTTGTTTATGAAATATTGCAAATCTTAATGGAGTTCTATTGCCTGTATCTTTAGGAAGCAAATACGTATTTTGGTAAAACTGATATTTTCGACCCAGAGGGTCCTTGGCTCAAGTTCCATCCGAGAATGCTTATTCTGTGCACCTTCATATGTCATTGGTTAGCCTGCTTTAATTTTCTTTTCTTTAAAAACTGATCTTTTTGGTGACCCAAAGGCCTTTACTTGTTTTTCTAGTAACATAAGGGGAAGAATGGGGGGAAGGTATGTGGGAAAGGGGAAAGTTTCTGGCTTTCTTCAGATTCTT
Organism: Panthera onca; assembly: GCF_046562875.1. Taxonomy (NCBI): domain Eukaryota; kingdom Metazoa; phylum Chordata; class Mammalia; order Carnivora; family Felidae; genus Panthera; species Panthera onca. Next base: position 19,108,603 of record NC_138343.1, on the reverse strand, counting down.
TCAATACAATACATCCCTTCCTAGGATTTCCTTTTCCTCCTATCTTTCATAACCTGAAAGTTTTAACTTTCACGATCTGGGACAAATATTTTTAATTTTGGTTAGTTACTGATGCAGTGCCTTTCTACATTATTATTATTATTTTTGGCCATGATTATAAACATTCTAAAGTCACAATTTTGTATGAACAGTTTAGGGAGAGATTCTTAAAAAAAAGATAGAGGGGTGCCTGACTGGCCCAGTCAGTAGAACATGGGACTCTTGATATGGGGGTTGTAAGTTCGAGCCCCATGTAGGATGGAGAGATTACTTAAAAATACAATCTTTAGGGGCGCCTGGGTGGCTCAGTCAGTTAAGCGTCCGATTTCGGCTCAGGTCATGATCTCGCGGTCCGTGAGTTCAAGCCCCGCATCAGGCTCTGTGCTGACCACTCAGAGCCTGGAGCCTGTTTCAAATTCTGTGTCTCCCTCTCTCTCTGACCCTCCCCCCGTTCATGCTCTGTCTCTCTCTGTCTCAAAAATAAATAAACGTTTAAAAAAATTTAAAAAAAAAATACAATCTTTAAAAGAATTAAGAAGAAACTATTAGCATTTATAAACATTCAGAGAAAGTTACAAGTTTAATTGTTTTATTATATATTTATCAATTAGCCTTCCAAAACTGCGCTTTAAAAAAATGACTCTAAAGTTTTGTGGTAAGTTTCCCTTAAATAATGTTAATAATTCTAGTTGTGAGTTGTGGGCATGTGTGTGTGGAAACAATTATCATGTTAACACATGATTCATAGCATATATGTTTGCAAATACCTTCAATACTAATATGTTATTTCTTCCGTATGAGGTTTAACATTCCAGACTAAGTGTTTAAAAATACATAAAAGAAGTAATAGGGAAAACAGATGTTCATGCACCTTGCTTTGCATAACAATTAATAAAAAAAAATAAGAAATATAACCAAATAAGATCAATCCTGGATAGTGCTAATTATTATTTGGTGTATAACAGTCAACTACAGGAGAAAAATATTTGGGTATTTAGACTGACAGTTTTAATGCTGCAAGATAGATAGTAGGTAAAACACCTGTTGCTAATGTTGCCAATTAATGTAACTTTATGTGAGATCTTTATGAGTCCAAACCTAACACCTTTATATTGCCTTACGTGTCATTAATACCACAACACCAAAGACAGTCAACATTAACACTGATTTACAAGGTCTCGTATAATGCTTCAAATAGTCACTTTGTCAATTTTATTTTCCTTTTTGTCTCCTATCCCTAGTCTTTCTTCTCTTCCCTCTCTTTCTCCCTTTTATCTCTCTTCCCTTCCCTCAGTCCTTACCTCTTTTCCTTCCTTCCCTTTTTCCTTCTTTTAAATGTATCAGCCAAGCCAAGTTATAACTTTTACATACAGATCTTAAGGTAAAATAATACTCTGCGTCACTACCACTGAAAAGCAAACTGTGTGTTACTTTTTATATCAAAAGGAGCCTGTATTTTGCTTTGGTAGATCTATGTTTCTTGTATCACAATAATATTAAATTGGCTATACAGAAGGACAGTTTAGTGAAAATGGAATTTCACAATTTAAAATGCATATTGATTTCTTTACTTGTTCCTTATTTTGTTTTTGTACTTAGAATCTTAGGAAGAAAAAAAAAATCTGCTAGATAAAAATTCCAGACATATATTTTTTAATCTAGATATTGAAATCTGTTACCAGCTAATTGGAAATTTTCCTATAATTCAAAGAAAAAACCTAGAAATATATTCCATACAATGTTTGAAGAAAGGTTTTGGTGCTCCAGTGTTCAGCTTCCAAAGCCAGTAGTACATTGGCAATGGAAAGTAGAGAAGTAATTGTCTCAATTGTGACTGTATCCCCAAACCAATCTGGTCTTGAATTTGGTTATTGCAGATCAAGCAATTTTGGTTTGTTTTGCTTGAGCAGAGACGCAATACAGTCTTGGACAGAATGGAGAACCCAAACTCAGTCTCCCAACATCTTTCCTTCCTTCCTTCTTTCCTTCCTTCTTTCCTTCCATCTTTCCTTCCTTCCTTCCTTCCTTCCTTCCTTCCTTCCTTCCTTCCTTGTTTTCTTCATTTTAGTTTTGCAACAGCACTGAGAATGTGATGCTGGTGGTTAATTCTTTGACCTGCGTGTTCTGTGGGCTAAGCTTCCTTGGAATCTTCTGTGGGGAAGACAGCCCAGTCCCAAAAGCCACACATGCCATACTGCCATACATGTCCCAGTCAGATCCGCAGAGCGAACCACGGCAGTAGAATGGCACCGTGTAGCAAAATGCACGAGTTTCAGGCTCCGGAGGAATGCTATGGGAAGAGGTTGTTGAATAAAATGTTAAGAGCCAAAGGAAGAGAATCAGATTTGGATGATAGTTACAGTAAAGGGTAAAAATAAATAAATAAATGAAGAGTTTCATGATTGCTCAAAATCCAAGGCCCAGCTTCATAGATACTCACTTTCTGGCATGGATCCAACTATTTAAATACGTGCAAAATAAATTATCTGCTCTAGTTAATAAAAGGTTCACTTAAAGCAATTTAAAGGCACAAGCAAACATAAATACTTTGGTTCAGAAACGTGGCCGCACAATCCATGACGAGAGCATGGTTTCATGATGTTCTCTTATTTCCTGACTGTAACCACTCACATCACCTTAAAAAAGCATGGTATGGGGGCGCCTGGGTGACTCAGTCAGTTAACCAAAGAACTCGACTTCGCTTCGTCTCAGTTCACGATCTCCCGGTTCCTGGGTTTGAGCCCGTCATCAGACTATACACTGACAGTGCAGAGCCTGGTTGGGATTCTCTCTCTCCTCTCTCTGCTGCTCCCTCCCTCCCTCTGAAAATAAATAAAACTAAAAAAAAAATTAGTGTGGTATCATAGTTTGTCAAATCGTAAATGCTGCCAGCTCTAAACTGAAGGAGGGAAAAGTAGATACTACAGGAAAAAGCATAGGTTAACTGTTTTAATTATGAATTAGTATGTGGTCATGGCTTTCATGAAAAATAAGCTCCTGTTAAGTAATTTTCATGGGAAATACAAGCAGTACCTTAATCTCTTTCTGTGTGTTCATGTGGGTGCTATGCATTGAAAAAACATAACCTAAATGCGATTCTTAGAAATTGTGCCACCTTAATGAGTCACTGAAGACCAACAGGTAATACAGAGAGTCTCTGATTTACATGCAATCATGGTGTTAGAAGGGATTTATTTTGATTCCTCTTTCATAAGCTTAAATGTTCTTCTGCTTTTATATAAAAGAAATCTTTTATTTTTTCCAGATTTATTGAGATGCAGTTTTGTACAGAAAACTACCTATAATTAAGGTATACAATTGGCAAGTTTGGACATATGCACATACTCGTATCACTATTGCCACAATCCAGATTAATAAACACACCTACACCTTCTTTGTATCTCTCTGGTTTGGTTTGCTTTTCTGGTGTGTGTGTGTGTGTGTGTGTGTGTGTGTGTGTGTCCGTAAAGATCATTTAACATAAGATCTATCCTCCACAATTTTTTAAGTACACAACACCTCATTGTTAACTATAGGCACTATGTTGGGCAGCGTATCTCTAGAACTTATCTTGTGGAACTGCTATTTTATACCCATTGAACAACTCCCCATAGACACCTCTCTCCATCCCCTGGTAACCACCAATCTATTATCTACTTCTCTGCCTTTGACTCTTTTAGATACCTCATAGAAGAGTAATAATATGATGTGTCATCTGGTTTGTAAAGCTGCTGTAATTAAGAATTCAACACAATTGTCTCCTCTAATTTCAGAAAGCTTTAATTGATTAGAAATAGTTCATTTAAAAATATTAAATCTTTGTTTCTATGGCTTCTATTCTATTCTATTCTATTTTAATTCTGCCCAATGAGACCATCTCACAATAAAGAAATCAGTGACTAGTTAAGATCTCTGTCCCCTCTCTCTCTCTCTCTCTCTCTCTCTCTCTCTCTCTCTCACACACACACACACACACACACACACACACACACACAAAACATCAGGTCTGGTGAATATCTATTAATCCTTTTATCAAGACCAACCTTATTCCCATGAAAAGTCTTTTCTGCTTTTCTTTAGATGTTTCCTCTTTATGTGCACATAAGATCCTATGTTTCTTCTCTCATAGAACTCTCAGCCTTATCAAATACAATTAACTATTTCAGGTTATGTCTTCTCTACGGAACAATAAACACTGCAGGAGAGGGAAAGATGTTTATATTGCTCCAAAATGTATTCCTGCCACCGAACACAGTGCCTTGTACCAACTGAGCACTCAGCAAATGTTCGTGAAAATGAGTAAACGCAGGGAGCAGGGCAAGAGTAGTGGTTGGTTAAAAGACGCTGGATCAGAGAACAAAAAGACTTATATGCCCCTCTATTGAGTTTAAATGGTATTCTTCCGTTAATGGGGAATCATGGAAGGTTTCTGAGGAAGGAATACAAGATAGGAGGATGCCACTCACTGAGTGGAACCACGCCCATTTAATCCACCACCTATATTAAGAAATAGAACGTCATCAGCCCACAGATGACCTTCTTCTACCCATCTTAGCCAATGCCACCCCTCCTTCCCAAAAGTAATCACTCTCCTGGATTCTAACACCATGGAGTCCTCTGGCCCTTACTCGAACTTTGTGCAAATGGAATCGGGCAATACACCTGACTGGCTTTTTTGTTGAGTACTTTTTAGTGGGATTCATTCAAGCTGTTGTGTTTTCAATAGTCCATCCAATTCAGAAAGTCATAGAGTATTTCATTGTATATGTAGAGCTCAATGTACCCATTCTACTGTTAATGGATACTGTTCCTGTGGGTTTGTGGTTTTACTACCACGATAGGACTGGCTTGTTTCAATTCTGGTGATTCGCCCAAAGCTTTGCATCTATTAATAGCTCCTAGTAGAAATCCACGGAAGGTATGCTCCATAGTTGGTTTAACCATACATCCCTTTACTATTTTTTTTTAAAGTTTATTTATTTTTGAAAGAGAGAGAGAGAGAGAGAGAGAGAGCGTGTGCCAGGGAAGGGTAGAGAGAGAATCCCAAGCAGGCTCCATGCTGTCAGCACAGAGTCCAATGCGGAGCTCAACCTAGAGATCACGACCTAAGCAGAAATCAAGAGTCAGACGCTCAACCAACTGAGCCACCCAGGCACCCCAAACAATACGTCTCTTGAAAGACATTTTGGTGGCTTCCAGGTTTTGGCTTTCACAAATTAAAGCTTCTCTGAACATTTGTGTACAGGTTTTTGTGTACACATAATTTTATTTTTCCTCTGGGATACATGCTCAGGAGTGCAATTGTTAAGTCGTATGGTAATTGAATGGTTAGTTTTTAAGAAAGTGTTAAACTTTTCCGAGTGTTTCATTGTACGTTCTCACCATCGATGAATGTATAGGTGAACCAGTTTCTCCATGTCTTACCCCAAATATATTATAATGTGTGTATACATATATATGCATGTATATATATGCATATATATGTATATATACACGCATATATATACACGTATATATATATATATATATATATATATGTATTAGCCATTTTGATAAGTATGTAGTTATAGATTATTGTGGTTTTGATTTGCATTTCCTGAATGGCTAATGATGTTGAACATCTTTGCATGTGATTATTTGATATCTTCAGCAAAATGACTCTTCGTGTCTTTCACACATTTTCTAATTGGAGTTTTGTGTGAAACTGTTGTGCATGAGAGTTCTTTGTGTATTCTAGATATTAATTCTTTATTTTGTAGGGGAAAGGAATTTTACCTTTAGCCTTTTAGGGTTTTTTGGCCAGGCCTGACATGAGACTGATTGGCAGGAAAAAGGCAGACAGATTTATGTAAATTTTACATGCACAGAAGCCCTCATAAGGAAACAAAGACCCAGAGAAATGGTGAAAAATACAGACTTTTTCGGTTGAACGAAGGGAGGCAGCTTGTGAAGAAGGAACTGAACGATGTGAGAAAACTAACAGAAAATGAGAGTTATCTTCACAAGGTCTGTTTCTATAGAATTTTCTCAGTCTCCATTCCTCCTCCTTGATGGTAAGAATGTTACTTTCTTTCTAGGACAAAAAGGACACTTTCACATGGATGTGTTTATCTCCTGTTTTTGGGATGAAGAGTGGAGATCAGAATGTCCTTTCTGCATCTGCTGTTTTTTAAGTGCCTTTAGCTCAAAATAATCCTTAGGTCAAAAAGCACATATATTAAGGTGGCATATTCTATCATCTTTCAGTTGCATGAGTGGTTTGCAGATTTTTTTTCCCACTTGGAAGCTTTTTTTTTAATGTTTATTTACTTCGTGTGTGTGTGTGTGTGTGTGTGTGTGTGTAAGAGAGAGAGAGAGAGAGAGAGAGAGAGCACCTATGTGAGGGCAAGTGGGGGAGGGGCAGAGAGAGAGAGAGAGGGAGAGAGAATCCCAAGCAGGCTCCCCGCTGTCAGTACAGAGTCTGACTCAAGGCTCAATCTCACAGATACAGAAATCATGACCCGAGCAGAAATCAAGAGTCCTTTTGCTTAACTGACTGAACCACCCAGGCACTGTGGGATCTTGTTTTTTAACTTTTCCACATGGGCTTTCACAGAGCAAAAGTTTGATGAGGTTTTATGTATCATTTTTCCTTTTTTGGACTACACTTTGAATGTCAAATTTGAGAACTCTTTGCCTAGACTTAACTCCCGAATAGTTTCTCTTATTTTCCCCCAAAGTTTCAGAGTCATCTTTAACATTAATTTCTGTGGTCCATTCTGAGATAACTTTTGCATAAGATGGGAAGTTTAAATAGAGGGTGTTTTGTGTGTTTGCTTTGGTCTCTGGATATCCAGTTGCTTCAACATCATCTTCAGAGCTACCTTTCCCTCTCTGAACCTTTTGCAAAATCAGTTGAGTGCATTTACGTACCATAATTTCTGGCTACGCAATTCTGTTTCATTGATCAGAGTGTCTTTCCTCCACCGAGATTACACTGTTTTGGTTACGGCCACTACTTAGTAACCTTTAATATTAGTAATCTTTAAGTTTCTTGTGGACATCTGTTCATTTCTTTTCAACAAATAGCTAGATGCTGAATTGACTGATGATAAAGATGAAGTATATTTAACTTTACTTCTTTATGGCTTTTAGTTTTTCATGCCTTATTGTACATCCAGTTTAATCTTGAATGAAAGTAATAAAAACTGGTATTTTGGGGGCGCCTGGGTGGCTCAGTCGATTGAGCGTCCGATTTCGGCTCAGGTCATGATCTCTCGGTTTGCGAGTTTGAGCCCCGGGTTGGGCTCTGGGCTGACAGCTCAGAGCCTGGAGCCTGTTTCGGATTCTGTGTCTCCCTCTCTCTCTGCCCCTCCCCCACTCATGCTCTGTCTCTCTCTGTCTCTCAAAAACAAATAAATGTTAAAAAAAATTAAAAAATAAAGTGTTTTTATATGTTCATTGATGTTATACAGAAATGCAATTGGCGTGTGTGTGTGTGTGTATGTGTGTGTGTCTTGAATCTTACAACCTTACTGAACTCACTTATTTCTTAGAGGTGTGTGTTTGTGTGTGTGCACGCGTGTGTGCATTCCTTCAGATTTTTTATGTCACTATCACATCAGCTACAAATTGGGTTAGTTTTATTCCTTCCTTTCCAATGTCCATTCCTTTTATTGATTTCTCTTGCCTTGTTCTGCTGATTAGAACCTTCTACTACTATGTTGAGTAAAAGAAGCTAGAATGAGCATCCTTGACTTGCTCCTGATCTTAGGGGAAAAAACATTCCACTTTACACCATTAAGTATGATTAAATATAATGTTAAGTGTAGGTTCTTTTGTAGATGTGCTTTACCAGTTTGAAGTAATTCTCTGTTCCTAACTTGAGAGTTATATATGACTTGGTATTTGATTTTGTCAAATGCTTTCTCTGCATCAATTTTTATGATAATATGATTTTTCTTCTTTAGCTTTGTTGAAATAATGGATTTCATAAGTTGATTTTCAAATATTGAGTTAGTTTTGCATACTTGGGATAAATTCCACTTGGTCATGCTATATAATTCTTTTTTATACATAGTTGGAGTCAGTTTGCTAATATTTTGCTACTGAAAACCATCTGGGCCTGGAGTTTTCTTTTTTTAGGAGCTTTATAATTACAAATTCTAGTTATTTGGTGGTTATAGGAATATGCAGATTGCCTACTTCATTTTGGCTGAGTTTTGATAGTCTGTGGTTTTTAAGGAATTGGTCCATTTCTTCTAAGTTTTTGAATTCACTTCCAACCCACATACATCACTGAATTTGATGTGGTTTTCTTGTAAGCAGCATGCAGTTGTATCTTTTTTTTTTAATCCACTCTGCCAATTTGTCTTTTGATTGGTGTTTAGACCATTTGCATTTTCAGGTAATTATTGATATGTTTGTGGTTACATCTGCCATTTTATTGTGTGTTTCTTCTTTTGTTTTCTCCTTTTTGTGCTCATGTTTTTCTTGTGTATCTGTTAGTATTTATTGTTGCGTATCTGTTGTGTATCTGTTGGTATTCAATTATTTAAACAGGTTTCTGGATTCCATCTTGATTTACATATAGGCATACCTCAGAGATACTGTAGGTCCAATTACAGACCATTGCAATAAAGTGAACACCGCAGTAAAGAGAATCAAATATATTTTTGGGTTTCCCAATGCATATAAAATGTATGTTTTCACTATACTGTAGTCTATTAAGTGTGACATAGCATCAGGTCTAAAATAAAACAATGTACAGGGGAGTGGGAGGTACAGGCTTCCAGTTATGGTATCAGTAAGTCATGGAATGATAGGTATGGCATAGGGAATATAGTCCGTGATATTGTAATAGTGTGGTGTTGCAAGCAGAACGTAATTACACTTGTGGTGAACACATCGTAACATGTAGAGTTGTCGAATCACCATATTGCACACTTGAAACTAATGTAATATTGTATGATCACTGTACCTCATTAAAAAATGAGATAAGTTTATAAAATTAAATTTGCTTTTCTTTGACATTTATTTCCCCAAAATGACTCTAGGCCAGATCATTTATCCTAAGAGCTACAAGTGAATTTACTGAGGAAACAATTATATTTTAGACATTTAAAAAGTATTTTATGAAATACTGTATTTTATTTTCAGATGAAACTTACAATGCTTTGAAAAATATAGAAGAAATAGGGGTGCCTGGGTGGTTCAGTCGGTTGAGCGTCCGACTTCAGCTCAGGTCACGATCTCGAGGTCTGTGAGTTCGAGCCCCGCGTCAGGCTCTGGGCTGATGGCTGGGAGCCTGGAGCCTACTTCCGATTCTGTGTCTCCCTCTCTCTCTGCCCCTCCCCCGTTCATGATCTTTCTCTCTCTGTCTCAAAAATAAATAAACGTAAAAAAAATTTTTTTTAAAGAAGAAATGGAGGTTCATATCTCTATTTCTTTTTAATTAGGACCAATAAAAAATCAAGAGATATAAACAATAAAATAAAACATAGAAAAACAATAGTATACCTTGATTAAAAAATACTTCATTGCTAGGGGCACCTGGGTGGCTCAGTCAGGTAAACGTCTGACTTCAGCTCAGGTCATGATCTCACAGCTCGTGAGTTCGAGCTCCTCATCAAGCTCTGTGCTGTTAGCACAGAGCCCCCTTCAGATCTTTGGTTCCCTTCTCTCTGCCTCTCCCCCTCTAGTTCTCTCTCTCTCTCTTTCTCTCTCAAAATAAATAAATAAACTAAGAAAAGAGATTCATTACTAAAATATGTGCTATCATCTAAGTTTTCAGCAAATCATAATCATTGATTACAGATAACTATAATAATGGAAAGATTCAGAATATTGTGAGAATTACCAACGTGTGACGCAGAGCCATGAAGTGAGCAAATGCTATTGGAAAAATGGCACCAAAGACTTGCTCCATGGAGGGTCGCCACAGATCTTTGATTCGGAAAACACACAGTATCTGCAAAACACAATAAAGCAAAGCCCAGTGAAACAGGGGAGAGGCAGAGAAGGAGGCAGAGAAAGAGAATCCCAAGCAGGCTCTGTGCTGCCAGCACAGAACTCATGGACCTCGAACTCATGAAACAAGAGATCGTGACCTGAGCTGAAATGAAGAGTCCAACACTTAACCAACAGCCACCCAGGAGCCCCAGTATATGTACGAACTACCAAGGTCTATTGGAATCAACATTTTACTACCCCTGAAAGTGTGTGAACCTCGCGTTCATTTAGACCCACTTCCTTTTTCCTTTTGCGAATATAATTGTTTTAGAAATTAGGTCATGTTGAAATTTCTGTTTCAGTCATTACTGCTTCTTCCTTCCAGATGTTTCAAGACACCTTCCTTGAGCATTTCTTCTCTGAAGAATTTACTCTAGCTGATCTTTAAGGGTGATCTGTTAGAGACAAATCCTTTTGGTTTTTGTCTTTATTTCCTCTTTCTCCTTGACTGATAGTTTTTCCAGATATAGAATTCATACCTGAGATTTTTTTTTTCGACACTTGGCAAAATACTGTGCTCCTTCCTTTTGGCCTCTGTGGTTGGGCATGCGAAACCTGATAGATTTCCTGGAGGTAATGACCCATTTTTCCTCTGGCTGCTTTCAAGAAATTTTGCCTTTATCTGTAGTTTTCAAAACATTAATCACAATGTGTCTTTGTTTCAATTTCTTTGGGGTTAATCTGTTTATAGTTTGCTCAGGTTCTTGGATCTGAATGTTGTATCCTTTGCCAAATTTGGGAAGTTTTCAGCCATTGTTTCTTCAAAGACTCTTTAATCCCCCAATCTTTTTCTTCCCTCCTTTAAGGATCTGCTGGTACAAATGCAAGTGTTGGCTCTTACATTGTTGTTCCACAGGCTTCTGAGGCTCTGTCCATGGTTGGTTTTTTTTGTTCGTTTGTTTTGTTTTTTTCCGAGTCTCCTTTACCTCTGTTGTTGAAATTGGGTGAATTCTATGGAATTCACTAATTCACTTCTCATGTATATCTTTTCCTGTTGAGACCATTTAGCGAAGTTTTGGGTTTTTAATTTGTTCTTGTATTTATTTATTTTCTTTTAGTTTTATAATTTCCGATGGATTGTTTTTAATCATTTCTATTTCTTTGCTAAGTTTCTTTTTCAGTTTTTCATTTGTTTCAAGGTAATTTGTAATTAGTGGTTCAAACATGTTTATGACTTTTAAAAGAATTTTTTAACGTTTATTTTTGAGACAGAGAGAGACAGAGCATGAACGGGGGAAGGTCCAGAGAGAGAGGGAGACATTGAATCCGAAGCAGGCTCCAGGCTCTGAGTTGTCAGCATAGAGCCTGACGCGGGGCTCAAAGTCACGAACTGTGAGATCATGACCTGAGCCAAAGTTGGACGCTCAACCACCTGAGACACTCAGGTGCCCCTGTAAGACATTCTTAAACACAGAGAAGAAACTGAGGGTTGCTGGTGGGGTGTTGGATAGGGGGAAAGGCTAGATGGGTGATGGGCACTAAGGAGAGTGCTTGTTGGGATGAGCACTGGGTGTTATATGTAAGTGATGAATCACTAAATTCTATTCCTGAAATCATTATTACACTATATGTTAACTAACGTGGATTTAAATTAAACAAACAAACATATTCATGACAGCTGCTCCAAAGTGCTTGTCAGATAATTCCAACATCTGATTGATAGTCAGTATTTGTATCAGTTGATTGCCTTATCTTATTCCTATTGGAATCGTGTTGATTCTTTGTATGACAGCTGATTTTTATTGCATTCTGGACATTTTAGCTACTATGGTAGTATGACTCTGGATCCTACTTCAATATTTTATTTCAGCAGGCAGCCACCCTGTTGAGGTTTTTAGCACATGGATCTTGCCCTACATTTGTAGGCTGTGATGCTAAAGGAAGTTTATGTTTCTGAGCTTCTGGAGCATTATTTTGGCCTGTTCGTCACTTACTTCTGGCAGGACTACCAATCAATCCTCTCTGCTGAAAGGACAGAGAGTCCTCATCTACCCCTTCACCCCTCCCTCCAGGTTCTCCTGTTTGTAACATCTAACATTGGTATGGTACCTTTGTACAATTGAGGAACCAAGATTGATACATTGTTGTTGACTAAATTCCCCAGTTCACAATAGGATTCACACTTTGTTTTGTACGTTTTATAGATTTTTGACAAATACATAATGACATGTATTCACCTTTTCAGCATCATACAGAATAACACTGCCTTAATAATCCCCTATGCTCTACTATTCAGCTCTCCAACCCCTTCACCCCAGTAACCACTGCTATTCTTACTGCCTCCATATTTTTGCCTTTTCTGTAGTCACGTATTTGGAATCATAAAGTATGTAATATTTTCAGATTGGCTTTTTTCACTTAGCAATAGGCACCTATATTTCCTCCAAGTCTTTTTATGGCTCCATGGCTCATTTTTTTTTATCGCTGAATAATTTTCCATTATAAGGATATACCACAGTCTTTTATCTACTCACTTATTAGGACATCTTGTTGCTTTCAAGGTTTGCAATTTTTAATAAAGCTGCCATAAATATTTATGTGCAGGTTTTTGAGGGACACAAGCTTTAACTCAAATGGATAAATACCAAGGAATACAATGGCTGGATCACATGATAAGAATATATTTAATTTCATAAGAAGCTATCTGTATCCTCAAGTTCCACTTTGCATTCCTTCTGTCTGACTTATATACGAGAGGACCCAGAAATAAACGGCAAAAATTTATAGGAAATAGAGTTTCTATTGTAATAGAAATACAATTTTTCTGAACTATCAATACTATTTAGAATGAGACCACTGCCAATGACTGGAAAAAATAAGAACATGGAAAAACTATATATAAAAAGTGAGGCCACCTGGGTGGCTTAGTAGGTTGAGCGTCTAACTTCAGCTCAGGTCATGATCTCGCTGTTTCCTAGTTTGAACCCCTCATCAGGCTCTGTGCTGACAGCTCAAAGTCTGGAGCCTGTTTTGGATTCTCTCTCTCTCTCTCTCTCTCTCTCTCTCTCGTCTCTCTCTCTCTGCTCTTTCTCTGCCCCTCCCCTGCTCAGGCTCTGTATGTCTCTCTCTCACAAATAAATAAACACTAAAAATTTGTTTTAAAAAAAGAACATAGAAGAACACAGGAGGAGACTGGTAATAATGGTAATGATATCAATGTAAGGGAGGAAAACTAATTCCCCCTCTACCCTTCTGAGTCCTTTACTGAGACCCCTGTAATAAAAGACAGACAATAAGGGAAAAACAAACAGAAGTTTATTAACCTCCTGTATATGTGCAGGGATACCCAGGGAAAAATGAGTAACTTCCCAAGGTGGCTTCCAGTCAAGGATTAAATACCATATTAGTAGGCAAAGGGAAGGCAGATGCAGATCTCTTAGGAGAGAGTGATCTTCAGGAAGGATGAATGGTACTTAGAAGAACAGATGAAATCTATAACAGCTTCTGACAAGGTTTGTCTAGATGTGGTGTCAACTCCCATTCTCCTCTCCTGTTATTAGCCCCAATCTTCTCCGGCCGATGAAGCTTCCAGGGATATGAGCTATGGCGATTATGGTCCCTTTGGAGGATCTCTCTGTGGGCAGGGAAGAGAAGTTCAAAGACAGCCTCTCCCTGAATTCTTTCCCCAAATGGTTTCAGCTCCAGATAGCCAATAAGGCAATAGGGCATGTTTGGGTGCAGCATTGTCTTACTGTCCTTGATCAGCAATACCAATCATCTCCATAGGACTAATAACCACGAACCCAGCACATATCACCTACTAGAAACGACACATTCTTGTCCACATCTCACTTAATTCTCAGCACGCACACTGTGCACAATCCATATATCTAGCCTGTATAAAATGAAACTGAGGAGTTCCTATTATTCCATCTTAATGGTGAAGTTATGAAGTCTCAGGGAGGTTAGCTACTTTGCCCCAAATCCCTTAGTTATGAAGTCTTAGCACAAGGATCGAACCCTGAACTCTTCCTTAGCCAGGAAGTGAGTCAGTGCTAGGGAGGGACTCTAGTCTCAGAGGTGAATATGGGGCACAAAGCAGGAAATCAGCTAGAAGCCTTGGCCCACATAGGTTGTGTCACATTGTTGGGACATGGGGGAGGGTGTTGTAGCTTTGTTGACATATAGGATCCTGCACTTGCTGCAACAGGTATACTTGGTAGTTCTGAGATAACACTAGACATCCCCACTCACCAGTGGGTATGGACCTCTATCAGTGGATCAGAGTCACAGCCGATCAGGACCTGCTCCAGAACGTGGCAAGAGCAGGCAGCAATTGGCTTTGGAACTAATAACAATTAGTATCAAAGATGATTTCATTTAAACTTTAATCTCAGGGGCGCCTGGGTGGCTCAGTCAGTTAAGCGTCCAACTTCAGCTCAGGTCATGATCTCACAGACCGTGAGTTCGAGCGCCGCGTAGGGCTCTGTGCTGACAGCTCAGAGCCTGGAGTCTGCTTCAGATTCTGTGTCTCCCTCTCTCCCTGTCCCTCCCCTGCTCATGCTCTGTTTCTCTCTGTCTCAAAAATAAATAAAAACATTAAAAAAATTATTTAAAGACTTTAATCTCATTGTTAAAGATAATAACATTATGCAAAATATAACACTGAGCAATGGCAATAGCTTATTGTTTTAAAATAATAAACTTCCAGGTTGTTGGTTTATGGAAAAATACAAGCTGAGCCAATTGTCTGAAATTAAAAAAAAAACAAAAAACTTGACTTCAAGGCTTTCTGTCTTTTCATTTTGATTCATGACTCCGCAATTGTATAAATTTCACAGTTATTTTTATTTTATAAAACAGAAAATGATTACAATTTCATGTAATGTATTGTACAGGTTTAATAGGATTGCACTCTCGCCGAGTACTGTAGTAACAAATAAATGCAATTGGAAATTGCTGACACAACAGGAACCTGGTAGTTCAACACAAACGCTTTCTGTAAATGAATCTGGCATAATTTCCCTATACATCTTGACTACTGCTTTCAGCTCTGCTCACAGGAGAGCAGTTGCACAGCACTGGTAAGAATTCACACTTTTGCCTTTCCTCTGCAGTTACGGCACAGCGGTTCAGACACGTTGGCTACAAATATGGCAAAACTCACCAAAGGAAACAGAGACAAAATGCTGACTCTAGAGTTGGGTGTCTTCCCACAAAGCTTATTGCCAAAAATCTACAGGTGCATCGTACATGAGAAAATTCACACAGCACCAGGAAAGGGCAATCGTTTCTGTGTCCATTTCCCATGCCAGTTGGGGGACGGTTGAACAGTTTTAATCGGGCACCTTTTCACTATCAACGGTTCTCATGTATCCACAGAGGTGTTACGTTTTCCTGAAAGTCCTAAAGGATGAAAAATTGAGGAGAGCCAGTATTTACCAGAAATGGTAACAAATACTAATATTTTAAATGCATACTTAGATCATATGTGTCAGCACTGATAGACTGAGGACAAAGTTTGGACTGTAAAAAAACAAATAAATTAATTTTCAGCGAAACATGCATAGTTTGGGCAGTTATACGCACATCTTCTTGGAAACCTGGCAGTAATCTCTCTGGAATTGAAAATAGCAAGAAAAACACAAGAATTTAGGAGAAATTCTTTGAGGGAAAAAGTGTTGATACCATTGACCTTTGAACCACGTGGAGGCTCGGGGTACTGACACCCTGCAGAGTCAAAAATCCGTGTATAACTTGCAATTGCTGAAAAACTCAACTATTAATGGCCCTCTGTTGGCTGGATGTCTTACCAATAACAAAAGCAATTGATGGGCACATGTTTTGTATGTTATATGTATTATACACCATAGCCTTACGATAAAGTAAGGTATAGAAAAATGTTTGTAAAAACAACCATGAGGAAGAGTAAATACATTTATAGTACTGTACTGTATTTATATAAAAAAATTCACTTATCAGTGGATTTGTGCAGTTCAGCCCTGTGCTGTTCCATGGCCAACCATGCTTGGAAATCAAGCAGAGAACTACAAATAAGAGTGTAAAATCATTTACTGAATCTCAATCATTACATTTACCGAGTGGTCGTTATGTGTGTGAATCCGTGCTGAGTTGCTGGCATACAAAGGTCAATGTACCTGGTTCTTGATCTGAAGAACGTCACTGCACAAAAGACATGGGCTTCACAGGAGAGGTGAGCGGTCATTAGCAAATTATTGCAATGGAATGGATTAACAGTGAGCACAGAAGTGCATGAAATCGAAGGTAGGAAATGTGAGCCGGGCCATCTAGTACTGCTGGGAGCTGAAGACGACGCAAGAGAACCATGCCTGGGACAGAAGACCATACGAAGGAAGGCACAGAGTCAAGAGACAGCATGCCTGAAGACTTTGTTATGTCTGTGAGGCAGAGAAAGAGGGAAGGTTAGCTGCACTCACACCCCGATTCTGGCTTGGGAGAAGGGCAGCCGATCGGTGACGTTCATTGAGATAGAGAATATTGAATAGGTGATATGAGGGAGGAAGTTTATGAGTTTAGCTGCGGATGCACAGCCTTCAAGGGTCACTGAAGAGATTTCCTGGAGGCACAGGTCATGCTTCAACTGCCATGACCAGTGCTTGGCTCAGAAGGCTTCTTGGAGTATCCCCAGAGGATGAACCACTTCTTCAACTGTCTACTTCCCACTCAAAGACCTATTCAATCCCCTCTTCCCATCTTCCTCCCAGCATCCCCCTGTCCCCATTAGCACTCGGCAGGTCATTGAAAGAATAGCTTTTCAAAACAACTTTTGTTTTTGTTTTTTAATTTAACTTTTTGCCCCAGTGGATCTCTCTGCTTCAAAGAAATTACTTGGAAGTCTAAGGAATGAGCAAGTCAAGTGGAACCACTTGGACGTTTTGGGTCCATTGAGAGGAATACCCCAAGAAGGAATAAGAAATCCTCAAACCCATTTTAGGGGAATTGGTAACGTCAAATCGTCAACCTAACAAACTCCCGGTAAATGCATAGCTGATGACTTTTCCTTTGAGATGTCTACCTTTGATATTAGCTCTATTCATTTATTAAAACTATGGCACCAAGAATAACATTAATGCACCTAAAGGGAGAAAAAGGGGTATTAAGAGAAGACAACTACAAGAAAAACCACAGTGTTGGGCATCCATGACTGTGCTATATGGCTTCGAGGATTCTGGTCCCATCATTGTGTACCTTAGGTTCTAGAAGCAGACAATCATTTAACATATTGTATCTGAGGGACTTTTTTCTAAAGCCACCAAAGAAAGCTTCTGACTTTGATTTGACCTCTACAGGAGAAAGATCATGGGGCTTTTATTGCTTATCAATCTTCTCAATCCTACTTGCATATTGGTTGGGCTAGAATATTTTATGTAAGGTCTACTTTCCTGATTTTACAGAATAAATAACAGAGGAAATGGCTCAAAAATATTGTTTTGTTGAGATTTTATTCAAAAGACTGTTATGTTATGATGTACAGAGTCATATCTAGAGGCGGGTATTGGCTATTCTGTTCATTCATTCATCTATTCAACAAACACTTGTTGAACCTTGATGTGCCAATTGTGGGAGTTATTGATATGAAGACATAGCCTTTGTGTTCAACAAGTTCTCAACCTCAGATCAAGACAAATATGCAAAGAACACATGAAGAATGTGGAGATTATCATTTCCCGACAGACCATGTGACCACTACAGGGAAATTTATTCAGTCCAAGTGAGTTTGGTAGATTTCTGCAAAATTTTCACAGAGTAGTATAAATTTGCTATTAGACTCCAAGCAAGGTGATTTGTGGGAAGAATAAAAGTGTATTCACGACAGAGTGAACATCTGTGCAAATAATACATTGTGCTGAGAAGTGAAAAGAATCCCATAAGCCCTGAGTATCATAGTGGTGTGGAGGTCAGACGGGATGTATATGTCTGCAGTCTCAGGGCTTCATTCACAGAGGATGCCCTCCCTAGAGTTGTGCAGTATACAACCTGCACCACTGTATGGGCATTCCTTCTCTGAGAAGATGATCCCAGAAAATCAGTTTGGGGCCTGATAGAGAAGAGCTACTACTCCGTTCTCTTGGGATCCACAATACTATTACCTTCTGGCACTTCTGACTCTGGCTGCACTCATTAGTCTTTTTGTGAACTCTACTTCCTTCCATGCTACATAACTGTTAAGGATTGTGAAAGTCCTCTACTTGAGCTACTGTTCTGTTTCGCTCTCTACCTTCTCCCATGATTGGCAGACTTCCAAGGCAATACTCTCTGCTAGATAATGTTGCCTTTGCATAACTACCTCTCTCCCAAGCTGACAGTATTTTCCTACTCCCTGACTTGTTCTTTCTTCGACTCGGAAAGTAGCCACAGCATTTACTGTGTTGTGATTACTCCCCTGTATTCAAATAATCACAGTTCCAGGTGGTTTCATTCTAATTATTTTTAACTTAAAATATTTTGTTGATAAACATAATGCAAGTACAGAAAACTGCATAAAATAAACGCGCAGATTAACAAATTATTATATGATGAATACCTTTGTAATACTCACCAACGTCTGGAGAAATTGATATTTCCAGGCCCACCGGAGCCTTTCACGTACCACCACCCACTCACAGCCCTCTCTCTCACTCAAAAGGAACAACTTTCCTGACTTTTCTTATTCAATTTCTTACTCTGATTTATAATTTTATCACCCAGTGTGTATCTCTGAGTACTATTGGGTTTTTTTTTCCCCTCTTAGCTTTTTATTCTGAAATAATTATAGATCAATAGCATGTGGCAGAAAATAGTACCGATATAGCGTTCATCCAACGATAACGTCTTGTGTAACTTCAGTATGATATCAAACTAGATACTGACATCGGCTCAATCTACAGAATTTATCTGAATGTTACCAGTTTTATTTACCTATTTTTTAAATATGTACTTATTTTTTGAGGGAGCGCAAGCAGGGGTGGGGCAGAGAGAGAGGGAAAGAGGATCTGAAGAGGGCTCCGTGCTGGCAGGCTGACAGCAGGGAGCCCGACGTGGGGCTCGAACTCAGGAACCGCGAGATCATGACCTGAGCCAAAGTCGGATGCTCAACCAACTGAGCCACCCAGGCACCCCTGAATTTTACCCGTTTTAAATGCACCCATTTGTGTGTGTGTGTGTGTGTGTGTGTGTGTGTGTGTGCACGCGCACATGTTCCTATAGTTGTACACAATTTTATTACATGGGTTGATTTTTTGTGACCATTAGAGCTGTCAAGACAGAACTGTTCCAGCCTTTCAAATATCCCACAAAGTATCCTATTATACTCACAGAGACCTCCTCTCCTGCCTATCATTAAACCCTGGCAATCACTAATCTCTTCTACCTAATCTTTCATTTTAAGAATGTTATACAAAGAGAATCATATGGTCAGTCTTTCAATCTAGCTACTGAAGAAGTTGGATCATCTTTCATCGAGAATTTTTCACAGTCTGGATTTTGCCAGCTGCATTCTCACAATATAAGTTAACAGGTTCTACTTCATCCTACATTTCCTGTAAATTGCTTACGACATCCAGACAGTTAATCGTATCAAATGTGGCTAATTTGGGAGAGAGGAGGCAAGATCACTTCATGGGCGGTGTTCATCCTTCAACAAGAGGTGTGCAATGTCAGACCATCTCTTTCCATGATGTTGCCAGTATTGACATCAATACCTAGATCCTTTAACCCATCCTCATTGAAAAAATAATATTCCAACGACATCTGAGGAAGCTTAAAGTATTTTTTCACTTCTTCACCGGTTCCTGTGTCCATATCGCACCTTTGCCTTGGCGTATCAAAGTCAGAGCACATTTCCTGCCTCTTGACCTTACCCTTAGACTTGTTACTTGCTTTGATCAATGGTATGTGGGTGGAATTGACCAAGTGACAGTTTCAAGCCTATGTTTTAAGAGGCTTCTGTGGTTCCATTTTCCATCTTGGGCTTTGGCCACCACCGTGAGAAAAACTTCCCCTCAATCCCAGTGTCAATCACCCCTTCATCCCGGGCCCCAGAATGGATACAGGTAGAACAGCCATGGCGAACCAGATCTGTAGCTTGAGGTTGAGTACTCAGCTGAGTCCAACCTATGTATGTCAGCCAACACTTGGCACATCCACAGATCCAAGAGAATAGATAATTGCTACTTTAAGACCTGAAGATTTGAGGAAGTGTTTTATTAGGCTTCGTTCTTATGGTAACGGCTACCCAAGAACACTTTCTTCGTTGGGGGCATTTTACAAAGAGAAACTTTACTCCTTCTATTTGGTTTCCCAATGGCTATCCATTGTAAAGGAAATGCAGAATAAATTCTTTATTCTGTCTCTTTATTACACTTTTTCAAATGATTGGTTTCCTAATATCCTTCCAAGGGACCCATTAGTACTTTTTCCTTTGTCTGTTTGGAGTGTGTGTGTGTGTGTGTGTGTGTGTGTGCATGCACAGGTGTCGTCATGCAAGTGTGTGTGATTATGAACTCATGTATTTAACATCTATGATGTGTTTCTGCCTACTGCTGTTATTTTCCTTATTGGTGCTTAATTTGTCTCACGTTCGGCCAATAAGACACTTCTCAAGTAGGCTCCCACATTTCTTCCATAAACTCTGGAGAGTGTCCTCTTACCTGCGATGAGAACATGCCCCAGGCTCCTCAACTTGTACGTTTCCTGCCCCAGACTTGCAGACAGCCGTTCCTCCAAGAAGCCCCCATGAAATGAACACTGGGCATGCAATGCTCATGGCTACTGGGTTGGTTGCTCATTGTTTCTAGTCCTTTTCGATGAAGGAAACACCTTAAAATTCTGAATTTAAAGTTGAATTCTGAAAACATGTGTGCAAATATGCACATATACATCCACATAGAATTCTGAATTATAAACATCTTCCTCCTTTTTAAGACAAAACACATCATTTTTCATATTGATATTTCCACTTAGAATTCTGGACTATAGCATGTTTATCTAACCTCTTTTATCCCTACAACTGTAGCTACTTGTTCCTTCAGCATAACTATTCTTTTATTTTAATGTTTATTTATTTTTGAGAGAGAGAGACAGAGACAGAGTGTGAGTAGGGGTGGGGCAGAGAGAGAGGGAGACACAGAATCAGAAGCAGACTCCAGATTCTGAGCTGTCAGCACAGAGCCCGAAGTGGGGCTCAAACTCATGAAATGTAAGCTCATTACTTGAGCTGAAGTCAGACACTTAACTAACTGAGCCACTCAGGCGTTCCTCATAATAATTCTTAATATGCCAGACACGGTAGAATTATAAATACATAAACTATGCTCAAAATAAGGTGTCAGTACGGCCACCAATGATAAGATTACTAAAAACAGTTTAAAATACATATGCTTTTTGCACACAATTCATTCATTCTCTCCATGTTTTTTACATTTATCCTGCACGCACGTACAGCTCTCAGTTACTGTAATCTCTACCTTACGAATTTTGGTTCTATAGTTTCAATTCTCTAGTGTTTACAACTAGTTTTTACATTGATGTTTTTACATTTTTTTTTTCTTTTTGGTTGTCTGAAGCTTCTTTTCTTTCTTCTTTTTTTTTTAATTTATTTATTTTGAAAGGGAGAGAGAGCAAGCAGGGGAGGGGCAGAGAGAGAGGAGAGAGAGAGAATCTCAAACAGGTTCAGTGCTGTCACAGCAAAGCCCCATGTGGGGCTCGATCATGATTTAGGCTGAAATCAAGAGGTGGATGCTTGATCAAACCCCACACTGGGCTCCATGCTGATAACCCAGAGCCTGCTTGGGATTCTCTCTCTAGCTCTTTCTCTGCCCCTCCCCACACTCATACGCATGTGCACACTCTCTCCCTCTCTCAAAATAAATAAATAAACTTTGAAAAAAATCTAATTAAACTGAAAAAAAAAAATAAGAGTCGATGCTTAACCTACTGAGCCAGCCAGGTGCCCTGAAGCTTATTTTCTAATTGATTGCCAAGGACAGCTCATGGGAGAAATATTTTTGAGTTTCATGAAATGTCAGCGTATCTGTGGTCTTTACATGTAAAAGTCAATTTGCCTGGATGTTAAATCTTTCATTCACTTTGTCTTTTCTTAGCTATCTTCTAGTATTTTAGCTATCTTACCTAAGTATCCTAATATTCCTTTGTCTTCTGTCATGAACTGATGCCGTAAGAAAATCTAATGACAGTCTGATTTTGTTAATCTTATCAGTAACTGGCTCACATAAGTGATTTTCTTTTTCTTTTTTCTTTTATTTTCTTTTTTCTTTTCTTCTTTTCTTTTTCCCTTTCTTTTCTTTTCTTTTCTTTTCTTTTCTTTTCTCTCTTCTCTCTTCTCTTCTCTTCTCTTCTCTTCTCTTCTCTTCTCTTCTCTTTCTGAGAGAGAGGGAGAGAGAGAGTGCATGCACAGTCGGGGGCGTGGATGGGGCAGAGAGAGAGAGAGAGAGAGAGAGAGAGAGAGAGAGAGAGAGAATCTTAAGCAGGGTCCACAGTCAGCACAGGCCCAAGGCAGGGCTTAATCTCACCACCAAGAGATCATGACCTGAACTGAAATCAAGAGTCTGATGCTCAACCGACTGAGGTCCCCAGGCTCCCTTCGATTTTCTTTCTCTTGAATGCCCAGTGGTTTTACAAATCAAATAATGTCAGTTTTGATAATTCTGAATTTATTTTCTCAGGTACACATTACACCTTTTCAGTGTATAATTTTGAATCCTTTTATTATCAGAAATTTTTTCTAGAATTGTGGTTTTGTAATTATTCTATTTCCTGATTTTAGTATTCTTCTTTGAGGGGCTTCCATTATATGTGTGTTGGGATCATGACTGCCTAGTTTCTATATGTGTCACTTTCTCTCAAGTCTTCAAATCCCTTTCTCCTTTTGATTTTAAATGTTTTTCTTCTTTTATCTTCTGCATCTTTTAAGGAAGTATCTGTTGAGTTTGTTCACTCTGTGTGCTTTCCAGGTTAACTTTCCTTTCTGAAATGGCATTTCCTTTACGTCTAATATTTTCTGGAGTTCTGTCACCTCAATCTTGAGCTTTTTTTCTAATTCGTGTTTATGCTATTATTTCATATCTTGCATCATCTTCAACTTCTAGGTTGTAACTTTTTTTCTTTGTTTGGAAATATTTGGTAATATTTTGCTTTTGTTTTATGGGCAGACCTTTCTGGAAGACATTCACTGTCTACAGGAATATTATTCTCTAATTTAATATTTTCCCTTAAGATAGCATTGCATGAATTGATATTAATTGTTTTATGTTCCTCCATTTTACATGAAATTAACTTTTGCCAAACTTTTAGGGGGAAAGTTTATGATAGCCTCCTTAACTTCTAGGAATCTTTTAAAATGGCTCAGTAACTCTCTTCTGTTGTTCTTGTGAAATGGTTAAAAAATATGACACCTTGCTTCATGAGATCTCCTTAGTCTGCCCTGCCTCCCCATCCACTTTTATTTGACTCTTCTTTTTCCTTTATTCCTATTGTTCTTGACCTGTCCATATTTTAATTTCTTTCCTGCAATTTCTCCTCAGTGTGAGGTATGTTTCCTGAAAGGGAATTTTGGCTCCTTAGCTGTGAGGGTTCCTGGAATCCAGTCAGCCCAGTGTACTGAGGCCATTTCAGATCAACTATGTTTACCCTTTGAGAGTGTGTACCTCTCCTTACATTAGCACCTACCCTCAGATAGTTTCACTGAGTTTTTGTTTTGTTTTTGTTTTTGTTTTTGAGAGAAAGAGAGAGAGAGAGAGAGAGAACAGGGGAGGACAGAGACAGGGAGAGAGAGAGAATCCCAAGCAGGCTCTGCACTGTCAGCACAGAGCCTGATGGAGGGCTCGCTCTTCTGAACCATGAGATCATGACCTGAGCCAAAATCAAGAGTTGGACGCTCCACTGACTGAGTCACCCAGGTACTTCATTACTTGTGAATTGCTAGGTCCTAAAGATATCCCAGTGCTTTCTTCAGCTTCTCTTGCATGGACACTGAAAACTCATGGATTTTACAGCTGTCTGCCATTTCATCAGTGCCCAGTTGTATTTTGGTGTTTATGGAAAACAGAAATCACAAAAGAAAAAGTGACTGAGATTGCAAATGGTGGAACTCAAAAATGTCTGGAAAGCATTAACAGTGTCTCACTCTAAAAAAAAAAAACAAAAAAAACAAAAAAAAAAAAACATTGGACCTGAGATTCCCCTGAATCCGCAAGGTTATTTCTTAAGTATACCTGTTGATTTTATTTTAAAATCAGATTCTTAATTCCAGATTGACATTGGGGTCAAATTTAGATTCCTCAGCAATTTTTCTTACATTATTACACTTTGTACAGTTAGCAGTTTCATCAAATGGTAGTTTATCTCTTTTTCATGCTTACTTTTTCAGGATTGTTTCCATAATAATTCTCAAAAGTCAGGACATTCATTGCTCCTTACACCAATATGCATCCTGACTAAATCTTCTGAATCATTCATAATTATATTCTCAATGCAAATCATTTCTTTGTGTGTTGGGAACATATCTTTAAGTCAGCTTTTTCCTTTTTTGCATGAATGGCGCTGTTTCTCAACTTAATAGCTTAGTAATATTGCAGAAGGGGGAGGAAGTTGCCATGTAATTGATTTTTACATTTATACCAGCTTTACCCTACTAGTAAACACGTATTTTTGGTCTCAGGAAGATTTTAGGAATGCCAGAAATCCATGATAAAATCCATATACCATACACTTAACACCTGATAAAGATTATTAAATTGGATTTTAATTTGAATCCGCTTCAACTACATATGTAAAGAAGTCTTTGCGTTATGATGTCGAAACCATAACATATACAAATATGGCTATTTCCGGCATCTAAGGAAGGTGGAGAACAAAATAAAGAAGCGACAACCCTGTGATGGTCAAACCTCACTCCTCCCTATGGTGTCCGTAGCACATAGCACTATTTAATCACTGTTTTCTTCTGAATCTACCTATAACCTCAGAACCTTTCTTAACACCACACTCCACGAATCATAGTTAGCCCAGGAATTTCAATCTATTTGTCATTCCTGGGACAGAAAAAAACATCCATTTGGAAGCTCATTCTGACGCTGGCTGTGGCTGGTGGGTGAGCGGAGCCCCGTGGAAGCCTTTTTCAGCATCAGGCTTCTGTTCCCTGGCACCTGCAG
Source organism: Panthera onca (assembly GCF_046562875.1). Taxonomy (NCBI): domain Eukaryota; kingdom Metazoa; phylum Chordata; class Mammalia; order Carnivora; family Felidae; genus Panthera; species Panthera onca. Next base: position 19,083,443 of record NC_138343.1, on the reverse strand, counting down.
GCTTGTTAAGCAGCCCAGCCTGATATCTTCACCCATTACTCTGAGAGAGCACTTGAATGACAGGCACCGAGCCAGTGTTTACCCTGTGGGGCTCCTGACACACACAATGTCTGTCAACACTCCTATCACTTGCCTGCTTATGCACACTTTTTTTTTTTTTTTCCTGATGTATTCATCACCAGACTGCAGACACCTAGTTAATCCATTTAGAACCTATCAGCTCTGTTCATCGGCTCATAAACCTATTACCTTGGAGGCGCCTTGCTAAGGGACACAGGTGCCAGACCAGTGCACAAAACCCAATTGAGTTATGTAGCAGGCAGTGAGGGGCTCCTAATCACGATTCTGACTGCATGGGGAATTGCCCGTGTTATGTGGTAGCAGCCACTTTATTAAATATCGATTTAAATCACGGCCTTTAATCAAATCTGATAGAAGACCTTTTTCACCTTCGCCCCTCTTCGGCTCCTCCTCTCCCCTCCTTTTCCAATCAGCCTGTCTGGTGACATCGGAGCCGAGGAATGAATAGTTAGCAAGTATTTCACCAGCAGAAAACCCTTTTCAACAGTAATGAGGCATTTGTGATAATCGAGTGATGAAATGTAAATGGGCAGTAATGAGCACAATTACGTCCACTGGGGAACCATCAACGTGGCTTCTTTCCTCACAGATAGATGAGCTCTTTCTCTGTCATTGCCCACTGCTGACTTCACAGGGAGGGAGGGAGGCTGGCTGGCGCAGGGTGGGAGCGGCCAGGGGTGGGTGCAGGAGGGGAGACCTAGCAGATCGCATGCGGTGAGCTCCAGCCACCTTGGCCTTTAACCCCTGGCCGTGACCTCCAGGGGCAGAGTCCCATCCCCCGCCCTCCTCGCTGGTGCCACCCAGCTGTCTCGGCAGGACCCTGGGCTCCCCGGGCTGCCTGGCTGGAAGGGCGCCAGGCCCGGGCTAACGAGCTTGCGGAACCTCGGGCGGTGGGACCAAGGCCCACTGGAGGCCAGTGGATCCTGAAGCCAGGGAGTGGGCCGCTGGCCAGGGGACCGCAGTGCGCCACTGCTTGCTCAGGAAACTAGCAGAGAAAGATGCTGGCATTTCCAGGAAACAGGACGGCTCGGCACATCTGTTATCGCTCTACCCAGGGTTAACACAATCTGGCACGGCCTGGCAGGATGCTTTTTTTTTTTTACAGCGAAGCCGGGATGACTACCGGTTGCAGACCAAATCTCAGGGGGCAGAGGACAGAAAATGGTTTGTGATGTTCGAACTTTACAATAAGTTGGAGATTAAAAAAGAAAAAAAAAAAAAAGAGTCCGCCCTTGACAAAGGAAATATGCCGTTTAGATGCTCTAAGAACACATATGAAATGAACTACTGGTTCGTTAATCGCGACGAGGTAATGTGCACATAGTCCCAGTAAAATTCTGTATGTGTGTGTTTCGGTAAAAATAACTTTAGTAAGCAAATGAGGGAAGTGTAGGCGTGCAGATGTCAGGGATTCGAGTTAGAATAGGAAAACGGATTTGAATGAATATTCACCAATGAGTAGCCTGCCAGCGTTATTATTTTTTCAGGTTTATTTATTTTGAGAGAGGGCTGAGCGGGGGAGGGGCAGAGAGCCAGGGGAGAGAGAATCCCAAGCAGGCTCTGGGATGTCAGCACAGAGTGGGACACGGGGCTCCTACTGGCCAACCATGAGATCATGACCCCAGCCAATACCAAGAGACGGATGCCTAGGCGACTGAGTCACTCGGGCACCCCAAGCCTAGAAATTTTCAACGCCACAAAATGTTAATATGTTTTAAGATTATGTTCCCACTTTTGGGGCTAAGACACCTGCCGTTTCTTTACTGACTTGTTCTTTGAACTCTGCGTCATGAACTGTTGATAATAAAAAATTAGGCCAAATTCTGATTCTGTCAGTAGATGAAGCCGTTAAGTGAACACCACCATGGATCAATATGAGACATGCATCATGGCTTAATAACATTATTTGCCCACAGACAATTTGACAAGATTAGCCAGTTGTTGTCGTCATTTGTTTTGTTTTTGCCATTTTCCAAATACTATTTTAAGAACAATTTTTCTTAGGACATTCATTTTAAGGAGTGCTCAATTTGTGGAAAGCTAAGGTTCATGGGTGGTTTCGTCTTTGTGTTCTTTTTTTTTTTAATTTTTGTTTAATGTTTATTTATTTTTGAGACAGAGAGAGAGAGCATGAACAGGGGAGGGTCAGAGAAAGAGGGAGACACAGAATCTGAAACAGGCTCCAGGCTCTGAGCTGTCAGCATAGAGCCCGACGCGGGGCTTGAACTCACAGACCGCGAGATCACGACCTGAGCCGAAGTCGGACACTTAACCGAATGAGCCACCCAGGCGCCCCTCGTCTTTGTGTTCTTAAATGTATTTGGAAGGTTTGGCAAAATGATTCCCTCAGAGAAACTGACAGATTGCCTTTTGGTGAATTGCTTGTTTGGTTTATCACTTACTTAGTAAATAGCCTTCTGGCAGTCTGGTTTTTTGTTAAATTGGCTTCCAAAACTTTGACCAAATTAAAAACAAGTCAATGCCACTCACTGACTTAGTATGGACAGGTGTTGCCTCAAAGCGTGATGTTGAGTCACTCAAGAACCCCAATTTTAGGACTCAGGTATATCACTGAAACCTACTGAGGCAGTCCTGTCAGGAAAAAACTTTCTTTTTTTAATTTTTTTAAAATCTTTTTACTTATTTTTAAAGGAGAGAGAAAGACAGAGCATGAGCAGGGGAAGAGCAGAGAGAGAGGGAGACACAGAATTTGAAGCTGGCTCCAGGCTCTGAACTGTCAGCACAGAGCCTGACGTGGGGCTCAAACTCACCAATTGTGAGATAATGACCTGAGCCGAAGTCAGACGCTTAGCCGACTGAGCCACCCAGGCGCCCAGGAAAAACTTTTAAAGAAAACATCAGTCTGGCATAAAACATTGTCCGTATGACTGGTCTTCCTTACGCCAACCACTTTGTTCTTTTGACTTCACAACTGGTTTGCCCTCTGAGTAACTAGTTCTCTACAGACAGGATGCAATTTCCCACCTCCCAGCCTTTGTGTATGCAGGCCTTAGGGTCATGAGGATCCCAGCCTGTGCCCTTCTTTCCCCTTCTTCATCATCACTCAACTTACATATCCCATCCTTCTTGGAAAGCCTTCCGAAGTTCCCAAGACGGAATATTTTGCACATTTTCCCAGCATCCATTGCTGCACCTGCTTCTTGGTTCTGCTTTGCATATTTTATCCATAGGAAAGCCCTTGGAGTTAAAAAGTTCCAAGATGAATTTTTAGGTTTGTATCCTGTGCATGAGTTTTTTGTTTTTTTTTTGTTTTTTTTTTTTTCCCCAGAGCATAATAGTTCCTTGGTAAATATTTCTTAACTAGAAATGGGAAGGTTTTAACCCACTTTCTTGACTTAGTAAGTATTCTGGGACTAATTGCATCTTAGTCTTATTCTTTTATTTATTTATTTATTTATTTTAAAAAAATTATTATTTATTTTTTTGAGAGACAGAGAAAGAGTGCGGGCAGAGGAAGGGCAGAGAGAGAGAAGGAGACACAGAATCCCAAGCAGGCTCCAGGCTCTGAGCTGTCAGCACAGAGCCCGATGCGGGGCTTGAACTCATGAAATGCAATATCATGACCTGATCTGAAGTCAGAGGCTTCTACTGACTGAGCCACCGAGATACCCCATTAGTCTTAATTTTTAATCGTCCACCTCCTTCTCCAAAAACAGCAAGGTCAGAAAATACCCACTAAAGGTCTGAAGGTTCTGTGAGGTTGTGGATGTGTTAAAAAAGCCCTAAGAAAATTCTCTCTTCCTCTCTGGTGCAAAAAAATCGAATCCACCATTTCTGAATCTTTTCCTGAGCATCTGACATGAGCATAGGTTCCAATCTGACAGATAAAGGATGCTTTATTTGCGATCTTTTTTTTTCTTTTCAAATCAGTTTGCAATTTTAAAGGATGCAAAAGACGCATGAAATGACAACACAAGGAGAATAGCTTGACCTACTTAGAAGAAGGAGCCATTTTAAATAATACAGAACCAGGTATTTGGATTTAAAATTGCAGGATAAGAAATCCTTTTAGATACGTTAATTGAAATAGATCCTCCATTTAGCAGGAAAAAAAAAAAAAAAAAAGAATGACTACCTGGTAACACTTTTGAGCTTGGTTAAAAATTCCATAACAGATGTTACTGTAATTCAGATTGTCATTGCCCAGAGTTCATTCCTATCAAGAGGGCCGGTGTTAAGCTATTTCTTTGTTCATTTCTCATGACTTTTCCTTCCTGCTGACGTTTTAGGACTGTGTTTTACTAATGTGCAGCACGCCTACTATAGGAAAAGAATTACAACTTAAACCAGTCAATTCCATTAATTTGGGGATTGGAGGAAGAGACATGTAACAAGAAAAGGTTGGTTAAATTAGATGGGAGTTTGGAAAATTGTAAGTTTCCGTTCCCACATTATTTTGAGCCAGTGCGACTTCATGTAATTTTGAAGTATGCCTAATTTTAAATGAACACATACCTTTTTATCAATGTTTTCATTCATTGTTTTGTAAAAAGCTGTTAAGAGTAAGCCTAAAGGCCATACTTAAGCTTTCACTCTAAAAAATATAAAGAAACTCATTTGAGTCTTTTAGAAATAACATAGGTTTATCGTATATGGCACATATCAACAATTTATTTCACTTTTAACCTATCACATAACCCATCCCGCAGTTATTCATGGATGTGGTTAGAAGAGGCTATTTTCCCCCTGACAAAAATGGGCCATTTTTCCCTGTTTAGCAAAATCTGGAACACAGATCATTATAGTGCTTTTGGCAGCTAATTTGAACATCAGTGACTCAACTTTGAGAAGAACCTTTTTTTTCTGCCCTAAAGAATCTCTGAGTTTTCAGACTCCAGTAATTGAAAAATCCCCAAACACTCACTCACAGAGGAGATACACATTACTGCAGGAACAGTCTACAAATTGTAAAGTATTCAATTTACATCCCCAGCACCTCAGGGCAGTTCTGAAGAATTTATATCTTTGGGAACCTTTGAACTAACAAAAGATAACATTTCACAGCAAAGTCTACTTGCATAAAAGTTTTTAACTCCCTTCTTTCCTTTTATAAAGGAACTGCTTCTTCACTTGTGATTCACACTGGGAAAGAGTGTGTTCGCTAAGAGGCAGCCCGTTAAAAAGGTTGGACGGAAGAAAAAAAAAAAAAAAGAAAAGCAAGAAAGCAAAAAATTAAAAGAAGTAAAAAAAAAAAAAGGAACATTTTTTTTTCTGTCAAAAACATGACGTCTGAATTTATGTTAATTATTCCTGAGCCGCTGTGGCATAGTTACCGTAACTCTTTGTTTTAAGATAACACAACAAAAAGGATGTTTTATTCTTATGAGCATCCTTCAGATTTGAGGGGAAAAATGATAAAGGTGTTTTTTTTTTTTTTTCTATTTGGTGTTCTCACCTGGGTACATCGATTTTTGATGAATAAACATGTCAAATATTTTTATATTTTTTAAAAAGTGCAGGGAAAATGCTTTCATTGGAGCATTAACATTTGGAGCATCCATGAAAACAATCCTTGTCAAATAAACAGGTTCACAAATAAAAGCTCTTCTCCTTGGGGCACCTGGTGGCTCAGTTGGTTATCTGACTCTTGGTTTTGGCTAAGGTCATGATCCCACAGTCCTGGGATCGAGCCTGACGTTGGGCTCTGTGCTGAGTGTGTAGCCTGCTTGGGATCCTCCCTCTCTCTCTCTCTCTCTCCCTTTCTCCCTCTGCCCCTCTCCCCTCTCTCTAAAATAAAGAAAATGAAAAAAAAAATTTTAAACTCCTTGCTAATTGCCATGTGTACTTCCACAGCCGATGACCCTTAAATGATTTTTTTAATTTAAAAAATACAGCTCTATACTGCTTAGTTCTCCTTACTTTCTGGCTCTTATAAATAAAGCACTGAGAAATTTGCAGTGGATTAAATTGGACCTATATTTTCTAGGCAGGAAATGATCTTTCTGTTCCCATTCCTCTGTTTGTTTGTTGTTGTTGTTGTTTTTCTTTTTTGATCAAAGATGATTTCTTGATGATTCAAAGATAATTACTACTCTTTTGACATCTGTAGCTCAGGCCAATTTTAGCTTTTGGATTGAAAATGGAAAAAGCCAAGAAAAACTCCTTTACGAAATCCTCTCTCGATTCCTTAATTAGCATATTCATTACCAATACTGTGGTTAACAGTAATGGAACATTTTAAATGCAATAGTTTGATAAGCTTTCTTTTTTAAGCTACAATTGATCAATGTTTCTGTTAACTAATAACCTAGAAATCCACAATCTCATAAAACTGGTTTATTCAGCCCAGAAAATTAGGCAATCCATCATGACCGATTTGCCCACATTTCCCCCTGCAAATAAGTGAGATGGAAACTTTAAAACCAATAAGATAATGCACTTTACAAATTCAACTGAGAGAGACGGATAAACTAAGATGCCACTGGCGTCAGTTACGAAAATCTGTCGTGTTTCCAATTATTTGAGCAGATTTTTGTATCCCAATTTGCTGCCAGCCTGGCCGCCTCTATCCCCCTCCTCCTGTTTTTTCCAACCAAATCATCAGGTCTTAAATCAGAACAAGCTCATCATATCATAGTATGAAAGGCCAACAGGGGATAAAGGACACCAGATGTTATATGAGTTTTCTTTTAGGCTTTCATTTCAGCCTTCCTGCATTCCCCATGCTGCTTTTTACTTGTCAGAAACGAAAATGTGCTTTGATAGATAACAACCCTATTTTCTTCACTGGCTGAGCTCAGAGAATACCATTAAGTATTGATATCTAGGGTGCTTAACTAGGGAATGTAATAACAGCAGTCCCAAAATTGGGGTTCTGCCACATTATTTTACATGCCAAGATTTTTGAAAGACTCAAAATTAATTTTGTTTTCCTTAGGAAAAAAAAAGTCATAGAGTTTTAGTTGTGAGACAGGAAAGGAGGGGGGCCCAAGGCTCATCCTCTCATCCTGTGAGACAGGAAAGGAGGGGGGCCCAAGGCTCATCCTTCCCTGTATTTCTACCTTGTCCTGCAGATTTCGGCTTCCCTCCAGAGGTCCACATATTCCTAGGAGGCTGTGGGCAGGTAAATTTTTGAAACGCAACTCTGGCCCCAGGCTGTCAGTGTAAATCATTGAACTGCTTTGGACTTGGGGAGCTTAGCATCTGTACAACTTTTGTTTACTTCACAAAGAAGGGGGAAATCAAAAGGATCTTCCCTAATCTATGGTCCCTGAGAAAATCTCATCATGCTTGATGATGGCAACTCTGACACAGGGCCAACTGGAACACCTTGATTCGCTCAGGGAGTTCAAGGTCAGCCTCTACTGGCTATAATAATAAAGCCAAATTATGCGATTTGATTCAGGACACAAGATCACACTCCCCCAGCTTCCAATAAAACTATATTTAAAAAAAATGATCATAGCCATCGCAGGATATGTGTAGGAAAGGGATGTACCTGTCCTTCTGGACTACGTGTGACTAGGGTATGCTCTGCCTGAGAGGAACAGATAAAAGTTAAATTAAATGAGAAGAGGTGTTTACCTACAGTAGCCTTAGGTGATGTAGGTGGTGGGAAACACTTGAATCATGTTTTATGAGAAAATACCATTGTTAAGTCTATAGCAGTGCCCATAACGAGAGGTGATTCCTTCCGGTTCCCCAGGCGCCAGGAGACAATGTCCGGAGACACTTGGGAAGAAGGGGGTTCCTGGGATCTAGCTGGTGGAGGCCAGGGATGCTGTCAAACATCCTGCAAAGCAAGGACAGCCCCAAGACAATTATCCAGCCCCAAATGTCAACAGTGTCAAGGACGGAGAGTGAAAATGGTAAAAGAGCACTGATGTCACAATACCGAAAGAGCCGAGTGGAGACGTGGTGTCACAACGGCCGGAGGTGTCAGTCCAGGAAAAACGGGGAATCCTGCAAAAGCTCTCATGTGGTTCACGTAGGTGCAGCAAGTTGGAACCTCAAGGAACTCCCAGGGCTTGACTACCCAGCTTGTAACTCTCCTGTGACCGGTGGCTGGAACTTACTAAACATTATCTGGAGAGAATAAGCTGTATGATAAAAAAAAAAAAAAAAAAAAAAAAAAGGCACCCAGCTGCTCAGATTAAACCCTGCAATCGCCCGCGAACCACATACTACTCAATGGCACGTGGCGCCCACTAGATAACTGTTCATTTAATGAACAAAAGAATAATTGTTTCTTAATTGAGTGAATAAACAAATGAGCTCTTTCTGGGTCTCCACACTTGGGGAGGTTTGCTGACTCTTCTCCTTCACTAAGCCCAGCAGGGGTAGTTTAATGACAAATACCTTAGGGATTTTAAGGGGCACTTGCAGACCCGGATGCTTCTGATAGACACAGAAGCCGCTGGCTCACCTGTAAGACACTTACTTCGCAATAGAGTATGGGAGGTTATATATAACAAACTTCATAGAGATAGAGGTATATCTACACACACACACAAACACACACACACACACACACACACACACACACACCCATACATACATAAGTTGTACATAAATAAATAAATAACTAGGCTCAGTTCTTGATCTTACTTTATCCAGGTCCTTTATCCAGATCCTTGTAAAACCTAGTTGAGTAGCAACCTTGCTAAGTCAGTTTAGGAACAATCCCACACCCTTGGTATCAGACCACTCTTGACATTTTAGGCTGCTTATCCTCTACAAGAATTCTGTTGAGTAAATCTAACAGGAATCTTCCGTAGCCCTGACATCTCCTTTTGGTAAGTTGTCCCCCACCAATTTCCACTCTGCTCCTTCATTACAAATCCCCCCTTTTCCTTGTTGGAGTTGGAGTTGAGTCCAATCTGTCTGTCCCATGCAAGACCCCGCTGCAGCGATCCATTCATTCAACAAGATGCTGTCCTCTCTCCCCGCCATTGAATAAAATCTGCTTTACCTTTTTTTAACAAGTATCATGGAATTTTTCCCCTTTAATAGAACAATATTTTTCTTTAATATGTGCATACATATTTATACTGATCTGTGCACTTATAATCTGCCTAGAAAAAAATCTTTCTCTGAAATTGCATAAAAGAAGATGCCGAGGGGGCCTGGGTGGCTCAGTTGGTTAAGCGTCTGACTTTGGTTCAGGTCACGATCTCATAGCTTGTGAGTTCAAGCCCCACATCGGGCTCTGTGCTGACAGCTCAGAGCCTGGAGCCTGCTTCAGATTCTGTGTCTCCCTCTCTCTCTCTGTCCCTTCCCTGCTCATGCTCTGTCTCCCTCTCACTCAAAAATAAACATTAAAAAAAATTAAGAAGATGCTGAATCTCGAAATCCTTCTTCCCTACTCGCATCTGGTATAGGAATTTCATCATGTATTTATGAAACCACATTCTTAAAAGTGATTTGTAAGTGCTATAGCACATGAGAATTCAACATAATTATCTGTTGCCATCAGAATAGATGTGAAGGATTATAAGATGTTCTTTTTGTCGTTAAGCTCACGCGGATCCCATACCACGAGGGTATCAGTCTGCAAATCTTTTATGGACACAGGAAGAGGACACTTATCGATTATACAACATGAGCCTCACTAAATATGCAAGTGTCACTGCTAGAAATGAAAACAATGACTTGGAAGCAACCCGAGACCATCATTCAAACAACTTGTGTGGATTTTTACAAAGGGAATCCGAGACTGCAGCAGATTAATATATGGCTAAGTAGGCCATGACTCAAATTATGAACGACTGATGTGTAACTTAGAAGTTAAATCATAAATACACAAAATCCAGGAACTTGTGGTTTAAGAAACAAAAATTTGTCACTGTCTAGGCAGGAAATGCTGGACAAGAATTTCTTTGGTATCAAAACTCATCATCCTAAAATAGAATTCAGGGAAAAATTAAATGGATTTTTAAAAATCAGTTAACATAATGTATTACTTATTAAATTCTTTCATAGAGCAAATAGAAGACTGATTTCTCTGGAGCCATTCATGCCCCCAAAAGTTATAATTAAAGACACAAATTGAATGATTTTAATAATGATGAACGTTCACCTTTTGAGTGCTTAGGTATGGTAATATGATAGTCACAGAAGGACTATATCTTCCATTTTCATTTAACTTTGTCTCCTGGGATTTATGAGGGCACTTTCTCTCATTTACTTATTTATGGACATTAAAATATCAGGATCTCGGTGGCTGTGTTGTTTTTTTTTTTTTTAATAGAATTAGAGTAAACCACTAAAAAAAAAAAAGACAAAGAAGGAAAACAAAACCCACAAAAACACAAAAAGACACCGTGGGGTTTTGAGGCCACAGAAGGCTTTCTGAATTTCCCAGTGTGCACATCTATGCGTGTTCCCCCCTCTTCCTCTCTTTCCAGTTGGGCAGGGTCCTGCCAAGAACAAGGATTTGCACGTACGTTGGCACGCTGCCTCTGTTGTTTTCCTTTTTGCAGAACACAATTAGCGATCATCGACGTCTTTAGAGAAAACGCTCGTAATGGAAAAGTGAAATAAAAAATACTCTTACAAGGCGGTGGCAAAATGCAGTATTAAAACTTGCTGGAAAATAAGCAAGCTCTGCAAGCTGGTTGGTCAGAATATTTGTATTTTTGGATCATTTAGGAAAATCCTATTACGGCCTTAGCCACAGACACATCCCTGGTGTGCAAGATAGAGGCAGTTCATAAAACACGCAGCATTTTCAGCCAGAAAATAGGGCAACCTATTGCTTTCTGTAGATGGCTGTTACACCCCAGTTCCCATCAATAGAACATAATCTCATTGCAGCAGGCAGTACTTGGTATCAATGAAACACAAGTATTTTTAGATACGTGCACACTTCTCCTCCTGAAAGGACAAAAAGATTCTGTGTTTTCGCAATGACTAGCATCTTCAGAACATATTTACAAAACACGGTGGTAGAACAAAGAGGTACGGTAGCTAAATGCAGGTACTCAGAGAATGCCATCCCTTTTATTTCCCCCCTTTCCTCTTCAATCTTTTTCTTTCTCCCTGTCTTGCATACACGGTCAAATCTCCAAATGCCATTACAAAATGATTTGAGTCACGGTGTCAGCTATATAATTAATCTTCCCATCAGTGGATGCCAAAGGAGAGGTCTGTTTCCATAATGCCCTCTCACTGCTAGGGTAGGGGGATCTGTGTGCATTCGACACTCGATCAGGATGAGTCCCCAAAAGAGTGGGATACGTGCCAAGTTCCAGAAGCGTATGCAGGTCCAGTACTAGGTAGGTTACACGCCCAATGTGACCAGTCTCCACCCATGCAAAATAAAATAAATTTTGCTGTGCTGTTATCACAATGATTAAAACATAATAAGCTAATGAGATTACAATAGCTGATTGTGAACGAGACCAATTGTGTTAATTGCAAGCTCCTGAATGGCAATTTTAGCTGCTGCTGAGTTTTGAAATATAATCAGTTTTACTAATTTTATCTGATTTCTTAATGAAGCTTGCCCTGAGCAATTCTTCTATGTGTTCTTTAGCAAACAGTGTGTGTCATAACCACTGACATTAATCTCGATTACTTTAGTTAAAATAAATAGTTATACTTGGGTGGCTTTCAGAAAATACATCATAGTAGATGTAATGCTGGAAAGCAAAGAGCTTTTCATTTTCTTCTCTGTTTGTTTGGCTACATTTTATTTGATGCATTCCTGCCATGAAGATTCTCTCTTTGGTGTTTCCAGATCCTTCCTAGAGTTTTACCGCGTAAATCAGGAAAAGCTACTATTTGTTGATTTGTAATACTTCTCCATCAGTTGAGAATGAAGATAAGATTCACAATGAGGAGAAAGTCGCTGATATCAAATGTATCCTTTGTACAAGACCAGAAACAAAACAAAAAAAAAAGTTGTTGAAAAGTTTCGGGAAAGTTACCGTCTCCTGGGCTCTGTGCTGGGGGTACACAGATCCCAGCGTAAATACCAACCACTACCATTAATGGTTGAGAATACGGACAGGCAACACTCAAGTTCTTTGTTTTCACAGTGGGTTAGTATACACTGGATGTCTCCTCTGAGCCTTTTAAGTGCATTGGAAGACTTGGAAGTCGGCCATGCCAAAACAGCCAATTATCAAAGACTAGAAATGGGAAGGGAAAATAAAGTTGAAGGAAATCAAAAATGCCATTTACGTGACCTAACGAAACATCTTTCATTTTGATTTTGTTTTTTTTCATCCTCAGTCTTCCACTGTGCAATTAGGAACGTATATTTAGATTATGCAATGCCTGTGGGCAAAGGTCAGATGGATTTTTATAGACGAAGTGAGCGGTGGGATAAAAACTTTGGAACTCCAGGAAACCTCTAAAATGAGATAAACTGTATTAAAACATCAAATAAAAAAATTCAACTGTGGTTATACAAGCAAAGGTATTACATCACATCCACACTAACATTTATTTATTTATTTTTCATTGACTTGCAATGTTGCATGCAGGTAGGTGCATAAATAGCACAAATCTTAAGTATACAACTGGATGGTATGTATGTATCCATGTAATTACTACCCAAGAGGCGCCTGGGACACTCAGGGTTAAGTGTCCCACTTCTGCTCAGGTCATGATCTCACCGTTCGTAAGTTCGAGCCCCCCCCCCCCCCAATCTGGCTCTGTGCTGACAGCTCAGAGTCTGGAACCTCCTTCAGATTCTGTGTCTCCCTCTCTCTCTCTCTGCCCCTCCCCCACTCGCTCACTCTCTTTCTCAAAAATAAATAAACATTAAAAAAAAAGAGAGAGAGGGGTGCCTAGGTGGCTCGGTTGGTTAAGCGTTCGACTCTTGGTTCGACTCTTGGTTTCTGCTCAGGTCATCATCTCACAGTTTGTGAGTTCGAGCCCCATGTCGGGCTCTGTGCTGACAGTGCGGAGCCTGCTTGACATTCTCTGTCTCTCTCCCTCGCTGCCCCTCCCCCTCTCACTTTCTCTGTCTCTCTCTCAAATATTAATAAAGTTTAAAGAGAGAGAGAGACCAAGAGCTAGAACATTTCTAGTACCCCAGATTCACTTTATAATTATTTTACCCATATTGGTGTTTAATTTTAACTATGTGTCTATGTTTATAAAATAAATTAATAAGTGATTTCATTCTTGTACCATCCTTCGCTAAGTTTGATATTGAGGTTATATTGGTGCATATGTTAGAGCTTTCCAAGTATTTCTTTTCCTGCTCTCTGCAACTGGGTACCTAAGTTGTATTACCTCTTTCTTGAAATTTTGATGCAACTCTCCTGGAAAACCTATCTGGCCTATCTCTTCTGTTCTGTATTTCTGTGGTTATTTTTAATTATCTTTTATTAGAAAATTGTCAATTTCTTCAAATTTTCAAGTTTATTGGTCTGCATTTATTATTTAAAAATTCTCATGTTTACTTACTTTTATAATGCTGTCTGGCTTTTTGCCTATTTGTTTGGTTTTGAAAGATCTAGTTGAACATGTGTCTAAATAAATTTAAAGTCTGCATGTTTGCAGTTAGTAAATGTGGGGTTCTGTTCACACATTTAATGGGGTATATATGGAAAATAAGCCTTTGATCAAATGGCATGTTTGCCCATGGATAAAAGAAGGAAATATATTTGATATTAGAGTTGAAGAAGAATGAAAACCTACCAACTCAAACTCACTGGCCAGGAGCAGTAGTTTAAAAAACAACAACAAAGAAACAACTTTGTTATTCACTGGAAAGTATTTGGCCTACATTTTTCAGATAGTACAAGTAATCGCATATTGTTTTCATGGCTTTCTGTTTTGATATAATTTCAAATTTACAGAAAATCTTCAAACGTCCATAAAGGAACCCCCCAGACACCTATTGTCTATCATTCACTATTATTATTCACTATGTGTTTACATTTTGCTCCATTTTCTTTATCATTTTCCTCCACTCTTCTAATATCTCTGGATAAAAAGATGGATAGATAGATAGATGATAGATAGATAGATAGATGATACTTATTTTCCTAACCCATTGAGAGTAAGTTGAAAACAGCATGTCCCTTTACGTGTGCATTTATTAATTCTTATTCATTTGGGTTTGCCTGATCTCTCCTTATAATTCAGCTCAGATAGTTTGTTTTGGATAGGAATATCAACAAAGTGATGATGTTTCCTTCTCAGTTGATTTTATTAGAAGGTGCATGTTATCAGTTTCTCCAAATGTTAGTGATATACCATTTAGAGATTGAGTCAATGTATCTACCAAGTTTCTATATTAATAAATTAATATTTCCTCCATGACTAATAAGAAAGCTATTGTAACATAAGTCTATGTAAGCATCTTGTTCCTTGTCAAATTTTCACCCCTAGTTTTATTATTTGTCAATGATTTTCTAACCACGTATTGTTATATATTTACTAATCAGTGTTCTACTTAGGGAAGAGATTTTTCCATTTCTCTGTTGATTTATTTCTTTCCTTACTTAATTTCATTCACGTGGGCTAATCGGTTTTCTTTTCTTTTCTTTTATGGATTGATTTTATTTAATGTATCCATTTTATCATAATTTATTTTGAAGTTTAAATTATTTAGATTTTACTATTTGGGAACTTTTCCAATTTGGCTTTTTTTTTTGTTTTTTTTTTTTTTTTTGGTCTTTTTAACACACTCTTTAGCATGGTTCTTTGAGCACTGTCTCAAATTTGGGGGAAAAAATAAATTCTAGCCTCCTCTTACATTTTTCCCTCCTAAGACATCTTCTTAAAAAAAATTCTGAAACATTTGAGGCATTCATGGATAGTAGCCCTTACCAGTGAGAAGAGGAATGGTCCCATGCTGTGATTTCTAGAATAATAGGAAAGATGTTAATCTTTGAATTCCTTCTCCCCCACTGGCCTGAAATTTCATCCTCAGAGTTTCATTCTCAGTAACTATAACCCCTAAATGACCATAATCTCCAAGAACACAGGGACAGCGTCTCTTCTATTTACCAAGATAAATCTCCATCTATCACAACCAAAGTAAGTTTATTGGAATGAACCCATGAAGCAATGAATGAACAGGAGCCACAGAAGAAGAAAAAGTGAAAAAACAACAAACTGAAATATTGCCCCTAATTTTTCCTCTACTATGGGTTCACAAGGCTTTATATCACATTGTTAAACCTTTATTCATTTATTTCAGTGATACTATTATTAATAAATGTCCTCTCTTGGATCCCATGTTTTAAAAGGCTTCTGTGATAAGATAGTGGCATTGTTGGGGCACCTGGGTGGCTCAGTTAGTTAAGCTTCCAACTTGGGCTCAGGTCATGGTCTCATGATTCGTGGGTTCGAGCCCCACGTCGGGCCCTGTGCTGACAGCTCAGAGTCTGGAGCCCGCTTGGGATTCTGTCTCCGGCTCTCTCTGCCCCTCCCCTGCTTGTGCTCTGTCTCTCTGTCTCTAAAATAAATAAACATTGAAAAAAAATTAAAAAAAGAAAAGAAAAGATAATGACATTATTCAGTGATCTTAAGAAGTTTGCCCAGCTATCACAAGGCTCTTGCTACTAATGGATTCTTAATTAACTAACCGTTGTGATGTCAATGTCACCTCATATTACTGCTTTGTCATACTGAACCCCCGCATCTTGCCAAGTCATGTCTCAGATCTACAGTGTATCTCTAAGGACAGGGCGCAAGTATTTCCAAGAAGCCACTCTCAACATTTTCTGTGTGTTGATAGCAGAGTTAAACTATCGGTAACAGAATTTGGGACGATGCAACACGAAGAACTGAGTCTTGTCTGAAATATAAAAGAACTGTGTTCGTTTGGACAGAAAGTTAAACAAACAAATGAAAAAGTTGCATGTTACCCTCCTCAAGCCACTGTCTTAAAACGCATGAAACAAAACTGCATTGCATGAGAGGCTGATTGCCAGAAGGTTTGAACTTCACAGTAATTTGGCTCTTTCAGTTTGCCTTTTTGCTAGGGGTGTCTCACCTTTCTCATCAGATGTGACATTTTGTAACAGAAGGTGAAAATTACTGGCCTAGGGGAGATGGAAACCAACCATAAGATTATGGCTGTCCCTATCAAATTCAGTATCCAGTGAGGTCAAAGGAAGACTTGTAGGGCTTGCTTTGCCCTGAATGCAGAAATACTCGCGTGTATGAACGCTCCATGGCTGTAAAACGAGCCGGACTCCTAGCATCCCAATCTCTACCAGCATCACCAGGTAGGTGTTCCTGTTGAGGTCTGAATGTTTGTGTCCTCACAAAATTCATATCCTGAAATCTTAAAGCCCAATGTGACGTATTAGAAGGTGGGGCCATTGGAAAGTGCTTAGGGAGCCTTTGGGAGCCCTCATGAATAGGATTAAGGTCCTGATAAGAAAAGACTTCAGAATGATCGCTGGTCCCTTCTGCCAAATGAGGATGCAGTAAGAAATTTGTGACCCAGAGAGCCCTCACCTAATCACGCTGGCTTCCTGAACTTGAATTTCTGCGAGAAATAAATTTTTTGTTGTTTACAAGCTACCCAGCCTGTGATATTTTGTGGTAACAGGACAAATGGAATAAGATACCTTCTTCAGCTTAAAATTAAAGGCTCCCATGGGGCGCCCGGGGGGCTCAGTCGGTTGAGCGTCTGACTGCGGCTCAGGTCGTGATCCACGGTTTGTGAGTTTGAGCCCCGCCTCAGGCTCTGTGCTGACAGCTCAGAGCCTGGAGCCTGCTTTGGATTCTGTGTCTCCTCCTCTCTCTGCCCCTCCCATGCTCATGCTCTGCCTCTCTCTGTCTCTCAATAATAAATAAGCGTTAAGAAAAACAAAAATAATACAATAAAAAAATAAATAAATAAAATTAAAGTCTCCCAATTTTATGACACTTATTCAGAAAACTAAGTCAAGTTTCTCCTATTTATAGGACAATGTGCCGTTAGAAAAATTAACATTTCTAGAAAAGGAGGTCTAAAAAAAGACTTCTCAGGAGAATTGAAGATATTCTGTTTAATTCCTCAGAAGCTTATATTTTAAGAGAGAAAATATGCTTACCTCTCACGAAAAAATAATAGATAATAGCAGTACAAGGATCCCATTGCCTTCGTGGTGAAGCCAGAATATTCGTGTTGGTATCAGAGACACTTCACAAGGAGACTTTTCCCAAAGTCTTTCTTCTTGGGCAATCTTTTGTTGCTTCGATTTACTTCTCTGAGTAATATAGTAATAATACTGAATTTGGAAGTCAGTGTGAAGATTAAATGAGATTAAGTACGTGAAGGATGTACTCTACGAAGATTAATTGGGTACCTAGCACACGATTCATTGAACACACACGACACAGGCATAAGGTTTACATTTCTTCAAAGTTTATCTGAGTAGGTTAAGTGTATTTTCCAAAATCTGCCATGCAGTGATTTTCAGGATATGCCTATGTTGGTGGGAGTGTTTTTGGTCTTCCATTGATCACGTGAGGAAACGAATGGCAAGTAATCGATGTTCGTTTTAAATCTTGCCAATTATGTTAGGAATGCTGCCACAGACAAGTAATGGATGATGGGGAGGCCATCGTCATTTTGGACAATGTTGAGCAGAGGCTCCTTACATTTTTAGAGTCGTATCTGAAGTTCTCGAGTGTATGTTATTAAACATGGATCATCTTTTGTGAATGCAATCCAATGCGTGAAATATTTCTACATTTGTTCAGGTCTCTGAATCTTGTCGTAAGGACAGGAATTTGATAGAATTTATAAATGCCCGTCAAATTCACACCGTAGTCATGATCCACTCCACATTGGCCTCTTCAGAATTCAGCTTTATTGCTGAGACGAAGAAGTTTGTGCATGTTTTCAAATACCTAAAATAAATACTTAGCTAGTGTTTCAACTAGCTAAAAGGAACACGTCAAGTAAAACAAGATCGCAAAAAGTGCTAGGATGACATCTTTGTGTCAGGAACACACACAGACACAGAGATACATTCCACTTAACCTTTCTGAATAACGTGGCTTATGATTTCAGTTGCATATCAATTAATATGCATATCGCATATTTTCGGTTGAATTTTTACTTACCCGTGTTTTACGAAGTGTAGCGTACCTTGTAAATATTTATTTCAGAAGGTCATTACCTACTGTTGTTGAACTGTACCAGATAAATAAATCTAGTTTTATTTTAAGCTTATGATTCCATTGCTGGATTACTTGTTTTATGCTCTGTCGCCAACCATATGTCACCCAGATTGCAAATTATTCAAAATCTATGTGTTAATTGACTGAATTATATTGAATACGTAAATTGAGGCAAGGAGAGATAAAAAGAAAACCTGTCAGAATTTCATTTTAAAATAATATTAAAAGGAGGCAAGAGGGAATTACTAAGAGTGCATGAAGGTCATGTGCTCAATAGTTTCTAATTGTATATGGTTCTTCCCCTCCCCCACCACTGGCTATGATTTAAAAACTTATAAGAACAATTTGAAGTGTGGGGGCACCTGGGTGGCTCAGTCAGTTAAGCGTCCCACGTTACCTCGGGTCATGGTCTCCCGGTCCATGGGTTCGAGCCCCGCGTCGGGTTCTGTGCTGACAGCTCAGAGCCTGGAGCCTGCTTCCCATTCTGTGTCTCCCTCTCTGTTCACCCCTCCCCCACTCATGCTGTCTCTGTCTCCCCAAAATAAATATACCTTGAAGTGTGAAGTATTATAGATAAGTTTGTTATCTTTAAACTGTATTTTCTCACTTGATACTATAACTCAATGTCCCCTTTTGCCCTCCCTGGCATGGGGCTTCCCTTAGCCGTGTTCCTTCTCTGGTAGGAGAATCCATGGCTGATGGAGGCACTTGAATTTACAGAGAGGGAGGGGTAATGGGTAGAGAGGTTTCAAAAAAGGGAGCTGAAAAGAAAAAAATATAGACAAATTTGATAAATGCGGAGCAGTAAAATTGAACATAATTCTTTATTCTTTCTGAAATGATCTATTCTTCCTTTCCCCCACTTTTCCCCATCTGAGTCACCCAAAGTCTTAAGACTCCTTGAGTGTTTGTGCAGGTAGCCCGCCCCCTTCACCCCCAAGCACCTACCACTGGTGTTTCAGTGTCACAATATGAACGGGGTAAGAATCCAACCAGCAAATCCTTTCCTCCTTTATCTATTTGCACATTTTAAGATCACTGACTCTGTATTTAGGTTGTTCCAAAAACATAGCTAATAGCTAAATGATCTGAAACACATTCTCCTCTATGGCATGTATCAAGTTTTCAAATATCATTTTGAACACATACTCCTTCCCACAAAATACCGCAAGGACTTTAATGAGAACCCACAAATTTCCCTACCATTTCTCGGGTAGAAATGATACAGTAATTGCATCTCAGATTTTGGTTGGTGGGAAAACAGTATTAGTAGCTCCGTCCCAGTAGAAAGAGTCAGGTTTCATATGCCAAGATGCATTTTCAGATTCAGCCATCAATTCAGGGATTGTTAGAGGGAAAATAACTGATGAGGGGAACAAAAAAAGAAGTATTCCAAGACTTCTACATGAAGAATATTGTGCTAAAAATTAAAATGCTTAGCTTTGCCATAAACAAGTTGTGCGATTGGAAGCAAATTAAACTCTGTGAAACTCGAAAGTCTCAAAATGAAAGCCATAGATATCTTCCAGATAGCGTCAATGTTTCTGTAATATTAATAATCTACGATGCCACACCGAATCACTTTCTAATCGACCTCCAGAATTTCACTCAGGGATGCTTAAAAAATCCACATTTATGTATAATAGGGTTTGAATATTTTACTCTTTCAAAAGAAGTAATGCCACTTTCTGGCGTGGTGCCAGGAATATGAACGTGTTCATCGACTCTGGATTGTGGATTGCCTGCAGGATAGAAAGACACAGCCCCACACCCAAACTGCTCCTGGAGAGGAGGGGGTGAAGTGGGAGGCGTATCTCCAATGCTTCAGGGACCAGGTGGGAAAGGAGGGCTACTCCATCAGAAGCGATCTAGAATGAACTGGATTCTTTTGTTTTGCGCCGTGGGTGATCTGTTCCTCAAATGTGTTAAACCTGTTTTTAAAAGCATTTTCATGCTAAAATAGTATATGCTCTTTGATTAAACAAGCAAGAAATTCAGAAAAGTAGAGAATAAAATAGGAAAGTTCTCTGCTTGTCTCCCCTAAATCTTACTGTCCACAATAGCGATTAAGAGGCTGATGTATGCTTTTTTTTTCTTTTTTAAAATTTTTTTAGTGTTTCTTTCTTTTTTTGAGACAGAGAGAGAGAGAGAGAGAGAGAGAGAGAGAGAGAGAACATGGGCAGAGGGAGAGAGGGAGACACAGAATCCGAGGCAGGCTCCAGGATCTGAGCTGTCAGCACAGAGCCGGATGCAGGGCTCTAACCCGCAAGCCATGACATTATGACCTGAGCTGAACTGGGACGCCTAACTGACTGAGCCACCCAGGCACCCCTGGAAGGATTAATATAGGACGATTTGGGGCAAGATGTCTGGGCCAGAGACATGTGGATGTATATTGGAGACATAGGCTAAACGTGGGATAAACTTTGTATCATATGTTAACTTTTATCAGTGGGCAGTCACTGTGGAAAAGGTACTAACCATCAGTAGACAGTATGGCTCAGCCTGTTGACATCAGTCATCATCTGTCACCCTGGTGCTGATCCTTTGGGGAGTGAACAGAAGAGCCATGATGGCAGAAATAGAAGCTATGCATAAATCCAGGAAGATGGGGTCCCATTCATCAAAGCCTTTCTTGTTCCTGCTTCCCATGTCCCTCTCTTTCCTTCTCCATATGCCTCTATATGGTATCACATTTCTGGAAGACTAATGAGCCGGTTAGTTGTAAGTTGATTAACTTGACGTTCTCTACTCTAGAAGGAGCAGCAACTTATCTTGACTGGATGACACATATTCTGCAGATGAATTTGCCTTTCCTGCCTGCAAGGATTCACCCAGCCACACTATGTTAGGGTTTACAAGGTTTTAGGTCCATTGACATGTGATCCTATATAGCATAGCATCCACCAAAAACCCACTTTCTGGCGAAAGGGGTAAAGCAGGGAGCACCTAATCATGGGATATAGTTTTCTATACAATGCCACCCCATGCAGAAGTTTCCAGGCTGATAGAAGGGACGGCATGACTTGTAGAGGTACTCTTGGGATTCAGCTTTGAGACGAGACCCAGAAAGGATAACATGCTCTCCTCCAGATACGTAATGACTGCTAAATTGGTAACCAATATAAAAATACAGTGTCCCCAATTTGGCAGAGAATACAAAAGTCTGGAAACCAAGTAGGGAAGCAGGGACTTTACTTACCTTCACTTTCAAAGACTCTCTTAGGCAAGTTATATGACTTCTTCTTAACATTTTTGGTTCTGTGAGGTTAGAGGTCCTGGTTCCCAGAGAGGAGGTGTTCTCTCATTAGGGAAAGTCACAAGAGTCTCATAAAGTTTAAACTATGGCTCTAACCCATTCCCTTCAGAACCCCCCACGCCAAGAGATCAGCTGTCCAAGAAAAGAACTTCCATGCTGCAGCAGAGGTGGTCTACTCGTTGGGACCACGAGTACCACTGAGTGATACTGATAGTATGAGAGATAGCTGCTGTCTCACGTAGGTGGTAAGGAAGTACGTGTTGGCTCCCAAATAATCCACTAGCTGGACTCTTGATACTCCCTTGCTCAATTTGACAGAAAATGGACATGTACAGCCGCCTCAACCTAAAAAGGGGGTGATTAGCTGCTCAGACTCCTCATGGGTGAGGATACAGTTAACCCTCCCGTACGGCAGTCACCCACATCGGCAGCGGTGCTGTGCCAAGGTGAGAGGAATATGTAATGGGCAGTGGAGATGGCAGATTAGGAGAATCAATTGCAATCTAGAAACCAGCTACAGGATCGAAGCTGCCATTTCTCCCCTGTTAGTTTCCCGAGAAGAAGGACCCACCAGATCCCGAAAGAACTGTTGCCACTTGGGGCGATCTTAGCTGTTGCACAGCAAGTAAATCTTCTGCACATGCAGTTTGCATCAGAGGAAGGTTTTTTTCTGCTGCCATCCTGTATTATGAGCATGCATATAATGGACTGAATGACGCCCCCTCTGAAGATATGTCCGTGTTCTAATCCTTACAACCTAGTAATATTGCCATGATGATTAATTTTATGTGTCCCCTGAGAGGGTGTTTTTGGATGAGACTGACATTTAAATCTGGACTTTAAGTGAAGTCAATTGCCCCCTCGAAGGTGGGTGGGCCTCGTCTGATCAGTTGAAGGCCTCAATGGATAAAATGGCCGACCTGTCCTGAGCAAGAGAGAATTCACCCGCAGATTGCTTTTGCACTTCTTTTGCAAAATCAACTGTTCCTGGTTCTACAGCAGACTACCTTTGGACTCAAATTGGAACACTGGCTTTCCAGAGTCTCCAGCCAGCTGGCTCACCCTACAGATTTTGGACCACACCATTTAATTAATCGTATATATAATATATAACAAAACATATATATGTGTGTGTATATATATTCTATTTGTTCCATTTCCCTGGAGAACCCTGACAAATATAACTACGTCATATAGTAAAAGAATAAATATCACCCTATATAGCACAGGATGTGATGAACTCAAGGATTTTGAGTGGAGGATTTATCCTAGATTGTCTACATGGGCTCTAAATTCAATGACAAATGACTTTTTTTTCTATTTTTTTTTTTTATTTTTGAGACACAGAGAGATAGAATGTGAGTGGGGAAAGGGCAGAGAGAGGGAGACATAGAATCCGAAGCAGGCTCCAGGCTCTGAGCTGTCAGCACAGAGCCCGATGCAGGGTTCGAACTCACAAACTGAGATCATGACCTGAGCTGAAGTCAGACGCCCAACTGACTGAGCCTCCCAGGCACCCCTCAATGACAAGCCTCTTAGTAAAAGTGAGGCAGAGGGAGATTTAACAGAAGGAAGAGAATGAGGCCATGTGACTGGAGAGGCATTGATTGGAGTCATACAGCCACAAGTCCGGGAATGCTAGCAGCCACAGTTAGAAGCACCAACAGAACTGTGAGCACATAAATTTCTGTTGTTTTAAGCCACCCTAAGCTAGGGATCCATAGAAATGTTGTTCAAGCCTCAAAATGTGGTAGTATTTACTCTCAGGTTTCTTTAATGATCAAATGCACTACCTCTCCTCCAAAGACCACACATGCTGATCTGGGATAAATTCTAGTTAACGGTCGCCATGTTGCTCCTGAAACCACCTTGCCTCTATGAGATTCAGGCTCACTTTCCTAGACATGTTACCGCACTACAATGACACCGTGAGTTCTCTTTCAGGGTTCTCCTCTGTCCCTCCTTGAAGGTGGACATCTTTCTGGACCACTCAGGTCCATCCCAAACGTTTGTGTCTCTAAACGGACATAGCAGTGGACAGGATCAAGTTCTTTCCCCAGCACACCAACGTGATTTGTGTTGGAGCTTTCCTGCCTAGAACCACTTGCCAAAAATATTACAGTGCAGAAGCCTGAGCAGCTGAAACAACTTTATACTTACCTTATAACTAGCACGTCTTGGCAACTTGTTAGAAATGCAAATGGTGGGGCCCCTCCCTAGAACTAGGACGTCAAAACTCTGGTATTAGAGGCCCAGTGAGCTGTGTTTCAACAAGCCCTCCAGTGACTTTCTGATGATATCCTGGCTTAGGTAGCTATTGATAACATTTTCATAATAAATGTACATTGAGATGACGACTTCTGTGGCGTTTTATAAAGTAAACAAAAACAACAGAAAACATGTCTTCTTGGCTGAGCATAATTGCAAGCAGAAACAAGAAGTCCCAGAAAGAAAAGGCAAATAAAGTAAATTGCAATGATTAAGATCATGTATGATTCATTACCTACTTTACAGATTTGGCCAGAATTAATCTTTATGTTTTAAGTAGACATTGAGACATTGAGACATTGAGAAAAGCCTAGCTGGGTATCTGTTCCTATAACCCTCCTCCTTAACACATTGTTCTTAAACTTTCTGTTTCAAAATCCAAGAAAAATAGTTACTTTTAGAATGGCCAAAACATATGTATCAGTATGCTCACTAGCACTTAGAAAGTCCTGCTTTAAATATCAATTGAACCATTCACTGGTCTAATAATCTCAGGCAAGTTTCTTACAACGTCCCAGTTCTTGGAAATATTAAAATGGCTTAATGATATCTACCTTATTGGGTTTCTGATTCTGTAGTAAAATCATGAATACAAAGAATAAGAGAATATGTGGCATATAATAAGCACTCAGTTATTAATAGGTACTAGTTACTTTAAACATCAAAACAGCCCCTTCTCTCTCCCCTGCCCCCCACATGGTCTGTATCTCCTGACAATTGTCATGTCTCCCATTTTCTCTTTTATTATTGCCAAACACAAAGAAATAAATATATGAGATGGCTGGGGAGACTTGGCAGTCTTTTCATATTTACTTGGTGTGTTAGATGCAAATCCAATTTGCGGTTATCTCACTAAGAATATGATTTGTTATCTGCATGAGTCTGTGCCAGTAGATCGGGCTGGCTTAAGGTGTTTCTATTACAACTGGGTGTATTACAGATGATTTTCTTAATTTGCCCTTACTTTGGATCTCAGTTTTGTTCCTACATTTGTTTGTCCTTGCTGTTGTGGTTGTGATTGTCCTTGTGATTGTGGTTGTGATAAAGAAATAACTGGAAAATATGTAAACACATATATACATTAAAGTAGTTCAATAAAAAAGTGGAAACTAGCCCTTCCTCATTGATAACGTAATGAGAGAAAGTAGGTTTACAGTATGGTATAAGTAAGCTGATTTCCTTGGTAGACTGGTTGATTGAGATATTTTAGTGAATCAAATTAATGTAACGAAAGTGATACACTAAGTGGGAGAGTTAAGATTTGAATCCAGTCGACTTCACTAAAAAGTCCTTGAATATATCTATGTCATGAAATAGAGATGAGATGAGATATCTTGGTCACTTGGAGATCTTTGAAAAATGCAGTAAACTCATCCTCCCGACGCCTTACCTTCGCGTGAAAAATGAATGAGCATTGGGTAGAGAATTTTGGCTATGTTAACCATAATTATGGAGAGTGGACAAAATACGCAAACTTGATTTACACCATTTTATTAGCAGCATGTTAATCTAGTTTGAACCCTTCATGGCCAGGATTCTGAAAAAGGGAGATTACTTAATATTTTCTCCAGTGGCTGAAATTACTCCCTATTTGCTCCAGAATGAAAAATCAAGTCTAAGTCCACTCATTTAGCTTTCTGGCCCTTTACAATATTTCCCTCATCCATTCATTTGCTAAATATTTTCTAAGTGCCTACTATGTAGCAGACACTAGTCTCATCATTGGGAGTACAGCAGTATTAAAAAAAAAAAAAAAACTGCACACACACACACACACACACACAAGCCAATTCCTTTCACGATATTATTTTCTAGTCATCTTCCTTTCTCCGTAGAGGGCCAGCTCCTTGAGGACAGTAACATATTCTCATGCTTCTTTGTGTCCATCTACAGCTTTTATCGTGGTGTTCCATACAGAGTATACCTCAGTAGTTTTGGAATGAATAGTTCCCACAGACGTGTTAATTCTTGAGGCTAGAGAGAGCCTCAGAGTCTTTGTCCCAGTATGTCATTGTACAAGGGTTCCATTATCAAGAACTTCTTAGCATTTCCTAAACAATTTCATCCCCTAACTATTTTCTTTTGGATAACACTCGTTAATACCATTAATTCTTTTGTACATATTTTATTAAATATTGATACAAAAGCATTTGCTTACATTTAATTCTAAGACAAATACAAATACAGCTAATAAAGTTTCAAAAATAACACCTTATCAAATTCCTTGATACATTTGAAATCTGTATGGGTATAGTAATGTGTTATTTGATGACAAAATAGATGGGAGATTGATGAAACATCATCCGTTTCTTGCTCACATTGCTAATTAATATTGCACTTGACTTGAAACCATGCAAGGAGGTAGTCCCAGCATAACCTCACAGCTCCAACTTCCTGTCATTTGTTCCTTAGCTCAACAGTTTGATCAGCTCCCTCTTGACTATTCTCTTTTATGTAGGAAGAACTCAGTCTTCTCTTTATGGACCCGGGTTATGTGGCATTTCACCACTTCCCCAATGCAAACTTCAACTTATAATGGATCAAGTGCTTATAAAGCAAAGCAGATTTAACACTTCTCAGATTACAAATGCAGGACTATAAATGTAAAACAGCCCAGTATGTAGAAAGTTTATGTCATAATTAGGAATGGAGAGCTAAGCCTTTATAAACCTATTCTCAATTATCTACAATTCCTTCAAAGCAGAAATCTGGAGCCAGACTAGGCAGAGCATTTTTCTAGCCAAACGATTATCAATATACACCTGCACTGTTAAAAGATGGCGTCCCTAAATAGCCCATTTTCTTCTCCCTCTCCATTTGGTACACCAGATGTTTTGGCTTTTTATTTGTGGAAGAATGCATTGAGTTCCCATATGTCCTTTTAAAAAAAATCATAGCTTTTAAAAATAAAGCTCTCTTCCTAAATGGCAGTAGGCCATAGATAAAGACCAACATGTGTTGTAACTCAGAATGTCTGTTGCTGTGGTTACATCTTTTGTGATTTATTTTTAAAGTATTTAATAGACACATGCATGATTTTCTCTTTAACTCTAAAGGAAAGGTGGGTTAGTGCTGTTCTTTTAATTTTGTTAGCAATGGAGTCCTTGTGGAAGTCGAATAACTTGACTTTGGTCAATCAACTCGTCAATGACAAAGCTGAAATTGGAATCGTAAACTCTCTTGTGTCTACGACATCCATTTCATTCCACTTCAAGCGATATAGGTCTTGACTCACTAGACTTTCCATTTCCTACCCTCAGGAGTCTGATAAGTCCAAATGTACAATTACTTTCAGCATGCTTGCTTCACTCAGTGATCTAGTCTCCTCTCTTTTTTTAAACTGAAGAATCTCTTGTATGAGAAGATGTTGTTCCTGTTGCAACAGGTCCTCATCATATAAGCTTAGAAAATCTACCTGGAAAAACATCTTTTTTCACCTGAACTTTGACTGTATTTCATCTGCATCTTCCTTGGAGTTTTTACCTCAGATTAGAACTATTATCTTATAACTCTCCCCTTATGTACTAAATTTGCTAATAACACAATTCAAATATCATCAAGCATTTTGACTCTTCCCAAAGTTAATGTTGTGCTTTACATGTAGTTAAAGTTTAATATTTAATTGTTCCAAAGCAAAGATGTCCACTGTTCCCATGCTACCATTTAAAAGAATAATATTTAGAGGTGCCTGGGTGGCTCAGTCAGTTGGGTGTCTGACTCTTGGTCTCGGCTCAGGTTGTGATTTCATAGTTCGTGATTTCGAGTCCTGCATCAGACTCTGTGCTGACAGTGCAGAGCCTGCTTGAGACTCTGTCTCTTCCTCTCTCTGTCCCTCCCCTGTTGTGCTCTCTCTCTCAAAATAACTAAATAAATAAATAATTTAAAAAATAATTTTTGAAAATACTAGCTAATGTCGTTAGATAAGAGAAAGAAGTGACATATATAAATGTAAAGGTAGAGGCAAAACTATTATTATTATTATTCAGATTATGTTATTAAATTCAGATTATGTTATGCAGAAAAGAGGCAATTGAGAAACTGAAAGAAATGAATCTAGGAAAATTAATAAATATTTGAAAAACCAATAGCCTTCCTATAATAAACCCAGCAGTTAAAAAATATAATGGGTAAAAATACAGCTATAAAATATGAGCAAATATCACATATTATCACAATATTAATTGTTATAATAATACAAAATATTTGTGAGAACATGGATGAAACTGGAGGGCATTACGCTAAGTGAAACAAACAAGGAAGAGACGGAAAAGTATTGTGTGATTTAATTTACGTGTGGAATCTAAAATGTTAAACTTACAGAAATAGAGTTGAATGGTGGCTGCCAAGGGTTGGAGAGTAGGGGCAATAGGAAGTTGTTGGTTATAGGGTAAAAACTTTGCAATTACAAGATGCATTCATTTTGGGGATCTAATGTACAGTATGGTGACTCTAGTTAATAATAGTGTATTTGTAACAAATTTGAAATTTGTTAGAGTAGATATTGCGTGTTCTCACCAGGAAAAAAAAAAAAGTAGCTTTGTGAAGTGATGAGTCTGTTAATTAGCTTGACTGTGGTAATCATATCACAATGGATACATATATAAACTCATCAAGTTGTACATGTCAGATATATACAATTTTATTTGTCAGTTATAGCTCAATAAAGCTGAAAGAAAAGAAATACAGTGAAAGAAAATATTCAGTTTATACTAGTAGCAAAGATATAAAGTGCCTTGATACAAATTCAACAAAAATGTAAAATTCCTCTATGGAGAAATGTTATAATTTTTCTGAAAACATTTAAAACTTTTAATGAATAACCTATCAGTTTCATCTTATGGAGTAAGACTAAATTATGGCACAATTGATCTTCCATAATTTAATCTACACAGGTAATAAAAGTCAATAAAAATAACAAAATAACTATTTTGACACTACTTCAGCTATTTTAGAAAGTGTTAAAAATTAAGCATAGAAAATGTCCAGGGAACTTCTGGAGAAAAAAATATATAACAATTACAGAAATTATGAATACTTAGTAAGGGATAGATCAATGGAACATAATGAGCTATTATAATGGACCCCAATAAGTGTAGCAGTTTATGGTAGAAATTATATTTGTATCATTGGGGAAAAGATGTATGGTATTACATGCACTGGATGGTGACCTTTAAGGAAATACATATCACTTTTTCATCATTCACTCAAGGTAGATTAATGATTTAAACATAACAATAGGGAAGCCTGGGTGGCTCAGATGGGTAACTGACCCTTGATTTTGGCTCAGGTCATGATCTCATAGTTCAGTTTGTGAGATCAAGCCTCATGTGGGGTTCATTGCTGACAGTGCAGAGCCTGCTTGAGATTCTCTCTTTCCCTCTCCCTCTGCCCCTCCCTGCTGGCTTTCTCTCTCTTTCTCTCAAATAAATAAACTTAAAAAAAAATCTCCTCTTATGGTATAATTGATCAAGCATTTTTATTAAAAAATCATTTTTTATTAATAGGGGAATGATTGTCCCTTCTTGTACTTTTGTATTTAGAATAAATGTTCACTACTCTGACATTCACATTCTTCCACTATCCATTATTTGTTATCAGCGCGTGCGCGTGTGTGTGTGTGTGTGTGTGTGTGCGCGCGCGCGCGCGCGCGCGCGCATGCATGCAGGGAGAGAAAGACTAAAATACTATGTGTGTAATCTTGCTTATTTATAATGTTTTCTCGGGGCACCTGGGTGACTTAGTCAGTTGAGCATTCCACTTCTGTTCAGGTCATGATCTTGCAGTTCATGTGTTCAAGTCCTGCGCTGGGGTCTATGTTCACAGCTCAGAGCCTGGAGCCTGCTTCGGATTCTGCGTCTCCCTCTTTCTCTGCCCCTCCCCTGCTCATGCTCTCTCCCTTTCTCTCTCTGTCTCTCAGAGGGGCATATATTATGCATATATCTCTCTCCGTCTCTCAGAGGGGCATATATTTAAGTAACTGTTAAATATACATACATATATATATATAATATTTTCTCTAATCACAGTCTTGCTGTGATTAGAAATTTGCTGATTTTTGTCACCATAAATTCCACCATTTATTCTAAACTTTAAAAAAATGGCTCTCCCTTGCCTTTGAAGTTTTTAAAGTGACAATGTTCAACTATAATTATGTAATGTTACAGTGTGCTATATCATCTTGTGCTATGTGATAACAGTATGGGATTAACTGATAAGTTGAATTAGTTTGAAATTTCCTAATCCAAGGTTACCTGATTAATCTTTTCAGACTTCCACTCTGATCGTTTAATTTTTTTTAATTTTTATTTATTTTTGAGAGAGAGAGAGACACACACACACACAAAGTGCGAGTGGGGGAGGGTCAGAGAGAGAGAGAGAGAGAGAGAGAGAGAGAGACAGAATCCGAAGCAGGCTCCAGGCTCTGAGGTGTCAGCACAGAGCCGGATGTGGGGCTCGAACTCAAGAACCATGAAATCATGACCTGAGCCGAAGTTGGACACTTAACCGACTGAGCCACCCAGGCACCCCTCATTCTGCTCATAGGTTCACTCTAAGAACGGGAATCTCATGCAATCCTAAGCAGACCTCTAAGACATGCTCAGTGTAAGGCAATTCAAGATGGCAGTGTTGCAAGATCGTGAAATCACGTCCTCCCAGGGACACAATGAATCTATAACTACATATGAAATAACTCCCTCTGAAAAAGACCTAAACACTGGCTGAGCAGCTACTCTATAACAAAGGATGAAAAGGCTATATCAAGATGGATAGGAGAGGCAAAGAGGCAGTCTTGCCCAAAACACCACTCCTGAAATGGTGACTCACAGACAAGTGGAATCTCACAAAGTAGGAGCAAGAGGAGCAAAGATTGCCCCACATCAGGCACCTCAACCACTGGGAACTACACCAGAGAGATGAGCCCCCAACATGTCTGCCTTTGAAAACCAATGAAGCTTACATCCAGGAGAATCATAGAGTGGTAGGGAGCAGAGATTCCACTCTTAAATGGCGTGCACACAGATTTACTTACCCTCGGCCTTAGTGCAAAAGCAGCAGTTTGAAAAGCACACAGACCACCTGTGAAGGAGACTCATTTGCTAATCATAAAGCATCTGCCAGAGAGACAGGTGCCCGTAAGGGCTCTCTCTGAGCATGAAAACTCTAGTGGATGTTGTTTTTACCTTCTCCCTCTACCTTATTAGCACTGAAACTGGTAGGTACTACTTTCACACTCTCCCTCTCTCTCACCTGCCAGTGTTGGTGGGTGCACACCATCCCCATACAACACTGACAGCATTGCTTGCCCTGTCCCATTTCCTGTGGCTCCACCAAAGTTGGCAGGCATGTGCAGCCCAAACAGGGGATGCCCCTTGAATGCCTGGCCCGGAGGCCAGGAATGATTGCATTCTGGGCCTCAAAAGTCTGAAACAATTGGAGAAATAGTTCTTGGCAGGCTACTACCACCAGGTGCTGCACAGAGAGAACAAAAGATACCCCTGTCTTTCCACGAAAGAGGCCTATATTTGTACTGAAGCACCCACCATCAGAACATGCAAATACATAAAGGAAATATTATCAGATCTAAAGAGAGAAATTGACAGCAATACAAAAATAGTAGAAAACTTTAGTACCCCACTTACATCAATGAGTAGATAATAAAGACAGAAAATCAATGAGGAAACATCACCCTTAAATGAAACATTAGTCCAGATAAACTTAACAGATGTGTATAGAATATTTCATCCAAAAACATTAGAGTGCATGGAACATTCTGAATCATAGACTATATGTTAGACCACAAAACAAGTCTCAATACATTCAAGAAGATTCAAATCATAACAAGCATCTTTTCTGACCACAATGGTATGGAACTGGTAATCAGTTACAAGAACATAAATGGGAAAAACACAAACGTGTAAAGACTGAACAGTAGCAACCAAAGGGTCAACAAAGAAATAAAAGGAGAAAATAAAAAATACTTTAAGACAAATAAAAATGGGAATACTACACATCAAAACCTCTAGATGCAGCAAAAGCTATTCTAAGAGAGAGAAGTTTATAGCAATTCAGACCTACCTCAAGAAACAAGAGAAATCTTTAGTAAACAACTTGGCTTTGCACCTAAAAGAACTATAAAAAGAGATACAAATGAAATCCAATATTAGTAGAAGGGAATAAATAATAGCCATCAGGTGAACATAAATGAAAGAGACAAAAAGACAATTGAAAAGATGAATGAAACTAAGTGCTGGTTCTTTGAAAAGATAAACAAAATTGACAAACCTTCAGCTAGACTCACTAAGAAAAATTTGAGAGGGCTCAAAGAAGATCAGAAATTGAAGAGAGGAAGTTACAATTGATAAAATAGAAATACAAAGGAATATAGACACTATTATGAATAATTATATGTCATCAAATTGGACAACCTAGAAGAAAGAGATAAATTCTTAAAAATATATGATCTTCCAAAACTGAATCATGAAGAAATAGAAAATCTAAACAGACTGATTACTAGTAAGTAGATTGACTCAGTAATCAAAAAACCCTCAAGAAACAAAATCCCTTGGCCAGATGACTTCACTGGTGAAATCTAACAAACATTCAAAGAAGATTTAATGCACATATTTCTCAGATGCTTCAAAAAAACTGAAGAGCTAAGAATGCTCCAAAGTCATTTTATAAGGTTGTAATTACTCTTATACCAAAACCAGACAAGGACACCACACAAGAAAAGAAAATTCCAGATCCAATTCCCTGATGAACATAGATAAAAAAATCCATAACAAAATAAAAGCCAACTGACTCAACAATAAATTTAAAAAAAATTATACACTATGAAAGATATAAATAATATAATCATTACAATAGATTCAGAAAAGCATTTGATAAAATTCAACATCCATATATGATAAAAACTCTTAACAAATTCGGCATAGACAAAATATACCTCATGAATAACAAGCCTAGCTATAATCATACTGAACTGAAAAAAGCTGAAAGCTTTTCTTTTAAATTCAGGAACAAAACAAGAATGCCCATTCTCATCATTTCTATTCAACATAGTATTGGAAGTCCTAGCCAGAGCAATTAGGGAGATAAAAGAAACGAAAGCCATCCAAACCGGAAAAGAATAAGTAAAGCTGTCACTATTAGCAAACGACATGTTTTTTAAAGCATTTTTTTAATTTAAATTCAAGTTAGTTAACATACAATGTAGTCTTGGCTTCAGGAGTAGAACCTAGTGATTCATCTCTTACATATGACACCCAGTGCTAATCCCAAAAAGTTCCCTCCTTAATACCCATCACCCCTTTAACCCATCCCCCCAACTTCCTCCCCTCCAGCAATCCTCTGTTGTTCTCTGTATTTAAGAGTCTTTTATGGTTTGTCTCCCTCTCTGTTTTTATCTTACTTTTCCTTCCCTTCCCCTATGTTCATCTGTTGTTTCTCAGATTCCACATATGAGTGAAATCATATATCTGCCTTTCTCTGTCTTATTTCACTTAGCATAATGCCTTCCAGTTCCATCCGTGTTGTTGCAAATGGCAAGATTCCATTCTTTTTTTATCACTGAGTAGTATTCCAGTGTGTGTGTGTGTGTGTGTGTGTACCACATTTTCTTTATCCATTCATCCTTTAATGGACATTTGTGCTCTTTCCATAATTTTACTGTTGTTGATAGTGCTGTTATAAACATTGGGTTACATGTGCCCCTTCAAATCTGCATTTTTGTATCTTTTGGATAAATACCTAATAGTGCAATTGCTGGGTCATAGGGTACTTCATTTTAATTTTTTGAGGAACCTCCAAAAATGGAATGCACCAGTTTGTATTCCTACCAACAGTGTAAAAGGGTTCCACTTTGTCCGCATCCTCACCATCTGTTGCTTCCTAAAGTGTTAATATTAGCCATTCTGACAGGTGTGAGGTGTATCTCATGGTGGTTTTAATTTGTATTCCCTGATGATGAGTGATGTTGAGCTTTTTTTCATGTGTCTGTTAGCCATCTGGATGTCTTCTTTAGAAAAATATCTATTCATGTCTTTTACCCATTTCTTCACTGGATTATTTCTTTTCTGGGTGTTGAGTTTGATAAGTTCTTTATAGAGTTTAGATATCAACCAAAATGGCAAATGATATGATTTTGTATATTGGATACCTTAATGGTGCCATCAAAAGCCTGTTAGAACTAGTAAGTAACAATCCAACTTAATTGCACCCAACACAGTAACATACCTAGGAATAAATTTAACCCAGGAGGTAAAAGTCCTATACAATGAAAGCTATAAGACATTGACAAAGAAATTGAAGAAGACACAAATAAATGGAAATTTATCTCATACTCATGAATTAAAAGACTTAATATTGTTAAAATGTCCATATTACCAATGAAATCTACCCATTCAGTGCAGTCCCTATCAAAATTCCAATGATGTTTTTTTTATACAGCTAAAAAAACAATCCTAAGATTTGTATGGAAACATGAAAGATCCTGAACATCCACAACAATCTTGCAAAAGAAGGACAATGCTAGAGGTATCATGCTTTCTGTTTTCAAAGTATATTACAAATCTTGGTAATCAAGACACTATAGTAATGGCATAAAATCAGACACATACATCAATGAAACAGAATAGAGTGCCTGGAAGTAAATTCATGCATACATGGTCAATTAATTTACTACAAATGAGGCAAGGATATAAAACGGGATATACTCTTTTCCATAAGTGGTGCTGAGACAATTACACAGCCACCTGCAAAAGAATGAAAATGGACCACTATGAAATGGACCATTATGGATTCATAATGAATTAATGTCTTGAATGTAAGACAAGTAAACATAAACCCCCCAGAAGACAACATAAGTAGTAAGTTCCTTGACATAGGTCTTGGTGATATTTTTTTAGATCTGACTCCAAAGGCAATGGCAACAAAAGCAAAAATAAACAAATAGGACTACATCAAACTAAAAGCTTCTGCATGGTGAAGGAAATGATCAAACAAATTAAAAAGTGACCTCCTGAATGAGAAAAGATATTTGCAAATTATATATCTGATGGGGGTTAATATAGAAAATATATTTAAAAACTCATATAACAATAAAAAATCCAATTAAAAATGGGAAGATAATTTGAATAGACATTTTTCCAAGAAGACATCCAGATGGCCAACAGACACATGAAAACATGTTCAACATCAGTAGTCATCAGAGAAATGCAAATCAAAACCACAGTAAAGTATCACCTCACACCTGTCAGAATAGTTAATATCAAAAATATAAAAAATAACAAGAGTTGAGGAGGATGTGGAGAAAAGGGATCCTCGTGCACTATTGGTAGGAATGTAAATTGGTGCAGCCACTATGGAAAACAGTATGGAGGTTCCTCAAAATATTAAAGTGCAACTACTATATGATTCAGAAATTCCACTCTGGGTATTTATGAAAAAAAAAACACGCAAAAAAGCTAATTTGAAAAGATATATGCACCCCTATGTTCACTGAAATATTATTTATAATAGCCAAGATATGAAAACAACCTATGTATCCATTAGTGGATGAATAAGTAAAGATGATGTGGCCTATCTTCTGCCTATCTATCTATCTATCTATCTATCTATCTATCATCTATCTATCCATCAACTTATTCAATGTAATATTACTCAGCCATAAAAAAGAATGCAATCCTGGCATTTGCAACAACATGTATGGACCTATGCTAATTGAAGTAAGTCAGACAGAGGAAAAAAAAAACAAATACTGTATGATTTCACTACATGTGAAATCTAAAAAAAAAAAACAAAACAAAAAACAAAATGAACAAAACTTACTGATACAGAGAACAGAAGGTTGGTTCTCAGAGGAGGAGTGTGTTGGGGGTGGGCAAAATGGGTAAAGGAGATGATGAGGTGCAAATTTCCAGTTATAAAGTAAATAAATCATGGGGAGTTAATGAAGAGTCTAGTGACTATAGTCAATAATATACTGCAAATTCGAAAGTTACCAAGAAAGTAGGTCTTAAAAGTTTCCATCACAAGAAAAAAAAATACTTTTAACTTTTTATGGTGACAGATGGTAACTAGACTTGTTGGGGTGATCATTTCACAGTGTATACAAATGTCAAATCATTATGTTGTACACCTGAAACTAATATAAAGTTATATGTCAATTATACTTCAATAAAGAAAATAAACAAGTAAATAAATTTAAAAAAATAGAATCTCAACACTGTGGAGGTAAGCTTGCCACTGGCATATCTCCTGTACTCCCTGGGTGAATAATTACCAACCTCCTTTTTGACTGGAATTATAAAAATCTCCTTCTATTATTTTAACCCTACAAGGTGCCAGGTTCCAGAATTGTGTGAGGTAGAAACAAAATTTTTCACGGGTATAATGGAAAGACTCTACCCAAGCAGGTGGGGCAGGAAAGGATGGAGAGAAAATGCCATTAGAGCGGAGAGCTCAGAGACAATGGGGAGAGCAAGATGATACTTTGTGTAAATGTGAAGCGTGTGCCATGGCTCTCAGGTGGGAAGGTACATGGGCTCTGGAAGAGTTGAAAGAAGCTGTTAAGGCTGAACTCTAAAGTGTAAGGAGTTCAGGTTGAGATTGAAGAGACAGGTGGGGGCTTTAGGGACTCTATAAGCTTTGTAGCCCATATTAAGGAGGTTGGTCTTTGCCATTAGAGCAATAGGAAACCATCAAACACGTTTACTTGGGGTAGAAGAAGATCTAATTTTTATTCTATGTACTGAATCATTGGGGGAGTGTCAGCTGAGGAAAAACAAGTAATTAGAAGGCTATTCCATGAGCCCTGGTAAGACGGATAGTCCTTTTAACTGGATAGACTAAAGGATAAATGTGGAAAAAAGAGATGACCCCAAGAGGTACTTAAGAAGTTATAATTAGCAGTAGTTGGCGATGGTAGATAAGTGGGGGAGGGAAATAAAGTATAAAAATGGCTCCTGGGTTTCTGGTTTGTGGAATTAGAGTGATGGTGGTGTTATTAGTTGAGATCACAAATATCTAGGAAAAGATCATAAATTGGGTATTCTACATTGTTATGAGATGAATTATGTTTCCCTAAATTCATGGAATGAAGCCCTAACCCCTGGCACCTCAGAATGTGACTGTATTTGAAGACATGGCCCTTCAAAGGGTAAATGTGGATAAATGAGGTTATATGGAGGGCCCTGATTCAATATGACTGGTGTTCTTACCAAAGGAGGAAACGAGGAATCAGACTACACAGGGGGAGGATCATGTGATATGGTGAGAAGGCTGCCACCTAGAAGTCAAGAAGAGAGACCTCAGAAGAAACCATTCCTGCCAACTTCTAGACACTGGTATTGTGAGAAAATAAATTTCTGTTATTCAAGCAACAAACAAAACAAAGTCATGTTTAATGTGAAATGTATACATTTAGATCCTCATCCATAAATGGATTTTTTAAAGATGAAGTTTATTATCAAATCGGTTCCCATACAACACCCAGTGCACATCCCAACAGGTGCCCTCCTCAATACCCATCACCCACCCACTCCACCCTCCCACCCCCCATCAACCCTCAGTTTGTTCTCAGTTTTTAAGAGTCTCTTATGTTTTGGCTCCCTCCCTCTTTAACCTCTTGTTTTTTTTTTTTTTTCCTTCCCCTCCCCCATGGTCTTCTGTTGAGTTTCTCAGGATCCACATAAAAGTGAAAACATATGGTATCTGTCCTTCTCTCTATGACTTATTTCACTTAGCATAACACTCTCCAGTTCCATCCACGTTGCTACAAAAGGCCATCATAAATGGATTTTTAGTAAGCCCAAGTTCTTCAAGGTTGCTTATGAATTTTTCCATTGTAAATAAAATCAATAGCTTTTTCAATGACTAAATTCATTTTTGTATTAAATAAAAGATTTGTCTTTGCTCTTAGATAGATTCTTTCTTAATTCATTGATTGCTCTGATTTTTACAATTATCACTGGCTTTTAAAAGGATTACAGTTCATGTTCACTAGGAAAAGATGTGCAATAAGACAGGAGTAGACTTAAAGAGCAAAGACTTTGGATTTACTCAAGTAATTCAAACATCATCATGCACTTAATTTGAATCCATTTTTAAGCATACTTTCATGATAAGAAAATCTGTTTACTATACTTTGCATATTGATAAGGACAATTTTCAGCTTGTATGAACAATTAGCATACTGTATTTTTAATTACCTTGAATTTCATTTAGCTATTCTTTGAAATATGTCCTTAAATATTATTTTTTCTGGCTCATACTTGACCCAAGTCAGGTTAAAAATGCTCCAATAAAAATTCTTCTGCATTAGATTGAACAGTGAATAAGAACATCTTTTTCATGATTACTCATTATCTTTAAAGCCTGCCATTAGTTGAATACTGCTTCCTATGTACTGAGGTTAAAGTACCATTTCATACCATGATGTGGTGTGGGAATCTCACAAGGTGGTCTTCTCAAGTTCTAATTCAACATGGAGACTTTTGTGCACCATCTGAGTAAGAACTATGCTATGTGCGTTACTTATTTTATTATTACAATCCTCCCAATAGCCATATGACTTTAGGAATTTTTACCCCATTTTACTGATGAGGAAACTGAGGCCCAGAGAAGTGTACCTGCTTCCCTAAGGTCACCTAGCTGATATGGGGTAGAACCAGAATTGGAACCTAAGTCTATCTCCTACTGAAACCTATATTTTGTTTGTTCTAGCATGTGAGTTGCTAAGAATTATAATCTCAACTGAACTGCATTTCCACAAGCATGTTACGTGAGGCATCATCTTGTTTTAGGGATGGATTAATACTTAGACTTCTTACAAACCCACCCATTTGATTAGTACAAGGCAAGTTGACGCTGACAGTCCTAACCAACGCAAGATATAAGACAGTGGCTCAATGAAAGCAACAAAATCCCTTTATTTCCACCTAGCTGCATTCAGATGAGCTGTGCCCTGACCTCCTCAGTTCATCTAACAGACTCTGTATCTACTCTCAACGGAGAGGCTGAAGTATCTTCAAGGTTGCTGTCATTTGGAATTTTAGGTCATTCGACACTGCACCCTTGCACATCAATTTAACAACCACCTTCTAGCTAGTACCCTGGCATACTGTATATTAATAGAATATTGATACAGCAAAAATACTGTTGTGGGATTCATCATTTGGTAAATCCTCTACCGTCTGCAGTTTTACAGAGCCATTTAATTAGCAATTTTACAACCTTCTCTCCTCTCATTAAATTAATTAATAATTAAGTTCAAATATAGGCATCTTTAATGTCATAATTATATTTCAGTTTTATGGTCACTGGAGTTTAGCTCATTAGGGGAGGCACTCATAAACCATAGTCCTGTTGAGTGACTGAAGCGCGTCTATGTCACCAGGCTGATTCCAGTCGGGCATTCTAATTTCGCTGTTTCTTTGGTAGCACTACCATTTTTACCGAGAGAAATTTCAGTCTTTGTCCACCCTGAGCGTAAGATCACAATCCCAATAACAACATCAACAAACGCAATGCAAAACGCAGATGACGTGTTCTAAGAGTCTCCTTGACTTTTATGATGTCTCCCTGGGATACTTTTATAACAGTAGTCCTCAAGTTCTCCCACCTCTACACTTGGCATTAAGCACTAAGTAACCACGTCAAAGACCCCTGAGTGATGTCCTCTCATTGGCTTTCTGATATGCTAAGTCAGTAATGGCATTTCACACAATATGGTAGGCTGTACATTACAATGGATGGACTGGATTTATTTCAGTCATTATCACTGATTAAACCAGCTTAGTAGAAGAGGCAAAACAAAACTTGCTTTGAAATCGTTCTTATTTCATTCTGTTCGCCTTCACATAACCCAGGACAGTGCTAATTATTCCTTGATGGAGCTCATATTTCTAATGCCATTCATATGTAAATTCTAATTTAGTTCATATGGGAATGTTTGTGTTCCTTGTCTCATCTCAGGCAAGAACACAAACACAAAATTAAAACTGTTTGGAAATGAAAACTTGATGTTGCCTTTCTTGACCTGGCTTTGATTTGCTTTGCTTTGTTGTTCATGCAACAGACCTTAATCACTTTTGAAGGTTAAGATTTTTAAACTGTAGTTTAGGGGATAAAAACTATCTTTACACCTATAAAGAATTTGGGGATATTTTGAAGGTGCAAACTGCAGTCTCTCACGCTAACAAAAGTCTTACCATTTAAAGCTTTTCTCTGAAAGAAGATACGCTTAAGAATTTAAGAACTCTAAAGCCATAATCTGTATAAACTATATTATAGTTATTATATTCTATGTTATTGCTGGCAACAGGCTGTCATGAAGATAAAATAAGAATGGAATAGATCTCAAAATAAAGATTCTTTTTAAAAAAAAAATAGTGATGGGTTATTACGAGTCTGAATTGTCCACAGTATTGTTAACCGACATCTTTGAGGAACTGTTAACTGAGACATTCCATGATTTAAAAAACCGCACTAGGCCGAGCCAGTTATGTATGCCAAGTTAGGCATTGCCACAAGGTCAACTGCAGGTGGAAAAACTATAGGGTGTTGTATCTAAAATGCACAGTGAACTACGAGTGTAAGGTCGTGCACAGAGCAGTTGTGCCGGTGATAGTCACTTCTTAAAGGAACTGAGTGTAAAACAGAAAACAGAAAAGATTAGAAATGCAGAGAAGTAGAGAACATGGCTGCTGTGGAGCCCACGGCCCCTTTACCTGCCCTCAAGGGACACTCGAGGCCGGAGACTTACAAGGACCCCTTACACTTTACCTGGCTGTAATCTCCCAAGTGTGTGTGTGTGTGTGTGTGTGTGTGTGTGTGTGTGCGCGTGTTCGTGTGTACTGTGTGTGTATACTGTGTGTGCACATGCACGTGTTCTCTGCTCACTCTATGGTGAGACTGAAATTTGTTCTCATCCCCAATAAATATTTATATTCTATATTTTAGAGAAAATCTTCAAGCTTAAGGATGTCTCCAGTATAATTAAAGAGAAACGGAAAATATTTAAGATGAGCAACCTGAAATGGGAAGGAAAAAGGTAAATGTCAACAGGACCCATCTTCCACTTCAACCATGACACCCTGGACACTTTTAAAGTGAAAATGTTGATCCCTGTGTCCTGTCACCTCTCCTAATACTCATCCACTAGACATTGCTTTGAAACGTAGCTCACTCCAACCAAAGGAAGTGGCAATGTCTCAGCTAAGCAAAAATTACAAACTGAAGAATGGACATAGACAATCATGACTTATTTGTATTTTGATATCTGATCATACTTGCACTGTAGTCAGAAAAGACCTTTTCATCCTCACGCAGACTGACTTTGTAATATCTAGGACATAATTACACTTGCATTCAATATGCACGCACGCATACACACACACATCATGCCAACATTAGAGCTGTCCGAAACTATTTTCAATAATTGATTTGCCGTTTAATTGAACAGCATGACTGACTAACATAGCTCATTACTTTACTCATTAGTTAATTATCGAAGAAAGTAGGACAAGTCAATAAAATGGAAGGCTGTAAATTCCAATACTAATTAGCA
The DNA here is from genome assembly GCF_046562875.1 of Panthera onca. NCBI lineage: Eukaryota > Metazoa > Chordata > Mammalia > Carnivora > Felidae > Panthera > Panthera onca. The sequence goes on along the minus strand of NC_138343.1, from coordinate 19,042,215 downwards.
CCATTTCCTTAGAGACATATTTAAGGGCAGATTGGCTACCTGAATGTCCTAGGACCTTGCAGATGAAGGAGAAGGGTAGATGCGCCATAAATCTAGATTACTGGAGAGGAAGACAAGTAGACCCTAGTAGACATGTGGACCTGTACTTCCCTACTGCTAACTCTACCATTTGAATGGCAATATCGAAACATGTAATTGGGTAGGAGATCATTATTAAGACATAGGAGGATCCTACACTTAGTACACTTTGAAAACAATTTGCAAGACAACTTGTATCACTTTTTTTCTTTTAAAATACTGCTTTCCACTTTGGTTTGCACATCCGGTGTGTGTGGACTTTATGAGAATAAATGACATTTATGTGTAGGTTCCTTACAAATGGATTCCATGTTTAATAGAATTCTATCAGAGGGAAAAGTGCTTTTCAAAGCTAACAAATCATTCTTTTTGACTTAGGAGGAAAAAACATAGCCATTCATGCTTATTCAATCCACATTAACCCATGCAACCAACAGATGTTACTAGGTACTCATGATTCCCCAAGTTAAATGCATGCACGCATGCAACGCACATATGCATACGTGCACGGACACAAACATGCACCCACTTATATTTTATTTTTCTCATTACACAGAACTGGGTTTAAGGGCTCCTTTTGTCAATGTTAGCTATATGCATGCAGAAAAACCTTCCATCTATTGGGACTCAATATTTTCTCATGTATACAGCGGGGACAATAAGACCTACATTTCAGAGTTGCCAAGAAGCTGAAAAGAAATAATAAATGATTTGTTCTAGCAGCGTCTGCCACAATGCCTCTGTGGTACTTCTTACTCTGTTCTTGATAAAATTCCTAGACAGCCTAGATGCAACTATCAGATGGTCTAGAAGAATGGCTGACCTAGTCCCAGTAACAAAGAATTCTGGCCATGAAACTATGGCTGGAATATGGGCCTTGTTAGAATTACTTCTGAAGGGTGTTGGTGATGTGTTTTGGATACACACAAGGAGCGCTCTGTTAGTGAGGCAACGCTATCCTTCACCTGGCTGATGGGCCGATCATCTATGTTACAGCATTTCTAGTAAGAGATGACCAGCTAATCTTGCATTTACCTTCATCACTTTTGCTTTCAGCCTCTCAAAACCTGCTTGTTTTGTTCAATGCTGTGGTGGGACCAGACCTAATGAAGTACACACTATCACACTGATTTTATATTTAGTTAAATTAAGCCATAAAGGAAGAAACATTGGCATTTGCACAGCCTGTGCAATTCTTCCCAAGTATGTTCACATACTCATGCTCCGAGTACATACAGCTATTGTAACTTATATGATAAATAATAAAATTTGGTAAAGATATTCAAAGATACGCAGTTACTTAAAGGCAAAGTGATGATTGAAATTTACCTTCCCTGATTTTCATTGTTCTTTTCATGATCGTAAACCTTATAGAAGGTTGTATCTAGAAGGATGACTAAGATTAATAAGTCAACAACTCTCCTGGTTCAGAAAAGAAAATGCAATCTGAGAAGCAAGTTTTGCAAACCTTGTGACTAGATGTTGATAGAATTTAGTCTAAATTTTGATCTCTTTATCTTATGTTCTAATGTCCCTTTCCTAGTCCCCAGCCTCCTCCCCTAGGGTTTTGTTTTAACGTCAATCTATTATTTTTTGCTCACTAGCCCTTCTGCAGCTCTATGGAAGGCTGGGACTCACTTTTAGCAGAGCAGGGCTGGATCCAAGAGAAGGAAGGAGAAAGCATTTGTCTTTTAATTACACAGGTGCATGTTCCTAGAACTTGCTTCTGTGGATGTGTCACAGTTTACTTTGGGTAAACATGTGTGTTCATTAGGCTTTCTAGTTTGTGCAAGAATATATAATGAGTGAGAAGAGCTGAGAGAAAACTCTCAAGATTTAGCTGTATTTGTAAACTGTACATGCTCTTCTCTAACCATGCCTGCACTCAATTTCTTTAAATATTTTTTAAAGTTTATTTATTATTGAGAGACAGAGCATGAGTATGGGAAGGGCAGAGAGAGGAGGAGACACAGAATCTGAAGCAGGCTTCAGGCTCGGAGCTGTCAGCTCAGAGCCCGACATGGGGCTTGAACTCACAAACCACAAGATCATGACCTTAGCTGAAGTCGGATGCTTAACCAACTGAGCCACCCAGGCGCCCCTAAAATTAAAGGCTTTTAATTAAAATGATTTCCTATACTCTATAAAGTAACTGATGTAAAATTTTAAAATAAATTAACCAATTTGAGTCATGAAATTATATTTGCCTGATTACTCCCATTGGATTAACTAAATTAAGCTTTTTAACCATTAAGTTATGGATTTAATATGATAAATGTATCACCCCAAATAGGGGAATTTTTAAAGAGAGAATCATTCAAATGCTTATCATAAATAGGTCCAGTGTTTGACTATATAGATATACTGTGCTTTACCTGAGAATATTCTATAGTAGAAATATTGGAAATTCGCTATGAATATAGACATGAGGTATATAAAGAATTTTAGTAAATAGGGGTGCCTGGGTGGCTCAGTAGGTTAAGCGGCCGACTTCGGCTCAGGTCATGATCTCGCGGTCCGTGAGTTCGAGCCCCGCTTCGGGCTCTGTGCTGACCGCTCAGAGCCTGGAGCCTGTTTCAGATTCTGTGTCTCCCTCTTTCTCTGACCCTCCCCTGTTCATGCTCTGTCTCTCCCTGTCTCAAAAATAAATAAAACGTTAAAAAAAATTAAAAAAAAAAGAATTTTAGTAAATAAATGCCAAAGATATTCAAGCAATTTGTGTTAATTGTTTAGCTTTCCTATTGCATAACTTGGATTCTGTGAATTTTAACCTTATTTAAGAAAATTAAAAGTTGTTTTTTTTCCATAATGTTTTTAACTGCAAATTATAATTCTTATTATTTTGCATTATTTTTATAAAAATATGGACGCCTGCTCCATGAGCATAAATAATTGTATTTGAAATGTATTTTTGGCAACAAAATCTCTTATGAAAGTTATCATTCAGGTTGTTTTTTTTTTTCCTAAATCCTCTATCATCCAAGCATACCCCTTTATTCTCTTTGTGGGAAAATAAATAAATAAATAAATAAGATGAAAGGTCAAATATGACAAACCTATAAGCGTCATTGGAATTCATTTGTCTCCCCCCTTGATTGTTTTAACCGACAGATTTCCATCAATGGTGAGATCACAGGTATGATCACATTTCACTCTGATTTTTTTTTCATTTGTTTATTGTAGGGAAAATACATTCCGACCAGCAATATAACTGGGGTTCTAAATTGTCTACATTCTCATAAATACTTTTTTCCTTTCCTTTTTTTTTTAAACTATAACCATCCTAGTGTGTGTGAAGTGGTTATCTTACTGTGGTTCTGATTTGCATTTCCCTATTGACTAATGACATTAGACATCTTTTCATGGGTGTGTGGCCATGTATCACCTACTCTGGAGAAAGGTCGATTCAAGTCTATTGCCCACTTACCTTTTTTTGGCTTTTTGTGGATGAGTTGCAGGAGTCCTTTATAGATTCTGAAGACGAAGGTATTGTCAGATATAGATTTGCAAACATTTTTCTGCCATTCCGTAGTTGTCTTGCTATTGCCTTAATAATGGCCGCTGGTTTTATAGTCAGATAGCTTGGCAAATTCATTTAGGTTATTTTGTCTCATTTTGCAAAGTAGCATTTTAATTTTTTTTTAATGTTTATTTATTTTTGACAGAGAGAGAGAGAGACAGAGCACAAGCGGGGGAGGGCAGAGAGAGAGGGAGACACAGAATCTGAAGCAGGCTCCAGGCTCCGAGCTGTCAGCACAGAGCCCGACGTGGGGCTCGAACTCACAGGCCGCGAGATCATGACCTGAGCCGAAGTCAGATGCTCAAACGACTGAGCCACCCAGGCGCCCCTACAAAGCAGCATTTTATATCATTAGCTTCTTTTTTGAAAAAATCCTTCATTTAGTTCAATCCATGTGCTTGTACCAAAAGCGTGTTTAATCAAATGTCTTTGTGCCAAAAGTGAGAATATGAAGATAAATAGGAACATAGTTCCTGCCCTCAAAGAACTTAGAATCTTCGAATGTCATCTCCACCTAAACAGAGAATTTGAAATACACAATAACAAACCAAGTAGTTTCTGTACTGCAGCTAATGTCTTCATAAAATGACCGAAATCTACAGTTATTAAATATGCAGGCACTAGATTTACGAAGGAGCAAGAGAGGGAAGTTGAAATAATTAAACCCCAGCTTTGCTGTGCAATAGCCCTTAGACTCACGACCAAAACTTGAGGTGCTCCGATTTCCTTATCTGTAAAATTGGGGTACTGATTCCTCTTCCTGGTTTGTGCAATTACTGTGTAAGATCACGGGAGGTAACAGATGGGAAAACATTTTGGGGATTTAAAGGTGCTATGCAAATGCAAGGTCTGTTATTATTATGTGTACATGTGCACCAATTAGCATCATAATTGTTGGTAATAATCATTAAGGGGCATCATTAGAAATATAGGCCTGGCTGTAGTCTTTGTGTTTGTGTAGAGAGCACACCTGCATTGGGGTACACTGGGATGGGCATTTCTCTTCTTTTCCAATCAAACTATGCATTTCTCGTGTAGGAAATGCTATTAATGTCCTGGTTTTCATTCTGCCCAGCCCTTTTTACCAGAGCAAGATCCTGACATTTCCACTGTAGCCAGAGTAGAATGCGCAGACTGGAATTGTTCGGGCGAGTTTCAGTGGTCCTCTTTTAGAAACTGGGCCCTCAGGCCTCCGCAGCCTTTAATCAGCTGTAACTGGAGTGAAGCTGTCAGCCCCTGCTTGTTCTCTGTCAGCGTTAGTGCCATTTAGAGCATCCCTGATAAATGTACGGCACACATTTAACAGTCAACCTGTGAGAAAGAAAAAACAAACATCTCTCGAACACCGAGAGAAAGTTTCTTCCGCCGTGTCGTGAAAAATCCACGGGCCGGTAAGTCCAGTGTTGACAAAACAGGAGTTGGTGATGTGTGAATAGGTAAGATGAAAAACACAGTACTTTGGGTATAGGACCGGGTGTTAGAAAATATGCACAAATAAAGGAAAAGGAAAGAGAAGAAATGAAAAAGGAAAAATGATGATGGGCCAAGTTTGTGAAGAGAAAAGATAAAGTGTTTCTCTGGTTTTTCTCCTGGACTTGGAAGAAAATCTCAGGGTATGTTTTCCAGACGCTCCGGGACGTAGTAAGTGTGTGGTTTGAGAGACGAGAACTGATATGATCATTGGAAGTCCTGAAATTTGAACAAGTAACACTTCATTTTTCACTACCTGTGTGAAACCAAGAGAAATCCAGAAAGGTAAAAGGTGATTTCAGGACTCCGTTTTCTCATCTATACAATGAGGGTAAAATAATTCTGACCTCACAGAGTTTTTGTAAAGATGAAATAATTTTGAGCTTCATAAACTCTAAAGCATTCTACAAAGTTTGGTGAAGTTAATGTTATTTGCTAGTGCCCTAAGAGGCTAACTATAAATCTACTAAGCAAAAATCATCTTTCTGAGAATCTGATATCAAACACAGGCCTAAATTGAGTCGCTTAAACATAATGTCCCATTCACACTTAGCTAAGTGTGAATTCATTCATAGTTAAGTTCAACTGGGCCTAATTTCTGGCGTCGTATTTGGGCTTGGGTCTATAGTCAGTTGGTTGCTTCTTGGAATTAAAGAGGAACATTTTCAAACTTTTAGCGCAGAGGCTTCCAAAGGGTGTTCAGGAAAATGCCAGTCACATGAAATGAAAAATTTTATTGTTGTGGAGTCGTTGAGTGCAACGGCCGGGCAAGAATTCTTGAAACACGGTATGGTGCAACCTAGTAAGTTTACTTAGGTAGCACGGGGATGGGACCTGGTACAGAAAGAGCTGCGCTTTTGCCATACGTAGCCGATGGTTATACGATTAGTGCTCAAGGAGGAAGAGACATACAGGAAGGATTGGACCATAAATATCTTCTTCCAATTTCTACGTGTAAAACTACTTTCACAAGATTTCTCTGGCGCTTATCATTCAGCTTGATATTAACTATCAGTGAGATGTACAGGCAGTCATGAGACCCTTTAAGAATGTAGCCACCAGCACGTATTTGATCCTTATCGGAACTATGCAGGCTATAGGACAGCCTTCCAGGCTAAAGGTGAACATTTTTCTGCTTCTGTTCCTCATCACCACGGTCAAGAAAAAAATGTTTTTAAAAAGACGATGCATTGGCTTCCTAATGGAAATTTACAACACATCTGAGCCTATCAAAGTCACCAAGAAGTCCAGCAGTAAAGACACCAGCTTAATGTTCTAGAGTCACTCACCAGTTTGCACTATGTACTTAAAATTCCTGCTAACTTGCATTCTATAAGGAAGTAGTCAGTCAAATAGATCTCCATTCCAACCCTAGCTCGTTCACTTACTCTATGACTTGAACAAGTTGTTTTTACTGTTCTTTTTACCCAACTATGAATAACAAAAGCTATTTCAAAGGCATCTTTTCATGAGACGATACATATAATTAGCACAAGTGTTGACCAAATGTCGACTACTGTCATTGGTACTAAGTCCTACCTTCCACTCACCGAACTTTGGACTACTGAGTCTTCAAATATTTTTGTTTCATTTTTGAAGGATGACATACGTCTTTTTGAAAGAGGTGTGTGACACACCCCTTTCCTTACTTTATGTATTAAAAAATGAAAATCTGGGTCCATGATTTCTGATAAAAATAGTTAGAAGATGGGAATGAAAGTAAAGGTGCAAATGTTTAACTTTAACCTTCCCCATGAATAGACATCAGTTATACATGGAAGGGGTATGTGTGCTTCTTACAAGTGATGTCTATCCATTTATTCACTGGATTATTTATTTATTGAAAAATAGGTATTAAAAACTTCATTATGTGCCATATTTCATGCTAAACAATCAATTCCTTATGAAAGAAGAGGAAAAAAGACAAACATTACCTGCCCTCGGTGTCCAATGGTTTATTGAATAGTCTATGAAATGTAAATATGATCCTTTTTAAAATTCCACACATCTATGTAAGACCATTTGAAAATTCTACATGTGAATATTAAATATAAAGAAAATACTGGAAATAAATAGAAACATCATAGGGAAGAAACACGATATAACAGGAAGACAATTAAAACTGGGCATGAGTTGGAGATAATCTAGGCATGAATCCTAATTTAACCACTTTTTAGTTCTATGATTCAAGCAATGGATTTAAATAGTCGAGGAGTCTTTTTTTTTTTTTGTATGTAATTGTGTGAAAATTAAATGGTCAAAAAGACCTGGAAGAAACTTAAATGCATATCACCAAAAGAAAGAAGTCAATATAAAATGGTTATCTTGTGTATGATTTCAACTATATGACGCTCTGGAAAAGTCAAAGCTATGAAGACAATAAAAAGATTAGCAGTTTTGGGGGGTTGGGAGGGAGGAGGGAGGACTAGGTGGAGTACAGGGGATTTTTAGGGCACTGAAAATACTCTGTATGATACTCCAGTGATGAGTACGTGTCATTATATATTTGTCCAAACCCATAGAATGTACAACACCAAGAATGATTTCATGCATTATGGACTTTGGTTGATTATGACATATTAATGTAGGTTCATCAATTGTTACAAATAGACCCCTTATGAGTGCCTGGGTGACTCAGTTGGTTAAAGGTATGACTTCAGTTCAAGTCATGATCTTGCAGTTCGTGATTTCAAGCCCCACATCAGGCTCTGTGCTGTCAGCTCAGAGGTCCTTCATATTCTGTGTCTCCCTCTCTCTCTCTCTCTGCCCCTCCTCCACTCACGCTCTGTCTCTCTCTCTCTCTGTCTCTCTCTCTCAAAAATAAGTAAGCATTAAAAAAAATGGACCACTTAGTGAGGTAATGTTGATAAAGAGGAGGCTATATATGTGTGAGGATGAGGTTATACGGGAAATCTCTATAACTTCCCCTCAGCTTTGCGGTAAACCTAAAACTACTCTAAAAAAGTAAAGTTTTAATATGATAAATTAAAGGTTTATTTTAAAAAGGTACAAAGCTAAAAAAATGTTCAGAATATTCATTGAACATTTAATAGACCTTGAGTGTCAAACAAACATTGAATATTTCAAATGTGTCAAGCACAGTACAAGGCACTGACGAATAAAACAAATGCATACCGTTAAAGACCTCACCAACAAGTAGAGGAAATAGACAAGCAAGCAAGTAATTAGCATATAATTATATTAACACTTATAATGCATAGATGTGGATACAAGTTATAGAGTGATGCTGAAGAAGATATAATATAATCTCATGGCAGAATCAAGAAAGATTTCACAGACATGGTATTGTTTAATTGCAGGATTTGAAGATGAACATGAGTTCACCAGACATATAAGACTGTGCAAAGAGCACTGCAAAACAGGCAAGTCCTGAGAAATTTCAAGAAAAAATATTGGAGCCAAATAAAGCACACTATAAAAATTGAATATTAATTCTTTAGACCAGGGGTAGCATATGTTTCATTTGGCAGTTAATTTCTATTGATTTTAAGAGAAATCTCTTTTTCCCTCCCCTTCCTTCTCTCTCTCTCTCTCTATATATATATATATATATTATATATATAATATATATATATAATATATACATATATATAAAATATAAAAAATGTTTTTGAACTCAAGGTCAACCTACTCTTTACTTTTTTTAGAACATTGAGCGTGTTTGAATAGAAATTACCATATTTAAGTGCATGTTTTAAAAAGTCAATCTTCAGTTTTTTGTTACTTCTCATATAAGACTTGAGAATTAAAAAAAAAAAGGATTTCTGTTGTTGCTGCTATAAACATTAAAAGGAGAATTAAGAAAAATGCTACCTGTTATTTCTCGCACCAACTACTAGAGAAAAGTACATGAATGGCAATTTGGAAGGTTGGGATCCTAGAGAAAAGGGCTCCTGAGCTTGGGGGAGGTTATAGGATGCTTGAGCACTCTGGAATATAGAGATAGAAAACCACTGAGTCTATGGTCAGCAATGAAGGAATCTTGAAGGTCAGCTTTCAGTATTTGAATCCAATGCTGTTGGCTGTGTGAGAAAGCCACATCATCATCTATAATCATTTATTTCCCATTTATTGGCGTTAGATATTTCCTCATACCCCAACACTCTCATAATCTTTTAGAACTGCCTTGCTCAGATATCTTTCTTAATGGTCTAGGACACGTCTAAGCTTTCCTACTCACTTCTACCATCCCCCCTCCAAACAAAACAAGTAACGAAGTCAGTCCTTTTGGAGAGTTAGACATAGACTGGAATAAGAAACTCCAGCACTCTAGTTTGATTAGGGCTAGAAAATGGTGACGCCCATTTGGATCATCATCAGGAATGATGAGCTGGAAATGAAAAGAGGACCAGGATCTGATCTTAGGGGGGAAAAACACCTATATCATTTAGTAATATCTGCAGTGGATTTAGAAAGGGGAGTGCTGGTGTATATGTTTCTATCTGTAAATGCTGCTTGGTTGACGACAGTGTCTGAAATTGCAATTTTAGGCCCATTTAGAATCTAGGGATTAGACATGAGTTATCTGTGTGACAAAATAAAAGGGAAACCTTTAGGGAGAGAGGTCACCGAATGCTGTACCTTTGCTTTTCATTAAAAAGATAGTTGTTTTTGAGATGATTGTATAGGGAGCCCGACGCGGGGCTGGAGCTCACAGACCGTGAGATCATGCCCTGAGCCGAAGTCAAACATTTAACTGACTGAGCCACCCAGGCACCCCTTGGATTCTTATTTTGAATCCTGAAACTGAGAGGCTAGAAGGCTAGAAATGCTTCAATATTCACCAAATTCATAGGAGCAGGAATAGCAGAGTAGAGACGCAATCTTGCAAAGTCACATCATTTACTAAACCACAGTATATGTTTTCTAAATTTCCTTTCTTCTTTGGCAGTAATGAAATGTTTAGAGCTTTTTTTTAAATAACGATTGCATTAAACATTTCAGTTTTAGTTATTTTTCCCAGCTGTAAAAATATCTCCAACATTATTATTTTCTCTATTTGCGCCATTTAAACACGAACCCTGAGAGAAAATTAAGCTTTTGTTTCTTTGTTTCTTGTTTTTCAGAAAAAACATTTTCATTAGCATTTCCATGCTTTTATGTCTTTAAAGTAAAATGCCAAAATTTTCAATAACTTTTTACAAGTTTAGCTTCTAAGTTAAATTTTTAAAGATACAGTTTATGGCAAGAAATGTTCCTTGGTACTGAAAGAAAAGAACATTTTAATATTTCCCAATATGCATTTAAAAACTCTTATTTTCTATCAGTGTTAGGCTATTAAGAACATAAGATAAGACACTATCTTATTTAAAAAGAGTTGTTTCTAGATAACAAATTTGTGAGAATTCAGAAAAAATAATTTTGACTAATAATTCATGAATAACAAAGTGGTGTATTAAACTAAAAAGATAAATTTGGACACACCTTTACTTGAAAAAATAAGAAAGACACACTTGTTTGTCTTTTTTATATTATCTGGTTATTAAATTAGAATATATCTGTTTGGGGGAGATAATCACATATATGAAAATTTTAATTTACGATGTCTCACTATATAAATACATTATCACTAACATTAAAGGATAATTTCAAAAAAGTTTTTAAACCCATGGTTTTTGTACCTGGCCCAGTGAGAATCTATTGGCACAGAATTATAGGTAACATCACACCTATGACCACAATAAACACAGCTATGAACATGAGAATTTTTTGTAATTGAGGGTAGAGATTAATAGAATGGTCTTTTCTTATTAAGTAAATGTTTTACTGAAGTGAAACATATTATTGGGGAAAAGAAGATTGATCCAATATCCCATTAGAAGAAGAAGAAGAAGAAGAAGAAGAAGAAGAAGAAGACGAAGAAGAAAGAAGAAGAAAAGAAGGAGAAGAAGGAGAAGAAGGAGAAGGAGAATCAGAAGAAAGGAGAAGGAGGAGAAGGAGAGGCAAAGAAATAAAAATGAGAGAAAGTCCACCCTAAGTGTAAAAATACTAAAAGTATCTTGGTAATTCAAGGCACTGGTTACAGAAATTGTGCTTAAAAGTACAGAATTTGAGGTGATAGAACAGAAAGGCATTATTTCTGAAGAAAACAGGCTAAAAAGAACAAGTGCAGAATGAGTAGTGAAGGTGGAAAAGAAGATGAAATTTAGAAATCTGTAAGTCGTAAGAGACCCAATGGCAATCAAATGACATGTAATCCTCCCTCCACAATATCATCTCAAAAGAAAACCATTAACAAAATTTGAATTTGCTCCTGATAGGTGAGGATGCTTTTGAAATACACATTGTAGGGGCACCTGGGTGGCTCAGTTGGTTACGCGTCTGACCCTTGGTTTGGGCTCAGGTCACGATCCTACGGTTTGTAAGTTCAAGCCCCATGTCAGGTTCTGTGCTGACAGTGTGGAGTCTGCTTGGGATTCTCTCTCTCCCTCCCTCTCTGCCCTTCTTCCGATTCTTCTCTCTCTCTCTCTCTCTTTCAAAATAAATAAATAAACTTTAAAAAAAATCATAGAAGTGTTGATGCATAGGGGCACATGTACCCCAATGTTTACAGCAGCACTTTCAACAATAGCCAAATTATGGAAAGAGCCTAAATGTCCATCAACTGACAAATGAATATGAAAAAACAATGTAGAAAAAGACATACTAAGCTAGGTAATGATGGAGAAGCATTTTCAAATAACTCAAAGTAAAAACTGTGATTTAAAGATGTTATATGCAGGCACATATAAAGAATACCAAAAACAAATAAACAAACAAGCAATCTAAAGAAACCAAGTTAAACCGATAACCCATGGAATACTCAACTACAAAAAGAAATTTTTTTTTAGTTTACTATACCTCAAGCTTTAGCCAACCCAGAGATGACTGAGAAAATTTTGGCAAATCTACTTCTAGAGTTTACCCTAAAGGTTCAGTTACAATGCAAAAAACAAAAACAAAAACAAAAACAACAACAACAACAAAAAATATCAACAAAGTTACTCATTGCAGCATTGCTAAAACTTTAACACATTGGAGAACATGTTAATTGAAGTTTCGTTCAATAAATTTTGGTAACACACAAAGTGGATTGCTATGACACTGTAAAAGAAGGAGAGGTGGAAGGGGAGGAAAAGAATCTGACCTATATGAACAAATAAGGAGTCATTTCTAGGATTTGTTGTAAAGGAAAAACCAAAGTGCAAATGAATTTATGTATAGTTTGCCTTTTTGTAAGAAAACAGGAAAAGTAAACTAATCAAATCTATTATCTCAGGAAGTGAGTGAGAACAGATGAAAACATTGAAAATTGGGAATAGATACCTCTTTAAGTATACTTTTTCTGTACTTTTGTCTTTTTAATATTTTCATACTTTAAATTTTCAAAAAATGAAAATATATCAACATGAATGAGGGAAATCCTTAGTGTGAATATAAACATAAGCAAATGAACACATTTTAAATGAATAGCAGAATCACACTGAAGGGGAAGAGTACCAACTGATCTGATTAACTTTTGAACACATCGTTTTGATTATATATTCTACAATGAAAGAACAGTAAATATGCTTTGAACTCTAGTTAGTAGATTGGTTTTTGTGCTGGTATTGGTGAACGATTATAAAACCACTTTTAATGTATTCTAGGACTGAGAAAGTGAGCAAACATATTGAGGATACAGGAGTTAGACAGTGGCAATGTAGAAGACCAGATTGGATTCAAATTAGAGGTATAAGTATGAACTTGTGAGTTTCATCTCTTAACTTGTAGATATAGATGATAGATAGATAGATAGATAGATAATAGATAGATATAGGTGATACATCATAAGAAGACAAAGAAGAGAATGAAGAAGGAAGGAAGGAAGGAAGGAACGAAGGAAGGAAGGAAGGAAGGAAGAAACGAAGGAAGGAAGGCAGATTTCTATTGCTGAATAGACAGCAATATGAAAATAACGGAATTAATATAATCTTCACTTTGAGTTGTTGTTTGTTTTTATCTGCTTCCTACTTAGCTTCTTAACCTTTTACCTTGCACAGCTTAAAAATTCAGGGAATGCAGTTCTTTCTACGTCTTTGCTCTCAGGGATTATGGCCCTTTGTGTCTGAATTGATTCGTTGCCCCAAACCCTTACTACCGCTCTTGAGAGTCCCCAAAGTCTGCAGTTTGACAGTCATCATCCATCTGACTTCTCTGGCTACCCTCTTCCTAGACCCCATGCCAACAACTGGGAAATATCCTGAAGGAAGAAGTGCCATGCACAATACGGTCTACCTAAGTGGGCTTATTCTGGAATCTTGTTCCCTAAAACCCTAACTGCTTTGGCAGCTGTTCAATACCCTCCATGAGATGATTTTTGTTTATCATCAAGCTTCTATAATTGTTCTTAATGAGAGCATTGGTCTGCTGCAAACTTTTCCACTATGACCTGAAGCAGAATCCAGAAGACAAAACATTTCACCACTGAGTTTGATTTTGTAATGACACTACCAGTGTTTAAGTGTATGTGCCCCTGAACAAGATATATCTATATGGACCAAATCCTAGATCCATCACTTACTAAGTAATGTGGGCAAATGTTTTAGATCTTTCTACGATTGTTTGTACTATCAGGGAAACGAGGATAATAATAGGGACTATAGCATAGGAGTATTGTGATGCATAATCATAATAATTGCCATGATATTAAATAAAAATGACTTTTAGCTCCTATAGTAAAAATACTGAAATTTACTTGAGATTAGTGCAGATGTCATTGTCCTGCCTTTGTCATACATTGACTTCACATCAATAACCACAATAAGAACTAACTTTCCCTCTGGGACCTTGAAATAGAGTGATCCAGAGGGCACGAAAGAGATACATATTTTGAAATACCCATTTATGAAAACAATTTATGTTTTTATTCATGTATGAACTGAAATCTACTCCAACTAACATTGAATAATCAAGTTGAAAAATCACATCTTCCATGGCACATACTTCAAGAATTATGGAACTATAGATATTTTATATCATATTATCATCAAAGATCAGCTTTATAAAAGGTGATTCATAAACTATACTTAGGGAAGAACTTCGGGAAAAATGGAACATTGACGAATGTGTTCAGCAGGACTCTGTCCCAAACCTGTTATTATTTCATAATATTATTTAACTTGAATAACAAGAAAATGGTGAAAAAAATAAATTCAAATTGGTCTTGAAGAGGTAAAGTTGATGTAGAGCAATACAGCATTTTTTTCTCAGAAGCTTTCTTGTGCGGTAGAATTTACAGAGAGTAAATTTTAGAAAAGAGTGTCAAAAATGACTAAAAGGTTTATAAAAGAACACAAGTTTCTGAAATTAGTCTTTAATGTAGAGAAGTTTAATATGTGAAACAATAGTCTTCTTCTTGTACCCAGGGAAGGAATAAGATTCTTTACTTGAGAATTTTCTAGAGAAACAACTCCTCAGAAAGAAAATGTTATTTTCACAAGACATTTACCAGGCAATCATTGGGATATTGGAAATAGCAAGTTGAAAATAACCTAATTTTTAAAATTTTTTTTAACGTTTATTCATTTTTGAGAGACAGAAACACAGTGTGAGTGGGGAGGGGCAGAAAGAGGGAGGCACAGAATCCAAAGCAGGCTCCAGGCTCCCAGCTGCCAGCACAAAGCCTGATGTGGGGCTCAAACCCACAGACTATGAGATCATGACCTCAGCCAAAGTCAGCCTCTCAACTGACTGATCCACCCAGGCACCCTGAAAATAACCTGAATTTGTAACCACAGGACAGACACTATGCAAATAGTAACACATCCATGTTAGAATATTAGATAAAACCTAAAGCATTAATTAAAAGTGTGTGTCACTAAATGTAAAATCTTTACTTTTATGAACAGAAAATGAATACAATATTATATCTATTCCATAATCAAAATGCATAGCATTTTGTATTTAATTTGACATGAAGTGGCAAAAGCTTAAAATAAAAGCATAAAAATAATTGTTAGTCTGTAATCTGGGCAGTAATAACTCTTCTGATTTCTGTTATTGTCATGCTACTATTATGGATTAATAGAGTGAAATATGATAATCGTGGGGATAAATAATAATAATAGGTAGGGTGTAGAATAAAGCCTAATTGTAGTAAAAATGTCATTTCATTATAGTACATTATATTCTATTACTAGTCAGTCAGCCAGTACCAAGGAAGAAAAAACACATTCCATACTTGTAATTTTTATACTTAAAGTTTTCATATCTCAATTTAAATATTAAAATCTAATCAGGGAAACAAGACTTAGATTTAAGTTAAATTAAAATATTCGTGAATAATCAGCTGTTAAGCCAGTAGAACTAGGTATAGGCGTTTAGAACTTTCTACTAAATTTCCCTGTTGTCCTGCCTCAATGTTTTACCTATCACAGAATTGGAAAAATATCCCCTGAATTTTAATACTACTGGCAGGTAAGGAATTAGTATAAGCACCTTATTTTATCAGGATTTGGTTGCTGTACATTTCAAACCAGGTCCCAGTATAGGGACGCACTGTTCATTTTTCATAATGATGTGGAAAGTTAATGGTATCCCATTATCCTCATCCGCCGAAATCAAAGTTCAAATAGGAATCTTCTGCATTAACTATTTGAAAAGACGCCTAAATACAAAGCACAAAACCTTCATGCTCTCTCATGCCAGAGAAAACGCACTCTGTCAATCTGCATACAGTACCCTGCAGAGTGGAGACAAAATAATCCAAAAAGCTAAAATCATTATGCTTAACTTCAGGTCTTTAACATCATTTGCTTAATGAAAATTTGTTTGCCATTGTTTATGAGGAAGAAATTAAGGTAATTTAAATGCAGAATTCCTTACCTGATAAATGACTTGAATCCTAGCCATAAATAAATAAAACAAGTGCTCAGAATCTTAGAGAATGAAAGGTTCCATAAGGACTGACAAATGTTTTAATAACACATGAATTTTTATGCCATTGGTGATATAACTGGAAATCAAAAAGTATATTAAATATGAACAACATATAGAAATATCAGTTTATCATTTCAAAATTTTTTTTATTTCTGCATATCCAAACGAACATATGAAATTTGAGATTGAAAACATCTCATTCATTATTCAAACCTTATTTGAAACAACTCTGCATACACCAAGAAAGAGGAATTCTCACCTCTTTCTCATATAGTGATAGAAAAATTATGACTGGTATCGTTTATCATTTAGATTATTTTCCAGAAACAATGGAACTCCAAGGCAAGAGGGGAGGTAGCAAGTATCTCAAATTTTAAGGACCCCCCCCCCCCGACAACAAGCAGCCATTTGAAATTCTACTTTTCCCTCTTGTTCTGGAATAATATTCCTTTTCTGGATACCTGTGTTCCAGGATTCCTCAAGTTTCAGGTGATCTTCAAGCCAGAAAAGACAGAAGAAACAAAGGCCATTGCATAGCCTCAGATGTAGGGAAAAAAGGCAACAATCATGAAAACACTAACTCCAGAGCTAGGATTAGTTAGTTCAATAACCAGCTGAAAAAAGAGGTTTAGACACCATTTATAAAACAACCCTCAACATAAAACATTTTTAAAGGTTAGAATGAAGCAACAGAAGACAATATACATAATTAAAAATGGCAGCAAAAATGGAATTCTGCAATGGATATTTTAGAAAGGAAGAGATACCATTTAGAGTTCATGACCATAACCATTGCCAGCGCAGACTTCTGCCACCAAGGAAATCATTGTATTATGTGAAAAGGATGCCCACCAGTATGGTTGGGGAATCTGGGTAAGTTGGTGAGGAGCAAGGGAAACCAAAATCTTTCAGGTCTAGGACCACACCATGTATCATAAGCAAGCACTGCTCTGTTCCCAAAGAGCTATAATAGTTGACATTCAGAGTGGTCTTGGACCAAACCCCATTTAAATTGTTTGTTTTATTTTGACAATAAAAAATGAATAGTTGGATAGTTTATAAATGTTTCTATCAAAAATAGTTAAATAATGGTTTCTCATGAAAAGAAGTTAAATCCTAAGTAATCCAGGAAAATTTCGTATCTAGAGTTTATCTTAAGTGGTTTCTGTCCTTATTAAGCCTCTAGACCTTCAAAATGGAATGTGTACTTCTTGAATTTCTGACATCTGCTTTTCTTGTCCTGGTGCTCTTTGCATATAAGAAATGCTGGAGTGGGGGGTGCCTGGGTGGCTCAGTAGGTTGAGCGACCGACTTCGGCTCAGGTCATGATCTCACGGTTTGTGAGTTCGAGCCCCACGTCGGGCTCTGTGCTGACAGCTCAGAGCCTGGAGCCTGCTTCAGATTCTGTGTCTCCCTCTCTCCCTCTGCCCCTCCCCCACTCATGCTCTGTCTCTCTCTGTCTCAGAAATAAATAAACATTAAAAAAAATTTTTTTTGAGAAAAGAAATGCTGGAGGAGACAGAACAGATTTCTTTAATCAATGAATTATTCAATCAATCACAGAAGCTCTACTATTGTTTAATTGTTAAATTTATTTCATATATTATTCATTTGACATTTGCTTGAATTGATTTTTTTTAAGTTTAATTTTGAGAGAGAGAGAGAGAGAGAGAGAGAGAGAGAGAGAGCTCCTGCACACATAGGGAAGGGGCAAAGAGAGAGGGAAAGTGAGAGAATCCTAAGCAGACTCCACACTGTTAGCATAGAGCCTAATGTGGTGCTTGAACTCAGGAACTGTGAGATCATGACCTCAGCTGATACCAAGAGCCTGATGCTTACCTGAGTGAGCCACCCGGCACCCCTTCAAGTTTTGCAATACTATAAATGATTTCTCAAAGTGGAATTTCACTATCATCATTTGAGACAACTTCCTCTCTATTGCATAATTTTACGATGGAGGAGAAAAGCATTATAGAAAATAAGAGTCATTAGACACCTGAAATGGATGAAGGTAAGGTTCAATATATATGTAAAAAAATTCAAAACATCTCCAAATTGTTAGTGTATTTTATATTACTTGCAAACTGGGCTTGGAAACCACTTGGGGAGAGGGTTTTTATGTTGTAGGGGCTCACATCTTGCATGGTTGTTCTAAGCTTTTTAGAGAAAGGTCAATACCAGTAAACAAATTTGACAAGAAATTATTATTTTCATGTCTTCAATGATAAAGCAACTCCGAGGCAGACAAAAATTATGTAAAAAGGAAATTAATGTTAACTTCTCATAATACTTTGTTTAAATGGCTTTGCCAATAAATTTATGCTCATTAGGTGTATCATAACTAGTCTTCTCATTTAAAAATGTTTTAATTTAAAATTTCTCAGTTTTGCTAAAATAAATCGAGGTTGATTTTTTATTAGCTTTCACATTAATTTATCACAATATTCCATATTGTACCTTTATATCTTTTTTAAAGACATTGACTCTTTTTTTTTACTAACAGAAATCCACACTTTTATATGTCTTGACGAATCTCTAGAAATATTTTTCAGTTGAAGTATGACTCACCAAAAGTCTCTCACCTTTATATTATATTGATAAACTAAAAAATATTCCATGAGGCATTTTACACATCAGATGTTTGACTTTCCAGGTCTCAACTCTGTATTATCTCTCATTGGTGCCATTTGGCATTATCCATTTCCTTGCATTTCCTCAAAGCTCAAGCTGCTATGAGGATTGTAACTTTGGTGCAATTTCCATAAACCAATTAACTATGGGTGTTTATCTGTTCCAAGAATGAGCAGGGGGTTCAAACGGAAGTGGAGGGAAGAGACACCCATACATAGAGGGAGATGGAGGCTAGGGTAACAGACTAGCAGATTTGTAGGCGCGGAATAATCGGGTCTCACCCCTAATGAGGAGAATCAGGCAGCTTTAATTTATGTGGGTTTTTTTTCTTTTTTTCCTTATTCTTTCTTTTTTTTCTTTTTGGCTCCCTGACCACAAAAGGGAATATGGGACCCTGTTTAGGAGAGGGTTAGATTAGTCCTATGTGGTCCAGGGGAACAATACTGACATGTTAGTTGATCAGAAAGATGTTTTCACACTGTTTCTCATAGATGGTCTCTGGAGACAACTTTCTTTCTCTCCCTCTGTCTCTCTCTCTTTTTTTAATTACCAAGCATGACATTCATGGTTATTTCTTCTTTCCACCCAGTTGACTACAAAGGGTCCAGCTCTTCGGCCCCTCGTTGGTCAGGCCTGGGGGAGGAAGTGACAGAAGGCTGGCCTTATTTACCTTAGCGGCTTCCCGGTGTAATCTGGTTAATCATGTGGCTAATGGGAGGACACCACGGGTCCCCACACACTGTGCTCCACAATGAGGACTCATTCATATTTAATACAATAGAGTGTTTAAGTCATTCCACGCTTTGTGGAGAAGATTGGCTTTCTTTGTGTGGCGGTTCCTGAGAGGCCTGTGCCCCTCCTCCTCTTTCAGACAGGCATATGTTCTAGCTCCTGCCTGCTGCAGCTGGACAAGGAAAGAGCAGGCTCCTTTCTTTTTCTTTTCTTCTTCTTCTTTTTTTTTAAACCAATGAATTGATTACTGCGGTGTGAAATGTAGGCTGAAATGGTCCCCTCTGCCCCGTGGATGCGTATATTAGCCTTTTGCTATTCTAATATTTCACAGCAAGACATCTTAAGAGGAAGCAGGGCTCATGTTCCGCAAGTTTGCCATTGTGTGGACAACAATCTGTTGAGCACAAAAGAAAAATAAATAAATAAAAGCCGGTGAGATGTTGACCTTGTTCTCTGAATATTATACATGTACGGTGCTCCTTAAGCAGGACTCTGGAGAAAAGAATAAAGTGGAGGGGGGCACTCGTGTACTGGGAAGTATTCGTGTTCCACATGGAATTTTAAAACAACCAAATTGAAACGAGAATCTCATCAAAATACTACCACTTGGCCCTTGGATTTGATTTTAGAGACAAAAAAAAAAAAAAAAATGAAGTCTCGGGTTTAATGGGAGAGATACTGGATATACAGATTCTGTCACACCCCACTGGATAAACTGCCACTTTTAGAGAATAATGGAAATAAATGATTTTTGACCTCAGAAACACAGATTTTTAATGTTTTTAATTCTTTTATTTTTTTTCACATTTGGTTCAAATAATAAAACAATTGAGTTACTACATCTATCAAACTTTGCCTTAAAACTATTTCAAATAGCTTTCATCAGGACCCTTCAGTGAGAAGCTGAGTCCAAAAAATAAGGCATCACTCCTATTTGCATAGTAGGATCTATTATCTGTTTGGATAAGAATGGACTTTCAGAAGAAAAGCATAAATTTTAGGATCTTTACTCTCAAATATTATGAGATTACTAAAGTCTTAGAGTTCTAAAATCTTTCTTAAGCTATTACATCTCTTAAGTCCTCTGGCTACAGGATCTTGGATAGAGAATTTTTATAAGAAGGGTCATGATGAAGAGTGTTTCTGTTTAGAGCAACAAACAAACAAAAAATCCTGAGTTAATCAGCTTACACTTACAGCTGCAGTGGTTATGATTCAACCAAATGAATAAGTATTCTGCTGAAATAACTATATATAAAGGAAGAATGACAACTATGTCCATGGAAATGAGCCCCACTTTCAGATGAATGAAAAATAGAGAATTACTGACCAGCAGACTACATAACCAAAGGAGAGGATGACATTTATTTTTAAAACAATAGAGTTTCCCTGATCTAGGATCCTGATGATGTGATACAGCCCAAAGCCAAGGATTAGATTGGCTGATTGATCCCAATCCTGGTCGCCAAATAGCACACACCCTGCCATGTTAGCAAGGAAAGATGATAGGAGACAACCACATAGCTTTATGCATACCTGGGCAGTGTGCACTTAGCTCCTATTATAAAATTTATTTTTTACTCACCAATGTTGGGAAACATATAGCTTAAAACATTAAAAAGTGCACTTAACATTCATCATTAAAAAGGATAACTTCATAAACTAGACGATGCTGCAAAAATAATGTAATAGTTGCTTTGGCTGATTCTACAAGCCATGTGAAATTGCTTGATTTTCTTCTATTTATATAAGGCTTTTTACAGTTAGCGAATGATGGGACATAGCTTGGATGCAAAATACGACTGTATTTACGACTGCTTAATGTTCATACATAAAACTATTCTAAGGGGTGAAGACGAAAACATTGACTCTATTTCCTTCTAACATAATTTTTATGTAACTAAGTGGAGAAAAGCAATATTTAAAAAGGAGATAAAAGAGGTTGAAATGAAAGTGGCTTCTAAATGTAATTTACTAAACAGAAAAAAAAAAAAAAAAGAAAAAGAAAAAGCTCAAAGTAGAGATTAACCCAAAGATTTTTCTGTGAATACGGAAAAATAGAGAAAGGGAATGAAGGTTGTAGAAAAAGTCTTAAGTATCTCAAATTAACTTTATTTATTCAAATATAGGAACCCAAAGTGAGCCAAAACCTTAATTAAAGTTTACTCTTGCGAGCTTCTATCCACCCCCTACCACCCCAGCTGAGAGGTTTTATCTCCTTAGCCTCCACTTCATTAGAGCCTTAACAATCCATTATCCCTTCCCTAATCCACCAACACTCCAAGGAGTGGGGTTATTAGGGTACTTGAAGGGTTGCTGTCATTGTGATAGAGGTGTGAATTGATCACTAAGATGACAACTAGCGACAAGTGAGGTTTATTAGACTGCTACTTTGCCTCGTAAGTATAACTGATTAGCCTGCCTGTGAGAGGTAGAAAACAGAAGAATTAACTGCTTTTGTTCTTGTCACCTACTAGTTACCTTATCGTTTTGATTTCCTTTCCAGTGTGACTTTTTTTTTTTTTTTTTGCTTTACCAGATCTATACACTTCCCAAATACCATTGTAAGAATCTTTATCTTCCCAGTGAAATTGCTTATGAAAACGTATTTCCAGAAAATCTACTTTTAGATTTTCTAGTAGGAAATTTCTCATTGAAATTTATTTCCAGAAAATCTACTTTTAATTGTGAAATTGTTTCACCCTGTTGGAGGTATAAATTTGCAGATTTGGTTTTCTCCATCTAGTTCAAGTGGGACAAGTAACGTTTGGGGAAATACATATATTCTGTGTTCTGTTTTCTGGTAAAGAAGAGAGCAAATTGTAGCTTCCATATGCCTTCATTCGCCCAGAAATATTTTAAGCACTAATAGCTAACTGTGAAATAATTACAATTTACTCTTTTATTTATACCTGATGTTAGTTAAAACAACCCTTGAATCTACAATTGGAACCATGAGGATTTTAAAATATCGAATGTTGTGGTTTGCAAAACATTTTTATCTTTGGTTTGTCTCCTTTTTTCTCTCTCTCTTCTCACCGAACTGATTTTTAAAGTTTTCCTTGAAGTATAGTTTTGCCCACCATCGTGTTGATCGGATCCTAAAAGAATCTACACATTCAACATTCAACACAGTGAAACTGAAGATCATGACAGCTGATTGAAATAGTTCAAGTGGAGCATTCTTATACCCAGACCTGGTTTAGTAGTTAAAAGTTGCTTTTTTTTTTTTTTTTTTGCAGATAACTAAAAGTCTTAATTTTTCACTTACAGTGAATACTAAAAATTCTAATTTAGAAAACTTACATACTTTAAATATATAAAATACAGTAATGCAATCAGTAGGGACCGAGTACTATAGATGATTGCTTTTCTTTAGAATCTAGCCAAAGTATGTAAGAAAAGTGTACATTTCCCTTCCCTTTGCATTCACTTATATTTGTTTTGAGCTCAAATCAAAGAAATAAAAAAGAAGGATCATGGCCGAACAGAGAATGGAAACAGCTGGCCTCATGGCCAATATCAAGAAGGGGAAATTGACCTGGCTGTCCTCAGCATACTCAATGGACCCTTGAAATAGCAACATCTTTTTTGATTATGTAATATCCATTCTGCCAGCACCAAAATGGGCAGTAAAAGCCAATATATCTCAAGAACTGAAATTCAAATTCATTACTTTTTTTTTAATTTATTTTTGAGAGACAGAGAGACAGAGCACAAGCAGGGGAGGGGGAAAGAAAGAGGGAGACACAGAATCTGAAGCAGGCTCCAGGCTCTGAGTTGTCAGCACAGAGCCCAATGCGGGGCTTAAACTCAGGAGCTGTGAGATCATGACCTGAGACAAAGTTGGATGTTTAACCAACTGAGCTATCCAGGTGCCCTATTACTTTTTTTTGACTGTTAACTATTTTTTTTTACAACAAATTCTATGAAATCATAAAGTGTTAAAGTTCGAAGATGCATTGGAAGTCAAACCAATCCCTCAGAAGTATAAGAAACCTTAAAATATTAATTTATATGTATATATATATGTAGTATAAATATATATATATATTATACAGTAAACAGTATTAGGCTCATACAAGTGATTTTAATCTTTGGACTATTAAGATTATTATTTTATTTGTCATCTTAATATCTAAAACTTCTTGAAACAGGAAAATCAGTCAGCTGCTTACAGTTTACAATCAATAAATCATTAAATCATAAAACTCATGCACAATTATGTTGACTTTATCAATTAGTTTTTTACATTTAAGCTAACTATAGTTTCAGTGAATGTCATTTAACTAGTAATTATTGAGACAATATAAAAGTACAGTTGAGGTGGATTCTGGTGTTAGATTGTCTTATTTAAATTCTGGCTTAGGGTGCCTTGGTGGCTCAGTTGGTCAAGAGTCCTACTTCGGCTCAGGTCATGATCTCACAGTTCATGAGTTCAAGTCCCAGGTCAGGCTCTGTGCTGACAACTCAGAGCCTGGAGCCCACTTCGGATTCTGTGTCTCTTCTCTCTCAGCCCCTCGTCCGTTCGTGCTCTATCTCTGTCTTTCAAAAATAAATAAACGTTAAAAAAAAATAAATTCTGGATCAACCACCTAACTAATTTACGTGACAGTTTTCTGCCCTATAAGATAGAAATTCTAGTACAAATTTACTCACATTGCTAATATAAAGGTTCAAAGAAATAATATGTAGAAGGCGTTTAGACAAGTGCCTAAAAAAATCTTCAGCTAATATCATACTCGATGGTGAACCAATTAAGGCTTTCCTGCTAAGATTGAGAACAGTACAAGGATGTTCTCTCTCACCACTTCTTTTCAACATCGTACTGGAAGTTTTAATCATGGAAATTAGCGAAAAGAAAGAAATCGAAAGCATTTATGTTGGAAAAGAAGATGTAAAACTCTATTTACACAATGCATGATCTCCTATATGAAAGATCCTAAGGAGTCTATTAAAACATGCTACAATTTAATACATGATTACATCAAAGCTGTAGAAACCCAGTCCCATACCCAAAATTCAAATTCATTTTGAAATAATAGCAATAGAGAATCCAAAATTAAATTAAAAAAAATTCCATTCATAGCATCAAAAAAAAAAAAAAAAAACCTCTCGGAATTCAACTTAACAAAAGAAGTACAAGAATTGTGGTTTAAAAAAACACAAAATATTGTTGAAAGAAATTAAAGAAAAACCTAGGTAAATACGGAAAGTCATCCCATGTTCATGAATTGGAAGACATAATCCTGTTAACATGGCAGTAGTCTCAAAATCGTTCTGTAGATTCAATGCAGCCCCTGTCACCAATAACTGCCTATTTTGCATACATTGAAATGTTCATTCTGAAATTCATATGGAAATGTAAAGGACTCAGAGTAGCCAAAACAATCTTGGAGAAGAATAACAACATTGGGCAACTTAACACTTTACAACTTCAAAACCCAGTACAATGTTATGGTAATATGTGGTATTGGTAAAAGGATAGAAATTTATATTGGTAGAAGAAAATTCAGAATCCAGAAATAAACTCTTACATTTATGGTCAATTGCTTTCAACAAGATGCTAAGACCAATCAATGGGAGGATGGTCTTTTCAACAAATAGTGCTGGGACCACTATGTATTCATTTGGAAAGCAATAAACTTTCATCCTTACCTCACACTATATAAAAAGTTAAGTCATGGGGCACCTGGGTGGCTCAGCCGGTTAAGCATCCAACCTGGCTCAGGCCATGATCTCATGGTTTGTGGGTTCAAGCCCCGCATGGCTCTGTGCTGACAGCTCAGAGCCTGGAGCCTGCTTCGGATTCTGTATCTTCCTCTCTTTCTGCCCCTCCCCCACTCACTCTCTGTCTCTCTCTCTCAAAAATGAATAAACATTTAAAAATTAAAAAAAAAGTTAAGTCAAAATGTATCATAGATCAAAGCTAAAACCATAAAACTTCTAATAGGAAAACAGAAAATGTTCATGATCTTGTGTTGGGCAAAATGTTATTAGATATGACACCAAAATACACAAAGAATTGATTAATTGAACCTTATTAAAATTCAAATAATTTGTGCAACAAAAGTCGAAATATTTAAAATAAAACGCAGTCTACAGATTGGGAGCAAATATTTGCAAAACATTTATGTAACAAGGGACCTGTATCCAGATTATACCAAGAATTCTTATAAGTAACAAGAAGGCAAAAAAAAAAAAATCCAATTTAAGAATGGAAAAATGATTTGAATAGACATATCTAATGAAGATATGGAAATGGCCAATAAGCACACGGAAATAGCCAATAAGTATGTGAAAATGTTAAATATCATTAGTCACCTGGGAAATGCAAATCAAAGCCACAATGAGATATCACTTCACACCTCTAGGATGGTCGTGATCACAAAGACAGACAGTAACAAATAGCCAGTGGCAATTTACGATGGTGCAGGCACTTGACAAAACAGTTCCTCAGTTTCTCAAAATGTTAAATTTAGAGTTAACACACGACTGTGCAATCCCACACCTAGCTATTTACTTCAGAATGATTAAAAATATGTGTCCACATAAAGACCTGTATGTGAACGTTTATGGCAGCATTGTTTACAATATCAAAAAAAAAGTGGAAATAATTCAAATATCCTTCAGCTGACGCATGAGTCAACTAAGGGGGTGTATCCATACAACAGAAAACTATTCGAAAGAATGAAGTATTAAGACATGTTACAACATTGGATTACACTCGAAAACATTAGGTTAAGTAAAAGGAGCTAAAATTTTAAATTTTAAAAGGAAGAAACTCATAGAAAATCGACTTTCTTTTTTCACTATTCCCACCCTGAAGTATCCTGCAAACCTCCAAAATGGCCCTATCCACTTAGAAACACCACGTTATGGAAAAGGAAACTATTAGCAACCTTAGCCAGGTGATACTTTTATGGGGTTATATACTTTTCTCTTTTATTTTATACCCACCAAGCAACTTCCTGCTTATGACAGCCACTGTGATTGATTACGCTGAACTGCTTAAGCAAACATTATCTGCTAGTCTGTTACTCTGATCTCTTTCTCATTTAAACGAATAAATTGGGATCCTGGGTTATATTTATGGCTTTTGTGACTTCAAGTTAGTGTAAACCTGGTCATCTGGGCCTGAGATATTTAAAAAACAAAGCAAAGCAAATACACAAATTAACGCCTTATCTCTGGTTCTTTAAAGCTGGTCTTTAGGTTCTAGACTGGGATGAATTCACAAAATTACTTGCCATTTTGTGGTATCTGAGTGAAAATTCAGATTTCCCCACCTGCTATTCCTTTGCATTCTGTGCAGTGGATGTCTTTGAAATGAAAACATTTTTTTTTTTAATGTTTGATTATTTATTGTGAGAGAGAGGAAGAGAGAGAATGAGCAGGGGAGGGACAGAGAGAAAGAGGGAGAGAAAGAATCCCAAGCCGGCTCCATGCTATCAACACAGAGCCCGAGGTGGGGCTCGATCCCACAAACTGTGAGGTTAGGACCTGAGTGGAAATTAAGAGTCGGACACTCAACGGACTGAGCCACCCAGGCTCCCCATATCGAAACATTTTAAAAAGTTTGTCTTCAACTAGTTTTTAGATGATTCCTTTATCCAAAGAAGAAAAAAAAATGGACTTTTTGATTGTTTCTGTTTTCCAGATTCCACTCTGTTCTTATTTGAGAATTGTTTTCATTTTTCCTTTGTAATTTTATCTCTTTTTGATTTATGAAATAGAAAAAAAAGGGATGCTGAAGTGAGAATCAAGAGACTTAGGTCTCCTTGTCACAGCTCAGAAAAGAACCTGACTGCAACACAGTCTTTGTGGATCTTAATTATTATGGCATTAAAATGAAAAATCAAATTAATCAGTGATTCCCCAAATTGGCAGTACATGAGGTTCTCCGTGACAGCTTTAAGAACACAGGTAGAGAGATAGATGATAGATAGACAGATGATAGACAGATAGATAGATAACAGATGCTGATGATAGGTCAACCTGTTCCTGCCCGATTCCTACCATGAGTATGGGATATAAAACACACGACTAGGTGAACCTCACATTCCAAATTCTAATCCTTCCTCTTTTGCTGATGTAGCGGTCCTTACCTAAGCTTTTCTCCCCATTTAAATTACAATAATGACCCTTCAGGATGTCCTCCAGCTTGCACAATTAACAGGCTGCAGCTGTACAAAATGCTGACACGGGGATTCTACTGTAGTATCATAGAGAACACACACAGAACTCCACTTCTGCTTTATTAAACCGCTTGCCAATCAGATTACAAATTTTGCTTCAAGGCCTTTCAGTCTGCCAAGCTCCTTCGCATCTCTTTTCTCTGATGGGCCACCACCTATCACAGCTCAGGTGGCCAGACAGCCAGGGGATGCTGATTTTTTTTTTTATTCCAAAGACCTGTAGACCAAGTCTCTGCTCTGGATTATATACGTTCACCAACAGGGGGATACATAACAGTGAAAATTCCAAGGTAATCCCAAAGCCTCCTGTTAATCAAGACTTGCAGACTACTTACCTACCAAACCAGCATGGCTAATTTGCATGTTATTCCTGACAATCACTTTATTAACTCCTGTCTACCCTCTGGTGTGGCGAAGGTGCTAATGAGCAGTGAAATGAGTTAGGCATAGGTAGTACAGGGCATGGAGAAACATGATAATTAGTCCCTAAATAATGGAATTTGGGGGGGGGGGTTACCTCGCCATACTCTTTTCTTTCTGCCCCTGTTTTACTTCTCATTGAAGACGGGGCAAGCATAGTCAGTTGCATTCCCCAAACACTCAGTCAGCACCTACTGTGGGTCCGAACTGTGCTGAATGCCGACCAGTTGCACAGGGAAATAGAACATCTTGCACTTTCCGTACCTTAAGGGGCTAGTCAACGCAGCAAAGGGAGTAAGACCATAAACTAATGGCTATATATAATTTAAGGTACAATACAGACATTTCTCAGTTCCTACTGCCTTTTTTTGTTTGTTTGCTAACATTTTACGAAGCGAGCTATATAAGCACATCTCCCTAGCTAAGGGTGCCAGTACAAACTAACGTTCTCAGTGGCATAGCCAGTGTAGAATGGTTTCATTGGCAGCTTTTGTTCACAGTCCAGTCTTGTCAGCTGTATTAATAGACAGGTAGATAGATGACAGGTAGATAGATAATAGACACTGATATAGATAGATTGATGATGGATAGATAAATAACAGATACAGATATATGCCGATAATAAATGTAGATACATAGTCTTAGCCATAGACATGTAGATACCTCTTACCATTATCCAGACACACTAAATAAAAACTCTAGGAAGGCTTCAGGGATCTGTTTTAAAAAAGCTTCCCACTTACTTTTTGTGCTTTAGCGAGCCTGAGAAGTCCTGGACTGGGTGATGTCTTAGATTCCTTCAGTTCTCAAATTCTGTCACACACTAGACACAGTAATTATGCATTCAGAAACTCAGGGAGATTTTGGTGTCTAAAAATGATGATCGGTAGTTTTCCTTTGGGTTTGCTAACATATATAGAACCATAATTGCGAAACCCCGATGTATGCCTGTAAGTTTTGAGAAAATTGTAAAATGCATTGCTACTGCAATGAATGTGCATTCTGGTATCATTATGAATATGACGGACAAAGCAGAGACAGAATGTGAAGGTTATAGCTCAACCTCAAAAGTAATAATAGAAAAAAAGAGATTATGACTTTTTATGCAGAAATTTTACCACTTGGATATATGAAAAAGTGAAGAGAACCCATCCAGTGGTTCGACTGAAACAGTAAACAAGTTTTTTTAAACATGGATGCTTATAAAGTTACCATAAGACTTTTTTATAGTACAGTAGTGATTGACCTTATAATTAACTCATATAATGCTGTTTTAAATCAATTTCCTCAAATTTACCACCTCGACTCTAATATTGTGTGCCACAACATCGAAAATCAAAGCAGAGGGGCGCCTGGGTGGCTCACTCGGTTAAGTGTTCGACTTCGGCTCAGGTCATGATCTCACAGTTTGTGGGTTCGGGCTCGGAGCCTGGAGCCTGCTTCAGATTCTGTGTCTCCCTCTCTCTCTGCCCCTCGCCTGCTCACACTCTGTCTCTCTCTCTCTCAAAAATAAATAAACATTAAAAAAATTTTTTTAATGAAATAAATATAATAGTAAATATTTCCATCCTAAAGCTGGCCTGTAGGACCGTTGGATGAGCTGTCTTAACTCAAAACAAAATAATAAATAAATAAATAAATAAATAAGGGCACCTGGGAGATTCAGTTGGGTAAGCATTTGACTCTTGACCTTAGCTCAGGTCTTAGTTTCATTGAGTCGTGAGTTCAAGCCCTGTGTTGGACTCCATACTGGGCATGAAGCCAACTTAAAATATATACATATATCAAATATTATGCATGTCTTTCTCGGTACCCTGGATTTACAAGGGTGTCTTTTCACTGATAATGTGCTTGCACTACTCACTGCATTGGAAAATCAGAACTTTACCCCCTTGGAAAATCAGAACTTTACCCCCACCAGGAGTCTTGGTACAGCTTCAGAAAGTCTGCGGTGTCCATTACCAAGTTTTTATCACTAGTCAATACTATTTGCTTTTAATTGTGGAAACTCTAGTGGTTTCCTTGCGTTTATTATTCAGAGGTGTTTACCAGTGTCTGTTTTTCACACAGGAGTAATGCATCAAAGTTTGCATCTGTGATATGGTGATATAACAAAAATATAAATATATTTGGCCTTGATGCCTAGTTCCTGGCACCAGCTCCTAAAACTCTTGTAATTTCCTGAGTGACAGGAACTTAAAAGACCCTTGGAATCTCTGGTGTGACAATAGTGTCTTTTTGTATGCTAATGAGATGGCTCCCGGCTGGGGTCCCCTAAATAGTTTCTGGATGCAGGCTGCCCATCAGATTTGAAAACTGGAACTTTCAGTCTCACCCTTGACCTCTGGGGAGTTGACAGGGGCTGGAGACTGAACTAATCACCAAGGGGCAATGATTCAATCATCTCACCTGCATAATGAAACCTCCTTAAAAACCCTTAAACTATGGCGTTTAGATAGCTTCCAGGTTGGTGAACGTACTGAGTTGCTTGGAGACTGGTGTATTCAGAGAGAACAAAGTGGCCTTGCATACACTCCTGCCCACATATCTTGCTTTATGTGTCCCTTCCATTCAGCTTTTCCTGAGTTGTATCCTTACAGCAAACTGGTAATATAGGGCAACGTTTCCTGAGTCCTCTGTGCCATTCTAGAAAATTATCAAACCCAAGGAGAGGGTCATGGGAACCTCTGATTTATAACTGGTTGGTCAGAAATATGAGAGGCCTGGAACTTGCCTTTGGCATTTGAAGTGGGGATAGGCTTGTGGGACTGAGTCCTTATCCTGTGGGGTCTGCATTAATCCTGGGTAGTTTGTAGAATAATTGAACTTAATTGTAGGACACCCAGTTGGTATCTGGAGAGTTAGAGGATTGATTGGTATGGGAAAAAAAATCATACATTTGGTGTCAGAAGTATTCTAGGCGCAGAAACATAGCATTGTCTTTAGATTTGCTTTGAGAACATTTCTTCATTCTCATCAGGGACCACTTACTGGTATAGCCGTTTCCCCTGGTGAGCCCAACCTCTATCACAAATTAAGAGAAAACCATGAGTATTCACTATTTATTTCTCCAAGTTGTATAAATAGACCAGATATTTTCTCTTGGGCAGCCTTGGAGAAATCACTATTGATGACTACATTACTTAATTTTAGAAATAGGTGTTCTGTGTCCACTTTATCCACTCCCATGAATGGGATGCCACGATAGACAGGACCAACAATGCATTTGTTCTCAAAAGCTTAGAATCTAATGAGTGGAGCCATCCATTTCGTGCCAAACAATCTCCATTCTCAGTATTGAGATTTGGAAGTCCGTGAATTCCTATTGGGCTCTGGGTAATCCATTCACTGTCTTTAATCCATGCTTCTTAGTAAAAATATGCCCCTCCCCTCCCCCACTCCCACCACCATTCCAAGCCACTTTGGTGCCAAGCATTTTCCTAGCAGCCTCTGTGAAAAATAACTTTCAGTTCTCTACTTGTTGTACTACACCAATTCATTGGTGCCCATGGAGCTGGCATCTACATTGTATATCAATAAGAAAATAGGAGCACCTAGGTAGCTCAGTTGGTTAAGTGTCTGACTCTGTTTTGGCTCAGGTCATGAACTCACGGTTCAGTCTCTCTCTCTCTCTCTCTCTCTCTCTCTCTCTCTCTCTCTCTCTCAAAATAAATAAACTTAAAAATAATAAAAGTAACAAAATCACTTTAAAAACAAGAAAATAAAGAAAGGAACTAAAGAGGGGATACTTGTTTACATGTCATATGTCTGTTGTATATAGTCCCACCCACACACTAAAAACAAAGTTGCAGATGAATATCCAGAGAAAGCAGATTTCAGTTTGTTTGTTTGTTTACAATAATCAACAGAAAGTTTCTTTAATATCTTCCCAGAGTTTCATGAAAATGAGGATGCAATCATCATCCTATATGTAATTTCTTCGTGTAGTATAACTGAAGATTAATGCTTACAATTTTCAAATTTAAGAATTCCTAGTTAATTGGCTTTTCCATGCACACGTGATGACAGAACTTTCTTTCCCCCATAGACATACAAGCCAAGGAAAAACTTCTTGGTATAGACATTAAAACGAAATGATCTCTGGAAGAATCCTTTACAGAAGAAGAACAACCTTCTTCCCGGAGGACTGTGCTCCAATGGCACTTGCCGATTGAGTCTTAAATGTTTAGTCGCTGTCTTTCTTCTCTGAATTCCACGTAGTGCATCTTCTCAGCCGGGCGGGGAAGACCCACACCGCATGGTCTGCTCCAGTACTGAATGATCTAGGGTGTAGGCTGAAGATTACCTGGTAGGTCTCCATGTATCTAAAGGGATAGCTTGGTTTTGTTTTCAGAACACTGTAAAATAATTTTGACGTCCACTTGAATTGGAAAACACAGAACACATTAAAGTTATTTGGGTATTTTGGGACATTAGTCATATCTTTGTTTACTTTGTTGTCTTCGTTTTTTGTTTGTTTTGTTTTTGGAGTCAAATCTCTTGCATATTTGTTTTCTGGCTCTTCTGGGTGGGAAGTAGAGAGCTTTGCTTCATTGTGCATCTCCGCGGAGACTAGAGTCCCACACACCCTTTGGACTCTCCAGTGAACACCACAGGGACATTTAAATTATGGAAAGCAAACCTGGGTCACTTTGCCTTGACAAAATGTAAATGGCTTTAGGTTGAGGACCAAAGAACATAGTTGTGTATTGAGGAAACAGGGGATAGGAAAATAAATAAGAAGTCTCTGAAAAAAATAACTTTCAGTTATAGAAGGAAATACTCTTAATTTACCTTTAGGCCTTCTTCTGGTAAGATTAGAGTACCCTCTAACCCCTCTCTGGAGTGGTGATATGTACAGGAGACGTTGAACCTATCTTGCTCCTTGAGGGATGCATTTCTTCAGCATCATGCAAATTGAATATTGGGTATTCCCAGAAACCAGGATTTCTCTTTTAAAGGACAGCAATTTTGATGCGTAAAGCTTGGAAAGTTCTGGTGAGATTGATGGTTCAGCTCAGAACTCTGACATTTGGATTAAAGCTGTACAGAAATGAATCTTGTATTTGACATTTAAAAGGGAGGCTTTTCTACTGCCTGTAGTTTCCTAAATCATACCAAAAGGAACTGCCATGACAGAATGGGCTGAGAAATCACTTTCCATTCGTTTCTGTATTTTCCCACATTATGGCCAATGAATTGAGACTCAGAGTCATTACATACTTCGTGTCACAGGAACATACAAACTAGTGAAGCAGTTCACGAATACTAACGATCGCTCCCTTTTTTATAGATATAATAGCAAAATTTGATTTGCCAACCGCATCCACTGGGATCTTTAAGAAAGCATAACATTGGAAATGGCTTTCTTCCTTCTTACTGAGTAAGTGTAGTTCTTTGATTCTTTTTGGGAAATAGGGCAAGCAGTAGGTAGATGTGAACAGCTACTGTTTGAATGTTGAAAGAGAATTTCAATGAGTCTAATAAACTGTCTTATGTAAATAAAACATTTAGAGTCTTTACTTTGAAATGAAGCAATATATCAGCTTGATAGTTATATTTATAACAAGTTCAAGATCAATTAATATTTAACTCCAACATGTTTATTAAATCTAGTAAGACGATGGTCTCTCAACATTTTCGAGTGGGAAATTTTGAAATTATTATCTATAAAAATAATAGGCTTTTGAAAGGGACAAAATCTCCTTTTTAAATGCCACGGAGTTGAGTTTTCAATAATGATGAATAGATTAGAGAATACCTTTAAAGTGTAATCATTTATCTCTGTCTAGGTTATTCAAGAAGATTCTTGTTGTACTTATAAATGCTTCAATTTATATCTCTTCTTTCATGAAGTCATAGCTACAATTAAGTCATTAGTAAAATTGTCATTGTGACGAGCTCTGCCAAAGACTACTGGAATATCCATGATACAGACTGTGCGTGCACGCGTATCATTCAAAGAATCTGAAATAAATGATCACATCTTCTGAACCTAAAAGTAGCGATTTAAAAACCAAATTTGAAATTGGAACCGTGCTTGAAAAGATGGACTGTATGTTTACCATAACTTTAAGGCAACTACATTAGAACAAATGGGTAAAAATATAGTCGCCTAGTGGCTTCCTATTGGATTCACCTGTATTTTATGAATTGAAACCTCTTTGTCACTTCCTTGGATCTATACAGGAGCTCTTCATTCCACACCTTTTCTCTGTGTCCTATGTCATGTCTAAATTATTCTTTCACTTCATGAATAGGAAGAAAACCTATTTTTCTAAATAAAACTTTTGATTTTTTTTTTAAAAAAACCTCCTTTTATTTTTCTAAATAAATATCTTTGGATTGTGCTTTTATGTGAGGGCAGTACTGTTCTGGATGTAAACTGTGATTGCATTTTACCTACATCTCATTTAAGTTATTCATACTTCTTTCTACACACTATCACCTCCTTAAATGTGTAGCTCCCTTCCATAGAAAAGAGCATACTTTTACGACAATATTTGTACACACGATCAATATGTATTAGTCATTATGTTAGGTGCTGGGTATTCAGAGGATAAAAATGACACTATCTCTTTTCCATTGAGCTCACAACTAAACTATCCCAGCAGAGAGGTGTAGGCACCAGATAGAAGTAAGAGAGATAAACCCACTGTGTTATAGGGGCACATAGGCCAACCGTGCTTGGAGATTAGTAATAGGTCCCTAGAAGAGGTCAGATAACTGATTTTGAAGGATGAGGAAGAAGTGAGGTGTTTGGGGATGTTGGGTAAAGGTAGGGATCCCACATGAGAGGAAGAGAGGGAATGAAATTTCAGAACAGCAGTATAATCTAGCATGTTCTGGGAACTAAGACTGCTTCTGCAACCCTGAAAGAAGAATAAGATTGAGAGAGAGAGAGAGAGAGAGACAGAGAGAGAGAGAGAGACAGAGAGACAGGAATTGATGTTGAATAAGTAGGAGGGGCTCAAATCATAAAAGATCTTGCAGGCCAAGTTAAGGATTTAGAGATTTTTCAAACAGGTGGCAGGAGGAGAAAAGAAAAGGGCAGTTGTTTAAAAGTCTTAAGTACTAAAATGGAAATGAAAATCATTTCAGACCAAACACCCTGCCAGTGTGGACAATTGGAGGCAGATAGGAACTGACTTGAGGAAGAACAATTAGGAGATTGTTGCACAATCCAGTGGCCACAGGGGTAGTGAAGGTTAATCCAGTGGCCATGGGGGTGGCAAAAGAGGACACATCTGAGAGATATTCGGAAGAGTGAATCCACATAAATTCATCACAGATTTAATTTGGACCTTAATAGAATAAATCAAGATTTATGTCTACCAGCCTTATTCCTTGGACACCTTAATGGATGTGCATGCCATTCAATAAGAGACGTGAAAAGAATCTGATGACAGATCTGATTAGTGATCAGTTTAGCTGCCCCATGTTGAACTTGAGCTAAGACCTTCACATGGAGATATTTGGTGCATTGAATTTATGGATTTGGGGTTCAGAAGCAAGACTTGGAGGGTTAGAATGAGAGGCACTATTTTAAGCTATGGAAAAAAAAAAAAGATTTCCAAGGAATAATGTGTAGCTAAATGATAGGAAGACCAAGCTCGGAATTCTGGGGAACCGATATTGTTAAGGTGATGGTGAGACTCCTATATGAGTGGCTAAAAATAGAAGACCAACCAGAAGAAACTGGGAAAGCAAAAAAATCAAAAAACAAAAAAGGAAGCAGGAGACAAGCACATGGCTGTTCTCTGTCTCTTGCGAGCCCCAGAAATCAGTCATGTCTATCAAAAACACATTAATTAAGTTTTATATATATAAATATATATATATATATATAAATATATATATATATATATATATATATATATAGTGAGAATATACAATCAAACATAGAAATTAAATAGGTAAGTAAGTAAGTAAACAAATAAATACATCACATGGAAGGCAAGCAGAATTTACTTTGTAGGAGAAACAGAGTAGCCTCCATATCATTGATTTCCTAGCACACGCTGACCCTACATTCTCCTGAACTTGAGTTCTGTGGCCTGCTAAAGCCTCTTTGGTTTTATTTCTCTGTTGGGAGCTCTCACCTGCAAGCCTCTGTTTCATTTCTCCGCAATAAAAGAAATGTAGTGATTGAATCTTGCTCCCATCTTCGGAAGAAAATCTATCGGTCTTTGCAAAAATTTTGAAAAAGAAAGGAGCAAAGGAGCATTAGCTTTGTTATATCTGCATCCTTCTTATGTCACATTATCCTTTTCCCCTTGTTCTTTGCCCTTGTCTTTTAATTATTCAAAAGGCATTGTTTTCC
Organism: Panthera onca; assembly: GCF_046562875.1. Taxonomy (NCBI): domain Eukaryota; kingdom Metazoa; phylum Chordata; class Mammalia; order Carnivora; family Felidae; genus Panthera; species Panthera onca. The sequence goes on along the minus strand of NC_138343.1, from coordinate 19,005,923 downwards.
AAGGAAAAAAGAGATCCAAAAATACTAGGCATGAGTATTTTCCCTGAAGCGTTCATTATACCATTCAGGAGAAAAAGTAAAGGTGCCACCCATTAAACTGTTGTTCTCAAGAGAACTGTAGTGAGGAATTCACATTCCTTGACTGGTATCCTCAGTGGCACTTAAAATTGTCACTTCAGTGAGATCCATCAATGCATGCATAAAACCCACCTCTTATGAAAATCATCGGTCACAAATTAATGCCAGCATCAATAACTTGTATAAAACTGAAATACAAAAAAAAAAAAAAAAAGATTAGCTTCTTTTTCTGAAACTAGATAAAGCATGGAATGAAATTGCCAAATGATGAGGCACTGTGACACCCTGAAATACACTGTAGAGATAAGAACTATCATCTGTCTTAGCATTTGGATGGATCTAAGTAGTTTTGTATTCAGTGGACATCTTTCCTCTCAAAAGTTGTTTCTTTTTCTTTTAAATAATGAAGGAAAAATAGAGAACTGTTGGCACCTTGATAATAATTTTTCCATAGCACATGGGTAGATATTTTATTGACCCAAGCAAGTAACAAGTGGCTTCCTGACACTTTAAAGTGCCCTGGGATCATTAACTTTCATCTTGTCAACCACTGAAGATGAGCACTTGGCTAAATGATTAAAGATACAATTTAATTCAGCCCTGCAATTAGTGGATCCAGTCTTGCAATTAGTGAAACACCTCTTTCAATATTGTAGGAGCTGGTGGCCACATTGATAATGATAGGTTGAGCTCATAAAATGGGGAAGAAATCAATATTTTAACACTTATCTTCTCTGATCTGCATAATCCACTCTCTGCGCGGTGTTCTGTTTCTCTCCTCTCCCACAAACCGCTAAATTTAGGAACTATGCATGTCTGCTGTGCGCAACATTTCTACTCTGATGGAGAGGAAAGAGGAACCCCCAACAGAGAGTATGTATTTCAGAAAGCTGTGAGACATTTGCACAGAGGCCACTGCTTAAAGAGATAGGGGAAGAAGGTGGGGCGTCTCCCTCTAAAAAAAATCTGTGAAACAAGACAGGAAACTCTTGGCTTGTGTTTAGACAAAAAAGCAACCTCAGCAGGTTGCTGAGGTATCTGATTAAAGAATGCTGTTACTGCATGTTCCCTGGCTCCACAGTTGAAAAAAGAACTATCGGAAGCACACAATAAAAAACAAAGTAGCTATAAACACCCTCTTAGAAATATCTGCTCTTGCTTTGTCTGTATTTACCATGATCCTCCAAATGTGAGATTAAACTTAGGGAAAGTACATACAGGAATTTCTGTATGCATTAAAGAGAATATAACCGTAAAACCTAGCACAGTTTATTATAAATCCTATTTTTAAAACCTTCATAAAATCCATTAACATGTTCTAGGATTCCTGGAGACAGCATCTTGCCCAATTTTCCTTTAGTGATTTGTTTCATCTTTCACTGGAGTCCTTATCACACACACCCGTTATTAATCAACCTTGTTTAAAGTCTATCCATTCCTCTCAATCACTAAATTTATCTTACATTTATTTGGATCTTCAAACACCAAAGGTTAGAAAATATATTATTAATTTATTAAAGCGAACAGTTCTATTGTATCTCCTATTTCAAAGTTTCCGGTAAGATTCTATTAATTTTGAAATAGAGGAAATATAAGTTTATTCATTCCTGGGTAATTCTTGATCGCTCAGACTATAATGGACATCTTTAGGGTGCCATTTTTTATAAAGTATTATTTAATACATACACAATAATAAGACTTTAGAGAATTATCCATTGACCTGACAGAGATTTTTTATTTTATTTTATTTTATTTTATTTTATTTTATTTTATTTTAATGTATATTTATTTATTTAGAGAGAGAGAGAGAGTAAGAGAGAGCATGAGCAGGGAAGTGACAGAGAGAGAGGAAGAGAGAGAATCCCAAACAAGCTCCGTGCTGTCAACAAGGAGCCTGACATGGGGCTCGATCCCACAAACCAGGAGATCATGACCTGAGTCGAAATGAAAAGCCAGACGTTTAACCCGCTGAGCCACCCAGGCGCCCTGAGACAGCCATTTTAGTTTATTTACATTGCCTTCTTTTTCTCATTCACTTTATTCATTATAAATCTTTATGCTGATCCTTAGCCTAAAAATTTATCCCAAGTTTTCTGTGTCTGTACCCACTTCTCTGCTACTTATTGCTGCAAGGTGGGTCCTCTGGAAGCAAACACCGAGAGTTTAAGGCGTAAGATATTTATTAAGGGTCATTATCTACAAATTAAAGGGGAAGGAAACAACATTGCAAAAGCTACACAGTGAAAGGCACGTGACCACGTCTCCTAACTAGGCAGGAAATTCTGGAGGGAGTATTGATTTGTCTGCCTTATATTGCAGGAAAAAGGCTCAGTTTTCCCACTCCCACCCTGCTTAGTCATAGGATTGGGGCTGCCTTGAGTATAGCATGACCTCAGGGAAATGTAGCTCTTTGAATCTGAGGCAGCCTATGAAGGAGAGGTCGACGGGAAGCTGCCTGGTGACAACGCTCCCTAAAGATGGACAATACTTCTGTATGTCACCTTTTCATTGCTACTGGCAGAAACCGAAGGGAAAATGGCTAAAATTCTATTATACGAGTCTGGGCACGTCTAGATGCAAATGCTCAGTCGACGCTGGTAAGAACGTCTTTCCTCTTCTCTCCTTCTTGCCCAGGATCTTCCCTGATCCTGGCAAACGTGACTGTTGGCAGAGAACACAGCTATGCTAAGACTTCCGACAAATTTCCTGGGACTGACACGGATTAGCGAAATGTTCACCCTATGACTTGAGGCGCATGAACTGGAAGTAGTAAAGGCTGTGTCTGCGTTGAGAATTTGAGATGCCGTTACCATAAGAAAACAAAAGGGATACCGAACAGGGGAAACATAATGCTTTACTTTCCTTGACAAAGTCACGGGCCCGAGGGGTGATTCCCTGAGCCAGTCGGCTAGGCCAGTCGGCTTTTTCTTCTTGGAATTAGAAGTTTAGAGGGGATAGCAACACCGAAGACTGTTAGATCTGAAGGGGGCGTCTTAAGGCTAAGTCTATTTCTGCAATTTCTTCCAAATCAGTATTATCATCTAGCTCCACTTTGTGAAAATCTTGGCTAAGTTCCTCATTTGAAAAATGGGGGTAACAAGGGTACCTAGAAAGAGAAATTCTTTTATAGTTGAAAAAATTCATCTACACAAATCACTTAGCACAAATCCTGGCATTTTGTAAGTGATACTAATATAAATTGTTATTTTTGTCATGAGTACATTAGTGGTAGTGTTGTGCAACATCTATTTATCAAACATCTACCATGGCTCAAGCAGCAGGCTGCATACTATGGAAGACACCACCATGAATGAAACATAAATTCTATACTTAAGGAGATTCCAGTCTGCTGTAAGAAATAATTAATGTATATTAATCACATGCAGTATATTTCATATATACTGCATAGATTTGAGCCAATAGATTTTGAATATTCTAGTTGCTATGGCTGCAGTGTTTCATTATGTCATTGTATGTTAATAAATTGATGATTATAAATACATGCAGGGGCACCCGGGGGGCTCAGTTGGTTGAGCCTCCCAGTCTTGACTTCTGCTCAGGTCATGGTCTCAGGGTTCGTGACTTCAAGACCTGCGTCAGGCTTTGAGCTGACAGAGCGGAGTCTGCTTGGGATTCTCCCTCCCTCCCCTGCTATCCCCTCCCCACTCAAGCTCACTTTCTCTCCCCCCGCCTCAAATAAATATTTTTTTAACGTTTATTTATTATTGAGAGACAGAGAGAGAGAGACAGAGAGAGGGAGACACAGAATCCGAAGCAGGCTCCAGGCTCCGAGCTGTCAGCACAGAGCCCAACACGGGGCTCAAACTCACAAACTGCGAGATCATGACCCGAGCTGAAGACAGACGCCTAACCGACTGAGCCACTCAGGTGCCCCCATAGATAAACATTTAAAATAGACTTTATCTTTGGGCACCTGGCATCAGTTAAGTGTCTGGCTCTTGATTTTGTCTCAGGTCTCACTCACAGTTCATGGTTTTTGTGCGCTGCATCAGGCTCTGTCTACACTCACAGTGCGGAGCCTGCTTGGGATTTTCTGTCTCCTCTCTCTGCTCCTCCCCTTCTCTCACTCTATCTCTCTCTCAAAACGAATAGAGAAATACATACATACATAAATACATTTAAAAATAAGTAAAATAGACTTTATCCTTAATAAATACGTATATGTATACTTATACATATATTTGCATGTATATATATGATATGTTTGTTTATAACAGGTTAAGATGAAGCAGGGAAAATATTTTAATTTGAGTAGTTTTTAAAATCTATCTATATATATTTATTTAATATAAAGCAATTTTAGATGTGTATGCCAACTTTCTGAACAGACAAAAAAATAGTAAAGTATAGTCCTCACAATGTGAAACTGTATTTCTGCTGCAAGTAATTTTTACCATTTGTTAATATCTGTTCCTGGCTGAATTCATTCAAAATGTCATTCATAAGATTAAACAGAAGAGAATTCTTAATCTTAAAGTGTCTATTTTCAAATCATTGGTGCCATACCTCTCCCTGTCTTTAAATATACTAATTTGTTTTCCTTTATTATAAATGGGTTGGTTTACTGCCAAGATATGACTATGTTGAATTTAATTGAGACTTCTCTAGGGCAGGGATCATAGCTTACTTATCTGTGTTTGCTTAAACACAGATGCCTTTGTATATAAAGGGTCTTCATATATTCATAAAATGGATGAAGAAACAAAAGACCAGTATATCCTTTTTTTAAGTGAAACAATGTCCCTGTCAAGGTCATTAAGAACACCAGGTGTGATCCCCGAACCAGTATGTTTCTAAAAACTTTTCGCAAGTAATCTTTAGTGAGATGATGAGCTTATGTTAGAATGTAAATCAACTTTCATAGACACACAGTTTTGTTCAGCTAATTTTTTTTTGCAACGCTTTCTCATTGAACGAAGCAGTAACATGATTTACAAGTTTAACTCATCACAGATCAGTACCAAACTGTTTGTTGACATGCTATTTTAAGTAGCATTGATAGTGTCTGTGAACTAAAGAACTAATACTTGATATTACAAAGAAAATCTTCTTCATTTGTTTATTTATATTTTTTCGTTTTGAGAGATAGAGAGAACGTGAATGGGGGAGAGGGGCGTAGGGAGAGAGAGAGAATCTTAAGCAGGCCTCATGGTCAGCATGGAGCCCAACATGGGGCTGTATCCCACGACCTTGGGACCATGACCTGTGCCAAAATCAAGAATCAGACATCTAACCAACTGAGCCACCCAGCCGCCACACAAAGCAAATCTTAATGCAAAATTCCCTTTCCTTAGATTTGGGTGAGCAGTTGAGTAGTTAGAGGTCACTGAAAAAAAAGATTTAAAATAATTTTTTTTCTCATTGCCTTAATTTTCTTATACAGGGTACAGTATGTACTTTTCTGGTTGATTTATGAAGCCCTTTAATTGTTATGTTACTCATTACATGTATGTCTTATCCACCAACAGTACTCTGAAAATTCCAAAGAAGGAGTTGCAAATTCTTATTCAATAGAAGCACTTTATTTTTCCAGTGTTATATAGAACTCAGAGGGCCTTGGTCATTAAACCAGCTGAAACTTCAACAGTAGGAAGGAGACTAAAGTAAAACACCCTAGAACCAGAGAAACTGTTTAACTTCTAGAGCCTGTCACCACGGAAGGAAAATTCAAGTCAACGTGCTATATCCAGAAGCACAGGAAGAAGGTTGTTGAACAACAGAGAGAAATACACAGTGATTATAAACACGAATGAATAAAATTGTGCAGAGCACAGACATAGTTTGTACACACAGCACAACTCTCTGCAGCATCCCAGCAACTCTGGGCCACTGTAAATACCTAAGGAGCTCCAATCAAAAGCTCGGGCACAATAGCAAAACTGTAGATGGTTGAAAATGTCAAGCATCAAGATAGACAAGCATCAAGATAGCAACCAGTTATGGAGTAAATAACTCACGGGAAGAAAAGGCACAGCAGAAGGGATACAGACAATGACATTGTAATAGCCATGTATCAGGACAGATGGTAATGGGGCACCAGGGTGACTCAGTCAGTTGAGCATCCTACTCTTGATTTCAGTTCAGATCATGGTCCCGAGGGTGTGAGATCGAGCTCCACATCTGGCTCTGCACTGTGGGTGGAGTCTGCTCAAGATTCTCTCCCTCTGCTCCTCTGTCCCCCACTTGCGTTCTCTCTCTCTTCCTTAAATAAATAAATAAATAAATAAATAAGTAAAGGACAGATGGTATCTACATTTGGGTTAAACATAGCATAACACTATATTGCACACCTGCAACTCATGTAACACTGTGTGCCAATGACACTCAAAAGAAAATAATGATAAAATAAAACAATAACATAAACAAACTACATAACAATGATTTGTCTCCAATTAGTTCTGTTGGGAGAGCAGGCCCATGGGAGAGCAGGCCCATAACCAATGGCAATAGTGTGAAGCCTGAGATCCAACTCTCGGAGGAAATCGGGATTAGTAAAATAAAGACTGTGTTCCAGGGGTGTAGCCCAACTGGCTAGAATTCCTGACAAAACTCATGTCTGTAAAGCATAAGGGGCCCAACAGTAAGCAAAAGCCAGGAAAATCTATAGCTCAAATTGACCAGGAATCATTGCACATACACCATATGCTTACAGAAATTATGACAGAGATGAAATGCAAAATATATTTCATACTCAGTATGGCATGCCTATCAACCAAGCAGAAGAAATACTATATAGCTAGGGAAACAGATCTTGGAGGATCTTGCTAAGAGTTCACCTCCTAGTTTCTGGGTCACAGAGGAATCTTAAGGCACTGGTTCCCAAACATGGTTACAGCCTGGAATCTACTCTGCATTTTTTTTTTTTGAATGATGATAGATACTGGGTTCCATTCTTAGAGATTCCGGTTTATTAGTCTAGGAGTGGTCCAGATGTAGGAGTTTCAGAATCTGCCCAGCTGATTCTAGTATGCAGGAAAGCATGAGAATCACTGACCTTGCATTCCAAAAATGAAAGACCACAAATGAAAGAACACATGCACATGCACACATACGCACACACATACACACACACACGTACACGCGTGACACATTTGTTAATCAATAACTTGAAAATAGCTTGCTTGGGTTTTGATCTTTTTTTTTTTTTAATTTGCAGAAAAGTGGATCATTGCCATGATTTCATATTCTCTTATCTCCCTTATTATTCTTATTACTCTCTCATCACTATCTCAGAACCTCTCAACACCTTCCATCATCCAAGGTTTAGTCAATGTCGAATATCTGTCACCTGCCTGTTTTATAGTAGAGGCTAAATGCACTGCCTCATGGGCTGACCCTTTATTTCACAAAAGAGTATGAAGAATTCTAATTGCCATAAGGTATTACCACCATCTATGAAGTCATTTTTCTTGCTTTCTTAAAGATTTTTAGTCAGGGATAATCCTTTCAACCAGATTCTCCTCTCCTAGAAGAAATTATGCATGAAAATCCCTTTTTTTTTTTTTACCAGCTTTCATTGACACCTCAAATCGTATCTAAAACTGCTCTATACTAGAGAATATTGTGCTTCAAGCTTTGTCTTGGCTAGATTCAGAAATTAAAGGTATGGACCAATTTTTGAATAAGCATGAACATTTTTTATGTGCGTTATGAAACATGCCTTTGAAACATCTTGCCAAAGGCTTTTTCATCTTCTGATTGTTATACGAAAACATGGTCATCCCAAAGGGGTAAAAAAAAAAATACCGACTGTGTTCTACCTTAATCAGATTCACAATCATGTCCTAATGCAATTTGTCCTAATGCATTTCAGAGGGAGACAACCATTTATGATTCCCAGAGACATGTGGGAATAAATGTGGCTATAGGGAAATCCCCTGGGTGTTCTATATACTATATTTACCAGTTCATAAAAAAGCTAATTACATTTCTGAAAAGAAAGCTTTCTGGATGCAATGCATATTCGAATGCAAACATCCTACCCTCGCACAGCACGGTCACACACGGTCCTTTTTTCTCACTGTACACACGTTGCATTTTGGATCCCATTAACTTATTTTAGAATAAGGAGTATGCACATTGTGCTTTTAGCCTGATCGCATATGTCTGTGCTTGAGAGACAATGCTATTTTTAGTTGTTTTACTGGGGAAAAAAATAGGTAACACTTAGCATAGTAATAAATTATCCTGTAGTAAAATAGAAACTGATTGGTCCCAGATTTTCCCCCTGATGCCTATGAAGATAAATACATTAGGTGGACTTTAAAAAAAAAAGACCAAATTTTTAAAAAGGCCCATCATATTTTTGTCTCTGAGAAACATGAAGCTATTATAGAGAATGCTGCCAAGAGTAATGAATCTACAAGTTTATTTTGCAACGAAATCCTTTTTCATGGATTTTATTTTTCATTACAAACATGTTTTTGCAAAAGCAGTGTTTTCTATAAACAGAACGGGTAATAGATGACACACTACTAAAGCAAGCCCAAAATGTAAATAATCAAAGGATTTTTATTTACTTTTCTGCGGTGATCGTGAAATCACACTGACCTAACATTTCATCATTTATTTATTTATTTGTCATCTGATGGGTTTTTTTTTTTTTTTCTTCTCTTTATCTCTCATGCATCGTGGTGTTCATTTGTTACTAAACGGACTCCACTTGGCTGTTCCCGGTCAAAGGTGGCCTATCTTTCTTATTTAGTTAATGACGTCGGTTCCTCGGCCACCCAGCACATCCCAGGGATGTTGGAAGACAAGTGTAGTTGGTCGCTGCTTTTAGGGAGCATGGCCTCCGAAGATGTCCGGAAATCAAATCTTCCTTCAAAAATATGAGGTATGGTGAGTTAACTGATTGACAAATGGGATTTCAACTGAAGTAAGACAAAGTAATACCTAAATGTAAATGATATGATATCTCTGTGCATTTGGCAAAGCACGCCGTGGCTAGAGGTACAGGTGGCCATTTCACGTGTGTCATGCTTGACCTTAACTTTGGTCAACATGAGGGCTTAAATTTTAGGCCCCTGACCCTCTCAACCCTTAGTAAGTGATCCTCCCCACCCCCTACTTGCATCACCCAAGAAACACCTCAATTCTCCATCTCATATTCTTCCCTCCACCTTCCTCTCTCCTCGCAGGAATCCCCAGCGACTTCTTGGGAGATAATTATGCCTGTAGCTCAGGGACCTAAAGTAATCACCAGGCTTGGCATGAAAAGATGCTGCAATGCAAACTGTAGCACCAAGCAACAGAGATTCAGTGCAGATATTATGAAAAGGGAGCACATTATAACAATTACTGAGTGGGCATGATTTCTGCCAGCCTACAGGATACAGCAAAGAGGCCAAAGCATAAACACTGCCTAGTATTACTCATAGTGACTCACTGACATTGGCTGTTTGGGACCCAGTGGAAGTCTTTGCACAGAGATCTGTGCTGTGGTAACAAAGCTTCCAGAAAAGCAAAACAAATCTTACAGACGTTGGCTTTTATTCAGTACGCGATCAGCTTCTCTCTGGGTCTCCCTTTAAAGTTTCAGATTCCTAGAGGAAGTTGTTTAGAGAAGCTGGATCCTAAACTATCGTGTCAAGTCATAGAGTGCTGTTAGACTGAACATTAGCTCAGTTGGTTAGAGTCTGACGCAGCCGAGGAGGCTGAGTGTGTGATCGTTGGATGGGATGTCAGCATCACACCGTCACAGTCTATAACCCAAATCCCCACCAGCCACCTACTAACGTTTGCTTTTTATTGCAGGGGCCAAATGAAATAGCACGGAGTCACCCACATAACCTGAGAAATAACTCAGAGGAGAGCTGTCACATCAGAAATGTAGCATGCATCATTGATAAGATATGACAAAGGAGAAAAGACACAAATTGTGAAGTCTTTGGAATAAAGTTCCAGTTTTCCCAGGCCTGCCTCTGTTTATCTGAGACAGCTCCAGCTTGCGCATTTTTCCTGGGGTGATCATTAATTTCATTCCAAAACCGAACCGGTTTAGACAACGAATTACGTAGTCATCCTTGCTTTAGCCCATTTGGCATGACTCAAAAGTATCAGTAAGCAGGTTTAATTTGAGCCTCCTTGATTTCTCTGGAGGTGCCACGTGTGCTACTTAAAGACTGTGTTACCTACATTATTTAAACAAAGGAAGGCAACATGTTCTCTTGGATGATGTCGAAACACAGCAATGAGTGGGCATAATTGCATAAACGCTCATTAATAACAAAAATCATGTGTGATTTTAATCTTGATTTTTAGTATATTTCTGGAAATTTTTATAAACTAGCCAAAGTTCTTGGAAAGGATCCCTGGAAGTGAAACTTATACAATTAAAAAATAAATCCTAAATGTTAAATGGGCCAAATTGTTCCACTTGTTCCAGCCCCTAACCGTCACATAGCTGAATGGAGATAACCAAAATTATCAGATGAACTGTCCCATGTCCCAGCTGGCAGCTTAAGGCACTGAATAATGGAATCCATTGAGTGCTAAATACATCAATTATCTATTTAATTTAGGACATTCATGGCCTGTTATAATTGTTCTGAATACTGGCAACTTCCACTCAGGAACAAAGTTGTAATATTAGCTAATGGTATAAGTTAAAAGACAATTGTTTCTGGCTCTCTTTTCAATAATATTTTTTTGTGCCAGACGTGTGCATGCATTTTATTTGAGATGGTTTCCTTAAATAAGGGATATAAAGTCCAGCTTATTCATGGTTGCCAAATGTGACCATAACATACCTTCTTCTCATTTATTACATTGAATTGATTGTTTCACTGGATAAAATATTGGTCTTAAGCAAAGTTAGGGACACATTTTGGTAAAACTTTCAGAGAACAGAAGCTGAAGTCCTAAATAATTGTGATAATCAACACTGCTGCTCATTATGAGCTAAGAAGCGATTTGAAGCAATACCATGAGCGAAGTTTTTCCTCTGAATTCTAACAATCCAGATTGGGGTTCACATGCCTAAAGACTGCAACAAGTGTCCGAAAACCAGCTTTCTGGGTTTGACCTAGACACAACTCATCTGTGCTTTGTCTTCTCCGTATTAAGGTTCTTTATTATTAAATGATATTAGGATGATCTGGGACCGTAAACCATTTAAGAGTCTGTGTTTTTCGTAATTTGCAAAAGTGTTGGTAACCTGTTCAACACTGTGTCTTTTCACTTAAGGCAAAAAATCACCAGAGAACTAAATACCTCACATTGATCAGATGTAGTGCTCTAAATTCTAAACCGTAAGAGAAATGACTAAGACTCATTTTTTTTCAATTATTCTGATTTTGAAACTTACAAGAAGCTGTCACAATGACTTCAAAAGTGTTTTCTCCAAAACAGCAAGTGTAATCTTTGATACAACTGGGCCAATTAGACGCATTGTAAAATGAGTACAGGATGGAAAATTCGGTCAGCTGAAGTGTCCTGCTGTGAAAATAAAACATTGTGAATGGATATTTCCAGATACTTCCTGGGATACTTTGCTACATAAATGAGTCTTGTGAACTCAACCTAGAGTTTCCAGAGCACAAATGCATTTCACTTGCTCCATTTGGGTATGAACTAAGGCAACTTGACTTTACACTTACAAGGAAGAGGAAAGAGCCAGACTTTTCTCCAAAACACTAGTGATACCAGTTTGGCCAATGAACTCAACTGGGCACTGAATTCAGCAGGAAAAAAGTTACTGAAATTAGGAAAGAAACCTTCTGATGAGGCCAAGTGAGGCGACTGATCTCATGACCCCACAGACATTCAATTTAATGAAAGTAGACATTCTTCAAATAACTTTATGACTTGATTATATATCCAAATACATGCATGAGTTTTGATTATTCAGGCCTAAAACTTAGGTTTTTAAATGCACATTCTCTTTTCTTTGGGCACATAAACATCCTAATTCTCTATCTTTTTTTTTTTTTTTTTTTTTTTTTGCTAGGTAGGCCCAGCATACTCTTATCAATAGAACAAGATAGCTATCAATCCCCATATTTCATAATTTATGTATTATTTATTTCTTCATCAAATGTTTATTAAACATCTACTATACACTATCCCCATTCTGGAGACCAAGGATATAACCATGAGCAGGATAAATCAATGCCCTACACATTGAACTTTCGGTCAGCCTAGAAAAATGGGCAGTTAAGCAACTAGTAACAGTAACGTTAACGAGGATTTTAATAATGAATGTCAAGGTTACACTAGGGCACAAAGAACCATCTCACCTAGTTTGAGGTAGGGGAGCTGGCAAGAGGGAGGGACTGACATTAAAGACAGACTTGAAGGAGTTTGCTGGGGAATGCACGTGGAACCCAGCAGCACCTAGACGCAGCTCCTCAGTTAATTGCTTTTCCCAAATTAGGTGTTCCCTCAACCCAGAGATCCCTGCATTCCGGGGATAACTTAAGAACATAGTCAAAACCTGGTTGCCCCAAACCAGATCTGGCCTTGGCATAACTGTGCTACCCTACAGTGTTGTTGTCATTGTTTATATTTGCTTTAATCACAACATTTAAAATTTAATACATTTCACGTCGGGTTCTCTTGGAAAATTAGAAGCATTGAAAATAGTGGGCTTGCCTTCCTGAGTAGCCATGAATCCCTTTCAACCAAATGTGAGCTTTCTGGTGCCACGTAGCCCCTGTCATCCTTCTAATCCTCAGAATTGAGACTGAGCAACTGAACATCAACTCACATTTCATTTTTCACTCGTCAACTTTACTCACGTGGATCCCTTTTCTGACCTCTATAGGCATTTCAGCTTGTGACTGAGGCTTAAAACTCCAGGTTTTGAGTCAAGGAAAGACCTCGTATTTCATAGGTTTTTGGGTGTTTGGTTAAGCTGATCCAAATCTACTGCCAGGTGTGTGTGTGTGTGTGTGTGTGTGTGTATGTGTGGTCTGTAATATGCAATAATTAATTCACATTGCTAATCCATAGGAAACATCACCCTGGATATTTGTTCAGCAATTTTGTGTTTCTTGTCCATACCTTGCCTACATATTTACATGCAATTTTGTTATTGTTCTCAGTTAATTTACTTAAACAAGGCATACACTCAAACATACAAAGTGTCAATTTGAAGTAAAGGGATATGCATGAGCTGTAAAGAAAATCCAATTTTAAAAAGAATTTAAAACATACTCGAGCTTCACATACTTGTACTCTGTGAATGATTCCCTGAAACCTGTTTGGGCAAGCCACATTCATTGAGGAATTTTTCAAGGCAGATAGCAGAAACTGTCGCCCTTGGAGATCCAAACAAACACTATAAAGGACATCACAAAATGAACAATTTGGTAAAGGCATCTGGACAACACCTAGGGGTACGTGCATATACAACAGAGAAAATAATAATATGGCAGTCTTAATGAACTCATTCACCATGCAGTACACTCTAGTGTCTTTTTGTGAGCCCTTAAACTGTACATTAGACATTTGGAATTAAATGAGCATCATGGAGTGAGAGATGAGGCATATTTCAAGTTTGCACTTTTTCTTGATTGTTTAATACACAAAAAAAGGAACAATCAAGTGCTATCTGAGGGTGAAAAACACTTTCTTACTGGCTAAGAACTGAGAATTTCTTGATACAAAGTGGGTCCCTCTTAAGTATCACGGAAGACATTTGATTTGATTTGGGTGCATAACAGTATAAGCCACCAGGAAACTGTGAATGGGCAGCAAAGAGGGGTGAATTGGGATTGAGGGGAAAGGACAGGGTAAGGCTAATTGTCCTTGTAGTAGAGTTTGGTTCAGAGTAGGGAAGTTTTATCCACAGACCATTCAGGTAGAGGAAGGGAGAGAAGCAAAGAAGAGAGGCCACATATTTAGTCTGCGGGCTGGGTAACATGATTGGCCCGTGACATCTGTTCCTACCTCTTTTCTCTGTAACTACTGCACTGGAAAGTTAAAATCTGCATTTCCTAGGCTCTCTTACATCTAGGATTCTGGTAGGAATCAGGTCTTTCCAGTTAGGTACACCTTCAGAAGATCTAAAAGGTAAAGGTGAGACAATGGCTAATTTCTTGGTATTGATTCTGACACCAAGAAAAACCATGGAACATGAATGTGGTGTAGTTCTAGACCTGTCTTCTCATTTTTTGATTTTCGATTCTCTCTAATTGTTTCTGGAAGCCCCCTTTTGTTTATAATATCTAGAGTGATCTCTATCTCCTCCACCAGATTTAGACTCAGTCTATTTCCAAAGTTTGCAGAGAACAGATGGAAATGATCCATTTGGATGGTTGCCTCCAGAGGAGTTAGGATGGCTTTGGTCATCGTTGGGACAGCTGTATCTATAAACAGCATCATCTAAGCCTTTAGTTTAGAGAAGCCTTCAAAGGAAAGGGCTGGCAAAAGTTGGGGGCTGCCACAAATAAACAGCCCAACGTTGGAAGCTGTGTCAGCACCAAATACATAGACAATAAAAGAAAATAATGATAAAGAGAAACTAGACTAAAATATTATTCCCCTGGCTTACATATGGGGCTGGACGTATGGTAAAGGGAAATCTATAATTTAGAAACTGAAAAAAATATGCCCCAGGCCCTAGGATGTAACTGGCAGAAAAGATTAGGGAACTCAACAGAACCAACCTGTAATGGCTAGACTCTAGATTCCAGATCTAGAGGCATGCCTTACCTCCAGGGAAGTGAATGATATATGACCCTGCAATGATAGGAATGGCTCAAGAATTAGAACAGTACTGAGAACACAGGTAGGAAAAGCAACGCAGGGGGCTGTTTCCTAGCCGTGGACACCCTGGCCAGGCCTATTACAGTGTCTGCAGAGACAGCATGCGTGTGTGATATTATAAAAAAGAGTTGCAGTAAAACAGGAAAAAAAAAAAACAAGAAATAAGGGAATACTGAAAGGAAAGGGGCACCAGGAGAGGCTGTGGGGAGTGGGAAGAGAAAGAAGGGTGGGGAAGAAGACCATAACTTTTATTTCAAGAGAACTGTTTGAATTTATAGCCAGAAGTCGCTTGAAAGATTACAAAATTGAGTGATCTTACTCCCTGCAACAGGAGAGGATAGCCTCCCAGCCATTCGTAAAGCACCGTGGTAAATATTTTCACAAGATAAGTGTCAGATTATTACACTTTGGCCCCAAATCTTTATTCAAATCCAGCGTTCGTTCCTTTCAACTTTAATAATTGATTATTTTGGAAGACATGCCAAAAAAGTGTTCAAGCAATGGCACAGGCAGATCAAACTTCAGAACCAGGTAGCATAACACAAGGAAAGAAACGGAGAGGAAAATTAACCTCTAGACATTGACGTGACTAGCTGTGTGCATTTGGACAATAAACCAAATTTTTCTGGCCTCCAAAATTCCTCACGCATAAGAAAGAGCGTAAGATGACATCATCTTTAAGAACAAATAAAGAATGACTTTAAATTTTGTACTTCAGATTTCTTTTCAAATAGGCAAAAGAAAAATATTAGATGATACTCGTTTCTTGCAATGATGCTGAGAAACTTATTCCTGTGTTCTGGTTGGTAATATAAATTTGTTCAGACTTTCTGGAAACAATTTACAATATATCCCAGAAGTCCACAAATGTATGATTTGACCAAGTAATGCTATATTTTGGGATTTACTTGAAGAATACCATATGACAAAAGTATCTATCACATCATTCTTCGTATTGAAAAATCATGCAAAGTAAATATTAAAAATAGAACTCTGGGGCGCCTTGGAGGCTCGGTTGGTTAAGCGCCTGACTTCCGCTCAGGTCACGATCTCACGGCTCGTGAGTTCAAGCCCCACGTCGGGCTCTGTGCAGACAGCTCAGAGCCTGGAGCCTGCTTCATGTTCTATGTCTCCCTCTCTCTCTCTCTCTCTGCTCCTCCCCCGTCATTCTGTCTCCCCCGTCTCTCAAAAATAAATAAACATTAAAAAAATTGTTTTTAAATATATTTTTTTAAAATAGAATTCTTAGGTTAATAGAATAAATGTACAGTCTTGCCCCCCCCCCCCCCCACACACACACTGGTTCATCCTTTATTGTTTAATAAAGGAATTGTCCACAGGGCCATTCCTGTGAGCACAGCTGGTTTATGGGTTTGCTGACCTCCTGTAGTGAGTTCATGCCCACCTCTCTGAGCCTCCTATTCCCTTCCTACAACTGCCAGTTACTTTCACCTCATTTCTCTAGGCTAATATCATCTCCGAGCCTCCAAGCAACCATCCTATCAATGAATTAAGACAAGCTCAGATAAGCTGGTCAGCATGTTAAATCCTATGTTACAAACAGGTAATCACTGATGGTCATCACTTCTCTATCCAACCCTATCCAACAGTAAATTCTGGACCTATTGTGTCAACACTTCTATTTAGTTTCTTCACATTCTTCCTGTTCCCGCTGGTACATATGACCCAGGACTTGTGACGAATTGGTTGACTCCCTCATTTTTACCCACGGAGGAACAGTACTTTCCTACTTAAGCCACGCTGACAACTGATTCCATTTGTTGATTGAGTAATGATAAGGGAAGATGGTGGCAGGTTTTGCGGAAAAGGAGCAGTGTTTTGCGAGGCATGCGCTTTATGTGAGCTTTCCGAACGATTTCCAAGCAGAATGTAACATGTCTATCATTTGGGTGATCTGGGGCTACAAGACTATCAAGTGTATCTTCCCAATGTTTTTATCTTCATCCCAAGATTTCTTTCCTTCCTTGTTAGACCTGGCATTAATATGGAAAACCTGTTGGGGCTGTAAATAGAGTATCCTTGTTAATTCCATTGCTATCATATCTTGGGCTTGACTTCATTACACTTTGGTGCAGGAAGAGGGTCTCTTTAAACCTTTCCATGAAGACTTCTGACTTGCAGTGTGAACTCCAAGATGAGTTAGATGAGCATATATTATAATCTTGTATTAAATTTTTTATAGCAATTAAAAAAACTCAACCTACCACGTGATCCCTGTAGTGGCATTTGCCACATACTGACAGATCCCCTTACCCCGTATGACATCATATTCCAGCACAGGTGAGAGAGTTAGTAATGATGACACAGAAGTTATCACCCCTCTCCTTATCACCAAGATAAGTCACTTGCTGCCTCCTATCACTGGGTGATCCAACTCCAGCATTTTCATTGCGAGGGTCTACTTTCTAGAATACTAACTATCTTGTTTGTGTTCCCTCAACAAAAGATGTTAATACAGCATTTTGGTCCATGCAGTTTATTTGGGAGATGTCACAGGAAACATGGTGACGTACTGAAGTTTGGAAGGAAATAAATGTGAGAATAAAGGGTTATCACACTGGAGAGCTAAGCTCTGGCTCCACTCTTTCAGAGACTAAGCAGAACATCTCTCAGATTCACTCTGCTGAAGCCCAAGAAAACTGGCATATTTATCCATCAACTTCCACATCTCTCATTTGTTGGGACCCACTCCTGGGACATTAACTTCCTGAAACTTCTGGCTGCTTCTATAAACAGAATGCTCTGGGAAAGAACGCAGAAAGCCTTTGGCTTTGAATAGGACTGTATGCAAGGGTCTTTAGGAGCAAACCAAAGGGTTATAGGTGGGGTGCTAATAATGTCTGCTACAACTAGGAAGCTAATCATCAGTGACATCTCAGTCAGCTCATTTATGAGCATTCTGGGCTGCCTCAGAATATTTGACAATGTAAAAGTTGCTTAGCTGATAAACTAAAGATATTTGGCATAATCCTAGGAATCCCTGCAAGGTCTTTTTTTTTTTTTTTTTTAGAGTATGAACAACTTAAAGTAGAGGGAAAACAAACAATAGTAGGAAGGCATCTGAATTAGAGCCCTGGATCACTGAGGATGTGAGGATGGGTTCTCACTTGGAGACCATAGAATCACTGAAAAATGGATTAATCGAAAGACGGCAGGACAGGTAAGTTCCTATGACAACAAAGAATGGATGGAAGTAGAGAAAACAAAGCATTTTATTTTTCTTTTATTTATTATTTATTTATAGTTTATTTATTTATTTATTTTTATTTATAAATGTTTATTTTTGAGAGAGAGAGAGAGAGAGCAGGGGAGAGGCAGAGAGAAGGAGACAGAGGATCTGAAGCAGGCTCCGTGCTGAGAGCAGACAGCCCTAGGCAGGGCTTGAACTCACAAACCATGAGATCATGACCTGAGCCAAAGTCGGAGGCTTAACCGACTGAGGCACCCAGGTGCCCCATGAAGCGTCTTAATGTATGGTTTAAACTCCTATTTTCTCTCTTTCATATACATGTCTCTACTGTAAGCATGTGTATTTGTGTGTGTTTCAGACATACGGAATATATACATATATTTATTATGCACACCTCCATTATAAAATAATTTATATGTGTGTATTTCTGTAGTTTTTACAAAACTTAATGTTGTAGGCTTCTTTTTTTAAAGATATAAATAAATACACTTTTTTAATGGAGCGCCTAAGTGGCTTGGCCTGTTAAGTGTTGGACTTTTGGTTTAGGCTCAGGTCATGATCTCACAGTTCGTGAGTTTGAGCCCGCACCGGTTCGGTGCTGAGAACATAGAGACTGTTCGGGATTCTTTCTCTCCTGCCTCACTCTACCCCTTTCCTGGATCCAGCTCACACACTCTCTCAAATACAGAAACTTAAAAAAAAATTTAAATAAAAAAATAAAATTTTTAAAAGTTTCTGTATTTATTTTGGGGGGGGGGTCTGGGGGAGGGGCAGAGAGAGGGGAAGAGAGAATCTCGAGCAGGCTCTGCACAGTCAGCACCAAGTCCAACGTGAGACTCAAATTCATGAACTGTGAGATCATGACCTGAGCCATAAGCAAGAGTGAGGTGCTTAACTAACTGTGCCACCCAGGCGCCACTGTGTGCTTCTTATTAGACCCAAAGCATCCTGTTCAAAACCTAAAACCCAAATGTGATCTCGAATTACCCTCCTTGTGAAGACTTATGACCTGCTAAAGGAAATTAGGTGGATGGGTGGATAAATGAATGAATGGATAGATGATGGTGATAGATAGATAGATGATAGACTGATAGATAGATGATAGATAGATAGATAGATAGATACAGAAAATATGTAATATATCCATATATCATGAAAATTTAAAAAAAGTTCTTATGGCAATCCAGAAGATAGTGAGATTCTATAAATTTTAATTGAGCACTGAAAGAACAATTATAATTTGAGCATGCCGAGATGGGAGGGGGTAGGGAGTAGATACAGACTAGACTCTCTGTGTGCAGGAAACAGTTTAAGCAACAAATTCAAAGAATGTGCCAACTAAAATAAAAACAAGATATGGATTTCAAAATTTATCATCCTATGAATTATTGTGCAAAATCGGAGCTGAACTTATGCCCCGTGGTCAAACGCGTACCTCTGATTGTTTTTTTGTTTTGTTTTTTTTTTTTTTTTTTTTTTTGGCTCAGACGAAAAACCAGTGTATAATCACACATAATTACAGTAAAAGGTTAGTGCTGGTGAAATGGCCACAAGGGGTATTAAAATAACAAATGGCTAAGTGATGTTTCTTTGCTCCTTCTGTCTGGTGCACCTAGTTAGCTACTGGGGTAAAAAAATTTCGAGCAAAGTTGTTGTCTCCTTCTGGCTGATTTCCCTTTTGACCTTTTAGGGTCCAGGCTGTTCCCAGACTTCATTTGCACACCCTTTTCTGCCTGCTCCCTGGCTTAGCACTCAGTGTTTCCACAGCAGATTAATGACAGCTAATAATATCTGATATATCTGGACATTGCCACATAATGAGTTGTAGTCCCACTGGGTCCCAGAAGTGTCACCACTAACAAATTCACCAGACCTGCACATAATTAGCATGTAAAGGGAGTGATCGCACAGTAAATCTGTAGAGGAAGATGAATAGCCCAGGAGAGAAAATATAAAAGGGGAAAAAAAAAATCCCTCCTTATCATGCCTTACTAAATATATGTTTCTTGGCAAGAATATTTTCTTGATAACAAACTGTGGACAGGTTACCTTTACAGTAACATTATTCCTTCCATGGCTGATAGGCAGAATTTCATTATGTCACTGCTAATGTTTCAATATTTCTGCAAAATGTCACCATATGTAAATTAGGGGAGGTTAGGGTTTCCCTTCCAGTTTTCTTTAAAGATGCACAGTCCCATTTCATAGTGGCTCTGGTGCTCACTTACACCCTCTGTGACAGGTTGGAATTTAGTGATGAAACACACAGGAACTTTGCCCTTACCTTACCAAGACTAAATGAAATGATGTATACGCTCACAGTCACTGCCCTAAAAGCTACAAATGTAACGCATAATAGGAGGGGAAAATAAAGAGAGAGGAGGAATCCAGAAACCCGCAGTGTGCTAGTATAATTACCAACTTGGAGATGTATTTCTTACACAATACTGAGCATTTAAATCCACATGGTAATTTTAGGATTTGTCTCCTACAATCAGAGCAAAAATGGAAATGTTTCTGATTATGTTTGGTATGGCTTGAGGGCTTTGCCCTTGATCCTTCAAACCCAGTACACAAGTCTACGCTAGAGTTAAGGCATGCTACTTGCAAGATGAAAATATGGCAACGGAAATAAGCCTGCTGAAGAAGACACTTCTGAAATTTGGGTCAATTCTTTGACTATAAGAAGATTGTTATGACACGGAGTCAGAGGGCCAAGGTAGTAGTGCAAATAAGTTTAAAATAAAACAAACAAAAAACACCCCAACAGATAGAGCATTTCTGCACTGTGCCTCAGAGAAAAGTGCTTATGGAGGCTCTTTCCCTGTCTTTCACCGTTGGTTTGGGAGGTACGGCAGCGTCAACGCTTGTACTGTAGACCTCACAATGTCGCCAACATTCGTAGGGATGGGGGAAGGGAATCATTCCTCCAACTGGCATTCTGGAAAGATACTCCCAGATGCTCAGGACAATATAGTATGCAATCAGCCCGTGTAACCTGATAATTACCCTGCAAGGTGATCAATAAGGACCCTAAAGGCAGAGGCTCTTGTCAACACTCAATCCTGTACGCAGGCTTCTGCCCCCCACCTTATTAAAACATGACATCGATGATCTCCAGAGTATCACTTGTAGACTTCTGGTTTTCATGCTCCAGCTCTTCAATGGCTAATTCCATTTGCATTCATGGTTTCAACTGCCTTATCCTGCAAATTCCCAAATGCACACTTCCAATTCATATCTCTTTCCTGAACCCAAGGCCCATTTACCAATGGTGTACTGAACATCTTCTCCAGAATGGTGCAAAGGCTCCTCAACTTATCTAAATTAAATTAGGCATCTACATTAAATGTCTGTGTCAGCCAGTGCAGCCCCAACCTCAACCCTACTCCTCTCATATTGAACAATGTGATAATATCTCCAAGTGCCCGGTGTCCAAAGACATTCTTGGTGTTATTCTCTCCCTCACCGCCATATTCAGTCAGAGATGCAATTTTCTTGAATGCTTTTCACATCACTCCCCTTTTCTTCAGATTCCCATTACCCTTCATTCCTCTTCTGGATTACAGAGCATATTCCAAACGGGTCCTTGATTCAGGTCTTAACATTTACCTGCCTTTCCCCACTTGCTTGCAAAACGATCCTTCTAAAACACAAATGCAATTATGTTATTCCTTTACTAAATATCTTCCAGTAGTTCCCTATTGCCCAAATAATCAAACTAAAATTCCTAATTCCTTAAAATAGGATGCACAATTCTCCTTGGTCTGGCTTCTGACTGTCTGCTTTATCAACTTTATCTTTTCTGTTGCTTTTTTTGTTGGAAGTGTGGGATCTCAGGTTGTACTTCAGTTCCACTGCATCAGAATCTGCAATTTAAGAAGATCTTGAGGTGATTGGACTTCGTATTTAAATTCTGAGAAGCACTGCTGGAGCACACTGGTTCTCAAACTTGGCTGAATGTTGGAAATACTTGGGGACTTTGAAAAAAATGATGTGTGAGTCCCATTCCCGGAGACGCTAATTTAATGATTTCTTGGACATAACACCAAAAACATGATTACCAAGGAAAAGAAAGAAATTGACAAAATTGGACATCATCAAAAATGAAAACTTATACTCTTTAAAAGACACTCCTGAAAGAATAAAGACTGGGAGAAAATATCTGTAGATCATATATCTGGTATAGCATGTATATCCAGAATATACAAAAACAATTCAAAACTGGAAAACAAGAAGACAACCTCGTTTTACACTACGGTCAAAGATCTAACCAAACAGTCCACCAAAGGTAGTATATGAATGGCCAATACAGACATGAAAAGGCAATCAACATCATGAATCATCGGAGACATGCAAGTTAAGACTATACGATACCTCCGCTCTCCTATTAGAATGGTTAAAAATAGAAGAGACAGACTTCACCAACTGTTGGTAAGGACATGAAAGAACAAGAACGCTCACCCACTGCTAGTGAGAGTGTAAAACATGGCAACCGATGTGACAGTTTGTCAGTTTCTTAGCGCATTAAGTGTCCAATTGCCACTTAACCATTCTACTTCTGGGTGTTTACTCAAGAGGAAAAAAATCATATATATGTAATCATATATATATATATGGACAAAGACTTATACATAGGGGATATAGTAGCTTTAGTTGCAGTAGGCTAAAGTTGGAAAAAAATGAAATGTCCATCAGGTAATGTTATATATAGAACACTATGCAACACTAAAAAGGAATGGATAATTGTTACACACGATAACAAGGATGATTTCAAAATAATTATGGAGAATAAAATAGGTGAATCAAAAAAGAATCTGCTGGGGCACCTGGATGGCTCAGTCGGTTGAGCGTCGGACTCTTGGATTTTGGCTCATGTCGTGATCTCATGGTTCATGGGATTGAGCCTCATGTCGGGCTCTGTGCTGACAGCACAAAGCCTGCTTGGGATTTTCTCTCCTTCTCTCTCTGTCCCTCCCCCACTCACCCACATTGTCTCTCTATCTCAAAAAAAAAAAAAGGATCTGCTATATGATGTTATTTACATAAATCTCTAAAAAATGGAAACAAATTTATAGTGATACAAAGCAGATTAGTGGTTGCTCAGTAATGGGAGAGAAGGAAGGCTGGAAGGAAGGGCGTACAGTGAGACCCGATGAAACTTTTGGGGGTGCTGCGAATGCTCATTAGTTTGATTGTGAGGATGGTTTCACCAACATATACATGGGTCAAAACTTAACATGTTGTACACTCTAAATATGTGCGGTATACTGTATGTAAATTATATCTCAATAAAGCTGTTGAAAGACATCTCAATGCTCATGCTCGACCCATTAAAGAAACTTCATTCTTTTCTCTTGCTTTAAGTGTACTTTATGTATAGCACTACAAATATACTAAGTTTCTTTCTCACTGTGTTATATGTCTCCTTGAATCCCCATGTACCTACCCCACGTGAGTTCTGCGTGGAAAACCAACCACATAAAGATCCAAATCACTTCCTATGTGAACTCTTCCTAGATTCTCCTTGAGTGACTTGGGGGCCTCTGTTCTTTATATCTTCCTGTATTTATAATGGTTATGCCACATCATTCAAACCTTTATACATCTGCCTCCTATATTAGTTGGTGAGATTCTTGTGGGAAGGACTTAGGATGATTAATGTAGGGTTTAATATTTGGCAAGTGCTAAAAAATGTCAGTGTGCAGAGAAAAGTGGCTGATGCGTAGATTTCAGGAAAACATAGGTTCCCCTTAAGTATTGGCAGGCATTAAGACAAAACTTGTTTTCAAGAAATTTTTTCACTTAAAATCACCAAAGTATCTAAGTAATGAACACTTTTATCTCAAGTTCACCATCCACCATCCACCACTCCCCTCATACTTAAGCACTGGCAGGGTAACCTTTAGAGCAGAAAGAATGTGCTATATATCATGACGTCTATTTTTTCTTGTTTGCCAAACAACATGCTCTCTGAGCTTTCTCTGTATATTTAAATCTTAGATATCATTCAGGGCACAAACCAATGTCTACCTACTTCAGAAAGCCTTCTTTTCTACTACTGTTGGTAATGATTTCTCTTTATCTTGATTCTTTAGAGTAATAATTACAGTATAACTTGATATTTATATGCAAATTAGAAAAAAAAAATAACAGGTTATCCAGGAGAGTAAACGATTCTTTGAACAAGAAGATTGTAAGCAATAAAGATCAGGACAGTCTTCTATCAAATCATGACAGCTCCAACTGCAAGGTCTTGGACATAGCATCTTTGAAGATATATAAAAACAAGAATTCTTTTAAAATGTTTTCTTTTTTGGGGGGGCGCCTGGGTGGCTCGGTCGGTTAAGCGTCCGACTTCGGCTCAGGTCATGATCTCACGGTCTGTGAGTTCGAGCCCCGCGTCGGGCTCTGTGCTGACGGCTCAGAGCCTAGAGCCTGTTTCAGATTCTGTGTCTCCCTCTCTCTGTGACCCTCCCCCGTTCATGCTCTGTCTCTCTCTGTCTCAAAAATAAATAAACGTTAAAAAAAAAATTAAAAAAAAAAATTTAAAAAAAAATTTTTTTTTTTTTTTTTTTAGTGTCTTGTTCAAATAAACATGATGCTGACAGTTGTTCAAAAGAGACAAGGACTGGATTATAAAAACAATTTATTTTCTTACTGTTAACAGCAAGGATGGCAGATTGATATATAAACCATTTATTAAATGCATCACTTGTAAGGTAAAACTACCCTTCTATAAGCCAGAGTTCAAGGAAATGGACAAGAATCCATCATGTTCTTTCTGGTGAGCAAAAGCAACGTTCATAGGAAGTTCATGAACTGGATACATCTTGAGATTATATTGAATTATTTGGGAATTATTACCTATTATCTGTTATTGTTATTATTTTATAATAATAATAATAACAACAACTACCACTCTTTGAATGTTTATTGCTGCTGAATACTATAATACCCAATTTTTTAAGCTTATTTATTCATCACACAATCTTGTGAGGAGCATTTTGTTACTTTTCCCATTTCTCATAAAGTATATTTATATCTGCCGATTTAATTTGAATCAGTTTATCCATACTTGGTCTTTTCTTGAGTATTCCCCATCCCGCCAGATTTCCAAGAGAGAAATTTGGGGTCAAATGTGGCATTCCATATTCTATATTCTATACCGCACCCCAAGTTAGCCCATGGCAAAGTCTTATCACTTGTACTTGCTCATTCCAGTATCTCCCCACTCCTCCCAATGGCTATGACCACCAGCCTCATCCAGGCTGCCACTGGGTCTCATTGGACAGCCCCACTTAAGTGCGCTTTTCACCTTCTCTCTTCACCACTGTCCAGTCAGGTCTCAAAACAGCATCCCAAGAGTTGTTTTTCCTCCAATCACAAATATGACTACACAGCCTCTAATAGGGTGGTGAAAGATTGAACCTGGGAAGCTTACAGGAAGGTCACTGTCTTCATCGTGCTCTTGACCGATCATTTTGAAGCCAAAAACAAACACACAAACAAAACGATAAAGAAAAAGTGAACGGTGCTATTCATCTCAGTGTACTAATGATTATACATTCCGATCACAAATGCTATTAGAGGTAATGTTCATCCAACACTTACAATAACTAAGCTTTGCTTGAATTAGCTTATGTAATCTCAACAAATATATGAGGCAGTTTCTTTTGTTAATCTTACTTTACATGTGAGGGTATTGGAGCTCTGACTTGTTAAGGGACTTGACTAAGATCACATAGCTACCAAGTAGCAGAACTGAATTAGAACTCAGAAATGCTACTCTCACCGAAGCTGGTACGTAAACCACTGTATGAGTGGTTCTCAGCCACACCCCCACTCGGTACCATATTTAAAAATAAACATTTTATAATTCCTCCTCTACCATTTTTAAGTGAAATTCTTAGGTAACATAAGGTGTTTAAAATGTAATGAAAGGGGTGCCTGGCTGGCTCAGTTGGTTAAGTACTGGACTCTTGATTTCAGCTCAGGTCAATCTCACAGTTCATGAGTTTGAGCCCTACATCAGGCTCGGCTCTGATAGTGTGGAGCCTGCTGGGGATTCTCTAGTTCTCCCTCTGTCTCTGCCCCTCCTGCATGTATGCTCTCTCTCTTTCTGTCTCTCAAAATAAATCAATAAACTTAAAAATTTTTTAAATGTAATGAAAAATATTAATACAAAAGTCTAATATAAAAGAGTAATAAAAAGAAACTATTTAACAATAAAACAATGTGCATTTCATTATGTAAATATCAGGCACAACAAGATAGAAGACATAACAAAGAGGTCAAATGTTTATAGCTGAAACACCATGAATACAATCACTTTAAAAATAGAATGATACAGATGGACAGTGTGGGTGACTGAATGATGAAAAGTGGTATTGCGGTCAAACATTCGAAAATTTCTAAAATGGTGAACAAACCACTATAATTTTCCAAATAAAGCAAAGCGACATCTTATCTCAGTTTATATGGCAGTTGTATTCCTAGAATATCCAATGCAGATTAAAATTGAGTTAAAAAATAAAACAGAAAACAACAGCAATCACAACAACTTTTTGTCCATATGTTACCTGTGTCAGGATCTAGGTTCAGATGAACAGATTTTCATCTACCTGATTTCTAGCAAGATTAAAAGAAGTCATGTAACACGAGGCGGCTCCTTAGGGAGGGACTGAACCACACAATGCAGTGATAACTAAGTCCTATGGTTTCTGCCCACTCGATGCTCCCAGCAGCCCTTTAAACATTGTGACAACTAGAAATGCCCCTGCAAATATCCTAAACGTCCTCAGGGCTGGTACTGTCCCATTGGGAACCACCATATTTCATATCATTCTCATGTAAACTAATGGAGTATATAAAAAAGAACCAAATATCTTACTTTCAACTTGGAATCTCCAGCTCATTAAACAAACAAACACAACATTGTATTATCTAACATAAAGAACATCTGTTGTACAAATGGAGCTAACAAGGAATTCAACTTTAACTAGAAAATGATACCACAAGGAAAATGGACCTCTTATCCAGAGACCACCATTACAATTGGGATCCGAGGTGCTTCTTTCAAATAGAATTGGTAAGTCTAAATATCCACAGATATACACAGCTAATAAAAGGACTTTGGGATAGTTTATGTTTCTAATTAAATATAATTGTTGAACTAATGAGTTACTTTAAAAGGTTAATTATTTGGGGGTCTTCTGCAATGCTTAACTGAACCAATGTCATTGGGTTTGATCCACAGAAAATGTAATTTAGTAAATGCAGTCTTTCACGGGTGTCTCTTTATATTTCCAACCCGAAAAGCTGTGTATCCATTGCTTTGACAACAAATGCTGTTCTGTTGTTTCTGTTTCATATTTATAAACACATGTGTGTTTATGGATGTATGTATACATTTACATGCATGTATAAGTATAACAAAGAGCCTTTGTAAATAATTGTGATTTTCGTGTACAGCGAAGGAACGCTAGAAACTATAAAATGCCAACAACTTGATTGAATTGCTTCCTTAAATCCTTGCAACAGCCCTAAAACGTGAGTGTGGGTAACTCCACTCTGCAGATAAGGAGAGTGATACTCAGAGAAAGTCTTCCTCCAGGTCTACCAGCCAGGAAACAAGCAAGCCACAGTACCAAGCCAGGTGGGGCAGACTCGAGAGCCTGTGTCTTCTCCACTAGGCCATGTGGTTGCAAATCATCGCACCAAAAGTGAAATGAAAAGAAAGAGAACCCTTCCAGGGAACTCCGAAACTCGTAAAAGCAAACCTGCCTGAATGATGTCCCACGGTCCGCCCCCACATGCCTAGAAAGCACCTCTGAAGAACCAGCTTGTTCTGAGGCAGACAATTTTCAAACTAGTATTTTAGAGCCCCAAAGAAAAGCTAAGATAAATGGTCTTTCTGGAGTTCAAGCATGTAACATCCTCACTTTTTAAAACTTTGAAAAGTGGTTGTAAAAAATTTACTAATATAGAAAGAGAAGAAAACATTAGGATTCCAAATTATGTGTATCCAACCATTATCATTACGTATATTCACAGGTACACACTATGGCACTTTTGGTTTTATATACATACATGTCAAAAAAGAACCATGGGACGAATCATTATGGCTACTAATGCATATTTATGTATATATGCATTTGTATTATATATGCATTATTGCTACTAATGTATATGTATGTATACGTATACATATGTGTGTGAAATCCAAAGGGCCACAATATTTATATTTCAGTAACAGTGAAAGTAGCTTTACTATGTAGCATCTACTAAGTTCAGGCCTCTGTTCATACTTTAAAACTTAATTTGGGGCCCCTGGGTGGCTCAGTTGGTAAAGCATCTGACTCTTGGTTTTGGCTCAGGTCATGATCTCATGGTTCATGAGTTTGAGCCCCACATCGGGCTCCACGCTGGCAGTGTGGATCCTTCTTGGGATTCTCTCTTTTTGTCTATCTCTGCCCCTCCACAGCTCACTCTCTCACTAAGTAAATAAGCAAACTTAAAAAAAAAAACTGATTTATATCTCCGAGGAATACTCATAAGTTAGTGTTATCTTATTCATTTTGCAGACCCAGAATCGAAGCTTAACATGGCTAATTATTTCTTGAAGTCTTCAGAATGTAGCAGAACTGGGACCCCAATCCAATGCCATTACTCCAAAGCTGATGCTTTAAAATCAGTGAGTTGTGGGCGATTGTCTGTCTCTGCCCTATTGTCCTAATTTTCAAGGGATTTATATTATATTTCCCATTGAAAATTGTAACTATTTATGTAAAATTAAAAAAAAAACACCTCTACGTCTCATAACTGACAATGAACAATTACTTAAGTTCAACATGAAAAGTAAAATAGAGGCATGTATACTTATCCATTGAATTTTTTTATAGAGAGAGTTTAGTCTCATTGAGTCTTGATAAAAGTGGAATTAAAAGCCAAGTTTTTAGGTTGACTAATAAAAAAAGCCCAAATTTGTTTTACCAGTGCTTATTAATAAATGTGAAGTAACTAAAATAGCCCCTAGCCCATCACAAATATCTCAACTATTAGCTATGACTGCTGTTATATAAAGAAGCGCTCAATCCGTGGTTCTTCTTATGTTAGGGAATGACTTTCCTGAGTCCAACGGTTGCACCCTATGTCTTCCAATTTGAAGAAACCCTCTGTGCCCCACATCCCAAATAAAACAATGATCCTTTAAGAAATCCTAAATAGTCATACACTATAAAGCCAAATTCATGGGAAAATTGTAAGTGAAAACGTTTAATTTATATTCCTTAGACAAAATGATTAGCGGGGTATTTTCACAGAATTTCGGCAAGTAGTAAATTCTTTAAAAAGAATGTCAAGATGGCTCTGCCATCACATGGTCCCAAAATATAAAAGCACACAAAGTGGGTCTTTCTTCTGGTACAAGCCACACATGAGAAATACGCATATGATAATATTCTTGGAATGTGACCTCCCAGTGAAAATGCCTTCTTTTTATCTCCAGTTTGCAAGTTTGAAAACAAAATGCATCGTTTCACAACAGGAAACCACTGGGGATGATGAGGGGCAGAAAATATGTTCAAACAAATTAGGCTTGTTTAATATGTTTTGACTCTTCCACTTTTGTTTTCTTCTCTTGAACATGTAGTCCTTTGTTTATAGCTGTTGCACAGGAGGAAACGAGCACCTTATGTGCCGGACAGATCCGTCATACGATTACCTGGAGGAAATTAAAATGATACACAATGTAATAAGGCAAATGGAATGTTGAGCAATTATTCAGGAAGTCTGATTGGCCGATGTACGGGGCAGTAATGCCTTAGACGTTCCATTCTCAGTGAGATCTTGCACTACCCTCAGAGATGTGGAAAAACAAACCCTCGCCTGGAGAACCCCCATGGGAAGTCAATGCAAATCAGTGTACTTCCTCTTGTGCTTGCTCTGCATAAAGGACCTGAAGGGCAAGGAACACGTGTCACAAAAGCACCATGGGAGCATATCATTATTACTACTAATAAGAATAAATGGAACCTTGCATCTATAAGTAAAATCCTGGGAGGTAGATTTTTTTTTTTCTCGGCTTTTAAAATCAATAATCAGTACCAGGGCATTTTCTTGGGATTAATCACGAGCTGGAGTTTTGTTACATTGATATGGAACGAAGTCTAGTCGTTAATTCTGAAGAAATCCCCTGCCTTTTAGTCGCTGATATGAAGGACCAGGTGGATTGTTGTTCCCTCTCAGATTCAGGGATAATGCCACAAAGATACCAGGTAGGACACAGAATTTAAAACAACAACAACAACAACAACAACAACAACAACAACAACAAGGGAAAAGAACTCCTAGCCTCTTCTGGGTAATCGGAGTCAGATTTAATACAATATACCAAGTAAATTAAGAATCTTAACAGTGCTCCTGGGGGTAGCTGCAAGTCCAACATGATGTAAAGAGGACATTCGCAGCAGCCAGCCTGCCCAGGCACTTTTGCTTCAGTAATGGGCCCAGTCATTCCTAGAGGATCACGTGGCTCCTTGCCAAAGGTGGAACCACTGCCAGGCATCAACCTTCACCTATGCGGGAAGAAAGATTGCTGTTAGGGAGGAGCTTATTAAAAGTAACCATCATTCCCACAGGGGTGAACACGCATGTACGAATTTCATCACCCGGATATTGGTGTGGCACAAGACCAGCCGTAATTTCAGGTAATATGGAGTTCAGTGAGAATATTTGTCATTGCTTCTGACATCAGGCATGGGGTTTAAAGGGTAATGTTTTCGGGGCGCCTGGGTGGCTCAGTTGGTTAAGCGTCTGACTTTGGCTCAGGGCATGATCTCACGGTGTGTG
Source organism: Panthera onca (assembly GCF_046562875.1). NCBI lineage: Eukaryota > Metazoa > Chordata > Mammalia > Carnivora > Felidae > Panthera > Panthera onca. The sequence continues at coordinate 18,975,049 of NC_138343.1, read as the reverse complement.
GGTTTGAGCCCCGCATCAGGCTCTGTGCTGACAGCTCAGAGCCTGAGGCCTGCTTCAGATTCTGTGTCTCCCTCTCTCTCTGCCCCTTCCCTGCTTCCTCTCACGCTCTCTCTCTCTCAAAGATAAAAATAAACATTAAAGGTTAATGCTTCCAACTGATAATTGCATTAGTTATTCCATTTCTAATTACATATATTACCTGCTAGTAAAATTCCTTAGATGTTTTTTATACTTCTTCAGAAACATTTATTAAGGATTAAAGAATTACCATTTGTGTTATTTTTCTGTTACACTGAGGGAATAATTTGACTCTTGGGAGTAGCTAAGGGCAACATGAAGAGGTTTTGCAAAGGAATCGTCACACAAATGCGCACACAGATACTCACTTTAGAATCCGTGATTTCCCCTCCCCAACTCCACCTGACTTTCTCTCAAGGAACTTTTTCTTTTTGGACTAAAGTATCCATACGCAAGTCCATACAAGGGATCAAGTGGTAATAAAAATGCATACAAAAGCTCTCCGGTTCTTAGAAGCATTCAGTTAATGCTAGCCACTGCCATTATGTACCGAGTTGCCTTTTTATGCCAAGCTTCGCGACATTCATTCATTAGGCTATTTCTAATAGTCATTTTCAATTCTTACCGTTAATTCCGGTATGTAGTTATTGTTATCCACATTTTAATAGATGAAGAAGTTAAGTTTACATCTAACTTGTCTACTTAAATGATACAGCTTTTTCTTCCATCATGTTGACCCCTTTATGTCATCTTTGGCCATCCCCATGTCCCCACTTCAATTTCTCAGGTTTCTCTTCATCACTCTGTGAGGCCAATCTAGATATCCTGAATTTGGTCAGCCCCTGAATTGTCCTTGGCCGTGTTTCCACGGTGGCACTGTTTTCATTCTGCCCTGGTCTGGCTCTAGCCTAAAAGGCATATAAGAAACATTCTGACAGCTGCTGTTCTTGGAAACCCTTCTACCTCCCACAGTAACTAAATCAGGGCTTTCCTTCACATCAGGGCTTTCCTTCACAGTAACTAAATCAGGGCTTTGCAAAACCTCTTTCCTTCTTGACTGTTCGATGAATTTGAAAACCAAACTCTAACAAAAACCTAAATTAAAATTAAGCTTTTCATGGCCCGTCCATTCACCATTTGATTCTGATTATCTGAGATGAAACTTACACTGCCATTTAAAAAATGGCTCAATTCTGATAAATCATTTAACTTGGACACATCTAGCTGAATACAGTCAGTTCGAATTCAGTGGTTGTGTCAGTGATGGTTTATATCGCCCCTCCTCAATGCAAGCGCAAACTAGCTGAAATGAAATGGATGAAATTAATCCCAGTCAGAGCGATCTCTTTTTCTGTTGACATGCAAGATTAATACTTCAGCAAAAGTGAAATTTATCGCCCATGATTTTCTGGATGTATTTGTTAGAAGTAGTTTTTACCCTGCTTTCTATACTAATGATTGCCCTACCTCTCTATCTTACTAAAAAAAAACCAAAAAAAAAAAAACAAATAAAAACAAAAAACAATCTCATCAGTGCCTCAGTGGTTCACTCAGTTAAGCATCTGACTTCTGCTCAGGTCATGATCATCATGGTTTATGGGTTTGAGGCCCACATCGGGCTGTGTGCTGACAGCTCAGAGCCTGGAACCTGCTTCCGATTCTGCGTCTCCCTCTCTCTCGGCCCCTCCCCCACTCACTCTCTCTCTCTCTCTCTCTCTCTCAAAACTAAACATTTTTTAAAAATCTTGTAAATTGATAAGCATTTCCACTGCTTGCAAGTGGCAGCAGATGTAATTTCTTCATACTTGCTGTTCCAGAATATATGTCTTTAAAACCAAATTTTTGGTAGCTTTTATTCTCAAGCTATTTTAGCTAAAGAACTAGCACAGAGTTGACTTCTGTCAAAATATTTTGCGTGTTCTTTTTTTTTTTCCTATGAGAGAGGAAGAGAAAAAGAGAGAAAGAGAATGAGTGGGGGGCAGGGGCAGAGAGAGAGGGAGAAAGAGAGTGGTGAACAGGCTCCGTGCCCAGCGCAGAGGTCTCATGACCTGAGCCGAATCAGATGCTTAACTGACCAAGCCACCCAGGCGCCCCTTTGCTTGTTGTAAATCTATTTCTGAATTCAAATTTGAGTTTTTGAGGACACTCAGGTGTCTTTAACATGGGATTTACTACTGGTTTTTAAGATGCATAATGTACACATTATTTAGAATTTTACTTTTTTTAAAGTTTTCTCTTACTTTCCACTGACTGTATTCTGAGTTACCATTTTCTACATGCTTAATAGCAAGGAGCTCATGGGATAAGGTGAATGAATAACATATACAGAACTTTTACATGCTGAAAAGAATAATATATAGTATCTTATATCCCAATTAGGTAGAACAAATATGGTACAATTTGTAATTATTAGAACCATTACCATTATTTTTAATGAATCCATTCTTGAATTAAGGTTCTCTTTCGTTTATTCATAGTATTGTAAGAAGTGTTATAAAAAATGAGCAAGGCTTTCAGCCATTTATAATAAAAGCTGAATGACTAAACAGACCTACATTTTTTTATTTGCATTAATGAGCTCATCCTCAAATATATATGCAATAATATATAAAATTAAGTTACAAATGTGGGGATGTGCTCCAAGTCACCATGAAAATCTGCATGTAAATGCATAATAATCACAAATCTACAATATTACAATATTAAAAAATACCCACAATTAAATTATCATGTGGAAATAATCATAATGTTATTGGAAACTCAATTATGGTGGCAACCCTTGTCGGGGAATTAGCAGAGTATGGCAAAGGCAAGTCAGACCTGAATTCATCAAATATATATTATCACAATATTACATGTTCACTTCGATTCCATGCAAGACAAACATCCTCTCTCACTAGTATCTGCTCAATGCATTTGTATTATTCATGAACAACTCTGTGATCTATTATACATACAAAACTGATTGTACGCTTCTTGCCGCAGGCTACGATGCAGAGACACAGAATTAATTTTATTATATACACATGCATGATAATTGTGAAGGATTCGGTCAAATACCAAACTCTGCTCCTGTGTCCCATTATTCTAGTTTCCAAAAAAAAAAGGGTCTAAGGTCAGCAAGAATTTCTCTCTGTGACGGTGAAACTCTTTGTCCTTTGGAGTAGAAAGTTCCTGGTTACTAAGGAGCCCCAAACCCTGAAAAGTCTTCTACTCTGTACCAAAGCAAGTAAGTTCCTTTTGTTGGTACCCTGGAAACTTTGGTCAAGCAACATTACTAATTAGGATTGTTTGGGCATGGCTAGTTATAGCTACCTTGTATCTGGTCAGTTCCCTGCTGCAGGACAACCTGGGTGAGACCTTAACCAGGCCTTTAATCAGGGGTTAAGGGTGACATCAGTTTGCAACTTTCAGACCTCTATTTCTTCCTCAACAAGTATCCTTCCAAGTTCTACCTGTTCCTCCCTAGTGCTCATTATAACTGGAAATTCATTGAAGGCCTTGCTCATTTTGATTTTTTTTTCACCCTTACCTCCTCCATGCCTGGAAGAACATTAGGGACTTTGGAGAAAAGAAATACTTTTTCGTAAGTTTAGTGTGGTTATCTCTCAGAATCTTATTTTCTGGATTATTCTATGCTTGTACTGTCCATTAAAAATACAGTACGAGCCGAATTCAATTGTAAATTTTCTGGTGGCTGTATGTTTTAAAAAGAAACAGGTAAAATTCATTTCAGTAATATTTTATTTAGTCCAATATAGCCGAATGGTTATCCTTTCAACATATACTCAATATGAAAAGGTATGAACGAGGCAATTCATTATTTTGTATAAAGTCTCTAACATTTGGTGTGTGTTTTATGCTTCCAAGTACTTCCTTAGGACCAGCCACATTTAATAGCTCAGCATCTCTATGTGGCCAGTGGCTACCATGTTGGACTGTTCACGTCCAAACACTGGAAAATTCATGGACGGTAACCGGGTAAGCTAACTTAGGTGTGCGTGTTCCATGCGTGCTTATTATCATCACCTGCTTTTGCTTTTCAACTGGTTAATGCTGTGTGATATAGCCTCACATTGACGGAACTTAATTTTTCTACGTAGGGCAAGTAAACGTAACGAAACCGTCATAAAATACTTTTTTGTTGTTTTTCTCATAGACCTCTTCTACAGGTGGCAGGTGTGAATGTCAATGTTACACACAATTTATATTATTATAGTGATAGGTCAGGCTTCTACCATTTCTATTATTTGAGTAAAATGTGTATATAGAGGAAGGACGGCATCAGAGAAAGTGAGCATAATTTGGAGTCAGACAAATCCGAGAAAAATCACATTTCTGCCCAGGGGGCCATATTTCTGAACCTTGGTTTCCTAATGTATAAAGTAACAGTATCTAACTCTTGGGGATGTGGTAAGATATATAGTGCTTAGGACAATAGCCAGCATATCCTAGGCACTCAATAAATGTTTACTATTGTCATTTTCGTTGTTGTTTTCAGGATTATTTGCAGGGCGCCTGGGCGACTCAGTCGGTTGGGCATCTGACTTCAGCTCAGGTCATTAATCTCACGGGTCGTGAGTTCGAGCCCCACATCGGGCTCTCTGCTGTTAGCATGGAGTCCACTTTGGATCCTGTCTGCCTCTCTCTCTGTCCCTTCCCCACTAATGCATGCTCCTCTCTCTGTCTCAAAAATAAATATATTTTTTTAAAAGTTTATTTAAAAAATTTTTTAATGTTTTTATTTATTTTTGAAAGAGAGAGAGAGAGACAGAACATGAATGGGGGAGGAGCAGAGAGGGAGGGAGACACAGAATTCAAAGCAGGCTCCAGGCTCTAAGCTGTCAGCACAGAGCCTGATGCGGGGCTTGAACCCACAAACTGTGAGATCATGACCTGAGCCGAAGCCAGACACTCAACCGACTGAGCCACCCAGGCGCCCCTAAAAAGTTTATTTAAAGACTCCTAAAATGTCACCCACTTCTTTCAAGGTAAGTCTTACTTACAAATAAGTAATGAGAATGGTAAAATGAGAATGTCAAAACCAGTGCTTCTGGATCCCAGCTGGAGATATGAGCCATGGCAGATTGGGTAAATTCTATATGGAAGAGCCACAAAGTGCCATATGCAGATGGTCACTGAAGCGCTTCTTTATACGATGTCCCCTTCTCTGCACATAGATGAGCAAATTCGATTTTTTAAAGAATGCTTTTTTAGGATCACCAATGATCAGGAACATCGTAAAGAAAGACCTATTTGATTGAGGCTAATAAATAAAAAGTCTTCAACCTCATAGCAGATATTTCAGTAACTCGGAGATTTGTACAAAAGCTAATGCACCTTCCATTTAAAATGCCTCTGCCCTAGGGGAGCCTGGGGGGCTCAGTGGGTTAAGCACCCGACTTTGGCTCAGGTCATGATCTCATGTCTCGGTTTGTGCGCTTGAGCCCTGTGTGGGGCTCTGTGCTGACAGCTCAGAGCCTGGAGCCTGTTTCAGATTCTGTGTCTCCCTCTCTCTCTGCCCCTCTCCCACTCATATTCTGTCTCTCTCTCTCAAAAATAAATATATATTAAGAAAATTTAAAATGCATATGCCCTACTTTCTTGTTGTTTCTATGTTATGGGATACATTGGAGCATTCCTTCCCTTCCCTTCCATTCCCTTCCATTCCTTTCCCTTCCGTTCCTTTCCCTTCCCTTCCCTTCCCTTCCCTTCCCTTCCCTTCCCTTCCCTTCCCTTCTTCTCTTCCCTTCCCTTTCCTTTCCTTTCCTTTCCTTTCCTTTCCTTTCCCTTTCTTCTCTTCTCCTCTCCTCTCCTCTCTCCTCTTCTCCCTTTCCCTTTCCCTTTCCCTTTCCCTTTCCCTTCCCTTCCTCCTTCTCCTTCTCTCTCTTCTTTTTTTTTTTACTGGAAGGAAGTACAGTTACAGTATATGTAAGATGAACACCTGGCACATGTCTAATGCAACGACAATGAGTTTGTTTTCTGCCTTCTTGCCTGGAACCACAATAGAGAACAGCTAAGTCTGACTAAAGGAAGAAATTGAGCTTTCAAAAAGCAAATGACTGTGGGAGGATTTCTTGGAAATTTTCATAGACCATTTGAAATGTCAAGAACTCACAGCAAAAAGTCTTTAGATAATGTTTGTCCAAATTAGAACCTTCATAATTTTTTTTTTCATCTCAAGTGTTTGAACCTGTCACCTCTTCCCTCCTTAAACTTCTGTCTCTCTTATGTACCTAATAATGCGCATTTTAAAAACAAAAATGTGCTGGGGCAGGAGCTAGGGAAGGGGCCTGGTGTCCAAAGTGAAAATCTGTTTAAAATCATAGATTCCAGTGTTATAAAGTCAAAGCTATTTGGTCCTGTTTCTTATAAGCACATGCTTCAATGGGCTTAAATGTAAAACATTTATAACCACATGCTCTAAAGCACTGCTGATATATAATGAGGCTTTTCTCAACAAGTAGCAACATAATCATGGCCAAGGTGAGGCTCAGGGAGGAGGACTTAGGAGATCATCCCTGGAATTTATTAGTTCCATAACTTTCTGACAAAGCTTGTTTGCTGCTGCTCTAACTTTATACAAACTCCAAATGTATAAAACGATATTGAAAATTAATGTTTTGGTTTTCTTTTACCTTTGGTCTACATAGTAATGAAATCTAGAATCCTTCCATAGCTTTCCTTCCAATTTATGTCATGTGCACACACCCTTCGGTCTCTTTCTAACCCCTTTTATTTTATGGGCAAGTTCATTTCAAGTTAGCCTTGAATAACCTAAGGCTTATTAGCTCCAGACACTTAAATGTTCAGAAAGAAGACGCACCTCAAGGTGCATGGCATAGATTTCTAACAGACAGATGAGGCAACTAATGATATATTTGTACCTGTTGAGGGATATTTGTAAACCCTGTATCTAGAATGTGGCTACGTTTTGGCTAATTTGTTATAATACTCAGAGAAAAAGCTTGCTTTTTTCTTATGCTTTCTTGTTTCACGACACGAAATAAGCATTCCCTGCCACCCTATAGTTTTCTTACTAACGCTCTCTTTTATATACAGTCAGCTAGTCATAATAGAAAAGATTATTCAAACACACTTTTACGGTTAGAATTTTTTCTTTCGTCCTGGAAGTCTAGCCCAGCACTATCCATAAGAAACATAATGTTGGCAACGAACATGAGTCACCAAGGTAATTTGAAAGTTCCTAGCAGCTACATCAAAAAAAAAATTATTTTTAAAAAGTTGAAATTAATTTTCACAACATATTTTATTTGCCCAAATATATCTAAAATATATTATTGCAACATGTGACCAATATGACAAAAAAATGAATGATATATTTTGCATTTTTTTTTTCAAAGTTCTAAGTCCTTGAAATCCTGGGTTTGTGTCACACTTACGGTACATCTCACTTCCGAGGAGATACTTTCCGGAGCTCATCAGCTGAGCTGATGGCTACCACCTTGGACAGTTATCTTCTAACCCACCCCTTTGGCCTTGTTGAGCCCGAACGGCAGAATGCAGCCACCAATAAATGAAGCAAACGCTTTCCTTTCGCAAAGCCCTAGTGCCGAATGCTGACTGACATTTGAACAAAGAAAATGTCCTGATATTTAAGCATCAGAACTATTACTTTTCTAATAACGCGCAACCCTTGGGTCACTTTTGGCCATTTCTCATGATTTGCATTAGGTGTTCTTTGAGCCACAACATTAATCCAGTAATAATTAAAATGATATACTGTACTATTAACATTCTCAAATCTTTAAAGCAAAGTGATCTATGCCTGCAGCACTGCCCAGGCCGGCTAATGAAACAGCATACAGTTGTAAATGGCTATTGTAAGCAGTTCCCTATTTAAAAATACAGCTCTGGGAAGTACAGTCTAGAGTGACTGGGGTGCTACCAGGATTGATCAGCATTCAATAGAGGCCGATGCAGCACAAATGGCAAGTTTTGCTTGAGAGGCCCGACACCTTGTTTCGCTGCCAGTATGGCGCTTTGGTCACAAAAGGGCCTCCTGTTGAACGGCAGGCTAGGGGCCAGTGTAAGGCAGACACCGCATGGGGGCTGGGGTGGCACGATGACGGTGCTCTGGGCATGGAATCATCCCCTTGTTCTTTCACATGTGAGTCAGCAACACAACCAACCCAAAGCTTCCACTCCACCCAGCAACCTCTAATGTGCCGTGATCCATCCTTGATCCAAGGGATTTGGGTGTGTAAACTATAAAAAGACTTGCCTCCGTCCCTTTCTCTCTCCCCTCTGTCTCTCTTTTCCTCTCCCCCCCCCCCTTCTCTCTCCCTTTCTGCTGGTATTAGAACTGAACTATTTGCTTCTTATTCTCTCTTCCCCCACTTGCTCCGCCATTAATAATCAAAGTTAATCACTTTTCAGATTTTTCGAACTAACCTTTCCATTGTTCGGAAGAGTAAGCAGTATTTGAGCGACTTAATTCCTGGAAACGGAGTTTAAAACGCGGACCGGCTACGTCAACAGAGATGTACATTTTGTACATTTCACTTCTTTTCAGGACCTCACAGACAAGACGTCAGATAAAGGCTCTTAGCCCCAGATAAACCCTGGAAGTGAACCTAGTGCCACTGCCTTCTCCACGTCTACATGCCAATCACCCTAAGGATATTTGTGCTATCAGATATCCTTGGCCTTATACCAGGGGTGTATAGAATGGTCCGGCTACAATCTCAGTACCTGGCACAGAGTTCGTGCTCGCGAATGAATGAGCAAGTGAATGAGTGAATTACTGTCAACTCAAAGCCAGATTTTCTTGTGATCTCTCTTGAGTCTAAAATTCAACTTTTGATATTTTCGATATTGTATCGAAAAATGTGAGAAAACTTAGGGGGTAGACCCGAGGTTTTTTTTTTTTAAGTTACTCTTCTGCTCTTCTTCCAGGTTCCCAAGATTAGAAGTCAAGTGGAAATGGGTTTCCCTAGACAAGTATGAAGTAGAATCAAGAATAAAGCATGTATACGCCAGAAAAAGAAGCAGGCCTGTTGTCTAAGGGTGAAATCGTTGAAGAGGCAAGGCAGGCGTCTGCCCAGGACGATAATTCCTCTACGTATCTATGTCCCTTGAAATGCTATTTCTAAAACACGTATCTGGAGAAGTGGAGAGTATGAGTTATCTACCCCCTTTGCTTTACAATCCATAGAACTTACATTTACCTGGAGTTTTTATGTAATCCGAATAGTTTGGTAAAAGAGCGCATTCTACACTCCGGCGTATGACTCAGTGGGCATCACACTAAACCTTGGGTGTGTTCTAACACACAGCTCTCTAATGCCTTGACTTGCCCAAAGGAAGACTGAGCGGGTCACCAAACAGATGCCCTGTAGTAATTTGATGAATCACACAGGATCAAACTCGAAGCATATTTTATAAATACATACGGATGATCCTCTCTGATCAGAGGAGCTCTCCTTTCAATAGTTCAAACTGCCAGAAATGTCAGGGTGGCTACCCTTAAACAGTGGAGAATATAGTCAAATCGAGAAATGACAGTGACTGTGGGTTTTCCTTGCCAGCTGCTTTGCATAGTTGAGCAAAGGGGAATCATGAGTTTCTTCCTGGGCTTCAGTCGGCAGATTGGGGTTGCTGTGTCAAATATGACTTAAGACAACAGAAAAGAGTGGAGGCGTGAGGAGAATGAGACAGCTGGAGTAGTAACACTTATTGGACAAACCAGACTGTTTTGTTCTTACATTATTTTTATCCTGCTTTGGTATCAGGGTAACACTGGCCTCATAGAATGATTTCGAATGTGTTTCTTCTATTCCATTATTGGTTAGATTTTGATGAAGGTGGTCATTCATTCCTTTTTTTTTTTTTTTGATGTTTGGTAGAATTCACCAATGAAACCTGTGGTCTTGGGCTTTTCTGTGATGGGAGATTTTCAATTCCTAATTCAACTTGCATTCTTGTTATCGGTTGAAGATTTCCTGTTTCATGGATTCAAGATTCATGAGTCAATCTTGGTAACTTGTGTGTTTTCAGGAGTTAATCGGTTTTATTTTTTTCTAAGTTATCGACGTGGTTAGTATATCATTGTTTATCAAAATCTGTTACCACACTATATATTCCTGTGGTTATCTGTTGTATTGTTTTCTCTTCCGTTTCTCATTTTGGTTTTTGAATCTTTTTTCTCTTAATTAGTGTAGTTAAAGCATTGCCAATTTTGTTTCTTTTCTTTTTCTTTGGAAAAACTGGCCATTACTTTCAATGTTATGTTATTGTCTGTTCTGGTCTCTATTTTATTTATTTCTTATTTTTCTTTGTTCTTTCCTTCCTCTACTAAATTTCAGCTAAGTTTCTTCCTTTTCTGTTTCCTTGTGGTGTCATGTGAAGTTGTTTCTTTGGACTTTTGTTTCTCAATACAAGCATTGATAGCATAAATTTCACTCTAATATCTGCTTTTTCCGCATCCCACAGGTTTTAGAATACTGCGTTTTTCTTTTGTTTTGTTTTGAGGCATATTTCGATTTATTGTTTGATTTCTCATCTGGCCCATTGCTTGTGCAGTAATGTGTTGTTTAATATTTGCATATCAAATATTTAATATTAACATTGTAAAAAATAAATAGCATTGTTCTAGAACGGGTAAAAAAAAAGTCAGAAAAAATTCAAAACAGAACAAAATGATATCACTGAGCTAAAAAATATTTAGGGACTGGGGTAATGAAGCGCTGACTGATCCATCCTATTTATCTTCTCTGGAATATCCTGTTTTGAAGTTAAGTCAAATCTGAAAGACACGTAAAACCACTATATACGAAATGGCATTTTATATATTATATATAAATATATGTCAGTTTATTTGTTTTTATTTTCTAAGATTTTATTTAAATTCCAGTTAATTAATATACACTGTAATATTAGTTTCAGGTGTACAATATAGTGATCCAACACTTGCTTACGTCACCCAGGGTTCATCACAGCGAGTGTACTCTTTAATCCCTATCACCTATTTTACTCAGGTTTTAAAAAGATGCCTAAATATTCAGACAATAAGCAGAGAGCTTCTATTTTTTGGCATTAGGCAAACTATTGTCATATAAATCATTTAGCTCAGTGACTAAATAAATAGTTCATTTTTCAAAGCAAATTATTTTGACATCATATAGACATAGGAAATCTAAACTAAAGCAGAATGTATGAATCAGACTACTCAAGTCTACTCAGACACTTCCTGTTTGGAACACTATATTAAAATTACATAAGAAAGTTCAACATATTTAAGTACCACCCCATAATTTATAAGCAATATCAGTTATTTGGTTCTCAACGGTTGTTCACTTACTTGTGAGGTTAGTTTTTACATAGGACATGAGTAAAATTAGTACCCATACAATTCAGCGTCTCAAGGGAAATGATGAACTACAATTCCTTTGGAGACCAGATGAAACAAAATAGTAAAAAATCTAGATTCTGTGATTGGTAAAGTGAGTCATGTACACAATCACAGGAATGAAGAATATTCAGGGTACCTGGGTGGTTCAGTCGGTTAAGCGTCTGGCTCTTGGTTTCGGCTCAGGGCATGACCTCACAGTTCATGAGTTTGAGCCCTGCATCAGGCTCTGCGCTCACAGCACAGAGCCTGCTTGGGATTGTCTCTTGCCCTCTCTGTCTCTTGTAAAATAAACAAACATTTTAAAAAATAAGACGTGTTATTTTACAATTACCCAATCATCTAAATTTCTGACAAGTGTCTTTGGTCTGTCTGTATCAACATTTGCTCCACTCCACTCCCTTTTAAATATTATCATATTTACTGTATTCAGATTATGCTGACTTGACTCAATAAAAGTTCTTAGAGATGATTGCTTTCTCTTGCATGAGGATATGAGACTAAACATTGACTAAACCCACTTGGACATATTTTTCAAACCATGACTAATTTCAAAGCCTTACTTCATTTATTGAAAGTAAACAGAAGTTCAAAATAGTCTCAATATCCCAGGTCTCTAACCATCAGTCTCCCTGAAAACAGATCAATATAACAACAATATAGCAGAACAGCAAACATAAATACTGAAACTTTATTTGTAGATGGCTGCTATAAATGTAACACCTACCATATACAGTAAGGGGATACTGAAAAAAACAACTTTCTTTTGTAATAAGTACACTGATTCTTGACAGAAGGGCGAGCTGAGTGTTATAAACACATCATTAGATTAAAATTAACACAATGAGACTACTTCCTAGAGTGTCTCATATTTCCAAGTTTATGCTGAAGAAAAAAATGTCCTTTTGAGTAATTGAACTAAAAATCTAATGAACATGATAGACACTTGATTGTACCCAAATGACACCAAATCATCGATTCAATGAAATGTTAACTAAGTATGCATGTGAGAAAAAAATCAAAACATGAAGCAAGTTGATTGGATGTTTTGGAAAACTATAGATCAGAACATTATCATGATTGGCTCAAAAGAAGACTCTGGCTACACCAAAACCATAGGCGAGTTACCATAGAAACAGAAGTCCCACCATGATTTCACACGCCTTTTTCTGCTGTCGTGGCCTTTTATTGTTTTGCATGTAGTTCACCCCTTTTGTCTTCATGGGACAAATCTACAAATATGCCAGGACTATGAGTCATATCCTTCAATACCACATATTCATGAAAGAATCTTCAGAGAGTGAGTCACTTAACAGACTATTGAGGGGAAATTTTAACTTGACGTTGAGTAATTTTTCTAACAGGAGTATTGTCTCTTCTCTGACTTCTGAGACTTTCTATCAGAGGCTTGCATGGAAAATATCAAAGATTTGTAGCTGAATAAATAAACAAAAGGTAGGATGGGTGAAAGACTATATAGACCCAAGATGGTGGCCTGTGTGATATTTTAGTTGAAGGCCTGCTGGATGAGAAGACCAGTGCCACTCTCAGCCTCCACCAATCTGGTAGGCCTTCCTTATATAATGTACATAATTAGCAGACCAGTGGGATTTTCCATCTCTGTTTCCTCTTCATAATTTACTTCTCCCTTTACTGATCTATTTAGCTCTCTATTCTAGTCATGATGAATGTAAAAAAAGGAAGTGTACTAAAATAATTTCACAGCAGGCTCTTCTTTTAAATGAGAGGTGCCATGTTTTTTTAACACATATTGCCTCTCTTGATTCTCACAACAACCATATGAAGTATTACTGGGAATCCCATTTTACATGTTTAAGTGTTACATGAAGGAAACAAAACTTGTGGGGAATAATCATAAAGAAATTTTGTTTTGGTCTTTCACATCCTTGAAAACATATTCTGTGGAGCTTTTTCTTCCCCCATTCCTGGGGCTGTCGTGACCAAAGGGTTGTTTGCTGTCCCCTCCTGCCAGCTTTTTACTTTTACTTTTGTTCCCCATCCAGCTGAGCATGATCTATCTCCAGGATGGATCAGTCCAGTAAACAGGAGAAAGTTGGGTAGAAGGCAAAAAAGAGAAAGGTTCTATTAGATAAGTACTCTGTGAAACCATGTTGGTTTTCACAGAACTTGGTGAGTATTTTGTAGGAATTTCGTGGATCATTTTGAGTCCCTTCCACTACATTGTTGGGGATTCCTCTTGGGCAGTTCCCTTGATTTAGGCAAATGCGTCCCATCCTGCAGTTCACTTGGCTACTTCCCCAGAAGGTGGGAACAGCTTCCCCTATTCTCAGTGGACCCTGAGCTCTCTTTCTGCCTCAGACCTTATCCTACACTCATTACCTTCCAGACTGAACTTGAATCACTACATTCAATAAGGTGACCCTAACAGCCTACATCAGAGCCTTTCCCATGTACACAGCCCCATAGCATCTCATGCCTACTGCCATCATAGTATTCATCACGGGGCACTGCAATTGTGTTTTGTTTCTTTATAAGCTCTCTTCAAACAGGATCTAACACAATCCTAGGCCAGCTCTCCCATGTAAACAGCCCATACCTGGGAGAAGAGGTAAGACTCACAGAAGCCAAGATGCAATCCAAAAATTATTTTCAGTTTCTTTTTTATGACAGAATTTGAGGGTCAGAAAAATGTTGCAAAATTGGTTTTCCCACTTTTTTTTTTTGCAAATCCCACTTTCATGGCCTCACATATCACTTGGCATGTCTCACTTATTAAGCAGAATCACAGCTAAAATCATTCCCTTTTAGCATTTTATTATATTTTAAAACATCATGAAAAAATTAATAGCAATTTAGCAGTTTTAGAAGTGACAATACATTTTCTAGCTTTCGGCTGACAAAACAGAACTGTGGTTTGGGAATGATGATTTGCTTCTTGAAAATTATCACTGTTTTCTTACAATTGTTTTCCTCTCTCAAAAACAATATTGCAACATGCTACATCTTTAAAGTATTTGAAACATGCTATTTCATCTTAGTAAAAAACTGGACCAAACATAAGTAGGTTCTGGCTTTCATTAAAAAGAAGAGACTATATATATCTTGTTAGATGTTAAGACATGTTACTGGCCTCTGTTGTTTCTTCAGGGGTGAGAATCTCCATCTAGTCAGTCAACTCTGATCACAAATGTCATTTTTTTTCCCTTACAAATCATTTTTTTTACTTGAAATACATTTACACAGTTCCAGGAAGTCATTTGGAAAAAACGATAAAACTCCAACTAGTTTCTAACATCTTGGGAAAATATAGGCACTACTTTGTTAATATTATATCTGTATTCTATGTGTTCAGAATACTGAGCCTGGTAAGTAAACTATGTTTAGGTGTGTGTGTGTGTGTGTGTGTGTGTGTGTGTGTGTGTTGGATGTTTATTTGTTATATAAAAAGTCAACTTATACCCTGACAATTATGTCAAATTGAAAATGGAGAATTAAACCAAAGTATAGACATTAGAAACATAACTATCTGGAAATTAAGTGAGCAAGCCCAATTTCAAAGATATGCAAGGCAGATAAAAATAATCAATAATAAAATAAGTAACTAGCAATTAATAATAATAAAATGATGAGGACATAGCAGGATCAAAAACAAAACAAACATGTCCATGGCAAGAAAGAGAACAGAAACATAAAATGGTAACGGAGATAAAAATCCATATACAGGCAGTGGCAGCAGAGAGTTTGTTTTCTGAAAGGGACATGGAGACTAAATGTGCTCCACGTATGATTTCCTCACAATACGAAGCCTGAAAACCAGACAAAAAGTCATTCCTAACCTCTGTCTGAAGATATGACTTTTAGAGCATTATTAGTAGGGGGCACAAGTGCAATGTCTTCTACCAGAAACTAATCAACCTGCCCACAGTTTCTGTAGCTAAATACATGATTTCTCCAGCAATACTCTGAATCAGGAAACTGGTTCTATGACTTGACCTGGTTCTGGATTAGGACCATAAATATAAATATAAATATAAAATTGGTGTACAGGGAGGAGTTAACAAAGAGAGAGTAAATGCTGTGGAGACACTTCCACACAGCATTCATATGAACTCAAATTTTAATGCATGTGAATAATCTGAGAAAGTTAAGAAAGGAAGTTAACAAAATCAGTTGGAAAAGAATTCACTGTAGATTAAAATAATTGCATAGATGAATCTGACAAGGCATTTCATATGTTCTGCATGTTCAAAAAGAGAACATGAGTTCTTTTTATTTTTTTAATTATGCAATGAAAACAGGCATAAATGAAACAAGAACAGGCACACATAATAATGATATAATTTGAAATACAGGAACAATTAATATAATAACGTAATAATATCAGCTAAGAATGATAGTATAACGAAACAATAAAATAAGCACCATTATTCTTATTTAAATAGGAGAAAACAGGCATAGCAACAAAGTAATTTCTGCAAGGTCACACAGCTGGTACTTGGAAGAACAATCTGGTCTAAAATTCATAAAATATTTGAAAAAGTTTTCAGTAAAACAGGTATGATAGACTCCTGTCTATACAAAACAGAAGTGAGAATTACTGAATTTTAAGGTAGTGCTGAGGAATCCAAAAACAACTCAAGACAAATAAAAAAAAGATACTAAAAACAAGAAAACAAAAAAACCACAATGGCAAGAAAATGTGAGATCAATTGGGACCTTCTATCATTTGTCATATAAGAAAGATAGAAAAAGAGTATATAGATGATGGAAAAGCAATTTATATGTTTTTTTCATTTTTTAAATGTTTTATTTATTTATTTATTTTTGGAGTGAGAGAAAGACAGAGACAGACAGAGAGAGAGAGAGAGAGAGAGAGAGAGAGAGAATGCACAAGAGGGCAAGAGGCAGAGATAGAGTAGAGGAAAGAGAGAATCTCAAGGAGGCTCCGTGCTGTCAGCACAGAGTCGGACATGGGGCTCGATCCCACAAACCATGAGATTATTACCTCAGCCGAAATCAAGAATTGGATGTTCAACTGACTGAGCCATCCAAGTCCCCAGGAAAAGCAATATACGGTAAAACCTTGGATTATGAGTAACCTGTTCTGCAAGTGTTCTGCAAGACAAGCAGACATTTCTAATAAATTTTAACTTGATAAATGAGCAATATCTTGCAATACAAGTAGTACATGATGTCCAATGTCACATGATCACAATGGAGCCAATGGCTCTTGAAATGCACTTTGACAGACAAATGCTTTAGATCACAAGCATGTTTCTGGAACAAATTATGCTTGCAAACCAAGGTGTAACTGTGTTTAAAAATAACTGCTGTTTTGGCTTTCATATTAATTTGAATACATCAAATATTAATCTTAAAAATCAAAACCTCTGCAAATAGTTTTATTTCTGTGCACAACTGCCACGTATTTAAAATTTTATTTTTAATTTATTTTTTTCAATTTTTATTGATATATAATTGACATATAATATTGTGTGAATTTTAGGTGTACAATGTGTTGATCTGATATACTTAGATATTACAAAATCATTACCATTAGTTAACATCTCTATCACCTCACATAACTATTGACTTCTTTTCAGTATTTAAGAAATACATGGAGTCTTCAGAACAAAAGATTCTGTATAAGTACAAAACAGGAAATATATAAATAAAGAAATCTATATAGAGACATGTTGTAGTCAAATTGAAGAACACAAGGGAAAGAAAAACAAACTAATATTCTAAAACAATCAAGGAGAAATATATTACCTATAGTATGAGGACAATTAGGATCAATATCACATAGCAACCAGAGAAGTTAGAAATTACAGAAGCAGATCTTTAAATTTTGTGTAAACAAACAAACAAACAAGTAACCTCTTACCTTAGAAAGGTATGCAAGACAGCTATCATACGAACATAAGAGCAAGATTTTCGGTTTCTTCTTCTACTGCCCTTTTGCTCCTCTTTTCCCTCCTGGAAAATTAAATCCTAACATCATTAGATGGGGCTGAGCAACATGGCCTCTATACCAGGCATGGGGTTGGGAATGAGAATGGGGGGTACACAGTGTGTCAGAGATGGAACAGAATGAGGAGAGATGGATGAGAGGCGGGGGAGGAGATCGTGGGCTCCTGCCCAGGAATAAGGTACCAACATGTTAGTAGGGTGAGAAGATTCATCTGACATGGTACGTCAGAGGCCAAGCAGAATAAGAGGGGGCCTCCATGCAGAAGTGAGCCGGTCTGGGATATCAGTGCCAAGTGGTTGAGTAAGGTATCTGTGTTGGAGGACTGTGAACGATTGGTTATATTCAGAGGGATTGGTCAAAGAGTAAACACCTTATTTCTAATAGATGGTATGTTTCTCATATTAGAAAAGAGCTAGAAACATGGAAAAAGGAAGGTAAGAATGAACCTCAAAATTTTGGCTTTGAATGGGAGCTATAGATAGATTGCTAGGTATGAATATTTTTATATTTCTATCAGGGATTGGTCAAAGAAACAGAAGAGTCCGGAGTGATATAGAATAAGGAATTTATTGTAGAGGTTTAACCCTATGTTATCAAGAGATCTGGTTATGCAGTTTACACATAGCTATTTACTGCCTCTGCCTCTGGTGCCGGGACAGACGTCGGCAAAGCGGGCAGGAAGGCAGGAAGGAAACATGGTTGTGAAGGGGAGAGGGCAAGGAAAAAGTGGAACCCACGAGGATGCACCCATGTCAGTCTCACACTGCCTCTAATGTTGATGACAAGTAATCTTACCTGTAGGAGAAGCTGATGCCCTTTATCGCAAAGCTAGATCAACATGCACGTGATGTAGTTCCAGCAGGAGTGGGAGGAGCTGTGGATTCTAATGGTGCCTCGTGTCATCCAGATTTTAAAGAATGCGCCTTAACTGCCACAGCAGCTGACGCTTCCCCAAGCCTCTGAACATAAACATGGCTCTTACTACCTCCCTGCTTTTCAACTCAATCAGATGCCCCTTGTAAGGGGTTCTTGCTCAGAACCATACAGCCAAAGCATTCTGGGAACCCAAATTCAATCATCGCTAAGGAGAAGGGGTAGAAAATCCATCATGATCACAAAAGGAAAAGGAGTCATTTTATATGTCAATACCACTTTCATTAAGTGACCATGGTGAACATCATCAGTAATAGAATAAATGGAGATTTTGCACTCCTTGATGAAATGCAATAAAATGCAGTATCTCTCCTGAAATATCCCTGTATCTGTAACATGAGTCTATTAAAGAGGAAACAACAGACAAACCCAAAGAAGGAAGCATTCATCAGAATAACTGGCCCATAAGGTTCAGAGATGACAAGGACAGAAACATCAAGGAGAGTCCAGAACGGTTCCAGATTGAAGAAGACTTAAAAGAAATGACAACTTAAATGAAACTCATGATTTTGGAAAAAAAAAAAAAATATATATATATATATATATATATATATATATATATATTTATATATATTGCTACAAAGGACATTTTGTAACAATTAGGAAAACTTGAATGAGGTCTGAGGTTTGGAGTAGTAATATATGAATGTTAATTTTTTCATTTTGATCATGTTGGAAAAAAATCTGTTTTTAAGAAACAGATGTTGAAAAGTATCTGTTTATAAAAATATACACCAAAGTGTCATGGCAGCAGTTTGGCCACATGCTTTTAAATGGGTCAGAAAAATGAAATCCTGGACATTCTATTTCTTATTTTATTTTCACAACCCTTATGACCCAGAAATAATTTTTTATTACAATTTTACACTAAGATACATAAATGTTAAGTCGTTTTCCAATGTCATAGAGCTAATGAATACAGAGACAAATATGAACCGAGTTTGTCGTGAGAACCTAGGCTTTTAATTATTACACAACACTGGTATTTTTCATATCAAATGACTGAGAGAGATTACCATAATCATATCATCAATGAAGAATGCATTTCATTGAGGAAACAAAGTGAACAGTGTGGGATTAAAAGAAATAGTGAACGGGGCGCCTGGGTGGCTCAGTTGGTTAAGCGTCCGACTTCAGCTCAGATCACGATCTCGCGGTCTGTGAGTTCAAGCCCCGCGTCGGGCTCTGGGCTGATGGCTCAGAGCCTGGAGCCTGCTTCCGATTCTGTGTCTCCCTCTCTCTCTGCCCCTCCCCTGTTCATGCTGTGTCTCTCTCTGTCTCAAAAATAAATAAACATTAAAAAAAATAAAAAAAAAGAAATAGTGAACATACAAGCTGATAGAATTGACAGCTGTAACTGTGTACTGTGAGAAAAAAAGAAAGAAAAATTGTAAATAACAAAATTGAGATTTGAAGGGAATAAAGGCACTGCAAACCCAAATGTTTTGTAGAAAACCTAGTGGTTAAGTTGAACATTAAAGTCAAAATGAATCATTCAAATAAAGAAAATATAATCTATAATTTGGGGAATGGCAAATAGAGAAAAATATTTAAAATGAACCAGTATTTAGGGGCACCTGGGCAACTCAGTCAGTTGAGCATCCGATTCTTGGTTTCGGCTCAGGTCGTGATCTCACCGTCTGTGAATTTGAGCCCCATGTTGGGCTCTGCGCTGACAACACAGAGTTTGTTTGGGATTCTCTGTCTCCTTCTCTCTGCCCCTCCCCCACTTGCTCTCTATCTCTCTCTTTCACAATAAATAAACATTTTTAAAAAATTAAATGAACCATTATTTAAAAAATCAGAAAAATGAAAAAAATGTTTTGATGGGAAAATTAATTCAAAATGAGAGAAATAAGTCCAAATACACTTGTCATTAAATAAACATAAATGAGCTAAACTCATTTATTTAAAGACAAAAGCTCTGGGGCACCTGGGTGGCTCAGTCAGTTAGGCAACTGACTTCAGCTCAAGTCATGATCTTGTTGTTTATGAGTTCGAGTCCTGTGTCGGGCTCTGTGCTGACGGCTCTGAGACTGGAGCCTATTTCAGATTCTGTGTCTCCCTCTGTCTCTGTCCCTCCCCTGCTAGCTCTCTCTCTCTCTCTCAAAAATAAATAAACATTAAAAAATATTTTTAAAAAAGACAAAAGCTTTAATCACAGATTTAAAATAATCTAGATCTCTATGTTGTAGAGATAGACCGAAAATAAAACTACATAAAGACTGAAAATAAAGGTATGAAAGAGAAAAAAACAGAAAAATTCCAAACTAAAGATAGATCATATAACAAAATTGTTACAGAAAATGGAATTCAAGGAAAGATCTTTGATAGTCATAGAAAAATTAGTTATTAAGATAACAATCTACCTAGAAGTTATAATAATCACAATCTAGTGAGCACATAAGAACATGGCTTCAAAATATAAAGCAAAACTGACAAAATGACTAATTTCCAATCAGAGTGAAAAATGTTAACACACATCTCTCAGAAATTATAGTTCAAGTAGATTAAAAAATTGGTAGAGAAACAAGAAATTTGAACAACACCATAAATATGTAAGGTGAAACTTTCAGGATACAGCATATTTTGAGCTGAACAGCAATGAAAGCAAAACATAGCAAAGCTTGGGAATAGATTTTTAGCAGAAGTGTAGTTTCACCTTTATTTTGTATCTTGAACACCTCCATTTTAAAAAAAGAGAAATTGAAAACTGCAGAAAAAAGAAACAAGTTGAATGATGTTTTCAAAAAGCAATGAAAAAAAGAAACTAAAGAAAGTAGAAAAAATGAAATAAAAACTGGTAAGCACTAAAATTAACAAAAATGAGAAACAGAAAGTATCCATGTAAGTAATCATCTGTTTTTGTGGAAAAAAAATACAACAGATAAATGTCAAGCAACACCAATAAATGAAAAAAAAAATAAAGGAAACCTATCAAGTATATGATATTGTTACAACAGCAACAAAATGTTAATAGATTCAGTAGATTGCTTTAAACATTATGCCAGTAACTATTATAACTTTGATACTAAATTGGATAAGGAAAAACATACAGATCATTTTGGTATAAAGACTGACACAGAAATCGTAATAGAATATTAGCAAATTAAAGATGGCGGTGCTTGAAAATAAAAGTATTGCAATTAAATAAGATTGATCTACAATATGTAAAGGTGGCTCAACTCCAAAGAATCTATTTTAATAATACAGTGTATTAACAAAATTAAGAAGAAAATACCACAATCACCTCAAAGATACAGAAATACAAGTTATTAATAATAAAAATGCATTACATTTGTGAAGAAAAGGAAATGTATGAAGTAATAAAACTCATCTACAAATAAACTACAACAAGGAAAATGCTTATCAAAGACATATTTGAAGGTAGGACTCACAGGAGACTTCCTTTTAGCTTTGTATTGGAGATGCTAATCAGTGCAATGAAGGCAAAAGGAAGAACAGTAACTGGAAAAGAGAAAATAAAATTATCCAAGGGTAGCATATTTTGCTATACAAATCCATGAGAATGTACTTCCAAACGTACTAAGGACTAAGAAGAATGAACTAAGAAGAACATAGAACTAAGAGAAAAATTAAACAGGTGGCTAAAAACAACCTAAAAATAAGCATTTCTAAGCATCCTAATAATCTGTTATGAAATATAGTAGGAAACAAAGATAGCTTACTCTCAGTAGTAAAACAAAAACAAATAAACAAGAAAACACAGTAAAGGGCATAGCAATAAGCCTAACAAAATACTCAAGATCTCTATGAAGAAAATTATAAAATATTATTGGAAGACAAAAACCTAGCTTCATGGTATGAAAAATATACCATGTTAATGGATGGTAAAACACAATATTAGAAAATATATCATAATTTCCAAATTCATCTCTAAATTAAAGCCAATAAAATGCTAAAAAGTTTTCATAGAATTTAAAATACAATGGTGACAGGATACAAAAATGGCCAAAAGCAGTAAAAACACTCCAGAAGAATTACAAGGTGGGAGAAATTTATGAAGACATAGTTTGAAACACTAACCTATTATCTCAATTATTAAACAAATAGCCCACTGGAACAGAACAGAAACTATAGAAACACATACTAGTACATGCATTTACATATAAATATAATATGTACATATAAATTATGTATGTTTATAAATAAAAACTAAAATTTTACCTCACACTACACACAAAAAAAGTGGATACTTGACTTAAATATAAAAACAAAGCTTTACATTTCTACAAGAAAATATAATAAAGAGTAAATTAGCAGTAAAGAACATTTCTTTAACAAGGCCCCAAAACACAAGCCATGGAGAAGAAATCTGAGAAATTAGACTACCTTAAAACATATTTGTATAACAAAATATTACATAGACATATGAATATGTACACACATATCAATACATATAAATAGGGCAGAATATTAATGACAAATACAACTGGATAAAATATTCATGATTCTTCTTTGCACTGTTATTCTTACAAATTTTCTGTATATTTGAGATGGTTTCCAAATAAAAGTATGTAAAAGACAATATAAGGGGAATAAAAGAGGTAGCCACAGATTGGAGAAGGAGAACAATGCAGGGAACCAAGAGAGGATTACTATGCATAAGGAAATTCAATAAATTACTAACAGGAAGGAACTGTCCAATATATAAATGAGCAAAGCATGCGAACAGGCAATTTAAACAATAAGAAAACAAACTAGTCAATGACCATTTGAAAAGGTGATCAATCCAATCATAAAGAAATTGCGAATTAAAAGAATAGACCTTTAATTTTCAAAGTTAGGAGGTTAAAACGAGAATGTCAATAGCCAAATTATGGAAGCAGCCCATATCCAGTGATAGACAAATGGGTAAGGAAGAAGTGACTATACACACATTTATATATATAATATATATACACATATGTATTATATATATATATATAATATATATAATACATAATAAATATAAAAAAGAATGAAATCTTGACATTTGCAACAACATGGATAGATCCAGAGAGTATAATGCTACGTGAAATAAGTCAGAGAAAGGCAAATACCGTATGATTTCACACGTATGTGGAATTTAAGAAACAAAGCAAATGAACAAAGGAGGAAAAAAAGAGACAAACCCCAAAACAGACTGGTAACTATAGAGAACAAACAGATGGTTACCAGAGGAGAGGTGGGTGGGGGGATGGGTGAAATAGGTGAAGGGGATTAAGGGTGCGCTTACCACGATGAGCACTGAGTCATGTATAGAATCGTTGAATCATTATATTGTACACCTGAAGCTAGTAACACTGGACGTTAACTATACTGAAATTAAGAAAGAGAGAGAGAGAACACCAAGCATTGAAAAAGTGAGTCACTCACTACCAGTGGAAGACATAAAATGGTACAAGCACATGGGTGAGAAAACTAGAACGCACAGGGGCAGATGGAGGCAACTCGTTACTGACAGCAGCACAACGTTCCAGACGTCGTAAAATCGGGAAAATACTTTCTTTGAAAATGAACTGTTGACTTCGGGTTGACTTTCTGGAACAAGTTCTGGATGCTGGCTGTTTACTTTTGTCGTAGCCAGTCTCGACTATAAAGATGCTTTGAACCACTGGCTCAGTCAGTGGATCATCACATAGATCTACATCAGATAAGCAGACGCAAGCCAGTGACTCAGCAAGCCATTTGGCTGTTTCCAAATATACAGACCTTTGTTTGCGGGGGTGACGTTTCACGTCGGCCTCTTTCAACACACCTGGTGGCAGAATATCAAAACCACTCTTGGTGTGACATTTGGCCAGAGAGATGAAAGGTGGGATTTCAATGTGGAAGCTTGATTAAAATAATAAGTTTCATCATTGCTATTCTGTTCTGATATTTTAAGTACAAGTGGAAAACAGCAGAGGGTATTGTTTCTTTGAAAGTCTCACTCACGATTCAATATCTTAAACGTTCTCTGACACCTCGAAGGTTTCTCTTTGTGACAATTTCTCACTCTGTAACAGGCAAGGTATTTACTGAGCTCTTGTTATAACAGCCCACAGACAGAAACTTCCCCTCATTAAAAAACTGTTCACCGTTGAATATGGCAATTCTCACGTGTGTCCATTTGACTCAGATTAATGTCTGAATTTGCTTTCAGGTATGCCTTTTGGGGAGGCGATTTTATTAAAATGAACTTATATGAAGTGTTATGTCATTATTCGAGTCCAACATTCATTTGTTTCAATCACAAATTTTATTGAGTGCCAATAAGGTAACCTGTCTTGACCCTCGTGTCGAATAGAATACTAGCCAGCACTTACTGAGCATTTATTATGTGCCAGGCATTGTTCTGACGGCTTTATGTGAATTACCTCGTGTATTCTTCCTAGGAACTCAATGAGGTAGATGCTATGATTATCCCATTCTACAGGTGAAGGAACAGTCGCAAAGGGAGGTTAAATCATTTGTTCCAGATCACTCGGCCAGCAATCGAGGGACCCAAGATTCAAACCTCGCTAGTCTTGGCTTTAGAAAACACATTTCTAGCAGCTATGTGATTCTGCCTCGTGTAAAAAGCAATCATATTTCATATCAAAATAGGCACAATAGATTTTTTAACCTAGCACTACAGTATGTGATACTTTCAGTAAGTACAACATTTTCATGGTATTCTCATTTTATTGAAAATTTGCCTCCCTTTGATCTCTCTTGAGGTCAGTCTAAGAAAAATGGTATAGATTAACACTACAGTGTCAAACTTGCGGGTGTGGGTCTTGACAGTAATAGATTTGGGGTTTCAGGCAGTGGACAAGTAGAATCCTGAAGCTTCCCAGCAGGGAACTGGCTGACTCTCCAGGCACAGAAGCAGGTAGCCTGGCACCGAGCGTAGATAATGGGATTCTGGCGTTTTGTAAAATGCTGAGTTTCAATAATTCTGTCCGCTTTTCCAGTCCTTCCTTGCTACACCAGTTCCTGTAGGACTGCGGTCTTATTTCTCCTCCCAGTTCTCGCAGGGACTGGTGCAGAATTGTTCAAGGGCCATTCCTTCATTTGTAGTAGTACCTCATTTTATCCTCATGGTTTTGAACGGCAAGAAGCAGAGATGATTTTCATTTTTTTGAGGAGCATTCAAAGGTGTTATCAAACTTCTTGAGAACTCACCAGTAAGTGTAGGCAGGCCTGAGAGAATAGTTCTGCAACACAGATCTGTGGACAATTTCTAGAAAGGCCTTCAGATCATTTTACCCTTAAAATACACACACACACACACACACACACACACACACACACACACACACAGAAAGAGAGAGACAGACAGACAGAGAGAGAGAGAGAGAGAGAGAGAAGAAAACCAACAACACAAAATGACTTTATCTACTTTGGAACCTCTTCCACTCTCACTTCTGGACTTTGGTCTGTCTCCTGCCTCAGACCCTGTCTTCTACCCATCTTTATAAAGATTGAGCTTACCTCACCATACTCAGTAAGATGACCCCACAGCGCCCCGACCAATGGAGGGTCACAGACCTCTCCTGTATCCACAGTCCCATAGCATCTCCTGCCTACCAGCACCACTGCATTTATCAGGTATTGTATTTGACCTTCAGCACATCACGATGAACAGCCATCGTCCCTCCCTGAACCCTGTTACTAGCATTGGTGCACATGGGGAGCTGTTCGTGGCAAAATACACTTGAGTTGTCTTTGGCCAGATTGGTTCTGGTACCTGAGGAACAGCCCAGTTGCTGAGGGAGAAGTGAAACAGATGATTTTAATACAAGTAGTTTAGAACCCTCTTCTTCAAATAGTGTGTAGAGTGCAATGTTGTGTGATGTACTGCTAACAATTTGCATTTTTTTTAAGAGTCGGAAAAAGTGATTTCATGCAGAGAAGAATGTAAATTATTACTATGGTGTCTCTATGCTTTTTTATGAAAAGCTGACGGCTTTAACATTTAAATAAAGTGATTGAAGTACATAATAAATAAAACAAAATGTGGAGAAAGCACATTGCTCTTGCCTAATAAAATATATTGTGACTAAACAGCTATGAGTATTATTATAAAAAAGGAGGAATTAATATAGACCAAGAACTTAACACAACAATAGAAACACACAAATAATACGTAATTCTCTGGTTTAATGGCAAGTTGAAATATGTTTTTTTGAATTGAAAATTATAATTTTATTTGGTGTTTATTTAAATAAAAATCATCTAAAATAACAAATAACAATTGTTTAAAATATATGACAATTAAGTATTAAAAAGGAACACTTTTATAGAAAGCAATTTTTTGTATCTTACAAATGTGATTATAGAAAGACCCCCTCAACTCCCCTCAAAAACGTTTGTGTTTAAAGACATCTTCAAGGAAAGCAAGACTTTAAAATTTTTCATTTCGACAGAGCACTGTTCCTACGGTGTGTACATATATTCTTTTGTTATATATCTAGCTCCTTGGTATGTAGGGATGTATGCATGTGACTGTGTGTGTGTGTGTGTGTGTGTGTGTGTGAAAGCATGCGTTTATATTACTACACCTGTGCTATGAATTCCCCACCAGGGCAGGTACACAGCAAAAGGCAGTTGGGATTGGTGGGAAGTGTTTATTTGAAAACTAACTCAGCCATTCCTATTTGTGCCCATTATAAATTATTCAACCACAGAATCTCAGTTTCTCTACATGTAAAATGGCGGGAGAGGAATGACGATTAGTAATAGCACATATGTAACACCTGATAGAAAGTAGGACTGGTAGGTTCTGATAGATCCAATGAGCGAAAACTAAGATCATTTCCATTGCCACTCTTATTAATACTCAGCGATATGTGGCTAACTTCTTGGTAAGACTCAGAGAAAGAGGACCTTAATCGTAGGGTTAGACTGGACCCTTCAGTGGACTTCCAGTGCTGAGATCCAGGAGTCTTTATGCTGCCTGTGACATCGTCACCAGCCACAACTATTTAGTAGGATGGTTACATAGTGCTTTACTTTTACAAGTTGCTTTCCAACATTTGAAACCCTTTGGTCTTAGAACAACTCCAAGGTATTGGTGTTGGTGTCATCTGTCCATCTTGTAGATTAGGAGGCTAAAGGCTGGGGTTGAAGGGATTAACCTGGGATCCTTTCGGCTAGTGCTGGAGCAAAGATCAAACACAGGTTTCGGTCTCTGTAGCTCTAACTTTCCTGCCTTTCTCATTTGGTCTCTGAGCCAACAAGTCAAATGCCATGTCATGAGGGCAGAATTTTTCATTCACAGCAGAACACATTGGTGAGTGAGAAGGGGTGCTATTATGAATTAGGCCATGACAAGAGTGCTAAGTTAGGCCAAGCAGGATTCAGAGTCACACTGGGCAGAGTATAAAGACTAAGGTGTGCTTTCAAACCCCAGCTTCCTTAGATAGTAGCTAAGAATTAAAATATAATTAAAAAAAAACAAAACCCTTCCAAGTAGCAAAGAAGGGACAGGTAAGGGACAAAGACTACAGCTATTCAGGCAAGAGAAATATATTCCTTCTGTTATCCCACCCCCAAGACCAAGTTATTGAGTCGCAGTGTCATAAAAAGGAACACTGTACGCGAGAGAAAGAAAACAGGTGGAATTTATTAGAAATAGCTTGGATACAAGGGAGCTGACAGGAAGGAGGAAAGTCACTTCCCAAAGGGGTAGCCTGCAAGGATTATAAAGGCACTTTGCCAAAGGGTGAGGGGCTGGGAGTAGGAAAGTGTCCCTTCAGTCCTACCATCATTATCTTATGGTTGTTACTTTTTAGCAGACCCAAGACAACCACAAGATGCCTTTCTTCATGGTCGACCTACTTTGGGCTCCTGGAAAATAGAAATATTTATGCAAACAGGCTTTACGTTGTGACTTCTAATTTTGCTCACACAACCATCACTCCCTGATGGCTGTTATCTGCCACTTGTTCTCTTTTCCAGAAGGAGGTATTTGTCTCCTAGCATATGGAAACTTTTAACCCTTGCCTCCGACCAGTGACCTTACAGGAGTTAAGCCCCTCTTGCTTTCCCTATACTGTCTCTCTTAGGCAGAGGGAGAGGCTTCATTCATTTAGAAGATTCCAGCACTTCGTATAGTAGAAGCTCAATAAATGTTGATTAAATTGACCTGGATTTTTTTTTTTAAGTTGAAGTGTTTGGTGTATTTACCAAAATAAATGTGTGTTTATGTCACACAAAGTCTTTTGACTTGCCCGCGGTGGCAATAAAGTTGTGACTATTAGGTGCCCTTTTCTAAATGGGCAAATACAAAATATCATCATGCATCAAGGATATACAGTGCATACTGAGCTATGACAAATTAGCTGTGGGGGGAGGATCTGGGGCCAAAAGGCAGAGATCAGGATATCACTTTCCTGTCTGAGCAAGAGATATCTTTGTCGTAAACATGAATCCATAAATAATTGGTTGATTTTATTAAATTAGTCAAACGATATATATTTCACTTCTATAATTGAAATGATGGGTTCAATTCAATGGAAAGCACCCATACCATATCCCGGGATAGGCACAGCTATATGTTTTCTATATGCTAATTAACGTGCTATTTCTCTTTTCATATATTGTTCACATCCGATGCCGCAGCTGAGTAGGTTAGATGTGTTACGGTGTACTCAATACGTTACAGCTCTGTATTTCTGGTGAGTGCACCTTGAATCTATTTTGAGGTGGGAGCTGTCACATTTAGAGCCTCTGAATGAATTAAAACTGACATCACATATAGAATCAGTGATGGGTGTGTCAGTGTGGTGGATGAAGGGACCCAGTGACACACAGAGCTTTGTCATTGATGGGACACACACCCTTCGGTTTATGGGGCTTCAGGGGTTGGGTCTGGGAGTATTCAGAAGGAAGATCCACCAGGTAGAAAGGTTGGTTAAAGAGGAAGTAACCCTGGCACCCAGGGCTAGTAGCGATAGCTTCTCATCAAACCTTCCCAGGCACTTTGTGCTCATTCCGCAATGCTGTTCAGAAGGTCCTCAGAAGAACTTCGGGCAGCACAGGGGAAGTATGAGGTGGTGACAGTCAAGAATTCTCCCTTCTAGAGGTACCTGGGTGGTTTAGCCGGTTAAGCGTCTGACTGCGGCTCAGGTCATGATCTCATATCCTTGAGTTCGAGCCCCACATCCGGCTCTGTGCTGACAGCTCGGAACCTGGAGCCTGCTTCAGATTCTGTGTCTCCCTCTCTCTCTCTGCCCCTCGCCCATTCACACTCTTTCTCTGTCTCTGTCTCTGTCTCTCTCTCTCTCTAAAAATAAAAGCATTAAAAAAAAAAAAAAGAATTCTCCCTTCTAGATCCTTCTGTGTCATTTCACTACATGGAAGTCCTGGGTCAAGTCACAGAGATTTTCCAGGCTCTGGTTCTTCATGTTCAAAATGAGTGCTTGACTTAAAGTGTGCCTTAAAGGGTTCCTGTGTCCCTAATGACATTTTCATGCTCCTTTTCTGCAAATACTGGTCATTTTGTCGTGGTGTTAATGAAGTTGTGAACAAAGACCTGCGAGAATGTTCATCCCAACTAGGGAGGTGTGGGAGAATCCGCCACTGCCCCCACCTACTGCAAAACAAAGTCTGCTTCCGAGTTCCAACCCCCTTCCCCTCCAAATTTCATTTTGCAATTTTGCTCCAGTCTTCTTCTGATTTGTAACCCACTTCAGCTGTCCTGACAACCAAGATGCTGGCATTTTCAAGGGTCTATAGGGTTGGAGAATTATTAAGTAAAAAGTCATTTTAATGAACTGGGGTTATATGTAACCTTACTTAAAGTACTGTAGTTGGGGCACCTGGGTGGTTCACTCGAGCATCTGACTTGGGCTCAGGTCATGATCTCGCAGTTTGTGAGTTTGAGCCCCGCATCTGGCTCTGTGCTGACAGCTCAGAACCTGGAGTCTGCTTTGGATTCTGTGTCTCCCTCTCTCTCTGCCCCCCTCCCCCCGCCACCGCTCATGCTCTCTCTCTCTCTCTCTCAAAAATAAACATTAAAAAATTTGTTTAAAGAAAGTGCTTCAATCCAGTAGGAAGAGCCCACTGTCACCTTCAAATGTATTAAGAAATTGCTACATAGTTGTAAAGGGACCCAGACGATGCCAAAGGCTAAGGGGGAAAGTTTTCTCAACTGCACCCTCCAGTAGGCGTGAGAATTATAACATTTTCCTAACTAGTCCGTGCAATGAACCATGGCCGGAAGATCAGACATGTATATGTAAACACATGCTCACAAGGGGAGAGGGGTGTCGGACCAGTACCTGCCGGCAGGACCAACCACGTGCAGACATAGAAAGACCCATTGACCAAGGCGAAGAGGGAAATGCCTTCAGACACCAGGACAATCATAGGAAAGGGCACCCATCCATGCCTTGGCTATGGCTAATAGATTTCCTGTTAATGATTAACCAGGAGGACTCATGGAGCGAGCGCACAGCCTCAGTGAGTTCTCAAATCCCAGAATGAGGCATTTGCCAGGTGACGTGAAGGTCTGTTAATGATCACTGAAGGTAAAACCTGCGTGTTGACAGCTTCCTCCTTTTTCTTGAGAAATTATTTTGCTCCTCTGGGATAACTGTACAGAGCTTTGGATAAAAATATTAAAATTCTATTTAGATGTACAATGTTTTAATGCAAATTTTTAACCATAAAAACCAAACGCTCCATTCAGTTAAATTAATAGAATTACAAAAAGATGTAATGATAGCAATTAAGTCTTGAAAATGCAAATTTTATAGTCAAGGACAATTACCTCATTTGTAGTATATTGGAATGGTGCCAGATGAAGGTAATTTAGATCCCCCCAGCTCACAGTTACATCATGATGGATATCTTCATTTCATTAGTACAACAAAGATGGGTGAGAAGTTAGACAATACATAAAAAAAAAAAAGAAGAACCAAAGAGTATTTGACCTTTATAGTATAACTGGAACTAGAATTCATTCACTAATTTGTCAAGTATTTAATAGTACCAATTATCTAAAATATTAGTGATATATATTATATATATATTTTTCTGCCTTAGAGAAAAAAAAAGTCTCTTTATTTTCAGCATCCACGAAACACCGACATCTAGAGAGATCAGCTTTCTTCAAAACCAGGACGGGTTTTGGGTGCTTGGCGTGTATCTCTCTGCACTGTGCAGATGACCTGATTTCATGTTGATTGGAGTGATACCAACGCTCCCTGCAAAAGAACAATGGATTTCTTACTAATCATCTTTTCTTTTTATTTGAGCACGCTTAAAGTAATTTTTGGTGTCTTCAAATCATAGAGCTGTGAAATTGTACTACCTAAATGATTCTTTTTGATATGTTAATATTTACTACGTATTTTCTAATGCTTTTTATTTTAATATTATCTTGGCTGCAGTTCATTTGCACAACATCCAGAACACATCCTTTCCACATTACAGGAAGATGAGTAACTTTACCAGGGAGAAAGAGGGAGAGAGAGAGAGAGAAGTTTAATGGTAGGAGTCTAGGCTTTTCAAGCACCTATATTCATATTTTCTTAATGCATTTTTTTCTGCTTATATTCATAAAAAACTAAGTAGCCCATAATCTCTTCTTTTGCCCTCTAGAGGGCACTAGATCACACTCCTGCAGATGAAGGAAGTCAAATCAGCCCTACTTGCTGCTGTTAAAATTTTCCCCTTGAGTCATTATCTCTAGAGAGGAATTACTCCTGTCTAAAATCGCCAATGACTCTGACGAGCAGGTGGTTTACTCCTTGCTACAGCGCTCCTGGACAGAGGGAAACCAACATGCTCTGGGTGACAGAGGGATTATGGTGGTTAAAGGTGGTCTTTGAAGACCGACTGCCCAAGTTTAAACATGGCTCAGGCACTTCCTGGATTTGTAATGGTGGGCAAATAATTCAATCTTTCTGGTTCCCAGTTTCCTCATCTATAATATGAGGATAATAATAATAATAATAATAATTAACCAGAGTGTAATTGTGAGTATTGAAATTAACAATACATATAAAGATGGTAGAACAGAGATGTGTTTACAATAAGCACTCAGTAAGTATTACTTATTCTTATTCTCGATCCTCTTTTTTTTTTTTTTTTTTAGAACATAATCCCCAATAAAGATTCTGCACTCCTTCCCCTAGGATTTCTTTTTTAATCCCAGTGACTCAAATGAGCAAGGCTCTATTAGGACCCTCTAAGAGAAATACACAGCTGCCTTACACAGAATAGATATTGGCTCAAAGTACTTTTAAAGGAGCTTATGCTAGTGATGTAATCGATGTCAGAACAGAAGATAAACCTCCTCAAATTCAAAGTGACATGAGAACGTTATTATTTACTTTCTTGGTCACTTTTAGGCAATAAACTCCAAACCAACATATCTACAGCTTATTGTAATGAAAGGTTATAGGAACGTATACTAAGAAAATGAATATACACAATAGAAGTAGGGCCCCTCTTCAGTATATAGAAAGCACTTTGTTTATTTTGTCTGGTGTTTTTAGTTTGTTGTGTTTTTTTTCATAATTGGTTTCAAATTTTTTTAATGTTTATTTTTTAGATAGAGAGAGAGAGCATAAGTCGGGGAGGGGCACAGAGAGAGAGGGAGACACAGAATCCGAAGCAGGCTCTAGGCTCTGAGCTGTCGGCACAGAGCCTGACCTGGGACTCAAACTCATGAACCATGAGATCATGACCTGAGCTGAAGTCAGACGCTTATCTAACTGAGCCACCCAGACACCCCTGTCTGGAGTTTTTAAGTGCCATAAATAGAGTCTTTAGGGACTTCCCCCAAAACACTTAGAACCTAGAAGGGCCAATAATGCTTTTGTGAAGATCAATCATTGTTTCTAGTGATGATGGTCAAGTCTCGGTAGATTCCTTTTCTTGGTTAACTTAGCTAATAGCATGAGAGTTTTCCTAAAATATCCATCTTGTTGATGATGGTATAATACTCTATCTCCTTTCTTGATGTTTATATTTATCTTTTGAGGTAAATTTATCAAAAATTTATTTTTATTGTTCAAAAAGAACTACTTAAGTAATATTCTGAGACATGCATACTGACAGTGAGTCCTGAAAACATGTGTTATCCAAGTAGCAATGTAGGAAATCCTATGAATGCTTGGTTATATAAATGTTCAAATACGTATTTAAATTCAGCTGTCTTCGATACTCTCAACTGTGATAGGAATTCATCAATGATCCTACTGATAGTCTGTGCCATAACCTCAAATAAACCAGACTTTACTCTGGAAGCCCATTTGGGCTAAAATCCACAGACAACACTTTGCCTAGACTGAATGTCAGATTTTCAAATGATCTGTAAGCATTTCAGATATATTTCTAGGGTTTGGTCATTACAAATGGCTTGGCTATTACTAATGAACTAATCAGCTATCTTAATAACTAGTTAATAACCTGTTAGTGCAGCCTACTAATCAAATCATCTGTGTGTTAGTATCTCTTGGCATTTCTGTGGTCTGATGTATTAGGGGCAGTGTGAGACACACTATTTTTTTGCAGATCCATTCAGAAAGTAGAGACAGGATAAAAAGAGGTGCATTATGTACTTTTATTCTTTGCAATGAGTCTGTATGAGGTAATGATGCCTAATACTCCCTTATTCTCGTAATATCAGGATAAAGTTAGAAGCTAAAACTTCATTGTCCTGATGAAAAGGAGAAATGAATTGATGTTCTTACTTAAAATGGTTTCTTATGCAAAGCCACCAAATTTCTGGTGTTAGAGAAAACAAAGGTGTGTCTGATACCCTAGCTGCTGTGTCTCAGTTGTAAAAATCTCGTCTGTGATCATAATAGGATATTGATTAGTTTGGATGCCATACAAGGCTGAATTGCATTTCTTGGTAGAGCACTAAAGGTCACTGTTTGATTACTCAATAACTTTTCAAACACAAGAAATGCTATTTAAAAGTATGCTTGAATGATTGGGCTGTGTTATAAGAGGGAGACGGCGGGGGAAATGGTACTTCCTTCATAAAGATAGATGTTAAATTCGCATATCATCTTATATTTATTTATGTTTGACGTTCCATAATATTTTATATTTTATTTTATATTTTATATGCTAGAACATAAACCATGAAATTAAATTATGAATGCAATTTTTACATGTTATGATCCTTGTGATACCTAGCCTATGAAACATATAATTCACTTTGTTTTTTAGCTGTTAATTGAGTTTATTGCTGGGGCCATTTTATATTTAATAGTATTTCTGTTCTGTTCTCCTAAAAGTAAGCCATTGTATATTACACTGTAGAAAATATGAAAAATGTAGAAATAGAGAGAGAGGAAATAGTTATCTATAATTCTGATATTCTGGTTAATTTCTGCTTTTTTCTCTTTTGAGTTTGAAAACAACATAAAATCTCATAGATTATATTTGCCACAAGTTATATAATTAGAGTTACTTTTCCCCTTTATAGTACACTGGGAAGGTACTCTTAGGAATAGTAGATCATATTAGGAAGTTGATAATCATGGTATAATATTCCAAATTGTATATATAGATAAATTTTATTTATATTTAACCTTTAGTTTGTGCTTATAACCTCTCTCTCCTTTATCCTATTCACATGGCCTTTTGTTTGCTTGTTAAGAGCCTTGCATGAAGGAGAGTGACATCTTCTACAGGCTCATTTCTCTCTTCTTACACTGTTACATCATATTCCTTCACTCACTTCCCTTGGCATTCTGTATTTCTCTCTAATCACTGGCATCCTTGCCTCAACTTGACTCACTATGTGCGTCAAGTTTTCAAGTATTCATCTTTGGTAGGCTGAATAACCTTGATCTGATTTGCCAAAATAAAGGCATCCATCCAATCTATCGCAAGAGTGGGCTAGCAGTATCCTAGCACGTTGTTAGAACTCATAGCATATTTACTAATAACATAGATGACTGAATGGTAGGACAGAGGTCAGAGAAGGTAGAAAGTAGTGCATGTAGAGACAGAGAGAGGAGTTTGATTCGTAGATGAAGAAGAAAGAAAAATGGGGTGATGTAGAAATAAGGAGAAGGCCACAGGAATGGGCAAGGGTAGGAGAAATAGGGTAGAACAACGAGAATGGGGTCCAAGAGTCAGGGGTTGGAAAAGAAGCAGTGTGGGGCGTGATTGGTACTCTTTGTAGCACAAACCTGTTTTACATCATGGGCAATACAGCAAAAGCATCATGAAGGATAATCCGTGGCCTATGTGATTACTCATAGAGAAAAAAAAGACGGCTTTCATAATAACTATTTTATTTAGGATATCAATAATATGATCTACCTACTAATGTAGACCCAATGGATACCTTTGAGACATTGATAGAAGTGAAACATCTAGAATAGGCGAGGGGCGCCTGGGAGGCTCAGTCAGTCAAGTGGCTGACTCCTCGTTTAGGCTCAGGTCATGATCTCACAGTTTCGTGGGTTCGAGCCCCCACATCAGGCTCTGAACTATCAATGCAGAACACGCTGGGCATTCTCTGTCTCGCTCTGTCTCAGCCCGCCCCCACCCCGACTCATGCTGTCTCTGTCTCTCTCAAAATAAATAGACCTTAAACAAAATTTTTAGAATGGGGGAGGTGGTGACCCTCTTTTCTATGCAATCAGCTGCTCCTGGAGCACTTGATTCATGTACAGAATTGGACCTAACTCTAGGAAACACACACTAGTAGAAACATATCCTGGAAGAGGATCAACTCAGTGAATCACCCCAAAAAGCTTAAAAGAAAGCTTGGAGAAGACATGGTCTATGGCATCTATAAGATGATTCCTTGAGGGGCGCCTGAGTGGCTCAGTGGGTTAAGCATCTGACTTCGGCTGGGGTCATGATCTCATAGTCCATGAGTTCGAGCCCTGCATCGGGCTCTGTGCTGACAGCTCAGAGCCTGGAGCCTGCTTCAGATTCTGTGTCTCCCTCTTTCTGACCCTCCCCTGTTCATGCTCTGTCTTTCTCTGTCTCAAAAATAAATAAATAAATAAATAATTATAATGATAATAATAAAGATGACTCCTTGAGAAGGGAATGTCAAGTAGAAAATGAGCAGGCTGGCTGAATGTAAGGAGAAGAGCCTTGGGGATAATGTGCAAGCTTTTTAGGAATAAAGATTTTGACTTGTTCAAGGAAATCCCAACGTGCCCTGAAAGTGTTCCTCCAACTTGTGACTGGTAAGTGCTTCAGCATAGGGGGTGTTGGCACACATGTTGATAAACATAAGTGGGGATTTTGTTGAAGAGAGTCACTGCTATCTGGTGGCGCCTGATAATCTTTAAGATCTTATCCACCTTTGGGATACTATAATTTTATGCAGAACTTTTTCTAGATCAAGCACAGAAAGCCAATACTAATTTGCATTTTTGTGGCCCAAACTGCTCTAAGAAGAGTTTGCAGTTTTAAACCATTTTAGTTTTTAGGCCATCAAAAATGTTGATCTTTTGTATCAAATCTTGGATCTTTCACAAGAAAACACATACCACCACCATAACATCGTTTTTGTTAAAAAAAAAAAAATTGTCAGCTCTCGTTTTAGTCTAAAGATATTGCATAGCTTTTCTGAGGAAGTCTCACTTTCTCCAAGTGCCAAGAAAAATGTCATTGAAAATGGCCCTAGTCTTAAGTTGCTTGTATGTAGAATGCATTTAGAATGTAGAAAGAACCTGTAAGGGCTGCCTTGATAAGCCCGTTGCGGTAAACCATGGAGTTCTGTGGAGGAACCATCTCCAGAGTTGGGTCTTGTGAACATGACTAAGAACTAGCTGAAAGAAAAATAATGAAGGAGTGAAAAAGATGTTCTAGGTGGAAAGAAGAGCATACAAATGAGAAGCTATAGAATTTGTAGGTATCTAAAAATAGGTTAATGAAGCTAAAACATGTTTTATGTTTTCATTTTTTTAATGTTTATTTATTTTTGAGAGACAGAGACACAGACAGAGCATGAGTGGCAGAGGGGTGGGGGGGGGGGGACACAAAATCTGAAGCAGGCTCCGGCCTCTGAGCTGTCAGTGCAGAGCCCAACACGGGGCTCAAACCCATAAACCGTGAGATCATGACCTGAGCTGAAGTCAGTCGCTTAACCAACTGAGCCACCCAGGTGCCCCAGAAAGCTAAAATTTATGTTTGAAGTGAGGCATGACAGATGATAGGACCAATGATAGCTACAGTCAGATAGAGAACAGCCTTTTACACTAGTCTAAGACACTTGAATTTCATACCCTACACACTGGGAAGCTACTGACATGAGTCAGACAGATTTGACTTTAGCGCAAGCATTGTCATTGTGTAAAGACTGTGAAATATAGATTTAAATGGACCAAGAACAAATGCAAAGAGACAAATTAGAAGGCTACTGTAATGTGTCTCAGAAAGATCTCAAAAGCCTAAGCTAGACAGTGGTAATAGGCACAGAGAGAAAGTGAAAAAAAAAATTATATATTATTTTTAAAGTAAAATAATCGATTACTAATATTGATTGATAATATTAGGCATTAGGAATGTAGGAGTCAATAATGACTCCAAAATTCTTATTTGGGTGACCTTGTTCGAACCACCAACTGATATGGGAGCACAAGATTAATAACGTGTTTTGAGGAAAAGAGTTGATTTACTTCATTTTGGACTTACTTACTTTAAAATGCCTTAGAATCCTTTAAGTAGTTACATCAGGCAGGCACCTGATTATGAAGGTTTATATCTCAAGAGAATGGTTCTTTTGAAGGTATAAATCAAGTTTGATCTACATGTCAATAATAGCTAGTCATGTGTTTGTCCAGGAAAAAAAAAAATGAAAAAAAGAAGTGGGCTTAGGAAAAGAAGGAGAAGGAGGAGGAGGAGGAGGAGGAGGAGAAAAATTCAATTCTATATTCCATTAATTTAATGGTGAGCAAAGAGAGTCACAAAGAAAACAGGGAAGGAGTGGTAAAAGAAGTAAAAGAATAAAAACATATCGATATGATAAAATCATGGGAACAATTCCAAGCAGAACTAATCAATAACAGTAAATGAAATCCACAGTCTAGCAAGAGTGGAGCTAAAAATGCCTATGTAATTTGAGAATTAAACGGTCACCTGAAGGAGACTGGTGTCCCTGGAGTGGTGGCCAGAGTCATGTTGTGTTGACTATCAGATGGGAAGCAAGGAATTACAGATCTCAAATGTATACTGTTATTTTCCTAGGAAGAGTTCCTCCTCTGTTCATGTTGGAGAAGTTTAGGTGAGATGAATGACAGAGAAATGGCACAGGTAAGAGGGAAGGCAAGGTCAAGGGAATAGTAGTATTTATATAGCTTTGGCTTTGTTTTAAACTGGGAAGTATTTGAACCTTCCTATAGATTCTGAAAGATAAGCTCTAGTACGCAGGGAGGGTTGAAGGTAATGAAGTACATGGCCAAGAGATGGAAAGTGACGTTGACCTTGATAGGAGGAAGGAGGCCACACTTTTCCCAGTTCCAGCACCCTCCACTCTAATTGAGCTCTCTTACTCATTACAGGTAGATCTGTATGTGTGTGATGTTGTGTATTCATAAAATACTTTTTTCTTTGGCAATTACATGTAACTGAATAGAGTTTAGTTTTACCACTTCCCTAAATTCTTAGCTACAAGTCTTCAGATCCAGGCTTAAAAAGTCCTATTTTTTCTTCAAATGAAGACATTTAAAAAATATCCTAGAGATAAGTTCTATCTTTTCTTCAGTCTAAAATTCTTTCATCACTCATATAAAACCCCTGGGCTTTGCTCCTTCTACTCCTAGAGAGGTGAAGCCACAAAAGCAGATTGCTTCCAAGACTAATTCCACAACAAATGTGAGCAATTCACAAAGAAACAAATATGTACGGTGGCAAGAATAACAAAAGAAGTTAATCAGAAAAATAAGGGCACCTGGGTGGCTCAGTCGGTTACGCGTCCGACTCTCGGTTTCAGCTCAGGTCATGATCTCCTGGTTTCATGAGTTCGATCCCCACATCGGGCTGTGCACCGATGGTGTGGAGCCTGCTTACGATTCTGTCTCTCTCTCTCTCTCTCTCTCTCTCTCCCCTCTCTCTCTCTGCCCCTCCCCTACTCACGCTGTCTCTGTCTCAAAATAAACAAATACACTTGAAAAAAAAGAAAAGAAAAAAGAAAAATATATCTCAGTGGATGGACTTGACATTTACTGAAAACATCTGTACTGATGTATTCTCAGAATGGTGAGCCTATAATTGTGCATTTGAGAATGCTTTCCAAAATGGGCACCAAAGTAGAAGTTTTATGAAACTAAAGAATGGAAGGTTGTGGTAGGAACATGTACGATGAATTGAATGGAACCTGAACTCCTACAAAACCCCAACCAATAATTCTGACTTCCAGATAAGGGCCCTACAATAACCTAAGGAGGAGTTCTCACTACACAGCATGCATACATCAAAATCGAAATATTTTATGTACCTGCCTTAATTATGTGACATTCCGTACATGAATCAGGTGGCGTTGGTTCACCCCATCTCTTGATAGTACTGATATAGCCTGAGATAAAGAGCTTGATCAGCATTACTTAGAATTATCTGAACTTGGTGGAGCCAAATGAATCCATTGTCTTTGTGACTTGTGGACACAATACAATAGATCCATGTCTTCCAAAACTGACACTTAAACCAAACTAGACAGTTAAGCAAGGACTCATTTGTGACGTCTTTTTAGGAATTTTCATAAACGTCTTTCAACTGACAAACAGTCCCGTCAGTTCACTTGTGCAAACTCATTACAAACCAGTGAATTTCACCCTTACTTGTGTTTCCACTAAATCCTTCCAGGTTATATAATTAGAGGCAACAATTTCTCTCTATACTGCTACCTGGTACCAAGACACCCTCCTCCATGTTCGTATAGAGCTCACTTTTTAAGAAAATTTTTTCAATGTTTATTTCTGAGAGACAGAGAGAGACAAGCGTGAGCAGGAGAGGGGCAGAAAGAGAGGGACACAGAATGAGAAGCAGGCTCCAGGCTCTGAGCTGTCAGCACAGAGCCAGAGGCGGGGCTCGAACCCACGAACTGCAAGATCGTGACCTGAGCCGAAGTAAGATGCTTAGCTGACTGAGCCACCCAGGTGCCCCTAGAGCTGTCTTTTTTTTAAAAAGTGGTTTTGGCTGGAGGAATCCAGTAGTTTGACAGAATTTCTTTCCAAACAGTGATAAATTTTGTAAAGCTTTTGTATAATCAGATATCTATACATGATGGCATATACTTTTGTGAAATCCGGGTTATCTTAGAAGAAAACATGAGTGCTTGTAAGGGAAAACTCCAACCAATAAGATTAAAAAAAAAAAAAAAAAAAAAAAAAAAAACACCCGAATCTTCACATAGTAACGTGTTTACCTCTCTATCCAGCTTTCATAAAATTGTCACCAGATCTCATCCTTTAAATGACTTTTCAGGGGCACCTGGGTGGCTCAGTCGGTTAAACATCCATCTCTTGATTTTGGCCAAGGTCATGATCTCATAGTTTGTGAGTTTGAGCCCCAACGTCAGGCTCTCTGCTGTCAGCTCAAAGCCCTCTTGGGATCCTCGGTCTCCTCTCTCTCTGCCTCTCTCTCCTCTCTCTCAAAAATAAATAAACTTAAAAAAAATAAATGACTTTTTAGATATTGATCCTTTGTGTCAAAACACAGATACTCTCCAGATCATATATGAGTAAAGATGTTTTGTAGATAAATTGATGAAGAAGAAACTGCACAATCTGATAATTATAATAGAAATTTCCAGCTTCCTTTTAAATACTCAGGGAATTGAGTTACGTCCTCTGTTTGAACGACATTTGCCTTTTTGCTTAATTAAAGATTTTCAACTATCCTTTACTGAGACACGACTATCTTTTCCTGAGCAGTCATTTGTACATCGTTTTGTTTAAGCATTATCATGCTATTTAACGATGTTACAAATACATATTTTGAGCTGGAGCATGAATTCTCGGGAACGATGATTGTGTTTTGTTCATAAAAATTGTCTATTCCTCAAGCAGCCAATGGCTGTCTTACCACTGCCTCTCTGCTTCCTTCGGATTCCAATTCAGGACTAACCAATGTGGAACCCTGAGAGCTGCGAGTAAATGAGGCTATGGAATGAAAAGAAACAGCTAGACAGAAATGGAACAAGATCACATGATCACATGTCCTTGCACTATGTGCAAGGACAAATGAGACTTAAACCCAGAGAGAAACCATACTCATTTGTCAATTCCCAAGGCTCAGTGTAGAACCAAGAACAGAAGCCAAAACAAGAGGTTCAAACCAGGTAAACACGATGGCAAGGCAATGATACGATACAGAGGGCAGATGAGGGGAGACAGTCAAAAAATTAATGCCTATAGTGTTGGGGCACTTGGACATTGATTTAGGGAACACTGCTAATGCATGTTATTCTGTTGGATAGAAAAAAGAAGAATCACACATACATGCACAGGCACCTACATACAAAGGAAAATGTAGGCAGGAAAGAAGCTATGATCGTCTGCTTCTGTTAAGATATGTATGACGAATTGGAAAAACATATGGGGCCTTCAGTGACCTTCATTGTCTGATCCAAACGTAGGCCACCGGCACTTGAGAATGATGTTGGGGACAATAGGCAGTAACTGTGATATAAGCCTATTTGCTCAAGACACTATGGAAAATTATATGTAAACCTAATAACACATAACACTGCTTTGGATAGCAGTGCCTTATGGATAATAAGGGATTCGTATAGAGTTATTGATTTGATTTGAAAAAAAAGAAAGTTTCGACAAATGTATAAATAAGGAAAATGTCAACAAACGCATACCTTATATAAATATTTATCAAATAACATCAATTTTACCAAACATTTTCCAAGTGCGTATAGAAGTAGAACATTTACGGCGTGAGGTATGAAAGGGCAGCTGGGTCAATGGCACGGGACCAGTCACAGAACTGCTCCCATTCTCCCCACCGCTTCATCAGGAAAGCTAAAGGACATGCAGTGAGCTCTCCTGGATTGATTTGTTTCAGGTCTTATGGAGAGAGCGGTGGGAATTCTGGAGCCACCTGAACACTGGGTGGGAGAATTTGCAGAACCGGAGTGCATGCCACACCCAAAGCACAGAGAACGGAGGTGGGAGTAGGAAGGACAGACAAAAGACCTCACCTGAAAGGAATGGGGCCAATGGACAGGGGAGTAGGCAGTTCCACATAACGTTTAAATACGTAAGATGTTTTTATTATACCAAGACAATAGATAAAGTATGACAGCCAGCTGACTGCTGATGTTTACGATTAGCACAGTACTCAGCTCTCATTGTCCTGAATCTGCTCTATTCCAAATAAACCTGGAATGTTTTCATTCTTATTAGCCTTGCACAACTTATTCCTATTGAGGCACTTGCTAAGCTACTTAGATGGGTGTTACTTCCAGATGTTTCATCTTCCAAGGGTTTGTATATAGCGAGGATTCGATGTTCCCTAAATAGGTAATGGTATCACTATATTCTGAAATGGTCCCTTTGGGACAACCCTCAGGTCGTTTCCTGTTTCCCGTCAGTATGGTTTAACCTACACGTGAAGAGAAGGGTTGCAGCAGGTTTAAAGGTTTCAAAGTAAAGTTTGTTCCGCTTACATAAAATAATTGCTACCTGAAACAGAGAAAGCATTAGGTACGCTCAGTTTTGCACTGAGAAGCCTCGATAAGCTGGTTTTTGTCACTTGTTTGTATCATTTTTCAGTGTCTTCTAAACAGATGAGGTTTATGAAGTCTTGGGAAGCTTAATACGCATCTTGAGGACAGGACTCAAACCAGGCTCCCCACCTTCCTTTTGTTTGCTAGGCTTCGTTTCCCGATCTCCTTAAAGTAGCTTAATGAGAGGGAAATTATTCACAATTAATGATAGCCAATCACTACAGTGGGGAATATCTACTTATAAAATTATGACAAATAGCCACGCACCGTGTGATCAGAGTAAACAAATTACACCAAAGGCAGAACATAGTTATGCTTGATTGGAACAATTAAATGTTTTCCTTAAAAAAAAAAAAAAAAAAGAAAGAAAGAAACTCCAGCGAGAATATTTTAGAAAATGGCTTTTTAATCATCTGCAGAACTGCTAAAATTACTGTCTCATAATAGTTTTAAAGTACGTCATCTTTAGAATTAACTGTAATTCCTTTGCATAGCCATGGGATTCTTCCCCTAGAAACCTGTTTACTTGAACCTTATTTTTAATCACAGACTTAACATTAACTCATTCTCCTGAATGAAATGACAATGATTTTTTTTCCAAGACTAAAAAATGAGACATTTGGTTTCTACGAATGAGCAAGTACCACCCACTCTGCATAGCCAGACTAGGGAAAAGAAAATCCTAAACAAATATGCCCTACCACCTTGCAGCTAGAGTGTGCCCACCAGCTTGGAACTTGGCTGTGGAGTTCTGGAGAACACCAACAGAGAACCTAGATTATTCTATAGAACCTAGATTATTCTATTCTATAATATTCTATATTATTCACTCTAGAAAGGAAGTCAATGAACCACTTGTTCTTATCTGGGAATGGGTTGTATCACCTGAAACCCTATGAGTAAAAGGAGCTGGTGAAGAGTTGTTTGAATTCTCTTTTGTTTTCTTCTTTCTTTGTTTGGCAAGGAGTGGAAAGAAGAAACGGAAAAGAGAGCCTGGGTGCTGAGCATGTCAGAGCAGTGAGACACCTGTTGCCCCATCAGGACCCAGAAAAAATTCTGACCTTTACTGACATCGGGCCAGTCTCCCTCCTTTAGCTCAGCTTTGCCCTTCGGAAAAGCCTAGAGAATCTGCCTGAACAGGTTACATGGTCCCGGACGAATGTCCAGGGAACATTGAGAAGCAGAATGTATTTAGACAACAAAGAGCATGCCCGGTAAGTACCTACTAAGAAAGAGGAGAAGAATCTACAAAGTGTGCACATGATTCTGACCATAGATGAGGCTGTCCTTAAGGACTTCCGGACATAATTATTGAGATTTCCCAAAGATGTTGAATATCTTCATCAGGAAATGGATGCATTCCACTAGCAATACTTAGTGAAACAATGGCGGTGATATCTTTCACATCCATAGGCTGACAAAGTCTGAGAATATTTGGTTTCTGTCTGTTGTGTAAGTAAAAATTTGAGAAGCTTCTTATAAATGTGTATGTATACATATATATACATATACACACATATATACACAAACATGTGTATATATGTGTGTATATATATGTGTGTATATGTATATATATATATATTCTAATAAAGCCCATGAGTCTCCCTGAATAAGCTGAATGCAGAAATTACTTTGTGAATACATGTGCCAGAGATTTTATGTCAGAA
This sequence comes from Panthera onca, assembly GCF_046562875.1. Classification (NCBI taxonomy): domain Eukaryota; kingdom Metazoa; phylum Chordata; class Mammalia; order Carnivora; family Felidae; genus Panthera; species Panthera onca. The sequence continues at coordinate 18,930,458 of NC_138343.1, read as the reverse complement.
TTTTGGCCACCGAGACCATATGCCTTCTGAAGTACACAATTTGGACAATCATTTAATACAAACTACATTATTCTGGAGGATTTACTAAGTTATAGGCACGGAGCTATACATGTGCTGAGTACATTTCACCTTTACAGCAACTATTTTTACAAAAGCTTTCAATATAAGAAAACTAAGGCTCAGAGAAACAAAAAGTGAGTTGGTCAGCATAAAAAACCAAATACTGGATAGCATGTGTATTGAAACCAATTCCATCTAATTTCAGATACCAAATTTGTACTAAGAACTCATTCCTCTGGGGTGCCTGGGTGGTTCAGTCGGTTAAGTGTCCGACTTCAGCTCAGGTCTTGATCTCCCTGTTCATGGGCTTTGGGCCCCGCGTCGGGCTCTGTGCTGACAGCTGAGAGTCTGGAGCCTGCTTTGGATTCTGTGTCTCCCTCTCTCTGCCCCTCCCCCGCTTGTTCTCTCTCTCTCTCTCTCTCTCTCTCTCTCTCTCTCTGTGTCTCTCTCTCTGTCTCTCTCCCTCTCTCAAAAATGAATAAACATTAAAAAAATAATTTAAAAAAAAAGAACTAATTCTTCTGGCTTCATATAATAGACTCTCTCTCTCTCTCTTCTGATTTAGGGGGAAAGTGTCACCACATATGTAACATTTAAGAGAAAACAGGCATCTGACTTAATTTTATAATAATAGTGCACTCAACGAAATTAATGTTTCTCATTGTCTTACCATCACAGTTCAAACACTTAATTTGGATATCTTTCTAGACCTTGTCTAGATCTTTTGTATCTACCTAGACCACATTGATTCAATTTGATAGTCCCCTTTTTTCACATGATAATAAATTTCATGAGTTTTCATATTTTGTCTTATTTTCCAGGGCAACACCTTAGCAGTCTCATAATTCATTGAATTCATTAAACTAGTAGCAAAAGGGACACCTGGGGAGCTCAGTCATTTAAGAGTCTGACTCTTGATTCAGCTCAGGTCAGGATTTCACAATTCAAGAGTTTGAGCCCCGCTTCGGGCTCTCTCTCCCTCTCTACCCCTTCCCTGCCTCTGCACATGCGCTCACTCTCTCTTTCTCAACAATAAGCATTAAAAAAAATACAGTACACCAGTAGCAAGAAAGAAAAGTATCTTTCCTCTGTCTAAAAACAAGTCTCACCTTGATTATTGTGAAATTGACATGCTTTCCCCTGAATCCAATTTCTTGACTCTTGTCTGTAAGTTCATATGAAGATAAGGTTTCTCAAATGCCCTCTGAGGCACAGAGCCCTCTACCTACTGTGCAGTTACACAACTTCTACAAAAAAAAAACTACTGAGGGCTTATCATGAATGATCCCTTTTTCTAAGTTTTTACCTCCTTTTTTTTTTTATGAAGTTTTTCTTTATTTATTTATTTTGAGAGAGACAGAGACAGCATGAGTAGGAGAGGGGCAGAGAGAAAAGGGAGAGAGAGAATCCCAAGCCAGCTCTGCATTGCCAGACCTCATGAACTGCGAAATCATGACCTGAGCTGAAAAAACCAAGAGTTGGAGGCTTAATTGACTGAGCCACCCAGGCACCCCGTGAATGATCCCTTTTTCCTACTTTTTGTGTATTCCTTACTTTCTCTGAGCAATATGGCTTGAACAGATGGATTTGTTGTGAAGTTACCAACCTCATTCAGGACACATAAGGAGAAGCTGTTTTTCCTCACCAAAAATATATCTACATATAACCACCTTAGGCAAGCAGAATTACCTACAGAATGAAAATAAAGTCTCAAGGCTTTCCATTCACACAGTGCCGTCTCCAAAGCCTGTGAGATAAGGAGTCTGGCCAACCACCATGGATGACGCAAATTTATTGCTATTAGTCTCTTCGTTGGTCCTTTACTTCACATCCTTGTATCCTCCAGGTTTCCGTGCCGAGCCCTGATCCTCAAGTTATGTATAAATAGTAAGGTGTGCACGTAGCCAGAATGACTCGAAGCACAACTAGAGAAATCTCCAGAACAAATCACTTCTCCCATTTTGAGGAAGATCCTTGTTCACACTAAGTAAATGTAATCCCCTTACCCGCTAAAAACCCCAAGATCCAAACCCAGGGTAGATCCTGCTGTTAAGAAACCAAAAACTACATAGATATTATACAACAGCAAATGGCCAAATATTCTGTAAATCCTCAGCGCTATTTCTCAGTTCTCATTAGCATATTTAATTGCTTCCAATAAGACCTCTTTGCGGCAGAAATAGAAAGACAACGTGAGCCAGTGCACTGATGTGTGGTATCATTTGAAATCCGCACAGGATCTTTGTCTACCTGCTGTGCTTAATTTCAGCATACATTTCTATGATTAATTTTGTTTTCCTTCAGTGCATCAAAATGTTCTCACTCATTCGTGTTTGTGCTTCTTATGCCATGGATTAAAGTGGACTAAACATTCCTAAGAACTGAGCTGTTTTTGGACGTGAATTCTAAGGATACTCCATCATGAAAGACTACAGATCCTGATTCTCTACCTGCCATTTACAGTCACGTGCACTCACAACCCCAGAATCCCCGGAACAGGATTCAAGGAGTCTGTCAACCTGGAAGGGAAAAATTTCTTCTTTATTTTCACTAATATGTGACAAAAATTTTTGGTATTTCCTTTCCTTTTTTAATATTGTCAAAATCTCTAGTAGTATTAACAGTACTCATGATTTTGTCACCATTAGAAATCACAGGTAGGGGCGCCTGGGTGGCTCAGTCGGTTGATCGTCCGACTTCAGCTCAGGTCACAATCTCACGGTCTGTGAGTCCGTGAGTTCGAGCCCCGCGTCAGGCTCTGGGCTGACGGCTCAGAGCCTGGAGCCTGCTTCCAATTCTGTGTCTCCCTTTCTCTCTGCCCCTCCCCTGTTCATGCTCTATCTCTCTCTGTCTCAAAAATAAATAAACGTTAAAAAAAAATTAAAAAAAAAAAAAGAAATCACAGGTATACCCATATCACGTTGGTACAGAGATTCTGGAATAGGATTTATCCTCATCACCCCCTGGATATTGTGGTGGTTATTGGAGCCACCACTTGGTCTTGTTATTTAATAAATTGATGAAGTAGGTGTATTACTACATTAAATTCCTTAATTTTTTTTAACGTTTACTTATTTTTGAGAGAGAGAGAGAGACAGCACGAGAGGGGGGTGGTGGCAGAGAGAGAGGGAGACACAGAATCGGAAGCAGGCTTCAGGCTCTGAGCTGTCAGCACGAGCCCAATGTGGGGCTCAAACCCACTAACCATGAGATCATGACCTGAACCAAAGTCTGATGCTCAACCAACAGAGTCATTCAGGTGTCCCACTATATCAAAATCCTTTAAATTTTGAGAACTTTATTTTAGTATAAGCAATTTCATTTGTAATCTTAAGTATTTTATTTTGCACATTTAAAAAAATATAATTTAATGTCAAATGGGCTAGCATACAGTGTGTAAAGGGTGCTCTTGGTTTGGGAGGTAGATTGCCATGATTCATCACTTACATACAACACCCAGTGCTCATCCCAACAAGTGCCCTCCTCAATGCCCATCACCATTTCCCCCTCTACCCCCCGCCAATCAACCCTCAGTTTGTTCTCTGTGTTTAAGAGTCTCTTATGGTTTGCCTCCCTCCCTTTCTGTTTGTAACTATTTTTCCCCTTCCCTTCCCCCATAGTCTTCTGTTAAGTTTCTCAAGATCCACATATGAGTGAAAACATATGGTATCTGTCTTTCTCTGACTGACTTATTTCACTTAGTATAAAACTCTCCAGTTCCATCCACATTGCTACAAAAGGCCACACTTCATTCTTTCTTATTGCCAAGTAGTATTCCATTGTATATATAAACCGCATCTTCCTTATCCATTCATCAGTTGATGGACATTTAGCCTCTTTCCATAATTTGGCTATTGCTGAAAGTGTTGCTATAAACGTTGGGGTACATGTGCTCCCAGCACTCCTGTATCCTTTGGATAAATTCCTAGTTGTGCTATATTTTGTCCATTTAAAAATGTCAGTCTGAGAATAGATTCACAGGCTTCATCAGATTGCCAAAGAAACCCATGATTCCAGAAGGGTTAAGAAACCCTGCCTCGGGGCACCTGGGTGGCTCAGTCAGTTAAGTGTCAGACTTCGGCTCAGGTCATGATCTCACAGTTTGTGAGTTCAAGCCCCGCATGGGGCTCTCTGCAGTCAGCACAGAGCCCGCTTCAGATCTTCTGTCCCTCTCGCTATCTTCCCCTCCCCCATTCATGCTCTCTCTCTCTCAAAAATAATTTAAAACATTAAAAAAATTGAAAAGAAACCCGCTTCCAGTTATATAAAAATTTATATCACTGAGACATTTTAGTTTCTAAGTGGAAAAAAAAAATATGTTCACACTCTACACAGCTTCTAGCACATCAGGGCTTAATTAAAGCTCATTATTAAATTTATATTTTCTACAAGATCTATCTTCATGTTTCTATAACATGCACTAGTGCATCATCTTATGAGAATCCGTTGAGCCCTCGATACGTGCACGGTCCTAAGCGAGGCTCTAAGAAGTACAATAGTAGTTGTCTCTGCTCTCAATGACTTTGCAATCAAGCTGAGTGGCCTGGCCATGACTTTCAACAACTGGAGCATAATCATGATCTAAATCCTCGACTCATGCTAACGATAAGTGCAAAAGCAGAGTTTGGAAACATAAAAAGAAGTGCATCTGGAACCCAAATGCTGGGCAAGCTTGCATGGAGGGAGGAGGCTTGAGCTGGGCACGGCGGTGCGGTTAAAATTCCAGGAAGCAGAGGAGATAGTCCTTCTACTAAGGTAAAGAGAACAGCAGAGGCTGGACAGGACAGTCATCTCCTGTGCCCTTGCTCTGCTCTATTTTTCACCGCCACGCTTAAAACGACCGGACAAGGAGGTCTTTAGGTGACTATCAGTCGTCTCCAATTAAAATATAAAGCTGGGAACCTTGTTTTGCCCGCTGATGCATCCGCCGCAGAAATGAATAGTGTGTGTTACATAGCAGATGTTTGGTTAATATGTACTAAAGAAGGAAAGAACAGGAAGAAATGAGGGCTGGGAGAGATTGAGAGGCAGAGAGTAGACGGGACGGAGGAGGAGAGGCATATATGCGGACTGAGAACGATCTGATTAGGACAGAGCATGTGTGCGCGAGAAAGATGGAAACACAGAGGGGTGGTTAGTACCGTCAACACCCATAAGAATTAATCTGTACAACCAGTAACTGGGAACAAATCTGAATAAGCAGCCCATAAGGCATTCTACAGAATGAGCTAACTTACATCGGAGTATCTAATTTGATGTGGGAGAACATAGCTGGGGTGAAAAAATGTCAACTCTTCTCTCCTGATATTTAGATGTTTAACTTTTAAAGCTCGATAAAAGGTCTCATTTGAATTGCAAAAAGTGTTTCACTCCAGCTATTTATAAATTTTAGAAACACTGAAATAGAAACCCTCTATCTTGGAAATCGTTAACATGTAGAGGCCTCAAAACTTGTTTATGTTGCTATGCTTAAACTTACAGAGTATCTTAGATTCCTATCGGTGGTTCATTCAATATTTTATTGAACACTTACTAAGATATGAAGACCCAAGCATAATATTTAGCTCTTTTTAGGCTGAACTTGTTATGTGATATTCAATTAATTAATTTATTTATTTTTAATTTGTTTTTTGCTTTATTTATTTATTGTGAGAGAGGGAGAGAAAGAGGGAGAGAGAGAGAGAGAGAGAGAGAGAGAGAGAGAGCATGAGCGGGGGAGAGGTAGAAAAAGAAGGAGAAAGAGAATCCCAAGTAGACTCCACGCTGTCAGCCCAGAGCCCAGCAGGGAACTCGATATCAGGGACTGTGAGATCATGACCTGAGCCGAAATCAAGAGTTGGGTGCTTAACCGCCTGAACCAACCAGGTGCCCCGGGACATTCAACTTAATAAAATGTTGGAGGTGCAGGACTCTTGGATATTAGCTAATCTAATTCTTTTATTTCTTAGCTTAAAAGTAAACAAACGAAACAAAACCTGAGACAGATATGATACCTCTAACTAGAACATAACTCACTAATTCATAGAACTGTTCTTTTTGCCTCATTCCCTGTTGGTGTCTTGAGTAAGGTTTCACCGGTGTTTTCTCAAAGTGTCACTGTTTTAGCTACCCATTTAAATGCTGAAGGAAGGAAAAGAGAAAGGAAGAACAGACAAATGAATGAATGGATTATCTTTTCCAAATTTTTGTGTGTGAAAGATCATAGTTCCACTATAGAGTTTATTATCTCTCCTGGAGGTGCGATCATGGGAGCTGACAACAAATCCAAAGTTTTGTTCTCATGTTACTTTATTTTTTTAATGCTTATTTATTTATTTTGAGAGAGAAAGAGGGAGAGAAAGATGCAGAGAGAGGGAGAGGGAGAATCCCAAGCAGGTTCTGTACTGTCAGCTCAGAGCCTAATGCTGGGCTCGATCTCACAAAGTGTCAGATCATGACCTGAGCCCAAATCAAGAATCGGACGCTTAACCTACCGAGCCAACCAGGCATCCCTTGGGTTACTTTATAAAGAAGAGAACTGTATTTTATTTCTGAGGTTTAAGTAGTTAAAGGTTAAAATTCATGAATACATATAATGAAACACTTTATATAATTAAGTTGTGACATGCAGAGATGATAATGGATAGCGGTTGGTTGTAAGAGAAAAGGTTATATAATTTGGAATTTAAATAACATAAATGTATGTATTAGCTCCATTTACTTTACCCCTTTCAACCCCAGTTCTGTCATTTTAGAAAAGGGATAATGTTAGGATATTACTACCTGTGCCAAAGGATTATTTTGAAGCTCAAATGAGCTAATGCTTGGGGAAATGATTCTTAAAATGGGATGTGCTATACATAAGAAGAGTAGTTGTTACTGCTATTCATAATTTCCCAAGACACAAAATAATGACCCTAGGCAATGTATAAGGATTAACCTTGCACCTGACAGAATTACATAAATAATTGTCATTCACCAGACTCTAGGACACTGACCTAATATTAATTATTTGTATTGTTCTCTAATAGGGACTTAACATATCACCCAAGTTACCCTTTGGGTCTCTTGATTAAGCAGCAAATGTAAATTATTAATGATGGCAAGAGAAAAGAGCTGGGACTTATTCTAAAATTCAAAAACTTGGACCAAAAGCAACATTTTCATATGTGAGAATAATGAGTTGCAAGCCTCAGATTTCCTTCAAAGAAAGGATGGATGGATTCCATCTATTATTTTGGTCATCTTTAGCCCTGATGATGCAAGAGTTTGGGCATAAATATATATATGCTGGGTGGGGAGGGGGGGGATGGGTGTGGGTGTGTGGATGTGTGTGTGTCGGTGGGTATGTGAGGGGGCGGAGGTGGGTAGGGATTGTCCATAAATGCCAACATCTTGCAGACTACTTTATCAGAAGAAGCCAAAGCAGTTCAGACCAGCTTCCAGCTTTCATCATGCTAATCTGCCGGTAGAAGTTGATTCTTACTTAGGTTATAAATTGTTACAACCCTCAGACGAGAACGTGCGTTCTCGAAAATGGAGTGCGTTGCTAGAGTAAGCCGACTAATTCTCCACCGAGGAGATTGTATATTTATTATACATTCCAGATTTTCAAAGAGTAGTTAAAGCATCAAGTAACCACTGAAAGATTTAAGAGGGCATCAACAAATGAGCAAATCAAATAGATTTGCTGTCCACAGCCGCTCTTTTCCACCCAGTGCCAATGGGTGCTGGAAAGCCTGCAACCCTTTACTTACACGTGCGGGCTTGTGTGTCTGTGTGTCTGTGTGTGAGCATGAGTGCATGTGCGCGTGTGTATGCACATGTGTGGGAAGGGCTTTGGAACAATTTACAACTGCCGGTCTTCTGATGAATGAAGGCATTAGAATAGCAGATGTAGAGCACGAAGCTAGAAAGTGAGAAGCTAAGCAGTGCCTTGGAGCGCCAGGAAATGGGGCCAACATGGTGAAAACCATCAAGTTGCCTGGGCTGTGAATGTTTTAATGTACAATAAAGTACTTTGATAGCTGCCTTAAAAAAAAATCCAACTGGTAATGTTTGCAAGTGTTTCCTGAAAGCCTCACTGAAATACCTCCAGCAGCTAACAAAGGGGAAAGGGTTAGTCGTCATCAATGATGTGGGGAAAGGTGCTAAATGACTCTGGCAAATGGCACAGTAAGTGAGAGGCATGGGGTGCAGTATGGGCCCGTAACACAGAACACGACTGTATCCGGAGAACACTGCCCTTCCCTTGGGATAATGAGGAATCCAGAAACAACCATTTCTCTGCCGCAAACTTCTTACCTGCCGCAGAAGACTCTTGTCCTCACAGCTCAGGTTAGCCTTCAGTTCCAATTCCCTCAATTTGCAACTTTGGCTTTCATGAGTCATCCATTGTGCCATGTAGAAAAATGGAATTCACAGGACCTGCCCATAAAATATTGGTCTTACGTCTGGAGAAGACTTAACCCAAGACCTTGAAGAGAGAGAAATCATAGTTTATTCCTGATAGTAGAGGTCCCTGGGTGCCGTGGAGGAAATATAGATACAGTATTCACAATATCTCACACATCTTTCCTTATATAAGGGAGCAGGCACTTCTACTCGTTAGACCTGTTACTTTTTCCCTGTTCATCATCTCAAACTGTGCCCTCACGTAAGGGCAGCTTGTCTGTAAATGAGCATTGTTGTTAACCTAGAGAACCAACTAAGAGAGTGTAAATGGCATGTTACTCAAACATCAAATATTATGAATGGTGTAGCCCTCTCATATCTAGAGAATAACACCTTTAAGTTGCTTCCATAGTCATTGGACCTCCGTGCCAATGAAAGGAGTGGTTATAACATAAGTGAATATCTCTTAAGATTCAGATACATTTTAATGACGCTGACCCAGTCAGTAGATAATCTAAATACATTTCCTTCTAACATGTAGATTTGAACAGAAGGGTACGCAAACAAAGTCCTGTTCCTTATGAACTAAATGTTTTAAAAGAAACAAAAGCATTTTCTCAATATTTTTCAAATGCATATGTTGTTAAAATTCAAGACTATAACTTTAATGTTTCATCCTGTAGGTTTGTTTCTGAGCTATTAATTTGCTATCATGTTTTGGGGGAACTTGTCAAGTTCAATTTTTTTTTTCTTTTTCCCATATCTGCAAAATATGCACACATTTGAATTATGACTTTCCTACAGGAACTAACAGCTGTATGTGCAAATCATGCATATAAATCAATTACCAAGGCCTATGTACTATAAATGCACCCATTAATTAAGCAATGTCAGATGCTATGAACCATGAAGTTCATTACATCTTTAGCATTCAAAACCAAGGATTATTTGAAGAAGAAATACTAAGTTTACCTAATAGTTAATGAAATTAAGCCGGGTTGTTGCCAACATTCTTATTTTATGCCTAATTCAGTGTTTAAATGTTTATGAATAAAACACTAACTGCTGAAAGCAGATATGTTGAAATGTAATTACTGGTAAGTTATAACGCACTTGAGGACTCATTATACCAGACTTGGGAGTTTTAAGATCACTAGTGTAACTCACTCTCCAAAAACACAGAGTTTTTATGGGCTAAAAGCTGGAAAGACATAAATGCTGTTGAATTTGTCCTGGCTGAGTGGAAATTTTGATGATCGTGGTGGTATGATTTATGAGTATAACATTTTCCAGTCATTACGTGGTTGCATTTCAGCATTGTGACATGATTTGCATATGTGAATATCCCAGCAAATTAGCTTCTGATGGCTGCTGCATCTGCCTGGATAAAGAAGCCCTTATCTTAAAATCAATGCAGCTGCTACTACAAAAAAACCTGCCTGGAACAGAAATGTTCAGTCCTGTTTCCCTTTGAAATCTATAGTCGGTGACTTGACACACATGGGTTCAATTTCAGGGATAAATACATGCTTGAAATGACTAGGTTTACACATCTGTAGACATTTTAACATCCCTTAAGTTGTCTGCTTCACAAAGACTTCCTGGATGGTCCAGAAAAGCCTGACACCTTTTCCCACACCCCTCTGTCTGGGCTTGGAAATCCCATGGCTCTGTTTCTGTCTGCCCCCAATAAATTGCCTCTCCTAGTCTCTTACATGTAAACCATATTTTCTTATGACCTAAAGTATACTTGCTTGTGTTAGTACATGCATATGTGTGCATTTTCTATTTGCCTTCACATACAGTACCCATATTCCTATGTTAGCTAGCTCTAAGAACTCCGTTTACCTCTGCGAGTTAAATAAAATGCTATTTCTCAACCTCAGACTCTTGGAAAAACGAGAGACGTTTTTATTTTATAAATGTGTTTGAATTCCCCAAGTCTTGCATTTCATGCACACAACCAAATATTTTTACAGAGAAACAGTTTTCATCATCCGGAAGAAGCTAATAACATAATCAATCTTTGGAAATGAAGTATATCCAAAAGTGACTTTGCAAATTTTCTTCCCCTGCCATATTGGTTAAATTTGGCTCTCTTTAGTCTCTGGATATGTTACTATTTCATTCCTGATTTGGTGTCATCTATTTATCTCGCTTATATTTTCCAGATAGAAACCCATTTCCTTCCTCATTTTCTTTCTCCATCCGTAGATTATAAGTAATCTTGTTTTCCTGTTTTTAACCCTGTTTACACACGTTTGCTTACTTGGGGCCTTAGTACCGTGGACATAATTCTTCAAAGTTTGCGTCATACCCTTGATTTATGACTCTTGATGTTGTGACTTTCTTTGTATTTTCTATAAATATCTTTTAACATATGAACTCATCAGAAAACCTCTTTTTACATGTAGGTTGATTTTAATACCCTTCCTTTTTCTATGGCATTGACATACTTCAAATTGTAGGAAGATATATCCTTTTAAGATTTCCATTAATTTTTTCTTCTTTTAATCATGGTATAATTGACTAGCAACATTATATTAATTTTAGGTGTACAACATAATGATTTGACATTTGTATACATTGTGAAATAATCACAATAAGTGTAGCTACCTTCTCTTACCATGAAAACAATGTTTTTCCTTGTGATGGGGACTTACTTTCTTGGCGTCTTTCAAATTTGCGATACAATACTTTCTGCAATAGTCAACTATGTTGGATACCTCGCCATGACTTATTTATTGGATAACTGGAAGTTTGTACCTTTTGACTCCTTTGTCCATGTGGCCCACACTACAGCACCCACTTCTAGCAACCACTGACTTGTTCTGTTTCTATGATCTTGTTTCTATTTTTGCTGTTTTGTTTTTGTTTGTTTTATTTTAGATTTTGCATATAAGTGGCACAGTATTCTTTTTTTCTCTGTCTGCTTACTTCACTTGCATAATGCCCTCCAGGTCTATTCATATTGCCTTAAATAGAAAAATTTCATTATTTTTTGTGGCTGAATAATATTCCATTGTATATGTAAGTATATACATACAGATACATGATGTCTATACCACATTTTCTTTATCCATTCATCCATCTATAAGCACAGGTCGTTTCCATATCTTGGCTGTTGTAAACAATGCTACAATGAACATGAAGGTGCGTATGTCTTTTCATATTAGTGCTTTTATTATTTTGGGATAAATATCAAGAAGTAAAACTATTGGATCATATGATAGCTCTATGTTTAACTTTGTGAGGAACCTCTATACTGTTTCCATAGTGGCCGCACCAATTTATACTGCCACTAACAGGGCACAGGGGTTCCCTTTTCTCCACATCCTCACCAATATTTATTTCTTATCCTTTTATTAACAGCCATTCTAACATGTATGAGGCGATATGTGATTTTGGTTCCCTATGATTAGTGACATTGAGCATCTTTTGATGTACCTGTTGGCCATCTGTATGTCTTCTTTGGAAAAATGTCTATTCAGATCCGCTGCCCAGTTTTTAATTAGATTGTTTGTTGTTGTTTTGTTATTAAATTGTGTGAGTTCTTTATATACTTTGGATATTAACCACTTATCAGATATATGAGTCGCAAATATTTTCTTCCACTCATTACATTGCCTTTTCATTTTGACGGCTTCCTTTGCTGTGCAGAAGCTTTTTAATTTGATGTAGTCCCACTTGTTTATTTTTGCTTTTGTTTCCTCTGCTTATGGTGTCAAATACAAAAAAAAAAAAAAAAAAAAAATCACCACCAAGACCAGTGTCAAGGAACTTACTGCTTATGTTTTGTTCTAAGAGTTTTATGATGTCAAGTCTTACAGTCAAGTCTTTAATCTATTTTGTGTTAACTTTTGTGTATGGTGTAAGATGTTCCATTTTCATTCTTTTGCATGTGACTAACCAGTTTTCCTAATGTCATTTAGTGAAGAGACTGCCCTTTCCCCATTGTATATGTGTGGATCCTTTGTCATAAATTAATAGACCGTATACATGTGGGTTTATTTCTGAGCGATCTATCTTGTTCCATTGATCCATGTGTCTGTTCTTACGCCAATGTCGTACTGTTTTGGTTACTATAGCTTTGTAGTATAGTTAGGAACCAAGGAGCATAATGTCTCTAGTTTTGCTCTTCCTTCTCATGATTGCTTTGATTATTTGGGGCCTTTTACGGTTCCATTGAAATTTTAGGATTGTTTGATCTATTTCTGTGAAAAATGCCACTGGGGTTTTGATAGTGATTGTATTAAATCTATTGATTGCTTTAAGTGGTGTGGACATTATAGCAATTTTAATTCTTCCCATCCATGAGAACAAAATATCTTTCTATTTATTTTCATCTTTTTGAATTTCTTTCATCAATGCCTTCTAAGATTTCCATTGTTGTTGCTGTTGTTTTAATTTCATCCCTTTCAGGGTTTCTGTAAGCAGGATTACACTTATTCTTAACTGAGAATTTTGAAATCTATTTTGAAAATAATTGGGAACAGGGGTGCCTGTGTGGCTCAGTTGGTCAAGTGTCTGACTTCAGTTCAGGTCATGATCTCACGGTCAGTGAGTTCAAGCCCCGCATCAGGCTCTGTGCTGACAGCTCAGAGCATGGAGCCTGCTTCAGATTCTGTGTTTCCTTCTCTCTCTGCTCCTCCCCCACTAGCGCTCTGTCTCTCTCTGTCTCTCAAAAATGAAGAAATGTTAAAATAATAATAATAATAATAATAATAATAATAATAATTGAGAGCCTTGTGGAACCTACCTACCACTAGAAGAATTTAATTTAACGGAGTTTTTACTCCAGAGAGTAAACTTATTCCCCATTCCCAGATCCCCAAGTACATTGTATCACTCACAGTTCTTCTTCATGAAAGAAATTTAAACAAGCTACAGTTTCTTTTTTTAAATTAATAGAAAAATCAGAGTATAGTGAAGACCATCAGGAGTTTGTGAGATACTAGTGACTTAGAAATCTTGAATTTGGGTTGAAGGGTGTCAGCACATTGTCTGGCCAGTACTGTAATTAGAAAGAGGATCCCAGATTCTCCTTCTGTTTGCATGATTAGTCCTGATGCAGTCGTGTCAGCAGTTCTATTATTTTTCCTACGAAGTGTCATCTCAATGATCACAGGCTCCATTCACCTGAATTCTGAGCCTCTGACAAGTCTGTAACGTAATCTCAGTGAGCTGATGTGACAAACAGGGGTCTGAAAAAGGAACATAGGGGGAAACCTATGAAGGGGCTTCCAAAAGTGGACCACTGCTGCAGGAGACTGATGCCTAATACTGCCAGGACCTACTGCAGTGACTTGTAATGTGTCTCAGAACTGCCCATCTCGGAGGTGAAAAAATTTATTTTTTCATGTCCCATCAGCTACTGCTGATACTGCATGAAGCAGCTCATATCTTGCATAAAGTGGCAGAGTAAGAGGGGTGTCAAAAGGGTTCTGAATTGGTGCACAAAGGATATCGAATTCGTTGCTCCTTTCCATCTCGCTTCTACCTGTTCACACAGTGCCTATCTTCTTCCAATCTGTCATGCTAATGCCTCCCTTGTAACAAATTTTGCTTATTCTTTTTTTTTAAAAAATTTTTAAATGTTTATTTATTTTTGAGACAGAGAGAGACAGAGCATGAACAAGGGAGGGTCAGAGAGAGAGGGAGACAGAGAATCCAAAGCAGGCTCCAGGCTCTGAGCTGTCAGCACAGAGCAGGATGTGGGGCTCGAACTCACGGACCGTGAGATCATGACCTGAGCCGAAGCTGGACGCTCAACCCACTGAGCCACCCAGGAGCCCCAAATTTTGCTTATTCTTTTTAATTTTTTTAATGTTTATTAATGGTTATTGAGAGAGAAATAGAGTGGGAGCAGGAGAGGGGCAGGGAGAGAGGGACACACGTTACCCAAAACAAGCTCCAGGATCTGAGCTATCATCACAGAGTCCAACGCGGGGCTCAAATTCTTGAGGTGAGAGATCATGACGTGAGCTGAAGTCGGACACTTAACTGACTAAGCCACCCAGGCGCCCCATATTTTGCTTATTTCTTGTAGATATGTTCTTCCACCACCAAAGTCTATTTATTGGTCTAGCTCTTTAAGATTTGTTGATATCTTCAGAATGGAATGTAAAGCATTTGTCCAAATTTAAACTTCCCTTCAAAAGTGATAATATTGAAATGCTACAATCTCTACACAAGTTAACTCAGATGGTATTACTATTGTTGTTGTAGTCCTTTTATAGAAGAAGAATCTCATTTTCAGAAATTCATTTTCAGAAAAAATGAAGTAACATCTCCAAGATCATAACAAGTAGGTCCCGAATTCTAAATTCAAGCCTTGCCAGTCCCATTTTTATTTGAAAGATTGTGGAATATTCTCATAATCCCACTCCAGTCTTTTTGAGTTTGAATAAAGGCCAACTTTTCCAAAGTATTTTCTTTCGTGTAAGTAAAAATATCAATGAACGAAAAGGCTGTTATCATTTCAGAAACCATTTCAGTGTTTTATATAAAGACACTCAAAACTCATGTAAATCTTCCACCAATAATGGAGTGACCACTATAGTTTACAAGGGAAAATTTAATATAAATTCTTCCGTGTTGAAGATACATGTCAGAAGACTAAAGGAAAATTGTGTGAAATAAGCGAATTTAAATGCAAAACATTATTATAGCTGCAACTAAGACCTAGAGAAACCTAAGGTCATCTAAAATATTCACATCAGGGGTGCCTGGGTGGCTCAGTCAGTTAGCGTCTGACTCCTAATATCAGCTCAGGTTATGATCTCACAGTTGGTGAGTTCGAGCCCCGTGAAGGCCTCTGTGCAGACAGCTCAGAGCCTGAAGCCTGCCTCAGATTCTGTCTCCCTCTCTCTGCCCCTCCCCCACTCATGCTCTGTCTCTCTCTCAAAAATAAATAAATGTTAAAAAAAATGTTTTAAATAAATAAATAAAATGATGGTGAACTATATTTATCATCTATGAAGTGCATTTATATGTTTATGATATACCATAAACATAATTGGATCATCTTTACATATACCCACATACACACACACGCATACATATATGAGTGTATATATGCATATGTATATACACCGATCTATTTTGACATATTTAATACATCTTCAAGTTATAAGTTAAAATCTATTGAAAGAATACCTCATTCAAGACTTTAATTGCAACTCCTCAGACTCAACCACTTTTATTCAGCTCTTTCAGTTAGTATGCTCATACTTCTGTTAGTTATATGATTCCTTATTGTAGCTGTTATTTGGAAAATATTTAACTAACATTGGCAAAAAAAGACATGGCTTTTTCTTTGCATTGCATCCCTCACCCTCACAGACATGTACATATTTCCCCTCTCCTCTCTCCCTCTGACCCTCATAAAATAGTTGAAATATAATTAAATCAATACCCATTGCTTATATTATTATGACTTGCAAATATTATACATAGCTGAACCAGGCAATGTAGTATAATTACGTTTTTGGTGTAAAACTTTTCATTTTATGGGAGATAATAATCTCATAATCTCATTTTTTCCCATTTATTTAGCTTTCTGAGTCTATGCAGCCCCAAACTCTCTCAGTTAATAAATCTCCTCCATGTACTCTTAAAGACTGGAAATTCTTTCAGTGTCCCCCTGCCCCCTGATTACTTTTTTTTTTTAATTGGGAACTTCTCTCCAGAATCTCCCCACTCCTGAAGTTCACCACTGGGTTGGCTATTCACCAAGCCTGTGATATAATTTTCTTTTTCTTTTCTTTAAAAAAAAAAATTTTTAATGTTTATTTATTTTTGAGACAGAGAGAGACAGAGCATGAACGGGGGAGGGGCAGAGAGAGAGGGAGACAGAGAATCCAAAGCAGGCTCCAGGCTCTGAGCTGTCAGCACAGAGCCTGACCGGGGGGCTCGAACTCATGAACTGCGAGATCATGACCTGAGCTGAAGTCAGACGCTCAACTGACTGAGCCACCCAGGTGCCCCAATACAGTTTTCACTGGGCTTTCTTTTCGCCTGTCTGTAGTATTGGCTCTCCAGCCATAGTTTATTGTTTCTCAGTTTAGTTCCTGAGCTAGTATACATGGAAGATCATTTTTACAACGTTCATGTTTCAGAAGTCCCTATCTACCCTTTTACTTGATCCATAGTTTGTTAGGATATTTTATTTGAACATCATTTTTCAAGTCATTACTCGAATCATTTTTGAGGATTTTGGATCATTGCTTTATTGCTTTATTAACTTCAAGCTACAAATATGGCTACTGAAAATCTGACATCATTTTGAGTCCTGTTTGTTCATGTATGGTCTGTTTTTATTCCTTTTTCTATAATATTTTAATGATTCTTTCTTTGTCTCTCATATCATAAACTGTGCCATGTGTAAGTCTTTGTTACTTATTGGCATAGACTCTTTTTTTCCCAATTTTCTTTTTGTTTTAAATATAATTTTTTGTCAAATTGGCTTACATACAACACCCAGTGCTCATCCCAACAAGTGCCCTCCTCAATGCCCATCACCCACTTTCCCCTCTTTTCCACCCCTCATCAACCTTCAGTTTTTTTCTCTGTATTTAAGAGTCTCTTATGGTTTGGCTCCCTCCCTTTCTGTTTGTAACTATTTTTTCCCCTCCCCTTCCCCCATGGTCTTCTGTTAAGTTTCTCAAGATCCACAAATGAGTGAAAACATATGGTATCTGTCTTTCTCTGCCTGACTTATTTCACTTAGCATAATATCCTCCAGTTTCATCCACATTGCTGCAAATGGCAGGATTTCATTCTTTCTCATTGCCAAGTAGTATTTCATTGTATATATAAACCACATATTTATCCATTCCTCAGTTGATGGACATTTAGGCTCTTTCCAAAATTTGGCTATTGTCGAAAGTACTGCTATAAACATTGGGGTACAAGTGCCCCTATGCATCAGCACTCCTCTATCCCTTGGGTAAATTCCTAGCAGTGCTATTGCTGGGTAATAGGGTAGTTCTATTTTTAATTATTTGAGGAAACTCCACTCTGTTTTCCAGAGTGGCTGCACCAGTTTGCATCTCCACCAACAATGCCAGAGGGTTCGCATTTTTCCACATCCTCGCCAGCATCTATAATTTCCTGATTTGTTCATTTTAGCTACTCTGACTGGTGAGAGGTGGTATCTGAGTGTGGTTTGGATTTATATTTCCCTGATGATAGTGACATTGAGCGTCTTTTCATGTGTCTGTTGGCCATCTGGATGTCTTCTTTGGAAAAGTGTCTATTCATGTCTTCTGCCCATTTCTTCACTGGATTGTTTGTTTTATGGGTGTGGAGTTTGGTGAGTTTTTTATAGATTTTGGATACTAGCCCTTTATCTGATATGTCATTTGCAAGTATCTTTTCCCATTCCATCTGTTGCCTTTTAGTTTTGTTGATTGTTTCCTTTGCAGTGCAGAACCTTTTTATCTTGATGAGGTCCCCATAGTTTATTTTTTCTTTTAATTTCCTTGCCTTTGGAGATGTGTCAAGTAAGAAATTGTTGCGGCTGAGGTCAAAGATGTTGCTGTCTGCTTTCTCCTCTAGGATTTTGATGGCTTCCTGTCTCACATTTAAGTCTTTAGTCCATTTTGAGTTTATTTTTGTGAATGGTGTTAGAAACTGGTCTAGTTTCATTCTTCTACATGTTGCTGTCCAGTTCTCCCAGCACCATTTGCTAAAGAGGCCTTTTTCCATTGAATACTCTTCCCTGCTTTGTCAAAGATTAGTTGGCCATACATTTGTGAGTCCAATCTGGGTTCTATATTCTATCTATTG
Organism: Panthera onca; assembly: GCF_046562875.1. NCBI lineage: Eukaryota > Metazoa > Chordata > Mammalia > Carnivora > Felidae > Panthera > Panthera onca. The sequence goes on along the minus strand of NC_138343.1, from coordinate 18,912,233 downwards.
GTCTATGTGTCTGTTTTTGTGCCAATACCATGCTGTCTTGATGATTACAGCTTTGTAACACAGCTTGAAGTCCGGGATTGTGATGCCTCCAGCTTTGGTTTTCTTCTTCAGTATTACTTTGGCTATTCGGGGTCTTTTGTGGTTCCATACACATTTTAGGATTGTCTGTTCTAGCTTTGAAAAGAATGCCAGTGCAATTTTGATTGAGATTGCATTGAATGTGTAGATTGCTTTGGGTAGTATTGACATTATAACCATATTTACTTTCCCAATCCATGAGCACGGAATGCTTTTCCATTTCTTTGTGTCTTCTTCAATTTCCTTAATAAGCCTTCATAAAACTACCTTCCCGTAGTTTTCAGCATACAGATCTTTTACATCTTTGGTTAGGTTTATTCCTAGGTATTTTATGGGTTTTGGTGCAATTGTGAATAGGATCAGTTTTTTTATTTCTCTTTCTGTTGCTTCATTATTGGTGTATAAAAATGCAACCGATTTCTGTACATTGATTTTATACCCTGTGACTTTACTGAATTTATGTATCAGTTCCAGCTAGAAACTCACATCATTCAATTTTGCAAATTATCTCTGATTATTTCTTAGATAATTTCCTGCTCCCTCACTCTGTTTTTCTTTTGTTTTATTTACAAATATTTTATTACTCAGGTGTTGCACCACTTGGATTCAACACCCCACATCAATAGAAGAATATTGTGCCCATTTCCAGGAATAAACACTATGCACCTCTGCTATATTGTTCTATAAGTAAGGTCTTGAATGCAGTGAACTCTTTTAATACATATGGAAAAACAAATAAAAACAATATGCTGTCAATAAAAAAATTAGTCAACAGAACCAAAATGAAAAATAAGCTGGGTCTTGGAATTATCAGACAGAGAACTTAAGTCTATGTGACTAATTTGTTAAAGATGCCAACAGAAATCTGGACAGCATTCTTGTTAAAATGGGAAATTTCAGAAGAAAGATGAGAAGGGTAAGAAAAATTCAAGAGCAATTGCTAGAAATAAAGATACACAGTAACAGAGATGAAGAATGTCTTCACTGAGATGTTGGAAGATAATTCTCTATGGATTTCTTGAATTCTCACATGACTTGGCCTTCTGAGATATGACTTATTTGAACAGAAAATAGTGTTGGAAACTAGAGATACTAGAGATAGTTTTTCACTCAAGAAAGAATTAGAGACTCGCCTACTTGGCAATATCTCATGATAGTAAAGATAAAGACTTTGACTTCTCCCCAGAAAAAAAAAAAACTGGCTCATATTCCAAGATAATAAGTAATCTCTTTAGTGGGAGAGGAGGACTGGCAATTGAGCAATTGTGCCAGAAGCTTCCTAAAAGCATAACATCATCTAGTTTCAAAATTCTTCATCTGTAGTGCATCTCACCATGCAGGTAAATGTCTGGCCACTCTCAGATCACTGTGTGGGAACTGAGGCATGGACAAAACATCATAAAAATTTTCTCTGGCTTCTATTTTTGCTGAGAGTAGTAAATAGTGTATTTCTCTGACCCAGAGGTTTTGTGGTCTGTCAGTATGTGTATATACAATAGTGGTAGACTAACTTGTTAGATTGTCGGTAGGATAAAATCTCAAACATTTCATTGTTTCTGATTTAACAGGGCTCATCAGTACCCTGGACACAACTGAAGAAAGAATAAATGAACTTGAAGTTAGGTCCACAGAAATTATTCAGACTGAAACACAATAAGATAAAAGAACTAAAGAAAAAAAAGAATAGATAATTTAATAGCTATGAGACAATATCACATGCTCTAACATGTGTTATTTGAAACCTATAAGAAAAAGAGAGCAAGAACAAAGGAGAAATATTTGAAGAAATAACGGTCAAGAATTTCCAAAATAATAAAATACATGAAACTACAGAAACCATGATGCTCAGAGAACTCCAAACAGAAGAAGTACCAAAGATCAAGACAGTAGAAAGCATTGTGTGCATTAACAGAACTTTCAAAATGGCAGGCTTTACCACAGAGAAATCTGCTTGAGTCATTTAACTAGGGACACTCCAATGCTTATATTTTTTTGTCTTTCTTTTCTTTACTATTTTATACCTGGAGTATGTTTGGCTGGTAGTATTCTCAGAGCTAGAATTAGAAGCAGCATCATGAATTTGGCCATACAACAATAAGTCTCTTTCATTTATCTGTCTAATAAATGCTCCTGCCTGCATGTGGTTTGTCTGGTATCCTCAAATCCAGAGTCCCTGGGTCAGGTTCATTCATCTCAGAGAGCAAACCCTTGGTACTCAGCTGGACAAATTTCATTGTCTTAATTACATATAGTAAGTTTGGGCATCTGGAGGTAGAACTGCTCTGTATAAAGCCTTCCAGCCTCTACTCTCAAAGAGATATCTATTGCTTAATAATTCTAGGACTTGAACATGAATCCATCTAATTTTGGGCTTTTGTGATTCATATTTATTCTGTTATTTGTTTTCTTTTGCGTGTTTACACCTTTAGATATATATTGACTTTCATTTAGTAAGATGATTATTGGTATCAGTGATAAGTATTTACATTTAACTCCTCCACATTTATCCAAAAGCTGTCACTATTCACTTTCAGATTCATTTCTACAATCTTACTACTAAGTTATTGTTTTTCTTATGCACCTTCAGAGCTAGGAATTATTCTGAGAGGTGCATCATTTATTTTGATTGTATCTATTGATTGTGTCCACTAGTTTTCATAATGATTTGACATAGTAGCTTCCTCATTTGGCCTTCTGCATTTTTATCAATATTTCACTTTTTTGAGTAATCATTTTAGGGCAGGGATGTACCCTTGCTCATAAAAGAGTGTCTTTCTGTCATCTTTACATACAGATACTGCCTCTCTGGGTGTAACAATTTCTAGGTCCAATGCTTTACCACAGAACTATGAGGACACATTCCACTATTGCTTATTGTTGTAGAGGAGAAGACTTTGGCCAACTTGAATTTTCTCCTATCTTTGCAATCTGATTTTTCTTCTTGATTGCACAAAGAAATTTTGTCCCTTGTAATTTTAAGCTTTCTCCAGGATATGGCTAGGTCTTGACTTCTATTACGTTAAATATTGTACAAGCCTTTAGAATATGCAAATGTGAGATGTAATCAGTCCTTATTTTTTAAATTATTATTGTTATTAGAAAATTGTTCATTCCCTTCTATCCACTCTATTCTCTGTTTCTATAATTTGTAGGATTCCTGTAATGTTCTTCCTAGATTGCCTTCATGTTTCTTAACTTTAATCAATTCATCTTTCTGGGGTTTCTTTTCTGTATTTGGGGGACAACATTTCTTTACTTTGCCTTTTATTGTACCATTTTAAATTTTGCCAGTAATCAAAATCTCATTCATTGTCTCCAATATAGTTGTTTATGTTGGAAATTATGTTTGCTTTTCAGTTTTGTCTGTTCTTTTGGTTGCTTATTTTCATTTTTTTTTCCCATAGAGGCAATAATTACATCAATTTCCTTTTTTTTTTTTTTTTTTTTTTTTTCTTATTCCTGGCAATAACTTTATTTCTCAGAAGTTCTTTTCTTTTATTTGTCAGGTAAGTCCTCTTGATTGGAACTGTAGTATTTTCCTAGATGATTGGCCTGATGTCTCAAATTGCTGTCCATCTGTAAGAGGACCTGTGTTACACATTTCATGGAAGGAATTATCTCAAAGAGTTAGTAGGTCTTTATTCTAACTTTTCAGGGAAGATTTAAACTACATAAACCAAATTTTCCCTGGAGTTGATTTTGGCCTAATCACAAATCCAAGAACCTGTTGGAAGTAGATAGGAGCCATAGTTCTCTGCAACCCAATGGGTGTTGTACTTTTAAGATCCATTTTTTTTGTCATATATGCTGTGACAGCCAGGCATTTCCCAGAATATGGCCCATATTATTTCTCTTATTTAACTGTTCCTTTTATGAGACAGCTATAGTAATGGGTTAGCATGACATTCTCTCCAAAGTGATATTGTGAGATCCCCGTCTGGTATGGCTATTGTTGCCATGGGTACTTCCATGAAATAACGAAGGAAAGCAAACATGACCTTGGACCCAAGTTTTTCCTCAACCCTTGAGACTGTTTTTGTTGTTGTTGTTGTTGTTGTTGTTGTATGAAATCCTTTACTTCTTGACCACTTTGTACTGCAAAGAAATTCGTCTAAGTTGTCAGCATGTTCTATTATGTTAATAAGTGTCAGTGTTGACAGAGGCATTATCTTACACTTTTAAAACTAAGTCATTATTTTTGTAGAGAGCTGGAAGAGGACTTATGTATGTGGACTTATGTATCTTCATACCCATCTCTAAAAGAAACCTTCAGTTTACCTAAAGTGGGTCCATGTAGTTAGCAAATATGTTTAAAGGAAAAGAGATACACATGACCATTTTAAAATGGAACACTACGTGGCAATGAGACAAAATGAAATCTGGCCTTTTGTACCAACGTGGATGGAACTGGAGAGTGTTATGCTAAGTGAAATAATTCATACAGAGAAGGACAGATTCCATATGTATTCACTCCTATGTGGATCCTGAGAAACTTTACAGAAGACCATGGGGGAGGGGAAGGAAAAAAAATGGTTAGAGAGGGAGAGAGCCAAAATATAGGAGACGCCTAAAAACTGAGAACAAACTGAGGGCTTATGGGGGGTGGGAGGGAGGGGTGTGTGGGTGATAGGTATTTAGGAGGGCACCTGTTGGGATGAACACTGGGTGTTCATATTTGACAATAAATTTGACAATAAATTTCATATTTAAAAAATGGTTGAGATTATTGTCTGACAATAAATTTGAATGGAAACCAATTTGACAATAAATTTCATATTTAAAAAATGGTTGAGATTATTGTCTGGTTTTCAGGGAAGCGGTTCTGTCCCATCCTGATGAACAAGGAAGCCTATTACTGCAAAATCTGCATGATTCTTAATGTGGGATGGATCCTTCTTGAGGCCAAATAGCTTTGTCCATTGCAGGTTCCTAGCCCACAGAGCCAGAACCAGTAAAAAGGCAATGAAAATCTAAGAGGAACTTAAGTCGTTTTTATAAGGAGATAGTGGGAGTATTAGTGATTAATAGTGAAATCATTAAAATGACCTGAAATGTATAAATTGTTAAACCATTAGCAGACATAAACTTTTTTTGTAACATTTATTTATTTTTGAGAGACCAGAGAGAGTGTGAGCCAGGGAGGGGCAGAGAGAGAGGGAGACACAGAACCCGAAGCAGGCTCCAGGCTCCGAGCTGTCAACACAGAGCCGGAGGCAGGGCTGGAACTCACGAACCGTGAGAACATGACCTGAACCGAAGTCGGACACTTAACTGACTGAACCACCCAGGGGCCCTGGCAGACATAAACTTTTAGTAGTTATCCCAGGAACTATTTTCTAAAATGCTGAAAAAAAATTATGTCAGTACTGCAGCTGGTAGATTCTATTTTCAATCGAGAAAGAATTACATTGAGAAGTTGTGTGAAATCAACATGTGGCAAGAAATGTGGCCCATGAATCACCACAGGCTCCAAATGGTTTTGATGGGAAAATAATTGAGGTGTTTAATCAGGTGATTGTTTTGAGGAGGAATTATTAAGTTCCTGACTCCTAGTAGAGTTCCAAGACCTGTCATAATTGAGCTGGTGCTTGCACTGCTATATATCTGAGTGAATTAGACTTAGTCATCAGCCGGAGTCTTCCTTCTGAAGCTTCTGAAGCTTCTGAAAACTTCCTTGCCAAAGTCATACCAAGGAAAATAAGGACCCAAATCCTCTACTATTGACATTTCTAGTGACCAAGTCCAGAGAGTCTTTTGAAATTTGAAATGTTTTAAAGTTCAATATGATAATATGATTCATTTTCATTTTGCTCATGCCAAGCTTAAGAAAGTTTTGTTTGCTTTGTTTTACATTTTAGCCTCAATTAACCATTCATAAAATGCTACCCATATTTATGCTAAATGGTCAATATCTGCTGAGGTAAGATATGTATGTACTCTATTTTTTAGTCAACAGATTTTATTCAGTGTTTCAGAGAAGGTTTCAGAGAATGTTTAAAGTATCAAAGAGAAATGCTACTTTATATGTTCAAACAAATTTTAATGAAAACATACATTCTAAATCAAAGCTTAAACTGAAAGTTATATGTTTGTTCCTCATGTACATAATATCCATATATTTCCTGTAGATGAATCCCGTTTTCAGTTCAACCAACCATGGCCTTTCAACCAATGACTTAGAGTCACATAGATATTGAACCGCACTCTATCTTTTATTTTCTTTTAATATTTTTTAATGTTTATTTATTTTTGAGACAGAGGCAGAGCATGAACGGGGGAGGGTCAGAGAGAGAGGGAGACACAGAATCTGAAACAGGCTCCAGGCTCTGAGCTGTCAGCAGAGAGCCCAACGCGGATCGCCAGATCATGACCTGAGCTGAAGTCGGACGCTTAACCCACTGAACCACCCAGGCACCCCTGAATTCCATCTTTTAGAATAACGGTTGGTAAGAGGAGGAGTGGCTCTGCTATGTGTGGATGGTAGAATATGAAAGAAGTATTAAATGTCCTAGCATCCACACATCTTGTATTGTCTTGACTACCTGTTTCCTATGGCTGCCATTAAAAAGTATACATACTGGGTGGCTTAAACATGTTTAAGAAGTGTATTATTCCACAGTTCAGGAGACCGGAACTGAGATTAAGGTGTTGGCATTGTTGGTTCCTTCTGAAGACCATGTGAGATAATCTGCCCCATGCCTCTCTCCTACATTCTGGTGGTTTGTTGGCAATACCTGGGTTGTGGACATGCTATCCTGATCTCTGTGATCTCCGTGTGTGTCTCCAAATTTCTCCTCTTTGTAAGGATACCAGTCCTATTGGATTCGAGGCCACCCTACTAGAGTATTACTCCCCCTTAATTATCTACTTACATCTCCAAAGACTGTATTTCCAAATAAAGTCATATTCTAAGGTACTAGAGGTTAAGACTTTAGCATATGAATTGTGGGGAACACAATTCAACATCTAACTCTGTCCTACTCTCTAGCCCTGTGAACTTTGGCAGGTTATTTCATTCTTAGTTTCCTTATTAGTAAATACAGCAAAACTATTAGCACCCATCTTATTGGCGTATTTAAGGATTTAGCCAGGCTATACACATGAGACATCTAATTACATTTCAGTTATTAATAGTAGCATTATAACATAACCTGTTCATAATTTGATTTCCACAGTGTTGCAAGTTCTAATCTTATCTTTTTTATCTACCCAGAAAAATATATGAGAACTTAAAAGCAAAGAGAATATGACTATCCAAATATATTTTAAAAAATAAGTAGTAATTATTAACATCCAGTTTTTTTTCAAAAGGGCTCTGAATGTGCTCATAAATCTTTATGTAGTTATTTTAGTGATTCACTAGTAAAATTTCATCTCTGAGAGACATTAAAAGATCACAATTGCTTAAAAGTAACAGAATAACAAGACTAATATTTATAATTTTCCCACTGCATATTTAACAGGAGGAAATGTCATACACAGGAAACAATAAAGTTCAAAAAATGAGGTCAAGTACAGTTTTGAGTTTATCCTGTTAAACTGGTATATACTTATGATATTTTTAAACATTTTAAATATTTAGTGACCTTTCCTGAAAATACTCTACCAGCAGAGTTAAATTACTTAACAGAAATAGTTATCCTACTATGTCATGAGAAGCCTCATTAGTTTTTCTTTGATAATTAGCTATAACTGCATCAAAAATTATTAGCTATAATGAAACAAAGGGTCTCTGGAAAGTGAACCTTCATGAATACTTATTGTGAGTAAATTAAATTGAAAAAGGCTTGATTAAGCAATATACACCTAATTTTACATAAAAATGCTGATTTCTCCCTAAAGAACAACTACAGACTCCATTAAAATAAGAACATTTCATGTGAATATCAATTAATCAGAAAGTGTATTTATATGATGTCCCTTCTTAGAATAAAGTGCATATACAATCACACATATTCAAGTCAGGCGAATTAATATTGATATAATGCATCAAAACAACAATCAAACTGTCAAATCTCAGTGAAATAGTTTCATCAAATAAAATATTTGATGAGTTATTTGGAGAGTTATTTGCTTTCTTGTTAGAGTCTTAGAAAATTTTTTTCATATTATAATCAGATATACATATATCCTAGGTCGCTGGGGAAATCATTAACATTCAGATTTTTTTTTAATTTTTTTTTAAGTTTATTTATTTTGAGAGAGACAGAGACAGTGCAAGTAGGGGTGGGGCAGACAGAGAGGGAGACAAGAATCCCAAGCAGGTTCTGCACCATCAGCACAGAGCCCGATGCAGGGCTTGAACTCCGGAAACCACGAGATCATGACTTGAACAGAAATAAGAGTCAGCCACTTAAACCGACTTAGCCACCCAGGTGCCCCAGATTCGGAATATTTTTAAAGGGAGCTTGGTTAACGAGATGGAACCGAAAGGAAAGAAGGTAAAAGACAAAGAAATGTGGTATAAAGTGACAGAAATTAGAACACATGCTTCCCAGGGTTCACGTCAATACGCTAGAGACAAGTTCTTAATAAACATTCTAAGCACACTCCGGCATATGTATTTCAACAATAACATCCTTTCGGGGATGAAGCTTCAGGGAAGTTTTCGGATAAATGTCAGACCTGATTTTAATTACATATTCACAAGATGAGACACTTGCAAGTAAATAGTGAGGAGGATTTGTGTAATATAAGTGTATCTAATGGATCTTTCCTCCCTAGGTCCCTAACCCAAGAACTCTTGTTGGGATCTCTTGTCTCAACACTAATAACATACCAGCTACTCTGCTACGTATAGGTAGTAAATTCCAGTCCTACTCCTACTTCTACTTCTAGGTCAGCTAAAGATCAAGCTTGAGTATCTGAGATCAAGCCATATTCCAATTCAAAATCTGAGTACTTGTACCCGTGCGTAACCTATGATCGGCAGTATAGCAATGATTTGGTAGATCTGATCCTACTCAAAGCCAATCTGAACTTGGCTATGCTAGGAGTTAAGTACAGAACAAAAAAACAAGGGAAGTAAATACTACATTATTTGATTGATCTTGACATCTAATGCCAAATTTATCAGATAATTTCCCTAGGTTGTTTTCTGTTTTGATGTATATTCTTGAGATCAGCCTCGAAGAAAACATTTATGTTTCACTGATCAATTGACAACTATTAAAATTTAGCTGTTATATTTACAAATGCCATTCAGTAGATATATAATGATATCTATTGTATTTTTTTCATATATCATGACTCCAAAAATAGATTATAATTGCTTAAGAGTAGAAATCGTGGTTTACACATATTTGTAATTGTACAGCACAATTTTTGGAGTGTAGTATGTGGTTCACAAATATTGTGTATTTAAATAGTTTACCAAAATAACTACAATTGTAGTATTGGTTGATGCCTGTCTATGGAACAATTACAGAAGTGTCTAAACAGTTTTAGGCCAGGATTATTAAATGAACTTAATGCAACGAAGATTAAATCTGTTAAATATCTCTAGCTGTTTCACACTACTAGTAGATTTGAAACAATTTTTCTTTTTTAACGTTTATTTATTTTGAGAGAGTGTGTGAGAGGCAGAGGGGCAGAGAAAGAGAGAGAATCTCAAGTAGTTTCTGTGCTAACATCACGGAGCCTGACGCAGGAATCAATCTCATGAGCCATGAGATCATGACCTGAGCTGAATCAAGACTCAGATGATTAACTGACAGAGCCACCCAGGCACCCAGAAACAATTTTTCTATCCTAAAAAAACTTGTCTTCAAAGAAACCAAGATCAACATAAGTGGAAACTGTGACACGCTAAATGCCCAAGATGGCAGCAAAGTGATTGGCTGTCATTTTGCCCAGGCTTTTTACTAAAATAGAAGGTGTTTTCTTTCACCATCATGAAAATTATGGCATTCCTCTTAAAGCTTTATGCACACAACTAGAAAAAAGAACTGGCCTGAGACCTTGCAATAAACTTTTTCTGTTCATTTTGTCATAAACCAGCATTTCTCGCCTCATTTAAAGGGAATTTGTTGAAAAAGAAAATGGACTCAAATGATTTTCAGATGTGAATGGGTTTCCAGGTAGTCACCGGGTCTAAGTACCAGTCACACTTTCTTTATAATCTCTTTAATGTTGCCAAGGCACCATGCTTCAATGGTCATGGCCTTCCAGCCTATTCCGCAGGATTTTCCTCATTCGGGTCAATAGAATCAATCATATTCACTCCTTCCAATGATGTAGGTGCTAAATGAATCCCCTCTTGAAGGATAAGGGTTATCTATGAGCTGTGAAAAGAAATGTTAGATGAATGGAATCCAAGGGTTAGAAAGAAACTCAGGGGCCATTTACTTTCATCCACATTGTAGTTGTGGAGTCTCCCCCATAATATTTGCCAAGTTCTCATGAGGTAAGAAAACTTTTAATGGTATCATTTACGTTCATATGTAGGAAATAACTATATTTTTCCACTCCCTTGGTCTATGACATTTTCCATGCCATGGCCAATGAAATCTGCCTTGATTTAAACTCAGCCCTGAAACCGTGCAAGAAGGCCTGGACAGAGCCAAGAAACTGGGGAGTTTTGCTCCCTACAAGACCTTTAGCACTTCGAATTTCCAAGAGGTATAAAATTTCTCTATTAGGTTATAGAAATTAGTACAGCTCCTGTCTTATCTACTTGTGATTTGAGAAATTCAGAGAAGGCTGCCATGGTCTCAGAGTCTCCACTCCATTCAAACTGAAAGGCTCAAATGTCCACCATTAGAGAATCTTCCATTGTTTCAATCCTTAGCCTTTAATTTTTTAATATAAAATGCAGTAACTATGGAAAAGTGTAATGCATAGAATTGCTGAAATTTTCTATATGTATTTTTTAAATTTCTCCCCTACAGAAATAACTGGTCTCAGCAATATGTAAATTATCACAACAAAGGAAAGTATAAGAAGGGATTAAGAAGTACAAACTTAAAGCTATAAAATGAATAAGTCATGGGGATATAATGTACATGGGGAATATAGTCAATAATATCGTGTTAACTTTGTAAGGTGACAGATAGTAACTAGACTTACACTAGTGACCATTTTGCAATGCATACAAATGTTGAATCAGGATGTTGTACATCTGAAGCTAATATGATATTATATGTCAATTATATCTCAATAAAAAAAGGGGGGAAAAGATAAATCTGGGGAAAGAAGGTGTCTATCTGAAACTTCTAGCGACTAGTGAATGGTAAATGGAAACTTTAGCACTTCAGGGCTAGGCTAGTCTATACCTGCTCGGAACTGACTGAGAGTTCTAGCAAGTCCTTCACATACACCCTGGTTATTACAAACCAAAGGCCCAGATCATATTGTCAGCAGCTGTTGCTTAATCGTTTTTACCATCCGGTAGAACAATATAGCATAATGCATAGTAACTTAGTGATAATTGGAATGTGTAATCCACACTGATCACAGAATCTCAGACATTGCTATGACTTGGCCGCAGTCTCTGTCATTTGCTGGACTGAAGTATCAGCTATCTGTCCGATAATAAGTTCATTAAGCACCTGCCATGTGCCAGGTAAGAAGTGGAGTTTGGATCAGGTTCCTGAAATAGAGCAAAGGACTCTGCCTTCATGAGGATTTGACTCTAGAGAAGAAGAGGGAAAATCAGAAAGACAAAGGGAGCCTATCCCAAGAATCACCCCCTTCCACCCCCACCACACATGTGAGGGAAAGTTACCTGGGAGAAGGATAGGGGAGCCACAGGGGTGTCTGTTCCAGGCAAAGGGAATAGCATGCCATGCCTGAAGCAGAAAAGGCAAAGATACTCTTGAGAAAATAGGAGCAATCCAGGAGGACTGAAACAGAGAGTAACTGGGAGTGCCACTAGGAATAAAACTGGAGGCCCAGATCATGGAGGGCTTTGTGTAGCCACGATCTGAGACCTTTGCTTAAGCATAGTATATAGCTCTTGAATGACATTAAACTGGCTAATGACAAGATTAGAATTACTTCCTCTCTCTCTTTATTTCTGTAAGTATCCATCTGGCTGCAAGTTCCAAGCTGAATTAAATAGTGCAAGACTGGAGCTGAGAGAGAAAGAGGTTGGATTAGTCATGAAAGAGGATATTAGCGGACTAAGCTAAAGAAGAGATGGTAGGAAAAAAAATAAACGTGTACATTTGAACAAATGAAAAGACTGATGGCTTATGATGTGGAGAGGGAGAAATAATTTGAAGATGAAGCCACAGATTTTGAATACGGGGTGAAAGGTGGAGCCATACATTTAATAGGGAAGAGAAGAAGGAGCTTTAAAAAAGGAGGCGGAAAAATCTGTAAATAACAATGGTCATTCTTTCAAGAGGAAGTGTTGTGTAGACATTTAGGATTTAAGAGCTCTGTACTTGAGAAGAGAGATTTGGACCTCAAAATTACATTTGAGAGAAAGTACACAGGCAGCATTTGAAGCCACTGGGAAGGACACACTTGCTTAAGGTCTGAGAGTAGGACAGGAGAGATGAGTTCATCGGACCAAATCCATCAAGTCAACGTTCAATGACTGAATTGAATTGAATTGAATTGAATTGAATTGAACGTTCCTGGGAAGGAAATAATGGAGAGGCATCAAGAATAAAGAAAAAAGAACCACCAATATTTGACATGAGGATAACTTAGAAGCTAACGTGGCCATAAGTGGTGAGGGGTCATTTGTTTAATGTAATGGAGAGATTAGGTTATGACTAAAAAGTGTCCATTGCATTCAGTGCCATGAAAGTCACTGGTGAACTTGACAAGCTATGTGTAATTAATTAGCAGCTGTATGAAAATTTCAAATCCCTAAGGAATATTGCAGATCATGTTATCCTCAAACTCTTTTGACAGATACACAGGTTCAAGGCATTCAAGTAAAACTCCCAAGGCCACATAGTCATCCCTGGACTGGGAGCTTCTTCCACAGCTCTTTTTATTATATCATGGTCACTGAAATTCTCTTAACCTGGGTTGTCAAATTGAATTTTTAACTAAATTAGACCTATGACTGTCCAAAGAGATAATAATGAGATTCAATTGTATAGAACAGTAAGTCTTCTTTTCCTCCAGATATTGATAGGAGTTAGTAAACTGAGATAATTCAATGCAAGGAGGCCAGAAATGCTCTCGGTCAAAGGGTCCACCAGAGAAGAGCAGAGGTATCCAGTCCAAAGGACAGTAGTCCCTAGCACAAGGAAGACATCTTTCATTTTGGCATTTAGAAAAAGCCACCAATGGCTTGGTTAAAATTACAGACTAACATACTGTAAAACGTCATGTCAAAACAAAACAAAACAAAAAGCTCTAAACACCATCTCACAGTGGCATATCAGAAAGTATTTGAAAATGGTTACATGCCATTACTTTTTTTCACTTTGGTAAGATGAAAACAACAACATGACTTTTTCTTTTTTTATGTGTTAACAATGTACTCTCTCAGGCTAAGACCTTGTATTCCAAGTGGAAGCCTAGGGCAAAATTTTTATAGCTGAATTATAAATCCCCGAAAATAGAGATTTATAATGGAAATTCTTGGAACCCATGCCTAATAGATCTATGCTACCCGGAGCCCCTCTTATGAAAGGAAGGCTTTGAGACTTTCTTCCAGATAACTCTGCTAATAAGATTAAATGATGAAAAGGTGTTCAGATGAAATATTTAAGATATAACCCTTTTCCGCTACCAGTACCTATCGCAGTAGGCCCTATACATTGAAAAACATAAACAGAAGAATCTGTCATAGCTGGATAGAGGAATGTAATATGAAAAATTCTTTGGGGAAATGATGGGTTATTAAGGTATGGACTATAATATCATCGTCAATCTATAAAACTTTTACAACCTAGTCTTATTTGCACAGAGATTACATCCCCAAAGCTCAGTGCCAAAGACACATGTTAATAAGCTCACAACTTTTAATTAAGCGATATGTAAAAGTAGATTCCCATTAAGCTGTGATTTGTGGGCTAGTTCATTACAGTGGGCCCCAACCACCAGACACATATTCAATACAAATCAAGCAGTCTGCATATTATCCAGCTTAATGTGAGCCTACCAGTGATGTTTTATTGCCAGTTCAGGAGAGCAGTTCATAGGAAGTATTTTCCCCCAAAAGACTAGGACAGAGATCAAACCCTAATGACCCCATGGTGCTTGTTTAATGAAATGACTCATCTGCATTGTTTATTTGCATAACACAATAATTACTCATACAGTTAATTATCATACATCTGATGATCTGACCTGAGGGGTTAGAGTTTTTATTGCCATAAACCCATAGAGGGCAGTCCTGGTAGTTGGTTTGGGTAGTTGGGAGCAAGATTAAATTCCCTTCATTGAATTCCCCTTCAGTTTGGTTGGGAAAGGAAGTGGTAAGGAATTAATGGTCTGGGGAGAATGGGTTAAGTGAAAAGAAAATGAGCCCAAATTTTTCCTCCATGAACTAAATTCTCCAGGAATTAAAGTGTTAATTCTATGAAATAAAACCATGGAACACTGAGGGGAGAATATGATCTCGTGATTGAGCACATTTTTGGTGTAGAGAAGGGGACCAGAGAAAGGGAAAAATTGGTATGATTGATGGCATAGACAATAAAAACTCTCTGCCTAAAATATAGTCATGAATACCTTAAAAAATAAATGATGTATAATTGATTGAATTGATGTATACAAGATTGAATTAATCATTTAATTAATAACTCAATCTATTCCTTGAATATTTATTCAACACTCATTGTGTACCAGGTGCTTTATCAGAAATATATCTGAAATGTGTATCTGATCTTATGTATATCGTATACATATCTGATAAAATGCCTGGCATATTTGTATTCATCGACACAAAAGGTCTTTACCAAAAAGAAAATCCTTACAGTTTCCTTGTACCTATTTTAGGCTTTCTATTCAACTCAACTGAGTTTTCTACTTATAACAGTGCCTCTAAAATATTTTGACAATTGACGAAGTTTTTAAAATACACGTTTAAGGGTTATTTTTCCAAGTTTCCTTCACTCTTTTTTTTTCTCTCTATTAATTACACCTGTGCTGTATGCTTGTTGCAAAAACATTGGAAATGTAGATACACAGAAAAGAAAATCACCTAAAACACCAATACCAACAGACAACCAGTGTCAACGTTTGGCATGTATCCTCCTATAATTTTAATGCAAATATATCCATATATCTGTATTTATGTAGAGAGAGAGAGAGAGATTTTATAAAAATATATTTAGATTATAAATAACAACTTTGCATTTTCTTTAAAATATATTACAGGGCGCCTCGCTGACTCAGTCCGTAGAGCACATAACTCTTGATCTCATGATTGTGAGTTCGAGCCCCACACTGGGTGTAGAGATTACTTAAAAATAAAATATTTTATTAAAAAAATATACATTACAGATGCACTTCCAAATCAATTACTAAATAGTAGCAGAAACAATGCTTTGTGCTTGCTGAACAAGGGGTTGGAAAATTATGGCTCAAGTCCAAATCCAGATCACCACCTGTTTGTTTGTTTGTTTGCTTTTTACATTTATCCATTATTTTGAGAGAGAGAGAGAGAGAGAGCAGGGGAGGGACAGAGAGAGGGAGAGAGAGAATCCCAAACAGGCTCTGCATGCTGTCAGCGTTGGGCTCTAGCTCAACGCAGGGCTCGATCCCATGAGCCTGAGATCATGACCTGAGCTGAAATCAAGAGGTGCATGCTTAACCAACTGAACCAACCAGGCTCCCCTTACTACCTGTTTTTCTAAATAAAGTTTTACCGGAACACAGGAACACCGATTCTCTTACATATGTCTATGGCTGATTTTATCCTATCACAAGAAAGCTGAAGAGTTGTGACAGAGACAATATGGCCAAAAAACCTAAAAGATTTACCTGGTCCTTTACAGGAAAAATATAGACCCCTACACTAAACCGTATCTCTTGGGAAGATTACATTCCTACTGTGCAGTGTGTTTGGGGCCATACGACAACTCTGGTCAATGAGACATGAGTAGAATTGACATTGCCACTTGGCAGGTCTTGACATGAGAATACCTGTGCAAACTTCAAGTCTCTTTTCTTCCCTGTAAGTAGTATCAGATAAAAAATAGATACAAGACAGAAGATTTTCCGTGAGTGAGAAATATGCTTTTATATATGTTAGTGAGATTTCAATATTCTGCTGTATTTTTCAAGACTGTGGAGAATTCCACTACAAGAGTCTAAATGATTTATGTCACCAATCCTTTATCATAGTTTAAATACGTATATTATTTCTAATGTCCTATTTATAAATAACTCACTATGGAAAGTATTAGGTATTTTATTTCCATACTTATTTGAGTATTTCTTAAGATAATTACCTAGTAATGTACTTGCTTAAATATCCAGGTTTTTGTTTGTTTGTTTTTTGGGTTTTTTTGGTAGTGATTTGTTTAAGCTTTTTAAAAATGTTTATTTATTTATTTTGAGAGGGAGATGGGGAGAAGGGTAGAAAGAGAGGCTGAAATAATCTGAAGCAGGTTCTGTCCCACGCAGGGCTCCAATATCAGGAACCACGGGATCACAACCTGAGCGGAGATCAAGAGTTGGATGCTTAACCCACTAAGCCACACAAGGCACTTCTTAATGTTTTCTGCACCAAGTAATGATCCAGTTATCCCATGGAATATCTAAAACTATTCCATTTTTTTAAAATATTGCATCATTACTTTTATTTTGTTCAGATTTTTTGAGGTATAATTGACAAATGAAAGTGTACATATTTAAAGTGTACAAGTGAGATTTGACATAAGTATATTTTGTGAAATGATTACCACAATCAAGTTGATTAACACATCCATCACCTCATGTAGTGAGTGACCTTTGTGTGTGTGTGTGCTGAGAATACTTAAGGTCTATTCCCTTAGCAAATTTCAACTACACAACACACAACCATCAACCATAGTGATCATGTTGTGCATTAGATGCTCAGAACTTAATCATCTTATAACTGAAGCATCTCCCCATCTTTCCCTCACCCCCAACCCCTGGTAACTACCATTCTATAGTCTGTTTCTGTGAATTTGACTTTTTAATTTTTGTTTATTTGTTTGTTTGTTGTAGATTTCACATATATGTGAGAGCATATAGTATTCGCCTTCTGTCTGGCTAATTTCACTTAGCATAATGGCCTCTAGGTTCATTCATATTGTCACAATGACAAATTTCCTTCATTTTTATGACTAAATAATATTCCACTGTGTGTGTATACCACATTTTCTTTGTCCATTCATCTGTTGACAGAAACTTAGGTTGTTCCCATATCTTGGCTGCTGTAAATTATGCTGCAATGAACATGGGAGAGCAGATATTTCTTTGAGATACTGATTTCATTTCTTTTGGATACATACCAAAAAAGAGGAGATTGTTGGGCCATATGGTAATTCTACTTTTAATTTCTTGAGTAACCTCAATACTGTTTTCCATAGTGACTGTGCCAATTTACAGCCTCATGGAAGGTATACAGGATTCCCTTTTTCTATTTCCTTGCCAACCCTTATTATCTGTTGTCTTTTTGATTAAAGCCATTTTATTCTACCAGGTGTGTGATAATATATCATTGTGGTTTTGACTTGTATTTTCCTGATGATTAGTGATGTTGAGCACTTTTTCATGTACATGTTAATCATTTGTATGTCTTCTTTGGAAAAATATCTATTCAGATCCTCTGTCCATTTTTTTAATGTTTATTTATTTTTGAGAGAGAGAAAACCAGTGGGCTCTGAAGTGGGATCTGTGCTGACAACAGAGACTCTAATGCGGGGCTTGAACTCACAAACCATGAGATCATGAATAACCTGAGTTGAAATTGAACGCTTAACCGACTAAGCCACCCAGGCACCCCGTGGTCCTTTGCCCATTTTTTAATTGAGTTGTTTTTTCTTTTGCCATTGAGTTATATGAGTTCCTTATATATGTTGGATATTAATCCCTTATCAAATATATGGCTTGCATGTATAGGTTGCCTTTTCCTTTTCTTGATGATTTCCTTTGTTGCACAGGAGTTTTAGGTTTGATATAGTCTTACTCTTTTTTTTTTTTTTTTTTTTTTTGCTCTTTTTGTTTGTGCTTTTGGTTTCGTATCCAAAGAATCATACACAAGATCAGTGTTGAAGAGCTTCTTCTCAGGGCGCCTGGGTGGCTCAGTCGGTTAAGTGTCCGACTTTGGCTCAGGTCATGATCTCGCGGTTCGTGAGTTCAAGCCCTGCGTCAGGCTCTGTGCTGATGGCTCAGAGCCTAGAGCCTGTTTCAGATTCTGTGTCTCCCTCTCTCTCTGACCCTCCCCGTTCATGCTCTGTCTCTCTCTGTCTCAAAAATAAATAAACGTTAAAAAAAATTAAAAAAAAAAGAGCTTCTTGTCTATGGCTTTTTTCCCAGTACTTATATGGTATCAGAACTTACGTTTATGACTAATTTATTTAGAGTTAATTTTTGTGAGTAATATAAGATTTCATTTTCTCCATGGGTTTATCCGATTTCCCAACAAGCACCATTTGTTAACAAGACTATCCTTTCCCATTTAGGTATTCCTGGTTCCCTCGTCAAATATTAGTTGACTTTTCCCACAGGTATTTAAATCTAGGCTCTCTTTTCTGTTCCATTGATTTACGTGTCTATTTTTATGACATTGCCATACTGTCTTCATTTCTATACCTTGTAGTATAGTTTTAAAGAAGGAAGTGTGATGATTCTGGCTTTGTTTTTCTTTCTCAAGATCACTTTTGTTGTTTGAAGTTTTTTACAGTTCTATACAAGTTCTAGACCATTTTTTTCCATTTCTGTGAAAAATGCCAGTGGAATTTCAATAGGGATTGCATTGATTCTATAGATCACTTTGGATAGAATGGACATTTTAACAATATTAATTCTTCTAATTAATAAACATAGAATATCTTTCCATTTATTTGTGTCTTCTTCAATTTCTTTTATCAGTGTCTTATGCTGTTCAGTGTACGGGTCTATCACCTCCTTGGTTAAATTTATTCCTAATTATTCATTGTTTTTAATGACACTGTTATTAAAATGGCATTGTTTTAATGGCATTGTTTTAAATGACATTGTTTTCTTAATTTCTCTTTCATGTAGCCCACTATTAGTGTATGAAAACACAACTTACTTCATACAGTGATTTTATATCCTGCAACTTTACTGAATTTGTTTATTAGTTACAATAATTTCAATGGAATCTTTAGAGTTTTCTATATATAGCATCATGTCATCTACAAACAGAAAATTGTACATCCTTTTTTCTTATTTGGATGGCTTTTCTTTCTTTTTCTTGCCTAATTGCCTGGCTAAAACTATGTTGAATAAAAGTAGCAGGAATGGGCATCCTTGTCTTGTTCCTGATCTTAGAAGAAATGATTTCAGCTTTCTACCACTGAGTATATCAACTAAGGGCTTGTCACATATGACCTTTATTTTGCCAGGTACATTTCTTCTATATTTATTTTTAAATATTTTGTTTTAGTTTATATTTGAGAGAGTGAGGGAGAGAGAGACAGAGACAGAGCATGAACGGGGGAGGTGCAGAGAGATGGAGACAGAATCTGAAGCAGGCTCCAGGCTCCGACCTGTCAACACAGGGCTTAAACTCAATAAGCAGTTAGATCATGTCCTGAGTTGAAGTCAGACACTTAACCAGCTGAGCTGCCCAGGTGCCCCCTATTTTTTAAGTTTTTACCATGAATGGACATTACATTTTGTTTTGCGAATTTATTTTCTGCATTTGTTGAGATGACCATACAATTTTTGCTCTTTTATTTTATTAATGTAGAGTATCACATTTATTGATTTGCATACATTAAACCATCTCTCATGCCAGGGGTAAATCCCACTTGATCACGGTGTATGATCTTTCTAATGTACTGCTGAATATAGTTTGCCAACACTTCATTGAAGATTTTTGTATCTATGTTCATCAGGGATAGTGGTCCATAATTCTCGTTTTGCTCTGTCCTAGTCTAATGCTGGCCTTGTAAATGACTTTGGAATTTACTCCCCGTCTTCTCTCCAATACTTTGGAAAAGTTTGAGAAAGATTGGTATTAATTTTTCTTTAAATGTTTGGTAGAATTTGGGGTGCTTGGGTGGCTCAGTCGATTAAGCATCCAACTGTTAATTTCAGCTCAGGTCATGATCTCATGGTTTGTGAGACCGAGCTCTATGTCAGGTCTTACACTAACAGTGCAAAGCCTACTTGGAACTCTCTTTCCCCCTCTCTCTCTGCCTCTCCCCACCTGCACATGCACATGCTCTCTCTCTTTCAAAATAACTAGATAACATTTTTAAAAAATGTTTGGTAGAACTCACTAGAAAAGCCGTTAGGTCCTGAGTTTTTCTTTATTGGGAGATTTTCGACTACTGATTTAATCCCCTTATGTATTATTGGTCTGTTCAGATTTTCTATTTCCTTGATTCAATCTTGGTAGGTTGTGTGTGTCTAGCAAGTACCCATTTCTCCTAGGTTGTCCGAATTTTGGTACATAATTATTCATGGTGGTCTCATGATTCTTTGTATTTCTGTGGTAACAGTTATAATGACCCTTCTTTTATTACTGATTTTATTTGTCTTCTCTGTTTTCCTTAGTTTAGCTAAAATTTTGTGATTTTTTTTCCTTTAAAAACAACCAGCTTTTGGTTTCATTGGTCTTTTCTTTAGTTTTCCTAGCCTCTATTTCATTGATTTCTTCTATGATTTTTGTTATATCCTTCATTTTAACTTTGGGTTTGGTTTGTTATTTTATTTCCAGCTTCTTGAGATTTTAAGTTAGGATTTTTATGTGTGATCTTTCTTCTTTATTTAATGTGGATGTTTACTGCTATAAAATTCCCTCTTAAAACTTCTTTTTCTGCATCCCATAAGTTTTTATATGTTGTGTTCAAGATATTCATTTGGTTCAAGATATTTTTTAAATGTTTATTAATTTATTTTGAGAGAAAGACAGTGAGAGTGAGAGGGAGCAGGACAGAGATAGCCCAACTAAGAGAGAGAATCCCAACTAGGCTTCTCACTGTCAGCACAGAGCCTGATGCAGGGCTCATTCTCAGGAACCATGAGATCAAGACCTGAGCCAAAATCAACAGTTGGATGCTCAACCAACTGAGACACCCAGGTACCCCTCAAGATACCTTTTTAAATATCCCTTTTGAATTCCTCTTTGACCCATTGGCTTTTAAGGAGTGTGTTTTTGGTTTCTCCATATTTGTGAATTTTCCAATTTTCCTTCTGCTATTGATTTTTATTTTCATACCACTGTGTTTGGAAAAGAGCTTTAGTATAATTCAGTTTTATTAAGTTTGCTAAAACTTGTTTTGACCTAACATTTTCTGGAAATTTCTCCGTGTGTGCTTAAGAAAACTGTGTATTCTGCTACTGTGGATGGAACATTCTGTACATGTTTGTTAGATCCATTTGGTCCAAAGTATAGTTCAAGTTCAATGTTTCGTTATTGATTTTCTGTCTGGACAATCTATCCATTGTTGAAAGTGGGGTGTCAAAGTTCTTTACTGTTAGGGTATTGTTGTCTATTCTCTCTTCAGATCTGTTAGTAGTTGCTTAATATATTTAAGTGCTCCGATTTGGGGTGCATGTATATTTACCATTGTTATATCCTCTTGATGAAGGAACTCTTCTGTAATTATGTATTGACCTTCTTTGTCTTTTGTTACAGTTTTTTTTTACTTAAAATCTATTTTATCTTATGTCATTATTTCTATCCCTCCTCTCTTTTAGTTTTTATTGGAATGGAATATCTTTTTCCATCCCTTTGCTTTGAGCCTGTGTGTCTCCTTAAAGCTCAAGTGAGTGTCTTGTAGGTTACTGTTTCTTAATCTATTCACCAATTCTATGCCTTTTAATTGGAGAATTTAGTCCATTTACTTTTGACTAATTATTAATCAAAATTATTGAGGTAAGGACTTACTAATGCCACCTTATTGTTTTCTAGTTGTTTTATAGTTCTCTGTGCCTTTGTTCATCTTTTACTGTCTTGTTTTGTAGATTGATGATTTTCTGTAGTGATATCCTTTGAATACATAATCTACTGTCATCTGGTCTGAAGGTTTCTTCTGCGGAGAAATCTACTGATAACCTTACACAGATTCCCTAACGTGAGAATTTTTTTTCTCTTGCTGCTTTTAAAATTCTCTCTTTTTTTTTTTTTTTTTTTTTTGTTAGACAGTTTTAATATAATATGTCTTGAATAAGATGTCTTTGGGTTGAATCTTTTGGGGGAACTATGAACTTCATAAACTTGGATATCTGAATCTTTTCCTGATTTGGGAAGTCCTTAGTCATTCATCCTTCAAGTAAAGCTTTCTACCTCTTTTTGTCTCTTTCTTCTGGGACTACAGTATGCATAGAAACTTTCACTTGATGGTATCTCATAATTCACATAGGTTTTCTTCATTTTTCTCTTTCTTTTTTCTTTGTTCTCATCTAACCAGATGATTTCAAATGAGCTGTCTTCTACATCACAGATTCTTTCTTCTTCTTCTGTTCGATCAAATCTGATGTTTATGCTCTCTGTTGCATTCATTGTATTCTTCAGCAACGAATTTTCTACTTGGCTCTTTTTATGATTTCTATTTCTCTGTCAGTCTTCTTATTTTGCTCACGTATCTTTTCTCTTGATTTCATTTAAGTGTCTTTGTGTGTTCTTGTAGATCAGTGGGCTTCCTCAGAACAGCTATTTTGAGTTTTTATCAGGCAAATCACAGATTTCTATTCCTTTGGAGCCATTTCCTGGAAAACTGTTGTATTCCCTTGGTGGTGTTATGTTTCCTTGATTTTTCATGGTCCACGAAGACTTCCATTGCTGTCTTTGGATTTGAAGAAGTAGTCACCTCCTCTAATCTTTACTCACTGGTTTCAGGAGAGAAATACCTTCTGTCAGCCCTGCTAGGAATTGTCAGGCTTTCTTGGATTCCTTCTTTGGATATGCCTGCCTTCACCTTTATTCTTTTTTGGTGGAGTGAGTTCTTAAGATGTATGACTTCATTTGATCCTGCAAAGTCAGGCCAAGTCCTAATAGCCTCTCCCTAGGGTTGCTTCCCCTAGGGTGCTACTGAATGCTCATATTTGTGTGCTTTTTTGCAATCCTTTGATATTTGGTCAGCTTTTCACATATGCTCACTAACATCTGCAAAGGTTTTTACTCTTTGTCCTTGAAAAGCACACAGATCACGAAGTGGTGGGGGAGGGTGTTTGGGTGAGACACATAGAGCGTTGAGGGTGCCCATGGTATAGGTGGAAAGATCCATTGGTGAGGTGTCCTCAGTGGTTCATGGATAAGATTCCTGATAGAGACTGCAAAGCAATTAATAGGATCTGTGTTGATTATCTCTAAGCACTAGCTATTCTTTCCACCCTTTTCTGCCCCTCAGTTTTGTAGCATACCTCGGTATTGTGTCTGAGGCAAGAAAGAAGTGGGCCTCGTAGGCAGCATCATGCATAGATGCAGAAGCTGGGTGCTCACGTGCACTCTCTCACTTTCCCCATGGACAAAATCATGGGCCAAGAGCACTGGGCTATGATGCCTTGAAGGACGGTTGATCCAGGTAAAACAAAACTGTTCCTCTTACCCACTTCCATGGGTCTAATCTCGATTTTTTTTTTAATCCAGTAGTATGCTAGAACATTTCCACTGGCCTCTAGGACTTCCATAAAAATATTCTGGTCTGATGGTGGTTGTCAAAATTATTGTTATTGGGGCAGCTGGAAGCCTCAGTCAGTTAAGAATATGACTCTTGGTTTTGGCTTGGGTCATGATCTCACAGTTCAAGAGTCCAAGCCCAACATTGGGCTCTGTGCTGACAGAGTGGAACCTGCTTGGGATTCTCTTTCTCCATGTCTCTGTGACCCTCCCTCCTCATACTGACTCTCTCTTTCTCAAAATAGTTCAATAAACTTTTTAAAATGGGGTCTTTTAGGGCAACGATGGTAAAAAGTTCTCTTCTACCTTTTTGCTGATGTCACTACTCTAAATCCACCCAACACTTTATTGGATCGTTCTTCGCTTACTAAAAAAATTGAATGGCTAATAAATGGATAATGAACTCTGTCAATAACATCATTTTAAATGTCTTTCCCTTACTAATGTTATACATTGCCCTAGTAAATTTTTAATGGCGAATCATTGCTCAATGACTAAGTGCTATACAAAATTTGCTAACATTTTCCTCAGGTCCGTAATTTTTCTTTGCAGATATATGTCTCTGTGTGTTTGGATGAGTATACGTACACATCATCATTGTTGGGTAGCCATCAGTCTTACTGTACATACATGCAGGTCATAAAGACATAAAATGGTTAAAAGCTCATACTTTGCAGTTATTGAGAATAATTTAATGCCATACAATGTATTAGTTCCCTAATGACTTTATTTACATCAACCAAAAGAAAAAAAAATCAACCAGAAATTCACCCAGCCTTAATGATTTTCTGAAGGATGTTTTCCGAAATAGTTTAAAAATGTTTTCCAGGTTTATTAATTTAGGAATTCAATTCCTCTAAAATACATCTGATTCATAAAAAATTATTTGTCCCAGCGAAGTGTTTTTATTTATCACCACAGAGGTATGTATATTAAACTCTGATTTTTAACTTCTTCTTTATCTGGGGATATATCATACATCTCTGATATCTAATGTTGTATGTTTGCAATCTTCTTCTTTTCTTTCCTAATCTTAATGGAAGAGGAAATTAATAATGAGGTTTATCACCAAAAAATTGCTACTGTTAATTTATGTTCCTATTTTCTGAATTATCTTCAGTTTTGAAGGTTTATTTGGTATATTTTTTCTAGTTTCTTTACATTTATGTATTTAATAGAAAAATATTTCTATCTAGATACAACTCTGGCCACCTTTCATAAGTTTTCATATGCAGTGTTCTAGTTGTTTCTTAAACACTAATTTTTTGATAATTTGTGATTGCAACTTTATTTCCTCTTGGCCCAAAGTACTTTTTTTGGCCCACAAATACTTTTATAAGTTCCTCAACATGTATCCTTTTAATGTAAATTTCTATACCTTTATAACTGTTTCTGTACACTCTTACCTGAATATGTATTTTACATCTTCTGGTATGTGTGATTTGGTGATTTTTGTTGTTGTTGTTGTTGGAAAGTTCTAATATATAATATATTCTTATAAAAATGATTTTATATTGTCATCAGAAAACATTAACATCCTTCTATGTAAATTATGCTGGTTTATTGTATTATTTATGTTATCTATATTAGTAAATATCTGGAAATTTGTTATAATTACATTCAATGCTTTTTAAAAATATAGATTTCCGCGAACTACCAATGCTCTCCTAACTCAAAATATCTAAGAGTTGGTTCTCAGATTGTTTATTAAAAGTTTGCCTCATGGCTCATAATCAAGTTTGGGTTTTTTGCTTGGTTGGTTGCTTTTTTTTTCATCTGGACATATATTTTTTTTCCCAGTAGCAAATATAAGATTTTCTTCTAGGAAGGATTTTTGGTGAGCTAATGCTTTTAAAAGCTTTTTCACTGGTCAATGCTCCAGTGGCTGTGCATGTGTTAAAGCCTAGAGTTGTGGTAAATGAAAATAGTTTCACTGATCTGCCTAAGAATTATATAAGATTTAGGGACTATGGAAATATGAAAAAAGTGTTCATCAGATTTAGAGGGCTCTCTAGTGGGTGATTGTGAGATACAGTTTTTAAGAAGGGTCAGTGCTCCCAATGAGAAGATGCCATTTGAGCAAAGACAAGAAAGAAGTGAAAGAACTAGTCATGTAGAGCTCTGGGGAAATTTAGCTGTATGGGTATCAGCTTTAGGGGAAAGCATGGAATTATCTTCTGGGCTGAAAGAACAGGTATTATTGGGAAATAGGAAAAGGTCAGGGTGATCGAACAGTGTGAAATAAAAGCAAGTGTAGGTGTGAGATAAGGAGAGGTGATTGAGGATGATTTGAGGCCATGATGATAACTTTGGTTTTTATGCCGACTTAATAGAGAATTTGAGCAAAGGAATCATATAATCTGACTTATTTTCAAAGGATCATGTTAGCTAATGTGTTGAGAATGGATCAAAGTGGAATGAGAGTAAAGGTCGTGAAATTAGTAAGGAGACTACTGAGAAACCAAGGAGAGCAATAACAGTGACTCAGATTGGGACCATGGAAGGGAACTATGTGATAAGAACTCAGATTCTGGGGTTATTTTCAAATAGAGTTTCTGGATGATTGATACGGAGTCAAGAGGTGCTCTCAGAGGTAGTACAGATCTTTACAGTTGAACCAGCCCTCAGGACAGCACTCCCAGCTTTCCATGACCATATAACTTGCTTTGAACCTCTGGTTGGAAGGGACATACCTCATGTCTTCTGAAAGCTTAAGCATTGGTCATGCTGCCACATACTCCTTTTTCCCTCTACTATGACAATTCACAGTGTTCTGGAAAGTTGGTACTTAATGAATATAGGCACAGAGTGAGAATGATAATAATACTGTGTAGATTTCTCAGGGAATCTGTAATGGATATATAACTGGCACAAGAAACTATCTGTCTTTTTTAAGCTAACAGTTGTTAACCAGAAATCACTTGTAAGGTATAAAACATATCTAATGAGTATTCTAGGATGTGACAAAATGAGGAAAAAATAGAATGTAAGTAGCAAGCGTTGGGTATTACTGGCTGTATTTGACAATGTACTACAAGAAGAGCTGAGCTTAAAAAGAATTTACTGATTAGCAAGCAGAAATCAAAGTGGATGAAGAGAATGGGAAAATTTGGAGATTTACAAGGTTGGAATAGGTAACTGCTTTCCATCAGTACAAAGTAAACTTGAGAATGTCTTTGAGCAAAGGAAGCCTTTTGGCAAGGATCAAATCAATGGAAACCCCTCATCCCCATTCCTCATATCTGTGGGTAGATTACGGTGATGCTCAGTTCATGTAGCAGAAAATGACTCAGGAAAAAGATGTCACTTTCCCATCAAGGCTTAATGACCTCAGAGCACCTGCAGTTAAGTCCTGTGTCAAAAAAGAACTGTAAGTGGGGCACCTGGGTGGCTCAGTCGGTTAAGCATCCAGCTTCAACTCAGGTCATGATCTCACGGTCTGTGAGTTCGAGCCCCACGTCAGGCTCTGTGCTGACAGCTCAGAGCCTGGAGCCTGTTTCGGACTCTGTATCTTCCCCTCTCCCATTCACATTCTGTCTTTCTCTTTCTCTTTCTCAAAAATTAATAAGCATTAAAAAATATATTAAAAAAAGAACCGTAAGTATGGTTATTGGTACATGAAAACTGATTGGAATTAAATAAATAAAAAGCTGCCTAAGTTTTTGAGACAGTTGTACTGCCAAAAAAAAAGTTGCTAGCCTAAATTAAGACACTGTAATCATTTCAGACCATAAAGAACCCTGAGGCCCCAAGGATCAGGAAGCAGTTTGACAAAGCTGCTCAGCCTCCAAGGAGGGCATATGCTCTAAAGCTCACTTCAGATATAACTAAACAGGATAATGGCACAGAAAGGAACTCCCAGAAAGTGGATCCAGGAGTCACAGAGAACAATGAACTGGGGGAACTTATCCCATGAAGCAGGAATGAAGTCTAATCAATAATCATTCCCTGCAACCAAAGGAGCAGACCTTTTCGACTGCCTATGGGGTTTTAGAATGGTTCTGGACCAATGATTGCCACCTCTTTTTGAATGGAAGTATCTACTATGCCTCTATCTCTGCTCTTATGTCGTATATTGAGTACATGGGGTAGTTAGTAACTTTACTTTGTGTTCATAGGTTTCTGAATCAAGGAGAGCTACATTCACACCTAATATAGAGGATACTTGGCATCACCCCTTCCTTCACAGTGGTAAAAACCACTGTACATTATCCAGAGATCTTGTGCTATGGATATTATGACTTTGAGAGTCTGTAAGTGTATTTTACATACCGAATGATTAGTGAACCAAACATTGACGAAGTTTAGTTGACTAAAATGGTCAACTGTTGTAGTCATTAGAGGTATTAACAATTTTTTTATTTTCTCTCTGGGTATGGTAGAATTCTACTTCTCCCCCAGTTGAAATAGGGAGTAATTTGGTGACTGCTTTGACGAATGACATATAAATATACCTGATAGATAATATACAAGTAGAGATTTACCAATGAATATATATCTTTCCCCTCTGTTTTAATAACTGGCAATTTTTCCATATAATGGTTTCTCCATTCGCCTGGGTCCAGAAGGCGGATGACAATGACACAGAACAAATCCTTCTGGTCCCAACACTGGCAGCCCCAAGTGGAAATGTTGCATAACTAGGAAACTTTGATGCTATAAGCCACTGTGGATGAGTATCGTTTGTTACTGCATTATAACATCCTGAATAATATGAGTCAAGGATAACTTCAAACTTTGGGCTTGAGAAAATTGAAGGTTGATCTCGCCATCAACTGAGATGTATAAAGATGTGGAGAATCAGGGTTAAAGGGGAACATCATAGGTTGGGCGCATACCATGTTAGGTGTTCACTCAAGTGGAGATGTCCGGTAGGCATTTGGATATGAATGTCTGACATGTGTAAGATAGATTTGAGCTAGAGCTGTAAATTTGGGAATGATATGATCTAGTAACTGAGATCAATAGTGAAAGGAGAGAGCAAAGAGAAGAGAAAACAAGAACTGAGTCCCAGAGCATTTCACACTAAGAGGTAAGAGAAAAGAAGAGGCTACAGTAAAGGGAACTGAGAGCTGTAACCAAGATGCAGGAGGAAAACTAAGAGGGCAGTGGCCTGGCAGCCAAGTAAAGAAAGTGTACAAAGAATGAAAGTGTTCAATTATGAAAAACATTTCTTCTGAATCAGGTAAGATGCGGATTGAGAATTGACCACTGGATTTAAGAACATGGGGATGGGGTGGGTGATTGTTGGCCTTGGTGAAAGTAGTTTCCATGGAGTACAGGTGTGAAATAATGAGTAGAGTGGGTTTCGGCAAGCATTGGAGGAATTAGTGATAGCAAGAAGAGAAATTTCTTCCAAGGAGGTAGCAAAGATGTGAGGCGGTAAATCATAAGGGGAGTGGAGTCTGGAGAAGTAATTTTTTTTCCAGAATGGAGAAACAATAGATTTGTATTATTGAATAAGGAGTTTAAAATGATAATTTAGAAAAAAGGAAAAAGGCTGTTGGAGTGGTGCCCTTGACAGAGGATGTGATCAATGCCTAAGGAGAGAGCTCATTAGAAGAGCATGGTGTCTTCATATTTGCTGAAGGCTGAAAGGAAGCATATCTGGGGACAGGTGTCGGTCGGTTAGTTATCTAACCGACAAGAATTTGTGGCAAGAATTGGTGGTGGTGGTTCTCTTCTGATTGCTTCAATTTCCCAGTGAAGTAGAAAACCAATTTATCAGTTGAGAGTGAGCCTGGGGAAGAATAG
The DNA here is from genome assembly GCF_046562875.1 of Panthera onca. Lineage (NCBI taxonomy): Eukaryota > Metazoa > Chordata > Mammalia > Carnivora > Felidae > Panthera > Panthera onca. The sequence continues at coordinate 18,882,700 of NC_138343.1, read as the reverse complement.
GTTGCAGGTTTGAAAAGAGACAGTAAAATGTGATAGAGTCGTGCAGGACAGTGAGAGAGCAAATGAAATAGAAAGCATAATAGGATTACCAGATAGTGTTATACCACCACTTGAGACCCATGGTTATGAATTTAAAGTAGGATTAGCTGCTACCAAAGTATATTTTTTGCCAATTGCATGTAACTGCATAGGTGGATAGGCGTACATGAGGTGCAGGTGGGTTCAACTAGGGCTATAGTTTTTTATATGAGGATATAAGCAGAGGGTATATTCAAAGGGAACACGTGACTACGGAATTTAAGCGGTTTAAGGAGGAAAGAGAACAAAAGGTTGAAATCAGAGGAAAGGTGATAGAGTCTGGATTCGCGTGTTGGGGATGGATTGTTAGAGTCGAATTCTAGAGTAGGTGAGTTGGAAAGACAGGAGGTAGTAAGCAGTAAGGGGCATGCGTGGAATTGACATTATGATTTAATTTTCTGCAGCATCATCTCTGCCCTTTCAAGCCTCTGGAATGTCTCTTAAGTTTGCTATTGCATTTTTTAAGTTTATTTATTTGAGAGAAAGAGAGACAGAGAGAGAGAGAGAGAGAGAGAGAGAGAGAAAGAGAATCCCAAGCAGGCTCCGCAGCATTAGCACAGAGCCCAATGTGGGGCTGAAACTCATCAACTGTGAGATCACGGCCTGAGCCGAAGTCTGACGCTTAACTGACTGAGCCACCCAGGCACCCCAACTTGGCTATTGCGTTTTTAATTTTCTTTAATCTTCCTTTAGCGCATTCATCTTTTTTATTTCATTCTGCTGTATCTTCTCCTAAACTTGTCCACTATTTATAGATTGTGTTCCTATTTCATAGAAGCTTATCTTCTACGATGTTTTCAGAATGCAACTTTTGGGCCACCCTCTTGGGCAGATAATGCTGATAGAGATAACTTTTTGTTTTATGGGTGCTATCACATATTTTAAAATTATTTCTTCAGTGGTTTTAGTGGTTAAAATTCTTCATAGTTTCGGCATGGATTAAGAGCCACTTGGGCTCCTAGAAAGGTATGAGGAAAATATAGAATGATATTAGAAAAACTAAAATGAGGTAATGTGTTATCTCAACACCCACAGATAACCGTTATCAACATCTCTTTGTGTGTGTTTTCAGATTCCTCCTATGCAATATGTGTTTTCTACCATCGGATCAAAGTACTGCGTATGCTCCACATTATATTTTTAACATTTCCTCATTGTTATTTATTATTTGAATGTACTTTCATGGGTATATAATATTATGTTATACTTCCTCCATGTGTATTCTGTTCTATAACCTTCCTAATTTATTACTATGAAAAATTTCAAGCATACAAAACTAGAAGAAAATAGTATCTACTGAACGCATGTATTTATTACATAGGTCCAATATTCTTCTCATGTCATGTTCTTTCCACTCTCCTTCTTCCCCTGCTGCCAGCAAATCTTTCACAGTGCTGTGCAGCTCGGCCTCAGGATCCTCCTGATTCATCTATGAGCTACATTAATCAATGGAGTCAGATACTAGCATGAGAATAGACAATAAAACAGTGGAACAACAACACTCTCCAGGTCAAAACTACATAACCTATATGTGCTTATTATACAATGAAAGTGACATATCAAAACATAAGGAAAATGATAAACTATGTAATATACCATGTTAAAACAAAAAAGAAAGAAACTTACAGATTAAACTACATAGAAATGTAGAGCTTCTTTATGCCAAAACATATATTGAAGCAAACTGAACAACTTACAACTTTGGCATATTTTGGTGACATCCTATATGCAAAGTTTTGCAGCACTTAATATACAGCACTTAATATACAAAGAGCTATTATAAATCAATAACAATAAATGAGTTCCATAGTCAAACTTTACATTTTTATTAATCATCTAAAATAAATAGCATTTCTAGGAGCGCCTGGATGGCTCAGTCAGCTGAGCATCTGACTTTGGTCCAGGTCATGATCTCATGGCTCGTCAGTTTGAGCCCCACGTTAGGCTCTGTGCTGACAGCTCAGAGCCTGGAGCCTGCTTCAGATTCTGTGTCTCCCTCTCTCTCTCTCTTCCCCCTCCCTAACTCACACTCTGTCTCTGTCTCTATCTCTCTCTCAAAATATAAATAAACATCAAAAAATAAAATAAATCACATCTCTAATGAAATTTTTTTTTTTTTTACCTTTTCAGTTAAGAAAATACTTTTACTACTAACATCAATTACTAGCAATACTCTGGAGAAAGAGGTTATCTCAATTACCATTTGTGGTTGAAATGGAAATTAAGAAAATATTTCTGAAATAAAAATTATTACATATTGAAATTTTAAATGTGGTACCCATTGATTTAACCAATCTTACTTTTAGAAATTTAGTTTTTCTTTTCATCCTTCTTTCCTTCGATTCTTCTCGTATTTCTCCTTTCCTTATCCCATTCTTCTTTTTGTCTGTTTCTTTCTCTCCTCCTCTTCTTTCTCTCATTAATTTGCCTCACCACCATCATAGCTAATACACTTCCGTTATCATCACTGTTCTTCCTTGCAACCCCCTTGTAAAGTGGACACTGAAAAAGCCCAAAATGAGAGGTTTGCTGGAACTAATTTGGTACCTTCACAAAGAGAACTGTTAAGAAAATCATGCCACACTCACATTGAGCGTAGGACTGATTGAACTAAAGCAACACAACCAAGGCCATTCAAGGAGAGGCTGAACTGAAAGTACACAGTCAGCTTCAGAAGACAAGAAACTTTTGGTGCATTGGTTAATAACGTGTCTTGGAGCGTCTGTTGATACCTATTCAAACTCTCTTCCTAAACAAGCAGCTCTTACATCCCATGTGGTCAGCCTAGGACCTGGTGATCCCAAATGTGAAGTAGTTTTTTTTCCAGGACTCAGGTGGACAGAGTGCATCAGATATTCACATATTATAGATATTGTCTCTAATCATGTGATCTGAAAAACATGTATACAAATTATGTCACTGGATTAGCAGATACTCTTTGATGTATTACAATAAGTTGAGTAGCGCATTCAATGTTGCATAGCTAGAAAGTTATAGAGCAGGATTTCAACCTGGATCTAACTCAGAACTCTTTCATTTTTAAGTTTATTTTTTTAAGTTTATTTATTTATTTTGAAAGAGAGAGAGGAAAGAAGAAGGAAAAGAGAAAGAAGGAGAGAGAGAATCTCAAGCAGGCTCCACAGCAGCAGTGTGAAGCCTAACGTGAGGCTCGAACTCACAAACCATGAGATTGTGATCTGAGCCGAGACCAAGATCAGACGCTTAACCAACTGAGCTATCCAGGCGCCCCTAAAGTGCCAGCTCTTAGCCACTATGCTATATGGTATCATTCATCAACACACTTAATATAGTTACTGAGTTCCTATTATGACCTAGATCTTGGAGAGGTTATCCTTAAGGAATTTATGCCATTTTAGGAATGAACCTCTGCTCCTTCCAGGATTTCAACAGATCAAGAAAATCAGTAAGAGAAGGGCTTCTAAATTCCAATCTATCCTAGAGCTACAAATGTCCTCATTGTCCAAGATCAAGCCAAGTCCCTAGCCAGACTCTCTGTTGTTCAACCCCACAAGGCCAGCGTCTCACTGTACAATATAAATATGTGGCCCTTTGAGACAAAGCATTTGAGGCATGGATGGAATAGTTAAGAAGTTAATTTGTGTGTGGTGGTGAGAATTGAACTTTTACTGGAACCCTGGAGGGAGTACCCAGGGTTAACTTCTCCACCTTGGAGTATATCTGCTTTTCTCCTACCTCTCCTCCTTATCAGTCATTAAAAGGAAAATCTATGTAAATACACATGTACTATCTTTAAAAGAAAAGAATTTGGATTTAAAAAACCATAAGGCTTACTTTACCTCACTCAGTCAGTAACTGTTGAGTTAGGACCTACCAGTTGTCAAGGCCCTGAGCTATTATATTTAGTAGGTTTTCACAAAGATCTCAGACCCATCAAGAGCTCTTCTCCAGCTTCTGGAAGGTATTCCTGCAGTAAGCATTCTCATCTAAAGTGGTGATTTTTTCCCATTCTTCAAGGTAATTTAAGATTAAGTTAGATGGCCAACTGGAAGTGAGGTCGCATTTGGTATTTGTGCTTCCCATAGGTGGCTGAGCCAGATGAAATTGTGTGTGTGTGTACGTGTGTGTGTATCCACACTGACTGAAATATATAGAAATGGCCATTTTGGAGACATCTTGAATAAGCACTCATAAAAAGGAAATGCCATAATGTCATCAAGGCTTTTTTTCCTCTGCTTATCCAAGCATTATCAATTGATGTATTTAATAAAGCTGAGGACCAAGAAGGACTGGAGATACAACTTCCAATAGGATGCTCTCATGCTGTGATTGCTGAAGTGATAAGTAATTTGCTTTTAATGCTAGCACTTACCACTTAGCACCATATTTAACTGAAGGATGAAAATCACTCATTTTTTATCCACTTGCTCAAGTGACACTTGGTGTAATCTATTTATTGTCACTGAGCTTTACTACCAGGAACATTTTATAGATCCCACTTTCAAATGTACAGCAAGCACTTAAATTTTTAATTTCTTCTCATGTATATTTTCATTCCTTAAAAGAATTTAACTTCAAATGGAAAATCTGTTTAGGTAATAAGAACACAGTAGGTACTAACAAAAACAAAATCTACTAAAAGGATTTTTTAATTCACAGTTTTCAATTATACGCATATTTTGTATTGTGTATTATTTCTATACGTGAAAAATATCAATGTAGCTGACACACATTAATTAGTAACTATAATACTCGAAATAAAGTTACCAATGAAATTATTAAGCAAATAGGCATGAATTTATAGATAAAGCAAAGCTTGTTTTACTAACAGATTCTTGAAAAATAATTATGAAAATTATAAATTATCCTCAATATACTGAGGAAAAGGATGACTGGATTCATAGATGATAGATGATAGATAGATAGATAGATAGATCAATAAATAGATAGATAGATAGATAGATCCCCAGAATCTTGAATTTTAACATTACACTTTGCCCTGTGTATAAATATGTATACCTTGTTAAGGGGATATTATACTAGGGTGTCATATGTTAGAACTCTGTTCTGGTAGACCATCTATTTACAATGACCACTCCATGGAATTATCATTTATAATTCATAAAGATGAATTTTTGTGAGTTCATAATTCACAAAAGATGAGCGGAATCGATTCTAAAAATAACAAGTTCCTTTATTTTCTTTTTCTCCATTTTTCTATTAAGTACCCAACCATACCTGTACATGCAAAAAAAAACAAATCTAAATTAAAGAGGTCATCTCAATGCCAATGCAAATGTGATATTTACTTCAGAGGTAAGATAGTACCAAATTCTTGAGTGTTGGATTGAATTATATCACTGAGCCCATGAATATTCAGCAACAAAAGAAAACTCCTGAAAAACATGTTAGTCAATCTCTACTCAACACATAAGCACACACACTCACACACACAGACACACATGCACGAGCGTGCAAACATACACATCATGTTATATAAGTGTTAGAATGACTCGTATGTTGAATCTATTACTTAATGCTTACTGCTCAGTAAGATAAGTTCAATGGCAAGGAAAACATATATGAAGCAATGAGAGCAACAAAACACTACAGACTTCCATCTAAAAATACTGAACAACTTATATGCTGAAATAATGTAGTGAGAGACTCCTTGGATTAAGAAATACACTATGGATATGGGCATCTTTCAGGGGCCAGAAAATATTGCTTCTCTTAATGATGCCACTTCTTTCATTGGGACCACCAATTCCTAAAGGAAACACACAACAAAGAAAAGTGAGTTTTTGTGTTTTTGTTTTTGCTGGTCTCCCTATTGTTTATTCAATTCACTGTCATAACAGCATATTAAATACAAAGTTAAGTGAAACTTGACCGATCACTTTATTCTTTCATCCAAGAAAAACTTACTGAGCACTTAGTAGTTCAAAGTATAGTATTATGGACTGGGGAGGGCAAAAGTAAATAAAGGAAACAATGATTCCTGCCCTCATAAAGCTTACATTTTAGTGAAGGGAGTATAAATAAAAGTGGCAGGCTTAAAAAAATCAGAAAGCTAAAAAAAAAAATCAGTAGGGATTTTTATTAATTCAGTCAAGTGAATAACAGCTAAATTAAAAAAAAAAATTACCATGTCATTTGTTCAACTATATTTGAGTTATCAACTTGAACTAAGGATCTAATGAAATGTAGCTTAAGATGCAGAAATCTAATTGTATACATATATTCCTCCTCAGTATATTTTGTGCTCATACAAGTCTTTCATAGAATTTGTTTTACTGAGCTGCCCCCCCTTTTTTTCTGGCCTTCTTTATACTATAACTGACAACACCATAGAGACCTGGCCTTCATCACCACCACACCCCCATTCTCTTTCACACCATGTTTTCAACAGCAAATGTTTACTGAGCTCCTGAATTGTGCCCAGCCCCCTTCCAACTTCTGTTAACAGGAAGGTACGCAGGAAAAATTCTCGGTGTATAGGTAAGCCATGTTGTAATGGGGAATGTAGAAGTATGCAATTAGAATATAAAACTGTTGAGTGAAAGCAGAGGGAAGGTCCTGGTGATCAAAACTCTAACGAATTATAGTTGGAAAAATGGAGGCGAGGAAGGAAAAAAAATCATTGATCGTGACATTCAAGTCTCATCTTAAAAGGCGAGTTGAACTGCCTGAGGTGTGCGTGTGTGTTAATTTGAGCTATTAAAAGGTGTTTAGAATCCTTATTCAATAATACGATATTATGTTGGTTGATCTGCCTTCAGTAATAGCCAAAGAGGATGAAAAATATAGACACTATATGCATATGCTAATTTCAGCTGATAGAGGGAACACCTTGTGTAATCCTTAATGCAGTCAGCTTGTGTGAGACTGAAGATACCATCATATTAGACAATGATTAAAGCCCAGAATCGGAAATCACCAGGACCAGTTGTGTTCATGTTTCCTACTTATAAGAATTAGTTTTGATACTTCTATAACATTGCTTCCTGTTTGACAGAAGTGGCTTTTAAATACTTGTTCACCCTTCGTTAAAGGTTCAGAGAAAGATCAGAGCTAGCCGTCCACTGTATGTATTGGTCTATGGTGAGGCCAAAGATTCCGCACGATGCAGGACTTTTTATGGCCCATCTACCCTCTGATGGTTCATTGTCCATTTGTGATCATAAATCCCACTCCAAATCTTCAGTTGCAAGAGAGAAAGGTAACCGAGCAAAAAGAAAAGCGCTAACATAAGAACTGAAAAGTTCCTGTGCTCCTTGATCCCATTAGAAAGAGCTGAGGTACATGCAGGGAACCCACATCTGAGCCAGCCATTTGGGGATTGGTTGTTGTTATCTTAGAACACAAAATATATGCTCTGCAAGCCTATTCACTTAAGGGAATTTATTTTTATTATTTACTTTTTCCATTTTTTTTTCTTGAAGTTCCTTCTTAAAAAATATGAAATGTTTCAGCTACATGAAAAGGAAAGGGCATTTATTGAGAGTTGGTTATATCATGTTCTAGCCACTCCCCTTATTCCCTCCAAATGAAAGAGTACCACTTATAAAAGAAAGTAAACAATGGTATCCTAGCACTCTGCAAATTCCACAGTAGCCAAGTATTTTTTTTCTAAACTATCAAAGACTGGCAAGATTCTGCACTCTCCGAAAAACATAGTCGAGATGATCATGACTTCTGGTTGTGGTTACCAGTACTGACTATTGACTTACAGTAAAGTACGTGTTATCAGGCAGTAGGTTGAAAAGGAAGGTGGACAAGTCTGGCTTGTGCGCCACCAAGAAGCTTTAGGAAAACAAGAACAAAACAGCGCTCGGTGACTCCTACTTAGTTGATACACTCACATACAGCAGAGTTAAATATCTAATCAGTAGGCAAATAATACCTTTTAATTTTAATGGATTCTTTTCACTTCTCTTGATGTAATAGCAAAGGAGTCTTCCGATGTACCATCCATTTCACTTATATGCTCCTGAATTGCTGTGGCCACTTCTGTGGGGATAAACCTTAGGCCACTGATGTCACCAAACACCTGAGAAGTGGTGATAAAATGGCACATATTAACCTACCATGTTTAAAAGAAATATTTAGTAGGAATGAGCACATGCTGTGACTTCCTTCTTACCCCCTTAACCCCCAAGGTTACAGCCTGGAAATCCCCTGAAATGTCATATTGTTAACCTAACTCCACAGTTTTAACAGAAGCTTACAATTTAGGTTTTATCGTTCAGCTTCACTTCTGACTTCAGCAATCATTGTATAACACACAAAAATGTCAATTAAAATTTGTATAACATTTGTTAATATAGAGCACGAGGTCATAATTAGTGATTAAAACACATTTGGAAGGTGGATTATCTTAATTCTATGAAAGCCAAAAGTGCCAAAATCAAATACAAGACAGATTTTCTTTCTCTTTCTTCCTTCTTTCTTTCTTTCTTTCTTTCTTTCTTTCTTTCGCCTTTAATAACTTTTGTGTGATGAAATGGATCAAAAACAAAACTGCTTTTGAATGGGGGAAAACACATGGCAACATTCTTTTTAATAGGAACTCATTGTCCCTAGAGAAACTTTCTGTATATACAAGACTAGAAAGCATGCCAACATCCTGTTTCACTTGTCATACACAGTTTGGGTTTATTCCTGGGCTGTTTATAATAATCATCAATTTCACTGACTTCATATGTCTTTCCTACATCCTGAAGGTATCTAGCATTTCCAGGCATTCCACTGAATGATCGGTTTCCCTTAGAACTAACGGCCTCTTGAACCAAAGGCTATCCTGGTTAGAAAGGCAGAGAGCCACCTCTACATCTATCTTGGCTAAATGGATGCATATCTCTAGATAACAAAGAGGATATCTGCTTATTTGACAAGCTCTTCTTCTGGTTACAGAAGCCATTTTTCTCTCTTAGCTAGAACTACTAGTTACTACCAGTAACTACTCTAGAACTACTCTTCCAAATCCTAAGGAGACTATAAATCATATAGCAAGCTAATCAGAAAGCTGTTTTCCAGAAATGGGCACACAGATGGGTACAGAGGGGAAACCAGGGCAAGAAAATTACCTTCCAAGATAAGAAGTATTAAGAATGATCAGAACCTAGAGTTATGCTACCATACAAAAAAGATAGAATCAAGAATGAAGCCAACATAGGCAGAAATAAGGGAAAGACAGAAAGGGAGAGAAGAAAGAGAACGAGAGAGAGACAGAGAGATCTGATAACATCCTTTGAACTCTCGAATTCAGCCATTCCATTAGAATATCTACTGTAATTCCCACTTATGTGAGTTAATTAGTACCTTTTGTGATTAAGCAGAAATAGTTAGGTGTTTGACATATACAACTAAACAGGTTAAGAAAAAGAGATATCTTTGGACACCTTGATTTTTCCTGTCTTGTTGAGTCTCTCTTGCAGACCTAGAGTCCACTTTCCCCATTGGTACCTAAACTTTTGTGGTCGTTTTCCATTATTTGCTTCTTCATCACCCTTGTTAACCATCTCTTCTATTTATTCTTTATTCTACATCTTTCTTTCTACTTCTTTGTAGATGATCTTTAGAAACCTGAATTTCTTGGGAAATATTTGGCATCACAACAGCGCCTATCGACATGGCATATTTTCTTTCTTTTCAAGACTGTTTCAAAATACAAGTCAGAATCACCATTAGAAAGCTTTGTCCATGTTTCTTGAGATATCTTCCCTTTTAGATCTTCATTTGGTGGATGATGCCAATTGTTGTCAGAACTTCTGAAAGGCACATTCCTAATATCAAATTGGGGGGCATTCAGCCTCCACCAGAATCAGGAATAACAAAATGACAAGGTCCCTCTCTTCTAAGTTTCCTATAATTTACAATCTTTCTTTGTGGATGAGAATTAGATTCAGAGAAACAACCTCAATCATCACTTTGTCTTCTAAGGACTGAATTCTTGGGACATCTCTGTATTCAGTGGTATGGCTCCAGCCATAGGAATTCCTTAAAGAGTCCAGAGCGTGTGGGTAAGAAGGGACATGTGTGTAGGAGGGGTTTTGTTTTCTGGAGATTTGAGGAATGTCTCCAGTTATCATCTGGACCAATTATCTGGAAGTATCTCTCTATCCTGCTGCACAATGGGCAGGACCATCTACCAGCAGCAGGTAGATTTCTAGCTCGTATTGGTCCTTCTCACGTGCTCCTACAATTTTAATAGTTTTCTTTGTACTCATCATGGAAGTATCCAGATCTACCTCTTTAAATGAGTTGTATGTATTGTGTGAATATACATCAAATTAACAAATATGCTTTGGCCTGAGAGGTTGGGGAAAAGGGAATAAGAAGATAGTTAGCCTTGAATATATTGCTAAAGAAACCTGTTTGTTGTCACTTCTGAGTAAACTGGCGTGCAAGACAGGTGTCTTTCCAATTGCTGCAATGTGATTTTAGAGTGGTTTTAGGATATTTTTAATTTGTATCCATCTGTATAGAGCCATTTATTTCAAGTGTTTGTTCTAGAAAAATAAGTTAAGAATATAATCATCCGTATTTTATTTCATGGCTTCATTGATTACTGGGAAGAAACATTGCTACAAAATAGATATTACAAACAAGTGCAATCTCATAACAAACCAGTATTGAAATGTGCCATGCTTTGAAAATACATGCTACTCACGTATCATTTTTCAAAGGCGGAAAGTGACCCTGAGCTGTGGTACCCCTGTGATCTCTTATTTCAAACATGACACTATCTCACTAAGTTATAGAAAGTGAAATTTGTGTGACTACGGCCGAAAAGATTACCTAAATGTTGGACAAACTTCATTCCGTATAATTGTGGGTATTTTTGTTCATCTTTTCTGGAGGGCAATCGGGATCGATCTATCTATCTATCTATCTAAATCGATAGCAAATATACACATAAATGTCTATCCTTTTAAATTGTCATGTTTTCAGCCTAGTAGCTCCACTGCCAGAATTGGATAAAACCAATTTCTGGTAAACTATGTGGCTGAGGTTGAAGCTATTAAGGACTTGACTAGCCACTCGGGCCCCCACCCCCCGGTGTTAGAAATTTCTGACGTGAACAAGCGGTGTTCAAACATGGGACATCTCGGTGCCATTGCTGGGCGGTGTGGCTGGCAGAGGGTTTCTGCAGAGACAGACGAGGATGTCTCAGGCCTCACGGAGCTAGCGCTCCACAGTGATGCCCGTGAGTGTGCAGACAATGGCACATGTGAGTTCCTTCCGTCTTGTGTTTGAGACATGAGGGCCCTTTTTGGTATAAAGAAGTCCCTGGATTTCTTTTAAAAATGTGTGGATAAACCAGGCCGAAAGAAAGAGATAGTAAATTATCTGCTAACAAGGGTAGATATATCTTCAAGTGTCCAACTGGACAAATGAGGTCAAGTTTATTGGCAACATGGCTGGTGGAATGGGTCATACCTAGCTGCCAAAAAACGCACCGATAAAGCTTCAGTGAGAGGCCATCAGAAATATAGTAAGGAAGACGAAGCCGAGGAATAATAACCTAGATACAAAATTCCCAGATAGGTTTTGATTTAATTTGCCCCCTTAACGCAGGACTCATGTATGCAGAGCAGTAATTCACCGACCGAAGCAACACAGCAATATTTGGAGGCCTAGTTAAACCTATTATGGTTCTGTACTGAAATACAATTTTTTTCTCCAGCAGAATTCAGATTGCTCTACTTGGAGAGCAGCAAGCTGAACTAGGGGTAAAGGGCCTATTAAAATCGATTACAACTGTAGACTTCAAAAATAGAATAGCAATAATAGGACGCTCTATAATAAGTAATAGGGTGAATCAGCATTGTTGTAGAGAAAGGATGTTTTGCATTTTGAAGAAGGAGAACGTTGATGTTACTTTCCCAAGCAGTTTACTAAAGGCTGACAGGGGATTTATTCTCTGGGACTTAGCAATGATGACCCTGTTGGTCACCATAGCTGTGAAAATTATAAGCCAAAGCACAGGCTCCTTTCATTTTTGCAAGAGTGTACTTTACTTGGTTGCAAAATATTCAATGTTCTTAACATTAAATATCTGAATATTGCTTCTGAAGGAGCAGCTGTCATCTTAAATCTAAAGTCTAGTTTGTTTACTGGCTGTATTTTATATCCTTTAGAAAATGACACAAAATGGCAATAAAATCATTGTAAGTATTCTACAGGGGAATATAAATGCCCTTTGGTTACAGTATACATACCTTTATACATAATTCCAGTTTATTTTCCCTGGAATTATGTTAAATATGTAAAAAGCCTTTTCTCATAAAGGTAAAAATGCTAGATGTTTCCAAGTTGTAATTTAGTATTAGTGTCAGAATTGCTTCAGAAAATAAGCTACTGTTACTGTTTCATTTCTTTTAGGTGTCATTCAGCATACTATATGTGATTTTGCACATAAAATAAGCGTATATGATTTTATGTCAGTGTTTAGAAAATGTGAGACTGAAAATAATTTATTGGATACAAACATGTAAAGATAACTGATGCTACGCCACTGGTTTTTTCACACCATTTTAGCATATGATCGTTAGGTAATTGTTTCAGGGAATTACAGAAGAATTTGTCACATAAGCTATTTACGAGAAACCATAATATTTCTATATTGATGCCTTCTTAGAGATCAGAACATTTGTAGATAGTTTTTAGGTTAATATTGACACAATTACAAGACGCACCAAAATATTTTCATAATATTTCTGTATGTAGATATAAGGAAAAATAATTATGTTGACTGTTTTGAGGTTTTTTTTTCCATGAGTGGATTATCTTGAAATAGTTAATTAGTATTAACCTTACCAAATGGAGTCAAGATAAAAATCACTGACTAGTAGTATCATGGCATAGTCTAAAAATGCTCCTCTCAAGCACTGACTTTTGTTTGCATGGATTTAAAATGTATTTTTAATGCAAAACTCAATTCGCTTCCAAACATGGTAACAGGATTCAGAAATAAAGAGAAGTATAATTTTTTTTCACATTTCCCCCTTCAAGATATGGTTTTTCAAATCCAATTGAATAAGAGAGAAAAATATTCAGAAGTAAAGGTGAATATATTTTTATGGAAGACAAAACATTCGATCGTTATCAAGTGTGCAATAAAGATTTAATTCTTTGTCTTTCTAGACATTTAACCAGTTTATTAATTAATATGTTAAGGCTTATTTTTAACACTGATTCTTTATACTTAATATGTGTTCTAAAACATTTCCTATGATTTAGAATCCTGGGGATTTTTTTCTCCAGTATGTCAGATGTATTATTTCTGATAGATATATGAATATAATAATAGAATACATCTTTTCTATGGCTTTTAGAAGTTCTAATAGTTTGAAGAGTCAAAGGAGATCAAAGATGCTGAAAATAATTATATGTGTATTTTCAGAAATATGTATCTGATCATTTTTTTCTTATATACACAAAAAATATGAGGTCTGTAAAAAACAGAAATTGTTAATAAAAGATGGTCTCAAATTATAAGTATAAATAAAATATAGGAAATTTGGTAGTTTATAAGATAGGGCAAGAGTGGTTATTTCAGAAAAGACATGGAGAATCTCTAAAATGTTTCTAAATATCATCTTGATATACAATAAATAGAATCAGAACAGTTCTTTATGATTTTCTGTGGAAACCAAACATGGCTATACTAGCATTAATTTAGTTACAAAAAGTTAATATTTTGACCTTATTATTGAAATAGCTTTTTACAAATCTACTATATCAGTAATGTATTGTATTGAAATCTGCTGTATTTATTTAAAATTTATAATGTGCTAATTAAAAAATGTTTTTTTTCTTTTACAGGTAACCAGGTAACCACAAATATATATTTGTGAAAAACAAAAAACCTCATAGCAATTTATACTCCCCCAATTATTATGGACAAAAATCACTTATTTTGACACACACATATGGGAATAATAACTTTATCACATTTTTCAAATAATACAATTCATATATATATTTAAAAGATTAGTAAATGTGCCTACTCAAGACTTTTAGTATTAATTAATTAGGACAGGAAAATGTCTTATAAATAATATTATATTCTAATACTAGTCTGATTTTTTATTTCCTCTTTGCTTTTACATCCTGATTCTTTTTTAGTATGTTTCTTATAATAGGGTCTAAGTTTTAGATGCTACAAAATGATGACCCTCTACAGTTTACAAAAATAGCCAATCCTTCTTGGAGAAAGAAAAAGACAAGTATCCGGACCCAATTTTTAAAAAATTCTAAGTGGAGACTGTTAAGTTTGAATTTGAAAAACAGAAATAAAAGACATTAGTGTCCTTGACATTTTGAACAATATTTCATGCAAAGCCATAACTATTGCTATTATTATTTCATTTTAAGGTACATTTTCAATATTGTCACATAAGCAAATGTGCCCAAAGACTAACTGCATCTTTCTATTCAAGTGTTGTGCAAAAAATGTAAAGTGGTCCAAATTTAGGGAATGAAAACATGACTTTCTCCCATTTGCATGCATAAATTAATTTTAATATTTCTTTAGGTGAATCTAAAACTGTACACAATAAAAACAACAAACCGCACGAATGTTTTCTTTTTTCCTTCCCATGTGCAATGCCTTTCAACAAAATAAAAACATGGATGGAAGAAATCCCCCTGAAAATGAAAGCTATCATCAACAATTTATACATTTAACGAATATATTCCAGAGCCCCCCCCCAATTTTCTGTATTTTCCTATTGATTTCTTTTCCACATTAGTGTGTATATTTCTCTATCTCATACACTCTGCAAATTGGTCATTGTAGTTGATGAATGTGGGAATTTTGAGATTCACTAGTCTTTCCTGAAAGATTTGAAAATATGAGTTAAAACTGAAAAGTCTCAATTATATGAATGATGTACCCGCATGCAATTTACTGATTCAAGGACCAAATTCAAGTGGTTTCCCCACCCCTCCACTCTGCCTATTCAAAGCATTATATAGATTTGCAGGGGACAGTCAACTTATCTGCGATCTTCTCATTGAGACTAACAAAGGTCCAGTCCCAACACCTACTCTTTGCACTGTGTGGTAACTGAACTCCATGAGCAGAAGAAAAGCCCAGAGCTGAGTAAAACTCATCTAGTAACAAAACTGTGTTTCCATTTTTCTTTTTTTGCCTTTCTTCTCCTGCTGCTTTCTATCAGCAGAGCACTTAACAATCATTAATTGGTTAATGTGTTATTTAGGCAAGTATTAATATTCTCATTTTGGAGACAAGGAATCAGGCTTCCTGCTGTGTATCTCCTGGCCCTGGGTAAGGAGCTCTTCAGATGGGAGATTCAAAGTAGGTGAGCCCGTCCTCCTGAGGCCCAGAGACTTGCCCGAAGCGGCTCAGCTGGGTCTCACAGAGCCTTTGTGAGATCGCTGAGTTCCTGACTCCCACTTCTCCGCTCAGACCACCGGGCGACACTGCCTCTAATGACAAAAAAAAAAAAACAAAAAAAAACCCTTTTCCCATCCCACCCCAACCAATGCTCCAAGGACTTTCTTAATTGCAGTGGATACCCTGGGATCGGGAAGCTTATTTGTGACTTGATGAATCTGTACTAGTCTTGCCTGGGTTTCTAGGTTTTGTAGCATTAAAAACTTTAAAGTAACTTTGTACTTAAAAAAAAAAAAAAAAGAAAAAACATGCACACACAGGATAGCCTACCTATGGAGTAGAGATGAAGCATTGATCTCTGAGAGTCTAAGGAATCACTGAGCTCAGAGGTAAATATAAAAAGAGAATTAAAGAGAGGTGCTCATCGACAGACAGAGCAATGACCTTCTGCACAAGTGTGTGTGTGGGAGGGCACTTTACTCCTTAAAGCAAAATATGTAGAACACAGTAAGAGGCATGTCCTTATGGGTGACAGGTCTGGATGAAAAACAAAATGGTGAGCACAAATCCATTGCAAAGATCTTTGGTAATGTAACTTCTATTTCAGATGTGTGAAATCTGACCTCTTTAATGTAGAACCCATTCTGTTCCAAAAACATGACTTTCCATAAAAATAAAATCTTGAAGATAATTTGTTCAAACCCGAATTACTAGGGTTTTATTGAGAGAAAGAAAAAGGTTAACATATGACCTATATTTCATATCAGGATAAGGAGAGGCTTTGAAATCACTCTTATCACCAGTTAGAGCTGTGTTAAATGCAAAAGGATCTTACGGAACTAGAAATTCTATTTAAAATGCACCATAGGGGTGCCTGGGTGGCTCTGTCGGCTGAGCGTCCGACTTCGGCCCAGCTCATGATCTCACAGTTAGTGAGTTCAAGCCCTGCGTCGGGCTCTGTGCTGACAGCTCGGAGCCTGAGCCTGCTTCTGATTTTGTGTCTCCCCCTCTCTGCCCCTTCCCTGCTCATGCTCCGTCTCTCTCTGTCTCTCAAAGATGAATAAACGTCAAAAAAAATAAAAAATAAAATAAAATCCACCATAAAACCTTTAAGACTCATGTTCAGGCTAGAAGGCTGAAGCAAAATTTCATCCATTTTTATTTTGTTTTTTGCCACATCTAGATTTCGAAATAAATGAGGCTCAGACACAGCTACCTTTTTCTTCCCATAGCAGAGTATCCATTAAAAATGTGGTTTGGATCTCACAAGTATTTCCAAGTGGGTCTAAGTCATTTCCTAAATTGAAATTCTCTCAATCCACATAACGTGGGCGTTAATGGAAAGGATACCATGGTGCCCACTTATGAACCTTGGAGAACCGTTTGGCATCCAGGAAGTCAATGCAATTTAGTAGATTTCCTAGAGCATCAATACCACACTTAGTATAGAGATAGGGAGCTCGAGGGTAGAAGTTAACTTTATCTGAGTAGGTGACCACTTATAAACCATAATTTCAAAAGTCAAATAGATTTTTCTTTAATCCAGAAAGCATCATCTACCTAGATGTTGATTTTTGAAATTTCTTTTCAATGCATACATCTTTGGGAAAGAAATACACTAATTTCATCTCTCACTGAGGTTACAAAAGACCGGTCTCAAATGCCCTCCAATTTCAGGTTTTATAGCTCACAAGGCCAATAACACACCTGGAAGTAACCTGGTGAGGGTGAAGAGAGGTAGGGAGGAAACTAAGACGATTGTCAATAGCCGGCCATGTGACTGAAAGAAAATTTGTCTAATATTCAAGTTGCTCCACAACTTGTACTGTTTTACGGTTCTTGTCCTCTTAGAAGACAAAATTTCATCCTGGAAACAAGTTTAGAAAAGCTAAATAAAATCTAGTACTCGTGCTAAGTGTTAGAGAAGGTGCAAGGGGATAGGTCAGTTTGAAATGGGTTTCAATAGATTTCATA
Source organism: Panthera onca (assembly GCF_046562875.1). Lineage (NCBI taxonomy): Eukaryota > Metazoa > Chordata > Mammalia > Carnivora > Felidae > Panthera > Panthera onca. The sequence goes on along the minus strand of NC_138343.1, from coordinate 18,865,299 downwards.
GAGCAAAAAGCAGGAAAAGCAAAGCATGAAGAAATAAGTGGGGACTGTCTAGACTGCAGACCCACAAGTAAGCAGGACCTTGTGCATTCTTTTCCTGCATCTGCACTCTTTTCCTGGCATCTGCAAAAGAGGGAGAGCTGGTTCAGCATTTGCTAGAATCTCTGCTGGGCACAGGTTCGCAAATGCCGGGGTGGACTTTTGCATCACCCATGCCACTCTACCATTACCATCACATAATGCAATAGTGGCAAAAACACAGGCTAAGAGAGTCAGATGTGCCCATGAGCCCTATTGCCTCACGATTCAATCCTTCCAGAAAGTGACTTCTTTTTTAGCATAATGTTGCTATTAGTACTTGGGGAGACAATGTTGACCAGTTGAATGAATTTAACACTGCATGATCCATCATACTTCGGCATCTTTATTTTACACTTTTTTAAGAAAAAGAGCTAAAGGTACCTTGCAAATGTGATCCCATTCATCTGCCCCAAACCTCTATGAGGCAGGGAGCAGACGTATACATGAACCCAGTTTTACAGATAAGAATGTAGGCAGAGAGGAGTGGGGAATGACGAAGGCAGGGCTCTGGAGCAAATGCAGAAGTGAGTGAATCAAAGGGTCCTGATGATTGCTCGGCTAGTGAGAACACGCCATCTAGCGCGGGGCCTTCCCGCTCAGGTCCCAAGGCCTGCAAGTTGCCACAAGATGGTTTGTAACAGAAGCACAGACAGCCCTGGTGTCCTGGCTTCTTTAGGTCTTTCAGTGCACGGTGTATGCACGTATCTAAGCACACACCTGTGCAAAATAAAAACAAGCAAAACAAGAAAAACAAAACAAAACAAGAAAACACCAAAAAAACCCCAATTAAACCAGGGCAGTTTTGCTCAGTATGGAGATTTCTAAAGCAAATGCTTCAGAAGTCTAAAAAGGACCCTACAGCAGCCCTTGACCCAAACCCACAAAGAATTCTATCACATACATTCAGAATCTCCCTACCTGTTGCTTTGCTACAATAGGCACAGTTCTGTCATTTCCCACCTCAGTAAGGGAGTGAGGAGGTGAAGCGATCAAGAATCCTGTGGCACGTCTGTGCTTTTTCCAAGTACAGTTTCTATGTGAGTCGCTCAAGTACCCAAACGCTGTCCTGGGTTGGGACTGTAGACACGAGAGGCTCCCTATCTGCAAGACTGCTCTCCAAGCTACGTGAAATTTCCTCAAGGTTATATTCAAACGAATTTTATGAGGACAGGCCTTCATCAACTTCATAATAAAAACAATGGCCAAAGTCCATAGGGAAAGGGTGGTGGGAACAGAAATATTCTGCAAATTCTTACGAATTAATAGTGTGACACTGTTAAGTGATTCGCATGCCAACACGTCCAGGGAACCAGACATGAAACGTATCTAAATTTTCCTTCTCCTGTACCCTTTATGTCCACCATATAATGGGAAATAACATTCATTCTGACTTCGGAATTCAGTAACACTGAAGCAAATAGGGCTGAGCCTCAGGTTTAAACGTGCTATGAAATTTGGATTTTAAGAATGTGGTGCAATGTGAGAGATTTCTTTTTTAAACTCAAGTTAGCTCACCTAAAGGCTCTGACTTTTTAAGAGAAAATATGACTTCAAGACCTTTGCTACATGCTACTTGAACGTTTCTTAAAATTTAAGGGTGAGCACTTAATGTTTTAAGAATTTTCTCATGGAAATAGTATGAAATGCCACCATTTCATTTATTTTGTGTGAGAGAATTTCAGCCAGGGACTGTGTACTTTCCTGAGAAATTGAAGTGTCCATGGGCTCAGAGAAACCCTCTTTATCAAACTGCTGATATTTACGAATGTTAACTGAGTCAAAGTTGGCATAGGCTGAATCCTGAATTATTTCACTTGATTTGTTTCCATCTCTCTCCCACACAACTATGTGCAGAAACAGTTTATTTCTTACATAGTGCCTTTATTTCTAAAGGAAAACACTGAAATAGATCATCAAGTCTATTTGGGGTATTCAAAAAAAACATTAATTACAATATGCTTGCAACATAATTTTGCAGCCCTTGAAATCAAGTTTTAACACACACACAAACATATACATTCATGCACTAAAAGTACACAGCATTTGCATTAAAATATTTTCATATGTACGTACCTCAACAATGGCACCACTGGGGAGTCTGAGAAAATGGCGGTACAGCTCTTGGAATCCACTGGGATAAACGGTGTATATAGATACATGAGAAATAATATCTCCTGGACCAAGTGCAGACACAGAAATTTCATTTTGCTTTTGGAGGTCACCGCTGGAGATTCTGGACTTGAAGCCATGGTTTTTCCAGATATAATCATACACTGCCACCTAGTGAGACACAGAGCCCCCCCCAGCCCCCCCAGCCCCAGAAATGAAGAGAAAAAAATTAATTAACTTCTGACAAGAGCATAACCAATTTTAAATGATTTTACAATAAATCTGTAGGTCTCTGCCATCTGCAATGCATGCACTCCATTCCATGCATATTTTTATGACATGTATCTAAATAGTGAAGATAGACAAATCCCCGGTGTGTGCTCCATAAAGTTAATTCTAAACAGATGAAGCTGTAATTGGCTCCCATATTAACCCAAAGTAGGAAGATCAAGCGGGATGTGACAATGACAATGTTGATTAAAAAAAAAATGCTTACGAATGGCGTTACGAATAGGTGTTTGTGCATTCTCATCCAAAAGAAATCCTTGCTCATTTTTCCTTGTTCCCACTGTGCTAAGTGCTAAGTCTCGGCATCATCAAAACAGTGGACAAGATAAATTAAAGATGTGTTTTGCTGAACTGCACAGGGCAGGATTTTTGCCTACTTTGTACATTTACCTACTATTTTGCCTTTGTAATGATCCCAACTGTTGTACTTACTGGACTTTTTTTTCTGGTAGGATTTCTCAGGTAACAATTCTATTTTCTGATACGATGTACCTGTGGGGCCTTCATTAATATTAATTGAATTAGGAATGAGTGGAAAAGACACTGTTTTATTGCTTGTGTAAAATATCGGTGATGAAGGGGAGCCTGGGTAGCTCAGTTGGTTGAGCATCTCTGACTCTTGACTTTGGCTCAGGGCATGAACTTGCAGTTTGTGAGTTCGAGCCCTGTATCAGTCTCCGCGCTGATGACGCGGGGCCTGCTTGGGATTCTCTGTCTCCTCTGTCTGCCCCCTCTCTTTTTTAAAAACTTTAAAATATTGGTGATGAAGATTAGACTGTACCATTATAACATTTGTTTGTGGCTGATAAACCTTCTAGTCTCCAGATATCTTGTCATTTCCTACACCCATTGAGCTATATAGATGCTTTCTATAATTTCCAATTTTCGTATCTGTAGATGCCGTAGTTTCAGAAGTAGACAGAGGAAAGTAGTCAATGGATTTCTTTCCTCACTGGTTTTTTTTCTGAGGCAGGAAACATTTATCTGTTTTTTGCAGAAAGTCCATATCAAACGTGTGCTCCAAAGTTAACTCCTCCTAATACGTTTCACAAATACTTTAAACCCTCAGAAATATGTAAAGATACAGCAAACTGAAAGAAAGTTCTGGCCAATTACTCATTACTTCAAGTCTAGTGATTCTTTTTTCTTTGAAACTAAAAAGGCAAGATTGAAATCTGGATGAACAGGTACAGAAGTGGTAAATGTCTTGAAATGGCTTGAATGAGAAAAGATCAAGGTCTATTATAATTAGAAACAGGAGTTTACTGAGGATCCATTCTAAGGTTTCTGAGAAAATCGAAATATGTTTTCGGAGCTAACAGTCTAACAGGAATTCATGGTAAGCATACATTTAACTCAACTTTAGCTGTGATGAGTACACAGAAGGAACCTTATGGAGGAAGTAAGATTTGAATTGTATCTCAAGACCCTCGCAGGATTTCAGTAGGTGTGAAAAGAACCATAGGTGTTTCTCGCAAAGGAGCAGTAGTCCTAATGGTACTGATATGCAAACGTGCACGTTGGACTCAAGGGCCGACGAATGGTCCCATGGATTGGATTGTAGCAGGGGTGTGAGGGCCAGGATATGAGGCTGGAAACATCATCTGGGATTGCAAAGCTGTCAGACGCTGTGCTAACATATTTTGATTGTAATTCATAAAGGGGGGAGTTTTTGGAACAGGGGAGAGGCCTGATTTGACTTGTATTTTACAGGAATAGAGCTGAAAGCATCGGGAAAGGTAGACCAGAAGGACAAGAGATTGGAGATCTTCCCACCCAAGATAGATGATGAGGGCTGGCACTTGGGTTGGATTGGAGACAGAGTCCATGATTTCTTTTCCAGAGGTAGAACCGCCAGAGTTTGGTCGCTAGGTAGACACAGAGGTGTGAGTGAAAGAGAGGCCTCAAAGCCTGAGACCCCACTGGCCAGTGACCCCACTGAAATGGGGCTACGGTGAGTGAGCACGTAGTGCAGCTTTGGTGGGGGGCGATAATCAATTCACTGACTATCTCAAAATGTATGAGAAATTTATGAAACTATGTCACAACTGTGGTAGCAACTATGCAAACACAAATCAATTTTTATAATTCATTCTTTTTTTTTAATTTTTTTTTTTAACATTTATTTATTTTTGAGACAGAGAGAGACAGAGCATGAACGGGGGAGGGGCAGAGAGAGAGGGAGACACAGAATCGGAAGCAGGCTCCAGGCTCTGAGCCGTCAGCCCAGAGCCCGACGCGGGGCTCGAACTCACGGTCGGTGAGATCGTGACCTGAGCTGAAGTCGGACGCTCAACCGACTGAGCCACCCAGGTGCCCCTATAATTCATTCTTAAATGTGCTTGGTCGCCTGGTGAGGATGGTAAGCCACACCACACACACCCAGGGAAAAATCAGGACAGGAACCATGAGAGCCGGCCCTTCAGGCCCCCAAGAAGTCTGTGCAGGTTCAGAACCGAGGCCACCTAGCTCTCCGCCCTGCGCCCACAGCTCCAGGCCAGGTATTACATACATCTCTCCTTCTCTTCTTTAAAGGTGCCCATTCACTGATGTTTCCCAGCCTCTGGATGTAAAAGATGAAGCTTCGGGAAAAGCAGAATACAATGAATGAGACGGGAACAAGCGTGGCATGTCCGGGAGACCCATAGAGCCTCCGCGCCTTCCACAAAGTACCGGGTGATACCGGAGTTAGATTGGAGCCTTGATAGATGAGAGCCTCTCTGTCTTGGAAATGCAATATGAAACGAACCCGTGTGGCAGTCCTGGACACCGTTTGTCCACCTACAGGTCTATGAAGATGTACACATTTGTCTGCGGAGCAGCAACTCCTACTTTGGAAGCCGACTCATTTCAAATGGTAAGTGATCTTCAGGATCTGGGCAGGAAAACGTACCGAGGAGATTTCTTAAATGGTTTTTATTCACTTGGATGACGCACTTCCTTGGTCCTCTCCTTTTTAACCATTTCTAATCCTAGGGAAGAGAGCATAAGTTGCTCTCTGCCCCGAGACATCTTTGATCTAAGTGTCTAGGAAGAAAGAGGTAGGTGGACTTGAAAGTAAGTCAACAATATTTAAGTGGCAGGTCTTAACATGGGCGGTTAACACACACCACACACGCACACACACGTTTGTATGTATATTTTTATTTAACGTTGCAAGTCTGCCAAATTGGTGTATTATTCCCTTTTTCGAGATTAGGAAACTAAGGCTCAGAAATGTTAAGCAACTTGTCTGGAGACACAGTGATGTGATGATATTTACTAAGAGATAATCCTTATTCATCATCCTTATTCACCTCAGTTAGCCCTATGCTCCTGGCTTCTCTCCACAACTTTACTTATTCTCTCCCTGGTGAACTCAGAACAAGAAATCAGAATACCGCCCCCCGCCACGCCCCCCCCCCCCCCCCCCGTCCCGTCCCTTTCGTTCTGTTACATCCAAGCTGCCTCTAGGAAGCACTCATATTTTCTGCCCGTCCATAGTCTAGGTTTAACAAGAGGATCCTCTTCTGAGATCGACCTTGCCTTCCAACTCTGTCTCTTGTCGAGTCTCCTTCCTTATGGGGTGATGCATTAACAAGCCCACCTGGCAGCTGATCTAGACCCGTATCTTCCAAATGGCTTTATCAGTGATGAGGCTGGCATGTTTGTGGCCTTCGGTCTGGTTCCTGGGTTTCCTTAAATTTCTCACATAGCTCAGATGGGGAAAAGACATGAGACCCCAACAATAATCAAGTCACTCTGATATTTGAACCCAGGTTGGTCTCACTCCGAAGCCCATGCACCTCTGATTACACCGTTTGATCACGTAATACATTATTATCTTGGTGTGTTCGCGTGTGGCTGCAGAATGGGGATGTGTCCGAACATGACCATGGATGCGGAGTTTTCCCTTGAGTTAGGTGCTCGTCTGGAAGAATCCGAAGGAAGTTGGTTTTCGGTTTTGCTTTTTTTTTTTTAATTTTTTTGGTTGTTTTTGTTTTTGTTTTGTTTTTGTTCTATCCTGGGTGGGAACTCTATAAACACCCTTTTTTGACTCAAAAAGAGTGTGGCACAGGTGGTCACGAAAACCAGGAACAGAGGCAGTGTCAAAAGCACTGCAGGCATCCCCATCTCTCTGTGCCCCTCCCCCGCTCATGTCCCGTCTCTCTCTGGCTCTCAGAAATAAACAAACATTACAACAATTTTAACAAAAGCACTGCTGACATTAAGTCTACTATACCCCGTGGAACTGTCTTGAGGTTCTTTGAATCGAAGATCAACCAGAAAAAATACCAGGGTGTGTTATTCTCCCCTCTTTTGGACCATAAAGTTGTAACACTAAAGCAAATGGGGTCGTTTTTAGGATTTCTAGCTAGCGGTTCTTAAGATAGGATAATCGAATACCTGTCAACAGCAAAGCATGTGGATCAGGTTAAACCGCATTATTTTCCTGTATGGGTACACGCTCCTTATGGAAAAGAAGACAGAGCACAGCAGAGGTGAGGGAAAGAGACCCATAAAACCTCACTAGAAATGGTTAAGAATCTGAACCAGATGTTCACGCAGAAGAGAATATTTTCGGTTACCTGCTGATATATTGAACATTCTCCCATTGGCCATGAACGCATCCTACCCTACGGGTAATTGCTTTATATTCTGACTTACAACCAAAGACAGCCTGAAGCAGTTGGGGATGCTTAGCTTTGAAACCTTCTTAAAATCCTCCCTAGGGTTAAGAAAGTAGGGCAAGGTAAAAAAAAAATTAAAAAAAGAAGAAGAACATGGATTTTTACAACGGGAACTAAATCTGAAGAAAGGCAGATCAGATGGATGGACACAGAGGTGAGGAGTGATGAGGAAATCACCATTCAATTTTTCTTTGGTCCTTTGGCTCAAGCCTGAATAACCTACGTGAGTGAACGTGATTCTTGGCGACTATGTCCTCTTTGACTTTTTGCTCTATTTCTTTAAAACTAGCTGTAGAGTAACAAGCTTCTCAGCAAAATGCCTTTTGATAGTTGATAAATATTCACGTGCAATATTTCTCATTTGATTTTTTTTTTCAGACCATGAAGGCAATCCAAATAGAGGAAGGGAAAGATTTGTTAAGGCAAATACCAGACAACCTAGACATTCTTGCCTAGGGTAGGTGAGGGATAAAAGGAAGGAAGCAGGATATGATTTTTCTATAAAGTGCATTTTCTATAGATGCCTTTGTTTTCCATTTCCTAGTGAGGAATGGTTAAACTATTTGGCAGTCTGAGTAATATCCCTGGAAAATTGGAGTTCACTCAGTATTTCTGGAAATGATAGGCCAGAAGACAGCTACTGTGCCCTACTGAGTCTGAAGTGAACTCTCCTGTCATCTGAAATCTCTTTCATAAAACCAGTCGACTCCGTCCCTTCCCTTCGAGGACAGCCCAGGAAGTACGCCTCTGAAGAGCTCAATCTGGACACACGGTGGCTTAGAAGAACCCACAAAATGCCAGACCCGCAAACTGTAATCCTTAAATGAAACTCATCATTCAGCAGAAAAACAAGTTAAGGGTGGTAATTCAACGATAGACGAAACAGGCCGGAACAGGTTCAAATGCTGCATATTTCACAACAGAGCTTAATTAAAATAGGACTATGAGGCTGTTAATTGCATTATAATAGTTCAGCATGAAATTAGGTCTGATGTGAATGTCCTTATAGTGGATTTGTTTATGTTATTATAATTACACAGTGGTACATACATTTACTGCATAGATACATTTTTAACAGGCCGGCTCTTGGGGGTGGATTTCTTTTCTTTCCTCACTGGAATTTGCACTCTATTTACAAGTGTGGAAAGTCGGCAAGAGGGAACCAGGGTCAGGAAATTAGGTCATACTGGATAATCCATTTGGTCTCTTGGGTATTTAAAGCTTAGAACTCCAAATAAGTTGTGTCTTGTTGATGGTGATTTTATTCACCATTTCATTGGGAGAGACTGTGTCACTAAAAAACTAGGTCTCAGTAAGATGCGTGTTTTGTGTTGTCTTAGAAAGCAACACTTTTCTTTAGAATCAATGAATGCAAATGTATGACTAAATGTGTCTGTAGTACCACAATATCATGTATTCCAGCGTAGATTTTAAAAAATGGCAACATTTCCAAGATTTGGGTCTAGTAAAAAATAGTAATTCTTGTTCACAGGATGGAAAAAACATGGCAGGACTTAGTTTGGTTTTCCAAATATAAAAATGGATTTACATTTTTCCTTGATTCATCCGTAGTTTCCACTTTCTGGACAGAGACATACTTGGCTCCCATAAAAATCTCACCTATGACCTTGGCTTAAACACTAAACGCTGAGATACTATCAGAAGTTTTGGAAGCAAATATTACACATTTGATAATGTTTCAATTTTCATCGAGATCTTTTTATTTCCATGCAAACTATAGCTGTCAGCAATTTTGCAACTTTCTTCATTTTGTATGTTGCTCTGAAATAAAAGGGCAAAAAATTAATAGAAGATTACCCATAAATAAATTAGGTAAGCAAGACGATTATGCCTTTGTTGTTTCTTTCTTTAACACGACCATTAGGAGTATAGAAGGAGCACTTAAGTAAATTTGAATCAATTTAGAGAAAGGTAATAAACTATGTTGCATTGCCAGAAAGCCATACTTCTGAACAAAATTACCTGTGCTTAATTTAGGTAGAAATTATGCAATTTGGGAAAGCTAATGTATATCTTTATGTGCCTGTATACACATTAGATAATCAGTTTTGCTGTTGGGAATATCTCTAATGTTAGTAACCCCCACAATTTTATATCTCGTATCTATTCGCAGATATATGTGCTTTTCATAGCACTGCTGCAAAATTCTTAAGTAAGGCGCGAGGAGGCCACAAAGAACTTCTGGTTCTGACATGTTTCAAAGGCCTTGGGAGTGGAAGTAAATGAAAGAAAGAGTTACAGGTCATTTCATGCAAGCAGAAGGTCCCAGGTCTTAGCAGTGTTCCCAAGGTTTCTGTACATATGTATGCCAATATTGATAATAGCACCGATGCACCTACTTGGGAACAACTACAGATTCGTTTCAGAGAGCGTGCAAGCATGGAGCAGCTCCCCGTACCCCCTCCCACCTCCCCGTCTCCAGTCCCCGTCCCGCCCCACCCCCCCACACTCCTGTCTTTGCACTGGGAACCGCTGGCATAGGAAGAGAGGACTATATGGTGAAAACGTTTCACTACAAATCTGACATCAGGAGCGGAGATGAGATTCAAAAGATGACAGAAAGGAGAAAGGGAAGGGAAAAAACCTAAACTTTGCTCCAGCCGCCAGCTGCTTTTGGAGATAAATCCTACAGGTGGCAAATGCATTTGTTGAAGAGGAAAGCACTCATAATGACGTGGCCAGCAGTATTTTCCATTCATGCGCTTCCCTCTTTATAGATACAGAAAGAAAAAAAAACTTAATTTTATAGTCAGATTTCATAAAATATATAAACCGTGGCCAAGGAATTGCACAATATACCCAGATCTTCAAACTTAAAAGGAGTCTCTTTTTCTTCCCTTCAATGCCACCAAGAAATGACTTGCTCTTTCTTTCTAAAATATTTATTCCACCAGCACCCCTACCTTTGCTTTGATGTGCTGTGAGCTCTCTATCAGCAAATACTCATCTAAAATCACCACCACCATACTGATGACTCAGACTTGGTTCTTATCCCATACTTTTGGCTTCATTTTCTCCAACAGTAGAAAAATACCAAAGCGTAAGGCAAGCAAACGATAGAGGGAGAAGTTGTCTGTATGTGCATGTATGTGTGTGTATGTTTGAGTGTTTTACTTTATATTCAGGGTAAGTAACCCCCAAAGTTCGTTGCTCAAACATTTTTGCCTTAACTGAAATGAACAAAACTGTACAAATTATCATTTTTCTTATATCCTAACCAATTTTTTTGCCCCTAAACCTTAGTTAGGGAGTATAAATTGGCTGAAAATCTAGTAAGGAAAATTAGCAGCGGCTAGGGTGAACTTACCAAACACTGAGCATGCTCCTGCATGAGTTTTTGCAATGGCTGTTGCGTGAATCTTTCCAAGATACCTAGCAGCACACTCCATTCCTTTAAAATGCGACTCACATGGCACCTTATCAGTGCATCTCTCCTGACCTCGCCCCGTATGAAATGACATTTGTATCCTCAGCCATACCCTGTGCTTTATTTTCAGCACCACACTTACTGAAAGTATTACTAGCAACCACACTCTAGATTTACTTGTTTCTTGTCTTCCTGCACCCAAATGTAAGCTTTGTGAGAAAAAGGGAATAGAGCCTGGTTCAGAAGGGGCCCCACAGATGTATCTGTTGAAGGAACACGTACGTGAATTAAGTGATTTGAATCGGTTCAGTGTTGAAGGCACCCGGTTTTTGTTTTGTTTTTACCATGCCTAAACACGCCTCTTTAGCTCTCTGAAGCTGCTGAAATTGATTCATTTTGGCCAGCTCCGAAATGGATATGCAAAACAACAGCTCTCGTATGTAATTAAAAAAAAAAAAAAAATTCTAAGACCACTCCATCAGAAGTGTCAGCAAGGTGAACTCTCCACCGGCTTCCCACAATGCAGGTTGTAATTCCTTATTTCCTAATTTACCGAAGTTTTTTCAGCTGCTATCTTATCGTATCATCCACCCACTCCACCCACAAGCCAAAGATTGCCTGTGTCATAACTCTCCTGGAATAATACCCCTTTGCACGCATATAAACCTTTACTCCAAAGCTATTATATGATAATTAATTGTCTTATTAAACAGCTCAACAAGTAAAGAAATATTATTTTGACTGGACTAATAATGGTTTAATGGCATAAAAAAGGGACTCTATTTAATATCTTCCTCTTACAGGACCAGGGAATGTTTCCCAATTATTTTTCACAATCATAAAAGAAATCGGTGGGTATCATTTGTGCTTTAAAACTAGGTCCTTTTTCATTATTCAACAATGTTTTTGAGTCCCTCGTTCAAGCCAGATGTTGTGAGATATACAGGTTAAATTATATCATCTTGGGTTCCACGAAATTTACAATTTAGTAAGGGAAGTGAGACACATATATAAATAAGTCCCATTTACAATGAAGTTTTTTTTTTTTTTTTTAAGTTTATTTATTGATTTTGAGAGAGAGTGTATGAGCAGGGGAAGGGCAGAGAGAGAGGGAGAGAGCAAATCCCTAGCAGGCTCAACAGTCAGGATCGAGCCCATCTAAGGGCTCAATCCCATGATGGTGAGATCATGACCTGAGCCGAAATCAAAAGTCGGGAGCTTAATTGATTAAGTCATCCACGTGGCCTACAACTAAGAAGTTTTAAATGCTCTATGAGAGATTAAAAATTCTAAAAAAAATTGAGGAGGCATAAATCATGTCTGGAAGTGATGGAAATAAATGACTCATTCTGGAAATCTCCCCTAGGCTGAGATTTAGAAGGAAGAGAAAGGCTATATATGGAAAGATACAGAATTTTGTCTTGAAAAATAAAAGACTGGGAGAAATTGGCACTCATCTTTCAACCAAACTTCTAGTTTAATGACTTCTAGTGAGTCTAAGTTTCCAGAATATTAACACCTTTTGAGATTTCACGAGATTTTTGTCAATTGCTGATTTCATCATCATACTTAACCATCCTCCCCCACCCCCTTTTTTAATGTAGTTCTCTCTTTGAGCATGAATTTTCCATGGCAGAATAAAATAAAAAAGGAAAACAGCGTGTTGAAAATTGATCACAGCAGTAACTATTTGGGAAAAGATCAATTAAGTATAAGAATTATAAATAATACTTATTTAGGACTCATTATATAAAAGGCTCTGTTCGAAGACCATGGAGGAAGGGAAGGGGGAAAAAATAGTTATAGAGAGGGAGGGAGGCAAACCATAAGAGACTTTTAAATACTGAGAACAAACTGAGGGTTGATGGCGGGTTGGGGAGAGGGGAAAGTGGGTGATGGGCATTGAGGAGGACACTTGTTGGGATGAGCCCTGGATGCTGTACGGAAACCAATTTGACAATAAGTTATATTTTAAAAATAAACAAATAAATAAAATAATAAAATAAAATAAAATGAAAGGCTCTGTTCAAAGCACATTCATTCATTAGTTCATTCATTCAACCTTCCATTCAAAATCTATGTACTCAAATCTACCTCCTACCAGGGCAATATGGACACACGGAACTGAACGAATAAGACCAAGTCCTTGCTCTACTCACATGGCGCGCCAGGGAGGAGAAACACTGGGTACGTAACTGAACGTATCATACATGCTATGGAGGAAAAGGAAACAGGGTAAGGGATGAGGCAGTGGGGTGGAGTGGGGAAGGTAGAGCTACTTCTTGCAATTTTTTTTTTTATTCAGAGCTTTTATTTCATTTGGGGAAAGCCTCTCTGGGAAGCAGACAGTTGAATAACTGTGAATGAAGGGAAGGTGTGTCAGTCATGGATAGTGTAAGACAAAGAAACGGCAAGTACAATGGCTGTGAGTAGAGCACACTTGCCTCATGTTCAAGAAAAAGCAAAGAAACCGAAAGAACTGAAACAAAGTGAGAAAGGGGAGAAATAGGAGGTCAGATCGAAGTGGTGGGAGTCCGTGGTGAGAAGCCAAGTCTTCGGGGATGTGTAGACCCCTAAAGAATGATGGCTTTTATGCTAACTGGATTGAGAAACCATCGAGCATTTGTGAACAGAGGAGAAACATCTATGACATTATAGAGAAGGAATCACTCTGGCTGACACTGAAGGAATAACTCAGGATGGGGAAAATGCTATGGATTGAATCCTGTTCCCTTAAAGTATATTGAAGTCTTAAATCCCAGTACCTATGACTGTGAACTTATTTGGGAATAGTCTTTGCATTCCATCAATACAAGCTCAGTAGCATGAGCCCTAATCCAGTATGACTGTGTCTTTATAAAAATGGGGAATTTGGGGCACCTGGGTGACTCGGTAGGTTAAGTGTCCGACTTCAGCTCAGGTCATGATCTCACAGCTCGTGAGTTCAAGCCCCAGGTTGGGGTCTGTGCTGACAGCTCAGAGCCTGGAGCTTCAGAGCCTCAGAGCCTGTCTCTGTCTCTCTCTCTCTGCCCTTCCCCCACTACCCCCCCTGCTTTTTCTGTCTCAAATATAAACAAACATTTAAAAATTATTTTAAAAAAAGGGAGGGGGAATTTGGACACAGAGAGAGATGTGAACACACAGGGAGAATGTCATATAAATATGAAGGCAGACATTGAAGTGATTCATCTACAAGCCAAAGAATGCCAAAGTTGACCAGAAAATTGCTAGAATCCAGGAGAGAGGCATGGAACAGATCTTTCCTCAAAACTGTCAGAAGGATTCAATCCAGCCAACACCTTAACCTTGGACTTCTAGCCCCCAGAGCATGAGACAACACATTCCTGTTGTTTAAGCTGCCACATGTGTGGCACTCTGAAATGGCAGCCCCAGGAAACTAACACAGACATTGATCCACTTTACATGAATTATTGCATTTAATCCTCATCGTAAACCTAGGTGGTTATCATTACCCCAAATCTCAGGTAAAGAAAATGAAGGAAGGGAGGGGGGCAGTCAACTAACTTACCTGGGATGAATTAGTAAACGGTAGAGCCAAAGTATGGCTGCAAGGACATCTGACTCCAGAACCTAAGCTTTTAAACTCTGTGTCTACTTTGTCTCTAAAGGACACATTTTATTTTATTTTATTTTATTTTATTTTATTTTTTTATTTTTAAATATTTATTTATTTTTGAGAGAGAGAGAGAGAGAGTGCACATGAGCTGGGGAGACAGAGAATATCAAGCGGTCTCCACGTTCAGTGTGGAGCCCATCACAGGGTTCAAACTCCCAAACCGTGAGATCATGACTTGAGCTGAAATCAAGAGTGAAATCAAGAGTCTGATGCTAAACCGACTGAGCCACCCAGGTGCCCCTAATGGACACACATTAAAACTGTAAAGCATATGGAAAATATTGTTGCCAAAGTGCCCTAGCCGCAATGAAGCTAGGAAATTATATTCACTTTAAACCATATATATCAAATAGTTATATCTGTGCTCTTTATTATTGAAATCGAATGATGGGGAACAAGTGTTTGGAGGGGACTTGGCTGTAAAGAAATATCCTGTCTTCTTGCCTTGTTTACCTTGATGAAGAATAATACCCTGGGAACCTACACTGTACCCTGCCTCAGTCATCAGTGAACTCTGGGTCTCAGTTTCTTTACCCATAAAATGAGAAAAATGGATTAAGTATTTTCTAAGGCATCTTCCAGGTCTAAGAGTTATATATTTTGTTTTCTTAACTTTTTTGTCCTTGTGTAAATTTTACGTCAATTCCTTTTTAGAGGTGAAAAGCACCTCCTGTTGAAGACAATACTCACATAAGACTGAAGGGTCACTGCATTATAGAAACTTAGCTTATCAGTGCATTCATGTTGCAACTGCATAATCCATGAAACAGAATGCTTAGAATTGTTAATGTGGCTAATAGAAACTGATGATGCGGTATCTCTTGATTTCTAAGAGATCGACCCTATCAGTAATATAAAATTCTATACGTTTTGGGAGCACCTGGGTGGCTCAGTCGGTTAAGCACCCGACTTCGGCTCAGGTCATGATCTCACGGTTGGTGAGTTCAAGCCCCGCATCGGGCTCTGTGCTGATGGCTCAGAGCCTGGAGCCTGCTTCGGATTTCATGTCTCCTCTCTCTGCCCCTTCCCCACTCTGTCTCTCTCCGTCTCTCTTTCTCTCTCAAAAATAAAGGGAAGAATTTTTTAAAAAAGTATACATATTTGTTATTTATTCTTATTGGGGTTCCCTAATTTGAGTTTACATTAAAAATTTTTTAAAAAGTAAATAAGTAAATATTGAACAAATGTTTCCTTTCAGTTCTTTTCTTGGACCAAGGACAAACCCAGAACACTTTAATTTTTTTTTTTTTTATTATTATTTCATTTGAGAGAGACAGAGACAGTGAGAGTGGGCGAAGGGCAGAGAGAGAGAGGGAGAGAGAATCCCAACCAGGTTCTGTGCTGCCAGTGCAGAGCCCGATGTGGGGCTCAAACCCATGAATCCGTGAGACCATGACCTGAGCCGAAACCAAGAGTCAGACGCTTAACCGACTGAGCTACCCGGGCACTTTAAAAATGCAAACTTTGGATTGTTTGATTATGCTCTGTGTTCACAAAACCTGTAAATGCAGATTATATCATTTTAATATTTGTTTTAAATATTAATAGACCACTGATTTTTGCCTATGTTTTTGGCTTATCATCCTTTCTTGTCTCTGGAAAGCAGTCTTCTCCAGCAGGCATGAGAACAAAATTTTAGATTTGTATTCTTTTTTTTAAGGCGTGTTTATTTTTGAGAGAAAGAGAACATGAGTGGTGTAGCGGGGGAGGGGCAGAGATCGAGGAAGAAAGAGGATTTGAAGCAGGCTGAGCGCCGACAGCAGAGAGTCTGACTCGGGGCTCGAACTCACAAACCGTGAGATCATGCCCTGAGCTGAAGTCAGTTGCTTAACCGACTGAGCCACCCAGGCGCCCCTGGATTTGTATTCTTATCATTTGGGCAAAACTCTTGATTTCTCATTTTCCTCAGTGGTAAAATGGAGTTATTGAACTCAGTAATTTCTAAGAGAATTTCAACCTCTAAAATGTAGTAAGATATTAGAGTGATAATGTGCATTAGGTTGAGAATACATAAGAAATCCAAGACTGAGGGCCATACGTCAGTGTTTTCACTTTCTCAAGTTTCTAGAGATCAGCAAATCACGATAAAGTTATTTGTTAACAGAACTGTTTTCTTCAACTTTGCTATAATCTGAAAGAGTACGAGGCCAAAATACATAAATGTTATCCATTGATCTATCCGTCTTAGGAACCGGAAATTCAAGACACAGGACAATGATTACCATGCATTTCTCACTTAAGAGACCAGAGGAAATAAATAATTCCAAGATTTTAGTTAAAATTTAGCACGAAACTCATCTGCTATGAAATTCTACCGGCTATACACCAGGCAGATTAGCATCTCCCTGTATATCAATAGAATGGAGGAGTGAATTTGTGAATTGTTTATTTCAGGTAGCGTGTGGTGACATGTTTACCAGTTTCTCTTGTTTACTCAGTTTACTTGATGTGAGACTGGAAAATGGATGAGTGGTTAGTTAAGAGGAGGACATCAGTGTTCACTTGTGCTCTTTGCCTCTATGTGTATGTCTCTGTTTCTGTCTCTCTTATAAACACACACATGCACACACTCACACACACACGAAACCAAGCACCTCTATTTTCTGGGTAATTAAAAAAGGTTCTGGGGCGCCTGGGTGGCTCAGTGGGTTGGGCGTCCGACTTCAGCTCAGCTCATGATCTCACAGTTTGTGAGTTCGAGCCCCGCCTTGGGCTCTGTGCTGACAGCTCGGAGCCTGGAGCCTGCTTCAGATTCTGGGTCTCCCCCTCTCTCTGCCCCGCCCCTGCTCAAGCTCAGTCTTTCTCTATCTCTCAATAATGAATAAAGGTTAAAAATAAATTAAAAAAAAAAAAAGGTTCTAATCGAGATTTTAAGCAATGTCAGACTGAAGGAATTTTTTTAGTGAACACCTTTTGTAATCTTTTAAATACAGTTTATTACTGTCTCTGTCAAAACTACAGCTTTATTTTTATTGACAGCTGACCAGCAGCTGCGTTTTGTCCGGCTATCAGATTAGGTTTCAATTCTCTGACATCCTTTATTTTTCTCTTCAGTCTCTTAAGAGAACCAAAACTCTCACATAAGACATTTAGTCTACCCATTTCCTAATAAAGGAGGCATAGAGGAAATAAAATTCATGTCCAAATTCTCATTCCAACATATCATTTTCAAGATAATGTAAAAAAGAATGTAAACAAAATAATAACTGACCGATAATACACTGCCATGTTTTTCTAAAACATTGGGCATAATTACTTGGAGACCATAAGAATATATCAATATCTCTTGAGTGATGGGAAAATTGAAGAGATTTTAAAGACACATAAGTTGATTCTTAAAAACTAATTTTAAAACAAAAAAAAGTTCAAATTAATGAAGTTATTCACATCGCCTGACTATTTCAGCTAAAAGGTTTTGATTGTCACTAATTTAGCTTTTGTTAAATTGGCTCAATGGAGGGTATTTACAAATTTTTAAATTGTTTATGCTACAGATGCCCAATTGAAGTTTGCCAGTGATTTTGTGGGGTAATATCTTGAATTCAGGCAGGAATTTACTGATGGAACATACAGGTATTAGAGATCGGCTTGAGATTCACAAACTGGAGAAAAAGAGCAAGGAAAGAATCAATTCACCCCTGGAGATACTTCAAGAAAATCCTGTGCAGGCTGTATACAGAGTGCATGAGGCATGACATTCTGTCTCCACCATAATTCTAGAAATATCTGTACAGACGTCTTCAAATTCTTAGCTGCACTTCATCTCTTGAATCTTTACCTTTCAGGGGCTTTTAATTCCGAGGTCACCTACAGGCTACCTAGAGTTTAAGAAACACAGCACTCTTGGTGAGTGTCTGTGAACAGGAAACAATAGAAAACACTAGATTCAGGATTAGAAGGTACTTTATACTCTTCTTTTTTCAATATCTATTTATTTTTGAGAGAGACAGAGACAGAATGCGAGTGGTTTAGGGGCAGAGAGAGAGAGGGAGACACAGAATGGGAAGCAGGCTCCAGGCTCTGAGCTGTCAGCACAGAGCCCGACACGCGGCTCGAACTCACGGGCCCTAAGATCATGACCTGAGCCGAAGTCGGACGCTCAACCGACTGAGCCACCCAGGCACCCCGTGGTACTTTATAATCTTAAACTTAAGGTTACTTTAGGTAACTGTTGTTGAGTTGTTATAGGAATTCATAGAGACTATGTGTCCTTATGTGCTTTCTTCCCATGAAGAAACAATTTTTTTTTATAGGAATTAGTGTGTGGGAAGGATGAGGAAGGAGAAGTTGAGGTAGAAATTTATGGGATAAGTCGGGGGAAATGAAGAGCTTATTACTGTAGGCATTATTGAGCGTGACTATTGTGACAAATATCAACCGAAAGTTAACAACAAGAACAAAGAAAAGGTGAATTTATTCTGAAGAAAAATCAACCCAATTATTTACGAAGCGGACATTCTGAATGTAGTCAAATGAGCTGTCTTCAAACACGATACATCTAACGGGGAAAAAAAAATCCCAGGCGGAGGCTAAAAGTGACATTAGATGGTTAAAAACAAGTAGTCGTGGGCTGAAAATCGTATATGTCTTTCCAAAAGGGAAAGAAATAAGGCAGGCTACAGAGGGTGGAAATTGAGAGTTTTGGAATTAACTGGGTATCAACAGAGAGTCCTCATGGGATAGAAAAAAGAAAGACTCCGAAAGCGCCCAAGTTAGAGACGAAATGAGCATTTATAGAGAGAAGATGGAAGAGCTTAGGGAAGGCTGTCATAAAATACACGTTGTATAATACATGATGGATCAGTTCTATTATTTAACTTTCCAAAAGATGTAACAATACAGAGATGTGCTAACCATCACAGTCAGCGTTAATTTACAGTGGGAGAAATAATTAGAATCTCACTTTTTTCCGGAGAATAGAGTAAAAATGTAAACAATGCTTCCCTCCAGGCAAGTGCTTTATCAAGTTGACAGGTGCATTTGAATTTCCATGGGTGGGGGATATAATAGGTTATTTATGTGTCATTTTAATAGAAAGACCCAACCATCAAGATGGACAGCAGACTTTATCAGTACTGCTGTTTGCAACTAATCCTCCAATTTAGTGCCCCATGAAAGTACCTGCAACAAAACCTGTCCATTTTTCTTTTACACTCCATTATGGAAAAATCAATATGGGCGCTATTCATCACAAATCTCCTGCTTGGCGGGTGCCTGAGCCACAGAATCTGAAAAAAAAAAAAAAAAAACCTGACAGTTTAGCACTCTGTGTGGCAGGCCCCATTGCTTACGGGTTTTTTCCTGCTACGTTCTGCCACCCAGAATGGCCCAATTGGCCGAGTATATGTTTTAGATTGTAGTATATGTTGGCCGGAGACCCTGAATCTGATTACTGTCAGGTGAACTTCATCTGGAGTTCGTTTTAGAGCCAAGAACAGGAATGAGTTCATTTCCAAACTTGACAGATTTCCTTTTAATCAGTTTTTTAACATTCAAGCAGTGAATGATAACTGGGAATTTAGTGAATAGTAATTCAGTCAGGCAACCCATAAACTATACAATGATTCGTCACTTCACTTTTCGCCCAGTGTTATCAAAGACATAGAGTCTGCCTACCTATTTTCGAGGAAACTGATCCTTGTTTTTCCTCCAAAACATCTCCACCGGGTTTAAAATCCAAAATCACATGGTCAATGGGAAGAATTCTACTCTCTCTCAAAATAAGGACACCATATATGAATAGAATGTCACAGAGTTCATAACTGTCAACTATAAAGCTACATAAGACTAATTATCAAAGTGCAAAGTGTTCAAACTTCAACACTTGCCCTGCAGAAGAATCTTAAAGGCAGAGAGTTTATTTGATCCCTCTTTGTTTCCTCCCAAATCACCCAAGTTACATACTTGCCTAGTATGTATTATTAGTTCCATGGGTGTCCTACAGAGCAAAAATTCATGTATTTATTTTTGCTATTGGATATGTTAGCAAAAGCAAACCTTACAGAAAAATGCTTTAAAAAACCCATAAATGATTCTTAGACATCAAGATTTTAATTAACCTAAATTTAGGTCAATTGAGTATATTGCTTGGAGCTCTGTACCAGATCCAGCAGACTGGCTCACTCAACATACACTCCAGACCCATTATAGGTGGAGAAAAACCTAAGACAACATTAATCAGATTCCTTTTAAACCCCAAGCCCCCTTTATACAGTCATGTCTTCTGAAACTGGCCAGGGGGGTTCTGTTCTCCACAACCCATAGCTCTGACCAATAAGATATCCAAGGACTGCCCCAGGATGTTGTGCTAGTTAAGTGACAAACGGTTATTTCCATTTTGAAATCATAAGTCTGCATGTCCTTTTGACGTAAAAGTTAAAATTCTACAAATTATCAGCTCACAGTGTTTCCTCAATAGCAACCTCCCGTACTTTAATGACTTTCAAAAAACCAAGTTGCTATATTTTATCTCTGCCTTTCTTTGAATCGTACCTACCCATCTGCAGACATTACCAGAAATAACGTGATGCCATTTGATTTGGGGACCCAACAAGAAACCTCATGTCTTTCAGAGGATAGACGCCCCCCCACCCCTCCTCCGCCTCCACCCATGTACTAGTTTGCCTGTCGATGCAGAGGAGTGATTTGGTGTGCAGTCTTGAGTTGTGTTGATCACATATCACAGAGGCAGAACAGCTGTGCCAAAGGGCGAGAAAAAATTTATCAGTGTGCTCTTTTTATTGGCCTCGATTCTAAGGACTATTTGCTTCCAACAGTTCCGCAGGTGATAATAAAACTGATTCGTTTGGAGGCAAATAAATTCTCTGATATAAACAAACTCTTTGAGAAGTGATGTTACCTCTGAAACTTTTTGATATGTAGATATGTCTCCGATCATACAGCCACACATATTTCCTTACGGGGTGTATATACACATCAAAATCACACCAAACAATGGAGCAATTAATTACAGCGGCAACTTTTTGCTCACTGATTGTTTTATGTGTTTAATTTCTGTCCTACACTTCTGGCTAGTAAGCTCCTTTACTACATACTTCATATGTCTTTATATCCTCCAAAGTATTTACTGCAGCGTTGGACAGAGCAGTGCTCCATAAATGCCACACTCACTGTCAAGGATATTTGGCACTTTGAATGAGTTTTAAAGATTCAAGCAGGTTCATAGCTCTGTGATGTCTTATTAGTAGTATTTTAGTGTCATCCCTCCCTTGCAATGGCCTGCAGAAGCTCCTTCGTTAATGGGCCAAAATTGCACATTCAAAACACAACTTCCAGCGACATCAACCGAGTGGTCAACGTAACCCTGAAGACTTCATGGTCACTGCAACAAACATCAGACACGAGAGGGCGAAATTTGGACTAGCGTTTCTATCAGTTCACAACAGATCATACCTGGACTTGCGTCCATTTTTCAATCATGATTATTGAGGGGCCCTGTTCAGACATTGCTATATCATGAGACACTGTAGCTTGGATTTTCTAAATAATTTTACTCCCTGCTTTTTCTGTCATGTGAGTGATCAGTACTGCCTGGACCCAGGGGATGTGTGATTATTTATGCATAGCTGGTGTGTTTGATTCTAATGGATATTGGAAGGAGTGTGTTCCTAAGAAAAGCAAATCATTTTCATTGAACTATTTTGACAACAGTAGGTATAATATAGTAAAAAAGAATAGTTATTGGACTCAGACCAGGACAGTCAAGGTTTGAATGTTATGTCAGTCACTTGCTTTAAGCCTTCTGAGCTTTAATTTCTCCATTAGGAAAATGAGACTTACAGCTTCCTTTTCAGGCTTATAAAAATATGACATATGACAAAGCAAGTGAGATTAAGTCTATGTTTTATCATTATTACGATTACTATTGTTATTTTAAATGATCATCACTGTTTGTTAGGAACTAGATCATAGTCAAGTAATTAAGAAAGTGCACGTGTTTTTAATAATCCATTGGCTTCTCAAGATGTAAACATTCAGGGGCGCCTGGGTGGCGCAGTCGGTTAAGCGTCCGACTTCAGCCAGGTCACGATCTCACGGTCCGTGAGTTCGAGCCCCGCGTCAGGCTCTGAGCCCCGCGTCAGGCGCTGGGCTGATGGCTCGGAGCCTGGAGCCTGTTTCCGATTCTGTGTCTCCCTCTCTCTCTCTGCCCCTCCCCCGTTCATGCTCTGTCTCTCTCTGTCCCAAAAATAAATTAAAAAAAAAAAAAAAAAAAAAAAAAAAAGATGTAAACATTCAAACAGCACGGCATTTCACTTGCAATTGTCTTCGCAAAATAATTTAAATATAACAAAGTGATATTTATAAGCCGATTATTTTTTTTCTAAGTAGCCTCCACCAAAACTATCTGAAAATCGTTACTCCACTGGAATTGACCTGTGATCTTTTTATAGTGGATCTTGGGTGTATGGCTCTTAAGGCCATGGTCACTTCTACGTACATTTATTCTAAATATATATTTCAAGACCACATGTTTCTTGTACGTTCGGTTCTATATTTTTAGTTGCGTGCTGAACTCTGGTTTCCCTTTGTTGGAGGCTATTTGTCTTGGGGCCCACATTGGTACACCAAAGGTCTTTGATGTGCTTCTCCGACACAAAAGGCCACCTACTCTCAGTGGCTCTTCCTTTAGTGGCATGAAAGGATAGTAGAGGCGGTGGTGTTACTTGTTCTATGTCACCTGCCTAACCCCTGCTTCTTCTAAGAAGCAGGGTGACTAATTCCAAGTCAGATTTAAATAAGCTCTCATTATATATATATATATATATATATATATATATATACACACACACACATTCTGCTTAATGCTCGTCAAGTTGGTCACGTCAAAAAGATCTGACCTCTTCTATTTCTTTGATGTCTTCCCACACCTGTGCCATTCTAAAGGAATTTGGAAATAGAAGCCATTGCCTTCACATCTCATCCCACTTACTGTGAGGTAGGCTTCTAAGGGACATCACATCTCATAACATTCACTAGGTTTCAGGACTTTGGCAGGTATCAGATGATGATAAAGGAAGCCATCTTTGATGATTTCTTTAATCTCAGACCCTTGCCCCTTTAACAGGGTATTATATTTGAGACTGCACACCCATGCCTTTTTTCAAATCATTTTTTTAAGTTTACTTATTTATTTTGAAAGAGAGAGAGTGTGTGCGTGGGTGCTCAGGTGGGGGAGGGGACGAGAGAGAGAGAGAGAGAGAGAGAGAGGGAGAGAGAGAATCCCAAGCAAGCTCAGCACTATCAGCACAGAGCCCAACACAGGTCCTGAACTCATAAACCATGAGACCATAACCTGAGCCAAAACCAAGAGTTGGATGCTTAACCGACTGAGCCACCCAGGCGCCCCAAGACCACACATCCACACTTTTAAGTGGACACAATGAGAAGGAATACTACATTTCAAGGCTAAATATCATGTCTGTATTTCTCTGAATGTGTACATTTCAATTCAAATTAAAAACAAGACTGCTCTTTTTTCTTGGGGAAATCATTTACCTGGACTGTTTGCTTATTGAAAGGGAAAATATGATTTTGTTTGGAATCGAGACTTCTGAAAAACTCTAAAAACACTGCTGAGCATAATGATATAAACTGTTGTCTCCACTGTGTACAGTGCATTTTCCAGACTGTTTCCTCCCAGAAACCCGTTCTATTTTCTTTTCTTGAGTTTCATGGCAGTGAGATAGTAGACTGTAGACTATCTCAGAAATTTGCACAGGACACTCCTTATGGAGAAAGAATACTAGTGTGAACAGGGCACCGGGAAGATACAGCCAAAGGGATACATGAGAAGGTTCTGGTTTTGTGAATTCTTGAAGAAGAAACTAAACTACATTCAAACAAACAAACTAATAATTTGTTTCTGTTAGCCAGAATCATATGGACAAATGCCAGGGAATTAGGGAAATAAAAGCACGTTTTCCTACACTGATCTTAAAGAGATTAGAAAAAAACTCATAGGCTCAAGCAATTTTTAATTTTAAATGTAACCAGTTATGAAATTAAAAATAAGTTATACTTAAGAAACCACTGAGGAGTGAGAAAATGTATGCATTTCAGAGAGCAAAAGACACAGAATCAAGGCAATTTAAAGGAAAATAGAATATCCAATAGTTTGTAAGACAAGATGGCAGAACCAATTAGCAAATGGAAATTCTGGGAATGTACAAAATGGTATAAGTTCTCTCATTGAGGAGCAGGATCCAAACTAGATTTTAAAAACTGAAATACAAGCTGCTCATGAGGAAATACAAAGCAATATGAAAAGATGAATAATAATAGCATTTTTATTTATTAAGTGCTTGCAATGTGCCACACACTTTTCATTGTTTTACTGAGACACCTTCATCCAATATGAGGTAATGCTATTATTGTCATCCATTATGGATTTCTACTCTTTCCATCCTAATAATCTTTTAATGTTTATTTTTTTTTAATTTTTTTTAACGTTTATTTATTTTTGAGACAGAGAGACACAGCATGAACGGGGGAGGGTCAGAGAGGGAGACACAGAATCTGAAACAGGCTCCAGGCTCTGAGCTGTCAGCACAGAGCCTGACGTGGGGCTCGAACTCACGGACCGCGAGATCATGACCTGAGCCGAAGTCGGCCACTTAACCGACTGAGCCACCCAGGCGCCCCTAATGTTTAATTTTGAGAGAGAGAGAGAGACAGAGCGTAAGTGGGGAAGGGGCAGAGAGAGAGAGGGAGACACAGAATCCAAAGCAGGCTCTAATCCGAGCTGTCAGCACAGAGTCTGACGCAGGGCGCAAACACACGAATGGCGAGATCATGACCTGAGCCGAAGTGGGACGTTTAACTGACTGAGCCCCCTCAGCGGCCCTTTCCACCCCAATAGATCCAATTTTTATCAAGTGGTTAGCCTTCCCCTTCAGCCTTGCTCATCTGACCAGGGCTCCAGCTTCCATCAGTCTCCTGAGACCAATGAGAGGTAAAGAGGAGCTGGTGAAAAAAGGTTCCAAGTTCTTGGACGTGAAGCATCATGGTCAGTGGATGTGAAGCTTTTCACTGCAGCAACCCTCTTACAACCGTGTGCAAGGCCAGCCTGAGAGCGAAACTAACACCCAGAAGATGCGCAGCAGAGGGCATTTCAAAGAAATGAGGAAGAATGACGCCAAACTGATTTGAATTGGAGATCAGCTAGATGATCCTAACTGAAACAACTCATTTTATAAATGAGGAAATGGACAAGAGTACTAAGGAGGCAGAATCAGAATTTAAACTCTGCTGGTGTTTCGAAATCTGCACTTACAGCAAGTATATACTATACTAAGAAAGATTCACTAAAGTATAAATACAGTATTGTGGAAAATACCAATTATATACCATATAAGCATTTAAGGTAAAAGAAAAAAAAAGATTCATTTCATACCCTAAAAGGTCAAACCATGGCCATGATTGATTAGCTATAGAAATATAAATCCAAAGTCCTCAGAGGTATAAGAGAACTGTAATAATTGTAATGTCATTTGAGTTTTTGCTAAGTCAGGTGTGCAAAACAAAGACATAAGGTATTTTAATACACTAATAAAGACGATTTGAATTAATGGGCGCTCTGGAAAAAGACATATCAAACTGTAAATACAAAAGGAGAATAATCTTTTTTTTTTCAAGGGTACACTAAACCTCAATAGAGTTTTCAGTGAAAAAATATACAAGCTATACACATTCTCAGAATATATTACAATAGCTGGGAACTAATCTTGTAAATTTAAGTGGGATCGTGTAAGTTTATTTTGTTTTCTAAATGTTTATTTATTTTGAGAGAGGGATAGACACAGTGAGCAGGGGAGGGGCAGAGAGAGAGGGAGAGAGAGACCCAAGCAGGCTCCAACATGGGGCTCAAACTCAGCACAGAACCCAAGATGGGGCTCAAACTCATGAAAGGTGAGATCATGATTTGAGCCAAAACCAAGAGTCGTACGCTCAACCGACTAAGCCACCCAGGGGCCCCCAGAATCGTATGAAGCGTATAAATCGTATAAATTTCTAAAACATTTGGAAATTTAAAACTTAACATTATATCAACAAATAGCATCTTTTAAATACAGATTAGGTCAGAAAAGAAATAAAAACTACAATTAACTACATTTCAGAAAATAAAAATAGGATAACATAATTAAATATAAGATAATGCAACCAAATCTGTAAACACTTAAAGACAGATTCACGGACACAAACAAATGCTTCAAATGCCTAATAAAATAATCCAATAAAAAAGTTAGGGGAAATGTTTCAATAAAACATAAATAAATACTAAAGTGAAAATTAAATAAATCAAATTGATTCATAAACCCCTCAGCTACACATTTGAGCAGAACAAAGCAAAACAGATAATAATCCTTATCTAATCTAGGCAAGATAGAAAAAATAGATACAAATGAACATTTTGAATTCTCAAAGCATAACAAGTCAAAACAGGGATAGAGCAAGGATCAAGAAAATGAAATGCATGATGAAAGCTTTTTTATTTCCTGTGTTTGCATGATGTTGATTCATCCATCCTTGTGTTTCGATATATGTGCATGAAATAGCTATTTTGTAATATTAAACTTCTAAAATCATTTTGCCCATCCTTTAACCTATCTTCCTGTTCTTGTAAGCTTTTTCAACCGATCAGCTTTGAACTAAGCCAAAGCTGTTAGCTTTTTAGCAAATAAAATGTGTTATTAAAAAAATAAATAAATAAGGGACACCGGGGTGGCCCAGTTGGTTAAGCGTCTGACTCTTGATTTCGGCTCAGGTCATGAGCTCAGGGTTCATGGATCAAGCCCCGTGTGGGGCTCTGAGCTGCAGCGGTTTCTCTCTCTCCCTCTCTCTCAGCCTTTCCCCTGCTTGTACATGTGTGTGCACCCTGTCTCTCTCTCCCTCTCTCTCTCAAAATAAACATTCAAAAAATTGAATAAAATGAATAAACATACAGTAGAAGAACCCAAGCTCTCCGCTAAGTTCCATGTTTTCCTCTTTAGCAAATAGCCATGCTTGGTTGCTGCCATCTATTTATAGGAAGAGCTGCGGAGTCTCTTTAGGAAGTACTCGTGGTCAAGGGAAACAAGGCTTCCCCATCAACAAAGCCTCGGGCAACAGAGAGAACTGGTGCTGGGAGCACCATGGTCTTTTTCACCATGACTTGTCTTCAACTCCAGCCTTTTGCCAATGCAAAGTAAACATTCATAAGGTGCTTCAGGTACGTTTTGAGGACATGTTAACCAAGCAGAACACGGAGGATCCCGTCCCACACACCTTGCATCAGATTCTCCTTTGCTGATACCTGAGTATCCTTGTGGGGGAGTACAGCAACAGAGCATAGAAAGTTACTTCTTGACGGAACTAGAGTTCCACTAGTGGTTACGCGCCTTGAGGAGACAGGAACTTATGAATCTACCTTAAGGAAGAGGGAGTTAGCAGCAGAACCGAGGAGATAGGGTGGGGGCCAGTAGAAACAGAGGTGCCTACGGCCCAAGGGAATTTACTAGGTTTTGCAGACGTGGTACTCCATGGAAAGAAACAGCTGTCTACACACCTGGAAGCCCCAGAAGATCAAGGAAGGCAGGAGATAACGTCAGGTGCCTGAGTTGACAGGACCTGTATTTGAACACCCCGGCCTCCCTGAGAACACACAGGAATAACAGTTGGTGGCTTCAGGGAAGGGAGTTTGTACGGTAAGAGGGTATGCGCCAGATGCAGCTGCTGAAAATGGACATATTTTATATTAACATAATGGCACACAACTTTGTAAACAGATTGGTAAGTCTCAATAAAGATGAAAGCTTTCTGGGAAAATCGCAGCTCCTCCACAATAAGCCAAAGAAGCAATAAGAGGAAAACATCAATAACCCAGAAAGAAAATAAATGCATTATCAAAAAATTATTTCAAAACGGGCTTAATGCTAGAGCACCTTATTTGTGAACACAACACTAGAAACATTTTTCAAAACTGGAATTATTCTAATGCTATTTAAACTCTTTCAGACCGGGGGTACCTAACCAGCTCAGTTGGAAGACCTTGCAACTCTTGATCTCAGGGTTGTGAGTTCAAGCCCCATGTTGGATGCAGAGTATGTAAATATAAGTAAAACTGAAAAAATACATACATATAGAGGTACCCGGGAGGCTCAGTTGATGAAGCGTCCAACTTCAGCTCAGGTCATGACCTCACGGTTCGTGTGTTCAAGACCCACATCGGGCTCTGTGCTGACAGCTCAGAGCCTGGAACCTGCTTCGGATTCTGTGTCTCCCTCTCTCTCTCCCCTTCCCCTGCTCACGTTCTCTCTCTTTCTCTCTCTCAAAAATAAATAATAAACATTTTAAAAATGTTGAAAAATACATACATACATAAATACATGTTTTCAGACCAAAAAAGGTAATTTTTATTAAACTATCATAATCATAAATCAAAAAAAGATAAAGTGTAAAAAAAGAAATAACACAAAATCACTTATTAATATATGATTTAAAAATCTTAATAATTCTGAGGGAAATTATTCATTAGTGTAATAAAAAATTATCTCCCTCAACTAAGTAAGGTTTCTCTTCAAGACACAAAATTATTTCAGTGTTGGTAAATATATTACCATATTACATTAACAAGTTTCAAAAGAAACATATTCTAAAACCCTACTAAAAGTTTAAAAGTTTGAATGATATTCAGAATATATTTCTGATAAAATTCTAAGAAAATTAGAAAAAGGATTATTTAATATAAAAAAAAAAGATTATTTACCTTAAACTGAGAGTCAACATAATTCCCAACAATGAAACACAAGAGGCAGACCAATTTAAATTATACAAACAAACAAAAAACAATTAAGTGTTATCTGTTATCACTAGGGCTATTTTTTAAAATTTTTTAGAGGTTTTTATTTATTTTTGAGACAGAGAGAGATAGAGCATGAGCAGGGGAGGGGCAGAGAGAGAGAGACACAGAATCTGAAGCAACTCCAGGCTCCCAGCTGTCAGCACAGAGCCTGATGAGGGGCTTGAACTCACGGACCACGAGATCATGACCTGAGATGAAGTTGAATGCTCAACTGAGCCACCCAGGCGCCCCATCACTAGGGCTACTTAAACTTGTTCTGCAATTATAGATAACTTCAAATCAATAAGATATGAATTGAAAGCAAGGAATACAAAAAAAGGAAAAAAAAAAGAAGAAGAAGAAGAAGAAAAGAAAGAAAATAAAAAATGTAATCAGAGAATAAGAAGTGGGTAAGAGTTACCTTACTATTCCAAAACTCTGAAGAGAATAAATAGAAAAAAAAAAAGGTCTCTTTTTAGATTAATAGGGGAATACAAAAATCAGACACAAGATAAATATTTTATTAAGTCAGTAACTTTGCTATTTAAGAGCATAAGTAGTTAAAAGTACTGTCAAAAAGAAAAAGAAAAAAAAGGTGGGGGGAGGAGGTTTAACTTAAAATAAATTTAAAATAAGGAGGAAGTACCTTGCAATGTATTCAACCTAGAAGAAGAACACTCTAATGTTTTCTTAGAGATTTTAAAATGAAAATGTAGCATAATTAGTGGATTAATTTATATGCCTGGAATATAGATTCCAAGCTATAAATATTTTCACAGGGTATTTACACAGGATGGATCATGTTCCTGTATAAGAAGACTATAGTTAAAATATATTCACTAATTTTTTCAGGCAGTTCTCACCTTGCTTGGTACTGTGTTAATGAAAATATGTGTATATTGGACAGATGCCTTGTTTTGCACACTCACGTGGTATGAATTCCAGTTAATTATGCTCATTGAGAACTGTCTGTAATTTTAAAGCAATTTGGTACAATCCTGATGACATTTTTCTTTCTAACTTTGGCAAGATGTTTCTAATGTTCATCTAAAAGAATAAATACGCAAGCATATGTAACAAGTTTGCAATGGCAGAAAGACGAGAATAAAATTGTGTGATCAGATATGAGAATTCATAAGGAACAATTAAAATACTATGGTCTATAAGAATTAATAATGAATGTAATAGAATATTTTGTCCCCAAATAAGTCCCAGTGCATGCATGTCTTTAATAGTTAAGGGAAATTTGATAGTTAAGAAAGTGATAGATTTTTTATTGGATTCTGATGATGCCACCCACACACCAAAATAAATTCCCAGGTGCATCAAAGTTTTACATGTTTAAAGTAAAATTATTTTAAAAATATGAGCAGTGACCTTATTGCCACATCTTTTTCAAAAAAAATTTAATGCTTATTTTTGAGAGAGAGAGAGCACAAGTGAGAGGGGGGCAGAGAGAGAAGGGGACACAGAATCAGAAACAGGCTCCAGGTTCTGAGCTGTCAGCACAGAGCCTGACGCGGGGCTTGAACTCATGAACTGCGAGATCATGACGTGAGCCAGAGTCTGACACTCAACCCACTGAGCCACCCAGTCACCCCACAGTGACCTTAAGCCTTAGACCAACTAATTTGGAGTTAGAAAGACTCAGAAGCCATCAAAGCAATGCAAGTACTCAGAAAGAAAAACTTACATCACTAAGAATTAAAGCTTTAAAAAAAATGGTCATTATTAAAAGGCTAATGACAAACTGGAAACATGTTTGTAATAATAATAATAATAAAAAGAATGGTGACCAAAAGTAAAACAGTATAGCTATAATCAGTAATGAGTTCTGACAAATTAAAAAGGAAATCGCTAACATCCCAACAGAAAAATAGCAAATGTCCTAAGTGAACAGCTCACAGAAGAAATGTAAATAGACATTAAACATATGAACAACTTCAGAGTCATTAGCAAAGAAATAAAAATTAAGATGATGAAATTCTTTTTCACACTGGCAAAGCCTTTCTTGATTCCTTCCTTCCTTCCTTCCTTCCTTCCTTTTTCTTTCTTCCTTTTTCTTTCTTTTTCTTTCTTTCTTTTTCTTTCTTTCTTTCTTTCTTTCTTTCTTTCTTTCTTTTTCCCTTTCTTTCTCTTTCTTTCTTTCTTTCTTTCTCTCTTTCCTTCCTTTCTTCTTCCTTCCTTCTTTCCTTCCCTACTTCCCTCCCTCCTTCCTTCCTTCCTCCCTTCCTTCCTTTCTCTCTCTCTCTTTCTTTCTCTCTTTCTATTTTTAAGAATGACAATCAGTGATGGTAATGATGGGTTGGAATGTATACTGCCCTGAACCACTGGTGATAATTTAAGTTATTACATTTCTAGAGAGTAATTTGTTAACAGGTCTTTTAAAGTTTTATATCTTTTGATTTGGTAATTATACTGCTAGGAAATGAGCCTAAGACAATTATCACATATGTGGACCAAGATTTCTGTATAACAATGTTCATTATTATTCATAACAGTGTAAAATTAGGGGGAGAGGGGAGGAACTACTTAAATGCTAAATAATAGTGTGGGAGGGTCCCCTCCCCAAGGAGAGAGAAAAAAGGAGGAGAAAACGTCAAGGTGACCTGGCTATGTGCGCACGTGACAACATCCCTCATGACCTTGTAAACTGAGACTACTTAATCAGACTACACCTTTGTGTGTGTTACTATAAATGGGGGACAAAGAACTAGAAAATGTATTAAAAAAACCATGGCACATGTCGTGCGGGCTCAGTTCTTGGGGTACGGACCCAACTAGGCAGTGTGGGCACAAATAAAGTTGCTTCCTGGAAATTAAAAAGCCTCGGTGTCATGACTCTCTGTGGGAGAATCCTGCTACGGTAGAAAATGAGGGCACCTGGGTGGCCCAGTGGCTTGAACATCTGACTCTTGATTTCTGCTCAGGTCATGTTCTCATGGTTCCCGAGATTGAGCCCCCCAGTGGGCTCCACACTGAGCGTGGATAATGCTTACTCTCTCTTCCTCTGTCCCTCTAACCGACTCATGCACACTCTCTCTCTCAAATAAATAAATAAATAAATAAAGGAAAATAAATTAGATCAATA
Organism: Panthera onca; assembly: GCF_046562875.1. Lineage (NCBI taxonomy): Eukaryota > Metazoa > Chordata > Mammalia > Carnivora > Felidae > Panthera > Panthera onca. The sequence goes on along the minus strand of NC_138343.1, from coordinate 18,833,199 downwards.
TTGGTACTCTTATGCAAAAGTCTACTATATAAATAAATATGAACATCATAGTTCCATAGAACCGTTAAGGACACGGGAAAATGTTTTAAGCAGAGTGAGACATGCATACAGTTTGACCTTAAATTTTTTTTTAATTTTTTTTAACATTTATTTATTTTTGAGACAGAGACAGAGCATGAACGGGGGGGAGGGCCAGAGCGAGAGGGAGACACGGAATCCGAAGCTGGCTTCAGGCTCTGAGCTGTCGGCACGGAGCCCGACGCGGGGCTCGAACTCACGGGGCGCGAGATCCTGACCTGAGCCGAAGTTGGACGCTGGAACGACTGAGCCACCCAGGCGCCCAGTGTGACCTAAATTCTGCTGAGATTTGAAAATTGTGCCTCATTCTCCTTTTCTCCTGATGCTTTTGGTCCACTCGCCAATTTCTCCTGGAACGCGCACGGACTACACCGGCCACCGGCCAACGCCCCACACGTCATGCAAAAGTCACCCTGTCTCTCAAGAAGACGGAGGTCTGCACCCTGAGGCTCTCGAGCGCCTGTGTCTGGTGTGGGAAAGAAATCCTGTGTCTTTAAATCCGCGTTCTGCGGTCGGGGGGGGGGGGGGGGGGGAGGGGGCGCCCCTGGGAGGTTGTGCCGAAAGTTGCCTCATTAAGCGGTTTCCTAAGGAGAAGCCACGTGATCAAGAGCTCCCGGCACCGTTTCTTCGGATTTTTAATTTCAAAACCTCTCGCTTGGCAGAGGCAGACCGGGGAGCCCTGTCGGTGACCGCTGGTAGTTGGCAAGGACGGAGGAAGCCCGGGAAGGAACAGAGCTCAAGCCAGCGCGTTTTAATCAGCTTCTAGCCGTGGAAGAGCCAAGATTCGCGAGGGCCTCACCCCCCTAGGTATCAGCAAAGTGACGCGCTCCAGCGTGGCTGGGAGGTTTTATGGCGATGTTATCGCTCAGAGAACAGAGACATCAAGGCCGAGGAGTGGGAAGAAAAGTACATAATGTTTTTCACACACTAAGCTTAATTTCAATATTGTTTTCCGCTCCTGGGGCTTCCCCCTGAATGACTGTAAAACGCTATTGTTTTGAAAATTAGCGCATTGCAAGGAAAATAGCACCTTTGGTGACCCTGGTACACATCGGGGCAGGCTAAGTTTGCCCTCCTTTCAAGAAAAAAAAAACAGATCTGCAGAGAACGACAAAGATAAAACTTTTTTTCTTTCTCTCCTTACTTTGTTTTTCTTTCTTTTTTTTTTTTTTTGCATTTGGCACAACCCACATTAAAAAAGAAAAAGATAAAAGGAGAAAGCACAATGCCAGCAACGCTCCAAGGAGCCATGCCTACGCTTTAAATTCAGCTTTAGGTTATTTCTAACTTACGTGACCAATATGAGCTACCTGGGGTAGGGTGACACACGCAGGTTTTGAACTTGACGGCATTACCCAGTGTTTCCATACCCCCCCCACACTTCTGAATAATTTCTGGTAGGATTATATACTGCATTTACAGCTGTGCGATGTGCAGTGGCCATAAAACCATCCGTTTGTATAATCTCGGGGCAAAAAACACCACAAAGGGAAGCAATGGGACTGGGAAAATGATCGATCTTCATTTACGCATTTAAAATTTTTCTCACTGTGAGAGCCTGGTGAGGTGGATGTCTTCCTGTGAAAACCGCAGAGAGCCAGCTGCCTTTTCCTCGTGCAACAAACATCAGCAGAGACAATAACATTAAGGATTCATAATCCCACACAGAAGAACACGACATTATCCTAACTAAATTTTCTCCTTTTGCATCCCCACGACTTATTAATACACAGGATAAAAAGCTATGGGAGCCCCAGCTTCCACTGCGTATGTGATGGAGATCACATTCCAGCTGTTCGATTTGGAAGCCGTTGTCCCAGAGTCATCAAGTTCTGGTGGAAATAAACGAAAAGGGGGACGTCGGATCCTTGCGGTTTGTCTGAACACACGGCCTTCGTTTCTTCTCTTCACTATGTCCAAACTACCACTGAAGTCCAAAATGCTCTCCATCTTCTCAGTTCCGTGGAATTCTTACCTCCAGTGAGGCTACACGTGGCCCTCAGACTGCGATAAATACCTCGAGCACTTAAAATCCTGTCTTAGGGAAGAGACACCGATTGTGGCTCCACCATCATGCAATCTTTTTTGCTCGTTCTCTATCCTTTTCAACCCCCCCCCACCCGCATTGTCTCCAGGACTGTGGCTTCCTGCCGGCCAAGTCTCAACCCTCTCTTGACACGCTCTTCCTGATTTGAATATTACCAACGTGTGGACGACGCTCAGATTTAGGTTGCTTTTCCAGACTTCTCCCCTGAGCTAGAGACGTGTGTCCAATTGAATGTTGGACATCTGCACAAGTGCACCTGGCAGGCATCTCAAATTCCACAGAGCTGGAATAGAAGATGGCTTTTCACCCCACCCTGTTCCCTAGAAAAGGGAGTCTCTGGCATCTGCCTTCACCAGTCTGTGGCACTGAAGCATCCCTCAATTGCTCAGACTTAACATCTGGGTGTCACCTTCCATTTCCTGTTCTTCACGTTCCCCATCCAGCCAATCCATCAGAGTGACTTCATAGAAACCTTTTCTAATAGCTCATTCATTTATTCGTTTGAAAATTTTCTCTCCTGTTACTCTGCTTCACTCTGAAGAGTCAGAAGAGATACTCCAAAGAGTGGCAGGAGGTTTTAGGCAATGTGGTGGGGTGAGAACAGAGGGTCATCGGCTCTTCTTGGCGTCTTTCCATGCCCCGTGTTCATTGAGGCAATCTTCCTTATTGCCTGGTCACTGCTTGTTCCACTGAGGTTGGCAGCTGATGTAACTCATGATAAGGCCTTCTGCCTGGTCAGGGCCCAATGGTGGCCCCTGGATGATTCGGCCACCCCTCAGATCTTACTGAGGCTTCTGTGACATCTTCTGTCATTACTTCCATACAACCCTTGACCAGGCTGCTTTATCCTGCAGCTGAGGCTGTGGGATGGCCAACGAGGGCCGCCATCAAGGCGCCATGGCGGTATTGACTGCCTCGCCACTCGGTTGTGCTTCCAGCTTCTTCCATCTTTTCAGGTTTGTCCCCATGTTCCCAGGAATAGGGAATCACACCTCTACCATATGCTTTGTGCCCTACACTTTTAGTGTTAGCTTCAAACACTACAGTTTTGGTGGAGCATAGAGGCTATACTTCAAGTTTCCATCAGCTACTTTGCATCACCTCCTTTTCTTAGCCCAAAGACTAGAATGTAAGGATGGGAACTACAGATCTTAGAACATGCCTCTGTCGCTCCTAATTCTATACCTGTCACTCCTCCCTGCCAGCTCCCAAGGAACAAGGGACAACCTTCAAACTTTTATACACTCTAAATAATATCTTCTTCCATCCCAGTTCTGACACCCAGACCTGTGCTGTATCTGGACTGGGTTTGGGAAAGAGAAGTCAGCATATGCATTGAGGAAGTTACGGTAGCAGGCATTTCAAATATTTTGCATTGTTGAGATGGCACGTCAGGGTTTTAGGTGCCTCTTTTGGATATTTCGTATAAATATATATATTTTTTACCCCTGTGTAACAAATTACCACAAACTTCGCATCTCAAGACAATATCCATTTTGATTTTACGGTTTCTGTAGGTCAGGAGTCCAGGCTAGTTGGGTCCTCTTGGTGAAGGTCATCCCAGGCTACCGTTAAGATATCAGCCAGGCTGTGGTCTCATCTGGGGCTTGAGTAGGAAGACTCCATTTCCATGCCCATTCATGTTTTCAGCAGAACTGAATTACCTGTGGCTGTAAGACTGCAGTCCATGTGTTCCAAGCAGCTGACACTGAGGGATTGCTTCCAGTAACTCAGGACCTTGACACATGGCCCCCTCCATAGGTAGCTCACGATGTTTCTTTTTTTTTTTTTTTTTAATTTTTTTTAACTTTTATTTATTTTTGAGACAGAGAGAGACAGAGCATGAGCTAGGGAGGAGCAGACAGAGAGGGAGACACAGAATCTGAAACAGGCTCCAGGCTGTGAGCTGTCAGCACAGAGCCCGACGCGGGGCTCGAACTCACGGACCGTGAGATCAAGACCTGAGCCGAAGTCGGACGCCGAACCGACCAAGCCACCCAGGCGCCCCTCACGATGTTTCTTTAAGGCTAATGAAAGACTATCACTTTGAGTCTCTCATACAAGGTCTGGAATGAATTTTAAAGCACTCATCCAATTAAGTCTGGCCCACCCCAAATCATCTCCCTTCTCATTAATTCAGAGCCATGCCATTTGGAACTCCTTTATATCTACATAATCCCTTCACCTTGGCACATAACTAACCTAGTCACAGGGGTGACTCATCACAGGTTCATCTTGCCTTCCATGCTGGGGGATCACACAGGGTGTTTACACCAGGGGGTGGAATCTGGGCAGCCATGTAGAATTCTGCCTACCATCGTGCGCCTGGGTGGCTCAGTTGGTTAAGCGTCTGATTCTGGGTTTCACTCTGGTCATAAGCTCACGGTTTGGGGGATCGAGCCCTGAGTCAGGCTCTGTGCTGATAGAGTGGAGCCTGCTTGGGATTCTCTCTCTCCCTCTCTCTTTGCCCCTCCTCTGCTTGTGTGCACACGCTTAGTCTCTCTCAAAATAAACACCCGTTTAAAAAAAAAAAGAATTATTCTTACCAGAGTGATATTTGCAAGGGACTTCTTTCACTTGGCTTAATGCTTTTGAGGTTTATTTATGGTATATGTATTAGTCGTTCTCTTTTTATTGGTGAACAGTATCCCATTGTTTGGATATATTGAATTTTGCTTACCCACCACAAGTTGAGCAAATTTTTAATTTTGTTTCTATTTTTTGGCTATATGAATAGTACAGCAGGGCTATAAAAATTCATGCACAAGGATATTTTTTTATTGCTGTGTTTTTGGATAGACATACAGAAGCAGAACTTCTGGGTTGTATGATAAACTTAAAGTGATAGGTCTTAGGAAAGGGTAAGGTCTTTGGACCCATATCCCAGCTCTATTCTTGTTCGTGTGTTCATCTTTCTTTTAACGTTTGTTTATTTTGAGAGAGAGAGAGCAGGGGAGAGGCAGAGAGAGAGGGAGAGAGAGAATCCCAAGTAGGCTGTGTCTACACAGAGCCCAACTCGGGGCTTGGGAACTGTGAGATCATGACCCGACTGGAAATTAAGAGTCAGATGCTTAACTGACTGAGCCACCCAGGTGCCCCTCCCAGCTCTCTTCTTGCCAGCTGTGTGACCTTTGGCACGTTACCAAAGCTCTCTGTGCCTCAGGTGTCTCATCTGTAATGGCACACAGCTATACTGTAATGGTAACAGTATGACTCTGGAACTAAACAATCCATGAAAAATGCTTGTGCATGGCTTAACACAGAGTAGACACTGATTGTTAGCTACCATTAATAGTCATTCTGAAAACCTAGGAGGCATTTAATAATGATTTACTAATTGACCAATAGGCTGATGAAGGTTTGGCTGGATAATCTGTACTGTACCTAAGCTTCTGATATCTGACTTCTATATAATAACGGTTCAAATTTCTACTTCCTGTTCTTAATCATATGGTCTCTGCTTTGGGATAACTCTATGTAGGATTGATCCTTTGAGAGATTTTGTCAAACATCTAGTACCTGCAAAGATGCCTTAATAAACATCCACGTCTTAAAATCTCCAAATAATAAATACAAGTAATGGGAATATACGGGCTTCCCCTTTCTGGAATAATCTTCTTCCCCTATGTGACTTTTAATATTCTGCTCTCTCACATCAAATAAACCCTGAGGTTTTTTGGTTGTGTTTTTTGTTTTATTTTGGTGTTTATTTTTTAACGACAGGCTGGTGGTCTGTCTGGAACAAGCTTGACGTGTGAGGACAAAATAAAATTTTATTTGCCGCTTGCAGACTAAATAATTCTTATCAAGAAGAAAGTTTATTGATGTTGTAAGCAACATGATGCCTTTTGTGGTGAGGGGATCACCTGACTAAAAGCGCCTCCCACTTCCTTTCCTCTCTTCATATTCTTTTAATTAAGAAGCCTGCTGATGAAAGGGTCGTTAGCAGGCACATTTCCTAATCTTGGAAAAATAAGGCTATTTTAAGAAATCTAGCAGGCTCAACGTGTCATGTTAATTCCGAATACCCCCTCCTTCAGGTAGCACATAGAAACCTTCCATTTTTTCAAGTCACTCCCTTACGAGAGCCCAACTGTAGGGAAACTCTTACCACTCCCTGTTTCCTGGTATATAAATATAGCATTTTTGCTATAGGAACGTCATAATTACTTGGATGATATGATATTGCTATATCACTGAGCTGGTCATGGGATAATGCTATACCGAGAAAGAAAGAAGGAAAGAAAGAAAGAAAGAGAAAGAGAGAGAGAGAAAGAGGGAAAGGAAGGAAGGAAGGAAAGAAGGAAGGAAGGAAGGAAGGGAGAGAGAGAGAGAGAAAAAGAAAGAAAGAAAGAAAGAAAGAAAGAAAGAGAAAGAAAGAAAGAAAGAAGGAAAGAAAGAAAGAAAGGAAGGAAGGAAGAGAGAGAGAGAAAAAGAAAGAAGAAAGAAAGAAAGAAAGAAAGAAAGAAAGAAAGAAAGAAAAAGAGAGAGAAAGAAAGAAAGAAAGAAAGAAAGAAAGAAAGAAAGAAAGAAAGTCATCCTGTCGGTCACCACAACTTGTGTGAATCACCTGGGGGGGGGGGGGGGTGGAATGTGTCCTCAGACCAGGAAACAGAACTCCATAAAGATCCTAGTTTGCTACCCTCAAGGACCCGAGGAGATCATTTCCAATCTTACAGGTTGTAAAAAGTTTCCTTTGTTTAGCAGCCAACTGAGAGTCAAAAAACAAGGAACCAGGACATTCCTAAAACTTTCAACAGGCGCTTCAGAGTAAAGGTGTGTCACTTGATGTTTAATTGGGCCAGGTCTTCCCAGGGAGTAGATCAGCTCTGGCGGGGTCACAGGCTGGTTTGTAAGCTGCAACTTTTTACATTTCCATCTTGTGTCCCTGTCGTTCCTGATATTTAGCCAGTTCTTTTGTAAGTCCTACTCGGGCTACGTTGAAATACCCGAGGAGGGGAAAGCTTGTCCACCCTTCTATTGGAGTTTGAGAACAGGAGGAAGACAAGTCTGCTTCAGCCATCAGGAGCAGCAATGCTACTGAAGGAATCCCCAAAGGGAAACGACACCAAGGTGGGACACGATCGACCACCGTCCGTGTCTGAAGATTAGTATTTTTATGGTAAAATCATCGGGGTTTTCTGCGTGACATTTAAGAAGGAAACAATTTCTTTTATACCACGCCTCTCTGATGTGGTCCCTGACATTTCAACTCCTGTGGACCTGACTCATTGTCACATTAATAATCGCCTCAAATTGTTTTCCATTTCTTAAAATGCTTATAGTTTCTATCTACCCTCATAGAATGGTGTGTCCTTTGAAGATAGGAATGTGACTCAACATTTACTATTTTCTCATCCTGTGGTGTGTGATATGCACGTTCAACCTCGTTTAAAAGCGGTTGTAACCTAGATTTTTAAAAATTATTTTCGTGTCTAACAGCTTCGATCTAATAGTTTAAATGATATCACATTCAACAAACTCGTGACCTTCGTTCCCCATTCTTTTGTGAAATACCCCTGAATGTTGCCTTATGTGTTATTACAAAATTCAAACAGCTGTGGAGGAAAGAGAAAGAACACAGGTGTTGGGGTCCAAAATCCCAAATTTCAGTCCAGGGTTTTCCTTTTACTACAAACTTTGTCCAAACCTTCGAGCCGCTCTGACGTCTTCTTTTACTGTTAGGTAGAAAAATAAAAGCTGTGCCTTAAAGTTATGTCATTTTATCGAAATTATATGTGTGAACATGTTTGATTAAATTACTCGTGGTAACAGAGGCAGTAGCAGCAGGATAATTAGAGCAGGATCTAGGAAAGTGCTTTTATAAGTTTAGCTGGAGAAGATGTTCTTTAACAGGAGGGCATAAAAGCATTTTAAGTCAAGCAGTAAACTTTATAAAAGGAAGTAATATAATACACCCTGGATGTATCTTATAATATAAACTGGAATATTTATAGTCACATTCAATCATATCAAACAGCTTAAAAAGGATGTGGGCATGAGGGTCCCTACAAATTATAAATTCTAAAAATCAAGTACTTTTCTTTCTTCCTTTAAGAGGGCATCGCCATTTAGTAAAAGAAAATAGATCGGTGTCTTATTTAGTGATAAATAAGCAAGAGAAAGCTAAGGATAAAATTGAAAAAAAAAATCTCTAAACTAAGACTGGAAATGTCTTTTCTCCTCCAATGGGTCAGACCTATTCCACATCCTATGTCAATTGTGGTTCAAAAGTCAGTAACATGCAGCTCCTAAAAAGAGTCATCTACGCTTGCAATGAAGCTTCCTTTCTTAAACTAAAACCGAATCTTGAAGGCAGTGCTCAGACTGTTTCAAGTCTGGCAGTTTTGCATACAAAAGTACCAGTGTACTTTTCAAGATCATAGCTTCCACACATCCAAGCGACTGAAATCCTCAGCGTTCTTTTACTTAACCTACACATTGCTTCAAACGCTGTCGTTTATAAAGCAGTAATGAAAATAACAAGTCTATAAACCTGTGCTAAACGGCAGGAGTTTGGAGCTCCCAGGACTTCAGGACTGTAGTTGACGCAGTGATTTATATCTAATGGAATTAAGGAAACGGTATAAAATGGAGGAGAAAAAGAACACTCAAGAAGGGTGTGTGTGTGTGTGTGTGTGTGTGTGTGTGTGTGCGTGTGATGTGTTATCATAGAAAGAAATACTGTGATGAATCACAAGATTCAGAAGAAAGACGCTTGGAGATCTCTGGCCAGAAAACCACTTGACTGAGGCAAAAAAAAAAAAAAATCATGTGGCATCTGTAAATATGCTAAAACCCAAGAGCAGTACAGGGCAAAGGAAAACACTCAGGGAGTGGTAGCTGCAGATTTTCTATAGACATAACAGGGAAGAGGTGGCATCTTCAGGTTGGAAGTGGGTTAGGGTATTTATTTTGAATCTGCCAGCAGTTTTAAGTTAGGTTACACATTTTGGGGGGCTGTTTGGAGGTGAGAGGTTAGTGGAGATTATTGGGAAGAGGTCACATTACCCCAGAATTAAAGGATCTTCTGCATATTTTAATTTTTATTTACTTATATTTGACTTTTTAACTTTTTTTTAATGTTTTTTTTTTTTTTTGAGCGGGGTGGGGAGAGGCAGAGAGAGCGGGGGATGGAGGATGTGAAGCCAGCTCTGTGCTGACAGCAGTGAGCCTGATTCCAGGCTCAAACTCAGGAACTGTGAGATCATGACCTGAGCCGAAGTCAGATGTGCCACTTGACTGAGCTACCCGGGGACCGCCCTTTTTCTGTATTTTAAGGGACTGAAGACAGATGTACTAGCTGATTTCATGCATTTTAATGAGTTATTTGGTTTTTGGGCTTCGAGACCAACACCCTAGCTCCTTATGCTCCTGAGAGCAGAGGCAGGACTGAAAGCCTCTAAAGTTCTACTCTCCCAATTCCCAAGTCCATTTTATGAAATGTCTTGACTTCCAGTTGCACAGGGACGGCGCCTGAATGACAACAGTAAACCCAAAGAACCGTTTGTTGATTTGTTTTCTTTGCACAGAGTTGGCCACTCTTTTAATATGGAGTCTCAGTCTTATTTTTTCAGCTTTTTGTGCCTGAAGAAACTAACATGGTTATTAATCTACTGCGTAGGGACTTTTTGTTCCAGGAAGATAATATTTTATTACTATTATTATTCACCTCTGTTGAGACACCTACAGGATTAACATGACTTTGAACTCTTCCTCCGTTAAAGTTATAGGATTCAGGTAAAATATGGTACTCTGGTTCTTTAAAGTGGTCTCCTAAGGTTTGGGAAAATCTCCCTACCCGTAGGACCCTCATCAAGGTTTTCCAAGTATTCCCTTACTGGATCTTACCACGGGAGCAGGCTCAGCTCCTGACCAGTGTTTTGAGAGCAATATTAAAATCCCAACTTGACCTGGAATAAAAAAAAAAAAAAAAACTGGAAAGCCCACTTCCTCACATTTGACTTTTGATGTTTTGACAGACAAGCTGAGACTCCTGGGTTGAACATCTAGCCGAAGCCATTCTACCATTCATCATTTTGAGGTTTCGAATTGAGGGCAAAATGCCATATAACCTACTTGCACATGATTTACTAAAAACCACACAATTAAAGGCAAAACTGTTCTTGCTCGGGAGGTTTTTATCCCTTTCCTGAAATACTGTGACATGTGCAAAGATCCTGCCTGGCAAAATGTCCTAGATTTTAGTCCTGGCTGTTACATTTATGTTGCCGGGCAAGTCAACTTTCTGAATCTCACTAATTTCCCTCACCTGTGAAATTCCTGACCTGATTACCTCAAGATTTCTCTAAGGAGCAAATAGAATTATGTTGACAACATGTTGAAGACTCCAATGTGTGATTTTAATGTAAGATACTATTATTCCTTTCAGTGTTTTAAATTAAAATCTAAAAATAGATTGCATTTCCACGAAATATTCCAATAACTGTTTGTTGGAAGATAAAAGCAAAACCTTTGAGATTTAAAATTTAGAAAGAAGACAAGGAAAAGACCCTACCCTTCTCTAAAGAAGTTCCTTTTTATTTTTTTTAAACTTATTCATTTTTTAAATAACTTTTTAAAAATTTTCTAATGTTCATTTATGTATTTATTTTTTATTTTTATTTTTTTGCGTGAGACAGAGAGAGAGAGGGACAGAGCATGAACAAAGGAGGGGCAGAGAGAGAGGGAGACACAGAATCTGAAGTGGGCTCCAGGCTCTGAACTGTCAGCACAGAGCCCGAATCGGGGCTCAAACTCACAGAGTGCAAGGCCATGACCTGAGCTGAAGTCAGACACTTAACCAACTGAGCTATCCAGGAGCCCCTGAAGCTTATTTATGTAGTTTGAAAAAAAAAAAAAAAAAAAAAGAATGAGAGAGAGAGTGCTCGTGCGTGAAGGGGGGAGGGGCAGAAAGAGAGGGAGACAGGTAATCCCAAGCAGGCTCCATACTCTCAACTCAAAGCCGGATTCCATGAACCAGACTGCACGTTCATAACCTGAGCCTAACCCAGGAGTCAGACGCTCAAGGGACTGAGCCACCCAGGTGCCCCTAGAGGTTCCATTTTCTTATGATCATCTTTCAATCCTATGACTTGTTAAGCAAGGTTACATCCTATAGGTTACAACATATAGAGGTTCACATCTATAGGTTTATGTACCAGTCCCGCAATATAAGGTGATTCTTCGCCAGAAATCAAGGCAGGAATAAGCATTTCCTTGCGCTGTAATCACACACAGCATAACTTTCTATACTTCACCACTCATTGCAAAGCAATTTACAAATTTAGTTAGTGCTGGGCAAGTTTTTATCAGAAGCAATATGGGAGAATTACACAAAGAAACATTTGATGACTGTTCCTGTTTTGTAGTAACATGTGAAAATCATATTCGTACCCCTTTGACATATCTATTAATGAAAAACCCATGTGTCTGTTTGCAATATACAGAAATAATTTGTCAAGCCAATAAATGTATAATGATTAGGTTTCGGAAAAATCTAAACACACAAACCTCTTCCACCATTATATTCCTATTTAGAAATGTCAGGATTAGCTAAATCTGGAGGTTGAAACACACTATTAACAAAAGAAGCTTCAATTCAATTGTTCAGCTGTCATTGTGTTTCCTCATAATATTCCTCTTAAAAATTGTCATTAGTGGCAAATTTCCTGATTACCAAAAATGGGAAATACCAGTGGGTGATAGGATCGTTTCAAAGAATGAAGAGCCATTGCCAACATCATCATAGTAGAATGGTTTTTTAAATAGTCCTTGAACATAGGATTATATATTAGATTTTTGATTTGTGCTCAACAACAATAAAGTTGTTATGCACAGACTTGTTCGAAGAATTAAAAAAGGAAGGAAAGAAGAGAGGGAGAAAAGAAGGAAAGAAGGAAGGAACGAAGGAAGGAAGGAAGGAAGGAAGGAAGGAAGGAAGAAAGGAATGAAGGAAGGAAGGAAGGGAGGGAGGAAGGAAGGAAGGAAGGTAGGAAGAAAGGAAGGTAGGAAGAAAGGAAGAAAGGAATGAAGGAAGGAAGGAAGGGAGGGAGGAAGGAAGGAAGGTAGGAAGAAAGGAAGAAAGAAAGGAAGGAAGGAAGGAAGGGAGGGAGGAAGGAAGGAAAAAAGTGATGGAGAAAGAGAGGCGAAAGGAAAGAAGGAAGGATACTACTACCTAAGCTAGTAGGTGACTTGGTTCAGTCATTACCATGTATTGTTAAAAGCTAAACTAAACCAATTACCATTGGTTCATTACCATTTAGTGTTAAAAACTAAATTTTTCTCTAATATTGACTCATAAGGAGAGGTGACAACAAAAATTATACTGGATATGGGATCCTGACCCTGAAACAAAAGAAACCAAACTCAAGGAATATATGGTATAGATATGCCACTTTTTGGGACAACCAAATGTCACATCTTATTTGTAGAGCTTGGATCTGATATTAGTTATTCTTGGTGAATAGTAAGCAAATGTCTTAAATGATAGAATGAATCGAATTTCAAGTTACACAAGACAGCATATGGAGCATGTTCTTCCCAGACGAATCAAAAATATTTGGCCCTGCAAATAGGACAGAAACCCCGAGTGCTCTCTCTGATTTATGCCAGCCCTTCATGGCAGACCTTCCTTCAGTGAATTTTTAGCAGTTGGCCTCATGGACACAAATGATCTTGGAGAAGATGAGAAAACTGGAAGGCAAAAAGGAAAGGCAGCTTTTGCTGGCCACTGCCATAAAATCGTCTTGAAGGCCATCAATGCATCCGTTTGTTCAATGAAGCTCTTCTTGAGTTGTTGTAAATTTCAGTAACGTGCACTGTTCTTACGTGATTCTTCCTGGACTCAGGAGCAACAGTTTGCCTATGTGTTTAAATACCTCAGAAAATAACAACTCCCTTCCAGGTATGGTAATAAAGGAGATGATAGTAAACAGTTAATTAGGTCGATCTCCACCACTGCTTACACATACTTAATATGTCTGTTTCAGGATTGAAATCTTTCTATATTCTTTTTGGAAGAAAAAAAAAATACTAAGAAAATCTGGGTGGTTTTTTTTAAGTGTATTTATTTATTTTGAGAGAGAGACACAGGGAGTGAGAGAGAGAGAGGGAGAGAGAGAGAATCCCAAGCAGGCTCCACACTATCAGCACGGGCTCCCCGGTGCATGGCTCAAACTTAGAAACCATGAGATCATGACCTGAGCCGAAACAAGAGTCCGATGCTCAACTGACTGAGACACCCAGGGCCCCCAAAATTTGGGTGTTTTAAGTAAAAACTGTAGTAGGTATTTTCAGTGACCTTGAAGTTAAGGCAAATAAAATGAGAGCCTCAGAATAGTACTGTTATCAGAAGAGAACCCATTCTTTTTGATCTCCATGATCTTTGGTACCATTTCCTCTTACATAATTTTATGGTAGGCAACAACAGAACATCATAGGAGCTATCATGAGGCTCAAGAGAAAAAAAAAAACCTCAAACTATTAATAACTTTTTATCCCTGGCATTTATAATTGAGCATTGGGTTCAAATTTTTTGGGCTCTACTGTTCTAAAATCCCTTTTAAAAATCTTAGTAAAAAAAAAAAGATTGCTTAGATCCTTCTGGCTTGAACATTTTAAAATCAACTTGGGTTTGTCACAGATCTCTGAAGTATCTGAAGCATGTTCCTTAAACTGGGATTTAAAAGTGTGTTCTCCACAGGGACATCTGGGAGGCTCAATGGGTTAAGCTTCTGACTCTTGATTTCAGCTCAGGTCGTGATCTCATGGTTTGTGGGATCGAGACCCATATCAGGCTGTGGGCTGACAGCATGGAGCCTGTTTGGTATTCTCTCCCCCCTCCACTCTTTGCCCCTCCCCTCCTCATTCTCTCTTTCTCAAAATAAATAAATAAACATTAAACAAACAAATACATAAATAAATAATAAGTAAATAAATAATAAAAAGTGGGTTCTCCACAATTGCAAGTTCTAGAATTTTCATTTGGAGATTAAATTTCCATTTGCATGATAAAATTTGAGGTGATGAAAATATTCTAAAATTAAATTATGGTGATGATTGCAGAACCGTGGAAACATGATAAAGACCACTGAACTGGGCACTTCAAATGGGTTGACGTTATAGTTGTAAATTATCTCTTAACAAAGTTGTTAAAGTATTTTACCCATTTTAAAGAGGCAAAGGTGTTTTAAAGTAATAAAATAAGACCTTTATCACTTAATTCAATGTTAAGGGGCTACTGACTCTTCTGAAGTTTTTAATTATACTTTCAGGGAGGCTCAAAGATCCCTTTAAAAGGAGGTTTAGCTTATTTCTAGGATATATGGGACATTAAGAAATGAAAATTAGAGGTTTTAAAAGTAGGAGATAGACATTAAAAGAAATTGGCAATAGGAACAATTTGTTTAATTAAAAATTCCTTTGGTGATATATGATATAAAGAAACGGTAAGATGTGAACCAATGCACATTTTGTATCAGTATCTCTATCCCTGATTAGATTGTGACTATTTTCCCACTTAGAGGGCCTAGAGTTTGACGTCGAGTACCTCTTGATCAAGGGAAGTAAACTCCCTCTACTTAAGATTCTTTTGACCTATCCTTTAGATATCTAAATATCCTTTAGATATCTTGCAATATCTAAAAGCATCATATATATTTTTAAAGAATCTGACCATTTACTTAAAGAACTGTGCTCTTTGTTTAAAACAAAAACACTTATTGGCATAGCCCATCCTATCCTAAGAACAAAATTAAGCTTATTGCCCACAGTTTTTAAGTTTTATATGTGACTAAGACAATTAGAAAAGACCCAGGAGGGTATTCACTTTTGAATGCCCGTCTTGGTAAAGACAGCTTTCATACTATTCTTACTTTCTGATCTTATATTCTAGTAATCTTTGCCTGCTACTCATTTAAGGGGGGGAAAAAAGACCCAGGAAAGGAATATCAATCAGCCAACTGTAAAAAAAAATTAAATTAAAAAAAAAAAATAAAAAGAAAAGAAAAATGGTTTTAAAACAATCTGGAAGATCAAACTTTTGGAGAGGGCAAGATTTTTCTTGATAAAAATGTACCCCCAAATCCAGAAACCCACTTTTTATATCAAGAAATTAAAAATAAGCAAGAATCTAAAACACGAGGACAAATGAGTCATAGCCTGACCTGGTGACAGGCTGTAGAGGGACGATGAGAGCTTTCCCAACAGCTTGCCTGAGAAGAAGCCAAGGGACCAGCCTGGAAACCAGGAGCTAAATGTAGATGGCGGTGTGTGTATGTCACTTGGAGTGCTGCATGGTGACTCTGTTCCTGCCAAATATACAGCAGCTTCGCTGTGTGTTAGGACCTAATCGAGGCATAAACCACAACTGCTACTGTTGCTGGGGACGGTGGAAACCAAACCGCATTTCTAATTCAAAAGGAGGAAATGTGAACAAAGAGAAACAACCAACTAAATCTCATCAGGAAACACGGGCTCTGCTGCCCAATTAAGAAAGGTGCACCTTCCATCAAACATGCAAGGTGATCAGCACGGATAAGGGGAGACACCATGGCAAGGTTGGCCAGGACATCCTTACAACATTAATACTGTCCCTGATTTTCTTTCCTCTGTGTCTGAAGATAGATCACGAGGCCATTACATAGCACACAGACTGTCATGGCTCACACACCTATTTGTGAGCAGAGCATGAATTGCTACTTTTAGCGGTCCGGTTCTTTCTATAGATTGGATGCTCCTGGATGTCATGTGACGGTGGCTTGCAAAGGATTTTATATGGGGCTTGGTACGTCTTCCTTACCAAAACACGTTCAGAGGTCTTTTTTTCCAAATATGAAGATAATGTGTGTTCATCATGAAAATTTGTAGGAAATTTAGAAAAGCATGAAGAGGAGAAGCTAAATTTCCCCTCCTCCTCCATCAAAGGAAGCTATTAGCCATGTGAAAATTCTATGTATGTCTTTGTAACTTCTGACTTTACAGTCTTTCATGGGTCATTTTTATACCGATTCATTTTGCATTACCGGGAACTATGGTTTTGGAAAGCACACCGAAAGTGAGATACTAATATGAATCATTTCTTGTCTATTTAGCCAGCCTTAGTGTGTCCTATTGCCTTAACGTTGGGCATGGTCCAGCCACCCTAAATTCTTTTCTGTTCTCCGAAATACCATATTTCATCCTCTGCTTGGAGTGCCCAATCTTTTGGTGCCCAATTTATCCTTGGACTGCTCTTCATCTTCATCTTGAATACCTATCACAATAATCTTCTCCTTTGTGAGATCTTCCATGGCCCTTTCCAATGGGTTAGTTAAGACCGTTAAAAAGAAAACCACACACACAAAAAAAGAAAAACTACTAAAACTTTGATGTAAAGGACTCTGACACTCCAATCATGTCATCTTCCAATGGATATATTGTTAAAAAAGAAAAAAAAATTGAAATTTCCCATAAAATCTACTCATAAAATATTAACTTGTCCAAAAAAAGAAAAGCACAGGGCCCCAAGTGAAGTCACTGGGGCCAAGTCACCAAACTGGGGCTCGCTCATTACCCAACCTAACTACGGTTCCAAACTCCCCCAGAAATGTAGTCTTCACCAGTCAGTCGAGAGCAACTGGTGAAGCAACACCAGTGAGGTCATCTGTCACGAGGGTTCTCTCCATCTCCTCCAGGGCCCCAAAGGAAGAGGAGATCATCTGCATGATAAGACCCTCAGCCCTTTCACTAAAGGAGAGTGAGTGTGTCTGAAATAATCCTTTCTTTTCGAAGGCTAACGTTGTTGCCTCACCTCTTTCCTAGGAAAACCTTCCATTCTCGTACAACTCCTCAGAGCTGCCCTCTACGTGCCAGATGGGACGCTGCCCAATGCCTGAATTGCTTAATAAAGCCAATTAGATCTTCAAATTTACTTTAACACTACTATCTTTGTTCAAGCTACCACCCTACTGCCCAGTGCGTTGCCCTATTAATTACTGTGCTGGTATGATAAATCTTTTTTTGATGTTTATTTATTTTCGACAGAGAGAGAGAGACAGAGCATGAGCAGGGGAGTGGCAGAGCAAGAGGGAGACACAGAATCCAAAGCAGGCTCCAGGCTCTGAGCTGTCAGCACAGAGCTCTGTGCGGGGCTCGAACTCACAGATGGAGAGATCATGACCTGGGCTGAAGTCAGTCGATTAACCGACTGAGCCACCCAGGCACCCCTACTGTGCTGGTGTTATAGCCACAGCTATTTAACTTCCTTACTGTACAATAAAGGAAGAGATACTGTTTTGTTTTACTTTCACGTGCATCTAAGAAAAAAGCGCCGACTTCACATTAGATGATCCATAAATAAGTGGCCAATAAATGAATAGATGGATAAATGAAGTTGATTCATATCTCTGAGCCCCAGTTTCCTCACCTGAAAATGGAAATACTACCCGCCACATATATTTGCTTTGAGAATTAAATGAACCAACATATACATTGCTTAACCCAGTGACTGACCCACAGTAAGAGTTGCTTACTTCCCCGCTTTGTTCTTAAGACAATATTACTTAACTGCTAAGCTCCTTTTAAAAATTCCCTTTGACCTATCTATCAAGAAATGTGAATGCTAAGAGCCAAGCAAAGGGTTTCTCTGAACAGGTAGCAATATTATGGTAACAGTTTTGCAATTCTGATTTATTCAGGCTTTGTGACTGTTTAAAGCCCAAAGAACACCCTATAGAAATTAGATAAGCTAAAAGGGACAAGGGGTAATAGTAGAGCTAGCATTCCTTAGAGTTGTATTTTCATCTCATGGAAGCCTATCCAAATGCAAGTAATGCTGGGGGACTTGTGCTTCATAAACAGTCAAATATGGAAAGGAGTCTGACTTTCATTCTTTGCGTTAAAGAACATTGTACTTCCAAAGGGGGGGGGGGGGGAAGAACACTGTTTAATGCTTTACATGAAATTCCATTTCCCACCACATAATTATTAAAAGATAAGTCGCTTCTGCATTATTAATAAGAATAAATAATAAGAGGGCAATTAAATAACTATCATTAATGACTTGTTCATGAATACGTTAGCAGTTGGCTGTTTTATCATGAAGAGAAATTAGAGTAAGATAGTAGGAAAATTCAATAAATAATAAAACAGAAAGCTGTGTATTGTGCCTCAGTTAATTACAAATATATCTGAATCTTAGGGAACACTAAAGAGGAAATTTGCATACCAAGTACAGAAGTAGTTCAAAGCTAATAGGTGCTTTGTTACAAGCAAAACTCTCCCCTGTCTCTTTGCGTTTAAGTTTGTTTACTCTTAGAAAAACTTGATTTCCTGTGTCTGAGGAAAATAAGCTTATAAAAAAGATGAAAAGGCTGCTATATGGCACTCCAGTAAAGAGATGCTGACAAATTAAGTGTTAATGAATCAAAAACATATGGATTACACTTCACTTCAAATAGAAATGATTTTAGAATCAACGGGGAGAGTACTTAGCAAAATGTAAGTCTTTGTCAATCTTTAAAACCCAAGCATTTATGGTGTCTTCAGAAGGCTCTAAGTTATTCCTTTCCTTAGCAGTGACCTACCATTTTCATTTTATAGAGAAGATCAATGTCTCCGAGGCCGAATGACCTTTCAAACGTTTAACAATATACTGGGTAAGTTACAAACAGACATCTCAGAAGTTCGGGGATAAAAAACATCAGGGGAGAAATATGTATCAATTAACCAAAACCACCATGCCAACGCAAAACATTTTCCTCTACCCCTTGCTCAACGTGATTTAAAAAAACAAAACGAAAGAGAAATGTCGGCAGTCATACACCTTCTTAAATCATCCTCTTTTATCTGTATTTTTAAAATTATGGCTAAGATGTATACGTTCAAATTAGTTGGCTCAATATCAATGTCTTCATTACGCAAAAATTGGAAACTCTATGCTAGCAGTTCTAAGTACAGTCCACATTCACATAAAAACCTTTCAATATTTATTCATTTTTGAGAGAGAGAGAGACAGAGTGTGAGCAAGGGAGGGGCAGACACAGAATCCGAAGCAGTCTCCAGGCTTCGGACTGTTGCACAGAGCCCGACGCGGGGCCCGAACTCACAAACCACGAGATCATGACCTGAGCTGAAGTCGGACTCTTAACAGACTGAGCCACCCAGGCGCCCCTCATATAAAAACCTTTAAAAGATAAATGTCTTCATGCCTCTGTAGAATTGGGAATTTGTTCAGTGCAAGAAGAAAGTAACACTAGATATGGAGATTAGAATATGTATTTGATTACTGAGCAGAAACCCCTTTGTTTCAGACAACTGAGGCATACTTTTAGGATGTATTCACCCGGGTCCCTAAGATATGTTCTTTACTAGCAGGAACAACAAAAATTTGATGTTCGTTTTTCAATGCAGCAAAGTCTGTGTTTTAGTATTTAGTCTACTAACTTCCCAAGGAAGACCTGTTCATTCACATTCCTAAATTGATGCGAATGTGTCTTTCACTAAGGATCTGTTCTGATGTCCAAGATGCTTACTAACTACTGTGGGTACTTATTCTTGTGGCTGACAGTGTAAAAGGCTTTTCCATCATTTTGGAAGTGGAGCCTCCACAGGTCAATCCTGTGCGTCTGTAATTCACTGGAATCACATTCAGGGGCCAAGAAGTGTTACATGTAGATGCTTTGAGCGCTCCCCTTTTGTTCTCTTGATGTAAGGAGTTTAAAAGGTTCCTTAGCTCTTACCAAATGAGGCCCCTGCTTCCCACCTCCTGTAATCAGAGCGGCCCATGTCCCCTCTGAATTGACAAGAGTCAAGGGTGCTATACGCTGTAGTCACCATTCTGCCACCTACCATTTTGAATTCAGTTTGACTCCTGGTTTCCATTTCCACTTGGTTCCCCGTTCCATTCCTGATTTCAAATTTGGCTAGGTCCAATGTAGCTTGTTACTTATCTTCACCTTCTTTCAAGTCCCCATCAAGCTTGCAAGCTTGTTTTTCCCTATGCACATTTATGATGAGTCCCTTATGTAATTCCACAGCATGGCCATCTATTAATAAAAATTATTCTAACATACAACGACAAACATAGTTGCAGCTGGTAGTTCCCAGACAATACAGACACTTGAGAAACAGACCTAACCTTGCACTGCAGATCAGGATGATGAATCCTTGGTGGCATGTAAAATACAACCTATAAGGGATTGTGGGGTTGAGTTGAATTGAATAGGTAAGAAGTGCCATGGATAATTTGGACATTCGCTGAATAAACAACTCTTAATGGTGGAAAATTGAACTACGTACTATTAGACAAAGTGCATTAAAATATCAGAACTTTAAAGTAAGCACATTATAGAATTCAGTGCAAAGGCAACCCAAATTCTTAACTGAATGAGTTCCCTCTTTTTACTAAAGCTTCCAATGGCTTTCCATTGCCTATAATAAATATATAGCCCCCACTATTGTGCACATTTCCAGTTTCTAAACTCCTTCTCCAGACTGATCTTTCACTTTCTTCCACCCTCTGTCCTTTGTTCCAGCCCAAACAAATTGCTTTCAGTCTTCAAACTTGCCCTGGCATTTCCTGCTTCTGTACCTCTACTCACTGGTTTACCTTGCTGTATAATTCATCACTAAATGTAAATTCAGCTTTTGTTAATTGCCTCCTTTTATAAAAAATTATAGATTGTATATAACCTTCATAACAGAATTTCATCAAGAATGAACTCAAGAACTCAAACATTGTTACAGTCACTAGCCAAGTGCACATAAGTAGCAACACCTATACAAAGAAGAGAAAGCAGGGTATGTATCTATGTGTGCTTGTGTTTCCCCTGTATACATTCATGATAAGAATCACTGATATAATCCCATTGTCTGGCCACCTATTAATAAAAACTATTCTAACACACAACAACAAAAATAATAATCTTCATTAATTGCATCTGGTAGTTCCCAGATAAGGCATACATGTGAGGAATAGACATTTTAGGTTTTATGCTTTCCAATTATGCTACTTGAATGGATCTCTAACTTTACGGTCCACTGTCCCACGAGGCACAACTTTCTCCAACCCTTCTTCTCTGCCTAACATCCCACTATTTTTATGAGCTTCAATAGCCCCTTTTAAAGTGGTAGTTTCTTTAAGAAAATAATTACAATGTAAATTAGTCTTCAACAAATAGTAAGGCACATTTTGGAATTAGGTTCCTAAGTATTGAAGCTTTGCTTCCTGATATGTTTCAAACCATTACATAAGTTTAACCATAGCCATTCAATCTATGTACCTAGAAATATCATTTCTTCTGTTGCTAATGAAGGTCCTACGGCACAAATTTATTAAAGGTATACGTTTGCATGGGATAATAATTGGGTCGATAATATTAAATTCATAGGCTCATTATTTAATTGCAAGGGCAGATTATGAATACAGCTTCTAAAATGTATTTTAATGAAAAACACTACATCCTGACCTAATCATATCAACCTTATGCTATCTAATTAAGGATGCAGAAAATCATTAGAGTTGCAAAATATTAGTTCCAATTCCATCAGGCTGTGAGCTGCCCCTTCATGAATATATATATTTTTACTCATGATAAATAGTTAATGAGGTAAAAATGACAAAATTTGCATGTAGGCAAATTAGTTTAATAGAATAATGTCTTTACTGACTACTGAAAGTGACCTTTTCCTTTTCAAAAAAATGGTTAAAATACTTTGAAATTATCATGTGGCTGTCTTTGCACAAATGACAAATTACATGTATGAACAATGTAAAAATTACAAAATGCAATAATCCTAAATTCTCATCATAGTGTAAATGTGTTCTGTGCTTTTGCATTTATCAATTTAATAAAAGGAAATTAAGCATATTATAAAGTGTCCATTTTTGTGGCAATTTTTAATCCAGAGCATAAAAATGAGAAGCGTGTGCTTAATAGCTGCTACTGTGGCAACGATCTAGATCAAATCTTTAAAGTGCAAAAATTCTAGACTTGAAATGCTTTGATATTAAAGTGTCTGTTCCACTCTTAATTTAGCATTTTAGATTATAGGTGATTATTCTAAATTAAACTAGCATTGTATCTTGAAATTAGTACATCAATGATTCAACAGGACTACCTTGCTTCCCTATTGAAATAAACTGAACAAACAAACAGGAAACAGGTTAAGAAGAAGAACATTAAAAAATTAATCATCAGTAAGAGGAAGTCTTCACAGTATAAAATACCAGGTCATGAAGAGACACAACAAATAAAATATGTATGTCTATTCACTTAAGTGTAGGAATGTTTCTGTATGCTTAATAAACAGCACCCCCCCCCCAACAGGAAATAACAGGTGCTCTACAGATGTTCAGATGATTTGCATAAACATCTCTGAATCTCATCACTGATGGATGCTGAGTCTATACATATTGGGGAAGAGACAACAGCAATTTATCTGCGTATATTAATTTCTGTTAATGGTCCCAAAGAATCTAAGCCAAAGTATTTTACTTAAGACACAAATGCCTTTGATAAAATTATTTACTTTCGCTGCATTTAAACGAATCATCTTTTCTTTGATCCATCTCAATGTGTATACAGTGTATCCACTCTTTTCCTGAGTTCTATGGTTATCCATCATGGGTCAGCTAAGCCATTTTATAAAGAAGGGGATAAATATTAATTTTAAAGAATTAAGGAATTTCACAATCTCCATTAATTTTCCTTCTAGCACCTAAACATTCATTTTTTCTCCCACTTTTTATCCCCACTCCTCTCCCTCTGTTGTTCAACTGAAATCATTTTGGTACTCAACTTTGGGTTGCTTCCAAATTCCTAAACTTCCATGTTGTGAAACAAAACAGTGAAATAAATATACTCTACCTACCCCAGTCACTTTGACGTTATCCTACAAAGAAAGTGCTCTTTGCTTAACTTTTAGGATTATTTAAACAATTTGGGCCTTTTAAAATTCTGTTTATTTTTTAAGTAATCTCTACACCCAACGTGGGGCTCAAACTCACAACCCTGAGATCCAGAATTGCATGCTCTATCAACGGAGCCAGCTGGGTGCCACAACGATTTGGGCCTTTTAAAAATTATGCTGTTGCCAAGGATTTTTGAAGAAGAAACCCGGATGAATGTGGTAAAGTGAAATGTGTTTTATTTCAAGTCAGAGACAGTGGTCATCAAAATGTCTACTGGAATGTTATATTTATCTGTCAACTTAACAGAATTCAAAACATATTGCATATATTAATAGTAAATCTATGTGGAATTTTTTTAAAGCTAATTTTTAGGTTTCTATAAGACATAGAATGGAATGAGGTAGATTATATGTTCATTATATGGACAAATTAAATATGTTCAATTATTCAATCATTCATTCATGCATTCATTTATGTACTAAATGAATAGATAGCAAAAATGTACTGTGTTCCGCAGACATTATTAAAGATCAAGAACACAAAATGGAGAAGACACTCTATCGCACAAGAAGATCTTAGTTTAAAAAAGAAGAGGGAAACACAGGCAGGTAATTGTTAATTTATGTGTTAGAAGGGTCAGGTAAACCAGGTTTTGGCAAAAAGGAGTTGGTCCTCTCTGGGGACACCCCATAGAAGCAACGCTCAAGCTCAGCCTGGAAGAAGAAATAGTTTGCCAGGTCGTATCTGAGGAGCTGGGAGGACGCTTCTGCAAAGACAGAGGAATGGAGGGTAATATAAAAGAGTATAACATATGTAGCAAGTTATCCTTATTTTTGTATGGACTAATGATATTTTAGTAAGAGGCATCAGGCAAGAGGATGGCTGAGAAGGGAGGGGAGGAATGTGGATACAAGAGACATCACTGGAGAATCACATCAAATGTCAAAAACACAATAGTATGAATTTTGGCTTTTATTCTTCAGGCAATGGGTTTATGACAGGGAAATGCAGGGTCAGATTTGCACTTTGGAAACGTTCTAGAGAATAAATTCATGGCCGGTATGGTGATGTGGCAAGTGCAGCGTGAGATTGAAGATAAAGCAGTTAGCAAAGAATTGCTGGTCTTCAGAAGTTGGGTATCGAGGTCACAGATACACAGAAGCAAATGAAATAGAGAAGAGTCGATATTAAGAAAGTAAAATCAGTAGAACTAACTGGATGATCAAACTGGAAAAAAAAACTCAGAAACAAAAGTCTAGAAAAAACTCAGGAGTTTGCGATATTTAGGATTCAGAACAGATGAAAATGCCATGTGCATTACGGATGTGTAAATGCTATGGTTTTGTGAGACAAGTGAAATGCATTTGCCAATTAACAATACATGTTAAGTCAATTTTGCTTGGAACATACTGGGTTTTAGGTGTCTTTGGGGTGTGCACCAGAAGATATCAAATAGGTTGCTGGATTATATTACTTTAGAACTCAGAAGAGAGGTGTAGCCTTGAGATACGCACATAATAATCTTCGAAAGACTGGAAGATCTGTTTCAAAGGGGGTTAACACAAGGATAGTGTGTAGAGTAAGAAGAGAAATAAATCAAGTACAGAGCCCCGGGAGATACTACCACAGAAGAGGCTGATGGAGGGAGTGAAGAAGTCTGTAAAGGAGATTATTGAAAGAGGGAAGAAAAGCAAGAGGACTGACTAACAAAGGCATCAAAGGAGAAAAGCAGAAATAATATTCTCTTCCTCCTGTTCTCCCAAGATGACACTGAAGCCAACAATTATGTCACATATGGGAAGTCTGTCCCTCGCTTCTTTTATATTCTTCACCACCCTTGTGTAATTTGGCCCAATATATATACAGCAGGTATCAATAAATATTTCTGTAAGAAAATAACACTGCGGCACTCTAAGAACCACCTGGCCATGTTTCCTCATTTCAACTCATAAAAAATAATCAATATACAGTTGAGTTGCAAGATTTGTATAGTGGTGGCAGTCAAATTCAATAATAAATGGCTTCAAGAACAATGTGAGGAAACTTAACAACTTACTGATATGCCAACAGAATGAGTTTCTCTTGCGCAGTCAAAAAACAAATCTACTTCAAACCAACTCACCTTCCTTCTGTCACCGTTGATTCCTCTCCACTGCTCAGACCTTTTCACTATGTAACTGAGCTCCTGATTGGAAATCTCCAAGTCATACGGTATGAAAAACTTGGTTTCTTCACTATGGATGCGTTGAAATACATCCAATATCCAAGAATCATTGTGCAATCTAAGAACAAAACTACCTGTTATTTTTGTTCCCCAAATATTGTAAACTTTTTTTCTTCCAAAAGCATTAAACAATTTATGTTTCTTCTATCAATTTCTATGTATTCTATTCTAGTTCATCATTCCCATTTATTTTTCAGAAATTATTTGACTAAGAGTCCAGAAATAATTTAATAACTTCCTCCACTAAACACCAAAGAATAATCTTGGTTTTTGGGTTTTTTTTTGCCATTATCTCCCATAAGCCTACTATTTCTGATTTTTGATGCCTAAGCAATAGGCTGTAGAAAGTTAAGAAATATTTAGCCATTAATTTGTATTATGGATATCCACATTAATTCGAACATGAGGGATTTGGCAAAGGAAACTTAAATTTGGATTTCTTTCTTTCTCCCTGAGTTGGTTTGAGTCCCCCTTTGGTAGAAACCCCACTGGACCAGCTCCATTGGCACAGAGGTTTCACTGAATTGGTTGTTTTCCAACATGAATGATAAATGGATAGCTTTAGTGAGGCACCTAAACAGATAAACTGTTTACTTGATTGTCTCCAACTTCCCCAAACAGCTCCAGATATTAATTTAGAAATGCACTGCGCTTCTTGTGACACTAGTAAAGTAACAACAAAGTATCTTACTGAAAAACATTAATACTTCTTTAGTAACATTGAGGTGAGTATTATAAATACCAATTAGGCCAATGCTTATAACATTTTTCCACTAAATATGCTTAAGTTCCGAAAAGAGAAAATATGTATTCTATTCCTGATTGAGCAGTATGTTTACTTTAATATCGTATGCTTTGTCTTATAAAACTTTGAACAAAATTGAAACTCTAGAGAAATATCATATTCATCCTGTGACTTAGTGTACTCTTGGCTCACCATGTATACCTGGACCTAGTTTAAGCAGCACACATTTTTCTACTAACAGTCTCAGGCCAAGTCAAGAAACCCAATGCATCACAGTATCAATAAACTACCCATTTGGAAAGTTATTACAAAATGCCCAAGTTATGAATTAGAGTACCAAGATAGTTAAGCATTACATGGAAATGCCTTTCTGTACAAAGTAGAGATCTGTAAGTATTTAATTTCAATGATCAGGATAATTCTATTTGGTTTAAATAGGGTAGATGATTAAAACTAAAATTGATTGAGTTCCCATTATAATGGTGGTCTTTCACATCCATTGTTTTATCTAGCCTTCCTTTAATCCTGTCTTTTACATAATACAACACTAAAATTAAAAAAAAAATTAGTCTTGCTGTTTATAAGTAACAAAGACAGCATTTAAACCCAGGCTAATGCCAAGGTTCATTTCATTCCACCATCTGACTCTTCAGTGAAAGTAACCAATACAATGCATATCTTCATTTAACGAACTCTATCTTGATTCTTTCCAAAATAGTAAAAATAGATTTGTTGACCCTACCTGCCAAATAAGATCTATGTGTCTTTTATTTTCCCCCTATTTTGCGTTCATTACAGAGTGGCAATAAAAGCAAAACTGCCAGCCAGTGTCACTGATGGCCCAAGACAGGCCATATGGCTTGGTACCATCTTGAAATTCAACTACTACTCTTATTGTGCTTTGAGATTCTAGGTTGGCCATTTGAATGATTTGCTGGTTGTCTTGTTAAACAAGAACTAGTCTTTACCATTCTCTTAAGCTTGCTTAATGTAACATTCATCTTTTTCTTTTAATGGTAGTAAGATTTAATGTACTTAAATTACTGTCAATTTGCTGCCATAAACATTTTCTATATGAAGATTTTAAGTGCAAGATTATCAACAACGCAATTAACTTTGAATTAATTAGGAATCACAGTCCTGTTTCTGCTAACTTCTGTTCCTTTTGCCCAGAAAATGTCTGTCATTTCTTTATATCTCCTTCATTCTGTGTGAAAGAATAATTATGTAAACATCCAAGCAGGGATCTACAGGATGGTACACAAATGTTTGAACAGAGAACAAACTGGCACATTCGAGTGTGGAAAGCTGTACAAAGATTAATCGCGTTTTAGTTTTACTTTTACATTTTTTGCTTGCTATGTTGAGTGGCATTTTCCAGTGAAAAAGCTTTGTGATGGGTTGTGAATCAGTCAACTTACCAACCATTACTAGTGTTTAGCATAGTTTCCAGGTCTGTAGAGCAAGTTCTCACGAAAAAGGAAAAAAAATAGTCTGTAGTTATATGTGCAAAATTTTAAAAATAAAGCGAGTGTTGAATATTATACAATTCATTTGATAATATAATCAGTCAAGCGATATAACATTTACCTAAAAGTGAGTTATTTTATCCATTTGGATATTTACACAGGCCGTACTGATCAAAAGTGGTGCATATCTCAAACTTTCACTTCTCCAGTTCTTTTTAGAAAGTTAGAGTCCAAGTAAATGTTAAGTAAATTTCTATAAAGACATTCAATGTCTAAACAGTTTCAACTGCATAAATAAACTAGGCATTGGGAGACATTGATGAGAGAGAGCAACAGACTAATTTCTCTGTATAAACAACATTGGAGACAGTCAATGAAATATGGAGTTTAAATTTTCCAGGATCATGTTTAATTATGAAATTTTGTTATTCTCAAATGGGTCAGAAATAACACACACACACACACACACACACGCACACGCACACGCACACACAGATGCACATTTAGTTCCATGCATTTTCTGCCATTGTAGGCATGTGTGTATAAAAATCAGGTTGAATTATATAAAATTGAAGATACTAAATCATAGTAGATGAGAGAAGAGAAAAGGAAAAACAAACATGGAAAAATTTTAAGTAGTGCAATTAGAAAAAGAATATGAAAGTTCATTGTATTATTTTAGCAATTTTTATAGGTTTGAGTTACTCTTTAATAAAAAGCTAATATTTTATGATAGTCTATATCATTACATGATGATGGTTACAAATTCGGATTTCTTTTAACAATACAACTATTCAAAATGTCTGAAAATTTTACATTTTTAAATTATTTCTTCAAAATGTAATTAAAAGAGAAACGGTATTCCACCTGTCCATAAAGCCTTAGGCATTATTGTTTATAGAAATAGGTCACATATTATGCCACAGGTTCTGATGATGGCCAATGAAACAAAGTAATTTACAAAGTCCTCTGCCCTGTGTCCTACATTTGAAGCAATTCATTGCCTGGTGAATGGCAGAAGCTATTATGTTTGGTTCACATCTGAATGTGGGTCATTTACAGAAACCTAGGATGTGACATTTCTTTTAAAGCTAAAAAGGACAAGTGTGAACATTTAGCTAATGTAGTATTTTAAGGGTCATGAAAAAGGATGGAGTCTGTAACTTAAACCAGCTCTAAAAGAAAATACATATATATGTGTGTGTGTGTGTGTATATATATACATATATATGTATATATATATATATATACATATATATATATATATAAATTTAAAATAATCAAATATGATTGCTTCCTTTTAACTCCAAAAGTTACAAATGAGTTCAGCAGTATGGCTTTATAAATACTGTAGTCAATTTACTCATAAAACTACTTATCTACTGGTGTAAGTACATTAGAATGCTTCAGGTATAGCTCTGAATAGCATGTGCTTGCCAAAATTTATTCTTATTCTTTTAATTATAAAAAAGAATATATGAACAGATTTCACATATTCTTTTTTATAAATGTTTATTTATTCATTTTGAAAGAAAGAGAGAGAGAGAGAGAGAGAGAGGTGGGGGAGGGTCAGACAGAGAGGAAGAGAAAATCCCAAACACGATTGGCATTTTCAATGCAGAGCACAATGCACGGCTTGATCCCAAGAACCCTGTGATCATGACCTGAGCCGAAATCAAGAGTTGGATGCTCAACCAACTGACCCACCCAGGTGTCCCGGCTCACATATTCTTTAGGAGACTTGTTGAATATTTTTTTTAACGTTTATTTATTTTTGAGACAGAGAGACAGAGCATGAACGGGGGAGGGTCAGAGAGAGCGAGACACAGAATCTGAAACAGGCTCCAGGCTCTGAGCTGTCAGCACAGAACCCGACGCGGGGCTCGAACTCACGGACCGCGAGATCATGACCTGAGCCGAAGTCGGCCACTCAACCGACTGAGCCACCCAGGCGCCCCTGTTGAATATTTTAAATGAGGTGTATGACATTAATGTTTTTATATGTATGGAGGAAGCTTTTGTTGGCTTTCTGGAAACACTTGAAAGCTCACCATTCTGTTAACACTAATTGAAATTCAAATGGCTTTGGTTTGAAATCATACTAAATAGCGAAAAAGAGAAATACAAAAAAAAAGAATAAAAAAGAGAAAATAAAAAAGGGGAAAATACTTTTAGAAAAAGAGAAAAGAAATTGAGAAAATGAAAATGTGCACACAATGGGAAGTCGTCAACCCCCCTCCACCCCCATTTCCAGAGATAGCTCTATCACAGGTTTATGAGTTCTATAACCTTCAAAATATGAGTGGTCTCATGTTTTTAAGGGGACAATCATCCTCTTCATTCACTCCTCATTAATTTACTACCTTAATCAACAAACATTCACATATGCCTACCAAACATCAAATACTTGGTAAGTGCAAGCAGTAAGGAAGGGGGTAGGGGAGTATCCCAGGAAGTGGGTGGAGAGGACCCTGTGTGGGGCCCTGAAAGCTGCAAGAAGATGGCAGAGTGATGAACAAAGTACAGAGTATTAGGGTAGTATAACATAGGGTAGGCAGGGCCCAGGTCAAGAGAGCTCTTATTGTGATAGCAATAGGCAGCCATTATGTGGATTTAAGGCAAGCCTTGATATAATACTTTTTAATTAAAAATCATTCTGGTTCTAATGAAGAGAATAGATTAAAAGGCACAAAAAGGAATATAAAGAGACTAGTCAAAGAGACTAATGTTATGATAAGTCAAGGGAGAGATCAGGGCATATTGGAGAAGGAAAGGAGCCTATAGATAGAACACGATGGACAAGTTCAAGAGTTAAGGAATTGTCAGAACCTAGAGAGGATGAGTGGAGGGTGAGAGAGAGGAAGAGTTTGAGGACAGACCCCAAGTTCCTTCCTCCTTCCTTTCCTCCCTCCTTCTTTCTCTTTCTTTTCTTTTCTTTTCTTTTCTTTTCTTTTCTTTTCTTTTCTCTTCTCTTCTCTTCTTTTCCTTTCTTTCTTTCTTTCTTTCTTTCTTTCTTTCTTTCTTTCTTTCTTTCTTTTTCTTTTTTCTTTCTTTCTTTCTTTCTTTCTTTCTTTCTTTCTTTCTTTTTCTTCTTTCTTTCTTTCTTTCTCAGAATTGGATTGGTGATCTTGTCACTTACTGAGACAGGGAACCCTAGATGAAGTGATTTGGAGTAGAAGACAATTAATTTCTTTTCAGAATGTCAGTTTTGAAGTCCTATTGACATATATATGTGGAATTGTCAAAGTTAATTGAAAGTTCTAAATCGTTGGACTAAATTCATGTATATCTTGAAAGAACTGAATTTTAGAACTAAACTGAGCTGCCTAAATTACAAATCTGTTAGAAATATACTATTTAAATCAATTAAGTCACTCCCAAGGAGCAGATCAAAGCTTTACTCTTTTTTTCTAAAGAAAAAAATTGAGTACGGATGTCACACAATGTTACCTTAGTTTCAGGTGTACAATATAGAGATTCAAATTCTTTACTTTTTTTAAATTTTTTAATGTTTATTTATTTTTGAGAGAAAGAGAGAGACACAGAGTGGGAGCAGGGGAGGGACAGACAGAGAAGGAGACACAGAATCTGAAGCAGGCTCCAGGCTCTGAGCTGTCAGCACTGAGCCCGATGTGGGGCTCAAACCCACCAACCGTGAAATTATGACCCAAATTATGACCTGGGCCTAAGTTGGATGCTTAACCGACTGAGCCACCCAGGAGCCCCTCGACTTCTTTATATTTTATGCTATACTCACCACAAGTGTAGCCACCATTTGTCACCATGCAACATTGTTACAATATTATTGACTATATTCCCTGTGCTGTGCCCTTTATTCCCAGGACTTATTCCTTCCATAACAGGAAGTCTGTGTCTTTTATTCCTGTTCACCCGTTTTGCCCATCCTGCCAACCCCTTCCCTCCAACAACCATCAGTTTATTCTCTGTACTTACAGGTCTAATTCTGGTTTTTGTTGTTGTTGTTTATTAATTTATTTGGTTGATCCTATAACTCCACTACTGGGTATTTACCCGAAGAAAATGAAAACACTAATTTGATAAGATACATGTGCCCCTATGTTTACTGCAGCATTATTTACAATGGCCAAGATATGAAAGCAACATAAGGGTCCACCCACAGGTGAATGGAAGGAAAAAAAAAGTGTGGTGTATGTGTGGGTGTGTGTGTATGTTACCCAGCCATAAAATAAAGGACTAAATCATGCCTCTGCAACAACATGGACGGATCTAGAGGCTATGATGTTAAGTGAAATAAGTCAGACTGAGAAAGACACACATCACACGATTTCACTCATATGTGGACTCTAAAAAACAAAGTTTTACTCTTTATTTACTATCCACATTTTAAAGAATCATAGAGGTAAAACCCTTGCCAAAGACACACAAGCCAAGATTCAAGCCAGGCCTAACAGTCTTCAATCCAGGTATCAGACCACGACATTGTATTCATTCATTAGGTGAAAATTAACCACAAATATGAAATTTAAGTCTTCTCATTGTGTAGAAAAAGTAAGAAATACAAGGGACAATTAGTATTGCAGGTTCCGGACGTCTGAAGGCTGCGTGTGGACATCAGCTGAGCCACTGGCCTCCTGTGCAGCCTTAGGCAAATTACGTAAAGTCACTAAGGCTTGGTTTCCTCATCTTTGAAAAGGAAATGATGTTAGCAGGTCCTGAATTTTTCACTATATATTAGAGTTAGAATTCTATTCTTGCTGGTTCAGTAGTTCATTCTAATGACCACGAGGTCCAGTTCATACTGTCTTCTATTCCCGTGAGGGTGCTGACTCAGGTGATGCAGGCAGATCAATTATTTTTTAATGTTGATTTATTTTTGAGACACCGCCGGCGGGGGGAGGGGGCAAAGAGAGGGGTACAGAGGATCCGAAGCGGGCTCTGCACTGAGAGCAGCAAGCCTGACACGGGGCTCGAACTCACAAACCATGAGATCATGACCTGAGCTGAAGTTGGACGCTCAACCCACTAAGCCACCCGGGTGCTACTGTAGGCAGATCATTTTTACAGGAAAACCCAAAGTTTAAAGAGTGGGGTGAACCAGAAGAACTGCAGTGGCATTTTCTCAAATCAATTCAGCTGTGTGGCCTTGACCACTGGGAAAGCACAGGGCTGGTGAGAGGTCCTGACTCATGATCACTATTAATGGCAAAAAAAAAAAAAAAATGCTGCCTAAGCACTTAAGTCAAACTAAAGGCTGAGGCACCTTCAACCATTTGTATCCTTGCAGAATGATGGCTCCTTTACAAATGTGACCAAAATCACTAAGAATCCATCCGCAGTTCTGAGCATCTAAGCAAGCCTCATATGAACCTACTCACCAGATGAATAAAGAGAAAAAATGAGTTGGAGAGAGTGGTAGAGGACGAAGATTGGGCCAAACGGAATTGAGTTTTGGAGACACCAAATCATAGCTGAGAACCGCCAAGAAGGGAGTTACAAACACTCTGTGTCTATGACATGTTCAGCCCTCCCCTGGGTCCTCTGGACTTTTTGCATACAATGCCTATAAATGCTTTTCATTTACTCTGCTGTGGGCACCATTGCAACTCCTTTTTGACTCCTCTTTGCACATTGCGCTGTAATTTTTTGAAGTTGGATGTTGCCAGAGAATTCAAATTTAAAATCTATTCTTTTTATCACTTGGATAAGTCAGATTAACACACCTGAGAGCTGTGTGTATGTCTTTTTCACACCTCCTCATTATATTCCAGTGAAGAGTTAAAAATGAAAAGCAGTTGGGGACTAGAGTCATTTGAACTTACAGTCTGTGAACCATATTTTATTGAAAGGGGCACGTCTTCAATATTAAGAAAATGAATTCCTTTATTCGTGTTTTCATTGCAACCAATATTTGTTGGGTGTCTATTGTGTTCTAAACACTTTTCTGGGTACAGAGAAGACAATGGTGAATTCTACAGTCAACACCTTTGCCCTTTGCAGTCCTAGTTCCATGTCATTTTGCCACTAGATTTCTTTTTGATTCTGACCTACTTATGTAACATTTTAGATACATGGTTTGAGAGTGTAACCTGCCATTTGACGCACATGTAGTCCTCATTATTTTGTAGAAGCAAAGCAAAACAGTTGTTCTTTGTGTTTGATCACTTGTTTGTTCAATGATTTTAGTGATAAGTTAAGATAAAAATCCTTCACAGAGAGTTTTATGGATTATACAGGATATGACAGAGAGAAGGAGGGAATGACGCTGGTTCGTGCACGTGACCTACACTATCAGATGGAGATACTTACATAGAAGTAGGAAAGGACATTTCTCATTCCAGTGGCCCAAAAGAAGCCCATGCCAGAGATATGGGCTGTGCCAAAAAGAGAGTGTGTACATTGTCACTTTACCCAGGTACACATACCTTTTTGACACTTGCTTGCCATTGGTCAAGACTCACATACCCAGTTTCCTGCGAGTTCGGGATGAAAATAAAAATTGTGGTAGGGGCACCTGGGTGGCTCAGTCGGTTAAGCGTCCGACTTCAGCTCAGGTCACGATCTTGCGGTCTGTGAGTTCGAGCCCCGCGTCAGGCTCTGGGCTGATGGCTCAGAGCCTGGAACCTGCTTCCGATTCTGTGTCTCCCTCTCTCTGCCCCTGCCCCGTTCATGCTCTGTCTCTCTCTGTTTCAAAAATAAATAAAAAGTTAAAAAAAAATTTAAAAAAAATTGTGGTAGACTATTTTAGTTTCTTTTATCTTAGAGGTATCAGAAGAAGGTCAATTTACCAAAAGCCAATTTATCAAGTGACGAATGATTTAGATTTAACTGAGCCACTTTTATTATATATTTACAAGAGAATATTATGTCAAAAAATGTTCAGTTTATCTCCGACCCAGCTTCTTGCAGCTACAGATGGGGTTAGTTGGGGTAGAAATAGATCCTTCTACTTGCTGAAGAAAAGACAGAAGGGGAATCAGCATATAGCAGGAACTCAGCTGCCCACACCGAAGAGCTTAGGGCCTAAGGCACAGAGCGGGGATACTGATGGGCTTTTGAATAATGAATGATCAATGAATTATCTGGACCCACAGCAATGAACTAATTTGGTTATAATCATTCAGTTTGCTGGAGCTGACACAATGTAGCATCCAAATCTTTTAAATAGATATATTCCTATACAAGCAGGGCACTGAGTGCCCGTCACGAGGTGGCAAGTTCAGGAGGTATGAAAATTGTTTAGCTCTACAGTAGTTAGAGAATTTTTAGAATTTTTTCCCTACATGATAAATAATATTTTGCTTTTATTTTAAAGAAGATTGATTCGGAAAGTGGAAAATCTTTGATTATCTTATATGTATTCCCTAGACAATGAATATGCTCATAATATCCTCATCAAAACCTACCTTTAAATTATTTTCATCCAAATTAATTTTCCTAAGTAATAAGTGTCCGCAGCTAAAATTTATCAGGCTATTTGGAACTATTAAGTCAATAATTAGGAAGACACATCCACACCCCAAAAACTAATTAACTTGAGTACCAGTCTTTCCGATTTGTGTACAGCTCCCAAGAATATAAAAGCTTAAACAAATCTGACATTTAAATTGTGATTTCTCATTCTCTGAATGTTATAAACAAATATGTAAGCAGCCTGTAGGTCTTCTGGATGACTCCAATAAGGGATTTAGAGGAGAGGGATCCATATAATATCAAGAAGAGGGATCCATATAATATCAACAAAGGCTTTCCTCAGAAGGGTTATGTGGGACGCACAGTGATGCAAATGAAGCAAGCACCCTGTGAGGTGTAGATGGTCATCAGTGTTTCCGTCATGCCAATGCCTATAAGATGGCCATCTAAAGTTTGTCAAAATGTAAATTTTTTAGGGGCGCTTGGTGGCTCAGTCAGTTGAGCGTCTAACTCTTGATTATGACTCAGGTCATGATCTCACAGTTCATGAGTTCGAGCCCCACATCAGGCTCTGCACTGACAGCTTGGAGCCTGATTGCGATTCTCTCCCTCTCCTCTCTCTGTCCCTCCTCCCACTTTCTTTTTCTCAAAATAAATAAACATTTTTAATGTAAATTTTTTTAAAGAGGCTCTACCAAAGAGGAGCTCCATTTATCACACTGGAAACATAAGCTGACAATTAAAATTTCTCAAAGTAAAACAAAATAGCACAACAGCTAATTAGAGATAATACCAACTTATAGAAAAGACCAGTAAAATAAAATAAAAGGTGTCTTGTTTAAATCTTGACACTATCTGTATCAAATGAACTCTACATGGCTTATGGTAAGGGGTTCAATGAACGAAATACAAATTTTACAAAAATAGAAGTAAATAGTTACAGAATTTCTGAATGAGGAAGGATTCTTTTACCTTAAGATACATTTAGATAAGTCTAATAATGATCAAAAGGCTCTACTGCATATTAATTATAATAGCTATTTTTCTAAACTATCAAAAATACATTTAAAAGTTAATTGTCAAATGGAGAATTAAAATATGCTAAAATGTGTTAAATATGTTAAAATATGACAAAAGAGTTAATTGTGTCATATGTATAAAACTCATATAACTCAGTAAAGAAAACATTTGGATACTCTTTAGAAAGAAAGGCAGAGGCAAAGAGACATTTAAAAGGCAATTCACAAAGAAAAAATACAACTGAGCGTTAAGCCTACTAAGAATATTTAGTAACTAGAAACAAAAGAGAGCATATGTAGAAAAAGATGAGATCCCATTTCTTCTATTAGGTTAAAAAAAGTTAATACATGATGTGAATGTGATTTGGTAAGATCCCCATGTGCTTCTGGCATGTATAAATGCATACAAAGTCTCTAAAACACAATTTTGAAACTAGATCAAGTGTCTTATAAACATCATACTGTCTGGAAGAGTGTTTCTGGGTCTCTAGGACACTCTTCAAAGAATAATCTAAAATGTGAACAAGACCCTGAGTCTTAAGATGTTCATCAGAATTATTCATAAGATGCAAAAAAAAAAAAAATGAGAAACAATCTGTTGTCCAGGAATAAATAAATATTTAAATATTTTATACTGCTTATATGCTATAAAAAAATGTGTGGGCATTAAATGTTCATGAAGTAAGTAAAGAATATGAAAATATTTATCATAGAATATTAAGGGTAAAATCAACATATGTAATTATTCTTACAGAATAACTTCAGCTTTGTAGAAATCAATATTTGGATTAAGAATGCTAACCTACATCAGTCAACATGCACAAATCCAGACTGGCACAAGATGAGTTCTTGTGATTTCGTGCCATTTTGTCTACTTTTAGGCCACAGCAGACCCTGCTTCATTGACCAGATGCCTCCACTGGTGGCAGCGTTTGCTGTGTAGATGAACAGCGCCACTCAGCTATTTAGCGTTTTAGAGAGAGACGTTGTGCAAACATCAGTAAAGAGAGCTCTTTCAGCTGACTTATAAGAGCGACTTTATGCCTACGAAGAATACAGGTATTTTCCCTGTAGGAGATTACTGTTATCTCTATCACCATGTAGAGATATTTTGAGGGCACCTGCTTCTAAACACAAGCAAAACCTGGGGGTTACCGAGCATGCCTGGTTCTGATAGAATAGGATCGGCATGGAAGGCAGTGAGGGGCTAAGGTCGAGAGAGTGAATAAAACTTCTTTATTCCTCCTGGACTTTTTCAGGCTCATTCTCTATGATGTCCATACACTTCGTTTACCTTTGTTTTTCCCTAATCATTTATCCATCCATCACAGGGCTTCCCACCCTTCCTACACACACGTTCCCAGGGGGTAACCCTTCTGTTTTATTTTAAAGCAAACAACTCTTGGTCTGAGGCAGCAAAATATTAAATCCTAGCTATTCGGTGCATAAATTTGATGCTTATTTTTCCATACTTCACAAGCAATCTTGATAATAACAATGTGAACCTTACGTGAGTTCAAGCCCCACATCAGGCTCTGGGCTGACAGCTCACAGCCTGAAGCCCGCTTCAGATTCTGTGTCTCCCTCTCTCTCTGCCCCTCCCCACCTCATGCTCTGTCTCTCTCTCCCCTTCAAAAACAAATAAACATTGAAAAAAAAATTTTTTTAATGTGAACCTCGGACAAAGAAATGCTTGGTTGTAAACATCCACCTTCCTATAAGTGAGAAGAGTATACTGATACGGTAATAAATGGTACATAACATTTTCTGATAAGTTTGTAATCCTGTGAAAGTCTAAACTGTACGATACACTATTTGATTTCTTCAACTTCTCTAGGAGACCCTAGTCATTTTAAATAATAGAGTAATGCTTCGTGTGGAGCCTCTTGTAATAGCTACACATGTGTCATCCTTAACAAGTTACACAAGAAAATGCCAGAAATCTAGCAAATGAACATCCTTGCCTGGGGCCATAGGACAAGTTAGTAGTCAAATGGAAAGTGAATGATCAGGGAAGACTGTCTTCCCTTCCCCAGGGATGTACAACGTTAAGGCAGCCATGTTGTTGATCTAAGAAAGGAAGAATGGAGGGGCGTGCTCATCTCCCATTTCACAGAAAATTACAATGGCTATTATATGTGAATTCCTTCAGCGCCCTGCCAGGAACCCCCATGCCATTGCATTCACCCTTATCTCTTCCCTTATCATATCGAGTGACAAGATTCATTTCCTAAAGTCCCGGGTTTGTCTCCATATGTGCTCAACCTCCTGTCTTCAGAGACTTCCTCACTCAGTCACTCTCCCTTGCTTAAGCATTTGCAATATTTTTCCTCCTTGTAGAATTTTCATATATGCACATAAATATATTCAGACCACACCCATGTTAAAAACCATTCTTTTATAAAAAAAATATCTTTTTCCGACCATTTTCCACATTTTCCATTTACAGCATAGCTTTGTATTAAAAATAAAACAAACAAACAAACATAGTCAGCAAATCCTGACTCTGTGTCCTTATTCTTCACTCAGCCTACTGCAATCAAGCATCTACCCTACAAGCAATGACACTCAAGACATCCTCCACATGAATTTACGGTCATTATTGTTTTCCCTGAGCTCTACACTCATCGACCTGACTTCTTATGATGTTTTTTTTTTCCCTTGACAATAGCCAAGATACCTTAAGGTCAATATGAATAAAAATTGAACTCACCGTCTACCTCCTCCAAATGTTTACTCTCTGTAATCTTTGTCTCTGAGAATGCTACCACCATCCACCTTTCTACCCAACTCCAAAACCTAAGGTTATGCTAAATGCCATCCTTTCCTTCATCTTCAACTTCCAACAAGGCCAAAGGTCCTATTGTGTGTCACCTATTTCTTCAATATGCCACAACGGTCCACTTCCCATGTCGTTCTCTTTAGTTAAGGCTCTTGATACTCATGGCGTTCTCATTAGATTTCCCTTAGTTCAACCTGACCACTATTAAATCCACTTTCCTTTCTCCTAGTAGAGTTATTGCCCTAAAATTAAAGTTATTTAAAATCTTCCATTCTTTTCACCTTACCATTAGAACAAATTCAAACTCCACAACATGATATTTAATATTTTTTTTGAGAGAGAGAGAGCATGCAGGAAAGGGGCAAATGGGGAGAGTGAGAGAGAGAGAGAGAGAGAGAGAGAGAGAGAGAATCTTAAGTAGGCTCCATGCTCAACACAGGGCCTGACTCAGGGCCTATGCAGAGTCCAATGCAGGGCTCATTCTCACAACCCTGGGATCGTGACCAGAGCCAAAATCAAGAGTTGGATGCTCCACTGACTGGGCGCCACCCAGGCACCCTGATATTCAATAATTTTATCATCTAGTCCCTGACTACATTTCTAATCTTATCTCAGCCAACTGCCATCGTCCCTTATCTTGTACTCCAGCCATATTAAAAAACTTTGGAGTGGCCAAATACGTCATACTTTCTCATGATCACGTGGGTTCACACATCTTTCCTTTGCCCGTGAATGTGTTTTCTTCTGTTTTTCTCCAGCCAAATTATATGAAAACTCTGAAAATTACTCAAGGGTTATATTTCCACTGATGTCTTTGGTTTCTTCCCCAATCCTCTTCCAGACCTGTCTTGGTTCCTTTGCTCTATGTATGCTTTCAGAGACACTTGTGTTGACCTCCTCCTAGCACTTTTTTCTTTGTTAATTATGGTAAGAACACTTAACATGAAATATACTCTCTTAATAATCTTTAAGTGTATAATAGAGTATTGTTAATTATAGGCCTGATGTTGTACAGCAGATCTCAAAACTAAATCATCTTGCGTAAGTGAAACTTTATGTCTGCTGTAAAGCAATTCTCTATTTCCCCCTTCCCATTAGACCCTAACAATCACCATTCCACTCTATGCTTCTATGACTTTGACTATTTTAGATGCTTCATATAAGTGGAATCATACAGTATTTGTCTTCCTGTGACTGGCTTATTTCATTTAGCATAATGTTCTCAAGGTTCTTCCACATTGTCACATATTGCAAGATGTCCTTCTTTTCCAAAGCTGAATAATATTCCATTGTGTGTGTCCACAATGTTTTCTTTTTTTCTTATTTTTTTAACATTTATTTATTTTTAAGAGAGGCAAAGCACAAGTGGGGAAGGAGCAGAGAGAGAAGGAGACACAGAAGCCAAAGCAGGCTCCAGGCTCTGAGCAAACTGTCAGCACAGAGCCTGATGTGGGGCTCGAACCCATGAACCATGAAATCATGACCTGAGCTGAAGTCAGACACTCAACTGACTGAGCCACCCAGGCACCCCTCCACAATATTTTCTTTATCCATTCATCTGCTGTTGAACATTTAGGTTGTTTTTCTATCTTGGCAATTGTGGATAATGCTGCAATGAACATGGGAGTGCTAATATCTCTTTGAGATCCTGATTGTATTTCTTTTGGATAGATCTCTAGAAGTGGAGTTGCTGGATTATGTTACAAAGATACAGTAATTAAGACAGTGTGGTGATGGCATAAATACAGACATTTAGACCAAGAGAACAGACTAAAGATCCCAGAAATAAATCCACGCATATGCAGTCAACCAATCTTCAACAAGGATGCCAAGAATATACAGTGGGGAATGGATGATGTTTTCAACAAATGGTGCTGTGAAAACTGGATATCCATATGCAAATGGATATCCAGCTTCATGACATTGTATTTGACAACGATTACACGGATATGAAAATAGCTTTTGAAAATACAGGCAACTAAGGCAAAATTGAGTAAGTGGGACTATTTCCAACTCGAAAGCTTCTACACAACAAAGGACACCATCAACAGAGTGAAATGTGCTCCTAGCCCTTTTCGCGCTGCCTCAAATTTGTTGCTTCTCTCATCTTTTTCATTCACATACATTGCTTGCCAAATGAGCAAACTGGAAAGCCAGACCCTATGACATTCAGGATAAAAGCTGCAGGATGATTCTTCTATTGGTGATTCTGGCAGGGGCAAGAAGAATGGAAAGAGAGTGGGTTGGAAGGAGGAGAAAAAAAGAATTTTACATGAGCTGCCCAAGAAACTTACCAGAATATTTTGGGTATCACGGGATTACTCCTTGTTTCTTGTTGGCCCCTAGTTGGAAGCGCTAAGTATAATGATTTGCAGAAAAATGTGATCTCTCCATTATGGAGAAATTTTCCCCCAAAAGTCAATTAATTTCTCAGCTGATTTTCATGACAGTTGCTACAACCAAGGACATTTCTGTCTTAGATGGGTAGATGTGATTCTAACTTCTCTTCTTCAACCACAGTCTCACAGCCTGACGGCAGAACAAGACTGAACAGTCTAAAGACCCAAAAAAGATTGAAGCACCTTACCTGAGACAGTACAAATACAAAATCAAAGAAGAAATGATGAACAGGAGGATGTAAATTAGCACTGTGAGCATGACACCGAGAATTCCCGACTGCATGGTTCTTACAAACACCCAGTACAGCTTTGCTGCGTCAGCTACGGGAGTCTCCCCATTCTGTGTAAGCCGCTGAGGGAAAAAAATACAAATTAAAAAAAAAAAAAAAATTAGGATGGAAACACTGATCATCAAGCGAGATTAATTTTATACACAAAAACCATATGATACCACAATTTGTTTTTAAATTGAATTTTCAGGGTAGTAAAGACCACCAGATCTTCAGCTGTAAAGGAAAAGAAAACCCCTTGGCTTGCATGGCTGGTTTGCTAGGGTTTTTTTTTCTCCTCGTTTTCCCTATAAGCTTTTAAATGTGTACACTCTACATGCAATTCATAAAGTGAAAGCCATATATTATTTATGTACTATTAACTTCTGAATTTAATGAGCACAAGATATGAAGAAATTAAATATGATGGTGGAAAGATCCCTTTCTCTCTGAAGCAGATTTGAAAGGAATTTAATTTGTGCTATGCATAAAATAGATGGCTTATTTTAGAAACTTATAAAAAAGTTATCAGGCTATTTAATGTGAGCTTGGAAACCAAAGTTTAC
Organism: Panthera onca; assembly: GCF_046562875.1. NCBI lineage: Eukaryota > Metazoa > Chordata > Mammalia > Carnivora > Felidae > Panthera > Panthera onca. The sequence continues at coordinate 18,791,316 of NC_138343.1, read as the reverse complement.
ATTAGGTCAATTTAACAATAAGTCCTTATTAGAGACAAGGAAAAGCATATCCTCTACTGAGTTTGAAATAAATACAAGGCAATGAGGTCTTTAAAAACAATATTAAATGTTGAGGACCTAGAACATTGTCATTTGACATCTTTGACCTTTGAGTTTTATAAAACATAAATGTTCTGTAATTATGACTCTGATATCAGGTGGAAGTAATATGCAATATAAATGTAAATAAGGTATGTTTTCTTCAATGTAAGAAAGGAGGAAGAATTTCTTCACTTTTGAAACAGGAAACTATGTAAGTATAGCTTAAAAGGGCATGTTCAAAACTAATCCATATCACATATGTATAGATAAAATCAGAAGCCTAGAGAGGTTAATCTGTATTTTCCCTTTACCAAAGTATCCTTTAACATGTGGGCAATGACTAGAAGTCAGATCTTCTGACTCCCAACTGTCTCTTCTTTCACTGTCATGCCAAAACTTTGATTTTTATATTCTGTACTTCTCACTCAGTCTACCTTGCAGAACACAGAACCGTCATTTGGACTTTAGGCAGAAGATCTGTAAGTGTTGCCGTATACCTCTCCTCTTCTAGATCTTATCTTTCTACTATTTCTTAAAGGAAGAGAAATAGACGCAGTATTCACTGCTGAAAAACAAACAAACAAAAATATATTGGCATATATTTGATGCCAATAACATAATCTAATCAATAGATGTTGATCACTCGTTTGATCCACACACATTGTTGTGAATGCCCATCATGTGTCACTAAGCTCTGGAGGTAAGACAGCGAATAAAATTGGACGAAAGCCCTGTTTTTGGAGCTTACTTTTAAGTTGGGGGTTGGGGAGAGGGGAAGGAAGTGATAGTAAGCATGTAAGATTAAGTGATACATATGGCATATAAGAAGATAGAATCTCGAAGAAAAACGTAAAGCAGAAAAAAAGTGTAGGAGGGATGGGGGTGTATTATTTAATACTGCAATCAGAAAAGGTGCCATTTGAACAAAGATTTAAAGGATATAAGGGGGGCGCCTGGGTGGTTCAGTTGGTTAGGCGACCGACTTCGGCTCAGGTCATGATCTCACAGTTTGTGAGTTCGAGCCCCGCGTCAGGTTCTGTGCTTACAGCTCAGAGCCTGGAGCCTGCTTTGGATTCTGTGTCCCTCCCTCTCTCTGTCCCCTCCCCTGCTCACACTCTGTGCCTCTCTGTCTCTCAATAATAAATAAACATTAAAAAAATTAAAAAAAATAAAAATAAAAAAAATAAAGGATATAAAGGAATGATGATAGGCCTACCAGAAGGCACTCAGAACACACTGCCCATACTTCCTCTTTGTGTGTGATTCTCCAGTTAGGTTGTAAGTTCCTGCCTGGATCACTGGGGCCACGGCTGTTCTACCTGATGTTGTATACACAGCATAAGTCGTATCACTTCATTACAATCTTTATCCTCATTCCTTTCATCTTTGATGTGTGGTGCCTTACATTTTTCAAAGTGTATTTTCAGCTGGCTGTCCCAACAATACTGTGAAACGAGTATGGTAGGTGTCGCTATTTGTAGGTGTTACTACTTTTTTTGTGATACATATGAAGAAGTTGAAGACTGAAGAGGTTAACTGACTTATCCAACGTCATCTGGCTGACAAATGGCAGAGCTGGGACCAGAACCCAATTTCCCCTTGGAAATCGCTCTATTACCATGCTCTTCCTATGACACCATGATCATTTCTGATGGATTTTCAAGAATGATTGGCTGAATGAAGACACTTGTATTCTGCCTTTTGTTTGATCTTGGTTCTTATGTGCTATTCTTTTCTCACTATCTATACGGAGGGCAGAAACAACTTCAAACTTATTCTGTTTCTTTTAAAATCCTGCGCAGAGAGGGACACCTGGGTGGCTCAGTCGGTTAAGCATCTGACTCTTGGTTTCGGCTCAGGTCAGGATCTCACGGTTTTGCGAGTTCCAGCCCTGCGGTGGGCTCTGCATTGGCAACTTGGAACTTGCTTGGGATTCTCTCTCCCTCCCTTTCTCTCCCTCTGCCCTTTCCCCTCCACCCCCACATAAATGAATAAACTTAAAAGAAAAAGAAAATCCCGGGCAGAGATTATATAGTCAATAAATACATGCTGATCAATTAAAACATTCAATACCAAATGCTTCCTCTACTTTTTATCTAGATTGGGGCTTAGGCACGAAAAGAATTTATGAACTCAGTGGAACTGTTGTATCATCAGTGGGGGTCTGGGAATTCATTGTCAACTTCTGAACCAGCAAACTGAGAGACTAACAAAATGTTATTAGCACCATCAACAGCCACTCAATGCCTCAGCCTCAAACCATTGCATCTGCCACATCTCCTTTTAGATTGCCATAAAAAAAAATTGATCCAGAACAAAACCTATCAAGAAAATAAGGTAGCCTCTCTTGGCGGGCCTACCAGGATCCAATACAAGTGATCCCTGGGCTTATCTGCTAAAAAGAAAGGCTCAAAGAACTGGAAGTATGAACCGAGACAACTCCAGTCTCATGAGTGACATTCAGTCTGTGATAACTATGAAGGCATGTGGAACAGTAGTTCTCTAAATCTAATGAGCATGAGAATCATCTGGAAGACTTGTTAAAACACAGTAACCCCTTCTCAGAGGCTGGGCTCCTTCCCAGACTTTCTGACTCCACAGACTTGGTGCAGGGCCTGAGATTTTACATTTCAATTTGCACTGCAGTTAAGTTCCCTGGTAAAACTGATGCCATTGGTCCAGTGACCCCTTTTTGTGAACCACTGCTTTAGAGAAGCACCTCGAAAACTTGGTGCGCTGTTCCATCACCGGAGAGCTTGTTTTCTGGTTTTTTGTTTGTTTGTTTAAAAATTTCTTTAACGTATATTTATTTTTGAGAGCGAGAAAAAGCGCGAACAGAAGAGGGGCAGAGAGAGAGAGGGAGACACAGAATCCGAAGCAGGCTCCAGGCTCTGAGCTGTCAGCACAGAGCCCGACGCAGGGCTCAAACCCATGAAGCATGAGATCATGACCTGAGCCGAAGTCGGACGCTCAACCGACTGAGCCACCCAGGCGCCCCTGGAGAGCATGTTAAAAAGTGTATTTAGATTTAATTATTGGGAGTGTCCATGTGTAGACTCCAGTGCTGCTGCTCTGTGGGTTACATGCAGCTTTAAACTTTTTTTTTTCTTAAGACAGAAAAATTAGATGTCATCTGCAATGAAGCATGATGCATTCTAATTGGAGAATCAATAATTGTGCAGAGGGGGAACGAGCCTTCAGCTTTTCTTTCCAAGTGGAGAAGGATATGGGTGCCATAGTCATCTATTAGAGTCCAAGTCAGCTTCCATCGGGTTACAGACCTCTGAACTGGTTCTGAGATGGCCCTGCTGGAGGCTACTTTCCTATAGATTACATCAGAGGCCCCAGAGTATATTAAGACTGCTCGTTGTGTCAGCTGCCTTTGATACAGTGGACCCTTCAGCTATTAATCTCTCTAGAGGACTCGACTGGAATACAGAAAGCCATTCCGAGAGGGCTGCAGACATTCTGTACGAGGAGATCTCAGAAGATCATACACATAGCCGCTCATCCTCTCCAAATGGCTTCACATGTGGTGTCGCGGATCACACCGGCGCCCCATCTGCTCAATACGCACCTCAGGCCTCTGGAAGGCATTCTGAGATGCCATGGAACATGATGCTACCAGAATGTCCACAGCATGTTTCTCTACACTTCCTGCTCAACCAACCTTGAGGGCGTGGTCTCGTCCTCTCTCACCTGGGGTCTGAGGAAAGTGGGAATGTGGACAAAGTCCAACTGGCTCCAGCTCAATCCACTCAGAATCAGAAATGCGGCCAACGATCAGGGTGCAAACACTTAGAGATGGGGTTGAAAACACAACCTCTACGGACCTGTCATCAAGGTGTTAGACGGTATTGAGGCTTAAGAGTGTAGTTGCAGGTTTGAACGTGGAAACAATCGGACCTTCCAAACACCGATCAACTGTCCTTGGTATGTGGCTCTTCCCGGAATCCTCAGCAGTGGGACCAGAAACTAGATACATTGGTAGGTTCAATGTGCATTGATTTTAATTCATTTTAATAATGTTAAATGATCTACATGGTCGCAGGGTCAACTACTGCACTTATCTGCAGGTTCTAAGCCTTTCTAGCCGAGGTCATTCTAATGCAAAATAGGCAGGCAGAATGCCCACACAAAGCCCAACAACCCATTAAGGGACTCAGTGCACCTAGGTCTCGGTCTTGTTGAGAACAACCCAGGAACCCAGAAGAAGTGAAAGCCCCACCTAGCAAACAAAGGAAAGGGAGAGAGGCCTTCTCAGTAAAACATCCGGCACCCTGTCTGGCCCATGGGGCCAACATCTCTGGTGTCGCCTAGGAATCTGTTAAAATGCAGAATCCCACACTCCAGCTGCCGAATCAGAATTTGCATTTAATAAGACCCCCAAGTGATGCAAGCCCAGGATCCTTGAGAAAACCTGCTGCAGCATTGTGCGACCTGAGAGACAGAAATAAAACCGTGACTGGCTTTGCCCATCCTAGCTGTCTACCACAGCACCCAGGACACTATCTTCACGAGGCAGTTTGAACACCAGTTTGGTCTTTAGTTCTAAAAGCACATTTCAAACACTTAACAAGTAGAGTCCATCAAAATGCCCCACCTCTTTGATCTGCTTGGCACAATGAATACAGTCTCGACCTATGTAAACCCATCGGGAAACCTTCCTTTTTCTCCCTGATAGGAGAAATATACCCATTGTAGAATATTATTCGATAAAGTAAGATAATTTTTAAATGAATATTTGATCATATTGATTTATTTCTAGTATCCGTTCGCTCTCTTGCTTGGGGCTATATTTCATAGCCAGATCTACAATACAAAAATTTAGTTAAAATTCAGATTTCCTGTCCTTTTATTAGCATCACAAAAGTCAAAATAAATGCCTATGGACGAAGGCTTTATATTTTATTTATTACCTAGAATTGTCTAAAAAGCTCTTCTTCTTCTTGAGTGTGTTTATTACAGAAGAGTCGTTGATCACAAAGCAAATAAATAATCTAACCAATTGAAGGAACCACTGTATGATTACTTTTTAAATAAAGTTTGGCAGTGAAAATCCTTACTACTAAAAAGTAAGTTACCAACAAAAAGTTACAAATAAGACTTTGCTGTAATAGGGTTTTTTTTTTTTTTTTTTTGAAAATGTACCAAAATTAGTTTGGATCTGATCTCCAACGTTATTTCTTGCTTATTTTGCAAATGTTCATTTAAGATGCTAAAAACACGTCAATGGATAATAACAGACATCCAGAATTTTTTTATGATGTGGAAAGCTTAATAACTTCAATTTAAGATACATAGTGAATTGCTCATGATTCTTGAAACCTCTCATGTCAGCTGATTCATGCACTGAAGCTAAATTCTATGTCAAGAACTCATATCCCGATTATTTTACTTGACTTACCCCGAGGACAGTATCCACTATAAACACGGCCAATGGGTCTAGAACTGTCCATAGTCCCATGGTAATGATTAATTTTGACAAGACATCAGGGCAGGAGGCAAACAGTAGCTGACAGCCCCATCTGATCAGAACCAAAGGAAGTATCACTGCATTCAGCATTAAAGGACCCACCACAACTACGAGCAACTCTTCTTTGATGGCAAGTGAGGAAGATGGGTAGCAAAGCTCAACCGTGAAAGGGGAAAACTGGAATCTGCAGGAGAACAAAGCAAACACACACATGTAAACAAGAGAAATTATACAAGATGTCAGGCACACAAAATAATTTTTAAATGACACATTTTCTTTTTTTTAATATACAGACAATGACACTTAATACTACCCCCAAATCGGGTGTTAGGAAACTTCACCTTTCCCTACCCCAAAGTACCACCCCAACAGTTCACTTTCCAGTAAAAGGCTATTTCTAGCTTGTCCGTGGCTCTTGTATCATAGGCAACAATAGAAAGAATATCAATTCTGTCCACTGAGCAGAGCATTCTATATTCTATAAAAACTGCCCTGCGAGTAACACATACTGACAGGTAGGCTATTTGAAATGCAAAATATATCAGTGTACCTAGCCATGGGTCAACCTCTGATAGGGACCAGAAATACAAATCAGTCTAATAACTCTTCTGAGCTTTAGCGTACGTGATTAGTTTTCCTGTGACTCCTTTAGATATACCCTTAAATACAAAACAACGCTGCTCTACTAACAACAAAAATAGGGCATCACTTAGTTGTTCTAAAAGGGACAGTGTGACACAACCTAAAAACCTAAGGGTTGAATCCAAGGCAGGCCCAGTACAGACTGACCCAGGCCTTGGCACCTTTTTTCCATGCAAAGTGAGACTTCACCGTGCTCTAAATTTTCCCTCCCCTGCATTTCAGCCTTTGTAATTCTGCTTGTGTATCCTACTTAGCAGCTCTCTACTAAAAAGAGTTCTTCATTTTATCTACTCCCTGACCTTTGCTTTGACGGAAGCTTTATGCTTCCTTCCTATGCAGTTGTGAATATCAAATGAAGCAATGTGCGTAGATTTCTTAGCAGAGGGCCCAACATAGAGTCAGAGCAGGAGAAATGATCATGGTGGCTGTAGTTATTGTCTTGTCTCACAGCTACAGTTGGATGTAGGGCTAATTCAGGATTCGAGCCTACAGATCTAGACAAAATATCCTATCATATCTTGGGTCTTCTGATGCTTAAGAAATCAGATCAACTAGGCTGCCCAGATATTTTTCTCACAGTCCCATTTTACTAGCAGCCAATAAAGATAAAGCTTTTTTTTTTTTTTTAATTGAAGAAGTAAAAGAGCCGTTAGCAAAAAGCAACTAGCTCGAGCATACAACATTTGTCCCTTCTGCTTTGGAAGCCCTCACACGGAAGAAAGGGAAAAAGGGAGAGAGGGGGAAAAAAAAGAGAAGAAAGGAAGAAAAGTAATAGCTAGGTAAAAATTCTCCTGTGAAGCTACAGTAATTTATTATATGTAAATGTGCATATTCTAGAGCATTCATGTATTTGTGACTTAATTTCAAAACATGACAAAAAACCACATGTGTGTGTATATAGTATACACACACATTCTTTTTCATAGTGTCTTAAAGTTGTATGCAGTCCTCTTAGTTGAAAATATACACATATCTTAAAAAAAATTACAAAAAAAAAAAGGGGCGCCTGAGTGGCTCCGTCGGTTAAGCATCCAACTTCGGCTCAGGTCATGATCTCGCGTTTGTGGGTTCGAGCCCCGCGTTGGGTTCTGTGCTGACAGCTCAGAGCCTGGAGCCTGCTTCAGATACTGTGTCTCCCTCTCTCTTTGCCCCTGCCCTGCTCATGCAGTCTCTCTCTGTCTCTCAATAATAAATAAATGTTTAAAAAAAAAAGAAAGAAAATATACACACATCTTTACTTTTATCTGGAACATCTACATTTGGGAAAATGAATTTTACTTATATTGATTTCTATCTGTTTGTTTATCTATACCAGCTATGGAATCATGTTTATGGAGAGATAACCTGTAAAGTATCATCTTTTTCCAGGGTATAATGGCCCGGAAAGCTGCCTGGGCTTGAGTTTGGTAATTGTTTGAATTCAATCACTTTGCAGAAGAAGCAATCTTTGCCTCTGTGCGTATAGGTGATAAATCATACTTACATTACTTCTAAACTACTCTCAGCCAGAGTCACTGTGATAAAATCAAAACAGAATAAAACACTGTTGCTAAACTCCTTTTTGGATTCTGCTCAGATATTAGAACATACTTGACTCTGTTCAATTTGAAATAAATATCGACGTGCCAGTTACGTATTTGTAAATCGAGGCCCAGAAGATGAGAATGCAATAGACGTTCCTGCTCTGAGATAAAGATATTTTTTGTCTTTCCAAATCCTGGGTCTGTGCTGCATTTTAGGTCTTGCACTACATGGACGGAGAGGAGTTTTGTACTTTCATTTGGCCTATCAAGACGAAAATGCATCGCTTTAACTTTCAAGGGAAGGCACTCACTTTGTAACAGGAATTGAAATGGCCTGGAGGAAAAGCCACTGACTAAGGTAATGGAGGTAGAGCCTCAGGAACCAGAGAGATGCCATCAGTAGGATGATGTACCAGAAGCCCTGGCTTCTCCACTCAGCGAATTGAAGTTCCGAGAACGCCGACACCATCCCGAAATGAAGGTGCTTGAAGAATTCTCTAGATCCAGAACCATCAGCAACCGAGGAACACCTACAAACAAAGAAATGATGAATCCCGAGCTCCCAGGACAACCAGCAGTAAAATATTTTGAAATGATAATAAAGACATTGTGAAAGTAAAATTGAATGAGACTATTCCTGAAATACTTGGGCTCAAGTGATCTCTATTTCTTTCGGCTCTGATGGAAGATCCCCAGGGAACATGGAAAGAAGCATGCACCCAGGAATGGAAATCAAAATCACGGTGAGATATCGCCTCACACCTATTAGGACGACTACTGTCAAAAATTAAAAAAAAAAAAGTGCAGAAGAAGGAGGAGAAGAGGAGAAGGAGGCAAAGGAGGAGAAGAAGACGAAGAGGAAGAATAGGAAAAAGAAGAAAGGAGGAAAAGAAAAAGAAGGCCATAAAATAGCAAGTTTTGATGAGGATGTGAAAAAATAGGAACTCTTGTGCCCTGTCGGTAAGAACATAAAATGGAGCCTTGCTAGGGAACACAGAATGCATGGCAGGCCCTCAAACAATGAAAATGAGAATTAACATATGATCCAGCAATACCCCTCCTGGGTAGGTAGCCAAAAGGATGCAAAGCAGAATCTCGCACATATATTTGCACACCCGTGTGCATAGCATTATTCACTACAGCCAAAAGGCAGAAGCCACCCAAGTGTCCACCCAATGAATTATTCAGCCTTAAGAAGAAAGGAAACTAGCACGTGCTGCCACGTGGCTCAATCCAGAGGACATTATGCTAAGTGAATCAAGCCAGTCACAAAGAGACAAATACCGTAGGGCTAACTTATGTGTGGGAGCTAGAATAGTCAAATTCAGAAAGATAGAAAGCAGAATGCAGTTTTCCCGGGTCTGGGGTCGGGGGCGGGGGTTGATGGTATAAAGTTTCAGTTCTGCAAGATGAGGAAATTGTGGAGATCGGCTGCATGATGATGTGAATGCACTTAGCATTGCTGAACGGTACTTCAAAATGGTGACGATGATAAATCTTTATGTTATGTGTATTTTTACAACAATACAAAATGTTAAAAGAAATATGAAAAGGAACTATTATAAAGAATAAACTTATTTTTAAAAATCTTTAAAATCTGTAATATATCCCTGCTTATCTCACCTACCCACGATGATCCTTCTTTATTAAAATGAGATTTCATTTTTGGTTATAACCTGTTAAACATTTAACTATTTCGGGGGTGCTGGGAGGCTCAGGTGGTTAAGTATCCAACTGTCGATTTCAGCTCAGGTCACGATCTCAAGGTTTGTGAGTTCCAGCCCTGCATCAGGCTCTCCACTGTCCACACAGACCTTGTTTCAGATCCTCTGTCTCCCGCTCTCTCCGCCCTTCCCTGACGCTCTCAAAAAATAGTTTATTTTTTTTTAATTAAAAATATAAAGTTGACTATCTTATTTTATTTATTTTTATTTTATTTTACTTATTTTATTTTATATTCTAATATAATTTATTGTCAAATTGGCTAACTTACAGTGTGTAAAGTGTGCTCTTGGTTTTGGGGGTGGATTGCCGTGGTTCATCGCTTACATACAACACCCAGTACTCCTCCCAACAAGTGCCCTCCTCAATGCCCGTCACCCATTTTTCCCTCTCTGCCACCCGCCCCTCATCAACCCTCAGTTTGTTCTCTGTATTTAAGAGTCTCTTATGGTTTGCCTCCCTCCTTCTCTGTTTGTAACTATTTTTCCCCCTCCCCTTCCCCCATGGTCTTCTGTTAAGTTTCTCAAGTTCCACATATGAGTGAAAACATACATTATCTTTCTCTGACTGACTTATTTCACTTAGCATGACACCTTCCAGTTCCATCCATGTTGCTGCAAATGGCATGATTTCATTCTCATTGCCAAGTAGTATTCCATTGTATACATAAACCACTCTTCTTTATCCATTCATCAGTTGATGGACATGTAGGCTCTTTCCATAATTTGGCTATTGTCGAAAGCGCCGCTATAAACATTGGAGTACATGTGTCCCTTACCTATCTTATTTTAAAAATTGAAACGCATTGTTAATATATCACTAAAACTATGGTAATGAAAATTTGAAGCTTAAAAAGTCTTTTATTCTTTAACACTATACTGACATTTTCAGTTGAAACTAAATGTAAAATAATTACATGCAAGGTGTTCTGACTTAGCTTCGGTTTCCTCTCTCTGTTTGGTATTGGGATAAAGCGATGTTTTCAAAGTTTATAAAATTAGAGCTTTTGCAGGAAAGAAGATGAAGAAGTATTTGAAAACAACTGTCGAGGCAGAACTTGTTCCCCTCCTAATCCCAAGAAAATGTGCAAGGAGTATACAGTAGGATTCCCATAGCTTATCGACTAGAAATACAAACTCTGGACTCAAATGCCCAAAGCCTCAATGTCTACATAGAATTCCTATCTATGCCTCAGTTTGTTCATATGGAAAAGGGGAGTAGTGATAGTACCCCATAAGCCAGGGTCAGTATAATGACCAAATTAACAGATGTAAAACATTTTGAACAGTGTGAATCTGCACTGTCATCACAAAAGAGTAAATACTCAATCCACGCTTTCACCCTCTTTCCCCTCTTCCAATATTTACCAGAGCTGCTTTGAAATAGGCTGGCCTTCCATCAAGCCTAAGAAACATAGCAGTTGATATGATTCCTTTCATTTTAAAGAGATATAAACAGGAGATGCATATGTTACTTAACTCAAGCAGTAAATATCATCGGTATATACCATCACCAGCTTAATAAAATGTTGGTTTTGTTGAATCAGTAATTGATCTTTATAATAACTAGGTTCCAAGTCCTGTCTTGGAACCTTAGCCTGTCTGATTCTGCTCTAGAATATGTTTCTAGAATAATTTGGGAAATTCCTCAACCAAAAATGGTCCGGATTAAAAACATCTTACCAAAGAAGAAGCTAGTATGATACAAAGTAGTTCAGTAACAATGATAAAACCAAAGCAAGTCGAGGCAGCGTGAGAACATAAAAGAAATGGGATTCATAGAGAGATACACAAGATTGTATATGCAAAAGCTCATCTCTCTCTGAAGACTGTTAAATACGAAGATAATTGCACCATGAAAAGGAGAAGATAAATAATAGAACTAAGAGTCCTTGGGGGAACAAAGAACAAACGGACGACAACAGAAAGTAAAAAACAAAACACACAAACAAACAAAATAAACCATATTGTTCTCAGAATTCCAACCCAAGACTTCAGCCTTCTGGTCTGCACTGGACTAAGGAGGCACTGAATTTGACATCGACCGTTCCTTTGTTGTTCGGGTCTGTATTTTGCCATGAAAATGTAGACCATCGTCTAACCCAGAACTCCGTGCAGAGTCTGTACTGAGGATGCTTTTCAATTATACAAACGAGGAACAGCTAAACAGGAAACAGGCCCCTGAGAGGTTTGGGTTTACCATTGGTAACAGAGTCCTCATAGGAGGATTCCAGAATACCTTGCTACATTTATCATCATGTGAAATGAAACCCAGAACTTTCTACCCTCCTAAAGCAAAATAGTCTGTGCCCGCTCCTCTTCAGTTAATTATTCCGTTGCTGTTTTGCCCCTTCAAAGAGAAGAGAAAATCAAATACAGATTTGGCATTGTGTTGTTTGCAAAACACCAGAAAATCTCAAATGATGCAAAACAGAAGAGACAGTAGCCTATTTGACCTTTGAAAATTTCCACTGTTCTTTTCATACCCATTGAGACAAATGACTAAGCAGTTTAAGTGTTTATTCACAGAACCCACTATAAAGTCATACTTTTGCCATGAGTTTCACTGATAAATGTTTCCCATTCACATTCAGATACACATATTGGTTTCTGGGGCATGTGAGTTAGGACAAATAATACTAAAATATCATCGTGGAGCATTTATATCTAACTCAAAATACTCAATTGCTTTGTACCTGCTTAACACACTTCAATATTTGATTTTACTTGTTCGTTTAACAGTGGTAACTCGAACATCGGGAACCAAAGAATTAGGAAAACCCTGGAATCCATCATTTAGAGTTTGAACAATTACAGACTTCAGAGTTAGAAATTAATAAAGGAATTAGTTGATGCCAAATGATGCCAAATGAAAAGAAGTTATCAACAAGCTTATCAGGTGAACAAAACTCATCAAGGAGAGCCTTACAGACAATTCTCATATCACAGTGACTGACTGTTTCTCTTAATCATTTCGAATTTGCACCTGAAATCCAAGGGTGTACCAACGGAGAATTACATCCACAACCCTCTCTCGATCCATTGTTCCTGAAATAGATTTCATTCAAAAGAAAACTGTGCATCCATGTTTCAACATTTTCTTGAAAGCAAGCCTCTCTTTTATTCTCGTACACATTCAAGGCATAGTATAAGATGCAGGGCCATTGTACAATATCTTCATCCACATTTCCACTGTTCTCTCCTTCCCCTGTAATCTTTCTTGGTTATGTACAAAGAGTATGACCATCAAAAGGATAATAAATGGCCTCTGCCACTGGGGTGTGTAATACGTATAGTGGGAATTGATTTGTTGGTTATGAAGGAAGCCGGAGAGCACACAGATCACTGCAAAATCACATTGAGGCCAGCAACTACTCCTCGGTTCATGCAGGCGAATCCTCTATCGCTCACAGGGTGAGCTGCCAGAGGCTGAGAAGAATGGTCAGGTCATCCAGTATTCAGCTATTAAATGAAACCTATTTCTCTGAACTTCAGCCACATTTCATATGACACACATATATCCCCCTTTCCATGCCCAGTCCTTATAGAGACCCGATATCAAACAAGATTTCTATGATCCATCAGTGTAATAATAAAAAAAAAAAAAAAGACCCAAGTTGCTTTATGGGAAAAAAAAAAGCATGGAATGCATTCTTTTACATCGAACAGTGAATAGGAGTCCTTAGGGATTTGTATACAACCCAAACCCACCATTTATCAGCTATGCATAATAATCCTTTTAAGAAGTGACTATCAATAAATGGCACTAAAATTTCCATATTCCTTTCTTCTGTATGACTAACCATACACTAAGTGTAGCACTGAAAAAAAATTAATGCTTATTTATTTTTGAGAGAGAAAGAGAACACCAGCGGGGGAGGGGCAGAGAGAGAGGGAGACCCAGAATCCAAAGCAGGTTCCAGGCATGAGTTGTCAGCACAGAGCCCCACGTGGGGCTCAAACTCAGGAGCCGTGAGATCATGACCTGAGTCAAAGTCAGATGCTGTACTGACTGAGCCACCCAGGTGCCCCATAAACATAACATTTTTAAAAATCAAGTTTGTTTGTTTGTTTTTTATTTTTTTTGTAATTCTTCTTGTGGGGGTATTTCTCATTTCTTTTTTCACTGTGCTCCATTTATCAAGTTTTTGAACATAGAACCCTCGGTGATTGTGAAGCTTTTTCTAAGACTTAATATTCAGCATTTCAGGGAATCATTCTAATGAGGGTATCAAAGAAACATGGATAGGTTATACTGTGTTAATGTTGGAGAAGGCCTCATCAGATTCCCTCAGACTTTTTCAAAAGCGGAACTAAAGCCCCAATCAGTTAAGTGATTTGCCCAACTTTATACAACGGGTAAGAGTTTTCTAGCCACTGTATCCAGACTTGCCATTAGGAGCTCTCCATCAGTTTAACAAGACAAGAAAGTGTAGCCTGCTTGAAAGAGAGACCCTTTATCAAAACCTGAGAGAAGGAAAAGGTTCTTCTTTTATGGAAGTTGGTTTAATTGGACACAACTCACTCATTCAGCAGATCGTCATTAAATAAATGTAAATGTCAGGCCCTGGGATGATGTAGTAAGCAGAATAATGGCCTCCCCCAAATATGCCCACACCCCAATCCTTGTAACCTGCAATTATGTTAAATTATATGGCAAAGGACAATTAAGGTAGTGTACAGAATTAAGTTTGCTAAGCAATTGAGTTTAAAGTAGATTATTATGGGTTATTTGGGTGAGCTCAGTGAATTCACAAGGGTCCTTAAAAAGTGAGAAGGGAAAGCAGAAGAGAGAGGGAGACAACAAGAAGGAGAACCAGAAGAATGGCAGTGTGCGAAAGGCTTGTCTCAAATGTCTTGGCTTTGAAGATGGAAGAAGGGAGCCATGAGGCAAAGGATAAGACCAGCTTCTAGGAGCTGGAACAAGCAAGGAAACATTCTCCCTAGAATCCAGAAAATAAAACATGTAGTTCTGCTGGCCCTTAAGTTCAGCTCAGTGAGACCCATTTCAGACTTCTGACCTCCAGAACTGTACAATAATAAACTTGTGTTGCTTTAAGCAGCACCAAAACACTAATATAGATACAGGTTCTGGATTTTCACAGATGAGCAACATTGTCACTCACCCACATCAATTTCATTCTATTGGAAGAGACAGATCAGTGAAAAGACAAATAAAATCCAGGGACAAAATCCAGGGTGAGAAGTGTTACAGTGACATACAGAATGCTATGAGAAAACACAGGATGGACACCTATCTCCAACTGGGCCAAAGAAGGCTTCCCCCCGAGACCTATGAGGTAAAGAGGAATCAGACAAATGAGAGGAAGAAGTATATGGGAAAGCTAGGAGGGCATTCCATCACACATGCACTGCTCAGGACAAGAGAGTTCTATTTCTAAAGCTGAATATAAGTTGCATAGGGTGGAGAAAGTCCAAGTAGGTGAAGGGGTCTGTTGGTGGAAACCCGATTAATGGATGCCATGCTGCAGAGTGTTCACTCCATCCTGGCACTCTTAGTAGCCCTTGGAGTAACTAAAGGGGAAGGAGATGGGGGATGGCATGTTTGTGTTTTAGAAATACTGCTCTAGCTGCAGGGGGGAAATAGTTTGGGTAGGTTCAGACCAAAGGGGAGAACAGATTATGACTTAGATGATGACTGATTAGTACTGATCAATGATGAGCACAACTGTAGACCTTTCAGAAGTATGGGCATGGGTGTTCTTTGCTATCACAATAACTTGAAGGGTGGAAAAGGCACAAAGCTTCATGAAATGTGCTTGAGAGTCTCATCTGATAAAGATTTCTCCTGACCCCTACGTTAGTTCCCGAGGGCTACTATCACCACGAATTGGGTGGTTTTAAACAACATAAATGTATTCTCTCACAGTTCTGGAGTCTAAAAGTCCTAAATCAAGGTGTTGCCAGGGCCATGCTTTCTCTGAAGTTTCCAGGGGATGGGGAGGTGGAGAAGGAAAGATTCTTCAGCTTCTGGTAGCCTCAAGCATTCCTTGCCTAGTGGCAGCAAAAATCCAATCTCTGTCTCCAGTTTTACATGGCTGTCTTTCCTTTGTTCATCTGTGTCTTCATAAATAAAGACATCAGCCATATTGGATTAAGGGCCCACTCTAGTACGATCACGTTTTAGCTTACCTTTACAGTAACCCTGTTGAGGTACTAAGTCCTACAACTTCAACACATTATTGAAGGACAACAGTTCAACTTTTAACACCCCAAATGCCAATAGCATTTGCCAACAGCAGCCCTTTTAGAGGAAAAGGGAATTAGAGGGGTGTAGGACAGGGACAAAGAGATGGATTTGAGAGACAGTTGACTAAGATGAACAGGACTTGGAGACTGTTTGAATTCGGGATCCCGAAGAAAAGAATCTAAAATGGTTCCAAAGTTTCTGGCTCGGGTAGCTCATCCAAAGAGCGGCTTGCCATATTAGAGAAAAGCATTTAGTGATGAAGAAGGGAAAATGAGGAAACAATAAGCTCATATTGACCCACATATGGAAATGCTCATGGTAAATCCATGAAAATTTGCCCAATAGTCTGTCATACTTACGGAAGTGAGGTTCAAGACATATCAGAACTGGAAAACAGTTTGATGAAGTCACCAACATGGTAATAAGCCATTAGAATGATTGAGACACATTGTCAATACCCAGTATGTGGAAATGATGTAAAAACTAAAAAATATATATACAGGTGCTTGTCCCTCAGATTAATATAAATATTCTCTTCCAATGGAATCAGCTATCACAAGCTTGAACAATATAAACTCAAGTACTCTTTGAAGATACTCTTTTCCCATATGTTGGTTTACAGCTGCAAACCCACTTAATCTAGACAAAACCCTCCTCCTTCATTCACGTCCCTGAAAAATAGTTTATGGATAAGGGTTTTTAAGGTAAGTGAGAATTTTTGGCATAGACAATAAAAACTGATACAATAAAAATATACACAGTATATAATATGTGTATACTATATTTAATTTATAGAGCCACTTTGGAAGACAGGTGTTTCTATACACATTTTACAGATGGGGAAATGAAAACTGAGAAAGTTCAAATTACTTGCTCTAGATCATACAGCTATTAGGAGACAGAACAAAACAAGCATCTAGATTTGAATTTAATGTTAGTGTGATACCACAGCTTGTGTTTCCACGACCCGTGTGGCCAAGTGCATGGGGGCCGACGGGGCTGGCAGGAAGAACGTTCACAACTCATTTACATGTACCAAGAACTTATACTGCAGCTCAGTAAAAATGCATTATGAAATTAATATTAATATATTTAGTGAGGCTTGGGGTGCATGGGCGGCTCAGTTGGTTAAGCGTCTGACTCTTGCTTTCAGCTCGGGTCATGATTTCACAGTTCATGGGTTCGAGCCCTGCATTGGGCTCTGTGCTGGCAGTGTGGAGCCTGCTTGGGATTCTCTGTCTCCCTTTCTCTCTACCCTTCCCCTGCTCACTCTCTATTTCTCTCTCTCAAAATAAATAAACATTTATCTATAGATATATATATATAGATATAGATAAATGTTTATTTATATATATACATATATAGATATATATATGTATATATGTATACATATATATATATGTATATATATGTATACATCTGTATACATCTGTATATCTATATATGTATATATATGTATATGTATATGTATATATATATGTATCTATATCTATATATATATATGTATAAATGTATATCTATATATAGATATATATGTATATATAAATAAACATTTATCTATATCTATATCCTATATCTACATGATATACATTATAGAGATATAGAGATAGAGATACAGATAAAGATATAGATATTAGTGACGCTATTCACTCAATGAAGGCAGGAACTGTCTTGTTCAGTGCCTTATCCCCAGGCCCAAGCACCATGCTGCGTACATAGTAGGTGCTTAAAAACAAGCATTTGTTAAATAAATAATTTTTTAAATGTGTCATTTTCTAAATGGTTTAAGTAAAAACTATGATCTGCTTCAGTCATTTGATCTGTCCCTTTAACTTAACCTTTCAAGATTCATATAGTCCATTCAGACAGTCCATTCATACAGTTAATTGTTCGGTGCTTAAGAAAATAAAAAACCACCATTAAAATGGTAGCTGAGAAAAGTCTCATAAATTCACAGCAGTATATTATTAAATGATTTGGCTGGTAGGGACTCTTGGGCAAGTTCTCTGTGGTAACATATTTAAAAGAAAATGAAGTAAAATACATCAAGATAAGGAAACACTTATTTGGAAAGAGATATAATTAACCCAAATGAATTATTACAGAGGGAGGGGAGCTGGAGAGGTGGGCGGAATGGGTGAAGGGAGTTCAGAGGTGTAAACTTTCAGCTATAAAATAAACAAATCATGGGGATATAACAGGTAGCACAGTGACCATAGTCAATAATATTGAAATGCATATTTGAAAGTTGTCAATTAAAAAAATGAATTGTTACAATACTATTATCATATGATGATTATTGGGTTGATATATATATATCTGATAAATGACATCAGTATCAGTTTTATTTTTAACCAAAGTTATTAAAATGCTCAAATCTGATATTGCCTTGTCATTATTTCAAATATTTGGAAAAATACCTTCACAGAAGTTCTGTGCATATACAGATTGACCAACATGTTCTGGGTAAAATTGTGCTCCATTCTTTCAACTTTTTCAAAACGTTATGAGGAGGAAAACTTCACAAGTTTATCTTGATGTTAGCATTTTTAAACTAGATCCCCCCCCCCCCGCCCTAAAATTGTATCTCCTTGGCCAATTTGGGTATTATACTTTTAATATAACACATTGCACTTTTACCAGATTTAATTCAATTTATAACAAATGCCTCTAATTAAGTTAAAAGATCTTTGAAAATTGCTAAATCTTCGGGGTAATATTACCACGACTGACATTGAAATAATTGATCATTCCCACTGAGGCACAAAAGTATGAATGTTCTAATGAGAAAACAGGGATTGAAGTATGTTGAAGGAGTCCAAAGAGACTCCCAAACTCTTTAGGCTGTTATTTCCAGTGACTGTCTCAGAATGGGACCGGGAGCTGGGGCAGGGACAGATGACACTCAACCCAGAGCCTAAGAAGGCAATGAAAGCAAACTTGAAACACAAAGTCACCACTTTGAGCAAAGGTGAACAAGGTCTGCTTTGCCTTCCTAAAATACTCTCATTTCAGTATGCATGGGTTTCTGTTTTACAATGTCAATTTTTGCCATTGACAACATTTTCGTGACTAGTCCGCGCCAATAAATACCGGATGTAATACTAGAATGCATCTATTTTTCCAAGAGAAAGTCACTTAGAGCCAAGAATCAGTAAATATGTAATTAGTTAGACCTAGTGGCAGAGCTCCTGACCAAACACCACCACCAGAGTGGGGAGTAGAAACAGAGTTTGGTTAAAGTGTTTATTGCGGCTTTGTGAAGGGCTTTAGGAAATCACTTACCTTTGCAGCTAATCTGTTAGTAAGAAGGAGAACACCTACCTTGCCAGTATTTGCTTGGCCTAATGAGTTAAAAATGTGTACAAAACGCTTCCAACGTGAAAATCGCTAAATACTTTATGCATAATGGAAGCTTCATTAATGGCTGGAACAATAACGTAAAATCAGCTTTGCAAACAGTCACATTAATGAACTGCATGATAATGCATAAGCAGGGCAGCATAAGAAAAAAGATACTTCACAGCTTAGCCATAAGAATATCAGGAGGCTTCACAATTTATCGGGCTATATATAGATGCAGATTGGAGAGAGGCAGATCCGTATACAGGCTGACAGCACAGAACCCATTTTAAGTCTTTGTTCTTCTGTTTACTAGTCTGATGATATTTTGTGGGTTATCTAATCTCTGGGCCTCAGAAACTTCGTCTAATATGGGGGTTTGGAATGTCTCCCTTTTTGAGTTCTGAGGATTAAATGAGAGAAGATGTCAGATTTCCAGGAAGGTGCTTGCCACTTTTAGAGAGGGATTATTTTATAATACAAAGCTGGAACGTCACTCAAGACCAAGAAAGCCATTTCACAAAATTGACTTCTAATTTTGATTCCACTATTGTGCACAATGGAAAAACATTCAGGAAGAATTACATTGTGATTCAACCAATGGCATCTCAGACATTTAAATTGAAAAGCAAAGATATATCTTTAGACCCTTTTCTTCCAAATCATAGTTTGGATAGCATGTATTAGATAAATAGTTTTTGTTTTGTTTTGTTTTGTTTTGTTTTGTTTGTTTTTTGTTGTTGTTGTTTTGTTTTGTTTTGTTGCAGTAATAAGTCCATAAAGGGAAATGCAACCCAAATTATTGACAATAGCAGATAGGCTGAAAGTAGGAAAGAGAGAATATTCTTGCAGTGTGCAGAAGAGTTTAAACAGAAGCTTGATAAACTATTATTATGTGTAAGAGTACTATAACATGCTCAGATTTTGTTGTGGGATTGAGTTTAATTTTACTGTTTCTAGCAAAATGTGGGCACATGGCAAATACACTGTGAGTCTCACATCATCTCACCCCAACACGATGGCCTAATTCAGATATAAATCAAGTAATCAAGTTAAAATGAAGATGAAGACAATTTAGGAAAAAGTGATGGCCAAATGTTGACAAGAAGTCTGAGGGTGTCATCTCTCTCCTTTTGTCTAGTCTCTGGAGCAACGGGTAGCTTTTACTCATGTTCAAGTTCTGTGCAACTGAATTGAGTTGAGTTGAGTTGAGTTGAGTTGAGTTGAGTTGAGTTGAATTGAAAAATGCACATAGCATAATAAATGAGCTTTACATAACAGTGTGTCATAATATATACATATATATTTGATATGTATCAAAAGAAAAGTTATAGCATAGTTTTAAAAGTATGAGTTTTTTAATGTTTATTTATTAGAGAGAGAGAGAGAGACAGAGCACAAGTTGGGGAGGGGCAGAGATAGGGAGAGACATAGAATCCGATACAGGCTCCGGGCTCTGAGCTGTCAGCACAGAGCCCGATGCAGGGCTCAAACTCACAAACCTTGAGATCATGACCTGAGCAGAAGTCAGACATTCAGCCTACTGAGCCACAATGACACCCCTAATAGAATGAATTTTTAAAATCAGATGGAGCTGGGACTGGTTATCAGCTCTTTCACAACATGCCTGTGTGAACCTAAGTAAAACATTTAATCTCTTTAATATAATGCCTTTAAGATACTTACAATACTTATTCCAAATGTTTATAAAGAAATCTAGAGAGAAAATGTAATTTTTGTCTCATAATAAGTGCCAAATTAATGTTAGTCAACAGAATTGTTTAACACCATCAATAACAATGATAATATTTTCTAAATAAATAATAATGAAAATAACTTAAGTTTCTCTCTCTTCTCCCTGATTTCTTACAGGGAAGGATGCCTGCTGTAAAAATAAAATTTAAAGCCTTCCAATTATGTCCAGAAAATTTTTAGTAATTATTAATCCATACCTTCTTTTAAAACTTCTAAATAAATACCTAAAAATGGAGGGACCTATATCTTATAATTTAGTACAAAAAATACATAATACAATATATTAACTCTTTTTCTTTCCAATTTAATTCTGTGTTGTTTTATTTAGCCACCTATTATAAAAAGTAATTTGTGTTGATAGTTCTGAGGAAATCTAGAAATTAAAGAGCTAATTAAATTTTTTCTGAGTAATTCCTGAGTCTCTGTGTCAATATATACATGTTAAGTGTGTGTGTTCATCTGTGTGCATGCACACATATTTAAACATCCATGAATGGACAAATACTGCTAGATGTTTCTGGAAATTGACCTTCCATGATGTCTGCTCTGACTAACCATTTCCTCTGGGCAAACACACCTAACCTTTAAGCCATATTTCCAAAGGAATCATAGATCATGCACCTGGTATGGCTGAACTAGAATGTCAGAAAATGTGATCAAGATAGGGAAGAGAGGTAATGAGAAACTGACCTATTTGTTGTGAACTTACTATCTATGGAAGATCTTGAGAAAGTTTTTGCTATCTTAAGTTCAAAAATAATAAGTAACTTATAAAACATTTAAATAATGCCCCCATTTCTATAAATAGTTTTGCATCATCACACATATATAAGTGATACTTTCATAAATAATTTGCCTGAATATTTTCAAAATGGAGCTCATACACGTATTTATAAAAGCATTACAAGAAAGGCACATCTGGTATAATAATTCCAGGATGTCATCCTGAAACAAAAAATATGACCACAATTTGCAAAATACTTTGCTGAGTGAATGCTGTGTATATATTATACTCCTATATTTCAAGGAATGCACAAGTTTTGTTAAGTGAAGCTCTCGCGTATAAAAGTGAGAGTTTCTTCATCTTCCCAATACCAAAGCATACATTTTCAATGGGGACATCTGGAAACAGAATGTTAATTAAAACAGCAAGGTAGACATAAGTCACAGAAGTGTTCAGTTGTCTACCACTAAGTAGCTGCCTTCCATTCTAGGGCAGAGGTGCATCCAGAACCCATTGAGAAGACATCTTGACCACTTTGTCTGTACTGAAGTCAAGGAAGTATAACCAAGCACAAGGAAACCCTGACCCCCACACAGGTTGTAACAGAGGCTTTAGCTGATGATCTGGAGTTCGTCCTTGGGGGCTGTTTCAAAAAGAAAGGAGGGGAGAAGGCTTCTGTATTTCCACATCAGTCAGTTAGTGACAACAAATTGTCCTCTGGGAGGGGCATGATCTGGATGAGGATGTTTCCTGTGGCCGAGGAAAGTTCCCATAGACGGACTCTGGTCTGAGCCATAAGCAGGCAATATTCTCAGCAACTGAGGGGTGTGGGTTTAACCCGGAGGGAAGTAGGTGAAACACCATAGTAACTATCACAGTCCACCCCTTCTGATGCTCAGATCCATTTGCTTCTACGGTAAATTCATACCATCTAGGAACTGTTCCTCCAGGCTTATGGTCAGTCTTGTTTTCTGGGAAACTTAGTGGAGAAGGGTTGGTGAGGACAACTCGGCTGTGTAGCTGACATCGATGTTGTAATGAAACTCTTCATCACTCTCCTCCACCATCCCAGATTCCCCTCATCCTGATCTGCACCTCTGCAGGTCTAGATGGCTTGATCTTGCCTGGTGGCATAGTCTAAATGGGGACTCCTGATGTGTCCAAACTTCTAGAAGGTATGCTCCTCTTAGGTGGTATCTATTCTCAGTTAAAGACCTCAAATGGATCACCTGAAAAACAAACCTATTCTTCTCCACCCCCTTTGTATATTAGCATATCCACCTCTCCTAACGATAAGGAGTGATTAACCAGGCCGGTCGTGATGACTCCTTTCTTTCCTTGCTGGTCTCCCAGCATGAGGAACCTGATGTGACCTGGTGGTGTCTATGGCTAGAAGGTGTGTGTTCACAGATGAAAATGTTCACCTT
The DNA here is from genome assembly GCF_046562875.1 of Panthera onca. Taxonomy (NCBI): domain Eukaryota; kingdom Metazoa; phylum Chordata; class Mammalia; order Carnivora; family Felidae; genus Panthera; species Panthera onca. Next base: position 18,768,414 of record NC_138343.1, on the reverse strand, counting down.
TTGGAAACCAGGGCCTCCAATGCACCAGTGGTAAGAATCATGCATCTATTCATGCAGCTTACTTTAAATTAAGATCATCTGCGAAACTGATAAGTGCTATGAAAAGGACAAATGAGGATAATGCAATAGAATGTGATTATCTGTGAAGGTGGCATTGATGAGATCTGAATGAGATGAAACCAGCTCTTTCCCTATCAGATTAGACAGAGCGATTATGTCCTTGGGTCAAGCTATCCCTGAGGCCAGCCAGCCAGTGGGCCAGGTCTACTTTCTATCTTCTACCTCTATTCACACCTACTTTTCTTTCATATGCCATGTTCAGGAGCTGGGGATGGGGTGGGGAGTGAGGGGAAACCTCTTTTCTGTGAATCAATAAACACAGCTAATTAAAATCATTGTTAGGTTCTTATGGACCACACAACAATGATCAGTTGGCTATCCAGAAGCACTTTCCAATCCAAAAATGTCCCTTGCCCACCTCCACCTGTAAAGGCAAGAAACATTTAGATGTTTCCTTCTCTTAACTCCCCCTCACCCACTGAATGGCTATCTGACCCAGTTCTGGACAATAACGTGCAACTCGAGAAGGTTGCTGAAGGGATTCTGAGCATGCTAATAATCTCCCTACTAGGAGAGAAAGAATAAGTAGGAAGCTCCCTCTCCACTGGCCCTTCTTTCTGCCTTTGAATGTGACCTTGATATTTAGAGCACTTGAAATTAGGAGGGCCAGAAAGAAAGAATCACGGAGAAGCTGAGCCACAATCCTTCCTTAGATAAGCTACTGAAACAATATCAGCAACTGCCTTCTTACCTACTCCTTTTAAGTGAAAAAGAGTGAACTCGTTGTGTGGGCCTTTGGTACTTGGCTTTTCCTTTATTAGTAATTTTAAAGCGTTCTTTGCTGATACTGACCACGCAGTACATTTAATTTCTAAAATCTTGTGAAACCTCCAAGAGGAACGGGCAGTGAATAAAAATGGACGATGAAAGGGAATTAAAAAATATCACAAGAAGCAAAACACATCATTTCGTTTGCCTTCATGATGTCACTCAAGTCACTAAAAGCCAGAAAAGCAAAGTGCCTAAGTTTTTGCTAGCTTGGTTTTTAAATATTCCGTAAATACTTCATTGAATGACAAAGGTAAAAAAAAAACAACAATAATTGAAGTATGTATTGATTTAGATGTGAGAGCTGTGGCTGCTGGTATGTGTGTACATATTTTATAGGCAGCAGGATGATTATTAAATGCCTGCACTGCACATATCATGAGAAGCAAGTACCATTTAGAGAGGTTGCTATGATATTTCCTAATGCAACATTTGCCAAGCTGAGCATCTGAGTGTGTGTGTGTGTGTATGTGTGTGTGTGTGTTCAGAAGCAATTCACAGCCCTGAGATTGCATCTCCCTGGGGACAATCACCAGACATACACACACAATAAGTTTAGAAACATGGAGAAAATAGATTATGTGAAATGTTACATTTCCTGTACTATTCCTCATAACTATGACATTAATTATTAGGTCCAACTTGGTAGAGAACGCAAATACCCATTCAATAGGTAATTTAGGCGTACAGTGTATAAAATAAAAAGAAGGTTATGTTATGTTGTGATAAAAGTGGGTGGAATGCCTGACTGCTCTGAATGGAAACATCCAGTACTAACTCAGAAAGTTATAAATTCCAGAATTTAGGGGATTTTCAAAATGAAGGGACAGAGCAATAATCCCCGTGTAAGACAAATCATAATAGAGCTCCCGTGTAGGATACAAGCCACACAGGAAATCCGAACCCAAATCTTTAAGAAACCCAGAGGGCAACACCATCTTTCTCCGATGGTAGAGAGCCACGTAGGAGAACAGTACCTGAGATATCTCAACTCAGCTTCTAGAATCTTTGAGTATGTTTGGAAATTAATCGCCATTTATATAACAGTTGATCAGATTGCTTTAAGAAAGAATTCATAATCCAACATCCTGAAGTCATGATCAAAGCTTGTGAAATATAAAAATCCTCTTTGCTTTCCTTCAAGATTGTTGCTATAGTGTTTTCGTTTATTTTCAGAAAACGGCAGAGAGAGAACAAGGGCAGATTGCCAAGTTTGAGACTAAGGATGTCCTTGAAGACAGCCCAAACCAAAATAAACACAAAAACAAACATGTCTACAATTAAAAGATAGTAATACGGCATTATAATTAGTTGTCTCAGGAAGTAAAGATATTTTCAGTTAAGTGAATGGGTGACAATTACTTGGATTATTGTCATACTTAAAATGTCAGTGTTAAATGATTGCTTTAAGCACATAATAATAAATTCTGCATTCTTAAGTGGCAAAGACAACAGAGCCGAATATGGAGATTGTTTTTACTGGAAGCAAAATTAAACATTAACCAAAACCTGCAACACACATTTTAAAACACAGGGAACAAAAGAGGAAGAGCTGTAGATAAACACAGTTCTGACATTTGCCACTTGGCTTAGAATTAGGATCAGTTCAAAGACACATGCAGAAAACTTGTCTAGGGGTACATCTACGGTTTCAGAAGCAAATGCATAGGGAGAGGTGACTACAGAGAATTCTAGGAAAACTTAAAGACCTCTTCCTGGAAATCTGGTTAATTATAGCGTTTATGGAAATAGCATTGGTTAATTTCACACCTGCCTCTGTTAAATCCTACACGATTTCCTGGGATATGTTGTGATTACATTGTAGTCCTGCAAACCATATTTTCCCCATGTCACTGTTAATTGTACAGGATTAACAAATAACAAGTGTCATTTGCTTACATTGCCACTGTTGGTAATGTCTCCCCTTGTCTCCAATATGGGTTCTTACTTCCTTTCGAATCCCCAAGGCCCCCAAGCGAGCCTAAAGCCCTCGGTGATTCAACGGTGGCAGTTTTTCCATCGTGCAAGCCATGCCACCTGGGCACTAATACCACAAAGCAGGAAGTTATATCTAACCTCAAAACTGTGGAAAGGGACAATTCTTGCCCTGTCAACCAGAGTCTACTTGCAAATGTTGGATATCCTTTTATTCACCATCTATGGTTCAACCAACACTAGTAAAGGCACTGAGAACAACAGAGCAGAGATCCCACCGTCCTTGTTTCTTCTCCCTTCCCTGGGGAGACAAGATGTGCCACCTACAAACTGCTGCTTCTCTAACTGGAAAGTTCTAGAAGTCTGGAAAGGATAAGAGGTCAATGTAGCCAGGAATGTTCAGGGGCCATCTCCTGAGAAAATGGTTCATGAGGGGCGCCTGGGTGGCTCAGTCGGTTAAGTGGCCGACTTCGGCTCAGGTCATGATCTCGCGGTCCGTGAGTTCGAGCCCCACGTCAGGCTCTATGCTGACAGCTTAGAGCCTGAAGCCTGTTTCAGATTCTGCGTCTCCCTCTCTCTCTGACCCTCCCCCGTTCATGCTCTGTCTCTCTCCGTCTCAAAAATAAATAAACGTTAAAAAAATAAAAAGAAAAAAAAAAAAGAAAACGGTTCATGAGGAGGACTTTGAGGGAGTGGGAGCATTTGTGTTGGCCAAAGGGTAAGAGTTGGAGAATTGTAACCATATAAAAGCAGAATCTGAGAAGAGGGCAAGTGCTAGGGTGAACAAGAGAAGCCTAGGTGCCTCTCACCTTTCTTCCCAGAGAGAGGAAATATCTTTCCCCTAAAAAAGTGTTAAGTATTAAGTAAATTTTTTAAAAGATCCATTTGTTCTGTGTTGTTAATATTCTGAATTACATATTTCTTACAAAGAAAATAAAGAGGAGCAAGATGATCTATTCTTTCTGCTTTTTATTTTTTTTATTTATTTTTTATTTTTTTTTTAACGTTTATTTTTGAGACAGAGAGAGACAGAGCATGAACAGGGGAGGGGCAGAGAGAGAGGGAGACACAGAATCTGAAACAGGCTCCAGGCTCTGAGCTGTCAGCACAGAGCCTGACGTGGGGCTCGAACTCACGGACCGCGAGATCATGACCTGAGATCATGACCTGAGTCATGACGCTTAACTGACCGAGCCACCCAGGCGCCCCTCTTCCTGTTTTTTAAAAAAATCATGTTTTGGGGAGTCTGGGTGGCTCGGTCAGTTAAGCGACCGACTCTTGATATCAGCTCAGGTCACGATCACACAGTTCGTGGGTTCGAGCCCCACATTGAGTTCTGCACTGACAGCCGGGAGCCTGCTGGAGACTCTCTCTCTGCCCCTCTCTGCCCCTCCACCATTAGCTCTCTCTCTCTCCCTCTGTCTCTCCTAAATAAATAAATAAACATTAAAAAAAACTAAAATACAAATTTTAAACATCATGTTTTATATTGTGCCAAATTATTCCGATTTTTTTCTCTCAGAATTTATATACCCAGGAGAGCTCACTGTGAAGAGCTTCTAAGTTTACCACCTTGAAGGAAAATCTATCCTCCTTTAAAGTTAATATTTTCTTTGCAGAGTTTGATTTAATAAACAAACAGACAAATCCAACATTTCGAATCTACCAAATGCTGATCCCAGAGGGCAGTATCTGCATTTAACCATCACTGGGGCCATACAGAAATGAGCGACAGGTGTGGAACCACTTCCCGCAACAATGCTTACCAGTGAGCTAACTGGAAACCGCCCCAAATTGCAGTGAAGTGAAAATATGTGACACGCCACGAGTGGCGTCACTTGGTGTGCACACGATCTACCTGGGATGGATTTCAAACCAGTAAGAAAATGCAATGGATGGGGCTGTCTTTTCCATAATGGAAAAGATCATGGATTTTTAGCTCCAGTCAGAACTAGGGTGCAAAGCAGCTATCCCTTTAGCACGAGTGGGCAGATCACTTAGCCTTCTGAAAAGCAACTTCCTCCACTTGAAAATACACTCTCTCTCTCTCTCTCTCTCTCTTTCTCTCTCTCTCTCTCTCACACACACACACACACACACACACACACACACACAAAACACACACACGTACACACACACACTTGAGTTTTTGGTGAGAAAGGTCTGGAAAACAAATAACCATGCTGACTCCAAGCTACCCTAACAGTAAAATAATTAAGCAGTATTTAGCCACCTATTTCATAAACATTGACTGATCACCCACCATGTAGGAAGAATGCAAAGAAGTGAGAGTGGTTACAAGGTGGCTTTCTGATACTAGACAAGCAAGGCCCTTACTGTATCCATAGGCTCCCGCCCATGGAAGAATTGAGATGACCCAATCCCCTCCTGGGTACCTCTCAGGGCCCTTTTTTGCACTATTTTTCGACTAATTTCTAATATGGGAAGACTTTCATGAGAAAATTACCTGATTAATGAGGAAAAGGGGAAACATTAAAAGTGGTCGCAACAATATTAATAACCCGATGTAAGCATAAAACATTCCGTCAGCTTCTTTTCTAGAGCCATGTATAAAAAAGGATGCCATTTTAATTATGAAACAGAGAAAATAAGGCAATTGCAACATACACCAAGATTATTTTATTGTAACTGCTGTGAATGTTAATATTGAGAGAAAGAATTATGTATGCATTTATTTAAACCAAGATCCAATTCCTTTCAAATGTTGTTGTATGATGAAGAAGCGAGGTCTATAGATTCGGTCAGGGAATCAGGATACCCTGGGATCATACTTCTACTCTGCTCAATACTCAATATTAAAAAAATATGTCATAAAACTCTTTACCTGGTTGGCATGTCTTAGACACTAACAAAAGATCCATGAAAATTACATTTTTTAAAACCAGGGTGTTTTAAATAATGACTTTTAGGTTGTTTCTAGGACGTCTAAGTATTTTAGGAAGCACACTGCTTATTTTCTCTCCTAGAAATTGCCTAACTCAGAGCAAGGGCTTCAGCATTTACTGGAAGATGAGAATAGTGCCCCAAGTATACATTAAAGCAATGTCGTTTCTGTGGGAAGTTGGGGCCTGAGGTCTGTTTCAATTAGCTATTTGCTGTTCCGAAATATTCGGAAATCGTTTCGATCAAGAAGTCAGAATATTGCTGTCGTCTTCTGTCTCTTCCTAGTTAATGAAAAGCAGGAGGCCAAACGCCACCAGGCCCTAATGCCAGCATAGCCAATCCTAGGCCGGTAACTTGCCAAGGAGCATGCCCTGAACATTGGCACCTGCATCCAGGACTAGGAAGACACACTGCGGTGACACTGCCTCTATATACAAGAGGGATGAATAAGTCAACAATAAATGAATCACTAAAAAAGTCTAATGTCTGATACAGTGCTTCCGGCCACAACGGAAATTAAAATAATGTTAAAACACAGCTCTAGATGATAACATCTTGTTTTGAGTGCGTTGAAGCAAAGGTTAAGGGTAAAATAAGAGAATGTGGGGTGCCTGGGTGGTTCTGTTGGTTAAGTGACCAGCTCTTGATTTCAGCTCAGGTCATGATTTCACGGTTCCTGAGACTGAACCCCATGTCTGGCTCTGAGCTGACAGAGTGGAGCCTGCTTGAGATTCTCTCTCTCCTTCTCTCTGCCCCTCCAATGCACATGTGAGTGCTCTCTCTCTCTCTCTCTCTCTCTCTCAAAATAAATAAGAAAACATTTTTTAAGTTTATTTATTTTGAGAGAGAGAAAGTGCATGCAGGGGATGGGTAGAGAGAGAGGGAGAGAATCCCAGCTTTGGCTGACAGTGCAAAGCCTGATGTGGGGCTTGACCTCATGATCCTTGAGATTGTGACCTGCGCTGAGATCAAGAGTCAAAGGCTTAATTGACTGAGCCACCCAGGGGCCTCAAGAAGGAAACATTTTTTTAAAAAAGAATGAATATGCATTTGTGGCTGGGATGTCATGGCTGCTTCATATATAGACCCTGGCAACAAGGAGCATATGTGTCAAATCCTATAGAAGTTCAGAAGGTTCATGGTTATAGAGCAAGAAAATGTTTTTCCATATTTTTTCTATAAGAGTCAAAGGGGAAATGTCAAAATGCAATTTAAATTAAAGACACTTACGACGTTCAGGTTCTCTATCAAATTTTATACCTTGGACAGGCACAGGTAAAGAGAAATTCATTTCAGCAATACGCATGTCTCCAGACGCCTACGTGCCTCGTGCCCAGGGAAGTATTAAATATGCAATAAGCATTCCACAAATACTGTTGCCTTGGCATGGAAAAGCATGGATTTGCTTTTCTAAGACTCTTTTCATGCTTTCCTGTATGCGATTGCCAACTGGGAAATCTGGAAAGCTGGGAGCTATGTTTCCTAGAATCTCCTTCCCTTTATACTTTTGGGTTAGAAATCAATCAGAAGCAGGGTCAGTTTATCCATTAAAAAGTCCAAACTGGCTACACGATTTGCAGAGACCAGTGCAAAACGAAAACATGGGGGCTTGTATTCGTTTGCAAGGGCTGCCATAACAAAATGCTATAGACCTCGTGCCTAAAACAACAGAAACGTATATTCTCACAGTTGCGGAGATGGGAATCCAAGGTCAAGGTGTCAGCAATATTGGTGTCTTCTGAAGCCTCTCTCCTTGGCTTGCAAATGGCTGCCTTCTCTCTATCTCCTCACGTGGTCTTTCTTCTGTGTGTGTATGCATCCCCGATGTCTATTTGTGTGTCCAGTGTCCTGTTCTTATAAGGATACCAGTAATACAGAATTAATGCCCACCCTAAGGAGCTCATTTTAACTGAGTCACTTCTTTAAAGACCTCATCTCCAACTATAGTCTTAGTCTGAGATACTAGAGGGTAGGGCTTCAATATACGAGTTCTGAGGGACACAGTTCTGCCCATAACAGATCCTTGTACAAATAGCAGGAAAAAGAAAGTCTTGGTATAGGTGCTAAAATATAACACGCTTCCCTTTCTTCTGCCATCTTTCTCTCTCAGGGTGTAATTTTTACTTTGTTATTTAAAGTCTCACTTCTATGGATGTAGAGACACTCTCTGGCCTGGTGCAGACTCACCTAGGCTCCCAGGGACTCTGCTGCATGGTGCATCTTGTACACACACAGGTCCGTTGGCTGCCAGATTCTCTCTCCCTCCTTCCGGCTCTGCTGGACCAATAGACTGAAGCCTGGTTGGTGGCAGGGAAGTCGATTCACTCTGGCCCTTGTGCCCAGGCCACCACTGGGGATGGAGGGCAACACTGGTCACTGGGCAGGGTGAGGATGTGAAGACTGGTCAGAGCAACAGCCATTACCTTTGGCGCTTCTCGCTGTGTGTAACAAAGCATGTCAAGCGAGATAGGAGCTGAAGAAAGAACTTTTCCTTTGGGAAATACAGAGGCCCAAGACTTCCTGGGATTACGGATGAAAGTGTTTCTCATCTTCTGTCTCTTCAGCCAGCAAAACAGTCCCCCAGCCAAGGAATGGCTCCAGAGTAGAGATTACACCAAAAGTGTACTGCAAGACCCTTTGTCAAGACCCGAAAACCATCAAAGGCAGTGCTATCCTCCTCAGGATAAAAGTTCTCTAAGAAGTTTAAAGATGTTGTACCACAGCATCCTGACCTGCCATCCAAAGTATAACAGGACGATTTCAAAAAGAATGGTAGTTGGGGCTTTCATATAGGAGTCGAATGGAATGGACTTTCATCAGCATGGTAAAAGCATGGAAGAAAGACTCTTCAGAATAAACATGGGCAGCTTTCGGTGGGCAGGAAGCAGGGTGGGAAGGATATCCAATTGCAAACGTGGGTAACTTCTCACCAAACATGAGAGCTATTTCAGAGCATGTAGCCCACAGCCCAACAGGGTGGTTAAGAGAAAAAGAGAGCACTGGCATAGAGAAGTGTTTGCAGGGAATGGAACTGAACTCTCCTCAAGATATATCCCCTGCCTCCGGAATAGGAGACCTGACAACGCGACACACTCACCTGAATTTCAGAATTGCTAGGAACCAGTTATGGATATGAGCTTTGCTCCTCTCCTTTTGAAGAGAATGTCTATGATGGTGGGTGGGGAGGGCAAGGGATGGGGGTCACATGCAGATTTCTCGTCCTTTTTGTTCCCTGGTCCCATATCTAAGTAGCTATATCTGAGAAGACTGATTTAAATCTAGTCCTGACTTACAGGATGAAATCCAGGATGATTTGATCCTGATGTCATAATGGAATAAGACTTTTAAGAAGAAGGTGAGTGTCTATCAAAAGGAATGTGGAAGTGTACATAGAAGGGAATATGAATAACTGTGACTGGAGAGGCACAGATTGTTTCCACAGGGTAACTGATACATCTCCTAAGCCTGTGCATTTACATGTTTATAATTCTGGAGTCAGTGGGCTAGTGGTAGAGTATAACAGTAAGAAAAAAATGTAGTCCCTTCCACCACTGAGTTTTCAGTCCAATAAGAGTAAAGAAATATTAATAAAATAAATTACAAATAAAAGTCAATTGCACCGATGGTATACGTTAGGAAGGTGAAATATAGGGTATTATGAGAATCAAAATAGGGATTTAGGGAAGACACTCATCTAAAGAATGAGTAAAGGAGAAGGAAGAATTTCTAAGCATAGGAACACATACCTAGGTGGCAGGGAGGTCCCAGAGGAATATAAATACTATGATATTTTGAAAGAAATCTAAACACCATCAGGCAGTTAAATCTATCCTTAAGTACTTCCATTAGACCTTCTCAGTCTTAAACCTTGAACGAGCCTCATGCTCAAAAGTACTATTTTGAAGCAAAGCAAAGAACAGATGCCCATTTTCCTAATTTCTAGAATTAGGAAATCACATTTTTAAAGAATTGATTTCTTCCATGTTAAAGTAAAAAAAAAATAATCAGGGATCCCTGAAGAGAAGAATCCTGGACCCCTGAATATAGACTAAGCTTAGTCGTTTGCCAAAATATTATTCACCAACCTAGTATTTACTACAAGAAAAGGATATTTTAAGAGCTCACAAGATATAACTTAGAAATGTTACTCAGAGACATAATTTCATAAACATTAAATCGCTGTCATAAGGAGGAACTGCATTATTTGTTCTAACAGTTTGGTTTGTGAATTTGTTTTGGACAAATTACATTGTATGTAGAAATTGACAGTCCATATAAAACCCTTTAGTGATTGTTGATGAGATTCTAATATAATGTTTACAACAACCAACAGAAATGTCTTCATCTATGAGACTAAATGGAAATATGTCACAGAAATCAGCATTCTGTATGTTAAAACAAGAAAGAGAACTCTTGCCAATTATGAAAAAGACTATCCACAGATTGTGTCTGAGGACATCATCCCCCAGAAGGTCGGGATTTATACCAAAGTGTGGGGCTTAAATTCAATCACAGAAGGTTCAGATTATACACAAGGGAGGACCACCTTGACAAAATACGACCTTCAGAATCTACTGGAAATGTTGCCATATTGTGTTTAAGTGATCGTGATTAGAAACCAAGAAGTGACACACGTTTTGGAATGTACAAGGAAAAATGCCTAAATGTATTGCATATTAACAATACCATTTCAAACTTATGCACTCAACCTTGACAAGCGAAAGCTGGAAATGGACCCGGATATTTTTATCCGTTGACAAAAGTAATTACCATATGGTGCTTTGTCATTATTTTAGTGATTGCAGAGAAGATTCTGGAAACTCAGCTGTAAATGCTCCAGATGACACCTCTGAGAAATACCTTCTGCCTGATGATTTAAGGGGTGTCCACAGGCCTCTTGTGAATGAATTAGCTCATTCAGAAGGAGAGTTATAATATGAAGAGAGTTGGCTTGAAAAACCAGAAAGGTGGTTTCCTAAGGAATTTTTTGGAGCTTATGAAGACGAGTTGGCATCACAGATTCCTGACTAGACTAGTTGTTCAAAGGAACTTAGAACCTTCCATGCTAAAGGGAGAAGAAGAACAAAGAACAAGTTCTGAGGAAGCATTTATCTAATCGAAGTACAGTAGTCTTCTACAGTCAAGAGTTAAGCATACCATGAATAATAAGCCCTTTATGGAAGCTTTGTGGAAACAAAAAAAAATGCCCAGTTGGAATAAGGCACATAACCAATAATCTCTGCGCTACGATTTCTTACCTGCTAGATAAAAATTAAAATGCCCTCCCCCATGAGTTGTTTAAGAGATTGAACAACATACATGAATATAGTAGCCTAACTATAAAGTGTTATATAATCACTACATACCTTTAATAGAAACATCAACATTCTCATGCCCATCTTTATCTTTATTAAATGTACTCCCACGCAGTGTTGACATAGAATCAACTACACCTGATGTAACTCGGGAAATCGTTTTAAACTCACCTGTTTCTAGGGTTATTAAAAGTTGGCTTTTAATGGTGTTACTGCAGACACCTAATCATTAATCATCGAGGAGCATTCCCATGCAGCTTCTCTCATTTTAGGATTTTTTTTTTTTTACTGCTGAAGTTTTACAATGCATCAGGGAGATTCTTAAGGAGTACAGGGAGAGCAACACAATTGTCTGTAAGCCAGTCGATGCACAAAATGAATGTTCTCACCAGAATTATGACTCTCGGAGATGATGACTCTTAGGGAAAAAAAAAAAGTCATCCTCCTTGAGAATGACTAATACTCAAAGTACTCCCTCCTAGTCCTTGGATAGAAACCTACTTACTCGTCAGGTTATGTGAGTTAAGAAGAGAAAAAGCCTGTCTCTCTTGCTGTGTATTGTGGTACTACTGGATGCAAAGTGAAAGACTGGTTTGTAAATCACATGTGACTCTGGAGAGAAAGACGTAGAGCTTCTTCTTTCTTAGCATCACCCATGACCCTCCTCAACCCCATTTGTTAATTCTTTTGAGATGTTTGGTAATAATCTTAAACTCAGTTGCAAGAACAAGAGAAAGATTTTGGAAATGGAGACCATTTTAAAAACAGCGATCTATTTCACAAAGCCTTCGGATTTTGACTTTAATCTTTTTGAAAATTGTCATATAATTTGATTTTCATTTTTCCCCAAACACCTTAATGTATTTTTTTATCATTTAAACATACAATGTTTTATTAGTTTTAGGTGTACAATACAGGGATTCAACAATTCCATACATCACCCGTATGTGGGTAGTAAAATTTTAAACTCATTTATAAATACATGTAAATGTCTTTCTAGGGCTGAAGAGGCTACCAAGAGTGAGAATCTATGTCAGAAAGCCTTATAAATTTTGGCTTTAAATTTTTGTAAAACTGTAATAAATATGAATTGAGACTGTCAGGCTAAGTAGAGAAATAATATAGTCATTCACTTTTGGCATTTCTCTTTAAAAAAAATGGCATATTGGCAATGTGAAGTCAAAAATGTATTCATTCATTGAAACAAAACTTCAAAGATAAGAATAATTTAGGGATTAGCTGGCAAATAATGCATAACAAATTACATCAGTAGCTAGTTAAAAGCACTGTAAAAATATTTTATCCTGTATCTTTAAATAATAGGATTAGTCAAGAACTTCTGAGATATTAAAATGCTGATTCACAAAACAGATTAAAAAAAATTTTTTAAAGGTACAAATAAACTTGTCTGCACCCCCACCCCCAAATTAACTTCTTGTTTATATGCAAAATTTACAAATATGACAAGAAACTCTTGGTAAGTTCAAATGAAGGTCACAACCTCAAGACCATAATATATGACTTAAGAATTCCCTCTTAAATGTATTTATCTTCCTAGATACAAGAGGAAAAAAAAAAAACAAAACAAAAGAAACCCAGCACAGGTCGTGAAATCCTTGGTCTTTCAAGAGAAAGGTAAGCCCAAAGGTTTGGTAAATGTTGCCCTTGGTTAATTTTTACATTAAATAAGAATTTACACGGGAGGAATTAGAGAACCTTGACTGGTGTGCGAATACACTGAGGAATTTATATGGTGGACAGAAAGTGCCAAGTACTTTGCGAACAAATGCTTGTGCATTTGGAGAATAACATTGTTAACTCCTTTATTCCCTTTATTTGTCCTTTTCCTATTGGGCAAAAGGAGAAAACATTAGCCAGTAATTCTGTCCAAAGAACCAATGCAATTCCACAAACTCATTAGGAGAATACCTTGTAGCCAGATACGTGGAAATGTACGTTGCGTGGTTGGGGTTGGCTGAACGTAGGAAGAGGGGAAACCAAGGATGGATACGTGATGGAATTAGCCATGACTTGTCACTTTTGTTACTTTTTAGATTAAACCTACTGTTAATCGGTTTGTTTTACTGAAGAAAAATAAACAGTGCATATGAAGAAGAAAGATGGATTCTTCTCTTCTCTGGGTTAATTCAACCAACAAGTAGTTATTGAGTCTATTAGCATTCCAATGTTGTTTGGGGCAGCCAAAGACATTTTACTTCTCTACCCCTAGTTTCAACAATGGTGCCTGGCTCATAGTATGTACTCAGTAAATACTTGTCAAATTAATTGATTAGTAAACAACTGCCATATTTCTCAATAGGTAAACATTGTGCAAAGTAAAAGACACAGAGCGGTATTATCACAGATAATCAAAGAAAGTTCACAAATGCTGTTGTGTGGAGAAATTTCAAACACGTTTATCCAAGGGGAATAAATACATAGTATGGTTCTATAATACTTAAAAAGGTGAAAGAGAATAGACCTTTCTCAAAATCTAGAAAACAATATCCAACATTATCTGTGGCACCTCCTACCCAAATTACTTCGCTGGAGTTTCTACAAGTCAATGGACATGTATAGCCCCATGATATGTTTTCTTGGGCTCAACTGAAAAACCTATATAAGCTGAGAAACCAGAAATTAGGCATGTCTACAGAGTGCAAAATCCATAGCAAAATGAGTATTTTGCTTGGTACAGGTCAAAGGAACAAAGTGATTCATTGACGCTTCTTACAATGTTTCGTTTGTATTGATGTACGTCATGTACATGCAGGATCTGCCCTTTTACATCTCAGGGTGCAAAGAAGACTAGTCGTACCATGCACAGAAGAGCTGCAAGCCACTTCATCTGGCCACCATACAACCCCAGCAACTTCATCCCACGAAGACCAGCCTAACATCCATCAGAACAGCTTACGTATTTGCCTACATTAGTGACCAAGGAGAGCTCCAGACACCTGGCAATGCATGTTCCCCTTCAGTGGGCTATCTTTGATGTAGGTGCCAGGGGGATAGATCTCAGCACTGGCACTAGGACAGAAAAGAAATGGGTGGTCCTTCCTCTCTTGCCTCTGATAATAGGGGCAAGCAATCTTCAGAGAAGAATTGAGTGGGAGGAGTAGACACTTGGCTTCAAGCCAGCTCCACAGGTGCTGGGTGCTCCTGGTTTGTGTGGAATTAGTTGGCAAAGATAATATATACGTATATATTTATTAGCTATGAAGAAGCCATAGAAGCCTACCTACCATAGAAGCCAAGATTCTTAAGCTTGACCATAGAAAAGAGATAATGATACGCTCCCTTGTATTACTGAGCCCATTGGGGTATGGAAGAGGAATTGTTCCTGTCTTCTGGCACAAGGCAATAGATAACTAAATGATTAGAATGGTAGAAAAACTTTAAATCTTCAAATTGACATTTTTTTTTTGCAAGTGGAGAAGGTATCACAAAGAATTTGGATCAGCCTATGGCAATAAGATTCAGTATTACCGAGACACTTATTATATGCCAAGCACCACTGTAAGTGGTTTGTTTGTATGGACTCATTTAATCATTACCATATCCCTTTGAGAGAGACCCTGTCTTTATGCCTCAGGAAACTGAGGCACAAAGAGGTTAAGCTTACAGTAGGACAGTATTAATTGATAAAGCCAAGTAGTAAATCGCATGCCTTGTGCTCTCAACCACTAAACTAAGCTATATTTCTAGATTAAGATGTCTCCAAGAGACATCCCACAAAAGTACAGAGGAATAAAACCACTTCAAATCAATGGCAATTGTGAGCTAAACTTTTATTTTGCATAATTACAGTTAGTCTATGTGAAGTGTAATATGTTTTGCTCAACTTGTGGTTGCAAATGTTTAGTTGGCAAAGTATTCTTTTCAACTCTGAGGTTGGATGACGCTTTTAGTTCTTAAAGGGAAATAGGGCATGTTGATTTAATAACAGTACTTATTTTGTAAAATATGCATCTAAGTACTTTGAGGGAGTCATTTGAAAATACATTTATTCAAAACAAATTAGGTAAAAAAATGAAACGATCTAGATTGTTCCATGCTTTCTAAACCTAGCCTTCCAAATATAGTAGCTGAGCCTCCTTAAATTCTGTCTCCTGGCTCATCACCAGCCCCACTGCCAACCCAAAACCCGCCTTGACCCCATGAAGGGACTTATATTAAAATATCAATGGGGAGCCTAGGTGGCTCAGTCAGTTAAGCATCTGACTCTTGATTTTGGCTCATGGAATCATGAAATCTCATGGTCCCAAAACTGAGCCCTACATTGGGCTCTGCACTGACTGTGGAGCCTGCTTGGGATTCTCTCTCCCTCTCTCTCTTCCCCTTCCCCGCTCATTCTCTCTCTCTCTCTCTCTCTCTCTCTCTCTAACTAAATAAATTAACATTTTAAAAAATTGATAAAAGATGTCCCCTGGCTTGGCATCCAGAATTGTTGCTATGGGCTCTATCTGCCCTTGGTACCTACTTCTCTAGGAATTGTTTCCCATGAGGCAAAACTCAATCCTCCGGTTCCTCGTGATCCTCTCTTTAAAATCTTTTTTTTTTAATGTTTATTTATTTTTGACAGAGAGAGACAGAGCATGAGTGGGGGAGGGGCAGAGAGAGAGGGAGACACAGAATCCGAAGCAGGCTCCAGGCTCTGAGCTGTCAGCACAGAGCCCGATGCGGGGCTCGAACTCACAGACTGCGAGATCATGACCAGAGCCAAAGTCGGATGCTCAACCGACTGAGCCACCCAGGTGCCCCTTTTAGGATCCTCTCTTGAAGCCTCATTTACAGTGCATGCAGTTCCTTACCTATTCGTTCAATTTATTTACGATTAAGTCACTGCTACCTGGGTAGCTGCATCATTGTGCAAACAGTATGTGACTTAGAACACCAAGATTTAATGCTTAGATTTGATAGTTACTAGCTGAGTATGTTTTCATGAGTTACTTAACTTCCCTAACTTTTAGTTGCTACAACACAAGATAGTGTTACCCATAATAATGTACTTAGTGGCCCTGTGTAAGCTGTTAACGCTTTGCCGGCACAGGCTGGGTCCGATACATTTTTGTATCCTGAGCACCCAGTCCATGATCAGTGTTCATAAGTGTGTGCTGTATCCATTCATGAAAAATGAATAAATGACCTTCCTGTTGATTCTTTCGTTCCTCCTAAAACAAAGTTCCAGATTCTCCCAGTCTGTCACATCCCATTGGCTCCTCGTTCCTAATTCCATTTACACTCTGACTTCTAGAACTAAATCAATGTTGGGTTCCATCTGACAAGGTTAGCATGGCATACTGAAGACTTAATCTCATATTTTCTGTTTGCTTGTTTTGTTTTCCTGCATTACGCCGAACTAGTAACACAAACAAAACTCAAAACATGACCATAAAAATTAAATTACGTTCTCACGGACACTTCTTCTTTTCCCATTAGTCAGTCAGCCACCACTAAAACCTCTGAGGCAATCCTCCAGACCATCGCTGACGGTGGTGCTGATATACAGGAGCAAACAGGCTCAGAGACGAGCTGATATTTTCCTTAGCAGAGAGCCACATCATTACGAGCTGGCAGAAAATTAGGTCAGACATGGCCAACACCTGGAAAAACCACACAGGCATCCAAATACTGTCGTCCGTGGCAGAAAACCAAAGACTGGAACTGAATTTCCTCCATACTACCCCCTCCAACAATGAACAGTTGGATAAGGAGATAGCAGCCCTCATTTGGCCTGTAAGTGCATCGTTGGGACGCTTGTCAGTCAGGACGTGGCGTCAGTGCGGAATCAAGATACAGATGAGAATTCATGTCTCCAGAGCAGTGGTATCTGCACAATTACCTTAATGTGTCCCAAATTTGAATTCATCCTTGACGTTCCCATTAGTTACTGGACAAAGTCCACTAGTGCCACCAAAGTACTACTCTTCACGTCAAATCTCCACCAGTGAGCCCTGGAGTGTGTCCAGCCTTCGCAGGCTGAGGCCAAGCTCATCAAAAGACAGCACTATGGGGAAAGAGTTTGTCAGTAGATTGGATGAAGAGCCAATTCTCCAACTTTTTATGATAATCTACAGAGGGTAAAAGGACAGAGAGAATGATAGAATGAAATGCTGCAACTCCAACAAATACTGAGCGACTGGTGTTCCAGTTGTACTCCCAGGATACTGGGCACAAACACATGACAATTCACAGCCACTGCCTTCAAGGAAATTGAAGTATATAGGAGGGGACTTCCATAGAAAGGAGAGGGGAAAGGGTATTTGTGAACTTTGAGGTTAAGAAACCTATGTGAGAGTCACAGCCTGACTCTTAATTATTTCTTTCACAAGACAAATTATTTAAATAGCCAAGCCTCAGTTTCCTGACCTATGTCATAAATAAGAGACATACACTTCAGTAGACAGAAAAGGGAAAACCATATTGCTATGTGAATTTAAAATAAACAGAGTGTAGTGAACTCGAAACAAATTGAGATGTTAATGAAAATAGTAAATTATAACCCTAGAATAGGAAAAGTAAGGGATTATCTTTTTCATCTAGGGTGAAGAAGAACATTTTTTTAAAACATAGCATTAAAAAAAGCACAAACCATAAGGTAAAAAAAAAGTCAGATTACAATGAAGGACTTTAATTTAGTCAGGACCAGCAGAAAAATATTGACAGGTAACTGATTGAGAAAAGGTATTGGCAATATATAACACCACGAAGGCGTGCGTATCTAGAATTTACTAGAATGCTCCACAAATCAACAAGAAAAATACAGAAAACTCAGTATAAAATGGACAATGTGAACAAGCTATTCACAGAAGTAGAAACGAAGATGTAAATAAGTATATGAAAAAAACATTTAAACTTTTTTGTAATTAGAAAAAAAGCAGATTGAAACAACAATGAGGTACCATTTGAAATTGCCATAATGCCACATGTAGAAGGATATGATGGAAAACAGAGTGCTCAGGCTCTCTTGGTGGATAAGACTTGTGTGTACAAGTGCAATTGTACACTATGGCCCAGAAATCCACCCCTAAGCATATTTCTCAGAATGTCACGCATTTACTTCAATATTATTGATGATAAGTGGGATTGGAAATAGTCCTCCCCACAAAAATAGGAATGCATCATATGACACAGTACACAGCTATTAGACTCTGTTAGAAGATTATCTTAGCTATTAGTATATTATACACAACAACATGAAAAGATCTGAAAGACATAAGGCTAATTAATAGACATAGAATAGAATATCTACAGAATGGAATAGAAAGAATAGAATAGAATAGAATAGAATAGAATAGAATAGAATAGAATAATCTATAGCCCAATACCTTTTAAGCAAATCCATACAGAACAACAGTACATGCTTTATAATGATATACAAAATTCAAAAACACACATCAAGCACATTATGATGGTCCAATAATCATTCTCGTCAACTTTGTATCTATGGAACCAAGCACCATGGTTTGTGCCCAATAAGTGTTTTCTGAGTAAATCAGGAATTCAATTCAGAGAACAAAGTAGGGAAAATGGAAAGAGATTCCAAACCTTTGAAGGGGGACACCCATTAGAGACCATTTTAAGAAGTTATCTGCCTCTTAGATGAGGAGAGAGATCTGGTTGATGGAGAAGGTTGGTGACTTCACGTCAGCACTTTGCGGCTTTTGAAGTAGTGTCAGTTAATGAGCTAGCAAGAGATATATGTCCAGAACAGAAGTATTTAGATTTAGGTGTCACTTGCCAATAAATGATAGAGGTGAAAGGTAGAGAAGTAAAGTAGCAACTATGGGAGCAATGGAATAAAATATTACAGACATATGATTACAATAGTATCAGATGGTGTAGGATGAAGTATGTTTGATAGCAAATGAGAACTGGTCAGTAAAAAGTGGAGAATTATTGACTCATATGTGTAGGGGGAGGGGTGAGGTGGGATGGTATGAGAGGGATATGGTAGTAAGAGAGGTTCACAGAGAGTAAGAGAGACTAAGTTAAGTCTCAATTTTGGGCAAAACCCCAAAATAAGCCAAGCCATTTGTTTCAAACCTTTTGCCCTATTATTTGCTTTAACTATTGAAGGACTGCCTTAAAATTGATATATTTGAGGAGAGAGAAGGAGAGAGAGTGGGGAGAGGAGAGCAGAAAGGTCAGAAATCAAATTAAAAATAAGAATAAAAATCGCTATTCCCAAATCCATAAACTGAATTATCTAGAGGAGACTGCCGAGGACTGATAAATCCCCAAACAACTTTAATTTAAAATATCCTGAGAACTCCTGTTCTTAAGTTATTCCCTTGATTCCAATCTGCTATCAGCCAGAATCAGAAAGGTACCCAAGATAAGAATAAATTTGAGATTTACTATTATTGAACCCAATTCTCCTGTTCTAGATCCACAGGGTGCAACAAATGTTTCTCCCAGAGTGGTAAAAAGAAGAAGAAAAAAAAAAGAACAAGAAGAAAACCAACTCCCCCACCTGTGCTCTTGTAAGAAAGACCACATTTCTAAAAGCCTGATGTGACTCATGGTTTTTCTCCTAGGCAGGTTTATGCCACATGACTCACTGGCCATGTCCAAGAGCTGTACTTATCCGACACTGGGAATCCATGCCTGCTGGATAGTTTTAACACGCTATCTGCTGGATGAAAGGATGTTATTGAAGTAGGTGGTTTTTTATTTTCATTTGTGATTGGAGGCAGCACAGCATCGTGATTCAGGCTGAGAGTTCATACTGCCTGGGTGTGAATCCCAGTTCTACTACTTGCCACCTATGTGACCGTGACAATATTAGTTAACTTCTCTGTGCCTTTGTTTCCTCCTCTCTAAAATGGGGATAGTAAAATTACCTACCTTGTAGAGTTGTTGAGGACTTGAGAAATGATACAAAGCAGTTGGAATAGTGCCCACATAGAGAGAATATTGGCTAAGAGTTAGTAATTACTGACATCAGAGGAAGGCATGAAGAAATTCATGTGTAAAAAGAAAACCTTTCATTCTAGATAGTTCCTAGAATGCAGGATTGGATGGAGCTTTTAGAAGGAGAGGGATTGGAAGAGAGAATATCATAATAATTTAACCATAAAAAAAAGAAACGAAGAAAGGGGATGTTGGCTACAGATGTCACAAGGAAAGGATATAGACTGTTTAGGCACAGATATGTGTGCCTAAGGGAGTCAAAGGGTGTGGGGTGGGATGCCCATTGCTATCTCAAATTCAAAACAGTGTGCTAGGGAGAATGATAATGTAATGACAGAACTATGGTGATCAGGAGGACAAGAACAAGAATTTATTTTTGTTTCAATTTTATTTTAGAGAAACAGAGAGAGCATGAGTGAAGGGGAAAGGGGCATAGGCAGAAGGAGAGAGAAAGGGACAGAAGGAGAGAGAATCTTAAGCGGGCTCCACGCTTAGCACAGAGCCCAACTCAGGACTCGATCCCTCAACCCTGGGATCATGACCTGAGCCAAAATCAAGAGC
Source organism: Panthera onca (assembly GCF_046562875.1). NCBI lineage: Eukaryota > Metazoa > Chordata > Mammalia > Carnivora > Felidae > Panthera > Panthera onca. The sequence goes on along the minus strand of NC_138343.1, from coordinate 18,747,892 downwards.
GGGACGCTCAACTGACTGAGACACCCAGTGCCCCAGAACTTTATTTTTACTTAGGGAATGGGTTGATGTCAGGATGCCTCCCATTATAGTCAAACAGAAAAGGTAATTGCCCCAAATTCGTGTGCATTGAGGCATTTATAGAATTTTATGGACTACCATGAAATAATGGGAAAATATGGAGAAGCACACATATCAGTTCCTTGTTGACACGAGAAAAGTATGCCAATGATTGTTTTAAAACTAATGTCAGTTTTCTAATGGGTTTGGAAGACCAACTTTTTCCCCAAATTCCGGCTCATAGTCTGTACAGGGAAGTGAGAAAGATGGCCTGAGAATGCTTCTGATATAAGGTAAACAGAAGCTACGACATCACATCTGGGTTTTGATATAGATAAAAACTGAACATCAGTGGGAGGCTGGCCTGCTAACAGGCCACATTCCTTGAACACTGAGAACTCTGGAACTAAGTTTAAAAGAAGATGAAGAGCTGTCTCTGGAAACTGCTATGGTCACGTCTCGTAGAACCAACTACGAACATCCTCAAGGGCAGGAAATTAGTGAAGGTGATATTGTAGCTAAGAAAATGTTTCTTTTCCTTAATGTAAATATAGACTGATTGTCTCTGAAGATTTTTTGAGTTGTCTTTGAAACAAATGCATACGTGTACGTGCACATATGTGTTTTGTATGCGTTTTATATGGTATCCATCTCCTAAATATCAAGAACAATAGGGGACAAAGCTGTCTCTCAAAGCTGACAGAATCCAAGGAGAGGAATTCATGTGGAAAGGTCAAAGCCCACACTGGACTCTCATTCAATTCCATGCTAACATCATCCTTGGGATACCTGCCGCTGAAGTCTATGGGGACTCAGGATTAACCAAATGGAGAGAGACAACTGGTCATAAGGCAAACTCTGCATATAGAGTGTAGAGTTTCATAAAGGAGACTGGATATAGACACAGTAAAAGTTGATAGTGGAGAAGGTCTCAGAAATAAGGAGGAAGGACAGACTCTATGACCAAGGTCATGATTCATAAGTAAGGAATATCCATCAAGGAATATTGTGGAAATGGTTTCATTTTAAGTTCAATTCTTTTCCCTTGAACTCTGAGACTAGTTACATTTAGCATTAAGCTTTTAATTGATTCTTCTACATTGTATTCTCTTTAGGCACACCAACCTTAGAGTGACTCGATTATATTCATAAGCTGCTGCGACTGCATTATGGGTAATTTATGAAAAAGCAGTAAAGAGAAGAAGGATTGTGGTCTGAACCACCTCATTCAACCATGGAGGCCAACACAGAAGTATTTCAACTCAGGAAGGTAGTGATCCCAAGGGTCCAGGTAGTGATTAGCTTGAGCAAAATGAATGAGATCCAAAGGGAGTTGGGAAGCTCTAAGGGGAGCATGGTTGTCTTGGAAAAGTATCACTGTAGATGATAACTCAAGAACAGGAGTGAAATGACTGCTATGCATCCAAAACATACCAGAGGGGTATGGATTTTGAATATATACATTAAGTGGACAATAGACTAACGGTTGATAAATGTTACTCTCATACGTATCCATTATTTCCCTCTTACTGCAAAATACACTTGGACATTCTTGAATTATACATTCGGAAGCCTTTGGGATTTTCCCAATTTAGAAACACTTCCATGGAAAATTGTATCGTTTCCACATTTGTAACATGGATATTATATTAACAACTCCATCCTGATGTTTTGAAGATGAAATAGATCACCTATTAGGTAGAGAGCAGTCTGAATAAGCTCATTCATCACTAGCTGAGACTCAGCCCCATATTTCAGTCCCATCACAAGTGATTTTCAAATACTTTCTCAAGAAACTGGCAAGTGTCTGGTGGATGCAGACCTTTAGAGTTGACCACTGTGCTAGTTCACGTAGACTACCTTAGACCATGGTAGCAACTTTCACATGTCTATGTCTTAACACAACGGAAGTTTAGTTCTTATTCATGAAAGGTTTTTGCTACAGGAGGATGCTTCAGTGTGGTTTTCTTCCATTTAAAAAGTCTGCGATCCAAGCTGCTTTGATCTGTTCATCCTGTCATCTCCACACAAGGCCTCCCCTACAACATTTTGCAGGGCAAAGAAGGGATCAGGTCTCACATTAACAATGCAATGTTTGCACCAGAAGGACATACACCCTCTCTGTTCCTAACCAGTTCGCCAGAATAATTCAAATGAACTTGCTCAGCTACAAGGAAACCAGAGAATGTAGTTTTCTATGTACCTGGAAGAAGAGAACCAAGTATCAGAGAGCAGAGTAAGGTCTATCAAATCCACAAGTAGACTAAACCATAAACTATACTATTCTTTTAGTCCATAAATGAAAAGTGTATACTCTGTGTGTTCTTTGTGCTCCTAAGAGGTGGAAACTACACCTACACCCAAGGGGTTTATCCAAAACACTTATACAGAGCTCTTTTCACTTAGTGGTAAATTCCTTAACACTATTGGAGGTGAGTAATTAGCTAAGAAGATGGTGAGGGATATTGAAACTGAGATGTGATAATCTGATAAATAATTGATCTAAGTGATATCTAACAAATCATTAAATCCCGAGATAAAGAAATGCAAAGATAAGTTGATAAGTAGGTAGATACATACATACATACACACACAGTTACATACATACATAGAAGATAAATAA